>NW_027478158.1:0-10000000 GCF_051020975.1 Osmia lignaria lignaria
GGTAATAATGGCACTGTTTGTCAATCTATATTACATATCTAATGTAGATATAGTAATAATGATATTGTTATTAAATGTACATTGATCTGTGGGAAGGTATCGGTATATTACATTACATCGAAGGTAGATATAATGCTAATGATATTGTTATTAAATGTACATTGATCTGTGGGTAGCAATCAGTATATTACATTATATCGAATGTAGATATAGTACTAATGATATTCTTATTAAATGTACATTGATCTGTGGGAATGAATCTGGATATGACATTATATCTAATGTAGATATAGTAATAATGATATTGCTACTAAATGTACATTGATCTGTGGGATTGAATCAGTATGTTAGATTATATCTAATGTAGATATGGTAATAATGATATTGTTATTAAATGTACATTGATCTGTGGTTAGTAATCAGTATACTACATTATATCTAATTTAGATATGATAATAATGACATTGGTATTAAATGTAGGTACATTGATCTGTTGGAATGTATCTGTATATGACATTATATCTAATGTAGATATAGTAATAATGATATTGTTATTAAATGTGCATTGATCTGTGGGAATGAATCAGTATATTACATTATATGCAATGTAGATATAGTGCTAATGATATTGTTATTAAATGTACATTGATCTGTGGGAAGGAACAGTATATTACATTATATCTAATAGATGTGGTAATAATGATATACTTACTAAAGGTACATTAATCTGTGGGATTGAACAAGTATATTACATTATATCGAATGTAGATGTAGTGCTAATGATATTGTCATTAAATGTACATTGATCTGTGGGTAGCATTAAGTATATCAAATTATATCTATAGTAGATATGGTAATAATGACATTGGTACTAAATGTAGGTACATTGATCTGTTGGAATGTATCACCTTACGACATTATATCGAATGTAGATAAGGTACTAATGATATTGTTATTAAATGTACATTGATTTGTGGGAATGAATCAGTATATTACATTATATCTAATGTAGGTATGGTAATAATCATATTGTTATTAAACGTATATTACATATCTAATGTAGATATAGTACTAATGATATTGTTATTAAATGTACATAGATCGGTGGGAACGAATAAGTATATTACATTATATCGAATGTAGATATAGTACTAATGATATTGTTATTAAATGTACATTGATCTGTAGGAAGGAACAAGTATATTACATTATATCTATAGTAGATATCGTAATAATGACATTGGTACTAAATGTAGGTACATTGATCTGTTGGAATGTATCACCTTACGACATTATATCGAATGTAGATAAGGTACTAATGATATTGTTATTAAATGTACATTGATTTGTGGGATCGAATCAGTATATTACATTATATCTAGTGGAAATATGGTAATAATGACATTGGTACTAAATGTAGGTACATTGATCTGTCTGAATGAATCTGTATATGACATTATATCGAATGTAGATATAGTACCAATGATATTGATATTAAATGTACATTGATGTGTGCTAAGGAATCCGTATAATACATTATATCTAATGTAGGTATGGTAATAATGATATTGTTATTAAATGTATATTACATATCTAATGTAGATATAGTACTAATGATATTGTTATTGAATGTACATTGATCGGTGGGAACGAAAAAGTATATTACATTATATCGAATGTAGATACAGTACTAATGATATTGTTATTAAATGTACATTGATCTGTGGGAATGAATCAGTATATTACGTTATATCAAATGTACATATAGTCCTAATGATATTGTTATTATATGTACATTGATCTGTGGGAAGGAATCAGTATATTACAATATATCTAATGTAGATGTGGTAATAATGATATTGTTATTAAATGTACATTGATCTGTGGGAATGAACCAATATATTACATGATATCGCATGTAGATATAGTAATAATGATATTGTTATCAAATGTACATTGATCTGTGGGGAATAGTAGGAAACTTAATTTCCTACAAAAAAGGTGTCTTAACATTTTGCCATAGCACGGATCGTTTCCGAGATATTTGCAGATTTAGCTCAAGAAAAGGGGCCTCACGGACATATCCCGAGATATTTCTTGTTCTTGTGGTTCTTCTTCTGCACAGCTAAGCTGGAAGTGGCATATGCAGCACGGAATAGTGCACAGTTATCTCAAAGAAAGGGGCCACAGTGTTTCTGTATCTTTATTATGTTGGTGCGGGTCCGGAACTTTTAAATATCTCGATATATCTCGAAAACTACGCATCTGATCAAAAAATATCATAGAAGACAGATAGTAGGAAACTTATTTCGCTACAAAAGGTCTCTGAACATTTTGCCATAGCACGCATCGTTTCCGAGGAGTTTGCAGAGTTAGTTCAAGAAAAGGGGCCTCACGGACATATTCCGAGATATTTCTTCTTCTTGTTGTTCTTCTTCAGCACAGCTAAGCTGGAAGTGGCATTTGCTCCTCGGAATAGTGCAGAGTTATCTCAAGGAAAGGGGCCACGGTGATTCTGTATCTTTATTATGTTGGTGCGGCTTCGGAACTTTTAAATATCTCGATATATCTCGAGAACTACGCATCTGATTAAAAAATATCATAGAACATAAATAGCAGGAAACTTAATTTCCTACAAAAAAGATCTCTTAACATTTTGCCATAGCTCGCATCGTTTCCGAGATATTTGCAGATATACCTCACGGGAAGGGGCCTGACGGACATATTTCGAGATATTTCTTGTTCTTGTTGTTCTTCTTCTGCACAGCTAAGCTGGAAGTGTCATTTGCAGTTCGGTACAGTGCACAGTTATCTCAAAGAAAGGGGCCACAGTGTTTCTGTATCTTTATTATGTTGGTGCGGCTCCGGAACTTTTAAATATCTCGATATATCTCGAAAACTACGCATCTGATCAAAAAATATCATAGGACTGAAATAGTAGGAAACTTAATTTGCTACAAAAAAGGTCTCTGAACATTTTGCCATAGCACGCATCGTTTCCGAGGTATTTGCAGATATACCTCACGGGAAGGGGCCTGACGGACATATTTCGAGATATTTCTTGTTCTTGTTGTTCTTCTTCTGCACAGCTAAGCTGGAAGTGTCATTTGCAGTTCGGAATAGTGCACAGTTATCTCAAAGAAAGGGGCCACAGTGTTTCTGTATCTTTATTATGCTGGTGCGGCTTCGGAACTTTTAAATATCTCGATATATCTCGAAAACTACGCATCTGACCAAAAAATATCATAGAACATAAATAGTAGGAAACTTAATTTCCTACAAAAAAGGTCTCTCAAAATTTGGCAATAGCTCGCATCGTTTCCGAGATATTTGCAGATGTAGCTCAAGTGAAGGGGCCTGACGGACATATTCCGAGATATTTCTTGTTCTTGTTGTGCTTCTGCTGCACAGCTAAGCTGGAAGTGGCATTTGCTGCTCGCAATAGTGCAGAGTTATCTCACAGAAAGGGGCCACGGTGTTTCTGTATCTCTATTAAGTTGGTGCGGCTTCGGAACTTTTAAATATCTTGATATATCTCGAAAACTAAGTATCTGATCAAAAAACATCATAGAACATAAATAGTAGGAAACTTAATTTGCTACAAAAAAGGTTTCGCAACACTTTGCCACAACTCCCATCGTTTCCGAGATATTTGCAGATTTAGCTCAAAGGAAGGGGCCTGACGGACATATTTCGAGATATTTCTTCTTCTTGTTGTTCTTCTTCTGCACAGCCACACTGGAAGTGGCATTTCCAGCCCGAAATAGTGCAGAGTTATCTCAAAGAAAGGATCCACGGTGTTTCTGTATCTTTATTATGCTGGTGCGGCTTCGGAACTTTTAAATATCTCGATATATCTCGAAAACTACGCATCTGACCAAAAAATATCATAGAACATAAATAGTAGGAAACTTAATTTCCTACAAAAAAGGTCTCTCAACATTTTGCCACAGCTCGCATCGTTTCCGAGATATTTGCAGATATAGCTCAAGGGAAGGGGCCTGACGGACATATTCCGAGATATTTCTTGTTCTTGTTGTGCTTCTGCTGCACAGCTAAGCTGGAAGTGGCATTTGCAGCTCGCAATAGTGCAGAGTTATGTCACAGAAAGGGGCCACGGTGTTTCTGTGCCTCTATTATGTGGTGCGGCTTCGGAACTTTTAAATATCTCGATATATCTCGAAAACTACGCATCTGACCAAAAGATATCATAGAACATAAATAGTAGGAAACTTAATTTGCTACAAAAAAGGTCTCGCAACACTTTGCCATAGCTCGCATCGTTTCCGAGATATTTGCAGATTTAGCTCAAAGGAAGGGGCCTGACGGACATATTTCGAGATATTTCTTCTTCTTGTTGTTCTTCTTCCGCACAGCTAAGCTGGAAGTGGCATTTGCAGCTGGCAATAGTGCAGAGTTATCTCAAAGAAAGGATCCACGGTGTTTCTGTATCTTTATTATGTTGGTGCGGCTTCGGAACTTTTAAATATCTCGATATATCTCGAAAACTACGCATCTGACCAAAAAATATCATAGAACATAAATAGTAGGAAACTTAATTTCCTACAAAAAAGGTCTCTCAACATTTGGCAATAGCTCGCATCGTTTCCGAGATATTTGCAGATGTAGCTCAAGTGAAGGGGCCTGACGGAAATATTCCGAGATATTTCTTGTTCTTGTTGTGCTTCTGCTGCACAGCTAAGCTGGAAGTGGCATTTGCTGCTCGCAATAGTGCAGAGTTATCTCACAGAAAGGGGCCACGGTGTTTCTGTATCTCTATTAAGTTGGTGCGGCTTCGGAACTTTTAAATATCTTGATATATGTCGAAAACTAAGCATCTGATCAAAAAACATCATAGAACATGAATAGTAGGAAACATAATTCTCTACAAAAAACGTCTCTTAACATTTTGCCATAGCTCGCTTCGTTTCCGAGATATTTGCAGATTTATCTCAAGGGAAGGGGCCTGACGGACATATTTCGAGATATTTCTTCTTCTTGTTGTTCTTCTTCTGCACAGCCAAACTGGAAGTGGCATTTCCAGTCCGCAATAGTGCAGAGTTATCTCAAAGAAAGGATCCACGATGTTTCTGTATCTCTATTATGTTGGTGCGGCTTCGGAACTTTTAAATATCTCGATATATCTCGAAAACTACGCATCTGACCAAAAAATATCATAGAACATAAAGAGTAGGAAACTTAATTTCCTACAAAAAAGGTCTCTCAACATTTGGCCATAGCTCGCATCGTTTCCGAGATATTTGCAGATGCACCTCAATTGAAGGGGCCTGACGGACATATTCCGAGATATTTCTTGTTCTTGTTGTGCTTCTGCTGCACAGCTAAGCTGGAAGTGGCATTTGCAGCTCGCAATAGTGCAGAGTTATGTCACAGAAAGGGGCCACGGTGTTTCTGTGTCTCTATTATGTTGGTGCGGCCTCGGAACTTTTAAATATCTTGATATATCTCGAAAACTAAGCATCTGATCAAAAAATATCATAGAACATAAATAGTAGGAAACTTAATTTCCTACAAAAAAGGTCTCTCATCGTTTTGCCACAGCTCGCATCGTTTCCGAGATATTTGCAGATTTAGCTCAAAGGAAGGGGCCTGACGTACATATTTCGAGATATTTCTTCTTCTTGTTGTTCTTCTTCTGCACAGCTAAGCTGGAACTGGCATTTGCAGCTCGCAATAGTGCAGAGTTATCTCAAAGAAAGGGGCCACGATGTTTCTGTATCTCTATTATGTTGGTGCGGTTTCGGAACTTTTAAATATCTTGATATATCTCGAAAACTACGCGTCTGATCAAAAAATATCATAGAACATAAATAGTAGGAAACTTAATTTCCTACAAAAAAGGTCTCTCAACATTTTGCCACAGCTCGCATCGTTTCCGAGATATTTGCAGATTTAGCTCAAAGGAAGGGGCCTGACGGACATATTTCGAGATATTTCTTCTTCTTGTTGTTCTTCTTCTGCACAGCTAAACTGGAAATGGCATTTCCAGCTCGCAATAGTGCAGAGTTATCTCAAAGAAAGGGGCCACGGTGTTTCTGTATCTTTATTATGTTGGTGCGGCTTCGGAACTTTTAAATATCTTGATATATCTCGAAAACTAAGCATCTGATCAAAAAACATCATAGAACATAAACAGTAGAAGACTTAATTTCCTACAAAAAAGGTCTCTCAACATTTTGCCAGAGCTCGCATCGTTTCCGAGATATTTGCAGATTTATCTCAAAGGAAGGGGCCTGACGGACATATTCCGAGATATTTCTTGTTCTTGCTGTGCTTCTTCTGTACAGCTAAGCTGGAACTGGCATTTGCTGCTCGCAATAGGGCAGAGTTATCTCACCGAAAGGGGCCACGGTGTTTCTGTATCTCTATTATGTTGGTGCGGCTTCGGAACTTCTAATATCTTGATATATCTCGAGAACTACGCATCTGATCAAAAAATATCATACAACATAAAAAGTAGGAAACTTAATTTCCTACAAAAAAGGTCTCTCAACATTTGGCCATAGCTCGCATCGTTTCCGAGATATTTGCAGATGTAGCTCAAGTGAAGGGGCCTGACGGACATATTCCGAGATATTTCTTGTTCTTGTTGTGCTTCTGCTCCACACCTAAGCTGGTAGTGGCATTTGCTGCTCGCAATAGTGCAGAGTTATCTCACAGAAAGGGGCCACGGTGTTTCTGTATCTCTATTATGTTGGTGCGGCTTCGGAACTTTCAAATATCATGATATATCTCGAAAACTGCGCATCTGATCAAAAAATATCATAGAACATAAACAGTAGGAAACTTAATTTCCTACAAAAAAGGTCTCTCAAGATTTTTCCATAGCTCGCTTCGTTTCCGAGATATTTGCAGATTTACCTCTAGGGAAGGGGCCTGACGGACATATTTCGAGATATTTCTTGTTCTTGTTGTGCTTCTTCTGCACAGCCAAGCTGGAACTGGCATTTGCAGCTCGCAATAGTGCAGAGTTATCTTAAAGAAAGGGGCCACGGTGTTTCTGTATCTTTATTATGTTGGTGCGGCTTCGGAACTTTTAAATATCTCGATATATCTCGAAAACTACGCATCTGACCAAAAAATATCATAGAACATAAATAGTAGCAAACTTAATTTCCTACAAAAAAGGTCTCTCAACATTTGGCCATAGCTCGCATCGTTTCCGAGATATTTGCAGATGTAGCTCAAGTGAAGGGGCCTGACGGACATATTCCGAGATATTTCTTGTTCTTGTTGTGCTTCTGCTGCACAGCTAAGCTGGAACTGGCATTTGCTGCTCTCAATAGGGCAGAGTTATCTCACCGAAAGGGGCCATGGTGTTTCTGTATCTCTATTATGTTGGTGCGGCTTCGCAACTTTTAAATATCTTGATATATCTCGAGAACTACGCATCTGATCAAAAAATATCATAGAGCATAAAAAGTAGGACACTTAATTCTCTACAAAAAAGGTCTTCTAACATTTTGCCATAGCTCGCATGGTTTGCGAGATATTTGCAGATTTAGCTCAAGGGAAGGGGCCTGACGGACATATTCCGAGATATGTGTTGTTCTTGCTGTGCTTCTTCTGTACAGCAAAGCTGGAACTGGCATTTGCTGCTCGCAATAGGGCAGAGTTATCTCACAGAAAGGGGCCACGGTGTTTCTGTATCTCTATTATGTTGGTGCGGCATCGGAACTTTTAAATATCTTGATATATCTCGAGAACTACGCATCTGATCAAAAAATATCATACAACATAAAAAGTAGGAAAGTTAACTCTCTATAAAAAAGGTCTCTAAACATTTTCCATAGCTCGCTTCGTTTCCGAGATATTTGCAGATTTATCTCAAGGGAAGGGGCCTGACGGACTTATTTCGAGATATTTCTTCTTCTTGTTGTTCTCCTTCCGCACAGCTAAGCTGGAAGTGGCATTTGCAGCTCGCTATAGTGCAGAGTTATCTCAAAGAAAGGGGCCACGGTGTTTCTGTATCTCTATTAAGTTGGTGCGGCTTCGGAACTTTTAAATATCTTGATATATGTCGAAAACTAAGCATCTGATCAAAAAACATCATAGAACATGAATAGTAGGAAACATAATTCTCTACAAAAAAGGTCTCTTAACATTTTGCCATAGCTCGCTTCGTTTCCGAGATATTTGCAGATTTATCTCAAGGGAAGGGGCCTGACGGACATATTTCGAGATATTTCTTCTTCTTGTTGTTCTTCTTCTGCACAGCTAAGCTGGAACTGGCATTTGCAGCTCGCAATAGTGCAGAGTTATCTCAAAGAAAGGGGCCACGGTGTTTCTGTATCTCTATTATGTTGGTGCGGCTTCGGAACTTTTAAATATCTTGATATATCTCGAAAACTACGCGTCTGAACAAAAAATATCATAGAACATAAATAGTAGGAAACTTAATTTCCTACAAAAAAGGTCTCTCAACATTTTGCCAGAGCTCGCATGGTTTCCGAGATATTTGCAGATTTAGCTCAAAGGGAGGGGCCTGACGGACATATTCCGAGATATTTCTTGTTCTTGCTGTGCTTCTTCTGTACAGCTAAGCTGGAACTGGCATTTGCTGCTCTCAATAGGGCAGAGTTATCTCACCGAAAGGGGCCACGGTGTTTCTGTATCTCTATTATGTTGGTGCGGCTTCGCAACTTTTAAATATCTTGATATATCTCGAGAACTACGCATCTGATCAAAAAATATCATAGAACATAAAAAGTAGGAAACTTAATTCTCTACAAAAAAGGTCTTCCAACATTTTGCCATAGCTCGCATGGTTTGCGAGATATTTGCAGATTTAGCTCAAGGGAAGGGGCCTGACGGACATATTCCGAGATATGTGTTGTTCTTGCTGTGCTTCTTCTGTACAGCAAAGCTGGAACTGGCATTTGCTGCTCGCAATAGGGCAGAGTTATCTCGCAGAAAGGGGCCACGGTGTTTCTGTATCTCTATTATGTTGGTGCGGCTTCGGAACTTTTAAATATCTTGATATATCTCGAGAACTACGCATCTGATCAAAAAATATCATACAACATAAAAAGTAGGAAAGTTAATTCTCTATAAAAAAGGTCTCTAAACATTTTCCATAGCTCGCTTCGTTTCCGAGATATTTGCAGATTTATCTCAAGGGAAGGGGCCTGACGGACATATTTCGAGATATTTCTTCTTTTTGTTGTTCTCCTTCCGCACAGCTAAGCTGGAAGTGGCATTAGCAGCTCGCTATAGTGCAGAGTTATCTCAAAGAAAGGGGCCACGGTGTTTCTGTATCTCTATTATGTTGGTGCGGCTTCGTAACTTTTAAATATCTTGATATATCTCGAGAACTACACATCTGATCAAAAAATATCACAGAACATTAAAAGTAGGAAACTTAATTCTCTACAAAAAAGGTCTCTTAACATTTTGCCATAGCTCGCTTCGTTTCCGAGATATTTGCAGATTTATCTCAAGGGAAGGGGCCAGACGGACATATTTCGAGACATTTCTTCTTCTTGTTGTTCCTCTTCAGCACAGCTATGCTGGAAGTGGCATTTGCAGCTCGCAATAGTGCAGGGTTATCTCAAAGAAAGGGGCCACGGTGTTTCTGTATCTCTATTATGTTGGTGCGGCTTCGGAACTTTCAAATATCATGATATATCTCGAAAACTGCGCATCTGATCAAAAAATATCATAGAACATGAACAGTAGGAAACTTAATTTCCTACAAAAAAGGTCTCTCAAGATTTTGCCAGAGCTCGAATCGTTTCCGAGATATTTGCAGATTTATCTCAAGGGAAGGGGCCACGGTGTTTCTGTATCTTTATTATGTTGGTGCGGCTTCGGAACTTTTCTATATCTTGATATATCTCGAAAACTAAGCATCTGATCAAAAAACATCACAGAACATGAATAGTAGGAAACTTAATTTCCTACAAAAAAGGTCTCTGAACATTTTTCCATAGCTCGCTTCGTTTCCGAGATATTTGCAGATTTACCTCAAGCGAAGGGGCCTGACGGACATATTTCGAGATATTTCTTGTTCTTGTTGTGCTTCTTCTGCACAGCTAAGCTGGAACTGGCATTTGCAGCTCGCAATAGTGCAGAGTTATGTCACAGAAAGGGGCCACGGTGTTTCTGTATCTTTATTATGTTGGTGCGACTTCGGAACTATTACATATCTCGATATATCTCGAAAACTACGCATCTGACCAAAAAATATCATAGAACATAAATAGTAGGAAACTTAATTTCCTACAAAAAAGGTCTCTCAACATCTTGCGATAGCTCGCATCGTTTCCGAGATATTTGCAGATGTAGCTCAAGTGAAGGGGCCTGACGGACATATTCCGAGATATTTCTTGTTCTTGTTGGGGTTCTTCTGCACAGCTAAGCTGGAAGTGGCATTTGCAGCTAGCAATAGTGCAGAGTTATCTCAAAGAAAGGGGCCACGGTCTTTCTGTATCTTTATTATGTTGGTGCGGCTTCGGAACTTTTCAATATCTTGATATATCTCGAAAACTAAGCATCTGATCAAAAAACATCACAGAACATGAATAGTAGGAAACTTAATTTCCTACAAAAGAGGTCTCTCAACATTTTTCCATAGCTCGCTTCGTTTCCGAGATATTTGCAGATTTACCTCAAGGGAAGGGGCCTGACGGACATATTTCGAGATATTTCTTGTTCTTGTTGTGCTTCTTCTGCACAGCTAAGCTGGAACTGGCATTTGCAGCTCGCAATAGTGCAGAGTTATGTCACAGAAAGGGGCCACGGTGGTTCTGTATCTTTATTATGTTGGTGCGACTTCGGAACTATTAAATATCTCGATATATCTCGAAAACTACGCATCTGACCAAAAAATATCACAGAACATAAATAGTAGGAAATTTAATTTCCTACAAAAAAGGTCCCTCAACATCTTGCGATAGCTCGCATCGTTTCCGAGATATTTGCAGATGTAGCTCAAGTGAAGGGGCCTGACGGACATATTCCGAGATATTTCTTGTTCTTGTTGGGGTTCTTCTGCACAGCTAAGCTGGAAGTGGCATTTGCAGCTAGCAATAGTGCAGAGTTATCTCAAAGAAAGGGGCCACGGTGTTTCTGTATCTCTATTATGTTGGTGCGGCTTCGGAACTGTTAAATATCTTGATATATCTCGAAAACTACGCGTCTGATCAAAAATATCATACAACATAAATAGTAGGAAACTTAATTTCCTACAAAAAAGGTCTCTCAACATTTAGCCACAGCTCGCATCGTGTCCGAGATATTTGCAGATTTAGCTCAAAGGAAGGGGCCTGACGGACATATTTCGAGATATTTCTTCTTCTTGTTGTTCTTCTTCTGCACAGCTAAACTGCAAAATGGCATTTCCAGCTCGCAATAGTGCAGAGTTATCTCAAAGAAAGGGGCCACGGTGTTTCTGTATCTTTATTATGTTGGTGCGGCTTCGGAACTTTTAAATATCTCGATATATCTCGAAAACTACGCATCTGACCAAAAAATATCATAGAACATAAATAGTAGGAAACTTAATTTCCTACAAAACAGGTCTCTCAACATTTGGCCATAGCTCGCATCGTTTCCGAGATATTTGCAGATGTAGCTCAAGTGAAGGGGCCTGACGGACATATTCCGAGATATTTCTTGTTCTTGTTGTGCTTCTTCTGCACAGCTAAGCTGGAACTGGCATTTGCAGCTCGCAATAGTGCAGAGTTATGTCACAGAAAGGGGCCACGGTGTTTCTGTATCTCTATTATGTTGGTGCGGCTTCGGAACTTTTAAATATCTTGATATATCTCGAAAACTACGCGTCTGATCAAAAATATCATACAACATAAATAGTAGGAAACTTAATTTCCTACAAAAAAGGTCTCTCAACATTTAGCCACAGCTCGCATCGTGTCCGAGATATTTGCAGATTTAGCTCAAAGGAAGGGGCCTGACGGACATATTTCGAGATATTTCTTCTTCTTGTTGTTCTTCTTCTGCACAGCTAAACTGCAAAATGGCATTTCCAGCTCGCAATAGTGCAGAGTTATCTCAAAGAAAGGGGCCACGGTGTTTCTGTATCTTTATTATGTTGGTGCGGCTTCGGAACTTTTAAATATCTTGATATATCTCGAAAACGTAGCATCTGATCAAAAAACATCATAGAACATAAACAGTAGGAAACTTAATTTCCTACAAAAAAGGTCTCTCAACATTTTGCCAGAGCTCGCATGGTTTCCGAGATATTTGCAGATTTAGCTCAAAGGGAGGGGCCTGACGGACATATTCCGAGATATTTCTTGTTCTTGCTGTGCTTCTTCTGTACAGCTAAGCTGGAACTGGCATTTGCTGCTCTCAATAGGGCAGAGTTATCTCACCGAAAGGGGCCACGGTGTTTCTGTATCTCTATTATGTTGGTGCGGCTTCGCAACTTTTAAATATCTTGATATATCTCGAGAACTACGCATCTGATCAAAAAATATCATACAACATAAATAGTAGGAAACTTAATTTCCTACAAAAAAGGTCTCTCAAGATTTTTCCATAGCTCGCTTCGTTTCCGAGATATTTGCAGATTTACCTCTAGGGAAGGGGCCTGACGGACATATTTCGAGATATTTCTTGTTCTTGTTGTGCTTCTTCTGCACAGCCAAGCTGGAACTGGCATTTGCAGCTCGCAATAGTGCAGAGTTATCTTAAAGAAAGGGGCCACGGTGTTTCTGTATCTTTATTATGTTGGTGCGGCTTCGGAACTTTTAAATATCTCGATATATCTCGAAAACTACGCATCTGACCAAAAAATATCATAGAACATAAATAGTAGCAAACTTAATTTCCTACAAAAAAGGTCTCTCAACATTTGGCCATAGCTCGCATCGTTTCCGAGATATTTGCAGATGTAGCTCAAGTGAAGGGGCCTGACGGACATATTCCGAGATATTTCTTGTTCTTGTTGTGCTTCTGCTGCACAGCTAAGCTGGAACTGGCATTTGCTGCTCTCAATAGGGCAGAGTTATCTCACCGAAAGGGGCCATGGTGTTTCTGTATCTCTATTATGTTGGTGCGGCTTCGCAACTTTTAAATATCTTGATATATCTCGAGAACTACGCATCTGATCAAAAAATATCATAGAGCATAAAAAGTAGGACACTTAATTCTCTACAAAAAAGGTCTTCTAACATTTTGCCATAGCTCGCATGGTTTGCGAGATATTTGCAGATTTAGCTCAAGGGAAGGGGCCTGACGGACATATTCCGAGATATGTGTTGTTCTTGCTGTGCTTCTTCTGTACAGCAAAGCTGGAACTGGCATTTGCTGCTCGCAATAGGGCAGAGTTATCTCACAGAAAGGGGCCACGGTGTTTCTGTATCTCTATTATGTTGGTGCGGCATCGGAACTTTTAAATATCTTGATATATCTCGAGAACTACGCATCTGATCAAAAAATATCATACAACATAAAAAGTAGGAAAGTTAACTCTCTATAAAAAAGGTCTCTAAACATTTTCCATAGCTCGCTTCGTTTCCGAGATATTTGCAGATTTATCTCAAGGGAAGGGGCCTGACGGACTTATTTCGAGATATTTCTTCTTCTTGTTGTTCTCCTTCCGCACAGCTAAGCTGGAAGTGGCATTTGCAGCTCGCTATAGTGCAGAGTTATCTCAAAGAAAGGGGCCACGGTGTTTCTGTATCTCTATTAAGTTGGTGCGGCTTCGGAACTTTTAAATATCTTGATATATGTCGAAAACTAAGCATCTGATCAAAAAACATCATAGAACATGAATAGTAGGAAACATAATTCTCTACAAAAAAGGTCTCTTAACATTTTGCCATAGCTCGCTTCGTTTCCGAGATATTTGCAGATTTATCTCAAGGGAAGGGGCCTGACGGACATATTTCGAGATATTTCTTCTTCTTGTTGTTCTTCTTCTGCACAGCTAAGCTGGAACTGGCATTTGCAGCTCGCAATAGTGCAGAGTTATCTCAAAGAAAGGGGCCACGGTGTTTCTGTATCTCTATTATGTTGGTGCGGCTTCGGAACTTTTAAATATCTTGATATATCTCGAAAACTACGCGTCTGAACAAAAAATATCATAGAACATAAATAGTAGGAAACTTAATTTCCTACAAAAAAGGTCTCTCAACATTTTGCCAGAGCTCGCATGGTTTCCGAGATATTTGCAGATTTAGCTCAAAGGGAGGGGCCTGACGGACATATTCCGAGATATTTCTTGTTCTTGCTGTGCTTCTTCTGTACAGCTAAGCTGGAACTGGCATTTGCTGCTCTCAATAGGGCAGAGTTATCTCACCGAAAGGGGCCACGGTGTTTCTGTATCTCTATTATGTTGGTGCGGCTTCGCAACTTTTAAATATCTTGATATATCTCGAGAACTACGCATCTGATCAAAAAATATCATAGAACATAAAAAGTAGGAAACTTAATTCTCTACAAAAAAGGTCTTCCAACATTTTGCCATAGCTCGCATGGTTTGCGAGATATTTGCAGATTTAGCTCAAGGGAAGGGGCCTGACGGACATATTCCGAGATATGTGTTGTTCTTGCTGTGCTTCTTCTGTACAGCAAAGCTGGAACTGGCATTTGCTGCTCGCAATAGGGCAGAGTTATCTCGCAGAAAGGGGCCACGGTGTTTCTGTATCTCTATTATGTTGGTGCGGCTTCGGAACTTTTAAATATCTTGATATATCTCGAGAACTACGCATCTGATCAAAAAATATCATACAACATAAAAAGTAGGAAAGTTAATTCTCTATAAAAAAGGTCTCTAAACATTTTCCATAGCTCGCTTCGTTTCCGAGATATTTGCAGATTTATCTCAAGGGAAGGGGCCTGACGGACATATTTCGAGATATTTCTTCTTTTTGTTGTTCTCCTTCCGCACAGCTAAGCTGGAAGTGGCATTAGCAGCTCGCTATAGTGCAGAGTTATCTCAAAGAAAGGGGCCACGGTGTTTCTGTATCTCTATTATGTTGGTGCGGCTTCGTAACTTTTAAATATCTTGATATATCTCGAGAACTACACATCTGATCAAAAAATATCACAGAACATTAAAAGTAGGAAACTTAATTCTCTACAAAAAAGGTCTCTTAACATTTTGCCATAGCTCGCTTCGTTTCCGAGATATTTGCAGATTTATCTCAAGGGAAGGGGCCAGACGGACATATTTCGAGACATTTCTTCTTCTTGTTGTTCCTCTTCAGCACAGCTATGCTGGAAGTGGCATTTGCAGCTCGCAATAGTGCAGGGTTATCTCAAAGAAAGGGGCCACGGTGTTTCTGTATCTCTATTATGTTGGTGCGGCTTCGGAACTTTCAAATATCATGATATATCTCGAAAACTGCGCATCTGATCAAAAAATATCATAGAACATGAACAGTAGGAAACTTAATTTCCTACAAAAAAGGTCTCTCAAGATTTTGCCAGAGCTCGAATCGTTTCCGAGATATTTGCAGATTTATCTCAAGGGAAGGGGCCACGGTGTTTCTGTATCTTTATTATGTTGGTGCGGCTTCGGAACTTTTCTATATCTTGATATATCTCGAAAACTAAGCATCTGATCAAAAAACATCACAGAACATGAATAGTAGGAAACTTAATTTCCTACAAAAAAGGTCTCTGAACATTTTTCCATAGCTCGCTTCGTTTCCGAGATATTTGCAGATTTACCTCAAGCGAAGGGGCCTGACGGACATATTTCGAGATATTTCTTGTTCTTGTTGTGCTTCTTCTGCACAGCTAAGCTGGAACTGGCATTTGCAGCTCGCAATAGTGCAGAGTTATGTCACAGAAAGGGGCCACGGTGTTTCTGTATCTTTATTATGTTGGTGCGACTTCGGAACTATTACATATCTCGATATATCTCGAAAACTACGCATCTGACCAAAAAATATCATAGAACATAAATAGTAGGAAACTTAATTTCCTACAAAAAAGGTCTCTCAACATCTTGCGATAGCTCGCATCGTTTCCGAGATATTTGCAGATGTAGCTCAAGTGAAGGGGCCTGACGGACATATTCCGAGATATTTCTTGTTCTTGTTGGGGTTCTTCTGCACAGCTAAGCTGGAAGTGGCATTTGCAGCTAGCAATAGTGCAGAGTTATCTCAAAGAAAGGGGCCACGGTCTTTCTGTATCTTTATTATGTTGGTGCGGCTTCGGAACTTTTCAATATCTTGATATATCTCGAAAACTAAGCATCTGATCAAAAAACATCACAGAACATGAATAGTAGGAAACTTAATTTCCTACAAAAGAGGTCTCTCAACATTTTTCCATAGCTCGCTTCGTTTCCGAGATATTTGCAGATTTACCTCAAGGGAAGGGGCCTGACGGACATATTTCGAGATATTTCTTGTTCTTGTTGTGCTTCTTCTGCACAGCTAAGCTGGAACTGGCATTTGCAGCTCGCAATAGTGCAGAGTTATGTCACAGAAAGGGGCCACGGTGGTTCTGTATCTTTATTATGTTGGTGCGACTTCGGAACTATTAAATATCTCGATATATCTCGAAAACTACGCATCTGACCAAAAAATATCACAGAACATAAATAGTAGGAAATTTAATTTCCTACAAAAAAGGTCCCTCAACATCTTGCGATAGCTCGCATCGTTTCCGAGATATTTGCAGATGTAGCTCAAGTGAAGGGGCCTGACGGACATATTCCGAGATATTTCTTGTTCTTGTTGGGGTTCTTCTGCACAGCTAAGCTGGAAGTGGCATTTGCAGCTAGCAATAGTGCAGAGTTATCTCAAAGAAAGGGGCCACGGTGTTTCTGTATCTCTATTATGTTGGTGCGGCTTCGGAACTGTTAAATATCTTGATATATCTCGAAAACTACGCGTCTGATCAAAAATATCATACAACATAAATAGTAGGAAACTTAATTTCCTACAAAAAAGGTCTCTCAACATTTAGCCACAGCTCGCATCGTGTCCGAGATATTTGCAGATTTAGCTCAAAGGAAGGGGCCTGACGGACATATTTCGAGATATTTCTTCTTCTTGTTGTTCTTCTTCTGCACAGCTAAACTGCAAAATGGCATTTCCAGCTCGCAATAGTGCAGAGTTATCTCAAAGAAAGGGGCCACGGTGTTTCTGTATCTTTATTATGTTGGTGCGGCTTCGGAACTTTTAAATATCTCGATATATCTCGAAAACTACGCATCTGACCAAAAAATATCATAGAACATAAATAGTAGGAAACTTAATTTCCTACAAAACAGGTCTCTCAACATTTGGCCATAGCTCGCATCGTTTCCGAGATATTTGCAGATGTAGCTCAAGTGAAGGGGCCTGACGGACATATTCCGAGATATTTCTTGTTCTTGTTGTGCTTCTTCTGCACAGCTAAGCTGGAACTGGCATTTGCAGCTCGCAATAGTGCAGAGTTATGTCACAGAAAGGGGCCACGGTGTTTCTGTATCTCTATTATGTTGGTGCGGCTTCGGAACTTTTAAATATCTTGATATATCTCGAAAACTACGCGTCTGATCAAAAATATCATACAACATAAATAGTAGGAAACTTAATTTCCTACAAAAAAGGTCTCTCAACATTTAGCCACAGCTCGCATCGTGTCCGAGATATTTGCAGATTTAGCTCAAAGGAAGGGGCCTGACGGACATATTTCGAGATATTTCTTCTTCTTGTTGTTCTTCTTCTGCACAGCTAAACTGCAAAATGGCATTTCCAGCTCGCAATAGTGCAGAGTTATCTCAAAGAAAGGGGCCACGGTGTTTCTGTATCTTTATTATGTTGGTGCGGCTTCGGAACTTTTAAATATCTTGATATATCTCGAAAACGTAGCATCTGATCAAAAAACATCATAGAACATAAACAGTAGGAAACTTAATTTCCTACAAAAAAGGTCTCTCAACATTTTGCCAGAGCTCGCATGGTTTCCGAGATATTTGCAGATTTAGCTCAAAGGGAGGGGCCTGACGGACATATTCCGAGATATTTCTTGTTCTTGCTGTGCTTCTTCTGTACAGCTAAGCTGGAACTGGCATTTGCTGCTCTCAATAGGGCAGAGTTATCTCACCGAAAGGGGCCACGGTGTTTCTGTATCTCTATTATGTTGGTGCGGCTTCGCAACTTTTAAATATCTTGATATATCTCGAGAACTACGCATCTGATCAAAAAATATCATACAACATAAATAGTAGGAAACTTAATTTCCTACAAAAAAGGTCTCTCAACATTTAGCCACAGCTCGCATCGTGTCCGAGATATTTGCAGATTTAGCTCAAAGGAAGGGGCCTGACGGACATATTTCGACATATCGACTTCCCACATATCGATGTACATTTAATAACAATCTCATTAGTACTATATCTACATTCGATATAATGTAATATACTTGTTCGTGCCCACAGATGAATGTGTTGCGTACGTGTTTTCTATTCCAACTGAACAGAGGAACCCGTACTTCGCACGCCGAATTAACCTTGTGCGAATTTTTGTTCTTCAAAGTGGACTGTATGGATGTTGATAGAATGATACTCTAGATAACTCAAAATTCGATTTATTCGTGTTCTATGCTTGCTTTCGTAGAATGATGTCTGGTGTTCGTTGTCCTGTCGTTATATTTATAGCGCTACGTTGTGGCGGTTTCAAGAATTTGTGCATACTGATTGGTTGTTGAAAAAGGGAGGGGGTGGTGTCGAAAACTGCTGGATTTGCCTATGCATATAAGGGAAATTTTGTCCCTTCCGATGGTCATGCGAAATTCCGGGCAATCCTTGAGTGCCCACGCAGTGGTAGGAAGGGTCCTATTTGTGACCGTAGCGAGTAACAATCCCAAGGAACACCTCGACTTTTGACGCACATCTGAATAACATAAAAAATTATGACTCGGCTTCGAAACTGGGTATAGCGTGTTAATAAACTAATTTCTGATAAGTAACGGTTCCTTCGACAGGTATTGCTGCTACGGTAACTTATGCTACAATGAATTCGCTACGCGACAGAATGTACATATATTAACAATATCATTAGTACTATATCTACATTTGATATAACGTAATATACTGATTCATTCCCACAGATCAATGTACATTTAATAACAATATCATTATTACGATATGTACACGAGATATAATGTAATATACAGATTCATTCCCACAGATCAATGTACATTTAATAACAATATCATTAGTACTATATCTACATTAGATATGTATTGTACACTTAAAAACCATATCATTATTACCATATCTACATTAGATATAATGTAATATACTGATTCATTCCCACAGATCAATGTACATTTAATAACAATATCATTATTACTATATCTACATTAGATACGTAATATAGATTTACAAATAATGCCATTATTACCATATCTGCGTTGGATATAATGTAACACACTGATTTCTTCCCCCAGATCAATATACATTTAATAACAATCTCATTAGTACTATATCTACATTCGATATAATGTAATATACTGATTCATTCCCACAGATCAATGTACATTTAATAACAATATCATTAGTACTTTACCTACATACGATATGTAATGTCATATACAGATTCATTCCCACAGATCAAGGTACATTTAATAACAATATCATGAGTACTGTATCTACATTCGATATAATGTAATATACTGATTCCTTCCCACAGATCAACGTACAATTAATAACAATATCATTAGTACTATATCTACAGTCGATAAAATGTAATATACTGATTCATTCCCACAGAGCAATGTTCATTTAAGAACAATATCATTGGTACTATATCTACATTCGATATGTAATGTACATTTAATAACAATATCATTATCACCATATCTACATTAGATATAATGTAATATACTGATTCCTTCCCACAGATGCAAATGCCACTTCCAGCTTAGCTGTGCAGAAGAAGAACAACAAGAAGAAGAAATATCTCGAAATATGACCGTCAGGCCCTTTCCGTTGAGTAAAATCTGCAAATAGCTTGGAAACGAGGCGAGCTATGGCAAAATGTTAAGAGATCTTTTTTGTAGGCAATTAAGTTTCCTGCTATTTATGTTGTATGATATTTTTTGATCAGATGCGGAGTTTTCGAGATATATCGGGATCTTTAAAAGTTCCGAAGCCGCACCAACATAATAAAGATACAGAAACTCCGTGGCCCCTTTCTTTGAGATAACTCTGCACTATTCCAAGCTGCAAATGCCACTTCCAGCTTAGCTGTGCAGAAGAAGAACAACAACAAGAAGAAATATCTCGAAATATGTCCGTGAGGCCCCTTTCCTTGAGCTAAATCTCCAAATATCTCGGAGACGATGCGAGCTATGGCAAAATGTTAAGAGAACGTTTTTGTAGGAAATTAAGTTTCCTACCATTTATGTTCTATGATATTTTTTGATCAGGTGCGAATTTGCCGAGGTATATCGAGATATTTAAAAGTTCCGAAGCCGCACCAACATAATAAAGATACAGAAACAGCGTGGCCCCTTTCTTTGAGATAACTGTGCACTATTCCGAGCTGCAAATGCCACTTCCAGCTCAGCTGTGCAGAAGAAGGAGAACAAGAAGAAGAAATATCTCGGAATATGTCCGTGTGGCCCCTTTCCTTGAGTTAAATCTGCAAATATCTTGGAAACGATGCGAGTTATGGCAAAATGTTTGGAGACATTTTTTGTAGTAAATTAAGTTTCCTACTTTCATTGTTCTATGATATTTTTTGATCAGATGCGTAGTTTTCGAGATATATCGAGATAATTAAAAGTTCCGAAGACGCACCAACATAATAAAGATACAGAAACACCGTTGCCCCTTTCTTTGAGATAACTCTGCACTATTCCGAGCTGCAAATGCCACTTCCAACTTAGCTGTGCGGAACAAGCACAACAAGAACCAGAAATATCTCGGAATATGTCCGTGTGGCCCCTTTCCTTGAGTTAATCTGCAAATATCTCGGAAACGATGCGAGCTATGGCAAAATGTTAAGAGACCGTTTTTGTAGGAAATTAAGTTTCCTACTATTTATTTTGTATGATATTTTTTGATCAGATGCGTAGTTTTCGAGATATATCGAGATATTTAAAAGTTCCGAAGCCGCACCAACATAATAAAGATACAGCACTATATCTACATTCGATATAATGTAATATACTTATTCATTCCCACAGATCAATGTCCATTTAATAACAATATCATTATTACCATATCTACATCAGATATAATGTCATATACAGATTCATTCCCATAGATCAATGTACATTTAATAACAATATCATTAGTACTATATCTACATTCGGTATAAAGTAATATACTGATTCCATCCCACAGATCAATGTACATTTAATACCAATAGCATTGGTGCTATATCTACTTTCGATATAATGTAATATACTGATTCATTCTCACAGATCGATGTACATTTAATAACATTATCATTAGTACTATACCTGCATTAGATACGTAATGTACATTTAATAACAGTATCATTATTTCCATATCTACATTCGATATAATGTAATATACTGATTCATTCCTACAGATCAATGTATATTTAATAACAATATCATTAGTACTATATCTACATTCGGTATGAAGTAATATACTGATTCCTTCCCACAGATCAATGTACATTTAATAACAATATCATTAGTACTATATCTACATTAGCTATAATGTCATATACAGATACATTCCAACAGATCGATGTACCTACATTTAATACCAATGTCATTATTACCATATCTAAATTAGATATAACGTAATATACTGATTACTACCCACAGATCAATGTACATTTAATAACAATATCATTAGCACTATATCTACATTAGATATAATGTAATATACTGATTCATTCCCACAGATCAAGGTACATTTAATAACAATATCATTATTACTATATCTACATTAGATGTAATGTCATATACAGATTCATTCCTACAGATCAATGTACATTTAATAGCAATATCATTAGTACTATATCTGCATTCGAAATAATGTAATATACTGATTCATTCCCACAGATCAATGTAGCTACATTTAATACCAATGTCATTACTACCATAATTAAATTAGATATAATGTAATATACTGATTACTACCCACAGATCACTATACAATTAATAACAATATCATTATTACCATATCTACATTAGATATAATGTAATATGCTGAGTGATTACCACAGATCAATGAACATTTAATAACAATATCATTATTACTATATCTACATTAGATATGTAATGTATATTTAATATCAATATCATTATTACCATATCTACAATAGATATAATGTAATATACTGATTACTACTCACAGATCACTATACAATTAATAACAATATCATTATTACCATATCTACATTAGATATAATGTAATATACTGAGTGATTACCACAGATCAATGAACATTTAATAACAATATCATTATTACTATATCTACATTAGATATAATGTCATACACTGATTTAGTCCCACAGATCGATGTACATTTAATAACCATATCATTAGTACTGTATCTACATTCGATGTAATGGAGTATACTTATTCGTTTCCACAGATCAATGTACATTTAATAACAATATCATTGGTATTGTATCTACATTCGGTTTAATTTCACGTACTGATTACTACCCACAGATCAATGTACATTTAATAACAATATCATTGTTACGTGGCCGACGGCTTGGCAGCGCGCGTGGCTATCAGAGGCTTTCTGATTGGCGGCCGCGTAACTTATTTTATTATCAATACAACCCGAGCGGTAAGATTGTATTGTGGTAGGAACTGTCACAAGGTTTCACTGGGTTTAAAGGAGAATGCTAATGTGGGTTTGACACAGCAATGTATATATTCTACAATCTTGGTCTATTACAGATGTTGTTGTCGCGAATATAGGTGTATAATGTGATATATTACCTATTTCCACTATGCTCGGTGTTCACGCACTGGCAATGCGGGGGTGTTGTGTGTGGTGTGATTGTAATGCCAAATAGAAACACGACTCGCGGATTCTATAAGGTGAATGTTGCTCGAAGGGGACTTCAACCCGATCTCACTAATAGTAACCAACTCACTACCGTACACGACGTGCTCGACACGAGATGAACTCTGGTACTGCCCCCGATCGTTGGTACGAACGGGTTTATATACTAATTAAGAAGGGTGGTCTGGTTACTATTCGCGTGATCAGGCTGGGTCCACCTGCCTCTGTGACAGTTTAGAGTGGTTGCATCTGCTATTTGATTACGGCGGACCCATTGCTTTCCCAAGTGTTTGGTTCTGCTATCGGTGGGCCTTCTGTTTATTACGAGAGTAAATGGTCGGTTTGCCCGAGAGTTTTCCTTTCCAGATGTTTAAGCTTATTTGAAAGGAGACACGTTTGATAAAAACGGTCTGTCTACGTGACACCTCCCCCCTTAGATGAAACATCGCGGTAATCGTGATGCTTTCAATTGGAAAGGAAAACACTCACTAGAATGTGTTGAAGTTTTGGTGTTGTAATGCAATATGTCGGGTGTTATGTGTGATGTGTGTGTACTTATCGCTACGTGTGATGGTTGGTGATGCTGCTAACTGCGGTATGAAGTCGAAGCGTACGTCTGGGTCCAGGCTGCCTCGATCGGATTTGTCTCTCGGTGTACCAGGTTGGTACTATTGCAGGCGGTGGTATGGGTTGGTTTGCTCTTTGGTATTCCATTTCCATGATGATAGCGGCAATACACTCCTCGCAGTGGTAGGCGGCCTGCAACTCCATCAGGGGCGCTGCAAATATCGCAGGCCCCAGGCGGATATGCCGTTGGTAGTGGATAGTGTACCTCCACCATGTCATAGATCCTTGCTGCTCCAAGGGCTGCTTCGAGAGCACACTGCATACAGACAATGCCAACGTCTAATCTGTAGCAAGTGCTGCGCATGCACAGGCGGGCCGTCAAGTTCATCAGCAGCTCGATGCGACTGGTGTCCCTCTCAGTTGGTTGTTCATATCTGTTACATTAATGATCTCATATGGCCCTACATAATGTGGATCAAATTTACTAATTCGTGGTTCTAGCAATGCATAAGCATAATCGCCTACATTGAATTCTACCGGTCGGGAATGTTTATCATAGTACTTCTTCGAACGGTGCTTGGAGGCAATCAAATTATCGGCTGCTATGTTGCGGATTTTTATAGTATGAGTTATTAATTCTGTTAAATAGTCGCCATATGATTTTAACCTTTCGCCAGTTGGAAACGAACTTGGTTCACGGGCTGGTTTTCCAAATATTAATTCATATGGAGAGAAATTTGTTGCTTCATGTACGGAAGTATTATAAGAAAACATGGCAAATGGTATTAATAGGTCCCAATCTTCATAATTATCCATGTAATGTTTAAGATATTCTGTTAGTACTATATGACTTCGTTCTAGTGATCCATTAGTTTGTGGTCTGTATCCAGAAGTTGTGATTTGTTTGATTTTGAATATTTCTGAAAGATTTTTCATTAAGCTTCCGATAAAACTAGTTCCCTTGTCTGTTAATATTGCTCGTGGTGTTCCATATATGGCAATAAAATGTCTCGCGAAAGCGTCTGCTATTGTGGCTGCTCTAATGTTTGGTATTGCTACTGCTATACAATATTTCGTTAAACAATCTTGCATTGTGAGAATGTATTTATTTCCGCTAGGCGTTAAAGGTAAAGGTCCTACGGTGTCTAAAGCAACTTTATCAAATGGTTCTATCGGGGTATCGGTAATTAACATTGGTTGACGAGTTTTTGCTCTAACTAATTTCTCTTCTTGACAGCTTGGACATTTCCTGATATAATTTCGTATTTCGTTGTGCATTTCTGGCCATTGATATTTCGCTCTGATGCGTTTATATGTTTTTGTGACTCCTTTATGTCCTCCTATCAAACTGTCGTGAGCTTCGCGAATTATTTGTAATTGATCTTCTTCTGATGGTGTAATCGTTGAACAATTGCATATGATGATTTTCTGTGTTGTACCGTTGAAAACGTCCTTTATTAATTTAGTTAATTCATTGGTTGGTAATTTATGAAAATCTCCGACTGCTGATATTCTAAATGATTTAATTGGATTTTGATCTAAATGCTGTTTCAGTGTTTGTAGTCCGTTTAGTATATCTTCACTTTTAATGGTGTCGTAAAAATTATCTGATATTATTATACTGTAAACTTTGTATGAGCCATTTGCTGATTCTATTACGTCTCCTTTCTGCGGTTTCTTTGACATGAGCTGTTGTAAATCTATTGCTTCTGTGTCCAGTAACAGTTTTCCAATGGGGGTTACCAATTTACAGTCCGCAGGTATGAAATGTGCGTAATGACCTTCCTCGGTGGTCAGGGTGTTTGGAGAGATAATAACCTCAAGTGTCTGTGAAGGTTGCACTTTTCTTCGCAGGTCATCTCCCTCCGTGGAAAGAGTGTCTGTGTCAAGAAGTGTGAACGGATAAGGGTCAACGGTACGGTCAAAGTTTTCCTGTGGTTGCTGGATTGCCGTTCCTATTGTTTCGTTAACAGGTTGTGGTTGTAAAATTCCCTCATTTGTTACAAGTGATAATGGTGTATGGTTAAGTAAATCCTGTTGCGGGTTTGCGATTATCGTGTTTTCCGTAATGGTATTTTCTGATGGTTCTTCGAATGAAATCAAGTTTACGTCTTCTTCTGTCGATGTGATTTTAGTAGAATTTGCTTGCGGATGAAAGTTTATTGTTTCCATGTGTTCATCTGGCATACTTATCTCGTGCGATAAGTTAAGTAAGACTCTCGGTCTATCTGCTATTGGAGAATGTTGAACCTTCCCACGGGCTGGTTCTTCATCAGAGCTAGTGTTTTCCTCTTGATATTTCGGTCTCCTTTCCCTGTCCCTTTGTAGTTGCCGCACACGAAATCCTATGGAATCCGTGTCGATTTCTGGTTTCTGTCCTATGTGCTTGTAATCGGGGTCTTGAGGATCTCGGGGTATAAGTGGTAAGCAAGATGGTACTGGGTTACGTGATAATGCGTCTGCGTTCTTGTTCGTCTTTCCTGCTTTATGGATAACCTGATATTCGTACTCTAAGAGTCTGAGTCTCCACTTCATAAGTCGTGATGTCGGATCCTTGACAGAGTGTAACCAGACTAACGGTCGGTGATCTGTGACGAGTGTGAATTTTGTTCCATAAAGATACGGTCTGAAATATTGTACTGCGTAAACCATTGCAAGACATTCCTTTTCTGTAGCAGAATAATTCCTTTCGGCTTTATTTAAGGTACGAGATGCGTAGGCAATTGGTAGATCGTTTCCTATTTCTCCTTGACTAAGTACAGCTCCAATTGCGTAATCTGATGCGTCAGTGGTAACAATGAACGGTCGATTAAAATCCGGATATTGTAAAATTGGTTGTGTACAGAGTTCGTCGCGTAAATTTTCAAAACTTTTTTGCTGGTCTTCGGTCCACTTAAAACGAATTCCTTTACCTAATAATTGAACTAATGGTTTTGATTTAATAGAATAATCTTTTATGAAACGGCGATAATATCCTGTCAGTCCCAAGAACTGCTGGACATTTTTCTGTGTTTTAGGAATGGGAAATTCTTTTACAGCTTGTAATTTACGAGGATCTGGTTTAACACCATTTTCTGTTAAAATGTGTCCTAAATAAGTAACCTCCTTACGTAAGAATTCGCATTTATCAATCTGCAGTGTAAGTCCAAATTCTCTGAGCCGATTGAGTAATTTTTTTACTTTTATTTCATGTTCTCGTAGTGATGAAGAGAAAACAACCATATCGTCTATGAATACATGAGCGTTCTCTAGACCAGATATAACTTGATTCATTAAGCGTTGAAATGTCGGTGGTGCATTTTTTAAACCAAATGGCATGCGTACAAATTCAAAATGCCCATCCGGTGTTGTGAATGCTGTTTTCGGACAATCCTTAGGATCCATTTGAACTTGATGAAATCCATTTGCTATATCAAAAATTGTGAAATATTTTGCTCCTCCCAATTTATCTAGAATTTCGGTGATATTCGGCAAAGGAAATTTATCACTCAAAGTCTTTTCGTTTAAGGCTCGGAAATCGATTACCATACGCCAACGCTTATTGCCCTTAGCGTCTGGTTTCTTTGGTACAATCCATAACGGAGAATTATATGGTGAACTAGATGGCTGTATGACTCCTTGTAATAACAGAGCCTTTACTTGACGTTGTATTTCGTCTTGGTGTACTGGTGGATATCGGTATTGTCTTGTATTAATCGGTACGTCATCTGTTGTATGAATTGAATGGTAAAAATTCGGTACTTCTCCTAGTTTGTCTCCAGGCAAGTAAAATCTGTCTGAAAATTCGTCGACGATGTTGAATACATGTTTACGTTCTTCTGCATTGAGATGATCGGTTCTTAAAAGATTTCTAATTCGTGTTGCTCTATTTTCTGGTGTGTTTTCGGTCATATATGAAGAAATTGGGTCGTCGTCCGACGAGTCGTAAATATCGTAAGGATGAATGTATTGAGGTTCAATTTCGATGTCTACATCGTCTTCTCCGGTATTCGTTGCTAACGCGTAACAAATGCCGTCACGATTATATACTGCTGCTTCGCCAATGTATATATTTTCTGATGTTTTGAGTCGCGGTAAGTATCCCTCTTTAATATTTGGATTAGCTATGTGAATTGCAATTTGTTTTGTTGTTCGAGCTTCGATACGGTGTTTAGTCGATTTCGGATTTTTCTGCTGAGCTAAATCTCGGTAATTTGAAAAACGAAGTGGTCGAATAGGTTTATCTTTCAATACTAGTGTTCCATGATAATATGAAATTTCTGCTTCTTCTTGTAATAAAAATGGGCTGCCTATAATTCCATCGGCTTCTATTGCAAGGTTCTCTACTACGTAAAATAATGCAGGCTTACCGTGAATGTGAAGAATTGTGGTTCCTATGCTATAAATAGGTGATTTTGTAAGTCCTGTGATTTCAATAACTTCTTTAGTGATACGTTTGGCTTGATCTCCGAGAACATCGCGCACTATTAAGTTAACTGCCGCGCCACCGTCAATTAAAAATTCAGCTGTTTCTAATTCTAATTCCGGAACTTTGATTTTTATTCTTGGTGCTGGCGTTTCCTTGATGAGGATTCTCCCGTGAATCTGACTATCTTTTGGCGAGGTCTTTGCAGATCGCTCACCGCCTCGCCTTTCCGTTGAGCGTTTTCTGAGTTTAAAGACTTGTTTGATTCGACTGAAGAATTTCGAGAGTATGATCGCTGTCTGAAATTTTGCGAATTCCTCCTACAACGTTTTTCATCGTGTCCTTGGGTATCACATCGCCAAGAATATAGCTGCGAAGTATCATCCTTTTCACTGCGTTTTAAAACTGTAAACCGTTTTTCATCTTGATCTGTGCGTGGTGAATTTGAACGATAAGAAGGTGAATTCGATTGATTCCTGGATCGCACAGTCCATGCTGATGTACGTGGTCGTCCTTCTCTCTCGTCTTCAGAGTTAGATGGTCTCCTCTGTCGATCTCTATATCGATCGTGTCGTGTTGGAGATTGAGGGTATGAAATTTCATTTCGACGTTCGTTGCTGTGGTGATCCCTGTTGTTCCAGCCTCCTGGTGATGTGTTTCGTGCCAAATCACGACGACTTCTTAATTTCCTGTCTACCTCTAGCACAGCGTCAAAAGCTTCCTCTAAGTTTTTAATGTCTCTATTTTGTGCTGATACCTTAAAAGAGATGCGGTCTGGTAATCCATCTAGGAAATTTTCTAAAATATCCATTTCCATTTGTTTAATATTTTCCTCTGAATGTCTAGGATATTTCTCTTTAATCGCTCCTCTTGTACAATAAACAAGATGGCTTGTTCTATCGATGTAGTTTCTCAAACTTTCGTATTCCCTAATTTGAAGCCTGGCAATTTCTGTTTGAAATTGCGATAAGCTCTTTCCTGGTCCAAATCTTCTCTTCAAATGCTTGATCAACGCGGATACCGAAGTGAATTGATGTTCTAAAGTACTTCTTCGCGCCGGACCGGTGAGTTTAGTTAAAATAATTGTAAGGTATTCCCTTTCTGTTCCCTCAGGAATCAAGGTCAATCCATCTTCTACCAGTTGTGCAAAACGTGATAAAGGTGGATTCTCACCATCAAATGTTGGTATTGTTAACGCAACATTTTGTATGCAGGATCTTTGTGTCAAAAGTGTCATAGAATTTGCGATCGAAACTGTTAAGTTCATAAGATCGGCTGAAGAAATATTGGCTTGTTCATTCGCCATGTTGAATGAATTTGTTGGTTAAAGAATGTGACTAGGAAAACTAGTATACAATCGTTGTTCAACAAAGTAATAGCCGTGTGTCAAATTCCACGAAAGTAATTATGCCAGTGAAAATGATCTATGTGACTATATCCCACCGCTGTCACCAGTTCTGTTACGTGGCCGACGGCTTGGCAGCGCGCGTGGCTATCAGAGGCTTTCTGATTGGCGGCCGCGTAACTTATTTTATTATCAATACAACCCGAGCGGTAAGATTGTATTGTGGTAGGAACTGTCACAAGGTTTCACTGGGTTTAAAGGAGAATGCTAATGTGGGTTTGACACAGCAATGTATATATTCTACAATCTTGGTCTATTACAGATGTTGTTGTCGCGAATATAGGTGTATAATGTGATATATTACCTATTTCCACTATGCTCGGTGTTCACGCACTGGCAATGCGGGGGTGTTGTGTGTGGTGTGATTGTAATGCCAAATAGAAACACGACTCGCGGATTCTATAAGGTGAATGTTGCTCGAAGGGGACTTCAACCCGATCTCACTAATAGTAACCAACTCACTACCGTACACGACGTGCTCGACACGAGATGAACTCTGGTACTGCCCCCGATCGTTGGTACGAACGGGTTTATATACTAATTAAGAAGGGTGGTCTGGTTACTATTCGCGTGATCAGATGGGTCCACCTGCCTCTGCGACAGTTTAGAGTGGTTGCATCTGCTATTTGATTACGGCGGACCCATTGCTTTCCCAAGTGTTTGGTTCTGCTATCGGTGGGCCTTCTGTTTATTACGAGAGTAAATGGTCGGTTTGCCCGAGAGTTTTCCTTTCCAGATGTTTAAGCTTATTTGAAAGGAGACACGTTTGATAAAAACGGTCTGTCTACGTGACATCATTAGCACTATATCTACATTAGATATAATGTAATATACTGATTCATTCCCACAGATCAATGTACATTTAATAACAATATCATTATTACTATATCTACATTAGATATAATGTCATATAGTGATACATTCCAACAGATCAATGTACATACATTTAGTACCAATGTCATTATTACCACATCTACACTACATATAATGTAATATACTGATTACTACCCACAGATCAATGTACCTTTAGTAACAATATCATTGGCACTATATCTACATTTCATATAATGGAATATATTGATTCATTCCCACAGATCAATGTACATTTACTAACAATATCATTATCACTATATCTCCATTAGATATGTAATATACATTTAGAAACAATGCCATTATTACTATATCTGCGTTGGACATAATATAACATACTGATTCATTCCCACAGATCAATGTACATTTAATAACCATATCATTAGTACTATATCTACATTCGATATAATGCAATATACTGGTTCATTCTCACAGATCAATGTAGATTCAATAACAATATCATTAGTAATATATCTACATTCGATACAATGTAATATACTGGTTACTTCTCACAGATCAATGTACGTTTATTAACAATATCATTATTACTATATCTACGTTAGATATTATGTCATATAGTGATACATTCCAACAGATCAATGTACATACATTTAGTACCAATGTCATTATTACCACATCTACACTACATATAATGTAATATACTGATTACTACCCACAGATCAATGTACCTTTAGTAACAATATCATTGGCACTATATCTACATTTCATATATTGGAATATATTGATTCATTCCCACAGATCAATGTACATTTAATAACAATATCATTATCACTATATCTCCATTAGATATGTAATATACATTTAGAAACAATGCCATTATTACTATATCTGCGTTGGACATAATATAACATACTGATTCATTCCCACAGAACAATGTACATTTAATAACAATATCATTAGTACTATATCTACATTAGATAGGTAATGTATATTTAATATCAATATCATTATTACCATATCTACATTAGATATAAAGTAATATACTGATTACTACCCACAGATCAATGTACCTTTAATAACAATATCATTAGCACTATATTTACATTCGACATAATGTAATATACTGATTCATTCCCACAGATCAATGTAACCCCTTAGGTATCGATGGACCGGGTCACCGCACTCTACATCGCACCGTTATGGTTTATACTTGTTCTTTTATGCTGCTCCCAGCAAAAGGAGAATGCAACACCTGCATACTACCAAAAGATGAGTTTTCGGTTACCGTTGTTTATTATTCAATATCACCGTTTGCTCTATTTAATTTATATTATTCTTCCTTTGTAGGTTATACAGGTAACTCTTTCTATTCATTACGCTTTGCCAGCCTCTACATTATTCAATTTCTTTCAGACTGCCACCACTCCTCATCACCTCCGTTTATTCTTCAATGGGAAGATAATGGGGTATACACCATGACGTCAATGTGCTTTACTGTCTTACGTGTGTTACCTCCAGTATCTGTGGTTATACCAAAATAATCGACGTACACGTAAGTACCATACCTTTGTCGTATCCGTTAGCTAAGAACCAGCAATTAAATAAATAATATCCAGTGCTTGTATAACTAAAATAAGCTATAAATAATGAATAAATAAATAAAGAAATAAAATAACATAAAATAAAATAAAATAAGATAATCCAATAAGTAAATGACTAGAATCCAGTATGTAATTAAGTTAAGTAAATACGTAAATAAATAAGATATAATAAAATAGAGTCAATAGGTAAAAACATAAAATCCGTCAAGTAAGTAGATAAAACCAAGATAATAAATAATAAATAAATCAGTATAACAAATTGATGGTAATTACGTAACCATTTAGATAAAATTATTGTCAATATATATAATAAGTAAAGTTGGATGAATAAGCTCTATTCATCCCCACAGATACTGTATCCACTGCCTTGTAGTTTAATTTAATTACCAATTTCTTTTAAGGCTTTAAGAATTCACATGCATTAGGTTCAGTATACTAATTACCTTAATTATTTTAGCACCACGTATACACCATACCATTTTTCAGGTGAGGACTTAATCTATCGCGGCCACCATCAGCGTTGCTGCTATGGGATATGAATCATCTATTATATTTAATTAACCAAGTCATCCGGAGTTTCCAGTTGGGAACTCCTGCCACCGTTTACGAACCGTTACCCATTTCGAGGCCGAACTAGCATATTGCGGCTCTTAACTCTTTATCTTTATCTGAATGGTACGATGATTTTCTTTCCTTTTGTTACTATTATTCTTATCTTTATTGTTTTCTCCTTTAGTATTATCTTCCTGTTCCTGAATTTGCATTTTGTGTTTGTCTTCCCCATTCTTTCCTAATTTTTTTCCGGTGTGTTTTCTCCCATTTCTCTTTTTGCGATATACCTACAGCGCAGAATTTCCTAATTGATGCGTTGGTTTTATCCCTTTTCAGTAAGTGTCCGATGTTTTGAATTTCCCATTTTTCTGGATGTACTTCTTTTTCCAGCGCCATCCTCTTCATTTTCCATCTTGGACACGTGAAGAGAGTATGTTCTGCGTCATCGAACAAATCCTCACAGAACCAACACTCTGGTGTCCTTTCCTTACCAATCTTCGCTAGGAAAGCCCCAAAGCATCCATGGCCAGTCAGTGCTTGTACTAGTTGATGATCTAAGAGAGGTATTCCCCCACTATTCCATTCACCAATGTCACTAACTATCTTGTTAGTTCATCTGCCTTTATCCATGTTAGTCCATTCCTCTTGCCATTCTCTTTTTGTTGTTTTAGTCTCTTCTTCCACAATCTCTTTATTAATCCGGTTATTATCTTTTCCGTTGTTTTGTTCAAGCTTCCCCTTTTCTTGTGCCTCCCTTATTTTAACGTATATACGTGCAATTTCCTTTGCTGTATAATCCCAAGGCACGTTCCCGGTTATTATACATAAGACTTCCGTAGACACTGTTCTGTAGGCCTTGCAAATTCTGTTTAGCGGTAGCCTCTGCGCGTCCCTTAGTTTTTTCGTGTTCAGTTTATATGTCAGTGCCCTGGCCTAAATTGCCGCACCATACATCACCACTCATTTCACAACATTATAATACAGTATCCTGGCTTTTGGACCTGCTCCTCTTGTGTTTTTCATCAGGAGGCTTAGATGCATCGCGTATTTACTCGATTTTTCAGTCGCGTTCTCAATATGCTGCTTAAATACTTGGTTGCATTCAAAAGTAACCCCAAGGTATTTAGCCGCCTTGCACACCGGTATTTGATTTCCCTCGATTTCCACCGGGATACCCTCAGGATTTTTTCTTCCCGTCAGCAATATGGTTTCCGATTTTTGCGGCGCCAGGTCAAGGCCTTCCCCCTTGTACCAGTCTACCATATCTCTTATTGTGGCATTGGCCGTGTATTTCATTCTTTCCAGATCCTTATCAATTATTACAATACCTATATCGTCAGCAAATGCCACCAAGTAGACATTTCTTCTAAGACGTATTTTCGGCAAGCCATCGTATACGAGGTTCCACATAAATGGTCCAATTATCGACCCCTATGGAACCCCTCCAAATACCTCTATTTTTTCATGTCCATCATCTGTGTTTATGACTAGCCACCGGTCACTCAAATAAGACTCAGTCATTTTTATTATTTTCCTGGGAAATCTTTTCCTCTTCATCTCACGGATGACGCTTTTCCACCTCAGGGAGTTGAATGCATTTTTGACGTCCAGTAGGATTAGAAGGCAATGTCTGCGCTCTTTTTTTGCCTTGTCCCAATATCCCATCACCTTCTCCATGGCTTGAACGGTTCCTAAACCCTTCCTGAACCCATATTGGTGCGGCGACAAATCATCCCTCCTGATTGCCTCATGTAATCTATTTTTAACAATATGCTCCAATATTTTCGCGATATTGGAGGCAATGCATAGTGGTCTGTAGTCAGACGGCTTCACTACGTTAATCCCTGTGCCTTCCTTAATTGTTGACTTACCTTTTGGTAGAAGCACTAGTCTGGTGGTTTTCCATTCTACAGGCCAGTGACCCAGATCCATGCATTTGTTTAGTAATCTAGTCCAGAAAGAGGTCGCACCAAGTCCTACAGCCCTTGCAGCCGCAGCAGGGATACCGTCAGGGCCTGGTGCTTTTTTAACCGCTATTTTTCTACATCCTAGAATTACTTCCATATCCGTTATTTTATCCTCATTTTCCTCTACGGTTTCTATGCGCTCACCAGTGTTCATTTCCAACTCGTTCTCATTTCCAGCTATGTCTACGTTATTTGTCGGTGGCTTCATACAAAAGAGACCATCTACCACTATTTTAATCTGTTCTGAGTTTAATTTAATTGGTGGAGTACTCCCGTTGATTTGCTTAATCACTGTTTTGTACGGTCTACCCCATACATCCCTATCTACTGTGTCAATCAATTTCTCCCACGCCCCTTTTTTGGCCGTCCTAATTTCCCTATTAAGCTCCTTCTTTGCCCTCTTAAGCTCGTCTTGACGTAACGTTATGACCCCACTATTCTTTTTCCTATTTTCCCGGGTCACCTTCCTACGCGCACTGTTAGCTCTCTTCCTGAGGTTTAAGATTTCGACAGACCACCAATGCACCGGGGTTTTGTTAAACATTCTACCTTCCTTCTTCTTACACTTATTACTAATACTCTGGATCTCCCTCATCACAGCATCAATATCCTCTCTATTTTCCCCAATACTGTAACTCACTATCTCCGAATTTCTTTAAAAACATTTCCACAAATTTGTCTTTATCTACCTTTCTAACATTATCGTTCAAGACTAATTTATTGCTTTTTTCAGGTTCATCGATTACTATAGTGTGCAGCAGGTATTGATGGTCCGATCCAGTAAATTCGGTAAGGACATTACTTGCTACTACTTTATGGCTCAGCCTTGTATCTGTTATTAAAAGATCTATTTTTGTACCTGCTCCTCTGGTGCAGGTGTTTCCCCCTTCAGTCATTATGTATATCAGATCTAGATTTGCCATAAATTCTAATAATTTTCTACCTCTAGGGTTCCACATCCTGCCACCCCAGAGTAGGGACTTGCTGTTGAAGTCTCCGGCCAAGATGACTCCAGCCCATTTTTTAGCTTTAATAATATCAGCGATTTCGTCTAATCTACCATCGACTGTATTATCATCAATATTCGGCGATATATAGCTACTAATTATGAGGTAGTTGTTGTAACTGATTGCAACCATTCCTATCCCCTGTTTAACTATATTAATGTCTTTAACTCTGGCTATACCCTTGCTCGTGATCCATATAGCAGCATCCCCTTTACAATCCTTAAACCAATAATTTTTGCTTTTGCTTTTGTTTTGTTCTGCAATCATGATCACGTCCGGAGATACTTTCTCGACTGTTCCTTTTAGCAGGTCCTGAGCCAGCCTGCATTTATTCAAGTTAATTTGTAATATTTTAATTTTGAATTTTATTTGCATTTCTTTCCAATTGCTATCGCCTCCTTGTACTGTGGGCATTTCAGCGAGCCCGCTATATGGTTCAGCTCTACTCCACTACGGCCTTTTTCTTCGCAAGGTCTGCACCTCGCTTTTTCAGCTCTGTATTCTGTCATTACGTGCCCTTTCTCGCCACACCTTCTGCATATCCTTATGCCTTCTGCGAGTGCACACCTAACCGCCACATGTCCCATATTGTGACATTTGTAACATCTTGTGACATTTGGTAGCTGTCTCACTCTACAGTATACCCATCCTATTTTGATCTTATTTTCTTTAATATGATTCATAATGTCCCCTGGTCCTTCCACTATCGCTACTTGGGTGCCCATGTAAGCCGTCCTAATGCTTTTCCCCCTGAAAGTTCCTTTTGCGAGGCCCGTTTCCCTTGCTATGCTCTCTATTACTTCGTCGAGCTCAGCTCCCAGGTCAATGTCCAATATTTCCAGTGTTGTCTTAGGGATCAATCTCCTAATCACCGTCTCAGCTCCCATGCTTTTTATAACTTTATCGTGGAATTCGGAGCTATCTATTTTCTCCTCAAATTCAACCAGAATGTCACCGGCCCTGATTTGCCGTATTCTTTTGATTCCTTTGACTTCCTTCCCCATTTTATTCCTAAGATCTTTGGTCACCTCGGCGTACGAGCGCTCGTTGTCCACCTTGATAGTCACTGCTTCGTTTCTTTTTGTTCCTATTGTCTTCCTTTGCTTATCCCTCAGCTTCTTATTGTCAATGCCATCTTTATTCATTTTCATTCCCGAATCCTCCTTATTCCCCATTTTCTTCCTCCTTGTCTTTACTACCTCCCAATCGGAGTCCGACGAGACTCCTTCATTACCTTTTAGTATTTGCACTTTCCTAATTATTGGTAGTGCTCTATTCTCCCTGTTTACTATTCTGGTCTTTTTGATCTGCGTTTCCATCTCTGGTGGTGTCGTTTTCTTCCTCTTGTTTGTTCTTCTAGTAATTTCCCTATCGCTTTCCATTATATCATTATTGCTTCTCCACACATTATCATATTCCATTGTTTTCATTAGTTTTCCTTGTTCGTGTTCCTCTCTATTTTTGCACTGTTTCTTTTCATCCCTGTACACTCTAGTAGCTGCTTCCAGCAATTCTTTTGCTCTGTCTAGCTCCTGGCCCATTTCTATACTCGCCTTTTCTGCCATCGGGTTAGCATTGTTATCCCTCTGCAGATAGATACTAACCATATCATTTGATGCCTTAAGCATCCTCAGAATTTGGTGAATTGCCATCAGAATTATGTCAAGTCCTCCAATTTCATTCTTTTCGTCGGAGGGCACAGCTTCCTCTGGTTGGACTTCCGTATGAGTTACTTTGATCGGCGTTTCCTCCGTGTTCTCGTTTCCACCTGTAAATACCATATCATCTTCATCCCCCGTTAAGTCTGGATCGGCACTCATGCTTTCCTGTCCAATTTTGGTCGGGCTTCTTGAGAGTGTACGTGATGGTCTAAACACCGCCCTCAGATCATGGTGAACTCTATCACTGAGCTTAACCTTGGTTTCCTCCTTTGCATTAGCTTTGTCACTACTGTCTCCTATGATGATCCTATTTATTTCAAACACATTGCTTTCTTCTGTTGCTTTATTCATTTCCTTTTTTCTACCTATGCTCATCGTCCTACATTCAGCTCTAGTCATTATTTTTGTCGTTGTTTTAGTTGTTTTGTTTGTTTTGTATATCTTATCCATGTATATCCCACGAGTAGGGCCGGAATTAATTGTCGACCCACGCAGAGCCGCCTTATGTGGGTAAGCCTGTATTACTCGGGGGGGACGGCAGGTACCCCCGAGTGACCGTTCGTGACTACACAATTTAAGTCCCTGTAGCCATGAGCCTCTCGGCACGGTACTTCACACCTTTAGCTAGGACTATAGTTAGAGCCCGGTCCGACTCTTTCCTTACTTACTTTTCTTTTCACCCGTTAACAGTTAGTTTGTACCTATACTCTGTCATGTATTTCAGTCCAATCCAAAAGGGTAGTTTGTCATTTCTTTTTAATAGTCGCTTTATTCTTTTGTACCTTTACGCATTTCTTGTATATTCCCTTTCCTTATTTGTATGTTCTAGGACCGGGTTACTCCTATTGTTACTATGCCCATTCATAATTCGCGGTTATGTCATGCGAATTGACGCAGTTCGGACGTGTGTCACTGCGCGACTAATACGCACTACTCTGACCCAGGCACGCACTACTTCCGATTTCATTCATAGTTTCATTGAATACGCTCTTACGAATGGCAATAATTTTTACGCCGCGATTTACTTCATATTAGACTTAGTTGTGTACATAGAATTAAAGGAGTATCCAGTACTGTGTCTAGATGTGTTAAAGTGATCATGTGCACTTTGTTCTTCAGTCCTCGCATTTGTATCAGTGCTAGTTGACCGAGTTTACAATATGTTTAGCCAGTGGTTTGGTTGTTTAGTTATCTAGTTTGTTCATATTAATCCCTGCCCTGCACTTGTGTATCCCTTCCAGTATAGATTCCCATTTTCCTTTATACTTACCTTGTCTTGCCTACCTTCTTTCTGTACGCTAGTTACATGTGCAGGTGTACGCTTTATGAGTATTATTTTATATAAGACTTCTTTTCCTCCTTGTATTACCCTATCTCAGCTGTACAATTCTTGTTTTGCCCCCAGTCACACCGACTAACAGGTTTACCTACTGGATTCTCAATATTTCTACTATTACCCTCCTCTTTATTCTTATTAAAGTTCAGACTTATCGTATTATACTGTCATAGTATGCATCCTATAACTTTCCCCATTTTCTTTAATTATTAGAGCATTATGTTGGAACCTTCAGTATCTTTTGTTACGGACCATGCCTTTCATCTATTCCCATAGCGCTCAATAACGCTACTTTTCCTATTACACGGTATCCCTGCGGCTTTAATTACTTTGTGTATACAATTATAGTCTATTATATTTATCTTGATTAGTTCCCCAGTCTATAGTCTACTTTATACATCCATATTGCTGTTCAAAACTAATATACTGACCTTTATTATTTACTAGTTTATTCTATGACTTATGCCCAAGTCGCGTGATATTTCCTCTCTATACTGTCTGAAGTTTTTCTTAACGTACTTGATTTAATTTATTTATTTAGGCAACTTACTGTTCTATCTATCATCCTATTCTCTCTATAATTCATAATTACTTACTTTCCATGCTTTGCTTGTTTTAATATTTCTTACCCTTATTCAGAAGTTTATAACCCACTTCTTCTTTTACCAACCATACCTACAGTAACCACCCTTACTTTTTGCCTTAGTTTCAGGAAACTTTCCCTAGTTTCGTGTCAATTAGTTCTTACGCCTTTCCTTATCTCAGGTCCAAACCGCATTTAAATACTCTCCTCGTATACCGTATTACCGGTTCATCAAAGTTGCTACCTTTTATATTAGTACAGTTTCAGGCTGTTTTGCATTATCTGTTGGTCTACTCAAGCCTTGTTTTAGCTTATCATTCCGTTCACTACATTTACGGTAAATCTTTACTCCGTTTCGCTTAACCTGTTTGAATATTCTGCTCATTACCCTATTTCTTCGGTCTGTTAGGTTATTATATAGTATTATCCAGCTCTCTTCATTAAATTGGTTGTCATCACTTAACGTAAAGCCTTCCTATCTGTCCTAGCCAACCTTTTGGGTTCAAAATATGCGTTGATAGAAATTATAAACTGTGCTACATTTAACTTTCATTTCTTGTCTTTTTGTACACTTAACATGTTTTACCTATTAATTTGACCCATTTATGTTACCTATTATTCCTAATAAGGCTTATTCATTCGCTATACCTGTTAATTTACTTTAATTTAACCCTTATTCATGTTTCAGTCAGCTGATATTATGACGCAGACCTCATATTACCATTTAATACCTTCCTACATTGAAAACTCATTAATTATCGGTTTGATTTTCCGCTGATGTAACTCAGTGCACCATAAGCTGTGTTTTAATGCTCTTTTTCCCCAATTTAAGTTAGATTTATGCACAAAGGTTTTAAACAACAGCACTTGTCATCAGTCAGTTTCCATGCACATGTTGTGTATCAGAATTATTACCTTAGGCAGGTTTTCTCCCTTATTCATCCAATTTTATGTTGACATATTATATGGTTGTGAGGTTACTCTGAACCGTGTTTTAAGTAGTCACTTTCATTTATGTATTGACTTAATATATAATGAATTATTATGTACATTGAAGCTGTAGGTGTCATTCTACCTATTCCGACCCTTTTCCCACCTGCTTTCAACTTCCATCGATATCTATCTTGTTTACATACCCGGAGTGCTTTATCGGCATGTTCGCACGCATAGATGGACGGGACCGGACTATTGGTACTATATCTACATTCGATATAATGTAATATACTGATTCATGCCCACAGATCAATGTACATTTAATAACAATATCATTATTACCATATCTACATTAGATGTAATGTAATATACTGATTCATTCCCACAGATCAATGTACATTTAATAACAATATCATTGGTATTATATCTACATTCTATACAATGTCATGTACACACTCATTCCCACAGATCAATGTACATTTAATAACAATATCATTAGTACTATATCTACATTCGATATAATGTAATATACTTATTCGTTCCCACAGATCAATGTACATTTGATAACAATATCATTAGTACTATATCTACATTAGATATGTAATGTACATTTAATAACAATCTCATTATTACCATATCTACATTTGATATAATGTAATATACTGATTCCTTCCCACAGATCAATGTACATTTACTAACAATATCATTGGTACTATATCTATGTTCGGTATAATGTGATATACTGCTTCCTTCCCACAGATCAATGTACATTTGATTACATTATAATTGGTACTATATCTACATTCGATGTAATGTAATATACTGATTCACTCCCACAGACCAATGAAGCTACATTTAATACCAATGTCATTATTACCATATCTACATTAGATATAATGTAATGTACTGATTACTACCCACAGATCAATGTACCCTTAATAACAATATAATTAGCACTATATCTACATTCGATATAATGTAATATACTGATTGATTCCCACAGATCAATGTACACTTAACAAAAATATCATTATTATTGTATCTACATTAGATATAATGTCATATAGTGTTACATTCCAACAGATCAATGTACCTACATTTAGTACCAATGTCATTATTACCATATCTACATTGGATATAATGTAATATACCGGTTACTACCCACAGATCAATGTACCTTTAATAACAATATCATTGGCACTATATCTACATCCGATATAATGTAATATACTGATTCATTCCCACAGATCGATGTACATTTAATAATCATATCATTAGTACTATATCTACATTCGATATAATGTAATATACTGATTCATTCCCACAGATCAATGTACATTTAATAACAATATCATTATTACTAAATCTACATTAGATATAATGTCATATACAGATTCATTACCACAGATCAATGTACCTTTAATAACAATATCATTAGCCCTATATCTACATTCCATATAATGTAATGTACATTGATCTGTGGCTAGTAATCAGTATATTACATTATATCTAATTTAGATATGGTAATAATGACTTGGGTATTAAATGTAGGTACATTGATCTGATGGAATGTACCTGTATATGACATTATATCTAATGTAGATATAGTACTAATGATATTGTTATTAAATGTACATTGATCTGTGGGAATGAACCAGTATATTACATTATATCGAATGTAGATATAATGCGGTTGATATTGTTATTAAAGGTGCATTGGTCTGTGGGAATCCATCAGAATATAACATTATATCGAATGTAGATATAGCTCTACTGATATGGTTATTAAATGTACATTAATCTGTGGGAATGAATCAGTATATTACATTATATCGAATGTAGAAATAGTGCTAATGATACTGTTATTAAAAGTGCATTGATCTGTGGGAATCCATCTGTATATTACCTTATATCAAATGCAGATATAGTACTAATGATATGATTATTAAATGTTCATTGATCTCTGGGAATGGATCACTATATTACATTATATCGAATGTATATATAGTAACAATGATATTGTTACTAAATGTACATTGATCTGTGGAAAGGGATCAGTATATGAAATTATGTCTAATGTAGATGTGGTAATAATGATATTGTTTTTAAATGTACATTACATATCTAATGTATATATAGTACAAATGATGTTGTTATTAAATGTACATTGATCTGTGGGAACGAATCAGTATATTACATTATATCTAATTTAGATATGGTAATAATGACTTGGGTATTAAATGTGGGTACATTGATCTGTTGGAATGTACCTGTACATGACATTATATCTAATGTAGATATAGTACTAATGATATTGTTATTAAATGTACAATGATCTGTGGGAATGAACCAGTATATAACATTATATCGAATGTAGATATATTACTAATGATATTGTTATTAAATGTACATTGATCTGGGGGAATGAATCAGTATATTACGTTATATCGAATGGAGAGATAGTAATAATGATATGGTTACTAAATGTACATTCATCTGTGAGAGGTAATCAGTATATTACATTATATCGAATGTATATATAGTACTAATGATATGGTTATTAAATGTACATTGATCTGTGGGAATGAATCAGTATATAACACTATATCTAATGTAGATATGGTAGTAATGATATTGTTATTAAATCTACATTGATCTGTGGGAATCAATCTGTATATGACATTATATCAAATGTAGATATAGTACTAATGACATTGTTATTAAATGTACATTGATCTGTGGGAATGAATCAGTATATGACGGTATATCTCATGCAGATATCGTAATAATGATATTGTTATTAAATGTACATTACATATCTGCCGATTGAGCTCAAGGAAATGGGCCTGACGGACATATTTCGAGATATTTCTTCTTCTTGTTGTTCTTCTGCACTGCTAAGCTGGAAGTGGCATTTGCAGCTCGGAATAGTGCACAGTTATATCAAAGAAAGGGGCCACGGTGTTTCTGTATCTTTATTATGTTGGTGCGGCTTCGGAACTTTTAAATATCTCGATATATCTCGAAAACTGCGCATCTGATCAAAAAATATCATAGAACGTAAATGGTAGGAAACTCAATTTCCTACAAAATGGTTTCTTAACATCTTGCCATAGCTCGCATCGTTTCCGAGATATTTGCCGATATAGCTCAAGGGAAGGGGCCTGACGGACATATTTCGAGATATTTCTCATTCTTGTTGTTCTTCTGCACAGCTAAGCTGGAAGTGGCATTTGCAGCTCGGAATAGTGCACAGTTATCTCAATGAAAGGGGCCACGGTGTTTCTGTATCTTTATTATGTTGGTGCGCCTTCGGAACTTTTAAATATTTCGATATATCTAGAAAACTACGCATTTGATCAAAAACTATCATAGAACATGAATAGTAGGAAACTTAATTTCCTACAAAAAAGGTCTCTGAACATTTTGCCATAGCTCGCATCGTTTCGAAGATATTTGCAGATGTAACTCAAGGGAAGGGGCCGGACGGACATATTTCGAGATATTTCTTCTTCTTGTTGTTCTTCTTCTGCACAGCTAAGCTGGAAGTGACATTTGCAGCTCGGAATAGTGCACAGTTATCTCAATGAAAGGGGCCACGGTGTTACCGTATGTTTATGATGTTGGTGCGGCTCCGGAACTTTTAAATATCTCGATATATCTATAAAACTACGCATCTGATCAACAAATAGCATACAACATAAATAGTAGGAAACTTGATTTCCTACAAAAAAGGTCTCTCAACATTTTGCCACAGCTCGCATCGTTTCCGAGATATTTGCAGATTTAGCTCAAAGGAAGGGGCCTGACGGACATATTTCGAGATATTTCTTCTTCTTGTTGTTCTTCTTCTGCACAGCTAAACTGGAAGTGGCATTTCCAGCTCGCAATAGTGCAGAGTTATCTCAAAGAAAGGGGCCGCGGTGTTTCTGTATCTTTATTATGTTGGTGCGGCTTCGGGACATTTAAATATCTCGATATATCTCGAAAACTACGCATCTGACCAAAAAATATCATAGAACATAAATAGTAGGAAACTTAGTTTCCTACACAAAAGGTCTCTCAACATTTTGCCATAGCTCGCATCGTTTCCGAGATATTTGCAGATTTAGCTCAAGGGAAGGGGCCTGACGGACATATTTCGAGATATTTCTTCTTCTTGTTGCTCTTCTTCTGCACAGCTAAACTGGAAGTGGCATTTCCAGCTCGCAATAGTGCAGAGTTATCTCAAAGAAAGGGGCCACGGTGTTTCTGTATCTTTATTATGTTGGTGCGGCTTCGGAACTTTTAAATATCTGGATATATCACGAAAAGTAAGCATCTGATCAAAAAACATCATAGAACATGAATAGTAGGAAACTTAATTCTCTACAAAAAAGGTCTCTCAACATTTTGCCATCGCTCGCATCGTTTCCGAGATATTTGCAGATGTAGCTCAAGTGAAGGGGCCTGACGGACATATTCCGAGATATTTCTTGTTCTTGTTCTGCTTCTTCTGCACAGCTAAGCTGGAAGTGGCATTTGCAGCTCGCAATAGTGCAGAGTTATCTCAAAGAAAGAGGCCACGGTGTTTCTGTATCTCTATTATGTTGGTGCGGCTTCGGAACTTTTAAATATCATGATATATCTCGAAAACTACGCATCTGATCAAAAAATATCATAGAACATAAATAGTAGGAAACTTAATTTCCTACAAAAAAGGTCTGTGAACATCTTGCCATAGCTCGCATCGTTTCCGAGATATTTGCAGATGTATCTCAAGTGAACGGGCCTGACGGACATATTCCGAGATATTTCTTGTTCTTGTTGTGCTTCTTCTGCGCAGCTAAGCTGGAACTGACATTTGCTGCTCGCAATAGTGCAGAGTTATCTCAAAGAAAGGGGCCACGGTGTTTCTGTATCTCTATTATGTTGGTGCGGCTTCGGAACTTTTAAGTATCTTGATATATCTCGAGAACTACGCATCTGATCAAAAAACATGATAGAACATAAAAAGTAGGAAACTTAATTCTCTACAAAAAAGGTGTCTAAACATTTTGCCACAGCTCGCATCGTTTCCGAGATATTTGCAGGTTTAGCTCAAAGGAAGGGGCCTGACGGACATATTTCGAGATATTTCTTCTTCTTGTCGTTCTTCTTCTGCACAGCGAAACTTGAAGTGGCATTTCCAGCTCGCAATAGTGCAGAGTTATCTCAAAGAAAGGGGCCACGGTGTTTCTGTATCTTTATTATGTTGGTGCGGCTTCGGAACTTTTAAATATCTTGATATATCTCGAAAAGTAAGCATCTGATCAAGAAACATCATAGAACATGAATAGTAGGAAACTTAATTCTCTACAAAAAAGGTCTCTTAATATTTTGCCATAGCTCGCATCGTTTGCGAGATATTTGCAGATATATCTGAAGGGAAGGGGCCTGACGGACATATTTCGAGATATTTCTTCTTCTTGTTGTTCTTCTCCTGCACAACTAAGCTGGAAGTGGCATTTGCAGCTCGCAATAGTGAAGAGTTATCTCACAGAAAGGGGCCACGGTGTTTCTGTATCCCTATTATGTTGGTGCGGCTTCGGAACTTTTAAATATCTTGATATATCTCGAGAACTGCGCATCTGATCAAAAAATATCATAGAACCTAAAAAGTAGGAAACTTAATTCTCTACGAAAAAGGTCTCTTAACATTTTGCCATAGCTCGCTTCGTTTCCGAGATATTTGCAGATGTAGCTCAAGGGAAGGGGCCTGACGGACATATTCCGAGATATTTCTTGTTCTTGTTGTGCTTCTTCTGCACAGCTAAGCTGTAAGTGGCATTTGCAGCTCGCAATAGTGCAGAGTTATCTCAAAGAAAGGGGCCACGGTGTTTCTGTATCTCTATTATGTTGGTGCGTCTTCGGAACTTTTAAATATCTTGATATATCTCGAGAACTACGCATCTGATCAAAAAATATCATAGAACATAAAAAGTAGGAAACTTAATTCTCTACAAAAAAGGTCTCTTAACATTTTGCCATAGCCTGCATCGTTTCCGAGATATTTGCAGATTTAGCTCAAGGGAAGGGGCCTGACGGACATATTCCGAGATATTTCTTGTTCTTGTTGTGCTTCTTCTGCACAGCTAAGCTGGAACTGGCATTTGCAGCTCGCAATAGTGCAGAGTTCTGTCACAGAAAGGGGCCACGGGGTTTCTGTATCTCTATTATGTTGGTGCGGCTTCGGAACTTTTAAATATCATGATATATCTCGAAAACTACGCATCTGATCAAAAAATATCATAGAACATAAATAGTAGGAAACTTAATTTCCTACAAAAAAGGTCTGTGAACATCTTGCCATAGCTCGCATCGTTTCCGAGATATTTGCAGATGTATCTCAAGTGAACGGGCCTGACGGACATATTCCGAGATATTTCTTGTTCTTGTTGTGCTTCTTCTGCGCAGCTAAGCTGGAACTGACATTTGCTGCTCGCAATAGTGCAGAGTTATCTCAAAGAAAGGGGCCACGGTGTTTCTGTATCTCTATTATGTTGGTGCGGCTTCGGAACTTTTAAGTATCTTGATATATCTCGAGAACTACGCATCTGATCAAAAAACATGATAGAACATAAAAAGTAGGAAACTTAATTCTCTACAAAAAAGGTGTGTAAACATTTTGCCACAGCTCGCATCGTTTCCGAGATATTTGCAGGTTTAGCTCAAAGGAAGGGGCCTGACGGACATATTTCGAGATATTTCTTCTTCTTGTCGTTCTTCTTCTGCACAGCGAAACTTGAAGTGGCATTTCCAACTCGCAATAGTGCAGAGTTATCTCAAAGAAAGGGGCCACGGTGTTTATGTATCTTGATTATGTTGTTGCGGCTTCGGAACTTTTAAATATCTCGATATATCTCGAAAACTACGCATCTGATCAAAAAATATCATGGAACATAAATTGTAGGAAACATAATTCTCTACAAAAAAGGTCTCTTAACAATTTGCCATAGCTCGCATCGTTTGCGAGATATTTGCAGATTTATCTCAAGGGAAGGGGCCTGACGGACATATTTCGAGATATTTCTTCTTCTTGTTGTTCTTCTTCTGCACAACTAAGCTGGAAGTGGCATTTGCAGCTCGCAATAGTGCAGAGTTATCTCACAGGAAGGGGCCACGGTGTTTCTGTATCTCTATTATGTTGGTGCGGCTTCGGAACTTTTAAATATCTTGATATATCTCGAGAACTGCGCATCTGATCAAAAAATATCATAGAACCTAAAAAGTAGGAAACTTAATTCTCTACGAAAAAGGTCTCTTAACATTTTGCCATAGCTCGCTTCGTTTCCGAGATATTTGCAGATTTAGCTCAAGGGAAGGGGCCTGACGGACATATTCCGAGATATTTCTTGTTCTTGTTGTGCTTCTTCTGCACAGCTAAGCTGGAACTGGCATTTGCAGCTCGCAATAGTGCAGAGTTACCTCACAGAAAGGGGCCACGGTGTTTCTGTATCTCTATTATGTTGGTGCGGCTACGGAACTTTTAAATATCTTGATATATCTCGAGAACTGCGCATCTGATCAAAAAATATCATAGAACATAAATAGTAGGAAACTTAATTTCCTACAAAAAAGGTCTGTGAACATCTTGCCATGGCTCGCATCGTTTCCGAGATATTTGCAGGTGTAGCTCAAGTGAACGGGCCTGACGGACATATTCCGAGATATTTCTTGTTCTTGTTGTGCTTCTTCTGCACAGCTAAGATGGAAGTGGCATTTGCAGCTCGCAATAGTGCAGAGTTATCTCAAAGAAAGGGGCCACGGTGTTTCTGTATCTCTATTATGTTGGTGCGGCTTCGGAACTTTTAAATATCTTGATATATCTCGAGAACTACGCATCTGATCAAAAAATATCATAGAACATAAAAAGTAGGAAACTTAATTCTCTACAGAAAAGGTGTGTTAACATTTTGCCATAGCTCGCATCGTTTGCGAGATATTTGCAGATTTAGCTCAAGGCAAGGGGCCTGACGGACATATTCCGAGATATTTCATCTTCTTGTTGTGCTTCTTCTGCACAGCTAAGCCGGAACTGGCATTTGCTGCTCGCAATAGTGCAGAGTTAACTCACAGAAAGGGGCCACGGTGTTTCTGTATCTCCATTATGTTGGTGCGGCTTCGGAACTTTTAAATATCTTGATATATCTCGAGAACTACGCATCTGATCAAAAAATATCATAGAACATAAAAAGTAGGAAACTTAATTTTCGACAAAAAGGGTCTCTTAACATTTTGCCATACCTCGCTTCGTTTCCGAGATATTTGCAGATTTATCTCAAGGGAACGGGCCTGACGGACATATTTCGAGATATTTCTCCTTCTTGTTGTTCTTCTTCTGCACAGCTAAGCTGTAAGTGGCATTTGCAGCTCGCAATAGTGCAGAGTTATCTCAAAGAAAGGGGCCACGGTGTTTCTGTATCTCTATTATGTTGGTGCGTCTTCGGAACTTTTAAATATCTTGATATATCTCGAGAACTACGCATCTGATCAAAAAATATCATAGAACATAAAAAGTAGGAAACTTAATTCTCTACAAAAAAGGTCTCTTAACATTTTGCCATAGCCTGCATCGTTTCCGAGATATTTGCAGATTTAGCTCAAGGGAAGGGGCCTGACGGACATATTCCGAGATATTTCTTCTGCTTGTTGTGCTTCTTCTGCACAGCTAAGCTGGAACTGACATTTGCTGCTCGCAATAGTGCAGAGTTATCTCAAAGAAAGGGGCCACGGTGTTTCTGTATCTCTATTATGGTGGTGCTTTTAAACTTTTAAATATCTTGATATATCTCGAAAACTACGCGTCTGATCAAAAAATATCATAGAACATAAATAGTAGGAAACTTAATTTCCTACGAAAAAGGTCTCTCAACATTTTGCCACAGCTCGCATCGTTTCCGAGATATTTGCAGATTTAGCTCAAGGGAAGGGGCCTGACGGACATATTCCGAGATATTTCTTCTTCTTGTTGTGCTTCTTCTGCACAGCTAAGCTGGAACTGGCATTTGCGGCTCGCAATAGTGCAGAGTTATCTCACAGAAAGGGGCCACGGTGTTTCTGTATCTCTATTGTGTTGGTGCGGCTTCGGAACTTTTAAATATCTTGATATATCTCGAAAACTACGCATCTGATCAAAAAATATCATAGAACATAAAAAGTAGGAAACTTAATTCTCTACAAAAAAGGTCTCTGAACCTTTTGCCATAGCTCGCTTCGTTTCCGAGATATTTGCAGATATATCTCAAGGGAAGGGGCCTGACGGACATATTTCGAGATATTTCTTCTTCTTGTAGTTCCTCTTCAGCACAGCTATCCTGGAAGTGGCATTTGCAGCTCGGAATGGTGCAGAGTTATTTCAAAGAAAGGGGCCACGGTGTTTATGTATCTTTATTATGTTGGTGCGGCTTCGGAACTTTTAAATATCTTGATATATCTCGAGAACTACGCATCTGACCAAAAAATATCATAGAACATAAAAAGTAGAAAACCTAATTCACTACAAAAAAGGTCTCTTAACATTTTGCCATAGCTCGCAGCGTTTCCGAGATATTTGCAGATATATCTCAAGGGAAGGGGCCTGACGGACATATTTCGAGATATTTCATCTTCTTGTTGTTCCTCTTCAGCACAGCTAACCTGGAAGTGGTATTTGCAGATCGGAATAGTGCAGAGTTATTTCAAAGAAAGAGGCCACGGTGTTTATGTATCTTTATTATGTTGGTGCGGCTTCGGAACTTTTAAATATCTTGATATATCTCGAAAACTAAGCATCTGATCAAAAAACATCATAGAACGTGAATAGTAGGAAACTTAATTCTCTACAAAAAAGGTCTGTTAACATTTTGCCATAGCTCGATTGGTTTCCGAGATATTTGCAGATTTATCTCAAGGGAAGGGGCCTGACGGATATATTTCGAGATATTTCTTCTTCTTGTTCTTCTTCTTCTGCACAGCTAAGCTGGAAGTGGCATTTGCAGCTCGCAATAGTGCAGAGATTTCTCAAAGAAAGGGGCCACGGTGTTTCTGTATCTCTATTATGTTGGTGCGGCTTCGGAACTTTTAAATATCTTGATATATCTCGAGAACTACGCATCTGATCAAAAAATATCATAGAACATAAAAAGTAGGAAACTTAATTCTCTACAAAAAAGGTCTCTTAACATTTTGCCATAGCTGGCATCGTTTCCGAGATATTTGCAGATTTAGCTCAAGGGAAGGGGCCTGACGGACATATTCCGAGATATTTCTTGTTCTTGTTGTGCTTCTTCTGCACAGCTAAGCTGGAACTGGCATTTGCAGCTCGCAATAGTGCAGAGTTCTGTCACAGAAAGGGGCCACGGTGTTTCTGTATCTCTATTATGTTGGTGCGGCTTCGGAACTTTTAAATATCATGATATATCTCGAAAACTACGCATCTGATCAAAAAATATCATAGAACCTAAATAGTAGGAAACTTAATTTCCTACAAAAAAGGTCTGTGAACATCTTGCCATGGCTCGCATCGTTTCCGAGATATTTGCAGGTGTAGCTCAAGTGAACGGGCCTGACGGACATATTCCGAGATATTTCTTGTTCTTGTTGTGCTTCTTCTGCACAGCTAAGATGGAAGTGGCATTTGCAGCTCGCAATAGTGCAGAGTTATCTCAACGAAAGGGGCCACGGTGTTTCTGTATCTCCATTATGTTGGTGCGGCTTCGGAACTTTTAAATATCTTGATATATCTCGAGAACTACGCATCTGACCAAAAAATATCATAGAACATAAAAAGTAGAAAACTTAATTCACTACAAAAAAGGTCTCTTAACATTTTGCCATAGCTCGCATCGTTTCCGAGATATTTGCAGATATATCTCAAGGGAAGGGGCCTGACGGACATATTTCGAGATATTTCATCTTCTTGTTGTTCCTCTTCAGCACAGCTAACCTGGAAGTGGCATTTGCAGCTCGCAATAGTGCAGAGTTATCTCAAAGGAAGGGGCCACGGTGTTTCTGTATCTTTACTATGTTGGTGCGGCTTCGGAACTTTTAAATATCTTGATATATCTCGAAAACTACGCGTCTGATCAAAAAATATCATAGAACAGGAATAGTAGGAAACTTAATTCTCTACAAAAAAGGTCTCTTAACATTTTGCCATAGCTCGCATCGTTTCCGAGATATTTGCAGATGTATCTCAAGGGAAGGGGCCTGACGGACATATTTCGAGATATTTCTTCTTCTTGTTGTTCTTCTTCTGCACAGCTAAGCTGGAAGTGGCATTTGCAGCTCGCAATAGTGCAGAGTTATCTCAAAGAAAGGGGCCACGGTGTTTCTGTATCTCTATTATGTTGGTGCGGCTTCGAAACTTTTAAATATCTTGATATATCTCGAAAACTAAGCATCTGCTCAAAAAACGTCATAGAACATGAATAGTAGAAAACTTAATTCTCTACAAAAAAGGTCTCTTAACATTTTGCCATAGCTCGATTGGTTTCCGAGATATTTGCAGATTTATCTCAAGGGAAGGGGCCTGACGGATATATTTCGAGATATTTCTTCTTCTTGTTGTTCTTCTTCTGCACAGCTAAGCTGGAAGTGGCATTTGCAGCTCGCAATAGTGCAGAGTTTTCTCAAAGAAAGGGGCCACGGTGTTTCTGTATCTCTATTATGTTGGTGCGGCTTCGGAACTTTTAAATATCTTGATATATCTCGAGAACTACGCATCTGATCAAAAAATATCATAGAACATAAAAAGTAGGAAACTTAATTTTCTACAAAAAGGGTCTCTTAACATTTTGCCATACCTCGCTTCGTTTCCGAGATATTTGCAGATTTATCTCAAGGGAAGGGGCCTGACGGACATATTTCGAGATATTTCTTCTTCTTGTTGTTCTTCTTCTGCACAGCTAAACTGGAAGTGGCATTTCCAGCTCGCAATAGTGCAGAGTTATCTCAAAGAAAGGGGCCACGGTGTTTCTGTATCTTTATTATGTTGGTGCGGCTTCGGAACTTTTAAATGTCTTGATATATCTCGAAAACTACGCATCTGATCAAAAAATATCATAGAACATAAATAGTAGGAAACTTAATTTCCTACAAAAAACGTCTCTCAACATTTTGCCATAGCTCGCATCGTTGCCGAGATATTTGCAGATTTAGCTCAAAGGAAGGGGCCTGACGGACATGTTTCGAGATATTTCTTCTTCTTGTTGTTCCTCTTCAGCACAGCTAAGCTGGAAGTGGCATTTCCAGCCCGCAATAGTGCAGAGTTATCTCAAAGAAAGGATCCACGGTGTTTCTGTATCTTTATTATGTTGGTGCGGCTTCGGAACTTTTAAATATCTCGATATATCTCGAAAACTACGCATCTGACCAAAAAATATCATAGAACATAAATAGTAGGAAACTTAATTTCCTGCAAAAAAGGTCCCTCAACATTTTGCCATAGCACGCATCGTTTCCGAGATATTTGCACATATAGCTCAAGGGAAGGGGCCTGACGTACATATTTCGAGATATTTCTTCTTCTTGTTGTTCCTCTTCAGCACAGCTAAGCTAGAAGTGGCAATTACAGCCCGCAATAGTGCAGAGTTATCTCAAAGAAAGAATCCACAGTGTTTCTGTATCTTTATTATGTTAGTGCGGCTTCGGAACTTTTAAATATCTCGATATATCTCGAAAACTGCGCATCTGACCAAAAAATATCATAGAACATAAATAGTAGGAAACTTAATTTCCTACAAAAAAGGTCTCTCAACATTTTACCTTAGCTCGCATCGTTTCCGAGATATTTGCAGATTTAGCTCAAAGGAAGGGGCCTGACGGACATATCTTGAGATATTTCTTCTTCTTGTTGTTCTTCTTCGGCACAGCTAAACTGGAAGTGGCATTTCCAGCTCGCAATGGTGCAGAGTTATCTCAAAGAAAGGGGCCACGGTGTTTCGGTATCTTTATTATGTTGGTGCGGCTTCGGAACTTTTAAATGTCTTGATATATCTCGAAAACTACGCATCTGATCAAAAAACATCATAGAACATAAATAGTAGGAAACCTAATTTCCTACAAAAAAGGTCTCTCAACATTTTGCCTCAGCTCGCATCGTTTCCGAGATATTTGCAGATTTAGCTCAAAGGAAGGGGCCTGACGGACATATTTTGAGATATTTCTTCTTCTTGTTGTTCTTCTTCGGCACAGCTAAACTGAAAGTGGCATTTGCAGCTCGCAATAGTGCAGAGTTATCCCAAAGAAAGGGGCCACGGTGTTTCTGTATCGTTATTATGTTGGTGCGGCTTCGGAACTTTTAAATGTCTTGATATATCTCGAAAACTACGCATCTGATCAAAAAACATCATAGAACATGAATAGTAGGAAACTTAATTCTCTACAAAAAAGGTCTATTAACATTTTGCCATAGCTCGCATCGTTTCCGAGATATTTGCAGATTTATCTCAAGGGAAGGGGCCTGACGGACATATTTCGAGATATTACTTCTTCTTGTTGTTCTTCTTCTGCGCAGCTAAGCTGGAAGTGGCATTTGCAGCTCGCAATAGTGCAGAGTTATCTCAAAGAAAGGGGCCACGGTGTTTCTGTATCTCTATTATGTTGCTGCGGCTTCGGAACTTTTAAATATCTTGATATATCTCGAGAACTACGCATCTGATCAAAAAATATCATAGAACACAAATAGTAGGAAACTTAATTTCCTACAAAAAAGGTCTCTAAACATTTTGCCATAGCTCGCATCGTTTCCGAGATATTTGCAGATGTAGCTCAAGGGAAGGGGCCTGACGGACATATTTCGAGATATTTCTTCTTCTTGTTGTTCTTCTTCTGCACAGCTAAGCTGCAAGTGGCATTTCCAGCTCGGAATAGTGCAGAGTTATTTCAAAGAAAGAGGCCACGGTGTTTCTGTATCTCTATTATGTTGGTGCAGCTTCGGAACTATTAAATATCTTGATATATCTGGAAAACTACGCATCTGATCAAAAAATATCATAGAACATAAATAGTAGGAAACTTAATTCTCTACAAAAAAGGTCTCTTAACATTTTGACATAGCTCGCATCATTTGCGGGATATTTGCAGATTTACCTCAAGGGAAGGGGCCTGACGGACATATTCCGAGATATTTCTTGTTCTTGTTGTGCTTCTTCTGCACAGCTAAGCTGGAAGTGGCATTTGCGGCTCGCAATAGTGCAGGGTTATCTCAAAGAAAGGGGCCACGGTGTTTCTGTATCTCTATTATGTTGGTGCGGCTTCGGAACTTTTAAATATCTCGATAGATCTCGAAAACTACGCATCTGATCAAAAAATATCATAGCACATAAATAGTAGGAAACTTAATTTCCTACAAAAAAGGTCTCTTAACATTTTGCCATAGCTCGCATCGTTTCCGAGATATTTGCATATATAGCTCCAGGGAAGGTGCCTGACGGACATATTTCGAGATATTTCTCCTTCTTGTTGTTCTTCTTCGGCACAGCTAAGCTGGAAGTGGCATTTGCAGCTCGGAATAGGACAGAGTTATCTCAAAGAAAGGGGCCACGGTGTTTCTGTATCTTTATTATGTTGGTGCGGCTTCGGAACTTTTAAATCTGTCGATATATCTCGAAAACTACGCATCTGATCAAAAAATATCATAGTACATAAATAGTAGGAAACCTAATTTCCTACAAAAAAGATCTCTGAACATTTTGCCATACCTCGCTTCGTTTCCGAGATATGTGCAGATTTAGCTCAAGGGAAGGGGCCTGACGGACATATTCCGAGATATTTCTTGTTCGTGTTGTGCTTCTTCTGCACAGCTAAGCTGGAACTGACATTTGCAGCTCGTAATAGTGCAGAGTTATCTCACAGAAAGGGGCCACGGTGTTCCTGTATCTCTATTATGTTGGTGCGGCTTCGGAATTTTTAAATGTCTCGATATATCTCGAAAACTACGCATCTGATCAAAAAATATCATAGAACATAAATAGTAGGAAACTTAATTTCCTACAAAAAAGGTCTCTCAACATTTTGCCATAGCTCGCATCGTTTCCGAGATATTTGCAGATTTATCTCAAGGGAAGGGGCCTGACGGACATATTTCGAGATATTTCTTCTTCTTGTTGTTCTTCTTCTGCACAGCTAAGCTGAAACTGGCATTTGCAGCTCGCAATAGTGCAGAGTTATCTCAAAGAAAGCGGCCACGGTGTTTCTGTATCTCTATTATGTTGGTGCGGCTTCGGAACTTTTAAATATCTTGATATATCTGGAAAACTACGCATCTGATCAAAAAATATCATAGAACATAAATAGTAGGAAACTTAATTTCCTACAAAAAAGGTCTCTCAACATTTTGCCAGAGCTCGCATCGTTTCCGAGATATTTGCAGATATAGCTCAAACGAAGGGTCATGACGGACATATTCCGAGATATTTCTTGTTCTTGTTGTGCTTGTTCTGCACAGCTAAGCTGGAACTGGCATTTGCTGCTCGCAATAGTGCAGAGTTATCTCACAGAAAGGGGCCACGGTGTTTCTGTATCCCTATTATGTTGGTGCGGCTTCGGAACATTCAAATATCATGATATATCTCGAGAACTACGCATCTGATAAAAAAATATCATAGAACATAAAAGGTAGGAAACTTAATTTCCTACAAAAAAGGTCTCTCAACATTTTGCCACAGCTCGCATCGTTTCCGAGATATTTGCAGATTTAGCTCAAACGAAGGGGCCTGACGGACATATTTCGAGATATTTCTTCTTCTTGTTGTTCTTCTTCTGCACAGCTGAACTGGAAGTGGCATTTCCAGTTCGCAATGGTGCAGAGTTATCTCAAAGAAAGGGGCCACGGTGTTTCTGTATCTTTATTATGTTGGTGCGGCTTCGGAACTTTTAAATATCTTGATATATCTCGAAAACTAAGCATCTGATCAAAAAACATCATTGAACATGAATAGTAGGAAACTTAATTTCCTACAAAAAAGGTCTCTCAACATTTTGCCAGAGCTCGCATCGTTTCCGAGATATTTGCAGATTTAGCTCAAGGAAAGGGGCCTCACGGACGTATTCCGAGATATTTCTTCTTCTTGTTGTGCTTCTTCTGCACAGCTAAGCTGGAACTGGCATTTGCAGCTCGCAATAGTGCAGAGTTATCTCACAGAAAGGGGCCACGGTGTTTCTGTATCTCTATTATGTTGGTGCGGCTTCGGAACTTTTAAATCTGTCGATATATCTCGAAAACTACGCATCTGATCAAAAAATATCATAGAACATAAATAGTAGGAAACTTAATTTCCTACAAAAAAGGTCTCTCAACATTTTGCCATAGCTCGCATCGTTTCCGAGATATTTGCAGATTTACCTCAAAGGAAGGGGCCTGACGGACATATTTCGAGATATTTCTTCTTCTTGTTGTTCCTCCTCAGCACAGCTAAGCTGGAACTGGCATTTGCTGCTCGCAATAGTGCAGAGTTATCTCGAAGAAAGGGGCCACGGTGTTTCTGTATCTCTATTATATTGGTGCGGCTTCGGAACTTTTAAATATCTCGATATATCTCGAAAACTACGCATCTGACCAAAAAATATCATAGAATATAAATAGTAGGAAACTTAATTTCCTACAAAAAAGGTCTCTCAACATTTTGCCATAGCTCGCATCGTTTCCGCGATATTTGCAGATTTAGCTGAAACGAAGGCGCCTGACGGACATATTTCGAGATATTTCTTCTTCTTCTTGTTCCTCTTCAGCACAGCTAAGCTGGAAGTGGCATTTCCAGCCCGCAATAGTGCAGAGTTATCTCAAAGAAAGGATCCACGGTGTTTCTGTATCTTTATTATGTTGGTGCGGCTTCGGAACTTTTAAATATCTCGATATATCTCGAGAGCTACGCATCTGATCAAAAAATATCATAGAACATAAATAGTAGGAAACTTAATTTCCTACAAAAAAGGTCTCTCAACATGTTGCCACAGCTCGCTTCGTTTCCGAGATATTTGCAGATATATCTCCAGGGAAGGGGCCTGACGGACATATTTCGAGATATTTCTTCTTCTTGTTGTACTTCTTCTGCACAGCTAAGCTGGAAGTGGCATTTGCAGCTCGCAATGGTGCAGAGTTATCTCAAAGAAAGGGGCCACGGTGTTTCTGTATCTCTATTATGTTGGTGCGGCTTCGGAACTTTTAAATATCTTGATATATCTGGAAAACTACGCATCTGATCAAAAAATATCATAGAACATAAATAGTAGGAAACTTAATTTCCTACAAAAAAGGTCTCTCAACATTTTGCCAGAGCTCGCATCGTTTCCGAGATATTTGCAGATATAGCTCAAACGAAGGGTCATGACGGACATATTCCGAGATATTTCTTGTTCTTGTTGTGCTTGTTCTGCACAGCTAAGCTGGAACTGGCATTTGCTGCTCGCAATAGTGCAGAGTTATCTCACAGAAAGGGGCCACGGTGGTTCTGTATCCCTATTATGTTGGTGCGGCTTCGGAACATTCAAATATCATGGTATATCTCGAGAACTACGCATCTGATAAAAAAATATCATAAAACATAAATAGTAGGAAACTTAATTTCCTACAAAAAAGGTCTCTTAACATTTTGCCATAGCTCGCATGGTTTCCGAGATATTTGCAGATTTATCTCAAGGGAAGGGGCCTGACGGACATATTCCGAGATATTTCTTGTTCTTGTTGTGCTTCTTCTGCACAGCTAAGCTGGAACTGGCATTTGCAGCACGCAATAGTGCAGAGTTATCTCACAGAAAGGGGCCACGGTGTTTCTGTATCTCTATTATGTTGGTGTGGCTTCGGAACTTTTAAATATCATGATATATCTCGAAAACTACGCATCTGATCAAAAAATATCATAGAACATAAATGGTAGGAAACTTAATTTTCTACAAAAAAGGTCTCTCAACATTTTGCCATAGCTCGCATCGTTTCCGAGATATTTGCAGATTTAAAACAAAGGAAGAGGCCTGACGGACATATTCCGAGATATTTCTTGTTCTTGTTGGGCTTCTTCTGCACAGCTAAGCTGAAAGTGGCATTTGCAGCTAGCAATAGTGCAGAATTATCTCAAAGAAAGGGGCCACGGTGTTTCTGTATCTCTATTATGTTGGTGCGGCTTCGGAACTTTTAAATATCTTGATATATCTCGAGAACTACGCATCTGATCAAAAAATATCATAGAACATAAAAAGTAGGAAACTTAATTTTCTACAAAAAAGGTCTCTCAACATTTTGCCATAGCTCGCATCGTTTCCGAGATATTTGCAGATTTATCTCAAGGGAAGGGGCCTGACGGACATATTTCGAGATATTTCTTCTTCTTGTTGTTCTTCTTCTGCACAGCTAAGCTGGAAGTGGCATTTGCAGCTCGGAATAGGACAGAGTTATCTCAAAGAAAGGGGCCACGGTGTTTCTGTATCTTTATTATGTTGGTGCGGCTTCGGAACTTTTAAATCTGTCGATATATCTCGAAAACTACGCATCTGATCAAAAAATATCATAGTACATAAATAGTAGGAAACTTAATTTCCTACAAAAAAGGTCTCTTAACATTTTGCCATAGCTCGCATCGTTTCCGAGATATTTGCAGATATATCTCCAGGGAAGGGGCCTGACGGACATATTTCGAGATATTTCTTCTTCTTGTTGTACTTCTTCTGCACAGCTAAGCTGGAAGTGGCATTTGCAGCTCGCAATGGTGCAGAGTTATCTCAAAGAAAGGGGCCACGGTGTTTCTGTATCTCTATTATGTTGGTGCGGCTTCGGAACTTTTAACTGTCTTGATATATCTCGAAAACTACGCATCTGACCAAAAAATATCATAGAACATAAATAGTAGGAAATATAATTCTCTACAAAAAAGGTCTCTTAACATTTTGCCATAGCTCGCTTCGTTTCCGAGATATTTGCAGATTTATCTCAAGGGAAGGGGCCTGACGGACATATTTCGAGATATTTCTTCTTCTTGTTGTTCTTCTTCTGCACAGCTGAACTGGAAGTGGCATTTCCAGTTCGCAATGGTGCAGAGTTATCTCAAAGAAAGGGGCCACGGTGTTTCTGTATCTTTATTATGTTGGTGCGGCTTCGGAACTTTTAAATATCTTGATATATCTCGAAAACTAAGCATCTGATCAAAAAACATCATTGAACATGAATAGTAGGAAACTTAATTTCCTACAAAAAAGGTCTCTCAACATTTTGCCAGAGCTCGCATCGTTTCCGAGATATTTGCAGATTTAGCTCAAGGAAAGGGGCCTCACGGACGTATTCCGAGATATTTCTTCTTCTTGTTGTGCTTCTTCTGCACAGCTAAGCTGGAACTGGCATTTGCAGCTCGCAATAGTGCAGAGTTATCTCACAGAAAGGGGCAACGGTGTTTCTGTATCTCTATTATGTTGGTGCGGCTTCGGAACTTTTAAATCTGTCGATATATCTCGAAAACTACGCATCTGATCAAAAAATATCATAGAACATAAATAGTAGGAAACTTAATTTCCTACAAAAAAGGTCTCTCAACATTTTGCCATAGCTCGCATCGTTTCCGAGATATTTGCAGATTTACCTCAAAGGAAGGGCCCTGACGGACATATTTCGAGATATTTCTTCTTCTTGTTGTTCCTCCTCAGCACAGCTAAGCTGGAACTGGCATTTGCTGCTCGCAATAGTGCAGAGTTATCTCGAAGAAAGGGGCCACGGTGTTTCTGTATCTCTATTATGTTGGTGTGGCTTCGGAACTTTTAAATATCTCGATATATCTCGAAAACTACGCATCTGACCAAAAAATATCATAGAACATAAATAGTAGGAAACTTAATTTCCTACAAAAAAGGTCTCTCAACATTTTGCCATAGCTCGCATCGTTTCCGAGATATTTGCAGATTTACCTCAAAGGAAGGGGCCTGACGGACGTATTTCGAGATATTTCTTCTTCTTGTTGTTCCTCCTCAGCACAGCTAAGCTGGAACTGGCATTTGCTGCTCGCAATAGTGCAGAGTTATCTCACAGAAAGGGGCCACGGTGTTCCTGTATCTTTATTATGTTGGTGCGGCATCGGAACTTTTAAATATCTCGATATATATCGAAAACTACGCATCTGAGCAAAAAATATCATAAAACATAAATAGTAGGAAACTTAATTTCCTACAAAAAAGGTCTCTTAACATTTTGCCATAGCTCGCATCGTTTCCGAGATATTTGCAGATGTACCTCAAGTGAAGGGGCCTGACGGACATATTCCGAGATATTTCTTGTGCTTGTTGTGCTTCTTCTGCACAGCTAAGCTGGAACTGGCATTTGCAGCTCGCAGTAGTGCAGAGTTATCTCACAGAAAGTGGCCACGGTGTTTCTGTATCTCTATTATGTTGGTGCGGCTTCGGAACTTTTAAATATCATGATATATCTCGAAAACTACGCATCTGATCAAAAAATATCATAGAACATATAAAGTAGGAAACATAATTCTCTACAAAAAAGGTCTCTTAACATTTTGCCATAGCTAGCATAGTTTCCGAGATATTTGCAGATTTATCTCAAGGGAAGGGGCCTGACGGACATATTCCGAGATATTTCTTGTTCTTGTTGTGCTTCTTCTGCACAGCTAAGCTGGAACTGGCATTTGCAGCACGCAATAGTGCAGAGTTATCTCACAGAAAGGGGCCACGGTGTTTCAGTATCTTTATCATGTTGGTGCGGCTTCGGAACTTTTAAATATCTCGATATATCTCGAAAACTGCGCATCTGACCAAAAAATATCGTAGAAAATAAAAAGTAGGAAACTTAATTCTCTACAAAAAAGGTCTCTGAACATTTTGCGATAGCTCGCTTCGATTCCGAGATATTTGCAGATTTAGCTCAAAGGACGGGGCCTGACGGACATATTTCGAGATATTTCTTCTTCTTGTTGTTCTTCTTCTGCACAGCTAAACTGGAAGTGGCATTTCCAGCTCGCAATAGTGCAGAGTCATCGCAAAGAAAGGGGCCACGGTGTTCCTGTACCTTTATTATGTTGGTGCGGCTTCGGAACTTTTAAATACCTTGATATATCTCGAAAACTAAGCATCTGATCAAAAAACATCATAGAACATGAATAGTAGGAAACTTAATTCTCTACAAAAAAGGTCTCTTAACATTTTGCCATAGCTCGCATCGTTTCCGAGATATTGCAGATATAGCTCAAGGGAAGGGGCCTGACGGACATATTTCGAGATATTTCTTCTTCTTGTTGCTCCTCTTCAGCACAGCTAAGCTGGAAGTGGCATTTCAATCCCGCAATAGTGCAGAGTTATCTCACAGAAAGGGGCCACGGTGTTTCTGTATCTCTATTATGTTGGTGCGGCTTCGGAACTTTTAAATATCTTGATATATCTCGAGAACTACGCGTCTGATCAAAAAATCTCATAGACCCTAAAAAGTAGGAAACTAAATTCTCTACAAAAAAGGTCTCTTAACATTTTGCCATAGCTCGCATCGTTTGCGAGATATTTGCAGATTCATCTCAAGGGAAGGGGCCTGACGTACATATTCCGAGATATTTCTTGTTCATGTTGTGCGTCTTCTGCACAGCTAAGCTGGAAATGGCATTTGCTGCTCGCAATAGCGCAGAGTTATCTCACAGAAAGTGGCCGCGGTGTTTCTGTATCTCTATTATGTAGGTGCGGCCTCGGAACTTTTAAATATCTTGATATATCTCGAGAACTACGCATCTGATCAAAAAATATCATAGAACATAAAAAGTAGGAAACTTAATTCTCTACAAAAAAGGTATCTTAACATTTTGCCATAGCTCGCTTCGTTTCCGAGATATTTGCAGATTTATCTCAAGGGAAGGGGCCTGACGGACATATTTTGAGATATTTCTTCTTCTTGTTGTTCTTCTTCTGCACAGCTAAGCTGGAAGTGGCATTTGCAGCTCGCAATAGTGCAGAGTTATCTCAAAGAAAGGGGCCACGGTGTTTCTGTATCTCTATTATGTTGGTGCGGCTTCGGAACTTTTAAATATCTCGATATATCTCGAAAACAACGCTTCTGATCAAAAAATATCATAGAACATAAATTATAGGAAACATAATTCTCTACAAAAATGGTCTCTTAGCATTTTGCCATAGCTCGCTTCGTTTCCGAGATATTTGCAGATTTATCTCAAGGGAAGGGGCCTGACGGACATATTTCGAGATATTTCTTCTTCTTGTTGTTCTTCTTCTGCACAGCTAAGTTGGAAGTGGCATTTGCAGCTCGGAATAGTGCAGAGCTATTTCAAAGAAAGAAGCCACGGTGTTTATGTATCTTTATTATGTTGGTGCGGCTTCGGAACTTTTAAATATCTCGATATATCTCGAAAACTACGCATCTGATCAAAAAATATCATAGAACATAAATTGTAGGAAACATAATTCTCTACAAAAAAGGTCTCTTAACATTTTGCCATAGCTCGCTTCGTTTCCGAGATATTGGCAGATTTATCTCAAGGGAAGGGGCCTGACGGACATATTCCGTGATATTTCTTGTTCTTGTTGTGCTTCTTCTGCACAGCAAAGCTGGAACTGGCATTTGCTGCTCGCAATAGTGCAGAGTTATCTCACAGAAAGGGGCCACGGTGTTTCTGTATCTCTATTATGTTGGTGCGGCTTCGGAACTTTTAAATATCTTGATATATCTCGAAAACTACGCGTCTAATCAAAAAATATCATAGAACATAAATAGTAGGAAACTTAATTTCCTACAAAAAAGGTCTCTCAACATTTTGCCACAGCTCGCATCGTTTCCGAGATATTTGCAGAATTAGCTCAAAGGAAGGGGCCTGACGGACATATTCCGAGGTATTTCTTGTTCTTGTTGTGCTTCTTCTGCACAGCTAAGCTGGAAGTGGCATTTGCAGCTCGCAACAGTGCAGAGTTATCTCAAAGAAAGGGGCCACGGTGTTTCTGTATCTCTATTATGTTGGTGCGGCCTCGGAACTTTTAAATATCTCGATATATCTCGAAAACTACGCATCTGACCAAAAAATATCGTACAACATAAGTAGTAGGAAACTTAATTCTCTACAAAAAAGGTCTCTTAACATTTTGCCATAGCTGGCATCGTTTCCGACATATTTGCAGATTTAGCTCAAGGGAAGGGGCCTGACGGACATATTCCGAGATATTTCTTGTTCTTGTTGATCTTCTTCTGCACAGCTAAGCTGGAAGTGGCATTTGCAGCCCGCAATAGTGCAGAGTTATCTCAAAGAAAGGGGCCACGGTGTTTCTGTATCTTTATTATGTTGGTGCGGCTTCGGAACTTTTAAATATCTCGATATATCTCGAAAACTACGCATCTGATCAAAAAATATCATAGAACATAAATTGTAGGAAACATAATTCTCTACAAAAAAGGTCTCTTAACATTTTGCCATAGCTCGCTTCGTTTCCGAGATATTGGCAGATTTATCTCAAGGGAAGGGGCCTGACGGACATATTCCGTGATATTTCTTGTTCTTGTTGTGCTTCTTCTGCACAGCAAAGCTGGAACTGGCATTTGCTGCTCGCAATTGTGCAGAGTTATCTCAAAGAAAGGGGCCACGGTGTTTCTGTATCTCTATTATGTTGGTGCGGCTTCGGAACTTTTAAATATCTTGATATATCTCGAGAACTACGCATCTGATCAAAAAATATCATAGAACATAAAAAGTAGGAAACTTAGTTCTCTACAAAAAAGGTCTCTTAACATTTTGCCATAGCTCGCTTCGTTTCCGAGGTATTTGCAGATTTATCTCAAGGGAAGGGGCCTGACGGACATATTTCGAGATATTTCTTCTTCTTCTTGTTCTTCTTCTGCACAGCTAAACTGGAAGTGGCATTTCCAGCTCGCAATAGTGCAGAGTTGTCTCAAAGAAAGGGGCCACGGTGTTTCTGTATCTCTATTATGTTGGTGCTGCTTCGGAACTTTTAAATATCTTGATATATCTCGAGAACTACGCATCTGATCGAAAAATATCATAGAACATAAATTATAGGAAACATAATTCTCTACAAAAAAGGTCTCTTAACATTTTGCCATAGCTCGCTTTGTTTCCGAGATATTTGCAGATTTATCTCAAGGGAAGGGGCCTGACGGACATATTTCGAGATATTTCTTCTTCTTGTTGTTCTTCTTCTGCACAGCTAAACAGGAAGTGGCATTTCCAGCTCGCAATAGTGCAGAGTTATCTCAAAGAAAGGGGCCACGGTGTTTCTGTATCTCTATTATGTTGGTGCGGCTTTGGAACTTTTAAATATCTTGATATATCTCGAGAACTACGCATCTGATCAAAAAATATCATACAACATAAGAAGTAGGAAACTTAATTCTCTACAAAAAAGGTCTCTTAACATTTTGCCATAGCTCGCTTCGTTTCCGAGATATTTGCAGATTTATCTCAAGGGAAGGGGCCTGACGGACATATTTCAAGATATTTCTTCTTCTTCTTGTTCTTCTTCTGCACAGCTAAGCTGGAAGTGGCATTTCCAGCTCGCAATAGTGCAGAGTTATCTCAAAGAAAGGGGCCACGGTGTTTCTGTATCTCTATTATGTTGGTGCGGCTTCGGAACTTTTAAATATCTTGATATATCTCGAGAACTACGCATCTGATCAAATAATATCGTAGAACATAAAAAGTAGGAAACCTAATTCTCTACAAAAAAGGTCTCTTAACATTTTGCCATAGCTCGCTTCGTTTCCGAGATATTTGCGGATTTATCTCAAGGGAAGGGGTCTGACGGACATATTTCGAGATATTTCTTCTTGTTGTTGTTCTTCTTCTGCACAGCTAAGCTCGAAGTGGCATTTGCAGCTCGCAATAGTGCAGAGTTATCTCACAGAAAGGGGCCACGGTGTTTCTGTATCTCTATTATGTTGGTGCGGCTTCGGAACTTTTAAATATCTTGATATATCTCGAGAACTACGCATCTGATCAAAAAATATCATAGAACATAAAAAGTAGGAAACTTAATTCTCTACAAAAATGGTCTCTTAACATTTTGCCATAGCTCACTTCGTTTCCGAGATATTTGCAGATTTATCTCAAGGGAAGGGGCCTGACGGACATATTTCGGGATATTTCTTCTTCTTGTTGTTCTTCTTCTGCACAGCTAAGCTGGAAGTGGCATTTGCAGCTCGCAATAGTGCAGAGTTATCTCAAAGAAAGGGGCCACGGTGTTTCTGTATCTCTATTATGTTGGTGCGGCTTCGGAACTTTTAAATATCTCGATATATCTCGAAAACAACGCTTCTGATCAAAAAATATCATAGAACATAAATTATAGGAAACATAATGCTCTACAAAAATGGTCTCTTAGCATTTTGCCATAGCTCGCTTCGTTTCCGAGATATTTGCAGATTTATCTCAAGGGAAGGGGACTGACGGACATATTTCGAGATATTTCTTCTTCTTGTTGTTCTTCTTCTGCACAGCTAAGCTGGAAGTGGCATTTGCAGCGCGCAACAGTGCAGAGTTATCTCAAAGAAAGGGGCCACGGTGTTTCTGTATCTCTATTATGTTGGTGCGGCTTCGGAACTTTTAAATATCTCTATATATCTCGAAAACTACGCTCCTGATCAAAAAATATCATAGAACATAAATTATAGGAAACATAATTCTCTACAAAAAAGGTCTCTTAACATTTTGCCATAGCTCGCTTCGTTTCCGAGATATTTGCAGATTTATCTCAAGGGAAGGGGCCTGACGGACATATTTCGAGATATTTCTTCTTCTTGTTGTTCTTCTTCTGCACAGCTAAGCTGGAAGTGGCATTTGCAGCTCGCAATAGTGCAGAGTTACCTCAGAGAAAGAGGCCACGGTGTTTCTGTACCTCTATTATGTTGGTGCAGCTTCGGAACTTTTAAATATCTTGATATATCTCGAGAACTACGCATCTGATCAAAAAATATCATACAACATAAAAAGTAGGAAACTTAATTCTCTACAAAAAAGGTCTCTTAAGATTTTGCCATAGCTCGCTTCGTTTCCGAGATATTTGCAGATTTATCTCAAGGGAAGGGGCCTGACGGACATATTTCAAGATATTTCTTCTTCTTCTTGTTCTTCTTCTGCACAGCTAAGCTGGAAGTGGCATTTCCAGCTCGCAATAGTGCAGAGTTATCTCAAAGAAAGGGGCCACGGTGTTTCTGTATCTCTATTATGTTGGTGCGGCTACGGAACTTTTAAATATCTTGATATATCTCGAGAACTACGCATCTGATCAAATAATATCGTAGAACATAAAAAGTAGGAAACCTAATTCTCTACAAAAAAGGTCTCTTAACATTTTGCCATAGCTCGCTTCATTTCCGAGATATTTGCGGATTTATCTCAAGGGAAGGGGTCTGACGGACATATTTCGAGATATTTCTTCTTGTTGTTGTTCTTCTTCTGCACAGCTAAGCTCGAAGTGGCATTTGCAGCTCGCAATAGTGCAGAGTTATCTCACAGAAAGGGGCCACGGTGTTTCTGTATCTCTATTATGTTGGTGCGGCTTCGGAACTTTTAAATATCTTGATATATCTCGAGAACTACGCATCTGATCAAAAAATATCATAGAACATAAAAAGTAGGAAACTTAATTCTCTACAAAAATGGTCTCTTAACATTTTGCCATAGCTCACTTCGTTTCCGAGATATTTGCAGATTTATCTCAAGGGAAGGGGCCTGACGGACATATTTCGGGATATTTCTTCTTCTTGTTGTTCTTCTTCTGCACAGCTAAACTGGAAGTGGCATTTCCAGCTCGCAATAGTGCAGAGTTGTCTCAAAGAAAGGTGCCACGGTGTTTCTGTATCTCTATTATGTTGGTGCTGCTTCGGAACTTTTAAATATCTTGATATATCTCGAGAACTACGCATCTGATCGAAAAATATCATAGAACATAAGAAGTAGGAAACTTAATTCTCTACAAAAAAGGTCTCTTAACATTTTGCCATAGCTCGCTTCGTTTCCGAGATATTTGCAGATTTATCTCAAGGGAAGGGGCCTGACGGACATATTTTGAGATATTTCTTCTTCTTGTTGTTCTTCTTCTGCACAGCTAAGCTGGAAGTGGCATTTGCAGCTCGCAATAGTGCAGAGTTATCTCAAAGAAAGGGGCCACGGTGTTTCTGTATCTCTATTATGTTGGTGCGGCTTCGGAACTTTTAAATATCTCGATATATCTCGAAAACAACGCTTCTGATCAAAAAATATCATAGAACATAAATTATAGGAAACATAATTCTCTACAAAAATGGTCTCTTAGCATTTTGCCATAGCTCGCTTCGTTTCCGAGATATTTGCAGATTTATCTCAAGGGAAGGGGACTGACGGACATATTTCGAGATATTTCTTCTTCTTCTTGCTCTTCTTCTGCACAGCTAAACTGGAAGTGGCATTTCCAGCTCGCAATAGTGCAGAGTTGTCTCAAAGAAAGGGGCCACGGTGTTTCTGTATCTCTATTATGTTGGTGCTGCTTCGGAACTTTTAAATATCTTGATATATCTCGAGAACTACGCATCTGATCGAAAAATATCATAGAACATAAAAAGTAGGAAACTTAATTCTCTACAAAAAAGGTCTGTTATCATTTTGCCATAGCTCGCTTCGTTTCCGAGATATTTGCAGATGTATCTCAAGGGAAGGGGACTGACGGACATATTTCGAGATATTTCTTCTTCTTGTTGTTCTTCTTCTGCACAGCTAAGCTGGAAGTGGCATTTGCAGCGCGCAATAGTGCAGAGTTATCTCAAAGAAAGGGGCCACGGTGTTTCTGTATCTCTATTATGTTGGTGCGGCTTCGGAACTTTTAAATATCTTGATATATCTCGAGAACTACGCATCTGATCAAAAAATATCATACAACATAAAAAGTAGGAAACTTAATTCTCTACAAAAAAGGTCTCTTAACATTTTGCCTTAGCTCGCTTCGTTTCCGAGATATTTGCAGATTTATCTCAGGGGAAGGTGCCTGACGGACATATGTCGAGATATTTCTTCTTCTTGTTGTTCTTCTTCTGCACAGCTAAGCTGGAAGTGGCATTTGCAGCTCGCAACAGTGCAGAGTTACCTCAGAGAAAGAGGCCACGGTGTTTCTGTACCTCTATTATGTTGGTGCAGCTTCGGAACTTTTAAATATCTTGATATATCTCGAGAACTACGCATCTGATCAAAAAATATCATACAACCTAAAAAGTAGGAAACTTAATTCTCTACAAAAAAGGTCTCTTAACATTTTGCCATAGCTCGCTTCGTTTCCGAGATATTTGCAGATTTATCTCAAGGGAAGGGGCCTGACGGACATATTTCAAGATATTTCTTCTTCTTCTTGTTCTTCTTCTGCACAGCTAAGCTGGAAGTGGCATTTCCAGCTCGCAATAGTGCAGAGTTATCTCAAAGAAAGGGGCCACGGTGTTTCTGTATCTCTATTATGTTGGTGCGGCTTCGGAACTTTTAAATATCTTGATATATCTCGAGAACTACGCATCTGATCAAATAATATCGTAGAACATAAAAAGTAGGAAACCTAATTCTCTACAAAAAAGGTCTCTTAACATTTTCCCATAGCTCGCTTCGTTTCCGAGATATTTGCGGATTTATCTCAAGGGAAGGGGTCTGACGGACATATTTCGAGATATTTCTTCTTGTTGTTGTTCTTCTTCTGCACAGCTCAGCTCGAAGTGGCATTTGCAGCTCGCAATAGTGCAGAGTTATCTCACAGAAAGGGGCCACGGTGTTTCTGTATCTCTATTATGTTGGTGCGGCTTCGGAACTTTTAAATATCTTGATATATCTCGAGAACTACGCATCTGATCAAAAAATATCATAGAACATAAAAAGTAGGAAACTTAATTCTCTACACAAATGGTCTCTTAACATTTTGCCATAGCTCACTTCGTTTCCGAGATATTTGCAGATTTATCTCAAGGGAAGGGGCCTGACGGACATATTTCGGGATATTTCTTCTTCTTGTTGTTCTTCTTCTGCACAGCTAAACTGGAAGTGGCATTTCCAGCTCGCAATAGTGCAGAGTTATCTCAAAGAAAGGGGCCACGGTGTTTCTGTATCTCTATTATGTTGGTGCGGCTTCGGAACTTTTAAATATCTCGATATATCTCGAAAACAACGCTTCTGATCAAAAAATATCATAGAACATAAATTATAGGAAACATAATTCTCTACAAAAATGGTCTCTTAGCATTTTGCCATAGCTCGCTTCGTTTCCGAGATATTTGCAGATTTATCTCAAGGGAAGGGGCCTGACGGACATATTTCGAGATATTTCTTCTTCTTGTTGTTCTTCTTCTGCACAGCTAAACAGGAAGTGGCATTTCCAGCTCGCAATAGTGCAGAGTTATCTCGAAGAAAGGGGCCACGGTGTTTCTGTATCTCTATTATGTTGGTGCGGCTTTGGAACTTTTAAATATCTTGATATATCTCGAGAACTACGCATCTGATCAAAAAATATCATACAACATAAAAAGTAGGAAACTTAATTCTCTACAAAAAAGGTCTCTTAACATTTTGCCTTAGCTCGCTTCGTTTCCGAGATATTTGCAGATTTATCTCAGGGGAAGGTGCCTGACGGACATATTTCGAGATATTTCTTCTTCTTGTTGTTCTTCTTCTGCACAGGTAAGCTGGAAGTGGCATTTGCAGCTCGCAATAGTGCAGAGTTACCTCAGAGAAAGAGGCCACGGTGTTTCTGTACCTCTATTATGTTGGTGCAGCTTCGGAACTTTTAAATATCTTGATATATCTCGAGAACTACGCATCTGATCAAAAAATATCATACAACATAAAAAGTAGGAAACTTAATTCTCTACAAAAAAGGTCTCTTAACATTTTGCCATAGCTCGCTTCGTTTCCGAGATATTTGCAGATTTATCTCAAGGGAAGGGGACTGACGGACATATTTCGAGATACTTCTTCTTGTTGTTGTTCTTCTTCTGCACAGCTAAGCTCGAAGTGGCATTTGCAGCTCGCAATAGTGCAGAGTTATCTCACAGAAAGGGGCCACGGTGTTTCTGTATCTCTATTATGTTGGTGCGGCTTCGGAACTTTTAAATATCTTGATATATCTCGAGAACTACGCATCTGATCAAAAAATATCATAGAACATAAGAAGTAGGAAACTTAATTCTCTACAAAAAAGGTCTCTTAACATTTTGCCATAGCTCGCTTCGTTTCCGAGATATTTGCAGATTTATCTCAAGGGAAGGGGCCTGACGGACATATTTTGAGATATTTCTTCTTCTTGTTGTTCTTCTTCTGCACAGCTAAGCTGGAAGTGGCATTTGCAGCTCGCAATAGTGCAGAGTTATCTCAAAGAAAGGGGCCACGGTGTTTCTGTATCTCTATTATGTTGGTGCGGCTTCGGAACTTTTAAATATCTCGATATATCTCGAAAACAACGCTTCTGATCAAAAAATATCATAGAACATAAATTATAGGAAACATAATTCTCTACAAAAATGGTCTCTTAGCATTTTGCCATAGCTCGCTTCGTTTCCGAGATATTTGCAGATTTATCTCAAGGGAAGGGGACTGACGGACATATTTCGAGATATTTCTTCTTCTTCTTGCTCTTCTTCTGCACAGCTAAACTGGAAGTGGCATTTCCAGCTCGCAATAGTGCAGAGTTGTCTCAAAGAAAGGGGCCACGGTGTTTCTGTATCTCTATTATGTTGGTGCTGCTTCGGAACTTTTAAATATCTTGATATATCTCGAGAACTACGCATCTGATCGAAAAATATCATAGAACATAAAAAGTAGGAAACTTAATTCTCTACAAAAAAGGTCTGTTATCATTTTGCCATAGCTCGCTTCGTTTCCGAGATATTTGCAGATGTATCTCAAGGGAAGGGGACTGACGGACATATTTCGAGATATTTCTTCTTCTTGTTGTTCTTCTTCTGCACAGCTAAGCTGGAAGTGGCATTTGCAGCGCGCAATAGTGCAGAGTTATCTCAAAGAAAGGGGCCACGGTGTTTCTGTATCTCTATTATGTTGGTGCGGCTTCGGAACTTTTAAATATCTTGATATATCTCGAGAACTACGCATCTGATCAAAAAATATCATACAACATAAAAAGTAGGAAACTTAATTCTCTACAAAAAAGGTCTCTTAACATTTTGCCTTAGCTCGCTTCGTTTCCGAGATATTTGCAGATTTATCTCAGGGGAAGGTGCCTGACGGACATATGTCGCGATATTTCTTCTTCTTGTTGTTCTTCTTCTGCACAGCTAAGCTGGAAGTGGCATTTGCAGCTCGCAACAGTGCAGAGTTACCTCAGAGAAAGAGGCCACGGTGTTTCTGTACCTCTATTATGTTGGTGCAGCTTCGGAACTTTTAAATATCTTGATATATCTCGAGAACTACGCATCTGATCAAAAAATATCATACAACCTAAAAAGTAGGAAACTTAATTCTCTACAAAAAAGGTCTCTTAACATTTTGCCATAGCTCGCTTCGTTTCCGAGATATTTGCAGATTTATCTCAAGGGAAGGGGCCTGACGGACATATTTCAAGATATTTCTTCTTCTTCTTGTTCTTCTTCTGCACAGCTAAGCTGGAAGTGGCATTTCCAGCTCGCAATAGTGCAGAGTTATCTCAAAGAAAGGGGCCACGGTGTTTCTGTATCTCTATTATGTTGGTGCGGCTTCGGAACTTTTAAATATCTTGATATATCTCGAGAACTACGCATCTGATCAAATAATATCGTAGAACATAAAAAGTAGGAAACCTAATTCTCTACAAAAAAGGTCTCTTAACATTTTCCCATAGCTCGCTTCGTTTCCGAGATATTTGCGGATTTATCTCAAGGGAAGGGGTCTGACGGACATATTTCGAGATATTTCTTCTTGTTGTTGTTCTTCTTCTGCACAGCTCAGCTCGAAGTGGCATTTGCAGCTCGCAATAGTGCAGAGTTATCTCACAGAAAGGGGCCACGGTGTTTCTGTATCTCTATTATGTTGGTGCGGCTTCGGAACTTTTAAATATCTTGATATATCTCGAGAACTACGCATCTGATCAAAAAATATCATAGAACATAAAAAGTAGGAAACTTAATTCTCTACACAAATGGTCTCTTAACATTTTGCCATAGCTCACTTCGTTTCCGAGATATTTGCAGATTTATCTCAAGGGAAGGGGCCTGACGGACATATTTCGGGATATTTCTTCTTCTTGTTGTTCTTCTTCTGCACAGCTAAACTGGAAGTGGCATTTCCAGCTCGCAATAGTGCAGAGTTATCTCAAAGAAAGGGGCCACGGTGTTTCTGTATCTCTATTATGTTGGTGCGGCTTCGGAACTTTTAAATATCTCGATATATCTCGAAAACAACGCTTCTGATCAAAAAATATCATAGAACATAAATTATAGGAAACATAATTCTCTACAAAAATGGTCTCTTAGCATTTTGCCATAGCTCGCTTCGTTTCCGAGATATTTGCAGATTTATCTCAAGGGAAGGGGCCTGACGGACATATTTCGAGATATTTCTTCTTCTTGTTGTTCTTCTTCTGCACAGCTAAACAGGAAGTGGCATTTCCAGCTCGCAATAGTGCAGAGTTATCTCGAAGAAAGGGGCCACGGTGTTTCTGTATCTCTATTATGTTGGTGCGGCTTTGGAACTTTTAAATATCTTGATATATCTCGAGAACTACGCATCTGATCAAAAAATATCATACAACATAAAAAGTAGGAAACTTAATTCTCTACAAAAAAGGTCTCTTAACATTTTGCCTTAGCTCGCTTCGTTTCCGAGATATTTGCAGATTTATCTCAGGGGAAGGTGCCTGACGGACATATTTCGAGATATTTCTTCTTCTTGTTGTTCTTCTTCTGCACAGGTAAGCTGGAAGTGGCATTTGCAGCTCGCAATAGTGCAGAGTTACCTCAGAGAAAGAGGCCACGGTGTTTCTGTACCTCTATTATGTTGGTGCAGCTTCGGAACTTTTAAATATCTTGATATATCTCGAGAACTACGCATCTGATCAAAAAATATCATACAACATAAAAAGTAGGAAACTTAATTCTCTACAAAAAAGGTCTCTTAACATTTTGCCATAGCTCGCTTCGTTTCCGAGATATTTGCAGATTTATCTCAAGGGAAGGGGACTGACGGACATATTTCGAGATACTTCTTCTTGTTGTTGTTCTTCTTCTGCACAGCTAAGCTCGAAGTGGCATTTGCAGCTCGCAATAGTGCAGAGTTATCTCACAGAAAGGGGCCACGGTGTTTCTGTATCTCTATTATGTTGGTGCGGCTTCGGAACTTTTAAATATCTTGATATATCTCGAGAACTACGCATCTGATCAAAAAATATCATAGAACATAAAAAGTAGGAAACTTAATTCTCTACAAAAATGGTCTCTTAACATTTTGCCATAGCTCACTTCGTTTCCGAGATATTTGCAGATTTATCTCAAGGGAAGGGGCCTGACGGACATATTTCGGGATATTTCTTCTTCTTGTTGTTCTTCTTCTGCACAGCTAAACTGGAAGTGGCATTTCCAGCTCGCAATAGTGCAGAGTTGTCTCAAAGAAAGGTGCCACGGTGTTTCTGTATCTCTATTATGTTGGTGCTGCTTCGGGACTTTTAAATATCTTGATATATCTCGAGAACTACGCATCTGATCGAAAAATATCGTAGAACATAAGAAGTAGGAAACTTAATTCTCTACAAAAAAGGTCTCTTAACATTTTGCCATAGCTCGCTTCGTTTCCGAGATATTTGCAGATTTATCTCAAGGGAAGGGGCCTGACGGACATATTTTGAGATATTTCTTCTTCTTGTTGTTCTTCTTCTGTACAGGTAAGCTGGAAGTGGCATTTGCAGCTCGCAATAGTGCAGAGTTATCTCAAAGAAAGGGGCCACGGTGTTTCTGTATCTCTATTATGTTGGTGCGGCTTCGGAACTTTTAAATATCTCGATATATCTCGAAAACAACGCTTCTGATCAAAAAATATCATAGAACATAAATTATAGGAAACATAATTCTCTACAAAAATGGTCTCTTAGCATTTTGCCATAGCTCGCTTCGTTTCCGAGATATTTGCAGATTTATCTCAAAGGAAGGGGACTGACGGACATATTTCGAGATATTACTTCTTCTTCTTGTTCTTCTTCTGCACAGCTAAAGTGGAAGTGGCATTTCCAGCTCGCAATAGTGCAGAGTTGTCTCAAAGAAAGGGGCCACGGTGTTTCTGTATCTCTATTATGTTGGTGCTGCTTCGGAACTTTTAAATATCGTGATATATCTCGAGAACTACGCATCTGATCGAAAAATATCATAGAACATAAAAAGTAGGAAACCTAATTCTCTACAAAAAAGGTCTCTTAACATTTTGCCATAGCTCGCTTCGTTTCCGAGATATTTGCGGATTTATCTCAAGGGAAGGGGTCTGACGGACATATTTCGAGATATTTCTTCTTGTTGTTGTTCTTCTTCTGCACAGCTAAGCTCGAAGTGGCATTTGCAGCTCGCAATAGTGCAGAGTTATCTCACAGAAAGGGGCCACGGTGTTTCTGTATCTCTATTATGTTGGTGCGGCTTCGGAACTTTTAAATATCTTGATATATCTCGAGAACTACGCATCTGATCAAAAAATATCATAGAACATAAAAAGTAGGAAACTTAATTCTCTACAAAAATGGTCTCTTAACATTTTGCCATAGCTCACTTCGTTTCCGAGATATTTGCAGATTTATCTCAAGGGAAGGGGCCTGACGGACATATTTCGGGATATTTCTTCTTCTTGTTGTTCTTCTTCTGCACAGCTAAACTGGAAGTGGCATTTCCAGCTCGCAATAGTGCAGAGTTGTCTCAAAGAAAGGTGCCACGGTGTTTCTGTATCTCTATTATGTTGGTGCTGCTTCGGAACTTTTAAATATCTTGATATATCTCGAGAACTACGCATCTGATCGAAAAATATCATAGAACATAAGAAGTAGGAAACTTAATTCTCTACAAAAAAGGTCTCTTAACATTTTGCCATAGCTCGCTTCGTTTCCGAGATATTTGCAGATTTATCTCAAGGGAAGGGGCCTGACGGACATATTTTGAGATATTTCTTCTTCTTGTTGTTCTTCTTCTGCACAGCTAAGCTGGAAGTGGCATTTGCAGCTCGCAATAGTGCAGAGTTATCTCAAAGAAAGGGGCCACGGTGTTTCTGTATCTCTATTATGTTGGTGCGGCTTCGGAACTTTTAAATATCTCGATATATCTCGAAAACAACGCTTCTGATCAAAAAATATCATAGAACATAAATTATAGGAAACATAATTCTCTACAAAAATGGTCTCTTAGCATTTTGCCATAGCTCGCTTCGTTTCCGAGATATTTGCAGATTTATCTCAAAGGAAGGGGACTGACGGACATATTTCGAGATATTTCTTCTTCTTCTTGTTCTTCTTCTGCACAGCTAAACTGGAAGTGGCATTTCCAGCTCGCAATAGTGCAGAGTTGTCTCAAAGAAAGGGGCCACGGTGTTTCTGTATCTCTATTATGTTGGTGCAGCTTCGGAACTTTTAAATATCTTGATATATCTCGAGAACTACGCATCTGATCGAAAAATATCATAGAACATAAAAAGTAGGAAACTTAATTCTCTACAAAAAAGGTCTCTTATCATTTTGCCATAGCTCGCTTCGTTTCCGAGATATTTGCAGATGTATCTCAAGGCAAGGGGACTGACGGACATATTTCGAGATATTTCTTCTTCTTGTTGTTCTTCTTCTGCACAGCTAAGCTGGAAGTGGCATTTGCAGCGCGCAATAGTGCAGAGTTATCTCAAAGAAAGGGGCCACGGTGTTTCTGTATCTCTATTCTGTTGGTGCGGCTTCGGAACTTTTAAATATCTCGATATATCTCGAAAACTACGCTCCTGATCAAAAAATATCATAGAACATAAATTATAGGAAACATAATTCTCTACAAAAAAGGTCTCTTAACATTTTGCCATAGCTCGCTTCGTTTCCGAGATATTTGCAGATTTATCTCAAGGGAAGGGGCCTGACGGACATATTTCGAGATATTTCTTCTTCTTGTTGTTCTTCTTCTGCACAGCTAAACAGGAAGTGGCATTTCCAGCTCGCAATAGTGCAGAGTTATCTCGAAGAAAGGGGCCACGGTGTTTCTGTATCTCTATTATGTTGGTGCGGCTTTGGAACTTTTAAATATCTTGATATATCTCGAGAAATACGCATCTGATCAAAAAATATCATACAACATAAAAAGTAGGAAACTTAATTCTCTACAAAAAAGGTCTCTTAACATTTTGCCTTAGCTCGCTTCGTTTCCGAGATATTTGCAGATTTATCTCAAGGGAAGGTGCCTGACGGACATATTTCGAGATATTTCTTCTTCTTGTTGTTCTTCTTCTGCACAGCTAAGCTCGAAGTGGCATTTGCAGCTCGCAATAGTGCAGAGTTACCTCAAAGAAAGGGGCCACGGTGTTTCTGTATCTCTATTATGTTGGTGCCGCTTCGGAACTTTTAAATATCTGGATATATCTCGAGAACTGCGCATCTGATCAAAAAATATCATAGAACATAAAAAGTAGGAAACTTAATTCTCGACAAAAAAGGTCTCTTAACATTTTGCCACAGCTCGCTTCGTTTCCGAGATATTTGCAGATTTATCTCAAGGGAAGGGGCCTGACGGACATATTTCAAGATATTTCTTCTTCTTCTTGTTCTTCTTCTGCACAGCTAAGCTGGAAGTGGCATTTCCAGCTCGCAATAGTGAGGAGTTATCTCAAAGAAAGGGGCCACGGTGTTTCTGTATCTCTATTATGTTGGTGTGGCTTTGGAACTTTTTAATATCTTGATATATCTCGAGAACTAGGCATCTGATCAAAAAATATCATACAACATAAAAAGTAGGAAACTTAATTCTCCACAAAAAAGGTCTCTTAACATTTTGCCTTAGCTCGCTTCGTTTCCGAGATATTTGCAGATTTATCTCAAGGGAAGGTGCCTGACGGACATATTTCGAGATATTTCTTCTTCTTGTTGTTCTTCTTCTGCACAGCTAAGCTGGAAGTGGCATTTGCAGCTCGCAATAGTGCAGAGTGATCTCAGAGAAAGAGGCCACGGTGTTTCTGTACCTCTATTATGTTGGTGCAGCTTCGGAACTTTTAAATATCTTGATATATCTCGAGAACTACGCATCTGATCAAAAAATATCATAGAACATAAAAAGTAGGAAACTTAATTCTCTACAAAAAAGGTATCTTAACATTTTGCCATAGCTCGCTTCGTTTCCGAGATATTTGCAGATTTATCTCAAGGGAAGGGGCCTGACGGACATATTTTGAGATATTTCTTCTTCTTGTTGTTCTTCTTCTGCACAGCCAAGCTCGAAGTGGCATTCGCAGCTCGCAATAGTGCAGAGTTATCTCACAGAAAGGGGCCACGGTGTTTCTGTATCTCTATTATGTTGGTGCGGCTTCGGAACTTTTAAATATCTTGATATATCTCGAGAACTACGCATCTGATCAAAAAATATCATAGAACATAAAAAGTAGGAAAATTAATTCTCTACAAAAAAGGTCTCTTAACATTTTGCCATAGCTCGCTTCGTTTCCGAGATATTTGCAGATTTATCTCAAGGGAAGGGGCCTGACGGACATATTTCAAGATATTTCTTCTTCTTCTTGTTCTTCTTCTGCACAGCTAAGCTGGAACTGGCATTTCCAGCTCGCAATAGTGCAGAGTTATCTCAAAGAAAGGGGCCACGGTGTTTCTGTATCTCTATTATGTTGGTGTGGCTTTGGAACTTTTAAATATCTTGATATATCTCGAGAACTACGCATCTGATCAAAAAATATCATACAACATAAAAAGTAGGAAACTTAATTCTCCACAAAAAAGGTCTCTTAACATTTTGCCTTAGCTCGCTTCGTTTCCGAGATATTTGCAGATTTATCTCAAGGGAAGGTGCCTGACGGACATATTTCGAGATATTTCTTCTTCTTGTTGTTCTTCTTCTGCACAGCTAAGCTGGAAGTGGCATTTGCAGCTCGCAATAGTGCAGAGTTATCTCAGAGAAAGAGGCCACGGTGTTTCTGTACCTCTATTATGTTGGTGCAGCTTCGGAACTTTTAAATATCTTGATATATCTCGAGAACTACGCATCTGATCAAAAAATATCATAGAACATAAAAAGTAGGAAACTTAATTCTCTACAAAAAAGGTATCTTAACATTTTGCCATAGCTCGCTTCGTTTCCGAGATATTTGCAGATTTATCCCAAGGGAAGGGGCCTGACATACATATTTCGAGATATTTCTTCTTCTTGTTGTTCTACTTCTGCACAGCTAAGCTGGAAGTGGCATTTGCAGCTCGCAATAGTGCAGAGTTATCTCAAAGAAAGGGGCCACGGTGTTTCTGTATCTCTATTATGTTGGTGCGGCTTCGGAACTTTTAAATATCTTGATATATCTCGAGAACTACGCATCTGATCAGAAAATATCATACAACATAAAAAGTAGGAAACTTAATTCTCTACAAAAAAGGTCTCTTAACATTTTGCCATAGCTCGCTTCGTTTCCGCGATATTTGCAGATTTATCTCAAGGGAAGGGGTCTGACGGACATATTTCGAGATATTTCTTCTTCTTGTTGTTCTTCTTCTGCACAGCCAAGCTCGAAGTGGCATTTGCAGCTCGCAATAGTGCAGAGTTATCTCACAGAAAGGGGCCACGGTGTTTCTGTATCTCTATTATGTTGGTGCGGCTTCGGAACTTTTAAATATCTTGATATATCTCGAGAACTACGCATCTGATCAAAAAATATCATAGAACATAAAAAGTAGAAAACTTAATTCTCTACAAAAAAGGTCTCTTAACATTTTGCCATAGCTCGCTTCGTTTCCGAGATATTTGCAGATTTATCTCAAGGGAAGGGGCCTGACGGACATATTTCAAGATATTTCTTCTTCTTCTTGTTCTTCTTCTGCACAGCTAAGCTGGAAGTGGCATTTCCAGCTCGCAATAGTGCAGAGTTATCTCAAAGAAAGGGGCCACGGTGTTTCTGTATCTCTATTATGTTGGTGTGGCTTTGGAACTTTTAAATATCTTGATATATCTCGAGAACTACGCATCTGATCAAAAAATATCATACAACATAAAAAGTAGGAAACTTAATTCTCCACAAAAAAGGTCTCTTAACATTTTGCCTTAGCTCGCTTCGTTTCCGAGATATTTGCAGATTTATCTCAAGGGAAGGTGCCTGACGGACATATTTCGAGATATTTCTTCTTCTTGTTGTTCTTCTTCTGCACAGCTAAGCTGGAAGTGGCATTTGCAGCTCGCAATGGTGCAGAGTTATCTCAGAGAAAGAGGCCACGGTGTTTCTGTACCTCTATTATGTTGGTGCAGCTTCGGAACTTTTAAATATCTTGATATATCTCGAGAACTACGCATCTGATCAAAAAATATCATAGAACATAAAAAGTAGGAAACTTAATTCTCTACAAAAAAGGTCTCTTAACATTTTGCCATAGCTCGCTTCGTTTCCGAGATATTTGCAGATTAATCTCAAGGGAAGGGGCCTGACGGACATATTTTGAGATATTTCTTCTTCTTGTTGTTCTTCTTCTGCACAGCTAAGCTGGAAGTGGCATTTGCAGCTCGCAATAGTGCAGAGTTACCTCAAAGAAAGGGGCCACGGTGTTTCTGTATCTCTATTATGTTGGTGCCGCTTCGGAACTTTTAAATATCTGGATATATCTCGAGAACTACGCATCTGATCAAAAAATATCATAGAACATAAAAAGTAGGAAACTGAATTCTGTACAAAAAAGGTCTCTTAACATTTTGCCACAGCTCGCTTCGTTTCCGAGATATTTGCAGATTTATCTCAAGGGAAGGGGCCTGACGGACATATTTCAAGATATTTCTTCTTCTTCTTGTTCTTCTTCTGCACAGCTAAGCTGGAAGTGGCATTTCCAGCTCGCAATAGTGCAGAGTTATCTCAAAGAAAGGGGCCACGGTGTTTCTGTATCTCTATTATGTTGGTGTGGCTTTGGAACTTTTAAATATCTTGATATATCTCGAGAACTACGCATCTGATCAAAAAATATCATACAACATAAAAAGTAGGAAACTTAATTCTCCACAAAAAAGGTCTCTTAACATTTTGCCTTAGCTCGCTTCGTTTCCGAGATATTTGCAGATTTATCTCAAGGGAAGGTGCCTGACGGACATATTTCGAGATATTTCTTCTTCTTGTTGTTCTTCTTCTGCACAGCTAAGCTGGAAGTGGCGTTTGCAGCTCGCAATAGTGCAGAGTGATCTCAGAGAAAGAGGCCACGGTGTTTCTGTACCTCTATTATGTTGGTGCGGCTTCGGAACTTTTAAATATCTTGATATATCTCGAGAACTACGCATCTGATCAGAAAATATCATACAACATAAAAAGTGGGAAACTTAATTCTCTACAAAAAAGGTCTCTTAACATTTTGCCATAGCTCGCTTCGTTTCCGAGATATTTGCAGATTTATCTCAAGGGAAGGGGTCTGACGGACATATTTCGAGATATTTCTTCTTCTTGTTGTTCTTCTTCTGCACAGTCAAGCTCGAAGTGGCATTTGCAGCTCGCAATAGTGCAGAGTTATCTCACAGAAAGGGGCCACGGTGTTTCTGTATCTCTATTATGTTGGTGCGGCTTCGGAACTTTTAAATATCTTGATATATCTCGAGAACTACGCATCTGATCAAAAAATATCATAGAACATAAAAAGTAGGAAACTTAATTCTCTACAAAAAAGGTCTCTTAACATTTTGCCACAGCTCGCTTCGTTTCCGAGATATTTGCAGATTTATCTCAAGGGAAGGGGCCTGACGGACATATTTCAAGATATTTCTTCTTCTTCTTGTTCTTCTTCTGCACAGCTAAGCTGGAAGTGGCATTTCCAGCTCGCAATAGTGCAGAGTTAGCTCAAAGAAAGGGGCCACGGTGTTTCTTTATCTCTATTATGTTGGTGTGGCTTTGGAACTTTTAAATATCTTGATATATCTCGAGAACTACGCATCTGATCAAAAAATATCATACAACATAAAAAGTAGGAAACTTAATTCTCCACAAAAAAGGTCTCTTAACATTTTGCCTTAGCTCGCTTCGTTTCCGAGATATTTGCAGATTTATCTCAAGGGAAGGTGCCTGACGGACATATTTCGAGGTATTTCTTCTTCTTGTTGTTCTTCTTCTGCACAGCTAAGCTGGAAGTGGCATTTGCAGCTCGCAATAGTGCAGAGTTATCTCAGAGAAAGAGGCCACGGTGTTTCTGTACCTCTATTATGTTGGTGCAGCTTCGGAACTTTTAAATATTTTGATATATCTCGAGAACTACGCATCTGATCAAAAAATATCATAGAACATAAAAAGTAGGAAACTTAATTCTCTACAAAAAAGGTCTCTTAACATTTTGCCATAGCTCGCTTCGTTTCCGAGATATTTGCAGATTTATCTCAAGGGAAGGGGCCTGACGGACATATTTCAAGATATTTCTTCTTCTTCTTGTTCTTCTTCTGCACAGCTAAGCTGGAAGTGGCATTTCCAGCTCGCAATAGTGCAGAGTTATCTCAAAGAAAGGGGCCACGGTGTTTCTGTATCTCTATTATGTTGGTGCGGCTTTGGAACTTTTAAATATCTTGATATATCTCGAGAACTACGCATCTGATCAAAAAATATCATACAACATAAAAAGTAGGAAACTTAATTCTCTACAAAAAAGGTATCTTAACATTTTGCCATAGCTCGCTTCGCTTCCGAGATATTTGCAGATTTATCTCAAGGGAAGGGGCCTGACGGACATATTTTGAGATATTTCTTCTTCTTGTTGTTCTTCTTCTGCACAGCTAAGCTGGAAGTGGCATTTGCAGCTCGCAATAGTGCAGAGTTACCTCAAAGAAAGGGGCCACGGTGTTTCTGTATCTCTATTATGTTGGTGCCGCTTCGGAACTTTTAAATATCTGGATATATCTCGAGAACTACGCATCTGATCAATAAATATCATAGAACATATAAAGTAGGAAACTTAATTCTCTACAAAAAAGGTCTCTTAACATTTTGCCTTAGCTCGCTTCGTTTCCGAGATATTTGCAGATTTATCTCAAGGGAAGGTGCCTGACGGACATATTTCGAGATATTTCTTCTTCTTGTTGTTCTTCTTCTGCACAGCTAAGCTGGAAGTGGAATTTGCAGCTCGCAATAGTGCAGAGTGATCTCAGAGAAAGAGGCCACGGTGTTTCTGTACCTCTATTATGTTGGTGCAGCTTCGGAACTTTTAAATATCTTGATATATCTCGAGAACTACGCATCTGATCAAAAAATATCATAGAACATAAAAAGTAGGAAACTTAATTCTCTACAAAAAAGGTATCTTAACATTTTGCCATAGCTCGCTTCGTTTCCGAGATATTTGCAGATTTATCTCAAGGGAAGGGGCCTGACGGACATATTTTGAGATATTTCTTCTTCTTGTTGTTCTTCTTCTGCACAGCTAAGCTGGAAGTAGCATTTGCAGCTCGCAATAGTGCAGAGTTGCCTCAAAGAAAGGGGCCACGGTGTTTCTGTATCTCTATTATGTTGGTGCGGCTTTGGAACTTTTAAATATCTTGATATATCTCGAGAACTACGCATCTGATCAAAAAATATCATACAACATAAAAAGTAGGAAACATAATTCTCTACAAAAAAGGTCTCTTAACATTTTGCCTTAGCTCGCTTCGTTTCCGAGATATTTGCAGATTTATCTCAAGGGAAGGGGCCTGACGGACATATTTCAAGATATTTCTTCTTCTTCTTGTTCTTCTTCTGCACAGCTAAGCTGGAAGTGGCATTTCCAGCTCGCAATAGTGCAGAGTTATCTCAAAGAAAGGGGCGACGGTGTTTCTGTATCTCTATTCTGTTGGTGTGGCTTTGGAACTTTTAAATATCTTGATATATCTCGAGAACTACGCATCTGATCAAAAAATATCATACAACATAAAAAGTAGGAAACTTAATTCTCCACAAAAAAGGTCTCTTAACATTTTGCCTTAGCTCGCTTCGTTTCCGAGATATTTGCAGATTTATCTCAAGGGAAGGTGCCTGACGGACATATTTCGAGATATTTCTTCTTCTTGTTGTTCTTCTTCTGCACAGCTAAGCTGGAAGTGGCATTTGCAGCTCGCAATAGTGCAGAGTGATCTCAGAGAAAGAGGCCACGGTGTTTCTGTACCTCTATTATGTTGGTGCAGCTTCGGAACTGTTAAATATCTTGATATATCTCCAGAACTACGCATCTGATCAAAAAATATCATAGAACATAAAAAGTAGGAAACTTAATTCTCTACAAAAAAGGTCTCTTAACATTTTGCCATAGCTCGCTTCGTTTCCGAGATATTTGCAGATTTATCTCAAGGGAAGGGGTCTGACGGACATATTTCGAGATATTTCTTCTTCTTGTTGTTCTTCTTCTGCACAGCTAAGCTCGAAGTGGCATTTGCAGCTCGCAATAGTGCAGAGTTATCTCAAAGAAAGGGGCCACGGTGTTTCTGTATCTCTATTATGTTGGTGTGGCTTTGGAACTTTTAAATATCTTGATATATCTCGGGAACTACGCATCTGATCAAAAAATATCATACAACATAAAAAGTAGGAAACTTAATTCTCCACAAAAAAGGTCTCTTAACATTTTGCCTTAGCTCGCTTCGTTTCCGAGATATTTGCAGATTTATCTCAAGGGAAGGTGTCTGACGGACATATTTCGAGATATTTCTTCTTCTTGTTGTTCTTCTTCTGCACAGCTAAGCTGGAAGTGGCATTTGCAGCTCGCAATAGTGCAGAGTTGCCTCAAAGAAAGGGGCCACGGTGTTTCTGTATCTCTATTATGTTGGTGCCGCTTCGGAACTTTTAAATATCTGGATATATCTCGAGAACTACGCATCTGATCAAAAAATATCATAGAACATAAAAAGTAGGAAACTTAATTCTCTACAAAAAAGGTCTCTTAACATTTTCCCATAGCTCGCTTCGTTTCCGAGATATTTGCAGATTTATCTCAAGGGAAGGGGCCTGACGGACATATTTTGAGATATTTCTTCTTCTTGTTGTTCTTCTTCTGCACAGCTAAGCTGGAAGTGGCATTTGCAGCTCGCAATAGTGCAGAGTTATCTCAGAGAAAGAGGCCACGGTGTTTCTGTACCTCTATTATGTTGGTGCGGCTTCGGAACTTTTAAATATCTTGATATATCTCGAGAACTACGCATCTGATCAAAAAATATCATAGAACATAAAAAGTAGGAAACTTAATTCTCTACAAAAAAGGTATCTTAACATTTTGCCATAGCTCGCTTCGTTTCCGAGATATTTGCAGCTTTATCTCAAGGGAAGGGGCCTGACGGACATATTTTGAGATATTTCTTCTTCTTGTTGTTCTTCTTCTGCACAGCTAAGCTGGAAGTGGCATTTGTAGCTCGCAATAGTGCAGAGTTACCTCAAAGAAAGGGGCCACGGTGTTTCTGTATCTCTATTATGTTGGTGCCGCTTCGGAACTTTTAAATATCTGGATATATCTCGAGAACTACGCATCTGATCAAAAAATATCATAGAACATCAAAAGTAGGAAACTTAATTCTCTACAAAAAAGGTATCTTAACATTTTGCCATAGCTCGCTTCGTTTCCGAGATATTTGCAGATTTATCTCAAGGGAAGGGGCCTGACGGACATATTTCGAGATATTTCTTCTTCTTGTTGCTCTTCTTCTGCACAGCTAAGCTGGAAGTGGCATTTGCAGGTCGCAATAGTGCAGAGTTATCTCAAAGAAAGGGGCCACGGTGTTTCTGTATCTCTATTATGTTGGTGCGGCTTCGGATCTTTTAAATATCCCGATATATCTCGAAAACTACGCTTCTGATCAAAAAATATCATAGAACGTAAATTGTAGGAAACATAATTCTCTACAAAAAAGGTCTCTCAACATTTTGCCATAGCTCGCTTCGTTTCCGAGATATTTGCAGATTTATCTCAAGGGAAGGGGCCTGACATACATATTTCGAGATATTTCTTCTTCTTGTTGTTCTTCTTCTGCACAGCTAAGCTGGAAGTGGCATTTGCAGCTCGCAATAGTGCAGAGTTATCTCAAAGAAAGGGGCCACGGTGTTTCTGTATCTCTATTATGTTGGTGCGGCTTTGGAACTTTTAAATATCTTGATATATCTCGAGAACTACGCATCTGATCAAAAAATATCATAGAACATAAAAAGTAGCAAACTTAATTCTCTACAAATAAGGTCTCTTAACATTTTGCCATAGCTCGCTTCGTTTCCGAGATATTTGCAGATTTATCTCAAGGGAAGGTGCCTGACGGACATATTTCGAGATATTTCTTCTTCTTGTTGTTCTTCTTCTGCACAGCTAAGCTGGAAGTGGCATTTGCAGCTCGCAATGGTGCAGAGTTATCTCAGAGAAAGAGGCCACGGTGTTTCTGTACCTCTATTATGTTGGTGCAGCTTCGGAACTTTTAAATATCTTGATATATCTCGAGAACTACGCATCTGATCAAAAAATATCATAGAACATAAAAAGTAGGAAACTTAATTCTCTACAAAAAAGGTCTCTTAACATTTTGCCATAGCTCGCTTCGTTTCCGAGATATTTGCAGATTAATCTCAAGGGAAGGGGCCTGACGGACATATTTTGAGATATTTCTTCTTCTTGTTGTTCTTCTTCTGCACAGCTAAGCTGGAAGTGGCATTTGCAGCTCGCAATAGTGCAGAGTTACCTCAAAGAAAGGGGCCACGGTGTTTCTGTATCTCTATTATGTTGGTGCCGCTTCGGAACTTTTAAATATCTGGATATATCTCGAGAACTACGCATCTGATCAAAAAATATCATAGAACATAAAAAGTAGGAAACTGAATTCTGTACAAAAAAGGTCTCTTAACATTTTGCCACAGCTCGCTTCGTTTCCGAGATATTTGCAGATTTATCTCAAGGGAAGGGGCCTGACGGACATATTTCAAGATATTTCTTCTTCTTCTTGTTCTTCTTCTGCACAGCTAAGCTGGAAGTGGCATTTTCAGCTCGCAATAGTGCAGAGTTATCTCAAAGAAAGGGGCCACGGTGTTTCTGTATCTCTATTATGTTGGTGTGGCTTTGGAACTTTTAAATATCTTGATATATCTCGAGAACTACGCATCTGATCAAAAAATATCATACAACATAAAAAGTAGGAAACTTAATTCTCCACAAAAAAGGTCTCTTAACATTTTGCGTTAGCTCGCTTCGTTTCCGAGATATTTGCAGATTTATCTCAAGGGAAGGTGCCTGACGGACATATTTCGAGATATTTCTTCTTCTTGTTGTTCTTCTTCTGCACAGCTAAGCTGGAAGTGGCGTTTGCAGCTCGCAATAGTGCAGAGTGATCTCAGAGAAAGAGGCCACGGTGTTTCTGTACCTCTATTATGTTGGTGCGGCTTCGGAACTTTTAAATATCTTGATATATCTCGAGAACTACGCATCTGATCAGAAAATATCATACAACATAAAAAGTGGGAAACTTAATTCTCTACAAAAAAGGTCTCTTAACATTTTGCCATAGCTCGCTTCGTTTCCGAGATATTTGCAGATTTATCTCAAGGGAAGGGGTCTGACGGACATATTTCGAGATATTTCTTCTTCTTGTTGTTCTTCTTCTGCACAGTCAAGCTCGAAGTGGCATTTGCAGCTCGCAATAGTGCAGAGTTATCTCACAGAAAGGGGCCACGGTGTTTCTGTATCTCTATTATGTTGGTGCGGCTTCGGAACTTTTAAATATCTTGATATATCTCGAGAACTACGCATCTGATCAAAAAATATCATAGAACATAAAAAGTAGGAAACTTAATTCTCTACAAAAAAGGTCTCTTAACATTTTGCCACAGCTCGCTTCGTTTCCGAGATATTTGCAGATTTATCTCAAGGGAAGGGGCCTGACGGACATATTTCAAGATATTTCTTCTTCTTCTTGTTCTTCTTCTGCACAGCTAAGCTGGAAGTGGCATTTCCAGCTCGCAATAGTGCAGAGTTATCTCAAAGAAAGGGGCCACGGTGTTTCTTTATCTCTATTATGTTGGTGTGGCTTTGGAACTTTTAAATATCTTGATATATCTCGAGAACTACGCATCTGATCAAAAAATATCATACAACATAAAAAGTAGGAAACTTAATTCTCCACAAAAAAGGTCTCTTAACATTTTGCCTTAGCTCGCTTCGTTTCCGAGATATTTGCAGATTTATCTCAAGGGAAGGTGCCTGACGGACATATTTCGAGGTATTTCTTCTTCTTGTTGTTCTTCTTCTGCACAGCTAAGCTGGAAGTGGCATTTGCAGCTCGCAATAGTGCAGAGTTATCTCAGAGAAAGAGGCCACGGTGTTTCTGTACCTCTATTATGTTGGTGCAGCTTCGGAACTTTTAAATATTTTGATATATCTCGAGAACTACGCATCTGATCAAAAAATATCATAGAACATAAAAAGTAGGAAACTTAATTCTCTACAAAAAAGGTCTCTTAACATTTTGCCATAGCTCGCTTCGTTTCCGAGATATTTGCAGATTTATCTCAAGGGAAGGGGCCTGACGGACATATTTCAAGATATTTCTTCTTCTTCTTGTTCTTCTTCTGCACAGCTAAGCTGGAAGTGGCATTTCCAGCTCGCAATAGTGCAGAGTTATCTCAAAGAAAGGGGCCACGGTGTTTCTGTATCTCTATTATGTTGGTGCGGCTTTGGAACTTTTAAATATCTTGATATATCTCGAGAACTACGCATCTGATCAAAAAATATCATACAACATAAAAAGTAGGAAACTTAATTCTCTACAAAAAAGGTATCTTAACATTTTGCCATAGCTCGCTTCGCTTCCGAGATATTTGCAGATTTATCTCAAGGGAAGGGGCCTGACGGACATATTTTGAGATATTTCTTCTTCTTGTTGTTCTTCTTCTGCACAGCTAAGCTGGAAGTGGCATTTGCAGCTCGCAATAGTGCAGAGTTACCTCAAAGAAAGGGGCCACGGTGTTTCTGTATCTCTATTATGTTGGTGCCGCTTCGGAACTTTTAAATATCTGGATATATCTCGAGAACTACGCATCTGATCAATAAATATCATAGAACATAAAAAGTAGGAAACTTAATTCTCTACATAAAAGGTCTCTTAACATTTTGCCTTAGCTCGCTTCGTTTCCGAGATATTTGCAGATTTATCTCAAGGGAAGGTGCCTGACGGACATATTTCGAGATATTTCTTCTTCTTGTTGTTCTTCTTCTGCACAGCTAAGCTGGAAGTGGAATTTGCAGCTCGCAATAGTGCAGAGTGATCTCAGAGAAAGAGGCCACGGTGTTTCTGTACCTCTATTATGTTGGTGCAGCTTCGGAACTTTTAAATATCTTGATATATCTCGAGAACTACGCATCTGATCAAAAAATATCATAGAACATAAAAAGTAGGAAACTTAATTCTCTACAAAAAAGGTATCTTAACATTTTGCCATAGCTCGCTTCGTTTCCGAGATATTTGCAGATTTATCTCAAGGGAAGGGGCCTGACGGACATATTTTGAGATATTTCTTCTTCTTGTTGTTCTTCTTCTGCACAGCTAAGCTGGAAGTAGCATTTGCAGCTCGCAATAGTGCAGAGTTGCCTCAAAGAAAGGGGCCACGGTGTTTCTGTATCTCTATTATGTTGGTGCGGCTTTGGAACTTTTAAATATCTTGATATATCTCGAGAACTACGCATCTGATCAAAAAATATCATACAACATAAAAAGTAGGAAACATAATTCTCTACAAAAAAGGTCTCTTAACATTTTGCCTTAGCTCGCTTCGTTTCCGAGATATTTGCAGATTTATCTCAAGGGAAGGGGCCTGACGGACATATTTCAAGATATTTCTTCTTCTTCTTGTTCTTCTTCTGCACAGCTAAGCTGGAAGTGGCATTTCCAGCTCGCAATAGTGCAGAGTTATCTCAAAGAAAGGGGCGACGGTGTTTCTGTATCTCTATTCTGTTGGTGTGGCTTTGGAACTTTTAAATATCTTGATATATCTCGAGAACTACGCATCTGATCAAAAAATATCATACAACATAAAAAGTAGGAAACTTAATTCTCCACAAAAAAGGTCTCTTAACATTTTGCCTTAGCTCGCTTCGTTTCCGAGATATTTGCAGATTTATCTCAAGGGAAGGTGCCTGACGGACATATTTCGAGATATTTCTTCTTCTTGTTGTTCTTCTTCTGCACAGCTAAGCTGGAAGTGGCATTTGCAGCTCGCAATAGTGCAGAGTGATCTCAGAGAAAGAGGCCACGGTGTTTCTGTACCTCTATTATGTTGGTGCAGCTTCGGAACTGTTAAATATCTTGATATATCTCCAGAACTACGCATCTGATCAAAAAATATCATAGAACATAAAAAGTAGGAAACTTAATTCTCTACAAAAAAGGTCTCTTAACATTTTGCCATAGCTCGCTTCGTTTCCGAGATATTTGCAGATTTATCTCAAGGGAAGGGGTCTGACGGACATATTTCGAGATATTTCTTCTTCTTGTTGTTCTTCTTCTGCACAGCTAAGCTCGAAGTGGCATTTGCAGCTCGCAATAGTGCAGAGTTATCTCAAAGAAAGGGGCCACGGTGTTTCTGTATCTCTATTATGTTGGTGTGGCTTTGGAACTTTTAAATATCTTGATATATCTCGGGAACTACGCATCTGATCAAAAAATATCATACAACATAAAAAGTAGGAAACTTAATTCTCCACAAAAAAGGTCTCTTAACATTTTGCCTTAGCTCGCTTCGTTTCCGAGATATTTGCAGATTTATCTCAAGGGAAGGTGTCTGACGGACATATTTCGAGATATTTCTTCTTCTTGTTGTTCTTCTTCTGCACAGCTAAGCTGGAAGTGGCATTTGCAGCTCGCAATAGTGCAGAGTTGCCTCAAAGAAAGGGGCCACGGTGTTTCTGTATCTCTATTATGTTGGTGCCGCTTCGGAACTTTTAAATATCTGGATATATCTCGAGAACTACGCATCTGATCAAAAAATATCATAGAACATAAAAAGTAGGAAACTTAATTCTCTACAAAAAAGGTCTCTTAACATTTTCCCATAGCTCGCTTCGTTTCCGAGATATTTGCAGATTTATCTCAAGGGAAGGGGCCTGACGGACATATTTTGAGATATTTCTTCTTCTTGTTGTTCTTCTTCTGCACAGCTAAGCTGGAAGTGGCATTTGCAGCTCGCAATAGTGCAGAGTTATCTCAGAGAAAGAGGCCACGGTGTTTCTGTACCTCTATTATGTTGGTGCGGCTTCGGAACTTTTAAATATCTTGATATATCTCGAGAACTACGCATCTGATCAAAAAATATCATAGAACATAAAAAGTAGGAAACTTAATTCTCTACAAAAAAGGTATCTTAACATTTTGCCATAGCTCGCTTCGTTTCCGAGATATTTGCAGCTTTATCTCAAGGGAAGGGGCCTGACGGACATATTTTGAGATATTTCTTCTTCTTGTTGTTCTTCTTCTGCACAGCTAAGCTGGAAGTGGCATTTGCAGCTCGCAATAGTGCAGAGTTACCTCAAAGAAAGGGGCCACGGTGTTTCTGTATCTCTATTATGTTGGTGCCGCTTCGGAACTTTTAAATATCTGGATATATCTCGAGAACTACGCATCTGATCAAAAAATATCATAGAACATCAAAAGTAGGAAACTTAATTCTCTACAAAAAAGGTATCTTAACATTTTGCCATAGCTCGCTTCGTTTCCGAGATATTTGCAGATTTATCTCAAGGGAAGGGGCCCTGACGGACATATTTCGAGATATTTCTTCTTCTTGTTGCTCTTCTTCTGCACAGCTAAGCTGGAAGTGGCATTTGCAGGTCGCAATAGTGCAGAGTTATCTCAAAGAAAGGGGCCACGGTGTTTCTGTATCTCTATTATGTTGGTGCGGCTTCGGATCTTTTAAGTATCCCGATATATCTCGAAAACTACGCTTCTGATCAAAAAATATCATAGAACGTAAATTGTAGGAAACATAATTCTCTACAAAAAAGGTCTCTTAACATTTTGCCATAGCTCGCTTCGTTTCCGAGATATTTGCAGATTTATCTCAAGGGAAGGGGCCTGACATACATATTTCGAGATATTTCTTCTTCTTGTTGTTCTTCTTCTGCACAGCTAAGCTGGAAGTGGCATTTGCAGCTCGCAATAGTGCAGAGTTATCTCAAAGAAAGGGGCCACGGTGTTTCTGTATCTCTATTATGTTGGTGCGGCTTTGGAACTTTTAAATATCTTGATATATCTCGAGAACTACGCATCTGATCAAAAAATATCATAGAACATAAAAAGTAGCAAACTTAATTCTCTACAAATAAGGTCTCTTAACATTTTGCCATAGCTCGCTTCGTTTCCGAGATATTTGCAGATTTATCTCAAGGGAAGGGGACTGACGGACATATTTCGAGATATTTCTTCTTCTTGTTGTTCTTCTTCTGCACAGCTAAGCTGGAAGTGGCATTTGCAGCTCGCAATAGTGCAGAGTGATCTCAGAGAAAGTGGCCACGGTGTTTCTGTACCTCTATTATGTTGGTGCAGCTTCGGAACTGTTAAATATCTTGATATATCTCCAGAACTACGCATCTGATCAAAAAATATCATAGAACATAAAAAGTAGGAAACTTAATTCTCTACAAAAAAGGTCTCTAAACATTTTGCCATAGCTCGCTTCGTTTCCGAGATATTTGCAGATTTATCTCAAGGGAAGGGGTCTGACGGACATATTTCGAGATATTTCTTCTTCTTGTTGTTCTTCTTCTGCACAGCTAAGCTGGAAGTGGCATTTGCAGCTCGCAATAGTGCAGAGTTACCTCAAAGAAAGGGGCCACGGTGTTTCTGTATCTCTATTATGTTGGTGCCGCTTCGGAACTTTTAAATATCTGGATATATCTCGAGAACTACGCACCTGATCAAAAAATATCATAGAACATAAAAAGTAGGAAACTTAATTCTCTACAAAAAAGGTCTCTTAACATTTTGCCACAGCTCGCTTCGTTTCCGAGATATTTGCAGATTTATCTCAAGGGAAGGGGCCTGACGGACATATTTCAAGATATTTCTTCTTCTTCTTGTTCTTCTTCTGCACAGCTAAGCTGGAAGTGGCATTTCCAGCTCGCAATAGTGCAGAGTTATCTCAAAGAAAGGGGCCACGGTGTTTCTGTATCTCTATTATGTTGGTGTGGCTTTGGAACTTTTAAATATCTTGATATATCTCGAGAACTACGCATCTGATCAAAAAATATCATACAACATAAAAAGTAGGAAACTTAATTCTCCACAAAAAAGGTCTCTTAACATTTTGCCTTAGCTCGCTTCGTTTCCGAGATATTTGCAGATTTATCTCAAGGGAAGGTGCCTGACGGACATATTTCGAGATATTTCTTCTTCTTGTTGTTCTTCTTCTGCACAGCTAAGCTGGAAGTGGCATTTGCAGCTCGCAATAGTGCAGAGTGATCTCAGAGAAAGAGGCCACGGTGTTTCTGTACCTCTATTATGTTGGTGCAGCTTCGGAACTGTTAAATATCTTGATATATCTCCAGAACTACGCATCTGATCAAAAAATATCATAGAACATAAAAAGTAGGAAACTTAATTCTCTACAAAAAAGGTCTCTTAACATTTTGCCATAGCTCGCTTCGTTTCCGAGATATTTGCAGATTTATCTCAAGGGAAGGGGTCTGACGGACATATTTCGAGATATTTCTTCTTCTTGTTGTTCTTCTTCTGCACAGCTAAACTGGAAGTGGCATTTCCAGCTCGCAATAGTGCAGAGTTATCTCACAGAAAGGGGCCACGGTGTTTCTGTATCTCTATTATGTTGGTGCGGCTTTGGAACTTTTAAATATCTTGATATATCTCGAGAACTACGCATCTGATCAAAAAATATCATAGAACATAAAAAGTAGCAAACTTAATTCTCTACAAATAAGGTCTCTTAACATTTTGCCATAGCTCGCTTCGTTTCCGAGATATTTGCAGATTTATCTCAAGGGAAGGGGACTGACGGACATATTTCGAGATATTTCTTCTTCTTGTTGTTCTTCTTCTGCACAGCTAAGCTGGAAGTGGCATTTGCAGCTCGCAATAGTGCAGAGTGATCTCAGAGAAAGTGGCCACGGTGTTTCTGTACCTCTATTATGTTGGTGCAGCTTCGGAACTGTTAAATATCTTGATATATCTCCAGAACTACGCATCTGATCAAAAAATATCATAGAACATAAAAAGTAGGAAACTTAATTCTCTACAAAAAAGGTCTCTAAACATTTTGCCATAGCTCGCTTCGTTTCCGAGATATTTGCAGATTTATCTCAAGGGAAGGGGTCTGACGGACATATTTCGAGATATTTCTTCTTCTTGTTGTTCTTCTTCTGCACAGCTAAGCTGGAAGTGGCATTTGCAGCTCGCAATAGTGCAGAGTTACCTCAAAGAAAGGGGCCACGGTGTTTCTGTATCTCTATTATGTTGGTGCCGCTTCGGAACTTTTAAATATCTGGATATATCTCGAGAACTACGCACCTGATCAAAAAATATCATAGAACATAAAAAGTAGGAAACTTAATTCTCTACAAAAAAGGTCTCTTAACATTTTGCCACAGCTCGCTTCGTTTCCGAGATATTTGCAGATTTATCTCAAGGGAAGGGGCCTGACGGACATATTTCAAGATATTTCTTCTTCTTCTTGTTCTTCTTCTGCACAGCTAAGCTGGAAGTGGCATTTCCAGCTCGCAATAGTGCAGAGTTATCTCAAAGAAAGGGGCCACGGTGTTTCTGTATCTCTATTATGTTGGTGTGGCTTTGGAACTTTTAAATATCTTGATATATCTCGAGAACTACGCATCTGATCAAAAAATATCATACAACATAAAAAGTAGGAAACTTAATTCTCCACAAAAAAGGTCTCTTAACATTTTGCCTTAGCTCGCTTCGTTTCCGAGATATTTGCAGATTTATCTCAAGGGAAGGTGCCTGACGGACATATTTCGAGATATTTCTTCTTCTTGTTGTTCTTCTTCTGCACAGCTAAGCTGGAAGTGGCATTTGCAGCTCGCAATAGTGCAGAGTGATCTCAGAGAAAGAGGCCACGGTGTTTCTGTACCTCTATTATGTTGGTGCAGCTTCGGAACTGTTAAATATCTTGATATATCTCCAGAACTACGCATCTGATCAAAAAATATCATAGAACGTAAATTGTAGGAAACATAATTCTCTACAAAAAAGGTCTCTTAACATTTTGCCATAGCTCGCTTCGTTTCCGAGATATTTGCAGATTTATCTCAAGGGAAGGGGCCTGACATACATATTTCGAGATATTTCTTCTTCTTGTTGTTCTTCTTCTGCACAGCTAAGCTGGAAGTGGCATTTGCAGCTCGCAATAGTGCAGAGTTATCTCAAAGAAAGGGGCCACGGTGTTTCTGTATCTCTATTATGTTGGTGCGGCTTTGGAACTTTTAAATATCTTGATATATCTCGAGAACTACGCATCTGATCAAAAAATATCATAGAACATAAAAAGTAGGAAACTTAATTCTCTACAAAAAAGGTCTCTAAACATTTTGCCATAGCTCGCTTCGTTTCCGAGATATTTGCAGATTTATCTCAAGGGAAGGGGTCTGACGGACATATTTCGAGATATTTCTTCTTCTTGTTGTTCTTCTTCTGCACAGCTAAGCTGGAAGTGGCATTTGCAGCTCGCAATAGTGCAGAGTTACCTCAAAGAAAGGGGCCACGGTGTTTCTGTATCTCTATTATGTTGGTGCCGCTTCGGAACTTTTAAATATCTGGATATATCTCGAGAACTACGCACCTGATCAAAAAATATCATAGAACATAAAAAGTAGGAAACTTAATTCTCTACAAAAAAGGTCTCTTAACATTTTGCCACAGCTCGCTTCGTTTCCGAGATATTTGCAGATTTATCTCAAGGGAAGGGGCCTGACGGACATATTTCAAGATATTTCTTCTTCTTCTTGTTCTTCTTCTGCACAGCTAAGCTGGAAGTGGCATTTCCAGCTCGCAATAGTGCAGAGTTATCTCAAAGAAAGGGGCCACGGTGTTTCTGTATCTCTATTATGTTGGTGTGGCTTTGGAACTTTTAAATATCTTGATATATCTCGAGAACTACGCATCTGATCAAAAAATATCATACAACATAAAAAGTAGGAAACTTAATTCTCCACAAAAAAGGTCTCTTAACATTTTGCCTTAGCTCGCTTCGTTTCCGAGATATTTGCAGATTTATCTCAAGGGAAGGTGCCTGACGGACATATTTCGAGATATTTCTTCTTCTTGTTGTTCTTCTTCTGCACAGCTAAGCTGGAAGTGGCATTTGCAGCTCGCAATAGTGCAGAGTGATCTCAGAGAAAGAGGCCACGGTGTTTCTGTACCTCTATTATGTTGGTGCAGCTTCGGAACTGTTAAATATCTTGATATATCTCCAGAACTACGCATCTGATCAAAAAATATCATAGAACATAAAAAGTAGGAAACTTAATTCTCTACAAAAAAGGTCTCTTAACATTTTGCCATAGCTCGCTTCGTTTCCGAGATATTTGCAGATTTATCTCAAGGGAAGGGGCCTGACGGACATATTTTGAGATATTTCTTCTTCTTGTTGTTCTTCTTCTGCACAGCTAAGCTGGAAGTGGCATTTGCAGCTCGCAATAGTGCAGAGTTATCTCACAGAAAGGGGCCACGGTGTTTCTGTATCTCTATTATGTTGGTGCGGCTTTGGAACTTTTAAATATCTTGATATATCTCGAGAACTACGCATCTGATCAAAAAATATCATAGAACATAAAAAGTAGCAAACTTAATTCTCTACAAATAAGGTCTCTTAACATTTTGCCATAGCTCGCTTCGTTTCCGAGATATTTGCAGATTTATCTCAAGGGAAGGGGACTGACGGACATATTTCGAGATATTTCTTCTTCTTGTTGTTCTTCTTCTGCACAGCTAAGCTGGAAGTGGCATTTGCAGCTCGCAATAGTGCAGAGTGATCTCAGAGAAAGAGGCCACGGTGTTTCTGTACCTCTATTATGTTGGTGCAGCTTCGGAACTGTTAAATATCTTGATATATCTCGAGAACTACGCACCTGATCAAAAAATATCATAGAACATAAAAAGTAGGAAACTTAATTCTCTACAAAAAAGGTCTCTTAACATTTTGCCACAGCTCGCTTCGTTTCCGAGATATTTGCAGATTTATCTCAAGGGAAGGGGCCTGACGGACATATTTCAAGATATTTCTTCTTCTTCTTGTTCTTCTTCTGCACAGCTAAGCTGGAAGTGGCATTTGCAGCTCGCAATAGTGCAGAGTTATCTCACAGAAAGGGGCCACGGTGTTTCTGTATCTCTATTATGTTGGTGCGGCTTTGGAACTTTTAAATATCTTGATATATCTCGAGAACTACGCATCTGATCAAAAAATATCATAGAACATAAAAAGTAGCAAACTTAATTCTCTACAAATAAGGTCTCTTAACATTTTGCCATAGCTCGCTTCGTTTCCGAGATATTTGCAGATTTATCTCAAGGGAAGGGGACTGACGGACATATTTCGAGATATTTCTTCTTCTTGTTGTTCTTCTTCTGCACAGCTAAGCTGGAAGTGGCATTTGCAGCTCGCAATAGTGCAGAGTGATCTCAGAGAAAGAGGCCACGGTGTTTCTGTACCTCTATTATGTTGGTGCAGCTTCGGAACTGTTAAATATCTTGATATATCTCGAGAACTACGCACCTGATCAAAAAATATCATAGAACATAAAAAGTAGGAAACTTAATTCTCTACAAAAAAGGTCTCTTAACATTTTGCCACAGCTCGCTTCGTTTCCGAGATATTTGCAGATTTATCTCAAGGGAAGGGGCCTGACGGACATATTTCAAGATATTTCTTCTTCTTCTTGTTCTTCTTCTGCACAGCTAAGCTGGAAGTGGCATTTCCAGCTCGCAATAGTGCAGAGTTATCTCAAAGAAAGGGGCCACGGTGTTTCTGTATCTCTATTATGTTGGTGTGGCTTTGGAACTTTTAAATATCTTGATATATCTCGAGAACTACGCATCTGATCAAAAAATATCATACAACATAAAAAGTAGGAAACTTAATTCTCCACAAAAAAGGTCTCTTAACATTTTGCCTTAGCTCGCTTCGTTTCCGAGATATTTGCAGATTTATCTCAAGGGAAGGTGCCTGACGGACATATTTCGAGATATTTCTTCTTCTTGTTGTTCTTCTTCTGCACAGCTAAGCTGGAAGTGGCATTTGCAGCTCGCAATAGTGCAGAGTTGCCTCAAAGAAAGGGGCCACGGTGTTTCTGTATCTCTATTATGTTGGTGCCGCTTCGGAACTTTTAAATATCTGGATATATCTCGAGAACTACGCATCTGATCAAAAAATATCATAGAACATAAAAAGTAGGAAACTTAATTCTCTACAAAAAAGGTCTCTTAACATTTTCCCATAGCTCGCTTCGTTTCCGAGATATTTGCAGATTTATCTCAAGGGAAGGGGCCTGACGGACATATTTTGAGATATTTCTTCTTCTTGTTGTTCTTCTTCTGCACAGCTAAGCTGGAAGTGGCATTTGCAGCTCGCAATAGTGCAGAGTTATCTCAGAGAAAGAGGCCACGGTGTTTCTGTACCTCTATTATGTTGGTGCGGCTTCGGAACTTTTAAATATCTTGATATATCTCGAGAACTACGCATCTGATCAAAAAATATCATAGAACATAAAAAGTAGCAAACTTAATTCTCTACAAAAAAGGTATCTTAACATTTTGCCATAGCTCGCTTCGTTTCCGAGATATTTGCAGATTTATCTCAAGGGAAGGGGCCTGACGGACATATTTCGAGATATTTCTTCTTCTTGTTGTTCTTCTTCTGCACAGCTAAGCTGGAAGTGGCATTTGCAGGTCGCAATAGTGCAGAGTTATCTCAAGGAAAGGGGCCACGGTGTTTCTGTATCTCTATTATGTTGGTGCGGCTTCGGATCTTTTAAATATCCCGATATATCTCGAAAACTACGCTTCTGATCAAAAAATATCATAGAACGTAAATTGTAGGAAACATAATTCTCTACAAAAAAGGTCTCTTAACATTTTGCCATAGCTCGCTTCGTTTCCGAGATATTTGCAGATTTATCTCAAGGGAAGGGGCCTGACATACATATTTCGAGATATTTCTTCTTCTTGTTGTTCTTCTTCTGCACAGCTAAGCTGGAAGTGGCATTTGCAGCTCGCAATAGTGCAGAGTTATCTCAAAGAAAGGGGCCACGGTGTTTCTGCATCTCTATTATGTTGGTGCTGCTTCGGAACTTTTAAATATCTTGATATATCTCGAGAACTACGCATCTGATCGAAAAATATCATAGAACATAAAAAGTAGGAAACTTAATTCTCTACAAAAAAGGTCTCTTAACATTTTGCCATAGCTTGCTTCGTTTCCGAGATATTTGCAGATTTATCTCAAGGGAAGGGGTCTGACGGACATATTTCGAGATATTTCTTCTTCTTGTTGTTCTTCTTCTGCACAGCTAAGCTCGAAGTGGCGTTTGCAGCTCGCAATAGTGCAGAGTTATCTCAGAGAAAGGGGCCACGGTGTTTCTGTATCTCTATTATGTTGGTGCGGCTTCGGATCTTTTAAATATCCCGATATATCTCAAAAACTACGCTTCTGATCAAAAAATATCATAGAACGTAAATTGTAGGAAACATAATTCTCTACAAAAAAGGTCTCTTAACATTTTGCCATAGCTCGCTTCGTTTCCGAGATATTTGCAGATTTATCTCAAGGGAAGGGGCCTGACATACATATTTCGAGATATTTCTTCTTCTTGTTGTTCTTCTTCTGCACAGCTAAGCTGGAAGTGGCATTTGCAGCTCGCAATAGTGCAGAGTTATCTCACAGAAAGGGGCCACGGTGTTTCTGTACCTCTATTATGTTGGTGCAGCTTCGGAACTGTTAAATATCTTGATATATCTCGAGAACTACGCACCTGATCAAAAAATATCATAGAACATAAAAAGTAGGAAACTTAATTCTCTACAAAAAAGGTCTCTTAACATTTTGCCACAGCTCGCTTCGTTTCCGAGATATTTGCAGATTTATCTCAAGGGAAGGGGCCTGACGGACATATTTCAAGATATTTCTTCTTCTTCTTGTTCTTCTTCTGCACAGCTAAGCTGGAAGTGGCATTTGCAGCTCGCAATAGTGCAGAGTTATCTCACAGAAAGGGGCCACGGTGTTTCTGTATCTCTATTATGTTGGTGCGGCTTTGGAACTTTTAAATATCTTGATATATCTCGAGAACTACGCATCTGATCAAAAAATATCATAGAACATAAAAAGTAGCAAACTTAATTCTCTACAAATAAGGTCTCTTAACATTTTGCCATAGCTCGCTTCGTTTCCGAGATATTTGCAGATTTATCTCAAGGGAAGGGGACTGACGGACATATTTCGAGATATTTCTTCTTCTTGTTGTTCTTCTTCTGCACAGCTAAGCTGGAAGTGGCATTTGCAGCTCGCAATAGTGCAGAGTGATCTCAGAGAAAGAGGCCACGGTGTTTCTGTACCTCTATTATGTTGGTGCAGCTTCGGAACTGTTAAATATCTTGATATATCTCGAGAACTACGCACCTGATCAAAAAATATCATAGAACATAAAAAGTAGGAAACTTAATTCTCTACAAAAAAGGTCTCTTAACATTTTGCCACAGCTCGCTTCGTTTCCGAGATATTTGCAGATTTATCTCAAGGGAAGGGGCCTGACGGACATATTTCAAGATATTTCTTCTTCTTCTTGTTCTTCTTCTGCACAGCTAAGCTGGAAGTGGCATTTCCAGCTCGCAATAGTGCAGAGTTATCTCAAAGAAAGGGGCCACGGTGTTTCTGTATCTCTATTATGTTGGTGTGGCTTTGGAACTTTTAAATATCTTGATATATCTCGAGAACTACGCATCTGATCAAAAAATATCATACAACATAAAAAGTAGGAAACTTAATTCTCCACAAAAAAGGTCTCTTAACATTTTGCCTTAGCTCGCTTCGTTTCCGAGATATTTGCAGATTTATCTCAAGGGAAGGTGCCTGACGGACATATTTCGAGATATTTCTTCTTCTTGTTGTTCTTCTTCTGCACAGCTAAGCTGGAAGTGGCATTTGCAGCTCGCAATAGTGCAGAGTTGCCTCAAAGAAAGGGGCCACGGTGTTTCTGTATCTCTATTATGTTGGTGCCGCTTCGGAACTTTTAAATATCTGGATATATCTCGAGAACTACGCATCTGATCAAAAAATATCATAGAACATAAAAAGTAGGAAACTTAATTCTCTACAAAAAAGGTCTCTTAACATTTTCCCATAGCTCGCTTCGTTTCCGAGATATTTGCAGATTTATCTCAAGGGAAGGGGCCTGACGGACATATTTTGAGATATTTCTTCTTCTTGTTGTTCTTCTTCTGCACAGCTAAGCTGGAAGTGGCATTTGCAGCTCGCAATAGTGCAGAGTTATCTCAGAGAAAGAGGCCACGGTGTTTCTGTACCTCTATTATGTTGGTGCGGCTTCGGAACTTTTAAATATCTTGATATATCTCGAGAACTACGCATCTGATCAAAAAATATCATAGAACATAAAAAGTAGCAAACTTAATTCTCTACAAAAAAGGTATCTTAACATTTTGCCATAGCTCGCTTCGTTTCCGAGATATTTGCAGCTTTATCTCAAGGGAAGGGGCCTGACGGACATATTTTGAGATACTTCTTCTTCTTGTTGATCTTCTTCTGCACAGCTAAGCTGGAAGTGGCATTTGCAGCTCGCAATAGTGCAGAGTTACCTCAAAGAAAGGGGCCACGGTGTTTCTGTATCTCTATTATGTTGGTGCCGCTTCGGAACTTTTAAATATCTGGATATATCTCGAGAACTACGCATCTGATCAAAAAATATCATAGAACATCAAAAGTAGGAAACTTAATTCTCTACAAAAAAGGTATCTTAACATTTTGCCATAGCTCGCTTCGTTTCCGAGATATTTGCAGATTTATCTCAAGGGAAGGGGCCTGACGGACATATTTCGAGATATTTCTTCTTCTTGTTGTTCTTCTTCTGCACAGCTAAGCTGGAAGTGGCATTTGCAGGTCGCAATAGTGCAGAGTTATCTCAAGGAAAGGGGCCACGGTGTTTCTGTATCTCTATTATGTTGGTGCGGCTTCGGATCTTTTAAATATCCCGATATATCTCGAAAACTACGCTTCTGATCAAAAAATATCATAGAACGTAAATTGTAGGAAACATAATTCTCTACAAAAAAGGTCTCTTAACATTTTGCCATAGCTCGCTTCGTTTCCGAGATATTTGCAGATTTATCTCAAGGGAAGGGGCCTGACATACATATTTCGAGATATTTCTTCTTCTTGTTGTTCTTCTTCTGCACAGCTAAGCTGGAAGTGGCATTTGCAGCTCGCAATAGTGCAGAGTTATCTCAAAGAAAGGGGCCACGGTGTTTCTGCATCTCTATTATGTTGGTGCTGCTTCGGAACTTTTAAATATCTTGATATATCTCGAGAACTACGCATCTGATCGAAAAATATCATAGAACATAAAAAGTAGGAAACTTAATTCTCTACAAAAAAGGTCTCTTAACATTTTGCCATAGCTTGCTTCGTTTCCGAGATATTTGCAGATTTATCTCAAGGGAAGGGGTCTGACGGACATATTTCGAGATATTTCTTCTTCTTGTTGTTCTTCTTCTGCACAGCTAAGCTCGAAGTGGCGTTTGCAGCTCGCAATAGTGCAGAGTTATCTCAGAGAAAGGGGCCACGGTGTTTCTGTATCTCTATTATGTTGGTGCGGCTTCGGATCTTTTAAATATCCCGATATATCTCAAAAACTACGCTTCTGATCAAAAAATATCATAGAACGTAAATTGTAGGAAACATAATTCTCTACAAAAAAGGTCTCTTAACATTTTGCCATAGCTCGCTTCGTTTCCGAGATATTTGCAGATTTATCTCAAGGGAAGGGGCCTGACATACATATTTCGAGATATTTCTTCTTCTTGTTGTTCTTCTTCTGCACAGCTAAGCTGGAAGTGGCATTTGCAGCTCGCAATAGTGCAGAGTTATCTCAGAGAAAGAGGCCACGGTGTTTCTGTACCTCTATTATGTTGGTGCAGCTTCGGAACTTTTAAATATCTTGATATATCTCGAGAACTACGCATCTGATCAAAAAATATCATACAACATAAAAAGTAGGAAACTTAATTCTCTACAAAAAAGGTCTCTCAACATTTTGCCATAGCTCGCTTCGTTTCCGAGATATTTGCAGATTTATCTCAAGGGAAGGGGACTGACGGACATATTTCGAGATATTTCTTCTTCTTGTTGTTCTTCTTCTGCACAGCTAAGCTCGAAGTGGCATTCGCAGCTCGCAATAGTGCAGAGTTATCTCACAGAAAGGGGCCACGGTGTTTCTGTATCTCTATTATGTTGGTGCGGCTTTGGAACTTTTAAATATCTTGATATATCTCGAGAACTACGCATCTGATCAAAAAATATCATAGAACATAAAAAGTAGGAAACTTAATTCTCTACAAAAAGGTCTCTTACCATTTTGTCATAGCTCGCTTCGTTTCGGAGATATTTGCAGATTTATCTCAAGGGAAGGGGCCTGACGGACATATTTCGGGATATTTCTTCTTCTTGTTGTTCTTCTTCTGCACAGCTAAACTGGAAGTGGCATTTCCAGCTCGCAATAGTGCAGAGTTGTCTCAAAGAAAGGGGCCACGGTGTTTCTGCATCTCTATTATGTTGGTGCTGCTTTGGAACTTTTAAATATCTTGATATATCTCGAGAACTACGCATCTGATCGAAAAATATCATAGAACATAAAAAGTAGGAAACTTAATTCTCTACAAAAAAGGTCTCTTAACATTTTGCCATAGCTTGCTTCGTTTCCGAGATATTTGCAGATTTATCTCAAGGGAAGGGGTCTGACGGACATATTTCGAGATATTTCTTCTTCTTGTTGTTCTTCTTCTGCACAGCTAAGCTCGAAGTGGCGTTTGCAGCTCGCAATAGTGCAGAGTTATCTCAGAGAAAGGGGCCACGGTGTTTCTGTATCTCTATTATGTTGGTGCGGCTTCGGATCTTTTAAATATCCCGATATATCTCAAAAACTACGCTTCTGATCAAAAAATATCATAGAACGTAAATTGTAGGAAACATAATTCTCTACAAAAAAGGTCTCTTAACATTTTGCCATAGCTCGCTTCGTTTCCGAGATATTTGCAGATTTATCTCAAGGGAAGGGGCCTGACATACATATTTCGAGATATTTCTTCTTCTTGTTGTTCTTCTTCTGCACAGCTAAGCTGGAAGTGGCATTTGCAGCTCGCAATAGTGCAGAGTTATCTCACAGAAAGGGGCCACGGTGTTTCTGTATCTCTATTATGTTGGTGCGGCTTTGGAACTTTTAAATATCTTGATATATCTCGAGAACTACGCATCTGATCAAAAAATATCATACAACATAAAAAGTAGGAAACTTAATTCTCTACAAAAAAGGTCTCTTAACATTTTGCCTTAGCTCGCTTCGTTTCCGAGATATTTGCAGATTTATCTCAAGGGAAGGTGCCTGACGGACATATTTCGAGATATTTCTTCTTCTTGTTGTTCTTCTTCTGCACAGCTAAGCTGGAAGTGGCATTTGCAGCTCGCAATAGTGCAGAGTTATCTCAGAGAAAGAGGCCACGGTGTTTCTGTACCTCTATTATGTTGGTGCAGCTTCGGAACTTTTAAATATCTTGATATATCTCGAGAACTACGCATCTGATCAAAAAATATCATACAACATAAAAAGTAGGAAACTTAATTCTCTACAAAAAAGGTCTCTCAACATTTTGCCATAGCTCGCTTCGTTTCCGAGATATTTGCAGATTTATCTCAAGGGAAGGGGACTGACGGACATATTTCGAGATATTTCTTCTTCTTGTTGTTCTTCTTCTGCACAGCTAAGCTCGAAGTGGCATTCGCAGCTCGCAATAGTGCAGAGTTATCTCACAGAAAGGGGCCACGGTGTTTCTGTATCTCTATTATGTTGGTGCGGCTTTGGAACTTTTAAATATCTTGATATATCTCGAGAACTACGCATCTGATCAAAAAATATCATAGAACATAAAAAGTAGGAAACTTAATTCTCTACAAAAAGGTCTCTTACCATTTTGTCATAGCTCGCTTCGTTTCGGAGATATTTGCAGATTTATCTCAAGGGAAGGGGCCTGACGGACATATTTCGGGATATTTCTTCTTCTTGTTGTTCTTCTTCTGCACAGCTAAACTGGAAGTGGCATTTCCAGCTCGCAATAGTGCAGAGTTGTCTCAAAGAAAGGGGCCACGGTGTTTCTGCATCTCTATTATGTTGGTGCTGCTTCGGAACTTTTAAATATCTTGATATATCTCGAGAACTACGCATCTGATCGAAAAATATCATAGAACATAAAAAGTAGGAAACTTAATTCTCTACAAAAAAGGTCTCTTAACATTTTGCCATAGCTCGCTTCGTTTCCGAGATATTTGCAGATTTATCTCAAGGGAAGGGGTCTGACGGACATATTTCGAGATATTTCTTCTTCTTGTTGTTCTTCTTCTGCACAGCTAAGCTGGAAGTGACATTTGCAGCGCGCAATAGTGCAGAGTTATCTCAAAGAAAGGGGCCACGGTGTTTCTGTATCTCTATTATGTTGGTGCGGCTTCGGAACTTTTAAATATCTCGATATATCTCGAAAACAACGCTTCTGATCAAAAAATATCATAGAACGTAAATTGTAGGAAACATAATTCTCTACAAAAAAGGTCTCTTAACATTTTGCCATAGCTCGCTACGTTTCCGAGATATTTGCAGATTTATCTCAAGGGAAGGGGCCTGACATACATATTTCGAGATATTTCTTCTTCTTGTTGTTCTTCTTCTGCACAGCTAAGCTGGAAGTGGCATTTGCAGCTCGCAATAGTGCAGAGTTATCTCACAGAAAGGGGCCACGGTGTTTCTGTATCTCTATTATGTTGGTGCGGCTTTGGAACTTTTAAATATCTTGATATATCTCGAGAACTACGCATCTGATCAAAAAATATCATACAACATAAAAAGTAGGAAACTTAATTCTCTACAAAAAAGGTCTCTTAACATTTTGCCTTAGCTCGCTTCGTTTCCGAGATATTTGCAGATTTATCTCAAGGGAAGGTGCCTGACGGACATATTTCGAGATATTTCTTCTTCTTGTTGTTCTTCTTCTGCACAGCTAAGCTGGAAGTGGCATTTGCAGCTCGCAATAGTGCAGAGTTATCTCAGAGAAAGAGGCCACGGTGTTTCTGTACCTCTATTATGCTGGTGCAGCTTCGGAACTTTTAAATATCTTGATATATCTCGAGAACTACGCATCTGATCAAAAAATATCATACAACATAAAAAGTAGGAAACTTAATTCTCTACAAAAAAGGTATCTTAACATTTTGCCATAGCTCGCTTCGTTTCCGAGATATTTGCAGCTTTATCTCAAGGGAAGGGGCCTACCGGACATATTTTGAGATATTTCTTCTTCTTGGTGTTCTTCTTCTGCACAGCTAAACTGGAAGTGGCATTTCCAGCTCGCAATAGTGCAGAGTTGTCTCAAAGAAAGGGGCCACGGTGTTTCTGCATCTCTATTATGTTGGTGCCGCTTCGGAACTTTTAAATCTCTTGATATATCTCGAGAACTACGCATCTGATCGAAAAATATCATAGAACATAAAAAGTAGGAAACTTAATTCTCTACAAAAAAGGTCTCTTAACATTTTGCCTTAGCTCGCTTCGTTTCCGAGATATTTGCAGATTTATCTCAAGGGAAGGTGCCTGACGGACATATTTCGAGATATTTCTTCTTCTTGTTGTTCTTCTGCTGCACAGCTAAGCTGGAAGTGGCATTTGCAGCTCGCAATAGTGCAGAGTTATCTCAGAGAAAGAGGCCACGGTGTTTCTGTACCTCTATTATGTTGGTGCAGCTTCGGAACTTTTAAATATCTTGATATATCTCGAGAACTACGCATCTGATCAAAAAATATCATACAACATAAAAAGTAGGAAACTTAATTCTCTACAAAAAAGGTATCTTAACATTTTGCCATAGCTCGCTTCGTTTCCGAGATATTTGCAGATTTATCTCAAGGGAAGGGGCCTGACGGACATATTTTGAGATATTTCTTCTTCTTGTTGTTCTTCTTCTGCACAGCTAAGCGGGAAGTGGCATTTGCAGCTCGCAATAGTGCAGAGTTACCTCAAAGAAAGGGGCCACGGTGTTTCTGTATCTCTATTATGTTGGTGCGGCTTCGCAACTTTTAAATATCTTGATATATCTCGAGAACTACGCATCTGATCAAAAAATATCATACAACATAAAAAGTAGGAAACTTAATTCTCTACAAAAAAGGTATCTTAACATTTTGCCATAGCTCGCTTCGTTTCCGAGATATTTGCAGATTTATCTCAAGGGAAGGGGCCTGACGGACATATTTTGAGATATTTCTTCTTCTTGTTGTTCTTCTTCTGCACAGCTAAGCGGGAAGTGGCATTTGCAGCTCGCAATAGTGCAGAGTTACCTCAAAGAAAGGGGCCACGGTGTTTCTGTATCTCTATTATGTTGGTGCGGCTTCGCAACTTTTAAATATCTTGATATATCTCGAGAACTACGCATCTGATCAAAAAATATCATAGAACATAAGAACTAGGAAACTTAATTCTCTACAAAAAAGGTATCTTAACATTTTGCCATAGCTCGCTTCGTTTCCGAGATATTTGCAGATTTATCTCAAGGGAAGGGGCCTGACGGACATATTTCGAGATATTTCTTCTTCTTGTTGTTCTTCTTCTGCACAGCTAAGCTGGAAGTGGCATTTGCAGCTCGCAATAGTGCAGAGTTATCTCAGAGAAAGATGCCACGGTGTTTCTGTACCTCTATTATGTTGGTGCAGCTTCGGAACTTTTAAATATCTTGATATATCGCGAGAACTACGCATCTGATCAAAAAATATCATACAACATAAGAAGTAGGAAACTTAATTCTCTACAAAAAAGGTGTCTTAACATTTTGCCATAGCTCGCATCGTTTGCGAGATATTTGCAGATTTAGCTCAAGGCAAGGGGCCTGACGGACATATTCCGAGATATTTCATCTTCTTGTTGTGCTTCTTCTGCACAGCTAAGCCGGAACTGGCATTTGCTGCTCGCAATAGTGCAGAGTTAACTCACAGAAAGGGGCCACGGTGTTTCTGTATCTCTATTATGTTGGTGCCGCTTCGGAACTTTTAAATATCTGGATATATCTCGAGAACTACGCATCTGATCAAAAAATATCATAGAACATAAAAAGTAGGAAACCTAATTCTCTACAAAAAAGGTATCTAAACATTTTGCCATAGCTCGCTTCGTTTCCGAGATATTTGCAGATTTATCTCAAGGGAAGGGGCCTGACGGACATATTTCGAGATATTTCTTCTTCTTGTTGTTCTTCTTCTGCACAGCTAAACTGGAAGTGGCATTTCCAGCTCGCAATAGTGCAGAGTTGTCTCAAAGAAAGGGGCCACGGTGTTTCTGCATCTCTATTATCTTGGTGCCGCTTCGGAACTTTTAAATATCTTGATATATCTCGAGAACTACGCATCTGATCGAAAAATATCATAGAACATAAAAAGTAGGAAACTTAATTCTCTACAAAAAAGGTCTCTTAACATTTTGCCTTAGCTCGCTTCGTTTCCGAGATACTTGCAGATTTATCTCAAGGGAAGGTGCCTGACGGACATATTTCGAGATATTTCTTCTTCTTGTTGTTCTTCTGCTGCACAGCTAAGCTGGAAGTGGCATTTGCAGCTCGCAATAGTGCAGAGTTATCTCAGAGAAAGAGGCCACGGTGTTTCTGTACCTCTATTATGTTGGTGCAGCTTCGGAACTTTTAAATATCTTGATATATCTCGAGAACTACGCATCTGATCAAAAAATATCATACAACATAAAAAGTAGGAAACTTAATTCTCTACAAAAAAGGTATCTTAACATTTTGCCATAGCTCGCTTCGTTTCCGAGATATTTGCAGATTTATCTCAAGGGAAGGGGCCTGACGGACATATTTTGAGATATTTCTTCTTCTTGTTGTTCTTCTTCTGCACAGCTAAGCTGGAAGTGGCATTTGCAGCTCGCAATAGTGCAGAGTTACCTCAAAGAAAGGGGCCACGGTGTTTCTGTATCTCTATTATGTTGGTGCGGCTTCGCAACTTTTAAATATCTTGATATATCTCGAGAACTACGCATCTGATCAAAAAATATCATAGAACATAAGAAGTAGAAAACTTAATTCTCTACAAAAAAGGTCTCTTAACATTTTGCCTTAGCTCGCTTCGTTTCCGAGATATTTGCAGATTTATCTCAAGGGAAGGTGCCTGACGGACATATTTCGAGATATTTCTTCTTCTTGTTGTTCTTCTGCTGCACAGCTAAGCTGGAAGTGGCATTTGCAGCTCGCAATAGTGCAGAGTTATCTCAGAGAAAGAGGCCACGGTGTTTCTGTACCTCTATTATGTTGGTGCAGCTTCGGAACTTTTAAATATCTTGATATATCTCGAGAACTACGCATCTGATCAAAAAATATCATACAACATAAAAAGTAGGAAACTTAATTCTCTACAAAAAAGGTATCTTAACATTTTGCCGTAGCTCGCTTCGTTTCCGAGATATTTGCAGATTTATCTCAAGGGAAGGGGCCTGACGGACATATTTCGAGATATTTCTTCTTCTTGTTGTTCTTCTTCTGCACAGCTAAGCTGGATGTGGCATTTGCAGGTCGCAATAGTGCAGAGTTATCTCAAAGAAAGGGGCCACGGTGTTTCTGTATCTCTATTATGTTGGTGCGGCTTCGCAACTTTTAAATATCTTGATATATCTCGAGAACTACGCATCTGATCAAAAAATATCATAGAACATAAAAAGTAGGAAACTTAATTCTCTACAAAAAAGGTATCTTAACATTTTGTCATAGCTCGCTTCGTTTCCGAGATATTTGCAGATTTATCTCAAGGGAAGGGGTCTGACGGACATATTTCGAGATATTTCTTCTTCTTGTTGTTCTTCTTCTGCACAGCTAAGCTGGAAGTGGCATTTGCAGCTCGCAATAGTGCAGAATTATCTGACAGAAAGGGGCCACGGTGTTTCTGTATCTCTATTATGTTGGTGCAGCTTCGGAACTTTTAAATATCTTGATATATCTCGAGAACTACGCATCTGATCAAAAAATATCATACAACATAAAAAGTAGGAAACTTAATTCTCTACAAAAAACGTATCTTAACATTTTGCCATAGCTCGCTTCGTTTCCGAGATATTTGCAGCTTTATCTCAAGGGAAGGGGTCTGACGGACATATTTCGAGATATTTCTTCTTCTTGTTGTTCTTCTTCTGCACAGCTAAGCTCGAAGTGGCATTTGCAGCTCGCAATAGTGCAGAGTTATCTCAGAGAAAGGGGCTACGGTGTTTCTGTATCTCTATTATGTTGGTGCCGCTTCGGAACTTTTAAATATCTGGATATATCGCGAGAACTACGCATCTGATCAAAAAATATCATAGAACATAAAAAGCGGGAAACTTAATTCTATACAAAAAAGGTCTCTTAACATTTTGCCATAGCTCGCTTCGTTTCCGAGATATTTGCAGATTTATCTCAAGGGAAGGGGCCTGACGGACATATTTCGAGATATTTCTTCTTCTTGTTGTTCTTCTTCTGCACAGCTAAGCTGGAAGTGGCATTTGCAGCGCGCAATAGTGCATAGTTATCTCAAAGAAAGGGGCCACGGTGTTTCTGTATCTCTATTATGTTGGTGCGGCTTCGCAACTTTTAAATATCTTGATATATCTCGAGAACTACGCATCTGATCAAAAAATATCATAGAACATAAAAAGTAGGAAACTTAATTCTCTACAAAAAAGGTCTCTTAACATTTTGCCATAGCTCGCTTCGTTTCCGAGGTATTTGCAGATTTATCTCAAGGGAAGGGGCCTGACGGACATATTTCGAGATATTTCTTCTTCTTGTTGTTCTTCTGCACAGCTAAGCTGGAAGTGGCATTTGCAGCTCGCAATAGTGCAGAGTTATCTCAAAGAATGGGGCCACGGTGTTTCTGTATCTCTATTATGTTGGTGCGGCTTCGGAACTTTTAAATATCTCGATATATCTCGAAAACAACGCTTCTGATCAAAAAATATCATAGAACATAAATTATAGGAAACATAATTCTCTACAAAAAAGGTCTCTTAACATTTTGCCATAGCTCGCTTCGTTTCCGAGATATTTGCAGATTTATCTCAAGGGAAGGGGTCGGACGGACATATTTCGAGATATTTCTTCTTCTTGTTGTTCTTCTTCTGCACAGCTAAGCTGGAAGTGGCATTTGCAGCTCGCAATAGTGCAGAGTTATCTCAGAGAAAGAGGCCACGGTGTTTCTGTACCTCTATTATGTTGGTGCAGCTTCGGAGCTTTTAAATATCTTGATATATCTCGAGAACTACGCATCTGATCAAAAAATATCATACAACATAAAAAGTAGGAAACTTAATTCTCTACAAAAAACGTATCTTAACATTTTGCCATAGCTCGCTTCGTTTCCGAGATATTTGCAGCTTTATCTCAAGGGAAGGGGCCTGACGGACATATTTCGAGATATTTCTTCTTCTTGTTGTTCTTCTTCTGCACAGCTAAGCTGGAAGTGGCATTTGCAGCTCGCAATAGTGCAGAGTTATCTCAGAGAAAGAGGCCACGGTGTTTCTGTACCTCTATTATGTTGGTGCAGCTTCGGAACTTTTAAATATCTTGATATATCTCGAAAACAACGCTTCTGATCAAAAGATATCATAGAACATAAATTGTAGGAAACATAATTCTCTACAAAAAAGGTCTCTTAACATTTTGCCATAGCTCGCTTCGTTTCCGAGATATTTGCAGATTTATCTCAAGGGAAGGGGTCTGACGGACATATTTCGAGATATTTCTTCTTCTTGTTGTTCTTCTTCTGCACAGCTAAGCTGGAAGTGGCATTTGCAGGTCGCAATAGTGCAGAGTTATCTCAAAGAAAGGGGCCACGGTGTTTCTGTATCTCTATTATGTTGGTGCGGCTTCGGATCTTTTAAATATCCCGATATATCTCGAAAACTACGCTTCTGATCAAAAAATATCATAGAACGTAAATTGTAGGAAACATAATTCTCTACAAAAAAGGTCTCTTAACATTTTGCCATAGCTCGCTTCGTTTCCGAGATATTTGCAGATTTATCTCAAGGGAAGGGGTCTGACGGACATATTTCGAGATATTTCTTCTTCTTGTTGTTCTTCTTCTGCACAGCTAAGCTCGAAGTGGCATTTGCAGCTCGCAATAGTGCAGAGTTATCTCAGAGAAAGGGGCCACGGTGTTTCTGTATCTCTATTATGTTGGTGCGGCTTTGGAACTTTTAAATATCTTGATATATCTCGAGAACTACGCATCTGATCAAAAAATATCATACAACATAAAAAGTAGGAAACTTAATTCTCTACAAAAAAGGTCTCTTAACATTTTGCCTTAGCTCGCTTCGTTTCCGAGATATTTGCAGATTTATCTCAAGGGAAGGTGCCTGACGGACATATTTCGAGATATTTCTTCTTCTTGTTGTTCTTCTTCTGCACAGCTAAGCTGGAAGTGGCATTTGCAGCTCGCAATAGTGCAGAGTTATCTCAGAGAAAGAGGCCACGGTGTTTCTGTACCTCTATTATGTTGGTGCAGCTTCGGAACTTTTAAATATCTTGACATATCTCGAGAACTACGCATCTGATCAAAAAATATCATACAACATAAAAAGTAGGAAACTTAATTCTCTACAAAAAAGGTATCTTAACATTTTGCCATAGCTCGCTTCGTTTCCGAGATATTTGCAGCTTTATCTCAAGGGAAGGGGCCTGACGGACATATTTTGAGATATTTCTTCTTCTTGTTGTTCTTCTTCTGCACAGCTAAGCTGGAAGTGGCATTTGCAGCTCGCAATAGTGCAGAGTTACCTCAAAGAAAGGGGCCACGGTGTTTCTGTATCTCTATTATGTTGGTGCCGCTTCGGAACTTTTAAATATCTGGATATATCTCGAGAACTACGCATCTGATCAAAAAATATCATAGAACATAAAAAGTAGGAAACTTAATTCTCTACAAAAAAGGTCTCTTAACATTTTGCCATAGCTCGCTTCGTTTCCGAGGTATTTGCAGATTTATCTCAAGGGAAGAGGCCTGACGGACATATTTCGAGATATTTCTTCTTCTTGTTGTTCTTCTTCTGCACAGCTAAGCTGGAAGTGGCATTTGCAGGTCGCAATAGTGCAGAGTTATCTCAAAGAAAGGGGCCACGGTGTTTCTGTATCTCTATTATGTTGGTGCGGCTTCGGATCTTTTAAATATCCCGATATATCTCGAAAACTACGTTTCTGATCAAAAAATATCATAGAACGTAAATTGTAGGAAACATAATTCTCTACAAAAAAGGTCTCTTAACATTTTGCCTTAGCTCGCTTCGTTTCCGAGATATTTGCAGATTTATCTCAAGGGAAGGGGCCTGACGGACATATTTCGAGATATTTCTTCTTCTTGTTGTTCTTCTTCTGCACAGCTAAGCTGGAAGTGGCATTTGCAGCTCACAATAGTGCAGAGTTATCTCAAAGAAAGGGGCCACGGTGTTTCTGTATCTCTATTATGTTGGTGCGGCTTCGGAACTTTTAAATATCTTGACATATCTCGAGAACTACGCATCTGATCAAAAAATATCATAGAACATAAAAAGTAGGAAACTTAATTCTCTACAAAAAAGGTCTCTTAACATTTTGCCATAGCTCGCTTCGTTTCCGAGATATTTGCAGATATATCTCAAGGGAAGGGGTCTGACGGACATATTTCGAGATATTTCTTCTTCTTGTTGTTCTTCTTCTGCACAGCTAAGCTCGAAGTGGCATTTGCAGCTCGCAATAGTGCAGAGTTATCTCAGAGAAACGGGCCACGGTGTTTCTGTATCTCTATTACGTTGGTGCGGCTTTGGAACTTTTAAATATCTTGATATATCTCGAGAACTACGCATCTGATCAAAAAATATCATACAACATGAAAAGTAGGAAACTTAATTCTCTACAAAAAAGGTCTCTTAACATTTTGCCTTAGCTCGCTTCGTTTCCGAGATATTTGCAGATTTATCTCAAGGGAAGGGGCCTGACATACATATTTCGAGATATTTCTTCTTCTTGTTGTTCTTCTTCTGCACAGCTAAACTGGAAGTGGCATTTGCAGCTCGCAATAGTGCAGAGTTATCTCAAAGAAAGGGGCCACGGTGTTTCTGTATCTCTATTATGTTGGTGCGGCTTCGGAGCTTTTAAATATCTTGATATATCTCGAGAACTACGCATCTGATCAAAAAATATCGTAGAACATAAAAAGTGGGAAACTTAGTTCTCTACAAAAAAGGTCTCTTAACATTTTGCCATAGCTCGCTTCGTTTCCGAGATATTTGCAGATTTATCTCAAGGGAAGGGGCCTGACGGACATATTTCGAGATATTTCTTCTTCTTGTTGTTCTTCGTCTGCACAGCTAAGCTGGAAGTGGCATTTGCAGCTCGCAAAAGCGCAGAGTTATCTCAAAGAAAGGGGCCACGGTGTTTCTGTATCTCTATTATGTTGGTGCGGCTTCGGAACTTTCAAATATCTCGATATATCTCGAGAACTACGCACCTGATCAAAAAATATCATAGAACATAAAGAGTAGGAAACTTAATTCTCTACAAAAAAGGTCTCTTAACATTTTGCCATAGCTCGCTCCGTTTCCGAGATATTTGCAGATTTATCTCAAGGGAAGGGGCCTGACGGACATATTTTGAGATATTTCTTCTTCTTGTTGTTCTTCGTCTGCACAGCTAAGTTGGAAGTGGCATTTGCAGCTCGCAAAAGCGCAGAGTTATCTCAAAGAAAGGGGCCACGGTGTTTCTGTATCTCTATTATGTTGGTGCGGCTTCGGAACTTTTAAATATCTTGATATATCTCGAGAACTACGCATCTGATCAAAAAATATCATAGAACATAAAAAGTAGGAAACCTAATTCTCTACAAAAAAGGTCTCTTAACATTTTGCCATAGCTCGCTTCGTTTCCGAGATATTTGCAGATTTATCTCAAGGGAAGGAGCCCGACGGACATATTTCGAGATATTTATTCTTCTTGTTGTTCTTCTTCTGCACAGCTAAGCTGGAAGTGGCATTTGCAGCTCGCAATAGTGCAGGGTTATCTCAAAGAAAGAGGCCACGGAGTTTCTGTACCTCTATTATGTTGGTGCAGCTTCGGAACTGTCAAATATCTTGATATATCTCGAGAACTACGCACCTGATCAAAAAATATCATAGAACATAAAGAGTAGGAAACTTAATTCTCTACAAAAAAGGTCTCCGAACATTTTGCCATGGCTCGCTTCGCTTCCGAGATATTTGCAGATTTATCTCAAGGGAAGGGGCCTGACGGACATATTTTGAGATATTTCTTCTTCTTGTTGTTCTTCTTCTGCACAGCTAAGCTGGAAGTGGCATTTGCAGCTCGCAATAGCGCAGAGTTATCTCGAAGAAAGAGGCCACGGTGTTTCTGTATCTCTATTATGTTGGTGCGGCTTCGGAACTTTTAAATATCTTGATATATCTCGAGAACTACGCATCTGATCAAAAAATATCATAGAACATAAAAAGTAGGAAACCGAATTCTCTACAAAAAAGGTCTCTTAACATTTTGCCATAGCTCGCTTCGTTTCCGAGATATTTGCAGATTTATCTCAAGGGTAGGAGCCCGACGGACATATTTCGAGATATTTCTTCTTCTTCTTGTTCTTCTTCTGCACAGCTAAGCTGGAAGTGGCATTTGCAGGTCGCAATAGTGCAGAGTTATCTCAAAGAAAGAGGCCACGGAGTTTCTGTACCTCTATTATGTTGGTGCAGCTTCGGAACTGTTAAATATCTTGATATATCTCGAGAACTACGCATCTGATCAAAAAATATCATAGAACATAAAAAGTAGGAAACATAATTCTCTACAAAAAAGATCTCTTAACATTTTGCCATAGCTCGCGTCGTTTCCGAGATATTTGCAGACTGATCTCAAGGGAAGGTGCCTGACGAACATATTTCGAGATATTTATTCTTCTTGTTGTTCTTCTTCTGCACAGCGAAGCTGGAAGTGGCATTTGCAGCTCGCAATAGTGCAGAGTTATCTCAAAGAAAGGGGCCACGGTGTTTCTGTATCTCTATTATGTTGGTGCGGCTTCGCAACTTTTAAATATCTTGATATATCTCGAGAACTACGCATCTGATCAACAAATATCATAGAACATAAAAAGTAGGAAACTTAATTCTCTACAAAAAAGGTATCTTAACATTTTGCCATAGCTCGCTTCGTTTCCGAGATATTTGCAGATTTATCTCAAGGGAAGGGGCCTGACGGACATATTTCGAGATATTTCTTCTTCTTGTTGTTCTTCTTCTGCACAGCTAAGCTGGAAGTGGCATTTGCAGGTCGCAATAGTGCAGAGTTATCTCAAAGAAAGGGGCCACGGTGTTTCTCTATCTCCATTATGTTGGTGCGACTTCGGAACTATTAAATATCTTGATATATCTCGAGAACTACGCATCTGATCAAAAAATATCATAGAACATAAAAAGTAGGAAACATAATTCTCTACAAAAAAGGTCTCTTAACATTTTGCCATAGCTCGCGTCGTTTCCGAGATATTTGCAGACTGATCTCAAGGGAAGGTGCCTGACGGTCATATTTCGAGATATTTATTCTTCTTGTTGTTCTTCTTCTGCACAGCTAAGCTGGAAGTGGCATTTGCAGCTCGCAAAAGCGCAGAGTTATCTCAAAGAAAGGGGCCACGGTGTTTCTGTATCTCTATTATGTTGGTGCGGCTTCGGAACTTTTAAATATCTCGATATATCTCGAAAACTACGCTTCTGATCAAAAAATATCATAGAACATAAATTGCCGGAAACATAATTCTCTACAAAAAAGGTCTCTTAAGATTTTGCCATAGCTCGCTTCGTTTCCCAGATATTTGCAGATGTATCTCAAGGGAAGGGGCCCGACGAACATATTTCGAGATATTTTTTCTTCTCGTGGTTCTTGTTCTGCACAGCTAAACTGGAAGTGGCATTTCCAGCTCGCAATAGTGCAGAGTTATCTCAAAGAAAGGGGCCACGGTGTTTCTGTATCTCTATTGTGTTGGTGCGAGTTCGGAACTTTTAAATATCTTGATATATCTCGAGAACTACGCATCCGATCAACAAATATCATAGAACATAAAAAGTAGGAAACTTAATTCTCTACAAAAAAGGTCTCTTAACATTTTGCCATGGCTCGCTTCGTTTCCGAGATATTTGCAGATTTATCTCAAGGGAAGGGGCCTGACGGACATATTTTGAGATATTTCTTCTTCTTGTTGTTCTTCTTCTGCACAGCTAAGCTGGAAGTGGCATTTGCAGCTCGCAATAGCGCAGAGTTATCTCGAAGAAAGAGGCCACGGTGTTTCTGTACCTCTATTATGTTGGTGCAGCTTCGGAACTTTTAAATATCTTGATATATCTCGAGAATTACGCACCTGATCAAAAAATATCATACAACATAAAAAGTAGGAAACTTAATTCTCTACAAAAAAGGTATCTTAACATTTTGCCATAGCTCGCTTCGTTTCCGAGATATTTGCAGATTTATCTCAAGGGAAGGGGCCTGACGGACATATTTCGAGATATTTCTTCTTCTCGTTGTTCTTGATCTGCACAGCTAAACTGGAAGTGGCATTTCCAGCTCGCAATAGTGCAGAGTTATCTCAAAGAAAGGGGCCACGGTGTTTCTGTATCTCTATTGTGTTGGTGCGAGTTCGGAACTTTTAAATATCTTGATATATCTCGAGAACTACGCATCTGATCAAAAAATATGATAGAAGATAAAAAGTAGGAAACTTAATTCTCTACAAAAAAGGTATCTTAACATTTTGCCATAGCTCGCTTCGTTTCCGAGATATTTGCAGATTTATCTCAAGGGAAGGGGCCTGACGGACATATTTCGAGATATTTCTTCTTCTCGTTGTTCTTGTTCTGCACAGCTAAACTGGAAGTGGCATTTCCAGCTCGCAATAGTGCAGAGTTATCTCAAAGAAAGGGGCCACGGTGTTTCTGTATCTCTATTGTGTTGGTGCGAGTTCGGAACTTTTAAATATCTCGATATATCCCGAGAACTACGCACCTGATCAAAAAATATCATAGAACATAAAAAGTAGGAAACTTAACTCTCTACAAAAAAGGTCTCTTAACATTTTCCCATAGCTCGCTTCGTTTCCGAGATATTTGCAGATGTATCTCAAGGGAAGGGGCCTGACGGACATATTTCGAGATATTTCTTCTTCTTGTTGTTCTTCTTCTGCACAGCTAAGCTCGAAGTGGCATTTGCAGCTCGCAATGGTGCAGAGTTATCTCAAAGAACGGGGCCACGGTGTTTCAGTATCTCTATTATGTTGGTGCGGCTTCGGAACTTTTAAATATCTGGATATATCTCGAGAACTACGCTTCTGATCAAAAAATATCATAGAATATAAATTGCAGGAAACATAATTCTCTACAAAAAAGGTCTCGTAACATTTTGCCATAGCTCGCTTCGGTTCCGAGATATTTGCAGATTTATCTCAAGGGAAGGGGTCTGACGGACATATTTCGAGATATTTCTTCTTCTTGTTGTTCTTCTTCTGCACAGCTAAGCTCGAAGTGGCATTTGCAGCTCGCAATAATGCAGAGTTATCTCAAAGAAAGGGGCCACGGTGTTTCTGTATCTCTATTATGTTGGTGCGGCTTCGGAACTTTCAAATATCTCGATATATCTCGAAAACTACGCTTCTGATCAAAAAATATCATAGAACATAAAAAGTAGGAAACTTAATTCTCTACAAAAAAGGTCTCTTAACATTTTGCCATAGCACGCTTCGTTTCCGAGATATTTGCAGATTTATCTGAAGGGAAGGGGCCTGACGGACATATTTCGAGATATTTCATCTTTTTCTTGTTCTTCTTCTGCACAGCTAAGCCGGAAGTGGCATTTGCAGCTCGCAATAGTGCAGGGTTATCTCAAAGAAAGAGGCCACGGTGTTTCTGTACCTCTATTATGTTGGTGCAGCTTCGGAACTTTTAAATATCTTGATATATCTCGAGAATTACGCACCTGATCAAAAAATATCATAGAATATAAAAAGTAGGAAACTTAATTCTCTACAAAAAAGGTATCTTAACATTTTGCCATAGCTCGCTCCGTTTCCGAGATATTTGCAGATTTATCTCAAGGGAAGGGGCCTGACGGACATATTTTGAGATATTTCTTCTTCTTGTTGTTCTTCGTCTGCACAGCTAAGCTGGAAGTGGCATTTGCAGCTCGCAAAAGCGCAGAGTTATCTCAAAGAAAGGGGCCACGGTGTTTCTGTATCTCTATTATGTTGGTGCGGCTTCGGAACTTTTAAATATCTTGATATATCTCGAGAACTACGCATCTGATCAAAAAATATCATAGAACATAAATTGCAGGAAACATAATTCTCTACAAAAAAGGTCTCTTAACATTTTGCCATAGCTCGCTTCGTTTCCGAGGTATTTGCAGATGTATCTCAAGGGAAGGGGCCTGACGGACATATTTCGAGATATTTCTTCTTCTTCTTGTTCTTCTTCTGCACAGCTAAGCTGGAAGTGGCATTTGCAGCTCGCAATAGCGCAGAGTTATCTCAAAGAAAGGGGCCACGGTGATTCTGTATCTCTATTATGTTGGTGCGGCTTCGGAACTGTTAAATATCTCGATATATCTCGAAAACTACGCTTCTGATCAAAAAATATCATAGAACGTAAATTGTAGGAAACATAATTCTCTACAAAAAAGGTCTCTTAACATCTTGCCATAGCTCGCTTCGTTTCCGAGATATTTCTAGATTTATCTCAATCGAAGGGGCCTGACGGACATATTTCGAGATATTTCTTCTTCTTGTTGTTCTTCTTCTGCACAGCTAAGCTGGAAGTGGCATTTGCAGGTCGCAATAGTGCAGAGTTATCTCAAAGAAAGGGGCCACGGTGTTTCTGTATCTCTATTATGTTGGTGCGGCTTCGGATCTTTTAAATATCTCGATATATTTCGAAAACTACGCTTCTGATCAAGAAATATCATAGAGCGTAAATTGTAGGAAACATAATTCTCTATAAAAAAGGTCTCTTAACATTTTGCCATAGCTCGCTTCGTTTCCGAGATATTTGCAGATTTATCTCAAGGGAAGGGGTCTGACGGACATATTTCGAGATATTTCTTCTTCTTGTTGTTCTTCTTCTGCACAGCTAAGCTGGAAGTGGCATTTGCAGCTCGCAAAAGCGCAGAGTTATCTCAAAGAAAGGGGCCACGGTGTTTCTGTATCTCTATTATGTTGGTGCGGCTTCGGAACTTTTAAATATCTCGATATATCTCGAAAACTACGCTTCTGATCAAAAAATGTCACAGAACATAAATTGCAGGAAACATAATTCTCTACAAAAAAGGTCTCTTAACATTTTGCCATAGCTCGCTTCGGTTCCGAGATATTTGCAGATTTATCTCAAGGGAAGGGGCCTGACGGACATATTTCGAGATATTTCTTCTTCTCGTTGTTCTTCTTCTGCACAGCTAAACTGGAAGTGGCATTTCCAGCTCGCAATAGTGCAGAGTTATCTCAAAGAAAGGGGCCACGGTGTTTCTGTATCTCTATTATGTTGGTGCGACTTCGGAACTTTTAAATATCTTGATATATCTCGAGAACTACGCACCTGATCAAAAAATATCATAGAACATAAAAAGTGGGAAACTTAATTCTCTACAAAAAAGGTCTCTTAACATTTTGCCATAGCTCGCTTCGTTTCCGAGATATTTGCAGATGTATCTCAAGGGAAGGGGCCTGACGGACATATCTCGAGATATTTCTTCTTCTTGTTGTTCTTCTTCTGCACAGCTAAGCTGGAAGTGGCATTTGCAGCTCGCAATAGCGCAGAGTTATCTCAAAGAAAGGGGCCACGGTGTTTCTGTATCTCTATTATGTTGGTGCGGCTTCGGAACTTTTAAATATCTCGATATATCTCGAAAACTACGCTTCTGATCAAAAAATATCATAGAACCTAAATTGTAGGAAACATAATTCTCTACAAAAAAGGTCTCTTAACATTTTGCCATAGCTCGCTTCGTTTCCGAGATATTTGCAGATTTATCTCAAGGGAAGGGGCCTGACGGACATATTTCGAGATATTTCTTCTTCTTGTTGTTCTTCTTCTGCACAGCTAAGCTGGAAGTGGCATTTGCAGCTCGCAGTAGTGCAGAGTTATCTCAAAGAAAGGGGCCACAGTGTTTCTGTATCTCTATTATGTTGGTGCGGCTTCGGATCTTTTAAATATCTCGATATATCTCGAAAACTACGCTTCTGATCAAGAAATATCATAGAGCGTAAATTGTAGGAAACTTAATTCTCTACAAAAAAGGTATGTTAACATTTTGCCATAGCTCGCTTCGTTTCCGAGATATTTGCAGATTTATCTCAAGGGAAGGGGCTTGACGGACATATTTCGAGATATTTCTTCTTCTTGTTGTTCTTCTTCTGCACAACTAAGATGGAAGTGGCATTTGCAGGTCGCAATAGTGCAGAGTTATCTCAAAGAAAGGGGCCACGGTGTTTCTGTATCTCTATTATGTTGGTGCGGCTTCGGATCTTTTAAATATCTCGATATATCTCGAAAACAACGCTTCTGATCAAAGAATATCATAGAACGTAAATTGTAGGAAACATAATTCTCTACAAAAAAGGTCTCTTAACATTTTGCCATAGCTCGCTTCGTTTCCGAGATATTTGCAGATTTATCTCAAGGGAAGGGGTCTGACGGACATATTTCGAGATATTTCTTCTTCTTGTTGTTCTTCTTCTGCACAGCTAAGCTGAAAGTGGCATTTGCAGCTCGCAGTAGTGCAGAGTTGTCTCAAAGAAAGGGGCCACAGTGTTTCTGTATCTCTATTATGTTGGTGCGGCTTCGGAACTTTTAAATATCTTGATATATCTCGAGAACTACGCATCTGATCAAAAAATATCATAGAACATAAATTGCAGGAAACATAATTCTCTACAAAAAAGGGCTCTTAACATTTTGCCATGGCTCGCTTCGTTTCCGAGATATTTGCAGATTTATCTCAAGGGAAGGGGCCTGACGGACATATTTTGAGATATTTCTTCTTCTTGTTGTTCTTCTTCTGCACAACTAAGCTGGAAGTGGCATTTGCAGGTCGCAATAGTGCAGAGTTATCTCAAAGAAAGGGGCCACGGTGTTTCTGTATCTCTATTATGTTGGTGCGGCTTCGGATCTTTTAAATATCTTGATATATCTCGAGAACTACGCATCTGATCAAATAATATCATAGAACATAAAAAGTAGGAAACTTAATTCTCTACAAATAAGGTCTCTTAACATTTTGCCATAGCTCGCTTCGTTTCCGAGATATTTGCAGATTTATCTCAAGGGAAGGGGCCTGACGGACATATTTCGAGATATTTCTTCTTCTTGTTGTTCTTCTTCTGCACAGCTAAGCTGGACGTGGCATTTACAGCTCGCAATAGTGCAGAGTTACCTCAAAGAAAGGGGCCACGGTGTTTCTGTATCTCTATTATGTTGGTGCGGCTTCGGAACTTTTAAATATCTGGATATATCTCGAGAACTACGCTTCTGATCAAAAAATATCATAGAATATAAATTGCAGGAAACATAATTCTCTACAAAAAAGGTCTCGTAACATTTTGCCATAGCTCGCTTCGGTTCCGAGATATTTGCAGATTTATCTCAAGGGAAGGGGTCTGACGGACATATTTCGAGATATTTCTTCTTCTTGTTGTTCTTCTTCTGCACAGCTAAGCTCGAAGTGGCATTTGCAGCTCGCAATAATGCAGAGTTATCTCAAAGAAAGGGGCCACGGTGTTTCTGTATCTCTATTATGTTGGTGCGGCTTCGGAACTTTCAAATATCTCGATATATCTCGAAAACTACGCTTCTGATCAAAAAATATCATAGAACATAAAAAGTAGGAAACTTAATTCTCTACAAAAAAGGTCTCTTAACATTTTGCCATAGCACGCTTTGTTTCCGAGATATTTGCAGATTTATCTGAAGGGAAGGGGCCTGACGGACATATTTCGAGATATTTCATCTTTTTCTTGTTCTTCTTCTGCACAGCTAAGCTGGAAGTGGCATTTGCAGCTCGCAATAGTGCAGCGTTATCTCAAAGAAAGAGTCCACGGTGTTTCTGTACCTCTATTATGTTGGTGCAGCTTCGGAACTTTTAAATATCTTGATATATCTCGAGAATTACGCACCTGATCAAAAAATATCATAGAACATAAAAAGTAGGAAACTTAATTCTCTACAAAAAAGGTATCTTAACATTTTGCCATAGCTCGCTCCGTTTCCGAGATATTTGCAGATTTATCTCAAGGGAAGGGGCCTGACGGACATATTTTGAGATATTTCTTCTTCTTGTTGTTCTTCGTCTGCACAGCTAAGCTGGAAGTGGCATTTGCAGCTCGCAAAAGCGCAGAGTTATCTCAAAGAAAGGGGCCACGGTGTTTCTGTATCTCTATTATGTTGGTGCGGCTTCGGAACTTTTAAATATCTTGATATATCTCGAGAACTACGCATCTGATCAAAAAATATCATAGAACATAAATTGCAGGAAACATAATTCTCTACAAAAAAGGTCTCTTAACATTTTGCCATAGCTCGCTTCGTTTCCGAGGTATTTGCAGATGTATCTCAAGGGAAGGGGCCTGACGGACATATTTCGAGATATTTCTTCTTCTTCTTGTTCTTCTTCTGCACAGCTAAGCTGGAAGTGGCATTTGCAGCTCGCAATAGCGCAGAGTTATCTCAAAGAAAGGGGCCACGGTGTTTCTGTATCTCTATTATGTTGGTGCGGCTTCGGAACTGTTAAATATCTCGATATATCTCGAAAACTACGCTTCTGATCAAAAAATATCATAGAACGTAAATTGTAGGAAACATAATTCTCTACAAAAAAGGTCTCTTAACATCTTGCCATAGCTCGCTTCATTTCCGAGATATTTCTAGATTTATCTCAATCGAAGGGGCCTGACGGACATATTTCGAGATATTTCTTCTTCTTGTTGTTCTTCTTCTGCACAGCTAAGCTGGAAGTGGCATTTGCAGGTCGCAATAGTGCAGAGTTATCTCAAAGAAAGGGGCCACGGTGTTTCTGTATCTCTATTATGTTGGTGCGGCTTCGGATCTTTTAAATATCTCGATATATTTCGAAAACTACGCTTCTGATCAAGAAATATCATAGAGCGTAAATTGTAGGAAACATAATTCTCTATAAAAAAGGTCTCTTAACATTTTGCCATAGCTCGCTTCGTTTCCGAGATATTTGCAGATTTATCTCAAGGGAAGGGGTCTGACGGACATATTTCGAGATATTTCTTCTTCTTGTTGTTCTTCTTCTGCACAGCTAAGCTGGAAGTGGCATTTGCAGCTCGCAATAGCGCAGATTTATCTCGAAGAAAGAGGCCACGGTGTTTCTGTACCTCTATTATGTTGGTGCAGCTTCGGAACTTTTAAATATCTTGATATATCTCGAGAACTACGCACCTGATCAAAAAATATCATAGAACATAAAAAGTAGGAAACTTAATTCTCTACAAAAAAGGTATGTTAACATTTTGCCATAGCTCGCTTCGTTTCCGAGATATTTGCAGATTTATCTCAAGGGAAGGGGCTTGACGGACATATTTCGAGATATTTCTTCTTCTTGTTGTTCTTCTTCTGCACAACTAAGATGGAAGTGGCATTTGCAGGTCGCAATAGTGCAGAGTTATCTCAAAGAAAGGGGCCACGGTGTTTCTGTATCTCTATTATGTTGGTGCGGCTTCGGATCTTTTAAATATCTCGATATATCTCGAAAACAACGCTTCTGATCAAAGAATATCATAGAACGTAAATTGTAGGAAACATAATTCTCTACAAAAAAGGTCTCTTAACATTTTGCCATAGCTCGCTTCGTTTCCGAGATATTTGCAGATTTATCTCAAGGGAAGGGGTCTGACGGACATATTTCGAGATATTTCTTCTTCTTGTTGTTCTTCTTCTGCACAGCTAAGCTGGAAGTGGCATTTGCAGCTCGCAGTAGTGCAGAGTTGTCTCAAAGAAAGGGGCCACAGTGTTTCTGTATCTCTATTATGTTGGTGCGGCTTCGGAACTTTTAAATATCTTGATATATCTCGAGAACTACGCATCTGATCAAAAAATATCATAGAACATAAATTGCAGGAAACATAATTCTCTACAAAAAAGGTCTCTTAACATTTTGCCATAGCTCGCTTCGTTTCCGAGATATTTGCAGATGTATCTCAAGGGAAGGGGCCTGACGGACATATTTCGAGATATTTCTTCTTCTTGTTGTTCTTCTTCTGCACAGCTAAGCTCGAAGTGGCATTTGCAGCTCGCAATAGTGCAGAGTTATCTCAAAGAAAGGGGCCACGGTGTTTCTGTATCTCTATTATGTTGGTGCGGCTTCGGAACTTTTAAATATCTTGATATATCTCGAGAACTACGCATCTGATCAAAAAATATCATAGAACATAAAAAGTGGGAAACTTAGTTCTCTACAAAAAAGGTCTCTTAACATTTTGCCATAGCTCGCTTTGTTTCCGAGATATTTGCAGATTTGTCTCAAGGGAAGGGGCCTGACGGACATATTTTGAGATATTTCTTCTTCTTGTTGTTCTTCTTCTGCACAGCTAAGCTGGAAGTGGCATTTGCAGCTCGCAATAGCGCAGAGTTATCTCAAAGAAAGGGGCCACGGTGTTTCTGTATCTCTATTATGTTGGTGCGGCTTCGGAACTTTTAAATATCTCGATATATCTCGAAAACTACGCTTCTGATCAAAAAATGTCACAGAACATAAATTGCAGGAAACATAATTCTCTACAAAAAAGGTCTCTTAACATTTTGCCATAGCTCGCTTCGGTTCCGAGATATTTGCAGATTTATCTCAAGGGAAGGGGCCTGACGGACATATTTCGAGATATTTCTTCTTCTCGTTGTTCTTCTTCTGCACAGCTAAACTGGAAGTGGCATTTCCAGCTCGCAATAGTGCAGAGTTATCTCAAAGAAAGGGGCCACGGTGTTTCTGTATCTCTATTATGTTGGTGCGACTTCGGAACTTTTAAATATCTTGATATATCTCGAGAACTACGCACCTGATCAAAAAATATCATAGAACATAAAAAGTGGGAAACTTAATTCTCTACAAAAAAGGTCTCTTAACATTTTGCCATAGCTCGCTTCGTTTCCGAGATATTTGCAGATGTATCTCAAGGGAAGGGGCCTGACGGACATATCTCGAGATATTTCTTCTTCTTGTTGTTCTTCTTCTGCACAGCTAAGCTGGAAGTGGCATTTGCAGCTCGCAATAGCGCAGAGTTATCTCAAAGAAAGGGGCCACGGTGTTTCTGTATCTCTATTATGTTGGTGCGGCTTCGGAACTTTTAAATATCTCGATATATCTCGAAAACTACGCTTCTGATCAAAAAATATCATAGAACCTAAATTGTAGGAAACATAATTCTCTACAAAAAAGGTCTCTTAACATTTTGCCATAGCTCGCTTCGTTTCCGAGATATTTGCAGATTTATCTCAAGGGAAGGGGCCTGACGGACATATTTCGAGATATTTCTTCTTCTTGTTGTTCTTCTTCTGCACAGCTAAGCTGGAAGTGGCATTTGCAGCTCGCAGTAGTGCAGAGTTATCTCAAAGAAAGGGGCCACAGTGTTTCTGTATCTCTATTATGTTGGTGCGGCTTCGGATCTTTTAAATATCTCGATATATCTCGAAAACTACGCTTCTGATCAAGAAATATCATAGAGCGTAAATTGTAGGAAACTTAATTCTCTACAAAAAAGGTATGTTAACATTTTGCCATAGCTCGCTTCGTTTCCGAGATATTTGCAGATTTATCTCAAGGGAAGGGGCTTGACGGACATATTTCGAGATATTTCTTCTTCTTGTTGTTCTTCTTCTGCACAACTAAGATGGAAGTGGCATTTGCAGGTCGCAATAGTGCAGAGTTATCTCAAAGAAAGGGGCCACGGTGTTTCTGTATCTCTATTATGTTGGTGCGGCTTCGGATCTTTTAAATATCTCGATATATCTCGAAAACAACGCTTCTGATCAAAGAATATCATAGAACGTAAATTGTAGGAAACATAATTCTCTACAAAAAAGGTCTCTTAACATTTTGCCATAGCTCGCTTCGTTTCCGAGATATTTGCAGATTTATCTCAAGGGAAGGGGTCTGACGGACATATTTCGAGATATTTCTTCTTCTTGTTGTTCTTCTTCTGCACAGCTAAGCTGGAAGTGGCATTTGCAGCTCGCAGTAGTGCAGAGTTGTCTCAAAGAAAGGGGCCACAGTGTTTCTGTATCTCTATTATGTTGGTGCGGCTTCGGAACTTTTAAATATCTTGATATATCTCGAGAACTACGCATCTGATCAAAAAATATCATAGAACATAAATTGCAGGAAACATAATTCTCTACAAAAAAGGGCTCTTAACATTTTGCCATGGCTCGCTTCGTTTCCGAGATATTTGCAGATTTATCTCAAGGGAAGGGGCCTGACGGACATATTTTGAGATATTTCTTCTTCTTGTTGTTCTTCTTCTGCACAACTAAGCTGGAAGTGGCATTTGCAGGTCGCAATAGTGCAGAGTTATCTCAAAGAAAGGGGCCACGGTGTTTCTGTATCTCTATTATGTTGGTGCGGCTTCGGATCTTTTAAATATCTCGATATATCTCGAAAACTACGCTTCTGATCAAGAAATATCATAGAGCGTAAATTGTAGGAAACTTAATTCTCTACAAAAAAGGTCTCTTAACATTTTGCCATAGCTCGCTTCGGTTCCGAGATATTTGCAGATTTATCTCAAGGGAAGGGGCCTGACGGACATATTTCGAGATATTTCTTCTTCTCGTTGTTCTTCTTCTGCACAGCTAAACTGGAAGTGGCATTTCCAGCTCGCAATAGTGCAGAGTTATCTCAAAGAAAGGGGCCACGGTGTTTCTGTATCTCTATTATGTTGGTGCGACTTCGGAACTTTTAAATATCTTGATATATCTCGAGAACTACGCACCTGATCAAAAAATATCATAGAACATAAAAAGTGGGAAACTTAATTCTCTACAAAAAAGGTCTCTTAACATTTTGCCATAGCTCGCTTCGTTTCCGAGATATTTGCAGATGTATCTCAAGGGAAGGGGCCTGACGGACATATCTCGAGATATTTCTTCTTCTTGTTGTTCTTCTTCTGCACAGCTAAGCTGGAAGTGGCATTTGCAGCTCGCAATAGCGCAGAGTTATCTCAAAGAAAGGGGCCACGGTGTTTCTGTATCTCTATTATGTTGGTGCGGCTTCGGAACTTTTAAATATCTCGATATATCTCGAAAACTACGCTTCTGATCAAAAAATATCATAGAACCTAAATTGTAGGAAACATAATTCTCTACAAAAAAGGTCTCTTAACATTTTGCCATAGCTCGCTTCGTTTCCGAGATATTTGCAGATTTATCTCAAGGGAAGGGGCCTGACGGACATATTTCGAGATATTTCTTCTTCTTGTTGTTCTTCTTCTGCACAGCTAAGCTGGAAGTGGCATTTGCAGCTCGCAGTAGTGCAGAGTTATCTCAAAGAAAGGGGCCACAGTGTTTCTGTATCTCTATTATGTTGGTGCGGCTTCGGATCTTTTAAATATCTCGATATATCTCGAAAACTACGCTTCTGATCAAGAAATATCATAGAGCGTAAATTGTAGGAAACTTAATTCTCTACAAAAAAGGTATGTTAACATTTTGCCATAGCTCGCTTCGTTTCCGAGATATTTGCAGATTTATCTCAAGGGAAGGGGCTTGACGGACATATTTCGAGATATTTCTTCTTCTTGTTGTTCTTCTTCTGCACAACTAAGATGGAAGTGGCATTTGCAGGTCGCAATAGTGCAGAGTTATCTCAAAGAAAGGGGCCACGGTGTTTCTGTATCTCTATTATGTTGGTGCGGCTTCGGATCTTTTAAATATCTCGATATATCTCGAAAACAACGCTTCTGATCAAAGAATATCATAGAACGTAAATTGTAGCAAACATAATTCTCTACAAAAAAGGTCTCTTAACATTTTGCCATAGCTCGCTTCGTTTCCGAGATATTTGCAGATTTATCTCAAGGGAAGGGGTCTGACGGACATATTTCGAGATATTTCTTCTTCTTGTTGTTCTTCTTCTGCACAGCTAAGCTGGAAGTGGCATTTGCAGCTCGCAGTAGTGCAGAGTTGTCTCAAAGAAAGGGGCCACAGTGTTTCTGTATCTCTATTATGTTGGTGCGGCTTCGGAACTTTTAAATATCTTGATATATCTCGAGAACTACGCATCTGATCAAAAAATATCATAGAACATAAATTGCAGGAAACATAATTCTCTACAAAAAAGGGCTCTTAACATTTTGCCATGGCTCGCTTCGTTTCCGAGATATTTGCAGATTTATCTCAAGGGAAGGGGCCTGACGGACATATTTTGAGATATTTCTTCTTCTTGTTGTTCTTCTTCTGCACAACTAAGCTGGAAGTGGCATTTGCAGGTCGCAATAGTGCAGAGTTATCTCAAAGAAAGGGGCCACGGTGTTTCTGTACTCTATTATGTTGGTGCGGCTTCGGATCTTTTAAATATCTCGATATATCTCGAAAACTACGCTTCTGATCAAGAAATATCATAGAGCGTAAATTGTAGGAAACTTAATTCTCTACAAAAAAGGTATGTTAACATTTTGCCATAGCTCGCTTCGTTTCCGAGATATTTGCAGATTTATCTCAAGGGAAGGGGCTTGACGGACATATTTCGAGATATTTCTTCTTCTTGTTGTTCTTCTTCTGCACAACTAAGATGGAAGTGGCATTTGCAGGTCGCAATAGTGCAGAGTTATCTCAAAGAAAGGGGCCACGGTGTTTCTGTATCTCTATTATGTTGGTGCGGCTTCGGATCTTTTAAATATCTCGATATATCTCGAAAACAACGCTTCTGATCAAAGAATATCATAGAACGTAAATTGTAGGAAACATAATTCTCTACAAAAAAGGTCTCTTAACATTTTGCCATAGCTCGCTTCGTTTCCGAGATATTTGCAGATTTATCTCAAGGGAAGGGGTCTGACGGACATATTTCGAGATATTTCTTCTTCTTGTTGTTCTTCTTCTGCACAGCTAAGCTGGAAGTGGCATTTGCAGCTCGCAGTAGTGCAGAGTTGTCTCAAAGAAAGGGGCCACAGTGTTTCTGTATCTCTATTATGTTGGTGCGGCTTCGGAACTTTTAAATATCTTGATATATCTCGAGAACTACGCATCTGATCAAAAAATATCATAGAACATAAATTGCAGGAAACATAATTCTCTACAAAAAAGGGCTCTTAACATTTTGCCATGGCTCGCTTCGTTTCCGAGATATTTGCAGATTTATCTCAAGGGAAGGGGCCTGACGGACATATTTTGAGATATTTCTTCTTCTTGTTGTTCTTCTTCTGCACAACTAAGCTGGAAGTGGCATTTGCAGGTCGCAATAGTGCAGAGTTATCTCAAAGAAAGGGGCCACGGTGTTTCTGTATCTCTATTATGTTGGTGCGGCTTCGGATCTTTTAAATATCTTGATATATCTCGAGAACTACGCATCTCATCAAATAATATCATAGAACATAAAAAGTAGGAAACTTAATTCTCTACAAATAAGGTCTCTTAACATTTTGCCATAGCTCGCTTCGTTTCCGAGATATTTGCAGATTTATCTCAAGGGAAGGGGCTTGACGGACATATTTCGGGATATTTCTTCTTCTTGTTGTTCTTCTTCTGCACAACTAAGATGGAAGTGGCATTTGCAGGTCGCAATAGTGCAGAGTTATCTCAAAGAAAGGGGCCACGGTGTTTCTGTATCTCTATTATGTTGGTGCGGCTTCGGATCTTTTAAATATCTCGATATATCTCGAAAACAACGCTTCTGATCAAAGAATATCATAGAACGTAAATTGTAGGAAACATAATTCTCTACAAAAAAGGTCTCTTAACATTTTGCCATAGCTCGCTTCGGTTCCGAGATATTTGCAGATTTATCTCAAGGGAAGGGGCCTGACGGACATATTTCGAGATATTTCTTCTTCTCGTTGTTCTTCTTCTGCACAGCTAAACTGGAAGTGGCATTTCCAGCTCGCAATAGTGCAGAGTTATCTCAAAGAAAGGGGCCACGGTGTTTCTGTATCTCTATTATGTTGGTGCGACTTCAGAACTTTTAAATATCTTGATATATCTCGAGAACTACGCACCTGATCAAAAAATATCATAGAACATAAAAAGTAGGAAACATAATTCTCTACAAAAAAGGTCTCTTAACATTTTGCCATAGCTCGCTTCGTTTCCGAGATATTTGCAGATGTATCTCAAGGGAAGGGGCCTGACGGACATATTTCGAGATATTTCTTCTTCTTGTTGTTCTTCTTCTGCACAGCTAAGCTCGAAGTGGCATTTGCAGCTCGCAATAGTGCAGAGTTATCTCAAAGAAAGGGGCCACGGTGTTTCTGTATCTCTATTATGTTGGTGCGGCTTCGGAACTTTTAAATATCTTGATATATCTCGAGAACTACGCATCTGATCAAAAAATATCATAGAACATAAAAAGTAGGAAACTTAATTCTCTACAAAAAAGGTCTCTTAACATTTTGCCATGGCTCGCTTCGTTTCCGAGATATTAGCAGATTTATCTCAAGGGAAGGGGCCTGACGGACATATTTTGAGATATTTCTTCTTCTTGTTGTTCTTCTTCTGCACAGCTAAACTGGAAGTGGCATTTCCAGCTCGCAATAGTGCAGAGTTATCTCAAAGAAAGGGGCCACGGTGTTTCTGTATCTCTATTATGTTGGTGCGACTTCGGAACTTTTAAATATCTTGATATATCTCGAGAACTACGCACCTGATCAAAAAATATCATAGAACATAAAAAGTAGGACACTTAATTCTCTACAAAAAAGGTCTCTTAACATTTTGCCATAGCTCGCTTCGTTTCCGAGATATTTGCAGATGTATCTCAAGGGAAGGGGCCTGACGGACATATTTCGAGATATTTCTTCTTCTTGTTGTTCTTCTTCTGCACAGCTAAGCTGGAAGTGGCATTTGCAGCTCGCAATAGCGCAGAGTTATCTCAAAGAAAGGGGCCACGGTGTTTCTGTATCTCTATTATGTTGGTGCGGCTTCGGAACTTTTAAATATCTCGATATATCTCGAAAACTACGCTTCTGATCAAAAAATATCATAGAACCTAAATTGTAGGAAACATAATTCTCTACAAAAAAGGTCTCTTAACATTTTGCCATAGCTCGCTTCGTTTCCGAGATATTTGCAGATTTATCTCAAGGGAAGGGGCCTGACGGACATATTTCGAGATATTTCTTCTTCTTGTTGTTCTTCTTCTGCACAGCTAAGCTGGAAGTGGCATTTGCAGCTCGCAGTAGTGCAGAGTTATCTCAAAGAAAGGGGCCACAGTGTTTCTGTATCTCTATTATGTTGGTGCGGCTTCGGATCTTTTAAATATCTCGATATATCTCGAAAACTACGCTTCTGATCAAGAAATATCATAGAGCGTAAATTGTAGGAAACTTAATTCTCTACAAAAAAGGTATGTTAACATTTTGCCATAGCTCGCTTCGTTTCCGAGATATTTGCAGATTTATCTCAAGGGAAGGGGCTTGACGGACATATTTCGAGATATTCCTTCTTCTTGTTGTTCTTCTTCTGCACAACTAAGATGGAAGTGGCATTTGCAGGTCGCAATAGTGCAGAGTTATCTCAAAGAAAGGGGCCACGGTGTTTCTGTATCTCTATTATGTTGGTGCGGCTTCGGAACTTTTAAATATCTTGATATATCTCGAGAACTACGCACCTGATCAAAAAATATCATAGAACATAAAAAGTAGGAAACATAATTCTCTACAAAAAAGGTCTCTTAACATTTTGCCATAGCTCGCTTCGTTTCCGAGATATTTGCAGATGTATCTCAAGGGAAGGGGCCTGACGGACATATTTCGAGATATTTCTTCTTCTTGTTGTTCTTCTTCTGCACTGCTAAGCTCGAAGTGGCATTTGCAGCTCGCAATAGTGCAGAGTTATCTCAAACAAAGGGGCCACGGTGTTTCTGTATCTCTATTATGTTGGTGCGGCTTCGGAACTTTTAAATATCTTGATATATCTCGAGAACTACGCATCTGATCAAAAAATATCATAGAACATAAAAAGTAGGAAACTTAATTCTCTACAAAAAAGGTCTCTTAACATTTTGCCATGGCTCGCTTCGTTTCCGAGATATTTGCAGATTTATCTCAAGGGAAGGGGCCTGACGGACATATTTTGAGATAATTCTTCTTCTTGTTGTTCTTCTTCTGCACAACTAAGCTGGAAGTGGCATTTGCAGGTCGCAATAGTGCAGAGTTATCTCAAAGAAAGGGGCCACGGTGTTTCTGTATCTCTATTATGTTGGTGCGGCTTCGGATCTTTTAAATATCTTGATATATCTCGAGAACTACGCATCTGATCAAATAATATCATACAACATAAAAAGTAGGAAACTCAATTCTCTACAAATAAGGTCTCTTAACATTTTGCCATAGCTCGCTTCGTTTCCGAGATATTTGCAGATTTATCTCAAGGGAAGGGGCCTGACGGACATATTTCGAGATATTTCTTCTTCTTGTTGTTCTTCTTCTGCACAGCTAAGCTGGACGTGGCATTTACAGCTCGCAATAGTGCAGAGTTACCTCAAAGAAAGAGGCCACGGTGTTTCTGTATCTCTATTATGTTGGTGCGGCTTCGGAACTTTTAAATATCTTGATATATCTCGAGAACTACGCATCTGATCAGAAAATATCATAGAGCATAAAAAGTAGGAAACTTAATTCTCTACAAAAAAGGTCTCTTAACATTTTGCCATAGCTCGCTTCGTTTCCGAGATATTTGCAGATTTATCTCAAGGGAAGGGTCCTGACGGACATATTTCGGGATATTTCTTCTTCTTGTTGTTCTTCTTCTGCACAGCTAAGCTGGAAGTGGCATTTGCAGCTCGCAGTAGTGCAGAGTTATCTCAAAGAAAGGGGCCACAGTGTTTCTGTATCTCTATTATGTTGGTGCGGCTTCGGAACTTTTAAATATCTTGATATATCTCGAGAACTACGCATCTGATCAAAAAATATCATAGAGCATAAAAAGTGGGAAACTTAGTTCTCTACAAAAAAGGTCTCTTAACATTTTGCCATAGCTCGCTTCGTTTCCGAGATATTTGCAGATTTGTCTCAAGGGAAGGGGCCTGACGGACATATTTTGAGATATTTCTTCTTCTTGTTGTTCTTCTTCTGCACAGCTAAGCTGGAAGTGGCATTTGCAGCTCGCAATAGCGCAGAGTTATCTCAAAGAAAGGGGCCACGGTGTTTCTGTATCTCTATTATGTTGGTGCGGCTTCGGAACTTTTAAATATCTCGATATATCTCGAAAACTACGCTTCTGATCAAAAAATGTCATAGAACATAAATTGCAGGAAACATAATTCTCTACAAAAAAGGTCTCCTAACATTTTGCCATAGCTCGCTTCGGTTCCGAGATATTTGCAGATGTATCTCAAGGGAAGGGGCCTGACGGACATATTTCGAGATATTCCTTCTTCTTGTTGTTCTTCTTCTGCACAGCTAAGCTGGAAGTGGCATTTGCAGCTCGCAATAGTGCAGAGTTATCTCAAAGAAAGGGGCCACGGTGTTTCTGTATCTCTATTATGTTGGTGCGGCTTCGGATCTTTTAAATATCTCGATATATCTCGAAAACAACGCTTCTGATCAAAGAATATCATAGAACGTAAATTGTAGGAAACATAATTCTCTACAAAAAAGGTCTCTTAACATTTTGCCATAGCTCGCTCCGTTTCCGAGATATTTGCAGATTTATCTCAAGGGAAGGGGCCTGACGGACATATTTCGAGATATTTCTTCTTCTTGTTGTTCTTCTTCTGCACAGCTAAGCTGGACGTGGCATTTACAGCTCGCAATAGTGCAGAGTTACCTCAAAGAAAGGGGCCACGGTGTTTCTGTATCTCTATTATGTTGGTGCGGCTTCGGAACTTTTAAATATCTTGATATATCTCGAGACCTACGCATCTGATCAGAAAATATCATAGAACATAAAAAGTAGGAAACTTAATTCTCTACAAAAAAGGTCTCTTAACATTTTGCCATAGCTCGCTTCGTTTCCGAGATATTTGCAGATGTATCTCAAGGGAAGGGGCCTGACGGACATATTTCGAGATATTTCTTCTTCTTGTTGTTCTTCTTCTGCACAGCTAAGCTGGAAGTGGCATTTGCAGCTCGCAATAGCGCAGAGTTATCTCAAAGAAAGGGGCCACGGTGTTTCTGTATCTCTATTATGTTGGTGCGGCTTCGGAACTTTTAAATATCTCGATATATCTCGAAAACTACGCTTCTGATCAAAAAATATCATAGAACCTAAATTGTAGGAAACATAATTCTCTACAAAAAAGGTCTCTTAACATTTTGCCATAGCTCGCTTCGTTTCCGAGATATTTGCAGATTTATCTCAAGGGAAGGGGCCTGACGGACATATTTCGAGATATTTCTTCTTCTTGTTGTTCTTCTTCTGCACAGCTAAGCTGGAAGTGGTATTTGCAGCTCGCAGTAGTGCAGAGTTATCTCGAAGAAAGGGGCCACAGTGTTTCTGTATCTCTATTATGTTGGTGCGGCTTCGGAACTTTTAAATATCTTGATATATCTCGAGAACTACGCATCTGATCAAAAAATATCATACAACATAAATTGCCGGAAACATAATTCTCTACAAAAAAGGTCTCTTAACATTTTGCCATAGCTCGCTTCGGTTCCGAGATATTTGCAGATTTATCTCAAGGGAAGGGGCCTGACGGACATATTTCGAGATATTTCTTCTTCTCGTTGTTCTTCTTCTGCACAGCTAAACTGGAAGTGGCATTTCCAGCTCGCAATAGTGCAGAGTTATCTCAAAGAAAGGGGCCACGGTGTTTCTGTATCTCTATTATGTTGGTGCGACTTCGGAACTTTTAAATATCTTGATATATCTCGAGAACTACGCACCTGATCAAAAAATATCATAGAACATAAAAAGTAGGAAACTTAATTCTCTACAAAAAAGGTCTCTTAACATTTTGCCATGGCTCGCTTCGTTTCCGAGATATTTGCAGATTTATCTCAAGGGAAGGGTTCTGACGGACATATTTCGAGATATTTCTTCTTCTTGTTGTTCTTCTTCTGCACAGCTAAGCTGGAAGTGGCATTTGCAGCTCGCAATAGCGCAGAGTTATCTCGAAGAAAGAGGCCACGGTGTTTCTGTACCTCTATTATGTTGGTGCAGCTTCGGAACTTTTAAATATCTTGATATATCTCGAGAATTACGCTTCTGATCAAAAAATATCATAGAACATAAATTGCAGGAAACATAATTCTCTAGAAAAAAGGTCTCGTAACATTTTGCCATAGCTCGCTTCGGTTCCGAGAGATTTGCAGATGTATCTCAAGGGAAGGGGTCTGACGGACATATTTCGAGATATTTCTTCTTCTTGTTGTTCTTCTTCTGCACAGCTAAGCACGAAGTGGCATTTGCAGCTCGCAATAGTGCAGAGTTATCTCAAAGAAAGGGGCCACGGTGTTTCTGTATCTCTATTATGTTGGTGCGGCTTCGGAACTTTTAAATATCTTGATATATCTCGAGAACTACGCATCTGATCAAAAAATACCATAGAACATAAAAAGTAGGAAACTTAATTCTCTACAAAAAAGGTCTCTCAACATTTTGCCATAGCTCGCTTCGTTTCCGAGATATTTGCAGATTTATCTCAAGGGAAGGGGCCTGACGGACATATTTCGAGATATTTCTTCTTCTTCTTGTTCTTCTTCTGCACAGCTAAGCTGGAAGTGGCATTTGCAGCTCGCAATAGTGCAGGGTTATCTCAAAGAAAGAGGCCACGGAGTTTCTGTACCTCTATCATGTTGGTGCAGCTTCGGAACTGTCAAATATCTTGATATATCTCGAGAACTACGCACCTGATCAAAAAATATCATAGAACATAAAGAGTAGGAAACTTAATTCTCTACAAAAAAGGTCTCTTAACATTTTGCCATGGCTCGCTTCGTTTCCGAGATATTTGCAGATTTATCTCAAGGGAAGGGGCCTGACGGACATATTTTGAGATATTTCTTCTTCTTGTTGTTCTTCTTCTGCACAGCTAAGCTGGAAGTGGCATTTGCAGCTCGCAATAGCGCAGAGTTATCTCGAAGAAAGAGGCCACGGTGTTTCTGTACCTCTATTATGTTGGTGCAGCTTCGGAACTTTTAAATATCTTGATATATCTCGAGAACTACGCACCTGATCAAAAAATATCATAGAACGTAAAAAGTAGGAAACTTAATTCTCTACAAAAAAGGTCTCTTAACATTTTGCCATAGCTCGCTTCGTTTCCGAGATATTTGCAGATTTGTCTCAAGGGAAGGGGCCTGACGGACATATTTTGAGATATTTCTTCTTCTTGTTGTTCTTCTTCTGCACAGCTAAGCTGGAAGTGGCATTTGCAGCTCGCAATAGCGCAGAGTTATCTCAAAGAAAGGGGCCACGGTGTTTCTGTATCTCTATTATGTTGGTGCGGCTTCGGAACTTTTAAATATCTCGATATATCTCGAAAACTACGCTTCTGATCAAAAAATGTCATAGAACATAAATTGCAGGAAACATAATTCTCTACAAAAAAGGTCTCCTAACATTTTGCCATAGCTCGCTTCGGTTCCGAGATATTTGCAGATTTATCTCAAGGGAAGGGGCCTGACGGACATATTTCGAGATATTTCTTCTTCTCGTTGTTCTTCTTCTGCACAGCTAAACTGGAAGTGGCATTTCCAGCTCGCAATAGTGCAGAGTTATCTCAAAGAAAGGGGCCACGGTGTTTCTGTATCTCTATTATGTTGGTGCGACTTCGGAACTTTTAAATATCTTGATATATCTCGAGAACTACGCACCTGATCAAAAAATATCATAGAACATAAAAAGTAGGAAACTTAATTCTCTACAAAAAAGGTCTCTTAACATTTTGCCATAGCTCGCTTCGTTTCCGAGATATTTGCAGATGTATCTCAAGGGAAGGGGCCTGACGGACATATTTCGAGATATTTCTTCTTCTTGTTGTTCTTCTTCTGCACAGCTAAGCTGGAAGTGGCATTTGCAGCTCGCAGTAGTGCAGAGTTATCTCAAAGAAAGGGGCCACAGTGTTTCTGTATCTCTATTATGTTGGTGCGACTTCGGAACTTTTAAATATCTTGATATATCTCGAGAACTACGCACCTGATCAAAAAATACCATAGAACATAAAAAGTAGGAAACTTAATTCTCTACAAAAAAGGTCTCTTAACATTTTGCCATAGCTCGCTTCGTTTCCGAGATATTTGCAGATGTATCTCAAGGGAAGGGGCCTGACGGACATATTTCGAGATATTCCTTCTTCTTGTTGTTCTTCTTCTGCACAGCTAAGCTGGAAGTGGCATTTGCAGCTCGCAATAGTGCAGAGTTATCTCAAAGAAAGGGGCCACGGTGTTTCTGTATCTCTATTATGTTGGTGCGGCTTCGGATCTTTTAAATATCTCGATATATCTCGAAAACAACGCTTCTGATCAAAGAATATCATAGAACGTAAATTGTAGGAAACATAATTCTCTACAAAAAAGGTCTCTTAACATTTTGCCATAGCTCGCTCCGTTTCCGAGATATTTGCAGATTTATCTCAAGGGAAGGGGCCTGACGGACATATTTCGAGATATTTCTTCTTCTTGTTGTTCTTCTTCTGCACAGCTAAGCTGGACGTGGCATTTACAGCTCGCAATAGTGCAGAGTTACCTCAAAGAAAGGGGCCACGGTGTTTCTGTATCTCTATTATGTTGGTGCGGCTTCGGAACTTTTAAATATCTTGATATATCTCGAGACCTACGCATCTGATCAGAAAATATCATAGAACATAAAAAGTAGGAAACTTAATTCTCTACAAAAAAGGTCTCTTAACATTTTGCCATAGCTCGCTTCGTTTCCGAGATATTTGCAGATGTATCTCAAGGGAAGGGGCCTGACGGACATATTTCGAGATATTTCTTCTTCTTGTTGTTCTTCTTCTGCACAGCTAAGCTGGAAGTGGCATTTGCAGCTCGCAATAGCGCAGAGTTATCTCAAAGAAAGGGGCCACGGTGTTTCTGTATCTCTATTATGTTGGTGCGGCTTCGGAACTTTTAAATATCTCGATATATCTCGAAAACTACGCTTCTGATCAAAAAATATCATAGAACCTAAATTGTAGGAAACATAATTCTCTACAAAAAAGGTCTCTTAACATTTTGCCATAGCTCGCTTCGTTTCCGAGATATTTGCAGATTTATCTCAAGGGAAGGGGCCTGACGGACATATTTCGAGATATTTCTTCTTCTTGTTGTTCTTCTTCTGCACAGCTAAGCTGGAAGTGGTATTTGCAGCTCGCAGTAGTGCAGAGTTATCTCGAAGAAAGGGGCCACAGTGTTTCTGTATCTCTATTATGTTGGTGCGGCTTCGGAACTTTTAAATATCTTGATATATCTCGAGAACTACGCATCTGATCAAAAAATATCATACAACATAAATTGCCGGAAACATAATTCTCTACAAAAAAGGTCTCTTAACATTTTGCCATAGCTCGCTTCGGTTCCGAGATATTTGCAGATTTATCTCAAGGGAAGGGGCCTGACGGACATATTTCGAGATATTTCTTCTTCTCGTTGTTCTTCTTCTGCACAGCTAAACTGGAAGTGGCATTTCCAGCTCGCAATAGTGCAGAGTTATCTCAAAGAAAGGGGCCACGGTGTTTCTGTATCTCTATTATGTTGGTGCGACTTCGGAACTTTTAAATATCTTGATATATCTCGAGAACTACGCACCTGATCAAAAAATATCATAGAACATAAAAAGTAGGAAACTTAATTCTCTACAAAAAAGGTCTCTTAACATTTTGCCATGGCTCGCTTCGTTTCCGAGATATTTGCAGATTTATCTCAAGGGAAGGGGCCTGACGGACATATTTTGAGATATTTCTTCTTCTTGTTGTTCTTCTTCTGCACAGCTAAGCTGGAAGTGGCATTTGCAGGTCGCAATAGTGCAGAGTTATGTCAAAGAAAGGGGCCACGGTGTTTCTGTATCTCTATTGTGTTGGTGCGAGTTCGGAACTTTTAAATATCTTGATATATCTCGAGAACTACGCATCCGATCAACAAATATCATAGAACATAAAAAGTAGGAAACTTAATTCTCTACAAAAAAGGTCTCTTAACATTTTGCCATGGCTCGCTTCGTTTCCGAGATATTTGCAGATTTATCTCAAGGGAAGGGGTCTGACGGACATATTTCGAGATATTTCTTCTTCTTGTTGTTCTTCTTCTGCACAGCTAAGCTGGAAGTGGCATTTGCAGCTCGCAATAGCGCAGAGTTATCTCAAAGAAAGGGGCCACGGTGTTTCTGTATCTCTATTATGTTGGTGCGGCTTCGGAACTTTTAAATATCTCGATATATCTCGAAAACTACGCTTCTGATCAAAAAATATCATAGAACCTAAATTGTAGGAAACATAATTCTCTACAAAAAAGGTCTCTTAACATTTTGCCATAGCTCGCTTCGTTTCCGAGATATTTGCAGATTTATCTCAAGGGAAGGGGCCTGACGGACATATTTCGAGATATTTCTTCTTCTTGTTGTTCTTCTTCTGCACAGCTAAGCTGGAAGTGGCATTTGCAGCTCGCAGTAGTGCAGAGTTATCTCAAAGAAAGGGGCCACAGTGTTTCTGTATCTCTATTATGTTGGTGCGGCTTCGGATCTTTTAAATATCTCGATATATCTCGAAAACTACGCTTCTGATCAAGAAATATCATAGAGCGTAAATTGTAGGAAACTTAATTCTCTACAAAAAAGGTATGTTAACATTTTGCCATAGCTCGCTTCGTTTCCGAGATATTTGCAGATTTATCTCAAGGGAAGGGGCTTGACGGACATATTTCGAGATATTCCTTCTTCTTGTTGTTCTTCTTCTGCACAACTAAGATGGAAGTGGCATTTGCAGGTCGCAATAGTGCAGAGTTATCTCAAAGAAAGGGGCCACGGTGTTTCTGTATCTCTATTATGTTGGTGCGGCTTCGGAACTTTTAAATATCTTGATATATCTCGAGAACTACGCACCTGATCAAAAAATATCATAGAACATAAAAAGTAGGAAACATAATTCTCTACAAAAAAGGTCTCTTAACATTTTGCCATAGCTCGCTTCGTTTCCGAGATATTTGCAGATGTATCTCAAGGGAAGGGGCCTGACGGACATATTTCGAGATATTTCTTCTTCTTGTTGTTCTTCTTCTGCACTGCTAAGCTCGAAGTGGCATTTGCAGCTCGCAATAGTGCAGAGTTATCTCAAACAAAGGGGCCACGGTGTTTCTGTATCTCTATTATGTTGGTGCGGCTTCGGAACTTTTAAATATCTTGATATATCTCGAGAACTACGCATCTGATCAAAAAATATCATAGAACATAAAAAGTAGGAAACTTAATTCTCTACAAAAAAGGTCTCTTAACATTTTGCCATGGCTCGCTTCGTTTCCGAGATATTTGCAGATTTATCTCAAGGGAAGGGGCCTGACGGACATATTTTGAGATAATTCTTCTTCTTGTTGTTCTTCTTCTGCACAACTAAGCTGGAAGTGGCATTTGCAGGTCGCAATAGTGCAGAGTTATCTCAAAGAAAGGGGCCACGGTGTTTCTGTATCTCTATTATGTTGGTGCGGCTTCGGATCTTTTAAATATCTTGATATATCTCGAGAACTACGCATCTGATCAAATAATATCATACAACATAAAAAGTAGGAAACTCAATTCTCTACAAATAAGGTCTCTTAACATTTTGCCATAGCTCGCTTCGTTTCCGAGATATTTGCAGATTTATCTCAAGGGAAGGGGCCTGACGGACATATTTCGAGATATTTCTTCTTCTTGTTGTTCTTCTTCTGCACAGCTAAGCTGGACGTGGCATTTACAGCTCGCAATAGTGCAGAGTTACCTCAAAGAAAGAGGCCACGGTGTTTCTGTATCTCTATTATGTTGGTGCGGCTTCGGAACTTTTAAATATCTTGATATATCTCGAGAACTACGCATCTGATCAGAAAATATCATAGAGCATAAAAAGTAGGAAACTTAATTCTCTACAAAAAAGGTCTCTTAACATTTTGCCATAGCTCGCTTCGTTTCCGAGATATTTGCAGATTTATCTCAAGGGAAGGGTCCTGACGGACATATTTCGGGATATTTCTTCTTCTTGTTGTTCTTCTTCTGCACAGCTAAGCTGGAAGTGGCATTTGCAGCTCGCAGTAGTGCAGAGTTATCTCAAAGAAAGGGGCCACAGTGTTTCTGTATCTCTATTATGTTGGTGCGGCTTCGGAACTTTTAAATATCTTGATATATCTCGAGAACTACGCATCTGATCAAAAAATATCATAGAGCATAAAAAGTGGGAAACTTAGTTCTCTACAAAAAAGGTCTCTTAACATTTTGCCATAGCTCGCTTCGTTTCCGAGATATTTGCAGATTTGTCTCAAGGGAAGGGGCCTGACGGACATATTTTGAGATATTTCTTCTTCTTGTTGTTCTTCTTCTGCACAGCTAAGCTGGAAGTGGCATTTGCAGCTCGCAATAGCGCAGAGTTATCTCAAAGAAAGGGGCCACGGTGTTTCTGTATCTCTATTATGTTGGTGCGGCTTCGGAACTTTTAAATATCTCGATATATCTCGAAAACTACGCTTCTGATCAAAAAATGTCATAGAACATAAATTGCAGGAAACATAATTCTCTACAAAAAAGGTCTCCTAACATTTTGCCATAGCTCGCTTCGGTTCCGAGATATTTGCAGATGTATCTCAAGGGAAGGGGCCTGACGGACATATTTCGAGATATTCCTTCTTCTTGTTGTTCTTCTTCTGCACAGCTAAGCTGGAAGTGGCATTTGCAGCTCGCAATAGTGCAGAGTTATCTCAAAGAAAGGGGCCACGGTGTTTCTGTATCTCTATTATGTTGGTGCGGCTTCGGATCTTTTAAATATCTCGATATATCTCGAAAACAACGCTTCTGATCAAAGAATATCATAGAACGTAAATTGTAGGAAACATAATTCTCTACAAAAAAGGTCTCTTAACATTTTGCCATAGCTCGCTCCGTTTCCGAGATATTTGCAGATTTATCTCAAGGGAAGGGGCCTGACGGACATATTTCGAGATATTTCTTCTTCTTGTTGTTCTTCTTCTGCACAGCTAAGCTGGACGTGGCATTTACAGCTCGCAATAGTGCAGAGTTACCTCAAAGAAAGGGGCCACGGTGTTTCTGTATCTCTATTATGTTGGTGCGGCTTCGGAACTTTTAAATATCTTGATATATCTCGAGACCTACGCATCTGATCAGAAAATATCATAGAACATAAAAAGTAGGAAACTTAATTCTCTACAAAAAAGGTCTCTTAACATTTTGCCATAGCTCGCTTCGTTTCCGAGATATTTGCAGATGTATCTCAAGGGAAGGGGCCTGACGGACATATTTCGAGATATTTCTTCTTCTTGTTGTTCTTCTTCTGCACAGCTAAGCTGGAAGTGGCATTTGCAGCTCGCAATAGCGCAGAGTTATCTCAAAGAAAGGGGCCACGGTGTTTCTGTATCTCTATTATGTTGGTGCGGCTTCGGAACTTTTAAATATCTCGATATATCTCGAAAACTACGCTTCTGATCAAAAAATATCATAGAACCTAAATTGTAGGAAACATAATTCTCTACAAAAAAGGTCTCTTAACATTTTGCCATAGCTCGCTTCGTTTCCGAGATATTTGCAGATTTATCTCAAGGGAAGGGGCCTGACGGACATATTTCGAGATATTTCTTCTTCTTGTTGTTCTTCTTCTGCACAGCTAAGCTGGAAGTGGTATTTGCAGCTCGCAGTAGTGCAGAGTTATCTCGAAGAAAGGGGCCACAGTGTTTCTGTATCTCTATTATGTTGGTGCGGCTTCGGAACTTTTAAATATCTTGATATATCTCGAGAACTACGCATCTGATCAAAAAATATCATACAACATAAATTGCCGGAAACATAATTCTCTACAAAAAAGGTCTCTTAACATTTTGCCATAGCTCGCTTCGGTTCCGAGATATTTGCAGATTTATCTCAAGGGAAGGGGCCTGACGGACATATTTCGAGATATTTCTTCTTCTCGTTGTTCTTCTTCTGCACAGCTAAACTGGAAGTGGCATTTCCAGCTCGCAATAGTGCAGAGTTATCTCAAAGAAAGGGGCCACGGTGTTTCTGTATCTCTATTATGTTGGTGCGACTTCGGAACTTTTAAATATCTTGATATATCTCGAGAACTACGCACCTGATCAAAAAATATCATAGAACATAAAAAGTAGGAAACTTAATTCTCTACAAAAAAGGTCTCTTAACATTTTGCCATGGCTCGCTTCGTTTCCGAGATATTTGCAGATTTATCTCAAGGGAAGGGTTCTGACGGACATATTTCGAGATATTTCTTCTTCTTGTTGTTCTTCTTCTGCACAGCTAAGCTGGAAGTGGCATTTGCAGCTCGCAATAGCGCAGAGTTATCTCGAAGAAAGAGGCCACGGTGTTTCTGTACCTCTATTATGTTGGTGCAGCTTCGGAACTTTTAAATATCTTGATATATCTCGAGAATTACGCTTCTGATCAAAAAATATCATAGAACATAAATTGCAGGAAACATAATTCTCTAGAAAAAAGGTCTCGTAACATTTTGCCATAGCTCGCTTCGGTTCCGAGAGATTTGCAGATGTATCTCAAGGGAAGGGGTCTGACGGACATATTTCGAGATATTTCTTCTTCTTGTTGTTCTTCTTCTGCACAGCTAAGCACGAAGTGGCATTTGCAGCTCGCAATAGTGCAGAGTTATCTCAAAGAAAGGGGCCACGGTGTTTCTGTATCTCTATTATGTTGGTGCGGCTTCGGAACTTTTAAATATCTTGATATATCTCGAGAACTACGCATCTGATCAAAAAATACCATAGAACATAAAAAGTAGGAAACTTAATTCTCTACAAAAAAGGTCTCTCAACATTTTGCCATAGCTCGCTTCGTTTCCGAGATATTTGCAGATTTATCTCAAGGGAAGGGGCCTGACGGACATATTTCGAGATATTTCTTCTTCTTCTTGTTCTTCTTCTGCACAGCTAAGCTGGAAGTGGCATTTGCAGCTCGCAATAGTGCAGGGTTATCTCAAAGAAAGAGGCCACGGAGTTTCTGTACCTCTATCATGTTGGTGCAGCTTCGGAACTGTCAAATATCTTGATATATCTCGAGAACTACGCACCTGATCAAAAAATATCATAGAACATAAAGAGTAGGAAACTTAATTCTCTACAAAAAAGGTCTCTTAACATTTTGCCATGGCTCGCTTCGTTTCCGAGATATTTGCAGATTTATCTCAAGGGAAGGGGCCTGACGGACATATTTTGAGATATTTCTTCTTCTTGTTGTTCTTCTTCTGCACAGCTAAGCTGGAAGTGGCATTTGCAGCTCGCAATAGCGCAGAGTTATCTCGAAGAAAGAGGCCACGGTGTTTCTGTACCTCTATTATGTTGGTGCAGCTTCGGAACTTTTAAATATCTTGATATATCTCGAGAACTACGCACCTGATCAAAAAATATCATAGAACGTAAAAAGTAGGAAACTTAATTCTCTACAAAAAAGGTCTCTTAACATTTTGCCATAGCTCGCTTCGTTTCCGAGATATTTGCAGATTTGTCTCAAGGGAAGGGGCCTGACGGACATATTTTGAGATATTTCTTCTTCTTGTTGTTCTTCTTCTGCACAGCTAAGCTGGAAGTGGCATTTGCAGCTCGCAATAGCGCAGAGTTATCTCAAAGAAAGGGGCCACGGTGTTTCTGTATCTCTATTATGTTGGTGCGGCTTCGGAACTTTTAAATATCTCGATATATCTCGAAAACTACGCTTCTGATCAAAAAATGTCATAGAACATAAATTGCAGGAAACATAATTCTCTACAAAAAAGGTCTCCTAACATTTTGCCATAGCTCGCTTCGGTTCCGAGATATTTGCAGATTTATCTCAAGGGAAGGGGCCTGACGGACATATTTCGAGATATTTCTTCTTCTCGTTGTTCTTCTTCTGCACAGCTAAACTGGAAGTGGCATTTCCAGCTCGCAATAGTGCAGAGTTATCTCAAAGAAAGGGGCCACGGTGTTTCTGTATCTCTATTATGTTGGTGCGACTTCGGAACTTTTAAATATCTTGATATATCTCGAGAACTACGCACCTGATCAAAAAATATCATAGAACATAAAAAGTAGGAAACTTAATTCTCTACAAAAAAGGTCTCTTAACATTTTGCCATAGCTCGCTTCGTTTCCGAGATATTTGCAGATGTATCTCAAGGGAAGGGGCCTGACGGACATATTTCGAGATATTTCTTCTTCTTGTTGTTCTTCTTCTGCACAGCTAAGCTGGAAGTGGCATTTGCAGCTCGCAGTAGTGCAGAGTTATCTCAAAGAAAGGGGCCACAGTGTTTCTGTATCTCTATTATGTTGGTGCGACTTCGGAACTTTTAAATATCTTGATATATCTCGAGAACTACGCACCTGATCAAAAAATACCATAGAACATAAAAAGTAGGAAACTTAATTCTCTACAAAAAAGGTCTCTTAACATTTTGCCATAGCTCGCTTCGTTTCCGAGATATTTGCAGATGTATCTCAAGGGAAGGGGCCTGACGGACATATTTCGAGATATTCCTTCTTCTTGTTGTTCTTCTTCTGCACAGCTAAGCTGGAAGTGGCATTTGCAGCTCGCAATAGTGCAGAGTTATCTCAAAGAAAGGGGCCACGGTGTTTCTGTATCTCTATTATGTTGGTGCGGCTTCGGATCTTTTAAATATCTCGATATATCTCGAAAACAACGCTTCTGATCAAAGAATATCATAGAACGTAAATTGTAGGAAACATAATTCTCTACAAAAAAGGTCTCTTAACATTTTGCCATAGCTCGCTCCGTTTCCGAGATATTTGCAGATTTATCTCAAGGGAAGGGGCCTGACGGACATATTTCGAGATATTTCTTCTTCTTGTTGTTCTTCTTCTGCACAGCTAAGCTGGACGTGGCATTTACAGCTCGCAATAGTGCAGAGTTACCTCAAAGAAAGGGGCCACGGTGTTTCTGTATCTCTATTATGTTGGTGCGGCTTCGGAACTTTTAAATATCTTGATATATCTCGAGACCTACGCATCTGATCAGAAAATATCATAGAACATAAAAAGTAGGAAACTTAATTCTCTACAAAAAAGGTCTCTTAACATTTTGCCATAGCTCGCTTCGTTTCCGAGATATTTGCAGATGTATCTCAAGGGAAGGGGCCTGACGGACATATTTCGAGATATTTCTTCTTCTTGTTGTTCTTCTTCTGCACAGCTAAGCTGGAAGTGGCATTTGCAGCTCGCAATAGCGCAGAGTTATCTCAAAGAAAGGGGCCACGGTGTTTCTGTATCTCTATTATGTTGGTGCGGCTTCGGAACTTTTAAATATCTCGATATATCTCGAAAACTACGCTTCTGATCAAAAAATATCATAGAACCTAAATTGTAGGAAACATAATTCTCTACAAAAAAGGTCTCTTAACATTTTGCCATAGCTCGCTTCGTTTCCGAGATATTTGCAGATTTATCTCAAGGGAAGGGGCCTGACGGACATATTTCGAGATATTTCTTCTTCTTGTTGTTCTTCTTCTGCACAGCTAAGCTGGAAGTGGTATTTGCAGCTCGCAGTAGTGCAGAGTTATCTCGAAGAAAGGGGCCACAGTGTTTCTGTATCTCTATTATGTTGGTGCGGCTTCGGAACTTTTAAATATCTTGATATATCTCGAGAACTACGCATCTGATCAAAAAATATCATACAACATAAATTGCCGGAAACATAATTCTCTACAAAAAAGGTCTCTTAACATTTTGCCATAGCTCGCTTCGGTTCCGAGATATTTGCAGATTTATCTCAAGGGAAGGGGCCTGACGGACATATTTCGAGATATTTCTTCTTCTCGTTGTTCTTCTTCTGCACAGCTAAACTGGAAGTGGCATTTCCAGCTCGCAATAGTGCAGAGTTATCTCAAAGAAAGGGGCCACGGTGTTTCTGTATCTCTATTATGTTGGTGCGACTTCGGAACTTTTAAATATCTTGATATATCTCGAGAACTACGCACCTGATCAAAAAATATCATAGAACATAAAAAGTAGGAAACTTAATTCTCTACAAAAAAGGTCTCTTAACATTTTGCCATGGCTCGCTTCGTTTCCGAGATATTTGCAGATTTATCTCAAGGGAAGGGGCCTGACGGACATATTTTGAGATATTTCTTCTTCTTGTTGTTCTTCTTCTGCACAGCTAAGCTGGAAGTGGCATTTGCAGGTCGCAATAGTGCAGAGTTATGTCAAAGAAAGGGGCCACGGTGTTTCTGTATCTCTATTGTGTTGGTGCGAGTTCGGAACTTTTAAATATCTTGATATATCTCGAGAACTACGCATCCGATCAACAAATATCATAGAACATAAAAAGTAGGAAACTTAATTCTCTACAAAAAAGGTCTCTTAACATTTTGCCATGGCTCGCTTCGTTTCCGAGATATTTGCAGATTTATCTCAAGGGAAGGGGTCTGACGGACATATTTCGAGATATTTCTTCTTCTTGTTGTTCTTCTTCTGCACAGCTAAGCTGGAAGTGGCATTTGCAGCTCGCAATAGCGCAGAGTTATCTCGAAGAAAGAGGCCACGGTGTTTCTGTACCTCTATTATGTTGGTGCAGCTTCGGAACTTTTAAATATCTTGATATATCTCGAGAATTACGCTTCTGATCAAAAAATATCATAGAACATAAATTGCAGGAAACATAATTCTCTACAAAAAAGGTCTCGTAACATTTTGCCATAGCTCGCTTCGGTTCCGAGAGATTTGCAGATGTATCTCAAGGGAAGGGGTCTGACGGACATATTTCGAGATATTTCTTCTTCTTGTTGTTCTTCTTCTGCACAGCTAAGCACGAAGTGGCATTTGCAGCTCGCAATAGTGCAGAGTTATCTCAAAGAAAGGGGCCACGGTGTTTCTGTATCTCTATTATGTTGGTGCGGCTTCGGAACTTTTAAATATCTTGATATATCTCGAGAACTACGCATCTGATCAAAAAATACCATAGAACATAAAAAGTAGGAAACTTAATTCTCTACAAAAAAGGTCTCTCAACATTTTGCCATAGCTCGCTTCGTTTCCGAGATATTTGCAGATTTATCTCAAGGGAAGGGGCCTGACGGACATATTTCGAGATATTTCTTCTTCTTCTTGTTCTTCTTCTGCACAGCTAAGCTGGAAGTGGCATTTGCAGCTCGCAATAGTGCAGGGTTATCTCAAAGAAAGAGGCCACGGAGTTTCTGTACCTCTATCATGTTGGTGCAGCTTCGGAACTGTCAAATATCTTGATATATCTCGAGAACTACGCACCTGATCAAAAAATATCATAGAACATAAAGAGTAGGAAACTTAATTCTCTACAGAAAAGGTCTCTTAACATTTTGCCATGGCTCGCTTCGTTTCCGAGATATTTGCAGATTTATCTCAAGGGAAGGGGCCTGACGGACATATTTTGAGATATTTCTTCTTCTTGTTGTTCTTCTTCTGCACAGCTAAGCTGGAAGTGGCATTTGCAGCTCGCAATAGCGCAGAGTTATCTCGAAGAAAGAGGCCACGGTGTTTCTGTACCTCTATTATGTTGGTGCAGCTTCGGAACTTTTAAATATCTTGATATATCTCGAGAATTACGCACCTGATCAAAAAATATCATAGAACATAAAAAGTAGGAAACTTAATTCTCTACAAAAAAGGTATCTTAACATTTTGCCATAGCTCGCTCCGTTTCCGAGATATTTGCAGATTTATCTCAAGGGAAGGGGCCTGACGGACATATTTTGAGATATTTCTTCTTCTTGTTGTTCTTCGTCTGCACAGCTAAGCTGGAAGTGGCATTTGCAGCTCGCAAAAGCGCAGAGTTATCTCAAAGAAAGGGGCCACGGTGTTTCTGTATCTCTATTATGTTGGTGCGGCTTCGGAACTTTCAAATATCTCGACATATCTCGAAAACTACGCTTCTGATCAAAAAATATCATAGAACATAAATTGCAGGAAACATAATTCTCTACAAAAAAGGTCTCTCAACATTTTGCCATAGCTCGCTTCGGTTCCGAGATATTTGCAGATTTATCTCAAGGGAAGGGGCCTGACGGACATATTTCGAGATATTTCTTCTTCTCGTTGTTCTTCTTCTGCACAGCTAAACTGGAAGTGGCATTTCCAGCTCGCAATAGTGCAGAGTTATCTCAAAGAAAGGGGCCACGGTGTTTCTGTATCTCTATTATGTTGGTGCGGCTTCGGAACTTTTAAATATCTTGATATATCTCGAGAACTACGAATCTGATCAAAAAATATCATAGAACATAAAAAGTAGGAAACCTAATTCTCTACAAAAAAGGTCTCTTAACATTTTGCCATAGCTCGCTTCGTTCCCGAGATATTTGCAGATTTATCTCAAGGGAAGGAGCCCGACGGACATATTTCGAGATATTTCTTCTTCTTCTTGTTCTTCTTCTGCACAGCTAAGCTGGAAGTGGCATTTGCAGCTCGCAATAGTGCATGGTTATCTCAAAGAAAGAGGCCACGGAGTTTCTGTACCTCTATTATGTTGGTGCAGCTTCGGAACTGTCAAATATCTTGATATATCTCGAGAACTACGCACCTGATCAAAAAATATCATAGAACATAAAGAGTAGGAAACTTAATTCTCTACAAAAAAGGTCTCTTAACATTTTGCCATGGCTCGCTTCGTTTCCGAGATATTTGCAGATTTATCTCAAGGGAAGGGGCCTGACGGACATATTTTGAGATATTTCTTCTTGTTGTTCTTCTTCTGCACAGCTAAGCTGGAAGTGGCATTTGCAGCTCGCAATAGCGCAGAGTTATCTCGAAGAAAGAGGCCACGGTGTTTCTGTACCTCTATTATGTTGGTGCAGCTTCGGAACTTTTAAATATCTTGATATATCTCGAGAATTACGCACCTGATCAAAAAATATCATAGAACATAAAAAGTAGGAAACTTAATTCTCTACAAAAAAGGTATCTTAACATTTTGCCATAGCTCGCTCCGTTTCCGAGATATTTGCAGATTTATCTCAAGGGAAGGGGCCTGACGGACATATCTTGAGATATTTCTTCTTCTTGTTGTTCTTCTTCTGCACAGCTAAGCTGGAAGTGGCATTTGCAGCTCGCAATAGCGCAGAGTTATCTCGAAGAAAGAGGCCACGGTGTTTCTGTACCTCTATTATGTTGGTGCAGCTTCGGAACTTTTAAATATCTTGATATATCTCGAGAATTACGCACCTGATCAAAAAATATCGTAGAACATAAAAAGTAGGAAACTTAATTCTCTACAAAAAAGGTATCTTAACATTTTGCCATAGCTCGCTCCGTTTCCGAGATATTTGCAGATTTATCTCAAGGGAAGGGGCCTGACGGACATATCTTGAGATATTTCTTCTTCTTGTTGTTCTTCTTCTGCACAGCTAAGCTGGAAGTGGCATTTGCAGCTCGCAATAGCGCAGAGTTATCTCGAAGAAAGAGGCCACGGTGTTTCTGTACCTCTATTATGTTGGTGCAGCTTCGGAACTTTTAAATATCTTGATATATCTCGAGAACTACGCACCTGATCAAAAAATATCATAGAACATAAAAAGTAGGAAACTTAATTCTCTACAAAAAAGGTATGTTAACATTTTGCCATAGCTCGCTTCGTTTCCGAGATATTTGCAGATTTATCCCAAGGGAAGGGGCTTGACGGACATATTTCGAGATATTTCTTCTTCTTGTTGTTCTTCTTCTGCACAACTAAGATGGAAGTGGCATTTGCAGGTCGCAATAGTGCAGAGTTATCTCAAAGAAAGGGGCCACGGTGTTTCTGTATCTCTATTATGTTGGTGCGGCTTCGGATCTTTTAAATATCTCGATATATCTCGAAAACTACGCTTCTGATCAAAAAATATCATAGAACGTAAATTGTAGGAAACATAATTCTCTACAAAAAAGGTCTCTTAACATTTTGCCATAGCTCGCTTCGTTTCCGAGATATTTGCAGATTTATCTCAAGGGAAGGGTTCTGACGGACATATTTCGAGATATTTCTTCTTCTTGTTGTTCTCCTTCTGCACAGCTAAGCTGGAAGTGGCATTTGCAGCTCGCAGTAGTGCAGAGTTGTCTCAAAGAAAGGGGCCACAGTGTTTCTGTATCTCTATTATGTTGGTGCGGCTTCGGAACTTTTAAATATCTTGATATATCTCGAGAACTACGCATCTGATCAAAAAATATCATAGAACATAAAAAGTGGGAAACTTAATTCTCTACAAAAAAGGTCTCTTAACATTTTGCCATAGCTCGCTTCGGTTCCGAGATATTTGCAGATTTATCTCAAGGGAAGGGGCCTGACGGACATATTTCGAGATATTTCTTCTTCTCGTTGTTCTTCTTCTGCACAGCTAAACTGGAAGTGGCATTTCCAGCTCGCAATAGTGCAGAGTTATCTCAAAGAAAGGGGCCACGGTGTTTCTGTATCTCTATTATGTTGGTGCGGCTTCGGAACTTTTAAATATCTTGATATATCTCTAGAACTACGCATCTGATCAAAAAATATCATAGAACATAAAAAGTAGGAAACTTAATTCTCTACAAAAAAGGTCTCTGAAAATTTTGCCATAGCTCGCTTCGTTTCCGAGATATTTGCAGATTTATCTCAAGGGAAGGGGCCTGACGGATATATTTCGAGATATTTCTTCTTCTTCTTGTTCTTCTTCTGCACAGCTAAGCTGGAAGTGGCATTTGCAGCTCGCAATAGTGCAGGGTTATCTCAAAGAAAGAGGCCACGGTGTTTCTGTACCCCTATTATGTTGGTGCAGCTTCGGAACTGTTATATATCTTGATATATCTCGAGAACTACGCACCTGATCAAAAAATATCATAGAACATAAAGAGTAGGAAACTTAATTCTCTACAAAAAAGGTCTCCGAACATTTTGCCATGGCTCGCTTCGTTTCCGAGATATTTGCAGATTTATCTCAAGGGAAGGGGCCTGACGGACATATTTCGAGATATTTCTTCTTCTTCTTGTTCTTCTTCTGCACAGCTAAGCTGGAAGTGGCATTTGCAGCTCGCAATAGTGCAGAGTTATCTCAGAGAAAGAGGCCACGGTGTTTCTGTACCTCTATTATGTTGGTGCGGCTTCGGAACTTTTAAATATCTCGATATATCTCGAAAACTACGCTTCTGATCAAAAAATATCATAGAACGTAAATTGTAGGAAACATAATTCTCTACAAAAAAGGTCTCTTAACATTTTGCCATAGCTCGCTTCGTTTCCGAGATATTTGCAGATTTATCTCAAGGGAAGGGGTCTGACGGACATATTTCGAGATATTTCTTCTTCTTGTTGTTCTTCATCTGCACAGCTAAGCTGGAAGTGGCATTTGCAGCTCGCAATAGCGCAGAGTTATCTCGAAGAAAGAGGCCACGGTGTTTCTGTATCTCTATTATGTTGGTGCGACTTCGGAACTTTTAAATATCTTGATATATCTCGAGAACTACGCACTTGATCAAAAAATATCATAGAACATAAAAAGTAGGAAACATAATTCTCTACAAAAAAGGTCTCTTAACATTTTGCCATAGCTCGCTTCGTTTCCGAGATATTTGCAGATGTATCTCAAGGGAAGGGGCCTGACGGACATATTTCGAGATATTTCTTCTTCTTGTTGTTCTTCTTCTGCACAGCTAAGCTCGAAGTGGCATTTGCAGCTCGCAATAGTGCAGAGTTATCTCAAAGAAAGGGGCCACGGTGTTTCTGTATCTCTATTATGTTGGTGCGGCTTCGGAACTTTTAAATATCTTGATATATCTCGAGAACTACGCATCTGATCAAAAAATATCATAGAACATAAAAAGTAGGAAACCTAATTCTCTACAAAAAAGGTCTCTTAACATTTTGCCATAGCTCGCTTCGTTTCCGAGATATTTGCAGATTTATCTCAAGGGAAGGGGCCTGACGGATATATTTCGAGATATTTCTTCTTCTTCTTGTTCTTCTTCTGCACAGCTAAGCTGGAAGTGGCATTTGCAGCTCGCAATAGTGCAGGGTTATCTCAAAGAAAGAGGCCACGGTGTTTCTGTACCCCTATTATGTTGGTGCAGCTTCGGAACTGTTATATATCTTGATATATCTCGAGAACTACGCACCTGATCAAAAAATATCATAGAACATAAAGAGTAGGAAACTTAATTCTCTACAAAAAAGGTCTCCTAACATTTTGCCATGGCTCGCTTCGTTTCCGAGATATTTGCAGATTTATCTCAAGGGAAGGGGCCTGACGGACATATTTCGAGATATTTCTTCTTCTTCTTGTTCTTCTTCTGCACAGCTAAGCTGGAAGTGGCATTTGCAGCTCGCAATAGTGCAGAGTTATCTCAGAGAAAGAGGCCACGGTGTTTCTGTACCTCTATTATGTTGGTGCGGCTTCGGAACTTTTAAATATCTCGATATATCTCGAAAACTACGCTTCTGATCAAAAAATATCATAGAACGTAAATTGTAGGAAACATAATTCTCTACAAAAAAGGTCTCTTAACATTTTGCCATAGCTCGCTTCGTTTCCGAGATATTTGCAGATTTATCTCAAGGGAAGGGGTCTGACGGACATATTTCGAGATATTTCTTCTTCTTGTTGTTCTTCATCTGCACAGCTAAGCTGGAAGTGGCATTTGCAGCTCGCAATAGCGCAGAGTTATCTCGAAGAAAGAGGCCACGGTGTTTCTGTATCTCTATTATGTTGGTGCGACTTCGGAACTTATATATCTTGATATATCTCGAGAACTACGCACTTGATCAAAAAATATCATAGAACATAAAAAGTAGGAAACATAATTCTCTACAAAAAAGGTCTCTTAACATTTTGCCATAGCTCGCTTCGTTTCCGAGATATTTGCAGATGTATCTCAAGGGAAGGGGCCTGACGGATATATTTCGAGATATTTCTTCTTCTTCTTGTTCTTCTTCTGCACAGCTAAGCTGGAAGTGGCATTTGCAGCTCGCAATAGTGCAGGGTTATCTCAAAGAAAGAGGCCACGGTGTTTCTGTACCCCTATTATGTTGGTGCAGCTTCGGAACTGTTATATATCTTGATATATCTCGAGAACTACGCACCTGATCAAAAAATATCATAGAACATAAAGAGTAGGAAACTTAATTCTCTACAAAAAAGGTCTCCTAACATTTTGCCATGGCTCGCTTCGTTTCCGAGATATTTGCAGATTTATCTCAAGGGAAGGGGCCTGACGGACATATTTCGAGATATTTCTTCTTCTTCTTGTTCTTCTTCTGCACAGCTAAGCTGGAAGTGGCATTTGCAGCTCGCAATAGTGCAGAGTTATCTCAGAGAAAGAGGCCACGGTGTTTCTGTACCTCTATTATGTTGGTGCGGCTTCGGAACTTTTAAATATCTCGATATATCTCGAAAACTACGCTTCTGATCAAAAAATATCATAGAACGTAAATTGTAGGAAACATAATTCTCTACAAAAAAGGTCTCTTAACATTTTGCCATAGCTCGCTTCGTTTCCGAGATATTTGCAGATTTATCTCAAGGGAAGGGGTCTGACGGACATATTTCGAGATATTTCTTCTTCTTGTTGTTCTTCATCTGCACAGCTAAGCTGGAAGTGGCATTTGCAGCTCGCAATAGCGCAGAGTTATCTCGAAGAAAGAGGCCACGGTGTTTCTGTATCTCTATTATGTTGGTGCGACTTCGGAACTTTTAAATATCTTGATATATCTCGAGAACTACGCACTTGATCAAAAAATATCATAGAACATAAAAAGTAGGAAACATAATTCTCTACAAAAAAGGTCTCTTAACATTTTGCCATAGCTCGCTTCGTTTCCGAGATATTTGCAGATGTATCTCAAGGGAAGGGGCCTGACGGACATATTTCGAGATATTTCTTCTTCTTGTTGTTCTTCTTCTGCACAGCTAAGCTCGAAGTGGCATTTGCAGCTCGCAATAGTGCAGAGTTATCTCAAAGAAAGGGGCCACGGTGTTTCTGTATCTCTATTATGTTGGTGCGGCTTCGGAACTTTTAAATATCTTGATATATCTCGAGAACTACGCATCTGATCAAAAAATATCATAGAACATAAAAAGTAGGAAACCTAATTCTCTACAAAAAAGGTCTCTTAACATTTTGCCATAGCTCGCTTCGTTTCCGAGATATTTGCAGATTTATCTCAAGGGAAGGGGCCTGACGGATATATTTCGAGATATTTCTTCTTCTTCTTGTTCTTCTTCTGCACAGCTAAGCTGGAAGTGGCATTTGCAGCTCGCAATAGTGCAGGGTTATCTCAAAGAAAGAGGCCACGGTGTTTCTGTACCCCTATTATGTTGGTGCAGCTTCGGAACTGTTATATATCTTGATATATCTCGAGAACTACGCACCTGATCAAAAAATATCATAGAACATAAAGAGTAGGAAACTTAATTCTCTACAAAAAAGGTCTCCTAACATTTTGCCATGGCTCGCTTCGTTTCCGAGATATTTGCAGATTTATCTCAAGGGAAGGGGCCTGACGGACATATTTCGAGATATTTCTTCTTCTTCTTGTTCTTCTTCTGCACAGCTAAGCTGGAAGTGGCATTTGCAGCTCGCAATAGTGCAGAGTTATCTCAGAGAAAGAGGCCACGGTGTTTCTGTACCTCTATTATGTTGGTGCGGCTTCGGAACTTTTAAATATCTCGATATATCTCGAAAACTACGCTTCTGATCAAAAAATATCATAGAACGTAAATTGTAGGAAACATAATTCTCTACAAAAAAGGTCTCTTAACATTTTGCCATAGCTCGCTTCGTTTCCGAGATATTTGCAGATTTATCTCAAGGGAAGGGGTCTGACGGACATATTTCGAGATATTTCTTCTTCTTGTTGTTCTTCATCTGCACAGCTAAGCTGGAAGTGGCATTTGCAGCTCGCAATAGCGCAGAGTTATCTCGAAGAAAGAGGCCACGGTGTTTCTGTATCTCTATTATGTTGGTGCGACTTCGGAACTTTTAAATATCTTGATATATCTCGAGAACTACGCACTTGATCAAAAAATATCATAGAACATAAACAGTAGGAAACATAATTCTCTACAAAAAAGGTCTCTTAACATTTTGCCATAGCTCGCTTCGTTTCCGAGATATTTGCAGATGTATCTCAAGGGAAGGGGCCTGACGGACATATTTCGAGATATTTCTTCTTCTTGTTGTTCTTCTTCTGCACAGCTAAGCTCGAAGTGGCATTTGCAGCTCGCAATAGTGCAGAGTTATCTCAAAGAAAGGGGCCACGGTGTTTCTGTATCTCTATTATGTTGGTGCGGCTTCGGAACTTTTAAATATCTTGATATATCTCGAGAACTACGCATCTGATCAAAAAATATCATAGAACATAAAAAGTAGGAAACCTAATTCTCTACAAAAAAGGTCTCTTAACATTTTGCCATAGCTCGCTTCGTTTCCGAGATATTTGCAGATTTATCTCAAGGGAAGGAGCCTGACGGACATATTTCGAGATATTTCTTCTTCTTGTTGTTCTTCTTCTGCACAGCTAAGCTCGAAGTGGCATTTGCAGCTCGCAATAGTGCAGAGTTATCTCAAAGAAAGGGGCCACGGTGTTTCTGTATCTCTATTATGTTGGTGCGGCTTCGGAACTTTTAAATATCTTGATATATCTCGAGAACTACGCATCTGATCAAAAAATATCATAGAACATAAAAAGTAGGAAACCTAATTCTCTACAAAAAAGGTCTCTTAACATTTTGCCATAGCTCGCTTCGTTTCCGAGATATTTGCAGATTTATCTCAAGGGAAGGAGCCTGACGGACATATTTCGAGATATTTCTTCTTCTTGTTGTTCTTCTTCTGCACAGCTAAGCTGGAAGTGGCATTTGCAGCTCGCAATAGTGCAGAGTTATCTCAAAGAAAGGGGCCACAGTGTTTCTGTATCTCTATTATGTTGGTGCGGCTTCGGAACTTTTAAATATCTTGATATATCTCGAGAACTACGCATCTGATCAAAAAATATCATAGAACATAAAAAGTGGGAAACTTAATTCTCTACAAAAAAGGTCTCTTAACATTTTGCCATAGCTCGCTTCGTTTCCGAGATATTTGCAGATTTATCTCAAGGGAAGGGTCCTGACGGACATATTTCGGGATATTTCTTCTTCTTGTTGTTCTTCTTCTGCACAGCTAAGCTGGAAGTGGCATTTGCAGCTCGCAATAGTGCAGAGTTATCTCAGAGAAAGAGGCCACGGTGTTTCTGTACCTCTATTATGTTGGTGCGGCTTCGGAACTTTTAAATATCTCGATATATCTCGAAAACTACGCTTCTGATCAAAAAATATCATAGAACGTAAATTGTAGGAAACATAATTCTCTACAAAAAAGGTCTCTTAACATTTTGCCATAGCTCGCTTCGTTTCCGAGATATTTGCAGATTTATCTCAAGGGAAGGGGTCTGACGGACATATTTCGAGATATTTCTTCTTCTTGTTGTTCTTCATCTGCACAGCTAAGCTGGAAGTGGCATTTGCAGCTCGCAATAGCGCAGAGTTATCTCGAAGAAAGAGGCCACGGTGTTTCTGTATCTCTATTATGTTGGTGCGACTTCGGAACTTTTAAATATCTTGATATATCTCGAGAACTACGCACTTGATCAAAAAATATCATAGAACATAAACAGTAGGAAACATAATTCTCTACAAAAAAGGTCTCTTAACATTTTGCCATAGCTCGCTTCGTTTCCGAGATATTTGCAGATGTATCTCAAGGGAAGGGGCCTGACGGACATATTTCGAGATATTTCTTCTTCTTGTTGTTCTTCTTCTGCACAGCTAAGCTCGAAGTGGCATTTGCAGCTCGCAATAGTGCAGAGTTATCTCAAAGAAAGGGGCCACGGTGTTTCTGTATCTCTATTATGTTGGTGCGGCTTCGGAACTTTTAAATATCTTGATATATCTCGAGAACTACGCATCTGATCAAAAAATATCATAGAACATAAAAAGTAGGAAACCTAATTCTCTACAAAAAAGGTCTCTTAACATTTTGCCATAGCTCGCTTCGTTTCCGAGATATTTGCAGATTTATCTCAAGGGAAGGAGCCTGACGGACATATTTCGAGATATTTCTTCTTCTTGTTGTTCTTCTTCTGCACAGCTAAGCTCGAAGTGGCATTTGCAGCTCGCAATAGTGCAGAGTTATCTCAAAGAAAGGGGCCACGGTGTTTCTGTATCTCTATTATGTTGGTGCGGCTTCGGAACTTTTAAATATCTTGATATATCTCGAGAACTACGCATCTGATCAAAAAATATCATAGAACATAAAAAGTAGGAAACCTAATTCTCTACAAAAAAGGTCTCTTAACATTTTGCCATAGCTCGCTTCGTTTCCGAGATATTTGCAGATTTATCTCAAGGGAAGGAGCCTGACGGACATATTTCGAGATATTTCTTCTTCTTGTTGTTCTTCTTCTGCACAGCTAAGCTGGAAGTGGCATTTGCAGCTCGCAATAGTGCAGAGTTATCTCAAAGAAAGGGGCCACAGTGTTTCTGTATCTCTATTATGTTGGTGCGGCTTCGGAACTTTTAAATATCTTGATATATCTCGAGAACTACGCATCTGATCAAAAAATATCATAGAACATAAAAAGTGGGAAACTTAATTCTCTACAAAAAAGGTCTCTTAACATTTTGCCATAGCTCGCTTCGTTTCCGAGATATTTGCAGATTTATCTCAAGGGAAGGGTCCTGACGGACATATTTCGGGATATTTCTTCTTCTTGTTGTTCTTCTTCTGCACAGCTAAGCTGGAAGTGGCATTTGCAGCTCGCAATAGTGCAGAGTTATCTCAAAGAAAGGGGCCACAGTGTTTCTGTATCTCTATTATGTTGGTGCGGCTTCGGATCTTTTAAATATCTTGATATATCTCGAGAACTACGCATCTGATCAAAAAATATCGTAGAACATAAAAAGTGGGAAACTTAATTCTCTACAAAAAAGGTCTCTTAACATTTTGCCATAGCTCGCTTCGTTTCCGAGATATTTGCAGATTTATCTCAAGGGAAGGGGCCTGACGGACATATTTCGAGATATTTCTTCTTCTCGTTGTTCTTCTTCTGCACAGCTAAACTGGAAGTGGCATTTCCAGCTCGCAATAGTGCAGAGTTATCTCAAAGAAAGGGGCCACGGTGTTTCTGTATCTCTATTATTTTGGTGCGACTTCGGAACTTTTAAATATCTTGATACATCTCGAGAACTACGCACCTGATCAAAAAATATCATAGAACATAAAAAGTAGCAAACTTAATTCTCTACAAAAAAGGTCTCTTAACATTTTGCCATAGCTCGCTTCGTTTCCGAGATATTTGCAGATGTATCTCAAGGGAAGGGGCCTGACGGACATATTTCGAGATATTTCTTCTTCTTGTTGTTCTTCTTCTGCACAGCTAAGCTGGACGTGGCATTTACAGCTCGCAATAGTGCAGAGTTATCTCAAAGAAAGGGGCCACGGTGTTTCTGTATCTCTATTATGTTGGTGCTGCTTCGGACCTTTTAAATATCTTGATATATCTCGAGAACTACGCATCTGATCAAAAAATATCATAGAACGTAAAAAGTAGGAAACTTAATTCTCTACAAAAAAGGTCTCTTAACATTTTGCCATAGCTCGCTTCCTTTCCGAGATATTTGCAGATTTATCTCAAGGGAAGGGTCCTGACGGACATATTTCGGGATATTTCTTCTTCTTGTTGTTCTTCTTCTGCACAGCTAAACTGGAAGTGGCATTTCCAGCTCGCAATAGTGCAGAGTTATCTCACAGATAGGGGCCACGGTGTTTCTGTATCTCTATTATGTTGGTGCGGCTTCGGAACTTTTAAATATCTTGATATATCTCGAGAACTACGCATCTGATCAAAAAATATCATAGAACGTAAAAAGTAGGAAACATAATTCTCTACAAAAAAGGTCTCTTAACATTTTGCCATAGCTCGCTTCGTTTCCGAGATATTTGCAGATGTATCTCAAGGGAAGGGGCCTGACGGACATATTTCGAGATATTTCTTCTTCTTGTTGTTCTTCTTCTGCACAGCTAAGCTGGACGTGGCATTTACAGCTCGCAATAGTGCAGAGTTACCTCAAAGAAAGGGGCCACGGTGTTTCTGTATCTCTATTATGTTGGTGCGGCTTCGGAACTTTTAAATATCTTGATATATCTCGAGAACTACGCATCTGATCAAAAAATATCATAGAACATAAAAAGTAGGAAACTTACTTCTCTACGAAAAAGGTCTCTTAACATTTTGCCATAGCTCGCTTCGTTTCCGAGATATTTGCAGATTTATCTCAGGGGAAGGGTCCTGACGGACATATTTCGGGATATTTCTTCTTCTTGTTGTTCTTCTTCTGCACAGCTAAACTGGAAGTGGCATTTCCAGCTCGCAATAGTGCAGAGTTATCTCAAAGAAAGGGGCCACGGTGTTTCTGTATCTCTATTATGTTGGTGCGACTTCGGAACTTTTAAATATCTTGATATATCTCGAGAACTACGCACCTGATCAAAAAATATCATAGAACATAAAAAGTAGGAAACATAATTCTCTACAAAAAAGGTCTCTTAACATTTTGCCATAGCTCGCTTCGTTTCCGAGATATTTGCAGATGTATCTCAAGGGAAGGGGCCTGACGGACATATTTCGAGATATTTCTTCTTCTTGTTGTTCTTCTTCTGCACAGCTAAGCTCGAAGTGGCATTTGCAGCTCGCAATAGTGCAGAGTTATCTCAAAGAAAGGGGCCACGGTGTTTCTGTATCTCTATTATGTTGGTGCGGCTTCGGAACTTTTAAATATCTTGATATATCTCGAGAACTACGCATCTGATCAAAAAATATCATAGAACATAAAAAGTAGGAAACCTAATTCTCTACAAAAAAGGTCTCTTAACATTTTGCCATAGCTCGCTTCGTTTCCGAGATATTTGCAGATTTATCTCAAGGGAAGGAGCCTGACGGACATATTTCGGGATATTTCTTCTTCTTGTTGTTCTTCTTCTGCACAGCTAAACTGGAAGTGGCATTTCCAGCTCGCAATAGTGCAGAGTTATCTCACAGAAAGGGGCCACGGTGTTTCTGTATCTCTATTATGTTGGTGCGGCTTCGGAACTTTTAAATATCTTGATATATCTCGAGAACAACTCTTTTGATCAAAAAATATCATAGAACGTAAATTGTAGGAAACATAATTCTCTACAAAAAAGGTCTCTTAACATTTTGCCTTAGCTCGCTTCGTTTCCGAGATATTTGCAGATTTATCTCAGGGGAAGGTGCCTGACGGACATATTTCGAGATATTTCTTCTTCTTGTTGTTCTTCTTCTGCACAGCTAAGCTGGAAGTGGCATTTGCAGCTCGCAATAGTGCAGAGTTACCTCAAAGAAAGGGGCCACGGTGTTTCTGTATCTCTATTATGTTGGTGCGGCTTCGGAACTTTTAAATATCTTGATATATCTCGAGAACTACGCATCTGATCAAAAAATATCATAGAACATAAAAAGTAGGAAACTTAATTCTCTACGAAAAAGGTCTCTTAACATTTTGCCATAGCTCGCTTCGTTTCCGAGATATTTGCAGATTTATCTCAAGGGAAGGGTCCTGACGGACATATTTCGGGATATTTCTTCTTCTTGTTGTTCTTCTTCTGCACAGCTAAACTGGAAGTGGCATTTCCAGCTCGCAATAGTGCAGAGTTATCTCACAGAAACGGGCCACGGTGTTTCTGTATCTCTATTATGTTGGTGCGGCTTCGGAACTTTTAAATATCTTGATATATCTCGAGAACTACGCTTCTGATCAAAAAATATCATAGAACGTAAATTGTAGGAAACTTAATTCTCTACAAAAAAGGTCTCTTAACATTTTGCCATGGCTCGCTTCGTTTCCGAGATATTTGCAGATTTATCTCAAGGGAAGGGGCCTGACGGACATATTTTGAGATATTTCTTCTTCTTGTTGTTCTTCTTCTGCACAGCTAAGCTGGAAGTGGCATTTGCAGCTCGCAATAGCGCAGAGTTATCTCGAAGAAAGAGGCCACGGTGTTTCTGTACCTCTATTATGTTGGTGCAGCTTCGGAACTTTTAAATATCTTGATATATCTCGAGAATTACGCACCTGATCAAAAAATATCATAGAACATAAAAAGTAGGAAACTTAATTCTCTACAAAAAAGGTATCTTAACATTTTGCCATAGCTCGCTCCGTTTCCGAGATATTTGCAGATTTATCTCAAGGGAAGGGGCCTGACGGACATATCTTGAGATATTTCTTCTTCTTGTTGTTCTTCTTCTGCACAGCTAAGCTGGAAGTGGCATTTGCAGCTCGCAATAGCGCAGAGTTATCTCGAAGAAAGAGGCCACGGTGTTTCTGTACCTCTATTATGTTGGTGCAGCTTCGGAACTTTTAAATATCTTGATATATCTCGAGAACTACGCACCTGATCAAAAAATATCATAGAACGTAAAAAGTAGGAAACTTAATTCTCTACAAAAAAGGTCTCTTAACATTTTGCCATAGCTCGCTTCGTTTCCGAGATATTTGCAGATTTATCTCAAGGGAAGGGTTCTGACGGACATATTTCGAGATATTTCTTCTTCTTGTTGTTCTCCTTCTGCACAGCTAAGCTGGAAGTGGCATTTGCAGCTCGCAGTAGTGCAGAGTTGTCTCAAAGAAAGGGGCCACAGTGTTTCTGTATCTCTATTATGTTGGTGCGGCTTCGGAACTTTTAAATATCTTGATATATCTCGAGAACTACGCATCTGATCAAAAAATATCATAGAACATAAAAAGTAGGAAACTTAATTCTCTACAAAAAAGGTCTCTTAACATTTTGCCATAGCTCGCTTCGTTTCCGAGATATTTGCAGTTTTATCTCAAGGGAAGGGTCCTGACGGACATATTTCGGGATATTTCTTCTTCTTGTTGTTCTTCTTCTGCACAGCTAAACTGGAAGTGGCATTTCCAGCTCGCAATAGTGCAGAGTTATCTCACAGAAAGGGGCCACGGTGTTTCTGTATCTCTATTATGTTGGTGCGGCTTCGGAACTTTTAAATATCTTGATATATCTCGAGAACTACGCTTCTGATCAAAAAATATCATAGAACGTAAATTGTAGGAAACATAATTCTCTACAAAAAAGGTCTCTTAACATTTTGCCACAGCTCGCTTCGTTTCCGAGATATTTGCAGATTTATCTCAAGGGAAGGGGCCTGACGGACATATTTCGAGATATTTCTTCTTCTTGTCGTTCTTCTTCTGCACAGCTAAGCTGGACGTGGCATTTACAGCTCGCAATAGTGCAGAGTTACCTCAAAGAAAGGGGCCACGGTGTTTCTGTATCTCTATTATGTTGGTGCGGCTTCGGAACTTTTAAATATCTTGATATATCTCGAGAACTACGCATCTGATCAAAAAATATCATAGAACATAAAAAGTAGGAAACATAATTCTCTACAAAAAAGGTCTCTTAACATTTTGCCATAGGTCGCGTCGTTTCCGAGATATTTGCAGATGTATCTCAAGGGAAGGGGCCTGACGGACATATTTCGAGATATTTCTTCTTCTTGTTGTTCTTCTTCTGCACAGCTAAGCTGGACATGGCATTTACAGCTCGCAATAGTGCAGAGTTACCTCAAAGAAAGGGGCCACGGTGTTTCTGTATCTCTATTATGTTGGTGCGGCTTCGGAACTTTTAAATATCTTGATATATCTCGAGAACTACGCACCTGATCAAAAAATATCATAGAACATAAAAAGTAGGAAACATAATTCTCTACAAAAAAGGTCTCTTAACATTTTGCCATAGCTCGCTTCGTTTCCGAGATATTTGCAGATGTATCTCAAGGGAAGGGGCCTGACGGACATATTTCGAGATATTTCTTCTTCTTGTTGTTCTTCTTCTGCACAGCTAAGCTCGAAGTGGCATTTGCAGCTCGCATTAGTGGAGAGTTATCTCAAAGAAAGGGGCCACGGTGTTTCTGTATCTCTATTATGTTGGTGCGGCTTCGGAACTTTTAAATATCTTGATATATCTCGAGAACTACGCATCTGATCAAAAAATATCATAGAACATAAAAAGTAGGAAACCTAATTCTCTACAAAAAAGGTCTCTTAACATTTTGCCATAGCTCGCTTCGTTTCGGAGATATTTGCAGATTTATCTCAAGGGAAGGAGCCTGACGGACATATTTCGGGATATTTCTTCTTCTTGTTGTTCTTCTTCTGCACAGCTAAACTGGAAGTGGCATTTCCAGCTCGCAATAGTGCAGAGTTATCTCACAGAAAGGGGCCACGGTGTTTCTGTATCTCTATTATGTTGGTGCGGCTTCGGAACTTTTAAATATCTTGATATATCTCGAGAACTGCGCTTCTGATCAAAAAATATCATAGAACGTAAATTGTAGGAAACATAATTCTCTACAAAAAAGGTCTCTTAACATTTTGCCTTAGCTCGCTTCGTTTCCGAGATATTTGCAGATTTATCTCAGGGGAAGGTGCCTGACGGACATATTTCGAGATATTTCTTCTTCTTGTTGTTCTTCTTCTGCACAGCTAAGCTGGAAGTGGCATTTGCAGCTCGCAATAGTGCAGAGTTATCTCACAGAAAGGGGCCACGGTGTTTCTGTATCTCTATTATGTTGGTGCGGCTTCGGAACTTTTAAATATCTTGATATATCTCGAGAACTACGCTTCTGATCAAAAAATATCATAGAACGTAAATTGTAGGAAACATAATTCTCTACAAAAAAGGTCTCTTAACATTTTGCCATAGCTCGCTTCGTTTCCGAGATATTTGCAGATTTATCTCAAGGGAAGGGGCCTGACGGACATATTTCGAGATATTTCTTCTTCTTGTTGTTCTTCTTCTGCACAGCTCAGCTGGAAGTGGCATTTGCAGCTCGCAATAGTGCAGAGTTATCTCAGAGAAAGAGGCCACGGTGTTTCTGTACCTCTATTATGTTGGTGCAGCTTCGGAACTTTTAAATATCTTGATATATCTCGAGAACTACGCATCTGATCAAAAAATATCATAGAACATAAAAAGTGGGAAACTTAATTCTCTACAAAAAAGGTCTCTTAACATTTTGCCATCGCTCGCTTCGTTTCCGAGATATTTGCAGATTTATCTCAAGGGAAGGGACCTGACGGACATATTTTGAGATATTTCTTCTTCTTGTTGTTCTTCTTCTGCACAGCTAAGCTGGAAGTGGCATTTGCAGCTCGCAATAGCGCAGAGTTATCTCAAAGAAAGGGGCCACGGTGTTTCTGTATCTCTATTATGTTGGTGCGGCTTCGGAACTTTTAAATATCTTGATATATCTCGAGAACTACGCGCCTGATCAAAAAATATCATAGAACATAAAAAGTAGGAAACTTAATTCTCTACAAAAAAGGTCTCTTAACATTTTGCAATAGCTCGCTTCGTTTCCGAGATATTTGCAGATGTATCTCAAGGGAAGGGGCCTGACGGACATATTTCGAGATATTTCTTCTTCTTGTTGTTCTTCTTCTGCACAGCTAAGCTGGACGTGGCATTTACAGCTCGCAATTGTGCAGAGTTATCTCAAAGAAAGGGGCCACGGTGTTTCTGTATCTCTATTATGTTGGTGCGGCTTTGGAACTTTTAAATATCTTGATATATCTCGAGAACTACGCATCTGATCAAAAAATATCATAGAACATAAAAAGTGGGAAACTTAATTCTCTACAAAAAAGGTCTCTTAACATTTTGCCATAGCTCGCTTCGTTTCCGAGATATTTGCAGATTTATCTCAAGGGAAGGGCCCTGACGGACATATTTCGAGATATTTCTTCTTCTTGTTGTTCTTCTTCTGCACAGCTAAGCTGGACGTGGCATTTACAGCTCGCAATAGTGCAGAGTTACCTCAAAGAAAGGGGCCACGGTGTTTCTGTATCTCTATTATGTTGGTGCGGCTTCGGAACTTTTAAATATCTTGATATATCTCGAGAACTACGCATCTGATCAAAAAATATCATAGAACATAAAAAGTAGGAAACTTAATTCTCTACAAAAAAGGTCTCTTAACATTTTGCCATAGCTCGCTTCGTTTCCGAGATATTTGCAGTTTTATCTCAAGGGAAGGGTCCTGACGGACATATTTCGGGATATTTCTTCTTCTTGTTGTTCTTCTTCTGCACAGCTAAACTGGAAGTGGCATTTCCAGCTCGCAATAGTGCAGAGTTATCTCACAGAAAGGGGCCACGGTGTTTCTGTATCTCTATTATGTTGGTGCGGCTTCGGAACTTTTAAATATCTTGATATATCTCGAGAACTACGCTTCTGATCAAAAAATATCATAGAACGTAAATTGTAGGAAACATAATTCTCTACAAAAAAGGTCTCTTAACATTTTGCCATAGCTCGCTTCGTTTCCGAGATATTTGCAGATTTATCTCAAGGGAAGGGGCCTGACGGACATATTTCGAGATATTTCTTCTTCTTGTTGTTCTTCTTCTGCACAGCTAAGCTGGAAGTGGCATTTGCAGCTCGCAATAGTGCAGAGTTATCTCAAAGAAAGGGGCCACAGTGTTTCTGTATCTCTATCATGTTGGTGCGGCTTCGGAACTTTTAAATATCTTGATATATCTCGAGAACTACGCATCTGATCAAAAAATATCATAGAACATAAAAAGTGGGAAACTTAATTCTCTACAAAAAAGGTCTCTTAACATTTTGCCTTAGCTCGCTTGGTTTCCGAGATATTTGCAGATTTATCTCAGGGGAAGGTGCCTGACGGACATATTTCGAGATATTTCTTCTTCTTGTTGTTCTTCTTCTGCACAGCTAAGCTGGAAGTGGCATTTGCAGCTCGCAATAGTGCAGAGTTATCTCAGAGAAAGAGGCCACGGTGTTTCTGTACCTCTATTATGTTGGTGCAGCTTCGGAACTTTTAAATATCTTGATATATCTCGAGAACTACGCATCTGATCAAAAAATATCATAGAACATAAAAAGTAGGAAACCTAATTCTCTACAAAAAAGGTCTCTTAACATTTTGCCATAGCTCGCTTCGTTTCGGAGATATTTGCAGATTTATCTCAAGGGAAGGAGCCTGACGGACATATTTCGGGATATTTCTTCTTCTTGTTGTTCTTCTTCTGCACAGCTAAACTGGAAGTGGCATTTCCAGCTCGCAATAGTGCAGAGTTATCTCACAGAAAGGGGCCACGGTGTTTCTGTATCTCTATTATGTTGGTGCGGCTTCGGAACTTTTAAATATCTTGATATATCTCGAGAACTGCGCTTCTGATCAAAAAATATCATAGAACGTAAATTGTAGGAAACATAATTCTCTACAAAAAAGGTCTCTTAACATTTTGCCTTAGCTCGCTTCGTTTCCGAGATATTTGCAGATTTATCTCAGGGGAAGGTGCCTGACGGACATATTTCGAGATATTTCTTCTTCTTGTTGTTCTTCTTCTGCACAGCTAAGCTGGAAGTGGCATTTGCAGCTCGCAATAGTGCAGAGTTATCTCACAGAAAGGGGCCACGGTGTTTCTGTATCTCTATTATGTTGGTGCGGCTTCGGAACTTTTAAATATCTTGATATATCTCGAGAACTACGCTTCTGATCAAAAAATATCATAGAACGTAAATTGTAGGAAACATAATTCTCTACAAAAAAGGTCTCTTAACATTTTGCCATAGCTCGCTTCGTTTCCGAGATATTTGCAGATTTATCTCAAGGGAAGGGGCCTGACGGACATATTTCGAGATATTTCTTCTTCTTGTTGTTCTTCTTCTGCACAGCTCAGCTGGAAGTGGCATTTGCAGCTCGCAATAGTGCAGAGTTATCTCAGAGAAAGAGGCCACGGTGTTTCTGTACCTCTATTATGTTGGTGCAGCTTCGGAACTTTTAAATATCTTGATATATCTCGAGAACTACGCATCTGATCAAAAAATATCGTAGAACATAAAAAGTGGGAAACTTAATTCTCTACAAAAAAGGTCTCTTAACATTTTGCCATCGCTCGCTTCGTTTCCGAGATATTTGCAGATTTATCTCAAGGGAAGGGACCTGACGGACATATTTTGAGATATTTCTTCTTCTTGTTGTTCTTCTTCTGCACAGCTAAGCTGGAAGTGGCATTTGCAGCTCGCAATAGCGCAGAGTTATCTCAAAGAAAGGGGCCACGGTGTTTCTGTATCTCTATTATGTTGGTGCGGCTTCGGAACTTTTAAATATCTTGATATATCTCGAGAACTACGCGCCTGATCAAAAAATATCATAGAACATAAAAAGTAGGAAACTTAATTCTCTACAAAAAAGGTCTCTTAACATTTTGCCATAGCTCGCTTCGTTTCCGAGATATTTGCAGATGTATCTCAAGGGAAGGGGCCTGACGGACATATTTCGAGATATTTCTTCTTCTTGTTGTTCTTCTTCTGCACAGCTAAGCTGGACGTGGCATTTACAGCTCGCAATTGTGCAGAGTTATCTCAAAGAAAGGGGCCACGGTGTTTCTGTATCTCTATTATGTTGGTGCGGCTTTGGAACTTTTAAATATCTTGATATATCTCGAGAACTACGCATCTGATCAAAAAATATCATAGAACATAAAAAGTGGGAAACTTAATTCTCTACAAAAAAGGTCTCTTAACATTTTGCCATAGCTCGCTTCGTTTCCGAGATATTTGCAGATTTATCTCAAGGGAAGGGCCCTGACGGACATATTTCGAGATATTTCTTCTTCTTGTTGTTCTTCTTCTGCACAGCTAAGCTGGACGTGGCATTTACAGCTCGCAATAGTGCAGAGTTACCTCAAAGAAAGGGGCCACGGTGTTTCTGTATCTCTATTATGTTGGTGCGGCTTCGGAACTTTTAAATATCTTGATATATCTCGAGAACTACGCATCTGATCAAAAAATATCATAGAACATAAAAAGTAGGAAACTTAATTCTCTACAAAAAAGGTCTCTTAACATTTTGCCATAGCTCGCTTCGTTTCCGAGATATTTGCAGATTTATCTCAAGGGAAGGGTCCTGACGGACATATTTCGGGATATTTCTTCTTCTTGTTGTTCTTCTTCTGCACAGCTAAACTGGAAGTGGCATTTCCAGCTCGCAATAGTGCAGAGTTATCTCATAGAAAGGGGCCACGGTGTTTCTGTATCTCTATTATGTTGGTGCGGCTTCGGAACTTTTAAATATCTTGATATATCTCGAGAACTACGCTTCTGATCAAAAAATATCATAGAACGTAAATTGTAGGAAACATAATTCTCTACAAAAAAGGTCTCTTAACATTTTGCCATAGCTCGCTTCGTTTCCGAGATATTTGCAGATTTATCTCAAGGGAAGGGGCCTGACGGACATATTTCGAGATATTTCTTCTTCTTGTTGTTCTTCTTCTGCACAGCTAAGCTGGAAGTGGCATTTGCAGCTCGCAATAGTGCAGAGTTATCTCAAAGAAAGGGGCCACAGTGTTTCTGTATCTCTATTATGTTGGTGCGGCTTCGGAACTTTTAAATATCTTGATATATCTCGAGAACTACGCATCTGATCAAAAAATATCATAGAACATAAAAAGTGGGAAACTTAATTCTCTACAAAAAAGGTCTCTTAACATTTTGCCATAGCTCGCTTCGTTTCCGAGATATTTGCAGATTTATCTCAAGGGAAGGGGCCTGACGGACATATTTCGAGATATTTCTTCTTCTTGTTGTTCTTCTTCTGCACAGCTCAGCTGGAAGTGGCATTTGCAGCTCGCAATAGTGCAGAGTTATCTCAGAGAAAGAGGCCACGGTGTTTCTGTACCTCTATTATGTTGGTGCAGCTTCGGAACTTTTAAATATCTTGATATATCTCGAGAACTACGCATCTGATCAAAAAATATCACAGAACATAAAAAGTGGGAAACTTAATTCTCTACAAAAAAGGTCTCTTAACATTTTGCCATCGCTCGCTTCGTTTCCGAGATATTTGCAGATTTATCTCAAGGGAAGGGACCTGACGGACATATTTTGAGATATTTCTTCTTCTTGTTGTTCTTCTTCTGCACAGCTAAGCTGGAAGTGGCATTTGCAGCTCGCAATAGCGCAGAGTTATCTCAAAGAAAGGGGCCACGGTGTTTCTGTATCTCTATTATGTTGGTGCGGCTTCGGAACTTTTAAATATCTTGATATATCTCGAGAACTACGCGCCTGATCAAAAAATATCATAGAACATAAAAAGTAGGAAACTTAATTCTCTACAAAAAAGGTCTCTTAACATTTTGCCATAGCTCGCTTCGTTTCCGAGATATTTGCAGATGTATCTCAAGGGAAGGGGCCTGACGGACATATTTCGAGATATTTCTTCTTCTTGTTGTTCTTCTTCTGCACAGCTAAGCTGGACGTGGCATTTACAGCTCGCAATTGTGCAGAGTTATCTCAAAGAAAGGGGCCACGGTGTTTCTGTATCTCTATTATGTTGGTGCGGCTTTGGAACTTTTAAATATCTTGATATATCTCGAGAACTACGCATCTGATCAAAAAATATCATAGAACATAAAAAGTGGGAAACTTAATTCTCTACAAAAAAGGTCTCTTAACATTTTGCCATAGCTCGCTTCGTTTCCGAGATATTTGCAGATTTATCTCAAGGGAAGGGCCCTGACGGACATATTTCGAGATATTTCTTCTTCTTGTTGTTCTTCTTCTGCACAGCTAAGCTGGACGTGGCATTTACAGCTCGCAATAGTGCAGAGTTACCTCAAAGAAAGGGGCCACGGTGTTTCTGTATCTCTATTATGTTGGTGCGGCTTCGGAACTTTTAAATATCTTGATATATCTCGAGAACTACGCATCTGATCAAAAAATATCATAGAACATAAAAAGTAGGAAACTTAATTCTCTACAAAAAAGGTCTCTTAACATTTTGCCATAGCTCGCTTCGTTTCCGAGATATTTGCAGTTATATCTCAAGGGAAGGGTCCTGACGGACATATTTCGGGATATTTCTTCTTCTTGTTGTTCTTCTTCTGCACAGCTAAACTGGAAGTGGCATTTCCAGCTCGCAATAGGGCAGAGTTATCTCACAGAAAGGGGCCACGGTGCTTCTGTATCTCTATTATGTTGGTGCGGCTTCGGAACTTTTAAATATCTTGATATATCTCGAGAACTACGCTTCTGATCAAAAAATATCATAGAACGTAAATTGTAGGACACATAATTCTCTACAAAAAAGGTCTCTTAACATTTTGCCATAGCTCGCTTCGTTTCCGAGATATTTGCAGATTTATCTCAAGGGAAGGGGCCTGACGGACATATTTCGAGATATTTCTTCTTCTTGTTGTTCTTCTTCTGCACAGCTAAGCTGGAAGTGGCATTTACAGCTCGCAATAGTGCAGAGTTACCTCAAAGAAAGGGGCCACGGTGTTTCTGTATCTCTATTATGTTGGTGCGGCTTCGGAACTTTTAAATATCTTGATATATCTCGAGAACTACGCATCTGATCAAAAAATATCATAGAACATAAAAAGTAGGAAACTTAATTCTCTACAAAAAAGGTCTCTTAACATTTTGCCATAGCTCGCTTCGTTTCCGACATATTTGCAGTTTTATCTCAAGGGAAGGGTCCTGACGGACATATTTCGGGATATTTCTTCTTCTTGTTGTTCTTCTTCTGCACAGCTAAACTGGAAGTGGCATTTCCAGCTCGCAATAGTGCAGAGTTATCTCACAGAAAGGGGCCACGGTGTTTCTGTATCTCTATTATGTTGGTGCGGCTTCGGAACTTTTAAATATCTTGATATATCTCGAGAACTACGCTTCTGATCAAAAAATATCATAGAACGTAAATTGTAGGAAACATAATTCTCTACAAAAAAGGTCTCTTAACATTTTGCTATAGCTCGCTTCGTTTCCGAGATATTTGCAGATTTATCTCAAGGGAAGGGGCCTGACGGACATATTTCGAGATATTTCTTCTTCTTGTTGTTCTTCTTCTGCACAGCTAAGCTGGAAGTGGCATTTGCAGCTCGCAATAGTGCAGAGTTATCTCAAAGAAAGGGGCCACAGTGTTTCTGTATCTCTATTATGCTGGTGCGGCTTCGGAACTTTTAAATATCTTGATATATCTCGAGAACTACGCATCTGATCAAAAAATATCATAGAACATAAAAAGTGGAAAACTTAATTCTCTACAAAAAAGGTCTCTTAACATTTTGCCATAGCTCGCTTCGTTTCCGAGATATTTGCAGATGTATCTCAAGGGAAGGGGCCTGACGGACATATTTCGAGATATTTCTTCTTCTTGTTGTTCTTCTTCTGCACAGCTAAGCTGGACGTGGCATTTACAGCTCGCAATAGTGCAGAGTTATCTCAAAGAAAGGGGCCACGGTGTTTCTGTATCTCTATTATGTTGGTGCGGCTTTGGAACTTTTAAATATCTTGATATATCTCGAGAACTACGCATCTGATCAAAAAATATCATACAACATAAAAAGTAGGATACTTAATTCTCTACAAAAAAGGTCTCTTAACATTTTGCCTCAGCTCGCTTCGTTTCCGAGATATTTGCAGATTTATCTCAGGGGAAGGTGCCTGACGGACATATTTTGAGATATTTCTTCTTCTTGTTGTTCTTCTTCTGCACAGCTAAGCTGGAAGTGGCATTTGCAGCTCGCAATAGTGCAGCGTTATCTCAGAGAAAGAGGCCACGGTGTTTCTGTACCTCTATTATGTTGGTGCAGCTTCGGAACTTTTAAATATCTTGATATATCTCGAGAACTACGCATCTGATCAAAAAATGTCATAGAACATAAAAAGTGGGAAACTTAATTCTCTACAAAAAAGGTCTCTTAACATTTTGCCATAGCTCGCTTCGTTTCCCAGATATTTGCAGATGTATCTCAAGGGAAGGGGCCTGACGGACATATTTCGAGATATTTCTTCTTCTTGTTGTTCTTCTTCTGCACAGCTAAGCTGGACGTGGCATTTACAGCTCGCAATAGTGCAGAGTTACCTCAAAGAAAGGGGCCACGGTGTTTCTGTATCTCTATTATGTTGGTGCGGCTTCGGAACTTTTAAATATCTTGATACATCTCGAGAACTACGCATCTGATCAAAAAATATCATAGAACATAAAAAGTAGGAAACTTAATTCTCTACAAAAAAGGTCTCTTAACATTTTGCCATAGCTCGCTTCGTTTCCGAGATATTTGCAGTTTTATCTCAAGGGAAGGGTCCTGACGGACATATTTCGGGATATTTCTTCTTCTTGTTGTTCTTCTTCTGCACAGCTAAACTGGAAGTGGCATTTCCAGCTCGCAATAGTGCAGAGTTATCTCACAGAAAGGGGCCACGGTGTTTCTGTATCTCTATTATGTTGGTGCGGCTTCGGAACTTTTAAATATCTTGATATATCTCGAGAACTACGCATCTGATCAAAAAATATCATAGAACATAAAAAGTAGGAAACTTAATTCTTTACAAAAAAGGTCTCTTAACATTTTGCCATAGCTCGCTTCGTTTCCGAGATATTTGCAGATTTATCTCAAGGGAAGGGGCCTAACGGACATATTTCGAGATATTTCTTCTTCTTGTTGTTCTTCTTCTGCACAGCTAAGCTGGAAGTGGCATTTACAGCTCGCAATAGTGCAGAGTTATCTCATAGAAAGGGGCCACGGTGCTTCTGTATCTCTATTATGTTGGTGCGGCTTCGGAACTTTTAAATATCTTGATATATCTGGAGAACTACGCATCTGATCAAAAAATATCATAGAACATAAAAAGTAGGAAACTTAATTCTCTACAAAAAAGGTCTCTTAACATTTTGCCATAGCTCGCTTCGTTTCCGAGATATTTGCAGATTTATCTCAAGGGAAGGGGCCTGACGGACATATTTCGAGAAATTCCCTCTTCTTGTTGTTCTTCTTCTGCACAGCTAAACTGGAAGTGGCATTTCCAGCTCGCAATAGTGCAGAGTTATCTCAAAGAAAGGGGCCACGGTGTTTCTGTATCTCTATTATGTTGGTGCGGCTTCGTAACTTTTAAATGTCTTGATATATCTCGAGAACTACGCATCTGATCAAAAAATATCATAGAACATAAAAAGTAGGAAACTTAATTCTCTACAAAAAAGGTGTCTCAAGATTTTGCCATAGCTCGCTTCGTTTCCGAGATATTTGCAGATTTATCTCAAGGGAAGGGGCCTGACGGACATATTTCGAGATATTTCTTCTTCTTGTTGTTCTTCTTCTGCACAGCTAAGCTGGAAGTGGCATTTGCGGCTCGCACTAGTGCAAAGTTATCTCAAAGAAAGGGGCCACGGTGTTTCTGTATCTCTATTATGTTGGTGCGGCTTCGGAACTTTTAAATATCTCGATATATCTCGAAAACTACGCTTCTGATCAAAAAATATCATAGAACATAAATTGTAGGAAACATAATTCTCTACAAAAAAGGTCTCTGAACATTTTGCCATACCTCGTTTCGTTTCCGAGATATTTGCAAATATATCTCAAGGGAAGGGGCCTGACGGACATATTTCGAGGTATTTCTTCTTCTTGTTGTCCTTCTTCTGTACAGCTAAACTGGAAGTGGCATTTGAAGCTCGCATTAGTGCAGAGTTATCTCAAAGAAAGGGGCCACGGTGTTTCTGTATCTCTATTATGTTGGTGCGGCTTCGGAACTTTTAAATATCTCGATGTATCTCGAAAACTACGCTTCTGATCAAAAAATATCATAGAACATAAATTGTACGAAACATAATTCTCTACAAAAAAGGTCTCTTAAGATTTGGCCATAGCTCGTTTCGTTTCCGAGATATTTGCAGATATATCTCAAGGGAAGGGGCCTGACGGACATATTTCGAGATATTTCTTCTTCTTGTTGTTCTTCTTCTGCACAGCTAAACTGGAAGTGGCATTTCCAGCTCGCAATAGTGCAGAGTTATCTCAAAGAAAGGGGCCACGGTGTTTCTGTGTCTCTATTATGTTGGTGCGGCTTCGGAACTTTTAAATATCTTGATATATCTCGAGAACTACGCATCTGATCAAAAAATATCATAGAACATAAAAAGTAGGAAACTTAATTCTCTACAGAAAAGGTCTCTTAACATTTTGCCATAGCTCGCTTCGTTTCCGAGATATATGCAGATATATCTCAAGGGAAGGGGACTGACGGACATATTTCGAGATATTTCTTCTTCTTGTTGTTCTTCTTCTGTACAGCTAAACTGGAAGTGGCATTTGAAGCTCGCAATAGTGCAGAGTTATCTCAAAGAAAGGGGCCACGGTGTTTCTGTATCTCTATTATGTTGGTGCGGCTTCGGAACTTTTAAATATCTTGATATATCTCGAGAACTACGCATCTGATCAAAAAATATCATAGAACATAAAAAGTAGGAAACTTAATTCTCTACAAAAAAGGTCTCTTAACATTTTGCCAGTGCTCGCTTCGTTTCCGAGATATTTGCAGATTTATCTCGACGGAAGGGGCCTGACGTACATATTTCGAGATATTTCTTCTTCTTGTTGTTCTTCTTCTGCACAGCTAAGCTGGAAGTGGCATTTGCGGCTCGCACTAGTGCAGAGTTATCTCAAAGAAAGGGGCCACGGTGTTTCTGTATCTCTATTATGTTGGTGCGGCTTCGGAACTTTTAAATATCTCGATATATCTCGAAAACTACGCTTCTGATCAAAAAATATCATAGAACATAAATTGTAGGAAACATAATTCTCTACAAAAAAGGTCTCTTAAGATTTTGCCATAGCTCGTTTTGTTTCCGAGATATTTGCAGATATATCTCAAGGGAAGGGGCCTGACGGACATATTTCGAGATATTTCTTCTTCTTGTCGTTCTTCTTCTGCACAGCTAAGCTGGAAGTGGCATTTACAGCTCGCAATAGTGCAGAGTTATCTCAAAGAAAGGGGCCACGGTGTTTCTGTATCTCTATTATGTTGGTGCGGCTTCGGAACTTTTAAATATCTTGATATATCTCGAGAACTACGCATCTGATCAAAAAATATCATAGAACATAAAAAGTAGGAAACTTAATTCTCTCCAAAAAATGTCTCTTAACATTTTGCCATAGCTCGCTTCGTTTCCGAGATATTTGCAGATTTATCTCAAGGGAAGGGGCCTGACGGACATATTTCGAGATATTTCTTCTTCTTGTTGTTCTTCTTCTGCACAGCTAAACTGGAAGTGGCATTTCCAGCTCGCAATAGTGCAGAGTTATCTCAAAGAAAGGGGCCACGGTGTTTCTGTATCTCTATTATGTTGGTGCGGCTTCGGAACTTTTAAATATCTTGATATATCTCGAGAACTACGCATCTGATCAAAAAATATCATAGAACATAAAAAGTAGGAAACTTAATTCTCTACAAATAAAGTCTCTTAACATTTTGCCATAGCTCGCTTCGTTTCCGAGATATTTGCAGGTTTATCTCAAGGGAAGGGGCCTGACGGACATATTTCGAGATATTTCTTCTTCTTGTTGTTCTTCTTCTGCACAGCTAAGCTGGAAGTGGCATTTGCGGCTCGCACTAGTGCAGAGTTATCTAAAAGAAAGGGGCCACGGTGTTTCTGTATCTCTATTATGTTGGTGCGGCTTCGGAACTTTTAAATATCTCGACATATCTCGAAAACTACGCTTCTGATCAAAAAATATCATAGAACATAACTTGTAGGAAACATAATTCTCTACAAAAAAGGTCTCTTAACATTTTGCCATAGCTCGCTTCGTTTCCGAGATATATGCAGATTTATCTCGAGGGAAGGGGCCTGACGGACAAATTTCGAGATATTTCTTCTTCTTGTTGTTCTTCTTCTGCACAGCTAAGCTGGAAGTGGCATTTGCAGCTCGCAATAGTGCAGAGTTATCTCAAAGAAAGGGGCCACGGTGTTTCTGTATCTCTATTATGTTGGTGCGGCTTCGGAACTTTTAAATATCTCGATATATCTCGAAAACTACGCTTCTGACCAAAAAATATCATAGAACATAAATTTTAGGAAACATAATTCTCTACAAAAAAGGTCTCTTAAGATTTTGCCATAGCTCGTTTCGTTTCCGAGATATTTGCAGATATATCTCAAGGGAAGGGGCCTGACGGACATATTTCGAGATATTTCTTCTTCTTGTCGTTCTTCTTCTGCACAGCTAAACTGGAAGTGGCATTTCCAGCTCGCAATAGTGCAGAGTTATCTCAAAGAAAGGGGCCACGGTGTTTCTGTATCTCTATTATGTTGGTGCGGCTTCGGAACTTTTAAATATCTTGATATATCTCGAGAACTACGCATCTGATCAAAAAATATCATAGAACATAAAAAGTAGGAAACTTAATTCTCTACAAAAAAGGTCTCTTAAGATTTTGCCATAGCTCGCTTCGTTTCCGAGATATTTGCAGATTTATCTCAAGGGAAGGGGCCTGACGGACATATTTCGAGATATTTCTTCTTCTTGTTGTTCTTCTTCTCCACAGCTAAGCTGGAAGTGGCATTTGCGGCTCGCACTAGTGCAGAGTTATCTCAAAGAAAGGGGCCACGGTGTTTCTGTATCTCTATTATGTTGGTGCGGCTTCGGAACTTTTAAATACCTCGATATATCTCGAAAACTACGCTTCTGATCAAAAAATACCATAGAACATAAATTGTAGGAAACATAATTCTCTACAAAAAAGGTCTCTTAAGATTTTGCGACAGCTCGTTTCGTTTCCGAGATATTTGCAGATTTATCTCAAGGGAAGGGGCCTGATGGACATATTTCGAGATATTTCTTCTTCTTGTCGTTCTTCTTCTGCACAGCTAAGCTGGAAGTGGCATTTACAGCTCGCAATAGTGCAGAGTTATCTCAAAGAAAGGGGCCACGGTGTTTCTGTATCTCTATTATGTTGGTGCGGCTTCGGAACTTTTAAATATCTTGATATATCTCGAGAACTACGCATCTGATCAAAAAATATCATAGAACATAAAAAGTAGGATACTTAATTCTCTACAAAAAATGTCTCTTAACATTTTGCCATAGCTCGCTTCGTTTCCGAGATATTTGCAGATTTATCTCAAGGGAAGGGGCCTGACGGACATATTTCGAGATATTTCTTCTTCTTGTTGTTCTTCTTCTGCACAGCGAAACTGGAAGTGGCATTTCCAGCTCGCAATAGTGCAGAGTTATCTCAAAGAAAGGGGCCACGGTGTTTCTGTATCTCTATTATGTTGGTGCGGCTTCGGGACTTTTAAATATCTTGATATATCTCGAGAACTACGCATCTGATCAAAAAATATCATAGAACATAAAAAGTAACATACTTAATTCTCTACAAAAAATGTCTCTTAACATTTTGCCATAGCTCGCTTCGTTTCCGAGATATTTGCAGATTTATCTCAAGGGAAGGGGCCTGACGGACATATTTCGAGATATTTCTTCTTCTTGTTGTTCTTCTTCTGCACAGCTAAACTGGAAGTGGCATTACCAGCTCGCAATAGTGCAGAGTTATCTCAAAGAAAGGGGCCACGGTGTTTCTGTATCTCTATTATGTTGGTGCGGCTTCGGAACTTTTAAATATCTCGATATATCTCGAAAACTACGCTTCTGATCAGAAAATATCATAGAACATAAATTGTAGGAAACATAATTCTCTACAAAAAACGTCTCCTAAGATTTTGCCATAGCTCGCTTCGTTTCCGAGATATTTGCAGATTCAGCTCAAAGGAACGGGCCTGACGGACATATTTCGAGATATTTCTTCTTCTTGTTGTTCTTCTTCTGCACAGCTAAGCTGGAAGTGGCATTTACAGCTCGCAATAGTGCAGAGTTATCTCAAAGAAAGGGGCCACGGTGTTTCTGTATCTCTATTATGTTGGTGCGGCTTCGGAACTTTTAAATATCTTGATATATCTCGAGAACTACGCATCTGATCAAAAAATATCATAGAACATAAAAAGTAGGAAACTTAATTCTCTACAAATAAGGTCTCTCAACATTTTGCCATAGCTCGCTTCGTTTCCGAGATATTTGCAGATTTATCTCAAGGGAAGGGGCCTGACGGACATATTTCGAGATATTTCTTCTTCTTGTTGTTCTTCTTCTGCACAGCTAAGCTGGAAGTGGCATTTGCAGCTCGCAATAGTGCAGAGTTATCTCAAAGAAAGGGGCCACGGTGTTTCTGTATCTCTATTATGTTGGTGCGGCTTCGAAACTTTTAAATATCTTGATATATCTCGAGAACTACGCATCTGATCAAAAAATATCATACAACATAAAAAGTAGGAAACTTAATTCTCTGCAAAAAAGGTCTGTTAACATTTTGCCATAGCTCGCTTCGTTTCCGAGATATTTGCAGATATATCTCAAGGGAAGGGGCCTGACGGACATATTTCGAAATATTTCTTCTTCTTGTTGTTCTTCTTCTGCACAGCTAAGCTGGAAGTGGCATTTGCAGCCTGCAATAGTGCAGAGTTATCTCAAAGAAAGGGGCCACGGTGTTTCTGTATCTCTATTATGTTGGTGCGGCTTCGGAACTTTTAACTATCTTGATATATCTCGAGAACTACGCATCTGATCAAAAAATATCATAGAACATAAAAAGTAGGAAACTTAATTCTCTACAAAAAAGGTCTCTTTACATTTTGCCATAGCTCGCTTCGTTTCCGAGATATTTGCAGATTTATCTCAAGGGAAGGGGCCTGACGGACATATTTCGAGATATTTCTTCTTCTTGTTGTTCTTCTTCTGCACAGCTAAGCTGGAAGTGGCATTTGCAGCTCGCAATAGTGCAGAGTTATCTCAAAGAAAGGGGCCACGGTGTTTCTGTATCTCTATTATGTTGTTGCGGCCTCGGAACTTTTAAATATCTTGATATATCTCGAGAACTACGCATCTGATCAAAAAATATCATAGAACATAAAAAGTAGGAAACTTAATTCTCTACAAAAAAGGTCTCTTAACATTTTGCCATAGCTCGCTTCGTTTCCGAGATATTTGCAGATTTATCTCAAGGGAAGGGGCCGGACGGACATATTTCGAGATATTTCTTCTTCTTGTTGTTCTTCTTCTGCACAGCCAAGCTGGAAGTGGCATTTGCAACTCGCAATTGTGCAGAGTTATCTCAAAGAAAGGGGCCACGGTGTTTCTGTATCTCTATTATGTTGGTGCGGCTTCGGAACTTTTAAATATCTTGATATATCTCGAGAACTACGCATCTGATCAAAAAATATCATAGAACATAAAAAGTAGGAAACTTAATTTTCTACAAAAAAGGTCTCTTAACATTTTGCCATCGCTCGCTTCGTTTCCGAGATATTTGCAGATATATCTCGAGGGAAGGGGCCTGACGGACATATTTCGAGATATTTCTTCTTCTTGTTGTTCTTCTTCTGCTCAGCTAAGCTGGAAGTGGCATTTGCAGCTCGCAATAGTGCAGAGTTATCTCAAAGAAAGGGGCCACGGTGTTTCTGTATCTCTTTTATGTTGGTGCCGCTTCGGAACTTTTAAATATCTTGATATATCTCGAGAACTACGCATCTGATCAAAAAATATCATAGAACATAAAAAGTAGGAAACTTAATTCTCTACAAAAAAGGTCTCTCAACATTTTGCCATAGCTCGCTTCGTTTCCGAGATATTTGCAGATTTATCTCAAGGGAAGGGGCCTGACGGACATATTTCGAGATATTTCTTCTTCTTGTTGTTCTTCTTCTGCACAGCTAAGCTGGAAGTGGCATTTGCAGCTCGCAATAGTGCAGAGTTATCTCAAAGAAAGGGGCCACGGTGTTTCTGCATCTCTATTATGTTGGTGCGGCTTCGGAACTTTTAAATATCTTGATATATCTCGAGAACTACGCATCTGATCAAAAAATATCATAGAACATAAAAAGTAGGAAACTTAATTCTCTACAAAAAAGGTCTCTTAACATTTTGCCATAGCTCGCTTCGTTTCCGAGATATTTGCAGATTCATCTCAAGGGAAGGGGCCTGACGGACATATCTCGAGATATTTCTTCTTCTTGTTGTTCTTCTTCTGCACAGCTAAACTGGAAGTGGCATTTCCAGCTCGCAATAGTGCAGAGTTATCTCAAAGAAAGGGGCCACGGTGTTTCTGTATCTCTATTATGTTGGTGCGGCTTCGGAACTTTTAAATATCTTGATATATCTCGAGAACTACGCATCTGATCAAAAAATATCATACAACATAAAAAGTAGGAAACTTAATTCTCTACAAAAAAGGTCTCTTAACATTTTGCCATAGCTCGCTTCGTTTCCGAGATATTTGCAGATTTATCTCAAGGGAAGGGGCCTGACGGACATATTTCGAGATATTTCTTCTTCTTGTTGTTCTTCTTCTTCACAGCTAAGCTGGAAGTGGCATTTGCAGCTCGCAATAGTGCAGAGTTATCTCAAAGAAAGGGGCCACGGTGTTTCTGTATCTCTATTATGTTGGTGCGGCTTCGGAACTTTTAAATATCTTGATATATCTCGAGAACTACGCATCTGATCAAAAAATATCATAGAACATAAAAAGTAGGAAACTTAATTCTCTACAAAAAAGGTCTCTTAACATTTTGCCATAGCTCGCTTCGTTTCCGAGATATTTGCAGATTTATCTCAGGGGAAGGGGCCTGACGGACATATTTCGAGATATTTCTTCTTCTTGTTGTTCTTCTTCTGCACAGCTAAGCTGGAAGTGGCATTTGCAGCTCGCAATAGTGCAGAGTTATCTCAAAGAAAGGGGCCACGGTGTTTCTGTATCTCTATTATGTTGGTGCGGCTTCGGAACTTTTAAATATCTTGATATATCTCGAGAACTACGCAACTGATCAAAAAATATCATAGAACATAAAAAGTAGGAAACTTAATTCTCTACAAAAAAGGTCTCTCAACATTTTGCCATAGCCCGCTTCGTTTCCGAGATATTTGCAGATTTATCTCAAGGGAAGGGGCCTGACGGACATATTTCGAGATATTTCTTCTTCTTGTTGTTCTTCTTCTGCACAGCTAAGCTGGAAGTGGCATTTGCAGCTCGCAATAGTGCAGAGTTATCTCAAAGAAAGGGGCCACGGTGTTTCTGTATCTCTATTATGTTGGTGCGGCTTCGGAACTTTTAAATATCTTGATATATCTCGAGAACTACGCAACTGATCAAAAAATATCATAGAACATAAAAAGTAGGAAACTTAATTCTCTACAAAAAAGGTCTCTTAACATTTTGCCATAGCTCGCTTCGTTTCCGAGATATTTGCAGATATATCTCAAGGGAAGGGGCCTGACGGACATATTTCGAGATATTTCTTCTTCTTGTTGTTCTTCTCCTGCACAGCTAAGCTGGAAGTGGCATTTGCAGCTCGCAATAGTGCAGAGTTATCTCAAAGAAAGGGGCCACGGTGTTTCTGTATCTCTATTATGTTGGTGCGGCTTCGGAACTTTCAAATATCTTGATATATCTCGAGAACTACGCGTCTGATCAAAAAATATCATAGAACATAAAAAATAGCAAACTTAATTCTCTACAAAAAAGGTCTCTTAACATTTTGCCATAGCTCGCTTCGTTTCCGAGATATTTGCAGATTTATCTCAAGGGAAGGGGCCTGACGGACATGTTTCGAGATATTTCTTCTTCTTGTTGTTCTTCTTCTGCACAGCTAAGCTGGAAGTGGCATTTGCGGCTCGCACTAGTGCAGAGTTATCTCAAAGAAAGGGGCCACGGTGTTTCTGTATCTCTATTATGTTGGTGCGGCTTCGGAACTTTTAAATATCTCGATATATCTCGAAAAGTACGCTTCTGATCAAAAAATATCATAGAAGATAAATTGTAGGAAACATAATTCTCTACAAGAAACGTCTCTTAACATTTTGCCATAGCTCGCTTCGTTTCCGAGATATTTGCAGATTCAGCTCAAAGGAACGGGCCTGACGGACATATTTCGAGATATTTCTTCTTCTTGTTGTTCTTCTTCTGCACAGCTAAGCTGGAAGTGGCATTTGCAGCTCGCAATAGTGCAGAGTTATCTCAAAGAAAGGGGCCACGGTGTTTCTGTATCTCTATTATGTTGGTGCGGCTTCGGAACTTTTAAATATCTTGATATATCTCGAGAACTACGCATCTGATCAAAAAATATCATAGAACATAAAAAGTAGGAAACTTAATTCTCTACAAAAAAGGTCTCTTAACATTTTGCCATAGCTCGCTTCGTTTCCGAGATATTTGCAGATTTATCTCAAGGGAAGGGGCCTGACGGACATATTTCGAGATATTTCTTCTTCTTGTTGTTCTTCTTCTTCACAGCTAAGCTGGAAGTGGTATTTGCAGCTCGCAATAGTGCAGAGTTATCTCAAAGAAAGGGGCCACGGTGTTTCTGTATCTCTATTATGTTGGTGCGGCTTCGGAACTTTTAAATATCTTGATATATCTCGAGAACTACGCATCTGATCAAAAAATATCATAGAACGTAAAAAGTAGGAAACTTAATTCTCTACAAAAAAGGTCTCTTAACATTTTGCCATAGCTCGCTTCGTTTCCGAGATATTTGCAGATTTATCTCAAGGGAAGGGGCCTGACGGACATGTTTCGAGATATTTCTTCTTCTTGTTGTTCTTCTTCTGCACAGCTAAGCTGGAAGTGGCATTTGCGGCTCGCACTAGTGCAGAGTTATCTCAAAGAAAGGGGCCACGGTGTTTCTGTATCTCTATTATGTTGGTGCGGCTTCGGAACTTTTAAATATCTCGATATATCTCGAAAACTACGCTTCTGATCAAAAAATATCATAGAAGATAAATTGTAGGAAACATAATTCTCTACAAGAAACGTCTCTTAACATTTTGCCATAGCTCGCTTCGTTTCCGAGATATTTGCAGATTCAGCTCAAAGGAACGGGCCTGACGGACATATTTCGAGATATTTCTTCTTCTTGTTGTTCTTCTTCTGCACAGCTAAACTGGAAGTGGCATTTCCAGCTCGCAATTGTGCAGAGTTGTCTCAAAGAAAGGGGCCACGGTGTTTCTGTATCTCTATTATGTTGGTGCGGCTTCGGAACTTTTAAATATCTTGATATATCTCGAGAACTACGCATCTGATCAAAAAATATCATAGAACATAAAAAGTAGGAAACTTAATTCTCTACAAAAAAGGTCTCTTAACATTTTGCCATAGCTCGCTTCGTTTCCGAGATATTTGCAGATTTATCTCAAGGGAAGGGGCCTGACGGACATATTTCGAGATATTTCTTCTTCTTGTTGTTCTTCTTCTTCACAGCTAAGCTGGAAGTGGCATTTACAGCTCGCAATAGTGCAGAGTTATCTCAAAGAAAGGGGCCACGGTGTTTCTGTATCTCTATTATGTTGGTGCGGCTTCGGAACTTTCAAATATCTTGATATATCTCGAGAACTACGCGTCTGAACAAAAAATATCATAGAACATAAAAAATAGCAAACTTAATTCTCTACAAAAAAGGTCTCTTAACATTTTGCCATAGCTCGCTTCGATTCCGAGATATTTGCAGATTTATCTCAAGGGAAGGGGCCTGACGGACATGTTTCGAGATATTTCTTCTTCTTGTTGTTCTTCTTCTGCACAGCTAAGCTGGAAGTGGCATTTGCGGCTCGCACTAGTGCAGAGTTATCTCAAAGAAAGGGGCCACGGTGTTTCTGTATCTCTATTATGTTGGTGCGGCTTCGGAACTTTTAAATATCTCGATATATCTCGAAAACTACGCTTCTGATCAAAAAATATCATAGAAGATAAATTGTAGGAAACATAATTCTCTACAAGAAACGTCTCTTAACATTTTGCCATAGCTCGCTTCGTTTCCGAGATATTTGCAGATTCAGCTCAAAGGAACGGGCCTGACGGACATATTTCGAGATATTTCTTCTTCTTGTTGTTCTTCTTCTGCACAGCTAAACTGGAAGTGGCATTTCCAGCTCGCAATTGTGCAGAGTTATCTCAAAGAAAGGGGCCACGGTGTTTCTGTATCTCTATTATGTTGGTGCGGCTTCGGAACTTTTAAATATCTTGATATATCTCGAGAACTACGCATCTGATCAAAAAATATCATAGAACATAAAAAGTAGGAAACTTAATTCTCTACAAAAAAGGTCTCTTAACATTTTGCCATAGCTCGCTTCGTTTCCGAGATATTTGCAGATTTATCTCAAGGGAAGGGGCCTGACGGACATATTTCGAGATATTTCTTCTTCTTGTTGTTCTTCTTCTTCACAGCTAAGCTGGAAGTGGCATTTGCAGCTCGCAATAGTGCAGAGTTATCTCAAAGAAAGGGGCCACGGTGTTTCTGTATATCTATTATGTTGGTGCGGCTTCGGAACTTTTAAATATCTTGATATATCTCGAGAACTACGCATCTGATCAAAAAATATCATAGAACATAAAAAGTAGGAAACTTAATTCTCTACAAAAAAGGTCTCTCAACATTTTGCCATAGCTCGCTTCGTTTCCGAGATATTTGCAGATTTATCTCAAGGGAAGGGGCCTGACGGACATATTTCGAGATATTTCTTCTTCTTGTTGTTCTTCTTCTGCACAGCTAAGCTGGAAGTGGCATTTGCAGCTCGCAATAGTGCAGAGTTATCTCAAAGAAAGGGGCCACGGTGTTTCCGTATCTCTATTATGTTGGTGCGGCTTCGGAACTTTTAAATATCTTGATATATCTCGAGAACTACGCAACTGATCAAAAAATATCATAGAACATAAAAAGTAGGAAACTTAATTCTCTACAAAAAAGGTCTCTTAACATTTTGCCATAGCTCGCTTCGTTTCCGAGATATTTGCAGATATATCTCAAGGGAAGGGGCCTGACGGACATATTTCGAGATATTTCTTCTTCTTGTTGTTCTTCTTCTGCACAGCTAAGCTGGAAGTGGCATTTGCAGCTCGCAATAGTGCAGAGTTATCTCAAAGAAAGGGGCCACGGTGTTTCTGTATCTCTATTATGTTGGTGCGGCTTCGGAACTTTCAAATATCTTGATATATCTCGAGAACTACGCATCTGATCAAAAAATATCATAGAACATAAAAAGTAGGAAACTTAATTCTCTACAAAAAAGGTCTCTCAACATTTTGCCATAGCTCGCTTCGTTTCCGAGATATTTGCAGATTTATCTCAAGGGAAGGGGCCTGACGGACATATTTCGAGATATTTCTTCTTCTTGTTGTTCTTCTTCTGCACAGCTAAGCTGGAAGTGGCATTTGCAGCTCGCAATAGTGCAGAGTTATCTCAAAGAAAGGGGCCACGGTGTTTCCGTATCTCTATTATGTTGGTGCGGCTTCGGAACTTTTAAATATCTTGATATATCTCGAGAACTACGCAACTGATCAAAAAATATCATAGAACATAAAAAGTAGGAAACTTAATTCTCTACAAAAAAGGTCTCTTAACATTTTGCCATAGCTCGCTTCGTTTCCGAGATATTTGCAGATATATCTCAAGGGAAGGGGCCTGACGGACATATTTCGAGATATTTCTTCTTCTTGTTGTTCTTCTTCTGCACAGCTAAGCTGGAAGTGGCATTTGCAGCTCGCAATAGTGCAGAGTTATCTCAAAGAAAGGGGCCACGGTGTTTCTGTATCTCTATTATGTTGGTGCGGCTTCGGAACTTTCAAATATCTTGATATATCTCGAGAACTACGCGTCTGATCAAAAAATATCATAGAACATAAAAAATAGCAAACTTAATTCTCTACAAAAAAGGTCTGTTAACATTTTGCCATAGCTCGCTTCGATTCCGAGATATATGCAGATTTATCTCAAGGGAAGGGGCCTGACGGACATATTTCGAGATATTTCTTCTTCTTGTTGTTCTTCTTCTGCACAGCTAAGCTGGAAGTGGCATTTGCAGCTCGCAATAGTGCAGAGTTATCTCAAAGAAAGGGGCCACGGTGTTTCCGTATCTCTATTATGTTGGTGCGGCTTCGGAACTTTTAAATATCTTGATATATCTCGAGAACTACGCAACTGATCAAAAAATATCATAGAACATAAAAAGTAGGAAACTTAATTCTCTACAAAAAAGGTCTCTTAACATTTTGCCATAGCTCGCTTCGTTTCCGAGATATTTGCAGATATATCTCAAGGGAAGGGGCCTGACGGACATATTTCGAGATATTTCTTCTTCTTGTTGTTCTTCTTCTGCACAGCTAAGCTGGAAGTGGCATTTGCAGCTCGCAATAGTGCAGAGTTATCTCAAAGAAAGGGGCCACGGTGTTTCTGTATCTCTATTATGTTGGTGCGGCTTCGGAACTTTTAAATATCTTGATATATCTCGAGAACTACGCATCTGATCAAAAAATATCATAGAACATAAAAAGTAGGAAACTTAATTCTCTACAAAAAAGGTCTCTTAACATTTTGCCATAGCTCGCTTCGTTTCCGAGATATTTGCAGATTTATCTCAAGGGAAGGGGCCTGACGGACATATTTCGAGATATTTCTTCTTCTTGTTGTTCTTCTTCTTCACAGCTAAGCTGGAAGTGGTATTTGCAGCTCGCAATAGTGCAGAGTTATCTCAAAGAAAGGGGCCACGGTGTTTCTGTATCTCTATTATGTTGGTGCGGCTTCGGAACTTTTAAATATCTTGATATATCTCGAGAACTACGCATCTGATCAAAAAATATCATAGAACATAAAAAGTAGGAAACTTAATTCTCTACAAAAAAGGTCTCTTAACATTTTGCCATAGCTCGCTTCGTTTCCGAGATATTTGCAGATTTATCTCAGGGGAAGGGGCCTGACGGACATATTTCGAGATATTTCTTCTTCTTGTTGTTCTTCTTCTGCACAGCTAAGCTGCAAGTGGCATTTGCAGCTCCCAATAGTGCAGAGTTATCTCAAAGAAAGGGGCCACGGTGTTTCTGTATCTCTATTATGTTGGTGCGGCTTCGGAACTTTCAAATATCTTGATATATCTCGAGAACTACGCGTCTGATCAAAAAATATCATAGAACATAAAAAGTAGGAAACTTAATTCTCTACAAAAAAGGTCTCTTAACATTTTGCCATAGCTCGCTTCGTTTCCGAGATATTTGCAGATTTATCTCAGGGGAAGGGGCCTGACGGACATATTTCGAGATATTTCTTCTTCTTGTTGTTCTTCTTCTGCACAGCTGAGCTGGAAGTGGCATTTACAGCTCGCAATAGTGCAGAGTTATCTCAAAGAAAGGGGCCACGGTGTTTCTGTATCTCTTTTATGTTGGTGCCGCTTCGGAACTTTTAAATATCTTGATATATCTCGAGAACTACGCATCTGATCAAAAAATATCATAGAACATAAAAAGTAGGAAACTTAATTCTCTACAAAAATGGTCTCTCAACATTTTGCCATAGCTCGCTTCGTTTCCGAGATATTTGCAGATTTATCTCAAGGGAAGGGGCCTGACGGCCATATTTCGAGATATTTCTTCTTCTTGTTGTTCCTCTTCTTCACAGCTAAGCTGGAAGTGGTATTTGCAGCTCGCAATAGTGCAGAGTTATCTCAAAGAAAGGGGCCACGGTGTTTCTGTATCTCTATTATGTTGGTGCGGCTTCGGAACTTTTAAATATCTTGATATATCTCGAGAACTACGCATCTGATCAAAAAATATCATAGAACATAAAAAGTAGGAAACTTAATTCTCTACAAAAAAGGTCTCTTAACATTTTGCCATAGCTCGCTTCGTTTCCGAGATATTTGCAGATTTATCTCAGGGGAAGGGGCCTGACGGACATATTTCGAGATATTTCTTCTTCTTGTTGTTCTTCTTCTGCACAGCTAAGCTGCAAGTGGCATTTGCAGCTCCCAATAGTGCAGAGTTATCTCAAAGAAAGGGGCCACGGTGTTTCTGTATCTCTATTATGTTGGTGCGGCTTCGGAACTTTTAAATATCTTGATATATCTCGAGAACTACGCAACTGATCAAAAAATATCATAAAACATAAAAAGTAGGAAACTTAATTCTCTACAAAAAAGGTCTCTTAAGATTTTGCCATAGCTCGCTTCGTTTCCGAGATATTTGCAGATATATCTCAAGGGAAGGGGCCTGACGGACATATTTCGAGATATTTCTTCTTCTTGTTGTTCTTCTTCTGCACAGCTAAGCTGGAAGTGGCATTTGCAGCTTGCAATAGTGCAGAGTTATCTCAAAGAAAGGGGCCACGGTGTTTCTGTATCTCTATTATGTTGGTGCGGCTTCGGAACTTTTAAATATCTTGATATAGCTCGAGATCTACGCATCTGATCAAAAAATATCATAGAACATGAAAAGTAGGAAACTTAATTCTCTACAAATAAGGTCTCTCAACATTTTGCCATAGCTCGCTTCGTTTCCGAGATATTTGCAGATTTATCTCAAGGGAAGGGGCCTGACGGACATATTTCGAGATATTTCTTCTTCTTGTTGTTCTTCTTCCGCACAGCTAAGCGGGAAGTGGCATTTGCGGCTCGCACTAGTGCAGAGTTATCTCAAAGAAAGGGGCCACGGTGTTTCTGTATCTCTATTATGTTGGTGCGGCTTCGGAACTTTTAAATATCGTGATATATCTCGAGAACTACGCAACTGATCAAAAAATATCATAGAACATAAAAAGTAGGAAACTTAATTCTCTACAAAAAAGGTCTCTTAACATTTTGCCATAGCTCGCTTCGTTTCCGAGATATTTGCAGATATATCTCAAGGGAAGGGGCCTGACGGACATATTTCGAGATATTTCTTCTTCTTGTTGTTCTTCTTCTGCACAGCTAAGCTGGAAGTGGCATTTGCAGCTCGCAATAGTGCAGAGTTATCTCAAAGAAAGGGGCCACGGTGTTTCTGTATCTCTATTATGTTGGTGCGGCTTCGGAACTTTCAAATATCTTGATATATCTCGAGAACTACGCGTCTGATCAAAAAATATCATAGAACATAAAAAGTAGGAAACTTAATTCTCTACAAAAAAGGTCTCTTAACATTTTGCCATAGCTCGCTTCGTTTCCGAGATATTTGCAGATATATCTCAGGGGAAGGGGCCTGACGGACATGTTTCGAGATATTTCTTCTTCTTGTTGTTCTTCTTCTGCACAGCTGAGCTGGAAGTGGCATTTACAGCTCGCAATAGTGCAGAGTTATCTCAAAGAAAGGGGCCACGGTGTTTCTGTATCTCTTTTATGTTGGTGCCGCTTCGGAACTTTTAAATATCTTGATATATCTCGAGAACTACGCATCTGATCAAAAAATATCATAGAACATGAAAAGTAGGAAACTTAATTCTCTACAAATAAGGTCTCTTAACATTTTGCCATAGCTCGCTTCGTTTCCGAGATATTTGCAGATTTATCTCAAGGGAAGGGGCCTGACGGACATATTTCGAGATATTTCTTCTTCTTGTTGTTCTTCTTCCGCACAGCTAAGCTGGAAGTGGCATTTGCGGCTCGCACTAGTGCAGAGTTATCTCAAAGAAAGGGGCCACGGTGTTTCTGTATCTCTATTATGTTGGTGCGGCTTCGGAACTTTTAAATATCTTGATATATCTCGAGATCTACGCATCTGATCAAAAAATATCATAGAACATGAAAAGTAGGAAACTTAATTCTCTACAAATAAGGTCTCTCAACATTTTGCCATAGCTCGCTTCGTTTCCGAGATATTTGCAGATTTATCTCAAGGGAAGGGGCCTGACGGACATATTTCGAGATATTTCTTCTTCTTGTTGTTCTTCTTCCGCACAGCTAAGCGGGAAGTGGCATTTGCGGCTCGCACTAGTGCAGAGTTATCTCAAAGAATGGGGCCACGGTGTTTCTGTATCTCTATTATGTTGGTGCGGCTTCGGAACTTTTAAATATCGTGATATATCTCGAGAACTACGCATCTGATCAAAAAATATCATAGAACATAAAAAGTAGGAAACTTAATTCTCTACAAAAAAGGTCTCTTAACATTTTGCCATAGCTCGCTTCGTTTCCGAGATATTTGCAGATATATCTCAAGGGAAGGGGCCTGACGGACATATTTCGAGATATGTCTTCTTCTTGTTGTTCTTCTTCTGCACAGCTAAGCTGGAAGTGGCATTTGCAGCTCGCAATAGTGCAGAGTTATCTCAAAGAAAGGGGCCACGGTGTTTCTGTATCTCTATTATGTTGGTGCGGCTTCGGAACTTTTAAATATCTTGATATATCTCGAGAACTACGCATCTGATCAAAAAATATCATAGAACATAAAAAGTAGGAAACTTAATTCTCTACAAAAAAGGTCTCTTAACATTTTGCCATAGCTCGCTTCGTTTCCGAGATATTTGCAGATTTATCTCAAGGGAAGGGGCCTGACGGACATATTTCGAGATATTTCTTCTTCTTGTTGTTCTTCTTCTTCACAGCTAAGCTGGAAGTGGCATTTGCAGCTCGCAATAGTGCAGAGTTATCTCAAAGAAAGGGGCCACGGTGTTTCTGTATCTCTATTATGTTGGTGCGGCTTCGGAACTTTTAAATATCTTGATATATCTCGAGATCTACGCATCTGATCAAAAAATATCATAGAACATGAAAAGTAGGAAACTTAATTCTCTACAAATAAGGTCTCTCAACATTTTGCCATAGCTCGCTTCGTTTCCGAGATATTTGCAGATTTATCTCAAGGGAAGGGGCCTGACGGACATATTTCGAGATATTTCTTCTTCTTGTTGTTCTTCTTCCGCACAGCTAAGCGGGAAGTGGCATTTGCGGCTCGCACTAGTGCAGAGTTATCTCAAAGAATGGGGCCACGGTGTTTCTGTATCTCTATTATGTTGGTGCGGCTTCGGAACTTTTAAATATCGTGATATATCTCGAGAACTACGCATCTGATCAAAAAATATCATAGAACATAAAAAGTAGGAAACTTAATTCTCTACAAAAAAGGTCTCTTAACATTTTGCCATAGCTCGCTTCGTTTCCGAGATATTTGCAGATATATCTCAAGGGAAGGGGCCTGACGGACATATTTCGAGATATGTCTTCTTCTTGTTGTTCTTCTTCTGCACAGCTAAGCTGGAAGTGGCATTTGCAGCTCGCAATAGTGCAGAGTTATCTCAAAGAAAGGGGCCACGGTGTTTCTGTATCTCTATTATGTTGGTGCGGCTTCGGAACTTTTAAATATCTTGATATATCTCGAGAACTACGCATCTGATCAAAAAATATCATAGAACATAAAAAGTAGGAAACTTAATTCTCTACAAAAAAGGTCTCTTAACATTTTGCCATAGCTCGCTTCGTTTCCGAGATATTTGCAGATTTATCTCAAGGGAAGGGGCCTGACGGACATATTTCGAGATATTTCTTCTTCGTGTTGTTCTTCTTCTTCACAGCTAAGCTGGAAGTGGCATTTGCAGCTCGCAATAGTGCAGAGTTATCTCAAAGAAAGGGGCCACGGTGTTTCTGTATCTCTATTATGTTGGTGCGGCTTCGGAACTTTTAAATATCTTGATATATCTCGAGAACTACGCATCTGGTCAAAAAATATCATAGAACATAAAAAGTAGGAAACTTAATTCTCTACAAAAAAGGTCTCTTAACATTTTGCCATAGCTCGCTTCGTTTCCGAGATATTTGCAGATATATCTCAAGGGAAGGAGCCTGACGGACATATTTCGAGATATGTCTTCTTCTTGTTGTTCTTCTTCTGCACAGCTAAGCTGGAAGTGGCATTTGCAGCTCGCAATAGTGCAGAGTTATCTCAAAGAAAGGGGCCACGGTGTTTCTGTATCTCTATTATGTTGGTGCGGCTTCGGAACTTTTAAATATCTTGATATATCTCGAGAACTACGCATCTGATCAAAAAATATCATACAACATAAAAAGTAGGAAACTTAATTCTCTACAAAAAAGGTCTCTTAACATTTTGCCATAGCTCCTTTCGTTTCCGAGATATTTGCAGATTTATCTCAAGGGAAGGGGCCTGACGGACATATTTCGAGATATTTCTTCTTCTTGTTGTTCTTCTTCTTCACAGCTAAGCTGGAAGTGGCATTTGCAGCTCGCAATAGTGCAGAGTTATCTCAAAGAAAGGGGCCACGGTGTTTCTGTATCTCTATTATGTTGGTGCGGCTTCGGAACTTTTAAATATCTTGATATATCTCGAGAACTACGCATCTGATCAAAAAATATCATAGAACATAAAAAGTAGGAAACTTAATTCTCTACAAAAAAGGTCTCTTAACATTTTGCCATAGCTCGCTTCGTTTCCGAGATATTTGCAGATTTATCTCTAGGGAAGGGGCCTGACGGACATATTTCGAGATATTTCTTCTTCTTGTTGTTCTTCTTCCGCACAGCTAAGCTGGAAGTGGCATTTGCGGCTCGCACTAGTGCAGAGTTATCTCAAAGAAAGGGGCCACGGTGTTTCTGTACCTCTATTATGTTGGTGCGGCTTCGGAACTTTTAAATATCTCGATATATCTCGAAAACTACGCTTCTGATCAAAAAATATCATAGAACATAAATTGTAGGAAACATAATTCTCTACAAAAAAGGTCTCTTAACATTTTGCCATAGCTCGCTTCGTTTCCGAGATATTTGCAGATATATCTCAAGGGAAGGGGCCTGACGGACATGTTTCGAGATATGTCTTCTTCTTGTTGTTCTTCTTCTGCACAGCTAAACTGGAAGTGGCATTTCCAGCTCGCAATTGTGCAGAGTTATCTCCAAGAAAGGGGCCACGGTGTTTCTGTATCTCTATTATGTTGGTGCGGCTTCGGAACTTTTAAATATCTTGATATATCTCGAGATCTACGCATCTGATCAAAAAATATCATAGAAGATGAAAAGTAGGAAACTTAATTCTCTACAAATAAGGTCTCTCAACATTTTGCCATAGCTCGCTTCGTTTCCGAGATATTTGCAGATTTATCTCAAGGGAAGGGGCCTGACGGACATATTTCGAGATATTTCTTCTTCTTGTTGTTCTTCTTCCGCACAGCTAAGCGGGAAGTGGCATTTGCGGCTCGCACTAGTGCAGAGTTATCTCAAAGAAAGGGGCCACGGTGTTTCTGTATCTCTATTATGTTGGTGCGGCTTCGGAACTTTTAAATATCGTGATATATCTCGAGAACTACGCAACTGATCAAAAAATATCATAGAACATAAAAAGTAGGAAACTTAATTCTCTACAAAAAAGGTCTCTTAACATTTTGCCATAGCTCGCTTCGTTTCCGAGATATTTGCAGATATATCTCAAGGGACGGGGCCTGACGGACATATTTCGAGATATTTCTTCTTCTTGTTGTTCTTCTTCTGCACAGCTAAGCTGGAAGTGGCATTTGCAGCTCGCAATAGTGCAGAGTTATCTCAAAGAAAGGGGCCACGGTGTTTCTGTATCTCTATTATGTTGGTGCGGCTTCGGAACTTTCAAATATCTTGATATATCTCGAGAACTACGCGTCTGATCAAAAAATATCATAGAACATGAAAAGTAGGAAACTTAATTCTCTACAAAAAAGGTCTCTTAACATTTTGCCATAGCTCGCTTCGTTTCCGAGATATTTGCAGATTTATCTCAGGGGAAGGGGCCTGACGGACATATTTCGAGATATTTCTTCTTCTTGTTGTTCTTCTTCTGCACAGCTGAGCTGGAAGTGGCATTTACAGCTCGCAATAGTGCAGAGTTATCTCAAAGAAAGGGGCCACGGTGTTTCTGTATCTCTTTTATGTTGGTGCCGCTTCGGAACTTTTAAATATCTTGATATATCTCGAGAACTACGCATCTGATCAAAAAATATCATAGAACATGAAAAGTAGGAAACTTAATTCTCTACAAATAAGGTCTCTTAACATTTTGCCATAGCTCGCTTCGTTTCCGAGATATTTGCAGATTTATCTCAAGGGAAGGGGCCTGACGGATATATTTCGAGATATTTCTTCTTCTTGTTGTTCTTCTTCCGCACAGCTAAGCTGGAAGTGGCATTTGCGGCTCGCACTAGTGCAGAGTTATCTCAAAGAAAGGGGCCACGGTGTTTCTGTATCTCTATTATGTTGGTGCGGCTTCGGAACTTTTAAATATCTTGATATATCTCGAGATCTACGCATCTGATCAAAAAATATCATAGAACATGAAAAGTAGGAAACTTAATTCTCTACAAATAAGGTCTCTCAACATTTTGCCATAGCTCGCTTCGTTTCCGAGATATTTGCAGATTTATCTCAAGGGAAGGGGCCTGACGGACATATTTCGAGATATTTCTTCTTCTTGTTGTTCTTCTTCCGCACAGCTAAGCGGGAAGTGGCATTTGCGGCTCGCACTAGTGCAGAGTTATCTCAAAGAATGGGGCCACGGTGTTTCTGTATCTCTATTATGTTGGTGCGGCTTCGGAACTTTTAAATATCGTGATATATCTCGAGAACTACGCATCTGATCAAAAAATATCATAGAACATAAAAAGTAGGAAACTTAATTCTCTACAAAAAAGGTCTCTTAACATTTTGCCATAGCTCGCTTCGTTTCCGAGATATTTGCAGATATATCTCAAGGGAAGGGGCCTGACGGACATATTTCGAGATATGTCTTCTTCTTGTTGTTCTTCTTCTGCACAGCTAAGCTGGAAGTGGCATTTGCAGCTCGCAATAGTGCAGAGTTATCTCAAAGAAAGGGGCCACGGTGTTTCTGTATCTCTATTATGTTGGTGCGGCTTCGGAACTTTTAAATATCTTGATATATCTCGAGAACTACGCATCTGATCAAAAAATATCATAGAACATAAAAAGTAGGAAACTTAATTCTCTACAAAAAAGGTCTCTTAACATTTTGCCATAGCTCGCTTCGTTTCCGAGATATTTGCAGATTTATCTCAAGGGAAGGGGCCTGACGGACATATTTCGAGATATTTCTTCTTCTTGTTGTTCTTCTTCTTCACAGCTAAGCTGGAAGTGGCATTTGCAGCTCGCAATAGTGCAGAGTTATCTCAAAGAAAGGGGCCACGGTGTTTCTGTATCTCTATTATGTTGGTGCGGCTTCGGAACTTTTAAATATCTTGATATATCTCGAGATCTACGCATCTGATCAAAAAATATCATAGAACATGAAAAGTAGGAAACTTAATTCTCTACAAATAAGGTCTCTCAACATTTTGCCATAGCTCGCTTCGTTTCCGAGATATTTGCAGATTTATCTCAAGGGAAGGGGCCTGACGGACATATTTCGAGATATTTCTTCTTCTTGTTGTTCTTCTTCCGCACAGCTAAGCGGGAAGTGGCATTTGCGGCTCGCACTAGTGCAGAGTTATCTCAAAGAATGGGGCCACGGTGTTTCTGTATCTCTATTATGTTGGTGCGGCTTCGGAACTTTTAAATATCGTGATATATCTCGAGAACTGCGCATCTGATCAAAAAATATCATAGAACATAAAAAGTAGGAAACTTAATTCTCTACAAAAAAGGTCTCTTAACATTTTGCCATAGCTCGCTTCGTTTCCGAGATATTTGCAGATATATCTCAAGGGAAGGGGCCTGACGGACATATTTCGAGATATGTCTTCTTCTTGTTGTTCTTCTTCTGCACAGCTAAGCTGGAAGTGGCATTTGCAGCTCGCAATAGTGCAGAGTTATCTCAAAGAAAGGGGCCACGGTGTTTCTGTATCTCTATTATGTTGGTGCGGCTTCGGAACTTTTAAATATCTTGATATATCTCGAGAACTACGCATCTGATCAAAAAATATCATAGAACATAAAAAGTAGGAAACTTAATTCTCTACAAAAAAGGTCTCTTAACATTTTGCCATAGCTCGCTTCGTTTCCGAGATATTTGCAGATTTATCTCAAGGGAAGGGGCCTGACGGACATATTTCGAGATATTTCTTCTTCTTGTTGTTCTTCTTCTTCACAGCTAAGCTGGAAGTGGCATTTGCAGCTCGCAATAGTGCAGAGTTATCTCAAAGAAAGGGGCCACGGTGTTTCTGTATCTCTATTATGTTGGTGCGGCTTCGGAACTTTTAAATATCTTGATATATCTCGAGAACTACGCATCTGGTCAAAAAATATCATAGAACATAAAAAGTAGGAAACTTAATTCTCTACAAAAAAGGTCTCTTAACATTTTGCCATAGCTCGCTTCGTTTCCGAGATATTTGCAGATATATCTCAAGGGAAGGGGCCTGACGGACATATTTCGAGATATGTCTTCTTCTTGTTGTTCTTCTTCTGCACAGCTAAGCTGGAAGTGGCATTTGCAGCTCGCAATAGTGCAGAGTTATCTCAAAGAAAGGGGCCACGGTGTTTCTGTATCTCTATTATGTTGGTGCGGCTTCGGAACTTTTAAATATCTTGATATATCTCGAGAACTACGCATCTGATCAAAAAATATCATACAACATAAAAAGTAGGAAACTTAATTCTCTACAAAAAAGGTCTCTTAACATTTTGCCATAGCTCCTTTCGTTTCCGAGATATTTGCAGATTTATCTCAAGGGAAGGGGCCTGACGGACATATTTCGAGATATTTCTTCTTCTTGTTGTTCTTCTTCTTCACAGCTAAGCTGGAAGTGGCATTTGCAGCTCGCAATAGTGCAGAGTTATCTCAAAGAAAGGGGCCACGGTGTTTCTGTATCTCTATTATGTTGGTGCGGCTTCGGAACTTTTAAATATCTTGATATATCTCGAGAACTACGCATCTGATCAAAAAATATCATAGAACATAAAAAGTAGGAAACTTAATTCTCTACAAAAAAGGTCTCTTAACATTTTGCCATAGCTCGCTTCGTTTCCGAGATATTTGCAGATTTATCTCTAGGGAAGGGGCCTGACGGACATATTTCGAGATATTTCTTCTTCTTGTTGTTCTTCTTCCGCACAGCTAAGCTGGAAGTGGCATTTGCGGCTCGCACTAGTGCAGAGTTATCTCAAAGAAAGGGGCCACGGTGTTTCTGTACCTCTATTATGTTGGTGCGGCTTCGGAACTTTTAAATATCTCGATATATCTCGAAAACTACGCTTCTGATCAAAAAATATCATAGAACATAAATTGTAGGAAACATAATTCTCTACAAAAAAGGTCTCTTAACATTTTGCCATAGCTCGCTTCGTTTCCGAGATATTTGCAGATTTATCTCAGGGGAAGGGGCCTGACGGACATATTTCGAGATATTTCTTCTTCTTGTTGTTCTTCTGCTGCACAGCTGAGCTGGAAGTGGCATTTACAGCTCGCAATAGTGCAGAGTTATCTCAAAGAAAGGGGCCACGGTGTTTCTGTATCTCTTTTATGTTGGTGCCGCTTCGGAACTTTTAAATATCTTGATATATCTCGAGAACTACGCATCTGATCAAAAAATATCATAGAACATAAAAAGTAGGAAACTTAATTCTCTACAAAAAAGGTCTCTCAACATTTTGCCATAGCCCGCTTCGTTTCCGAGATATTTGCAGATTTATCTCAAGGGAAGGGGCCTGACGGACATATTTCGAGATATTTCTTCTTCTTGTTGTTCTTCTTCTGCACAGCTAAGCTGGAAGTGGCATTTGCAGCTCGCAATAGTGCAGAGTTATCTCAAAGAAAGGGGCCACGGTGTTTCTGTATCTCTATTATGTTGGTGCGGCTTCGGAACTTTTAAATATCTTGATATATCTCGAGAACTACGCAACTGATCAAAAAATATCATAGAACATAAAAAGTAGGAAACTTAATTCTCTACAAAAAAGGTCTCTTAACATTTTGCCATAGCTCGCTTCGTTTCCGAGATATTTGCAGATATACTTCAAGGGAAGGGGCCTGACGGACATATTTCGAGATATGTCTTCTTCTTGTTGTTCTTCTTCTGCACAGCTAAGCTGGAAGTGGCATTTGCAGCTCGCAATAGTGCAGAGTTATCTCAAAGAAAGGGGCCACGGTGTTTCTGTATCTCTATTATGTTGGTGCGGCTTCGGAACTTTTAAATATCTTGATATATCTCGAGAACTACGCAACTGATCAAAAAATATCATAGAACATAAAAAGTAGGAAACTTAATTCTCTACAAAAAAGGTCTCTTAACATTTTGCCATAGCTCGCTTCGTTTCCGAGATATTTGCAGATTTATCTCAGGGGAAGGGGCCTGACGGACATATTTCGAGATATTTCTTCTTCTTGTTGTTCTTCTGCTGCACAGCTGAGCTGGAAGTGGCATTTACAGCTCGCAATAGTGCAGAGTTATCTCAAAGAAAGGGGCCACGGTGTTTCTGTATCTCTTTTATGTTGGTGCCGCTTCGGAACTTTTAAATATCTTGATATATCTCGAGAACTACGCATCTGATCAAAAAATATCATAGAACATAAAAAGTAGGAAACTTAATTCTCTACAAAAAAGGTCTCTCAACATTTTGCCATAGCCCGCTTCGTTTCCGAGATATTTGCAGATTTATCTCAAGGGAAGGGGCCTGACGGACATATTTCGAGATATTTCTTCTTCTTGTTGTTCTTCTTCTGCACAGCTAAGCTGGAAGTGGCATTTGCAGCTCGCAATAGTGCAGAGTTATCTCAAAGAAAGGGGCCACGGTGTTTCTGTATCTCTATTATGTTGGTGCGGCTTCGGAACTTTTAAATATCTTGATATATCTCGAGAACTACGCAACTGATCAAAAAATATCATAGAACATAAAAAGTAGGAAACTTAATTCTCTACAAAAAAGGTCTCTTAACATTTTGCCATAGCTCGCTTCGTTTCCGAGATATTTGCAGATTTATCTCAGGGGAAGGGGCCTGACGGACATATTTCGAGATATTTCTTCTTCTTGTTGTTCTTCTTCTGCACAGCTGAGCTGGAAGTGGCATTTACAGCTCGCAATAGTGCAGAGTTATCTCAAAGAAAGGGGCCACGGTGTTTCTGTATCTCTTTTATGTTGGTGCCGCTTCGGAACTTTTAAATATCTTGATATATCTCGAGAACTACGCAACTGATCAAAAAATATCATAGAACATAAAAAGTAGGAAACTTAATTCTCTACAAAAAAGGTCGCTTAACATTTTGCCATAGCTCGCTTCGTTTCCGAGATATTTGCAGATATATCTCAAGGGAAGGGGCCTGACGGACATATTTCGAGATATTTCTTCTTCTTGTTGTTCTTCTTCTGCACAGCTAAGCTGGAAGTGGCATTTGCAGCTCGCAATAGTGCAGAGTTATCTCAAAGAAAGGGGCCATGGTGTTTCTGTATCTCTATTATGTTGGTGCGGCTTCGGAACTTTCAAATATCTTGATATATCTCGAGAACTACGCAACTGATCAAAAAATATCATAGAACATAAAAAGTAGGAAACTTAATTCTCTACAAAAAAGGTCGCTTAACATTTTGCCATAGCTCGCTTCGTTTCCGAGATATTTGCAGATATATCTCAAGGGAAGGGGCCTGACGGACATATTTCGAGATATTTCTTCTTCTTGTTGTTCTTCTTCTGCACAGCTAAGCTGGAAGTGGCATTTGCAGCTCGCAATAGTGCAGAGTTATCTCAAAGAAAGGGGCCATGGTGTTTCTGTATCTCTATTATGTTGGTGCGGCTTCGGAACTTTCAAATATCTTGATATATCTCGAGAACTACGCGTCTGATCAAAAAATATCATAGAACATAAAAAATAGCAAACTTAATTCTCTACAAAAAAGGTCTCTCAACATTTTGCCATAGCTCGCTTCGTTTCCGAGATATTTGCAGATTTATCTCAAGGGAAGGGGCCTGACGGACATATTTCGAGATATGTCTTCTTCTTGTTGTTCTTCTTCTGCACAGCTAAGCTGGAAGTGGCATTTGCAGCTCGCAATAGTGCAGAGTTATCTCAAAGAAAGGGGCCACGGTGTTTCTGTATCTCTATTATGTTGGTGCGGCTTCGGAACTTTTAAATATCTTGATATATCTCGAGAACTACGCATCTGATCAAAAAATATCATACAACATAAAAAGTAGGAAACTTAATTCTCTACAAAAAAGGTCTCTTAACATTTTGCCATAGCTCCTTTCGTTTCCGAGATATTTGCAGATTTATCTCAAGGGAATGGGCCTGACGGACATATTTCGAGATATTTCTTCTTCTTGTTGTTCTTCTTCTTCACAGCTAAGCTGGAAGTGGCATTTGCAGCTCGCAATAGTGCAGAGTTATCTCAAAGAAAGGGGCCACGGTGTTTCTGTATCTCTATTATGTTGGTGCGGCTTCGGAACTTTTCAATACCTTGATATATCTCGAGAACTACGCATCTGATCAAAAAATATCATACAACATAAAAAGTAGGAAACTTAATTCTCTACAAAAAAGGTCTCTTAACATTTTGCCATAGCTCGCTTCGTTTCCGAGATATTTGCAGATTTATCTCAAGGGAAGGGGCCTGACGGACATATTTCGAGATATTTCTTCTTCTTGTTGTTCTTCTTCCGCACAGCTAAGCTGGAAGTGGCATTTGCGGCTCGCACGAGTGCAGAGTTATCTCAAAGAAAGGGGCCACGGTGTTTCTGTACCTCTATTATGTTGGTGCGGCTTCGGAACTTTTAAATATCTCGATATATCTCGAAAACTACGCTTCTGATCAAAAAATATCATAGAACATAAATTGTAGGAAACATGATTCTCTACAAAAAAGGTCTCTTAACATTTTGCCATAGCTCGCTTCGTTTCCGAGATATTTGCAGATTCATCTCAAGGGAAGGGGCCTGACGGACATGTTTCGAGATATTTCTTCTTCTTGTTGTTCTTCTTCTGCACAGCTAAGCTGGAAGTGGCATTTGCGGCTCGCACTAGTGCAGAGTTATCTCAAAGAACGGGGCCACGGTGTTTCTGTATCTCTATTATGTTGGTGCGGCTTCGGAACTTTTAAATATCTCGATATATCTCGAAAACTACGCTTCTGATCAAAAAATATCATAGAACATAAATTGTAGGAAACATAATTCTCTACAAAAAACGTCTCTTAACATTTTGCCATAGCTCGCTTCGTTTCCGAGATATTTGCAGATATATCTCAAGGGCAGGGGCCTGACGGACATATTTCGAGATATTTCTTCTTCTTGTTGTTCTTCTTCCGCACAGCTAAACTGGAAGTGGCATTTCCAGCTCGCAATAGTGCAGAGTTATCACAAAGAAAGGGGCCACGGTGTTTCTGTATCTCTATTATGTTGGTGCGGCTTCGGAACTTTTAAATAACTTGATATATCTCGAGAACTACGCATCTGATCGAAAAATATCATAGAACATAAAAAGTAGGAAACTTAATTCTTTACAAAAAAGGTCTCTTAACATTTTGCCATAGCTCGCTTCGTTTCCGAGATATTTGCAGATTTATCTCAAGGGAAGGGGCCTGACGGACATATTTCGAGATATTTCTTCTTCTTGTTGTTCTTCTTCCGCACAGCTAAGCTGGAAGTGGCATTTGCAGCTCGCAATAGTGCAGAGTTATCTCAAAGAAAGGGGCCACGGTGTTTCTGTATCTCTATTATGTTGGTGCGGCTTCGGAACTTTTAAATATCTTGATATATCTCGAGATCTACGCATCTGATCAAAAAATATCATAGAACATGAAAAGTAGGAAACTTAATTCTCTACAAATAAGGTCTCTCAACATTTTGCCATAGCTCGCTTCGTTTCCGAGATATTTGCAGATTTATCTCAAGGGAAGGGGCCTGACGGACATATTTCGAGATATTTCTTCTTCTTGTTGTTCTTCTTCCGCACAGCTAAGCGGGAAGTGGCATTTGCGGCTCGCACTAGTGCAGAGTTATCTCAAAGAAAGGGGCCACGGTGTTTCTGTATCTCTATTATGTTGGTGCGGCTTCGGAACTTTTAAATATCGTGATATATCTCGAGAACTACGCTTCTGATCAAAAAATATCATAGAACATAAATTGTAGGAAACATAATTCTCTACAAAAAAGGTCTCTTAACATTTTGCCATAGCTCGCTTCGTTTCCGAGATATTTGCAGATATATCTCAAGGGAAGGGGCCTGACGGACATGTTTCGAGATATTTCTTCTTCTTGTTGTTCTTCTTCTGCACAGCTAAACTGGAAGTGGTATTTCCAGCTCGCAATAGTGCAGAGTTATCTCAAAGAAAGGGGCCACGGTGTTTCTGTATCTCTATTATGTTGGTGCGGCTTCGGAACTTTTAAATATCTTGATATATCTCGAGAACTACGCATCTGATCAAAAAATATCATAGAACATAAAAAGTAGGAAACTTAATTCTCTACAAAAAAGGTCTCTTAACATTTTGCCATAGCTCGCTTCGTTTCCGAGATATTTGCAGATATATCTCAAGGGAAGGGGCCTGCCGGACATATTTCGAGATATTTCTTCTTCTTGTTGTTCTTCTTCTGCACAGGTGAACTGGAAGTGGCACTTCCAGCTCGCAATAGTGCAGAGTTATCTCAAAGAAAGGGGCCACGGTGTTTCTGTATCTCTATTATGTTGGTGCGGCTCCGGAACTTTTAAATATCTTGATATATCTCGAGAACTACGCATCTGATCAAAAAATATCATAGAACATAAAAAGTAGGAAACTTAATTCTCTACAAAAAAGGTCTCTTAACATTTTGCCATAGCTCGCTTCGTTTCCGAGATATTTGCAGATTTATCTCAAGGGAAGGGGCCTGACGGACATATTTCGAGATATTTCTTCTTCTTGTTGTTCTTCTTCTGCACAGCTAAGCTGGAAGTGGCATTTGCAGCTCGCAATAGTGCAGAGTTATCTCAAAGAAAGGGGCCACGGTGTTTCTGTATCTCTATTATGTTGGTGCGGCTTCGGAACTTTTAAATATCTTGATATATCTCGAGAACTACGCATCTGATCAAAAAATATCATAGAACATAAAAAGTAGGAAACTTAATTCTCTACAAAAAAGGTCTCTTAACATTTTGCCATAGCTCGCTTCGTTTCCGAGATATTTGCAGATTCAGCTCAAAGGAACGGACCTGACGGACATATTTCGAGATATTTCCTCTTCTTGTTGTTCTTCTTCTGCACAGCTAAACTGGAAGTGGCATTTGCAGCTCGCAATAGTGCAGAGTTATCTCAAAGAAAGGGGCCACGGTGTTTCTGTATCTCTATTATGTCGGTGCGGCTTCGGAACTTTTAAATATCTAGATATATCTCGAAAACTACGCTTCTGATCAAAAAATATCATAGAACATAAATTGTAGGAAACATAATTCTCTACAAAAAACGTCTCTTAACATTTTGCCATAGCTCGCTTCGTTTCCGAGATATTTGCAGATTTATCTCAGGGGAAGGGGCCTGACGGACATATTTCGAGATATTTCTTCTTCTTGTTGTTCTTCTTCTGCACAGCTAAGCTGGAAGTGGCATTTGCGGCTCGCAATAGTGCAGAGTTATCTCAAAGAAAGGGGCCACGGTGTTTCTGTATCTCTATTATGTTGGTGCGGCTTCGGAACTTTTAAATATCTCGATATATCTCGAAAACTACGCTTCTGATCAAAAAATATCATATAACATAAATTGTAGGAAACATAATTCTCTACAAAAAAGGTCTCTTAACATTTTGCCATAGCTCGCTTCGTTTCCGAGATATTTGCAGATTTATCTCAAGGGAAGGGGCCTGACGGACATATTTCGAGATATTTCTTCTTCTTGTTGTTCTTCTTCTGCACAGCTAAGCTGGAAGTGGCATTTGCAGCTCGCAATAGTGCAGAGTTATCTCAAAGAAAGGGGCCACGGTGTTTCTGTATCTCTATTATGTTGGTGCGGCTTCGGAACTTTTAAATATCTTGATATATCTCGAGAACTACGCATCTGATCAAAAAATATCATAGAACATAAAAAGTAGGAAACTTAATTCTCTACAAAAAAGGTCTCTTAACATTTTGCCATAGCTCGCTTCGTTTCCGAGATATTTGCAGATTCAGCTCAAAGGAACGGACCTGACGGACATATTTCGAGATATTTCCTCTTCTTGTTGTTCTTCTTCTGCACAGCTAAACTGGAAGTGGCATTTCCAGCTCGCAATAGTGCAGAGTTATCACAAAGAAAGGGGCCACGGTGTTTCTGTATCTCTATTATGTTGGTGCGGCTTCGGAACTTTTAAATATCTTGATATATCTCGAGAACTACGCATCTGATCGAAAAATATCATAGAACATAAAAAGTAGGAAACTTAATTCTCTACAAAAAAGGTCTCTTAACATTTTGCCATAGCTCGCTTCGTTTCCGAGATATTTGCAGATATATCTCAAGGGAAGGGGCCTGACGGACATATTTCGAGATATGACTTCTTCTTGTTGTTCTTCTTCTGCACAGCTAAGCTGGAAGTGGCATTTGCAGCTCGCAATAGTGCAGAGTTATCTCAAAGAAAGGGGCCACGGTGTTTCTGTATCTCTATTATGTTGGTGCGGCTTCGGAACTTTTAAATATCTCGATATATCTCGAAAACTACGCTTCTGATCAAAAAATATCATATAACATAAATTGTAGGAAACATAATTCTCTACAAAAAAGGTCTCTTAACATTTTGCCATAGCTCGCTTCGTTTCCGAGATATTTGCAGATTTATCTCAAGGGAAGGGGCCTGACGGACATATTTCGAGATATTTCTTCTTCTTGTTGTTCTTCTTCTGCACACCTAAGCTGGAAGTGGCATTTGCAGCTCGCAATAGTGCAGAGTTATCTCAAAGAAAGGGGCCACGGTGTTTCTGTATCTCTATTATGTTGGTGCGGCTTTGGAACTTTTAAATATCTTGATATATCTCGAGAACTACGCATCTGATCAAAAAATATCATAGAACATAAAAAGTAGGAAACTTAATTCTCTACAAAAAAGGTCTCTTAACGTTTTGCCATAGCTCGCTTCGTTTCCGAGATATTTGCAGATTTATCTCAAGGGAAGGGGCCTGACGGACATGTTTCGAGATATTTCTTCTTCTTGTTGTTCTTCTTCTGCACAGCTAAGCTGGAAGTGCCATTTGCGGCTCGCACTAGTGCAGAGTTATCTCAAAGAAAGGGGCCACGGTGTTTCTGTATCTCTATTATGTTGGTGCGGCTTCGGAACTTTTAAATATCTCGATATATCTCGAAAACTACGGTTCTGATCAAAAAATATCATAGAACATAAATTGTAGGAAACATAATTCTCTACAAAAAACGTCTCTTAACATTTTGCCATAGCTCGCTTCGTTTCCGAGATATTTGCAGATTCAGCTCAAAGGAACGGGCCTGACGGACATATTTCGAGATATTTCTTCTTCTTGTTGTTCTTCCTCTGCACAGCTAAGCTGGAAGTGGCATTTGCAGCTCGCAATAGTGCAGAGTTATCTCAAAGAAAGGGGCCACGGTGTTTCTGTATCTCTATTATGTTGGTGCGGCTTCCGAACTTTTAAGTATCTTGATATATCTCGAGAACTACGCATCTGATCAAAAAATATCATAGAACATGAAAAGTAGGAAACTTAATTCTCTACAAAAAAGGTCTCTTAACATTTTGCCATAGCTCGCTTCGTTTCCGAGATATTTGCAGATTTATCTCAAGGGAAGGGGCCTGACGGACATATTTCGAGATATTTCTTCTTCTTGTTGTTCTTCTTCTGCACAACTAAGCTGGAAGTGGCATTTGCGGCTCGCACTAGTGCAGAGTTATCTCAAAGAAAGGGGCCACGGTGTTTCTGTATCTCTATTATGTTGGTGCGGCTTCGGAACTTTTAAATATCTCGATATATCTCGAAAACCACGCTTCTGATCAAAAAATACCATAGAACATAAATTGTTGGAAACATAATTCTCTACAAAAAATGTCTCTTAACATTTTGCCATAGCTCGCTTCGTTTCCGAGATATTTGCAGATTCAGCTCAAAGGAACGGGCCTGACGGACATATTTCGAGATATTTCTTCTTCTTGTTGTTCTTCCTCTGCACAGCTAAGCTGGAAGTGGCATTTGCAGCTCGCAATAGTGCAGAGTTATCTCAAAGAAAGGGGCCACGGTGTTTCTGTATCTCTATTATGTTGGTGCGGCTTCGGAACTTTTAAATATCTCGATATATCTTGAAAACTACGCTTCTGATCAAAAAATATCATAGAAGATAAATTGTAGGAAACATAATTCTCTACAAAAAAGGTCTCTTAACATTTTGCCATAGCTCGTTTCGTTTCCGAGATATTTGCAGATATATCTCAAGGGAAGGGGCCTGATGGACATATTTCGAGATATTTCTTCTTCTTGTTGTTCTTCTTCTGCACAGCTAAACTGGAAGTGGCATTTCCGGCTCGCAATAGTGCAGAGTTATCTCAAAGAAAGGGGCCACGGTGTTTCTGTATCTCTATTATGTTGGTGCGGCTTCGCAACTTTTAAATATCTTGATATATCTCGAGAACTACGCATCTGATCAAAAAATATCATAGAACATAAAAAGTAGGAAACTTAATTCTCTACAAAAAAGGTCTCTTAACATTTTGCCATAGCTCGGTTCGTTTCCGAGATATTTGCAGATTTATCTCAAGGGAAGGGGCCTGACGGACATGTTTCGAGATATTTCTTCATCTTGTTGTTCTTCCTCTGCACAGCTAAGCTGGAAGTGGCATTTGCAGCTCGCAATAGTGCAGAGTTATCTCAAAGAAAGGGGCCACGGAGTCTCTGTATCTCTATTATGTTGGTGCGGCTTCCGAACTTTTAAATATCTTGATATATCTCGAGAACTACGCATCTGATCAAAAAATATCATAGAACATAAAAAGTAGGAAACTTAATTCTCTACAAAAAAGGTCTCTCAACATTTTGCCATAGCTCGCTTCGTTTCCGAGATATTTGCAGATTTATCTCAGGGGAAGGGGCCTGACGGACATATTTCGAGATATTTCTTCTTCTTGTTGTTCTTCTTCTGCACAGCTAAGCTGGAAGTGGCATTTGCAGCTCGCAATAGTGCAGAGTTATCTCAAAGAAAGGGGCCACGGTGTTTCTGTATCGCTATTATGTTGGTGCGGCTTCGGAACTTTTAAATATCTGGATATATCTCGAGAACTACGCATCTGATCAGAAAATATCATAGGACACCAAAAGTAGGAAACTTAATTCTCTACAATAAAGGTCTCTTAACATTTTGCCATAGCTCGCTTCGTTTCCGAGACATTTGCAGATTTATCTCAAGGGAAGGGGCCTGACGGACATACTTCGAGATATTTCTTCTTCTTGTTGTTCTTCTTCTGCACAGCTAAGCTGGAAGTGGCATTTGCAGCTCGCAATAGTGCAGAGTTATCTCAAAAAAAGGGGCCACGGTGTTTCTGTATCTCTATTATGTTGGTGCGGCTTCGGAACTTTCAAATTTCTTGATATATCTCGAGAACTACGCGTCTGATCAAAAAATATCATAGAACATAAAAAATAGCAAACTTAATTCTCTACAAAAAAGGTCTCTTTACATTTTGCCGTAGCTCGCTTCGTTTCCGAGATATTTGCAGAATTATCTCAAGGGAAGGGGCCTGACGGACATGTTTCGAGATATTTCTTCTTCTTGTTGTTCTTCTTCTGCACAGCTAAGCTGGAAGTGGCATTTGCGGCTCGCACTAGTGCAGAGTTATCTCAAAGAAAGGGGCCACGGTGTTTCTGTATCTCTATTATGTTGGTGCGGCTTCGGAACTTTTAACTATCTCGATACATCTCGAAAACTACGCATCTGATCTAAAAATATCATAGAACAGCAAAAGTAGAAAACTTAATTCTCTACAAAAAAGGTCTCTTAACATTTTGCCATAGCTCGCTTCGTTTCCGAGATATTTGCAGATTTATCTCAAGGGAAGGGGCCTGACGGACATATTTCGAGATATTTCTTCTTCTTGTTGTTCTTCTTCTGCACAGCTAAGCTGCAAGTGGCATTTGCAGCGCGCAATAGTGCAGAGTTATCTCAGAGAAAGGGGCCACGGTGTTTCTGTATCTTTATTATGTAGCTGCGGCTTCGGAACTTTTAAATATCTTGATATATCTCGAAAACTACGCATCTGGTCAAAAAATATCATAGAACATAAATAGTAGGAAACTTAATTTCCTACAAAAAAGGTGCCATAGCTCGCATCGTTTCCAAGATATTTACAGATTTAGCTCAAGGAAAGGGGCCTTACGGACATATTCCGAGATATTTCTTCTTCTGCACAGCTAAGCTGGAAGTGGCATTTGCGGCTCGGAATGGTGCAGAGTTATCTCAAAGAAAGGGGCCACGGTGTTTCTGTATCTTTATTATGTAGCTGCGGCTTCGGAACTTTTAACTATCTCGATATATCTCGAAAACTACGCATCTGATCAAAGAATATCATAGAACATAAATAGTAGGAAACTCAATTTCCTACAAAAAAGGTCTCTTAATATTTTGCCATAGCTCGCATCCTTTCCGAGATATTTGCAGATTTACCTCAAGGAACGGGGCCTCACGGACATATTTCGAGATATTTCTTCTTCTTGTTGTTCTTCTTCTGCACAGCTGAGATGGAAATGGCATTTGCAGGTCGGAATAGTGCGGAGTTATCTCAAAGGAAGTTGCCACGGTGTTTCTGTATCTTTATTATGTTGGTGCGGCTTCGGAACTTTCAAATATCTCAATATATCTCGAAAACTATGCATCTGATCAAAAAATTTCATAGTACATAAATAGTAGGAAACTTAAATTTCTTCAAAAAAGGTCTCCTAACATTTTGCCACAGCTCGCATCGTTTCCGAGATATTTGCAGATTTATCTCAAGGAAAGTCGCCTCAGGGACATATCCCAAGATATTTTTGCTTCTTGTTGTTCTGCTTCTGCACAGCTTAGCTGGAAGTGGCATTTGCAGCTTGGAATAGTGCAGAGTTATCTGAAGGAAAGGGGCCACGGTGTTTCTGTTGCTTTATTATGTTGGTGCGGCTTCGGAACCATTAAATATCTCGATATATCTCGGAAACTACGCATCTGATCAAAAAATTTCATAGTACATAAATAGTAGGAAACTTAATTCTCTACAAAAAAGGTCTCTTAACATTTTGCCATAGCTCGCATCGTTTCCGAGATATTTGCAGATTTAGCGCAAGGGAAGGGGCCTGAAGGACATATTTCGAGATATTTCTTCTTCTTGCTGTTCTTCTTCTGCACAGCTAAGCTGGACGTGGCATTTGCAGCTCGCAACAGTGCAGAGTTATCTGACAGAAAGGGGGCACGGTGTTTCTGTATCTCTATTATGTTGGTGCGGCTTCGGAACTTTTAAATATCTTGATATATCTCGAGAACTACGCATCTGATCAAAAAATATCATAGAACACAAAAAGTAGGAAACTTAATTCTCTGCAAATAAGGTCTCTTACCATTTTGCCATAGCTCGCTTCGTTTCCGAGATATTTGCAGATTTATCTCAAGGGAAGGGGCCTGACCTACATATTTCGAGATATTTCTTCTTCTTCTTGTTCTTCTTCTGCACAGCTAAGCTGGAAGTGGCATTTGCAGCTCGCAATAGTGCAGAGTTATCTCAAAGAAAGGGGCCACGGTGTTTCTGTATCTCTATTATGTTGGTGCCGCTTTGGAACTTTTAAATATCTGGATATATCTCGAGAACTACGTATCTGATCAGAAAATATCATAGAACACCAAAAGTAGGAAACTTAATTCTCTACAATAAAGGTCTCTTAACATTTTGCCATAGCTCGCTTCGTTTCCGAGACATTTGCAGATTTATCTCAAGGGAAGGGGCCTGACGGACATATTTCGAGATATTTCTTCTTCTTGTTGTTCTTCTTCTGCACAGCTAAGCTGCAAGTGGCATTTGCAGCGCGCAATAGTGCAGAGTTATCTCAGAGAAAGGGGCCACGGTGTTTCTGTATCTTTATTATGTAGCTGCGGCTTCGGAACTTTTAAATATCTTGATATATCTCGAGAACTACGCATCTGGTCAAAAAATATCATAGAACATAAATAGTAGGAAACTTAATTTCCTACAAAAAAGGTGTCATAGCTCGCATCGTTTCCAAGATATTTACAGATTTAGCTCAAGGAAAGGGGCCTTACGGACATATTCCGAGATATTTCTTCTTCTGCACAGCTAAGCTGGAAGTGGCATTTGCGGCTCGGAATGGTGCAGAGTTATCTCAAAGAAAGGGGCCACGGTGTTTCTGTATCTTTATTATGTAGCTGCGGCTTCGGAACTTTTAACTATCTCGATATATCTCGAAAACTACGCATCTGATCAAAGAATATCATAGAACATAAATAGTAGGAAACTCAATTTCCTACAAAAAAGTTCTCTTAATATTTTGCCATAGCTCGCATCCTTTCCGAGATATTTGCAGATTTACCTCAAGGAACGGGGCCTCACGGACATATTTCGAGATATTTCTTCTTCTTGTTGTTCTTCTTCTGCACAGCTAAGATGGAAATGGCATTTGCAGGTCGGAATAGTGCGGAGTTATCTCAATGGAAGTTGCCACGGTGTTTCTGTATCTTTATTATGTTGGTGCGGCTTCGGAACTTTCAAATATCTCAATATATCTCGAAAACTATGCATCTGATCAAAAAATTTCATAGTACATAAATAGTAGGAAACTTAAATTTCTTCAAAAAAGGTCTCCTAACATTTTGCCACAGCTCGCATCGTTTCCGAGATATTTGCAGATTTATCTCAAGGAAAGTCGCCTCAGGGACATATCCCAAGATATTTTTGCTTCTTGTTGTTCTGCTTCTGCACAGCTTAGCTGGAAGTGGCATTTGCAGCTCGGAATAGTGCAGAGTTATCTGAAGGAAAGGGGCCACGGTGTTTCTGTTGCTTTATTATGTTGGTGCGGCTTCGGAACCATTAAATATCTCGATATATCTCGGAAACTACGCATCTGATCAAGAAATTTCATAGTACATAAATAGTAGGAAACTTAATTCTCTACAAAAAAGGTCTCTTAACATTTTGCCATAGCTCGCATCGTTTCCGAGATATTTGCAGATTTAGCGCAAGGGAAGGGGCCTGAAGGACATATTTCGAGATATTTCTTCTTCTTGTTGTTCTTCTTCTGCACAGCTAAGCTGGACGTGGCATTTGCAGCTCGCAACAGTGCAGAGTTATCTGACAGAAAGGGGCCACGGTGTTTCTGTATCTTTATTATGTTTGTGCGGCTTCGGAACTTTTAAATATCTCGATATATCTCGGAAACTACGCATCTGATCAAAAAATATCATACAACATAAATAGTAGGAAACTTAATGCTCTACAAAAAAGGTCTCTTATCATTTTGCCATAGCTCGCATCGTTTCCGAGATATTTGCAGATTTAGCGCAAGGGAAGGGGCCTGAAGGACATATTTCGAGATATTTCTTCTTCTTGTTGTTCTCCTTCTGCACAGCTAAACTGGAAGTGGCATTTGCAGCTCGCAATAGTGCATAGTTATCTCAAAGAAAGGGGCGGCGGTGTTTCTGTATCTCTATTATGTTGGTGCGGCTTCGGAACTTTTAAATATCTTGATATATCTCGAAAACTACGCATCTGATCAAAAAATATGATAGAACATACAAAGTAGGAAACTTAATTCTCTACAAAAAATGTCTCTTAACATTTTGCCATAGCTCGCATCGTTTCCGAGATATTTGCAGATATATCTCAAGGGAAGGGGCCTGACGGACATATTTCGAGATATTTCTTCTTCTTGTTGTTCTTCTTCTGCACAGCTAAACTGGAAGTGGCATTTCCAGCTCGCAATAGTGCAGAGTTATCTCAAAGAAAGGGGCCACGGTGTTTCTGTATCTCTATTATGTTGGTGCGGCTTCGGAACTTTTAAATATCTTGATATATCTCGAGAACTACGCATCTGATCAAAAAATATCATAGAACATAAAAAGTAGGAAACTTAATTCTCTACAAAAAAGGTCTCTTAACATTTTGCCATAGCTCGCTTCGTTTCCGAGATATTTGCAGATATATCTCAAGGGAAGGGGCCTGACGGACATACTTCGAGATATTTCTTCTTCTTGTTGTTCTTCTTCTGCACAGCTAAGCTGGAAGTGGCATTTGCAGCTCGCAATAGTGCAGAGTTATCTCAAAAAAAGGGGCCACGGTGTTTCTGTATCTCTATTATGTTGGTGCGGCTTCGGAACTTTTAAGTATCTTGATATATCTCGAGAACTACGCATCTGATCAAAAAATATCATAGAACATAAAAAGTAGGAAACTTAATTCTCTACAAAAAAGGTCTCTCAACATTTTGCCATAGCTCGCTTCGTTTCCGAGATATTTGCAGATTTATCTCAGGGGAAGGGGCCTGACGGACATATTTCGAGATATTTCTTCTTCTTGTTGTTCTTCTTCTGCACAGCTAAGCTGGAAGTGGCATTTGCGGCTCGCAATAGTGCAGAGTTATCTCAAAGAAAGGGGCCACGGTGTTTCTGTATCTCTATTATGTTGGTGCGGCTTCGGAACTTTTAAATATCTTGATATATCTCGAGAACTACGCATCTGATCAAAAAATATCATAGAACATAAAAAGTAGGAAACTTAATTCTCTACAAAAAAGGTCTCTTAACATTTTGCCATAGCTCGCTTCGTTTCCGAGATATTTGCAGATTCACGTCAAAGGAACGGGCCTGACGGACATATTTCGAGATATTTCTTCTTCTTGTTGTTCTTCCTCTGCACAGCTAAGCTGGAAGTGGCATTTGCAGCTCGCAATAGTGCAGAGTTATCTCAAAGAAAGGGGCCACGGTGTTTCTGTATCTCTATTATGTTGGTGCGGCTTCGGAACTTTTAAATATCTTGATATATCTCGAGAACTACGCATCTGATCAAAAAATATCATAGAACATAAAAAGTAGGAAACTTAATTTTCTACAAAAAAGGTCTCTTAACATTTTGCCATAGCTCGCTTCGTTTCCGAGATATTTGCAGATATATCTCAAGGGAAGGGGCCTGACGGACATATTTCGAGATATTTCTTCTTCTTGTTGTTCTTCTTCTGCACAGCTAAGCTGGAAGTGGCATTTGCAGCTCGCAATAGTGCAGAGTTATCTCAAAAAAAGGGGCCACGGTGTTTCTGTATCTCTATTATGTTGGTGCGGCTTCGGAACTTTTAAGTATCTTGATATATCTCGAGAACTACGCATCTGATCAAAAAATATCATAGAACATAAAAAGTAGGAAACTTAATTCTCTACAAAAAAGGTCTCTCAACATTTTGCCATAGCTCGCTTCGTTTCCGAGATATTTGCAGATTTATCTCAGGGGAAGGGGCCTGACGGACATATTTCGAGATATTTCTTCTTCTTGTTGTTCTTCTTCTGCACAGCTAAGCTGGAAGTGGCATTTGCAGCTCGCAATAGTGCAGAGTTATCTCAAAGAAAGGGGCCACGGTGTTTCTGTATCTCTATTATGTTGGTGCCGCTTCGGAACTTTTAAATATCTGGATATATCTCGAGAACTACGCATCTGATCAGAAAATATCATAGAACACCAAAAGTAGGAAACTTAATTCTCTACAATAAAGGTCTCTTAACATTTTGCCATAGCTCGCTTCGTTTCCGAGACATTTGCAGATTTATCTCAAGGGAAGGGGCCTGACGGACATATTTCGAGATATTTCTTCTTCTTGTTGTTCTTCTTCTGCACAGCTAAGCTGCAAGTGGCATTTGCAGCGCGCAATAGTGCAGAGTTATCTCAGAGAAAGGGGCCACGGTGTTTCTGTATCTTTATTATGTAGCTGCGGCTTCGGAACTTTTAAATATCTTGATATATCTCGAAAACTACGCATCTGGTCAAAAAATATCATAGAACATAAATAGTAGGAAACTTAATTTCCTACAAAAAAGGTGTCATAGCTCGCATCGTTTCCAAGATATTTACAGATTTAGCTCAAGGAAAGGGGCCTTACGGACATATTCCGAGATATATCTTCTTCTGCACAGCTAAGCTGGAAGTGGCATTTGCGGCTCGGAATGGTGCAGAGTTATCTCAAAGAAAGGGGCCACGGTGTTTCTGTATCTTTATTATGTAGCTGCGGCTTCGGAACTTTTAACTATCTCGATATATCTCGAAAACTACGCATCTGATCAAAGAATATCATAGAACATAAATAGTAGGAAACTCAATTTCCTACAAAAAAGGTCTCTTAATATTTTGCCATAGCTCGCATCCTTTCCGAGATATTTGCAGATTTACCTCAAGGAACGGGGCCTCACGGACATATTTCGAGATATTTCTTCTTCTTGTTGTTCTTCTTCTGCACAGCTAAGATGGAAATGGCATTTGCAGGTCGGAATAGTGCGGAGTTATCTCAATGGAAGTTGCCACGGTGTTTCTGTATCTTTATTATGTTGGTGCGGCTTCGGAACTTTCAAATATCTCAATATATCTCGAAAACTATGCATCTGATCAAAAAATTTCATAGTACATAAATAGTAGGAAACTTAAATTTCTTCAAAAAAGGTCTCCTAACATTTTGCCACAGCTCGCATCGTTTCCGAGATATTTGCAGATTTATCTCAAGGAAAGTCGCCTCAGGGACATATCCCAAGATATTTTTGCTTCTTGTTGTTCTGCTTCTGCACAGCTTAGCTGGAAGTGGCATTTGCAGCTCGGAATAGTGCAGAGTTATCTGAAGGAAAGGGGCCACGGTGTTTCTGTTGCTTTATTATGTTGGTGCGGCTTCGGAACCATTAAATATCTCGATATATCTCGGAAACTACGCATCTGATCAAAAAATTTCATAGTATATAAATAGTAGGAAACTTAATTCTCTACAAAAAAGGTCTCTTAACATTTTGCCATAGCTCGCATCGTTTCCGAGATATTTGCAGATTTAGCGCAAGGGAAGGGGCCTGAAGGACATATTTCGAGATATTTCTTCTTCTTGTTGTTCTCCTTCTGCACAGCTAAACTGGAAGTGGCATTTGCAGCTCGCAATAGTGCATAGTTATCTCAAAGCAAGGGGCGGCGGTGTTTCTGTATCTCTATTATGTTGGTGCGGCTTCGGAACTTTTAAATATCTTGATATATCTCGAAAACTACGCATCTGATCAAAAAATATGATAGAACATACAAAGTAGGAAACTTAATTCTCTACAAAAAATGTCTCTTAACATTTTGCCATAGCTCGCATCGTTTCCGAGATATTTGCAGATATATCTCAAGGGAAGGGGCCTGACGGACATATTTCGAGATATTTCTTCTTCTTGTTGTTCTTCTTCTGCACAGCTAAACTGGAAGTGGCATTTCCAGCTCGCAATAGTGCAGAGTTATCTCAAAGAAAGGGGCCACGGTGTTTCTGTATCTCTATTATGTTGGTGCGGCTTCGGAACTTTTAAATATCTTGATATATCTCGAGAACTACGCATCTGATCAAAAAATATCATAGAACATAAAAAGTAGGAAACTTAATTCTCTACAAAAAAGGTCTCTTAACATTTTGCCATAGCTCGCTTCGTTTCCGAGATATTTGCAGATATATCTCAAGGGAAGGGGCCTGACGGACATATTTCCAGATATTTCTTCTTCTTGTTGTTCTTCTTCTGCACAGCTAAGCTGGAAGTGGCATTTGCAGCTCGCAATAGTGCAGAGTTATCTCAAAAAAAGGGGCCACGGTGTTTCTGTATCTCTATTATGTTGGTGCGGCTTCGGAACTTTTAAGTATCTTGATATATCTCGAGAACTACGCATCTGATCAAAAAATATCATAGAACATAAAAAGTAGGAAACTTAATTCTCTACAAAAAAGGTCTCTCAACATTTTGCCATAGCTCGCTTCGTTTCCGAGATATTTGCAGATTTATCTCAGGGGAAGGGGCCTGACGGACATATTTCGAGATATTTCTTCTTCTTGTTGTTCTTCTTCTGCACAGCTAAGCTGGAAGTGGCATTTGCGGCTCGCAACAGTGCAGAGTTATCTCAAAGAAAGGGGCCACGGTGTTTCTGTATCTCTATTATGTTGGTGCGGCTTCGGAACTTTTAAATATCTTGATATATCTCGAGAACTACGCATCTGATCAAAAAATATCATAGAACATAAAAAGTAGGAAACTTAATTCTCTACAAAAAAGGTCTCTTAACATTTTGCCATAGCTCGCTTCGTTTCCGAGATATTTGCAGATTCACGTCAAAGGAACGGGCCTGACGGACATATTTCGAGATATTTCTTCTTCTTGTTGTTCTTCCTCTGCACAGCTAAGCTGGAAGTGGCATTTCCAGCTCGCAATAGTGCAGAGTTATCTCAAAGAAAGGGGCCACGGTGTTTCTGTATCTCTATTATGTTGGTGCGGCTTCGGAACTTTTAAATATCTTGATATATCTCGAGAACTACGCATCTGATCAAAAAATATCATAGAACATAAAAAGTATGAAACTTAATTCTCTACAAAAAAGGTCTCTTAACATTTTGCCATAGCTCGCTTCGTTTCCGAGATATTTGCAGATATATCTCAAGGGAAGGGGCCTGACGGACATATTTCGAGATATTTCTTCTTCTTGTTGTTCTTCTTCTGCACAGCTAAGCTGGAAGTGGCATTTGCAGCTCGCAATAGTGCAGAGTTATCTCAAAAAAAGGGGCCACGGTGTTTCTGTATCTCTATTATGTTGGTGCGGCTTCGGAACTTTTAAGTATCTTGATATATCTCGAGAACTACGCATCTGATCAAAAAATATCCTAGAACATAAAAAGTAGGAAACTTAATTCTCTACAAAAAAGGTCTCTCAACATTTTGCCATAGCTCGCTTCGTTTCCGAGATATTTGCAGATTTATCTCAGGGGAAGGGGCCTGACGGACATATTTCGAGATATTTCTTCTTCTTGTTGTTCTTCTTCTGCACAGCTAAGCTGGAAGTGGCATTTGCGGCTCGCAATAGTGCAGAGTTATCTCAAAGAAAGGGGCCACGGTGTTTCTGTATCTCTATTATGTTGGTGCGGCTTCGGAACTTTTAAATATCTTGATATATCTCGAGAACTACGCATCTGATCAAAAAATATCATAGAACATAAAAAGTAGGAAACTTAATTCTCTACAAAAAAGGTCTCTTAACATTTTGCCATAGCTCGCTTCGTTTCCGAGATATTTGCAGATTCACGTCAAAGGAACGGGCCTGACGGACATATTTCGAGATATTTCTTCTTCTTGTTGTTCTTCCTCTGCACAGCTAAGCTGGAAGTGGCATTTGCAGCTCGCAATAGTGCAGAGTTATCTCAAAGAAAGGGGCCACGGTGTTTCTGTATCTCTATTATGTTGGTGCGGCTTCGGAACTTTTAAATATCTCGATATATCTCGAAAACTACGCTTCTGATCAAAAAATATCATAGAACATAAATTGTAGGAAACATAATTCTCTACAAAAAAGGTCTCTTAACATTTTGCCATAGCTCGTTTCGTTTCCGAGATATTTGCAGATATATCTCAAGGGAAGGGGCCTGATGGACATATTTCGAGATATTTCTTCTTCTTGTTGTTCTTCTTCTGCACAGCTAAACTGGAAGTGGCATTTCCGGCTCGCAATAGCGCAGAGTTATCTCAAAGAAAGGGGCCACGGTGTTTCTGTATCTCTATTATGTTGGTGCGGCTTCGGAACTTTTAAATATCTCGATATATCTCGGAAACTACGCATCTGATCAAAAAATATCATACAACATAAATAGTAGGAAACTTAATGCTCTACAAAAAAGGTCTCTTATCATTTTGCCATAGCTCGCATCGTTTCCGAGATATTTGCAGATTTAGCGCAAGGGAAGGGGCCTGAAGGACATATTTCGAGATATTTCTTCTTCTTGTTGTTCTCCTTCTGCACAGCTAAACTGGAAGTGGCATTTGCAGCTCGCAATAGTGCATAGTTATCTCAAAGAAAGGGGCGGCGGTGTTTCTGTATCTCTATTATGTTGGTGCGGCTTCGGAACTTTTAAATATCTCGATATATCTCGGAAACTACGCATCTGATCAAAAAATATCATACAACATAAATAGTAGGAAACTTAATGCTCTACAAAAAAGGTCTCTTATCATTTTGCCATAGCTCGCATCGTTTCCGAGATATTTGCAGATTTAGCGCAAGGGAAGGGGCCTGAAGGACATATTTCGAGATATTTCTTCTTCTTGTTGTTCTCCTTCTGCACAGCTAAACTGGACGTGGCATTTGCAGCTCGCAACAGTGCAGAGTTATCTGACAGAAAGGGGCCACGGTGTTTCTGTATCTTTATTATGTTTGTGCGGCTTCGGAACTTTTAAATATCTCGATATATCTCGGAAACTACGCATCTGATAAAAAAATATCATACAACATAAATAGTAGGAAACTTAATGCTCTACAAAAAAGGTCTCTTATCATTTTGCCATAGCTCGCATCGTTTCCGAGATATTTGCAGATTTAGCGCAAGGGAAGGGGCCTGAAGGACATATTTCGAGATATTTCTTCTTCTTGTTGTTCTCCTTCTGCACAGCTAAACTGGAAGTGGCATTTGCAGCTCGCAATAGTGCATAGTTATCTCAAAGAAAGGGGCGGCGGTGTTTCTGTATCTCTATTATGTTGGTGCGGCTTCGGAACTTTTAAATATCTTGATATATCTCGAAAACTACGCATCTGATCAAAAAATATGATAGAACATACAAAGTAGGAAACTTAATTCTCTACAAAAAATGTCTCTTAACATTTTGCCATAGCTCGCATCGTTTCCGAGATATTTGCAGATATATCTCAAGGGAAGGGGCCTGACGGACATATTTCGAGATATTTCTTCTTCTTGTTGTTCTTCTTCTGCACAGCTAAACTGGAAGTGGCATTTCCAGCTCGCAATAGTGCAGAGTTATCTCAAAGAAAGGGGCCACGGTGTTTCTGTATCTCTATTATGTTGGTGCGGCTTCGGAACTTTTAAATATCTTGATATATCTCGAGAACTACGCATCTGATCAAAAAATATCATAGAACATAAAAAGTAGGAAACTTAATTCTCTACAAAAAAGGTCTCTTAACATTTTGCCATAGCTCGCTTCGTTTCCGAGATATTTGCAGATATATCTCAAGGGAAGGGGCCTGACGGACATATTTCGAGATATTTCTTCTTCTTGTTGTTCTTCTTCTGCACAGCTAAGCTGGAAGTGGCATTTGCAGCTCGCAATAGTGCAGAGTTATCTCAAAAAAAGGGGCCACGGTGTTTCTGTATCTCTATTATGTTGGTGCGGCTTCGGAACTTTTAAGTATCTTGATATATCTCGAGAACTACGCATCTGATCAAAAAATATCATAGAACATAAAAAGTAGGAAACTTAATTCTCTACAAAAAAGGTCTCTTAACATTTTGCCATAGCTCGCTTCGTTTCCGAGATATTTGCAGATTTATCTCAGGGGAAGGGGCCTGACGGACATATTTCGAGATATTTCTTCTTCTTGTTGTTCTTCTTCTGCACAGCTAAGCTGGAAGTGGCATTTGCGGCTCGCAATAGTGCAGAGTTATCTCAAAGAAAGGGGCCACGGTGTTTCTGTATCTCTATTATGTTGGTGCGGCTTCGGAACTTTTAAATATCTTGATATATCTCGAGAACTACGCATCTGATCAAAAAATATCATAGAACATAAAAAGTAGGAAACTTAATTCTCTACAAAAAAGGTCTCTTAACATTTTGCCATAGCTCGCTTCGTTTCCGAGATATTTGCAGATTCACGTCAAAGGAACGGGCCTGACGGACATATTTCGAGATATTTCTTCTTCTTGTTGTTCTTCCTCTGCACAGCTAAGCTGGAAGTGGCATTTGCAGCTCGCAATAGTGCAGAGTTATCTCAAAGAAAGGGGCCACGGTGTTTCTGTATCTCTATTATGTTGGTGCGGCTTCGGAACTTTTAAATATCTTGATATATCTCGAGAACTACGCATCTGATCAAAAAATATCATAGAACATAAAAAGTAGGAAACTTAATTCTCTACAAAAAAGGTCTCTTAACATTTTGCCATAGCTCGCTTCGTTTCCGAGATATTTGCAGATATATCTCAAGGGAAGGGGCCTGACGGACATATTTCGAGATATTTCTTCTTCTTGTTGTTCTTCTTCTGCACAGCTAAGCTGGAAGTGGCATTTGCAGCTCGCAATAGTGCAGAGTTATCTCAAAGAAAGGGGCCACGGTGTTTCTGTATCTCTATTATGTTGGTGCCGCTTCGGAACTTTTAAATATCTGGATATATCTCGAGAACTACGCATCTGATCAGAAAATATCATAGAACACCAAAAGTAGGAAACTTAATTCTCTACAATAAAGGTCTCTTAACATTTTGCCATAGCTCGCTTCGTTTCCGAGACATTTGCAGATTTATCTCAAGGGAAGGGGCCTGACGGACATATTTCGAGATATTTCTTCTTCTTGTTGTTCTTCTTCTGCACAGCTAAGCTGCAAGTGGCATTTGCAGCGCGCAATAGTGCAGAGTTATCTCAGAGAAAGGGGCCACGGTGTTTCTGTATCTTTATTATGTAGCTGCGGCTTCGGAACTTTTAAATATCTTGATATATCTCGAAAACTACGCATCTGGTCAAAAAATATCATAGAACATAAATAGTAGGAAACTTAATTTCCTACAAAAATGGTGTCATAGCTCGCATCGTTTCCAAGATATTTACAGATTTAGCTCAAGGAAAGGGGCCTTACGGACATATTCCGAGATATTTCTTCTTCTGCACAGCTAAGCTGGAAGTGGCATTTGCGGCTCGGAATGGTGCAGAGTTATCTCAAAGAAAGGGGCCACGGTGTTTCTGTATCTTTATTATGTAGCTGCGGCTTCGGAACTTTTAACTATCTCGATATATCTCGAAAACTACGCATCTGATCAAAGAATATCATAGAACATAAATAGTAGGAAACTCAATTTCCTACAAAAAAGGTCTCTTAATATTTTGCCATAGCTCGCATCCTTTCCGAGATATTTGCAGATTTACCTCAAGGAACGGGGCCTCACGGACATATTTCGAGATATTTCTTCTTCTTGTTGTTCTTCTTCTGCACAGCTAAGATGGAAATGGCATTTGCAGGTCGGAATAGTGCGGAGTTATCTCAATGGAAGTTGCCACGGTGTTTCTGTATCTTTATTATGTTGGTGCGGCTTCGGAACTTTCAAATATCTCAATATATCTCGAAAACTATGCATCTGATCAAAAAATTTCATAGTACATAAATAGTAGGAAACTTAAATTTCTTCAAAAAAGGTCTCCTAACATTTTGCCACAGCTCGCATCGTTTCCGAGATATTTGCAGATTTATCTCAAGGAAAGTCGCCTCAGGGACATATCCCAAGATATTTTTGCTTCTTGTTGTTCTGCTTCTGCACAGCTTAGCTGGAAGTGGCATTTGCAGCTCGGAATAGTGCAGAGTTATCTGAAGGAAAGGGGCCACGGTGTTTCTGTTGCTTTATTATGTTGGTGCGGCTTCGGAACCATTAAATATCTCGATATATCTCGGAAACTACGCATCTGATCAAAAAATTTCATAGTACATAAATAGTAGGAAACTTAATTCTCTACAAAAAAGGTCTCTTAACATTTTGCCATAGCTCGCATCGTTTCCGAGATATTTGCAGATTTAGCGCAAGGGAAGGGGCCTGAAGGACATATTTCGAGATATTTCTTCTTCTTGTTGTTCTTCTTCTGCACAGCTAAGCTGGACGTGGCATTTGCAGCTCGCAACAGTGCAGAGTTATCTGACAGAAAGGGGCCACGGTGTTTCTGTATCTTTATTATGTTTGTGCGGCTTCGGAACTTTTAAATATCTCGATATATCTCGGAAACTACGCATCTGATCAAAAAATATCATACAACATAAATAGTAGGAAACTTAATGCTCTACAAAAAAGGTCTCTTATCATTTTGCCATAGCTCGCATCGTTTCCGAGATATTTGCAGATTTAGCGCAAGGGAAGGGGCCTGAAGGACATATTTCGAGATATTTCTTCTTCTTGTTGTTCTCCTTCTGCACAGCTAAACTGGAAGTGGCATTTGCAGCTCGCAATAGTGCATAGTTATCTCAAAGAAAGGGGCGGCGGTGTTTCTGTATCTCTATTATGTTGGTGCGGCTTCGGAACTTTTAAATATCTTGATATATCTCGAAAACTACGCATCTGATCAAAAAATATGATAGAACATACAAAGTAGGAAACTTAATTCTCTACAAAAAATGTCTCTTAACATTTTGCCATAGCTCGCATCGTTTCCGAGATATTTGCAGATATATCTCAAGGGAAGGGGCCTGACGGACATATTTCGAGATATTTCTTCTTCTTGTTGTTCTTCTTCTGCACAGCTAAACTGGAAGTGGCATTTCCAGCTCGCAATAGTGCAGAGTTATCTCAAAGAAAGGGGCCACGGTGTTTCTGTATCTCTATTATGTTGGTGCGGCTTCGGAACTTTTAAGTATCTTGATATATCTCGAGAACTACGCATCTGATCAAAAAATATCATAGAACGTAAAAAGTAGGAAACTTAATTCTCTACAAAAAAGGTCTCTTAACATTTTGCCATAGCTCGCTTCGTTTCCGAGATATTTGCAGATTCACGTCAATGGAACGGGCCTGACGGACATATTTCGAGATATTTCTTCTTCTTGTTGTTCTTCCTCTGCACAGCTAAGCTGGAAGTGGCATTTGCAGCTCGCAATAGTGCAGAGTTATCTCAAAGAAAGGGGCCACGGTGTTTCTGTATCTCTATTATGTTGGTGCGGCTTCGGAACTTTTAAATATCTTGATATATCTCGAGAACTACGCATCTGATCAAAAAATATCATAGAACATAAAAAGTAGGAAACTTAATTCTCTACAAAAAAGGTCTCTTAACATTTTGCCATAGCTCGCTTCGTTTCCGAGATATTTGCAGATATATCTCAAGGGAAGGGGCCTGACGGACATATTTCGAGATATTTCTTCTTCTTGTTGTTCTTCTTCTGCACAGCTAAGCTGGAAGTGGCATTTGCAGCTCGCAATAGTGCAGAGTTATCTCAAAAAAAGGGGCCACGGTGTTTCTGTATCTCTATTATGTTGGTGCGGCTTCGGAACTTTTAAGTATCTTGATATATCTCGAGAACTACGCATCTGATCAAAAAATATCATAGAACATAAAAAGTAGGAAACTTAATTCTCTACAAAAAAGGTCTCTCAACATTTTGCCATAGCTCGCTTCGTTTCCGAGATATTTGCAGATTTATCTCAGGGGAAGGGGCCTGACGGACATATTTCGAGATATTTCTTCTTCTTGTTGTTCTTCTTCTGCACAGCTAAGCTGGAAGTGGCATTTGCGGCTCGCAATAGTGCAGAGTTATCTCAAAGAAAGGGGCCACGGTGTTTCTGTATCTCTATTATGTTGGTGCGGCTTCGGAACTTTTAAATATCTTGATATATCTCGAGAACTACGCATCTGATCAAAAAATATCATAGAACGTAAAAAGTAGGAAACTTAATTCTCTACAAAAAAGGTCTCTTAACATTTTGCCATAGCTCGCTTCGTTTCCGAGATATTTGCAGATTCACGTCAAAGGAACGGGCCTGACGGACATATTTCGAGATATTTCTTCTTCTTGTTGTTCTTCCTCTGCACAGCTAAGCTGGAAGTGGCATTTGCAGCTCGCAATAGTGCAGAGTTATCTCAAAGAAAGGGGCCACGGTGTTTCTGTATCTCTATTATGTTGGTGCGGCATCGGAACTTTTAAATATCTTGATATATCTCGAGAACTACGCATCTGATCAAAAAATATCATAGAACATTAAAAGTAGGAAACTTAATTCTCTACAAAAAAGGTCTCTTAACATTTTGCCATAGCTCGCTTCGTTACCGAGATATATGCAGATTTATCTCAAGGGAAGGGGCCTGACGGACATATTTCGAGATATTTCTTCTTCTTGTTGTTCTTCTTCTGCACAGCTAAGCTGGAAGTGGCATTTGCAGCTCGCAATAGTGCAGAGTTATCTCAAAGAAAGGGGCCACGGTGTTTCTGTATCTCTATTATGTTGGTGCGGCTTCGGAACTTTTAAATATCTCGATATATCTCGAAAACTACGCTTCTGATCAAAAAATATCATAGAACATAAATTGTAGGAAACATAATTCTCTACAAAAAAGGTCTCTTAACATTTTGCCATAGCTCGTTTCGTTTCCGAGATATTTGCAGATATATCTCAAGGGAAGGGGCCTGATGGACATATTTCGAGATATTTCTTCTTCTTGTTGTTCTTCTTCTGCACAGCTAAACTGGAAGTGGCATTTCCAGCTCGCAATAGCGCAGAGTTATCTCAAAGAAAGGGGCCACGGTGTTTCTGTATCTCTATTATGTTGGTGCGGCTTCGGAACTTTTAAATATCTCGATATATCTCGGAAACTACGCATCTGATCAAAAAATATCATACAACATAAATAGTAGGAAACTTAATGCTCTACAAAAAAGGTCTCTTATCATTTTGCCATAGCTCGCATCGTTTCCGAGATATTTGCAGATTTAGCGCAAGGGAAGGGGCCTGAAGGACATATTTCGAGATATTTCTTCTTCTTGTTGTTCTCCTTCTGCACAGCTAAACTGGAAGTGGCATTTGCAGCTCGCAATAGTGCATAGTTATCTCAAAAAAAGGGGCCACGGTGTTTCTGTATCTCTATTATGTTGGTGCGGCTTCGGAACTTTTAAGTATCTTGATATATCTCGAGAACTACGCATCTGATCAAAAAATATCATAGAACATAAAAAGTAGGAAACTTAATTCTCTACAAAAAAGGTCTCTCAACATTTTGCCATAGCTCGCTTCGTTTCCGAGATATTTGCAGATTTATCTCAGGGGAAGGGGCCTGACGGACATATTTCGAGATATTTCTTCTTCTTGTTGTTCTTCTTCTGCACAGCTAAGCTGGAAGTGGCATTTGCAGCTCGCAATAGTGCAGAGTTATCTCAAAGAAAGGGGCCACGGTGTTTCTGTATCTCTATTATGTTGGTGCCGCTTCGGAACTTTTAAATATCTGGATATATCTCGAGAACTACGCATCTGATCAGAAAATATCATAGAACACCAAAAGTAGGAAACTTAATTCTCTACAATAAAGGTCTCTTAACATTTTGCCATAGCTCGCTTCGTTTCCGAGACATTTGCAGATTTATCTCAAGGGAAGGGGCCTGACGGACATATTTCGAGATATTTCTTCTTCTTGTTGTTCTTCTTCTGCACAGCTAAGCTGCAAGTGGCATTTGCAGCGCGCAATAGTGCAGAGTTATCTCAGAGAAAGGGGCCACGGTGTTTCTGTATCTTTATTATGTAGCTGCGGCTTCGGAACTTTTAAATATCTTGATATATCTCGAAAACAACGCATCTGGTCAAAAAATATCATAGAACATAAATAGTAGGAAACTTAATTTCCTACAAAAATGGTGTCATAGCTCGCATCGTTTCCAAGATATTTACAGATTTAGCTCAAGGAAAGGGGCCTTACGGACATATTCCGAGATATTTCTTCTTCTGCACAGCTAAGCTGGAAGTGGCATTTGCGGCTCGGAATGGTGCAGAGTTATCTCAAAGAAAGGGGCCACGGTGTTTCTGTATCTTTATTATGTAGCTGCGGCTTCGGAACTTTTAACTATCTCGATATATCTCGAAAACTACGCATCTGATCAAAGAATATCATAGAACATAAATAGTAGGAAACTCAATTTCCTACAAAAAAGGTCTCTTAATATTTTGCCATAGCTCGCATCCTTTCCGAGATATTTGCAGATTTACCTCAAGGAACGGGGCCTCACGGACATATTTCGAGATATTTCTTCTTCTTGTTGTTCTTCTTCTGCACAGCTAAGATGGAAATGGCATTTGCAGGTCGGAATAGTGCGGAGTTATCTCAATGGAAGTTGCCACGGTGTTTCTGTATCTTTATTATGTTGGTGCGGCTTCGGAACTTTCAAATATCTCAATATATCTCGAAAACTATGCATCTGATCAAAAAATTTCATAGTACATAAATAGTAGGAAACTTAAATTTCTTCAAAAAAGGTCTCCTAACATTTTGCCACAGCTCGCATCGTTTCCGAGATATTTGCAGATTTATCTCAAGGAAAGTCGCCTCAGGGACATATCCCAAGATATTTTTGCTTCTTGTTGTTCTGCTTCTGCACAGCTTAGCTGGAAGTGGCATTTGCAGCTCGGAATAGTGCAGAGTTATCCGAAGGAAAGGGGCCACGGTGTTTCTGTTGCTTTATTATGTTGGTGCGGCTTCGGAACCATTAAATATCTCGATATATCTCGGAAACTACGCATCTGATCAAAAAATTTCATAGTACATAAATAGTAGGAAACTTAATTCTCTACAAAAAAGGTCTCTTAACATTTTGCCATAGCTCGCATCGTTTCCGAGATATTTGCAGATTTAGCGCAAGGGAAGGGGCCTGAAGGACATATTTCGAGATATTTCTTCTTCTTGTTGTTCTTCTTCTGCACAGCTAAGCTGGACATGGCATTTGCAGCTCGCAACAGTGCAGAGTTATCTGACAGAAAGGGGCCACGGTGTTTCTGTATCTTTATTATGTTTGTGCGGCTTCGGAACTTTTAAATATCTCGATATATCTCGGAAACTACGCATCTGATCAAAAAATATCATACAACATAAATAGTAGGAAACTTAATGCTCTACAAAAAAGGTCTCTTATCATTTTGCCATAGCTCGCATCGTTTCCGAGATATTTGCAGATTTAGCGCAAGGGAAGGGGCCTGAAGGACATATTTCGAGATATTTCTTCTTCTTGTTGTTCTCCTTCTGCACAGCTAAACTGGAAGTGGCATTTGCAGCTCGCAATAGTGCATAGTTATCTCAAAGAAAGGGGCGGCGGTGTTTCTGTATCTCTATTATGTTGGTGCGGCTTCGGAACTTTTAAATATCTTGATATATCTCGAAAACTACGCATCTGATCAAAAAATATGATAGAACATACAAAGTAGGAAACTTAATTCTCTACAAAAAATGTCTCTTAACATTTTGCCATAGCTCGCATCGTTTCCGAGATATTTGCAGATATATCTCAAGGGAAGGGGCCTGACGGACATATTTCGAGATATTTCTTCTTCTTGTTGTTCTTCTTCTGCACAGCTAAACTGGAAGTGGCATTTCCAGCTCGCAATAGTGCAGAGTTATCTCAAAGAAAGGGGCCACGGTGTTTCTGTATCTCTATTATGTTGGTGCGGCTTCGGAACTTTTAAATATCTTGATATATCTCGAGAACTACGCATCTGATCAAAAAATATCATAGAACATAAAAAGTAGGAAACTTAATTCTCTACAAAAAAGGTCTCTTAACATTTTGCCATAGCTCGCTTCGTTTCCGAGATATTTGCAGATATATCTCAAGGGAAGGGGCCTGACGGACATATTTCGAGATATTTCTTCTTCTTGTTGTTCTTCTTCTGCACAGCTAAGCTGGAAGTGGCATTTGCAGCTCGCAATAGTGCAGAGTTATCTCAAAAAAAGGGGCCACGGTGTTTCTGTATCTCTATTATGTTGGTGCGGCTTCGGAACTTTTAAGTATCTTGATATATCTCGAGAACTACGCATCTGATCAAAAAATATCATAGAACATAAAAAGTAGGAAACTTAATTCTCTACAAAAAAGGTCTCTCAACATTTTGCCATAGCTCGCTTCGTTTCCGAGATATTTGCAGATTTATCTCAGGGGAAGGGGCCTGACGGACATATTTCGAGATATTTCTTCTTCTTGTTGTTCTTCTTCTGCACAGCTAAGCTGGAAGTGGCATTTGCGGCTCGCAATAGTGCAGAGTTATCTCAAAGAAAGGGGCCACGGTGTTTCTGTATCTCTATTATGTTGGTGCGGCTTCGGAACTTTTAAATATCTTGATATATCTCGAGAACTACGCATCTGATCAAAAAATATCATAGAACATAAAAAGTAGGAAACTTAATTCTCTACAAAAAAGGTCTCTTAACATTTTGCCATAGCTCGCTTCGTTTCCGAGATATTTGCAGATTCACGTCAAAGGAACGGGCCTGACGGACATATTTCGAGATATTTCTTCTTCTTGTTGTTCTTCCTCTGCACAGCTAAGCTGGAAGTGGCATTTGCAGCTCGCAATAGTGCAGAGTTATCTCAAAGAAAGGGGCCACGGTGTTTCTGTATCTCTATTATGTTGGTGCGGCTTCGGAACTTTTAAATATCTTGATATATCTCGAGAACTACGCATCTGATCAAAAAATATCATAGAACATAAAAAGTAGGAAACTTAATTCTCTACAAAAAAGGTCTCTTAACATTTTGCCATAGCTCGCTTCGTTTCCGAGATATTTGCAGATATATCTCAAGGGAAGGGGCCTGACGGACATATTTCGAGATATTTCTTCTTCTTGTTGTTCTTCTTCTGCACAGCTAAGCTGGAAGTGGCATTTGCAGCTCGCAATAGTGCAGAGTTATCTCAAAAAAAGGGGCCACGGTGTTTCTGTATCTCTATTATGTTGGTGCGGCTTCGGAACTTTTAAGTATCTTGATATATCTCGAGAACTACGCATCTGATCAAAAAATATCATAGAACATAAAAAGTAGGAAACTTAATTCTCTACAAAAAAGGTCTCTCAACATTTTGCCATAGCTCGCTTCGTTTCCGAGATATTTGCAGATTTATCTCAGGGGAAGGGGCCTGACGGACATATTTCGAGATATTTCTTCTTCTTGTTGTTCTTCTTCTGCACAGCTAAGCTGGAAGTGGCATTTGCGGCTCGCAATAGTGCAGAGTTATCTCAAAGAAAGGGGCCACGGTGTTTCTGTATCTCTATTATGTTGGTGCGGCTTCGGAACTTTTAAATATCTTGATATATCTCGAGAACTACGCATCTGATCAAAAAATATCATAGAACATAAAAAGTAGGAAACTTAATTCTCTACAAAAAAGGTCTCTTAACATTTTGCCATAGCTCGCTTCGTTTCCGAGATATTTGCAGATTCACGTCAAAGGAACGGGCCTGACGGACATATTTCGAGATATTTCTTCTTCTTGTTGTTCTTCCTCTGCACAGCTAAGCTGGAAGTGGCATTTGCAGCTCGCAATAGTGCAGAGTTATCTCAAAGAAAGGGGCCACGGTGTTTCTGTATCTCTATCATGTTGGTGCGGCTTCGGAACTTTTAAATATCTTGATATATCTCGAGAACTACGCATCTGATCAAAAAATATCATAGAACATTAAAAGTAGGAAACTTAATTCTCTACAAAAAAGGTCTCTTAACATTTTGCCATAGCTCGCTTCGTTACCGAGATATATGCAGATTTATCTCAAGGGAAGGGGCCTGACGGACATATTTCGAGATATTTCTTCTTCTTGTTGTTCTTCTTCTGCACAGCTAAGCTGGAAGTGGCATTTGCAGCTCGCAATAGTGCAGAGTTATCTCAAAGAAAGGGGCCACGGTGTTTCTGTATCTCTATTATGTTGGTGCGGCTTCGGAACTTTTAAATATCTCGATATATCTCGAAAACTACGCTTCTGATCAAAAAATATCATAGAACATAAATTGTAGGAAACATAATTCTCTACAAAAAAGGTCTCTTAACATTTTGCCATAGCTCGTTTCGTTTCCGAGATATTTGCAGATATAGCTCAAGGGAAGGGGCCTGATGGACATATTTCGAGATATTTCTTCTTCTTGTTGTTCTTCTTCTGCACAGCTAAACTGGAAGTGGCATTTCCGGCTCGCAATAGCGCAGAGTTATCTCAAAGAAAGGGGCCACGGTGTTTCTGTATCTCTATTATGTTGGTGCGGCTTCGGAACTTTTAAATATCTCGATATATCTCGGAAACTACGCATCTGATCAAAAAATATCATACAACATAAATAGTAGGAAACTTAATGCTCTACAAAAAAGGTCTCTTATCATTTTGCCATAGCTCGCATCGTTTCCGAGATATTTGCAGATTTAGCGCAAGGGAAGGGGCCTGAAGGACATATTTCGAGATATTTCTTCTTCTTGTTGTTCTCCTTCTGCACAGCTAAACTGGAAGTGGCATTTGCAGCTCGCAATAGTGCATAGTTATCTCAAAGAAAGGGGCGGCGGTGTTTCTGTATCTCTATTATGTTGGTGCGGCTTCGGAACTTTTAAATATCTTGATATATCTCGAAAACTACGCATCTGATCAAAAAATATGATAGAACATACAAAGTAGGAAACTTAATTCTCTACAAAAAATGTCTCTTAACATTTTGCCATAGCTCGCATCGTTTCCGAGATATTTGCAGGTTTAGCTCAAGGGAAGGGGCCTGACGGACATATTCCGAGATATTTCTTCTTCTTGTTGTGCTTCTTCTGCACAGCTTAGCGGGAAGTGGCATTTGCAGCTCGCAATAGTGCAGAGTTATCTCACAGAAAGGGGCCACGGTGTTTCTGTATCTCTATTATGTTGGTGCGGTTTCGCAACTTTTAAATATCTTAATATATCTCGAGAACTACGCATCTGATCAAGGAATATTATAGAACATAAAAAGTAGGAAACTTAATTATCTACAAAAAAGGTCTCTTAACATATTGCCATAGCTCGAATCGTTTCCGAGATATTTGCAGATTTAGCTCAAGGGAAGGGGCCTGACGGACATATTCCGAGATATTTCTTGTTCTTGTTGTGCTTCTTCTGCACAGCTAAGCTGGAACTGGCATTTGCAGCTCGCAATAGTGCAGAGTTATCTCAAAGAAAGGGGCCACGGTGTTTCTGTATCGCTATTATGTTGGTGCGGCTTCGGAACTTTTAAATATCTTGATATATCTCGAGAACTACGCATCTGATCAAAAAATATCATAGAACATAAAAAGTAGGAAACTTAATTCTCTGCAAATAAGGTCTCTTAACATTTTGCCATAGCTCGCTTCGTTTCCGAGATATTTGCAGATTTAGCGCAAGGGAAGGGGCCTGAAGGACATATTTCGAGATATTTCTTCTTCTTGTTGTTCTCCTTCTGCACAGCTAAACTGGAAGTGGCATTTGCAGCTCGCAATAGTGCATAGTTATCTCAAAGAAAGGGGCGGCGGTGTTTCTGTATCTCTATTATGTTGGTGCGGCTTCGGAACTTTTAAATATCTTGATATATCTCGAAAACTACGCATCTGATCAAAAAATATGATAGAACATACAAAGTAGGAAACTTAATTCTCTACAAAAAATGTCTCTTAACATTTTGCCATAGCTCGCATCGTTTCCGAGATATTTGCAGGTTTAGCTCAAGGGAAGGGGCCTGACGGACATATTCCGAGATATTTCTTCTTCTTGTTGTGCTTCTTCTGCACAGCTTAGCGGGAAGTGGCATTTGCAGCTCGCAATAGTGCAGAGTTATCTCACAGAAAGGGGCCACGGTGTTTCTGTATCTCTATTATGTTGGTGCGGTTTCGCAACTTTTAAATATCTTAATATATCTCGAGAACTACGCATCTGATCAAGGAATATTATAGAACATAAAAAGTAGGAAACTTAATTATCTACAAAAAAGGTCTCTTAACATATTGCCATAGCTCGAATCGTTTCCGAGATATTTGCAGATTTAGCTCAAGGGAAGGGGCCTGACGGACATATTCCGAGATATTTCTTGTTCTTGTTGTGCTTCTTCTGCACAGCTAAGCTGGAACTGGCATTTGCAGCTCGCAATAGTGCAGAGTTATCTCAAAGAAAGGGGCCACGGTGTTTCTGTATCGCTATTATGTTGGTGCGGCTTCGGAACTTTTAAATATCTTGATATATCTCGAGAACTACGCATCTGATCAAAAAATATCATAGAACATAAAAAGTAGGAAACTTAATTCTCTGCAAATAAGGTCTCTTAACATTTTGCCATAGCTCGCTTCGTTTCCGAGATATTTGCAGATTTATCTCAAGGGAAGGGGCCTGACCTACATATTTCGAGATATTTCTTCTTCTTCTTGTTCTTCTTCTGCACAGCTAAGCTGGAAGTGGCATTTGCAGCTCGCAATAGTGCAGAGTTATCTCAAAGAAAGGGGCCACGGTGTTTCTGTATCTCTATTATGTTGGTGCCGCTTCGGAACTTTTAAATATCTGGATATATCTCGAGAACTACGCATCTGATCAGAAAATATCATACAACACCAAAAGTAGGAAACTTAATTCTCTACAATAAAGGTCTCTTAACATTTTGCCATAGCTCGCTTCGTTTCCGAGACATTTGCAGATTTATCTCAAGGGAAAGGGCCTGACGGACATATTTCGAGATATTTCTTCTTCTTGTTGTTCTTCTTCTGCACAGCTAAGCTGGAAGTGGCATTTGCAGCTCGCAATAGTGCAGAGTTATCTCAAAAAAAGGGGCCACGGTGTTTCTGTATCTCTATTATGTTGGTGCGGCTTCGGAACTTTCAAATTTCTTGATATATCTCGAGAACTACGCGTCTGATCAAAAAATATCATAGAACATAAAAAATAGCAAACTTAATTCTCTACAAAAAAGGTCTCTTTACATTTTGCCATAGCTCGCTTCGTTTCCGAGATATTTGCAGATTTATCTCAAGGGAAGGGGCCTGACGGACATGTTTCGAGATATTTCTTCTTCTTGTTGTTCTTCTTCTGCACAGCTAAGCTGGAAGTGGCATTTGCGGCTCGCACTAGTGCAGAGTTATCTCAAAGAAAGGGGCCACGGTGTTTCTGTATCTCTATTATGATGGTGCGGCTTCGGAACTTTTAACTATCTCGATACATCTCGAAAACTACGCATCTGATCAAAAAATATCATAGAACACCAAAAGTAGGAAACTTAATTCTCTACAAAAAAGGTCTCTTAACATTTTGCCATAGCTCGCTTCGTTTCCGAGATATTTGCAGATTTATCTCAAGGGAAGGGGCCTGACGGACATATTTCGAGATATTTCTTCTTCTTGTTGTTCTTCTTCTGCACAGCTAAGCTGCAAGTGGCATTTGCAGCGCGCAATAGTGCAGAGTTATCTCAGAGAAAGGGGCCACGGTGTTTCTGTATCTTTATTATGTAGCTGCGGCTTCGGAACTTTTAAATATCTTGATATATCTCGAAAACTACGCATCTGGTCAAAAAATATCATAGAACATAAATAGTAGGAAACTTAATTTCCTACAAAAAAGGTGCCATAGCTCGCATCGTTTCCAAGATATTTACAGATTTAGCTCAAGGAAAGGGGCCTTACGGACATATTCCGAGATATTTCTTCTTCTGCACAGCTAAGCTGGAAGTGGCATTTGCGGCTCGGAATGGTGCAGAGTTATCTCAAAGAAAGGGGCCACGGTGTTTCTGTATCTTTATTATGTAGCTGCGGCTTCGGAACTTTTAACTATCTCGATATATCTCGAAAACTACGCATCTGATCAAAGAATATCATAGAACATAAATAGTAGGAAACTCAATTTCCTACAAAAAAGGTCTCTTAATATTTTGCCATAGCTCGCATCCTTTCCGAGATATTTGCAGATTTACCTCAAGGAACGGGGCCTCACGGACATATTTCGAGATATTTCTTCTTCTTGTTGTTCTTCTTCTGCACAGCTAAGATGGAAATGGCATTTGCAGGTCGGAATAGTGCGGAGTTATCTCAAAGGAAGTTGCCACGGTGTTTCTGTATCTTTATTATGTTGGTGCGGCTTCGGAACTTTCAAATATCTCAATATATCTCGAAAACTATGCATCTGATCAAAAAATTTCATAGTACATAAATAGTAGGAAACTTAAATTTCTTCAAAAAAGGTCTCCTAACATTTTGCCACAGCTCGCACCGTTTCCGAGATATTTGCAGATTTATCTCAAGGAAAGTCGCCTCAGGGACATATCCCAAGATATTTTTGATTCTTGTTGTTCTGGTTCTGCACAGCTTAGCTGGAAGTGGCATTTGCAGCTCGGAATAGTGCAGAGTTATCTGAAGGAAAGGGGCCACGGTGTTTCTGTTGCTTTATTATGTTGGTGCGGCTTCGGAACCATTAAATATCTCGATATATCTCGGAAACTACGCATCTGATCAAAAAATTTCATAGTACATAAATAGTAGGAAACTTAATTCTCTACAAAAAAGGTCTCTTAACATATTGCCATAGCTTGAATCGTTTCCGAGATATTTGCAGATTTAGCTCAAGGGAAGGGGCCTGACGGACATATTCCGAGATATTTCTTGTTCTTGTTGTGCTTCTTCTGCACAGCTAAGCTGGAACTGGCATTTGCAGCTCGCAATAGTGCAGAGTTATCTCACAGAAAGGGGCCACGGTGTTTCTGTATCTCTATTATGTTGGTGCGGCTTCGGAACTTCTGAATATCTCGATATATCTAGAAAACTACGCATCTGACCAAAAAATATCATAGAACATAAATAGTAGGAACCTTAATTTCCTGCAAAAAAGGTCTCTTAATATTTTGCCATAGCTCGCATCGTTTCCAAGATATTTGCAGATTTAACTCAAGGGAAGGGGCCTGACGGACATATTTCGAGATACTTCTTCCTCTTGTTGTTCTTCTTCTGCACAGCTAAGCTGGAAGTTGCATTTGCAGCTCGCAATAGTGCAGAGTTATCTCACAGAAAGGGGTTACGGTGTTTCTGTATCTCTAATATGTTGGTGCCGCTTCGGAACTTTTAAATATCTTGATATATCTCGAGAACTACGCATCTGATCAAAAAATATCATAGTACATAAAAAGTAGGAAACCTAATTCTCTACAAAAAGAGTCTCTCAACATTTTGCCATAACTCGCATCGTTTCCGAGATATTTGCAGATTTAGCTCAAGGGAAGGGGCCTGACGGACATATTCCGAGATATTTCTTGTTCTTGTTGTGCTTCTTCTGCAGAGCTAAGCTGGACCTGGCATTTGCAGCTCGCAATAGTGCAGAGTTATCTCGCAGAAAGGGTCCACGGTGTTTCTGTATCTCTATTATGTTGGTGCGGCTTCGGAACTTTTGAATATTTCGATATATCTCGAAAACTACGCATCTGACCAAAAAATATCATAGAACATAAATAGTAGGAACCTTAATTTCCTGCAAAAAAGGTCTCTTAACATTTTGCCATAGCTCGCATCGTTTCCATGATATTTGCAGGTTTAGCTCAAGGGAAGGGGCCTGACGGACATATTCCGAGATATTTCTTGTTCTTGTTGTGCTTCTTCTGCACAGCTAAGCTGGAACTGGCATTTGCAGCTCGCAATAGTGCAGAGTTATCTCAAAGAAAGAGGCCACGGTGTTTCTGTACCTCTATTATGTTGGTGCAGCTTCGGAACTTTTAAATATCTTGATATATCTCGAGAACTACGCATCTGATCAAAAAATATCATAGAACATAAAAAGTAGGAAACCTGATTTTCTACAAAAAAGGTCCCTTAACATTTTGCCGTAGCTCGCTTCGTTTCCGAGATATTTGCAGATTTATCTCAAGGGAAGGGGCCTGACGGACATATTTCAAAATATTTCTTATCCTTGTTGTTCTTCTTCTGCACAGCTAAGCTGGAAGTGGCATTTGCAGCTCGCAATAGTGCAGAGTTATCTCAAAGAAAGAGGCCACGGTGTTTCTGTACCTCTATTATGTTTGTGCAGCTTCGGAACTTTTAAATATCTTGATATATCTCGAGAACTACGCATCTGATCAAAAAATATCATAGAAGATAAAAAGTCGGAAACATAATTCTCTACAAAAAAGGTCTCTTAACATTTTGCCATAGCTCGCTTCGTTTCCGAGATATTTGCAGATTTATCTCAAGGGAAGGGGCCTAACGGACATATTTCGAGATATTTCTTCTTCTTCTTGTTCTTCTTCTGCACAGCTAAGCTGGAAGTGGCATTTGCAGCTCGCAATAGTGCAGAGTTATCTCAAAGAAAGGGGCCACGGTGTTTCTGTATCTCTATTATGTTGGTGCGGCTTCGGAACTTTTAAATATCTCGATATATCTCGAAAACTACGCTTCTGATCAAAAAATATTAGAGAACGTAAATTGTAGGAAACATAATTCTCTACAAAAAAGGTCTCTTAACATTTTGCCATAGCTCGCTTCGTTTCCGAGATATTTGCAGATTTATCTCAAGGGAAGGGGCCTGACGGACATATTTCGAGATATTTCTTCTTCTTGTTGTTCTCCTTCTGCACAGCTAAGCTGGAAGTGGCATTTGCAGCTCGCAATAGTGCAGAGTTATCTCAAAGAAAGGGGCCACGGTGTTTCTGTATCTCTATTATGTTGGTGCGGCTTCGGAACTTTTAAATATCTTGATATATCTCCAGAACTACGCATCTGATCAAAAAATATCATAGAACATAAAAAGTGGGAAACTTAATTCTCTACAAAAAAGGTCTCTTAACATTTTGCAATAGCTCGCTTGGTTTCCGAGATATTTGCAGATTTATCTCAAGGGAAGGGGCCTGACGGACATATTTCGAGATATTTCTTCTTCTTGTTGTTCTTCTTCTGCACAGCTAAGCTGGAAGTGGCATTTGTAGCTCGCAATGGTGCAGAGTTATCTCAAAGAAAGGGGCCACGGTGTTTCTGTATCTCTATTATGTTGGTGCGGCTTCGGAACTTTTAAATATCTCGATATATCTCGAAAACTACGCTTCTGATCAAAAAATATCATAGAACATAAATTGTAGGAAACATAATTCTCTATAAAAATGGTCTCTTAACGTTTTGCCATAGCTGGCATCGTTTCCGAGATATTTGCAGATTTAGCTCAAGGGAAGGGGCCTGACGGACATATTCCGAGATATTTCTTCTTCTTGTTGTTCCTCTTCTGCACAGCTAAGCTGGAAGTGGCATTTGCAGCTCGCAATAGTGCAGAGTTATCTCAAAGAAAGAGGCCACGGTGTTTCTGTATCTCTATTATGTTGGTGCGGCTTCGGAACTTTTAAATATCTCGATATATCTCGAAAACTACGCTTCTGATCAAAAAATATCGGAGAACGTAAATTGTAGGAAACATAATTCTCTACAAAAAAGGTCTCTTAACATTTTGCCATAGCTCGCTTCGTTTCCGAGATATTTGCAGATTTATCTCAAGGGGAGGGGCCTGACGGACATATTTCGAGATATTTCTTCTTCTTGTTGTTCTTCTTCTGCACAGCTAAGCTGGAAGTGGCATTTGCAGCTCGCAATAGTGCAGAGTTATCGCAAAGAAAGGGGCCACGGTGTTTCTGTATCTCTATTATGTTGGTGCGGCTTCGGAACTTTTAAATATCTTGTTATATCTCGAGAACTACGCATCTGACCAAAAAATATCGTAGAACATAAAAAGTAGGAAACTTAATTCTCTACAAGAAAGGTCTCTTAACATTTTGCCATAGCTCGCTTCGTTTCCGAGATATTTGCAGATATATCTCAAGGGAAGGGGCCTGACGGACATATTTCGAGATATTTCTTCTTCTTGTTGTTCTTCTTCTGCACAGCTAAGCTGGAAGTGGCATTTGCAGCTCGCAATAGTGCAGAGTTATCTCAAAGAAAGGGGCCACGGGGTTTCTGTATCTCTATTATGTTGGTGCCGCTTCGGAACTTTTAAATATCTGGATATATCTCGAGAACTACGCATCTGATCAAAAAATATCACAGAACATAAAAAGTAGGAAACTTAATTCTCTACAAAAAAGGTCTCTTAACATTTTGCCATAGCTCGCTTCGTTTCCGAGATATTTGCAGATTTATCTCAAGGGAAGGGGCCTAACGGACATATTTCGAGATATTTCTTCTTCTTGTTGTTCTTCTTCTGCACAGCTAAGCTGGAAGTGGCATTTGCAGCTCGCAATAGTGCAGAGTTATCTCAAAGAAAGGGGCCACGGTGTTTCTGTATCTCTATTATGTTGGTGCGGCTTCGGAACTTTTAAATATCTCGATATATCTCGAAAACTACGCTTCTGATCAAAAAATATCATAGAGCATAAATTGTAGGAAACATAATTCTCTACAAAAAAGGTCTCTTAACGTTTTGCCATAGCTGGCATCGTTTCCGAGATATTTGTAGATTTAACTCAAGGGAAGGGGCCTGACGGACATATTCCGAGATATTTCTTCTTCTTGTTGTTCCTCTTCTGCACAGCTAAGCTGGAAGTGGCATTTGCAGCTCGCAATAGTGCAGAGTTATCTCAAAGAAAGAGGCCACGGTGTTTCTGTATCTCTATTATGTTGGTGCGGCTTCGGAACTTTTAAATATCTCGATATATCTCGAAAACTACGCTTCTGATCAAAAAATATCAGAGAACGTAAATTGTAGGAAACATAATTGTCTACAAAAAAGGTCTCTTAACATTTTGCCATAGCTCGCTTCGTTTCCGAGATATTTGCAGATTTATCTCAAGGGAAGGGGCCTGACGGACATATTTCGAGATATTTCTTCTTCTTGTTGTTCTTCTTCTGCACAGCTAAGCTGGAAGTGGCATTTGCAGCTCGCAATAGTGCAGAGTTATCGCAAAGAAAGGGGCCACGGTGTTTCTGTATCTCTATTATGTTGGTGCGGCTTCGGAACTTTTAAATATCTTGATATATCTCGAGAACTACGCATCTGATCAAAAAATATCATAGAACATAAAAAGTGGGAAACTTAATTCTCTACAAAAAAGGTCTCTTAGCATTTTGCCATAGCTCGCTTGGTTTCCGAGATATATGCAGATTTATCTCAAGGGAAGGGGCCTGACGGACATATTTCGAGATATTTCTTCTTCTTGTTGTTCTTCTTCTGCACAGCTAAGCTGGAAGTGGCATTTGCAGCGCGCAATAGTGCAGAGTTATCTGAAAGAAAGGGGCCACGGTGTTTCTGTATCTCTATTATGTTGGTGCGGCTTCGGAACTTTTAAATATCTTGATATATCTCGAGAACTACGCATCTGATCAAAAAATATCATAGAACATAAAAAGTAGGAAACCTAATTTTCTACAAAAAAGGTCTCTTACCATTTTGCCGTAGCTCGCTTCGTTTCCGAGATATTTGCAGATTTATCTCAAGGGAAGGGGCCTGACGGACATATTTCGAAATATTTCTTCTTCTTGTTGTTCTTCTTCTGCACAGCTAAGCTGGAAGTGGCATTTGCAGCTCGCAATAGTGCAGAGTTATCTCAAAGAAAGGGGCCACGGTGTTTCTGTACCTCTATTATGTTGGTGCAGCTTCGGAACTTTTAAATATCTCGATATATCTCGAAAACTACGCTTCTGATCAAAAAATATCATAGAACGTAAATTGTAGGAAACATAATTCTCTACAAAAAAGGTCTCTTAAAATTTTGCCATAGCTCGCTTCGTTTCCGAGATATTTGCAGATTTATCTCAAGGGAAGGGGTCTGACGGACATATTTCGGGATATTTCTTCTTCTTGTTGTTCTTCTTCTGCACAGCTAAGCTGGAAGTGGCATTTGCAGCTCGCAATAGTGCAGAGTTATCGCAAAGAAAGGGGCCACGGTGTTTCTGTATCTCTATTATGTTGGTGCGGCTTCGGAACTTTTAAATATCTTGATATATCTCGAGAACTACGCATCTGAACAAAAAATATCATAGAACATAAAAAGTAGGAAACCTAATTCTCTACAAGAAAGGTCTCTTAACATTTTGCCATAGCTCGCTTCGTTTCCGAGATATTTGCAGATATATCTCAAGGGAAGGAGCCTGACGGACATATTTCGAGATATTTCTTCTTCTTGTTGTTCTCCTTCTGCACAGCTAAGCTGGAAGTGGCATTTGCAGCTCGCAATAGTGCAGAGTTATCTCAAAGAAAGGGGCCACGGTGTTTCTGTATCTCTATTATGTTGGTGCGGCTTCGGAACTTTTAAATATCTTGATATATCTCCAGAACTACGCATCTGATCAAAAAATATCATAGAACATAAAAAGTGGGAAACTTAATTCTCTACAAAAAAGGTCTCTTAACATTTTGCAATAGCTCGCTTGGTTTCCGAGATATTTGCAGATTTATCTCAAGGGAAGGGGCCTGACGGACATATTTCGAGATATTTCTTCTTCTTGTTGTTCTTCTTCTGCACAGCTAAGCTGGAAGTGGCATTTGTAGCTCGCAATGGTGCAGAGTTATCTCAAAGAAAGGGGCCACGGTGTTTCTGTATCTCTATTATGTTGGTGCGGCTTCGGAACTTTTAAATATCTCGATATATCTCGAAAACTACGCTTCTGATCAAAAAATATCATAGAACATAAATTGTAGGAAACATAATTCTCTACAAAAATGGTCTCTCAACGTTTTGCCATAGCTGGCATCGTTTCCGAGATATTTGCAGATTTAGCTCAAGGGAAGGGGCCTGACGGACATATTCCGAGATATTTCTTCTTCTTGTTGTTCCTCTTCTGCACAGCTAAGCTGGAAGTGGCATTTGCAGCTCGCAATAGTGCAGAGTTATCTCAAAGAAAGAGGCCACGGTGTTTCTGTATCTCTATTATGTTGGTGCGGCTTCGGAACTTTTAAATATCTCGATATATCTCGAAAACTACGCTTCTGATCAAAAAATATCGGAGAACGGAAATTGTAGGAAACATAATTCTCTACAAAAAAGGTCTCTTAACATTTTGCCATAGCTCGCTTCGTTTCCGAGATATTTGCAGATTTATCTCAAGGGAAGGGGCCTGACGGACATATTTCGAGATATTTCTTCTTCTTGTTGTTCTTCTTCTGCACAGCTAAGCTGGAAGTGGCATTTGCAGCTCGCAATAGTGCAGAGTTATCGCAAAGAAAGGGGCCACGGTGTTTCTGTATCTCTATTATGTTGGTGCGGCTTCGGAACTTTTAAATATCTCGATATATCTCGAAAACTACGCTTCTGATCAAAAAATATCATAGAATATAAATTGTAGGAAACATAATTCTCTACAAAAAAGGTCTCTTAACGTTTTGCCATAGCTGGCATCGTTTGCGAGATATTTGTAGATTTAGCTCAAGGGAAGGGGCCTGACGGACATATTCCGAGATATTTCTTCTTCTTGTTGTTCCTCTTCTGCACAGCTAAGCTGGAAGTGGCATTTGCAGCTCGCAATAGTGCAGAGTTATCTCAAAGAAAGAGGCCACGGTGTTTCTGTATCTCTATTATGTTGGTGCGGCTTCGGAACTTTTAAATATCTCGATATATCTCGAAAACTACGCTTCTGATCAAAAAATATCAGAGAACGTAAATTGTAGGAAACATAATTCTCTACAAAAAAGGTCTCTTAACATTTTGGCATGGCTCGCTTCGTTTCCGAGATATTTGCAGATTTATCTCAAGGGAAGGGGCCTGACGGACATATTTCGAGATATTTCTTCTTCTTGTTGTTCTTCTTCTGCACAGCTAAGCTGGAAGTGGCATTTGCAGCTCGCAATAGTGCAGAGTTATCTCAAAGAAAGGGGCCACGGTGTTTCTGTATCTCTATTATGTTGGTGCGGCTTCGGAACTTTTAAATATCTCGATATATCTCGAAAACTACGCTTCTGATCAAAAAATATCATAGAGCATAAATTGTAGGAAACATAATTCTCTACAAAAAAGGTCTCTTAACGTTTTGCCATAGCTGGCATCGTTTCCGAGATATTTGTAGATTTAACTCAAGGGAAGGGGCCTGACGGACATATTCCGAGATATTTCTTCTTCTTGTTGTTCTTCTTCTGCACAGCTAAGCTGGAAGTGGCATTTGCAGCTCGCAATAGTGCAGAGTTATCTCAAAGAAAGGGGCCACGGGGTTTCTGTATCTCTATTATGTTGATGCCGCTTCGGAACTTTTAAATATCTGGATATATCTCGAGAACTACGCATCTGATCAAAAAATATCATAGAACATAAAAAGTAGGAAACTTAATTCTCTACAAAAAAGGTCTCTTAACATTTTGCCATAGCTCGCTTCGTTTCCGAGATATTTGCAGATTTATCTCAAGGGAAGGGGCCTAACGGACATATTTCGAGATATTTCTTCTTCTTGTTGTTCTTCTTCTGCACAGCTAAGCTGGAAGTGGCATTTGCAGCTCGCAATAGTGCAGAGTTATCTCAAAGAAAGGGGCCACGGTGTTTCTGTATCTCTATTATGTTGGTGCGGCTTCGGAACTTTTAAATATCTCGATATATCTCGAAAACTACGCTTCTGATCAAAAAATATCATAGAGCATAAATTGTAGGAAACATAATTCTCTACAAAAAAGGTCTCTTAACGTTTTGCCATAGCTGGCATCGTTTCCGAGATATTTGTAGATTTAACTCAAGGGAAGGGGCCTGACGGACATATTCCGAGATATTTCTTCTTCTTGTTGTTCCTCTTCTGCACAGCTAAGCTGGAAGTGGCATTTGCAGCTCGCAATAGTGCAGAGTTATCTCAAAGAAAGAGGCCACGGTGTTTCTGTATCTCTATTATGTTGGTGCGGCTTCGGAACTTTTAAATATCTCGATATATCTCGAAAACTACGCTTCTGATCAAAAAATATCAGAGAACGTAAATTGTAGGAAACATAATTCTCTACAAAAAAGGTCACTTAATATTTTGCCATAGCTCGCTTCGTTTCCGAGATATTTGCAGATTTATCTCAAGGGAAGGGGCCTGACGGACATATTTCGAGATATTTCTTCTTCTTGTTGTTCTTCTTCTGCACAGCTAAGCTGGAAGTGGCATTTGCAGCTCGCAATAGTGCAGAGTTATCTCAAAGAAAGGGGCCACGGTGTTTCTGTATCTCTATTATGTTGGTGCGGCTTCGGAACTTTTAAATATCTTGATATATCTCGAGAACTACGCATCTGACCAAAAAATATCGTAGAACATAAAAAGTAGGAAACTTAATTCTCTACAAGAAAGGTCTCTTAACATTTTGCCATAGCTCGCTTCGTTTCCGAGATATTTGCAGATATATCTCAAGGGAAGGGGCCTGACGGACATATTTCGAGATATTTCTTCTTCTTGTTGTTCTTCTTCTGCACAGCTAAGCTGGAAGTGGCATTTGCAGCTCGCAATAGTGCAGAGTTATCTCAAAGAAAGGGGCCACGGTGTTTCTGTATCTCTATTATGTTGGTGCGGCTTCGGAACTTTTAAATATCTCGATATATCTCGAAAACTACGCTTCTGCTCAAATAATATCATAGAATATAAATTGTAGGAAACATAATTCTCTACAAAAAAGGTCTCTTAACGTTTTGCCATAGCTGGCATCGTTTGCGAGATATTTGTAGATTTAGCTCAAGGGAAGGGGCCTGACGGACATATTCCGAGATATTTCTTCTTCTTGTTGTTCCTCTTCTGCACAGCTAAGCTGGAAGTGGCATTTGCAGCTCGCAATAGTGCAGAGTTATCTCAAAGAAAGAGGCCACGGTGTTTCTGTATCTCTATTATGTTGGTGCGGCTTCGAAACTTTTAAATATCTCGATATATCTCGAAAACTACGCTTCTGATCAAAAAATATCAGAGAACGTAAATTGTAGGAAACATAATTCTCTACAAAAAAGGTCTCTTAACATTTTGCCATAGCTCGCTTCGTTTCCGAGATATTTGCAGATTTATCTCAAGGGAAGGGGCCTGACGGACATATTTCGAGATATTTCTTCTTCTTGTTGTTCTTCTTCTGCACAGCTAAGCTGGAAGTGGCATTTGCAGCTCGCAATAGTGCAGAGTTATCGCAAAGAAAGGGGCCACGGTGTTTCTGTATCTCTATTATGTTGGTGCGGCTTCGGAACTTTTAAATATCTTGATATATCTCGAGAACTACGCATCTGATCAAAAAATATCATAGAACATAAAAAGTAGGAAACTTAATTCTCTACAAGAAAGGTCTCTTAACATTTTGCCATAGCTCGCTTCGTTTCCGAGATATTTGCAGATATATCTCAAGGGAAGGGGCCTGACGGACATATTTCGAGATATTTCTTCTTCTTGTTGTTCTTCTTCTGCACAGCTAAGCTGGAAGTGGCATTTGCAGCTCGCAATAGTGCAGAGTTATCTCAAAGAAAGGGGCCACGGTGTTTCTGTATCTCTATTATGTTGGTGCGGCTTCGGAACTTTTAAATATCTTGATATATCTCGAGAACTACGCATCTGATCAAAAAATATCATAGAACATAAAAAGTGGGAAACTTAATTCTCTACAATAAAGGTCTCTTAGCATTTTGCCATAGCTCGCTTGGTTTCCGAGGTATTTGCCGATTTATCTCAAGGGAAGGGGCCTGACGGACATATTTCGAGATATTTCTTCTTCTTGTTGTTCTTCTTCTGCACAGCTAAGCTGGAAGTGGCATTTGCAGCGCGCAATAGTGCAGAGTTATCTCAAAGAAAGGGGCCACGGTGTTTCTGTATCTCTATTATGTTGGTGCGGCTTCGGAACTTTTAAATATCTTGATATATCTCGAGAACTACGCATCTGATCAAAAAATATCATAGAACATAAAAAGTAGGAAACTTAATTCTCTACAAATAAGGTCTCTTAACATTTTGCCATAGCTCGCTTCGTTTCCGAGATATTAGCAGATTTATCTCAAGGGAAGGGGTCTGACGGACATATTTCGAGATATTTCTTCTTCTTGTTGTTCTTCTTCTGCACAGCTAAGCTCGAAGTGGCATTTGCAGCTCGCAATAGTGCAGAGTTATCTCAAAGAAAGGGGCCACGGTGTTTCTTTATCTCTATTATGTTGGTGCGGCTTCGGAACTTTCAAATATCTTGATATATCTCGAGAACTACGCGTCTGATCAAAAAATATCATAGAACATAAAAAATAGCAAACTTAATTCTCTACAAAAAAGGTCTCTTAACATTTTGCCATAGCTCGCTTCGTTTCCGAGATATTTGCAGATTTATCTCAAGGGAAGGGGCCTGACGGACATGTTTCGAGATATTTCTTCTTCTTGTTGTTCTTCTTCTGCACAGCTAAGCTGGAAGTGGCATTTGCGGCTCGCACTAGTGCAGACTTATCTCAAAGAAAGGGGCCACGGTGTTTCTGTATCTCTATTATGTTGGTGCGGCTTCGGAACTTTTAAATATCTTGATATATCTCGAGAACTACGCATCTGATCAAAAAATATCATAGAACATAAAAAGTAGGAAACTTAATTCTCTACAAAAAAGCTCTCTTAACATTTTGCCATAGCTCGCTTCGTTTCCGAGATATTTGCAGATTTATCTCAAGGGAAGGGGCCTGACGGACATATTTCGAGATATTTCTTCTTCTTGTTGTTCTTCTTCTTCACAGCTAAGCTGGAAGTGGCATTTGCAGCTCGCAATAGCGCAGAGTTATCTCAAAGAAAGGGGCCACGGTGTTTCTGTATCTCTATTATGTTGGTGCGGCTTCGGAACTTTTAAATATCTTGATATATCTCGAGAACTACGCATCTGATCAAAAAATATCATAGAACATAAAAAGTAGGAAACTTAATTCTCTACAAAAAAGGTCTCTTATCATTTTGCCATAGCTCGCTTCGTTTCCGAGATATTTGCAGATTTATCTCAAGGGAAGGGGCCTGACGGACATGTTTCGAGATATTTCTTCTTCTTGTTGTTCTTCTTCTGCACAGCTAAGCTGGAAGTGGCATTTGCGGCTCGCACTAGTGCAGAGTTATCTCAAAGAAAGGGGCCACGGTGTTTCTGTATCTCTATTATATTGGTGCGGCTTCGGAACTTTTAAATATCTCGATATATCTCGAAAACTACGCTTCTGATCAAAAAATATCATAGAACATAAATTGTAGGAAACATAATTCTCTACAAGAAACGTCTCTTAACATTTTGCCATAGCTCGCTTGGTTTCCGAGATATTTGCAGATTCATCTCAAAGGAACGGGCCTGACGGACATATTTCGAGATATTTCTTCTTCTTGTTGTTCTTCTTCTGCACAGCTAAACTGGAAGTGGCATTACCAGCTCGCAATTGTGCAGAGTTATCTCAAAGAAAGGGGCCACGGTGTTTCTGTATCTCTATTATGTTGGTACGGCTTCGGAACTTTGAAATATCTTGATATATCTCGAGAACTACGCATCTGATCAAAAAATATCATAGAACATAAAAAGTAGGAAACCTAATTTTCTACAAAAAAGGTCTCTTACCATTTTGCCGTAGCTCGCTTCGTTTCCGAGATATTTGCAGATTTATCTCAAGGGAAGGGGCCTGACGGACATATTTCGAAATATTTCTTCTTCTTGTTGTTCTTCTTCTGCACAGCTAAGCTGGAAGTGGCATTTGCAGCTCGCAATAGTGCAGAGTTATCTCAAAGAAAGGGGCCACGGTGTTTCTGTACCTCTATTATGTTGGTGCAGCTTCGGAACTTTTAAATATCTCGATATATCTCGAAAACTACGCTTCTGATCAAAAAATATCATAGAACGTAAATTGTAGGAAACATAATTCTCTACAAAAAAGGTCTCTTAAAATTTTGCCATAGCTCGCTTCGTTTCCGAGATATTTGCAGATTTATCTCAAGGGAAGGGGTCTGACGGACATATTTCGAGATATTTCTTCTTCTTGTTGTTCTTCTTCTGCACAGCTAAGCTCGAAGTGGCATTTGCAGCTCGCAATAGTGCAGAGTTATCTCAAAGAAAGGGGCCACGGTGTTTCTGTATCTCTATTATGTTGGTGCGGCTTCGGAACTTTGAAATATCTTGATATATCTCGAGAACTACGCATCTGATCAAAAAATATCATAGAACATAAAAAGTAGAAAACTTAATTCTCTACAAAAAAGGTCTCTTAACATTTTGCCATAGCTCGCTTCGTTTCCGAGATATATGCAGATTTATCTCAAGGGAAGGGGCCTGACGGACATATTTCGAGATATTTCTTCTTCTTGTTGTTCTTCTTCTGCACAGCTAAGCTGGAAGTGGCATTTGCAGCTCGCAATAGTGCAGAGTTATCTCAAAGAAAGGGGCCACGGTGTTTCTGTATCTCTATTATGTTGGTGCGGCTTCGGAACTTTAAAATATCTTGATATAGCTCGAGAACTACGCATCTGATCAAACAATATCATAGAACATAAAAAGTAGGAAACTTAATTCTCTACAAAAAAGGTCTCTTAACATTTTGCCATAGCTCGCTTCGTTTCCGAGATATATGCAGATTTATCTCAAGGGAAGGGGCCTGACGGACATATTTCGAGATATTTCTTCTTCTTGTTGTTCTTCTTCTGCACAGCTAAACTGGAAGTGGCATTTCCAGCTCGCAATTGTGCAGAGTTATCTCAAAGAAAGGGTCCACGTTGTTTCTGTATCTCTATTATGTTGGTGCGGCTTCGGAACTTTTAAATATCTTGATATATCTCGAGAACTACGCATCTGATCAAAAAATATCATAGAACATAAAAAGTAGGAAACTTAATTCTCTACAAAAAAGGTCTCTTAACATTTTGCCATAGCTCGCTTCGTTTCCGAGATATTTGCAGATATATCTCAAGGGAAGGGGCCTGACGGACATAGTTCGAGATATTTCTTCTTCTTGTTGTTCTTCTTCTGCACAGCTAAGCTGGAAGTGGCATTTGCAGCTCGCAATAGTGCAGAGTTATCTCAAAGAAAGGGGCCACGGTGTTTCTGTATCTCTATTATGTTGGTGCGGCTTCGGAACTTTAAAATATCTTGATATAGCTCGAGAACTACGCATCTGATCAAACAACATCATAGAACATAAAAAGTAGGAAACTTAATTCTCTACAAAAAAGGTCTCTTAACATTTTGCCATAGCTCGCTTCGTTTCCGAGATATTTGCAGATATATCTCAAGGGAAGGGGCCTGACGGACATATTTCGAGATATTTCTTCTTCTTGTTGTTCTTCTTCTGCACAGCTAAGCTGGAAGTGGCACTGGCAGCTCGAAATAGTGCAGAGTTATCTCAAAGAAAGGGGCCACGGTGTTTCTGTATCTCTATTATGTTGGTGCGGCTTCGGAACTTTCAAATATCTTGATATATCTCGAGAACTACGCGTCTGATCAAAAAATATCATAGAACATAAAAAATAGCAAACTTAATTATCTACAAAAAAGGTCTCTTAACATTTTGCCATAGCTCGCTTCGTTTCCGAGATATTTGCAGATTTATCTCAGGGGAAGGGGCCTGACGGACATATTTCGAGATATTTCTTCTTCTTGTTGTTCTACTTCTGCACAGCTGAGCTGGAAGTGGCATTTACAGCTCGCAATAGTGCAGAGTTATCTCAAAGAAAGGGGCCACGGTGTTTCTGTATCTCTTTTATGTTGGTGCCGCTTCGGAACTTTTAAATATCTTGATATATCTCGAGAACTACGCATCTGATCAAAAAATATCATAGAACATAAAAAGTAGGAAACTTAATTCTCTACAAAAAAGGTCTCTTAACATTTTGCCATAGCTCGCTTCGTTTCCGAGATATTTGCAGATTTATCTCAAGGGAAGGGGCCTGACGGACATATTCCGAGATATTTCTTCTTCTTGTTGTTCTTCTTCTTCACAGCTAAGCTGGAAGTGGCATTTGCAGCTCGCAATAGTGCAGAGTTATCTCAAAGAAAGGGGCCACGGTGTTTCTGTATCTCTATTATGTTGGTGCGGCTTCGGAACTTTTAAATATCTTGATATATCTCGAGAACTACGCATCTGATCAAAAAATATCATAGAACATAAAAAGTAGGAAACTTAATTCTCTACAAAAAAGGTCTCTTAACATTTTGCCATAGCTCGCTTCGTTTCCGAGATATTTGCAGATTTATCTCAAGGGAAGGGGCCTGACGGACATATTTCGAGATATTTCTTCTGCTTGTTGTTCTTCTTCTGCACAGCTAAGCTGGAAGTGGCATTTGCGGCTCGCACTAGTGCAGAGTTATCTCAAAGAAAGGGGCCACGGTGTTTCTGTATCTCTTTTATGTTGGTGCCGCTTCGGAACTTTTAAATATCTTGATATATCTCGAGAACTACGCATCTGATCAAAAAATATCATAGAACATAAAAAGTAGGAAACTTAATTCTCTACAAAAAAGGTCTCTTAACATTTTGCCATAGCTCGCTTCGTTTCCGAGATATTTGCAGATATATCTCAAGGGAAGGGGCCTGACGGACATATTTCGAGATATTTCTTCTTCTTGTTGTTCTACTTCTGCACAGCTGAGCTGGAAGTGGCATTTACAGCTCGCAATAGTGCAGAGTTATCTCAAAGAAAGGGGCCACGGTGTTTCTGTATCTCTTTTATGTTGGTGCCGCTTCGGAACTTTTAAATATCTTGATATATCTCGAGAACTACGCATCTGATCAAAAAATATCATAGAACATAAAAAGTAGGAAACTTAATTCTCTACAAAAAAGGTCTCTCAACATTTTGCCATAGCTCGCTTCGTTTCCGAGATATTTGCAGATTTATCTCAAGGGAAGGGGCCTGACGGACATATTTCGAGATATTTCTTCTTCTTGTTGTTCTTCTTCTTCACAGCTAAGCTGGAAGTGGCATTTGCAGCTCGCAATAGTGCAGAGTTATCTCAAAGAAAGGGGCCACGGTGTTTCTGTATCTCTATTATGTTGGTGCGGCTTCGGAACTTTTAAATATCTTGATATATCTCGAGAACTACGCATCTGATCAAAAAATATCATAGAACATAAAAAGTAGGAAACTTAATTCTCTACAAAAAAGGTCTCTTAACATTTTGCCATAGCTCGCTTCGTTTCCGAGATATTTGCAGATTTATCTCAAGGGAAGGGGCCTGACGGACATATTTCGAGATATTTCTTCTGCTTGTTGTTCTTCTTCTGCACAGCTAAGCTGGAAGTGTTATTTGCAGCTCGCAATAGTGCAGAGTTATCTCAAAGAAAGGGGCCACGGTGTTTCTGTATCTCTATTATGTTGGTGCGGCTTCGGGACTTTTAAATATCTTGATATATCTCGAGAACTACGCATCTGATCAAAAAATATCATAGAACCTAAAAAGTAGGAAACTTAATTCTCTACAAAAAAGGTCTCTTAACATTTTGCCATAGCTCGCTTCGTTTCCGAGATATTTGCAGATTTATCTCAAGGGAAGGGGCCTGACGGACATATTTCGAGATATTTCTTCTTCTTGTTGTTCTTCTTCTGCACAGCTAAGCTGGAAGTGGCATTTGCAGCTCGCAATAGTGCAGAGTTATCTCATAGAAAGGGGCAACGGTGTTTCTGTATCTCTATTATGTTGGTGCGGCTTCGGAACTTTTAAATATCTTGATATATCTCGAGAACTACGCATCTGATCAAAAAATATCATAGAACATAAAAAGTAGGAAACTTAATTCTCTACAAAAAAGGTCTCTTAACATTTTGCCATAGCTCGCTTCGTTTCCGAGATATTTGCAGATTTATCTCAAGGGAAGGGGCCTGACGGACATATTTCGAGATATTTCTTCTTCTTGTTGTTCTTCTTCTTCACAGCTAAGCTGGAAGTGGCATTTGCAGCTCGCAATAGTGCAGAGTTATCTCAAAGAAAGGGGCCACGGTGTTTCTGTATCTCTATTATGTTGGTGCGGCTTCGGAACTTTTAAATATCTTGATATATCTCGAGAACTACGCATCTGATCAAAAAATATCATAGAACATAAAAAGTAGGAAACTTAATTCTCTACAAAAAAGGTCTCTTAACATTTTGCCATAGCTCGCTTCGTTTCCGAGATATTTGCAGATTTATCTCAAGGGAAGGGGCCTGACGGACATATTTCGAGATATTTCTTCTGCTTGTTGTTCTTCTTCTGCACAGCTAAGCTGGAAGTGGCATTTGCAGCTCGCAATAGTGCAGAGTTATCTCAAAGAAAGGGGCCACGGTGTTTCTGTATCTCTATTATGTTGGTGCGGCTTCAGAACTTTCAAATATCTTGATATATCTCGAGAACTACGCGTCTGATCAAAAAATATCATAGAACATAAAAAATAGCAAACTTAATTCTCTACAAAAAAGGTCTCTTAACATTTTGCCATAGCTCGCTTCGTTTCCGAGATATTTGCAGATTTATCTCAAGGGAAGGGGCCTGACGGACATGTTTCGAGATATTTCTTCTTCTTGTTGTTCTTCTTCTGCACAGCTAAGCTGGAAGTGGCATTTGCGGCTCGCACTAGTGCAGAGTTATCTCAAAGAAAGGGGCCACGGTGTTTCTGTATCTCTATTATGTTGGTGCGGCTTCGGAACTTTTAAATATCTCGATATAGCTCGAAAACTACGCTTCTGATCAAAAAATATCATAGAACATAAATTGTAGGAAACATAATTCTCTACAAGAAACGTCTCTTAACATTTTGCCATCGCTCGCTTCGTTTCCGAGATATTTGCAGATTCAGCTCAAAGGAACGGGCCTGACGGACATATTTCGAGATATTTCTTCTTCTTGTTGTTCTTCTTCTGCACAGCTAAACTGGAAGTGGCATTTCCAGCTCGCAATTGTGCAGAGTTATCTCAAAGAAAGGGGCCACGGTGTTTCTGTATCTCTATTATGTTGGTGCGGCTTCGGAACTTTTAAATATCTTGATATATCTCGAGAACTACGCATCTGATCAAAAAATATCATAGAACATAAAAAGTAGGAAACTTAATTCCCTACAAAAAAGGTCTCTTAACATTTTGCCATAGCTCGCTTCGTTTCCGAGATATTTGCAGATTTATCTCAAGGGAAGGGGCCTGACGGACATATTTCGAGATATTTCTTCTTCTTGTTGTTCTTCTTCTTCACAGCTAAGCTGGAAGTGGCATTTGCAGCTCGCAATAGTGCAGAGTTATCTCAAAGGAAGGGGCCACGGTGTTTCTGTATCTCTATTATGTTGGTGCGGCTTCGGAACTTTTAAATATCTTGATATATCTCGAGAACTACGCATCTGATCAAAAAATATCATAGAACATAAAAAGTAGGAAACTTAATTCTCTACAAAAAAGCTCTCTCAACATTTTGCAAATAGCTCGCTTCGTTTCCGAGATATTTGCAGATTTATCTCAAGGGAAGGGGCCTGACGGACATATTTCGAGATATTTCTTCTTCTTGTTGTTCTTCTTCTGCACAGCTAAGCTGGAAGTGGCATTTGCAGCTCGCAATAGTGCAGAGTTATCTCAAAGAAAGGGGCCACGGTGTTTCTGTATCTCTATTATGTTGGTGCGGCTTCGGAACTTTTAAATATCTTGATATATCTCGAGAACTACGCATCTGATCAAAAAATATCATAGAACATAAAAAGTAGGAAACTTAATTCTCTACAAAAAAGGTCTCTTAACATTTTGCCATAGCTCGCTTCGTTTCCGAGATATTTGCAGATATATCTCAAGGGAAGGGGCCTGACGGACATATTTCGAGATATTTCTTCTTCTTGTTGTTCTTCTTCTGCACAGCTAAGCTGGAAGTGACATTTGCAGCTCGCAATAGTGCAGAGTTATCTCAAAGAAAGGGGCCACGGTGTTTCTGTATCTCTATTATGTTGGTGCGGCTTCGGAACTTTCAAATATCTTGATATATCTCGAGAACTACGCGTCTGATCAAAAAATATCATAGAACATAAAAAATAGCAAACTTAATTCTCTACAAAAAAGGTCTCTTAACATTTTGCGATAGCTCGCTTCGTTTCCGAGATATTTGCAGATTTATCTCAAGGGAAGGGGCCTGACGGACATGTTTCGAGATATTTCTTCTTCTTGTTGTTCTTCTTCTGCACAGCTAAGCTGGAAGTGGCATTTGCGGCTCGCACTAGTGCAGAGTTATCTCAAAGAAAGGGGCCACGGTGTTTCTGTATCTCTATTATATTGGTGCGGCTTCGGAACTTTTAAATATCTCGATATATCTCGAAAACTACGCTTCTGATCAAAAAATATCATAGAACATAAATTGTAGGAAACATAATTCTCTACAAGAAACGTCTCTTAACATTTTGCCATAGCTCGCTTGGTTTCCGAGATATTTGCAGATTCAGCTCAAAGGAACGGGCCTGACGGACATATTTCGAGATATTTCTTCTTCTTGTTGTTCTTCTTCTGCACAGCTAAACTGGAAGTGGCATTACCAGCTCGCAATTGTGCAGAGTTATCTCAAAGAAAGGGGCCACGGTGTTTCTGTATCTCTATTATGTTGGTACGGCTTCGGAACTTTTAAATATCTTGATATATCTCGAGAACTACGCATCTGATCAAAAAATATCATAGAACATAAAAAGTAGGAAACTTAATTCTCTACAAAAAAGGTCTCTTAACATTTTGCCATAGCTCGCTTCGTTTCCGAGATATTTGCAGATTTATCTCAGGGGAAGGGGCCTGACGGACATATTTCGAGATATTTCTTCTTCTTGTTGTTCTTCTTCTGCACACTTGAGCTGGAAGTGGCATTTTCAGCTCGCAATAGTGCAGAGTTATCTCAAAGAAAGGGGCCACGGTGTTTCTGTATCTCTTTTATGTTGGTGCCGCTTCGGAACTTTTAAATATCTTGATATATCTCGAGAACTACGCATCTGATCAAAAAATATCATAGAACATAAAAAGTAGGAAACTTAATTCTCTACAAAAAAGGTCTCTCAACATTTTGCCATAGCTCGCTTCGTTTCCGAGATATTTGCAGATTTATCTCAAGGGAAGGGGCCTGACGGACATATTTCGAGATATTTCTTCTTCTTGTTGTTCTTCTTCTGCACAGCTAAGCTGGAAGTGGCATTTGCGGCTCGCACTAGGGCAGAGTTATCTCAAAGAAAGGGGCCACGGTGTTTCTGTATCTCTATTATGTTGGTGCGGCTTCGGAACTTTTAAATATCTCGATATATCTCGAAAACTACGCATCTGATCAAAAAATATCATAGAACATAAAAAGTAGGAAACATAATTCTCTACAAAAAAGGTCTCTTAACATTTAGCCATAGCTCGCTTCGTTTCCGAGATATTTGCAGATTCAGCTCAAAGGAACGGGTCTGACGGACATATTTCGAGACATTTCTTCTTCTTGTTGTTCTTCTTCTGCACAGCTAAGCTGGAAGTGGCATTTGCAGCTCGCAATAGTGCAGAGTTATCTCAAAGAAAGGGGCCACGGTGTTTCTGTATCTCTATTATGTTGGTGCGGCTTCGGAACTTTCAAATATCTTGATATATCTCGAGAACTACGCGTCTGATCAAAAAATATCATAGAACATAAAAAATAGCAAACTTAATTCTCTACAAAAAAGGTCTCTTAACATTTTGCCATAGCTCGCTTCGTTTCCGAGATATTTGCAGATTTATCTCAAGGGAAGGGGCCTGACGGACATGTTTCGAGATATTTCTTCTTCTTGTTGTTCTTCTTCTGCACAGCTAAGCTGGAAGTGGCATTTGCGGCTCGCACTAGTGCAGAGTTATCTCAAGGAAAGGGGCCACGGTGTTTCTGTATCTCTATTATATTGGTGCGGCTTCGGAACTTTTAAATATCTCGATATATCTCGAAAACTACGCTTCTGATCAAAAAATATCATAGAACATAAATTGTAGCAAACATAATTCTCTACAAGAAACGTCTCTTAACATTTTGCCATAGCTCGCTTGGTTTCCGAGATATTTGCAGATTCAGCTCAAAGGAACGGGCCTGACGGACATATTTCGAGATATTTCTTCTTCTTGTTGTTCTTCTTCTGCACAGCTAAGCTGGAAGTGACATTTGCAGCTCGCAATAGTGCAGAGTTATCTCAAAGAAAGGGGCCACGGTGTTTCTGTATCTCTATTATGTTGGTGCGGCTTCGGAACTTTCAAATATCTTGATATATCTCGAGAACTACGCGTCTGATCAAAAAATATCATAGAACATAAAAAATAGCAAACTTAATTCTCTACAAAAAAGGTCTCTTAACATTTTGCCATAGCTCGCTTCGTTTCCGAGATATTTGCAGATTTATCTCAAGGGAAGGGGCCTGACGGACATGTTTCGAGATATTTCTTCTTCTTGTTGTTCTTCTTCTGCACAGCTAAGCTGGAAGTGGCATTTGCGGCTCGCACTAGTGCAGAGTTATCTCAAAGAAAGGGGCCACGGTGTTTCTGTATCTCTATTATATTGGTACGGCTTCGGAACTTTTAAATATCTCGATATATCTCAAAAACTGCGCTTCTGATCAATAAATATCATAGAACATAAATTGTAGGAAACATAATTCTCTACAAGAAACGTCTCTTAACATTTTGCCATAGCTCGCTTGGTTTCCGAGATATTTGCAGATTCAGCTCAAAGGAACGGGCCTGACGGACATATTTCGAGATATTTCTTCTTCTTGTTGTTCTTCTTCTGCACAGCTAAACTGGAAGTGGCATTACCAGCTCGCAATTGTGCAGAGTTATCTCAAAGAAAGGGGCCACGGTGTTTCTGTATCTCTATTATGTTGGTACGGCTTCGGAACTTTTAAATATCTTGATATATCTCGAGAACTACGCATCTGATCAAAAAATATCATAGAACATAAAAAGTAGGAAACTTAATTCTCTACAAAAAAGGTCTCTTAACATTTTGCCATAGCTCGCTTCGTTTCCGAGATATTTGCAGATTTATCTCAGGGGAAGGGGCCTGACGGACATATTTCGAGATATTTCTTCTTCTTGTTGTTCTTCTTCTGCACAGCTGAGCTGGAAGTGGCATTTTCAGCTCGCAATAGTGCAGAGTTATCTCAAAGAAAGGGGCCACGGTGTTTCTGTATCTCTTTTATGTTGGTGCCGCTTCGGAACTTTTAAATATCTTGATATATCTCGAGAACTACGCATCTGATCAAAAAATATCATAGAACATAAAAAGTAGGAAACTTAATTCTCTACAAAAAAGGTCTCTCAACATTTTGCCATAGCTCGCTTCGTTTCCGAGATATTTGCAGATTTATCTCAAGGGAAGGGGCCTGACGGACATATTTCGAGATATTTCTTCTTCTTGTTGTTCTTCTTCTGCACAGCTAAGCTGGAAGTGGCATTTGCGGCTCGCACTAGGGCAGAGTTATCTCAAAGAAAGGGGCCACGGTGTTTCTGTATCTCTATTATGTTGGTGCGGCTTCGGAACTTTTAAATATCTCGATATATCTCGAAAACTACGCATCTGATCAAAAAATATCATAGAACATAAAAAGTAGGAAACATAATTCTCTACAAAAAAGGTCTCTTAACATTTTGCCATAGCTCGCTTCGTTTCCGAGATATTTGCAGATTCAGCTCAAAGGAACGGGTCTGACGGACATATTTCGAGACATTTCTTCTTCTTGTTGTTCTTCTTCTGCACAGCTAAGCTGGAAGTGGCATTTGCAGCTCGCAATAGTGCAGAGTTATCTCAAAGAAAGGGGCCACGGTGTTTCTGTATCTCTATTATGTTGGTGCGGCTTCGGAACTTTCAAATATCTTGATATATCTCGAGAACTACGCGTCTGATCAAAAAATATCATAGAACATAAAAAATAGCAAACTTAATTCTCTACAAAAAAGGTCTCTTAACATTTTGCCATAGCTCGCTTCGTTTCCGAGATATTTGCAGATTTATCTCAAGGGAAGGGGCCTGACGGACATGTTTCGAGATATTTCTTCTTCTTGTTGTTCTTCTTCTGCACAGCTAAGCTGGAAGTGGCATTTGCGGCTCGCACTAGTGCAGAGTTATCTCAAAGAAAGGGGCCACGGTGTTTCTGTATCTCTATTATGTTGGTATGGCTTCGGAACTTTTAAATATCTCGATATATTTCGAAAACTACGCTTCTGATCAAAAAATATCATAGAACATAAATTGTAGGAAACATAATTCTCTACAAGAAACGTCTCTTAACATTTTGCCATAGCTCGCTTCGTTTCCGAGATATTTGCAGATTCAGCTCAAAGGAACGGGCCTGACGGACATATTTCGAGATATTTCTTCTTCTTGTTGTTCTTCTTCTGCACAGCTAAGCTGGAAGTGGCATTTGCAGCTCGCAATAGTGCAGAGTTATCTCAAAGAAAGGGGCCACGGTGTTTCTGTATCTCTATTATGTTGGTGCGGCTTCGGAACTTTTAAATATCTTGATATATCTCGAGAACTACGCAACTGATCAAAAAATATCGTAGAACATAAATTGTAGGAAACATAATTCTCTACAAGAAACGTCTCTTAACATTTTGCCATAGCTCGCTTCGTTTCCGAGATATTTGCAGATTCAGCTCAAAGGAACGGGCCTGACGGACATATTTCGAGATATTTCTTCTTCTTGTTGTTCTTCTTCTGCACAGCTAAACTGGAAGTGGCATTACCAGCTCGCAATTGTGCAGAGTTATCTCAAAGAAAGGGGCCACGGTGTTTCTGTATCTCTATTATGTTGGTACGGCTTCGGAACTTTTAAATATCTTGATATATCTCGAGAACTACGCATCTGATCAAAAAATATCATAGAACATAAAAAGTAGGAAACTTAATTCTCTACAAAAAAGGTCTCTTAACATTTTGCCATAGCTCGCTTCGTTTCCGAGATATTTGTAGATATATCTCAAGGGAAGGGGCCTGACGGACATATTTCGAGATATGTCTTGTTCTTGTTGTTCTTCTTCTGCACAGCTAAGCTGGAAGTGGCATTTGTAGCTCGCAATAGTGCAGAGTTATCTCAAAGAAAGGGGCCACGGTGTTTCTGTATCTCTATTATGTTGGTGCGGTTTCGGATCTTTTAAATATCTTGATATATCTCGAGAACTACGCATCTGATCAAAAAATATCATAGAACATAAAAAGTAGGAAACTTAATTCTCTACAAAAAAGGTCTCTTAACATTTTGCCATAGCTCGCTTCGTTTCCGAGATATTTGCAGATTTATCTCAGGGGAAGGGGCCTGACGGACATATTTCGAGATATTTCTTCTTCTTGTTGTTCTTCTTCTGCACAGCTGAGCTGGAAGTGTCATTTACAGCTCGCAATAGTGCAGAGTTATCTCAAAGAAAGGGGCCACGGTGTTTCTGTATCTCTTTTATGTTGGTGCCGCTTCGGAACTTTTAAATATCTTGATATATCTCGAGCACTACGCATCTGATCAAAAAATATCATAGAACATAAAAAGTAGGAAACTTAATTCTCTACAAAAAAGGTCTCTTAACATTTTGCCATAGCTCGCTTCGTTTCCGAGATATTTGCAGATTTATCTCAGGGGAAGGGGCCTGACGGACATATTTCGAGATATTTCTTCTTCTTGTTGTTCTTCTTCTGCACAGCTGAGCTGGAAGTGGCATTTACAGCTCGCAATAGTGCAGAGTTATCTCAAAGAAAGGGGCCACGGTGTTTCTGTATCTCTTTTATGTTGGTGCCGCTTCGGAACTTTTAAATATCTTGATATATCTCGAGAACTACGCATCTGATCAAAAAATATCATAGAACATAAAAAGTAGGAAACTTAATTCTCTACAAAAAAGGTCTCTCAACATTTAGCCATAGCTCGCTTCGATTCCGAGATATTTGCAGATTTATCTCAAGGGAAGGGGCCTGACGGACATATTTCGAGATATTTCTTCTTCTTGTTGTTCTTCTTCTGCACAGCTAAGCTGGAAGTGGCATTTGCAGCTCGCAATAGTGCAGAGTTATCTCAAAGAAAGGGGCCACGGTGTTTCTGTATCTCTATTATGTTGGTGCGGCTTCGGAACTTTCAAATATCTTGATATATCGCGAGAACTACGCGTCTGATCAAAAAATATCGTAGAACATAAAAAATAGCAAACTTAATTCTCTACAAAAAAGGTCTCTTAACATTTTGCCATAGCTCGCTTCGTTTCCGAGATATTTGCAGATTTATCTCAAGGGAAGGGGCCTGACGGACATGTTTCGAGATATTTCTTCTTCTTGTTGTTCTTATTCTGCACAGCTAAGCTGGAAGTGGCATTTGCGGCTCGCACTAGTGCAGAGTTATCTCAAAGAAAGGGGCCACGGTGTTTCTGTATCTCTATTATGTTGGTGCGGCGTCGGAACTTTTAAATATCTCGATATATCTCGAAAACTACGCTTCTGATCAAAAAATGTCATAGAACATAAATTGTAGGAAACATAATTCTCTACAAGAAACGTCTCTTAACATTTTGCCATAGCTCGCTTCGTTTCCGAGATATTTGCAGATTCAGCTCAAAGGAACGGGCCTGACGGACATATTTCGAGATATTTCTTCTTCTTGTTGTTCTTCTTCTGCACAGCTAAACTGGAAGTGGCATTACCAGCTCGCAATTGTGCAGAGTTATCTCAAAGAAAGGGGCCACGGTGTTTCTGTATCTCTATTATGTTGGTACGGCTTCGGAACTTTTAAATATCTTGATATATCTCGAGAACTACGCATCTGATCAAAAAATATCATAGAACATAAAAAGTAGGAAACTTAATTCTCTACAAAAAAGGTCTCTTAACATTTTGCCATAGCTCGCTTCGTTTCCGAGATATTTGCAGATATATCTCAAGGGAAGGGGCCTGACGGACATATTTCGAGATATGTCTTCTTCTTGTTGTTCTTCTTCTGCACAGCTAAGCTGGAAGTGGCATTTGCAGCTCGCAATAGTGCAGAGTTATCTCAAAGAAAGGGGCCACGGTGTTTCTGTATCTCTATTATGTTGGTGCGGCTTCGGAACTTTTAAATATCTTGATATATCTCGAGAACTACGCATCTGATCAAAAAATATCATAGAACATAAAAAGTAGGAAACTTAATTCTCTACAAAAAAGGTCTCTTAACATTTTGCCATAGCTCGCTTCGTTTCCGAGATATTTGCAGATATATCTCAAGGGAAGGGGCCTGACGGACATATTTCGAGATATGTCTTCTTCTTGTTGTTCTTCTTCTGCACAGCTGAGCTGGAAGTGGCATTTACAGCTCGCAATAGTGCAGAGTTATCTCAAAGAAAGGGGCCACGGTGTTTCTGTATCTCTTTTATGTTGGTGCCGCTTCGGAACTTTTAAATATCTTGATATATCTCGAGCACTACGCATCTGATCAAAAAATATCATAGAACGTAAAAAGTAGGAAACTTAATTCTCTACAAAAAAGGTCTCTTAACATTTTGCCATAGCTCGCTTCGTTTCCGAGATATTTGCAGATTTATCTCAGGGGAAGGGGCCTGACGGACATATTTCGAGATATTTCTTCTTCTTGTTGTTCTTCTTCTGCACAGCTGAGCTGGAAGTGGCATTTACAGCTCGCAATTGTGCAGAGTTATCTCAAAGAAAGAGGCCACGGTGTTTCTGTATCTCTGTTATGTTGGTGCGGCTTCGGAACTTTTAAATATCTTGATATATCTCGAGAACTACGCATCTGATCAAAAAATATCATAGAACATAAAAAGTAGGAAACTTAACTCTCTACAAAAAAGGTCTCTTAACATTTTGCCATAGCTCGCTTCGTTTCCGAGATATTTGCAGATATATCTCAAGGGAAGGGGCCTGACGGACATATTTCGAGATATGTCTTCTTCTTGTTGTTCTTCTTCTGCACAGCTAAGCTGGAAGTGGCATTTGCGGCTCGCACTAGTGCAGAGTTATCTCAAAGAAAGGGGCCACGGTGTTTCTGTATCTCTATTATGTTGGTGCGGCTTCGGAACTTTTAAATATCTCGATATATCTCGAAAACTACGCTTCTGATCAAAAAATATCATAGAACATAAATTGTAGGAAACATAATTCTCTACAGGAAACGTCTCTTAACATTTTGCCATAGCTCCCTTCGTTTCCGAGATATTTGCAGATTTATCTCAAGGGAAGGGGTCTGACGGACATATTTCGAGATATTTCTTCTTCTTGTTGTTCTTCTTCTGCACAGCTAAGCTCGAAGTGGCATTTGCAGCTCGCAATAGTGCTGAGTTATCTCAAAGAATGGGGCCACGGTGTTTCTGTATCTCTATTATGTTGGTGCGGCTTCGGAACTTTTAAATATCTTGATATATCTCGAGAACTACGCATCTGATCAAAAAATATCATAGAACAGAAAAAGTAGGAAACTTAATTCTCTACAAAAACGGTCTCTTAACATTTTGCCATTGCACGCTTCGTTTCCGAGATATTTGCAGATTTATCTCAAGGGAAGGGTCCTGACGGACATATTTCGGGATATTTCTTCTTCTGCACAGCTAAACTGGAAGTGGCATTTCCAGCTCGCAATAGTGCAGATTTATCTCAAAGAAAGGGGCCACGGTGTTTCTGTATCTCTATTATGTTGGTGCGGCTTCGGAACTTTTAAATATCTTGATATATCTCGAGAACTACGCATCTGATCGAAAAATATCATAGAACATAAAAAGTAGGAAACTGAATTCTCTACAAAAAATGTATCTTAACATTTTGCCATAGCTCGCTTCGTTTCCGAGATATTTGCAGATTTATCTCAAGGGAAGGGGCTTGACGGAGATATTTCGAGATATTTCTTCTTCTTGTTGCTCTTCTTCTGCACAGCTAAGCTGGAAGTGGCATTTGCAGCTCGCAATAGTGCAGAGTTATCTCAAAGAAAGGGGCCACGGTGTTTCTGTATCACTATTATGTTGGTGCGGCTTCGGATCTTTTAAATATCTCGATATATCTCGAAAACTACGCTTCTGATCAAAAAATATCATAGAACGTAAATTGTAGGAAACATAATTCTCTACAAAAAAGGTCTCTTAACATTTTGCCATAGCTCGCTTCGTTTCCGAGATATTTGCAGATTTATCTCACGGGAAGGGGCCTGACGGACATATTTCGAGATATTTCTTCTTCTTGTTGTTCTTCTTCTGCACAGCTAAACTGGAAGTGGCATTTCCAGCTCGCAATAGCGCAGAGTTATCTCAAAGAAAGGGGCCACGGTGTTTCTGTATCTCAATTATGTTGGTGCGGCTTCGGAACTTTTAAATATCTTGATATATCTCGAGAACTACGCATCTGATCAAAAAATATCATAGAACATAAAAAGTAGGAAACTTAATTCTCTACAAATAAGGTCTCTTAACATTTTGGCATAGCTCGCTTCGTTTCCGCGATATTTGCAGATTTATCTCAAGGGATGGGGCCTGACGGACATATTTCGAGATATTACTTCTTCTTGTTGTTCTTCTTCTGCACAGCTAAGCTGGAAGTGGCATTTGCAGCTCGCAATAGTGCAGAGTTATCTCAAAGAAAGGGGCCACGGTGTTTCTGTATCTCTATTATGTTGGTGCGGCATCGGAACTTTTAAATATCTCGATATATCTCGAAAACTACGCTTCTGATCAAAAAATATCATAGAACGTAAATTGTAGGAAACATAATTCTCTACAAAAAAGGTCTCTTAAAATTTTGCCATAGCTCGCTTGGTTTCCGAGATATTTGCAGATTTATCTCAAGGGAAGGGGTCTGACGGACATATTTCGAGATATTTCTTCTTCTTGTTGTTCTTCTTCTGCACAGCTAAGCTCGAAGTGGCATTTGCAGCTCGCAATAGTGCTGAGTTATCTCAAAGAAAGGGGCCACGGTGTTTGTGTATCTCTATTATGTTGGTGCGGCTTCGGAACTTTTAAATATCTTGATATATCTCGATAACTACGCTTCTGATCAATAAATATCATAGAACATACGTTGTAGGAAACATAATTCTCTACAAAAAAGGTCTCTTAACATTTTGCCATAGCTCGCTTCGTTTCCGAGATATTTGCAGATTTATCTCAAGGGAAGGGTCCTGACGGACATATTTCGGGATATTTCTTCTTCTGCACAGCTAAACTGGAAGTGGCATTTCCAGCTCGCAATTGTGCAGAGTTATCTCAAAGAAAGGGGCCACGGTGTTTCTGTATCTCTATTATGTTGGTGCGGCTTCGGAACTTTTAAATATCTTGATATATCTCGAGAACTACGCATCTGATCAAAAAATATCATAGAACATAAAAAGTAGGAAACTTAATTCTCTACAAAAAAGGTCTCTTAACATTTTGCCATAGCTCGCTTCGTTTCCGAGATATTTGCAGATATATCTCAAGGGAAGGGGCCTGATGGACATATTTCGAGATATTTCTTCTTCTTGTTGTTCTTCTTCTGCACAGCTAAACTGGAAGTGGCATTTCCGGCTCGCAATAGCGCAGAGTTATTTCAAAGAAAGGGGCCACGGTGTTTCTGTATCTCTATTATGTTGGTGCGGCTTCGGAACTTTTAAATATCTTGATATATCTCGAGAACTACGCATCGATCAAAAAATATCATAGAACATAAAAGTAGGAAACTTAATTCTGTACAAAAAAGGTCTCTTAACATTTTGCCATAGCTCGCTTCGTTTCCGAGATATTTGCAGATTCACCTCAAAGGAACGGGCCTGACGGACATATTTCGAGATATTTCTTCTTCTTGTTGTTCTTCCTCTGCACAGCTAAGCTGGAAGTGGCATTTGCAGCTCGCAATAGTGCAGAGTTGTCTCAAAGAAAGGGGCCACGGAGTCTCTGTATCTCTATTATGTTGGTGCGGCTTCGGAACTTTTAAATATCTTGATATATCTCGAGAACTACGCATCTGATCAAAAAATATCATAGAAGATAAAAAGTAGGAAACTTAATTCTCTACAAAAAAGGTCTCTTAACATTTTGCCATAGCTCGTTTCATTTCCGAGATATTTGCAGATATATCTCAAGGGAAGGGGCCTGATGGACATATTTCGAGATATTTCTTCTTCTTGTTGTTCTTCTTCTGCACAGCTAAGCTGGAAGTGGCATTTGCAGCTCGCAATAGTGCACAGTTATCTCAAAGAAAGGGGCCACGGTGTTTCTGTATCGCTATTATGTTGGTGCGGCTTCGGAACTTTTAAATATCTTGATATATCTCGAGAACTACGCATCTGATCAAAAAATATCATAGAACATGAAAAGTAGGAAACTTAATTCTCTACAAAAAAGGTCTCTCAACATTTTGCCATAGCTCGCTTCGTTTCCGAGATATTTGCAGATCTTTCTCAGGGGATGGGGCCTGACGGACATATTTCGAGATATTTCTTGTTCTTGTTGTTCTTCTTCTGCACAGCTAAGCAGGAAGTGGCATTTGCGGCTCGCACTAGTGCAGAGTTATCTCAAAGAAAGGGGCCACGGTGTTTCTGTATCTCTATTAGGTTGGTGCGGCTTCGGAACTTTTAACTATCTCGATACATCTCGAAAACTACGCTTCTGATCAAAAAATATCATAGAACATAAATTGTAGGAAACATAATTCTCTACAAAAAACGTCTCTTAACATTTTGCCATAGCTCGTTTCGTTTCCGAGATATTTGCAGATTCAGCTCAAAGGAACGGGCCTGACGGACATATTTCGAGATATTTCTTCTTCTTGTTGTTCTTCTTCTGCACAGCTAAACTGGAAGTGGCATTTCCAGCTCGCAATAGTGCAGAGTTATCTCAAAGAAAGGGGCCACGGTGTTTCTGTATCTCTATTATGTTGGTGCGGCTTCGGAACTTTTAAATATCTTGATATATCTCGAGAACTACGCATCTGATCAAATAATATCATAGAACATAAAAAGTAGGAAACTTAATTCTCTACAAATAAGGTCTCTTAACATTTTGCCATAGCTCGCTTCGTTTCCGAGATATTTGCAGATTTATCTCAAGGGAAGGGGCCTGACGGACATATTTCGAGATATTTCTTCTTCTTGTTGTTCTTCTTCTGCACAGCTAAGCTGGAAGTGGCATTTGCAGCTCGCAATAGTGCAGAGTTATCTCAAAGAAAGGGGCCACGGTGTTTCTGTATCTCTATTATGTTGGTGCGGCTTCGGAACTTTTAAATATCTCGATATATCTCGAAAACTAAGCTTCTGATCAAAAAATATCATAGAATATAAATTGTAGGATACATAATTCTCTACAAAAAAGGTCTCTTAACGTTTTGCCATAGCTCGCTTCGTTTCCGAGATATTTGCAGATTTATCTCAAGGGAAGGGTCCTGACGGACATATTTCGAGATATTTCTTCTTCTTGTAGTTCTTCTTCTGCACAGCTAAGCTGGAAGCGGCATTTGCGGCTCGCACTAGTGCAGAGTTATCTCAAAGAAAGGGGCCACGGTGTTTCTGTATCTCTATTATGTTGGTGCGGCTTCGGATCTTTTAAATATCTCGATATATCTCGAAAACTACGCTTCTGATCAAAAAATATCATAGAACATAAATTGTAGGAAACATAATTCTCTACAAAAAAGGTCTCTTAACATTTTGCCATAGCTCGTTTCGTTTCCGAGATATTTGCAGATATATCTCAAGGGAAGGGGCCTGACGGACATATTTCGAGATACTTCTTCTTCTTGTTGTTCTTCTTCTGCACAGCTAAGGTGGAAGTGGCATTTGCAGCTCGCAATAGTGCAGAGTTATCTCAAAGAAAGGGGCCACGGTGTTTCGGTATCTCTATTATGTTGGTGCAGCTTCGGAACTTTTAAATATCTTGATATATCTCGAGAACTACACATCTGATCAAAAAATATCATAGAACATAAAAAGTAGGAAACTTAATTCTCTACAAAAAAGGTCTCTTAACATTTTGCCATAGCTCGCTTCGTTTCCGAGATATTTGCAGATTTATCTCAAGGGAAGGGGCCTGACGGACATATTTCGAGATATTTCTTCTTCTTGTTGTTCTTCTTCTGCACAGCTAAGCTGGACGTGGCATTTACAGCTCGCAATAGTGCAGAGTTATCTCAAAGAAAGGGGCCACGGTGTTTCTGTATCTCTATTATGTTGGTGCGGCTTCGGAACTTTTAAATATCTTGATATATCTCGAGAACTACGCATCTGATCAAATCATATCATAGAACATAAAAAGTAGGAAACTTAATTCTCTACAAATAAGGTCTCTTAACATTTTGCCATAGCTCGCTTCGTTTCCGAGATATTTGCAGATTTATCTCAAGGGAAGGGGCCTGACGGACATATTTCGAGATATTACTTCTTCTTGTTGTTCTTCTTCTGCACAGCTAAGCTGGAAGTGGCATTTGCAGCTCGCAATAGTGCAGAGTTATCTCAAAGAAAGGGGCCACGGTGTTTCTGTATCTCTATTATGTTGGTGCGGCATCGGAACTTTTAAATATCTCGATATATCTCGAAAACTACGCTTCTGATCAAAAAATATCATAGAATGTAAATTGTAGGAAACATAATTCTCTACAAAAAAGGTCTCTTAAAATTTTGCAATAGCTCGCTTGGTTTCCGAGATATTTGCAGATTTATCTCAAGGGAAGGGGTCTGACGGACATATTTCGAGATATTTCTTCTTCTTGTTGTTCTTCTTCTGCACAGCTAAGCTTGATGTGGCATTTGCAGCTCGCAATAGTGCTGAGTTATCTCAAAGAATGGGGCCACGGTGTTTCTGTATCTCTATTATGTTGGTGCGGCTTCGGAACTTTTAAATATCTTGATATATCTCGAGAACTACGCATCTGATCAAAAAATATCATAGAACAGAAAAAGTAGGAAACTTAATTCTCTACAAAAAAGGTCTCTTAACATTTTGCCTTTGCACGCTTCGTTTCCGAGATATTTGCAGATTTATCTCAAGGGAAGGGGTCTGACGGACATATTTCGAGATATTTCTTCTTCTTGTTGTTCTTCATCTGCACAGCTAAGCTCGAAGTGGCATTTGCAGCTCGCAATAGTGCAGAGTTATCTCAAAGAAAGGGGCCACGGTGTTTATGTATCTCTATTATGTTGGTGCGGCTTCGGAACTTTTAAATATCTCGATATATCTCGAAAACTACGCTTCTGATCAATAAATATCATAGAACATAAATTGTAGGAAACATAATTCTCTACAAAAAAGGTCTCTTAACATTTTGCCATAGCTCGCTTCGTTTCCGAGATATTTGCAGATTTATCTCACGGGAAGGGGCCTGACGGACATATTTCGAGATATTTCTTCTTCTTGTTGTTCTTCTTCTGCACAGCTAAACTGGAAGTGGCATTTCCAGCTCGCAATAGCGCAGAGTTATCTCAAAGAAAGGGGCCACGGTGTTTCTGTATCTCTTATGTTGGTGCGGCTTCGGAACTTTTAAATATCTTGATATATCTCGAGAACTACGCATCTGATCAAAAAATATCATAGAACATAAAAAGTGGGAAACTTAATTCTCTACAAATAAAGTCTCTTAACATTTTGCCATAGCTCGCTTCGTTTCCGAGATATTTGCAGATTTATCTCAAGGGAAGGGGCCTGACGGACATATTTCGAGATATTTCTTCTTCTTGTTGTTCTTCTTCTGCACAGCTAAGCTGGAAGTGGCATTTACAGCTCGCAATAGTGCAGAGTTATCTCAAAGAAAGGGGCCACGGTGTTTCTGTATCTCTATTATGTTGGTGCGGCTTCGGAACTTTTAAATATCTTGATATATCTCGAGAACTACGCATCTGATCAAAAAATATCATAGAACATAAAAAGTAGGACACTTAATTCGCTACAAAAAAGGTCTCTTAACATTTTGCCATAGCTCGCTTCGTTTCCGAGATATTTGCAGATTTATCTCAACGGAAGGGGCCTGACGGACATATTTCGAGATATTTCTTCTTCTTGTTGTTCTTCTTCTGCACAGCTAAGCTCGAAGTGGCATTTGCAGCTCGCAATAGTGCAGAGTTATCTCAAAGAAAGGGGCCACGGTGTTTATGTATCTCTATTATGTTGGTGCGGCTTCGGAACTTTTAAATATCTCGATATATCTCGAAAACTACGCTTCTGATCAATAAATATCATAGAACATAAATTGTAGGAAACATAATTCTCTACAAAAAAGGTCTCTTAACATTTTGCCATAGCTCGCTTCGTTTCCGAGATATTTGCAGATTTATCTCACGGGAAGGGGCCTGACGGACATATTTCGAGATATTTCTTCTTCTTGTTGTTCTTCTTCTGCACAGCTAAACTGGAAGTGGCATTTCCAGCTCGCAATAGCGCAGAGTTATCTCAAAGAAAGGGGCCACGGTGTTTCTGTATCTCTTATGTTGGTGCGGCTTCGGAACTTTTAAATATCTTGATATATCTCGAGAACTACGCATCTGATCAAAAAATATCATAGAACATAAAAAGTGGGAAACTTAATTCTCTACAAATAAAGTCTCTTAACATTTTGCCATAGCTCGCTTCGTTTCCGAGATATTTGCAGATTTATCTCAAGGGAAGGGGCCTGACGGACATATTTCGAGATATTTCTTCTTCTTGTTGTTCTTCTTCTGCACAGCTAAGCTGGAAGTGGCATTTACAGCTCGCAATAGTGCAGAGTTATCTCAAAGAAAGGGGCCACGGTGTTTCTGTATCTCTATTATGTTGGTGCGGCTTCGGAACTTTTAAATATCTTGATATATCTCGAGAACTACGCATCTGATCAAAAAATATCATAGAACATAAAAAGTAGGACACTTAATTCGCTACAAAAAAGGTCTCTTAACATTTTGCCATAGCTCGCTTCGTTTCCGAGATATTTGCAGATTTATCTCAACGGAAGGGGCCTGACGGACATATTTCGAGATATTTCTTCTTCTTGTTGTTCTTCTTCTGCACAGCTAAACTGGAAGTGGCATTTCCAGCTCGCAATAGTGTAGAGTTATCTCAAAGAAAGGGGCCACGGTGTTTCTGTATCTCTATTATGTTGGTGCCGCTTCGGAACTTTTAAATATCTCGATATACCTCGAAAACTACGCTTCTGATCAAAAAATATCATAGAACATAAATTGTAGGAAACATAATTCTCTACAAAAAACGTCTCATAACATTTTGCCATAGCTCGTTTCGTTTCCGAGATATTTGCAGATATATCTCAAGGGAAGGGGCCTGACGGACATATTTCGAGATATTTCTTCTTCTTGTTGTTCTTCTTCTGCACAGCTAAACTGGAAGTGGCATTTCCAGCTCGCAATAGTGCAGAGTTATCTCAAAGAAAGGGGCCACGGTGTTTCTGTATATCTATTATGTTGGTGCGGCTTCGGAACTTTTAAATATCTTGATATATCTCGAGAACCTCGCATCTGATCAAAAAATATCATACAACATAAAAAGTAGGAAACTTAATTCTCTACAAATAAAGTCTCTTAACATTTTGCCATAGCTCGCTTCGTTTCCGAGATATTTGCAGATTTATCTAAAGGGAAGGGCCCTGACGGACATATTTCGAGATATTTCTTCTTCTTGTTGTTCTTCTTCTGCACAGCTAAGCTGGAAGTGGCATTTGCTGCTCGCACTAGTGCAGAGTTATCTCAAAGAAAGGGGCCACGGTGTTTCTGTATCTCTATTATGTTGGTGCGGCTTCGGAACTTTTAAATATCTCGATATATCTCGAAAACTACGCTTCTGATCAAAAAATATCATAGAACATAAATTGTAGGAAACATAATTCTCTACAAAAAGGTCTCTTAAAATTTTGCCATAGCTCGTTTTGTTTCCGAGATATTTGCAGATATATCTCAAGGGAAGGGGCCTGACGGACATATTTCGAGATATTTCTTCTTCTTGTTGTTCTTCTTCTGCACAGCTAAGCTGGAAGTGGCGTTTGCAGCTCGCAATAGTGCAGAGTTATTTCAAAGAAAGGGGCCACGGTGTTTCTGTATCTCTATTATGTTGGTGCGGCTTCGAAACTTTTAAATATCTTGATATATCTCGAGAACTACGCATCTGATCAAAAAATATCATAGAACATAAAAAGTAGGAAACTTAATTCTCTACAAATAAAGTCTCTTAACATTTTGCCATAGCTCGCTTCGTTTCCGAGATATTTGCAGATTTATCTCAAGGGAAGGGGCCTGACGGACATATTTCGAGATATTTCTTCTTCTTGTTGTTCTTCTTCTGCACAGCTAAGCTGGAAGTGGCCATTACAGCTCGCAATAGTGCAGAGTTATCTCAAAGAAAGGGGCCACGGTGTCTCTGTATCTCTATTATGTTGGTGCGGCTTCGGAACTTTTAAATATCTTGATATATCTCGAGAACTACGCATCTGATCAAAAAATATCATAGAACATAAAAAGTAGGAAACTTAATTCTCTACAAATAAAGTCTCTTAACATTTTGCCATAGCTCGCTTCGTTTCCGAGATATTTGCAGATTTATCTCAAGGGAAGGGGCCTGACGGACATATTTCGAGATATTTCTTCTTCTTGTTGTTCTTCTTCTGCACAGCTAAGCTGGAAGTGGCATTTACAGCTCGCAATAGTGCATAGTTATCTCAAAGAAAGGGGCCACGGTGTCTCTGTATCTCTATTATGTTGGTGCGGCTTCGGAACTTTTAAATATCTTGATATATCTCGAGAACTACGCATCTGATCAAAAAATATTATAGAACATAAGAAGTAGGAAACTTAATTCTCTACAAAAAAGGTCTCTTAACCTTTTGCCATAGCTCGCTTCGTTTCCGAGATATTTGCAGATTTATCTCAAGGGAAGGGGCCTGACGGACATATTTCGAGATATTTCTTCTTCTTGTTGTTCTTCTTCTGCACAGCTAAGCTGGAAGTGGCATTTGCAGCTCGCAATAGTGCAGAATTATCTCAAAGAAAGGGGCCACGGTGTTTCTGTATCTCTATTATGTTGGTGCGGCTTCGGAACTTTTAAATATCTCGATATATCTCGAGAACTACGCATCTGATCAAAAAATATCATAGAACATGAAAAGTAGGAAACTTAATTCTCTACAAATAAGGTCTCTTAACATTTTGCCATAGCTCGCTTCGTTTCCGAGATATTTGCAGATTTATCTCAAGGGAAGGGGCCTGACGGACATATTTCGAAATATTTCTTCTTCTTGTTGTTCTTCTTCTGCACAGCTAAGCTGGAAGTGGCATTTGCAGCGCGCAATAGTGCAGAGTTATCTCAAAGAAAGAGGCCACGGAGTTTCTGTATCTCTATTATGTTGGTGCGGCTTCGGAACTTTTAAATATCTTGATATATCTCGAGAACTACGCATCTGATCGAAAAATATCGTAGAACATAAAAAGTAGGAAACTTAATTCTCTACAAAAAAGGTCTCTTAACATTTTCCCATAGCTGGCATCGTTTCCGAGATATTTGCAGATTTAGCTCAAGGGAAGGGGCCTGACGGACATATTCCGAGATATTTCTTCTTCTTGCTGTTCTTCTTCTTCACAGCTAAGCTGGAAGTGGCATTTGCAGCTCGCAATAGTGCAGAGTTATCTCAATGAAAGGGGCCACGGTGTTTCTGTATCTCTATTATGTTGGTGCGGCTTCGGAACTTTTAAATATCTCGATATATCTCGAAAACTACGCTTCTGATCAAAAAATATCATAGAACATAAATTGTAGGAAATATAATTGTCTACAAAAAAGGTCTCTTAACATTTTGCCATAGCTCACTTCGTTTCCGAGATATTTGCAGATATATCTCAAGGGAAGGAGCCTGACGGACATATTTCGAGATATTTCTTCTTCTTGTTCTTCTTCTTCTGCACAGCTAAGCTGGAAGTGGCATTTACAGCTCGCAATAGTGCAGAGTTATCTCAAAGAAAGGGGCCACGGTGTTTCTGTATCTCTATTATGTTGGTGCGGCTTCGGAACTTTTAAATATCTTGATATATCTCGAGAACTACGCATCTGATCAAAAAATATCATAGAACATGAAAAGTAGGAAACTTAATTCTCTACAAAAAAGGTCTCTTAACATTTTGCCATAGCTCTCTTCGTTTCCGAGATATTTGCAGATTTATCTCAAGGGAAGGGGCCTGACGGACATATTTCGAGATATTTCTTCTTCTTGTTGTTCTTCTTCTGCACAGCTAAGCTGGAAGTGGCATTTGCAGCTCGCAATAGTGCAGAGTTATCTCAAAGAAAGGGGCCACGGTGTTTCTGTATCTCTATTATGTTGGTGCGGCTTCGGAACTTTTAAATATCTTGATATATCCCGAGAACTACGCATCTGATCAAAAAATATCATAGAACATAAAAAGTAGGAAACTTAATTCTCTACAAAAAAGGTCTCCTAACATTTTGCCATAGCTAGCTTCGTTTCCGAGATATTTGCAGATTTATCTCAAGGGAAGGGGCCTGACGGACATATTTCGAGATATTTCTTCTTCTTGTTGTTCTTCTTCTGCACAGCTAAGCTGGAAGTGGCATTTGCGGCTCGCACTAGTGCAGAGTTATCTCAAAGAAAGGGGCCACGGTGTTTCTGTATCTCTATTATGTTGGTGCGGCTTCGGAACTTTTAAATATCTCGATATATCTCGAAAACTACGCTTCTGATCAAAAAATATCATACAACATAAAAAGTAGCAAACTTAATTCTCTACAAAAAAGGTCTCTTAAAATTTTCCCATAGCTGGCATCGTTTCCGAGATATTTGCAGATTTAGCTCAAGGGAAGGGGCCTGACGGACATATTCCGAGATATTTCTTCTTCTTGTTGTTCCTCTTCTGCACAGCTAAGCTGGAAGTGGCATTTTCAGCTCGCAATAGTGCAGAGTTATCTCAAAGAAAGAGGCCACGGTGTTTCTGTACCTCTATTATGTTGGTGCAGCTTCGGAACTTTTAAATATCTTGATATATCTCGAGAACTACGCATCAGATCAAAAAATATCATAGAACCTAAAAAGTAGGAAACTTAATTCTCTACAAAAATGGTCTCTTAACATTTTCCCATAGCTGGCATCGTTTCCGAGATATTTATAGATTTATCTCAAGGGAAGGGGCCTGACGGACATATTTCGAGATATTTCTTCTTCTTGTTGTTCTTCTTCTGCACAGCTAAGCTGGAAGTGGCATTTGCAGGACGCAATAGTGCAGAGTTATCTCAAAGAAAGGGGCCACGGTGTTTCTCTATCTCTATTATGTTGGTGCGGCTTCGGAACTTTTAAATATCTCGATATATCTCGAAAACTACGCTTCTGATCAAAAAATATCATAGAACATAGATTGTAGGAAACATAATTCTCTACAAAAAAGGTTTCTTAACGTTTTGCCATAGCTCGCTTCGTTTCCGAGATATTTGCAGATTTATCTCAAGGGAAGGGGCCTGACGGACATATTTCGAGATATTTCTTCTTCTTGTTGTTCTTCTTCTGCACAGCTAAGCTGGAAGTGGCATTTGCAGCTCGCAATAGTGCAGAGTTATCTCAAAGAAAGGGGCCACGGTGTTTCTGTATCTCTATTATGTTGGTGCGGCTTCGGAACTTTTAAATATCTCGATATATCTCGAGAACTACGCATCTGATCAAAAAATATCATAGAACATGAAAAGTAGGAAACTTAATTCTCTACAAATAAGGTCTCTTAACATTTTGCCATAGCTCGCTTCGTTTCCGAGATATTTGCAGATTTATCTCAAGGGAAGGGGCCTGACGGACATATTTCGAGATATTTCTTCTTCTTGTTGTTCTTCTTCTGCACAGCTAAGCTGGAAGTGGCATTTGCAGCTTGCAATAGTGCAGACTTATCTCAAAGAAAGAGGCCACGGTGTTTCTGTATCTCTATTATGTTGGTGCGGCTTCGGAACTTTTAAATATCTTGATATATCTCGAGAACTACGCATCTGATCGAAAAATATCATAGAACGTAAAAAGTAGGAAACTTAATTCTCTACAAAAAAGGTCTCTTAACATTTTCCCATAGCTGGCATCGTTTCCGAGATATTTGCAGATTTAGCTCAAGGGAAGGGGCCTGACGGACATATTCCGAGATATTTCTTCTTCTTGTTGTTCCTCTTCTGCACAGCTAAGCTGGAAGTGGCATTTGCAGCTCGCAATAGTGCAGAGTTATCTCAAAGAAAGAGGCCACGGTGTTTCTGTACCTCTATTATGTTGGTGCAGCTTCGGAACTTTTAAATATCTTGATATATCTCGAGAACTACGCATCTGATAAAAAAATATCATACAACATAAAAAGTAGCAAACCTAATTTTCTACAAAAAAGGTCTGTTAACATTTTGCCGTAGCTCGCTTCGTTTCCGAGATATTTGCAGATTTATCTCAAGGGAAGGGGCCTGACGGACATATTTCGAAATATTTCTTATTCTTGTTGTTCTTCTTCTACACAGCTAAGCTGGAAGTGGCATTTGCAGGTCGCAATAGTGCAGAGTTATCTCAAAGAAAGAGGCCACGGTGTTTCTGTACCTCTATTATGTTGGTGCGGCTTCGGAACTTTTAAATATCTCGATATATCTCGAAAACTACGCTTCTGATCAAAAAATATCATAGAATGTAAATTGTACGAAACATAATTCTCTACAGAAAAGGTCTCTTAACATTTTGCCATAGCTCGCTTCGTTTCCGAGATATTTGCAGATTTATCTCAAGGGAAGGGGCCTGACGGACATATTTCGAGATATTTCTTCTTCTTGTTGTTCTTCTTCTGCACAGCTAAGCTGGAAGTGGCATTTGCAGCTCGCAATAGTGCAGAGTTATCTCAAAGAAAGGTGCCACGGTGTTTCTGTATCTCTATTATGTTGGTGCGGCTTCGGAACTTTTAAATATCTCGATATATCTCGAGAACTACGCATCTGATCAAAAAATATCATAGAACATGAAAAGTAGGAAACTTAATTCTCTACAAATAAGGTCTCTTCACATTTTGCCATAGCTCGCTTCGTTTCCGAGATATTTGCAGATATATCTCAAGGGAAGGGGCCTGACGGACATATTTCGAGATATTTCTTCTTCTTGTTGTTCTTCCTCTGCACAGCTAAGCTGGAAGTGGCATTTGCAGCTCGCAATAGTGCAAAGTTATCTCAAAGAAAGGGGCCACGGTGTTTCTGTATCTCTATTATGTTGGTGCGGCTTCGGAACTTTTAAATATCTCGATATATCTCGAAAACTACGCTTCTGATCAAAAAATATCATAGAACATAAATTGTAGGAAACATAATTCTCTACAAAAAAGGTCTCTTAACATTTTGCCATAGCTCACTTCGTTTCCGAGATATTTGCAGATTCAGCTCAAAGGAACTGGCCTGACGGACATATTTCGAGATATTTCTTCTTCTTGTTGTTCTTCTTCTGCACAGCTAAGCTGGAAGTGGCATTTGCAGCTCGCGATAGTGCAGAGTTATCTCAAAGAAAGGGGCCACGGTGTTTCTGTATCTCTATTATGTTGGTGCGGCTTCGGAACTTTTAAATATCTTGATATATCTCGAGAACTACGCATCTGATCAAAAAATATCATAGAACATGAAAAGTAGGAAACTTAATTCTCTACAAAAAAGGTCTCTTAACATTTTGCCATAGCTCTCTTCGTTTCCGAGATATTTGCAGATTTATCTCAAGGGAAGGGGCCTGACGGACATATTTCGAGATATTTCTTCTTCTGCACAGCTAAGCTGGAAGTGGCATTTGCAGCTCGCAATAGTGCAGAGTTATCTCAAAGAAAGGGGCCACGGTGTTTCTGTATCTCTATTATGTTGGTGCGGCTTCGGAACTTTTAAATATCTTGATATATCTCGAGAACTACGCATCTGATCAAAAAATATCATAGAACATAAAAAGTAGGAAACTTAATTCTCTACAAAAAAGGTCTCTTAACATTTTGCCATAGCTCGCTTCGTTTCCGAGATATTTGCACATTTATCTCAAGGGAAGGGGCCTAACGGACATATTTCGAGATATTTCTTCTTCTTGTTGTTCTTCTTCTGCACAGCTAAACTGGAAGTGGCATTTCCAGCTCGCAATAGTGCAGAGTTATCTCAAAGAGAGGGGCCACGGTGTTTCTGTATCTCTATTATGTTGGTGCGGCTTCGGAACTTTTAAATATCTTGATATATCTCGAGAACTACGCATCTGATAAAAAAATATCATAGAAGATAAAAAGTAGGAAACTTAATTCTCTACAAAAAAGGTCTCTTAACATTTTGCCATAGCTCGCTTCGTTTCCGAGATATTTGCAGATTTATCTCAAGGGAAGGGGCCTGACGGACATATTTCGAGATATTTCTTCTTCTTGTTGTTCTTCTTCTGCACAGCTAAGCTGGAAGTGGCATTTGCGGCTCGCACTAGTGCAGAGTTATCTCAAAGAAAGGGGCCACGGTGTTTCTGTATCTCTATTATGTTGGTGCGGCTTCGGAACTTTTAAATATCTCGATATATCTCGAAAACTACGCTTCTGATCAAAAAATATCATAGAACATAAATTATAGGAAACATAATTCTCTACAAAAAAGGTCTCTTAACATTTTGCCATAGCTCACTTCGTTTCCGAGATATTTGCAGATTCAGCTCAAAGGAACTGGCCTGACGGACATATTTCGAGATATTTCTTCTTCTTGTTGTTCTTCCTCTGCACAGCTAAGCTGGAAGTGGCATTTGCAGCTCGCAATAGTGCAGAGTTATCTCAAAAAAAGGGGCCACGGTGTTTCTGTATCTCTGTCATGTTGGTGCGGCTTCGGAACTTTTAAATATCTTGATATTTCTCGAGAACTGCGCATCTGATCAAAAAATATCATAGAAGATAAAAAGTAGGAAACTTAATTCTCTACAAAAAAGGTCTCTTAACATTTTGCCATACCTCGCTTCGTTTCCGAGATATTTGCAGATTTATCTCAAGGGAAGGGGCCTGACGGACATATTTCGAGATATTTCTTCTTCTTGTTGTTCTTCTTCTGCACAGCTAAGCTGGAAGTGGCATTTGCGGCTCGTACTAGTGCAGAGTTATCTCAAAGAAAGGGGCCACGGTGTTTCTGTATCTCTATTATGTTGGTGCGGCTTCGGAACTTTTAAATATCTCGATATATCTCGAAAATTACGCTTCTGATCAAAAAATATCATAGAACATAAATTGTAGGAAACATAATTCTCTGCAAAAAAGGTCTCTTAACATTTTGCCATAGCTCACTTCGTTTCCGAGATATTTGCAGATATATCTCAAGGGAAGGGGCCTGACGGACATATTTCGAGATATTTCTTCTTCTGCACAGCTAAGCTGGAAGTGGCATTTGCAGCTCGCAATAGTGCAGAGTTATCTCAAAGAAAGGGGCCACGGTGTTTCTGTATCTCTATTATGTTGGTGCGGCTTCGGAACTTTTAAATATCTTGATATATCTCCAGAACTACGCATCTGATCAAAAAATATCATAGAACATAAAAAGTAGGAAACATAATTCTCTACAAAAAAGGTCTCTTAACAGTTTGCCATAGCTCGCTTCGTTTCCGAGATATTTGCAGATATATCTCAAGGGAAGGGGCCTGACGGACATATTTCGAGATATTTCTTCTTCTTGTTGTTCTTCTTCTGCACAGCTAAGCTGGAAGTGGCATTTACAGCTCGCAATAGTGCAGAGTTATCTCAAAGAAAGGGGCCACGGTGTTTCTGTATCTCTATTATGTTGGTGCGGCTTCGGAACTTTTAAATATCTTGATATATCTCGAGAACTACGCATCTGATCAAAAAATATCATAGAACATGAAAAGTAGGAAACTTAATTCTCTACAAAAAAGGTCTCTTAACATTTTGCCATAGCTCTCTTCGTTTCCGAGATATTTGCAGATATATCTCAAGGGAAGGGGCCTGACGGACATATTTCGAGATATTTCTTCTTCTTGTTGTTCGTCCTCTGCACAGCTAAGCTGGAAGTGGCATTTGCAGCTCGCAATAGTGCAGAGTTATCTCAAAGAAAGGGGCCACGGTGTTTCTGTATCTCTATTATGTTGGTGCGGCTTCGGAACTTTTAAATATCTCGATATATCTCGAAAACTACGCTTCTGATCAAAAAATATCATAGAACATAAATTGTAGGAAACATAATTCTCTACAAAAAAGGTCTCTTAACATTTTGCCATAGCTCACTTCGTTTCCGAGATATTTGCAGATTCAGCTCAAAGGAACTGGCCTGACGGACATATTTCGAGATATTTCTTCTTCTTGTTGTTCTTCCTCTGCACAGCTAAGCTGGAAGTGGCATTTGCAGCTCGCAATAGTGCAGAGTTATCTCAAAGAAAGGGGCCACGGTGTTTCTGTATCTCTATCATGTTGGTGCGGCTTCGGAACTTTTAAATATCTTGATATATCTCGAGAACTGCGTATCTGATCAAAAAATATCATAGAAGATAAAAAGTAGGAAACCGAATTCTCTACAAACAAGGTCTCTTAACATTTTGCCATAGCTCTCTTCGTTTCCGAGATATTTGCAGATTTATCTCAAGGGAAGGGGCCTGACGGACATATTTCGAGATATTTCTTCTTCTGCACAGCTAAGCTGGAAGTGGCATTTGCAGCTCGCAATAGTGCAGAGTTATCTCAAAGAAAGGGGCCACGGTGTTTCTGTATCTCTATTATGTTGGTGCGGCTTCGGAACTTTTAAATATCTTGATATATCTCCAGAACTACGCATCTGATCAAAAAATATCATAGAACATAAAAAGCAGGAAACATAATTCTCTACAAAAAAGGTCTCTTAACATTTTGCCATAGCTCGCTTCGTTTCCGAGATATTTGCAGATATATCTCAAGGGAAGGGGCCTGACGGACATATTTCGAGATATTTCTTCTTCTTGTTGTTCTTCTTCTGCACAGCTAAGCTGGAAGTGGCATTTACAGCTCGCAATAGTGCAGAGTTATCTCAAAGAAAGGGGCCACGGTGTTTCTGTATCTCTATTATGTTGGTGCGGCTTCGGAACTTTTAAATATCTTGATATATCTCGAGAACTACGCATCTGATCAAAAAATATCATAGAAGATAAAAAGTAGGAAACTTAATTCTCTACAAAAAAGGTCTCTTAACATTTTGCCATAGCTCGCTTCGTTTCCGGGATATTTGCAGATTTATCTCAAGGGAAGGGGCCTGACGGACATATTTCGAGATATTTCTTCTTCTTGTTGTTCTTCTTCTGCACAGCTAAGCTGGAAGTGGCATTTGCGGCTCGTACTAGTGCAGAGTTATCTCAAAGAAAGGGGCCACGGTGTTTCTGTATCTCTATTATGTTGGTGCGGCTTCGGAACTTTTAGATATCTCGATATATCTCGAAAACTACGCTTCTGCACAAAAAATATCATAGAACATAAATTGTAGGAAACATAATTCTCTACAAAAAAGGTCTCTTAACATTTTGCCATAGCTCGCTTGGTTTCCGAGATATTTGCAGATATATCTCAAGGGAAGGGGCCTGACGGACATATTTCGAGATATTTCTTCTTCTTGTTGTTCTTCTTCTGCACAGCTAAGCTGGAAGTTGCATTTGCAGCTCGCAATAGTGCAGAGTTATCTCAAAGAAAGGGGCCACGGTGTTTCTGTATCTCTATAATGTTGGTGCGGCTTCGGAACTTTTAAATATCTCGATATATCTCGAAAACTACGCTTCTGCACAAAAAGTATCATAGAACATAAATTGTAGGAAACATAATTCTCTACAAAAAAGGTCTCTTAACATTTTGCCATAGTTCACTTCGTTTCCGAGATATTTGCAGATATATCTCAAGGGAAGGGGCCTGACGGACATATTTCGAGATATTTCTTCTTCTTGTTGTTCTTCTTCTGCACAGCTAAGCTGGAAGTGGCATTTGCAGCTCGCAATAGTGCAGAGTTATCTCAAAGAAAGGGGCCACGGTGTTTCTGCACCTCTATTATGTTGGTGCAGCTTCGGAACTTTTAAATATCTTGATATATCTCGAGAACCACGCATCTAATCAAAAAATATCATGGAACATAAAAAGTAGGAAACTTAATTCTCTACAAAAAAGGTCTCCTAACATTTTCCCATAGCTGGCATCGTTTCCGAGATATTTGCAGATTTAGCTCAAGGGAAGGGGCCTGACGGACATATTCCGAGATATTTCTTCATCTTGTTGTTCTTCTTCTTCACTGCTAAGCTGGAAGTGGCATTTGCAGCTCGCAATAGTGCAGAGTTATCTCAAAGGAAGGGGCCACGGTGTTTCTGTATCTCTATTATGTTGGTGCGGCTTCGGAACTTTTAAATATCTCGATATATCTCGAGAACTACGCATCTGATCAAAAAATATCATAGAACATAAAAAGTAGGAAACTTAATTCTCTACAAATAAGGTCTCTAAACATTTTGCCATAGCTCGCTTCGTTTCCGAGATATTTGCAGATTTATCTCAAGGGAAGGGGCCTGACGGACATATTTCGAGATATTTCTTCTTCTTGTTGTTCTTCCTCTGCACAGCTAAGCTGGAAGTGGCATTTGCAGCTCGCAATAGTGCAGAGTTATCTCAAAAAAAGGGGCCACGGTGTTTCTGTATCTCTGTCATGTTGGTGCGGCTTCGGAACTTTTAAATATCTTGATATTTCTCGAGAACTGCGCATCTGATCAAAAAATATCATAGAAGATAAAAAGTAGGAAACTTAATTCTCTACAAAAAAGGTCTCTTAACATTTTGCCATACCTCGCTTCGTTTCCGAGATATTTGCAGATTTATCTCAAGGGAAGGGGCCTGACGGACATATTTCGAGATATTTCTTCTTCTTGTTGTTCTTCTTCTGCACAGCTAAGCTGGAAGTGGCATTTGCGGCTCGTACTAGTGCAGGGTTATCTCAAAGAAAGGGGCCACGGTGTTTCTGTATCTCTATTATGTTGGTGCGGCTTCGGAACTTTTAAATATCTCGATATATCTCGAAAATTACGCTTCTGATCAAAAAATATCATAGAACATAAATTGTAGGAAACATAATTCTCTGCAAAAAAGGTCTCTTAACATTTTGCCATAGCTCACTTCGTTTCCGAGATATTTGCAGATATATCTCAAGGGAAGGGGCCTGACGGACATATTTCGAGATATTTCTTCTTCTTGTTGTTCTTCTTCTGCACAGCTAAGCTGGAAGTGGCATTTACAGCTCGCAATAGTGCAGAGTTATCTCAAAGAAAGGGGCCACGGTGTTTCTGTATCTCTATTATGTTGGTGCGGCTTCGGAACTTTTAAATATCTCGATATATCTCGAAAATTACGCTTCTGATCAAAAAATATCATAGAACATAAATTGTAGGAAACATAATTCTCTGCAAAAAAGGTCTCTTAACATTTTGCCATAGCTCACTTCGTTTCCGAGATATTTGCAGATATATCTCAAGGGAAGGGGCCTGACGGACATATTTCGAGATATTTCTTCTTCTTGTTGTTCTTCTTCTGCACAGCTAAGCTGGAAGTGGCATTTACAGCTCGCAATAGTGCAGAGTTATCGCAAAGAAAGGGGCCACGGTGTTTCTGTATCTCTATTATGTTGGTGCGGCTTCGGAACTTTTAAATATCTTGATATATCTCGAGAACTACGCATCTGATCAAAAAATATCATAGAACATGAAAAGTAGGAAACTTAATTCTCTACAAAAAAGGTCTCTTAACATTTTGCCATAGCTCTCTTCGTTTCCGAGATATTTGCAGATTTATCTCAAGGGAAGGGGCCTGACGGACATATTTCGAGATATTTCTTCTTCTGCACAGCTAAGCTGGAAGTGGCATTTGCAGCTCGCAATAGTGCAGAGTTGTCTCAAAGAAAGGGGCCACGGTGTTTCTGTATCTCTATTATGTTGGTGCGGCTTCGGAACTTTTAAATATCTTGATATATCTCGAGAACTACGCATCTGATCAAAAAATATCATAGAACATGAAAAGTAGGAAACTTAATTCTCTACAAAAAAGGTCTCTTAACATTTTGCCATAGCTCTCTTCGTTTCCGAGATATTTGCAGATATATCTCAAGGGAAGGGGCCTGACGGACATATTTCGAGATATTTCTTCTTCTTGTTGTTCGTCCTCTGCACAGCTAAGCTGGAAGTGGCATTTGCAGCTCGCAATAGTGCAGAGTTATCTCAAAGAAAGGGGCCACGGTGTTTCTGTATCTCTATTATGTTGGTGCGGCTTCGGAACTTTTAAATATCTCGATATATCTCGAAAACTACGCTTCTGATCAAAAAATATCATAGAACATAAATTGTAGGAAACATAATTCTCTACAAAAAAGGTCTCTTAACATTTTGCCATAGCTCACTTCGTTTCCGAGATATTTGCAGATTCAGCTCAAAGGAACTGGCCTGACGGACATATTTCGAGATATTTCTTCTTCTTGTTGTTCTTCCTCTGCACAGCTAAGCTGGAAGTGGCATTTGCAGCTCGCAATAGTGCAGAGTTATCTCAAAGAAAGGGGCCACGGTGTTTCTGTATCTCTATCATGTTGGTGCGGCTTCGGAACTTTTAAATATCTTGATATATCTCGAGAACTGCGTATCTGATCAAAAAATATCATAGAAGATAAAAAGTAGGAAACCTAATTCTCTACAAACAAGGTCTCTTAACATTTTGCCATAGCTCTCTTCGTTTCCGAGATATTTGCAGATTTATCTCAAGGGAAGGGGCCTGACGGACATATTTCGAGATATTTCTTCTTCTGCACAGCTAAGCTGGAAGTGGCATTTGCAGCTCGCAATAGTGCAGAGTTATCTCAAAGAAAGGGGCCACGGTGTTTCTGTATCTCTATTATGTTGGTGCGGCTTCGGAACTTTTAAATATCTTGATATATCTCCAGAACTACGCATCTGATCAAAAAATATCATAGAACATAAAAAGCAGGAAACATAATTCTCTACAAAAAAGGTCTCTTAACATTTTGCCATAGCTCGCTTCGTTTCCGAGATATTTGCAGATATATCTCAAGGGAAGGGGCCTGACGGACATATTTCGAGATATTTCTTCTTCTTGTTGTTCTTCTTCTGCACAGCTAAGCTGGAAGTGGCATTTACAGCTCGCAATAGTGCAGAGTTATCTCAAAGAAAGGGGCCACGGTGTTTCTGTATCTCTATTATGTTGGTGCGGCTTCGGAACTTTTAAATATCTTGATATATCTCGAGAACTACGCATCTGATCAAAAAATATCATAGAAGATAAAAAGTAGGAAACTTAATTCTCTACAAAAAAGGTCTCTTAACATTTTGCCATAGCTCGCTTCGTTTCCGGGATATTTGCAGATTTATCTCAAGGGAAGGGGCCTGACGGACATATTTCGAGATATTTCTTCTTCTTGTTGTTCTTCTTCTGCACAGCTAAGCTGGAAGTGGCATTTGCGGCTCGTACTAGTGCAGAGTTATCTCAAAGAAAGGGGCCACGGTGTTTCTGTATCTCTATTATGTTGGTGCGGCTTCGGAACTTTTAGATATCTCGATATATCTCGAAAACTACGCTTCTGCACAAAAAATATCATAGAACATAAATTGTAGGAAACATAATTCTCTACAAAAAAGGTCTCTTAACATTTTGCCATAGCTCGCTTCGTTTCCGAGATATTTGCAGATATATCTCAAGGGAAGGGGCCTGACGGACATATTTCGAGATATTTCTTCTTCTTGTTGTTCTTCTTCTGCACAGCTAAGCTGGAAGTTGCATTTGCAGCTCGCAATAGTGCAGAGTTATCTCAAAGAAAGGGGCCACGGTGTTTCTGTATCTCTATAATGTTGGTGCGGCTTCGGAACTTTTAAATATCTCGATATATCTCGAAAACTACGCTTCTGCACAAAAAGTATCATAGAACATAAATTGTAGGAAACATAATTCTCTACAAAAAAGGTCTCTTAACATTTTGCCATAGTTCACTTCGTTTCCGAGATATTTGCAGATATATCTCAAGGGAAGGGGCCTGACGGACATATTTCGAGATATTTCTTCTTCTTGTTGTTCTTCTTCTGCACAGCTAAGCTGGAAGTGGCATTTGCAGCTCGCAATAGTGCAGAGTTATCTCAAAGAAAGGGGCCACGGTGTTTCTGCACCTCTATTATGTTGGTGCAGCTTCGGAACTTTTAAATATCTTGATATATCTCGAGAACCACGCATCTAATCAAAAAATATCATGGAACATAAAAAGTAGGAAACTTAATTCTCTACAAAAAAGGTCTCTTAACATTTTCCCATAGCTGGCATCGTTTCCGAGATATTTGCAGATTTAGCTCAAGGGAAGGGGCCTGACGGACATATTCCGAGATATTTCTTCATCTTGTTGTTCTTCTTCTTCACTGCTAAGCTGGAAGTGGCATTTGCAGCTCGCAATAGTGCAGAGTTATCTCAAAGAAAGGGGCCACGGTGTTTCTGTATCTCTATTATGTTGGTGCGGCTTCGGAACTTTTAAATATCTTGATATATCTCGAGAACTACGCATCTGATCAAAAAATATCATAGAACATAAAAAGTAGGAAACTTAATTCTCTACAAAAAAGGTCCCTTAACATTTTGCCATAGCTCGCTTCGTTTCCGAGATATTTGCACATATATCTCAAGGGAAGGGGCCTAACGGACATATTTCGAGATATTTCTTCTTCTTGTTGTTCTTCTTCTGCACAGCTAAACTGGAAGTGGCATTTCCAGCTCGCAATAGTGCAGAGTTATCTCAAAGAAAGGGGCCACGGTGTTTCTGTATCTCTATTATGTTGGTGCGGCTTCGGAACTTTTAAATATCTCGATATATCTCGAAAACTACGCTTCTGATCAAAAAATATCATAGAACATAAATTATAGGAAACATAATTCTCTACAAAAAAGGTCTCTTAACATTTTGCCATAGCTCACTTCGTTTCCGAGATATTTGCAGATTCAGCTCAAAGGAACTGGCCTGACGGACATATTTCGAGATATTTCTTCTTCTTGTTGTTCTTCCTCTGCACAGCTAAGCTGGAAGTGGCATTTGCAGCTCGCAATAGTGCAGAGTTATCTCAAAAAAAGGGGCCACGGTGTTTCTGTATCTCTGTCATGTTGGTGCGGCTTCGGAACTTTTAAATATCTTGATATTTCTCGAGAACTGCGCATCTGATCAAAAAATATCATAGAAGATAAAAAGTAGGAAACTTAATTCTCTACAAAAAAGGTCTCTTAACATTTTGCCATACCTCGCTTCGTTTCCGAGATATTTGCAGATTTATCTCAAGGGAAGGGGCCTGACGGACATATTTCGAGATATTTCTTCTTCTTGTTGTTCTTCTTCTGCACAGCTAAGCTGGAAGTGGCATTTGCGGCTCGTACTAGTGCAGAGTTATCTCAAAGAAAGGGGCCACGGTGTTTCTGTATCTCTATTATGTTGGTGCGGCTTCGGAACTTTTAAATATCTCGATATATCTCGAAAATTACGCTTCTGATCAAAAAATATCATAGAACATAAATTGTAGGAAACATAATTCTCTGCAAAAAAGGTCTCTTAACATTTTGCCATAGCTCACTTCGTTTCCGAGATATTTGCAGATATATCTCAAGGGAAGGGGCCTGACGGACATATTTCGAGATATTTCTTCTTCTTGTTGTTCTTCTTCTGCACAGCTAAGCTGGAAGTGGCATTTACAGCTCGCAATAGTGCAGAGTTATCGCAAAGAAAGGGGCCACGGTGTTTCTGTATCTCTATTATGTTGGTGCGGCTTCGGAACTTTTAAATATCTTGATATATCTCGAGAACTACGCATCTGATCAAAAAATATCATAGAACATGAAAAGTAGGAAACTTAATTCTCTACAAAAAAGGTCTCTTAACATTTTGCCATAGCTCTCTTCGTTTCCGAGATATTTGCAGATTTATCTCAAGGGAAGGGGCCTGACGGACATATTTCGAGATATTTCTTCTTCTGCACAGCTAAGCTGGAAGTGGCATTTGCAGCTCGCAATAGTGCAGAGTTATCTCAAAGAAAGGGGCCACGGTGTTTCTGTATCTCTATTATGTTGGTGCGGCTTCGGAACTTTTAAATATCTTGATATATCTCCAGAACTACGCATCTGATCAAAAAATATCATAGAACATAAAAAGCAGGAAACATAATTCTCTACAAAAAAGGTCTCTTAACATTTTGCCATAGCTCGCTTCGTTTCCGAGATATTTGCAGATATATCTCAAGGGAAGGGGCCTGACGGACATATTTCGAGATATTTCTTCTTCTTGTTGTTCTTCTTCTGCACAGCTAAGCTGGAAGTGGCATTTACAGCTCGCAATAGTGCAGAGTTATCTCAAAGAAAGGGGCCACGGTGTTTCTGTATCTCTATTATGTTGGTGCGGCTTCGGAACTTTTAAATATCTTGATATATCTCGAGAACTACGCATCTGATCAAAAAATATCATAGAACATGAAAAGTAGGAAACTTAATTCTCTACAAAAAAGGTCTCTTAACATTTTGCCATAGCTCTCTTCGTTTCCGAGATATTTGCAGATATATCTCAAGGGAAGGGGCCTGACGGACATATTTCGAGATATTTCTTCTTCTTGTTGTTCTTCCTCTGCACAGCTAAGCTGGAAGTGGCATTTGCAGCTCGCAATAGTGCAGAGTTATCTCAAAGAAAGGGGCCACGGTGTTTCTGTATCTCTATCATGTTGGTGCGGCTTCGGAACTTTTAAATATCTTGATATATCTCGAGAACTGCGTATCTGATCAAAAAATATCATAGAAGATAAAAAGTAGGAAACCTAATTCTCTACAAAAAAGGTCTCTTAACATTTTGCCATAGCTCTCTTCGTTTCCGAGATATTTGCAGATTTATCTCAAGGGAAGGGGCCTGACGGACATATTTCGAGATATTTCTCCTTCTTGTTGTTCTTCTTCTGCACAGCTAAGCTGGAAGTTGCATTTGCAGCTCGCCATAGTGCAGAGTTATCTCAAAGAAAGGGGCCACGGTGTTTCTGTATCTCTATAATGTTGGTGCGGCTTCGGAACTTTTAAATATCTCGATATATCTCGAAAACTACGCTTCTGCACAAAAAATATCATAGAACATAAATTGTAGGAAACATAATTCTCTACAAAAAAGGTCTCTTAACATTTTGCCATAGTTCACTTCGTTTCCGAGATATTTGCAGATATATCTCAAGGGAAGGGGCCTGACGGACATATTTCGAGATATTTCTTCTTCTTGTTGTTCTTCTTCTGCACAGCTAAGCTGGAAGTGGCGTTTACAGCTCGCAATAGTGCAGAGTTATCTCAAAGAAAGGGGCCACGGTGTTTCTGTATCTCTATTATGTTGGTGCGGCTTCGGAACTTTTAAATATCTTGATATATCTCCAGAACTACGCATCTGATCAAAAAATATCATAGAACATAAAAAGTAGGAAACATAATTCTCTACAAAAAAGGTCTCTTAACATTTTGCCATAGCTCGCTTCGTTTCCGAGATATTTGCAGATATATCTCAAGGGAAGGGGCCTGACGGACATATTTCGAGATATTTCTTCTTCTTGTTGTTCTTCTTCTGCACAGCTAAGCTGGAAGTGGCATTTACAGCTCGCAATAGTGCAGAGTTATCTCAAAGAAAGGGGCCACGGTGTTTCTGTATCTCTATTATGTTGGTGCGGCTTCGGAACTTTTAAATATCTTGATATATCTCGAGAACTGCGTATCTGATCAAAAAATATCATAGAAGATAAAAAGTAGGAAACTTAATTCTCTACAAAAAAGGTCTCTTAACATTTTGCCATAGCTCGCTTCGTTTCCGGGATATTTGCAGATTTATCTCAAGGGAAGGGGCCTGACGGACATATTTCGAGATATTTCTTCTTCTTGTTGTTCTTCTTCTGCACAGCTAAGCTGGAAGTGGCATTTACAGCTCGCAATAGTGCAGAGTTATCTCAAAGAAAGGGGCCACGGTGTTTCTGTATCTCTATTATGTTGGTGCGGCTTCGGAACTTTTAAATATCTTGATATATCTCGAGAACTACGCATCTGATCAAAAAATATCATAGAACATGAAAAGTAGGAAACTTAATTCTCTACAAAAAAGGTCTCTTAACATTTTGCCATAGCTCTCTTCGTTTGCGAGATATTTGCAGATTTATCTCAAGGGAAGGGGCCTGACGGACATATTACGAGATATTTCTCCTTCTTGTTGTTCTTCTTCTGCACAGCTAAGCTGGAAGTTGCATTTGCAGCTCGCAATAGTGCAGAGTTATCTCAAAGAAAGGGGCCACGGTGTTTCTGTATCTCTATAATGTTGGTGCGGCTTCGGAACTTTTAAATATCTCGATATATCTCGAGAACTACGCATCTGATCAAAAAATATCATGGAACATAAAAAGTAGGAAACTTAATTCTCTACAAAAAAGGTCTCTTAACATTTTCCCATAGCTGGCATCGTTTCCGAGATATTTGCAGATTTAGCTCAAGGGAAGGGGCCTGACGGACATATTCCGAGATATTTCTTCATCTTGTTGTTCTTCTTCTTCACTGCTAAGCTGGAAGTGGCATTTCCAGCTCGCAATAGTGCAGAGTTATCTCAAAGAAAGGGGCCACGGTGTTTCTGTATCTCTATTATGTTGGTGCGGCTTCGGAACTTTTAAATATCTCGATATATCTCGAGAACTACGCATCTGATCAAAAAATATCATAGAACATAAAAAGTAGGAAACTTAATTCTCTACAAATAAGGTCTCTAAACATTTTGCCATAGCTCGCTTCGTTTCCGAGATATTTGCAGATTTATCTCAAGGGAAGGGGCCTGACGGACATATTTCGAGATATTTCTTCTTCTTGTTGTTCTTCTTCTGCACAGCTAAGCTGGAAGTGGCATTTGCAAAGCGCAATAGTGCAGAGTTATCTCAAAGAAAGAGGCCACGGTGTTTCTGTATCTCTATTATGTTGGTGCGGCGTCGGGACTTTTAAATATCTTGATATATATCGAGAACTACGCATCTGATCAAAAAATATCATAGAACATAAAAAGTAGGAAACTTAATTCTCTACAAAAAAGGTCTCTTAACATTTTCCCATAGCTCGCATCCTTTCCGAGATATTTGCAGATTTATCTCAAGGGAAGGGGCCTGACGGACATGTTTCGAGATATTTCTTCTTCTTGTTGTTCTTCTTCTGCACAGCTAAGCTGGAAGTGGCATTTGCAGCTCGCAATAGTGCAGAGTTATCTCAAAGAAAGGGGCCACGGTGTTTCTGTATCTCTATTATGTTGGTGCGGCTTCGGAACTTTTAAATATCTTGATATATCTCGAGAACTACGCATCTGATCAAAAAATATCATAGAACATAAAAAGTAGGAAACTTAATTCTCTACAAAAAAGGTCTCTTAACATTTTGCCATAGCTCGCTTCGTTTCCGAGATATTTGCACATTTATCTCAAGGGAAGGGGCCTAACGGACATATTTCGAGATATTTCTTCTTCTTGTTGTTCTTCTTCTGCACAGCTAAACTGGAAGTGGCATTTCCAGCTCGCAATAGTGCAGAGTTATCTCAAAGAGAGGGGCCACGGTGTTTCTGTATCTCTATTATGTTGGTGCGGCTTCGGAACTTTTAAATATCTTGATATATCTCGAGAACTACGCATCTGATCAAAAAATATCATAGAAGATAAAAAGTAGGAAACTTAATTCTCTACAAAAAAGGTCTCTTAACATTTTGCCATAGCTCGCTTCGTTTCCGAGATATTTGCAGATTTATCTCAAGGGAAGGGGCCTGACGGACATATTTCGAGATATTTCTTCTTCTTGTTGTTCTTCTTCTGCACAGCTAAGCTGGAAGTGGCATTTGCGGCTCGCACTAGTGCAGAGTTATCTCAAAGAAAGGGGCCACGGTGTTTCTGTATCTCTATTATGTTGGTGCGGATTCGGAACTTTTAAATATCTCGATATATCTCGAAAACTACGCTTCTGATCAAAAAATATCATAGAACATAAATTATAGGAAACATAATTCTCTACAAAAAAGGTCTCTTAACATTTTGCCATAGCTCACTTCGTTTCCGAGATATTTGCAGATTCAGCTCAAAGGAACTGGCCTGACGGACATATTTCGAGATATTTCTTCTTCTTGTTGTTCTTCCTCTGCACAGCTAAGCTGGAAGTGGCATTTGCAGCTCGCAATAGTGCAGAGTTATCTCAAAAAAAGGGGCCACGGTGTTTCTGTATCTCTGTCATGTTGGTGCGGCTTCGGAACTTTTAAATATCTTGATATTTCTCGAGAACTGCGCATCTGATCAAAAAATATCATAGAAGATAAAAAGTAGGAAACTTAATTCTCTACAAAAAAGGTCTCTCAACATTTTGCCATACCTCGCTTCGTTTCCGAGATATTTGCAGATTTATCTCAAGGGAAGGGGCCTGACGGACATATTTCGAGATATTTCTTCTTCTGCACAGCTAAGCTGGAAGTGGCATTTGCAGCTCGCAATAGTGCAGAGTTATCTCAAAGAAAGGGGCCACGGTGTTTCTGTATCTCTATTATGTTGGTGCGGCTTCGGAACTTTTAAATATCTTGATATATCTCCAGAACTACGCATCTGATCAAAAAATATCATAGAACATAAAAAGTAGGAAACATAATTCTCTACAAAAAAGGTCTCTTAACATTTTGCCATAGCTCTCTTCGTTTCCGAGATATTTGCAGATTTATCTCAAGGGAAGGGGCCTGACGGACATATTTCGAGATATTTCTCCTTCTTGTTGTTCTTCTTCTGCACAGCTAAGCTGGAAGTTGCATTTGCAGCTCGCAATAGTGCAGAGTTATCTCAAAGAAAGGGGCCACGGTGTTTCTGTATCTCTATAATGTTGGTGCGGCTTCGGAACTTTTAAATATCTCGATATATCTCGAAAACTACGCTTCTGCACAAAAAGTATCATAGAACATAAATTGTAGGAAACATAATTCTCTACAAAAAAGGTCTCTTAACATTTTGCCATAGTTCACTTCGTTTCCGAGATATTTGCAGATATATCTCAAGGGAAGGGGCCTGACGGACATATTTCGAGATATTTCTTCTTCTTGTTGTTCTTCTTCTGCACAGCTAAGCTGGAAGTGGCATTTGCAGCTCGCAATAGTGCAGAGTTATCTCAAAGAAAGGGGCCACGGTGTTTCTGTACCTCTATTATGTTGGTGCAGCTTCGGAACTTTTAAATATCTTGATATATCTCGAGAACTACGCATCTGATCAAAAAATATCATGGAACATAAAAAGTAGGAAACTTAATTCTCTACAAAAAAGGTCTCTTAACATTTTCCCATAGCTGGCATCGTTTCCGAGATATTTGCAGATATAGCTCAAGGGAAGGGGCCTGACGGACATATTCCGAGATATTTCTTCATCTTGTTGTTCTTCTTCTTCACTGCTAAGCTGGAAGTGGCATTTGCAGCTCGCAATAGTGCAGAGTTATCTCAAAGAAAGGGGCCACGGTGTTTCTGTATCTCTATTATGTTGGTGCGGCTTCGGAACTTTTAAATATCTCGATATATCTCGAGAACTACGCATCTGATCAAAAAATATCATAGAAGATAAAAAGTAGGAAACTTAATTCTCTACAAAAAAGGTCTCTTAACATTTTGCCATAGCTCGCTTCGTTTCCGAGATATTTGCAGATTTATCTCAAGGGAAGGGGCCTGACGGACATATTTCGAGATATTTCTTCTTCTTGTTGTTCTTCTTCTGCACAGCTAAGCTGGAAGTGGCATTTACAGCTCGCAATAGTGCAGAGTTATCTCAAAGAAAGGGGCCACGGTGTTTCTGTATCTCTATTATGTTGGTGCGGCTTCGGAACTTTTAAATATCTTGATATATCTCGAGAACTACGCATCTGATCAAAAAATATCATACAACATGAAAAGTAGGAAACTTAATTCTCTACAAAAAAGGTCTCTTAACATTTTGCCATAGCTCGCTTCGTTTCCGAGATATTTGCAGATTTATCTCAAGGGAAGGGGCCTGACGGACATATTTCGAGATATTTCTCCTTCTTGTTGTTCTTCTTCTGCACAGCTAAGCTGGAAGTTGCATTTGCAGCTCGCAATAGTGCAGAGTTATCTCAAAGAAAGGGGCCACGGTGTTTCTGTATCTCTATAATGTTGGTGCGGCTTCGGAACTTTTAAATATCTCGATATATCTCGAAAACTACGCTTCTGCACAAAAAATATCATAGAACATAAATTGTAGGAAACATAATTCTCTACAAAAAAGGTCTCTTAACATTTTGCCATAGTTCACTTCGTTTCCGAGATATTTGCAGATATATCTCAAGGGAAGGGGCCTGACGGACATATTTCGAGATATTTCTTCTTCCTGTTGTTCTTCTTCTGCACAGCTAAGCTGGAAGTGGCGTTTACAGCTCGCAATAGTGCAGAGTTATCTCAAAGAAAGGGGCCACGGTGTTTCTGTATCTCTATTATGTTGGTGCGGCTTCGGAACTTTTAAATATCTTGATATATCTCGAGAACTACGCATCTGATCAAAAAATATCATAGAACATGAAAAGTAGGAAACTTAATTCTCTACAAAAATGGTCTCTTAACATTTTGCCATAGCTCTCTTCCTTTCCGAGATATTTGCAGATTTATCTCAAGGGAAGGGGCCTGACGGACATATTTCGAGATATTTCTTCTTCTTGTTGTTCTTCTTCTGCACAGCTAAGCTGGAAGTGGCATTTGCAGCTCGCAATAGTGCAGAGTTATCTCAAAGAAAGGGGCCACGGTGTTTCTGTATCTCTATTATGTTGGTGCGGCTTCGGAACTTTTAAATATCTTGATATATCTCGAGAACTACGCATCTGATCAAAAAATATCATAGAACATAAAAAGTAGGAAACTTAATTCTCTACAAAAAAGGTCTCTTAACATTTTGCCATAGCTCGCTTCGTTTCCGAGATATTTGCAGATTTATCTCAAGGGAAGGGGCCTGACGGACATATTTCGAGATATTTCTTCTTCTTGTTGTTCTTCTTCTGCACAGCTAAGCTGGAAGTGGCATTTGCAGCGCGCAATAGTGCAGAGTTATCTCAAAGAAAGAGGCCACGGTGTTTCTGTATCTCTATTATGTTGGTGCGGCTTCGGAACTTTTAAATATCTTGATATATCTCGAGAACTACGCATCTGATCAAAAAATATCATAGAACATAAAAAGTAGGAAACTTAATTCTCTACAAAAAAGGTCTCTTAACATTTTCCCATAGCTGGCATCGTTTCCAATATATTTGCAGATTTATCTCAAGGGAAGGGGGCTGACGGACATATTTCGAGATATTTCTTCTTCTTGTTGTTCTTCTTCTGCACAGCTAAGCTGGAAGTGGCATTTGCAGCTCGCAATAGTGCAGAGTTATCTCAAAGAAAGAGGCCACGGTGTTTCTGTACCTCTATTATGTTGGTGCAGCTTCGGAACTTTTAAATATCTTGATATATCTCGAGAACTACGCATCTGATCAAAAAATATCATAGAACATAAAAAGTAGGAAACTTAATTCTCTAGAAAAAAGGTCTCTTAACATTTCCCCATAGCTGGCATCGTTTCCGAGATATTTGCAGATTTATCTCAAGGGAAGGGGCCTGACGGACATATTTCGAGATATTTCTTCTTCTTGTTGTTCTTCTTCTGCACAGCTAAGCTGGAAGTGGCATTTGCAGGTCGCAATAGTGCAGAGTTATCTCAAAGAAAGGGGCCACGGTGTTTCTGTACCTCTATTATGTTGGTGCAGCTTCGGAACTTTTAAATATCTTGATATATCTCGAGAACTACGCATCTGATCAAAAAATATCATAGAACATAAAAAGTAGGAAACTTAATTCTCCACAAAAAAGGTCTCTTAACATTTTCCCATAGCTGACATCGTTTCCGAGATATTTGCAGATTTATCTCAAGGGAAGGGGCCTGACGGACATATTTCGAGATATTTCTTCTTCTTGTTGTTCTTCTTCTGCACAGCTAAGCTGGAAGTGGCATTTGCTGGTCGCAATAGTGCAGAGTTATCTCAAAGAAAGGGGCCACGGTGTTTCTGTACCTCTATTATGTTGGTGCAGCTTCGGAACTTTTAAATATCTTGATATATCTCGAGAACTACGCATCTGATCAAAAAATATCATAGAACATAAAAAGTAGGAAACTTAATTCTCTAGAAAAAAGGTCTCTTAACATTTCCCCATAGCTGGCATCGTTTCCGAGATATTTGCAGATTTATCTCAAGGGAAGGGGCCTGACGGACATATTTCGAGATATTTCTTCTTCTTGTTGTTCTTCTTCTGCACAGCTAAGCTGGAAGTGGCATTTGCAGCTCGCAATAGTGCAGAGTTATCTCAAAGAAAGGGGCCACGGTGTTTCTGTATCTCTATTATGTTGGTGCGGCTTCGGAACTTTTAAATATCTCGATATATCTCGAGAACTACGCGTCTGATCAAAAAATATCATAGAACATAAAAAGTAGGAAACTTAATTCTCTACAAATAAGGTCTCTTAACATTTTGCCATAGCTCGCTTCGTTTCCGAGATATTTGCAGATTTATCTCAAGGGAAGGGGCCTGACGGACATATTTCGAGATATTTCTTCTTCTTGTTGTTCTTCTTCTGCACAGCTAAGCTGGAAGTGGCATTTGCAGCTCGCAATAGTGCAGAGTTATCTCAAAGAAAGAGGCCACGGTGTTTCTGTATCTCTATTATGTTGGTGCGGCTTCGGAATTTTTAAATATCTTGATATATCTCGAGAACTACGCATCTGATTAAAAAATATCATAGAACATAAAAAGTAGGAAACTTAATTCTCTACAAAAAAGGTCTCTTAACATTTTGCCATAGCTCGCTTCGTTTCCGAGATATTTGCAGATTTATCTCAAGGTAAGGGGCCTGACGGACATATTTCGAGATATTTCTTCTTCTTGTTGTTCTTCTTCTGCACAGGTAAGCTGGAAGTGGCATTTGCAGGTCGCAATAGTGCAGAGTTATCTCAAAGAAAGGGGCCACGGTGTTTCTGTACCTCTATTATGTTGGTGCAGCTTCGGAACTTTTAAATATCTTGATATATCTCGAGAACTACGCATCTGATCAAAAAATATCATAGAACATAAAAAGTAGGAAACTGAAATCTCTACAAAAAAGGTCTCTTAACATTTTCGCATAGCTGGCATCGTTTCCGAGATATTTGCAGATATATCTCAAGGGAAGGGGCCTGACGGACATATTTCGAGATATTTCTTCTTCATGTTGTTCTTCTTCTGCACAGCTAAGCTGGAAGTGGCATTTGCAGGTCGCAATAGTGCAGAGTTATCTCAAAGAAAGGGGCCACGGTGTTTCTGTACCTCTATTATGTTGGTGCGGCTTCGGAACTTTTAAATATCTCGATATATCTCGAAAACTACGCTTCTGATCAAAAAATATCATAGAACGTAAATTGTAGGAAACATAATTCTCTACAAAAAAGGTCTCTTAACATTTTGCCATAGCTCGCTTCGTTTCCGAGATATTTGCAGATTTATCTCAAGGGAAGGGGCCTGACGGACATATTTCGAGATATTTCTTCTTCTTGTTGTTCTTCTTCTGCACAGCTAAGCTGGAAGTGGCATTTGCAGCTCGCAATAGTGCAGAGTTATCTCAAAGAAAGGGGCCACGGTGTTTCTGTATCTCTATTATGTTGGTGCGGCTTCGGAACTTTTAAATATCTTGATATATCTCGAGAACTACGCATCTGATCAAAAAATATCATACTACATAAAAAGTAGGAAACTTAATTCTCTACAAGAAAGGTCTCTAAACATTTTGCCATAGCTCGCTTCGTTTCCGAGATATTTGCAGATTTATCTCAAGGGAAGTGGCCTGACGGACATATTTCGAGATATTTCTTCTTCTTGTTGTTCTTCTTCTGCACAGCTAAGCTGGAAGTGGCATTTGCGGCTCGCAATAGTGCAGAGTTATCTCAAAGAAAGGGGCCACGGTGTTTCTGTATCTCTATTATGTTGGTGCGGCTTCGGAACTTTTAAATATCTTGATATATCTCGAGAACTACGCATCTGATCAAAAAATATCATAGAACATGAAAAGTAGGAAACTTAATTCTCTACAAAAAAGGTCTCTTAACATTTTGCCATAGCTCGCTTCGTTTCCGAGATATTTGCAGATGTATCTCAAGGGAAGGGGCCTAACGGACATATTTCGAGATATTTCTTCTTCTTGTTGTTCTTCTTCTGCACAGCTAAACTGGAAGTGGCATTTCCAGCTCGCAATAGTGCAGAGTTAACTCAAAGAGAGGGGCCACGGTGTTTCTGTATCCCTATTATGTTGGTGCGGCTTCGGAACTTTTAAATATCTCGATATATCTCGAAAACTACGCTTCGGATCAAAAAATATCATAGAACATAAATTGTAGGAAACATAATTCTCTACAAAAAACGTCTCTTAACATTTTGCCATAGCTCGCTTCGTTTCCGAGATATTTGCTGATTCAGCTCAAAGGAACTGGCCTGACGGACATATTTCGAGATATTTCTTCTTCTTGTTGTTCTTCCTCTGCACAGCTAAGCTGGAAGTGGCATTTGCAGCTCGCAATAGTGCAGAGTTATCTCAAAGAAAGGGGCCACGGTGTTTCTGTATCTCTATTATGTCGGTGCGGCTTCGGAACTTTTAAATATCTTGATATATCTCGAGAACTACGCATCTGATCAAAAAATATCATAGAACATAAAAAGTACGAAACTTAATTCTCTACAAAAAAGGTCTCTTAACATTTTGCCATAGCTCGCTTCGTTTCCGAGATATTTGCAGATATATCTCAAGGGAAGGGGCCTGACGGACATATTTCGAGATATTTCTTCTTCTGGTTGTTCTTCCTCTGCACAGCTAAGCTGGAAGTGGCATTTGCGGCTCGCAATAGTGCAGAGTTATCTCAAAGAAAGGGGCCACGGTGTTTCTGTATCTCTATTATGTTGGTGCGGCTTCGGGACTTTTAAATATCTTGATATATCTCGAGAACTACGCATCTGATCAAAAAATATCATAGAACATAAAAAGTAGGAAACTTAATTCTCTACAAAAAAGGTCTCTTAACATTTTGCCATAGCTCTCTTCGTTTCCGAGATATTTGCAGATTTATCTCAAGGGAAGGGGCCTGACGGACATATTTCGAGATATTTCTTCTTCTTGTTGTTCTTCTTCTGCACAGCTAAGCTGGAAGTGGCATTTGCGGCTCGCACTAGTGCAGAGTTATCTCAAAGAAAGGGGCCACGGTGTTTCTGTATCTCTATTATGTTGGTGCGGCTTCGGATCTTTTAAATATCTCGATATATCTCGAAAACTACGCATCTGATCAAAAAATATCATAGAACATAAAAAGTAGGAAACTTAATTCTCTACAAAAAAGGTCTCTTAACATTTTGCCATAGCTCGCTTCGTTTCCGAGATATTTGCAGATTTAGCTCAAAGCAACTGGCCTGACGGACATATTTCGAGATATTTCTTCTTCTTGTTGTTCTTCCTCTGCACAGCTAAGCTGGAAGTGGCATTTGCAGCTCGCAATAGTGCAGAGTTATCTCAAAGAAAGGGGCCACGGTGTTTCTGTATCTCTATTATGTTGGTGCGGCTTCGGAACTTTTAAATATCTTGATATATCTCGAGAACTACGCATCTGATCAAAAAATATCATAGAACATAAAAAGTAGGAAACTTAATTCTCTACAAAAAAGGTCTCTTAAGATTTTGCCATAGCTCGCTTCGTTTCCGAGATATTTGCAGATATATCTCAAGGGAAGGGGCCTGACGGACATATTTCGAGATATTTCTTCTTCTTGTTGTTCTTCCTCTGCACAGCTAAGCTGGAAGTGGCATTTGCAGCTCGCAATAGTGCAGAGTTATCTCAAAGATAGGGGCCACGGTGTTTCTGTATCTCTATTATGTTGGTGCGGCTTCGGAGTTTTTAAATATCTTGATATATCTCGAGAACTACGCATCTGAACAAAAAATATCATAGAACATAAAAAGTAGGAAACTTAATTGTCTACAAAAAAGGTCTGTTAACATTTTGCCATAGCTCGCTTCGTTTCCGAGATATTTGCAGATATATCTCAAGGGAAGGGGCCTGACGGACATATTTCGAGATATTTCTTCTTCTTGTTGTTCTTCTTCTGCACAGCTGAGCTGGAAGTGGCATTTGCAGGTCGCTATAGTGCAGAGTTATCTCAAAGAAAGGGGCCACGGTGTTTCTGTATCTCTATTATGTTGGTGCGGCTTCGGAACTTTTAAATATCTCGATATATCTCGAAAACTACGCTTCTGATCAAAAAATATCATAGAACGGAAATTGTAGAAAACATTATTCTCTACAAAAAAGGTCTCTTAAGATTTTGCCATAGCTCGCTTCGTTTCCGAGATATTTGCAGATTTATCTCAAGGGAAGGGGCCTGACGGACATATTTCGAGATATTTCTTCTTCTTGTTGTTCTTCTTCTGCCCAGCTAAGCTGGAAGTGGCATTTGCAGCGCGCAATAGTGCAGAGTTATCTCAAAGAAAGGGGCCACGGTGTTTCTGTATCTCTATTATGTTGGTGCGGCTTCGGAACTTTTAAATATCTTGATATATCTCGAGAACTACGCATCTGATCAAAAAATATCATACTACATAAAAAGTAGGAAACTTAATTCTCTACAAGAAAGGTCTCTAAACATTTTGCCATAGCTCGCTTCGTTTCCGAGATATTTGCAGATTTATCTCAAGGGAAGGGGCCTGACGGACATATTTCGAGATATTTCTTCTTCTTGTTGTTCTTCTTCTGCACAGCTAAGCTGGAAGTGGCATTTGCAGCTCGCAATAGTGCAGAGTTATCTCAAAGAGAGGGGCCACGGTGTTTCTGTATCTCTATTATGTTGGTGCGGCTTCGGAACTTTTAAATATCTTGATATATCTCGAGAACTACGCATCTGATCAAAAAATACCATAGAAGATAAAAAGTAGGAAACTTAATTCTCTACAAAAAAGGTCTCTTAACATTTGGCCATTGCTCGCTTCGTTTCCGAGATATTTGCAGATTTATCTCAAGGGAAGGGGCCTGTCGGACATATTTCGAGATATTTCTTCTTCTTGTTGTTCTTCTTCTGCACAGCTAAGCTGGAAGTGGCATTTGCGGCTCGCACTAGTGCAGAGTTATCTCAAAGAAAGGGGACAGGGTGTTTCTGTATCTCTATTATGTTGGTGCGGCTTCGGAACTTTTAAATATCTCGATATATCTCGAAAACTACGCTTCTGATCCAAAAATATCATAGAACATAAATTGTAGGAAACATAATTCTCTACAAAAAACGTCTCTTAAGATTTTGCCATAGCTCGCTTCGTTTCCGAGATATTTGCAGATTTATCTCAAGGGAAGTGGCCTGACGGACATATTTCGAGATATTTCTTCTTCTTGTTGTTCTTCTTCTGCACAGCTAAGCTGGAAGTGGCATTTGCGGCTCGCAATAGTGCAGAGTTATCTCAAAGAAAGGGGCCACGGTGTTTCTGTATCTCTATTATGTTGGTGCGGCTTCGGAACTTTTAAATATCTTGATATATCTCGAGAACTACGCATCTGATCAAAAAATATCATAGAACATGAAAAGTAGGAAACTTAATTCTCTACAAAAAAGGTCTCTTAACATTTTGCCATAGCTCGCTTCGTTTCCGAGATATTTGCAGATGTATCTCAAGGGAAGGGGCCTAACGGACATATTTCGAGATATTTCTTCTTCTTGTTGTTCTTCTTCTGCACAGCTAAACTGGAAGTGGCATTTCCAGCTCGCAATAGTGCAGAGTTAACTCAAAGAGAGGGGCCACGGTGTTTCTGTATCCCTATTATGTTGGTGCGGCTTCGGAACTTTTAAATATCTCGATATATCTCGAAAACTACGCTTCGGATCAAAAAATATCATAGAACATAAATTGTAGGAAACATAATTCTCTACAAAAAACGTCTCTTAACATTTTGCCATAGCTCGCTTCGTTTCCGAGATATTTGCTGATTCAGCTCAAAGGAACTGGCCTGACGGACATATTTCGAGATATTTCTTCTTCTTGTTGTTCTTCCTCTGCACAGCTAAGCTGGAAGTGGCATTTGCAGCTCGCAATAGTGCAGAGTTATCTCAAAGAAAGGGGCCACGGTGTTTCTGTATCTCTATTATGTCGGTGCGGCTTCGGAACTTTTAAATATCTTGATATATCTCGAGAACTACGCATCTGATCAAAAAATATCATAGAACATAAAAAGTACGAAACTTAATTCTCTACAAAAAAGGTCTCTTAACATTTTGCCATAGCTCGCTTCGTTTCCGAGATATTTGCAGATATATCTCAAGGGAAGGGGCCTGACGGACATATTTCGAGATATTTCTTCTTCTGGTTGTTCTTCCTCTGCACAGCTAAGCTGGAAGTGGCATTTGCGGCTCGCAATAGTGCAGAGTTATCTCAAAGAAAGGGGCCACGGTGTTTCTGTATCTCTATTATGTTGGTGCGGCTTCGGGACTTTTAAATATCTTGATATATCTCGAGAACTACGCATCTGATCAAAAAATATCATAGAACATAAAAAGTAGGAAACTTAATTCTCTACAAAAAAGGTCTCTTAACATTTTGCCATAGCTCTCTTCGTTTCCGAGATATTTGCAGATTTATCTCAAGGGAAGGGGCCTGACGGACATATTTCGAGATATTTCTTCTTCTTGTTGTTCTTCTTCTGCACAGCTAAGCTGGAAGTGGCATTTGCGGCTCGCACTAGTGCAGAGTTATCTCAAAGAAAGGGGCCACGGTGTTTCTGTATCTCTATTATGTTGGTGCGGCTTCGGATCTTTTAAATATCTCGATATATCTCGAAAACTACGCATCTGATCAAAAAATATCATAGAACATAAAAAGTAGGAAACTTAATTCTCTACAAAAAAGGTCTCTTAACATTTTGCCATAGCTCGCTTCGTTTCCGAGATATTTGCAGATTTAGCTCAAAGCAACTGGCCTGACGGACATATTTCGAGATATTTCTTCTTCTTGTTGTTCTTCCTCTGCACAGCTAAGCTGGAAGTGGCATTTGCAGCTCGCAATAGTGCAGAGTTATCTCAAAGAAAGGGGCCACGGTGTTTCTGTATCTCTATTATGTTGGTGCGGCTTCGGAACTTTTAAATATCTTGATATATCTCGAGAACTACGCATCTGATCAAAAAATATCATAGAACATAAAAAGTAGGAAACTTAATTCTCTACAAAAAAGGTCTCTTAAGATTTTGCCATAGCTCGCTTCGTTTCCGAGATATTTGCAGATATATCTCAAGGGAAGGGGCCTGACGGACATATTTCGAGATATTTCTTCTTCTTGTTGTTCTTCCTCTGCACAGCTAAGCTGGAAGTGGCATTTGCAGCTCGCAATAGTGCAGAGTTATCTCAAAGATAGGGGCCACGGTGTTTCTGTATCTCTATTATGTTGGTGCGGCTTCGGAGTTTTTAAATATCTTGATATATCTCGAGAACTACGCATCTGAACAAAAAATATCATAGAACATAAAAAGTAGGAAACTTAATTGTCTACAAAAAAGGTCTGTTAACATTTTGCCATAGCTCGCTTCGTTTCCGAGATATTTGCAGATTTATCACAAGGGAAGGGGCCTAACGGACATATTTCGAGATATTTCTTCTTCTTGTTGTTCTTCTTCTGCACTGCTAAACTGGAAGTGGCATTTCCAGCTCGCAATAGTGCAGAGTTATCTCAAAGAGAGGGGCCACGGTGTTTCTGTATCCCTATTATGTTGGTGCGGCTTCGGAACTTTTAAATATCTCGATATATCTCGAAAACTACGCTTCGGATCAAAAAATATCATAGAACATAAATTGTAGGAAACATAATTCTCTACAAAAAACGTCTCTTAACATTTTGCCATAGCTCGCTTCGTTTCCGAGATATTTGCAGATTCAGCTCAAAGGAACTGGCCTGACGGACATATTTCGAGATATTTCTTCTTCTTGTTGTTCTTCTTCTGCACAGCTAAGCTGGAAGTGGCATTTGCGGCTCGCACTAGTGCAGAGTTATCTCAAAGAAAGGGGCCACGGTGTTTCTGTATCTCTATTATGTTGGTGCGTCTTCGGAACTTTTAAATATCTCGATATATCTCGAAAACTACGCTTTTGATCAAAAAATATCATAGAACATAAATTGTAGGAAACATAATTCTCTACAAAAAACGTCTCTTAACATTTTGCCATAGCTCGCTTCGTTTCCGAGATATTTGCAGATTCAGCTCAAAGGAACTGGCCTGACGGACATATTTCGAGATATTTCTTCTTCTTGTTGTTCTTCCTCTGCACAGCTAAGCTGGACGTGGCATTTGCAGCTCGCAATAGTGCAGAGTTATCTCAAAGAAAGGGGCCACGGTGTTTCTGTATCTCTATTATGTTGGTGCGGCTTCGGAACTTTTAAATATCTTGATATATCTCAAGAACTACGCATCTGATCAAAAAATATCATAGAACATAAAAAGTAGGAAACTTAATTCTCTACAATAAAGGTCTCTTAACATTTTGTCATATCTCGCTTCGTTTCCGAGATATTTGCAGATTTATCTCAAGGGAAGGGGCCTGACGGACATATTTCGAGATATTTCTTCTTCTTGTTGTTCTTCTTCTGCACAGCTAAGCTGGAAGTGGCATTTGCGGCTCGCACTAGTGCAGAGTTATCTCAAAGAAAGGGGCCACGGTGTTTCTGTATCTCTATTATGTTGGTGCGGCTTCGGATCTTTTAAATATCTCGATATATCTCGAAAACTACGCATCTGATCAAAAAATATCATAGAACATAGAAAGTAGGAAACTTAATTCTCTACAAAAAAGGTCTCTTAACATTTTGCCATAGCTCGCTTCGTTTCCGAGATATTTGCAGATTTAGCTCAAAGCAACTGGCCTGACGGACATATTTCGAGATATTTCTTCTTCTTGTTGTTCTTCCTCTGCACAGCTAAGCTGGAAGTGGCATTTGCAGCTCGCAATAGTGCAGAGTTATCTCAAAGAAAGGGGCCACGGTGTTTCTGTATCTCTATTATGTTGGTGCGGCTTCGGAACTTTTAAATATCTTGATATATCTCGAGAACTACGCATCTGATCAAAAAATATCATAGAACATAAAAAGTAGGAAACTTAATTCTCTACAAAAAAGGTCTCTTAACATTTTGCCATAGCTCGCTTCGTTTCCGAGATATTTGCAGATATATCTCAAGGGAAGGGGCCTGACGGACATATTTCGAGATATTTCTTCTTCTTGTTGTTCTTCCTCTGCACAGCTAAGCTGGAAGTGGCATTTGCAGCTCGCAATAGTGCAGAGTTATCTCAAAGATAGGGGCCACGGTGTTTCTGTATCTCTATTATGTTGGTGTGGTTTCGGAACTTTTAAATATCTTGATATATCTCGAGAACTACGCATCTGAACAAAAAATATCAAAGAACATAAAAAGTAGGAAACTTAATTCTCTACAAAAAAGGTCTCTTAACATTTTGCCATAGCTCGCTTCGTTTCCGAGATATTTGCAGATTTATCACAAGGGAAGGGGCCTAACGGACATATTTCGAGATATTTCTTCTTCTTGTTGTTCTTCTTCTGCACTGCTAAACTGGAAGTGGCATTTCCAGCTCGCAATAGTGCAGAGTTATCTCAAAGAGAGGGGCCACGGTGTTTCTGTATCCCTATTATGTTGGTGCGGCTTCGGAACTTTTAAATATCTCGATATATCTCGAAAACTACGCTTCGGATCAAAAAATATCATAGAACATAAATTGTAGGAAACATAATTCTCTACAAAAAACGTCTCTTAACATTTTGCCATAGCTCGCTTCGTTTCCGAGATATTTGCAGATTCAGCTCAAAGGAACTGGCCTGACGGACATATTTCGAGATATTTCTTCTTCTTGTTGTTCTTCTTCTGCACAGCTAAGCTGGAAGTGGCATTTGCGGCTCGCACTAGTGCAGAGTTATCTCAAAGAAAGGGGCCACGGTGTTTCTGTATCTCTATTATGTTGGTGCGGCTTCGGATCTTTTAAATATCTCGATATATCTCGAAAACTACGCATCTGATCAAAAAATATCATAGAACATAAAAAGTAGGAAACTTAATTCTCTACAAAAAAGGTCTCTTAACATTTTGCCATAGCTCGCTTCGTTTCCGAGATATTTGCAGATTTAGCTCAAAGCAACTGGCCTGACGGACATATTTCGAGATATTTCTTCTTCTTGTTGTTCTTCCTCTGCACAGCTAAGCTGGAAGTGGCATTTGCAGCTCGCAATAGTGCAGAGTTATCTCAAAGAAAGGGGCCACGGTGTTTCTGTATCTCTATTATGTTGGTGCGGCTTCGGAACTTTTAAATATCTTGATATATCTCGAGAACTACGCATCTGATCAAAAAATATCATAGAACATAAAAAGTAGGAAACTTAATTCTCTACAAAAAAGGTCTCTTAACATTTTGCCATAGCTCGCTTCGTTTCCGAGATATTTGCAGATATATCTCAAGGGAAGGGGCCTGACGGACATATTTCGAGATATTTCTTCTTCTTGTTGTTCTTCCTCTGCACAGCTAAGCTGGAAGTGGCATTTGCAGCTCGCAATAGTGCAGAGTTATCTCAAAGATAGGGGCCACGGTGTTTCTGTATCTCTATTATGTTGGTGTGGCTTCGGAACTTTTAAATATCTTGATATATCTCGAGAACTACGCATCTGAACAAAAAATATCATAGAACATAAAAAGTAGGAAACTTAATTCTCTACAAAAAAGGTCTCTTAACATTTTGCCATAGCTCGCTTCGTTTCCGAGATATTTGCAGATTTATCACAAGGGAAGGGGCCTAACGGACATATTTCGAGATATTTCTTCTTCTTGTTGTTCTTCTTCTGCACTGCTAAACTGGAAGTGGCATTTCCAGCTCGCAATAGTGCAGAGTTATCTCAAAGAGAGGGGCCACGGTGTTTCTGTATCCCTATTATGTTGGTGCGGCTTCGGAACTTTTAAATATCTCGATATATCTCGAAAACTACGCTTCGGATCAAAAAATATCATAGAACATAAATTGTAGGAAACATAATTCTCTACAAAAAACGTCTCTTAACATTTTGCCATAGCTCGCTTCGTTTCCGAGATATTTGCAGATTCAGCTCAAAGGAACTGGCCTGACGGACATATTTCGAGATATTTCTTCTTCTTGTTGTTCTTCTTCTGCACAGCTAAGCTGGAAGTGGCATTTGCGGCTCGCACTAGTGCAGAGTTATCTCAAAGAAAGGGGCCACGGTGTTTCTTTATCTCTATTATGTTGGTGCGGTATCGGAACTTTTAAATATCTTGATATATCTCGAGAACTACGCATCTGATCAAAAAATATCATAGAACATAAAAAGTAGGAAACTTAATTCTCTACAAATAAGGTCTCTTAACATTTTGCCATAGCTCGCTTCGTTTCCGAGATATTTGCAGATGTATCTCAAGGGAAGGGGCCTGACGGACATATTTCGAGATATTTCTTCTTCTTGTTGTTCTTCTTCTGCACAGCTAAGCTGGAAGCGGCATTTGCAGGTCGCAATAGTGCAGAGTTATCTCAAAGAAAGGGGCCACGGTGTTTCTGTATCTCTATTATGTTGGTGCGGCTTCGGAACTTTTAAATATCTCGATATATCTCGAAAACTACGCTTCTGATCAAAAAATATCATAGAACATAAATTGTAGGAAACATAATTCTCTACAAGAAAGGTCTCTTAACATTTTGCCATAGCTCGCTTCGTTTCCGAGATATTTGCAGATATATCTCAAGGGAAGGGGCCTGACGGACATATTTCGAGATATTTCTTCTTCTTGTTGTTCTTCTTCTGCACAGCTAAGCTAGAAGTGGCATTTACAGCTCGCAATAGTGCAGAGTTATCTCAAAGAAAGGGGCCACGGTGTTTCTGTATCCCTATTATGTTGGTGCGGCTTCGGAACTTTTAAATATCTCGATATATCTCGAAAACTACGCTTCTGATCAAAAAATATCATAGAACATAAATTGTAGGAAACAGAATTCTCTACAAAAAAGGTCTCTTAACATTTTGCCATAGCTCGCTTCGTTTCCGAGATATTTGCAGATTTATCTCAAGGGAAGGGGCCTGACGGACATATTTCGAGATATTTCTTCTTCTTCTTGTTCTTCTTCTGCACAGCTAAGCTGGAAGTGGCATTTGCAGCTCGCAATAGTGCAGAGTTATCTCAAAGAAAGGGGCCACGGTGTTTCTGTATCTCTATTATGTTGGTGCGTCTTCGGAACTTTTAAATATCTCGATATATCTCGAAAACTACGCTTTTGATCAAAAAATATCATAGAACATAAATTGTAGGAAACATAATTCTCTACAAAAAACGTCTCTTAACATTTTGCCATAGCTCGCTTCGTTTCCGAGATATTTGCAGATTCAGCTCAAAGGAACTGGCCTGACGGACATATTTCGAGATATTTCTTCTTCTTGTTGTTCTTCCCCTGCACAGCTAAGCTGGACGTGGCATTTGCAGCTCGCAATAGTGCAGAGTTATCTCAAAGAAAGGGGCCACGGTGTTTCTGTATCTCTATTATGTTGGTGCGGCTTCGGAACTTTTAAATATCTTGATATATCTCGAGAACTACGCATCTGATCAAATAATATCATAGAACACAAAAAGTAGGAAACTTAATTCTCCACAAATAAGGTCTCTTAACATTTTGCCATACCTCGCTTCGTTTCCGAGATATTTGCAGATTTATCTCAAGGGAAGGTGCCTGACGGACATATTTCGAGATATTTCTTCTTCTTGTTGTTCTTCTTCTGCACAGCTAAACTGGAAGTGGCATTTCCAGCTCGCAATAGTGCAGAGTTATCTGAAAGAAAGGGGCCACGGTGTTTCTGTATCTCTATTATGTTGGTGCGGCTTCGGAACTTTTAAATATCTTGATATATCTCGAGAACTACGAATCTGATCAGAAAATATCATAGAAGCTAAAAAGTAGGAAACTTAATTCTCCACAAGAAAGGTCTCTTAACATTTTGCCATAGCTCGCTTCGTTTCCGAGACATTTGCAGATTTATCTCAAGGTAAGGGGCCTGACGGACATATTTCGAGATATTTCTTCTTCTTGTTGTTCTTCTTCTGCACAGCTAAGCTGGAAGTGGCATTTGCAGCTCGCAATAGTGCATAGTTATCTGAAAGAAAGGGGCCACGGTGTTTCTGTATCTCTATTATGTTGGTGCGGCTTCGGAACTTTTAAATATCCCGATATATCTCGAAAACTACGCTTCTGATCAAAAAATATCATACAACATAAATTGTAGGAAACATAATTCTCTACAAAAAAGGTCTCTTAACATTTTGCCATAGCTCGCATCGTTTCCGAGATATTTGCAGATATATCTCAAGGGAAGGGGCCTGACGGACATATTTCGAGATATTTCTTCTTCTTGTTGTTCTTCTTCTGCACAGCTAAGCTGGAAGTGGCATTTACAGCTCGCAATAGTGCAGAGTTATCTCAAAGAAAGGAGCCACGGTGTTTCTGTATCTCTATTATGTTGGTGCGGCTTCGGAACTTTTAAATATCTTGATATATCTCGAGAACTACGCATCTGATCAAAAAATATCATAGAAGATAAAAAGTAGGAAACTTAATTCTCTACAAAAAAGGTCTCTTAACATTTTCCCATAGCTGGCATCGTTTCCGAGATATTTGCAGATTTATCTCAAGGGAAGGGGCCTGACGGACATATTCCGAGATATTTCTTCTTCTTGTTGTTCTTCTTCTGCACAGCTAAACTGGAAGTGGCATTTCCAGCTCGCAATAGTGCAGAGTTATCTCAAAGAAAGGGGCCACGGTGTTTCTGTATCTCTATTATGTTGGTGCGGCTTCGGAACTTTTAAATATCTTGATATATCTCGAGAACTACGCATCTGATCAAATAATATCATAGAACATAAAAAGTAGGAAACTTAATTCTCCACAAATAAGGTCTCTTAACATTTTGCCATACCTCGGTTCGTTTCCGAGATATTTGCAGATTTATCTCAAGGGAAGGTGCCTGACGGACATATTTCGAGATATTTCTTCTTCTTGTTGTTCTTCTTCTGCACAGCTAAACTGGAAGTGGCATTTCCAGCTCGCAGTAGTGCAGAGTTATCTCAAAGAAAGGGGCCACGGTGTTTCTGTATCTCTATTATGTTGGTGCGGCTTCGGAACTTTTAAATATCTTGATATATCTCGAGAACTACGCATCTGATCAAATAATATCATAGAACATAAAAAGTAGGAAACTTAATTCTCTACAAATAAGGTCTCTTAACATTTTGCCATAGCTCGCTTCGTTTCCGAGATATTTGCAGATTTATCTCAAGAGAAGGGGCCTGACGGACATATTTCGAGATATTTCTTCTTCTTGTTGTTCTTCTTCTGCACAGCTAAGCTGGAAGTGGCATTTGCAGCTCGCAATAGTGCAGAGTTATCTCAAAGAAAGGGGCCACGGTGTTTCTGTATCTCTATTATGTTGGTGCGGCTTCGGAACTTTTAAATATCTCGATATATCTCGAAAACTACGCTTCTGATCAAAAAATATCATACAACATAAATTGTAGCAAACATAATTCTCTACAGAAAAGGTCTCTTAACATTTTGCCATAGCTCGCTTCGTTTCCGAGATATTTGCAGATTTATCTCAAGGGAAGGGGCCTGGCGGACATATTTCGAGATATTTCTTCTTCTTGTCGTTCTTCTTCTGCACAGCTAAGCTGGAAGTGGCATTTGCAGCTCGCAATAGTGCAGAGTTATCTCAAAGAAAGGGGCCACGGTGTTTCTGTATCTCTATTATGTTGGTGCGGCTTCGGAACTTTTAAATATCTCGATATATCTCGAAAACTACGCTTCTGATCAAAAAATATCATACAACATAAATTGTAGGAAACATAATTCTCTACAAAAAAGGTCTCTTAACATTTTGCCATAGCTCGCTTCGTTTCCGAGATATTTGCAGATACATCTCAAGGGAAGGGTCCTAACGGACATATTTCGAGATATTTCTTCTTCTTGTTGTTCTTCTTCTGCACAGCTAAGCTGGAAGTGGCATTTGCAGCTCGCAATAGTGCAGAGTTATCTCAAAGAAAGGGGCCACGGTGTTTCTGTATCTCTATTATGTTGGTGCGGCTTCGGAACTTTTAAATATCTCGATATATCTCGAAAACTACGCTTCTGATCAAAAAATATCATACAACATAAATTGTAGGAAACATAATTCTCTACAGAAAAGGTCTCTTAACGTTTTGCCATAGCTCGCTTCGTTTCCGAGATATTTGCAGATTTATCTCAAGGGAAGGGTCCTAACGGACATATTTCGAGATATTTCTTCTTCTTGTTGTTCTTCTTCTGCACAGCTAAACTGGAAGTGGCATTTCCAGCTCGCAATAGTGCAGAGTTATCCCGAAGAAAGGGGCCACGGTGTTTCTGTATCTCTATTATGTTGGTGCGGCTTCGGAACTTTTAAATATCTCGATATATCTCGAAAACTGCGCTTCTGATCAAAAAATATCATAGAACATAAATTGTAGGAAACATAATTCTCTACAAAAAAGGTCTCTTAACATTTTGCCATAGCTCGTTTCGTTTCCGAGATATTTGCAGATATATCTCAAGGGAAGGGGCCTGACGGACATATTTCGAGATATTTCTTCTTCTTGTTATTCTTCTTCTGCTCAGCTAAGCTGGAAGTGGCATTTGCAGCTCGCAATAGTGCAGAGTTATCTCAAAGAAAGGGGCCACGGTGTTTCTGTATCTCTATTATGTTGGTGCGGCTTCGGAACTTTTAAATATCTCGATATATCTCGAAAACTACGCTTCTGATCAAAAAATATCATAGAACATAAATTGTAGGAAACATAATTCTCTACAAAAAAGGTCTCTTAACATTTTGCCATAGCTCGCTTCGTTTCCGAGATATTTGCAGATACATCTCAAGGGAAGGGGCCTGACGGACATATTTCGAGATATTTCTTCTTCTTGTTGTTCTTCTTCTGCACAGCTAAGCTGGAAGTGGCATTTGCAGCTCGGAATAGTGCAGAGTTATCTCAAAGAAAGGGGCCACGGTGTTTCTGTATCTCTATTATGTTGGTGCGGCTTCGGAACTTTTAAATATCTCGATATATCTCGAAAACTACGCTTCTGATCAAAAAATATCATAGAGCATAAATTGTAGGAAACATAGTTCTCTACAAAAAAGGTCTCTTAACATTTTGCCATAGCTCGCTTCGTTTCCGAGATATGTGCAGATTTATCTCAAGGGAAGGGGCCTGACGGACATATTTCGAGATATTTCTTCTTCTTGTTGTTCTTCTTCTGCACAGCTAAGCTGGAAGTGGCATTTGCAGCTCGCAATAGTGCAGAGTTATCTCAAAGAAAGGGGCCACGGTGTTTCTGTATCTCTATTATGTTGGTGCGGCTTCGGAGCTTTTAAATATCTCGATATATCTCGAAAACTACGCATCTGATCAAATAATATGATAGAACATAAAAAGTAGGAAACTTAATTCTCTACAGAAAAGGTCTCTTAACGTTTTGCCATAGCTCGCTTCGTTTCCGAGATATTTGCAGATTTATCTCAAGGGAAGGGGCCTGACGGACATATTTCGAGATATTTCTTCTTCTTGTTGTTCTTCTTCTGCACAGCTAAACTGGAAGTGGCATTTCCAGCTCGCAATAGTGCAGAGTTATCTCAAAGAAAGGGGCCACGGTGTTTCTGTATCTCTATTATGTTGGTGCGGCTTCGGAACTTTTAAATGTCTTAATATATCGCGAGAAATACGCATCTGATCAAATAATATCATAGAACATAAAAAGTAGGAAACTTAATTCTCTACAAATAAGGTCTCTTAACATTTTGCCATAGCTCGCTTCGTTTCCGAGATATTTGCAGATTTATCTCAAGGGAAGGGGCCTGACGGACATATTTCAAGATATTTCTTCTTCTTGTTGTTCTTCTTCTGCACAGCTAAACTGGAAGTGGCATTGGCGGCTCGCACTAGTGCAGAGTTATCTCAAAGAAAGGGGCCACGGTGTTTCTGTATCTCTATTATGTTGGTGCGGCTTCGGAACTTTTAAATATCTCGATATATCTCGAAAACTACGCTTCTGATCAAAAAATATCATAGAACCTCAATTGTAGGAAACATAATTCTCTACAAAAAAGGTCTCTTAAGATTTTGCCATAGCTCGTTTCGTTTCCGAGATATTTGCAGATATATCTCAAGGGAAGGGACCTGACGGACATATTTCGAGATATTTCTTCTTCTTGTTGTTCTTCTTCTGCACAGCTAAGCTGGAAGTGGCATTTGCAGCTCGCAATAGTGCAGAGTTATCTCAAAGAAAGGGGCCACTGTGTTTCTGAATCTCTATTATGTTGGTGCGGCTTCGGAACTTTTAAATATCTCGATATATCTCGAAAACTACGCTTCTGATCAAAAAATATCATAGAATATAAATTGTAGGAAACATAATTCTCTACAAAAAACGTCTCTTAACATTTTGCCATAGCTCGCTTCGTTTCCGAGATATTTGCAGATTCAGCTCAAAGGAACGGGCCTGACGGACATATTTCGAGATATTTCTTCTTCTTGTTGTTCTTCTTCTGCACAGCTAAGCTGGAAGTGGCATTTACAGCTCGCAATAGTGCAGAGTTATCTCAAAGAAAGGGGCTACGGTGTTTCTGTATCTCTATGATGTTGGTGCGGCTTCGGAACTTTTAAATATCTCGATATATCTCGAAAACTACGCTTCTGATCAAAAAATATCATAGAACATAAATTGTAGGAAACATAATTCTCTACAAATAAAGTCTCTTAACATTTTGCCATAGCTCGCTTCGTTTCCGAGATATTTGCAGATTTATCTCAAGGGAAGGGGCCTGACGGACATGTTTCGAGATATTTCTTCTTCTTGTTGTTCTTCTTCTGCACAGCTAAACTGGAAGTGGCATTTCCAGCTCGCAATAGTGCAGAGTTATCTCAAAGAAAGGGGCCACGGTGTTTCTGTATCTCTATTATGTTGGTGCGGCTTCGGAACTTTTAAATATCTCGATATATCTCGAAAACTACGCTTCTGATCAAAAAATATCATAGAACATAAATTGTAGGAAACATAATTCTCTACAAAAAACGTCTCTTAACATTTTGCCATAGCTCGCTTCGTTTCCGAGATATTTGCAGATTCAGCTCAAAGGAACTGGCCTGACGGACATATTTCGAGATATTCCTTCTTCTTGTTGTTCTTCCTCTGCACAGCTAAGCTGGAAGTGGCATTTGCAGCTCGCAATAGTGCAGAGTTATCTCAAAGAAAGGGGCCACGGTGTTTCTGTATCTCTATTATGTTGGTGCGGCTTCGGAACTTTTAAATATCTTGATATATCTCGAGAACTACGCATCTGATCAAATAATATCATAGAACATAAAAAGTAGGAAACTTAATTCTCTACAAATAAGGTCTTTTAACATTTTGCCATAGCTAGCTTCGTTTCCGAGATATTTGCAGATTTATCTCAAGAGAAGGGGCCTGACGGACATATTTCGAGATATTTCTTCTTCTTGTTGTTCTTCTTCTGCACAGCTAAGCTGGAAGTGGCATTTGCAGCTCGGAATAGTGCAGAGTTATCTCAAAGAAAGGGGCCACGGTGTTTCTGTATCTCTATTATGTTGGTGCGGCTTCGGAACTTTTAAATATCTTGATATATCTCGGGAACTACGCATCTGATCAAAAAATATCATAGAACATAAAAAGTAGGAAACTTAATTCTCTACAAAAAAGGTCTCTTAACATTTTGCCATAGCTCTCTTCGTTTCCGAGATATTTGCAGATTTATCTCAAGGGAAGGGGCCTGACGGACATATTTCGAGATATTTCTTCTTCTTGTTGTTCTTCTTCTGCACAGCTAAGCTGGAAGTGGCATTTGCGGCTCGCACTAAACGCAGAGTTATCTCAAAGAAAGGGGCCACGGTGTTTCTGAATCTCTATTATGTTGGTGCGGCTTCGGAACTTTTAAATATCTCGATATATCTCGAAAACTACGCTTCTGATCAAAAAATATCATAGAACATAAATCGTAGGAAACATAATTCTCTACAAAAAACGTCTCTTAAGATTTTGCCATAGCTCGCTTCGTTTCCGAGATATTTGCAGATTTATCTCAAGGGAAGGGTCCTAACGGACATATTTCGAGATATTTCTTCTTCTTGTTGTTCTTCTTCTGCACAGCTAAACTGGAAGTGGCATTTGCAGCTCGCAGTAGTGCAGAGTTATCTCAAAGAAAGGGGCCACGGTGTTTCTGTATCTCTATTATGTTGGTGGGGCTTCGGAACTTTTAAATATCTCGATATATCTCGAAAACTACGCTTCTGATCAAAAAATATCATAGAACATAAATTGTAGGAAACATAATTCTCTACAAAAAAGGACGCTCAACATTTTGCCATAGCTCGCTTCGTTTCCGAGATATTTGCACATTTATCTCAAGGGAAGGGGCCTGACGGACATATTTCGAGATATTTCTTCTTCTTGTTGTTCTTCTTCTGCACAGCTAAGCTGGAAGTGGCATTTGCGGCTCGCACTAGTGCAGAGTTATCTCAAAGAAAGGGGCAACGGTGTTTCTGAGTCTCTATTATGTTGGTGCGGCTTCGGAACTTTTAAATATCTCGATATATCTCGAAAACTACGCTTCTGATCAAAAAATATCATAGAACATAAATTGTAGGAAACATAATTCTCTACAAAAAAGGACGCTCAACATTTTGCCATAGCTCGCTTCGTTTCCGAGATATTTGCACATTTATCTCAAGGGAAGGGGCCTAACGGACATATTTCGAGATATTTCTTCTTCTTGTTGTTCTTCTTCTGCACAGCTAAACTGGAAGTGGCATTTCCAGCTCGCAATAGTGCAGAGTTATCTCAAAGAAAGGGGCCACGGTGTTTCTGTATCTCTATTATGTTGGTGCGGCTTCGGAACTTTTAAATATCTTGATATATCTCGGGAACTACGCATCTGATCAAAAAATATCATTGAACATAAAAAGTAGGAAACTTAATTCTCTACAAAAAAGATCTCTTAACATTTTGCCATAGCTCTCTTCGTTTCCGAGATATTTGCAGATTTATCTCAAGGGAAGGGGCCTGACGGACATATTTCGAGATATTTCTTCTTCTTGTTGTTCTTCTTCTGTACAGCTAAGCTGGAAGTGGCATTTGCGGCTCGCACTAGTGCAGAGTTATCTCAAAGAAAGGGGCAACGGTGTTTCTGAGTCTCTATTATGTTGGTGCGGCTTCGGAACTTTTAAATATCACGATATATCTCGAAAACTACGCTTCTGATCAAAAAATATCATAGAACATAAATTGTAGGTAACATAATTGTCTACAAAAAAGGTCTCTCAACATTTTGCCATAGCTCGCTTCGTTTCCGAGATATTTGCACATTTATCTCAAGGGAAGGGGCCTAACGGACATATTTCGAGATATTTCTTCTTCTTGTTGTTCTTCTTCTGCACAGCTAAGCTGGAAGTGGCATTTGCGGCTCGCACTAGTGCAGAGTTATCTCAAAGAAAGGGGCCACGGTGTTTCTGTATCTCTATTATGTTGGTGCGGCTTCGGAACTTTTAAATATCTTGATATATCTCGGGAACTACGCATCTGATCAAAAAATATCATTGAACATAAAAAGTAGGAAACTTAATTCTCTACAAAAAAGGTCTCTTAACATTTTGCCATAGCTCTCTTCGTTTCCGAGATATTTGCAGATTTATCTCAAGGGAAGGGGCCTGACGGACATATTTCGAGATATTTCTTCTTCTTGTTGTTCTTCTTCTGCACAGCTAAGCTGGAAGTGGCATTTGCGGCTCGCACTAGTGCAGAGTTATCTCAAAGAAAGGGGCCACGGTGTTTCTGAATCTCTATTATGTTGGTGCGGCTTCGGAACTTTTAGATATCTTGATATATCTCGAGAACTACGCATCTGATCAAAAAATATCATAGAAGATAAAAAGTAGCAAACTTAATTCTCTACAAAAAAGGTCACTTAACATTTTGCCATAGCTCGCTTCGTTTCCGAGATATTTGCAGATTTATCTCAAGGAAAGGGGCCTGACGGACATGTTTCGAGATATTTCTTCTTCTTGTTGTTCTTCTTCTGCACAGCTAAGCTGGAAGTGGCATTTGCAGCTCGCAATAGTGCAGGGTTATCTCAAAGAAGGGGGCCACGGTGTTGCTGTATCTCTATTATGTTGGTGCGGCTTCGGAACTTTTAAATATCTTGATATATCTCGAGAACTACGCATCTGATCAAAAAATATCATACAACATAAAAAGTAGGAAACTTAATTCTCTACAAAAAAGGTCTCTTAACATTTTGCCATAGCTCGCTTCGTTTCCGAGATATTTGCAGATTTATCTCAAGGGAAGGGGCCTGACGGACATATTTCGAGATATTTCTTCTTCTCGTTGTTCTTCTTCTGCACAGCTAAGCTGGAAGTGGCATTTGCGGCTCGCACTAGTGCAGAGTTATCTCAAAGAAAGGGGCAACGGTGTTTCTGAGTCTCTATTATGTTGGTGCGGCTTCGGAACTTTTAAATATCTCGATATATCTCGAAAACTACGCTTCTGATCAAAAAATATCATAGAACATAAATTGTAGGAAACATAATTCTCTACAAAAAAGGACGCTCAACATTTTGCCATAGCTCGCTTCGTTTCCGAGATATTTGCACATTTATCTCAAGGGAAGGGGCCTAACGGACATCTTTCGAGATATTTCTTCTTCTTGTTGTTCTTCTTCTGCACAGCTAAACTGGAAGTGGCATTTCCAGCTCGCAATAGTGCAGAGTTATCTCAAAGAAAGGGGCCACGGTGTTTCTGTATCTCTATTATGTTGGTGCGGCTTCGGAACTTTTAAATATCTTGATATATCTCGGGAACTACGCATCTGATCAAAAAATATCATTGAACATAAAAAGTAGGAAACTTAATTCTCTACAAAAAAGGTCTCTTAACATTTTGCCATAGCTCTCTTCGTTTCCGAGATATTTGCAGATTTATCTCAAGGGAAGGGGCCTGACGGACATATTTCGAGATATTTCTTCTTCTTGTTGTTCTTCTTCTGTACAGCTAAGCTGGAAGTGGCATTTGCGGCTCGCACTATTGCAGAGTTATCTCAAAGAAAGGGGCAACGGTGTTTCTGAGTCTCTATTATGTTGGTGCGGCTTCGGAACTTTTAAATATCTCGATATATCTCGAAAACTACGCTTCTGATCAAAAAATATCATAGAACATAAATTGTAGGAAACATAATTCTCTACAAAAAAGGACGCTCAACATTTTGCCATAGCTCGCTTCGTTTCCGAGATATTTGCACATTTATCTCAAGGGAAGGGGCCTAACGGACATCTTTCGAGATATTTCTTCTTCTTGTTGTTCTTCTTCTGCACAGCTAAACTGGAAGTGGCATTTGCGGCTCGCACTAGTGCAGAGTTATCTCAAAGAAAGGGGCAACGGTGTTTCTGAGTCTCTATTATGTTGGTGCGGCTTCGGAACTTTTAAATATCTCGATATATCTCGAAAACTACGCTTCTGATCAAAAAATATCATAGAACATAAATTGTAGGAAACATAATTCTCTACAAAAAAGGTCTCTCAACATTTTGCCATAGCTCGCTTCGTTTCCGAGATATTTGCACATTTATCTCAAGGGAAGGGGCCTAACGGACATATTTCGAGATATTTCTTCTTCTTGTTGTTCTTCTTCTGCACAGCTAAGCTGGAAGTGGCATTTGCGGCTCGCACTAGTGCAGAGTTATCTCAAAGAAAGGGGCCACGGTGTTTCTGTATCTCTATTATGTTGGTGCAGCTTCGGAACTTTTAAATATCTTGATATATCTCGAGAACTACGCATCTGATCAAAAAATATCATGGAACATAAAAAGTAGAAAACTTAATTCTCTACAAAAAAGGTCTCTTAACATTTTGCCATAGCTCGCTTCGTTTCCGAGATATTTGCAGATTTATCTCAAGCGAAGGGGCCTGACGGACATATTTCGAGATATTTCTTCTTCTTGTTGTTCTTCTTCTGCACAGCTAAGCTGGAAGTGGCATTTGCAGCTCGCAATAGTGCAGGGTTATCTCAAAGAAGGGGGCCACGGTGTTGCTGTATCTCTATTATGTTGGTGCGGCTTCGGAACTTTTAAATATCTTGATATATCTCGAGAACTACGCATCTGATCAAAAAATATCATACAACATAAAAAGTAGGAAACTTAATTCTCTACAAAAAAGGTCTCTTAACATTTTGCCATAGCTCGCTTCGTTTCCGAGATATTTGCAGATTTATCTCAAGGGAAGGGGCCTGACGGACATGTTTCGAGATATTTCTTCTTCTTGTTGTTCTTCTTCTGCACAGCTAAACTGGAAGTGGCATTTCCAGCTCGCAACAGTGCAGAGTTATCTCAAAGAAAGGGGCCACGGTGTTTCTGTATCTCTATTATGTTGGTGCGGCTTCGGAACTTTTAAATATCTTGATATATCTCGAGAACTACGCATCTGATCAAAAAATATCATAGAACATAAAAAGTAGGAAACATAATTCTCTACAAAAAAGGTCTCTTAACATTTTGCCATAGCTCGCTTTGTTTCCGAGATATTTGCAGATTTATCTCAAGGGAAGGGGCCTGACGGACATGTTTCGAGATATTTCTTCTTCTTGTTGTTCTTCTTCTGCACAGCTAAGCTGGAAGTGGCATTTGCAGCTCGCAATAGTGCAGAGTTATCTCAAAGAAGGGGGCCACGGTGTTTCTGTATCACTATTATGTTGGTGCGGCTTCGGAACTTTCAAATATCTTGATATATCTCGGGAACTACGCATCTGATCAAAAAATATCATTGAACATAAAAAGTAGGAAACTTAATTCTCTACAAAAAAGGTCTCTTAACATTTTGCCATAGCTCTCTTCGTTTCCGAGATATTTGCAGATTTATCTCAAGGGAAGGGGCCTGACGGACATATTTCGAGATATTTCTTCTTCTTGTTGTTCTTCTTCTGCACAGCTAAGCTGGAAGTGGCATTTGCGGCTCGCACTAGTGCAGAGTTATCTCAAGGAAAGGGGCCACGGTGTTTCTGAATCTCTATTATGTTGGTGCGGCATCGGAACTTTTAAATATCTCGATATATCTCGAAAACTACGCTTCTGATCAAAAAATATCATAGAACATAAATTGTAGGAAACATAATTCTCTACAAAAAACGTCTCTTAACATTTTGCCATAGCTCGCTTCGTTTCCGAGATATTTGCAGATTTATCTCAAGGGAAGGGGCCTGACGGACATGTTTCGAGATATTTCTTCTTCTTGTTGTTCTTCTTCTGCACAGCTAAGCTGGAAGTGGCATTTGCAGCTCGCAATAGTGCAGAGTTATCTCAAAGAAGGGGGCCACGGTGTTGCTGTATCTCTATTATGTTGGTGCGGCTTCGGAACTTTTAAATATCTTGATATATCTCGAGAACTACGCATCTGATCAAAAAATATCATACAACATAAACAGTAGGAAACTTAATTCTCTACAAAAAAGGTCTCTTAACATTTTGCCATAGCTCGCTTCGTTTCCGAGATATTTGCAGATTTATCTCAAGGGAAGGGGCCTGACGGACATGTTTCGAGATATTTCTTCTTCTTGTTGTTCTTCTTCTGCACAGCTAAACTGGAAGTGGCATTTCCAGCTCGCAACAGTGCAGAGTTATCTCAAAGAAATTGGCCACGGTGTTTCTGTATCTCTATTATGTTGGTGCGGCTTCGGAACTTTTAAATATCTTGATATATCTCGAGAACTACGCATCTGATCAAAAAATATCATGGAACATAAAAAGTAGAAAACTTAATTCTCTACAAAAAAGGTCTCTTAACATTTTGCCATAGCTCGCTTCGTTTCCGAGATATTTGCAGATTTATCTCAAGGGAAGGGGCCTGACGGACATATTTCGAGATATTTCTTCTTCTTGTTGTTCTTCTTCTGCACAGCTAAGCTGGAAGTGGCATTTGCAGCTCGCAATAGTGCAGGGTTATCTCAAAGAAGGGGGCCACGGTGTTGCTGTATCTCTATTATGTTGGTGCGGCTTCGGAACTTTTAAATATCTTGATATATCTCGAGAACTACGCATCTGATCAAAAAATATCATACAACATAAAAAGTAGGAAACTTAATTCTCTACAAAAAAGGTCTCTTAACATTTTGCCATAGCTCGCTTCGTTTCCGAGATATTTGCAGATTTATCTCAAGGGAAGGGGCCTGACGGACATATTTCGAGATACTTCTTCTTCTTGTTGTTCTTCTTCTGCACAGCTGAGCTGGAAGTGGCATTTGCAGGTCGCAATAGTGCAGAGTTATCTCAAAGAAAGGGGCCACGGTGTTTCTGTATCTCTATTATGTTGGTGCGGCTTCGGAACTTTTAAATATATCGATATATCTCGAAAACTACGCTTCTGATCAAAAAATATCATAGAACGTAAATTGTAGGAAACATTATTCTCTACAAAAAAGGTCTCTTAACATTTTGCCATAGCTCGCTTCGTTTCCGAGATATTTGCAGATTTATCTCAAGGGAAGGGTCCTGATGGACATATTTCGAGATATTTCTTCTTCTTGTTGTTCTTCTTCTGCACAGCTAAACTGGAAGTGGCATTTCCAGCTCGCAATCGTGCAGAGTTATCTCAAAGAAAGGGGCCACGGTGTTTCTGTATCTCTATTATGCTGGTGCGGCTTCGGAACTTTTAAATATCTTGATATATCTCGAGAACTACGCATCTGATCAAAAAATATCATAGAACATAAAAAGTAGGAAACTTAATTCTCTACAAAAAAGGTCTCTTAACATTTTGCAATACCTCGCTTCGTTTCCGAGATATTTGCATATTTATCTCAAGGGAAGGGGCCTGACGGACATATTTCGAGATATTTCTTCTTCTTGTTGTTCTTCTTCTGCACAGCTAAGCTGGAAGTGGCATTTGCGGCTCGCACTAGTGCAGAGTTATCTCAAAGAATGGGGCCACGGTGTTTCTGTATCTCTATCATGTTGGTGCGGCTTCGGAACTTTTAAATATCTCGATATATCTCGAAAACTACGCTTCTGATCAAAAAATATCATAGAACCTAAATTGTAGGAAACATAATTCTCTACAAAAAAGGTCTCTCAACATTTTGCCATAGCTCGCTTTGTTTCCGAGATATTTGCAGATATATCTCAAGGGAAGGGGCCTGACGGACATATTTCGAGATATTTCTTCTTCTTGTTGTTCTTCTTCTGCACAGCTAAGCTGGAAGTGGCATTTGCAGCTCGCAATAGTGCAGAGTTATCTCAAAGAAAGGGGCCACGGTGTTTCTGTATCTCTATTATGTTGGTGCGGCTTCGGAACTTTTAAATATCTTGATATATCTCGAGAACTACGCATCTGATCAAAAAATATCATAGAACATAAAAAGTAGGAAACATAATTCTCTACAAAAAAGGTCTCTTAACATTTTGCCATAGCTCGCTTTGTTTCCGAGATATTTGCAGATTTATCTCAAGGGAAGGGGCCTGACGGACATGTTTCGAGATATTTCTTCTTCTTGTTGTTCTTCTTCTGCACAGCTAAGCTGGAAGTGGCATTTGCAGCTCGCAATAGTGCAGAGTTATCTCAAAGAAGGGGGCCACGGTGTTTCTGTATCTCTATTATGTTGGTGCGGCTTCGGAACTTTCAAATATCTTGATATATCTCGGGAACTACGCATCTGATCAAAAAATATCATTGAACATAAAAAGTAGGAAACTTAATTCTCTACAAAAAAGGTCTCTTAACATTTTGCCATAGCTCTCTTCGTTTCCGAGATATTTGCAGATTTATCTCAAGGGAAGGGGCCTGACGGACATATTTCGAGATATTTCTTCTTCTTGTTGTTCTTCTTCTGCACAGCTAAGCTGGAAGTGGCATTTGCGGCTCGCACTAGTGCAGAGTTATCTCAAAGAAAGGGGCCACGGTGTTTCTGAATCTCTATTATGTTGGTGCGGCATCGGAACTTTTAAATATCTCGATATATCTCGAAAACTACGCTTCTGATCAAAAAATATCATAGAACATAAATTGTAGGAAACATAATTCTCTACAAAAAACGTCTCTTAACATTTTGCCATAGCTCGCTTCGTTTCCGAGATATTTGCAGATTTATCTCAAGGGAAGGGGCCTGACGGACATATTTCGAGATATTTCTTCTTCTTGTTGTTCTTCTTCTGCACAGCTATGCTGGAAGTGGCGTTTGCAGCTCGCAATAGTGCAGAGTTATCTCAAAGAAAGGGGCCACGGTGTTTCTGTATCTCTATTATGTTGGTGCGGCTTCGGAACTTTTAGATATCTTGATATATCTCGAGAACTACGCATCTGATCAAAAAATATCATAGAACATCAAAAGTAGCAAACTTAATTCTCTAGAAAAAAGGTCTCTTAACATTTTGCCATAGCTCGCTTCGTTTCCGAGATATTTGCAGATTTATCTCAAGGGAAGGGGCCTGACGGACATGTTTCGAGATATTTCTTCTTCTTGTTGTTCTTCTTCTGCACAGCTAAGCTGGAAGTGGCATTTGCAGCTCGCAATAGTGCAGAGTTATCTCAAAGAAGGGGGCCACGGTGTTGCTGTATCTCTATTATGTTGGTGCGGCTTCGGAACTTTTAAATATCTTGATATATCTCGAGAACTACGCATCTGATCAAAAAATATCATACAACATAAACAGTAGGAAACTTAATTCTCTACAAAAAAGGTCTCTTAACATTTTGCCATAGCTCGCTTCGTTTCCGAGATATTTGCAGATTTATCTCAAGGGAAGGGGCCTAACGGACATATTTCGAGATATTTCTTCTTCTTGTTGTTCTTCTTCTGCACAGCGAAGCTGGAAGTGGCATTTGCAGCTCGCAATAGTGCAGAGTTATCTCAAAGAGAGGGGCCACGGTGTTTCTGTATCTCTATTATGTTGGTGCGGCTTCGGAACTTTTAAATATCTTGATATATCTCGAGAACTACGCATCTGATCAAAAAATATCATAGAACATAAATAGTAGAACACTTAATTCTCTACAAAAAAGGTCTCTCAACATTTTGCCATAGCTCGCTTCGTTTCCGAGATATTTGCAGATTTATCTCAAGGGAAGGGGCCTGACGGACATATTTCGAGATATTTCTTCTTCTTGTTGTTCTTCTTCTGCACAGCTAAGCTGGAAGTGGCATTTGCGGCTCGCACTAGTGCAGAGTTATCCCAAAGAAAGGGGCCACGGTGTTTCTGTATCTCTATTATGTTGGTGCGGCTTCGGAACTTTTAAATATCTCGATATATCTCGAAAACTACGCTTCTGATCAAAAAATATCATAGAAGGTAAATTGTAGGAAACATAATTCTCTACAAAAAAGGTCTCTTAACATTTTGCCATAGCTCGCTTCGTTTCCGAGATATTTGCAGATTTATCTCAAGGGAAGGGGCCTGACGGACATGTTTCGAGATATTTCTTCTTCTTGTTGTTCTTCTTCTGCACAGCTAAACTGGAAGTGGCATTTCCAGCTCGCAACAGTGCAGAGTTATCTCAAAGAAAGGGGCCACGGTGTTTCTGTATCTCTATTATGTTGGTGCGGCTTCGGAACTTTTAAATATCTTGATATATCTCGAGAACTACGCATCTGATCAAAAAATATCATAGAACATAAAAAGTAGGAAACATAATTCTCTACAAAAAAGGTCTCTTAACATTTTGCCATAGCTCGCTTTGTTTCCGAGATATTTGCAGATTTATCTCAAGGGAAGGGGCCTGACGGACATGTTTCGAGATATTTCTTCTTCTTGTTGTTCTTCTTCTGCACAGCTAAGCTGGAAGTGGCATTTGCAGCTCGCAATAGTGCAGAGTTATCTCAAAGAAGGGGGCCACGGTGTTTCTGTATCACTATTATGTTGGTGCGGCTTCGGAACTTTCAAATATCTTGATATATCTCGGGAACTACGCATCTGATCAAAAAATATCATTGAACATAAAAAGTAGGAAACTTAATTCTCTACAAAAAAGGTCTCTTAACATTTTGCCATAGCTCTCTTCGTTTCCGAGATATTTGCAGATTTATCTCAAGGGAAGGGGCCTGACGGACATATTTCGAGATATTTCTTCTTCTTGTTGTTCTTCTTCTGCACAGCTAAGCTGGAAGTGGCATTTGCGGCTCGCACTAGTGCAGAGTTATCTCAAGGAAAGGGGCCACGGTGTTTCTGAATCTCTATTATGTTGGTGCGGCATCGGAACTTTTAAATATCTCGATATATCTCGAAAACTACGCTTCTGATCAAAAAATATCATAGAACATAAATTGTAGGAAACATAATTCTCTACAAAAAACGTCTCTTAACATTTTGCCATAGCTCGCTTCGTTTCCGAGATATTTGCAGATTTATCTCAAGGGAAGGGGCCTGACGGACATGTTTCGAGATATTTCTTCTTCTTGTTGTTCTTCTTCTGCACAGCTAAGCTGGAAGTGGCATTTGCAGCTCGCAATAGTGCAGAGTTATCTCAAAGAAGGGGGCCACGGTGTTGCTGTATCTCTATTATGTTGGTGCGGCTTCGGAACTTTTAAATATCTTGATATATCTCGAGAACTACGCATCTGATCAAAAAATATCATACAACATAAACAGTAGGAAACTTAATTCTCTACAAAAAAGGTCTCTTAACATTTTGCCATAGCTCGCTTCGTTTCCGAGATATTTGCAGATTTATCTCAAGGGAAGGGGCCTGACGGACATGTTTCGAGATATTTCTTCTTCTTGTTGTTCTTCTTCTGCACAGCTAAACTGGAAGTGGCATTTCCAGCTCGCAACAGTGCAGAGTTATCTCAAAGAAATTGGCCACGGTGTTTCTGTATCTCTATTATGTTGGTGCGGCTTCGGAACTTTTAAATATCTTGATATATCTCGAGAACTACGCATCTGATCAAAAAATATCATGGAACATAAAAAGTAGAAAACTTAATTCTCTACAAAAAAGGTCTCTTAACATTTTGCCATAGCTCGCTTCGTTTCCGAGATATTTGCAGATTTATCTCAAGGGAAGGGGCCTGACGGACATATTTCGAGATATTTCTTCTTCTTGTTGTTCTTCTTCTGCACAGCTAAGCTGGAAGTGGCATTTGCAGCTCGCAATAGTGCAGGGTTATCTCAAAGAAGGGGGCCACGGTGTTGCTGTATCTCTATTATGTTGGTGCGGCTTCGGAACTTTTAAATATCTTGATATATCTCGAGAACTACGCATCTGATCAAAAAATATCATACAACATAAAAAGTAGGAAACTTAATTCTCTACAAAAAAGGTCTCTTAACATTTTGCCATAGCTCGCTTCGTTTCCGAGATATTTGCAGATTTATCTCAAGGGAAGGGGCCTGACGGACATATTTCGAGATACTTCTTCTTCTTGTTGTTCTTCTTCTGCACAGCTGAGCTGGAAGTGGCATTTGCAGGTCGCAATAGTGCAGAGTTATCTCAAAGAAAGGGGCCACGGTGTTTCTGTATCTCTATTATGTTGGTGCGGCTTCGGAACTTTTAAATATATCGATATATCTCGAAAACTACGCTTCTGATCAAAAAATATCATAGAACGTAAATTGTAGGAAACATTATTCTCTACAAAAAAGGTCTCTTAACATTTTGCCATAGCTCGCTTCGTTTCCGAGATATTTGCAGATTTATCTCAAGGGAAGGGTCCTGATGGACATATTTCGAGATATTTCTTCTTCTTGTTGTTCTTCTTCTGCACAGCTAAACTGGAAGTGGCATTTCCAGCTCGCAATCGTGCAGAGTTATCTCAAAGAAAGGGGCCACGGTGTTTCTGTATCTCTATTATGCTGGTGCGGCTTCGGAACTTTTAAATATCTTGATATATCTCGAGAACTACGCATCTGATCAAAAAATATCATAGAACATAAAAAGTAGGAAACTTAATTCTCTACAAAAAAGGTCTCTTAACATTTTGCAATACCTCGCTTCGTTTCCGAGATATTTGCATATTTATCTCAAGGGAAGGGGCCTGACGGACATATTTCGAGATATTTCTTCTTCTTGTTGTTCTTCTTCTGCACAGCTAAGCTGGAAGTGGCATTTGCGGCTCGCACTAGTGCAGAGTTATCTCAAAGAAAGGGGCCACGGTGTTTCTGTATCTCTATCATGTTGGTGCGGCTTCGGAACTTTTAAATATCTCGATATATCTCGAAAACTACGCTTCTGATCAAAAAATATCATAGAACCTAAATTGTAGGAAACATAATTCTCTACAAAAAAGGTCTCTCAACATTTTGCCATAGCTCGCTTCGTTTCCGAGATATTTGCAGATATATCTCAAGGGAAGGGGCCTGACGGACATATTTCGAGATATTTCTTCTTCTTGTTGTTCTTCTTCTGCACAGCTAAGCTGGAAGTGGCATTTGCAGCTCGCAATAGTGCAGAGTTATCTCAAAGAAAGGGGCCACGGTGTTTCTGTATCTCTATTATGTTGGTGCGGCTTCGGAACTTTTAAATATCTTGATATATCTCGAGAACTACGCATCTGATCAAAAAATATCATAGAACATAAAAAGTAGGAAACATAATTCTCTACAAAAAAGGTCTCTTAACATTTTGCCATAGCTCGCTTTGTTTCCGAGATATTTGCAGATTTATCTCAAGGGAAGGGGCCTGACGGACATGTTTCGAGATATTTCTTCTTCTTGTTGTTCTTCTTCTGCACAGCTAAGCTGGAAGTGGCATTTGCAGCTCGCAATAGTGCAGAGTTATCTCAAAGAAGGGGGCCACGGTGTTTCTGTATCTCTATTATGTTGGTGCGGCTTCGGAACTTTCAAATATCTTGATATATCTCGGGAACTACGCATCTGATCAAAAAATATCATTGAACATAAAAAGTAGGAAACTTAATTCTCTACAAAAAAGGTCTCTTAACATTTTGCCATAGCTCTCTTCGTTTCCGAGATATTTGCAGATTTATCTCAAGGGAAGGGGCCTGACGGACATATTTCGAGATATTTCTTCTTCTTGTTGTTCTTCTTCTGCACAGCTAAGCTGGAAGTGGCATTTGCGGCTCGCACTAGTGCAGAGTTATCTCAAAGAAAGGGGCCACGGTGTTTCTGAATCTCTATTATGTTGGTGCGGCATCGGAACTTTTAAATATCTCGATATATCTCGAAAACTACGCTTCTGATCAAAAAATATCATAGAACATAAATTGTAGGAAACATAATTCTCTACAAAAAACGTCTCTTAACATTTTGCCATAGCTCGCTTCGTTTCCGAGATATTTGCAGATTTATCTCAAGGGAAGGGGCCTGACGGACATATTTCGAGATATTTCTTCTTCTTGTTGTTCTTCTTCTGCACAGCTATGCTGGAAGTGGCGTTTGCAGCTCGCAATAGTGCAGAGTTATCTCAAAGAAAGGGGCCACGGTGTTTCTGTATCTCTATTATGTTGGTGCGGCTTCGGAACTTTTAGATATCTTGATATATCTCGAGAACTACGCATCTGATCAAAAAATATCATAGAACATCAAAAGTAGCAAACTTAATTCTCTAGAAAAAAGGTCTCTTAACATTTTGCCATAGCTCGCTTCGTTTCCGAGATATTTGCAGATTTATCTCAAGGGAAGGGGCCTGACGGACATGTTTCGAGATATTTCTTCTTCTTGTTGTTCTTCTTCTGCACAGCTAAGCTGGAAGTGGCATTTGCAGCTCGCAATAGTGCAGAGTTATCTCAAAGAAGGGGGCCACGGTGTTGCTGTATCTCTATTATGTTGGTGCGGCTTCGGAACTTTTAAATATCTTGATATATCTCGAGAACTACGCATCTGATCAAAAAATATCATACAACATAAACAGTAGGAAACTTAATTCTCTACAAAAAAGGTCTCTTAACATTTTGCCATAGCTCGCTTCGTTTCCGAGATATTTGCAGATTTATCTCAAGGGAAGGGGCCTAACGGACATATTTCGAGATATTTCTTCTTCTTGTTGTTCTTCTTCTGCACAGCGAAGCTGGAAGTGGCATTTGCAGCTCGCAATAGTGCAGAGTTATCTCAAAGAGAGGGGCCACGGTGTTTCTGTATCTCTATTATGTTGGTGCGGCTTCGGAACTTTTAAATATCTTGATATATCTCGAGAACTACGCATCTGATCAAAAAATATCATAGAACATAAATAGTAGAACACTTAATTCTCTACAAAAAAGGTCTCTCAACATTTTGCCATAGCTCGCTTCGTTTCCGAGATATTTGCAGATTTATCTCAAGGGAAGGGGCCTGACGGACATATTTCGAGATATTTCTTCTTCTTGTTGTTCTTCTTCTGCACAGCTAAGCTGGAAGTGGCATTTGCGGCTCGCACTAGTGCAGAGTTATCCCAAAGAAAGGGGCCACGGTGTTTCTGTATCTCTATTATGTTGGTGCGGCTTCGGAACTTTTAAATATCTCGATATATCTCGAAAACTACGCTTCTGATCAAAAAATATCATAGAAGGTAAATTGTAGGAAACATAATTCTCTACAAAAAAGGTCTCTAAACATTTTGCCATAGCTCGCTTCCTTTCCGAGATATTTGCAGATTTATCTCAAGGGAAGGGGTCTGACGGACATATTTCGAGATATTTCTTCTTCTTGTTGTTCTTCTTCTGCACAGCTAAGCTGGAAGTGGCATTTCCAGCTCGCAACAGTGCAGAGTTATCCCAAAGAAAGGGGCCACGGTGTTTCTGTATCTCTATTATGTTGGTGCGGCTTCGGAACTTTTAAATATCTCGATGTATCTCGAAAACTACGCTTCTGATCAAAAAATATGATAGAACATAAATTGTAGGAAACATAATTCTCTACAAAAAAGGTCTCTTAACATTTTGCCATAGCTCGCTTCGTTTCCGAGATATTTTCAGATTTATCTCAAGGGAAGGGGCCTAACGGACATATTTCGAGATATTTCTTCTTCTTGTTGTTCTTCTTCTGCACAGCTAAGCTGGAAGTGGCATTTGCAGCTCGCAATAGTGCAGAGTTATCTCAAAGAAAGGGGCCACGGTGTTTCTGTATCTCTATTATGTTGGTGCGGCTTCGGAACTTTTAAATATCTCGATATATCTCGAAAGCTACGCTTCTGATCAAAAAATATCATAGAAGATAAATTGTAGGAAACATAATTCTCTACAAAAAAGGTCTCTTAACATTTTGCCATAGCTCGCTTCCTTTCCGATATATTTGCAGATTTATCTCAAGGGAAGGGGCCTAACGGACATATTTCGAGATGTTTCTTCTTCTTGTTGTTCTTCTTCTGCACAGCTAAGCTGGAAGTGGCATTTCCAGCTCGCAACAGTGCAGAGTTATCTCAAAGAAAGGGGCCACGGTGTTTCTGAATCTCTATTATGTTGGTGCGGCTTCGGAACTTTTAAATATCTCGATATATCTCGAGAACTACGCATCTGATCAAAAAATATCATACAACATAAAAAGTAGCAAACTTAATTCTCTACAAAAAAGGTCTCTTAACATTTTGCCATAGCTCGCTTCGTTTCCGAGATATTTGCAGATTTATCTCAAGGGAAGGGGCCTGACGGACATGTTTCGAGATATTTCTTCTTCTTGTTGTTCTTCTTCTGCACAGCTAAGCTGGAAGTGGCATTTGCAGCTCGCAATAGTGCAGGGTTATCTCAAAGAAGGGGGCCACGGTGTTGCTGTATCTCTATTATGTTGGTGCGGCTTCGGAACTTTTAAATATCTTGATATATCTCGAGAACTACGCATCTGATCAAAAAATATCATACAACATAAAAAGTAGGAAACTTAATTCTCTACAAAAAAGGTCTCTTAACATTTTGCCATAGCTCGCTTCGTTTCCGAGATATTTGCAGATTTATCTCAAGGGAAGGGGCCTGACGGACATGTTTCGAGATATTTCTTCTTCTTGTTGTTCTTCTTCTGCACAGCTAAACTGGAAGTGGCATTTCCAGCTCGCAACAGTGCAGAGTTATCTCAAAGAAAGGGGCCACGGTGTTTCTGTATCTCTATTATGTTGGTGCGGCTTCGGAACTTTTAAATATCTTGATATATCTCGAGAACTACGCATCTGATCAAAAAATATCATAGAACATAAAAAGTAGGAAACATAATTCTCTACAAAAAAGGTCTCTTAACATTTTGCCATAGCTCGCTTTGTTTCCGAGATATTTGCAGATTTATCTCAAGGGAAGGGGCCTGACGGACATGTTTCGAGATATTTCTTCTTCTTGTTGTTCTTCTTCTGCACAGCTAAGCTGGAAGTGGCATTTGCAGCTCGCAATAGTGCAGAGTTATCTCAAAGAAGGGGGCCACGGTGTTTCTGTATCTCTATTATGTTGGTGCGGCTTCGGAACTTTCAAATATCTTGATATATCTCGAGAACTACGCATCTGATCAAAAAATATCATGGAACATAAAAAGTAGAAAACTTAATTCTCTACAAAAAAGGTCTCTTAACATTTTGCCATAGCTCGCTTCGTTTCCGAGATATTTGCAGATTTATCTCAAGGGAAGGGGCCTGACGGACATATTTCGAGATATTTCTTCTTCTTGTTGTTCTTCTTCTGCACAGCTAAACTGGAAGTGGCATTTCCAGCTCGCAATAGTGCAGAGTTATCTCAAAGAAAGGGGCCACGGTGTTTCTGTATCTCTATTATGTTGGTGCGGCTTCGGAACTTTTAAATACCTTGATATATCTCGGGAACTACGCATCTGATCAAAAAATATCATTGAACATAAAAAGTAGGAAACTTAATTCTCTACAAAAAAGGTCTCTTAACATTTTGCCATAGCTCTCTTCGTTTCCGAGATATTTGCAGATTTATCTCAAGGGAAGGGGCCTGACGGACATATTTCGAGATATTTCTTCTTCTTGTTGTTCTTCTTCTGCACAGCTAAGCTGGAAGTGGCATTTGCGGCTCGCACTAGTGCAGAGTTATCTCAAAGAAAGGGGCCACGGTGTTTCTGAATCTCTATTATGTTGGTGCGGCTTCGGAACTTTTAAATATCTCGATATATCTCGAAAACTACGCTTTTGATCAAAAAATATCATAGAACATAAATTGTAGGAAACATAATTCTCTACAAAAAAGGTCTCTTAACATTTTGCCATAGCTCGCTTCGTTTCCGAGATATTTGCAGATTTATCTCAAGGGAAGGGGCCTGACGGACATGTTTCGAGATATTTCTTCTTCTTGTTGTTCTTCTTCTGCACAGCTAAACTGGAAGTGGCATTTCCAGCTCGCACCAGTGCAGAGTTATCTCAAAGAAAGGGGCCACGGTGTTTCTGTATCTCTATTATGTTGGTGCGGCTTCGGAACTTTTAAATATCTTGATATATCTCGAGAACTACGCATCTGATCAAAAAATATCATAGAACATAAAAAGTAGGAAACATAATTCTCTACAAAAAAGGTCTCTTAACATTTTGCCATAGCTCGCTTTGTTTCCGGGATATTTGCAGATTTATCTCAAGGGAAGGGGCCTGACGGACATGTTTCGAGATATTTCTTCTTCTTGTTGTTCTTCTTCTGCACAGCTAAGCTGGAAGTGGCATTTGCAGCTCGCAATAGTGCAGAGTTATCTCAAAGAAGGGGGCCACGGTGTTTCTGTATCTCTATTATGTTGGTGCGGCTTCGGAACTTTCAAATATCTTGATATATCTCGAGAACTACGCATCTGATCAAAAAATATCATTGAACATAAAAAGTAGGAAACTTAATTCTCTACAAAAAAGGTCTCTTAACATTTTGCCATAGCTCTCTTCGTTTCCGAGATATTTGCAGATTTATCTCAAGGGAAGGGGCCTGACGGACATATTTCGAGATATTTCTTCTTCTTGTTGTTCTTCTTCTGCACAGCTAAGCTGGAAGTGGCATTTGCGGCTCGCACTAGTGCAGAGTTATCTCAAAGAAAGGGGCCACGGTGTTTCTGAATCTCTATTATGTTGGTGCGGCTTCGGAACTTTTAAATATCTCGATATATCTCGAAAACCACGCTTCTGATCAAAAAATATCATAGAACATAAATTGTAGGAAACATAATTCTCTACAAAAAACGTCTTTTAACATTTTGCCATAGCTCGCTTCGTTTCCGAGATATTTGCAGATTTATCTCAAGGGAAGGGGCCTGACGGACATATTTCGAGATATTTCTTCTTCTTGTTGTTCTTCTTCTGCACAGCTATGCTGGAAGTGGCATTTGCAGCTCGCAATAGTGCAGAGTTATCTCAAAGAAAGGGGCCACGGTGTTTCTGTATCTCTATTATGTTGGTGCGGCTTCGGAACTTTTAGATATCTTGATATATCTCGAGAACTACGCATCTGATCAAAAAATATCATAGAACATAAAAAGTAGCAAACTTAATTCTCTACAAAAAAGGTCTCTTAACATTTTGCCATAGCTCGCTTCGTTTCCGAGATATTTGCAGATTTATCTCAAGGGAACGGGCCTGACGGACATGTTTCGAGATATTTCTTCTTCTTGTTGTTCTTCTTCTGCACAGCTAAGCTGGAAGTGGCATTTGCAGCTCGCAATAGTGCAGAGTTATCTCAAAGAAGGGGGCCACGGTGTTGCTGTATCTCTATTATGTTGGTGCGGCTTCGGAACTTTTAAATATCTTGATATATCTCGAGAACTACGCATCTGATCAAAAAATATCATACAACATAAACAGTAGGAAACTTAATTCTCTACAAAAAAGGTCGCTAAACATTTTGCCATAGCTCGCTTCGTTTCCGAGATATTTGCAGATTTATCTCAAGGGAAGGGGCCTGACGGACATGTTTCGAGATATTTCTTCTTCTTGTTGTTCTTCTTCTGCACAGCTAAACTGGAAGTGGCATTTCCAGCTCGCAACAGTGCAGAGTTATCTCAAAGAAAGGGGCCACGGTGTTTCTGTATCTCTATTATGTTGGTGCGGCTTCGGAACTTTTAAATATCTTGATATATCTCGAGAACTACGCATCTGATCAAAAAATATCATAGAACATAAAAAGTAGGAAACATAATTCTCTACAAAAAAGGTCTCTTAACATTTTGCCATAGCTCGCTTTGTTTCCGAGATATTTGCAGATTTATCTCAAGGGAAGGGGCCTGACGGACATGTTTCGAGATATTTCTTCTTCTTGTTGTTCTTCTTCTGCACAGCTAAGCTGGAAGTGGCATTTGCAGCTCGCAATAGTGCAGAGTTATCTCAAAGAAGGGGGCCACGGTGTTTCTGTATCTCTATTATGTTGGTGCGGCTTCGGAACTTTCAAATATCTTGATATATCTCGAGAACTACGCATCTGATCAAAAAATATCATTGAACATAAAAAGTAGGAAACTTAATTCTCTACAAAAAAGGTCTCTTAACATTTTGCCAAAGCTCTCTTCGTTTCCGAGATATTTGCAGATTTATCTCAAGGGAAGGGGCCTGACGGACATATTTCGAGATATTTCTTCTTCTTGTTGTTCTTCTTCTGCACAGCTAAGCTGGAAGTGGCATTTGCGGCTCGCACTAGTGCAGAGTTATCTCAAAGAAAGGGGCCACGGTGTTTCTGAATCTCTATTATGTTGGTGCAGCTTCGGAACTTTTAAATATCTTGATATATCTCGAGAACTACGCATCTGATCAAAAAATATCATAGAAGATAAAAAGTAGGAAACTTAATTCTCTACAAAAAAGGTCTCTTAACATTTTGCCATAGCTCGCTTCGTTTCCGAGATATTTGCAGATTTATCTCAAGGGAAGGGTCCTGACGGACATATTTCGAGATATTTCTTCTTCTTGTTGTTCTTCTTCTGCACAGCTAAACTGGAAGTGGCATTTCCAGCTCGCAACAGTGCAGAGTTATCCCAAAGAAAGGGGCCACGGTGTTTCTGTATCTCTATTATGTTGGTGCGGCTTCGGAACTTTTAAATATCTCGATATATCTCGAAAACTACGCTTCTGATCAAAAAATATGATAGAACATAAATTGTAGGAAACATAATTCTCTACAAAAAAGGTCTCTTAACATTTTGCCATAGCTCGCTTCGTTTCCGAGATATTTTCAGATTTATCTCAAGGGAAGGGGCCTAACGGACATATTTCGAGATATTTCTTCTTCTTGTTGTTCTTCTTCTGCACAGCTAAGCTGGAAGTGGCATTTGCAGCTCGCAATAGTGCAGAGTTATCTCAAAGAAAGGGGCCACGGTGTTTCTGTATCTCTATTATGTTGGTGCGGCTTCGGAACTTTTAAATATCTCGATATATCTCGAAAACTACGCTTCTGATCAAAAAATATGATAGAACATAAATTGTAGGAAACATAATTCTCTACAAAAATGGTCTCTTAACATTTTGCCATAGCTCGCTTCGTTTCCGAGATATTTTCAGATTTATCTCAAGGGAAGGGGCCTAACGGACATATTTCGAGATATTTCTTCTTCTTGTTGTTCTTCTTCTGCACAGCTAAGCTGGAAGTGGCATTTGCAGCTCGCAATAGTGCAGAGTTATCTCAAAGAAAGGGGCCACGGTGTTTCTGTATCTCTATTATGTTGGTGCGGCTTCGGAACTTTTAAATATCTCGATATATCTCGAAAACTACGCTTCTGATCAAAAAATATCATACTACATAAAAAGTAGGAAACTTAATTCTCTACAAGAAAGGTCTCTAAACATTTTGCCATAGCTCGCTTCGTTTCCGAGATATTTGCAGATTTATCTCAAGGGAAGGGGCCTGACGGACATATTTCGAGATATTTCTTCTTCTTGTTGTTCTTCTTCTGCACAGCTAAGCTGGAAGTGGCATTTGCGGCTCGCACTAGTGCAGAGTTATCTCAAAGAAAGGGGCCACGGTGTTTCTGTATCTCTATTATGTTGGTGCGGCTTCGGAACTTTTAAATATCTCGATATATCTCGAAAACTACGCTTCTGATCAAAAAATATCATAGAAGGTAAATTGTAGGAAACATAATTCTCTACAAAAAAGGTCTCTTAACATTTTGCCATAGCTCGCTTCGTTTCCGAGATATTTGCAGATTTATCTCAAGGGAAGGGGACTGACGGACATATTTCGAGATATTTCTTCTTCTTGTTGTTCTTTTTCTGCACAGCTAAGCTCGAAGTGGCATTTGCAGCTCGCAATAGTGCAGAGTTATCTCAAAGAAAGAGGCCACGGTGTTTCTGTACCTCCATTATGTTGGTGCAGCTTCGGAACTTTTAAATATCTTGATATATCTCGAGAACTACGCATCTGATCAAAAAATATCATAGAAGATAAAAAGTAGGAAACTTAATTCTCTACAAAAAAGATCTCTTAACATTTTGCCATAGCTCGCTTCGTTTCCGAGATATTTGCAGATTTATCTCAAGGGAAGGGTCCTGACGGACATATTTCGAGATATTTCTTCTTCTTGTTGTTCTTCTTCTGCACAGCTAAACTGGAAGTGGCATTTCCAGCTCGCAACAGTGCAGAGTTATCCCAAAGAAAGGGGCCACGGTGTTTCTGTATCTCTATTATGTTGGTGCGGCTTCGGAACTTTTAAATATCTCGATATATCTCGAAAACTACGCTTCTGATCAAAAAATATGATAGAACATAAATTGTAGGAAACATAATTCTCTACAAAAAAGGTCTCTTAACATTTTGCCATAGCTCGCTTCGTTTCCGAGATATGAGCAGATTTATCTCAAGGGAAGGGGCCTAACGGACATATTTCGAGATATTTCTTCTTCTTGTTGTTCTTCTTCTGCACAGCTAAGCTGGAAGTGGCATTTGCAGCTCGCAATAGTGCAGATTTATCTCAAAGAAAGGGGCCACGGTGTTTCTGTATCTCTATTATGTTGGTGCGGCTTCGGAACTTTTAAATATCTCGATATATCTCGAAAACTACGCTTCTGATCAAAAAATATCATAGAAGGTAAATTGTAGGAAACATAATTCTCTACAAAAAAGGTCTCTTAACATTTTGCCATAGCTCGCTTCGTTTCCGAGATATTTGCAGAATTATCTCAAGGGAAGGGGTCTGACGGACATATTTCGAGATATTTCTTCTTCTTGTTGTTCTTCTTCTGCACAGCTAAACTGGAAGTGGCATTTCCAGCTCGCAGTAGTGCAGAGTTATCTCAAAGAAAGAGGCCACGGTGTTTCTGTACCTCTATTATGTTGGTGCAGCTTCGGAACTTTTAAATATCTTGATATATCTCGAGAACTACGCATCTGATCAAAAAATATCATAGAAGATAAAAAGTAGGAAACTTAATTCTCTACAAAAAAGGTCTCTTAACATTTTGCCATAGCTCGCTTCGTTTCCGAGATATTTGCAGATTTATCTCAAGGGAAGGGTCCTGACGGACATATTTCGAGATATTTCTTCTTCTTGTTGTTCTTCTTCTGCACAGCTAAACTGGAAGTGGCATTTCCAGCTCGCAACAGTGCAGAGTTATCCCAAAGAAAGGGGCCACGGTGTTTCTGTATCTCTATTATGTTGGTGCGGCTTCGGAACTTTTAAATATCTCGATATATCTCGAAAACTACGCTTCTGATCAAAAAATATGATAGAACATAAATTGTAGGATACATAATTCTCTACAAAAAAGGTCTCTTAACATTTTCCCATAGCTGGCATCGTTTCCGAGATATTTGCAGATTTATCTCAAGGGAAGGGGCCTAACGGACATATTTCGAGATGTTTCTCCTTCTTGTTGTTCTTCTTCTGCACAGCTAAGCTGGAAGTGGCATTTGCAGCTCGCAATAGTGCAGAGTTATCTCAAAGAAAGGGGCCACGGTGTTTCTGTATCTCTATTATGTTGGTGCGGCTTCGGAACTTTTAAATATCTTGATATATCTCGAAAACTACGCTTCTGATCAAAAAATATCATACAACATAAATTGTAGGAAACATAATTCTCTACAAAAAAGGTCTCTTAACATTTTCCCATAGCTCGCTTCGTTTCCGAGATATTTGCAGATTTAACTCAAGGGAAGGGGCCTGACGGACATATTCCGAGATATTTCTTCTTCTTGTTGTTCCTCTTCTGCACAGCTAAGCTGGAAGTGGCATTTGCAGCGCGCAATAGTGCAGAGTTATCTCAAAGAAAGAGGCCACGGTGTTTCTGTATCTCTATTATGTTGGTGCGGCTTCGGAACTTTTAAATATCTTGATATATCTCGAGAACTACGCATCTGATCAAAAAATATCATAGAACATAAAAAGTAGGAAACTTAATTCTCTACAAAAAAGGTCTCTAAACATTTTGCCATAGCTCGCTTCGTTTCCGAGATATTTGCAGATTTATCTCAAGGGAAGGGGCCTGACGGACATGTTTCGAGATATTTCTTCTTCTTGTTGTTCTTCTTCTGCACAGCTAAACTGGAAGTGGCATTTCCAGCTCGCAACAGTGCAGAGTTATCCCAAAGAAAGGGGCCACGGTGTTTCGGTATCTCTATTATGTTGGTGCGGCTTCGGAACTTTTAAATATCTCGATATATCTCGAAAACTACGCTTCTGATCAAAAAATATCATAGAAGGTAAATTGTAGGAAACATAATTCTCTACAAAAAAGGTCTCTTAACATTTTGCCATAGCTCGCTTCGTTTCCGAGATATTTGCAGATTTATCTCAAGGGAAGGGGTCTGACGGACATATTTCGAGATATTTCTTCTTCTTGTTGTTCTTCTTCTGCACAGCTAAGCTGGAAGTGGCATTTGCGGCTCGCACTTGTGCAGAGTTATCCCAAAGAAAGGGGCCACGGTGTTTCTGTATCTCTATTATGTTGGTGCGGCTTCGGAACTTTTAAATATCTCGATATATCTCGAAAACTACGCTTCTGATCAAAAAATATCATAGAAGGTAAATTGTAGGAAACATAATTCTCTACAAAAAAGGTCTCTTAACATTTTGCCATAGCTCGCTTCGTTTCCGAGATATTTGCAGATTTATCTCAAGGGAAGGGGTCTGACGGACATATTTCGAGATATTTCTTCTTCTTGTTGTTCTTCTTCTGCACAGCTAAGCTGGAAGTGGCATTTGCAGCTCGCAATAGTGCAGAGTTATCTCAAAGAAAGGGGCTACGGTGTTTCTGTATCTCTATTATGTTGGTGCGGCTTCGGAACTTTTAAATATCTCGATATATCTCGAAAACTACGCTTCTGATCAAAAAATATGATAGAACATAAATTGTAGGAAACATAATTCTCTACAAAAATGGTCTCTTAACATTTTGCCATAGCTCGCTTCGTTTCCGAGATATTTGCAGATTTATCTCAAGGGAAGGGGCCTGACGGACATATTTCGAGATATTTCTTCTTCTTGTTGTTCTTCTTCTGCACAGCTAAGCTGGAAGTGGCATTTGCGGCTCGCACTAGTGCAGAGTTATCTCAAAGAAAGGGGCCACGGTGTTTCTGTATCTCTATTATGTTGGTGCGGCTTCGGAACTTTTAAATATCTCGATATATCTCGAAAACTACGCTTCTGATCAAAAAATATCATAGAAGGTAAATTGTAGGAAACATAATTCTCTACAAAAAAGGTCTCTTAACATTTTGCCATAGCTCGCTTCGTTTCCGAGATATTTGCAGATTTATCTCAAGGGAAGGGGTCTGACGGACATATTTCGAGATATTTCTTCTTCTTGTTGTTCTTCTTCTGCACAGCTAAGCTCGAAGTGGCATTTGCAGCTCGCAATAGTGCAGAGTTATCTCAAAGAAAGAGGCCACGGTGTTTCTGTACCTCTATTATGTTGGTGCAGCTTCGGAACTTTTAAATATCTTGATATATCTCGAGAACTACGCATCTGATCAAAAAATATCATAGAAGATAAAAAGTAGGAAACTTAATTCTCTACAAAAAAGATCTCTTAACATTTTGCCATAGCTCGCTTCGTTTCCGAGATATTTGCAGATTTATCTCAAGGGAAGGGTCCTGACGGACATATTTCGAGATATTTCTTCTTCTTGTTGTTCTTCTTCTGCACAGCTAAACTGGAAGTGGCATTTCCAGCTCGCAACAGTGCAGAGTTATCCCAAAGAAAGGGGCCACGGTGTTTCTGTATCTCTATTATGTTGGTGCGGCTTCGGAACTTTTAAATATCTCGATATATCTCGAAAACTACGCTTCTGATCAAAAAATATGATAGAACATAAATTGTAGGAAACATAATTCTCTACAAAAAAGGTCTCTTAACATTTTGCCATAGCTCGCTTCGTTTCCGAGATATTTTCAGATTTATCTCAAGGGAAGGGGCCTAACGGACATATTTCGAGATATTTCTTGTTCTTGTTGTTCTTCTTCTGCACAGCTAAGCTGGAAGTGGCATTTGCAGCTCGCAATAGTGCAGATTTATCTCAAAGAAAGGGGCCACGGTGTTTCTGTATCTCTATTATGTTGGTGCGGCTTCGGAACTTTTAAATATCTCGATATATCTCGAAAACTACGCTTCTGATCAAAAAATATCATAGAAGGTAAATTGTAGGAAACATAATTCTCTACAAAAAAGGTCTCTTAACATTTTGCCATAGCTCGCTTCGTTTCCGAGATATTTGCAGATTTATCTCAAGGGAAGGGGTCTGACGGACATATTTCGAGATATTTCTTCTTCTTGTTGTTCTTCTTCTGCACAGCTAAGCTCGAAGTGGCATTTGCAGCTCGCAATAGTGCAGAGTTATCTCAAAGAAAGAGGCCACGGTGTTTCTGTACCTCTATTATGTTGGTGCAGCTTCGGAACTTTTAAATATCTTGATATATCTCGAGAACTACGCATCTGATCAAAAAATATCATAGAACATAAAAAGTAGGAAGCTTAATTCTCTACAAAAAAGGTCTCTTAACATTTTCCCATAGCTGGCATCGTTTCCGAGATATTTGCAGATTTATCTCAAGGGAAGGGGCCTAACGGACATATTTCGAGATGTTTCTCCTTCTTGTTGTTCTTCTTCTGCACAGCTAAGCTGGAAGTGGCATTTGCAGCTCGCAATAGTGCAGAGTTATCTCAAAGAAAGGGGCCACGGTGTTTCTGTATCTCTATTATGTTGGTGCGGCTTCGGAACTTTTAAATATCTTGATATATCTCGAAAACTACGCTTCTGATCAAAAAATATCATACAACATAAATTGTAGGAAACATAATTCTCTACAAAAAAGGTCTCTTAACATTTTCCCATAGCTCGCTTCGTTTCCGAGATATTTGCAGATTTAACTCAAGGGAAGGGGCCTGACGGACATATTCCGAGATATTTCTTCTTCTTGTTGTTCCTCTTCTGCACAGCTAAGCTGGAAGTGGCATTTGCAGCGCGCAATAGTGCAGAGTTATCTCAAAGAAAGAGGCCACGGTGTTTCTGTATCTCTATTATGTTGGTGCGGCTTCGGAACTTTTAAATATCTTGATATATCTCGAGAACTACGCATCTGATCAAAAAATATCATAGAACATAAAAAGTAGGAAGCTTAATTCTCTACAAAAAAGGTCTCTTAACATTTTCCCATAGCTGGCATCGTTTCCGAGATATTTGCAGATTTATCTCAAGGGAAGGGGCCTGACGGACATATTTCGAGATATTTCTTCTTCTTGTTGTTCTTCTTCTGCACAGCTAAGCTGGAAGTGGCATTTGCAGCGCGCAATAGTGCAGAGTTATCTCAAAGAAAGAGGCCACGGTGTTTCTGTATCTCTATTATGTTGGTGCGGCGTCGGAACTTTTAAATATCTTGATATATCTCGAGAACTACGCATCTGATCAAAAAATATCATAGAACATAAAAAGTAGGAAACTTAATTCTCTACAAAAAAGGTCTCTTAACATTTTCCCATAGCTGGCATCGTTTCCGAGATATTTGCAGATTTATCTCAAGGGAAGGGGCCTGACGGACATATTTCGAGATATTTCTTCTTCTTGTTGTTCTTCTTCTGCACAGCTAAGCTGGAAGTGGCATTTGCAGGTCGCAATAGTGCAGAGTTATCTCAAAGAAAGGGGCCACTGTGTTTCTGTACCTCTATTATGTTGGTGCAGCTTCGGAACTTTTAAATATCTTGATATATCTCGAGAACTACGCATCTGATCAAAAAATATCATAGAAGATAAAAAGTAGGAAACTTAATTCTCTACAAAAAAGGTCTCTTAACATTTTGCCATAGCTCGCTTCGTTTCCGAGATATTTGCAGATTTATCTCAAGGGAAGGGTCCTGACGGACATATTTCGAGATATTTCTTCTTCTTGTTGTTCTTCTTCTGCACAGCTAAACTGGAAGTGGCATTTCCAGCTCGCAACAGTGCAGAGTTATCCCAAAGAAAGGGGCCACGGTGTTTCTGTATCTCTATTATGTTGGTGCGGCTTCGGAACTTTTAAATATCTCGATATATCTCGAAAACTACGCTTCTGATCAAAAAATATGATAGAACATAAATTGTAGGAAACATAATTCTCTACAAAAAAGGTCTCTTAACATTTTGCCATAGCTCGCTTCGTTTCCGAGATATTTTCAGATTTATCTCAACGGAAGGGGCCTAACGGACATATTTCGAGATATTTCTTCTTCTTGTTGTTCTTCTTCTGCACAGCTAAGCTGGAAGTGGCATTTGCAGCTCGCAATAGTGCAGAGTTATCTCAAAGAAAGGGGCCACGGTGTTTCTGTATCTCTATTATGTTGGTGCGGCTTCGGAACTTTTAAATATCTTGATATATCTCGAGAACTACGCATCTGATCAAAAAATATCATAGAACATAAAAAGTAGGAAACTTAATTCTCTACAAAAAAGGGCTCTTAACATTTTGCCATAGCTCGCTTCTTTTCCGAGATATTTTCAGATTTATCTCAAGGGAAGGGGCCTAACGGACATATTTCGAGATATTTCTTCTTCTTGTTGTTCTTCTTCTGCACAGCTAAGCTGGAAGTGGCATTTGCAGCGCGCAATAGTGCAGAGTTATCTCAAAGAAAGAGGCCACGGTGTTTCTGTATCTCTATTATGTTGGTGCGGCTTCGGAACTTTTAAATATCTTGATATATCTCGAGAACTACGCATCTGATCAAAAAATATCATAGAACATAAAAAGTAGGAAGCTTAATTGTCTACAAAAAAGGTCTCTTAACATTTTCCCATAGCTGGCATCGTTTCCGAGATATTTGCAGATTTATCTCAAGGGAAGGGGCCTAACGGACATATTTCGAGATGTTTCTTCTTCTTGTTGTTCTTCTTCTGCACAGCTAAGCTGGAAGTGGCATTTGCAGCTCGCAATAGTGCAGAGTTATCGCAAAGAAAGGGGCCACGGTGTTTCTGTATCTCTATTATGTTGGTGCGGCTTCGGAACTTTTGAATATCTTGATATATCTCGAAAACTACGCTTCTGATCAAAAAATATCATACAACATAAATTGTAGGAAACATAATTCTCTACAAAAAAGGTCTCTTAACATTTTCCCATAGCTCGCTTCGTTTCCGAGATATTTGCAGATTTAACTCAAGGGAAGGGGCCTGACGGACATATTCCGAGATATTTCTTCTTCTTGTTGTTCCTCTTCTGCACAGCTAAGCTGGAAGTGGCATTTGCAGCGCGCAATAGTGCAGAGTTATCTCAAAGAAAGAGGCCACGGTGTTTCTGTATCTCTATTATGTTGGTGCGGCTTCGGAACTTTTCAATATCTTGATATATCTCGAGAACTACGCATCTGATCAAAAAATATCATAGAACATAAAAAGTAGGAAGCTTAATTCTCTACAAAAAAGGTCTCTTAACATTTTGCCATAGCTCGCTTCGTTTCCGAGGTATTTGCAGATTTATCTCAAGGGAAGGGGCCTGACGGACATATTTCGAGATATTTCTTCTTCTTGTTGTTCTTCTTCTGCACAGCTAAGCTGGAAGTGGCATTTGCGGCTCGCACTAGTGCAGAGTTATCTCAAAGAAAGGGGCCACGGTGTTTCTGTATCTCTATTATGTTGGTGCGGCTTCGGAACTTTTAAATATCTCGATATATCTCGAAAACTACGCTTCTGATCAAAAAATATCATAGAAGGTAAATTGTAGGAAACATAATTCTCTACAAAAAAGGTCTCTTAACATTTTGCCATAGCTCGCTTCGTTTCCGAGATATTTGCAGATTTATCTCAAGGGAAGGGGACTGACGGACATATTTCGAGATATTTCTTCTTCTTGTTGTTCTTTTTCTGCACAGCTAAGCTCGAAGTGGCATTTGCAGCTCGCAATAGTGCAGAGTTATCTCAAAGAAAGAGGCCACGGTGTTTCTGTACCTCCATTATGTTGGTGCAGCTTCGGAACTTTTAAATATCTTGATATATCTCGAGAACTACGCATCTGATCAAAAAATATCATAGAAGATAAAAAGTAGGAAACTTAATTCTCTACAAAAAAGATCTCTTAACATTTTGCCATAGCTCGCTTCGTTTCCGAGATATTTGCAGATTTATCTCAAGGGAAGGGTCCTGACGGACATATTTCGAGATATTTCTTCTTCTTGTTGTTCTTCTTCTGCACAGCTAAACTGGAAGTGGCATTTCCAGCTCGCAACAGTGCAGAGTTATCCCAAAGAAAGGGGCCACGGTGTTTCTGTATCTCTATTATGTTGGTGCGGCTTCGGAACTTTTAAATATCTCGATATATCTCGAAAACTACGCTTCTGATCAAAAAATATGATAGAACATAAATTGTAGGAAACATAATTCTCTACAAAAAAGGTCTCTTAACATTTTGCCATAGCTCGCTTCGCTTCCGAGATATGAGCAGATTTATCTCAAGGGAAGGGGCCTAACGGACATATTTCGAGATATTTCTTCTTCTTGTTGTTCTTCTTCTGCACAGCTAAGCTGGAAGTGGCATTTGCAGCTCGCAATAGTGCAGATTTATCTCAAAGAAAGGGGCCACGGTGTTTCTGTATCTCTATTATGTTGGTGCGGCTTCGGAACTTTTAAATATCTCGATATATCTCGAAAACTACGCTTCTGATCAAAAAATATCATAGAAGGTAAATTGTAGGAAACATAATTCTCTACAAAAAAGGTCTCTTAACATTTTGCCATAGCTCGCTTCATTTCCGAGATATTTGCAGAATTATCTCAAGGGAAGGGGTCTGACGGACATATTTCGAGATATTTCTTCTTCTTGTTGTTCTTCTTCTGCACAGCTAAGCTCGAAGTGGCATTTGCAGCTCGCAATAGTGCAGAGTTATCTCAAAGAAAGAGGCCACGGTGTTTCTGTACCTCTATTATGTTGGTGCAGCTTCGGAACTTTTAAATATCTTGATATATCTCGAGAACTACGCATCTGATCAAAAAATATCATAGAAGATAAAAAGTAGAAAATTTAATTCTCTACAAAAAAGGTCTCTTAACATTTTGCCATAGCTCGCTTCGTTTCCGAGATATTTGCAGATTTATCTCAAGGGAAGGGTCCTGACGGACATATTTCGAGATATTTCTTCTTCTTGTTGTTCTTCTTCTGCACAGCTAAGCTGGAAGTGGCATTTGCAGCGCGCAATAGTGCAGAGTTATCTCAAAGAAAGAGGCCACGGTGTTTCTGTATCTCTATTATGTTGGTGCGGCTTCGGAACTTTTCAATATCTTGATATATCTCGAGAACTACGCATCTGATCAAAAAATATCATAGAACATAAAAAGTAGGAAGCTTAATTCTCTCCAAAAAAGGTCTCTTAACATTTTCCCATAGCTGGCATCGTTTCCGAGATATTTGCAGATTTATCTCAAGGGAAGGGGCCTGACGGACATATTTCGAGATATTTCTTCTTCTTGTTGTTCTTCTTCTGCACAGCTAAGCTGGAAGTGGCATTTGCAGCGCGCAATAGTGCAGAGTTATCTCAAAGAAAGAGGCCACGGTGTTTCTGTATCTCTATTATGTTGGTGCGGCGTCGGAACTTTTAAATATCTTGATATATCTCGAGAACTACGCATCTGATCAAAAAATATCATAGAACATAAAAAGTAGGAAACTTAATTCTCTACAAAAAAGGTCTCTTAACATTTTCCCATAGCTGGCATCGTTTCCGAGATATTTGCAGATTTATCTCAAGGGAAGGGGCCTGACGGACATATTTCGAGATATTTCTTCTTCTTGTTGTTCTTCTTCTGCACAGCTAAGCTGGAAGTGGCATTTGCAGGTCGCAATAGTGCAGAGTTATCTCAAAGAAAGGGGCCACTGTGTTTCTGTACCTCTATTATGTTGGTGCAGCTTCGAAACTTTTAAATATCTTGATATATCTCGAGAACTACGCATCTGATCAAAAAATATCATAGAAGATAAAAAGTAGGAAACTTAATTCTCTACAAAAAAGGTCTCTTAACATTTTGCCATAGCTCGCTTCGTTTCCGAGATATTTGCAGATTTATCTCAAGGGAAGGGTCCTGACGGACATATTTCGAGATATTTCTTCTTCTTGTTGTTCTTCTTCTGCACAGCTAAACTGGAAGTGGCATTTCCAGCTCGCAACAGTGCAGAGTTATCCCAAAGAAAGGGGCCACGGTGTTTCTGTATCTCTATTATGTTGGTGCGGCTTCGGAACTTTTAAATATCTCGATATATCTCGAAAACTACGCTTCTGATCAAAAAATATGATAGAACATAAATTGTAGGAAACATAATTCTCTACAAAAAAGGTCTCTTAACATTTTGCCATAGCTCGCTTCGTTTCCGAGATATTTTCAGATTTATCTCAACGGAAGGGGCCTAACGGACATATTTCGAGATATTTCTTCTTCTTGTTGTTCTTCTTCTGCACAGCTAAGCTGGAAGTGGCATTTGCAGCTCGCAATAGTGCAGAGTTATCTCAAAGAAAGGGGCCACGGTGTTTCTGTATCTCTATTATGTTGGTGCGGCTTCGGAACTTTTAAATATCTTGATATATCTCGAGAACTACGCATCTGATCAAAAAATATCATAGAACATAAAAAGTAGGAAACTTAATTCTCTACAAAAAAGGGCTCTTAACATTTTGCCATAGCTCGCTTCTTTTCCGAGATATTTTCAGATTTATCTCAAGGGAAGGGGCCTAACGGACATATTTCGAGATATTTCTTCTTCTTGTTGTTCTTCTTCTGCACAGCTAAGCTGGAAGTGGCATTTGCAGCGCGCAATAGTGCAGAGTTATCTCAAAGAAAGAGGCCACGGTGTTTCTGTATCTCTATTATGTTGGTGCGGCTTCGGAACTTTTAAATATCTTGATATATCTCGAGAACTACGCATCTGATCAAAAAATATCATAGAACATAAAAAGTAGGAAGCTTAATTGTCTACAAAAAAGGTCTCTTAACATTTTCCCATAGCTGGCATCGTTTCCGAGATATTTGCAGATTTATCTCAAGGGAAGGGGCCTGACGGACATATTCCGAGATATTTCTTCTTCTTGTTGTTCCTCTTCTGCACAGCTAAGCTGGAAGTGGCATTTGCAGCGCGCAATAGTGCAGAGTTATCTCAAAGAAAGAGGCCACGGTGTTTCTGTATCTCTATTATGTTGGTGCGGCTTCGGAACTTTTCAATATCTTGATATATCTCGAGAACTACGCATCTGATCAAAAAATATCATAGAACATAAAAAGTAGGAAGCTTAATTCTCTACAAAAAAGGTCTCTTAACATTTTGCCATAGCTCGCTTCGTTTCCGAGATATTTGCAGATTTATCTCAAGGGAAGGGGCCTGACGGACATATTTCGAGATATTTCTTCTTCTTGTTGTTCTTCTTCTGCACAGCTAAGCTGGAAGTGGCATTTGCGGCTCGCACTAGTGCAGAGTTATCTCAAAGAAAGGGGCCACGGTGTTTCTGTATCTCTATTATGTTGGTGCGGCTTCGGAACTTTTAAATATCTCGATATATCTCGAAAACTACGCTTCTGATCAAAAAATATCATAGAAGGTAAATTGTAGGAAACATAATTCTCTACAAAAAAGGTCTCTTAACATTTTGCCATAGCTCGCTTCGTTTCCGAGATATTTGCAGATTTATCTCAAGGGAAGGGGACTGACGGACATATTTCGAGATATTTCTTCTTCTTGTTGTTCTTTTTCTGCACAGCTAAGCTCGAAGTGGCATTTGCAGCTCGCAATAGTGCAGAGTTATCTCAAAGAAAGAGGCCACGGTGTTTCTGTACCTCCATTATGTTGGTGCAGCTTCGGAACTTTTAAATATCTTGATATATCTCGAGAACTACGCATCTGATCAAAAAATATCATAGAACATAAAAAGTAGGAAACTTAATTCTCTACAAAAAAGGGCTCTTAACATTTTGCCATAGCTCGCTTCTTTTCCGAGATATTTTCAGATTTATCTCAAGGGAAGGGGCCTAACGGACATATTTCGAGATATTTCTTCTTCTTGTTGTTCTTCTTCTGCACAGCTAAGCTGGAAGTGGCATTTGCAGCGCGCAATAGTGCAGAGTTATCTCAAAGAAAGAGGCCACGGTGTTTCTGTATCTCTATTATGTTGGTGCGGCTTCGGAACTTTTAAATATCTTGATATATCTCGAGAACTACGCATCTGATCAAAAAATATCATACAACATAAATTGTAGGAAACATAATTCTCTACAAAAAAGGTCTCTTAACATTTTCCCATAGCTCGCTTCGTTTCCGAGATATTTGCAGATTTAACTCAAGGGAAGGGGCCTGACGGACATATTCCGAGATATTTCTTCTTCTTGTTGTTCCTCTTCTGCACAGCTAAGCTGGAAGTGGCATTTGCAGCGCGCAATAGTGCAGAGTTATCTCAAAGAAAGAGGCCACGGTGTTTCTGTATCTCTATTATGTTGGTGCGGCTTCGGAACTTTTAAATATCTTGATATATCTCGAGAACTACGCATCTGATCAAAAAATACCATAGAACATAAAAAGTAGGAAACTTAATTCTCTACAAAAAAGGTCTCTTAACATTTTGCCATAGCTCGCTTCGTTTCCGAGATATTTGCAGATTTATCTCAAGGGAAGGGGCCTGACAGACATATTTCGAGATATTTCTTCTTCTTGTTGTTCTTCTTCTGCACAGCTAAGCTGGAAGTGGCATTTGCAGCGCGCAATAGTGCAGAGTTATCTCAAAGAAAGAGGCCACGGTGTTTCTGTATCTCTATTATGTTGGTGCGGCTTCGGAACTTTTCAATATCTTGATATATCTCGAGAACTACGCTTCTGATCAAAAAATATCATAGAAGGTAAATTGTAGGAAACATAATTCTCTACAAAAAAGGTCTCTTAACATTTTGCCATAGCTCGCTTCGTTTCCGAGATATTTGCAGATTTATCTCAAGGGAAGGGGACTGACGGACATATTTCGAGATATTTCTTCTTCTTGTTGTTCTTTTTCTGCACAGCTAAGCTCGAAGTGGCATTTGCAGCTCGCAATAGTGCAGAGTTATCTCAAAGAAAGAGGCCACGGTGTTTCTGTACCTCCATTATGTTGGTGCAGCTTCGGAACTTTTAAATATCTTGATATATCTCGAGAACTACGCATCTGATCAAAAAATATCATAGAACATAAAAAGTAGGAAACTTAATTCTCTACAAAAAAGGGCTCTTAACATTTTGCCATAGCTCGCTTCTTTTCCGAGATATTTTCAGATTTATCTCAAGGGAAGGGGCCTAACGGACATATTTCGAGATATTTCTTCTTCTTGTTGTTCTTCTTCTGCACAGCTAAGCTGGAAGTGGCATTTGCAGCGCGCAATAGTGCAGAGTTATCTCAAAGAAAGAGGCCACGGTGTTTCTGTATCTCTATTATGTTGGTGCGGCTTCGGAACTTTTAAATATCTTGATATATCTCGAGAACTACGCATCTGATCAAAAAATATCATACAACATAAATTGTAGGAAACATAATTCTCTACAAAAAAGGTCTCTTAACATTTTCCCATAGCTCGCTTCGTTTCCGAGATATTTGCAGATTTAACTCAAGGGAAGGGGCCTGACGGACATATTCCGAGATATTTCTTCTTCTTGTTGTTCCTCTTCTGCACAGCTAAGCTGGAAGTGGCATTTGCAGCGCGCAATAGTGCAGAGTTATCTCAAAGAAAGAGGCCACGGTGTTTCTGTATCTCTATTATGTTGGTGCGGCTTCGGAACTTTTAAATATCTTGATATATCTCGAGAACTACGCATCTGATCAAAAAATACCATAGAACATAAAAAGTAGGAAACTTAATTCTCTACAAAAAAGGTCTCTTAACATTTTGCCATAGCTCGCTTCGTTTCCGAGATATTTGCAGATTTATCTCAAGGGAAGGGGCCTGACAGACATATTTCGAGATATTTCTTCTTCTTGTTGTTCTTCTTCTGCACAGCTAAGCTGGAAGTGGCATTTGCAGCGCGCAATAGTGCAGAGTTATCTCAAAGAAAGAGGCCACGGTGTTTCTGTATCTCTATTATGTTGGTGCGGCTTCGGAACTTTTCAATATCTTGATATATCTCGAGAACTACGCATCTGATCAAAAAATATCATACAACATAAACAGTAGGAAACTTAATTCTCTACAAAAAAGGTCTCTAAACATTTTGCCATAGCTCGCTTCGTTTCCGAGATATTTGCAGATTTATCTCAAGGGAAGGGGCCTGACGGACATGTTTCGAGATATTTCTTCTTCTTGTTGTTCTTCTTCTGCACAGCTAAACTGGAAGTGGCATTTCCAGCTCGCAACAGTGCAGAGTTATCCCAAAGAAAGGGGCCACGGTGTTTCTGTATCTCTATTATGTTGGTGCGGCTTCGGAACTTTTAAATATCTCGATATATCTCGAAAACTACGCTTCTGATCAAAAAATATCATAGAAGGTAAATTGTAGGAAACATAATTCTCTACAAAAAAGGTCTCTTAACATTTTGCCATAGCTCGCTTCGTTTCCGAGATATTTGCAGATTTATCTCAAGGGAAGGGGTCTGACGGACATATTTCGAGATATTTCTTCTTCTTGTTGTTCTTCTTCTGCACAGCTAAGCTGGAAGTGGCATTTGCAGCTCGCAATAGTGCAGAGTTATCTCAAAGAAAGGGGCTACGGTGTTTCTGTATCTCTATTATGTTGGTGCGGCTTCGGAACTTTTAAATATCTCGATATATCTCGAAAACTACGCTTCTGATCAAAAAATATGATGGAACATAAATTGTAGGAAACATAATTCTCTACAAAAATGGTCTCTTAACATTTTGCCATAGCTCGCTTCGTTTCCGAGATATTTGCAGATTTATCTCAAGGGAAGGGGCCTGACGGACATATTTCGAGATATTTCTTCTTCTTGTTGTTCTTCTTCTGCACAGCTAAGCTGGAAGTGGCATTTGCGGCTCGCACTAGTGCAGAGTTATCTCAAAGAAAGGGGCCACGGTGTTTCTGTATCTCTATTATGTTGGTGCGGCTTCGGAACTTTTAAATATCTCGATATATCTCGAAAACTACGCTTCTGATCAAAAAATATCATAGAAGGTAAATTGTAGGAAACATAATTCTCTACAAAAAAGGTCTCTTAACATTTTGCCATAGCTCGCTTCGTTTCCGAGATATTTGCAGATTTATCTCAAGGGAAGGGGTCTGACGGACATATTTCGAGATATTTCTTCTTCTTGTTGTTCTTCTTCTGCACAGCTAAGCTCGAAGTGGCATTTGCAGCTCGCAATAGTGCAGAGTTATCTCAAAGAAAGAGGCCACGGTGTTTCTGTACCTCTATTATGTTGGTGCAGCTTCGGAACTTTTAAATATCTTGATATATCTCGAGAACTACGCATCTGATCAAAAAATATCATAGAAGATAAAAAGTAGGAAACTTAATTCTCTACAAAAAAGATCTCTTAACATTTTGCCATAGCTCGCTTCGTTTCCGAGATATTTGCAGATTTATCTCAAGGGAAGGGTCCTGACGGACATATTTCGAGATATTTCTTCTTCTTGTTGTTCTTCTTCTGCACAGCTAAACTGGAAGTGGCATTTCCAGCTCGCAACAGTGCAGAGTTATCCCAAAGAAAGGGGCCACGGTGTTTCTGTATCTCTATTATGTTGGTGCGGCTTCGGAACTTTTAAATATCTCGATATATCTCGAAAACTACGCTTCTGATCAAAAAATATGATAGAACATAAATTGTAGGAAACATAATTCTGTACAAAAAAGGTCTCTTAACATTTTGCCATAGCTCGCTTCGTTTCCGAGATATTTTCAGATTTATCTCAAGGGAAGGGGCCTAACGGACATATTTCGAGATATTTCTTGTTCTTGTTGTTCTTCTTCTGCACAGCTAAGCTGGAAGTGGCATTTGCAGCTCGCAATAGTGCAGATTTATCTCAAAGAAAGGGGCCACGGTGTTTCTGTATCTCTATTATGTTGGTGCGGCTTCGGAACTTTTAAATATCTCGATATATCTCGAAAACTACGCTTCTGATCAAAAAATATCATAGAAGGTAAATTGTAGGAAACATAATTCTCTACAAAAAAGGTCTCTTAACATTTTGCCATAGCTCGCTTCGTTTCCGAGATATTTGCAGATTTATCTCAAGGGAAGGGGTCTGACGGACATATTTCGAGATATTTCTTCTTCTTGTTGTTCTTCTTCTGCACAGCTAAGCTCGAAGTGGCATTTGCAGCTCGCAATAGTGCAGAGTTATCGCAAAGAAAGAGGCCACGGTGTTTCTGTACCTCTATTATGTTGGTGCAGCTTCGGAACTTTTAAATATCTTGATATATCTCGAGAACTACGCATCTGATCAAAAAATATCATAGAAGATAAAAAGTAGGAAACTTAATTCTCTACAAAAAAGGTCTCTTAACATTTTGCCATAGCTCGCTTCGTTTCCGAGATATTTGCAGATTTATCTCAAGGGAAGGGTCCTGACGGACATATTTCGAGATATTTCTTCTTCTTGTTGTTCTTCTTCTGCACAGCTAAACTGGAAGTGGCATTTCCAGCTCGCAACAGTGCAGAGTTATCCCAAAGAAAGGGGCCATGGTGTTTCTGTATCTCTATTATGTTGGTGCGGCTTCGGAACTTTTAAATATCTCGATATATCTCGAAAACTACGCTTCTGATCAAAAAATATGATAGAACATAAATTGTAGGAAACATAATTCTCTACAAAAATGGTCTCTTAACATTTTGCCATAGCTCGCTTCGTTTCCGAGATATTTTCAGATTTATCTCAAGGGAAGGGGCCTAACGGACATATTTCGAGATATTTCTTCTTCTTGTTGTTCTTCTTCTGCACAGCTAAGCTGGAAGTGGCATTTGCAGCTCGCAATAGTGCAGAGTTATCTCAAAGAAAGGGGCCACGGTGTTTCTGTATCTCTATTATGTTGGTGCGGCTTCGGAACTTTTAAATATCTCGATATATCTCGAAAACTACGCTTCTGATCAAAAAATATGATAGAACATGAATTGTAGGAAACATAATTCTCTACAAAAATGGTCTCTTAACATTTTGCCATAGCTCGCTTCGTTTCCGAGATATTTTCAGATTTATCTCAAGGGAAGGGGCCTAACGGACATATTTCGAGATATTTCTTCTTCTTGTTGTTCTTCTTCTGCACAGCTAAGCTGGAAGTGGCATTTGCAGCTCGCAATAGTGCAGAGTTATCTCAAAGAAAGGGGCCACGGTGTTTCTGTATCTCTATTATGTTGGTGCGGCTTCGGAACTTTTAAATATCTCGATATATCTCGAAAACTACGCTTCTGATCAAAAAATATCATACTACATAAAAAGTAGGAAACTTAATTCTCTACAAGAAAGGTCTCTAAACATTTTGCCATAGCTCGCTTCGTTTCCGAGATATTTGCAGATTTATCTCAAGGGAAGGGGCCTGACGGACATATTTCGAGATATTTCTTCTTCTTGTTGTTCTTCTTCTGCACAGCTACGCTGGAAGTGGCATTTGCGGCTCGCACTAGTGCAGAGTTATCTCAAAGAAAGGGGCCACGGTGTTTCTGTATCTCTATTATGTTGGTGCGGCTTCGGAACTTTTAAATATCTCGATATATCTCGAAAACTACGCTTCTGATCAAAAAATATCATAGAAGGTAAATTGTAGGAAACATAATTCTCTACAAAAAAGGTCTCTTAACATTTTCCCATAGCTGGCATCGTTTCCGAGATATTTGCAGATTTATCTCAAGGGAAGGGGCCTGACGGACATATTTCGAGATATTTCTTCTTCTTGTTGTTCTTCTTCTGCACAGCTAAGCTGGAAGTGGCATTTGCAGGTCGCAATAGTGCAGAGTTATCTCAAAGAAAGGGGCCACTGTGTTTCTGTACCTCTATTATGTTGGTGCAGCTTCGGAACTTTTAAATATCTTGATATATCTCGAGAACTACGCATCTGATGAAAAAATATCATAGAAGATAAAAAGTAGGAAACTTAATTCTCTACAAAAAAGGTCTCTTAACATTTTGCCATAGCTCGCTTCGTTTCCGAGATATTTGCAGATTTATCTCAAGGGAAGGGTCCTGACGGACATATTTCGAGATATTTCTTCTTCTTGTTGTTCTTCTTCTGCACAGCTAAACTGGAAGTGGCATTTCCAGCTCGCAACAGTGCAGAGTTATCCCAAAGAAAGGGGCCACGGTGTTTCTGTATCTCTATTATGTTGGTGCGGCTTCGGAACTTTTAAATATCTCGATATATCTCGAAAACTACGCTTCTGATCAAAAAATATGATAGAACATAAATTGTAGGAAACATAATTCTCTACAAAAAAGGTCTCTTAACATTTTGCCATAGCTCGCTTCGTTTCCGAGATATTCTCAGATTTATCTCAACGGAAGGGGCCTAACGGACATATTTCGAGATATTTCTTCTTCTTGTTGTTCTTCTTCTGCACAGCTAGGCTGGAAGTGGCATTTGCAGCTCGCAATAGTGCAGAGTTATCTCAAAGAAAGGGGCCACGGTGTTTCTGTATCTCTATTATGTTGGTGCGGCTTCGGAACTTTTAAATATCTTGATATATCTCGAGAACTACGCATCTGATCAAAAAATATCATAGAACATAAAAAGTAGGAAACTTAATTCTCTACAAAAAAGGGCTCTTAACATTTTGCCATAGCTCGCTTCTTTTCCGAGATATTTTCAGATTTATCTCAAGGGAAGGGGCCTAACGGACATATTTCGAGATATTTCTTCTTCTTGTTGTTCTTCTTCTGCACAGCTAAGCTGGAAGTGGCATTTGCAGCGCGCAATAGTGCAGAGTTATCTCAAAGAAAGAGGCCACGGTGTTTCTGTATCTCTATTATGTTGGTGCGGCTTCGGAACTTTTAAATATCTTGATATATCTCGAGAACTACGCATCTGATCAAAAAATATCATAGAACATAAAAAGTAGGAAGCTTAATTGTCTACAGAAAAGGTCTCTTAACATTTTCCCATAGCTGGCATCGTTTCCGAGATATTTGCAGATTTATCTCAAGGGAAGGGGCCTAACGGACATATTTCGAGATGTTTCTTCTTCTTGTTGTTCTTCTTCTGCACAGCTAAGCTGGAAGTGGCATTTGCAGCTCGCAATAGTGCAGAGTTATCGCAAAGAAAGGGGCCACGGTGTTTCTGTATCTCTATTATGTTGGTGCGGCTTCGGAACTTTTGAATATCTTGATATATCTCGAAAACTACGCTTCTGATCAAAAAATATCATACAACATAAATTGTAGGAAACATAATTCTCTACAAAAAAGGTCTCTTAACATTTTCCCATAGCTCGCTTCGTTTCCGAGATATTTGCAGATTTAACTCAAGGGAAGGGGCCTGACGGACATATTCCGAGATATTTCTTCTTCTTGTTGTTCCTCTTCTGCACAGCTAAGCTGGAAGTGGCATTTGCAGGTCGCAATAGTGCAGAGTTATCTCAAAGAAAGGGGCCACTGTGTTTCTGTACCTCTATTATGTTGGTGCAGCTCCGGAACTTTTAAATATCTTGATATATCTCGAGAACTACGCATCTGATCAAAAAATATCATAGAAGATAAAAAGTAGGAAACTTAATTCTCTACAAAAAAGATCTCTTAACATTTTGCCATAGCTCGCTTCGTTTCCGAGATATTTGCAGATTTATCTCAAGGGAAGGGTCCTGACGGACATATTTCGAGATATTTCTTCTTCTTGTTGTTCTTCTTCTGCACAGCTAAACTGGAAGTGGCATTTCCAGCTCGCAACAGTGCAGAGTTATCCCAAAGAAAGGGGCCACGGTGTTTCTGTATCTCTATTATGTTGGTGCGGCTTCGGAACTTTTAAATATCTCGATATATCTCGAAAACTACGCTTCTGATCAAAAAATATCATACTACATAAAAAGTAGGAAACTTAATTCTCTACAAGAAAGGTCTCTAAACATTTTGCCATAGCTCGCTTCGTTTCCGAGATATTTGCAGATTTATCTCAAGGGAAGGGGCCTGACGGACATATTTCGAGATATTTCTTCTTCTTGTTGTTCTTCTTCTGCACAGCTAAGCTGGAAGTGGCATTTGCGGCTCGCACTAGTGCAGAGTTATCTCAAAGAAAGGGGCCACGGTGTTTCTGTATCTCTATTATGTTGGTGCGGCTTCGGAACTTTTAAATATCTCGATATATCTCGAAAACTACGCTTCTGATCAAAAAATATCATAGAAGGTAAATTGTAGGAAACATAATTCTCTACAAAAAAGGTCTCTTAACATTTTCCCATAGCTGGCATCGTTTCCGAGATATTTGCAGATTTATCTCAAGGGAAGGGGCCTGACGGACATATTTCGAGATATTTCTTCTTCTTGTTGTTCTTCTTCTGCACAGCTAAGCTGGAAGTGGCATTTGCAGGTCGCAATAGTGCAGAGTTATCTCAAAGAAAGGGGCCACTGTGTTTCTGTACCTCTATTATGTTGGTGCAGCTTCGGAACTTTTAAATATCTTGATATATCTCGAGAACTACGCATCTGATGAAAAAATATCATAGAAGATAAAAAGTAGGAAACTTAATTCTCTACAAAAAAGGTCTCTTAACATTTTGCCATAGCTCGCTTCGTTTCCGAGATATTTGCAGATTTATCTCAAGGGAAGGGTCCTGACGGACATATTTCGAGATATTTCTTCTTCTTGTTGTTCTTCTTCTGCACAGCTAAACTGGAAGTGGCATTTCCAGCTCGCAACAGTGCAGAGTTATCCCAAAGAAAGGGGCCACGGTGTTTCTGTATCTCTATTATGTTGGTGCGGCTTCGGAACTTTTAAATATCTCGATATATCTCGAAAACTACGCTTCTGATCAAAAAATATGATAGAACATAAATTGTAGGAAACATAATTCTCTACAAAAAAGGTCTTTTAACATTTTGCCATAGCTCGCTTCGTTTCCGAGATATTTTCAGATTTATCTCAACGGAAGGGGCCTAACGGACATATTTCGAGATATTTCTTCTTCTTGTTGTTCTTCTTCTGCACAGCTAGGCTGGAAGTGGCATTTGCAGCTCGCAATAGTGCAGAGTTATCTCAAAGAAAGGGGCCACGGTGTTTCTGTATCTCTATTATGTTGGTGCGGCTTCGGAACTTTTAAATATCTTGATATATCTCGAGAACTACGCATCTGATCAAAAAATATCATAGAACATAAAAAGTAGGAAACTTAATTCTCTACAAAAAAGGGCTCTTAACATTTTGCCATAGCTCGCTTCTTTTCCGAGATATTTTCAGATTTATCTCAAGGGAAGGGGCCTAACGGACATATTTCGAGATATTTCTTCTTCTTGTTGTTCTTCTTCTGCACAGCTAAGCTGGAAGTGGCATTTGCAGCGCGCAATAGTGCAGAGTTATCTCAAAGAAAGAGGCCACGGTGTTTCTGTATCTCTATTATGTTGGTGCGGCTTCGGAACTTTTAAATATCTTGATATATCTCGAGAACTACGCATCTGATCAAAAAATATCATAGAACATAAAAAGTAGGAAGCTTAATTGTCTACAAAAAAGGTCTCTTAACATTTTCCCATAGCTGGCATCGTTTCCGAGATATTTGCAGATTTATCTCAAGGGAAGGGGCCTAACGGACATATTTCGAGATGTTTCTTCTTCTTGTTGTTCTTCTTCTGCACAGCTAAGCTGGAAGTGGCATTTGCAGCTCGCAATAGTGCAGAGTTATCGCAAAGAAAGGGGCCACGGTGTTTCTGTATCTCTATTATGTTGGTGCGGCTTCGGAACTTTTGAATATCTTGATATATCTCGAAAACTACGCTTCTGATCAAAAAATATCATACAACATAAATTGTAGGAAACATAATTCTCTACAAAAAAGGTCTCTTAACATTTTCCCATAGCTCGCTTCGTTTCCGAGATATTTGCAGATTTAACTCAAGGGAAGGGGCCTGACGGACATATTCCGAGATATTTCTTCTTCTTGTTGTTACTCTTCTGCACAGCTAAGCTGGAAGTGGCATTTGCAGGTCGCAATAGTGCAGAGTTATCTCAAAGAAAGGGGCCACGGTGTTTCTGTATCTCTATTATGTTGGTGCGGCTTCGGAACTTTTAAATATCTCGATATATCTCGAAAACTACGCTTCTGATCAAAAAATATGATAGAACATAAATTGTAGGAAACATAATTCTCTACAAAAATGGTCTCTTAACATTTTGCCATAGCTCGCTTCGTTTCCGAGATATTTTCAGATTTATCTCAAGGGAAGGGGCCTAACGGACATATTTCGAGATATTTCTTCTTCTTGTTGTTCTTCTTCTGCACAGCTAAGCTGGAAGTGGCATTTGCAGCTCGCAATAGTGCAGAGTTATCTCAAAGAAAGGGGCCACGGTGTTTCTGTATCTCTATTATGTTGGTGCGGCTTCGGAACTTTTAAATATCTCGATATATCTCGAAAACTACGCTTCTGATCAAAAAATATCATACTACATAAAAAGTAGGAAACTTAATTCTCTACAAGAAAGGTCTCTAAACATTTTGCCATAGCTCGCTTCGTTTCCGAGATATTTGCAGATTTATCTCAAGGGAAGGGGCCTGACGGACATATTTCGAGATATTTCTTCTTCTTGTTGTTCTTCTTCTGCACAGCTAAGCTGGAAGTGGCATTTGCGGCTCGCACTAGTGCAGAGTTATCTCAAAGAAAGGGGCCACGGTGTTTCTGTATCTCTATTATGTTGGTGCGGCTTCGGAACTTTTAAATATCTCGATATATCTCGAAAACTACGCTTCTGATCAAAAAATATCATAGAAGGTAAATTGTAGGAAACATAATTCTCTACAAAAAAGGTCTCTTAACATTTTCCCATAGCTGGCATCGTTTCCGAGATATTTGCAGATTTATCTCAAGGGAAGGGGCCTGACGGACATATTTCGAGATATTTCTTCTTCTTGTTGTTCTTCTTCTGCACAGCTAAGCTGGAAGTGGCATTTGCAGGTCGCAATAGTGCAGAGTTATCTCAAAGAAAGGGGCCACTGTGTTTCTGTACCTCTATTATGTTGGTGCAGCTTCGGAACTTTTAAATATCTTGATATATCTCGAGAACTACGCATCTGATGAAAAAATATCATAGAAGATAAAAAGTAGGAAACTTAATTCTCTACAAAAAAGGTCTCTTAACATTTTGCCATAGCTCGCTTCGTTTCCGAGATATTTGCAGATTTATCTCAAGGGAAGGGTCCTGACGGACATATTTCGAGATATTTCTTCTTCTTGTTGTTCTTCTTCTGCACAGCTAAACTGGAAGTGGCATTTCCAGCTCGCAACAGTGCAGAGTTATCCCAAAGAAAGGGGCCACGGTGTTTCTGTATCTCTATTATGTTGGTGCGGCTTCGGAACTTTTAAATATCTTGATATATCTCGAGAACTACGCATCTGATCAAAAAATATCATAGAACATAAAAAGTAGGAAACTTAATTTTCTACAAAAAAGGTCTCTTAATATTTTCCCATAGCTGGCATCGTTTCCGAGATATTTGCAGATTTATCTCAAGGGAAGGGGCCTGACGGACATATTTCGAGATATTTCTTCTTCTTGTTGTTCTTCTTCTGCACAGCTAAGCTGGAAGTGGCATTTGCAGCTCGCAATAGTGCAGAGTTATCTCAAAGAAAGAGGCCACGGGGTTTCTGTACCTCTATTATGTTGGTGCAGCTTCGGAACTTCTAAATATCTTGATATATCTCGAGAACTACGCATCTGATCAAAAAATATCATAGAAGATAAAAAGTAGGAAACTTAATTCTCTACAAAAAAGGTTTCTTAACGTTTTGCCATAGCTCGCTTCGTTTCCGAGATATTTGCAGATTTATCTCAAGGGAAGGGGCCTGACGGACATATTTCGAGATATTTCTTCTTCTTGTTGTTCTTCTTCTGCACAGCTAAGCTGGAAGTGGCATTTGCAGCGCGCAATAGTGCAGAGTTATCTCAAAGAAAGAGGCCACGGTGTTTCTGTATCTCTATTATGTTGGTGCGGCTTCGGAACTGTTAAATATCTTGATATATCTCGAGAACTACGCATCTAATCAAAAAATATCATAGAACATAAAAAGTAGGAAACTTAATTCCCTACAAAAAAGGTCTCTTAACATTTTCCCATAGCTGGCATTGTTTCCGAGATATTTGCAGATTTATCTCAAGGGAAGGGGCCTGACGGACATATTTCGAGATATTTCTTCTTCTTGTTGTTCTTCTTCTGCACAGCTAAGCTGGAAGTGGCATTTGCAGGTCGCAATAGTGCAGAGTTATCTCAAAGAAAGGGGCCACGGTGTTTCTGTACCTCTATTAAGTTGGTGCAGCTTCGGAACTTTTAAATATCTTGATATATCTCGAGAACTACGCATCTGATCAAAAAATATCATAGAACATAAAAAGTAGGAAACTTAATTCTCTACAAAAAAGGTCTCTTAACATTTTCCCATAGCTGGCATCGTTTCCGAGATATTTGCAGATTTATCTCAAGGAAGGGGCCTAACGGACATATTTCGAGATATTTCTTCTTCTTGTTGTTCTTCTTCTTCACAGCTAAGCTGGAACTGGCATTTGCAGCTCGCAATAGTGCAGAGTTATCTCAAAGAAAGGGGCCACGGTGTTTCTGTATCTCTATTATGTTGGTGCGGCTTCGGAACTTTTAAATATCTCGATATATCTCGAAAACTACGCTTCTGATCAAAAAATATCATAGAACATAAATTGTAGGAAACATAATTCTCTACAAAAAAGGTTTCTTAACGTTTTGCCATAGCTCGCTTCGTTTCCGAGATATTTGCAGATTTATCTCAAGGGAAGGGGCCTGACGGACATATTTCGAGATATTTCTTCTGCTTGTTGTTCTTCTTCTGCACAGCTAAGCTGAAAGTGGCATTTCCAGCTCGCAATAGTGCAGAGTTATCTCAAAGAAAGGGGCCACGGTGTTTCTGTATCTCTATTATGTTGGTGCGGCTTCGGAACTTTTAAATATCTCGATATATCTCGAAAACTACGCTTCTGATCAAAAAATATCATAGAACATAAATTGTAGGAAACATAATTCTCTACAAAAAAGGTTTCTTAACGTTTTGCCATAGCTCGCTTCGTTTCCGAGATATTTGCAGATTTATCTCAAGGGAAGGGGCCTGACGGACATATTTCGAGATATTTCTTCTGCTTGTTGTTCTTCTTCTGCACAGCTAAGCTGAAAGTGGCATTTGCAGCTCGCAATAGTGCAGAGTTATCTCAAAGAAAGGGGCCACGGTGTTTCTGTATCTCTATTATGTTGGTGCGGCTTCGGAACTTTTAAGTATCTCGATATATCTCGAGAACTACGCATCTGATCAAAAAATATCATAGAACATATAAGGTAGGAAACTTAATTCTCTACAAAAAAGGTCTCTTAACATTTTCCCATAGCTGGCATCGTTTCCGAGATATTTGCAGATTTATCTCAAGGAAGGGGCCTAACGGACATATTTCGAGATATTTCTTCTTCTTGTTGTTCTTCTTCTTCACAGCTAAGCTGGAAGTGGCATTTGCAGCTCGCAATAGTGCAGAGTTATCTCAAAGAAAGGGGCCACGGTGTTTCTGTATCTCTATTATGTTGGTGCGGCTTCGGAACTTTTAAATATCTCGATATATCTCGAAAACTACGCTTCTGATCAAAAAATATCATAGAACATAAATTGTAGGAAACATAATTCTCTACAAAAAAGATTTCTTAACGTTTTGCCATAGCTCGCTTCGTTTCCGAGATATTTGCAGATTTATCTCAAGGGAAGGGGCCTGACGGACATATTTCGAGATATTTCTTCTGCTTGTTGTTCTTCTTCTGCACAGCTAAGCTGAAAGTGGCATTTGCAGCTCGCAATAGTGCAGAGTTATCTCAAAGAAAGGGGCCACGGTGTTTCTGTATCTCTATTATGTTGGTGCGGCTTCGGAACTTTTAAGTATCTCGATATATCTCGAGAACTACGCATCTGATCAAAAAATATCATAGAACATATAAGGTAGGAAACTTAATTCTCTACAAAAAAGGTCTCTTAACATTTTCCCATAGCTGGCATCGTTTCCGAGATATTTGCAGATTTATCTCAAGGAAGGGGCCTAACGGACATATTTCGAGATATTTCTTCTTCTTGTTGTTCTTCTTCTTCACAGCTAAGCTGGAAGTGGCATTTGCAGCTCGCAATAGTGCAGAGTTATCTCAAAGAAAGGGGCCACGGTGTTTCTGTATCTCTATTATGTTGGTGCGGCTTCGGAACTTTTAAATATCTCGATATATCTCGAAAACTACGCTTCTGATCAAAAAATATCATAGAACATAAATTGTAGAAAACATAATTCTCTACAAAAAAGATTTCTTAACGTTTTGCCATAGCTCGCTTCGTTTCCGAGATATTTGCAGATTTATCTCAAGGGAAGGGGCCTGACGGACATATTTCGAGATATTTCTTCTGCTTGTTGTTCTTCTTCTGCACAGCTAAGCTGAAAGTGGCATTTGCAGCTCGCAATAGTGCAGAGTTATCTCAAAGAAAGGGGCCACGGTGTTTCTGTATCTCTATTATGTTGGTGCGGCTTCGGAACTTTTAAGTATCTCGATATATCTCGAGAACTACGCATCTGATCAAAAAATATCATAGAACATAAAAAGTAGGAAACTTAATTCTCTACAAATAAGGTCTCTTAACATTTTGCCATAGCTCGCTTCGTTTCCGAGATATTTGCAGATTTATCTCAAGGGAAGTGGCCTGACGGACATATTTCGAGATATTTCTTCTTCTTGTTGTTCTTCTTCTGCACAGCTAAGCTGGAAGTGGCATTTGCAACTCGCAATAGTGCAGAGTTATCTCAAAGAAAGAGGCCACGGTGTTTCTGTACCTCTATTATGTTGGTGCAGCTTCGGAACTTTTAAATATCTTGGTATATCTCGAGAACTACGCATCTGATCAAAAAATATCATAGAACGAAAATTGTAGGAAACATAATTCTCTACAAAAAAGGTCTCTTAACATTTTGCCATAGCTCGCTTCGTTTCCGAGATATTTGCCGATTTATCTCAAGGGAAGGGGCCTGACGGACATATTTCGAGATATTTCTTCTTCTTGTTGTTCTTCTTCTGCACAGCTAAACTGGAAGTGGCATTTCCAGCTCGCAACAGTGCAGAGTTATCCCAAAGAAAGGGGCCACGGTGATTCTGTATCTCTATTATGTTGGTGCGGCTTCGGAACTTTTAAATATCTCGATATATCTCGAAGATATATCTCCGAGATATTTGCAGATTTAGCTCAAGGGAAGGGGCCTGACGGACATATTTCGAGATATTTCTTCTTCTTGTTGTTCTTCTTCTGCACAGCTAAGCTGGAAGTGGCATTTGCAGCTCGCGGTAGTGCAGAGTTATCTCAAAGAAAGGGGCCACGGTGTTTCTGTATCTCTATTATGTTGGTGCGGCTTCGGAACTTTTAAATATCTCGATATATCTCGAGAACTACGCATCTGATCAAAAAATATCATAGAACATGAAAAGTAGGAAACTTAATTCTCTACAAATAAGGTCTCTTAACATTTTGCCATAGCTCGCTTCGTTTCCGAGATATTTGCAGATTTATCTCAAGGGAAGGGGCCTGACGGACATATTTCGAGATATTTCTTCTTCTTGTTGTTCTTCTTCTGCACAGCTACGCTGGAAGTGGCATTTGCGGCTCGCACTAGTGCAGAGTTATCTCAAAGAAAGGGGCCACGGTGTTTCTGTATCTCTATTATGTTGGTGCGGCTTCGGAACTTTTAAATATCTCGATATATCTCGAAAACTACGCTTCTGATCAAAAAATATCATAGAAGGTAAATTGTAGGAAACATAATTCTCTACAAAAAAGGTCTCTTAACATTTTGCCATAGCTCGCTTCGTTTCCGAGATATTTGCAGATATATCTCAAGGGAAGGGGTCTGACGGACATATTTCGAGATATTTCTTCTTCTTGTTGTTCTTCTTCTGCACAGCTAAGCTGGAAGTGGCATTTGCAGCTCGCAATAGTGCAGAGTTATCTCAAAGAAAGAGGCCACGGTGTTTCTGTACCTCTATTATGTTGGTGCAGCTTCGGAACTTTTAAATATCTTGATATATCTCGAGAACTACGCATCTGATCAAAAAATATCATAGAACATAAATTGTAGGAAACATAATTCTCTACAAAAAAGGTCTCTTAAGATTTTGCCATAGCTCGCTTCGTTTCCGAGATATTTGCAGATATATCTCAAGGGAAGGGGCCTGACGGACATATTTCGAGATATTTCTTCTTCTTGTTGTTCTTCTTCTGCACAGCTAAGCTGGAAGTGGCATTTACAGCTCGCACTAGTGCAGAGTTATCTCAAAGAAAGGGGCCACGGTGTTTCTGTATCTCTATTATGTTGGTGCGGCTTCGGAACTTTTAAATATCTCGATATATCTCGAAAACTACGCTTCTGATCAAAAAATATCATAGAACATAAATTGTAGGAAACATAATTCTCTACAAAAAACGTCTCTCAACATTTTGCAATAGCTCGCTTCGTTTCCGAGATATTTGCAGATTCAGCTCAAAGGAACTGGCCTGACGGACATGTTTCGAGACATTTCTTCTTCTTGTTGTTCTTCCTCTGCACAGCTAAGCTGGAAGTGGCATTTGCAGCTCGCAATAGTGCAGAGTTATCTCAAAGAAAGGGGCCACGGTGTTTCTGTATCTCTATTATGTGGGTGCGGCTTCGGAACTTTTAAATATCTTGATATATCTCGAGAACTACGCATCTGATCAAAAAATATCATAGAACATAAAAAGTAGGAAACTTAATTCTCTACAAAAAAGGTCTCTTAACATTTTGCCATAGCTCGCTTCGTTTCCGAGATATATGCAGATTTATCTCAAGGGAAGGGGCCTGACGGACATATTTCGAGATATTTCTTCTTCTTGTTGTTCTTCTTCTGCACAGCTAAGCTGGAAGTGGCATTTGCGGCTCGCACTAGTACAGAGTTATCTCAAAGAAAGGGGCCACGGTGTTTCTGTATCTCTATTATGTTGGTGCGGCTTCGGAACTTTTAAATATCTTGATATATCTCGAGAACTGCGCATCTGATCAAAAAATATCATAGAACATAAAAAGTAGGAAACTTAATTCTCTACAAAAAAGGTCTCTTAACATTTTGCCATAGCTCGCTTCGTTTCCGAGATATTTGCAGATTTATCTCAAGGGAAGGGGCCTGACGGACATATTTCGAGATATTTCTTCTTCTTGTTGTTCTTCTTCTGCACAGCTAAGCTGGAAGTGGCATTTGCGGCTCGCATTAGTGCAGAGTTATCTCAAAGAAAGGGGCCACGGTGTTTCTGTATCTCTATTATGTTGGTGCGGCTTTGGAACTTTTAAATATCTCGATATATCTCGAAAACTACGCTTCTGATCAAAAAATGTCATAGAACATAAATTGTAGAAAACATAATCCTCTACAAAAAAGGTCTCTTAACATTTTGCCATAGCTCGCTTCGTTTCCGAGATATTTGCAGATATATCTCAAGGGAAGGGGCCTGACGGACATATTTCGAGATATTTCTTCTTCTTGTTGTTCTTCTTCTGCACAGCTAAGCTGGAAGTGGCATTTACAGCTCGCAATAGTGCAGAGTTATCTCAAAGAAAGAGGCCACGGTGTTTCTGTATCTCTATTATGTTGGTGCGGCTTCGGAACTTTTAAATATCTTGATATATCTCGAGAACTGCGCATCTGATCAAAAAATATCATAGAACATAAAAAGTAGGAAACTTAATTCTCTACAAATAAGGTCTCTTAACATTTTGCCATAGCTCGCTTCGTTTCCGAGATATTTGCAGATTTATCTCAAGGGAAGGGGCCTGACGGACATATTTCGAGATATTTCTTCTTCTTGTTGTTCTTCTTCTGCACAGCTAAGCTGGAAGTGGCTTTTGCGGCTCGCACTAGTGCAGAGTTATCTCAAAGAAAGGGGCCACGGTGTTTCTGTATCTCTATTATGTGGGTGCGGCTTCGGAACTTTTAAATATCTCGATATATCTCGAAAACTACGCTTCTGATCAAAAAATATCATAGAACATAAATTGTAGGAAACATAATTCTCTACAAAAAAGGTCTCTGAACATTTTGCCATAGCTCGCTTCGTTTCCGAGATATTTGCAGATATATCTCAAGGGAAGGGGCCTGACGGACATATTTCGAGATATTTCTTCTTCTTGTTGTTCTTCTTCTGCACAGCTAAGCTGGAAGTGGCATTTACAGCTCGCAATAGTGCAGAGTTATCTCAAAGAAAGGGGCCACGGTGTTTCTGTATCTCTATTATGTTGGTGCGGCTTCGGAACTTTTAAATATCTTGATATATCTCGAGAACTGCGCATCTGATCAAAAAATATCATAGAACATGAAAAGTAGGAAACTTAATTCTCTACAAAAAAGGTCTCTTAACATTTTGCCATAGCTCTCTTCGTTTCCGAGATATTTGCAGATTTATTTCAAGGGAAGGGGCCTGACGGACATATTTCGAGATATTTCTTCTTCTTGTTGTTCTTCGTCTGCACAGCTAAGCTGGAAGTGGCATTTGCAGCTCGCAATAGTGCAGAGTTATCTCAAAGAAAGGGGCTACGGTGTTTCTGTATCTCTATTATGTGGGTGCGGCTTCGGAACTTTTAAATATCTTGATATATATCGAGAACTACGCATCTGATCGAAAAATATCATAGAACATAAAAAGTAGGAAACTTAATTCTCTACAAAAAAGGTCTCTTAACATTTTCCCATAGCTCGCATCGTTTCCGAGATATTTGCAGATTTATCTCAAGGGAAGGGGCCTGACGGACATATTTCGAGATATTTCTTCTTCTTGTTGTTCTTCTTCTGCACAGCTAAGCTGGAAGTGGCATTTGCAGCTCGCAATAGTGCAGAGTTATCTCAAAGAAAGAGGCCACGGTGTTTCTGTACCTCTATTATGTTGGTGCGGCTTCGGAACTTTTAAATATCTCGATATATCTCGAAGATATATCTCCGAGATATTTGCAGATTTAGCTCAAGGGAAGGGGCCTGACGGACATATTTCGAGATATTTCTTCTTCTTGTTGTTCTTCTTCTGCACAGCTAAGCTGGAAGTGGCATTTGCAGCTCGCAGTAGTGCAGAGTTATCTCAAAGAAAGGGGCCACGGTGTTTCTGTATCTCTATTATGTTGGTGCGGCTTCGGAACTTTTAAATATCTCGATATATCTCGAGAACTACGCATCTGATCAAAAAATATCATAGAACATGAAAAGTAGGAAACTTAATTCTCTACAAATAAGGTCTCTTAACATTTTGCCATAGCTCGCTTCGTTTCCGAGATATTTGCAGATTTATCTCAAGGGAAGGGGCCTGACGGACATATTTCGAGATATTTCTTCTTCTTGTTGTTCTTCTTCTGCACAGCTAAGCTGGAAGTGGCATTTGCAGGTCGCAATAGTGCAGAGTTATCTCAAAGAAAGAGGCCACGGTGTTTCTGTACCTCTATTATGTTGGCGCGGCTTCGGAACTTTTAAATATCTCGATATATCTCGAAAACTACGCTTCTGATCTAAAAATATCATAGAACGGAAATTGTAGGAAACATAATTCTCTACAAAAAAGGTCTCTTAACATTTTGCCATAGCTCGCTTCGTTTCCGAGATATTTGCAGATATATCTCAAGGGAAGGGGTCTGACGGACATATTTCGAGATATTTCTTCTTCTTGTTGTTCTTCTTCTGCACAGCTAAGCTGGAAGTGGCATTTGCAGCTCGCAATAGTGCAGAGTTATCTCAAAGAAAGAGGCCACGGTGTTTCTGTACCTCTATTATGTTGGTGCAGCTTCGGAACTTTTAAATATCTTGATATATCTCGAGAACTACGCATCTGATCAAAAAGTATCATAGAAGATAAAAAGTAGGAAACTTAATTCTCTACAAAAAAGGTCTCTTAACATTTTGCCATAGCTCGCTTCGTTTCCGAGATATTTGCAGATATATCTCAAGGGAAGGGGCCTGACGGACATATTTCGAGATATTTCTTCTTCTTGTTGTTCTTCTTCTGCACAGCTAAGCTGAAAGTGGCATTTACAGCTCGCCATAGTGCAGAGTTATCTCAAAGAAAGGGGCCACGGTGTTTCTGTATCTCTATTATGTTGGTGCGGCTTCGGAACTTTTAAATATCTCGATATATCTCGAAAACTGCGCTTCTGATCAAAAAATATCATAGAACATAAATTGTAGGAAACATAATTCTCTACAAAAAAGGTCTCTTAAGATTTTGCCATAGCTCGCTTCGTTTCCGAGATATTTGCAGATATATCTCAAGGGAAGGGGCCTGACGGACATATTTCGAGATATTTCTTCTTCTTGTTGTTCTTCTTCTGCACAGCTAAGCTGGAAGTGGCATTTACAGCTCGCACTAGTGCAGAGTTATCTCAAAGAAAGGGGCCACGGTGTTTCTGTATCTCTATTATGTTGGTGCGGCTTCGGAACTTTTAAATATCTCGATATATCTCGAAAACTACGCTTCTGATCAAAAAATATCATAGAACATAAATTGTAGGAAACATAATTCTCTACAAAAAACGTCTCTTAACATTTTGCAATAGCTCGCTTCGTTTCCGAGATATTTGCAGATTCAGCTCAAAGGAACTGGCCTGACGGACATATTTCGAGACATTTCTTCTTCTTGTTGTTCTTCCTCTGCACAGCTAAGCTGGAAGTGGCATTTGCAGCTCGCAATAGTGCAGAGTTATCTCAAAGAAAGGGGCCACGGTGTTTCTGTATCTCTATTATGTGGGTGCGGCTTCGGAACTTTTAAATATCTTGATATATCTCGAGAACTACGCATCTGATCAAAAAATATCATAGAACATAAAAAGTAGGAAACTTAATTCTCTACAAAAAAGGTCTCTTAACATTTTGCCATAGCTCGCTTCGTTTCCGAGATATATGCATATTTATCTCAAGGGAAGGGGCCTGACGGACATATTTCGAGATATTTCTTCTTCTTGTTGTTCTTCTTCTGCACAGCTAAGCTGGAAGTGGCATTTGCGGCTCGCACTAGTACAGAGTTATCTCAAAGAAAGGGGCCACGGTGTTTCTGTATCTCTATTATGTTGGTGCGGCTTCGGAACTTTTAAATATCTTGATATATCTCGAGAACTGCGCATCTGATCAAAAAATATCATAGAACATAAAAAGTAGGAAACTTAATTCTCTACAAAAAAGGTCTCTTAACATTTTGCCATAGCTCGCTTCGTTTCCGAGATATTTGCAGATTTATCTCAAGGGAAGGGGCCTGACGGACATATTTCGAGATATTTCTTCTTCTTGTTGTTCTTCTTCTGCACAGCTAAGCTGGAAGTGGCATTTGCGGCTCGCATTAGTGCAGAGTTATCTCAAAGAAAGGGGCCACGGTGTTTCTGTATCTCTATTATGTTGGTGCGGCTTTGGAACTTTTAAATATCTCGATATATCTCGAAAACTACGCTTCTGATCAAAAAATGTCATAGAACATAAATTGTAGAAAACATAATCCTCTACAAAAAAGGTCTCTTAACATTTTGCCATAGCTCGCTTCGTTTCCGAGATATTTGCAGATATATCTCAAGGGAAGGGGCCTGACGGACATATTTCGAGATATTTCTTCTTCTTGTTGTTCTTCTTCTGCACAGCTAAGCTGGAAGTGGCATTTACAGCTCGCAATAGTGCAGAGTTATCTCAAAGAAAGGGGCCACGGTGTTTCTGTATCTCTATTATGTTGGTGCGGCTTCGGAACTTTTAAATATCTTGATATATCTCGAGAACTGCGCATCTGATCAAAAAATATCATAGAACATAAAAAGTAGGAAACTTAATTCTCTACAAATAAGGTCTCTTAACATTTTGCCATAGCTCGCTTCGTTTCCGAGATATTTGCAGATTTATCTCAAGGGATGGGGCCTGACGGACATATTTCGAGATATTTCTTCTTCTTGTTGTTCTTCTTCTGCACAGCTAAGCTGGAAGTGGCTTTTGCGGCTCGCACTAGTGCAGAGTTATCTCAAAGAAAGGGGCCACGGTGTTTCTGTATCTCTATTATGTGGGTGCGGCTTCGGAACTTTTAAATATCTCGATATATCTCGAAAACTACGCTTCTGATCAAAAAATATCATAGAACATAAATTGTAGGAAACATAATTCTCTACAAAAAAGGTCTCTGAACATTTTGCCATAGCTCGCTTCGTTTCCGAGATATTTGCAGATATATCTCAAGGGAAGGGGCCTGACGGACATATTTCGAGATATTTCTTCTTCTTGTTGTTCTTCTTCTGCACAGCTAAGCTGGAAGTGGCATTTACAGCTCGCAATAGTGCAGAGTTATCTCAAAGAAAGGGGCCACGGTGTTTCTGTATCTCTATTATGTTGGTGCGGCTTCGGAACTTTTAAATATCTTGATATATCTCGAGAACTGCGCATCTGATCAAAAAATATCATAGAACATAAAAAGTAGGAAACTTAATTCTCTACAAAAAAGGTCTCTTAACATTTTGCCATAGCTCGCTTCGTTTCCGAGATATTTGCAGATATATCTCAAGGGAAGGGGCCTGACGGACATATTTCGAGATATTTCTTCTTCTTGTTGTTCTTCTTCTGCACAGCTAAGCTGGAAGTGGCATTTGCAGCTCGCAATAGTGGAAAGTTATCTCAAAGAAAGGGGCCACGGTGTTTCTGTATCTCTATTATGTTGGTGCGGCTTCGGAACTTTTAAATATCTCGATATATCTCGAAAACTACGCTTCTGATCAAAAAATATCATAGAACATAAATTGTAGGAAACATAATTCTCTACAAAAAAGGTCTCTTAACATTTTGCCACAGCTCGCTTCGTTTCCGAGATATTTGCAGATTTATCTCAAGGGAAGGGGCCTGACGGACATATTTCGAGATATTTCTTCTTCTTGTTGTTCTTCTTCTGCACAGCTAAGCTGGAAGTGGCTTTTGCGGCTCGCACTAGTGCACAGTTATCTCAAAGAAAGGGGCCACGGTGTTTCTGTATCTCTATTATGTTGGTGCGGCTTCGGAACTTTTAAATATCTTGATATATCTCGAGAACTGCGCAGCTGATCAAAAAATATCATAGAACATAAAAAGTAGGAAACTTAATTCTCTACAAAAAAGGTCTCTTAACATTTTGCCATAGCTCTCTTCGTTTCCGAGATATTTGCAGATTTATTTCAAGGGAAGGGGCCTGACGGACATATTTCGAGATATTTCTTCTTCTTGTTGTTCTTCTTCTGCACAGCTAAGCTGGAAGTGGCATTTGCAGCTCGCAATAGTGCAGAGTTATCTCAAAGAAAGGGGCCACGGTGTTTCTGTATCTCTATTATGTTGGTGCGGCTTCGGAACTTTTAAATATCTTGATATATCTCGAGAACTGCGCATCTGATCAAAAAATATCATAGAACATAAAAAGTAGGAAACTTAACTCTCTACAAAAAAGGTCTCTTAACATTTTGCCATAGCTCGCTTCGTTTCCGAGATATTTGCAGATTTATCTCAAGGGAAGGGGCCTAACGGACATATTTCGAGATATTTCTTCTTCTTGTTGTTCTTCTTCTGCACAGCTAAACTGGAAGTGGCATTTCCAGCTCGCAATAGTGCAGAGTTATCTCAAAGAAAGGGGCCACGGTGTTTCTGTATCTCTATTATGTTGGTGCGGCATCGGAACTTTTAAATATCTGGATATATCTCGAGAACTACGCATCTGATCAAAAAATATCATTGAACATAAAAAGTAGGAAACATAATTCTCTACAAATAAGGTCTCTTAACATTTTGCCATAGCTCGCTTCGTTTCCGAGATATTTGCAGATTTATCTCAAGGGAAGGGGCCTGACGGACATATTTCGAGATATTACTTCTTCTTGTTGTTCTTCTTCTGCACAGCTAAGCTGGAAGTGGCATTTGCGGCTCGCACTAGTGGAGAGTTATCTCAAAGAAAGGGGCCACGGTGTTTCTGTATCTCTATTATGTTGGTGCGGCTTCGGAACTTTTAAATATCTTGATATATCTCGAGAACTACGCATCTGACCAAAAAATATCATAGAACATAAAAAGTAGGAGACTTAATTCTCTACAAAAAAGGTCTCTTAACATTTTGCCATAGCTCGCTTTGTTTCCGAGATATATGCAGATTTATCTCAAGGGAAGGGGCCTGACGGACATATTTCGAGATATTTCTTCTTCTTGTTGTTCTTCTTCTGCACAGCTAAGCTGGAAGTGGCATTTACAGCTCGCAATAGTGGAAAGTTATCTCAAAGAAAGGGGCCACGGTGTTTCTGTATCTCTATTATGTGGGTGCGGCTTCGGAACTTTTAAATATCTCGATATATCTCGAAAACTACACTTCTGATCAAAAAATATCATAGAACATAAATTGTAGGAAACATAATTCTCTACAAAAAAGGTCTCTTAACATTTTGCCATAGCTCGCTTCGTTTCCGAGATATTTGCAGATATATCTCAAGGGAAGGGGCCTGACGGACATATTTCGAGATATTTCTTCTTCTTGTTGTTCTTCTTCTGCACAGCTAAGCTGGAAGTGGCATTTACAGCTCGCAATAGTGGAAAGTTATCTCAAAGAAAGGGGCCACGGTGTTTCTGTATCTCTATTATGTGGGTGCGGCTTCGGAACTTTTAAATATCTCGATATATCTCGAAAACTACACTTCTGATCAAAAAATATCATACAACATAAATTGTAGGAAACATAATTCTCTACAAAAAAGGTCTCTTAACATTTTGCCATAGCTCGCTTCGTTTCCGAGATATTTGCAGATTTATTTCACGGGAAGGGGCCTGACGGACATATTTCGAGATATTTCTTCTTCTTGTTGTTCTTCTTCTGCACAACTAAGCTGGAAGTGGCATTTGCAGCTCGCAATAGTGCATAGTTATCTCAAAGAAAGGGGCCACGGTGTTTCTGTATCTCTATTATGTTGGTGCGGCTTCGGAACTTTTAAATATCTTGATATATCTCGAGAACTGCGCATCTGATCAAAAAATATCATAGAACATAAAAAGTAGGAAACTTAATTCTCTACAAAAAAGGTCTCTTAACATTTTGCCATAGCTTGCTTCGTTTCCGAGATATTTGCAGATACATCTCAAGGGAAGGGGCCTGACGGACATATTTCGAGATATTTCTTCTTCTTGTTGTTCTTCTTCTGCACAGCTAAGCTGGAAGTGGCATTTACAGCTCGCAATAGTGCAGAGTTATTTCAAAGAAAGGGGCCACGGTGTTTCTGTATCTCTATTATGTTGGTGCGGTTTCGGAACTTTTAAATATCTTGATATATCTCGAGAACTACGCATCTGATCAAAAAATATCATAGAACATAAAAAGTAGGAAACTTAATTCTCTACAAATAAGGTCTCTTAACATTTTGCCATAGCTCGCTTCGTTTCCGAGATATTTGCAGATTTATCTCAAGGGAAGGGGCCTGACGGACATATTTCGAGATATTACTTCTTCTTGTTGTTCTTCTTCTGCACAGCTAAGCTGGAAGTGGCATTTGCGGCTCGCACTAGTGGAGAGTTATCTCAAAGAAAGGGGCCACGGTGTTTCTGTATCTCTATTATGTTGGTGCGGCTTCGGAACTTTTAAATATCTTGATATATCTCGAGAACTACGCATCTGATCAAAAAATATCATAGAACATAAAAAGTAGGAAACTTAATTCTCTACAAAAAAGGTCTCTTAACATTTTGCCATAGCTCGCTTCGTTTCCGAGATATTTGCAGATTTATCTCAAGGGAAGGGGCCTGACGGACATATTTCGAGATATTTCTTCTTCTTGTTGTTCTTCTTCTGCACAGCTAAGCTGGAAGTGGCTTTTGCGGCTCGCACTAGTGCAGAGTTATCTCAAAGAAAGGGGCCACGGTGTTTCTGTATCTCTATTATGTGGGTGCGGCTTCGGAACTTTTAAATATCTCGATATATCTCGAAAACTACGCTTCTGATCAAAAAATATCATAGAACATAAATTGTAGGAAACATAATTCTCTACAAAAAAGGTCTCTGAACATTTTGCCATAGCTCGCTTCGTTTCCGAGATATTTGCAGATATATCTCAAGGGAAGGGGCCTGACGGACATATTTCGAGATATTTCTTCTTCTTGTTGTTCTTCTTCTGCACAGCTAAGCTGGAAGTGGCATTTACAGCTCGCAATAGTGCAGAGTTATCTCAAAGAAAGGGGCCACGGTGTTTCTGTATCTCTATTATGTTGGTGCGGCTTCGGAACTTTTAAATATCTCGATATATCTCGAAAACTACGCTTCTGATCAAAAAATATCATAGAACATAAATTGTAGGAAACATAATTCTCTACAAAAAAGGTCTCTTAACATTTTGCCACAGCTCGCTTCGTTTCCGAGATATTTGCAGATTTATCTCAAGGGAAGGGGCCTGACGGACATATTTCGAGATATTTCTTCTTCTTGTTGTTCTTCTTCTGCACAGCTAAGCTGGAAGTGGCATTTACAGCTCGCAATAGTGCAGAGTTATTTCAAAGAAAGGGGCCACGGTGTTTCTGTATCTCTATTATGTTGGTGCGGTTTCGGAACTTTTAAATATCTTGATATATCTCGAGAACTACGCATCTGATCAAAAAATATCATAGAACATAAAAAGTAGGAAACTTAATTCTCTACAAATAAGGTCTCTTAACATTTTGCCATAGCTCGCTTCGTTTCCGAGATATTTGCAGATTTATCTCAAGGGAAGGGGCCTGACGGACATATTTCGAGATCTTACTTCTTCTTGTTGTTCTTCTTCTGCACAGCTAAGCTGGAAGTGGCATTTGCGGCTCGCACTAGTGGAGAGTTATCTCAAAGAAAGGGGCCACGGTGTTTCTGTATCTCTATTATGTTGGTGCGGCTTCGGAACTTTTAAATATCTTGATATATCTCGAGAACTACGCATCTGATCAAAAAATATCATAGAACATAAAAAGTAGGAAACTTAATTCTCTACAAAAAAGGTCTCTTAACATTTTGCCATAGCTCGCTTCGTTTCCGAGATATATGCAGATTTATCTCAAGGGAAGGGGCCTGACGGACATATTTCGAGATATTTCTTCTTCTTGTTGTTCTTCTTCTGCACAGCTAAGCTGGAAGTGGCATTTGCGGCTCGCACTAGTACAAAGTTATCTCAAAGAAAGGGGCCACGGTGTTTCTGTATCTCTATTATGTTGGTGCGGCTTCGGAACTTTTAAATATCTTGATATATCTCGAGAACTACGCATCTGATCAAAAAATATCATAGAACATAAAAAGTAGGAAACTTAATTCTCTACAAAAAAGGTCTCTTAACATTTTGCCATAGCTCGCTTCGTTTCCGAGATATTTGCAGATTTATCTCAAGGGAAGGGGCCTGACGGACATATTTCGAGATATTTCTTCTTCTTGTTGTTCTTCTTCTGCACAGCTAAGCTGGAAGTGGCATTTGCGGCTCGCATTAGTGCAGAGTTATCTCAAAGAAAGGGGCCACGGTGTTTCTGTATCTCTATTATGTTGGTGCGGCTTTGGAACTTTTAAATATCTCGATATATCTCGAAAACTACGCTTCTGATCAAAAAATGTCATAGAACATAAATTGTAGAAATCGTAATCCTCTACAAAAAAGGTCTCTTAAGATTTTGCCATAGCTCGCTTCGTTTCCGAGATATTTGCAGATATATCTCAGGGGAAGGGGCCTGACGGACATATTTCGAGATATTTCTTCTTCTTGTTGTTCTTCTTCTGCACAGCTAAGCTGGAAGTGGCATTTACAGCTCGCAATAGTGCAGAGTTATCTCAAAGAAAGGGGCCACGGTGTTTCTGTATCTCTATTATGTTGGTGCGGATTCGGAACTTTTAAATATCTTGATATATCTCGAGAACTGCGCAGCTGATCAAAAAATATCATAGAACATAAAAAGTAGGAAACTTAATTCTCTACAAAAAAGGTCTCTTAATATTTTGCCATAGCTCTCTTCGTTTCCGAGATATTTGCAGATTTATTTCAAGGGAAGGGGCCTGACGGACATATTTCGAGATATTTCTTCTTCTTGTTGTTCTTCTTCTGCACAGCTAAGCTGGAAGTGGCATTTGCAGCTCGCAATAGTGCAGAGTTATCTCAAAGAAAGGGGCCACGGTGTTTCTGTATCTCTATTATGTTGGTGCGGCTTCGGAACTTTTAAATATCTTGATATATCTCGAGAACTGCGCATCTGATCAAAAAATATCATAGAACATAAAAAGTAGGAAACTTAATTCTCTACAAAAAAGGTCTCTTAACATTTTGCCATAGCTCGCTTCGTTTCCGAGATATTTGCAGATTTATCTCAAGGGAAGGGGCCTAACGGACATATTTCGAGATATTTCTTCTTCTTGTTGTTCTTCTTCTGCACAGCTAAACTGGAAGTGGCATTTCCAGCTCGCAATAGTGCAGAGTTATCTCAAAGAAAGGGGCCACGGTGTTTCTGTATCTCTATTATGTTGGTGCGGCATCGGAACTTTTAAATATCTTGATATATCTCGAGAACTACGCATCTGATCAAAAAATATCATCGAACATAGAAAGTAGGAAACTTAATTCTCTACAAAAAAGGTCTCTTAACATTTTGCCATAGCTCGCTTCGTTCCCGAGATATTTGCAGGTTTATCTCAAGGGAAGGGGCCTGACGGACATATTTCGAGATATTTCTTCTTCTTGTTGTTCTTGTTCTGCACAGCTAAGCTGGAAGTGGCATTTGCGGCTCGCACTAGTGCAGAGTTATCTCAAAGAAACGGGCCACGGTGTTTCTGTATCTCTATTATGTTGGTGCGGCTTCGGAACTTTTAAATATCTCGATATATCTCGAAAACTACACTTCTGATCAAAAAATATCATAGAACATAAATTGTAGGAAACATAATTCTCTACAAAAAAGGTCTCTTAACATTTTGCCATAGCTCGCTTCGTTTCCGAGATATTTGCAGATATATCTCAAGGGAAGGGGCCTGACGGACATATTTCGAGATATTTCTTCTTCTTGTTGTTCTTCTTCTGCACAGCTAAGCTGGAAGTGGCATTTACAGCTCGCAATAGTGGAAAGTTATCTCAAAGAAAGGGGCCACGGTGTTTCTGTATCTCTATTATGTGGGTGCGGCTTCGGAACTTTTAAATATCTCGATATATCTCGAAAACTACACTTCTGATCAAAAAATATCATACAACATAAATTGTAGGAAACATAATTCTCTACAAAAAAGGTCTCTTAACATTTTGCCATAGCTCGCTTCGTTTCCGAGATATTTGCAGATTTATCTCAAGGGAAGGGGCCTGACGGACATATTTCGAGATATTTCTTCTTCTTGTTGTTCTTCTTCTGCACAGCTAAGCTGGAAGTGGCATTTGCAGCTCGCAATAGTGCAGAGTTATCTCAAAGAAAGGGGCCACGGTGTTTCTGTATCTCTATTATGTTGGTGCGGCTTCGGAACTTTTAAATATCTTGATATATCTCGAAAACTACGCATCTGATCAAAAAATATCATAGAACATAAAAAGTAGGAAACTTAATTCTCTACAAAAAAGGTCTCTTAACATTTTGCCATAGCTCGCTTCGTTTCCGAGATATTTGCAGATTTATCTCAAGGGAAGGGGCCTGACGGACATATTTCGAGATATTTCTTCTTCTTGTTGTTCTTCTTCTGCACAGCTAAGCTGGAAGTGGCTTTTGCGGCTCGCACTAGTGCAGAGTTATCTCACAGAAAGGGGCCACGGTGTTTCTGTATCTCTATTATGTGGGTGCGGCTTCGGAACTTTTAAATATCTCGATATATCTCGAAAACTACGCTTCTGATCAAAAAATATCATAGAACATAAATTGTAGGAAACATAATTCTCTACAAAAAAGGTCTCTGAACATTTTGCCATAGCTCGCTTCGTTTCCGAGATATTTGCAGATATATCTCAAGGGAAGGGGCCTGACGGACATATTTCGAGATATTTCTTCTTCTTGCTGTTCTTCTCCTGCACAGCTAAGCTGGAAGTGGCATTTACAGCTCGCAATAGTGCAGAGTTATTTCAAAGAAAGGGGCCACGGTGTTTCTGTATCTCTATTATGTTGGTGCGGTTTCGGAACTTTTAAATATCTTGATATATCTCGAGAACTACGCATCTGATCAAAAAATATCATAGAACATAAAAAGTAGGAAACTTAATTCTCTACAAAAAAGGTGTCTTAACATTTTGCCATAGCTCGCTTCGTTTCCGAGATATTTGCAGATTTATCTCAAGGGAAGGGGCCTGACGGACATATTTCGAGATATATCTTCTTCTTGTTGTTCTTCTTCTGCACAGCTAAGCTGGAAGTGGCATTTGCGGCTCGCATTAGTGCAGAGTTATCTCAAAGAAAGGGGCCACGGTGTTTCTGTATCTCTATTATGTTGGTGCGGCTTTGGAACTTTTAAATATCTCGATATATCTCGAAAACTACGCTTCTGATCAAAAAATGTCATAGAACATAAATTGTAGAAATCGTAATCCTCTACAAAAAAGGTCTCTTAACATTTTGCCATAGCTCGCTTCGTTTCCGAGATATTTGCAGATTTATTTCAAGGGAAGGGGCCTGACGGACATATTTCGAGATATTTCTCCTTCTTGTTGTTCTTCTTCTGCACAACTAAGCTGGAAGTGGCATTTGCAGCTCGCAATAGTGCATAGTTATCTCAAAGAAAGGGGCCACGGTGTTTCTGTATCTCTATTATGTTGGTGCGGCTTCGGAACTTTTAAATATCTTGATATATCTCGAGAACTGCGCATCTGATCAAAAAATATCATAGAACATAAAAAGTAGGAAACTTAATTCTCTACAAAAAAGGTCTCTTAACATTTTGCCATAGCTCGCTTCGTTTCCGAGATATTTGCAGATTTATCTCAAGGGAAGGGGCCTAACGGACATATTTCGAGATATTTCTTCTTCTTGTTGTTCTTCTTCTGCACAGCTAAGCTGGAAGTGGCATTTCCAGCTCGCAATAGTGCAGAGTTATCTCAAAGAAAGGGGCCACGGTGTTTCTGTATCTCTATTATATTGGTGCGGCATCGGAACTTTTAAATATCTTGATATATCTCGAGAACTACATATCTGATCAAAAAATATCATAGAACATAAAAAGTAGGAAACTTAATTCTCTACAAAAAAGGTCTCTTAACATTTTGCCATAGCTTGCTTCGTTTCCGAGATATTTGCAGATACATCTCAAGGGAAGGGGCCTGACGGACATATTTCGAGATATTTCTTCTTCTTGTTGTTCTTCTTCTGCACAGCTAATCTGGAAGTGGCATTTACAGCTCGCAATAGTGCAGAGTTATTTCAAAGAAAGGGGCCACGGTGTTTCTGTATCTCTATTATGTTGGTGCGGTTTCGGAACTTTTAAATATCTTGATATATCTCGAGAACTACGCATCTGATCAAAAAATATCATAGAACATAAAAAGTAGGAAACTTAATTCTCTACAAATAAGGTCTCTTAACATTTTGCCATAGCTCGCTTCGTTTCCGAGATATTTGCAGATTTATCTCAAGGGAAGGGGCCTGACGGACATATTTCGAGATATTACTTCTTCTTGTTGTTCTTCTTCTGCACAGCTAAGCTGGAAGTGGCATTTGCGGCTCGCACTAGTGGAGAGTTATCTCAAAGAAAGGGGCCACGGTGTTTCTGTATCTCTATTATGTTGGTGCGGCTTCGGAACTTTTAAATATCTTGATATATCTCGAGAACTGCGCAGCTGATCAAAAAATATCATAGAACATAAAAAGTAGGAAACTTAATTCTCTACAAAAAAGGTCTCTTAATATTTTGCCATAGCTCTCTTCGTTTCCGAGATATTTGCAGATTTATTTCAAGGGAAGGGGCCTGACGGACATATTTCGAGATATTTCTTCTTCTTGTTGTTCTTCTTCTGCACAGCTAAACTGGAAGTGGCATTTCCAGCTCGCAATAGTGCAGAGTTATCTCAAAGAAAGGGGCCACGGTGTTTCTGTATCTCTATTATGTTGGTGCGGCATCGGAACTTTTAAATATCTTGATATATCTCGAGAACTACGCATCTGATCAAAAAATATCATCGAACATAAAAAGTAGGAAACTTAATTCTCTACAAAAAAGGTCTCTTAACATTTTGCCATAGCTCGCTTCGTTCCCGAGATATTTGCAGGTTTATCTCAAGGGAAGGGGCCTGACGGACATATTTCGAGATATTTCTTCTTCTTGTTGTTCTTCTTCTGCACAGCTAAGCTGGAAGTGGCATTTGCGGCTCGCACTAGTGGAGAGTTATCTCAAAGAAAGGGGCCACGGTGTTTCTGTATCTCTATTATGTTGGTGCGGCTTCGGAACTTTTAAATATCTTGATATATCTCGAGAACTACGCATCTGATCAAAAAATATCATAGAACATAAAAAGTAGGAAACTTAATTCTCTACAAAAAAGGTCTCTTAACATTTTGCAATAGCTCGCTTCGTTTCCGAGATATATGCAGATTTATCTCAAGGGAAGGGGCCTGACGGACATATTTCGAGATATTTCTTCTTCTTGTTGTTCTTCTTCTGCACAGCTAAGCTGGAAGTGGCATTTGCGGCTCGCACTAGTACAGAGTTATCTCAAAGAAAGGGGCCACGGTGTTTCTGTATCTCTATTATGTTGGTGCGGCTTCGGAACTTTTAAATATCTTGATATATGTCGAAAACTACGCCTCTGATCAAAAAATATCATAGAACATAAATTGTAGGAAACATAATTCTCTACAAAAAAGGTCTCTTCACATTTTGCCATAGCTCGCTTCGTTTCCGAGATATTTCCAGATATATCTCAAGGGAAGGGGCCTGACGGACATATTTCGAGATATTTCTTCTTCTTGTTGTTCTTCCTCTGCACAGCTAAGCTGGAAGTGGCATTTGCAGCTCGCAATAGTGCAGAGTTATCTCAAAGAAAGGGGCCACGGTGTTTCTGTATCTCTATTATGTTGGTGCGGCTTCGGAACTTTTAAATATCTTGATATATCTCGAGAACGACGCATCTGATCAAAAAATATTATAGAACATAAAAAGTAGGAAACTTAATTCTCTACAAAAAAGGTCTCTTAACATTTTGCCATAGCTCGCTTCGTTTCCGAGATATTTGCAGATTTATCTCAAGGGAAGGGGCCTGACGGACATATTTCGAGATATTTCTTCTTCTTGTTGTTCTTCTTCTGCACAGCTAAGCTGCAAGTGGCATTTGCGGCTCGCACTAGTGCAGAGTTATCTCAACGAAAGGGGCCACGGTGTTGGTGTATCTCTATTATGTTGGTGCGGCTTCGGAACTTTTAAATATCTTGATATATCTCGAGAACTACGCGTCTGATCCAAAAATATCATAGAACATAAAAAGTAGGAAACATAATTCTCTACAAAAAAGGTCTCTTAACATTTTGCCATAGCTCGCTTCGTTTCCGAGATATTTGCAGATTTATCTCAAGGGAAGGGGCCTGACGGACATATTTCGAGATATTTCTTCTTCTTGTTGTTCTTCCTCTGCACAGCTAAGCTGGAAGTGGCATTTGCAGCTCGCAATAGTGCAGAGTAATCTCAAAGAAAGGGGCCACGGTGTTTCTGTATCTCTATTATGTTAGTGCGGCTTCGGAACTTTTAAATATCTTGATATATCTCGAGAACTACGCATCTGATCAAAAAATATCATAGAACATAAAAAGTAGGAAACTTAATTCTCTACAAAAAAGGTCTCTTAACATTTTGCCATAGCTCGCTTCGTTTCCGAGATATTTGCAGATTCAGCTCAAAGGAACTGGCCTGACGGACATATTTCGAGATATTTCTTCTTCTTGTTGTTCTTCCTCTGCACAGCTAAGCTGGAAGTGGCATTTGCAGCTCGCAATAGTGCAGAGTTATCTCAAAGAAAGGGGCCACGGTGTTTCTGTATCTCTATTATGTTGGTGCGGCTTCGGAACTTTTAAATATCTTGATATATCTCGAGAACTACGCATCTGATCAAAAAATATCATAGAACATAAAAAGTAGGAAACTTAATTCTCTACAAAAAAGGTCTCTTAAGATTTTGCCATCGCTCGCTTCGTTTCCGAGATATTTGCAGATTTATCTCAAGGGAAGGGGCCTGACGGACATATTTCGAGATATTTCTTCTTCTTGTTGTTCTTCCTCTGCACAGCTAAGCTGGAAGTGGCATTTGCAGCTCGCAATAGTGCAGAGTTATCTCAACGAAAGGGGCCACGGTGTTTCTGTATCTCTATTATGTTGGTGCGGCTTCGGAACTTTTAAATATCTTGATATATCTCGAGAACTACGCATCTGATCAAAAAATATCATAGAACATAAAAAGTAGGAAACTTAATTCTATACAAAAAAGGTCTCTTAACATTTTGCCATAGCTCGCTTCGTTTCCGAGATATTTGCAGATTTATCTCAAGGGAAGGGGCCTGACGGACATATTTCGAGATATTTCTTCTTCTTGTTGTTCTTCTTCTGCACAGCTAAGCTGGAAGTGGCATTTGCTGCTCGCACTAGTGCACAGTTATCTCAACGAAAGGGGCCACGGTGTTTCTGTATCTCTATTATGTTGGTGCGGCTTCGGAACTTTTAAGTATCTCGATATATCTCGAAAACTACGCTTCTGATCAAAAAATATCATAGAACATAAATTGTAGGAAACATAATTCTCTACAAAAAACGTCTCTTAACATTTTGCCATAGCTCGCTTCGTTTCCGAGATATTTGCAGATTCAGCTCAAAGGAACTGGCCTGACGGACATATTTCGAGATATTTCTTCTTCTTGTTGTTCTTCCTCTGCACAGCTAAGCTGGAAGTGGCATTTGCAGCTCGCAATAGTGCAGAGTTATCTCAAAGAAAGGGGCCACGGTGTTTCTGTATCTCTATTATGTTAGTGCGGCTTCGGAACTTTTAAATATCTTGATATATCTCGAGAACTACGCATCTGATCAAAAAATATCATAGAACATAAAAAGTAGGAAACTTAATTCTCTACAAAAAAGGTCTCTTAACATTTTGCCATAGCTCCCTTCGTTTCCGAGATATTTGCAGATTCAGCTCAAAGGAACTGGCCTGACGGACATATTTCGAGATATTTCTTCTTCTTGTTGTTCTTCCTCTGCACAGCTAAGCTGGAAGTGGCATTTGCAGCTCGCAATAGTGCAGAGTTATCTCAAAGAAAGGGGCCACGGTGTTTCTGTATCTCTATTATGTTGGTGCGGCTTCGGAACTTTTAAATATCTTGATATATCTCGAGAACTACGCATCTGATCAAAAAATATCATAGAACATAAAAAGTAGGAAACTTAATTCTCTACAAAAAAGGTCTCTTAACATTTTGCCATAGCTCGCTTCGTTTCCGAGATATATGCAGATTTATCTCAAGGGAAGGGGCCTGACGGACATATTTCGAGATATTTCTTCTTCTTGTTGTTCTTCTTCTGCACAGCTAAGCTGGAAGTGGCATTTGCGGCTCGCACTAGTACAGAGTTATCTCAAAGAAAGGGGCCACGGTGTTTCTGTATCTCTATTATGTTGGTGCGGCTTCGGAACTTTTAAATATCTTGATATATCTCGAGAACTACGCATCTGATCAAAAAATATCATATAACATAAAAAGTAGGAAACTTAATTCTCTACAAAAAAGGTCTCTTAACATTTTGCCATAGCTCGCTTCGTTTCCGAGATATTTGCAGATTTATCTCAAGGGAAGGGGCCTGACGGACATATTTCGAGATATTTCTTCTTCTTGTTGTTCTTCTTCTGCACAGCTAAGCTGGAAGTGGCATTTGCGGCTCGCATTAGTGCAGAGTTATCTCAAAGAAAGGGGCCACGGTGTTTCTGTATCTCTATTATGTTGGTGCGGCTTTGGAACTTTTAAATATCTCGATATATCTCGAAAACTACGCTTCTGATCAAAAAATGTCATAGAACATAAATTGTAGAAATCGTAATCCTCTACAAAAAAGGTCTCTTAAGATTTTGCCATAGCTCGCTTCGTTTCCGAGATATTTGCAGATATATCTCAAGGGAAGGGGCCTGACGGACATATTTCGAGATATTTCTTCTTCTTGTTGTTCTTCTTCTGCACAGCTAAGCTGGAAGTGGCATTTACAGCTCGCAATAGTGCAGAGTTATCTCAAAGAAAGGGGCCACGGTGTTTCTGTATCTCTATTATGTTGGTGCGGCTTCGGAACTTTTAAATATCTTGATATATCTCGAGAACTGCGCAGCTGATCAAAAAATATCATAGAACATAAAAAGTAGGAAACTTAATTCTCTACAAAAAAGGTCTCTTAATATTTTGCCATAGCTCTCTTCGTTTCCGAGATATTTGCAGATTTATTTCAAGGGAAGGGGCCTGACGGACATATTTCGAGATATTTCTTCTTCTTGTTGTTCTTCTTCTGCACAGCTAAGCTGGAAGTGGCATTTGCAGCTCGCAATAGTGCAGAGTTATCTCAAAGAAAGGGGCCACGGTGTTTCTGTATCTCTATTATGTTGGTGCGGCTTCGGAACTTTAAAAATATCTTGATATATCTTGAGAACTACGCATCTGATCAAAAAATATCATAGAACATAAAAAGTAGGAAACTTAATTCTCTACAAAAAAGGTCTCTTAACATTTTGCCATAGCTCGCTTCGTTTCCGAGATATTTGCAGATTTATCTCAAGGGAAGGGGCCTGACGGACATATTTCGAGATATTTCTTCTTCTTGTTGTTCTTCTTCTGCACAGCTAAGCTGGAAGTGGCATTTGCGGCTCGCACTAGTGCAGAGTTATCTCAAAGAAAGGGGCCACGGTGTTTCTGTATCTCTATTATGTTGGTGCGGCTTCGGAACTTTTCAATATCTTGATATATCTCGAGAACTACGCATCTGATCAAAAAATATCATAGAACATGAAAAGTAGGAAACTTAATTCTCTACAAATAAGGTCTCTTAACATTTTGCCATAGCTCGCTTCGTTTCCGAGATATTTGCAGATTTATCTCAAGGGAAGGGGCCTGACGGACATATTTCGAGATATTTCTTCTTCTTGTTGTTCTTCCTCTGCACAGCTAAGCTGGAAGTGGCATTTGCAGCTCGCAATAGTGCAGAGTAATCTCAAAGAAAGGGGCCACGGTGTTTCTGTATCTCTATTATGTTAGTGCGGCTTCGGAACTTTTAAATATCTTGATATATCTCGAGAACTACGCATCTGATCAAAAAATATCATAGAACATAAAAAGTAGGAAACTTAATTCTCTACAAAAAAGGTCTCTTAACATTTTGCCATAGCTCGCTTCGTTTCCGAGATATTTGCAGATTCAGCTCAAAGGAACTGGCCTGACGGACATATTTCGAGATATTTCTTCTTCTTGTTGTTCTTCCTCTGCACAGCTAAGCTGGAAGTGGCATTTGCAGCTCGCAATAGTGCAGAGTTATCTCAAAGAAAGGGGCCACGGTGTTTCTGTATCTCTATTATGTTGGTGCGGCTTCGGAACTTTTATATATCTTGATATATCTCGAGAACTGCGCAGCTGATCAAAAAATATCATAGAACATAAAAAGTAGGAAACTTAATTCTCTACAAAAAAGGTCTCTTAATATTTTGCCATAGCTCTCTTCGTTTCCGAGATATTTGCAGATTTATTTCAAGGGAAGGGGCCTGACGGACATATTTCGAGATATTTCTTCTTCTTGTTGTTCTTCTTCTGCACAGCTAAGCTGGAAGTGGCATTTGCAGCTCGCAATAGTGCAGAGTTATCTCAAAGAAAGGGGCCACGGTGTTTCTGTATCTCTATTATGTTGGTGCGGCTTCGGAACTTTTAAATATCTTGATATATCTCGAGAACTGCGCATCTGATCAAAAAATATCATAGAACATAAAAAGTAGGAAACTTAATTCTCTACAAAAAAGGTCTCTTAACATTTTGCCATAGCTCGCTTCGTTTCCGAGATATTTGCAGATTTATCTCAAGGGAAGGGGCCTAACGGACATATTTCGAGATATTTCTTCTTCTTGTTGTTCTTCTTCTGCACAGCTAAACTGGAAGTGGCATTTCCAGCTCGCAATAGTGCAGAGTTATCTCAAAGAAAGGGGCCACGGTGTTTCTGTATCTCTATTATGTTGGTGCGGCATCGGAACTTTTAAATATCTTGATATATCTCGAGAACTACGCATCTGATCAAAAAATATCATCGAACATAAAAAGTAGGAAACCTAATTCTCTACAAAAAAGGTCTCTTAACATTTTGCCATAGCTCGCTTCGTTCCCGAGATATTTGCAGGTTTATCTCAAGGGAAGGGGCCTGACGGACATATTTCGAGATATTTCTTCTTCTTGTTGTTCTTGTTCTGCACAGCTAAGCTGGAAGTGGCATTTGCGGCTCGCACTAGTGCAGAGTTATCTCAAAGAAACGGGCCACGGTGTTTCTGTATCTCTATTATGTTGGTGCGGCTTCGGAACTTTTAAATATCTCGATATATCTCGAAAACTACACTTCTGATCAAAAAATATCATAGAACATAAATTGTAGGAAACATAATTCTCTACAAAAAAGGTCTCTTAACATTTTGCCATAGCTCGCTTCGTTTCCGAGATATTTGCAGATATATCTCAAGGGAAGGGGCCTGACGGACATATTTCGAGATATTTCTTCTTCTTGTTGTTCTTCTTCTGCACAGCTAAGCTGGAAGTGGCATTTACAGCTCGCAATAGTGGAAAGTTATCTCAAAGAAAGGGGCCACGGTGTTTCTGTATCTCTATTATGTGGGTGCGGCTTCGGAACTTTTAAATATCTCGATATATCTCGAAAACTACACTTCTGATCAAAAAATATCATACAACATAAATTGTAGGAAACATAATTCTCTACAAAAAAGGTCTCTTAACATTTTGCCATAGCTCGCTTCGTTTCCGAGATATTTGCAGATTTATCTCAAGGGAAGGGGCCTGACGGACATATTTCGAGATATTTCTTCTTCTTGTTGTTCTTCTTCTGCACAGCTAAGCTGGAAGTGGCATTTGCAGCTCGCAATAGTGCAGAGTTATCTCAAAGAAAGGGGCCACGGTGTTTCTGTATCTCTATTATGTTGGTGCGGCTTCGGAACTTTTAAATATCTTGATATATCTCGAGAACTACGCATCTGATCAAAAAATATCATAGAACATAAAAAGTAGGAAACTTAATTCTCTACAAAAAAGGTCTCTTAACATTTTGCCATAGCTCGCTTCGTTTCCGAGATATTTGCAGATTTATCTCAAGGGAAGGGGCCTGACGGACATATTTCGAGATATTTCTTCTTCTTGTTGTTCTTCTTCTGCACAGCTAAGCTGGAAGTGGCTTTTGCGGCTCGCACTAGTGCAGAGTTATCTCACAGAAAGGGGCCACGGTGTTTCTGTATCTCTATTATGTGGGTGCGGCTTCGGAACTTTTAAATATCTCGATATATCTCGAAAACTACGCTTCTGATCAAAAAATATCATAGAACATAAATTGTAGGAAACATAATTCTCTACAAAAAAGGTCTCTGAACATTTTGCCATAGCTCGCTTCGTTTCCGAGATATTTGCAGATATATCTCAAGGGAACGGGCCTGACGGACATATTTCGAGATATTTCTTCTTCTTGCTGTTCTTCTCCTGCACAGCTAAGCTGGAAGTGGCATTTACAGCTCGCAATAGTGCAGAGTTATTTCAAAGAAAGGGGCCACGGTGTTTCTGTATCTCTATTATGTTGGTGCGGTTTCGGAACTTTTAAATATCTTGATATATCTCGAGAACTACGCATCTGATCAAAAAATATCATAGAACATAAAAAGTAGGAAAGTTAATTCTCTACAAAAAAGGTCTCTTAACATTTTGCCATAGCTCGCTTCGTTTCCGAGATATTTGCAGATTTATCTCAAGGGAAGGGGCCTGACGGACATATTTCGAGATATTTCTTCTTCTTGTTGTTCTTCTTCTGCACAGCTAAGCTGGAAGTGGCATTTGCGGCTCGCATTAGTGCAGAGTTATCTCAAAGAAAGGGGCCACGGTGTTTCTGTATCTCTATTATGTTGGTGCGGCTTTGGAACTTTTAAATATCTCGATATATCTCGAAAACTACGCTTCTGATCAAAAAATGTCATAGAACATAAATTGTAGAAATCGTAATCCTCTACAAAAAAGGTCTCTTAACATTTTGCCATAGCTCGCTTCGTTTCCGAGATATTTGCAGATTTATTTCAAGGGAAGGGGCCTGACGGACATATTTCGAGATATTTCTTCTTCTTGTTGTTCTTCTTCTGCACAACTAAGCTGGAAGTGGCATTTGCAGCTCGCAATAGTGCATAGTTATCTCAAAGAAAGGGGCCACGGTGTTTCTGTATCTCTATTATGTTGGTGCGGCTTCGGAACTTTTAAATATCTTGATATATCTCGAGAACTGCGCATCTGATCAAAAAATATCATAGAACATAAAAAGTAGGAAACTTAATTCTCTACAAAAAAGGTCTCTTAACATTTTGCCATAGCTCGCTTCGTTTCCGAGATATTTGCAGATTTATCTCAAGGGAAGGGGCCTAACGGACATATTTCGAGATATTTCTTCTTCTTGTTGTTCTTCTTCTGCACAGCTAAGCTGGAAGTGGCATTTACAGCTCGCAATAGTGCAGAGTTATTTCAAAGAAAGGGGCCACGGTGTTTCTGTATCTCTATTATGTTGGTGCGGTTTCGGAACTTTTAAATATCTTGATATATCTCGAGAACTACGCATCTGATCAAAAAATATCATAGAACATAAAAAGTAGGAAACTTAATTCTCTACAAATAAGGTCTCTTAACATTTTGCCATAGCTCGCTTCGTTTCCGAGATATTTGCAGATTTATCTCAAGGGAAGGGGCCTGACGGACATATTTCGAGATATTACTTCTTCTTGTTGTTCTTCTTCTGCACAGCTAAGCTGGAAGTGGCATTTGCGGCTCGCACTAGTGGAGAGTTATCTCAAAGAAAGGGGCCACGGTGTTTCTGTATCTCTATTATGTTGGTGCGGCTTCGGAACTTTTAAATATCTTGATATATCTCGAGAACTGCGCAGCTGATCAAAAAATATCATAGAACATAAAAAGTAGGAAACTTAATTCTCTACAAAAAAGGTCTCTTAATATTTTGCCATAGCTCTCTTCGTTTCCGAGATATTTGCAGATTTATTTCAAGGGAAGGGGCCTGACGGACATATTTCGAGATATTTCTTCTTCTTGTTGTTCTTCTTCTGCACAGCTAAACTGGAAGTGGCATTTCCAGCTCGCAATAGTGCAGAGTTATCTCAAAGAAAGGGGCCACGGTGTTTCTGTATCTCTATTATGTTGGTGCGGCATCGGAACTTTTAAATATCTTGATATATCTCGAGAACTACGCATCTGATCAAAAAATATCATCGAACATAAAAAGTAGGAAACTTAATTCTCTACAAAAAAGGTCTCTTAACATTTTGCCATAGCTCGCTTCGTTCCCGAGATATTTGCAGGTTTATCTCAAGGGAAGGGGCCTGACGGACATATTTCGAGATATTTCTTCTTCTTGTTGTTCTTGTTCTGCACAGCTAAGCTGGAAGTGGCATTTGCGGCTCGCACTAGTGCAGAGTTATCTCAAAGAAACGGGCCACGGTGTTTCTGTATCTCTATTATGTTGGTGCGGCTTCGGAACTTTTAAATATCTTGATATATCTCGAGAACTGCGCATCTGATCAAAAAATATCATAGAACATAAAAAGTAGGAAACTTAATTCTCTACAAAAAAGGTCTCTTAACATTTTGCCATAGCTCTCTTCGTTTCCGAGATATTTGCAGATTTATTTCAAGGGAAGGGGCCTGACGGATATATTTCGAGATATTTCTTCTTCTTGTTGTTCTTCTTCTGCACAGCTAAGCTGGAAGTGGCATTTGCAGCTCGCAATAGTGCAGAGTTATCTCAAAGAAAGGGGCCACGGTGTTTCTGTATCTCTATTATGTTGGTGCGGCTTCGGAACTTTTAAATATCTCGATATATCTCGAAAACTACGCTTCTGATCAAAAAATATCATAGAACATAAATTGTAGGAAACATAATTCTCTACAAAAAAGGTCTCTGAACATTTTGCCATAGCTCGCTTCGTTTCCGAGATATTTGCAGATATATCTCAAGGGAAGGGGCCTGACGGACATATTTCGAGATATTTCTTCTTCTTGTTGTTCTTCTTCTGCACAGCTAAGCTGGAAGTGGCATTTACAGCTCGCAATAGTGCAGAGTTATTTCAAAGAAAGGGGCCACGGTATTTCTGTATCTCTATTATGTTGGTGCGGTTTCGGAACTTTTAAATATCTGGATATATCTCGAGAACTACGCATCTGATCAAAAAATATTATTGAACATAAAAAGTAGGAAACTTAATTCTCTACAAATAAGGTCTCTTAACATTTTGCCATAGCTCGCTTCGTTTCCGAGCTATTTGCAGATTTATCTCAAGGGAAGGGGCCTGACGGACATATTTCGAGATATTACTTCTTCTTGTTGTTCTTCTTCTGCACAGCTAAGCTGGAAGTGGCATTTGCGGCTCGCACTAGTGGAGAGTTATCTCAAAGAAAGGGGCCACGGTGTTTCTGTATCTCTATTATGTTGGTGCGGCTTCGGAACTTTTAAATATCTTGATATATCTCGAGAACTACGCATCTGATCAAAAAATATCATAGAACATAAAAAGTAGGAAACTTAATTCTCTACAAAAAAGGTCTCTTAACATTTTGCCATAGCTCGCTTCGTTTCCGAGATATATGCAGATTTATCTCAAGGGAAGGGGCCTGACGGACATATTTCGAGATATTTCTTCTTCTTGTTGTTCTTCTTCTGCACAGCTAAGCTGGAAGTGGCATTTGCGGCTCGCACTAGTACAGAGTTATCTCAAAGAAAGGGGCCACGGTGTTTCTGTATCTCTATTATGTTGGTGCGGCTTCGGAACTTTTAAATATCTTGATATATGTCGAAAACTACGCCTCTGATCAAAAAATATCATAGAACATAAATTGTAGGAAACATAATTCTCTACAAAAAAGGTCTCTTCACATTTTGCCATAGCTCGCTTCGTTTCCGAGATATTTCCAGATATATCTCAAGGGAAGGGGCCTGACGGACATATTTCGAGATATTTCTTCTTCTTGTTGTTCTTCCTCTGCACAGCTAAGCTGGAAGTGGCATTTGCAGCTCGCAATAGTGCAGAGTTATCTCAAAGAAAGGGGCCACGGTGTTTCTGTATCTCTATTATGTTGGTGCGGCTTCGGAACTTTTAAATATCTTGATATATCTCGAGAACGACGCATCTGATCAAAAAATATTATAGAACATAAAAAGTAGGAAACTTAATTCTCTACAAAAAAGGTCTCTTAACATTTTGCCATAGCTCGCTTCGTTTCCGAGATATTTGCAGATTTATCTCAAGGGAAGGGGCCTGACGGACATATTTCGAGATATTTCTTCTTCTTGTTGTTCTTCTTCTGCACAGCTAAGCTGCAAGTGGCATTTGCGGCTCGCACTAGTGCAGAGTTATCTCAACGAAAGGGGCCACGGTGTTGGTGTATCTCTATTATGTTGGTGCGGCTTCGGAACTTTTAAATATCTTGATATATCTCGAGAACTACGCGTCTGATCCAAAAATATCATAGAACATAAAAAGTAGGAAACATAATTCTCTACAAAAAAGGTCTCTTAACATTTTGCCATAGCTCGCTTCGTTTCCGAGATATTTGCAGATTTATCTCAAGGGAAGGGGCCTCACGGACATATTTCGAGATATTTCTTCTTCTTGTTGTTCTTCTTCTGCACAGCTAAGCTGGAAGTGGCATTTGCAGCTCGCAATAGTGCAGAGATATCTCAAAGAAAGGGGCCACGGTGTTTCTGTATCTCTATTATGTTGGTGCGGCTTCGGAACTTTAAAAATATCTTGATATATCTTGAGAACTACGCATCTGATCAAAAAATATCATAGAACATAAAAAGTAGGAAACTTAATTCTCTACAAAAAAGGTCTCTTAACATTTTGCCATAGCTCGCTTCGTTTCCGAGATATTTGCAGATTTATCTCAAGGGAAGGGGCCTGACGGACATATTTCGAGATATTTCTTCTTCTTGTTGTTCTTCTTCTGCACAGCTAAGCTGGAAGTGGCATTTGCGGCTCGCACTAGTGCAGAGTTATCTCAAAGAAAGGGGCCACGGTGTTTCTGTATCTCTATTATGTTGGTGCGGCTTCGGAACTTTTCAATATCTTGATATATCTCGAGAACTACGCATCTGATCAAAAAATATCATAGAACATGAAAAGTAGGAAACTTAATTCTCTACAAATAAGGTCTCTTAACATTTTGCCATAGCTCGCTTCGTTTCCGAGATATTTGCAGATTTATCTCAAGGGAAGGGGCCTCACGGACATATTTCGAGATATTTCTTCTTCTTGTTGTTCTTCTTCTGCACAGCTAAGCTGGAAGTGGCATTTGCAGCTCGCAATAGTGCAGAGATATCTCAAAGAAAGGGGCCACGGTGTTTCTGTATCTCTATTATGTTGGTGCGGCTTCGGAACTTTTAAATATCTTGATATATCTCGAGAACTACGCATCTGATCAAAAAATATCATAGAACATAAAAAGTAGGAAACTTAATTCTATACAAAAAAGGTCTCTTAACATTTTGCCATAGCTCGCTTCGTTTCCGAGATATTTGCAGATTTATCTCAAGGGAAGGGGCCTGACGGACATATTTCGAGATATTTCTTCTTCTTGTTGTTCTTCCTCTGCACAGCTAAGCTGGAAGTGGCATTTGCAGCTCGCAATAGTGCAGAGTAATCTCAAAGAAAGGGGCCACGGTGTTTCTGTATCTCTATTATGTTAGTGCGGCTTCGGAACTTTTAAATATCTTGATATATCTCGAGAACTACGCATCTGATCAAAAAATATCATAGAACATAAAAAGTAGGAAACTTAATTCTCTACAAAAAAGGTCTCTTAACATTTTGCCATAGCTCGCTTCGTTTCCGAGATATTTGCAGATTCAGCTCAAAGGAACTGGCCTGACGGACATATTTCGAGATATTTCTTCTTCTTGTTGTTCTTCCTCTGCACAGCTAAGCTGGAAGTGGCATTTGCAGCTCGCAATAGTGCAGAGTTATCTCAAAGAAAGGGGCCACGGTGTTTCTGTATCTCTATTATGTTGGTGCGGCTTCGGAACTTTTAAATATCTTGATATATCTCGAGAACTACGCATCTGATCAAAAAATATCATAGAACATAAAAAGTAGGAAACTTAATTCTCTACAAAAAAGGTCTCTTAAGATTTTGCCATCGCTCGCTTCGTTTCCGAGATATTTGCAGATTTATCTCAAGGGAAGGGGCCTGACGGACATATTTCGAGATATTTCTTCTTCTTGTTGTTCTTCCTCTGCACAGCTAAGCTGGAAGTGGCATTTGCAGCTCGCAATAGTGCAGAGTTATCTCAACGAAAGGGGCCACGGTGTTTCTGTATCTCTATTATGTTGGTGCGGCTTCGGAACTTTTAAATATCTTGATATATCTCGAGAACTACGCATCTGATCAAAAAATATCATAGAACATAAAAAGTAGGAAACTTAATTCTATACAAAAAAGGTCTCTTAACATTTTGCCATAGCTCGCTTCGTTTCCGAGATATTTGCAGATTTATCTCAAGGGAAGGGGCCTGACGGACATATTTCGAGATATTTCTTCTTCTTGTTGTTCTTCTTCTGCACAGCTAAGCTGGAAGTGGCATTTGCTGCTCGCACTAGTGCACAGTTATCTCAACGAAAGGGGCCACGGTGTTTCTGTATCTCTATTATGTTGGTGCGGCTTCGGAACTTTTAAGTATCTCGATATATCTCGAAAACTACGCTTCTGATCAAAAAATATCATAGAACATAAATTGTAGGAAACATAATTCTCTACAAAAAACGTCTCTTAACATTTTGCCATAGCTCGCTTCGTTTCCGAGATATTTGCAGATTCAGCTCAAAGGAACTGGCCTGACGGACATATTTCGAGATATTTCTTCTTCTTGTTGTTCTTCCTCTGCACAGCTAAGCTGGAAGTGGCATTTGCAGCTCGCAATAGTGCAGAGTTATCTCAAAGAAAGGGGCCACGGTGTTTCTGTATCTCTATTATGTTAGTGCGGCTTCGGAACTTTTAAATATCTTGATATATCTCGAGAACTACGCATCTGATCAAAAAATATCATAGAACATAAAAAGTAGGAAACTTAATTCTCTACAAAAAAGGTCTCTTAACATTTTGCCATAGCTCGCTTCGTTTCCGAGATATTTGCAGATTCAGCTCAAAGGAACTGGCCTGACGGACATATTTCGAGATATTTCTTCTTCTTGTTGTTCTTCCTCTGCACAGCTAAGCTGGAAGTGGCATTTGCAGCTCGCAATAGTGCAGAGTTATCTCAAAGAAAGGGGCCACGGTGTTTCTGTATCTCTATTATGTTGGTGCGGCTTCGGAACTTTTAAATATCTTGATATATCTCGAGAACTACGCATCTGATCAAAAAATATCATAGAACATAAAAAGTAGGAAACTTAATTCTCTACAAAAAAGGTCTCTTAAGATTTTGCCATCGCTCGCTTCGTTTCCGAGATATTTGCAGATTTATCTCAAGGGAAGGGGCCTGACGGACATATTTCGAGATATTTCTTCTTCTTGTTGTTCTTCCTCTGCACAGCTAAGCTGGAAGTGGCATTTGCGGCTCGCACTAGTGCAGAGTTATCTCAAAGAAAGGGGCCACGGTGTTTCTGTATCTCTATTATGTTGGTGCGGCTTCGGAACTTTTCAATATCTTGATATATCTCGAGAACTACGCATCTGATCAAAAAATATCATAGAACATGAAAAGTAGGAAACTTAATTCTCTACAAATAAGGTCTCTTAACATTTTGCCATAGCTCGCTTCGTTTCCGAGATATTTGCAGATTTATCTCAAGGGAAGGGGCCTCACGGACATATTTCGAGATATTTCTTCTTCTTGTTGTTCTTCTTCTGCACAGCTAAGCTGGAAGTGGCATTTGCAGCTCGCAATAGTGCAGAGATATCTCAAAGAAAGGGGCCACGGTGTTTCTGTATCTCTATTATGTTGGTGCGGCTTCGGAACTTTTAAATATCTTGATATATCTCGAGAACTACGCATCTGATCAAAAAATATCATAGAACATAAAAAGTAGGAAACTTAATTCTATACAAAAAAGGTCTCTTAACATTTTGCCATAGCTCGCTTCGTTTCCGAGATATTTGCAGATTTATCTCAAGGGAAGGGGCCTGACGGACATATTTCGAGATATTTCTTCTTCTTGTTGTTCTTCCTCTGCACAGCTAAGCTGGAAGTGGCATTTGCAGCTCGCAATAGTGCAGAGTAATCTCAAAGAAAGGGGCCACGGTGTTTCTGTATCTCTATTATGTTAGTGCGGCTTCGGAACTTTTAAATATCTTGATATATCTCGAGAACTACGCATCTGATCAAAAAATATCATAGAACATAAAAAGTAGGAAACATAATTCTCTACAAAAAAGGTCTCTTAACATTTTGCCATAGCTCGCTTCGTTTCCGAGATATTTGCAGATTCAGCTCAAAGGAACTGGCCTGACGGACATATTTCGAGATATTTCTTCTTCTTGTTGTTCTTCCTCTGCACAGCTAAGCTGGAAGTGGCATTTGCATCTCGCAATAGTGCAGAGTTATCTCAAAGAAAGGGGCCACGGTGTTTCTGTATCTCTATTATGTTGGTGCGGCTTCGGAACTTTTAAATATCTTGATATATCTCGAGAACTACGCATCTGATCAAAAAATATCATAGAACATAAAAAGTAGGAAACTTAATTCTCTACAAAAAAGGTCTCTTAAGATTTTGCCATCGCTCGCTTCGTTTCCGAGATATTTGCAGATTTATCTCAAGGGAAGGGGCCTGACGGACATATTTCGAGATATTTCTTCTTCTTGTTGTTCTTCCTCTGCACAGCTAAGCTGGAAGTGGCATTTGCAGCTCGCAATAGTGCAGAGTTATCTCAACGAAAGGGGCCACGGTGTTTCTGTATCTCTATTATGTTGGTGCGGCTTCGGAACTTTTAAATATCTTGATATATCTCGAGAACTACGCATCTGATCAAAAAATATCATAGAACATAAAAAGTAGGAAACTTAATTCTATACAAAAAAGGTCTCTTAACATTTTGCCATAGCTCGCTTCGTTTCCGAGATATTTGCAGATTTATCTCAAGGGAAGGGGCCTGACGGACATATTTCGAGATATTTCTTCTTCTTGTTGTTCTTCTTCTGCACAGCTAAGCTGGAAGTGGCATTTGCTGCTCGCACTAGTGCACAGTTATCTCAAAGAAAGGGGCCACGGTGTTTCTGTATCTCTATTATGTTGGTGCGGCTTCGGAACTTTTAAGTATCTCGATATATCTCGAAAACTACGCTTCTGATCAAAAAATATCATAGAACATAAATTGTAGGAAACATAATTCTCTACAAAAAACGTCTCTTAACATTTTGCCATAGCTCGCTTCGTTTCCGAGATATTTGCAGATTCAGCTCAAAGGAACTGGCCTGACGGACATATTTCGAGATATTTCTTCTTCTTGTTGTTCTTCCTCTGCACAGCTAAGCTGGAAGTGGCATTTGCAGCTCGCAATAGTGCAGAGTTATCTCAAAGAAAGGGGCCACGGTGTTTCTGTATCTCTATTATGTTAGTGCGGCTTCGGAACTTTTAAATATCTTGATATATCTCGAGAACTACGCATCTGATCAAAAAATATCATAGAACATAAAAAGTAGGAAACTTAATTCTCTACAAAAAAGGTCTCTTAACATTTTGCCATAGCTCGCTTCGTTTCCGAGATATTTGCAGATTCAGCTCAAAGGAACTGGCCTGACGGACATATTTCGAGATATTTCTTCTTCTTGTTGTTCTTCCTCTGCACAGCTAAGCTGGAAGTGGCATTTGCAGCTCGCAATAGTGCAGAGTTATCTCAAAGAAAGGGGCCACGGTGTTTCTGTATCTCTATTATGTTGGTGCGGCTTCGGAACTTTTAAATATCTTGATATATCTCGAGAACTACGCATCTGATCAAAAAATATCATAGAACATAAAAAGTAGGAAACTTAATTCTCTACAAAAAAGGTCTCTTAAGATTTTGCCATCGCTCGCTTCGTTTCCGAGATATTTGCAGATTTATCTCAAGGGAAGGGGCCTGACGGACATATTTCGAGATATTTCTTCTTCTTGTTGTTCTTCCTCTGCACAGCTAAGCTGGAAGTGGCATTTGCGGCTCGCACTAGTGCAGAGTTATCTCAAAGAAAGGGGCCACGGTGTTTCTGTATCTCTATTATGTTGGTGCGGCTTCGGAACTTTTCAATATCTTGATATATCTCGAGAACTACGCATCTGATCAAAAAATATCATAGAACATGAAAAGTAGGAAACTTAATTCTCTACAAATAAGGTCTCTTAACATTTTGCCATAGCTCGCTTCGTTTCCGAGATATTTGCAGATTTATCTCAAGGGAAGGGGCCTCACGGACATATTTCGAGATATTTCTTCTTCTTGTTGTTCTTCTTCTGCACAGCTAAGCTGGAAGTGGCATTTGCAGCTCGCAATAGTGCAGAGATATCTCAAAGAAAGGGGCCACGGTGTTTCTGTATCTCTATTATGTTGGTGCGGCTTCGGAACTTTTAAATATCTTGATATATCTCGAGAACTACGCATCTGATCAAAAAATATCATAGAACATAAAAAGTAGGAAACTTAATTCTATACAAAAAAGGTCTCTTAACATTTTGCCATAGCTCGCTTCGTTTCCGAGATATTTGCAGATTTATCTCAAGGGAAGGGGCCTGACGGACATATTTCGAGATATTTCTTCTTCTTGTTGTTCTTCCTCTGCACAGCTAAGCTGGAAGTGGCATTTGCAGCTCGCAATAGTGCAGAGTAATCTCAAAGAAAGGGGCCACGGTGTTTCTGTATCTCTATTATGTTAGTGCGGCTTCGGAACTTTTAAATATCTTGATATATCTCGAGAACTACGCATCTGATCAAAAAATATCATAGAACATAAAAAGTAGGAAACTTAATTCTCTACAAAAAAGGTCTCTTAACATTTTGCCATAGCTCGCTTCGTTTCCGAGATATTTGCAGATTCAGCTCAAAGGAACTGGCCTGACGGACATATTTCGAGATATTTCTTCTTCTTGTTGTTCTTCCTCTGCACAGCTAAGCTGGAAGTGGCATTTGCAGCTCGCAATAGTGCAGAGTTATCTCAAAGAAAGGGGCCACGGTGTTTCTGTATCTCTATTATGTTGGTGCGGCTTCGGAACTTTTAAATATCTTGATATATCTCGAGAACTACGCATCTGATCAAAAAATATCATAGAACATAAAAAGTAGGAAACTTAATTCTCTACAAAAAAGGTCTCTTAAGATTTTGCCATCGCTCGCTTCGTTTCCGAGATATTTGCAGATTTATCTCAAGGGAAGGGGCCTGACGGACATATTTCGAGATATTTCTTCTTCTTGTTGTTCTTCCTCTGCACAGCTAAGCTGGAAGTGGCATTTGCAGCTCGCAATAGTGCAGAGTTATCTCAAAGAAAGGGGCCACGGTGTTTCTGTATCTCTATTATGTTGGTGCGGCTTCGGAACTTTTAAATATCTTGATATATCTCGAGAACTACGCATCTGATCAAAAAATATCATAGAACATAAAAAGTAGGAAACTTAATTCTCTACAAAAAAGGTCTCTTAAGATTTTGCCATCGCTCGCTTCGTTTCCGAGATATTTGCAGATTTATCTCAAGGGAAGGGGCCTGATGGACATATTTCGAGATATTTCTTCTTCTTGTTGTTCTTCCTCTGCACAGCTAAGCTGGAAGTGGCATTTGCAGCTCGCAATAGTGCAGAGTTATCTCAAAGAAAGGGGCCACGGTGTTTCTGTATCTCTATTATGTTGGTGCGGCTTCGGAACTTTTAAGTATCTCGATATATCTCGAAAACTACGCTTCTGATCAAAAAATATCATAGAACATGAAAAGTAGGAAACTTAATTCTCTACAAAAAAGGTCTCTTAACATTTTGCCATAGCTCTCTTCGTTTCCGAGATATTTGCAGATTTATCTCAAGGGAAGGGGCCTGACGGACATATTTCGAGATATTTCTTCTTCTTGTTGTTCTTCTTCTGCACAGCTAAGCTGGAAGTGGCATTTGCAGCTCGCAATAGTGCAGAGTTATCTCAAAGAAAGGGGCCACGGTGTTTCTGTATCTCTATTATGTTGGTGCGGCTTCGGAACTTTTAAATATCTTGATATATCTCGAGAACTACGCGTCTGATCAAAAAATATCATAGAACATAAAAAGTAGGAAACATAATTCTCTACAAAAACGGTCTCTTAACATTTTGCCATAGCTCGCTTCGTTTCCGAGATATTTGCAGATATATCTCAAGGGAAGGGGCCTGACGGACATATTTCGAGATATTTCTTCTTCTTGTTGTTCTTCTTCTGCACAGCTAAGCTGGAAGTGGCATTTGCGGCTCGCACTGGTGCACAGTTATCTCAAAGAAAGGGGCCACGGTGTTTCTGTATCTCTATTATGTTGGTGCGGCTTCGGAACTTTTAAATATCTCGATATATCTCGAAAACTACGCTTCTGATCAAAAAATATCATAGAGCATAAATTGTAGGAAACATAATTCTCTACAAAAAACGTCTCTTAACATTTTGCCATAGCTCGCTTCGTTTCCGAGATATTTGCAGATTCAGCTCAAAGGAACTGGCCTGACGGACATATTTCGAGATATTTCTTCTTCTTGTTGTTCTTCCTCTGCACAGCTAAGCTGGAAGTGGCATTTGCAGCTCGCAATAGTGCAGAGTTATCGCAAAGAAAGGGGCCACGGTGTTTCTGTATCTCTATTATGTTGGTGCGGCTTCGGAACTTTTAAATATCTTGATATATCTCGAGAACTACGCATCTGATCAAAAAATATCATAGAACATAAAAAGTAGGAAACTTAATTCTCCACAAAAAAGGTCTCTTAACATTTTGCCATAGCTCGCTTCGTTTCCGAGATATGTGCAGATTTATCTCAAGGGAAGGGGCCTGACGGACATATGTCGAGATATTTCTTCTTCTTGTTGTTCTTCTTCTGCACAGCTAAACTGGAAGTGGCATTTCCAGCTCGCAATAGTGCAGAGTTATCCCAAAGAAAGGGGCCACGGTGTTTCTGTATCTCTATTATGTTGGTGCGGCTTCGGAACTATTAAATATCTCGATATATCTCGAAAACTACGCTTCTGATCAAAAAATATCATAGAACATAAATTGTAGGAAACATAATTCTCTACAAAAAAGGTCTCTTAACATTTTGCCATAGCTCGCTTCGTTTCCGAGATATTTGCAGATTTATCTCAAGGGAAGGGTCCTGATGGACATATTTCTAGATATTTCTTCTTCTTGTTGTTCTTCTTCTGCACAGCTAAACTGGAAGTGGCATTTCCAGCTCGCAATCGTGCAGAGTTATCTCAAAGAAAGGGGCCACGGTGTTTCTGTAGCTCTATTATGTTGGTGCAGCTTCGGAGCTTTTAAGTATCTTGATATATCTCGAGAACTACGCATCTGATCAAAAAATATCATAGAACATAAAAAGTAGGAAACTTAATTCTCTACAAAAAAGGTCTCTTAACGTTTTGCAATAGCTCGCTTCGTTTCCGAGATATTTGCAGATTTATCTCAAGGGAAGGGTCCTGACGGACATATTTCGAGATATTTCTTCTTCTTGTTGTTCTTCTTCTGCACAGCTAAACTGGAAGTGGCATTTCCAGCTCGCAATAGTGCAGAGTTATCCCAAAGAAAGGGGCCACGGTGTTTCTGTATCTCTATTATGTTGGTGCGGCTTCGGAACTTTTAAATATCTCGATATATCTCGAAAACTACGCTTCTGATCAAAAAATATCAGAGAACGTAAATTGTAGGAAACATAATTCTCTACAAAAAAGGTCTCTTAACATTTTGCCATAGCTCGCTTCGTTTCCGAGATATTTGCAGATTTATCTCAAGGGAAGGGGCCTGACGGACATATTTCGAGATATTTCTTCTTCTTGTTGTTCTTCTTCTGCACAGCTAAGCTGGAAGTGGCATTTGCAGCTCGCAATAGTGCAGAGTTACCTCAAAGAAAGGGGCCACGGTGTTTCTGTATCTCTATTATGTTGGTGCCGCTTCGGAACTTTTAAATATCTGGATATATCTCGAGAACTACGCTTCTGATCAAAAAATATCATAGAACATAAATTGTAGGAAACATAATTCTCTACAAAAAAGGTGTCTTAACATTTTGCCATAGCTCGTTTCGTTTTCGAGATATTTGCAGATATATCTCAAGGGAAGGGGCCTGACGGACATATTTCGAGATATTTCTTCTTCTTGTTGTTCTCCTTCTGCACAGCTAAACTGGAAGTGGCATTTCCAGCTCGCAATAGTGCAGAGTTATCTCAAAGAAAGGGGCCACGGTGTTTCTGTATCTCTATTATGTTGGTGCGGCTTCGGAACTTTTAAATACCTTGATATATCTCGAGAACTACGCATCTGATCAAAAAATATCGTAGAACATAAAAAGTAGGAAACTTAATTCTCTACAAAAAAGATCTCTTAACATTTTGCCATAGCTCGCTTCGTTTCCGAGATATTTGCAGATTTATCTCAAGGGAAGGGGCCTGACGGACATATTTCGAGATATTTCTTCTTCTTGTTGTTCTTCTTCTGCACAGCTAAACTGGAAGTGGCATTTCCAGCTCGCAATAGTGCAGAGTTATCTCAAAGAAAGGGGCCACGGTGTTTCTGTATCTCTATTATGTTGTTGCGGCTTCGGAACTTTTAAATATCTTGATATATCTCGAGAACAACGCATCTGATCAAAAAATATCATAGAACATAAAAAGTAGGAAACTTAATTCTCTACAACAAAGGTCTCTTAACATTTTGCCATAGCTCGCTTCGTTTCCGAGATATTTGCAGATTTATCTCGAGGGAAGGGGCCTGACGGACATATTTCGAGATATTTCTTCTTCTTGTTGTTCTTCTTCTGCACAGCTAAGCTGGAAGTGGCATTTGCAGCTCGCAATAGTGCAGAGTTATCTCAAAGAAAGGGGCCACGGTGTTTCTGTATCTCTATTATGTTGGTGCGGCTTCGGAACTTTTAAATATCTCGATATATCTCGAAAACTACGCGTCTGATCAAGAAATATCATAGAACATAAAAAGTAGGAAACTTAATTGTCTACAAAAAAGGTCTCTTACTATTTTGCCATAGCTCGCTTGGTTTCCGAGATATTTGCAGATATATCTCAAGGGAATGGGCCTGACGGACATATTTCGAGATATTTCTTCTTCTTGTTGTTCTTCTTCTGCACAGCTAAGCTGGAAGTGGCATTTGCAGCTCGCAATAGTGCAGAGTTATCTCAAAGAAAGGGGCCACGGTGTTTCTGTATCTCTATTATGTTGGTGCGGCTTCGGAACTTTTAAATACCTCGATATATCTCGAAAACTACGCGTCTGATCAAAAAATATCATAGAACATAAAAAGTAGGAAACTTAATTCTCTACAAAAAAGGTCTCTTACTATTTTGCCATAGCTCGCTTGGTTTCCGAGATATTTGCAGATATATCTCAAGGGAATGGGCCTGACGGACATATTTCGAGATATTTCTTCTTCTTGTTGTTCTTCTTCTGCACAGCTAAACTGGAAGTGGCATTTCCAGCTCGCAATAGTGCAGAGTTATCTGAAAGAAAGGGGCCACGGTGTTTCTGTATCTCTATTATGTTGGTGCGGCTTCGGAACTTTTAAATATCTTGATATATCTCGAGAACTACGCATCTGATCAAAAAATATCATAGAACATAAAAAGTAGGAAACTTAGTTCTCTACAAAAAAGGTCTCTTAACATTTTGCCATAGCTCGCTTCGTTTTCGAGATATATGCAGATTTATCTCAAGGGAAGGGGCCTGACGGACATATTTCGAGATATTTCTTCTTCTTGTTGTTCTTCTTCTGCACAGCTAAGCTGGAAGTGGCATTTGCAGCTCGCAATAGTGCAGAGTTATCTCAAAGAAAGAGGCCACGGTGTTTCTGTACCTCTATTATGTTGGTGCAGCTTCGGAACTTTTAAATATCTTGATATATCTCGAGAACAACGCATCTGATCAAAAAATATCATAGAACATAAAAAGTAGGAAACTTAGTTCTCTACAAAAAAGGTCTCTTAAGATTTTGCCATAGCTCGTTCCGTTTTCGAGATATTTGCAGATATATCTCAAGGGAAGGGGCCTGACGGACATATTTCGAGATATTTCTTCTTCTTGTTGTTCTCCTTCTGCACAGCTAAACTGGAAGTGGCATTTCCAGCTCGCAATAGTGCAGAGTTATCTCAAAGAAAGGGGCCACGGTGTTTCGGTATCTCTATTATGTTGGTGCGGCTTCGGAACTTTTAAATACCTTGATATATCTCGAGAACTACGCATCTGATCAAAAAATATCGTTGAACATAAAAAGTAGGAAACTTAATTCTCTACAAAAAAGATCTCTTAACATTTTGCCATAGCTCGCTTCGTTTCCGAGATATTTGCAGATTTATCTCAAGGGAAGGGGCCTGACGGACATATTTCGAGATATTTCTTCTTCTTGTTGTTCTTCTTCTGCACAGCTAAGCTGGAAGTGGCATTTGCGGCTCGCACTAGTGCAGAGTTATCTCAAAGAAAGGAGCCACGGTGTTTCTGTATCTCTATTATGTTGGTGCGGCTTCGGAACTTTTAAATATCTCGATATATCTCGAAAACTACGCTTCTGATCAAAAAATATCATAGAACATAAACTGTAGGAAACATAATTCTCTACAAAAAAGGTCTCTTAACATTTTGCCATAGCTCGCTTCGTTTCCGAGATATTTGCAGATATATCTCAAGGGAAGGGGCCTGACGGACATATTTCGAGATATTTCTTCTTCTTGTTGTTCTTCTTCTGCACAGCTAAGCTGGAAGTGGCATTTGCGGCTCGCACTAGTGCAGAGTTATCTCAAAGAAAGGGGCCACGGTGTTTCTGTATCTCTATTATGTTGGTGCGGCTTCGGAACTTTTAAATATCTTGATATATCTCGAGAACTACGCATCTCATCAAAAAATATCATAGAATATAAAAAGTAGGAAACTTAATTCTCTACAAAAAAGGTCTCTTAACATTTTGCCATAGCTCGCTTCGTTTCCGAGATATTTGCAGATTTATCTCAAGGGAAGGGGCCTGACGGACATATTTCGAGATATTTCTTCTTCTTGTTGTTCTTCTTCTGCACTGCTAAGCTGGAAGTGGCTTTTGCGGCTCGCACTAGTGCAGAGTTATCTCAAAGAAAGGGGCCACGGTGTTTCTGTATCTCTATTATGTTGGTGCGGCTTCGGAACTTTTAAATATCTCGATATATCTCGAAAACTACGCTTCTGATCAAAAAATATCATAGAACATAAATTGTAGGAAACATAATTCTCTACAAAAAAGGTCTCTTAAGATTTTGCCATAGCTCGTTTCGTTTCCGAGATATTTGCAGATATATCTCAAGGGAAGGGGCCTGACCGACATATTTCGAGATATTTCTTCTTCTTGTTGTTCTTCTTCTGCACAGCTAAACTGGAAGTGGCATTTCCAGGTCGCAATAGTGCAGAGTTATCTCAAAGAAAGGGGCCACGGTGTTTCTGTATCTCTATTATGTTGGTGCGGCTTCGGAACTTTTAAATATCTTGATATATCTCGAGAACTACGCATCTGATCAAAAAATATCATAGAACATAAAAAGTAGGAAACTTAATTCTCTACAAATAAAGTCTCTTAACATTTTGCCATAGCTCGCTTCGTTTCCGAGATATTTGCAGATTTATCTCAAGGGAAGGGGCCTGACGGACATATTTCGAGATATTTCTTCTTCTTGTTGTTCTTCTTCTGCACTGCTAAGCTGGAAGTGGCTTTTGCGGCTCGCACTAGTGCAGAGTTATCTCAAAGAAAGGGGCCACGGTGTTTCTGTATCTCTATTATGTTGGTGCGGCTTCGGAACTTTTAAATATCTCGATATATCTCGAAAACTACGCTTCTGATCAAAAAATATCATAGAACATAAATTGTAGGAAACATAATTCTCTACAAAAAAGGTCTCTTAAGATTTTGCCATAGCTCGTTTCGTTTCCGAGATATTTGCAGATATATCTCAAGGGAAGGGGCCTGACCGACATATTTCGAGATATTTCTTCTTCTTGTTGTTCTTCTTCTGCACAGCTAAACTGGAAGTGGCATTTCCAGCTCGCAATAGTGCAGAGTTATCTCAAAGAAAGGGGCCACGGTGTTTCTGTATCTCTATTATGTTGGTGCGGCTTCGGAACTTTTAAATATCTTGATATATCTCGAGAACTACGCATCTGATCAAAAAATATCATAGAACATAAAAAGTAGGAAACTTAATTCTCTTCAAAAAAGGTCTCTTAACATTTTGCCATAGCTCGCTTCGTTTCCGAGATATTTGCAGATTTATCTCAAGGGAAGGGGCCTGACGGACATATTTCGAGATATTTCTTCTTCTTGTTGTTCTTCTTCTGCACAGCTAAGCTGGAAGTGGCATTTACAGCTCGCAATAGTGCAGAGTTATCTCAAAGAAAGGGGCCACGGTGTTTCTGTATCTCTATTATGTTGGTGCGGCTTCGGAACTTTTAAATATCTTGATATATCTCGAGAACTACGCATCTGATCATAAAATATCATAGAACATAAACTGTAGGAAACATAATTCTCTACAAAAAAGGTCTCTTAACATTTTGCCATAGCTCGCTTCGTTTCCGAGATATTTGCAGATATATCTCAAGGGAAGGGGCCTGACGGACATATTTCGAGATATTTCTTCTTCTTGTTGTTCTTCTTCTGCACAGCTAAGCTGGAAGTGGCATTTGCGGCTCGCACTAGTGCAGAGTTATCTCAAAGAAAGGGGCCACGGTGTTTCTGTATCTCTATTATGTTGGTGCTGCTTCGGAACTTTTAAATATCTTGATATATCTCGAGAACTACGCATCTCATCAAAAAATATCATAGAATATAAAAAGTAGGAAACTTAATTCTCTACAAAAAAGGTCTCTTAACATTTTGCCATAGCTCGCTTCGTTTCCGAGATATTTGCAGATTTATCTCAAGGGAAGGGGCCTGACGGACATATTTCGAGATATTTCTTCTTCTTGTTGTTCTTCTTCTGCACAGCTAAGCTGGAAGTGGCATCTGCGGCTCGCACTAGTGCAGAGTTATCTCAAAGAAAGGGGCCACGGTGTTTCTGTATCTCTATTATGTTGGTGCGGCTTCGGAACTTTTAAATATCTCGATATATCTCGAAAACTACGCTTCTGATCAAAAAATATCATAGAACATAAATTGTAGGAAACATAATTCTCTACAAAAAAGGTCTCTTAAGATTTTGCCATAGCTCGTTTCGTTTCCGAGATATTTGCAGATATATCTCAAGGGAAGGGGCCTGACCGACATATTTCGAGATATTTCTTCTTCTTGTTGTTCTTCTTCTGCACAGCTAAACTGGAAGTGGCATTTCCAGCTCGCAATAGTGCAGAGTTATCTCAAAGAAAGGGGCCACGGTGTTTCTGTATCTCTATTATGTTGGTGCGGCTTCGGAACTTTTAAATATCTTGATATATCTCGAGAACTACGCATCTGATCAAAAAATATCATAGGACATAAAAAGTAGGAAACTTAATTCTCTTCAAAAAAGGTCTCTTAACATTTTGCCATAGCTCGCTTCGTTTCCGAGATATTTGCAGATTTATCTCAAGGGAAGGGGCCTGACGGACATATTTCGAGATATTTCTTCTTCTTGTTGTTCTTCTTCTGCACAGCTAAGCTGGAAGTGGCATTTACAGCTCGCAATAGTGCAGAGTTATCTCAAAGAAAGGGGCCACGGTGTTTCTGTATCTCTATTATGTTGGTGCGGCTTCGGAACTTTTAAATATCTTGATATATCTCGAGAACTACGCATCTGATCAAAAAATATCATAGAACATAAAAAGTAGGAAACTTAATTCTCTACAAAAAAGGTCTCTTAACATTTTGCCATATCTCGCTTCGTTTCCGAGATATTTGCAGATTTATCTCAAGGGAAGGGGCCTGACGGACATATTTCGAGATATTTCTTCTTCTTGTTGTTCTTCTTCTGCACAGCTAAGCTGGAAGTGGCATTTGCGGCTCGCACTAGTGCACAGTTATCTCAAAGAAAGGGGCCACGGTGTTTCTGTATCTCTATTATGTTGGTGCGGCTTCGGAACTTTTAAATATCTCGATATATCTCGAAAACTACGCTTCTGATCAAAAAATATCATAGAACCTAAAATTGTAGGAAACATAATTCTCTACAAAAAACGTCTCTTAACATTTTGCCATAGCTCGCTTCGTTTCCGAGATATTTGCAGATTTATCTCAAGGGAAGGGGCCTGACGGACATATTTCGAGATATTTCTTCTTCTTGTTGTTCTTCTTCTGCACAGCTAAGCTGGAAGTGGCATTTGCGGCTCGCACTAGTGCAGAGTTATCTCAAAGAAAGGAGCCACGGTGTTTCTGTATCTCTATTATGTTGGTGCGGCTTCGGAACTTTTAAATATCTCGATATATCTCGAAAACTACGCTTCTGATCAAAAAATATCATAAAACATAAACTGTAGGAAACATAATTCTCTACAAAAAAGGTCTCTTAACATTTTGCCATAGCTCGCTTCGTTTCCGAGATATTTGCAGATATATCTCAAGGGAAGGGGCCTGACGGACATATTTCGAGATATTTCTTCTTCTTGTTGTTCTTCTTCTGCACAGCTAAGCTGGAAGTGGCATTTGCGGCTCGCACTAGTGCAGAGTTATCTCAAAGAAAGGGGCCACGGTGTTTCTGTATCTCTATTATGTTGGTGCGGCTTCGGAGATTTTAAATATCTTGATATATCTCGAGAACTACGCATCTCATCAAAAAATATCATAGAATATAAAAAGCAGGAAACTTAATTCTCTACAAAAAAGGTCTCTTAACATTTTGCCATAGCTCGCTTCGTTTCCGAGATATTTGCAGATTTATCTCAAGGGAAGGGGCCTGACGGACATATTTCGAGATATTTCTTCTTCTTGTTGTTCTTCTTCTGCACAGCTAAGCTGGAAGTGGCATTTGCGGCTCGCACTAGTGCAGAGTTATCTCAAAGAAAGGGGCCACGGTGTTTCTGTATCTCTATTATGTTGGTGCGGCTTCGGAACTTTTAAATATCTTGATATATCTCGAGAACTACGCATCTGATCAAAAAATATCATAGAACATAAAAAGTAGGAAACTTAATTCTCTACAAATAAAGTCTCTTAACATTTTGCCATAGCTCGCTTCGTTTCCGAGATATTTGCAGATTTATCTCAAGGGAAGGGGCCTGACGGACATATTTCGAGATATTTCTTCTTCTTGTTGTTCTTCTTCTGCACTGCTAAGCTGGAAGTGGCTTTTGCGGCTCGCACTAGTGCAGAGTTATCTCAAAGAAAGGGGCCACGGTGTTTCTGTATCTCTATTATGTTGGTGCGGCTTCGGAACTTTTAAATATCTCGATATATCTCGAAAACTACGCTTCTGATCAAAAAATATCATAGAACATAAATTGTAGAAAACATAATTCTCTACAAAAAAGGTCTCTTAACATTTTGCCATAGCTCGTTTCGTTTCCGAGATATTTGCAGATATATCTCAAGGGAAGGGGCCTGACGGACATATTTCGAGATATTTCTTCTTCTTGTTGTTCTTCTTCTGCACAGCTAAACTGGAAGTGGCGTTTCCAGCTCGCAATAGCGCAGAGTTATCTCAAAGAAAGGGGCCACGGTGTTTCTGTATCTCTATTATGTTGGTGCGGCTTCGGAACTTTTAAATATCTTGATATATCTCGAGAACTACGCATCTGATCAAAAAATATCATGGAACATAAAAAGTAGGAAACTTAATTCTCTACAAATAAAGTCTCTTAACATTTTGCCATAGCTCGCTTCGTTTCCGAGATATTTGCAGATTTATCTCAAGGGAAGGGGCCTGACGGACATATTTCGAGATATTTCTTCTTCTTGTTGTTCTTCTTCTGCACAGCTAAGCCGGAAGTGGCATTTACAGCTCGCAATAGTGCAGAGTTATCTCAAAGAAAGGGGCCACGGTGTTTCTGTATCTCTATTATGTTGGTGCGGCTTCGGAACTTTTAAATATCTCGATATATCTCGAAAACTACGCGTCTGATCAAAAAATATCATAGAACATAAAAAGTAGGAAACTTAATTCTCTACAAAAAAGGTCTCTTACCATTTTGCCATAGCTCGCTGCGTTTCCGAGATATGTGCAGATTTATCTCAAGGGAAGGGGCCTGACGGACATATTTCGAGATATTTCTTCTTCTTGTTGTTCTTCTTCTGCACAGCTAAGCTGGAAGTGGCATTTGCAGCTCGCAATAGTGTAGAGTTATCTCAAAGAAAGGGGCCACGGTGTTTCTGTATCTCTATTATGTTGGTGCGGCTTCGGAACTTTTAAATATCTCGATATATCTCGAAAACTACGCGTCTGATCAAAAAATATCATAGAACATAAAAAGTAGGAAACTTAATTCTCTACAAAAAAGGTCTCTTACCATTTTGCCATAGCTCGCTTCGTTTCCGAGATATGAGCAGATTTATCTCAAGGGAAGGGGCCTGACGGACATATTTCGAGATATTTCTTCTTCTTGTTGTTCTTCTTCTGCACAGCTAAGCTGGAAGTGGCATTTGCAGCTCGCAATAGTGCAGAGTTATCTCAAAGAAAGATGCCACGGTGATTCTGTACCTCTATTATGTTGGTGCAGCTTCGGAACTTTTAAATATCTTGATATATCTCGAGAACTACGCATCTGATCAAAAAATATCATAGAACATAAAAAGTAGGAAACTTAATTCTCTACAAATAAGGTCTCTTAACATTTTGCCATAGCTCACTTCGTTTCCGAGATATTTGCAGATTTATCTCAAGGGAAGGGGCCTGACGGACATATTTCGAAATATTTCTTCTTCTTGTTGTTCTTCTTCTGCACAGCTAAGCTGGAAGTGGCATTTGCAGCTCGCAATAGTGCAGAGTTATCTCAAAGAAGGGGGCCACGGTGTTTCTGTATCTCTATTATGTTGGTGCGGCTTCGGAACTTTTAAATATCTTGATATATCTCGAGAACTACGCATCTGATCAAAAAATATCATAGAACATAAAAAGTAGGAAACTTAATTCTCTACAAAAAAGGTCTCTTAACATTTTGCCATAGCTCACTTCGTTTCCGAGATATTTGCAGAATTATCTCAAGGGAAGGGGCCTGACGGACATATTTCGAAATATTTCTTCTTCTTGTTGTTCTTCTTCTGCACAGCTAAACTGGAAGTGGCGTTTCCAGCTCGCAATAGCCCAGAGTTATCTCAAAGAAAGGGGCCACGGTGTTTCTGTATCTCTATTATGTTGGTGCGGCTTCGGAACTTTTAAATATCTTGATATATCTCGAGAACTACGCATCTGATCAAAAAATATCATGGAACATAAAAAGTAGGAAACTTAATTCTCTACAAATAAAGTCTCTTAACATTTTGCCATAGCTCGCTTCGTTTCCGAGATATTTGCAGATTTATCTCAAGGGAAGGGGCCTGACGGACATATTTCGAGATATTTCTTCTTCTTGTTGTACTTCTTCTGCACAGCTAAGCTGGAAGTGGCATCTGCGGCTCGCACTAGTGCAGAGTTATCTCAAAGAAAGGGGCCACGGTGTTTCTGTATCTCTATTATGTTGGTGCGGCTTCGGAACTTTTAAATATCTCGATATATCTCGAAAACTACGCTTCTGATCAAAAAATATCATAGAACATGAATTGTAGGAAACATAATTCTCTACAAAAAAGGTCTCTTAAGATTTTGCCATAGCTCGTTTCGTTTCCGAGATATTTGCAGATTCAGCTCAAAGGAACGGGCCTGACGGACATATTTCGAGATATTTCTTCTTCTTGTTGTTCTTCTTCTGCACAGCTAAGCTGGAAGTGGCATTTACAGCTCGCAATAGTGCGGAGTTATCTCAAAGAAAGGGGCCACGGTGTTTCTGTATCTGTATTATGTTGGTGCGGCTTCGGAACTATTAAATATCTTGATATATCTCGAGAACTACGCATCTGATCAAAAAATATCATAGAACATAAAAAGTAGGCCACTTAATTCTCTACAAAAAAGGTCTCTGAACATTTTGCCATAGCTCGCTTCGTTTCCGAGATATTTGCAGATTCAGCTCAAAGGAGCGGGCATGACGGACATATTTCGAGATATTTCTTCTTCTTGTTGTTCTTCTTCTGCACAGCTAAGCTGGAAGTGGCATTTGCAGCTCGCAATAGTGCAGAGTTATCTCAAAGAAAGAGGCCACGGTGATTCTGTACCTCTATTATGTTGGTGCAGCTTCGGAACTTTTAAATATCTTGATATATCTCGAAAACTACGCGTCTGATCAAAAAATATCATAGAACATAAAAAGTAGGAAACTTAATTCTCTACAAAAAAGGTCTCTTACCATTTTGCCATAGCTCGCTTCGTTTCCGAGATATGAGCAGATTTATCTCAAGGGAAGGGGCCTGACGGACATATTTCGAGATATTTCTTCTTCTTGTTGTTCTTCTTCTGCACAGCTAAGCTGGAAGTGGCATTTGCAGCTCGCAATAGTGCAGAGTTATCTCAAAGAAAGAGGCCACGGTGATTCTGTACCTCTATTATGTTGGTGCAGCTTCGGAACTTTTAAATATCTTGATATTTCTCGAGAACTACGCATCTGATCAAAAAATATCATAAAACATAAAAAGTAGGAAACTTAATTCTCTACAAATAAGGTCTCTTAACATTTTGCCATAGCTCACTTCGTTTCCGAGATATTTGCAGATTTATCTCAAGGGAAGGGCCTGACGGACATATTTCGAAATATTTCTTCTTCTTGTTGTTCTTCTTCTGCACAGCTAAGCTGGAAGTGGCATTTGCAGCTCGCAATAGTGCAGAGTTATCTCAAAGAAGGGGGCCACGGTGTTTCTGTATCTCTATTATGTTGGTGCGGCTTCGGAACTTTTAAATATCTTGATATATCTCGAGAACTACGCATCTGCTCAAAAAATATCATGGAACATAAAAAGTAGGAAACTTAATTCTCTACAAATAAAGTCTCTTAACATTTTGCCATAGCTCGCTTCGTTTCCGAGATATTTGCAGATTTATCTCAAGGGAAGGGGCCTGACGGACATATTTCGAGATATTTCTTCTTCTTGTTGTTCTTCTTCTGCACAGCTAAGCTGGAAGTGGCATTTACAGCTCGCAATAGTGCAGAGTTATCTCAAAGAAAGGGGCCACGGTGTTTCTGTATCTCTATTATGTTGGTGCGGCTTCGGAACTTTTAAATATCTTGATATATCTCGAGAACTACGCATCTCATCAAAAAATATCATAGAATATAAAAAGTAGGGAACTTAATTCTCTACAAAAAAGGTCTCTTAACATTTTGCCATAGCTCGCTTCGTTTCCGAGATATTTGCAGATTTATCTCAAGGGAAGGGGCCTGACGGACATATTTCGAGATATTTCTTCTTCTTGTTGTACTTCTTCTGCACAGCTAAGCTGGAAGTGGCATCTGCGGCTCGCACTAGTGCAGAGTTATCTCAAAGAAAGGGGCCACGGTGTTTCTGTATCTCTATTATGTTGGTGCGGCTTCGGAACTTTTAAATATCTCGATATATCTCGAAAACTACGCTTCTGATCAAAAAATATCATAGAACATGAATTATAGGAAACATAATTCTCTACAAAAAAGGTCTCTTAAGATTTTGCCATAGCTCGTTTCGTTTCCGAGATATTTGCAGATATATCTCAAGGGAAGGGGCCTGACCGACATATTTCGAGATATTTCTTCTTCTTGTTGTTCTTCTTCTGCACAGCTAAGCTGGAAGTGGCATTTGCAGCTCGCAATAGTGCGGAGTTATCTCAAAGAAAGGGGCCACGGTGTTTCTGTATCTGTATTATGTTGGTGCGGCTTCGGAACTATTAAATATCTTGATATATCTCGAGAACTACGCATCTGATCAAAAAATATCATAGAACATAAAAAGTAGGCCACTTAATTCTCTACAAAAAAGGTCTCTTAACATTTTGCCATAGCTCGCTTCGTTTCCGAGATATTTGCAGATTCAGCTCAAAGGAACGGGCCTGACGGACATATTTCGAGATATTTCTTCTTCTTGTTGTTCTTCTTCTGCACAGCTAAGCTGGAAGTGGCATTTGCAGCTCGCAATAGTGCAGAGTTATCTCAAAGAAGGGGGCCACGGTGTTTCTGTATCTCTATTATGTTGGTGCGGCTTCGGAACTTTTAAATATCTCGATATATCTCGAAAACTACGCGTCTGATCAAAAAATATCATAGAACATAAAAAGTAGGAAACTTAATTCTCTACAAAAAAGGTCTCTTACCATTTTGCCATAGCTCGCTTCGTTTCCGAGATATGAGCAGATTTATCTCAAGGGAAGGGGCCTGACGGACATATTTCGAGATATTTCTTCTTCTTGTTGTTCTTCTTCTGCACAGCTAAGCTGGAAGTGGCATTTGCAGCTCGCAATAGTGCAGAGTTATCTCAAAGAAAGAGGCCACGGTGATTCTGTACCTCTATTATGTTGGTGCAGCTTCGGAACTTTTAAATATCTTGATATATCTCGAGAACTACGCATCTGATCAAAAAATATCATAGAACATAAAAAGTAGGAAACTTAATTCTCTACAAATAAGGTCTCTTAACATTTTGCCATAGCTCACTTCGTTTCCGAGATATTTGCAGATTTATCTCAAGGGAAGCGGCCTGACGGACATATTTCGAAATATTTCTTCTTCTTGTTGTTCTTCTTCTGCACAGCTAAGCTGGAAGTGGCATTTGCAGCTCGCAATAGTGCAGAGTTATCTCAAAGAAGGGGGCCACGGTGTTTCTGTATCTCTATTATGTTGGCGCGGCTTCGGAACTTTTAAATATCTTGATATATCACGAGAACTACGCATCTGATCAAAAAATATCATAGAACATAAAAAGTAGGAAACTTAATTCTCTACAAAAAAGGTCTCTTAACATTTTGCCATAGCTCGCTTCGTTTCCGAGATATTTGCAGATTTATCTCGAGGGAAGGGGCCTGACGGACATATTTCGAGATATTTCTTCTTCTTGTTGTTCTTCTTCTGCACAGCTAAACTGGAAGTGGCGTTTCCAGCTCGCAATAGCGCAGAGTTATCTCAAAGAAAGGGGCCACGGTGTTTCTGTATCTCTATTATGTTGGTGCGGCTTCGGAACTTTTAAATATCTTGATATATCTCGAGAACTACGCATCTGATCAAAAAATATCATGGAACATAAAAAGTAGGAAACTTAATTCTCTACAAATAAAGTCTCTTAACATTTTGCCATAGCTCGCTTCGTTTCCGAGATATTTGCAGATTTATCTCAAGGGAAGGGGCCTGACGGACATATTTCGAGATATTTCTTCTTCTTGTTGTTCTTCTTCTGCACAGCTAAGCTGGAAGTGGCATTTACAGCTCGCAATAGTGCAGAGTTATCTCAAAGAAAGGGGCCACGGTGTTTCTGTATCTCTATTATGTTGGTGCGGCTTCGGAACTTTTAAATATCTTGATATATCTCGAGAACTACGCATCTCATCAAAAAATATCATAGAATATAAAAAGTAGGGAACTTAATTCTCTACAAAAAAGGTCTCTTAACATTTTGCCATAGCTCTCTTCGTTTCCGAGATATTTGCAGATTTATCTCAAGGGAAGGGGCCTAACGGACATATTTCGTGATATTTCTTCTTCTTGTTGTTCTTCTTCTGCACAGCTAAGCTGGAAGTGGCATTTGCAGCTCGCAATAGTGCAGAGTTATCTCAAAGAAAGGGGCCACGGTGTTTCTGTATCTCTATTATGTTGTTGCGGCTTCGGAACTTTTAAATATCTTGATATATCTCGAGAACAACGCATCTGATCAAAAAATATCATAGAACATAAAAAGTAGGAAACTTAATTCTCTACAACAAAGGTCTCTTAACATTTTGCCATAGCTCGCTTCGTTTCCGAGATATTTGCAGATTTATCTCGAGGGAAGGGGCCTGACGGACATATTTCGAGATATTTCTTCTTCTTGTTGTTCTTCTTCTGCACAGCTAAGCTGGAAGTGGCATTTGCGGCTCGCACTAGTGCAGAGTTATCTCAAAGAAAGGGGCCACGGTGTTTCTGTATCTCTATTATGTTGGTGCGGCTTCGGAACTTTTAAATATCTCGATATATCTCGAAAACTACGCGTCTGATCAAAAAATATCATAGAACATAAAAAGTAGGAAACTTAATTCTGTACAAAAAAGGTCTCTTACCATTTTGCCATAGCTCCCTGCGTTTCCGAGATATGTGCAGATTTATCTCAAGGGAAGGGGCCTGACGGACATATTTCGAGATATTTCTTCTTCTTGTTGTTCTTCTTCTGCACAGCTAAGCTGGAAGTGGCATTTGCAGCTCGCAATAGTGTAGAGTTATCTCAAAGAAAGGGGCCACGGTGTTTCTGTATCTCTATTATGTTGGTGCGGCTTCGGAACTTTTAAATATCTCGATATATCTCGAAAACTACGCGTCTGATCAAAAAATATCATAGAACATAAAAAGTAGGAAACTTAATTCTCTACAAAAAAGGTCTCTTACCATTTTGCCATAGCTCGCTTCGTTTCCGAGATATGTGCAGATTTATCTCAAGGGAAGGGGCCTGACGGACATATTTCGAGATATTTCTTCTTCTTGTTGTTCTTCTTCTGCACAGCTAAGCTGGAAGTGGCATTTGCAGCTCGCAATAGTGCAGAGTTATCTCAAAGAAAGAGGCCACGGTGATTCTGTACCTCTATTATGTTGGTGCAGCTTCGGAACTTTTAAATATCTTGATATATCTCGAAAACTACGCGTCTGATCAAAAAATATCATAGAACATAAAAAGTAGGAAACTTAATTCTCTACAAAAAAGGTCTCTTACCATTTTGCGATAGCTCGCTTCGTTTCCGAGATATGAGCAGATTTATCTCAAGGGAAGGGGCCTGACGCACATATTTCGAGATATTTCTTCTTCTTGTTGTTCTTCTTCTGCACAGCTAAGCTGGAAGTGGCATTTGCAGCTCGCAATAGTGCAGAGTTATCTCAAAGAAAGAGGCCACGGTGATTCTGTACCTCTATTATGTTGGTGCAGCTTCGGAACTTTTAAATATCTTGATATTTCTCGAGAACTACGCATCTGATCAAAAAATATCATAGAACATAAAAAGTAGGAAACTTAATTCTCTACAAATAAGGTCTCTTAACATTTTGCCATAGCTCACTTCGTTTCCGAGATATTTGCAGATTTATCTCAAGGGAAGGGGCCTGACGGACATATTTCGAAATATTTCTTCTTCTTGTTGTTCTTCTTCTGCACAGCTAAGCTGGAAGTGGCATTTGCAGCTCGCAATAGTGCAGAGTTATCTCAAAGAAGGGGGCCACGGTGTTTCTGTATCTCTATTATGTTGGTGCGGCTTCGGAACTTTTAAATATCTTGATATATCTCGAGAACTACGCATCTGATCAAAAAATATCATAGAACATAAAAAGTAGGAAACTTAATTCTCTACAAAAAAGGTCTCTTAACATTTTGCCATAGCTCGCTTCGTTTCCGAGATATTTGCAGATTTATCTCGAGGGAAGGGGCCTGACGGACATATTTCGAGATATTTCTTCTTCTTGTTGTTCTTCTTCTGCACAGCTAAGCTGGAAGTGGCATTTGCGGCTCGCACTAGTGCAGAGTTATCTCAAAGAAATGGGCCACGGTGTTTCTGTATCTCTATTATGTTGGTGCGGCTTCGGAACTGTTAAATATCTCGATATATCTCGAAAACTACGCTTCTGATCAAAAAATATCATAGAACATAAATTGTAGGAAACATAATTCTCTACAAAAAAGGTCTCTTAAGATTTTGCCATAGCTCGTTTCGTTTCCGAGATATTTGCAGATATATCTCAAGGGAAGGGGCCTGACCGACATATTTCGAGATATTTCTTCTTCTTGTTGTTCTTCTTCTGCACAGCTAAGCTGGAAGTGGCATTTGCAGCTCGCAATAGTGCAGAGTTATCTCAAAGAAAGAGGCCACGGTGATTCTGTACCTCTATTATGTTGGTGCAGCTTCGGAACTTTTAAATATCTTGATATATCTCGAAAACTACGCGTCTGATCAAAAAATATCATAGAACATAAAAAGTAGGAAACTTAATTCTCTACAAAAAAGGTCTCTTACCATTTTGCCATAGCTCGCTTCGTTTCCGAGATATGAGCAGATTTATCTCAAGGGAAGGGGCCTGACGGACATATTTCGAGATATTTCTTCTTCTTGTTGTTCTTCTTCTGCACAGCTAAGCTGGAAGTGGCATTTGCAGCTCGCAATAGTGCAGAGTTATCTCAAAGAAAGAGGCCACGGTGATTCTGTACCTCTATTATGTTGGTGCAGCTTCGGAACTTTTAAATATCTTGATATTTCTCGAGAACTACGCATCTGATCAAAAAATATCATAGAACATAAAAAGTAGGAAACTTAATTCTCTACAAATAAGGTCTCTTAACATTTTGCCATAGCTCACTTCGTTTCCGAGATATTTGCAGATTTATCTCAAGGGAAGGGGCCTGACGGACATATTTCGAAATATTTCTTCTTCTTGTTGTTCTTCTTCTGCACAGCTAAGCTGGAAGTGGCATTTGCAGCTCGCAATAGTGCAGAGTTATCTCAAAGAAAGAGGCCACGGTGATTCTGTACCTCTATTATGTTGGTGCAGCTTCGGAACTTTTAAATATTTTGATATATCTCGAAAACTACGCGTCTGATCAAAAAATATCATAGAACATAAAAAGTAGGAAACTTAATTCTCTACAAAAAAGGTCTCTTACCATTTTGCCATAGCTCGCTTCGTTTCCGAGATATGAGCAGATTTATCTCAAGGGAAGGGGCCTGACGGACATATTTCGAGATATTTCTTCTTCTTGTTGTTCTTCTTCTGCACAGCTAAGCTGGAAGTGGCATTTGCAGCTCGCAATAGTGCAGAGTTATCTCAAAGAAAGAGGCCACGGTGATTCTGTACCTCTATTATGTTGGTGCAGCTTCGGAACTTTTAAATATCTTGATATTTCTCGAGAACTACGCATCTGATCAAAAAATATCATAGAACATAAAAAGTAGGAAACTTAATTCTCTACAAATAAGGTCTCTTAACATTTTGCCATAGCTCACTTCGTTTCCGAGATATTTGCAGATTTATCTCAAGGGAAGGGGCCTGACGGACATATTTCGAAATATTTCTTCTTCTTGTTGTTCTTCTTCTGCACAGCTAAGCTGGAAGTGGCATTTGCAGCTCGCAATAGTGCAGAGTTATCTCAAAGAAGGGGGCCACGGTGTTTCTGTATCTCTATTATGTTGGTGCGGCTTCGGAACTTTTAAATATCTTGATATATCTCGAGAACAACGCATCTGATCAAAAAATATCATAGAACATAAAAAGTAGGAAACTTAATTCTCTACAACAAAGGTCTCTTAACATTTTGCCATAGCTCGCTTCGTTTCCGAGATATTTGCAGATTTATCTCGAGGGAAGGGGCCTGACGGACATATTTCGAGATATTTCTTCTTCTTGTTGTTCTTCTTCTGCACAGCTAAGCTGGAAGTGGCATTTGCAGCTCGCAATAGTGCAGAGTTATCTCAAAGAAGGGGGCCACGGTGTTTCTGTATCTCTATTATGTTGGTGCGGCTTCGGAACTTTTAAATATCTTGATATATCTCGAGAACAACGCATCTGATCAAAAAATATCATAGAACATAAAAAGTAGGAAACTTAATTCTCTACAACAAAGGTCTCTTAACATTTTGCCATAGCTCGCTTCGTTTCCGAGATATTTGCAGATTTATCTCGAGGGAAGGGGCCTGACGGACATATTTCGAGATATTTCTTCTTCTTGTTGTTCTTCTTCTGCACAGCTAAGCTGGAAGTGGCATTTGCGGCTCGCACTAGTGCAGAGTTATCTCAAAGAAAGGGGCCACGGTGTTTCTGTATCTCTATTATGTTGGTGCGGCTTCGGAACTTTTAAATATCTCGATATATCTCGAAAACTACGCGTCTGATCAAAAAATATCATAGAACATAAAAAGTAGGAAACTTAATTCTCTACAAAAAAGGTCTCTTACCATTTTGCCATTGCTCGCTGCTTTTCCGAGATATGTGCAGATTTATCTCAAGGGAAGGGGCCTGACGGACATATTTCGAGATATTTCTTCTTCTTGTTGTTCTTCTTCTGCACAGCTAAGCTGGAAGTGGCATTTGCAGCTCGCAATAGTGTAGAGTTATCTCAAAGAAAGGGGCCACGGTGTTTCTGTATCTCTATTATGTTGGTGCGGCTTCGGAACTTTTAAATATCTCGATATATCTCGAAAACTACGCGTCTGATCAAAAAATATCATAGAACATAAAAAGTAGAAAACTTAATTCTCTACAAAAAAGGTCTCTTACCATTTTGCCATAGCTCGCTTCGTTTCCGAGATATGTGCAGATTTATCTCAAGGGAAGGGGCCTGACGGACATATTTCGAGATATTTCTTCTTCTTGTTGTTCTTCTTCTGCACAGCTAAGCTGGAAGTGGCATTTGCAGCTCGCAATAGTGCAGAGTTATCTCAAAGAAAGAGGCCACGGTGATTCTGTACCTGTATTATGTTGGTGCAGCTTCGGAACTTTTAAATATCTTGATATATCTCGAAAACTACGCGTCTGATCAAAAAATATCATAGAACATAAAAAGTAGGAAACTTAATTCTCTACAAAAAAGGTCTCTTACCATTTTGCGATAGCTCGCTTCGTTTCCGAGATATGAGCAGATTTATCTCAAGGGAAGGGGCCTGACGGACATATTTCGAGATATTTCTTCTTCTTGTTGTTCTTCTTCTGCACAGCTAAGCTGGAAGTGGCATTTGCAGCTCGCAATAGTGCAGAGTTATCTCAAAGAAAGAGGCCACGGTGATTCTGTACCTCTATTATGTTGGTGCAGCTTCGGAACTTTTAAATATCTTGATATTTCTCGAGAACTACGCATCTGATCAAAAAATATCATAGAACATAAAAAGTAGGAAACTTAATTCTCTACAAATAAGGTCTCTTAACATTTTGCCATAGCTCACTTCGTTTCCGAGATATTTGCAGATTTATCTCAAGGGAAGGGGCCTGACGGACATATTTCGAAATATTTCTTCTTCTTGTTGTTCTTCTTCTGCACAGCTAAGCTGGAAGTGGCATTTGCAGCTCGCAATAGTGCAGAGTTATCTCAAAGAAGGGGGCCACGGTGTTTCTGTATCTCTATTATGTTGGTGCGGCTTCGGAACTTTTAAATATCTTGATATATCTCGAGAACTACGCATCTGATCAAAAAATATCATAGAACATAAAAAGTAGGAAACTTAATTCTCTACAAAAAAGGTCTCTTAACATTTTGCCATAGCTCGCTTCGTGTCCGAGATATTTGCAGATTTATCTCGAGGGAAGGGGCCTGACGGACATATTTCGAGATATTTCTTCTTCTTGTTGTTCTTCTTCTGCACAGCTAAGCTGGAAGTGGCATTTGCGGCTCGCACTAGTGCAGAGTTATCTCAAAGAAATGGGCCACGGTGTTTCTGTATCTCTATTATGTTGGTGCGGCTTCGGAACTGTTAAATATCTCGATATATCTCGAAAACTACGCTTCTGATCAAAAAATATCATAGAACATAAATTGTAGGAAACATAATTCTCTACAAAAAAGGTCTCTTAAGATTTTGCCATAGCTCGTTTCGTTTCCGAGATATTTGCAGATATATCTCAAGGGAAGGGGCCTGACCGACATATTTCGAGATATTTCTTCTTCTTGTTGTTCTTCTTCTGCACAGCTAAGCTGGAAGTGGCATTTGCAGCTCGCAATAGTGCAGAGTTATCTCAAAGAAAGAGGCCACGGTGATTCTGTACCTCTATTATGTTGGTGCAGCTTCGGAACTTTTAAATATCTTGATATATCTCGAAAACTACGCGTCTGATCAAAAAATATCATAGAACATAAAAAGTAGGAAACTTAATTCTCTACAAAAAAGGTCTCTTACCATTTTGCCATAGCTCGCTTCGTTTCCGAGATATGAGCAGATTTATCTCAAGGGAAGGGGCCTGACGGACATATTTCGAGATATTTCTTCTTCTTGTTGTTCTTCTTCTGCACAGCTAAGCTGGAAGTGGCATTTGCAGCTCGCAATAGTGCAGAGTTATCTCAAAGAAAGAGGCCACGGTGATTCTGTACCTCTATTATGTTGGTGCAGCTTCGGAACTTTTAAATATCTTGATATTTCTCGAGAACTACGCATCTGATCAAAAAATATCATAGAACATAAAAAGTAGGAAACTTAATTCTCTACAAATAAGGTCTCTTAACATTTTGCCATAGCTCACTTCGTTTCCGAGATATTTGCAGATTTATCTCAAGGGAAGGGGCCTGACGGACATATTTCGAAATATTTCTTCTTCTTGTTGTTCTTCTTCTGCACAGCTAAGCTGGAAGTGGCATTTGCAGCTCGCAATAGTGCAGAGTTATCTCAAAGAAGGGGGCCACGGTGTTTCTGTATCTCTATTATGTTGGTGCGGCTTCGGAACTTTTAAATATCTTGATATATCTCGAGAACAACGCATCTGATCAAAAAATATCATAGAACATAAAAAGTAGGAAACTTAATTCTCTACAACAAAGGTCTCTTAACATTTTGCCATAGCTCGCTTCGTTTCCGAGATATTTGCAGATTTATCTCGAGGGAAGGGGCCTGACGGACATATTTCGAGATATTTCTTCTTCTTGTTGTTCTTCTTCTGCACAGCTAAGCTGGAAGTGGCATTTGCAGCTCGCAATAGTGCAGAGTTATCTCAAAGAAGGGGGCCACGGTGTTTCTGTATCTCTATTATGTTGGTGCGGCTTCGGAACTTTTAAATATCTTGATATATCTCGAGAACAACGCATCTGATCAAAAAATATCATAGAACATAAAAAGTAGGAAACTTAATTCTCTACAACAAAGGTCTCTTAACATTTTGCCATAGCTCGCTTCGTTTCCGAGATATTTGCAGATTTATCTCGAGGGAAGGGGCCTGACGGACATATTTCGAGATATTTCTTCTTCTTGTTGTTCTTCTTCTGCACAGCTAAGCTGGAAGTGGCATTTGCGGCTCGCACTAGTGCAGAGTTATCTCAAAGAAAGGGGCCACGGTGTTTCTGTATCTCTATTATGTTGGTGCGGCTTCGGAACTTTTAAATATCTCGATATATCTCGAAAACTACGCGTCTGATCAAAAAATATCATAGAACATAAAAAGTAGGAAACTTAATTCTCTACAAAAAAGGTCTCTTACCATTTTGCCATAGCTCGCTGCGTTTCCGAGATATGTGCAGATTTATCTCAAGGGAAGGGGCCTGACGGACATATTTCGAGATATTTCTTCTTCTTGTTGTTCTACTTCTGCACAGCTAAGCTGGAAGTGGCATTTGCAGCTCGCAATAGTGTAGAGTTATCTCAAAGAAAGGGGCCACGGTGTTTCTGTATCTCTATTATGTTGGTGCGGCTTCGGAACTTTTAAATATCTCGATATATCTCGAAAACTACGCGTCTGATCAAAAAATATCATAGAACATAAAAAGTAGGAAACTTAATTCTCTACAAAAAAGGTCTCTTAACATTTTGCCATAGCTCGCTTCGTTTCCGAGATATTTGCAGATTTATCTCGAGGGAAGGGGCCTGACGGACATATTTCGAGATATTTCTTCTTCTTGTTGTTCTTCTTCTGCACAGCTAAGCTGGAAGTGGCATTTGCGGCTCGCACTAGTGCAGAGTTATCTCAAAGAAATGGGCCACGGTGTTTCTGTATCTCTATTATGTTGGTGCGGCTTCGGAACTGTTAAATATCTCGATATATCTCGAAAACTACGCTTCTGATCAAAAAATATCATAGAACATAAATTGTAGGAAACATAATTCTCTACAAAAAAGGTCTCTTAAGATTTTGCCATAGCTCGTTTCGTTTCCGAGATATTTGCAGATATATCTCAAGGGAAGGGGCCTGACCGACATATTTCGAGATATTTCTTCTTCTTGTTGTTCTTCTTCTGCACAGCTAAGCTGGAAGTGGCATTTGCAGCTCGCAATAGTGCAGAGTTATCTCAAAGAAAGAGGCCACGGTGATTCTGTACCTCTATTATGTTGGTGCAGCTTCGGAACTTTTAAATATCTTGATATATCTCGAAAACTACGCGTCTGATCAAAAAATATCATAGAACATAAAAAGTAGGAAACTTAATTCTCTACAAAAAAGGTCTCTTACCATTTTGCATAGCTCGCTTCGTTTCCGAGATATGAGCAGATTTATCTCAAGGGAAGGGGCCTGACGGACATATTTCGAGATATTTCTTCTTCTTGTTGTTCTTCTTCTGCACAGCTAAGCTGGAAGTGGCATTTGCAGCTCGCAATAGTGCAGAGTTATCTCAAAGAAAGAGGCCACGGTGATTCTGTACCTCTATTATGTTGGTGCAGCTTCGGAACTTTTAAATATCTTGATATTTCTCGAGAACTACGCATCTGATCAAAAAATATCATAGAACATAAAAAGTAGGAAACTTAATTCTCTACAAATAAGGTCTCTTAACATTTTGCCATAGCTCACTTCGTTTCCGAGATATTTGCAGATTTATCTCAAGGGAAGGGGCCTGACGGACATATTTCGAAATATTTCTTCTTCTTGTTGTTCTTCTTCTGCACAGCTAAGCTGGAAGTGGCATTTGCAGCTCGCAATAGTGCAGAGTTATCTCAAAGAAGGGGGCCACGGTGTTTCTGTATCTCTATTATGTTGGTGCGGCTTCGGAACTTTTAAATATCTTGATATATCTCGAGAACAACGCATCTGATCAAAAAATATCATAGAACATAAAAAGTAGGAAACTTAATTCTCTACAACAAAGGTCTCTTAACATTTTGCCATAGCTCGCTTCGTTTCCGAGATATTTGCAGATTTATCTCGAGGGAAGGGGCCTGACGGACATATTTCGAGATATTTCTTCTTCTTGTTGTTCTTCTTCTGCACAGCTAAGCTGGAAGTGGCATTTGCAGCTCGCAATAGTGCAGAGTTATCTCAAAGAAGGGGGCCACGGTGTTTCTGTATCTCTATTATGTTGCTGCGGCTTCGGAACTTTTAAATATCTTGATATATCTCGAGAACAACGCATCTGATCAAAAAATATCATAGAACATAAAAAGTAGGAAACTTAATTCTCTACAACAAAGGTCTCTTAACATTTTGCCATAGCTCGCTTCGTTTCCGAGATATGAGCAGATTTATCTCAAGGGAAGGGGCCTGACGGACATATTTCGAGATATTTCTTCTTCTTGTTGTTCTTCTTCTGCACAGCTAAGCTGGAAGTGGCATTTGCAGCTCGCAATAGTGCAGAGTTATCTCAAAGAAAGAGGCCACGGTGATTCTGTACCTCTATTATGTTGGTGCAGCTTCGGAACTTTTAAATATCTTGATATTTCTCGAGAACTACGCATCTGATCAAAAAATATCATAGAACATAAAAAGTAGGAAACTTAATTCTCTACAAATAAGGTCTCTTAACATTTTGCCATAGCTCACTTCGTTTCCGAGATATTTGCAGATTTATCTCAAGGGAAGGGGCCTGACGGACATATTTCGAAATATTTCTTCTTCTTGTTGTTCTTCTTCTGCACAGCTAAGCTGGAAGTGGCATTTGCAGCTCGCAATAGTGCAGAGTTATCTCAAAGAAGGGGGCCACGGTGTTTCTGTATCTCTATTATGTTGGTGCAGCTTCGGAACTTTTAAATATCTTGATATATCTCGAAAACTACGCGTCTGATCAAAAAATATCATAGAACATAAAAAGTAGGAAACTTAATTCTCTACAAAAAAGGTCTCTTACCATTTTGCCATAGCTCGCTTCGTTTCCGAGATATGAGCAGATTTATCTCAAGGGAAGGGGCCTGACGGACATATTTCGAGATATTTCTTCTTCTTGTTGTTCTTCTTCTGCACAGCTAAGCTGGAAGTGGCATTTGCAGCTCGCAATAGTGCAGAGTTATCTCAAAGAAAGAGGCCACGGTGATTCTGTACCTCTATTATGTTGGTGCAGCTTCGGAACTTTTAAATATCTTGATATTTCTCGAGAACTACGCATCTGATCAAAAAATATCATAGAACATAAAAAGTAGGAAACTTAATTCTCTACAAATAAGGTCTCTTAACATTTTGCCATAGCTCACTTCGTTTCCGAGATATTTGCAGATTTATCTCAGGGGAAGGGGCCTGACGGACATATTTCGAAATATTTCTTCTTCTTGTTGTTCTTCTTCTGCACAGCTAAGCTGGAAGTGGCATTTGCAGCTCGCAATAGTGCAGAGTTATCTCAAAGAAGGGGGCCACGGTGTTTCTGTATCTCTATTATGTTGGTGCGGCTTCGGAACTTTTAAATATCTTGATATATCTCGAGAACAACGCATCTGATCAAAAAATATCATAGAACATAAAAAGTAGGAAACTTAATTCTCTACAACAAAGGTCTCTTAACATTTTGCCATAGCTCGCTTCGTTTCCGAGATATTTGCAGATTTATCTCGAGGGAAGGGGCCTGACGGACATATTTCGAGATATTTCTTCTTCTTGTTGTTCTTCTTCTGCACAGCTAAGCTGGAAGTGGCATTTGCAGCTCGCAATAGTGCAGAGTTATCTCAAAGAAGGGGGCCACGGTGTTTCTGTATCTCTATTATGTTGGTGCGGATTCGGAACTTTTAAATATCTTGATATATCTCGAGAACAACGCATCTGATCAAAAAATATCATAGAACATAAAAAGTAGGAAACTTAATTCTCTACAACAAAGGTCTCTTAACATTTTGCCATAGCTCGCTTCGTTTCCGAGATATGAGCAGATTTATCTCAAGGGAAGGGGCCTGACGGACATATTTCGAGATATTTCTTCTTCTTGTTGTTCTTCTTCTGCACAGCTAAGCTGGAAGTGGCATTTGCAGCTCGCAATAGTGCAGAGTTATCTCAAAGAAAGAGGCCACGGTGATTCTGTACCTCTATTATGTTGGTGCAGCTTCGGAACTTTTAAATATCTTGATATTTCTCGAGAACTACGCATCTGATCAAAAAATATCATAGAACATAAAAAGTAGGAAACTTAATTCTCTACAAATAAGGTCTCTTAACATTTTGCCATAGCTCACTTCGTTTCCGAGATATTTGCAGATTTATCTCAAGGGAAGGGGCCTGACGGACATATTTCGAAATATTTCTTCTTCTTGTTGTTCTTCTTCTGCACAGCTAAGCTAGAAGTGGCATTTGCAGCTCGCAATAGTGCAGAGTTATCTCAAAGAAGGGGGCCACGGTGTTTCTGTATCTCTATTATGTTGGTGCGGCTTCGGAACTTTTAAATATCTCGATATATCTCGAAAACTACGCGTCTGATCAAAAAATATCATAGAACATAAAAAGTAGGAAACTTAATTCTCTACAAAAAAGGTCTCTTACCATTTTGCCATAGCTCGCTGCGTTTCCGAGATATGTGCAGATTTATCTCAAGGGAAGGGGCCTGACGGACATATTTCGAGATATTTCTTCTTCTTGTTGTTCTTCTTCTGCACAGCTAAGCTGGAAGTGGCATTTGCAGCTCGCAATAGTGTAGAGTTATCTCAAAGAAAGGGGCCACGGTGTTTCTGTATCTCTATTATGTTGGTGCGGCTTCGGAACTTTTAAATATCTCGATATATCTCGAAAACTATGCGTCTGATCAAAAAATATCATAGAACATAAAAAGTAGGAAACTTAATTCTCTACAAAAAAGGTCTCTTACCATTTTGCCATAGCTCGCTTCGTTTCCGAGATATGTGCAGATTTATCTCAAGGGAAGGGGCCTGACGGACATATTTCGAGATATTTCTTCTTCTTGTTGTTCTTCTTCTGCACAGCTAAGCTGGAAGTGGCATTTGCAGCTCGCAATAGTGCAGAGTTATCTCAAAGAAAGAGGCCACGGTGATTCTGTACCTCTATTATGCTGGTGCAGCTTCGGAACTTTTAAATATCTTGATATATCTCGAAAACTACGCGTCTGATCAAAAAATATCATAGAACATAAAAAGTAGGAAACTTAATTCTCTACAAAAAAGGTCTCTTACCATTTTGCCATAGCTCGCTTCGTTTCCGAGATATGAGCAGATTTATCTCAAGGGAAGGGGCCTGACGGACATATTTCGAGATATTTCTTCTTCTTGTTGTTCTTCTTCTGCACAGCTAAGCTGGAAGTGGCATTTGCGGCTCGCACTAGTGCAGAGTTATCTCAAAGAAATGGGCCACGGTGTTTCTGTATCTCTATTATGTTGGTGCGGCTTCGGAACTTTTAAATATCTCGATATATCTCGAAAACTACGCTTCTGATCAAAAAATATCATAGAACATAAATTGTAGGAAACATAATTCTCTACAAAAAAGGTCTCTTAAGATTTTGCCATAGCTCGTTTCGTTTCCGAGATATTTGCAGATATATCTCAAGGGAAGGGGCCTGACCGACATATTTCGAGATATTTCTTCTTCTTGTTGTTCTTCTTCTGCACAGCTAAACTGGAAGTGGCATTTCCAGCTCGCAATAGTGCAGAGTTATCTCAAAGAAAGGGGCCACGGTGTTTCTGTATCTCTATTATGTTGGTGCGGCTTCGGAACTTTTAAATATCTCGATATATCTCGAGAACTACGCATCTGATCAAAAAATATCATAGAACATAAAAAGTAGGACACTTAATTCTCTACAAAAAAGGTCTCTTAACATTTTGCCATAGCTCGCTTCGTTTCCGAGATATTTGCAGATTTATCTCAAGGGAAGGGGCCTGACGGACATATTTCGAGATATTTCTTCTTCTTGTTGTTCTTCTTCTGCACAGCTAAGCTGGAAGTGGCATTTGCAGCTCGCAATAGTGCAGAGTTATGTCAAAGAAGGAGGCCACGGTGTTTCTGTACCTCTATTATGTTGGTGCGGCTTCGGAACTTTTAAATATCTCGATATATCTCGAAAACTACGCTTCTGATCAAAAAATATCATAGAACATAACTTGTAGGAAACATAATTCTCTACAAAAAACGTCTCTTAACATTTTGCCATAGCTCGCTTCGTTTCCGAGATATTTGCAGATTCAGCTCAAAGGAACGGGCCTGACGGACATATTTCGAGATATTTCTTCTTCTTGTTGTTCTTCTTCTGCACAGCTAAGCTGGAAGTGGCATTTGCAGCTCGCAATAGTGCAGAGTTATCTCAAAGAAAGGGGCCACGGTGTTTCTGTATCTCTATTATGTTGGTGCGGCTTCGGAACTTTTAAATATCTCGATATATCTCGAGAACTACGCATCTGATCAAAAAATATCATAGAACATAAAAAGTAGGACACTTAATTCTCTACAAAAAAGGTCTCTTAACATTTTGCCATAGCTCGCTTCGTTTCCGAGATATTTGCAGATTCAGCTCAAAGGAACGGGCCTGACGGACATATTTCGAGATATTTCTTCTTCTTGTTGTTCTTCTTCTGCACAGCTAAGCTGGAAGTGGCATTTGCAGCTCGCAATAGTGCAGAGTTATCTCAAAGAAGGGGGCCACGGTGTTTCTGTATCTCTATTATGTTGGTGCGGCTTCGGAACTTTTAAATATCTCGATATATCTCGAAAACTACGCGTCTGATCAAAAAATATCATAGAACATAAAAAGTAGGAAACTTAATTCTCTACAAAAAAGGTCTCTTACCATTTTGCCATAGCTCGCTTCGTTTCCGAGATATGAGCAGATTTATCTCAAGGGAAGGGGCCTGACGGACATATTTCGAGATATTTCTTCTTCTTGTTGTTCTTCTTCTGCACAGCTAAGCTGGAAGTGGCATTTGCAGCTCGCAATAGTGCAGAGTTATCTCAAAGAAAGAGGCCGCGGTGATTCTGTACCTATATTATGTTGGTGCAGCTTCGGAACTTTTAAATATCTTGATATATCTCGAGAACTACGCATCTGATCAAAAAATATCATAGAACATAAAAAGTAGGAAACTTAATTCTCTACAAATAAGGTCTCTTAACATTTTGCCATAGCTCACTTCGTTTCCGAGATATTTGCAGATTTATCTCAAGGGAAGGGGCCTGACGGACATATTTCGAAATATTTCTTCTTCTTGTTGTTCTTCTTCTGCACAGCTAAGCTGGAAGTGGCATTTGCAGCTCGCAATAGTGCAGAGTTATCTCAAAGAAGGGGGCCACGGTGTTTCTGTATCTCTATTATGTTGGTGCGGCTTCGGAACTTTTAAATATCTTGATATATCTCGAGAACTACGCATCTGATCAAAAAATATCATAGAACATAAAAAGTAGGAAACTTAATTCTCTACAAAAAAGGTCTCTTAACATTTTGCCATAGCTCGCTTCGTTTCCGAGATATTTGCAGATTTATCTCGAGGGAAGGGGCCTGACGGACATATTTCGAGATATTTCTTCTTCTTGTTGTTCTTCTTCTGCACAGCTAAACTGGAAGTGGCGTTTCCAGCTCGCAATAGCGCAGAGTTATCTCAAAGAAAGGGGCCACGGTGTTTCTGTATCTCTATTATGTTGGTGCGGCTTCGGAACTTTTAAATATCTTGATATATCTCGAGAACTACGCATCTGATCAAAAAATATCATGGAACATAAAAAGTAGGAAACTTAATTCTCTACAAATAAAGTCTCTTAACATTTTGCCATAGCTCGCTTCGTTTCCGAGATATTTGCAGATTTATCTCAAGGGAAGGGGCCTGACGGACATATTTCGAGATATTTCTTCTTCTTGTTGTTCTTCTTCTGCACAGCTAAGCTGGAAGTGGCATTTACAGCTCGCAATAGTGCAGAGTTATCTCAAAGAAAGGGGCCACGGTGTTTCTGTATCTCTATTATGTTGGTGCGGCTTCGGAACTTTTAAATATCTTGATATATCTCGAGAACTACGCATCTCATCAAAAAATATCATAGAATATAAAAAGTAGGGAACTTAATTCTCTACAAAAAAGGTCTCTTAACATTTTGCCATAGCTCTCTTCGTTTCCGAGATATTTGCAGATTTATCTCAAGGGAAGGGGCCTAACGGACATATTTCGAAATATTTCTTCTTCTTGTTGTTCTTCTTCTGCACAGCTAAGCTGGAAGTGGCATTTGCAGCTCGCAATAGTGCAGAGTTATCTCAAAGAAGGGGGCCACGGTGTTTCTGTATCTCTATTATGTTGGTGCGGCTTCGGAACTTTTAAATATCTTGATATATCTCGAGAACTACACATCTGATCAAAAAATATCATAGAACATAAAAAGTAGGAAACTTAATTCTCTACAAAAAAGGTCTCTTACCATTTTGCCATAGCTCGCTTCGTTTCCGAGATATGAGCAGATTTATCTCAAGGGAAGGGGCCTGACGGACATATTTCGAGATATTTCTTCTTCTTGTTGTTCTTCTTCTGCACAGCTAAGCTGGAAGTGGCATTTGCAGCTCGCAATAGTGCAGAGTTATCTCAAAGAAAGAGGCCACGGTGATTCTGTACCTCTATTATGTTGGTGCAGCTTCGGAACTTTTAAATATCTTGATATATCTCGAGAACTACGCATCTGATCAAAAAATATCATAGAACATAAAAAGTAGGAAACTTAATTCTCTACAAAAAAGGTCTCTTAACATTTTCCCATAGCTCGCTTCGTTTCCGAGATATTTGCAGATTTATCTCGAGGGAAGGGGCCTGACGGACATATTTCGAGATATTTCTTCTTCTTGTTGTTCTTCTTCTGCACAGCTAAACTGGAAGTGGCGTTTCCAGCTCGCAATAGCGCAGAGTTATCTCAAAGAAAGGGGCCACGGTGTTTCTGTATCTCTATTATGTTGGTGCGGCTTCGGAACTTTTAAATATCTTGATATATCTCGAGAACTACGCATCTGATCAAAAAATATCATGGAACATAAAAAGTAGGAAACTTAATTCTCTACAAATAAAGTCTCTTAACATTTTGCCATAGCTCGCTTCGTTTCCGAGATATTTGCAGATTTATCTCAAGGGAAGGGGCCTGACGGACATATTTCGAGATATTTCTTCTTCTTGTTGTTCTTCTTCTGCACACCTAAGCTGGAAGTGGCATTTACAGCTCGCAATAGTGCAGAGTTATCTCAAAGAAAGGGGCCACGGTGTTTCTGTATCTCTATTATGTTGGTGCGGCTTCGGAACTTTTAAATATCTTGATATATCTCGAGAACTACGCATCTCATCAAAAAATATCATAGAATATAAAAAGTAGGGAACTTAATTCTCTACAAAAAAGGTCTCTTAACATTTTGCCATAGCTCTCTTCGTTTCCGAGATATTTGCAGATTTATCTCAAGGGAAGGGGCCTAACGGACATATTTCGTGATATTTCTTCTTCTTGTTGTTCTTCTTCTGCACAGCTAAGCTGGAAGTGGCATTTGCAGCTCGCAATAGTGCGGAGTTATCCCAAAGAAAGGGGCCACGGTGTTTCTGTATCTCTATTATGTTGGTGCGGCTTCGGAACTATTAAATATCTTGATATATCTCGAGAACTACGCATCTGATCAAAAAATATCATAGAACATAAAAAGTAGGAAACTTAATTCTCTACAAATAAAGTCTCTTAACATTTTGCCATAGCTCGCTTCATTTCCGAGATATTTGCAGATTTATCTCAAGGGAAGGGGCCTGACGGACATATTTCGAGACATTTCTTCTTCTTGTTGTTCTTCTTCTGCACAGCTAAGCTGGAAGTGGCATTTGCGGCTCGCACTAGTGCAGAGTTATCTCAAAGAAAGGGGCCACGGTGTTTCTGTATCTCTATTATGTTGGTGCGGCTTCGGAACTTTTAAATATCTCGATATATCTCGAAAACTACGCGTCTGATCAAAAAATATCATAGAAGATAAAAAGTAGGAAACTTAATTCTCTACAAAAAAGGTCTCTTACCATTTTGCCATAGCTCGCTGCGTTTCCGAGATATGTGCAGATTTATCTCAAGGGAAGGGGCCTGACGGACATATTTCGAGATATTTCTTCTTCTTGTTGTTCTTCTTCTGCACAGCTAAGCTGGAAGTGGCATTTGCAGCTCGCAATAGTGTAGAGTTATCTCAAAGAAAGGGGCCACGGTGTTTCTGTATCTCTATTATGTTGGTGCGGCTTCGGAACTTTTAAATATCTCGATATATCTCGAAAACTACGCGTCTGATCAAAAAATATCATAGAACATAAAAAGTAGGAAACTTAATTCTCTACAAAAAAGGTCTCTTACCATTTTGCCATAGCTCGCTTCGTTTCCGAGATATGAGCAGATTTATCTCAAGGGAAGGGGCCTGACGGACATATTTCGAGATATTTCTTCTTCTTGTTGTTCTTCTTCTGCACAGCTAAGCTGGAAGTGGCATTTGCAGCTCGCAATAGTGCAGAGTTATCTCAAAGAAAGAGGCCACGGTGATTCTGTACCTCTATTATGTTGGTGCAGCTTCGGAACTTTTAAATATCTTGATATATCTCGAGAACTACGCATCTGATCAAAAAATATCATAGAACATAAAAAGTAGGAAACATAATTCTCTACAAATAAGGTCTCTTAACATTTTGCCATAGCTCACTTCGTTTCCGAGATATTTGCAGATTTATCTCAAGGGAAGGGGCCTGACGGACATATTTCGAAATATTTCTTCTTCTTGTTGTTCTTCTTCTGCACAGCTAAGCTGGAAGTGGCATTTGCAGCTCGCAATAGTGCAGAGTTATCTCAAAGAAGGGGGCCACGGTGTTTCTGTATCTCTATTATGTTGGTGCGGCTTCGGAACTTTTAAATATCTTGATATATCTCGAGAACTACGCATCTGATCAAAAAATATCATAGAACATAAAAAGTAGGAAACTTAATTCTCTACAAAAAAGGTCTCTTAACATTTTGCCATAGCTCGCTTCGTTTCCGAGATATTTGCAGATTCAGCTCAAAGGAACGGGCCTGACGGACATATTTCGAGATATTTCTTCTTCTTGTTGTTCTTCTTCTGCACAGCTAAGCTGGAAGTGGCATTTACAGCTCGCAATAGTGCAGAGTTATCTCAAAGAAAGGGGCCACGGTGTTTCTGTATCTCTATTATGTTGGTGCGGCTTCGGAACTTTTAAACATCTCGATATATCTCGAGAACTACGCATCTGATCAAAAAATATCATAGAACATAAAAAGTAGGCCACTTAATTCTCTACAAAAAAGGTCTCTTAACATTTTGCCATAGCTCGCTTCGTTTCCGAGATATTTGCAGATTCAGCTCAAAGGAACGGGCCTGACGGACATATTTCGAGATATTTCTTCTTCTTGTTGTTCTTCTTCTGCACAGCTAAGCTGGAAGTGGCATTTGCGGCTCGCACTAGTGCAGAGTTATCTCAAAGAAAGGGGCCACGGTGTTTCTGTATCTCTATTATGTTGGTGCGGCTTCGGAACTTTTAAATATCTCGATATATCTCGAAAACTACGCGTCTGATCAAAAAATATCATAGAACATAAAAAGTAGGAAACTTAATTCTCTACAAAAAAGGTCTCTTACCATTTTGCCATAGCTCGCTTCGTTTCCGAGATATGAGCAGATTTATCTCAAGGGAAGGGGCCTGACGGACATATTTCGAGATATTTCTTCTTCTTGTTGTTCTTCTTCTGCACAGCTAAGCTGGAAGTGGCATTTGCAGCTCGCAATAGTGCAGAGTTATCTCAAAGAAAGAGGCCACGGTGATTCTGTACCTCTATTATGTTGGTGCAGCTTCGGAACTTTTAAATATCTTGATATATCTCGAGAACTACGCATCTGATCAAAAAATATCATAGAACATAAAAAGTAGGAAACTTAATTCTCTACAAATAAGGTCTCTTAACATTTTGCCATAGCTCACTTCGTTTCCGAGATATTTGCAGATTTATCTCAAGGGAAGGGGCCTGACGGACATATTTCGAAATATTTCTTCTTCTGCACAGCTAAGCTGGAAGTGGCATTTGCAGCTCGCAATAGTGCAGAGTTATCTCAAAGAAGGGGGCCACGGTGTTTCTGTATCTCTATTATGTTGGTGCGGCTTCGGAACTTTTAAATATCTTGATATATCTCGAGAACTACGCATCTGATCAAAAAATATCATAGAACATAAAAAGTAGGAAACTTAATTCTCTACAAAAAAGGTCTCTTAACATTTTGCCATAGCTCGCTTCGTTTCCGAGATATTTGCAGATTTATCTCGAGGGAAGGGGCCTGACGGACATATTTCGAGATATTTCTTCTTCTTGTTGTTCTTCTTCTGCACAGCTAAACTGGAAGTGGCGTTTCCAGCTCGCAATAGCGCAGAGTTATCTCAAAGAAAGGGGCCACGGTGTTTCTGTATCTCTATTATGTTGGTGGGGCTTCGGAACTTTTAAATATCTTGATATATCTCGAGAACTACGCATCTCATCAAAAAATATCATAGAATATAAAAAGTAGGGAACTTAATTCTCTACAAAAAAGGTCTCTTAACATTTTGCCATAGCTCTCTTCGTTTCCGAGATATTTGCAGATTTATCTCAAGGGAAGGGGCCTAACGGACATATTTCGTGATATTTCTTCTTCTTGTTGTTCTTCTTCTGCACAGCTAAGCTGGAAGTGGCATTTGCAGCTCGCAATAGTGCAGAGTTATCTGAAAGAAAGGGGCCACGGTGTTTCTGTATCTCTATTATGTTGGTGCGGCTTCGGAACTTTTAAATATCTCGATATATCTCGAAAACTACGCTTCTGATCAAAAAAGATCATAGAACATAACTTGTAGGAAACATAATTCTCTACAAAAAACGTCTCTTAACATTTTGCCATAGCTCGCTTCGTTTCCGAGATATTTGCAGATTCAGCTCAAAGGAACGGGCCTGACGGACATATTTCGAGATATTTCTTCTTCTTGTTGTTCTTCTTCTGCACAGCTAAGCTGGAAGTGGCATTTACAGCTCGCAATAGTGCGGAGTTATCTCAAAGAAAGGGGCCACGGTGTTTCTGTATCTCTATTATGTTGGTGCGGCTTCGGAACTATTAAATATCTTGATATATCTCGAGAACTACGCATCTGATCAAAAAATATTATAGAACATAAAAAGTAGGCCACTTAATTCTCTACAAAAAAGGTCTCTTAACATTTTGCCATAGCTCGCTTCGTTTCCGAGATATTTGCAGATTCAGCTCAAAGGAACGGGCCTGACGGACATATTTCGAGATATTTCTTCTTCTTGTTGTTCTTCTTCTGCACAGCTAAGCTGGAAGTGGCATTTGCGGCTCGCACTAGTGCAGAGTTATCTCAAAGAAAGGGGCCACGGTGTTTCTGTATCTCTATTATGTTGGTGCGGCTTCGGAACTTTTAAATATCTTGATATATCTCGAGAACTACGCATCTGATCAAAAAATATCATAGAACATAAATTGTAGGAAACATAATTCTCTACAAAACAGGTCTGTTAACATTTTGCCATAGCTCGCTTCGTTTCCGAGATATTTGCAGATATATCTCAAGGGAAGGGGCCTGACGGACATATTTCGAGATATTTCTTCTTCTTGTTGTTCTTCTTCTGCACAGCTAAGCTGGAAGTGGCATTTACAGCTCGCAATAGTGCAGAGTTATCTCAAAGAAAGGGGCCACGGTGTTTCTGTATCTCTATTATGTTGGTGCGGCTTCGGAACTTTTAAATATCTTGATATATCTCGAGAACTACGCATCTGATCAAAAAATATCATAGAACATAAAAAGTAGGACACTTAATTTTCTACAGAAAAGGTCTCTTAACATTTTGCCAGAGCTCGCTTCGTTTCCGAGATATTTGCAGATTTATCTCAAGGGAAGGGGCCTGACGGACATATTTCGAGATATTTCTTCTTCTTGTTGTTCTTCTTCTTCACAGCTAAGCTGGAAGTGGCATTTACAGCTCGCAATAGTGCAGAGTTATCTCAAAGAAAGGGGCCACGGTGTTTCTGTATCTCTATTATGTTGGTGCGGCTTCGGAACTTTTAAATATCTTGATATATCTCGAGAACTACGCATCTGATCAAAAAATATCATAGAACATAAAAAGTAGGAAACTTAATTCTCTACAAATAAAGTCTCTTAACATTTTGCCATAGCTCGCTTCATTTCCGAGATATTTGCAGATTTATCTCAAGGGAAGGGGCCTGACGGACATATTTCGAGACATTTCTTCTTCTTGTTGTTCTTCTTCTGCACAGCTAAGCTGGAAGTGGCATTTGCAGCTCGCAATAGTGCAGAGTTATCTCAAAGAAAGGGGCCACGGTGTTTCTGTATCTCTATTATGTTGGTGCGGCTTCGGAACTTTTAAATATCTTGATATATCTCGAGAACTACGCATCTGATCAAAAAATATCATAAAACATAAAAAGTAGGAAACTTAATTCTCTACAAAAAAGGTCTCTTAACATTGTGCCATAGCTCGCTTCGTTTCCGAGATATATGCAGATTTATCTCAAGGGAAGGGGCCTGACGGACATATTTCGAGATATTTCTTCTTCTTGTTGTTCTTCTTCTGCACAGCTAAGCTGGAAGTGGCATTTACAGCTCGCAATAGTGCAGAGTTATCTCAAAGAAAGGGGCCACGGTGTTTCTGTATCTCTATTATGTTGGTGCGGCTTCGGAACTTTTAAATATCTTGATATATCTCGAGAACTACGCATCTGATCAAAAAATATCATAGAACATAAAAAGTAGGACACTTAATTTTCTACAGAAAAGGTCTCTTAACATTTTGCCAGAGCTCGCTTCGTTTCCGAGATATTTGCAGATTTATCTCAAGGGAAGGGGCCTGACGGACATATTTCGAGATATTTCTTCTTCTTGTTGTTCTTCTTCTTCACAGCTAAGCTAGAAGTGGCATTTACAGCTCGCAATAGTGCAGAGTTATCTCAAAGAAAGGGGCCACGGTGTTTCTGTATCTCTATTATGTTGGTGCGGCTTCGGAACTTTTAAATATCTTGATATATCTCGAGAACTACGCATCTGATCAAAAAATATCATAGAACATAAAAAGTAGGAAACTTAATTCTCTACAAATAGAGTCTCTTAACATTTTGCCATAGCTCGCTTCATTTCCGAGATATTTGCAGATTTATCTCAAGGGAAGGGGCCTGACGGACATATTTCGAGACATTTCTTCTTCTTGTTGTTCTTCTTCTGCACAGCTAAGCTGGAAGTGGCATTTGCAGCTCGCAATAGTGCAGAGTTATCTCAAAGAAAGGGGCCACGGTGTTTCTGTATCTCTATTATGTTGGTGCGGCTTCGGAACTTTTAAATATCTTGATATATCTAGAGAACTACGCATCTGATCAAAAAATATCATAGAACATAAAAAATAGGAAACTTAATTCTCTACAAAAAAGGTCTCTTAACATTGTGCCATAGCTCGCTTCGTTTCCGAGATATATGCAGATTTATCTCAAGGGAAGGGGCCTGACGGACATATTTCGAGATATTTCTTCTTCTTGTTGTTCTTCTTCTGCACAGCTAAACTGGAAGTGGCATTGGCGGCTCGCACTAGTGCAGAGTTATCTCAAAGAAAGGGGCCACGGTGTTTCTGTATCTCTATTATGTTGGTGCGGCTTCGGAACTTTTAAATATCTCGATATATCTCGAAAACTACGCTTCTGATCAAAAAATTTCATAGAACCTAAATTGTAGGAAACATAATTCTCTACAAAAAACGTCTCTTAACATTTTGCCATAGCTCGCTTCGTTTCCGAGATATTTGCAGATTTATCTCAAGGGAAGGGGCCTGACGGACATATTTCGAGATATTTCTTCTTCTTGTTGTTCTTCTTCTGCACAGCTAAACTGGAAGTGGCATTTCCAGCTCGCAATAGTGCAGAGTTATCTCAAAGAAAGGGGCCACGGTGTTTCTGTATCTCTATTATGTTGGTGCGGCTTCGGAACTTTTAAATATCTTGATATATCTCGAGAACTACGCATCTGATCAAAAAATATCATAGAACATAAAAAGTAGGAAACTTAATTCTCTACAAATAAAGTCTCTTAACATTTTGCCATAGCTCGCTTCATTTCCGAGATATTTGCAGATTTATCTCAAGGGAAGGGGCCTGACGGACATATTTCGAGACATTTCTTCTTCTTGTTGTTCTTCTTCTGCACAGCTAAGCTGGAAGTGGCATTTGCAGCTCGCAATAGTGCAGAGTTATCTCAAAGAAAGGGGCCACGGTGTTTCTGTATCTCTATTATGTTGGTGCGGCTTCGGAACTTTTAAATATCTTGATATATCTCGAAAACTACGCATCTGATCAAAAAATATCATAGAACATAAAAAGTAGGAAACTTAATTCTCTACAAAAAAGGTCTCTTAACATTGTGCCATAGCTCGCTTCGTTTCCGAGATATATGCAGATTTATCTCAAGGGAAGGGGCCTGACGGACATATTTCGAGATATTTCTTCTTCTTGTTGTTCTTCTTCTGCACAGCTAAGCTGGAAGTGGCATTTACAGCTCGCAATAGTGCAGAGTTATCTCAAAGAAAGGGGCCACGGTGTTTCTGTATCTCTATTATGTTGGTGCGGCTTCGGAACTTTTAAATATCTTGATATATCTCGAGAACTACGCATCTGATCAAAAAATATCATAGAACATAAAAAGTAGGACACTTAATTCTCTACAAAAAAGGTCTCTTAACATTTTGCCATAGCTCGCTTCGTTTCCGAGATATTTGCAGATTCAGCTCAAAGGAACGGGCCTGACGGACATATTTCGAGATATTTCTTCTTCTTGTTGTTCTTCTTCTGCACAGCTAAGCTGGAAGTGGCATTTACAGCTCGCAATAGTGCGGAGTTATCTCAAAGAAAGGGGCCACGGTGTTTCTGTATCTCTATTATGTTGGTGCGGCTTCGGAACTATTAAATATCTTGATATATCTCGAGAACTACGCATCTGATCAAAAAATATCATAGAACATAAAAAGTAGGCCACTTAATTCTCTACAAAAAAGGTCTCTTAACATTTTGCCATAGCTCGCTTCGTTTCCGAGATATTTGCAGATTCAGCTCAAAGGAACGGGCCTGACGGACATATTTCGAGATATTTCTTCTTCTTGTTGTTCTTCTTCTGCACAGCTAAGCTGGAAGTGGCATTTGCGGCTCGCACTAGTGCAGAGTTATCTCAAAGAAAGGGGCCACGGTGTTTCTGTATCTCTATTATGTTGGTGCGGCTTCGGAACTTTTAAATATCTTGATATATCTCGAGAACTACGCATCTGATCAAAAAATATCATAGAACATAAATTGTAGGAAACATAATTCTCTACAAAACAGGTCTGTTAACATTTTGCCATAGCTCGCTTCGTTTCCGAGATATTTGCAGATATATCTCAAGGGAAGGGGCCTGACGGACATATTTCGAGATATTTCTTCTTCTTGTTGTTCTTCTTCTGCACAGCTAAGCTGGAAGTGGCATTTACAGCTCGCAATAGTGCAGAGTTATCTCAAAGAAAGGGGCCACGGTGTTTCTGTATCTCTATTATGTTGGTGCGGCTTCGGAACTTTTAAATATCTTGATATATCTCGAGAACTACGCATCTGATCAAAAAATATCATAGAACATAAAAAGTAGGACACTTAATTTTCTACAGAAAAGGTCTCTTAACATTTTGCCAGAGCTCGCTTCGTTTCCGAGATATTTGCAGATTTATCTCAAGGGAAGGGGCCTGACGGACATATTTCGAGATATTTCTTCTTCTTGTTGTTCTTCTTCTTCACAGCTAAGCTGGAAGTGGCATTTACAGCTCGCAATAGTGCAGAGTTATCTCAAAGAAAGGGGCCACGGTGTTTCTGTATCTCTATTATGTTGGTGCGGCTTCGGAACTTTTAAATATCTTGATATATCTCGAGAACTACGCATCTGATCAAAAAATATCATAGAACATAAAAAGTAGGAAACTTAATTCTCTACAAATAAAGTCTCTTAACATTTTGCCATAGCTCGCTTCATTTCCGAGATATTTGCAGATTTATCTCAAGGGAAGGGGCCTGACGGACATATTTCGAGACATTTCTTCTTCTTGTTGTTCTTCTTCTGCACAGCTAAGCTGGAAGTGGCATTTGCAGCTCGCAATAGTGCAGAGTTATCTCAAAGAAAGGGGCCACGGTGTTTCTGTATCTCTATTATGTTGGTGCGGCTTCGGAACTTTTAAATATCTTGATATATCTCGAGAACTACGCATCTGATCAAAAAATATCATAAAACATAAAAAGTAGGAAACTTAATTCTCTACAAAAAAGGTCTCTTAACATTGTGCCATAGCTCGCTTCGTTTCCGAGATATATGCAGATTTATCTCAAGGGAAGGGGCCTGACGGACATATTTCGAGATATTTCTTCTTCTTGTTGTTCTTCTTCTGCACAGCTAAGCTGGAAGTGGCATTTACAGCTCGCAATAGTGCAGAGTTATCTCAAAGAAAGGGGCCACGGTGTTTCTGTATCTCTATTATGTTGGTGCGGCTTCGGAACTTTTAAATATCTTGATATATCTCGAGAACTACGCATCTGATCAAAAAATATCATAGAACATAAAAAGTAGGACACTTAATTTTCTACAGAAAAGGTCTCTTAACATTTTGCCAGAGCTCGCTTCGTTTCCGAGATATTTGCAGATTTATCTCAAGGGAAGGGGCCTGACGGACATATTTCGAGATATTTCTTCTTCTTGTTGTTCTTCTTCTTCACAGCTAAGCTAGAAGTGGCATTTACAGCTCGCAATAGTGCAGAGTTATCTCAAAGAAAGGGGCCACGGTGTTTCTGTATCTCTATTATGTTGGTGCGGCTTCGGAACTTTTAAATATCTTGATATATCTCGAGAACTACGCATCTGATCAAAAAATATCATAGAACATAAAAAGTAGGAAACTTAATTCTCTACAAATAGAGTCTCTTAACATTTTGCCATAGCTCGCTTCATTTCCGAGATATTTGCAGATTTATCTCAAGGGAAGGGGCCTGACGGACATATTTCGAGACATTTCTTCTTCTTGTTGTTCTTCTTCTGCACAGCTAAGCTGGAAGTGGCATTTGCAGCTCGCAATAGTGCAGAGTTATCTCAAAGAAAGGGGCCACGGTGTTTCTGTATCTCTATTATGTTGGTGCGGCTTCGGAACTTTTAAATATCTTGATATATCTAGAGAACTACGCATCTGATCAAAAAATATCATAGAACATAAAAAATAGGAAACTTAATTCTCTACAAAAAAGGTCTCTTAACATTGTGCCATAGCTCGCTTCGTTTCCGAGATATATGCAGATTTATCTCAAGGGAAGGGGCCTGACGGACATATTTCGAGATATTTCTTCTTCTTGTTGTTCTTCTTCTGCACAGCTAAACTGGAAGTGGCATTGGCGGCTCGCACTAGTGCAGAGTTATCTCAAAGAAAGGGGCCACGGTGTTTCTGTATCTCTATTATGTTGGTGCGGCTTCGGAACTTTTAAATATCTCGATATATCTCGAAAACTACGCTTCTGATCAAAAAATTTCATAGAACCTAAATTGTAGGAAACATAATTCTCTACAAAAAACGTCTCTTAACATTTTGCCATAGCTCGCTTCGTTTCCGAGATATTTGCAGATTTATCTCAAGGGAAGGGGCCTGACGGACATATTTCGAGATATTTCTTCTTCTTGTTGTTCTTCTTCTGCACAGCTAAACTGGAAGTGGCATTTCCAGCTCGCAATAGTGCAGAGTTATCTCAAAGAAAGGGGCCACGGTGTTTCTGTATCTCTATTATGTTGGTGCGGCTTCGGAACTTTTAAATATCTTGATATATCTCGAGAACTACGCATCTGATCAAAAAATATCATAGAACATAAAAAGTAGGAAACTTAATTCTCTACAAATAAAGTCTCTTAACATTTTGCCATAGCTCGCTTCATTTCCGAGATATTTGCAGATTTATCTCAAGGGAAGGGGCCTGACGGACATATTTCGAGACATTTCTTCTTCTTGTTGTTCTTCTTCTGCACAGCTAAGCTGGAAGTGGCATTTGCAGCTCGCAATAGTGCAGAGTTATCTCAAAGAAAGGGGCCACGGTGTTTCTGTATCTCTATTATGTTGGTGCGGCTTCGGAACTTTTAAATATCTTGATATATCTCGAAAACTACGCATCTGATCAAAAAATATCATAGAACATAAAAAGTAGGAAACTTAATTCTCTACAAAAAAGGTCTCTTAACATTGTGCCATAGCTCGCTTCGTTTCCGAGATATATGCAGATTTATCTCAAGGGAAGGGGCCTGACGGACATATTTCGAGATATTTCTTCTTCTTGTTGTTCTTCTTCTGCACAGCTAAGCTGGAAGTGGCATTTACAGCTCGCAATAGTGCAGAGTTATCTCAAAGAAAGGGGCCACGGTGTTTCTGTATCTCTATTATGTTGGTGCGGCTTCGGAACTTTTAAATATCTTGATATATCTCGAGAACTACGCATCTGATCAAAAAATATCATAGAACATAAAAAGTAGGACACTTAATTTTCTACAGAAAAGGTCTCTTAACATTTTGCCAGAGCTCGCTTCGTTTCCGAGATATTTGCAGATTTATCTCAAGGGAAGGGGCCTGACGGACATATTTCGAGATATTTCTTCTTCTTGTTGTTCTTCTTCTTCACAGCTAAGCTGGAAGTGGCATTTACAGCTCGCAATAGTGCAGAGTTATCTCAAAGAAAGGGGCCACGGTGTTTCTGTATCTCTATTATGTTGGTGCGGCTTCGGAACTTTTAAATATCTTGATATATCTCGAGAACTACGCATCTGATCAAAAAATATCATAGAACATAAAAAGTAGGAAACTTAATTCTCTACAAATAAAGTCTCTTAACATTTTGCCATAGCTCGCTTCATTTCCGAGATATTTGCAGATTTATCTCAAGGGAAGGGGCCTGACGGACATATTTCGAGACATTTCTTCTTCTTGTTGTTCTTCTTCTGCACAGCTAAGCTGGAAGTGGCATTTGCAGCTCGCAATAGTGCAGAGTTATCTCAAAGAAAGGGGCCACGGTGTTTCTGTATCTCTATTATGTTGGTGCGGCTTCGGAACTTTTAAATATCTTGAAATATCTCGAGAACTACGCATCTGATCAAAAAATATCATAGAACATAAAAAGTAGGAAACTTAATTCTCTACAAAAAAGGTCTCTTAACATTGTGCCATAGCTCGCTTCGTTTCCGAGATATATGCAGATTTATCTCAAGGGAAGGGGCCTGACGGACATATTTCGAGATATTTCTTCTTCTTGTTGTTCTTCTTCTGCACAGCTAAGCTGGAAGTGGCATTTACAGCTCGCAATAGTGCAGAGTTATCTCAAAGAAAGGGGCCACGGTGTTTCTGTATCTCTATTATGTTGGTGCGGCTTCGGAACTTTTAAATATCTTGATATATCTCGAGAACTACGCATCTGATCAAAAAATATCATAGAACATAAAAAGTAGGACACTTAATTTTCTACAGAAAAGGTCTCTTAACATTTTGCCAGAGCTCGCTTCGTTTCCGAGATATTTGCAGATTTATCTCAAGGGAAGGGGCCTGACGGACATATTTCGAGATATTTCTTCTTCTTGTTGTTCTTCTTCTTCACAGCTAAGCTGGAAGTGGCATTTACAGCTCGCAATAGTGCAGAGTTATCTCAAAGAAAGGGGCCACGGTGTTTCTGTATCTCTATTATGTTGGTGCGGCTTCGGAACTTTTAAATATCTTGATATATCTCGAGAACTACGCATCTGATCAAAAAATATCATAGAACATAAAAAGTAGGAAACTTAATTCTCTACAAATAAAGTCTCTTAACATTTTGCCATAGCTCGCTTCATTTCCGAGATATTTGCAGATTTATCTCAAGGGAAGGGGCCTGACGGACATATTTCGAGACATTTCTTCTTCTTGTTGTTCTTCTTCTGCACAGCTAAGCTGGAAGTGGCATTTGCAGCTCGCAATAGTGCAGAGTTATCTCAAAGAAAGGGGCCACGGTGTTTCTGTATCTCTATTATGTTGGTGCGGCTTCGGAACTTTTAAATATCTTGATATATCTCGAGAACTACGCATCTGATCAAAAAATATCATAGAACATAAAAAGTAGGAAACTTAATTCTCTACAAAAAAGGTCTCTTAACATTGTGCCATAGCTCGCTTCGTTTCCGAGATATATGCAGATTTATCTCAAGGGAAGGGGCCTGACGGACATATTTCGAGATATTTCTTCTTCTTGTTGTTCTTCTTCTGCACAGCTAAGCTGGAAGTGGCATTTACAGCTCGCAATAGTGCAGAGTTATCTCAAAGAAAGGGGCCACGGTGTTTCTGTATCTCTATTATGTTGGTGCGGCTTCGGAACTTTTAAATATCTTGATATATCTCGAGAACTACGCATCTGATCAAAAAATATCATAGAACATAAAAAGTAGGACACTTAATTTTCTACAGAAAAGGTCTCTTAACATTTTGCCAGAGCTCGCTTCGTTTCCGAGATATTTGCAGATTTATCTCAAGGGAAGGGGCCTGACGGACATATTTCGAGATATTTCTTCTTCTTGTTGTTCTTCTTCTTCACAGCTAAGCTGGAAGTGGCATTTACAGCTCGCAATAGTGCAGAGTTATCTCAAAGAAAGGGGCCACGGTGTTTCTGTATCTCTATTATGTTGGTGCGGCTTCGGAACTTTTAAATATCTTGATATATCTCGAGAACTACGCATCTGATCAAAAAATATCATAGAACATAAAAAGTAGGACACTTAATTTTCTACAGAAAAGGTCTCTTAACATTTTGCCAGAGCTCGCTTCGTTTCCGAGATATTTGCAGATTTATCTCAAGGGAAGGGGCCTGACGGACATATTTCGAGATATTTCTTCTTCTTGTTGTTCTTCTTCTTCACAGCTAAGCTGGAAGTGGCATTTACAGCTCGCAATAGTGCAGAGTTATCTCAAAGAAAGGGGCCACGGTGTTTCTGTATCTCTATTATGTTGGTGCGGCTTCGGAACTTTTAAATATCTTGATATATCTCGAGAACTACGCATCTGATCAAAAAATATCATAGAACATAAAAAGTAGGAAACTTAATTCTCTACAAATAAAGTCTCTTAACATTTTGCCATAGCTCGCTTCATTTCCGAGATATTTGCAGATTTATCTCAAGGGAAGGGGCCTGACGGACATATTTCGAGACATTTCTTCTTCTTGTTGTTCTTCTTCTGCACAGCTAAGCTGGAAGTGGCATTTGCAGCTCGCAATAGTGCAGAGTTATCTCAAAGAAAGGGGCCACGGTGTTTCTGTATCTCTATTATGTTGGTGCGGCTTCGGAACTTTTAAATATCTTGATATATCTCGAGAACTACGCATCTGATCAAAAAATATCATAGAACATAAAAAGTAGGAAACTTAATTCTCTACAAAAAAGGTCTCTTAACATTGTGCCATAGCTCGCTTCGTTTCCGAGATATATGCAGATTTATCTCAAGGGAAGGGGCCTGACGGACATATTTCGAGATATTTCTTCTTCTTGTTGTTCTTCTTCTGCACAGCTAAGCTGGAAGTGGCATTTACAGCTCGCAATAGTGCAGAGTTATCTCAAAGAAAGGGGCCACGGTGTTTCTGTATCTCTATTATGTTGGTGCGGCTTCGGAACTTTTAAATATCTTGATATATCTCGAGAACTACGCATCTGATCAAAAAATATCATAGAACATAAAAAGTAGGACACTTAATTTTCTACAGAAAAGGTCTCTTAACATTTTGCCAGAGCTCGCTTCGTTTCCGAGATATTTGCAGATTTATCTCAAGGGAAGGGGCCTGACGGACATATTTCGAGATATTTCTTCTTCTTGTTGTTCTTCTTCTTCACAGCTAAGCTGGAAGTGGCATTTACAGCTCGCAATAGTGCAGAGTTATCTCAAAGAAAGGGGCCACGGTGTTTCTGTATCTCTATTATGTTGGTGCGGCTTCGGAACTTTTAAATATCTTGATATATCTCGAGAACTACGCATCTGATCAAAAAATATCATAGAACATAAAAAGTAGGAAACTTAATTCTCTACAAATAAAGTCTCTTAACATTTTGCCATAGCTCGCTTCATTTCCGAGATATTTGCAGATTTATCTCAAGGGAAGGGGCCTGACGGACATATTTCGAGACATTTCTTCTTCTTGTTGTTCTTCTTCTGCACAGCTAAGCTGGAAGTGGCATTTGCAGCTCGCAATAGTGCAGAGTTATCTCAAAGAAAGGGGCCACGGTGTTTCTGTATCTCTATTATGTTGGTGCGGCTTCGGAACTTTTAAATATCTTGATATATCTCGAGAACTACGCATCTGATCAAAAAATATCATAGAACATAAAAAGTAGGAAACTTAATTCTCTACAAAAAAGGTCTCTTAAGATTGTGCCATAGCTCGCTTCGTTTCCGAGATATATGCAGATTTCTCTCAAGGGAAGGGGCCTGACGGACATATTTCGAGATATTTCTTCTTCTTGTTGTTCTTCTTCTGCACAGCTAAACTGGAAGTGGCATTGGCGGCTCGCACTAGTGCAGAGTTATCTCAAAGAAAGGGGCCACGGTGTTTCTGTATCTCTATTATGTTGGTGCGGCTTCGGAACTTTTAAATATCTCGATATATCTCGAAAACTACGCTTCTGATCAAAAAATATCATAGAACCTAAATTGTAGGAAACATAATTCTCTACAAAAAACGTCTCTTAACATTTTGGCATAGCTCGCTTCGTTTCCGAGATATTTGCAGATTTATCTCAAGGGAAGGGGCCTGACGGACATATTTCGAGATATTTCTTCTTCTTGTTGTTCTTCTTCTGCACAGCTAAACTGGAAGTGGCATTTCCAGCTCGCAATAGTGCAGAGTTATCTCAAAGAAAGGGGCCACGGTGTTTCTGTATCTCTATTATGTTGGTGCGGCTTCGGAACTTTTAAATATCTTGATATATCTCGAGAACTACGCATCTGATCAAAAAATATCATAGAACATAAAAAGTAGGAAACTTAATTCTCTACAAATAAAGTCTCTTAACATTTTGCCATAGCTCGCTTCATTTCCGAGATATTTGCAGATTTATCTCAAGGGAAGGGGCCTGACGGACATATTTCGAGACATTTCTTCTTCTTGTTGTTCTTCTTCTGCACAGCTAAGCTGGAAGTGGCATTTGCAGCTCGCAATAGTGCAGAGTTATCTCAAAGAAAGGGGCCACGGTGTTTCTGTATCTCTATTATGTTGGTGCGGCTTCGGAACTTTTAAATATCTCGATATATCTCGAAAACTACGCATCTGATCAAAAAATATCATAGAACATGAATTGTAGGAAACATAATTCTCTACAAAAAAGGTCTCTTAAGATTTTGCCATAGCTCGTTTCGTTTCCGAGATATTTGCAGATATATCTCAAGGGAAGGGGCCTGACCGACATATTTCGAGATATTTCTTCTTCTTGTTGTTCTTCTTCTGCACAGCTAAACTGGAAGTGGCATTTCCAGCTCGCAATAGTGCAGAGTTATCTCAAAGAAAGGGGCCACGGTGTTTCTGTATCTCTATTATGTTGGTGCGGCTTCGGAACTTTTAAATATCTTGATATATCTCGAGAACTACGCATCTGATCAAAAAATATCATAGAACATAAAAAGTAGGAAACTTAATTCTCTACAAAAAAGGTCTCTTAACATTGTGCCATAGCTCGCTTCGTTTCCGAGATATATGCAGATTTATCTCAAGGGAAGGGGCCTGACGGACATATTTCGAGATATTTCTTCTTCTTGTTGTTCTTCTTCTGCACAGCTAAGCTGGAAGTGGCATTTACAGCTCGCAATAGTGCAGAGTTATCTCAAAGAAAGGGGCCACGGTGTTTCTGTATCTCTATTATGTTGGTGCGGCTTCGGAACTTTTAAATATCTTGATATATCTCGAGAACTACGCATCTGATCAAAAAATATCATAGAACATAAAAAGTAGGACACTTAATTTTCTACAGAAAAGGTCTCTTAACATTTTGCCAGAGCTCGCTTCGTTTCCGAGATATTTGCAGATTTATCTCAAGGGAAGGGGCCTGACGGACATATTTCGAGATATTTCTTCTTCTTGTTGTTCTTCTTCTTCACAGCTAAGCTGGAAGTGGCATTTACAGCTCGCAATAGTGCAGAGTTATCTCAAAGAAAGGGGCCACGGTGTTTCTGTATCTCTATTATGTTGGTGCGGCTTCGGAACTTTTAAATATCTTGATATATCTCGAGAACTACGCATCTGATCAAAAAATATCATAGAACATAAAAAGTAGGAAACTTAATTCTCTACAAATAAAGTCTCTTAACATTTTGCCATAGCTCGCTTCATTTCCGAGATATTTGCAGATTTATCTCAAGGGAAGGGGCCTGACGGACATATTTCGAGACATTTCTTCTTCTTGTTGTTCTTCTTCTGCACAGCTAAACTGGAAGTGGCATTTCCAGCTCGCAATAGTGCAGAGTTATCTCAAAGAAAGGGGCCACGGTGTTTCTGTATCTCTATTATGTTGGTGCGGCTTCGGAACTTTTAAATATCTTGATATATCTCGAGAACTACGCATCTGATCAAAAAATATCATAGAACATAAAAAGTAGGAAACTTAATTCTCTACAAATAAAGTCTCTTAACATTTTGCCATAGCTCGCTTCATTTCCGAGATATTTGCAGATTTATCTCAAGGGAAGGGGCCTGACGGACATATTTCGAGACATTTCTTCTTCTTGTTGTTCTTCTTCTGCACAGCTAAGCTGGAAGTGGCATTTGCAGCTCGCAATAGTGCAGAGTTATCTCAAAGAAAGGGGCCACGGTGTTTCTGTATCTCTATTATGTTGGTGCGGCTTCGGAACTTTTAAATATCTCGATATATCTCGAAAACTACGCATCTGATCAAAAAATATCATAGAACATGAATTGTAGGAAACATAATTCCCTACAAAAAAGGTCTCTCAAGATTTTGCCATAGCTCGTTTCGTTTCCGAGATATTTGCAGATATATCTCAAGGGAAGGGGCCTGACCGACATATTTCGAGATATTTCTTCTTCTTGTTGTTCTTCTTCTGCACAGCTAAACTGGAAGTGGCATTTCCAGCTCGCAATAGTGCAGAGTTATCTCAAGGAAAGGGGCCACGGTGTTTCTGTATCTCTATTATGTTGGTGCGGCTTCGGAACTTTTAAATATCTTGATATATCTCGAGAACTACGCATCTGATCAAAAAATATCATAGAACATAAAAAGTAGGAAACTTAATTCTCTACAAATAAAGTCTCTTAACATTTTGCCATAGCTCGCTTCGTTTCCGAGATATTTGCAGATTTATCTCAAGGGAAGGGGCCTGACGGACATATTTCGAGATATTTCTTCTTCTTGTTGTTCTTCTTCTGCACTGCTAAGCTGGAAGTGGCTTTTGCGGCTCGCACTAGTGCAGAGTTATCTCAAAGAAAGGGGCCACGGTGTTTCTGTATCTCTATTATGTTGGTGCGGCTTCGGAACTTTTAAATATCTCGATATATCTCGAAAACTACGCTTCTGATCAAAAAATATCATAGAACATACATTGTAGGAAACATAATTCTCTACAAAAAAGGTCTCTTAAGATTTTGCCATAGCTCGTTTCGTTTCCGAGATATTTGCAGATATATCTCAAGGGGGGGGGCCTGACCGACATATTTCGAGATATTTCTTCTTCTTGTTGTTCTTCTTCTGCACAGCTAAGCTGGAAGTGGCATTTACAGCTCGCAATAGTGCAGAGTTATCTCAAAGAAAGGGGCCACGGTGTTTCTGTATCTCTATTATGTTGGTGCGGCTTCGGAACTTTTAAATATCTTGATATATCTCGAGAACTACGCATCTGATCAAAAAATATCATAGAACATAAAAAGTAGGAAACTTAATTCTCTACAAATAAGGTCTCTTAACATTTTGCCATAGCTCGCTTCGTTTCCGAGATATTTGCAGATTTATCTCAAGGGAAGGGGCCTGACGGACATATTTCGAGATATTTCTTCTTCTTGTTGTTCTTCTTCTGCACAGCTAAGCTGGAAGTGGCATTTGCAGCTCGCAATAGTGCGGAGTTATCTCAAAGAAGGAGGCCACGGTGTTTCTGTACCTCTATTATGTTGGTGCGGCTTCGGAACTTTTAAATATCTCGATATATCTCGAAAACTACGCTTCTGATCAAAAAATATCATAGAACATAACTTGTAGGAAACATAATTCTCTACAAAAAACGTCTCTTAACATTTTGCCATAGCTCGCTTCGTTTCCGAGATATTTGCAGATTCAGCTCAAAGGAACGGGCCTGACGGACATATTTCGAGATATTTCTTCTTCTTGTTGTTCTTCTTCTGCACAGCTAAGCTGGAAGTGGCATTTACAGCTCGCAATAGTGCGGAGTTATCTCAAAGAAAGGGGCCACGGTGTTTCTGTATCTCTATTATGTTGGTGCGGCTTCGGAACTTTTAAATATCTCGATATATCTCGAAAACTACGCATCTGATCAAAAAATATCATAGAACATGAATTGTAGGAAACATAATTCTCTACAAAAAAGGTCTCTTAAGATTTTGCCATAGCTCGTTTCGTTTCCGAGATATTTGCAGATATATCTCAAGGGAAGGGGCCTGACCGACATATTTCGAGATATTTCTTCTTCTTGTTGTTCTTCTTCTGCACAGCTAAACTGGAAGTGGCATTTCCAGCTCGCAATAGTGCAGAGTTATCTCAAAGAAAGGGGCCACGGTGTTTCTGTATCTCTATTATGTTGGTGCGGCTTCGGAACTTTTAAATATCTTGATATATCTCGAGAACTACGCATCTGATCAAAAAATATCATAGAACATAAAAAGTAGGAAACTTAATTCTCTACAAATAAAGTCTCTTAACATTTTGCCATAGCTCGCTTCGTTTCCGAGATATTTGCAGATTTATCTCAAGGGAAGGGGCCTGACGGACATATTTCGAGATATTTCTTCTTCTTGTTGTTCTTCTTCTGCACTGCTAAGCTGGAAGTGGCTTTTGCGGCTCGCACTAGTGCAGAGTTATCTCAAAGAAAGGGGCCACGGTGTTTCTGTATCTCTATTATGTTGGTGCGGCTTCGGAACTTTTAAATATCTCGATATATCTCGAAAACTACGCTTCTGATCAAAAAATATCATAGAACATACGTTGTAGGAAACATAATTCTCTACAAAAAAGGTCTCTTAAGATTTTGCCATAGCTCGTTTCGTTTCCGAGATATTTGCAGATATATCTCAAGGGAAGGGGCCTGACCGACATATTTCGAGATATTTCTTCTTCTTGTTGTTCTTCTTCTGCACAGCTAAACTGGAAGTGGCATTTCCAGCTCGCAATAGTGCAGAGTTATCTCAAAGAAAGGGGCCACGGTGTTTCTGTATCTCTATTATGTTGGTGCGGCTTCGGAACTTTTAAATATCTTGATATATCTCGAGAACTACGCATCTGATCAAAAAATATCATCGAACATAAAAAGTAGGAAACTTAATTCTCTACAAAAAAGGTCTCTTAACATTTTGCCATAGCTCGCTTCGTTTCCGAGATATTTGCAGATTTATCTCAAGGGAAGGGGCCTGACGGACATATTTCGAGATATTTCTTCTTCTTGTTGTTCTTCTTCTGCACAGCTAAGCTGGAAGTGGCATTTACAGCTCGCAATAGTGCAGAGTTATCTCAAAGAAAGGGGCCACGGTGTTTCTGTATCTCTATTATGTTGGTGCGGCTTCGGAACTTTTAAATATCTTGATATATCTCGAGAACTACGCATCTGATCAAAAAATATCATAGAACATAAAAAGTAGGAAACTTAATTCTCTACAAATAAAGTCTCTTAACATTTTGCCATAGCTCGCTTCATTTCCGAGATATTTGCAGATTTATCTCAAGGGAAGGGGCCTGACGGACATATTTCGAGACATTTCTTCTTCTTGTTGTTCTTCTTCTGCACAGCTAAACTGGAAGCGGCATTTCCAGCTCGCAATAGTGCAGAGTTATCTCAAAGAAAGGGGCCACGGTGTTTCTGTATCTCTATTATGTTGGTGCGGCTTCGGAACTTTTAAATATCTTGATATATCTCGAGAACTACGCATCTGATCAAAAAATATCATAGAACATAAAAAGTAGGAAACTTCATTCTCTACAAATAAAGTCTCTTAACATTGTGCCATAGCTCGCTTCGTTTCCGAGATATATGCAGATTTATCTCAAGGGAAGGGGCCTGACGGACATATTTCGAGATATTTCTTCTTCTTGTTGTTCTTCTTCTGCACAGCTAAACTGGAAGTGGCATTGGCGGCTCGCACTAGTGCAGAGTTATCTCAAAGAAAGGGGCCACGGTGTTTCAGTATCTCTATTAGGTTGGTGCGGCTTCGGAACTTTTAAATATCTTGATATATCTCGAGAACTACGCATCTGATGAAAAAATATCATAGAACATAAAAAGTAGGAAACTTAATTCTCTACAAATAAAGTCTCTTAACATTGTGCCATAGCTCGCTTCGCTTCCGAGATATATGCAGATTTATCTCAAGGGAAGGGGCCTGACGGACATATTTCGAGATATTTCTTCTTCTTGTTGTTCTTCTTCTGCACAGCTAAGCTGGAAGTGGCATTTCCAGCTCGCAATAGTGCAGAGTTATCTCAAAGAAAGGGGCCACGGTGTTTCAGTATCTCTATTAGGTTGGTGCGGCTTCGGAACTTTTAAATATCTTGATATATCTCGAGAACTACGCATCTGATGAAAAAATATCATAGAACATAAAAAGTAGGAAACTTAATTCTCTACAAATAAAGTCTCTTAACATTTTGCCATAGCTCGCTTCGTTTCCGAGATATTTGCAGATTTATCTCAAGGGAAGGGGCCTGACGGACATATTTCGAGATATTTCTTCTTCTTGTTGTTCTTCTTCTGCACAGCTAAACTGGAAGTGGCATTTCCAGCTCGCAATAGTGCAGAGTTATCTCAAAGAAAGGGGCCACGGTGTTTCTGTATCTCTATTATGTTGGTGCGGCTTCGGAACTTTTAAATATCTCGATATATCTCGAAAACTACGCTTCTGATCAAAAAATATCATAGAACATAAATTGTAGGGAACATAATTCTCTACAAAAAAGGTCTCTTAACATTTTGCCATAGCTCGCTTCGTTTCCGAGATATTTGCAGATTTATCTCAAGGGAAGGGGCCTGACGGACATATTTCGCGATATTTCTTCTTCTTGTTGTTCTTCTTCTGCACAGCTAAGCTGGAAGTGGCATTTGCGGCTCGCACGAGTGCAGAGTTATCTCAAAGAAAGGGGCCACGGTGTTTCTGTATCTCTATTATGTTGGTGCGGCTTCGGAACTTTTAAATATCTTGATATATCTCGAGAACTACGCATCTGATCAAAAAATATCATAGAACATAAAAAGTAGGAAACTTAATTCTCTACAAATAAGGTCTCTTAACATTTTGCCATAGCTCGCTTCGTTTCCGAGATATTTGCAGATTTATCTCAAGGGAAGGGGCCTGACGGACATATTTCGAGATATTTCTTCTTCTTGTTGTTCTTCTTCTGCACAGCTAAGCTGGAAGTGGCATTTGCAGCTCGCAATAGTGCAGAGTTATCTCAAAGAAAGGGGCCACGGTGTTTCTGTATCTCTATTATGTTGGTGCGGCTTCGAAACTTTTAAATATCTTGATATATCTCGAGAACTACGCATCTGATCAAAAAATATCATAGAACATAAAAAGTTGGAAACTTAATTCTCTACAAAAAAGGTCTCTTAACATTTTGCCATAGCTCGCTTCGTTTCCGAGATATTTGCAGATTTATCTCAAGGGAAGGGGCCTGACGGACATATTTCGAGATATTTCTTCTTCTTGTTGTTCTTCTTCTGCACAGCTAAGCTGGAAGTGGCATTTGCAGCTCGCAATAGTGCAGAGTTATCTCAAAGAAGGAGGCCACGGTGTTTCTGTACCTCTATTATGTTGGTGCGGCTTCGGAACTTTTAAATATCTCGATATATTTCGAAAACTACGCTTCTGATCAAAAAATATCATAGAACATAAATTGTAGGAAACATAATTCTCTACAAAAAAGGTCTCTTAACATTTTGCCATAGCTCGCTTCGTTTCCGAGATATTTGCAGATATATCTCAACGGAAGGGGCCTGACGGATATATTTCGAGATATTTCTTCTTCTTGTTGTTCTTCTTCTGCACAGCTAAGCTGGAAGTGGCATTTGCAGCTCGCAATAGTGCAGAGTTATCTCAAAGAAAGGGGCCACGGTGTTTCTGTATCTCTATTATGTTGGTGCGGCTTCGGAACTTTTAAATATCTCGATATATCTCGAAAACTACGCTTCTGATCAAAAAATATCATAGAACATAAATTGTAGGAAACATAATTCTCTACAAAAAAGGTCTCTTAACATTTTGCCATAGCTCGCTTGGTTTCCGAGATATTTGCAGATTTATCTCAAGGGAAGGGGCCTGACGGACATATTTCGCGATATTTCTTCTTCTTGTTGTTCTTCTTCTGCACAGCTAAGCTGGAAGTGGCATTTGCGGCTCGCACGAGTGCAGAGTTATCTCAAAGAAAGGGGCCACGTTGTTTCTGTATCTCTATTATGTTAGTGCGGCTTCGGAACTTTTAAATATCTTGATATATCTCGAGAACTACGCATCTGATCAAAAAATATCATAGAACATAAAAAGTAGGCCACTTAATTCTCTACAAAAAAGGTCTCTTAACATTTTGCCATAGCTCGCTTCGTTTCCGAGATATTTGCAGATTTATCTCAAGGGAAGGGGCCTGACGGACATATTTCGAGACATTTCTTCTTCTTGTTGTTCTTCTTCTGCACAGCTAAACTGGAAGTGGCATTTCCAGCTCGCAATAGTGCAGAGTTATCTCAAAGAAAGGGGCCACGGTGTTTCTGTATCTCTATTATGTTGGTGCGGCTTCGGAACTTTTAAATATCTTGATATATCTCGAGAACTACGCATCTGATCAAAAAATATCATAGAACATAAAAAGTAGGAAACTTCATTCTCTACAAATAAAGTCTCTTAACATTGTGCCATAGCTCGCTTCGTTTCCGAGATATATGCAGATTTATCTCAAGGGAAGGGGCCTGACGGACATATTTCGAGATATTTCTTCTTCTTGTTGTTCTTCTTCTGCACAGCTAAACTGGAAGTGGCATTCGCGGCTCGCACTAGTGCAGAGTTATCTCAAAGAAAGGGGCCACGGTGTTTCAGTATCTCTATTAGGTTGGTGCGGCTTCGGAACTTTTAAATATCTTGATATATCTCGAGAACTACGCATCTGATGAAAAAATATCATAGAACATAAAAAGTAGGAAACTTAATTCTCTACAAATAAAGTCTCTTAACATTGTGCCATAGCTCGCTTCGTTTCCGAGATATATGCAGATTTATCTCAAGGGAAGGGGCCTGACGGACATATTTCGAGATATTTCTTCTTCTTGTTGTTCTTCTTCTGCACAGCTAAGCTGGAAGTGGCATTTCCAGCTCGCAATAGTGCAGAGTTATCTCAAAGAAAGGGGCCACGGTGTTTCAGTATCTCTATTAGATTGGTGCGGCTTCGGAACTTTTAAATATCTTGATATATCTCGAGAACTACGCATCTGATGAAAAAATATCATAGAACATAAAAAGTAGGAAACTTAATTCTCTACAAATAAAGTCTCTTAACATTTTGCCATAGCTCGCTTCGTTTCCGAGATATTTGCAGATTTATCTCAAGGGAAGGGGCCTGACGGACATATTTCGAGATATTTCTTCTTCTTGTTGTTCTTCTTCTGCACAGCTAAACTGGAAGTGGCATTTCCAGCTCGCAATAGTGCAGAGTTATCTCAAAGAAAGGGGCCACGGTGTTTCTGTATCTCTATTATGTTGGTGCGGCTTCGGAACTTTTAAATATCTCGATATATCTCGAAAACTACGCTTCTGATCAAAAAATATCATAGAACATAAATTGTAGGGAACATAATTCTCTACAAAAAAGGTCTCTTAACATTTTGCCATAGCTCGCTTCGTTTCCGAGATATTTGCAGATTTATCTCAAGGGAAGGGGCCTGACGGACATATTTCGCGATATTTCTTCTTCTTGTTGTTCTTCTTCTGCACAGCTAAGCTGGAAGTGGCATTTGCGGCTCGCACGAGTGCAGAGTTATCTCAAAGAAAGGGGCCACGGTGTTTCTGTATCTCTATTATGTTGGTGCGGCTTCGGAACTTTTAAGTATCTTGATATATCTCGAGAACTACGCATCTGATCAAAAAATATCATAGAACATAAAAAGTAGGAAACTTAATTCTCTACAAATAAGGTCTCTTAACATTTTGCCATAGCTCGCTTCGTTTCCGAGATATTTGCAGATTCAGCTCAAAGGAACGGGCCTGACGGACATATTTCGAGATATTTCTTCTTCTTGTTGTTCTTCTTCTGCACAGCTAAGCTGGAAGTGGGATTTACAGCTCGCAATAGTGCGGAGTTATCTCAAAGAAAGGGGCCACGGTGTTTCTGTATCTCTATTATGTTGGTGCGGCTTCGGAACTATTAAATATCTTGATATATCTCGAGAACTACCCATCTGATCAAAAAATATCATACAATATAAAAAGTAGGCCACTTAATTCTCTACAAAAAAGGTCTCTTAACGTTTTGCCATAGCTCGCTTCGTTTCCGAGATATTTGCAGATTTATCTCAAGAGAAGGGGCCTGACGGACATATTTCGAGATATTTCTTCTTCTTGTTGTTCTTCTTCTGCACAGCTAAGCTGGAAGTGGCATTTGCGGCTCGCACTAGTGCAGAGTTATCTCAAAGAAAGGGGCCACGGTGTTTCTGTATCTCTATTATGTTGGTGCGGCTTCGGAACTTTTAAATATCTCGATATATCTCGAAAACTACGCTTCTGATCAAAAAATATCATAGAACATAAATTGTAGGAAACATAATTCTCTACAAACAGGTCTCTTAACATTTTGCCATAGCTCGCTTCGTTTCCGAGATATTTGCAGATTTATCTCAAGGGAAGGGGCCTGACGGACATATTTCGAGATATTTCTTCTTCTTGTTGTTCTTCTTCTGCACAGCTAAACTGGAACTGGCATTTCCAGCTCGCAATAGTGCAGAGTTATCTCAAAGAAAGGGGCCACGGTGTTTCTGTATCTCTATTATGTTGGTGCGGCTTCGGAACTTTTAAATATCTTGATATATCTCGAGAACTACGCATCTGATCAAAAAATATCATAGAACATAAAAAGTAGGAAACTTAATTCTCTACAAATAAAGTCTCTTAACATTTTGCCATAGCTCGCTTCATTTCCGAGATATTTGCAGATTTATCTCAAGGGAAGGGGCCTGACGGACATATTTCGAGACATTTCTTCTTCTTGTTGTTCTTCTTCTGCACAGCTAAGCTGGAAGTGGCATTTGCAGCTCGCAATAGTGCAGAGTTATCTCAAAGAAAGGGGCCACGGTGTCTCTGTATCTCTATTATGTTGGTGCGGCTTCGGAACTTTTAAATATCTTGATATATCTCGAGAACTACGCATCTGATCAAAAAATATCATAGAACATAAAAAGTAGGAAACTTAATTCTCTACAAAAAAGGTCTTTTAACATTGTGCCATAGCTGGCTTCGTTTCCGAGATATATGCAGATTTATCTTAAGGGAAGGGGCCTGACGGACATATTTCGAGATATTTCTTCTTCTTGTTGTTCTTCTTCTGCACAGCTAAACTGGAAGTGGCATTGGCGGCTCGCACTAGTGCAGAGTTATCTCAAAGAAAGGGGCCACGGTGTTTGTGTATCTCTATTATGTTGGTGCGGCTTCGGAACTGTTAAATATCTCGATATATCTCGAAAACTACGCTTCTGATCAAAAAATATCATACAACATAAATTGTAGGAAACATAATTCTCTACAAAAAAGGTCTCTTAACATTTTGCCATAGCTCGCTTCGTTTCCGAGATATTTGCAGATATATCTCAACGGAAGGGGCCTGACGGATATATTTCGAGATATTTCTTCTTCTTGTTGTTCTTCTTCTGCACAGCTAAGCTGGAAGTGGCATTTGAGGCTCGCAATAGTGCAGAGTTATCTCAAAGAAAGGGGCCACGGTGTTTCTGTATCTCTATTATGTTGGTGCGGCTTCGACACTTATTAATATCTTGATATATCTCGAGAACTACGCATCTGATCAAAAAATATCATAGAACATAAAAAGTTGGAAACTTAATTCTCTACAAAAAAGGTCTCTTAACATTTTGCCATAGCTCGCTTCGTTTCCGAGATATTTGCAGATTTATCTCAAGGGAAGGGTCCTGACGGACATATTTCGAGATATTTCTTCTTCTTGTTGTTCTTCTTCTGCACAGCTAAACTGGAAGTGGCATTTCCAGCTCGCAATAGTGCAGAGTTATCTCAAAGAAAGGGGCCACGGTGTTTCTGTATCTCTATTATGTTGGTGCGGCTTCGGAACTTTTAAATATCTCGATATATCTCGAAAACTACGCTTCTGATCAAAAAATATCATAGAACATAAATTGTAGGAAACATAATTCTCTACAAAAAAGGTCTCTTAACATTTTGCCATAGCTCGCTTCGTTTCCGAGATATTTGCAGATTTATTTCAAGGGAAGGGGCCTGACGGACATATTTCGCGATATTTCTTCTTCTTGTTGTTCTTCTTCTGCACAGCTAAGCTGGAAGTGGCATTTGCGGCTCGCACGAGTGCAGAGTTATCTCAAAGAAAGGGGCCACGGTGTTTCTGTATCTCTATTATGTTGGTGCGGCTTCGGAACTTTTAAATATCTTGATATATCTCGAGAACTACGCATCTGATCAAAAAATATCATAGAACATAAAAAGTAGGAAACTTAATTCTCTACAAATAAGGTCTCTTAACATTTTGCCATAGCTCGCATCGTTTCCGAGATATTTGCAGATTTATCTCAAGGGAAGGGGCCTGACGGACATATTTCGAGATATTTCTTCTTCTTGTTGTTCTTCTTCTGCACAGCTAAGCTGGAAGTGGCATTTGCAGCTCGCAATAGTGCAGAGTTATCTCAAAGAAAGGGGCCACGGTGTTTCTGTATCTCTATTATGTTGGTGCGGCTTCGAAACTTTTAAATATCTTGATATATCTCGAGAACTACGCATCTGATCAAAAAATATCATAGAACATAAAAAGTTGGAAACTTAATTCTCTACAAAAAAGGTCTCTTAACATTTTGCCATAGCTCGCTTCGTTTCCGAGATATTTGCAGATTTATCTCAAGGGAAGGGTCCTGACGGACATATTTCGAGATATTTCTTCTTCTTGTTGTTCTTCTTCTGCACAGCTACGCTGAAAGTGGCATTTGCGGCTCGCACTAGTGCAGAGTTATCTCAAAGAAAGGGGCCACGGTGTTTCTGTATCTCTATTATGTTGGTGCGGCTTCGGAACTTTTAAATATCTCGATATATCTCGAAAACTACGCTTCTGATCAAAAAATATCATAGAACATAAATTGTAGGAAACAAAATTCTCTACAAAAAACGTCTCTCAACATTTTGCCATAGCTCGCTTCGTTTCCGAGATATTTGCAGAATCAGCTCAAAGGAACGGGCCTGACGGACATATTTCGAGATATTTCTTCTTCTTGTTGTTCTTCTTCTGCACAGCTAAGCTGGAAGTGGCATTTGCAGCTCGCAATAGTGCAGAGTTATCTCAAAGAAGGAGGCCACGGTGTTTCTGTACCTCTATTATGTTGGTGCGGCTTCGGACCTTTTAAATATCTCGATATATCTCGAAAACTACGCTTCTGATCAAAAAATATCATAGAACATAACTTGTAGGAAACATAATTCTCTACAAAAAACGTCTCTTAACATTTTGCCATAGCTCGCTTCGTTTCCGAGATATTTGCAGATTCAGCTCAAAGGAACGGGCCTGACGGACATATTTCGAGATATTTCTTCTTCTTGTTGTTCTTCTTCTGCACAGCTAAGTTGGAAGTGGCATTTACAGCTCGCAATAGTGCGGAGTTATCCCAAAGAAAGGGGCCACGGTGTTTCTGTATCTCTATTATGTTGGTGCGGCTTCGGAACTTTTAAATATCTTGATATATCTCGAGAACTACGCATCTGATCAAAAAATATCATACAACATAAAAAGTAGGAAACTTAATTCTCTACAAAAAAGGTCTCTTAACATTGTGCCATAGCTCGCTTCGTTTCCGAGATATATGCAGATTTATCTCAAGGGAAGGGGCCTGACGGACATATTTCGAGATATTTCTTCTTCTTGTTGTTCTTCTTCTGCACAGCTAAGCTGGAAGTGGCATTTGCAGCTCGCAATAGTGCAGAGTTATCTCAAAGAAGGAGGCCACGGTGTTTCTGTACCTCTATTAAGTTGGTGCGGCTTCGGAACTTTTAAATATCTCGATATATCTCGAAAACTACGCTTCTGATCAAAAAATATCATACAACATAACTTGTAGGAAACATAATTCTCTACAAAAAACGTCTCTTAACATTTTGCCATAGCTCGCTTCGTTTCCGAGATATTTGCAGATTTATCTCAAGGGAAGGGGCCTGACGGACATATTTCGAGATATATCTTCTTCTTGTTGTTCTTCTTCTGCACAGCTAAGCTGGAAGTGGCATTTGCTGGTGGCAATAGTGCAGAGTTATCTCAAGGAAAGGGGTCACGGTGTTTCTGTATCTCTATTATGTTGGTGCGGCTTCGGAACTTTTAAATATCTCGATATATCTCGAAAACTACGCTTCTGATCAGAAAATATCAGAGAACGTAAATTGTAGGAAACATAATTCTCTACAAAAAAGGTCTCTTAACATTTTGCCATAGCTCGCTTCGTTTCCGAGATATTTGCAGATTCAGCTCAAAGGAACGGGCCTGACGGACATATTTCGAGATATTTCTTCTTCTTGTTGTTCTTCTTCTGCACAGCTAAGCTGGAAGTGGCATTTACAGCTCGCAATAGTGCGGAGTTATCTCAAAGAAAGGGGCCACGGTGTTTCTGTATCTCTATTATGTTGGTGCGGCTTCGGAACTATTAAATATCTTGATATATCTCGAGAACTACGCATCTGATCAAAAAATATCATACAATATAAAAAGTAGGCCACTTAATTCTCTACAAAAAAGGTCTCTTAACATTTTGCCATAGCTCGCTTCGTTTCCGAGATATTTGCAGATTTATCTCAAGGGAAGGGGCCTGACGGACATATTTCGAGATATTTCTTCTTCTTGTTGTTCTTCTTCTGCACAGCTAAGCTGGAAGTGGCATTTACAGCTCGCAATAGTGCAGAGTTATCTCAAGGAAAGGGGCCACGGTGTTTCTGTATCTCTATTATGTTGGTGCGGCTTTGGAACTTTTAAATATCTTGATATATCTCGAGAACTACGCATCTGATCAAAAAATATGATACAACATAAAAAGTAGGAAACTTAATTCTTTACAAAAAAGGTCTCTTAACATTTTGCCATACCTCGCTTCGTTTCCGAGATATTTGCAGATTTATCTCAAGGGAAGGGGCCTGACGGACATATTTCGAGATATTTCTTCTTCTTGTTGTTCTTCTTCTGCACAGCTAAACTGGAAGTGGCATTTCCAGCTCGCAATAGTGCAGAGTTATCTCAAAGAAAGGGGCCACGGTGTTTCTGTATCTCTATTATGTTGGTGCGGCTTCGGAACTTTTAAATATCTTGATATATCTCGAGAACTACGCATCTGATCAAAAAATATCATACAACATAAAAAGTAGGAAACTTAATTCTCTACAAAAAAGGTCTCTTAACATTGTGCCATAGCTCGCTTCGTTTCCGAGATATATGCAGATTTATCTCAAGGGAAGGGGCCTGACGGACATATTTCGAGATATTTCTTCTTCTTGTTGTTCTTCTTCTGCACAGCTAAGCTGGAAGTGGCATTTGCAGCTCGCAATAGTGCAGAGTTATCTCAAAGAAGGAGGCCACGGTGTTTCTGTACCTCTATTAAGTTGGTGCGGCTTCGGAACTTTTAAATATCTCGATATATCTCGAAAAGTACGCTTCTGATCAAAAAATATCATACAACATAACTTGTAGGAAACATAATTCTCTACAAAAAACGTCTCTTAACATTTTGCCATAGCTCGCTTCGTTTCCGAGATATTTGCAGATTTATCTCAAGGGAAGGGGCCTGACGGACATATTTCGAGATATATCTTCTTCTTGTTGTTGTTCTTCTGCACAGCTAAGCTGGAAGTGGCATTTGCTGGTCGCAATAGTGCAGAGTTATCTCAAGGAAAGGGGCCACGGTGTTTCTGTATCTCTATTATGTTGGTGCGGCTTCGGAACTTTTAAATATCTCGATATATCTCGAAAACTACGCTTCTGATCAGAAAATATCAGAGAACGTAAATTGTAGGAAACATAATTCTCTACAAAAAAGGTCTCTTAACATTTTGCCATAGCTCGCTTCCTTTCCGAGATATTTGCAGATTTATCTCAAGGGAAGGGGCCTGACGGACATATTTCGAGATATTTCTTCTTCTTGTTGTTCTTCTTCTGCACAGCTAAGCTGGAAGTGGCATTTGCAGCTCGCAATAGTGCAGAGTTATCTCAAGGAAAGGGGCCACGGTGTTTCTGTATCTCTATTATGTTGGTGCGGCTTCGGAACTTTTAAATATCTCGATATATCTCGAAAACTACGCTTCTGATCAGAAAATATCAGAGAACGTAAATTGTAGGAAACATAATTCTCTACAAAAAAGGTCTCTTAACATTTTGCCATAGCTCGCTTCGTTTCCGAGATATTTGCAGATTTATCTCAAGGGAAGGAGCCTGACGGACATATTTCGAGATATTTCTTCTTCTTGTTGTTCTTCTTCTGCACAGCTAAGCTGGAAGTGGCATTTCTAGCTCGCAAAAGTGCAGAGTTATCTCAAAGAAAGGGGCCACGGTGTTTCTGTATCTCTATTATGTTGGTGCGGCTTCGGAACTTTTAAATATCTCGATATATCTCGAAAACTACGCTTCTGATCAAAAAATATCGTAGACCCTAAATTGTAGGAAACATAATTCTCCACAAAAAACGTCTCTTAACATTTTGCCATAGCTCGCTTCGTTTCCGACATATTTGCAGATTTATCTCAAGGGAAGGGGCCTGACGGACATATTTCGAGATATTTCTTCTTCTTGTTGTTCTTCTTCTGCACAGCTAAGCTGGAAGTGGCATTTGCGGCTCGCACTAGTGCAGAGTTATCTCAAAGAAAGGGGCCACGGTGTTTCTGTATCTGTATTATGTTGGTGCGGCTTCGGAACTTTTAAATATCTCGATATATCTCGAAAACTACGCTTCTGATCAAAAAATATCATAGAACATAAATTGTAGGAAACATAATTCTCTACAAAAAACGTCGCTTAACATTTTGCCATAGCTCGCTTCGTTTCCGAGATATTTGCAGATTCAGCTCAAAGGAACGGGCCTGACGGACATATTTCGAGATATTTCTTCTTCTTGTTGTTCTTCTTCTGCACAGCTAAACTGGAAGTGGCATTTCCAGCTCGCAATAGTGCAGAGTTATCTCAAAGAAAGGGGCCACGGTGTTTCTGTATCTCTATTATGTTGGTGCGGCTTCGGAACTTTTAAATATCTTGATATATCTCGAGAACTACGCATCTGATCAAAAAATATCATAGAACATAAAAAGTAGGCAACTTAATTCTCTACAAATAAAGTCTCTTAACATTTTGCCATAGCTCGCTTCATTTCCGAGATATTTGCAGATTTATCTCAAGGGAAGGGGCCTGACGGACATATTTCGAGACATTTCGTCTTCTTGTTGTTCTTCTTCTGCACAGCTAAGCTGGAAGTGGCATTTGCAGCTCGCAATAGTGCAGAGTTATCTCAAAGAAAGGGGCCACGGTGTTTCTGTATCTCTATTATGTTGGTGCGGCTTCGGAACTTTTAAATATCTTGATATATCTCGAGAACTACGCATCTGATCAAAAAATATCATACAACATAAAAAGTAGGAAACTTAATTCTCTACAAAAAAGGTCTCTTAACATTGTGCCATAGCTCGCTTCGTTTCCGAGATATATGCAGATTTATCTCAAGGGAAGGGGCCTGACGGACATATTTCGAGATATTTCTTCTTCTTGTTGTTCTTCTTCTGCACAGCTAAGCTGGAAGTGGCATTTGCAGCTCGCAATAGTGCAGAGTTATCTCAAAGAAGGAGGCCACGGTGTTTCTGTACCTCTATTAAGTTGGTGCGGCTTCGGAACTTTTAAATATCTCGATATATCTCGAAAACTACGCTTCTGATCAAAAAATATCATACAACATAACTTGTAGGAAACATAATTCTCTACAAAAAACGTCTCTTAACATTTTGCCATAGCTCGCTTCGTTTCCGAGATATTTGCAGATTTATCTCAAGGGAAGGGGCCTGACGGACATATTTCGAGATATATCTTCTTCTTGTTGTTCTTCTTCTGCACAGCTAAGCTGGAAGTGGCATTTGCGGCTCGCAATAGTGCAGAGATATCTCAAAGAAAGGGGCCACGGTGTTTCTGTATCTCTATTATGTTGGTGCGGCTTGGGAACTTTTAAATATCTTGATATATCTCGAGAACTACGCATCTGATCAAAAAATATCATAGATCATAAATAGTAGGAAACTTAATTCTCTACAAAAAAGGTCTGTTAACATTTTGCCATAGCTCGCTTCGTTTCCGAGATATTTGCAGATTTATCTCAAGGGAAGGGGCCTGACGGACATATTTCGAGATATTTCTTCTTCTTGTTGTTCTTCTTCTGCACAGCTAAACTGGAAGTGGCATTTCCAGCTCGCAATAGTGCAGAGTTATCTCAAAGAAAGGGGCCACGGTGTTTCTGTATCTCTATTATGTTGGTGCGGCTTCGGAACTTTTAAATATCTTGATATATCTCGAGAACTACGCATCTGATCAAAAAATATCATAGAACATAAAAAGTAGGCAACTTAATTCTCTACAAATAAAGTCTCTTAACATTTTGCCATAGCTCGCTTCATTTCCGAGATATTTGCAGATTTATCTCAAGGGAAGGGGCCTGACGGACATATTTCGAGACATTTCGTCTTCTTGTTGTTCTTCTTCTGCACAGCTAAGCTGGAAGTGGCATTTGCAGCTCGCAATAGTGCAGAGTTATCTCAAAGAAAGGGGCCACGGTGTTTCTGTATCTCTATTATGTTGGTGCGGCTTCGGAACTTTTAAATATCTTGATATATCTCGAGAACTACGCATCTGATCAAAAAATATCATACAACATAAAAAGTAGGAAACTTAATTCTCTACAAAAAAGGTCTCTTAACATTGTGCCATAGCTCGCTTCGTTTCCGAGATATATGCAGATTTATCTCAAGGGAAGGGGCCTGACGGACATATTTCGAGATATTTCTTCTTCTTGTTGTTCTTCTTCTGCACAGCTAAGCTGGAAGTGGCATTTGCAGCTCGCAATAGTGCAGAGTTATCTCAAAGAAGGAGGCCACGGTGTTTCTGTACCTCTATTAAGTTGGTGCGGCTTCGGAACTTTTAAATATCTCGATATATCTCGAAAACTACGCTTCTGATCAAAAAATATCATACAACATAACTTGTAGGAAACATAATTCTCTACAAAAAACGTCTCTTAACATTTTGCCATAGCTCGCTTCGTTTCCGAGATATTTGCAGATTTATCTCAAGGGAAGGGGCCTGACGGACATATTTCGAGATATATCTTCTTCTTGTTGTTCTTCTTCTGCACAGCTAAGCTGGAAGTGGCATTTGCGGCTCGCAATAGTGCAGAGATATCTCAAAGAAAGGGGCCACGGTGTTTCTGTATCTCTATTATGTTGGTGCGGCTTGGGAACTTTTAAATATCTTGATATATCTCGAGAACTACGCATCTGATCAAAAAATATCATAGATCATAAATAGTAGGAAACTTAATTCTCTACAAAAAAGGTCTGTTAACATTTTGCCATAGCTCGCTTCGTTTCCGAGATATTTGCAGATTTATCTCAAGGGAAGGGGCCTGACGGACATATTTCGAGATATTTCTTCTTCTTGTTGTTCTTCTTCTGTACAGCTAAGCTGGAAGTGGCATTTGCTGGTCGCAATAGTGCAGAGTTATCTCAAGGAAAGGGGCCACGGTGTTTCTGTATCTCTATTATGTTGGTGCGGCTTCGGAACTTTTAAATATCTCGATATATCTCGAAAACTACGCTTCTGATCAGAAAATATCAGAGAACGTAAATTGTAGGAAACATAATTCTCTACAAAAAAGGTCTCTTAACATTTTGCCATAGCTCGCTTCGTTTCCGAGATATTTGCAGATTTATCTCAAGGGAAGGGGCCTGACGGACATATTTCGAGATATTTCTTCTTCTTGTTGTTCTTCTTCTGCACAGCTAAGCTGGAAGTGGCATTTGCAGCTCGCAATAGTGCAGAGTTATCTCAAAGAAAGGGGCCACGGTGTTTCTGTATCTCTATTATGTTGGTGCGGCTTCGGAACTTTTAAATATCTCGATATATCTCGAAAACTACGCTTCTGATCAAAAAATATCATAGAACATAAATTGTAGGAAACATAATTCTGTATAAAAAACGTCTCTTAACATTTTGCCATAGCTCGCTTCGTTTCCGAGATATTTGCAGATTCAGCTCAAAGGAACGGGCCTGACGGACATATTTCGAGATATTTCTTCTTCTTGTTGTTCTTCTTCTGCACAACTAAACTGGAAGTGGCATTTCCAGCTCGCAATAGTGCAGAGTTATCTCAAAGAAAGGGGCCACGGTGTTTCTGTATCTCTATTATGTTGGTGCGGCTTCGGAACTTTTAAATATCTTGATATATCTCGAGAACTACGCATCTGATCAAAAAATATCATAGATCATAAAAAGTAGGAAACTTAATTCTCTACAAATAAGGTCTCTTAATATTTTGCCATAGCTCTCTTCGTTTCCGAGATATTTGCAGATATATCTCAAGGGAAGGGGCCTGACGGACATATTTCGAGATATTTCTTCTTCTTGTTGTTCTTCTTCTGCACAGCTAAACTAGAAGTGGCATTTCCAGCTCGCAATAGTGCAGAGTTATCTCAAAGAAAGGGGCCACGGTGTTTCTGTATCTCTATTATGTTGGTGCGGCTTCGGAACTTTTAAATATCTCGATATATGTCGAAAACTACGCTTCTGATCAAAAAATATCATAGAACATAAATTGTAGGAAACATAATTCTCTACAAAAAACGTCGCTTAACATTTTGCCATAGCTCGCTTCGTTTCCGAGATATTTGCAGATTTATCTCAAGGGAAGGGGCCTGACGGACATATTTCGAGATATTTCTTCTTCTTGTTGTTCTTCTTCTGCACAGCTAAGCTGGAAGTGGCGTTTGCAGCTCGCAATAGTGCAGAGTTATCTCAAAGAAGGAGGCCACGGAGTTTCTGTACCTCTATTATGTTGGTGCGGCTTCGGAACTTTTAAATATCTTGATATATCTCGAGAACTACGCATCTGATCAAAAAATATCATAGAACATAAAAAGTAGGAAAGTTAATTCTCTACAAATAAGGTCTCTTAACATTTTGCCATAGCTCTCTTCGTTTCCGAGATATTTGCAGATATATCTCAAGGGAAGGGGCCTGACGGCCATATTTCGAGATATTTCTTCTCCTTGTTGTTCTTCTTCTGCACAGCTAAACTGGAAGTGGCATTTCCAGCTCGCAATAGTGCAGAGTTATCTCAAAGAAAGGGGCCATGGTGTTTCTGTATCTCTATTATGTTGGTGCGGCTTCGGAACTTTTAAATATCTCGATATATCTCGAAAACTACGCTTCTGATCAAAAAATATCATAGAACATAAATTGTAGGAAACATAATTCTCTACAAAAAACGTCTCTTAACATTTTGCCATAGCTCGCTTCGTTTCCGAGATATTTGCAGATTTATCTCAAGGGAAGGGGCCTGACGGACATATTTCGAGATATTTCTTCTTCTTGTTGTTCTTCTTCTGCACAGCTAAGCTGGAAGTGGCGTTTGCAGCTCGCAATAGTGCAGAGTTATCTCAAGGAAAGGGGCCACGGTGTTTCTGTATCTCTATTATGTTGGTGCGGCTTCGGAACTTTTAAATATCTTGATATATCTCGAGAACTACGCATCTGATCAAAAAATATCATAGAACATAAAAAGTAGGAAACTTAATTCTTTACAAAAAAGGTCTCTTAACATTTTGCCATACCTCGCTTCGTTTCCGAGATATTTGCAGATTTATCTCAAGGGAAGGGGCCTGACGGACATATTTCGAGATATTTCTTCTTCTTGTTGTTCTTCTTCTGCACAGCTAAGCTGGAAGTGGCATTTGCGGCTCGCACGAGTGCAGAGTTATCTCAAAGAAAGGGGCCACGGTGTTTCTGTATCTCTATTATGTTGGTGCGGCTTCGGAACTTTTAAATATCTTGATATATCTCGAGAACTACGCATCTGATCAAAAAATATCATAGAACATAAAAAGTAGGAAAGTTAATTCTCTACAAATAAGGTCTCTTAACATTTTGCCATAGCTCTCTTCGTTTCCGAGGTATTTGCAGATATATCTCAAGGGAAGGGGCCTGAGGCCATATTTCGAGATATTTCTTCTTCTTGTTGTTCTTCTGCTGCACAGCTAAACTGGAAGTGGCATTTCCAGCTCGCAATAGTGCAGAGTTATCTCAAAGAAAGGGGCCACGGTGTTTCTGTATCTCTATTATGTTGGTGCGGCTTCGGAACTTTTAAATATCTCGATATATCTCGAAAACTACGCTTCTGATCAAAAAATATCATAGAACATAAATTGTAGGAAACATAATTCTCTACAAAAAACGTCTCTTAACATTTTGCCATAGCTCTCTTCGTTTCCGAGGTATTTGCAGATATATCTCAAGGGAAGGGGCCTGAGGCCATATTTCGAGATATTTCTTCTTCTTGTTGTTCTTCTGCTGCACAGCTAAACTGGAAGTGGCATTTCCAGCTCGCAATAGTGCAGAGTTATCTCAAAGAAAGGGGCCACGGTGTTTCTGTATCTCTATTATGTTGGTGCGGCTTCGGAACTTTTAAATATCTCGATATATCTCGAAAACTACGCTTCTGATCAAAAAATATCATAGAACATAAATTGTAGGAAACATAATTCTCTACAAAAAACGTCTCTTAACATTTTGCCATAGCTCGCTTCGTTTCCGAGATATTTGCAGATTTATCTCAAGGGAAGGGGCCTGACGGCCATATTTCGAGATATTTCTTCTTCTTGTTGTTCTTCTTCTGCACAGCTAAACTGGAAGTGGCATTTCCAGCTCGCAATAGTGCAGAGTTATCTCAAAGAAAGGGGCCACGGTGTTTCTGTATCTCTATTATGTTGGTGCGGCTTCGGAACTTTTAAATATCTTGATATATCTCGAGAACTACGCATCTGATCAAAAAATATCATAGAACATAAAAAGTAGGAAAGTTAATTCTCTACAAATAAGGTCTCTTAACATTTTGCCATAGCTCTCTTCGTTTCCGAGGTATTTGCAGATATATCTCAAGGGAAGGGGCCTGACGGACATATTTCGAGATATTTCTTCTTCTTGTTGTTCTTCTTCTGCACAGCTAAACTGGAAGTGGCATTTCCAGCTCGCAATAGTGCAGAGTTATCTCAAAGAAAGGGGCCACGGTGTTTCTGTATCTCTAATATGTTGGTGCGGCTTCGGAACTTTTAAATATCTCGATATATCTCGAAAACTACGCTTCTGATCAAAAAATATCATAGAACATAAATTGTAGGAAACATAATTCTCTACAAAAAACGTCTCTTAACATTTTGCCATAGCTCGCTTCGTTTCCGAGATATTTGCAGATTTATCTCAAGGGAAGGGGCCTGACGGCCATATTTCGAGATATTTCTTCTTCTTGTTGTTCTTCTTCTGCACAGCTAAACTGGAAGTGGCATTTCCAGCTCGCAATAGTGCAGAGTTATCTCAAAGAAAGGGGCCACGGTGTTTCTGTATCTCTATTATGTTGGTGCGGCTTCGGAACTTTTAAATATCTCGATATATCTCGAAAACTACGCTTCTGATCAAAAAATATCATAGAACATAAATTGTAGGAAACATAATTCTCTACAAAAAACGTCTCTTAACATTTTGCCATAGCTCGCTTCGTTTCCGAGATATTTGCAGATTTATCTCAAGGGAAGGGGCCTGACGGACATATTTCGAGATATTTCTTCTTCTTGTTGTTCTTCTTCTGCACAGCTAAGCTGGAAGTGGCGTTTGCAGCTCGCAATAGTGCAGAGTTATCTCAAAGAAGGAGGCCACGGTGTTTCTATACCTCTATTATGTTGGTGCGGCTTCGGGACTTTTAAATATCTCGATATATCTCGAGAACTACGCATCTGATCAAAAAATATCATAGAACATAAAAAGTAGGCCACTTAATTCTCTACAAAAAAGGTCTCTGAACATTTTGCCATAGCTCGCTTCGTTTCCGAGATATTTGCAGATTTATCTCAAGGGAAGGGGCCTGACGGACATATTTCGAGATATTTCTTCTTCTTGTTGTTCTTCTTCTGCACAGCTAAACTGGAAGTGGCATTTCCAGCTCGCAATAGTGCAGAGTTATCTCAAAGAAAGGGGCCACGGTGTTTCTGTATCTCTATTATGTTGGTGCGGCTTCGGAACTTTTAAGTATCTTGATATATCTCGAGAACTACGCATCTGATCAAAAAATATCATAGAACATAAAAAGTAGGCAACTTAATTCTCTACAAATAAAGTCTCTTAACATTTTGCCATAGCTCTCTTCGTTCCGAGATATTTGCAGATATATCTCAAGGGAAGGGGCCTGACGGACATATTTCGAGATATTTCTTCTTCTTGTTGTTCTTCTTCTGCACAGCTAAACTGGAAGTGGCATTTCCAGCTCGCAATAGTGCAGAGTTATCTCAAAGAAAGGGGCCACGGTGTTTCTGTATCTCTATTATGTTGGTGCGGCTTCGGAACTTTTAAATATCTCGATATATCTCGAAAACTACGCTTCTGATCAAAAAATATCATAGAACATAAATTGTAGGAAACATAATTCTCTACAAAAAACGTCTCTTAACATTTTGCCATAGCTCGCTTCGTTTCCGAGATATTTGCAGATTTATCTCAAGGGAAGGGGCCTGACGGACATATTTCGAGATATTTCTTCTTCTTGTTGTTCTTCTTCTGCACAGCTAAGCTGGAAGTGGCGTTTGCAGCTCGCAATAGTGCAGAGTTATCTCAAAGAAGGAGGCCACGGTGTTTCTGTATCTCTATTATGTTGGTGCGGCTTCGGAACTTTTAAATATCTCGATATATCTCGAAAACTACGCTTCTGATCAAAAAATATCATAGAACATAAATTGTAGGAAACATAATTCTCTATAAAAAACGTCTCTTAACATTTTGCCATAGCTCTCTTCGTTTCCGAGGTATTTGCAGATATATCTCAAGGGAAGGGGCCTGAGGCCATATTTCGAGATATTTCTTCTTCTTGTTGTTCTTCTGCTGCACAGCTAAACGGGAAGTGGCATTTCCAGCTCGCAATAGTGCAGAGTTATCTCAAAGAAAGGGGCCACGGTGTTTCTGTATCTCTATTATGTTGGTGCGGCTTCGGAACTTTTAAATATCTCGATATATCTCGAAAACTACGCTTCTGATCAAAAAATATCATAGAACATAAATTGTAGGAAACATAATTCTCTACAAAAAACGTCTCTTAACATTTTGCCATAGCTCGCTTCGTTTCCGAGATATTTGCAGATTTATCTCAAGGGAAGGGGCCTGACGGCCATATTTCGAGATATTTCTTCTTCTTGTTGTTCTTCTTCTGCACAGCTAAACTGGAAGTGGCATTTCCAGCTCGCAATAGTGCAGAGTTATCTCAAAGAAAGGGGCCACGGTGTTTCTGTATCTCTATTATGTTGGTGCGGCTTCGGAACTTTTAAATATCTTGATATATCTCGAGAACTACGCATCTGATCAAAAAATATCATAGAACATAAAAAGTAGGAAAGTTAATTCTCTACAAATAAGGTCTCTTAACATTTTGCCATAGCTCTCTTCGTTTCCGAGGTATTTGCAGATATATCTCAAGGGAAGGGGCCTGACGGACATATTTCGAGATATTTCTTCTTCTTGTTGTTCTTCTTCTGCACAGCTAAACTGGAAGTGGCATTTCCAGCTCGCAATAGTGCAGAGTTATCTCAAAGAAAGGGGCCACGGTGTTTCTGTATCTCTAATATGTTGGTGCGGCTTCGGAACTTTTAAATATCTCGATATATCTCGAAAACTACGCTTCTGATCAAAAAATATCATAGAACATAAATTGTAGGAAACATAATTCTCTACAAAAAACGTCTCTTAACATTTTGCCATAGCTCGCTTTGTTTCCGAGATATTTGCAGATTTATCTCAAGGGAAGGGGCCTGACGGCCATATTTCGAGATATTTCTTCTTCTTGTTGTTCTTCTTCTGCACAGCTAAACTGGAAGTGGCATTTCCAGCTCGCAATAGTGCAGAGTTATCTCAAAGAAAGGGGCCACGGTGTTTCTGTATCTCTATTATGTTGGTGCGGCTTCGGAACTTTTAAATATCTCGATATATCTCGAAAACTACGCTTCTGATCAAAAAATATCATAGAACATAAATTGTAGGAAACATAATTCTCTACAAAAAACGTCTCTTAACATTTTGCCATAGCTCGCTTCGTTTCCGAGATATTTGCAGATTTATCTCAAGGGAAGGGGCCTGACGGACATATTTCGAGATATTTCTTCTTCTTGTTGTTCTTCTTCTGCACAGCTAAGCTGGAAGTGGCGTTTGCAGCTCGCAATAGTGCAGAGTTATCTCAAAGAAGGAGGCCACGGTGTTTCTATACCTCTATTATGTTGGTGCGGCTTCGGGACTTTTAAATATCTCGATATATCTCGAGAACTACGCATCTGATCAAAAAATATCATAGAACATAAAAAGTAGGCCACTTAATTCTCTACAAAAAAGGTCTCTGAACATTTTGCCATAGCTCGCTTCGTTTCCGAGATATTTGCAGATTTATCTCAAGGGAAGGGGCCTGACGGACATATTTCGAGATATTTCTTCTTCTTGTTGTTCTTCTTCTGCACAGCTAAGCTGGAAGTGGCGTTTGCAGCTCGCAATAGTGCAGAGTTATCTCAAAGAAGGAGGCCACGGTGTTTCTGCACCTCTATTATGTTGGTGCGGCTTCGGGACTTTTAAATATCTCGATATATCTCGAGAACTACGCATCTGATCAAAAAATATCATAGAACATAAAAAGTAGGCCACTTAATTCTCTACAAAAAAGGTCTCTGAACATTTTGCCATAGCTCGCTTCGTTTCCGAGATATTTGCAGATTTATCTCAAGGGAAGGGGCCTGACGGACATATTTCGAGATATTTCTTCTTCTTGTTGTTCTTCTTCTGCACAGCTAAACTGGAAGTGGCATTTCCAGCTCGCAATAGTGCAGAGTTATCTCAAAGAAAGGGGCCACGGTGTTTCTGTATCTCTATTATGTTGGTGCGGCTTCGGAACTTTTAAATATCTTGATATATCTCGAGAACTACGCATCTGATCAAAAAATATCATAGAACATAAAAAGTAGGCAACTTAATTCTCTACAAATAAAGTCTCTTAACATTTTGCCATAGCTCTCTTCGTTTCCGAGATATTTGCAGATATATCTCAAGGGAAGGGGCCTGACGGACATATTTCGAGATATTTCTTCTTCTTGTTGTTCTTCTTCTGCACAGCTAAACTGGAAGTGGCATTTCCAGCTCGCAATAGTGCAGAGTTATCTCAAAGAAAGGGGCCACGGTGTTTCTGTATCTCTATTATGTTGGTGCGGCTTCGGAACTTTTAAATATCTCGATATATCTCGAAAACTACGCTTCTGATCAAAAAATATCATAGAACATAAATTGTAGGAAACATAATTCTCTACAAAAAACGTCTCTTAACATTTTGCCATAGCTCGCTTCGTTTCCGAGATATTTGCAGATTTATCTCAAGGGAAGGGGCCTGACGGACATATTTCGAGATATTTCTTCTTCTTGTTGTTCTTCTTCTGCACAGCTAAGCTGGAAGTGGCGTTTGCAGCTCGCAATAGTGCAGAGTTATCTCAAAGAAGGAGGCCACGGTGTTTCTGCACCTCTATTATGTTGGTGCGGCTTCGGGACTTTTAAATATCTCGATATATCTCGAGAACTACGCATCTGATCAAAAAATATCATAGAACATAAAAAGTAGGCCACTTAATTCTCTACAAAAAAGGTCTCTTAACATTTTGCCATAGCTCGCTTCGTTTCCGAGATATTTGCAGATTTATCTCAAGGGAAGGGGCCTGACGGACATATTTCGAGATATTTCTTCTTCTTGTTGTTCTTCTTCTGCACAGCTAAGCTGGAAGTGGCATTTACAGCTCGCAATAGTGCGGAGTTATCTCAAAGAAAGGGGCCACGGTGTTTCTGTATCTCTATTATGTTGGTGCGGCTTCGGAACTATTAAATATCTTGATATATCTCGAGAACTACGCATCTGATCAAAAAATATCATACAATATAAAAAGTAGGCCACTTAATTCTCTAGAAAAAAGGTCTCTTAACATTTTGCCATAGCTCGCTTCGTTTCCGAGATATTTGCAGATTTATCTCAAGGGAAGGGGCCTGACGGACATATTTCGAGATATTTCTTCTTCTTGTTGTTCTTCTTCTGCACAGCTAAGCTGGAAGTGGCATTTACAGCTCGCAATAGTGCAGAGTTATCTCAAGGAAAGGGGCCACGGTGTTTCTGTATCTCTATTATGTTGGTGCGGCTTCGGAACTTTTAAATATCTTGATATATCTCGAGAACTACGCATCTGATCAAAAAATATCATAGAACATAAAAAGTAGGAAACATAATTCTTTACAAAAAAGGTCTCTTAACATTTTGCCATACCTCGCTTCGTTTCCGAGATATTTGCAGATTTATCTCAAGGGAAGGGGCCTGACGGACATATTTCGCGATATTTCTTCTTCTTGTTGTTCGTCTTCTGCACAGCTAAGCTGGAAGTGGCATTTGCGGCTCGCACGAGTGCAGAGTTATCTCAAAGAAAGGGGCCACGGTGTTTCTGTATCTCTATTATGTTGGTGCGGCTTCGGAACTTTTAAATATCTTGATATATCTCGAGAACTACGCATCTGATCAAAAAATATCATAGAACATAAAAAGTAGGAAAGTTAATTCTCTACAAATAAGGTCTCTTAACATTTTGCCATAGCTCTCTTCGTTTCCGAGATATTTGCAGATTTATCTCAAGGGAAGGGGCCTGACGGACATATTTCGAGATATTTCTTCTTCTTGTTGTTCTTCTTCTGCACAGCTAAGCTGGAAGTGGCGTTTGCAGCTCGCAATAGTGCAGAGTTATCTCAAAGAAGGAGGCCACGGTGTTTCTATACCTCTATTATGTTGGTGCGGCTTCGGGACTTTTAAATATCTCGATATATCTCGAGAACTACGCATCTGATCAAAAAATATCATAGAACATAAAAAGTAGGCCACTTAATTCTCTACAAAAAAGGTCTCTTAACATTTTGCCATAGCTCGCTTCGTTTCCGAGATATTTGCAGATTTATCTCAAGGGAAGGGGCCTGACGGACATATTTCGAGATATTTCTTCTTCTTGTTGTTCTTCTTCTGCACAGCTAAACTGGAAGTGGCATTTCCAGCTCGCAATAGTGCAGAGTTATCTCAAAGAAAGGGGCCACGGTGTTTCTGTATCTCTATTATGTTGGTGCGGCTTCGGAACTTTTAAATATCTTGATATATCTCGAGAACTACGCATCTGATGAAAAAATATCATAGAACATAAAAAGTAGGCAACTTAATTCTCTACAAATAAAGTCTCTTAACATTTTGCCATAGCTCTCTTCGTTTCCGAGATATTTGCAGATATATCTCAAGGGAAGGGGCCTGACGGACATATTTCGAGATATTTCTTCTTCTTGTTGTTCTTCTTCTGCACAGCTAAACTGGAAGTGGCATTTCCAGCTCGCAATAGTGCAGAGTTATCTCAAGGAAAGGGGCCACGGTGTTTCTGTATCTCTATTATGTTGGTGCGGCTTCGGAACTTTTAAATATCTCGATATATCTCGAAAACTACGCTTCTGATCAGAAAATATCACAGAACGTAAATTGTAGGAAACATAATTCTCTACAAAAAAGGTCTCTTAACATTTTGCCATAGCTCGCTTCGTTTCCGAGATATTTGCAGATTTATCTCAAGGGAAGGGGCCTGACGGACATATTTCGAGATATTTCTTCTTGTTGTTCTTCTTCTGCACAGCTAAGCTGGAAGTGGCATTTGCGGCTCGCACTAGTGCAGAGTTATCTCAAAGAAAGGGGCCACGGTGTTTCTGTATCTCTATTATGTTGGTGCGGCTTCGGAACTTTTAAATATCTCGATATATCTCGAAAACTACGCTTCTGATCAAAAAATATCATAGAACATAAATTGTAGGAAACATAATTCTCTACAAAAAACGTCTCTTAGCATTTTACCATAGCTCGCTTCGTTTCCGAGATATTTGCAGATTCAGCTCAAAGGAACGGGCCTGGCGGACATATTTCGAGATATTCCTTCTTCTTGTTGTTCTTCTTCTGCACAACTAAACTGGAAGTGGCATTTCCAGCTCGCAATAGTGCAGAGTTACCTCAAAGAAAGGGGCCACGGTGTTTCTGTATCTCTATTATGTTGGTGCGGCTTCGGAACTTTTAAATATCTTGATATATCTCGAGAACTACGCATCTGATCAAAAAATATCATACTACATAAAAAGTAGGCAACTTAATTCTCTACAAGAAAGGTCTCTAAAGATTTTGCCATAGCTCGCTTCGTTTCCGAGATATTTGCAGATTTATCTCAAGGGAAGGGGCCTGACGGACATATTTCGAGATATTTCTTCTTCTTGTTGTTCTTCTTCTGCACAGCTAAGCTGGAAGTGGCATTTGCAGCTCGCAATAGTGCAGAGTTATCTCAAAGAAAGGGGCCACGGTGTTTCTGTATCTCTATTATGTTGGTGCGGCTTCGGAACTTTTAAATATCTTGATATATCTCGAGAACTACGCATCTGATCAAAAAATATCATAGAACGTAAAAAGTAGGAAACTTAATTCTCTACAAAAAAGGTCTCTTAACATTTTGCCATAGCTCGCTTCGTTTCCGAGATATTTGCTGATATATCTCAAGGGAAGGGGCCTGACGGACATATTTCGAGATATTTCTTCTTGTTGTTCTTCTTCTGCACAGCTAAGCTGGAAGTGGCATTTGCGGCTCGCACTAGTGCAGAGTTATCTCAAAGAAAGGGACCACGGTGTTTCTGTATCTCTATTATGTTGGTGCGGCTTCGGAACTTTTAAATATCTTGATATATCTCGAGAACTACGCATCTGATCAACAAATATCAGAGAACGTAAATTGTAGGAAACATAATTCTCTACAAAAAAGGTCTCTTAACATTTTGCCATAGCTCGCTTCGTTTCCGATATATTTGCAGATTTATCTCAAGGGAAGGGGCCTGACGGACATATTTCGAGATATTTCTTCTTCTTGTTGTTCTTCTTCTGCACAGATAAGCTGGAAGTGGCATTTCCAGCTCGCAATAGTGCAGAGTTATCTCAAAGAAAGGGGCCACGGTGTTTCTGTATCTCTATTATGTTGGTGCGGCTTCGGAACTTTTAAATATCTCGATATATCTCGAGAACTACGCATCTGATCACAAAATATCATAGAACGTAAAAAGTAGGAAACTTAATTCTCTACAAAAAAGGTCTCTTAACATTTTGCCATAGCTCTCTTCGTTTCCGAGATATTTGCAGATTTATCTCAAGGGAAGGGGCCTAACGGACATATTTCGAGATATTTCTTCTTCTTGTTGTTCTTCTTCTGCACAGCTAAACTGGAAGTGGCATTTCCAGCTCGCAATAGTGCAGAGTTATCTCAAAGAGAGGGGCCACGGTGTTTCTGTATCTCTATTATGATGGTGCGGCTTCGGAACTTTTAAATATCTTGATATATCTCGAGAACTACGCATCTGATCAAAAAATATCATACTACAAAGAAAGTAGGCAACTTAATTCTCTACAAGAAAGGTCTCTAAAGATTTTGCCATAGCTCGCTTCGTTTCCGAGATATTTGCAGATTTATCTCAAGGGAAGGGGCCTGACGGACATATTTCGAGATATTTCTTCTTGTTGTTCTTCTTCTGCACAGCTAAGCTGGAAGTGGCATTTGCGGCTCGCACTAGTGCAGAGTTATCTCAAAGAAAGGGGCCACGGTGTTTCTGTATCTCTATTATGTTGGTGCGGCTTCGGAACTTTAAAATATCTTGATATATCTCGAGAACTACGCATCTGATCAAAAAATATCATACTACATAAAAAGTAGGCAACTTAATTCTCTACAAGAAAGGTCTCTAAAGATTTTGCCATAGCTCGCTTCGTTTCCGAGATATTTGCAGATTTATCTCAAGGGAAGGGGCCTGACGGACATATTTCGAGATATTTCTTCTTCTTGTTGTTCTTCTTCTGCACAGCTAAGCTGGAAGTGGCATTTGCAGCTCGCAATAGTGCAGAGTTATCTCAAAGAAAGGGGCCACGGTGTTTCTGTATCTCTATTATGTTTGTGCGGCTTCGGAACTTTTAAATATCTTGATATATCTCGAGAACTACGCATCTGATCAAAAAATATCATAGAACATAAAAAGTAGGAAACTTAATTCTCTACAAAAAAGGTCTCTTAACATTTTGCCATAGCTCGCTTCGTTTCCGAGATATTTGCTGATTTATCTCAAGGGAAGGGGCCTGACGGACATATTTCGAGATATTTCTTCTTGTTGTTCTTCTTCTGCACAGCTAAGCTGGAAGTGGCATTTGCGGCTCGCACTAGTGCAGAGTTATCTCAAAGAAAGGGACCACGGTGTTTCTGTATCTCTATTATGTTGGTGCGGCTTCGGAACTTTTAAATATCTTGATATATCTCGAGAACTACGCATCTGATCAAAAAATATCATAGAACATAAAAAGTAGGAAACATAGTTCTCTACAAAAAAGGTCTCTTAACATTTTGCCATAGCTCTCTTCGTTTCCGAGATATTTGCAGATTTATCTCAAGGGAAGGGGCCTGACGGACATATTTCGAGATATTTCTTCTTCTTGTTGTTCTTCTTCTGCACAGCTAAACTGGAAGTGGCATTTCCAGCTCGCAATAGTGCAGAGTTATCTCAAAGAAAGGGGCCACGGTGTTTCTGTATCTCTATTATGTTGGTGCGGCTTCGGAACTTTTAAATATCTTGATATATCTCGAGAACTACGCATCTGATCAAAAAATATCATAGAACATAAAAAGTAGGCAACTTAATTCTCTACAAATAAAGTCTCTTAACATTTTGCCATAGCTCTCTTCGTTTCCGAGATATTTGCAGATATATCTCAAGGGAAGGGGCCTGACGGACATATTTCGAGATATTTCTTCTTCTTGTTGTTCTTCTTCTGCACAGCTAAACTGGAAGTGGCATTTCCAGCTCGCAATAGTGCAGAGTTATCTCAAAGAAAGGGGCCACGGTGTTTCTGTATCTCTATTATGTTGGTGCGGCTTCGGAACTTTTAAATATCTCGATATATCTCGAAAACTACGCTTCTGATCAAAAAATATCATAGAACATAAATTGTAGGAAACATAATTCTCTACAAAAAACGTCTCTTAACATTTTGCCATAGCTCGCTTCGTTTCCGAGATATTTGCAGATTTATCTCAAGGGAAGGGGCCTGACGGACATATTTCGAGATATTTCTTCTTCTTGTTGTTCTTCTTCTGCACAGCTAAGCTGGAAGTGGCGTTTGCAGCTCGCAATACTGCAGAGTTATCTCAAAGAAGGAGGCCACGGTGTTTCTGCACCTCTATTATGTTGGTGCGGCTTCGGGACTTTTAAATATCTCGATATATCTCGAGAACTACGCATCTGATCAAAAAATATCATACAACATAAAAAGTAGGCCACTTAATTCTCTACAAAAAAGGTCTCTTAACATTTTGCCATAGCTCGCTTCGTTTCCGAGATATTTGCAGATTTATCTCAAGGGAAGGGGCCTGACGGACATATTTCGAGATATTTCTTCTTCTTGTTGTTCTTCTTCTGCACAGCTAAGCTGGAAGTGGCATTTACAGCTCGCAATAGTGCAGAGTTATCTCAAGGAAAGGGGCCACGGTGTTTCTGTATCTCTATTATGTTGGTGCGGCTTCGGAACTTTTAAATATCTTGATATATCTCGAGAACTACGCATCTGATCAAAAAATATCATAGAACATAAAAAGTAGGAAACATAATTCTTTATAAAAAAGGTCTCTTAACATTTTGCCATACCTCGCTTCGTTTCCGAGATATTTGCTGATTTATCTCAAGGGAAGGGGCCTGACGGACATATTTCGCGATATTTCTTCTTCTTGTTGTTCTTCTTCAGCACAGCTAAGCTGGAAGTGGCATTTGCGGCTCGCACGAGTGCAGAGTTATCTCAAAGAAAGGGGCCACGGTGTTTCTGTATCTCTATTATGTTGGTGCGGCTTCGGAACTTTTAAATATCTTGATATATCTCGAGAACTACGCATCTGATCAAAAAATATCATAGAACATAAAAAGTAGGAAAGTTAATTCTCTACAAATAAGGTCTCTTAACATTTTGCCATAGCTCTCTTCGTTTCCGAGATATTTGCAGATTTATCTCAAGGGAAGGGGCCTGACGGACATATTTCGAGATATTTCTTCTTCTTGTTGTTCTTCTTCTGCACAGCTAAGCTGGAAGTGGCGTTTGCAGCTCGCAATAGTGCAGAGTTATCTCAAAGAAGGAGGCCACGGTGTTTCTATACCTCTATTATGTTGGTGCGGCTTCGGGACTTTTAAATATCTCGATATATCTCGAGAACTACGCATCTGATCAAAAAATATCATAGAACATAAAAAGTAGGCCACTTAATTCTCTACAAAAAAGGTCTCTTAACATTTTGCCATAGCTCGCTTCGTTTCCGAGATATTTGCAGATTTATCTCAAGGGAAGGGGCCTGACGGACATATTTCGAGATATTTCTTCTTCTTGTTGTTCTTCTTCTGCACAGCTAAACTGGAAGTGGCATTTCCAGCTCGCAATAGTGCAGAGTTATCTCAAAGAAAGGGGCCACGGTGTTTCTGTATCTCTATTATGTTGGTGCGGCTTCGGAACTTTTAAATATCTTGATATATCTCGAGAACTACGCATCTGATCAAAAAATATCATAGAACATAAAAAGTAGGAAACTTAATTCTCTACAAAAAAGGTCTCTTAACATTTTGCCATAGCTCGCTTCGTTTCCGAGATATTTGCTGATATATCTCAAGGGAAGGGGCCTGACGGACATATTTCGAGATATTTCTTCTTCTTGTTGTTCTTCTTCTGCACAGCTAAACTGGAAGTGGCATTTCCAGCTCGCAATAGTGCAGAGTTATCTCAAGGAAAGGGGCCACGGTGTTTCTGTATCTCTATTATGTTGGTGCGGCTTCGGAACTTTTAAATATCTCGATATATCTCGAAAACTACGCTTCTGATCAGAAAATATCACAGAACGTAAATTGTAGGAAACATAATTCTCTACAAAAAAGGTCTCTTAACATTTTGCCATAGCTCGCTTCGTTTCCGAGATATTTGCAGATTTATCTCAAGGGAAGGGGCCTGACGGACATATTTCGAGATATTTCTTCTTGTTGTTCTTCTTCTGCACAGCTAAGCTGGAAGTGGCATTTGCGGCTCGCACTAGTGCAGAGTTATCTCAAAGAAAGGGGCCACGGTGTTTCTGTATCTCTATTATGTTGGTGCGGCTTCGGAACTTTTAAATATCTCGATATATCTCGAAAACTACGCTTCTGATCAAAAAATATCATAGAACATAAATTGTAGGAAACATAATTCTCTACAAAAAACGTCTCTTAGCATTTTACCATAGCTCGCTTCGTTTCCGAGATATTTGCAGATTCAGCTCAAAGGAACGGGCCTGGCGGACATATTTCGAGATATTTCTTCTTCTTGTTGTTCTTCTTCTGCACAGCTAAGCTGGAAGTGGCATTTGCAGTTCGCAATAGTGCAGAGTTATCTCAAAGAAAGGGGCCACGGTGTTTCTGTATCTCCATTATGTTGGTGCGGATTCGGAACTTTTAAATATCTTGATATATCTCGAGAACTACGCATCTGATCAAAAAATATCATAGAACATAAAAAGTAGGAAACTTAATTCTCTACAAAAAAGGTCTCTTAACATTTTGCCATAGCTCGCTTCGTTTCCGAGATATTTGCTGATTTATCTCAAGGGAAGGGGCCTGACGGACATATTTCGAGATATTTCTTCTTGTTGTTCTTCTTCTGCACAGCTAAGCTGGAAGTGGCATTTGCGGCTCGCACTAGTGCAGAGTTATCTCAAAGAAAGGGGCCACGGTGTTTCTGTATCTCTATTATGTTGGTGCGGCTTCGGAACTTTAAAATATCTTGATATATCTCGAGAACTACGCATCTGATCAAAAAATATCATACTACATAAAAAGTAGGCAACTTAATTCTCTACAAGAAAGGTCTCTAAAGATTTTGCCATAGCTCGCTTCGTTTCCGAGATATTTGCAGATTTATCTCAAGGGAAGGGGCCTGACGGACATATTTCGAGATATTTCTTCTTCTTGTTGTTCTTCTTCTGCACAGCTAAGCTGGAAGTGGCATTTGCAGCTCGCAATAGTGCAGAGTTATCTCAAAGAAAGGGGCCACGGTGTTTCTGTATCTCTATTATGTTTGTGCGGCTTCGGAACTTTTAAATATCTTGATATATCTCGAGAACTACGCATCTGATCAAAAAATATCATAGAACATAAAAAGTAGGAAACTTAATTCTCTACAAAAAAGGTCTCTTAACATTTTGCCATAGCTCGCTTCGTTTCCGAGATATTTGCTGATTTATCTCAAGGGAAGGGGCCTGACGGACATATTTCGAGATATTTCTTCTTGTTGTTCTTCTTCTGCACAGCTAAGCTGGAAGTGGCATTTGCGGCTCGCACTAGTGCAGAGTTATCTCAAAGAAAGGGACCACGGTGTTTCTGTATCTCTATTATGTTGGTGCGGCTTCGGAACTTTTAAATATCTTGATATATCTCGAGAACTACGCATCTGATCAAAAAATATCATAGAACATAAAAAGTAGGAAACATAGTTCTCTACAAAAAAGGTCTCTTAACATTTTGCCATAGCTCTCTTCGTTTCCGAGATATTTGCAGATTTATCTCAAGGGAAGGGGCCTGACGGACATATTTCGAGATATTTCTTCTTCTTGTTGTTCTTCTTCTGCACAGCTAAACTGGAAGTGGCATTTCCAGCTCGCAATAGTGCAGAGTTATCTCAAAGAAAGGGGCCACGGTGTTTCTGTATCTCTATTATGTTGGTGCGGCTTCGGAACTTTTAAATATCTTGATATATCTCGAGAACTACGCATCTGATCAAAAAATATCATAGAACATGAAAAGTAGGCAACTTAATTCTCTACAAATAAAGTCTCTTAACATTTTGCCATAGCTCTCTTCGTTTCCGAGATATTTGCAGATATATCTCAAGGGAAGGGGCCTGACGGACATATTTCGAGATATTTCTTCTTCTTGTTGTTCTTCTTCTGCACAGCTAAACTGGAAGTGGCATTTCCAGCTCGCAATAGTGCAGAGTTATCTCAAAGAAAGGGGCCACGGTGTTTCTGTATCTCTATTATGTTGGTGCGGCTTCGGAACTTTTAAATATCTCGATATATCTCGAAAACTACGCTTCTGATCAAAAAATATCATAGAACATAAATTGTAGGAAACATAATTCTCTACAAAAAACGTCTCTTAACATTTTGCCATAGCTCGCTTCGTTTCCGAGATATTTGCAGATTTATCTCAAGGGAAGGGGCCTGACGGACATATTTCGAGATATTTCTTCTTCTTGTTGTTCTTCTTCTGCACAGCTAAGCTGGAAGTGGCGTTTGCAGCTCGCAATAGTGCAGAGTTATCTCAAAGAAGGAGGCCACGGTGTTTCTGCACCTCTATTATGTTGGTGCGGCTTCGGGACTTTTAAATATCTCGATATATCTCGAGAACTACGCATCTGATCAAAAAATATCATAGAACATAAAAAGTAGGCCACTTAATTCTCTACAAAAAAGGTCTCTTAACATTTTGCCATAGCTCGCTTCGTTTCCGAGATATTTGCAGATTTATCTCAAGGGAAGGGGCCTGACGGACATATTTCGAGATATTTCTTCTTCTTGTTGTTCTTCTTCTGCACAGCTAAGCTGGAAGTGGCATTTACAGCTCGCAATAGTGCGGAGTTATCTCAAAGAAAGGGGCCACGGTGTTTCTGTATCTCTATTATGTTGGTGCGGCTTCGGAACTATTAAATATCTTGATATATCTCGAGAACTACGCATCTGATCAAAAAATATCATACAATATAAAAAGTAGGCCACTTAATTCTCTAGAAAAAAGGTCTCTTAACATTTTGCCATAGCTCGCTTCGTTTCCGAGATATTTGCAGATTTATCTCAAGGGAAGGGGCCTGACGGACATATTTCGAGATATTTCTTCTTCTTGTTGTTCTTCTTCTGCACAGCTAAGCTGGAAGTGGCATTTACAGCTCGCAATAGTGCAGAGTTATCTCAAGGAAAGGGGCCACGGTGTTTCTGTATCTCTATTATGTTGGTGCGGCTTCGGAACTTTTAAATATCTTGATATATCTCGAGAACTACGCATCTGATCAAAAAATATCATAGAACATAAAAAGTAGGAAACATAATTCTTTACAAAAAAGGTCTCTTAACATTTTGCCATACCTCGCTTCGTTTCCGAGATATTTGCAGATTTATCTCAAGGGAAGGGGCCTGACGGACATATTTCGCGATATTTCTTCTTCTTGTTGTTCTTCTTCAGCACAGCTAAGCTGGAAGTGGCATTTGCGGCTCGCACGAGTGCAGAGTTATCTCAAAGAAAGGGGCCACGGTGTTTCTGTATCTCTATTATGTTGGTGCGGCTTCGGAACTTTTAAATATCTTGATATATCTCGAGAACTACGCATCTGATCAAAAAATATCATAGAACATAAAAAGTAGGCCACTTAATTCTCTACAAAAAAGGTCTCTTAACATTTTGCCATAGCTCGCTTCGTTTCCGAGATATTTGCAGATTTATCTCAAGGGAAGGGGCCTGACGGACATATTTCGAGATATTTCTTCTTCTTGTTGTTCTTCTTCTGCACAGCTAAACTGGAAGTGGCATTTCCAGCTCGCAATAGTGCAGAGTTATCTCAAAGAAAGGGGCCACGGTGTTTCTGTATCTCTATTATGTTGGTGCGGCTTCGGAACTTTTAAATATCTTGATATATCTCGAGAACTACGCATCTGATCAAAAAATATCATAGAACATAAAAAGTAGGCAACTTAATTCTCTACAAATAAAGTCTCTTAACATTTTGCCATAGCTCTCCTCGTTTCCGAGATATTTGCAGATATATCTCAAGGGAAGGGGCCTGACGGACATATTTCGAGATATTTCTTCTTCTTGTTGTTCTTCTTCTGCACAGCTAAACTGGAAGTGGCATTTCCAGCTCGCAATAGTGCAGAGTTATCTCAAGGAAAGGGGCCACGGTGTTTCTGTATCTCTATTATGTTGGTGCGGCTTCGGAACTTTTAAATATCTCGATATATCTCGAAAACTACGCTTCTGATCAGAAAATATCACAGAACGTAAATTGTAGGAAACATAATTCTCTACAAAAAAGGTCTCTTAACATTTTGCCATAGCTCGCTTCGTTTCCGAGATATTTGCAGATTTATCTCAAGGGAAGGGGCCTGACGGACATATTTCGAGATATTTCTTCTTGTTGTTCTTCTTCTGCACAGCTAAGCTGGAAGTGGCATTTGCGGCTCGCACTAGTGCAGAGTTATCTCAAAGAAAGGGGCCACGGTGTTTCTGTATCTCTATTATGTTGGTGCGGCTTCGGAACTTTTAAATATCTCGATATATCTCGAAAACTACGCTTCTGATCAAAAAATATCATAGAACATAAATTGTAGGAAACATAATTCTCTACAAAAAATGTCGCTTAGCATTTTACCATAGCTCGCTTCGTTTCCGAGATATTTGCAGATTCAGCTCAAAGGAACGGGCCTGGCGGACATATTTCGAGATATTTCTTCTTCTTGTTGTTCTTCTTCTGCACAACTAAACTGGAAGTGGCATTTCCAGCTCGCAATAGTGCAGAGTTACCTCAAAGAAAGGGGCCACGGTGTTTCTGTATCTCTATTATGTTGGTGCGGCTTCGGAACTTTTAAATATCTTGATATATCTCGAGAACTACGCATCTGATCAAAAAATATCATACTACATAAAAAGTAGGCAACTTAATTCTCTACAAGAAAGGTCTCTAAAGATTTTGCCATAGCTCGCTTCGTTTCCGAGATATTTGCAGATTTATCTCAAGGGAAGGGGCCTGACGGACATATTTCGAGATATTTCTTCTTCTTGTTGTTCTTCTTCTGCACAGCTAAGCTGGAAGTGGCATTTGCAGCTCGCAATAGTGCAGAGTTATCTCAAAGAAAGGGGCCACGGTGTTTCTGTATCTCTATTATGTTGGTGCGGCTTCGGAACTTTTAAATATCTTGATATATCTCGAGAACTACGCATCTGATCAAAAAATATCATAGAACATAAAAAGTAGGAAACTTAATTCTCTACAAAAAAGGTCTCTTAACATTTTGCCATAGCTCGCTTCGTTTCCGAGATATTTGCTGATATATCTCAAGGGAAGGGGCCTGACGGACATATTTCGAGATATTTCTTCTTGTTGTTCTTCTTCTGCACAGCTAAGCTGGAAGTGGCATTTGCGGCTCGCACTAGTGCAGAGTTATCTCAAAGAAAGGGACCACGGTGTTTCTGTATCTCTATTATGTTGGTGCGGCTTCGGAACTTTTAAATATCTTGATATATCTCGAGAACTACGCATCTGATCAAAAAATATCATAGAACATAAAAAGTAGGAAACTTAATTCTCTACAAAAAAGGTCTCTTAACATTTTGCCATAGCTCTCTTCGTTTCCGAGATATTTGCAGATTTATCTCAAGGGAAGGGGCCTGACGGACATATTTCGAGATATTTCTTCTTCTTGTTGTTCTTCTTCTGCACAGCTAAACTGGACGTGGCATTTCCAGCTCGCAATAGTGCAGAGTTATCTCAAAGAAAGGGGCCACGGTTTTTCTGTATCTCTATTATGTTGGTGCGGCTTCGGAACTTTTAAATATCTTGATATATCTCGAGAACTACGCATCTGATCAACAAATATCATAGAACATAAAAAGTAGGAAACATAGTTCTCTACAAAAAACGTCTCTTAACATTTTGCCATAGCTCGCTTCGTTTCCGAGATATTTGCAGATTCAGCTCAAAGGAACGGGCCTGACGGACATATTTCGAGATATTTCTTCTTCTTGTTGTTCTTCTTCTGCACAGCTAAGCTGGAAGTGGCATTTGCAGCTCGCAATAGTGCAGAGTTATCTCAAAGAAAGGGGCCACGCTGTTTCTGTATCTCTATTATGTTGGTGGGGCTTCGGAACTTTTAAATATCTCGATATATCTCGAGAACTACGCATCTGATCACAAAATATCAGAGAACGTAAATTGTAGGAAACATAATTCTCTACAAAAAAGGTCTCTTAACATTTTGCCATAGCTCGCTTCGTTTCCGATATATTTGCAGATTTATCTCAAGGGAAGGGGCCTGACGGACATATTTCGAGATATTTCTTCTTCTTGTTGTTCTTCTTCTGCACAGATAAGCTGGAAGTGGCATTTCCAGCTCGCAATAGTGCAGAGTTATCTCAAAGAAAGGGGCCACGGTGTTTCTGTATCTCTATTATGTTGGTGCGGCTTCGGAACTTTTAAATATCTCGATATATCTCGAGAACTACGCATCTGATCACAAAATATCATAGAACGTAAAAAGTAGGAAACTTAATTCTCTACAAAAAAGGTCTCTTAACATTTTGCCATAGCTCTCTTCGTTTCCGAGATATTTGCAGATTTATCTCAAGGGAAGGGGCCTAGCGGACATATTTCGAGATATTTCTTCTTCTTGTTGTTCTTCTTCTGCACAGCTAAACTGGAAGTGGCATTTCCAGCTTGCAATAGTGCAGAGTTATCTCAAAGAGAGGGGCCACGGTGTTTCTGTATCTCTATTATGTTGGTGCGGCTTCGGAACTTTTAAATATCTTGATATATCTCGAGAACTACGCATCTGATCAAAAAATATCATACTACAAAGAAAGTAGGCAACTTAATTCTCTACAAGAAAGGTCTCTAAAGATTTTGCCATAGCTCGCTTCGTTTCCGAGATATTTGCAGATTTATCTCAAGGGAAGGGGCCTGACGGACATATTTCGAGATATTTCTTCTTCTTGTTGTTCTTCTTCTGCACAGCTAAGCTGGAAGTGGCATTTGCAGTTCGCAATAGTGCAGAGTTATCTCAAAGAAAGGGGCCACGGTGTTTCTGTATCTCCATTATGTTGGTGCGGATTCGGAACTTTTAAATATCTTGATATATCTCGAGAACTACGCATCTGATCAAAAAATATCATAGAACATCAAAAGTAGGAAACTTAATTCTCTACAAAAAAGGTCTCTTAACATTTTGCCATAGCTCGCTTCGTTTCCGAGATATTTGCTGATTTATCTCAAGGGAAGGGGCCTGACGGACATATTTCGAGATATTTCTTCTTGTTGTTCTTCTTCTGCACAGCTAAGCTGGAAGTGGCATTTGCGGCTCGCACTAGTGCAGAGTTATCTCAAAGAAAGGGGCCACGGTGTTTCTGTATCTCTATTATGTTGGTGCGGCTTCGGAACTTTAAAATATCTTGATATATCTCGGGAACTACGCATCTGATCAAAAAATATCATACTACATAAAAAGTAGGCAACTTAATTCTCTACAAGAAAGGTCTCTAAAGATTTTGCCATAGCTCGCTTCGTTTCCGAGATATTTGCAGATTTATCTCAAGGGAAGGGGCCTGACGGACATATTTCGAGATATTTCTTCTTCTTGTTGTTCTTCTTCTGCACAGCTAAGCTGGAAGTGGCATTTGCAGCTCGCAATAGTGCAGAGTTATCTCAAAGAAAGGGGCCACGGTGTTTCTGTATCTCTATTATGTTTGTGCGGCTTCGGAACTTTTAAATATCTTGATATATCTCGAGAACTACGCATCTGATCAAAAAATATCATAGAACATAAAAAGTAGGAAACTTAATTCTCTACAAAAAAGGTCTCTTAACATTTTGCCATAGCTCGCTTCGTTTCCGAGATATTTGCTGATTTATCTCAAGGGAAGGGGCCTGACGGACATATTTCGAGATATTTCTTCTTGTTGTTCTTCTTCTGCACAGCTAAGCTGGAAGTGGCATTTGCGGCTCGCACTAGTGCAGAGTTATCTCAAAGAAAGGGACCACGGTGTTTCTGTATCTCTATTATGTTGGTGCGGCTTCGGAACTTTTAAATATCTTGATATATCTCGAGAACTACGCATCTGATCAAAAAATATCATAGAACATAAAAAGTAGGAAACATAGTTCTCTACAAAAAAGGTCTCTTAACATTTTGCCATAGCTCTCTTCGTTTCCGAGATATTTGCAGATTTATCTCAAGGGAAGGGGCCTGACGGACATATTTCGAGATATTTCTTCTTCTTGTTGTTCTTCTTCTGCACAGCTAAACTGGAAGTGGCATTTCCAGCTCGCAATAGTGCAGAGTTATCTCAAAGAAAGGGGCCACGGTGTTTCTGTATCTCTATTATGTTGGTGCGGCTTCGGAACTTTTAAATATCTTGATATATCTCGAGAACTACGCATCTGATCAAAAAATATCATAGAACATAAAAAGTAGGCAACTTAATTCTCTACAAATAAAGTCTCTTAACATTTTGCCATAGCTCGCTTCATTTCCGAGATATTTGTAGATTTATCTCAAGGGAAGGGGCCTGACGGACATATTTCGAGATATTTCTTCTTCTTGTTGTTCTTCTTCTGTACAGCTAAGCTGGAAGTGGCATTTGCAGGTCGCAATAGTGCAGAGTTATCTCAAGGAAAGGGGCCACGGTGTTTCTGTATCTCTATTATGTTGGTGCGGCTTCGGAACTTTTAAATATCTCGATATATCTCGAGAACTACGCATCTGATCACAAAATATCATAGAACGTAAAAAGTAGGAAACATAGTTCTCTACAAAAAACGTCTCTTAACATTTTGCCATAGCTCGCTTCGTTTCCGATATATTTGCAGATTTATCTCAAGGGAAGGGGCCTGACGGACATATTTCGAGATGTTTCTTCTTCTTGTTGTTCTTCTTCTGCACAGATAAGCTGGAAGTGGCATTTCCAGCTCGCAATAGTGCAGAGTTATCTCAAAGAAAGGGGCCACGGTGTTTCTGTATCTCTATTATGTTGGTGCGGCTTCGGAACTTTTAAATATCTCGATATATCTCGAGAACTACGCATCTGATCACAAAATATCATAGAACGTAAAAAGTAGGAAACTTAATTCTCTACAAAAAAGGTCTCTTAACATTTTGCCATAGCTCTCTTCGTTTCCGAGATATTTGCAGATTTATCTCAAGGGAAGGGGCCTAACGGACATATTTCGAGATATTTCTTCTTCTTGTTGTTCTTCTTCTGCACAGCTGAACTGGAAGTGGCATTTCCAGCTCGCAATAGTGCAGAGTTATCTCAAAGAGAGGGGCCACGGTGTTTCTGTATCTCTATTATGTTGGTGCGGCTTCGGAACTTTTAAATATCTTGATATATCTCGAGAACTACGCATCTGATCAAAAAATATCATACTACAAAGAAAGTAGGCAACTTAATTCTCTACAAGAAAGGTCTCTAAAGATTTTGCCATAGCTCGCTTCGTTTCCGAGATATTTGCAGATTTATCTCAAGGGAAGGGGCCTGACGGACATATTTCGAGATATTTCTTCTTCTTGTTGCTCTTCTTCTGCACAGCTAAGCTGGAAGTGGCATTTGCAGCTCGCAATAGTGCAGAGTTATCTCAAAGAAAGGGGCCACGGTGTTTCTGTATCTCCATTATGTTGGTGCGGCTTCGGAACTTTTAAATATCTTGATATATCTCGAGAACTACGCATCTGATCAAAAAATATCATAGAACATAAAAAGTAGGAAACTTAATTCTCTACAAAAAAGGTCTCTGAACATTTTGCCATAGCTCGCTTCGTTTCCGAGATATTTGCTGATTTATCTCAAGGGAAGGGGCCTGACGGACATATTTCGAGATATTTCTTCTTGTTGTTCTTCTTCTGCACAGCTAAGCTGGAAGTGGCATTTGCGGGTCGCACTAGTGCAGAGTTATCTCAAAGAAAGGGGCCACGGTGTTTCTGTATCTCTATTATGTTGGTGCGGCTTCGGAACTTTTAAATATCTTGATATATCTCGAGAACTACGCATCTGATCAAAAAATATCATACTACATAAAAAGTAGGCAACTTAATTCTCTACAAGAAAGGTCTCTAAAGATTTTGCCATAGCTCGCTTCGTTTCCGAGATATTTGCAGATTTATCTCAAGGGAAGGGGCCTGACGGACATATTTCGAGATATTTCTTCTTCTTGTTGTTCTTCTTCTGCACAGCTAAGCTGGAAGTGGCATTTGCAGCTCGCAATAGTGCAGAGTTATCTCAAAGAAAGGGGCCACGGTGTTTCTGTATCTCTATTATGTTGGTGCGGCTTCGGAACTTTTAAATATCTTGATATATCTCGAGAACTACGCATCTGATCAAAAAATATCATAGAACATAAAAAGTAGGAAACTTAATTCTCTACAAAAAAGGTCGCTTAACATTTTGCCATAGCTCTCTTCGTTTCCGAGATATTTGCAGATTTATCTCAAGGGAAGGGGCCTAACGGACATATTTCGAGATATTTCTTCTTCTTGTTGTTCTTCCTCTGCACAGCTAAACTGGAAGTGGCATTTCCAGCTAGCAATAGTGCAGAGTTATCTCAAAGAAAGGGGCCACGGTGTTTCTGTATCTCTATTATGTTGGTGCGGCTTCGGAACTTTTAAATATCTTGATATATCTCGAGAACTACGCATCTGATCAAAAAATATCATAGAACATAAAAAGTAGGCAACTTAATTCTCTACAAATAAAGTCTCTTAACATTTTGCCATAGCTCGCTTCGTTTCCGAGATATTTGCAGATTCATCTCAAGGGAAGGGGCCTGACGGACATATTTCGAGATATTTCTTCTTCTTGTTGTTCTTCTTCTGCACAGCTAAACTGGAAGTGGCATTTCCAGCTCGCAATAGTGCAGAGTTATCTCAAAGAAAGGGGCCACGGTGTTTCTGTATCTCTATTATGTTGGTGCGGCTTCGGAACTTTTAAATATCTCGATATATCTCGAAAACTACGCTTCTGATCAAAAAATATCATAGAACATAAATTGTAGGAAACATAATTCTCTACAAAAAACGTCTCTTAACATTTTGCCATAGCTCGCTTCGTTTCCGAGATATTTGCAGATTTATCTCAAGGGAAGGGGCCTGACGGACATATTTCGAGATATTTCTTCTTCTTGTTGTTCTTCTTCTGCACAGCTAAGCTGGAAGTGGCGTTTGCAGCTCGCAATAGTGCAGAGTTATCTCAAAGAAGGAGGCCACGGTGTTTCTGTAGCTCTATTATGTTGGTGCGGCTTCGGGACTTTTAAATATCTCGATATATCTCGAGAACTACGCATCTGATCAAAAAATATCATAGAACATAAAAAGTAGGCCACTTAATTCTCTACAAAAAACTTCTCTTAACATTTTGCCATAGCTCGCTTCGTTTCCGAGATATTTGCAGATTTATCTCAAGGGAAGGGGCCTGACGGACATATTTCGAGATATTTCTTCTTCTTGTTGTTCTTCTTCTGCACAGCTAAGCTGGAAGTGGCGTTTGCAGCTCGCAATAGTGCAGAGTTATCTCAAAGAAAGGGGCCACGGTGTTTCTGTATCTCTATTATGTTGGTGCGGCTTCGGAACTTTTAAATATCTCGATATATCTCGGGAACTACGCATCTGATCACAAAATATCATAGAACATAAAAAGTAGGAAACTTAATTCTCTACAAATAAGGTCTCTTAACATTTTGCCATAGCTCGCTTCGTTTCCGAGATATTTACAGATATATCTCAAGGGAAGGGGCCTGACGGACATATTTCGAGATATTTCTTCTTCTTGTTGTTCTTCTTCTGCACAGCTAAACTGGAAGTGGCATTTCCAGCTCGCAATAGTGCAGAGTTATCTCAAAGAGAGGGGCCACGGTGTTTCTGTATCTCTATTATGTTGGTGCGGCTTCGGAACTTTTAAATATCTTGATATATCTCGAGAACTACGCATCTGATCAAAAAATATCATACTACATAAAAAGTAGGCAACTTAATTCTCTACAAGAAAGGTCTCCAAAGATTTTGCCATAGCTCGCTTCGTTTCCGAGATATTTGCAGATTTATCTCAAGGGAAGGGGCCTGACGGACATATTTCGAGATATTTCTTCTTCTTGTTGTTCTTCTTCTGCACAGCTAAACTGGAAGTGGCATTTCCAGCTCGCAATAGTGCAGAGTTATCTCAAAGAAAGGGGCCACGGTGTTTCTGTATCTCTATTATGTTGGTGCGGCTTCGGAACTTTTAAATATCTCGATATATCTCGAAAACTACGCTTCTGATCAAAAAATATCATAGAACATAAATTGTAGGAAACATAATTCTCTACAAAAAACGTCTCTTAACATTTTGCCATAGCTCGCTTCGTTTCCGAGATATTTGCAGATTTATCTCAAGGGAAGGGGCCTGACGGACATATTTCGAGATATTTCTTCTTCTTGTTGTTCTTCTTCTGCACAGCTAAGCTGGAAGTGGCGTTTGCAGCTCGCAATAGTGCAGAGTTATCTCAAAGAAGGAGGCCACGGTGTTTCTGTAGCTCTATTATGTTGGTGCGGCTTCGGGACTTTTAAATATCTCGATATATCTCGAGAACTACGCATCTGATCAAAAAATATCATAGAACATAAAAAGTAGGCCACTTAATTCTCTACAAAGAACGTCTCTTAACATTTTGCCATAGCTCGCTTCGTTGCCGAGATATTTGCAGATTTATCTCAAGGGAAGGGGCCTGACGGACATATTTCGAGATATTTCTTCTTCTTGTTGTTCTTCTTCTGCACAGCTAAACTGGAAGTGGCATTTCCAGCTCGCAATAGTGCAGAGTCATCTCAAAGAGAGGGGCCACGGTGTTTCTGTATCTCTATTATGTTGGTGCGGCTTCGGAACTTTTAAATATCTTGATATATCTCGAGAACTACGCATCTGATCAAAAAACATCATAGAAGATAAAAAGTAGGAAACTTAATTCTCTACAAAAAAGGTATCTTAACATTTTGCCATAGCTCGCTTCGTTTCCGAGATATTTGCAGATTTATCTCAAGGGAAGGGGCCTGACGGACATATTTCGAGATATTTCTTCTTCTTGTTGTTCTTCTTCTGCACAGCTAAGCTGGAAGTGGCATTTGCAGGTCGCAATAGTGCAGAGTTATCTCAAAGAAAGGGGCCACGGTGTTTCTGTATCTCTATTATGTTGGTGCGGCTTCGGAACTTTTAAATATCTTGATATATCTCGAGAACTACGCTTCTGATCAAAAAATATCATAGAACATAAATTGTAGGAAACTTAATTCTTTACAAAAAAGGTCTCTTAACATTTTGCCATACCTCGCTTCGTTTCCGAGATATTTGCAGATTTATCTCAAGGGAAGGGGCCTGACGGACATATTTCGCGATATTTCTTCTTCTTGTTGTTCTTCTTCTGCACAGCTAAGCTGGAAGTGGCATTAGCGGCTCGCACGAGTGCAGAGTTATCTCAAAGAAAGGGGCCACGGTGTTTCTGTACCTCTATTATGTTGGTGCGGCTTCGGAACTTTTAAATATCTTGATATATCTCGAGAACTACGCATCTGATCAAAAAATATCATAGAACATAAAAAGTAGGAAAGTTAATTCTCTACAAATAAGGTCTCTTAACATTTTGCCATAGCTCTCTTCGTTTCCGAGATATTTGCAGATATATCTCAAGGGAAGGGGCCTGACGGCCATATTTCGAGATATTTCTTCTTCTTGTTGTTCTTCTTCTGCACAGCTAAGCTGGCAGTGGCGTTTGCAGCTCGCAATAGTGCAGAGTTATCTCAAAGAAGGAGGCCACGGTGTTTCTGTATCTCTATTATGTTGGTGCGGCTTCGGAACTTTTAAATATCTCGGAATATCTCGAAAACTACGCTTCTGATCAAAAAATATCATAGAACATCAATTGTAGGAAACATAATTCTGTACAAAAAACGTCTCGTAACATTTTGCCATAGCTCGCTTCGTTTCCGAGATATTTGCAGATTCAGCTCAAAGGAACGGGCCTGACGGACATATTTCGAGATATTTCTTCTTCTTGTTGTTCTTCCTCTGCACAACTAAACTGGAAGTGGCATTTCCAGCTCGCAATAGTGCAGAGTTATCTCAAAGAAAGGGGCCACGGTGTTTCTGTATCTCTATTATGTTGGTGCGGCTTCGGAACTTTTAAATATCTTGATATATCTCGGGAACTACGCATCTGATCAAAAAATATCATCGAACATAAAAAGTAGGAAACTTAATTCTCTACAAATAAGGTCTCTTAACATTTTGCCATAGCTCTCTTCGTTTCCGAGATATTTGCAGATATATCTCAAGGGAAGGGGCCTGACGGACATATTTCGAGATATTTCTTCTTCTTGTTGTTCTTCCTCTGCACAGCTAAACTGGAAGTGGCATTTCCAGCTCGCAATAGTGCAGAGTTATCTCAAAGAAAGGGGCCACGGTGTTTCTGTATCTCTATTATGTTGGTGCGGCTTCGGAACTTTTAAATATCTCGATATATCTCGAAAACTACGCTTCTGATCAAAAAATATCATAGAACATAAATTGTAGGAAACATAATTCTCTACAAAAAACGTCTCTTAACATTTTGCCATAGCTCGCTTCGTTTCCGAGATATTTGCAGATTTATCTCAAGGGAAGGGGCCTGACGGACATATTTCGAGATATTTCTTCTTCTTGTTGTTCTTCTTCTGCACAGCTAAGCCGGAAGTGGCGTTTGCAGCTCGCAATAGTGCAGAGTTATCTCAAAGAAGGAGGCCACGGTGTTTCTGTACCTCTATTATGTTGGTGCGGCTTCGGGACTTTTAAATATCTCGATATATCTCGAGAACTACGCATCTGATCAAAAAATATCATAGAACATAAAAAGTAGGCCACTTAATTCTCTACAAATAAAGTCTCTTAACATTTTGCCATAGCTCGCTTCATTTCCGAGATATTTGCAGATTTATCTCAAGGGAAGGGGCCTGACGGACATATTTCGAGACATTTCTTCTTCTTGTTGTTCTTCTTCTGCACAGCTAAGCTGGAAGTGGCATTTGCAGCTCGCAATAGTGCAGAGTTATCTCAAAGAAAGGGGCCACGGTGTTTCTGTATCTCTATTATGTTGGTGCGGCTTCGGAACTTTTAAATATCTTGATATATCTCGAGAACTACGCATCTGATCAAAAAATATCATACAACATAAAAAGTAGGAAACTTAATTCTCTACAAAAAAGGTCTCTTAACATTGTGCCATAGCTCGCTTCGTTTCCGAGATATATGCAGATTTATCTCAAGGGAAGGGCCCTGACGGACATATTTCGAGATATTTCTTCTTCTTGTTGTTCTTCTTCTGCACAGCTAAGCTGGAAGTGGCATTTGCAGCTCGCAATAGTGCAGAGTTATCTCAAAGAAGGAGGCCACGGTGTTTCTGTACCTCTATTAAGTTGGTGCGGCTTCGGAACTTTTAAATATCTCGATATATCTCGAAAACTACGCTTCTGATCAAAAAATATCATAGAACCTAAATTGTAGGAAACATAATTCTCTACAAAAAACGTCTCTTAACATTTTGCCATAGCTCGCTTCGTTTCCGAGATATTTGCAGATTCAGCTCAAAGGAACGGGCCTGACGGACATATTTCGAGTTATTTCTTCTTCTTGTTGTTCTTCTTCTGCACAGCTAAGCTGGAAGTGGCATTTACAGCTCGCAATAGTGCGGAGTTATCTCAAAGAAAGGGGCCACGGTGTTTCTGTATCTCTATTATGTTGGTGCGGCTTCGGATCTATTAAATATCTTGATATATCTCGAGAACTACGCATCTGATCAAAAAATATCATACCATGTAAAAAGTAGGCCACTTAATTCTCTACAAAAAAGGTCTCTTAACATTTTGCCATAGCTCGCTTCGTTTCCGAGATATTTGCAGATTTATCTCAAGGGAAGGGGCCTGACGGACATATTTCGAGATATTTCTTCTTCTTGTTGTTCTTCTTCTGCACAGCTAAGCTGGAAGTGGCATTTGCGGCTCGCACGAGTGCAGAGTTATCTCAAAGAAAGGGGCCACGGTGTTTCTGTATCTCTATTATGTTGGTGCGGCTTCGGAACTTTTAAATATCTTGATATATCTCGAGAACTACGCATCTGATCAAAAAATATCATCGAACATAAAAAGTAGGAAACTTAATTCTCTACAAATAAGGTCTCTTAACATTTTGCCATAGCTCTCTTCGTTTCCGAGATATTTGCAGATATATCTCAAGGGAAGGGGCCTGACGGACATATTTCGAGATATTTCTTCTTCTTGTTGTTCTTCCTCTGCACAGCTAAACTGGAAGTGGCATTTCCAGCTCGCAATAGTGCAGAGTTATCTCAAAGAAAGGGGCCACGGTGTTTCTGTATCTCTATTATGTTGGTGCGGCTTCGGAACTTTTAAATATCTCGATATATCTCGAAAACTACGCTTCTGATCAAAAAATATCATAGAACATAAATTGTAGGAAACATAATTCTCTACAAAAAACGTCTCTTAACATTTTGCCATAGCTCGCTTCGTTTCCGAGATATTTGCAGATTTATCTCAAGGGAAGGGGCCTGACGGACATATTTCGAGATATTTCTTCTTCTTGTTGTTCTTCTTCTGCACAGCTAAGCCGGAAGTGGCGTTTGCAGCTCGCAATAGTGCAGAGTTATCTCAAAGAAGGAGGCCACGGTGTTTCTGTACCTCTATTATGTTGGTGCGGCTTCGGGACTTTTAAATATCTCGATATATCTCGAGAACTACGCATCTGATCAAAAAATATCATAGAACATAAAAAGTAGGCCACTTAATTCTCTACAAATAAAGTCTCTTAACATTTTGCCATAGCTCGCTTCATTTCCGAGATATTTGCAGATTTATCTCAAGGGAAGGGGCCTGACGGACATATTTCGAGACATTTCTTCTTCTTGTTGTTCTTCTTCTGCACAGCTAAGCTGGAAGTGGCATTTGCAGCTCGCAATAGTGCAGAGTTATCTCAAAGAAAGGGGCCACGGTGTTTCTGTATCTCTATTATGTTGGTGCGGCTTCGGAACTTTTAAATATCTTGATATATCTCGAGAACTACGCATCTGATCAAAAAATATCATACAACATAAAAAGTAGGAAACTTAATTCTCTACAAAAAAGGTCTCTTAACATTGTGCCATAGCTCGCTTCGTTTCCGAGATATATGCAGATTTATCTCAAGGGAAGGGCCCTGACGGACATATTTCGAGATATTTCTTCTTCTTGTTGTTCTTCTTCTGCACAGCTAAGCTGGAAGTGGCATTTGCAGCTCGCAATAGTGCAGAGTTATCTCAAAGAAGGAGGCCACGGTGTTTCTGTACCTCTATTAAGTTGGTGCGGCTTCGGAACTTTTAAATATCTCGATATATCTCGAAAACTACGCTTCTGATCAAAAAATATCATACAACATAACTTGTAGGAAACATAATTCTCTACAAAAAACGTCTCTTAACATTTTGCCATAGCTCGCTTCGTTTCCGAGATATTTGCAGATTTATCTCAAGGGAAGGTACCTGACGGACATATTTCGAGATATTTCTTCTTCTTGTTGTTCTTCTTCTGCACAGCTAAACTGGAAGTGGCATTTCCAGCTCGCAATAGTGCAGAGTCATCTCAAAGAGAGGGGCCACGGTGTTTCTGTATCTCTATTATGTTGGTGCGGCTTCGGAACTTTTAAATATCTTGATATATCTCGAGAACTACGCATCTGATCAAAAAACATCATAGAAGATAAAAAGTAGGAAACTTAATTCTCTACAAAAAAGGTATCTTAACATTTTGCCATAGCTCGCTTCGTTTCCGAGATATTTGCAGATTTATCTCAAGGGAAGGGGCCTGACGGACATATTTCGAGATATTTCTTCTTCTTGTTGTTCTTCTTCTGCACAGCTAAGCTGGAAGTGGCATTTGCAGGTCGCAATAGTGCAGAGTTATCTCAAAGAAAGGGGCCACGGTGTTTCTGTATCTCTATTATGTTGGTGCGGCTTCGGAACTTTTAAATATCTTGATATATCTCGAGAACTACGCTTCTGATCAAAAAATATCATAGAACATAAATTGTAGGAAACTTAATTCTTTACAAAAAAGGTCTCTTAACATTTTGCCATACCTCGCTTCGTTTCCGAGATATTTGCAGATTTATCTCAAGGGAAGGGGCCTGACGGACATATTTCGCGATATTTCTTCTTCTTGTTGTTCTTCTTCTGCACAGCTAAGCTGGAAGTGGCATTAGCGGCTCGCACGAGTGCAGAGTTATCTCAAAGAAAGGGGCCACGGTGTTTCTGTATCTCTATTATGTTGGTGCGGCTTCGGAACTTTTAAATATCTTGATATATCTCGAGAACTACGCATCTGATCAAAAAATATCATAGAACATAAAAAGTAGGAAAGTTAATTCTCTACAAATAAGGTCTCTTAACATTTTGCCATAGCTCTCTTCGTTTCCGAGATATTTGCAGATATATCTCAAGGGAAGGGGCCTGACGGCCATATTTCGAGATATTTCTTCTTCTTGTTGTTCTTCTTCTGCACAGCTAAGCTGGCAGTGGCGTTTGCAGCTCGCAATAGTGCAGAGTTATCTCAAAGAAGGAGGCCACGGTGTTTCTGTATCTCTATTATGTTGGTGCGGCTTCGGAACTTTTAAATATCTCGGAATATCTCGAAAACTACGCTTCTGATCAAAAAATATCATAGAACATCAATTGTAGGAAACATAATTCTGTACAAAAAACGTCTCGTAACATTTTGCCATAGCTCGCTTCGTTTCCGAGATATTTGCAGATTCAGCTCAAAGGAACGGGCCTGACGGACATATTTCGAGATATTTCTTCTTCTTGTTGTTCTTCCTCTGCACAACTAAACTGGAAGTGGCATTTCCAGCTCGCAATAGTGCAGAGTTATCTCAAAGAAAGGGGCCACGGTGTTTCTGTATCTCTATTATGTTGGTGCGGCTTCGGAACTTTTAAATATCTTGATATATCTCGGGAACTACGCATCTGATCAAAAAATATCATCGAACATAAAAAGTAGGAAACTTAATTCTCTACAAATAAGGTCTCTTAACATTTTGCCATAGCTCTCTTCGTTTCCGAGATATTTGCAGATATATCTCAAGGGAAGGGGCCTGACGGACATATTTCGAGATATTTCTTCTTCTTGTTGTTCTTCCTCTGCACAGCTAAACTGGAAGTGGCATTTCCAGCTCGCAATAGTGCAGAGTTATCTCAAAGAAAGGGGCCACGGTGTTTCTGTATCTCTATTATGTTGGTGCGGCTTCGGAACTTTTAAATATCTCGATATATCTCGAAAACTACGCTTCTGATCAAAAAATATCATAGAACATAAATTGTAGGAAACATAATTCTCTACAAAAAACGTCTCTTAACATTTTGCCATAGCTCGCTTCGTTTCCGAGATATTTGCAGATTTATCTCAAGGGAAGGGGCCTGACGGACATATTTCGAGATATTTCTTCTTCTTGTTGTTCTTCTTCTGCACAGCTAAGCCGGAAGTGGCGTTTGCAGCTCGCAATAGTGCAGAGTTATCTCAAAGAAGGAGGCCACGGTGTTTCTGTACCTCTATTATGTTGGTGCGGCTTCGGGACTTTTAAATATCTCGATATATCTCGAGAACTACGCATCTGATCAAAAAATATCATAGAACATAAAAAGTAGGCCACTTAATTCTCTACAAATAAAGTCTCTTAACATTTTGCCATAGCTCGCTTCATTTCCGAGATATTTGCAGATTTATCTCAAGGGAAGGGGCCTGACGGACATATTTCGAGACATTTCTTCTTCTTGTTGTTCTTCTTCTGCACAGCTAAGCTGGAAGTGGCATTTGCAGCTCGCAATAGTGCAGAGTTATCTCAAAGAAAGGGGCCACGGTGTTTCTGTATCTCTATTATGTTGGTGCGGCTTCGGAACTTTTAAATATCTTGATATATCTCGAGAACTACGCATCTGATCAAAAAATATCATACAACATAAAAAGTAGGAAACTTAATTCTCTACAAAAAAGGTCTCTTAACATTGTGCCATAGCTCGCTTCGTTTCCGAGATATATGCAGATTTATCTCAAGGGAAGGGCCCTGACGGACATATTTCGAGATATTTCTTCTTCTTGTTGTTCTTCTTCTGCACAGCTAAGCTGGAAGTGGCATTTGCAGCTCGCAATAGTGCAGAGTTATCTCAAAGAAGGAGGCCACGGTGTTTCTGTACCTCTATTAAGTTGGTGCGGCTTCGGAACTTTTAAATATCTCGATATATCTCGAAAACTACGCTTCTGATCAAAAAATATCATAGAACCTAAATTGTAGGAAACATAATTCTCTACAAAAAACGTCTCTTAACATTTTGCCATAGCTCGCTTCGTTTCCGAGATATTTGCAGATTCAGCTCAAAGGAACGGGCCTGACGGACATATTTCGAGTTATTTCTTCTTCTTGTTGTTCTTCTTCTGCACAGCTAAGCTGGAAGTGGCATTTACAGCTCGCAATAGTGCGGAGTTATCTCAAAGAAAGGGGCCACGGTGTTTCTGTATCTCTATTATGTTGGTGCGGCTTCGGATCTATTAAATATCTTGATATATCTCGAGAACTACGCATCTGATCAAAAAATATCATACCATGTAAAAAGTAGGCCACTTAATTCTCTACAAAAAAGGTCTCTTAACATTTTGCCATAGCTCGCTTCGTTTCCGAGATATTTGCAGATTTATCTCAAGGGAAGGGGCCTGACGGACATATTTCGAGATATTTCTTCTTCTTGTTGTTCTTCTTCTGCACAGCTAAGCTGGAAGTGGCATTTGCGGCTCGCACGAGTGCAGAGTTATCTCAAAGAAAGGGGCCACGGTGTTTCTGTATCTCTATTATGTTGGTGCGGCTTCGGAACTTTTAAATATCTTGATATATCTCGAGAACTACGCATCTGATCAAAAAATATCATCGAACATAAAAAGTAGGAAACTTAATTCTCTACAAATAAGGTCTCTTAACATTTTGCCATAGCTCTCTTCGTTTCCGAGATATTTGCAGATATATCTCAAGGGAAGGGGCCTGACGGACATATTTCGAGATATTTCTTCTTCTTGTTGTTCTTCCTCTGCACAGCTAAACTGGAAGTGGCATTTCCAGCTCGCAATAGTGCAGAGTTATCTCAAAGAAAGGGGCCACGGTGTTTCTGTATCTCTATTATGTTGGTGCGGCTTCGGAACTTTTAAATATCTCGATATATCTCGAAAACTACGCTTCTGATCAAAAAATATCATAGAACATAAATTGTAGGAAACATAATTCTCTACAAAAAACGTCTCTTAACATTTTGCCATAGCTCGCTTCGTTTCCGAGATATTTGCAGATTTATCTCAAGGGAAGGGGCCTGACGGACATATTTCGAGATATTTCTTCTTCTTGTTGTTCTTCTTCTGCACAGCTAAGCCGGAAGTGGCGTTTGCAGCTCGCAATAGTGCAGAGTTATCTCAAAGAAGGAGGCCACGGTGTTTCTGTACCTCTATTATGTTGGTGCGGCTTCGGGACTTTTAAATATCTCGATATATCTCGAGAACTACGCATCTGATCAAAAAATATCATAGAACATAAAAAGTAGGCCACTTAATTCTCTACAAATAAAGTCTCTTAACATTTTGCCATAGCTCGCTTCATTTCCGAGATATTTGCAGATTTATCTCAAGGGAAGGGGCCTGACGGACATATTTCGAGACATTTCTTCTTCTTGTTGTTCTTCTTCTGCACAGCTAAGCTGGAAGTGGCATTTGCAGCTCGCAATAGTGCAGAGTTATCTCAAAGAAAGGGGCCACGGTGTTTCTGTATCTCTATTATGTTGGTGCGGCTTCGGAACTTTTAAATATCTTGATATATCTCGAGAACTACGCATCTGATCAAAAAATATCATAGAACATAAAAAGTTGGAAACTTAATTCTCTACAAAAAAGGTCTCTTAACATTTTGCCATAGCTCGCTTGGTTTCCGAGATATTTGCAGATTTATCTCAAGGGAAGGGTCCTGACGGACATATTTCGAGATATTTCTTCTTCTTGTTGTTCTTCTTCTGCACAGCTACGCTGGAAGTGCCATTTGCGGCTCGCACTAGTGCAGAGTTATCTCAAAGAAAGGGGCCACGGTGTTTCTGTATCTCTATTATGTTGGTGCGGCTTCGGAACTTCTAAATATCTCGATATATCTCGAAAACTACGCTTCTGATCAAAAAATATCATAGAACCTAAATTGTAGGAAACATAATTCTCTACAAAAAACTTCTCTCAACATTTTGCCATAGCTCGCTTCGTTTCCGAGATATTTGCAGATTCAGCTCAAAGGAACGGGCCTGACGCACATATTTCGAGATATTTCTTCTTCTTGTTGTTCTTCTTCTGCACAGCTAAGCTGGAAGTGGCATTTGCAGCTCGCAATAGTGCAGAGTTATCTCAAAGAAGGAGGCCACGGTGTTTCTGTACCTCTATTATGTTGGTGCGGCTTCGGAACTTTTAAATATCTCGATATATCTCGAAAACTACGCTTCTGATCAAAAAATATCATAGAACATAACTTGTAGGAAACATAATTCTCTACAAAAAACGTCTCTTAACATTTTGCCATAGCTCGCTTCGTTTCCGAGATATTTGCAGATTCAGCTCAAAGGAACGGGCCTGACGGACATATTTCGAGTTATTTCTTCTTCTTGTTGTTCTTCTTCTGCACAGCTAAGCTGGAAGTGGCATTTACAGCTCGCAATAGTGCGGAGTTATCTCAAAGAAAGGGGCCACGGTGTTTCTGTATCTCTATTATGTTGGTGCGGCTTCGGATCTATTAAATATCTTGATATATCTCGAGAACTACGCATCTGATCAAAAAATATCATACAATGTAAAAAGTAGGCCACTTAATTCTCTACAAAAAAGGTCTCTTAACATTTTGCCATAGCTCGCTTCGTTTCCGAGATATTTGCAGATTTATCTCAAGGGAAGGGGCCTGACGGACATATTTCGAGATATTTCTTCTTCTTGTTGTTCTTCTTCTGCACAGCTAAGCTGGAAGTGGCATTTGCGGCTCGCACGAGTGCAGAGTTATCTCAAAGAAAGGGGCCACGGTGTTTCTGTATCTCTATTATGTTGGTGCGGCTTCGGAACTTTTAAATATCTTGATATATCTCGAGAACTACGCATCTGATCAAAAAATATCATCGAACATAAAAAGTAGGAAACTTAATTCTCTACAAATAAGGTCTCTTAACATTTTGCCATAGCTCTCTTCGTTTCCGAGATATTTGCAGATATATCTCAAGGGAAGGGGCCTGACGGACATATTTCGAGATATTTCTTCTTCTTGTTGTTCTTCTTCTGCACAGCTAAGCTGGAAGTGGCATTTGCGGCTCGCACGAGTGCAGAGTTATCTCAAAGAAAGGGGCCACGGTGTTTCTGTATCTCTATTATGTTGGTGCGGCTTCGGAACTTTTAAATATCTTGATATATCTCGAGAACTACGCATCTGATCGAAAAATATCATAGAACATAAAAAGTAGGAAACTTAATTCTCTACAAATAAGGTCTCTTAACATTTTGCCATAGCTCGCTTCGTTTCCGAGATATTTGCAGATTTATCTCAAGGGAAGGGGCCTGACGGACATATTTCGAGATATTTCTTCTTCTTGTTGTTCTTCTTCTGCACAGCTAAGCTGGAAGTGGCATTTGCAGCTCGCAATAGTGCAGAGTTATCTCAAAGAAAGGGGCCACGGTGTTTCTGTATCTCTATTATGTTGGTGCGGCTTCGGAACTTTTAAATATCTCGATATATCTCGAAAACTACGCTTCTGATCAAAAAATATCATAGAACAGAAATTGTAGGAAACATAATTCTCTACAAAAAACGTCTCTTAACATTTTGCCATAGCTCGCTTCGTTTCCGAGATATTTGCAGATTTATCTCAAGGAAAGGGGCCTGACGGACATATTTCGAGATATTTCTTCTTCTTGTTGTTCTTCTTCTGCACAGCTAAGCTGGAAGTGGCATTTGCGGCTCGCACGAGTGCAGAGTTATCTCAAAGAAAGGGGCCACGGTGTTTCTGTATCTCTATTATGTTGGTGCGGCTTCGGAACTTTTAAATATCTTGATATATCTCGAGAACTACGCATCTGATCAAAAAATATCATAGAACATAAAAAGTAGGAAAGTTAATTCTCTACAAATAAGGTCTCTTAACATTTTGCCATAGCTCTCTTCGTTTCCGAGATATTTGCAGATATATCTCAAGGGAAGGGGCCTGACGGCCATATTTCGAGATATTTCTTCTTCTTGTTGTTCTTCTTCTGCACAGCTAAACTGGAAGTGGCATTTCCAGCTCGCAATAGTGCAGAGTTATCTCAAAGAAAGGGGCCACGGTGTTTCTGTATCTCTATTATGTTGGTGCGGCTTCGGAACTTTTAAATATCTGGATATATCTCGAAAACTACGCTTCTGATCAAAAAATATCATAGAACATAAATTGTAGGAAATATAATTCTGTACAAAAAACGTCTCTTAACATTTTGCCATAGCGCGCTTCGTTTCCGAGATATTTGCAGATTTATCTCAAGGGAAGGGGCCTGACGGACATATTTCGAGATATTTCCTCTTCTTGTTGTTCTTCTTCTGCACAGCTAAGCTGGAAGTGGCGTTTGCAGCTCGCAATAGTGCAGAGTTATCTCAAAGAAGGAGGCCACGGTGTTTCTGTACCTCTATTATGTTGGTGCGGCTTCGGGACTTTTAAATATCTCGATATATCTCGAGAACTACGCATCTGATCAAAAAATATCATAGAACATAAATAGTAGGAAACTTAATTCTCTACAAAAAAGGTCTGTCAACATTTTGCCATAGCTCGCTTCGTTTCCGAGATATTTGCAGATTTATCTCAAGGGAAGGGGCCTGACGGACATATTTCGAGATATTTCTTCTTCTTGTTGTTCTTCTTCTGTACGGCTAAGCTGGAAGTGGCATTTGCTGGTCGCAATAGTGCAGAGTTATCTCAAGGAAAGGGGCCACGGTGTTTCTGTATCTCTATTATGTTGGTGCGGCTTCGGAACTTTTAAATATCTCGATATATCTCGAAAACTACGCTTCTGATCAGAAAATATCAGAGAACGTAAATTGTAGGAAACATAATTCTCTACAAAAAAGGTCTCTTAACATTTTGCCATAGCTCGCTTCGTTTCCGAGATATTTGCAGATTTATCTCAAGGGACGGGGCCTGACGGACATATTTCGAGATATTTCTTCTTCTTGTTGTTCTTCTTCTGCACAGCTAAGCTGGAAGTGGCATTTGCAGCTCGCAATAGTGCAGAGTTATCTCAAAGAAAGGGGCCACGGTGTTTCTGTATCTCTATTATGTTGGTGCGGCTTCGGAACTTTTAAATATCGCGATATATCTCGAAAACTACGCTTCTGAACAAAAAATATCATAGAACATAAATTGTAGGAAACATAATTCTCTACAAATAAAGTCTCTTAACATTTTGCCATAGCTCGCTTCATTTCCGAGATATTTGCAGATTTATCTCAAGGGAAGGGGCCTGACGGACATGTTTCGAGACATTTCTTCTTCTTGTTGTTCTTCTTCTGCACAGCTAAGCTGGAAGTGGCATTTGCAGCTCGCAATAGTGCAGAGTTATCTCAAAGAAAGGGGCCACGGTGTTTCTGTATCTCTATTATGTTGGTGCGGCTTCGGAACTTTTAAATATCTTGATATATCTCGAGAACTACGCATCTGATCAAAAAATATCATAGAACATAAAAAGTAGGAAACTTAATTCTCTACAAAAAAGGTCTCTTAACATTGTGCCATAGCTCGCTTCGTTTCCGAGATATATGCAGATTTATCTCAAGGGAAGGGGCCTGACGGACATATTTCGAGATATTTCTTCTTCTTGTTGTTCTTCTTCTGCACAGCTAAACTGGAAGTGGCATTGGCGGCTCGCACTAGTGCAGAGTTATCTCAAAGAAAGGGGCCACGGTGTTTCTGTATCTCTATTATGTTGGTGCGGCTTCGGAACTTTTAAATATCTCGATATATCTCGAAAACTACGCTTCTGATCAAAAAATATCATAGAACATAAAAAGTAGGAAACTTAATTCTCTACAAAAAAGGTCTCTTAACATTTTGCCATAGCTCGCTTCGTTTCCGAGATATTTGCAGATTTATCTCAAGGGAAGGGGCCTGACGGACATATTTCGCGATATTTCTTCTTCTTGTTGTTCTTCTTCTGCACAGCTAAGCTGGAAGTGGCATTTGCGGCTCGCACGAGTGCAGAGTTATCTCAAAGAAAGGGGCCACGGTGTTTCTGTATCTCTATTATGTTGGTGCGGCTTCGGAACTTTTAAATATCTTGATATATCTCGAGAACTACGCATCTGATCAAAAAATATCATAGAACATAAAAAGTAGGAAAGTTAATTCTCTACAAATAAGGTCTCTTAACATTTTGCCATAGCTCTCTTCGTTTCCGAGATATTTGCAGATATATCTCAAGGGAAGGGGCCTGACGGCCATATTTCGAGATATTTCTTCTTCTTGTTGTTCTTCTTCTGCACAGCTAAACTGGAAGTGGCATTTCCAGCTCGCAATAGTGCAGAGTTATCTCAAAGAAAGGGGCCACGGTGTTTCTGTATCTCTATTATGTTGGTGCGGCTTCGGAACTTTTAAATATCTGGATATATCTCGAAAACTACGCTTCTGATCAAAAAATATCATAGAACATAAATTGTAGGAAATATAATTCTGTACAAAAAACGTCTCTTAACATTTTGCCATAGCTCGCTTCGTTTCCGAGATATTTGCAGATTTATCTCAAGGGAAGGGGCCTGACGGACATATTTCGAGATATTTCCTCTTCTTGTTGTTCTTCTTCTGCACAGCTAAGCTGGAAGTGGCGTTTGCAGCTCGCAATAGTGCAGAGTTATCTCAAAGAAGGAGGCCACGGTGTTTCTGTACCTCTATTATGTTGGTGCGGCTTCGGGACTTTTAAATATCTCGATATATCTCGAGAACTACGCATCTGATCAAAAAATATCATAGACCATAAAAAGTAGGCCACTTAATTCTCTACAAAAAAGGTCTCTTAACATTTTGCCATAGCTCGCTTCGTTTCCGAGATATTTGCAGATTTATCTCAAGGGAAGGGGCCTGACGGACATATTTCGAGATATTTCTTCTTCTTGTTGTTCTTCTTCTGCACAGCTAAACTGGAAGTGGCATTTCCAGCTCGCAATAGTGCAGAGTTATCTCAAAGAAAGGGGCCACGGTGTTTCTGTATCTCTATTATGTTGGTGCGGCTTCGGAACTTTTAAATATCTTGATATATCTCGAGAACTACGCATCTGATCAAAAAATATCATAGAACATAAAAAGTAGGCAACTTAATTCTCTACAAATAAAGTCTCTTAACATTTTGCCATAGCTCGCTTCATTTCCGAGATGTTTGCAGATTTATCTCAAGGGAAGGGGCCTGACGGACATATTTCGAGACATTTCTTCTTCTTGTTGTTCTTCTTCTGCACAGCTAAGCTGGAAGTGGCATTTGCAGCTCGCAATAGTGCAGAGTTATCTCAAAGAGAGGGGCCACGGTGTTTCTGTATCTCTATTATGTTGGTGCGGCTTCGGAACTTTTAAATATCTTGATATATCACGAGAACTACGCATCTGATCAAAAAATATCATACAACATAAAAAGTAGGAAACTTAATTCTCTACAAAAAAGGTCTCTTAACATTGTGCCATAGCTCGCTTCGTTTCCGAGATATATGCAGATTTATCTCAAGGGAAGGGGCCTGACGGACATATTTCGAGATATTTCTTCTTCTTGTTGTTCTTCTCCTGCACAGCTAAGCTGGAAGTGGCATTTGCAGCTCGCAATAGTGCAGAGTTATCTCAAAGAAGGAGGCCACGGTGTTTCTGTACCTCTATTAAGTTGGTGCGGCTTCGGAACTTTTAAATATCTCGATATATCTCGAAAACTACGCTTCTGATCAAAAAATATCATACAACATAACTTGTAGGAAACATAATTCTCTACAAAAAACGTCTCTTAACATTTTGCCATAGCTCGCTTCGTTTCCGAGATATTTGCAGATTTATCTCAAGGGAAGGGGCCTGTCGGACATATTTCGAGATATTTCTTCTTCTTGTTGTTCTTCTTCTGCACACCTAAGCTGGAAGTGGCATTTGCGGCTCGCACGAGTGCAGAGTTATCTCAAAGAAAGGGGCCACGGTGTTTCTGTATCTCTATTATGTTGGTGCGGCTTCGGAACTTTTAAATATCTTGATATATCTCGAGAACTACGCATCTGATCAAAAAATATCATAGAACATAAAAAGTAGGAAACTTAATTCTTTACAAAAAAGGTCTCTTAACATTTTGCCATACCTCGCTTCGTTTCCGAGATATTTGCAGATTTATCTCAAGGGAAGGGGCCTGACGGACATATTTCGAGATATTTCTTCTTCTTGTTGTTCTTCTTCTGCACAGCTAAGCTGGAAGTGGCATTTGCGGCTCGCACGAGTGCAGAGTTATCTCAAAGAAAGGGGCCACGGTGTTTCTGTATCTCTATTATGTTGGTGCGGCTTCGGAACTTTTAAATATCTTGATATATCTCGAGAACTACGCATCTGATCAAAAAATATCATAGAACATAAAAAGTAGGAAAGTTAATTCTCTACAAATAAGGTCTCTTAACATTTTGCCATAGCTCTCTTCGTTTCCGAGATATTTGCAGATATATCTCAAGGGAAGGGGCCTGAGGCCATATTTCGAGATATTTCTTCTTCTTGTTGTTCTTCTTCTGCACAGCTAAACTGGAAGTGGCATTTCCAGCTCGCAATAGTGCAGAGTTATCTCAAAGAAAGGGGCCACGGTGTTTCTGTATCTCTATTATGTTGGTGCGGCTTCGGAACTTTTAAATATCTTGATATATCTCGAGAACTACGCATCTGATCAAAAAATATCATAGAACATAAATAGTAGGAAACTTAATTCTCTACAAAAAAGGTCTGTCAACATTTTGCCATAGCTCGCTTCGTTTCCGAGATATTTGCAGATTTATCTCAAGGGAAGGGGCCTGACGGACATATTTCGAGATATTTCTTCTTCTTGTTGTTCTTCTTCTGTACGGCTAAGCTGGAAGTGGCATTTGCTGGTCGCAATAGTGCAGAGTTATCTCAAGGAAAGGGGCCACGGTGTTTCTGTATCTCTATTATGTTGGTGCGGCTTCGGAACTTTTAAATATCTCGATATATCTCGAAAACTACGCTTCTGATCAGAAAATATCAGAGAACGTAAATTGTAGGAAACATAATTCTCTACAAAAAAGGTCTCTTAACATTTTGCCATAGCTCGCTTCGTTTCCGAGATATTTGCAGATTTATCTCAAGGGAAGGGGCCTGACGGACATATTTCGAGATATTTCTTCTTCTTGTTGTTCTTCTTCTGCACAGCTAAGCTGGAAGTGGCATTTGCAGCTCGCAATAGTGCAGAGTTATCTCAAAGAAAGGGGCCACGGTGTTTCTGTATCTCTATTATGTTGGTGCGGCTTCGGAACTTTTAAATATCTCGATATATCTCGAAAACTACGCTTCTGATCAAAAAATATCATAGAACATAAATTGTAGGAAACATAATTCTGTATAAAAAACGTCTCTTAACATTTTGCCATAGCTCGCTTCGTTTCCGAGATATTTGCAGATTCAGCTCAAAGGAACGGGCCTGACGGACATATTTCGAGATATTTCTTCTTCTTGTTGTTCTTCTTCTGCACAGCTAAGCTGGAAGTGGCATTTGCGGCTCGCACGAGTGCAGAGTTATCTCAAAGAAAGGGGCCACGGTGTTTCTGTATCTCTATTATGTTGGTGCGGCTTCGGAACTTTTAAATATCTTGATATATCTCGAGAACTACGCATCTGATCAAAAAATATCATAGAACATAAAAAGTAGGAAACTTAATTCTTTACAAAAAAGGTCTCTTAACATTTTGCCATACCTCGCTTCGTTTCCGAGATATTTGCAGATATATCTCAAGGGAAGGGGCCTGAGGCCATATTTCGAGATATTTCTTCTTCTTGTTGTTCTTCTTCTGCACAGCTAAACTGGAAGTGGCATTTCCAGCTCGCAATAGTGCAGAGTTATCTCAAAGAAAGGGGCCACGGTGTTTCTGTATCTCTATTATGTTGGTGCGGCTTCGGAACTTTTAAATATCTTGATATATCTCGAGAACTACGCATCTGATCAAAAAATATCATAGAACATAAAAAGTAGGCAACTTAATTCTCTACAAATAAAGTCTCTTAACATTTTGCCATAGCTCGCTTCATTTCCGAGATATTTGCAGATTTATCTCAAGGGAATGGGCCTGACGGACATATTTCGAGACATTTCTTCTTCTTGTTGTTCTTCTTCTGCACAGCTAAGCTGGAAGTGGCATTTGCAGGTCGCAATAGTGCAGAGTTATCTCAAAGAAAGGGGCCACGGTGTTTCTGTATCTCTATTATGTTGGTGCGGCTTCGGAACTTTTAAATATCTTGATATATCTCGAGAACTACGCATCTGATCAAAAAATATCATAGAACATAAAAAGTAGGAAAGTTAATTCTCTACAAATAAGGTCTCTTAACATTTTGCCATAGCTCTCTTCGTTTCCGAGATATTTGCAGATATATCTCAAGGGAAGGGGCCTGAGGCCATATTTCGAGATATTTCTTCTTCTTGTTGTTCTTCTTCTGCACAGCTAAACTGGAAGTGGCATTTCCAGCTCGCAATAGTGCAGAGTTATCTCAAAGAAAGGGGCCACGGTGTTTCTGTATCTCTATTATGTTGGTGCGGCTTCGGAACTTTTAAATATCTTGATATATCTCGAGAACTACGCATCTGATCAAAAAATATCATAGAACATAAATAGTAGGAAACTTAATTCTCTACAAAAAAGGTCGGTCAACATTTTGCCATAGCTCGCTTCGTTTCCGAGATATTTGCAGATTTATCTCAAGGGAAGGGGCCTGACGGACATATTTCGAGATATTTCTTCTTCTTGTTGTTCTTCTTCTGTACGGCTAAGCTGGAAGTGGCATTTGCTGGTCGCAATAGTGCAGAGTTATCTCAAGGAAAGGGGCCACGGTGTTTCTGTATCTCTATTATGTTGGTGCGGCTTCGGAACTTTTAAATATCTCGATATATCTCGAAAACTACGCTTCTGATCAGAAAATATCAGAGAACGTAAATTGTAGGAAACATAATTCTCTACAAAAAAGGTCTCTTAACATTTTGCCATAGCTCGCTTCGTTTCCGAGATATTTGCAGATTTATCTCAAGGGAAGGGGCCTGACGGACATATTTCGAGATATTTCTTCTTCTTGTTGTTCTTCTTCTGCACAGCTAAGCTGGAAGTGGCATTTGCAGCTCGCAATAGTGCAGAGTTATCTCAAAGAAAGGGGCCACGGTGTTTCTGTATCTCTATTATGTTGGTGCGGCTTCGGAACTTTTAAATATCTCGATATATCTCGAAAACTACGCTTCTGATCAAAAAATATCATAGAACATAAATTGTAGGAAACATAATTCTGTATAAAAAACGTCTCTTAACATTTTGCCATAGCTCGCTTCGTTTCCGAGATATTTGCAGATTCAGCTCAAAGGAACGGGCCTGACGGACATATTTCGAGATATTTCTTCTTCTTGTTGTTCTTCTTCTGCACAGCTAAGCTGGAAGTGGCATTTGCGGCTCGCACGAGTGCAGAGTTATCTCAAAGAAAGGGGCCACGGTGTTTCTGTATCTCTATTATGTTGGTGCGGCTTCGGAACTTTTAAATATCTTGATATATCTCGAGAACTACGCATCTGATCAAAAAATATCATAGAACATAAAAAGTAGGAAACTTAATTCTTTACAAAAAAGGTCTCTTAACATTTTGCCATACCTCGCTTCGTTTCCGAGATATTTGCAGATATATCTCAAGGGAAGGGGCCTGAGGCCATATTTCGAGATATTTCTTCTTCTTGTTGTTCTTCTTCTGCACAGCTAAACTGGAAGTGGCATTTCCAGCTCGCAATAGTGCAGAGTTATCTCAAAGAAAGGGGCCACGGTGTTTCTGTATCTCTATTATGTTGGTGCGGCTTCGGAACTTTTAAATATCTTGATATATCTCGAGAACTACGCATCTGATCAAAAAATATCATAGAACATAAAAAGTAGGCAACTTAATTCTCTACAAATAAAGTCTCTTAACATTTTGCCATAGCTCGCTTCATTTCCGAGATATTTGCAGATTTATCTCAAGGGAATGGGCCTGACGGACATATTTCGAGACATTTCTTCTTCTTGTTGTTCTTCTTCTGCACAGCTAAGCTGGAAGTGGCATTTGCAGGTCGCAATAGTGCAGAGTTATCTCAAAGAAAGGGGCCACGGTGTTTCTGTATCTCTATTATGTTGGTGCGGCTTCGGAACTTTTAAATATCTTGATATATCTCGAGAACTACGCATCTGATCAAAAAATATCATACAACATAAAAAGTAGGAAACTTAATTCTCTACAAAAAAGGTCTCTTAACATTGTGCCATAGCTCGCTTCGTTTCCGAGATATTTGCAGATTTATCTCAAGGGAAGGTACCTGACGGACATATTTCGAGATATATCTTCTTCTTGTTGTTCTTCTTCTGCACAGCTAAGCTGGAAGTGGCATTTGCGGCTCGCACTAGTGCAGAGTTATCTCAAAGAAAGGGGCCACGGTGTTTCTGTATCTCTATTATGTTGGTGCGGCTTCGGAACTTTTAAATATCTCGATATATCTCGAAAACTACGCTTCTGATCAGAAAATATCAGAGAACGTAAATTGTAGGAAACATAATTCTCTACAAAAAAGGTCTCTTAACATTTTGCCATAGCTCGCTTCGTTTCCGAGATATTTGCAGATTTATCTCAAGGGAAGGGGCCTGACGGACATATTTCGAGATATTTCTTCTTCTTGTTGTTCTTCTTCTGCACAGCTTAGCTGGAAGTGGCATTTGCAGCTCGCAATAGTGCAGAGTTATCTCAAAGAAAGGGGCCACGGTGTTTCTGTATCTCTATTATGTTGGTGCGGCTCCGGAACTTTTAAATATCTCGATATATCTCGAAAACTACGCTTCTGATCAAAAAATATCATAGAACATAAATTGTAGGAAACATAATTCTGTATAAAAAACGTCTCTTAACATTTTGCCATAGCTCGCTTCGTTTCCGAGATATTTGCAGATTCAGCTCAAAGGAACGGGCCTGACGGACATATTTCGAGATATTTCTTCTTCTTGTTGTTCTTCTTCTGCACAGCTAAGCTGGAAGTGGCATTTGCGGCTCGCACGAGTGCAGAGTTATCTCAAAGAAAGGGGCCACGGTGTTTCTGTATCTCTATTATGTTGGTGCGGCTTCGGAACTTTTAAATATCTTGATATATCTCGAGAACTACGCATCTGATCAAAAAATATCATAGAACATAAAAAGTAGGAAACTTAATTCTTTACAAAAAAGGTCTCTTAACATTTTGCCATACCTCGCTTCGTTTCCGAGATATTTGCAGATTTATCTCAAGGGAAGGGGCCTGACGGACATATTTCGAGATATTTCTTCTTCTTGTTGTTCTTCTTCTGCACAGCTAAGCTGGAAGTGGCATTTGCGGCTCGCACGAGTGCAGAGTTATCTCAAAGAAAGGGGCCACGGTGTTTCTGTATCTCTATTATGTTGGTGCGGCTTCGGAACTTTTAAATATCTTGATATATCTCGAGAACTACGCATCTGATCAAAAAATATCATAGAACATAAAAAGTAGGAAAGTTAATTCTCTACAAATAAGGTCTCTTAACATTTTGCCATAGCTCTCTTCGTTTCCGAGATATTTGCAGATATATCTCAAGGGAAGGGGCCTGACGGACATATTTCGAGATATTTCTTCTTCTTGTTGTTCTTCTTCTGCACAGCTAAGCTGGAAGTGGCGTTTGCAGCTCGCAATAGTGCAGAGTTATCTCAAAGAAGGAGGCCACGGTGTTTCTGTACCTCTATTATGTTGGTGCGGCTTCGGGACTTTTAAATATCTCGATATATCTCGAGAACTACGCATCTGATCAAAAAATATCATAGAACATAAAAAGTAGGCCACTTAATTCTCTACAAAAAAGGTCTCTTAACATTTTGCCATAGCTCGCTTCGTTTCCGAGATATTTGCAGATTTATCTCAAGGGAAGGGGCCTGACGGACATATTTCGAGATATTTCTTCTTCTTGTTGTTCTTCTTCTGCACAGCTAAACTGAAAGTGGCATTTCCAGCTCGCAATAGTGCAGAGTTATCTCAAAGAAAGGGGCCACGGTGTTTCTGTATCTCTATTATGTTGGTGCGGCTTCGGAACTTTTAAATATTTTGATATATCTCGAGAACTACGCATCTGATCAAAAAATATCATAGAACATAAAAAGTAGGCAACTTAATTCTCTACAAATAAAGTCTCTTAACATTTTGCCATAGCTCGCTTCATTTCCGAGATATTTGCAGATTTATCTCAAGGGAAGGGACCTGACGGACATATTTCGAGACATTTCTTCTTCTTGTTGTTCTTCTTCTGCACAGCTAAGCTGGAAGTGGCATTTGCAGCTCGCAATAGTGCAGAGTTATCTCAAAGAAAGGGGCCACGGTGTTTCTGTATCTCTATTATGTTGGTGCGGCTTCGGAACTTTTAAATATCTTGATATATCTCGAGAACTACGCATCTGATCAAAAAATATCATACAACATGAAAAGTAGGAAACTTAATTCTCTACAAAAAAGGTCTCTTAACATTGTGCCATAGCTCGCTTCGTTTCCGAGATATATGCAGATTTATCTCAAGGGAAGGGGCCTGACGGACATATTTCGAGATATTTCTTCTTCTTGTTGTTCTTCTTCTGCACAGCTAAGCTGGAAGTGGCATTTGCAGCTCGCAATAGTGCAGAGTTATCTCAAAGAAGGAGGCCACGGTGTTTCTGTACCTCTATTAAGTTGGTGCGGCTTCGGAACTTTTAAATATCTCGATATATCTCGAAAACTACGCTTCTGATCAAAAAATATCATACAACATAACTTGTAGGAAACATAATTCTCTACAAAAAACGTCTCTTAACATTTTGCCATAGCTCGCTTCGTTTCCGAGATATTTGCAGATTTATCTCAAGGGAAGGTACCTGACGGACATATTTCGAGATATTTCTTCTTCTTGTTGTTCTTCTTCTGCACAGCTAAGCTGGAAGTGGCATTTGCGGCTCGCAATAGTGCAGAGATATCTCAAAGAAAGGGGCCACGGTGTTTCTGTATCTCTATTATGTTGGTGCGGCTTCGGAACTTTTAAATATCTTGATATATCTCGAGAACTACGCGTCTGATCAAAAAATATCATAGAACATAAAAAGTAGGAAACATAATTCTCTACAAAAAAGGTCTCTTAACATTTTGCAATAGCTCGCTTCGTTTCCGAGATATTTGCAGATTTATCTCAAGGGAAGGGGCCTGACAGACATATTTCGAGATATTTCTTCTTCTTGTTGTTCTTCTTCTGCACAGCTAAGCTGGAAGTGGCATTTGCGGCTCGCACTAGTGCAGAGTTATCTCAAAGAAAGGGGCCACGGTGTTTCTGTATCTCTATTATGTTGGTGCGGCTTGGGAACTTTTAAATATCTTGATATATCTCGAGAACTACGCATCTGATCAAAAAATATCATAGAACATGAATAGTAGGAAACTTAATTCTCTACAAAAAAGGTCTGTTAACATTTTGCCATAGCTCGCTTCGTTTCCGAGATATTTGCAGATTTATCTCAAGGGAAGGGGCCTGACGGACATATTTCGAGATATTTCTTCTTCTTGTTGTTCTTCTTCTGTACAGCTAAGCTGGAAGTGGCATTTGCTGGTCGCAATAGTGCAGAGTTATCTCAAGGAAAGGGGCCACGGTGTTTCTGTATCTCTATTATGTTGGTGCGGCTTCGGAACTTTTAAATATCTCGATATATCTCGAAAACTACGCTTCTGATCAGAAAATATCAGAGAACGTAAATTGTAGGAAACATAATTCTCTACAAAAAAGGTCTCTTAACATTTTGCCATAGCTCGCTTCGTTTCCGAGATATTTGCAGATTTATCTCAAGGGAAGGGGCCTGACGGACATATTTCGAGATATTTCTTCTTCTTGTTGTTCTTCTTCTGCACAGCTAAGCTGGAAGTGGCATTTGCAGCTCGCAATAGTGCAGAGTTATCTCAAAGAAAGGGGCCACGGTGTTTCTGTATCTCTATTATGTTGGTGCGGCTTCGGAACTTTTAAATATCTCGATATATCTCGAAAACTACGCTTCTGATCAAAAAATATCATAGAACATAAAAAGTAGGAAACGTAATTCTCTACAAAAAAGGTCTCTTAACATTTTGCCATAGCTCGCTTCGTTTCCGAGATATTTGCTGATTTATCTCAAGGGAAGGGGCCTGACGGACATATTTCGAGATATTTCTTCTTGTTGTTCTTCTTCTGCACAGCTAAGCTGGAAGTGGCATTTGCGGCTCGCACTAGTGCAGAGTTATCTCAAAGAAAGGGACCACGGTGTTTCTGTATCTCTATTATGTTGGTGCGGCTTCGGAACTTTTAAATATCTTGATATATCTCGAGAACTACGCATCTGATCAAAAAATATCATAGAACATAAAAAGTAGGAAACTTAATTCTCTACAAAAAAGGTCTCTTAACATTTTGCCATAGCTCTCTTCGTTTCCGAGATATTTGCAGATTTATCTCAAGGGAAGGGGCCTAACGGACATATTTCGAGATATTTCTTCTTCTTGTTGTTCTTCTTCTGCACAGCTAAACTGGAAGTGGCATTTCCAGCTCGCAATAGTGCAGAGTCATCTCAAAGAGAGGGGCCACGGTGTTTCTGTATCTCTATTATGTTGGTGCGGCTTCGGAACTTTTAAATATCTTGATATATCTCGAGAACTACGCATCTGATCAAAAAACATCATAGAACATAAAAAGTAGGCAACTTAATTCTCTACAAATAAAGTCTCTTAACATTTTGCCATAGCTCGCTTCATTTCCGAGATATTTGCAGATTTATCTCAAGGGAAGGGGCCTGACGGACATATTTCGAGATATTTCTTCTTCTTGTTGTTCTTCTTCTGTACAGCTAAGCTGGAAGTGGCATTTGCAGGTCGCAATAGTGCAGAGTTATCTCAAGGAAAGGGGCCACGGTGTTTCTGTATCTCTACTATGTTGGTGCGGCTTCGGAACTTTTAAATATCTCGATATATCTCGAAAACTACGCTTCTGATCAGAAAATATCAGAGAACGTAAATTGTAGGAAACATAATTCTCTACAAAAAAGGTCTCTCAACATTTTGCCATAGCTCGCCTCGTTTCCGAGATATTTGCAGATTTATCTCAAGGGAAGGGGCCTGACGGACATATTTCGAGATATTTCTTCTTCTTGTTGTTCTTCTTCTGCACAGCTAAGCTGGAAGTGGCATTTGCAGCTCGCAATAGTGCAGAGTTATCTCAAAGAAAGGGGCCACGGTGTTTCTGTATCTCTATTATGTTGGTGCGGCTTCGGAACTTTTAAATATCTCGATATATCTCGAAAACTACGCTTCTGATCAAAAAATATCATAGAACATAAATTGTAGGAAACATAATTCTGTACAAAAAACGTCTCTTAACATTTTGCCATAGCTCGCTTCGTTTCCGAGATATTTGCAGATTCAGCTGAAAGGAACGGGCCTGACGGACATATTTCGAGATATTTCTTCTTCTTGTTGTTCTTCTTCTGCACAACTAAACTGGAAGTGGCATTTCCAGCTCGCAATAGTGCAGAGTTATCTCAAAGAAAGGGGCCACGGTGTTTCTGTATCTCTATTATGTTGGTGCGGCTTCGGAACTTTTACATATCTTGATATATCTCGAGAACTACGCATCTGATCAAAAAATATCATCGAACATAAAAAGTAGGAAACTTAATTCTCTACAAATAAGGTCTCTTAACATTTTGCCATAGCTCTCTTCGTTTCCGAGATATTTGCAGATATATCTCAAGGGAAGGGGCCTGACGGACATATTTCGAGATATTTCTTCTTCTTGTTGTTCTTCTTCTGCACAGCTAAACTGGAAGTGGCAGTACCAGCTCGCAATAGTGCAGAGTTATCTCAAAGAAAGGGGCCACGGTGTTTCTGTATCTCTATTATGTTGGTGCGGCTTCGGAACTTTTAAATATCTCGATATATCTCGAAAACTACGCTTCTGATCAAAAAATATCATAGAACATAAATTGTAGGAAACATAATTCTCTACAAAAAACGTCTCTTAACATTTTGCCATAGCTCGCTTCGTTTCCGAGATATTTGCAGATTTATCTCAAGGGAAGGTACCTGACGGACATATTTCGAGATATTTCTTCTTCTTGTTGTTCTTCTTCTGCACAGCTAAGCTGGAAGTGGCATTTGCGGCTCGCAATAGTGCAGAGATATCTCAAAGAAAGGGGCCACGGTGTTTCTGTATCTCTATTATGTTGGTGCGGCTTCGGAACTTTTAAATATCTTGATATATCTCGAGAACTACGCGTCTGATCAAAAAATATCATAGAACATAAAAAGTAGGAAACATAATTCTCTACAAAAAAGGTCTCTTAACATTTTGCCATAGCTCGCTTCGTTTCCGAGATATTTGCAGATTTATCTCAAGGGAAGGGTCCTGTCGGACATATTTCGAGATATTTCTTCTTCTTGTTGTTCTTCTTCTGCACAGCTAAGCTGGAAGTGGCATTTGCGGCTCGCACTAGTGCAGAGTTATCTCAAAGAAAGGGGCCACGGTGTTTCTGTATCTCTATTATGTTGGTGCGGCTTGGGAACTTTTAAATATCTTGATATATCTCGAGAACTACGCATCTGATCAAAAAATATCATAGAACATGAATAGTAGGAAACTTAATTCTCTACAAAAAAGGTCTGTTAACATTTTGCCATAGCTCGCTTCGTTTCCGAGATATTTGCAGATTTATCTCAAGGGAAGGGGCCTGACGGACATATTTCGAGATATTTCTTCTTCTTGTTGTTCTTCTTCTGTACAGCTAAGCTGGAAGTGGCATTTGCTGGTCGCAATAGTGCAGAGTTATCTCAAGGAAAGGGGCCACGGTGTTTCTGTATCTCTATTATGTTGGTGCGGCTTCGGAACTTTTAAATATCTCGATATATCTCGAAAACTACGCTTCTGATCAGAAAATATCAGAGAACGTAAATTGTAGGAAACATAATTCTCTACAAAAAAGGTCTCTTAACATTTTGCCATAGCTCGCTTCGTTTCCGAGATATTTGCAGATTTATCTCAAGGGAAGGGGCCTGACGGACATATTTCGAGATATTTCTTCTTCTTGTTGTTCTTCTTCTGCACAGCTAAGCTGGAAGTGGCATTTGCAGCTCGCAATAGTGCAGAGTTATCTCAAAGAAAGGGGCCACGGTGTTTCTGTATCTCTATTATGTTGGTGCGGCTTCGGAACTTTTAAATATCTCGATATATCTCGAAAACTACGCTTCTGATCAAAAAATATCATAGAACATAAAAAGTAGGAAACGTAATTCTCTACAAAAAAGGTCTCTTAACATTTTGCCATAGCTCGCTTCGTTTCCGAGATATTTGCTGATTTATCTCAAGGGAAGGGGCCTGACGGACATATTTCGAGATATTTCTTCTTGTTGTTCTTCTTCTGCACAGCTAAGCTGGAAGTGGCATTTGCGGCTCGCACTAGTGCAGAGTTATCTCAAAGAAAGGGACCACGGTGTTTCTGTATCTCTATTATGTTGGTGCGGCTTCGGAACTTTTAAATATCTTGATATATCTCGAGAACTACGCATCTGATCAAAAAATATCATAGAACATAAAAAGTAGGAAACTTAATTCTCTACAAAAAAGGTCTCTTAACATTTTGCCATAGCTCTCTTCGTTTCCGAGATATTTGCAGATTTATCTCAAGGGAAGGGGCCTAACGGACATATTTCGAGATATTTCTTCTTCTTGTTGTTCTTCTTCTGCACAGCTAAACTGGAAGTGGCATTTCCAGCTCGCAATAGTGCAGAGTCATCTCAAAGAGAGGGGCCACGGTGTTTCTGTATCTCTATTATGTTGGTGCGGCTTCGGAACTTTTAAATATCTTGATATATCTCGAGAACTACGCATCTGATCAAAAAACATCATAGAACATAAAAAGTAGGCAACTTAATTCTCTACAAATAAAGTCTCTTAACATTTTGCCATAGCTCGCTTCATTTCCGAGATATTTGCAGATTTATCTCAAGGGAAGGGGCCTGACGGACATATTTCGAGATATTTCTTCTTCTTGTTGTTCTTCTTCTGTACAGCTAAGCTGGAAGTGGCATTTGCAGGTCGCAATAGTGCAGAGTTATCTCAAGGAAAGGGGCCACGGTGTTTCTGTATCTCTACTATGTTGGTGCGGCTTCGGAACTTTTAAATATCTCGATATATCTCGAAAACTACGCTTCTGATCAGAAAATATCAGAGAACGTAAATTGTAGGAAACATAATTCTCTACAAAAAAGGTCTCTCAACATTTTGCCATAGCTCGCTTCGTTTCCGAGATATTTGCAGATTTATCTCAAGGGAAGGGGCCTGACGGACATATTTCGAGATATTTCTTCTTCTTGTTGTTCTTCTTCTGCACAGCTAAGCTGGAAGTGGCATTTGCAGCTCGCAATAGTGCAGAGTTATCTCAAAGAAAGGGGCCACGGTGTTTCTGTATCTCTATTATGTTGGTGCGGCTTCGGAACTTTTAAATGTCTCGATATATCTCGAAAACTACGCTTCTGATCAAAAAATATCATAGAACATAAATTGTAGGAAACATAATTCTGTACAAAAAACGTCTCTTAACATTTTGCCATAGCTCGCTTCGTTTCCGAGATATTTGCAGATTCAGCTCAAAGGAACGGGCCTGACGGACATATTTCGAGATATTTCTTCTTCTTGTTGTTCTTCTTCTGCACAACTAAACTGGAAGTGGCATTTCCAGCTCGCAATAGTGCAGAGTTATCTCAAAGAAAGGGGCCACGGTGTTTCTGTATCTCTATTATGTTGGTGCGGCTTCGGAACTTTTACATATCTTGATATATCTCGAGAACTACGCATCTGATCAAAAAATATCATCGAACATAAAAAGTAGGAAACTTAATTCTCTACAAATAAGGTCTCTTAACATTTTGCCATAGCTCTCTTCGTTTCCGAGATATTTGCAGATATATCTCAAGGGAAGGGGCCTGACGGACATATTTCGAGATATTTCTTCTTCTTGTTGTTCTTCTTCTGCACAGCTAAACTGGAAGTGGCAGTTCCAGCTCGCAATAGTGCAGAGTTATCTCAAAGAAAGGGGCCACGGTGTTTCTGTATCTCTATTATGTTGGTGCGGCTTCGGAACTTTTAAATATCTCGATATATCTCGAAAACTACGCTTCTGATCAAAAAATATCATAGAACATAAATTGTAGGAAACATAATTCTCTACAAAAAACGTCTCTTAACATTTTGCCATAGCTCGCTTCGTTTCCGAGATATTTGCAGATTTATCTCAAGGGAAGGGGCCTGACGGACATATTTCGGGATATTTCTTCTTCTTGTTGTTCTTCTTCTGCACAGCTAAGCTGGAAGTGGCTTTTGCAGCTCGCAATAGTGCAGAGTTATCTCAAAGAAGGAGGCCACGGTGTTTCTGTACCTCTATTATGTTGGTGCGGCTTCGGGACTTTTAAATATCTCGATATATCTCGAGAACTACGCATCTGATCAAAAAATATCATAGAACATAAAAAGTAGGCCACTTAATTCTCTACAAAAAAGGTCTCTTAACATTTTGCCATAGCTCGCTTCGTTTCCGAGATATTTGCAGATTTATCTCAAGGGAAGGGGCCTGACGGACATATTTCGAGATATTTCTTCTTCTTGTTGTTCTTCTTCTGCACAGCTAAACTGGAAGTGGCATTTCCAGCTCGCAATAGTGCAGAGTTATCTCAAAGAAAGGGGCCACGGTGTTTCTGTATCTCTATTATGTTGGTGCGGCTTCGGAACTTTTAAATATCTTGATATATCTCGAGAACTACGCATCTGATCAAAAAATATCATAGAACATAAAAAGTAGGCAACTTAATTCTCTACAAATAAAGTCTCTTAACATTTTGCCATAGCTCGCTTCATTTCCGAGATATTTGCAGATTTATCTCAAGGGAAGGGGCCTGACGGACATATTTCGAGACATTTCTTCTTCTTGTTGTTCTTCTTCTGCACAGCTAAGCTGGAAGTGGCATTTGCAGCTCGCAATAGTGCAGAGTTATCTCAAAGAAAGGGGCCACGGTGTTTCTGTATCTCTATTATGTTGGTGCGGCTTCGGAACTTTTAAATATCTTGATATATCTCGAGAACTACGCATCTGATCAAAAAATATCATAGAACATAAAAAGTAGGAAACTTAATTCTTTACAAAAAAGGTCTCTTAACATTTTGCCATACCTCGCTTCGTTTCCGAGATATTTGCAGATTTATCTCAAGGGAAGGGGCCTGACGGACATATTTCGAGATATTTCTTCTTCTTGTTGTTCTTCTTCTGCACAGCTAAGCTGGAAGTGGCATTTGCGGCTCGCACGAGTGCAGAGTTATCTCAAAGAAAGGGGCCACGGTGTTTCTGTATCTCTATTATGTTGGTGCGGCTTCGGAACTTTTAAATATCTTGATATATCTCGAGAACTACGCATCTGATCAAAAAATATCATAGAACATAAAAAGTAGGAAAGTTAATTCTCTACAAATAAGGTCTCTTAACATTTTGCCATAGCTCTCTTCGTTTCCGAGATATTTGCAGATATATCTCAAGGGAAGGGGCCTGACGGACATATTTCGAGATATTTCTTCTTCTTGTTGTTCTTCTTCTGCACAGCTAAACTGGAAGTGGCATTTCCAGCTCGCAATAGTGCAGAGTTATCTCAAAGAAAGGGGCCACGGTGTTTCTGTATCTCTATTATGTTGGTGCGGCTTCGGAACTTTTAAATATCTCGATATATCTCGAAAACTACGCTTCTGATCAAAAAATATCATAGAACATAAATTGTAGGAAACATAATTCTCTACAAAAAACGTCTCTTAACATTTTGCCATAGCTCGCTTCGTTTCCGAGATATTTGCAGATTTATCTCAAGGGAAGGGGCCTGACGGACATATTTCGAGATATTTCTTCTTCTTGTTGTTCTTCTTCTGCACAGCTAAACTGAAAGTGGCATTTCCAGCTCGCAATAGTGCAGAGTTATCTCAAAGAAAGGGGCCACGGTGTTTCTGTATCTCTATTATGTTGGTGCGGCTTCGGAACTTTTAAATATTTTGATATATCTCGAGAACTACGCATCTGATCAAAAAATATCATAGAACATAAAAAGTAGGCAACTTAATTCTCTACAAATAAAGTCTCTTAACATTTTGCCATAGCTCGCTTCATTTCCGAGATATTTGCAGATTTATCTCAAGGGAAGGGACCTGACGGACATATTTCGAGACATTTCTTCTTCTTGTTGTTCTTCTTCTGCACAGCTAAGCTGGAAGTGGCATTTGCAGCTCGCAATAGTGCAGAGTTATCTCAAAGAAAGGGGCCACGGTGTTTCTGTATCTCTATTATGTTGGTGCGGCTTCGGAACTTTTAAATATCTTGATATATCTCGAGAACTACGCATCTGATCAAAAAATATCATACAACATGAAAAGTAGGAAACTTAATTCTCTACAAAAAAGGTCTCTTAACATTGTGCCATAGCTCGCTTCGTTTCCGAGATATATGCAGATTTATCTCAAGGGAAGGGGCCTGACGGACATATTTCGAGATATTTCTTCTTCTTGTTGTTCTTCTTCTGCACAGCTAAGCTGGAAGTGGCATTTGCAGCTCGCAATAGTGCAGAGTTATCTCAAAGAAGGAGGCCACGGTGTTTCTGTACCTCTATTAAGTTGGTGCGGCTTCGGAACTTTTAAATATCTCGATATATCTCGAAAACTACGCTTCTGATCAAAAAATATCATACAACATAACTTGTAGGAAACATAATTCTCTACAAAAAACGTCTCTTAACATTTTGCCATAGCTCGCTTCGTTTCCGAGATATTTGCAGATTTATCTCAAGGGAAGGTACCTGACGGACATATTTCGAGATATTTCTTCTTCTTGTTGTTCTTCTTCTGCACAGCTAAGCTGGAAGTGGCATTTGCGGCTCGCAATAGTGCAGAGATATCTCAAAGAAAGGGGCCACGGTGTTTCTGTATCTCTATTATGTTGGTGCGGCTTCGGAACTTTTAAATATCTTGATATATCTCGAGAACTACGCGTCTGATCAAAAAATATCATAGAACATAAAAAGTAGGAAACATAATTCTCTACAAAAAAGGTCTCTTAACATTTTGCCATAGCTCGCTTCGTTTCCGAGATATTTGCAGATTTATCTCAAGGGAAGGGGCCTGACGGACATATTTCGAGATATTTCTTCTTCTTGTTGTTCTTCTTCTGCACAGCTAAGCTGGAAGTGGCATTTGCGGCTCGCACTAGTGCAGAGTTATCTCAAAGAAAGGGGCCACGGTGTTTCTGTATCTCTATTATGTTGGTGCGGCTTGGGAACTTTTAAATATCTTGATATATCTCGAGAACTACGCATCTGATCAAAAAATATCATAGAACATGAATAGTAGGAAACTTAATTCTCTACAAAAAAGGTCTGTTAACATTTTGCCATAGCTCGCTTCGTTTCCGAGATATTTGCAGATTTATCTCAAGGGAAGGGGCCTGACGGACATATTTCGAGATATTTCTTCTTCTTGTTGTTCTTCTTCTGTACAGCTAAGCTGGAAGTGGCATTTGCTGGTCGCAATAGTGCAGAGTTATCTCAAGGAAAGGGGCCACGGTGTTTCTGTATCTCTATTATGTTGGTGCGGCTTCGGAACTTTTAAATATCTCGATATATCTCGAAAACTACGCTTCTGATCAGAAAATATCAGAGAACGTAAATTGTAGGAAACATAATTCTCTACAAAAAAGGTCTCTTAACATTTTGCCATAGCTCGCTTCGTTTCCGAGATATTTGCAGATTTATCTCAAGGGAAGGGGCCTGACGGACATATTTCGAGATATTTCTTCTTCTTGTTGTTCTTCTTCTGCACAGCTAAGCTGGAAGTGGCTTTTGCAGCTCGCAATAGTGCAGAGTTATCTCAAAGAAAGGGGCCACGGTGTTTCTGTATCTCTATTATGTTGGTGCGGCTTCGGAACTTTTAAATATCTCGATATATCTCGAAAACTACGCTTCTGATCAAAAAATATCATAGAACATAAAAAGTAGGAAACGTAATTCTCTACAAAAAAGGTCTCTTAACATTTTGCCATAGCTCGCTTCGTTTCCGAGATATTTGCTGATTTATCTCAAGGGAAGGGGCCTGACGGACATATTTCGAGATATTTCTTCTTGTTGTTCTTCTTCTGCACAGCTAAGCTGGAAGTGGCATTTGCGGCTCGCACTAGTGCAGAGTTATCTCAAAGAAAGGGACCACGGTGCTTCTGTATCTCTATTATGTTGGTGCGGCTTCGGAACTTTTAAATATCTTGATATATCTCGAGAACTACGCATCTGATCAAAAAATATCATAAAACATAAAAAGTAGGAAACTTAATTCTCTACAAAAAAGGTCTCTTAACATTTTGCCATAGCTCTCTTCGTTTCCGAGATATTTGCAGATTTATCTCAAGGGAAGGGGCCTAACGGACATATTTCGAGATATTTCTTCTTCTTGTTGTTCTTCTTCTGCACAGCTAAACTGGAAGTGGCATTTCCAGCTCGCAATAGTGCAGAGTCATCTCAAAGAGAGGGGCCACGGTGTTTCTGTATCTCTATTATGTTGGTGCGGCTTCGGAACTTTTAAATATCTTGATATATCTCGAGAACTACGCATCTGATCAAAAAACATCATAGAACATAAAAAGTAGGCAACTTAATTCTCTACAAATAAAGTCTCTTAACATTTTGCCATAGCTCGCTTCATTTCCGAGATATTTGCAGATTTATCTCAAGGGAAGGGGCCTGACGGACATATTTCGAGATATTTCTTCTTCTTGTTGTTCTTCTTCTGTACAGCTAAGCTGGAAGTGGCATTTGCAGGTCGCAATAGTGCAGAGTTATCTCAAGGAAAGGGGCCACGGTGTTTCTGTATCTCTACTATGTTGGTGCGGCTTCGGAACTTTTAAATATCTCGATATATCTCGAAAACTACGCTTCTGATCAGAAAATATCAGAGAACGTAAATTGTAGGAAACATAATTCTCTACAAAAAAGGTCTCTCAACATTTTGCCATAGCTCGCTTCGTTTCCGAGATATTTGCAGATTTATCTCAAGGGAAGGGGCCTGACGGACATATTTCGAGATATTTCTTCTTCTTGTTGTTCTTCTTCTGCACAGCTAAGCTGGAAGTGGCATTTGCAGCTCGCAATAGTGCAGAGTTATCTCAAAGAAAGGGGCCACGGTGTTTCTGTATCTCTATTATGTTGGTGCGGCTTCGGAACTTTTAAATATCTCGATATATCTCGAAAACTACGCTTCTGATCAAAAAATATCATAGAACATAAATTGTAGGAAACATAATTCTGTACAAAAAACGTCTCTTAACATTTTGCCATAGCTCGCTTCGTTTCCGAGATATTTGCAGATTCAGCTCAAAGGAACGGGCCTGACGGACATATTTCGAGATATTTCTTCTTCTTGTTGTTCTTCTTCTGCACAGCTAAGCTGGAAGTGGCTTTTGCAGCTCGCAATAGTGCAGAGTTATCTCAAAGAAGGAGGCCACGGTGTTTCTGTACCTCTATTATGTTGGTGCGGCTTCGGGACTTTTAAATATCTCGATATATCTCGAGAACTACGCATCTGATCAAAAAATATCATAGAACATAAAAAGTAGGCCACTTAATTCTCTACAAAAAAGGTCTCTTAACATTTTGCCATAGCTCGCTTCGTTTCCGAGATATTTGCAGATTTATCTCAAGGGAAGGGGCCTGACGGACATATTTCGAGATATTTCTTCTTCTTGTTGTTCTTCTTCTGCACAGCTAAGCTGGAAGTGGCATTTGCAGCTCGCAATAGTGCAGAGTTATCTCAAAGAAAGGGGCCACGGTGTTTCTGTATCTCTATTATGTTGGTGCGGCTTCGGAACTTTTAAATATCTTGATATATCTCGAGAACTACGCATCTGATCAAAAAATATCATAGAACATAAAAAGTAGGAAACTTAATTCTCTACAAAAAAGGTCTCTTAACATTGTGCCATAGCTCGCTTCGTTTCCGAGATATATGCAGATTTATCTCAAGGGAAGGGGCCTGACGGACATATTTCGAGATATTTCTTCTTGTTGTTCTTCTTCTGCACAGCTAAGCTGGAAGTGGCATTTGCGGCTCGCACTAGTGCAGAGTTATCTCAAAGAAAGGGACCACGGTGTTTCTGTATCTCTATTATGTTGGTGCGGCTTCGGAACTTTTAAATATCTCGATATATCTCGAAAACTACGCTTCTGATCAAAAAATATCATACAACATAACTTGTAGGAAACATAATTCTCTACAAAAAACGTCTCTAAACATTTTGCCATAGCTCGCTTCGTTTCCGAGATATTTGCAGATTTATCTCAAGGGAAGGGGCCTGACGGACATATTTCGAGATATTTCTTCTTCTTGTTGTTCTTCTTCTGTACAGCTAAGCTGGAAGTGGCATTTGCAGGTCGCAATAGTGCAGAGTTATCTCAAGGAAAGGGGCCACGGTGTTTCTGTATCTCTATTATGTTGGTGCGGCTTCGGAACTTTTAAATATCTCGATATATCTCGAAAACTGCGCTTCTGATCAGAAAATATCAGAGAACGTAAATTGTAGGAAACATAATTCTCTACAAAAAAGGTCTCTTAACATTTTGCCATAGCTCGCTTCGTTTCCGAGATATTTGCAGATTTATCTCAAGGGAAGGGGCCTGACGGACATATTTCGAGATATTTCTTCTTCTTGTTGTTCTTCTTCTGCACAGCTAAGCTGGAAGTGGCATTTGCAGCTCGCAATAGTGCAGAGTTATCTCAAAGAAAGGGGCCACGGTGTTTCTGTATCTCTATTATGTTGGTGCGGCTTGGGAACTTTTAAATATCTTGATATATCTCGAGAACTACGCATCTGATCAAAAAATATCATAGAACATGAATAGTAGGAAACTTAATTCTCTACAAAAAAGGTCTGTTAACATTTTGCCATAGCTCGCTTCGTTTCCGAGATATTTGCAGATTTATCTCAAGGGAAGGGGCCTGACGGACATATTTCGAGATATTTCTTCTTCTTGTTGTTCTTCTTCTGTACAGCTAAGCTGGAAGTGGCATTTGCTGGTCGCAATAGTGCAGAGTTATCTCAAGGAAAGGGGCCACGGTGTTTCTGTATCTCTATTATGTTGGTGCGGCTTCGGAACTTTTAAATATCTCGATATATCTCGAAAACTACGCTTCTGATCAGAAAATATCAGAGAACGTAAATTGTAGGAAACATAATTCTCTACAAAAAAGGTCTCTCAACATTTTGCCATAGCTCGCTTCGTTTCCGAGATATTTGCAGATTTATCTCAAGGGAAGGGGCCTGACGGACATATTTCGAGATATTTCTTCTTCTTGTTGTTCTTCTTCTGCACAGCTAAGCTGGAAGTGGCATTTGCAGCTCGCAATAGTGCAGAGTTATCTCAAAGAAAGGGGCCACGGTGTTTCTGTATCTCTATTATGTTGGTGCGGCTTCGGAACTTTTAAATATCTCGATATATCTCGAAAACTACGCTTCTGATCAAAAAATATCATAGAACATAAATTGTAGGAAACATAATTCTGTACAAAAAACGTCTCTTAACATTTTGCCATAGCTCGCTTCGTTTCCGAGATATTTGCAGATTCAGCTCAAAGGAACGGGCCTGACGGACATATTTCGAGATATTTCTTCTTCTTGTTGTTCTTCTTCTGCACAGCTAAGCTGGAAGTGGCTTTTGCAGCTCGCAATAGTGCAGAGTTATCTCAAAGAAGGAGGCCACGGTGTTTCTGTACCTCTATTATGTTGGTGCGGCTTCGGGACTTTTAAATATCTCGATATATCTCGAGAACTACGCATCTGATCAAAAAATATCATAGAACATAAAAAGTAGGCCACTTAATTCTCTACAAAAAAGGTCTCTTAACATTTTGCCATAGCTCGCTTCGTTTCCGAGATATTTGCAGATTTATCTCAAGGGAAGGGGCCTGACGGACATATTTCGAGATATTTCTTCTTCTTGTTGTTCTTCTTCTGCACAGCTAAGCTGGAAGTGGCATTTGCAGCTCGCAATAGTGCAGAGTTATCTCAAAGAAAGGGGCCACGGTGTTTCTGTATCTCTATTATGTTGGTGCGGCTTCGGAACTTTTAAATATCTTGATATATCTCGAGAACTACGCATCTGATCAAAAAATATCATAGAACATAAAAAGTAGGAAACTTAATTCTCTACAAAAAAGGTCTCTTAACATTGTGCCATAGCTCGCTTCGTTTCCGAGATATATGCAGATTTATCTCAAGGGAAGGGGCCTGACGGACATATTTCGAGATATTTCTTCTTGTTGTTCTTCTTCTGCACAGCTAAGCTGGAAGTGGCATTTGCGGCTCGCACTAGTGCAGAGTTATCTCAAAGAAAGGGACCACGGTGTTTCTGTATCTCTATTATGTTGGTGCGGCTTCGGAACTTTTAAATATCTCGATATATCTCGAAAACTACGCTTCTGATCAAAAAATATCATACAACATAACTTGTACGAAACATAATTCTCTACAAAAAACGTCTCTAAACATTTTGCCATAGCTCGCTTCGTTTCCGAGATATTTGCAGATTTATCTCAAGGGAAGGGGCCTGACGGACATATTTCGAGATATTTCTTCTTCTTGTTGTTCTTCTTCTGCACAGCTAAGCTGGAAGTGGCATTTGCAGCTCGCAATAGTGCAGAGTTATCTCAAAGAAAGGGGCCACGGTGTTTCTGTATCTCTATTATGTTGGTGCGGCTTCGGAACTTTGAATATCTTGATATATCTCGAGAACTACGCTTCTGATCAAAAAATATCATAGAACATAAATTGTAGGAAACTTAATTCTCTACAAAAAAGGTCTCTTAACATTTTGCAATAGCTCGGTTCGTTTCCGAGATATTTGCAGATTTATCTCAAGGGAAGGGGCCTGACGGACATATTTCGAGATATTTCTTCTTCTTGTTGTTCTTCTTCTGTACAGCTAAACTGGACGTGGCATTTCCAGCTCGCAATAGTGCAGAGTTATCTCAAAGAAAGGGGCCACGGTTTTTCTGTATCTCTATTATGTTGGTGCGGCTTCGGAACTTTTAAATATCTTGATATAACTCGAGAACTACGCATCTGATCAACAAATATCATAGAACATAAAAAGTAGGAAACTTAATTCTCTACAAAAAAGGTCTCGTAACATTTTGCCATACCTCGCTTCGTTTCCGAGATATTTGCAGATTTATCTCAAGGAAAGGGGCCTGACGGACATATTTCGAGATATTTCTTCTTGTTGTTCTTCTTCTGCACAGCTAAGCTGGAAGTGGCATTTTCGGCTCGCACTAGTGCAGAGTTATCTCAAAGAAAGGGGCCACGGTGTTTCTGTATCTCTATTATGTTGGTGCGGCTTCGGAACTTTTAAATATCTTGATATATCTCGAGAACTACGCATCTGATCAAAAAATATCATAGAACATAAAAAGTAGGAAACTTAATTCTCTACAAAAAAGGTCTCTTAACATTTTGCCATAGCTCGCTTCGTTTCCGAGATATTTGCAGATTTATCTCAAGGGAAGGGGCCTGACGGACATATTTCGAGATATTTCTTCTTGTTGTTCTTCTTCTGCACAGCTAAGCTGGAAGTGGCATTTGCGGCTCGCACTAGTGCAGAGTTATCTCAAAGAAAGGGGCCACGGTGTTTCTGTATCTCTATTATGTTGGTGCGGCTTCGGAACTTTTAAATATCTTGATATATCTCGAGAACTACGCATCTGATCAAAAAATATCATAGAACATAAAAAGTAGGAAACTTAATTCTCTACAAAAAAGGTCTCTTAACATTTTGCCATAGCTCGCTTCATTTCCGAGATATTTGCAGATTTATCTCAAGGGAAGGGGCCTGACGGACATATTTCGAGATATTTCTTCTTCTTGTTGTTCTTCTTCTGCACAGCTGAACTGGACGTGGCATTTCCAGCTCGCAATAGTGCAGAGTTATCTCAAAGAAAGGGGCCACGGTTTTTCTGTATCTCTATTATGTTGGTGCGGCTTCGGAACTTTTAAATATCTTGATATATCTCGAGAACTACGCATCTGATCAAAAAACATCATAGAAGATAAAAAGTAGGAAACTTAATTCTCTACAAAAAAGGTATCTTAACATTTTGCCATAGCTCGCTTCGTTTCCGAGATATTTGCAGATTTATCTCAAGGGAAGGGGCCTGACGGACATATTTCGAGATATTTCTTCTTGTTGTTCTTCTTCTGCACAGCTAAGCTGGAAGTGGCATTTGCGGCTCGCACTAGTGCAGAGTTATCTCAAAGAAAGGGGCCACGGTGTTTCTGTATCTCTATTATGTTGGTGCGGCTTCGGAACTTTTAAATATCTTGATATATCTCGAGAACTACGCATCTGATCAAAAAATATCATAGAACATAAAAAGTAGGAAACTTAATTCTCTACAAAAAAGGTCTCTTAACATTTTGCCATAGCTCGCTTCATTTCCGAGATATTTGCAGATTTATCTCAAGGGAAGGGGCCTGACGGACATATTTCGAGATATTTCTTCTTGTTGTTCTTCTTCTGCACAGCTAAGCTGGAAGTGGCATTTGCGGCTCGCACTAGTGCAGAGTTATCTCAAAGAAAGGGGCCACGGTGTTTCTGTATCTCTATTATGTTGGTGCGGCTTCGGAACTTTTAAATATCTTGATATATCTCGAGAACTACGCATCTGATCAAAAAATATCATAGAACATAAAAAGTAGGAAACTTAATTCTCTACAAAAAAGGTCTCTTAACATTTTGCCATAGCTCGCTTCATTTCCGAGATATTTGCAGATTTATCTCAAGGGAAGGGGCCTGACGGACATATTTCGAGATATTTCTTCTTCTTGTTGTTCTTCTTCTGCACAGCTAAACTGGACGTGGCATTTCCAGCTCGCAATAGTGCAGAGTTATCTCAAAGAAAGGGGCCACGGTTTTTCTGTATCTCTATTATGTTGGTGCGGCTTCGGAACTTTTAAATATCTTGATATATCTCGAGAACTACGCATCTGATCAAAAAACATCATAGAAGATAAAAAGTAGGAAACTTAATTCTCTACAAAAAAGGTATCTTAACATTTTGCCATAGCTCGCTTCGTTTCCGAGATATTTGCAGATTTATCTCAAGGGAAGGGGCCTGACGGACATATTTCGAGATATTTCTTCTTGTTGTTCTTCTTCTGCACAGCTAAGCTGGAAGTGGCATTTGCGGCTCGCACTAGTGCAGAGTTATCTCAAAGAAAGGGGCCACGGTGTTTCTGTATCTCTATTATGTTGGTGCGGCTTCGGAACTTTTAAATATCTTGATATATCTCGAGAACTACGCATCTGATCAAAAAATATCATAGAACATAAAAAGTAGGAAACTTAATTCTCTACAAAAAAGGTCTCTTAACATTTTGCCATAGCTCGCTTCATTTCCGAGATATTTGCAGATTTATCTCAAGGGAAGGGGCCTGACGGACATATTTCGAGATATTTCTTCTTCTTGTTGTTCTTCTTCTGCACAGCTAAACTGGACGTGGCATTTCCAGCTCGCAATAGTGCAGAGTTATCTCAAAGAAAGGGGCCACGGTTTTTCTGTATCTCTATTATGTTGGTGCGGCTTCGGAACTTTTAAATATCTTGATATATCTCGAGAACTACGCATCTGATCAAAAAATATCATAGAACATAAAAAGTAGGCAACTTAATTCTCTACAAGAAAGGTCTCTAAACATTTTGCCATAGCTCGCTTCGTTTCCGAGATATTTGCAGATTTATCTCAAGGGAAGGGGCCTGACGGACATATTTCGAGATATTTCTTCTTCTTGTTGTTCTTCTTCTGCACAGCTAAACTGGAAGTGGCATTTCCAGCTCGCAATAGTGCAGAGTTATCTCACAGAAAGGGGCCACGGTGTTTCTGTATCTCTATTATGTTGGTGCGGCTTCGGAACTTTTAAATATCTTGATATATCTCGAGAACTACGCATCTGATCAAAAAATATCATAGAACATAAAAAGTAGGAAACTTAATTCTCTACAAAAAAGGTCTCTTAACATTTTGCCATAGCTCGCTTCGTTTCCGAGATATTTGCAGATTTATCTGAAGGGAAGGGGCCTGACGGACATATTTCGAGATATTTCTTCTTCTTGTTGTTCTTCTGCACAGCTAAGCTGGAAGTGGCATTTGCGGCTCGCACTAGTGCAGAGTTATCTCAAAGAAAGGGGCCACGGTGTTTCTGTATCTCTATTATGTTGGTGCGGCTTCGGAACTTTTAAATATCTTGATATATCTCGAGAACTACGCATCTGATCAAAAAATATCATAGAACATAAAAAGTAGGAAACATAATTCTCTACAAAAAAGGTCTTTTAACATTTTGCCATAGCTCGCTTCGTTTCCGAGATATTTGCAGATACATCTCAAGGGAAGGGGCCTGACGGACATATTTCGAGATATTTCTTCTTCTTGTTGTTCTTCTTCTGCACAGCTAAGCTGGAAGTGGCATTTGCAGCTCGCAATAGTGCAGAGTTATCTCAAAGAAAGGGGCCACGGTGTTTCTGTATCTCTATTATGTTGGTGCGGCTTCGGAACTTTTAAATATCTCGATATATCTCGAAAACTACGCTTCTGATCAAAAAATATCATAGAACATAAATTGTAGGAAACATAATTCTCTACAAAAAAGGTGTCTCAACATTTTGCCATAGCTCGCTTCATTTCCGAGATATTTGCAGATTTATCTCAAGGGAAGGGGCCTGACGGACATATTACGAGATATTTCCTCTTCTTGTTGTTCTTCTGCACAGCGAAGCTGGAAGTGGCATTTGCAGCTCGCAATAGTGCAGAGTTATCTCAAAGAAAGGGGCCACGGTGTTTCTGTATCTCTATTATGTTGGTGCGGCTTCGGAACTTTTAAATATCTTGATATATCTCGAGAACTACGCATCTGATCAAAAAATATCATAGAACATAAAAAGTAGGAAACATAATTCTCTACAAAAAAGGTCTCTTAACATTTTGCCATAGCTCGCTTCGTTTCCGAGATATTTGCAGATACATCTGAAGGGAAGGGGCCTGACGGACATATTTCGAGATATTTCTTCTTCTTGTTGTTCTTCTTCTGCACAGCTAAGCTGGAAGTGGCATTTGCAGCTCGCAATAGTGCAGAGTTATCTCAAAGAAAGGGGCCACGGTGTTTCTGTATCTCTATTATGTTGGTGCGGCTTCGGAACTTTTAAATATCTTGATATATCTCGAGAACTACGCATCTGATCAAAAAATATCATAGAACATAAATTGTAGGAAACATAATTCTCTACAAAAAAGGTCTCTCAACATTTTGCCATAGCTCGCTTCGTTTCCGAGATATTTGCAGATTTATCTCAAGGGAAGGGGCCTGACGGACATATTCCGAGATATTTCTTCTTCTTGTTGTTCCTCTTCTGCACAGCTAAGCTGGAAGTGGCATTTGCAGCTCGCAATAGTGCAGAGTTATCTCAAAGAAAGAGGCCACGGTGTTTCTGTACCTCTATTATGTTGGTTCAGCTTCGGAACTTTTAAATATCTTGATATATCTCTAGAACTACGCATCTGATCAAAAAATATCATAGAACATAAAAAGTAGGAAACCTAATTTTCTACAAAAAAGGTCTCTTAACATTTTGCCATAGCTCGCTTCGTTTCCGAGATATTTGCAGATTTATCTCAAGGGAAGGGGCCTGACGGACATATTTCGAGATATTTCTTCTTCTTGTTGTTCTTCTTCTGCACAGCTAAGCTGGAAATGGCGTTTGCAGGTCGCTATAGTGCAGAGTTATCTCAAGGAAAGGGGCCACGGTGTTTCTGTATCTCTATTATGTTGGTGCGGCTTCGGAACTTTTAAATATCTTGATATATCTCGAGAACTACGCATATGATCAAAAAATATCATCGAACATAAAAAGTAGGAAACTTAATTCTCTACAAAAAAGGTCTCTTAACATTTTGCCATACCTCGCTTCGTTTCCGAGATATTTGCAGATTTATCTCGAGGGAAGGGGCCTGACGGACATATTTCGAGATATTTCTTCTTCTTGTTGTTGTTCTTCTGCACAGCTAAGCTGGAAGTGGCTTTTGCGGCTCGCACTCGTGCAGAGTTATCTCAAAGAAAGGGGCCACGGTGTTTCTGTATCTCTATTATGTTGGTGCGGCTTCGGAACTTTTAAATATCTCGATATATCTCGAAAACTACGCTTCTGATCAAAAAATATCATAGAACATAGATTGTAGGAAACATAATTCTCTACAAAAAAGGTCTCTTAACATTTTGCCATAGCTCGCTTCGTTTACGAGATATTTGCAGATATATCTCAAGGGAAGGGGCCTCACGGACATATTTCGAGACATTTCTTCTTCTTGTTGTTCTTCTTCTGCACAGCTAAGCTGGAAGTGGCATTTGCAGCTCGCAATAGTGCAGAGTTATCTCAAAGAAAGGGGCCACGGTGTTTCTGTATCTCTATTATGTTGGTGCGGCTTCGGAACTTTTAAATATCTCGATATATCTCGAAAACTACGCTTCTGATCAAAAAATATCATAGAACATAAATTGTAGGAAACATAATTCTCTACAAAAAAGGTCTCTTAACTTTTTGCCATAGCTCGCTTCGTTTCCGAGATATTTGCACATTTATCTCTAGGGAAGGGGCCTAACGGACATATTTCGAGATATTTCTTCTTCTTGTTGTTCTTCTTCTGCACAGCTAAGCTGGAAGTGGCATTTGCGGCTCGCACTAGTGCAGAGTTATCTCAAAGAAAGGGGCCACGGTGTTTCTGAATCTCTATTATGTTGGTGCGGCTTCGGAACTTTTAAATATCTCGATATATCTCGAAAACTACGCTTCTGATCAAAAAATATCATAGAACATAAATTGTAGGAAACATAATTCTCTACAAAAAACGTCTCTTAACATTTTGCCATAGCTCGCTTCGTTTCCGAGATATTTGCAGATTTATGTCAAGGGAAGGGGCCTGACGGACATATTTCGAGATATTTCTTCTTCTTGTTGTTCTTCTTCTGCACAGCTAAGCTGGAAGTGGCATTTGCGGCCCGCACTAGTGCAGAGTTATCTCAAAGAAAGGGGCCACGGTGTTTCTGTATCTCTATTATGTTGGTGCGGCTTCGGAACTTTTAAATATCTCGATATATCTCGAAAACTACGATTCTGATCAAAAAATATCATAGAACATAAAAAGTAGGAAACTTAATTCTCTACAAATAAAGTCTCTTAACATTTTGCCATAGCTCGCTTCGTTTCCGAGATATTTGCAGATATATCTCAAGGGAAGGGGCCTGACGGACATATTTCGAGATATTTCTTCTTCTTGTTGTTCTTCTTCTGCACAGCTAAGCTGGAAGTGGTATTTGCAGCTCGCAATAGTGCAGAGTTATCTCAAAGAAGGGGGCCACGGTGTTTCTGTATCTCTATTATGTTGGTGCGGCTTCGGAACTTTTAAATATCTCGATATATCTCGAGAACTACGCATCTGATCAAAAAATATCATAGAACATAAAAAGTAGGAAACTTAATTCTCTACAAATAAGGTCTCTTAACATTTTGCCATAGCTCGCTTCGTTTCCGAGATATTTGCAGATATATCTCAAGGGAAGGGGCCTGACGGACATATTTCGAGATATTTCTTCTTCTTGTTGTTCTTCTTCTGCACAGCTAAGCTGGAAGTGGCATTTGCGGCTCGCACTAGTGCAGAGTTATCTCAAAGAAAGGGGCCACGGTGTTTCTGAATCTCTATTATGTTGGTGCGGCTTCGGAACTTTTAAATATCTCGATATATCTCGAAAACTACGCTTCTGATCAAAAAATATCATAGAACATAAACTGTAGGAAACATAATTCTCTACAAAAAACGTCTCTTAACATTTTGCCATAGCTCGCTTCGTTTCCGAGATATTTGCAGATTCAGCTCAAAGGAACGGGCCTGACGGACATATTTCGAGATATTTCTTCTTCTTGTTGTTCTTCTTCTGCACAGCTAAGCTGGAAGTGGCATTTGCAGCTCGCAATAGTGCAGAGTTATCTCAAAGAAAGGGGCCACGGTGTTTCTGTATCTCTATTATGTTGGTGCGGCTTCGAAACTTTTAAATATCTCGATATATCTCGAGAAGTACGCATCTGATCAAAAAATATCATAGAACATAAAAAGTAGGAAACTTAATTCTCTACAAATAAAGTCTCTTAACATTTTGCCATAGCTCGCTTCGTTTCCGAGATATTTGCAGATATATCTCAAGGGAAGGGGCCTGACGGACATATTTCGAGATATTTCTTCTTCTTGTTGTTCTTCTTCTGCACAGCTAAGCTGGAAGTGGCATTTGCAGCTCGCAATAGTGCAGAGTTATCTCAAAGAAGGGGGCCACGGTGTTTCTGTATCTCTATTATGTTGGTGCGGCTTCGGAACTTTTAAATATCTCGATATATCTCGAAAACTACGCTTCTGATCAAAAAATATCATAGAACATAAATTGTAGGAAACATAATTCTCTACAAAAAAGGTCTCTTAACATTTTGCCATAGCTCGCTTCGTTTCCGAGATATTTGCAGATTTATCTCAAGGGCAGGGGCCTGACGGACATATTTCGAGATATTTCTTCTTCTTGTTGTTCTTCTTCTGCACAGCTAAGCTGGAAGTGGCATTTGCAGCTCGCAATAGTGCAGAGTTATCTCAAAGAAAGGGGCCACGGTGTTTCTGTATCTCTATTATGTTGGTGCGGCTTCGGAACTTTTAAATATCTCGATATATCTCGAAAACTACGCATCTGATCAAAAAATATCATAGAACATAAAAAGTAGGAAACTAAATTCTCTACAAATAAAGTCTCTTAACATTTTGCCATAGCTCGCTTCGTTTCCGAGATATTTGCAGATATATCTCAAGGGAAGGGGCCTGACGGACATATTTCGAGATATTTCTTCTTCTTGTTGTTCTTCTTCTGCACAGCTAAGCTGGAAGTGGCATTTGCAGCTCGCAATAGTGCAGAGTTATCTCAAAGAAGGGGGCCACGGTGTTTCTGTATCTCTATTATGTTGGTGCGGCTTCGGAACTTTTAAATATATTGATATATCTCGAGAACTACGCATCTGATAAAAAAATATCATAGAACATAAAAAGTAGGAAACCTAATTTTCTACAAAAAAGGTCTGTTAACATTTTGCCGTAGCTCGCTTGGTTTCCGAGATATTTGCAGATTTATCTCAAGGGAAGGGGCCTGACGGACATATTTCGAAATATTTCTTATTCTTGTTGTTCTTCTTCTGCACAGCTAAGCTGGAAGTGGCATTTGCAGCTCGCAATAGTGCAGAGTTATCTCAAAGAAAGGGGCCACGGTGTTTCTGTACCTCTATTATGTTGGTGCAGCTTCGGAGCTTTTAAATATCTTGATATATCTCGAGAACTACGCATCTGATCAAAAAATATCATAGAACATAAAAAGTAGGAAACTTAATTCTGTACAAAAAAGGTATCTTAACATTTTGCCATAGCTCGCTTCGTTTCCGAGATATTTGCAGATCTATCTCAAGGGAAGGGGCCTGACGGACATATTTCGAGATATTTCTTCTTCTTGTTGTTCTTCTTCTGCACAGCTAAGCTGGAAGTGGCATTTGCAGCTCGCAATAGTGCAGAGTTATCTCAAAGAGAGGGGCCACGGTGTTTCTGTATCTCTATTATGTTGGTGCGGCTTCGGAACTATTAAATATCTTGATATATCTCGAGAACTACGCATCTGATCAAAAAATATCATACAAGATAAAAAGTAGGAAACTTAATTCTCTACAAAAAAGGTCTCTCAACATTTTGCCATAGCTCGCTTCGTTTCCGAGATATTTGCACATTTATCTCAAGGGAAGGGGCCTAACGGACATATTTCGAGATATTTCTTCTTCTTGTTGTTCTTCTTCTGCACAGCTAAGCTGGAAGTGGCATTTGCAGCTCGCAATAGTGCAGAGTTATCTCAAAGAAAGGGGCCACGGTGTTTCTGTATCTCTATTATGTTGGTGCGGCTTCGGAACTTTTAAATATCTCGATATATCTCGAAAACTACGCTTCTGATCAAAAAATATCATAGAACGTAAAAAGTAGGAAACATAATTCTCTACAAAAAAGGTCTCTTAACATTTTGCCATAGCTCGCTTCGTTTCCGAGATATTTGCAGATACATCTGAAGGGAAGGGGCCTGACGGACATATTTCGAGATATTTCTTCTTCTTGTTGTTCTTCTTCTGCACAGCTAAGCTGGAAGTGGCATTTGCAGCTCGCAATAGTGCAGAGTTATCTCAAAGAAAGGGGCCACGGTGTTTCTGTATCTCTATTATGTTGGTGCGGCTTCGGAACTTTTAAATATCTTGATATATCTCGAGAACTACGCATCTGATCAAAAAATATCATAGAACATAAATTGTAGGAAACATAATTCTCTACAAAAAAGGTCTCTCAACATTTTGCCATAGCTCGCTTCGTTTCCGAGATATTTGCAGATTTATCTCAAGGGAAGGGGCCTGACGGACATATTCCGAGATATTTCTTCTTCTTGTTGTTCCTCTTCTGCACAGCTAAGCTGGAAGTGGCATTTGCAGCTCGCAATAGTGCAGAGTTATCTCAAAGAGAGGGGCCACGGTGTTTCTGTATCTCTATTATGTTGGTGCGGCTTCGGAACTATTAAATATCTTGATATATCTCGAGAACTACGCGTCTGATCAAAAAATATCATACAAGATAAAAAGTAGGAAACTTAATTCTCTACAAAAAAGGTCTCTCAACATTTTGCCATAGCTCGCTTCGTTTCCGAGATATTTGCACATTTATCTCAAGGGAAGGGGCCTAACGGACATATTTCGAGATATTTCTTCTTCTTGTTGTTCTTCTTCTGCACAGCTAAGCTGGAAGTGGCATTTGCAGCTCGCAATAGTGCAGAGTTATCTCAAAGAAAGGGGCCACGGTGTTTCTGTATCTCTATTATGTTGGTGCGGCTTCGGAACTTTTAAATATCTCGATATATCTCGAAAACTACGCTTCTGATCAAAAAATATCATAGAACGTAAAAAGTAGGAAACATAATTCTCTACAAAAAAGGTCTCTTAACATTTTGCCATAGCTCGCTTCGTTTCCGAGATATTTGCAGATACATCTGAAGGGAAGGGGCCTGACGGACATATTTCGAGATATTTCTTCTTCTTGTTGTTCTTCTTCTGCACAGCTAAGCTGGAAGTGGCATTTGCAGCTCGCAATAGTGCAGAGTTATCTCAAAGAAAGGGGCAACGGTGTTTCTGTATCTCTATTATGTTGGTGCGGCTTCGGAACTTTTAAATATCTTGATATATCTCGAGAACTACGCATCTGATCAAAAAATATCATAGAACATAAATTGTAGGAAACATAATTCTCTACAAAAAAGGTCTCTCAACATTTTGCCATAGCTCGCTTCGTTTCCGAGATATTTGCAGATTTATCTCAAGGGAAGGGGCCTGACGGACATATTCCGAGATATTTCTTCTTCTTGTTGTTCCTCTTCTGCACAGCTAAGCTGGAAGTGGCATTTGCAGCTCGCAATAGTGCAGAGTTATCTCAAAGAAAGAGGCCACGGTGTTTCTGTACCTCTATTACGTTGGTTCAGCTTCGGAACTTTTAAATATCTTGATATATCTCTAGAACTACGCATCTGATCAAAAAATATCATAGAACATAAAAAGTAGGAAACCTAATTTTCTACAAAAAAGGTCTCTTAACATTTTGCCATAGCTCGCTTCGTTTCCGAGATATTTGCAGATTTATCTCAAGGGAAGGGGCCTGACGGACATATTTCGAGATATTTCTTCTTCTTGTTGTTCTTCTTCTGCACAGCTAAGCTGGAAATGGCGTTTGCAGGTCGCTATAGTGCAGAGTTATCTCAAGGAAAGGGGCCACGGTGTTTCTGTATCTCTATTATGTTGGTGCGGCTTCGGAACTTTTAAATATCTTGATATATCTCGAGAACTACGCATATGATCAAAAAATATCATCGAACATAAAAAGTAGGAAACTTAATTCTCTACAAAAAAGGTCTCTTAACATTTTGCCATACCTCGCTTCGTTTCCGAGATATTTGCAGATTTATCTCGAGGGAAGGGGCCTGACGGACATATTTCGAGATATTTCTTCTTCTTGTTGTTGTTCTTCTGCACAGCTAAGCTGGAAGTGGCTTTTGCGGCTCGCACTCGTGCAGAGTTATCTCAAAGAAAGGGGCCACGGTGTTTCTGTATCTCTATTATGTTGGTGCGGCTTCGGAACTTTTAAATATCTCGATATATCTCGAAAACTACGCTTCTGATCAAAAAATATCATAGAACATAAATTGTAGGAAACATAATTCTCTACAAAAAAGGTCTCTTAACATTTTGCCATAGCTCGCTTCGTTTACGAGATGTTTGCAGATATATCTCAAGGGAAGGGGCCTCACGGACATATTTCGAGACATTTCTTCTTCTTGTTGTTCTTCTTCTGCACAGCTAAGCTGGAAGTGGCATTTGCAGCTCGCAATAGTGCAGAGTTATCTCAAAGAAAGGGGCCACGGTGTTTCTGTATCTCTATTATGTTGGTGCGGCTTCGGAACTTTTAAATATCTCGATATATCTCGAAAACTACGCTTCTGATCAAAAAATATCATAGAACATAAATTGTAGGAAACATAATTCTCTACAAAAAAGGTCTCTTAACTTTTTGCCATAGCTCGCTTCGTTTCCGAGATATTTGCACATTTATCTCAAGGGAAGGGGCCTAACGGACATATTTCGAGATATTTCTTCTTCTTGTTGTTCTTCTTCTGCACAGCTAAGCTGGAAGTGGCATTTGCGGCTCGCACTAGTGCAGAGTTATCTCAAAGAAAGGGGCCACGGTGTTTCTGAATCTCTATTATGTTGGTGCGGCTTCGGAACTTTTAAATATCTCGATATATCTCGAAAACTACGCTTCTGATCAAAAAATATCATAGAACATAAATTGTAGGAAACATAATTCTCTACAAAAAACGTCTCTTAACATTTTGCCATAGCTCGCTTCGTTTCCGAGATATTTGCAGATTTATGTCAAGGGAAGGGGCCTGACGGACATATTTCGAGATATTTCTTCTTCTTGTTGTTCTTCTTCTGCACAGCTAAGCTGGAAGTGGCATTTGCGGCCCGCACTAGTGCAGAGTTATCTCAAAGAAAGGGGCCACGGTGTTTCTGTATCTCTATTATGTTGGTGCGGCTTCGGAACTTTTAAATATCTCGATATATCTCGAAAACTACGATTCTGATCAAAAAATATCATAGAACATAAAAAGTAGGAAACTTAATTCTCTACAAATAAAGTCTCTTAACATTTTGCCATAGCTCGCTTCGTTTCCGAGATATTTGCAGATATATCTCAAGGGAAGGGGCCTGACGGACATATTTCGAGATATTTCTTCTTCTTGTTGTTCTTCTTCTGCACAGCTAAGCTGGAAGTGGCATTTGCAGCTCGCAATAGTGCAGAGTTATCTCAAAGAACGGGGCCACGGTGTTTCTGTATCTCTATTATGTTGATGCGGCGTCGGAACTTTTAAATATCTCGATATATCTCGAGAACTACGCATCTGATCAAAAAATATCATAGAACATAAAAAGTAGGAAACTTAATTCTCTACAAATAAGGTCTCTTAACATTTTGCCATAGCTCGCTTCGTTTCCGAGATATTTGCAGATATATCTCAAGGGAAGGGGCCTGACGGACATATTTCGAGATATTTCTTCTTCTTGTTGTTCTTCTTCTGCACAGCTAAGCTGGAAGTGGCATTTGCGGCTCGCACTAGTGCAGAGTTATCTCAAAGAAAGGGGCCACGGTGTTTCTGAATCTCTATTATGTTGGTGCGGCTTCGGAACTTTTAAATATCTCGATATATCTCGAAAACTACGCTTCTGATCAAAAAATATCATAGAACATAAACTGTAGGAAACATAATTCTCTACAAAAAACGTATCTTAACATTTTGCCATAGCTCGCTTCGTTTCCGAGATATTTGCAGATTCAGCTCAAAGGAACGGGCCTGACGGACATATTTCGAGATATTTCTTCTTCTTGTTGTTGTTCTTCTGCACAGCTAAGTTGGAAGTGGCATTTGCAGCTCGCAATAGTGCAGAGTTATCTCAAAGAAAGGGGCCACGGTGTTTCTGTATCTCTATTATGTTGGTGCGGCTTCGGAACTTTTAAATATCTCGATATATCTCGAGAAGTACGCATCTGATCAAAAAATATTATAGAACATAAAAAGTAGGAAACTTAATTCTCTACAAATAAAGTCTCTTAACATTTTGCCATAGCTCGCTTCGTTTCCGAGATATTTGCAGATATATCTCAAGGGAAGGGGCCTGACGGACATATTTCGAGATATTTCTTCTTCTTGTTGTTCTTCTTCTGCACAGCTAAGCTGGAAGTGGCATTTGCAGCTCGCAATAGTGCAGAGTTATCTCAAAGAAGGGGGCCACGGTGTTTCTGTATCTCTATTATGTTGGTGCGGCTTCGGAACTTTTAAATATATTGATATATCTCGAGAACTACGCATCTGATAAAAAAATATCATAGAACATAAAAAGTAGGAAACCTAATTTTCTACAAAAAAGGTCTGTTAACATTTTGCCGTAGCTCGCTTGGTTTCCGAGATATTTGCAGATTTATCTCAAGGGAAGGGGCCTGACGGACATATTTCGAGATATTTCTTCTTCTTGTTGTTCTTCTTCTGCACAGCTAAGCTGGAAGTGGCATTTGCAGCTCGCAATAGTGCAGAGTTATCTCAAAGAAAGGGGCCACGGTGTTTCTGTATCTCTATTATGTTGGTGCGGCTTCGGAACTTTTAAATATCTCGATATATCTCGAAAACTACGCATCTGATCAAAAAATATCATAGAACATAAAAAGTAGGAAACTAAATTCTCTACAAATAAAGTCTCTTAACATTTTGCCATAGCTCGCTTCGTTTCCGAGATATTTGCAGATATATCTCAAGGGAAGGGGCCTGACGGACATATTTCGAGATATTTCTTCTTCTTGTTGTTCTTCTTCTGCACAGCTAAGCTGGAAGTGGCATTTGCAGCTCGCAATAGTGCAGAGTTATCTCAAAGAAGGGGGCCACGGTGTTTCTGTATCTCTATTATGTTGGTGCGGCTTCGGAACTTTTAAATATATTGATATATCTCGAGAACTACGCATCTGATAAAAAAATATCATAGAACATAAAAAGTAGGAAACCTAATTTTCTACAAAAAAGGTCTGTTAACATTTTGCCGTAGCTCGCTTGGTTTCCGAGATATTTGCAGATTTATCTCAAGGGAAGGGGCCTGACGGACATATTTCGAAATATTTCTTATTCTTGTTGTTCTTCTTCTGCACAGCTAAGCTGGAAGTGGCATTTGCAGCTCGCAATAGTGCAGAGTTATCTCAAAGAAAGGGGCCACGGTGTTTCTGTACCTCTATTATGTTGGTGCAGCTTCGGAGCTTTTAAATATCTTGATATATCTCGAGAACTACGCATCTGATCAAAAAATATCATAGAACATAAAAAGTAGGAAACTTAATTCTGTACAAAAAAGGTATCTTAACATTTTGCCATAGCTCGCTTCGTTTCCGAGATATTTGCAGATCTATCTCAAGGGAAGGGGCCTGACGGACATATTTCGAGATATTTCTTCTTCTTGTTGTTCTTCTTCTGCACAGCTAAGCTGGAAGTGGCATTTGCAGCTCGCAATAGTGCAGAGTTATCTCAAAGAGAGGGGCCACGGTGTTTCTGTATCTCTATTATGTTGGTGCGGCTTCGGAACTATTAAATATCTTGATATATCTCGAGAACTACGCATCTGATCAAAAAATATCATACAAGATAAAAAGTAGGAAACTTAATTCTCTACAAAAAAGGTCTCTCAACATTTTGCCATAGCTCGCTTCGTTTCCGAGATATTTGCACATTTATCTCAAGGGAAGGGGCCTAACGGACATATTTCGAGATATTTCTTCTTCTTGTTGTTCTTCTTCTGCACAGCTAAGCTGGAAGTGGCATTTGCAGCTCGCAATAGTGCAGAGTTATCTCAAAGAAGGGGGCCACGGTGTTTCTGTATCTCTATTATGTTGGTGCGGCTTCGGAACTTTTAAATATCTCGATATATCTCGAGAACTACGCATCTGATCAAAAAATATCATAGAACATAAAAAGTAGCAAACTTAATTCTCTACAAATAAGGTCTCTTAACATTTTGCCATAGTTCGCTTCGTTTCCGAGATATTTGCAGATATATCTCAAGGGAAGGGGCCTGACGGACATATTTCGAGATATTTCTTCTTCTTGTTGTTCTTCTTCTGCACAGCTAAGCTGGAAATGGCAATTGCGGCTCGCACTAGTGCAGAGTTATCTCAAAGAAAGGGGCCACGGTGTTTCTGAATCTCTATTATGTTGGTGCGGCTTCGGAACTTTTAAATATCTCGATATATCTCGAAAACTACGCTTCTGATCAAAAAATATCATAGAACATAAACTGTAGGAAACATAATTCTCTACAAAAAACGTCTCTTAACATTTTGCCATAGCTCGCTTCGTTTCCGAGATATTTGCAGATTCAGCTCAAAGGAACGGGCCTGACGGACATATTTCGAGATATTTCTTCTTCTTGTTGTTCTTCTTCTGCACAGCTAAGCTGGAAGTGGCATTTGCAGCTCGCAATAGTGCAGAGTTATCTCAAAGAAAGGGGCCACGGTGTTTCTGTATCTCTATTATGTTGGTGCGGCTTCGGAACTTTTAAATATCTCGATATATCTCGAAAACTACGCTTCTGATCAAAAAATATCATAGAACATAAATTGTAGGAAACATAATTCTCTACAAAAAAGGTCTCTTAACATTTTGCCATAGCTCGCTTCGTTTCCGAGATATTTGCAGATTTATCTCAAGGGCAGGGGCCTGACGGACATATTTCGAGATATTTCTTCTTCTTGTTGTTCTTCTTCTGCACAGCTAAGCTGGAAGTGGCATTTGCAGCTCGCAATAGTGCAGAGTTATCTCAAAGAAAGGGGCCACGGTGTTTCTGTATCTCTATTATGTTGGTGCGGCTTCGGAACTTTTAAATATCTCGATATATCTCGAAAACTACGCATCTGATCAAAAAATATCATAGAACATAAAAAGTAGCAAACTAAATTCTCTACAAATAAAGTCTCTTAACATTTTGCCATAGCTCGCTTCGTTTCCGAGATATTTGCAGATATATCTCAAGGGAAGGGGCCTGACGGACATATTTCGAGATATTTCTTCTTCTTGTTGTTCTTCTTCTGCACAGCTAAGCTGGAAGTGGCATTTGCAGCTCGCAATAGTGCAGAGTTATCTCAAAGAAGGGGGCCACGGTGTTTCTGTATCTCTATTATGTTGGTGCGGCTTCGGAACTTTTAAATATCTCGATATATCTCGAAAACTACGCTTCTGATCAAAAAATATCATAGAACATAAATTGTAGGAAAGATAATTCTCTACAAAAAAGGTGTCTTAACATTTTGCCATAGCTCGCTTGGTTTCCGAGATATTTGCAGATTTATCTCAAGGGAAGGGGCCTGACGGACATATTTCGAAATATTTCTTATTCTTGTTGTTCTTGTTCTGCACAGCTAAGCTGGAAGTGGCATTTGCAGCTCGCAATAGTGCAGAGTTATCTCAAAGAAAGGGGCCACGGTGTTTCTGTACCTCTATTATGTTGGTGCAGCTTCGGAGCTTTTAAATATCTTGATATATCTCGAGAACTACGCATCTGATCAAAAAATATCATAGAACATAAAAAGTAGGAAACTTAATTCTGTACAAAAAAGGTATCTTAACATTTTGCCATAGCTCGCTTCGTTTCCGAGATATTTGCAGATCTATCTCAAGGGAAGGGGCCTGACGGACATATTTCGAGATATTTCTTCTTCTTGTTGTTCTTCTTCTGCACAGCTAAGCTGGAAGTGGCATTTGCAGCTCGCAATAGTGCAGAGTTATCTCAAAGAGAGGGGCCACGGTGTTTCTGTATCTCTATTATGTTGGTGCGGCTTCGGAACTATTAAATATCTTGATATATCTCGAGAACTACGCATCTGATCAAAAAATATCATACAAGATAAAAAGTAGGAAACTTAATTCTCTACAAAAAAGGTCTCTCAACATTTTGCCATAGCTCGCTTCGTTTCCGAGATATTTGCACATTTATCTCAAGGGAAGGGGCCTAACGGACATATTTCGAGATATTTCTTCTTCTTGTTGTTCTTCTTCTGCACAGCTAAGCTGGAAGTGGCATTTGCAGCTCGCAATAGTGCAGAGTTATCTCAAAGAAAGGGGCCACGGTGTTTCTGTATCTCTATTATGTTGGTGCGGCTTCGGAACTTTTAAATATCTCGATATATCTCGAAAACTACGCTTCTGATCAAAAAATATCATAGAACGTAAAAAGTAGGAAACATAATTCTCTACAAAAAAGGTCTCTTAACATTTTGCCATAGCTCGCTTCGTTTCCGAGATATTTGCAGATACATCTCAAGGGAAGGGGCCTGACGGACATATTTCGAGATATTTCTTCGTCTTGTTGTTCTTCTTCTGCACAGCTAAGCTGGAAGTGGCATTTGCAGCTCGCAATAGTGCAGAGTTATCTCAAAGAAAGGGGCCACGGTGTTTCTGTATCTCTATTATGTTGGTGCGGCTTCGGAACTTTTAAATATCTTGATATATCTCTAGAACTACGCATCTGATCAAAAAATATCATAGAACATAAAAAGTAGGAAACCTAATTTTCTACAAAAAAGGTCTCTTAACATTTTGCCATAGCTCGCTTCGTTTCCGAGATATTTGCAGATTTATCTCAAGGGAAGGGGCCTGACGGACATATTTCGAAATATTTCTTATTCTTGTTGTTCTTCTTCTGCACAGCTAAGCTGGAAGTGGCATTTGCAGCTCGCAATAGTGCAGAGTTATCTCAAAGAAAGGGGCCACGGTGTTTCTGTACCTCTATTATGTTGGTGCAGCTTCGGAGCTTTTAAATATCTTGATATATCTCGAGAACTACGCATCTGATCAAAAAATATCATAGAACATAAAAAGTAGGAAACTTAATTCTGTACAAAAAAGGTATCTTAACATTTTGCCATAGCTCGCTTCGTTTCCGAGATATTTGCAGATCTATCTCAAGGGAAGGGGCCTGACGGACATATTTCGAGATATTTCTTCTTCTTGTTGTTCTTCTTCTGCACAGCTAAGCTGGAAGTGGCATTTGCAGCTCGCAATAGTGCAGAGTTATCTCAAAGAGAGGGGCCACGGTGTTTCTGTATCTCTATTATGTTGGTGCGGCTTCGGAACTATTAAATATCTTGATATATCTCGAGAACTACGCATCTGATCAAAAAATATCATACAAGATAAAAAGTAGGAAACTTAATTCTCTACAAAAAAGGTCTCTCAACATTTTGCCATAGCTCGCTTCGTTTCCGAGATATTTGCACATTTATCTCAAGGGAAGGGGCCTAACGGACATATTTCGAGATATTTCTTCTTCTTGTTGTTCTTCTTCTGCACAGCTAAGCTGGAAGTGGCATTTGCAGCTCGCAATAGTGCAGAGTTATCTCAAAGAAGGGGGCCACGGTGTTTCTGTATCTCTATTATGTTGGTGCGGCTTCGGAACTTTTAAATATCTCGATATATCTCGAGAACTACGCATCTGATCAAAAAATATCATAGAACATAAAAAGTAGGAAACTTAATTCTCTACAAATAAGGTCTCTTAACATTTTGCCATAGCTCGCTTCGTTTCCGAGATATTTGCAGATATATCTCAAGGGAAGGGGCCTGACGGACATATTTCGAGATATTTCTTCTTCTTGTTGTTCTTCTTCTGCACAGCTAAGCTGGAAGTGGCATTTGCGGCTCGCACTAGTGCAGAGTTATCTCAAAGAAAGGGGCCACGGTGTTTCTGAATCTCTATTATGTTGGTGCGGCTTCGGAACTTTTAAATATCTCGATATATCTCGAAAACTACGCTTCTGATCAAAAAATATCATAGAACATAAACTGTAGGAAACATAATTCTCTACAAAAAACGTCTCTTAACATTTTGCCATAGCTCGCTTCGTTTCCGAGATATTTGCAGATATATCTCAAGGGAAGGGGCCTGACGGACATATTTCGAGATATTTCTTCTTCTTGTTGTTCTTCTTCTGCACAGCTAAGCTGGAAGTGGCATTTGCAGCTCGCAATAGTGCAGAGTTATCTCAAAGAAGGGGGCCACGGTGTTTCTGTATCTCTATTATGTTGGTGCGGCTTCGGAACTTTTAAATATCTCGATATATCTCGAAAACTACGCTTCTGATCAAAAAATATCATAGAACATAAATTGTAGGAAAGATAATTCTCTACAAAAAAGGTGTCTTAACATTTTGCCATAGCTCGCTTGGTTTCCGAGATATTTGCAGATTTATCTCAAGGGAAGGGGCCTGACGGACATATTTCGAAATATTTCTTATTCTTGTTGTTCTTGTTCTGCACAGCTAAGCTGGAAGTGGCATTTGCAGCTCGCAATAGTGCAGAGTTATCTCAAAGAAAGGGGCCACGGTGTTTCTGTACCTCTATTATGTTGGTGCAGCTTCGGAGCTTTTAAATATCTTGATATATCTCGAGAACTACGCATCTGATCAAAAAATATCATAGAACATAAAAAGTAGGAAACTTAATTCTGTACAAAAAAGGTATCTTAACATTTTGCCATAGCTCGCTTCGTTTCCGAGATATTTGCAGATCTATCTCAAGGGAAGGGGCCTGACGGACATATTTCGAGATATTTCTTCTTCTTGTTGTTCTTCTTCTGCACAGCTAAGCTGGAAGTGGCATTTGCAGCTCGCAATAGTGCAGAGTTATCTCAAAGAGAGGGGCCACGGTGTTTCTGTATCTCTATTATGTTGGTGCGGCTTCGGAACTATTAAATATCTTGATATATCTCGAGAACTACGCATCTGATCAAAAAATATCATACAAGATAAAAAGTAGGAAACTTAATTCTCTACAAAAAAGGTCTCTCAACATTTTGCCATAGCTCGCTTCGTTTCCGAGATATTTGCACATTTATCTCAAGGGAAGGGGCCTAACGGACATATTTCGAGATATTTCTTCTTCTTGTTGTTCTTCTTCTGCACAGCTAAGCTGGAAGTGGCATTTGCAGCTCGCAATAGTGCAGAGTTATCTCAAAGAAAGGGGCCACGGTGTTTCTGTATCTCTATTATGTTGGTGCGGCTTCGGAACTTTTAAATATCTCGATATATCTCGAAAACTACGCTTCTGATCAAAAAATATCATAGAACGTAAAAAGTAGGAAACATAATTCTCTACAAAAAAGGTCTCTTAACATTTTGCCATAGCTCGCTTCGTTTCCGAGATATTTGCAGATACATCTCAAGGGAAGGGGCCTGACGGACATATTTCGAGATATTTCTTCGTCTTGTTGTTCTTCTTCTGCACAGCTAAGCTGGAAGTGGCATTTGCAGCTCGCAATAGTGCAGAGTTATCTCAAAGAAAGGGGCCACGGTGTTTCTGTATCTCTATTATGTTGGTGCGGCTTCGGAACTTTTAAATATCTTGATATATCTCTAGAACTACGCATCTGATCAAAAAATATCATAGAACATAAAAAGTAGGAAACCTAATTTTCTACAAAAAAGGTCTCTTAACATTTTGCCATAGCTCGCTTCGTTTCCGAGATATTTGCAGATTTATCTCAAGGGAAGGGGCCTGACGGACATATTTCGAGATATTTCTTCTTCTTGTTGTTCTTCTTCTGCACAGCTAAGCTGGAAATGGCGTTTGCAGGTCGCAATAGTGCAGAGTTATCTCAAGGAAAGGGGCCACGGTGTTTCTGTATCTCTATTATGTTGGTGCGGCTTCGGAACTTTTAAATATCTTGATATATCTCGAGAACTACGCATATGATCAAAAAATATCATCGAACATAAAAAGTAGAAAACTTAATTCTCTACAAAAAAGGTCTCTTAACATTTTGCCATACCTCGCTTCGTTTCCGAGATATTTGCAGATTTATCTCGAGGGAAGGGGCCTGACGGACATATTTCGAGATATTTCTTCTTCTTGTTGTTGTTCTTCTGCACAGCTAAGCTGGAAGTGGCTTTTGCGGCTCGCACTAGTGCAGAGTTATCTCAAAGAAAGGGGCCACGGTGTTTCTGTATCTCTATTATGTTGGTGCGGCTTCGGAACTTTTAAATATCTCGATATATCTCGAAAACTACGCTTCTGATCAAAAAATGTCATAGAACATAAATTGTAGGAAACATAATTTTCTACAAAAAAGGTGTCTCAACATTTTGCCATAGCTCGCTTCATTTCCGAGATATTTGCAGATTTATCTCAAGGGAAGGGGCCTGACGGACATATTACGAGATATTTCTTCTTCTTGTTGTTCTTCTGCACAGCGAAGCTGGAAGTGGCATTTGCAGCTCGCAATAGTGCAGAGTTATCTCAAAGAAAGGGGCCACGGTGTTTCTGTATCTCTATTATGTTGGTGCGGCTTCGGAACTTTTAAATATCTTGATATATCTCGAGAACTACGCATCTGATCAAAAAATATCATACAACATAAATAGTAGGAAACATAATTCTCTACAAAAAAGGTCTCTTAAGATTTTGCCTTAGCTCGCTTCGTTTCCGAGATATTTGCAGATATATCTCAAGGGAAGGGGCCTCACGGACATATTTTGAGATATTTCTTCTTCTTGTTGTTCTTCTTCTGCACAGCTAAGCTGGAAGTGGCATTTGCAGCTCGCAATAGTGCAGAGTTATCTCAAAGAAAGGGGCCACGGTGTTTCTGTATCTCTATTATGTTGGTGCGGCTTCGGAACTTTTAAATATCTTGATATATCTCGAGAACTACGCATCTGATCAAAAAATATCAGAGAACATAAAAGGTATGAAACTTAATTCTCTACAAAAAAGGTCTCTTAACATTTTGCCATAGCTCGCTTCGTTTCCGAGATATTTGCAGATTTATCTCAAGGGAAGGGGCCTGACGGACATATTTCGAGATATTTCTTGTTCTTGTTGTTCTTCTTCTGCACAGCTAAGCTGGAAGTGGCATTTGCAGCTCGCAATAGTGCAGAGTTATCTCAAAGAAGGAGGCCACGGTGTTTCTGTATCTCTATTATGTTGGTGCGGCTTCGGAACTTTTAAATATCTCGATATATCTCGAGAACTACGCATCTGATCAAAAAATATCATAGAACATAAAAAGTAGGAAACTTAATTCTCTACAAATAAAGTCTCTTAACATTTTGCCATAGCTCGCTTCGTTTCCGAGATATTTGCAGATATATCTCAAGGGAAGGGGCCTGACGGACATATTTCGAGATATTTCTTCTTCTTGTTGTTCTTCTTCTGCACAGCTAAGCTGGAAGTGGCATTTGCAGCTCGCAATAGTGCAGAGTTATCTCAAAGAAGGGGGCCACGGTGTTTCTGTATCTCTATTATGTTGGTGCGGCTTCGGAACTTTTAAATATCTCGATATATCTCGAAAACTACGCTTCTGATCAAAAAATATCATAGGACATAAACTGTAGGAAACATAATTCTCTACAAAAAAGGTCTCTTAACATTTTGCCATAGCTCGCTTCGTTTCCGAGATATTTGCAGATTTATCTCAAGGGAAGGGGCCTGACGGACATATTTCGAGATATTTCTTCTTCTTGTTGTTCTTCTTCTGCACAGCTAAGCTGGAAGTGGCATTTGCGGCTCGCACTAGTGCAGAGTTATCTCAAAGAAAGGGGCCACGGTGTTTCTGTATCTCTATTATGTTGGTGCGGCTTCGGAACTTTTAAATATCTCGATATATCTCGAAAACTACGCTTCTGATCAAAAAATATCATAGAACATAAATTGTAGGAAACATAATTCTCTACAAAAAAGGCCTCTTAACATTTTGCCATAGCTCGCTTCGTTTCCGAGATATTTGCAGATTTATCTCAAGGGAAGGGGCCTGACGGACATATTTCGAGATATTTCTTCTTCTTGTTGTTCTTCTTCTGCACAGCTAAGCTGGAAGTGGCATTTGCGGCTCGCACTAGTGCAGAGTTATCTCAAAGAAAGGGGCCACGGTGTTTCTGAATCTCTATTATGTTGGTGCGGCTTCGGAACTTTTAAATATCTCGATATATCTCGAAAACTACGCTTCTGATCAAAAAATATCATAGAACATAAATTGTAGGAAACTGAATTCTCTACAAAAAAGGTCTCGTAACATTTTGCCATAGCTCGCTTCGTTTCCGAGATATTTGCAGATTTATCTCAAGGGAAGGGGCCTGACGGACATATTTCGAGATATTTCTTCTTCTTGTTGTTCTTCTTCTGCACAGCTAAGCTGGAAGTGGCATTTGCGGCTCGCACTAGTGCAGAGTTATCTCAAAGAAAGGGGCCACGGTGTTTCTGAATCTCTATTATGTTGGTGCGGCTTCGGAACTTTTAAATATCTCGATATATCTCGAAAACTACGCTTCTGATCAAAAAATATCATAGAACATAAATTGTAGGAAACATAATTCGATGCAAAAAAGGTCTCTTAACATTTTGCCATAGCTCGCTTCGTTTCCGAGATATTTGCAGATTTATCTCAAGGGAAGGGGCCTGACGGACATATTTCGAGATATTTCTTCTTCTTGTTGTTCTTCTTCTGCACAGCTAAGCTGGAAGTGGCATTTGCAGCTCGCAATAGTGCAGAGTTATCTCAAAGAGAGGGGCCACGGTGTTTCTGTATCTCTATTATGTTGGTGCGGCTTCGGAACTTTTAAATATCTTGATATATCTCGAGAACTACGCATCTGATCAAAAAATATCATACAAGATAAAAAGTAGGAAACTTAATTCTCTACAAAAAAGGTCTCTTAACATTTTGCCATAGCTCGCTTCGTTTCCGAGATATTTGCAGATATATATCAAGGGAAGGGGCCTGACGGACATATTTCGAGATATTTCTTCTTCTTGTTGTTCTTCTTCTGCACAGCTAAGCTGAAAGTGGCATTTACAGCTCGCAATAGTGCAGAGTTATCTCAAAGAAAGGGGCCACGGTGTTTCTGTATCTCTATTATGTTGGTGCGGCTTCGGAACTTTTAAATATCTTGATACATCTCGAGAACTACGCATTTGATCAAAAAATATCATAGAACATGAAAAGTAGGAAACTTAATTCTCTACAAAAAAGGTCTCTTAGCATTTTGCCATAGCTCGCTTCGTTTCCGAGATATTTGCAGATTCAGCTCAAAGGAACGGGCCTGACGGACATATTTCGAGATACTTCTTCTTCTTGTTGTTCTTCTTCTGCACAGCTAAGCTGGAAGTGGCATTTGCGGCTCGCACTAGTGCAGAGTTATCTCAAAGAAAGGGGCCACGGTGTTTCTGTATCTCTATTATGTTGGTGCGGCTTCGGAACTTTTAAATATCTCGATATATCTCGAAAACTACGCTTCTGATCAAAAAATATCATAGAACATAAATTGTAGGAAACATAATTCTCTACAAAAAAGGTCTCTTAACATTTTGCCATAGCTCGCTTCGTTTCCGAGATATTTGCAGATTTATCTCAAGGGAAGGGGCCTGACGGACATATTTCGAGATATTTCTTCTTCTTGTTGTTCTTCTTCTGCACAGCTAAGCTGGAAGTGGCATTTGCAGCTCGCAATAGTGCAGAGTTATCTCAAAGAGAGGGGCCACGGTGTTTCTGTATCTCTATTATGTTGGTGCGGCTTCGGAACTTTTAAATATCTTGATATATCTCGAGAACTACGCATCTGATCAAAAAATATCATACAAGATAAAAAGTAGGAAACTTAATTCTCTACAAAAAAGGTCTCTTAACATTTTGCCATAGCTCGCTTCGTTTCCGAGATATTTGCAGATTTATCTCAAGGGAAGGGGCCTGACGGACATATTTCGAGATATTTCTTCTTCTTGTTGTTCTTCTTCTGCACAGCTAAGCTGGAAGTGGCATTTGCGGCTCGCACTAGTGCAGAGTTATCTCAAAGAAAGGGGCCACGGTGTTTCTGTATCTGTATTATGTTGGTGCGGCTTCGGAACTTTTAAATATCTCGATATATCTCGAAAACTACGCTTCTGATCAAAAAATATCATAGAACATAAATTGTAGGAAACATAATTCTCTACAAAAAAGGTCTCTTAACATTTTGCCATAGCTCGCTTCGTTTCCGAGATATTTGCAGATTTATCTCAAGGGAAGGGGCCTGACGGACATATTTCGAGATATTTCTTCTTCTTGTTGTTCTTCTTCTGCACAGCTAAGCTGGAAGTGGCATTTGCAGCTCGCAATAGTGCAGAGTTATCTCAAAGAGAGGGGCCACGGTGTTTCTGTATCTCTATTGTGTTGGTGCGGCTTCGGAACTTTTAAATATCTTGATATATCTCGAGAACTACGCATCTGATCAAAAAATATCATAGAAGATAAAAAGTAGGAAACTTAATTCTCTACAAAAAAGGTCTCTTAACATTTTGCCATAGCTCGCTTCGTTTCCGAGATATTTGCAGATTTATCTCAAGGGAAGGGGCCTGACGGACATATTTCGAGATATTTCTTCTTCTTGTTGTTCTTCTTCTGCACAGCTAAGCTGGAAGTGGCATTTGCGGCTCGCACTAGTGCAGAGTTATCTCAAAGAAAGGGGCCACGGTGTTTCTGAATCTCTATTATGTTGGTGCGGCTTCGGAACTTTTAAATATCTCGATATATCTCGAAAACTACGCTTCTGATCAAAAAATATCATAGAACATAAATTGTAGGAAACATAATTCTCTACAAAAAACGTCTCTTAACATTTTGCCATAGCTCGCTTCGTTTCCGAGATATTTGCAGATTCAGCTCAAAGGAACGGGCCTGACGGACATATTTCGAGATATTTCTTCTTCTTGTTGTTCTTCTTCTGCACAGCTAAGCTGGAAGTGGCATTTGCAGCTCGCAATAGTGCAGAGTTATCTCAAAGAGAGGGGCCACGGTGTTTCTGTATCTCTATTATGTTGGTGCGGCTTCGGAACTTTTAAATATCTTGATATATCTCGAGAACTACGCATCTGATCAAAAAATATCATACAAGATAAAAAGTAGGAAACTTAATTCTCTACAAAAAAGGTCTCTTAACATTTTGCCATAGCTCGCTTCGTTTCCGAGATATTTGCAGATTTATCTCAAGGGAAGGGGCCTGACGGACATATTTCGAGATATTTCTTCTTCTTGTTGTTCTTCTTCTGCACAGCTAAGCTGGAAGTGGCATTTGCGGCTCGCACTAGTGCAGAGTTATCTCAAAGAAAGGGGCCACGGTGTTTCTGTATCTGTATTATGTTGGTGCGGCTTCGGAACTTTTAAATATCTCGATATATCTCGAAAACTACGCTTCTGATCAAAAAATATCATAGAACATAAATTGTAGGAAACATAATTCTCTACAAAAAAGGTCTCTTAACATTTTGCCATAGCTCGCTTCGTTTCCGAGATATTTGCAGATTTATCTCAAGGGAAGGGGCCTGACGGACATATTTCGAGATATTTCTTCTTCTTGTTGTTCTTCTTCTGCACAGCTAAGCTGGAAGTGGCATTTGCAGCTCGCAATAGTGCAGAGTTATCTCAAAGAGAGGGGCCACGGTGTTTCTGTATCTCTATTATGTTGGTGCGGCTTCGGAACTTTTCAATATATTGATATATCTCGAGAACTACGCATCTGATAAAAAAATATCATAGAACATAAAAAGTAGGAAACCTAATTTTCTACAAAAAAGGTCTGTTAACATTTTGCCGTAGCTCGCTTGGTTTCCGAGATATTTGCAGATTTATCTCAAGGGAAGGGGCCTGACGGACATATTTCGAAATATTTCTTATTCTTGTTGTTCTTCTTCTGCACAGCTAAGCTGGAAGTGGCATTTGCAGCTCGCAATAGTGCAGAGTTATCTCAAAGAAAGGGGCCACGGTGTTTCTGTACCTCTATTATGTTGGTGCAGCTTCGGAGCTTTTAAATATCTTGATATATCTCGAGAACTACGCATCTGATCAAAAAATATCATAGAACATAAAAAGTAGGAAACTTAATTCTGTACAAAAAAGGTATCTTAACATTTTGCCATAGCTCGCTTCGTTTCCGAGATATTTGCAGATCTATCTCAAGGGAAGGGGCCTGACGGACATATTTCGAGATATTTCTTCTTCTTGTTGTTCTTCTTCTGCACAGCTAAGCTGGAAGTGGCATTTGCGGCTCGCACTAGTGCAGAGTTATCTCAAAGAAAGGGGCCACGGTGTTTCTGTATCTCTATTATGTTGGTGCGGCTTCGGAACTTTTAAATATCTCGATATATCTCGAAAACTACGCTTCTGATCAAAAAATATCATAGAACATAAATTGTAGGAAACATAATTCTCTACAAAAAAGGTCTCTTAACATTTTGCCATAGCTCGCTTCGTTTCCGAGATATTTGCAGATATATCTCAAGGGAAGGGGCCTGACGGACATATTTCGAGATATTTCTTCTTCTTGTTGTTCTTCTTCTGCACAGCTAAGCTGAAAGTGGCATTTACAGCTCGCAATAGTGCAGAGTTATCTCAAAGAAAGGGGCCACGGTGTTTCTGTATCTCTATTATGTTGGTGCGGCTTCGGAACTTTTAAATATCTTGATATATCTCGAGAACTACGCATCTGATCAAAAAATATCATAGAACATAAATAGTAGGAAACTTAATTCTCTACAAAAAAGGTCTCTTAACATTTTGCCATAGCTCTCTTCGTTTCCGAGATATTTGCAGATTTATCTCAAGGGAAGGGGCCTGACGGACATATTTCGAGATATTTCTTCTTCTTGTTGTTCTTCTTCTGCACAGCTAAGCTGGAAGTGGCATTTGCAGCCCGCAATAGTGCAGAGTTATCTCAAAGAAAGGGGCCACGGTGTTTCTGTATCTCTATTATGTTGGTGCGGCTTCGGAACTTTTAAATATCTTGATATATCTCGAGAACTACGCATCTGATCAAAAAATATTATACTACATAAAAAGTAGGAAACTTAATTGTCTACAAGAAAGGTTTCTAAACATTTTGCCATAGCTCGCTTCGTTTCCGAGGTATTTGCAGATTTATCTCAAGGGAAGGGGCCTGACGGACATATTTCGAGATATTTCTTCTTCTTGTTGTTCTTCTTCTGCACAGCTAAGCTGGAAGTGGCATTTGCAGCTCGCAATAGTGCAGAGTTATCTCAAAGAGAGGGGCCACGGTGTTTCTGTATCTCTATTATGTTGGTGCGGCTTCGGAACTTTTAAATATCTCGATATATCTCGAAAACTACGCTTCTGATCAAAAAATATCATAGAACATAAATTGTAGGAAACATAATTCTCTACAAAAAACGTCTCTTAACATTTTGCCATAGCTCGCTTCGTTTCCGAGATATTTGCAGATTCAACTCAAAGGAACTGGCCTGACGGACATATTTCGAGATATTTCTTCTTCTTGTTGTTCTTCCTCTGCACAGCTAAGCTGGAAGTGGCATTTGCAGCTCGCAATAGTGCAGAGTTATCTCAAAGAAAGGGGCCACGGTGTTTCTGTATCTCTATTATGTTGGTGCGGCTTCGGAACTTTTAAATATCTTGATATATCTCGAGAACTACGCGTCTGCTCAAAAAATATCATAGAACATAAAAAGTAGGAAACTTAATTCTCTACAAAAACGGTCTCTTAACATTTTGCCATAGCTCACTTCGTTTCCGAGATATTTGGAGATATATCTCAAGGGAAGGGGCCTGACGGACATATTTCGAGATATTTCTTCTTCTTGTTGTTCTTCTTCTGCACAGCTAAGCTGGAAGTGGCATTTGCGGCTCGCACTAGTGCACAGTCATCTCAAAGAAAGGGGCCACGGTGTTTCTGTATCTCTATTATGTTGGTGCGGCTTCGGAACTTTTAAATATCTTGATATATCTCGAGAACTACGCTTCTGATCAAAAAATATCATAGAACATAAATTGTAGGAAACATAATTCTCTACAAAAAACGTCTCTTAAGATTTTGACATAGCTCGCTTCGTTTCCGCGATATTTGCAGATTCAGCTCAAAGGAACGGGCCTGACGGACATATTTCGAGATACTTCTTCTTCTTGTTGTTCTTCCTCTGCACAGCTAAGCTGGAAGTGGCATTTGCAGCTCGCAATAGTGCAGAGTTATCTCAAAGAAAGGGGCCACGGTGTTTCTGTATCTCTATTATGTTGGTGCGGCTTCGGAACTTTTAAATATCTCGATATATCTCGAAAACTACGCTTCTGATCAAAAAATATCATAGAACATAAATTGTAGGAAACATAATTGTCTACAAAAAACGTCTCTTAACATTTTGCAATAGCTCTCTTCGTTTCCGAGATATTTGCAGATTCAGCTCAAAGGAACTGGCCTGACGGACATATTTCGAGATATTTCTTCTTCTTGTTGTTCTTCCTCTGCACAGCTAAGCTGGAAGTGGCATTTGCAGCTCGCGATAGTGCAGAGTTATCTCAAAGAAAGGGGCCACGGTGTTTCTGTATCTCTATTATGTTGGTGCGGCTTCGGAACTTTTAAATATCTTGATATATCTCGAAAACTACGCGTCTGATCAAAAAATATCATAGAACATAAAAAGTAGGAAACTTAATTCTCTACAAAAACGGTCTCTTAACATTTTGCCATAGCTCGCTTCGTTTCCGAGATATTTGCAGATTTATCTCAAGGGAAGGGGCCTGACGGACATATTTCGAGATATTTCTTCTTCTTGTTGTTCTTCTTCTGCACAGCTAAGCTGGAAGTGGCATTTGCGGCTCGCACTAGTGCACAGTTATCTCAAAGAAAGGGGCCACGGTGTTTCTGTATCTCTATTATGTTGGTGCGGCTTCGGAACTTTTAAATATCTCGATATATCTCGAAAACTACGCTTCTGATCAAAAAATATCATAGAACATAAATTGTAGGAAACATAATTGTCTACAAAAAACGTCTCTTAACATTTTGCCATAGCTCTCTTCGTTTCCGAGATATTTGCAGATTTATCTCAAGGGAAGGGGCCTGACGGACATATTTCGAGATATTTCTTCTTCTTGTTGTTCTTCCTCTGCACAGCTAAGCTGGAAGTGGCATTTGCAGCTCGCAATAGTGCAGAGTTATCTCAAAGAAAGGGGCCACGGTGTTTCTGTATCTCTATTATGTTGGTGCGGCTTCGGAACTTTTAAATATATCGATATATCTCGAAAACTACGCTTCTGATCAAAAAATATCATAGAACGTAAATTGTAGGAAACATTATTCTCTACAAAAAAGGTCTCTTAACATTTTGCCATAGCTCGCTTCGTTTCCGAGATATTTGCAGGTTCATCTCAAGGGAAGGGGCCTGACGGACATATTTCGAGATATTTCTTCTTCTTGTTGTTCTTCTTCTGCACAGCTAAGCTGGAAGTGGCATTTGCGGCTCGCACTAGTGCACAGTTATCTCAAAGAAAGGGGCCACGGTGTTTCTGTATCTCTATTATGTTGGTGCGGCTTCGGAACTTTTAAATATCTCGATATATCTCGAAAACTACGCTTCTGATCAAAAAATATCATAGAACATAAATTGTAGGAAACATAATTGTCTACAAAAAACGTCTCTTAACATTTTGCAATAGCTCTCTTCGTTTCCGAGATATTTGCAGATTTATCTCAAGGGAAGGGGCCTGACGGACATATTTCGAGATATTTCTTCTTCTTGTTGTTCTTCCTCTGCACAGCTAAGCTGGAAGTGGCATCTGCAGCTCGCAATAGTGCAGAGTTATCTCAAAGAAAGGGGCCACGGTGTTTCTGTATCTCTATTATGTTGGTGCGGCTTCGGAACTTTTAAATATCTTGATATATCTCGAGAACTACGCATCTGATCAAAAAATATCATAGAACATGAAAAGTAGGAAACTTAATTCTCTACAAAAAAGGTCTCTGAACATTTTGCCATAGCTCTCTTCGTTTCCGAGATATTTGCAGATTTATCTCAAGGGAAGGGGCCTGACGGACATATTTCGAGATATTTCTTCTTCTTGTTGTTCTTCTTCTGCACAGCTAAGCTGGAAGTGGCATTTGCAGCTCGCAATAGTGCAGAGTTATCTCAAAGAAAGGGGCCACGGTGTTTCAGTATCTCTATTATGTTGGTGCGGCTTCGGAACTTTTAAATATCTTGATATATCTCGAGAACTACGCGTCTGCTCAAAAAATATCATAGAACATAAAAAGTAGGAAACTTAATTCTCTACAAAAACGGTCTCTTAACATTTTGCCATAGCTCGCTTCGTTTCCGAGATATTTGCAGATATATCTCAAGGGAAGGGGCCTGACGGACATATTTCGAGATATTTCTTCTTCTTGTTGTTCTTCTTCTGCACAGCTAAGCTGGAAGTGGCATTTGCGGCTCGCACTAGTGCAGAGTTATCTCAAAGAAAGGGGCCACGGTGTTTCTGTATCTCTATTATGTTGGTGCGTCTTCGGAACTTTTAAATATCTCGATATACCTCGAAAACTACGCTTCTGATCAAAAAATATCATAGAGAATAAATTGTAGGAAACATAATTCTCTACAAAAAACGTCTCTTATCATTTTGCCATAGCTCGCTTCGTTTCCGAGATATTTCCAGATTCAGCTCAAAGGAACTGGCCTGACGGACATATTTCGAGATATTTCTTCTTCTTGTTGTTCTTCCTCTGCACAGCTAAGCTGGAAGTGGCATTTGCGGCTCGCACTAGTGCAGAGTTATCTCAAAGAAAGGGGCCACGGTGTTTCTGTATCTCTATTATGTTGGTGCGGCTTCTGAACTTTTAAATATCTCGATATGTCTCGAAAACTACGCTTCTGATCAAAAAATATCATAGAACATAGATTGTAGGAAACATAATTCTCTACAAAAACGGTCTCTTAACATTTTGCCATAGCTCGCTTCGTTTCCGAGATATTTGCAGATATATCTCAAGGGAAGGGGCCTGACGGACATATTTCGGGATATTTCTTCTTCTTGTTGTTCTTCTTCTGCACAGCTAAGCTGGAAGTGGCATTTGCGGCTCGCACTAGTGCACAGTTATCTCAAAGAAAGGGGCCACGGTGTTTCTGTATCTCTATTATGTTGGTGCGTCTTCGGAACTTTTAAATATCTCGATATATCTCGAAAACTACGCTTCTGATCAAAAAATATCATAGCACATAAATTGTAGGAAACATAATTCTCTACAAAAAACGTCTCTTAACATTTTGCCATAGCTCGCTTCGTTTCCGAGGTATTTGCAGATTCAGCTCAAAGGAACTGGCCTGACGGACATATTTCGAGATATTTCTTCTTCTTGTTGTTCTTCCTCTGCACAGCTAAGCTGGAAGTGGCATTTGCAGCTCGCAATAGTGCAGAGTTGTCTCAAAGAAAGGGGCCACGGTGTTTCTGTATCTCTATTATGTTGGTGCGGCTTCGGAACTTTTAAATATCTTGGTATATCTCGAGAACTACGCATCTGATCAAAAAATATCATAGAACATAAAAAGTAGGAAACTTAATTCTCTACAAAAAAGGTCTCTTAACATTTTGCCATAGCTCGCTTCGTTTCCGAGATATTTGCATATTTATCTCAAGGGAAGGGGCCTGACGGACATATTTCGAGATATTTCTTCTTCTTGTTGTTCTTCTTCTGCACAGCTAAGCTGGAAGTGGCATTTGCGGCTCGCACTAGTGCAGAGTTATCTCAAAGAAAGGGGCCACGGTGTTTCTGTATCTCTATTATGTTGGTGCGGCTTCGGAACTTTTAAATATCTCGATATATCTCGAAAACTACGCTTCTGATCAAAAAATATCATAGAACATAAAAAGTAGGAAACTTAATTCTCTACAAAAAAGGTCTCTTAACATTTTACCATAGCTCGCTTCGTTTCCGAGATATTTGCAGATTTATCTCAAGGGAACTGGCCTGACGGACATATTTCGAGATATTTCTTCTTCTTGTTGTTCTTCCTCTGCACAGCTAAGCTGGAAGTGGCATTTGCAGCTCGCGATAGTGCAGAGTTATCTCAAAGAAAGGGGCCACGGTGTTTCTGTATCTCTATTATGTTGGTGCGGCTTCGGAACTTTTAAATATCTTGATATATCTCGAAAACTACGCGTCTGATCAAAAAATATCATAGAACATAAAAAGTAGGAAACTTAATTCTCTACAAAAACGGTCTCTTAACATTTTGCCATAGCTCGCTTCGTTTCCGAGATATTTGCAGATTTATCTCAAGGGAAGGGGCCTGACGGACATATTTCGAGATATTTCTTCTTCTTGTTGTTCTTCTTCTGCACAGCTAAGCTGGAAGTGGCATTTGCGGCTCGCACTAGTGCACAGTTATCTCAAAGAAAGGGGCCACGGTGTTTCTGTATCTCTATTATGTTGGTGCGGCTTCGGAACTTTTAAATATCTCGATATATCTCGAAAACTACGCTTCTGATCAAAAAATATCATAGAACATAAATTGTAGGAAACATAATTGTCTACAAAAAACGTCTCTTAACATTTTGCCATAGCTCTCTTCGTTTCCGAGATATTTGCAGATTTATCTCAAGGGAAGGGGCCTGACGGACATATTTCGAGATATTTCTTCTTCTTGTTGTTCTTCCTCTGCACAGCTAAGCTGGAAGTGGCATTTGCAGCTCGCGATAGTGCAGAGTTATCTCAAAGAAAGGGGCCACGGTGTTTCTGTATCTCTATTATGTTGGTGCGGCTTCGGAACTTTTAAATATCTCGATATATCTCGAAAACTACGCTTCTGATCAAAAAATATCATAGAACATAAATTGTAGGAAACATAATTGTCTACAAAAAACGTCTCTTAACATTTTGCCATAGCTCTCTTCGTCTCCGAGATATTTGCAGATTTATCTCAAGGGAAGGGGCCTGACGGACATATTTCGAGATATTTCTTCTTCTTGTTGTTCTTCCTCTGCACAGCTAAGCTGGAAGTGGCATTTGCAGCTCGCAATAGTGCAGAGTTATCTCAAAGAAAGGGGCCACGGTGTTTCTGTATCTCTATTATGTTGGTGCGGCTTCGGAACTTTTAAATATATCGATATATCTCGAAAACTACGCTTCTGATCAAAAAATATCATAGAACGTAAATTGTAGGAAACATTATTCTCTACAAAAAAGGTCTCTTAACATTTTGCCATAGCTCGCTTCGTTTCCGAGATATTTGCAGGTTCATCTCAAGGGAAGGGGCCTGACGGACATATTTCGAGATATTTCTTCTTCTTGTTGTTCTTCTTCTGCACAGCTAAGCTGGAAGTGGCATTTGCGGCTCGCACTAGTGCACAGTTATCTCAAAGAAAGGGGCCACGGTGTTTCTGTATCTCTATTATGTTGGTGCGGCTTCGGAACTTTTAAATATCTCGATATATCTCGAAAACTACGCTTCTGATCAAAAAATATCATAGAACATAAATTGTAGGAAACATAATTGTCTACAAAAAACGTCTCTTAACATTTTGCAATAGCTCTCTTCGTTTCCGAGATATTTGCAGATTTATCTCAAGGGAAGGGGCCTGACGGACATATTTCGAGATATTTCTTCTTCTTGTTGTTCTTCCTCTGCACAGCTAAGCTGGAAGTGGCATCTGCAGCTCGCAATAGTGCAGAGTTATCTCAAAGAAAGGGGCCACGGTGTTTCTGTATCTCTATTATGTTGGTGCGGCTTCGGAACTTTTAAATATCTTGATATATCTCGAGAACTACGCATCTGATCAAAAAATATCATAGAACATGAAAAGTAGGAAACTTAATTCTCTACAAAAAAGGTCTCTTAACATTTTGCCATAGCTCTCTTCGTTTCCGAGATATTTGCAGATTTATCTCAAGGGAAGGGGCCTGACGGACATATTTCGAGATATTTCTTCTTCTTGTTGTTCTTCTTCTGCACAGCTAAGCTGGAAGTGGCATTTGCAGCTCGCAATAGTGCAGAGTTATCTCAAAGAAAGGGGCCACGGTGTTTCAGTATCTCTATTATGTTGGTGCGGCTTCGGAACTTTTAAATATCTTGATATATCTCGAGAACTACGCGTCTGCTCAAAAAATATCATAGAACATAAAAAGTAGGAAACTTAATTCTCTACAAAAACGGTCTCTTAACATTTTGCCATAGCTCGCTTCGTTTCCGAGATATTTGCAGATATATCTCAAGGGAAGGGGCCTGACGGACATATTTCGAGATATTTCTTCTTCTTGTTGTTCTTCTTCTGCACAGCTAAGCTGGAAGTGGCATTTGCGGCTCGCACTAGTGCAGAGTTATCTCAAAGAAAGGGGCCACGGTGTTTCTGTATCTCTATTATGTTGGTGCGTCTTCGGAACTTTTAAATATCTCGATATACCTCGAAAACTACGCTTCTGATCAAAAAATATCATAGAGAATAAATTGTAGGAAACATAATTCTCTACAAAAAACGTCTCTTATCATTTTGCCATAGCTCGCTTCGTTTCCGAGATATTTCCAGATTCAGCTCAAAGGAACTGGCCTGACGGACATATTTCGAGATATTTCTTCTTCTTGTTGTTCTTCCTCTGCACAGCTAAGCTGGAAGTGGCATTTGCGGCTCGCACTAGTGCAGAGTTATCTCAAAGAAAGGGGCCACGGTGTTTCTGTATCTCTATTATGTTGGTGCGGCTTCTGAACTTTTAAATATCTCGATATGTCTCGAAAACTACGCTTCTGATCAAAAAATATCATAGAACATAGATTGTAGGAAACATAATTCTCTACAAAAAACGTCTCTTAACATTTTGCCATAGCTCGCTTCGTTTCCGAGATATTTGCAGATTCAGCTCAAAGGAACGGGCCTGACGGACATATTTCGAGATACTTCTTCTTCTTCTTGTTCTTCCTCTGCACAGCTAAGCTGGAAGTGGCATTTGCAGCTCGCAATAGTGCAGAGTTATCTCCAAGAAAGGGGCCACGGTGTTTCTGTATCTCTATTATGTTGGTGCGGCTTCGGAACTTTTAAATATCTTGATATATCTCGAGAACTACGCGTCTGATCAAAAAATATCATAGAACATAAAAAGTAGGAAACATAATTCTCTACAAAAACGGTCTCTTAACATTTTGCCATAGCTCGCTTCGTTTCCGAGATATTTGCAGATATATCTCAAGGGAAGGGGCCTGACGGACATATTTCGGGATATTTCTTCTTCTTGTTGTTCTTCTTCTGCACAGCTAAGCTGGAAGTGGCATTTGCGGCTCGCACTAGTGCACAGTTATCTCAAAGAAAGGGGCCACGGTGTTTCTGTATCTCTATTATGTTGGTGCGTCTTCGGAACTTTTAAATATCTCGATATATCTCGAAAACTACGCTTCTGATCAAAAAATATCATAGCACATAAATTGTAGGAAACATAATTCTCTACAAAAAACGTCTCTTAACATTTTGCCATAGCTCGCTTCGTTTCCGAGGTATTTGCAGATTCAGCTCAAAGGAACTGGCCTGACGGACATATTTCGAGATATTTCTTCTTCTTGTTGTTCTTCCTCTGCACAGCTAAGCTGGAAGTGGCATTTGCAGCTCGCAATAGTGCAGAGTTGTCTCAAAGAAAGGGGCCACGGTGTTTCTGTATCTCTATTATGTTGGTGCGGCTTCGGAACTTTTAAATATCTTGGTATATCTCGAGAACTACGCATCTGATCAAAAAATATCATAGAACATAAAAAGTAGGAAACTTAATTCTCTACAAAAAAGGTCTCTTAACATTTTGCCATAGCTCGCTTCGTTTCCGAGATATTTGCATATTTATCTCAAGGGAAGGGGCCTGACGGACATATTTCGAGATATTTCTTCTTCTTGTTGTTCTTCTTCTGCACAGCTAAGCTGGAAGTGGCATTTGCGGCTCGCACTAGTGCAGAGTTATCTCAAAGAAAGGGGCCACGGTGTTTCTGTATCTCTATTATGTTGGTGCGGCTTCGGAACTTTTAAATATCTCGATATATCTCGAAAACTACGCTTCTGATCAAAAAATATCATAGAACATAAAAAGTAGGAAACTTAATTCTCTACAAAAAAGGTCTCTTAACATTTTACCATAGCTCGCTTCGTTTCCGAGATATTTGCAGATTTATCTCAAGGGAAGGGGCCTGACGGACATATTTCGAGATATTTCTTCTTCTTGTTGTTCTTCTTCTGCACAGCTGAGCTGGAAGTGGCATTTGCAGGTCGCAATAGTGCAGAGTTATCTCAAAGAAAGGGGCCACGGTGTTTCTGTATCTCTATTATGTTGGTGCGGCTTCGGAACTTTTAAATATCTCGATATATCTCGAAAACTACGCTTCTGATCAAAAAATATCATCGAACATAAAAAGTAGGAAACTTAATTCTCTACAAAAAAGGTCTCTTAACATTTTGCCATAGCTCGCTTCGTTTCCGAGATATTTGCAGATTCAGCTCAAAGGAACTGGCCTGACGGACATATTTCGAGATATTTCTTCTTCTTGTTGTTCTTCCTCTGCACAGCTAAGCTGGAAGTGGCATTTGCAGCTCGCAATAGTGCAGAGTTATCTCAAAGAAAGGGGCCACGGTGTTTCTGTATCTCTATTATGTTGGTGCGTCTTCGGAACTTTTAAATATCTCGATATATCTCGAAAACTACGCTTCTGATCAAAAAATATCATAGAACATAAATTGTAGTAAACATAATTCTCTACAAAAAACGTCTCTTAACATTTTGCCATAGCTCGCTTCGTTTCCGAGATATTTGCAGATTCAGCTCAAAGGAACTGGCCTGACGGACATATTTCGAGATATTTCCTCTTCTTGTTGTTCTTCCTCTGCACAGCTAAGCCGGAAGTGGCATTTGCAGCTCGCAATAGTGCAGAGTTATCTCAAAGAAAGGGGCCACGGTGTTTCTGTATCTCTATTATGTTGGTGCGGCTTCGGAACTTTTAAATATCTCGATATATCTCGAAAACTACGCTTTTGATCAAAAAATATCATAGAACATAAATTGTAGGAAACATAATTCTCTACAAAAAACGTCTCTTAAGATTTTGACATAGCTCGCTTCGTTTCCGCGATATTTGCAGATTCAGCTCAAAGGAACGGGCCTGACGGACATATTTCGAGATACTTCTTCTTCTTGTTGTTCTTCCTCTGCACAGCTAAGCTGGAAGTGGCATTTGCAGCTCGCAATAGTGCAGAGTTATCTCAAAGAAAGGGGCCACGGTGTTTCTGTATCTCTATTATGTTGGTGCGGCTTCGGAACTTTTAAATATCTCGATATATCTCGAAAACTACGCTTCTGATCAAAAAATATCATAGAACATAAATTGTAGGAAACATAATTGTCTACAAAAAACGTCTCTTAACATTTTGCAATAGCTCTCTTCGTTTCCGAGATATTTGCAGATTCAGCTCAAAGGAACTGGCCTGACGGACATATTTCGAGATATTTCTTCTTCTTGTTGTTCTTCCTCTGCACAGCTAAGCTGGAAGTGGCATTTGCAGCTCGCGATAGTGCAGAGTTATCTCAAAGAAAGGGGCCACGGTGTTTCTGTATCTCTATTATGTTCGTGCGGCTTCGGAACTTTTAAATATCTTGATATATCTCGAGAACTACGCATCTGATCAAAAAATATCATGGAACATAAAAAGTAGGAAACTTAATTCTCTACAAAAAAGGTCACTTAACATTTTGCCATAGCTCGCTTCGTTTCCGAGATATTTGCAGATTTATCTCAAGGGAAGGGGCCTGACGGACATATTTCGAGATATTTCTTCTTCTTGTTGTTCTTCTTCTGCACTGCTAAGCTGGAAGTGGCATTTGCAGCTCGCACTAGTGCAGAGTTATCTCAAAGAAAGGGGCCACGGTGTTCCTGTATCTCTATTATGTTGGTGCGGCTTCGGAACTTTTAAATACTTCGATATATCTCGAAAACTACGCTTCTGATCAAAAAATATCATAGAACGTAAATTGTAGGAAACATTATTCTCTACAAAAAAGGTCTCTTAACATTTTGCCATAGCTCGCTTCGTTTCCGAGATATTTGCAGATTCATCTCAAGGGAAGGGGCCTGACGGACATATTTCGAGATATTTCTTCTTCTTGTTGTTCTTCTTCTGCACAGCTGAGCTGGAAGTGGCATTTGCAGGTCGCAATAGTGCAGAGTTATCTCAAAGAAAGGGGCCACGGTGTTTCTGTATCTCTATTATGTTGGTGCGGCTTCGGAACTTTTAAATATCTCGATATATCTCGAAAACTACGCTTCTGATCAAAAAATATCATAGAACGTAAATTGTAGGAAACATTATTCTCTACAAAAAAGGTCTCTTAACATTTTGCCATAGCTCTCTTCGTTTCCGAGATATTTGCAGATTCATCTCAAGGGAAGGGGTCTGACGGACATATTTCGAGATATTTCTTCTTCTTGTTGTTCTTCTTCTGCACAGCTAAGCTCGAAGTGGCATTTGCAGCTCGCAATAGTGCAGAGTTATCTCAAAGAAAGAGGCCACGGTGTTTCTGTACCTCTATTATGTTGGTGCAGCTTCGGAACTTTTAAATATCTTGATATATCTCGAGAACTACGCATCTGATCAAAAAATATCATCGAACATAAAAAGTAGGAAACTTAATTCTCTACAAAAAAGGTCTCTTAACATTTTGCCATAGCTCGCTTCGTTTCCGAGATATTTGCAGATTCAGCTCAAAGGAACTGGCCTGACGGACATATTTCGAGATATTTCTTCTTCTTGTTGTTCTTCCTCTGCACAGCTAAGCTGGAAGTGGCATTTGCAGCTCGCAATAGTGCAGAGTTATCTCAAAGAAAGGGGCCACGGTGTTTCTGTATCTCTATTATGTTGGTGCGTCTTCGGAACTTTTAAATATCTCGATATATCTCGAAAACTACGCTTCTGATCAAAAAATATCATAGAACATGAATTGTAGGAAACATAATTCTCTACAAAAAACGTCTCTTAACATTTTGCCATAGCTCGCTTCGTTTCCGAGATATTTGCAGATTCAGCTCAAAGGAACTGGCCTGACGGACATATTTCGAGATATTTCTTCTTCTTGTTGTTCTTCCTCTGCACAGCTAAGCCGGAAGTGGCATTTGCAGCTCGCAATAGTGCAGAGTTATCTCAAAGAAAGGGGCCACGGTGTTTCTGTATCTCCATTATGTTGGTGCGGCTTCGGAACTTTTAAATATCTCGATATATCTCGAAAACTACGCTTTTGATCAAAAAATATCATAGAACATAAATTGTAGGAAACATAATTCTCTACAAAAAACGTCTCTTAACATTTTGACATAGCTCGCTTCGTTTCCGCGATATTTGCAGATTCAGCTCAAAGGAACGGGCCTGACGGACATATTTCGAGATACTTCTTCTTCTTCTTGTTCTTCCTCTGCACAGCTAAGCTGGAAGTGGCATTTGCAGCTCGCAATAGTGCAGAGTTATCTCAAAGAAAGGGGCCACGGTGTTTCTGTATCTCTATTATGTTCGTGCGGCTTCGGAACTTTTAAATATCTTGATATATCTCGAGAACTACGCATCTGATCAAAAAATATCATAGAACATAAAAAGTAGGAAACTTAATTCTCTACAAAAAAGGTCTCTTAACATTTTGCCATAGCTCGCTTCGTTTCCGAGATATTTGCAGATTTATCTCAAGGGAAGGGGCCTGACGGACATATTTCGAGATATTTCTTCTTCTTGTTGTTCTTCTTCTGCACTGCTAAGCTGGAAGTGGCATTTGCAGCTCGCACTAGTGCAGAGTTATCTCAAAGAAAGGGGCCACGGTGTTTCTGTATCTCTATTATGTTGGTGCGGCTTCGGAACTTTTAAATATCTCGATATATCTCGAAAACTACGCTTCTGATCAAAAAATATCATAGAACGTAAATTGTAGGAAACATTATTCTCTACAAAAAAGGTCTCTTAACATTTTGCCATAGCTCGCTTCGTTTCCGAGATATTTGCAGATTCATCTCAAGGGAAGGGGTATGACGGACATATTTCGAGATATTTCTTCTTCTTGTTGTTCTTCTTCTGCACAGCTAAGCTGGAAGTGGCATTTGCGGCTCGCACTAGTGCAGAGTTATCTCAAAGAAAGGGGCCACGGTGTTTCTGTATCTCTATTATGTTGGTGCGGCTTCGGAACTTTTAAATATCTCGATATATCTCGAAAACTACGCTTCTGATCAAAAAATATCATAGAACATAAAAAGTAGGAAACTTAATTCTCTACAAAAAAGGTCTCTTAACATTTTGCCATAGCTCGCTTCGTTTGCGAGATATTTGCAGATTTATCTCAAGGGAAGGGGCCTGACGGACATATTTCGAGATACTTCTTCTTCTTGTTGTTCTTCTTCTGCACAGCTAAGCTCGAAGTGGCATTTGCAGCTCGCAATAGTGCAGAGTTATCTCAAAGAAAGAGGCCACGGTGTTTCTGTACCTCTATTATGTTGGTGCAGCTTCGGAACTTTTAAATATCTTGATATATCTCGAGAACTACGCATCTGATCAAAAAATATCATCGCACATAAAAAGTAGGAAACTTAATTCTCTACAAAAAAGGTCTCTTAACATTTTGCCATAGCTCGCTTCGTTTCCGAGATATTTGCAGATTCAGCTCAAAGGAACTGGCCTGACGGACATATTTCGAGATATTTCTTCTTCTTGTTGTTCTTCCTCTGCACAGCTAAGCTGGAAGTGGCATTTGCAGCTCGCAATAGTGCAGAGTTATCTCAAAGAAAGGGGCCACGGTGTTTCTGTATCTCTATTATGTTGGTGCGTCTTCGGAACTTTTAAATATCTCGATATATCTCGAAAACTACGCTTCTGATCAAAAAATATCATAGAACATAAATTGTAGGAAACATAATTCTCTACAAAAAACGTCTCTTAACATTTTGTCATAGCTCGCTTCGTTTCCGAGATATTTGCAGATTCAGCTCAAAGGAACTGGCCTGACGGACATATTTCGAGATATTTCTTCTTCTTGTTGTTCTTCCTCTGCACAGCTAAGCCGGAAGTGGCATTTGCAGCTCGCAATAGTGCAGAGTTATCTCAAAGAAAGGGGCCACGGTGTTTCTGTATCTCTATTATGTTGGTGCGGCTTCGGAACTTTTAAATATCTCGATATATCTCGAAAACTACGCTTTTGATCAAAAAATATCATAGAACATAAATTGTAGGAAACATAATTCTCTACAAAAAACGTCTCTTAACATTTTGACATAGCTCGCTTCGTTTCCGAGATATTTGCAGATTCAGCTCAAAGGAACGGGCCTGACGGACATATTTCGAGATACTTCTTCTTCTTATTGTTCTTCTTCTGCACAGCTAAGCTGGAAGTGGCATTTGCAGCTCGCAATAGTGCAGAGTTATCTCAAAGAAAGGGGCCACGGTGTTTCTGTACCTCTATTATGTTGGTGCAGCTTCGGAACTTTTAAATATCTTGATATATCTCGAGAACTACGCATCTGATCAAAAAATATCATCGAACATAAAAAGTAGGAAACTTAATTCTCTACAAAAAAGGTCTCTTAACATTTTGCCATAGCTCGCTTCGTTTCCGAGATATTTGCAGATTCAGCTCAAAGGAACTGGCCTGACGGACATATTTCGAGATATTTCTTCTTCTTGTTGTTCTTCCTCTGCACAGCTAAGCTGGAAGTGGCATTTGCAGCTCGCAATAGTGCAGAGTTATCTCAAAGAAGGGGGCCACGGTGTTTCTGTATCTCTATTATGTTGGTGCGGCTTCGGAACTTTTAAATATCTCGATATATCTCGAGAACTACGCATCTGATCAAAAAATATCATAGAACATAAAAAGTAGGAAACTTAATTCTCTACAAATAAGGTCTCTTAACATTTTGCCATAGCTCGCTTCGTTTCCGAGATATTTGCAGATATATCTCAAGGGAAGGGGCCTGACGGACATATTTCGAGATATTTCTTCTTCTTGTTGTTCTTCTTCTGCACAGCTAAGCTGGAAGTGGCATTTGCGGCTCGCACTAGTGCAGAGTTATCTCAAAGAAAGGGGCCACGGTGTTTCTGTATCTCTATTATGTTGGTGCGGCTTCGGAACTTTTAAATATCTCGATATATCTCGAAAACTACGCTTTTGATCAAAAAATATCATAGAACATAAATTGTAGGAAACATAATTCTCTACAAAAAACGTCTCTTAACATTTTGACATAGCTCGCTTCGTTTCCGAGATATTTGCAGATTCAGCTCAAAGGAACGGGCCTGACGGACATATTTCGAGATACTTCTTCTTCTTATTGTTCTTCTTCTGCACAGCTAAGCTGGAAGTGGCATTTGCAGCTCGCAATAGTGCAGAGTTATCTCAAAGAAAGGGGCCGCGGTGTTTCTGTATCTCTATTATGTTGGTGCGGCTTCGGAACTTTTAAATATCTTGATATATCTCGAGAACTACGCATCTGATCAAAAAATATCATAGAACATAAAAAGTAGGAAACTTAATTCTCTACAAAAAAGGTCTCTTAACATTTTGCCATAGCTCGCTTCGTTTCCGAGATACTTGCCGATTTATCTCAAGGGAAGGGGCCTGACGGACATATTTCGAGATATTTCTTCTTCTTGTTGTTCTTCTTCTGCACAGCTAAGCTGGAAGTGGCATTTGCAGCTCGCAATTGTGCAGAGTTATCTCAAAGAGAGGGGCCATGGTGTTTCTGTATCTCTATTATGTTGGTGCGGCTTCGGAACTTTTAAATATCTCGATATATCTCGAAAACTACGCTTCTGATCAAAAAATATCATAGAACATAAATTGTAGGAAACATAATTCTCTACAAAAAAGGTCTCTTAACATTTTGCCATCGCTCGCTTCGTTTCCGAGATATTTGCAGATATATCTCAAGGGAAGGGGCCTGACGGACATATTTCGAGATATTTCTTCTTCTTGTTGTTCTTCTTCTGCACAGCTAAGCTGGAAGTGGCATTTACAGCTCGCAATAGTGCAGAGTTATCTCAAAGAAAGGGGCCACGGTGTTTCTGTATCTCTATTGTGTAGGTGCGGCTTCGGAACTTTTAAATATCTTGATATATCTCGGGAACTACGCATCTGATCAAAAAATATCATAGAAGATAAAAAGTAGGAAACAAGATTCTCTACAAAAAACGTCTCTTAACATTTTGCCATCGCTCGCTTCGTTTCCGAGATATTTGCAGATTCAGCTCAAAGGAACGGGCCTGACGGACATATTTCGAGATATTTCTTCTTCTTGTTGTTCTTCTTCTGCACAGCTAAGCTGGAAGTGGCTTTTGCGGCTCGCACTGGTGCAGAGTTATCTCAAAGAAAGGGGCCACGGTGTTTCTGTATCTCTATTATGTTGGTGCGGCTTCGGAACTTTTAAATATCTTGATATATCTCGAGAACTACGCATCTGATCAAAAAATATCATAGAACATAAAAAGTAGGAAACTTAATTCTCTACAAATAAAGTCTCTTAACATTTTGCCATAGCTCGCTTCGTTTCCGAGATATTTCCAGATTTATCTCAAGGGAAGGGGTATGACGGACATATTTCGAGATATTTCTTCTTCTTGTTGTTCTTCTTCTGCACTGCTAAGCTGGAAGTGGCATTTGCAGCTCGCACTAGTGCAGAGTTATCTCAAAGAAAGGGGCCACGGTGTTTCTGTATCTCTATTATGTTGGTGCGGCTTCGGAACTTTTAAATATCTCGATATATCTCGAAAACTACGCTTCTGATCAAAAAATATCATAGAACGTAAATTGTAGGAAACATTATTCTCTACAAAAAAGGTCTCTTAACATTTTGCCATAGCTCGCTTCGTTTCCGAGATATTTGCAGATTCATCTCAAGGGAAGGGGTATGACGGACATATTTCGAGATATTTCTTCTTCTTGTTGTTCTTCTTCTGCACAGCTAAGCTGGAAGTGGCATTTGCGGCTCGCACTAGTGCAGAGTTATCTCAAAGAAAGGGGCCACGGTGTTTCTGTATCTCTATTATGTTGGTGCGGCTTCGGAACTTTTAAATATCTCGATATATCTCGAAAACTACGCTTCTGATCAAAAAATATCATAGAACATAAAAAGTAGGAAACTTAATTCTCTACAAAAAAGGTCTCTTAACATTTTGCCATAGCTCGCTTCGTTTCCGAGATATTTGCAGATTTATCTCAAGGGAAGGGGCCTGACGGACATATTTCGAGATACTTCTTCTTCTTGTTGTTCTTCTCTGCACAGCTAAGCTGGAAGTGGCATTTGCAGCTCGCAATAGTGCAGAGTTATCTCAAAGAAAGAGGCCACGGTGTTTCTGTACCTCTATTATGTTGGTGCAGCTTCGGAACTTTTAAATATCTTGATATATCTCGAGAACTACGCATCTGATCAAAAAATATCATCGAACATAAAAAGTAGGAAACTTAATTCTCTACAAAAAAGGTCTCTTAACATTTTGCCATAGCTCGCTTCGTTTCCGAGATATTTGCGGATTCAGCTCAAAGGAACTGGCCTGACGGACATATTTCGAGATATTTCTTCTTCTTGTTGTTCTTCTTCTGCACAGCTAAGCTGGAAGTGGCTTTTGCGGCTCGCACTGGTGCAGAGTTATCTCAAAGAAAGGGGCCACGGTGTTTCTGTATCTCTATTATGTTGGTGCGGCTTCGGAACTTTTAAATATCTTGATATATCTCGAGAACTACGCATCTGATCAAAAAATATCATAGAACATAAAAAGTAGGAAACTTAATTCTCTACAAATAAAGTCTCTTAACATTTTGCCATAGCTCGCTTCGTTTCCGAGATATTTCCAGATTTATCTCAAGGGAAGGGGCCTGACGGACATATTTCGAGATATTTCTTCTTCTTGTTGTTCTTCTTCTGCACAGCTAAGCTGGAAGTGGCATTTGCAGCTCGCAATGGTGCAGAGTTATCTCAAAGAAAGGGGCCACGGTGTTTCTGTATCTCTATTATGTTGATGCGGCTTCGGAACTTTTAAATATCTTGATATATCTCGAGAACTACGCATCCGATCAAAAAATATCATAGAACATAAAAAGTAGGAAACTTAATTGTCTACAAAAAAGGTCTCTTAACATTTTGCCATAGCTCGCTTCGTTTCCGAGATATTTGCAGATACATCTCAAGGGAAGGGGCCTGACGGACATATTTCGAGATATTTCTTCTTCTTGTTGTTCTTCTTCTGCACAGCTAAACTGGAAGTGGCATTTGCAGCTAGCAATAGTGCAGAGTTATCTCAAAGAAAGCGGCCACGGTTTTTCTGTATCTCTATTATGTCGGTGCGGCTTCGGAACTTTTAAATATCTTGATATATCTCGAGAACTACGCATCTGATCAAAAAATATCATAGAACATAAAAAGTAGGAAACCTAATTCTCTACAAAAAAGGTCTCTTAACATTTTGTCATAGCTCGCTTCGTTTCCGAGATATTTGCAGATACATCTCAAGGGAAGGGGCCTGACGGACATATTTCGAGATATTTCTTCTTCTTGTTGTTCTTCTTCTGCACAGCTAAGCTGGAAGTGGCATTTGCAGCTCGCAATAGTGCAGAGTTATCTCAAAGAAGGGGGCCACGGTGTTTCTGTATCTCTATTATGTTGATGCGGCTTCGGAACTTTTAAATATCTTGATATATCTCGAGAACTACGCATCTGATCAAAAAATATCATAGAACATAAAAAGTAGGAAACTTAATTGTCTACAAAAAAGGTCTCTTAACATTTTGCCATAGCTCGCTTCGTTTCCGAGATATTTGCAGATACATCTCAAGGGAAGGGGCCTGACGGACATATTTCGAGATATTTCTTCTTCTTGTTGTTCTTCTTCTGCACAGCTAAACTGGAAGTGGCATTTGCAGCTAGCAATAGTGCAGAGTTATCTCAAAGAAAGGGGCCACGGTGTTTCTGTATCTCTATTATGTTGGTGCGGCTTCGGAACTTTTAAATATCTTGATATATCTAGAGAACTACAAATCTGATCAAAAAATATCATAGAACATAAAAAGTAGGAAACATAATTCTCTACAAAAAAGGTCTCTTAACATTTTGCCATAGCTCGCTTCGTTTCCGAGATATTTGCAGATACATCTCAAGGGAAGGGGCCTGACGGACATATATCGAGATATTTCTTCTTCTTGTTGTTCTTCTTCTGCACAGCTAAGCTGGAAGTGGCATTTGCAGCTCGCAATAGTGCAGAGTTATCTCAAAGAAAGGGGCCACGGTGTTTCTGTATCTCTATTATGTTGGTGCGGCTTCGGAACTTTTAAATATCTTGATATATCTCGAGAACTACGCATCTGATCAAAAAATATCATAGAACATAAAAAGTAGGAAACCTAATTGTCTACAAAAAAGGTCTCTTAACATTTTGTCATAGCTCGCTTCGTTTCCGAGATATTTGCAGATACATCTCAAGGGAAGGGGCCTGACGGACATATTTCGAGATATTTCTTCTTCTTGTTGTTCTTCTTCTGCACAGCTAAACTGGAAGTGGCATTTGCAGCTAGCAATAGTGCAGAGTTATCTCAAAGAAAGGGGCCACGGTGTTTCTGTATCTCTATTATGTTGGTGCGGCTTCGGAACTTTTAAATATCTTGATATATCTCGAGAACTACGCATCTGATCAAAAAATATCATAGAACATAAAAAGTAGGAAACATAATTCTCTACAAAAAAGGTCTCTTAACATTTTGCCATAGCTCGCTTCGTTTCCGAGATATTTGCAGATTTATCTCAAGGGAAGGGGCCTGACGGACATATTTCGAGATATTTCTTCTTGTTGTTCTTCTTCTGCACAGCTAAGCTGGAAGTGGCATTTGCGGCTCGCACTAGTGCAGAGTTATCTCAAAGAAAGGGGCCACGGTGTTTCTGTATCTCTATTATGTTGGTGCGGCTTCGGAACTTTTACATATCTCGATATATCTCGAAAACTACGCTTCTGATCAAAAAATATCATAGAACATAAATTGTAGGAAACATAATTCTCTACAAAAAAGGTCGCTTAACATTTTGCCATAGCTCGCTTTGTTTCCGAGATATTTGCAGATACATCTCAAGGGAAGGGGCCTGACGGACATATTTCGAGATATTTCTTCTTCTTGTTGTTCTTCTTCTGCACAGCTAAGCTGGAAGTGGCATTTGCAGCTCGCAATAGTGCAGAGTTATCTCAAAGAAAGGGGCCACGGTGTTTCTGTATCTCTATTATGTTGGTGCGGCTTCGGAACTTTTAAATATCTCGATATATCTCGAAAACTACGCTTCTGATCAAAAAATATCATAGAACGTAAATTGTAGGAAACATAATTCTCTAGAAAAAAGGTCTCTTAACATTTTGCCATAGCTCGCTTCGTTTCCGAGATGTTTGCAGATACATCTCAAGGGAAGGGGCCTGACGGACATATTTCGAGATATTTCTTCTTCTTGTTGTTCTTCTTCTGCACAGCTAAGCTGGAAGTGGCATTTGCAGCTCGCAATAGTGCAGAGTTATCTCAAAGAAAGGGGCCACGGTGTTTCTGTATCTCTATTATGTTGGTGCGGCTTCGGAACTTTTAAATATCTTGATATATCTCGAGAACTACGCATCTGATCAAAAAATATCATAGAACATAAAAAGTATTAAACTTAATTCTCTACAAAAAAGGTCTCTTAACATTTTGCCATAGCTCGCTTCGTTTCCGAGATATTTGCAGATTTATCTCAAGGGAAGGTACCTGACGGACATATTTCGAGATATTTCTTCTTCTTGTTGTTCTTCTTCTGCACAGCTAAGCTGGAAGTGGCATTTGCGGCTCGCACTAGTGCAGAGTTATCTCAAAGAAAGGGGCCACGGTGTTTCTGTATTTCTATTATGTTGGTGCGGCTTCGGAACTTTTAAATATCTTGATATATCTCGAGAACTACGCATCTGATCAAAAAATATCATAGAACATAAAAAGTATTAAACTTAATTCTCTACAAAAAAGGTCTCTTAACATTTTGCCATAGCTCGCTTCGTTTCCGAGATATTTGCAGATTTATCTCAAGGGAAGGGGCCTGACGGACATATTTCGAGATATTTCTTCTTCTTGTTGTTCTTCTTCTGCACAGCTAAACTGGAAGTGGCATTTCCAGCTCGCAATAGTGCAGAGTTATCTCAAAGAAAGGAGCCACGGTGTTTCTGTATCTCTATTATGTTGGTGCGGCTTCGGAACTTTTAAATATCTTGATATATCTCGAGAACTACGCATCTGATCAAAAAATATCATAGAACATGAAAAGTAGGAAACTTAATTCTCTACAAAAAAGGTCTCTTAACATTTTGCCATAGCTCGCTTCGTTTCCGAGATATTTGCAGATTTATCTCAAGGGAAGGGGCCTGACGGACATATTTCGAGATATTTCTTCTTGTTGTTCTTCTTCTGCACAGCTAAGCTGGAAGTGGCATTTGCGGCTCGCACTAGTGCAGAGTTATCTCAAAGAAAGGGGCCACGGTGTTTCTGTATCTCTATTATGTTGGTGCGGCTTCGGAACTTTTACATATCTCGATATATCTCGAAAACTACGCTTCTGATCAAAAAATATCATAGAACATAAATTGTAGGAAACATAATTCTCTACAAAAAAGGTCTCTTAACATTTTGCCATAGCTCGCTTTGTTTCCGAGATATTTGCAGATACATCTCAAGGGAAGGGGCCTGACGGACAAATTTCGAGATATTTCTTCTTCTTGTTGTTCTTCTTCTGCACAGCGAAGCTGGAAGTGGCATTTGCAGCTCGCAATAGTGCAGAGTTATCTCAAAGAAAGGGGCCACGGTGTTTCTGTATCTCTATTATGTTGGTGCGGCTTCGGAACTTTTAAATATCTTGATATATCTCGAGAACTACGCATCTGATCAAAAAATATCATAGAACATAAAAAGTATTAAACTTAATTCTCTACAAAAAAGGTCTCTTAACATTTTGCCATAGCTCGCTCCGTTTCCGAGATATTTGCAGATTTATCTCAAGGGAAGGGGCCTGACGGACATATTTCGAGATATTTCTTCTTGTTGTTCTTCTTCTGCACAGCTAAGCTGGAAGTGGCATTTGCGGCTCGCACTAGTGCAGAGTTATCTCAAAGAAAGGGGCCACGGTGTTTCTGTATCTCTATTATGTTGGTGCGGCTTCGGAACTTTTAAATATCTCGATATATCTCGAAAACTACGCTTCTGATCAAAAAATATCATAGAACATAAAAAGTATTAAACTTAATTCTCTACAAAAAAGGTCTCTTAACATTTTGCCATAGCTCGCTTCGTTTCCGAGATATTTGCAGATTTATCTCAAGGGAAGGGGCCTGACGGACATATTTCGAGATATTTCTTCTTCTTGTTGTTCTTCTTCTGCACAGCTAAGCTGGAAGTGGCATTTGCGGCGCGCACTAGTGCAGAGTTATCTCAAAGAAAGGGGCCACGGTGTTTCTGTATCTCTATTATGTTGGTGCGGCTTCGGAACTTTTAAATATCTCGATGTATCTCGAAAACTACGCTTCTGATCAAAAAATATCATAGAACATAAATTGTAGGAAACATAATTCTCTGCAAAAAAGGTCTCTTAACATTTTGCCATAGCTCGCTTTGTTTCCGAGATATTTGCAGATATATCTCAAGGGAAGAGGCCTGACGGACATATTTCGAGATATTTCTTCTTCTTGTTGTTCTTCTTCTGCACAGCGAAGCTGGAAGTGGCATTTGCAGCTCGCAATAGTGCAGAGTTATCTCAAAGAAAGGGGCCACGGTGTTTCTGTATCTCTATTATGTTGGTGCGGCTTCGGAACTTTTAAATATCTTGATATATCTCGAGAACTACGCATCTGATCAAAAAATATGATAGAACATAAAAAGTAATAAACTTAATTCTCTACAAAAAAGGTCTCTTAACATTTTGCCATAGCTCGCTTCGTTTCCGAGATATTTGCAGATTTATCTCAAGGGAAGGTACCTGACGGACATATTTCGAGATATTTCTTCTTCTTGTTGTTCTTCTTCTGCACAGCTAAGCTGGAAGTGGCATTTGCGGCTCGCACTAGTGCAGGGTTATCTCAAAGAAAGGGGCCACGGTGTTTCTGTATCTCTATTATGTTGGTGCGGCTTCGGAACTTTTAAATATCTTGATATATCTCGAGAACTACGCATCTGATCAAAAAATATCATAGAACATAAAAAGTAGGAAACTTAATTCTCTACAAATAAGGTCTCTTAACATTTTGCCATAGCTCGCTTCGTTTCCGAGATATTTGCAGATTTATCTCAAGGGATGGGGCCTGACGGACATATTTCGAGATATTTCTTCTTGTTGTTCTTCTTCTGCACAGCTAAGCTGGAAGTGGCATTTGCGGCTCGCACTAGTGCAGAGTTATCTCAAAGAAAGGGGCCACGGTGTTTCTGTATCTCTATTATGTTGGTGCGGCTTCGGAACTTTTAAATATATCGATATATCTCGAGAACTACGCATCTGATCAAAAAATATCATAGAACATAAAAAGTATTAAACTTAATTCTCTACAAAAAAGGTCTCTTAACATTTTGCCATAGCTCGCTTCGTTTCCGAGATATTTGCAGATTTATCTCAAGGGAAGGGGCCTGACGGACATATTTCGAGATATTTCTTCTTGTTGTTCTTCTTCTGCACAGCTAAGCTGGAAGTGGCATTTGCGGCTCGCACTAGTGCAGAGTTATCTCAAAGAAAGGGGCCACGGTGTTTCTGTATCTCTATTATGTTGGTGCGGCTTCGGAACTTTTAAATATCTCGATATATCTCGAAAACTACGCTTCTGATCAAAAAATATCATAGAACATAAATTGTAGGAAACATAATTCTCTACAAAAAAGGTCTCTTAACATTTTGCCATAGCTCGCTTCTTTTCCGAGATATTTGCAGATACATCTCAAGGGAAGGGGCCTGACGGACATATTTCGAGATATTTCTTCTTCTTGTTGTTCTTCTTCTGCACAGCTAAGCTGGAAGTGGCATTTGCAGCTCGCAATAGTGCAGAGTTATCTCAAAGAAAGGGGCCACGGTGTTTCTGTATCTCTATTATGTTGGTGCGGCTTCGGAACTTTTAAATATATCGATATATCTCGAGAACTACGCATCTGATCGAAAAATATCATAGAACATAAAAAGTATTAAACTTAATTCTCTACAAAAAAGGTCTCTTAACATTTTGCCATAGCTCGCTTCGTTTCCGAGATATTTGCAGATTTATCTCAAGGGAAGGGGCCTGACGGACATATTTCGAGATATTTCTTCTTGTTGTTCTTCTTCTGCACAGCTAAGCTGGAAGTGGCATTTGCGGCTCGCACTAGTGCAGAGTTATCTCAAAGAAAGGGGCCACGGTGTTTCTGTATCTCTATTATGTTGGTGCGGCTTCGGAACTTTTAAATATCTCGATATATCTCGAAAACTACGCTTCTGATCAAAAAATATCGTAGAACATAAAAAGTATTAAACCTAATTCTCTACAAAAAAGGTCTCTTAACATTTTGCCATAGCTTGCTTCGTTTCCGAGATATTTGCAGATTTATCTCAAGGGAAGGGGCCTGACGGACATATTTCGAGATATTTCTTCTTCTTGTTGTTCTTCTTCTGCACAGCTAAGCTGGAAGTGGCATTTGCGGCGCGCACTAGTGCAGAGTTATCTCAAAGAAAGGGGCCACGGTGTTTCTGTATCTGTATTATGTTGGTGCGGCTTCGGAACTTTTAAATATCTCGATGTATCTCGAAAACTACGCTTCTGATCAAAAAATATCATAGAACATAAATTGTAGGAAACATAATTCTCTGCAAAAAAGGTCTCTTAACATTTTGCCATAGCTCGCTTCGTTTCCGAGATATTTGCAGATATATCTCAAGGGAAGAGGCCTGACGGACATATTTCGAGATATTTCTTCTTCTTGTTGTTCTTCTTCTGCACAGCGAAGCTGGAAGTGGCATTTGCAGCTCGCAATAGTGCAGAGTTATCTCAAAGAAAGGGGCCACGGTGTTTCTGTATCTCTATTATGTTGGTGCGGCTTCGGATCTTTTAAATATCTTGATATATCTCGAGAACTACGCATCTGATCAAAAAATATCGTAGAACATAAAAAGTAGGAAACATAATTCTCTACAAAAAAGGTCTCTTAACATTTTGCCATAGCTCTCTTCGTTTCCGAGATATTTGCAGATACATCTCAAGGGAAGGGGCCTGACGGACATATTTCGAGATATTTGTTCTTCTTGTTGTTCTTCTTCTGCACAGCTAAGCTGGAAGTGGCATTTGCAGCTCGCAATAGTGCAGAGTTATCTCAAAGAAAGGGGCCACGGTGTTTCTGTATCTCTATTATGTTGGTGCGGCTTCGGAACTTTTAAATATTTTGATATATCTCGAGAACTACGCATCTGATCAAAAAATATCATAGAACATAAAAAGTAGGAAACTTAATTCTCTACAAAAAAGGTCTCTTAACATTTTGCCATAGCTCGCTTCGTTTCCGAGATATTTGCAGATTTATCTCAAGGGAAAGGGCCTGACGGACATATTTCGAGATATTTGTTCTTCTTGTTGTTCTTCTTCTGCACAGCTAAGCTGGAAGTGGCATTTGCAGCTCGCAATAGTGCAGAGTTATCTCAAAGAAAGGAGCCACGGTGTTTCTGTATCTCTATTATGTTGGTGCGGCTTCGGAACTTTTAAATATTTTGATATATCTCGAGAACTACGCATCTGATCAAAAAATATCATAGAACATAAAAAGTAGGAAACTTAATTCTCTACAAAAAAGGTCTCTTAACATTTTGCCATAGCTCGCTTCGTTTCCGAGATATTTGCAGATTTATCTCAAGGGAAAGGGCCTGACGGACATATTTCGAGATATTTCTTCTTCTTGTTGTTCTTCCTCTGCACAGCTAAGCTGGAAGTGGCATTTGCAGCTCGCAATAGTGCAGAGTTATCTCAAAGAAGGGGGCCACGGTGTTTCTGTATCTCTATTATGTTGGTGCGGCTTCGGAACTTTTAAATATTTTGATATATCTCGAGAACTACGCATCTGATCAAAAAATATCATAGAACATAAAAAGTAGGAAACTTAATTCTCTACAAAAAAGGTCTCTTAACATTTTGCCATAGCTCGCTTCGTTTCCGAGATATTTGCAGATTTATCTCAAGGGAAAGGGCCTGACGGACATATTTCGAGATATTTCTTCTTCTTGTTGTTCTTCCTCTGCACAGCTAAGCTGGAAGTGGCATTTGCAGCTCGCAATAGTTCAGAGTTATCTCAAAGAAGGGGGCCACGGTGTTTCTGTATCTCTATTATGTTGGTGCGGCTTCGGAACTTTTAAATATCTTGATATATCTCGAGAACTACGCATCTGATCAAAAAATATCATAGAACATAAAAAGTAGGAAACTTAATTCTCTACAAATAAGGTCTCTTAACATTTTGCCATAGCTCGCTTCGTTTCCGAGATATTTGCAGATACATCTCAAGGGAAGGGGCCTGACGGACATATTTCGAGATATTTCTTCTTCTTGTTGTTCTTCTTCTGCACAGCTAAGCTGGAAGTGGCATTTGCGGCTCGCACTAGTGCAGAGTTATCTCAAAGAAAGGGGCCACGGTGTTTCTGTATCTCTATTATGTTGGTGCGGCTTCGGAACTTTTAAATATCTCGATGTATCTCGAAAACTACGCTTCTGATCAAAAAATATCATAGAACATAAATTGTAGGAAACATAATTCTCTACAAAAAAGGTCTCTTAACATTTTGCCATAGCTCTCTTCGTTTCCGAGATATTTGCAGATACATCTCAAGGGAAGGGGCCTGACGGACATATTTCGAGATATTTTTTCTTCTTGTTGTTCTTCTTCTGCACAGCTAAGCTGGAAGTGGCATTTGCAGCTCGCAATAGTGCAGAGTTATCTCAAAGAAAGGGGCCACGGTGTTTCTGTATCTCTATTATGTTGGTGCGGCTTCGGAACTTTTAAATATTTTGATATATCTCGAGAACTACGCATCTGATCAAAAAATATCATAGAACATAAAAAGTAGGAAACTTAATTCTCTACAAAAAAGGTCTCTTAACATTTTGCCATAGCTCGCTTCGTTTCCGAGATATTTGCACATTTATCTCAAGGGAAAGGGCCTGACGGACATATTTCGAGATATTTCTTCTTCTTGTTGTTCTTCCTCTGCACAGCTAAGCTGGAAGTGGCATTTGCAGCTCGCAATAGTGCAGAGTTATCTCAAAGAAGGGGGCCACGGTGTTTCTGTATCTCTATTATGTTGGTGCGGCTTCGGAACTTTTAAATATCTTGATATATCTCGAGAACTACGCATCTGATCAAAAAATATCATAGAACATAAAAAGTAGGAAACTTAATTCTCTACAAAAAAGGTCTCTTAACATTTTGCCATAGCTCGCTTTGTTTCCGAGATATTTGCAGATTTATCTCAAGGGAAGGGGCCTGACGGACATATTTCGAGATATTTCTTCTTCTTGTTGTTCTTCTTCTGCACAGCTAAGCTGGAAGTGACATTTACAGCTCGCAATAGTGCAGAGTTATCTCAAAGAAGGGGGCCACGGTGTTTCTGTATCTCTATTATGTTGGTGCGGCTTCGGAACTTTTAAATATCTTGATATATCTCGAGAACTACGCATCTGATCAAAAAATATCATAGAACATAAAAAGTAGGAAACTTAATTCTCTACAAATAAGGTCTCTTAACATTTTGCCATAGCTCGCTTCGTTTCCGAGATATTTGCAGATACATCTCAAGGGAAGGGGCCTGACGGACATATTTCGAGATATTTCTTCTTCTTGTTGTTCTTCTTCTGCACAGCTAAGCTGGAAGTGGCATTTGCAGCTCGCAATAGTGCAGAGTTATCTCAAAGAAAGGGGCCACGGTGTTTCTGTATCTCTATTATGTTGGTGCGGCTTCGGAACTTTTAAATATATCGATATATCTCGAGAACTACGCATCTGATCAAAAAATATCATAGAACATAAAAAGTATTAAACTTAATTCTCTACAAAAAAGGTCTCTTAACATTTTGCCATAGCTCGCTTCGTTTCCGAGATATTTGCAGATTTATCTCAAGGGAAAGGGCCTGACGGACATATTTCGAGATATTTGTTCTCCTTGTTGTTCTTCTTCTGCACAGCTAAGCTGGAAGTGGCATTTGCAGCTCGCAATAGTGCAGAGTTATCTCAAAGAAAGGAGCCACGGTGTTTCTGTATCTCTATTATGTTGGTGCGGCTTCGGAACTTTTAAATATTTTGATATATCTCGAGAACTACGCATCTGATCAAAAAATATCATAGAACATAAAAAGTAGGAAACTTAATTCTCTACAAAAAAGGTCTCTTAACATTTTGCCATAGCTCGCTTCGTTTCCGAGATATTTGCAGATTTATCTCAAGGGAAAGGGCCTGACGGACATATTTCGAGATATTTCTTCTTCTTGTTGTTCTTCCTCTGCACAGCTAAGCTGGAAGTGGCATTTGCAGCTCGCAATAGTGCAGAGTTATCTCAAAGAAGGGGGCCACGGTGTTTCTGTATCTCTATTATGTTGGTGCGGCTTCGGAACTTTTAAATATCTTGATATATCTCGAGAACTACGCATCTGATCAAAAAATATCATAGAACATAAAAAGTAGGAAACTTAATTCTCTACAAAAAAGGTCTCTTAACATTTTGCCATAGCTCGCTTTGTTTCCGAGATATTTACAGATTTATCTCAAGGGAAGGGGCCTGACGGACATATTTCGAGATATTTCTTCTTCTTGTTGTTCTTCTTCTGCACAGCTAAGCTGGAAGTGGCATTTGCAGCTCGCAATAGTGCAGAGTTATCTCAAAGAAAGGGGCCACGGTGTTTCTGTATCTCTATTATGTTGGTGCGGCTTCGGAACTTTTAAATATATCGATATATCTCGAGAACTACGCATCTGATCAAAAAATATCATAGAACATAAAAAGTATTAAACATAATTCTCTACAAAAAAGGTCTCTTAACATTTTGCCATAGCTCGCTTCGTTTCCGAGATATTTGCAGATTCAGCTCAAAGGAACTGGCCTGACGGACATATTTCGAGATATTTCTTCTTCTTGTTGTTCTTCCTCTGCACAGCTAAGCTGGAAGTGGCATTTGCAGCTCGCAATAGTGCAGAGTTATCTCAAAGAAGGGGGCCACGGTGTTTCTGTATCTCTATTATGTTGGTGCGGCTTCGGAACTTTTAAATATCTTGATATATCTCGAGAACTACGCATCTGATCAAAAAATATCGTAGAACATAAAAAGTATTAAACTTAATTATCTACAAAAAAGGTCTCTTAACATTTTGCCATAGCTCGCTTCGTTTCCGAGATATTTGCAGATTTATCTCAAGGGAAGGGGCCTGACGGACATATTTCGAGATATTTCTTCTTCTTGTTGTTCTTCTTCTGCACAGCTAAGCTGGAAGTGGCATTTGCGGCGCGCACTAGTGCAGAGTTATCTCAAAGAAAGGGGCCACGGTGTTTCTGTATCTCTATTATGTTGGTGCGGCTTCGGAACTTTTAAATATCTTGATATATCTCGAGAACTACGCATCTGATCAAAAAATATCATAGAACATAAAAAGTAGGAAACTTAATTGTCTACAAAAAAGATCTCTTAACATTTTGCCATAGCTCGCTTCGTTTCCGAGATATTTGCAGATTTATCTCAAGGGAAGGGGCCTGACGGACATATTTCGAGATATTTCTTCTTCTTGTTGTTCTTCTTCTGCACAGCTAAACTGGAAGTGGCATTTCCAGCTCGCAATAGTGCAGAGTTATCTCAAAGAAAGGGGCCACGGTGTTTCTGTATCTCTATTATGTTGGTGCGGCTTCGGAACTTTTAAATATCTTGATATATCTCGAGAACTACGCATCTGATTAAAAAATATCATAGAACATAAAAAGTAGGAAACTTAATTCTCTACAAAAAAGGCCTCTTAACATTTTGCCATAGCTCGCTTCGTTTCCGAGATATTTGCAGATTTATCTCAAGGGAAAGGGCCTGACGGACATATTTCGAGATATTTCTTCTTCTTGTTGTTCTTCCTCTGCACAGCTAAGCTGGAAGTGGCATTTGCAGCTCGCAATAGTGCAGAGTTATCTCAAAGAAAGGGGCCACGGTGTTTCTGTATCTCTATTATGTTGGTGCGGCTTCGGAACTTTTAAATATCTCGATATATCTCGAAAACTACGCTTCTGATCAAAAAATATCATAGAACATAAATTGTAGGAAACATAATTCTCTATAAAAAAGGTCTCTTAACATTTTGCCATAGCTCGCTTCGTTTCCGAGATATTTGCAGATACATCTCAAGGGAAGGGGCCTGACGGACATATTTCGAGATATTTCTTCTTCTTGTTGTTCTTCTTCTGCACAGCTAAGCTGGAAGTGGCATTTGCAGCTCGCAATAGTGTAGAGTTATCTCAAAGAAAGGGGCCACGGTGTTTCTGTATCTCTATTATGTTGGTGCGGCTTCGGAACTTTTAAATATATCGATATATCTCGAGAACTACGCATCTGATCAAAAAATATCATAGAACATAAAAAGTATTAAACTTAATTCTCTACAAAAAAGGTCTCTTAACATCTTGCCATAGCTCGCTTCGTTTCCGAGATATTTGCAGATTTATCTCAAGGGAAGGGGCCTGACGGACATATTTCGAGATATTTCTTCTTCTTGTTGTTCTTCTTCTGCACAGCTAAGCTGGAAGTGGCATTTGCGGCTCGCACTAGTGCAGAGTTATCTCAAAGAAAGGGGCCACGGTGTTTCTGTATCTCTATTATGTTGGTGCGGCTTCGGAACTTTTAAATATCTCGATGTATCTCGAAAACTACGCTTCTGATCAAAAAATATCATAGAACATAAATTGTAGGAAACATAATTCTCTACAAAAAAGGTCTCTTAACATTTTGCCACAGCTCGCTTCGTTTCCGAGATATTTGCAGATTCAGCTCAAAGGAACTGGCCTGACGGACATATTTCGAGATATTTCTTCTTCTTGTTGTTCTTCTTCTCCACAGCTAAACTGGAAGTGGCATTTCCAGCTCGCAATAGTGCAGAGTTATCTCAAAGAAAGGGGCCACGGTGTTTCTGTATCTCTTATGTTGGTGCGGCTTCGGAACTTTTAAATATCTTGATATATCTCGAGAACTACGCATCTGATCAAAAAATATCATAGAACATAAAAAGTAGGAAACTTAATTCTCTACAAAAAAGGTCTCATAACATTTTGCCATAGCTCGTTTCGTTTCCGAGATATTTGCAGATTTATCTCAAGGGAAGGGGCCTGACGGACATATTTCGAGATATATCTTCTTCTTGTTGTTCTTCTTCTGCACAGCTAAGCTGGAAGTGGCATTTGCAGCTCGCAATAGTGCAGAGTTATCTCAAAGAAAGGGGCCACGGTGTTTCTGTATCTCTATTATGTTGGTGCGGCTTCGGAACTTTTAAATATATCGATATATCTCGAGAACTACGCATCTGATCAAAAAATATCATAGAACATAAAAAGTATTAAACTTAATTCTCTACAAAAAAGGTCTCTTAACATCTTGCCATAGCTCGCTTCGTTTCCGAGATATTTGCAGATTTATCTCAAGGGAAGGGGCCTGACGGACATATTTCGAGATATTTCTTCTTCTTGTTGTTCTTCTTCTGCACAGCTAAGCTGGAAGTGGCATTTGCGGCTCGCACTAGTGCAGAGTTATCTCAAAGAAAGGGGCCACGGTGTTTCTGTATCTCTATTATGTTGGTGCGGCTTCGGAACTTTTAAATATCTCGATGTATCTCGAAAACTACGCTTCTGATCAAAAAATATCATAGAACATAAATTGTAGGAAACATAATTCTCTACAAAAAAGGTCTCTTAACATTTTGCCATAGCTCGCTTCTTTTCCGAGATATTTGCAGATTCAGCTCAAAGGAACTGGCCTGACGGACATATTTCGAGATATTTCTTCTTCTTGTTGTTCTTCCTCTGCACAGCTAAGCTGGAAGTGGCATTTGCAGCTCGCAATAGTGCAGAGTTATCTCAAAGAAGGGGGCCACGGTGTTTCTGTATCTCTATTATGTTGGTGCGGCTTCGGAACTTTTAAATATCTTGATATATCTCGAGAACTACGCATCTGATCAAAAAATATCGTAGAACATAAAAAGTAGGAAACATAATTCTCTACAAAAAAGGTCTCTTAACATTTTGCCATAGCTCTCTTCGTTTCCGAGATATTTGCAGATACATGTCAAGGGAAGGGGCCTGACGGATATATTTCGAGATATTTCTTCTTCTTGTTGTTCTTCCTCTGCACAGCTAAGCTGGAAGTGGCATTTGCAGCTCGCAATAGTGCAGAGTTATCTCAAAGAAGGGGGCCACGGTGTTTCTGTATCTCTATTATGTTGGTGCGGCTTCGGAACTTTTAAATATCTTGATATATCTCGAGAACTACGCATCTGATCAAAAAATATCATAGAACATAAAAAGTAGGAAACTTAATTGTCTACAAAAAAGATCTCTTAACATTTTGCCATAGCTCGCTTCGTTTCCGAGATATTTGCAGATTTATCTCAAGGGAAGGGGCCTGACGGACATATTTCGAGATATTTCTACTTCTTGTTGTTCTTCTTCTGCACAGCTAAACTGGAAGTGGCATTTCCAGCTCGCAATAGTGCAGAGTTATCTCAAAGAAAGGGGCCACGGTGTTTCTGTATCTCTATTATGTTGGTGCGGCTTCGGAACTTTTAAATATCTTGATATATCTCGAGAACTACGCATCTGATCAAAAAATATTGTAGAACATAAAAAGTAGGAAACATAATTCTCTACAAAAAAGGTCTCTTAACATTTTGCCACAGCTCGCTTCGTTTCCGAGATATTTGCAGATTTATCTCAAGGGAAAGGGCCTGACGGACATATTTCGAGATATTTCTTCTTCTTGTTGTTCTTCCTCTGCACAGCTAAGCTGGAAGTGGCATTTGCAGCTCGCAATAGTGCAGAGTTATCTCAAAGAAAGGGGCCACGGTGTTTCTGTATCTCTATTATGTTGGTGCGGCTTCGGAACTTTTAAATATCTCGATATATCTCGAAAACTACGCTTCTGATCAAAAAATATCATAGAACATAAATTGTAGGAAACATAATTCTCTATGAAAAAGGTCTCTTAACATTTTGCCATAGCTCGCTTCGTTTCCGAGATATTTGCAGATACATCTCAAGGGAAGGGGCCTGACGGACATATTTCGAGATATTTCTTCTTCTTGTTGTTCTTCTTCTGCACAGCTAAGCTGGAAGTGGCATTTGCAGCTCGCAATAGTGCAGAGTTATCTCAAAGAAAGGGGCCACGGTGTTTCTGTATCTCTATTATGTTGGTGCGGCTTCGGAACTTTTAAATATATCGATATATCTCGAGAACTACGCATCTGATCAAAAAATATCGTAGAACATAAAAAGTAGGAAACATAATTCTCTACAAAAAAGGTCTCTTAACATTTTGCCATAGCTCTCTTCGTTTCCGAGATATTTGCAGATACATCTCAAGGGAAGGGGCCTGACGGATATATTTCGAGATATTTCTTCTTCTTGTTGTTCTTCCTCTGCACAGCTAAGCTGGAAGTGGCATTTGCAGCTCGCAATAGTGCAGAGTTATCTCAAAGAAGGGGGCCACGGTGTTTCTGTATCTCTATTATGTTGGTGCGGCTTCGGAACTTTTAAATATCTTGATATATCTCGAGAACTACGCATCTGATCAAAAAATATCATAGAACATAAAAAGTAGGAAACTTAATTGTCTACAAAAAAGATCTCTTAACATTTTGCCATAGCTCGCTTCGTTTCCGAGATATTTGCAGATTTATCTCAAGGGAAGGGGCCTGACGGACATATTTCGAGATATTTCTACTTCTTGTTGTTCTTCTTCTGCACAGCTAAACTGGAAGTGGCATTTCCAGCTCGCAATAGTGCAGAGTTATCTCAAAGAAAGGGGCCACGGTGTTTCTGTATCTCTATTATGTTGGTGCGGCTTCGGAACTTTTAAATATCTTGATATATCTCGAGAACTACGCATCTGATCAAAAAATATCGTAGAACATAAAAAGTAGGAAACATAATTCTCTACAAAAAAGGTCTCTTAACATTTTGCCACAGCTCGCTTCGTTTCCGAGATATTTGCAGATTCAGCTCAAAGGAACTGGCCTGACGGACATATTTCGAGATATTTCTTCTTCTTGTTGTTCTTCTTCTCCACAGCTAAACTGGAAGTGGCATTTCCAGCTCGCAATAGTGCAGAGTTATCTCAAAGAAAGGGGCCACGGTGTTTCTGTATCTCTTATGTTGGTGCGGCTTCGGAACTTTTAAATATCTTGATATATCTCGAGAACTACGCATCTGATCAAAAAATATCATAGAACATAAAAAGTAGGAAACTTAATTCTCTACAAAAAAGGTCTCATAACATTTTGCCATAGCTCGTTTCGTTTCCGAGATATTTGCAGATTTATCTCAAGGGAAGGGGCCTGACGGACATATTTCGAGATATATCTTCTTCTTGTTGTTCTTCTTCTGCACAGCTAAGCTGGAAGTGGCATTTGCAGCTCGCAATAGTGCAGAGTTATCTCAAAGAAAGGGGCCACGGTGTTTCTGTATCTCTATTATGTTGGTGCGGCTTCGGAACTTTTAAATATATCGATATATCTCGAGAACTACGCATCTGATCAAAAAATATCATAGAACATAAAAAGTATTAAACTTAATTCTCTACAAAAAAGGTCTCTTAACATCTTGCCATAGCTCGCTTCGTTTCCGAGATATTTGCAGATTTATCTCAAGGGAAGGGGCCTGACGGACATATTTCGAGATATTTCTTCTTCTTGTTGTTCTTCTTCTGCACAGCTAAGCTGGAAGTGGCATTTGCGGCTCGCACTAGTGCAGAGTTATCTCAAAGAAAGGGGCCACGGTGTTTCTGTATCTCTATTATGTTGGTGCGGCTTCGGAACTTTTAAATATCTCGATGTATCTCGAAAACTACGCTTCTGATCAAAAAATATCATAGAACATAAATTGTAGGAAACATAATTCTCTACAAAAAAGGTCTCTTAACATTTTGCCATAGCTCGCTTCTTTTCCGAGATATTTGCAGATTCAGCTCAAAGGAACTGGCCTGACGGACATATTTCGAGATATTTCTTCTTCTTGTTGTTCTTCCTCTGCACAGCTAAGCTGGAAGTGGCATTTGCAGCTCGCAATAGTGCAGAGTTATCTCAAAGAAGGGGGCCACGGTGTTTCTGTATCTCTATTATGTTGGTGCGGCTTCGGAACTTTTAAATATCTTGATATATCTCGAGAACTACGCATCTGATCAAAAAATATCATAGAACATAAAAAGTAGGAAACTTAATTGTCTACAAAAAAGATCTCTTAACATTTTGCCATAGCTCGCTTCGTTTCCGAGATATTTGCAGATTTATCTCAAGGGAAAGGGCCTAACGGACATATTTCGAGATATTTCTTCTTCTTGTTGTTCTTCCTCTGCACAGCTAAGCTGGAAGTGGCATTTGCAGCTCGCAATAGTGCAGAGTTATCTCAAAGAAAGGGGCCACGGTGTTTCTGTATCTCTATTATGTTGGTGCGGCTTCGGAACTTTTAAATATTTTGATATATCTCGAGAACTACGCATCTGATCAAAAAATATCATAGAACATAAAAAGTAGGAAACTTAATTCTCTACAAAAAAGGTCTCTTAACATTTTGCCATAGCTCGCTTCGTTTCCGAGATATTTGCAGATTTATCTCAAGGGAAAGGGCCTGACGGACATATTTCGAGATATTTCTTCTTCTTGTTGTTCTTCCTCTGCACAGCTAAGCTGGAAGTGGCATTTGCAGCTCGCAATAGTGCAGAGTTATCTCAAAGAAAGGGGCCACGGTGTTTCTGTATCTCTATTATGTTGGTGCGGCTTCGGAACTTTTAAATATTTTGATATATCTCGAGAACTACGCATCTGATCAAAAAATATCATAGAACATAAAAAGTAGGAAACTTAATTCTCTACAAAAAAGGTCTCTTAACATTTTGCCATAGCTCGCTTCGTTTCCGAGATATTTGCAGATTTATCTCAAGGGAAAGGGCCTGACGGACATATTTCGAGATATTTCTTCTTCTTGTTGTTCTTCCTCTGCACAGCTAAGCTGGAAGTGGCATTTGCAGCTCGCAATAGTGCAGAGTTATCTCAAAGAAGGGGGCCACGGTGTTTCTGTATCTCTATTATGTTGGTGCGGCTTCGGAACTTTTAAATATCTTGATATATCTCGAGAACTACGCATCTGATCAAAAAATATCATAGAACATAAAAAGTAGGAAACTTAATTGTCTACAAAAAAGATCTCTTAACATTTTGCCATAGCTCGCTTCGTTTCCGAGATATTTGCAGATTTATCTCAAGGGAAAGGGCCTGACGGACATATTTCGAGATATTTCTTCTTCTTGTTGTTCTTCCTCTGCACAGCTAAGCTGGAAGTGGCATTTGCAGCTCGCAATAGTGCAGAGTTATCTCAAAGAAAGGGGCCACGGTGTTTCTGTATCTCTATTATGTTGGTGCGGCTTCGGAACTTTTAAATATCTTGATATATCTCGAGAACTACGCATCTGATCAACAAATATCATACAACATAAAAAGTAGGAAACTTAATTCTCTACAAAAAAGGTCTCTTAACATTTTGCCATAGCTCGCTTCGTTTCCGAGATATTTGCAGATTTATCTCAAGGGAAGGGGCCTGACGGACATATTTCGAGATATTTCTTCTTCTTGTTGTTCTTCTTCTGCACAGCTAAGCTGGAAGTGGCATTTGCAGCTCGCAATAGTGCAGAGTTATCTCAAAGAAAGGGGCCACGGTGTTTCTGTATCTCTATTATGTTGGTGCGGCTTCGGAACTTTTAAATATCTTGATATATCTCGAGAACTACGCATCTGATCAAAACAGATCATAGAACATAAAAAGTAGGAAACATAATTCTCTACAAAAAAGGTCTCTTAACATTTTGCCATAGCTCGCTTCGTTTCCGAGATATTTGCAGATACATCTCAAGGGAAGGGGCCTGACGGACATATTTCGAGATATTTCTTCTTCTTGTTGTTCTTCTTCTGCACAGCTAAGCTGGAAGTGGCATTTGCAGCTCGCAATAGTGCAGAGTTATCTCAAAGAAAGGGGCCACGGTGTTTCTGTATCTCTATTATGTTGGTGCGGCTTCGGAACTTTTAAATATCTTGATATATCTCGAGAACTACGCATCTGATCAACAAATATCATACAACATAAAAAGTAGGAAACTTAATTCTCTACAAAAAAGGTCTCTTAACATTTTGCCATAGCTCGCTTCGTTTCCGAGATATTTGCAGATTTATCTCAAGGGAAGGGGCCTGACGGACATATTTCGAGATATTTCTTCTTCTTGTTGTTCTTCTTCTGCACAGCTAAGCTGGAAGTGGCATTTGCAGCTCGCAATAGTGCAGAGTTATCTCAAAGAAAGGGGCCACGGTGTTTCTGTATCACTATTATGTTGGTGCGGCTTCGGAACTTTTAAATATCTTGATATATCTCGAGAACTACGCATCTGATCAACAAATATCATAGAACATAAAAAGTAGGAAACTTAATTCTGTACAAAAAAGGTCTCTTAACATTTTGCCATAGCTCGCTTCGTTTCCAAGATATTTGCAGATTTATCTCAAGGGAAGGGGCCTGACGGACATATTTCGAGATATTTCTTCTTCTTGTTGTTCTTCTTCTGCACAGCTAAGCTGGAAGTGGCATTTGCAGCTCGCAATAGTGCAGAGTTATCTCAAAGAAAGGGGCCACGGTGTTTCTGTATCTCTATTATGTTGGTGCGGCTTCGGAACTTTTAAATATCTTGATATATCTCGAGAACTACGCATCTGATCAAAACAGATCATAGAACATAAAAAGTAGGAAACATAATTCTCTATAAAAAAGGTCTCTTAACATTTTGCCATAGCTCGCTTCGTTTCCGAGATATTTGCAGATACATCTCAAGGGAAGGGGCCTGACGGACATATTTCGAGATATTTCTTCTTCTTGTTGTTCTTCTTCTGCACAGCTAAGCTGGAAGTGGCATTTGCAGCTCGCAATAGTGCAGAGTTATCTCAAAGAAAGGGGCCACGGTGTTTCTGTATCTCTATTATGTTGGTGCGGCTTCGGAACTTTTAAATATATCGATATATCTCGAGAACTACGCATCTGATCAAAAAATATCATAGAACATAAAAAGTATTAAACTTAATTCTCTACAAAAAAGGTCTCTTAACATCTTGCCATAGCTCGCTTCGTTTCCGAGATATTTGCAGATTTATCTCAAGGGAAGGGGCCTGACGGACATATTTCGAGATATTTCTTCTTCTTGTTGTTCTTCTTCTGCACAGCTAAGCTGGAAGTGGCATTTGCGGCTCGCACTAGTGCAGAGTTATCTCAAAGAAAGGGGCCACGGTGTTTCTGTATCTCTATTATGTTGGTGCGGCTTCGGAACTTTTAAATATCTCGATGTATCTCGAAAACTACGCTTCTGATCAAAAAATATCATAGAACATAAATTGTAGGAAACATAATTCTCTACAAAAAAGGTCTCTTAACATTTTGCCATAGCTCGCTTCTTTTCCGAGATATTTGCAGATTCAGCTCAAAGGAACTGGCCTGACGGACATATTTCGAGATATTTCTTCTTCTTGTTGTTCTTCCTCTGCACAGCTATGCTGGAAGTGGCATTTGCAGCTCGCAATAGTGCAGAGTTATCTCAAAGAAGGGGGCCACGGTGTTTCTGTATCTCTATTATGTTGGTGCGGCTTCGGAACTTTTAAATATCTTGATATATCTCGAGAACTACGCATCTGATCAAAAAATATCATAGAACATAAAAAGTAGGAAACTTAATTGTCTACAAAAAAGATCTCTTAACATTTTGCCATAGCTCGCTTCGTTTCCGAGATATTTGCAGATTTATCTCAAGGGAAGGGGCCTGACGGACATATTTCGAGATATTTCTACTTCTTGTTGTTCTTCTTCTGCACAGCTAAACTGGAAGTGGCATTTCCAGCTCGCAATAGTGCAGAGTTATCTCAAAGAAAGGGGCCACGGTGTTTCTGTATCTCTATTATGTTGGTGCGGCTTCGGAACTTTTAAATATCTTGATATATCTCGAGAACTACGCATCTGATCAAAAAATATCGTAGAACATAAAAAGTAGGAAACATAATTCTCTACAAAAAAGGTCTCTTAACATTTTGCCACAGCTCGCTTCGTTTCCGAGATATTTGCAGATTCAGCTCAAAGGAACTGGCCTGACGGACATATTTCGAGATATTTCTTCTTCTTGTTGTTCTTCTTCTCCACAGCTAAACTGGAAGTGGCATTTCCAGCTCGCAATAGTGCAGAGTTATCTCAAAGAAAGGGGCCACGGTGTTTCTGTATCTCTTATGTTGGTGCGGCTTCGGAACTTTTAAATATCTTGATATATCTCGAGAACTACGCATCTGATCAAAAAATATCATAGAACATGAAAAGTAGGAAACTTAATTCTCTACAAAAAAGGTCTCATAACATTTTGCCATAGCTCGTTTCGTTTCCGAGATATTTGCAGATTTATCTCAAGGGAAGGGGCCTGACGGACATATTTCGAGATATATCTTCTTCTTGTTGTTCTTCTTCTGCACAGCTAAGCTGGAAGTGGCATTTGCAGCTCGCAATAGTGCAGAGTTATCTCAAAGAAAGGGGCCACGGTGTTTCTGTATCTCTATTATGTTGGTGCGGCTTCGGAACTTTTAAATATATCGATATATCTCGAGAACTACGCATCTGATCAAAAAATATCATAGAACATAAAAAGTATTAAACTTAATTCTCTACAAAAAAGGTCTCTTAACATCTTGCCATAGCTCGCTTCGTTTCCGAGATATTTGCAGATTTATCTCAAGGGAAGGGGCCTGACGGACATATTTCGAGATATTTCTTCTTCTTGTTGTTCTTCTTCTGCACAGCTAAGCTGGAAGTGGCATTTGCGGCTCGCACTAGTGCAGAGTTATCTCAAAGAAAGGGGCCACGGTGTTTCTGTATCTCTATTATGTTGGTGCGGCTTCGGAACTTTTAAATATCTCGATGTATCTCGAAAACTACGCTTCTGATCAAAAAATATCATAGAACATAAATTGTAGGAAACATAATTCTCTACAAAAAAGGTCTCTTAACATTTTGCCATAGCTCGCTTCTTTTCCGAGATATTTGCAGATTCAGCTCAAAGGAACTGGCCTGACGGACATATTTCGAGATATTTCTTCTTCTTGTTGTTCTTCCTCTGCACAGCTAAGCTGGAAGTGGCATTTGCAGCTCGCAATAGTGCAGAGTTATCTCAAAGAAGGGGGCCACGGTGTTTCTGTATCTCTATTATGTTGGTGCGGCTTCGGAACTTTTAAATATCTTGATATATCTCGAGAACTACGCATCTGATCAAAAAATATCGTAGAACATAAAAAGTAGGAAACATAATTCTCTACAATAAAGGTCTCTTAACATTTTGCCATAGCTCTCTTCGTTTCCGAGATATTTGCAGATACATCTCAAGGGAAGGGGCCTGACGGATATATTTCGAGATATTTCTTCTTCTTGTTGTTCTTCCTCTGCACAGCTAAGCTGGAAGTGGCATTTGCAGCTCGCAATAGTGCAGAGTTATCTCAAAGAAGGGGGCCACGGTGTTTCTGTATCTCTATTATGTTGGTGCGGCTTCGGAACTTTTAAATATCTTGATATATCTCGAGAACTACGCATCTGATCAAAAAATATCATAGAACATAAAAAGTAGGAAACTTAATTGTCTACAAAAAAGATCTCTTAACATTTTGCCATAGCTCGCTTCGTTTCCGAGATATTTGCAGATTTATCTCAAGGGAAGGGGCCTGACGGACATATTTCGAGATATTTCTACTTCTTGTTGTTCTTCTTCTGCACAGCTAAACTGGAAGTGGCATTTCCAGCTCGCAATAGTGCAGAGTTATCTCAAAGAAAGGGGCCACGGTGTTTCTGTATCTCTATTATGTTGGTGCGGCTTCGGAACTTTTAAATATCTTGATATATCTCGAGAACTACGCATCTGATCAAAAAATATCGTAGAACATAAAAAGTAGGAAACATAATTCTCTACAAAAAAGGTCTCTTAACATTTTGCCACAGCTCGCTTCGTTTCCGAGATATTTGCAGATTCAGCTCAAAGGAACTGGCCTGACGGACATATTTCGAGATATTTCTTCTTCTTGTTGTTCTTCTTCTCCACAGCTAAACTGGAAGTGGCATTTCCAGCTCGCAATAGTGCAGAGTTATCTCAAAGAAAGGGGCCACGGTGTTTCTGTATCTCTTATGTTGGTGCGGCTTCGGAACTTTTAAATATCTTGATATATCTCGAGAACTACGCATCTGATCAAAAAATATCATAGAACATAAAAAGTAGGAAACTTAATTCTCTACAAAAAAGGTCTCATAACATTTTGCCATAGCTCGTTTCGTTTCCGAGATATTTGCAGATTTATCTCAAGGGAAGGGGCCTGACGGACATATTTCGAGATATATCTTCTTCTTGTTGTTCTTCTTCTGCACAGCTAAGCTGGAAGTGGCATTTGCAGCTCGCAATAGTGCAGAGTTATCTCAAAGAAAGGGGCCACGGTGTTTCTGTATCTCTATTATGTTGGTGCGGCTTCGGAACTTTTAAATATCTTGATATATCTCGAGAACTACGCATCTGATCAAAAAATATCGTAGAACATAAAAAGTAGGAAACATAATTCTCTACAAAAGAGGTCTCTTAACATTTTGCCATAGCTCGCTTCGTTTCCGAGATATTTGCAGATACATCTCAAGGGAAGGGGCCTGACGGACATATTTCGAGATATTTCTTCTTCTTGTTGTTCTTCTTCTGCACAGCTAAGCTGGAAGTGGCATTTGCAGCTCGCAATAGTGCAGAGTTATCTCAAAGAAAGGGGCCACGGTGTTTCTGTATCTCCATTATGTTGGTGGGGCTTCGGAACTTTTAAATATTTTGATATATCTCGAGAACTACGCATCTGATCAAAAAATATCATAGAACATAAAAAGTAGAAAACTTAATTCTCTACAAAAAAGGTCTCTTAACATTTTGCCATAGCTCGCTTCGTTTCCGAGATATTTGCAGATTTATCTCAAGGGAAGGGGCCTGACGGACATATTTCGAGATATTTCTTCTTCTTGTTGTTCTTCTTCTGCACAGCTAAGCTGGAAGTGGCATTTACAGCTCGCAATAGTGCAGAGTTATCTCAAAGAAGGGGCCACGGTGTTTCTGTATCTCTATTATGTTGGTGCGGCTTCGGAACTTTTAAATATCTTGATATATCTCGAGAACTACGCATCTGATCAAAAAATATCATAGAACATAAAAAGTAGGAAACTTAATTCTCTACAAAAAAGGTCTCTTAACATTTTGCCATAGCTCGCTTCGTTTCCGAGATATTTGCAGATTTATCTCAAGGGAAAGGGCCTGACGAACATATTTCGAGATATTTCTTCTTCTTGTTGTTCTTCCTCTGCACAGCTAAGCTGGAAGTGGCATTTGCAGCTCGCAATAGTGCAGAGTTATCTCAAAGAAAGGGGCCACGGTGTTTCTGTATCTCTATTATGTTGGTGCGGCTTCGGAACTTTTAAATATTTTGATATATCTCGAGAACTACGCATCTGATCAAAAAATATCATAGAACATAAAAAGTAGGAAACTTAATTCTCTACAAAAAAGGTCTCTTAACATTTTGCCATAGCTCGCTTCGTTTCCGAGATATTTGCAGATTTATCTCAAGGGAAAGGGCCTGACGGACATATTTCGAGATATTTCTTCTTCTTGTTGTTCTTCCTCTGCACAGCTAAGCTGGAAGTGGCATTTGCAGCTCGCAATAGTGCAGAGTTATCTCAAAGAAGGGGGCCACGGTGTTTCTGTATCTCTATTATGTTGGTGCGGCTTCGGAACTTTTAAATATCTTGATATATCTCGAGAACTACGCATCTGATCAAAAAATATCGTAGAACATAAAAAGTAGGAAACTTAATTGTCTACAAAAAAGATCTCTTAACATTTTGCCATAGCTCGCTTCGTTTCCGAGATATTTGCAGATTTATCTCAAGGGAAAGGGCCTGACGGACATATTTCGAGATATTTCTTCTTCTTGTTGTTCTTCCTCTGCACAGCTAAGCTGGAAGTGGCATTTGCAGCTCGCAATAGTGCAGAGTTATCTCAAAGAAAGGGGCCACGGTGTTTCTGTATCTCTATTATGTTGGTGCGGCTTCGGAACTTTTAAATATCTTGATATATCTCGAGAACTACGCATCTGATCAACAAATATCATACAACATAAAAAGTAGGAAACTTAATTCTCTACAAAAAAGGTCTCTTAACATTTTGCCATAGCTCGCTTCGTTTCCGAGATATTTGCAGATTTATCTCAAGGGAAGGGGCCTGACGGACATATTTCGAGATATTTCTTCTTCTTGTTGTCCTTCTTCTGCACAGCTAAGCTGGAAGTGGCATTTGCAGCTCGCAATAGTGCAGAGTTATCTCAAAGAAAGGGGCCACGGTGTTTCTGTATCTCTATTATGTTGGTGCGGCTTCGGAACTTTTAAATATCTTGATATATCTCGAGAACTACGCATCTGATCAACAAATATCATAGAACATAAAAAGTAGGAAACTTAATTCTGTACAAAAAAGGTCTCTTAACATTTTGCCATAGCTCGCTTCGTTTCCAAGATATTTGCAGATTTATCTCAAGGGAAGGGGCCTGACGGACATATTTCGAGATATTTCTTCTTCTTGTTGTTCTTCTTCTGCACAGCTAAGCTGGAAGTGGCATTTGCAGCTCGCAATAGTGCAGAGTTATCTCAAAGAAAGGGGCCACGGTGTTTCTGTATCTCTATTATGTTGGTGCGGCTTCGGAACTTTTAAATATCTTGATATATCTCGAGAACTACGCATCTGATCAAAACAGATCATAGAACATAAAAAGTAGGAAACATAATTCTCTACAAAAAAGGTCTCTTAACATTTTGCCATAGCTCGCTTCGTTTCCGAGATATTTGCAGATACATCTCAAGGGAAGGGGCCTGACGGACATATTTCGAGATATTTCTTCTTCTTGTTGTTCTTCTTCTGCACAGCTAAGCTGGAAGTGGCATTTGCAGCTCGCAATAGTGCAGAGTTATCTCAAAGAAAGGGGCCACGGTGTTTCTGTATCTCTATTATGTTGGTGCGGCTTCGGAACTTTTAAATATCTTGATATATCTCGAGAACTACGCATCTGATCAACAAATATCATACAACATAAAAAGTAGGAAACTTAATTCTCTACAAAAAAGGTCTCTTAACATTTTGCCATAGCTCGCTTCGTTTCCGAGATATTTGCAGATTTATCTCAAGGGAAGGGGCCTGACGGACATATTTCGAGATATTTCTTCTTCTTGTTGTTCTTCTTCTGCACAGCTAAGCTGGAAGTGGCATTTGCAGCTCGCAATAGTGCAGAGTTATCTCAAAGAAAGGGGCCACGGTGTTTCTGTATCTCTATTATGTTGGTGCGGCTTCGGAACTTTTAAATATCTTGATATATCTCGAGAACTACGCATCTGATCAACAAATATCATAGAACATAAAAAGTAGGAAACTTAATTCTGTACAAAAAAGGTCTCTTAACATTTTGCCATAGCTCGCTTCGTTTCCAAGATATTTGCAGATTTATCTCAAGGGAAGGGGCCTGACGGACATATTTCGAGATATTTCTTCTTCTTGTTGTTCTTCTTCTGCACAGCTAAGCTGGAAGTGGCATTTGCAGCTCGCAATAGTGCAGAGTTATCTCAAAGAAAGGGGCCACGGTGTTTCTGTATCTCTATTATGTTGGTGCGGCTTCGGAACTTTTAAATATCTTGATATATCTCGAGAACTACGCATCTGATCAAAACAGATCATAGAACATAAAAAGTAGGAAACATAATTCTCTACAAAAAAGGTCTCTTAACATTTTGCCATAGCTCGCTTCGTTTCCGAGATATTTGCAGATACATCTCAAGGGAAGGGGCCTGACGGACATATTTCGAGATATTTCTTCTTCTTGTTGTTCTTCTTCTGCACAGCTAAGCTGGTAGTGGCATTTGCAGCTCGCAATAGTGCAGAGTTATCTCAAAGAAAGGGGCCACGGTGTTTCTGTATCTCTATTATGTTGGTGCGGCTTCGGAACTTTTAAATATCTTGATATATCTCGAGAAGTACGCATCTGATCAAAAAATATCATAGAACATAAAAAGTAGGAAACTTAATTCTCTACAAAAAAGGTCTCTTAACATTTTGCCATAGCTCGCTTCGTTTCCGAGATATTTGCAGATTCAGCTCAAAGGAACTGGCCTGACGGACATATTTCGAGATATTTCTTCTTCTTGTTGTTCTTCTTCTCCACAGCTAAACTGGAAGTGGCATTTCCAGCTCGCAATAGTGCAGAGTTATCTCAAAGAAAGGGGCCACGGTGTTTCTGTATCTCTATTATGTTGGTGCGGCTTCGGAACTTTTAAATATCTTGATATATCTCGAGAACTACGCATCTGATCAAAAAATATCATAGAACATAAAAAGTAGGAAACTTAATTCTCTACAAAAAAGGTCTCATAACATTTTGCCATAGCTCGTTTCGTTTCCGAGATATTTGCAGATTTATCTCAAGGGAAGGGGCCTGACGGACATATTTCGAGATATATCTTCTTCTTGTTGTTCTTCTTCTGCACAGCTAAGCTGGAAGTGGCATTTGCAGCTCGCAATAGTGCAGAGTTATCTCAAAGAAAGGGGCCACGGTGTTTCTGTATCTCTATTATGTTGGTGCGGCTTCGGAACTTTTAAATATCTTGATATATCTCGAGAACTACGCATCTGGTCAAAAAATATCGTAGAACATAAAAAGTAGGAAACATAATTCTCTACAAAAAAGGTCTCTTAACATTTTGCCATAGCTCGCTTCGTTTCCGAGATATTTGCAGATACATCTCAAGGGAAGGGGCCTGACGGACATATTTCGAGATATTTCTTCTTCTTGTTGTTCTTCTTCTCCACAGCTAAACTGGAAGTGGCATTTCCAGCTCGCAATAGTGCAGAGTTATCTCAAAGAAAGGGGCCACGGTGTTTCTGTATCTCTATTATGTTGGTGCGGCTTCGGAACTTTTAAATATCTTGATATATCTCGAGAACTACGCATCTGATCAAAAAATATCATAGAACATAAAAAGTAGGAAACTTAATTCTCTACAAAAAAGGTCTCTTAACATTTTGCCATAGCTCGCTTCGTTTCCGAGATATTTGCAGATTTATCTCAAGGGAAAGGGCCTGACGGACATATTTCGAGATATTTCTTCTTCTTGTTGTTCTTCCTCTGCACAGCTAAGCTGGAAGTGGCATTTGCAGCTCGCAATAGTGCAGAGTTATCTCAAAGAAAGGGGCCACGGTGTTTCTGTATCTCTATTATGTTGGTGCGGCTTCGGAACTTTTAAATATTTTGATATATCTCGAGAACTACGCATCTGATCAAAAAATATCATAGAACATAAAAAGTAGGAAACTTAATTCTCTACAAAAAAGGTCTCATAACATTTTGCCATAGCTCGTTTCGTTTCCGAGATATTTGCAGATTTATCTCAAGGGAAGGGGCCTGACGGACATATTTCGAGATATATCTTCTTCTTGTTGTTCTTCTTCTGCACAGCTAAGCTGGAAGTGGCATTTGCAGCTCGCAATAGTGCAGAGTTATCTCAAAGAAAGGGGCCACGGTGTTTCTGTATCTCTATTATGTTGGTGCGGCTTCGGAACTTTTAAATATCTTGATATATCTCGAGAACTACGCATCTGATCAAAAAATATCGTAGAACATAAAAAGTAGGAAACATAATTCTCTACAAAAAAGGTCTCTTAACATTTTGCCATAGCTCGCTTCGTTTCCGAGATATTTGCAGATACATCTCAAGGGAAGGGGCCTGACGGACATATTTCGAGATATATCTTCTTCTTGTTGTTCTTCTTCTGCACAGCTAAGCTGGAAGTGGCATTTGCAGCTCGCAATAGTGCAGAGTTATCTCAAAGAAAGGGGCCACGGTGTTTCTGTATCTCTATTATGTTGGTGCGGCTTCGGAACTTTTAAATATCTTGATATATCTCGAGAACTACGCATCTGATCAAAAAATATCGTAGAACATAAAAAGTAGGAAACATAATTCTCTACAAAAAAGGTCTCTTAACATTTTGCCATAGCTCGCTTCGTTTCCGAGATATTTGCAGATACATCTCAAGGGAAGGGGCCTGACGGACATATTTCGAGATATTTCTTCTTCTTGTTGTTCTTCTTCTGCACAGCTAAGCTGGAAGTGGCATTTGCAGCTCGCAATAGTGCAGAGTTATCTCAAAGAAGGGGGCCACGGTGTTTCTGTATCTCTATTATGTTGGTGCGGCTTCGGAACTTTTAAATATCTTGATGTATCTCGAGAACTACGCATCTGATCAAAAAATGTCATAGAACATAAAAAGTAGGAAACTTAATTGTCTACAAAAAAGGTCTCTTAACATTTTGCCATAGCTCGCTTCGTTTCCGAGATATTTGCAGATTTATATCAAGGGAAGGGGCCTGACGGACATATTTCGAGATATTTCTTCTTCTTGTTGTTCTTCTTCTGCACAGCTAAACTGGAAGTGGCATTTCCAGCTCGCAATAGTGCAGAGTTATCTCAAAGAAAGGGGCCACGGTGTTTCTGTATCTCTATTATGTTGGTGCGGCTTCGGAACTTTTAAATATCTTGATATATCTCGAGAACTACGCATCTGATCAAAAAATATCATAGAACATAAAAAGTAGGAAACTTAATTCTCTACAAAAAAGGTCTCATAACATTTTGCCATAGCTCGTTTCGTTTCCGAGATATTTGCAGATTTATCTCAAGGGAAGGGGCCTGACGGACATATTTCGAGATATATCTTCTTCTTGTTGTTCTTCTTCTGCACAGCTAAGCTGGAAGTGGCATTTGCAGCTCGCAATAGTGCAGAGTTATCTCAAAGAAAGGGGCCACGGTGTTTCTGTATCTCTATTATGTTGGTGCGGCTTCGGAACTTTTAAATATTTTGATATATCTCGAGAACTACGCATCTGATCAAAAAATATCAGAACATAAAAAGTAGGAAACTTAATTCTCTACAAAAAAGGTCTCTTAACATTTTGCCATAGCTCGCTTCGTTTCCGAGATATTTGCAGATACAACTCAAGGGAAGGGGCCTGACGGACATATTTCGAGATATTTCTTCTTCTTGTTGTTCTTCTTCTGCACAGCTAAGCTGGAAGTGGCATTTACAGCTCGCAATAGTGCAGAGTTATCTCAAAGAAGGGGCCACGGTGTTTCTGTATCTCTATTATGTTGGTGCGGCTTCGGAACTTTTAAATATCTTGATATATCTCGAGAACTACGCATCTGATCAAAAAATATCATAGAACATAAAAAGTAGGAAACTTAATTCTCTACAAAAAAGGTCTCTTAACATTTTGCCATAGCTAGCTTCGTTTCCGAGATATTTGCAGATTTATCTCAAGGGAAAGGGCCTGACGGACATATTTCGAGATATTTCTTCTTCTTGTTGTTCTTCCTCTGCACAGCTAAGCTGGAAGTGGCATTTGCAGCTCGCAATAGTGCAGAGTTATCTCAAAGAAAGGGGCCACGGTGTTTCTGTATCTCTATTATGTTGGTGCGGCTTCGGAACTTTTAAATATCTTGATATATCTCCAGAACTACGCATCTGATCAAAAAATATCATAGAACATAAAAAGTAGGAAACATAATTCTCTACAAAAAAGGTCTCTTCACATTTTGCCATAGCTCGCTTCGTTTCTGAGATATTTGCAGATACATCTCAAGGGAAGGGGCCTGACGGACATATTTCGAGATATTTCTTCTTCTTGTTGTTCTTCTTCTGCACAGCTAAGCTGGAAGTGGCATTTGCAGCTCGCTATAGTGCAGAGTTATCTCAAAGAAAGGGGCCACGGTGTTTCTGTATCTCTATTATGTTGGTGCAGCTTCGGAACTTTTAAATATCTTGATATATCTCGAGAACTACGCATCTGATCAAAAAATATCATAGAACATAAAAAATAGGAAACCTAATTCTCTACAAAAAAGGTCTCTTAACATTTTGCCATAGCTCGCTTTGTTTCCGAGATATTTGCAGATTTATCTCAAGGGAAGGGGCCTGACGGACATATTTCGAGATATTTCTTCTTCTTGTTGTTCTTCTTCTGCACAGCTAAACTGGAAGTGGCATTCCCAGCTCGCAATAGTGCAGAGTTATCTCAAAGAAAGGGGCCACGGTGTTTCTGTATCTCTATTATGTTGGTGCGGCTTCGGAACTTTTAAATATCTTGATATATCTCGAGAACTACGCATCTGATCAACAAATATCATACAACATAAAAAGTAGGAAACTTAATTCTGTACAAAAAAGGTCTCTTAACATTTTGCCATTGCTCGCTTCGTTTCCGAGATATTTGCAGATACATCTCAAGGGAAGGGGCCTGACGGACATATTTCGAGATATTTCTTCTTCTTGTTGTTCTTCTTCTGCACAGCTAAGCTGCAAGTGGCATTTGCAGCTCGCTATAATGCAGAGTTATCTCAAAGAAAGGGGCCACGGTGTTTCTGTATCTCTATTATGTTGGTGCGGCTTCGGAACTTTTAAATATCTTGATATATCTCGAGAAGTACGCATCTGATCAAAAAATATCATAGAACATAAAAAGTAGGAAACTTAATTCTCTACAAAAAAGTTCTCTTAACATTTTGCCATAGCTCGCTTCGTTTCCGAGATATTTGCAGATTTATCTCAAGGGAAGGGGCCTGACGGACATATTTCGAGATATTTCTTCTTCGTGTTGTTCTTCTTCTACACAGCTAAGCTGGAAGTGGCATTTACAGCTCGCAATAGTGCAGAGTTATCTCAAAGAAAGGGGCCACGGTGTTTCTGCATCTCTATTATGTTGGTGCAGCTTCGGAACTTTTAAATATCTTGATATATCTCGAGAACTACGCATCTGATCAAAAAATATCATAGAACATAAAAAATAGGAAACCTAATTCTCTACAAAAAAGGTCTCTGAACATTTTGCCATAGCTCGCTTTGTTTCCGAGATATTTGCAGATTTATCTCAAGGGAAGGGGCCTGACGGACATATTTCGAGACATTTCTTCTTCTTGTTGTTCTTCTTCTGCACAGCTAAACTGGAAGTGGCATTCCCAGCTCGCAATAGTGCAGAGTTATCTCAAAGAAAGGGGCCACGGTGTTTCTGTATCTCTATTATGTTGGTGCGGCTTCGGAACTTTTAAATATCTTGATATATCTCGAGAACTACGCATCTGATCAACAAATATCATACAACATAAAAAGTAGGAAACTTAATTCTGTACAAAAAAGGTCTCTTAACATTTTGCCATTGCTCGCTTCGTTTCCGAGATATTTGCAGATTTATCTCAAGGGAAGGGGCCTGACGGACATATTTCGAGATATTTCTTCTTCTTGTTGTTCTTCTTCTGCACAGCTAAGCTGGAAGTGGCATTTGCAGCTCGCAATAGTGCAGAGTTATCTCAAAGAAAGGGGCCACGGTGTTTCTGTATCTCTATTATGTTGGTGCAGCTTCGGAACTTTTAAATATCTTGATATATCTCGAGAACTACGCATCTGATCAACAAATATCATAGAGCATAAAAAGTAGGAAACTTAATTCTGTACAAAAAAGGTCTCTTAACATTTTGCCATAGCTCGCTTCGTTTCCGAGATATTTGCAGATTTATCTCAAGGGAAGGGGCCTGACGGACATATTTCGAGATATTTCTTCTTCTTGTTGTTCTTCTTCTGCACAGCTAAGCTGGAAGTGGCATTTGCAGCTCGCAATAGTGCAGAGTTATCTCAAAGAAAGGGGCCACGGTGTTTCTGTATCTCTATTATGTTGGTGCGGCTTCGGAACTTTTAAATATCTTGATATATCTCGAGAACTACGCATCTGATCAAAAAATATCATAGAACATAAAAAGTAGGAAACTTAATTCTCCACAAAAAAGGTCTCTTAACATTTTGCCATAGCTCGTTTCGTTTCCGAGATATTTGCAGATTTATCTCAGGGGAAGGGGCCTGACGGACATATTTCGAGATATTTCTTCTTCTTGTTGTTCTTCTTCTGCAAAGCTAAGCTGGAAGTGGCATTTGCAGCTCGCAATAGTGCAGAGTTATCTCAAAGAAAGGGGCCACGGTGTTTCTGTATCTCTATTATGTTGGTGCGGCTTCGGAACTTTTAAATATCTTGATATATCTCGAGAACTACGCATCTGATCAAAAAATATCGTAGAACATAAAAAGTAGGAAACATAATTCTCTACAAAAAAGGTCTCTTAAGATTTTGCCATAGCTCGCTTCGTTTCCGAGATATTTGCAGATTCAGCTCAAAGGAACTGGCCTGACGGACATATTTCGAGATATTTCTTCTTCTTGTTGTTCTTCTTCTGCACAGCTAAGCTGGAAGTGGCATTTGCAGCTCGCAATAGTGCAGAGTTATCTCAAAGAAAGGGGCCACGGTGTTTCTGTATCTCTATTATGTTGGTGCAGCTTCGGAACTTTTAAATATCTTGATATATCTCGAGAACTACGCATCTGATCAACAAATATCATAGAGCATAAAAAGTAGGAAACTTAATTCTGTACAAAAAAGGTCTCTTAACATTTTGCCATAGCTCGCTTCGTTTCCGAGATATTTGCAGATTTATCTCAAGGGAAGGGGCCTGACGGACATATTTCGAGATATTTCTTCTTCTTGTTGTTCTTCTTCTGCACAGCTAAGCTGGAAGTGGCATTTGCAGCTCGCAATAGTGCAGAGTTATCTCAAAGAAAGGGGCCACGGTGTTTCTGTATCTCTATTATGTTGGTGCGGCTTCGGAACTTTTAAATATCTTGATATATCTCGAGAACTACGCATCTGATCAAAAAATATCATAGAACATAAAAAGTAGGAAACTTAATTCTCCACAAAAAAGGTCTCTTAACATTTTGCCATAGCTCGTTTCGTTTCCGAGATATTTGCAGATTTATCTCAGGGGAAGGGGCCTGACGGACATATTTCGAGATATTTCTTCTTCTTGTTGTTCTTCTTCTGCAAAGCTAAGCTGGAAGTGGCATTTGCAGCTCGCAATAGTGCAGAGTTATCTCAAAGAAAGGGGCCACGGTGTTTCTGTATCTCTATTATGTTGGTGCGGCTTCGGAACTTTTAAATATCTTGATATATCTCGAGAACTACGCATCTGATCAAAAAATATCGTAGAACATAAAAAGTAGGAAACATAATTCTCTACAAAAAAGGTCTCTTAAGATTTTGCCATAGCTCGCTTCGTTTCCGAGATATTTGCAGATTCAGCTCAAAGGAACTGGCCTGACGGACATATTTCGAGATATTTCTTCTTCTTGTTGTTCTTCTTCTGCACAGCTAAGCTGGAAGTGGCATTTGCAGCTCGCAATAGTGCAGAGTTATCTCAAAGAAAGGGGCCACGGTGTTTCTGTATCTCTATTATGTTGGTGCAGCTTCGGAACTTTTAAATATCTTGATATATCTCGAGAACTACGCATCTGATCAACAAATATCATAGAGCATAAAAAGTAGGAAACTTAATTCTGTACAAAAAAGGTCTCTTAACATTTTGCCATAGCTCGCTTCGTTTCCGAGATATTTGCAGATTTATCTCAAGGGAAGGGGCCTGACGGACATATTTCGAGATATTTCTTCTTCTTGTTGTTCTTCTTCTGCACAGCTAAGCTGGAAGTGGCATTTGCAGCTCGCAATAGTGCAGAGTTATCTCAAAGAAAGGGGCCACGGTGTTTCTGTATCTCTATTATGTTGGTGCGGCTTCGGAACTTTTAAATATCTTGATATATCTCGAGAACTACGCATCTGATCAAAAAATATCATAGAACATAAAAAGTAGGAAACTTAATTCTCCACAAAAAAGGTCTCTTAACATTTTGCCATAGCTCGTTTCGTTTCCGAGATATTTGCAGATTTATCTCAGGGGAAGGGGCCTGACGGACATATTTCGAGATATTTCTTCTTCTTGTTGTTCTTCTTCTGCAAAGCTAAGCTGGAAGTGGCATTTGCAGCTCGCAATAGTGCAGAGTTATCTCAAAGAAAGGGGCCACGGTGTTTCTGTATCTCTATTATGTTGGTGCGGCTTCGGAACTTTTAAATATCTTGATATATCTCGAGAACTACGCATCTGATCAAAAAATATCGTAGAACATAAAAAGTAGGAAACATAATTCTCTACAAAAAAGGTCTCTTAAGATTTTGCCATAGCTCGCTTCGTTTCCGAGATATTTGCAGATTCAGCTCAAAGGAACTGGCCTGACGGACATATTTCGAGATATTTCTTCTTCTTGTTGTTCTTCTTCTCCACAGCTAAACTGGAAGTGGCATTTCCAGCTCGCAATAGTGCAGAGTTATCTCAAAGAAAGGGGCCACGGTGTTTCTGTATCTCTATTATGTTGGTGCGGCTTCGGAACTTTTAAATATCTTGATATATCTCCAGAACTACGCATCTGATCAAAAAATATCATAGACCATAAAAAGTAGGAAACATAATTCTCTACAAAAAAGGTCTCTTAACATTTTGCCATAGCTCGCTTCGTTTCCGAGATATTTGCAGATTTATCTCAAGGGAAGGGGCCTGACGGACATATTTCTAGATATTTCTTCTTGTTGTTCTTCTTCTGCACAGCTAAGCTGGAAGTGGCATTTGCGGCTCTCACTAGTGCAGAGTTATCTCAAAGAAAGGGGCCACGGTGTTTCTGTATCTCTATTATGTTGGTGCGGCTTCGGAACTTTTAAATATCTCGATATATCTCGAAAACTACGCTTCTGATCAAAAAACATCATAGAACATAAATTGTAGGAAACATAATTCTCTACAAAAAAGGTCTCTTAACATTTTGCCATAGCTCGCTTCGTTTCCGAGATATTTGCAGATACATCTCAAGGGAAGGGGCCTGACGGACATATTTCGAGATATTTCTTCTTCTTGTTGTTCTTCTTCTGCAAAGCTAAGCTGGAAGTGGCATTTGCAGCTCGCAATAGTGCAGAGTTATCTCAAAGAAAGGGGCCACGGTGTTTCTGTATCTCTATTATGTTGGTGCGGCTTCGGAACTTTTAAATATCTTGATATATCTCGAGAACTACGCATCTGATCAAAAAATATCGTAGAACATAAAAAGTAGGAAACATAATTCTCTACAAAAAAGGTCTCTTAAGATTTTGCCATAGCTCGCTTCGTTTCCGAGATATTTGCAGATTCAGCTCAAAGGAACTGGCCTGACGGACATATTTCGAGATATTTCTTCTTCTTGTTGTTCTTCTTCTCCACAGCTAAACTGGAAGTGGCATTTCCAGCTCGCAATAGTGCAGAGTTATCTCAAAGAAAGGGGCCACGGTGTTTCTGTATCTCTATTATGTTGGTGCGGCTTCGGAACTTTTAAATATCTTGATATATCTCCAGAACTACGCATCTGATCAAAAAATATCATAGACCATAAAAAGTAGGAAACATAATTCTCTACAAAAAAGGTCTCTTAACATTTTGCCATAGCTCGCTTCGTTTCCGAGATATTTGCAGATTTATCTCAAGGGAAGGGGCCTGACGGACATATTTCTAGATATTTCTTCTTGTTGTTCTTCTTCTGCACAGCTAAGCTGGAAGTGGCATTTGCGGCTCTCGCTAGTGCAGAGTTATCTCAAAGAAAGGGGCCACGGTGTTTCTGTATCTCTATTATGTTGGTGCGGCTTCGGAACTTTTAAATATCTCGATATATCTCGAAAACTACGCTTCTGATCAAAAAACATCATAGAACATAAATTGTAGGAAACATAATTCTCTACAAAAAAGGTCTCTTAACATTTTGCCATAGCTCGCTTCGTTTCCGAGATATTTGCAGATACATCTCAAGGGAAGGGGCCTGACGGACATATTTCGAGATATTTCTTCTTCTTGTTGTTCTTCTTCTGCACAGCTAAGCTGGAAGTGGCATTTGCAGCTCGCAGTAGTGCAGAGTTATCTCAAAGAAAGGGGCCACGGTGTTTCTGTATCTCTATTATGTTGGTGCGGCTTCGGAACCTTTAAATATCTCGATATATCTCGAAAACTACGCATCTGATCAAAAAATATCATAGAACATAAATAGTAGGAAACTTAATTTCCTACAAAAAGGGTCTCTCAACGTTTTGCCATAGCTCGCATTGTTTCCGAGATATTTCTTGTTCTTGTTGTGCTTCTTCCGCACAGCTAAGCTCGAACTGGCATTTGCAGCTCGCAATAGTGCAGAGTTATCTCACAGAAAGGGGCCACGGTGTTTCTGTATCTCTATTATGTTGGTGCGGCTTCGGAACTTTTAAATATCTTGATATATCTCGAGAATTACGCATCTGATCAAAAAATATCATAGAAGGTAAGAAGTAGGAAACTTAATTATCTACAAAAAAGGTCTCTTAACATTTTGCCATATCTCGCTTCGTTTCCGAGATATTTGCAGATTTATCTCGACGGAAGGGGCCTGACGGACATATTTCGAGATATTTCTTCTTCTTGTTGTTCTTCTTCTGCACAGCTAAGCTGGAAGTGGCATTTGCAGCTCGCAATAGTGCAGATTTATCTCAAAGAAAGGGGCCACGGTGTTTCTGTATCTCTATTATGTTGGTGCGGCTTCGGAACTTTTAAATATCTTGATATATCTCGAGAACTACGCATCTGATTAAAAAATATCATAGAACATAAAAAGTAGGAAACTTAATTCTCTACAAAAAACGTCTCTTAACATTTTGCCATAGCTCGCTTCGTTTCCGAGATATTTGCAGATTCAGCTCAAAGGAACGGGCCTGACGGACATATTTCGAGATATTTCTTCTTCTTGTTGTTCTTCTTCTGCAAAGCTAAGCTGGAAGTGGCATTTGCAGCTCGCAATAGTGCAGAGTTATCTCAAAGAAAGGGGCCACGGTGTTTCTGTATCTCTATTATGTTGGTGCGGCTTCGGAACTTTTAAATATCTTGATATATCTCGAGAACTACGCATCTGATCAAAAAATATCGTAGAACATAAAAAGTAGGAAACATAATTCTCTACAAAAAAGGTCTCTTAAGATTTTGCCATAGCTCGCTTCGTTTCCGAGATATTTGCAGATTCAGCTCAAAGGAACTGGCCTGACGGACATATTTCGAGATATTTCTTCTTCTTGTTGTTCTTCTTCTCCACAGCTAAACTGGAAGTGGCATTTCCAGCTCGCAATAGTGCAGAGTTATCTCAAAGAAAGGGGCCACGGTGTTTCTGTATCTCTATTATGTAGGTGCGGCTTCGGAACTTTTAAATATCTTGATATATCTCCAGAACTACGCATCTGATCAAAAAATATCATAGACCATAAAAAGTAGGAAACATTATTCTCTACAAAAAAGGTCTCTTAACATTTTGCCATAGCTCGCTTCGTTTCCGAGATATTTGCAGATTTATCTCAAGGGAAGGGGCCTGACGGACATATTTCTAGATATTTCTTCTTGTTGTTCTTCTTCTGCACAGCTAAGCTGGAAGTGGCATTTGCGGCTCTCACTAGTGCAGAGTTATCTCAAAGAAAGGGGCCACGGTGTTTCTGTATCTCTATTATGTTGGTGCGGCTTCGGAACTTTTAAATATCTCGATATATCTCGAAAACTACGCTTCTGATCAAAAAACATCATAGAACGTAAATTGTAGGAAACATAATTCTCTACAAAAAAGGTCTCTTAACATTTTGCCATAGCTCGCTTCGTTTCCGAGATATTTGCAGATACATCTCAAGGGAAGGGGCCTGACGGACATATTTCGAGATATTTCTTCTTCTTGTTGTTCTTCTTCTGCACAGCTAAGCTGGAAGTGGCATTTGCAGCTCGCAATAGTGCAGAGTTATCTCAAAGAAAGGGGCCACGGTGTTTCTGTATCTCTATTATGTTGGTGCGGCTTCGGAACCTTTAAATATCTCGATATATCTCGAAAACTACGCATCTGATCAAAAAATATCATAGAACATAAATAGTAGGAAACTTAATTTCCTACAAAAAGGGTCTCTCAACGTTTTGCCATAGCTCGCATTGTTTCCGAGATATTTCTTGTTCTTGTTGTGCTTCTTCCGCACAGCTAAGCTCGAACTGGCATTTGCAGCTCGCAATAGTGCAGAGTTATCTCACAGAAAGGGGCCACGGTGTTTCTGTATCTCTATTATGTTGGTGCGGCGTCGGAACTTTTAAATATCTTGATATATCTCGAGAATTACGCATCTGATCAAAAAATATCATAGAAGGTAAGAAGTAGGAAACTTAATTATCTACAAAAAAGGTCTCTTAACATTTTGCCATATCTCGCTTCGTTTCCGAGATATTTGCAGATTTATCTCGACGGAAGGGGCCTGACGGACATATTTCGAGATATTTCTTCTTCTTGTTGTTCTTCTTCTGCACAGCTAAGCTGGAAGTGGCATTTGCAGCTCGCAATAGTGCAGATTTATCTCAAAGAAAGGGGCCACGGTGTTTCTGTATCTCTATTATGTTGGTGCGGCTTCGGAACTTTTAAATATCTTGATATATCTCGAGAACTACGCATCTGATTAAAAAATATCATAGAACATAAAAAGTAGGAAACTTAATTCTCTACAAAAAACGTCTCTTAACATTTTGCCATAGCTCGCTTCGTTTCCGAGATATTTGCAGATTCAGCTCAAAGGAACGGGCCTGACGGACATATTTCGAGATATTTCTTCTTCTTGTTGTTCTTCTTCTGCACAGCTAAGCTGGAAGTGGCATTTGCAGCTCGCAATAGTGCAGAGTTATCTCAAAGAAAGGGGCCACGGTGTTTCTGTATCTCTATTATGTTGGTGCGGCTTCGGAACTTTTAAATATCTTGATATATCTCGAGAACTACGCATCTGATCAAAAAATATCATAGAACATAAGAGGTAGGAAACTTAATCCTCTACAAAAAAGGTCTCTTAACATTTTGCCATAGCTCGCTTCGTTTCCGAGATATTGGCAGATTTATCTCAAGGGAAGGGGCCTGACGGACATATCTCGAGATATTTCTTCTTCTTGTTGTTCTTCTTCTGCACAGCTAAGCTGGAAGTGGCATTTGCGGCTCGCACTAGTGCAGAGTTATCTCAAAGAAAGGGGCCACGGTGTTTCTGTATCTCTATTATGTTGGTGCGGCTTCGGAACTTTTAAATATCTTGATATATCTCGAGAACTACGTATCTGATCAAAAAATATCGTAGAACATAAAAAGTAGGAAACATATTTCTCTACAAAAAAGGTCTCTTAACATTTTGCCATAGCTCGCTTCGTTTCCGAGATATTTGCAGATTCAGCTCAAAGGAACTGGCCTGACGGACATATTTCGAGATATTTCTTCTTCTTGTTGTTCTTCTTCTCCACAGCTAAACTGGAAGTGGCATTTCCAGCTCGCAATAGTGCAGAGTTATCTCAAAGAAAGGGGCCACGGTGTTTCTGTATCTCTATTATGTTGGTGCGGCTTCGGAACTTTTAAATATCTTGATATATCTCGAGAACTACGCATCTGATCAAAAAATATCATAGAACATAAAAAGTAGGAAACTTAATTCTCTACAAAAAAGGTCTCATAACATTTTGCCATAGCTCGTTTCGTTTCCGAGATATTTGCAGATTTATCTCAAGGGAAGGGGCCTGACGGACATATTTCGAGATATATCTTCTTCTTGTTGTTCTTCTTCTGCACAGCTAAGCTGGAAGTGGCATTTGCAGCTCGCAATAGTGCAGAGTTATCTCAAAGAAAGGGGCCACGGTGTTTCTGTATCTCTATTATGTTGGTGCGGCTTCGGAACTTTTAAATATTTTGATATATCTCGAGAACTACGCATCTGATCAAAAAATATCAGAAGATAAAAAGTAGGAAACTTAATTCTCTACAAAAAAGGTCTCTTAACATTTTGCCATAGCTCGCTTCGTTTCCGAGATATTTGCAGATACATCTCAAGGGAAGGGGCCTGACGGACATATTTCGAGATATTTCTTCTTCTTGTTGTTCTTCTTCTGCACAGCTAAGCTGGAAGTGGCATTTACAGCTCGCAATAGTGCAGAGTTATCTCAAAGAAGGGGCCACGGTGTTTCTGTATCTCTATTATGTTGGTGCGGCTTCGGAACTTTTAAATATCTTGATATATCTCGAGAACTACGCATCTGATCAAAAAATATCATAGAACATAAAAAGTAGGAAACTTAATTCTCTACAAAAAAGGTCTCTTAACATTTTGCCATAGCTCGCTTCGTTTCCGAGATATTTGCAGATTTATCTCAAGGGAAAGGGCCTGACGGACATATTTCGAGATATTTCTTCTTCTTGTTGTTCTTCCTCTGCACAGCTAAGCTGGAAGTGGCATTTGCAGCTCGCAATAGTGCAGAGTTATCTCAAGGAAAGGGGCCACGGTGTTTCTGTATCTCTATTATGTTGGTGCGGCTTCGGAACTTTTAAATATCTTGATATATCTCGAGAACTACGCATCTGATCAACAAATATCATACAACATAAAAAGTAGGAAACTTAATTCTGTACAAAAAAGGTCTCTTAACATTTTGCCATTGCTCGCTTCGTTTCCGAGATATTTGCAGATATATCTCAAGGGAAGGGGCCTGACGGACATATTTCGAGATATTTCTTCTTCTTGTTGTTCTTCTTCTGCACAGCTAAGCTGCAAGTGGCATTTGCAGCTCGCTATAGTGCAGAGTTATCTCAAAGAAAGGGGCCACGGTGTTTCTGTATCTCTATTATGTTGGTGCGGCTTCGGAACTTTTAAATATCTTGATATATCTCGAGAAGTACGCATCTGATCAAAAAATATCATAGAACATAAAAAATAGGAAACCTAATTCTCTACAAAAAAGGTCTCTTAACATTTTGCCATAGCTCGCTTTGTTTCCGAGATATTTGCAGATTTATCTCAAGGGAAGGGGCCTGACGGACATATTTCGAGATATTTCTTCTTCTTGTTGTTCTTCTTCTGCACAGCTAAGCTGGAAGTGGCATTTACAGCTCGCAATAGTGCAGAGTTATCTCAAAGAAGGGGCCACGGTGTTTCTGTATCTCTATTATGTTGGTGCGGCTTCGGAACTTTTAAATATCTTGATATATCTCGAGAATTACGCATCTGATCAAAAAATATCATAGAAGGTAAGAAGTAGGAAACTTAATTATCTACAAAAAAGGTCTCTTAACATTTTGCCATATCTCGCTTCGTTTCCGAGATATTTGCAGATTTATCTCGACGGAAGGGGCCTGACGGACATATTTCGAGATATTTCTTCTTCTTGTTGTTCTTCTTCTGCACAGCTAAGCTGGAAGTGGCATTTGCAGCTCGCAACAGTGCAGATTTATCTCAAAGAAAGGGGCCACGGTGTTTCTGTATCTCTATTATGTTGGTGCGGCTTCGGAACTTTTAAATATCTTGATATATCTCGAGAACTACGCATCTGATTAAAAAATATCATAGAACATAAAAAGTAGGAAACTTAATTCTCTACAAAAAACGTCTCTTAACATTTTGCCATAGCTCGCTTCGTTTCCGAGATATTTGCAGATTCAGCTCAAAGGAACGGGCCTGACGGACATATTTCGAGATATTTCTTCTTCTTGTTGTTCTTCTTCTGCACAGCTAAGCTGGAAGTGGCATTTGCAGCTCGCAATAGTGCAGAGTTATCTCAAAGAAAGGGGCCACGGTGTTTCTGTATCTCTATTATGTTGGTGCGGCTTCGGAACTTTTAAATATCTTGATATATCTCGAGAACTACGCATCTGATCAAAAAATATCATAGAACATAAGAGGTAGGAAACTTAATCCTCTACAAAAAAGGTCTCTTAACATTTTGCCATAGCTCGCTTCGTTTCCGAGATATTGGCAGATTTATCTCAAGGGAAGGGGCCTGACGGACATATCTCGAGATATTTCTTCTTCTTGTTGTTCTTCTTCTGCACAGCTAAGCTGGAAGTGGCATTTGCGGCTCGCACTAGTGCAGAGTTATCTCAAAGAAAGGGGCCACGGTGTTTCTGTATCTCTATTATGTTGGTGCGGCTTCGGAACTTTTAAATATCTTGATATATCTCGAGAACTACACTTCTGATTAAAAAATATCATAGAACATAAAAAGTAGGAAACATAATTCTCTACAAAAAACGTCTGTTAACATTTTGCCATAGCTCGCTTCGTTTCCGAGATATTTGCAGATTTATCTCAAGGGAAGGGGCCTGACGGACATATTTCGAGATATTTCTTCTTCTTGTTGTTCTTCTTCTGCACAGCTAAGCTGGAAGTGGCATTTGCGGCTCTCACTAGTGCAGAGTTATCTCAAAGAAAGGGGCCACGTTGTTTCTGTATCTCTATTATGTTGGTGCGGCTTCGGAACTTTTAAATATCTTGATATATCTCGAGAACTACGCAGCTGATCAAAAAATATCATAGAGCATAAATAGTAGGAAACTTAATTTCCTACAAAAAAGGTCTCTTAATATTTTGCCATAGCTCGCATTGTTTCCGACATATTTGCAGATTTAGCTCAAGGGAAGGGGCCTGACGGACATATTCCGAGATATTTCTTGTTCTTGTTGTGCTTCTTCTGCACAGCTAAGCTCGAACTGGCATTTGCAGCTCGCAATAGTGCAGAGTTATCTCACAGAAAGGGGCCACGGTGTTTCTGTATCTCTATTATGTTGGTGCGGCTGCGGAACTTTTAAATATCTTCATATATCTCGAGAATTACGCATCTGATCAAAAAATATCATAGAACGTAAGAAGTAGGAAACTTAATTCTCTACAAAAAAGGTCTCTTAACATTTTGCCACAGCTCGCATCGTTTCCGAGATATTTGCAGATTTACCTCAAGGGAAGGGGCCTGGCGGACTTAATCCGAGATATTTCTTGTTCTTGTTGTGCTTCTTCTGCACAGCTAAGCTCGAACTGGCATTTGCAGCTCGCAATAGTGCAGAGTTATCTAAAAGAAAGGGGCCACGGTGTTTCTGTATCTCTATTATGTTGGTGCGGGTTCGGAACTTTTAAATATCTTGATATATCTCGAGAACTACGCATCTGATCAAAAAATATCATAGAACGTAAAAAGTGGGAAACTTAATTCTCTACAAATAAAGTCTCTTAACATTTTGCCATAGCTCGCTTCGTTTCCGAGATATTTGCAGATTTATCTCAAGGGAAGGGGCCTGACGGACATATTTCGAGATATTTCTTCTTCTTGTTGTTCTTCTTCTGCACAGCTAAGCTGGAAGTGGCATTTGCGGCTCGCACTAGTGCAGAGTTATCTCAAAGAAAGGGGCCACGTTGTTTCTGTATCTCTATTATGTTGGTGCGGCTTCGGAACTTTTAAATATCTTGATATATCTCGAGAACTACGCAGCTGATCAAAAAATATCATAGAGCATAAATAGTAGGAAACTTAATTTCCTACAAAAAAGGTCTCTTAACATTTTGCCACAGCTCGCATCGTTTCCGAGATATTTGCAGATTTACCTCAAGGGAAGGGGCCTGGCGGACTTAATCCGAGATATTTCTTGTTCTTGTTGTGCTTCTTCTGCACAGCTAAGCTCGACCTGGCATTTGCAGCTCGCAATAGTGCAGAGTTATCTAAAAGAAAGGGGCCACGGTGTTTCTGTATCTCTATTATGTTGGTGCGGCTTCGGAACTTTTAAATATCTTGATATATCTCGAGAACTACACTTCTGATTAAAAAATATCATAGAACATAAAAAGTAGGAAACTTAATTCTCTACAAAAAAGGTCTCTTAACATTTTGCCATAGCTCGCTTCGTTTCCGAGATATTTGCAGATTTATCTCAAGGGAAGGGGCCTGACGGACATATTTCGAGATATTTCTTCTTCTTGTTGTTCTTCTTCTGCACAGCTAAGCTGGAAGTGGCATTTGCAGCTCGCAATAGTGCAGAGTTATCTCAAAGAAAGGGGCCACGTTGTTTCTGTATCTCTATTATGTTGGTGCGGCTTCGGAACTTTTAAATATCTTGATATATCTCGAGAACTACGCAGCTGATCAAAAAATATCATAGAGCATAAATAGTAGGAAACTTAATTTCCTACAAAAAAGGTCTCTTAATATTTTGCCATAGCTCGCATTGTTTCCGACATATTTGCAGATTTAGCTCAAGGGAAGGGGCCTGACGGACATATTCCGAGATATTTCTTGTTCCTGTTGTGCTTCTTCTGCACAGCTAAGCTCGAACTGGCATTTGCAGCTCGCAATAGTGCAGAGTTATCTCACAGAAAGGGGCCACGGTGTTTCTGTATCTCTATTATGTTGGTGCGGCTGCGGAACTTTTAAATATCTTGATATATCTCGAGAATTACGCATCTGATCAAAAAATATCATAGAACATAAAAAGTAGGAAACTTAATTCTCTACAAAAAAGGTCTCTTAACATTTTGCCATAGCTCGCTTCGTTTCCGAGATATTTGCAGATTTATCTCAAGGGAAGGGGCCTGACGGACATATTTCGAGATATTTCTTCTTGTTGTTGTTCTTCTTCTGCACAGCTAAGCTGGAAGTGGCATTTGCCGCTCGCACTAGTGCAGAGTTATCTCAAAGAAAGGGGCCACGGTGTTTCTGAATCTCTATTATGTTGGTGCGGCTTCGGAACTTTTAAATATCTCGATATATCTCGAAAACTACGCTTCTGATCAAAAAATATCATAGAACATAAATTGTAGGAAACATAATTCTCTACAAAAAACGTCTGTTAACATTTTGCCATAGCTCGCTTCGTTTCCGAGATATTTGCAGATTCAGCTCAAAGGAACGGGCCTGACGGACATATTTCGAGATATTTCTTCTTCTTGTTGTTCTTCTTCTGCACAGCTAAGCTGGAATTGGCATTTGCAGCTCGCAATAGTGCAGAGTTATCTCAAAGAAAGGGACCACGGTGTTTCTGTATCTCTATTATGTTGGTGCGGCTTCGGAACTTTTAAATATCTTGATATATCTCGAGAACTACGCATCTGATCCAAAAATATCATAGAACATAAGAAGTAGGAAACTTAATTCTCTACAAAAAAGGTCTCTTAACATTTTGCCATAGCTCGCTTCGTTTCCGAGATATTTGCAGATTTATCTCAAGGGAAGGGGCCTGACGGACATATTTCGAGATATTTCTTCTTCTTGTTGTTCTTCTTCTGCACAGCTAAGCTGGAAGTGGCATTTGCAGCTCGCAATAGTGCAGAGTTATCTCAAAGAAAGGGGCCACGGTGTTTCTGTATCTCTATTATGTTGGTGCGGCTTCGGAACTTTTAAATATCTTGATATATCTCGAGAACTACACTTCTGACTAAAAAATATCATAGAACATAAAAAGTAGGAAACTTAATTCTCTACAAAAAAGGTCTCTTAACATTTTGCCATAGCTCGCTTCGTTTCCGAGATATTTGCAGATTTATCTCAAGGGAAGGGGCCTGACGGACATATTTCGAGATATTTCTTCTTCTTGTTGTTCTTCTTCTGCACAGCTAAGCTGGAAGTGGCATTTGCAGCTCGCAATAGTGCAGAGTTATCTCAAAGAAAGGGGCCACGGTGTTTCTGTATCTCTATTATGTTGGTGCGGCTTCGGAACTTTTAAATATCTTGATATATCTCGAGAACTACGCATCTGATTAAAAAATATCATAGAACATAAAAAGTAGGAAACTTAATTCTCTACAAAAAAGATCTCTTAACATTTTGCCATAGCTCGCTTCGTTTCCGAGATATTTGCAGATTTATCTCAAGGGAAGGGGCCTGACGGACATATTTCGAGATATTTCTTCTTCTTGTTGTTCTTCTTCTGCACAGCTAAGCTGGAAGTGGCATTTGCGGCTCGCACTAGTGCAGGGTTATCTCAAAGAAAGGGGCCACGTTGTTTCTGTATCTCTATTATGTTGGTGCGGCTTCGGAACTTTTAAATATCTTGATATATCTCGAGAACTACGCAGCTGATCAAAAAATATCATAGAGCATAAATAGTAGGAAACTTAATTTCCTACAAAAAAGGTCTCTTAATATTTTGCCATAGCTCGCATTGTTTCCGACATATTTGCAGATTTACCTCAAGGGAAGGGGCCTGGCGGACTTAATCCGAGATATTTCTTGTTCTTGTTGTGCTTCTTCTGCACAGCTAAGCTCGAACTGGCATTTGCAGCTCGCAATAGTGCAGAGTTATCTAAAAGAAAGGGGCCACGGTGTTTCTGTATCTCTATTATGTTGGTGCGGCTTCGGAACTTTTAAATATCTTGATATATCTCGAGAACTACGCATCTGATTAAAAAATATCATAGAACATAAAAAGTAGGAAACTTAATTCTCTACAAAAAAGATCTCTTAACATTTTGCCATAGCTCGCTTCGTTTCCGAGATATTTGCAGATTTATCTCAAGGGAAGGGGCCTGACGGACATATTTCGAGATATTTCTTCTTCTTGTTGTTCTTCTTCTGCACAGCTAAGCTGGAAGTGGCATTTGCGGCTCGCACTAGTGCAGGGTTATCTCAAAGAAAGGGGCCACGTTGTTTCTGTATCTCTATTATGTTGGTGCGGCTTCGGAACTTTTAAATATCTTGATATATCTCGAGAACTACGCAGCTGATCAAAAAATATCATAGAGCATAAATAGTAGGAAACTTAATTTCCTACAAAAAAGGTCTCTTAATATTTTGCCATAGCTCGCATTGTTTCCGACATATTTGCAGATTTAGCTCAAGGGAAGGGGCCTGACGGACATATTCCGAGATATTTCTTGTTCTTGTTGTGCTTCTTCTGCACAGCTAAGCTCGAACTGGCATTTGCAGCTCGCAATAGTGCAGAGTTATCTCACAGAAAGGGGCCACAGTGTTTCTGTATCTCTATTATGTTGGTGCGGCTGCGGAACTTTTAAATATCTTGATATATCTCGAGAATTACGCATCTGATCAAAAAATATCATAGAACGTAAGAAGTAGGAAACTTAATTCTCTACAAAAAAGGTCTCTTAACATTTTGCCACAGCTCGCATCGTTTCCGAGATATTTGCAGATTTACCTCAAGGGAAGGGGCCTGGCGGACTTAATCCGAGATATTTCTTGTTCTTGTTGTGCTTCTTCTGCACAGCTAAGCTCGAACTGGCATTTGCAGCTCGCAATAGTGCAGAGTTATCTAAAAGAAAGGGGCCACGGTGTTTCTGTATCTCTATTATGTTGGTGCGGCTTCGGAACTTTTAAATATCTTGAAATATCTCGAGAACTACGCATCTGATCAAAAAATATCATAGAACATAAAAAGTAGGAAACTTAATTCTCTACAAATAAAGTCTCTTAACATTTTGCCATAGCTCGCTTCGTTTCCGAGATATTTGCAGATTTATCTCAAGGGAAGGGGCCTGACGGACATATTTCGAGATATTTCTTCTTCTTGTTGTTCTTCTTCTGCACAGCTAAGCTGGAAGTGGCATTTGCAGCTCGCAATAGTGCAGAGTTATCTCAAAGAAAGGGGCCACGGTGTTTCTGTATCTCTATTATGTTGGTGCGGCTTCGGAACTTTTAAGTATCTTGATATATCTCGAGAACTACGCATCTGATCAAAAAATATCATAGCACATAAAAAGTAGGAAACTTAATTCTCTACAAAAAAGGTCTCTTAACATTTTGCCATAGCTCGCTTCGTTTCCGAGATATTTGCAGATTTACCTCAAGGGAAGGGGCCTGGCGGACTTAATCCGAGATATTTCTTCTTCTTGTTGTTCTTCTTCTGCACAGCTAAGCTGGAAGTGGCATTTGCAGCTCGCAATAGTGCAGAGTTATCTCAAAGAAAGGGGCCACGGTGTTTCTGTATCTCTATTATGTTGGTGCGGCTTCGGAACTTTTAAATATCTTGATATATCTCGAGAACTACGCATCTGATTAAAAAATATCATAGAACATAAAAAGTAGGAAACTTAATTCTCTACAAAAAAGATCTCTTAACATTTTGCCATAGCTCGCTTCGTTTCCGAGATATTTGCAGATTTATCTCAAGGGAAGGGGCCTGACGGACATATTTCGAGATATTTCTTCTTCTTGTTGTTCTTCTTCTGCACAGCTAAGCTGGAAGTGGCATTTGCGGCTCGCACTAGTGCAGGGTTATCTCAAAGAAAGGGGCCACGTTGTTTCTGTATCTCTATTATGTTGGTGCGGCTTCGGAACTTTTAAATATCTTGATATATCTCGAGAACTACGCAGCTGATCAAAAAATATCATAGAGCATAAATTGTAGGAAACTTAATTTCCTACAAAAAAGGTCTCTTAATATTTTGCCATAGCTCGCATTGTTTCCGACATATTTGCAGATTTAGCTCAAGGGAAGGGGCCTGACGGACATATTCCGAGATATTTCTTGTTCTTGTTGTGCTTCTTCTGCACAGCTAAGCTCGAACTGGCATTTGCAGCTCGCAATAGTGCAGAGTTATCTCACAGAAAGGGGCCACGGTGTTTCTGTATCTTTATTATGTTGGTGCGGCTGCGGAACTTTTAAATATCTTGATATATCTCGAGAATTACGCATCTGATGAAAAAATATCATAGAACGTAAGAAGTAGGAAACTTAATTCTCTACAAAAAAGGTCTCTTAACATTTTGCCACAGCTCGCATCGTTTCCGAGATATTTGCAGATTTACCTCAAGGGAAGGGGCCTGGCGGACTTAATCCGAGATATTTCTTGTTCTTGTTGTGCTTCTTCTGCACAGCTAAGCTCGAACTGGCATTTGCAGCTCGCAATAGTGCAGAGTTATCTAAAAGAAAGGGGCCACGGTGTTTCTGTATCTCTATTATGTTGGTGCGGCTTCGGAACTTTTAAATATCTTGATATATCTCGAGAACTACGCATCTGATCAAAAAATATCATAGAACATAAAAAGCAGGAAACTTAATTCTCTACAAATAAAGTCTCTCAACATTTTGCCATAGCTCGCTTCGTTTCCGAGATATTTGCAGATTTATCTCAAGGGAAGGGGCCTGACGGACATATTTCGAGATATTTCTTCTTCTTGTTGTTCTTCTTCTGCACAGCTAAGCTGGAAGTGGCATTTGCAGCTCGCAAGAGTGCAGAGTTATCTCAAAGAAAGGGGCCACGGTGTTTCTGTATCTCTATTATGTTGGTGCGGCTTCGGAACTTTTAAGTATCTTGATATATCTCGAGAACTACGCATCTGATCAAAAAATATCATAGAACATAAAAAGTAGGAAACTTAATTCTCTACAAAAAAGGTCTCTTAACATTTTGCCATAGCTCGCTTCGTTTCCGAGATATTTGCAGATTTATCTCAAGGGAAGGGGCCTGACGGACATATTTCGAGATATTTCTTCTTCTTGTTGTTCTTCTTCTGCACAGCTAAGCTGGAAGTGGCATTTGCAGCTCGCAATAGTGCAGAGTAATCTCGCAGAAAGGGGCCACGTTGTTTCTGTATCTCTATTATGTTGGTGCGGCTTCGGAACTTTTAAATATCTTGATATATCTCGAGAACTACGCAGCTGATCAAAAAATATCATAGAGCATAAATAGTAGGAAACTTAATTTCCTACAAAAAAGGTCTCTTAATATTTTGCCATAGCTCGCAATTGTTTCCGACATATTTGCAGATTTAGCTCAAGGGAAGGGGCCTGACGGACATATTCCGAGATATTTCTTGTTCTTGTTGTGCTTCTTCTGCACAGCTAAGCTCGAACTGGCATTTGCAGCTCGCAATAGTGCAGAGTTATCTCACAGAAAGGGGCCACGGTGTTTCAGAATCTCTATTATGTGGGTGCGGCTTCGGAACTTTTAAATATCGCGATATATCTCGAAAACTACGCTTCTGATCAAAAAATATCATAGAACATAAATTGTAGGAAACATAATTCTCTACAAAAAACGTCTCTTAACATTTTGCCATAGCTCGCTTCGTTTCCGAGATATTTGCAGATTCAGCTCAAAGGAACGGGCCTGACGGACATATTTCGAGATATTTCTTCTTCTTGTTGTTCTTCTTCTGCACAGCTGAACTGGAAGTGGCATTTCCAGCTCGCAATAGTGCAGAATTATCTCAAAGAAAGGGGCCACGGTGTTCCTGTATCTCTATTATGTTGGTGCGGCTTCGGAACTTTTAAATATCTTGATATATCTCGATAACTACGCATCTGATCAACAAATATCATAGAAGATAAAAAGTAGGAAACTTAATTCTGTACAAAAAAGGTCTCTTAACATTTTGCCATAGCTCGCTTCGTTTCCGAGATATTTGCAAATTTATCTCAAGGGAAGGGGCCTGACGGACATATTTCGAGATATTTCTTCTTCTTGTTGTTCTTCTTCTTCACAGCTAAACTGGAAGTGGCATTTCCAGCTCGCAATAGTGCAGAGTTATCTCAAAGAAAGGGGCCACGGTGTTTCTGTATCTCTATTATGTTGGTGCGGCTTCGGAACTTTTAAATATCTTGATATATCTCGAGAACTACGCATCTGATCAAAAAATATCATAGAACATAAAAAGTAGGAAACTTAATTCTCTACAAAAAAGGTCTCTTAACATTTTGCCATAGCTCGTTTCGTTTCCGAGATATTTGCAGATTTATCTCAGGGGAAGGGGCCTGACGGACATATTTCGAGATATTTCTTCTTCTTGTTGTTCTTCTTCTGCAAAGCTAAGCTGGAAGTGGCATTTGCAGCTCGCAATAGTGCAGAGTTATCTCAAAGAAAGGGGCCACGGTGTTTCTGTATCTCTATTATGTTGGTGCGGCTTCGGAACTTTTAAATATCTTGATATATCTCGAGAACTACGCATCTGATCAAAAAATATCGTAGAACATAAAAAGTAGGAAACATAATTCTCTACAAAAAAGGTCTCTTAAGATTTTGCCATAGCTCGCTTCGTTTCCGAGATATTTGCAGATTCAGCTCAAAGGAACTGGCCTGACGGACATATTTCGAGATATTTCTTCTTCTTGTTGTTCTTCTTCTCCACAGCTAAACTGGAAGTGGCATTTCCAGCTCGCAATAGTGCAGAGTTATCTCAAAGAAAGGGGCCACGGTGTTTCTGTATCTCTATTATGTTGGTGCGGCTTCGGAACTTTTAAATATCTTGATATATCTCCAGAACTACGCATCTGATCAAAAAATATCATAGACCATAAAAAGTAGGAAACATAATTCTCTACAAAAAAGGTCTCTTAACATTTTGCCATAGCTCGCTTCGTTTCCGAGATATTTGCAGATTTATCTCAAGGGAAGGGGCCTGACGGACATATTTCGAGATATTTCTTCTTCTTGTTGTTCTTCTTCTGCACAGCTAAACTGGAAGTGGCATTTCCAGCTCGCAATAGTGCAGAGTTATCTCAAAGAAAGGGGCCACGGTGTTTCTGTACCTCTATTATGTTGGTGCGGCTTCGGAACTTTTAAATATCTTGATATATCTCGAGAACTACGCATCTGATCAACAAATATCATAGAAGATAAAAAGTAGGAAACTTAATTCTGTACAAAAAAGGTCTCTTAACATTTTGCCATAGCTCGCTTCGTTTCCGAGATATTTGCAGATTTATCTCAAGGGAAGGGGCCTGACGGACATATTTCGAGATATTTCTTCTTCTTGTTGTTCTTCTTCTGCACAGCTAAGCTGGAAGTGGCATTTGCAGCTCGCAATAGTGCAGAGTTATCTCAAAGAAAGGGGCCACGGTGTTTCTGTATCTCTATTATGTTGGTGCGGCTTCGGAACTTTTAAATATCTTGATATATCTCGAGAACTACGCATCTGATCAAAAAATATCATAGAACATAAAAAGTAGGAAACATAATTCTCTACAAAAGAGGTCTCTTAACATTTTGCCATGGCTCGCTTCGTTTCCGAGATATTTGCAGATTTATCTCAAGGGAAGGGGCCTGACGGACATATTTCGAGATATTTCTTCTTCTTGTTGTTCTTCTTCTGCACAGCTAAACTGGAAGTAGCATTTGCAGCTCGCAATAGTGCAGAGTTATCTCAAAGAAAGGGGCCACGGTGTTTCTGTATCTCTATTATGTTGGTGCGGCTTCGGAACTTTTCAATATCTTGATATATCTCGAGAACTACGCATCTGATCAAAAAATATCATAGAACATAAAAAGTAGGAAACTTAATTCTCTACAAAAAAGGTCTCTTAACATTTTGCCATAGCTCGCTTCGTTTCCGAGATATTTGCAGATACATCTCAAGGGAAGGGGCCTGACGGACATATTTCGAGATATTTCTTCTTCTTGTTGTTCTTCTTCTGCACAGCTAAGCTGGAAGTGGCATTTGCGGCTCGCACTAGTGCAGAGTTATCTCAAAGAAAGGGGCCACGGTGTTTCTGTATCTCTATTATGTTGGTGCAGCTTCGGAACTTTTAAATATCTTGGTATATCTCGAGAACTACGCATCTGATCAAAAAATATCGTAGAACGTAAAAAGTAGGAAACTTAATTCTCTACAAAAAAGGTCTCTTAACATTTTGCCATAGCTCGCTTCGTTTCCGAGATATTTGCAGATACATCTCAAGGGAAGGGGCCTGGCGGACATATTTCGAGATATTTCTTCTTCTTGTTGTTCTTCTTCTGCACAGCTAAGCTGGAAGTGGCATTTGCAGCTCGCCATAGTGCAGAGTTATCTCAAAGAAAGGGGCCACGGTGTTTCTGTATCTCTATTCTGTTGGTGCAGCTTCGGAACTTTTAAATATCTTGATATATCTCGAGAACTACGCATCTGATCAAAAAATATCATAGAACATAAAAAGTAGGAAACATAATTCTCTACAAAAAAGGTCTTTTAACATTTTGCCATAGCTCGCTTCGTTTCCGAGATATTTGCAGATACATCTCAAGGGAAGGGGCCTGACGGACATATTTCGAGATATTTCTTCTTCTTGTTGTTCTTCTTCTGCACAGCTAAACTGGAAGTGGCATTTGCAGCTCGCAATAGTGCAGAGTTATCTCAAAGAAAGGGGCCACGGTGTTTCTGTATCTCTATTATGTTGGTGCGGCTTCGGAACTTTTAAATATCTTGATATATCTCGAGAACTACGCATCTGATCAAAAAATATCGTAGAACATAAAAAGTAGGAAACATAATTCTCTACAAAAAAGGTCTCTTAAGATTTTGCCATAGCTCGCTTCGTTTCCGAGATATTTGCAGATTCAGCTCAAAGGAACTGGCCTGACGGACATATTTCGAGATATTTCTTCTTCTTGTTGTTCTTCTTCTCCACAGCTAAACTGGAAGTGGCATTTCCAGCTCGCAATAGTGCAGAGTTATCTCAAAGAAAGGGGCCACGGTGTTTCTGTATCTCTATTATGTTGGTGCGGCTTCGGAACTTTTCAATATCTTGATATATCTCGAGAACTACGCATCTGATCAAAAAATATCATAGAACATAAAAAGTAGGAAACTTAATTCTCTACAAAAAAGGTCTCTTAACATTTTGCCATAGCACGCTTCGTTTCCGAGATATTTGCAGATACATCTCAAGGGAAGGGGCCTGACGGACATATTTCGAGATATTTCTTCTTCTTGTTGTTCTTCTTCTGCACAGCTAAGCTGGAAGTGGCATTTGCGGCTCGCACTAGTGCAGAGTTATCTCAAAGAAAGGGGCCACGGTGTTTCTGTATCTCTATTATGTTGGTGCAGCTTCGGAACTTTTAAATATCTTGGTATATCTCGAGAACTACGCATCTGATCAAAAAATATCATAGAACGTAAAAAGTAGGAAACTTAATTCTCTACAAAAAAGGTCTCTTAACATTTTGCCATAGCTCGCTTCGTTTCCGAGATATTTGCAGATACATCTCAAGGGAAGGGGCCTGGCGGACATATTTCGAGATATTTCTTCTTCTTGTTGTTCTTCTTCTGCACAGCTAAGCTGGAAGTGGCATTTGCAGCTCGCCATAGTGCAGAGTTATCTCAAAGAAAGGGGCCACGGTGTTTCTGTATCTCTATTCTGTTGGTGCAGCTTCGGAACTTTTAAATATCTTGATATATCTCGAGAACTACGCATCTGATCAAAAAATATCATAGAACATAAAAAGTAGGAAACATAATTCTCTACAAAAAAGGTCTTTTAACATTTTGCCATAGCTCGCTTCGTTTCCGAGATATTTGCAGATACATCTCAAGGGAAGGGGCCTGACGGACATATTTCGAGATATTTCTTCTTCTTGTTGTTCTTCTTCTGCACAGCTAAGCTGGAAGTGGCATTTGCAGCTCGCAATAGTGCAGAGTTATCTCATAGAAAGGGGCCACGGTGTTTCTGTATCGCTATTATGTTGGTGCGGCTTCGGAACTTTTAAATATCTTGATATATCTCGAGAACTACGCATCTGATCAAAAAATATCATAGAACGTAAAAAGTAGGAAACTTAATTCTCTACAAAAAAGGTCTCTTAACATTTTGCCATAGCTCGCTTCGTTTCCGAGATATTTGCAGATTTATCTCAAGGGAAGGGGCCTGACGGACATATTTCGAGATATTTCTTCTTCTTGTTGTTCTTCTTCTGCACAGCTAAGCTGGAAGTGGCATTTGCGGCTCGCACTAGTGCAGAGTTATCTCAAAGAAAGGGGCCACGGTGTTTCTGTATCTCTATTATGTTGGTGCGGCTTCGGAACTTTTAAATATCTTGATATATCTTGAGAACTACGCATCTGATCAAAAAATATCATAGAACGTAAAAAGTAGGAAACTTAATTCTCTACAAAAAAGGTCTCTTAACATTTTGCCATAGCTCGCTTCATTTCCGAGATATTTGCAGATTTATCTCAAGGGAAGGGGCCTGACGGACATATTTCGAGATATTTCTTCTTCTTGTTGTTCTTCTTCTGCACAGCTAAGCTGGAAGTGGCATTTGCAGCTCGCAATAGTGCAGAGTTATCTCAAAAAAAGGGGCCACGGTGTTTCTGTATCTCTATTATGTTGGTGCGGCTTCGGAACTTTTAAATATCTTGATATATCTCGAGAACTACGCATCTGATCAAAAAATATCATAGAACATAAATAGTAGGAAACTTAATTCTCTACAAAAAAGGTCTCTTAACATTTTGCCATAGCTCGCTTCGTTTCCGAGATATTTGCAGATATATCTCAAGGGAAGGGGCCTGACGGACATATTTCGAGATATTTCTTCTTCTTGTTGTTCTTCTTCTGCACAGCTAAGCTGGAAGTGGCATTTGCAGCTCGCAATAGTGCAGAGTTATCTCAAAGAAAGGGGCCACGGTGTTTCTGTATCTCTATTATGTTGGTGCGGCTTCGGAACTTTTAAATATCTTGATATATCTCGAGAACTACGCATCTGATCAAAAAATATCATAGAACATAAAAAGTAGGAAACTTAATTCTCTACAAAAAAGGTCTCTTAACATTTTGCCATAGCTCGCTTCGTTTCCGAGATATTTGCAGATATATCTCAAGGGAAGGGGCCTGACGGACATATTTCGAGATATTTCTTCTTCTTGTTGTTCTTCTTCTGCACAGCTAAGCTGGAAGTGGCATTTGCAGCTCGCAATAGTGCAGAGTTATCTCAAAGAAAGGGGCCGCGGTGTTTCTGTATCTCTATTATGTTGGTGCGGCTTCGGAACTTTTAAATATCTTGATATATCTCGAGAACTACGCATCTGATCAAAAAGATCGTACAACGTAAAAAGTAGGAAACATAATTCTCTACAAAAAAGGTCTCTTAACATTTTGCCATAGCTCGCTTCGTTTCCGAGATATTTGCAGATACATCTCAAGGTAAGGGGCCTGACGGACATATTTCGAGATATTTCTTCTTCTTGTTGTTCTTCTTCTGCACAGCTAAGCTGGAAGTGGCATTTACAGCTCGCAATAGTGCAGAGTTATCTCAGAGAAAGGGCCCACGGTGTTTCTGTATCTCTATTATGTTGGTGCGGCTTCGGAACTTTTAAATATCTTGATATATCTCGAGAACTACGCATCTGATCAAAAAATATCATAGAACATAAAAAGTAGGAAACTTAATTCTCTACAAAAAAGGTCTCTTAACATTTTGCCATAGCTCGCTTCGTTTCCGAGATATTTGCAGATATATCTCAAGGGAAGGGGCCTGACGGACATATTTCGAGATATTTCTTCTTCTTGTTGTGCTTCTTCTGCACAGCTAAGCTGGAAGTGGCATTTGCAGCTCGCAATAGTGCAGAGTTATCTCAAAGAAAGGGCCCACGGTGTTTCTGTATCTCTATTATGTTGGTGCGGGTTCGGAACTTTTAAATATCTTGATATATCTCGAGAACTACGCATCTGATCAAAAAATATCATAGAACGTAAAAAGTGGGAAACTTAATTCTCTACAAATAAAGTCTCTTAACATTTTGCCATAGCTCGCTTCGTTTCCGAGATATTTGCAGATTTATCTCAAGGGAGGGGGCCTGACGGACATATTTCGAGATATTTCTTCTTCTTGTTGTTCTTCTTCTGCACAGCTAAGCTGGAAGTGGCATTTGCGGCTCGCACTAGTGCAGAGTTATCTCAAAGAAAGGGGCCACGTTGTTTCTGTATCTCTATTATGTTGGTGCGGCTTCGGAACTTTTAAATATCTTGATATATCTCGAGAACTACGCAGCTGATCAAAAAATATCATAGAGCATAAATAGTAGGAAACTTAATTTCCTACAAAAAAGGTCTCTTAATATTTTGCCACAGCTCGCATCGTTTCCGAGATATTTGCAGATTTACCTCAAGGGAAGGGGCCTGGCGGACTTAATCCGAGATATTTCTTGTTCTTGTTGTGCTTCTTCTGCACAGCTAAGCTCGAACTGGCATTTGCAGCTCGCAATAGTGCAGAGTTTTCTAAAAGAAAGGGGCCACGGTGTTTCTGTATCTCTATTATGTTGGTGCGGCTTCGGAACTTTTAAATATCTTGATATATCTCGAGAACTACACTTCTGATTAAAAAATATCATAGAACATAAAAAGTAGGAAACTTAATTCTCTACAAAAAAGGTCTCTTAACATTTTGCGATAGCTCGCTTCGTTTCCGAGATATTTGCAGATTTATCTCAAGGGAAGGGGCCTGACGGACATATTTCGAGATATTTCTTCTTCTTGTTGTTCTTCTTCTGCACAGCTAAGCTGGAAGTGGCATTTGCAGCTCGCAATAGTGCAGAGTTATCTCAAAGAAAGGGGCCACGTTGTTTCTGTATCTCTATTATGTTGGTGCGGCTTCGGAACTTTTAAATATCTTGATATATCTCGAGAACTACGCAGCTGATCAAAAAATATCATAGAGCATAAATAGTAGGAAACTTAATTTCCTACAAAAAAGGTCTCTTAATATTTTGCCATAGCTCGCATTGTTTCCGACATATTTGCAGATTTAGCTCAAGGGAAGGGGCCTGACGGACATATTCCGAGATATTTCTTGTTCCTGTTGTGCTTCTTCTGCACAGCTAAGCTGGAAGTGGCATTTGCAGCTCGCAATAGTGCAGAGTTATCTCAAAGAAAGGGGCCACGGTGTTTCTGTATCTCTATTATGTTGGTGCGGCTTCGGAACTTTTAAATATCTTGATATATCTCGAGAACTACGCATCTGATCCAAAAATATCATAGAACATAAGAAGTAGGAAACTTAATTCTCTACAAAAAAGGTCTCTTAACATTTTGCCATAGCTCGCTTCGTTTCCGAGATATTTGCAGATTTATCTCAAGGGAAGGGGCCTGACGGACATATTTCGAGATATTTCTTCTTCTTGTTGTTCTTCTTCTGCACAGCTAAGCTGGAAGTGGCATTTTCAGCTCGCAATAGTGCAGAGTTATCTCAAAGAAAGGGGCCACGGTGTTTCTGTATCTCTATTATGTTGGTGCGGCTTCGGAACTTTTAAATATCTTGATATATCTCGAGAACTACACTTCTGACTAAAAAATATCATAGAACATAAAAAGTAGGAAACTTAATTCTCTACAAAAAAGGTCTCTTAACATTTTGCCATAGCTCGCTTCGTTTCCGAGATATTTGCAGATTTATCTCAAGGGAAGGGGCCTGACGGACATATTTCGAGATATTTCTTCTTCTTGTTGTTCTTCTTCTGCACAGCTAAGCTGGAAGTGGCATTTGCAGCTCGCAATAGTGCAGAGTTATCTCAAAGAAAGGGGCCACGGTGTTTCTGTATCTCTATTATGTTGGTGCGGCTTCGGAACTTTTAAATATCTTGATATATCTCGAGAACTACGCATCTGATTAAAAAATATCATAGAACATAAAAAGTAGGAAACTTAATTCTCTACAAAAAAGATCTCTTAACATTTTGCCATAGCTCGCTTCGTTTCCGAGATATTTGCAGATTTATCTCAAGGGAAGGGGCCTGACGGACATATTTCGAGATATTTCTTCTTCTTGTTGTTCTTCTTCTGCACAGCTAAGCTGGAAGTGGCATTTGCGGCTCGCACTAGTGCAGGGTTATCTCAAAGAAAGGGGCCACGTTGTTTCTGTATCTCTATTATGTTGGTGCGGCTTCGGAACTTTTAAATATCTTGATATATCTCGAGAACTACGCAGCTGATCAAAAAATATCATAGAGCATAAATAGTAGGAAACTTAATTTCCTACAAAAAAGGTCTCTTAATATTTTGCCATAGCTCGCATTGTTTCCGACATATTTGCAGATTTAGCTCAAGGGAAGGGGCCTGACGGACATATCCCGAGATATTTCTTGTTCTTGTTGTGCTTCTTCTGCACAGCTAAGCTCGAACTGGCATTTGCAGCTCGCAATAGTGCAGAGTTATCTCACAGAAAGGGGCCACAGTGTTTCTGTATCTCTATTATGTTGGTGCGGCTGCGGAACTTTTAAATATCTTGATATATCTCGAGAATTACGCATCTGATCAAAAAATATCATAGAACGTAAGAAGTAGGAAACTTAATTCTCTACAAAAAAGGTCTCTTAACATTTTGCCACAGCTCGCATCGTTTCCGAGATATTTGCAGATTTACCTCAAGGGAAGGGGCCTGGCGGACTTAATCCGAGATATTTCTTGTTCTTGTTGTGCTTCTTCTGCACAGCTAAGCTCGAACTGGCATTTGCAGCTCGCAATAGTGCAGAGTTATCTAAAAGAAAGGGGCCACGGTGTTTCTGTATCTCTATTATGTTGGTGCGGCTTCGGAACTTTTAAATATCTTGATATATCTCGAGAACTACGCATCTGATCAAAAAATATCATAGAACATAAAAAGTAGGAAACTTAATTCTCTACAAATAAAGTCTCTTAACATTTTGCCATAGCTCGCTTCGTTTCCGAGATATTTGCAGATTTATCTCAAGGGAAGGGGCCTGACGGACATATTTCGAGATATTTCTTCTTCTTGTTGTTCTTCTTCTGCACAGCTAAGCTGGAAGTGGCATTTGCAGCTCGCAATAGTGCAGAGTTATCTCAAAAAAAGGGGCCACGGTGTTTCTGTATCTCTATTATGTTGGTGCGGCTTCGGAACTTTTAAATATCTTGATATATCTCGAGAACTACGCATCTGATCAAAAAATATCATAGAACATAAATAGTAGGAAACTTAATTCTCTACAAAAAAGGTCTCTTAACATTTTGCCATAGCTCGCTTCGTTTCCGAGATATTTGCAGATATATCTCAAGGGAAGGGGCCTGACGGACATATTTCGAGATATTTCTTCTTCTTGTTGTTCTTCTTCTGCACAGCTAAGCTGGAAGTGGCATTTGCAGCTCGCAATAGTGCAGAGTTATCTCAAAGAAAGGGGCCACGGTGTTTCTGTATCTCTATTATGTTGGTGCGGCTTCGGAACTTTTAAATATCTTGATATATCTCGAGAACTACGCATCTGATCAAAAAATATCATAGAACATAAAAAGTAGGAAACTTAATTCTCTACAAAAAAGGTCTCTTAACATTTTGCCATAGCTCGCTTCGTTTCCGAGATATTTGCAGATATATCTCAAGGGAAGGGGCCTGACGGACATATTTCGAGATATTTCTTCTTCTTGTTGTTCTTCTTCTGCACAGCTAAGCTGGAAGTGGCATTTGCAGCTCGCAATAGTGCAGAGTTATCTCAAAGAAAGGGGCCGCGGTGTTTCTGTATCTCTATTATGTTGGTGCGGCTTCGGAACTTTTAAATATCTTGATATATCTCGAGAACTACGCATCTGATCAAAAAGATCGTACAACGTAAAAAGTAGGAAACATAATTCTCTACAAAAAAGGTCTCTTAACATTTTGCCATAGCTCGCTTCGTTTCCGAGATATTTGCAGATACATCTCAAGGTAAGGGGCCTGACGGACATATTTCGAGATATTTCTTCTTCTTGTTGTTCTTCTTCTGCACAGCTAAGCTGGAAGTGGCATTTACAGCTCGCAATAGTGCAGAGTTATCTCAGAGAAAGGGCCCACGGTGTTTCTGTATCTCTATTATGTTGGTGCGGCTTCGGAACTTTTAAATATCTTGATATATCTCGAGAACTACGCATCTGATCAAAAAATATCATAGAACATAAAAAGTAGGAAACTTAATTCTCTACAAAAAAGGTCTCTTAACATTTTGCCATAGCTCGCTTCGTTTCCGAGATATTTGCAGATATATCTCAAGGGAAGGGGCCTGACGGACATATTTCGAGATATTTCTTCTTCTTGTTGTGCTTCTTCTGCACAGCTAAGCTGGAAGTGGCATTTGCAGCTCGCAATAGTGCAGAGTTATCTCAAAGAAAGGGCCCACGGTGTTTCTGTATCTCTATTATGTTGGTGCGGGTTCGGAACTTTTAAATATCTTGATATATCTCGAGAACTACGCATCTGATCAAAAAATATCATAGAACGTAAAAAGTGGGAAACTTAATTCTCTACAAATAAAGTCTCTTAACATTTTGCCATAGCTCGCTTCGTTTCCGAGATATTTGCAGATTTATCTCAAGGGAGGGGGCCTGACGGACATATTTCGAGATATTTCTTCTTCTTGTTGTTCTTCTTCTGCACAGCTAAGCTGGAAGTGGCATTTGCGGCTCGCACTAGTGCAGAGTTATCTCAAAGAAAGGGGCCACGTTGTTTCTGTATCTCTATTATGTTGGTGCGGCTTCGGAACTTTTAAATATCTTGATATATCTCGAGAACTACGCAGCTGATCAAAAAATATCATAGAGCATAAATAGTAGGAAACTTAATTTCCTACAAAAAAGGTCTCTTAATATTTTGCCACAGCTCGCATCGTTTCCGAGATATTTGCAGATTTAGCTCAAGGGAAGGGGCCTGACGGACATATTCCGAGATATTTCTTGTTCCTGTTGTGCTTCTTCTGCACAGCTAAGCTGGAAGTGGCATTTGCAGCTCGCAATAGTGCAGAGTTATCTCAAAGAAAGGGGCCACGGTGTTTCTGTATCTCTATTATGTTGGTGCGGCTTCGGAACTTTTAAATATCTTGATATATCTCGAGAACTACGCATCTGATCCAAAAATATCATAGAACATAAGAAGTAGGAAACTTAATTCTCTACAAAAAAGGTCTCTTAACATTTTGCCATAGCTCGCTTCGTTTCCGAGATATTTGCAGATTTATCTCAAGGGAAGGGGCCTGACGGACATATTTCGAGATATTTCTTCTTCTTGTTGTTCTTCTTCTGCACAGCTAAGCTGGAAGTGGCATTTTCAGCTCGCAATAGTGCAGAGTTATCTCAAAGAAAGGGGCCACGGTGTTTCTGTATCTCTATTATGTTGGTGCGGCTTCGGAACTTTTAAATATCTTGATATATCTCGAGAACTACACTTCTGACTAAAAAATATCATAGAACATAAAAAGTAGGAAACTTAATTCTCTACAAAAAAGGTCTCTTAACATTTTGCCATAGCTCGCTTCGTTTCCGAGATATTTGCAGATTTATCTCAAGGGAAGGGGCCTGACGGACATATTTCGAGATATTTCTTCTTCTTGTTGTTCTTCTTCTGCACAGCTAAGCTGGAAGTGGCATTTGCAGCTCGCAATAGTGCAGAGTTATCTCAAAGAAAGGGGCCACGGTGTTTCTGTATCTCTATTATGTTGGTGCGGCTTCGGAACTTTTAAATATCTTGATATATCTCGAGAACTACGCATCTGATTAAAAAATATCATAGAACATAAAAAGTAGGAAACTTAATTCTCTACAAAAAAGATCTCTTAACATTTTGCCATAGCTCGCTTCGTTTCCGAGATATTTGCAGATTTATCTCAAGGGAAGGGGCCTGACGGACATATTTCGAGATATTTCTTCTTCTTGTTGTTCTTCTTCTGCACAGCTAAGCTGGAAGTGGCATTTGCGGCTCGCACTAGTGCAGGGTTATCTCAAAGAAAGGGGCCACGTTGTTTCTGTATCTCTATTATGTTGGTGCGGCTTCGGAACTTTTAAATATCTTGATATATCTCGAGAACTACGCAGCTGATCAAAAAATATCATAGAGCATAAATAGTAGGAAACTTAATTTCCTACAAAAAAGGTCTCTTAATATTTTGCCATAGCTCGCATTGTTTCCGACATATTTGCAGATTTAGCTCAAGGGAAGGGGCCTGACGGACATATCCCGAGATATTTCTTGTTCTTGTTGTGCTTCTTCTGCACAGCTAAGCTCGAACTGGCATTTGCAGCTCGCAATAGTGCAGAGTTATCTCACAGAAAGGGGCCACAGTGTTTCTGTATCTCTATTATGTTGGTGCGGCTGCGGAACTTTTAAATATCTTGATATATCTCGAGAATTACGCATCTGATCAAAAAATATCATAGAACGTAAGAAGTAGGAAACTTAATTCTCTACAAAAAAGGTCTCTTAACATTTTGCCACAGCTCGCATCGTTTCCGAGATATTTGCAGATTTACCTCAAGGGAAGGGGCCTGGCGGACTTAATCCGAGATATTTCTTGTTCTTGTTGTGCTTCTTCTGCACAGCTAAGCTCGAACTGGCATTTGCAGCTCGCAATAGTGCAGAGTTATCTAAAAGAAAGGGGCCACGGTGTTTCTGTATCTCTATTATGTTGGTGCGGCTTCGGAACTTTTAAATATCTTGATATATCTCGAGAACTACGCATCTGATCAAAAAATATCATAGAACATAAAAAGTAGGAAACTTAATTCTCTACAAATAAAGTCTCTTAACATTTTGCCATAGCTCGCTTCGTTTCCGAGATATTTGCAGATTTATCTCAAGGGAAGGGGCCTGACGGACATATTTCGAGATATTTCTTCTTCTTGTTGTTCTTCTTCTGCACAGCTAAGCTGGAAGTGGCATTTGCAGCTCGCAATAGTGCAGAGTTATCTCAAAGAAAGGGGCCACGGTGTTTCTGTATCTCTATTATGTTGGTGCGGCTTCGGAACTTTTAAGTATCTTGATATATCTCGAGAACTACGCATCTGATCAAAAAATATCATAGAACATAAAAAGTAGGAAACTTAATTCTCTAGAAAAAAGGTCTCTTAACATTTTGCCATAGCTCGCTTCGTTTCCGAGATATTTGCAGATTTACCTCAAGGGAAGGGGCCTGGCGGACTTAATCCGAGATATTTCTTCTTCTTGTTGTTCTTCTTCTGCACAGCTAAGCTGGAAGTGGCATTTGCAGCTCGCAATAGTGCAGAGTTATCTCAAAGAAAGGGGCCACGGTGTTTCTGTATCTCTATTATGTTGGTGCGGCTTCGGAACTTTTAAATATCTTGATATATCTCGAGAACTACGCATCTGATTAAAAAATATCATAGAACATAAAAAGTAGGAAACTTAATTCTCTACAAAAAAGATCTCTTAACATTTTGCCATAGCTCGCTTCGTTTCCGAGATATTTGCAGATTTATCTCAAGGGAAGGGGCCTGACGGACATATTTCGAGATATTTCTTCTTCTTGTTGTTCTTCTTCTGCACAGCTAAGCTGGAAGTGGCATTTGCGGCTCGCACTAGTGCAGGGTTATCTCAAAGAAGGGGGCCACGTTGTTTCTGTATCTCTATTATGTTGGTGCGGCTTCGGAACTTTTAAATATCTTGATATATCTCGAGAACTACGCAGCTGATCAAAAAATATCGTAGAACATAAAAAGTAGGAAACATAATTCTCTACAAAAAAGGTCTCTTAAGATTTTGCCATAGCTCGCTTCGTTTCCGAGATATTTGCAGATTCAGCTCAAAGGAACTGGCCTGACGGACATATTTCGAGATATTTCTTCTTCTTGTTGTTCTTCTTCTCCACAGCTAAACTGGAAGTGGCATTTCCAGCTCGCAATAGTGCAGAGTTATCTCAAAGAAAGGGGCCACGGTGTTTCTGTATCTCTATTATGTTGGTGCGGCTTCGGAACTTTTCAATATCTTGATATATCTCGAGAACTACGCATCTGATCAAAAAATATCATAGAACATAAAAAGTAGGAAACTTAATTCTCTACAAAAAAGGTCTCTTAACATTTTGCCATAGCACGCTTCGTTTCCGAGATATTTGCAGATACATCTCAAGGGAAGGGGCCTGACGGACATATTTCGAGATATTTCTTCTTCTTGTTGTTCTTCTTCTGCACAGCTAAGCTGGAAGTGGCATTTGCGGCTCGCACTAGTGCAGAGTTATCTCAAAGAAAGGGGCCACGGTGTTTCTGTATCTCTATTATGTTGGTGCAGCTTCGGAACTTTTAAATATCTTGGTATATCTCGAGAACTACGCATCTGATCAAAAAATATCATAGAACGTAAAAAGTAGGAAACTTAATTCTCTACAAAAAAGGTCTCTTAACATTTTGCCATAGCTCGCTTCGTTTCCGAGATATTTGCAGATACATCTCAAGGGAAGGGGCCTGGCGGACATATTTCGAGATATTTCTTCTTCTTGTTGTTCTTCTTCTGCACAGCTAAGCTGGAAGTGGCATTTGCAGCTCGCCATAGTGCAGAGTTATCTCAAAGAAAGGGGCCACGGTGTTTCTGTATCTCTATTCTGTTGGTGCAGCTTCGGAACTTTTAAATATCTTGATATATCTCGAGAACTACGCATCTGATCAAAAAATATCATAGAACATAAAAAGTAGGAAACATAATTCTCTACAAAAAAGGTCTTTTAACATTTTGCCATAGCTCGCTTCGTTTCCGAGATATTTGCAGATACATCTCAAGGGAAGGGGCCTGACGGACATATTTCGAGATATTTCTTCTTCTTGTTGTTCTTCTTCTGCACAGCTAAGCTGGAAGTGGCATTTGCAGCTCGCAATAGTGCAGAGTTATCTCATAGAAAGGGGCCACGGTGTTTCTGTATCGCTATTATGTTGGTGCGGCTTCGGAACTTTTAAATATCTTGATATATCTCGAGAACTACGCATCTGATCAAAAAATATCATAGAACGTAAAAAGTAGGAAACTTAATTCTCTACAAAAAAGGTCTCTTAACATTTTGCCATAGCTCGCTTCGTTTCCGAGATATTTGCAGATTTATCTCAAGGGAAGGGGCCTGACGGACATATTTCGAGATATTTCTTCTTCTTGTTGTTCTTCTTCTGCACAGCTAAGCTGGAAGTGGCATTTGCGGCTCGCACTAGTGCAGAGTTATCTCAAAGAAAGGGGCCACGGTGTTTCTGTATCTCTATTATGTTGGTGCGGCTTCGGAACTTTTAAATATCTTGATATATCTTGAGAACTACGCATCTGATCAAAAAATATCATAGAACGTAAAAAGTAGGAAACTTAATTCTCTACAAAAAAGGTCTCTTAACATTTTGCCATAGCTCGCTTCATTTCCGAGATATTTGCAGATTTATCTCAAGGGAAGGGGCCTGACGGACATATTTCGAGATATTTCTTCTTCTTGTTGTTCTTCTTCTGCACAGCTAAGCTGGAAGTGGCATTTGCAGCTCGCAATAGTGCAGAGTTATCTCAAAAAAAGGGGCCACGGTGTTTCTGTATCTCTATTATGTTGGTGCGGCTTCGGAACTTTTAAATATCTTGATATATCTCGAGAACTACGCATCTGATCAAAAAATATCATAGAACATAAATAGTAGGAAACTTAATTCTCTACAAAAAAGGTCTCTTAACATTTTGCCATAGCTCGCTTCGTTTCCGAGATATTTGCAGATATATCTCAAGGGAAGGGGCCTGACGGACATATTTCGAGATATTTCTTCTTCTTGTTGTTCTTCTTCTGCACAGCTAAGCTGGAAGTGGCATTTGCAGCTCGCAATAGTGCAGAGTTATCTCAAAGAAAGGGGCCACGGTGTTTCTGTATCTCTATTATGTTGGTGCGGCTTCGGAACTTTTAAATATCTTGATATATCTCGAGAACTACGCATCTGATCAAAAAATATCATAGAACATAAAAAGTAGGAAACTTAATTCTCTACAAAAAAGGTCTCTTAACATTTTGCCATAGCTCGCTTCGTTTCCGAGATATTTGCAGATATATCTCAAGGGAAGGGGCCTGACGGACATATTTCGAGATATTTCTTCTTCTTGTTGTTCTTCTTCTGCACAGCTAAGCTGGAAGTGGCATTTGCAGCTCGCAATAGTGCAGAGTTATCTCAAAGAAAGGGGCCGCGGTGTTTCTGTATCTCTATTATGTTGGTGCGGCTTCGGAACTTTTAAATATCTTGATATATCTCGAGAACTACGCATCTGATCAAAAAGATCGTACAACGTAAAAAGTAGGAAACATAATTCTCTACAAAAAAGGTCTCTTAACATTTTGCCATAGCTCGCTTCGTTTCCGAGATATTTGCAGATACATCTCAAGGTAAGGGGCCTGACGGACATATTTCGAGATATTTCTTCTTCTTGTTGTTCTTCTTCTGCACAGCTAAGCTGGAAGTGGCATTTACAGCTCGCAATAGTGCAGAGTTATCTCAGAGAAAGGGCCCACGGTGTTTCTGTATCTCTATTATGTTGGTGCGGCTTCGGAACTTTTAAATATCTTGATATATCTCGAGAACTACGCATCTGATCAAAAAATATCATAGAACATAAAAAGTAGGAAACTTAATTCTCTACAAAAAAGGTCTCTTAACATTTTGCCATAGCTCGCTTCGTTTCCGAGATATTTGCAGATATATCTCAAGGGAAGGGGCCTGACGGACATATTTCGAGATATTTCTTCTTCTTGTTGTGCTTCTTCTGCACAGCTAAGCTGGAAGTGGCATTTGCAGCTCGCAATAGTGCAGAGTTATCTCAAAGAAAGGGCCCACGGTGTTTCTGTATCTCTATTATGTTGGTGCGGGTTCGGAACTTTTAAATATCTTGATATATCTCGAGAACTACGCATCTGATCAAAAAATATCATAGAACGTAAAAAGTGGGAAACTTAATTCTCTACAAATAAAGTCTCTTAACATTTTGCCATAGCTCGCTTCGTTTCCGAGATATTTGCAGATTTATCTCAAGGGAGGGGGCCTGACGGACATATTTCGAGATATTTCTTCTTCTTGTTGTTCTTCTTCTGCACAGCTAAGCTGGAAGTGGCATTTGCGGCTCGCACTAGTGCAGAGTTATCTCAAAGAAAGGGGCCACGTTGTTTCTGTATCTCTATTATGTTGGTGCGGCTTCGGAACTTTTAAATATCTTGATATATCTCGAGAACTACGCAGCTGATCAAAAAATATCATAGAGCATAAATAGTAGGAAACTTAATTTCCTACAAAAAAGGTCTCTTAACATTTTGCCACAGCTCGCATCGTTTCCGAGATATTTGCAGATTTACCTCAAGGGAAGGGGCCTGGCGGACTTAATCCGAGATATTTCTTGTTCTTGTTGTGCTTCTTCTGCACAGCTAAGCTCGAACTGGCATTTGCAGCTCGCAATAGTGCAGAGTTATCTAAAAGAAAGGGGCCACGGTGTTTCTGTATCTCTATTATGTTGGTGCGGCTTCGGAACTTTTAAATATCTTGATATATCTCGAGAACTACGCATCTGATCAAAAAATATCATAGAACATAAAAAGTAGGAAACTTAATTCTCTACAAATAAAGTCTCTTAACATTTTGCCATAGCTCGCTTCGTTTCCGAGATATTTGCAGATTTATCTCAAGGGAAGGGGCCTGACGGACATATTTCGAGATATTTCTTCTTCTTGTTGTTCTTCTTCTGCACAGCTAAGCTGGAAGTGGCATTTGCAGCTCGCAATAGTGCAGAGTTATCTCAAAGAAAGGGGCCACGGTGTTTCTGTATCTCTATTATGTTGGTGCGGCTTCGGAACTTTTAAGTATCTTGATATATCTCGAGAACTACGCATCTGATCAAAAAATATCATAGAACATAAAAAGTAGGAAACTTAATTCTCTAGAAAAAAGGTCTCTTAACATTTTGCCATAGCTCGCTTCGTTTCCGAGATATTTGCAGATTTACCTCAAGGGAAGGGGCCTGGCGGACTTAATCCGAGATATTTCTTCTTCTTGTTGTTCTTCTTCTGCACAGCTAAGCTGGAAGTGGCATTTGCAGCTCGCAATAGTGCAGAGTTATCTCAAAGAAAGGGGCCACGGTGTTTCTGTATCTCTATTATGTTGGTGCGGCTTCGGAACTTTTAAATATCTTGATATATCTCGAGAACTACGCATCTGATTAAAAAATATCATAGAACATAAAAAGTAGGAAACTTAATTCTCTACAAAAAAGATCTCTTAACATTTTGCCATAGCTCGCTTCGTTTCCGAGATATTTGCAGATTTATCTCAAGGGAAGGGGCCTGACGGACATATTTCGAGATATTTCTTCTTCTTGTTGTTCTTCTTCTGCACAGCTAAGCTGGAAGTGGCATTTGCGGCTCGCACTAGTGCAGGGTTATCTCAAAGAAAGGGGCCACGTTGTTTCTGTATCTCTATTATGTTGGTGCGGCTTCGGAACTTTTAAATATCTTGATATATCTCGAGAACTACGCAGCTGATCAAAAAATATCATAGAGCATAAATAGTAGGAAACTTAATTTCCTACAAAAAAGGTCTCTTAATATTTTGCCATAGCTCGCATTGTTTCCGACATATTTGCAGATTTAGCTCAAGGGAAGGGGCCTGACGGACATATTCCGAGATATTTCTTGTTCTTGTTGTGCTTCTTCTGCACAGCTAAGCTCGAACTGGCATTTGCAGCTCGCAATAGTGCAGAGTTATCTAAAAGAAAGGGGCCACGGTGTTTCTGTATCTCTATTATGTTGGTGCGGCTTCGGATCTTTTAAATATCTTGATATATCTCGAGAACTACGCATCTGATCAAAAAATATCATAGAACATAAAAAGTAGGAAACTTAATTCTCTACAAATAAAGTCTCTTAACATTTTGCCATAGCTCGCTTCGTTTCCGAGATATTTGCAGATTTATCTCAAGGGAAGGGGCCTGACGGACATATTTCGAGATATTTCTTCTTCTTGTTGTTCTTCTTCTGCACAGCTAAGCTGGAAGTGGCATTTGCAGCTCGCAATAGTGCAGAGTTATCTCAAAGAAAGGGGCCACGGTGTTTCTGTATCTCTATTATGTTGGTGCGGCTTCGGAACTTTTAAGTATCTTGATATATCTCGAGAACTACGCATCTGATCAAAAAATATCATAGAACATAAAAAGTAGGAAACTTAATTCTCTACAAAAAAGGTCTCTTAACATTTTGCCATAGCTCGCTTCGTTTCCGAGATATTTGCAGATTTATCTCAAGGGAAGGGGCCTGACGGACATATTTCGAGATATTTCTTCTTCTTGTTGTTCTTCTTCTGCACAGCTAAGCTGGAAGTGGCATTTGCAGCTCGCAATAGTGCAGAGTAATCTCGCAGAAAGGGGCCACGTTGTTTCTGTATCTCTATTATGTTGGTGCGGCTTCGGAACTTTTAAATATCTTGATATATCTCGAGAACTACGCAGCTGATCAAAAAATATCATAGAGCATAAATAGTAGGAAACTTAATTTCCTACAAAAAAGGTCTCTTAATATTTTGCCATAGCTCGCAATTGTTTCCGACATATTTGCAGATTTAGCTCAAGGGAAGGGGCCTGACGGACATATTCCGAGATATTTCTTGTTCTTGTTGTGCTTCTTCTGCACAGCTATGCTCGAACTGGCATTTGCAGCTCGCAATAGTGCAGAGTTATCTCACAGAAAGGGGCCACGGTGTTTCTGAATCTCTATTATGTTGGTGCGGCTTCGGAACTTTTAAATATCTCGATATATCTCGAAAACCACGCTTCTGATCAAAAAATATCATAGAACATAAATTGTAGGAAACATAATTCTCTACAAAAAACGTCTCTTAACATTTTGCCATAGCTCGCTTCGTTTCCGAGATATTTGCAGATTCAGCTCAAAGGAACGGGCCTGACGGACATATTTCGAGATATTTCTTCTTCTTGTTGTTCTTCTTCTGCACAGCTGAACTGGAAGTGGCATTTCCAGCTCGCAATAGTGCAGAATTATCTCAAAGAACGGGGCCACGGTGTTCCTGTATCTCTATTATGTTGGTGCGGCTTCGGAACTTTTAAATATCTTGATATATCTCGATAACTACGCATCTGATCAACAAATATCATAGAACATAAAAAGTAGGAAACTTAATTCTGTACAAAAAAGGTCTCTTAACATTTTGCCATAGCTCGCTTCGTTTCCGAGATATTTGCAAATTTATCTCAAGGGAAGGGGCCTGGCGGACATATTTCGAGATATTTCTTCTTCTTGTTGTTCTTCTTCTTCACAGCTAAACTGGAAGTGGCATTTCCAGCTCGCAATAGTGCAGAGTTATCTCAAAGAAAGGGGCCACGGTGTTTCTGTATCTCTATTATGTTGGTGCGGCTTCGGAACTTTTAAATATCTTGATATATCTCGAGAACTACGCATCTGATCAAAAAATATCATAGAACATAAAAAGTAGGAAACTTAATTCTCTACAAAAAAGGTCTCTTAACATTTTGCCATAGCTCGTTTCGTTTCCGAGATATTTGCAGATTTATCTCAGGGGAAGGGGCCTGACGGACATATTTCGAGATATTTCTTCTTCTTGTTGTTCTTCTTCTGCAAAGCTAAGCTGGAAGTGGCATTTGCAGCTCGCAATAGTGCAGAGTTATCTCAAAGAAAGGGGCCACGGTGTTTCTGTATCTCTATTATGTTGGTGCGGCTTCGGAACTTTTAAATATCTTGATATATCTCGAGAACTACGCATCTGATCAAAAAATATCGTAGAACATAAAAAGTAGGAAACATAATTCTCTACAAAAAAGGTCTCTTAAGATTTTGCCATAGCTCGCTCCGTTTCCGAGATATTTGCAGATTCAGCTCAAAGGAACTGGCCTGACGGACATATTTCGAGATATTTCTTCTTCTTGTTGTTCTTCTTCTCCACAGCTAAACTGGAAGTGGCATTTCCAGCTCGCAATAGTGCAGAGTTATCTCAAAGAAAGGGGCCACGGTGTTTCTGTATCTCTATTATGTTGGTGCGGCTTCGGAACTTTTAAATATCTTGATATATCTCCAGAACTACGCATCTGATCAAAAAATATCATAGACCATAAAAAGTAGGAAACATAATTCTCTACAAAAAAGGTCTCTTAACATTTTGCCATAGCTCGCTTCGTTTCCGAGATATTTGCAGATTTATCTCAAGGGAAGGGGCCTGACGGACATATTTCGAGATATTTCTTCTTCTTGTTGTTCTTCTTCTGCACAGCTAAACTGGAAGTGGCATTTCCAGCTCGCAATAGTGCAGAGTTATCTCAAAGAAAGGGGCCACGGTGTTTCTGTACCTCTATTATGTTGGTGCGGCTTCGGAACTTTTAAATATCTTGGTATATCTCGAGAACTACGCATCTGATCAAAAAATATCATAGAACGTAAAAAGTAGGAAACTTAATTCTCTACAAAAAAGGTCTCTCAACATTTTGCCATAGCTCGCTTCGTTTCCGAGATATTTGCAGATACATCTCAAGGGAAGGGGCCTGGCGGACATATTTCGAGATATTTCTTCTTCTTGTTGTTCTTCTTCTGCACAGCTAAGCTGGAAGTGGCATTTGCAGCTCGCCATAGTGCAGAGTTATCTCAAAGAAAGGGGCCACGGTGTTTCTGTATCTCTATTCTGTTGGTGCAGCTTCGGAACTTTTAAATATCTTGATATATCTCGAGAACTACGCATCTGATCAAAAAATATCATAGAACATAAAAAGTAGGAAACATAATTCTCTACAAAAAAGGTCTTTTAACATTTTGCCATAGCTCGCTTCGTTTCCGAGATATTTGCAGATACATCTCAAGGGAAGGGGCCTGACGGACATATTTCGAGATATTTCTTCTTCTTGTTGTTCTTCTTCTGCACAGCTAAACTGGAAGTGGCATTTGCAGCTCGCAATAGTGCAGAGTTATCTCAAAGAAAGGGGCCACGGTGTTTCTGTATCGCTATTATGTTGGTGCGGCTTCGGAACTTTTCAATATCTTGATATATCTCGAGAACTACGCATCTGATCAAAAAATATCATAGAACATAAAAAGTAGGAAACTTAATTCTCTACAAAAAAGGTCTCTTAACATTTTGCCATAGCACGCTTCGTTTCCGAGATATTTGCAGATACATCTCAAGGGAAGGGGCCTGACGGACATATTTCGAGATATTTCTTCTTCTTGTTGTTCTTCTTCTGCACAGCTAAGCTGGAAGTGGCATTTGCGGCTCGCACTAGTGCAGAGTTATCTCAAAGAAAGGGGCCACGGTGTTTCTGTATCTCTATTATGTTGGTGCAGCTTCGGAACTTTTAAATATCTTGGTATATCTCGAGAACTACGCATCTGATCAAAAAATATCATAGAACGTAAAAAGTAGGAAACTTAATTCTCTACAAAAAAGGTCTCTTAACATTTTGCCATAGCTCGCTTCGTTTCCGAGATATTTGCAGATACATCTCAAGGGAAGGGGCCTGGCGGACATATTTCGAGATATTTCTTCTTCTTGTTGTTCTTCTTCTGCACAGCTAAGCTGGAAGTGGCATTTGCAGCTCGCCATAGTGCAGAGTTATCTCAAAGAAAGGGGCCACGGTGTTTCTGTATCTCTATTCTGTTGGTGCAGCTTCGGAACTTTTAAATATCTTGATATATCTCGAGAACTACGCATCTGATCAAAAAATATCATAGAACATAAAAAGTAGGAAACATAATTCTCTACAAAAAAGGTCTTTTAACATTTTGCCATAGCTCGCTTCGTTTCCGAGATATTTGCAGATACATCTCAAGGGAAGGGGCCTGACGGACATATTTCGAGATATTTCTTCTTCTTGTTGTTCTTCTTCTGCACAGCTAAGCTGGAAGTGGCATTTGCAGCTCGCAATAGTGCAGAGTTATCTCATAGAAAGGGGCCACGGTGTTTCTGTATCGCTATTATGTTGGTGCGGCTTCGGAACTTTTAAATATCTTGATATATCTCGAGAACTACGCATCTGATCAAAAAATATCATAGAACGTAAAAAGTAGGAAACTTAATTCTCTACAAAAAAGGTCTCTTAACATTTTGCCATAGCTCGCTTCGTTTCCGAGATATTTGCAGATTTATCTCAAGGGAAGGGGCCTGACGGACATATTTCGAGATATTTCTTCTTCTTGTTGTTCTTCTTCTGCACAGCTAAGCTGGAAGTGGCATTTGCGGCTCGCACTAGTGCAGAGTTATCTCAAAGAAAGGGGCCACGGTGTTTCTGTATCTCTATTATGTTGGTGCGGCTTCGGAACTTTTAAATATCTTGATATATCTTGAGAACTACGCATCTGATCAAAAAATATCATAGAACGTAAAAAGTAGGAAACTTAATTCTCTACAAACAAGGTCTCTTAACATTTTGCCATAGCTCGCTTCATTTCCGAGATATTTGCAGATTTATCTCAAGGGAAGGGGCCTGACGGACATATTTCGAGATATTTCTTCTTCTTGTTGTTCTTCTTCTGCACAGCTAAGCTGGAAGTGGCATTTGCAGCTCGCAATAGTGCAGAGTTATCTCAAAAAAAGGGGCCACGGTGTTTCTGTATCTCTATTATGTTGGTGCGGCTTCGGAACTTTTAAATATCTTGATATATCTCGAGAACTACGCATCTGATCAAAAAATATCATAGAACATAAATAGTAGGAAACTTAATTCTCTACAAAAAAGGTCTCTTAACATTTTGCCATAGCTCGCTTCGTTTCCGAGATATTTGCAGATATATCTCAAGGGAAGGGGCCTGACGGGCATATTTCGATATATTTCTTCTTCTTGTTGTTCTTCTTCTGCACAGCTAAGCTGGAAGTGGCATTTGCAGCTCGCAATAGTGCAGAGTTATCTCAAAGAAAGGGGCCACGGTGTTTCTGTATCTCTATTATGTTGGTGCGGCTTCGGAACTTTTAAATATCTTGATATATCTCGAGAACTACGCATCTGATCAAAAAATATCATAGAACATAAAAAGTAGGAAACTTAATTCTCTACAAAAAAGGTCTCTTAACATTTTGCCATAGCTCGCTTCGTTTCCGAGATATTTGCAGATATATCTCAAGGGAAGGGGCCTGACGGACATATTTCGAGATATTTCTTCTTCTTGTTGTTCTTCTTCTGCACAGCTAAGCTGGAAGTGGCATTTGCAGCTCGCAATAGTGCAGAGTTATCTCAAAGAAAGGGTCCGCGGTGTTTCTGTATCTCTATTATGTTGGTGCGGCTTCGGAACTTTTAAATATCTTGGTATATCTCGAGAACTACGCATCTGATCAAAAAATATCATAGAACGTAAAAAGTAGGAAACTTAATTCTCTACAAAAAAGGTCTCTTAACATTTTGCCATAGCTCGCTTCGTTTCCGAGATATTTGCAGATACATCTCAAGGGAAGGGGCCTGGCGGACATATTTCGAGATATTTCTTCTTCTTGTTGTTCTTCTTCTGCACAGCTAAGCTGGAAGTGGCATTTGCAGCTCGCCATAGTGCAGAGTTATCTCAAAGAAAGGGGCCACGGTGTTTCTGTATCTCTATTCTGTTGGTGCAGCTTCGGAACTTTTAAATATCTTGATATATCTCGAGAACTACGCATCTGATCAAAAAATATCATAGAACATAAAAAGTAGGAAACATAATTCTCTACAAAAAAGGTCTTTTAACATTTTGCCATAGCTCGCTTCGTTTCCGAGATATTTGCAGATACATCTCAAGGGAAGGGGCCTGACGGACATATTTCGAGATATTTCTTCTTCTTGTTGTTCTTCTTCTGCACAGCTAAGCTGGAAGTGGCATTTGCAGCTCGCAATAGTGCAGAGTTATCTCATAGAAAGGGGCCACGGTGTTTCTGTATCGCTATTATGTTGGTGCGGCTTCGGAACTTTTAAATATCTTGATATATCTCGAGAACTACGCATCTGATCAAAAAATATCATAGAACGTAAAAAGTAGGAAACTTAATTCTCTACAAAAAAGGTCTCTTAACATTTTGCCATAGCTCGCTTCGTTTCCGAGATATTTGCAGATTTATCTCAAGGGAAGGGGCCTGACGGACATATTTCGAGATATTTCTTCTTCTTGTTGTTCTTCTTCTGCACAGCTAAGCTGGAAGTGGCATTTGCGGCTCGCACTAGTGCAGAGTTATCTCAAAGAAAGGGGCCACGGTGTTTCTGTATCTCTATTATGTTGGTGCGGCTTCGGAACTTTTAAATATCTTGATATATCTTGAGAACTACGCATCTGATCAAAAAATATCATAGAACGTAAAAAGTAGGAAACTTAATTCTCTACAAACAAGGTCTCTTAACATTTTGCCATAGCTCGCTTCATTTCCGAGATATTTGCAGATTTATCTCAAGGGAAGGGGCCTGACGGACATATTTCGAGATATTTCTTCTTCTTGTTGTTCTTCTTCTGCACAGCTAAGCTGGAAGTGGCATTTGCAGCTCGCAATAGTGCAGAGTTATCTCAAAAAAAGGGGCCACGGTGTTTCTGTATCTCTATTATGTTGGTGCGGCTTCGAAACTTTTAAATATCTTGATATATCTCGAGAACTACGCATCTGATCAAAAAATATCATAGAACATAAATAGTAGGAAACTTAATTCTCTACAAAAAAGGTCTCTTAACATTTTGCCATAGCTCGCTTCGTTTCCGAGATATTTGCAGATATATCTCAAGGGAAGGGGCCTGACGGACATATTTCGATATATTTCTTCTTCTTGTTGTTCTTCTTCTGCACAGCTAAGCTGGAAGTGGCATTTGCAGCTCGCAATAGTGCAGAGTTATCTCAAAGAAAGGGTCCGCGGTGTTTCTGTATCTCTATTATGTTGGTGCGGCTTCGGAACTTTTAAATATCTTGATATATCTCGAGAACTACGCATCTGATCAAAAAGATCGTACAACGTAAAAAGTAGGAAACATAATTCTCTACAAAAAAGGTCTCTTAACATTTTGCCATAGCTCGCTTCGTTTCCGAGATATTTGCAGATACATCTCAAGGTAAGGGGCCTGACGGACATATTTCGAGATATTTCTTCTTCTTGTTGTTCTTCTTCTGCACAGCTAAGCTGGAAGTGGCATTTACAGCTCGCAATAGTGCAGAGTTATCTCAGAGAAAGGGCCCACGGTGTTTCTGTATCTCTATTATGTTGGTGCGGCTTCGGAACTTTTAAATATCTTGATATATCTCGAGAACTACGCATCTGATCAACAAATATCATAGAACATAAAAAGTAGGAAACTTAATTCTGTACAAAAAAGGTCTCTTAACATTTTGCCATAGCTCGCTTCGTTTCCGAGATATTTGCAGATTTATCTCAAGGGAAGGGGCCTGACGGACATATTTCGAGATATTTCTTCTTCTTGTTGTTCTTCTTCTGCACAGCTAAGCTGGAAGTGGCATTTACAGCTCGCAATAGTGCAGAGTTATCTCAAAGAAGGGGGCCACGGTGTTTCTGTATCTCTATTATGTTGGTGCGGCTTCGGAACTTTTAAATATCTTGATATATCTCGAGAACTACGCATCTGATCAAAAAATATCATAGAACATAAAAAGTAGGAAACTTAATTCTCTACAAAAAAGGTCTCTTAACATTTTGCCATAGCTCGCTTCGTTTCCGAGACATTTGCAGATACATCTCAAGGGAAGGGGCCTGACGGACATATTTCGAGATATTTCTTCTTCTTGTTGTTCTTCTCCTGCACAGCTAAGCTGGAAGTGGCATTTACAGCTCGCAATAGTGCAGAGTTATCTCAAAGAAGGGGGCCACGGTGTTTCTGTATCTCTATTATGTTGGTGCGGCTTCGGAACTTTTAAATATCTTGATATATCTCGAGAACTACGCATCTGATCAAAAAATATCATAGAACATAAAAAGTAGGAAACTTAATTCTCTACAAATAAAGTCTCTTAACATTTTGCCATAGCTCGCTTCGTTTCCGAGATATTTGCAGATTTATCTCAAGGGAAGGGGCCTGACGGACATATTTCGAGATATTTCTTCTTGTTGTTGTTCTTCTTCTGCACAGCTAAGCTGGAAGTGGCATTTGCAGCTCGCAATAGTGCAGAGTTATCTCAAAGAAAGGGGCCACGGTGTTTCTGTATCTCTATTATGTTGGTGCGGCTTCGGAACTTTTAAATATCTTGATATATCTCGAGAACTACGCATCTGATCAAAAAATATCATAGAACATAAAAAATAGGAAACTTAATTCTCTACAAAAAAGGTCTCTTAACATTTTGCCATAGCTCGCTTCGTTTCCGAGATATTTGCAGATTTATCTCAAGGGAAGGGGCCTGACGGACATATTTCGAGATACTTCTTCTTCTTGTTGTTCTTCTTCTGCACAGTTAAACTGGAAGTGGCATTTCCAGCTCGCAATAGTGCAGAGTTATCTCAAAGAAAGGGGCCACGGTGTTTCTGTATCTCTATTATGTTGGTGCGGCTTCGGAACTTTTAAATATCTTGATATATCTCGAGAACTACGCATCTCATTAAAAAATATCATAGAACATAAAAAGTAGGAAACTTAATTCTCTACAAAAAAGGTCTCTTAACATTTTGCCATAGCTCGCTTCGTTTCCGAGATATTTGCAGATTTATCTCAAGGGAACGGGCCTGACGGACATATTTCGAGATATTTCTTCTTCTTGTTGTTCTTCTTCTGCACAGCTAAGCTGGAAGTGGCATTTGCAGCTCGCAATAGTGCAGAGTTATCTCAAAGAAAGGGGCCACGGTGTTTCTGTATCTCTATTATGTTGGTGCGGCTTCGGAACTTTTAAATATCTTGATATATCTCGAGAACTACGCATCTGATCAACAAATATCATAGAACATAAAAAGTAGGAAACTAATTCTCTACAAAAAAGGTCTCTTAACATTTTGCCATAGCTCGCTTCGTTTCCGAGATATTTGCAGATTTATCTCAAGGGAAGGGGCCTGACGGACATATTTCGAGATATTTCTTCTTCTTGTTGTTCTTCTTCTGCACAGTTAAACTGGAAGTGGCATTTCCAGCTCGCAATAGTGCAGAGTTATCTCAAAGAAAGGGGCCACGGTGTTTCTGTATCTCTATTATGTTGGTGCGGCTTCGGAACTTTTAAATATCTTGATATATCTCGAGAACTACGCATCTGATCAAAAAATATCATAGAACATAAAAAGTAGGAAACTTAATTCTCTACAAATAAAGTCTCTTAACATTTTGCCATAGCTCGCTTCGTTTCCGAGATATTTGCAGATTTATCTCAAGGGAAGGGGCCTGACGGACATATTTCGAGATATTTCTTCTTGTTGTTGTTCTTCTTCTGCACAGCTAAGCTGGAAGTGGCATTTGCAGCTCGCAATAGTGCAGAGTTATCTCAAAGAAAGGGGCCACGGTGTTTCTGTATCTCTATTATGTTGGTGCGGCTTCGGAACTTTTAAATATCTTGATATATCTCGAGAACTACGCATCTGATCAAAAAATATCATAGAACATAAAAAATAGGAAACTTAATTCTCTACAAAAAAGGTCTCTTAACATTTTGCCATAGCTCGCTTCGTTTCCGAGATATTTGCAGATTTATCTCAAGGGAAGGGGCCTGACGGACATATTTCGAGATACTTCTTCTTCTTGTTGTTCTTCTTCTGCACAGTTAAACTGGAAGTGGCATTTCCAGCTCGCAATAGTGCAGAGTTATCTCAAAGAAAGGGGCCACGGTGTTTCTGTATCTCTATTATGTTGGTGCGGCTTCGGAACTTTTAAATATCTTGATATATCTCGAGAACTACGCATCTCATTAAAAAATATCATAGAACATAAAAAGTAGGAAACTTAATTCTCTACAAAAAAGGTCTCTTAACATTTTGCCATAGCTCGCTTCGTTTCCGAGATATTTGCAGATTTATCTCAAGGGAACGGGCCTGACGGACATATTTCGAGATATTTCTTCTTCTTGTTGTTCTTCTTCTGCACAGCTAAGCTGGAAGTGGCATTTGCAGCTCGCAATAGTGCAGAGTTATCTCAAAGAAAGGGGCCACGGTGTTTCTGTATCTCTATTATGTTGGTGCGGCTTCGGAACGTTTAAATATCTTGATATATCTCGAGAACTACGCATCTGATCAAAAAATATCATAGAACATAAAAAGTAGGAAACTTAATTCTCTACAAAAAAGGTCTCTTAACATTTTGCCATAGCTCGCTTCGTTTCCGAGATATTTGCAGATTTATCTCAAGGAAAGGGGCCTGACGGACATATTTCGAGATATTTCTTCTTCTTGTTGTTCTTCTTCTGCACAGCTAAGCTGGAAGTGGCATTTGCAGCTCGCAATAGTGCAGAGTTATCTCAAAGAAAGGGGCCACGGTGTTTCTGTATCTCTATTATGTTGGTGCGGCTTCGGAACTTTTAAATATCTTGATATATCTCGAGAAGTACGCATCTGATCAAAAAATATCATAGAACATAAAAAGTAGGAAACTTAATTCTCTACAAAAAAGGTCTCTTAACATTTTGCCATAGCTCGCTTCGTTTCCGAGATATTTGCAGATTTATCTCAAGGGAAGGGGCCTGACGGACATATTTCGAGATACTTCTTCTTCTTGTTGTTCTTCTTCTGCACAGTTAAACTGGAAGTGGCATTTCCAGCTCGCAATAGTGCAGAGTTATCTCAAAGAAAGGGGCCACGGTGTTTCTGTATCTCTATTATGTTGGTGCGGCTTCGGAACTTTTAAATATCTTGATATATCTCGAGAACTACGCATCTCATTAAAAAATATCATAGAACATAAAAAGTAGGAAACTTAATTCTCTACAAAAAAGGTCTCTTAACATTTTGCCATAGCTCGCTTCGTTTCCGAGATATTTGCAGATTTATCTCAAGGGAACGGGCCTGACGGACATATTTCGAGATATTTCTTCTTCTTGTTGTTCTTCTTCTGCACAGCTAAGCTGGAAGTGGCATTTGCAGCTCGCAATAGTGCAGAGTTATCTCAAAGAAAGGGGCCACGGTGTTTCTGTATCTCTATTATGTTGGTGCGGCTTCGGAACTTTTAAATATCTTGATATATCTCGAGAACTACGCATCTGATCAAAAAATATCATAGAACATAAAAAGTAGGAAACTTAGTTCTCTACAAAAAAGGTCTCTTAACATTTTGCCATAGCTCGCTTCGTTTCCGAGATATTTGCAGATTTATCTCAAGGAAAGGGGCCTGACGGACATATTTCGAGATATTTCTTCTTCTTGTTGTTCTTCTTCTGCACAGCTAAGCTGGAAGTGGCATTTGCAGCTCGCAATAGTGCAGAGTTATCTCAAAGAAGGGGCCACGGTGTTTCTGTATCTCTATTATGTTGGTGCGGCTTCGGAACTTTTAAATATCTTGATATATCTCGAGAACTACGCATCTGATCAAAAAATATCATAGAACATAAAAAGTAGGAAACTTAATTCTCTACAAAAAAGGTCTCTTAACATTTTGCCATAGCTCGCTTCGCTTCCGAGATATTTGCAGATTTATCTCAAGGGAAAGGGCCTGACGGGCATATTTCGAGATATTTCTTCTTCTTGTTGTTCTTCTTCTGCACAGCTAAGCTGGAAGTGGCATTTGCAGCTCGCAATAGTGCAGAGTTATCTCAAAGAAAGGGGCCACGGTGTTTCTGTATCTCTATTATGTTGGTGCCGCTTCGGAACTTTTAAATATCTTGATATATCTCGAGAAGTACGCATCTGATCAAAAAATATCATAGAACATAAAAAGTAGGAAACTTAATTCTCTACAAAAAAGGTCTCTTAACATTTTGCCATAGCTCGCTTCGTTTCCGAGATATTTGCAGATTTATCTCAAGGGAAGGGGCCTGACGGACATATTTCGAGATACTTCTTCTTCTTGTTGTTCTTCTTCTGCACAGTTAAACTGGAAGTGGCATTTCCAGCTCGCAATAGTGCAGAGTTATCTCAAAGAAAGGGGCCACGGTGTTTCTGTATCTCTATTATGTTGGTGCGGCTTCGGAACTTTTAAATATCTTGATATATCTCGAGAAGTACGCATCTGATCAAAAAATATCATAGAACATAAAAAGTAGGAAACTTAATTCTCTACAAAAAAGGTCTCTTAACATTTTGCCATAGCTCGCTTCGTTTCCGAGATATTTGCAGATTTATCTCAAGGGAAGGGGCCTGACGGACATATTTCGAGATACTTCTTCTTCTTGTTGTTCTTCTTCTGCACAGTTAAACTGGAAGTGGCATTTCCAGCTCGCAATAGTGCAGAGTTATCTCAAAGAAAGGGGCCACGGTGTTTCTGTATCTCTATTATGTTGGTGCGGCTTCGGAACTTTTAAATATCTTGATATATCTCGAGAACTACGCATCTCATTAAAAAATATCATAGAACATAAAAAGTAGGAAACTTAATTCTCTACAAAAAAGGTCTCTTAACATTTTGCCATAGCTCGCTTCGTTTCCGAGATATTTGCAGATTTATCTCAAGGGAACGGGCCTGACGGACATATTTCGAGATATTTCTTCTTCTTGTTGTTCTTCTTCTGCACAGCTAAGCTGGAAGTGGCATTTGCAGCTCGCAATAGTGCAGAGTTATCTCAAAGAAAGGGGCCACGGTGTTTCTGTATCTCTATTATGTTGGTGCGGCTTCGGAACTTTTAAATATCTTGATATATCTCGAGAACTACGCATCTGATCAAAAAATATCATAGAACATAAAAAGTAGGAAACTTAGTTCTCTACAAAAAAGGTCTCTTAACATTTTGCCATAGCTCGCTTCGTTTCCGAGATATTTGCAGATTTATCTCAAGGGAAGGGGCCTGACGGACATATTTCGAGATATTTCTTCTTCTTGTTGTTCTTCTTCTGCACAGTTAAACTGGAAGTGGCATTTCCAGCTCGCAATAGTGCAGAGTTATCTCAAAGAAAGGGGCCACGGTGTTTCTGTATCTCTATTATGTTGGTGCGGCTTCGGAACTTTTAAATATCTTGATATATCTCGAGAACTACGCATCTGATCAAAAAATATCATAGAACATAAAAAGTAGGAAACTTTATTCTCTACAAAAAAGGTCTCTTAACATTTTGCCATAGCTCGCTTCGTTTCCGAGATATTTGCAGATTTATCTCAAGGGAAGGGGCCTGACGGACATATTTCGAGATATTTCTTCTTCTTGTTGTTCTTCTTCTGCACAGCTAAGCTGGAAGTGGCATTTCCAGCTCGCAATAGTGCAGAGTTATCTCAAAGAGAGGGGCCACGGTGTTTCTGTATCTCTATTATGTTGGTGCGGCTTCGGAACTTTTAAATATCTTGATATATCTCGAGAACTACGCATCTGATCAAAAAATATCATAGAACATGAAAAGTAGGAAACTTAGTTCTCTACAAAAAAGGTCTCTTAACATTTTGCCATAGCTCGCTTCGTTTCCGAGATATTTGCAGATTTATCTCAAGGGAAGGGGCCTGACGGACATATTTCGAGATATTTCTTCTTCTTGTTGTTCTTCTTCTGCACAGTTAAACTGGAAGTGGCATTTCCAGCTCGCAATAGTGCAGAGTTATCTCAAAGAAAGGGGCCACGGTGTTTCTGTATCTCTATTATGTTGGTGCGGCTTCGGAACTTTTAAATATCTTGATATATCTCGAGAACTACGCATCTGATCAAAAAATATCATAGAACATAAAAAGTAGGAAACTTAATTCTCTACAAAAAAGGTCTCTTAACATTTTGCCATAGCTCGCTTCGTTTCCGAGATATTTGCAGATTTATCTCAAGGGAAGGGGCCTGACGGACATATTTCGAGATATTTCTTCTTCTTGTTGTTCTTCTTCTGCACAGCTAAGCTGGAAGTGGCATTTGCAGCTCGCAATAGTGCAGAGTTATCTCAAAGAAAGGGGCCGCGGTGTTTCTGTATCTCTATTATGTTGGTGCGGCTTCGGAACTTTTAAATATCTTGATATATCTCGAGAACTACGCATCTGATCAAAAGGATCGTAGAACGTAAAAAGTAGGAAACATAATTCTCTACAAAAAAGGTCTCTTAACATTTTGCCATAGCTCGCTTCGTTTCCGAGATATTTGCAGATACATCTCAAGGTAAGGGGCCTGACGGACATATTTCGAGATATTTCTTCTTCTTGTTGTTCTTCTTCTGCACAGCTAAGCTGGAAGTGGCATTTACAGCTCGCAATAGTGCAGAGTTATCTCAAAGAAAGGGCCCACGGTGTTTCTGTATCTCTATTATGTTGGTGCGGCTTCGGATCTTTTAAATATCTTGATATATCTCGAGAACTACGCATCTGATCAAAAAATATCATAGAACATAAAAAGTAGGAAACTTAATTCTCTACAAAAAAGGTCTCTTAACATTTTGCCATAGCTCGCTTCGTTTCCGAGATATTTGCAGATATATCTCAAGGGAAGGGGCCTGACGGACATATTTCGAGATATTTCTTCTTCTTGTTGTTCTTCTTCTGCACAGTTAAACTGGAAGTGGCATTTCCAGCTCGCAATAGTGCAGAGTTATCTCAAAGAAAGGGGCCACGGTGTTTCTGTATCTCTATTATGTTGGTGCGGCTTCGGAACTTTTAAATATCTTGATATATCTCGAGAACTACGCATCTGATCAAAAAATATCATAGAACATAAAAAGTAGGAAACTTAATTCTCTACAAAAAAGGTCTCTTAACATTTTGCCATAGCTCGCTTCGTTTCCGAGATATTTGCAGATTTATCTCAAGGGAACGGGCCTGACGGACATATTTCGAGATAATTCTTCTTCTTGTTGTTCTTCTTCTGCACAGCTAAGCTGGAAGTGGCATTTGCAGCTCGCAATAGTGCAGAGTTATCTCAAAGAAAGGGGCCACGGTGTTTCTGTATCTCTATTATGTTGGTGCGGCTTCGGAACGTTTAAATAGCTTGATATGTCTCGAGAACTACGCATCTGATCAAAAAATATCATAGAACATAAAAAGTAGGAAACTTAATTCTCTACAAAAAAGGTCTCTTAACATTTTGCCATAGCTCGCTTCGTTTCCGAGATATTTGCAGATTTATCTCAAGGAAAGGGGCCTGACGGACATATTTCGAGATATTTCTTCTTCTTGTTGTTCTTCTTCTGCACAGCTAAGCTGGAAGTGGCATTTGCAGCTCGCAATAGTGCAGAGTTATCTCAAAGAAAGGGGCCACGGTGTTTCTGTATCTCTATTATGTTGGTGCGGCTTCGGAACTTTTAAATATCTTGATATATCTCGAGAAGTACGCATCTGATCAAAAAATATCATAGAACATAAAAAGTAGGAAACTTAATTCTCTACAAAAAAGGTCTCTTAACATTTTGCCATAGCTCGCTTCGTTTCCGAGATATTTGCAGATTTATCTCAAGGGAAGGGGCCTGACGGACATATTTCGAGATACTTCTTCTTCTTGTTGTTCTTCTTCTGCACAGTTAAACTGGAAGTGGCATTTCCAGCTCGCAATAGTGCAGAGTTATCTCAAAGAAAGGGGCCACGGTGTTTCTGTATCTCTATTATGTTGGTGCGGCTTCGGAACTTTTAAATATCTTGATATATCTCGAGAACTACGCATCTCATTAAAAAATATCATAGAACATAAAAAGTAGGAAACTTAATTCTCTACAAAAAAGGTCTCTTAACATTTTGCGATAGCTCGCTTCGTTTCCGAGATATTTGCAGATTTATCTCAAGGGAACGGGCCTGACGGACATATTTCGAGATATTTCTTCTTCTTGTTGTTCTTCTTCTGCACAGCTAAGCTGGAAGTGGCATTTGCAGCTCGCAATAGTGCAGAGTTATCTCAAAGAAAGGGGCCACGGTGTTTCTGTATCTCTATTATGTTGGTGCGGCTTCGGAACTTTTAAATATCTTGATATATCTCGAGAACTACGCATCTGATCAAAAAATATCATAGAACATAAAAAGTAGGAAACTTAATTCTCTACAAAAAAGGTCTCTTAACATTTTGCCATAGCTCGCTTCGTTTCCGAGATATTTGCAGATTTATCTCAAGGGAAGGGGCCTGACGGACATATTTCGAGATACTTCTTCTTCTTGTTGTTCTTCTTCTGCACAGTTAAACTGGAAGTGGCATTTCCAGCTCGCAATAGTGCAGAGTTATCTCAAAGAAAGGGGCCACGGTGTTTCTGTATCTCTATTATGTTGGTGCGGCTTCGGAACTTTTAAATATCTTGATATATCTCGAGAACTACGCATCTCATTAAAAAATATCATAGAACATAAAAAGTAGGAAACTTAATTCTCTACAAAAAAGGTCTCTTAACATTTTGCGATAGCTCGCTTCGTTTCCGAGATATTTGCAGATTTATCTCAAGGGAACGGGCCTGACGGACATATTTCGAGATATTTCTTCTTCTTGTTGTTCTTCTTCTGCACAGCTAAGCTGGAAGTGGCATTTGCAGCTCGCAATAGTGCAGAGTTATCTCAAAGAAAGGGGCCACGGTGTTTCTGTATCTCTATTATGTTGGTGCGGCTTCGGAACTTTTAAATATCTTGATATATCTCGAGAACTACGCATCTGATCAAAAAATATCATAGAACATAAAAAGTAGGAAACTTAATTCTCTACAAAAAAGGTCTCTTAACATTTTGCCATAGCTCGCTTCGTTTCCGAGATATTTGCAGATTTATCTCAAGGGAAGGGGCCTGACGGACATATTTCGAGATATTTCTTCTTCTTGTTGTTCTTCTTCTGCACAGCTAAGCTGGAAGTGGCATTTCCAGCTCGCAATAGTGCAGAGTTATCTCAAAGAAAGGGGCCGCGGTGTTTCTGTATCTCTATTATGTTGGTGCGGCTTCGGAACTTTTAAATATCTTGATATATCTCGAGAACTACGCATCTGATCAAAAAGATCGTAAAACGTAAAAAGTAGGAAACTTAATTCTCTACAAAAAAGGTCTCTTAACATTTTGCCATAGCTCGCTTCGTTTCCGAGATATTTGCAGATTTATCTCAAGGGAAGGGGCCTGACGGACATATTTCGAGATATTTCTTCTTCTTGTTGTTCTTCTTCTGCACAGCTAAGCTGGAAGTGGCATTTGCAGCTCGCAATAGTGCAGAGTTATCTCAAAGAAAGGGGCCGCGGTGTTTCTGTATCTCTATTATGTTGGTGCGGCTTCGGAACTTTTAAATATCTTGATATATCTCGAGAACTACGCATCTGATCAAAAGGATCGTACAACGTAAAAAGTAGGAAACATAATTCTCTACAAAAAAGGTCTCTTAACATTTTGCCATAGCTCGCTTCGTTTCCGAGATATTTGCAGATACATCTCAAGGGAAGGGGCCTGACGGACATATTTCGAGATATTTCTTCTTCTTGTTGTTCTTCTTCTGCACAGCTAAGCTGGAAGTGGCATTTACAGCTCGCAATAGTGCAGAGTTATCTCAACGAAGGGGGCCACGGTGTTTCTGTATCTCTATTATGTTGGTGCGGCTTCGGAACTTTTAAATATCTTGATATATCTCGAGAACTACGCATCTGATCAAAAAATATCATAGAACATAAAAAGTAGGAAACTTAGTTCTCTACAAAAAAGGTCTCTTAACATTTTGCCATAGCTCGCTTCGTTTCCGAGATATTTGCAGATTTATCTCAAGGGAAGGGGCCTGACGGACATATTTCGAGATATTTCTTCTTCTTGTTGTTCTTCTTCTGCACAGTTAAACTGGAAGTGGCATTTCCAGCTCGCAATAGTGCAGAGTTATCTCAAAGAAAGGGCCCACGGTGTTTCTGTATCTCTATTATGTTGGTGCGGCTTCGGAACTTTTAAATATCTTGATATATCTCGAGAACTACGCATCTGATCAAAAAATATCATAGAACATAAAAAGTAGGAAACTTAATTCTCTACAAAAAAGGTCTCTTAACATTTTGCCATAGCTCGCTTCGTTTCCGAGATATTTGCAGATATATCTCAAGGGAAGGGGCCTGACGGACATATTTCGAGATATTTCTTCTTCTTGTTGTTCTTCTTCTGCACAGCTAAGCTGGAAGTGGCATTTGCAGCTCGCAATAGTGCAGAGGTATCTCAAAGAAAGGGGCCACGGTGTTTCTGTATCTCTATTATGTTGGTGCGGCTTCGGAACTTTTAAATATCTTGATATATCTCGAGAACTACGCATCTGATCAAAAAATATCATAGAACATAAAAAGTAGGAAACTTAATTCTCTACAAAAAAGGTCTCTTAATATTTTGCCATAGCTCGCTTCGTTTCCGAGATATTTGCAGATTTATCTCAAGGGAAGGGGCCTGACGGACATATTTCGAGATATTTCTTCTTCTTGTTGTTCTTCTTCTGCACAGCTAAGCTGGAAGTGGCATTTGCAGCTCGCAATAGTGCAGAGTTATCTCAAAGAAAGGGGCCGCGGTGTTTCTGTATCTCTATTATGTTGGTGCGGCTTCGGAACTTTTAAATATCTTGATATATCTCGAGAACTACGCATCTGATCAAAAAGATCGTAGAACGTAAAAAGTAGGAAACATAATTCTCTACAAAAAAGGTCTCTTAACATTTTGCCATAGCTCGCTTCGTTTCCGAGATATTTGCAGATACATCTCAAGGTAAGGGGCCTGACGGACATATTTCGAGATATTTCTTCTTCTTGTTGTTCTTCTTCTGCACAGCTAAGCTGGAAGTGGCATTTACAGCTCGCAATAGTGCAGAGTTATCTCAACGAAGGGGGCCACGGTGTTTCTGTATCTCTATTATGTTGGTGCGGCTTCGGAACTTTTAAATATCTTGATATATCTCGAGAACTACGCATCTGATCAAAAAATATCATAGAACATAAAAAGTAGGAAACTTAATTCTCTACAAAAAAGGTCTCTTAACATTTTGCCATAGCTCGCTTCGTTTCCGAGATATTTGCAGATATATCTCAAGGGAAGGGGCCTGACGGACATATTTCGAGATATTTCTTCTTCTTGTTGTTCTTCTTCTGCACAGCTAAGCTGGAAGTGGCATTTGCAGCTCGCAATAGTGCAGAGGTATCTCAAAGAAAGGGGCCACGGTGTTTCTGTATCTCTATTATGTTGGTGCGGCTTCGGAACTTTTAAATATCTTGATATATCTCGAGAACTACGCATCTGATCAAAAAGATCGTAGAACGTAAAAAGTAGGAAACATAATTCTCTACAAAAAAGGTCTCTTAACATTTTGCCATAGCTCGCTTCGTTTCCGAGATATTTGCAGATACATCTCAAGGTAAGGGGCCTGACGGACATATTTCGAGATATTTCTTCTTCTTGTTGTTCTTCTTCTGCACAGCTAAGCTGGAAGTGGCATTTACAGCTCGCAATAGTGCAGAGTTATCTCAACGAAGGGGGCCACGGTGTTTCTGTATCTCTATTATGTTGGTGCGGCTTCGGAACTTTTAAATATCTTGATATATCTCGAGAACTACGCATCTGATCAAAAAATATCATAGAACATAAAAAGTAGGAAACTTAGTTCTCTACAAAAAAGGTCTCTTAACATTTTGCCATAGCTCGCTTCGTTTCCGAGATATTTGCAGATTTATCTCAAGGGAAGGGGCCTGACGGACATATTTCGAGATATTTCTTCTTCTTGTTGTTCTTCTTCTGCACAGTTAAACTGGAAGTGGCATTTCCAGCTCGCAATAGTGCAGAGTTATCTCAAAGAAAGGGGCCACGGTGTTTCTGTATCTCTATTATGTTGGTGCGGCTTCGGAACTTTTAAATATCTTGATATATCTCGAGAACTACGCATCTGATCAAAAAATATCATAGAACATAAAAAGTAGGAAACTTAATTCTCTACAAAAAAGGTCTCTAAACATTTTGCCATAGCTCGCTTCGTTTCCGAGATATTTGCAGATTTATCTCAAGGGAAGGGGCCTGACGGACATATTTCGAGATATTTCTTCTTCTTGTTGTTCTTCTTCTGCACAGTTAAACTGGAAGTGGCATTTCCAGCTCGCAATAGTGCAGAGTTATCTCAAAGAAAGGGGCCACGGTGTTTCTGTATCTCTATTATGTTGGTGCGGCTTCGGAACTTTTAAATATCTTGATATATCTCGAGAACTACGCATCTGATCAAAAAATATCATAGAACATAAAAAGTAGGAAACTTAATTCTCTACAAAAAAGGTCTCTTAACATTTTGCCATAGCTCGCTTCGTTTCCGAGATATTTGCAGATTTATCTCAAGGGAAGGGGCCTGACGGACATATTTCGAGATATTTCTTCTTCTTGTTGTTCTTCTTCTGCACAGCTAAGCTGGAAGTGGCATTTGCAGCTCGCAATAGTGCAGAGTTATCTCAAAGAAAGGGGCCGCGGTGTTTCTGTATCTCTATTATGTTGGTGCGGCTTCGGAACTTTTAAATATATTGATATATCTCGAGAACTACGCATCTGATCAAAAAGATCGTACAACGTAAAAAGTAGGAAACATAATTCTCTACAAAAAAGGTCTCTTAACATTTTGCCATAGCTCGCTTCGTTTCCGAGATATTTGCAGATACATCTCAAGGTAAGGGGCCTGACGGACATATTTCGAGATATTTCTTCTTCTTGTTGTTCTTCTTCTGCACAGCTAAGCTGGAAGTGGCATTTGCGGCTCGCACTAGTGCAGAGTTATCTCAAAGAAAGGGGCCACGGTGTTTCTGAATCTGTATTATGTTGGTGCGGCTTCGGAACTTTTAAATATCTCGATATATCTCGAAAACTACGCTTCTGATCAAAAAATATCATAGAACATAAATTGTAGGAAACATAATTCTCTACAAAAAACGTCTTTGAACATTTTGCCATAGCTCGCTTCGTTTCCGAGATATTTGCAGATTCAGCTCAAAGGAACGGGCCTGACGGACATATTTCGAGATATTTCTTCTTCTTGTTGTTCTTCTTCTGCACAGCTAAGCTGGAAGTGGCATTTGCAGCTCGCAATAGTGCAGAGTTATCTCAAAGAAAGGGGCCACGGTGTTTCTGTATCTCTATTATGTTGGTGCGGCTTCGGAACTTTTAAATATCTTGATATATCTGGAGAACTACGCATCTGATCAAAAAATATCATAGAACATAAAAAGTAGGAAACTTAATCCTCTACAAAAAAGGTCTCTTAATATTTTGCCATAGCTCGCTTCGTTTCCGAGATATTGGCAGATTTATCTCAAGGGAAGGGGCCTGACGGACATATCTCGAGATATTTCTTCTTCTTGCTGTTCTTCTTCTGCACAGCTAAGCTGGAAGTGGCATTTGCGGCTCTCACTAGTGCAGAGTTATCTCAAAGAAAGGGGCCACGGTGTTTCTGTATCTCTATTATGTTGGTGCGGCTTCGGAACTTTTAAATATCTCGATATATCTCGAAAACTACGCTTCTGATCAAAAAATATCATAGAACATAAATTGTAGGAAACATAATTCTCTACAAAAAAGGTCTCTTAACATTTTGCCATAGCTCGCTTCGTTTCCGAGATATTTGCAGATACATCTCAAGGGAAGGGGCCTGACGGACATATTTCGAGATATTTCTTCTTCTTGTTGTTCTTCTTCTGCACAGCTAAGCTGGAAGTGGCATTTGCAGCTCGCAATAGTGCAGAGTTATCTCAAAGAAAGGGGCCACGGTGTTTCTGTATCCCTATTATGTTGGTGCGGCTTCGGAACTTTTAAATATCTTGATATATCTCGAGAACTACACTTCTGATTAAAAAATATCATAGAACATAAAAAGTAGGAAACTTAATTCTCTACAAAAAAGGTCTCTTAACATTTTGCCATAGCTCGCTTCGTTTCCGAGATATTTGCAGATTTATCTCAAGGGAAGGGGCCTGACGGACATATTTCGAGATATTTCTTCTTCTTGTTGTTCTTCTTCTGCACAGCTAAGCTGGAAGTGGCATTTGCGGCTCGCACTAGTGCAGAGTTATCTCAAAGAAAGGGGCCACGGTGTTTCTGAATCTGTATTATGTTGGTGCGGCTTCGGAACTTTTAAATATCTCGATATATCTCGAAAACTACGCTTCTGATCAAAAAATATCATAGAACATAAAAAGTAGGAAACTTAATTCTCTACAAATAAAATCTCTTAACATTTTGCCATAGCTCGCTTCGTTTCCGTGATTTTTGCAGATTCAGCTCAAAGGAACGGGCCTGACGGACATATTTCGAGATATTTCTTCTTCTTGTTGTTCTTCTTCTGCACAGCTAAGCTGGAAGTGGCATTTGCCGCTCGCACTAGTGCAGAGTTATCTCAAAGACAGGGGCCACGGTGTTTCTGAATCTCTATTATGTTGGTGCGGCTTCGGAACTTTTAAATATCTCGATATATCTCGAAAACTACGCTTCTGATCAAAAAATATCATAGAACATAGAAAGTAGGAAACTTAATTCTCTACAAAAAAGGTCTCTTAACATTTTGCCATAGCTCGCTTCGTTTCCGAGATATTTGCAGATTTATCTCAAGGGAAGGGGCCTGACGGACATATTTCGAGATATTTCTTCTTCTTGTTGTTCTTCTTCTGCACAGCTAAGCTGGAAGTGGCATTTGCAGCTCGCAATAGTGCAGATTTATCTCAAAGAAAGGGGCCACGGTGTTTCTGTATCTCTATTATGTTGGTGCGGCTTCGGAACTTTTAAATATCTTGATATATCTCGAGAACTACGCATCTGATTAAAAAATATCATAGAACATAAAAAGTAGGAAACTTAATTCTCTACAAAAACGGTCTCTTAACATTTTGCCATAGCTCGCTTCGTTTCCGAGATATTGGCAGATTTATCTCAAGGGAAGGGGCCTGACGGACATATCTCGAGATATTTCTTCTTCTTGTTGTTCTTCTTCTGCACAGCTAAGCTGGAAGTGGCATTTGCAGCTCGCAATAGTGCAGAGTTATCTCAAAGAAAGGGGCCACGGTGTTTCTGTATCTCTATTATGTTGGTGCGGCTTCGGAACTTTTAAATATCTTGATATATCTCGAGAACTACGCATCTGATCAAAAAAGATCATAGAACATAAAAAGTAGGAAACTTAATCCTCTACAAAAAAGGTCTCTTAATATTTTGCCATAGCTCGCTTCGTTTCCGAGATATTGGCAGATTTATCTCAAGGGAAGGGGCCTGACGGACATATCTCGAGATATTTCTTCTTCTTGCTGTTCTTCTTCTGCACAGCTAAGCTGGAAGTGGCATTTGCGGCTCTCACTAGTGCAGAGTTATCTCAAAGAAAGGGGCCACGGTGTTTCTGTATCTCTATTATGTTGGTGCGGCTTCGGAACTTTTAAATATCTCGATATATCTCGAAAACTACGCTTCTGATCAAAAAATATCATAGAACATAAATTGTAGGAAACATAATTCTCTACAAAAAAGGTCTCTTAACATTTTGCCATAGCTCGCTTCGTTTCCGAGATATTTGCAGATACATCTCAAGGGAAGGGGCCTGACGGACATATTTCGAGATATTTCTTCTTCTTGTTGTTCTTCTTCTGCACAGCTAAGCTGGAAGTGGCATTTGCAGCTCGCAATAGTGCAGAGTTATCTCAAAGAAAGGGGCCACGGTGTTTCTGTATCCCTATTATGTTGGTGCGGCTTCGGAACTTTTAAATATCTTGATATATCTCGAGAACTACACTTCTGATTAAAAAATATCATAGAACATAAAAAGTAGGAAACTTAATTCTCTACAAAAAAGGTCTCTTAACATTTTGCCATAGCTCGCTTCGTTTCCGAGATATTTGCAGATTTATCTCAAGGGAAGGGGCCTGACGGACATATTTCGAGATATTTCTTCTTCTTGTTGTTCTTCTTCTGCACAGCTAAGCTGGAAGTGGCATTTGCGGCTCGCACTAGTGCAGAGTTATCTCAAAGAAAGGGGCCACGGTGTTTCTGAATCTGTATTATGTTGGTGCGGCTTCGGAACTTTTAAATATCTCGATATATCTCGAAAACTACGCTTCTGATCAAAAAATATCATAGAGCATAAATTGTAGGAAACGTAATTCTCTACAAAAAACGTCTCTCAACATTTTGCCATAGCTCGCTTCGTTTCCGAGATATTTGCAGATTCAGTTCAAAGGAACGGGCCTGACGGACATATTTCGAGATATTTCTTCTTCTTGTTGTTCTTCTTCTGCACAGCTAAGCTGGAAGTGGCATTTGCGGCTCGCACTAGTGCAGAGTTATCTCAAAGAAAGGGGCCACGGTGTTTCTGAATCTCTATTATGTTGGTGCGGCTTCGGAACTTTTAAATATCTCGATATATCTCGAAAACTACGCTTCTGATCAAAAAATATCATAGAACATAAAAAGTAGGAAACCTAATTCTCTACAAAAAAGGTCTCTTAACATTTTGCCATAGCTCGCTTCGTTTCCGAGATATTTGCAGATTTATCTCAAGGGAAGGGGCATGACGGACATATTTCGAGATATTTCTTCTTCTTGTTGTTCTTCTTCTGCACAGCTAAGCTGGAAGTGGCATTTGCAGCTCGCAATAGTGCAGAGTTATCTCAAAGAAAGGGGCCACGGTGTTTCTGTATCTCTATTATGTTGGTGCGGCTTCGGAACTTTTAAATATTTCGATATATCTCGAAAACTACGCTTCTGATCAAAAAATATCATAGAAGATAAATTGTAGGAAACATAATTCTCTACAAAAAACGTCTCTTAACATTTTGCCATAGCTCGCTTCGTTTCCGAGATATTTGCAGATTCAGCTCAAAGGAACGGGCCTGACGGACATATTTCGAGATATTTCTTCTTCTTGTTGTTCTTCTTCTGCACAGCTAAGCTGGAAGTGGCATTTGCAGCTCGCAATAGTGCAGAGTTATCTCAAAGAAAGGGGCCACGGTGTTTCTGTATCTCTATTATGTTGGTGCGGCTTCGGAACTTTTAAATATCTTGATATATCTCGAGAACTACGCATCTGATCAAAAAATATCATAGAACATAAAAAGTAGGAAACTTAATTCTCTACAAATAAAGTCTCTAAACATTTTGCCATAGCTCGCTTCGTTTCCGTGATATTTGCAGATTTATCTCAAGGGAAGGGGCCTGACGGACATATTTCGAGATATTTCTTCTTCTTGTTGTTCTTCTTCTGCACAGCTAAGCTGGAAGTGGCATTTGCAGCTCGCAATAGTGCAGAGTAATCTCGCAGAAAGGGGCCACGTTGTTTCTGTATCTCTATTATGTTGGTGCGGCTTCGGAACTTTTAAATATCTTGATATATCTCGAGAACTACGCAGCTGATCAAAAAATATCATAGAGCATAAATAGTAGGAAACTTAATTTCCTACAAAAAAGGTCTCTTAATATTTTGCCATAGCTCGCATTGTTTCCGACATATTTGCAGATTTAGCTCAAGGGAAGGGGCCTGACGGACATATTCCGAGATATTTCTTGTTCTTGTTGTGCTTCTTCTGCACAGCTAAGCTCGAACTGGCATTTGCAGCTCGCAATAGTGCAGAGTTATCTCACAGAAAGGGGCCACGGTGTTTCTGAATCTCTATTATGTTGGTGCGGCTTCGGAACTTTTAAATATCTCGATATATCTCGAAAACTACGCTTCTGATCAAAAAATATCATAGAACATAAAAAGTAGGAAACTTAATTCTCTACAAATAAAATCTCTTAACATTTTGCCATAGCTCGCTTCGTTTCCGTGATTTTTGCAGATTCAGCTCAAAGGAACGGGCCTGACGGACATATTTCGAGATATTTCTTCTTCTTGTTGTTCTTCTTCTGCACAGCTAAGCTGGAAGTGGCATTTGCCGCTCGCACTAGTGCAGAGTTATCTCAAAGACAGGGGCCACGGTGTTTCTGAATCTCTATTATGTTGGTACGGCTTCGGAACTTTTAAATATCTCGATATATCTCGAAAACTACGCTTCTGATCAAAAAATATCATAGAACATAGAAAGTAGGAAACTTAATTCTCTACAAAAAAGGTCTCTTAACATTTTGCCATAGCTCGCTTCGTTTCCGAGATATTTGCAGATTTATCTCAAGGGAAGGGGCCTGACGGACATATTTCGAGATATTTCTTCTTCTTGTTGTTCTTCTTCTGCACAGCTAAGCTGGAAGTGGCATTTGCAGCTCGCAATAGTGCAGATTTATCTCAAAGAAAGGGGCCACGGTGTTTCTGTATCTCTATTATGTTGGTGCGGCTTCGGAACTTTTAAATATCTTGATATATCTCGAGAACTACGCATCTGATTAAAAAATATCATAGAACATAAAAAGTAGGAAACTTAATTCTCTACAAAAACGGTCTCTTAACATTTTGCCATAGCTCGCTTCGTTTCCGAGATATTTGCAGATTTATCTCAAGGGAAGGGGCCTGACGGACATATTTCGAGATATTTCTTCTTCTTGTTGTTCTTCTTCTGCACAGCTAAGCTGGAAGTGGCATTTGCGGCTCGCACTAGTGCAGAGTTATCTCAAAGAAAGGGGCCACGGTGTTTCTGAATCTGTATTATGTTGGTGCGGCTTCGGAACTTTTAAATATCTCGATATATCTCGAAAACTACGCTTCTGATCAAAAAATATCATAGAACATAAATTGTAGGAAACATAATTCTCTACAAAAAAGGTCTCTTAACATTTTGCCATAGCTCGCTTCGTTTCCGAGATATTTGCAGATTCAGCTCAAAGGAACGGGCCTGACGGACATATTTCGAGATATTTCTTCTTCTTGTTGTTCTTCTTCTGCACAGCTAAACTGGAAGTGGCATTTCCAGCTCGCAATAGTGCAGAGTTATCTCAAAGAAAGGGGCCACGGTGTTTCTGTATCTCTATTATGTTGGTGCGGCTTCGGAACCTTTAAATATCTTGATATATCTCGAGAACTACGCATCTGATCAAAAAATATCATAGAACATAAAAAGTAGGAAACTTAATTCTCTACAAATAAAGTCTCTAAACATTTTGCCATAGCTCGCTTCGTTTCCGTGATATTTGCAGATTTATCTCAAGGGAAGGGGCCTGACGGACATATTTCGAGATATTTCTTCTTGTTGTTCTTCTTCTGCACAGCTAAGCTGGAAGTGGCATTTGCGGCTCTCACTAGTGCAGAGTTATCTCAAAGAAAGGGGCCACGTTGTTTCTGTATCTCTATTATGTTGGTGCGGCTTCGGAACTTTTAAATATCTTGATATATCTCGAGAACTACGCAGCTGATCAAAAAATATCATAGAGCATAAATAGTACGAAACTTAATTTCCTACAAAAAAGGTCTCTTAATATTTTGCCATAGCTCGCATTGTTTCCGAGATATTTGCAGATTCAGCTCAAGGGAAGGGGCCTGACGGACATATTTCGAGATATTTCTTCTTCTTGTTGTTCTTCTTCTGCACAGCTAAGCTGGAAGTGGCATTTGCAGCTCGCAATAGTGCAGAGTTGTCTCAAAGAAAGGGGCCACGGTGTTTCTGTATCTCTATTATGTTGGTGCGGCTTCGGAACTTTTAAGTATCTTGATATATCTCGAGAACTACGCATCTGATCAAAAAATATCATAGAACATAAAAAGTAGGAAACTTAATTCTCTACAAAAAAGGTCTCTTAACATTTTGCCATAGCTCGCTTCGTTTCCGAGATATTTGCAGATTTATCTCAAGGGAAGGGGCCTGACGGACATATTTCGAGATATTTCTTCTTCTTGTTGTTCTTCTTCTGCACAGCTAAGCTGGAAGTGGCATTTGCGGCTCGCACTAGTGCAGAGTTATCTCAAAGAATGGGGCCACGGTGTTTCTGAATCTCTATTATGTTGGTGCGGCTTCGGAACTTTTAAATATCTCGATATATCTCGAAAACTACGCTTCTGATCAAAAAATATCATAGAACATAAATTGTAGGAAACATAATTCTCTACAAAAAACGTCTCTTAACATTTTGCCATAGCTCGCTTCGTTTCCGAGATATTTGCAGATTCAGCTCAAAGGAACGGGCCTGACGGACATATTTCGAGATATTTCTTCTTCTTGCTGTTCTTCTTCTGCACAGCTAAGCTGGAAGTGGCATTTGCAGCTCGCAATAGTGCAGAGTTATCTCAAAGAGAGGGGCCACGGTGTTTCTGTATCTCTATTATGTTGGTGCGGCTTCGGAACTTTTAAATATCTTGATATATCTCGAGAACTCCGCATCTGATCAAAAAATATCATAGAACATAAAAAGTAGGAAACTTAATTCTCTACAAAAAAGGTCTCTCAACATTTTGCCATAGCTCGCTTCGTTTCCGAGATATTTGCAGATTTATCTCAAGGGAAGGGGCCTGACGGACATATTTCGAGATATTTCTTCTTCTTGTTGTTCTCCTTCTGCACAGCTAAGCTGGAAGTGGCATTTGCAGCTCGCAATAGTGCAGAGTAATCTCGCAGAAAGGGGCCACGTTGTTTCTGTATCTCTATTATGTTGGTGCGGCTTCGGAACTTTTAAATATCTTGATATATCTCGAGAACTACGCAGCTGATCAAAAAATATCATAGAGCATAAATAGTAGGAAACTTAATTTCCTACAAAAAAGGTCTCTTAATATTTTGCCATAGCTCGCATTGTTTCCGACATATTTGCAGATTTAGCTCAAGGGAAGGGGCCTGACGGACATATTCCGAGATATTTCTTGTTCTTGTTGTGCTTCTTCTGCACAGCTAAGCTCGAACTGGCATTTGCAGCTCGCAATAGTGCAGAGTTATCTCACAGAAAGGGGCCACGGTGTTTCTGAATCTCTATTATGTTGGTGCGGCTTCGGAACTTTTAAATATCTCGATATATCTCGAAAACTACGCTTCTGATCAAAAAATATCATAGAACATAAATTGTAGGAAACATAATTCTCTACAAAAAACGTCTCTTAACATTTTGCCATAGCTCGCTTCGTTTCCGAGATATTTGCAGATTCAGCTCAAGGGAAGGGGCCTGACGGACATATTTCGACATATTTCTTCTTCTTGTTGTTCTTCTTCTGCACAGCTAAGCTGGAAGTGGCATTTGCAGCTCGCAATAGTGCAGAGTTATCTCCAAGAAAGGGGCAACGGTGTTTCTGTATCTCTATTATGTTGGTGCAGCTTCGGAACTTTTAAATATCTTGATATATCTCGAGAACTACGCATCTGATCAAAAAATATCATAGAACATAAATAGTAGGAAACTTAATTTCCTACAAAAAGGGTCTCTCAACGTTTTGCCATAGCTCGCATTGTTTCCGAGATATTTGCAGATTCAGCTCAAAGGAACGGGCCTGACGGACATATTCCGAGATATTTCTTGTTCTTGTTGTGCTTCTTCCGCACAGCTAAGCTCGAACTGGCATTTGCAGCTCGCAATAGTGCAGAGTTATCTCACAGAAAGTGGCCACGGTGTTTCTGTATCTCTATTATGTTGGTGCGGCTTCGGAACTTTTAAATATCTTGATATATCTCGAGAACTACGCATCTGATCAAAAAATATCATACAACATAAAAAGTATGAAACTTAATTCTCTACAAAAAAGGTCTCTTAACATCTTGCCATAGCTCGCTTCGTTTCCGAGATATTTGCAGATTTAGCTCAAGGGAAGGGGCCTGACGGACATATTTCGAGATATTTCTTCTTCGTGTTGTTCTTCTTCTGCACAGCTAAGCTGGAAGTGGCATTTGCAGCTAGCAATAGTGCAGAGTTATCTCAAAGAAAGGGGCCACGGTGTTTCTGTATCTCTATTATGTTGGTGCGGCTTCGGAACTTTTAAATATCTTGATATATCTCGAGAACTACGCATCTGATCAAAAAATATCATAGAACATAAAAAGTAGGAAACTTAATTCTCTACAAATAAGGTCTCTTAACATCTTGCCATAGCTCGCTTCGTTTCCGAGATAGTTGCAAATTTATCTCAAGGGAAGGGGCCTGACGGACATATTTCGAGATATTTCTTCTTCTTGTTGTTCTTCTTCTGCACAGCTAAACTGGAAGTGGCATTACCAGCTCGCAATAGCGCAGAGTTATCTCAAAGAAAGGGGCCACGGTGTTTCTGTATCTCTATTATGTTGGTGCGGCTTCGGAACTTTTAAATATCTTGATATATCTCGAGAACTACGCATCTGCTCAAAAAATATCATAGAACATAAAAAGTAGGAAGCTTAATTTCCTACAAAAAAGGTCTGTCAACGTTTTGCCATAGCTCGCATTGTTTCTGAGATATTTGCAGATTCAGCTCAAACGATCGGGCCTGACGGACATATTTCGAGATATTTCTTCTTCTTGTTGTTCTTCGTCTGCACAGCTAAACTGGAAGTGGCATTTCCAGCTCACAATGGTGCAGAGTTATCTCGCAGAAAGGGGCCACGCTGTTTCTGTATCTCTATTATGTTGGTGCGGCTTCGGAACTTTTAAATATCTTGATATATCTCGAGAACTACGCATCTGATCAAAAAATATCATAGAACATAAATAGTAGGAAACTTAATTTCCTACAAAAAAGATCTCTTAATATTTTGCCATAGCTCGCATTGTTTCCGAGATATTTGCAGATTTAGCTCAAGGGAAGGGGCCTGACGGACTTAATCCGAGATATTTCTTGTTCTTGTTGTGCTTCTTCTGCACAGCTAAGCTCGAACTGGCATTTGCAGCTCGCAATAGTGCAGAGTTATCTCACAGAAAGGGGCCACGGTGTTTCTGAATCTCTATTATGTTGGTGCGGCTTCGGAACTTTTAAATATCTCGATATATCTCGAAAACTACGCTTCTGATCAAAAAATATCATAGAACATAAAAAGTAGGAAACTTAATTCTCTACAAATAAAATCTCTTAACATTTTGCCATAGCTCGCTTCGTTTCCGTGATTTTTGCAGATTCAGCTCAAAGGAACGGGCCTGACGGACATATTTCGAGATATTTCTTCTTCTTGTTGTTCTTCTTCTGCACAGCTAAGCTGGAAGTGGCATTTGCCGCTCGCACTAGTGCAGAGTTATCTCAAAGACAGGGGCCACGGTGTTTCTGAATCTCTATTATGTTGGTACGGCTTCGGAACTTTTAAATATCTCGATATATCTCGAAAACTACGCTTCTGATCAAAAAATATCATAGAACATAGAAAGTAGGAAACTTAATTCTCTACAAAAAAGGTCTCTTAACATTTTGCCATAGCTCGCTTCGTTTCCGAGATATTTGCAGATTTATCTCAAGGGAAGGGGCCTGACGGACATATTTCGAGATATTTCTTCTTCTTGTTGTTCTTCTTCTGCACAGCTAAGCTGGAAGTGGCATTTGCAGCTCGCAATAGTGCAGATTTATCTCAAAGAAAGGGGCCACGGTGTTTCTGTATCTCTATTATGTTGGTGCGGCTTCGGAACTTTTAAATATCTTGATATATCTCGAGAACTACGCATCTGATTAAAAAATATCATAGAACATAAAAAGTAGGAAACTTAATTCTCTACAAAAACGGTCTCTTAACATTTTGCCATAGCTCGCTTCGTTTCCGAGATATTTGCAGATTTATCTCAAGGGAAGGGGCCTGACGGACATATTTCGAGATATTTCTTCTTCTTGTTGTTCTTCTTCTGCACAGCTAAGCTGGAAGTGGCATTTGCGGCTCGCACTAGTGCAGAGTTATCTCAAAGAAAGGGGCCACGGTGTTTCTGAATCTGTATTATGTTGGTGCGGCTTCGGAACTTTTAAATATCTCGATATATCTCGAAAACTACGCTTCTGATCAAAAAATATCATAGAACATAAATTGTAGGAAACATAATTCTCTACAAAAAAGGTCTCTTAACATTTTGCCATAGCTCGCTTCGTTTCCGAGATATTTGCAGATTCAGCTCAAAGGAACGGGCCTGACGGACATATTTCGAGATATTTCTTCTTCTTGTTGTTCTTCTTCTGCACAGCTAAACTGGAAGTGGCATTTCCAGCTCACAATGGTGCAGAGTTATCTCGCAGAAAGGGGCCACGCTGTTTCTGTATCTCTATTATGTTGGTGCGGCTTCGGAACTTTTAAATATCTTGATATATCTCGAGAACTACGCATCTGATCAAAAAATATCATAGAACATAAATAGTAGGAAACTTAATTTCCTACAAAAAAGATCTCTTAATATTTTGCCATAGCTCGCATTGTTTCCGAGATATTTGCAGATTTAGCTCAAGGGAAGGGGCCTGACGGACTTAATCCGAGATATTTCTTGTTCTTGTTGTGCTTCTTCTGCACAGCTAAGCTCGAACTGGCATTTGCAGCTCGCAATAGTGCAGAGTTATCTCACAGAAAGGGGCCACGGTGTTTCTGAATCTCTATTATGTTGGTGCGGCTTCGGAACTTTTAAATATCTCGATATATCTCGAAAACTACGCTTCTGATCAAAAAATATCATAGAACATAAAAAGTAGGAAACTTAATTCTCTACAAATAAAATCTCTTAACATTTTGCCATAGCTCGCTTCGTTTCCGTGATTTTTGCAGATTCAGCTCAAAGGAACGGGCCTGACGGACATATTTCGAGATATTTCTTCTTCTTGTTGTTCTTCTTCTGCACAGCTAAGCTGGAAGTGGCATTTGCCGCTCGCACTAGTGCAGAGTTATCTCAAAGACAGGGGCCACGGTGTTTCTGAATCTCTATTATGTTGGTACGGCTTCGGAACTTTTAAATATCTCGATATATCTCGAAAACTACGCATCTGATCAAAAAATATCATAGAACATAAAAAGTAGGAAACTTAATTCTCTACAAATAAGGTCTCTTAACATCTTGCCATAGCTCGCTTCGTTTCCGAGATAGTTGCAAATTTATCTCAAGGGAAGGGGCCTGACGGACATATTTCGAGATATTTCTTCTTCTTGTTGTTCTTCTTCTGCACAGCTAAACTGGAAGTGGCATTACCAGCTCGCAATAGCGCAGAGTTATCTCAAAGAAAGGGGCCACGGTGTTTCTGTATCTCTATTATGTTGGTGCGGCTTCGGAACTTTTAAATATCTTGATATATCTCGAGAACTACGCATCTGCTCAAAAAATATCATAGAACATAAAAAGTAGGAAGCTTAATTTCCTACAAAAAAGGTCTGTCAACGTTTTGCCATAGCTCGCATTGTTTCTGAGATATTTGCAGATTCAGCTCAAACGATCGGGCCTGACGGACATATTTCGAGATATTTCTTCTTCTTGTTGTTCTTCGTCTGCACAGCTAAACTGGAAGTGGCATTTCCAGCTCACAATGGTGCAGAGTTATCTCGCAGAAAGGGGCCACGCTGTTTCTGTATCTCTATTATGTTGGTGCGGCTTCGGAACTTTTAAATATCTTGATATATCTCGAGAACTACGCATCTGATCAAAAAATATCATAGAACATAAATAGTAGGAAACTTAATTTCCTACAAAAAAGATCTCTTAATATTTTGCCATAGCTCGCATTGTTTCCGAGATATTTGCAGATTTAGCTCAAGGGAAGGGGCCTGACGGACTTAATCCGAGATATTTCTTGTTCTTGTTGTGCTTCTTCTGCACAGCTAAGCTCGAACTGGCATTTGCAGCTCGCAATAGTGCAGAGTTATCTCACAGAAAGGGGCCACGGTGTTTCCGTATCTCTATTATGTTGGTGCGGCTTCGGAACTTTTAAATATCTTGATATATCTCGAAGACTACGCATCTGATCAAAAAATATCATAGAACCTGAATTGTAGGAAACGTAATTCTCTACAAAAAAGGTCTCTTATCATTTTGCCATAGCTCGCATCGTTTCCGAGATATTTGCAGATCTAATTCAAGGGAAGGGGCCTGACGGACATATTTCGAGATATTTCTTCTTCTTGTTGTTCTTCTTCTGCACAGCTAAAGTGGAAGTTACATTTGCAGCTCGGAATAGTGCAGAGTTATCTCAAAGAAAGAGGCCACGGTGTTTATGTATCTTTATTATGTTGGTGCGGCTTCGGAACCTTTAAATATCTCGATATATCTCGAAAACTACGCATCTGATCAAAAAATATCATAGAACATAAATAGTAGGAAACTTAATTTCCTACAAAAAGGGTCTCTCAACGTTTTGCCATAGCTCGCATTGTTTCCGAGATATTTGCAGATTCAGCTCAAAGGAACGGGCCTGACGGACATATTCCGAGATATTTCTTGTTCTTGTTGTGCTTCTTCCGCACAGCTAAGCTCGAACTGGCATTTGCAGCTCGCAATAGTGCAGAGTTATCTCACAGAAAGGGGCCACGGTGTTTCTGTATCTCTATTATGTTGGTGCGGCTTCGGAACTTTTAAATATCTTGATATATCTCGAGAATTACGCATCTGATCAAAAAATATCATAGAACGTAAGAAGCAGGAAACTTAATTATCTACAAAAAAGGTCTCTTAACATTTTGCCATAGCTCGCATCGTTTCCGAGATATTTGCAGATTTAGCTCAAGGGAAGGGGCCTGACGGACATATTTCGAGATATTTCTTCTTCTTGTTGTTCTTCTTCTGCACAGCTAAGCTGGAAGTGGCATTTGCAGCTCGCAATAGTGCAGAGTTATCTCAAAGAAAGGGGCCACGGTGTTTCTATATCTCTATTATGTTGGTGCGGCTTCGGAACTTTTAAATATCTTGATATATCTCGAGAACTACGCATCTGATCAAATAATATCATAGAACATAAAAAGTAGGAAACTTAATTCTCTACAAATAAGGTCTCTTAACATTTTGCCATAGCTCGCTTCGTTTCCGAGATATTTGCAGATATATCTCAAGGGAAGGGGCCTGACGGACATATTTCGAGATATTTCTTCTTCTTGTTGTTCTTCTTCTGCACAGCTAAGCTGTAAGTGGCATTTGCAGCTCGCAATAGTGCAGAGTTATCTCAAAGAATGGGGCCACGGTGTTTCTGTATCTCTATTATGTTGGTGCGGCTTCGGAACTTTTAAATATCTTGATATATCTCGAGAACTACGCATCTGATCAAAAAATATCATAGAACATAAAAAGTAGGAAACTTAATTCTCTACAAAAAAGGTCTCTTAACATTTTGCCATAGCTCGCTTCGTTTCCGAGATATTTGCAGATTTATCTCAAGGGAAGGGGCCTGACGGACATATTTCGAGATATTTCTTCTTCTTGTTGTTCTTCTTCTGCACAGCTAAGCTGGAAGTGGCATTTACAGCTCGCAATAGTGCAGAGTTATCTCAAAGAAAGGGGCCACGGTGTTTCTGTATCTCTATTATGTTGGTGCGGCTTCGGAACTTTTAAATATCTTGATATATCTCGAGAACTACGCAGCTGATCAAAAAATATCATAGAACATAAAAAGTAGGAAGCTTAATTCTCTACAAAAAAGGTCTCTTAACATTTTGCCATAGCTCGCTTCGTTTCCGAGATATTTGCAGATTTATCTCAAGGGAAGGGGCCTGACGGACATATTTCGAGATATTTCTTCTTCTTGTTGTTCTTCTTCTGCACACCTAAGCTGGAAGTGGCATTTGCAGCTCGCAATAGTGCAGAGTTATCTCAAAGAAAGGGGCCACGGTGTTTCTGTATCTCTATTATGTTGGTGCGGCTTCGGAACTTTTAAATATCTTGATATATCTCGAGAACTACGCATCTGATCAAAAAATATCATAGAACATAAAAAGTAGGAAACTTAATTCTCTACAAAAAAGGTCTCTTAACATTTTGCCATCGCTCGCTTCGTTTCCGAGATATTTGCAGATTTATCTCAAGGGAAGGGGCCTGACGGACATATTTCGAGATATTTCTTCTTCTTGTTGTTCTTCTTCTGCACAGCTAAGCTGTAAGTGGCATTTGCAGCTCGCAATAGTGCAGAGTTATCTCAAAGAATGGCGCCACGGTGTTTCTGTATCTCTATTATGTTGGTGCGGCTTCGGAACTTTTAAATATCTTGATATATCTCGAGAACTACGCATCTGATCAAAAAATATCATAGAACATAAAAAGTAGGAAACTTAATTCTCTACAAATAAGGTCTCTTAACATCTTGCCATAGCTCGCTTCGTTTCCGAGATAGTTGCAAATTTATCTCAAGGGAAGGGGCCTGACGGACATATTTCGAGATATTTCTTCTTCTTGTTGTTCTTCTTCTGCACAGCTAAACTGGAAGTGGCATTACCAGCTCGCAATAGCGCAGAGTTATCTCAAAGAAAGGGGCCACGGTGTTTCTGTATCTCTATTATGTTGGTGCGGCTTCGGAACTTTTAAATATCTTGATATATCTCGAGAACTACGCATCTGCTCAAAAAATATCATAGAACATAAAAAGTAGGAAGCTTAATTTCCTACAAAAAAGGTCTGTCAACGTTTTGCCATAGCTCGCATTGTTTCTGAGATATTTGCAGATTCAGCTCAAACGATCGGGCCTGACGGACATATTTCGAGATATTTCTTCTTCTTGTTGTTCTTCGTCTGCACAGCTAAACTGGAAGTGGCATTTCCAGCTCACAATGGTGCAGAGTTATCTCGCAGAAAGGGGCCACGCTGTTTCTGTATCTCTATTATGTTGGTGCGGCTTCGGAACTTTTAAATATCTTGATATATCTCGAGAACTACGCATCTGATCAAAAAATATCATAGAACATAAATAGTAGGAAACTTAATTTCCTACAAAAAAGATCTCTTAATATTTTGCCATAGCTCGCATTGTTTCCGAGATATTTGCAGATTTAGCTCAAGGGAAGGGGCCTGACGGACTTAATCCGAGATATTTCTTGTTCTTGTTGTGCTTCTTCTGCACAGCTAAGCTCGAACTGGCATTTGCAGCTCGCAATAGTGCAGAGTTATCTCACAGAAAGGGGCCACGGTGTTTCCGTATCTCTATTATGTTGGTGCGGCTTCGGAACTTTTAAATATCTTGATATATCTCGAAGACTACGCATCTGATCAAAAAATATCATAGAACCTGAATTGTAGGAAACGTAATTCTCTACAAAAAAGGTCTCTTATCATTTTGCCATAGCTCGCATCGTTTCCGAGATATTTGCAGATCTAATTCAAGGGAAGGGGCCTGACGGACATATTTCGAGATATTTCTTCTTCTTGTTGTTCTTCTTCTGCACAGCTAAAGTGGAAGTTACATTTGCAGCTCGGAATAGTGCAGAGTTATCTCAAAGAAAGAGGCCACGGTGTTTATGTATCTTTATTATGTTGGTGCGGCTTCGGAACCTTTAAATATCTCGATATATCTCGAAAACTACGCATCTGATCAAAAAATATCATAGAACATAAATAGTAGGAAACTTAATTTCCTACAAAAAGGGTCTCTCAACGTTTTGCCATAGCTCGCATTGTTTCCGAGATATTTGCAGATTCAGCTCAAAGGAACGGGCCTGACGGACATATTCCGAGATATTTCTTGTTCTTGTTGTGCTTCTTCCGCACAGCTAAGCTCGAACTGGCATTTGCCGCTCGCAATAGTGCAGAGTTATCTCACAGAAAGGGGCCACGGTGTTTCTGTATCTCTATTATGTTGGTGCGGCTTCGGAACTTTTAAATATCTTGATATATCTCGAGAATTACGCATCTGATCAAAAAATATCATAGAACGTAAGAAGCAGGAAACTTAACTATCTACAAAAAAGGTCTCTTAACATTTTGCCATAGCTCGCATCGTTTCCGAGATATTTGCAGATTTAGCTCAAGGGAAGGGGCCTGACGGACTTAATCCGAGATATTTCTTGTTCTTGTTGTTCTTCTTCTGCACAGCTAAGCTGGAAGCGGCATTTGCGGCTCGCACTAGTGCAGAGTTATCTCGAAGAAAGGGGCCACGGTGTTTCTGTATCTCTATTATGTTGGTGCGGCTTCGGAACTTTTAAAAATCTCGATATATCTCGAAAACTACGCTTCTGATCAGAAAATATCATAGAACATAAAAAGTAGGAAACTTAATTCTCTACAAAAAAGGTCTCTTAACATTTTGCCATCGCTCGCTTCGTTTCCGAGATATTTGCAGATTTATCTCAAGGAAAGGGGCCTGACGGACATATTTCGAGATATTTCTTCTTCTTGTTGTTCTTCTTCTGCACAGCTAAGCTGTAAGTGGCATTTGCAGCTCGCAATAGTGCAGAGTTATCTCAAAGAATGGGGCCACGGTGTTTCTGTATCTCTATTATGTTGGTGCGGCTTCGGAACTTTTAAATATCTTGATATATCTCGAGAACTACGCATCTGATCAAAAAATATCATAGAACATAAAAAGTAGGAAACTTAATTCTCTACAAAAAAGGTCTCTTAACATTTTGCCATCGCTCGCTTCGTTTCCGAGATATTTGCAGATTTATCTCAAGGGAAGGGGCCTGACGGACATATTTCGAGATATTTCTTCTTCTTGTTGTTCTTCTTCTGCACAGCTAAGCTGTAAGTGGCATTTGCAGCTCGCAATAGTGCAGAGTTATCTCAAAGAATGGGGCCACGGTGTTTCTGTATCTCTGTTATGTTGGTGCGGCTTCGGAACTTTTAAATATCTTGATATATCTCGAGAACTACGCATCTGATCAAAAAATATCATAGAACATAAAAAGTAGGAAACTTAATTCTCTACAAAAAAGGTCTCTTAACATTTTGCCATAGCTCGCTTCGTTTCCGAGATATTTGCAGATTTATCTCAAGGGAAGGGGCCTGACGGACATATTTCGAGATATTTCTTCTTCTTGTTGTTCTTCTTCTGCACAGCTAAGCTGGAAGTGGCATTTACAGCTCGCAATAGTGCAGAGTTATCTCAAAGAAAGGGGCCACGGTGTTTCTGTATCTCTATTATGTTGGTGCGGCTTCGGAACTTTTAAATATCTTGATATATCTCGAGAACTACGCAGCTGATCAAAAAATATCATAGAACATAAAAAGTAGGAAGCTTAATTCTCTACAAAAAAGGTCTCTTAACATTTTGCCATAGCTCGCTTCGTTTCCGAGATATTTGCAGATATATCTCAAGGGAAGGGGCCTGACGGACATATTTCGAGATATTTCTTCTTCTTGTTGTTCTTCTTCTGCACAGCTAAGCTGGAAGTGGCATTTGCAGCTCGCAATAGTGCAGAGTTATCTCAAAGAAAGGGGCCACGGTGTTTCTGTATCTCTATTATGTTGGTGCGGCTTCGGAACTTTTAAATATCTTGATATATCTCGAGAACTACGCATCTGATCAAAAAATATCATAGAACATAAATTGTAGGAAACATAATTCTCTACAAAAAAGGTCTCTTAACATTTTGCCATAGCTCGTTTCGTTTCCGAGATATTTGCAGATATATCTCAAGGGAAGGGGCCTGACGGACATATTTCGAGATACTTCTTCTTCTTGTTGTTCTTCTTCTGCACAGCTAAGCTGGAAGTGGCATTTGCAGCTCGCAATAGTGCAGAGTTATCTCAAAGAAAGAGGCCACGGTGTTTCTGTACCTCTATTATATTGGTGCAGCTTCGGAACTTTTAAATATCTTGATATATCTCGAGAACTACGCATCTGATCAAAAAATATCATAGAACATAAAAAGTAGGAAACTTAATTCTCTACAAAAAAGGTCTCTTAACATTTTGCCATCGCTCGCTTCGTTTCCGAGATATTTGCAGATTTATCTCAAGGGAAGGGGCCTGACGGACATATTTCGAGATATTTCTTCTTCTTGTTGTTCTTCTTCTGCACAGCTAAGCTGTAAGTGGCATTTGCAGCTCGCAATAGTGCAGAGTTATCTCAAAGAATGGGGCCACGGTGTTTCTGTATCTCTATTATGTTGGTGCGGCTTCGGAACTTTTAAATATCTTGATATATCTCGAGAACTACGCATCTGATCAAAAAATATCATAGAACATAAATTGTAGAAAACTTAATTCTCTACAAAAAAGGTCTCTTAACATTTTGCCATAGCTCGCTTCATTTCCGAGATATTTGCAGATATATCACAAGGGAAGGGGCCTGACGGACATATTCCGAGATATTTCTTCTTCTTTTTGTTCTTCATCTGCACAGCTAAGCTGGAAGTGGCATTTGCAGCTCGCAATAGTGCAGAGCTATCTCAAAGAAAGGGGCCACGGTGTTTCTGTATCTCAATTATGTTGGTGCGGCTTCGGAACTTTTAAATACCTTGATATATCTCGAGAACTACGCATCTGATCAAAAAATATCATAGAACATAAAAAGTAGGAAACTTAATTTTCTACAAAAAAGGTCTCTCAACATTTTGCCATAGCTCGCATCGTTTCCGAGATATTTGCAGATCTAATTCAAGGGAAGGGGCCTGACGGACATATTTCGAGATATTTCTTCTTCTTGTTGTTCTTCTTCTGCACAGCTAAAGTGGAAGTTACATTTGCAGCTCGGAATAGTGCAGAGTTATCACAAAGAAAGAGGCCACGGTGTTTATGTATCTTTATTATGTTGGTGCGGCTTCGGAACCTTTAAATATCTCGATATATCTCGAAAACTACGCATCTGATCAAAAAATATCATAGAACATAAATAGTAGGAAACTTAATTTCCTACAAAAAGGGTCTCTCAACGTTTTGCCATAGCTCGCATTGTTTCCGAGATATTTGCAGATTCAGCTCAAAGGAACGGGCCTGACGGACATATTCCGAGATATTTCTTGTTCTTGTTGTGCTTCTTCCGCACAGCTAAGCTCGAACTGGCATTTGCAGCTCGCAATAGTGCAGAGTTATCTCACAGAAAGGGGCCACGGTGTTTCTGTATCTCTATTATGTTGGTGCGGCTTCGGAACTTTTAAATATCTTGATATATCTCGAAAACTACGGATCTGATCAAAAAATATCATAGAACCTAAATTGTAGGAAACGTGATTCTCTACAAAAAAGGTCTCTTATCATTTTGCCATAGCTCGCATCGTTTCCGAGATATTTGCAGATCTAATTCAAGGGAAGGGGCCTGACGGACATATTTCGAGATATTTCTTCTTCTTGTTGTTCTTCTTCTGCACAGCTAAAGTGGAAGTTACATTTGCAGCTCGGAATGGTGCAGAGTTATCACAAAGAAAGAGGCCACGGTGTTTATGTATCTTTATTATGTTGGTGCGGCTTCGGAACCTTTAAATATCTCGATATATCTCGAAAACTACGCATCTGATCAAAAAATATCATAGAACATAAATAGTAGGAAACTTAATTTCCTACAAAAAGGGTCTCTCAACGTTTTGCCATAGCTCGCTTCGTTTCCGAGATATATACAGATTTATCTCAAGGGAAGGGGCCTGACGGACATATTTCGAGATATTTCTTCTTCTTGTTGTTCTTCTTCTGCACAGCTAAGCTGGAAGTGGCATTTGCAGCTCGCAATAGTGCAGAGTTATCTCAAAGAAAGAGGCCACGGTGTTTCTGTACCTCTATTATATTGGTGCAGCTTCGGAACTTTTAAATATCTTGATATATCTCGAGAACTACGCATCTGATCAAAAAATATCATAGAACATAAAAAGTAGAAAACTTAATTCTCTACAGAAAAGGTCTCTTAACATTTTGCCATAGCTCGCATCGTTTCCGAGATATCTGCAGATTTAGCTCAAGGGAAGGGCCCTGACGGACATATTTCGAGATATTTCTTCTTCTTGTTGTTCTTCTTCTGCACAGCTAAGCTGGATGCGGCATTTGCGGCTCGCACTAGGGCAGCGTTATCTCAAAGAAAGGGGCCACGGTGTTTCTGTATCTCTATCATGTTGGTGCGGCTTCGGAACTTTTAAATATCTCGATATATCTCGAAAACTACGCTTCTGATCAAAAAATATCATAGAACATAAATTGTAGGAAACATAATTCTCTACAAAAAAGGTCTCTTAACATTTTGCCATAGCTCGCTTCGTTTCCGAGATATTTGCAGATTTAGCTCAAGGGAAGGGGCCTGACGGACTTAATCCGAGATATTTCTTGTTCTTGTTGTGCTTCTTCTGCACAGCTAAGCTCGAACTGGCATTTGCAGCTCGCAATAGTGCAGAGTTATCTCACAGAAAGGGGCCACGGTGTTTCCGTATCTCTATTATGTTGGTGCGGCTTCGGAAGTTTTAAATATCTTGATATATCTCGAGAACTACGCATCTGATCAAATAATATCATAGAACATAAAAAGTAGGAAACTTAATTCTCTACAAATAAGGTCTCTTAACATTTTGCCATAGCTCGCTTCGTTTCCGAGATATTTGCAGGTTTCTCTCAAGGGAAGGGGCCTGACGGACATATTTCGAGATATTTCTTCTTCTTGTTGTTCTTCTTCTGCACAGCTAAGCTGGAAGTGGCATTTGCAGCTCGCAATAGTGCAGAGTTATCTCAAAGAAAGGGGCAACGGTGTTTCTGTATCTCTATTATGTTGGTGCGGCTTCGGAACTTTTAAATATCTTGATATATCTCGAGAACTACGCATCTGATCAAAAAATATCATAGAACATAAAAAGTAGGAAACTTAATTCTCTACAAAAAAGGTCTCTTAACATTTTGCCATAGCTCGCTTCGTTTCCGAGATATTTGCAGATTTATCTCAAGGGAAGGGGCCTGACGGACATATTTCGAGATATTTCTTCTTCTTGTTGTTCCTCTTCTGCACAGCTAAGCTGGATGCGGCATTTGCGGCTCGCACTAGTGCAGAGTTATCTCAAAGAAAGGGGCCACGGTGTTTCTGTATCTCTATTATGTTGGTGCGGCTTCGGAACTTTTAAATATCTTGATATATCTCGAGAACTACGCATCTGATCAAAAAATATCATAGAACATAAAAAGTAGGAAGCTTAATTTCCTACAAAAAAGGTCTCTGAACGTTTTGCCATAGCTCGCATTGTTTCCGAGATATTTGCAGATTCAGCTCAAAGGATCGGGCCTGACGGACATATTTCGAGATATTTCTTCTTCTTGTTGTTCTTCGTCTGCACAGCTAAACTGGAAGTGGCATTTCCAGCTCGCAATGGTGCAGAGTTATCTCGCAGAAAGGGGCCACGCTGTTTCTGTATCTCTATTATGTTGGTGCGGCTTCGGAACTTTTAAATATCTTGATATATCTCGAGAACTACGCGTCTGATCAAAAAATATCATAGAACATAAATAGTAGGAAACTTAATTTCCTACAAAAAAGATCTCTTAATATTTTGCCATAGCTCGCATTGTTTCCGAGATATTTGCAGATTTAGCTCAAGGGAAGGGGCCTGACGGACTTAATCCGAGATATTTCTTGTTCTTGTTGTGCTTCTTCTGCACAGCTAAGCTCGAACTGGCATTTGCAGCTCGCAATAGTGCAGAGTTATCTCACAGAAAGGGGCCACGGTGTTTCCGTATCTCTATTATGTTGGTGCGGCTTCGGAAGTTTTAAATATCTTGATATATCTCGAAAACTACGCATCTGATCAAAAAATATCATAGAACCTAAATTGTAGGAAACGTAATTCTCTACAAAAAAGGTCGCTTATCATTTTGCCATAGCTCGCATCGTTTCCGAGATATTTGCAGATCTAATTCAAGGGAAGGGGCCTGACGGACATATTTCGAGATATTTCTTCTTCTTGTTGTTCTTCTTCTGCACAGCTAAAGTGGAAGTTACATTTGCAGCTCGGAATAGTGCAGAGTTATCACAAAGAAAGAGGCCACGGTGTTTATGTATCTTTATTATGTTGGTGCGGCTTCGGAACTTTTAAATATCTTGATATATCTCGAGAATTACGCATCTGATCAAAAAATATCATAGAAGGTAAGAAGTAGGAAACTTAATTATCTACAAAAAAGGTCTCTTAACATTTTGCCATAGCTCGCATCGTTTCCGAGATATTTGCAGATTTAGCTCAAGGGAAGGGGCCTGACGGACTTAATCCGAGATATTTCTTGTTCTTGTTGTGCTTCTTCTGCACAGCTAAGCTCGAACTGGCATTTGCAGCTCGCAATAGTGCAGAGTTATCTCACAGAAAGGGGCCACGGTGTTTCCGTATCTCTATTATGTTGGTGCGGCTTCGGAAGTTTTAAATATCTTGATATATCTCGAGAACTACGCATCTGATCAAATAATATCATAGAACATAAAAAGTAGGAAACTTAATTCTCTACAAATAAGGTCTCTTAACATTTTGCCATAGCTCGCTTCGTTTCCGAGATATTTGCAGGTTTCTCTCAAGGGAAGGGGCCTGACGGACATATTTCGAGATATTTCTTCTTCTTGTTGTTCTTCTTCTGCACAGCTAAGCTGGAAGTGGCATTTGCAGCTCGCAATAGTGCAGAGTTATCTCAAAGAAAGGGGCAACGGTGTTTCTGTATCTCTATTATGTTGGTGCGGCTTCGGAACTTTTAAATATCTTGATATATCTCGAGAACTACGCATCTGATCAAAAAATATCATAGAACATAAAAAGTAGGAAACTTAATTCTCTACAAAAAAGGTCTCTTAACATTTTGCCATAGCTCGCTTCGTTTCCGAGATATTTGCAGATTTATCTCAAGGGAAGGGGCCTGACGGACATATTTCGAGATATTTCTTCTTCTTGTTGTTCCTCTTCTGCACAGCTAAGCTGGATGCGGCATTTGCGGCTCGCACTAGTGCAGAGTTATCTCAAAGAAAGGGGCCACGGTGTTTCTGTATCTCTATTATGTTGGTGCGGCTTCGGAACTTTTAAATATCTTGATATATCTCGAGAACTACGCATCTGATCAAAAAATATCATAGAACATAAAAAGTAGGAAGCTTAATTTCCTACAAAAAAGGTCTCTGAACGTTTTGCCATAGCTCGCATTGTTTCCGAGATATTTGCAGATTCAGCTCAAAGGATCGGGCCTGACGGACATATTTCGAGATATTTCTTCTTCTTGTTGTTCTTCGTCTGCACAGCTAAACTGGAAGTGGCATTTCCAGCTCGCAATGGTGCAGAGTTATCTCGCAGAAAGGGGCCACGCTGTTTCTGTATCTCTATTATGTTGGTGCGGCTTCGGAACTTTTAAATATCTTGATATATCTCGAGAACTACGCATCTGATCAAAAAATATCATAGAACATAAATAGTAGGAAACTTAATTTCCTACAAAAAAGATCTCTTAATATTTTGCCATAGCTCGCATTGTTTCCGAGATATTTGCAGATTTAGCTCAAGGGAAGGGGCCTGACGGACTTAATCCGAGATATTTCTTGTTCTTGTTGTGCTTCTTCTGCACAGCTAAGCTCGAACTGGCATTTGCAGCTCGCAATAGTGCAGAGTTATCTCACAGAAAGGGGCCACGGTGTTTCCGTATCTCTATTATGTTGGTGCGGCTTCGGAAGTTTTAAATATCTTGATATATCTCGAAAACTACGCATCTGATCAAAAAATATCATAGAACCTAAATTGTAGGAAACGTAATTCTCTACAAAAAAGGTCGCTTATCATTTTGCCATAGCTCGCATCGTTTCCGAGATATTTGCAGATCTAATTCAAGGGAAGGGGCCTGACGGACATATTTCGAGATATTTCTTCTTCTTGTTGTTCTTCTTCTGCACAGCTAAAGTGGAAGTTACATTTGCAGCTCGGAATAGTGCAGAGTTATCACAAAGAAAGAGGCCACGGTGTTTATGTATCTTTATTATGTTGGTGCGGCTTCGGAACTTTTAAATATCTTGATATATCTCGAGAATTACGCATCTGATCAAAAAATATCATAGAAGGTAAGAAGTAGGAAACTTAATTATCTACAAAAAAGGTCTCTTAACATTTTGCCATAGCTCGCATCGTTTCCGAGATATTTGCAGATTTAGCTCAAGGGAAGGGGCCTGACGGACTTAATCCGAGATATTTCTTGTTCTTGTTGTGCTTCGTCTGCACAGCTAAGCTCGAACTGGCATTTGCAGCTCGCAATAGTGCAGAGTTATCTCACAGAAAGGGGCCACGGTGTTTCCGTATCTCTATTATGTTGGTGCGGCTTCGGAAGTTTTAAATATCTTGATATATCTCGAGAACTACGCATCTGATCAAATAATATCATAGAACATAAAAAGTAGGAAACTTAATTCTCTACAAATAAGGTCTCTTAACATTTTGCCATCGCTCGCTTCGTTTCCGAGATATTTGCAGATTTATCTCAAGGAAAGGGGCCTGACGGACATATTTCGAGATATTTCTTCTTCTTGTTGTTCTTTTTCTGCACAGCTAAGCTGGAAGTGGCATTTGCAGCTCGCAATAGTGCAGAGTTATCTCAAAGAAAGGGGCAACGGTGTTTCTGTATCTCTATTATGTTGGTGCGGCTTCGGAACTTTTAAATATCTTGATATATCTCGAGAACTACGCATCTGATCAAAAAATATCATAGAACATAAAAAGTAGGAAACTTAATTCTCTACAAAAAAGGTCTCTTAACATTTTGCCATAGCTCTCCTCGTTTCCGAGATATTTGCAGATACATCTCGAGGGAAGGGGCCTGACGGACATATTTCGAGATATTTCTTCTTCTTGTTCTTCTTCTTCTGCACAGCTAAGCTGGAAGCGGCATTTGCGGCTCGCACTAGTGCAGAGTTATCTCGAAGAAATGGGCCACGATGTTTCTGTATCTCTATTATGTTGGTGCGGCTTCGGAACTTTTAAAAATCTCGATATATCTCGAAAACTACGCTTCTGATCAGAAAATATCATACAACATAAATTGTAGGAAACATAATTCTCTACAAAAAAGGTCTCTTAACATTTTGCCATAGCTCGCTTCGTTTCCGAGATATTTGCAGATATATCTCAAGGGAAGGGGCCTGACGGACATATTTCGAGATATTTCTTCTTCTTGTTGTTCTTCTTCTGCACAGCTAAACTGGAAGTGGCATTACCAGCTCGCAATGGCGCAGAGTTATCTCAAAGAAAGGGGCCACGGTGTTTCTGTATCTCTATTATGTTGGTGCGGCTTCGGAACTTTTAAATATCTTGATATATCTCGAGAACTACGCATCTGATCAAAAAATATCATAGAACATAAAAAGTAGGAAACTTAATTTCCTACAAAAAAGGTCTCTCAACGTTTTGCCATAGCTCGCATTGTTTCCGCGATATTTGCAGATTCAGCTCAAAGGATCGGGCCTGACGGACATATTTCGAGATATTTCTTCTTCTTGTTGTTCTTCGTCTGCACAGCTAAACTGGAAGTGGCATTTCCAGCTCGCAATGGTGCAGATTTATCTCGCAGAAAGGGGCCACGCTGTTTCTGTATCTCTATTATGTTGGTGCGGCTTCGGAACTTTTAAATATCTTGATATATCTCGAGAACTACGCATCTGATCAAAAAATATCATAGAACATAAATAGTAGGAAACTTAATTTCCTACAAAAAAGATCTCTAAATATTTTGCCATAGCTCGCATTGTTTCCGAGATATTTGCAGATTTAGCTCAAGGGAAGGGGCCTGACGGACTTAATCCGAGATACTTCTTGTTCTTGTTGTGCTTCTTCTGCACAGCTAAGCTGGAACTGGCATTTGCAGCTCGCAATAGTGCAGAGTTATCTCAAAGAAAGGGGCCACGGTGTTTCTGTATCTCTATTATGTTGGTGCGGCTTCGGAACTTTTAAATATCTTGATATATCTCGAGAACTACGCATCTGATCAAAAAATATCATAGAACATAAATTGTAGGAAACATAATTCTCTACAAAAAAGGTCTCTTAACATTTTGCCATAGCTCGTTTCGTTTCCGAGATATTTGCAGATATATCTCAAGGGAAGGGGCCTGACGGACATATTTCGAGATATTTCTTCTTCTTGTTGTTCTTCTTCTGCACAGCTAAACTGGAAGTGGCATTACCAGCTCGCAATAGCGCAGAGTTATCTCAAAGAAAGGGGCCACGGTGTTTCTGTATCTCTATTATGTTGGTGCGGCTTCGGAACTTTTAAATATCTTGATATATCTCGAGAACTACGCATCTGATCAAAAAATATCATAGAACATAAAAAGTAGGAAGCTTAATTTCCTACAAAAAAGGTCTCTGAACGTTTTGCCATAGCTCGCATTGTTTCCGAGATATTTGCAGATTCAGCTCAAAGGATCGGGCCTGACGGACATATTTCGAGATATTTCTTCTTCTTGTTGTTCTTCGTCTGCACAGCTAAACTGGAAGTGGCATTTCCAGCTCGCAATGGTGCAGAGTTATCTCGCAGAAAGGGGCCACGCTGTTTCTGTATCTCTATTATGTTGGTGCGGCTTCGGAACTTTTAAATATCTTGATATATCTCGAGAACTACGCATCTGATCAAAAAATATCATAGAACATAAATAGTAGGAAACTTAATTTCCTACAAAAAAGATCTCTTAATATTTTGCCATAGCTCGCATTGTTTCCGAGATATTTGCAGATTTAGCTCAAGGGAAGGGGCCTGACGGACTTAATCCGAGATATTTCTTGTTCTTGTTGTGCTTCTTCTGCACAGCTAAGCTCGAACTGGCATTTGCAGCTCGCCATAGTGCAGAGTTATCTCACAGAAAGGGGCCACGGTGTTTCCGTATCTCTATTATGTTGGTGCGGCTTCGGAACTTTTAAATATCTTGATATATCTCGAGAATTACGCATCTGATCAAAAAATATCATAGAAGGTAAGAAGTAGGAAACTTAATTATCTACAAAAAAGGTCTCTTAACGTTTTGCCATATCTCGCTTCGATTCCGAGATATTTGCAGATCTATCTCGAGGGAAGGGGCCTGACGGACATATTTCGAGATATTTCTTCTTCTTGTTGTTCTTCTTCTGCACAGCTAAGCTGGACGTGGCATTTACAGCTCGCAATAGTGCAGAGTTATCTCAAAGAAAGGGGCCACGGTGTTTCTGTATCTCTATTATGTTGGTGCGGCTTCGGAACTTTTAAATATCTTGATATATCTCGAGAACTACGCATCTGATCAAAAAATATCATAGAACATAAAAAGTAGGAAACTTAATTCTCTACAACAAAGGTCTCTCAACATTTTTCCATAGCTCGCTTCGTTTCCGAGATATTTGCAGATTTATCTCGACGGAAGGGGCCTGACGGACATATTTCGAGATATTTCTTCTTCTTGTTGTTCTTCTTCTGCACAGCTAAGCTGGACGTGGCATTTACAGCTCGCAATAGTGCAGAGTTATCTCAAAGAAAGGGGCCACGGTATTTCTGTATCTCTATTATGTTGGTGCGGCTTCGGAACTTTCAAATATCTTGAGATATCTCGAGAACTACGCATCTGATCAAATAATATCATAGAACATAAAAAGTAGGAAACTTAATTCTCTACAAATAAGGTCTCTTAACATTTTGCCATAGCTCGCTTCGTTTCCGAGATATTTGCAGATATATCTCAAGGGAAGGGGCCTGACGGACATATTTCGAAATATTTCTTCTTCTTGTTGTTCTTCTTCTGCACAGCTAAGCTGTAAGTGGCATTTGCAGCTCGCAATAGTGCAGAGTTATCTCAAAGAATGGGGCCACGGTGTTTCTGTATCTCTATTATGTTGGTGCGGCTTCGGAACTTTTAAATATCTTGATATATCTCGAGAACTACGCATCTGATCAAAAAATATCATAGAACATAAAAAGTAGGAAGCTTAATTCTCTACAAAAAAGGTCTCTTAACATTTTGCCATAGCTCGCTTCGTTTCCGAGATATTTGCAGATATATCTCAAGGGAAGGGGCCTGACGGACATATTTCGAGATATTTCTTCTTCTTGTTGTTCTTCTTCTGCACAGCTAAACTGGAAGTGGCATTTCCAGCTCGCAATAGTGCAGAGTTGTCTCAAAGAAAGGGGCCACGGTGTTTCTGTATCTCTATTATGTTGGTGCGGCTTCGGAACTTTTAAATATCTTGATATATCTCGAGAAGTACGCATCGGATCAAAAAATATCATACAACATAAAAAGTAGGAAACTTAATTCTCTACAAAAAAGGTCTCTTAACATTTTGCCATAGCTCGCTTCGTTTCCGAAATATTTGCAGATTTATCTCAAGGGAAGGGGCCTGACGGACATATTTCGAGATATTTCTTCTTCTTGTTGTTCTTCTTCTGCACAGCTAAGCTGGAAGTGGCATTTGCAGCTTGCAATAGTGCAGAGTTATCTCAAAGAAAGGGGCCACGGTGTTTCTGTATCTCTATTATGTTGGTGCGGCTTCGGAACTTTTAAATATCTTGATATATCTCGAGAACTACGCATCGGATCAAAAAATATCATAGAACATAAAAAGTAGGAAACTTAATTCTCTACAAAAAAGGTCGCTTAACATTTTGCCATAGCTCGCTTCGTTTCCGAAATATTTGCAGATTTATCTCAAGGGAAGGGGCCTGACGGACATATTTCGAGATATTTCTTCTTCTTGTTGTTCTTCTTCTGCACAGCTAAGCTGGAAGTGGCATTTGCAGCTTGCAATAGTGCAGAGTTATCTCAAAGAAAGGGGCCACGGTGTTTCTGTATCTCTATTATGTTGGTGCGGCTTCGGAACTTTTAAATATCTTGATATATCTCGAGAACTACGCATCTGATCAAAAAATATCATAGAACATAGAAAGTAGGAAGCTTAATTCTCTACAAAAAAGGTCTCTTAACATTTTGCCATAGCTCGCTTCGTTTCCGAGATATTTGCAGATATATCTCAAGGGAAGGGGCCTGACGGACATATTTCGAGATATTTCTTCTTCTTGTTGTTCTTCTTCTGCACAGCTAAACTGGAAGTGGCATTTCCAGCTCGCAATAGTGCAGAGTTGTCTCAAAGAAAGGGGCCACGGTGTTTCTGTATCTCTATTATGTTGGTGCGGCTTCGGAACTTTTAAATATCTTGATATATCTCGAGAACTACGCATCGGATCAAAAAATATCATACAACATAAAAAGTAGGAAACTTAATTCTCTACAAAAAAGGTCTCTTAACATTTTGCCATAGCTCGCTTCGTTTCCGAAATATTTGCAGATTTATCTCAAGGGAAGGGGCCTGACGGACATATTTCGAGATATTTCTTCTTCTTGTTGTTCTTCTTCTGCACAGCTAAGCTGGAAGTGGCATTTGCAGCTTGCAATAGTGCAGAGTTATCTCAAAGAAAGGGGCCACGGTGTTTCTGTATCTCTATTATGTTGGTGCGGCTTCGGAACTTTTAAATATCTTGATATATCTCGAGAACTACGCATCGGATCAAAAAATATCATAGAACATAAAAAGTAGGAAACTTAATTCTCTACAAAAAAGGTCTCTTAACATTTTGCCATAGCTCGCTTCGTTTCCGAGATATTTGCAGATTTATCTCAAGGGAAGGGGCCTGACGGACATATTTCGAGATATTTCTTCTTCTTGTTGTTCTTCTTCTGCACAGCTAAGCTGGAAGTGGCATTTACAGCTCGCAATAGTGCAGAGTTATCTCAAAGAAAGGGGCCACGGTGTTTCTGTATCTCTATTATGTTGGTGCGGCTTCGGAACTTTTAAATATCTTGATATATCTCGAGAACTACGCATCTGATCAAAAAATATCATAGAACATAAAAAGTAGGAAGCTTAATTCTCTACAAAAAAGGTCTCTTAACATTTTGCCATAGCTCGCTTCGTTTCCGAGATATTTGCAGATTTATCTCAAGGGAAGGGGCCTGACGGACATATTCCGAGATATTTCTTCTTCTTGTTGTTCCTCTTCTGCACAGCTAAGCTGGAAGTGGCATTTGCTGCTCGCAATAGTGCAGAGTTATCTCAAAGAAAGAGGCCACGGTGTTTCTGTATCTCTATTATGTTGGTGCGGCTTCGGAACTTTTAAATATCTCGATATATCTCGAGAACTACGCATCTGATCAAAAAATATCATAGAACATAAAAAGTAGGAAGCTTAATTCTCTACAAAAAAGGTCTCTTAACATTTTGCCATAGCTCGCTTCGTTTCCGAGATATTTGCAGATATATCTCAAGGGAAGGGGCCTGACGGACATATTTCGAGATATTTCTTCTTCTTGTTGTTCTTCTTCTGCACAGCTAAACTGGAAGTGGCATTTCCAGCTCGCAATAATGCAGAGTTGTCTCAAAGAAAGGGGCCACGGTGTTTCTGTATCTCTATTATGTTGGTGCGGCTTCGGAACTTTTAAATATCTTGATATATCTCGAGAACTACGCATCGGATCAAAAAATATCATACAACATAAAAAGTAGGAAACTTAATTCTCTACAAAAAAGGTCTCTTAACATTTTGCCATAGCTCGCTTCGTTTCCGAAATATTTGCAGATTTATCTCAAGGGAAGGGGCCTGACGGACATATTTCGAGATATTTCTTCTTCTTGTTGTTCTTCTTCTGCACAGCTAAGCTGGAAGTGGCATTTGCAGCTTGCAATAGTGCAGAGTTATCTCAAAGAAAGGGGCCACGGTGTTTCTGTATCTCTATTATGTTGGTGCGGCTTCGGAACTTTTAAATATCTTGATATATCTCGAGAACTACGCATCGGATCAAAAAATATCATAGAACATAAAAAGTAGGAAACTTAATTCTCTACAAAAAAGGTCTCTTAACATTTTGCCATAGCTCGCTTCGTTTCCGAGATATTTGCAGATTTATCTCAAGGGAAGGGGCCTGACGGACATATTTCGAGATATTTCTTCTTCTTGTTGTTCTTCTTCTGCACAGCTAAGCTGGAAGTGGCATTTACAGCTCGCAATAGTGCAGAGTTATCTCAAAGAAAGGGGCCACGGTGTTTCTGTATCTCTATTATGTTGGTGCGGCTTCGGAACTTTTAAATATCTTGATATATCTCGAGAACTACGCATCTGATCAAAAAATATCATAGAACATAAAAAGTAGGAAGCTTAATTCTCTACAAAAAAGGTCTCTTAACATTTTGCCATAGCTCGCTTCGTTTCCGAGATATTTGCAGATATATCTCAAGGGAAGGGGCCTGACGGACATATTTCGAGATATTTCTTCTTCTTGTTGTTCTTCTTCTGCACAGCTAAACTGGAAGTGGCATTTCCAGCTCGCAATAGTGCAGAGTTGTCTCAAAGAAAGGGGCCACGGTGTTTCTGTATCTCTATTATGTTGGTGCGGCTTCGGAACTTTTAAATATCTTGATATATCTCGAGAACTACGCATCGGATCAAAAAATATCATAGAACATAAAAAGTAGGAAACTTAATTCTCTACAAAAAAGGTCGCTTAACATTTTGCCATAGCTCGCTTCGTTTCCGAAATATTTGCAGATTTATCTCAAGGGAAGGGGCCTGACGGACATATTTCGAGATATTTCTTCTTCTTGTTGTTCTTCTTCTGCACAGCTAAGCTGGAAGTGGCATTTGCAGCTTGCAATAGTGCAGAGTTATCTCAAAGAAAGGGACCACGGTGTTTCTGTATCTCTATTATGTTGGTGCGGCTTCGGAACTTTTAAATATCTTGATATATCTCGAGAACTACGCATCTGATCAAAAAATATCATAGAACATAAAAAGTAGGAAACTTAATTCTCTACAAAAAAGGTCTCTTAACATTTTGCCATCGCTCGCTTCGTTTCCGAGATATTTGCAGATTTATCTCAAGGGAAGGGGCCTGACGGACATATTTCGAGATATTACTTCTTCTTGTTGTTCTTCTTCTGCACAGCTAAGCTGTAAGTGGCATTTGCAGCTCGCAATAGTGCAGAGTTATCTCAAAGAATGGGACCACGGTGTTTCTGTATCTCTATTATGTTGGTGCGGCTTCGGAACTTTTAAATATCTTGATATATCTCGAGAACTACGCATCTGATCAAAAAATATCATAGAACATAAAAAGTAGGAAACTTAATTCTCTACAAAAAAGGTCTCTTAACATTTTGCCATTGCTCGCTTCGTTTCCGAGATATTTGCAGATTTATCTCAAGGGAAGGGGCCTGACGGACATATTTCGAGATATTTCTTCTTCTTGTTGTTCTTCTTCTGCACAGCTAAGCTGTAAGTGGCATTTGCAGCTCGCAATAGTGCAGAGTTATCTCAAAGAATGGGGCCACGGTGTTTCTGTATCTCTATTATGTTGGTGCGGCTTCGGAACTTTTAAATATCTTGATATATCTCGAGTACTACGCATCTGATCAAAAAATATCATAGAACATAAATTGTAGAAAACTTAATTCTCTACAAAAAAGGTCTCTTAACATTTTGCCATCGCTCGCTTCGTTTCCGAGATATTTGCAGGTTTCTCTCAAGGGAAGGGGCCTGACGGACATATTTCGAGATATTTCTTCTTCTTGTTGTTCTTCTTCTGCACAGCTAAGCTGGAAGTGGCATTTGCAGCTCGCAATAGTGCAGAGTTATCTCAAAGAAAGGGGCAACGGTGTTTCTGTATCTCTATTATGTTGGTGCGGCTTCGGATCTTTTAAATATCTTGATATATCTCGAGAACTACGCATCTGATCAAAAAATAGCATACAACATAAAAAGTAGGAAACTTAATTCTCTACAAAAAAGGTCTCTTAACATTTTGCCATAGCTCGCTTCGTTTCCGAGATATTTGCAGATTTATCTCAAGGGAAGGGGCCTGACGGACATATTCCGAGATATTTCTTCTTCTTGTTGTTCCTCTTCTGCACAGCTAAGCTGGAAGTGGCATTTGCTGCTCGCAATAGTGCAGAGTTATCTCAAAGAAAGGGGCCACGGTGTTTCTGTATCTCTATTATGTTGGTGCAGCTTCGGAACTTTTAAATATCTTGTTATATCTCGAGAACTACGCATCTGATCAAAAAATATCATACAACATAAAAAGTAGGAAACTTAATTCTCTACAAAAAAGGTCTCTTAACATTTTGCCATAGCTCGCTTCGTTTCCGAGATATTTGCAGATTTATCTCAAGGGAAGGGGCCTGACGGACATATTCCGAGATATTTCTTCTTCTTGTTGTTCCTCTTCTGCACAGCTAAGCTGGAAGTGGCATTTGCTGCTCGCAATAGTGCAGAGTTATCTCAAAGAAAGAGGCCACGGTGTTTCTGTATCTCTATTATGTTGGTGCGGCTTCGGAACTTTTAAATATCTCGATATATCTCGAAAACTACGCTTCTGATCAAAAAGTATCATAGAACGTAAATTGTAGGAAACAAAATTCTCTACAAAAAAGGTCTCTTAACATTTTGCCATAGCTCGCTTTGTTTCCGAGATATTTGCAGATTTATCTCAAGGGAAGGGGCCTGACGGACATATTTCGAGATATTTCTTCTTCTTGTTGTTCTTCTTCTGCACAGCTAAGCTGGAAGTGGCATTTGCAGGTCGCAATAGTGCAGAGTTATCTCAAAGAAAGGGGCCACGGTGTTTCTGTATCTTTATTATGTTGGTGCGGCTTCGGAACTTTTAAATATCTCGATATATCTCGAAAACTACGCTTCTGATCAAAAAGTATCATAGAACGTAAATTGTAGGAAACATAATTCTCTACAAAAAAGGTCTCTTAACATTTTGCCATAGCTCGCTTCGTTTCCGAGATATTTGCTGATTTATCTCAAGGGAAGGGGCCTGACGGACATATTTCGAGATATTTCTTCTTCTTGTTGTTCTTCTTCTGCACAGCTAAGCTGGAAGTGGCATTTGCAGATCGCAATAGTGCAGAGTTATCTCAAAGAAAGAGGCCACGGTGTTTCTGTACCTCTATTATGTTGGTGCAGCTTCGGAACTTTTAAATATCTTGTTATATCTCGAGAACTACGCATCTGATCAAAAAATATCATAGAACATAAAAAGTAGGAAACTTAATTCTCTACAAATAAGGTCTCTTAACATTTTGCCATCCCTCGCTTCGTTTCCGAGATATTTGCAGATCTCTCTCAAGGGAAGGGGCCTGACGGACATATTTCGAGATATTTCTTCTTCTTGTTGTTCTTCTTCTGCACAGCTAAGCTGGAAGTGGCATTTGCAGCTCGCAATAGTGCAGAGTTATCTCAAAGAAAGGGGCAACGGTGTTTCTGTATCTCTATTATGTTGGTGCGGCTTCGGAACTTTTAAATATCTTGATATATCTCGAGAACTACGCATCTGATCAAAAAATATCATAGAACATAAAAAGTAGCAAACTTAATTCTCTACAAAAAAGGTCTCGTAACATTTTGCCATAGCCTGCTTCGTTTCCGAGATATTTGCAGATTTATCTCGAGGGAAGGGGCCTGACGGACATATTTCGAAATATTTCTTCTTCTTGTTGTTCTGCTTCTGCACAGCTAAGCTGGAAGCGGCATTTGCGGCTCGCACTAGTGCAGAATTATCTCAAAGAAAGGGGCCACGGTGTTTCTGTATCTCAATTATGTTGGTGCGGCTTCGGAACTTTTAAATATCTTGATATATCTCGAGAACTACGCATCTGATCAAAAAATATCATACAACATAAAAAGTAGGAAACTTAATTCTCTACAAAAAAGGTCTCTTAACATTTTGCCATAGCTCGCTTCGTTTCCGAGATATTTGCAGATTTATCTCAAGGGAAGGGGCCTGACGGACATATTCCGAGATATTTCTTCTTCTTGTTGTTCCTCTTCTGCACAGCTAAGCTGGAAGTGGCATTTGCTGCTCGCAATAGTGCAGAGTTATCTCAAAGAAAGAGGCCACGGTGTTTCTGTATCTCTATTATGTTGGTGCGGCTTCGGAACTTTTAAATATCTCGATATATCTCGAAAACTACGCTTCTGATCAAAAAGTATCATAGAACGTAAATTGTAGGAAACAAAATTCTCTACAAAAAAGGTCTCTTAACATTTTGCCATAGCCCGCTTCGTTTCCGAGATATTTGCTGATTTATCTCAAGGGAAGGGGCCTGACGGACATATTTCGAGATATTTCTTCTTCTTGTTGTTCTTCTTCTGCACAGCTAAGCTGGAAGTGGCATTTGCAGGTCGCAATAGTGCAGAGTTATCTCAAAGAAAGGGGCCACGGTGTTTCTGTATCTCTATTATGTTGGTGCGGCTTCGGAACTTTTAAATATCTCGATATATCTCGAAAACTACGCTTCTGATCAAAAAGTATCATCGAACGTAAATTGTAGGAAACATAATTCTCTACAAAAAAGGTCTCTTAACATTTTGCCATAGCTCGCTTCGTTTCCGAGATATTTGCTGATTTATCTCAAGGGAAGGGGCCTGACGGACATATTTCGAGATATTTCTTCTTCTTGTTGTTCTTCTTCTGCACAGCTAAGCTGGAAGTGGCATTTGCAGATCGCAATAGTGCAGAGTTATCTCAAACAAAGAGGCCACGGTGTTTCTGTACCTCTATTATGTTGGTGCAGCTTCGGAACTTTTAAATATCTTGTTATATCTCGAGAACTACGCATCTGATCAAAAAATATCATAGAACATAAAAAGTAGGAAACTTAATTCTCTACAAATAAGGTCTCTTAACATTTTGCCATACCTCGCTTCGTTTCCGAGATATTTGCAGATTTCTCTCAAGGGAAGGGGCCTGACGGACATATTTCGAGATATTTCTTCTTCTTGTTGTTCTGCTTCTGCACAGCTAAGCTGGAAGCGGCATTTGCGGCTCGCACTAGTGCAGAATTATCTCAAAGAAAGGGGCCACGGTGTTTCTGTATCTCTATTATGTTGGTGCGGCTTCGGAACTTTTAAATATCTTGATATATCTCGAGAACTACGCATCCGATCAAATAATATCATAGAACATAAAAAGTAGGAAACTTAATTCTCTACAAATAAGGTCTCTTAACATTTTGCCATAGCTCGCTTCGTTTCCGAGATATTTGCAGGTTTCTCTCAAGGGAAGGGGCCTGACGGACATATTTCGAGATATTTCTTCTTCTTGTTGTTCTTCTTCTGCACAGCTAAGCTGGAAGTGGCATTTGCAGGTCGCAATAGTGCAGAGTTATCTCAAAGAAAGGGGCCACGGTGTTTCTGTATCTCTATTATGTTGGTGCGGCTTCGGAACTTTTAAATATCTCGATATATCTCGAAAACTACGCTTCTGATCAAAAAGTATCATCGAACGTAAATTGTAGGAAACATAATTCTCTACAAAAAAGGTCTCTTAACATTTTGCCATAGCTCGCTTCGTTTCCGAGATATTTGCTGATTTATCTCAAGGGAAGGGGCCTGACGGACATATTTCGAGATATTTCTTCTTCTTGTTGTTCTTCTTCTGCACAGCTAAGCTGGAAGTGGCATTTGCAGATCGCAATAGTGCAGAGTTATCTCAAACAAAGAGGCCACGGTGTTTCTGTACCTCTATTATGTTGGTGCAGCTTCGGAACTTTTAAATATCTTGTTATATCTCGAGAACTACGCATCTGATCAAAAAATATCATAGAACATAAAAAGTAGGAAACTTAATTCTCTACAAATAAGGTCTCTTAACATTTTGCCATACCTCGCTTCGTTTCCGAGATATTTGCAGATTTCTCTCAAGGGAAGGGGCCTGACGGACATATTTCGAGATATTTCTTCTTCTTGTTGTTCTGCTTCTGCACAGCTAAGCTGGAAGCGGCATTTGCGGCTCGCACTAGTGCAGAATTATCTCAAAGAAAGGGGCCACGGTGTTTCTGTATCTCTATTATGTTGGTGCGGCTTCGGAACTTTTAAATATCTTGATATATCTCGAGAACTACGCATCCGATCAAATAATATCATAGAACATAAAAAGTAGGAAACTTAATTCTCTACAAATAAGGTCTCTTAACATTTTGCCATAGCTCGCTTCGTTTCCGAGATATTTGCAGGTTTCTCTCAAGGGAAGGGGCCTGACGGACATATTTCGAGATATTTCTTCTTCTTGTTGTTCTTCTTCTGCACAGCTAAGCTGGAAGTGGCATTTGCAGCTCGCAATAGTGCAGAGTTATCTCAAAGAAAGGGGCAACGGTGTTTCTGTATCTCTATTATGTTGGTGCGGCTTCGGAACTTTTAAATATCTTGATATATCTCGAGAACTACGCATCTGATCAAAAAATATCATAGAACATAAAAAGTAGCAAACTTAATTCTCTACAAAAAAGGTCTCTTAACATTTTGCCATAGCTCGCTTCGTTTCCGAGATATTTGCAGATTTATCTCAAGGGAAGGGGCCTGACGGACATATTCCGAGATATTTCTTCTTCTTGTTGTTCCTCTTCTGCACAGCTAAGCTGGAAGTGGCATTTGCTGCTCGCAATAGTGCAGAGTTATCTCAAAGAAAGAGGCCACGGTGTTTCTGTATCTCTATTATGTTGGTGCGGCTTCGGAACTTTTAAATATCTCGATATATCTCGAAAACTACGCTTCTGATCAAAAAGTATCATAGAACGTAAATTGTAGGAAACATAATTCTCTACAAAAAAGGTCTCTTAACATTTTGCCATAGCTCGCTTCGTTTCCGAGATATTTGCTGATTTATCTCAAGGGAAGGGGCCTGACGGACATATTTCGGGATATTTCTTCTTCTTGTTGTTCTTCTTCTGCACAGCTAAGCTGGAAGTGGCATTTGCAGGTCGCAATAGTGCAGAGTTATCTCAAAGAAAGGGGCCACGGTGTTTCTGTATCTCTATTATGTTGGTGCGGCTTCGGAACTTTTAAATATCTCGATATATCTCGAAAACTACGCTTCTGATCAAAAAGTATCATCGAACGTAAATTGTAGGAAACATAATTCTCTACAAAAAAGGTCTCTTAACATTTTGCCATAGCTCGCTTCGTTTCCGAGATATTTGCAGGTTTCTCTCAAGGGAAGGGGCCTGACGGACATATTTGGAGATATTTCTTCTTCTTGTTGTTCTTCTTCTACACAGCTAAGCTGGAAGTGGCATTTGCAGCTCGCAATAGTGCAGAGTTATCTCAAAGAAAGGGGCAACGGTGTTTCTGTATCTCTATTATGTTGGTGCGGCTTCGGAACTTTTAAATATCTTGATATATCTCGAGAACTACGCATCTGATCAAAAAATATCATACAACATAAAAAGTAGGAAACTTAATTCTCTACAAAAAAGGTCTCTTAACATTTTGCCATAGCTCGCTTCGTTTCCGAGATATTTGCAGATTTATCTCAAGGGAAGGGGCCTGACGGACATATTCCGAGATATTTCTTCTTCTTGTTGTTCCTCTTCTGCACAGCTAAGCTGGAAGTGGCATTTGCTGCTCGCAATAGTGCAGAGTTATCTCAAAGAAAGAGGCCACGGTGTTTCTGTATCTCTAATATGTTGGTGCGGCTTCGGAACTTTTAAATATCTCGATATATCTCGAAAACTACGCTTCTGATCAAAAAGTATCATAGAACGTAAATTGTAGGAAACATAATTCTCTACAAAAAAGGTCGCTTAACATTTTGCCATAGCTCGCTTCGTTTCTGAGATATTTGCTGATTTATCTCAAGGGAAGGGGCCTGACGGACATATTTCGAGATATTTCTTCTTCTTGTTGTTCTTCTTCTGCACAGCTAAGCTGGAAGTGGCATTTGCAGATCGCAATAGTGCAGAGTTATCTCAAAGAAAGAGGCCACGGTGTTTCTGTACCTCTATTATGTTGGTGCAGCTTCGGAACTTTTAAATATCTTGATATATCTCGAGAACTACGCATCTGATCAAAAAATATCATAGAAGATGAAAAGTAGGAAACTTAATTCTCTACAAAAAAGGTCTCTTAACATTTTGAAATAGCTCGCTTCGTTTCCGAGATATTTGCAGATTTATCTCAAGGGAAGGGGCCTAACGGACATATTTCGAGATATTTCTTCTTCTTGTTGTTCTTCTTCTGCACAGCTAAGCTGGAAGTGGCATTTGCAGCTCGCAATAGTGCAGAGTTATCTCAAAGAAAGGGGCCACGGTGTTTCTGTATCTCTATTATGTTGGTGCGGCTTCGGAACTTTTAAATATCTTGATATATCTCGAGAACTACGCATCTGATCAAAAAATATCATACAACATAAAAAGTAGGAAACTTAATTCTCTACAAAAAAGGTCTCTTAACATTTTCCCATAGCTGGCATCGTTTCCGAGATATTTGCAGATTTAGCTCAAGGGAAGGGGCCTGACGGACATATTCCGAGATATTTCTTCTTCTTGTTGTTCCTCTTCTGCACAGCTAAGCTGGAAGTGGCATTTGCAGTTTGCAATAGTGCAGAGTTATCTCAAAGAAAGAGGCCACGGTGTTTCTGTATCTCTATTATGTTGGTGCGGCTTCGGAACTTTTAAATATCTCGATATATCTCGAAAACTACGCTTCTGATCAAAAAATATCAGAGAACGTAAATTGTAGGAAACATAATTCTCTACAAAAAAGGTCTCTTAACATTTTGCCATAGCTCGCTTCGTTTCCGAGATATTTGCTGATTTATCTCAAGGGAAGGGGCCTGACGGACATATTTCGAGATATTTCTTCTTCTTGTTGTTCTTCTTCTGCACAGCTAAGCTGGAAGTGGCATTTGCAGCGCCCAATAGTGCAGATTTATCTCAAAGAATGGGGCCACGGTGTTTCTGTATCTCTATTATGTTGGTGCGGCTTCGGAACTTTTAAATATCTTGATATATCTCGAGAACTACGCATCTGATCAAAAAATATCAGAGAACGTAAATTGTAGGAAACATAATTCTCTACAAAAAAGGTCTCTCAACATTTTGCCATAGCTCGCTTCGTTTCCGAGATATTTGCTGATTTATCTCAAGGGAAGGGGCCTGACGGACATATTTCGAGATATTTCTTCTTCTTGTTGTTCTTCTTCTGCACAGCTAAGCTGGAAGTGGCATTTGCAGCTCGCAATAGTGCAGAGTTATCTCAAAGAAAGGGGCCACGGTGTTTCTGTATCTCTATTATGTTGGTGCGGCTTCGGAACTTTTAAATATCTTGATATATCTCGAGAACTACGCATCTGATCAAAAAATATCAGAGAACGTAAATTGTAGGAAACATAATTCTCTACAAAAAAGGTCTCTTAACATTTTGCCATAGCTCGCTTCGTTTCCGAGATATTTGCTGATTTATCTCAAGGGAAGGGGCCTGACGGACATATTTCGAGATATTTCTTCTTCTTGTTGTTCTTCTTCTGCACAGCTAAGCTGGAAGTGGCATTTGCAGCTCGCAATAGTGCAGAGTTATCTCAAAGAAAGGGGCCACGGTGTTTCTGTATCTCTATTATGTTGGTGCGGCTTCGGAACTTTTAAATATCTTGATATATCTCGAGAACTACGCATCTGATCAAAAAATATCAGAGAACGTAAATTGTAGGAAACATAATTCTCTACAAAAAAGCTCTCTTAACATTTTCCCATAGCTGGCATCGTTTCCGAGATATTTGCAGATTTAGCTCAAGGGAAGGGGCCTGACGGACATATTCCGAGATATTTCTTCTTCTTGTTGTTCCTCTTCTGCACAGCTAAGCTGGAAGTGGCATTTGCAGTTTGCAATAGTGCAGAGTTATCTCAAAGAAAGAGGCCACGGTGTTTCTGTATCTCTATTATGTTGGTGCGGCTTCGGAACTTTTAAATATCTCGATATATCTCGAAAACTACGCTTCTGATCAAAAAATATCAGAGAACGTAAATTGTAGGAAACATAATTCTCTACAAAAAAGGTCTCTTAACATTTTGCCATAGCTCGCTTCGTTTCCGAGATATTTGCTGATTTATCTCAAGGGAAGGGGCCTGACGGACATATTTCGAGATATTTCTTCTTCTTGTTGTTCTTCTTCTGCACAGCTAAGCTGGAAGTGGCATTTGCAGCGCCCAATAGTGCAGATTTATCTCAAAGATGGGGCCACGGTGTTTCTGTATCTCTATTATGTTGGTGCGGCTTCGGAACTTTTAAATATCTTGATATATCTCGAGAACTACGCATCTGATCAAAAAATATCAGAGAACGTAAATTGTAGGAAACATAATTCTCTACAAAAAAGGTCTCTTAACATTTTGCCATAGCTCGCTTCGTTTCCGAGATATTTGCTGATTTATCTCAAGGGAAGGGGCCTGACGGACATATTTCGAGATATTTCTTCTTCTTGTTGTTCTTCTTCTGCACAGCTAAGCTGGAAGTGGCATTTGCAGCTCGCAATAGTGCAGAGTTATCTCAAAGAAAGGGGCCACGGTGTTTCTGTATCTCTATTATGTTGGTGCGGCTTCGGAACTTTTAAATATCTTGATATATCTCGAGAACTACGCATCTGATCAAAAAATATCAGAGAACGTAGATTGTAGGAAACATAATTCTCTACAAAAAAGGTCTCTTAACATTTTGCCATAGCTCGCTTCGTTTCCGAGATATTTGCTGATTTATCTCAAGGGAAGGGGCCTGACGGACATATTTCGAGATATTTCTTCTTCTTGTTGTTCTTCTTCTGCACAGCTAAGCTGGAAGTGGCATTTGCAGCTCGCAATAGTGCAGAGTTATCTCAAAGAAAGGGGCCACGGTGTTTCTGTATCTCTATTATGTTGGTGCGGCTTCGGAACTTTTAAATATCTTGATATATCTCGAGAACTACGCATCTGATCAAAAAATATCAGAGAACGTAAATTGTAGGAAACATAATTCTCTACAAAAAAGGTCTCTTAACATTTTGCCATAGCTCGCTTCGTTTCCGAGATATTTGCAGATTTATCTCAAGGGAAGGGGCCTGACGGACATATTTCGAGATATTTCTTCTTCTTGTTGTTCTTCTTCTGCACAGCTAAGCTGGAAGTGGCATTTGCGGCTCGCACTAGTGCACAGTTATCTCAAAGAAAGGGGCCACGGTGTTTCTGTATCTCTAATATGTTGGTGCGGCTTCGGAACTTTTAAATATCTCGATATATCTCGAGAACTACGCATCTGATCAAAGAATATCATAGAACATAAAAAGTAGGAAACTTAATTCTCTACATAAAAGGTATCTTAACATTTTGCCATACTCCGCTTCGTTTCCGAGATATTGGCAGATTTATCTCAAGGGAAGGGGCCTGACGGACATATTTCGAGATATTTCTTCATCTTGTTGTTCTTCTTCTGCACAGCTAAGCTGGAAGTGGCATTTGCAGCGCGCAATAGTGCAGAGTTATCTCAAAGAAAGGGGCCACGGTGTTTCTGTATCTCTATTATGTTGGTGCGGCTTCGGAACTTTTAAATATCTCGATATATCTCGAAAACTGCGCTTCTGATCAAAAAATATCAGAGAACGTAAATTGTAGGAAACATAATTCTCTACAAAAAAGGTCTCCTAACATTTTGCCATAGCTCGCTTCGTTTCCGAGATATTTGCTGATTTATCTCAAGGGAAGGGGCCTGACCGACATATTTCGAGATATTTCTTCTTCTTGTTGTTCTTCTTCTGCACAGCTAAGCTGGAAGTGGCATTTGCAGCGCGCAATAGTGCAGAGTTATCTCAAAGAAAGGGGCCACGGTGTTTTTCTGTATCTCTATTATGTTGGTGCGGCTTCGGATCTTTTAAATATCTCGATATATCTCGAAAACTACGCTTCTGATCAAAAAATATCATAGAACGTAAATTGTAGGAAACATAATTCTCTACAAAAAAGGTCTCTTAACATTTTGCCATAGCTCGCTTCGTTTCCGAGATATTTGCAGATTTATCTCAAGGGAAGGGGCCTGACGGACATATTTCGAGATATTTCTTCTTCTTGTTGTTCTTCTTCTGCACAGCTAAGCTGGAAGTGGCATTTGCAGCTCGCAATAGTGCAGAGTTATCTCAAAGAAAGGGGCCACGGTGTTTCTGTATCTCTATTATGTTGGTGCAGCTTCGGAACTTTTAAATATCTTGATATATCTCGAGAACTACGCATCTGATCAAAGAATATCATAGAACATAAAAAGTAGGAAACTTAATTCTCTACATAAAAGGTATCTTAACATTTTGCCATACTCCGCTTCGTTTCCGAGATATTGGCAGATTTATCTCAAGGGAAGGGGCCTGACGGACATATTTCGAGATATTTCTTCTTCTTGTTGTTCTTCTTCTGCACAGCTAAGCTGAAAGTGGCATTTGCAGGTCGCAATAGTGCGGAGTTATCTCAAAGAAAGGGGCCACGGTGTTTGTGTATCTCTATTATGTTGGTGCAGCTTCGGAACTTTTAAATATCTTGATATATCTCGAGAACTATGCATCTGATCGAAAAATATCATAGAACGTAAAAAGTAGGAAACTTAATTCTCTACAAAAAAGGTCTCTTAACATTTTGCCATAGCTCGCTTCGTTTCCGAGATATTTGCAGATTTATCTCAAGGGAAGGGGCCTGACCGACATATTTCGAGATATTTCTCCTTCTTGTTGTTCTTCTTCTGCACAGCTAAGCTGGAAGTGGCATTTGCAGCTCGCAATAGTGCAGAATTATCTCAAAGAAAGGGGCCACGGTGTTTCTGTATCTCTATTATGTTGGTGCGGCTTCGGATCTTTTAAATATCTCGATATATCTCGAAAACTACGCTTCTGATCAAAAAATATCATAGAACGTAAATTATAGGAAACATAATTCTCTACAAAAAAGGTCTCTTAACATTTTGCCATAGCTCGCTTCGTTTCCGAGATATTTGCAGATTTATCTCAAGGGAAGGGGCCTGACGGACATATTTCGAGATATTTCTTCTTCTTGTTGTTCTTCTTCTGCACAGCTAAGCTGGAAGTGGCATTTGCAGCTCGCAATAGTGCAGAGTTATCTCAAAGAAAGGGGCCACGGTGTTTCTGTATCTCTATTATGTTGGTGCAGCTTCGGAACTTTTAAATATCTTGATATATCTCGAGAACTACGCATCTGATCAAAGAATATCATAGAACATAAAAAGTAGGAAACTTAATTCTCTACATAAAAGGTATCTTAACATTTTGCCATACTCCGCTTCGTTTCCGAGATATTGGCAGATTTATCTCAAGGGAAGGGGCCTGACGGACATATTTCGAGATATTTCTTCTTCTTGTTGTTCTTCTTCTGCACAGCTAAGCTGAACGTGGCATTTGCAGGTCGCAATAGTGCGGAGTTATCTCAAAGAAAGGGGCCACGGTGTTTGTGTATCTCTATTATGTTGGTGCAGCTTCGGAACTTTTAAATATCTTGATATATCTCGAGAACTACGCATCTGATCAAAGAATATCATAGAACATAAAAAGTAGGAAACTTAATTCTCTACATAAAAGGTATCTTAACATTTTGCCATAGCTCGCTTCGTTTCCGAGATATTTGCAGATTTATCTCAAGGGAAGGCGCCTGACGGACATATTTCGAGATATTTCTTCTTCTTGTTGTTCTTCTTCTGCACAGCTAAGCTGAAAGTGGCATTTGCAGCTCGCAATAGTGCAGAGTTATCTCAAAGAAAGGGGCCACGGTGTTTCTGTATCTCTATTATGTTGGTGCGGCTTCGGAACTTTTAAATATCTTGATATATCTCGAGAACTACGCATCTGATCAAAAAATATCAGAGAACGTAAATTGTAGGAAACATAATTCTCTACAAAAAAGGTCTCTTAACATTTTGCCATAGCTCGCTTCGTTTCCGAGATATTTGCAGATTTATCTCAAGGGAAGGGGCCTGACGGACATATTTCGAGATATTTCTTCTTCTTGTTGTTCTTCTTCTGCACAGCTAAGCTGGAAGTGGCATTTGCGGCTCGCACTAGTGCACAGTTATCTCAAAGAAAGGGGCCACGGTGTTTCTGTATCTCTAATATGTTGGTGCGGCTTCGGAACTTTTAAATATCTCGATATATCTCGAGAACTACGCATCTGATCAAAGAATATCATAGAACATAAAAAGTAGGAAACATAATTCTCTACAAAAAAGGTCTCTTAACATTTTGCCATAGCTCGCTTCGTTTCCGAGATATTTGCAGATTTATCTCAAGGGAAGGGGCCTGACCGACATATTTCGAGATATTTCTTCTTCTTGTTGTTCTTCTTCTGCACAGCTAAGCTGGAAGTGGCATTTGCAGCTCGCAATAGTGCAGAGTTATCTCAAAGAAAGGGGCCACGGTGTTTCTGTATCTCTATTATGTTGGTGCAGCTTCGGAACTTTTAAATATCTTGATATATCTCGAGAACTACGCACCTGATCAAAGAATATCATAGAACATAAAAAGTAGGAAACTTAATTCTCTACATAAAAGGTATCTTAACATTTTGCCATACTCCGCTTCGTTTCCGAGATATTGGCAGATTTATCTCAAGGGAAGGGGCCTGACGGACATATTTCGAGATATTTCTTCTTCTTGTTGTTCTTCTTCTGCACAGCTAAGCTGAAAGTGGCATTTGCAGGTCGCAATAGTGCGGAGTTATATCAAAGAAAGGGGCCACGGTGTTTGTGTATCTCTATTATGTTGGTGCAGCTTCGGAACTTTTAAATATCTTGATATATCTCGAGAACTATGCATCTGATCGAAAAATATCATAGAACATAAAAAGTAGGAAACTTAATTCTCTACAAAAAAGGTCTCTTAACATTTTGCCATAGCTCGCTTCGTTTCCGAGATATTTGCAGATTTATCTCAAGGGAAGGGGCCTGACCGACATATTTCGAGATATTTCTCCTTCTTGTTGTTCTTCTTCTGCACAGCTAAGCTGGAAGTGGCATTTGCAGCTCGCAATAGTGCAGAATTATCTCAAAGAAAGGGGCCACGGTGTTTCTGTATCTCTATTATGTTGGTGCGGCTTCGGATCTTTTAAATATCTCGATATATCTCGAAAACTACGCTTCTGATCAAAAAATATCATAGAACGTAAATTATAGGAAACATAATTCTCTACAAAAAAGGTCTCTTAACATTTTGCCATAGCTCGCTTCGTTTCCGAGATATTTGCAGATTTATCTCAAGGGAAGGGGCCTGACGGACATATTTCGAGATATTTCTTCTTCTTGTTGTTCTTCTTCTGCACAGCTAAGCTGGAAGTGGCATTTGCAGCTCGCAATAGTGCAGAGTTATCTCAAAGAAAGGGGCCACGGTGTCTGTGTATCTCTATTATGTTGGTGCGGCTTCGGAACTTTTAAATATCTCGATATATCTCGAAAACTACGCCTCTGATCAAAAAATATCAGAGAACGTAAATTGTAGGAAACATAATTCTCTACAAAAAAGGTCTCTTAACATTTTGCCATAGCTCGCTTCGTTTCCGAGATATTTGCAGATTTATCTCAAGGGAAGGCGCCTGACGGACATATTTCGAGATATTTCTTCTTCTTGTTGTTCTTCTTCTGCACAGCTAAGCTGGAAGTGGCATTTGCAGCTCGCAATAGTGCAGAGTTATCTCAAAGAAAGGGGCCACGGTGTTTCTGTATCTCTATTATGTTGGTGCGGCTTCGGAACTTTTAAATATCTCGATATATCTCGAGAACTACGCATCTGATCGAAAAATATCATAGAACATAAAAAGTAGGAAACATAATTCTCTACAAAAAAGGTCTCTGAACATTTTGCCATAGCTCGCTTCGTTCCCGAGATATTTGCAGATTTATCTCAAGGGAAGGGGCCTGACGGACATAGTTCGAGATATTTCTTCTTCTTGTTGCTCTTCTTCTGCACAGCTAAGCTGGAAGTGGCATTTGCAGGTCGCAATAGTGCAGAGTAATCTCAAAGAAAGGGGCCACGGTGTTTCTGTATCTCTATTATGTTGGTGCGGCTTCGGATCTTTTAAATATCTCGATATATCTCGAAAACTACGCTTCTGATCAAAAAATATCATAGAACGTAAATTGTAGCAAACATAATTCTCTACAAAAAAGGTCTCTTAAGATTTTGCCATAGCTCGCTTGGTTTCCGAGAAATTTGCAGATTTATCTCAAGGGAAGGGGTCTGACGGACATATTTCGAGATATTTCTTCTTCTTGTTGTTCTTCTTCTGCACAGCTATGCTCGAAGTGGCATTTGCAGCACGCAATAGTGCAGAGTTATCTCAAAGAAAGGGGCCACGGTGTTTCTGTATCTCTATTATGTTGGTGCGGCTTCGGAACTTTTAAATATCTTGATATATCTCGAGAACTACGCATCTGATCGAAAAATATCATAGAACATAAAAAGTAGGAAACTTAATTTTCTACAAAAAAGGTCTCTTAACATTTTGCCATAGCTCGCTTCGTTTCCGAGATATTTGCAGATTTATCTCAAGGGAAGGGGCCTGAGGGACATATTTCGAGATATTTCTTCTTCTTGTTGTTCTTCTTCTGCACAGCTAAGCTGGAAGTGGCATTTGCAGCTCGCACTAGTGCAGAGTTATCTCAAAGAAAGGGGCCACGGTGTTTCTGTATCTCTATTATGTTGGTGCGGCTTCGGAACTTTTAAATATCTTGATATATCTCGAGAACTACGCATCTGATCAAAAAATATCATAGAACATAAAAAGTAGGAAACTTAATTCTCTACAAAAAAGGTCTCTTAACGTTTTGCCATAGCTCGCTTCGTTTCCGAGATATTTGCAGATTCAGCTCAAAGGAACGGGCCTGACGGACATATTTCGAGATATTTCTTCTTCTTGTTGTTCTTCCTCTGCACAGCTAAGCTGGAAGTGGCATTTGCAGCTCGCAATAGTGCAGAGTTATCTCAAAGAAAGGGGCCACGGTGTTTCTGTATCTCTATTATGTTGGTGCGGCTTCGGAACTTTTAAATATCTCGATATATCTCGAGAACTACGCATCTGATCAAAAAATATCATAGAACATAAAAAGTAAGAAACTTAATTCTCTACAAATAAGGTCTCTTAACATTTTGCCATAGCTCGCTTCGTTTCCGAGATATTTGCAGATTTATCTCAAGGGAAGGGGTCTGACGGACATATTTCGAGATATTTCTTCTTCTTGTTGTTCTTCTTCTGGACAGCTAAGCTCGAAGTGGCATGTGCAGCTCGCAATAGTGCAGAGTTATCTCAAAGAAAGGGGCCACGGTGTTTCTGTATCTCTATTATGTTGGTGCGGCTTCGGAACTTTTAAATATCTCGATATATCTCGAGAACTACGCATCTGATCAAAAAATATCATAGAACATGTAAAGTAGGAAACTTAATTCTCTACAAATAAGGTCTCTTAACATTTTGCCATAGCTCGCTTCGTTTCCGAGCTATTTGCAGATTTATCTCAAGGGAAGGGGCTTGACGGACATATTTCGAGATATTTCTTCTTCTTGTTGTTCTTCTTCTGCACAGCTAAGCTGGAAGTGGCATTTGCAGGTCGCAATAGTGCAGAGTTATCTCAAAGAAAGGGGCCACGGTGTTTCTGTATCTCTATTATGTTGGTGCGGCTTCGGATCTTTTAAATATCTCGATATATCCCGAAAACTACGTTTCTGATCAAAAAATATCATATAACGTAAATTGTAGGAAACATAATTCTCTACAAAAAAGGTCTCTTAAGATTTTGCCATAGCTCGCTTCGTTTCCGAGATATTTGCAGATTTATCTCAAGAGAAGGGGTCTGACGGACATATTTCGAGATATTTCTTCTTCTTGTTGTTCTTCTTCTGCACAGCTATGCTCGAAGTGGCATTTGCAGCACGCAATAGTGCAGAGTTATCTCAAAGAAAGGGGCCACGGTGTTTCTGTATCTCTATTATGTTGGTGCGGCTTCGGAACTTTTAAATATCTTGATATATCTCGAGAACTACGCATCTGATCGAAAAATATCATAGAACATAAAAAGTAGGAAACTTAATTCTCTACAAAAAAGGTCTCTTAACATTTTGCCATAGCTCGCTTCGTTTCCGAGATATTTGCAGATTTATCTCAAGGGAAGGGGCCTGACGTACATATTTCGAGATATTTCTTCTTCTTGTTGTTCTTCTTCTGCACAGCTAAGCTGGAAGTGGCATTTGCAGCTCGCAATAGTGCAGAGTTATCTCAAAGAAAGGGCCCACGGTGTTTCTGTATCTCTATTATGTTGGTGCGGCTTCGGAACTTTTAAATATCTTGATATATCTCGAGAACTACGCATCTGATCAAAAAATATCATAGAACATAAAAAGTAGGAAACTTAATTCTCTACAAAAAAGGTCTCGTAAGATTTTGCCATAGCTCGCTTCGTTTCCGAGATATTTGCAGATATATCTCAAGGGAAGGGGCCTGACGGACATATTTCGAGATATTTCTTCTTCTTGTTGTTCTTCTTCTGCACAGCTAAGCTGGAAGTGGCATTTGCAGCTCGCAATAGTGCAGAGGTATCTCAAAGAAAGGGGCCACGGTGTTTCTGTATCTCTATTATGTTGGTGCGGCTTCGGAACTTTTAAATATCTTGATATATCTCGAGAACTACGCATCTGATCAAAAAATATCATAAAACATAAAAAGTAGGAAACTTAACTCTCTACAAAAAAGGTCTCTTAACATTTTGCCATAGCTCGCTTCGTTTCCGAGATATTTGCAGATATATCTCAAGGGAAGGGGCCTGACGCACATATTTCGAGATATTTCTTCTTCTTGTTGTTCTTCTTCTGCACAGCTAAGCTGGAAGTGGCATTTGCGGCTCGCAATAGTGCAGAGGTATCTCAAAGAAAGGGGCCACGGTGTTTCTGTATCTCTATTATGTTGGTGCGGCTTCGGAACTTTTAAATATCTTGATATATCTCGAGAACTACGCATCTGATCAAAAAATATCATAGAACATAAATAGTAGGAAACATAATTCTCTACAAAAAAGGTCTCTCAACATTTTGCCATAGCTCGCTTCGTTTCCGAGATATTTGCACATTTATCTCAAGGGAAGGGGCCTAACGGACATATTTCGAGATATTTCTTCTTCTTGTTGTTCTTCTTCTGCACAGCTAAGCTGGAAGTGGCATTTGCGGCTCGCACTAGTGCAGAGTTATCTCAAAGAAAGGGGCCACGGTGTTTCTGTATCTCTATTATGTTGGTGCGGCTTCGGAACTTTTAAATATCTTGATATATCTCGAGAACTACGCATCTGATCAAAAAATATCATACTACATAAAAAATAGGAAACTTAATTCTCTACAAGAAAGGTCTCTAAACATTTTGCCATAGCTCGCATCGTTTCCGAGATATTTGCAGATTTATCTCAAGGGAAGGGGCCTGACGGACATATTTCGAGATATTTCTTCTTCTTGTTGTTCTTCTTCTGCACAGCTAAGCTGGAAGTGGCATTTGCAGCTCGCAATAGTGCAGAGTTATCTCAAAGAAAGGGGCCACGGTGTTTCTGTATCTCTATTATGTTGGTGCGGCTTCGGAACTTTTAAATATCTTGATATATCTCGAGAACTACGCATCTGATCAAAAAATATCATAGAGCATACAAAATTAGAAACTTAATTCTCTACAAAAAAGGTCTCTTAACATTTTGCCATAGCTCGCTTCGTTTCCGAGATATTTGCAGATACATCTCAAGGGAAGGGGCCTGACGGACATATTTCGAGATATTTCTTCTTCTTGTTGTTCTTCTTCTGCACAGCTAAGCTGGAAGTGGCATTTGCAGCTCGCAATAGTGCAGAGTTATCTCAAAGAAAGGGGCCACGGTGTTTCTGTATCTCTATTATGTTGGTGCGGCTTCGGAACTTTTAAATATCTTGATATATCTCGAGAACTACGCATCTGATCAAAAAATATCATAGAACATACAAAATTAGAAACTTAATTCTCTACAAAAAAGGTCTCTTAACATTTTGCCATAGCTCGCTTCGTTTCCGAGATATTTGCAGATACATCTCAAGGGAAGGGGCCTGACGGACATATTTCGAGATATTTCTTCTTCTTGTTGTTCTTCTTCTGCACAGCTAAGCTGGAAGTGGCATTTGCAGCTCGCAATAGTGCAGAGTTATCTCAAAGAAAGGGGCCACGGTGTTTCTGTATCTCTATTATGTTGGTGCGGCTTCGGAACTTTTAAATATCTTGATATATCTCGAGAACTACGCATCTGATCAAAAAATATCATAGAACATAAATAGTAGGAAACATAATTCTCTACAAAAAAGGTCTCTCAACATTTTGCCATAGCTCGCTTCGTTTCCGAGATATTTGCACATTTATCTCAAGGGAACGGGCCTAACGGACATATTTCGTGATATTTCTTCTTCTTGTTGTTCTTCTTCTGCACAGCTAAGCTGGAAGTGGTATTTGCGGCTCGCACTAGTGCAGAGTTATCTCAAAGAAAGGGGCCACGGTGTTTCTGTATCTCTATTATGTTGGTGCGGCTTCGGAACTTTTAAATATCTTGATATATCTCGAGAACTACGCATCTGATCAAAAAATATCATACTACATAAAAAATAGGAAACTTAATTCTCTACAAGAAAGGTCTCTAAACATTTTGCCATAGCTCGCATCGTTTCCGAGATATTTGCAGATTTATCTCAACGGAAGGGGCCTGACGGACATATTTCGAGATATTTCTTCTTCTTGTTGTTCTTCTTCTGCACAGCTAAGCTGGAAGTGGCATTTGCAGCTCGCAATAGTGCAGAGTTATCTCAAAGAAAGGGGCCACGGTGTTTCTGTATCTCTATTATGTTGGTGCGGCTTCGGAACTTTTAAATATCTTGATATATCTCGAGAACTACGCATCTGATCAAAAAATATCATAGAACATAAAAAGTAGGAAACATAATTCTCTACAAAAAAGGTCTCTTAACATTTTGCCATAGCTCGCTTCGTTTCCGAGATATTTGCAGATACATCTCAAGGGAAGGGGCCTGACGGACATATTTCGAGATATTTCTTCTTCTTGTTGTTCTTCTTCTGCACAGCTAAGCTGGAAGTGGCATTTGCAGCTCGCAATAGTGCAGAGTTATCTCAAAGAAAGGGCCCACGGTGTTTCTGTATCTCTATTATGTTGGTGCGGCTTCGGAACTTTTAAATATCTTGATATATCTCGAGAACTACGCATCTGATCAAAAAATATCATAGAACATACAAAATTAGAAACTTAATTCTCTACAAAAAAGGTCTCTTAACATTTTGCCATAGCTCGCTTCGTTTCCGAGATATTTGCAGATACATCTCAAGGGAAGGGGCCTGACGGACATATTTCGAGATATTTCTTCTTCTTGTTGTTCTTCTTCTGCACAGCTAAGCTGGAAGTGGCATTTGCAGCTCGCAATAGTGCAGAGTTATCTCAAAGAAAGGGCCCACGGTGTTTCTGTATCTCTATTATGTTGTTGCGGCTTCGGAACTTTTAAATATCTTGATATATCTCGAGAACTACGCATCTGATCAAAAAATATCATAGAACATAAAAAGTAGGAAACTTAATTCTCTACAAAAAAGGTCTCTTAACATTTTGCCATAGCTCGCTTCGTTTCCGAGATATTTGCAGATACATCTCAAGGGAAGGGGCCTGACGGACATATTTCGAGATATTTCTTCTTCTTGTTGTTCTTCTTCTGCACAGCTAAGCTGGAAGTGGCATTTGCAGCTCGCAATAGTGCAGAGTTATCTCAAAGAAAGGGCCCACGGTGTTTCTGTATCTCTATTATGTTGTTGCGGCTTCGGAACTTTTAAATATCTTGATATATCTCGAGAACTACGCATCTGATCAAAAAATATCATAGAACATAAAAAGTAGGAAACTTAATTCTCTACAAAAAAGGTCTCCTAACATTTTGCCATAGCTCGCTTCGTTTCCGAGATATTTGCAGATATATCTCAAGGGAAGGGGCCTGACGGACATATTTCGAGATATTTCTTCTTCTTGTTGTTCTTCTTCTGCACAGCTAAGCTGGAAGTGGCATTTGCAGCTCGCAATAGTGCAGAGTTATCTCAAAGAAAGGGCCCACGGTGTTTCTGTATCTCTATTATGTTGGTGCGGCTTCGGAACTTTTAAATATCTTGATATATCTCGAGAACTACGCATCTGATCCAAAAATATCATAGAAGACAAAAAGTAGGAAACTTAATTCTCTACAAAAAAAGTCTCTTAACATTTTGCCATAGCTCGCTTCGTTTCCGAGATATTTGCAGATATATCTCAAGGGAAGGGGCCTGACGGACATATTTCGAGATATTTCTTCTTCTTGTTGTTCTTCTTCTGCACAGCTAAGCTGGAAGTGGCATTTGCAGCTCGCAATAGTGCAGAGGTATCTCAAAGAAAGGGGCCACGGTGTTTCTGTATCTCTATTATGTTGGTGCGGCTTCGGAACTTTTAAATATCTTGATATATCTCGAGAACTACGCATCTGATCAAAAAATATCATAGAACATAAATAGTAGGAAACTTAATTCTCTACAAAAAAGGTCTCTCAACATTTTGCCATAGCTCGCGTCGTTTCCGAGATATTTGCACATTTATCTCAAGGGAAGGGGCCTAACGGACATATTTCGAGATATTTCTTCTTCTTGTTGTTCTTCTTCTGCACAGCTAAGCTGGAAGTGGCATTTGCGGCTCGCACTAGTGCAGAGTTATCTCTAAGAAAGGGGCCACGGTGTTTCTGTATCTCTATTATGTTGGTGCAGCTTCGGAACTTTTAAATATCTTGGTATATCTCGAGAACTACGCATCTGATCAAAAAATATCATGGAACATAAAAAGTAGAAAACATAATTCTCTACAAAAAAGGTCTCTTAACATTTTGCCATAGCTCGCTTCGTTTCCGAGATATTTGCAGATTTATCTCAAGGGAAGGGGCCTGACGGACATATTTCGAGATATTTCTTCTTCTTGTTGTTCTTCTTCTGCACAGCTAAGCTGGAAGTGGCATTTGCGGCTCGCACTAGTGCAGAGTTATCTCAAAGAAAGGGGCCACGGTGTTTCTGTATCTCTATTATGTTGGTGCGGCTTCGGAACTTTTAAATATCCTGATATATCTCAAGAACTACGCATCTGATCAAAAAATATCATACTACATAAAAAATAGGAAACTTAATTCTCTACAAGAAAGGTCTCTAAACATTTTGCCATAGCTCGCATCGTTTCCGAGATATTTGCAGATTTATCTCAAGGGAAGGGGCCTGACGGACATATTTCGAGATATTTCTTCTTCTTGTTGTTCTTCTTCTGCACAGCTAAGCTGGAAGTGGCATTTGCAGCTCGCAATAGTGCAGAGTTATCTCAAAGAAAGGGGCCACGGTGTTTCTGTATCTCTATTATGTTGGTGCGGCTTCGGAACTTTTAAATATCTTGATATATCTCGAGAACTACGCATCTGATCAAAAAATATCATAGAACATAAAAAGTAGGAAACATAATTCTCTACAAAAAAGGTCTCTTAACATTTTGCCATAGCTCGCTTCGTTTCCGAGATATTTGCAGATACATCTCAAGGGAAGGGGCCTGACGGACATATTTCGAGATATTTCTTCTTCTTGTTGTTCTTCTTCTGCACAGCTAAGCTGGAAGTGGCATTTGCAGCTCGCAATAGTGCAGAGTTATCTCAAAGAAAGGGGCCACGGTGTTTCTGTATCTCTATTATGTTGGTGCGGCTTCGGAACTTTTAAATATCTTGATATATCTCGAGAACTACGCATCAGATCAAAAAATATCATAGAACATACAAAATTAGAAACTTAATTCTCTACAAAAAAGGTCTCTTAACATTTTGCCATAGCTCGCTTCGTTTCCGAGATATTTGCAGATACATCTCAAGGGAAGGGGCCTGACGGACATATTTCGAGATATTTCTTCTTCTTGTTGTTCTTCTTCTGCACAGCTAAGCTGGAAGTGGCATTTGCAGCTCGCAATAGTGCAGAGTTATCTCAAAGAAAGGGCCCACGGTGTTTCTGTATCTCTATTATGTTGTTGCGGCTTCGGAACTTTTAAATATCTTGATATATCTCGAGAACTACGCATCTGATCAAAAAATATCATAGAACATAAAAAGTAGGAAACTTAATTCTCTACAAAAAACGTCTCCTAACATTTTGCCATAGCTCGCTTCGTTTCCGAGATATTTGCAGATATATCTCAAGGGAAGGGGCCTGACGGACATATTTCGAGATATTTCTTCTTCTTGTTGTTCTTCTTCTGCACAGCTAAGCTGGAAGTGGCATTTGCAGCTCGCAATAGTGCAGAGTTATCTCAAAGAAAGGGCCCACGGTGTTTCTGTATCTCTATTATGTTGGTGCGGCTTCGGAACTTTTAAATATCTTGATATATCTCGAGAACTACGCATCTGATCCAAAAATATCATAGAAGATAAAAAGTAGGAAACTTAATTCTCTACAAAAAAAGTCTCTTAACATTTTGCCATAGCTCGCTTCGTTTCCGAGATATTTGCAGATATATCTCAAGGGAAGGGGCCTGACGGACATATTTCGAGATATTTCTTCTTCTTGTTGTTCTTCTTCTGCACAGCTAAGCTGGAAGTGGCATTTGCAGCTCGCAATAGTGCAGAGGTATCTCAAAGAAAGGGGCCACGGTGTTTCTGTATCTCTATTATGTTGGTGCGGCTTCGGAACTTTTAGATATCTTGATATATCTCGAGAACTACGCATCTGATCCAAAAATATCATAGAAGACAAAAAGTAGGAAACTTAATTCTCTACAAAAAAAGTCTCTTAACATTTTGCCATAGCTCGCTTCGTTTCCGAGATATTTGCAGATATATCTCAAGGGAAGGGGCCTGACGGACATATTTCGAGATATTTCTTCTTCTTGTTGTTCTTCTTCTGCACAGCTAAGCTGGAAGTGGCATTTGCAGCTCGCAATAGTGCAGAGGTATCTCAAAGAAAGGGGCCACGGTGTTTCTGTATCTGTATTATGTTGGTGCGGCTTCGGAACTTTTAAATATCTTGATATATCTCGAGAACTACGCATCTGATCAAAAAATATCATAGAACATAAATAGTAGGAAACTGAATTCTCTACAAAAAAGGTCTCTCAACATTTTGCCATAGCTCGCGTCGTTTCCGAGATATTTGCACATTTATCTCAAGGGAAGGGGCCTAACGGACATATTTCGAGATATTTCTTCTTCTTGTTGTTCTTCTTCTGCACAGCTAAGCTGGAAGTGGCATTTGCGGCTCGCACTAGTGCAGAGTTATCTCTAAGAAAGGGGCCACGGTGTTTCTGTATCTCTATTATGTTGGTGCAGCTTCGGAACTTTTAAATATCTTGGTATATCTCGAGAACTACGCATCTGATCAAAAAATATCATGGAACATAAAAAGTAGAAAACATAATTCTCTACAAAAAAGGTCTCTTAACATTTTGCCATAGCTCGCTTCGTTTCCGAGATATTTGCAGATTTATCTCAAGGGAAGGGGCCTGACGGACATATTTCGAGATATTTCTTCTTCTTGTTGTTCTTCTTCTGCACAGCTAAGCTGGAAGTGGCATTTGCGGCTCGCACTAGTGCAGAGTTATCTCAAAGAAAGGGGCCACGGTGTTTCTGTATCTCTATTATGTTGGTGTGGCTTCGGAACTTTTAAATATCTTGATATATCTCAAGAACTACGCATCTGATCAAAAAATATCATACTACATAAAAAATAGGAAACTTAATTCTCTACAAGAAAGGTCTCTAAACATTTTGCCATAGCTCGCATCGTTTCCGAGATATTTGCAGATTTATCTCAAGGGAAGGGGCCTGACGGACATATTTCGAGATATTTCTTCTTCTTGTTGTTCTTCTTCTGCACAGCTAAGCTGGAAGTGGCATTTGCAGCTCGCAATAGTGCAGAGTTATCTCAAAGAAAGGGGCCACGGTGTTTCTGTATCTCTATTATGTTGGTGCGGCTTCGGAACTTTTAAATATCTTGATATATCTCGAGAACTACGCATCTGATCAAAAAATATCATAGAACATAAAAAGTAGGAAACATAATTCTCTACAAAAAAGGTCTCTTAACATTTTGCCATAGCTCGCTTCGTTTCCGAGATATTTGCAGATACATCTCAAGGGAAGGGGCCTGACGGACATATTTCGAGATATTTCTTCTTCTTGTTGTTCTTCTTCTGCACAGCTAAGCTGGAAGTGGCATTTGCAGCTCGCAATAGTGCAGAGTTATCTCAAAGAAAGGGGCCACGGTGTTTCTGTATCTCTATTATGTTGGTGCGGCTTCGGAACTTTTAAATATCTTGATATATCTCGAGAACTACGCATCTGATCAAAAAATATCATAGAACATACAAAATTAGAAACTTAATTCTCTACAAAAAAGGTCTCTTAACATTTTGCCATAGCTCGCTTCGTTTCCGAGATATTTGCAGATACATCTCAAGGGAAGGGGCCTGACGGACATATTTCGAGATATTTCTTCTTCTTGTTGTTCTTCTTCTGCACAGCTAAGCTGGAAGTGGCATTTGCAGCTCGCAATAGTGCAGAGTTATCTCAAAGAAAGGGCCCACGGTGTTTCTGTATCTCTATTATGTTGTTGCGGCTTCGGAACTTTTAAATATCTTGATATATCTCGAGAACTACGCATCTGATCAAAAAATATCATAGAACATAAAAAGTAGGAAACTTAATTCTCTACAAAAAAGGTCTCCTAACATTTTGCCATAGCTCGCTTCGTTTCCGAGATATTTGCAGATATATCTCAAGGGAAGGGGCCTGACGGACATATTTCGAGATATTTCTTCTTCTTGTTGTTCTTCTTCTGCACAGCTAAGCTGGAAGTGGCATTTGCAGCTCGCAATAGTGCAAAGTTATCTCAAAGAAAGGGCCCACGGTGTTTCTGTATCTCTATTATGTTGGTGCGGCTTCGGAACTTTTAAATATCTTGATATATCTCGAGAACTACGCATCTGATCCAAAAATATCATAGAAGATAAAAAGTAGGAAACTTAATTCTCTACAAAAAAAGTCTCTTAACATTTTGCCATAGCTCGCTTCGTTTCCGAGATATTTGCAGATATATCTCAAGGGAAGGGGCCTGACGGACATATTTCGAGATATTTCTTCTTCTTGTTGTTCTTCTTCTGCACAGCTAAGCTGGAAGTGGCATTTGCAGCTCGCAATAGTGCAGAGGTATCTCAAAGAAAGGGGCCACGGTGTTTCTGTATCTCTATTATGTTGGTGCGGCTTCGGAACTTTTAAATATCTTGATATATCTCGAGAACTACGCATCTGATCAAAAAATATCATAGAACATAAATAGTAGGAAACTTAATTCTCTACAAAAAAGGTCTCTCAACATTTTGCCATAGCTCGCTTCGTTTCCGAGATATTTGCACATTTATCTCAAGGGAAGGGGCCTAACGGACATATTTCGAGATATTTCTTCTTCTTGTTGTTCTTCTTCTGCACAGCTAAGCTGGAAGTGGCATTTGCGGCTCGCACTAGTGCAGAGTTATCTCAAAGAAAGTGGCCACGGTGTTTCTGTATCTCTATTATGTTGGTGCAGCTTCGGAACTTTTAAATATCTTGGTATATCTCGAGAACTACGCATCTGATCAAAAAATATCATGGAACATAAAAAGTAGAAAACATAATTCTCTACAAAAAAGGTCTCTTAACATTTTGCCATAGCTCGCTTCGTTTCCGAGATATTTGCAGATTTATCTCAAGGGAAGGGGCCTGACGGACATATTTCGAGATATTTCTTCTTCTTGTTGTTCTTCTTCTGCACAGCTAAGCTGGAAGTGGCATTTGCGGCTCGCACTAGTGCAGAGTTATCTCAAAGAAAGGGGCCACGGTGTTTCTGTATCTCTATTATGTTGGTGCGGCTTCGGAACTTTTAAATATCTTGATATATCTCGAGAACTACGCATCTGATCAAAAAATATCATACTACATAAAAAGTAGGAAACTTAATTCTCTACAAGAAAGGTCTCTAAACATTTTGCCATAGCTCGCATCGTTTCCGAGATATTTGCAGATTTATCTCAAGGGAAGGGGCCTGACGGACATATTTCGAGATATTTCTTCTTCTTGTTGTTCTTCTTCTGCACAGCTAAGCTGGAAGTGGCATTTGCAGCTCGCAATAGTGCAGAGTTATCTCAAAGAAAGGGGCCACGGTGTTTCTGTATCTCTATTATGTTGGTGCGGCTTCGGAACTTTTAAATATCTTGATATATCTCGAGAACTACGCATCTGATCAAAAAATATCATAGAACATAAAAAGTAGGAAACATAATTCTCTACAAAAAAGGTCTCTTAACATTTTGCCATAGCTCGCTTCGTTTCCGAGATATTTGCAGATACATCTCAAGGGAAGGGGCCTGACGGACATATTTCGAGATATTTCTTCTTCTTGTTGTTCTTCTTCTGCACAGCTAAGCTGGAAGTGGCATTTGCAGCTCGCAATAGTGCAGAGTTATCTCAAAGAAAGGGGCCACGGTGTTTCTGTATCTCTATTATGTTGGTGCGGCTTCGGAACTTTTAAATATCTTGATATATCTCGAGAACTACGCATCTGATCAAAAAATATCATAGAACATACAAAATTAGAAACTTAATTCTCTACAAAAAAGGTCTCTTAACATTTTGCCATAGCTCGCTTCGTTTCCGAGATATTTGCAGATACATCTCAAGGGAAGGGGCCTGACGGACATATTTCGAGATATTTCTTCTTCTTGTTGTTCTTCTTCTGCACAGCTAAGCTGGAAGTGGCATTTGCAGCTCGCAATAGTGCAGAGTTATCTCAAAGAAAGGGCCCACGGTGTTTCTGTATCTCTATTATGTTGTTGCGGCTTCGGAACTTTTAAATATCTTGATATATCTCGAGAACTACGCATCTGATCAAAAAATATCATAGAACATAAAAAGTAGGAAACTTAATTCTCTACAAAAAAGGTCTCCTAACATTTTGCCATAGCTCGCTTCGTTTCCGAGATATTTGCAGATATATCTCAAGGGAAGGGGCCTGACGGACATATTTCGAGATATTTCTTCTTCTTGTTGTTCTTCTTCTGCACAGCTAAGCTGGAAGTGGCATTTGCAGCTCGCAATAGTGCAGAGTTATCTCAAAGAAAGGGCCCACGGTGTTTCTGTATCTCTATTATGTTGGTGCGGCTTCGGAACTTTTAAATATCTTGATATATCTCGAGAACTACGCATCTGATCCAAAAATATCATAGAAGATAAAAAGTAGGAAACTTAATTCTCTACAAAAAAAGTCTCTTAACATTTTGCCATAGCTCGCTTCGTTTCCGAGATATTTGCAGATATATCTCAAGGGAAGGGGCCTGACGGACATATTTCGAGATATTTCTTCTTCTTGTTGTTCTTCTTCTGCACAGCTAAGCTGGAAGTGGCATTTGCAGCTCGCAATAGTGCAGAGGTATCTCAAAGAAAGGGGCCACGGTGTTTCTGTATCTCTATTATGTTGGTGCGGCTTCGGAACTTTTAAATATCTTGATATATCTCGAGAACTACGCATCTGATCAAAAAATATCATAGAACATAAATAGTAGGAAACTTAATTCTCTACAAAAAAGGTCTCTCAACATTTTGCCATAGCTCGCTTCGTTTCCGAGATATTTGCACATTTATCTCAAGGGAAGGGGCCTAACGGACATATTTCGAGATATTTCTTCTTCTTGTTGTTCTTCTTCTGCACAGCTAAGCTGGAAGTGGCATTTGCGGCTCGCACTAGTGCAGAGTTATCTCAAAGAAAGTGGCCACGGTGTTTCTGTATCTCTATTATGTTGGTGCAGCTTCGGAACTTTTAAATATCTTGGTATATCTCGAGAACTACGCATCTGATCAAAAAATATCATGGAACATAAAAAGTAGAAAACATAATTCTCTACAAAAAAGGTCTCTTAACATTTTGCCATAGCTCGCTTCGTTTCCGAGATATTTGCAGATTTATCTCAAGGGAAGGGGCCTGACGGACATATTTCGAGATATTTCTTCTTCTTGTTGTTCTTCTTCTGCACAGCTAAGCTGGAAGTGGCATTTGCGGCTCGCACTAGTGCAGAGTTATCTCAAAGAAAGGGGCCACGGTGTTTCTGTATCTCTATTATGTTGGTGCGGCTTCGGAACTTTTAAATATCTTGATATATCTCGAGAACTACGCATCTGATCAAAAAATATCATACTACATAAAAAGTAGGAAACTTAATTCTCTACAAGAAAGGTCTCTAAACATTTTGCCATAGCTCGCATCGTTTCCGAGATATTTGCAGATTTATCTCAAGGGAAGGGGCCTGACGGACATATTTCGAGATATTTCTTCTTCTTGTTGTTCTTCTTCTGCACAGCTAAGCTGGAAGTGTCATTTGCAGCTCGCAATAGTGCAGAGTTATCTCAAAGAAAGGGGCCACGGTGTTTCTGTATCTCTATTATGTTGGTGCGGCTTCGGAACTTTTAAATATCTTGATATATCTCGAGAACTACGCATCTGATCAAAAAATATCATAGAACATAAAAAGTAGGAAACATAATTCTCTACAAAAAAGGTCTCTTAACATTTTGCCATAGCTCGCTTCGTTTCCGAGATATTTGCAGATACATCTCAAGGAAGGGGCCTGACGGACATATTTCGAGATATTTCTTCTTCTTGTTGTTCTTCTTCTGCACAGCTAAGCTGGAAGTGGCATTTGCGGCTCGCACTAGTGCAGAGTTATCTCAAAGAAAGGGGCCACGGTGTTTTGTATCTCTATTATGTTGGTGCGGCTTCGGAACTTTTAAATATCTTGATATATCTCGAGAACTACGCATCTGATCAAAAAATATCATACTACATAAAAAGTAGGAAACTTAATTCTCTACAAGAAAGGTCTCTAAACATTTTGCCATAGCTCGCATCGTTTCCGAGATATTTGCAGATTTATCTCAAGGGAAGGGGCCTGACGGACATATTTCGAGATATTTCTTCTTCTTGTTGTTCTTCTTCTGCACAGCTAAGCTGGAAGTGGCATTTGCAGCTCGCAATAGTGCAGTGTTATCTCAAAGAAAGGGGCCACGGTGTTTCTGTATCTCTATTATGTTGGTGCGGCTTCGGAACTTTTAAATATCTTGATATATCTCGAGAACTACGCATCTGATCAAAAAATATCATAGAACATAAAAAGTAGGAAACTTAATTCTCTACAAAAAAGGTCTCCTAACATTTTGCCATAGCTCGCTTCGTTTCCGAGATATTTGCAGATACATCTCAAGGGAAGGGGCCTGACGGACATATTTCGAGATATTTCTTCTTCTTGTTGTTCTTCTTCTGCACAGCTAAGCTGGAAGTGGCATTTGCAGCTCGCAATAGTGCAGAGTTATCTCAAAGAAAGGGCCCACGGTGTTTCTGTATCTCTATTATGTTGGTGCGGCTTCGGAACTTTTAAATATCTTGATATATCTCGAGAACTACGCATCTGATCAAAAAATATCATAGAACATAAAAAGTAGGAAACTTAATTCTCTACAAAAAAGGTCTAGTAAGATTTTGCCATAGCTCGCTTCGTTTCCGAGATATTTGCAGATACATCTCAAGGGAAGGGGCCTGACGGACATATTTCGAGATATTTCTCCTTCTTGTTGTTCTTCTTCTGCACAGCTAAGCTGGAAGTGGCATTTGCAGCTCGCAATAGTGCAGAGTTATCTCAAAGAAAGGGCCCACGGTGTTTCTGTATCTCTATTATGTTGTTGCGGCTTCGGAACTTTTAAATATCTTGATATATCTCGAGAACTACGCATCTGATCAAAAAATATCATAGAACATAAAAAGTAGGAAACTTAATTCTCTACAAAAAAGGTCTCCTAACATTTTGCCATAGCTCGCTTCGTTTCCGAGATATTTGGAGATTCAGCTCAAGGGAAGGGGCCTGACGGACATATTTCGAGATATTTCTTCTTCTTGTTGTTCTTCTTCTGCACAGCTAAGCTGGAAGTGGCATTTCCAGCTCGCAATAGTGCAGAGTTATCTCAAAGAAAGGGGCCACGGTGTTTCTGTATCTCTATTATGTTGGTGCGGCTTCGGAACTTTTAAATATCTTGATATATCTCGAGAACTACGCATCTGATCAAAAAATATCGTAGAACATAAAAAGTAGGAAACTTAATTCTCTACAAAAAAGGTCTCTTAACATTTTGCCATAGCTCGCTTCGTTTCCGAGATATTTGCAGATTTATCTCAAGGGAAGGGGCCTGACGGACATATTTCGAGATATTTCTTCTTCTTGTTGTTCTTCATCTGCACAGCTAAGCTGGAAGTGGCATTTGCAGCTCGCAAAAGTGCAGAGTTATCTCAAAGAAAGGGGCCACGGTGTTTCTGTATCTCTATTATGTTGGTGCGGCTTCGGAGCTTTTAAATATCTCGATATATCTCGAAAACTACGCTTCTGATCAAAAAATATCATAGAACATAAATTGTAGGAAACATAATTCTCTACAAAAAAGGTCTCTTAACATTTTGCCATAGCTCATTTCGTTTCCGAGATATTTGCAGATATATCTCAAGGGAAGGGGCCTGACGGACATATTTCGAGATATTTCTTCTTCTTGTTGTTCTTCTTCTGCACAGCTAAACTGGAAGTGGCATTTCCAGCTCGCAATAGCGCAGAGTTATCTCAAAGAAAGGGGCCACGGTGTTTCTGTATCTCTATTATGTTGGTGCGGCTTCGGAACTTTTAAATATCTTGATACATCTCGAGAACTACGCATCTGATCAAAAAATATCATAGAACATAAAAAGTAGGAAACTTAATTCTCTACAAAAAAGGTCTCTTAACATTTTGCCATAGCTCGCTTCGTTTCCGAGATATTTGCAGATTTATCTCAAGGGAAGGGGCCTGACGGACATATTTCGAGATATTTCTTCTTCTTGTTGTTCTTCTTCTGCACAGCTAAACTGGAAGTGGCATTTCCAGCTCGCAATAGTGCAGAGTTATCTCAAAGAAAGGGGCCACGGTGTTTCTGTATCTCTATTATGTTGGTGCGGTTTCGGAACTTTTAAATATCTCGATATATCTCGAAAACTACGCTTCTGATCAAAAAATATCATAGAACATAAATTGTAGGAAACATAATTCTCTACAAAAAAGATCTCTTAGCATTTTGCCATAGCTCGCTTGGTTTCCGAGATATTTGCAGATATATCTCAAGGGAAGGGGCCTGACGGACATATTTCGAGATATTTCTTCTTCTTGTTGTTCTTCTTCGGCACAGCTAAGCTGGAAGTGGCATTTGCGGCTCGCACTAGCGCAGAGTTCTCTCAAAGAAAGGGGCCACGGTGTTTCTGTATCTCTATTATGTTGGTGCGGCTTCGGAACTTTTAAATATCTTGATATATCTCGAGAACTACGCATCTGATCAAAAAATATCATAGAACATAAAAAGTAGGAAACTTAATTCTCTACAAAAAAGGTCTCTTAACATTTTGCCATAGCTCGCTTCGTTTCCGAGATATTTGCAGATTTATCTCAAGGGAAGGGGCCTGACGGACATATTTCGAGATATTTCTTCTTCTTGTTGTTCTTCATCTGCACAGCTAAGCTGGAAGTGGCATTTGCAGCTCGCAAAAGTGCAGAGTTATCTCAAAGAAAGGGGCCACGGTGTTTCTGTATCTCTATTATGTTGGTGCGGTTTCGGAACTTTTAAATATCTCGATATATCTCGAAAACTACGCTTCTGATCAAAAAATATCATAGAACATAAATTGTAGGAAACATAATTCTCTACAAAAAAGATCTCTTAGCATTTTGCCATAGCTCGCTTGGTTTCCGAGATATTTGCAGATATATCTTAAGGGAAGGGGCCTGACGGACATATTTCGAGATATTTCTTCTTCTTGTTGTTCTTCTTCTGCACAGCTAAGCTGGAAGTGGCATTTGCGGCTCGCACTAGCGCGGAGTTATCTCAAAGAAAGGGGCCACGGTGTTTCTGTATCTCTATTATGTTGGTGCGGCTTCGGAACTTTTAAATATCTTGATATATCTCGAGAACTACGCATCTGATCAAAAAATATCATAGAACATAAAAAGTAGGAAACTTAATTCTCTACAAAAAAGGTCTCTTAACATTTTGCCATAGCTCGCTTCGTTTCCGAGATATTTGCAGATTTATCTCAAGGGAAGGGGCCTGACGGACATATTTCGAGATATTTCTTCTTCTTGTTGTTCTTCATCTGCACAGCTAAGCTGGAAGTGGCATTTGCAGCTCGCAAAAGTGCAGAGTTATCTCAAAGAAAGGGGCCACGGTGTTTCTGTATCTCTATTATGTTGGTGCGGTTTCGGAACTTTTAAATATCTCGATATATCTCGAAAACTACGCTTCTGATCAAAAAATATCATAGAACATAAATTGTAGGAAACATAATTCTCTACAAAAAAGATCTCTTAGCATTTTGCCATAGCTCGCTTGGTTTCCGAGATATTTGCAGATATATCTCAAGGGAAGGGGCCTGACGGACATATTTCGAGATATTTCTTCTTCTTGTTGTTCTTCTTCTGCACAGCTAAGCTGGAAGTGGCATTTGCGGCTCGCACTAGCGCAGAGTTATCTCAAAGAAAGGGGCCACGGTGTTTCTGTATCTCTATTATGTTGGTGCGGCTTCGGAACTTTTAAATATCTTGATATATCTCGAGAACCACGCATCTGATCAAAAAATATCATAGAACATAAAAAGTAGGAAACTTAATTCTCTACAAAAAAGGTCTCTTAACATTTTGCCATAGCTCGCTTCGTTTCCGAGATATTTGCAGATTTATCTCAAGGGAAGGGGCCTGACGGACATATTTCGAGATATTTCTTCTTCTTGTTGTTCTTCATCTGCACAGCTAAGCTGGAAGTGGCATTTGCAGCTCGCAAAAGTGCAGAGTTATCTCAAAGAAAGGGGCCACGGTGTTTCTGTATCTCTATTATGTTGGTGCGGTTTCGGAACTTTTAAATATCTCGATATATCTCGAAAACTACGCTTCTGATCAAAAAATATCATAGAACATAAAAAGTAGGAAACTTAATTCTCTACAAAAAAGGTCTCTTAACATTTTGCCATAGCTCGCTTCGTTTCCGAGATATGTGCAGATTTATCTCAAGGGAGGGGCCTGACGGACATATTTCGAGATATTTCTTCTTCTTGTTGTTCTTCTTCTGCACAGCTAAGCTGGAAGTGGCATTTGCAGCTCGCAATAGTGCAGAGTTATCTCAAAGAAAGGGGCCACGGTGTTTCTGTATCTCTATTATGTTGTTGCGGCTTCGGAACTTTTAAATATCTTGATATATCTCGAGAACTACGCATCTGATCAAAAAATATCATAGAACATAAAAAGTAGGAAACTTAATTCTCTACAAAAAAGGTCTCTTAACATTTTGCCATAGCTCGCTTCGTTTCCGAGATATTTGCTGATTTATCTCAAGGGAAGGGGCCTGACGGACATATTTCGAGATATTTCTTCTTCTTGTTGTTCTTCTTCTGCACAGCTAAGCTGGACGTGGCATTTGCAGCTCGCAAAAGTGCAGAGTTATCTCAAAGAAAGGGGCCACGGTGTTTCTGTATCTCTATTATGTTGGCGCGGCTTCGGAGCTTTTAAATATCTCGATATATCTCGAAAACTACGCTTCTGATCAAAAAATATCATAGAACATAAATTGTAGGAAACATAATTCTCTACAAAAAAGATCTCTTAGCATTTTGCCATAGCTCGCTTGGTTTCCGAGATATTTGCAGATATATCTCAAGGGAAGGGGCCTGACGGACATATTTCGAGATATTTCTTCTTCTTGTTGTTCTTCTTCTGCACAGCTAAACTGGAAGTGGCATTTCCAGCTCGCAATAGCGCAGAGTTATCTCAAAGAAAGGGGCCACGGTGTTTCTGTATCTCTATTATGTTGGTGCGGCTTCGGAACTTTTAAATATCTTGATACATCTCGAGAACTACGCATCTGATCAAAAAATATCATAGAACATAAAAAGTAGGAAACTTAATTCTCTACAAAAAAGGTCTCTTAACATTTTGCCATAGCTCGCTTCGTTTCCGAGATATGTGCAGATTTATCTCAAGGGAAGGGGCCTGACGGACATATTTCGAGATATTTCTTCTTCTTGTTGTTCTTCTTCTGCACAGCTAAGCTGGAAGTGGCATTTGCAGCTCGCAATAGTGCAGAGTTATCTCAAAGAAAGGGGCCACGGTGTTTCTGTATCTCTATTATGTTGTTGCGGCTTCGGAACTTTTAAATATCTTGATATATCTCGAGAACTACGCATCTGATCAAAAAATATCATAGAACATAAAAAGTAGGAAACTTAATTCTCTACAAAAAAGGTCTCTTAACATTTTGCCATAGCTCGCTTCGTTTCCGAGATATTTGCTGATTTATCTCAAGGGAAGGGGCCTGACGGACATATTTCGAGATATTTCTTCTTCTTGTTGTTCTTCTTCTGCACAGCTAAGCTGGAAGTGGCATTTGCAGCTCGCAATAGTGCAGAGTTATCTCAAAGAAAGGGGCCACGGTGTTTCTGTATCTCTATTATGTTGGTGCGGTTTCGGAACTTTTAAATATCTCGATATATCTCGAAAACTACGCTTCTGATCAAAAAATATCATAGAACATAAATTGTAGGAAACATAATTCTCTACAAAAAAGGTCTCTTAGCATTTTGCCATAGCTCGCTTCGTTTCCGAGATATTTGCAGATATATCTCAAGGGAAGGGGCCTGACGGACATATTTCGAGATATTTCTTCTTCTTGTTGTTCTTCTTCTGCACAGCTAAGCTGGAAGTGGCATTTGCGGCTCGCACTAGCGCAGAGTTATCTCAAAGAAAGGGGCCACGGTGTTTCTGTATCTCTATTATGTTGGTGCGGCTTCGGAACTTTTAAATATCTTGATATATCTCGAGAACCACGCATCTGATCAAAAAATATCATAGAACATAAAAAGTAGGAAACTTAATTCTCTACAAAAAAGGTCTCTTAACATTTTGCCATAGCTCGCTTCGTTTCCGAGATATTTGCAGATTTATCTCAAGGGAAGGGGCCTGACGGACATATTTCGAGATATTTCTTCTTCTTGTTGTTCTTCATCTGCACAGCTAAGCTGGAAGTGGCATTTGCAGCTCGCAAAAGTGCAGAGTTATCTCAAAGAAAGGGGCCACGGTGTTTCTGTATCTCTATTATGTTGGTGCGGTTTCGGAACTTTTAAATATCTCGATATATCTCGAAAACTACGCTTCTGATCAAAAAATATCATAGAACATAAAAAGTAGGAAACTTAATTCTCTACAAAAAAGGTCTCTTAACATTTTGCCATAGCTCGCTTCGTTTCCGAGATATGTGCAGATTTATCTCAAGGGAGGGGCCTGACGGACATATTTCGAGATATTTCTTCTTCTTGTTGTTCTTCATCTGCACAGCTAAGCTGGAAGTGGCATTTGCAGCTCGCAAAAGTGCAGAGTTATCTCAAAGAAAGGGGCCACGGTGTTTCTGTATCTCTATTATGTTGGTGCGGTTTCGGAACTTTTAAATATCTCGATATATCTCGAAAACTACGCTTCTGATCAAAAAATATCATAGAACATAAAAAGTAGGAAACTTAATTCTCTACAAAAAAGGTCTCTTAACATTTTGCCATAGCTCGCTTCGTTTCCGAGATATGTGCAGATTTATCTCAAGGGAGGGGCCTGACGGACATATTTCGAGATATTTCTTCTTCTTGTTGTTCTTCTTCTGCACAGCTAAGCTGGAAGTGGCATTTGCAGCTCGCAATAGTGCAGAGTTATCTCAAAGAAAGGGGCCACGGTGTTTCTGTATCTCTATTATGTTGTTGCGGCTTCGGAACTTTTAAATATCTTGATATATCTCGAGAACTACGCATCTGATCAAAAAATATCATAGAACATAAAAAGTAGGAAACTTAATTCTCTACAAAAAAGGTCTCTTAACATTTTGCCATAGCTCGCTTCGTTTCCGAGATATTTGCTGATTTATCTCAAGGGAAGGGGCCTGACGGACATATTTCGAGATATTTCTTCTTCTTGTTGTTCTTCTTCTGCACAGCTAAGCTGGACGTGGCATTTGCAGCTCGCAAAAGTGCAGAGTTATCTCAAAGAAAGGGGCCACGGTGTTTCTGTATCTCTATTATGTTGGCGCGGCTTCGGAGCTTTTAAATATCTCGATATATCTCGAAAACTACGCTTCTGATCAAAAAATATCATAGAACATAAATTGTAGGAAACATAATTCTCTACAAAAAAGATCTCTTAGCATTTTGCCATAGCTCGCTTGGTTTCCGAGATATTTGCAGATATATCTCAAGGGAAGGGGCCTGACGGACATATTTCGAGATATTTCTTCTTCTTGTTGTTCTTCTTCTGCACAGCTAAACTGGAAGTGGCATTTCCAGCTCGCAATAGCGCAGAGTTATCTCAAAGAAAGGGGCCACGGTGTTTCTGTATCTCTATTATGTTGGTGCGGCTTCGGAACTTTTAAATATCTTGATACATCTCGAGAACTACGCATCTGATCAAAAAATATCATAGAACATAAAAAGTAGGAAACTTAATTCTCTACAAAAAAGGTCTCTTAACATTTTGCCATAGCTCGCTTCGTTTCCGAGATATGTGCAGATTTATCTCAAGGGAAGGGGCCTGACGGACATATTTCGAGATATTTCTTCTTCTTGTTGTTCTTCTTCTGCACAGCTAAGCTGGAAGTGGCATTTGCAGCTCGCAATAGTGCAGAGTTATCTCAAAGAAAGGGGCCACGGTGTTTCTGTATCTCTATTATGTTGTTGCGGCTTCGGAACTTTTAAATATCTTGATATATCTCGAGAACTACGCATCTGATCAAAAAATATCATAGAACATAAAAAGTAGGAAACTTAATTCTCTACAAAAAAGGTCTCTTAACATTTTGCCATAGCTCGCTTCGTTTCCGAGATATTTGCTGATTTATCTCAAGGGAAGGGGCCTGACGGACATATTTCGAGATATTTCTTCTTCTTGTTGTTCTTCTTCTGCACAGCTAAGCTGGAAGTGGCATTTGCAGCTCGCAATAGTGCAGAGTTATCTCAAAGAAAGGGGCCACGGTGTTTCTGTATCTCTATTATGTTGGTGCGGTTTCGGAACTTTTAAATATCTCGATATATCTCGAAAACTACGCTTCTGATCAAAAAATATCATAGAACATAAATTGTAGGAAACATAATTCTCTACAAAAAAGGTCTCTTAGCATTTTGCCATAGCTCGCTTCGTTTCCGAGATATTTGCAGATATATCTCAAGGGAAGGGGCCTGACGGACATATTTCGAGATATTTCTTCTTCTTGTTGTTCTTCTTCTGCACAGCTAAGCTGGAAGTGGCATTTGCAGCTCGCAATAGTGCAGAGTTATCTCAAAGAAAGGGGCCACGGTGTTTCTGTATCTCTATTATGTTGGTGCGGCTTCGGAACTTTTAAATATCTTGATATATCTCGAGAACTACGCATCTGATCAAAAAATATCATAGAACATAAAAAGTAGGAAACTTAATTCTCTACAAAAAAGGTCTCTTAACATTTTGCCATAGCTCGCTTCGTTTCCGAGATATTTGCAGATTTATCTCAAGGGAAGGGGCCTGACGGACATATTTCGAGATATTTCTTCTTCTTGTTGTTCTTCTTCTGCACAGCTAAACTGGAAGTGGCATTTCCAGCTCGCAATAGTGCAGAGTTATCTCAAAGAAAGGGGCCACGGTGTTTCTGTATCTCTATTATGTTGGCGCGGCTTCAGAACTTTTAAATATCTTGATATATCTCGAGAACTACGCATCTGATCAAAAAATATCATAGAACGTAAATTGTAGGAAATATAATTCTCTACAAAAAACGTCTCTTAACATTTTGCCATAGCTCGCTTCGTTTCCGAGATATTTGCAGATTTATCTCAAGGGAAGGGGCCTGACGGACATATTTCGAGATATTTCTTCTTCTTGTTGTTCTTCTTCTGCACAGCTAAGCTGGAAGTGGCATTTGCAGCTCGCAATAGTGCAGAGTTATCTCAAAGAAAGGGGCCACGGTGTTTCTGTACCTCTATTATGTTGGTGCGGCTTCGGAACTTTTAAATATCTTGATATATCTCGAGAACTACGCATCTGATCAAAAAATATCATAGAACATAAAAAGTAGGAAACATAATTCTCTACAAAAAAGGTCTCTTAACATTTTGCCATAGCTCGCTTCGTTTCCGAGATATTTGCAGATATATCTCAAGGGAAGGGGCCTGACGGACATATTTCGAGATATTTCTTCTTCTTGTTGTTCTTCTTCTGCACAGCTAAGCTAGAAGTGGCATTTGCGGCTCGCACTAGTGCAGAGTTATCTCAAAGAAAGGGGCCACGGTGTTTCTGTATCTCTATTATGTTGGTGCGGCTTCGGAACTTTTAAATATCTCGATATATCTCGAAAACTACGCTTCTGATCAAAAAATATCATAGAACGTAAATTGTAGGAAACATAATTCTCTACAAAAAACGTCTCTTAACATTTTGCCATAGCTCGCTTCGTTTCCGAGATATTTGCAGATTCAGCTCAAAGGAACGGGCCTGACGGACATATTTCGAGATATTTCTTCTTCTTGTTGTTCTTCTTCTGCACAGCTAAGCTGGAAGTGGCATTTGCAGCTCGCAATAGTGCAGAGTTATCTCAAAGAAAGGGGCCACGGTGTTTCTGTATCTCTATTATGTTGGTGCGGCTTCGGAACTTTTCAATATCTCGATATATCTCGAAAACTACGCTTCTGATCAAAAATATCATAGAACATAAATTGTAGGAAACATAATTCTCTTCAAAAAAGGTCTCTTAACATTTTGCCATAGCTCGCTTCGTTTCCGAGATATTTGCAGATTTATCTCAAGGGACGGGGCCTGACGGACATATTTCGAGATATTTCTTCTTCTTGTTGTTCTTATTCTGCACAGCTAAGCTGGAAGTGGCATTTGCAGCTCGCAATAGTGCAGAGTTATCTCAAAGAAAGGGGCGACGGTGTTTCTGTATCTCTATTATGTTGGTGCGGCTTCGGAACTTTTAAATATCTTGATATATCTCGAGAACTACGCATCTGATCAAAAAATATCATAGAACATAAAAAGTAGGAAACTTAATTCTCTACAAAAAAGGTCTCTTAACATTTTGCCATAGCTCGCTTCGTTTCCGAGATATTTGCACATTTATCTCAAGGGAAGGGGCCTAACGGACATATTTCGAGATATTTCTTCTTCTTGTTGTTCTTCTTCTGCACAGCTAAACTGGAAGTGGCATTTCCAGCTCGCAATAGTGCAGAGTTATCTCAAAGAAAGGGGCCACGGTGTTTCTGTATCTCTATTATGTTGGTGCGGCTTCGGAACTTTTAAATATCTTGATATATCTCGAGAACTACGCATCTGATCAAAAAATATCATAGAACATAAAAAGTAGGAAACTTAATTCTCTACAAAAAAGGTCTCTTAACATTTTGCCATAGCTCGCTTCGTTTCCGAGATATTTGCAGATTTATCTCAAGGGAAGGGGTCTGACGGACATATTTCGAGATATTTCTTCTTCTTGTTGTTCTTCTTCTGCACAGCTAAGCTGGAAGTGGCATTTGCAGCTCGCACTAGTGCAGAGTTATCTCAAAGAAAGGGGCCACGGTGTTTCTGTATCTCTATTATGTTGGTGCGGCTTCGGAACTTTTAAATATCTCGATATATCTCGAAAACTACGCTTCTGATCAAAAAATATCATAGAACGTAAATTGTAGGAAACATAATTCTCTACAAAAAACGTCTCTTAACATTTTGCCATAGCTCGCTTCGTTTCCGAGATATTTGCAGATTCAGCTCAAAGGAACGGGCCTGACGGACATATTTCGAGATATTTCTTCTTCTTGTTGTTCTTCTTCTGCACAGCTAAGCTGGAAGTGGCATTTGCAGCTCGCAATAGTGCAGAGTTATCTCAAAGAAAGGGGCCACGGTGTTTCTGTATCTCTATTATGTTGGTGCGGCTTCGGAACTTTTCAATATCTCGATATATCTCGAAAACTACGCTTCTGATCAAAAAATATCATAGAACATAAATTGTAGGAAACATAATTCTCTTCAAAAAAGGTCTCTTAACATTTTGCCATAGCTCGCTTCGTTTCCGAGATATTTGCAGATTTATCTCAAGGGACGGGGCCTGACGGACATATTTCGAGATATTTCTTCTTCTTGTTGTTCTTATTCTGCACAGCTAAGCTGGAAGTGGCATTTGCAGCTCGCAATAGTGCAGAGTTATCTCAAAGAAAGGGGCGACGGTGTTTCTGTATCTCTATTATGTTGGTGCGGCTTCGGAACTTTTAAATATCTTGATATATCTCGAGAACTACGCATCTGATCAAAAAATATCATAGAACATAAAAAGTAGGAAACTTAATTCTCTACAAAAAAGGTCTCTTAACATTTTGCCATAGCTCGCTTCGTTTCCGAGATATTTGCACATTTATCTCAAGGGAAGGGGCCTAACGGACATATTTCGAGATATTTCTTCTTCTTGTTGTTCTTCTTCTGCACAGCTAAACTGGAAGTGGCATTTCCAGCTCGCAATAGTGCAGAGTTATCTCAAAGAAAGGGGCCACGGTGTTTCTGTATCTCTATTATGTTGGTGCGGCTTCGGAACTTTTAAATATCTTGATATATCTCGAGAACTACGCATCTGATCAAAAAATATCATAGAACATAAAAAGTAGGAAACTTAATTCTCTACAAAAAAGGTCTCTTAACATTTTGCCATAGCCCGCTTCGTTTCCGAGATATTTGCAGATTTATCTCAAGGGAAGGGGTCTGACGGACATATTTCGAGATATTTCTTCTTCTTGTTGTTCTTCTTCTGCACAGCTAAGCTGGAAGTGGCATTTGCAGCTCGCAATAGTGCAGAGTTATCTCAAAGAAAGGGGCCACGGTGTTTCTGTATCTCTATTATGTTGTTGCGGCTTCGGAACTTTTAAATATCTCGATATATCTCGAAAACTACGCTTCTGATCAAAAAATATCATAGAACATAAATTGTAGGAAACATAATTCTCTACAAAAAAGGTCTCTTAACGTTTTGCCATAGCTCGCTTCGTTTCCGAGATATTTGCAGATTTATCTCAAGGGAGGGGTCCTGACGGACATATTTCGAGATATTTCTTCTTCTTGTTGTTCTTCTTCTGCACAGCTAAGCTCGAAGTGGCATTTGCAGCTCGCAATAGTGCAAAGTTACCTCAAAGAAAGGGGCCACGGTGTTTCTGTATCTCTATTATGTTGGTGCGGCTTCGGAACTTTTCAATATCTCGATATATCTCGAAAACTACGCTTCTGATCAAAAAATATCATAGAACATAAATTGTAGGAAACATAATTTTCTTCAAAAAACGTCTCTTAACATTTTGCCATAGCTCGCTTCGTTTCCGAGATATTTGCAGATTTATCTCACAGGAAGGGGCCTGACGGACATATTTCGAGATATTTCTTCTTCTTGTTGTTCTTCTTCTGCACAGCTAAGCTGGAAGTGGCATTTGCAGCTCGCAATAGTGCAGAGTTATCTCAAAGAAAGGGGCCACGGTGTTTCTGTATCTCTATTATGTTGGTGCGGTTTCGGAACTTTTAAATATCTCGATATATCTCGAAAACTACGCTTCTGATCAAAAAATATCATAGAACATAAATTGTAGGAAACATAATTCTCTACAAAAAAGGTCTCTTAGCATTTTGCCATAGCTCGCTTCGTTTCCGAGATATTTGCAGATATATCTCAAGGGAAGGGGCCTGACGGACATATTTCGAGATATTTCTTCTTCTTGTTGTTCTTCTTCTGCACAGCTAAGCTGGAAGTGGCATTTGCGGCTCGCACTAGTGCAGAGTTATCTCAAAGAAAGGGGCCACGGTGTTTCTGTATCTCTATTATGTTGGTGCGGCTTCGGAACTTTTAAATATCTCGATATATCTCGAAAACTACGCTTCTGATCAAAAAATATCGTAGAACATAAATTGTAGGAAACATAATTCTCTACAAAAAACGTCTCTTAACATTTTGCCATAGCTCGCTTCGTTTCCGAGATATTTGCAGATTTATCTCACAGGAAGGGGCCTGACGGACATATTTCGAGATATTTCTTCTTCTTGTTGTTCTTCTTCTGCACAGCTAAGCTGGAAGTGGCATTTACAGCTCGCAATAGTGCAGAGTTATCTCAAAGAAAGAGGCCACGGTGTTTCTGTATCTCTATTATGTTGGTGCGGCTTCGGAACTTTTAAATATCTTGATATATCTCGAGAACTACGCATCTGATCAAAAAATATCATAGAACATAAAGAGTAGGAAACTTAATTCGCTACAAAAAAGGTCTCTTAACATTTTGCCATAGCTCGCTTCGTTTCCGAGATATTTGCAGATTTATCTCAAGGGAAGGGGCCTGACGGACATATTTCGAGATATTTCTTCTTCTTGTTGTTCTTCTTCTGCACAGCTAAGCTAGAAGTGGCATTTACAGCTCGCACTAGTGCAGAGTTATCTCAAAGAAAGGGGCCACGGTGTTTCTGTATCTCTATTATGTTGGTGCGGCTTCGGAACTTTTAAAGATCTTGATATATCTCGAGAACTACGCATCTGATCAAAAAATATCATAGAACGTAAATTGTAGGAAATATAATTCTCTACAAAAAACGTCTCTTAACATTTTGCCATAGCTCGATTCGTTCCCGAGATATTTGCAGATATATCTCAAGGGAAGGGGCCTGACGGACATATTTCGAGATATTTCTTCTTCTTGTTGTTCTTCTTCTGCACAGCTAACCTGGAAGTGGCATTTGCAGCTCGCAACAGTGCAGAGTTATCTCAAAGAAATGGGCGACGGTGTTTCTGTATCTCTATTATGTTGGTGCGGCTTCGGAACTTTTAAATATCTTGATATATCTCGAGAACTACGCATCTGATCAAAAAATATCATAGAAGATAAAAAGTAGGAAACTTAATTCTCTACAAAAAAGGTCTCTTAACATTTTGCCATAGCTCGCTTCGTTTCCGAGATATTTGCACATTTATCTCAAGTGAAGGGGCCTAACGGACATATTTCGAGATATTTCTTCTTCTTGTTGTTCTTCTTCTGCACAGCTAAACTGGAAGTGGCATTTCCAGCTCGCAATAGTGCAGAGTTATCTCAAAGAAAGGGGCCACGGTGTTTCTGTATCTCTATTATGTTGATGCGGCTTCGGAACTTTTAAATATCTCGATATATCTCGAAAACTACGCTTCTGATCAAAAAATATCATAGAACATAAATTGTAGGAAACATAATTCTCTACAAAAAAGGTCTCTTAACGTTTTGCCATAGCTCGCTTCGTTTCCGAGATATTTGCAGATTTATCTCAAGGGAAGGGTCCTGACGGACATATTTCGAGATATTTCTTCTTCTTGTTGTTCTTCTTCTGCACAGCTAAGCTCGAAGTGGCATTTGCAGCTCGCAATAGTGCAAAGTTACCTCAAAGAAAGGGGCCACGGTGTTTCTGTATCTCTATTATGTTGGTGCCGCTTCGAAACTTTTAAATATCTGGATATATCTCGAGAACTACGCATCTGATCAAAAAATATCATTGAACATAAAAAGTAAGAAACTTAATTCTCTACAAAAAAGGTCTCTTAACATTTTACCATAGCTCGCTTCGTTTCCGAGATATTTGCAGATTTATCTCAAGGGAAGGGGCCTGACGGACATATTTCGAGATATTTCTTCTTCTTGTTGTTCTTCTTCTGCACAGCTAAGCTGGAAGTGGCATTTGCGGCTCGCACTAGCGCAGAGTTATCTCAAAGAAAGGGGCCACGGTGTTTCTGTATCTCTATTATGTTGGTGCGGCTTCGGAACTTTTAAATATCTTGATATATCTCGAGAACTACGCATCTGATCAAAAAATATCATAGAACATAAAAAGTAGGAAACTTAATTCTCTACAAAAAAGGTCTCTTAACATTTTGCCATAGCTCGCTTCGTTTCCGAGATATTTGCAGATTTATCTCAAGGGAAGGGGCCTGACGGACATATTTCGAGATATTTCTTCTTCTTGTTGTTCTTCTTCTGCACAGCTAAACTGGAAGTGGCATTTCCAGCTCGCAATAGTGCAGAGTTATCTCAAAGAAAGGGGCCACGGTGTTTCTGTATCTCTATTATGTTGGTGCGGCTTCGGAACTTTTAAATATCTTGATATATCTCGAGAACTACGCATCTGATCAAAAAATATCATAGAACATAAAAAGTAGGAAACTTAATTCTCTACAAAAAAGGTCTCTTAACATTTTGCCATAGCCCGCTTCGTTTCCGAGATATTTGCAGATTTATCTCAAGGGAAGGGGTCTGACGGACATATTTCGAGATATTTCTTCTTCTTGTTGTTCTTCTTCTGCACAGCTAAGCTGGAAGTGGCATTTGCAGCTCGCAATAGTGCAGAGTTATCTCAAAGAAAGGGGCCACGGTGTTTCTGTATCTCTATTATGTTGATGCGGCTTCGGAACTTTTAAATATCTCGATATATCTCGAAAACTACGCTTCTGATCAAAAAATATCATAGAACATAAATTGTAGGAAACATAATTCTCTACAAAAAAGGTCTCTTAACGTTTTGCCATAGCTCGCTTCGTTTCCGAGATATGTGCAGATTTATCTCAAGGGAGGGGCCTGACGGACATATTTCGAGATATTTCTTCTTCTTGTTGTTCTTCTTCTGCACAGCTAAGCTGGAAGTGGCATTTGCAGCTCGCAATAGTGCAGAGTTATCTCAAAGAAAGGGGCCACGGTGTTTCTGTATCTCTATTATGTTGTTGCGGCTTCGGAACTTTTAAATATCTTGATATATCTCGAGAACTACGCATCTGATCAAAAAATATCATAGAACATAAAAAGTAGGAAACTTAATTCTCTACAAAAAAGGTCTCTTAACATTTTGCCATAGCTCGCTTCGTTTCCGAGATATTTGCTGATTTATCTCAAGGGAAGGGGCCTGACGGACATATTTCGAGATATTTCTTCTTCTTGTTGTTCTTCTTCTGCACAGCTAAGCTGGACGTGGCATTTGCAGCTCGCAAAAGTGCAGAGTTATCTCAAAGAAAGGGGCCACGGTGTTTCTGTATCTCTATTATGTTGGCGCGGCTTCGGAGCTTTTAAATATCTCGATATATCTCGAAAACTACGCTTCTGATCAAAAAATATCATAGAACATAAATTGTAGGAAACATAATTCTCTACAAAAAAGATCTCTTAGCATTTTGCCATAGCTCGCTTGGTTTCCGAGATATTTGCAGATATATCTCAAGGGAAGGGGCCTGACGGACATATTTCGAGATATTTCTTCTTCTTGTTGTTCTTCTTCTGCACAGCTAAACTGGAAGTGGCATTTCCAGCTCGCAATAGCGCAGAGTTATCTCAAAGAAAGGGGCCACGGTGTTTCTGTATCTCTATTATGTTGGTGCGGCTTCGGAACTTTTAAATATCTTGATACATCTCGAGAACTACGCATCTGATCAAAAAATATCATAGAACATAAAAAGTAGGAAACTTAATTCTCTACAAAAAAGGTCTCTTAACATTTTGCCATAGCTCGCTTCGTTTCCGAGATATGTGCAGATTTATCTCAAGGGAAGGGGCCTGACGGACATATTTCGAGATATTTCTTCTTCTTGTTGTTCTTCTTCTGCACAGCTAAGCTGGAAGTGGCATTTGCAGCTCGCAATAGTGCAGAGTTATCTCAAAGAAAGGGGCCACGGTGTTTCTGTATCTCTATTATGTTGTTGCGGCTTCGGAACTTTTAAATATCTTGATATATCTCGAGAACTACGCATCTGATCAAAAAATATCATAGAACATAAAAAGTAGGAAACTTAATTCTCTACAAAAAAGGTCTCTTAACATTTTGCCATAGCTCGCTTCGTTTCCGAGATATTTGCTGATTTATCTCAAGGGAAGGGGCCTGACGGACATATTTCGAGATATTTCTTCTTCTTGTTGTTCTTCTTCTGCACAGCTAAGCTGGAAGTGGCATTTGCAGCTCGCAATAGTGCAGAGTTATCTCAAAGAAAGGGGCCACGGTGTTTCTGTATCTCTATTATGTTGGTGCGGTTTCGGAACTTTTAAATATCTCGATATATCTCGAAAACTACGCTTCTGATCAAAAAATATCATAGAACATAAATTGTAGGAAACATAATTCTCTACAAAAAAGGTCTCTTAGCATTTTGCCATAGCTCGCTTCGTTTCCGAGATATTTGCAGATATATCTCAAGGGAAGGGGCCTGACGGACATATTTCGAGATATTTCTTCTTCTTGTTGTTCTTCTTCTGCACAGCTAAGCTGGAAGTGGCATTTGCAGCTCGCAATAGTGCAGAGTTATCTCAAAGAAAGGGGCCACGGTGTTTCTGTATCTCTATTATGTTGGTGCGGCTTCGGAACTTTTAAATATCTTGATATATCTCGAGAACTACGCATCTGATCAAAAAATATCATAGAACATAAAAAGTAGGAAACTTAATTCTCTACAAAAAAGGTCTCTTAACATTTTGCCATAGCTCGCTTCGTTTCCGAGATATTTGCAGATTTATCTCAAGGGAAGGGGCCTGACGGACATATTTCGAGATATTTCTTCTTCTTGTTGTTCTTCTTCTGCACAGCTAAACTGGAAGTGGCATTTCCAGCTCGCAATAGTGCAGAGTTATCTCAAAGAAAGGGGCCACGGTGTTTCTGTATCTCTATTATGTTGGCGCGGCTTCAGAACTTTTAAATATCTTGATATATCTCGAGAACTACGCATCTGATCAAAAAATATCATAGAACGTAAATTGTAGGAAATATAATTCTCTACAAAAAACGTCTCTTAACATTTTGCCATAGCTCGCTTCGTTTCCGAGATATTTGCAGATTTATCTCAAGGGAAGGGGCCTGACGGACATATTTCGAGATATTTCTTCTTCTTGTTGTTCTTCTTCTGCACAGCTAAGCTGGAAGTGGCATTTGCAGCTCGCAATAGTGCAGAGTTATCTCAAAGAAAGGGGCCACGGTGTTTCTGTACCTCTATTATGTTGGTGCGGCTTCGGAACTTTTAAATATCTTGATATATCTCGAGAACTACGCATCTGATCAAAAAATATCATAGAACATAAAAAGTAGGAAACATAATTCTCTACAAAAAAGGTCTCTTAACATTTTGCCATAGCTCGCTTCGTTTCCGAGATATTTGCAGATATATCTCAAGGGAAGGGGCCTGACGGACATATTTCGAGATATTTCTTCTTCTTGTTGTTCTTCTTCTGCACAGCTAAGCTAGAAGTGGCATTTGCGGCTCGCACTAGTGCAGAGTTATCTCAAAGAAAGGGGCCACGGTGTTTCTGTATCTCTATTATGTTGGTGCGGCTTCGGAACTTTTAAATATCTCGATATATCTCGAAAACTACGCTTCTGATCAAAAAATATCATAGAACGTAAATTGTAGGAAACATAATTCTCTACAAAAAACGTCTCTTAACATTTTGCCATAGCTCGCTTCGTTTCCGAGATATTTGCAGATTCAGCTCAAAGGAACGGGCCTGACGGACATATTTCGAGATATTTCTTCTTCTTGTTGTTCTTCTTCTGCACAGCTAAGCTGGAAGTGGCATTTGCAGCTCGCAATAGTGCAGAGTTATCTCAAAGAAAGGGGCCACGGTGTTTCTGTATCTCTATTATGTTGGTGCGGCTTCGGAACTTTTCAATATCTCGATATATCTCGAAAACTACGCTTCTGATCAAAAATATCATAGAACATAAATTGTAGGAAACATAATTCTCTTCAAAAAAGGTCTCTTAACATTTTGCCATAGCTCGCTTCGTTTCCGAGATATTTGCAGATTTATCTCAAGGGACGGGGCCTGACGGACATATTTCGAGATATTTCTTCTTCTTGTTGTTCTTATTCTGCACAGCTAAGCTGGAAGTGGCATTTGCAGCTCGCAATAGTGCAGAGTTATCTCAAAGAAAGGGGCGACGGTGTTTCTGTATCTCTATTATGTTGGTGCGGCTTCGGAACTTTTAAATATCTTGATATATCTCGAGAACTACGCATCTGATCAAAAAATATCATAGAACATAAAAAGTAGGAAACTTAATTCTCTACAAAAAAGGTCTCTTAACATTTTGCCATAGCTCGCTTCGTTTCCGAGATATTTGCACATTTATCTCAAGGGAAGGGGCCTAACGGACATATTTCGAGATATTTCTTCTTCTTGTTGTTCTTCTTCTGCACAGCTAAACTGGAAGTGGCATTTCCAGCTCGCAATAGTGCAGAGTTATCTCAAAGAAAGGGGCCACGGTGTTTCTGTATCTCTATTATGTTGGTGCGGCTTCGGAACTTTTAAATATCTTGATATATCTCGAGAACTACGCATCTGATCAAAAAATATCATAGAACATAAAAAGTAGGAAACTTAATTCTCTACAAAAAAGGTCTCTTAACATTTTGCCATAGCTCGCTTCGTTTCCGAGATATTTGCAGATTTATCTCAAGGGAAGGGGTCTGACGGACATATTTCGAGATATTTCTTCTTCTTGTTGTTCTTCTTCTGCACAGCTAAGCTGGAAGTGGCATTTGCAGCTCGCACTAGTGCAGAGTTATCTCAAAGAAAGGGGCCACGGTGTTTCTGTATCTCTATTATGTTGGTGCGGCTTCGGAACTTTTAAATATCTCGATATATCTCGAAAACTACGCTTCTGATCAAAAAATATCATAGAACGTAAATTGTAGGAAACATAATTCTCTACAAAAAACGTCTCTTAACATTTTGCCATAGCTCGCTTCGTTTCCGAGATATTTGCAGATTCAGCTCAAAGGAACGGGCCTGACGGACATATTTCGAGATATTTCTTCTTCTTGTTGTTCTTCTTCTGCACAGCTAAGCTGGAAGTGGCATTTGCAGCTCGCAATAGTGCAGAGTTATCTCAAAGAAAGGGGCCACGGTGTTTCTGTATCTCTATTATGTTGGTGCGGCTTCGGAACTTTTCAATATCTCGATATATCTCGAAAACTACGCTTCTGATCAAAAAATATCATAGAACATAAATTGTAGGAAACATAATTCTCTTCAAAAAAGGTCTCTTAACATTTTGCCATAGCTCGCTTCGTTTCCGAGATATTTGCAGATTTATCTCAAGGGACGGGGCCTGACGGACATATTTCGAGATATTTCTTCTTCTTGTTGTTCTTATTCTGCACAGCTAAGCTGGAAGTGGCATTTGCAGCTCGCAATAGTGCAGAGTTATCTCAAAGAAAGGGGCGACGGTGTTTCTGTATCTCTATTATGTTGGTGCGGCTTCGGAACTTTTAAATATCTTGATATATCTCGAGAACTACGCATCTGATCAAAAAATATCATAGAACATAAAAAGTAGGAAACTTAATTCTCTACAAAAAAGGTCTCTTAACATTTTGCCATAGCTCGCTTCGTTTCCGAGATATTTGCACATTTATCTCAAGGGAAGGGGCCTAACGGACATATTTCGAGATATTTCTTCTTCTTGTTGTTCTTCTTCTGCACAGCTAAACTGGAAGTGGCATTTCCAGCTCGCAATAGTGCAGAGTTATCTCAAAGAAAGGGGCCACGGTGTTTCTGTATCTCTATTATGTTGGTGCGGCTTCGGAACTTTTAAATATCTTGATATATCTCGAGAACTACGCATCTGATCAAAAAATATCATAGAACATAAAAAGTAGGAAACTTAATTCTCTACAAAAAAGGTCTCTTAACATTTTGCCATAGCCCGCTTCGTTTCCGAGATATTTGCAGATTTATCTCAAGGGAAGGGGTCTGACGGACATATTTCGAGATATTTCTTCTTCTTGTTGTTCTTCTTCTGCACAGCTAAGCTGGAAGTGGCATTTGCAGCTCGCAATAGTGCAGAGTTATCTCAAAGAAAGGGGCCACGGTGTTTCTGTATCTCTATTATGTTGTTGCGGCTTCGGAACTTTTAAATATCTCGATATATCTCGAAAACTACGCTTCTGATCAAAAAATATCATAGAACATAAATTGTAGGAAACATAATTCTCTACAAAAAAGGTCTCTTAACGTTTTGCCATAGCTCGCTTCGTTTCCGAGATATTTGCAGATTTATCTCAAGGGAGGGGTCCTGACGGACATATTTCGAGATATTTCTTCTTCTTGTTGTTCTTCTTCTGCACAGCTAAGCTCGAAGTGGCATTTGCAGCTCGCAATAGTGCAAAGTTACCTCAAAGAAAGGGGCCACGGTGTTTCTGTATCTCTATTATGTTGGTGCGGCTTCGGAACTTTTCAATATCTCGATATATCTCGAAAACTACGCTTCTGATCAAAAAATATCATAGAACATAAATTGTAGGAAACATAATTTTCTTCAAAAAACGTCTCTTAACATTTTGCCATAGCTCGCTTCGTTTCCGAGATATTTGCAGATTTATCTCACAGGAAGGGGCCTGACGGACATATTTCGAGATATTTCTTCTTCTTGTTGTTCTTCTTCTGCACAGCTAAGCTGGAAGTGGCATTTGCAGCTCGCAATAGTGCAGAGTTATCTCAAAGAAAGGGGCCACGGTGTTTCTGTATCTCTATTATGTTGGTGCGGTTTCGGAACTTTTAAATATCTCGATATATCTCGAAAACTACGCTTCTGATCAAAAAATATCATAGAACATAAATTGTAGGAAACATAATTCTCTACAAAAAAGGTCTCTTAGCATTTTGCCATAGCTCGCTTCGTTTCCGAGATATTTGCAGATATATCTCAAGGGAAGGGGCCTGACGGACATATTTCGAGATATTTCTTCTTCTTGTTGTTCTTCTTCTGCACAGCTAAGCTGGAAGTGGCATTTGCGGCTCGCACTAGTGCAGAGTTATCTCAAAGAAAGGGGCCACGGTGTTTCTGTATCTCTATTATGTTGGTGCGGCTTCGGAACTTTTAAATATCTCGATATATCTCGAAAACTACGCTTCTGATCAAAAAATATCGTAGAACATAAATTGTAGGAAACATAATTCTCTACAAAAAACGTCTCTTAACATTTTGCCATAGCTCGCTTCGTTTCCGAGATATTTGCAGATTTATCTCACAGGAAGGGGCCTGACGGACATATTTCGAGATATTTCTTCTTCTTGTTGTTCTTCTTCTGCACAGCTAAGCTGGAAGTGGCATTTACAGCTCGCAATAGTGCAGAGTTATCTCAAAGAAAGGGGCCACGGTGTTTCTGTATCTCTATTATGTTGGTGCGGCTTCGGAACTTTTAAATATCTTGATATATCTCGAGAACTACGCATCTGATCAAAAAATATCATAGAACATAAAGAGTAGGAAACTTAATTCTCTACAAAAAAGGTCTCTTAACATTTTGCCATAGCTCGCTTCGTTTCCGAGATATTTGCAGATTTATCTCAAGGGAAGGGGCCTGACGGACATATTTCGAGATATTTCTTCTTCTTGTTGTTCTTCTTCTGCACAGCTAAACTGGAAGTGGCATTTCCAGCTCGCAATAGTGCAGAGTTATCTCAAAGAAAGGGGCCACGGTGTTTCTGTATCTCTATTATGTTGGTGCGGCTTCGGAACTTTTAAATATCTTGATATATCTCGAGAACTACGCATCTGATCAAAAAATATCATAGAACATAAAAAGTAGGAAACTTAATTCTCTACAAAAAAGGTCTCTTAACATTTTGCCATAGCCCGCTTCGTTTCCGAGATATTTGCAGATTTATCTCAAGGGAAGGGGTCTGACGGACATATTTCGAGATATTTCTTCTTCTTGTTGTTCTTCTTCTGCACAGCTAAGCTGGAAGTGGCATTTGCAGCTCGCAATAGTGCAGAGTTATCTCAAAGAAAGGGGCCACGGTGTTTCTGTATCTCTATTATGTTGATGCGGCTTCGGAACTTTTAAATATCTCGATATATCTCGAAAACTACGCTTCTGATCAAAAAATATCATAGAACATAAATTGTAGGAAACATAATTCTCTACAAAAAAGGTCTCTTAACGTTTTGCCATAGCTCGCTTCGTTTCCGAGATATTTGCAGATTTATCTCAAGGGAGGGGTCCTGACGGACATATTTCGAGATATTTCTTCTTCTTGTTGTTCTTCTTCTGCACAGCTAAGCTCGAAGTGGCATTTGCAGCTCGCAATAGTGCAAAGTTACCTCAAAGAAAGGGGCCACGGTGTTTCTGTATCTCTATTATGTTGGTGCGGCTTCGGAACTTTTCAATATCTCGATATATCTCGAAAACTACGCTTCTGATCAAAAAATATCATAGAACATAAATTGTAGGAAACATAATTTTCTTCAAAAAACGTCTCTTAACATTTTGCCATAGCTCGCTTCGTTTCCGAGATATTTGCAGATTTATCTCACAGGAAGGGGCCTGACGGACATATTTCGAGATATTTCTTCTTCTTGTTGTTCTTCTTCTGCACAGCTAAGCTGGAAGTGGCATTTGCAGCTCGCAATAGTGCAGAGTTATCTCAAAGAAAGGGGCCACGGTGTTTCTGTATCTCTATTATGTTGGTGCGGTTTCGGAACTTTTAAATATCTCGATATATCTCGAAAACTACGCTTCTGATCAAAAAATATCATAGAACATAAATTGTAGGAAACATAATTCTCTACAAAAAAGGTCTCTTAGCATTTTGCCATAGCTCGCTTCGTTTCCGAGATATTTGCAGATATATCTCAAGGGAAGGGGCCTGACGGACATATTTCGAGATATTTCTTCTTCTTGTTGTTCTTCTTCTGCACAGCTAAGCTGGAAGTGGCATTTGCGGCTCGCACTAGTGCAGAGTTATCTCAAAGAAAGGGGCCACGGTGTTTCTGTATCTCTATTATGTTGGTGCGGCTTCGGAACTTTTAAATATCTCGATATATCTCGAAAACTACGCTTCTGATCAAAAAATATCGTAGAACATAAATTGTAGGAAACATAATTCTCTACAAAAAACGTCTCTTAACATTTTGCCATAGCTCGCTTCGTTTCCGAGATATTTGCAGATTTATCTCACAGGAAGGGGCCTGACGGACATATTTCGAGATATTTCTTCTTCTTGTTGTTCTTCTTCTGCACAGCTAAGCTGGAAGTGGCATTTACAGCTCGCAATAGTGCAGAGTTATCTCAAAGAAAGGGGCCACGGTGTTTCTGTATCTCTATTATGTTGGTGCGGCTTCGGAACTTTTAAATATCTTGATATATCTCGAGAACTACGCATCTGATCAAAAAATATCATAGAACATAAAGAGTAGGAAACTTAATTCGCTACAAAAAAGGTCTCTTAACATTTTGCCATAGCTCGCTTCGTTTCCGAGATATTTGCAGATTTATCTCAAGGGAAGGGGCCTGACGGACATATTTCGAGATATTTCTTCTTCTTGTTGTTCTTCTTCTGCACAGCTAAGCTAGAAGTGGCATTTACAGCTCGCACTAGTGCAGAGTTATCTCAAAGAAAGGGGCCACGGTGTTTCTGTATCTCTATTATGTTGGTGCGGCTTCGGAACTTTTAAAGATCTTGATATATCTCGAGAACTACGCATCTGATCAAAAAATATCATAGAACGTAAATTGTAGGAAATATAATTCTCTACAAAAAACGTCTCTTAACATTTTGCCATAGCTCGATTCGTTCCCGAGATATTTGCAGATATATCTCAAGGGAAGGGGCCTGACGGACATATTTCGAGATATTTCTTCTTCTTGTTGTTCTTCTTCTGCACAGCTAACCTGGAAGTGGCATTTGCAGCTCGCAACAGTGCAGAGTTATCTCAAAGAAATGGGCGACGGTGTTTCTGTATCTCTATTATGTTGGTGCGGCTTCGGAACTTTTAAATATCTTGATATATCTCGAGAACTACGCATCTGATCAAAAAATATCATAGAAGATAAAAAGTAGGAAACTTAATTCTCTACAAAAAAGGTCTCTTAACATTTTGCCATAGCTCGCTTCGTTTCCGAGATATTTGCACATTTATCTCAAGTGAAGGGGCCTAACGGACATATTTCGAGATATTTCTTCTTCTTGTTGTTCTTCTTCTGCACAGCTAAACTGGAAGTGGCATTTCCAGCTCGCAATAGTGCAGAGTTATCTCAAAGAAAGGGGCCACGGTGTTTCTGTATCTCTATTATGTTGATGCGGCTTCGGAACTTTTAAATATCTCGATATATCTCGAAAACTACGCTTCTGATCAAAAAATATCATAGAACATAAATTGTAGGAAACATAATTCTCTACAAAAAAGGTCTCTTAACGTTTTGCCATAGCTCGCTTCGTTTCCGAGATATTTGCAGATTTATCTCAAGGGAAGGGTCCTGACGGACATATTTCGAGATATTTCTTCTTCTTGTTGTTCTTCTTCTGCACAGCTAAGCTCGAAGTGGCATTTGCAGCTCGCAATAGTGCAAAGTTACCTCAAAGAAAGGGGCCACGGTGTTTCTGTATCTCTATTATGTTGGTGCCGCTTCGAAACTTTTAAATATCTGGATATATCTCGAGAACTACGCATCTGATCAAAAAATATCATTGAACATAAAAAGTAAGAACCTTAATTCTCTACAAAAAAGGTCTCTTAACATTTTACCATAGCTCGCTTCGTTTCCGAGATATTTGCAGATTTATCTCAAGGGAAGGGGCCTGACGGACATATTTCGAGATATTTCTTCTTCTTGTTGTTCTTCTTCTGCACAGCTAAGCTGGAAGTGGCATTTGCGGCTCGCACTAGCGCAGAGTTATCTCAAAGAAAGGGGCCACGGTGTTTCTGTATCTCTATTATGTTGGTGCGGCTTCGGAACTTTTAAATATCTTGATATATCTCGAGAACTACGCATCTGATCAAAAAATATCATAGAACATAAAAAGTAGGAAACTTAATTCTCTACAAAAAAGGTCTCTTAACATTTTGCCATAGCTCGCTTCGTTTCCGAGATATTTGCAGATTTATCTCAAGGGAAGGGGCCTGACGGACATATTTCGAGATATTTCTTCTTCTTGTTGTTCTTCTTCTGCACAGCTAAGCTGGAAGTGGCATTTCCAGCTCGCAATAGTGCAGAGTTATCTCAAAGAAAGGGGCCACGGTGTTTCTGTATCTCTATTATGTTGGTGCGGCTTCGGAAGTTTTAAATATCTTGATATATCTCGAGAACTACGCATCTGATCAAAAAATATCGTAGAACATCAAAAGTAGGAAACTTAATTCTCTACAAAAAAGGTCTCTTAACATTTTGCCATAGCTCGCTTCGTTTCCGAGATATTTGCAGATTTATCTCAAGGGAAGGGGCCTGACGGACATATTTCGAGATATTTCTTCTTCTTGTTGTTCTTCTTCTGCACAGCTAAGCTGGAAGTGGCATTTGCAGCTCGCAATAGTGCAGAGTTATCTCAAAGAAAGGGGCCACGGTGTTTCTGTATCTCTATTATGTTGGTGCGGCTTCGGAACTTTTAAATATCTCGATATATCTCGAAAACTACGCTTCTGATCAAAAAATATCGTAGAACATAAATTGTAGGAAACATAATTCTCTACAAAAAACGTCTCTTAACATTTTGCCATAGCTCGCTTCGTTTCCGAGATATTTGCAGATTTATCTCACAGGAAGGGGCCTGACGGACATATTTCGAGATATTTCTTCTTCTTGTTGTTCTTCTTCTGCACAGCTAAGCTGGAAGTGGCATTTACAGCTCGCAATAGTGCAGAGTTATCTCAAAGAAAGGGGCCACGGTGTTTCTGTATCTCTATTATGTTGGTGCGGCTTCGGAACTTTTAAATATCTTGATATATCTCGAGAACTACGCATCTGATCAAAAAATATCATAGAACATAAAAAGTAGGAAACTTAATTCTCTACAAAAAAGGTCTCTTAACATTTTGCCATAGCTCGCTTCGTTTCCGAGATATGTGCAGATTTATCTCAAGGGAGGGGCCTGACGGACATATTTCGAGATATTTCTTCTTCTTGTTGTTCTTCTTCTGCACAGCTAAGCTGGAAGTGGCATTTGCAGCTCGCAATAGTGCAGAGTTATCTCAAAGAAAGGGGCCACGGTGTTTCTGTATCTCTATTATGTTGTTGCGGCTTCGGAACTTTTAAATATCTTGATATATCTCGAGAACCACGCATCTGATCAAAAAATATCATAGAACATAAAAAGTAGGAAACTTAATTCTCTACAAAAAAGGTCTCTTAACATTTTGCCATAGCTCGCTTCGTTTCCGAGATATTTGCTGATTTATCTCAAGGGAAGGGGCCTGACGGACATATTTCGAGATATTTCTTCTTCTTGTTGTTCTTCTTCTGCACAGCTAAGCTGGACGTGGCATTTGCAGCTCGCAAAAGTGCAGAGTTATCTCAAAGAAAGGGGCCACGGTGTTTCTGTATCTCTATTATGTTGGTGCGGCTTCGGAGCTTTTAAATATCTCGATATATCTCGAAAACTACGCTTCTGATCAAAAAATATCATAGAACATAAATTGTAGGAAACATAATTCTCTACAAAAAAGGTCTCTTAACATTTTGCCATAGCTCGTTTCGTTTCCGAGATATTTGCAGATATATCTCAAGGGAAGGGGCCTGACGGACATATTTCGAGATATTTCTTCTTCTTGTTGTTCTTCTTCTGCACAGCTAAACTGGAAGTGGCATTTCCAGCTCGCAATAGCGCAGAGTTATCTCAAAGAAAGGGGCCACGGTGTTTCTGTATCTCTATTATGTTGGTGCGGCTTCGGAACTTTTAAATATCTTGATACATCTCGAGAACTACGCATCTGATCAAAAAATATCATAGAACATAAAAAGTAGGAAACTTAATTCTCTACAAAAAAGGTCTCTTAACATTTTGCCATAGCTCGCTTCGTTTCCGAGATATGTGCAGATTTATCTCAAGGGAAGGGGCCTGACGGACATATTTCGAGATATTTCTTCTTCTTGTTGTTCTTCTTCTGCACAGCTAAGCTGGAAGTGGCATTTGCAGCTCGCAATAGTGCAGAGTTATCTCAAAGAAAGGGGCCACGGTGTTTCTGTATCTCTATTATGTTGTTGCGGCTTCGGAACTTTTAAATATCTTGATATATCTCGAGAACTACGCATCTGATCAAAAAATATCATAGAACATAAAAAGTAGGAAACTTAATTCTCTACAAAAAAGGTCTCTTAACATTTTGCCATAGCTCGCTTCGTTTCCGAGATATTTGCTGATTTATCTCAAGGGAAGGGGCCTGACGGACATATTTCGAGATATTTCTTCTTCTTGTTGTTCTTCTTCTGCACAGCTAAGCTGGAAGTGGCATTTGCAGCTCGCAATAGTGCAGAGTTATCTCAAAGAAAGGGGCCACGGTGTTTCTGTATCTCTATTATGTTGGTGCGGTTTCGGAACTTTTAAATATCTCGATATATCTCGAAAACTACGCTTCTGATCAAAAAATATCATAGAACATAAATTGTAGGAAACATAATTCTCTACAAAAAAGGTCTCTTAGCATTTTGCCATAGCTCGCTTCGTTTCCGAGATATTTGCAGATATATCTCAAGGGAAGGGGCCTGACGGACATATTTCGAGATATTTCTTCTTCTTGTTGTTCTTCTTCTGCACAGCTAAGCTGGAAGTGGCATTTGCAGCTCGCAATAGTGCAGAGTTATCTCAAAGAAAGGGGCCACGGTGTTTCTGTATCTCTATTATGTTGGTGCGGCTTCGGAACTTTTAAATATCTTGATATATCTCGAGAACTACGCATCTGATCAAAAAATATCATAGAACATAAAAAGTAGGAAACTTAATTCTCTACAAAAAAGGTCTCTTAACATTTTGCCATAGCTCGCTTCGTTTCCGAGATATTTGCAGATTTATCTCAAGGGAAGGGGCCTGACGGACATATTTCGAGATATTTCTTCTTCTTGTTGTTCTTCTTCTGCACAGCTAAACTGGAAGTGGCATTTCCAGCTCGCAATAGTGCAGAGTTATCTCAAAGAAAGGGGCCACGGTGTTTCTGTATCTCTATTATGTTGGCGCGGCTTCGGAACTTTTAAATATCTTGATATATCTCGAGAACTACGCATCTGATCAAAAAATATCATAGAACGTAAATTGTAGGAAATATAATTCTCTACAAAAAACGTCTCTTAACATTTTGCCATAGCTCGCTTCGTTTCCGAGATATTTGCAGATTTATCTCAAGGGAAGGGGCCTGACGGACATATTTCGAGATATTTCTTCTTCTTGTTGTTCTTCTTCTGCACAGCTAAGCTGGAAGTGGCATTTGCAGCTCGCAATAGTGCAGAGTTATCTCAAAGAAAGGGGCCACGGTGTTTCTGTACCTCTATTATGTTGGTGCGGCTTCGGAACTTTTAAATATCTTGATATATCTCGAGAACTACGCATCTGATCAAAAAATATCATAGAACATAAAAAGTAGGAAACTTAATTTTCTACAAAAAAGGTCTCTTAACATTTTACCATCGCTCGCTTCGTTTCCGAGATATTTGCAGATTCAGCTCAAAGGAACGGGCCTGACGGACATATTTCGAGATATTTCTTCTTCTTGTTGTTCTTCTTCTGCACAGCTAAGCTGGAAGTGGCATTTACAGCTCGCAATAGTGCAGAGTTATCTCAAAGAAAGGGGCGACGGTGTTTCTGTATCTCTATTATGTTGGTGCGGCTTCGGAACTTTTAAATATCTTGATATATCTCGAGAACTACGCATCTGATCAAAAAATATCATAGAACGTAAATTGTAGGAAATATAATTCTCTACAAAAAACGTCTCTTAACATTTTGCCATAGCTCGCTTCGTTTCCGAGATATTTGCAGATTTATCTCAAGGGAAGGGGCCTGACGGACATATTTCGAGATATTTCTTCTTCTTGTTGTTCTTCTTCTGCACAGCTAAGCTGGAAGTGGCATTTGCAGCTCGCAATAGTGCAGAGTTATCTCAAAGAAAGGGGCCACGGTGTTGCTGTACCTCTATTATGTTGGTGCGGCTTCGGAACTTTTAAATATCTTGATATATCTCGAGAACTACGCTTCTGATCAAAAAATATCATAGAACATAAAAAGTAGGAAACTTAATTCTCTACAAAAAAGGTCTCTTAACATTTTACCATAGCTCGCTTCGTTTCCGAGATATTTGCAGATTCAGCTCAAAGGAACGGGCCTGACGGACATATTTCGAGATATTTCTTCTTCTTGTTGTTCTTCTTCTGCACAGCTAAGCTGGAAGTGGCATTTACAGCTCGCAATAGTGCAGAGTTATCTCAAAGAAAGGGGCGACGGTGTTTCTGTATCTCTATTATGTTGGTGCGGCTTCGGAACTTTTAAATATCTTGATATATCTCGAGAACTACGCATCTGATCAAAAAATATCATAGAACATAAAAAGTAGGAAACTTAATTCTCTACAAAAAAGGTCTCTTAACATTTTGCCATAGCTCGCTTCGTTTCCGAGATATTTGCACATTTATCTCAAGTGAAGGGGCCTAACGGACATATTTCGAGATATTTCTTCTTCTTGTTGTTCTTCTTCTGCACAGCTAAACTGGAAGTGGCATTTCCAGCTCGCAATAGTGCAGAGTTATCTCAAAGAAAGGGGCCACGGTGTTTCTGTATCTCTATTATGTTGGTGCGGCTTCGGAACTTTTAAATATCTTGATATATCTCGAGAACTACGCATCTGATCAAAAAATATCATACAACATAAAAAGTAGGAAACTTAATTCTCTACAAAAAAGGTCTCTTAACATTTTGCCATAGCTCGCTTCGTTTCCGAGATATTTGCAGATTTATCTCAAGGGAAGGGGTCTGACGGACATATTTCGAGATATTTCTTCTTCTTGTTGTTCTTCTTCTGCACAGCTAAGCTGGAAGTGGCATTTGCAGCTCGCAATAGTGCAGAGTTATCTCAAAGAAAGGGGCCACGGTGTTTCTGTATCTCTATTATGTTGATGCGGCTTCGGAACTTTTAAATATCTCGATATATCTCGAAAACTACGCTTCTGATCAAAAAATATCATAGAACATAAATTGTAGGAAACATAATTCTCTACAAAAAAGGTCTCTTAACATTTTGCCATAGCTCGCTTCGTTTCCGAGATATTTGCAGATATATCTCAAGGGAAGGGGCCTGACGGACATATTTCGAGATATTTCTTCTTCTTGTTGTTCTTCTTCTGCACAGCTAAACTGGACGTGGCATTTGCAGCTCGCAATAGTGCAGAGTTATCTCAAAGAAAGGGCCACGGTGTTTCTGTATCTCTATTATGTTGGTGCGGCTTCGGAACTTTTAAATATCTTGATATATCTCGAGAACTACGCATCTGATCAAAAAATATCATAGAACATATAAAGTAGGAAACTAAATTCTCTACAAATAAAGTCTCTTAACATTTTGCCATAGCTCGCTTCGTTTCCGAGATATTTGCAGATATATCTCAAGGGAAGGGGCCTGACGGACATATTTCGAGATATTTCTTCTTCTTGTTGTTCTTCTTCTGCACAGCTAACCTGGAAGTGGCATTTGCAGCTCGCAACAGTGCAGAGTTATCTCAAAGAAAGGGGCCACGGTGTTTCTGTATCTCTATTATGTTGGTGCGGCTTCGGAACTTTTAAATATCTCGATATATCTCGAAAACTACGCTTCTGATCAAAAAATATCATAGAACATAAATTGTAGGAAACATAATTCTCTTCAAAAAACGTCTCTTAACATTTTGCCATAGCTCGCTTCGTTCCCGAGATATTTGCAGATATATCTCAAGGGAAGGGGCCTGACGGACATATTTCGAGATATTTCTTCTTCTTGTTGTTCTTCTTCTGCACAGCTAAGCTGGAAGAGGCATTTACAGCTCGCAATAGTGCAGAGTTATCTCAAAGAAAGGGGCCACGGTGTTTCTGTATCTCTATTATGTTGGTGCGGCTTCGGAACTTTTAAATATCTTGACATATCTCGAGAACTACGCATCTGATAAAAAAATATCATAGAACATAAAAAGTAGGAAACTTAATTCTCTACAGAAAAGGTCTCTTAACATTTTGCCATAGCTCGCTTCGTTTCCGAGATATTTGCAGATTTATCTCAAGGGACGGGGCCTGACGGACATATTTCGAGATATTCCTTCTTCTTGTTGTTCTTCTTCTGCACAGCTAAGCTGGAAGTGGCATTTGCAGCTCGCAATAGTGCAGAGTTATCTCAAAGAAAGGGGCCACGGTGTTTCTGTATCTCTATTATGTTGTTGCGGCTTCGGAACTTTTAAATATCTTGATATATCTCGAGAACCACGCATCTGATCAAAAAATATCATAGAACATAAAAAGTAGGAAACTTAATTCTCTACAAAAAAGGTCTCTTAACATTTTGCCATAGCTCGCTTCGTTTCCGAGATATTTGCTGATTTATCTCAAGGGAAGGGGCCTGACGGACATATTTCGAGATATTTCTTCTTCTTGTTGTTCTTCTTCTGCACAGCTAAGCTGGACGTGGCATTTGCAGCTCGCAAAAGTGCAGAGTTATCTCAAAGAAAGGGGCCACGGTGTTTCTGTATCTCTATTATGTTGGTGCGGCTTCGGAGCTTTTAAATATCTCGATATATCTCGAAAACTACGCTTCTGATCAAAAAATATCATAGAACATAAATTGTAGGAAACATAATTCTCTACAAAAAAGGTCTCTTAACATTTTGCCATAGCTCGTTTCGTTTCCGAGATATTTGCAGATATATCTCAAGGGAAGGGGCCTGACGGACATATTTCGAGATATTTCTTCTTCTTGTTGTTCTTCTTCTGCACAGCTAAACTGGAAGTGGCATTTCCAGCTCGCAATAGCGCAGAGTTATCTCAAAGAAAGGGGCCACGGTGTTTCTGTATCTCTATTATGTTGGTGCGGCTTCGGAACTTTTAAATATCTTGATACATCTCGAGAACTACGCATCTGATCAAAAAATATCATAGAACATAAAAAGTAGGAAACTTAATTCTCTACAAAAAAGGTCTCTTAACATTTTGCCATAGCTCGCTTCGTTTCCGAGATATGTGCAGATTTATCTCAAGGGAAGGGGCCTGACGGACATATTTCGAGATATTTCTTCTTCTTGTTGTTCTTCTTCTGCACAGCTAAGCTGGAAGTGGCATTTCCAGCTCGCAATAGTGCAGAGTTATCTCAAAGAAAGGGGCCACGGTGTTTCTGTATCTCTATTATGTTGTTGCGGCTTCGGAACTTTTAAATATCTTGATATATCTCGAGAACTACGCATCTGATCAAAAAATATCATAGAACATAAAAAGTAGGAAACTTAATTCTCTACAAAAAAGGTCTCTTAACATTTTGCCATAGCTCGCTTCGTTTCCGAGATATTTGCACATTTATCTCAAGTGAAGGGGCCTAACGGACATATTTCGAGATATTTCTTCTTCTTGTTGTTCTTCTTCTGCACAGCTAAACTGGAAGTGGCATTTCCAGCTCGCAATAGTGCAGAGTTATCTCAAAGAAAGGGGCCACGGTGTTTCTGTATCTCTATTATGTTGGTGCGGCTTCGGAACTTTTAAATATCTTGATATATCTCGAGAACTACGCATCTGATCAAAAAATATCATACAACATAAAAAGTAGGAAACTTAATTCTCTACAAAAAAGGTCTCTTAACATTTTGCCATAGCTCGCTTCGTTTCCGAGATATTTGCAGATTTATCTCAAGGGAAGGGGTCTGACGGACATATTTCGAGATATTTCTTCTTCTTGTTGTTCTTCTTCTGCACAGCTAAGCTGGAAGTGGCATTTGCAGCTCGCAATAGTGCAGAGTTATCTCAAAGAAAGGGGCCACGGTGTTTCTGTATCTCTATTATGTTGATGCGGCTTCGGAACTTTTAAATATCTCGATATATCTCGAAAACTACGCTTCTGATCAAAAAATATCATAGAACATAAATTGTAGGAAACATAATTCTCTACAAAAAAGGTCTCTTAACATTTTGCCATAGCTCGCTTCGTTTCCGAGATATTTGCAGATATATCTCAAGGGAAGGGGCCTGACGGACATATTTCGAGATATTTCTTCTTCTTGTTGTTCTTCTTCTGCACAGCTAAACTGGACGTGGCATTTGCAGCTCGCAATAGTGCAGAGTTATCTCAAAGAAAGGGCCACGGTGTTTCTGTATCTCTATTATGTTGGTGCGGCTTCGGAACTTTTAAATATCTTGATATATCTCGAGAACTACGCATCTGATCAAAAAATATCATAGAACATATAAAGTAGGAAACTAAATTCTCTACAAATAAAGTCTCTTAACATTTTGCCATAGCTCGCTTCGTTTCCGAGATATTTGCAGATATATCTCAAGGGAAGGGGCCTGACGGACATATTTCGAGATATTTCTTCTTCTTGTTGTTCTTCTTCTGCACAGCTAACCTGGAAGTGGCATTTGCAGCTCGCAACAGTGCAGAGTTATCTCAAAGAAAGGGGCCACGGTGTTTCTGTATCTCTATTATGTTGGTGCGGCTTCGGAACTTTTAAATATCTCGATATATCTCGAAAACTACGCTTCTGATCAAAAAATATCATAGAACATAAATTGTAGGAAACATAATTCTCTTCAAAAAACGTCTCTTAACATTTTGCCATAGCTCGCTTCGTTCCCGAGATATTTGCAGATATATCTCAAGGGAAGGGGCCTGACGGACATATTTCGAGATATTTCTTCTTCTTGTTGTTCTTCTTCTGCACAGCTAAGCTGGAAGAGGCATTTACAGCTCGCAATAGTGCAGAGTTATCTCAAAGAAAGGGGCCACGGTGTTTCTGTATCTCTATTATGTTGGTGCGGCTTCGGAACTTTTAAATATCTTGACATATCTCGAGAACTACGCATCTGATAAAAAAATATCATAGAACATAAAAAGTAGGAAACTTAATTCTCTACAGAAAAGGTCTCTTAACATTTTGCCATAGCTCGCTTCGTTTCCGAGATATTTGCAGATTTATCTCAAGGGACGGGGCCTGACGGACATATTTCGAGATATTCCTTCTTCTTGTTGTTCTTCTTCTGCACAGCTAAGCTGGAAGTGGCATTTGCAGCTCGCAATAGTGCAGAGTTATCTCAAAGAAAGGGGCCACGGTGTTTCTGTATCTCTATTATGTTGTTGCGGCTTCGGAACTTTTAAATATCTTGATATATCTCGAGAACCACGCATCTGATCAAAAAATATCATAGAACATAAAAAGTAGGAAACTTAATTCTCTACAAAAAAGGTCTCTTAACATTTTGCCATAGCTCGCTTCGTTTCCGAGATATTTGCTGATTTATCTCAAGGGAAGGGGCCTGACGGACATATTTCGAGATATTTCTTCTTCTTGTTGTTCTTCTTCTGCACAGCTAAGCTGGACGTGGCATTTGCAGCTCGCAAAAGTGCAGAGTTATCTCAAAGAAAGGGGCCACGGTGTTTCTGTATCTCTATTATGTTGGTGCGGCTTCGGAGCTTTTAAATATCTCGATATATCTCGAAAACTACGCTTCTGATCAAAAAATATCATAGAACATAAATTGTAGGAAACATAATTCTCTACAAAAAAGGTCTCTTAACATTTTGCCATAGCTCGTTTCGTTTCCGAGATATTTGCAGATATATCTCAAGGGAAGGGGCCTGACGGACATATTTCGAGATATTTCTTCTTCTTGTTGTTCTTCTTCTGCACAGCTAAACTGGAAGTGGCATTTCCAGCTCGCAATAGCGCAGAGTTATCTCAAAGAAAGGGGCCACGGTGTTTCTGTATCTCTATTATGTTGGTGCGGCTTCGGAACTTTTAAATATCTTGATACATCTCGAGAACTACGCATCTGATCAAAAAATATCATAGAACATAAAAAGTAGGAAACTTAATTCTCTACAAAAAAGGTCTCTTAACATTTTGCCATAGCTCGCTTCGTTTCCGAGATATGTGCAGATTTATCTCAAGGGAAGGGGCCTGACGGACATATTTCGAGATATTTCTTCTTCTTGTTGTTCTTCTTCTGCACAGCTAAGCTGGAAGTGGCATTTGCAGCTCGCAATAGTGCAGAGTTATCTCAAAGAAAGGGGCCACGGTGTTTCTGTATCTCTATTATGTTGTTGCGGCTTCGGAACTTTTAAATATCTTGATATATCTCGAGAACTACGCATCTGATCAAAAAATATCATAGAACATAAAAAGTAGGAAACTTAATTCTCTACAAAAAAGGTCTCTTAACATTTTGCCATAGCTCGCTTCGTTTCCGAGATATTTGCTGATTTATCTCAAGGGAAGGGGCCTGACGGACATATTTCGAGATATTTCTTCTTCTTGTTGTTCTTCTTCTGCACAGCTAAGCTGGAAGTGGCATTTGCAGCTCGCAATAGTGCAGAGTTATCTCAAAGAAAGGGGCCACGGTGTTTCTGTATCTCTATTATGTTGGTGCGGTTTCGGAACTTTTAAATATCTCGATATATCTCGAAAACTACGCTTCTGATCAAAAAATATCATAGAACATAAATTGTAGGAAACATAATTCTCTACAAAAAAGGTCTCTTAGCATTTTGCCATAGCTCGCTTCGTTTCCGAGATATTTGCAGATATATCTCAAGGGAAGGGGCCTGACGGACATATTTCGAGATATTTCTTCTTCTTGTTGTTCTTCTTCTGCACAGCTAAGCTGGAAGTGGCATTTGCAGCTCGCAATAGTGCAGAGTTATCTCAAAGAAAGGGGCCACGGTGTTTCTGTATCTCTATTATGTTGGTGCGGCTTCGGAACTTTTAAATATCTTGATATATCTCGAGAACTACGCATCTGATCAAAAAATATCATAGAACATAAAAAGTAGGAAACTTAATTCTCTACAAAAAAGGTCTCTTAACATTTTGCCATAGCTCGCTTCGTTTCCGAGATATTTGCAGATTTATCTCAAGGGAAGGGGCCTGACGGACATATTTCGAGATATTTCTTCTTCTTGTTGTTCTTCTTCTGCACAGCTAAACTGGAAGTGGCATTTCCAGCTCGCAATAGTGCAGAGTTATCTCAAAGAAAGGGGCCACGGTGTTTCTGTATCTCTATTATGTTGGCGCGGCTTCGGAACTTTTAAATATCTTGATATATCTCGAGAACTACGCATCTGATCAAAAAATATCATAGAACGTAAATTGTAGGAAATATAATTCTCTACAAAAAACGTCTCTTAACATTTTGCCATAGCTCGCTTCGTTTCCGAGATATTTGCAGATTTATCTCAAGGGAAGGGGCCTGACGGACATATTTCGAGATATTTCTTCTTCTTGTTGTTCTTCTTCTGCACAGCTAAGCTGGAAGTGGCATTTGCAGCTCGCAATAGTGCAGAGTTATCTCAAAGAAAGGGGCCACGGTGTTTCTGTACCTCTATTATGTTGGTGCGGCTTCGGAACTTTTAAATATCTTGATATATCTCGAGAACTACGCATCTGATCAAAAAATATCATAGAACATAAAAAGTAGGAAACTTAATTTTCTACAAAAAAGGTCTCTTAACATTTTACCATCGCTCGCTTCGTTTCCGAGATATTTGCAGATTCAGCTCAAAGGAACGGGCCTGACGGACATATTTCGAGATATTTCTTCTTCTTGTTGTTCTTCTTCTGCACAGCTAAGCTGGAAGTGGCATTTACAGCTCGCAATAGTGCAGAGTTATCTCAAAGAAAGGGGCGACGGTGTTTCTGTATCTCTATTATGTTGGTGCGGCTTCGGAACTTTTAAATATCTTGATATATCTCGAGAACTACGCATCTGATCAAAAAATATCATAGAACGTAAATTGTAGGAAATATAATTCTCTACAAAAAACGTCTCTTAACATTTTGCCATAGCTCGCTTCGTTTCCGAGATATTTGCAGATTTATCTCAAGGGAAGGGGCCTGACGGACATATTTCGAGATATTTCTTCTTCTTGTTGTTCTTCTTCTGCACAGCTAAGCTGGAAGTGGCATTTGCAGCTCGCAATAGTGCAGAGTTATCTCAAAGAAAGGGGCCACGGTGTTGCTGTACCTCTATTATGTTGGTGCGGCTTCGGAACTTTTAAATATCTTGATATATCTCGAGAACTACGCTTCTGATCAAAAAATATCATAGAACATAAAAAGTAGGAAACTTAATTCTCTACAAAAAAGGTCTCTTAACATTTTACCATAGCTCGCTTCGTTTCCGAGATATTTGCAGATTCAGCTCAAAGGAACGGGCCTGACGGACATATTTCGAGATATTTCTTCTTCTTGTTGTTCTTCTTCTGCACAGCTAAGCTGGAAGTGGCATTTACAGCTCGCAATAGTGCAGAGTTATCTCAAAGAAAGGGGCGACGGTGTTTCTGTATCTCTATTATGTTGGTGCGGCTTCGGAACTTTTAAATATCTTGATATATCTCGAGAACTACGCATCTGATCAAAAAATATCATAGAACATAAAAAGTAGGAAACTTAATTCTCTACAAAAAAGGTCTCTTAACATTTTGCCATAGCTCGCTTCGTTTCCGAGATATTTGCACATTTATCTCAAGTGAAGGGGCCTAACGGACATATTTCGAGATATTTCTTCTTCTTGTTGTTCTTCTTCTGCACAGCTAAACTGGAAGTGGCATTTCCAGCTCGCAATAGTGCAGAGTTATCTCAAAGAAAGGGGCCACGGTGTTTCTGTATCTCTATTATGTTGGTGCGGCTTCGGAACTTTTAAATATCTTGATATATCTCGAGAACTACGCATCTGATCAAAAAATATCATACAACATAAAAAGTAGGAAACTTAATTCTCTACAAAAAAGGTCTCTTAACATTTTGCCATAGCTCGCTTCGTTTCCGAGATATTTGCAGATTTATCTCAAGGGAAGGGGTCTGACGGACATATTTCGAGATATTTCTTCTTCTTGTTGTTCTTCTTCTGCACAGCTAAGCTGGAAGTGGCATTTGCAGCTCGCAATAGTGCAGAGTTATCTCAAAGAAAGGGGCCACGGTGTTTCTGTATCTCTATTATGTTGATGCGGCTTCGGAACTTTTAAATATCTCGATATATCTCGAAAACTACGCTTCTGATCAAAAAATATCATAGAACATAAATTGTAGGAAACATAATTCTCTACAAAAAAGGTCTCTTAACATTTTGCCATAGCTCGCTTCGTTTCCGAGATATTTGCAGATATATCTCAAGGGAAGGGGCCTGACGGACATATTTCGAGATATTTCTTCTTCTTGTTGTTCTTCTTCTGCACAGCTAAACTGGACGTGGCATTTGCAGCTCGCAATAGTGCAGAGTTATCTCAAAGAAAGGGCCACGGTGTTTCTGTATCTCTATTATGTTGGTGCGGCTTCGGAACTTTTAAATATCTTGATATATCTCGAGAACTACGCATCTGATCAAAAAATATCATAGAACATATAAAGTAGGAAACTAAATTCTCTACAAATAAAGTCTCTTAACATTTTGCCATAGCTCGCTTCGTTTCCGAGATATTTGCAGATATATCTCAAGGGAAGGGGCCTGACGGACATATTTCGAGATATTTCTTCTTCTTGTTGTTCTTCTTCTGCACAGCTAACCTGGAAGTGGCATTTGCAGCTCGCAACAGTGCAGAGTTATCTCAAAGAAAGGGGCCACGGTGTTTCTGTATCTCTATTATGTTGGTGCGGCTTCGGAACTTTTAAATATCTCGATATATCTCGAAAACTACGCTTCTGATCAAAAAATATCATAGAACATAAATTGTAGGAAACATAATTCTCTTCAAAAAACGTCTCTTAACATTTTGCCATAGCTCGCTTCGTTCCCGAGATATTTGCAGATATATCTCAAGGGAAGGGGCCTGACGGACATATTTCGAGATATTTCTTCTTCTTGTTGTTCTTCTTCTGCACAGCTAAGCTGGAAGAGGCATTTACAGCTCGCAATAGTGCAGAGTTATCTCAAAGAAAGGGGCCACGGTGTTTCTGTATCTCTATTATGTTGGTGCGGCTTCGGAACTTTTAAATATCTTGACATATCTCGAGAACTACGCATCTGATAAAAAAATATCATAGAACATAAAAAGTAGGAAACTTAATTCTCTACAGAAAAGGTCTCTTAACATTTTGCCATAGCTCGCTTCGTTTCCGAGATATTTGCAGATTTATCTCAAGGGACGGGGCCTGACGGACATATTTCGAGATATTCCTTCTTCTTGTTGTTCTTCTTCTGCACAGCTAAGCTGGAAGTGGCATTTGCAGCTCGCAATAGTGCAGAGTTATCTCAAAGAAAGGGGCCACGGTGTTTCTGCATCTCTATTATGTTGGTGCGGCTTCGGAACTTTTAAATATCTTGATATATCTCGAGAACTACGCATCTGATCAAAAAATATCGTAGAACATAAAAAGTAAGAAACTTAATTCTCTACAAAAAAGGTCTCTTAACATTTTACCATAGCTCGCTTCGTTTCCGAGATATTTGCAGATTTATCTCAAGGGAAGGGGCCTGACGGACATATTTCGAGATATTTCTTCTTCTTGTTGTTCTTCTTCTGCACAGCTAAGCTGGAAGTGGCATTTGCGGCTCGCACTAGTGCAGAGTTATCTCAAAGAACGGGGCCACGGTGTTTCTGTATCTCTATTATGTTGGTGCGGCTTCGGAACTTTTCAATATCTCGATATATCTCGAAAGCTACGCTTCTGATCAAAAAATATCATAGAACATAAATTATAGGAAACATAATTTTCTTCAAAAAAGGTCTCTTAACATTTTGCCATAGCTCGCTTCGTTTCCGAGATATTTGCAGATTTATCTCAAGGGAAGGGGCCTGACGGACATATTTCGAGATATTTCTTCTTCTTGTTGTTCTTCTTCTGCACAGCTAAGCTGGACGTGGCATTTGCAGCTCGCAATAGTGCAGAGTTATCTCAAAGAAAGGGGCCACGGTGTTTCTGTATCTCTATTATGTTGGTGCGGCTTCGGAACTTTTAAATATCTTGATATATCTCGAGAACTACGCATCTGATAAAAAAATATCGTAGAACATAAAAAGTAGGAAACTTAATTCTCTACAAAAAAGGTCTCTTAACATTTTACCATAGCTCGCTTTGTTTCCGAGATATTTGCAGATTTATCTCAAGGGAAGGGGCCTGTCGGACATATTTCGAGATATTTCTTCTTCTTGTTGTTCTTCTTCTGCACAGCTAAGCTGGAAGTGGCATTTGCAGCTCGCAATAGTGCAGAGTTATCTCAAAGAAAGGGGCCACGGTGTTTCTGTATCTCTATTATGTTGGTGCGGCTTCGGAACTTTTAAATATCTTGATATATCTCGAGAACTACGCATCTGATCAAAAAATATCATAGAACATAAAAAGTAGGAAACTTAATTCTCTACAAAAAAGGTCTCTTAACATTTTGCCATAGCTCGCTTCGTTTCCGAGATATTTGCAGATATATCTCAAGGGAAGGGGCCTGACGGACATATTTCGAGATATTTCTTCTTCTTGTTGTTCTTCTTCTGCACAGCTAAACTGGACGTGGCATTTGCAGCTCGCAATAGTGCAGAGTTATCTCAAAGAAAGGGCCACGGTGTTTCTGTATCTCTATTATGTTGGTGCGGCTTCGGAACTTTTAAATATCTTGATATATCTCGAGAACTACGCATCTGATCAAAAAATATCATAGAACATATAAAGTAGGAAACTAAATTCTCTACAAATAAAGTCTCTTAACATTTTGCCATAGCTCGCTTCGTTTCCGAGATATTTGCAGATATATCTCAAGGGAAGGGGCCTGACGGACATATTTCGAGATATTTCTTCTTCTTGTTGTTCTTCTTCTGCACAGCTAACCTGGAAGTGGCATTTGCAGCTCGCAACAGTGCAGAGTTATCTCAAAGAAAGGGGCCACGGTGTTTCTGTATCTCTATTATGTTGGTGCGGCTTCGGAACTTTTGAATATCTCGATATATCTCGAAAACTACGCTTCTGATCAAAAAATATCATAGAACATAAATTGTAGGAAACATAATTTTCTTCAAAAAACGTCTCTTAACATTTTGCCATAGCTCGCTTCGTTCCCGAGATATTTGCAGATATATCTCAAGGGAAGGGGCCTGACGGACATATTTCGAGATATTTCTTCTTCTTGTTGTTCTTCTTCTGCACAGCTAAGCTGGAAGTGGCATTTACAGCTCGCAATAGTGCAGAGTTATCTCAAAGAAAGGGGCCACGGTGTTTCTGTATCTCTATTATGTTGGTGCGGCTTCGGAACTTTTAAATATCTTGACATATCTCGAGAACTACGCATCTGATAAAAAAATATCATAGAACATAAAAAGTAGGAAACTTAATTCTCTACAGAAAAGGTCTCTTAACATTTTGCCATAGCTCGCTTCGTTTCCGAGATATTTGCAGATTTATCTCAAGGGACGGGGCCTGACGGACATATTTCGAGATATTCCTTCTTCTTGTTGTTCTTCTTCTGCACAGCTAAGCTGGAAGTGGCATTTGCAGCTCGCAATAGTGCAGAGTTATCTCAAAGAAAGGGGCCACGGTGTTTCTGTATCTCTATTATGTTGGTGCGGCTTCGGAACTTTTAAATATCTTGATATATCTCGAGAACTACGCATCTGATCAAAAAATATCGTAGAACATAAAAAGTAAGAAACTTAATTCTCTACAAAAAAGGTCTCTTAACATTTTACCATAGCTCGCTTCGTTTCCGAGATATTTGCAGATTTATCTCAAGGGAAGGGGCCTGACGGACATATTTCGAGATATTTCTTCTTCTTGTTGTTCTTCTTCTGCACAGCTAAGCTGGAAGTGGCATTTGCGGCTCGCACTAGTGCAGAGTTATCTCAAAGAACGGGGCCACTGTGTTTCTGTATCTCTATTATGTTGGTGCGGCTTCGGAACTTTTCAATATCTCGATATATCTCGAAAGCTACGCTTCTGATCAAAAAATATCATAGAACATAAATTGTAGGAAACATAATTTTCTTCAAAAAAGGTCTCTTAACATTTTGCCATAGCTCGCTTCGTTTCCGAGATATTTGCAGATTTATCTCAAGGGAAGGGGCCTGACGGACATATTTCGAGATATTTCTTCTTCTTGTTGTTCTTCTTCTGCACAGCTAAGCTGGACGTGGCATTTGCAGCTCGCAATAGTGCAGAGTTATCTCAAAGAAAGGGGCCACGGTGTTTCTGTATCTCTATTATGTTGGTGCGGCTTCGGAACTTTTAAATATCTTGATATATCTCGAGAACTACGCATCTGATAAAAAAATATCATAGAACATATAAAGTAGGAAACTAAATTCTCTACACATAAAGTCTCTTAACATTTTGCCATAGCTCGCTTCGTTTCCGAGATATTTGCAGATATATCTCAAGGGAAGGGGCCTGACGGACATATTTCGAGATATTTCTTCTTCTTGTTGTTCTTCTTCTGCACAGCTAACCTGGAAGTGGCATTTGCAGCTCGCAACAGTGCAGAGTTATCTCAAAGAAAGGGGCCACGGTGTTTCTGTATCTCTATTATGTTGGTGCGGCTTCGGAACTTTTAAATATCTCGATATATCTCGAAAACTACGCTTCTGATCAAAAAATATCATAGAACATAAAAAGTAGGAAACTTAATTCTCTACAAAAAAGGTCTCTTAACATTTTACCATAGCTCGCTTCGTTTCCGAGATATTTGCAGATTTATCTCAAGGGAAGGGGCCTGACGGACATATTTCGAGATATTCCTTCTTCTTGTTGTTCTTCTTCTGCACAGCTAAGCTGGAAGTGGCATTTGCAGCTCGCAATAGTGCAGAGTTATCTCAAAGAAAGGGGCCACGGTGTTTCTGTATCTCTATTATGTTGGTGCGGCTTCGGAACTTTTAAATATCTTGATATATCTCGAGAACTACGCATCTGATCAAAAAATATCGTAGAACATAAAAAGTAAGAAACTTAATTCTCTACAAAAAAGGTCTCTTAACATTTTACCATAGCTCGCTTCGTTTCCGAGATATTTGCAGATTTATCTCAAGGGAAGGGGCCTGACGGACATATTTCGAGATATTTCTTCTTCTTGTTGTTCTTCTTCTGCACAGCTAAGCTGGAAGTGGCATTTGCGGCTCGCACTAGTGCAGAGTTATCTCAAAGAACGGGGCCACTGTGTTTCTGTATCTCTATTATGTTGGTGCGGCTTCGGAACTTTTCAATATCTCGATATATCTCGAAAGCTACGCTTCTGATCAAAAAATATCATAGAACATAAATTGTAGGAAACATAATTTTCTTCAAAAAAGGTCTCTTAACATTTTGCCATAGCTCGCTTCGTTTCCGAGATATTTGCAGATTTATCTCAAGGGAAGGGGCCTGACGGACATATTTCGAGATATTTCTTCTTCTTGTTGTTCTTCTTCTGCACAGCTAAGCTGGACGTGGCATTTGCAGCTCGCAATAGTGCAGAGTTATCTCAAAGAAAGGGGCCACGGTGTTTCTGTATCTCTATTATGTTGGTGCGGCTTCGGAACTTTTAAATATCTTGATATATCTCGAGAACTACGCATCTGATAAAAAAATATCATAGAACATATAAAGTAGGAAACTAAATTCTCTACAAATAAAGTCTCTTAACATTTTGCCATAGCTCGCTTCGTTTCCGAGATATTTGCAGATATATCTCAAGGGAAGGGGCCTGACGGACATATTTCGAGATATTTCTTCTTCTTGTTGTTCTTCTTCTGCACAGCTAACCTGGAAGTGGCATTTGCAGCTCGCAACAGTGCAGAGTTATCTCAAAGAAAGGGGCCACGGTGTTTCTGTATCTCTATTATGTTGGTGCGGCTTCGGAACTTTTAAATATCTCGATATATCTCGAAAACTACGCTTCTGATCAAAAAATATCATAGAACATAAATTGTAGGAAACATAATTCTCTTCAAAAAACGTCTCTTAACATTTTGCCATAGCTCGCTTCGTTCCCGAGATATTTGCAGATATATCTCAAGGGAAGGGGCCTGACGGACATATTTCGAGATATTTCTTCTTCTTGTTGTTCTTCTTCTGCACAGCTAAGCTGGAAGTGGCATTTGCGGCTCGCACTAGTGCAGAGATATCTCAAAGAAAGGGGCCACGGTGTTTCTGAATCTCTATTATGTTGGTGCGGCTTCGGAACTTTTAAATATCTCGATATATCTCAAAAACTACGCTTCTGATCAAAAAATATCATAGAACGTAAATTGTAGGAAACATAATTCTCTACAAAAAACGTCTCTTAACGTTTTGCCATAGCTCGCTTCGTTTCCGAGATATTTGCAGATTCAGCTCAAAGGAACGGGCCTGACGGACATATTTCGAGATATTTCTTCTTCTTGTTGTTCTTCTTCTGCACAGCTAAGCTGGAAGTGGCATTTACAGCTCGCAATAGTGCAGAGTTATCTCAAAGAAAGGGGCGACGGTGTTTCTGTATCTCTATTATGTTGGTGCGGCTTCGGAACTTTTAAATATCTTGATATATCTCGAGAACTACGCATCTGATCAAAAAATATCATAGAACATAAAAAGTAGGAAACTTAATTCTCTACAAAAAAGGTCTCTTAACATTTTGCCATAGCTCGCTTCGTTTCCGAGATATTTGCAGATTTATCTCAAGGGAAGGGGCCTGACGGACATATTTCGAGATATTTCTTCATCTTGTTGTTCTTCTTCTGCACAGCTAAGCTGGACGTGGCATTTGCAGCTCGCAATAGTGCAGAGTTATCTCAAAGAAAGGGGCCACGGTGTTTCTGTATCTCTATTATGTTGGTGCGGCTTCGGAACTTTTAAATATCTTGATATATCTCGAAAACTACGCTTCTGATCAAAAAATATCATAGAACATAAATTGTAGGAAACATAATTTTCTTCAAAAAAGGTCTCTTAACATTTTGCCATAGCTCGCTTCGTTTCCGAGATATTTGCAGATTTATCTCAAGGGAAGGGGCCTGACGGACATATTTCGAGATATTTCTTCTTCTTGTTGTTCTTCTTCTGCACAGCTAAGCTGGAAGTGGCATTTGCGGCTCGCACTAGTGCAGAGTTATCTCAAAGAAAGGGGCCACGGTGTTTCTGTATCTCTATTATGTTGGTGCGGCTTCGGAACTTTTCAATATCTCGATATATCTCGAAAACTACGCTTCTGATCAAGAAATATCATAGAACATAAATTGTAGGAAACATAATTTTCTTCAAAAAAGGTCTCTTAACATTTTGCCATAGCTCGCTTCGTTTCCGAGATATTTGCAGATATATCTCAAGGGAAGGGGCCTGACGGACATATTTCGAGATATTTCTTCTTCTTGTTGTTCTTCTTCTGCACAGCTAAGCTGGAAGTGGCATTTGCAGCTCGCAATAGTGCAGAGTTATCTCAAAGAAAGGGGCCACGGTGTTTCTGTATCTCTATTATGTTGGTGCGGCTTCGGAACTTTTAAATATCTTGATATATCTCGAGAACTACGGATCTGATCAAAAAATATCATAGAACATAAAAAGTAGGAAACTTAATTCTCTACAAAAAAGGTCTCTTAACATTTTGCCATAGCTCGCTTCGTTTCCGAGATATTTGCAGATATATCTCAAGGGAAGGGGCCTGACGGACATGTTTCGAGATATTTCTTCTTCTTGTTGTTCTTCTTCTGCACAGCTAAACTGGAAGTGGCATTTCCAGCTCGCAATAGTGCAGAGTTATCTCAAAGAAAGGGCCACGGTGTTTCTGTATCTCTATTATGTTGGTGCGGCTTCGGCACTTTTAAATATCTTGATATATCTCGAGAACTACGCATCTGATAAAAAAATATCATAGAACATAAAAAGTAGGAAACTTAATTCTCTACAGAAAAGGTCTCTTAACATTTTGCCATAGCTCGCTTCGTTTCCGAGATATTTGCAGATTTATCTCAAGGGACGGGGCCTGACGGACATATTTCGAGATATTTCTTCTTCTTGTTGTTCTTCTTCTGCACAGCTAAGCTGGAAGTGGCATTTACAGCTCGCAATAGTGCAGAGTTATCTCAAAGAAAGGGCCACGGTGTTTCTGTATCTCTATTATGTTGGTGCGGCTTCGGAACTTTGAAATATCTTGATATATCTCGAGAACTACGCATCTGATCCAAAAATATCATAGAACATAAAAAGTAGGAAAATTAATTCTCTACAAAAAAGGTCTCTTAACATTTTACCATAGCTCGCTTCGTTTCCGAGATATTTGCAGATTTATCTCAAGGGAAGGGGCCTGACGGACATATTTCGAGATATTTCTTCTTCTTGTTGTTCTTCTTCTGCACAGCTAAGCTGGAAGTGGCATTTGCGGCTCGCACTAGTGCAGAGATATCTCAAAGAAAGGGGCCACGGTGTTTCTGAATCTCTATTATGTTGGTGCGGCTTCGGAACTTTTAAATATCTCGATATATCTCAAAAACTACGCTTCTGATCAAAAAATATCATAGAACGTAAATTGTAGGAAACATAATTCTCTACAAAAAAGGTCTCTTAACATTTTACCATAGCTCGCTTCGTTTCAGAGATATTTGCAGATTTATCTCAAGGGAAGGGGCCTGACGGACATATTTCGAGATATTTCTTCTTCTTGTTGTTCTTCTTCTGCACAGCTAAGCTGGACGTGGCATTCGCAGCTCGCAATAGTGCAGAGTTATCTCAAAGAAAGGGGCCACGGTGTTTCTGTATCTCTATTATGTTGGTGCGGCTTCGGAACTTTTAAATATCTTGATATATCTCGAGAACTACGCATCTGATCAAAAAATATCATAGAACATAAAAAGTAGGAAACTTAATTCTCTACAAAAAAGGTCTCTTAACATTTTGCCATAGCTCGCTTCGTTTCCGAGATATTTGCAGATTTATCTCAAGGGAAGGGGCCTGACGGACATATTTCGAGATATTTCTTCTTCTTGTTGTTCTTCTTCTGCACAGCTAAGCTGGACGTGGCATTTGCAGCTCGCAATAGTGCAGAGTTATCTCAAAGAAAGGGGCCACGGTGTTTCTGTATCTCTATTATGTTGGTGCGGCTTCGGAACTTTTAAATATCTTGATATATCTCGAGAACTACGCATCTGATAAAAAAATATCGTAGAACATAAAAAGTAGGAAACTTAATTCTCTACAAAAAAGGTCTCTTAACATTTTACCATAGCTCGCTTCGTTTCCGAGATATTTGCAGATTTATCTCAAGGGAAGGGGCCTGACGGACATATTTCGATATATTTCTTCTTCTTGTTGTTCTTCTTCTGCACAGCTAAGCTGGAAGTGGCATTTGCAGCTCGCAATAGTGCAGAGTCATCTCAAAGAAAGGGCCACGGTGTTTCTGTATCTCTATTATGTTGGTGCGGCTTCGGAACTTTGAAATATCTTGATATATCTCGAGAACTACGCATCTGATCCAAAAATATTATAGAACATAAAAAGTAGGAAACTTAATTCTCTACAAAAAAGGTCTCTTAACATTTTACCATAGCTCGCTTGGTTTCCGAGATATATGCAGATTTATCTCAAGGGAAGGGGCCTGACGGACATATTTCGAGATATTTCTTCTTCTTGTTGTTCTTCTTCTGCACAGCTAAGCTGGAAGTGGCATTTGAGGCTCGCACTAGTGCAGAGATATCTCAAAGAAAGGGGCCACGGTGTTTCTGAATCTCTATTATATTGGTGCGGCTTCGGAACTTTTAAATATCTCGATATATCTCAAAAACTACGCTTCTGATCAAAAAATATCATAGAACGTAAATTGTAGGAAACATAATTCTCTACAAAAAAGGTCTCTTAACATTTTACCATAGCTCGCTTCGTTTCAGAGATATTTGCAGATTTATCTCAAGGGAAGGGGCCTGACGGACATATTTCGAGATATTTCTTCTTCTTGTTGTTCTTCTTCTGCACAGCTAAGCTGGACGTGGCATTTGCAGCTCGCAATAGTGCAGAGTTATCTCAAAGAAAGGGGCCACGGTGTTTCTGTATCTCTATTATGTTGGTGCGGCTTCGGAACTTTTAAATATCTTGATATATCTCGAGAACTACGCATCTGATAAAAAAATATCGTAGAACATAAAAAGTAGGAAACTTAATTCTCTACAAAAAAGGTCTCTTAACATTTTACCATAGCTCGCTTCGTTTCCGAGATATTTGCAGATTTATCTCAAGGGAAGGGGCCTGACGGACATATTTCGAGATATTTCTTCTTCTTGTTGTTCTTCTTCTGCACAGCTAAGCTGGAAGTGGCATTTGCAGCTCGCAATAGTGCAGAGTTATCTCAAAGAAAGGGCCACGGTGTTTCTGTATCTCTATTATGTTGGTGCGGCTTCGGAACTTTGAAATATCTTGATATATCTCGAGAACTACGCATCTGATCCAAAAATATCATAGAACATAAAAAGTAGGAAACTTAATTCTCTACAAAAAAGGTCTCTTAACATTTTACCATAGCTCGCTTCGTTTCCGAGATATTTGCAGATTTATCTCAAGGGAAGGGGCCTGACGGACATATTTCGAGATATTTCTTCTTCTTGTTGTTCTTCTTCTGCACAGCTAAGCTGGAAGTGGCATTTGCGGCTCGCACTAGTGCAGAGATATCTCAAAGAAAGGGGCCACTGTGTTTCTGAATCTCTATTATATTGGTGCGGCTTCGGAACTTTTAAATATCTCGATATATCTCAAAAACTACGCTTCTGATCAAAAAATATCATAGAACGTAAATTGTAGGAAACATAATTCTCTACAAAAAACGTCTCTTAACGTTTTGCCATAGCTCGCTTCGTTTCCGAGATATTTGCAGATTCATCTCAAAGGAACGGGCCTGACGGACATATTTCGAGATATTTCTTCTTCTTGTTGTTCTTCTTCTGCACAGCTAAGCTGGAAGTGGCATTTACAGCTCGCAATAGTGCAGAGTTATCTCAAAGATAGGGGCCACGGTGTTTCTGTATCTCTATTATGTTGGTGCGGCTTCGGAACTTTTAAATATCTGGATATATCTCGAGAACTACGCATCTGATCAAAAATATCGTAGAACATAAAAAGTAGGAAACTTAATTCTCTACAAAAAAGGTCTCTTAACATTTTACCATAGCTCGCTTCGTTTCCGAGATATTTGCAGATTTATCTCAAGGGAAGGGGCCTGACGGACATATTTCGAGATATTTCTTCTTCTTGTTGTTCTTCTTCTGCACAGCTAAGCTGGAAGTGGCATTTGCAGCTCGCAATAGTGCAGAGTTATCTCAAAGAAAGGGCCACGGTGTTTCTGTATCTCTATTATGTTGGTGCGGCTTCGGAACTTTGAAATATCTTGATATATCTCGAGAACTACGCATCTGATCCAAAAATATCATAGAACATAAAAAGTAGGAAACTTAATTCTCTACAAAAAAGGTCTCTTAACATTTTACCATAGCTCGCTTCGTTTCCGAGATATTTGCAGATTTATCTCAAGGGAAGGGGCCTGACGGACATATTTCGAGATATTTCTTCTTCTTGTTGTTCTTCTTCTGCACAGCTAAGCTGGAAGTGGCATTTGCGGCTCGCACTAGTGCAGAGATATCTCAAAGAAAGGGGCCACGGTGTTTCTGAATCTCTATTATGTTGGTGCGGCTTCGGAACTTTTAAATATCTCGATATATCTCAAAAACTACGCTTCTGATCAAAAAATATCATAGAACGTAAATTGTAGGAAACATAATTCTCTACAAAAAACGTCTCTTAACGTTTTGCCATAGCTCGCTTCGTTTCCGAGATATTTGCAGATTCAGCTCAAAGGAACGGGCCTGACGGACATATTTCGAGATATTTCTTCTTCTTGTTGTTCTTCTTCTGCACAGCTAAGCTGGAAGTGGCATTTACAGCTCGCAATAGTGCAGAGTTATCTCAAAGATAGGGGCCACGGTGTTTCTGTATCTCTATTATGTTGGTGCGGCTTCGGAACTTTTAAATATCTTGATATATCTCGAGAACTACGCATCTGATCAAAAAATATCGTAGAACATAAAAAGTAGGAAACTTAATTCTCTACAAAAAAGGTCTCTTAACATTTTACCATAGCTCGCTTCGTTTCCGAGATATTTGCAGATTTATCTCAAGGGAAGGGGCCTGACGGACATATTTCGAGATATTTCTTCTTCTTGTTGTTCTTCTTCTGCACAGCTAAGCTGGAAGTGGCATTTGCAGCTCGCAATAGTGCAGAGTTATCTCAAAGAAAGGGGCCACGGTGTTTCTGTATCTCTATTATGTTGGTGCGGCTTCGGAACTTTTAAATATCTTGATATATCTCGAGAACTACGCATCTGATCAAAAAATATCGTAGAACATAAAAAGTAGGAAACTTAATTCTCTACAAAAAAGGTCTCTTAACATTTTACCATAGCTCGCTTCGTTTCCGAGATATTTGCAGATTTATCTCAAGGGAAGGGGCCTGACGGACATATTTCGAGATATTTCTTCTTCTTGTTGTTCTTCTTCTGCACAGCTAAGCTGGAAGTGGCATTTGCAGCTCGCAATAGTGCAGAGTTATCTCAAAGAAAGGGGCCACGGTGTTTCTGTATCTCTATTATGTTGGTGCGGCTTCGGAACTTTTAAATATCTTGATATATCTCGAGAACTACGGATCTGATCAAAAAATATCATAGAACATAAAAAGTAGGAAACTTAATTCTCTACAAAAAAGGTCTCTTAACATTTTGCCATAGCTCGCTTCGTTTCCGAGATATTTGCAGATATATCTCAAGGGAAGGGGCCTGACGGACATGTTTCGAGATATTTCTTCTTCTTGTTGTTCTTCTTCTGCACAGCTAAACTGGAAGTGGCATTTCCAGCTCGCAATAGTGCAGAGTTATCTCAAAGAAAGGGCCACGGTGTTTCTGTATCTCTATTATGTTGGTGCGGCTTCGGAACTTTTAAATATCTTGATATATCTCGAGAACTACGCATCTGATAAAAAAATATCATAGAACATAAAAAGTAGGAAACTTAATTCTCTACAGAAAAGGTCTCTTAACATTTTGCCATAGCTCGCTTCGTTTCCGAGATATTTGCAGATTTATCTCAAGGGACGGGACCTGACGGACATATTTCGAGATATTTCTTCTTCTTGTTGTTCTTCTTCTGCACAGCTAAGCTGGAAGTGGCATTTACAGCTCGCAATAGTGCAGAGTTATCTCAAAGAAAGGGCCACGGTGTTTCTGTATCTCTATTATGTTGGTGCGGCTTCGCAACTTTTAAATAGCTTGATATATCTCGAGAACTACGCATCTGATCAAAAAATATCATAGAACATAAAAAGTAGGAAACTTAATTCTCTACAAAAAAGGTCTCTTAACATTTTGCCATAGCTCGCTTCGTTTCCGAGATATTTGCAGATTTATCTCAAGGGACGGGGCCTGACGGACATATTTCGAGATATTTCTTCTTCTTGTTGTTCTTCTTCTGCACAGCTAAACTGGAAGTGGCATTTCCAGCTCGCAATAGTGCAGAGTTATCTCAAAGAAAGGGCCACGGTGTTTCTGTATCTCTATTATGTTGGTGCGGCTTCGGAACTTTGAAATATCTTGATATATCTCGAGAACTACGCATCTGATCCAAAAATATCATAGAACATAAAAAGTAGGAAACTTAATTCTCTACAAAAAAGGTCTCTTAACATTTTACCTTAGCTCGCTTCGTTTCCGAGATATTTGCAGATTTATCTCAAGGGAAGGGGCCTGACGGACATATTTCGAGATATTTCTTCTTCTTGTTGTTCTTCTTCTGCACAGCTAAGCTGGAAGTGGCATTTGCAGCTCGCAATAGTGCAGAGTTATCTCAAAGAAAGGGGCCACGGTGTTTCTGTATCTCTATTATGTTGGTGCGGCTTCGGAACTTTTAAATATCTTGATATATCTCGAGAACTACGCATCTGATCAAAAAATATCGTAGAACATAAAAAGTAGGAAACTTAATTCTCTACAAAAAAGGTCTCTTAACATTTTACCATAGCTCGCTTCGTTTCCGAGATATTTGCAGATTTATCTCAAGGGAAGGGGCCTGACGGACATATTTCGAGATATTTCTTCTTCTTGTTGTTCTTCTTCTGCACAGCTAAGCTGGAAGTGGCATTTGCGGCTCGCACTAGTGCAGAGTTATCTCAAAGAAAGGGGCCACGGTGTTTCTGTATCTCTATTATGTTGGTGCGGCTTCGCAACTTTTAAATAGCTTGATATATCTCGAGAACTACGCATCTGATCAAAAAATATCATAGGACATAAAAAGTAGGAAACTTAATTCTCTACAAAAAAGGTCTCTTAACATTTTGCCATAGCTCGCTTCGTTTCCGAGATATTTGCAGATTTATCTCAAGGGACGGGGCCTGACGGACATATTTCGAGATATTTCTTCTTCTTGTTGTTCTTCTTCTGCACAGCTAAACTGGAAGTGGCATTTCCAGCTCGCAATAGTGCAGAGTTATCTCAAAGAAAGGGCCACGGTGTTTCTGTATCTCTATTATGTTGGTGCGGCTTCGGAACTTTGAAATATCTTGATATATCTCGAGAACTACGCATCTGATCCAAAAATATCATAGAACATAAAAAGTAGGAAACTTAATTCTCTACAAAAAAGGTCTCTTAACATTTTACCATAGCTCGCTTCGTTTCCGAGATATTTGCAGATTTATCTCAAGGGAAGGGGCCTGACGGACATATTTCGAGATATTTCTTCTTCTTGTTGTTCTTCTTCTGCACAGCTAAGCTGGAAGTGGCATTTGCGGCTCGCACTAGTGCAGAGTTATCTCAAAGAAAGGGGCCACGGTGTTTCTGTATCTCTATTATGTTGGTGCGGCTTCGCAACTTTTAAATAGCTTGATATATCTCGAGAACTACGCATCTGATCAAAAAATATCATAGAACATAAAAAGTAGGAAACTTAATTCTCTACAAAAAAGGTCTCTTAACATTTTGCCATAGCTCGCTTCGTTTCCGAGATATTTGCAGATTTATCTCAAGGGACGGGGCCTGACGGACATATTTCGAGATATTTCTTCTTCTTGTTGTTCTTCTTCTGCACAGCTAAACTGGAAGTGGCATTTCCAGCTCGCAATAGTGCAGAGTTATCTCAAAGAAAGGGCCACGGTGTTTCTGTATCTCTATTATGTTGGTGCGGCTTCGGAACTTTGAAATATCTTGATATATCTCGAGAACTACGCATCTGATCCAAAAATATCATAGAACATAAAAAGTAGGAAACTTAATTCTCTACAAAAAAGGTCTCTTAACATTTTACCTTAGCTCGCTTCGTTTCCGAGATATTTGCAGATTTATCTCAAGGGAAGGGGCCTGACGGACATATTTCGAGATATTTCTTCTTCTTGTTGTTCTTCTTCTGCACAGCTAAGCTGGAAGTGGCATTTGCAGCTCGCAATAGTGCAGAGTTATCTCAAAGAAAGGGGCCACGGTGTTTCTGTATCTCTATTATGTTGGTGCGGCTTCGGAACTTTTAAATATCTTGATATATCTCGAGAACTACGCATCTGATCAAAAAATATCGTAGAACATAAAAAGTAGGAAACTTAATTCTCTACAAAAAAGGTCTCTTAACATTTTACCATAGCTCGCTTCGTTTCCGAGATATTTGCAGATTTATCTCAAGGGAAGGGGCCTGACGGACATATTTCGAGATATTTCTTCTTCTTGTTGTTCTTCTTCTGCACAGCTAAGCTGGAAGTGGCATTTGCGGCTCGCACTAGTGCAGAGTTATCTCAAAGAAAGGGGCCACGGTGTTTCTGTATCTCTATTATGTTGGTGCGGCTTCGCAACTTTTAAATAGCTTGATATATCTCGAGAACTACGCATCTGATCAAAAAATATCATAGAACATAAAAAGTAGGAAACTTAATTCTCTACAAAAAAGGTCTCTTAACATTTTGCCATAGCTCGCTTCGTTTCCGAGATATTTGCAGATTTATCTCAAGGGACGGGGCCTGACGGACATATTTCGAGATATTTCTTCTTCTTGTTGTTCTTCTTCTGCACAGCTAAACTGGAAGTGGCATTTCCAGCTCGCAATAGTGCAGAGTTATCTCAAAGAAAGGGCCACGGTGTTTCTGTATCTCTATTATGTTGGTGCGGCTTCGGAACTTTGAAATATCTTGATATATCTCGAGAACTACGCATCTGATCCAAAAATATCATAGAACATAAAAAGTAGGAAACTTAATTCTCTACAAAAAAGGTCTCTTAACATTTTACCATAGCTCGCTTCGTTTCCGAGATATTTGCAGATTTATCTCAAGGGAAGGGGCCTGACGGACATATTTCGAGATATTTCTTCTTCTTGTTGTTCTTCTTCTGCACAGCTAAGCTGGAAGTGGCATTTGCAGCTCGCAATAGTGCAGAGTTATCTCAAAGAAAGGGGCCACGGTGTTTCTGTATCTCTATTATGTTGGTGCGGCTTCGGAACTTTTAAATATCTTGATATATCTCGAGAACTACGCATCTGATCAAAAAATATCGTAGAACATAAAAAGTAGGAAACTTAATTCTCTACAAAAAAGGTCTCTTAACATTTTACCATAGCTCGCTTCGTTTCCGAGATATTTGCAGATTTATCTCAAGGGAAGGGGCCTGACGGACATATTTCGAGATATTTCTTCTTCTTGTTGTTCTTCTTCTGCACAGCTAAGCTGGAAGTGGCATTTGCGGCTCGCACTAGTGCAGAGTTATCTCAAAGAAAGGGGCCACGGTGTTTCTGTATCTCTATTATGTTGGTGCGGCTTCGGAACTTTTCAATATCTCGATATATCTCGAAAACTACGCTTCTGATCAAGAAATATCATAGAACAGAAATTGTAGGAAACATAATTTTCTTCAAAAAAGGTCTCTTAACATTTTGCCATAGCTCGCTTCGTTTCCGAGATATTTGCAGATATATCTCAAGGGAAGGGGCCTGACGGACATATTTCGAGATATTTCTTCTTCTTGTTGTTCTTCTTCTGCACAGCTAAGCTGGAAGTGGCATTTACAGCTCGCAATAGTGCAGAGTTATCTCAAAGAAAGGGGCCACGGTGTTTCTGTATCTCTATTATGTTGGTGCGGCTTCGGAACTTTTAAATAGCTTGATATATCTCGAGAACTACGCATCTGATCAAAAAATATCATAGAACATAAAAAGTAGGAAACTTAATTCTCTACAAAAAAGGTCTCTTAACATTTTGCCATAGCTCGCTTCGTTTCCGAGATATTTGCAGATTTATCTCAAGGGACGGGGCCTGACGGACATATTTCGAGATATTTCTTCTTCTTGTTGTTCTTCTTCTGCACAGCTAAGCTGGAAGTGGCATTTGCGGCTCGCACTAGTGCAGAGATATCTCAAAGAAAGGGGCCACGGTGTTTCTGTATCTCTATTATGTTGGTGCGGCTTCGGAACTTTTAAATATCTTGATATATCTCGAGAACTACGCATCTGATAAAAAAATATCGTAGAACATAAAAAGTAGGAAACTTAATTCTCTACAAAAAAGGTCTCTTAACATTTTACCATAGCTCGCTTCGTTTCCGAGATATTTGCAGATTTATCTCAAGGGAAGGGGCCTGACGGACATATTTCGAGATATTTCTTCTTCTTGTTGTTCTTCTTCTGCACAGCTAAGCTGGAAGTGGCATTTGCAGCTCGCAATAGTGCAGAGTTATCTCAAAGAAAGGGCCACGGTGTTTCTGTATCTCTATTATGTTGGTGCGGCTTCGGAACTTTGAAATATCTTGATATATCTCGAGAACTACGCATCTGATCCAAAAATATCATAGAACATAAAAAGTAGGAAACTTAATTCTCTACAAAAAAGGTCTCTTAACATTTTACCATAGCTCGCTTCGTTTCCGAGATATTTGCAGATTTATCTCAAGGGAAGGGGCCTGACGGACATATTTCGAGATATTTCTTCTTCTTGTTGTTCTTCTTCTGCACAGCTAAGCTGGAAGTGGCATTTGCGCCTCGCACTAGTGCAGAGATATCTCAAAGAAAGGGGCCACGGTGTTTCTGAATCTCTATTATGTTGGTGCGGCTTCGGAACTTTTAAATATCTCGATATATCTCAAAAACTACGCTTCTGATCAAAAAATATCATAGAACGTAAATTGTAGGAAACATAATTCTCTACAAAAAACGTCTCTTAACGTTTTGCCATAGCTCGCTTCGTTTCCGAGATATTTGCAGATTCAGCTCAAAGGAACGGGCCTGACGGACATATTTCGAGATATTTCTTCTTCTTGTTGTTCTTCTTCTGCACAGCTAAGCTGGAAGTGGCATTTACAGCTCGCAATAGTGCAGAGTTATCTCAAAGATAGGGGCCACGGTGTTTCTGTATCTCTATTATGTTGGTGCGGCTTCGGAACTTTTAAATATCTTGATATATCTCGAGAACTACGCATCTGATCAAAAAATATCGTAGAACATAAAAAGTAGGAAACATAATTCTCTACAAAAAACGTCTCTTAACGTTTTGCCATAGCTCGCTTCGTTTCCGAGATATTTGCGGATTCATCTCAAAGGAACGGGCCTGACGGACATATTTCGAGATATTTCTTCTTCTTGTTGTTCTTCTTCTGCACAGCTAAGCTGGAAGTGGCATTTACAGCTCGCAATAGTGCAGAGTTATCTCAAAGATAGGGGCCACGGTGTTTCTGTATCTCTATTATGTTGGTGCGGCTTCGGAACTTTTAAATATCTTGATATATCTCGAGAACTACGCATCTGATCAAAAAATATCGTAGAACATAAAAAGTAGGAAACTTAATTCTCTACAAAAAAGGTCTCTTAACATTTTACCATAGCTCGCTTCGTTTCCGAGATATTTGCAGATTTATCTCAAGGGAAGGGGCCTCACGGACATATTTCGAGATATTTCTTCTTCTTGTTGTTCTTCTTCTGCACAGCTAAGCTGGAAGTGGCATTTGCAGCTCGCAATAGTGCAGAGTTATCTCAAAGAAAGGGGCCACGGTGTTTCTGTATCTCTATTATGTTGGTGCGGCTTCGGAACTTTTAAATATCTTGATATATCTCGAGAACTACGCATCTGATCAAAAAATATCGTAGAACATAAAAAGTAGGAAACTTAATTCTCTACAAAAAAGGTCTCTTAACATTTTACCATAGCTCGCTTCGTTTCCGAGATATTTGCAGATTTATCTCAAGGGAAGGGGCCTGACGGACATATTTCGAGATATTTCTTCTTCTTGTTGTTCTTCTTCTGCACAGCTAAGCTGGAAGTGGCATTTGCAGCTCGCAATAGTGCAGAGTTATCTCAAAGAAAGGGGCCACGGTGTTTCTGTATCTCTATTATGTTGGTGCGGCTTCGGAACTTTTAAATATCTTGATATATCTCGAGAACTACGGATCTGATCAAAAAATATCATAGAACATAAAAAGTAGGAAACTTAATTCTCTACAAAAAAGGTCTCTTAACATTTTGCCATAGCTCGCTTCGTTTCCGAGATATTTGCAGATATATCTCAAGGGAAGGGGCCTGACGGACATGTTTCGAGATATTTCTTCTTCTTGTTGTTCTTCTTCTGCACAGCTAAACTGGAAGTGGCATTTCCAGCTCGCAATAGTGCAGAGTTATCTCAAAGAAAGGGCCACGGTGTTTCTGTATCTCTATTATGTTGGTGCGGCTTCGGAACTTTTAAATATCTTGATATATCTCGAGAACTACGCATCTGATAAAAAAATATCATAGAACATAAAAAGTAGGAAACTTAATTCTCTACAGAAAAGGTCTCTTAACATTTTGCCATAGCTCGCTTCGTTTCCGAGATATTTGCAGATTTATCTCAAGGGACGGGGCCTGACGGACATATTTCGAGATATTTCTTCTTCTTGTTGTTCTTCTTCTGCACAGCTAAGCTGGAAGTGGCATTTACAGCTCGCAATAGTGCAGAGTTATCTCAAAGAAAGGGCCACGGTGTTTCTGTATCTCTATTATGTTGGTGCGGCTTCGGAACTTTGAAATATCTTGATATATCTCGAGAACTACGCATCTGATCCAAAAATATCATAGAACATAAAAAGTAGGAAACTTAATTCTCTACAAAAAAGGTCTCTTAACATTTTACCATAGCTCGCTTCGTTTCCGAGATATTTGCAGATTTATCTCAAGGGAAGGGGCCTGACGGACATATTTCGAGATATTTCTTCTTCTTGTTGTTCTTCTTCTGCACAGCTAAGCTGGAAGTGGCATTTGCAGCTCGCAATAGTGCAGAGTTATCTCAAAGAAAGGGGCCACGGTGTTTCTGTATCTCTATTATGTTGGTGCGGCTTCGGAACTTTTAAATATCTTGATATATCTCGAGAACTACGCATCTGATCAAAAAATATCGTAGAACATAAAAAGTAGGAAACTTAATTCTCTACAAAAAAGGTCTCTTAACATTTTACCATAGCTCGCTTCGTTTCCGAGATATTTGCAGATTTATCTCAAGGGAAGGGGCCTGACGGACATATTTCGAGATATTTCTTCTTCTTGTTGTTCTTCTTCTGCACAGCTAAGCTGGAAGTGGCATTTGCGGCTCGCACTAGTGCAGAGTTATCTCAAAGAAAGGGGCCACGGTGTTTCTGTATCTCTATTATGTTGGTGCGGCTTCGGAACTTTTCAATATCTCGATATATCTCGAAAACTACGCTTCTGATCAAGAAATATCATAGAACAGAAATTGTAGGAAACATAATTTTCTTCAAAAAAGGTCTCTTAACATTTTGCCATAGCTCGCTTCGTTTCCGAGATATTTGCAGATATATCTCAAGGGAAGGGGCCTGACGGACATATTTCGAGATATTTCTTCTTCTTGTTGTTCTTCTTCTGCACAGCTAAGCTGGAAGTGGCATTTACAGCTCGCAATAGTGCAGAGTTATCTCAAAGAAAGGGGCCACGGTGTTTCTGTATCTCTATTATGTTGGTGCGGCTTCGGAACTTTTAAATAGCTTGATATATCTCGAGAACTACGCATCTGATCAAAAAATATCATAGAACATAAAAAGTAGGAAACTTAATTCTCTACAAAAAAGGTCTCTTAACATTTTGCCATAGCTCGCTTCGTTTCCGAGATATTTGCAGATTTATCTCAAGGGACGGGGCCTGACGGACATATTTCGAGATATTTCTTCTTCTTGTTGTTCTTCTTCTGCACAGCTAAGCTGGAAGTGGCATTTGCGGCTCGCACTAGTGCAGAGATATCTCAAAGAAAGGGGCCACGGTGTTTCTGTATCTCTATTATGTTGGTGCGGCTTCGGAACTTTTAAATATCTTGATATATCTCGAGAACTACGCATCTGATAAAAAAATATCGTAGAACATAAAAAGTAGGAAACTTAATTCTCTACAAAAAAGGTCTCTTAACATTTTACCATAGCTCGCTTCGTTTCCGAGATATTTGCAGATTTATCTCAAGGGAAGGGGCCTGACGGACATATTTCGAGATATTTCTTCTTCTTGTTGTTCTTCTTCTGCACAGCTAAGCTGGAAGTGGCATTTGCAGCTCGCAATAGTGCAGAGTTATCTCAAAGAAAGGGCCACGGTGTTTCTGTATCTCTATTATGTTGGTGCGGCTTCGGAACTTTGAAATATCTTGATATATCTCGAGAACTACGCATCTGATCCAAAAATATCATAGAACATAAAAAGTAGGAAACTTAATTCTCTACAAAAAAGGTCTCTTAACATTTTACCATAGCTCGCTTCGTTTCCGAGATATTTGCAGATTTATCTCAAGGGAAGGGGCCTGACGGACATATTTCGAGATATTTCTTCTTCTTGTTGTTCTTCTTCTGCACAGCTAAGCTGGAAGTGGCATTTGCGCCTCGCACTAGTGCAGAGATATCTCAAAGAAAGGGGCCACGGTGTTTCTGAATCTCTATTATGTTGGTGCGGCTTCGGAACTTTTAAATATCTCGATATATCTCAAAAACTACGCTTCTGATCAAAAAATATCATAGAACGTAAATTGTAGGAAACATAATTCTCTACAAAAAACGTCTCTTAACGTTTTGCCATAGCTCGCTTCGTTTCCGAGATATTTGCAGATTCAGCTCAAAGGAACGGGCCTGACGGACATATTTCGAGATATGTCTTCTTCTTGTTGTTCTTCTTCTGCACAGCTAAGCTGGAAGTGGCATTTACAGCTCGCAATAGTGCAGAGTTATCTCAAAGATAGGGGCCACGGTGTTTCTGTATCTCTATTATGTTGGTGCGGCTTCGGAACTTTTAAATATCTTGATATATCTCGAGAACTACGCATCTGATCAAAAAATATCGTAGAACATAAAAAGTAGGAAACTTAATTCTCTACAAAAAAGGTCTCTTAACATTTTACCATAGCTCGCTTCGTTTCCGAGATATTTGCAGATTTATCTCAAGGGAAGGGGCCTGACGGACATATTTCGAGATATTTCTTCTTCTTGTTGTTCTTCTTCTGCACAGCTAAGCTGGAAGTGGCATTTGCAGCTCGCAATAGTGCAGAGTTATCTCAAAGAAAGGGGCCACGGTGTTTCTGTATCTCTATTATGTTGGTGCGGCTTCGGAACTTTTAAATATCTTGATATATCTCGAGAACTACGCATCTGATCAAAAAATATCGTAGAACATAAAAAGTAGGAAACTTAATTCTCTACAAAAAAGGTCTCTTAACATTTTACCATAGCTCGCTTCGTTTCCGAGATATTTGCAGATTTATCTCAAGGGAAGGGGCCTGACGGACATATTTCGAGATATTTCTTCTTCTTGTTGTTCTTCTTCTGCACAGCTAAGCTGGAAGTGGCATTTGCGGCTCGCACTAGTGCAGAGTTATCTCAAAGAAAGGGGCCACGGTGTTTCTGTATCTCTATTATGTTGGTGCGGCTTCGGAACTTTTCAATATCTCGATATATCTCGAAAACTACGCTTCTGATCAAGAAATATCATAGAACATAAATTGTAGGAAACATAATTTTCTTCAAAAAAGGTCTCTTAACATTTTGCCATAGCTCGCTTCGTTTCCGAGATATTTGCAGATATATCTCAAGGGAAGGGGCCTGACGGACATATTTCGAGATATTTCTTCTTCTTGTTGTTCTTCTTCTGCACAGCTAAGCTGGAAGTGGCATTTGCAGCTCGCAATAGTGCAGAGTTATCTCAAAGAAAGGGGCCACGGTGTTTCTGTATCTCTATTATGTTGGTGCGGCTTCGGAACTTTTAAATATCTTGATATATCTCGAGAACTACGGATCTGATCAAAAAATATCATAGAACATAAAAAGTAGGAAACTTAATTCTCTACAAAAAAGGTCTCTTAACATTTTGCCATAGCTCGCTTCGTTTCCGAGATATTTGCAGATTTATCTCAAGGGAAGGGGCCTGACGGACATATTTCGAGATATTTCTTCTTCTTGTTGTTCTTCTTCTGCACAGCTAAGCTGGACGTGGCATTTGCAGCTCGCAATAGTGCAGAGTTATCTCAAAGAAAGGGGCCACGGTGTTTCTGTATCTCTATTATGTTGGTGCGGCTTCGGAACTTTTAAATATCTTGATATATCTCGAGAACTACGCATCTGATAAAAAAATATCGTAGAACATAAAAAGTAGGAAACTTAATTCTCTACAAAAAAGGTCTCTTAACATTTTACCATAGCTCGCTTCGTTTCCGAGATATTTGCAGATTTATCTCAAGGGAAGGGGCCTGACGGACATATTTCGAGATATTTCTTCTTCTTGTTGTTCTTCTTCTGCACAGCTAAGCTGGAAGTGGCATTTGCAGCTCGCAATAGTGCAGAGTTATCTCAAAGAAAGGGCCACGGTGTTTCTGTATCTCTATTATGTTGGTGCGGCTTCGGAACTTTGAAATATCTTGATATATCTCGAGAACTACGCATCTGATCCAAAAATATTATAGAACATAAAAAGTAGGAAACTTAATTCTCTACAAAAAAGGTCTCTTAACATTTTACCATAGCTCGCTTCGTTTCCGAGATATTTGCAGATTTATCTCAAGGGAAGGGGCCTGACGGACATATTTCGAGATATTTCTTCTTCTTGTTGTTCTTCTTCTGCACAGCTAAGCTGGGAGTGGCATTTGCGGCTCGCACTAGTGCAGAGATATCTCAAAGAAAGGGGCCACGGTGTTTCTGAATCTCTATTATATTGGTGCGGCTTCGGAACTTTTAAATATCTCGATATATCTCAAAAACTACGCTTCTGATCAAAAAATATCATAGAACGTAAATTGTAGGAAACATAATTCTCTACAAAAAAGGTCTCTTAACATTTTACCATAGCTCGCTTCGTTTCAGAGATATTTGCAGATTTATCTCAAGGGAAGGGGCCTGACGGACATATTTCGAGATATTTCTTCTTCTTGTTGTTCTTCTTCTGCACAGCTAAGCTGGACGTGGCATTTGCAGCTCGCAATAGTGCAGAGTTATCTCAAAGAAAGGGGCCACGGTGTTTCTGTATCTCTATTATGTTGGTGCGGCTTCGGAACTTTTAAATATCTTGATATATCTCGAGAACTACGCATCTGATAAAAAAATATCGTAGAACATAAAAAGTAGGAAACTTAATTCTCTACAAAAAAGGTCTCTTAACATTTTACCATAGCTCGCTTCGTTTCCGAGATATTTGCAGATTTATCTCAAGGGAAGGGGCCTGACGGACATATTTCGAGATATTTCTTCTTCTTGTTGTTCTTCTTCTGCACAGCTAAGCTGGAAGTGGCATTTGCAGCTCGCAATAGTGCAGAGTTATCTCAAAGAAAGGGCCACGGTGTTTCTGTATCTCTATTATGTTGGTGCGGCTTCGGAACTTTGAAATATCTTGATATATCTCGAGAACTACGCATGTGATCCAAAAATATCATAGAACATAAAAAGTAGGAAACTTAATTCTCTACAAAAAAGGTCTCTTAACATTTTACCATAGCTCGCTTCGTTTCCGAGATATTTGCAGATTTATCTCAAGGGAAGGGGCCTGACGGACATATTTCGAGATATTTCTTCTTCTTGTTGTTCTTCTTCTGCACAGCTAAGCTGGAAGTGGCATTTGCGGCTCGCACTAGTGCAGAGATATCTCAAAGAAAGGGGCCACGGTGTTTCTGAATCTCTATTATATTGGTGCGGCTTCGGAACTTTTAAATATCTCGATATATCTCAAAAACTACGCTTCTGATCAAAAAATATCATAGAACGTAAATTGTAGGAAACATAATTCTCTACAAAAAACGTCTCTTAACGTTTTGCCATAGCTCGCTTCGTTTCCGAGATATTTGCAGATTCATCTCAAAGGAACGGGCCTGACGGACATATTTCGAGATATTTCTTCTTCTTGTTGTTCTTCTTCTGCCCAGCTAAGCTGGAAGTGGCATTTACAGCTCGCAATAGTGCAGAGTTATCTCAAAGATAGGGGCCACGGTGTTTCTGTATCTCTATTATGTTGGTGCGGCTTCGGAACTTTTAAATATCTTGATATATCTCGAGAACTACGCATCTGATCAAAAATATCGTACAACATAAAAAGTAGGAAACTTAATTCTCTACAAAAAAGGTCTCTTAACATTTTACCATAGCTCGCTTCGTTTCCGAGATATTTGCAGATTTATCTCAAGGGAAGGGGCCTGACGGACATATTTCGAGATATTTCTTCTTCTTGTTGTTCTTCTTCTGCACAGCTAAGCTGGAAGTGGCATTTGCAGCTCGCAATAGTGCAGAGTTATCTCAAAGAAAGGGCCACGGTGTTTCTGTATCTCTATTATGTTGGTGCGGCTTCGGAACTTTGAAATATCTTGATATATCTCGAGAACTACGCATCTGATCCAAAAATATCATAGAACATAAAAAGTAGGAAACTTAATTCTCTACAAAAAAGGTCTCTTAACATTTTACCATAGCTCGCTTCGTTTCCGAGATATTTGCAGATTTATCTCAAGGGAAGGGGCCTGACGGACATATTTCGAGATATTTCTTCTTCTTGTTGTTCTTCTTCTGCACAGCTAAGCTGGAAGTGGCATTTGCGGCTCGCACTAGTGCAGAGATATCTCAAAGAAAGGGGCCACGGTGTTTCTGAATCTCTATTATGTTGGTGCGGCTTCGGAACTTTTAAATATCTCGATATATCTCAAAAACTACGCTTCTGATCAAAAAATATCATAGAACGTAAATTGTAGGAAACATAATTCTCTACAAAAAACGTCTCTTAACGTTTTGCCATAGCTCGCTTCGTTTCCGAGATATTTGCAGATTCAGCTCAAAGGAACGGGCCTGACGGACATATTTCGAGATATTTCTTCTTCTTGTTGTTCTTCTTCTGCACAGCTAAGCTGGAAGTGGCATTTACAGCTCGCAATAGTGCAGAGTTATCTCAAAGATAGGGGCCACGGTGTTTCTGTATCTCTATTATGTTGGTGCGGCTTCGGAACTTTTAAATATCTTGATATATCTCGAGAACTACGCATCTGATCAAAAAATATCGTAGAACATAAAAAGTAGGAAACTTAATTCTCTACAAAAAAGGTCTCTTAACATTTTACCATAGCTCGCTTCGTTTCCGAGATATTTGCAGATTTATCTCAAGGGAAGGGGCCTGACGGACATATTTCGAGATATTTCTTCTTCTTGTTGTTCTTCTTCTGCACAGCTAAGCTGGAAGTGGCATTTGCGGCTCGCACTAGTGCAGAGATATCTCAAAGAAAGGGGCCACGGTGTTTCTGAATCTCTATTATGTTGGTGCGGCTTCGGAACTTTTAAATATCTCGATATATCTCAAAAACTACGCTTCTGATCAAAAAATATCATAGAACGTAAATTGTAGGAAACATAATTCTCTACAAAAAAGGTCTCTTAACATTTTACCATAGCTCGCTTCGTTTCAGAGATATTTGCAGATTTATCTCAAGGGAAGGGGCCTGACGGACATGTTTCGAGATATTTCTTCTTCTTGTTGTTCTTCTTCTGCACAGCTAAACTGGAAGTGGCATTTCCAGCTCGCAATAGTGCAGAGTTATCTCAAAGAAAGGGCCACGGTGTTTCTGTATCTCTATTATGTTGGTGCGGCTTCGGAACTTTTAAATATCTTGATATATCTCGAGAACTACGCATCTGATCCAAAAATATCATAGAACATAAAAAGTAGGAAACTTAATTCTCTACAAAAAAGGTCTCTTAACATTTTACCATAGCTCGCTTCGTTTCCGAGATATTTGCAGATTTATCTCAAGGGAAGGGGCCTGACGGACATATTTCGAGATATTTCTTCTTCTTGTTGTTCTTCTTCTGCACAGCTAAGCTGGAAGTGGCATTTGCGGCTCGCACTAGTGCAGAGATATCTCAAAGAAAGGGGCCACGGTGTTTCTGAATCTCTATTATGTTGGTGCGGCTTCGGAACTTTTAAATATCTCGATATATCTCAAAAACTACGCTTCTGATCAAAAAATATCATAGAACGTAAATTGTAGGAAACATAATTCTCTACAAAAAAGGTCTCTTAACATTTTACCATAGCTCGCTTCGTTTCAGAGATATTTGCAGATTTATCTCAAGGGAAGGGGCCTGACGGACATATTTCGAGATATTTCTTCTTCTTGTTGTTCTTCTTCTGCACAGCTAAGCTGGACGTGGCATTCGCAGCTCGCAATAGTGCAGAGTTATCTCAAAGAAAGGGGCCACGGTGTTTCTGTATCTCTATTATGTTGGTGCGGCTTCGGAACTTTTAAATATCTTGATATATCTCGAGAACTACGCATCTGATCAAAAAATATCATAGAACATAAAAAGTAGGAAACTTAATTCTCTACAAAAAAGGTCTCTTAACATTTTGCCATAGCTCGCTTCGTTTCCGAGATATTTGCAGATTTATCTCAAGGGAAGGGGCCTGACGGACATATTTCGAGATATTTCTTCTTCTTGTTGTTCTTCTTCTGCACAGCTAAGCTGGACGTGGCATTTGCAGCTCGCAATAGTGCAGAGTTATCTCAAAGAAAGGGGCCACGGTGTTTCTGTATCTCTATTATGTTGGTGCGGCTTCGGAACTTTTAAATATCTTGATATATCTCGAGAACTACGCATCTGATAAAAAAATATCGTAGAACATAAAAAGTAGGAAACTTAATTCTCTACAAAAAAGGTCTCTTAACATTTTACCATAGCTCGCTTCGTTTCCGAGATATTTGCAGATTTATCTCAAGGGAAGGGGCCTGACGGACATATTTCGAGATATTTCTTCTTCTTGTTGTTCTTCTTCTGCACAGCTAAGCTGGAAGTGGCATTTGCAGCTCGCAATAGTGCAGAGTTATCTCAAAGAAAGGGCCACGGTGTTTCTGTATCTCTATTATGTTGGTGCGGCTTCGGAACTTTGAAATATCTTGATATATCTCGAGAACTACGCATCTGATCCAAAAATATTATAGAACATAAAAAGTAGGAAACTTAATTCTCTACAAAAAAGGTCTCTTAACATTTTACCATAGCTCGCTTCGTTTCCGAGATATTTGCAGATTTATCTCAAGGGAAGGGGCCTGACGGACATATTTCGAGATATTTCTTCTTCTTGTTGTTCTTCTTCTGCACAGCTAAGCTGGAAGTGGCATTTGCGGCTCGCACTAGTGCAGAGATATCTCAAAGAAAGGGGCCACGGTGTTTCTGAATCTCTATTATATTGGTGCGGCTTCGGAACTTTTAAATATCTCGATATATCTCAAAAACTACGCTTCTGATCAAAAAATATCATAGAACGTAAATTGTAGGAAACATAATTCTCTACAAAAAAGGTCTCTTAACATTTTACCATAGCTCGCTTCGTTTCAGAGATATTTGCAGATTTATCTCAAGGGAAGGGGCCTGACGGACATATTTCGAGATATTTCTTCTTCTTGTTGTTCTTCTTCTGCACAGCTAAGCTGGACGTGGCATTTGCAGCTCGCAATAGTGCAGAGTTATCTCAAAGAAAGGGGCCACGGTGTTTCTGTATCTCTATTATGTTGGTGCGGCTTCGGAACTTTTAAATAGCTTGATATATCTCGAGAACTACGCATCTGATCAAAAAATATCATAGAACATAAAAAGTAGGAAACTTAATTCTCTACAAAAAAGGTCTCTTAACATTTTGCCATAGCTCGCTTCGTTTCCGAGATATTTGCAGATTTATCTCAAGGGAAGGGGCCTGACGGACATATTTCGAGATATTTCTTCTTCTTGTTGTTCTTCTTCTGCACAGCTAAGCTGGAAGTGGCATTTGCAGCTCGCAATAGTGCAGAGTTATCTCAAAGAAAGGGGCCACGGTGTTTCTGTATCTCTATTATGTTGGTGCGGCTTCGGAACTTTTAAATATCTTGATATATCTCGAGAACTACGGATCTGATCAAAAAATATCATAGAACATAAAAAGTAGGAAACTTAATTCTCTACAAAAAAGGTCTCTTAACATTTTGCCATAGCTCGCTTCGTTTCCGAGATATTTGCAGATATATCTCAAGGGAAGGGGCCTGACGGACATGTTTCGAGATATTTCTTCTTCTTGTTGTTCTTCTTCAGCACAGCTAAACTGGAAGTGGCATTTCCAGCTCGCAATAGTGCAGAGTTATCTCAAAGAAAGGGCCACGGTGTTTCTGTATCTCTATTATGTTGGTGCGGCTTCGGAACTTTTAAATATCTTGATATATCTCGAGAACTACGCATCTGATAAAAAAATATCATAGAACATAAAAAGTAGGAAACTTAATTCTCTACAGAAAAGGTCTCTTAACATTTTGCCATAGCTCGCTTCGTTTCCGAGATATTTGCAGATTTATCTCAAGGGACGGGGCCTGACGGACATATATCGAGATATTTCTTCTTCTTGTTGTTCTTCTTCTGCACAGCTAAGCTGGAAGTGGCATTTACAGCTCGCAATAGTGCAGAGTTATCTCAAAGAAAGGGCCACGGTGTTTCTGTATCTCTATTATGTTGGTGCGGCTTCGGAACTTTGAAATATCTTGATATATCTCGAGAACTACGCATCTGATCCAAAAATATCATAGAACATAAAAAGTAGGAAACTTAATTCTCTACAAAAAAGCTCTCTTAACATTTTACCATAGCTCGCTTCGTTTCCGAGATATTTGCAGATTTATCTCAAGGGAAGGGGCCTGACGGACATATTTCGAGATATTTCTTCTTCTTGTTGTTCTTCTTCTGCACAGCTAAACTGGAAGTGGCATTTCCAGCTCGCAATAGTGCAGAGTTATCTCAAAGAAAGGGCCACGGTGTTTCTGTATCTCTATTATGTTGGTGCGGCTTCGGAACTTTTACATATCTTGATATATCTCGAGAACTACGCATCTGATCAAAAAATATCGTAGAACATAAAAAGTAGGAAACTTAATTCTCTACAAAAAAGGTCTCTTAACATTTTACCATAGCTCGCTTCGTTTCCGAGATATTTGCAGATTTATCTCAAGGGAAGGGGCCTGACGGACATATTTCGAGATATTTCTTCTTCTTGTTGTTCTTCTTCTGCACAGCTAAGCTGGAAGTGGCATTTGCAGCTCGCAATAGTGCAGAGTTATCTCAAAGAAAGGGGCCACGGTGTTTCTGTATCTCTATTATGTTGGTGCGGCTTCGGAACTTTTAAATATCTTGATATATCTCGAGAACTACGCATCTGATCAAAAAATATCGTAGAACATAAAAAGTAGGAAACTTAATTCTCTACAAAAAAGGTCTCTTAACATTTTACCATAGCTCGCTTCGTTTCCGAGATATTTGCAGATTTATCTCAAGGGAAGGGGCCTGACGGACATATTTCGAGATATTTCTTCTTCTTGTTGTTCTTCTTCTGCACAGCTAAGCTGGAAGTGGCATTTGCGGCTCGCACTAGTGCAGAGTTATCTCAAAGAAAGGGGCCACGGTGTTTCTGTATCTCTATTATGTTGGTGCGGCTTCGCAACTTTTAAATAGCTTGATATATCTCGAGAACTACGCATCTGATCAAAAAATATCATAGAACATAAAAAGTAGGAAACTTAATTCTCTACAAAAAAGGTCTCTTAACATTTTGCCATAGCTCGCTTCGTTTCCGAGATATTTGCAGATTTATCTCAAGGGACGGGGCCTGACGGACATATTTCGAGATATTTCTTCTTCTTGTTGTTCTTCTTCTGCACAGCTAAACTGGAAGTGGCATTTCCAGCTCGCAATAGTGCAGAGTTATCTCAAAGAAAGGGCCACGGTGTTTCTGTATCTCTATTATGTTGGTGCGGCTTCGGAACTTTGAAATATCTTGATATATCTCGAGAACTACGCATCTGATCCAAAAATATCATAGAACATAAAAAGTAGGAAACTTAATTCTCTACAAAAAAGGTCTCTTAACATTTTACCATAGCTCGCTTCGTTTCCGAGATATTTGCAGATTTATCTCAAGGGAAGGGGCCTGACGGACATATTTCGAGATATTTCTTCTTCTTGTTGTTCTTCTTCTGCACAGCTAAGCTGGAAGTGGCATTTGCGGCTCGCACTAGTGCAGAGATATCTCAAAGAAAGGGGCCACGGTGTTTCTGAATCTCTATTATGTTGGTGCGGCTTCGGAACTTTTAAATATCTCGATATATCTCAAAAACTACGCTTCTGATCAAAAAATATCATAGAACGTAAATTGTAGGAAACATAATTCTCTACAAAAAAGGTCTCTTAACATTTTACCATAGCTCGCTTCGTTTCAGAGATATTTGCAGATTTATCTCAAGGGAAGGGGCCTGACGGACATATTTCGAGATATTTCTTCTTCTTGTTGTTCTTCTTCTGCACAGCTAAGCTGGACGTGGCATTCGCAGCTCGCAATAGTGCAGAGTTATCTCAAAGAAAGGGGCCACGGTGTTTCTGTATCTCTATTATGTTGGTGCGGCTTCGGAACTTTTAAATATCTTGATATATCTCGAGAACTACGCATCTGATCAAAAAATATCATAGAACATAAAAAGTAGGAAACTTAATTCTCTACAAAAAAGGTCTCTTAACATTTCGCCATAGCTCGCTTCGTTTCCGAGATATTTGCAGATATATCTCAAGGGAAGGGGCCTGACGGACATATTTCGAGATATTTCTTCTTCTTGTTGTTCTTCTTCTGCACAGCTAAACTGGAAGTGGCATTTCCAGCTCGCAACAGTGCAGAGTTATCTCAAAGAAAGGGCCACGGTGTTTCTGTATCTCTATTATGTTGGTGCGGCTTCGGAACTTTTAAATATCTTGATATATCTCGAGAACTACGCATCTGATCAAAAAATATCATAGAACATAAAAAGTAGGAAACTTAATTCTCTACAAAAAAGGTCTCTTAACATTTTACCATAGCTCGCTTCGTTTCCGAGATATTTGCAGATTTATCTCAAGGGAAGGGGCCTGACGGACATAATTCGAGATATTTCTTCTTCTTGTTGTTCTTCTTCTGCACAGCTAAGCTGGAAGTGGCATTTGCGGCTCGCACTAGTGCAGAGATATCTCAAAGAAAGGGGCCACGGTGTTTCTGAATCTCTATTATGTTGGTGCGGCTTCGGAACTTTTAAATATCTCGATATATCTCAAAAACTACGCTTCTGATCAAAAAATATTATAGAACGTAAATTGTAGGAAACATAATTCTCTACAAAAAACGTCTCTTAACGTTTTGCCATAGCTCGCTTCGTTTCCGAGATATTTGCAGATTCAGCTCAAAGGAACGGGCCTGACGGACATATTTCGAGATATTTCTTCTTCTTGTTGTTCTTCTTCTGCACAGCTAAGCTGGAAGTGGCATTTGCAGCTCGCAATAGTGCAGAGTTATCTCAAAGAAAGGGGCCACGGTGTTTCTGTATCTCTATTATGTTGGTGCGGCTTCGGAACTTTTAAATATCTTGATATATCTCGAGAACTACGCATCTGATCAAAAAATATCATAGAACATAAAAAGTAGGAAACTTAATTCTCTACAAAAAAGGTCTCTTAACATTTTACCATAGCTCGCTTCGTTTCCGAGATATTTGCAGATTTATCTCAAGGGAAGGGGCCTGACGGACATATTTCGAGATATTTCTTCTTCTTGTTGTTCTTCTTCTGCACAGCTAAGCTGGAAGTGGCATTTACAGCTCGCACTAGTGCAGAGTTATCTCAAAGAAAGGGGCCACGGTGTTTCTGTATCTCTATTATGTTGGTGCGGCTTCGGAACTTTTAAAAATCTTGATATATCTCGAGAACTACGCATCTGATCAAAAAATATCATAGAACGTAAATTGTAGGAAACATAATTCTCTACAAAAAACGTCTCTTAACATTTTGCCATAGCTCGCTTCGTTTCCGAGATATTTGCAGATTCATCTCAAAGGAACGGGCCTGACGGACATATTTCGAGATATTTCTTCTTCTTGTTGTTCTTCTTCTGCACAGCTAAGCTGGAAGTGGCATTTGCAGCTCGCAATAGTGCAGAGCGATCTCAAAGAATGGGGCGACGGTGTTTCTGTATCTCTATTATGTTGGTGCGGCTTCGGAACTTTTAAATATCTTGATATGTCTCGAGAACTACGCATCTGATCAAAAAATATCATAGAACATAAAAAGTAGGAAACTTAATTCTCTACAAAAAAGGTCTCTTAACATTTTGCCATAGCTCGCTTCGTTTCCGAGATATTTGCAGATTTATCTCAAGGGAAGGGGCCTGACGGACATATTTCGAGATATTTCTTCTTCTTGTTGTTCTTCTTCTGCACAGCTAAGCTGGAAGTGGCATTTGCAGGTCGCAATAGTGCAGAGTTATCTCAAAGAAAGGGGCCACGGTGTTTCTGTATCTCTATTATGTTGGTGCGGCTTCGGATCTTTTAAATATCTCGATATATCTCGAAAACTACGCTTCTGATCAAAAAATATCATAGAACGTAAATTGTAGGAAACATAATTCTCTACAAAAAAGGTCTCTTAACATTTTGCCATAGCTAGCTTCCTTTCCGAGATATTTGCAGATTTATCTCAAGGGAAGGGGCCTGACGGACATATTTCGAGATATTTCTTCTTCTTGTTGTTCTTCTTCTGCACAGCTAAGCTGGAAGTGGCATTTGCAGCTCGCAATAGTGCAGAGTTATCTCAAAGAAAGGGGCCACGGTGTTTCTGTATCTCTATTATGTTGGTGCGGCTTCGGAACTTTTAAATATCTCGATATATCTCGAAAACTACGCTTCTGATCAAAAAATATCATAGAACATAAATTGTAGGAAACATAATTCTCTACAAAAAAGGTCTCTTAACGTTTTGCCATAGCTCGCTTCGTTTCCGAGATATTTGCAGATTTATCTCAAGGGAAGGGTCCTGACGGACATATTTCGGGATATTTCTTCTTCTTGTTGTTCTTCTTCTGCACAGCTAAGCTGGAAGTGGCATTTGCAGCTCGCAATAGTGCAGAGATATCTCAAAGAAAGGGGCCACGGTGTTTCTGAATCTCTATTATGTTGGTGCGGCTACGGAACTTTTAAATATCTCGATATATCTCGAAAACTACGCTTCTGATCAAAAAATATCATAGAACGTAAATTGTAGGAAACATAATTCTCTACAAAAAACGTCTCTTCACATTTTGCCATAGCTCGCTTCGTTTCCGAGATATTTGCAGATTCAGCTCACAGGAACGGGCCTGACGGACATATTTCGAGATATTTCTTCTTCTTGTTGTTCTTCTTCTGCACAGCTAAGCTGGAAGTGGCATTTGCAGCTCGCAATAGTGCAGAGTTACCTCAAAGAAAGGGGCCACGGTGTTTCTGTATCTATTATGTTGGTGCCGCTTCGAAACTTTTAAATATCTGGATATATCTCGAGAACTACGCATCTGATCAAAAAATATCATTCAACATAAAAAGTAGGAAACTTAATTCTCTACAAAAAAGGTCTCTTAACATTTTGCCATAGCTCGCTTCGTTTCCGAGATATTTGCAGATTTATCTCAAGGGAAGGGGCCTGACGGACATATTTCGAGATATTTCTTCATCTTGTTCTTCTTCTTCTGCACAGCTAAGCTGGAAGTGGCATTTGCAGCTCGCAATAGTGCAGAGTTATCTCAAAGAAAGGGGCCACGATGTTTCTGTATTTCTATTATGTTGGTGCGGCTTCGGAACTTTTAAATATCTTGATATGTCTCGAGAACTACGCATCTGATCAAAAAGTATCATAGAACATAAAAAGTAGGAAACTTAATTCTCGACAAAAAAGGTCTCTTAACGTTTTGCCATAGCTCGCTTCGTTTCCGAGATATTTGCAGATTTATCTCAAGGGAAGGGGCCTGACGGACATATTTCGAAATATTTCTTCTTCTTGTTGTTCTTCTTCTGCACAGCTAAGCTGGAAGTGGCATTTGCAGCTCGCAATAGTGCAGAGTTATCTCAAAGAAAGGGGCCACGGTGTTTCTGTATCTCTATTATGTTGGTGCGGCTTCGGAACTTTTAAATATCTTGATATATCTCGAGAACTACGCATCTGATCAAAAAATATCATAGAACATAAAAAGTAGGAAACTTAATTCTCTACAAAAAAGGTCTCTTAACATTTTGCCATAGCTCGCTTCGTTTCCGAGATATTTGCAGATTTATCTCAAGGGAAGGGGCCTGACGGACATATTTCGAGATATTTCTTCTTCTTGTTGTTCTTCTTCTGCACAGCTAAGCTGGAAGTGGCATTTGCAGGTCGCAATAGTGCAGAGTTATCTCAAAGAAAGGGGCCACGGTGTTTCTGTATCTCTATTATGTTGGTGCGGCTTCGGATCTTTTAAATATCTCGATATATCTCGAAAACTACGCTTCTGATCAAAAAATATCATAGAACGTAAATTGTAGGAAACATAATTCTCTACAAAAAAGGTCTCTTAACATTTTGCCATAGCTAGCTTCCTTTCCGAGATATTTGCAGATTTATCTCAAGGGAAGGGGCCTGACGGACATATTTCGAGATATTTCTTCTTCTTGTTGTTCTTCTTCTGCACAGCTAAGCTGGAAGTGGCATTTGCAGCTCGCAATAGTGCAGAGTTATCTCAAAGAAAGGGGCCACGGTGTTTCTGTATCTCTATTATGTTGGTGCGGCTTCGGAACTTTTAAATATCTCGATATATCTCGAAAACTACGCTTCTGATCAAAAAATATCATAGAACATAAATTGTAGGAAACATAATTCTCTACAAAAAAGGTCTCTTAACGTTTTGCCATAGCTCGCTTCGTTTCCGAGATATTTGCAGATTTATCTCAAGGGAAGGGTCCTGACGGACATATTTCGGGATATTTCTTCTTCTTGTTGTTCTTCTTCTGCACAGCTAAGCTGGAAGTGGCATTTGCAGCTCGCAATAGTGCAGAGTTATCTCAAAGAAAGGGGCCACGGTGTTTCTGTACCTCTATTATGTTGGTGCAGCTTCGGAACTTTTAAATATCTTGATATATCTCGAGAACTACGCATCTGATCAAAAAATATCATAGAACATAAAAAGTAGGAAACTTAATTCTCTACAAAAAAGGTATCTTAACATTTTGCCATAGCTCGCTTCGTTTCCGAGATATTTGCAGATATATCTCAAGGGAAGGGGCTTGACGGACATATTTCGAGATATTTCTTCTTCTTGTTGTTCTTCTTCTGCACAGCTAAGCTGGAAGTGGCATTTGCAGCTCGCAATAGTGCAGAGTTACCTCAAAGAAAGGGGCCACGGTGTTTCTGTATCTCTATTATGTTGGTGCGGCTTCGGATCTTTTAAATATCTCGATATATCTCGAAAACTACGCTTCTGATCAAAAAATATCATAGAACGTAAATTGTAGGGAACATAAGTCTCTACAAAAAAGGTCTCTTAACATTTTGCCATAGCTCGCTTCGTTTCCGAGATATTTGCAGATTTATCTCAAGGGAAGGGGTCTGACGGACATATTTCGAGATATTTCTTCTTCTTGTTGTTCTTCTTCTGCACAGCTAAGCTCGAAGTGGCATTTGCAGCTCGCAATAGTGCAGAGTTATCTCAAAGAAAGGGGCCACGGTGTTTCTGTATCTCTATTATGTTGGTGCGGCTTCGGAACTTTTAAATATCTTGATATATCTCGAGAACTACGCATCTGATCGAAAAATATCATAGAACATAAAAAGTAGGAAACTTAATTCTCTACAAAAAAGGTCTCTTAACATTTTGCCATAGCTCGCTTCGTTTCCGAGATATTTGCAGATTTATCTCAAGGGAAGGGGCCTGACGGACATATTTCGAGATATTTCTTCTTCTTGTTGTTCTTCTTCTGCACAGCTAAGCTGGAAGTGGCATTTGCAGCTCGCAATAGTGCAGAGTTACCTCAAAGAAAGGGGCCACGGTGTTTCTGTATCTCTATTATGTTGGTGCCGCTTCGGAACTTTTAAATATCTGGATATATCTCGAGAACTACGCATCTGATCAAAAAATATCATAGAACATAAAAAGTAGCAAACTTAATTCTCTACAAGGAAGGTCTCTTAACATTTTGCCATAGCTCGCTTCGTTTCCGAGATATTTGCAGATTTATCTCAAGGGAAGGGGTCTGACAGACATATTTCGAAATATTTCTTCTTCTTGTTGTTCTTCTTCTGCACAGCTAAGCTGGAAGTGGCATTTGCAGCTCGCAATAGTGCAGAGTTATCTCAAAGAAAGGGGCCACGGTGTTTCTGTACCTCTATTATGTTGGTGCAGCTTAGGAACTTTTAAATATCTTGATATATCTCGAGAACTACGCATCTGATCAAAAAATATCATAGAACATAAAAAGTAGCAAACTTAATTCTCTAGAAAAAAGGTATCTTAACATTTTGCCATAGCTTGCTTCGTTTCCGAGATATTTGCAGATTTATCTCAAGGGAAGGGGCTTGACGGACATATTTCGAGATATTTCTTCTTCTTGTTGTTCTTCTTCTGCACAGCTAAGCTGGAAGTGGCATTTGCAGCTCGCAATAGTGCAGAGTTACCTCAAAGAAAGGGGCCACGGTGTTTCTGTATCTCTATTATGTTGGTGCCGCTTCGGAACTTTTAAATATCTGGATATATCTCGAGAACTACGCATCTGATCAAAAAATATCATAGAACATAAAAAGTAGGAAACTTAATTCTCTACAAAGAAGGTCTCTTAACATTTTGCCATAGCTCGCTTCGTTTCCGAGATATTTGCAGATTTATCTCAAGGGAAGGGGCCTGACAGACATATTTCGAAATATTTCTTCTTCTTGTTGTTCTTCTTCTGCACAGCTAAGCTGGAAGTGGCATTTGCAGGTCGCAATAGTGCAGAGTTATCTCAAAGAAAGGAGCCACGGTGTTTCTGTATCTCTATTATGTTGGTGCGGCTTCGGATCTTTTAAATATCTCGATATATCTCGAAAACTACGCTTCTGATCAAAAAATATCATAGAACGTAAATTGTAGGGAACATAATTCTCTACAAAAAAGGTCTCTTAACATTTTGCCATAGCTCGCTTCGTTTACGAGATATTTGCAGATTTATCTCAAGGGAAGGGGTCTGACGGACATATTTCGAGATATTTCTTCTTCTTGTTGTTCTTCTTCTGCACAGCTAAGCTCGAAGTGGCATTTGCAGCTCGCAATAGTGCAGAGTTATCTCAAAGAAAGGGGCCACGGTGTTTCTGTATCTCTATTATGTTGGTGCGGCTTCGGAACTTTTAAATATCTTGATATATCTCGAGAACTACGCATCTGATCGAAAAATATCATAGAACATAAAAAGTAGGAAACTTAATTCTCTACAAAAAAGGTATCTTAACATTTTGCCATAGCTCGCTTCGTTTCCGAGATATTTGCAGATATATCTCAAGGGAAGGGGCTTGACGGACATATTTCGAGATATTTCTTCTTCTTGTTGTTCTTCTTCTGCACAGCTAAGCTGGAAGTGGCATTTGCAGGTCGCAATAGTGCAGAGTTATCTCAAAGAAAGGGGCCACGGTGTTTCTGTACCTCTATTATGTTGGTGCAGCTTCGGAACTTTTAAATATCTTGATATATCTCGAGAACTACGGATCTGATCAAAAAATATCATAGAACATAAAAAGTAGGAAACTTAATTCTCTAGAAAAAAGGTATCTTAACATTTTGCCATAGCTTGCTTCGTTTCCGAGATATTTGCAGATTTATCTCAAGGGAAGGGGCCTGACAGACATATTTCGAAATATTTCTTCTTCTTGTTGTTCTTCTTCTGCACAGCTAAGCTCGAAGTGGCATTTGCAGCTCGCAATAGTGCAGAGTTATCTCAAAGAGAGGGGCCACGGTGTTTCTGTATCTCTATTATGTTGGTGCGGCTTCGGAACTTTTAAATATCTTGATATATCTCGAGAACTACGCATCTGATCAAAAAATATCATAGAACATAGAAAGTAGGAAACTTAATTCTCTAGAAAAAAGGTATCTTAACATTTTGCCATAGCTCGCTTCGTTTCCGAGATATTTGCAGATTTATCTCAAGGGAAGGGGCCTGACGGACATATTTCGAGATATTTCTTCTTCTTGTTGTTCTTCTTCTGCACAGCTAAGCTGGAAGTGGCATTTACAGCTCGCAATAGTGCAGAGTTATCTCAAAGAAAGGGGCCACGGTGTTTCTGTATCTCTATTATGTTGGTGCGGCTTCGGAACTTTTAAATATCTCGATATATGTCGAAAACTACGCTTCTGATCAAAAAATATCATAGAACATAAAAAGTAGGAAACTTTATTCTCTACAAAAAAGGTCTCTTAACATTTTGCCATAGCTCGCTTCGTTTCCGAGATATTTGCAGATTTATCTCAAGGGAAGGGGCCTAACGGACAAATTTCGAGATATTTCTTCTTCTTGTTGTTCTTCTTCTGCACAGCTAAACTGGAAGTGGCATTTCCAGCTCGCAATAGTGCAGAGTTATCTCAAAGAGAGGGGCCACGGTCTTTCTGTATCTCTACTATGTTGGTGCGGCTTCGGAACTTTTAAATATCTTGATATATCTCGAGAACTACGCATCTGATCCAAAAATATCATAGAAAATAAAAAGTAGGAAATTTAATTCTCTACAAAAAAGGTCTCTTAACATTTTGCCATAGCTCGCTTCGTTTCCGAGATATTTGCAGATTTATCTCAAGGGAAGGGGCCTGACGGACATATTTCGAGATATTTCTTCTTCTTGTTGTTCTTCTTCTGCACAGCTAAGCTGGAAGTGGCATTTGCGGCTCGCACTAGTGCAGAGTTATCTCAAAGAAAGGGGCCACGGTGTTTCTGTATCTCTATTATGTTGGTGCGGCTTCGGAACTTTTAAATATCTCGATATATCTCGAAAACTATGCTTCTGATCAAAAAATATCATAGAACATAAATTGTAGGAAACATAATTCTCTACAAAAAACGTCTCTTAACATTTTGCCATAGCTCGCTTCGTTTCCGAGATATTTGCAGATTCAGCTCAAAGGAACTGGCCTGACGGACATATTTCGAGATATTTCTTCTTCTTGTTGTTCTTCCTCTGCACAGCTAAGCTGGAAGTGGCATTTGCAGCTCGCAATAGTGCAGAGTTATCTCAAAGAAAGGGGCCACGGTGTTTCTGTATCTCTATTATGTTGGTGCGGCTTCGGAACTTTTAAATATCTTGATATATCTCGAGAACTACGCATCTGATCAAAAAATATCATACAACATAAAAAGTAGGAAACTTCATTCTCTACAAAAAAGGTCTCTTAACATTTTGCCATAGCTCGCTTCGTTTCCGAGATATTTGCAGATTTATCTCAAGGCAAGGGGCCTGACGGACATATTTCGAGATATTTCTTCTTCTTGTTGTTCTTCTTCTGCACAGCTAAGCTGGAAGTGGCATTTGCGGCTCGCACTAGTGCAGAGTTATCTCAAAGAAAGGGGCCACGGTGTTTCTGTATCTCTATTATTTTGGTGCGGCTTCGGAACTTTTAAATATCTCGATATATCTCGAAAACTACGCATCTGATCACAAAATATCATAGAAGATAAAAAGTAGGAAACTTAATTCTCCACAAAAAACGTCTCTTAACATTTTGCCATAGCTCGCTTCGTTTCCGAGATATTTGCAGATTCAGCTCAAAGGAACTGGCCTGACGGACATATTTCGAGATATCTCTTCTCCTTGTTGTTCTTCCTCTACACAGCTAAGCTGGAAGTGGCATTTGCAGCTCGCAATAGTGCAGAGTTATCTCAAAGAAAGGGGCCACGGTGTTTCTGTATCTCTATTATGTTGGTGCGGCTTCGGAACTTTTAAATATCTTGATATATCTCGAGAACTACGCATCTGATCAAAAAATATCATAGAACGTACAAAGTAGGGAACTTAATTCTCTACAAAAAAGGTCTCTTAACATTTTGCCATAGCTCGCTTCGTTTCCGAGATATTTGCAGATATATCTCAAGGGAAGGGGCCTGACGGACATATTTCGAGATATTTCTTCTTCTTGTTGTTCTTCTTCTGCGCAGCTAAGCTGGAAGTGGCATTTACAGCTCGCAGTAGTGCAGAGTTATCTCAAAGAAAGGGGCCACGGTGTTTCTGTATCTCTATTATGTTGGTGCGGCTTCGGAACTTTTAAATATCTCGATATATCTCGAAAACTACGCTTCTGATCAAAAAATATCATAGAACATAAATTGTAGGAAACATAATTCTCTACAAAAAACGTCTCTTAACATTTTGCCATAGCTCGCTTCGTTTCCGAGATATTTGCAGATTCAGCTCAAAGGAACTGGCCTGACGGACATATTTCGAGATATTTCATCTTCTTGTTGTTCTTCTTCTGCACAGCTAAGCTGGAAGTGGCATTTGCGGCTCGCACTAGTGCAGAGTTATCTCAAAGAAAGGGGCCACGGTGTTTCTGTATCTCTATTATGTTGGTGCGGCTTCGGAACTTTTAAATATCTTGATATATCTCGAGAACTACGCATCTGATCAAAAAATATCATAGAACATAAAAAGTAGGAAACTTAATTCTCTACAAAAAAGGTCTCTTAACATTTTGCCATAGCTCGCTTCGTTTCCGAGATATTTGCAGATATATCTCAAGGGAAGGGGCCTGACGGACATATTTCGAGATATTTCTTCTTCTTGTTGTTCTTCTTCTGCACAGCTAAGCTGGAAGTGGCATTTACAACTCGCAATAGTGCACAGTTATCTCAAAGAAAGGGGCAACGGTGTTTCTGTATCTCTATTATGTTGGTGCGACTTCGGAACTTTTAAATATCTTGATATATCTCGAGAACTACGCATCTGATCAAAAAATATCATAGATCATAAAAAGTAGGAAACTTAATTCTCTACAAAAAAGGTCTCTCAACATTTTGCCATAGCTCGCTTCGTTTCCGAGATATTTGCAGATTTATCTCAAGGGAAGGGGCCTAACGGACATATTTCGAGATATTTCTTCTTCTTGTTGTTCTTCTTCTGCACAGCTAAACTGGAAGTGGCATTTCCAGCTCGCAATAGTGCACAGTTATCTCAAAGAAAGGGGCCACGGTGTTTCTGTATCTCTATTATGTTGGTGCGGCTTCGGAACTTTTAAATATCTCGATATATCTCGAAAACTACGCTTCTGATCAAAAAATATCATAGAACATAAATTGTAGGAAACATAATTCGCTCCAAAAAACGTCTCTTAACATTTTGCCATAGCTCGCTTCGTTTCCGAGATATTTGCAGATTCAGCTCAAAGGAACTGGCCTGACGGACATATTTCGAGATATTTCTTCTTCTTGTTGTTCTTCTTCTGCACAGCTAAGCTGGAAGTGGCATTTGCGGCTCGCACTAGTGCAGAGTTATCTCAAAGAAAGGGGCCACGGTGTTTCTGTATCTCTATTATGTTGGTGCGGCTTCGGAACTTTTAAATATCTTGATATATCTCGAGAACTACGCATCTGATCAAAAAATATCATAGAACATAAAAAGTAGGAAACTTAATTCTCTACAAAAAAGGTCTCTTAACATTTTGCCATAGCTCGCTTCGTTTCCGAGATATTTGCAGATATATCTCAAGGGAAGGGGCCTAACGGACATATTTCGAGATATTTCTTCTTCTTGTTGTTCTTCTTCTGCACAGCTAAACTGGAAGTGGCATTTCCAGCTCGCAATAGTGCAGAGTTATCTCAAAGAAAGGGGCCACGGTGTTTCTGTATCTCTATTATGTTGGTGCGGCTTCGGAACTTTTAAATATCTTGATATATCTCGAGAACTACGCATCTGATCAAAAAATATCATAGAACATAAAAAGTAGGAAACTTAATTCTCTACAAAAAAGGTCTCTTAGCATTTTGCCATAGCTCGCTTCGTTTCCGGGATATTTGCAGATATATCTCAAGGGAAGGGGCCTGACGGACATATTTCGAGATATTTCTTCTTCTTGTTGTTCTTCTTCTGCACAGCTAAGCTGGAAGTGGCATTTACAGCTCGCAATAGTGCACAGTTATCTCAAAGAAAGGGGCAACGGTGTTTCTGTATCTCTATTATGTTGGTGCGACTTCGGAACTTTTAAATATCTTGATATATCTCGAGAACTACGCATCTGATCAAAAAATATCATAGATCATAAAAAGTAGGAAACTTAATTCTCTACAAAAAAGGTCTCTTAACATTTTGCCATAGCTCTCTTCGTTTCCGAGATATTTGCAGATTTATCTCAAGGGAAGGGGCCTAACGGACATATTTCGAGATATTTCTTCTTCTTGTTGTTCTTCTTCTGCACAGCTAAGCTGGAAGTGGCATTTGCGGCTCGCACTACTGCAGAGTTATCTCAAAGAAAGGGGCCACGGTGTTTCTGTATCTCTATTATGTTGGTGCGGCTTCGGAACTTTTAAATATCTCGATATATCTCGAAAACTACGCTTCTGATCAAAAAATATCATAGAACATAAATTGTAGGAAACATAATTCTCTACAAAAAAGGTCTCTTAACATTTTGCCATAGCTCGCTTCGTTTCCGAGATATTTGCAGATATATCTCAAGGGAAGGGGCCTAACGGACATATTTCGAGATATTTCTTCTTCTTGTTGTTCTTCCTCTGCACAGCTAAACTGGAACTGGCATTTCCAGCTCGCAATAGTGCAGAGTTATCTCAAAGAGAGGGGCCACGGTGTTTCTGTATCTCTATTATGTTGGTGCGGCTTCGGAACTTTTAAATATCTTGATATATCTCGAGAACTACGCATCTGATCAAAAAATATCATAGAACATAAAAAGTAAGAAACTCAATTTTCTACAAAAAAGGTCTCTTAACATTTTGCAATAGCTCTCTTCGTTTCCGAGATATTTGCAGATTTATCTCAAGGGAAGGGGCCTGACGGACATATTTCGAGATATTTCTTCTTCTTGTTGTTCTTCTTCTGCACAGCTAAGCTGGAAGTGGCATTTGCGGCTCGCACTAGTGCAGAGTTATCTCAAAGAAAGGGGCCACGGTGTTCCTGTATCTCTATTATGTTGGTGCGGCTTCGGAACTTTTAAATATCTTGATATATCTCGAGAACTACGCATCTGATCCAAAACTATCATAGAACATAAATAGTAGGAAACTTAATTCTCTACAAAAAAGGTCTCTTAACATTTTGCCATAGCTCGCTTCGTTTCCGAGATATTTGCAGATATATCTCAAGGGAAGGGGCCTGACGGACATATTTCGAGATATTTCTTCTTCTTGTTGTTCTTCTTCTGCACAGCTAAGCTGGAAGTGGCATTTGCGGCTCGCACTAGTGCAGAGTTATCTCAAAGAAAGGGGCCACGGTGTTTCTGTATCTCTATTATGTTCGTGCGGCTTCGGAACTTTTAAATATCTCGATATATCTCGAAAACTACGCTTCTGATCAAAAAATATCATAGAACATAAATTGTAGGAAACATAATTCTCTACAAAAAAGGTCTCTTAACATTTTGCCATAGCTCGCTTCGTTTCCGAGATATTTGCAGATATATCTCAAGGGAAGGGGCCTGACGGACATATTTCGAGATATTTCTTCTTCTTGTTGTTCTTCTTCTGCGCAGCTAAGCTGGAAGTGGCATTTACAGCTCGCAGTAGTGCAGAGTTATCTCAAAGAAAGGGGCCACGGTGTTTCTGTATCTCTATTATATTGGTGCGGCTTCGGAACTTTTAAATATCTTGATATATCTCGAGAACTACGCCTCTGATCGAAAAATATCATAAAACATAAAAAGTAGGAAACTTAATTCTCTACAAAAACGGTCTCTTAACATTTTGCCATAGCTCGCTTGGTTTCCGAGGTATTTGCAGATGTATCTCAAGGGAAGGGGCCTGACGGACATATTTCGAGATATTTCTTCTTCTTGTTGTTCTTCTTCTGCACAGCTAAGCTGGAAGTGGCATTTGCAGCTCGCAATAGTGCAGAGTTATCTCAAAGAAAGGGGCCACGGTGTTTCTGTACCTCTATTATGTTGGTGCAGCTTCGGAGCTTTTAAATATCTTGATATATCTCGAGAACTACGCATCTGATCAAAAAATATCATACAACATAAAAAGTAGGAAACTTAATTCTCTACAAAAAAGGTCTCTTAACGTTTTGCAATAGCTCGCTTCGTTTCCGAGATATTTGCAGATTTATCTCAAGGGAAGGGGCCTGACGGACATATTTCGAGATATTTCTTCTTCTTGTTGTTCTTCTTCTGCACAGCTAAGCTGGAAGTGGCATTTGCAGCTCGCAATAGTGCAGAGTTATCGCAAAGAAAGGGGCCACGGTGTTTCTGTATCTCTATTATGTTGGTGCGGCTTCGGAAATTTTAAATATCTTGATATATCTCGAGAACTACGCATGTGATCAAAAAATATCATAGATCATAAAAAGTAGGAAACTTAATTCTCTACAAAAAAGGTCTCTTAACATTTTGCCATAGCTCTCTTCGTTTCCGAGATATTTGCAGATTTATCTCAAGGGAAGGGGCCTGACGGACTTATTTCGAGATATTTCTTCTTCTTGTTGTTCTTCTTCTGCACAGCTAAGCTGGAAGTGGCATTTGCGGCTCGCACTACTGCACAGTTATCTCAAAGAAAGGGGCCACGGTGTTTCTGTATCTCTATTATGTTGGTGCGGCTTCGGAACTTTTAAATATCTCGATATATCTCGAAAACTACGCTTCTGATCAAAAAATATCATAGAACATAAATTGTAGGAAACATAATTCTCTACAAAAAAGGTCTCTTAACATTTTGCCATAGCTCGCTTCGTTTCCGAGATATTTGCAGATATATCTCAAGGGAAGGGGCCTAACGGACATATTTCGAGATATTTCTTCTTCTTGTTGTTCTTCCTCTGCACAGCTAAACTGGAAGTGGCATTTCCAGCTCGCAATAGTGCAGAGTTATCTCAAAGAGAGGGGCCACGGTGTTTCTGTATCTCTATTATGTTGGTGCGGCTTCGGAACTTTTAAATATCTTGATATATCTCGAGAACTACGCATCTGATCAAAAAATATCATAGAACATAAAAAGTAAGAAACTCAATTCTCTACAAAAAAGGTCTCTTAACATTTTGCCATAGCTCGCTTCGTTTCCGGGATATTTGCAGATATATCTCAAGGGAAGGGGCCTGACGGACATATTTCGAGATATTTCTTCTTCTTGTTGTTCTTCTTCTGCACAGCTAAGCTGGAAGTGGCATTTACAGCTCGCAATAGTGCACAGTTATCTCAAAGAAAGGGGCAACGGTGTTTCTGTATCTCTATTATGTTGGTGCGACTTCGGAACTTTTAAATATCTTGATATATCTCGAGAACTACGCATCTGATCAAAAAATATCATAGATCATAAAAAGTAGGAAACTTAATTCTCTACAAAAAAGGTCTCTTAACATTTTGCCATAGCTCTCTTCGTTTCCGAGATATTTGCAGATTTATCTCAAGGGAAGGGGCCTAACGGACATATTTCGAGATATTTCTTCTTCTTGTTGTTCTTCTTCTGCACAGCTAAGCTGGAAGTGGCATTTGCGGCTCGCACTACTGCAGAGTTATCTCAAAGAAAGGGGCCACGGTGTTTCTGTATCTCTATTATGTTGGTGCGGCTTCGGAACTTTTAAATATCTCGATATATCTCGAAAACTACGCTTCTGATCAAAAAATATCATAGAACATAAATTGTAGGAAACATAATTCTCTACAAAAAAGGTCTCTTAACATTTTGCCATAGCTCGCTTCGTTTCCGAGATATTTGCAGATATATCTCAAGGGAAGGGGCCTAACGGACATATTTCGAGATATTTCTTCTTCTTGTTGTTCTTCCTCTGCACAGCTAAACTGGAACTGGCATTTCCAGCTCGCAATAGTGCAGAGTTATCTCAAAGAGAGGGGCCACGGTGTTTCTGTATCTCTATTATGTTGGTGCGGCTTCGGAACTTTTAAATATCTTGATATATCTCGAGAACTACGCATCTGATCAAAAAATATCATAGAACATAAAAAGTAAGAAACTCAATTTTCTACAAAAAAGGTCTCTTAACATTTTGCAATAGCTCTCTTCGTTTCCGAGATATTTGCAGATTTATCTCAAGGGAAGGGGCCTGACGGACATATTTCGAGATATTTCTTCTTCTTGTTGTTCTTCTTCTGCACAGCTAAGCTGGAAGTGGCATTTGCGGCTCGCACTAGTGCAGAGTTATCTCAAAGAAAGGGGCCACGGTGTTCCTGTATCTCTATTATGTTGGTGCGGCTTCGGAACTTTTAAATATCTTGATATATCTCGAGAACTACGCATCTGATCCAAAACTATCATAGAACATAAATAGTAGGAAACTTAATTCTCTACAAAAAAGGTCTCTTAACGTTTTGCAATAGCTCGCTTCGTTTCCGAGATATTTGCAGATTTATCTCAAGGGAAGGGTCCTGACGGACATATTTCGAGATATTTCTTCTTCTTGTTGTTCTTCTTCTGCACAGCTAAACTGGAAGTGGCATTTCCAGCTCGCAATAGTGCAGAGTTATCCCAAAGAAAGGGGCCACGGTGTTTCTGTATCTCTATTATGTTGGTGCGGCTTCGGCACTTTTAAATATCTCGATATATCTCGAAAACTACGCTTCTGATCAAAAAATATCATAGAACATAAATTGTAGGAAACATAATTCTCTACGAAAAAGGTCTCTTAACATTTTGCCATAGCTCGCTTCGTTTCCGAGATATTTGCAGATTTATCTCAAGGGAAGGGGCCTGACGGACATATTTCGAGATATTTCTTCTTCTTGTTGTTCTTCTTCTGCACAGCTAAGCTGGAAGTGGCATTTGCAGCTCGCAATAGTGCAGAGTTATCGCAAAGAAAGGGGCCACGGTGTTTCTGTATCTCTATTATGTTGGTGCGGCTTCGGAACTTTTAAATATCTTGATATATCTCGAGAACTACGCATCTGATCAAAAAATATCATAGAACATAAAAAGTAGGAAACTTAATTCTCTACAAAAAAGGTCTCTTAGCATTTTGCCATAGCTCGCTTCGTTTCCGGGATATTTGCAGATATATCTCAAGGGAAGGGGCCTGACGGACATATTTCGAGATATTTCTTCTTCTTGTTGTTCTTCTTCTGCACAGCTAAGCTGGAAGTGGCATTTACAGCTCGCAATAGTGCACAGTTATCTCAAAGAAAGGGGCAACGGTGTTTCTGTATCTCTATTATGTTGGTGCGACTTCGGAACTTTTAAATATCTTGATATATCTCGAGAACTACGCATCTGATCAAAAAATATCATAGATCATAAAAAGTAGGAAACTTAATTCTCTACAAAAAAGGTCTCTTAACATTTTGCCATAGCTCTCTTCGTTTCCGAGATATTTGCAGATTTATCTCAAGGGAAGGGGCCTAACGGACATATTTCGAGATATTTCTTCTTCTTGTTGTTCTTCTTCTGCACAGCTAAGCTGGAAGTGGCATTTGCGGCTCGCACTACTGCAGAGTTATCTCAAAGAAAGGGGCCACGGTGTTTCTGTATCTCTATTATGTTGGTGCGGCTTCGGAACTTTTAAATATCTCGATATATCTCGAAAACTACGCTTCTGATCAAAAAATATCATAGAACATAAATTGTAGGAAACATAATTCTCTACAAAAAAGGTCTCTTAACATTTTGCCATAGCTCGCTTCGTTTCCGAGATATTTGCAGATATATCTCAAGGGAAGGGGCCTAACGGACATATTTCGAGATATTTCTTCTTCTTGTTGTTCTTCCTCTGCACAGCTAAACTGGAACTGGCATTTCCAGCTCGCAATAGTGCAGAGTTATCTCAAAGAGAGGGGCCACGGTGTTTCTGTATCTCTATTATGTTGGTGCGGCTTCGGAACTTTTAAATATCTTGATATATCTCGAGAACTACGCATCTGATCAAAAAATATCATAGAACATAAAAAGTAAGAAACTCAATTTTCTACAAAAAAGGTCTCTTAACATTTTGCAATAGCTCTCTTCGTTTCCGAGATATTTGCAGATTTATCTCAAGGGAAGGGGCCTGACGGACATATTTCGAGATATTTCTTCTTCTTGTTGTTCTTCTTCTGCACAGCTAAGCTGGAAGTGGCATTTGCGGCTCGCACTAGTGCAGAGTTATCTCAAAGAAAGGGGCCACGGTGTTCCTGTATCTCTATTATGTTGGTGCGGCTTCGGAACTTTTAAATATCTTGATATATCTCGAGAACTACGCATCTGATCCAAAACTATCATAGAACATAAATAGTAGGAAACTTAATTCTCTACAAAAAAGGTCTCTTAACATTTTGCCATAGCTCGCTTCGTTTCCGAGATATTTGCAGATATATCTCAAGGGAAGGGGCCTGACGGACATATTTCGAGATATTTCTTCTTCTTGTTGTTCTTCTTCTGCACAGCTAAGCTGGAAGTGGCATTTGCGGCTCGCACTAGTGCAGAGTTATCTCAAAGAAAGGGGCCACGGTGTTTCTGTATCTCTATTATGTTCGTGCGGCTTCGGAACTTTTAAATATCTCGATATATCTCGAAAACTACGCTTCTGATCAAAAAATATCATAGAACATAAATTGTAGGAAACATAATTCTCTACAAAAAAGGTCTCTTAACATTTTGCCATAGCTCGCTTCGTTTCCGAGATATTTGCAGATATATCTCAAGGGAAGGGGCCTGACGGACATATTTCGAGATATTTCTTCTTCTTGTTGTTCTTCTTCTGCGCAGCTAAGCTGGAAGTGGCATTTACAGCTCGCAGTAGTGCAGAGTTATCTCAAAGAAAGGGGCCACGGTGTTTCTGTATCTCTATTATATTGGTGCGGCTTCGGAACTTTTAAATATCTTGATATATCTCGAGAACTACGCCTCTGATCGAAAAATATCATAAAACATAAAAAGTAGGAAACTTAATTCTCTACAAAAACGGTCTCTTAACATTTTGCCATAGCTCGCTTGGTTTCCGAGGTATTTGCAGATGTATCTCAAGGGAAGGGGCCTGACGGACATATTTCGAGATATTTCTTCTTCTTGTTGTTCTTCTTCTGCACAGCTAAGCTGGAAGTGGCATTTGCAGCTCGCAATAGTGCAGAGTTATCTCAAAGAAAGGGGCCACGGTGTTTCTGTACCTCTATTATGTTGGTGCAGCTTCGGAGCTTTTAAATATCTTGATATATCTCGAGAACTACGCATCTGATCAAAAAATATCATACAACATAAAAAGTAGGAAACTTAATTCTCTACAAAAAAGGTCTCTTAACGTTTTGCAATAGCTCGCTTCGTTTCCGAGATATTTGCAGATTTATCTCAAGGGAAGGGGCCTGACGGACATATTTCGAGATATTTCTTCTTCTTGTTGTTCTTCTTCTGCACAGCTAAGCTGGAAGTGGCATTTGCAGCTCGCAATAGTGCAGAGTTATCGCAAAGAAAGGGGCCACGGTGTTTCTGTATCTCTATTATGTTGGTGCGGCTTCGGAAATTTTAAATATCTTGATATATCTCGAGAACTACGCATGTGATCAAAAAATATCATAGATCATAAAAAGTAGGAAACTTAATTCTCTACAAAAAAGGTCTCTTAACATTTTGCCATAGCTCTCTTCGTTTCCGAGATATTTGCAGATTTATCTCAAGGGAAGGGGCCTGACGGACTTATTTCGAGATATTTCTTCTTCTTGTTGTTCTTCTTCTGCACAGCTAAGCTGGAAGTGGCATTTGCGGCTCGCACTACTGCACAGTTATCTCAAAGAAAGGGGCCACGGTGTTTCTGTATCTCTATTATGTTGGTGCGGCTTCGGAACTTTTAAATATCTCGATATATCTCGAAAACTACGCTTCTGATCAAAAAATATCATAGAACATAAATTGTAGGAAACATAATTCTCTACAAAAAAGGTCTCTTAACATTTTGCCATAGCTCGCTTCGTTTCCGAGATATTTGCAGATATATCTCAAGGGAAGGGGCCTAACGGACATATTTCGAGATATTTCTTCTTCTTGTTGTTCTTCCTCTGCACAGCTAAACTGGAAGTGGCATTTCCAGCTCGCAATAGTGCAGAGTTATCTCAAAGAGAGGGGCCACGGTGTTTCTGTATCTCTATTATGTTGGTGCGGCTTCGGAACTTTTAAATATCTTGATATATCTCGAGAACTACGCATCTGATCAAAAAATATCATAGAACATAAAAAGTAAGAAACTCAATTCTCTACAAAAAAGGTCTCTTAACATTTTGCAATAGCTCTCTTCGTTTCCGAGATATTTGCAGATTTATCTCAAGGGAAGGGGCCTGACGGACATATTTCGAGATATTTCTTCTTCTTGTTGTTCTTCTTCTGCACAGCTAAGCTGGAAGTGGCATTTGCGGCTCGCACTAGTGCAGAGTTATCTCAAAGAAAGGGGCCACGGTGTTTCTGTACCTCTATTATGTTGGTGCAGCTTCGGAGCTTTTAAATATCTTGATATATCTCGAGAACTACGCATCTGATCAAAAAATATCATACAACATAAAAAGTAGGAAACTTAATTCTCTACAAAAAAGGTCTCTTAACGTTTTGCAATAGCTCGCTTCGTTTCCGAGATATTTGCAGATTTATCTCAAGGGAAGGGTCCTGACGGACATATTTCGAGATATTTCTTCTTCTTGTTGTTCTTCTTCTGCACAGCTAAACTGGAAGTGGCATTTCCAGCTCGCAATAGTGCAGAGTTATCCCAAAGAAAGGGGCCACGGTGTTTCTGTATCTCTATTATGTTGGTGCGGCTTCGGCACTTTTAAATATCTCGATATATCTCGAAAACTACGCTTCTGATCAAAAAATATCATAGAACATAAATTGTAGGAAACATAATTCTCTACGAAAAAGGTCTCTTAACATTTTGCCATAGCTCGCTTCGTTTCCGAGATATTTGCAGATTTATCTCAAGGGAAGGGGCCTGACGGACATATTTCGAGATATTTCTTCTTCTTGTTGTTCTTCTTCTGCACAGCTAAGCTGGAAGTGGCATTTGCAGCTCGCAATAGTGCAGAGTTATCGCAAAGAAAGGGGCCACGGTGTTTCTGTATCTCTATTATGTTGGTGCGGCTTCGGAAATTTTAAATATCTTGATATATCTCGAGAACTACGCATCTGATCAAAAAATATCATACAACATAAAAAGTAGGAAACTTAATTCTCTACAAAAAAGGTCTCTTAACGTTTTGCAATAGCTCGCTTCGTTTCCGAGATATTTGCAGATTTATCTCAAGGGAAGGGGCCTGACGGACATATTTCCAGATATTTCTTATTCTTGTTGTTCTTCTTCTGCACAGCTAAGCTGGAAGTGGCATTTGCAGCTCGCAATAGTGCAGAGTTATCTCAAAGAAAGGGGCCACGGTGTTTCTGTATCTCTATTATGTTGGTGCGGCTTCGGAACTTTTAAATATCTCGATATATCTCGAAAACTACGCTTCTGATCAAAAAATATCAGAGAACGTAAATTGTAGGAAACATAATTCTCTACAAAAAAGGTCTCTTAACATTTTGCCGTAGCTCGCTTCGTTTCCGAGATATTTGCAGATTTATCTCAAGGGAAGGGGCCTGACGGACATATTTCCAGATATTTCTTCTTCTTGTTGTTCTTCTTCTGCACAGCTAAGCTGGAAGTGCCATTTGCAGCGCGCAATAGTGCAGAGTTATCTCAAAGAAAGGGGCCACTGTGTTTCTGTATCTCTATTATGTTGGTGCGGCTTCGGAACTTTTAAATATCTTGATATATCTCGAGAACTACGCATCTGTTCAAAAAATATCATAGAACATAAAAAGTAGGAATCCTAATTTTCTACAAAAAAGGTCTCTTAACATTTTGCCGTAGCTCGCTTCGTTTCCGAGATATTTGCAGATTTATCTCAAGGGAAGGGGCCTGACGGACATATTTCCAGATATTTCTTCTTCTTGTTGTTCTTCTTCTGCACAGCTAAGCTGGAAGTGGCATTTGCAGCTCGCAATAGTGCAGAGTTATCTCAAAGAATGGGGCCACGGTGTTTCTGTATCTCTATTATGTTGGTGCGGCTTCGGAACTTTTAAATATCTTGATATATCTCGAGAACTACGCATCTGATCAAAAAATATCATAGAACATAAAAAGTAGAAAACTTAATTCTCTACAAAAAAGGTCTCTTAACATTTTGCCATAGCTCGCTTCGTTTCCGAGATATTTGCAGATTTATCTCAAGGGAAGGGGCCTGACGGACATATTTCGAGATATTTCTTCTTCTTGTTGTTCTTCTTCTGCACAGCTAAGCTGGAAGTGGCATTTGCAGCGCGCAATAGTGCAGAGTTATCTCAAAGAAAGGGGCCACGGTGTTTCTGTATCTCTATTATGTTAGTGCGGCTTCGGAACTTTTAAATATCTTGATATATCTCGAGAGCTACGCATCTGATCAAAAAATATCATAGAACATAAAAAGTAGGAAACTTACTTCTCTACAAAAAAGGTCTCTTAACATTTTGCCATAGCTCGCTTCGTTTCCGAGATATTTGCAGATTTATCTCAAGGGAAGGGGCCTGACGGACATATTTCGAGATATTTCTTCTTCTTGTTGTTCTTCTTCTGCACAGCTAAGCTGGAAGTGGCATTTGCAGCGCGCAATAGTGCAGAGTTATCTCAAAGAAAGGGGCCACGGTGTTTCTGTATCTCTATTATGTTAGTGCGGCTTCGGAACTTTTAAATATCTTGATATATCTCGAGAACTACGCATCTGTTCAAAAAATATCATAGAACATAAAAAGTAGGAATCCTAATTTTCTACAAAAAAGGTCTCTTAACATTTTGCCGTAGCTCGCTTCGTTTCCGAGATATTTGCAGATTTATCTCAAGGGAAGGGGCCTGACGGACATATTTCCAGATATTTCTTCTTCTTGTTGTTCTTCTTCTGCACAGCTAAGCTGGAAGTGGCATTTGCAGCTCGCAATAGTGCAGAGTTATCTCAAAGAAAGGGGCCACGGTGTTTCTGTATCTCTATTATGTTGGTGCGGCTTCGGAACTTTTAAATATCTTGATATATCTCGAGAACTACGCATCTGATCAAAAAATATCATAGAACATAAAAAGTAGGAAACTGAATTCTCTACAAAAAAGGTCTCTTAACGTTTTGCAATAGCTCGCTTCGTTTCCGAGATATTTGCAGATTTATCTCAAGGGAAGGGTCCTGACGGACATATTTCGAGATATTTCTTCTTCCTGTTGTTCTTCTTCTGCACAGCTAAACTGGAAGTGGCATTTCCAACTCGCAATAGTGCGGAGTTATCCCAAAGAAAGGGGCCACGATGTTTCTGTATCTCTATTATGTTGGTGCGGCTTCGGAACTTTTAAATATCTCGATATATCTCGAAAACTACGCATCTGATCAAAAAATATCATAGAACATAAAAAGTAGGAACCATAATTCTCTACAAAAAAGGTCTCTTAACATTTTCCCATAGCTGGCATCGTTTTCGAGATATTTGCAGATTTAGCTCAAGGGAAGGGGCCTTACGACATATTCCGAGATATTTCTTCTTCTTGTTGTTCCTCTTCTGCACAGCTAAGCTGGAAGTGGCATTTGCAGGTCGCAATAGTGCAGAGTTATCTCAAAGAAAGGGGCCACGGTGTTTCTGTATCTCTATTATGTTGGTGCGGCTTCGGAACTTTTAAATATCTCGATATATCTCGAAAACTACGCTTCTGATCAAAAAATATCAGAGAACGTAAATTGTAGGAAACATAATTCTCTACAAAAAAGGTCTCTTAACATTTTGCCATAGCTCGCTTCGTTTCCGAGATATTTGCAGATTTATCTCAAGGGAAGGGGCCTGACGGACATATTTCGAGATATTTCTTCTTCTTGTTGTTCTTCTTCTGCACAGCTAAGCTGGAAGTGGCATTTGCAGCTCGCAATAGTGCAGAGTTATCTCAAAGAAAGGGGCCACGGTGTTTCTGTATCTCCATTATGTTAGTGCGGCTTCGGAACTGTTAAATATCTTGATATATCTCGAGAACTACGCATCTGATCAAAAAATATCATAGAACATAAAAAGTAGGAAACTTAATTCTCTACAAAAAAGGTCTCTTAACATTTTGCCATAGCTCGCTTCGTTTCCGAGATATTTGCAGATTTATCTCAAGGGAAGGGGCCTGACGGACATATTTCGAGATATTTCTTCTTCTTGTTGTTCTTCTTCTGCACAGCTAAGCTGGAAGTGGCATTTGCAGCGCGCAATAGTGCAGAGTTATCTCAAAGAAAGGGGCCACGGTGTTTCTGTATCTCTCTTATGTTAGTGCGGCTTCGGAACTTTTAAATATCTTGATATATCTCGAGAACTACGCATCTGTTCAAAAAATATCATAGAACATAAAAAGTAGGAATCCTAATTTTCTACAAAGAAGGTCTCTTAACATTTTGCCGTAGCTCGCTTCGTTTCCGAGATATTTGCAGATTTATCTCAAGGGAAGGGGCCTGACGGACATATTTCCAGATATTTCTTCTTCTTGTTGTTCTTCTTCTGCACAGCTAAGCTGGAAGTGGCATTTGCAGCTCGCAATAGTGCAGAGTTATCTCAAAGAAAGGGGCCACGGTGTTTCTGTATCTCTCTTATGTTAGTGCGGCTTCGGAACTTTTAAATATCTTGATATATCTCGAGAACTACGCATCTGTTCAAAAAATATCATAGAACATAAAAAGTAGGAATCCTAATTTTCTACAAAGAAGGTCTCTTAACATTTTGCCGTAGCTCGCTTCGTTTCCGAGATATTTGCAGATTTATCTCAAGGGAAGGGGCCTGACGGACATATTTCCAGATATTTCTTCTTCTTGTTGTTCTTCTTCTGCACAGCTAAGCTGGAAGTGGCATTTGCAGCTCGCAATAGTGCAGAGTTATCTCAAAGAAAGGGGCCACGGTGTTTCTGTATCTCTATTATGTTGGTGCGGCTTCGGAACTTTTAAATATCTTGATATATCTCGAGAACTACGCATCTGATCAAAAAATATCATAGAACATAAAAAGTAGGAAACTTAATTCTCTACAAAAAAGGTCTCTTAACGTTTTGCAATAGCTCGCTTCGTTTCCGAGATATTTGCAGATTTATCTCCGGGGAAGGGTCCTGACGGACATATTTCGAGATATTTCTTCTTCTTGTTGTTCTTCTTCTGCACAGCTAAACTGGAAGTGGCATTTCCAACTCGCAATAGTGCAGAGTTATCCCAAAGAAAGGGGCCACGATGTTTCTGTATCTCTATTATGTTGGTGCGGCTTCGGAACTTTTAAATATCTCGATATATCTCGAAAACTACGCTTCTGATCAAAAAATATCAGAGAACGTAAATTGTAGGAAACATAATTCTCTACAAAAAAGGTCTCTTAACATTTTGCCATAGCTCGCTTCGTTTCCGAGATATTTGCAGATTTATCTCAAGGGAAGGGGCCTGACGGACATATTTCGAGATATTTCTTCTTCTTGTTGTTCTTCTTCTGCACAGCTAAGCTGGAAGTGGCATTTGCAGCTCGCAATAGTGCAGAGTTATCTCAAAGAAAGGGGCCACGGTGTTTCTGTATCTCTATTATGTTGGTGCGGCTTCGGAACTTTTAAATATCTTGCTATATCTCGAGAACTGCGCATCTGATCAAAAAATATCATAGAACATAAAAAGTAGGAAACTTAATTCTCTACAAAAAAGGTCTCTTAACATTTTGCCATAGCTCGCTTCGTTTCCGAGATATTTGCAGATTTATCTCAAGGGAAGGGGCCTGACGGACATATTTCGAGATATTTCTTCTTCTTGTTGTTCTTCTTCTGCACAGCTAAGCTGGAAGTGGCATTTGCAGCGCGCAATAGTGCAGAGTTATCTCAAAGAAAGGGGCCACGGTGTTTCTGTATCTCTATTATGTTGGTGCGGCTTCGGAACTTTTAAATATCTTGATATATCTCGAGAACTATGCATCTGATCAAAAAATATCGTAGAACATAAAAAGCAGGAAACTTAATTCTCTACAAATAAGGTCTCTTAACATTTTGCCATAGCTCGCTTGGTTTCCGAGATATTTGCAGATTTATCTCAAGGGAAGGGGCCTGACGGACATATTTCCAGATATTTCTTCTTCTTGTTGTTCTTCTTCTGCACAGCTAAGCTGGAAGTGGCATTTGCAGCTCGCAATAGTGCAGAGTTATCTCAAAGAAAGGGGCCACGGTGTTTCTGTATCTCTATTATGTTGGTGCGGCTTCGGAACATTTAAATATCTTGATATATCTCGAGAACTACGCATCTGATCAAAAAATATCATAGAACATAAAAAGTAGGAAACCTAATTTTCTACAAAAAAGGTCGCTTAACATTTTGCCGTAGCTCGCTTCGTTTCCGAGATATTTGCAGATTTATCTCAAGGGAAGGGGCCTGACGGACATATTTCGAAATATTTCTTATTCTTGTTGTTCTTCTTCTGCACAGCTAAGCTGGAAGTGGCATTTGCAGCTCGCAATAGTGCAGAGTTATCTCAAAGAAAGGGGCCACGGTGTTTCTGTACCTCTATTATGTTGGTGCAGCTTCGGAGCTTTTAAATATCTTGATATATCTCGAGAACTACGCATCTGATCAAAAAATATCATAGAACATAAAAAGTAGGAAACTTAATTCTCTACAAAAAAGGTCTCTCAACGTTTTGCAATAGCTCGCTTCGTTTCCGAGATATTTGCAGATTTATCTCAAGGGAAGGGTCCTGACGGACATATTTCGAGATATTTCTTCTTCTTGTTGTTCTTCTTCTGCACAGCTAAACTGGAAGTGGCATTTCCAGCTCGCAATCGTGCAGAGTTATCTCAAAGAAAGGGGCCACGGTGTTTCTGTATCTCTATTATGTTGGTGCGGCTTCGGAACTTTTAAATATCTCGATATATCTCGAAAACTACGCTTCTGATCAAAAAATATCATAGAACATAAATTGTAGGAAACATAATTCTCTACAAAAAACGTCTCTTAACATTTTGCCATAGCTCGCTTCGTTTCCGAGATATTTGCAGATTCAGCTCAAAGGAACGGGCCTGACGGACATATTTCGAGATACTTCTTCTTCTTGTTGTTCTTCCTCTGCACAGCTAAGCTGGAAGTGGCATTTGCAGCTCGCAGTAGTGCAGAGTTATCTCAAAGAAAGGGGCCACGGTGTTTCTGTATCTCTATTATGTTGGTGCGGCTTCGGAACTTTTAAATATCTTGATATATCTCCAGAACTACGCATCTGATCAAAAAATATCATAGAACATAAAAAGTAGGAAACTTAATTCTCTACAAAAAAGGTCTCTTAACATTTTGCCATAGCTCGCTTCGTTTCCGAGATATTTGCAGATTTATCTCAAGGGAAGGGGCCTGACGGACATATTTCGAGATATTTCTTCTTCTTGTTGTTCTTCTTCTGCACAGCTAAGCTGGAAGTGGCATTTGCAGCGCGCAATAGTGCAGAGTTATCTCAAAGAAAGGGGCCACGGTGTTTCTGTATCTCTATTATGTTAGTGCGGCTTCGGAACTTTTAAATATCTTGATATATCTCGAGAACTACGCATCTGTTCAAAAAATATCATAGAACATAAAAAGTAGGAATCCTAATTTCCTACAAAAAAGGTCTCTTAACATTTTGCCGTAGCTCGCTTCGTTTCCGAGATATTTGCAGATTTATCTCAAGGGAAGGGGCCTGACGGACATATTTCGAGATACTTCTTCTTCTTGTTGTTCTTCTTCTGCACAGCTAAGCTGGAAGTGGCATTTGCAGCTCGCAGTAGTGCAGAGTTATCTCAAAGAAAGGGGCCACGGTGTTTCTGTATCTCTATTATGTTGGTGCGGCTTCGGAACTTTTAAATATCTTGATATATCTCGAGAACTACGCATCTGATCAAAAAATATCATAGAACATAAAAAGTAGGAAACATAATTCTCTACAAAAAAGGTCTCTTAACATTTTCCCATAGCTGGCATCGTTTCCGAGATATTTGCAGATTTAGCTCAAGGGAAGGGGCCTGACGACATATTCCGAGATATTTCTTCTTCTTGTTGTTCTTCTTCTGCACAGCTAAGCTGGAAGTGGCATTTGCAGCTCGCAATAGTGCAGAGTTATCTCAAAGAAAGGGGCCACGGTGTTTCTGTACCTCTATTATGTTGGTGCAGCTTCGGAGCTTTTAAATATCTTGATATATCTCGAGAACTACGCATCTTATCAAAAAATATCATAGAACATAAAAAGTAGGAAACTTAATTCTCTACAAAAAAGGTCTCTCAACGTTTTGCAATAGCTCGCTTCGTTTCCGAGATATTTGCAGATTTATCTCAAGGGAAGGGTCCTGACGGACATATTTCGAGATATTTCTTCTTCTTGTTGTTCTTCTTCTGCACAGCTAAACTGGAAGTGGCATTTCCAGCTCGCAATAGTGCAGAGTTATCCCAAAGAAAGGGGCCACGGTGTTTCCGTATCTCTATTATGTTGGTGCGGCTTCGGAACTTTTAAATATCTCGATATATCTCGAAAACTACGCTTCTGATCAAAAAATATCATAGAACATAAATTGTAGGAAACATAATTCTCTACAAAAAAGGTCTCCTAACATTTTGCCATACCTCGCTTCGTTTCCGAGATATTTGCAGATTTATCTCAAGGGAAGGGTCCTGATGGACATATTTCGAGATATTTCTTCTTCTTGTTGTTCTTCTTCTGCACAGCTAAACTGGAAGTGGCATTTCCAGCTCGCAATCGTGCAGAGTTATCTCAAAGAAAGGGGCCACGGTGTTTCTGTATCTCTATTATGTTGGTGCGGCTTCGGAACTTTTAAATATCTTGATATATCTCGAGAACTACGCCTCTGATCGAAAAATATCATAGAACATAAAAAGTAGGAAACTTAAGTCTCTACAAAAAAGGTCTCTTAACATTTTGCCATAGCTCGCTTCGTTTCCGAGATATTTGCAGATTTATCTCAAGGGAAGGGGCCTGACGGACATATTTCGAGATATTTCTTCTTCTTGTTGTTCTTCTTCTGCACAGCTAAGCTGGAAGTGGCATTTGCAGCTCGCAGTAGTGCAGAGTTATCTCAAAGAAAGGGGCCACGGTGTTTCTGTATCTCTATTATGTTGGTGCGGCTTCGGAACTTTTAAATATCTTGATATATCTTGAGAACTACGCATCTGATCAAAAAATATCATAGAACATAAAAAGTAGGAAACTTAATTCTCTACAAAAAAGGTCTCTTAACATTTTGCCATAGCTCGCTTCGTTTCCGAGATATTTGCAGATTTATCTCAAGGGAAGGGGCCTGACGGACATATTTCGAGATATTTCTTCTTCTTGTTGTTCTTCTTCTGCACAGCTAAGCTGGAAGTGGCATTTGCAGCGCGCAATAGTGCAGAGTTATCTCAAAGAAAGGGGCCACGGTGTTTCTGTATCTCTATTATGTTAGTGCGGCTTCGGAACTTTTAAATATCTTGATATATCTCGAGAACTACGCATCTGTTCAAAAAATATCATAGAACATAAAAAGTAGGAATCCTAATTTTCTACAAAAAAGGTCTCTTAACATTTTGCCGTAGCTCGCTTCGTTTCCGAGATATTTGCAGATTTATCTCAAGGGAAGGGGCCTGACGGACATATTTCGAGATATTTCTTCTTCTGCACAGCTAAGCTGGAAGTGGCATTTGGGGCTCGCACTAGTGCAGAGTTATCTCAAAGAAAGGAGCCACTGTGTTTCTGTATCTCTATTATGTTGGTGCGGCTTCGGAACTTTTAAATATCTCGATATATCTCGAAAACTACGCTTCTGATCAAAAAATATCATAGAACATAAACTGTAGCAAACATAATTCACTACAAAAAACGTCTCTTAACATTTTGCCATAGCTCGCTTCGTTTCCGAGATATTTGCAGATTCAGCTCAAAGGAACGGGCCTGACGGACATATTTCGAGATACTTCTTCTTCTTGTTGTTCTTCCTCTGCACAGCTAAGCTGGAAGTGGCATTTGCAGCTCGCAATAGTGCAGAGTTATCTCAAAGAAAGGGGCCACGGTGTTTCTGTATCTCTATTATGTTGGTGCGGCTTCGGAACTTTTAAATATCTTGATATATCTCGAGAACTACGCATCTGATCAAAAAATATCATAGAACATAAAAAGTAGGAAACCTAATTTTCTACAAAAAAGGTCTCTTAACATTTTGCCGTAGCTCGCTTTGTTTCCGAGATATTTGCAGATTTATCTCAAGGGAAGGGGCCTGACGGACATATTTCGAAATATTTCTTATTCTTGTTGTTCTTCTTCTGCACAGCTAAGCTGGAAGTGGCATTTGCAGCTCGCAATAGTGCAGAGTTATCTCAAAGAAAGGGGCCACGGTGTTTCTGTATCTCTATTATGTTGGTGCGGCTTCGGAACTTTTAAATATCTTGATATATCTCGAGAACTACGCATCTGATCAAAAAATATCATAGAACATAAAAAGTAGGAAACCTAATTCTCTACAAAAAAGGTCTCTTAACATTTTGCCATAGCTCGCTTCGTTTCCGAGATATTTGCAGATTTATCTCAAGGGAAGGGGCCTGACGGACATATTTCGAGATATTTCTTCTTCTTGTTGTTCTTCTTCTGCACAGCTAAGCTGGAAGTGGCATTTGCGGCTCGCACTAGTGCAGAGTTATCTCAAAGAAAGGGGCCACGGTGTTTCTGTATCTCTATTATGTTGGTGCGGCTTCGGAACCTTTAAATATCTCGATATATCTCGAAAACTACGCTTCTGATCAAAAAATATCATAGAAGATAAATTGTAGGAAACATAATTCTCTACAAAAAAGGTCTCTTAACATTTTGCCATAGCTCGCTTCGTTTCCGAGATATTTGCAGATTTATCTCAAGGGAAGGGGCCTGACGGACATATTTCGAGATATTTCTTCTTCTTGTTGTTCTTCTTCTGCACAGCTAAGCTGGAAGTGGCATTTGGGGCTCGCACTAGTGCAGAGTTATCTCAAAGAAAGGAGCCACGGTGTTTCTGTATCTCTATTATGTTGGTGCGGCTTCGGAACTTTTAAATATCTCGATATATCTCGAAAACTACGCTTCTGATCAAAAAATATCATAGAACATAAACTGTAGCAAACATAATTCACTACAAAAAACGTCTCTTAACATTTTGCCATAGCTCGCTTCGTTTCCGAGATATTTGCAGATTCAGCTCAAAGGAACGGGCCTGACGGACATATTTCGAGATACTTCTTCTTCTTGTTGTTCTTCCTCTGCACAGCTAAGCTGGAAGTGGCATTTGCAGCTCGCAATAGTGCAGAGTTATCTCAAAGAAAGGGGCCACGGTGTTTCTGTATCTCTATTATGTTGGTGCGGCTTCGGAACTTTTAAATATCTTGATATATCTCGAGAACTACGCATCTGATCAAAAAATATCATAGAACATAAAAAGTAGGAAACTTAATTCTCTACAAAAAAGGTCTCTCAACATTTTGCCGTAGCTCGCTTCGTTTCCGAGATATTTGCAGATTTATCTCAAGGGAAGGGGCCTGACGGACATATTTCGAAATATTTCTTATTCTTGTTGTTCTTCTTCTGCACAGCTAAGCTGGAAGTGGCATTTGCAGCTCGCAATAGTGCAGAGTTATCTCAAAGAAAGGGGCCACGGTGTTTCTGTATCTCTATTATGTTGGTGCGGCTTCGGAACTTTTAAATATCTTGATATATCTCGAGAACTACGCATCTGATCAAAAAATATCATAGAACATAAAAAGTAGGAAACCTAATTCTCTACAAAAAAGGTCTCTTAACATTTTGCCATAGCTCGCTTCGTTTCCGAGATATTTGCAGATTTATCTCAAGGGAAGGGGCCTGACGGACATATTTCGAGATATTTCTTCTTCTTGTTGTTCTTCTTCTGCACAGCTAAGCTGGAAGTGGCATTTGCGGCTCGCACTAGTGCAGAGTTATCTCAAAGAAAGGGGCCACGGTGTTTCTGTATCTCTATTATGTTGGTGCGGCTTCGGAACCTTTAAATATCTCGATATATCTCGAAAACTACGCTTCTGATCAAAAAATATCATAGAAGATAAATTGTAGGAAACATAATTCTCTACAAAAAAGGTCTCTTAACATTTTGCCATAGCTCGCTTCGTTTCCGAGATATTTGCAGATATATCTCAAGGGAAGGGGCCTGACGGACATATTTCGAGATATTTCTTCTTCTTGTTGTTCTTCTTCTGCACAGCTAAGCTGGAAGTGGCATTTACAGCTCGCAATAGTGCAGAGTTATCTCAAAGAAAGTGGCCACGGTGTTTCTGTATCTCTATTATGTTGGTGCGGCTTCGGAACTTTTAAATATCTTGATATATCTCGAGAACTACGCATCTGATCAAAAAATATCATAGAACATTAAAAGTAGGAAACTTAATTCTCTACAAAAAAGGTCTCTTAACATTTTGCCATAGCTCTCTTCGTTTCCGAGATATTTGCAGATTTATCTCAAGGGAAGGGGCCTGACGGACATATTTCGAGATATTTCTTCTTCTTGTTGTTCTTCTTCTGCACAGCTAAGCTGGAAGTGGCATTTGCAGCTCGCAATAGTGCAGAGTTATCTCAAAGAAAGGGGCCACGGTGTTTCTGTATCTCTATTATGTTGGTGCGGCTTCGGAACTTTTAAATATCTTGATATATCTCGAGAACTACGCGTCTGATCAAAAAATATCATAGAACATAAAAAGTAGGAAACTTAATTCTCTACAAAAACGGTCTCTTAACATTTTGCCATAGCTCGCTTCGTTTCCGAGATATTTGCAGATATATCTCAAGGGAAGGGGCCTGACGGACATATTTCGAGATATTTCTTCTTCTTGTTGTTCTTCTTCTGCACAGCTAAGCTGGAAGTGGCATTTACAGCTCGCAATAGTGCAGAGTTATCTCAAAGAAAGTGGCCACGGTGTTTCTGTATCTCTATTATGTTGGTGCGGCTTCGGAACTTTTAAATATCTTGATATATCTCGAGAACTACGCATCTGATCAAAAAATATCATAGAACATTAAAAGTAGGAAACTTAATTCTCTACAAAAAAGGTCTCTTAACATTTTGCCATAGCTCTCTTCGTTTCCGAGATATTTGCAGATTTATCTCAAGGGAAGGGGCCTGACGGACATATTTCGAGATATTTCTTCTTCTTGTTGTTCTTCTTCTGCACAGCTAAGCTGGAAGTGGCATTTGCAGCTCGCAATAGTGCAGAGTTATCTCAAAGAAAGGGGCCACGGTGTTTCTGTATCTCTATTATGTTGGTGCGGCTTCGGAACTTTTAAATATCTTGATATATCTCGAGAACTACGCGTCTGATCAAAAAATATCATAGAACATAAAAAGTAGGAAACTTAATTCTCTACAAAAACGGTCTCTTAACATTTTGCCATAGCTCGCTTCGTTTCCGAGATATTTGCAGATATATCTCAAGGGAAGGGGCCTGACGGACATATTTCGAGATATTTCTTCTTCTTGTTGTTCTTCTTCTGCACAGCTAAGCTGGAAGTGGCATTTGCAGCGCGCAATAGTGCAGAGTTATCTCAAAGAAAGGGGCCACGGTGTTTCTGTATCTCTATTATGTTGGTGCGGCTTCGGAACTTTTAAATATCTTGATATATCTCGAGAACTACGCATCTGATCAAAAAATATCGTAGAACATAAAAAGTAGGAAACTTAATTCTCTACAAATAAGGTCTCTTAACATTTTGCCATAGCTCGCTTGGTTTCCGAGATATTTGCAGATTTATCTCAAGGGAAGGGGCCTGACGGACATATTTCCAGATATTTCTTCTTCTTGTTGTTCTTCTTCTGCACAGCTAAGCTGGAAGTGGCATTTGCAGCTCGCAATAGTGCAGAGTTATCTCAAAGAAAGGGGCCACGGTGTTTCTGTATCTCTATTATGTTGGTGCGGCTTCGGAACTTTTAAATATCTTGATATATCTCGAGAACTACGCATCTGATCAAAAAATATCATAGAACATAAAAAGTAGGAAACCTAATTTTCTACAAAAAAGGTCGCTTAACATTTTGCCGTAGCTCGCTTCGTTTCCGAGATATTTGCAGATTTATCTCAAGGGAAGGGGCCTGACGGACATATTTCGAAATATTTCTTATTCTTGTTGTTCTTCTTCTGCACAGCTAAGCTGGAAGTGGCATTTGCAGCTCGCAATAGTGCAGAGTTATCTCAAAGAAAGGGGCCACGGTGTTTCTGTACCTCTATTATGTTGGTGCAGCTTCGGAGCTTTTAAATACCTTGATATATCTCGAGAACTACGCATCTTATCAAAAAATATCATAGAACATAAAAAGTAGGAAACTTAATTCTCTACAAAAAAGGTCTCTCAACGTTTTGCAATAGCTCGCTTCGTTTCCGAGATATTTGCAGATTTATCTCAAGGGAAGGGTCCTGACGGACATATTTCGAGATATTTCTTCTTCTTGTTGTTCTTCTTCTGCACAGCTAAACTGGAAGTGGCATTTCCAGCTCGCAATAGTGCAGAGTTATCCCAAAGAAAGGGGCCACGGTGTTTCCGTATCTCTATTATGTTGGTGCGGCTTCGGAACTTTTAAATATCTTGATATATCTCGAGAACTACGCATCTGATCAAAGAATATCATACAACATAAATTGTAGGAAACATAATTCTCTACAAAAAAGGTCTCTTAACATTTCGCCATAGCTCGCTTCGATTCCGAGATATTTGCAGATTTATCTCAAGGGAAGGGGCCTGACGGACATATTTCGAGATATTTCTTCTTCTTGTTGTTCTTCTTCTGCACGGCTGAGCTGGAAGTGGCATTTGCGGCTCGCACTAGTGCAGAGTTATCTCAAAGAAAGGGGCCACGGTGTTTCTGTATCCCTATTATGTTGGTGCGGCTTCGGAACTTTTAAATATCTCGATATATCTCGACAACTACGCTTCTGATCAAAAAATATCATAGAACATAAATTGTAGGAAACATAATTCTCTACAAAAAACGTCTCTCAACATTTTGCCATAGCTCGCTTCGTTTCCGAGATATTTGCCGATTCAGCTCAAAGGAACTGGCCTGACGGACATATTTCGAGATATTTCTTCTTCTTGTTGTTCTTCCTCTGCACAGCTAAGCTGGAAGTGGCATTTGCAGCTCGCAATAGTGCAGAGTTATCTCAAAGAAAGGGGCCACGGTGTTTCTGTATCTCTATTATGTTGGTGCGGCTTCGGAACTTTTAAATATCTTGATATATCTCGAGAACTACGCATCTGATCAAAAAATATCATAGAACATAAAAAGTAGGAAACCTAATTCTCTACAAAAAAGGTCTCTTAACATTTTGCCATAGCTCGCTTCGTTTCCGAGATATTTGCAGATTTATCTCAAGGGAAGGGGCCTGACGGACATATTTCGAGATATTTCTTCTTCTTGTTGTTCTTCTTCTGCACAGCTAAGCTGGAAGTGGCATTTGCGGCTCGCACTAGTGCAGAGTTATCTCAAAGAAAGGGGCCACGGTGTTTCTGTATCTCTATTATGTTGGTGCGGCTTCGGAACCTTTAAATATCTCGATATATCTCGAAAACTACGCTTCTGATCAAAAAATATCATAGAAGATAAATTGTAGGAAACATAATTCTCTACAAAAAAGGTCTCTTAACATTTTGCCATAGCTCGCTTCGTTTCCGAGATATTTGCAGATATATCTCAAGGGAAGGGGCCTGACGGACATATTTCGAGATATTTCTTCTTCTTGTTGTTCTTCTTCTGCACAGCTAAGCTGGAAGTGGCATTTACAGCTCGCAATAGTGCAGAGTTATCTCAAAGAAAGTGGCCACGGTGTTTCTGTATCTCTATTATGTTGGTGCGGCTTCGGAACTTTTAAATATCTTGATATATCTCGAGAACTACGCATCTGATCAAAAAATATCATAGAACATTAAAAGTAGGAAACTTAATTCTCTACAAAAACGGTCTCTTAACATTTTGCCATAGCTCGCTTCGTTTCCGAGATATTTGCAGATATATCTCAAGGGAAGGGGCCTGACGGACATATTTCGAGATATTTCTTCTTCTTGTTGTTCTTCTTCTGCACAGCGAAGCTGGAAGTGGCATTTACAGCTCGCAATAGTGCAGAGTTATCTCAAAGAAAGTGGCCACGGTGTTTCTGTATCTCTATTATGTTGGTGCGGCTTCGGAACTTTTAAATATCTTGATATATCTCGAGAACTACGCATCTGATCAAAAAATATCATAGAACATTAAAAGTAGGAAACTTAATTCTCTACAAAAAAGGTCTCTTAACATTTTGCCATAGCTCTCTTCGTTTCCGAGATATTTGCAGATTTATCTCAAGGGAAGGGGCCTGACGGACATATTTCGAGATATTTCTTCTTCTTGTTGTTCTTCTTCTGCACAGCTAAGCTGGAAGTGGCATTTGCAGCTCGCAATAGTGCAGAGTTATCTCAAAGAAAGGGGCCACGGTGTTTCTGTATCTCTATTATGTTGGTGCGGCTTCGGAACTTTTAAATATCTTGATATATCTCGAGAACTATGCGTCTGATCAAAAAATATCATAGAACATAAAAAGTAGGAAACTTAATTCTCTACAAAAACGGTCTCTTAACATTTTGCCATAGCTCGCTTCGTTTCCGAGATATTTGCAGATATATCTCAAGGGAAGGGGCCTGACGGACATATTTCGAGATATTTCTTCTTCTTGTTGTTCTTCTTCTGCACAGCTAAGCTGGAAGTGGCATTTGCAGCGCGCAATAGTGCAGAGTTATCTCAAAGAAAGGGGCCACGGTGTTTCTGTATCTCTATTATGTTGGTGCGGCTTCGGAACTTTTAAATATCTTGATATATCTCGAGAACTACGCATCTGATCAAAAAATATCGTAGAACATAAAAAGTAGGAAACTTAATTCTCTACAAATAAGGTCTCTTAACATTTTGCCATAGCTCGCTTGGTTTCCGAGATATTTGCAGATTTATCTCAAGGGAAGGGGCCTGACGGACATATTTCCAGATATTTCTTCTTCTTGTTGTTCTTCTTCTGCACAGCTAAGCTGGAAGTGGCATTTGCAGCTCGCAATAGTGCAGAGTTATCTCAAAGAAAGGGGCCACGGTGTTTCTGTATCTCTATTATGTTGGTGCGGCTTCGGAACTTTTAAATATCTTGATATATCTCGAGAACTACGCATCTGATCAAAAAATATCATAGAACATAAAAAGTAGGAAACCTAATTTTCTACAAAAAAGGTCGCTTAACATTTTGCCGTAGCTCGCTTCGTTTCCGAGATATTTGCAGATTTATCTCAAGGGAAGGGGCCTGACGGACATATTTCGAAATATTTCTTATTCTTGTTGTTCTTCTTCTGCACAGCTAAGCTGGAAGTGGCATTTGCAGCTCGCAATAGTGCAGAGTTATCTCAAAGAAAGGGGCCACGGTGTTTCTGTACCTCTATTATGTTGGTGCAGCTTCGGAGCTTTTAAATACCTTGATATATCTCGAGAACTACGCATCTTATCAAAAAATATCATAGAACATAAAAAGTAGGAAACTTAATTCTCTACAAAAAAGGTCTCTCAACGTTTTGCAATAGCTCGCTTCGTTTCCGAGATATTTGCAGATTTATCTCAAGGGAAGGGTCCTGACGGACATATTTCGAGATATTTCTTCTTCTTGTTGTTCTTCTTCTGCACAGCTAAACTGGAAGTGGCATTTCCAGCTCGCAATAGTGCAGAGTTATCCCAAAGAAAGGGGCCACGGTGTTTCCGTATCTCTATTATGTTGGTGCGGCTTCGGAACTTTTAAATATCTTGATATATCTCGAGAACTACGCATCTGATCAAAGAATATCATAGAACATAAATTGTAGGAAACATAATTCTCTACAAAAAAGGTCTCTTAACATTTCGCCATAGCTCGCTTCGATTCCGAGATATTTGCAGATTTATCTCAAGGGAAGGGGCCTGACGGACATATTTCGAGATATTTCTTCTTCTTGTTGTTCTTCTTCTGCACGGCTGAGCTGGAAGTGGCATTTGCGGCTCGCACTAGTGCAGAGTTATCTCAAAGAAAGGGGCCACGGTGTTTCTGTATCCCTATTATGTTGGTGCGGCTTCGGAACTTTTAAATATCTCGATATATCTCGAAAACTACGCTTCTGATCAAAAAATATCATAGAACATAAATTGTAGGAAACATAATTCTCTACAAAAAACGTCTCTCAACATTTTGCCATAGCTCGCTTCGTTTCCGAGATATTTGCCGATTCAGCTCAAAGGAACTGGCCTGACGGACATATTTCGAGATATTTCTTCTTCTTGTTGTTCTTCCTCTGCACAGCTAAGCTGGAAGTGGCATTTGCAGCTCGCAATAGTGCAGAGTTATCTCAAAGAAAGGGGCCACGGTGTTTCTGTATCTCTATTATGTTGGTGCGGCTTCGGAACTTTTAAATATCTTGATATATCTCGAGAACTACGCATCTGATCAAAAAATATCATAGAACATAAAAAGTAGGAAACTTAATTCTCGACAAAAAAGGTCTCTCAACATTTTACCATAGCTCGCTTCGTTTCCGAGATATTTGCAGATTTATCTCAAGGGAAGGGGCCTGACGGACATATTTCGAGATATTTCTTCTTCTTGTTGTTCTTCTTCTGCACAGCTAAGCTGGAAGTGGCATTTGCGGGTCGCACTAGTGCAGAGTTATCTCAAAGAAAGGGGCCACGGTGTTTCTGTATCTCTATTATGTTGGTGCGGCTTTGGAACTTTTAAATATCTCGATATATCTCGAGAACTACGCATCTGATCAAAAAATATCATAGAACATAAAAAGTAGGAAACTTAATTCTCTACAAAAAAGGTCTCTTAACATTTTGCCATAGCTCGCTTCGTTTCCGAGATATGTGCAGATTTATCTCAAGGGAAGGGGCCTGACGGACATATTTCGAGATATTTCTTCTTCTTGTTGTTCTTCTTCTGCACAGCTAAGCTGGAAGTGGCATTTGCGGCTCGCACTAGTGCAGAGTTATCTCAAAGAAAGGGGCCACGGTGTTTCTGTATCCCTATTATGTTGGTGCGGCTTCGGAACTTTTAAATATCTCGATATATCTCGAAAACTACGCTTCTGATCAAAAAATATGATAGAACATAAATTGTAGGAAACGTAATTCTCTACAAAAAAGGTCTCTTAACATTTTGCCATAGCTAGCTTCGTTTCCGAGATATTTGCAGATATATCTCAAGGGAAGGGGTCTGACGGACATATTTCGAGATATTTCTTCTTCTTGTTGTTCTTCTTCTGCACAGCTAAGCTGGAAGTGGCATTTACAGCTCGCAATAGTGCAGAGTTATCTCAAAGAAAGGGGCCACGGTGTTTCTGTATCTCTATTATGTTGGTGCGGCTTCGGAACTTTTAAATATCTTGATATATCTCGAGAACTACGCATCAGATAAAAAAATATCATAGAACATAAAAAGTAGGAAACTTAATTCTCTACAAAAAAGGTCTCTTAACATTTTGCCATAGCCCTCTTCGTTTCCGAGATATTTGCAGATTTATCTCAAGGGAAGGGGCCTGACGGACATTAATCGAGATATTTCTTCTTCTTGATGTTCTTCTTCTGCACAGCTAAGCTGGAAGTGGCATTTGCAGCTCGCAATAGTGCAGAGTTATCTCAAAGAAAGGGGCCACGGTGTTTCTGTATCTCTATTATGTTGGTGCGGCTTCGGAACTTTTAAATATCTCGATATATCTCGAAAACTACGCTTCTGATCAAAAAATATCATAGAACATAAATTGTAGGAAACATAATTCTCTACAAAAAACGTCTCTTAACATTTTGCCATAGCTCGCTTCGTTTCCGAGATATTTGCAGATTCAGCTCAAAGGAACGGGCCTGACGGACATATTTCGAGATATTTCTTCTTCTTGTTGTTCTTCCTCTGCACAGCTAAGCTGGAAGTGGCATTTGCAGCTCGCAATAGTGCAGAGTTATCTCAAAGAAAGGGGCCACGGTGTTTCTGTATCTCTATTATGTTGGTGCGGCTTCGGAACTTTTAAATATCTCGATATATCTCGAAAACTACGCTTCTGATCAAAAAATATCATAGAACATAAATTGTAGGAAACATAATTCGCTACAAAAAAGGTCTCTCAACATTTTGCCATAGCTCGCTTCGTTTCCGAGATATTTGCAGATATATCTCAAGGGCAGGGGCCTGACGGACATATTTCGAGATATTTCTTCTTCTTGTTGTTCTTCTTCTGCACAGCTAAGCTGGAAGTGGTATTTACAGCTCGCAATAGTGCAGAGTTATCTCAAAGAAAGGGGCCACGGTGTTTCTGTATCTCTATTATGTTGGTGCGGCTTCGGAACTTTTAAATATCTTGATATATCTCGAGAACTACGCATCTGATCAAAAAATATCATAGAACATAAAAAGTAGGAAACTTAATTCTCTACAAAAAAGGTCTCTTAACATTTTGCCATTGCTCGCTTCGTTTCCGAGATATTTGCAGATTTATCACAAGGGAAGGGGCCTGACGGACATATTTCGAGATATTTCTTCTTCTTGTTGTTCTTCTTCTGCACAGCTAAGCTGGAAGTGGCATTTGCGGCTCGCACTATTGCAGAGTTATCTCAAAGAAAGGGGCCACGGTGTTTCTGTATCTCTATTATGTTGGTGCGGCTTCGGAACTTTTAAATATCTCGATATATCTCGAAAACTACGCTTCTGATCAAAAAATATCATAGAACATAAATTGTAGGAAACATAGTTCGCTACAAAAAAGGTCTCTCAACATTTTGCCATAGCTCGCTTCGTTTCCGAGATATTTGCAGATATATCTCAAGGGCAGGGGCCTGACGGACATATTTCGAGATATTTCTTCTTCTTGTTGTTCTTCTTCTGCACAGCTAAGCTGGAAGTGGCATTTACAGCTCGCAATAGTGCAGAGTTATCTCAAAGAAAGGGGCCACGGTGTTTCTGTATCTCTATTATGTTGGTGCGGCTTCGGAACTTTTAAATATCTTGATATATCTCGAGAACTGCGCATCTGATCAAAAAATATCATAGAACATAAAAAGTAGGAAACTTAATTCTCTACAAAAAGGTCTCTTAACATTTTGCCATAGCTCGCTTCGTTTCCGAGATATTTGCAGATTTATCTCAAGGGAAGGGGCCTGACGGACATATTTCGAGATATTTCTTCTTCTTGTTGTTCTTCTTCTGCACAGCTAAGCTGGAAGTGGCATTTGCAGCTCGCAATAGTGCAGAGTTATCTCAAAGAGAGGGGCCACGGTTTTACTGTATCTCTATTATGTCGGTGCGGCTTCGGAACTTTTAAATATCTTGATATATCTCGAGAACTACGCATCTGATCAAAAAATATCATAGAACATAAAAAGTAGGAAACTTAATTCTCTACAAAAAAGGTCTCTCAACATTTTGCCATAGCTCGCTTCGTTTCCGAGATATTTGCAGATTTATCTCAAGGGAAGGGGCCTAACGGACATATTTCGAGATATTTCTTCTTCTTGTTGTTCTTCTTCTGCACAGCTAAGCTGGAAGTGGCATTTGCGGCTCGCACTATTGCAGAGTTATCTCAAAGAAAGGGGCCACGGTGTTTCTGTATCTCTATTATGTTGGTGCGGCTTCGGAACTTTTAAATATCTCGATATATCTCGAAAACTACGCTTCTGATCAAAAAATATCATAGAACATAAATTGTAGGAAACATAATTCGCTACAAAAAAGGTCTCTTAACATTTTGCCATAGCTCGCTTCGTTTCCGAGATATTTGCAGATATATCTCAAGGGAAGGGGCCTGACGGACATATTTCGAGATATTTCTTCTTCTTGATGTTCTTCTTCTGCACAGCTAAGCTGGAAGTGGCATTTGCAGCTCGCAATAGTGCAAAGTTATCTCAAAGAAAGGGGCCACGGTGTTTCTGTATCTCTATTATGTTGGTGCGGCTTCGGAACTTTTAAATATCTTGATATATCTCGAGAACTACGCATCTGATCAAAAAATATCATAGAACATAAAAAGTAGGAAACTTAATTCTCGACAAAAAAGGTCTCTCAACATTTTGCCATAGCTCGCTTCGTTTCCGAGATATTTGCAGATATATCTCAAGGGCAGGAGCCTGACGGACATATTTCGAGATATTTCTTCTTCTTGTTGTTCTTCTTCTGCACAGCTAAACTGGAAGTGGCATTTCCAGCTCGCAATAGTGCAGAGTTATCTCAAAGAGAGGGGCCACGGTGTTTCTGTATCTCTATTATGTTGGTGCGGCTTCGGAACTTTTAAATATCTTGATATATCTCGAGAACTACGCATCTGATCAAAAAATATCATAGAACATAAAAAGTAGGAAACTTAATTCTCTACAAAAAAGGTCTCTTAACATTTTGCCATAGCTCGCTTCGTTTCCGAGATATTTGCAGATTTATCTCAAGGGAAGGGGCCTGACGGACATATTTCGAGATATTTCTTCTTCTTGTTGTTCTTCTTCTGCACAGCTAAGCTGGAAGTGGCATTTGCGGCTCGCACTAGTGCAGAGTTATCTCAAAGAAAGGGGCCACGGTGTTTCTGTATCTCTATTATGTTGGTGCGGCTTCGGAACTTTTAAATATCTCGATATATCTCGAAAACTACGCTTCTGATCAAAAAATATCATAGAACATAAATTGTAGGAAACATAATTCTCTACAAAAAACGTCTCTTAACATTTTGCCATAGCTCGCTTCGTTTCCGAGATATTTGCAGATTCAGCTCAAAGGAACGGGCCTGACGGACATATTTCGAGATATTTCTTCTTCTTGTTGTTCTTCCTCTGCACAGCTAAGCTGGAAGTGGCATTTGCAGCTCGCAATAGTGCAGAGTTATCTCAAAGAAAGGGGCCACGGTGTTTCTGTATCTCTATTATGTTGGTGCGGCTTCGGAACTTTTAAATATCTCGATATATCTCGAAAACTACGCTTCTGATCAAAAAATATCATAGAACATAAATTGTAGGAAACATAATTCGCTACAAAAAAGGTCTCTTAACATTTTGCCATAGCTCGCTTCGTTTCCGAGATATTTGCAGATATATCTCAAGGGAAGGGGCCTGACGGACATATTTCGAGATATTTCTTCTTCTTGATGTTCTTCTTCTGCACAGCTAAGCTGGAAGTGGCATTTGCAGCTCGCAATAGTGCAAAGTTATCTCAAAGAAAGGGGCCACGGTGTTTCTGTATCTCTATTATGTTGGTGCGGCTTCGGAACTTTTAAATATCTTGATATATCTCGAGAACTACGCATCTGATCAAAAAGTATCATAGAACATAAAAAGTAGGAAACTTAATTCTCGACAAAAAAGGTCTCTCAACATTTTGCCATAGCTCGCTTCGTTTCCGAGATATTTGCAGATATATCTCAAGGGCAGGGGCCTGACGGACATATTTCGAGATATTTCTTCTTCTTGTTGTTCTTCTTCTGCACAGCTAAGCTGGAAGTGGCATTTACAGCTCGCAATAGTGCAGAGTTATCTCAAAGAAAGGGGCCACGGTGTTTCTGTATCTCTATTATGTTGGTGCGGCTTCGGAACTTTTAAATATCTTGATATATCTCGAGAACTGCGCATCTGATCAAAAAATATCATAGAACATAAAAAGTAGGAAACTTAATTCTCTACAAAAAGGTCTCTTAACATTTTGCCATAGCTCGCTTCGTTTCCGAGATATTTGCAGATTTATCTCAAGGGAAGGGGCCTGACGGACATATTTCGAGATATTTCTTCTTCTTGTTGTTCTTCTTCTGCACAGCTAAGCTGGAAGTGGCATTTGCAGCTCGCAATAGTGCAGAGTTATCTCAAAGAGAGGGGCCACGGTTTTACTGTATCTCTATTATGTCGGTGCGGCTTCGGAACTTTTAAATATCTTGATATATCTCGAGAACTACGCATCTGATCAAAAAATATCATAGAACATAAAAAGTAGGAAACTTAATTCTCTACAAAAAAGGTCTCTCAACATTTTGCCATAGCTCGCTTCGTTTCCGAGATATTTGCAGATTTATCTCAAGGGAAGGGGCCTAACGGACATATTTCGAGATATTTCTTCTTCTTGTTGTTCTTCTTCTGCACAGCTAAGCTGGAAGTGGCATTTGCGGCTCGCACTATTGCAGAGTTATCTCAAAGAAAGGGGCCACGGTGTTTCTGTATCTCTATTATGTTGGTGCGGCTTCGGAACTTTTAAATATCTCGATATATCTCGAAAACTACGCTTCTGATCAAAAAATATCATAGAACATAAATTGTAGGAAACATAATTCGCTACAAAAAAGGTCTCTTAACATTTTGCCATAGCTCGCTTCGTTTCCGAGATATTTGCAGATATATCTCAAGGGAAGGGGCCTGACGGACATATTTCGAGATATTTCTTCTTCTTGATGTTCTTCTTCTGCACAGCTAAGCTGGAAGTGGCATTTGCAGCTCGCAATAGTGCAAAGTTATCTCAAAGAAAGGGGCCACGGTGTTTCTGTATCTCTATTATGTTGGTGCGGCTTCGGAACTTTTAAATATCTTGATATATCTCGAGAACTACGCATCTGATCAAAAAATATCATAGAACATAAAAAGTAGGAAACTTAATTCTCGACAAAAAAGGTCTCTCAACATTTTGCCATAGCTCGCTTCGTTTCCGAGATATTTGCAGATATATCTCAAGGGCAGGAGCCTGACGGACATATTTCGAGATATTTCTTCTTCTTGTTGTTCTTCTTCTGCACAGCTAAACTGGAAGTGGCATTTCCAGCTCGCAATAGTGCAGAGTTATCTCAAAGAGAGGGGCCACGGTGTTTCTGTATCTCTATTATGTTGGTGCGGCTTCGGAACTTTTAAATATCTTGATATATCTCGAGAACTACGCATCTGATCAAAAAATATCATAGAACATAAAAAGTAGGAAACTTAATTCTCTACAAAAAAGGTCTCTTAACATTTTGCCATAGCTCGCTTCGTTTCCGAGATATTTGCAGATTTATCTCAAGGGAAGGGGCCTGACGGACATATTTCGAGATATTTCTTCTTCTTGTTGTTCTTCTTCTGCACAGCTAAGCTGGAAGTGGCATTTGCGGCTCGCACTAGTGCAGAGTTATCTCAAAGAAAGGGGCCACGGTGTTTCTGTATCTCTATTATGTTGGTGCGGCTTCGGAACTTTTAAATATCTCGATATATCTCGAAAACTACGCTTCTGATCAAAAAATATCATAGAACATAAATTGTAGGAAACATAATTCTCTACAAAAAACGTCTCTTAACATTTTGCCATAGCTCGCTTCGTTTCCGAGATATTTGCAGATTCAGCTCAAAGGAACGGGCCTGACGGACATATTTCGAGATATTTCTTCTTCTTGTTGTTCTTCCTCTGCACAGCTAAGCTGGAAGTGGCATTTGCAGCTCGCAATAGTGCAGAGTTATCTCAAAGAAAGGGGCCACGGTGTTTCTGTATCTCTATTATGTTGGTGCGGCTTCGGAACTTTTAAATATCTCGATATATCTCGAAAACTACGCTTCTGATCAAAAAATATCATAGAACATAAATTGTAGGAAACATAATTCGCTACAAAAAAGGTCTCTTAACATTTTGCCATAGCTCGCTTCGTTTCCGAGATATTTGCAGATATATCTCAAGGGAAGGGGCCTGACGGACATATTTCGAGATATTTCTTCTTCTTGATGTTCTTCTTCTGCACAGCTAAGCTGGAAGTGGCATTTGCAGCTCGCAATAGTGCAAAGTTATCTCAAAGAAAGGGGCCACGGTGTTTCTGTATCTCTATTATGTTGGTGCGGCTTCGGAACTTTTAAATATCTTGATATATCTCGAGAACTACGCATCTGATCAAAAAGTATCATAGAACATAAAAAGTAGGAAACTTAATTCTCGACAAAAAAGGTCTCTCAACATTTTGCCATAGCTCGCTTCGTTTCCGAGATATTTGCAGATATATCTCAAGGGCAGGAGCCTGACGGACATATTTCGAGATATTTCTTCTTCTTGTTGTTCTTCTTCTGCACAGCTAAACTGGAAGTGGCATTTCCAGCTCGCAATAGTGCAGAGTTATCTCAAAGAGAGGGGCCACGGTGTTTCTGTATCTCTATTATGTTGGTGCGGCTTCGGAACTTTTAAATATCTTGATATATCTCGAGAACTACGCATCTGATCAAAAAATATCATAGAACATAAAAAGTAGGAAACTTAATTCTCTACAAAAAAGGTCTCTTAACATTTTGCCATAGCTCGCTTCGTTTCCGAGATATTTGCAGATTTATCTCAAGGGAAGGGGCCTGACGGACATATTTCGAGATATTTCTTCTTCTTGTTGTTCTTCTTCTGCACAGCTAAGCTGGAAGTGGCATTTGCGGCTCGCACTAGTGCAGAGTTATCTCAAAGAAAGGGGCCACGGTGTTTCTGTATCTCTATTATGTTGGTGCGGCTTCGGAACTTTTAAATATCTCGATATATCTCGAAAACTACGCTTCTGATCAAAAAATATCATAGAACATAAATTGTAGGAAACATAATTCTCTACAAAAAACGTCTCTTAACATTTTGCCATAGCTCGCTTCGTTTCCGAGATATTTGCAGATTCAGCTCAAAGGAACGGGCCTGACGGACATATTTCGAGATATTTCTTCTTCTTGTTGTTCTTCCTCTGCACAGCTAAGCTGGAAGTGGCATTTGCAGCTCGCAATAGTGCAGAGTTATCTCAAAGAAAGGGGCCACGGTGTTTCTGTATCTCTATTATGTTGGTGCGGCTTCGGAACTTTTAAATATCTCGATATATCTCGAAAACTACGCTTCTGATCAAAAAATATCATAGAACATAAATTGTAGGAAACATAATTCGCTACAAAAAAGGTCTCTCAACATTTTGCCATAGCTCGCTTCGTTTCCGAGATATTTGCAGATATATCTCAAGGGCAGGAGCCTGACGGACATATTTCGAGATATTTCTTCTTCTTGTTGTTCTTCTTCTGCACAGCTAAGCTGGAAGTGGTATTTACAGCTCGCAATAGTGCAGAGTTATCTCAAAGAAAGGGGCCACGGTGTTTCTGTATCTCTATTATGTTGGTGCGGCTTCGGAACTTTTAAATATCTTGATATATCTCGAGAACTACGCATCTGATCAAAAAATATCATAGAACATAAAAAGTAGGAAACTTAATTCTCTACAAAAAAGGTCTCTTAACATTTTGCCATTGCTCGCTTCGTTTCCGAGATATTTGCAGATTTATCACAAGGGAAGGGGCCTGACGGACATATTTCGAGATATTTCTTCTTCTTGTTGTTCTTCTTCTGCACAGCTAAGCTGGAAGTGGCATTTGCGGCTCGCACTATTGCAGAGTTATCTCAAAGAAAGGGGCCACGGTGTTTCTGTATCTCTATTATGTTGGTGCGGCTTCGGAACTTTTAAATATCTCGATATATCTCGAAAACTACGCTTCTGATCAAAAAATATCATAGAACATAAATTGTAGGAAACATAGTTCGCTACAAAAAAGGTCTCTCAACATTTTGCCATAGCTCGCTTCGTTTCCGAGATATTTGCAGATATATCTCAAGGGCAGGGGCCTGACGGACATATTTCGAGATATTTCTTCTTCTTGTTGTTCTTCTTCTGCACAGCTAAGCTGGAAGTGGCATTTACAGCTCGCAATAGTGCAGAGTTATCTCAAAGAAAGGGGCCACGGTGTTTCTGTATCTCTATTATGTTGGTGCGGCTTCGGAACTTTTAAATATCTTGATATATCTCGAGAACTGCGCATCTGATCAAAAAATATCATAGAACATAAAAAGTAGGAAACTTAATTCTCTACAAAAAAGGTCTCTTAACATTTTGCCATAGCTCGCTTCGTTTCCGAGATATTTGCAGATTTATCTCAAGGGAAGGGGCCTGACGGACATATTTCGAGATATTTCTTCTTCTTGTTGTTCTTCTTCTGCACAGCTAAGCTGGAAGTGGCATTTGCAGCTCGCAATAGTGCAGAGTTATCTCAAAGAGAGGGGCCACGGTTTTACTGTATCTCTATTATGTCGGTGCGGCTTCGGAACTTTTAAATATCTTGATATATCTCGAGAACTACGCATCTGATCAAAAAATATCATAGAACATAAAAAGTAGGAAACTTAATTCTCTACAAAAAAGGTCTCTCAACATTTTGCCATAGCTCGCTTCGTTTCCGAGATATTTGCAGATTTATCTCAAGGGAAGGGGCCTAACGGACATATTTCGAGATATTTCTTCTTCTTGTTGTTCTTCTTCTGCACAGCTAAGCTGGAAGTGGCATTTGCGGCTCGCACTATTGCAGAGTTATCTCAAAGAAAGGGGCCACGGTGTTTCTGTATCTCTATTATGTTGGTGCGGCTTCGGAACTTTTAAATATCTCGATATATCTCGAAAACTACGCTTCTGATCAAAAAATATCATAGAACATAAATTGTAGGAAACATAATTCGCTACAAAAAAGGTCTCTTAACATTTTGCCATAGCTCGCTTCGTTTCCGAGATATTTGCAGATATATCTCAAGGGAAGGGGCCTGACGGACATATTTCGAGATATTTCTTCTTCTTGATGTTCTTCTTCTGCACAGCTAAGCTGGAAGTGGCATTTGCAGCTCGCAATAGTGCAAAGTTATCTCAAAGAAAGGGGCCACGGTGTTTCTGTATCTCTATTATGTTGGTGCGGCTTCGGAACTTTTAAATATCTTGATATATCTCGAGAACTACGCATCTGATCAAAAAATATCATAGAACATAAAAAGTAGGAAACTTAATTCTCGACAAAAAAGGTCTCTCAACATTTTGCCATAGCTCGCTTCGTTTCCGAGATATTTGCAGATATATCTCAAGGGCAGGAGCCTGACGGACATATTTCGAGATATTTCTTCTTCTTGTTGTTCTTCTTCTGCACAGCTAAACTGGAAGTGGCATTTCCAGCTCGCAATAGTGCAGAGTTATCTCAAAGAGAGGGGCCACGGTGTTTCTGTATCTCTATTATGTTGGTGCGGCTTCGGAACTTTTAAATATCTTGATATATCTCGAGAACTACGCATCTGATCAAAAAATATCATAGAACATAAAAAGTAGGAAACTTAATTCTCTGCAAAAAAGGTCTCTTAACATTTTGCCATAGCTCGCTTCGTTTCCGAGATATTTGCAGATTTATCTCAAGGGAAGGGGCCTGACGGACATATTTCGAGATATTTCTTCTTCTTGTTGTTCTTCTTCTGCACAGCTAAGCTGGAAGTGGCATTTGCGGCTCGCACTAGTGCAGAGTTATCTCAAAGAAAGGGGCCACGGTGTTTCTGTATCTCTATTATGTTGGTGCGGCTTCGGAACTTTTAAATATCTCGATATATCTCGAAAACTACGCTTCTGATCAAAAAATATCATAGAACATAAATTGTAGGAAACATAATTCTCTACAAAAAACGTCTCTTAACATTTTGCCATAGCTCGCTTCGTTTCCGAGATATTTGCAGATTCAGCTCAAAGGAACGGGCCTGACGGACATATTTCGAGATATTTCTTCTTCTTGTTGTTCTTCCTCTGCACAGCTAAGCTGGAAGTGGCATCTGCAGCTCGCAATAGTGCAGAGTTATCTCAAAGAAAGGGGCCACGGTGTTTCTGTATCTCTATTATGTTGGTGCGGCTTCGGAACTTTTAAATATCTCGATATATCTCGAAAACTACGCTTCTGATCAAAAAATATCATAGAACATAAATTGTAGGAAACATAATTCGCTACAAAAAAGGTCTCTCAACATTTTGCCATAGCTCGCTTCGTTTCCGAGATATTTGCAGATATATCTCAAGGGCAGGGGCCTGACGGACATATTTCGAGATATTTCTTCTTCTTGTTGTTCTTCTTCTGCACAGCTAAGCTGGAAGTGGTATTTACAGCTCGCAATAGTGCAGAGTTATCTCAAAGAAAGGGGCCACGGTGTTTCTGTATCTCTATTATGTTGGTGCGGCTTCGGAACTTTTAAATATCTTGATATATCTCGAGAACTACGCATCTGATCAAAAAATATCATAGAACATAAAAAGTAGGAAACTTAATTCTCTACAAAAAAGGTCTCTTAACATTTTGCCATTGCTCGCTTCGTTTCCGAGATATTTGCAGATTTATCACAAGGGAAGGGGCCTGACGGACATATTTCGAGATATTTCTTCTTCTTGTTGTTCTTCTTCTGCACAGCTAAGCTGGAAGTGGCATTTGCGGCTCGCACTATTGCAGAGTTATCTCAAAGAAAGGGGCCACGGTGTTTCTGTATCTCTATTATGTTGGTGCGGCTTCGGAACTTTTAAATATCTCGATATATCTCGAAAACTACGCTTCTGATCAAAAAATATCATAGAACATAAATTGTAGGAAACATAGTTCGCTACAAAAAAGGTCTCTCAACATTTTGCCATAGCTCGCTTCGTTTCCGAGATATTTGCAGATATATCTCAAGGGCAGGGGCCTGACGGACATATTTCGAGATATTTCTTCTTCTTGTTGTTCTTCTTCTGCACAGCTAAGCTGGAAGTGGCATTTGCAGCTCGCAATAGTGCAGAGTTATCTCAAAGAGAGGGGCCACGGTTTTACTGTATCTCTATTATGTCGGTGCGGCTTCGGAACTTTTAAATATCTTGATATATCTCGAGAACTACGCATCTGATCAAAAAATATCATAGAACATAAAAAGTAGGAAACTTAATTCTCTACAAAAAAGGTCTCTCAACATTTTGCCATAGCTCGCTTCGTTTCCGAGATATTTGCAGATTTATCTCAAGGGAAGGGGCCTAACGGACATATTTCGAGATATTTCTTCTTCTTGTTGTTCTTCTTCTGCACAGCTAAGCTGGAAGTGGCATTTGCGGCTCGCACTATTGCAGAGTTATCTCAAAGAAAGGGGCCACGGTGTTTCTGTATCTCTATTATGTTGGTGCGGCTTCGGAACTTTTAAATATCTCGATATATCTCGAAAACTACGCTTCTGATCAAAAAATATCATAGAACATAAATTGTAGGAAACATAATTCGCTACAAAAAAGGTCTCTCAACATTTTGCCATAGCTCGCTTCGTTTCCGAGATATTTGCAGATTTATCTCAAGGGAAGGGGCCTAACGGACATATTTCGAGATATTTCTTCTTCTTGTTGTTCTTCTTCTGCACAGCTAAGCTGGAAGTGGCATTTGCGGCTCGCACTATTGCAGAGTTATCTCAAAGAAAGGGGCCACGGTGTTTCTGTATCTCTATTATGTTGGTGCGGCTTCGGAACTTTTAAATATCTTGATATAGCTCGAGAACTACGCGTCTGATCAAAAAATATCATAGAACATAAAAAGTAGGAAACATAATTCTCTACAAAAAAGGTCTCTTAACATTTTGCCATAGCTCGCTTCGTTTCCGAGATATTTGCAGATTTATCTCAAGGGAAGGGGCCTGACGGACATATTTCGAGATATTTCTTCTTCTTGTTGTTCTTCTTCTGCACAGCTAAGCTGGAAGTGGCATTTGCGGCTCGCACTAGTACACAGTTATCTCAAAGAAAGGGGCCACGGTGTTTCTGTATCTCTATTATGTTGGTGCGGCTTCGGAACTTTTAAATATCTTGATATATCTCGAGAACTGCGCATCTGATCAAAAAATATCATAGAACCTAAAAAGTAGGAAACTTAATTCTCTACAAAAAAGGTCTCTTAACATTTTGCCATAGCTCGCTTCGTTTCCGAGATATTTGCAGATTTATCTCAAGGGAAGGGGCCTAACGGACATATTTCGAGATATTTCTTCTTCTTGTTGTTCTTCTTCTGCACAGCTAAACTGGAAGTGGCATTTCCAGCTCGCAATAGTGCAGAGCTATCTCAAAGAAAGGGGCCACGGTGTTTCTGTATCTCTATTATGTTGGTGCGGCTTCGGAACTTTTAAATATCTTGATATATCTCGAGAACTACGCATCTGATCAAAAAATATCATAGAACATTATAAGTAGGAAACTTAATTCTCTACAAAAAAGGTCTCTTAACATTTTGCCATAGCTCGCTTCGTTTCCGAGATATTTGCAGATTCAGCTCAAAGGAACGGGCCTGACGGACATATTTCGAGATACTTCTTTTTCTTGTTGTTCTTCCTCTGCACAGCTAAGCTGGAAGTGGCATTTCCAGCTCGCAATAGTGCAGAGTTATCTCAAAGAAAGGAGCCACGGTGTTTCTGTATCTCTATTATGTTGGTGCGGCTTCGGAACTTTTAAATATCTTGATATATCTCGAGAACTGCGCATCTGATCAAAAAATATCATAGAACATAAAAAGTAGGAAACTTAATTCTCTACAAAAAAGGTCTCTTAACATTTTGCCATAGCTCGCTTCGTTTCCGAGATATTTGCAGATTTATCTCAAGGGAAGGGGCCTAACGGACATATTTCGAGATATTTCTTCTTCTTGTTGTTCTTCTTCTGCACAGCTAAACTGGAAGTGGCATTTCCAGCTCGCAATAGTGCAGAGCTATCTCAAAGAAAGGGGCCACGGTGTTTCTGTATCTCTATTATGTTGGTGCGGCTTCGGAACTTTTAAATATCTTGATATATCTCGAGAACTACGCATCTGATCAAAAAATATCATAGAACATTATAAGTAGGAAACTTAATTCTCTACAAAAAAGGTCTCTTAACATTTTGCCATAGCTCGCTTCGTTTCCGAGATATTTGCAGATTTATCTCAAGGGAAGGGGCCTAACGGACATATTTCGAGATATTTCTTCTTCTTGTTGTTCTTCTTCTGCACAGCTAAACTGGAAGTGGCATTTCCAGCTCGCAATAGTGCAGAGTTATCTCAAAGAAAGGGGCCACGGTGTTTCTGTATCTCTATTATGTTGGTGCGGCTTCGGAACTTTTAAATATCTTGATATATCTCGAGAACTACGCATCTGATCAAAAAATATCATAGAACATTATAAGTAGGAAACTTAATTCTCTACAAAAAAGGTCTCCTAACATTTTGCCATAGCTCGCGTCGTTTCCGAGATATTTGCAGATTTATCTCAAGGGAAGGGGCCTAACGGACATATTTCGAGATATTTCTTCTTCTTGTTGTTCTTCTTCTGCACAGCTAAACTGGAAGTGGCATTTCCAGCTCGCTATAGTGCAGAGTTATCTCAAAGAAAGGAGCCACGGTGTTTCTGTATCTCTATTATGTTGGTGCGGCTTCGGAACTTTTAAATATCTTGATATATCTCGAGAACTACGCATCTGATCAAAAAATATCATACAACATAAAAAGTAGGAAACTTAATTCTCTACAAAAAAGGTCTCCTAACATTTTGCCATACCTCGCTTCGTTTCCGAGATATTTGCAGATTTATCTCAAGGGAAGGGGCCTGACGGACATATTTCGAGATATTTCTTCTTCTTGTTGTTCTTCTTCTGCACAGCTAAGCTGGAAGTGGCATTTGCGGCTCGCACTATTGCAGAGTTATCTCAAAGAAAGGGGCCACGGTGTTTCTGTATCTCTATTATGTTGGTGCGGCTTCGGAACTTTTAAATATCTCGATATATCTCGAAAACTACGCTTCTGATCAAAAAATATCATAGAACATAAATTGTAGGAAACATAATTCGCTACAAAAAAGGTCTCTCAACATTTTGCCATAGCTCGCTTCGTTTCCGAGATATTTGCAGATTTATCTCAAGGGAAGGGGCCTAACGGACATATTTCGAGATATTTCTTCTTCTTGTTGTTCTTCTTCTGCACAGCTAAGCTGGAAGTGGCATTTGCGGCTCGCACTATTGCAGAGTTATCTCAAAGAAAGGGGCCACGGTGTTTCTGTATCTCTATTATGTTGGTGCGGCTTCGGAACTTTTAAATATCTTGATATATCTCGAGAACTACGCGTCTGATCAAAAAATATCATAGAACATAAAAAGTAGGAAACATAATTCTCTACAAAAAAGGTCTCTTAACATTTTGCCATAGCTCGCTTCGTTTCCGAGATATTTGCAGATTTATCTCAAGGGAAGGGGCCTGACGGACATATTTCGAGATATTTCTTCTTCTTGTTGTTCTTCTTCTGCACAGCTAAGCTGGAAGTGGCATTTGCGGCTCGCACTAGTACACAGTTATCTCAAAGAAAGGGGCCACGGTGTTTCTGTATCTCTATTATGTTGGTGCGGCTTCGGAACTTTTAAATATCTTGATATATCTCGAGAACTGCGCATCTGATCAAAAAATATCATAGAACCTAAAAAGTAGGAAACTTAATTCTCTACAAAAAAGGTCTCTTAACATTTTGCCATAGCTCGCTTCGTTTCCGAGATATTTGCAGATTTATCTCAAGGGAAGGGGCCTAACGGACATATTTCGAGATATTTCTTCTTCTTGTTGTTCTTCTTCTGCACAGCTAAACTGGAAGTGGCATTTCCAGCTCGCAATAGTGCAGAGCTATCTCAAAGAAAGGGGCCACGGTGTTTCTGTATCTCTATTATGTTGGTGCGGCTTCGGAACTTTTAAATATCTTGATATATCTCGAGAACTACGCATCTGATCAAAAAATATCATAGAACATTATAAGTAGGAAACTTAATTCTCTACAAAAAAGGTCTCTTAACATTTTGCCATAGCTCGCTTCGTTTCCGAGATATTTGCAGATTCAGCTCAAAGGAACGGGCCTGACGGACATATTTCGAGATACTTCTTTTTCTTGTTGTTCTTCCTCTGCACAGCTAAGCTGGAAGTGGCATTTCCAGCTCGCAATAGTGCAGAGTTATCTCAAAGAAAGGAGCCACGGTGTTTCTGTATCTCTATTATGTTGGTGCGGCTTCGGAACTTTTAAATATCTTGATATATCTCGAGAACTGCGCATCTGATCAAAAAATATCATAGAACATAAAAAGTAGGAAACTTAATTCTCTACAAAAAAGGTCTCTTAACATTTTGCCATAGCTCGCTTCGTTTCCGAGATATTTGCAGATTTATCTCAAGGGAAGGGGCCTAACGGACATATTTCGAGATATTTCTTCTTCTTGTTGTTCTTCTTCTGCACAGCTAAACTGGAAGTGGCATTTCCAGCTCGCAATAGTGCAGAGCTATCTCAAAGAAAGGGGCCACGGTGTTTCTGTATCTCTATTATGTTGGTGCGGCTTCGGAACTTTTAAATATCTTGATATATCTCGAGAACTACGCATCTGATCAAAAAATATCATAGAACATTATAAGTAGGAAACTTAATTCTCTACAAAAAAGGTCTCCTAACATTTTGCCATAGCTCGCGTCGTTTCCGAGATATTTGCAGATTTATCTCAAGGGAAGGGGCCTAACGGACATATTTCGAGATATTTCTTCTTCTTGTTGTTCTTCTTCTGCACAGCTAAACTGGAAGTGGCATTTCCAGCTCGCTATAGTGCAGAGTTATCTCAAAGAAAGGAGCCACGGTGTTTCTGTATCTCTATTATGTTGGTGCGGCTTCGGAACTTTTAAATATCTTGATATATCTCGAGAACTACGCATCTGATCAAAAAATATCATACAACATAAAAAGTAGGAAACTTAATTCTCTACAAAAAAGGTCTCCTAACATTTTGCCATACCTCGCTTCGTTTCCGAGATATTTGCAGATTTATCTCAAGGGAAGGGGCCTGACGGACATATTTCGAGATATTTCTTCTTCTTGTTGTTCTTCTTCTGCACAGCTAAACTGGAAGTGGCATTTCCAGCTCGCTATAGTGCAGAGTTATCTCAAAGAAAGGAGCCACGGTGTTTCTGTATCTCTATTATGTTGGTGCGGCTTCGGAACTTTTAAATATCTTGATATATCTCGAGAACTACGCATCTGATCAAAAAATATCATACAACATAAAAAGTAGGAAACTTAATTCTCTACAAAAAAGGTCTCCTAACATTTTGCCATACCTCGCTTCGTTTCCGAGATATTTGCAGATTTATCTCAAGGGAAGGGGCCTGACGGACATATTTCGAGATATTTCTTCTTCTTGTTGTTCTTCTTCTGCACAGCTAAGCTGGAAGTGGCATTTGCGGCTCGCACTATTGCAGAGTTATCTCAAAGAAAGGGGCCACGGTGTTTCTGTATCTCTATTATGTTGGTGCGGCTTCGGAACTTTTAAATATCTCGATATATCTCGAAAACTACGCTTCTGATCAAAAAATATCATAGAACATAAATTGTAGGAAACATAATTCGCTACAAAAAAGGTCTCTCAACATTTTGCCATAGCTCGCTTCGTTTCCGAGATATTTGCAGATTTATCTCAAGGGAAGGGGCCTAACGGACATATTTCGAGATATTTCTTCTTCTTGTTGTTCTTCTTCTGCACAGCTAAGCTGGAAGTGGCATTTGCGGCTCGCACTATTGCAGAGTTATCTCAAAGAAAGGGGCCACGGTGTTTCTGTATCTCTATTATGTTGGTGCGGCTTCGGAACTTTTAAATATCTTGATATATCTCGAGAACTACGCGTCTGATCAAAAAATATCATAGAACATAAAAAGTAGGAAACATAATTCTCTACAAAAAAGGTCTCTTAACATTTTGCCATAGCTCGCTTCGTTTCCGAGATATTTGCAGATTTATCTCAAGGGAAGGGGCCTGACGGACATATTTCGAGATATTTCTTCTTCTTGTTGTTCTTCTTCTGCACAGCTAAGCTGGAAGTGGCATTTGCGGCTCGCACTAGTACACAGTTATCTCAAAGAAAGGGGCCACGGTGTTTCTGTATCTCTATTATGTTGGTGCGGCTTCGGAACTTTTAAATATCTTGATATATCTCGAGAACTGCGCATCTGATCAAAAAATATCATAGAACCTAAAAAGTAGGAAACTTAATTCTCTACAAAAAAGGTCTCTTAACATTTTGCCATAGCTCGCTTCGTTTCCGAGATATTTGCAGATTTATCTCAAGGGAAGGGGCCTAACGGACATATTTCGAGATATTTCTTCTTCTTGTTGTTCTTCTTCTGCACAGCTAAACTGGAAGTGGCATTTCCAGCTCGCAATAGTGCAGAGCTATCTCAAAGAAAGGGGCCACGGTGTTTCTGTATCTCTATTATGTTGGTGCGGCTTCGGAACTTTTAAATATCTTGATATATCTCGAGAACTACGCATCTGATCAAAAAATATCATAGAACATTATAAGTAGGAAACTTAATTCTCTACAAAAAAGGTCTCTTAACATTTTGCCATAGCTCGCTTCGTTTCCGAGATATTTGCAGATTCAGCTCAAAGGAACGGGCCTGACGGACATATTTCGAGATACTTCTTTTTCTTGTTGTTCTTCCTCTGCACAGCTAAGCTGGAAGTGGCATTTCCAGCTCGCAATAGTGCAGAGTTATCTCAAAGAAAGGAGCCACGGTGTTTCTGTATCTCTATTATGTTGGTGCGGCTTCGGAACTTTTAAATATCTTGATATATCTCGAGAACTGCGCATCTGATCAAAAAATATCATAGAACATAAAAAGTAGGAAACTTAATTCTCTACAAAAAAGGTCTCTTAACATTTTGCCATAGCTCGCTTCGTTTCCGAGATATTTGCAGATTTATCTCAAGGGAAGGGGCCTAACGGACATATTTCGAGATATTTCTTCTTCTTGTTGTTCTTCTTCTGCACAGCTAAACTGGAAGTGGCATTTCCAGCTCGCAATAGTGCAGAGCTATCTCAAAGAAAGGGGCCACGGTGTTTCTGTATCTCTATTATGTTGGTGCGGCTTCGGAACTTTTAAATATCTTGATATATCTCGAGAACTACGCATCTGATCAAAAAATATCATAGAACATTATAAGTAGGAAACTTAATTCTCTACAAAAAAGGTCTCTTAACATTTTGCCATAGCTCGCTTCGTTTCCGAGATATTTGCAGATTTATCTCAAGGGAAGGGGCCTAACGGACATATTTCGAGATATTTCTTCTTCTTGTTGTTCTTCTTCTGCACAGCTAAACTGGAAGTGGCATTTCCAGCTCGCAATAGTGCAGAGTTATCTCAAAGAAAGGGGCCACGGTGTTTCTGTATCTCTATTATGTTGGTGCGGCTTCGGAACTTTTAAATATCTTGATATATCTCGAGAACTACGCATCTGATCAAAAAATATCATAGAACATTATAAGTAGGAAACTTAATTCTCTACAAAAAAGGTCTCCTAACATTTTGCCATAGCTCGCGTCGTTTCCGAGATATTTGCAGATTTATCTCAAGGGAAGGGGCCTAACGGACATATTTCGAGATATTTCTTCTTCTTGTTGTTCTTCTTCTGCACAGCTAAACTGGAAGTGGCATTTCCAGCTCGCTATAGTGCAGAGTTATCTCAAAGAAAGGAGCCACGGTGTTTCTGTATCTCTATTATGTTGGTGCGGCTTCGGAACTTTTAAATATCTTGATATATCTCGAGAACTACGCATCTGATCAAAAAATATCATACAACATAAAAAGTAGGAAACTTAATTCTCTACAAAAAAGGTCTCCTAACATTTTGCCATACCTCGCTTCGTTTCCGAGATATTTGCAGATTTATCTCAAGGGAAGGGGCCTGACGGACATATTTCGAGATATTTCTTCTTCTTGTTGTTCTTCTTCTGCACAGCTAAGCTGGAAGTGGCATTTGCGGCTCGCACTAGTGCAGAGTTATCTCAAAGAAAGGGGCCACGGTGTTTCTGTATCTGTATTATGTTGGTGCGGCTTCGGAACTTTTAAATATCTTGATATATCTCGAGAACTACGCATCTGATCAAAAAATATCATAGAACATAAAAAGTAGGAAACTTAATTCTCTACAAAAAAGGTCTCTCAACATTTTGCCATAGCTCGCTTCGTTTCCGAGATATTTGCAGATTCAGCTCAAAGGAACGGGCCTGACGGACATATTTCGAGATACTTCTTTTTCTTGTTGTTCTTCCTCTGCACAGCTAAGCTGGAAGTGGCATTTGCAGCTCGCAATAGTGCAGAGTTATCTCAAAGAAAGGGGCCACGGTGTTTCTGTATCTCTATTATGTTGGTGCGGCTTCGGAACTTTTAAATATCTTGATATATCTCGAGAACTACGCATCTGATCAAAAAATATCATAGAACATAAAAAGTAGGAAACTTAATTCTCTACAAAAAAGGTCTCTTAACATTTTGCCATAGCTCGCTTCGTTTCCGAGATATTTGCAGATTTATCTCAAGGGAAGGGGCCTAACGGACATATTTCGAGATATTTCTTCTTCTTGTTGTTCTTCTTCTGCACAGCTAAACTGGAACTGGCATTTCCAGCTCGCAATAGTGCAGAGTTATCTCAAAGAAAAGGGCCACGGTGTTTCTGTATCTGTATTATGTTGGTGCGGCTTCGGCACTTTTAAATATCTTGATATATCTCGAGAACTACGCATCTGATCAAAAAATATCATAGAAGATAAAAAGTAGGAAACTTAATTCTCTACAAAAAAGGTCTCTTAACATTTCGCCATAGCTCGCTTCGTTCCCGAGATATTTGCAGATTTATCTCAAGGGAAGGGGCCTGTCGGACATATTTCGAGATATTTCTTCTTCTTGTTGTTCTTCTTCTGCACAGCTAAGCTGGAAGTGGCATTTGCGGCTCGCACTAGTGCAGAGTTATCTCAAAGAAAGGGGCCACGGTGTTTCTGTATCTCTATTATGTTGGTGCGGCTTCGGAACTTTTAAATATCTTGATATATCTCGAGAACTACGCATCTGATCAAAAAATATCATAGAACATTATAAGTAGGAAACTTAATTCTCTACAAAAAAGGTCTCCTAACATTTTGCCATAGCTCGCGTCGTTTCCGAGATATTTGCAGATTTATCTCAAGGGAAGGGGCCTAACGGACATATTTCGAGATATTTCTTCTTCTTGTTGTTCTTCTTCTGCACAGCTAAACTGGAAGTGGCATTTCCAGCTCGCTATAGTGCAGAGTTATCTCAAAGAAAGGAGCCACGGTGTTTCTGTATCTCTATTATGTTGGTGCGGCTTCGGAACTTTTAAATATCTTGATATATCTCGAGAACTACGCATCTGATCAAAAAATATCATACAACATAAAAAGTAGGAAACTTAATTCTCTACAAAAAAGGTCTCCTAACATTTTGCCATACCTCGCTTCGTTTCCGAGATATTTGCAGATTTATCTCAAGGGAAGGGGCCTGACGGACATATTTCGAGATATTTCTTCTTCTTGTTGTTCTTCTTCTGCACAGCTAAGCTGGAAGTGGCATTTGCGGCTCGCACTAGTGCAGAGTTATCTCAAAGAAAGGGGCCACGGTGTTTCTGTATCTGTATTATGTTGGTGCGGCTTCGGAACTTTTAAATATCTTGATATATCTCGAGAACTACGCATCTGATCAAAAAATATCATAGAACATAAAAAGTAGGAAACTTAATTCTCTACAAAAAAGGTCTCTCAACATTTTGCCATAGCTCGCTTCGTTTCCGAGATATTTGCAGATTCAGCTCAAAGGAACGGGCCTGACGGACATATTTCGAGATACTTCTTTTTCTTGTTGTTCTTCCTCTGCACAGCTAAGCTGGAAGTGGCATTTGCAGCTCGCAATAGTGCAGAGTTATCTCAAAGAAAGGGGCCACGGTGTTTCTGTATCTCTATTATGTTGGTGCGGCTTCGGAACTTTTAAATATCTTGATATATCTCGAGAACTACGCATCTGATCAAAAAATATCATAGAACATAAAAAGTAGGAAACTTAATTCTCTACAAAAAAGGTCTCTTAACATTTTGCCATAGCTCGCTTCGTTTCCGAGATATTTGCAGATTTATCTCAAGGGAAGGGGCCTAACGGACATATTTCGAGATATTTCTTCTTCTTGTTGTTCTTCTTCTGCACAGCTAAACTGGAACTGGCATTTCCAGCTCGCAATAGTGCAGAGTTATCTCAAAGAAAAGGGCCACGGTGTTTCTGTATCTGTATTATGTTGGTGCGGCTTCGGCACTTTTAAATATCTTGATATATCTCGAGAACTACGCATCTGATCAAAAAATATCATAGAAGATAAAAAGTAGGAAACTTAATTCTCTACAAAAAAGGTCTCTTAACATTTCGCCATAGCTCGCTTCGTTCCCGAGATATTTGCAGATTTATCTCAAGGGAAGGGGCCTGTCGGACATATTTCGAGATATTTCTTCTTCTTGTTGTTCTTCTTCTGCACAGCTAAGCTGGAAGTGGCATTTGCGGCTCGCACTAGTGCAGAGTTATCTCAAAGAAAGGGGCCACGGTGTTTCTGTATCTGTATTATGTTGGTGCGGCTTCGGAACTTTTAAATATCTTGATATATCTCGAGAACTACGCATCTGATCAAAAAATATCATAGAACATAAAAAGTAGGAAACTTAATTCTCTACAAAAAAGGTCTCTTAACATTTTGCCATAGCTCGCTTCGTTTCCGAGATATTTGCAGATTTATCTCAAGGGAAGGGGCCTGACGGACATATTTCGAGATATTTCTTCTTCTTGTTGTTCTTCTTCTGCACAGCTAAGCTGAAAGTGGCATTTGCGGCTCGCACTAGTGCAGAGTTATCTCAAAGAAAGGGGCCACGGTGTTTCTGTATCTGTATTATGTTGGTGCGGCTTCGGCACTTTTAAATATCTTGATATATCTCGAGAACTACGCATCTGATCAAAAAATATCATAGAACATAAAAAGTAGGAAACTTAATTCTCTACAAAAAAGGTCTCTTAACATTTTGCCATAGCTCGCTTCGTTTCCGAGATATTTGCAGATTTATCTCAAGGGAAGGGGCCTGACGGACATATTTCGAGATATTTCTTCTTCTTGTTGTTCTTCTTCTGCACAGCTAAGCTGGAAGTGGCATTTGCGGCTCGCACTAGTGCAGAGTTATCTCAAAGAAAGGGGCCACGGTGTTTCTGTATCTGTATTATGTTGGTGCGGCTTCGGAACTTTTAAATATCTTGATATATCTCGAGAACTACGCATTTGATCAAAAAATATCATCGAACATAAAAAGTAGGAAACTTAATTCTCTACGAAAAAGGTCTCTTAACATTTTGCCATAGCTGGCTTCGTTTCCGAGATATTTGCAGATTTATCTGAAGGGAAGGGGCCTAACGGACATATTTCGAGATATTTCTTCTTCTTGTTGTTCTTCTTCTGCACAGCTAAACTGGAAGTGGCATTTGCAGGTCGCAATAGTGCAGAGTTATCTCAAAGAAAGGGGCCACGGTGTTTCTGTATCTCTATTATGTTGGTGCGGCTTCGGAACTTTTAAATATCTCGATATATCTCGAAAACTACGCTTCTGATCAAAAAATATGATAGAACGTAAATTGTAGGAAACATTATTCTCTACAAAAAAGGTCTCTTAACATTTTGCCATAGCTCGCTTCGTTTCCGAGATATTTGCAGATTCATCTCAAGGGAAGGGGTCTGACGGACATATTTCGAGATATTTCTTCTTCTTGTTGTTCTTCTTCTGCACAGCTAAGCTCGAAGCGGCATTTGCAGCTCGCAATAGTGCAGAGTTATCTCAAAGAAAGAGGCCACGGTGTTTCTGTACCTCTATTATGTTGGTGCAGTTTTGGAACTTTTAAATATCTTGATATATCTCGAGAACTACGCATCTGATCAAAAAATATCATCGAACATAAAAAGTAGGAAACCTAATTCTCTACAAAAAAGGTCTCTTAACATTTTGCCATAGCTCGCTTCGTTTCCGAGATATTTGCAGATTTATCTCAAGGGAAGTGGCCTGACGGACATATTTCGAGATATTTCTTCTTCTTGTTGTTCTTCTTCTGCACAGCTAAGCTGGAAGTGGCATTTCCAGCTCGCAATAGTGCAGAGTTATCTCAATGAAAGGGGCCACGGTGTTTCTGTATCTCTATTATGTTGGTGCGGCTTCGGAACTTTTAAATATCTTGATATATCTCGAGAACTACGCATCTGATCAAAAAATATCATAGAACATAAAAAGTAGGAAACTTAATTCTCTACAAAAAAGGTCTCTTAACATTTTGCCATAGCTGGCTTCGTTTCCGAGATATTTGCAGATTTATCTGAAGGGAAGGGGCCTAACGGACATATTTCGAGATATTTCTTCTTCTTGTTGTTCTTCTTCTGCACAGCTAAACTGGAAGTGGCATTTGCAGGTCGCAATAGTGCAGAGTTATCTCAAAGAAAGGGGCCACGGTGTTTCTGTATCTCTATTATGTTGGTGCGGCTTCGGAACTTTTAAATATCTCGATATATCTCGAAAACTACGCTTCTGATCAAAAAATATGATAGAACGTAAATTGTAGGAAACATTATTCTCTACAAAAAAGGTCTCTTAACATTTTGCGATAGCTCGCTTCGTTTCCGAGATATTTGCAGATTCATCTCAAGGGAAGGGGTCTGACGGACATATTTCGAGATATTTCTTCTTCTTGTTGTTCTTCTTCTGCACAGCTAAGCTGGAAGTGGCATTTCCAGCTCGCAATAGTGCAGAGTTATCTCAATGAAAGGGGTCACGGTGTTTCTGTATCTCTATTATGTTGGTGCGTCTTCGGAACTTTTAAATATCTCGATATATCTCGAAAACTACGCTTCTGATCAAAAAATATCATAGAACATAAATTGTAGGAAACATAATTCTCTACAAAAAACGTCTCTTAACATTTTGCCATAGCTCGCTTCGTTTCCGAGATATTTGCAGATTTATCTCAAGTGAAGGGGCCTGACGGACATATTTCGAGATATTTCTTCTTCTTGTTGTTCTTCTTCTGCACAGCTGAGCTGGAAGTGGCATTTGCAGGTCGCAATAGTGCAGAGTTATCTCAAAGAAAGGGGCGACGGTGTTTCTGTATCTCTATTATGTTGGTGCGGCTTCGGAACTTTTAAATATCTCGATATATCTCGAAAACTACGCTTCTGATCAAAAAATATCATAGAACATAAATTGTAGGAAACATAATTCTCTACAAAAAAGGTCTCTTAACATTTTGCCATAGCTCGCTTCGTTTCCGAGACATTTGCAGATTTATCTCAAGGGAAGGGGCCTGACGGACATATTTCGAGATATTTCTTCTTCTTGTTGTTCTTCTTCTGCACAGCTAAGCTGGAAGTGGCATTTACAGCTCGCAATAGTGCAGAGTTATCTCAAAGAAAGGGGCCACGGTGTTTCTGTATCTCTATTATGTTGGTGCGGCTTCGGAACTTTTAAATATCTTGATATATCTCGAGAACTACGCATCTGATCAAAAAATATCATAGAACATAAAAAGTAGGAAACTTAATTCTCTACAAAAAAGGTCTCTTAACATTTTGCCATAGCTCGCTTCGTTTCCGAGATATTTGCAGATTTATCTCAAGGGAAGGGGCCTGACGGACATATTTCGAGATATTTCTTCTCCTTGTTGTTCTTCTTCTGCACAGCTAAACTGGAAGTGGCATTTCCAGCTCGCAATAGTGCAGAGTTATCTCAAAGAAAGGGGCCACGGTGTTTCTGTATCTCTATTATGTTGGTGCGGTTTCGGAACTTTTAAATATCTTGATATATCTCGAGAACTACGCATCTGATCAAAAAATATCATAGAACATAAAAAGTAGGTAACTTAATTCTCTACAAGAAGGTCTCTTAACATTTTGCCATAGCTCGCTTCGTTTCCGAGATATTTGCAGATATATCTCAAGGGAAGGGGCCTGACGGACGTATTTCGAGATATTTCTTCTTCTTGTTGTTCTTCTTCTGCACAGCTGAGCTGGAAGTGGCATTTGCAGGTCGCAATAGTGCAGAGTTATCTCAAAGAAAGGGGCCACGGTGTTTCTGTATCTCTATTATGTTGGTGCGGCTTCGGAACTTTTAAATATCTCGATATATCTCGAAAACTACGCTTCTGATCAAAAAATGTCATAGAACGTAAATTGTAGGAAACATTATTCTCTACAAAAAAGGTCTCTTAACATTTTGCCATAGCTCGCTTCGTTTCCGAGATATTTGCAGATTCAGCTCAAAGGAACTGGCCTGACGGACATATTTCGAGATATTTGTTCTTCTTGTTGTTCTTCTTCTGCACAGCTAAGCTGGAAGTGGCATTTGCGGCTCTCACTAGTGCAGAGTTATCTCAAAGAAAGGGGCGACGGTGTTTCTGTATCTCTATTATGTTGGTGCGGCTTCGGAACTTTTAAATATCTCGATATATCTCGAAAACTACGCTTCTGATCAAAAAATATCATAGAACATAAATTGTAGGAAACATAATTCTCTACAAAAAAGGTCTCTTAACATTTTGCCATAGCTCGCTTCGTTTCCGAGACATTTGCAGATTTATCTCAAGGGAAGGGGCCTGACGGACATATTTCGAGATATTTCTTCTTCTTGTTGTTCTTCTTCTGCACAGCTAAGCTGGAAGTGGCATTTGCAGCGCGCAATAGTGCAGAGTTATCTCAAAGAAAGGGGCCACGGTGTTTCTGTATCTCTATTATGTTAGTGCGGCTTCGGAACTTTTAAATATCTTGATATATCTCGAGAACTACGCATCTGATCAAAAAATATCATAGAACATAAAAAGTAGGAAACTTAATTCTCTACAAAAAAGGTCTCTTAACATTTTGCCATAGCTCGCTTCGTTTCCGAGATATTTGCAGATTTATCTCAAGGGAAGGGGCCTGACGGACATATTTCGAGATATTTCTTCTTCTTGTTGTTCTCCTTCTGCACAGCTAAGCTGGAAGTGGCATTTGCGGCTCGCACTAGTGCAGAGTTATCTCAAAGAAAGGGGCCACGGTGTTTCCGTATCTCTATTATGTTGGTGCGGCTTCGGAACTTTTAAATATCTCGATATATCTCGAAAACTACGCTTCTGATCAAAAAATATCATAGAACATAAAAAGTAGGAAACTTAATTCTCTACAAAAAAGGTCTCTTAACATTTTGCCATAGCTCGCTTCGTTTCCGAGATATTTGCAGATTTATCTCAAGGGAAGGGGCCTAACGGACATATTTCGAGATATTTCTTCTTCTTGTTGTTCTTCTTCTGCACAGCTAAACTGGAAGTGGCATTTCCAGCTCGCAATAGTGCAGAGTTATCTCAAAGAAAGGGGCCACGGTGTTTCTGTATCTCTATTATGTTGGTGCGGCTTCGGAACTTTTAAATATCTTGATATATCTCGAGAACTACGCATCTGATCAAAAAATATCATAGAACATAAAAAGTAGGAAACTTAATTCTCTACAAAAAAGGTCTCTTAACATTTTGCCATAGCTGGCTTCGTTTCCGAGATATTTGCAGATTTATCTCAAGGGAAGGGGCCTGACGGACATATTTCGAGATATTTCTTCTTCTTGTTGTTCTTCTTCTGCACAGCTGAGCTGGAAGTGGCATTTGCAGGTCGCAATAGTGCAGAGTTATCTCAAAGAAAGGGGCCACGGTGTTTCTGTATCTCTATTATGTTGGTGCGGCTTCGGAACTTTTAAATATCTCGATATATCTCGAAAACTACGCTTCTGATCAAAAAATATCATAGAACGTAAAAAGTAGGAAACTTAATTCTGTACAAAAAAGGTCTCTTAACATTTTGCCATAGCTCGTTTCGTTTCCGAGATATTTGCAGATTTATCTCAAGGGAAGGGGCCTGACGGACATATTTCGAGATATTTCTTCTTCTTGTTGTTCTTCTTCTACACAGCTAAGCTGGAAGTGGCATTTACAGCTCGCAATAGTGCAGAGTTATCTCAAAGAAAGGGGCCACGGTGTTTCTGTATCTCTATTATGTTGGTGCGGCTTCGGAACTTTTAAATATCTCGATATATCTCGAAAACTACGCTTCTGATCAAAAAATATCATAGAACGTAAATTGTAGGAAACATTATTCTCTACAAAAAAGGTCTCTTAACATTTTGCCATAGCTCGCTTCGTTTCCGAGATATTTGCAGATTTATCTCAAGGGAAGGGGCCTAACGGACATATTTCGAGATATTTCTTCTCCTTGTTGTTCTTCTTCTGCACAGCTAAACTGGAAGTGGCATTTCCAGCTCGCAATAGTGCAGAGTTATCTCAAAGAAAGGGGCCACGGTGTTTCTGTATCTCTATTATGTTGGTGCGGTTTCGGAACTTTTAAATATCTTGATATATCTCGAGAACTACGCATCTGATCAAAAAATATCATAGAACATAAAAAGTAGGTAACTTAATTCTCTACAAGAAGGTCTCTTAACATTTTGCCATAGCTCGCTTCGTTTCCGAGATATTTGCAGATTTATCTCAAGGGAAGGGGCCTGACGGACGTATTTCGAGATATTTCTTCTTCTTGTTGTTCTTCTTCTGCACAGCTGAGCTGGAAGTGGCATTTGCAGGTCGCAATAGTGCAGAGTTATCTCAAAGAAAGGGGCCACGGTGTTTCTGTATCTCTATTATGTTGGTGCGGCTTCGGAACTTTTAAATATCTCGATATATCTCGAAAACTACGCTTCTGATCAAAAAATATCATAGAACGTAAATTGTAGGAAACATTATTCTCTACAAAAAAGGTCTCTTAACATTTTGCCATAGCTCGCTTCGTTTCCGAGATATTTGCAGATTCAGCTCAAAGGAACTGGCCTGACGGACATATTTCGAGATATTTGTTCTTCTTGTTGTTCTTCTTCTGCACAGCTAAGCTGGAAGTGGCATTTGCGGCTCTCACTAGTGCAGAGTTATCTCAAAGAAAGGGGCGACGGTGTTTCTGTATCTCTATTATGTTGGTGCGGCTTCGGAACTTTTAAATATCTCGATATATCTCGAAAACTACGCTTCTGATCAAAAAATATCATAGAACATAAATTGTAGGAAACATAATTCTCTACAAAAAAGGTCTCTTAACATTTTGCCATAGCTCGCTTCGTTTCCGAGATATTTGCAGATTTATCTCAAGGGAAGGGGCCTGACGGACATATTTCGAGATATTTGTTCTTCTTGTTGTTCTTCTTCTGCACAGCTAAGCTGGAAGTGGCATTTGCTGCTCTCACTAGTGCAGAGTTATCTCAAAGAAAGGGGCGACGGTGTTTCTGTATCTCTATTATGTTGGTGCGGCTTCGGAACTTTTAAATATCTCGATATATCTCGAAAACTACGCTTCTGTTCAAAAAATATCATAGAACATAAATTGTAGGAAACATAATTCTCTACAAAAAAGGTCTCTTAACATTTTGCCATAGCTCGCTTCGTTTCCGAGACATTTGCAGATTTATCTCAAGGGAAGGGGCCTGACGGACATATTTCGAGATATTTCTTCTTCTTGTTGTTCTTCCTCTGCACAGCTAAGCTGGAAGTGGCATTTGCAGCTCGCAATAGTGCAGAGTTATCTCAAAGAAAGGGGCCACGGTGTTTCTGTATCTCTATTATGTTGGTGCGGCTTCGGAACTTTTAAATATCTCGATACATCTCGAGAACTACGCATCTGATCAAAAAATATCATAGAACATAAAAAGTAGGAAACTTAATTCTCTACAAAAAAGGTCTCTTAACATTTTGCCATAGCTCGCTTCGTTTCCGAGATATTTGCAGATTTATCTCAAGGGAAGGGGCCTGACGGACATATTTCGAGATATTTCTTCTTCTTGTTGTTCTTCTTCTGCACAGCTAAGCTGGAAGTGGCATTTGCAGCTCGCACTAGTGCAGAGTTATCTCAAAGAAAGGGGCCACGGTGTTTCTGTATCTCTATTATGTTGGTGCGGCTTCGGAACTTTTAAATATCCCGATATATCTCGAAAACTACGCTTCTGATCAAAAAATATCATAGAACATAAATTGTAGGAAACATAATTCTCTACAAAAAACGTCTCTTAACATTTTGCCATAGATCGCTTCGTTTCCGAGATATTTGCAGATTCAGCTCAAAGGAACTGGCCTGACGGACATATTTCGAGATATTTCTTCTTCTTGTTGTTCTTCCTCTGCACAGCTAAGCTGGAAGTGGCATTTGCGGCTCTCACTAGTGCAGAGTTATCTCAAAGAAAGGGGCGACGGTGTTTCTGTATCTCTATTATGTTGGTGCGGCTTCGGAACTTTTAAATATCTCGATATATCTCGAAAACTACGCTTCTGATCAAAAAATATCATAGAACATAAATTGTAGGAAACATAATTCTCTACAAAAAAGGTCTCTTAACATTTTGCCATAGCTCGCTTCGTTTCCGAGACATTTGCAGATTTATCTCAAGGGAAGGGGCCTGACGGACATATTTCGAGATATTTCTTCTTCTTGTTGTTCTTCTTCTGCACAGCTAAACTGGAAGTGGCATTTCCAGCTCGCAATAGTGCAGAGTTATCTCAAAGAAAGGGGCCACGGTGTTTCTGTATCTCTATTATGTTGGTGCGGCTTCGGAACTTTTAAATATCTTGATATATCTCGAGAACTACGCATCTGATCAAAAAATATCATAGAACATAAAAAGTAGGAAACTTAATTCTCTACAAAAAAGGTCTCTTAACATTTTGCCATAGCTCGCTTCGTTTCCGAGATATTTGCAGATTTATCTCAAGGGAAGGGGCCTGACGGACATATTTCGAGATATTTCTTCTTCTTGTTGTTCTTCTTCTGCACAGCTGAGCTGGAAGTGGCATTTGCAGGTCGCAATAGTGCAGAGTTATCTCAAAGAAAGGGGCCACGGTGTTTCTGTATCTCTATTATGTTGGTGCGGCTTCGGAACTTTTAAATATCTCGATATATCTCGAAAACTACGCTTCTGATCAAAAAATATCATAGAACATAAATTGTAGGAAACATAATTCTCTACAAAAAAGGTCTCTTAACATTTTGCCATAGCTCGCTTCGTTTCCGAGACATTTGCAGATTTATCTCAAGGGAAGGGGCCTGACGGACATATTTCGAGATATTTCTTCTTCTTGTTGTTCTTCTTCTGCACAGCTAAGCTGGAAGTGGCATTTACAGCTCGCAATAGTGCAGAGTTATCTCAAAGAAAGGGGCCACGGTGTTTCTGTATCTCTATTATGTTGGTGCGGCTTCGGAACTTTTAAATATCTCGATATATCTCGAGAACTACGCATCTGATCAAAAAATATCATAGAACATAAAAAGTAGGAAACTTAATTCTCTACAAAAAAGGTCTCTTAACATTTTGCCATAGCTCGCTTCGTTTCCGAGATATTTGCATATTTATCTCAAGGGAAGGGGCCTGACGGACATATTTCGAGATATTTCTTCTTCTTGTTGTTCTTCTTCTGCACAGCTAAGCTGGAAGTGGCATTTGCGGCTCTCACTAGTGCAGAGTTATCTCAAAGAAAGGGGCGACGGTGTTTCTGTATCTCTATTATGTTGGTGCGGCTTCGGAACTTTTAAATATCTCGATATATCTCGAAAACTACGCTTCTGATCAAAAAATATCATAGAACATAAATTGTAGGAAACATAATTCTCTACAAAAAAGGTCTCTTAACATTTTGCCATAGCTCGCTTCGTTTCCGAGACATTTGCAGATTTATCTCAAGGGAAGGGGCCTGACGGACATATTTCGAGATATTTCTTCTTCTTGTTGTTCTTCTTCTGCACAGCTAAGCTGGAAGTGGCATTTACAGCTCGCAATAGTGCAGAGTTATCTCAAAGAAAGGGGCCACGGTGTTTCTGTATCTCTATTATGTTGGTGCGGCTTCGGAACTTTTAAATATCTTGATATATCTCGAGAACTACGCATCTGATCAAAAAATATCATAGAACATAAAAAGTAGGAAACATAATTCTCTACAAAAAAGGTCTCTTAACATTTTGCCATAGCTCGCTTCGTTTCCGAGACATTTGCAGATTTATCTCAAGGGAAGGGGCCTGACGGACATATTTCGAGATATTTCTTCTTCTTGTTGTTCTTCTTCTGCACAGCTAAACTGGAAGTGGCATTTCCAGCTCGCAATAGTGCAGAGTTATCTCAAAGAAAGGGGCCACGGTGTTTCTGTATCTCTATTATGTTGGTGCGGCTTCGGAACTTTTAAATATCTTGATATATCTCGAGAACTACGCATCTGATCAAAAAATATCATAGAACATAAAAAGTAGGAAACTTAATTCTCTACAAAAAAGGTCTCTTAACATTTTGCCATAGCTCGCTTCGTTTCCGAGATATTTGCAGATTTATCTCAAGGGAAGGGGCCTGACGGACATATTTCGAGATATTTCTTCTTCTTGTTGTTCTTCTTCTGCACAGCTGAGCTGGAAGTGGCATTTGCAGGTCGCAATAGTGCAGAGTTATCTCAAAGAAAGGGGCCACGGTGTTTCTGTATCTCTATTATGTTGGTGCGGCTTCGGAACTTTTAAATATCTCGATATATCTCGAAAACTACGCTTCTGATCAAAAAATATCATAGAACATAAATTGTAGGAAACATAATTCTCTACAAAAAAGGTCTCTTAACATTTTGCCATAGCTCGCTTCGTTTCCGAGACATTTGCAGATTTATCTCAAGGGAAGGGGCCTGACGGACATATTTCGAGATATTTCTTCTTCTTGTTGTTCTTCTTCTGCACAGCTAAGCTGGAAGTGGCATTTACAGCTCGCAATAGTGCAGAGTTATCTCAAAGAAAGGGGCCACGGTGTTTCTGTATCTCTATTATGTTGGTGCGGCTTCGGAACTTTTAAATATCTCGATATATCTCGAGAACTACGCATCTGATCAAAAAATATCATAGAACATAAAAAGTAGGAAACTTAATTCTCTACAAAAAAGGTCTCTTAACATTTTGCCATAGCTCGCTTCGTTTCCGAGATATTTGCATATTTATCTCAAGGGAAGGGGCCTGACGGACATATTTCGAGATATTTCTTCTTCTTGTTGTTCTTCTTCTGCACAGCTAAGCTGGAAGTGGCATTTGCGGCTCTCACTAGTGCAGAGTTATCTCAAAGAAAGGGGCGACGGTGTTTCTGTATCTCTATTATGTTGGTGCGGCTTCGGAACTTTTAAATATCTCGATATATCTCGAAAACTACGCTTCTGATCAAAAAATATCATAGAACATAAATTGTAGGAAACATAATTCTCTACAAAAAAGGTCTCTTAACATTTTGCCATAGCTCGCTTCGTTTCCGAGACATTTGCAGATTTATCTCAAGGGAAGGGGCCTGACGGACATATTTCGAGATATTTCTTCTTCTTGTTGTTCTTCTTCTGCACAGCTAAGCTGGAAGTGGCATTTACAGCTCGCAATAGTGCAGAGTTATCTCAAAGAAAGGGGCCACGGTGTTTCTGTATCTCTATTATGTTGGTGCGGCTTCGGAACTTTTAAATATCTTGATATATCTCGAGAACTACGCATCTGATCAAAAAATATCATAGAACATAAAAAGTAGGAAACTTAATTCTCTACAAAAAAGGTCTCTTAACATTTTGCCATAGCTCGCTTCGTTTCCGAGATATTTGCAGATTTATCTCAAGGGAAGGGGCCTGACGGACATATTTCGAGATATTTCTTCTTCTTGTTGTTCTTCTTCTGCACAGCTAAGCTGGAAGTGGCATTTGCAGCTCGCACTAGTGCAGAGTTATCTCAAAGAAAGGGGCCACGGTGTTTCTGTATCTCTATTATGTTGGTGCGGCTTCGGAACTTTTAAATATCTCGATATATCTCGAAAACTACGCTTCTGATCAAAAAATATCATAGAACATAAATTGTAGGAAACATAATTCTCTACAAAAAACGTCTCTTAACATTTTGCCATAGATCGCTTCGTTTCCGAGATATTTGCAGATTCAGCTCAAAGGAACTGGCCTGACGGACATATTTCGAGATATTTCTTCTTCTTGTTGTTCTTCCTCTGCACAGCTAAGCTGGAAGTGGCATTTGCGGCTCTCACTAGTGCAGAGTTATCTCAAAGAAAGGGGCGACGGTGTTTCTGTATCTCTATTATGTTGGTGCGGCTTCGGAACTTTTAAATATCTCGATATATCTCGAAAACTACGCTTCTGATCAAAAAATATCATAGAACATAAATTGTAGGAAACATAATTCTCTACAAAAAAGGTCTCTTAACATTTTGCCATAGCTCGCTTCGTTTCCGAGACATTTGCAGATTTATCTCAAGGGAAGGGGCCTGACGGACATATTTCGAGATATTTCTTCTTCTTGTTGTTCTTCTTCTGCACAGCTAAACTGGAAGTGGCATTTCCAGCTCGCAATAGTGCAGAGTTATCTCAAAGAAAGGGGCCACGGTGTTTCTGTATCTCTATTATGTTGGTGCGGCTTCGGAACTTTTAAATATCTTGATATATCTCGAGAACTACGCATCTGATCAAAAAATATCATAGAACATAAAAAGTAGGAAACTTAATTCTCTACAAAAAAGGTCTCTTAACATTTTGCCATAGCTCGCTTCGTTTCCGAGATATTTGCAGATTTATCTCAAGGGAAGGGGCCTGACGGACATATTTCGAGATATTTCTTCTTCTTGTTGTTCTTCTTCTGCACAGCTGAGCTGGAAGTGGCATTTGCAGGTCGCAATAGTGCAGAGTTATCTCAAAGAAAGGGGCCACGGTGTTTCTGTATCTCTATTATGTTGGTGCGGCTTCGGAACTTTTAAATATCTCGATATATCTCGAAAACTACGCTTCTGATCAAAAAATATCATAGAACATAAATTGTAGGAAACATAATTCTCTACAAAAAAGGTCTCTTAACATTTTGCCATAGCTCGCTTCGTTTCCGAGACATTTGCAGATTTATCTCAAGGGAAGGGGCCTGACGGACATATTTCGAGATATTTCTTCTTCTTGTTGTTCTTCTTCTGCACAGCTAAGCTGGAAGTGGCATTTACAGCTCGCAATAGTGCAGAGTTATCTCAAAGAAAGGGGCCACGGTGTTTCTGTATCTCTATTATGTTGGTGCGGCTTCGGAACTTTTAAATATCTTGATATATCTCGAGAACTACGCATCTGATCAAAAAATATCATAGAACATAAAAAGTAGGAAACTTAATTCTCTACAAAAAAGGTCTCTTAACATTTTGCCATAGCTCGCTTCGTTTCCGAGATATTTGCAGATTTATCTCAAGGGAAGGGGCCTGACGGACATATTTCGAGATATTTCTTCTTCTTGTTGTTCTTCTTCTGCACAGCTAAGCTGGAAGTGGCATTTGCAGCTCGCACTAGTGCAGAGTTATCTCAAAGAAAGGGGCCACGGTGTTTCTGTATCTCTATTATGTTGGTGCGGCTTCGGAACTTTTAAATATCTCGATATATCTCGAAAACTACGCTTCTGATCAAAAAATATCATAGAACATAAATTGTAGGAAACATAATTCTCTACAAAAAACGTCTCTTAACATTTTGCCATAGATCGCTTCGTTTCCGAGATATTTGCAGATTCAGCTCAAAGGAACTGGCCTGACGGACATATTTCGAGATATTTCTTCTTCTTGTTGTTCTTCCTCTGCACAGTTAAGCTGGAAGTGGCATTTGCGGCTCTCACTAGTGCAGAGTTATCTCAAAGAAAGGGGCGACGGTGTTTCTGTATCTCTATTATGTTGGTGCGGCTTCGGAACTTTTAAATATCTCGATATATCTCGAAAACTACGCTTCTGATCAAAAAATATCATAGAACATAAATTGTAGGAAACATAATTCTCTACAAAAAAGGTCTCTTAACATTTTGCCATAGCTCGCTTCGTTTCCGAGACATTTGCAGATTTATCTCAAGGGAAGGGGCCTGACGGACATATTTCGAGATATTTCTTCTTCTTGTTGTTCTTCTTCTGCACAGCTAAACTGGAAGTGGCATTTCCAGCTCGCAATAGTGCAGAGTTATCTCAAAGAAAGGGGCCACGGTGTTTCTGTATCTCTATTATGTTGGTGCGGCTTCGGAACTTTTAAATATCTTGATATATCTCGAGAACTACGCATCTGATCAAAAAATATCATAGAACATAAAAAGTAGGAAACTTAATTCTCTACAAAAAAGGTCTCTTAACATTTTGCCATAGCTCGCTTCGTTTCCGAGATATTTGCAGATTTATCTCAAGGGAAGGGGCCTGACGGACATATTTCGAGATATTTCTTCTTCTTGTTGTTCTTCTTCTGCACAGCTGAGCTGGAAGTGGCATTTGCAGGTCGCAATAGTGCAGAGTTATCTCAAAGAAAGGGGCCACGGTGTTTCTGTATCTCTATTATGTTGGTGCGGCTTCGGAACTTTTAAATATCTCGATATATCTCGAAAACTACGCTTCTGATCAAAAAATATCATAGAACGTAAAAAGTAGGAAACTTAATTCTCTACAAAAAAGGTCTCTTAACATTTTGCCATAGCTCGTTTCGTTTCCGAGATATTTGCAGATTTATCTCAAGGGAAGGGGCCTGACGGACATATTTCGAGATATTTCTTCTTCTTGTTGTTCTTCTTCTACACAGCTAAGCTGGAAGTGGCATTTACAGCTCGCAATAGTGCAGAGTTATCTCAAAGAAAGGGGCCACGGTGTTTCTGTATCTCTATTATGTTGGTGCGGCTTCGGAACTTTTAAATATCTCGATATATCTCGAAAACTACGCTTCTGATCAAAAAATATCATAGAACGTAAATTGTAGGAAACATTATTCTCTACAAAAAAGGTCTCTTAACATTTTGCCATAGCTCGCTTGGTTTCCGAGATATTTGCAGATATATCTCAAGGGAAGGGGCCTGACGGACGTATTTCGAGATATTTCTTCTTCTTGTTGTTCTTCTTCTGCACAGCTGAGCTGGAAGTGGCATTTGCAGGTCGCAATAGTGCAGAGTTATCTCAAAGAAAGGGGCCACGGTGTTTCTGTATCTCTATTATGTTGGTGCGGCTTCGGAACTTTTAAATATCTCGATATATCTCGAAAACTACGCTTCTGATCAAAAAATATCATAGAACATAAATTGTAGGAAACATAATTCTCTACAAAAAACGTCTCTTAACATTTTGCCATAGATCGCTTCGTTTCCGAGATATTTGCAGATTCAGCTCAAAGGAACTGGCCTGACGGACATATTTCGAGATATTTCTTCTTCTTGTTGTTCTTCCTCTGCACAGCTAAGCTGGAAGTGGCATTTGCAGCTCGCAATAGTGCAGAGTTATCTCAAAGAAAGGGGCCACGGTGTTTCTGTATCTCTATTATGTTGGTGCGGCTTCGGAACTTTTAAATATCTCGATATATCTCGAAAACTACGCTTCTGATCAAAAAATATCATAGAACATAAATTGTAGGAAACATAATTCTCTACAAAAAAGGTCTCTTAACATTTTGCCATAGCTCGCTTCGTTTCCGAGACATTTGCAGATTTATCTCAAGGGAAGGGGCCTGACGGACATATTTCGAGATATTTCTTCTTCTTGTTGTTCTTCTTCTGCACAGCTAAACTGGAAGTGGCATTTCCAGCTCGCAATAGTGCAGAGTTATCTCAAAGAAAGGGGCCACGGTGTTTCTGTATCTCTATTATGTTGGTGCGGCTTCGGAACTTTTAAATATCTTGATATATCTCGAGAACTACGCATCTGATCAAAAAATATCATAGAACATAAAAAGTAGGAAACTTAATTCTCTACAAAAAAGGTCTCTTAACATTTTGCCATAGCTCGCTTCGTTTCCGAGATATTTGCAGATTTATCTCAAGGGAAGGGGCCTGACGGACATATTTCGAGATATTTCTTCTTCTTGTTGTTCTTCCTCTGCACAGCTAAGCTGGAAGTGGCATTTGCAGCTCGCAATAGTGCAGAGTTATCTCAAAGAAAGGGGCCACGGTGTTTCTGTATCTCTATTATGTTGGTGCGGCTTCGGAACTTTTAAATATCTCGATATATCTCGAAAACTACGCTTCTGATCAAAAAATATCATAGAACATAAATTGTAGGAAACATAATTCTCTACAAAAAAGGTCTCTTAACATTTTGCCATAGCTCGCTTCGTTTCCGAGACATTTGCAGATTTATCTCAAGGGAAGGGGCCTGACGGACATATTTCGAGATATTTCTTCTTCTTGTTGTTCTTCTTCTGCACAGCTAAACTGGAAGTGGCATTTCCAGCTCGCAATAGTGCAGAGTTATCTCAAAGAAAGGGGCCACGGTGTTTCTGTATCTCTATTATGTTGGTGCGGCTTCGGAACTTTTAAATATCTTGATATATCTCGAGAACTACGCATCTGATCAAAAAATATCATAGAACATAAAAAGTAGGAAACTTAATTCTCTACAAAAAAGGTCTCTTAACATTTTGCCATAGCTCGCTTCGTTTCCGAGATATTTGCAGATTTATCTCAAGGGAAGGGGCCTGACGGACATATTTCGAGATATTTCTTCTTCTTGTTGTTCTTCTTCTGCACAGCTGAGCTGGAAGTGGCATTTGCAGGTCGCAATAGTGCAGAGTTATCTCAAAGAAAGGGGCCACGGTGTTTCTGTATCTCTATTATGTTGGTGCGGCTTCGGAACTTTTAAATATCTCGATATATCTCGAAAACTACGCTTCTGATCAAAAAATATCATAGAACATAAATTGTAGGAAACATAATTCTCTACAAAAAAGGTCTCTTAACATTTTGCCATAGCTCGCTTCGTTTCCGAGACATTTGCAGATTTATCTCAAGGGAAGGGGCCTGACGGACATATTTCGAGATATTTCTTCTTCTTGTTGTTCTTCTTCTGCACAGCTAAGCTGGAAGTGGCATTTACAGCTCGCAATAGTGCAGAGTTATCTCAAAGAAAGGGGCCACGGTGTTTCTGTATCTCTATTATGTTGGTGCGGCTTCGGAACTTTTAAATATCTTGATATATCTCGAGAACTACGCATCTGATCAAAAAATATCATAGAACATAAAAAGTAGGAAACTTAATTCTCTACAAAAAAGGTCTCTTAACATTTTGCCATAGCTCGCTTCGTTTCCGAGATATTTGCAGATTTATCTCAAGGGAAGGGGCCTGACGGACATATTTCGAGATATTTCTTCTTCTTGTTGTTCTTCTTCTGCACAGCTAAGCTGGAAGTGGCATTTGCAGCTCGCACTAGTGCAGAGTTATCTCAAAGAAAGGGGCCACGGTGTTTCTGTATCTCTATTATGTTGGTGCGGCTTCGGAACTTTTAAATATCTCGATATATCTCGAAAACTACGCTTCTGATCAAAAAATATCATAGAACATAAATTGTAGGAAACATAATTCTCTACAAAAAACGTCTCTTAACATTTTGCCATAGATCGCTTCGTTTCCGAGATATTTGCAGATTCAGCTCAAAGGAACTGGCCTGACGGACATATTTCGAGATATTTCTTCTTCTTGTTGTTCTTCCTCTGCACAGTTAAGCTGGAAGTGGCATTTGCGGCTCTCACTAGTGCAGAGTTATCTCAAAGAAAGGGGCGACGGTGTTTCTGTATCTCTATTATGTTGGTGCGGCTTCGGAACTTTTAAATATCTCGATATATCTCGAAAACTACGCTTCTGATCAAAAAATATCATAGAACATAAATTGTAGGAAACATAATTCTCTACAAAAAAGGTCTCTTAACATTTTGCCATAGCTCGCTTCGTTTCCGAGACATTTGCAGATTTATCTCAAGGGAAGGGGCCTGACGGACATATTTCGAGATATTTCTTCTTCTTGTTGTTCTTCTTCTGCACAGCTAAACTGGAAGTGGCATTTCCAGCTCGCAATAGTGCAGAGTTATCTCAAAGAAAGGGGCCACGGTGTTTCTGTATCTCTATTATGTTGGTGCGGCTTCGGAACTTTTAAATATCTTGATATATCTCGAGAACTACGCATCTGATCAAAAAATATCATAGAACATAAAAAGTAGGAAACTTAATTCTCTACAAAAAAGGTCTCTTAACATTTTGCCATAGCTCGCTTCGTTTCCGAGATATTTGCAGATTTATCTCAAGGGAAGGGGCCTGACGGACATATTTCGAGATATTTCTTCTTCTTGTTGTTCTTCTTCTGCACAGCTGAGCTGGAAGTGGCATTTGCAGGTCGCAATAGTGCAGAGTTATCTCAAAGAAAGGGGCCACGGTGTTTCTGTATCTCTATTATGTTGGTGCGGCTTCGGAACTTTTAAATATCTCGATATATCTCGAAAACTACGCTTCTGATCAAAAAATATCATAGAACGTAAAAAGTAGGAAACTTAATTCTCTACAAAAAAGGTCTCTTAACATTTTGCCATAGCTCGTTTCGTTTCCGAGATATTTGCAGATTTATCTCAAGGGAAGGGGCCTGACGGACATATTTCGAGATATTTCTTCTTCTTGTTGTTCTTCTTCTACACAGCTAAGCTGGAAGTGGCATTTACAGCTCGCAATAGTGCAGAGTTATCTCAAAGAAAGGGGCCACGGTGTTTCTGTATCTCTATTATGTTGGTGCGGCTTCGGAACTTTTAAATATCTCGATATATCTCGAAAACTACGCTTCTGATCAAAAAATATCATAGAACGTAAATTGTAGGAAACATAATTCTCTACAAAAAAGGTCTCTTAACATTTTGCCATAGCTCGCTTCGTTTCCGAGACATTTGCAGATTTATCTCAAGGGAAGGGGCCTGACGGACATATTTCGAGATATTTCTTCTTCTTGTTGTTCTTCTTCTGCACAGCTAAACTGGAAGTGGCATTTCCAGCTCGCAATAGTGCAGAGTTATCTCAAAGAAAGGGGCCACGGTGTTTCTGTATCTCTATTATGTTGGTGCGGCTTCGGAACTTTTAAATATCTTGATATATCTCGAGAACTACGCATCTGATCAAAAAATATCATAGAACATAAAAAGTAGGAAACTTAATTCTCTACAAAAAAGGTCTCTTAACATTTTGCCATAGCTCGCTTCGTTTCCGAGATATTTGCAGATTTATCTCAAGGGAAGGGGCCTGACGGACATATTTCGAGATATTTCTTCTTCTTGTTGTTCTTCTTCTGCACAGCTGAGCTGGAAGTGGCATTTGCAGGTCGCAATAGTGCAGAGTTATCTCAAAGAAAGGGGCCACGGTGTTTCTGTATCTCTATTATGTTGGTGCGGCTTCGGAACTTTTAAATATCTCGATATATCTCGAAAACTACGCTTCTGATCAAAAAATATCATAGAACATAAATTGTAGGAAACATAATTCTCTACAAAAAAGGTCTCTTAACATTTTGCCATAGCTCGCTTCGTTTCCGAGACATTTGCAGATTTATCTCAAGGGAAGGGGCCTGACGGACATATTTCGAGATATTTCTTCTTCTTGTTGTTCTTCTTCTGCACAGCTAAGCTGGAAGTGGCATTTACAGCTCGCAATAGTGCAGAGTTATCTCAAAGAAAGGGGCCACGGTGTTTCTGTATCTCTATTATGTTGGTGCGGCTTCGGAACTTTTAAATATCTTGATATATCTCGAGAACTACGCATCTGATCAAAAAATATCATAGAACATAAAAAGTAGGAAACTTAATTCTCTACAAAAAAGGTCTCTTAACATTTTGCCATAGCTCGCTTCGTTTCCGAGATATTTGCAGATTTATCTCAAGGGAAGGGGCCTGACGGACATATTTCGAGATATTTCTTCTTCTTGTTGTTCTTCTTCTGCACAGCTAAGCTGGAAGTGGCATTTGCAGCTCGCACTAGTGCAGAGTTATCTCAAAGAAAGGGGCCACGGTGTTTCTGTATCTCTATTATGTTGGTGCGGCTTCGGAACTTTTAAATATCTCGATATATCTCGAAAACTACGCTTCTGATCAAAAAATATCATAGAACATAAATTGTAGGAAACATAATTCTCTACAAAAAACGTCTCTTAACATTTTGCCATAGATCGCTTCGTTTCCGAGATATTTGCAGATTCAGCTCAAAGGAACTGGCCTGACGGACATATTTCGAGATATTTCTTCTTCTTGTTGTTCTTCCTCTGCACAGTTAAGCTGGAAGTGGCATTTGCGGCTCTCACTAGTGCAGAGTTATCTCAAAGAAAGGGGCGACGGTGTTTCTGTATCTCTATTATGTTGGTGCGGCTTCGGAACTTTTAAATATCTCGATATATCTCGAAAACTACGCTTCTGATCAAAAAATATCATAGAACATAAATTGTAGGAAACATAATTCTCTACAAAAAAGGTCTCTTAACATTTTGCCATAGCTCGCTTCGTTTCCGAGACATTTGCAGATTTATCTCAAGGGAAGGGGCCTGACGGACATATTTCGAGATATTTCTTCTTCTTGTTGTTCTTCTTCTGCACAGCTAAACTGGAAGTGGCATTTCCAGCTCGCAATAGTGCAGAGTTATCTCAAAGAAAGGGGCCACGGTGTTTCTGTATCTCTATTATGTTGGTGCGGCTTCGGAACTTTTAAATATCTTGATATATCTCGAGAACTACGCATCTGATCAAAAAATATCATAGAACATAAAAAGTAGGAAACTTAATTCTCTACAAAAAAGGTCTCTTAACATTTTGCCATAGCTCGCTTCGTTTCCGAGATATTTGCAGATTTATCTCAAGGGAAGGGGCCTGACGGACATATTTCGAGATATTTCTTCTTCTTGTTGTTCTTCTTCTGCACAGCTGAGCTGGAAGTGGCATTTGCAGGTCGCAATAGTGCAGAGTTATCTCAAAGAAAGGGGCCACGGTGTTTCTGTATCTCTATTATGTTGGTGCGGCTTCGGAACTTTTAAATATCTCGATATATCTCGAAAACTACGCTTCTGATCAAAAAATATCATAGAACGTAAAAAGTAGGAAACTTAATTCTCTACAAAAAAGGTCTCTTAACATTTTGCCATAGCTCGTTTCGTTTCCGAGATATTTGCAGATTTATCTCAAGGGAAGGGGCCTGACGGACATATTTCGAGATATTTCTTCTTCTTGTTGTTCTTCTTCTACACAGCTAAGCTGGAAGTGGCATTTACAGCTCGCAATAGTGCAGAGTTATCTCAAAGAAAGGGGCCACGGTGTTTCTGTATCTCTATTATGTTGGTGCGGCTTCGGAACTTTTAAATATCTCGATATATCTCGAAAACTACGCTTCTGATCAAAAAATATCATAGAACGTAAATTGTAGGAAACATTATTCTCTACAAAAAAGGTCTCTTAACATTTTGCCATAGCTCGCTTGGTTTCCGAGATATTTGCAGATATATCTCAAGGGAAGGGGCCTGACGGACGTATTTCGAGATATTTCTTCTTCTTGTTGTTCTTCTTCTGCACAGCTGAGCTGGAAGTGGCATTTGCAGGTCGCAATAGTGCAGAGTTATCTCAAAGAAAGGGGCCACGGTGTTTCTGTATCTCTATTATGTTGGTGCGGCTTCGGAACTTTTAAATATCTCGATATATCTCGAAAACTACGCTTCTGATCAAAAAATATCATAGAACATAAATTGTAGGAAACATAATTCTCTACAAAAAACGTCTCTTAACATTTTGCCATAGATCGCTTCGTTTCCGAGATATTTGCAGATTCAGCTCAAAGGAACTGGCCTGACGGACATATTTCGAGATATTTCTTCTTCTTGTTGTTCTTCCTCTGCACAGCTAAGCTGGAAGTGGCATTTGCAGCTCGCAATAGTGCAGAGTTATCTCAAAGAAAGGGGCCACGGTGTTTCTGTATCTCTATTATGTTGGTGCGGCTTCGGAACTTTTAAATATCTCGATATATCTCGAGAACTACGCATCTGATCAAAAAATATCATAGAACATAAAAAGTAGGAAACTTAATTCTCTACAAAAAAGGTCTCTTAACATTTTGCCATAGCTCGCTTCGTTTCCGAGATATTTGCATATTTATCTCAAGGGAAGGAGCCTGACGGACATATTTCGAGATATTTCTTCTTCTTGTTGTTCTTCTTCTGCACAGCTAAGCTGGAAGTGGCATTTGCGGCTCGCACTAGTGCAGAGTTATCTCAAAGAAAGGGGCCACGGTGTTTCTGTATCTCTATTATGTTGGTGCGGCTTCGGAACTTTTAAATATCTCGATATATCTCGAAAACTACGCTTCTGATCAAAAAATATCATAGAACATAAAAAGTAGGAAACTTAATTCTCTACAAAAAAGGTCTCTTAACATTTTGCCATAGCTCGCTTCGTTTCCGAGATATTTGCAGATTTATCTCAAGGGAAGGGGCCTAACGGACATATTTCGAGATATTTCGTCTCCTTGTTGTTCTTCTTCTGCACAGCTAAACTGGAAGTGGCATTTCCAGCTCGCAATAGTGCAGAGTTATCTCAAAGAAAGGGGCCACGGTGTTTCTGTATCTCTATTATGTTGGTGCGGCTTCGGAACTTTTAAATATCTCGATATATCTCGAGAACTACGCATCTGATCAAAAAATATCATAGAACATAAAAAGTAGGAAACTTAATTCTCTACAAAAAAGGTCTCTTAACATTTTGCCATAGCTCGCTTCGTTTCCGAGATATTTGCATATTTATCTCAAGGGAAGGAGCCTGACGGACATATTTCGAGATATTTCTTCTTCTTGTTGTTCTTCTTCTGCACAGCTAAGCTGGAAGTGGCATTTGCGGCTCGCACTAGTGCAGAGTTATCTCAAAGAAAGGGGCCACGGTGTTTCTGTATCTCTATTATGTTGGTGCGGCTTCGGAACTTTTAAATATCTCGATATATCTCGAAAACTACGCTTCTGATCAAAAAATATCATAGAACATAAAAAGTAGGAAACTTAATTCTCTACAAAAAAGGTCTCTTAACATTTTGCCATAGCTCGCTTCGTTTCCGAGATATTTGCAGATGTATCTCAAGGGAAGGGGCCTAACGGACATATTTCGAGATATTTCTTCTCCTTGTTGTTCTTCTTCTGCACAGCTAAACTGGAAGTGGCATTTCCAGCTCGCAATAGTGCAGAGTTATCTCAAAGAAAGGGGCCACGGTGTTTCTGTATCTCTATTATGTTGGTGCGGCTTCGGAACTTTTAAATATCTCGATATATCTCGAAAACTACGCTTCTGATCAAAAAATATCATAGAACATAAATTGTAGGAAACATAATTCTCTACAAAAAAGGTCTCTTAACATTTTGCCATAGCTCGCTTCGTTTCCGAGATATTTGCAGATTTATCTCAAGGGAAGGGGCCTGACGGACATATTTCGAGATATTTCTTCTTCTTGTTGTTCTTCTTCTGCACAGCTAAACTGGAAGTGGCATTTGCAGCTCGCACTAGTGCAGAGTTATCTCAAATAAAGGGGCCACGGTGTTTCTGTATCTCTATTATGTTTGTGCGGCTTCGGAACTTTTAAATATCTCGATATATCTCGAAAACTACGCTTCTGATCAAAAAATATCGTAGAACATAAATTGTAGGAAACATAATTCTCTACAAAAAAGGTCTCTTAACATTTTGCGATAGCTCGCTTCGTTTCCGAGATATTTGCAGATTTATCTCAAGGGAAGGGGCCTGACGGACATATTTCGAGATATTTCTTCTTCTTGTTGTTCTTCTTCTGCACAGCTAAGCTGGAAGTGGCATTTGCAGCTCGCAATAGTGCAGAGTTATCCCAAAGAAAGGGGCCACGGTGTTTCTGTATCTCTATTATGTTGGTGCGGCTTCGGAACTTTTAAATATCTTGATATATCTCGAGAACTACGCATCTGATCAAAAAATATCATACTACATAAAAAGTAGGAAACATAATTCTCTACAAAAAAGGTCTCTTAACATTTTGCCATAGCTCGCTTCGTTTCCGAGATATTTGCAGATTTATCTCAAGGGAAGGGGCCTGACGGACATATTTCGAGATATTTCTTCTTCTTGTTGTTCTTCTTCTGCACAGCTAAACTGGAAGTGGCATTTGCAGCTCGCACTAGTGCAGAGTTATCTCAAATAAAGGGGCCACGGTGTTTCTGTATCTCTATTATGTTGGTGCGGCTTCGGAACTTTTAAATATCTCGATATATCTCGAAAACTACGCTTCTGATCAAAAAATATCGTAGAACATAAATTGTAGGAAACATAATTCTCTACAAAAAAGGTCTCTTAACATTTTGCGATAGCTCGCTTCGTTTCCGAGATATTTGCAGATTTATCTCAAGGGAAGGGGCCTGACGGACATATTTCGAGATATTTCTTCTTCTTGTTGTTCTTCTTCTGCACAGCTAAGCTGGAAGTGGCATTTGCGGCTCGCACTAGTGCAGAGTTATCTCAAAGAAAGGGACCACGGTGTTTCTGTATCCCTATTATGTTGGTGCGGCTTCGGAACTTTTAAATATCTTGATATATCTCGAGAACTACGCATCTGATCAAAAAATATCATAGAACATAAAAAGTAGGAAACTTAATTCTCTACAAAAAAGGTCTCTTAACATTTTGCCATAGCTCGCTTCGTTTCCGAGATATTTGCAGATTTATCTCAAGGGAAGGGGCCTGACGGACATATTTCGAGATATTTCTTCTTCTTGTTGTTCTTCTTCTGCACAGCTAAGCTGGAAGTGGCATTTGCGGCTCGCACTAGTGCAGAGTTATCTCAAAGAAAGGGGCCACGGTGTTTCTGTATCTCTATTATGTTGGTGCGGCTTCGGAACTTTTAAATATCTTGATATACCTCGAGAACTACGCGTCTGATCAAAAAATATCATAGAACATAAAAAGTAGGAAACATAATTCTCTACAAAAACGGTCTCTTAACATTTTGCCATAGCTCGCTTCGTTTCCGAGATATTTGCAGATATATCTCAAGGGAAGGGGCCTGACGGACATATTTCGAGATATTTCTTCTTCTTGTTGTTCTTCTTCTGCACAGCTAAGCTGGAAGTGGCATTTGCGGCTCGCACTGGTGCACAGTTATCTCAAAGAAAGGGGCCACGGTGTTTCTGTATCTCTATTATGTTGGTGCGTCTTCGGAACTTTTAAATATCTCGATATATCTCGAAAACTACGCTTCTGATCAAAAAATATCATAGAACATAAATTGTAGGAAACATAATTCTCTACAAAAAACGTCTCTTAACATTTTGCCATAGCTCGCTTCGTTTCCGAGATATTTGCAGATTCAGCTCAAAGGAACTGGCCTGACGGACATATTTCGAGATATTTCTTCTTCTTGTTGTTCTTCCTCTGCACAGCTAAGCTGGAAGTGGCATTTGCAGCTCGCAATAGTGCAGAGTTATCTCAAAGAAAGGGGCCACGGTGTTTCTGTATCTCTATTATGTTGGTGCGGCTTCGGAACTTTTAAATATCTTGATATATCTCGAGAACTACGCATCTGATCAAAAAATATCATAGAACATAAAAAGTAGGAACCTTAATTCTCTACAAAAAAGGTCTCTTAACATTTTGCCATAGCTCGCTTCGTTTCCGAGATATTTGCATATTTATCTCAAGGGAAGGGGCCTGACGGACATATTTCGAGATATTTCTTCTTCTTGTTGTTCTTCTTCTGCACAGCTGAGCTGGAAGTGGCATTTGCGGCTCGCAATAGTGCAGAGTTATCTCAAAGAATGGGGCCACGGTGTTTCTGTATCTCTATTATGTTGGTGCGGCTTCGGAACTTTTAAATATCTCGATATATCTCGAAAACTACGCTTCTGATCAAAAAATATCATAGAACGTAAATTGTAGGAAATATTATTCTCTACAAAAAAGGTCTCTTAACATTTTCCCATAGCTGGCATCGTTTCTGAGATATTTGCAGATTTATCTCAAGGTAAGGGGCCTGACGGACATATTTCCAGATATTTCTTCTTCTTGTTGTTCTTCTTCTGCACAGCTAAGCTGGAAGTGGCATTTGCAGCTCGCAATTGTGCAGAGTTATCTCAAAGAGAGGGGCCACGGTGTTTCTGTATCTCTATTATGTTGGTGCGGCTTCGGAACTTTTAAATATCTTGATATATCTCGAGAACTACGAATCTGGTCAGAAAATATCATACAAGATAAAAAGTGGGAAACTTAATTCTCTACAAAAAAGGTCTCTTAACTTTTTGCCATAGCTCGCTTCGTTTCCGAGATATTTGCAGATTTATCTCAAGGTAAGGGGCCTGACGGACATATTTCGAGATATTTCTTCTTCTTGTTGTTCTTCTTCTGCACAGCTAAGCTGGAAGTGGCATTTGCAGCTCGCAATAGTGCAGAGTTATCTCAAAGAAAGGGGCCACGGTGTTTCTGTACCTCTATTATGTTGGTGCGGCTTCGGAACTTTTAAAATGTCTTGATATATCTCGAGAACTACGCCTCTGATCGAAAAATATCATAGAACATAAAAAGTAGGAAACTGAATTCTCTACAAAAAATGTCTCTTAACATTTTGCCATAGCTCGCTTCGTTTCCGAGATATTTGCAGATTTATCTCAAGGGAAGGGGCCGACGGACATATTTCGAGATATTTCTTCTTCTTGTTGTTCTTCTTCTGCACAGCTAAGCTGGAAGTGGCATTTGCAGCTCGCAATAGTGCAGACTTATCTCAAAGAAAGGGGCCACGGTGTTTCTGTACCTCTATTATGTTGGTGCAGCTTCGGAGCTTTTAAATATCTTGATATATCTCGAGAACTACGCATCTGATCAAAAAATATCATAGAACATAAATTGTAGGGAACATAATTCTCTACAAAAAAGGTCTCTCAACATTTTGCCATAGCTCGCTTCGTTTCCGAGATATTTGCAGATTTATCTCAAGGGAAGGGTCCTGATGGACATATTTCGAGATATTTCTTCTTCTTGTTGTTCTTCTTCTGCACAGCTAAACTGGAAGTGGCATTTCCAGCTCGCAATCGTGCAGAGTTATCTCAAAGAAAGGGGCCACGGTGTTTCTGTATCTCTATTATGTTGGTGCGGCTTCGGAACTTTTAAATATCTTGATGTATCTCGAGAACTACGCCTCTGATCGAAAAATATCATAGAACATAAAAAGTAGGAAACTTAATTCTCTACAAAAAAGGTCTCTTAACATTTTGCTTTAGCTCGCTTGGTTTCCGAGGTATTTGCAGATTTATCTCAAGGGAAGGGGCCTGACGGACATATTTCGAGATATTTCTTCTTCTTGTTGTTCTTCTTCTGCACAGCTAAGCTGGAAGTGGCATTTGCAGGTCGCAATAGTGCAGAGTTATCTCAAAGAAAGGGGCCACGGTGTTTCTGTATCTCTATTATGTTGGTGCGGCTTCGGAACTTTTAAATATCTCCATATATCTCGAAAACTACGCTTCTGATCAAAAAATATCAGAGAACGTAAATTGTAGGAAACATAATTCTCTACAAAAAAGGTCTCTTAAGATTTTGCCATAGCTCGCTTCGTTTCCGAGATATTTGCAGATTTATCTCAAGGGAAGGGGCCTGACGGACATATTTCGAGATATTTCTTCTTCTTGTTGTTCTTCTTCTGCACAGCTAAGCTGGAAGTGGCATTTCCAGCTCGCAATAGTGCAGAGTTATCTCAAAGAAAGGGGCCACGGTGTTTCTGTATCTCTATTATGTTGGTGCGGCTTCGGAACTTTTAAATATCTTGATATATCTCGAGAACTACGCATCTGATCACAAAATATCGTAGAACATAAAAAGTAGGAAACTTAATTCTCTACAAATAAGGTCTCTTAACATTTTGCCATAGCTCGCTTGGTTTCCGAGATATTTGCAGATTTATCTCAAGGGAAGGGGCCTGAGGGACATATTTCGAGATATTTCTTCTTATTGTTGTTCTTCTTCTGCACAGCTAAGCTGGAAGTGGCATTTGCAGCTCGCAATAGTGCAGAGTTACCTCAAAGAAAGGGGCCACGGTGTTTCTGTATCTCTATTATGTTGGTGCCGCTTCGGAACTTTTAAATATCTGGATATATCTCGAGAACTACGCATCTGATCAAAAAATATCATAGAACATAAAAAGTAGGAAACTTAATTCTCTACAAAAAAGGTCTCTTAACATTTTGCCATAGCTCGCTTCGTTTCCGAGATATTTGCAGATATATCTCAAGGGAAGGGGCCTGACGGACATATTTCGAGATATTTCTTCTTCTTGTTGTTCTTCTTCTGCACAGCTAAGCTGGAAGTGCCATTTGCAGCGCGCAATAGTGCAGAGTTATCTCAAAGAAAGGGGCCACGGTGTTTCTGTATCTCTATTATGTTGGTGCGGCTTCGGAACTTTTAAATATCTTGATATATCTCGAGAACTACGCATCTGTTCAAAAAATATCATAGAACATAAAAAGTAGGAATCCTAATTTTCTACAAAAAAGGTCTCTTAACATTTTGCCGTAGCTCGCTTCGTTTCCGAGATATTTGCAGATTTATCTCAAGGGAAGGGGCCTGACGGACATATTTCCAGATATTTCTTCTTCTTGTTGTTCTTCTTCTGCACAGCTAAGCTGGAAGTGGCATTTGCAGCTCGCAATAGTGCAGAGTTATCCCAAAGAAAGGGGCCACGGTGTTTCTGTATCTCTATTATGTTGGTGCGGCTTCGGAACTTTTAAATATCTTGATATATCTCGAGAACTACGCATCTGATCAAAAAATATCATACTACATAAAAAGTAGGAAACATAATTCTCTACAAAAAAGGTCTCTTAACATTTTGCCATAGCTCGCTTCGTTTCCGAGATATTTGCAGATTCAGCTCAAAGGAACTGGCCTGACGGACATATTTCGAGATATTTCTTCTTCTTGTTGTTCTTCCTCTGCACAGCTAAGCTGGAAGTGGCATTTGCAGCTCGCAATAGTGCAGAGTTATCTCAAAGAAAGGGGCCACGGTGTTTCTGTATCTCTATTATGTTGGTGCGGCTTCGGAACTTTTAAATATCTTGATATATCTCGAGAACTACGGATCTGATCAAAAAATATCATAGAACATAAAAAGTAGGAAACTTAATTCTCTACAAAAAAGGTCTCTTAACATTTTGCCATAGCTCGCTTCGTTTCCGAGATATTTGCAGATTTATCTCAAGGGAAGGGGCCTGACGGACATATTTCGAGATATTTCTTCTTCTTGTTGTTCTTCTTCTGCACAGCTAAGCTGGAAGTGGCATTTGCGGCTCGCACTAGTGCAGAGTTATCTCAAAGAAAGGGGCCACGGTGTTTCTGTATCTCTATTATGTTGGTGCGGCTTCGGAACTTTTAAATATCTTGATATATCTCGAGAACTACGCATCTGATCAAAAAATATCATACTACATAAAAAGTAGGAAACTTAATTCTCTACAAAAAAGGTCTCTTAACATTTTGCCATAGCTCGCTTCGTTTCCGAGATATTTGCAGATTTATCTCAAGGGAAGGGGCCTGACGGACATATTTCGAGATATTTCTTCTTCTTGTTGTTCTTCTTCTGCACAGCTAAGCTGGAAGTGGCATTTGCAGCTCGCACTAGTGCAGAGTTATCTCAAAGAAAGGGGCCACGGTGTTTCTGTATCTCTATTATGTTGGTGCGGCTTCGGAACTTTTAAATATCTCGATATATCTCGAAATCTACGCATCTGATCAAAAAATATCATAGAACATAAAAAGTAGGAAACTTAATTCTCTACAAAAAAGGTCTCTTAACATTTTGCCATAGCTCGCTTCGTTTCCGAGATATTTGCAGATTTATCTCAAGGGAACGGGCCTGACGGACATATTTCGAGATATTTCTTCTTCTTGTTGTTCTTCTTCTGCACAGCTAAGCTGGAAGTGGCATTTGCGGCTCGCACTGGTGCACAGTTATCTCAAAGAAAGGGGCCACGGTGTTTCTGTATCTCTATTATGTTGGTGCGTCTTCGGAACTTTTAAATATCTCGATATATCTCGAAAACTACGCTTCTGATCAAAAAATATCATAGAACATAAATTGTAGGAAACATAATTCTCTACAAAAAACGTCTCTTAACATTTTGCCATAGCTCGCTTCGTTTCCGAGATATTTGCAGATTCAGCTCAAAGGAACTGGCCTGACGGACATATTTCGAGATATTTCTTCTTCTTGTTGTTCTTCCTCTGCACAGCTAAGCTGGAAGTGGCATTTGCAGCTCGCAATAGTGCAGAGTTATCTCAAAGAAAGGGGCCACGGTGTTTCTGTATCTCTATTATGTTGGTGCGGCTTCGGAACTTTTAAATATCTTGATATATCTCGAGAACTACGCATCTGATCAAAAAATATCATAGAACATAAAAAGTAGGAACCTTAATTCTCTACAAAAAAGGTCTCTTAACATTTTGCCATAGCTCGCTTCGTTTCCGAGATATTTGCATATTTATCTCAAGGGAAGGGGCCTGACGGACATATTTCGAGATATTTCTTCTTCTTGTTGTTCTTCTTCTGCACAGCTGAGCTGGAAGTGGCATTTGCGGCTCGCAATAGTGCAGAGTTATCTCAAAGAATGGGGCCACGGTGTTTCTGTATCTCTATTATGTTGGTGCGGCTTCGGAACTTTTAAATATCTCGATATATCTCGAAAACTACGCTTCTGATCAAAAAATATCATAGAACGTAAATTGTAGGAAATATTATTCTCTACAAAAAAGGTCTCTTAACATTTTCCCATAGCTGGCATCGTTTCTGAGATATTTGCAGATTTATCTCAAGGTAAGGGGCCTGACGGACATATTTCCAGATATTTCTTCTTCTTGTTGTTCTTCTTCTGCACAGCTAAGCTGGAAGTGGCATTTGCAGCTCGCAATTGTGCAGAGTTATCTCAAAGAGAGGGGCCACGGTGTTTCTGTATCTCTATTATGTTGGTGCGGCTTCGGAACTTTTAAATATCTTGATATATCTCGAGAACTACGAATCTGGTCAGAAAATATCATACAAGATAAAAAGTGGGAAACTTAATTCTCTACAAAAAAGGTCTCTTAACTTTTTGCCATAGCTCGCTTCGTTTCCGAGATATTTGCAGATTTATCTCAAGGTAAGGGGCCTGACGGACATATTTCGAGATATTTCTTCTTCTTGTTGTTCTTCTTCTGCACAGCTAAGCTGGAAGTGGCATTTGCAGCTCGCAATAGTGCAGAGTTATCTCAAAGAAAGGGGCCACGGTGTTTCTGTACCTCTATTATGTTGGTGCGGCTTCGGAACTTTTAAAATGTCTTGATATATCTCGAGAACTACGCCTCTGATCGAAAAATATCATAGAACATAAAAAGTAGGAAACTGAATTCTCTACAAAAAATGTCTCTTAACATTTTGCCATAGCTCGCTTCGTTTCCGAGATATTTGCAGATTTATCTCAAGGGAAGGGGCCGACGGACATATTTCGAGATATTTCTTCTTCTTGTTGTTCTTCTTCTGCACAGCTAAGCTGGAAGTGGCATTTGCAGCTCGCAATAGTGCAGACTTATCTCAAAGAAAGGGGCCACGGTGTTTCTGTACCTCTATTATGTTGGTGCAGCTTCGGAGCTTTTAAATATCTTGATATATCTCGAGAACTACGCATCTGATCAAAAAATATCATAGAACATAAATTGTAGGGAACATAATTCTCTACAAAAAAGGTCTCTCAACATTTTGCCATAGCTCGCTTCGTTTCCGAGATATTTGCAGATTTATCTCAAGGGAAGGGTCCTGATGGACATATTTCGAGATATTTCTTCTTCTTGTTGTTCTTCTTCTGCACAGCTAAACTGGAAGTGGCATTTCCAGCTCGCAATCGTGCAGAGTTATCTCAAAGAAAGGGGCCACGGTGTTTCTGTATCTCTATTATGTTGGTGCGGCTTCGGAACTTTTAAATATCTTGATGTATCTCGAGAACTACGCCTCTGATCGAAAAATATCATAGAACATAAAAAGTAGGAAACTTAATTCTCTACAAAAAAGGTCTCTTAACATTTTGCTTTAGCTCGCTTGGTTTCCGAGGTATTTGCAGATTTATCTCAAGGGAAGGGGCCTGACGGACATATTTCGAGATATTTCTTCTTCTTGTTGTTCTTCTTCTGCACAGCTAAGCTGGAAGTGGCATTTGCAGGTCGCAATAGTGCAGAGTTATCTCAAAGAAAGGGGCCACGGTGTTTCTGTATCTCTATTATGTTGGTGCGGCTTCGGAACTTTTAAATATCTCCATATATCTCGAAAACTACGCTTCTGATCAAAAAATATCAGAGAACGTAAATTGTAGGAAACATAATTCTCTACAAAAAAGGTCTCTTAAGATTTTGCCATAGCTCGCTTCGTTTCCGAGATATTTGCAGATATATCTCAAGGGAAGGGGCCTGACGGACATATTTCGAGATATTTCTTCTTCTTGTTGTTCTTCTTCTGCACAGCTAAGCTGGAAGTGCCATTTGCAGCGCGCAATAGTGCAGAGTTATCTCAAAGAAAGGGGCCACGGTGTTTCTGTATCTCTATTATGTTGGTGCGGCTTCGGAACTTTTAAATATCTTGATATATCTCGAGAACTACGCATCTGTTCAAAAAATATCATAGAACATAAAAAGTAGGAATCCTAATTTTCTACAAAAAAGGTCTCTTAACATTTTGCCGTAGCTCGCTTCGTTTCCGAGATATTTGCAGATTTATCTCAAGGGAAGGGGCCTGACGGACATATTTCCAGATATTTCTTCTTCTTGTTGTTCTTCTTCTGCACAGCTAAGCTGGAAGTGGCATTTGCAGCTCGCAATAGTGCAGAGTTATCCCAAAGAAAGGGGCCACGGTGTTTCTGTATCTCTATTATGTTGGTGCGGCTTCGGAACTTTTAAATATCTTGATATATCTCGAGAACTACGCATCTGATCAAAAAATATCATACTACATAAAAAGTAGGAAACATAATTCTCTACAAAAAAGGTCTCTTACCATTTTGCCATAGCTCGCTTCGTTTCCGAGATATTTGCAGATTCAGCTCAAAGGAACTGGCCTGACGGACATATTTCGAGATATTTCTTCTTCTTGTTGTTCTTCCTCTGCACAGCTAAGCTGGAAGTGGCATTTGCAGCTCGCAATAGTGCAGAGTTATCTCAAAGAAAGGGGCCACGGTGTTTCTGTATCTCTATTATGTTGGTGCGGCTTCGGAACTTTTAAATATCTTGATATATCTCGAGAACTACGGATCTGATCAAAAAATATCATAGAACATAAAAAGTAGGAAACTTAATTCTCTACAAAAAAGGTCTCTTAACATTTTGCCATAGCTCGCTTCGTTTCCGAGATATTTGCAGATTTATCTCAAGGGAAGGGGCCTGACGGACATATTTCGAGATATTTCTTCTTCTTGTTGTTCTTCTTCTGCACAGCTAAGCTGGAAGTGGCATTTGCGGCTCGCACTAGTGCAGAGTTATCTCAAAGAAAGGGGCCACGGTGTTTCTGTATCTCTATTATGTTGGTGCGGCTTCGGAACTTTTAAATATCTTGATATATCTCGAGAACTACGCATCTGATCAAAAAATATCATACTACATAAAAAGTAGGAAACTTAATTCTCTACAAAAAAGGTCTCTTAACATTTTGCCATAGCTCGCTTCGTTTCCGAGATATTTGCAGATTTATCTCAAGGGAAGGGGCCTGACGGACATATTTCGAGATATTTCTTCTTCTTGTTGTTCTTCTTCTGCACAGCTAAGCTGGAAGTGGCATTTGCAGCTCGCACTAGTGCAGAGTTATCTCAAAGAAAGGGGCCACGGTGTTTCTGTATCTCTATTATGTTGGTGCGGCTTCGGAACTTTTAAATATCTCGATATATCTCGAAATCTACGCATCTGATCAAAAAATATCATAGAACATAAAAAGTAGGAAACTTAATTCTCTACAAAAAAGGTCTCTTAACATTTTGCCATAGCTCGCTTCGTTTCCGAGATATTTGCAGATTTATCTCAAGGGAACGGGCCTGACGGACATATTTCGAGATATTTCTTCTTCTTGTTGTTCTTCTTCTGCACAGCTAAGCTGGAAGTGGCATTTGCGGCTCGCACTAGTGCAGAGTTATCTCAAAGAAAGGGGCCACGGTGTTTCTGTATCTCTATTATGTTGGTGCGGCTTCGGAACTTTTAAATATCTCGATATATCTCGAAAACTACGCTTCTGATCAAAAAATATCATAGAACATAAATTGTAGGAAACATAATTCTCTACAAAAAAGGTCTCTTAACATTTTGCCATAGCTCGCTTCGTTTCCGAGATATTTGCAGACTTATCTCAAGGGAAGGGGCCTGACGGACATATTTCGAGATATTTCTTCTTCTTGTTGTTCTTCTTCTGCACAGCTAAACTGGAAGTGGCATTTGCAGCTCGCACTAGTGCAGAGTTATCTCAAAGAAAGGGGCCACGGTGTTTCTGTATCTCTATTATGTTGGTGCGGCTTCGGAACTTTTAAATATCTCGATATATCTCGAAAACTACGCTTCTGATCAAAAAATATCGTAGAACATAAATTGTAGGAAACATAATTCTCTACAAAAAAGGTCTCTTAACATTTTGCGATAGCTCGCTTCGTTTCCGAGATATTTGCAGATTTATCTCAAGGGAAGGGGCCTGACGGACATATTTCGAGATATTTCTTCTTCTTGTTGTTCTTCTTCTGCACATCTAAGCTGGAAGTGGCATTTGCGGCTCGCACTAGTGCAGAGTTATCTCAAAGAAAGGGGCCACGGTGTTTCTGTATCCCTATTATGTTGGTGCGGCTTCGGAACTTTTAAATATCTTGATATATCTCGAGAACTACGCATCTGATCAAAAAATATCATAGAACATAAAAAGTAGGAAACTTAATTCTCTACAAAAAAGGTCTCTTAACATTTTGCCATAGCTCGCTTTGTTTCCGAGATATTTGCAGATTTATCTCAAGGGAAGGGGCCTGACGGACATATTTCGAGATATTTCTTCTTCTTGTTGTTCTTCTTCTGCACAGCTAAGCTGGAAGTGGCATTTGCGGCTCGCACTAGTGCAGAGTTATCTCAAAGAAAGGGGCCACGGTGTTTCTGTATCTCTATTATGTTGGTGCGGCTTCGGAACTTTTAAATATCTTGATATATCTCGAGAACTACGCGTCTGATCAAAAAATATCATAGAACATAAAAAGTTGGAAACATAATTCTCTACAAAAACGGTCTCTTAACATTTTGCCATAGCTCGCTTCGTTTCCGAGATATTTGCAGATATATCTCAAGGGAAGGGGCCTGACGGACATATTTCGAGATATTTCTTCTTCTTGTTGTTCTTCTTCTGCACAGCTAAGCTGGAAGTGGCATTTGCGGCTCGCACTGGTGCACAGTTATCTCAAAGAAAGGGGCCACGGTGTTTCTGTATCTCTATTATGTTGGTGCGTCTTCGGAACTTTTAAATATCTCGATATATCTCGAAAACTACGCTTCTGATCAAAAAATATCATAGAACATAAATTGTAGGAAACATAATTCTCTACAAAAAACGTCTCTTAACATTTTGCCATAGCTCGCTTCGTTTCCGAGATATTTGCAGATTCAGCTCAAAGGAACTGGCCTGACGGACATATTTCGAGATATTTCTTCTTCTTGTTGTTCTTCCTCTGCACAGCTAAGCTGGAAGTGGCATTTGCAGCTCGCAATAGTGCAGAGTTATCTCAAAGAATGGGGCCACGGTGTTTCTGTATCTCTATTATGTTGGTGCGGCTTCGGAACTTTTAAATATCTTGATATATCTCGAGAACTACGCATCTGATCAAAAAATATCCTAGAACATAAAAAGTAGGAAACCTAATTTTCTACAAAAAAGGTCTCTTAACATTTTGCCGTAGCTCGCTTCGTTTCCGAGATATTTGCAGATTTATCTCAAGGGAAGGGGCCTGACGGACATATTTCGAAATATTTCTTATTCTTGTTGTTCTTCTTCTGCACAGCTAAGCTGGAAGTGGCATTTGCAGCTCGCAATAGTGCAGAGTTATCTCAAAGAAAGGGGCCACGGTGTTTCTGTACCTCTATTATGTTGGTGCAGCTTCGGAGCTTTTAAATATCTTGATATATCTCGAGAACTACGCATCTGATCAAAAAATATCATACAACATAAAAAGTAGGAAACTTAATTCTCTACAAAAAAGGTCTCTTAACGTTTTGCAATAGCTCGCTTCGTTTCCGAGATATTTGCAGATTTATCTCAAGGGAAGGGTCCTGACGGACATATTTCGAGATATTTCTTCTTCTTGTTGTTCTTCTTCTGCACAGCTAAACTGGAAGTGGCATTTCCAGCTCGCAATAGTGCAGAGTTATCCCAAAGAAAGGGGCCACGGTGTTTCTGTATCTCTATTATGTTGGTGCGGCTTCGGAACTTTTAAATATCTCGATATATCTCGAAAACTACGCTTCTGATCAAAAAATATCAGAGAACGTAAATTGTAGGAAACATAATTCTCTACAAAAAAGGTCTCTTAAGATTTTGCCATAGCTCGCTTCGTTTCCGAGATAATTGCAGATTTATCTCAAGGGAAGGGGCCTGACGGACATATTTCGAGATATTGCTTCTTCTTGTTGTTCTTCTTCTGCACAGCTAAGCTGGAAGTGGCATTTGCAGCTCGCAATAGTCCAGGGTTATCTCAAAGAAAGGGGCCACGGTGTTTCTGTATCTCTATTATGTTGGTGCGGCTTCGGAACTTTTAAATATCTTGATATATCTCGAGAACTACGCATCTGATCAAAAAATATCGTAGAACATAAAAAGTAGGAAACTTAATTCTCTACAAATAAGGTCTCTTAACATTTTGCCATAGCTCGCTTGGTTTCCGAGATATTTGCAGATTTATCTCAAGGGAAGGGGCCTGAGGGACATATTTCGAGATATTTCTTCTTCTTGTTGTTCTTCTTCTGCACAGCTAAGCTGGAAGTGGCATTTGCAGGTCGCAATAGTGCAGAGTTATCTCAAAGAAAGGGGCCACGGTGTTTCTGTATCTCTATTATGTTGGTGCGGCTTCGGAACTTTTAAATATCTCCATATATCTCGAAAACTACGCTTCTGATCAAAAAATATCAGAGAACGTAAATTGTAGGAAACATAATTCTCTACAAAATAGGTCTCTTAAGATTTTGCCATAGCTCGCTTCGTTTCCGAGATATTTGCAGATTTATCTCAAGGGAAGGGGCCTGACGGACATATTTCGAGATATTTCTTCTTCTTGTTGTTCTTCTTCTGCACAGCTAAGCTGGAAGTGGCATTTCCAGCTCGCAATAGTGCAGAGTTATCTCAAAGAAAGGGGCCACGGTGTTTCTGTATCTCTATTATGTTGGTGCGGCTTCGGAACTTTTAAATATCTTGATATATCTCGAGAACTACGCGTCTGATCGAAAAATATCATAGAACATAAAAAGTAGGAAACTTAATTCTCTACAAAAAAGGTCTCTTAACATTTTGCCATAGCTCGCTTGGTTTCCGAGGTATTTGCAGATTTATCTCAAGGGAAGGGGCCTGACGGACATATTTCGAGATATTTCTTCTTCTTGTTGTTCTTCTTCTGCACAGCTAAGCTGGAAGTGGCATTTGCAGCTCGCAATAGTGCAGAGTTATCGCAAAGAAAGGGGCCACGGTGTTTCTGTATCTCTATTATGTTGGTGCGGCTTCGGAACTTTTAAATATCTTGATATATCTCGAGAACTACGCATCTGATCAAAAAATATCCTAGAACATAAAAAGTAGGAAACCTAATTTTCTACAAAAAAGGTCTCTTAACATTTTGCCGTAGCTCGCTTCGTTTCCGAGATATTTGCAGATTTATCTCAAGGGAAGGGGCCTGACGGACATATTTCGAAATATTTCTTATTCTTGTTGTTCTTCTTCTGCACAGCTAAGCTGGAAGTGGCATTTGCAGCTCGCAATAGTGCAGAGTTATCTCAAAGAAAGGGGCCACGGTGTTTCTGTACCTCTATTATGTTGGTGCAGCTTCGGAGCTTTTAAATATCTTGATATATCTCGAGAACTACGCATCTGATCAAAAAATATCATACAACATAAAAAGTAGGAAACTTAATTCTCTACAAAAAAGGTCTCTTAACGTTTTGCAATAGCTCGCTTCGTTTCCGAGATATTTGCAGATTTATCTCAAGGGAAGGGTCCTGACGGACATATTTCGAGATATTTCTTCTTCTTGTTGTTCTTCTTCTGCACAGCTAAACTGGAAGTGGCATTTCCAGCTCGCAATAGTGCAGAGTTATCCCAAAGAAAGGGGCCACGGTGTTTCTGTATCTCTATTATGTTGGTGCGGCTTCGGAACTTTTAAATATCTCGATATATCTCGAAAACTACGCTTCTGATCAAAAAATATCAGAGAACGTAAATTGTAGGAAACATAATTCTCTACAAAAAAGGTCTCTTAAGATTTTGCCATAGCTCGCTTCGTTTCCGAGATAATTGCAGATTTATCTCAAGGGAAGGGGCCTGACGGACATATTTCGAGATATTGCTTCTTCTTGTTGTTCTTCTTCTGCACAGCTAAGCTGGAAGTGGCATTTGCAGCTCGCAATAGTCCAGGGTTATCTCAAAGAAAGGGGCCACGGTGTTTCTGTATCTCTATTATGTTGGTGCGGCTTCGGAACTTTTAAATATCTTGATATATCTCGAGAACTACGCATCTGATCAAAAAATATCGTAGAACATAAAAAGTAGGAAACTTAATTCTCTACAAATAAGGTCTCTTAACATTTTGCCATAGCTCGCTTGGTTTCCGAGATATTTGCAGATTTATCTCAAGGGAAGGGGCCTGAGGGACATATTTCGAGATATTTCTTCTTCTTGTTGTTCTTCTTCTGCACAGCTAAGCTGGAAGTGGCATTTGCAGGTCGCAATAGTGCAGAGTTATCTCAAAGAAAGGGGCCACGGTGTTTCTGTATCTCTATTATGTTGGTGCGGCTTCGGAACTTTTAAATATCTCCATATATCTCGAAAACTACGCTTCTGATCAAAAAATATCAGAGAACGTAAATTGTAGGAAACATAATTCTCTACAAGAAAGGTCTCTTAAGATTTTGCCATAGCTCGCTTCGTTTCCGAGATATTTGCAGATTTATCTCAAGGGAAGGGGCCTGACGGACATATTTCGAGATATTTCTTCTTCTTGTTGTTCTTCTTCTGCACAGCTAAGCTGGAAGTGGCATTTCCAGCTCGCAATAGTGCAGAGTTATCTCAAAGAAAGGGGCCACGGTGTTTCTGTATCTCTATTATGTTGGTGCGGCTTCGGAACTTTTAAATATCTTGATATATCTCGAGAACTACGCGTCTGATCGAAAAATATCATAGAACATAAAAAGTAGGAAACTTAATTCTCTACAAAAAAGGTCTCTTAACATTTTGCCATAGCTCGCTTGGTTTCCGAGGTATTTGCAGATTTATCTCAAGGGAAGGGGCCTGACGGACATATTTCGAGATATTTCTTCTTCTTGTTGTTCTTCTTCTGCACAGCTAAGCTGGAAGTGGCATTTGCAGCTCGCAATAGTGCAGAGTTATCGCAAAGAAAGGGGCCACGGTGTTTCTGTATCTCTATTATGTTGGTGCGGCTTCGGAACTTTTAAATATCTTGATATATCTCGAGAACTACGCATCTGATCAAAAAATATCCTAGAACATAAAAAGTAGGAAACCAATTTTTTCCAAAAAAGGTCTCTTAACATTTTGCCGTAGCTCGCTTCGTTTCCGAGATATTTGCAGATTTATCTCAAGGGAAGGGGCCTGACGGACATATTTCGAAATATTTCTTATTCTTGTTGTTCTTCTTCTGCACAGCTAAGCTGGAAGTGGCATTTGCAGCTCGCAATAGTGCAGAGTTATCTCAAAGAAAGGGGCCACGGTGTTTCTGTACCTCTATTATGTTGGTGCAGCTTCGGAGCTTTTAAATATCTTGATATATCTCGAGAACTACGCATCTGATCAAAAAATATCATACAACATAAAAAGTAGGAAACTTAATTCTCTACAAAAAAGGTCTCTTAACGTTTTGCAATAGCTCGCTTCGTTTCCGAGATATTTGCAGATTTATCTCAAGGGAAGGGTCCTGACGGACATATTTCGAGATATTTCTTCTTCTTGTTGTTCTTCTTCTGCACAGCTAAACTGGAAGTGGCATTTCCAGCTCGCAATAGTGCAGAGTTATCCCAAAGAAAGGGGCCACGGTGTTTCTGTATCTCTATTATGTTGGTGCGGCTTCGGAACTTTTAAATATCTCGATATATCTCGAAAACTACGCTTCTGATCAAAAAATATCAGAGAACGTAAATTGTAGGAAACATAATTCTCTACAAAAAAGGTCTCTTAAGATTTTGCCATAGCTCGCTTCGTTTCCGAGATAATTGCAGATTTATCTCAAGGAAAGGGGCCTGACGGACATATTTCGAGATATTGCTTCTTCTTGTTGTTCTTCTTCTGCACAGCTAAGCTGGAAGTGGCATTTGCAGCTCGCAATAGTCCAGGGTTATCTCAAAGAAAGGGGCCACGGTGTTTCTGTATCTCTATTATGTTGGTGCGGCTTCGGAACTTTTAAATATCTTGATATATCTCGAGAACTACGCATCTGATCAAAAAATATCGTAGAACATAAAAAGTAGCAAACTTAATTCTCTACAAATAAGGTCTCTTAACATTTTGCCATAGCTCGCTTGGTTTCCGAGATATTTGCAGATTTATCTCAAGGGAAGGGGCCTGAGGGACATATTTCGAGATATTTCTTCTTCTTGTTGTTCTTCTTCTGCACAGCTAAGCTGGAAGTGGCATTTGCAGGTCGCAATAGTGCAGAGTTATCTCAAAGAAAGGGGCCACGGTGTTTCTGTATCTCTATTATGTTGGTGCGGCTTCGGAACTTTTAAATATCTCCACATATCTCGAAAACTACGCTTCTGATCAAAAAATATCAGAGAACGTAAATTGTAGGAAACATAATTCTCTACAAAAAAGGTCTCGTAAGATTTTGCCATAGCTCGCTTCATTTCCGAGATATTTGCAGATTTATCTCAAGGGAAGGGGCCTGACGGACATATTTCGAGATATTTCTTCTTCTTGTTGTTCTTCTTCTGCACAGCTAAGCTGGAAGTGGCATTTGCAGGTCGCAATAGTGCAGAGTTATCTCAAAGAAAGGGGCCACGGTGTTTCTGTATCTCTATTATGTTGGTGCGGCTTCGGAACTTTTAAATATCTCCATATATCTCGAAAACTACGCTTCTGATCAAAAAATATCAGAGAACGTAAATTGTAGGAAACATAATTCTCTACAAAAAAGGTCTCTTAAGATTTTGCCATATCTCGCTTCGTTTCCGAGATATTTGCAGATTTATCTCAAGGGAAGGGGCCTGACGGACATATTTCGAGATATTTCTTCTTCTTGTTGTTCTTCTTCTGCACAGCTAAGCTGGAAGTGGCATTTCCAGCTCGCAATAGTGCAGAGTTATCTCAAAGAAAGGGGCCACGGTGTTTCTGTATCTCTATTATGTTGGTGCGGCTTCGGAACTTTTAAATATCTTGATATATCTCGAGAACTACGCATCTGATCAAAAAATATCGTAGAACATAAAAAGTAGGAAACTTAATTCTCTACAAATAAGGTCTCTTAACATTTTGCCATAGCTCGCTTGGTTTCCGAGATATTTGCAGATTTATCTCAAGGGAAGGGGCCTGAGGGACATATTTCGAGATATTTCTTCTTCTTGTTGTTCTTGTTCTGCACAGCTAAGCTGGAAGTGGCATTTGCAGCTCGCAATAGTGCAGAGTTACCTCAAAGAAAGGGGCCACGGTGTTTCTGTATCTCTATTATGTTGGTGCCGCTTCGGAACTTTTAAATATCTGGATATATCTCGAGAACTACGCATCTGATCAAAAAATATCATAGAACATAAAAAGTAGGAAACTTAATTCTCTACAAAAAAGGTCTCTTAACATTTTGCCATAGCTCGCTTCGTTTCCGAGATATTTGCAGATTTATCTCAAGGGAAGGGGCCTGACGGACATATTTCGAAATATTTCTTCTTCTTGTTGTTCTTCTTCTGCACAGCTAAGCTGGAAGTGGCATTTGCAGCGCGCAATAGTGCAGAGTTATCTCAAAGAAAGGGGCCACGGTGTTTCTGTATCTCTATTATGTTAGTGCGGCTTCGGAACTTTTAAATATCTTGATATATCTCGAGAACTACGCATCTGTTCAAAAAATATCATAGAACATAAAAAGTAGGAATCCTAATTTTCTACAAAAAAGGTCTCTTAACATTTTGCCGTAGCTCGCTTCGTTTCCGAGATATTTGCAGATTTATCTCAAGGGAAGGGTCCTGACGGACATATTTCGAGATATTTCTTCTTCTTGTTGTTCTTCTTCTGCACAGCTAAACTGGAAGTGGCATTTCCAACTCGCAATAGTGCAGAGTTATCCCAAAGAAAGCGGCCACGATGTTTCTGTATCTCTATTATGTTGGTGCGGCTTCGGAACTCTTAAATATCTCGATATATCTCGAAAACTACGCATCTGATCAAAAAATATCATAGAACATAAAAAGTAGGAAACTTAATTCTCTACAAAAAAGGTCTCTTAACATTTTGCCGTAGCTCGCTTCGTTTCCGAGGTATTTGCAGATTTATCTCAAGGGAAGGGGCCTGACGGACATATTTCCAGATATTTCTTCTTCTTGTTATTCTTCTTCTGCACAGCTAAGCTGGAAGTGGCATTTGCAGCTCGCAATAGTGCAGAGTTATCTCAAAGAAAGGGGCCACGGTGTTTCTGTATCTCTATTATGTTGGTGCGGCTTCGGAACTTTTAAATATCTCGATATATCTCGAAAACTACGCTTCTGATCAAAAAATATCAGAGAACGTAAATTGTAGGAAACATAATTCTCTACAAAAAAGGTCTCTTAACATTTTGCCGTAGCTCGCTTCGTTTCCGAGATATTTGCAGATTTATCTCAAGGGAAGGGGCCTGACGGACATATTTCGAGATATTTCTTCTTCTTGTTGTTCTTCTTCTGCACAGCTAAGCTGGAAGTGGCATTTGCAGCTCGCAATAGTGCAGAGTTACCTCAAAGAAAGGGGCCACGGTGTTTCTGTATCTCTATTATGTTGGTGCCGCTTCGGAACTTTTAAATATCTGGATATATCTCGAGAACTACGCATCTGATCAAAAAATATCATAGAGCATAAAAAGTAGGAAACTTAATTCTCTACAAAAAAGGTGTCTTAACATTTTGCCATAGCTCGCTTCGTTTCCGAGATATTTGCAGATTTATCTCAAGGGAAGGGGCCTGACGGACATATTTCGAGATATTTCTTCTTCTTGTTGTTCTTCTTCTGCACAGCTAAGCTGGAAGTGGCATTTGCAGCTCGCAGTAGTGCAGAGTTATCTCAAAGAAAGGGGCCACGGTGTTTCTGTATCTCTATTATGTTGGTGCGGCTTCGGAACTTTTAAATATCTTGATATATCTCGAGAACTACGCATCTGATCAAAAAATATCATAGAACATAAAAAGTAGGAAACTTAATTCTCTACAAAAAAGGTCTCTTATCATTTTGCCATAGCTCGCTTCGTTTCCGAGATATTTGCAGATTTATCTCAAGGGAAGGGGCCTGACGGACATATTTCGAGATATTTCTTCTTCTTGTTGTTCTTCTTCTGCACAGCGAAGCTGGAAGTGGCATTTGCAGCTCGCAGTAGTGCAGAGTTATCTCAAAGAAAGGGGCCACGGTGTTTCTGTATCTCTATTATGTTGGTGCGGCTTCGGAACTTTTAAATATCTTGATATATCTCGAGAACTACGCATCTGATCAAAAAATATCATAGAACATAAAAAGTAGGAAACTTAATTCTCTACAAAAAAGGTCTCTTATCATTTTGCCATAGCTCGCTTCGTTTCCGAGATATTTGCAGATTTATCTCAAGGGAAGGGGCCTGACGGACATATTTCGAGATATTTCTTCTTCTTGTTGTTCTTCTTCTGCACAGCTAAGCTGGAAGTGGCATTTGCAGCGCGCAATAGTGCAGAGTTATCTCAAAGAAAGGGGCCACGGTGTTTCTGTATCTCTATTATGTTAGTGCGGCTTCGGAACTTTTAAATATCTTGATATATCTCGAGAACTACGCATCTGGTCAAAAAATATCATAGAACGTAAATTGTAGGAAACATAATTCTCTACAAAAAAGGTCTCTTAAGATTTTGCCATAGTTCGCTTCGTTTCCGAGATATTTGCAGATTTATCTCAAGGGAAGGGGCCTGACGGACATATTTCGAGATATTTCTTCTTCTTGTTGTTCTTCTTCTGCACAGCTAAGCTGGAAGTGGCATTTGCAGCTCGCAATAGTGCAGAGTTATCTCAAAGAAAGGGGCCACGGTGTTTCTGTATCTCTATTATCTTGGTGCGGCTTCGGAACTTTTAAATATCTTGATATATCTCGAGAACTACGCATCTGATCAAAAAATATCGTAGAACATAAAAAGTAGGAAACTTAATTCTCTACAAAAAAGGTGTTTTAACATTTTGCCATAGCTCGCTTCGTTTCCGAGATATTTGCAGACTTATCTCAAGGGAAGGGGCCTGACGGACATATTTCGAGATATTTCTTCTTCTTGTTGTTCTTCTTCTGCACAGCTAAGCTGGAAGTGGCATTTGCAGCTCGCAGTAGTGCAGAGTTATCTCAAAGAAAGGGGCCACGGTGTTTCTGTATCTCTATTATGTTGGTGCGGCTTCGGAACTTTTAAATATCTAGATATATCTCGAGAACTACGCATCTGTTCAAAAAATATCATAGAACATAAAAAGTAGGAATCCTAATTTTCTACAAAAAAGGTCTCTTAACATTTTGCCGTAGCTCGCTTCGTTTCCGAGATATTTGCAGATTTATCTCAAGGGAAGGGGCCTGACGGACATATTTCCAGATATTTCTTCTTCTTGTTGTTCTTCTTCTGCACAGCTAAGCTGGAAGTGCCATTTGCAGCGCGCAATAGTGCAGAGTTATCTCAAAGAAAGGGGCCACGGAGTTTCTGTATCTCTATTATGTTGGTGCGGCTTCGGAACTTTTAAATATCATGATATATCTCGAGAACTACGCATCTGTTCAAAAAATATCATAGAACATAAAAAGTAGGAATCCTAATTTTCTACAAAAAAGGTCTCTTAACATTTTGCCGTAGCTCGCTTCGTTTCCGAGATATTTGCAGATTTATCTCAGGGGAAGGGGCCTGACGGACATATTTCCAGATATTTCTTCTTCTTGTTGTTCTTCTTCTGCACAGCTAAGCTGGAAGTGGCATTTGCAGCTCGCAATAGTGCAGAGTTATCTCAAAGAAAGGGGCCACGGTGTTTCTGTATCTCTATTATGTTGGTGCGGCTTCGGAACTTTTAAATATCTTGATATATCTCGAGAACTACGCATCTGATCAAAAAATATCATAGAACATAAAAAGTAGGAAACTTAATTCTCTACAAAAAAGGTCTCTTATCATTTTGCCATAGCGCGCTTCGTTTCCGAGATATTTGCAGATTTATCTCAAGGGAAGGGGCCTGACGGACATATTTCGAGATATTTCTTCTTCTTGTTGTTCTTCTTCTGCACAGCTAAGCTGGAAGTGGCATTTGCAGCGCGCAATAGTGCAGAGTTATCTCAAAGAAAGGGGCCACGGTGTTTCTGTATCTCTATTATGTTAGTGCGGCTTCGGAACTTTTAAATATCTTGATATATCTCGAGAACTACGCATCTGGTCAAAAAATATCATAGAACATAAAAAGTAGGAATCCTAATTTTCTACAAAAAAGGTCTCTTAACATTTTGCCGTAGCTCGCTTCGTTTCCGAGATATTTGCAGATTTATCTCAAGGGAAGGGGCCTGACGGACATATTTCGAGATATTTCTTCTTCTTGTTGTTCTTCTTCTGCACAGCTAAGCTGGAAGTGGCATTTGCAGCTCGCAATAGTGCAGAGTTACCTCAAAGAAAGGGGCCACGGTGTTTCTGTATCTCTATTATGTTGGTGCCGCTTCGGAACTTTTAAATATCTGGATATATCTCGAGAACTACGCATCTGATCAAAAAATATCATGGAGCATAAAAAGTAGGAAACTTAATTCTCTACAAAAAAGGTGTCTTAACATTTTGCCATAGCTCGCTTCGTTTCCGAGATATTTGCAGATTTATCTCAAGGGAAGGGGCCTGACGGACATATTTCGAGATATTTCTTCTTCTTGTTGTTCTTCTTCTGCACAGCTAAGCTGGGAGTGGCATTTGCAGCGCGCAATAGTGCAGAGTTATCTCAAAGAAAGGGGCCACGGTGTTTCTGTATCTCTATTATGTTAGTGTGGCTTCGGAACTTTTAAATATCTTGATATATCTCGAGAACTACGCATCTGGTCAAAAAATATCATAGAACGTAAATTGTAGGAAACATAATTCTCTACAAAAAAGGTCTCTTAAGATTTTGCCATAGTTCGCTTCGTTTCCGAGATATTTGCAGATTTATCTCAAGGGAAGGGGCCTGACGGACATATTTCGAGATATTTCTTCTTCTTGTTGTTCTTCTTCTGCACAGCTAAGCTGGAAGTGGCATTTGCAGCTCGCAATAGTGCAGAGTTATCTCAAAGAAAGGGGCCACGGTGTTTCTGTATCTCTATTATGTTGGTGCGGCTTCGGAACTTTTAAATATCTTGATATATCTCGAGAACTACGCATCTGATCAAAAAATATCGTAGAACATAAAAAGTAGGAAACTTAATTCTCTACAAAAAAGGTGTTTTAACATTTTGCCATAGCTCGCTTCGTTTCCGAGATATTTGCAGACTTATCTCAAGGGAAGGGGCCTGACGGACATATTTCGAGATATTTCTTCTTCTTGTTGTTCTTCTTCTGCACAGCTAAGCTGGAAGTGGCATTTGCAGCTCGCAGTAGTGCAGAGTTATCTCAAAGAAAGGGGCCACGGTGTTTCTGTATCTCTATTATGTTGGTGCGGCTTCGGAACTTTTAAATATCTGGATATATCTCGAGAACTACGCATCTGATCAAAAAATATCATAGAGCATAAAAAGTAGGAAACTTAATTCTCTACAAAAAAGGTGTCTTAACATTTTGCCATAGCTCGCTTCGTTTCCGAGATATTTGCAGATTTATCTCAAGGGAAGGGGCCTGACGGACATATTTCGAGATATTTCTTCTTCTTGTTGTTCTTCTTCTGCACAGCTAAGCTGGAAGTGGCATTTGCAGCTCGCAGTAGTGCAGAGTTATCTCAAAGAAAGGGGCCACGGTGTTTCTGTATCTCTATTATGTTGGTGCGGCTTCGGAACTTTTAAATATCTTGATATATCTCGAGAACTACGCATCTGATCAAAAAATTTCATAGAACATAAAAAGTAGGAAACTTAATTCTCTACAAAAAAGGTCTCTTATCATTTTGCCATAGCTCGCTTCGTTTCCGAGATATTTGCAGATTTATCTCAAGGGAAGGGGCCTGACGGACATATTTCGAGATATTTCTTCTTCTTGTTGTTCTTCTTCTGCACAGCTAAGCTGGAAGTGGCATTTGCGGCTCGCACTAGTGCAGAGTTATCTCAAAGAAAGGGGCCACGGTGTTTCTGTATCTCTATTATGTTGGTGCGGCTTCGGAACTTTTAAATATCTCGATATATCTCGAAAACTACGCTTCTGATCAAAAAATATCTTAGAACATAAATTGTAGGAAACATAATTCTCTACAAAAAAGGTCTCTTAGCATTTTGCCATAGCTCGCTTCGTTTCCGAGATATTTGCAGATTTATCTCAAGGGAAGGGGCCTGACGGACATATTTCGAGATATTTCTTCTTCTTGTTGTTCTTCTTCTGCACAGCTAAGCTGGAAGTGGCATTTGCGGCTCGCACTAGTGCAGAGTTATCTCAAAGAAAGGGGCCACGGTGTTTCTGTATCTCTATTATGTTGGTGCGGCTTCGGAACTTTTAAATATCTCGATATATCTCGAAAACTACGCTTCTGATCAAAAAATATCATACAACATAAATTGTAGGAAACATAATTCTCTACAAAAAAGGTCTCTTAGCATTTTGCCATAGCTCGCTTCGTTTCCGAGATATTTGCAGATTTATCTGAAGGGAAAGGGCCTGACGGACATATTTCGAGATATTTCTTCTTCTTGTTGTTCTTCTTCTGCACAGCTAAGCTGGAAGTGGCATTTGCAGCTCGCAATAGTGCAGAGTTATCTCAAAGAAAGGGGCCACTGTGTTTCTGTATCTCTATTATGTTGGTGCAGCTTCGGAACTTTTAAATATCTTGATATATCTCCAGAACTGCGCATCTGATCAAAAAATATCATAGAACATAAAAAGTAGGAAACTTAATTCTCTACAAAAAAGGTCTCTTAACATTTTGCCATAGCTCGCTTCGTTTCCGAGATATTTGCAGATTTATCTGAAGGGAAGGGGCCTAACGGACATATTTCGAGATATTTCTTCTTCTTGTTGTTCTTCTTCTGCACAGCTAAACTGGAAGTGGCATTTCCAGCTCGCAATAGTGCAGAGTTATCTCAAACAAAGGGGCCACGGTGTTTCTGTATCTCTATTATGTTGGTGCGGTTTCGGAACTTTTAAATATCTTGATATATCTCGAGAACTACGCATCTGATCAAAAAATATTATAGAACATAAAAAGTAGGAAACTTAATTCTCTACAAATAAAGTCTCTCAACATTTTGCCATAGCTCGCTTCGTTTCCGAGATATTTGCAGGTTTATCTCAAGGGAAGGGGCCTAACGGACATATTTCGAGATATTTCTTCTTCTTGTTGTTCTTCTTCTGCACAGCTAAACTGGAAGTGGCATTTCCAGCTCGCAATAGTGCAGAGTTATCTCAACGAAAGGAGCCACGGTGTTTCTGTATCTCTATTCTGCTGGTGCGGCTTCGGAACTTTTAAATATCTTGATATATCTCGAGAACTACGCATCTGATCAAAAAATATCATAGAACATAAAAAGTAGGAAACTTAATTCTCTACAAAAAAGGTCTCTTAACATTTTGCCATAGCTCGCTTCGTTTCCGAGATATTTGCAGATTTATCTCAAGGGAAGGGGCCTGACGGACATATTTCGATATATTTCTTCTTCTTGTTGTTCTTCTTCTGCACAGCTAAGCTGGAAGTGGCATTTGCGGCTCGCACTAGTGCAGAGTTATCTCAAAGAAAGGGGCCACGGTGTTTCTGTATCGCTATTATGTTGGTGCGGCTTCGGAACTTTTAAATATCTCGATATATCTCGAAAACTACGCTTCTGATCAAAAAATATCATAGAACATAAAAAGTAGGAAACTTAATTCTCTACAAAAAAGGTCTCTTAACATTTTGCCATAGCTCTCTTCGTTTCCGAGATATTTGCAGATTTATCTCAAGGGAAGGGGCTTGACGGACATATTTCGAGATATTTCTTCTTCTTGTTGTTCTTCTTCTGCACAGCTAAGCTGGAAGTGGCATTTGCGGTTCGCACTAGTGCAGAGTTATCTCAAAGAAAGGGGCCACGGTGTTTCTGTATCTCTATTATGTTGGTGCGGCTTCGGAACTTTTAAATATCTCGATATATCTCGAAAACTACGCTTGTGATCAAAAAATATCATAGAACATAAATTGTAGGAAACATAATTCTCTACAAAAAAGGTCTCTTAACATTTTGCCATAGCTCGCTTCGTTTCCGAGATATTTGCAGATATATCTCATGGGAAGGGGCCTGACGGACATATTTAGAGATATTTCTTCTTCTTGTTGTACTTCTTCTGCACAGCTAAGCTGGAAGTGGCATTTACAGCTCGCAATAGTGCAAAGTTATCTCAAAGAAAGGGGCGACGGTGTTTCTGTATCTCTATTATGTTGGTGCGGCTTCGGAGCTTTTAAATATCTTGATATATCTCGAAAACTACGCATCTGATCAAAAAATATCATAGAACATAAAAAGTAGGAAACTTAATTCTCTACAAAAAAGGTCTCTTAACATTTTGCCATAGCTCGCTTCGTTTCCGAGATATTTGCAGATTTATCTGAAGGGAAGGGGCCTAACGGACATATTTCGAGTTATTTCTTCTTCTTGTTGTTCTTCTTCTGCACAGCTAAACTGGAAGTGGCATTTCCAGCTCGCAATAGTGCAGAGTTATCTCAAAGAAAGGAGCCACGGTGTTTCTGTATCTCTATTCTGTTGGTGCGGCTTCGGAACTTTTAAATATCTTGATATATCTCGACAACTACGCATCTGATCAAAAAATATCATAGAAGATAAAAAGTAGGAAACTTAATTCTCTACAAAAAAGGTCTCTTAACATTTTGCCATAGCTCTCTTCGTTTCCGAGATATTTGCAGATTTATCTCAAGGGAAGGGGCCTGACGGACATATTTCGAGATATTTCTTCTTCTTGTTGTTCTTCTTCTGCACAGCTAAGCTGGAAGTGGCATTTGCGGCTCGCACTAGTGCAGAGTTATCTCAAAGAAAGGGGCCACGGTGTTTCTGTATCTCTATTATGTTGGTGCGGCTTCGGAACTTTTAAATATCTCGATATATCTCGAAAACTACGCTTCTGATCATAAAATATCATACAACATAAAAAGTAGGAAACTTAATTCTCTACAAAAAAGGTCTCTTAACATTTTGCCATAGCTCTCTTCGTTTCCGAGATATTTGCAGATTTATCTCAAGGGAAGGGGCCTGACGGACATATTTCGAGATATTTCTTCTTCTTGTTGTTCTTCTTCTGCACAGCTAAGCTGGAAGTGGCATTTGCGGCTCGCACTAGTGCAGAGTTATCTCAAAGAAAGGGGCCACGGTGTTTCTGTATCTCTATTATGTTGGTGCGGCTTCGGAACCTTTAAATATCTCGATATATCTCGAAAACTACGCTTCTGATCAAAAAATATCATAGAACATAAATTGTAGGAAACATAATTCTCTACAAAAAAGGTCCCTTAACATTTTGCCATAGCTCGCTTCGTTTCCGAGATATTTGCAGATATATCTCAAGGGAAGGGGGCTGACGGACATATTTCGAGATATTTCTTCTTCTTGTTGTTCTTCTTCTGCACAGCTAACCTGGAAGTGGCATTTGCAGCTCGCAATAGTGCAGAGTTATCTCAAAGAAACGGGCCACGGTGTTTCTGTATCTCTATTATGTTGGTGCGGCTTCGGAACTTTTAAATATCTTGATATATCTCGAGAACTACGCATTTGATCAAAAAATATCATAGAACATAAAAAGTAGGAAACTTAATTCTCTACAAAAAAGGTCTCTTAACATTTTGCCATAGCTCTCTTCGTTTCCGAGATATTTGCAGATTTATCTCAAGGGAAGGGGCCTGACGGACATATTTCGAGATATTTCTTCTTCTTGTTGTTCTTCTTCTGCACAGCTAAGCTGGAAGTGGCATTTGCGGCTCGCACTAGTGCAGAGTTATCTCAAAGAAAGGGGCCACGGTGTTTCTGTATCTCTATTATGTTGGTGCGGCTTCGGAACTTTTAAATATCTCGATATATCTCGAAAACTACGCTTCTGATCAAAAAATATCATACAACATAAACTGTAGGAAACATAATTCTCTACAAAAAAGGTCTCTTAGCATTTTGCCATAGCTCGCTTCGTTTCCGAGATATTTGCAGATTTATCTGAAGGGAAAGGGCCTGACGGACATATTTCGAGATATTTCTTCTTCTTGTTGTTCTTCTTCTGCACAGCTAAGCTGGAAGTGGCATTTGCAGCTCGCAATAGTGCAGAGTTATCTCAAAGAAAGGGGCCACTGTGTTTCTGTATCTCTATTATGTTGGTGCAGCTTCGGAACTTTTAAATATCTTGATATATCTCCAGAACTGCGCATCTGATCAAAAAATATCATAGAACATAAAAAGTAGGAAACTTAATTCTCTACAAAAAAGGTCTCTTAACATTTTGCCATAGCTCGCTTCGTTTCCGAGATATTTGCAGATTTATCTGAAGGGAAGGGGCCTAACGGACATATTTCGAGATATTTCTTCTTCTTGTTGTTCTTCTTCTGCACAGCTAAACTGGAAGTGGCATTTCCAGCTCGCAATAGTGCAGAGTTATCTCAAAGAAAGGGGCCACGGTGTTTCTGTATCTCTATTATGTTGGTGCGGCTTCGGAACTTTTAAATATCTTGATATATCTCGAGAACTACGCATTTGATCAAAAAATATCATAGAACATAAAAAGTAGGAAACTTAATTCTCTACAAAAAAGGTCTCTTAACATTTTGCCATAGCTCTCTTCGTTTCCGAGATATTTGCAGATTTATCTCAAGGGAAGGGGCCTGACGGACATATTTCGAGATATTTCTTCTTCTTGTTGTTCTTCTTCTGCACAGCTAAGCTGGAAGTGGCATTTGCGGCTCGCACTAGTGCAGAGTTATCTCAAAGAAAGGGGCCACGGTGTTTCTGTATCTCTATTATGTTGGTGCGGCTTCGGAACTTTTAAATATCTCGATATATCTCGAAAACTACGCTTCTGATCAAAAAATATCTTAGAACATAAATTGTAGGAAACATAATTCTCTACAAAAAAGGTCTCTTAGCATTTTGCCATAGCTCGCTTCGTTTCCGAGATATTTGCAGATTTATCTCAAGGGAAGGGGCCTGACGGACATATTTCGAGATATTTCTTCTTCTTGTTGTTCTTCTTCTGCACAGCTAAGCTGGAAGTGGCATTTGCGGCTCGCACTAGTGCAGAGTTATCTCAAAGAAAGGGGCCACGGTGTTTCTGTATCTCTATTATGTTGGTGCGGCTTCGGAACTTTTAAATATCTCGATATATCTCGAAAACTACGCTTCTGATCAAAAAATATCATACAACATAAACTGTAGGAAACATAATTCTCTACAAAAAAGGTCTCTTAGCATTTTGCCATAGCTCGCTTCGTTTCCGAGATATTTGCAGATTTATCTGAAGGGAAAGGGCCTGACGGACATATTTCGAGATATTTCTTCTTCTTGTTGTTCTTCTTCTGCACAGCTAAGCTGGAAGTGGCATTTGCAGCTCGCAATAGTGCAGAGTTATCTCAAAGAAAGGGGCCACTGTGTTTCTGTATCTCTATTATGTTGGTGCAGCTTCGGAACTTTTAAATATCTTGATATATCTCCAGAACTGCGCATCTGATCAAAAAATATCATAGAACATAAAAAGTAGGAAACTTAATTCTCTACAAAAAAGGTCTCTTAACATTTTGCCATAGCTCGCTTCGTTTCCGAGATATTTGCAGATTTATCTGAAGGGAAGGGGCCTAACGGACATATTTCGAGATATTTCTTCTTCTTGTTGTTCTTCTTCTGCACAGCTAAACTGGAAGTGGCATTTCCAGCTCGCAATAGTGCAGAGTTATCTCAAAGAAAGGGGCCACGGTGTTTCTGTATCTCTATTATGTTGGTGCGGTTTCGGAACTTTTAAATATCTTGATATATCTCGAGAACTACGCATCTGATCAAAAAATATTACAGAACATAAAAAGTAGGAAACTTAATTCTCTACAAATAAAGTCTCTCAACATTTTGCCATAGCTCGCTTCGTTTCCGAGATATTTGCAGGTTTATCTCAAGGGAAGGGGCCTAACGGACATATTTCGAGATATTTCTTCTTCTTGTTGTTCTTCTTCTGCACAGCTAAACTGGAAGTGGCATTTCCAGCTCGCAATAGTGCAGAGTTATCTCAACGAAAGGAGCCACGGTGTTTCTGTATCTCTATTCTGCTGGTGCGGCTTCGGAACTTTTAAATATCTTGATATATCTCGAGAACTACGCATCTGATCAAAAAATATCATAGAACATAAAAAGTAGGAAACTTAATTCTCTACAAAAAAGGTCTCTTAACATTTTGCCATAGCTCGCTTCGTTTCCGAGATATTTGCAGATTTATCTCAAGGGAAGGGGCCTGACGGACATATTTCGATATATTTCTTCTTCTTGTTGTTCTTCTTCTGCACAGCTAAGCTGGAAGTGGCATTTGCGGCTCGCACTAGTGCAGAGTTATCTCAAAGAAAGGGGCCACGGTGTTTCTGTATCTCTATTATGTTGGTGCGGCTTCGGAACTTTTAAATATCTCGATATATCTCGAAAACTACGCATCTGATCAAAAAATATCATAGAACATAAAAAGTAGGAAACTTAATTCTCTACAAAAAAGGTCTCTTAACATTTTGCCATAGCTCGCTTCGTTTCCGAGATATTTGCAGATTTATCTCAAGGGAAGGGGCCTGACGGACATATTTCGAGATATTTCTTCTTCTTGTTGTTCTTCTTCTGCACAGCTAAGCTGGAAGTGGCATTTGCGGATCGCACTAGTGCAGAGTTATCTCAAAGAAAGGGGCCACGGTGTTTCTGTATCTCTATTATGTTGGTGCGGCTTCGGAACTTTTAAATATCTTGATATATCTCGAGAACTGCGCATCTGATCAAAAAATATCATAGAACATAAAAAGTAGGAAACTTAATTCTCTACAAAAAAGGTCTCTTAACATTTTGCCATAGCTCGCTTCATTTCCGAGATATTTGCAGATTTATCTGAAGGGAAGGGGCCTAACGGACATATTTCGAGATATTTCTTCTTCTTGTTGTTCTTCTTCTGCACAGCTAAACTGGAAGTGGCATTTCCAGCTCGCAATAGTGCAGAGTTATCTCAAAGAAAGGAGCCACGGTGTTTCTGTATCTCTATTCTGTTGGTGCGGCTTCGGAACTTTTAAATATCTTGATATATCTCGAGAACTACGCATCTGATCAAAAAATATCATAGAACATAAAAAGTAGGAAACTTAATTCTCTACAAAAAAGGTCTCTTAACATTTTGCCATAGCTCTCTTCGTTTCCGAGATATTTGCAGATATATCTCAAGGGAAGGGGCCTGACGGACATATTTCGAGATATTTCTTCTTCTTGTTGTTCTTCTTCTGCACAGCTAAGCTGGAAGTGGCATTTGCGGCTCGCACTAGTGCAGAGTTATCTCAAAGAAAGGGGCCACGGTGTTTCTGTATCTCTATTATGTTGGTGCGGCTTCGGAACTTTTAAATATCTCGATATATCTCGAAAACTACGCTTCTGATCAAAAAATATCATAGAACATAAATTGTAGGAAACATAATTCTCTACAAAAAAGGTCTCTTAACATTTTGCCATAGCTCGCTTCGTTTCCGAGATATTTGCAGATATATCTCAAGGGAAGGGGCCTGACGGACATATTTCGAGATGTTTCTTCTTCTTGTTGTTCTTCTTCTGCACAGCTAACCTGGAAGTGGCATTTACAGCTCGCAATAGTGCAGAGTTATCTCAAAGAAAGGGGCCACGGTGTTTCTGTATCTCTATTATGTTGGTGCGGCTTCGGAACTTTTAAATATCTTGATATATCTCGAGAACTACGCATCTGATCAAAAAATATCATAGAACATAAAAAGTGGGAAACTTAATTCTCTACAAAAAAGGTCTCTTAACATTTTGCCATAGCTCGCTTCGTTTCCGAGATATTTGCAGATTTATCTCAAGGGAAGGGGCCTGACGGACATATTTCGAGATATTTCTTCTTCTTGTTGTTCTTCTTCTGCACAGCTAAGCTGGAAGTGGCATTTGCAGCTCGCAATAGTGCAGAGTTATCTCAAAGAAGGGGGCCACGGTGTTTCTGTATCTCTATTATGTTGGTGCGGCTTCGGAACTTTTAAATATCTTGATATATCTCGAGAACTACGCATCTGATCAAAGAATATCATAGAACATAAAAAGTAGGAAACTTAATTCTCTACAAAAAAGGTCTCTTAACATTTTGCCATAGCTCTCTTCGTTTCCGAGATATTTGCAGATATATCTCAAGGGAAGGGGCCTGACGGACATATTTCGAGATATTTCTTCTTCTTGTTGTTCTTCTTCTGCACAGCTAAGCTGGAAGTGGCATTTGCGGCTCGCACTAGTGCAGAGTTATCTCAAAGAAAGGGGCCACGGTGTTTCTGTATCGCTATTATGTTGGTGCGGCTTCGGAACTTTTAAATATCTCGATATATCTCGAAAACTACGCTTCTGATCAAAAAATATCATAGAACATAAAAAGTAGGAAACTTAATTCTCTACAAAAAAGGTCTCTTAACATTTTGCCATAGCTCGCTTCGTTTCCGAGATATTTGCAGATATATCTCAAGGGAAGGGGCCTGACGGACATATTTCGAGATATTTCTTCTTCTTGTTGTTCTTCTTCTGCACAGCTAAGCTGGAAGTGGCATTTGCGGCTCGCACTAGTGCAGAGTTATCTCAAAGAAAGGGGCCACGGTGTTTCTGTATCTCTATTATGTTGGTGCGGCTTCGGAACTTTTAAATATCTTGATATATCTCGAGAACTGCGCATCTGATCAAAAAATATCATAGAACATAAAAAGTAGGAAACTTAATTCTCTACAAAAAAGGTCTCTTAACATTTTGCCATAGCTCGCTTCATTTCCGAGATATTTGCAGATTTATCTGAAGGGAAGGGGCCTAACGGACATATTTCGAGATATTTCTTCTTCTTGTTGTTCTTCTTCTGCACAGCTAAACTGGAAGTGGCATTTCCAGCTCGCAATAGTGCAGAGTTATCTCAAAGAAAGGAGCCACGGTGTTTCTGTATCTCTATTCTGTTGGTGCGGCTTCGGAACTTTTAAATATCTTGATATATCTCGAGAACTACGCATCTGATCAAAAAATATCATAGAACATAAAAAGTAGGAAACTTAATTCTCTACAAAAAAGGTCTCTTAACATTTTGCCATAGCTCTCTTCGTTTCCGAGATATTTGCAGATATATCTCAAGGGAAGGGGCCTGACGGACATATTTCGAGATATTTCTTCTTCTTGTTGTTCTTCTTCTGCACAGCTAAGCTGGAAGTGGCATTTGCGGCTCGCACTAGTGCAGAGTTATCTCAAAGAAAGGGGCCACGGTGTTTCTGTATCTCTATTATGTTGGTGCGGCTTCGGAACTTTTAAATATCTCGATATATCTCGAAAACTACGCTTCTGATCAAAAAATATCATAGAACATAAATTGTAGGAAACATAATTCTCTACAAAAAAGGTCTCTTAACATTTTGCCATAGCTCGCTTCGTTTCCGAGATATTTGCAGATATATCTCAAGGGAAGGGGCCTGACGGACATATTTCGAGATGTTTCTTCTTCTTGTTGTTCTTCTTCTGCACAGCTAACCTGGAAGTGGCATTTGCAGCTCGCAATAGTGCAGAGTTATCTCAAAGAAAGGGGCCACGGTGTTTCTGTATCTCTATTATGTTGGTGCGGCTTCGGAACTTTTAAATATCTTGATATATCTCGAGAACTACGCATCTGATCAAAAAATATCATAGAACATAAAAAGTGGGAAACTTAATTCTCTACAAAAAAGGTCTCTTAACATTTTGCCATAGCTCGCTTCGTTTCCGAGATATTTGCAGATTTATCTCAAGGGAAGGGGCCTGACGGACATATTTCGAGATATTTCTTCTTCTTGTTGTTCTTCTTCTGCACAGCTAAGCTGGAAGTGGCATTTGCAGCTCGCAATAGTGCAGAGTTATCTCAAAGAAGGGGGCCACGGTGTTTCTGTATCTCTATTATGTTGGTGCGGCTTCGGAACTTTTAAATATCTTGATATATCTCGAGAACTACGCATCTGATCAAAGAATATCATAGAACATAAAAAGTAGGAAACTTAATTCTCTACAAAAAAGGTCTCTTAACATTTTGCCATAGCTCTCTTCGTTTCCGAGATATTTGCAGATATATCTCAAGGGAAGGGGCCTGACGGACATATTTCGAGATATTTCTTCTTCTTGTTGTTCTTCTTCTGCACAGCTAAGCTGGAAGTGGCATTTGCGGCTCGCACTAGTGCAGAGTTATCTCAAAGAAAGGGGCCACGGTGTTTCTGTATCGCTATTATGTTGGTGCGGCTTCGGAACTTTTAAATATCTCGATATATCTCGAAAACTACGCTTCTGATCAAAAAATATCATAGAACATAAAAAGTAGGAAACTTAATTCTCTACAAAAAAGGTCTCTTAACATTTTGCCATAGCTCGCTTCGTTTCCGAGATATTTGCAGATATATCTCAAGGGAAGGGGCCTGACGGACATATTTCGAGATATTTCTTCTTCTTGTTGTTCTTCTTCTGCACAGCTAAGCTGGAAGTGGCATTTGCGGCTCGCACTAGTGCAGAGTTATCTCAAAGAAAGGGGCCACGGTGTTTCTGTATCTCTATTATGTTGGTGCGGCTTCGGAACTTTTAAATATCTTGATATATCTCGAGAACTGCGCATCTGATCAAAAAATATCATAGAACATAAAAAGTAGGAAACTTAATTCTCTACAAAAAAGGTCTCTTAACATTTTGCCATAGCTCGCTTCGTTTCCGAGATATTTGCAGATTTATCTGAAGGGAAGGGGCCTAACGGACATATTTCGAGATATTTCTTCTTCTTGTTGTTCTTCTTCTGCACAGCTAAACTGGAAGTGGCATTTCCAGCTCGCAATAGTGCAGAGTTATCTCAAAGAAAGGAGCCACGGTGTTTCTGTATCTCTATTCTGTTGGTGCGGCTTCGGAACTTTTAAATATCTTGATATATCTCGAGAACTACGCATCTGATCAAAAAATATCATAGAACATAAAAAGTAGGAAACTTAATTCTCTACAAAAAAGGTCTCTTAACATTTTGCCATAGCTCTCTTCGTTTCCGAGATATTTGCAGATTTATCTCAAGGGAAGGGGCATGACGGACATATTTCGAGATATTTCTTCTTCTTGTTGTTCTTCTTCTGCACAGCTAAGCTGGAAGTGGCATTTGCGGCTCGCACTAGTGCAGAGTTATCTCAAAGAAAGGGGCCACGGTGTTTCTGTATCTCTATTATGTTGGTGCGGCTTCGGAACTTTTAAATATCTCGATATATCTCGAAAACTACGCTTCTGATCAAAAAATATCATAGAACATAAAAAGTAGGAAACTTAATTCTCTACAAAAAAGGTCTCTTAACATTTTGCCATAGCTCTCTTCGTTTCCGAGATATTTGCAGATTTATCTCAAGGGAAGGGGCCTGACGGACATATTTCGAGATATTTCTTCTTCTTGTTGTTCTTCTTCTGCACAGCTAAGCTGGAAGTGGCATTTGCGGCTCGCACTAGTGCAGAGTTATCTCAAAGAAAGGGGCCACGGTGTTTCTGTATCTCTATTATGTTGGTGCGGCTTCGGAACTTTTAAATATCTTGATATACCTCGAGAACTGCGCATCTGATCAAAAAATATCATAGAACATAAAAAGTAGGAAACTTAATTCTCTACAAAAAAGGTCTCTTAACATTTTGCCATAGCTCGCTTCATTTCCGAGATATTTGCAGATTTATCTGAAGGGAAGGGGCCTAACGGACATATTTCGAGATATTTCTTCTTCTTGTTGTTCTTCTTCTGCACAGCTAAACTGGAAGTGGCATTTCCAGCTCGCAATAGTGCAGAGTTATCTCAAAGAAAGGAGCCACGGTGTTTCTGTATCTCTATTCTGTTGGTGCGGCTTCGGAACTTTTAAATATCTTGATATATCTCGAGAACTACGCATCTGATCAAAAAATATCATAGAACATAAAAAGTAGGAAACTTAATTCTCTACAAAAAAGGTCTCTTAACATTTTGCCATAGCTCTCTTCGTTTCCGAGATATTTGCAGATTTATCTCAAGGGAAGGGGCATGACGGACATATTTCGAGATATTTCTTCTTCTTGTTGTTCTTCTTCTGCACAGCTAAGCTGGAAGTGGCATTTGCGGCTCGCACTAGTGCAGAGTTATCTCAAAGAAAGGGGCCACGGTGTTTCTGTATCTCTATTATGTTGGTGCGGCTTCGGAACTTTTAAATATCTCGATATATCTCGAAAACTACGCTTCTGATCAAAAAATATCATAGAACATAAAAAGTAGGAAACTTAATTCTCTACAAAAAAGGTCTCTTAACATTTTGCCATAGCTCTCTTCGTTTCCGAGATATTTGCAGATATATCTCAAGGGAAGGGGCCTGACGGACATATTTCGAGATATTTCTTCTTCTTGTTGTTCTTCTTCTGCACAGCTAAGCTGGAAGTGGCATTTGCGGCTCGCACTAGTGCAGAGTTATCTCAAAGAAAGGGGCCACGGTGTTTCTGTATCTCTATTATGTTGGTGCGGCTTCGGAACTTTTAAATATCTCGATATATCTCGAAAACTACGCTTCTGATCAAAAAATATCATAGAACATAAATTGTAGGAAACATAATTCTCTACAAAAAAGGTCTCTTAACATTTTGCCATAGCTCGCTTTGTTTCCGAGATATTTGCAGATATATCTCAAGGGAAGGGGCCTGACGGACATATTTCGAGATATTTCTTCTTCTTGTTGTTCTTCTTCTGCACAGCTAACCTGGAAGTGGCATTTGCAGCTCGCAATAGTGCAGAGTTATCTCAAAGAAAGGGGCCACGGTGTTTCTGTATCTCTATTATGTTGGTGCGGCTTCGGAACTTTTAAATATCTTGATATATCTCGAGAACTACGCATCTGATCAAAAAATATCATAGAACATAAAAAGTGGGAAACTTAATTCTCTACAAAAAAGGTCTCTTAACATTTTGCCATAGCTCGCTTCGTTTCCGAGATATTTGCAGATTTATCTCAAGGGAAGGGGCCTGACGGACATATTTCGAGATATTTCTTCTTCTTGTTGTTCTTCTTCTGCACAGCTAAGCTGGAAGTGGTATTTGCAGCTCGCAATAGTGCAGAGTTATCTCAAAGAAGGGGGCCACGGTGTTTCTGTATCTCTATTATGTTGGTGCGGCTTCGGAACTTTTAAATATCTTGATATATCTCGAGAACTACGCATCTGATCAAAGAATATCATAGAACATAAAAAGTAGGAAACCTAATTCTCTACAAAAAAGGTCTCTTAACATTTTGCCATAGCTCGCTTCGTTTCCGAGATATTTGCAGATATATCTCAAGGGAAGGGGCCTGACGGACATATTTCGAGATGTTTCTTCTTCTTGTTGTTCTTCTTCTGCACAGCTAACCTGGAAGTGGCATTTGCAGCTCGCAATAGTGCAGAGTTATCTCAAAGAAGGGGGCCACGGTGTTTCTGTATCTCTATTATGTTGGTGCGGCTTCGGAACTTTTAAATATCTTGATATATCTCGAGAACTACGCATCTGATCAAAGAATATCATAGAACATAAAAAGTAGGAAACCTAATTCTCTACAAAAAAGGTCTCTTAACATTTTGCCATAGCTCGCTTCGTTTCCGAGATATTTGCAGATTTATCTCAAGGGAAGGGGCCTGACGGACATATTTCGAGATATTTCTTCTTCTTGTTGTTCTTCTTCTGCACAGCTAAGCAGGAAGTGACATTTGCGGCTCGCACTAGTGCAGAGTTATCTCAAAGAAAGGGGCCACGGTGTTTCTGTATCTCTATTATGTTGGTGCGGCTTCGGAACTTTTAAATATCTTGATATATCTCGAGAACTACGCATCTGATCAAAAAATATCATAGAACATAAAAAGTAGGAAACTTAATTCTCTACAAAAAAGGTCTCTTAACATTTTGCCATAGCTCACTTCGTTTCCGAGATATTTGCAGATTTATCTCAAGGGAAGGGGTCTGACGGACATATTTCGAGATATTTCTTCTTCTTGTTGTTCTTCTTCTGCACAGCTAAGCTGGAAGTGGCATTTGCGGCTCGCACTAGTGCAGAGTTATCTCAAAGAAGGGGGCCACGGTGTTTCTGTATCTCTATTATGTTGGTGCGGCTTCGGAACTTTTAAATATCTTGATATATCTCGAGAACTACGCATCTGATCAAAGAATATCATAGAACATAAAAAGTAGGAAACTTAATTCTCTACAAAAAAGGTCTCTTAACATTTTGCCATAGCTCGCTTCGTTTCCGAGATATTTGCAGATTTATCTCAAGGGAAGGGGCCTGACGGACATATTTCGAGATATTTCTTCTTCTTGTTGTTCTTCTTCTGCACAGCTAAGCTGGAAGTGGCATTTGCGGCTCGCACTAGTGCAGAGTTATCTCAAAGAAAGGGGCCACGGTGTTTCTGTATCTCTATTATGTTGGTGCGGCTTCGGAACTTTTAAATATCTTGATATATCTCGAGAACTACGCATCTGATCAAAAAATATCATAGAACATAAAAAGTAGGAAACTTAATTCTCTACAAAAAAGGTCTGTTAACATTTTGCCATAGCTCGCTTCGTTTCCAAGATATTTGCAGATTTATCTCAAGGGAAGGGGCCTGACGGACATATTTCGAGATATTTCTTCTTCTTGTTGTTCTTCTTCTGCACAGCTAAGCTGGAAGTGGCATTTGCGGCTCGCACTAGTGCAGAGTTATCTCAAAGAAAGGGGCCACGGTGTTTCTGTATCTCTATTATGTTGGTGCGGCTTCGGAACTTTTAAATATCTCGATATATCTCGAAAACGACGCTTCTGATCAAAAAATATCATAGAACATAAATTGTAGGAAACATAATTCTCTACAAAAAAGGTCTCTTAACATTTTGCCATAGCTCGCTTCGTTTCCGAGATATTTGCAGATTTATCTCAAGGGAAGGGGCCTGACGGACATATTTCGAGATATTTCTTCTTCTTGTTGTTCTTCTTCTGCACAGCTAAGCTGGAAGTGGCATTTGCGGCTCGCACTAGTGCAGAGTTATCTCAAAGAAAGGGGCCACGGTGTTTCTGTATCTCTATTATGTTGGTGCGGCTTCGGAACTTTTAAATATCTTGATATATCTCGAGAACTACGCATCTAATCAAAAAATATCATAGAACATAAAAAGTAGGAAACTTAATTCTCTACAAAAAAGGTCTCTTAACATTTTGCCATAGCTCGCTTCGTTTCCGAGATATTTGCAGATATATCTCAAGGGAAGGGGCCTGACGGACATATTTCGAGATATTCCTTCTTCTTGTTGTTCTTCTTCTGCACAGCTAAGCTGGAAGTGGCATTTGCAGCTCGCAATAGTGCAGAGTTATCTCAAAGAAGGGGGCCACGGTGTTTCTGTATCTCTATTATGTTGGTGCGGCTTCGGAACTTTTAAATATCTTGATATATCTCGAGAACTACGCATCTGATCAAAAAATATCATAGAACATAAAAAGTAGGAAACTTAATTCTCTACAGAAAAGGTCTCTAAACATTTTGCCATAGCTCTCTTCGTTTCCGAGATATTTGCAGATTTATCTCAAGGGATGGGTCCTGACGGACATATTTCGAGATATTTCTTATTCTTGTTGTTCTTCTTCTGCACAGCTAAGCTGGAAGTGGCATTTGCAGCTCGCAATAGTGCAGAGTTATCTCAAAGAAAGGGGCCACGGTGTTTCTGTATCTCTATTATGTTGGTGCGGCTTCGGAACTTTTAAATATCTTGATATATCTCGAGAACTACGCATCTGATCAAAAAATATCATAGAACATAAAAAGTGGGAAACTTAATTCTCTACAAAAACGGTCTCTTAACATTTTGCCATAGCTCGCTTCGTTTCCGAGATATTTGCAGATTTATCTCAAGGGAAGGGGCCTGACGGACATATTTCGAGATATTTCTTCTTCTTGTTGTTCTTCTTCTGCACAGCTAAGCTGGAAGTGGCATTTGCAGCTCGCAATAGTGCAGAGTTATCTCAAAGAAAGGGGCCACGGTGTTTCTGTATCTCTATTATGTTGGTGCGGCTTCGGAACTTTTAAATATCTTGATATATCTCGAGAACTACGCATCTGATCAAAAAATATCATAGAACATAAAAAGTGGGAAACTTAATTCTCTACAAAAACGGTCTCTTAACATTTTGCCATAGCTCGCTTCGTTTCCGAGATATTTGCAGATTTATCTCAAGGGAAGGGGCCTGACGGACATATTTCGAGATATTTCTTCTTCTTGTTGTTCTTCTTCTGCACAGCTAAGCTGGAAGTGGCATTTGCAGCTCGCAATAGTGCAGAGTTATCTCAAAGAAGGGGGCCACGGTGTTTCTGTATCTCTATTATGTTGGTGCGGCTTCGGAACTTTTAAATATCTTGATATATCTCGAGAACTACGCATCTGATCAAAAAATATCATAGAACATAAAAAGTAGGAAACTTAATTCTCTACAGAAAAGGTCTCTTAACATTTTGCCATAGCTCTCTTCGTTTCCGAGATATTTGCAGATTTATCTCAAGGGAAGGGGCCTGGCGGACATATTTCGAGATATTTCTTATTCTTGTTGTTCTTCTTCTGCACAGCTAAGCTGGAAGTGGCATTTGCAGCTCGCAATAGTGCACAGTTATCTCAAAGAAAGGGGCCACGGTGTTTCTGTATCTCTATTATGTTGGTGCGGCTTCGGAACTTTTAAATATCTCGATATATCTCGAAAACTACGCTTCTGATCAAAAAATATCATAGAACATAAAAAGTAGGAAACTTAATTCTCTACAAAAAAGGTCTCTCAACATTTTGCCATTGCTCGCTTCGTTTCCGAGATATTTGCAGATTTATCTCAAGGGAAGGGGCCTAACGGACATATTTCGAGATATTTCTTCTTCTTGTTGTTCTTCTTCTGCACAGCTAAGCTGGAAGTGGCATTTCAGCTCGCAATAGTGCAGAGTTATCTCAAAGAGAGGGGCCACGGTGTTTCTGTATCTCTATTATGTTGGTGCGGCTTCGGAACTTTTAAATATCTCGATATATCTCGAAAACTACGCTTCTGATCAAAAAATATCATAGAACACAAATTGTAGGAAACATAATTCTCTACAAAAAACGTCTCTTAACATTTTGCCATAGCTCGCTTCGTTTCCGAGATATTTGCAGATTCAGCTCAAAGGAACTGGCCTGACGGACATATTTCGAGATATTTCTTCTTCTTGTTGTTCTTCTTCTGCACAGCTAAGCTGGAAGTGGCATTTACAGCTCGCAATAGTGCAGAGTTATCTCAAAGAGAGGGGCCACGGTGTTTCTGTATCTCTATTATGTTGGTGCGGCTTCGGAACTTTTAAATATCTTGATATATCTCGAGAACTACGCATCTGATCAAAAAATATCGTAGAAGATAAAAAGTAGGAAACTTAATTCTCTACAAAAAAGGTCTCTTAACATTTTGCCATAGCTCAGTTCGTTTCCGAGATATTTGCAGATTTATCTCAAGGGAAGTGGCCTGACGGACATATTTCGAAATATTTCTTCTTCTTGTTGTTCTTCTTCTGCACAGCTAAGCTGGAAGTGGCATTTGCGGCTCGCACTAGTGCAGAGTTATCTCAAAGAAAGGGGCCACGGTGTTTCTGTATCTCTATTATGTTGGTGCGGCTTCGGAACTTTTAAATATCTCGATATATCTCGAAAACTACGCTTCTGATCAAAAAATATCATAGAACATAAATTGTAGGAAACATAATTCTCTACAAAAAAGGTCTCTTAACATTTTGCCATAGGTCACTTCGTTTCCGAGATATTTGCAGATATATCTCAAGGGAAGGGGCCTGACGGACATATTTCGAGATATTTCTTCTTCTTGTTGTTCTTCGTCTGCACAGCTAAGCTGGAAGTGGCATTTACAGCTCGCAATAGTGCAGAGTTATATCAAAGAAAGGGGCCACGGTGTTTCTGTATCTCTATTATGTTGGTGCGGCTTCGGAACTTTTAAATATCTTGATATATCTCGAGAACTACGCATCTGATCAAAAAATATCATAGAACATCAAAAGTAGGAAACTTAATTCTCTACAAAAAAGGTCTCTTAACATTTTGCCATAGCTCGCTTCGTTTCCGAGATATTTGCAGATTTATCTCAAGGGAAGGGGCCTAACGGACATATTTCGAGATATTTCTTCTTCTTGTTGTTCTTCTTCTGCACAGCTAAGCTGGAAGTGGCATTTCCAGCTCGCAATAGTGCAGAGTTATCTCAAAGAGAGGGGCCACGGTGTTTCTGTATCTCTATTATGTTGGTGCGGCTTCGGAACTTTTAAATATCTTGATATATCTCGAGAACTACGCATCTGATCAAAAAATATCATAGAACATCAAAAGTAGGAAACTTAATTCTCTACAAAAAAGGTCTCTTAACATTTTGCCATAGCTCGCTTCGTTTCCGATATATTTGCAGATTTATCTCAAGGGAAGGGGCCTAACGGACATATTTCGAGATATTTCTTCTTCTTGTTGTTCTTCTTCTGCACAGCTAAGCTGGAAGTGGCATTTCCAGCTCGCAATAGTGCAGAGTTATCTCAAAGAGAGGGGCCACGGTGTTTCTGTATCTCTATTATGTTGGTGCGGCTTCGGAACTTTTAAATATCTTGATATATCTCGAGAACTACGCATCTGATCAAAAAATATCATAGAAGGTAAAAAGTAGGAAACTTAATTCTCTACAAAAAAGGTCTCTTAACATTTTGCCATAGCTCGCTTCGTTTCCGAGATATTTGCAGATTTATCTCAAGGGAAGGGGCCTGACGGACATATTTCGAGATATTTCTTCTTCTTGTTGTTCTTCTTCTGCACAGCTAAACTGGAAGTGGCATTTGCAGCTCGCAATAGTGCAGAGTTATCTCAAAGAAAGGGGCCACGGTGTTTCTGTATCTCTATTATGTTGGTGCGGCTTCGGAACTTTTAAATATCTTGATATATCTCGAGAACTACGCATCTGATCAAAAAATATCATAGAACATAAAAAGTAGGAAACTTTATTCTCTACAAAAAAGGTCTCTTAACATTTTGCCATAGCTCGCTTCGTTTCCGAGATATTTGCACATTTATCTCAAGGGAAGGGGCCTAACGGACATATTTCGAGATATTTCTTCTTCTTGTTGTTCTTCTTCTGCACAGCTAAACTGGAAGTGGCATTTCCAGCTCGCAATAGTGCAGAGTTATCTCAAAGAGAGGGGCCACGGTGTTTCTGTATCTCTATTATGTTGTTGCGGCATCGGAACTTTTAAATATCTTGATATATCTCGAGAACTACGCATCTGATCAAAAAATATCATAGAACATAAAAAGTAGGAAACTTAATTCTCTACAGAAAAGGTCTCTTAACATTTTGCCATAGCTCGTTTCGTTTCCGAGATATTTGCAGATTTATCTCAAGGGAAGGGGCATGACGGACATATTTCGAGATATTTCTTCCTCTTGTTGTTCTTCTTCTGCACAGCTAAGCTGGAAGTGGCATTTGCGGCTCGCACTAGTGCAGAGTTATCTCAAAGAAAGGGGCCACGGTGTTTCTGTATCTCTATTATGTTGGTGCGGCTTCGGAACTTTTAAATATCTCGATATATCTCGAAAACTACGCTTCTGATCAAAAAATATCATAGAACATAAAAAGTGGGAAACTTAATTCTCTACAAAAAAGGTCCCTTAACATTTTGCCATAGCTCGCTTCGTTTCCGAGATATTTGCAGGTTTATCTCAAGGGAAGGGGCCTAACGGACATATTTCGAGATATTTCTTCTTCTTGTTGTTCTCCTTCTGCACAGCGAAGCTGGAAGTGGCATTTGCAGCTCGCAATAGTGCAGAGTTATCTCAAAGAAAGGGGCCACGGTGTTTCTGTATCTCTATTATGTTGGTGCGGCTTCGGAACTTTTAAATATCTTGATATATCTCGAGAACTACGCATCTGATCAAAAAATATCATAGAACATAAAAAGTGGGAAACTTAATTCTCTACAAAAACGGTCTCTTAACATTTTGCCATAGCTCGCTTCGTTTCCGAGATATTTGCAGATTTATCTCAAGGGAAGGGGCCTGACGGACATATTTCGAGATATTTCTTCTTCTTGTTGTTCTTCTTCTGCACAGCTAAGCTGGAAGTGGCATTTGCAGCTCGCAATAGTGCAGAGTTATTTCAAAGAAGGGGGCCACGGTGTTTCTGTATCTCTATTATGTTGGTGCGGCTTCGGAACTTTTAAATATCTTGATATATCTCGAGAACTACGCATCTGATCAAAAAATATCATAGAACATAAAAAGTAGGAAACTTAATTCTCTACAGAAAAGGTCTCTTAACATTTTGCCATAGCTCGTTTCGTTTCCGAGATATTTGCAGATTTATCTCAAGGGAAGGGGCATGACGGACATATTTCGAGATATTTCTTCTTCTTGTTGTTCTTCTTCTGCACAGCTAAGCTGGAAGTGGCATTTGCGGCTCGCACTAGTGCAGAGTTATCTCAAAGAAAGGGGCCACGGTGTTTCTGTATCTCTATTATGTTGGTGCGGCTTCGGAACTTTTAAATATCTCGATATATCTCGAAAACTACGCTTCTGATCAAAAAATATCATAGAACATAAAAAGTGGGAAACTTAATTCTCTACAAAAAAGGTCTCTTAACATTTTGCCATAGCTCGCTTCGTTTCCGAGATATTTGCAGGTTTATCTCAAGGGAAGGGGCCTAACGGACATATTTCGAGATATTTCTTCTTCTTGTTGTTCTTCTTCTGCACAGCTAAGCTGGAAGTGGCATTTGCGGCTCGCACTAGTGCAGAGTTATCTCAAAGAAAGGGGCCACGGTGTTTCTGTATCTCTATTATGTTGGTGCGGCTTCGGAACTTTTAAATATCTCGATATATCTCGAAAACTACGCTTCTGATCAAAAACTATCATACAACATAAATTGTAGGAAACATAATTCTCTACAAAAAAGGTCTCTTAACATTTTGCCATAGCTCTCTTCGTTTCCGAGATATTTGCAGATTTATCTCAAGGGAAGGGGCCTGACGGACATATTTCGAGATATTTCTTCTTCTTGTTGTTCTTCTTCTGCACAGCTAAGCTGGAAGTGGCATTTGCAGCTCGCAATAGTGCAGAGTTATCTCAAAGAAGGGGGCCACGGTGTTTCTGTATCTCTATTATGTTGGTGCGGCTTCGGAACTTTTAAATATCTTGATATATCTCGAGAACTACGCATCTGATCAAAAAATATCATAGAACATAAAAAGTAGGAAACTTAATTCTCTACAAAAAAGGTCTCTTAACATTTTGCCATAGCTCGCTTCGTTTCCGAGATATTTGCAGATTTATCTCAAGGGAAGGGGCCTGACGGACATATTTCGAGATATTTCTTCTTCTTGTTGTTCTTCTTCTGCACAGCTAAGCTGGAAGTGGCATTTGCAGCTCGCAATAGTGCAGAGTTATCTCAAAGAAGGGGGCCACGGTGTTTCTGTATCTCTATTATGTTGGTGCGGCTTCGGAACTTTTAAATATCTTGATATATCTCGAGAACTACGCATCTGATCAAAAAATATCATAGAACATAAAAAGTAGGAAACTTAATTCTCTACAAAAAAGGTCTCTTAACATTTTGCCATAGCTCGCTTCGTTTCCGAGATATTTGCACATTTATCTCAAGGGAAGGGGCCTAACGGACATATTTCGAGATATTTCTTCTTCTTGTTGTTCTTCTTCTGCACAGCTAAACTGGAAGTGGCATTTCCAGCTCGCAATAGTGCAGAGTTATCTCAAAGAGAGGGGCCACGGTGTTTCTGTATCTCTATTATGTTGGTGCGGCTTCGGAACTTTTAAATATCTTGATATATCTCGAGAACTACGCATCTGATCAAAAAATATCATAGAAGATAAAAAGTAGGAAACCTAATTCTCTACAAAAAAGGTCTCTTAACATTTTGCCATAGCTCGCGTCGTTTCCGAGATATTTGCAGATTTATCTCAAGGGAAGGGGCCTGACGGACATATTTCGAGATATTTCTTCTTCTTGTTGTTCTTCTTCTGCACAGCTAAGCTGGAAGTGGCATTTGCGGCTCGCACTAGTGCAGAGTTATCTCAAAGAAAGGGGCCACGGTGTTTCTGTATCTCTATTATGTTGGTGCGGCTTCGGAACTTTTAAATATCTCGATATATCTCGAAAACTACGCTTCTGATCAAAAAATATCATAGAACATAAAAAGTAGGAAACTTAATTCTCTACAAAAAAGGTCTCTCAACATTTTGCCATTGCTCGCTTCGTTTCCGAGATATTTGCAGATTTATCTCAAGGGAAGGGGCCTAACGGACATATTTCGAGGTATTTCTTCTTCTTGTTGTTCTTCTTCTGCACAGCTAAGCTGGAAGTGGCATTTCAGCTCGCAATAGTGCAGAGTTATCTCAAAGAGAGGGGCCACGGTGTTTCTGTATCTCTATTATGTTGGTGCGGCTTCGGAACTTTTAAATATCTCGATATATCTCGAAAACTACGCTTCTGATCAAAAAATATCATAGAACACAAATTGTAGGAAACATAATTCTCTACAAAAAACGTCTCTTAACATTTTGCCATAGCTCGCTTCGTTTCCGAGATATTTGCAGATTTATCTCAAGGGAAGTGGCCTGACGGACATATTTCGAGATATTTCTTCTTCTTGTTGTTCTTCTTCTGCACAGCTAAGCTGGAAGTGGCATTTGCGGCTCGCACTAGTGCAGAGTTATCTCAAAGAAAGGGGCCACGGTGTTTCTGTATCTCTATTATGTTGGTGCGGCTTCGGAACTTTTAAATATCTCGATATATCTCGAAAACCACGCTTCTGATCAAAAAATATCATAGAACATAAATTGTAGGAAACATAATTCTCTACAAAAAAGGTCTCTTAACATTTTGCCATAGGTCACTTCGTTTCCGAGATATTTGCAGATATATCTCAAGGGAAGGGGCCTGACGGACATATTTCGAGATATTTCTTCTTCTTGTTGTTCTTCTTCTGCACAGCTAAGCTGGAAGTGGCATTTCCAGCTCGCAATAGTGCAGAGTTATCTCAAAGAGAGGGGCCACGGTGTTTCTGTATCTCTATTATGTTGGTGCGGCTTCGGAACTTTTAAATATCTTGATATATCTCGAGAACTACGCATCTGATCAAAAAATATCATAGAAGATAAAAAGTAGGAAACCTAATTCTCTACAAAAAAGGTCTCTTAACATTTTGCCATAGCTCGCGTCGTTTCCGAGATATTTGCAGATTTATCTCAAGGGAAGGGGCCTGACGGACATATTTCGAGATATTTCTTCTTCTTGTTGTTCTTCTTCTGCACAGCTAAGCTGGAAGTGGCATTTGCGGCTCGCACTAGTGCAGAGTTATCTCAAAGAAAGGGGCCACGGTGTTTCTGTATCTCTATTATGTTGGTGCGGCTTCGGAACTTTTAAATATCTCGATATATCTCGAAAACTACGCTTCTGATCAAAAAATATCATAGAACATAAAAAGTAGGAAACTTAATTCTCTACAAAAAAGGTCTCTCAACATTTTGCCATTGCTCGCTTCGTTTCCGAGATATTTGCAGATTTATCTCAAGGGAAGGGGCCTAACGGACATATTTCGAGATATTTCTTCTTCTTGTTGTTCTTCTTCTGCACAGCTAAGCTGGAAGTGGCATTTCAGCTCGCAATAGTGCAGAGTTATCTCAAAGAAAGGGGCCACGGTGTTTCTGTATCTCTATTATGTTGGTGCGGCTTCGGAACTTTTAAATATCTGGATATATCTCGAGAACTACGCATCTGATCAAAAAATATCATAGAACATGAAAAGTAGGAAACTTAATTCTCTACAAAAAAGGTCTCTTAACATTTTGCCATAGCTCTCTTCGTTTCCGAGATATTTGCAGATTTATCTCAAGGGAAGGGGCCTGACGGACATATTTCGAGATATTTCTTCTTCTTGTTGTTCTTCTTCTGCACAGCTAAGCTGGAAGTGGCATTTGCAGCTCGCAATAGTGCAGAGTTATCTCAAAGAAAGGGGCCGCGGTGTTTCTGTATCTCTATTATGTTGGTGCGGCTTCGGAACTTTTAAATATCTTGATATATCTCGAGAACTGTGCATCTGATCAAAAAATATCATAGAACATAAAAAGTAGGAAACTTAATTCTCTATAAAAAAGGTCTCTTAACATTTTGCCATAGCTCGCTTCGTTTCCGAGATATTTGCAGATTTATCTCAAGGGAAGGGGCCTAACGGACATATTTCGAAGTATTTCTGCTTCTTGTTGTTCTTCTTCTGCACAGCTAAACTGGAAGTGGCATTTCCAGCTCGCAATAGTGCAGAGTTATCTCAAAGAGAGGGGCCACGGTGTTTCTGTATCCCTATTATGTTGGTGCGGCTTCGGAACTTTTAAATATCTTGATATATCTCGAGAACTACGCATCTGATCAAAAAATATCATAGAACATAAAAAGTAGGAAACTTAATTCTCTACAAAAAAGGTCTCTTAACATTTTGCCATAGCTCCCTTCGTTTCCGAGATATTTGCACATTTATCTCAAGGGAAGGGGCCTAACGGACATATTTCGAGATATTTCTTCTTCTTGTTGTTCTTCTTCTGCACAGCTAAACTGGAAGTGGCATTTCCAGCTCGCAATAGTGCAGAGTTATCTCAAAGAGAGGGGCCACGGTGTTTCTGTATCCCTATTATGTTGGTGCGGCTTCGGAACTTTTAAATATCTTGATATATCTCGAGAACTACGCATCTGATCAAAAAATATCATAGAACATAAAAAGTAGGAAACTTAATTCTCTACAAAAAAGGTCTCTTAACATTTTGCCATAGCTCGCTTCGTTTCCGAGATATTTGCAGATTCAGCTCAAAGGAACTGGCCTGACGGACATATTTCGAGATATTTCTTCTTCTTGTTGTTCTTCCTCTGCACAGCTAAGCTGGAAGTGGCATTTGCAGCTCGCAATAGTGCAGAGTTATCTCAAAGAAAGGGGCCACGGTGTTTCTGCATCTCTATGATTTTGGTGCGGCTTCGGAACTTTTAAATATCTCGATATATCTCGAAAACTACGCTTCTGATCAAAAAATATCATAGAACATAAATTGTAGGAAACATAATTCTCTACAAAAAAGGTCTCTTAACATTTTGCCATAGCTCGCTTCGTTTCCGAGATATTTGCAGATATATCTCAAGGGAAGGGGCCTGACGGACATATTTCGAGATATTTCTTCTTCTTGTTGTTCTTCTTCTGCACAGCTAAACTGGATGTGGCATTTCCAGCTCGCAATAGTGCAGAGTTATCTCAAAGAAAGGGGCCACGGTGTTTCTGTATCTCTATTATGTTGGTGCGGCTTCGGAACTTTTAAATATCTTGATATATCTCGAGAACTACGCATCTGATCAAAAAATATCATAGAACATAAAAAGTAGGAAACTTAATTCTCTACAAAAAAGGTCTCTTAACATTTTGCCATAGCTCGCTTCGTTTCCGAGATATTTGCAGATTTATCTCAAGGGAAGGGGCCTAACGGACATATTTCGAGATATTTCTGCTTCTTGTTGTTCTTCTTCTGCACAGCTAAACTGGAAGTGGCATTTCCAGCTCGCACTAGTGCAGCGTTATCTCAAAGAAAGGGGCCACGGTGTTTCTGTATCTCCATTATGTTGGTGCGGCTTCGGAACTTTTAAATATCTCGATATATCTCGAAAACTACGCTTCTGATCAAAAAATATCATAGAACATAAATTGTAGGAAACATAATTCTCTACAAAAAACGTCTCTTAACATTTTGCCATAGCTCGCGTCGTTTCCGAGATATTTGCAGATTTATCTCAAGGGAAGGGGCCTGACGGACATATTTCGAGATATTTCTTCTTCTTGTTGTTCTTCTTCTGCACAGCTAAGCTGGAAGTGGCATTCGCGGCTCGCACTAGTGCAGAGTTATCTCAAAGAAAGGGGCCACGGTGTTTCTGTATCTCTATTATGTTGGTGCGGCTTCGGAACTTTTAAATATCTCGATATATCTCGAAAACTACGCTTCTGATCAAAAAATATCATAGAACATAAAAAGTAGGAAACTTAATTCTCTACAAAAAAGGTCTCTCAACATTTTGCCATTGCTCGCTTCGTTTCCGAGATATTTGCAGATTTATCTCAAGGGAAGGGGCCTAACGGACATATTTCGAGATATTTCTTCTTCTTGTTGTTCTTCTTCTGCACAGCTAAGCTGGAAGTGGCATTTCAGCTCGCAATAGTGCAGAGTTATCTCAAAGAGAGGGGCCACGGTGTTTCTGTATCTCTATTATGTTGGTGCGGCTTCGGAACTTTTAAATATCTCGATATATCTCGAAAACTACGCTTCTGATCAAAAAATATCATAGAACATAAATTGTAGGAAACATAATTCTCTACAAAAAAGGTCTCTTAACATTTTGCCATAGCTCACTTCGTTTCCGAGATATTTGCAGATACATCTCAAGGGAAGGGGCCTGACGGACATATTTCGAGATATTTCTTCTTGTTGTTCTTCTTCTGCACAGCTAAGCTGGAAGTGGCATTTACAGCTCGCAATAGTGCAGAGTTATCTCAAAGAAAGGGGCCACGGTGTTTCTGTATCTCTATTATGTTGGTGCGGCTTCGGAACTTTTAAATATCTGGATATATCTCGAGAACTACGCATCTGATCAAAAAATATCATAGAACATGAAAAGTAGGAAACTTAATTCTCTACAAAAAAGGTCTCTTAACATTTTGCCATAGCTCTCTTCGTTTCCGAGATATTTGCAGATTTATCTCAAGGGAAGGGGCCTGACGGACATATTTCGAGATATTTCTTCTTCTTGTTGTTCTTCTTCTGCACAGCTAAGCTGGAAGTGGCATTTGCAGCTCGCAATAGTGCAGAGTTATCTCAAAGAAAGGGGCCGCGGTGTTTCTGTATCTCTATTATATTGGTGCGGCTTCGGAACTTTTAAATATCTTGATATATCTCGAGAACTGTGCATCTGATCAAAAAATATCATAGAACATAAAAAGTAGGAAACTTAATTCTCTACAAAAAAGGTCTCTTAACATTTTGCCATAGCTCGCTTCGTTTCCGAGATATTTGCAGATTTATCTCAAGGGAAGGGGCCTAACGGACATATTTCGAAGTATTTCTGCTTCTTGTTGTTCTTCTTCTGCACAGCTAAACTGGAAGTGGCATTTCCAGCTCGCAATAGTGCAGAGTTATCTCAAAGAGAGGGGCCACGGTGTTTCTGTATCTCTATTATGTTGGTGGGGCTTCGGAACTTTTAAATATCTTGATATATCTCGAGAACTACGCATCTGATCAAAAAATATCATAGAAGATAAAAAGTAGGAAACTTAATTCTCTACAAAAAAGGTCTCTTAACATTTTGCCATAGCTCGCTTCGGTTCCGAGATATTTGCAGATTTATCTCAAGGGAAGGGGCCTGACGGACATATTTCGAGATATTTCTTCTTCTTGTTGTTCTTCTTCTGCACAGCTAAACTGGAAGTGGCATTTCCAGCTCGCAATAGTGCAGAGTTATCTCAAAGAGAGGGGCCACGGTGTTTCTGTATCCCTATTATGTTGGTGCGGCTTCGGAACTTTTAAATATCTTGATATATCTCGAGAACTACGCATCTGATCAAAAAATATCATAGAACATAAAAAGTAGGAAACTTAATTCTCTACAAAAAAGGTCTCCTAACATTTTGCCATAGCTCGCTTGGTTTCCGAGATATTTGCAGATTTATCTCAAGGGAAGGGGCCTAACGGACATATTTCGAGATATTTCTGCTTCTTGTTGTTCTTCTTCTGCACAGCTAAACTGGAAGTGGCATTTCCAGCTCGCAATAGTGCAGAGTTATCTCAAAGAAAGGGGCCACGGTGTTTCTGTATCTCTATTATGTTGGTGCGGCTTCGGAACTTTTAAATATCTCGATATATCTCGAAAACTACGCTTCTGATCAAAAAATATCATAGAACATAAATTGTAGGAAACATAATTCTCTACAAAAAACATCTCTTAACATTTTGCCATAGCTCGCTTCGTTTCCGAGATATTTGCAGATTCAGCTCAAGGGAAGGGGCCTGACGGACATATTTCGAGATATTTCTTCTTCTTGTTGTTCTTCTTCTGCACAGCTAAGCTGGAAGTGGCATTTGCAGCTCGCAATAGTGCAGAGTTATCTCAAAGAAAGGGGCCACGGTGTTTCTGTATCTCTATTATGTTGGTGCGGCTTCGGAACTTTTAAATATCTTGATATATCTCGAGAACTACGCATCTGATCAAAAAATATCATAGAACATAAAAAGTAGGAAACTTAATTCTCTACAAAAAAGGTCTCTTAACATTTTGCCATAGCTCGCTTCGTTTCCGAGATATTTGCAGATTTATCTCAAGGGAAGGGGCCTAACGGACATATTTCGAGATATTTCTGCTTCTTGTTGTTCTTCTTCTGCACAGCTAAACTGGAAGTGGCATTTCCAGCTCGCACTAGTGCAGCGTTATCTCAAAGAAAGGGGCCACGGTGTTTCTGTATCTCCATTATGTTGGTGCGGCTTCGGAACTTTTAAATATCTCGATATATCTCGAAAACTACGCTTCTGATCAAAAAATATCATAGAACATAAATTGTAGGAAACATAATTCTCTACAAAAAACGTCTCTTAACATTTTGCCATAGCTCGCGTCGTTTCCGAGATATTTGCAGATTTATCTCAAGGGAAGGGGCCTGACGGACATATTTCGAGATATTTCTTCTTCTTGTTGTTCTTCTTCTGCACAGCTAAGCTGGAAGTGGCATTCGCGGCTCGCACTAGTGCAGAGTTATCTCAAAGAAAGGGGCCACGGTGTTTCTGTATCTCTATTATGTTGGTGCGGCTTCGGAACTTTTAAATATCTCGATATATCTCGAAAACTACGCTTCTGATCAAAAAATATCATAGAACATAAAAAGTAGGAAACTTAATTCTCTACAAAAAAGGTCTCTCAACATTTTGCCATTGCTCGCTTCGTTTCCGAGATATTTGCAGATTTATCTCAAGGGAAGGGGCCTAACGGACATATTTCGAGATATTTCTTCTTCTTGTTGTTCTTCTTCTGCACAGCTAAGCTGGAAGTGGCATTTCAGCTCGCAATAGTGCAGAGTTATCTCAAAGAGAGGGGCCACGGTGTTTCTGTATCTCTATTATGTTGGTGCGGCTTCGGAACTTTTAAATATCTCGATATATCTCGAAAACTACGCTTCTGATCAAAAAATATCATAGAACATAAATTGTAGGAAACATAATTCTCTACAAAAAAGGTCTCTTAACATTTTGCCATAGCTCACTTCGTTTCCGAGATATTTGCAGATACATCTCAAGGGAAGGGGCCTGACGGACATATTTCGAGATATTTCTTCTTGTTGTTCTTCTTCTGCACAGCTAAGCTGGAAGTGGCATTTACAGCTCGCAATAGTGCAGAGTTATCTCAAAGAAAGGGGCCACGGTGTTTCTGTATCTCTATTATGTTGGTGCGGCTTCGGAACTTTTAAATATCTGGATATATCTCGAGAACTACGCATCTGATCAAAAAATATCATAGAACATGAAAAGTAGGAAACTTAATTCTCTACAAAAAAGGTCTCTTAACATTTTGCCATAGCTCTCTTCGTTTCCGAGATATTTGCAGATTTATCTCAAGGGAAGGGGCCTGACGGACATATTTCGAGATATTTCTTCTTCTTGTTGTTCTTCTTCTGCACAGCTAAGCTGGAAGTGGCATTTGCAGCTCGCAATAGTGCAGAGTTATCTCAAAGAAAGGGGCCGCGGTGTTTCTGTATCTCTATTATATTGGTGCGGCTTCGGAACTTTTAAATATCTTGATATATCTCGAGAACTGTGCATCTGATCAAAAAATATCATAGAACATAAAAAGTAGGAAACTTAATTCTCTACAAAAAAGGTCTCTTAACATTTTGCCATAGCTCGCTTCGTTTCCGAGATATTTGCAGATTTATCTCAAGGGAAGGGGCCTAACGGACATATTTCGAAGTATTTCTGCTTCTTGTTGTTCTTCTTCTGCACAGCTAAACTGGAAGTGGCATTTCCAGCTCGCAATAGTGCAGAGTTATCTCAAAGAGAGGGGCCACGGTGTTTCTGTATCTCTATTATGTTGGTGGGGCTTCGGAACTTTTAAATATCTTGATATATCTCGAGAACTACGCATCTGATCAAAAAATATCATAGAAGATAAAAAGTAGGAAACTTAATTCTCTACAAAAAAGGTCTCTTAACATTTTGCCATAGCTCGCTTCGGTTCCGAGATATTTGCAGATTTATCTCAAGGGAAGGGGCCTGACGGACATATTTCGAGATATTTCTTCTTCTTGTTGTTCTTCTTCTGCACAGCTAAACTGGAAGTGGCATTTCCAGCTCGCAATAGTGCAGAGTTATCTCAAAGAGAGGGGCCACGGTGTTTCTGTATCCCTATTATGTTGGTGCGGCTTCGGAACTTTTAAATATCTTGATATATCTCGAGAACTACGCATCTGATCAAAAAATATCATAGAACATAAAAAGTAGGAAACTTAATTCTCTACAAAAAAGGTCTCCTAACATTTTGCCATAGCTCGCTTGGTTTCCGAGATATTTGCAGATTTATCTCAAGGGAAGGGGCCTAACGGACATATTTCGAGATATTTCTGCTTCTTGTTGTTCTTCTTCTGCACAGCTAAACTGGAAGTGGCATTTCCAGCTCGCAATAGTGCAGAGTTATCTCAAAGAAAGGGGCCACGGTGTTTCTGTATCTCTATTATGTTGGTGCGGCTTCGGAACTTTTAAATATCTCGATATATCTCGAAAACTACGCTTCTGATCAAAAAATATCATAGAACATAAATTGTAGGAAACATAATTCTCTACAAAAAACATCTCTTAACATTTTGCCATAGCTCGCTTCGTTTCCGAGATATTTGCAGATTCAGCTCAAGGGAAGGGGCCTGACGGACATATTTCGAGATATTTCTTCTTCTTGTTGTTCTTCTTCTGCACAGCTAAGCTGGAAGTGGCATTTGCAGCTCGCAATAGTGCAGAGTTATCTCAAAGAAAGGGGCCACGGTGTTTCTGTATCTCTATTATGTTGGTGCGGCTTCGGAACTTTTAAATATCTTGATATATCTCGAGAACTACGCATCTGATCAAAAAATATCATAGAACATAAAAAGTAGGAAACTTAATTCTCTACAAAAAAGGTCTCTTAACATTTTGCCATAGCTCGCTTTGTTTCCGAGATATTTGCACATTTATCTCAAGGGAAGGGGCCTAACGGACATATTTCGAGATATTTCTTCTTCTTGTTGTTCTTCTTCTGCACAGCTAAACTGGAAGTGGCATTTCCAGCTCGCAATAGTGCAGAGTTATCTCAAAGAGAGGGGCCACGGTGTTTCTGTATCCCTATTATGTTGGTGCGGCTTCGGAACTTTTAAATATCTTGATATATCTCGAGAACTACGCATCTGATCAAAAAATATCATAGAACATAAAAAGTAGGAAACTTAATTCTCTACAAAAAAGGTCTCTTAACATTTTGCCATAGCTCGCTTCGTTTCCGAGATATTTGCAGATTTATCTCAAGGGAAGGGGCCTAACGGACATATTTCGAGATATTTCTGCTTCTTGTTGTTCTTCTTCTGCACAGCTAAACTGGAAGTGGCATTTCCAGCTCGCAATAGTGCAGAGTTATCTCAAAGAGAGGGGCCACGGTGTTTCTGTATCTCTATTATGTTGGTGCGGCTTCGGAACTTTTAAATATCTTGATATATCTCGAGAACTGCGCATCTGATCAAAAAATATCATAGAACATAAAAAGTAGGAAACTTAATTCTCTACAAAAAAGGTCTCTTAACATTTTGCCATAGCTCGCTTCGTTTCCGAGATATTTGCAGATTCAGCTCAAAGGAACTGGCCTGACGGACATATTTCGAGATATTTCTTCTTCTTGTTGTTCTTCCTCTGCACAGCTAAGCTGGAAGTGGCATTTGCAGCTCGCAATAGTGCAGAGTTATCTCAAAGAAAGGGGCCACGGTGTTTCTGTATCTCTATTATGTTGGTGCGGCTTCGGAACTTTTAAATATCTCGATATATCTCGAAAACTACGCTTCTGATCAAAAAATATCATAGAACATAAATTGTAGGAAACATAATTCTCTACAAAAAAGGTCTCTTAACATTTTGCCATAGCTCGCTTCGTTTCCGAGATATTTGCAGATATATCTCAAGGGAAGGGGCCTGACGGACATATTTCGAGATATTTCTTCTTCTTGTTGTTCTTCTTCTGCACAGCTAAACTGGAAGTGGCATTTCCAGCTCGCAATAGTGCAGAGTTATCTCAAAGAAAGGGGCCACGGTGTTTCTGTATCTCTATTATGTTGGTGCGGCTTCGGAACTTTTAAATATCTTGATATATCTCGAGAACTACGCATCTGATCAAAAAATATCATAGAACATAAAAAGTAGGAAACTTAATTCTCTACAAAAAAGGTCTCTTAACATTTTGCCATAGCTCGCTTCGTTTCCGAGATATTTGCAGATTTATCTCAAGGGAAGGGGCCTAACGGACATATTTCGAGATATTTCTTCTTCTTGTTGTTCTTCTTCTGCACAGCTAAACTGGAAGTGGCATTTCCAGCTCGCAATAGTGCAGAGTTATCTCAAAGAGAGGGGCCACGGTGTTTCTGTATCTCTATTATGTTGGTGCGGCTTCGGAACTTTTAAATATCTTGATATATCTCGAGAACTACGCATCTGATCAAAAAATATCATAGAAGATAAAAAGTAGGAAACTTAATTCTCTACAAAAAAGGTCTCTTAACATTTTGCCATAGCTCGCTTCGTTTCTTGCTCTGCACAGCTAAGCTGGAAGTGGCATTTGCAGCTCGCAATAGTGCAGAGTTATCTCAAAGAAAGGGGCCACGGTGTTTCTGTATCTCTATTATGTTGGTGCGGCTTCGGAACTTTTAAATATCTCGATATATCTCGAAAACTACGCTTCTGATCAAAAAATATCATAGAACATAAATTGTAGGAAACATAATTCTCTACAAAAAAGGTCTCTTAACATTTTGCCATAGCTCGCTTCGTTTCTGAGATATTTGCAGATTTATCTCAAGGGAAGGGGCCTAACGGACATATTTCGAGATATTTCTTCTTCTTGTTGTTCTTCTTCTGCACAGCTAAGCTGGAAGTGGCATTTGCAGCTCGCAATAGTGCAGAGTTATCTCAAAGAAAGGGGCCACGGTGTTTCTGTATCTCTATTATGTTGGTGCGGCTTCGGAACTTTTAAATATCTTGATATATCTCGAGAACTGCGCATCTGATCAAAAAATATCATAGAACATAAAAAGTAGGAAACTTAATTCTCTACAAAAAAGGTCTCTTAACATTTTGCCATAGCTCGCTTCGTTTCCGAGATATTTGCACATTTATCTCAAGGGAAGGGGCCTAACGGACATATTTCGAGATACTTCTTCTTCTTGTTGTTCTTCTTCTGCGCAGCTAAACTGGAAGTGGCATTTCCAGCTCGCACTAGTGCAGCGTTATCTCAAAGAAAGGGGCCACGGTGTTTCTGTATCTCCATTATGTTGGTGCGGCTTCGGAACTTTTAAATATCTCGATATATCTCGAAAACTACGCTTCTGATCAAAAAATATCATAGAACATAAATTGTAGGAAACATAATTCTCTACAAAAAACGTCTCTTAACATTTTGCCATAGCTCGCTTCGTTTCCGAGATATTTGCAGATTCAGCTCAAAGGAACTGGCCTGACGGACATATTTCGAGATATTTCTTCTTCTTGTTGTTCTTCTTCTGCACAGCTAAGCTGGAGGTGGCATTTGCGGCTCGCATTAGTGCAGAGTTATCTCAAAGAAAGGGGCCACGGTGTTTCTGTATCTCTATTATGTTGGTGCGGCTTCGGAACTTTTAAATATCTCGATATATCTCGAAAACTACGCTTCTGATCAAAAAATATCATAGAACATAAATTGTAGGAAACATAATTCTCTACAAAAAAGGTCTCTTAACATTTTGCCATAGCTCGCTTCGTTTCCGAGATATTTGCAGATATATCTCAAGGGAAGGGGCCTGACGGACATATTTCGAGATATTTCTTCTTCTTGTTGTTCTTCTTCTGCACAGCTAAACTGGAAGTGGCATTTCCAGCTCGCAATAGTGCAGAGTTATCTCAAAGAAAGGGGCCACGGTGTTTCTGTATCTCTATTATGTTGGTGCGGCTTCGGAACTTTTAAATATCTTGATATATCTCGAGAACTACGCATCTGATCAAAAAATATCATAGAACATAAAAAGTAGGAAACTTAATTCTCTACAAAAAAGGTCTCTTAACATTTTGCCATAGCTCGCTTCGTTTCCGAGATATTTGCACATTTATCTCAAGGGAAGGGGCCTAACGGACATATTTCGAGATATTTCTTCTTCTTGTTGTTCTTCTTCTGCACAGCTAAACTGGAAGTGGCATTTCCAGCTCGCAATAGTGCAGAGTTATCTCAAAGAGAGGGGCCACGGTGTTTCTGTATCTCTATTATGTTGGTGCGGCTTCGGAACTTTTAAATATCTTGATATATCTCGAGAACTACGCATCTGATCAAAAAATATCATAGAAGATAAAAAGTAGGAAACTTAATTGTCTACAAAAAAGGTCTCTTAACATTTTGCCATAGCTCGCTTCGTTTCCGAGATATTTGCAGATTTATCTCAAGGGAAGGGGCCTGACGGACATATTTCGAGATATTTCTTCTTCTTGTTGTTCTTCTTCTGCACAGCTAAGCTGGAAGTGGCATTTCCGGCTCGCACTAGTGCAGAGTTATCTCAAAGAAAGGGGCCACGGTGTTTCTGTATCTCCATTATGTTGGTGCGGCTTCGGAACTTTTAAATATCTCGATATATCTCGAAAACTACGCTTCTGATCAAAAAATATCATAGAACATAAATTGTAGGAAACATAATTCTCTACAAAAAACGTCTCTTAACATTTTGCCATAGCTCGCTTCGTTTCCGAGATATTTGCAGATATATCTCAAGGGAACTGGCCTGACGGACATATTTCGAGATATTTCTTCTTCTTGTTGTTCTTGCTCTGCACAGCTAAGCTGGAAGTGGCATTTGCAGCTCGCAATAGTGCAGAGTTATCTCAAAGAAAGGGGCCACGGTGTTTCTGTATCTCTATTATGTTGGTGCGGCTTCGGAACTTTTAAATATCTCGATATATCTCGAAAACTACGCTTCTGATCAAAAAATATCATAGAACATAAATTGTAGGAAACATAATTCTCTACAAAAAACGTCTCTTAACATTTTGCCATAGCTCGCTTCGTTTCCGAGATATTTGCAGATTCAGCTCAAAGGAACTGGCCTGACGGACATATTTCGAGATATTTCTTCTTCTTGTTGTTCTTCTTCTGCACAGCTAAGCTGGAGGTGGCATTTGCGGCTCGCACTAGTGCAGAGTTATCTCAAAGAAGGGGGCCACGGTGTTTCTGTATCTCTATTATGTTGGTGCGGCTTCGGAACTTTTAAATATCTTGATATATCTCGAGAACTACGCATCTGATCAAAAAATATCATAGAACATAAAAAGTAGGAAACTTAATTCTCTACAAAAAAGGTCTGTTAACATTTTGCCATAGCTCGCTTCGTTTCCGAGATATTTGCAGATTTATCTCAAGGGAAGGGGCCTGACGGACATATTTCGAGATATTTCTTCTTCTTGTTGTTCTTCTTCTGCACAGCTAAGCTGGAAGTGGCATTTGCGGCTCGCACTAGTGCAGAGTTATCTCAAAGAAAGGGGCCACGGTGTTTCTGTATCTCTATTATGTTGGTGCGGCTTCGGAACTTTTAAATATCTCGATATATCTCGAAAACTACGCTTCTGATCAAAAAATATCATAGAACATAAATTGTAGGAAACATAATTCTCTACAAAAATGGTCTCTTAGCATTTTGCCATAGCTCGCTTCGTTTCCGAGATATTTGCAGATTTATCTGAAGGGAAAGGGCCTGACGGACATATTTCGAGATATTTCTTCTTCTTGTTGTTCTTCTTCTGCACAGCTAAGCTGGAAGTGGCATTTGCAGCTCGCAATAGTGCAGAGTTATCTCAAAGAAAGGGGCCACTGTGTTTCTGTATCTCTATTATGTTGGTGCGGCTTCGGAACTTTTAAATATCTTGATATATCTCGAGAACTACGCATCTGATCAAAAAATATCATAGAACATAAAAAGTAGGAAACTTAATTCTCTACAAAAAAGGTCTCTTAACATTTTGCCATAGCTCGCTTCGTTTCCGAGATATTTGCAGATTTATCTGAAGGGAAGGGGCCTAACGGACATATTTCGAGATATTTCTTCTTCTTGTTGTTCTTCTTCTGCACAGCTAAACTGGAAGTGGCATTTGCGGCTCGCACTAGTGCAGAGTTATCTCAAAGAGAGGGGCCACGGTGTTTCTGTATCACTATTATGTTGGTGCGGCTTCGGAACTTTTAAATATCTTGATATATCTCGAGAACTACGCATCTGATCAAAAAATATCATAGAACATAAAAAGTAGCAAACTTAATTCTCTACAAAAAAGGTCTCTTAACATTTTGCCATAGCTCGCTTCGTTTCCGAGATATTTGCAGATTTATCTCAAGGGAAGGGGCCTAACGGACATATTTCGAGATATTTCTTCTTCTTGTTGTTCTTCTTCTGCACAGCTAAGCTGGAAGTGGCATTTGCAGCTCGCAATAGTGCAGAGTTATCTCAAAGAAAGGGGCCACGGTGTTTCTGTATCTCTATTATGTCGGTGCGGCTTCGGAACTTTTAAATATCTTGATATATCTCGAGAACTACGCATCTGATCAAAAAATATCATAGAACATAAAAAGTAGGAAACTTAATTCTCTACAAAAAAGGTCTCTTAACATTTTGCCATAGCTCGCTTCGTTTCCGAGATATTTGCACATATATCTCAAGGGACGGGGCCTAACGGGCATATTTCGAGATATTTCTTCTTCTTGTTGTTCTTCTTCTGCACAGCTAAACTGGAAGTGGCATTTCCAGCTCGCAATAGTGCAGAGTTATCTCAAAGAGAGGGGCCACGGTGTTTCTGTATCCCTATTATGTTGGTGCGGCTTCGGAACTTTTAAATATCTTGATATATCTCGAGAACTACGCATCTGATCAAAAAATATCATAGAACATAAAAAGTAGGAAACTTAATTCTCTACAAAAAAGGTCTCTTAACATTTTGCCATAGCTCGCTTCGTTTCCGAGATATTTGCAGTTTCAGCTCAAAGGAACTGGCCTGACGGACATATTTCGAGATATTTCTTCTTCTTGTTGTTCTTCCTCTGCACAGCTAAGCTGGAAGTGGCATTTGCAGCTCGCAATAGTGCAGAGTTATCTCAAAGAAAGGGGCCACGGTGTTTCTGTATCTCTATTATGTTGATGCGGCTTCGGAACTTTTAAATATCTCGATATATCTCGAAAACTACGCTTCTGATCAAAAAATATCATAGAACATAAATTGTAGGAAACATAATTCTCTACAAAAAAGGTCTCTTAACATTTTGCCATAGCTCGCTTCGTTTCCGAGATATTTGCAGATATATCTCAAGGGAAGGGGCCTGACGGACATATTTCGAGATATTTCTTCTTCTTGTTGTTCTTCTTCTGCACAGCTAAACTGGAAGTGGCATTTCCAGCTCGCAATAGTGCAGAGTTATCTCAAAGAAAGGGGCCACGGTGTTTCTGTATCTCTATTATGTTGGTGCGGCTTCGGAACTTTTAAATATCTTGATATATCTCGAGAACTACGCATCTGATCAAAAAATATCATAGAACATAAAAAGTAGGAAACTTAATTCTCTACAAAAAAGGTCTCTTAACATTTTGCCATAGCTCGCTTCGTTTCCGAGATATTTGCAGATTTATCTCAAGGGAAGGGGCCTAACGGACATATTTCGAGATATTTCTGCTTCTTGTTGTTCTTCTTCTGCACAGCTAAACTGGAAGTGGCATTTCCAGCTCGCACTAGTGCAGCGTTATCTCAAAGAAAGGGGCCACGGTGTTTCTGTATCTCCATTATGTTGGTGCGGCTTCGGAACTTTTAAATATCTCGATATATCTCGAAAACTACGCTTCTGATCAAAAAATATCATAGAACATAAATTGTAGGAAACATAATTCTCTACAAAAAACGTCTCTTAACATTTTGCCATAGCTCGCTTCGTTTCCGAGATATTTGCAGATTCAGCTCAAAGGAACTGGCCTGACGGACATATTTCGAGATATTTCTTCTTCTTGTTGTTCTTCTTCTGCACAGCTAAGCTGGAGGTGGCGTTTGCGGCTCGCACTAGTGCAGAGTTATCTCAAAGAAAGGGGCCACGGTGTTTCTGTATCTCTATTATGTTGGTGCGGCTTCGGAACTTTTAAATATCTCGATATATCTCGAAAACTACGCTTCTGATCAAAAAATATCATAGAACATAAATTGTAGGAAACATAATTCTCTACAAAAAAGGTCTCTTAACATTTTGCCATAGCTCGCTTCGTTTCCGAGATATTTGCAGATTTATCTCACGGGAAGGGGCCTAACGGACATATTTCGTGATATTTCTTCTTCTTGTTGTTCTTCTTCTGCACAGCTAAACTGGAAGTGCCATTTCCAGCTCGCAATAGTGCAGAGTTATCTCAAAGAAAGGGGCCACGGTGTTTCTGTATCTCTATTATGTTGGTGCGGCTTCGGAACTTTTAAATATCTTGATATATCTCGAGAACTACGCATCTGATCAAAAAATATCATAGAACATAAAAAGTAGGAAACTTAATTCTCTACAAAAATGGTCTCTTAACATTTTGCCATAGCTCGCTTCGTTTCCGAGATATTTGCAGATTTATCTCAAGGGAAGGGGCCTAACGGACATATTTCGAGATATTTCTTCTTCTTGTTGTTCTTCTTCTGCACAGCTAAACTGGAAGTGGCATTTCCAGCTCGCAATAGTGCAGAGTTATCTCAAAGAAAGTAGCCACGGTGTTTCTGTATCTCTATTATGTTGGTGCGGCTTCGGAACTTTTAAATATCTTGATATATCTCGAGAACTACGCATCTGATCAAAAAATATCATAGAACATAAAAAGTAGGAAACTTAATTCTCTACAAAAAAGATCTCTTAACATTTTGCCATAGCTCGCTTCGTTTCCGAGATATTTGCAGATTTATCTCAAGGGAAGGGGCCTGACGGACATATTTCGAGATATTTCTTCTTCTTGTTGTTCTTCTTCTGCACAGCTAACCTGGAAGTGGCATTTGCGGCTCGCACTAGTGCAGAGTTATCTCAAAGAACGGGGCCACGGTGTTTCTGTATCTCTATTATGTTGGTGCGGCTTCGGAACTTTTAAATATCTTGATATATCTCGAGAACTACGCATCTGATCAAAAAATATCATAGAACATAAAAAGTAGGAAACTTAATTCTCTACAAAAAAGGTCTCTTAACATTTTGCCATAGCTCGCTTCGTTTCCGAGATATTTGCAGATATATCTCAAGGGAAGGGGCCTGACGGACATATTTCGAGATATTTCTTCTTCTTGTTGTTCTTCTTCTGCACAGCTAAGCTGGAAGTGGCATTTACAGCTCGCAATAGTGCAGAGTTATCTCAAAGAAAGGGGCCACGGTTTTTCTGTATCTCTATTATGTTGGTGCGGCTTCGGAACTTTTAAATATCTTGATATATCTCGTGAACTGCGCATCTGATCAAAAAATATCATAGAACATAAAAAGGAGGAAACTTAATTCTCTACAAAAAAGGTCTCTTAACATTTTGCCATAGCTCGCTTCGTTTCCGAGATATTTGCAGATTTATCTCAAGGGAAGGGGCCTAACGGACATATTTCGTGATATTTCTTCTTCTTGTTGTTCTTCTTCTGCACAGCTAAACTGGAAGTGGCATTTCCAGCTCGCAATAGTGCAGAGTTATCTCAAAGAAAGGGGCCACGGTGTTTCTGTATATCTATTATGTTGGTGCGGCTTCGGAACTTTTAAATATCTTGATATATCTCGAGAACTACGCATCTGATCAAAAAATATCATAGAACATAAAAAGCAGGAAACTTAATTCTCTACAAAAAAGGTCTCTTAACATTTTGCCATAGCTCGCTTCGTTTCCGAGATATTTGCAGATTTATCTCAAGGGAAGGGGCCTAACGGACATATTTCGAGATATTTCTTCTTCTTGTTGTTCTTCTTCTGCACAGCTAAACTGGAAGTGGCATTTCCAGCTCGCAATAGTGCAGAGTTATCTCAAAGAGAGGGGCCACGGTGTTTCTGTATCCCTATTATGTTGGTGCGGCTTCGGAACTTTTAAATATCTTGATATATCTCGAGAACTACGCATCTGATCAAAAAATATCATAGAACATAAAAAGTAGGAAACTTAATTCTCTACAAAAAAGGTCTCTTAACATTTTGCCATAGCTCGCTTCGTTTCCGAGATATTTGCAGTTTCAGCTCAAAGGAACTGGCCTGACGGACATATTTCGAGATATTTCTTCTTCTTGTTGTTCTTCCTCTGCACAGCTAAGCTGGAAGTGGCATTTGCAGCTCGCAATAGTGCAGAGTTATCTCAAAGAAAGGGGCCACGGTGTTTCTGTATCTCTATTATGTTGGTGCGGCTTCGGAACTTTTAAATATCTCGATATATCTCGAAAACTACGCTTCTGATCAAAAAATATCATAGAACATAAATTGTAGGAAACATAATTCTCTACAAAAAAGGTCTCTTAACATTTTGCCATAGCTCGCTTCGTTTCCGAGATATTTGCAGATATATCTCAAGGGAAGGGGCCTGACGGACATATTTCGAGATATTTCTTCTTCTTGTTGTTCTTCTTCTGCACAGCTAAACTGGAAGTGGCATTTCCAGCTCGCAATAGTGCAGAGTTATCTCAAAGAAAGGGGCCACGGTGTTTCTGTATCTCTATTATGTTGGTGCGGCTTCGGAACTTTTAAATATCTTGATATATCTCGAGAACTACGCATCTGATCAAAAAATATCATAGAACATAAAAAGTAGGAAACTTAATTCTCTACAAAAAAGGTCTCTTAACATTTTGCCATAGCTCGCTTCGTTTCCGAGATATTTGCAGATTTATCTCAAGGGAAGGGGCCTAACGGACATATTTCGAGATATTTCTGCTTCTTGTTGTTCTTCTTCTGCACAGCTAAACTGGAAGTGGCATTTCCAGCTCGCACTAGTGCAGCGTTATCTCAAAGAAAGGGGCCACGGTGTTTCTGTATCTCCATTATGTTGGTGCGGCTTCGGAACTTTTAAATATCTCGATATATCTCGAAAACTACGCTTCTGATCAAAAAATATCATAGAACATAAATTGTAGGAAACATAATTCTCTACAAAAAACGTCTCTTAACATTTTGCCATAGCTCGCTTCGTTTCCGAGATATTTGCAGATTCAGCTCAAAGGAACTGGCCTGACGGACATATTTCGAGATATTTCTTCTTCTTGTTGTTCTTCTTCTGCACAGCTAAGCTGGAGGTGGCATTTGCGGCTCGCACTAGTGCAGAGTTATCTCAAAGAAAGGGGCCACGGTGTTTCTGTATCTCTATTATGTTGGTGCGGCTTCGGAACTTTTAAATATCTCGATATATCTCGAAAACTACGCTTCTGATCAAAAAATATCATAGAACATAAATTGTAGGAAACATAATTCTCTACAAAAAAGGTCTCTTAACATTTTGCCATAGCTCGCTTCGTTTCCGAGATATTTGCAGATTTATCTCACGGGAAGGGGCCTAACGGACATATTTCGTGATATTTCTTCTTCTTGTTGTTCTTCTTCTGCACAGCTAAACTGGAAGTGCCATTTCCAGCTCGCAATAGTGCAGAGTTATCTCAAAGAAAGGGGCCACGGTGTTTCTGTATCTCTATTATGTTGGTGCGGCTTCGGAACTTTTAAATATCTTGATATATCTCGAGAACTACGCATCTGATCAAAAAATATCATAGAACATAAAAAGTAGGAAACTTAATTCTCTACAAAAATGGTCTCTTAACATTTTGCCATAGCTCGCTTCGTTTCCGAGATATTTGCAGATTTATCTCAAGGGAAGGGGCCTAACGGACATATTTCGAGATATTTCTTCTTCTTGTTGTTCTTCTTCTGCACAGCTAAACTGGAAGTGGCATTTCCAGCTCGCAATAGTGCAGAGTTATCTCAAAGAAAGTAGCCACGGTGTTTCTGTATCTCTATTATGTTGGTGCGGCTTCGGAACTTTTAAATATCTTGATATATCTCGAGAACTACGCATCTGATCAAAAAATATCATAGAACATAAAAAGTAGGAAACTTAATTCTCTACAAAAAAGATCTCTTAACATTTTGCCATAGCTCGCTTCGTTTCCGAGATATTTGCAGATTTATCTCAAGGGAAGGGGCCTGACGGACATATTTCGAGATATTTCTTCTTCTTGTTGTTCTTCTTCTGCACAGCTAACCTGGAAGTGGCATTTGCGGCTCGCACTAGTGCAGAGTTATCTCAAAGAACGGGGCCACGGTGTTTCTGTATCTCTATTATGTTGGTGCGGCTTCGGAACTTTTAAATATCTTGATATATCTCGAGAACTACGCATCTGATCAAAAAATATCATAGAACATAAAAAGTAGGAAACTTAATTCTCTACAAAAAAGGTCTCTTAACATTTTGCCATAGCTCGCTTCGTTTCCGAGATATTTGCAGATATATCTCAAGGGAAGGGGCCTGACGGACATATTTCGAGATATTTCTTCTTCTTGTTGTTCTTCTTCTGCACAGCTAAGCTGGAAGTGGCATTTACAGCTCGCAATAGTGCAGAGTTATCTCAAAGAAAGGGGCCACGGTTTTTCTGTATCTCTATTATGTTGGTGCGGCTTCGGAACTTTTAAATATCTTGATATATCTCGTGAACTGCGCATCTGATCAAAAAATATCATAGAACATAAAAAGGAGGAAACTTAATTCTCTACAAAAAAGGTCTCTTAACATTTTGCCATAGCTCGCTTCGTTTCCGAGATATTTGCAGATTTATCTCAAGGGAAGGGGCCTAACGGACATATTTCGTGATATTTCTTCTTCTTGTTGTTCTTCTTCTGCACAGCTAAACTGGAAGTGGCATTTCCAGCTCGCAATAGTGCAGAGTTATCTCAAAGAAAGGGGCCACGGTGTTTCTGTATATCTATTATGTTGGTGCGGCTTCGGAACTTTTAAATATCTTGATATATCTCGAGAACTACGCATCTGATCAAAAAATATCATAGAACATAAAAAGCAGGAAACTTAATTCTCTACAAAAAAGGTCTCTTAACATTTTGCCATAGCTCGCTTCGTTTCCGAGATATTTGCAGATTTATCTCAAGGGAAGGGGCCTAACGGACATATTTCGAGATATTTCTTCTTCTTGTTGTTCTTCTTCTGCACAGCTAAACTGGAAGTGGCATTTCCAGCTCGCAATAGTGCAGAGTTATCTCAAAGAAAGGAGCCACGGTGTTTCTGTATCTCTATTATGTTGGTGCGGCTTCGGAACTTTTAAATATCTTGATATATCTCGAGAACTACGCATCTGATCAAAAAATATCGTAGAACATAAAAAGTAGGAAACTTAATTCTCTACAAAAAAGGTCTCTTAACATTTTGCCATAGCTCGCTTCGTTTCCGAGATATTTGCAGATTTATCTCAAGGGAAGGGGCCTGACGGACATATTTCGAGATATTTCTTCTTCTTGTTGTTCTTCTTCTGCACAGCTAAGCTGGAAGTGGCATTTGCGGCTCGCACTAGTGCAGAGTTATCTCAAAGAAAGGGGCCACGGTGTTTCTGTATCTCTATTATGTTGGTGCGGCTTCGGAACTTTTAAATATCTCGATATATCTCGAAAACTACGCTTCTGATCAAAAAATATCATAGAACATAAATTGTAGGAAACATAATTCTCTACAAAAAAGGTCTCTTAGCATTTTGCCATAGCTCGCTTCGTTTCCGAGATATTTGCAGATATATCTCAAGGGAAGGGGCCTGACGGACATATTTCGAGATATTTCTTCTTCTTGTTGTTCTTCTTCTGCACAGCTAAGCTGGAAGTGGCATTTACAGCTCGCAATAGTGCAGAGATATCTCAAAGAAAGGGGCCACGGTGTTTCTGTATCTCTATTATGTTGGTGCGGCTTCGGAACTTTTAAATATCTTGATATATCTCGAGAACTACGCATCTGATCAAAAAATATCATAGAACATGAAAAGTAGGAAACTTAATTCTCTACAAAAAAGGTCTCTTAACATTTTGCCATAACTCTCTTCGTTTCCGAGATATTTCCAGATTTATCTCAAGGGAAGGGGCCTGACGGACATATTTCGAGATATTTCTTCTTCTTGTTGTTCTTCTTCTGCACAGCTAAGCTGGAAGTGGCATTTGCAGCTCGCAATAGTGCAGAGTTATCTCAAAGAAAGGGGCCACGGTGCTTCTGTATCTCTATTATGTTGGTACGGCTTCGGAACTTTTAAATATCTTGATATATCTCGTGAACTGCGCATCTGATCAAAAAATATCATAGAACATAAAAAGGAGGAAACTTAATTCTCTACAAAAAAGGTCTCTTAACATTTTGCCATAGCTCGCTTCGTTTCCGAGATATTTGCAGATTTATCTCAAGGGAAGGGGCCTGACGGACATATTTCGAGATATTTCTTCTTCTTGTTGTTCTTCTTCTGCACAGCTAAGCTGGAAGTGGCATTTCCGGCTCGCACTAGTGCAGAGTTATCTCAAAGAAAGGGGCCACGGTGTTTCTGTATCTCCATTATGTTGGTGCGGCTTCGGAACTTTTAAATATCTCGATATATCTCGAAAACTACGCTTCTGATCAAAAAATATCATAGAACATAAATTGTAGGAAACATAATTCTCTACAAAAAACGTCTCTTAACATTTTGCCATAGCTCGCTTCGTTTCCGAGATATTTGCAGATATATCTCAAGGGAACTGGCCTGACGGACATATTTCGAGATATTTCTTCTTCTTGTTGTTCTTGCTCTGCACAGCTAAGCTGGAAGTGGCATTTGCAGCTCGCAATAGTGCAGAGTTATCTCAAAGAAAGGGGCCACGGTGTTTCTGTATCTCTATTATGTTGGTGCGGCTTCGGAACTTTTAAATATCTCGATATATCTCGAAAACTACGCTTCTGATCAAAAAATATCATAGAACATAAATTGTAGGAAACATAATTCTCTACAAAAAACGTCTCTTAACATTTTGCCATAGCTCGCTTCGTTTCCGAGATATTTGCAGATTCAGCTCAAAGGAACTGGCCTGACGGACATATTTCGAGATATTTCTTCTTCTTGTTGTTCTTCTTCTGCACAGCTAAGCTGGAGGTGGCATTTGCGGCTCGCACTAGTGCAGAGTTATCTCAAAGAAGGGGGCCACGGTGTTTCTGTATCTCTATTATGTTGGTGCGGCTTCGGAACTTTTAAATATCTTGATATATCTCGAGAACTACGCATCTGATCAAAAAATATCATAGAAGATAAAAAGTAGGAAACTTAATTCTCTACAAAAAAGGTCTGTTAACATTTTGCCATAGCTCGCTTCGTTTCCGAGATATTTGCAGATTTATCTCAAGGGAAGGGGCCTGACGGACATATTTCGAGATATTTCTTCTTCTTGTTGTTCTTCTTCTGCACAGCTAAGCTGGAAGTGGCATTTGCGGCTCGCACTAGTGCAGAGTTATCTCAAAGAAAGGGGCCACGGTGTTTCTGTATCTCTATTATGTTGGTGCGGCTTCGGAACTTTTAAATATCTCGATATATCTCGAAAACTACGCTTCTGATCAAAAAATATCATAGAACATAAATTGTAGGAAACATAATTCTCTACAAAAATGGTCTCTTAGCATTTTGCCATAGCTCGCTTCGTTTCCGAGATATTTGCAGATTTATCTGAAGGGAAAGGGCCTGACGGACATATTTCGAGATATTTCTTCTTCTTGTTGTTCTTCTTCTGCACAGCTAAGCTGGAAGTGGCATTTGCAGCTCGCAATAGTGCAGAGTTATCTCAAAGAAAGGGGCCACTGTGTTTCTGTATCTCTATTATGTTGGTGCGGCTTCGGAACTTTTAAATATCTTGATATATCTCGAGAACTACGCATCTGATCAAAAAATATCATAGAACATAAAAAGTAGGAAACTTAATTCTCTACAAAAAAGGTCTCTTAACATTTTGCCATAGCTCGCTTCGTTTCCGAGATATTTGCAGATTTATCTGAAGGGAAGGGGCCTAACGGACATATTTCGAGATATTTCTTCTTCTTGTTGTTCTTCTTCTGCACAGCTAAACTGGAAGTGGCATTTGCGGCTCGCACTAGTGCAGAGTTATCTCAAAGAGAGGGGCCACGGTGTTTCTGTATCACTATTATGTTGGTGCGGCTTCGGAACTTTTAAATATCTTGATATATCTCGAGAACTACGTATCTGATCAAAAAATATCATAGAACATAAAAAGTAGCAAACTTAATTCTCTACAAAAAAGGTCTCTTAACATTTTGCCATAGCTCGCTTCGTTTCCGAGATATTTGCAGATTTATCTCAAGGGAAGGGGCCTAACGGACATATTTCGAGATATTTCTTCTTCTTGTTGTTCTTCTTCTGCACAGCTAAGCTGGAAGTGGCATTTGCAGCTCGCAATAGTGCAGAGTTATCTCAAAGAAAAGGGCCACGGTGTTTCTGTATCTCTATTATGTCGGTGCGGCTTCGGAACTTTTAAATATCTTGATATATCTCGAGAACTACGCATCTGATCAAAAAATATCATAGAACATAAAAAGTAGGAAACTTAATTCTCTACAAAAAAGGTCTCTTAACATTTTGCCATAGCTCGCTTCGTTTCCGAGATATTTGCAGATTTATCTCAAGGGAAGGGGCCTAACGGACATATTTCGAGATATTTCTGCTTCTTGTTGTTCTTCTTCTGCACAGCTAAACTGGAAGTGGCATTTCCAGCTCGCACTAGTGCAGCGTTATCTCAAAGAAAGGGGCCACGGTGTTTCTGTATCTCCATTATGTTGGTGCGGCTTCGGAACTTTTAAATATCTCGATATATCTCGAAAACTACGCTTCTGATCAAAAAATATCATAGAACATAAATTGTAGGAAACATAATTCTCTACAAAAAACGTCTCTTAACATTTTGCCATAGCTCGCTTCGTTTCCGAGATATTTGCAGATTCAGCTCAAAGGAACTGGCCTGACGGACATATTTCGAGATATTTCTTCTTCTTGTTGTTCTTCTTCTGCACAGCTAAGCTGGAGGTGGCATTTGCGGCTCGCACTAGTGCAGAGTTATCTCAAAGAAAGGGGCCACGGTGTTTCTGTATCTCTATTATGTTGGTGCGGCTTCGGAACTTTTAAATATCTCGATATATCTCGAAAACTACGCTTCTGATCAAAAAATATCATAGAACATAAATTGTAGGAAACATAATTCTCTACAAAAAAGGTCTCTTAACATTTTGCCATAGCTCGCTTCGTTTCCGAGATATTTGCAGATTTATCTCACGGGAAGGGGCCTAACGGACATATTTCGTGATATTTCTTCTTCTTGTTGTTCTTCTTCTGCACAGCTAAACTGGAAGTGCCATTTCCAGCTCGCAATAGTGCAGAGTTATCTCAAAGAAAGGGGCCACGGTGTTTCTGTATCTCTATTATGTTGGTGCGGCTTCGGAACTTTTAAATATCTTGATATATCTCGAGAACTACGCATCTGATCAAAAAATATCATAGAACATAAAAAGTAGGAAACTTAATTCTCTACAAAAAAGGTCTCTTAACATTTTGCCATAGCTCGCTTCGTTTCCGAGATATTTGCAGATTTATCTCAAGGGAAGGGGCCTGACGGACATATTTCGAGATATTTCTTCTTCTTGTTGTTCTTCTTCTGCACAGCTAACCTGGAAGTGGCATTTGCGGCTCGCACTAGTGCAGAGTTATCTCAAAGAACGGGGCCACGGTGTTTCTGTATCTCTATTATGTTGGTGCGGCTTCGGAACTTTTAAATATCTTGATATATCTCGAGAACTACGCATCTGATCAAAAAATATCATAGAACATAAAAAGTAGGAAACTTAATTCTCTACAAAAAAGGTCTCTTAACATTTTGCCATAGCTCGCTTCGTTTCCGAGATATTTGCAGATATATCTCAAGGGAAGGGGCCTGACGGACATATTTCGAGATATTTCTTCTTCTTGTTGTTCTTCTTCTGCACAGCTAAGCTGGAAGTGGCATTTACAGCTCGCAATAGTGCAGAGTTATCTCAAAGAAAGGGGCCACGGTTTTTCTGTATCTCTATTATGTTGGTGCGGCTTCGGAACTTTTAAATATCTTGATATATCTCGTGAACTGCGCATCTGATCAAAAAATATCATAGAGCATAAAAAGGAGGAAACTTAATTCTCTACAAAAAAGGTCTCTTAACATTTTGCCATAGCTCGCTTCGTTTCCGAGATATTTGCAGATTTATCTCAAGGGAAGGGGCCTAACGGACATATTTCGTGATATTTCTTCTTCTTGTTGTTCTTCTTCTGCACAGCTAAACTGGAAGTGGCATTTCCAGCTCTCAATAGTGCAGAGTTATCTCAAAGAAAGGGGCCACGGTGTTTCTGTATATCTATTATGTTGGTGCGGCTTCGGAACTTTTAAATATCTTGATATATCTCGAGAACTACGCATCTGATCAAAAAATATCATAGAACATAAAAAGTAGGAAACTTAATTCTCTACAAAAAAGGTCTCTTAACATTTTGCCATAACTCTCTTCGTTTCCGAGATATTTCCAGATTTATCTCAAGGGAAGGGGCCTGACGGACATATTTCGAGATATTTCTTCTTCTTGTTGTTCTTCTTCTGCACAGCTAAGCTGGAAGTGGCATTTGCAGCTCGCAATAGTGCAGAGTTATCTCAAAGAAAGGGGCCACGGTGCTTCTGTATCTCTATTATGTTGGTGCGGCTTCGGAACTTTTAAATATCTTGATATATCTCGTGAACTGCGCATCTGATCAAAAAATATCATAGAACATAAAAAGGAGGAAACTTAATTCTCTACAAAAAAGGTCTCTTAACATTTTGCCATAGCTCGCTTCGTTTCCGAGATATTTGCAGATTTATCTCAAGGGAAGGGGCCTAACGGACATATTTCGTGATATTTCTTCTTCTTGTTGTTCTTCTTCTGCACAGCTAAACTGGAAGTGGCATTTCCAGCTCGCAATAGTGCAGAGTTATCTCAAAGAAAGGGGCCACGGTGTTTCTGTATCTCTATTATGTTGGTGCGGCTTCGGAACTTTTAAATATCTTGATATATCTCGAGAACTACGCATCTGATCAAAAAATATCATAGAACATAAAAAGTAGGAAACTTAATTCTCTACAAAAATGGTCTCTTAACATTTTGCCATAGCTCGCTTCGTTTCCGAGATATTTGCAGATTTATCTCAAGGGAAGGGGCCTAACGGACATATTTCGAGATATTTCTTCTTCTTGTTGTTCTTCTTCTGCACAGCTAAACTGGAAGTGGCATTTCCAGCTCGCAATAGTGCAGAGTTATCTCAAAGAAAGGAGCCACGGTGTTTCTGTATCTCTATTATGTTGGTGCGGCTTCGGAACTTTTAAATATCTTGATATATCTCGAGAACTACGCATCTGATCAAAAAATATCATAGAACATAAAAAGTAGGAAACTTGATTCTCTACAAAAAAGGTCTCTTAACATTTTGCCATAGCTCGCTTCGTTTCCGAGATATTTGCAGATTTATCTCAAGGGAAGGGGCCTGACGGACATATTTCGAGATATTTCTTCTTCTTGTTGTTCTTCTTCTGCACAGCTAACCTGGAAGTGGCATTTGCGGCTCGCACTAGTGCAGAGTTATCTCAAAGAAAGGGGCCACGGTGTTTCTGTATATCTATTATGTTGGTGCGGCTTCGGAACTTTTAAATATCTTGATATATCTCGAGAACTACGCATCTGATCAAAAAATATCATAGAACATAAAAAGTAGGAAACTTAATTCTCTACAAAAAAGGTCTCTTAACATTTTGCCATAGCTCGCTTCGTTTCCGAGATATTTGCAGATTTATCTCAAGGGAAGGGGCCTAACGGACATATTTCGAGATATTTCTTCTTCTTGTCGTTCTTCTTCTGCACAGCTAAACTGGAAGTGGCATTTCCAGCTCGCAATAGTGCAGAGTTATCTCAAAGAAAGGAGCCACGGTGTTTCTGTATCTCTATTATGTTGGTGCGGCTTCGGAACTTTTAAATATCTTGATATATCTCGAGAACTACGCATCTGATCAAAAAATATCATAGAACATAAAAAGTAGGAAACTTAATTCTCTACAAAAAAGGTCTCTTAACATTTTGCCATAGCTCGCTTCGTTTCCGAGATATTTGCAGATTTATCTCAAGGGAAGGGGCCTGACGGACATATTTCGAGATATTTCTTCTTCTTGTTGTTCTTCTTCTGCACAGCTAAGCTGGAAGTGGCATTTGCGGCTCCCACTAGTGCAGAGTTATCTCAAAGAAAGGGGCCACGGTGTTTCTGTATATCTATTATGTTGGTGCGGCTTCGGAACTTTTAAATATCTTGATATATCTCGAGAACTACGCATCTGATCAAAAAATATCATAGAATATAAAAAGTAGGAAACTTAATTCTCTACAAAAAAGGTCTCTTAACATTTTGCCATAGCTCGCTTCGTTTCCGAGATATTTGCAGATATATCTCAAGGGAAGGGGCCTGACGGACATATTTCGAGATATTTCTTCTTCTTGTTGTTCTTCTTCTCCACAGCTAAGCTGGAAGTGGCATTTACAGCTCGCAATAGTGCAGAGATATCTCAAAGAAAGGGGCCACGGTGTTTCTGTATCTCTATTATGTTGGTGCGGCTTCGGAACTTTTAAATATCTTGATATATCTCGAGAACTACGCATCTGATCAAAAAATATCATACAACATGAAAAGTAGGAAACTTAATTCTCTACAAAAAAGGTCTCTTAACATTTTGCCATAACTCTCTTCGTTTCCGAGATATTTCCAGATTTATCTCAAGGGAAGGGGCCTGACGGACATATTTCGAGATATTTCTTCTTCTTGTTGTTCTTCTTCTGCACAGCTAAGCTGGAAGTGGCATTTGCAGCTCGCAATAGTGCAGAGTTATCTCAAAGAAAGGGGCCACGGTGTTTCTGTATCTCTATTATGTTGGTGCGGCTTCGGAACTTTTAAATATCTTGATATATCTCGTGAACTGCGCATCTGATCAAAAAATATCATACAACATAAAAAGGAGGAAACTTATTTCTCTACAAAAAAGGTCTCTTAACATTTTGCCATAGCTCGCTTCGTTTCCGAGATATTTGCAGATTTATCTCAAGGGAAGGGGCCTAACGGACATATTTCGTGATATTTCTTCTTCTTGTTGTTCTTCTTCTGCACAGCTAAACTGGAAGTGGCATTTCCAGCTCGCAATAGTGCAGAGTTATCTCAAAGAAAGGGGCCACGGTGTTTCTGTATCTCTATTATGTTGGTGCGGCTTCGGAACTTTTAAATATCTTGATATATCTCGAGAACTACGCATCTGATCAAAAAATATCATAGAACATAAAAAGTAGGAAACTTAATTCTCTACAAAAAAGGTCTCTTAACATTTTGCCATAGCTCGCTTCGTTTCCGAGATATTTGCAGATATATCTCAAGGGAAGGGGCCTAACGGACATATTTCGAGATATTTCTGCTTCTTGTTGTTCTTCTTCTGCACAGCTAAACTGGAAGTGGCATTTGCAGCTCGCAATAGTGCAGAGTTATCTCAAAGAAAGGGGCCACGGTGTTTCTGTATCTCTATTATGTTGGTGCGGCTTCGGAACTTTTAAATATCTCGATATATCTCGAGAACTACGCTTCTGATCAAAAAATATCATAGAACATAAATTGTGGGAAACATAATTCTCTACAAAAAAGGTCTCTTAACATTTTGCCATAGCTCGCTTCGTTTCCGAGATATTTGCAGATATATCTCAAGGGAAGGGGCCTGACGGACATATTTCGAGATATTTCTTCTTCTTGTTGTTCTTCTTCTGCACAGCTAAACTGGAAGTGGCATTTCCAGCTCGCACTAGTGCAGCGTTATCTCAAAGAAAGGGGCCACGGTGTTTCTGTATCTCCATTATGTTGGTGCGGCTTCGGAACTTTTAAATATCTCGATATATCTCGAAAACTACGCTTCTGATCAAAAAATATCATAGAACATAAAAAGTAGGAAACTTAATTCTCTACAAAAAAGGTCTCTTAACATTTTGCCATAGCTCGCTTCGTTTCCGAGATATTTGCAGATTTATCTCAAGGGAAGGGGCCTGACGGACATATTTCGAGATATTTCTTCTTCTTGTTGTTCTTCTTCTGCACAGCTAAGCTGGAAGTGGCATTTGCAGCTCGCAATAGTGCAGAGTTATCTCAAAGAAAGGGGCCACGGTGTTTCTGTATCTCTATTATGTTGGTGCGGCTTCGGAACTTTTAAATATCTTGATATATCTCGTGAACTGCGCATCTGATCAAAAAATATCATAGAACATAAAAAGGTGGAAACTTAATTCTCTACAAAAAAGGTCTCTTAACATTTTGCCATAGCTCGCTTCGTTTCCGAGATATTTGCAGATTTATCTCAAGGGAAGGGGCCTAACGGACATATTTCGTGATATTTCTTCTTCTTGTTGTTCTTCTTCTGCACAGCTAAACTGGAAGTGGCATTTCCAGCTCGCAATAGTGCAGAGTTATCTCAAAGAGAGGGGCCACGGTGTTTCTGTATCTCTATTATGTTGGTGCGGCATCGGAACTTTTAAATATCTTGATATATCTCGAGAACTACGCATCTGATCAAAAAATATCATAGAACATAAAAAGTAGGAAACTTAATTCTCTACAAAAAAGGTCTCTTAACATTTTGCCATAGCTCGCTTCGTTTCCGAGATATTTGCAGATTCAGCTCAAAGGAACTGGCCTGACGGACATATTTCGAGATATTTCTTCTTCTTGTTGTTCTTCCTCTGCACAGCTAAGCTGGAAGTGGCATTTGCAGCTCGCAATAGTGCAGAGTTATCTCAAAGAAAGGGGCCACGGTGTTTCTGTATCTCTATTATGTTGGTGCGGCTTCGGAACTTTTAAATATCTCGATATATCTCGAAAACTACGCTTCTGATCAAAAAATATCATAGAACATAAATTGTAGGACACATAATTCTCTACAAAAAAGGTCTCTTAACATTTTGCCATAGCTCGCTTCGTTTCCGAGATATTTGCAGATATATCTCAAGGGAAGGGGCCTGACGGACATATTTCGAGATATTTCTTCTTCTTGTTGTTCTTCTTCTGCACAGCTAAACTGGAAGTGGCATTTCCAGCTCGCAATAGTGCAGAGTTATCTCAAAGAAAGGGGCCACGGTGTTTCTGTATCTCTATTATGTTGGTGCGGCTTCGGAACTTTTAAATATCTCGATATATCTCGAAAACTACGCTTCTGATCAAAAAATATCATAGAACATAAATTGTAGGAAACATAATTCTCTACAAAAAAGGTCTCTTAGCATTTTGCCATAGCTCGCTTCGTTTCCGAGATATTTGCAGATATATCTCAAGGGAAGGGGCCTGACGGACATATTTCGAGATATTTCTTCTTCTTGTTGTTCTTCTTCTGCACAGCTAAGCTGGAAGTGGCATTTACAGCTCGCAATAGTGCAGAGATATCTCAAAGAAAGGGGCCACGGTGTTTCTGTATCTCTATTATGTTGGTGCGGCTTCGGAACTTTTAAATATCTTGATATATCTCGTGAACTGCGCATCTGATCAAAAAATATCATACAACATAAAAAGGAGGAAACTTATTTCTCTACAAAAAAGGTCTCTTAACATTTTGCCATAGCTCGCTTCGTTTCCGAGATATTTGCAGATTTATCTCAAGGGAAGGGGCCTAACGGACATATTTCGAGATATTTCTTCTTCTTGTTGTTCTTCTTCTGCACAGCTAAACTGGAAGTGGCATTTCCAGCTCGCAATAGTGCAGAGTTATCTCAAAGAAAGGAGCCACGGTGTTTCTGTATCTCTATTATGTTGGTGCGGCTTCGGAACTTTTAAATATCTTGATATATCTCGAAAACTACGCTTCTGATCAAAAAATATCATAGAACATAAATTGTAGGAAACATAATTCTCTACAAAAAACGTCTCTTAACATTTTGCCATAGCTCGCTTCGTTTCCGAGATATTTGCAGATTCAGCTCAAAGGAACTGGCCTGACGGACATATTTCGAGATATTTCTTCTTCTTGTTGTTCTTCTTCTGCACAGCTAAGCTGGAGGTGGCATTTGCGGCTCGCACTAGTGCAGAGTTATCTCAAAGAAAGGGGCCACGGTGTTTCTGTATCTCTATTATGTTGGTGCGGCTTCGGAACTTTTAAATATCTCGATATATCTCGAAAACTACGCTTCTGATCAAAAAATATCATAGAACATAAATTGTAGGAAACATAATTCTCTACAAAAAAGGTCTCTTAACATTTTGCCATAGCTCGCTTCGTTTCCGAGATATTTGCAGATTTATCTCAAGGGAAGGGGCCTAACGGACATATTTCGTGATATTTCTTCTTCTTGTTGTTCTTCTTCTGCACAGCTAAACTGGAAGTGGCATTTCCAGCTCGCAATAGTGCAGAGTTATCTCAAAGAAAGGGGCCACGGTGTTTCTGTATCTCTATTATGTTGGTGCGGCTTCGGAACTTTTAAATATCTTGATATATCTCGAGAACTACGCATCTGATCAAAAAATATCATAGAACATAAAAAGTAGGAAACTTAATTCTCTACAAAAATGGTCTCTTAACATTTTGCCATAGCTCGCTTCGTTTCCGAGATATTTGCAGATTTATCTCAAGGGAAGGGGCCTAACGGACATATTTCGAGATATTTCTTCTTCTTGTTGTTCTTCTTCTGCACAGCTAAACTGGAAGTGGCATTTCCAGCTCGCAATAGTGCAGAGTTATCTCAAAGAAAGGAGCCACGGTGTTTCTGTATCTCTATTATGTTGGTGCGGCTTCGGAACTTTTAAATATCTTGATATATCTCGAGAACTACGCATCTGATCAAAAAATATCATAGAACATAAAAAGTAGGAAACTTGATTCTCTACAAAAAAGGTCTCTTAACATTTTGCCATAGCTCGCTTCGTTTCCGAGATATTTGCAGATTTATCTCAAGGGAAGGGGCCTGACGGACATATTTCGAGATATTTCTTCTTCTTGTTGTTCTTCTTCTGCACAGCTAACCTGGAAGTGGCATTTGCGGCTCGCACTAGTGCAGAGTTATCTCAAAGAAAGGGGCCACGGTGTTTCTGTATATCTATTATGTTGGTGCGGCTTCGGAACTTTTAAATATCTTGATATATCTCGAGAACTACGCATCTGATCAAAAAATATCATAGAACATAAAAAGTAGGAAACTTAATTCTCTACAAAAAAGGTCTCTTAACATTTTGCCATAGCTCGCTTCGTTTCCGAGATATTTGCAGATTTATCTCAAGGGAAGGGGCCTAACGGACATATTTCGAGATATTTCTTCTTCTTGTTGTTCTTCTTCTGCACAGCTAAACTGGAAGTGGCATTTCCAGCTCGCAATAGTGCAGAGTTATCTCAAAGAAAGGAGCCACGGTGTTTCTGTATCTCTATTATGTTGGTGCGGCTTCGGAACTTTTAAATATCTTGATATATCTCGAGAACTACGCATCTGATCAAAAAATATCATAGAACATAAAAAGGAGGAAACTTATTTCTCTACAAAAAAGGTCTCTTAACATTTTGCCATAGCTCGCTTCGTTTCCGAGATATTTGCAGATTTATCTCAAGGGAAGGGGCCTAACGGACATATTTCGTGATATTTCTTCTTCTTGTTGTTCTTCTTCTGCACAGCTAAACTGGAAGTGGCATTTCCAGCTCGCAATAGTGCAGAGTTATCTCAAAGAAAGGGGCCACGGTGTTTCTGTATCTCTATTATGTTGGTGCGGCTTCGGAACTTTTAAATATCTTGATATATCTCGAGAACTACGCATCTGATCAAAAAATATCATAGAACATAAAAAGTAGGAAACTTAATTCTCTACAAAAAAGGTCTCTTAACATTTTGCCATAGCTCGCTTCGTTTCCGAGATATTTGCAGATTTATCTCAAGGGAAGGGGCCTAACGGACATATTTCGAGATATTTCTTCTTCTTGTTGTTCTTCTTCTGCACAGCTAAACTGGAAGTGGCATTTCCAGCTCGCAATAGTGCAAAGTTATCTCAAAGAAAGGAGCCACGGTGTTTCTGTATCTCTATTATGTTGGTGCGGCTTCGGAACTTTTAAATATCTTGATATATCTCGAGAACTACGCATCTGATCAAAAAATATCATAGAAGATAAAAAGTAGGAAACTTAATTCTCTACAAAAAAGGTCTCTTAACATTTTGCCATAGCTCGCTTCGTTTCCGAGATATTTGCAGATATATCTCAAGGGAAGGGGCCTAACGGACATATTTCGAGATATTTCTGCTTCTTGTTGTTCTTCTTCTGCACAGCTAAACTGGAAGTGGCATTTGCAGCTCGCAATAGTGCAGAGTTATCTCAAAGAAAGGGGCCACGGTGTTTCTGTATCTCTATTATGTTGGTGCGGCTTCGGAACTTTTAAATATCTCGATATATCTCGAAAACTACGCTTCTGATCAAAAAATATCATAGAACATAAATTGTGGGAAACATAATTCTCTACAAAAAAGGTCTCTTAACATTGTGCCATAGCTCGCTTCGTTTCCGAGATATTTGCAGATATATCTCAAGGGAAGGGGCCTGACGGACATATTTCGAGATATTTCTTCTTCTTGTTGTTCTTCTTCTGCACAGCTAAACTGGAAGTGGCATTTCCAGCTCGCAATAGTGCAGAGTTATCTCAAAGAAAGGGGCCACGGTGTTTCTGTATCTCTATTATGTTGGTGCGGCTTCGGAACTTTTAAATATCTTGATATATCTCGAGAACTACGCATCTGATCAAAAAATATCATAGAACATAAAAAGTAGGAAACTTAATTCTCTACAAAAAAAGTCTCTTAACATTTTGCCATAGCTCGCTTCGTTTCCGAGATATTTGCAGATTTATCTCAAGGGAAGGGGCCTAACGGACATATTTCGAGATATTTCTGCTTCTTGTTGTTCTTCTTCTGCACAGCTAAACTGGAAGTGGCATTTCCAGCTCGCACTAGTGCAGCGTTATCTCAAAGAAAGGGGCCACGGTGTTTCTGTATCTCCATTATGTTGGTGCGGCTTCGGAACTTTTAAATATCTCGATATATCTCGAAAACTACGCTTCTGATCAAAAAATATCATAGAACATAAATTGTAGGAAACATAATTCTCTACAAAAGACGTCTCTTAACATTTTGCCATAGCTCGCTTCGTTTCCGAGATATTTGCAGATTCAGCTCAAAGGAACTGGCCTGACGGACATATTTCGAGATATTTCTTCTTCTTGTTGTTCTTCATCTGCACAGCTAAGCTGGAAGTGGCATTTGCAGCTCGCAATAGTGCAGAGTTATCTCAAAGAAAGGGGCCACGGTGTTTCTGTATCTCTATATGTTGGTGCGGCTTCGGAACTTTTAAATATCTTGATATATCTCGAGAACTACGCATCTGATCAAAAAATATCATAGAACACAAAAAGTAGGAAACTTAATTCTCTACAAAAAAGGTCTCTTAACATTTTGCCATAGCTCGCTTCGTTTCCGAGATATTTGCAGATTTATCTCAAGGGAAGGGGCCTAACGGACATATTTCGAGATATTTCTGCTTCTTGTTGTTCTTCTTCTGCACAGCTAAACTGGAAGTGGCATTTCCAGCTCGCAATAGTGCAGAGTTATCTCAAAGAGAGGGGCCACGGTGTTTCTGTATCTCTATTATGTTGGTGCGGCATCGGAACTTTTACATATCTTGATATATCTCGAGAACTACGCATCTGATCAAAAAATATCATAGAACATAAAAAGTAGGAAACTTAATTCTCTACAAAAAAGGTCTCTCAACATTTTGCCATAGCTCGCTTCGTTTCCGAGATATTTGCACATTTATCTCAAGGGAAGGGGCCTAACGGACATATTTCGAGATATTTCTTCTTCTTGTTCTTCTTCTTCTGCACAGCTAAACTCCAAGTGGCATTTCCAGCTCGCAATAGTGCAGAGTTATCTCAAAGAGAGGGGCCACGGTGTTTCTGTATCTCTATTATGTTGGTGCGGCATCGGAACTTTTAAATATCTTGATATATCTCGAGAACTACGCATCTGATCAAAAAATATCATAGAACATAAAAAGTAGGAAACTTAATTCTCTACAAAAAAGGTCTCTTAACATTTTGCCATAGCTCGCTTCGTTTCCGAGATATTTGCAGATTCAGCTCAAAGGAACTGGCCTGACGGACATATTTCGAGATATTTCTTCTTCTTGTTGTTCTTCCTCTGCACAGCTAAGCTGGAAGTGGCATTTGCAGCTCGCAATAGTGCAGAGTTATCTCAAAGAAAGGGGCCACGGTGTTTCTGTATCTCTATTATGTTGGTGCGGCTTCGGAACTTTTAAATATCTCGATATATCTCGAAAACTACGCTTCTGATCAAAAAATATCATAGAACATAAATTGTAGGACACATAATTCTCTACAAAAAAGGTCTCTTAACATTTTGCCATAGCTCGCTTCGTTTCCGAGATATTTGCAGATATATCTCAAGGGAAGGGGCCTGACGGACATATTTCGAGATATTTCTTCTTCTTGTTGTTCTTCTTCTGCACAGCTAAACTGGAAGTGGCATTTCCAGCTCGCAATAGTGCAGAGATATCTCAAAGAAAGGGGCCACGGTGTTTCTGTATCTCTATTATGTTGGTGCGGCTTCGGAACTTTTAAATATCTTGATATATCTCGTGAACTGCGCATCTGATCAAAAAATATCATACAACATAAAAAGGAGGAAACTTATTTCTCTACAAAAAAGGTCTCTTAACATTTTGCCATAGCTCGCTTCGTTTCCGAGATATTTGCAGATTTATCTCAAGGGAAGGGGCCTAACGGACATATTTCGTGATATTTCTTCTTCTTGTTGTTCTTCTTCTGCACAGCTAAACTGGAAGTGGCATTTCCAGCTCGCAATAGTGCAGAGTTATCTCAAAGAAAGGGGCCACGGTGTTTCTGTATCTCTATTATGTTGGTGCGGCTTCGGAACTTTTAAATATCTTGATATATCTCGAGAACTACGCATCTGATCAAAAAATATCATACAACATAAAAAGTAGGAAACTTAATTCTCTACAAAAAAGGTCTCTTAACATTTTGCCATAGCTCGCTTCGTTTCCGAGATATTTGCAGATTTATCTCAAGGGAAGGGGCCTAACGGACATATTTCGAGATATTTCTTCTTCTTGTTGTTCTTCTTCTGCACAGCTAAACTGGAAGTGGCATTTCCAGCTCGCAATAGTGCAGAGTTATCTCAAAGAAAGGAGCCACGGTGTTTCTGTATCTCTATTATGTTGGTGCGGCTTCGGAACTTTTAAATATCTTGATATATCTCGAGAACTACGCATCTGATCAAAAAATATCATAGAAGATAAAAAGTAGGAAACTTAATTCTCTACAAAAAAGGTCTCTTAACATTTTGCCATAGCTCGCTTCGTTTCCGAGATATTTGCAGATATATCTCAAGGGAAGGGGCCTAACGGACATATTTCGAGATATTTCTGCTTCTTGTTGTTCTTCTTCTGCACAGCTAAACTGGAAGTGGCATTTGCAGCTCGCAATAGTGCAGAGTTATCTCAAAGAAAGGGGCCACGGTGTTTCTGTATCTCTATTATGTTGGTGCGGCTTCGGAACTTTTAAATATCTCGATATATCTCGAAAACTACGCTTCTGATCAAAAAATATCATAGAACATAAATTGTGGGAAACATAATTCTCTACAAAAAAGGTCTCTTAACATTTTGCCATAGCGCGCTTCGTTTCCGAGATATTTGCAGATATATCTCAAGGGAAGGGGCCTGACGGACATATTTCGAGATATTTCTTCTTCTTGTTGTTCTTCTTCTGCACAGCTAAACTGGAAGTGGCATGTCCAGCTCGCAATAGTGCAGAGTTATCTCAAAGAAAGGGGCCACGGTGTTTCTGTATCTCTATTATGTTGGTGCGGCTTCGGAACTTTTAAATATCTTGATATATCTCGAGAACTACGCATCTGATCAAAAAATATCATAGAACATAAAAAGTAGGAAACATAATTCTCTACAAAAAAAGTCTCTCAACATTTTGCCATAGCTCGCTTCGTTTCCGAGATATTTGCAGATTTATCTCAAGGGAAGGGGCCTAACGGACATATTTCGAGATATTTCTGCTTCTTGTTGTTCTTCTTCTGCACAGCTAAACTGGAAGTGGCATTTCCAGCTCGCACTAGTGCAGCGTTATCTCAAAGAAAGGGGCCACGGTGTTTCTGTATCTCCATTATGTTGGTGCGGCTTCGGAACTTTTAAATATCTCGATATATCTCGAAAACTACGCTTCTGATCAAAAAATATCATAGAACATAAATTGTAGGAAACATAATTCTCTACAAAAAACGTCTCTTAACATTTTGCCATAGCTCGCTTCGTTTCCGAGATATTTGCAGATTCAGCTCAAAGGAACTGGCCTGACGGACATATTTCGAGATATTTCTTCTTCTTGTTGTTCTTCATCTGCACAGCTAAGCTGGAAGTGGCATTTGCAGCTCGCAATAGTGCAGAGTTATCTCAAAGAAAGGGGCCACGGTGTTTCTGTATCTCTATTATGTTGGTGCGGCATCGGAACTTTTAAATATCTTGATATATCTCGAGAACTACGCATCTGATCAAAAAATATCATAGAACATAAAAAGTAGGAAACTTAATTCTCTACAAAAAAGGTCTCTTAACATTTTGCCATAGCTCGCTTCGTTTCCGAGATATTTGCACATTTATCTCAAGGGAAGGGGCCTAACGGACATATTTCGAGATATTTCTTCTTCTTGTTCTTCTTCTTCTGCACAGCTAAACTCCAAGTGGCATTTCCAGCTCGCAATAGTGCAGAGTTATCTCAAAGAGAGGGGCCACGGTGTTTCTGTATCCCTATTATGTTGGTGCGGCTTCGGAACTTTTACATACCTTGATATATCTCGAGAACTACGCAGCTGATCAAAAAATATCATAGAACATAAAAAGTAGGAAACTTAATTCTCTACAAAAAAGGTCTCTTAACATTTTGCCATAGCTCGCTTCGTTTCCGAGATATTTGCAGATTCAGCTCAAAGGAACTGGCCTGACGGACATATTTCGAGATATTTCTTCTTCTTGTTGTTCTTCCTCTGCACAGCTAAGCTGGAAGTGGCATTTGCAGCTCGCAATAGTGCAGAGTTATCTCAAAGAAAGGGGCCACGGTGTTTCTGTATCTCTATTATGTTGGTGCGGCTTCGGAACTTTTAAATATCTTGATATATCTCGTGAACTGCGCATCTGATCAAAAAATATCATACAACATAAAAAGGAGGAAACTTATTTCTCTACAAAAAAGGTCTCTTAACATTTTGCCATAGCTCGCTTCGTTTCCGAGATATTTGCAGATTTATCTCAAGGGAAGGGGCCTAACGGACATATTTCGTGATATTTCTTCTTCTTGTTGTTCTTCTTCTGCACAGCTAAACTGGAAGTGGCATTTCCAGCTCGCAATAGTGCAGAGTTATCTCAAAGAAAGGGGCCACGGTGTTTCTGTATCTCTATTATGTTGGTGCGGCTTCGGAACTTTTAAATATCTTGATATATCTCGAGAACTACGCATCTGATCAAAAAATATCATAGAACATAAAAAGTAGGAAACTTAATTCTCTACAAAAAAGGTCTCTTAACATTTTGCCATAGCTCGCTTCGTTTCCGAGATATTTGCAGATTTATCTCAAGGGAAGGGGCCTAACGGACATATTTCGAGATATTTCTTCTTCTTGTTGTTCTTCTTCTGCACAGCTAAACTGGAAGTGGCATTTCCAGCTCGCAATAGTGCAGAGTTATCTCAAAGAAAGGAGTCACGGTGTTTCTGTATCTCTATTATGTTGGTGCGGCTTCGGAACTTTTAAATATCTTGATATATCTCGAGAACTACGCATCTGATCAAAAAATATCATAGAAGATAAAAAGTAGGAAACTTAATTCTCTACAAAAAAGGTCTCTTAACATTTTGCCATAGCTCGCTTCGTTTCCGAGATATTTGCAGATATATCTCAAGGGAAGGGGCCTAACGGACATATTTCGAGATATTTCTGCTTCTTGTTGTTCTTCTTCTGCACAGCTAAACTGGAAGTGGCATTTGCAGCTCGCAATAGTGCAGAGTTATCTCAAAGAAAGGGGCCACGGTGTTTCTGTATCTCTATTATGTTGGTGCGGCTTCGGAACTTTTAAATATCTCGATATATCTCGAAAACTACGCTTCTGATCAAAAAATATCATAGAACATAAATTGTGGGAAACATAATTCTCTACAAAAACGGTTTCTTAACATTTTGCCATAGCTCGCTTCGTTTCCGAGATATTTGCAGATATATCTCAAGGGAAGGGGCCTGACGGACATATTTCGAGATATTTCTTCTTCTTGTTGTTCTTCTTCTGCACAGCTAAACTGGAAGTGGTATTTCCAGCTCGCAATAGTGCAGAGTTATCTCAAAGAAAGGGGCCACGGTGTTTCTGTATCTCTATTATGTTGGTGCGGCTTCGGAACTTTTAAATATCTTGATATATCTCGAGAACTACGCATCTGATCAAAAAATATGATAGAACATAAAAAGTAGGAAACTTAATTCTCTACAAAAAAAGTCTCTTAACATTTTGCCATAGCTCGCTTCGTTTCCGAGATATTTGCAGATTTATCTCAAGGGAAGGGGCCTAACGGACATATTTCGAGATATTTCTGCTTCTTGTTGTTCTTCTTCTGCACAGCTAAACTGGAAGTGGCATTTCCAGCTCGCACTAGTGCAGCGTTATCTCAAAGAAAGGGGCCACGGTGTTTCTGTATCTCCATTATGTTGGTGCGGCTTCGGAACTTTTAAATATCTCGATAGATCTAGAAAACTACGCTTCTGATCAAATAATATCATAGAACATAAATTGTAGGAAACATAATTCTCTACAAAAAAGGTCTCTTAACATTTTGCCATAGCTCGCTTCGTTTCCGAGATATTTGCAGATATATCTCAAGGGAAGGGGCCTAACGGACATATTTCGAGATATTTCTGCTTCTTGTTGTTCTTCTTCTGCACAGCTAAACTGGAAGTGGCATTTCCAGCTCGCACTAGTGCAGAGTTATCTCAAAGAAAGGGGCCACGGTGTTTCTGTATCTCTATTATGTTGGTGCGGCTTCGGAACTTTTAAATATCTTGATATATCTCGTGAACTGCGCATCTGATCAAAAAATATCATAGAACATAAAAAGGTGGAAACTTAATTCTCTACAAAAAAGGTCTCTTAACATTTTGCCATAGCTCGCTTCGTTTCCGAGATATTTGCAGATTTATCTCAAGGGAAGGGGCCTAACGGACATATTTCGTGATATTTCTTCTTCTTGTTGTTCTTCTTCTGCACAGCTAAACTGGAAGTGGCATTTCCAGCTCGCAATAGTGCAGAGTTATCTCAAAGAGAGGGGCCACGGTGTTTCTGTATCTCTATTATGTTGGTGCGGCATCGGAACTTTTAAATATCTTGATATATCTCGAGAACTACGCATCTGATCAAAAAATATCATAGAACATAAAAAGTAGGAAACTTAATTCTCTACAAAAAAGGTCTCTTAACATTTTGCCATAGCTCGCTTCGTTTCCGAGATATTTGCAGATTCAGCTCAAAGGAACTGGCCTGACGGACATATTTCGAGATATTTCTTCTTCTTGTTGTTCTTCCTCTGCACAGCTAAGCTGGAAGTGGCATTTGCAGCTCGCAATAGTGCAGAGTTATCTCAAAGAAAGGGGCCACGGTGTTTCTGTATCTCTATTATGTTGGTGCGGCTTCGGAACTTTTAAATATCTCGATATATCTCGAAAACTACGCTTCTGATCAAAAAATATCATAGAACATAAATTGTAGGACACATAATTCTCTACAAAAAAGGTCTCGTAACATTTTGCCATAGCTCGCTTCGTTTCCGAGATATTTGCAGATATATCTCAAGGGAAGGGGCCTGACGGACATATTTCGAGATATTTCTTCTTCTTGTTGTTCTTCTTCTGCACAGCTAAACTGGAAGTGGCATTTCCAGCTCGCAATAGTGCAGAGTTATCTCAAAGAAAGGGGCCACGGTGTTTCTGTATCTCTATTATGTTGGTGCGGCTTCGGAACTTTTAAATATCTTGATATATCTCGAGAACTACGCATCTGATCAAAAAATATCATAGAACATAAAAAGTAGGAAACTTAATTCTCTACAAAAAAGGTCTCTTAACATTTTGCCATAGCTCGCTTCGTTTCCGAGATATTTGCAGATTTATCTCAAGGGAAGGGGCCTAACGGACATATTTCGAGATATTTCTGCTTCTTGTTGTTCTTCTTCTGCACAGCTAAACTGGAAGTGGCATTTCCAGCTCGCACTAGTGCAGCGTTATCTCAAAGAAAGGGGCCACGGTGTTTCTGTATCTCCATTATGTTGGTGCGGCTTCGGAACTTTTAAATATCTCGATATATCTCGAAAACTACGCTTCTGATCAAAAAATATCATAGAACATAAAAAGTAGGAAACTTAATTCTCTACAAAAAAGGTCTCTTAAGATTTTGCCATAGCTCGCTTCGTTTCCGAGATATTTGCAGATTTATCTCAAGGGAAGGGGCCTGACGGACATATTTCGAGATATTTCTTCTTCTTGTTGTTCTTCTTCTGCACAGCTAAGCTGGAAGTGGCATTTGCGGCTCGCACTAGTGCAGAGTTATCTCAAAGAAAGGGGCCACGGTGTTTCTGTATCTCTATTATGTTGGTGCGGCTTCGGAACTTTTAAATATCTTGATATATCTCGAGAACTACGCATCTGATCAAAAAATATCATAGAACATGAAAAGTAGGAAACTTAATTCTCTACAAAAAAGGTCTCTTAACATTTTGCCATAACTCTCTTCGTTTCCGAGATATTTCCAGATTTATCTCAAGGGAAGGGGCCTGACGGACATATTTCGAGATATTTCTTCTTCTTGTTGTTCTTCTTCTGCACAGCTATGCTGGAAGTGGCATTTGCAGCTCGCAATAGTGTAGAGTTATCTCAAAGAAAGGGGCCACGGTGTTTCTGTATCTCTATTATGTTGGTGCGGCTTCGGAACTTTTAAATATCTTGATATATCTCGTGAACTGCGCATCTGATCAAAAAATATCATAGAACATAAAAAGGAGGAAACTTAATTCTCTACAAAAACGGTCTCTTAACATTTTGCCATAGCTCGCTTCGTTTCCGAGATATTTGCAGATTTATCTCAAGGGAACGGGCCTAACGGACATATTTCGTGATATTTCTTCTTCTTGTTGTTCTTCTTCTGCACAGCTAAACTGGAAGTGGCATTTCCAGCTCGCAATAGTGCAGAGTTATCTCAAAGAAAGGGGCCACGGTGTTTCTGTATCTCTATTATGTTGGTGCGGCTTCGGAACTTTTAAATATCTTGATATATCTCGAGAACTACGCATCTGATCAAAAAATATCATAGAACATAAAAAGTAGGAAACTTAATTCTCTACAAAAAAGGTCTCTTAACATTTTGCCATAGCTCGCTTCGTTTCCGAGATATTTGCAGATTTATCTCAAGGGAAGGGGCCTAACGGACATATTTCGAGATATTTCTTCTTCTTGTTGTTCTTCTTCTGCACAGCTAAACTGGAAGTGGCATTTCCAGCTCGCAATAGTGCAGAGTTATCTCAAAGAAAGGATCAACGGTGTTTCTGTATCTCTATTATGTTGGTGCGGCTTCGGAACTTTTAAATATCTTGATATATCTCGAGAACTACGCATCTGATCAAAAAATATCATAGAACATAAAAAGTAGGAAACTTAATTCTCTACAAAAAAGGGCTCTTAACATTTTGCCATAACTCGCTTCGTTTCCGAGATATTTGCAGATTTATCTCAAGGGAAGGGGCCTGACGGACATATTTCGAGATATTTCTTCTTCTTGTTGTTCTTCTTCTGCACAGCTAAGCTGGAAGTGGCATTTGCGGCTCGCACTAGTGCAGAGTTATCTCAAAGAAAGGGGCCACGGTGTTTCTGTATCTCTATTATGTTGGTGCGGCTTCGGAACTTTTAAATATCTTGATATATCTCGAGAACTACGCATCTGATCAAAAAATATCATAGAACATGAAAAGTAGGAAACTTAATTCTCTACAGAAAAGGTCTCTTAACATTTTGCCATAACTCTCTTCGTTTCCGAGATATTTCCAGATTTATCTCAAGGGAAGGGGCCTGACGGACATATTTCGAGATAGTTCTTCTTCTTGTTGTTCTTCTTCTGCACAGCTAAGCTGGAAGTGGCATTTGCAGCTCGCAATAGTGCAGAGTTATCTCAAAGAAAGGGGCCACGGTGTTTCTGTATCTCTATTATGTTGTTGCGGCTTCGGAACTTTTAAATATCTTGATATATCTCGAGAACTACGCATCTGATCAAAAAATATCGTAGAACATGAAAAGTAGGAAACTTAATTCTCTACAAAAAAGGTCTCTTAACATTTTGCCATAACTCTCTTCGTTTCCGAGATATTTCCAGATTTATCTCAAGGGAAGGGGCCTGACGGACATATTTCGAGATATTTCTTCTTCTTGTTGTTCTTCTTCTGCACAGCTAAGCTGGAAGTGGCATTTGCAGCTCGCAATAGTGCAGAGTTATCTCAAAGAAAGGGGCCACGGTGTTTCTGTATCTCTATTATGTTGTTGCGGCTTCGGAACTTTTAAATATCTTGATATATCTCGAGAACTACGCATCTGATCAAAAAATATCGTAGAACATGAAAAGTAGGAAACTTAATTCTCTACAAAAAAGGTCTCTTAACATTTTGCCATAACTCTCTTCGTTTCCGAGATATTTCCAGATTTATCTCAAGGGAAGGGGCCTGACGGACATATTTCGAGATATTTCTTCTTCTTGTTGTTCTTCTTCTGCACAGCTAAGCTGGAAGTGGCATTTGCAGCTCGCAATAGTGCAGAGTTATCTCAAAGAAAGGGGCCACGGTGTTTCTGTATCTCTATTATGTTGGTGCGGCTTCGGAACTTTTAAATATCTTGATATATCTCGTGAACTGCGCATCTGATCAAAAAATATCATAGATCATAAAAAGGAGGAAACTTAATTCTCTACAAAAAAGGTCTCTTAACATTTTGCCATAGCTCGCTTCGTTTCCGAGATATTTGCAGATTTATCTCAAGGGAAGGGGCCTAACGGACATATTTCGTGATATTTCTTCTTCTTGTTGTTCTTCTTCTGCACAGCTAAACTGGAAGTGGCATTTCCAGCTCGCAATAGTGCAGAGTTATCTCAAAGAAAGGGGCCACGGTGTTTCTGTATCTCTATTATGTTGGTGCGGCTTCGGAACTTTTAAATATCTTGATATATCTCGAGAACTACGCATCTGATCAAAAAATATCATAGAACATAAAAAGTAGGAAACTTAATTCTCTACAAAAAAGGTCTCTTAACATTTTGCCATAGCTCGCTTCGTTTCCGAGATATTTGCAGATTTATCTCAAGGGAAGGGGCCTAACGGACATATTTCGAGATATTTCTTCTTCTTGTTGTTCTTCTTCTGCACAGCTAAACTGGAAGTGGCATTTCCAGCTCGCAATAGTGCAGAGTTATCTCAAAGAAAGGAGCCACGGTGTTTCTGTATCTCTATTATGTTGGTGCGGCTTCGGAACTTTTAAATATCTTGATATATCTCGAGAACTACGCATCTGATCAAAAAATATCATAGAACATAAAAAGTAGGAAACTTAATTCTCTACAAAAAAGGTCTCTTAACATTTTGCCATAGCTCGCTTCGTTTCCGAGATATTTGCAGATTTATCTCAAGGGAAGGGGCCTGACGGACATATTTCGAGATATTTCTTCTTCTTGTTGTTCTTCTTCTGCACAGCTAAGCTGGAAGTGGCATTTGCGGCTCGCACTAGTGCAGAGTTATCTCAAAGAAAGGGGCCACGGTGTTTCTGTATCTCTATTATGTTGGTGCGGCTTCGGAACTTTTAAATATCTTGATATATCTCGAGAACTACGCATCTGATCAAAAAATATCATAGAACATGAAAAGTAGGAAACTTAATTCTCTACAGAAAAGGTCTCTTAACATTTTGCCATAACTCTCTTCGTTTCCGAGATATTTCCAGATTTATCTCAAGGGAAGGGGCCTGACGGACATATTTCGAGATATTTCTTCTTCTTGTTGTTCTTCTTCTGCACAGCTAAGCTGGAAGTGGCATTTGCAGCTCGCAATAGTGCAGAGTTATCTCAAAGAAAGGGGCCACGGTGTTTCTGTATCTCTATTATGTTGGTGCGGCTTCGGAACTTTTAAATATCTTGATATATCTCGAGAACTACGCATCTGATCAAAAAATATCGTAGAACATGAAAAGTAGGAAACTTAATTCTCTACAAAAAAGGTCTCTTAACATTTTGCCATAACTCTCTTCGTTTCCGAGATATTTCCAGATTTATCTCAAGGGAAGGGGCCTGACGGACATATTTCGAGATATTTCTTCTTCTTGTTGTTCTTCTTCTGCACAGCTAAGCTGGAAGTGGCATTTGCAGCTCGCAATAGTGCAGAGTTATCTCAAAGAAAGGGGCCACGGTGTTTCTGTATCTCTATTACGTTGGTGCGGCTTCGGAACTTTTAAATATCTTGATATATCTCGAGAACTACGCATCTGATCAAAAAATATCATAGAACATAAAAAGTAGGAAACTTAATTCTCTACAAAAAAGGTCTCTTAACATTTTGCCATAGCTCGCTTCGTTTCCGAGATATTTGCAGATATATCTCAAGGGCAGGGGCCTGACGGACATATTTCGAGATATTTCTTCTTCTTGTTGTTCTTCTTCTGCACAGCTGAGCTGGAAGTGGCATTTGCAGGTCGCAATAGTGCAGAGTTATCTCAAAGAAAGGGGCCACGGTGTTTCTGTATCTCTATTATGTTGGTGCGGCTTCGGAACTTTTAAATATCTCGATATATCTCGAAAACTACGCTTCTGATCAAAAAATATCATAGAACGTAAATTGTAGGAAACATTATTCTCTACAAAAAACGTCTCTTAACATTTTGCCATAGCTCGCTTCGTTTCCAAGATATTTGCAGATTCATCTCAAGGGAAGGGGTCTGACGGACATATTTCGAGATATTTCTTCTTCTTGTTGTTCTTCTTCTGCACAGCTAAGCTCGAAGCGGCATTTGCAGCTCGCAATAGTGCAGAGTTATCTCAAAGAAAGGGGCCACGGTGTTTCTGTATCTCTATTATGTTGGTGCGGCTTCGGAACTTTTAAATATCTTGATATATCTCGAGAACTACGCATCTGATCAAAAAATATCGTAGAACATAAAAAGTAGGAAACTTAATTCTCTACAAAAAAGGTCTCTTAACATTTTGCCATAGCTCGCTTCGTTTTCGAGATATTTGCAGATTTATCTCAAGGGAAGGGGCCTACCGGACATATTTCGAGATATTTCTTCTTCTTGTTGTTCTTCTTCTGCACAGCTAAACTGGAAGTGGCATTTCCAGCTCGCAATAGTGCAGAGTTATCTCAAAGAAAGGAGCCACGGTGTTTCTGTATCTCTATTATGTTGGTGCGGCTTCGGAACTTTTAAATATCTTGATATATCTCGAGAACTACGCATCTGATCAAAAAATATCATAGAAGATAAATTGTAGGAAACATAATTCTCTACAAAAAACGTCTCTTAACATTTTGCCATAGCTCGCTTCGTTTCCGAGATATTTGCAGATTCAGCTCAAAGGAACTGGCCTGACGGACATATTTCGAGATATTTCTTCTTCTTGTTGTTCTTCCTCTGCACAGCTAAGCTGGAATGGCATTTGCAGCTCGCAATAGTGCAGAGTTATCTCAAAGAAAGGGGCGACGGTGTTTCTGTATCTCTATTATGTTGGTGCGGCTTCGGAACTTTTAAATATCTTGATATATCTCGAGAACTACGCATCTGATCAAAAAATATCATAGAACATAAAAAGTAGGCAACTTAATTCTCTACAAAAATGGTCTCTTAACATTTTGCCATAGCTCGCTTCGTTTCCGAGATATTTGCAGATTTATCTCAAGGGAAGGGGCCTAACGGACATATTTCGAGATATTTCTTCTTCTTGTTGTTCTTCTTCTGCACAGCTAAACTGGAAGTGGCATTTCCAGCTCGCAAGAGTGCAGAGTTATCTCAAAGAAAGGGGCCACGGTGTTTCTGTATCTCTATTATGTTGGTGCGGCTTCGGAACTTTTAAATATCTTGATATATCTCGAGAACTACGCATCTGATCAAAAAATATCGTAGAACATAAAAAGTAGGAAACTTAATTCTCTACAAAAAAGGTCTCTTAACATTTTGCCATAGCTCGCTTCGTTTTCGAGATATTTGCAGATTTATCTCAAGGGAAGGGGCCTACCGGACATATTTCGAGATATTTCTTCTTCTTGTTGTTCTTCTTCTGCACAGCTAAACTGGAAGTGGCATTTCCAGCTCGCAATAGTGCAGAGTTATCTCAAAGAAAGGAGCCACGGTGTTTCTGTATCTCTATTATGTTGGTGCGGCTTCGGAACTTTTAAATATCTTGATATATCTCGAGAACTACGCATCTGATCAAAAAATATCATAGAACATAAAAAGTAGGAAACTTAATTCTCTACAAAAAAGGTCTCTTAACATTTTGCCATAGCTCGCTTCGTTTCCGAGATATTTGCAGATTTATCTCAAGGGAAGGGGCCTGACGGACATATTTCGAGATATTTCTTCTTCTTGTTGTTCTTCTTCTGCACAGCTAAGCTGGAAGTGGCATTTGCGGCTCGCACTATTGCAGAGTTATCTCAAAGAAAGGGGCCACGGTGTTTCTGTATCTCTATTATGTTGGTGCGGCTTCGGAACTTTTAAATATCTTGATATATCTCGAGAACTACGCATCTGATCAAAAAATATCATCGAACATAAAAAGTAGGAAACTTAATTCTCTACAAAAAAGGTCTCTTAACATTTTGCCATAGCTCGCTTCGTTTCCAAGATATTTGCAGATTCATCTCAAGGGAAGGGGTCTGACGGACATATTTCGAGATATTTCTTCTTCTTGTTGTTCTTCTTCTGCACAGCTAAGCTCGAAGCGGCATTTGCAGCTCGCAATAGTGCAGAGTTGTCTCAAAGAAAGAGGCCACGGTGTTTCTGTACCTCTATTATGTTGGTGCAGCTTCGGAACTTTTAAATATCTTGATATATCTCGAGAACTACGCATCTGATCAAAAAATATCATAGAAGATAAATTGTAGGAAACATAATTCTCTACAAAAAACGTCTCTTAACATTTTGCCATAGCTCGCTTCGTTTCCGAGATATTTGCAGATTCAGCTCAAAGGAACTGGCCTGACGGACATATTTCGAGATATTTCTTCTTCTTGTTGTTCTTCCTCTGCACAGCTAAGCTGGAAGTGGCATTTCCAGCTCGCAAGAGTGCAGAGTTATCTCAAAGAAAGGGGCCACGGTGTTTCTGTATCCCTATTATGTTGGTGCGGCTTCGGAACTTTTAAATATCTTGATATATCTCGAGAACTACGCATCTGCTCAAAAAATATCGTAGAACGTAAAAAGTAGGAAACTTAATTCTCTACAAAAAAGGTCTCTTAACATTTTGCCATAGCTCGCTTCGTTTTCGAGATATTTGCAGATTTATCTCAAGGGAAGGGGCCTACCGGACATATTTCGAGATATTTCTTCTTCTTGTTGTTCTTCTTCTGCACAGCTAAACTGGAAGTGGCATTTCCAGCTCGCAATAGTGCAGAGTTATCTCAAAGAAAGGAGCCACGGTGTTTCTGTATCTCTATTATGTTGGTGCGGCTTCGGAACTTTTAAATATCTTGATATATCTCGAGAACTACGCATCTGATCAAAAAATATCATAGAACATAAAAAGTAGGAAACTTAATTCTCTACAAAAAAGGTCTCTTAACATTTTGCCATAGCTCGCTTCGTTTCCGAGATATTTGCAGATTTATCTCAAGGGAAGGGGCCTGACGGACATATTTCGAGATATTTCTTCTTCTTGTTGTTCTTCTTCTGCACAGCTAAGCTGGAAGTGGCATTTGCGGCTCGCACTAGTGCAGAGTTATCTCAAAGAAAGGGGCCACGGTGTTTCTGTATCTCTATTATGTTGGTGCGGCTTCGGAACTTTTAAATATCTTGATATATCTCGAGAACTACGCATCTGATCAAAAAATATCATCGAACATAAAAAGTAGGAAACTTAATTCTCTACAAAAAAGGTCTCTTAACATTTTGCCATAGCTCGCTTCGTTTCCAAGATATTTGCAGATTCATCTCAAGGGAAGGGGTCTGACGGACATATTTCGAGATATTTCTTCTTCTTGTTGTTCTTCTTCTGCACAGCTAAGCTCGAAGCGGCATTTCCAGCTCGCAATAGTGGAGAGTTATCTCAAAGAAAGGGGCCACGGTGTTTCTGTATCTCTATTATGTTGGTGCGGCTTCGGAACTTTTAAATATCTTGATATATCTCGAGAACTACGCATCTGATCAAAAAATATCGTAGAACATAAAAAGTAGGAAACTTAATTCTCTACAAAAAAGGTCTCTTAACATTTTGCCATAGCTCGCTTCGTTTTCGAGATATTTGCAGATTTATCTCAAGGGAAGGGGCCTACCGGACATATTTCGAGATATTTCTTCTTCTTGTTGTTCTTCTTCTGCACAGCTAAACTGGAAGTGGCATTTCCAGCTCGCAATAGTGCAGAGTTATCTCAAAGAAAGGAGCCACGGTGTTTCTGTATCTCTATTATGTTGGTGCGGCTTCGGAACTTTTAAATATCTTGATATATCTCGAGAACTACGCATCTGATCAAAAAATATCATACAAGATAAATTGTAGGAAACATAATTCTCTACAAAAAACGTCTCTTAACATTTTGCCATAGCTCGCTTCGTTTCCGAGATATTTGCAGATTCAGCTCAAAGGAACTGGCCTGACGGACATATTTCGAGATATTTCTTCTTCTTGTTGTTCTTCCTCTGCACAGCTAAGCTGGAATGGCATTTGCAGCTCGCAATAGTGCAGAGTTATCTCAAAGAAAGGGGCGACGGTGTTTCTGTATCTCTATTATGTTGGTGCGGCTTCGGAACTTTTAAATATCTTGATATATCTCGAGAACTACGCATCTGATCAAAAAATATCGTAGAACATAAAAAGTAGGAAACTTAATTCTCTACAAAAAAGGTCTCTTAACATTTTGCCATAGCTCGCTTCGTTTTCGAGATATTTGCAGATTTATCTCAAGGGAAGGGGCCTACCGGACATATTTCGAGATATTTCTTCTTCTTGTTGTTCTTCTTCTGCACAGCTAAACTGGAAGTGGCATTCCCAGCTCGCAATAGTGCAGAGTTATCTCAAAGAAAGGAGCCACGGTGTTTCTGTATCTCTATTATGTTGGTGCGGCTTCGGAACTTTTAAATATCTTGATATATCTCGAGAACTACGCATCTGATCAAAAAATATCATAGAACATAAAAAGTAGGAAACTTAATTCTCTACAAAAAAGGTGTCTTAACATTTTGCCATAGCTCGCTTCGTTTCCGAGATATTTGCAGATTTATCTCAAGGGAAGGGGCCTGACGGACATATTTCGAGATATTTCTTCTTCTTGTTGTTCTTCTTCTGCACAGCTAAGCTGGAAGTGGCATTTGCGGCTCGCACTAGTGCAGAGTTATCTCAAAGAAAGGGGCCACGGTGTTTCTGTATCTCTATTATGTTGGTGCGGCTTCGGAACTTTTAAATATCTTGATATATCTCGAGAACTACGCATCTGATCAAAAAATATCATCGAACATAAAAAGTAGGAAACTTAATTCTCTACAAAAAAGGTCTCTTAAGATTTTGCCATAGCTCGCTTCGTTTCCAAGATATTTGCAGATTCATCTCAAGGGAAGGGGTCTGACGGACATATTTCGAGATATTTCTTCTTCTTGTTGTTCTTCTTCTGCACAGCTAAGCTCGAAGCGGCATTTGCAGCTCGCAATAGTGCAGAGTTATCTCAAAGAAAGAGGCCACGGTGTTTCTGTACCTCTATTATGTTGGTGCAGCTTCGGAACTTTTAAATATCTTGATATATCTCGAGAACTACGCATCTGATCAAAAAATATCATACTACATAAAAAGTAGGAAACTTAATTCTCTACAAGAAAGGTCTCTAAACATTTTGCCATAGCTCGCTTCGTTTCCGAGATATTTGCAGATTTATCTCAAGGGAAGGGGCCTGACGGACATATTTCGAGATATTTCTTCCTCTTGTTGTTCCTCTTCTGCACAGCTAAGCTGGAAGTGGCATTTGCAGCTCGCAATAGTGCAGAGTTATCTCAAAGAAAGGGGCCACGGTGTTTCTGTATCTCTATTATGTTGGTGCGGCTTCGGAACTTTTAAATATCTTGATATATCTCGAGAACTACGCATCTGATCAAAAAATATCATAGAACATAAAAAGTAGGAAACTTAATTCTCTACAAAAAAGGTCTCTTAACATTTTGCCATAGCTCGCTTCGTTTCCGAGATATTTGCAGATATATCTCAAGGGAAGGGGCCTGACGGACATATTTCGAGATATTTCTTCTTCTTGTTGTTCTTCTTCTGCACAGCTAAGCTGGAAGTGGCGTTTACAGCTCGCAATAGTGCAGAGTTATCTCAAAGAAAGGGGCCACGGTGTTTCTGTATCTCTATTATGTTGGTGCGGCTTCGGAACTTTTAAATATCTTGATATATCTCGAGAACTACGCATCTGATCAAAAAATATCATAGAACATGAAAAGCAGGAAACTTAATTCTCTACAAAAAAGGTCTCTTAACATTTTGCCATAACTCTCTTCGTTTCCGAGATATTTCCAGATTTATCTCAAGGGAAGGGGCCTGACGGACATATTTCGAGATATTTCTTCTTCTTGTTGTTCTTCTTCTGCACAGCTAAGCTGGAAGTGGCATTTGCAGCTCGCAATAGTGCAGAGTTATCTCAAAGAAAGGGGCCACGGTGTTTCTGTATCTCTATTATGTTGGTGCGGCTTCGGAACTTTTAAATATCTTGATATATCTCGTGAACTGCGCATCTGATCAAAAAATATCATAGAACATAAAAAGGAGGAAACTTAATTCTCTACAAAAAAGGTCTCTTAACATTTTGCCATAGCTCGGTTCGTTTCCGAGATATTTGCAGATTTATCTCAAGGGAAGGGGCCTAACGGACATATTTCGAGATATTTCTTCTTCTTGTTGTTCTTCTTCTGCACAGCTAAACTGGAAGTGGCATTTCCAGCTCGCAATAGTGCAGAGTTATCTCAAAGAAAGGGGCCACGGTGTTTCTGTATCTCTATTATGTTGGTGCGGCTTCGGAACTTTTAAATATCTTGATATATCTCGAGAACTACGCATCTGATCAAAAAATATCATAGAACATAAAAAGTAGGAAACTTAATTCTCTACAAAAAAGGTCTCTTAACATTTTGCCATAGCTCGGTTCGTTTCCGAGATATTTGCAGATTTATCTCAAGGGAAGGGGCCTAACGGACATATTTCGAGATATTTCTTCTTCTTGTTGTTCTTCTTCTGCACAGCTAAACTGGAAGTGGCATTTCCAGCTCGCAATAGTGCAGAGTTATCTCAAAGAAAGGAGCCACGGTGTTTCTGTATCTCTATTATGTTGGTGCGGCTTCGGAACTTTTAAATATCTTGATATATCTCGAGAACTACGCATCTGATCAAAAAATATCATAGAACATAAAAAGTAGGAAACTTAATTCTCTACAAAAAACGTCTCTTAACATTTTGCCATAGCTCGCTTCGTTTCCGAGATATTTGCAGATTCAGCTCAAAGGAACTGGCCTGACGGACATATTTCGAGATATTTCTTCTTCTTGTTGTTCTTCCTCTGCACAGCTAAGCTGGAATGGCATTTGCAGCTCGCAATAGTGCAGAGTTATTTCAAAGAAAGGGGCGACGGTGTTTCTGTATCTCTATTATGTTGGTGCGGCTTCGGAACTTTTAAATATCTTGATATATCTCGAGAACTACGCATCTGATCAAAAAATATCATAGAACATAAAAAGTAGGAAACTTAATTCTCTACAAAAATGGTCTCTTAACATTTTGCCATAGCTCGCTTCGTTTCCGAGATATTTGCAGATTTATCTCAAGGGAAGGGGCCTAACGGACATATTTCGAGATATTTCTTCTTCTTGTTGTTCTTCTTCTGCACAGCTAAACTGGAAGTGGCATTTCCAGCTCGCAATAGTGCAGAGTTATCTCAAAGAAAGGAGCCACGGTGTTTCTGTATCTCTATTATGTTGGTGCGGCTTCGGAACTTTTAAATATCTTGATATATCTCGAGAACTACGCATCTGATCAAAAAATATCATAGAACATAAAAAGTAGGAAACTTAATTCTCTACAAAAAAGGTCTCTTAACATTTTGCCATAGCTCGCTTCGTTTCCGAGATATTTGCAGATTTATCTCAAGGGAAGGGGCCTGACGGACATATTTCGAGATATTTCTTCTTCTTGTTGTTCTTCTTCTGCACAGCTAAGCTGGAAGTGGCATTTGTGGCTCGCACTAGTGCAGAGTTATCTCAAAGAAAGGGGCCACGGTGTTTCTGTATCTCTACTATGTTGGTGCGGCTTCGGAACTTTTAAATATCTTGATATATCTCGAGAACTACGCATCTGATCAAAAAATATCATATAACATAAAAAGTAGGAAACTTAATTCTCTACAAAAAAGGTCTCTTAACATTTTGCCATAGCTCGCTTCGTTTCCGAGATATTTGCAGATATATCTGAAGGGAAGGGGCCTAACGGACATATTTCGAGATATTTCTTCTTCTTGTTGTTCTTCTTCTGCACAGCTAAACTGGAAGTGGCATTTCCAGCTCGCAATAGTGCAGAGTTATCTCAAAGAAAGGAGCCACGGTGTTTCTGTATCTCTATTATGTTGGTGCGGCTTCGGAACTTTTAAATATCTTGATATATCTCGAGAACTACGCATCTGATCAAAAAATATCATAGAACATAAAAAGTAGGAAACTTAATTCTCTACAAAAAAGGTCTCTTAACATTTTGCCATAGCTCGCTTCGTTTCCGAGATATTTGCAGATTTATCTCAGGGGAAGGGGCCTGACGGACATATTTCGAGATATTTCTTCTTCTTGTTGTTCTTCTTCTGCACAGCTAAGCTGGAAGTGGCATTTGCGGCTCGCACTAGTGCAGAGTTATCTCAAAGAAAGGGGCGACGGTGTTTCTGTATCTCTATTATGTTGGTGCGGCTTCGGAACTTTTAAATATCTTGATATATCTCGAGAACTACGCATCTGATCAAAAAATATCATAGAACATAAAAAGTAGGAAACTTAATTCTCTACAAAAAACGTCTCTTAACATTTTGCCATAGCTCGCATCGTTTCCGAGATATTTGCAGATTCAGCTCAAAGGAACTGGCCTGACGGACATATTTCGAGATATTTCTTCTTCTTGTTGTTCTTCCTCTGCACAGCTAAGCTGGAATGGCATTTGCAGCTCGCAATAGTGCAGAGTTATCTCAAAGAAAGGGGCCACGGTGTTTCTGTATCTCTATTATGTTGGTGCGGCTTCGGAACTTTTAAATATCTCGATATATCTCGAAAACTACGCTTCTGATCAAAAAATATCATAGAACATAAATTGTAGGAAACATAATTCTCTACAAAAAAGGTCTCTTAACATTTTGCCATAGCTCGCTTCGTTTCCGAGATATTTGCAGATATATCTCAAGGGAAGGGGCCTGACGGACATATTTCGAGATATTTCTTCTTCTTGTTGTTCTTCTTCTGCACAGCTAAGCTGGAAGTGGCATTTACAGCTCGCAATAGTGCAGAGTTATCTCAAAGAAAGGCGCCACGGTGTTTCTGTATCTCTGTTATGTTGGTGCGGCTTCGGAACTTTTAAATATCGCGATATATCTCGAAAACTACGCGTCTGATCAAAAAATATCATAGAACATAAAAAGTAGGAAACTTAATTCTCTACAAAAAAGGTCTCTTAACATTTTGCCATAGCTCGCTTCGTTTCCGAGATATTTGCATATTTATTTCAAGGGAAGGGGCCTGACGGACATATTTCGAGATATTTCTTCTTCTTGGTGTTCTTCTTCTGCACAGCTAGGCTGGAAGTGGCATTTGCGGCTCGCACTAGTGCAGAGTTATCTCAAAGAAAGGGGCCACGGTGTTTCTGTATCTCTATTATGTTGGTGCGGCTTCGGAACTTTTAAATATCTCGATATATCTCGAAAACTACGCTTCTGATCAAAAAATATCATAGAACATAAATTGTAGGAAACATAATTCTCTACAAAAAAGGTCTCTTAACATTTTGCCATAGCTCGCTTCGTTTCCGAGATATTTGCAGATATATTTCAAGGGAAGGGGCCTGACGGACATATTTCGAGATATTTCTTCTTCTTGTTGTTCTTCTTCTGCACAGCTAAGCTGGAAGTGGTATTTACAGCTCGCAATAGTGCAGAGTTATCTCAAAGAAAGGGGCCACGGTGTTTCTGTATCTCTGTTATGTTGGTGCGGCTTCGGAACTTTTAAATATCTTGATATATCTCGAGAACTACGCATCTGATCAAAAAATATCATAGAACATAAAAAGTAGGAAACTTAATTCTCTACAAAAATGGTCTCTTAACATTTTGCCATAGCTCGCTTCGTTTCCGAGATATTTGCAGATTTATCTCAAGGGAAGGGGCCTAACGGACATATTTCGAGATATTTCTTCTTCTTGTTGTTCTTCTTCTGCACAGCTAAACTGGAAGTGGCATTTCCAGCTCGCAATAGTGCAGAGTTATCTCAAAGAAAGGAGCCACGGTGTTTCTGTATCTCTATTATGTTGGTGCGGCTTCGGAACTTTTAAATATCTTGATATATCTCGAGAACTACGCATCTGATCAAAAAATATCATAGAACATAAAAAGTAGGAAACTTAATTCTCTACAAAAAAGGTCTCTTAACATTTTGCCATAGCTCGCTTCGTTTCCGAGATATTTGCAGATATATCTCAAGGGAAGGGGCCTGACGGACATATTTCGAGATATTTCTTCTTCTTGTTGTTCTTCTTCTGCACAGCTAAGCTGGAAGTGGCATTTGCAGCTCGCAATAGTGCAGAGTTATCTCAAAGAAAGGGGCCACGGTGTTTCTGTATCTCTATTATGTTGGTGCGGCTTCGGAACTTTTAAATATCTTGATATATCTCGTGAACTGCGCACCTGATCAAAAAATATCATAGAACATAAAAAGGAGGAAACTTAATTCTCTACAAAAAAGGTCTCTTAACATTTTGCCATAGCTCGCTTCGTTTCCGAGATATTTGCAGATTTATCTCAAGGGAAGGGGCCTAACGGACATATTTCGTGATATTTCTTCTTCTTGTTGTTCTTCTTCTGCACAGCTAAACTGGAAGTGGCATTTCCAGCTCGCAATAGTGCAGAGTTATCTCAAAGAAAGGGGCCACGGTGTTTCTGTATCTCTATTATGTTGGTGCGGCTTCGGAACTTTTAAATATCTTGATATATCTCGAGAACTACGCATCTGATCAAAAAATATCATAGAACATAAAAAGTAGGAAACTTAATTCTCTACAAAAAAGGTCTCTTAACATTTTGCCATAGCTCGGTTCGTTTCCGAGATATTTGCAGATTTATCTCAAGGGAAGGGGCCTAACGGACATATTTCGAGATATTTCTTCTTCTTGTTGTTCTTCTTCTGCACAGCTAAGCTGGAAGTGGCATTTGCGGCTCGCACTAGTGCACAGTTATCTCAAAGAAAGGGGCCACGGTGTTTCTGTATCTCTATTATGTTGGTGCGTCTTCGGAACGTTTAAATATCTCGATATATCTCGAAAACTACGCTTCTGATCAAAAAATATCATAGAACATAAACTGTAGGAAACATAATTCTCTACAAAAAACGTCTCTTAACATTTTGCCATAGCTCGCTTCGTTTCCGAGATATTTGCAGATTCAGCTCAAAGGAACTGGCCTGACGGACATATTTCGAGATATTTCTTCTTCTTGTTGTTCTTCCTCTGCACAGCTAAGCTGGAAGTGGCATTTGCAGCTCGCAATAGTGCAGAGTTATCTCAAAGAAAGGGGCCACGGTGTTTCTGTATCTCTATTATGTTGGTGCGGCTTCGGAACTTTTAAATATCTCGATATATCTCGAAAACTACGCTTCTGATCAAAAAATATCATAGAACATAAATTGTAGGAAACATAATTCTCTACAAAAAAGGTCTCTTAACATTTTGCCATAGCTCGCTTCGTTTCCGAGATATTTGCAGATATATCTCAAGGGAAGGGGCCTGACGGACATATTTCGAGATATTTCTTCTTCTTGTTGTTCTTCTTCTGCACAGCTAAGCTGGAAGTGGCATTTGCGGCTCGCACTTGTGCACAGTTATCTCAAAGAAAGGGGCCACGGTGTTTCTGTATCTCTATTATGTTGGTGCGTCTTCGGAACTTTTAAATATCTCGATATATCTCGAAAACTACGCTTCTGATCAAAAAATATCATAGAACATAAACTGTAGGAAACATAATTCTCTACAAAAAACGTCTCTTAACATTTTGCCATAGCTCGCTTCGTTTCCGAGATATTTGCAGATTCAGCTCAAAGGAACTGACCTGACGGACATATTTCGAGATATTTCTTCTTCTTGTTGTTCTTCCTCTGCACAGCTAAGCTGGAAGTGGCATTTGCAGCTCGCAATAGTGCAGAGTCATCTCAAAGAAAGAGGCCACGGTGTTTCTGTACCTCTATTATGTTGGTGCAGCTTCGGAACTTTTAAATATCTCGATATATCTCGAAAACTACGCTTCTGATCAAAAAATATCATAGAACGTAAATTGTAGGAAACATTATTCTCTACAAAAAAGGTCTCTTAACATTTTGCCATAGCTCGCTTCGTTTCCAAGATATTTGCAGATTCATCTCAAGGGAAGGGGTCTGACGGACATATTTCGAGATATTTCTTCTTCTTGTTGTTCTTCTTCTGCACAGCTAAGCTCGAAGCGGCATTTGCAGCTCGCAATAGTGCAGAGTTATCTCAAAGAAAGAGGCCACGGTGTTTCTGTACCTCTATTATGTTGGTGCAGCTTCGGAACTTTTAAATATCTTGATATATCTCGAGAACTACGCATCTGATCAAAAAATATCATAGAACATGAAAAGTAGGAAACTTAATTCTCTACAAAAAAGGTCTCTTAACATTTTGCCATAGCTCGCTTCGTTTCCGAGATATTTGCAGATTTATCTCAAGGGAAGGGGCCTAACGGACATATTTCGAGATATTTCTTCTTCTTGTTGTTCTTCTTCTGCACAGCTAAACTGGAAGTGGCATTTCCAGCTCGCAATAGTGCAGAGTTATCTCAAAGAAAGGGGCCACGGTGTTTCTGTATCTCTATTATGTTGGTGCGTCTTCGGAACTTTTAAATATCTCGATATATCTCGAAAACTACGCTTCTGATCAAAAAATATCATAGAACATAAACTGTAGGAAACATAATTCTCTACAAAAAACGTCTCTTAACATTTTGCCATAGCTCGCTTCGTTTCCGAGATATTTGCAGATTCAGCTCAAAGGAACTGGCCTGACGGACATATTTCGAGATATTTCTTCTTCTTGTTGTTCTTCCTCTGCACAGCTAAGCTGGAAGTGGCATTTGCAGCTCGCAATAGTGCAGAGTTATCTCAAAGAAAGGGGCCACGGTGTTTCTGTATCTCTATTATGTTGGTGCGGCTTCGGAACTTTTAAATATCTCGATATATCTCGAAAACTACGCTTCTGATCAAAAAATATCATAGAACATAAATTGTAGGAAACATAATTCTCTACAAAAAAGGTCTCTTAACATTTTGCCATAGCTCGCTTCGTTTCCGAGATATTTGCAGATATATCTCAAGGGAAGGGGCCTGACGGACATATTTCGAGATATTTCTTCTTCTTGTTGTTCTTCTTCTGCACAGCTAAGCTGGAAGTGGCATTTGCGGCTCGCACTTGTGCACAGTTATCTCAAAGAAAGGGGCCACGGTGTTTCTGTATCTCTATTATGTTGGTGCGTCTTCGGAACTTTTAAATATCTCGATATATCTCGAAAACTACGCTTCTGATCAAAAAATATCATAGAACATAAACTGTAGGAAACATAATTCTCTACAAAAAACGTCTCTTAACATTTTGCCATAGCTCGCTTCGTTTCCGAGATATTTGCAGATTCAGCTCAAAGGAACTGGCCTGACGGACATATTTCGAGATATTTCTTCTTCTTGTTGTTCTTCCTCTGCACAGCTAAGTTGGAAGTGGCATTTGCAGCTCGCAATAGTGCAGAGTCATCTCAAAGAAAGAGGCCACGGTGTTTCTGTACCTCTATTATGTTGGTGCAGCTTCGGAACTTTTAAATATCTCGATATATCTCGAAAACTACGCTTCTGATCAAAAAATATCATAGAAGGTAAATTGTAGGAAACATTATTCTCTACAAAAAAGGTCTCTTAACATTTTGCCATAGCTCGCTTCGTTTCCAAGATATTTGCAGATTCATCTCAAGGGAAGGGGTCTGACGGACATATTTCGAGATATTTCTTCTTCTTGTTGTTCTTCTTCTGCACAGCTAGGCTCGAAGCGGCATTTGCAGCTCGCAATAGTGCAGAGTTATCTCAAAGAAAGAGGCCACGGTGTTTCTGTACCTCTATTATGTTGGTGCAGCTTCGGAACTTTTAAATATCTTGATATATCTCGAGAACTACGCATCTGATCAAAAAATATCATAGAACATGAAAAGTAGGAAACTTAATTCTCTACAAAAAAGGTCTCTTAACATTTTGCCATAGCTCGCTTCGTTTCCGAGATATTTGCAGATTTATCTCAAGGGAAGGGGCCTAACGGACATATTTCGAGATATTTCTTCTTCTTGTTGTTCTTCTTCTGCACAGCTAAACTGGAAGTGGCATTTCCAGCTCGCAATAGTGCAGAGTTATCTCAAAGAAAGGGGTCACGGTGTTTCTGTATCTCTATTATGTTGGTGCGGCTTCGGAACTTTTAAATATCCCGATATATCTCGAAAACTACGCTTCTGATCAAAAAATATCATAGAACGTAAATTGTAGGAAACATTATTCTCTACAAAAAAGGTCTCTTAACATTTTGCCATAGCTCGCTTCGTTTCCGAGATATTTGCAGATTCAGCTCAAAGGAACGGGCCTGACGGACATATTTCGAGATACTTCTTCTTCTTGTTGTTCTTCTTCTGCACAGCTAAGCTGGAAGTGGCATTTGCAGCTCGCACTAGTGCAGAGTTATCTCAAAGAAAGGGGCCACGGTGTTTCTGTATCTCTATTATGTTGGTGCGGCTTCGGAACTTTTAAATATCTCGATATATCTCGAAAACTACGCTTCTGATCAAAAAATATCATAGAACATAAATTGTAGGAAACATAATTCTCTACAAAAAAGGTCTCAACATTTTGCCGTAGCTCGCTTCGTTTCCGAGATATTTGCAGATTTATCTCAAGGGAAGGGGCCTGACGGACATATTTCGAGATATTTCTTCTTCTTGTTCTTCTTCTTCTGCACAGCTAAGCTCGAAGTGGCATTTGCAGCTCGCAATAGTGCAGAGTTATCTCAAAGAAAGAGGCCACGGTGTTTCTGTACCTCTATTATGTTGGTGCAGCTTCGGAACTTTTAAATATCTCGATATATCTCGAAAACTACGCTTCTGATCAAAAAATATCATAGAACGTAAATTGTAGGAAACATTATTCTCTACAAAAAAGGTCTCTTAACATTTTGCCATAGCTCGCTTCGTTTCCAAGATATTTGCAGATTCATCTCAAGGGAAGGGGTCTGACGGACATATTTCGAGATATTTCTTCTTCTTGTTGTTCTTCTTCTGCACAGCTAAGCTCGAAGCGGCATTTGCAGCTCGCAATAGTGCAGAGTTATCTCAAAGAAAGAGGCCACGGTGTTTCTGTACCTCTATTATGTTGGTGCAGCTTCGGAACTTTTAAATATCTTGATATATCTCGAGAACTACGCATCTGATCAAAAAATATCATACTACATAAAAAGTAGGAAACTTAATTCTCTACAAGAAAGGTCTCTAAACATTTTGCCATAGCTCGCTTCGTTTCCGAGATATTTGCAGATTTATCTCAAGGGAAGGGGCCTGACGGACATATTTCGAGATATTTCTTCTTCTTGTTGTTCTTCTTCTGCACAGCTAAGCTGGAAGTGGCATTTGCAGCTCGCAATAGTGCAGAGTTATCTCAAAGAGAGGGGCCACGGTGTTTCTGTATCTCTATTATGTTGGTGCGGCTTCGGAACTTTTAAATATCTTGATATATCTCGAGAACTACGCATCTGATCAAAAAATATCATAGAAGATAAATTGTAGGAAACTTAATTCTCTACAAAAAAGGTCTCTTAACATTTTGCCATAGCTCGCTTCGTTTCCGAGATATTTGCAGATATATCTCAAGGGAAGGGGCCTGACGGACATATTTCGAGATATTTCTTCTTCTTGTTGTTCTTCTTCTGCACAGCTAAGCTGAAAGTGGCATTTACAGCTCGCAATAGTGCAGAGTTATCTCAAAGAAAGGGGCCACGGTGTTTCTGTATCTCTATTATGTTGGTGCGGCTTCGGAACTTTTAAATATCTCGATATATCTCGAAAACTGCGCTTCTGATCAAAAAATATCATAGAACATAAATTGTAGGAAACATAATTCTCTACAAAAAAGGTCTCTCAACATTTTGCCATAGCTCGCTTCGTTTCCGAGATATTTGCAGATTTATCTCAAGGGAAGGGGCCTGACGGACATATTTCGAGATATTTCTTCTTCTTGTTGTCCTTCTTCTGCACAGCTAAGCTGGAAGTGGCATTTGCGGCTCGCACTAGTGCAGAGTTATCTCAAAGAAAGGGGCCACGGTGTTTCTGTATCTCTATTATGTTGGTGCGGCTTCGGAACTTTTAAATATCTCGATATATCTCGAAAACTACGCTTCTGATCAAAAAATATCATAGAACATAAATTGTAGGAAACATAATTCTCTACAAAAAACGTCTCTTAACATTTTGCCATAGCTCGCTTCGTTTCCGAGATATTTGCAGATTCAGCTCAAAGGAACGGGCCTGACGGACATATTTCGAGATACTTCTTGTTCTTGTTGTTCTTCCTCTGCACAGCTAAGCTGGAAGTGGCATTTGCAGCTCGCACTAGTGCAGAGTTATCTCAAAGAAAGGGGCCACGGTGTTTCTGTATCTCTATTATGTTGGTGCGGCTTCGGAACTTTTAAATATCTCGATATATCTCGAAAACTACGCTTCTGATCAAAAAATATCATAGAACATAAATTGTAGGAAACATAATTCTCTACAAAAAACGTCTCTTATCATTTTGCCATAGCTCGCTTCGTTTCCGAGATATTTGCAGATTCAACTCAAAGGAACGGGCCTGACGGACATATTTCGAGATACTTCTTCTTCTTGTTGTTCTTCCTCTGCACAGCTAAGCTGGAAGTGGCATTTGCAGCTCGCAATAGTGCAGAGTTATCTCAAAGAAAGGGGCCACGGTGTTTCTGTATCTCTATTATGTTGGTGCGGCTTCGGAACTTTTAAATATCTTGATATATCTCGAGAACTACGCATCTGATCAAAAAATATCATAGAACATAAAAAGTAGGAAACTTAATTCTCTACAAAAAAGGTCTCTTAACATTTTGCCATAGCTCGCTTCGTTTCCGAGATATTTGCATATTTATCTCAAGGGAAGGGGCCTGACGGACATATTTCGAGATACTTCTTCTTCTTGTTGTTCTTCCTCTGCACAGCTAAGCTGGAAGTGGCATTTGCAGCTCGCAATAGTGCAGAGTTATCTCAAAGAAAGGGGCCACGGTGTTTCTGTATCTCTATTATGTTGGTGCGGCTTCGGAACTTTTAAATATCTTGATATATCTCGAGAACTACGCATCTGATCAAAAAATATCATAGAACATAAAAAGTAGGAAACTTAATTCTCTACAAAAAAGGTCTCTTAACATTTTGCCATAGCTCGCTTCGTTTCCGAGATATTTGCATATTTATCTCAAGGGAAGGGGCCTGACGGACATATTTCGAGATATTTCTTCTTCTTGTTGTTCTTCTTCTGCACAGCTAAGCTGGAAGTGGCATTTGCGGCTCTCACTAGTGCAGAGTTATCTCAAAGAAAGGGGCCACGGTGTTTCTGTATCTCTGTTATGTTGGTGCGGCTTCGGAACTTTTAAATATCTCGATATATCTCGAAAACTACGCGTCTGATCAAAAAATATCATAGAACATAAAAAGTAGGAAACTTAATTCTCTACAAAAAAGGTCTCTTAACATTTTGCCATAGCTCGCTTCGTTTCCGAGATATTTGCATATTTATTTCAAGGGAAGGGGCCTGACGGACATATTTCGAGATATTTCTTCTTCTTGGTGTTCTTCTTCTGCACAGCTAGGCTGGAAGTGGCATTTGCGGCTCGCACTAGTGCAGAGTTATCTCAAAGAAAGAGGCCACGGTGTTTCTGTATCTCTATTATGTTGGTGCGGCTTCGGAACTTTTAAATATCTCGATATATCTCGAAAACTACGCGTCTGATCAAAAAATATCATAGAACATAAAAAGTAGGAAACTTAATTCTCTACAAAAAAGGTCTCTTAACATTTTGCCATAGCTCGCTTCGTTTCCGAGATATTTGCATATTTATTTCAAGGGAAGGGGCCTGACGGACATATTTCGAGATATTTCTTCTTCTTGGTGTTCTTCTTCTGCACAGCTAGGCTGGAAGTGGCATTTGCGGCTCGCACTAGTGCAGAGTTATCTCAAAGAAAGGGGCCACGGTGTTTCTGTATCTCTATTATGTTGGTGCGGCTTCGGAACTTTTAAATATCTCGATATATCTCGAAAACTACGCTTCTGATCAAAAAATATCATAGAACATAAATTGTAGGAAACATAATTCTCTACAAAAAAGGTCTCTTAACATTTTGCCATAGCTCGCTTCGTTTCCGAGATATTTGCAGATATATCTCAAGGGAAGGGGCCTGACGGACATATTTCGAGATATTTCTTCTTCTTGTTGTTCTTCTTCTGCACAGCTAAGCTGGAAGTGGCATTTACAGCTCGCAATAGTGCAGAGTTATCTCAAAGAAAGGGGCCACGGTGTTTCTGTATCTCTATTATGTTGGTGCGGCTTCGGAACTTTTAAATATCTTGATATATCTCGAGAACTACGCATCTGATCAAAAAATATCATAGAACATGAAAAGTAGGAAACTTAATTCTCTACAAAAAAGGTCTCTTAACATTTTGCCATAGCTCTCTTCGTTTCCGACATATTTGCAGATTTATCTCAAGGGAAGGGGCCTGACGGACATATTTCGAGATATTTCTTCTTCTTGTTGTCCTTCTTCTGCACAGCTAAGCTGGAAGTGGCATTTGCGGCTCGCACTAGTGCAGAGTTATCTCAAAGAAAGGGGCCACGGTGTTTCTGTATCTCTATTATGTTGGTGCGGCTTCGGAACTTTTAAATATCTCGATATATCTCGAAAACTACGCTTCTGATCAAAAAATATCATAGAACATAAATTGTAGGAAACATAATTCTCTACAGAAAACGTCTCTTAACATTTTGCCATAGCTCGCTTCGTTTCCGAGATATTTGCAGATTCAGCTCAAAGGAACGGGCCTGACGGACATATTTCGAGATACTTCTTCTTCTTGTTGTTCTTCCTCTGCACAGCTAAGCTGGAAGTGGCATTTGCAGCTCGCAATAGTGCAGAGTTATCTCAAAGAAAGGGGCCACGGTGTTTCTGTATCTCTATTATGTTGGTGCGGCTTCGGAACTTTTAAATATCTTGATATATCTCGAGAACTACGCATCTGATCAAAAAATATCATAGAACATAAAAAGTAGGAAACTTAATTCTCTACAAAAATGGTCTCTTAACATTTTGCCATAGCTCGCTTCGTTTCCAAGATATTTGCAGATTCATCTCAAGGGAAGGGGTCTGACGGACATATTTCGAGATATTTCTTCTTCTTGTTGTTCTTCTTCTGCACAGCTAAGCTCGAAGCGGCATTTGCAGCTCGCAATAGTGCAGAGTTATCTCAAAGAAAGAGGCCACGGTGTTTCTGTACCTCTATTATGTTGGTGCAGCTTCGGAACTTTTAAATATCTTGATATATCTCGAGAACTACGCATCTGATCAAAAAATATTATACTACATAAAAAGTAGGAAACTTAATTCTCTACAAGAAAGGTCTCTAAACATTTTGCCATAGCTCGCTTCGTTTCCGAGATATTTGCAGATTTATCTCAAGGGAAGGGGCCTGACGGACATATTTCGAGATATTTCTTCTTCTTGTTGTTCTTCTTCTGCACAGCTAAGCTGGAAGTGGCATTTGCAGCTCGCAATAGTGCAGAGTTATCTCAAAGAGAGGGGCCACGGTGTTTCTGTATCTCTATTATGTTGGTGCGGCTTCGGAACTTTTAAATATCTTGATATATCTCGAGAACTACGCATCTGATCAAAAAATATCATAGAAGATAAATTGTAGGAAACTTAATTCTCTACAAAAAAGGTCTCTTAACATTTTGCCATAGCTCGCTTCGTTTCCGAGATATTTGCAGATATATCTCAAGGGAAGGGGCCTGACGGACATATTTCGAGATATTTCTTCTTCTTGTTGTTCTTCTTCTGCACAGCTAAGCTGAAAGTGGCATTTACAGCTCGCAATAGTGCAGAGTTATCTCAAAGAAAGGGGCCACGGTGTTTCTGTATCTCTATTATGTTGGTGCGGCTTCGGAACTTTTAAATATCTCGATATATCTCGAAAACTGCGCTTCTGATCAAAAAATATCATAGAACATAAATTGTAGGAAACATAATTCTCTACAAAAAAGGTCTCTCAACATTTTGCCATAGCTCGCTTCGTTTCCGAGATATTTGCAGATTTATCTCAAGGGAAGGGGCCTGACGGACATATTTCGAGATATTTCTTCTTCTTGTTGTCCTTCTTCTGCACAGCTAAGCTGGAAGTGGCATTTGCGGCTCGCACTAGTGCAGAGTTATCTCAAAGAAAGGGGCCACGGTGTTTCTGTATCTCTATTATGTTGGTGCGGCTTCGGAACTTTTAAATATCTCGATATATCTCGAAAACTACGCTTCTGATCAAAAAATATCATAGAACATAAATTGTAGGAAACATAATTCTCTACAAAAAACGTCTCTTAACATTTTGCCATAGCTCGCTTCGTTTCCGAGATATTTGCAGATTCAGCTCAAAGGAACGGGCCTGACGGACATATTTCGAGATACTTCTTGTTCTTGTTGTTCTTCCTCTGCACAGCTAAGCTGGAAGTGGCATTTGCAGCTCGCACTAGTGCAGAGTTATCTCAAAGAAAGGGGCCACGGTGTTTCTGTATCTCTATTATGTTGGTGCGGCTTCGGAACTTTTAAATATCTCGATATATCTCGAAAACTACGCTTCTGATCAAAAAATATCATAGAACATAAATTGTAGGAAACTTAATTCTCTACAAAATAGGTCTCTTAACATTTTGCCATAGCTCGCTTCGTTTCCGAGATATTTGCATATTTATCTCAAGGGAAGGGGCCTGACGGACATATTTCGAGATATTTCTTCTTCTTGTTGTTCTTCTTCTGCACAGCTAAGCTGGAAGTGGCATTTGCGGCTCTCACTAGTGCAGAGTTATCTCAAAGAAAGGGGCCACGGTGTTTCTGTATCTCTGTTATGTTGGTGCGGCTTCGGAACTTTTAAATATCTCGATATATCTCGAAAACTACGCGTCTGATCAAAAAATATCATAGAACATAAAAAGTAGGAAACTTAATTCTCTACAAAAAAGGTCTCTTAACATTTTGCCATAGCTCGCTTCGTTTCCGAGATATTTGCATATTTATTTCAAGGGAAGGGGCCTGACGGACATATTTCGAGATATTTCTTCTTCTTGGTGTTCTTCTTCTGCACAGCTAGGCTGGAAGTGGCATTTGCGGCTCGCACTAGTGCAGAGTTATCTCAAAGAAAGGGGCCACGGTGTTTCTGTATCTCTATTATGTTGGTGCGGCTTCGGAACTTTTAAATATCTCGATATATCTCGAAAACTACGCGTCTGATCAAAAAATATCATAGAACATAAAAAGTAGGAAACTTAATTCTCTACAAAAAAGGTCTCTTAACATTTTGCCATAGCTCGCTTCGTTTCCGAGATATTTGCATATTTATTTCAAGGGAAGGGGCCTGACGGACATATTTCGAGATATTTCTTCTTCTTGGTGTTCTTCTTCTGCACAGCTAGGCTGGAAGTGGCATTTGCGGCTCGCACTAGTGCAGAGTTATCTCAAAGAAAGGGGCCACGGTGTTTCTGTATCTCTATTATGTTGGTGCGGCTTCGGAACTTTTAAATATCTCGATATATCTCGAAAACTACGCTTCTGATCAAAAAATATCATAGAACATAAATTGTAGGAAACATAATTCTCTACAAAAAAGGTCTCTTAACATTTTGCCATAGCTCGCTTCGTTTCCGAGATATTTGCAGATATATCTCAAGGGAAGGGGCCTGACGGACATATTTCGAGATATTTCTTCTTCTTGTTGTTCTTCTTCTGCACAGCTAAGCTGGAAGTGGCATTTACAGCTCGCAATAGTGCAGAGTTATCTCAAAGAAAGGGGCCACGGTGTTTCTGTATCTCTATTATGTTGGTGCGGCTTCGGAACTTTTAAATATCTTGATATATCTCGAGAACTACGCATCTGATCAAAAAATATCATAGAACATGAAAAGTAGGAAACTTAATTCTCTACAAAAAAGGTCTCTTAACATTTTGCCATAGCTCTCTTCGTTTCCGACATATTTGCAGATTTATCTCAAGGGAAGGGGCCTGACGGACATATTTCGAGATATTTCTTCTTCTTGTTGTCCTTCTTCTGCACAGCTAAGCTGGAAGTGGCATTTGCGGCTCGCACTAGTGCAGAGTTATCTCAAAGAAAGGGGCCACGGTGTTTCTGTATCTCTATTATGTTGGTGCGGCTTCGGAACTTTTAAATATCTCGATATATCTCGAAAACTACGCTTCTGATCAAAAAATATCATAGAACATAAATTGTAGGAAACATAATTCTCTACAAAAAACGTCTCTTAACATTTTGCCATAGCTCGCTTCGTTTCCGAGATATTTGCAGATTCAGCTCAAAGGAACGGGCCTGACGGACATATTTCGAGATACTTCTTCTTCTTGTTGTTCTTCCTCTGCACAGCTAAGCTGGAAGTGGCATTTGCAGCTCGCAATAGTGCAGAGTTATCTCAAAGAAAGGGGCCACGGTGTTTCTGTATCTCTATTATGTTGGTGCGGCTTCGGAACTTTTAAATATCTTGATATATCTCGAGAACTACGCATCTGATCAAAAAATATCATAGAACATAAAAAGTAGGAAACTTAATTCTCTACAAAAATGGTCTCTTAACATTTTGCCATAGCTCGCTTCGTTTCCGAGATATTTGCAGATTTATCTCAAGGGAAGGGGCCTGACGGACATATTTCGAGATATTTCTTCTTCTTGTTGTTCTTCTTCTGCACAGCTAAGCTGGAAGTGGCATTTGCAGCTCGCAATAGTGCAGAGTTATCTCAAAGAGAGGGGCCACGGTGTTTCTGTATCTCTATTATGTTGGTGCGGCTTCGGAACTTTTAAATATCTTGATATATCTCGAGAACTACGCATCTGATCAAAAAATATCATAGAAGATAAATTGTAGGAAACATAATTCTCTACAAAAAACGTCTCTTAACATTTTGCCATAAATCGCTTCGTTTCCGAGATATTTGCAGATTCAGCTCAAAGGAACTGGCCTGACGGACATATTTCGAGATATTTCTTCTTCTTGTTGTTCTTCCTCTGCACAGCTAAGCTGGAATGGCATTTGCAGCTCGCAATAGTGCAGAGTTATCTCAAAGAAAGGGGCGACGGTGTTTCTGTATCACTATTATGTTGGTGCGGCTTCGGAACTTTTAAATATCTTGATATATCTCGAGAACTACGCATCTGATCAAAAAATATCATAGAACATAAATTGTAGGAAACATAATTCTCTACAAAAAAGGTCTCTCAACATTTTGCCATAGCTCGCTTCGTTTCCGAGATATTTGCAGATTTATCTCAAGGGAAGGGGCCTGACGGACATATTTCGAGATATTTCTTCTTCTTGTTGTCCTTCTTCTGCACAGCTAAGCTGGAAGTGGCATTTGCGGCTCGCACTAGTGCAGAGTTATCTCAAAGAAAGGGGCCACGGTGTTTCTGTATCTCTATTATGTTGGTGCGGCTTCGGAACTTTTAAATATCTCGATATATCTCGAAAACTACGCTTCTGATCAAAAAATATCATAGAACATAAATTGTAGGAAACATAATTCTCTATAAAAAACGTCTCTTAACATTTTGCCATAGCTCGCTTCGTTTCCGAGATATTTGCAGATTCAGCTCAAAGGAACGGGCCTGACGGACATATTTCGAGATACTTCTTCTTCTTGTTGTTCTTCCTCTGCACAGCTAAGCTGGAAGTGGCATTTGCAGCTCGCAATAGTGCAGAGTTATCTCAAAGAAAGGGGCCACGGTGTTTCTGTATCTCTATTATGTTGGTGCGGCTTCGGAACTTTTAAATATCTTGATATATCTCGAGAACTACGCATCTGATCAAAAAATATCATAGAACATAAAAAGTAGGAAACTTAATTCTCTACAAAAAAGGTCTCTTAACGTTTTGCCATAGCTCGCTTCGTTTCCGAGATATTTGCAGATATATCTCAAGGGAAGGGGCCTGACGGACATATTTCGAGATATTTCTTCTTCTTGTTGTTCTTCTTCTGCACAGCTAAGCTGGAAGTGGCATTTGCAGCTCGCACTAGTGCAGAGTTATCTCAAAGAAAGGGGCCACGGTGTTTCTGTATCTCTATTATGTTGGTGCGGCTTCGGAACTTTTAAATATCTTGATATATCTCGAGAACTACGCATCTGATCAAAAAATATCATAGAACATAAAAAGTAGGAAACTTAATTCTCTACAAAAAAGGTCTCTTAACATTTTGCCATAGCTCGCTTCGTTTCCGAGATATTTGCAGATTTATCTCAAGGGAAGGGGCCTGACGGACATATTTCGAGATATTTCTTCTTCTTGTTGTTCTTCTTCTGCACAGCTAAGCTGGAAGTGGCATTTGCGGCTCGCACTAGTGCAGAGTTATCTCAACGAAAGGGGCCACGGTGTTTCTGTATCTCTATTATGTTGGTGCGGCTTCGGAACTTTTAAATATCTTGATATATCTCGAGAACTACGCATCTGATCAAAAAATATCATAGAACATGAAAAGTAGGAAACTTGATTCTCTACAAAAAAGGTCTCTTATCATTTTGCCATAGCTCTCTTCATTTCCGAGATATTTGCAGATTTATCTCAAGGGAAGGGGCCTGACGGACATATTTCGAGATATTTCTTCTTCTTGTTGTTCTTCTTCTGCACAGCTAAGCTAGAAGTGGCATTTGCAGCTCGCAATAGTGCAGAGTTATCTCAAAGAAAGGGGCCACGGTGTTTCTGTATCTATATTATGATGGTGCGGCTTCGGAACTTTTAAATATCTTGATATATCTCGAGAACTACGCATCTGATCAAAAAATATCATAGAACATAAAAAGTAGGAAACTTAATTCTCTACAAAAAAGGTTTCTTAACATTTTGCCATAGCTCGCTTCGTTTCCGAGATATTTGCATATTTATCTCAAGGGAAGGGGCCTGACGGACATATTTCGAGATATTTCTTCTTCTTGTTCTTCTTCTTCTGCACAGCTAAGCTGGAAGTGGCATTTACAGCTCGCAATAGTGCAGAGTTATCTCAAAGAAAGGGGCCACGGTGTTTCTGTATCTCTATTATGTTGGTGCGGCTTCGGAACTTTTAAATATCTTGATATATCTCGAGAACTACGCATCTGATCAAAAAATATCATACTACATAAAAAGTAGGAAACTTAATTCTCTACAAAAAAGGTCTCTTAACATTTCGCCATAGCTCGTTTCGTTTCCGAGATATTTGCAGATTTATCTCAAGGGAAGGGGCCTGTCGGACATATTTCGAGATACTTCTTCTTCTTGTTGTTCTTCTTCTGCACAGCTAAGCTGGAAGTGGCATTTGCGGCTCGCACTAGTGCAGAGTTATCTCAAAGAAAGGGGCCACGGTGTTTCTGTATCTCTATTATGTTGGTGCGGCTTCGGAACTTTTAAATATCTCGATATATCTCGAAAACTACGCTTCTGATCAAAAAATATCATAGAACATAAATTGTAGGAAACATAGTTCTCTACAAAAAACGTCTCTTAACATTTTGCCATAGCTCGCTTTGTTTCCGAGATATTTGCAGATTTATCTCAAGGGAAGTGGCCTGACGGACATATTTCGAGATATTACTTCTTCTTGTTGTTCTTCTTCTGCACAGCTAAGCTGGAAGTGGCATTTGCGGCTCGCACTAGTGCAGAGTTATCTCAAAGAAAGGGGCCACGGTGTTTCTGTATCCCTATTATGTTGGTGCGGCTTCGGAACTTTTAAATATCTCGATATATCTCGAAAACTACGCTTCTGATCAAAAAATATCATAGAACATAAATTGTAGGAAACATAATTCTCTACAAAAAACGTCTCTTAACATTTTGCCATAGCTCGCTTCGTTTCCGAGATATTTGCAGATTCAGCTCAAAGGAACTGGCCTGACGGACATATTTCGAGATATTTCTTCTTCTTGTTGTTCTTCCTCTGCACAGCTAAGCTGGAAGTGGCATTTGCAGCTCGCAATAGTGCAGAGTTATCTCAAAGAAAGGGGCCACGGTGTTTCTGTATCTCTATTATGTTGGTGCGGCTTCGGAACTTTTAAATATCTTGATATATCTCGAAAACTACGCTTCTGATCAAAAAATATCATACAACATAAATTGTAGGAAACATAATTCTCTACAAGAAAGGTCTCTTAACATTTTGCCATAGCTCGCTTCGTTTCCGAGATATTTGCAGATATATCTCAAGGGAAGGGGCCTGACGGACATATTTCGAGATATTTCTTCTTCTTGTTGTTCTTCTTCTGCACAGCTAAGCTGGAAGTGGCATTTACAGCTCGCAATAGTGCAGAGTGATCTCAAAGAAAGGGGCCACGGTGTTTCTGTATCTCTATTATGTTCGTGCGGCTTCAGAACTTTTAAATATCTTGATATATCTCGAGAACTACGCTTCTGATCGAAAAATATCATAGAACATAAAAAGTAGGAAACTTAATTCTCTACAAAAAAGGTCTCTTAACATTTTGCCATAGCTCGCTTCGTTTCCGAGATATTTGCAGATTTATCTCAAGGGAAGGGGCCTGACGGACATATTTCGAGATATTTCTTCTTCTTGTTGTTCTTCTTCTGCACAGCTAAGCTGGAAGTGGCATTTGCAGCTCGCAATAGTGCAGAGTTATCTCAAAGAAAGGGGCGACGGTGTTTCTGTATCTCTATTATGTTGGTGTGGCTTCGGAACTTTTAAATATCTTGATATATCTCGAGAACTACGCATCTGATCAAAAAATATCATAGAACATAAAAAGTAGGAAACTTAATTCTCTACAAAAAAGGTCTCTTAACATTTTGCCATAGCTCGCTTCGTTTCCGAGATATTTGCAGATTCAGCTCAAAGGAACTGGCCTGACGGACATATTTCGAGATATTTCTTCTTCTTGTTGTTCTTCCTCTGCACAGCTAAGCTGGAAGTAGCATTTGCGGCTCGCACTAGTGCAGAGTTATCTCAAAGAAAGGGGCCACGGTGTTTCTGTATCCCTATTATGTTGGTGCGGCTTCGGAACTTTTAAATATCTCGATATATCTCGAAAACTACGCTTCTGATCAAAAAATATCATACAGCATAAATTGTAGGAAACATAATTGTCTACAAAAAACGTCTCTTAACATTTTGCCATAGCTCGCTTCGTTTCCGAGATATTTGCAGATTCAGCTCAAAGGAACTGGCCTGACGGACATATTTCGAGATATTTCTTCTTCTTGTTGTTCTTCCTCTGCACAGCTAAGCTGGAAGGAGCATTTGCAGCTCGCAATAGTGCAGAGTTATCTCAAAGAACGGGGCCACGGTGTTTCTGTATCTCTATTATGTTGGTGCGGCTTCGGAACTTTTAAATATCTCGATATATCTCGAAAACTACGCTTCTGATCAAAAAATATCATAGAACATAAATTGTAGGAAGCATAATTCTCTACAAAAAAGGTCTCTTAACATTTTGCCATAGCTCGCTTCGTTTCCGAGATATTTGCAGATATATCTCAAGGGAAGGGGCCTGACGGACATATTTCGAGATATTTCTTCTTCTTGTTGTTCTTCTTCTGCACAGCTAAGCTGGAAGTGGCATTTACAGCTCGCAATAGTGCAGAGTTATCTCAAAGAAAGGGGCCACGGTGTTTCTGTATATCTATTATGTTGGTGCGGCTTCGGAACTTTTAAATATCTCGATATATCTCGAAAACTACGCTTCTGATCAAAAAATATGGTAGAACATAAATTGTAGGAAACATAATTCTCTACAAAAAAGGTCTCTTAACATTTTGCCATAGCTCTCATCGTTTCCGAGATATTTGCAGATTTATCTCAAGGGAAGGGGCCTGACGGACATATTTCGAGATATTTCTTCTTCTTGTTGTTCTTCTTCTGCACAGCTAAGCTGGAGGTGGCATTTGCGGCTCGCACTAGTGCAGAGTTATCTCAACGAAAGGGGCCACGGTGTTTCTGTATCTCTATTATGTTGGTGCGGCTTCGGAACTTTTAAATATCTCGATATATCTCGAAAACTACGCTTCTGATCAAAAAATATCATAGAACATAAAAAGTAGGAAACATAATTCTCTACAAAAAACGTCTCTTAACATTTTGCCATAGCTCGCTTCGTTTCCGAGATATTTGCAGATTCAGCTCAAAGGAACGGGCCTGACGGACATATTTCGAGATACTTCTTCTTCTTGTTGTTCTTCCTCTGCACAGCTAAGCTGGAAGTGGCATTTGCAGCTCGCAATAGTGCAGAGTTATCTCAAAGAAAGGGGCCACGGTGTTTCTGTATCTCTATTATGTTGGTGCGGCTTCGGAACTTTTAAATATCTTGATATATCTCGAGAACTACGCATCTGATCAAAAAATATCATAGAACATAAAAAGTAGGAAACTTAATTCTCTACAAAAAAGGTCTCTTAACATTTTGCCATAGCTCGCTTCGTTTCCGAGATATTTGCAGATTTATCTCAAGGGAAGGGGCCTGACGGACATATTTCGAGATATTTCTTCTTCTTGTTGTTCTTCTTCTGCACAGCTAAGCTGGAAGTGGCATTTGCGGCTCGCACTAGTGCAGAGTTATCTCAAAGAAAGGGGCCACGGTGTTTCTGTATCTCTATTATGTTGGTGCGGCTTCGGAACTTTTTAATATCTCGATATATCTCGAAAACTACGCTTCTGATCAAAAAATATCATACAACATAAATTGTAGGAAACATAATTCTCTACAAAAAACGTCTCTTAACATTTTGCCATAGCTCGCTTCGTTTCCGAGATATTTGCAGATTCAGCTCAAAGGAACGGGCCTGACGGACATATTTCGAGATACTTCTTCTTCTTGTTGTTCTTCCTCTGCACAGCTAAGCTGGAAGTGGCATTTGCAGCTCGCAATAGTGCAGAGTTATCTCAAAGAAAGGGGCCACGGTGTTTCTGTATCTCTATTATGTTGGTGCGGCTTCGGAACTTTTAAATATCTTGATATATCTCGAGAACTACGCATCTGATCAAAAAATATCATAGAACATAAAAAGTAGGAAACTTAATTCTCTACAAAAAAGGTCTCTTAACATTTTGCCATAGCTCGCTTCGTTTCCGAGATATTTGCAGATTTATCTCAAGGGAAGGGGCCTGACGGACATATTTCGAGATATTTCTTCTTCTTGTTGTTCTTCTTCTGCACAGCTAAGCTGGAAGTGGCATTTGCGGCTCGCACTAGTGCAGAGTTATCTCAACGAAAGGGGCCACGGTGTTTCTGTATCTCTATTATGTTGGTGCGGCTTCGGAACTTTTAAATATCTCGATATATCTCGAAAACTACGCTTCTGATCAAAAAATATCATAGAACATAAATTGTAGGAAACATAATTCTCTACAAAAAAGGTCTCTTAACATTTTGCCATAGCTCGCTTCGTTTCCGAGATATTTGCAGATTTATCTCAAGGGAAGGGGCCTGACGGACATATTTCGAGATATTTCTTCTTCTTGTTGTTCTTCTTCTGCACAGCTAAGCTGGAAGTGGCATTTGCGGCTCGCACTAGTGCAGAGTTATCTCAACGAAAGGGGCCACGGTGTTTCTGTATCTCTATTATGTTGGTGCGGCTTCGGAACTTTTAAATATCTCGATATATCTCGAAAACTACGCTTCTGATCAAAAAATATCATAGAACATAAAAAGTAGGAAACATAATTCTCTACAAAAAACGTCTCTTAACATTTTGCCATAGCTCGCTTCGTTTCCGAGATATTTGCAGATTCAGCTCAAAGGAACGGGCCTGACGGACATATTTCGAGATACTTCTTCTTCTTGTTGTTCTTCCTCTGCACAGCTAAGCTGGAAGTGGCATTTGCAGCTCGCAATAGTGCAGAGTTATCTCAAAGAAAGGGGCCACGGTGTTTCTGTATCTCTATTATGTTGGTGCGGCTTCGGAACTTTTAAATATCTTGATATATCTCGAGAACTACGCATCTGATCAAAAAATATCATAGAACATAAAAAGTAGGAAACTTAATTCTCTACAAAAAAGGTCTCTTAACATTTTGCCATAGCTCGCTTCGTTTCCGAGATATTTGCAGATTTATCTCAAGGGAAGGGGCCTGACGGACATATTTCGAGATATTTCTTCTTCTTGTTGTTCTTCTTCTGCACAGCTAAGCTGGAAGTGGCATTTGCAGCTCGCACTAGTGCAGAGTTATCTCAAAGAAAGGGGCCACGGTGTTTCTGTATCTCTATTATGTTGGTGCGGCTTCGGAACTTTTAAATATCTCGATATATCTCGAAAACTACGCTTCTGATCAAAAAATATCATAGAGCATAAATTGTAGGAAACATAATTCTCTACAAAAAAGGTCTCTTAACATTTTGCCATAGCTCGCTTCGTTTCCGAGATATTTGCAGATTTATCTCAAGGGAAGGGGCCTGACGGACATATTTCGAGATATTTCTTCTTCTTGTTGTTCTTCTTCTGCACAGCTAAGCTGGAAGTGGCATTTGCGGCTCGCACTAGTGCAGAGTTATCTCAAAGAAAGGGGCCACGGTGTTTCTGTATCTCTATTATGTTGGTGCGGCTTCGGAACTTTTAAATATCTTGATATATCTCGAGAACTACGCATCTGATCAAAAAATATCATAGAACATAAAAAGTAGGAAACTTAATTCTCTACAAAAAAGGTCTCTTAACATTTTGCCATAGCTCGCTTCGTTTCCGAGATATTTGCAGATTTATCTCAAGGGAAGGGGCCTGACGGACATATTTCGAGATATTTCTTCTTCTTGTTGTTCTTCTTCTGCACAGCTAAGCTGGAAGTGGCATTTGCAGCTCGCACTAGTGCAGAGTTATCTCAAAGAAAGGGGCCACGGTGTTTCTGTATCTCTATTATGTTGGTGCGGCTTCGGAACTTTTAAATATCTCGATATATCTCGAAAACTACGCTTCTGATCAAAAAATATCATAGAACATAAATTGTAGGAAACATAATTCTCTACAAAAAAGGTCTCTTAACATTTTGCCATAGCTCGCTTCGTTTCCGAGATATTTGCAGATATATCTCAAGGGAAGGGGCCTGACGGACATATTTCGAGATATTTCTTCTTCTTGTTGTTCTTCTTCTGCACAGCTAAGCTGGAAGTGGCATTTGCGGCTCGCACTAGTGCAGAGTTATCTCAACGAAAGGGGCCACGGTGTTTCTGTATCTCTATTATGTTGGTGCGGCTTCGGAACTTTTAAATATCTTGATATATCTCGAGAACTACGCATCTGATCAAAAAATATCATAGAACATGAAAAGTAGGAAACTTGATTCTCTACAAAAAAGGTCTCTTATCATTTTGCCATAGCTCTCTTCATTTCCGAGATATTTGCAGATTTATCTCAAGGGAAGGGGCCTGACGGACATATTTCGAGATATTTCTTCTTCTTGTTGTTCTTCTTCTGCACAGCTAAGCTGGAAGTGGCATTTGCAGCTCGCAATAGTGCAGAGTTATCTCAAAAAAAGGGGCCACGGTGTTTCTGTATCTCTATTATGATGGTGCGGCTTCGGAACTTTTAAATATCTTGATATATCTCGAGAACTACGCATCTGATCAAAAAATATCATAGAACATAAAAAGTAGGAAACTTAATTCTCTACAAAAAAGGTTTCTTAACATTTTGCCATAGCTCGCTTCGTTTCCGAGATATTTGCATATTTATCTCAAGGGAAGGGGCCTGACGGACATATTTCGAGATATTTCTTCTTCTTGTTCTTCTTCTTCTGCACAGCTAAGCTGGAAGTGGCATTTACAGCTCGCGATAGTGCAGAGTTATCTCAAAGAAAGGGGCCACGGTGTTTCTGTATCTCTATTATGTTGGTGCGGCTTCGGAACTTTTAAATATCTTGATATATCTCGAGAACTACGCATCTGATCAAAAAATATCATACTACATAAAAAGTAGGAAACTTAATTCTCTACAAGAAAGGTCTCTAAACATTTTGCCATAGCTCGCTTCGTTTCCGAGATATTTGCAGATTTATCTCCAGGGAAGGGGCCTGACGGACATATTTCGAGATATTTCTTCTTCTTGTTGTTCTTCTTCTGCACAGCTAAGCTGGAAGTGGCATTTGCAGCTCGCAATAGTGCAGAGTTATCTCAAAGAGAGGGGCGACGGTGTTTCTGTATCTCTATTATGTTGGTGCGGCTTCGGAACTTTTAAGTATCTTGATCTATCTCGAGAACTACGCATCTGATCAAAAAATATCATAGAAGATAAAAAGTAGGAAACTTAATTCTCTACAAAAAAGGTCTCTTAACATTTCGCCATAGCTCGTTTCGTTTCCGAGATATTTGCAGATTTATCTCAAGGGAAGGGGCCTGTCGGACATATTTCGAGATACTTCTTCTTCTTGTTGTTCTTCTTCTGCACAGCTAAGCTGGAAGTGGCATTTGCGGCTCGCACTAGTGCAGAGTTATCTCAAAGAAAGGGGCCACGGTGTTTCTGTATCTCTATTATGTTGGTGCGGCTTCGGAACTTTTAAATATCTCGATATATCTCGAAAACTACGCTTCTGATCAGAAAATATCATAGAACATAAATTGTAGGAAACATAATTCTCTACAAAAAACGTCTCTTAACATTTTGCCATAGCTCGCTTCGTTTCCGAGATATTTGCAGATTCAGCTCAAAGGAACGGGCCTGACGGACATATTTCGAGATACTTCTTCTTCTTGTTGTTCTTCCTCTGCACAGCTAAGCTGGAAGTGGCATTTGCAGCTCGCAATAGTGCAGAGTTATCTCAAAGAAAGGGGCCACGGTGTTTCTGTATCTCTATTATGTTGGTGCGGCTTCGGAACTTTTAAATATCTTGATATATCTCGAGAACTACGCATCTGATCAAAAAATATCATAGAACATAAAAAGTAGGAAACTTAATTCTCTACAAAAAAGGTCTCTTAACATTTTGCCATAGCTCGCTTCGTTTCCGAGATATTTGCAGATTTATCTCAAGGGAAGGGGCCTGACGGACATATTTCGAGATATTTCTTCTTCTTGTTGTTCTTCTTCTGCACAGCTAAGCTGGAAGTGGCATTTGCAGCTCGCACTAGTGCAGAGTTATCTCAAAGAAAGGGGCCACGGTGTTTCTGTATCTCTATTATGTTGGTGCGGCTTCGGAACTTTTAAATATCTCGATATATCTCGAAAACTACGCTTCTGATCAAAAAATATCATAGAACATAAATTGTAGGAAACATAATTCTCTACAAAAAAGGTCTCTTAACATTTTGCCATAGCTCGCTTCGTTTCCGAGATATTTGCAGATTTATCTCAAGGGAAGGGGCCTGACGGACATATTTCGAGATATTTCTTCTTCTTGTTGTTCTTCTTCTGCACAGCTAAGCTGGAAGTGGCATTTGCGGCTCGCACTAGTGCAGAGTTATCTCAACGAAAGGGGCCACGGTGTTTCTGTATCTCTATTATGTTGGTGCGGCTTCGGAACTTTTAAATATCTCGATATATCTCGAAAACTACGCTTCTGATCAAAAAATATCATAGAACATAAAAAGTAGGAAACATAATTCTCTACAAAAAACGTCTCTTAACATTTTGCCATAGCTCGCTTCGTTTCCGAGATATTTGCAGATTCAGCTCAAAGGAACGGGCCTGACGGACATATTTCGAGATACTTCTTCTTCTTGTTGTTCTTCCTCTGCACAGCTAAGCTGGAAGTGGCATTTGCAGCTCGCAATAGTGCAGAGTTATCTCAAAGAAAGGGGCCACGGTGTTTCTGTATCTCTATTATGTTGGTGCGGCTTCGGAACTTTTAAATATCTTGATATATCTCGAGAACTACGCATCTGATCAAAAAATATCATAGAACATAAAAAGTAGGAAACTTAATTCTCTACAAAAAAGGTCTCTTAACATTTTGCCATAGCTCGCTTCGTTTCCGAGATATTTGCAGATTTATCTCAAGGGAAGGGGCCTGACGGACATATTTCAAGATATTTCTTCTTCTTGTTGTTCTTCTTCTGCACAGCTAAGCTGGAAGTGGCATTTGCAGCTCGCACTAGTGCAGAGTTATCTCAAAGAAAGGGGCCACGGTGTTTCTGTATCTCTATTATGTTGGTGCGGCTTCGGAACTTTTAAATATCTCGATATATCTCGAAAACTACGCTTCTGATCAAAAAATATCATAGAACATAAATTGTAGGAAACATAATTCTCTACAAAAAAGGTCTCTTAACATTTTGCCATAGCTCGCTTCGTTTCCGAGATATTTGCAGATTTATCTCAAGGGAAGGGGCCTGACGGACATATTTCGAGATATTTCTTCTTCTTGTTGTTCTTCTTCTGCACAGCTAAGCTGGAAGTGGCATTTGCGGCTCGCACTAGTGCAGAGTTATCTCAACGAAAGGGGCCACGGTGTTTCTGTATCTCTATTATGTTGGTGCGGCTTCGGAACTTTTAAATATCTCGATATATCTCGAAAACTACGCTTCTGATCAAAAAATATCATAGAACATAAAAAGTAGGAAACATAATTCTCTACAAAAAACGTCTCTTAACATTTTGCCATAGCTCGCTTCGTTTCCGAGATATTTGCAGATTCAGCTCAAAGGAACGGGCCTGACGGACATATTTCGAGATACTTCTTCTTCTTGTTGTTCTTCCTCTGCACAGCTAAGCTGGAAGTGGCATTTGCAGCTCGCAATAGTGCAGAGTTATCTCAAAGAAAGGGGCCACGGTGTTTCTGTATCTCTATTATGTTGGTGCGGCTTCGGAACTTTTAAATATCTTGATATATCTCGAGAACTACGCATCTGATCAAAAAATATCATAGAACATAAAAAGTAGGAAACTTAATTCTCTACAAAAAAGGTCTCTTAACATTTTGCCATAGCTCGCTTCGTTTCCGAGATATTTGCAGATTTATCTCAAGGGAAGGGGCCTGACGGACATATTTCGAGATATTTCTTCTTCTTGTTGTTCTTCTTCTGCACAGCTAAGCTGGAAGTGGCATTTGCAGCTCGCAATAGTGCAGAGTTATCTCAAAGAAAGGGGCCACGGTGTTTCTGTATCTCTATTATGATGGTGCAGCTTCGGAACTTTTAAATATCTTGATATATCTCGAGAACTACGCATCTGATCAAAAAATATCATAGAACATAAAAAGTAGGAAACTTAATTCTCTACAAAAAAGGTTTCTTAACATTTTGCCATAGCTCGCTTCGTTTCCGAGATATTTGCATATTTATCTCAAGGGAAGGGGCCTGACGGACATATTTCGAGATATTTCTTCTTCTTGTTCTTCTTCTTCTGCACAGCTAAGCTGGAAGTGGCATTTACAGCTCGCGATAGTGCAGAGTTATCTCAAAGAAAGGGGCCACGGTGTTTCTGTATCTCTATTATGTTGGTGCGGCTTCGGAACTTTTAAATATCTTGATATATCTCGAGAACTACGCATCTGATCAAAAAATATCATACTACATAAAAAGTAGGAAACTTAATTCTCTACAAGAAAGGTCTCTAAACATTTTGCCATAGCTCGCTTCGTTTCCGAGATATTTGCAGATTTATCTCCAGGGAAGGGGCCTGACGGACATATTTCGAGATATTTCTTCTTCTTGTTGTTCTTCTTCTGCACAGCTAAGCTGGAAGTGGCATTTGCAGCTCGCAATAGTGCAGAGTTATCTCAAAGAGAGGGGCGACGGTGTTTCTGTATCTCTATTATGTTGGTGCGGCTTCGGAACTTTTAAGTATCTTGATCTATCTCGAGAACTACGCATCTGATCAAAAAATATCATAGAAGATAAAAAGTAGGAAACTTAATTCTCTACAAAAAAGGTCTCTTAACATTTCGCCATAGCTCGTTTCGTTTCCGAGATATTTGCAGATTTATCTCAAGGGAAGGGGCCTGACGGACATATTTCGAGATACTTCTTCTTCTTGTTGTTCTTCTTCTGCACAGCTAAGCTGGAAGTGGCATTTGCGGCTCGCACTAGTGCAGAGTTATCTCAAAGAAAGGGGCCACGGTGTTTCTGTATCTCTATTATGTTGGTGCGGCTTCGGAACTTTTAAATATCTCGATATATCTCGAAAACTACGCTTCTGATCAGAAAATATCATAGAACATAAATTGTAGGAAACATAATTCTCTACAAAAAACGTCTCTTAACATTTTGCCATAGCTCGCTTCGTTTCCGAGATATTTGCAGATTCAGCTCAAAGGAACTGGCCTGACGGACATATTTCGAGATATTTCTTCTTCTTGTTGTTCTTCCTCTGCACAGCTAAGCTGGAAGTGGCATTTGCAGCTCGCAATAGTGCAGAGTTATCTCAAAGAAAGGGGCCACGGTGTTTCTGTATCTCTATTATGTTGGTGCGGCTTCGGAACTTTAAAATATCTTGATATATCTCGAGAACTACGCATCTGATCAAAAAATATCATAGAACATAAATTGTAGGAAACATAATTCTCTACAAAAAAGGTCTCTTAACATTTTGCCATAGCTCGCTTCGTTTCCGAGATATTTGCAGATATATCTCAAGGGAAGGGGCCTGACGGACATATTTCGAGATATTTCTTCTTCTTGTTGTTCTTCTTCTGCACAGCTAAGCTGGAAGTGGCATTTACAGCTCGCAATTGTGCAGAGTTATCTCAAAGAAAGGGGCCACGGTGTTTCTGTATCTCTATTATGTTGGTGCGGCTTCGGAACTTTTAAATATCTTGATATATCTCGAAAACTACGCTTCTGATCAAAAAATATCATACAACATAAATTGTAGGAAACATAATTCTCTACAAAAAAGGTCTCTTAACATTTTGCCATAGCTCGCTTCGTTTCCGAGATATTTGCAGATATATCTCAAGGGAAGGGGCCTGACGGACATATTTCGAGATATTTCTTCTTCTTGTTGTTCTTCTTCTGCACAGCTAAGCTGGAAGTGGCATTTACAGCTCGCAATAGTGCAGAGTTATCTCAAAGAAAGGGGCCACGGTGTTTCTGTATCTCTATTATGTTCGTGCGGCTTCGGAACTTTTAAATATCTTGATATATCTCGAGAACTACGCTTCTGATCGAAAAATATCATAGAACATAAAAAGTAGGAAACATAATTCTCTACAAAAAAGGTCTCTTAACATTTTGCCATAGCTCGCTTCGTTTCCGAGATATTTGCAGATTTATCTCAAGGGAAGGGGCCTGACGGACATATTTCGAGATATTTCTTCTTCTTGTTGTTCTTCTTCTGCACAGCTAAGCTGGAAGTGGCATTTGCAGCTCGCAATAGTGCAGAGTTATCTCAAAGAAAGGGGCCACGGTGTTTCTGTATCTCTATTATGTTGGTGTGGCTTCGGAACTTTTAAATATCTTGATATATCTCGAGAACTACGCATCTGATCAAAAAATATCATAGAACATAAAAAGTAGGAAACTTAATTCTCTACAAAAAAGGTCTCTTAACATTTTGCCATAGCTCGCTTCGTTTCCGAGATATTTGCAGATTCAGCTCAAAGGAACTGGCCTGACGGACATATTTCGAGATATTTCTTCTTCTTGTTGTTCTTCCTCTGCACAGCTAAGCTGGAAGTGGCATTTGCAGCTCGCAATAGTGCCGAGTTATCTCAAAGAACGGGGCCACGGTGTTTCTGTATCTCTATTATGTTGGTGCGGCTTCGGAACTTTTAAATATCTCGATATATCTCGAAAACTACGCTTCTGATCAAAAAATATCATAGAACATAAATTGTAGGAAGCATAATTCTCTACAAAAAAGGTCTCTTAACATTTTGCCATAGCTCGCTTCGTTTTCGAGATATTTGCAGATATATCTCAAGGGAAGGGGCCTGACGGACATATTTCGAGATATTTCTTCTTCTTGTTGTTCTTCTTCTGCACAGCTAAGCTGGAAGTGGCATTTACAGCTCGCAATAGTGCAGAGTTATCTCAAAGAAAGGGGCTACGGTGTTTCTGTATCTCTATTATGTTGGTGCGGCTTCGGAACTTTTAAATATCTTGATATATCTCGAGAACTACGCCTCTGATCGAAAAATATCATAGAACATAAAAAGTAGGAAACTTAATTATCTACAAAAAAGGTCTCTTAACATTTTGCCATAGCTCGCTTCGTTTCCGAGATATTTGCAGATTTATCTCAAGGGAAGGGGCCTGACGGACATATTTCGAGATATTTCTTCTTCTTGTTGTTCTTCTTCTGCACAGCTAAGCTGGAAGTGGCATTTGCGGCTCGCACTAGTGCAGAGTTATCTCAAAGGAAGGGGCCACGGTGTTTCTGTATCCCTATTATGTTGGTGCGGCTTCGGAACTTTTAAATATCTCGATATATCTCGAAAACTACGCTTCTGATCAAAAAATATCATAGAACATAAAAAGTAGGAAACTTAATTCTCTACAAAAAAGGTTTCTTAACATTTTGCCATAGCTCGCTTCGTTTCCGAGATATTTGCATATTTATCTCAAGGGAAGGGGCCTGACGGACATATTTCGAGATATTTCTTCTTCTTGTTGTTCTTCTTCTGCACAGCTAAGCTGGAAGTGGCATTTACAGCTCGCAATTGTGCAGAGTTATCTCAAAGAAAGGGGCCACGGTGTTTCTGTATCTCTATTATGTTGGTGCGGCTTCGGAACTTTTAAATATCTTGATATATCTCGAAAACTACGCTTCTGCTCAAAAAATATCATACAACATAAATTGTAGGAAACATAATTCTCTACAAAAAAGGTCTCTTAACATTTTGCCATAGCTCGCTTGGTTTCCGAGATATTTGCAGATATATCTCAAGGGAAGGGGCCTGACGGACATATTTCGAGATATTTCTTCTTCTTGTTGTTCTTCTTCTGCACAGCTAAGCTGGAAGTGGCATTTACAGCTCGCAATAGTGCAGAGTTATCTCAAAGAAAGGGGCCACGGTGTTTCTGTATCTCTATTATGTTCGTGCGGCTTCGGAACTTTTAAATATCTTGATATATCTCGAGAACTACGCTTCTGATCGAAAAATATCATAGAACATAAAAAGTAGGAAACATAATTCTCTACAAAAAAGGTCTCTTAACATTTTGCCATAGCTCGCTTCGTTTCCGAGATATTTGCAGATTTATCTCAAGGGAAGGGGCCTGACGGACATATTTCGAGATATTTCTTCTTCTTGTTGTTCTTCTTCTGCACAGCTAAGCTGGAAGTGGCATTTGCAGCTCGCAATAGTGCAGAGTTATCTCAAAGAAAGGGGCCACGGTGTTTCTGTATCTCTATTATGTTGGTGTGGCTTCGGAACTTTTAAATATCTTGATATATCTCGAGAACTACGCATCTGATCAAAAAATATCATAGAACATAAAAAGTAGGAAACTTAATTCTCTACAAAAACGGTCTCTTAACATTTTGCCATAGCTCGCTTCGTTTCCGAGATATTTGCAGATTCAGCTCAAAGGAACTGGCCTGACGGACATATTTCGAGATATTTCTTCTTCTTGTTGTTCTTCCTCTGCACAGCTAAGCTGGAAGTGGCATTTGCAGCTCGCAATAGTGCAGAGTTATCTCAAAGAACGGGGCCACGGTGTTTCTGTATCTCTATTATGTTGGTGCGGCTTCGGAACTTTTAAATATCTCGATATATCTCGAAAACTACGCTTCTGATCAAAAAATATCATAGAACATAAATTGTAGGAAGCATAATTCTCTACAAAAAAGGTCTCTTAACATTTTGCCATAGCTCGCTTCGTTTTCGAGATATTTGCAGATATATCTCAAGGGAAGGGGCCTGACGGACATATTTCGAGATATTTCTTCTTCTTGTTGTTCTTCTTCTGCACAGCTAAGCTGGAAGTGGCATTTACAGCTCGCAATAGTGCAGAGTTATCTCAAAGAAAGGGGCCACGGTGTTTCTGTATCTCTATTATGTTGGTGCGGCTTCGGAACTTTTAAATATCTTGATATATCTCGAGAACTACGCCTCTGATCGAAAAATATCATAGAACATAAAAAGTAGGAAACTTAATTATCTACAAAAAAGGTCTCTTAACATTTTGCCATAGCTCGCTTCGTTTCCGAGATATTTGCAGATTTATCTCAAGGGAAGGGGCCTGACGGACATATTTCGAGATATTTCTTCTTCTTGTTGTTCTTCTTCTGCACAGCTAAGCTGGAAGTGGCATTTGCGGCTCGCACTAGTGCAGAGTTATCTCAAAGGAAGGGGCCACGGTGTTTCTGTATCCCTATTATGTTGGTGCGGCTTCGGAACTTTTAAATATCTCGATATATCTCGAAAACTACGCTTCTGATCAAAAAATATCATAGAACATAAAAAGTAGGAAACTTAATTCTCTACAAAAAAGGTTTCTTAACATTTTGCCATAGCTCGCTTCGTTTCCGAGATATTTGCATATTTATCTCAAGGGAAGGGGCCTGACGGACATATTTCGAGATATTTCTTCTTCTTGTTGTTCTTCTTCTGCACAGCTAAGCTGGAAGTGGCATTTACAGCTCGCAATTGTGCAGAGTTATCTCAAAGAAAGGGGCCACGGTGTTTCTGTATCTCTATTATGTTGGTGCGGCTTCGGAACTTTTAAATATCTTGATATATCTCGAAAACTACGCTTCTGCTCAAAAAATATCATACAACATAAATTGTAGGAAACATAATTCTCTACAAAAAAGGTCTCTTAACATTTTGCCATAGCTCGCTTGGTTTCCGAGATATTTGCAGATATATCTCAAGGGAAGGGGCCTGACGGACATATTTCGAGATATTTCTTCTTCTTGTTGTTCTTCTTCTGCACAGCTAAGCTGGAAGTGGCATTTACAGCTCGCAATAGTGCAGAGTTATCTCAAAGAAAGGGGCCACGGTGTTTCTGTATCTCTATTATGTTCGTGCGGCTTCGGAACTTTTAAATATCTTGATATATCTCGAGAACTACGCTTCTGATCGAAAAATATCATAGAACATAAAAAGTAGGAAACATAATTCTCTACAAAAAAGGTCTCTTAACATTTTGCCATAGCTCGCTTCGTTTCCGAGATATTTGCAGATTTATCTCAAGGGAAGGGGCCTGACGGACATATTTCGAGATATTTCTTCTTCTTGTTGTTCTTCTTCTGCACAGCTAAGCTGGAAGTGGCATTTGCAGCTCGCAATAGTGCAGAGTTATCTCAAAGAAAGGGGCCACGGTGTTTCTGTATCTCTATTATGTTGGTGTGGCTTCGGAACTTTTAAATATCTTGATATATCTCGAGAACTACGCATCTGATCAAAAAATATCATAGAACATAAAAAGTAGGAAACTTAATTCTCTACAAAAACGGTCTCTTAACATTTTGCCATAGCTCGCTTCGTTTCCGAGATATTTGCAGATTCAGCTCAAAGGAACTGGCCTGACGGACATATTTCGAGATATTTCTTCTTCTTGTTGTTCTTCCTCTGCACAGCTAAGCTGGAAGTGGCATTTGCAGCTCGCAATAGTGCAGAGTTATCTCAAAGAACGGGGCCACGGTGTTTCTGTATCTCTATTATGTTGGTGCGGCTTCGGAACTTTTAAATATCTCGATATATCTCGAAAACTACGCTTCTGATCAAAAAATATCATAGAACATAAATTGTAGGAAGCATAATTCTCTACAAAAAAGGTCTCTTAACATTTTGCCATAGCTCGCTTCGTTTTCGAGATATTTGCAGATATATCTCAAGGGAAGGGGCCTGACGGACATATTTCGAGATATTTCTTCTTCTTGTTGTTCTTCTTCTGCACAGCTAAGCTGGAAGTGGCATTTACAGCTCGCAATAGTGCAGAGTTATCTCAAAGAAAGGGGCCACGGTGTTTCTGTATCTCTATTATGTTGGTGCGGCTTCGGAACTTTTAAATATCTTGATATATCTCGAGAACTACGCCTCTGATCGAAAAATATCATAGAACATAAAAAGTAGGAAACTTAATTATCTACAAAAAAGGTCTCTTAACATTTTGCCATAGCTCGCTTCGTTTCCGAGATATTTGCAGATTTATCTCAAGGGAAGGGGCCTGACGGACATATTTCGAGATATTTCTTCTTCTTGTTGTTCTTCTTCTGCACAGCTAAGCTGGAAGTGGCATTTGCGGCTCGCACTAGTGCAGAGTTATCTCAAAGGAAGGGGCCACGGTGTTTCTGTATCCCTATTATGTTGGTGCGGCTTCGGAACTTTTAAATATCTCGATATATCTCGAAAACTACGCTTCTGATCAAAAAATATCATAGAACATAAAAAGTAGGAAACTTAATTCTCTACAAAAAAGGTTTCTTAACATTTTGCCATAGCTCGCTTCGTTTCCGAGATATTTGCATATTTATCTCAAGGGAAGGGGCCTGACGGACATATTTCGAGATATTTCTTCTTCTTGTTCTTCTTCTTCTGCACAGCTAAGCTGGAAGTGGCATTTACAGCTCGCAATAGTGCAGAGTTATCTCAAAGAAAGGGGCCACGGTGTTTCTGTATCTCTATTATGTTGGTGCGGCTTCGGAACTTTTAAATATCTTGATATATCTCGAGAACTACGCATCTGATCAAAAAATATCATACTACATAAAAAGTAGGAAACTTAATTCTCTACAAGAAAGGTCTCTAAACATTTTGCCATAGCTCGCTTCGTTTCCGAGATATTTGCAGATTTATCTCCAGGGAAGGGGCCTGACGGACATATTTCGAGATATTTCTTCTTCTTGTTGTTCTTCTTCTGCACAGCTAAGCTGGAAGTGGCATTTGCAGCTCGCAATAGTGCAGAGTTATCTCAAAGAGAGGGGCGACGGTGTTTCTGTATCTCTATTATGTTGGTGCGGCTTCGGAACTTTTAAGTATCTTGATCTATCTCGAGAACTACGCATCTGATCAAAAAATATCATAGAAGATAAAAAGTAGGAAACTTAATTCTCTACAAAAAAGGTCTCTTAACATTTCGCCATAGCTCGTTTCGTTTCCGAGATATTTGCAGATTTATCTCAAGGGAAGGGGCCTGTCGGACATATTTCGAGATACTTCTTCTTCTTGTTGTTCTTCTTCTGCACAGCTAAGCTGGAAGTGGCATTTGCGGCTCGCACTAGTGCAGAGTTATCTCAAAGAAAGGGGCCACGGTGTTTCTGTATCTCTATTATGTTGGTGCGGCTTCGGAACTTTTAAATATCTTGATATATCTCGAGAACTACGCATCTGATCAAAAAATATCATACTACATAAAAAGTAGGAAACTTAATTCTCTACAAGAAAGGTCTCTAAACATTTTGCCATAGCTCGCTTCGTTTCCGAGATATTTGCAGATTTATCTCCAGGGAAGGGGCCTGACGGACATATTTCGAGATATTTCTTCTTCTTGTTGTTCTTCTTCTGCACAGCTAAGCTGGAAGTGGCATTTGCAGCTCGCAATAGTGCAGAGTTATCTCAAAGAGAGGGGCGACGGTGTTTCTGTATCTCTATTATGTTGGTGCGGCTTCGGAACTTTTAAGTATCTTGATCTATCTCGAGAACTACGCATCTGATCAAAAAATATCATAGAAGATAAAAAGTAGGAAACTTAATTCTCTACAAAAAAGGTCTCTTAACATTTCGCCATAGCTCGTTTCGTTTCCGAGATATTTGCAGATTTATCTCAAGGGAAGGGGCCTGTCGGACATATTTCGAGATACTTCTTCTTCTTGTTGTTCTTCTTCTGCACAGCTAAGCTGGAAGTGGCATTTGCGGCTCGCACTAGTGCAGAGTTATCTCAAAGAAAGGGGCCACGGTGTTTCTGTATCTCTATTATGTTGGTGCGGCTTCGGAACTTTTAAATATCTTGATATATCTCGAGAACTACGCATCTGATCAAAAAATATCATACTACATAAAAAGTAGGAAACTTAATTCTCTACAAGAAAGGTCTCTAAACATTTTGCCATAGCTCGCTTCGTTTCCGAGATATTTGCAGATTTATCTCCAGGGAAGGGGCCTGACGGACATATTTCGAGATATTTCTTCTTCTTGTTGTTCTTCTTCTGCACAGCTAAGCTGGAAGTGGCATTTGCAGCTCGCAATAGTGCAGAGTTATCTCAAAGAGAGGGGCGACGGTGTTTCTGTATCTCTATTATGTTGGTGCGGCTTCGGAACTTTTAAGTATCTTGATCTATCTCGAGAACTACGCATCTGATCAAAAAATATCATAGAAGATAAAAAGTAGGAAACTTAATTCTCTACAAAAAAGGTCTCTTAACATTTCGCCATAGCTCGTTTCGTTTCCGAGATATTTGCAGATTTATCTCAAGGGAAGGGGCCTGTCGGACATATTTCGAGATACTTCTTCTTCTTGTTGTTCTTCTTCTGCACAGCTAAGCTGGAAGTGGCATTTGCGGCTCGCACTAGTGCAGAGTTATCTCAAAGAAAGGGGCCACGGTGTTTCTGTATCTCTATTATGTTGGTGCGGCTTCGGAACTTTTAAATATCTCGATATATCTCGAAAACTACGCTTCTGATCAGAAAATATCATAGAACATAAATTGTAGGAAACATAATTCTCTACAAAAAAGGTCTCTTAACATTTTGCCATAGCTCGCTTCGTTTCCGAGATATTTGCAGATATATCTCAAGGGAAGGGGCCTGACGGACATATTTCGAGATATTTCTTCTTCTTGTTGTTCTTCTTCTGCACAGCTAAGCTGGAAGTGGCATTTACAGCTCGCAATTGTGCAGAGTTATCTCAAAGAAAGGGGCCACGGTGTTTATGTATCTCTATTATGTTGGTGCGGCTTCGGAACTTTTAAATATCTTGATATATCTCGAAAACTACGCTTCTGATCAAAAAATATCATACAACATAAATTGTAGGAAACATAATTCTCTACAAAAAAGGTCTCTTAACATTTTGCCATAGCTCGCTTCGTTTCCGAGATATTTGCAGATATATCTCAAGGGAAGGGGCCTGACGGACATATTTCGAGATATTTCTTCTTCTTGTTGTTCTTCTTCTGCACAGCTAAGCTGGAAGTGGCATTTACAGCTCGCAATAGTGCAGAGTTATCTCAAAGAAAGGGGCCACGGTGTTTCTGTATCTCTATTATGTTCGTGCGGCTTCGGAACTTTTAAATATCTTGATATATCTCGAGAACTACGCTTCTGATCGAAAAATATCATAGAACATAAAAAGTAGGAAACACAATTCTCTACAAAAAAGGTCTCTTAACATTTTGCCATAGCTCGCTTCGTTTCCGAGATATTTGCAGATTTATCTCAAGGGAAGGGGCCTGACGGACATATTTCGAGATATTTCTTCTTCTTGTTGTTCTTCTTCTGCACAGCTAAGCTGGAAGTGGCATTTGCAGCTCGCAATAGTGCAGAGTTATCTCAAAGAAAGGGGCCACGGTGTTTCTGTATCTCTATTATGTTGGTGTGGCTTCGGAACTTTTAAATATCTTGATATATCTCGAGAACTACGCATCTGATCAAAAAATATCATAGAACATAAAAAGTAGGAAACTTAATTCTCTACAAAAAAGGTCTCTTAACATTTTGCCATAGCTCGCTTCGTTTCCGAGATATTTGCAGATTCAGCTCAAAGGAACTGGCCTGACGGACATATTTCGAGATATTTCTTCTTCTTGTTGTTCTTCCTCTGCACAGCTAAGCTGGAAGTGGCATTTGCAGCTCGCAATAGTGCAGAGTTATCTCAAAGAACGGGGCCACGGTGTTTCTGTATCTCTATTATGTTGGTGCGGCTTCGGAACTTTTAAATATCTCGATATATCTCGAAAACTACGCTTCTGATCAAAAAATATCATAGAACATAAATTGTAGGAAGCATAATTCTCTACAAAAAAGGTCTCTTAACATTTTGCCATAGCTCGCTTCGTTTTCGAGATATTTGCAGATATATCTCAAGGGAAGGGGCCTGACGGACATATTTCGAGATATTTCTTCTTCTTGTTGTTCTTCTTCTGCACAGCTAAGCTGGAAGTGGCATTTACAGCTCGCAATAGTGCAGAGTTATCTCAAAGAAAGGGGCCACGGTGTTTCTGTATCTCTATTATGTTGGTGCGGCTTCGGAACTTTTAAATATCTTGATATATCTCGAGAACTACGCCTCTGATCGAAAAATATCATAGAACATAAAAAGTAGGAAACTTAATTATCTACAAAAAAGGTCTCTTAACATTTTGCCATAGCTCGCTTCGTTTCCGAGATATTTGCAGATTTATCTCAAGGGAAGGGGCCTGACGGACATATTTCGAGATATTTCTTCTTCTTGTTGTTCTTCTTCTGCACAGCTAAGCTGGAAGTGGCATTTGCGGCTCGCACTAGTGCAGAGTTATCTCAAAGAAAGGGGCCACGGTGTTTCTGTATCCCTATTATGTTGGTGCGGCTTCGGAACTTTTAAATATCTCGATATATCTCGAAAACTACGCTTCTGATCAAAAAATATCATAGAACATAAATTGTAGGAAACATAATTCTCTACAAAAAACGTCTCTTAACATTTTGCCATAGCTCGCTTCGTTTCCGAGATATTTGCAGATTCAGCTCAAAGGAACTGGCCTGACGGACATATTTCGAGATATTTCTTCTTCTTGTTGTTCTTCCTCTGCACAGCTAAGCTGGAAGTGGCATTTGCAGCTCGCAATAGTGCAGAGTTATCTCAAAGAACGGGGCCACGGTGTTTCTGTATCTCTATTATGTTGGTGCGGCTTCGGAACTTTTAAATATCTCGATATATCTCGAAAACTACGCTTCTGATCAAAAAATATCATAGAACATAAATTGTAGGAAGCATAATTCTCTACAAAAAAGGTCTCTTAACATTTTGCCATAGCTCGCTTCGTTTTCGAGATATTTGCAGATATATCTCAAGGGAAGGGGCCTGACGGACATATTTCGAGATATTTCTTCTTCTTGTTGTTCTTCTTCTGCACAGCTAAGCTGGAAGTGGCATTTACAGCTCGCAATAGTGCAGAGTTATCTCAAAGAAAGGGGCCACGGTGTTTCTGTATCTCTATTATGTTGGTGCGGCTTCGGAACTTTTAAATATCTTGATCTATCTCGAGAACTACGCCTCTGATCGAAAAATATCATAGAAGATAAAAAGTAGGAAACTTAATTCTCTACAAAAAAGGTCTCTTAACATTTCGCCATAGCTCGTTTCGTTTCCGAGATATTTGCAGATTTATCTCAAGGGAAGGGGCCTGTCGGACATATTTCGAGATACTTCTTCTTCTTGTTGTTCTTCTTCTGCACAGCTAAGCTGGAAGTGGCATTTGCGGCTCGCACTAGTGCAGAGTTATCTCAAAGAAAGGGGCCACGGTGTTTCTGTATCCCTATTATGTTGGTGCGGCTTCGGAACTTTTAAATATCTCGATATATCTCGAAAACTACGCTTCTGATCAAAAAATATCATAGAACATAAAAAGTGGGAAACTTAATTCTCTACAAAAAAGGTTTCTTAACATTTTGCCATAGCTCGCTTCGTTTCCGAGATATTTGCATATTTATCTCAAGGGAAGGGGCCTGACGGACATATTTCGAGATATTTCTTCTTCTTGTTGTTCTTCTTCTGCACAGCTAAGCTGGAAGTGGCATTTGCGGCTCGCACTAGTGCAGAGTTATCTCAAAGGAAGGGGCCACGGTGTTTCTGTATCCCTATTATGTTGGTGCGGCTTCGGAACTTTTAAATATCTCGATATATCTCGAAAACTACGCTTCTGATCAAAAAATATCATAGAACATAAAAAGTAGGAAACTTAATTCTCTACAAAAAAGGTTTCTCAACATTTTGCCATAGCTCGCTTCGTTTCCGAGATATTTGCATATTTATCTCAAGGGAAGGGGCCTGACGGACATATTTCGAGATATTTCTTCTTCTTGTTGTTCTTCTTCTGCACAGCTAAGCTGGAAGTGGCATTTACAGCTCGCAATAGTGCAGAGTTATCTCAAAGAAAGGGGCCACGGTGTTTCTGTATCCCTATTATGTTGGTGCGGCTTCGGAACTTTTAAATATCTCGATATATCTCGAAAACTACGCTTCTGATCAAAAAATATCATACAGCATAAATTGTAGGAAACATAATTGTCTACAAAAAACGTCTCTTAACATTTTGCCATAGCTCGCTTCGTTTCCGAGATATTTGCAGATTCAGCTCAAAGGAACTGGCCTGACGGACATATTTCGAGATATTTCTTCTTCTTGTTGTTCTTCCTCTGCACAGCTAAGCTGGAAGGAGCATTTGCAGCTCGCAATAGTGCAGAGTTATCTCAAAGAAAGGGGCCACGGTGTTTCTGTATCTCTATTATGTTGGTGTGGCTTCGGAACTTTTAAATATCTTGATATATCTCGAGAACTACGCATCTGATCAAAAAATATCATAGAACATAAAAAGTAGGAAACTTAATTCTCTACAAAAAAGGTCTCTTAACATTTTGCCATAGCTCGCTTCGTTTCCGAGATATTTGCAGATTCAGCTCAAAGGAACTGGCCTGACGGACATATTTCGAGATATTTCTTCTTCTTGTTGTTCTTCCTCTGCACAGCTAAGCTGGAAGTGGCATTTGCAGCTCGCAATAGTGCAGAGTTATCTCAAAGAAAGGGGCCACGGTGTTTCTGTATCTCTATTATGTTGGTGCGGCTTCGGAACTTTTAAATATCTCGATATATCTCGAAAACTACGCTTCTGATCAAAAAATATCATAGAACATAAATTGTAGGAAGCATAATTCTCTACAAAAAAGGTCTCTTAACATTTTGCCATAGCTCGCTTCGTTTTCGAGATATTTGCAGATATATCTCAAGGGAAGGGGCCTGACGGACATATTTCGAGATATTTCTTCTTCTTGTTGTTCTTCTTCTGCACAGCTAAGCTGGAAGTGGCATTTACAGCTCGCAATAGTGCAGAGTTATCTCAAAGAAAGGGGCCACGGTGTTTCTGTATCTCTATTATGTTGGTGCGGCTTCGGAACTTTTAAATATCTTGATATATCTCGAGAACTACGCCTCTGATCGAAAAATATCATAGAACATAAAAAGTAGGAAACTTAATTATCTACAAAAAAGGTCTCTTAACATTTTGCCATAGCTCGCTTGGTTTCCGAGATATTTGCAGATTTATCTCAAGGGAAGGGGCCTGACGGACATATTTCGAGATATTTCTTCTTCTTGTTGTTCTTCTTCTGCACAGCTAAGCTGGAAGTGGCATTTGCGGCTCGCACTAGTGCAGAGTTATCTCAAAGAAAGGGGCCACGGTGTTTCTGTATCCCTATTATGTTGGTGCGGCTTCGGAACTTTTAAATATCTCGATATATCTCGAAAACTACGATTCTGATCAAAAAATATCATAGAACATAAATTGTAGGAAACATAATTCTCTACAAAAAACGTCTCTTAACATTTTGCCATAGCTCGCTTCGTTTCCGAGATATTTGCAGATTCAGCTCAAAGGAACTGGCCTGACGGACATATTTCGAGATATTTCTTCTTCTTGTTGTTCTTCCTCTGCACAGCTAAGCTGGAAGTGGCATTTGCAGCTCGCAATAGTGCAGAGTTATCTCAAAGAAAGGGGCCACGGTGTTTCTGTATCTCTATTATGTTGGTGCGGCTTCGGAACTTTTAAATATCTTGATATATCTCGAAAACTACGCTTCTGATCAAAAAATATCATACAACATAAATTGTAGGAAACATAATTCTCTACAAAAAAGGTCTCTTAACATTTTGCCATAGCTCGCTTCGTTTCCGAGATATTTGCAGATATATCTCAAGGGAAGGGGCCTGACGGACATATTTCGAGATATTTCTTCTTCTTGTTGTTCTTCTTCTGCACAGCTAAGCTGGAAGTGGCATTTACAGCTCGCAATAGTGCAGAGTTATCTCAAAGAAAGGGGCCACGGTGTTTCTGTATCTCTATTATGTTCGTGCGGCTTCGGAACTTTTAAATATCTTGATATATCTCGAGAACTACGCTTCTGATCGAAAAATATCATAGAACATAAAAAGTAGGAAACTTAATTCTCTACAAAAAAGGTCTCTTAACATTTTGCCATAGCTCGCTTCGTTTCCGAGATATTTGCAGATTTATCTCAAGGGAAGGGGCCTGACGGACATATTTCGAGATATTTCTTCTTCTTGTTGTTCTTCTTCTGCACAGCTAAGCTGGAAGTGGCATTTGCAGCTCGCAATAGTGCAGAGTTATCTCAAAGAAAGGGGCCACGGTGTTTCTGTATCTCTATTATGTTGGTGTGGCTTCGGAACTTTTAAATATCTTGATATATCTCGAGAACTACGCATCTGATCAAAAAATATCATAGAACATAAAAAGTAGGAAACTTAATTCTCTACAAAAAAGGTCTCTTAACATTTTGCCATAGCTCGCTTCGTTTCCGAGATATTTGCAGATTCAGCTCAAAGGAACTGGCCTGACGGACATATTTCGAGATATTTCTTCTTCTTGTTGTTCTTCCTCTGCACAGCTAAGCTGGAAGTAGCATTTGCGGCTCGCACTAGTGCAGAGTTATCTCAAAGAAAGGGGCCACGGTGTTTCTGTATCCCTATTATGTTGGTGCGGCTTCGGAACTTTTAAATATCTCGATATATCTCGAAAACTACGCTTCTGATCAAAAAATATCATACAGCATAAATTGTAGGAAACATAATTGTCTACAAAAAACGTCTCTTAACATTTTGCCATAGCTCGCTTCGTTTCCGAGATATTTGCAGATTCAGCTCAAAGGAACTGGCCTGACGGACATATTTCGAGATATTTCTTCTTCTTGTTGTTCTTCCTCTGCACAGCTAAGCTGGAAGGAGCATTTGCAGCTCGCAATAGTGCAGAGTTATCTCAAAGAACGGGGCCACGGTGTTTCTGTATCTCTATTATGTTGGTGCGGCTTCGGAACTTTTAAATATCTCGATATATCTCGAAAACTACGCTTCTGATCAAAAAATATCATAGAACATAAATTGTAGGAAGCATAATTCTCTACAAAAAAGGTCTCTTAACATTTTGCCATAGCTCGCTTCGTTTCCGAGATATTTGCAGATTTATCTCAAGGGAAGGGGCCTGACGGACATATTTCGAGATATTTCTTCTTCTTGTTGTTCTTCTTCTGCACAGCTAAGCTGGAAGTGGCATTTGCAGCTCGCAATAGTGCAGAGTTATCTCAAAGAAAGGGGCCACGGTGTTTCTGTACCTCTATTATGTTGGTGCGGCTTCGGAACTTTTAAATATCTTGATATATCTCGAGAACTACGCATCTGTTCAAAAAATATCATAGAACATAAAAAGTAGGAATCCTAATTTTCTACAAAAAAGGTCTCTTAACATTTTGCCGTAGCTCGCTTCGTTTCCGAGATATTTGCAGATTTATCTCAAGGGAAGGGGCCTGACGGACATATTTCCAGATATTTCTTCTTCTTGTTGTTCTTCTTCTGCACAGCTAAGCTGGAAGTGGCATTTGCCGCTCGCAATAGTGCAGAGTTATCTCAAAGAAAGGGGCCACGGTGTTTCTGTATCTCTATTATGTTGGTGCGGCTTCGGAACTATCAAATATCTTGATATATCTCGAGAACTACGCATCTGATCAAAAAATATCATAGAACATAAAAAGTAGGAAACTGAATTCTCTACAAAAAAGGTCTCTTAACGTTTTGCAATAGCTCGCTTCGTTTCCGAGATATTTGCAGATTTATCTCAAGGGAAGGGTCCTGACGGACATATTTCGAGATATTTCTTCTTCTTGTTGTTCTTCTTCTGCACAGCTAAGCTGGAAGCGGCATTTGCAGCTCGCAATAGTGCAGAGTTATCTCAAAGAAAGGGGCCACGGTGTTTCTGTACCTCTATTATGTTGGTGCGGCTTCGGAACTTTTAAATATCTTGATATATCTCGAGAACTACGCATCTGTTCAAAAAATATCATAGAACATAAAAAGTAGGAATCCTAATTTTCTACAAAAAAGGTCTCTTAACATTTTGCCGTAGCTCGCTTCGTTTCCGAGATATTTGCAGATTTATCTCAAGGGAAGGGGCCTGACGGACATATTTCCAGATATTTCTTCTTCTTGTTGTTCTTCTTCTGCACAGCTAAGCTGGAAGTGGCATTTGCCGCTCGCAATAGTGCAGAGTTATCTCAAAGAAAGGGGCCACGGTGTTTCTGTATCTCTATTATGTTGGTGCGGCTTCGGAACTTTTAAATATCTTGATATATCTCGAGAACTACGCATCTGATCAAAAAATATCATAGAACATAAAAACTAGGAAACTTAATTCTCTACAAAAAAGGTCTCTTAACATTTTGCCATAGCTCGCTTCGTTTCCGAGATATTTGCAGATTTATCTCAAGGGAAGGGGCCTAACGGACATATTTCGAGATATTTCTTCTTCTTGTTGTTCTTCTTCTGCACAGCTAAGCTTGAAGTGGCATTTGCGGCTCGCACTAGTGCAGAGTTATCTCAACGAAAGGGGCCACGGTGTTTCTGAATCTCTATTATGTTGGCGCGGCTTCGGAACTTTTAAATATCTCGATATATCTCGAAAACTACGCTTCTGATCAAAAAATATCATAGAACATAAATTGTAGAAAGCATAATTCTCTACAAAAAAGGTCTCTTAACATTTTGCCATAGCTCGCTTCGTTTCCGAGATATTTGCAGATATATCTCAAGGGAAGGGGCCTGACGGACATATTTCGAGATATTTCTTCTTCTTGTTGTTCTTCTTCTGCACAGCTAAGCTGGAAGTGGCATTTACAGCTCGCAATAGTGCAGAGTTATCTCAAAGAAAGGGGCCACGGTGTTTCTGTATCTCTATTATGTTGGTGCGGCTTCGGAAATTTTAATATCTTGATATATCTCGAGAACTACGCCTCTGATCGAAAAATATCATAGAACAGAAAAAGTAGGAAACTGAATTCTCTACAAAAAAGGTCTCTTAACATTTTGCCATAGCTCGCTTCGTTTCCGAGATATTTGCAGATTTATCTCAAGGGAAGGGGCCTGACGGACATATTTCGAGATATTTCTTCTTCTTGTTGTTCTTCTTCTGCCCAGCTAAGCTGGAAGTGGCATTTGCAGAGCGCAATAGTGCAGAGTTATCTCAAAGAAAGGGGCCACGGTGTTTCTGTATCTCTATTATGTTGGTGCGGCTTCGGAACTTTAAATATCTTGATATATCTCGAGAACTACGCATCTGATCAAAAAATATCATACTACATAAAAGGTAGGAAACTTAATGCTCTACAAGAAAGGTCTCTAAACATTTTGCCATAGCTCGCTTCGTTTCCGAGATATTTGCAGATTTATCTCAAGGGAAGGGGCCTGACGGACATATTTCGAGATATTTCTTCTTCTTGTTGTTCTTCTTCTGCACAGCTAAACTGGAAGTGGCATTTCCAGCTCGCAATAGTGCAGAGTTATCTCAACGAGAGGGGCCACGGTGTTTCTGTATCTCTATTATGTTGGTGCGGCTTCGGAACTTTTAAATATCTTGATATATCTCGAGAACTACGCATCTGATCAAAAAATATCATAGAACATAAAAACTAGGAAACTTAATTCTCTACAAAAAAGGTCTCTTAACATTTTGCCATAGCTCGCTTCGTTTCCGAGATATTTGCAGATTTATCTCAAGGGAAGGGTCCTGACGGACATATTTCGAGATATTTCTTCTTCTTGTTGTTCTTCTTCTGCACAGCTAAACTGGAAGTGGCATTTCCAGCTCGCAATAGTGCAGAGTTATCCCAAAGAAAGGGGCCACGGTGTTTCTGTATCTCTATTATGTTGGTGCGGCTTCGGAACTTTTAAATATCTCGATATATCTCGAAAACTACGCTTCTGATCAAAAAATATCATAGAACATAAATTGTAGGAAACATAATTCTCTACAAAAAAGGTCTCTTAACATTTTGCCATAGCTCGCTTCGTTTCCGAGATATTTGCAGATTTATCTCAAGGGAAGGGTCCTGATGGACATATTTCGAGATATTTCTTCTTCTTGTTGTTCTTCTTCTGCACAGCTAAGCTGGAAGTGGCATTTGCAGCTCGCAATAGTGCAGAGTTATCTCAAAGAAAGGGGCCACGGTGTTTCTGTACCTCTATTATGTTGGTGCGGCTTCGGAACTTTTAAATATCTTGATATATCTCGAGAACTACGCATCTGTTCAAAAAATATCATAGAACATAAAAAGTAGGAATCCTAATTTTCTACAAAAAAGGTCTCTTAACATTTTGCCGTAGCTCGCTTCGTTTCCGAGATATTTGCAGATTTATCTCAAGGGAAGGGGCCTGACGGACATATTTCCAGATATTTCTTCTTCTTGTTGTTCTTCTTCTGCACAGCTAAGCTGGAAGTGGCATTTGCCGCTCGCAATAGTGCAGAGTTATCTCAAAGAAAGGGGCCACGGTGTTTCTGTATCTCTATTATGTTGGTGCGGCTTCGGAACTTTCAAATATCTTGATATATCTCGAGAACTACGCATCTGATCAAAAAATATCATAGAACATAAAAAGTAGGAAACTTAATTCTCTACAAAAAAGGTCTCTTAACATTTTGCCATAGCTCGCTTCGTTTCCGAGATATTTGCAGATTTATCTCAAGGGAAGGGGCCTGACGGACATATTTCGAGATATTTCTTCTTCTTGTTGTTCTTCTTCTGCACAGCTAAGCTTGAAGTGGCATTTGCGGCTCGCACTAGTGCAGAGTTATCTCAACGAAAGGGGCCACGGTGTTTCTGTATCTCTATTATGTTGGTGCGGCTTCGGAACTTTTAAATATCTCGATATATCTCGAAAACTACGCATCTGATCAAAAAATATCATAGAACATAAAAAGTAGGAAACCTAATTTTCTACAAAAAAGGTCTCTCAACATTTTGCCGTAGCTCGCTTCGTTTCCGAGATATTTGCAGATTTATCTCAAGGGAAGGGGCCTGACGGACATATTTCGAAATATTTCTTATTCTTGTTGTTCTTCTTCTGCACAGCTAAGCTGGAAGTGGCATTTGCAGCCCGCAATAGTGCAGAGTTATCTCAAAGAAATGGGCCACGGTGTCTCTGTACCTCTATTATGTTGGTGCGGCTTCGGAACTTTTAAATATCTCGATATATCTCGAAAACTACGCTTCTGATCAAAAAATATCATAGAACATAAATTGTAGGAAACATAATTCTCTACAAAAAAGGTCTCTTAACATTTTGCCATAGCTCGCTTCGTTTCCGAGATATTTGCAGATTTATCTCAAGGGAAGGGTCCTGATGGACATATTTCGAGATATTTCTTCTTCTTGTTGTTCTTTTTCTGCACAGCTAAACTGGAAGTGGCATTTCCAGCTCGCAATCGTGCAGAGTTATCTCAAAGAAAGGGGCTACGGTGTTTCTGTATCTCTATTATGTTGGTGCGGCTTCGGAACTTTTAAATATCTTGATATATCTCGAGAACTACGCATCTGATCAAAAAATATCATAGAACATAAATTGTAGGAAACATAATTCTCTACAAAAAAGGTCTCTTAACGTTTTGCAATAGCTCGCTTCGTTTCCGAGATATTTGCAGATTTATCTCAAGGGAAGGGTCCTGATGGACATATTTCGAGATATTTCTTCTTCTTGTTGTTCTTCTTCTGCACAGCTAAACTGGAAGTGGCATTTCCAGCTCGCAATCGTGCAGAGTTATCTCAAAGAAAGGGGCCACGGTGTTTCTGTATCTCTATTATGTTGGTGCGGCTTCGGAACTTTTAAATATCTTGATATATCTCGAGAACTACGCCTCTGATCGAAAAATATCATAGAACATAAAAAGTAGGAAACTTAATTCTCTACAAAAAAGGTCTCTTAACATTTTGCCATAGCTCGCTTCGTTTCCGAGATATTTGCTGATTTATCTCAAGGGAAGGGGCCTGACGGACATATTTCGAGATATTTCTTCTTCTTGTTGTTCTTCTTCTGCACAGCTAAGCTGGAAGTGGCATTTGCAGCTCGCAATAGTGCAGAGTTATCGCAAAGAAAGGGGCCACGGTGTTTCTGTATCTCTATTATGTTGGTGCGGCTTCGGAACTTTTAAATATCTTGATATATCTCGAGAACTACGCATCTGATCAAAAAATATCATAGAACATAAAAAGTAGGAAACCTAATTTTCTACAAAAAAGGTCTCTTAACATTTTGCCGTAGCTCGCTTCGTTTCCGAGATATTTGCAGATTTATCTCAAGGGAAGGGGCCTGACGGACATATTTCGAAATATTTCTTATTCTTGTTGTTCTTCTTCTGCACAGCTAAGCTGGAAGTGGCATTTGCAGCCCGCAATAGTGCAGAGTTATCTCAAAGAAAGGGGCCACGGTGTCTCTGTACCTCTATTATGTTGGTGCAGCTTCGGAGCTTTTAAATATCTTGATATATCTCGAGAACTACGCATCTGATCAAAAAATATCATAGAACATAAAAAGTAGGAAACTTAATTCTCTACAAAAAAGGTCTCTTAACGTTTTGCAATAGCTCGCTTCCTTTCCGAGATATTTGCAGATTTATCTCAAGGGAAGGGTCCTGACGGACATATTTCGAGATATTTCTTCTTCTTGTTGTTCTTCTTCTGCACAGCTAAGCTGGAAGTGGCATTTGCAGCTCGCAATAGTGCAGAGTTATCTCAAAGAAAGGGGCCACGGTGTTTCTGTACCTCTATTATGTTGGTACGGCTTCGGAACTTTTAAATATCTTGATATATCTCGAGAACTACGCATCTGTTCAAAAAATATCATAGAACATAAAAAGTAGGAATCCTAATTTTCTACAAAAAAGGTCTCTTAACATTTTGCCGTAGCTCGCTTCGTTTCCGAGATATTTGCAGATTTATCTCAAGGGAAGGGGCCTGACGGACATATTTCCAGATATTTCTTCTTCTTGTTGTTCTTCTTCTGCACAGCTAAGCTGGAAGTGGCATTTGCCGCTCGCAATAGTGCAGAGTTACCTCAAAGAAAGGGGCCACGGTGTTTCTGTATCTCTATTATGTTGGTGCGGCTTCGGAACTTTCAAATATCTTGATATATCTCGAGAACTACGCATCTGATCAAAAAATATCATAGAACATAAAAAGTAGGAAACTTAATTCTCTACAAAAAAGGTCTCTTAACATTTTGCCATAGCTCGCTTCGTTTCCGAGATATTTGCAGATTTATCTCAAGGGAAGGGGCCTGACGGACATATTTCGAGATATTTCTTCTTCTTGTTGTTCTTCTTCTGCACAGCTAAGCTGGAAGCGGCATTTGCAGCTCGCAATAGTGCAGAGTTATCTCAAAGAAAGGGGCCACGGTGTTTCTGTACCTCTATTATATTGGTGCGGCTTCGGAACTTTTAAATATCTTGATATATCTCGAGAACTACGCATCTGTTCAAAAAATATCATAGAACATAAAAAGTAGGAATCCTAATTTTCTACAAAAAAGGTCTCTTAACATTTTGCCGTAGCTCGCTTCGTTTCCGAGATATTTGCAGATTTATCTCAAGGGAAGGGGCCTGACGGACATATTTCCAGATATTTCTTCTTCTTGTTGTTCTTCTTCTGCACAGCTAAGCTGGAAGTGGCATTTGCCGCTCGCAATAGTGCAGAGTTATCTCAAAGAAAGGGGCCACGGTGTTTCTGTATCTCTATTATGTTGGTGCGGCTTCGGAACTTTTAAATATCTTGATATATCTCGAGAACTACGCATCTGATCAAAAAATATCATAGAACATAAAAACTAGGAAACTTAATTCTCTACAAAAAAGGTCTCTTAACATTTTGCCATAGCTCGCTTCGTTTCCGAGATATTTGCAGATTTATCTCAAGGGAAGGGGCCTGACGGACATATTTCCAGATATTTCTTCTTCTTGTTGTTCTTCTTCTGCACAGCTAAGCTGGAAGTGGCATTTGCCGCTCGCAATAGTGCAGAGTTATCTCAAAGAAATGGGCCACGGTGTCTCTGTACCTCTATTATGTTGGTGCGGCTTCGGAACTTTTAAATATCTCGATATATCTCGAAAACTACGCTTCTGATCAAAAAATATCATAGAACATAAATTGTAGGAAACATAATTCTCTACAAAAAAGGTCTCTTAACATTTTGCCATAGCTCGCTTCGTTTCCGAGATATTTGCAGATTTATCTCAAGGGAAGGGTCCTGATGGACATATTTCGAGATATTTCTTCTTCTTGTTGTTCTTCTTCTGCACAGCTAAACTGGAAGTGGCATTTCCAGCTCGCAATCGTGCAGAGTTATCTCAAAGAAAGGGGCTACGGTGTTTCTGTATCTCTATTATGTTGGTGCGGCTTCGGAACTTTTAAATATCTTGATATATCTCGAGAACTACGCATCTGATCAAAAAATATCATAGAACATAAATTGTAGGAAACATAATTCTCTACAAAAAAGGTCTCTTAACGTTTTGCAATAGCTCGCTTCGTTTCCGAGATATTTGCAGATTTATCTCAAGGGAAGGGTCCTGATGGACATATTTCGAGATATTTCTTCTTCTTGTTGTTCTTCTTCTGCACAGCTAAACTGGAAGTGGCATTTCCAGCTCGCAATCGTGCAGAGTTATCTCAAAGAAAGGGGCCACGGTGTTTCTGTATCTCTATTATGTTGGTGCGGCTTCGGAACTTTTAAATATCTTGATATATCTCGAGAACTACGCCTCTGATCGAAAAATATCATAGAACATAAAAAGTAGGAAACTTAATTCTCTACAAAAAAGGTCTCTTAACATTTTGCCATAGCTCGCTTCGTTTCCGAGATATTTGCTGATTTATCTCAAGGGAAGGGGCCTGACGGACATATTTCGAGATATTTCTTCTTCTTGTTGTTCTTCTTCTGCACAGCTAAGCTGGAAGTGGCATTTGCAGCTCGCAATAGTGCAGAGTTATCGCAAAGAAAGGGGCCACGGTGTTTCTGTATCTCTATTATGTTGGTGCGGCTTCGGAACTTTTAAATATCTTGATATATCTCGAGAACTACGCATCTGATCAAAAAATATCATAGAACATAAAAAGTAGGAAACCTAATTTTCTACAAAAAAGGTCTCTTAACATTTTGCCGTAGCTCGCTTCGTTTCCGAGATATTTGCAGATTTATCTCAAGGGAAGGGGCCTGACGGACATATTTCGAAATATTTCTTATTCTTGTTGTTCTTCTTCTGCACAGCTAAGCTGGAAGTGGCATTTGCAGCCCGCAATAGTGCAGAGTTATCTCAAAGAAAGGGGCCACGGTGTCTCTGTACCTCTATTATGTTGGTGCAGCTTCGGAGCTTTTAAATATCTTGATATATCTCGAGAACTACGCATCTGATCAAAAAATATCATAGAACATAAAAAGTAGGAAACTTAATTCTCTACAAAAAAGGTCTCTTAACGTTTTGCAATAGCTCGCTTCCTTTCCGAGATATTTGCAGATTTATCTCAAGGGAAGGGTCCTGACGGACATATTTCGAGATATTTCTTCTTCTTGTTGTTCTTCTTCTGCACAGCTAAGCTGGAAGTGGCATTTGCAGCTCGCAATAGTGCAGAGTTATCTCAAAGAAAGGGGCCACGGTGTTTCTGTACCTCTATTATGTTGGTACGGCTTCGGAACTTTTAAATATCTTGATATATCTCGAGAACTACGCATCTGTTCAAAAAATATCATAGAACATAAAAAGTAGGAATCCTAATTTTCTACAAAAAAGGTCTCTTAACATTTTGCCGTAGCTCGCTTCGTTTCCGAGATATTTGCAGATTTATCTCAAGGGAAGGGGCCTGACGGACATATTTCCAGATATTTCTTCTTCTTGTTGTTCTTCTTCTGCACAGCTAAGCTGGAAGTGGCATTTGCCGCTCGCAATAGTGCAGAGTTACCTCAAAGAAAGGGGCCACGGTGTTTCTGTATCTCTATTATGTTGGTGCGGCTTCGGAACTTTCAAATATCTTGATATATCTCGAGAACTACGCATCTGATCAAAAAATATCATAGAACATAAAAAGTAGGAAACTTAATTCTCTACAAAAAAGGTCTCTTAACATTTTGCCATAGCTCGCTTCGTTTCCGAGATATTTGCAGATTTATCTCAAGGGAAGGGGCCTGACGGACATATTTCGAGATATTTCTTCTTCTTGTTGTTCTTCTTCTGCACAGCTAAGCTGGAAGCGGCATTTGCAGCTCGCAATAGTGCAGAGTTATCTCAAAGAAAGGGGCCACGGTGTTTCTGTACCTCTATTATATTGGTGCGGCTTCGGAACTTTTAAATATCTTGATATATCTCGAGAACTACGCATCTGTTCAAAAAATATCATAGAACATAAAAAGTAGGAATCCTAATTTTCTACAAAAAAGGTCTCTTAACATTTTGCCGTAGCTCGCTTCGTTTCCGAGATATTTGCAGATTTATCTCAAGGGAAGGGGCCTGACGGACATATTTCCAGATATTTCTTCTTCTTGTTGTTCTTCTTCTGCACAGCTAAGCTGGAAGTGGCATTTGCCGCTCGCAATAGTGCAGAGTTATCTCAAAGAAAGGGGCCACGGTGTTTCTGTATCTCTATTATGTTGGTGCGGCTTCGGAACTTTTAAATATCTTGATATATCTCGAGAACTACGCATCTGATCAAAAAATATCATAGAACATAAAAACTAGGAAACTTAATTCTCTACAAAAAAGGTCTCTTAACATTTTGCCATAGCTCGCTTCGTTTCCGAGATATTTGCAGATTTATCTCAAGGGAAGGGGCCTGACGGACATATTTCCAGATATTTCTTCTTCTTGTTGTTCTTCTTCTGCACAGCTAAGCTGGAAGTGGCATTTGCCGCTCGCAATAGTGCAGAGTTATCTCAAAGAAATGGGCCACGGTGTCTCTGTACCTCTATTATGTTGGTGCGGCTTCGGAACTTTTAAATATCTCGATATATCTCGAAAACTACGCTTCTGATCAAAAAATATCATAGAACATAAATTGTAGGAAACATAATTCTCTACAAAAAAGGTCTCTTAACATTTTGCCATAGCTCGCTTCGTTTCCGAGATATTTGCAGATTTATCTCAAGGGAAGGGTCCTGATGGACATATTTCGAGATATTTCTTCTTCTTGTTGTTCTTCTTCTGCACAGCTAAACTGGAAGTGGCATTTCCAGCTCGCAATCGTGCAGAGTTATCTCAAAGAAAGGGGCTACGGTGTTTCTGTATCTCTATTATGTTGGTGCGGCTTCGGAACTTTTAAATATCTTGATATATCTCGAGAACTACGCATCTGATCAAAAAATATCATAGAACATAAATTGTAGGAAACATAATTCTCTACAAAAAAGGTCTCTTAACGTTTTGCAATAGCTCGCTTCGTTTCCGAGATATTTGCAGATTTATCTCAAGGGAAGGGTCCTGATGGACATATTTCGAGATATTTCTTCTTCTTGTTGTTCTTCTTCTGCACAGCTAAACTGGAAGTGGCATTTCCAGCTCGCAATCGTGCAGAGTTATCTCAAAGAAAGGGGCCACGGTGTTTCTGTATCTCTATTATGTTGGTGCGGCTTCGGAACTTTTAAATATCTTGATATATCTCGAGAACTACGCCTCTGATCGAAAAATATCATAGAACATAAAAAGTAGGAAACTTAATTCTCTACAAAAAAGGTCTCTTAACATTTTGCCATAGCTCGCTTCGTTTCCGAGATATTTGCTGATTTATCTCAAGGGAAGGGGCCTGACGGACATATTTCGAGATATTTCTTCTTCTTGTTGTTCTTCTTCTGCACAGCTAAGCTGGAAGTGGCATTTGCAGCTCGCAATAGTGCAGAGTTATCGCAAAGAAAGGGGCCACGGTGTTTCTGTATCTCTATTATGTTGGTGCGGCTTCGGAACTTTTAAATATCTTGATATATCTCGAGAACTACGCATCTGATCAAAAAATATCATAGAACATAAAAAGTAGGAAACATAATTCTCTACAAAAAAGGTCTCTTAACATTTTGCCATAGCTCGCTTCGTTTCCGAGATATTTGCAGATTTATCTCAAGGGAAGGGTCCTGATGGACATATTTCGAGATATTTCTTCTTCTTGTTGTTCTTCTTCTGCCCAGCTAAGCTGGAAGTGGCATTTGCAGAGCGCAATAGTGCAGAGTTATCTCAAAGAAAGGGGCCACGGTGTTTCTGTATCTCTATTATGTTGGTGCGGCTTCGGAACTTTAAATATCTTGATATATCTCGAGAACTACGCATCTGATCAAAAAATATCATAGAACATAAAAAGTAGGAAACTTAATTCTCTACAAAAAAGGTCTCTTAACATTTTGCCATAGCTCGCTTCGTTTCCGAGATATTTGCTGATTTATCTCAAGGGAAGGGGCCTGACGGACATATTTCGAGATATTTCTTCTTCTTGTTGTTCTTCTTCTGCACAGCTAAGCTGGAAGTGGCATTTGCAGCTCGCAATAGTGCAGAGTTATCGCAAAGAAAGGGGCCACGGTGTTTCTGTATCTCTATTATGTTGGTGCGGCTTCGGAACTTTTAAATATCTTGATATATCTCGAGAACTACGCATCTGATCAAAAAATATCATAGAACATAAAAAGTAGGAAACATAATTCTCTACAAAAAAGGTCTCTTAACATTTTGCCATAGCTCGCTTCGTTTCCGAGATATTTGCAGATTTATCTCAAGGGAAGGGTCCTGATGGACATATTTCGAGATATTTCTTCTTCTTGTTGTTCTTCTTCTGCACAGCTAAACTGGAAGTGGCATTTCCAGCTCGCAATCGTGCAGAGTTATCTCAAAGAAAGGGGCCACGGTGTTTCTGTATCTCTATTATGTTGGTGCGGCTTCGGAACTTTTAAATATCTTGATATATCTCGAGAACTACGCATCTGATCAAAAAATATCATAGAACATAAAAAGTAGGAAACCTAATTTTCTACAAAAAAGGTCTCTTAACATTTTGCCGTAGCTCGCTTCGTTTCCGAGATATTTGCAGATTTATCTCAAGGGAAGGGGCCTGACGGACATATTTCGAAATATTTCTTATTCTTGTTGTTCTTCTTCTGCACAGCTAAGCTGGAAGTGGCATTTGCAGCCCGCAATAGTGCAGAGTTATCTCAAAGAAAGGGGCCACGGTGTCTCTGTACCTCTATTATGTTGGTGCAGCTTCGGAGCTTTTAAATATCTTGATATATCTCGAGAACTACGCATCTGTTCAAAAAATATCATAGAACATAAAAAGTAGGAATCCTAATTTTCTACAAAAAAGGTCTCTTAACATTTTGCCGTAGCTCGCTTCGTTTCCGAGCTATTTGCAGATTTATCTCAAGGGAAGGGGCCTGACGGACATATTTCCAGATATTTCTTCTTCTTGTTGTTCTTCTTCTGCACAGCTAAGCTGGAAGTGGCATTTGCCGCTCGCAATAGTGCAGAGTTATCTCAAAGAAAGGGGCCACGGTGTTTCTGTATCTCTATTATGTTGGTGCGGCTTCGGAACTTTCAAATATCTTGATATATCTCGAGAACTACGCATCTGATCAAAAAATATCATAGAACATAAAAAGTAGGAAACTTAATTCTCTACAAAAAAGGTCTCTTAACATTTTGCCATAGCTCGCTTCGTTTCCGAGATATTTGCAGATTTATCTCAAGGGAAGGGGCCTGACGGACATATTTCGAGATATTTCTTCTTCTTGTTGTTCTTCTTCTGCACAGCTAAGCTTGAAGTGGCATTTGCGGCTCGCACTAGTGCAGAGTTATCTCAACGAAAGGGGCCACGGTGTTTCTGTATCTCTATTATGTTGGTGCGGCTTCGGAACTTTTAAATATCTCGATATATCTCGAAAACTACGCATCTGATCAAAAAATATCATAGAACATAAAAAGTAGGAAACCTAATTTTCTACAAAAAAGGTCTCTCAACATTTTGCCGTAGCTCGCTTCGTTTCCGAGATATTTGCAGATTTATCTCAAGGGAAGGGGCCTGACGGACATATTTCGAAATATTTCTTATTCTTGTTGTTCTTCTTCTGCACAGCTAAGCTGGAAGTGGCATTTGCAGCCCGCAATAGTGCAGAGTTATCTCAAAGAAATGGGCCACGGTGTCTCTGTACCTCTATTATGTTGGTGCGGCTTCGGAACTTTTAAATATCTCGATATATCTCGAAAACTACGCTTCTGATCAAAAAATATCATAGAACATAAATTGTAGGAAACATAATTCTCTACAAAAAAGGTCTCTTAACATTTTGCCATAGCTCGCTTCGTTTCCGAGATATTTGCAGATTTATCTCAAGGGAAGGGTCCTGATGGACATATTTCGAGATATTTCTTCTTCTTGTTGTTCTTCTTCTGCACAGCTAAACTGGAAGTGGCATTTGCAGCTCGCAATAGTGCAGAGTTATCGCAAAGAAAGGGGCCACGGTGTTTCTGTATCTCTATTATGTTGGTGCGGCTTCGGAACTTTTAAATATCTTGATATATCTCGAGAACTACGCATCTGATCAAAAAATATCATAGAACATAAAAAGTAGGAAACCTAATTTTCTACAAAAAAGGTCTCTTAACATTTTGCCGTAGCTCGCTTCGTTTCCGAGATATTTGCAGATTTATCTCAAGGGAAGGGGCCTGACGGACATATTTCGAAATATTTCTTATTCTTGTTGTTCTTCTTCTGCACAGCTAAGCTGGAAGTGGCATTTGCAGCCCGCAATAGTGCAGAGTTATCTCAAAGAAAGGGGCCCCGGTGTCTCTGTACCTCTATTATGTTGGTGCAGCTTCGGAGCTTTTAAATATCTTGATATATCTCGAGAACTACGCATCTGATCAAAAAATATCATAGAACATAAAAAGTAGGAAACTTAATTCTCTACAAAAAAGGTCTCTTAACGTTTTGCAATAGCTCGCTTCCTTTCCGAGATATTTGCAGATTTATCTCAAGGGAAGGGTCCTGACGGACATATTTCGAGATATTTCTTCTTCTTGTTGTTCTTCTTCTGCACAGCTAAGCTGGAAGTGGCATTTGCAGCTCGCAATAGTGCAGAGTTATCTCAAAGAAAGGGGCCACGGTGTTTCTGTACCTCTATTATGTTGGTACGGCTTCGGAACTTTTAAATATCTTGATATATCTCGAGAACTACGCATCTGTTCAAAAAATATCATAGAACATAAAAAGTAGGAATCCTAATTTTCTACAAAAAAGGTCTCTTAACATTTTGCCGTAGCTCGCTTCGTTTCCGAGATATTTGCAGATTTATCTCAAGGGAAGGGGCCTGACGGACATATTTCCAGACATTTCTTCTTCTTGTTGTTCTTCTTCTGCACAGCTAAGCTGGAAGTGGCATTTGCCGCTCGCAATAGTGCAGAGTTATCTCAAAGAAAGGGGCCACGGTGTTTCTGTATCTCTATTATGTTGGTGCGGCTTCGGAACTTTCAAATATCTTGATATATCTCGAGAACTACGCATCTGATCAAAAAATATCATAGAACATAAAAAGTAGGAAACTTAATTCTCTACAAAAAAGGTCTCTTAACATTTTGCCATAGCTCGCTTCGTTTCCGAGATATTTGCAGATTTATCTCAAGGGAAGGGGCCTGACGGACATATTTCGAGATATTTCTTCTTCTTGTTGTTCTTCTTCTGCACAGCTAAGCTGGAAGTGGCATTTGCAGCTCGCAATAGTGCAGAGTTATCGCAAAGAAAGGGGCTACGGTGTTTCTGTATCTCTATTATGTTGGTGCGGCTTCGGAACTTTTAAATATCTTGATATATCTCGAGAACTACGCATCTGATCAAAAAATATCATAGAACATATAAAGTAGGAAACTGAATTCTCTACAAAAAAGGTCTCTTAACGTTTTGCAATAGCTCGCTTCGTTTCCGAGATATTTGCAGATTTATCTCAAGGGAAGGGTCCTGACGGACATATTTCGAGATATTTCTTCTTCTTGTTGTTCTTCTTCTGCACAGCTAAGCTGGAAGCGGCATTTGCAGCTCGCAATAGTGCAGAGTTATCTCAAAGAAAGGGGCCACGGTGTTTCTGTACCTCTATTATGTTGGTGCGGCTTCGGAACTTTTAAATATCTTGATATATCTCGAGAACTACGCATCTGTTCAAAAAATATCATAGAACATAAAAAGTAGGAATCCTAATTTTCTACAAAAAAGGTCTCTTAACATTTTGCCGTAGCTCGCTTCGTTTCCGAGATATTTGCAGATTTATCTCAAGGGAAGGGGCCTGACGGACATATTTCGAGATATTTCTTCTTCTTGTTGTACTTCTTCTGCACAGCTAAGCTTGAAGTGGCATTTGCGGCTCGCACTAGTGCAGAGTTATCTCAACGAAAGGGGCCACGGTGTTTCTGTATCTCTATTATGTTGGTGCGGCTTCGGAACTTTTAAATATCTCGATATATCTCGAAAACTACGCATCTGATCAAAAAATATCATAGAACATAAAAAGTAGGAAACCTAATTTTCTACAAAAAAGGTCTCTTAACATTTTGCCGTAGCTCGCTTCGTTTCCGAGATATTTGCAGATTTATCTCAAGGGAAGGGGCCTGACGGACATATTTCGAAATATTTCTTATTCTTGTTGTTCTTCTTCTGCACAGCTAAGCTGGAAGTGGCATTTGCAGCCCGCAATAGTGCAGAGTTATCTCAAAGAAATGGGCCACGGTGTCTCTGTACCTCTATTATGTTGGTGCGGCTTCGGAACTTTTAAATATCTCGATATATCTCGAAAACTACGCTTCTGATCAAAAAATATCATAGAACATAAATTGTAGGAAACATAATTCTCTACAAAAAAGGTCTCTTAACATTTTGCCATAGCTCGCTTCGTTTCCGAGATATTTGCAGATTTATCTCAAGGGAAGGGTCCTGATGGACATATTTCGAGATATTTCTTCTTCTTGTTGTTCTTCTTCTGCACAGCTAAACTGGAAGTGGCATTTCCAGCTCGCAATCGTGCAGAGTTATCTCAAAGAAAGGGGCTACGGTGTTTCTGTATCTCTATTATGTTGGTGCGGCTTCGGAACTTTTAAATATCTTGATATATCTCGAGAACTACGCATCTGATCAAAAAATATCATAGAACATAAATTGTAGGAAACATAATTCTCTACAAAAAAGGTCTCTTAACGTTTTGCAATAGCTCGCTTCGTTTCCGAGATATTTGCAGATTTATCTCAAGGGAAGGGTCCTGATGGACATATTTCGAGATATTTCTTCTTCTTGTTGTTCTTCTTCTGCACAGCTAAACTGGAAGTGGCATTTCCAGCTCGCAATCGTGCAGAGTTATCTCAAAGAAAGGGGCCACGGTGTTTCTGTATCTCTATTATGTTGGTGCGGCTTCGGAACTTTTAAATATCTTGATATATCTCGAGAACTACGCCTCTGATCAAAAAATATCATAGAACATAAAAAGTAGGAAACTTAATTCTCTACAAAAAAGGTCTCTTAACATTTTGCCATAGCTCGCTTCGTTTCCGAGATATTTGCTGATTTATCTCAAGGGAAGGGGCCTGACGGACATATTTCGAGATATTTCTTCTTCTTGTTGTTCTTCTTCTGCACAGCTAAGCTGGAAGTGGCATTTGCAGCTCGCAATAGTGCAGAGTTATCGCAAAGAAAGGGGCCACGGTGTTTCTGTATCTCTATTATGTTGGTGCGGCTTCGGAACTTTTAAATATCTTGATATATCTCGAGAACTACGCATCTGATCAAAAAATATCATAGAACATAAAAAGTAGGAAACATAATTCTCTACAAAATGGTCTCTTAACATTTTGCCATAGCTCGCTTCGTTTCCGAGATATTTGCAGATTTATCTCAAGGGAAGGGTCCTGATGGACATATTTCGAGATATTTCTTCTTCTTGTTGTTCTTCTTCTGCACAGCTAAACTGGAAGTGGCATTTCCAGCTCGCAATCGTGCAGAGTTATCTCAAAGAAAGGGGCCACGGTGTTTCTGTATCTCTATTATGTTGGTGCGGCTTCGGAACTTTTAAATATCTTGATATATCTCGAGAACTACGCATCTGATCAAAAAATATCATAGAACATAAAAAGTAGGAAAGCTAATTTTCTACAAAAAAGGTCTCTTAACATTTTGCCGTAGCTCGCTTCGTTTCCGAGATATTTGCAGATTTATCTCAAGGGAAGGGGCCTGACGGACATATTTCGAAATATTTCTTATTCTTGTTGTTCTTCTTCTGCACAGCTAAGCTGGAAGTGGCATTTGCAGCCCGCAATAGTGCAGAGTTATCTCAAAGAAAGGGGCCACGGTGTCTCTGTACCTCTACTATGTTGGTGCAGCTTCGGAGCTTTTAAATATCTTGATATATCTCGAGAACTACGCATCTGATCAAAAAATATCATAGAACATAAAAAGTAGGAAACTTAATTCTCTACAAAAAAGGTCCCTTAACGTTTTGCAATAGCTCGCTTCGTTTCCGAGATATTTGCAGATTTATCTCAAGGGAAGGGTCCTGACGGACATATTTCGAGATATTTCTTCTTCTTGTTGTTCTTCTTCTGCACAGCTAAGCTGGAAGTGGCATTTGCAGCTCGCAATAGTGCAGAGTTATCTCAAAGAAAGGGGCCACGGTGTTTCTGTACCTCTATTATGTTGGTGCGGCTTCGGAACTTTTAAATATCTTGATATATCTCGAGAACTGCGCATCTGTTCAAAAAATATCATAGAACATAAAAAGTAGGAAACCTAATTTTCTACAAAAAAGGTCTCTTAACATTTTGCCGTAGCTCGCTTCGTTTCCGAGATATTTGCAGATTTATCTCAAGGGAAGGGGCCTGACGGACATATTTCGAAATATTTCTTATTCTTGTTGTTCTTCTTCTGCACAGCTAAGCTGGAAGTGGCATTTGCAGCTCGCAATAGTGCAGAGTTATCTCAAAGAAAGGGGCCACGGTGTTTCTGTACCTCTATTATGTTGGTGCAGCTTCGGAGCTTTTAAATATCTTGATATATCTCGAGAACTACGCATCTGATCAAAAAATATCATAGAACATAAAAAGTAGGAAACTTAATTCTCTACAAAAAAGGTCTCTTAACATTTTGCCATAGCTCGCTTCGTTTCCGAGATATTTGCAGATTTATCTCAAGGGAAGGGGCCTGACGGACATATTTCGAGATATTTCTTCTTCTTGTTGTTCTTCTTCTGCACAGCTAAGCTGGAAGTGGCATTTGCAGCGCGCAATAGTGCAGAGTTATCTCAAAGAAAGGGGCCACGGTGTTTCTGTACCTCTATTATGTTGGTGCAGCTTCGGAGCTTTTAAATATCTTGATATATCTCGAGAACTACGCATCTGATCAAAAAATATCATAGAACATAAAAAGTAGGAAACTTAATTCTCTACAAAAAAGGTCTCTTAACATTTTGCCATAGCTCGCTTCGTTTCCGAGATATTTGCAGATTTATCTCAAGGGAAGGGGCCTGACGGACATATTTCGAGATATTTCTTCTTCTTGTTGTTCTTCTTCTGCACAGCTAAGCTGGAAGTGGCATTTGCAGCGCGCAATAGTGCAGAGTTATCTCAAAGAAAGGGGCCACGGTGTTTCTGTATCTCTATTATGTTGGTGCGGCTTCGGAACTTTTAAATATCTTGATATATCTCGAGAACTACGCATCTGTTCAAAAAATATCATAGAACATAAAAAGTAGGAATCCTAATTTTCTACAAAAAAGGTCTCTTAACATTTTGCCGTAGCTCGCTTCGTTTCCGAGATATTTGCAGATTTATCTCAAGGGAAGGGGCCTGACGGACATATTTCCAGATATTTCTTCTTCTTGTTGTTCTTCTTCTGCACAGCTAAGCTGGAAGTGGCATTTGCCGCTCGCAATAGTGCAGAGTTATCTCAAAGAAAGGGGCCACGGTGTTTCTGTATCTCTATTATGTTGGTGCGGCTTCGGAACTTTCAAATATCTTGATATATCTCGAGAACTACGCATCTGATCAAAAAATATCATAGAACATAAAAAGTAGGAAACCTAATTTTCTACAAAAAAGGTCTCTTAACATTTTGCCGTAGCTCGCTTCGTTTCCGAGATATTTGCAGATTTATCTCAAGGGGAGGTGCCTGACGGACATATTTCGAGATATTTCTTCTTCTTGTTGTTCTTCTTCTGCACAGCTAAGCTGGAAGTGGCATTTGCAGCGCGCAATAGTGCAGAGTTATCTCAAAGAAACGGGCCACGGTGTTTCTGTATCTCTATTATGTTGGTGCGGCTTCGGAACTTTTAAATATCTTGATATATCTCGAGAACTACGCATCTGATCAAAAAATATCATAGAACATAAAAAGTAGGAAACATAATTCTCTACAAAAAAGGTCTCTCAACATTTTCCCATAACTGGCATCGTTTCCGAGATATTTGCAGATTTATCTCAAGGGAAGGGGCCTGACGGACATATTTCGAGATATTTCTTCTTCTTGTTGTTCTTCTTCTGCACAGCTAAGCTTGAAGTGGCATTTGCGGCTCGCACTAGTGCAGAGTTATCTCAACGAAAGGGGCCACGGTGTTTCTGTATCTCTATTATGTTGGTGCGGCTTCGGAACTTTTAAATATCTCGATATATCTCGAAAACTACGCTTCTGATCAAAAAATATCATAGAACATAAATTGTAGGAAACATAATTCTCTACAAAAAAGGTCTCTCAACATTTTGCCATAGCTCGCTTCGTTTCCGAGATATTTGCAGATATATCTCAAGGGAAGGGGCCTGACGGACATATTTCCAGATATTTCTTCTTCTTGTTGTTCTTCTTCTGCACAGCTAAGCTGGAAGTGGCATTTGCAGCTCGCAATAGTGCAGAGTTATCTCAAAGAAAGGGGCCACGGTGTTTCTGTATCTCTATTATGTTGGTGCGGCTTCGGAACTTTTAAATATCTTGATATATCTCGAGAACTACGCATCTGTTCAAAAAATATCACAGAACATAAAAAGTAGGAATCCTAATTTTCTACAAAAAAGGTCTCTTAACATTTTCCCATAGCTGGCATCGTTTCCGAGATATTTGCAGATTTATCTCAAGGGAAGGGGCCTGACGGACATATTTCCAGATATTTCTTCTTCTTGTTGTTCTTCTTCTGCACAGCTAAGCTGGAAGTGGCATTTGCAGCGCGCAATAGTGCAGAGTTATCTCAAAGAAAGGGGCCACGGTGTTTCTGTATCTCTATTATGTTGGTGCGGCTTCGGAACTTTTAAATATCTTGATATATCTCGAGAACTACGCAGCTGATCAAAAAATATCATAGAACATAAAAAGTAGGAAACCTAATTTTCTACAAAAAAGGTCTCTTAACATTTTGCCGTAGCTCGCTTCGTTTCCGAGATATTTGCAGATTGATCTCAAGGGAAGGGGCCTGACGGACATATTTCGAAATATTTCTTATTCTTGTTGTTCTTCTTCTGCACAGCTAAGCTGGAAGTGGCATTTGCAGCCCGCAATAGTGCAGAGTTATCTCAAAGAAAGGGGCCACGGTGTCTCTGTACCTCTATTATGTTGGTGCAGCTTCGGAGCTTTTAAATATCTTGATATATCTCGAGAACTACGCATCTCATCAAAAAATATCATAGAACATAAAAAGTAGGAAACTTAATTCTCTACAAAAAAGGTCTCTTAACATTTTGCCATAGCTCGCTTCGTTTCCGAGATATTTGCAGATTTATCTCAAGGGAAGGGGCCTGACGGACATATTTCGAGATATTTCTTCTTCTTGTTGTTCTTCTTCTGCACAGCTAAGCTGGAAGTGGCATTTGCAGCGCGCAATAGTGCAGTGTTATCTCAAAGAAAGGGGCCACGGTGTTTCTGTATCTCTATTATGTTGGTGCGGCTTCGGAACTTTTAAATATCTTGATATATCTCGAGAACTACGCATCTGTTCAAAAAATATCATAGAACATAAAAAGTAGGAATCCTAATTTTCTACAAAAAAGGTCTCTTAACATTTTGCCGTAGCTCGCTTCGTTTCCGAGATATTTGCAGATTTATCTCAAGGGAAGGGGCCTGACGGACATATTTCCAGATATTTCTTCTTCTTGTTGTTCTTCTTCTGCACAGCTAAGCTGGAAGTGGCATTTGCCGCTCGCAATAGTGCAGAGTTATCTCAAAGAAAGGGGCCACGGTGTTTCTGTATCTCTATTATGTTGGTGCGGCTTCGGAACTTTCAAATATCTTGATATATCTCGAGAACTACGCATCTGATCAAAAAATATCATAGAACATAAAAAGTAGGAAACCTAATTTTCTACAAAAAAGGTCTCTTAACATTTTGCCGTAGCTCGCTTCGTTTCCGAGATATTTGCAGATTTATCTCAAGGGGAGGTGCCTGACGGACATATTTCGAGATATTTCTTCTTCTTGTTGTTCTTCTTCTGCACAGCTAAGCTGGAAGTGGCATTTGCAGCGCGCAATAGTGCAGAGTTATCTCAAAGAAACGGGCCACGGTGTTTCTGTATCTCTATTATGTTGGTGCGGCTTCGGAACTTTTAAATATCTTGATATATCTCGAGAACTACGCATCTGATCAAAAAATATCATAGAACATAAAAAGTAGGAAACTTAATTCTCTACAAAAAAGGTCTCTCAACATTTTCCCATAACTGGCATCGTTTCCGAGATATTTGCAGATTTATCTCAAGGGAAGGGGCCTGACGGACATATTTCGAGATATTTCTTCTTCTTGTTGTTCTTCTTCTGCACAGCTAAGCTGGAAGTGGCATTTGCAGCTCGCAATAGTGCAGAGTTATCGCAAAGAAAGGGGCCACGGTGTTTCTGTATCTCTATTATGTTGGTGCGGCTTCGGAACTTTTAAATATCTCGATATATCTCGAAAACTACGCTTCTGATCAAAAAATATCAGAGAACGTAAATTGTAGGAAACATAATTCTCTACAAAAAAGGTCTCTCAACATTTTGCCATAGCTCGCTTCGTTTCCGAGATATTTGCAGATATATCTCAAGGGAAGGGGCCTGACGGACATATTTCCAGATATTTCTTCTTCTTGTTGTTCTTCTTCTGCACAGCTAAGCTGGAAGTGGCATTTGCAGCTCGCAATAGTGCAGAGTTATCTCAAAGAAAGGGGCCACGGTGTTTCTGTATCTCTATTATGTTGGTGCGGCTTCGGAACTTTTAAATATCTTGATATATCTCGAGAACTACGCAGCTGATCAAAAAATATCATAGAACATAAAAAGTAGGAAACCTAATTTTCTACAAAAAAGGTCTCTTAACATTTTGCCGTAGCTCGCTTCGTTTCCGAGATATTTGCAGATTGATCTCAAGGGAAGGGGCCTGACGGACATATTTCGAAATATTTCTTATTCTTGTTGTTCTTCTTCTGCACAGCTAAGCTGGAAGTGGCATTTGCAGCCCGCAATAGTGTAGAGTTATCTCAAAGAAAGGGGCCACGGTGTCTCTGTACCTCTATTATGTTGGTGCAGCTTCGGAGCTTTTAAATATCTTGATATATCTCGAGAACTACGCATCTCATCAAAAAATATCATAGAACATAAAAAGTAGGAAACTTAATTCTCTACAAAAAAGGTCTCTTAACATTTTGCCATAGCTCGCTTCGTTTCCGAGATATTTGCAGATTTATCTCAAGGGAAGGGGCCTGACGGACATATTTCGAGATATTTCTTCTTCTTGTTGTTCTTCTTCTGCACAGCTAAGCTGGAAGTGGCATTTGCAGCGCGCAATAGTGCAGAGTTATCTCAAAGAAAGGGGCCACGGTGTTTCTGTATCTCTATTATGTTGGTGCGGCTTCGGAACTTTTAAATATCTTGATATATCTCGAGAACTACGCATCTGTTCAAAAAATATCATAGAACATAAAAAGTAGGAATCCTAATTTTCTACAAAAAAGGTCTCTTAACATTTTGCCGTAGCTCGCTTCGTTTCCGAGATATTTGCAGATTTATCTCAAGGGAAGGGGCCTGACGGACATATTTCCAGATATTTCTTCTTCTTGTTGTTCTTCTTCTGCACAGCTAAGCTGGAAGTGGCATTTGCCGCTCGCAATAGTGCAGAGTTATCTCAAAGAAAGGGGCCACGGTGTTTCTGTATCTCTATTATGTTGGTGCGGCTTCGGAACTTTCAAATATCTTGATATATCTCGAGAACTACGCATCTGATCAAAAAATATCATAGAACATAAAAAGTAGGAAACCTAATTTTCTACAAAAAAGGTCTCTTAACATTTTGCCGTAGCTCGCTTCGTTTCCGAGATATTTGCAGATTTATCTCAAGGGGAGGTGCCTGACGGACATATTTCGAGATATTTCTTCTTCTTGTTGTTCTTCTTCTGCACAGCTAAGCTGGAAGTGGCATTTGCAGCGCGCAATAGTGCAGAGTTATCTCAAAGAAACGGGCCACGGTGTTTCTGTATCTCTATTATGTTGGTGCCGCTTCGGAACTTTTAAATATCTTGATATATCTCGAGAACTACGCATCTGATCAAAAAATATCATAGAACATAAAAAGTAGGAAACTTAATTCTCTACAAAAAAGGTCTCTCAACATTTTCCCATAACTGGCATCGTTTCCGAGATATTTGCAGATTTATCTCAAGGGAAGGGGCCTGACGGACATATTTCGAGATATTTCTTCTTCTTGTTGTTCTTCTTCTGCACAGCTAAGCTGGAAGTGGCATTTGCAGCTCGCAATAGTGCAGAGTTATCGCAAAGAAAGGGGCCACGGTGTTTCTGTATCTCTATTATGTTGGTGCGGCTTCGGAACTTTTAAATATCTCGATATATCTCGAAAACTACGCTTCTGATCAAAAAATATCAGAGAACGTAAATTGTAGGAAACATAATTGTCTACAAAAAAGGTCTCTTAACATTTTGCCATAGCTCGCTTCGTTTCCGAGATATTTGCAGATTTATCTCAAGGGAAGGGGCCTGACGGACATATTTCGAGATATTTCTTCTTCTTGTTGTGCTTCTTCTGCACAGCTACGCTGGAAGTGGCATTTGCAGCTCGCAGTAGTGCAGAGTTATCTCAAAGAAAGGGGCCACGGTGTTTCTGTATCTCTATTATGTTGGTGCGGCTTCGGAACTTTTAAATATCTTGATATATCTCGAGAACTACGCATCTGTTCAAAAAATATCATACATCATAAAAAGTAGGAATCCTAATTTTCTACAAAAAAGGTCTCTTAACATTTTCCCATAGCTGGCATCGTTTCCGAGATATTTGCAGATTTATCTCAAGGGAAGGGGCCTGACGGACATATTTCGAGATATTTCTTCTTCTTGTTGTTCTTCTTCTGCACAGCTAAGCTTGAAGTGGCATTTGCGGCTCGCACTAGTGCAGAGTTATCTCAACGAAAGGGGCCACGGTGTTTCTGTATCTCTATTATGTTGGTGCGGCTTCGGAACTTTTAAATATCTCGATATATCTCGAAAACTACGCTTCTGATCAAAAAATATCATAGAACATAAATTGTAGGAAACATAATTCTCTACAAAAAAGGTCTCTCAACATTTTGCCATAGCTCGCTTCGTTTCCGAGATATTTGCAGATATATCTCAAGGGAAGGGGCCTGACGGACATATTTCCAGATATTTCTTCTTCTTGTTGTTCTTCTTCTGCACAGCTAAGCTGGAAGTGGCATTTGCAGCTCGCAATAATGCAGAGTTATCTCAAAGAAAGGGGCCACGGTGTTTCTGTATCTCTATTATGTTGGTGCGGCTTCGGAACTTTTAAATATCTTGATATATCTCGAGAACTACGCATCTGTTCAAAAAATATCATAGAACATAAAAAGTAGGAATCCTAATTTTCTACAAAAAAGGTCTCTTAACATTTTCCCATAGCTGGCATCGTTTGCGAGATATTTGCAGATTTATCTCAAGGGAAGGGGCCTGACGGACATATTTCCAGATATTTCTTCTTCTTGTTGTTCTTCTTCTGCACAGCTAAGCTGGAAGTGGCATTTGCAGCGCGCAATAGTGCAGAGTTATCTCAAAGAAAGGGGCCACGGTGTTTCTGTATCTCTATTATGTTTGTGCGGCTTCGGAACTTTTAAATATCTTGATATATCTCGAGAACTACGCATCTGTTCAAAAAATATCATAGAACATAAAAAGTAGGAATCCTAATTTTCTACAAAACAGTTCTCTTAACATTTTGCCGTAGCTCGCTTCGTTTCCGAGATATTTGCAGATTTATCTCAAGGGAAGGGGCCTGACGGACATATTTCCAGATATTTCTTCTTCTTGTTGTTCTTCTTCTGCACAGCTAAGCTGGAAGTGGCATTTGCAGCTCGCAATAGTGCAGAGTTATCTCAAAGAAAGGGGCCACGGTGTTTCTGTATCTCTATTATGTTGGTGCGGCTTCGGAACTTTTAAATATCTTGATATATCTCGAGAACTACGCAGCTGATCAAAAAATATCATAGAACATAAAAAGTAGGAAACCTAATTTTCTACAAAAAAGGTCTCTTAACATTTTGCCGTAGCTCGCTTCGTTTCCGAGATATTTGCAGCTTTATCTCAAGGGAAGGGGCCTGACGGACATATTTCGAAATATTTCTTATTCTTGTTGTTCTTCTTCTGCACAGCTAAGCTGGAAGTGGCATTTGCAGCCCGCAATAGTGCAGAGTTATCTCAAAGAAAGGGGCCACGGTGTCTCTGTACCTCTATTATGTTGGTGCAGCTTCGGAGCTTTTAAATATCTTGATATATCTCGAGAACTACGCATCTCATCAAAAAATATCATGGAACATAAAAAGTAGGAAACTTAATTCTCTACAAAAAAGGTCTCTTAAGGTTTTGCAATAGCTCGCTTTGTTTCCGAGATATTTGCAGATTTATCTCAAGGGAAGGGTCCTGACGGACATATTTCGAGATATTTCTTCTTCTTGTTGTTCTTCTTCTGCACAGCTAAACTGGAAGTGGCATTTCCAGCTCGCAATAGTGCAGAGTTATCCCAAAGAAAGGGGCCACGGTGTTTCTGTATCTCTATTATGTTGGTGCGGCTTCGGAACTTTTAAATATCTCGATATATCTCGAAAACTACGCTTCTGATTAAAAAATATCATAGAACATAAATTGTAGGAAACATAATTCTCTACAAAAAAGGTCTCTTAACATTTTGCCATAGCTCGCTTCGTTTCCGAGATATTTGCAGATTTATCTCAAGGGAAGGGGCCTGACGGACATATTTCGAGATATTTCTTCTTCTTGTTGTTCTTCTTCTGCACAGCTACGCTGGAAGTGGCATTTGCAGCTCGCAATAGTGCAGAGTTATCTGAAAGAAAGGGGCCACGGTGTTTCTGTATCTCTATTATGTTGGTGCGGCTTCGGAACTTTTAAATATCTTGATATATCTCGAGAACTACGCATCTGATCAAAAAATATCGTAGAACATAAAAAGTAGGAAACTTAATTCTCTACAAATAAGGTCTCTAAACATTTTGCCATAGCTCGCTTGGTTTCCGAGATATTTGCAGATTTATCTCAAGGGAAGGGGCCTGACGGACATATTTCGAGATATTCCTTCTTCTTGTTGTTCTTCTTCTGCACAGCTAAGCTGGAAGTGGCATTTGCAGCTCGCAGTAGTGCAGAGTTATCTCAAAGAAAGGGGCCACGGTGTTTCTGTATCTCTATTATGTTGGTGCGGCTTCGGAACTTTTAAATATCTTGATATATCTCGAGAACTACGCATCTGATCAGAAAATATCATAGAACATAAAAAGTAGGAAACTTAATTCTCTACAAAAAAGGTCTCTTAACATTTTGCCATAGCTCGCTTCGTTTCCGAGATATTTGCAGATTTATCTCAAGGGAAGGGGCCTGACGGACATATTTCGAGATATTTCTTCTTCTTGTTGTTCTTCTTCTGCACAGCTAAGCTGGAAGTGGCATTTGCAGCTCGCAATAGTGCAGAGTTATCTCAAAGAAAGGGGCCACGGTGTTTCTGTATCTCTATTATGTTGGTGCGGCTTCGGAACTTTTAAATATCTTGATATATCTCGAGAACTACGCATCTGTTCAAAAAATATCATACATCATGAAAAGTAGGAATCCTAATTTTCTACAAAAAAGGTCTCTTAACATTTTCCCATAGCTGGCATCGTTTCCGAGATATTTGCAGATTTATCTCAAGGGAAGGGGCCTGACGGACATATTTCGAGATATTTCTTCTTCTTGTTGTTCTTCTTCTGCACAGCTAAGCTTGAAGTGGCATTTGCGGCTCGCACTAGTGCAGAGTTATCTCAACGAAAGGGGCCACGGTGTTTCTGTATCTCTATTATGTTGGTGCGGCTTCGGAACTTTTAAATATCTCGATATATCTCGAAAACTACGCTTCTGATCAAAAAATATCATAGAACATAAATAGTAGGAAACATAATTCTCTACAAAAAAGGTCTCTCAACATTTTGCCATAGCTCGCTTCGTTTCCGAGATATTTGCAGATATATCTCAAGGGAAGGGGCCTGACGGACATATTTCCAGATATTTCTTCTTCTTGTTGTTCTTCTTCTGCACAGCTAAGCTGGAAGTGGCATTTGCAGCTCGCAATAGTGCAGAGTTATCTCAAAGAAAGGGGCCACGGTGTTTCTGTATCTCTATTATGTTGGTGCGGCTTCGGAACTTTTAAATATCTTGATATATCTCGAGAACTACGCATCTGTTCAAAAAATATCATAGAACATAAAAAGTAGGAATCCTAATTTTCTACAAAAAAGGTCTCTTAACATTTTCCCATAGCTGGCATCGTTTCCGAGATATTTGCAGATTTATCTCAAGGGAAGGGGCCTGACGGACATATTTCCAGATATTTCTTCTTCTTGTTGTTCTTCTTCTGCACAGCTAAGCTGGAAGTGGCATTTGCAGCTCGCAATAGTGCAGAGTTATCGCAAAGAAAGGGGCCACGGTGTTTCTGTATCTCTATTATGTTGGTGCGGCTTCGGAACTTTTAAATATCTTGATATATCTCGAGAACTACGCATCTGATCAAAAAATATCATAGAACATAAAAAGTAGGAAACCTAATTTTCTACAAAAAAGGTCTCTTAACATTTTGCCGTAGCTCACTTCGTTTCCGAGATATTTGCAGATTTATCTCAAGGGAAGGGTCCTGATGGACATATTTCGAGATATTTCTTCTTCTTGTTGTTCTTCTTCTGCACAGCTAAACTGGAAGTGGCATTTCCAGCTCGCAATCGTGCAGAGTTATCTCAAAGAAAGGGGCCACGGTGTTTCTGTATCTCTATTATGTTGGTGCGGCTTCGGAACTTTTAAATATCTTGATATATCTCGAGAACTACGCCTCTGATCGAAAAATATCATAGAACATAAAAAGTAGGAAACTTAATTCTCTACAAAAAAGGTCTCTTAACATTTTGCCATAGCTCGCTTCGTTTCCGAGATATTTGCAGATTTATCTCAAGGGAAGGGGCCTGACGGACATATTTCGAGATATTTCTTCTTCTTGTTGTTCTTCTTCTGCACAGCTAAGCTGGAAGTGGCATTTGCAGCTCGCAATAGTGCAGAGTTATCGCAAAGAAAGGGGCCACGGTGTTTCTGTATCTCTATAATGTTGGTGCGGCTTCGGAACTTTTAAATATCTTGATATATCTCGAGAACTACGCATCTGATCAAAAAATATCATAGAACATAAAAAGTAGGAAACCTAATTTTCTACAAAAAAGGTCTCTTAACATTTTGCCGTAGCTCGCTTCGTTTCCGAGATATTTGCAGATTTATCTCAAGGGAAGGGGCCTGACGGACATATTTCGAAATATTTCTTATTCTTGTTGTTCTTCTTCTGCACAGCTAAGCTGGAAGTGGCATTTGCAGCCCGCAATAGTGCAGAGTTATCTCAAAGAAAGGGGCCACGGTGTCTCTGTACCTCTATTATGTTGGTGCAGCTTCGGAGCTTTTAAATATCTTGATATATCTCGAGAACTACGCATCTGATCAAAAAATATCATAGAACATAAAAAGTAGGAAACCTAATTTTCTACAAAAAAGGTCTCTTAACATTTTGCCGTAGCTCGCTTCGTTTCCGAGATATTTGCAGATTTATCTCAAGGGAAGGGGCCTGACGGACATATTTCGAAATATTTCTTATTCTTGTTGTTCTTCTTCTGCACAGCTAAGCTGGAAGTGGCATTTGCAGCTCGCAATAGTGCAGAGTTATCTCAAAGAAAGGGGCCACGGTGTTTCTGAACCTCTATTATGTTGGTGCAGCTTCGCAGCTTTTAAATATCTTGATATATCTCGAGAACTACGCATCTGATCAAAAAATATCATAGAACATAAAAAGTAGGAAACTTAATTCTCTACAAAAAAGGTCTCTTAACATTTTGCCATAGCTCGCTTCGTTTCCGAGATATTTGCAGATTTAGCTCAAGGGAAGGGGCCTGACGGACATATTCCGAGATATTTCTTCTTCTTGTTGTTCTTCTTCTGCACAGCTAAGCTGGAAGTGGCATTTGCAGGTCGCAATAGTGCAGAGTTATCTCAAAGAGAGGGGCCACGGTGTTTCTGTATCTATTATGTTGGTGCGGCTTCGGAACTTTTAAATATCTTGATATATCTCGAGAACTACGCCTCTGATCGAAAAATATCATAGAACATAAAAAGTAGGAAACTTAATTCTCTACAAAAAAGGTCTCTTAACATTTTGCCATAGCTCGCTTCGTTTCCGAGATATTTGCAGATTTATCTCAAGGGAAGGGGCCTGACGGACATATTTCGAGATATTTCTTCTTCTTGTTGTTCTTCTTCTGCACAGCTAAGCTGGAAGTGGCATTTGCAGCGCGCAATAGTGCAGAGTTATCTCAAAGAAACGGGCCACGGTGTTTCTGTATCTCTATTATGTTGGTGCGGCTTCGGAACTTTTAAATATCTTGATATATCTCGAGAACTACGCATCTGACCAAAAAATATCATAGAACATAAAAAGTAGGAAACTTAATTCTCTACAAAAAAGGTCTCTTAACATTTTGCCATAGCTCGCTTCGTTTCCGAGATATTTGCAGATCTATCTCAAGGGAAGGGGCCTGACGGACATATTTCGAGATATTTCTTCTTCTTGTTGTTCTTCTTCTGCACAGCTAAACTGGAAGTGGCATTTGCAGCTCGCAATAGTGCAGAGTTATCGCAGAGAAAGGGGCCACGGTGTTTCTGTATCTCTATTATGTTGGTGCGGCTTCGGAACCTTTAAATATCTTGATATATCTCGAGAACTACGCATCTGATCAAAAAATATCATAGAACATAAAAAGTAGGAAACCTAATTTTCTACAAAAAAGGTCTCTTAACATTTTGCCGTAGCTCGCTTCGTTTCCGAGATATTTGCAGATTTATCTCAAGGGAAGGGGCCTGACGGACATATTTCGAAATATTTCTTCTTCTTGTTGTTCTTCTTCTGCACAGCTAAACTGGAAGTGGCATTTCCAGCTCGCAATAGTGCAGAGTTATCCCAAAGAAAGGGGCCACGGTGTTTCTGTATCTCTATTATGTTGGTGCGGCTTCGGAACTTTTAAATATCTCGATATATCTCGAAAACTACGCTTCTGATCAAAAAATCTCATAGAACATAAATTGTAGGAAACATAATTCTCTACAAAAAAGGTCTCTTAACATTTTGCCATAGCTCGCTTCGTTTCCGAGATATTTGCAGATTTATCTCAAGGGAAGGGTCCTGATGGACATATTTCGAGATATTTCTTCTTCTTGTTGTTCTTCTTCTGCACAGCTAAACTGGAAGTGGCATTTCCAGCTCGCAATCGTGCAGAGTTATCTCAAAGAGAGGGGCCACGGTGTTTCTGTATCTCTATTATGTTGGTGCGGCTTCGGAACTTTTAAATATCTTGATATATCTCGAGAACTACGCATCTGATCAGAAAATATCATAGAACATAAAAAGTAGGAAACTTAATTCTCTACAAAAAAGGTCTCTTAACATTTTGCCATAGCTCGCTTCGTTTCCGAGATATTTGCAGATTTATCTCAAGGGAAGGGGCCTGACGGACATATTTCGAGATATTTCTTCTTCTTGTTGTTCTTCTTCTGCACAGCTAAGCTGGAAGTGGCATTTGCAGCGCGCAATAGTGCAGAGTTATCTCAAAGAAAGGGGCCACGGTGTTTCTGTATCTCTATTATGTTGGTGCGGCTTCGGAACTTTTAAATATCTTGATATATCTCGAGAACTACGCATCTGTTCAAAAAATATCATAGAACATAAAAAGTAGGAATCCTAATTTTCTACAAAAAAGGTCTCTTAACATTTTGCCGTAGCTCGCTTCGTTTCCGAGATATTTGCAGATTTATCTCAAGGGAAGGGGCCTGACGGACATATTTCCAGATATTTCTTCTTCTTGTTGTTCTTCTTCTGCACAGCTAAGCTGGAAGTGGCATTTGCAGCTCGCAATAGTGCAGAGTTATCTCAAAGAAAGGGGCCACGGTGTTTCTGTATCTCTATTATGTTGGTGCGGCTTCGGAACTTTTAAATATCTTGATATATCTCGAGAACTACGCATCTGATCAAAAAATATCGTAGAACATAAAAAGTAGGAAACTTAATTCTCTACAAATAAGGTCTCTTAACATTTTGCGATAGCTCGCTTGGTTTCCGAGATATTTGCAGATTTATCTCAAGGGAAGGGGCCTGACGGACATATTTCGAGATATTTCTTCTTCATGTTGTTCTTCTTCTGCACAGCTAAGCTGGAAGTAGCATTTGCAGCTCGCAATAGTGCAGAGTTACCTCAAAGAAAGGGGCCACGGTGTTTCTGTATCTCTATGATGTTGGTGCGGCTTCGGAACTTTTAAATATCTCGATATATCTCGAAAACTACGCTTCTGATCAAAAAATATCAGAGAACGTAAATTGTAGGAAACATAATTCTCTACAAAAAAGGTCTCTTAGCATTTTGCCATAGCTCGCTTCGTTTCCGAGATATTTGCAGATCTATCTCAAGGGAAGGGGCCTGACGGACATATTTCGAGATATTTCTTCTTCTTGTTGTTCTTCTTCTGCACAGCTAAACTGGAAGTGGCATTTCCAGCTCGCAATCGTGCAGAGTTATCTCAAAGAGAGGGGCCACGGTGTTTCTGTATCTCTATTATGTTGGTGCGGCTTCGGAACTTTTAAATATCTTGATATATCTCGAGAACTACGCATCTGATCAAAAAATATCATAGAACATAAAAAGTAGGAAACTTAATTCTCTACAAAAAAGGTCTCTTAACATTTTGCCGTAGCTCGCTTCGTTTCCGAGATATTTGCAGATTTATCTCAAGGGAAGGGGCCTGACGGACATATTTCGAAATATTTCTTCTTCTTGTTGTTCTTCTTCTGCACAGCTAAGCTGGAAGTGGCATTTGCAGCTCGCAGTAGTGCAGAGTTGTCTCAAAGAAAGGGGCCACGGTGTTTCTGTATCTCTATTATGTTGGTGCGGCTTCGGAACTTTTAAATATCTTGATATATCTCGAGAACTACGCATCTGATCAGAAAATATCATAGAACATAAAAAGTAGGAAACTTAATTCTCTACAAAAAAGGTCTCTTAACATTTTGCCATAGCTCGCTTCGTTTCCGAGATATTTGCAGATTTATCTCAAGGGAAGGGGCCTGACGGACATATTTCGAGATATTTCTTCTTCTTGTTGTTCTTCTTCTGCACAGCTAAGCTGGAAGTGGCATTTGCAGCTCGCAATAGTGCAGAGTTATCGCAAAGAAAGGGGCCACGGTGTTTCTGTATCTCTATTATGTTGGTGCGGCTTCGGAACCTTTAAATATCTTGATATATCTCGAGAACTACGCATCTGATCAAAAAATATCATAGAACATAAAAAGTAGGAAACCTAATTTTCTACAAAAAAGGTCTCTTAACATTTTGCCGTAGCTCGCTTCGTTTCCGAGATATTTGCAGATTTATCTCAAGGGAAGGGGCCTGACGGACATATTTCGAAATATTTCTTCTTCTTGTTGTTCTTCTTCTGCACAGCTAAACTGGAAGTGGCATTTCCAGCTCGCAATAGTGCAGAGTTATCCCAAAGAAAGGGGCCACGGTGTTTCTGTATCTCTATTATGTTGGTGCGGCTTCGGAACTTTTAAATATCTCGATATATCTCGAAAACTACGCTTCTGATCAAAAAATATCATAGAACATAAATTGTAGGAAACATAATTCTCTACAAAAAAGGTCTCTTAACATTTTGCCATAGCTCGCTTCGTTTCCGAGATATTTGCAGATTTATCTCAAGGGAAGGGTCCTGATGGACATATTTCGAGATATTTCTTCTTCTTGTTGTTCTTCTTCTGCACAGCTAAACTGGAAGTGGCATTTCCAGCTCGCAATCGTGCAGAGTTATCTCAAAGAAAGGGGCCACGGTGTTTCTGTATCTCTATTATGTTGGTGCGGCTTCGGAACTTTTAAATATCTTGATATATCTCGAGAACTACGCCTCTGATCGAAAAATATCATAGAAGATAAAAAGTAGGAAACTTAATTCTCTACAAAAAAGGTCTCTTAACGTTTTGCAATAGCTCGCTTCGTTTCCGAGATATTTGCAGATTTATCTCAAGGGAAGGGGCCTGACGGACATATTCCGAGATATTTCTTCTTCCTGTTGTTCCTCTTCTGCACAGCTAAGCTGGAAGTGGCATTTGCAGGTCGCAATAGTGCAGAGTTATCTCAAAGAAAGGGGCCACGGTGTTTCTGTATCTCTATTATGTTGGTGCGGCTTCGGAACTTTTAAATATCTCGATATATCTCGAAAACTACGCTTCTGATCAAAAAATATCAGAGATCATAAATTGTAGGAAACATAATTCTCTACAAAAAAGGTCTCTTAGCATTTTGCCATAGCTCGCTTCGTTTCCGAGATATTTGCAGATTTATCTCAAGGGAAGGGGCCTGACGGACATATTTCGAGATATTTCTTCTTCTTGTTGTTCTTCTTCTGCACAGCTAAGCTGGAAGTGGCATTTGCAGCTCGCAATAGTGCAGAGTTATCTCAAAGAAAGGGGCCACGGTGTTTCTGTATCTCTATTATGTTGGTGCGGCTTCGGAACTTTTAAATATCTTGATATATCTCGAGAACTACGCATCTGATCAAATAATATCGTAGAACATAAAAAGTAGGAAACCTAATTTTCTACAAAAAAGGTCTCTTAACATTTTGCCGTAGCTCGGTTCGTTTCCGAGATATTTGCAGATTTATCTCAAGGGAAGGGGCCTGACGGACATATTTCGAGATATTTCTTCTTCTTGTTGTTCTTCTTCTGCACAGCTATGCTGGAAGTGGCATTTGCAGCGCGCAATAGTGCAGAGTTATCTCAAAGAAAGGGGCCACGGTGTTTCTGTATCTCTATTATGTTGGTGCGGCTTCGGAACTTTTAAATATCTTGATATATCTCGAGAACTACGCATCTGTTCAAAAAATATCATAGAACATAAAAAGTAGGAATCCTAATTTTCTACAAAAAAGGTCTCTTAACATTTTGCCGTAGCTCGCTTCGTTTCCGAGATATTTGCAGATTTATCTCAAGGGAAGGGGCCTGACGGACATATTTCCAGATATTTCTTCTTCTTGTTGTTCTTCTTCTGCACAGCTAAGCTGGAAGTGGCATTTGCAGCTCGCAATAGTGCAGAGTTATCTCAAAGAAAGGGGCCACGGTGTTTCTGTATCTCTATTATGTTGGTGCGGCTTCGGAACTTTTAAATATCTTGATATATCTCGAGAACTACGCATCTGATCAAAAAATATCGTAGAACATAAAAAGTAGGAAACTTAAATCTCTACAAATAAGGTCTCTTAACATTTTGCCATAGCTCGCTTCGTTTCCGAGATATTTGCAGATTTATCTCAAGGGAAGGGGCCTGACGGACATATTTCGAGATATTTCTTCTTCTTGTTGTTCTTCTTCTGCACAGCTAAGCTGGAAGTGGCATTTGCAGCTCGCAATAGTGCAGAGTTATCGCAAAGAAGGGGGCCACGGTGTTTCTGTATCTCTATTATGTTGGTGCCGCTTCGGAACTTTTAAATATCAGGATATATCTCGAGAACTACGCATCTGATCAGAAAATATCATAGAACATAAAAAGTAGGAAACTTAATTCTCTACAAATAAGGTCTCTTAACATTTTGCGATAGCTCGCTTGGTTTCCGAGATATTTGCAGATTTATCTCAAGGGAAGGGGCCTGACGGACATATTTCGAGATATTTCTTCTTCTTGTTGTTCTTCTTCTGCACAGCTATGCTGGAAGTGGCATTTGCAGCGCGCAATAGTGCAGAGTTATCTCAAAGAAAGGGGCCACGGTGTTTCTGTATCTCTATTATGTTGGTGCGGCTTCGGAACTTTTAAATATCTTGATATATCTCGAGAACTACGCATCTGTTCAAAAAATATCATAGAACATAAAAAGTAGGAATCCTAATTTTCTACAAAAAAGGTCTCTTAACATTTTGCCGTAGCTCGCTTCGTTTCCGAGATATTTGCAGATTTATCTCAAGGGAAGGGGCCTGACGGACATATTTCCAGATATTTCTTCTTCTTGTTGTTCTTCTTCTGCACAGCTAAGCTGGAAGTGGCATTTGCAGCTCGCAATAGTGCAGAGTTATCTCAAAGAAAGGGGCCACGGTGTTTCTGTATCTCTATTATGTTGGTGCGGCTTCGGAACTTTTAAATATCTTGATATATCTCGAGAACTACGCATCTGATCAAAAAATATCGTAGAACATAAAAAGTAGGAAACTTAAATCTCTACAAATAAGGTCTCTTAACATTTTGCCATAGCTCGCTTCGTTTCCGAGATATTTGCAGATTTATCTCAAGGGAAGGGGCCTGACGGACATATTTCGAGATATTTCTTCTTCTTGTTGTTCTTCTTCTGCACAGCTAAGCTGGAAGTGGCATTTGCAGCTCGCAATAGTGCAGAGTTATCGCAAAGAAGGGGGCCACGGTGTTTCTGTATCTCTATTATGTTGGTGCCGCTTCGGAACTTTTAAATATCAGGATATATCTCGAGAACTACGCATCTCATCAAAAAATATCATAGAACATAAAAAGTAGGAAACTTAATTCTCTACAAATAAGGTCTCTTAACATTTTGCGATAGCTCGCTTGGTTTCCGAGATATTTGCAGATTTATCTCAAGGGAAGGGGCCTGACGGACATATTTCGAGATATTTCTTCTTCATGTTGTTCTTCTTCTGCACAGCTAAGCTGGAAGTGGCATTTGCAGCTCGCAATAGTGCAGAGTTACCTCAAAGAAAGGGGCCACGGTGTTTCTGTATCTCTATTATGTTGGTGCGGCTTCGGACCTTTTAAGAAACTTGATATATCTCGAGAACTACGCATCTGATCAAAAAATATCATAGAAGATAAAAAGTAGGAAACTTAATTCTCTACAAAAAAGGTCTCTTAACATTTTGCCATAGCTGGCTTCGTTTCCGAGATATTTGCAGATTTATCTCAAGGGAAGGGGCCTGACGGACATATTTCGAGATATTTCTTTTTCTTGTTGTTCTTCATCTGCACAGCTAAGCTGGAAGTGGCATTTGCAGCGCGCAATAGTGCAGAGTTATCTCAAAGAAAGGGGCCACGGTGTTTCTGTATCTCTATTATGTTGGTGCGGCTTCGGAACTTTTAAATATCTTGATATATCTCGAGAACTACGCATCTGTTCAAAAAATATCATAGAACATAAAAAGTAGGAATCCTAATTTTCTACAAAAAAGGTCTCCTAACATTTTGCCGTAGCTCGCTTCGTTTCCGAGATATTTGCAGATTTATCTCAAGGGAAGGGGCCTGACGGACATATTTCCAGATATTTCTTCTTCTTGTTGTTCTTCTTCTGCACAGCTAAGCTGGAAGTGGCATTTGCAGCTCGCAATAGTGCAGAGTTATCTCAAAGAAAGGGGCCACGGTGTTTCTGTATCTCTATTATGTTGGTGCGGCTTCGGAACTTTTAAATATCTTGATATATCTCGAGAACTACGGATCTGATTAGAAAATATCATAGAACATAAAAAGTAGGAAACTTAATTCTCTACAAAAAAGGTCTCTTAACATTTTGCCATAGCTCGCTTCGTTTCCGAGATATTTGCAGATTTATCTCAAGGGAAGGGGCCTGACGGACATATTTCGAGATATTTCTTCTTCTTGTTGTTCTTCTTCTGCACAGCTAAGCTGGAAGTGGCATTTGCAGCGCGCAATAGTGCAGAGTTATCTCAAAGAAAGGGGCCACGGTGTTTCTGTATCTCTATTATGTTGGTGCGGCTTCGGAACTTTTAAATATCTTGATATATCTCGAGAACTACGCATCTGTTCAAAAAATATCATAGAACATAAAAAGTAGGAATCCTAATTTTCTACAAAAAAGGTCTCTTAACATTTTGCCGTAGCTCGCTTCGTTTCCGAGATATTTGCAGATTTATCTCAAGGGAAGGGGCCTGACGGACATATTTCCAGATATTTCTTCTTCTTGTTGTTCTTCTTCTGCACAGCTAAGCTGGAAGTGGCATTTGCAGCTCGCAATAGTGCAGAGTTATCTCAAAGAAAGGGGCCACGGTGTTTCTGTATCTCTATTATGTTGGTGCGGCTTCGGAACTTTTAAATATCTTGATATATCTCGAGAACTACGCATCTGATCAAAAAATATCGTAGAACATAAAAAGTAGGAAACTTAAATCTCTACAAATAAGGTCTCTTAACATTTTGCCATAGCTCGCTTCGTTTCCGAGATATTTGCAGATTTATCTCAAGGGAAGGGGCCTGACGGACATATTTCGAGATATTTCTTCTTCTTGTTGTTCTTCTTCTGCACAGCTAAGCTGGAAGTGGCATTTGCAGCTCGCAATAGTGCAGAGTTATCGCAAAGAAGGGGGCCACGGTGTTTCTGTATCTCTATTATGTTGGTGCCGCTTCGGAACTTTTAAATATCTTGTGATATCTCGAGAACTACGCATCTGATCAAGAAATATCATAAAACATAAAAAGTAGAAAACTTAATTCTCTACAAAAAAGGTCTCTTAACATTTTCCCATAGCTGGCATCGTTTCCGAGATATTTGCAGATTTAGCTCAAGGGAAGGGGCCTGACGGACATATTCCGAGATATTTCTTCTTCTTGTTGTCCCTCTTCTGCACAGCTAAGCTGGAAGTGGCATTTGCAGCTCGCAATAGTGCAGAGTTATCTCAAAGAAAGGGGCCACGGTGTTTCTGTATCTCTATTATGTTGGTGCGGCTTCGGAACGTTTAAATATCTTGATATATCTCGAGAACTACGCATCTGATCAAAAAATATCATAGAACATAAAAAGTAGGAAACCTAATTTTCTACAAAAAAGGTCTCTTAACATTTTGCAGTAGCTCGCTTCGTTTCCGAGATATTTGCAGATTTATCTCAAGGGAAGGGGCCTGACGGACATATTTCGAGATATATCTTCTTCTTGTTGTTCTTCTTCTGCACAGCTAAACTGGAAGTGGCATTTCCAGCTCGCAATCGTGCAGAGTTATCTCAAAGAGAGGGGCCACGGTGTTTCTGTATCTCTATTATGTTGGTGCGGCTTCGGAACTTTTAAATATCTTGATATATCTCGAGAACTACGCATCTGATCAAAAAATATCAAAGAACATAAAAAGTAGGAAACCTAATTTTCTACAAAAAAGGTCTCTTAACATTTTGCCGTAGCTCGCTTCGTTTCCGAGATATTTGCAGATTTATCTCAAGGGAAGGGGCCTGACGGACATATTTCGAAATATTTCTTATTCTTGTTGTTCTTCTTCTGCACAGCTAAGCTGGAAGTGGCATTTGCAGCTCGCAATAGTGCAGAGTTATCTCAAAGAAAGGGGCCACGGTGTTTCTGTACCTCTATTATGTTGGTACAGCTTCGGAGCTTTTAAATATCTTGATATATCTCGAGAACTACGCATCTGATCAAAAAATATCATAGAACATAAAAAGTAGGAAACTTAATTCTCTACAAAAAAGGTCTCTTAGCATTTTCCCATAGCTGGCATCGTTTCCGAGATATTTGCAGATTTATCTCAAGGGAAGGGGCCTGACGGACATATTCCGAGATATTTCTTCTTCTTGTTGTTCCTCTTCTGCACAGCTAAGCTGGAAGTGGCATTTGCAGGTCGCAATAGTGCAGAGTTATCTCAAAGAAAGGGGCCACGGTGTTTCTGTATCTCTATTATGTTGGTGCAGCTTCGGAACTTTTAAATATCTCGATATATCTCGAAAACTACGCTTCTGATCAAAAAATATCAGAGAACGTAAATTGTAGGAAACATAATTCTCTACAAAAAAGGTCTCTTAACATTTTGCCATAGCTCGCTTCGTTTCCGAGATATTTGCAGATTTATCTCAAGGGAAGGGGCCTGACGGACATATTTCGAGATATTCCTTCTTCTTGTTGTTCTTCTTCTGCACAGCTAAGCTGGAAGTGGCATTTGCAGCTCGCAATAGTGCAGAGTTACCTCAAAGAAAGGGGCCACGGTGTTTCTGTATCTCTATTATGTTGGTGCCGCTTCGGAACTTTTAAATATCAGGATATATCTCGAGAACTACGCATCTGATCAAAAAATATCATAGAACATAAAAAGTAGGAAACTTAATTCTCTACAAAAATGGTCTCTTAACATTTTGCCATAGCTCGCTTCGTTTCCGAGATATTTGCAGATTTATCTCAAGGGAAGGGGCCTGACGGACATATTTCGAGATATTTCTTCTTCTTGTTGTTCTTCTTCTGCACAGCTAAGCTGGAAGTGGCATTTGCAGCGCGCAATAGTGCAGAGTTATCTCAAAGAAAGGGGCCACGGTGTTTCTGTATCTCTATTATGTTGGTGCGGCTTCGGAACTTTTAAATATCTTGATATATCTCGAGAACTACGCATCTGTTCAAAAAATATCATAGAACATAAAAAGTAGGAATCCTAATTTTCTACAAAAAAGGTCGCTTAACATTTTGCCGTAGCTCGCTTCGTTTCCGAGATATTTGCAGATTTATCTCAAGGGAAGGGGCCTGACGGACATATTTCCAGATATTTCTTCTTCTTGTTGTTCTTCTTCTGCACAGCTAAGCTGGAAGTGGCATTTCCAGCTCGCAATCATGCATAGTTATCTCAAAGAGAGGGGCCACGGTGTTTCTGTATCTCTATTATGTTGGTGCGGCTTCGAAACTTTTAAATACCTTGATATATCTCGAGAACTACGCCTCTGATCGAAAAATATCATAGAACATAAAAAGTAGGAAACTTAATTCTCTACAAAGAAGGTCTCTTAACATTTTGCCATAGCTCGCTTCGTTTCCGAGATATTTGCAGATTTATCTCAAGGGAAGGGGCCTGACGGACATATTTCGAGATATTTCTTCTTCTTGTTGTTCTTCTTCTGCACAGCTAAGCTGGAAGTGGCATTTGCAGCTCGCAATAGTGCAGAGTTATCGCAAAGAAAGGGGCCACGGTGTTTCTGTATCTCTATTATGTTGGTGCAGCTTCGGAGCTTTTAAATATCTTGATATATCTCGAGAACTACGCATCTGATCAAAAAATATCATAGAACATAAAAAGTAGGAAACTTAATTCTCTACAAAAAAGGTCTCTTAACATTTTGCCATAGCTCGCTTCGTTTCCGAGATATTTGCAGATTTATCTCAAGGGAAGGGGCCTGACGGACATATTTCGAGATATTTCTTCCTCTTGTTGTTCTTCTTCTGCACAGCTAAGCTGGAAGTGGCATTTGCTGCGCGCAATAGTGCAGAGTTATCTCAAAGAAAGGGGCCACGGTGATTCTGTATCTCTATTATGTTGGTGCGGCTTCGGAACTTTTAAATATCTTGATATATCTCGAGAACTACGCATCTGATCAAGAAATATCATAAAACATAAAAAGTAGAAAACTTAATTCTCTACAAAAAAGGTCTCTTAACATTTTCCCTTAGCTGGCATCGTTTCCGAGATATTTGCAGATTTAGCTCACGGGAAGGGGCCTGACGGACATATTCCGAGATATTTCTTCTTCTTGTTGTTCCTCTTCTGCACAGCTAAGCTGGAAGTGGCATTTGCAGGTCGCAATAGTGCAGAGTTATCTCAAAGAAAGGGGCCACGGTGTTTCTGTATCTCTATTATGTTGGTGCAGCTTCGGAACTTTTAAATATCTCGATATATCTCGAAAACTACGCTTCTGATCAAAAAATATCAGAGAACGTAAATTGTAGGAAACATAATTCTCTACAAAAAAGGTCTCTTAACATTTTGCCATAGCTCGCTTCGTTTCCGAGATATTTGCAGATTTATCTCAAGGGAAGGGGCCTGACGGACATATTTCGAGATATTCCTTCTTCTTGTTGTTCTTCTTCTGCACAGCTAAGCTGGAAGTGGCATTTGCAGCTCGCAATAGTGCAGAGTTACCTCAAAGAAAGGGGCCACGGTGTTTCTGTATCTCTATTATGTTGGTGCCGCTTCGGAACTTTTAAATATCAGGATATATCTCGAGAACTACGCATCTGATCAAAAAATATCATAGAACATAAAAAGTAGGAAACTTAATTCTCTACAAAAATGGTCTCTTAACATTTTGCCATAGCTCGCTTCGTTTCCGAGATATTTGCAGATTTATCTCAAGGGAAGGGGCCTGACGGACATATTTCGAGATATTTCTTCTTCTTGTTGTTCTTCTTCTGCACAGCTAAGCTGGAAGTGGCATTTGCAGCGCGCAATAGTGCAGAGTTATCTCAAAGAAAGGGGCCACGGTGTTTCTGTATCTCTATTATGTTGGTGCGGCTTCGGAACTTTTAAATATCTTGATATATCTCGAGAACTACGCATCTGTTCAAAAAATATCATAGAACATAAAAAGTAGGAATCCTAATTTTCTACAAAAAAGGTCGCTTACCATTTTGCCGTAGCTCGCTTCGTTTCCGAGATATTTGCAGATTTATCTCAAGGGAAGGGGCCTGACGGACATATTTCCAGATATTTCTTCTTCTTGTTGTTCTTCTTCTGCACAGCTAAGCTGGAAGTGGCATTTCCAGCTCGCAATCATGCATAGTTATCTCAAAGAGAGGGGCCACGGTGTTTCTGTATCTCTATTATGTTGGTGCGGCTTCGAAACTTTTAAATATCTTGATATATCTCGAGAACTACGCCTCTGATCGAAAAATATCATAGAACATAAAAAGTAGGAAACTTAATTCTCTACAAAGAAGGTCTCTTAACATTTTGCCATAGCTCGCTTCGTTTCCGAGATATTTGCAGATTTATCTCAAGGGAAGGGGCCTGACGGACATATTTCGAGATATTTCTTCTTCTTGTTGTTCTTCTTCTGCACAGCTAAGCTGGAAGTGGCATTTGCAGCTCGCAATAGTGCAGAGTTATCGCAAAGAAAGGGGCCACGGTGTTTCTGTATCTCTATTATGTTGGTGCAGCTTCGGAGCTTTTAAATATCTTGATATATCTCGAGAACTACGCATCTGATCAAAAAATATCATAGAACATAAAAAGTAGGAAACTTAATTCTCTACAAAAAAGGTCTCTTAACATTTTGCCATAGCTCGCTTCGTTTCCGAGATATTTGCAGATTTATCTCAAGGGGAGGGGCCTGACGGACATATTTCGAGATATTTCTTCTTCTTGTTGTTCTTCTTCTGTACAGCTAAGCTGGAAGTGGCATTTGCAGCTCGCAATAGTGCAGAGTTATCGCAAAGAAAGGGGCCACGGTGTTTCTGTATCCCTATTATGTTGGTGCAGCTTCGGAGCTTTTAAATATCTTGATATATCTCGAGAACTACGCATCTGATCAAAAAATATCATAGAACATAAAAAGTAGGAAACTTAATTCTCTACAAAAAAGGTCTCTTAACATTTTGCCATAGCTCGCTTCGTTTCCGAGATATTTGCAGATTTATCTCAAGGGAAGGGGCCTGACGGACATATTTCGAGATATTTCTTCTTCTTGTTGTTCTTCTTCTGCACAGCTAAGCTGGAAGTGGCATTTGCTGCGCGCAATAGTGCAGAGTTATCTCAAAGAAAGGGGCCACGGTGATTCTGTATCTCTATTATGTTGGTGCGGCTTCGGAACTTTTAAATATCTTGATATATCTCGAGAACTACGCATCTGATCAAGAAATATCATAAAACATAAAAAGTAGAAAACTTAATTCTCTACAAAAAAGGTCTCTTAACATTTTCCCATAGCTGGCATCGTTTCCGAGATATTTGCAGATTTAGCTCAAGGGAAGGGGCCTGACGGACATATTCCGAGATATTTCTTCTTCTTGTTGTTCCTCTTCTGCACAGCTAAGCTGGAAGTGGCATTTGCAGCTCGCAATAGTGCAGAGTTATCTCAAAGAAAGGGGCCACGGTGTTTCTGTATCTCTATTATGTTGGTGCGGCTTCGGAACGTTTAAATATCTTGATATATCTCGAGAACTACGCATCTGATCAAAAAATATCATAGAACATAAAATGTAGGAAACCTAATTTTCTACAAAAAAGGTCTCTTAACATTTTGCAGTAGCTCGCTTCGTTTCCGAGATATTTGCAGATTTATCTCAAGGGAAGGGGCCTGACGGACATATTTCGAGGTATATCTTCTTCTTGTTGTTCTTCTTCTGCACAGCTAAACTGGAAGTGGCATTTCCAGCTCGCAATCGTGCAGAGTTATCTCAAAGAGAGGGGCCACGGTGTTTCTGTATCTCTATTATGTTGGTGCGGCTTCGGAACTTTTAAATATCTTGATATATCTCGAGAACTACGCATCTGATCAAAAAATATCAAAGAACATAAAAAGTAGGAAACCTAATTTTCTACAAAAAAGGTCTCTTAACATTTTGCCGTAGCTCGCTTCGTTTCCGAGATATTTGCAGATTTATCTCAAGGGAAGGGGCCTGACGGACATATTTCGAAATATTTCTTATTCTTGTTGTTCTTCTTCTGCACAGCTAAGCTGGAAGTGGCATTTGCAGCTCGCAATAGTGCAGAGTTATCTCAAAGAAAGGGGCCACGGTGTTTCTGTACCTCTATTATGTTGGTACAGCTTCGTAGCTTTTAAATATCTTGATATATCTCGAGAACTACGCATCTGATCAAAAAATATCATAGAACATAAAAAGTAGGAAACTTAATTCTCTACAAAAAAGGTCTCTTAACATTTTCCCATAGCTGGCATCGTTTCTGAGATATTTGCAGATTTATCTCAAGGGAAGGGGCCTGACGGACATATTCCGAGATATTTCTTCTTCTTGTTGTTCCTCTTCTGCACAGCTAAGCTGGAAGTGGCATTTGCAGGTCGCAATAGTGCAGGGTTATCTCAAAGAAAGGGGCCACGGTGTTTCTGTATCTCTATTATGTTGGTGCAGCTTCGGAACTTTTAAATATCTCGATATATCTCGAAAACTACGCTTCTGATCAAAAAATATCAGAGAACGTAAATTGTAGGAAACATAATTCTCTACAAAAAAGGTCTCTTAACATTTTGCCATAGCTCGCTTCGTTTCCGAGATATTTGCAGATTTATCTCAAGGGAAGGGGCCTGACGGACATATTTCGAGATATTCCTTCTTCTTGTTGTTCTTCTTCTGCACAGCTAAGCTGGAAGTGGCATTTGCAGCTCGCAATAGTGCAGAGTTACCTCAAAGAAAGGGGCCACGGTGTTTCTGTATCTCTATTATGTTGGTGCCGCTTCGGAACTTTTAAATATCAGGATATATCTCGAGAACTACGCATCTGATCAAAAAATATCATAGAACATAAAAAGTAGGAAACTTAATTCTCTACAAAAATGGTCTCTTAACATTTTGCCATAGCTCGCTTCGTTTCCGAGATATTTGCAGATTTATCTCAAGGGAAGGGGCCTGACGGACATATTTCGAGATATTTCTTCTTCTTGTTGTTCTTCTTCTGCACAGCTAAGCTGGAAGTGGCATTTGCAGCTCGCAGTAGTGCAGAGTTATCTCAAAGAAAGGGGCCACGGTGTTTCTGTATCTCTATTATGTTGGTGCGGCTTCGGAACTTTTAAATATCTTGATATATCTCGAGAACTACGCATCTGATCAGAAAATATCATAGAACATAAAAAGTAGGAAACTTAATTCTCTACAAAAAAGGTCTCTTAACATTTTGCCATAGCTCGCTTCGTTTCCGAGATATTTGCAGATTTATCTCAAGGGAAGGGGCCTGACGGACATATTTCGAGATATTTCTTCTTTTTGTTGTTCTTCTTCTGCACAGCTAAGCTGGAAGTGGCATTTGCAGCTCGCAATAGTGCAGAGTTATCTCAAAGAAAGGGGCCACGGTGTTTCTGTATCTCTATTACGTTGGTGCGGCTTCGGAACTTTTAAATATCTTGATATATCTCGAGAACTACGCATCCGATCAAAATATATCATAGAACAAAGAAAGTAGGAAACTTAATTCTCTACAAAAAAGGTCTCTTAACATTTTGCCATAGCTCGCTTCGTTTCCGAGATATTTGCAGATTTATCTCGAGGGAAGGGGCCAGACGGACATATTTCGAGATATTTCTTCTTCTTGTTGTTCTTCTTCTGCACAGCTAAGCTGGAAGTGGCATTTGCAGCGCGCAATAGTGTAGAGTTATCTCAAAGAAAGGGGCCACGGTGTTTCTGTATCTCTATTATGTTGGTGCGGCTTCGGATCTTTTAAATATCTCGATATATCTCGAAAACTACGCTTTTGATCAAAAAATATCATAGAACATAAATTGTAGGAAACATAATTCTCTACAAAAAAGGTCTCTTAACATTTTGCCGTAGCTCGCTTCGTTTCCGAGATATTTGCAGATTTATCTCAAGGGAAGGGGCCTGACGGACATATTTCCAGATATTTCTTCTTTTTGTTGTTCTTCTTCTGCACAGCTAAGCTGGAAGTGGCATTTGCAGCTCGCAATAGTGCAGAGTTATCTCAAAGAAAGGGGCCACGGTGTTTCTGTACCTCTATTATGTTGGTGCGGCTTCGGAACTTTTAAATATCTTGATATATCTCGAGAACTACGCATCCGATCAAAAAATATCATAGAACATAAAAAGTAGGAAACTTAATTCTCTACAAAAAAGGTCTCTTAACATTTTGCCATAGCTCGCTTCGTTTCCGAGATATTTGCAGATTTATCTCGAGGGAAGGGGCCTGACGGACATATTTCGAGATATTTCTTCTTCTTGTTGTTCTTCTTCTGCACAGCTAAGCTGGAAGCGGCATTTGCGGCTCGCACTAGTGCAGAGTTATCTCAAAGAAAGGGGCCACGGTGTTTCTGTATCTCTATTATGTTGGTGCGGCTTCGGATCTTTTAAATATCTCGATATATCTCGAAAACTACGCTTCTGATCAAAAAATATCATAGAACATAAATTGTAGGAAACATAATTCTCTACAAAAAAGGTCTCTTAACATTTTGCCGTAGCTCGCTTCGTTTCCGAGATATTTGCAGATTTATCTCAAGGGAAGGGGCCTGACGGACATATTTCCAGATATTTCTTCTTCTTGTTGTTCTTCTTCTGCACAGCTAAGCTGGAAGTGGCATTTGCAGCTCGCAATAGTGCAGAGTTATCTCAAAGAAAGGGGCCACGGTGTTTCTGTATCTCTATTATGTTGGTGCGGCTTCGGAACTTTTAAATATCTTGATATATCTCGAGAACTACGCATCTGATCGAAAAATATCATACAACATAAAAAGTAGGAAACTTAATTCTCTACAAAGGAGGTCTCTTAACATTTTGCCATAGCTCGCTTCGTTTCCGAGATATTTGCAGATTTATCTCAAGGGAAGGGGCCTGACGGACATATTTCGAGATATTTCTTCTTTTTGTTGTTCTTCTTCTGCACAGCTAAGCTGGAAGTGGCATTTGCAGCTCGCAATAGTGCAGAGTTATCTCAAAGAAAGGGGCCACGGTGTTTCTGTATCTCTATTATGTTGGTGCGGCTTCGGAACTTTTAAATATCTTGATATATCTCGAGAACTACGCATCTGATCGAAAAATATCATAGAACATAAAAAGTAGGAAACTTAATTCTCTACAAAGGAGGTCTCTTAACATTTTGCCATAGCTCGCTTCGTTTCCGAGATATTTGCAGATTTATCTCAAGGGAAGGGGCCTGACGGACATATTTCGAGATATTTCTTCTTTTTGTTGTTCTTCTTCTGCACAGCTAAGCTGGAAGTGGCATTTGCAGCTCGCAATAGTGCAGAGTTATCTCAAAGAAAGGGGCCACGGTGTTTCTGTACCTCTATTATGTTGGTGCGGCTTCGGAACTTTTAAATATCTTGATATATCTCGAGAACTACGCATCCGATCAAAAAATATCATACAACATAAAAAGTAGGAAACTTAATTCTCTACAAAAAAGGTCTCTTAACATTTTGCCATAGCTCGCTTCGTTTCCGAGATATTTGCAGATTTATCACGAGGGAAGGGGCCTGACGGACATATTTCGAGATATTTCTTCTTCTTGTTGTTCTTCTTCTGCACAGCTAAGCTGGAAGTGGCATTTGCGGCTCGCACTAGTGCAGAGTTATCTCAAAGAAAGGGGCCACGGTGTTTCTGTATCCCTATTATGTTGGTGCGGCTTCGGAACTTTTAAATATCTCGATATATCTCGAAAACTACGCTTCTGATCAAAAAATACCATAGAACATAAATCGTAGGAAACATAATTCTCTACAAAAAACGTCTCTTAACATTTTGCCATAGCTCGCTTCGTTTCCGAGATATTTGCAGATTCAGCTCAAAGGAACTGGCCTGACGGACATATTTCGAGATATTTCTTCTTCTTGTTGTTCTTCCTCTGCACAGCTAAGCTGGAAGTGGCATTTGCAGCTCGCAATAGTGCAGAGTTATCTCAAAGAAAGGGGCCACGGTGTTTCTGTATCTCTATTATGTTGGTGGGGCTTCGGAACTTTTAAATATCTTGATATATCTCGAGAACTACGCATCTGATCAAAAAATATCATAGAACATAAAAAGTAGGAAACTTAATTCTCTACAAAAAAGGTCGCTTAACATTTTGCCATAGCTCGCTTCGTTTCCGAGATATTTGCAGATATATCTCAAGGGCAGGGGCCTGACGGACATATTTCGAGATATTTCTTCTTCTTCTTGTTCTTCTTCTGCACAGCTAAGCTGGAAGTGGCATTTGCGGCTCGCACTAGTGCAGAGTTATCTCAAAGAAAGGGGCCACGGTGTTTCTGTATCTCTATTATGTTGGTGCGGCTTCGGAACTTTTAAATATCTTGATATATCTCGAGAACTACGCATCTAATCAAAAAATATCATAGAACATAAAAAGTAGGAAACTTAATTCTCTACAAAAAAGGTCTCTTAACATTTTGCCATAGCTCGCTTCGTTTCCGAGATATTTGCAGATTTATCTCAAGGGAAGGGGCCTGACGGACATATTTCGAGATATTTCTTCTTCTTGTTGTTCTTCTTCTGCACAGCTAAGCTGGAAGTGGCATTTGCGGCTCGCACTTGTGCAGAGTTATCTCAAAGAAAGGGGCCACGGTGTTTCTGTATCTCCATTATGTTGGTGCGGCTTCGGAACTTTTAAATATCTCGATATATCTCGAAAACTACGCTTCTGATCAAAAATATCATAGAACATAAATTGTAGGAAACATAATTCTCTACAAAAAAGGTCTCTCAACATTTTGCCATAGCTCGCTTGGTTTCCGAGATATTTGCAGATATATCTCAAGGGCAGGGGCCTGACGGACATATTTCGAGATATTTCTTCTTCTTGTTGTTCTTCTTCTGCACAGCTAAACTGGAAGTGGCATTTCCAGCTCGCAATAGTGCAGAGTTATCTCAAAGAAAGGGGCCACGGTGTTTCTGTATCTCTATTATGTTGGTGCGGCTTCGGAACTTTTAAATATCTTGATATATCTCGAGAACTACGCCTCTGATCGAAAAATATCATAGAACATAAAAAGTAGGAAACATAATTCTCTACAAAAAAGGTCTCTTAACATTTTGCCATAGCTCGCTTCGTTTCCGAGATATTTGCAGATTTATCTCAAGGGAAGGGGCCTGACGGACATATTTCGAGATATTTCTTCATCTTGTTGTTCTTCTTCTGCACAGCTAAGCTGGAAGTGGCATTTGCAGCTCGCAATAGTGCAGAGTTATCGCAAAGAAAGGGGCTACGGTGTTTCTGTATCTCTATTATGTTGGTGCGGTTTCGGAACTTTTAAATATCTTGATATATCTCGAGAACTACGCATCTGATCAAAAAATATCATAGAACATAAAAAGTAGGAAACTTAATTCTCTACAAAAAAGGTCTCTTAACGTTTTGCAATAGCTCGCTTCGTTTCCGAGATATTTGCAGATTTATCTCAAGGGAAGGGGCCTGACGGACATATTTCGAGATATTTCTTCTTCTTGTTGTTCTTCTTCTGCACAGCTAAGCTGGAAGTGGCATTTGCAGCGCGCAATAGTGCAGAGTTATCTCAAAGAAAGGGGCCACGGTGTTTCTGTATCTCTATTATGTTGGTGCGGCTTCGGAACTTTTAAATATCTTGATATATCTCGAGAACTACGCCTCTGATCGAAAAATATCATAGAACATAAAAAGTAGGAAACTTAATTCTCTACAAAGAAGGTCTCTTAACATTTTGCCATAGCTCGCTTCGTTTCCGAGATATTTGCAGATATATCTCAAGGGCAGGGGCCTGACGAACATATTTCGAGATATTTCTTCTTCTTGTTGTTCTTCTTCTGCACAGCTAAGCTGGAAGTGGCATTTACAGCTCGCAATAGTGCAGAGTTATCTCAAAGAAAGGGGCCACGGTGTTTCTGTATCTCTATTATGTTGGTGCGGCTTCGGAACTTTTAAATATCTTGATATATCTCGAGAACTACGCATCTGATCAAAAAATATCATAGAACATAAAAAGTAGGAAACTTAATTCTCTACAAAAAAGGTCGCTTAACATTTTGCCATAGCTCGCTTCGTTTCCGAGATATTTGCAGATATATCTCAAGGGCAGGGGCCTGACGGACATATTTCGAGATATTTCTTCTTCTTGTTGTTCTTCTTCTGCACAGCTAAGCTGGAAGTGGCATTTACAGCTCGCAATAGTGCAGAGTTATCTCAAAGAAAGGGGCCACGGTGTTTCTGTATCTCTATTATGTTGGTGCGGCTACGGAACTTCTAAACATCTCGATATATCTCGAAAACTACGCTTCTGATCAAAAAATATCATAGAACATAAATTGTAGGAAACATAATTCTCTACAAAAAAGGTCTCTCAACATTTTGCCATAGCTCGCTTGGTTTCCGAGATATTTGCAGATATATCTCAAGGGCAGGGGCCTGACGGACATATTTCGAGATATTTCTTCTTCTTGTTGTTCTTCTTCTGCACAGCTAAACTGGAAGTGGCATTTCCAGCTCGCAATAGTGCAGAGTTATCTCAAAGAAAGGGGCCACGGTGTTTCTGTATCTCTATTATGTTGGTGCGGCTTCGGAACTTTTAAATATCTTGATATATCTCGAGAACTACGCCTCTGATCGAAAAATATCATAGAACATAAAAAGTAGGAAACATAATTCTCTACAAAAAAGGTCTCTTAACATTTTGCCATAGCTCGCTTCGTTTCCGAGATATTTGCAGATTTATCTCAAGGGAAGGGGCCTGACGGACATATTTCGAGATATTTCTTCATCTTGTTGTTCTTCTTCTGCACAGCTAAGCTGGAAGTGGCATTTGCAGCTCGCAATAGTGCAGAGTTATCGCAAAGAAAGGGGCTACGGTGTTTCTGTATCTCTATTATGTTGGTGCGGTTTCGGAACTTTTAAATATCTTGATATATCTCGAGAACTACGCATCTGATCAAAAAATATCATAGAACATAAAAAGTAGGAAACTTAATTCTCTACAAAAAAGGTCTCTTAACGTTTTGCAATAGCTCGCTTCGTTTCCGAGATATTTGCAGATTTATCTCAAGGGAAGGGGCCTGACGGACATATTTCGAGATATTTCTTCTTCTTTTTGTTCTTCTTCTGCACAGCTAAGCTGGAAGTGGCATTTGCAGCGCGCAATAGTGCAGAGTTATCTCAAAGAAAGGGGCCACGGTGTTTCTGTATCTCTATTATGTTGGTGCGGCTTCGGAACTTTTAAATATCTTGATATATCTCGAGAACTACGCCTCTGATCGAAAAATATCATAGAACATAAAAAGTAGGAAACTTAATTCTCTACAAAGAAGGTCTCTTAACATTTTGCCATAGCTCGCTTCGTTTCCGAGATATTTGCAGATTTATCTCAAGGGAAGGGGCCTGACGGACATATTTCGAGATATTTCTTCTTCTTGTTGTTCTTCTTCTGCACAGCTAAGCTGGAAGTGGCATTTGCTGCGCGCAATAGTGCAGAGTTATCTCAAAGAAAGGGGCCACGGTGATTCTGTATCTCTATTATGTTGGTGCGGCTTCGGAACTTTTAAATATCTTGATATATCTCGAGAACTACGCATCTGATCAAGAAATATCATAAAACGTAAAAAGTAGAAAACTTAATTCTCTACAAAAAAGGTCTCTTAACATTTTCCCATAGCTGGCATCGTTTCCGAGATATTTGCAGATTTAGCTCAAGGGAAGGGGCCTGACGGACATATTCCGAGATATTTCTTCTTCTTGTTGTTCCTCTTCTGCACAGCTAAGCTGGAAGTGGCATTTGCAGCTCGCAATAGTGCAGAGTTATCTCAAAGAAAGGGGCCACGGTGTTTCTGTATCTCTATTATGTTGGTGCGGCTTCGGAACGTTTAAATATCTTGATATATCTCGAGAACTACGCATCTGATCAAAAAATATCATAGAACATAAAAAGTAGGAAACCTAATTTTCTACAAAAAAGGTCTCTTAACATTTTGCAGTAGCTCGCTTCGTTTCCGAGATATTTGCAGATTTATCTCAAGGGAAGGGGCCTGACGGACATATTTCGAGATATATCTTCTTCTTGTTGTTCTTCTTCTGCACAGCTAAACTGGAAGTGGCATTTCCAGCTCGCAATCGTGCAGAGTTATCTCAAAGAGAGGGGCCACGGTGTTTCTGTATCTCTATTATGTTGGTGCGGCTTCGGAACTTTTAAATATCTTGATATATCTCGAGAACTACGCCTCTGATCGAAAAATATCATAGAACATAAAAAGTAGGAAACTTAATTCTCTACAAAGAAGGTCTCTTAACATTTTGCCATAGCTCGCTTCGTTTCCGAGATATTTGCAGATATATCTCAAGGGCAGGGGCCTGACGAACATATTTCGAGATATTTCTTCTTCTTGTTGTTCTTCTTCTGCACAGCTAAGCTGGAAGTGGCATTTACAGCTCGCAATAGTGCAGAGTTATCTCAAAGAAAGGGGCCACGGTGTTTCTGTATCTCTATTATGTTGGTGCGGCTTCGGAACTTTTAAATATCTTGATATATCTCGAGAACTACGCATCTGATCAAAAAATATCATAGAACATAAAAAGTAGGAAACTTAATTCTCTACAAAAAAGGTCGCTTAACATTTTGCCATAGCTCGCTTCGTTTCCGAGATATTTGCAGATATATCTCAAGGGCAGGGGCCTGACGGACATATTTCGAGATATTTCTTCTTCTTGTTGTTCTTCTTCTGCACAGCTAAGCTGGAAGTGGCATTTACAGCTCGCAATAGTGCAGAGTTATCTCAAAGAAAGGGGCCACGGTGTTTCTGTATCTCTATTATGTTGGTGCGGCTACGGAACTTCTAAACATCTCGATATATCTCGAAAACTACGCTTCTGATCAAAAAATATCATAGAACATAAATTGTAGGAAACATAATTCTCTACAAAAAAGGTCTCTCAACATTTTGCCATAGCTCGCTTGGTTTCCGAGATATTTGCAGATATATCTCAAGGGCAGGGGCCTGACGGACATATTTCGAGATATTTCTTCTTCTTGTTGTTCTTCTTCTGCACAGCTAAACTGGAAGTGGCATTTCCAGCTCGCAATAGTGCAGAGTTATCTCAAAGAAAGGGGCCACGGTGTTTCTGTATCTCTATTATGTTGGTGCGGCTTCGGAACTTTTAAATATCTTGATATATCTCGAGAACTACGCCTCTGATCGAAAAATATCATAGAACATAAAAAGTAGGAAACATAATTCTCTACAAAAAAGGTCTCTTAACATTTTGCCATAGCTCGCTTCGTTTCCGAGATATTTGCAGATTTATCTCAAGGGAAGGGGCCTGACGGACATATTTCGAGATATTTCTTCATCTTGTTGTTCTTCTTCTGCACAGCTAAGCTGGAAGTGGCATTTGCAGCTCGCAATAGTGCAGAGTTATCGCAAAGAAAGGGGCTACGGTGTTTCTGTATCTCTATTATGTTGGTGCGGTTTCGGAACTTTTAAATATCTTGATATATCTCGAGAACTACGCATCTGATCAAAAAATATCATAGAACATAAAAAGTAGGAAACTTAATTCTCTACAAAAAAGGTCTCTTAACGTTTTGCAATAGCTCGCTTCGTTTCCGAGATATTTGCAGATTTATCTCAAGGGAAGGGGCCTGACGGACATATTTCGAGATATTTCTTCTTCTTTTTGTTCTTCTTCTGCACAGCTAAGCTGGAAGTGGCATTTGCAGCGCGCAATAGTGCAGAGTTATCTCAAAGAAAGGGGCCACGGTGTTTCTGTATCTCTATTATGTTGGTGCGGCTTCGGAACTTTTAAATATCTTGATATATCTCGAGAACTACGCCTCTGATCGAAAAATATCATAGAACATAAAAAGCAGGAAACTTAATTCTCTACAAAGAAGGTCTCTTAACATTTTGCCATAGCTCGCTTCGTTTCCGAGATATTTGCAGATTTATCTCAAGGGAAGGGGCCTGACGGACATATTTCGAGATATTTCTTCTTCTTGTTGTTCTTCTTCTGCACAGCTAAGCTGGAAGTGGCATTTGCTGCGCGCAATAGTGCAGAGTTATCTCAAAGAAAGGGGCCACGGTGATTCTGTATCTCTATTATGTTGGTGCGGCTTCGGAACTTTTAAATATCTTGATATATCTCGAGAACTACGCATCTGATCAAGAAATATCATAAAACGTAAAAAGTAGAAAACTTAATTCTCTACAAAAAAGGTCTCTTAACATTTTCCCATAGCTGGCATCGTTTCCGAGATATTTGCAGATTTAGCTCAAGGGAAGGGGCCTGACGGACATATTCCGAGATATTTCTTCTTCTTGTTGTTCCTCTTCTGCACAGCTAAGCTGGAAGTGGCATTTGCAGCTCGCAATAGTGCAGAGTTATCTCAAAGAAAGGGGCCACGGTGTTTCTGTATCTCTATTATGTTGGTGCGGCTTCGGAACGTTTAAATATCTTGATATATCTCGAGAACTACGCATCTGATCAAAAAATATCATAGAACATAAAAAGTAGGAAACTTAATTCTCTACAAAAGAGGTCTCTTAACATTTTGCCATAGCTCGCTTCGTTTCCGAGATATTTGCAGATTTATCTCAAGGGAAGGGGCCTGACGGACATATTTCGAGATATTTCTTCTTTTTGTTGTTCTTCTTCTGCACAGCTAAGCTGGAAGTGGCATTTGCAGCTCGCAATAGTGCAGAGTTATCTCAAAGAAAGGGGCCACGGTGTTTCTGTATCTCTATTACGTTGGTGCGGCTTCGGAACTTTTAAATATCTTGATATATCTCGAGAACTACGCATCCGATCAAAATATATCATAGAACAAAGAAAGTAGGAAACTTAATTCTCTACAAAAAAGGTCTCTTAACATTTTGCCATAGCTCGCTTAGTTTCCGAGATATTTGCAGATTTATCTCGAGGGAAGGGGCCTGACGGACATATTTCGAGATATTTCTTCTTCTTGTTGTTCTTCTTCTGCACAGCTAAGCTGGAAGTGGCATTTGCAGCGCGCAATAGTGTAGAGTTATCTCAAAGAAAGGGGCCACGGTGTTTCTGTATCTCTATTATGTTGGTGCGGCTTCGGATCTTTTAAATATCTCGATATATCTCGAAAACTACGCTTCTGATCAAAAAATATCATAGAACATAAATTGTAGGAAACATAATTCTCTACAAAAAAGGTCTCTTAACATTTTGCCGTAGCTCGCTTCGTTTCCGAGATATTTGCAGATTTATCTCAAGGGAAGGGGCCTGACGGACATATTTCCAGATATTTCTTCTTTTTGTTGTTCTTCTTCTGCACAGCTAAGCTGGAAGTGGCATTTGCAGCTCGCAATAGTGCAGAGTTATCTCAAAGAAAGGGGCCACGGTGTTTGTGTACCTCTATTATGTTGGTGCGGCTTCGGAACTTTTAAATATCTTGATATATCTCGAGAACTACGCATCCGATCAAAAAATATCATAGAACATAAAAAGTAGGAAACTTAATTCTCTACAAAAAAGGTCTCTTAACATTTTGCCATAGCTCGCTTCGTTTCCGAGATATTTGCAGATTTATCTCGAGGGAAGGGGCCTGACGGACATATTTCGAGATATTTCTTCTTCTTGTTGTTCTTCTTCTGCACAGCTGAGCTGGAAGCGGCATTTGCGGCTCGCACTAGTGCAGAGTTATCTCAAAGAAAGGGGCCACGGTGTTTCTGTATCTCTATTATGTTGGTGCGGCTTCGGATCTTTTAAATATCTCGATATATCTCGAAAACTACGCTTCTGATCAAAAAATATCATAGAACATAAATTGTAGGAAACATAATTCTCTACAAAAAAGGTCTCTTAACATTTTGCCGTAGCTCGCTTCGTTTCCGAGATATTTGCAGATTTATCTCAAGGCAAGGGGCCTGACGGACATATTTCCAGATATTTCTTCTTCTTGTTGTTCTTCTTCTGCACAGCTAAGCTGGAAGTGGCATTTGCAGCTCGCAATAGTGCAGAGTTATCTCAAAGAAAGGGGCCACGGTGTTTCTGTATCTCTATTATGTTGGTGCGGCTTCGGAACTTTTAAATATCTTGATATATCTCGAGAACTACGCATCTGATCGAAAAATATCATAGAACATAAAAAGTAGGAAACTTAATTCTCTACAAAAGAGGTCTCTTAACATTTTGCCATAGCTCGCTTCGTTTCCGAGATATTTGCAGATTTATCTCAAGGGAAGGGGCCTGACGGACATATTTCCAGATATTTCTTCTTTTTGTTGTTCTTCTTCTGCACAGCTAAGCTGGAAGTGGCATTTGCAGCTCGCAATAGTGCAGAGTTATCTCAAAGAAAGGGGCCACGGTGTTTCTGTACCTCTATTATGTTGGTGCGGCTTCGGAACTTTTAAATATCTTGATATATCTCGAGAACTACGCATCCGATCAAAAAATATCATAGAACATAAAAAGTAGGAAACTTAATTCTCTACAAAAAAGGTCTCTTAACATTTTGCCATAGCTCGCTTCGTTTCCGAGATATTTGCAGATTTATCTCGAGGGAAGGGGCCTGACGGACATATTTCGAGATATTTCTTCTTCTTGTTGTTCTTCTTCTGCACAGCTAAGCTGGAAGCGGCATTTGCGGCTCGCACTAGTGCAGAGTTATCTCAAAGAAAGGGGCCACGGTGTTTCTGTATCTCTATTATGTTGGTGCGGCTTCGGATCTTTTAAATATCTCGATATATCTCGAAAACTACGCTTCTGATCAAAAAATATCATAGAACATAAATTGTAGGAAACATAATTCTCTACAAAAAAGGTCTCTTAACATTTTGCCGTAGCTCGCTTCGTTTCCGAGATATTTGCAGATTTATCTCAAGGCAAGGGGCCTGACGGACATATTTCCAGATATTTCTTCTTCTTGTTGTTCTTCTTCTGCACAGCTAAGCTGGAAGTGGCATTTGCAGCTCGCAATAGTGCAGAGTTATCTCAAAGAAAGGGGCCACGGTGTTTCTGTATCTCTATTATGTTGGTGCGGCTTCGGAACTTTTAAATATCTTGATATATCTCGAGAACTACGCATCTGATCGAAAAATATCATAGAACATAAAAAGTAGGAAACTTAATTCTCTACAAAAGAGGTCTCTTAACATTTTGCCATAGCTCGCTTCGTTTCCGAGATATTTGCAGATTTATCTCAAGGGAAGGGGCCTGACGGACATATTTCGAGATATTTCTTCTTTTTGTTGTTCTTCTTCTGCACAGCTAAGCTGGAAGTGGCATTTGCAGCTCGCAATAGTGCAGAGTTATCTCAAAGAAAGGGGCCACGGTGTTTCTGTATCCCTATTATGTTGGTGCGGCTTCGGAACATCTAAATATCTCGATATATCTCGAAAACTACGCTTCTGATCAAAAAATATCATAGAACATAAATTGTAGGAAACATAATTCTCTACAAAAAACGTCTCTTAACATTTTGCCATAGCTCGCTTCGTTTCCGAGATATTTGCAGATTCAGCTCAAAGGAACTGGCCTGACGGACATATTTCGAGATATTTCTTCTTCTTGTTGTTCTTCCTCTGCACAGCTAAGCTGGAAGTGGCATTTGTAGCTCGCAATAGTGCAGAGTTATCTCAACGAAAGGGGCCACGGTGTTTCTGTATCTCTATTATGTTGGTGGGGCTTCGGAACTTTTAAATATCTTGATATATCTCGAGAACTACGCATCTGATCAAAAAATATCATAGAACATAAAAAGTAGGAAACTTAATTCTCTACAAAAAAGGTCGCTTAACATTTTGCCATAGCTCGCTTCGTTTCCGAGATATTTGCAGATATACCTCAAGGGCAGGGGCCTGACGGACATATTTCCAGATATTTCTTCTTTTTGTTGTTCTTCTTCTGCACAGCTAAGCTGGAAGTGGCATTTGCAGCTCGCAATAGTGCAGAGTTATCTCAAAGAAAGGGGCCACGGTGTTTCTGTACCTCTATTATGTTGGTGCGGCTTCGGAACTTTTAAATATCTTGATATATCTCGAGAACTACGCATCCGATCAAAAAATATCATAGAACATAAAAAGTAGGAATCCTAATTTTCTACAAAAAAGGTCTCTTAACATTTTGCCATAGCTCGCTTCGTTTCCGAGATATTTGCAGATTTATCTCGAGGGAAGGGGCCTGACGGACATATTTCGAGATATTTCTTCTTCTTGTTGTTCTTCTTCTGCACAGCTAAGCTGGAAGCGGCATTTGCGGCTCGCACTAGTGCAGAGTTATCTCAAAGAAAGGGGCCACGGTGTTTCTGTATCTCTATTATGTTGGTGCGGCTTCGGATCTTTTAAATATCTCGATATATCTCGAAAACTACGCTTCTGATCAAAAAATATCATAGAACATAAATTGTAGGAAACATAATTCTCTACAAAAAAGGTCTCTTAACATTTTGCCGTAGCTCGCTTCGTTTCCGAGATATTTGCAGATTTATCTCAAGGCAAGGGGCCTGACGGACATATTTCCAGATATTTCTTCTTCTTGTTGTTCTTCTTCTGCACAGCTAAGCTGGAAGTGGCATTTGCAGCTCGCAATAGTGCAGAGTTATCTCAAAGAAAGGGGCCACGGTGTTTCTGTATCTCTATTATGTTGGTGCGGCTTCGGAACTTTTAAATATCTTGATATATCTCGAGAACTACGCATCTGATCGAAAAATATCATAGAACATAAAAAGTAGGAAACTTAATTCTCTACAAAAGAGGTCTCTTAACATTTTGCCATAGCTCGCTTCGTTTCCGAGATATTTGCAGATTTATCTCAAGGGAAGGGGCCTGACGGACATATTTCGAGATATTTCTTCTTTTTGTTGTTCTTCTTCTGCACAGCTAAGCTGGAAGTGGCATTTGCAGCTCGCAATAGTGCAGAGTTATCTCAAAGAAAGGGGCCACGGTGTTTCTGTATCCCTATTATGTTGGTGCGGCTTCGGAACATTTAAATATCTCGATATATCTCGAAAACTACGCTTCTGATCAAAAAATATCATAGAACATAAATTGTAGGAAACATAATTCTCTACAAAAAACGTCTCTTAACATTTTGCCATAGCTCGCTTCGTTTCCGAGATATTTGCAGATTCAGCTCAAAGGAACTGGCCTGACGGACATATTTCGAGATATTTCTTCTTCTTGTTGTTCTTCCTCTGCACAGCTAAGCTGGAAGTGGCATTTGTAGCTCGCAATAGTGCAGAGTTATCTCAAAGAAAGGGGCCACGGTGTTTCTGTATCTCTATTATGTTGGTGGGGCTTCGGAACTTTTAAATATCTTGATATATCTCGAGAACTACGCATCTGATCAAAAAATATCATAGAACATAAAAAGTAGGAAACTTAATTCTCTACAAAAAAGGTCGCTTAACATTTTGCCATAGCTCGCTTCGTTTCCGAGATATTTGCAGATATACCTCAAGGGCAGGGGCCTGACGGACATATTTCGAGATATTTCTTCTTCTTGTTGTTCTTCTTCTGCACAGCTAAGCTGGAAGTGGCATTTGCGGCTCGCACTAGTGCAGAGTTATCTCAAAGAAAGGGGCCACGGTGTTTCTGTATCTCTATTATGTTGGTGCGGCTTCGGAACTTTTAAATATCTTGATATATCTCGAGAACTACGCATCTGATCAAGAAATATCATAAAACATAAAAAGTAGAAAACTTAATTCTCTACAAAAAAGGTCTCTTAACATTTTCCCATAGCTGGCATCGTTTCCGAGATATTTGCAGATTTATCTCAAGGGAAGGGGCCTGACGGACATATTCCGAGATATTTCTTCTTCTTGTTGTTCCTCTTCTGCACAGCTAAGCTGGAAGTGGCATTTGCAGCTCGCAATAGTGCAGAGTTATCTCAAAGAAAGGGGCCACGGTGTTTCTGTATCTCTATTATGTTGGTGCGGCTTCGGAACGTTTAAATATCTTGATATATCTCGAGAACTACGCATCTGATCAAAAAATATCATAGAACATAAAAAGTAGGAAACCTAATTTTCTACAAAAAAGGTCTCTTAACATTTTGCAGTAGCTCGCTTCGTTTCCGAGATATTTGCAGATTTATCTCAAGGGAAGGGGCCTGACGGACATATTTCGAGATATATCTTCTTCTTGTTGTTCTTCTTCTGCACAGCTAAACTGGAAGTGGCATTTCCAGCTCGCAATCGTGCAGAGTTATCTCAAAGAGAGGGGCCACGGTGTTTCTGTATCTCTATTATGTTGGTGCGGCTTCGGAACTTTTAAATATCTTGATATATCTCGAGAACTACGCATCTGATCAAAAAATATCAAAGAACATAAAAAGTAGGAAACTTAATTCTCTACAAAAAAGGTCTCTTAACATTTTCCAATAGCTGGCATCGTTTCCGAGATATTTGCAGATTTAGCTCAAGGGAAGGGGCCTGACGGACATATTCCGAGATATTTCTTCTTCTTGTTGTTCCTCTTCTGCACAGCTAAGCTGGAAGTGGCATTTGCAGGTCGCAATAGTGCAGAGTTATCTCAAAGAAAGGGGCCACGGTGTTTCTGTATCTCTATTATGTTGGTGCGGCTTCGGAACTTTTAAATATCTCGATATATCTCGAAAACTACGCTTCTGATCAAAAAATATCAGAGAACGTAAATTGTAGGAAACATAATTCTCTACAAAAAAGGTCTCTTAACATTTTGCCATAGCTCGCTTCGTTTCCGAGATATTTGCAGATTTATCTCAAGGGAAGGGGCCTGACGGACATATTTCGAGATATTCCTTCTTCTTGTTGTTCTTCTTCTGCACAGCTAAGCTGGAAGTGGCATTTGCAGCTCGCAATAGTGCAGAGTTACCTCAAAGAAAGGGGCCACGGTGTTTCTGTATCTCTATTATGTTGGCGCCGCTTCGGAACTTTTAAATATCAGGATATATCTCGAGAACTACGCATCTGATCAAAAAATATCATAGAACATAAAAAGTAGGAAACTTAATTCTCTACAAAAATGGTCTCTTAACATTTTGCCATAGCTCGCTTCGTTTCCGAGATATTTGCAGATTTATCTCAAGGGAAGGGGCCTGACGGACATATTTCGAGATATTTCTTCTTCTTGTTGTTCTTCTTCTGCACAGCTAAGCTGGAAGTGGCATTTGCAGCTCGCAGTAGTGCAGAGTTATCTCAAAGAAAGGGGCCACGGTGTTTCTGTATCTCTATTATGTTGGTGCGGCTTCGGAACTTTTAAATATCTTGATATATCTCGAGAACTACGCATCTGATCAGAAAATATCATAGAACATAAAAAGTAGGAAACTTAATTCTCTACAAAAAAGGTCTCTTAACATTTTGCCATAGCTCGCTTCGTTTCCGAGATATTTGCAGATTTATCTCCAGGGAAGGGGCCTGACGGACATATTTCGAGATATTTCTTCTTCTTGTTGTTCTTCTTCTGCACAGCTAAGCTGGAAGTGGCATTTGCAGCGCGCAATAGTGCAGAGTTATCTCAAAGAAAGGGGCCACGGTGTTTCTGTATCTCTATTATGTTGGTGCGGCTTCGGAACTTTTAAATATCTTGATATATCTCGAGAACTACGCATCTGATCGAAAAATATCATAGAACATAAAAAGTAGGAAACTTAATTCTCTACAAAAGAGGTCTCTTAACATTTTGCCATAGCTCGCTTCGTTTCCGAGATATTTGCAGATTTATCTCAAGGGAAGGGGCCTGACGGACATATTTCGAGATATTTCTTCTTTTTGTTGTTCTTCTTCTGCACAGCTAAGCTGGAAGTGGCATTTGCAGCTCGCAATAGTGCAGAGTTATCTCAAAGAAAGGGGCCACGGTGTTTCTGTATCTCTATTACGTTGGTGCGGCTTCGGAACTTTTAAATATCTTGATATATCTCGAGAACTACGCATCCGATCAAAATATATCATAGAACAAAGAAAGTAGGAAACTTAATTCTCTACAAAAAAGGTCTCTTAACATTTTGCCATAGCTCGCTTAGTTTCCGAGATATTTGCAGATTTATCTCGAGGGAAGGGGCCTGACGGACATATTTCGAGATATTTCTTCTTCTTGTTGTTCTTCTTCTGCACAGCTAAGCTGGAAGTGGCATTTGCAGCGCGCAATAGTGTAGAGTTATCTCAAAGAAAGGGGCCACGGTGTTTCTGTATCTCTATTATGTTGGTGCGGCTTCGGATCTTTTAAATATCTCGATATATCTCGAAAACTACGCTTCTGATCAAAAAATATCATAGAACATGAATTGTAGGAAACATAATTCTCTACAAAAAAGGTCTCTTAACATTTTGCCGTAGCTCGCTTCGTTTCCGAGATATTTGCAGATTTATCTCAAGGGAAGGGGCCTGACGGACATATTTCGAGATATTTCTTCTTTTTGTTGTTCTTCTTCTGCACAGCTAAGCTGGAAGTGGCATTTGCAGCTCGCAATAGTGCAGAGTTATCTCAAAGAAAGGGGCCACGGTGTTTCTGTATCCCTATTATGTTGGTGCGGCTTCGGAACTTTTAAATATCTCGATATATCTCGAAAACTACGCTTCTGATCAAAAAATATCATAGAACATAAATTGTAGGAAACATAATTCTCTACAAAAAACGTCTCTTAACATTTTGCCATAGCTCGCTTCGTTTCCGAGATATTTGCAGATTCAGCTCAAAGGAACTGGCCTGACGGACATATTTCGAGATATTTCTTCTTCTTGTTGTTCTTCCTCTGCACAGCTAAGCTGGAAGTGGCATTTGTAGCTCGCAATAGTGCAGAGTTATCTCAAAGAAAGGGGCCACGGTGTTTCTGTATCTCTATTATGTTGGTGGGGCTTCGGAACTTTTAAATATCTTGATATATCTCGAGAACTACGCATCTGATCAAAAAATATCATAGAACATAAAAAGTAGGAAACTTAATTCTCTACAAAAAAGGTCGCTTAACATTTTGCCATAGCTCGCTTCGTTTCCGAGATATTTGCAGATATATCTCAAGGGCAGGGGCCTGACGGACATATTTCGAGATATTTCTTCTTCTTGTTGTTCTTCTTCTGCACAGCTAAGCTGGAAGTGGCATTTGCGGCTCGCACTAGTGCAGAGTTATCTCAAAGAAAGGGGCCACGGTGTTTCTGTATCTCTATTATGTTGGTGCGGCTTCGGAACTTTTAAATATCTTGATATATCTCGAGAACTACGCATCTGATCAAAAAATATCATAGAACATAAAAAGTAGGAAACTTAATTCTCTACAAAAAAGGTCTCTTAACATTTTGCCATAGCTCGCTTCGTTTCCGAGATATTTGCAGATTTATCTCAAGGGAAGGGGCCTGACGGACATATTTCGAGATATTTCTTCTTCTTGTTGTTCTTCTTCTGCACAGCTAAGCTGGAAGTGGCATTTGCGGCTCGCACTTGTGCAGAGTTATCTCAAAGAAAGGGGCCACGGTGTTTCTGTATCTCCATTATGTTGGTGCGGCTTCGGAACTTTTAAATATCTCGATATATCTCGAAAACTACGCTTCTGATCAAAAAATATCATAGAACATAAATTGTAGGAGACATAATTCTCTACAAAAAAGGTCTCTTAACATTTTGCCATAGCTCGCTTCGTTTCCGAGATATTTGCAGATATATCTCAAGGGCAGGGGCCTGACGGACATATTTCGAGATATTTCTTCTTCTTGTTGTTCTTCTTCTGCACAGCTAAGCTGGAAGTGGCATTTACTGCTCGCAATAGTGCAGAGTTATCTCAAAGAAAGGGGCCACGGTGTTTCTGTATCTCTATTATGTTGGTGCGGCTTCGGAACTTTTAAATATCTTGATATATCTCGAGAACTACGCATCTGATCAAAAAATATCATAGAACATAAAAAGTAGGAAACTTAATTCTCTACAAAAAAGGTCGCTTAACATTTTGCCATAGCTCGCTTCGTTTCCGAGATATTTGCAGATATATCTCAAGGGCAGGGGCCTGACGGACATATTTCGAGATATTTCTTCTTCTTGTTGTTCTTCTTCTGCACAGCTAAGCTGGAAGTGGCATTCACAGCTCGCAATAGTGCAGAGTTATCTCAAAGAAAGGGGCCACGGTGTTTCTGTATCTCTATTATGTTGGTGCGGCTACGGAACTTTTAAACATCTCGATATATCTCGAAAACTACGCTTCTGATCAAAAAATATCATAGAACATAAATTGTAGGAAACATAATTCTCTACAAAAAAGGTCTCTCAACATTTTGCCATAGCTCGCTTGGTTTCCGAGATATTTGCAGATATATCTCAAGGGCAGGGGCCTGACGGACATATTTCGAGATATTTCTTCTTCTTGTTGTTCTTCTTCTGCACAGCTAAACTGGAAGTGGCATTTCCAGCTCGCAATAGTGCAGAGTTATCTCAAAGAAAGGGGCCACGGTGTTTCTGTATCTCTATTATGTTGGTGCGGCTTCGGAACTTTTAAATATCTTGATATATCTCGAGAACTACGCATCTGATCAAAAAATGTCATAGAACATAAAAAGTAGGAAACTTAATTCTCTACAAAAAAGGTCGCTTAACATTTTGCCATAGCTCGCTTCGTTTCCGAGATATTTGCAGATTTATCTCAAGGGAAGGGGGCCTCACGGACATATTTCGAGATATTTCTTCTTCTTGTTGTTCTTCTTCTGCACAGCTAAGCTGGAAGTGGCATTTGCAGCTCGCAATAGTGCATAGTTATCTGAAAGAAAGGGGCCACGGTGTTTCTGTATCTCTATTATGTTGGTGCGGCTTCGGAACTTTTAAATATCTCGATATATCTCGAAAACTACGCTTCTGATCAAAAAATATCATAGAACGTAAATTATAGGAAACATAATTCTCTACAAAAAAGGTCTCTTAACATTTTGCCATAGCTCGCTTCGTTTCCCAGATATTTGCAGATATATCTCAAGGGAAGGGGCCTGACGGACATATTTCGAGATATTTCTTCTTCTTGTTGTTCTTCTTCTGCACAGCTAAGCTGGAAGTGGCATTTACAGCTCGCAATAGTGCAGAGTTATCTCAAAGAAAGGGGCCACGGTGTTTCTGTATCTCTATTATGTTGGTGCGGCTTCGGAACTTTTAAATATCTTGATATATCTCGAGGACTACGCCTCTGATCGAAAAATATCATAGAACATAAAAAGTAGGAAACTTAATTCTCTACAAAAAAGGTCTCTTAACATTTTGCCATAGCTCGCTTCGTTTCCGAGATATTTGCAGATTTATCTCAAGGGAAGGGGCCTGACGGACATATTTCGAGATATTTCTTCTTCTTGTTGTTCTTCTTCTGCACAGCTAAGCTGGAAGTGGCATTTGCAGCTCGCAATAGTGCAGAGTTATCGCAAAGAAAGGGGCCACGGTGTTTCTGTATCTTTATTATGTTGGTGCGGCTTCGGAACTTTTAAATATCTTGATATATCTCGAGAACTACGCATCTGATCAAAAAATATCATAGAACATAAAAAGTAGGAAACATAATTTTCTACAAAAAAGGTCTCTTAACATTTTGCCGTAGCTCGCTTCGTTTCCGAGATATTTGCAGATTTATCTCAAGGGAAGGGGCCTGACGGACATATTTCGAAATATTTCTTATTCTTGTTGTTCTTCTTCTGCACAGCTAAGCTGGAAGTGGCATTTGCAGCTCGCAATAGTGCAGAGTTATCTCAAAGAAAGGGGCCACGGTGTTTCTGTACCTCTATTATGTTGGAGCAGCTTCGGAGCTTTTAAATATCTTGATATATCTCGAGAACTACGCATCTGATCAAAAAATATCATAGAACATAAAAAGTAGGAAACTTAATTCTCTACAAAAAAGGTCTCTTAACGTTTTGCAATAGCTCGCTTCGTTTCCGAGATATTTGCAGATTTATCTCAAGGGAAGGGTCCTGACGGACATATTTCGAGATATTTCTTCTTCTTGTTGTTCTTTTTCTGCACAGCTAAGCTGGAAGTGGCATTTGCAGCTCGCAATAGTGCAGAGTTATCTCAAAGAAAGGGGCCACGGTGTTTCTGTACCTCTATTATGTTGGTGCAGCTTCGGAGCTTTTAAATATCTTGATATATCTCGAGAACTACGCATCTGATCAAAAAATATCATAGAACATAAAAAGTAGGAAACTTAATTCTCTACAAAAAAGGTCTCTTAACATTTTGCCATAGCTCGCTTCGTTTCCGAGATATTTGCAGATTTATCTCAAGGGAAGGGGCCTGACGGACATATTTCGAGATATTTCTTCTTCTTGTTGTTCTTCTTCTGCACAGCTAAGCTGGAAGTGGCATTTGCAGCGCGCAATAGTGCAGAGTTATCTCAAAGAAAGGGGCCACGGTGTTTCTGTATCTCTATTATGTTGGTGCGGCTTCGGAACTTTCAAATATCTTGATATATCTCGAGAACTACGCATCTGATCAAAAAATATCATAGAACATAAAAAGTAGGAAACCTAATTTTCTACAAAAAAGGTCTCTTAACATTTTGCCGTAGCTCGCTTCGTTTCCGAGATATTTGCAGATTTATCTCAAGGGAAGGGGCCTGACGGACATATTTCGAAATATTTCTTATTCTTGTTGTTCTTCTTCTGCACAGCTAAGCTGGAAGTGGCATTTGCAGCGCGCAATAGTGCAGAGTTATCTCAAAGAAAGGGGCCACGGTGTTTCTGTATCTCTATTATGTTGGTGCGGCTTCGGAACTTTTAAATATCTTGATATATCTCGAGAACTACGCATCTGTTCAAAAAATATCATAGAACATAAAAAGTAGGAATCCTAATTTTCTACAAGAAAGGTCTGTTAACATTTTGCCGTAGCTCGCTTCGTTTCCGAGATATTTGCAGATTTATCTCAAGGGAAGGGGCCTGACGGACATATTTCCAGATATTTCTTCTTCTTGTTGTTCTTCTTCTGCACAGCTAAGCTGGAAGTGGCATTTGCAGCTCGCAATAGTGCAGAGTTATCTCAAAGAAAGGGGCCACGGTGTTTCTGTATCTCTATTATGTTGGTGCGGCTTCGGAACTTTCAAATATCTTGATATATCTCGAGAACTACGCATCTGATCAAAAAATATCATAGAACATTAAAAGTAGGAAACCTAATTTTCTACAAAAAAGGTCTCTTAACATTTTGCCGTAGCTCGCTTCGTTTCCGAGATATTTGCAGATTTATCTCAAGGGAAGGGGCCTGACGGACATATTTCGAAATATTTCTTATTCTTGTTGTTCTTCTTCTGCACAGCTAAGCTGGAAGTAGCATTTGCAGCTCGCAATAGTGCAGAGTTATCTCAAAGAAAGGGGCCACTGTGTTTCTGTACCTCTATTATGTTGGTGCAGCTTCGGAGCTTTTAAATATCTTGATATATCTCGAGAACTACGCATCTGATCAAAAAATATCATAGAACATAAAAAGTAGGAAACTTAATTCTCTACAAAAAAGGTCTCTTAACATTCTGCCATAGCTCGCTTCGTTTCCGAGATATTTGCAGATTTATCTCAAGGGAAGGGGCCTGACGGACATATTTCGAGATATTTCTTCTTCTTGTTGTTCTTCTTCTGCACAGCTAAACTGGAAGTGGCATTTCCAGCTCGCAATCATGCAGAGTTATCTCAAAGAGAGGGGCCACGGTGTTTCTGTATCTCTATTATGTTGGTGCGGCTTCGAAACTTTTAAATATCTTGATATATCTCGAGAACTACGCCTCTGATCGAAAAATATCTTAGAACATAAAAAGTAGGAAACTTAATTCTCTACAAAAAAGGTCTCTTAACATTTTGCCATAGCTCGCTTCGTTTCCGAGATATTTGCAGATTTATCTCAAGGGAAGGGGCCTGACGGACATATTTCGAGATATTTCTTCTTCTTGTTGTTCTTCTTCTGCACAGCTAAGCTGGAAGTGGCATTTGCAGCTCGCAATAGTGCAGAGTTATCGCAAAGAAAGGGGCCACGGTGTTTCTGTATCTCTATTATGTTGGTGCAGCTTCGGAGCTTTTAAATATCTTGATATATCTCGAGAACTACGCATCTGATCAAAAAATATCATAGAACATAAAAAGTAGGAAACTTAATTCTCTACAAAAAAGGTCTCTTAACATTTTGCCATAGCTCGCTTCGTTTCCCAGATATTTGCAGATATATCTCAAGGGAAGGGGCCTGACGGACATATTTCGAGATATTTCTTCTTCTTGTTGTTCTTCTTCTGCACAGCTAAGCTGGAAGTGGCATTTACAGCTCGCAATAGTGCAGAGTTATCTCAAAGAAAGGGGCCACGGTGTTTCTGTATCTCTATTATGTTGGTGCGGCTTCGGAACTTTTAAATATCTTGATATATCTCGAGAACTACGCATCTGATCAAAAAATATTATAGAAGATAAAAAGTAGGAAACTTAATTCTCTACAAAAAAGGTCTCTTAACATTTTCCCATAGCTGGCATCGTTTCCGAGATATTTGCAGATTTATTTCAAGGGAAGGGTCCTGATGGACATATTTCGAGATATTTCTTCTTCTTGTTGTTCTTCTTCTGCACAGCTAAACTGGAAGTGGCATTTCCAGCTCGCAATCGTGCAGAGTTATCTCAAAGAAAGGGGCCACGGTGTTTCTGTATCTCTATTATGTTGGTGCGGCTTCGGAACTTTTAAATATCTTGATATATCTCGAGGACTACGCCTCTGATCGAAAAATATCATAGAACATAAAAAGTAGGAAACTTAATTCTCTACAAAAAAGGTCTCTTAACATTTTGCCATAGCTCGCTTCGTTTCCGAGATATTTGCAGATTTTTCTCAAGGGAAGGGGCCTGACGGACATATTTCGAGATATTTCTTCTTCTTGTTGTTCTTCTTCTGCACAGCTAAGCTGGAAGTGGCATTTGCAGCTCGCAATAGTGCAGAGTTATCGCAAAGAAAGGGGCCACGGTGTTTCTGTATCTCTATTATGTTGGTGCGGCTTCGGAACTTTTAAATATCTTGATATATCTCGAGAACTACGCATCTGATCAAAAAATATCATAGAACATAAAAAGTAGGAAACCTAATTTTCTACAAAAAAGGTCTCTTAACATTTTGCCGTAGCTCGCTTCGTTTCCGAGATATTTGCAGATTTATCTCAAGGGAAGGGGCCTGACGGACATATTTCGAAATATTTCTTATTCTTGTTGTTCTTCTTCTGCACAGCTAAGCTGGAAGTGGCATTTGCAGCTCGCAATAGTGCAGAGTTATCTCAAAGAAAGGGGCCACGGTGTTTCTGTACCTCTATTATGTTGGAGCAGCTTCGGAGCTTTTAAATATCTTGATATATCTCGAGAACTACGCATCTGATCAAAAAATATCATAGAACATAAAAAGTAGGAAACTTAATTCTCTACAAAAAAGGTCTCTTAACGTTTTGCAATAGCTCGCTTCGTTTCCGAGATATTTGCAGATTTATCTCAAGGGAAGGGTCCTGACGGACATATTTCGAGATATTTCTTCTTCTTGTTGTTCTTTTTCTGCACAGCTAAGCTGGAAGTGGCATTTGCAGCTCGCAATAGTGCAGAGTTATCTCAAAGAAAGGGGCCACGGTGTTTCTGTACCTCTATTATGTTGGTGCAGCTTCGGAGCTTTTAAATATCTTGATATATCTCGAGAACTACGCATCTGATCAAAAAATATCATAGAACATAAAAAGTAGGAAACTTAATTCTCTACAAAAAAGGTCTCTTAACATTTTGCCATAGCTCGCTTCGTTTCCGAGATATTTGCAGATTTATCTCAAGGGAAGGGGCCTGACGGACATATTTCGAGATATTTCTTCTTCTTGTTGTTCTTCTTCTGCACAGCTAAGCTGGAAGTGGCATTTGCAGCGCGCAATAGTGCAGAGTTATCTCAAAGAAAGGGGCCACGGTGTTTCTGTATCTCTATTATGTTGGTGCGGCTTCGGAACTTTTAAATATCTTGATATATCTCGAGAACTACGCATCTGTTCAAAAAATATCATAGAACATAAAAAGTAGGAATCCTAATTTTCTACAAAAAAGGTCTCTTAACATTTTGCCGTAGCTCGCTTCGTTTCCGAGATATTTGCAGATTTATCTCAAGGGAAGGGGCCTGACGGACATATTTCGAAATATTTCTTATTCTTGTTGTTCTTCTTCTGCACAGCTAAGCTGGAAGTGGCATTTGCAGCGCGCAATAGTGCAGAGTTATCTCAAAGAAAGGGGCCACGGTGTTTCTGTATCTCTATTATGTTGGTGCGGCTTCGGAACTTTTAAATATCTTGATATATCTCGAGAACTACGCATCTGTTCAAAAAATATCATAGAACATAAAAAGTAGGATTCCTAATTTTCTACAAAAAAGGTCTCTTAACATTTTGCCGTAGCTCGCTTCGTTTCCGAGATATTTGCAGATTTATCTCAAGGGAAGGGGCCTGACGGACATATTTCCGGATATTTCTTCTTCTTGTTGTTCTTCTTCTGGACAGCTAAGCTGGAAGTGGCATTTGCAGCTCGCAATAGTGCAGAGTTATCTCAAAGAAAGGGGCCACGGTGTTTCTGCATCTCTATTATGTTGGTGCGGCTTCGGAACTTTCAAATATCTTGATATATCTCGAGAACTACGCATCTGATCAAAAAATATCATAGAACATAAAAAGTAGGAAACCTAATTTTCTACAAAAAAGGTCTCTTAACATTTTGCCGTAGCTCGCTTCGTTTCCGAGATATTTGCAGATTTATCTCAAGGGAAGGGGCCTGACGGACATATTTCGAAATATTTCTTATTCTTGTTGTTCTTCTTCTGCACAGCTAAGCTGGAAGTGGCATTTGCAGCTCGCAATAGTGCAGAGTTATCGCAAAGAAAGGGGCCACGGTGTTTCTGTATCTCTATTATGTTGGTGCGGCTTCGGAACTTTTAAATATCTTGATATATCTCGAGAACTACGCATCTGATCAAAAAATATCATAGAACATAAAAAGTAGGAAACTTAATTCTCTACAAAAAAGGTCTCTTAACGTTTTGCAATAGCTCGCTTCCTTTCCGAGATATTTGCAGATTTATCTCAAGGGAAGGGTCCTGACGGACATATTTCGAGATATTTCTTCTTCTTGTTGTTCTTCTTCTGCACAGCTAAACTGGAAGTGGCATTTCCAGCTCGCAATCATGCAGAGTTATCTCAAAGAGAGGGGCCACGGTGTTTCTGTATCTCTATTATGTTGGTGCGGCTTCGAAACTTTTAAATATCTTGATATATCTCGAGAACTACGCCTCTGATCGAAAAATATCATAGAACATAAAAAGTAGGAAACTTAATTCTCTACAAAAAAGGTCTCTTAACATTTTGCCATAGCTCGCTTCGTTTCCGAGATATTTGCAGATTTATCTCAAGGGAAGGGGCCTGACGGACATATTTCGAGATATTTCTTCTTCTTGTTGTTCTTCTTCTGCACAGCTAAGCTGGAAGTGGCATTTGCAGCTCGCAATAGTGCAGAGTTATCGCAAAGAAAGGGGCCACGGTGTTTCTGTATCTCTATTATGTTGGTGCAGCTTCGGAGCTTTTAAACATCTTGATATATCTCGAGAACTACGCTTCTGATCAAAAAATATCAGAGAACGTAAATTGTAGGAAACATAATTCTCTACAAAAAAGGTCTCTTAACATTTTGCCGTAGCTCGCTTCGTTTCCGAGATATTTGCAGATTTATCTCAAGGGAAGGGGCCTGACGGACATATTTCGAGATATTTCTTCTTCTTGTTGTTCTTCTTCTGCACAGCTAAGCTGGAAGTGGCATTTGCAGCGCGCAATAGTGCAGAGTTATCTCAAAGAAAGGGGCCACGGTGTTTCTGTATCTCTATTATGTTGGTGCGGCTTCGGAACTTTTAAATATCTTGATATATCTCGAGAACTACGCATCTGTTCAAAAAATATCATAGAACATAAAAAGTAGGAATCCTAATTTTCTACAAAAAAGGTCTCTTAACATTTTGCCGTAGCTCGCTTCGTTTCCGAGATATTTGCAGATTTATCTCAAGGGAAGGGGCCTGACGGACATATTTCCAGATATTTCTTCTTCTTGTTGTTCTTCTTCTGCACAGCTAAGCTGGAAGTGGCATTTGCAGCTCGCAATAGTGCAGAGTTATCTCAAAGAAAGGGGCCACGGTGTTTCTGTATCTCTATTATGTTGGTGCGGCTTCGGAACTTTCAAATATCTTGATATATCTCGAGAACTACGCATCTGATCAAAAAATATCATAGAACATAAAAAGTAGGAAACCTAATTTTCTACAAAAAAGGTCTCTTAACATTTTGCCGTAGCTCGCTTCGTTTCCGAGATATTTGCAGATTTATCTCAAGGGAAGGGGCCTGACGGACATATTTCGAAATATTTCTTATTCTTGTTGTTCTTCTTCTGCACAGCTAAGCTGGAAGTGGCATTTGCAGCGCGCAATAGTGCAGAGTTATCTCAAAGAAAGGGGCCACGGTGTTTCTGTATCTCTATTATGTTGGTGCGGCTTCGGAACTTTTAAATATCTTGATATATCTCGAGAACTACGCATCTGTTCAAAAAATATCATAGAACATAAAAAGTAGGAATCCTAATTTTCTACAAAAAAGGTCTCTTAACATTTTGCCGTAGCTCGCTTCGTTTCCGAGATATTTGCAGATTTATCTCAAGGGAAGGGGCCTGACGGACATATTTCCGGATATTTCTTCTTCTTGTTGTTCTTCTTCTGGACAGCTAAGCTGGAAGTGGCATTTGCAGCTCGCAATAGTGCAGAGTTATCTCAAAGAAAGGGGCCACGGTGTTTCTGTATCTCTATTATGTTGGTGCAGCTTCGGAGCTTTTAAACATCTTGATATATCTCGAGAACTACGCTTCTGATCAAAAAATATCAGAGAACGTAAATTGTAGGAAACATAATTCTCTACAAAAAAGGTCTCTTAACATTTTGCCGTAGCTCGCTTCGGTTCCGAGATATTTGCAGATTTATCTCAAGCGAAGGGGCCTGACGGACATATTTCGAAATATTTCTTATTCTTGTTGTTCTTCTTCTGCACAGCTAAGCTGGAAGTGGCATTTGCAGCTCGCAATAGTGCAGAGTAATCGCAAAGAAAGGGGCCACGGTGTTTCTGTATCTCTATTATGTTGGTGCGGCTTCGGAACTTTTAAATATCTTGATATATCTCGAGAACTACGCATCAGATCAAAAAATATCATAGAAGATAAAAAGTAGGAAACTTAATTCTCTACAAAAAAGGTCTCTTAACGTTTTGCAATAGCTCGCTTCGTTTCCGAGATATTTGCAGATTTATCTCAAGGGAAGGGTCCTGACGGACATATTTCGAGATATTTCTTCTTCTTGTTGTTCTTCTTCTGCACAGCTAAACTGGAAGTGGCATTTCCAGCTCGCAATCATGCAGAGTTATCTCAAAGAGAGGGGCCACGGTGTTTCTGTATCTCTATTATGTTGGTGCGGCTTCGAAACTTTTAAATATCTTGATATATCTCGAGAACTACGCCTCTGATCGAAAAATATCATAGAACATAAAAAGTAGGAAACTTAATTCTCTACAAAAAAGGTCTGTTAACATTTTGCCATAGCTCGCTTCGTTTCCGAGATATTTGCAGATTTATCTCAAGGGAAGGGGCCTGACGGACATATTTCGAGATATTTCTTCTTCTTGTTGTTCTTCTTCTGCACAGCTAAGCTGGAAGTGGCATTTGCAGCGCGCAATAGTGCAGAGTTATCTCAAAGAAAGGGGCCACGGTGTTTCTGTATCTCTATTATGTTGGTGCGGCTTCGGAACTTTTAAATATCTTGATATATCTCGAGAACTACGCATCTGTTCAAAAAATATCATAGAACATAAAAAGTAGGAATCCTAATTTTCTACAAAAAAGGTCTCTTAACATTTTGCCGTAGCTCGCTTCGTTTCCGAGATATTTGCAGATTTATCTCAAGGGAAGGGGCCTGACGGACATATTTCCAGATATTTCTTCTTCTTGTTGTTCTTCTTCTGCACAGCTAAGCTGGAAGTGGCATTTGCAGCTCGCAATAGTGCAGAGTTATCTCAAAGAAAGGGGCCACGGTGTTTCTGTATCTCTATTATGTTGGTGCGGCTTCGGAACTTTCAAATATCTTGATATATCTCGAGAACTACGCATCTGATCAAAAAATATCATAGAACATAAAAAGTAGGAAACCTAATTTTCTACAAAAAAGGTCTCTTAACATTTTGCCGTAGCTCGCTTCGTTTCCGAGATATTTGCAGATTTATCTCAAGGGAAGGGGCCTGACGGACATATTTCGAAATATTTCTTATTCTTGTTGTTCTTCTTCTGCGAGCTAAGCTGGAAGTGGCATTTGCAGCTCGCAATAGTGCAGAGTTATCTCAAAGAAAGGGGCCACTGTGTTTCTGTACCTCTATTATGTTGGTGCAGCTTCGGAGCTTTTAAATATCTTGATATATCTCGAGAACTACGCATCTGATCAAAAAATATCATAGAACATAAAAAGTAGGAAACTTAATTCTCTACAAAAAAGGTCTCTTAACATTCTGCCATAGCTCGCTTCGTTTCCGAGATATTTGCAGATTTATCTCAAGGGAAGGGGCCTGACGGACATATTTCGAGATATTTCTTCTTCTTGTTGTTCTTCTTCTGCACAGCTAAGCTGGAAGTGGCATTTGCAGCTCGCAATAGTGCAGAGTTATCGCAAAGAAAGGGGCCACGGTGTTTCTGTATCTCTATTATGTTGGTGCGGCTTCGGAACTTTTAAATATCTTGATATATCTCGAGAACTACGCATCTGATCAAAAAATATCATAGAACATAAAAAGTAGGAAACTTAATTCTCTACAAAAAAGGTCTCTTAACGTTTTGCAATAGCTCGCTTCGTTTCCGAGATATTTGCAGATTTATCTCAAGGGAAGGGTCCTGACGGACATATTTCGAGATATTTCTTCTTCTTGTTGTTCTTCTTCTGCACAGCTAAACTGGAAGTGGCATTTCCAGCTCGCAATCATGCAGAGTTATCTCAAAGAGAGGGGCCACGGTGTTTCTGTATCTCTATTATGTTGGTGCGGCTTCGAAACTTTTAAATATCTTGATATATCTCGAGAACTACGCCTCTGATCGAAAAATATCATAGAACATAAAAAGTAGGAAACTTAATTCTCTACAAAAAAGGTCTCTTAACATTTTGCCATAGCTCGCTTCGTTTCCGAGATATTTGCAGATTTATCTCAAGGGAAGGGGCCTGACGGACATATTTCGAGATATTTCTTCTTCTTGTTGTTCTTCTTCTGCACAGCTAAGCTGGAAGTGGCATTTGCAGCTCGCAATAGTGCAGAGTTATCGCAAAGAAAGGGGCCACGGTGTTTCTGTATCTCTATTATGTTGGTGCAGCTTCGGAGCTTTTAAATATCTTGATATATCTCGAGAACTACGCATCTGTTCAAAAAATATCATAGAACATAAAAAGTAGGAATCCTAATTTTCTACAAAAAAGGTCTCTTAACATTTTGCCGTAGCTCGCTTCGTTTCCGAGATATTTGCAGATTTATCTCAAGGGAAGGGGCCTGACGGACATATTTCCAGATATTTCTTCTTCTTGTTGTTCTTCTTCTGCACAGCTAAGCTGGAAGTGGCATTTGCAGCTCGCAATAGTGCAGAGTTATCTCAAAGAAAGGGGCCACGGTGTTTCTGTATCTCTATTATGTTGGTGCGGCTTCGGAACTTTCAAATATCTTGATATATCTCGAGAACTACGCATCTGATCAAAAAATATCATAGAACATAAAAAGCAGGAAACCTAATTTTCTACAAAAAAGGTCTCTTAACATTTTGCCGTAGCTCGCTTCGTTTCCGAGATATTTGCAGATTTATCTCAAGGGAAGGGGCCTGACGGACATATTTCGAAATATTTCTTATTCTTGTTGTTCTTCTTCTGCGAGCTAAGCTGGAAGTGGCATTTGCAGCTCGCAATAGCGCAGAGTTATCTCAAAGAAAGGGGCCACTGTGTTTCTGTACCTCTATTATGTTGGTGCAGCTTCGGAGCTTTTAAATATCTTGATATATCTCGAGAACTACGCATCTGATCAAAAAATATCATAGAACATAAAAAGTAGGAAACTTAATTCTCTACAAAAAAGGTCTCTTAACATTCTGCCATAGCTCGCTTCGTTTCCGAGATATTTGCAGATTTATCTCAAGGGAAGGGGCCTGACGGACATATTTCGAGATATTTCTTCTTCTTGTTGTTCTTCTTCTGCACAGCTAAGCTGGAAGTGGCATTTGCAGCTCGCAATAGTGCAGAGTTATCGCAAAGAAAGGGGCCACGGTGTTTCTGTATCTCTATTATGTTGGTGCGGCTTCGGAACTTTTAAATATCTTGATATATCTCGAGAACTACGCATCTGATCAAAAAATATCATAGAACATAAAAAGTAGGAAACTTAATTCTCTACAAAAAAGGTCTCTTAACGTTTTGCAATAGCTCGCTTCGTTTCCGAGATATTTGCAGATTTATCTCAAGGGAAGGGTCCTGACGGACATATTTCGAGATATTTCTTCTTCTTGTTGTTCTTCTTCTGCACAGCTAAGCTGGAAGTGGCATTTGCAGCGCGCAATAGTGCAGAGTTATCTCAAAGAAAGGGGCCACGGTGTTTCTGTATCTCTATTATGTTGGTGCGGCTTCGGAACTTTTAAATATCTTGATATATCTCGAGAACTACGCATCTGTTCAAAAAATATCATAGAACATAAAAAGTAGGAATCCTAATTTTCTACAAAAAAGGTCTCTTAACATTTTGCCGTAGCTCGCTTCGTTTCCGAGATATTTGCAGATTTATCTCAAGGGAAGGGGCCTGACGGACATATTTCCGGATATTTCTTCTTCTTGTTGTTCTTCTTCTGGACAGCTAAGCTGGAAGTGGCATTTGCAGCTCGCAATAGTGCAGAGTTATCTCAAAGAAAGGGGCCACGGTGTTTCTGTATCTCTATTATGTTGGTGCAGCTTCGGAGCTTTTAAACATCTTGATATATCTCGAGAACTACGCTTCTGATCAAAAAATATCAGAGAACGTAAATTGTAGGAAACATAATTCTCTACAAAAAAGGTCTCTTAACATTTTGCCGTAGCTCGCTTCGTTTCCGAGATATTTGCAGATTTATCTCAAGCGAAGGGGCCTGACGGACATATTTCGAAATATTTCTTATTCTTGTTGTTCTTCTTCTGCACAGCTAAGCTGGAAGTGGCATTTGCAGCTCGCAATAGTGCAGAGTAATCGCAAAGAAAGGGGCCACGGTGTTTCTGTATCTCTATTATGTTGGTGCGGCTTCGGAACTTTTAAATATCTTGATATATCTCGAGAACTACGCATCTGATCAAAAAATATCATAGAAGATAAAAAGTAGGAAACTTAATTCTCTACAAAAAAGGTCTCTTAACGTTTTGCAATAGCTCGCTTCGTTTCCGAGATATTTGCAGATTTATCTCAAGGGAAGGGTCCTGACGGACATATTTCGAGATATTTCTTCTTCTTGTTGTTCTTCTTCTGCACAGCTAAACTGGAAGTGGCATTTCCAGCTCGCAATCATGCAGAGTTATCTCAAAGAGAGGGGCCACGGTGTTTCTGTATCTCTATTATGTTGGTGCGGCTTCGAAACTTTTAAATATCTTGATATATCTCGAGAACTACGCCTCTGATCGAAAAATATCATAGAACATAAAAAGTAGGAAACTTAATTCTCTACAAAAAAGGTCTGTTAACATTTTGCCATAGCTCGCTTCGTTTCCGAGATATTTGCAGATTTATCTCAAGGGAAGGGGCCTGACGGACATATTTCGAGATATTTCTTCTTCTTGTTGTTCTTCTTCTGCACAGCTAAGCTGGAAGTGGCATTTGCAGCGCGCAATAGTGCAGAGTTATCTCAAAGAAAGGGGCCACGGTGTTTCTGTATCTCTATTATGTTGGTGCGGCTTCGGAACTTTTAAATATCTTGATATATCTCGAGAACTACGCATCTGTTCAAAAAATATCATAGAACATAAAAAGTAGGAATCCTAATTTTCTACAAAAAAGGTCTCTTAACATTTTGCCGTAGCTCGCTTCGTTTCCGAGATATTTGCAGATTTATCTCAAGGGAAGGGGCCTGACGGACATATTTCCAGATATTTCTTCTTCTTGTTGTTCTTCTTCTGCGAGCTAAGCTGGAAGTGGCATTTGCAGCTCGCAATAGTGCAGAGTTATCTCAAAGAAAGGGGCCACTGTGTTTCTGTACCTCTATTATGTTGGTGCAGCTTCGGAGCTTTTAAATATCTTGATATATCTCGAGAACTACGCATCTGATCAAAAAATATCATAGAACATAAAAAGTAGGAAACTTAATTCTCTACAAAAAAGGTCTCTTAACATTCTGCCATAGCTCGCTTCGTTTCCGAGATATTTGCAGATTTATCTCAAGGGAAGGGGCCTGACGGACATATTTCGAGATATTTCTTCTTCTTGTTGTTCTTCTTCTGCACAGCTAAGCTGGAAGTGGCATTTGCAGCTCGCAATAGTGCAGAGTTATCGCAAAGAAAGGGGCCACGGTGTTTCTGTATCTCTATTATGTTGGTGCGGCTTCGGAACTTTTAAATATCTTGATATATCTCGAGAACTACGCATCTGATCAAAAAATATCATAGAACATAAAAAGTAGGAAACTTAATTCTCTACAAAAAAGGTCTCTTAACGTTTTGCAATAGCTCGCTTCGTTTCCGAGATATTTGCAGATTTATCTCAAGGGAAGGGTCCTGACGGACATATTTCGAGATATTTCTTCTTCTTGTTGTTCTTCTTCTGCACAGCTAAACTGGAAGTGGCATTTCCAGCTCGCAATCATGCAGAGTTATCTCAAAGAGAGGGGCCACGGTGTTTCTGTATCTCTATTATGTTGGTGCGGCTTCGAAACTTTTAAATATCTTGATATATCTCGAGAACTACGCCTCTGATCGAAAAATATCATAGAACATAAAAAGTAGGAAACTTAATTCTCTACAAAAAAGGTCTCTTAACATTTTGCCATAGCTCGCTTCGTTTCCGAGATATTTGCAGATATATCTCAAGGGAAGGGGCCTGACGGACATATTTCGAGATATTTCTTCTTCTTGTTGTTCTTCTTCTGCACAGCTAAGCTGGAAGTGGCATTTGCAGCTCGCAATAGTGCAGAGTTATCGCAAAGAAAGGGGCCACGGTGTTTCTGTATCTCTATTATGTTGGTGCGGCTTCGGAACTTTTAAATATCTTGATATATCTCGAGAACTACGCATCTGATCAAAAAATATCATAGAACATAAAAAGTAGGAAACTTAATTCTCTACAAAAAAGGTCTCTTAACGTTTTGCAATAGCTCGCTTCGTTTCCGAGATATTTGCAGATTTATCTCAAGGGAAGGGTCCTGACGGACATATTTCGAGATATTTCTTCTTCTTGTTGTTCTTCTTCTGCACAGCTAAACTGGAAGTGGCATTTCCAGCTCGCAATCATGCAGAGTTATCTCAAAGAGAGGGGCCACGGTGTTTCTGTATCTCTATTATGTTGGTGCGGCTTCGAAACTTTTAAATATCTTGATATATCTCGAGAACTACGCCTCTGATCGAAAAATATCATAGAACATAAAAAGTAGGAAACTTAATTCTCTACAAAAAAGGTCTCTTAACATTTTGCCATAGCTCGCTTCGTTTCCGAGATATTTGCAGATTTATCTCAAGGGAAGGGGCCTGACGGACATATTTCGAGATATTTCTTCTTCTTGTTGTTCTTCTTCTGCACAGCTAAGCTGGAAGTGGCATTTGCAGCTCGCAATAGTGCAGAGTTATCGCAAAGAAAGGGGCCACGGTGTTTCTGTATCTCTATTATGTTGGTGCAGCTTCGGAGCTTTTAAATATCTTGATATATCTCGAGAACTACGCATCTGTTCAAAAAATATCATAGAACATAAAAAGTAGGAATCCTAATTTTCTACAAAAAAGGTCTCTTAACATTTTGCCGTAGCTCGCTTCGTTTCCGAGATATTTGCAGATTTATCTCAAGGGAAGGGGCCTGACGGACATATTTCCAGATATTTCTTCTTCTTGTTGTTCTTCTTCTGCACAGCTAAGCTGGAAGTGGCATTTGCAGCTCGCAATAGTGCAGAGTTATCTCAAAGAAAGGGGCCACGGTGTTTCTGTATCTCTATTATGTTGGTGCGGCTTCGGAACTTTCAAATATCTTGATATATCTCGAGAACTACGCATCTGATCAAAAAATATCATAGAACATAAAAAGCAGGAAACCTAATTTTCTACAAAAAAGGTCTCTTAACATTTTGCCGTAGCTCGCTTCGTTTCCGAGATATTTGCAGATTTATCTCAAGGGAAGGGGCCTGACGGACATATTTCGAAATATTTCTTATTCTTGTTGTTCTTCTTCTGCGAGCTAAGCTGGAAGTGGCATTTGCAGCTCGCAATAGCGCAGAGTTATCTCAAAGAAAGGGGCCACTGTGTTTCTGTACCTCTATTATGTTGGTGCAGCTTCGGAGCTTTTAAATATCTTGATATATCTCGAGAACTACGCATCTGATCAAAAAATATCATAGAACATAAAAAGTAGGAAACTTAATTCTCTACAAAAAAGGTCTCTTAACATTCTGCCATAGCTCGCTTCGTTTCCGAGATATTTGCAGATTTATCTCAAGGGAAGGGGCCTGACGGACATATTTCGAGATATTTCTTCTTCTTGTTGTTCTTCTTCTGCACAGCTAAGCTGGAAGTGGCATTTGCAGCTCGCAATAGTGCAGAGTTATCGCAAAGAAAGGGGCCACGGTGTTTCTGTATCTCTATTATGTTGGTGCGGCTTCGGAACTTTTAAATATCTTGATATATCTCGAGAACTACGCATCTGATCAAAAAATATCATAGAACATAAAAAGTAGGAAACTTAATTCTCTACAAAAAAGGTCTCTTAACGTTTTGCAATAGCTCGCTTCGTTTCCGAGATATTTGCAGATTTATCTCAAGGGAAGGGTCCTGACGGACATATTTCGAGATATTTCTTCTTCTTGTTGTTCTTCTTCTGCACAGCTAAGCTGGAAGTGGCATTTGCAGCGCGCAATAGTGCAGAGTTATCTCAAAGAAAGGGGCCACGGTGTTTCTGTATCTCTATTATGTTGGTGCGGCTTCGGAACTTTTAAATATCTTGATATATCTCGAGAACTACGCATCTGTTCAAAAAATATCATAGAACATAAAAAGTAGGAATCCTAATTTTCTACAAAAAAGGTCTCTTAACATTCTGCCATAGCTCGCTTCGTTTCCGAGATATTTGCAGATTTATCTCAAGGGAAGGGGCCTGACGGACATATTTCGAGATATTTCTTCTTCTTGTTGTTCTTCTTCTGCACAGCTAAGCTGGAAGTGGCATTTGCAGCTCGCAATAGTGCAGAGTTATCTCAAAGAAAGGGGCCACGGTGTTTCTGTACCTCTATTATGTTGGTGCAGCTTCGGAGCTTTTAAATATCTTGATATATCTCGAGAACTACGCATCTGATCAAAAAATATCATAGAACATAAAAAGTAGGAAACTTAATTTTCTACAAAAAAGGTCTCTTAACATTTTGCCATAGCTCGCTTCGTTTCCGAGGTATTTGCAGATTTATCTCAAGGGAAGGGGCCTGACGGACATATTTCGAGATATTTCTTCTTCTTGTTGTTCTTCTTCTGCACAGCTAAGCTGGAAGTGGCATTTGCAGCTCGCAATAGTGCAGAGTTATCGCAAAGAAAGGGGCCACGGTGTTTCTGTATCTCTATTATGTTGGTGCGGCTTCGGAACTTTTAAATATCTTGATATATCTCGAGAACTACGCATCTGATCAAAAAATATCATAGAACATAAAAAGTAGGAAACTTAATTCTCTTCAAAAAAGGTCTCTTAACATTCTGCCATAGCTCGCTTCGTTTCCGAGATATTTGCAGATTTATCTCAAGGGAAGGGGCCTGACGGACATATTTCGAGATATTTCTTCTTCTTGTTGTTCTTCTTCTGCACAGCTAAGCTGGAAGTGGCATTTGCAGCTCGCAATAGTGCAGAGTTATCGCAAAGAAAGGGGCCACGGTGTTTCTGTATCTCTATTATGTTGGTGCGGCTTCGGAACTTTTAAATATCTTGATATATCTCGAGAACTACGCATCTGATCAAAAAATATCATAGAACATAAAAAGTAGGAAACTTAATTCTCTACAAAAAAGGTCTCTTAACGTTTTGCAATAGCTCGCTTCGTTTCCGAGATATTTGCAGATATATCTCAAGGGAAGGGGCCTGACGGACATATTTCGAGATATTTCTTCTTCTTGTTGTTCTTCTTCTGCACAGCTAAGCTGGAAGTGGCATTTGCAGCTCGCAATAGTGCAGAGTTATCGCAAAGAAAGGGGCCACGGTGTTTCTGTATCTCTATTATGTTGGTGCGGCTTCGGAACTTTTAAATATCTTGATATATCTCGAGAACTACGCATCTGATCAAAAAATATCATAGAACATAAAAAGTAGGAAACTTAATTCTCTACAAAAAAGGTCTCTTAACGTTTTGCAATAGCTCGCTTCGTTTCCGAGATATTTGCAGATTTATCTCAAGGGAAGGGTCCTGACGGACATATTTCGAGATATTTCTTCTTCTTGTTGTTCTTCTTCTGCACAGCTAAACTGGAAGTGGCATTTCCAGCTCGCAATCATGCAGAGTTATCTCAAAGAGAGGGGCCACGGTGTTTCTGTATCTCTATTATGTTGGTGCGGCTTCGAAACTTTTAAATATCTTGATATATCTCGAGAACTACGCCTCTGATCGAAAAATATCATAGAACATAAAAAGTAGGAAACTTAATTCTCTACAAAAAAGGTGTGTTAACATTTTGCCATAGCTCGCTTCGTTTCCGAGATATTTGCAGATTTATCTCAAGGGAAGGGTCCTGACGGACATATTTCGAGATATTTCTTCTTCTTGTTGTTCTTCTTCTGCACAGCTAAGCTGGAAGTGGCATTTGCAGCTCGCAATAGTGCAGAGTTATCTCAAAGAAAGGGGCCACGGTGTTTCTGTACCTCTATTATGTTGGTGCAGCTTCGGAGCTTTTAAATATCTTGATATATCTCGAGAACTACGCATCTGATCAAAAAATATCATAGAACATAAAAAGTAGGAAACTTAATTTTCTACAAAAAAGGTCTCTTAACATTTTGCCATAGCTCGCTTCGTTTCCGAGGTATTTGCAGATTTATCTCAAGGGAAGGGGCCTGACGGACATATTTCGAGATATTTCTTCTTCTTGTTGTTCTTCTTCTGCACAGCTAAGCTGGAAGTGGCATTTGCAGCTCGCAATAGTGCAGAGTTATCGCAAAGAAAGGGGCCACGGTGTTTCTGTATCTCTATTATGTTGGTGCGGCTTCGGAACTTTTAAATATCTTGATATATCTCGAGAACTACGCATCTGATCAAAAAATATCATAGAACATAAAAGGTAGGAAACTTAATTCTCTACAAAAAAGGTCTCTTAACATTTTGCCATAGCTCGCTTCGTTTCCGAGATATTTGCAGATATATCTCAAGGGAAGGGGCCTGACGGACATATTTCGAGATATTTCTTCTTCTTGTTGTTCTTCTTCTGCACAGCTAAGCTGGAAGTGGCATTTGCAGCTCGCAATAGTGCAGAGTTATCGCAAAGAAAGGGGCCACGGTGTTTCTGTATCTCTATTATGTTGGTGCGGCTTCGGAACTTTTAAATATCTTGATATATCTCGAGAACTACGCATCTGATCAAAAAATATCATAGAACATAAAAAGTAGGAAACTTAATTCTCTACAAAAAAGGTCTCTTAACGTTTTGCAATAGCTCGCTTCGTTTCCGAGATATTTGCAGATTTATCTCAAGGGAAGGGTCCTGACGGACATATTTCGAGATATTTCTTCTTCTTGTTGTTCTTCTTCTGCACAGCTAAACTGGAAGTGGCATTTCCAGCTCGCAATCATGCAGAGTTATCTCAAAGAGAGGGGCCACGGTGTTTCTGTATCTCTATTATGTTGGTGCGGCTTCGAAACTTTTAAATATCTTGATATATCTCGAGAACTACGCCTCTGATCGAAAAATATCATAGAACATAAAAAGTAGGAAACTTAATTCTCTACAAAAAAGGTGTGTTAACATTTTGCCATAGCTCGCTTCGTTTCCGAGATATTTGCAGATTTATCTCAAGGGAAGGGGCCTGACGGACATATTTCGAGATATTTCTTCTTCTTGTTGTTCTTCTTCTGCACAGCTAAGCTGGAAGTGGCATTTGCAGCTCGCAATAGTGCAGAGTTATCGCAAAGAAAGGGGCCACGGTGTTTCTGTATCTCTATTATGTTGGTGCGGCTTCGGAACTTTTAAATATCTTGATATATCTCGAGAACTACGCATCTGATCAAAAAATATCATAGAACATAAAAAGTAGGAAACTTAATTCTCTACAAAAAAGGTCTCTTAACGTTTTGCAATAGCTCGCTTCGTTTCCGAGATATTTGCAGATTTATCTCAAGGGAAGGGTCCTGACGGACATATTTCGAGATATTTCTTCTTCTTGTTGTTCTTCTTCTGCACAGCTAAACTGGAAGTGGCATTTCCAGCTCGCAATCATGCAGAGTCATCTCAAAGAGAGGGGCCACGGTGTTTCTGTATCTCTATTATGTTGGTGCGGCTTCGAAACTTTTAAATATCTTGATATATCTCGAGAACTACGCCTCTGATCGAAAAATATCATAGAACATAAAAAGTAGGAAACTTAATTTTCTACAAAAAAGGTCTCTTAACATTTTGCCATAGCTCGCTTCGTTTCCGAGGTATTTGCAGATTTATCTCAAGGGAAGGGGCCTGACGGACATATTTCGAGATATTTCTTCTTCTTGTTGTTCTTCTTCTGCACAGCTAAGCTGGAAGTGGCATTTGCAGCTCGCAATAGTGCAGAGTTATCGCAAAGAAAGGGGCCACGGTGTTTCTGTATCTCTATTATGTTGGTGCGGCTTCGGAACTTTTAAATATCTTGATATATCTCGAGAACTACGCATCTGATCAAAAAATATCATAGAACATAAAAAGTAGGAAACTTAATTCTCTACAAAAAAGGTCTCTTAACGTTTTGCAATAGCTCGCTTCGTTTCCGAGATATTTGCAGATTTATCTCAAGGGAAGGGTCCTGACGGACATATTTCGAGATATTTCTTCTTCTTGTTGTTCTTCTTCTGCACAGCTAAACTGGAAGTGGCATTTCCAGCTCGCAATCATGCAGAGTTATCTCAAAGAGAGGGGCCACGGTGTTTCTGTATCTCTATTATGTTGGTGCGGCTTCGAAACTTTTAAATATCTTGATATATCTCGAGAACTACGCCTCTGATCGAAAAATATCATAGAACATAAAAAGTAGGAAACTTAATTCTCTACAAAAAAGGTCTCTTAACATTTTGCCATAGCTCGCTTCGTTTCCGAGATATTTGCAGATTTATCTCAAGGGAAGGGGCCTGACGGACATATTTCGAGATATTTCTTCTTCTTGTTGTTCTTCTTCTGCACAGCTAAGCTGGAAGTGGCATTTGCAGCTCGCAATAGTGCAGAGTTATCGCAAAGAAAGGGGCCACGGTGTTTCTGTATCTCTATTATGTTGGTGCAGCTTCGGAGCTTTTAAATATCTTGATATATCTCGAGAACTACGCATCTGATCAAAAAATATCATAGAACATAAAAAGTAGGAAACTTAATTCTCAACAAAAAAGGTCTCTTAACATTTTGCCATAGCTCGCTTCGTTTCCGAGATATTTGCAGATATATCTCAAGGGAAGGGGCCTGACGGACATATTTCGAGATATTTCTTCTTCTTGTTGTTCTTCTTCTGCACAGCTAAGCTGGAAGTGGCATTTGCAGCTCGCAATAGTGCAGAGTTATCGCAAAGAAAGGAGCCACGGTGTTTCTGTATCTCTATTATGTTGGTGCGGCTTCGGAACTTTTAAATATCTTGATATATCTCGAGAACTACGCATCTGATCAAAAAATATCATAGAACATAAAAAGTAGGAAACTTAATTCTCTACAAAAAAGGTCTCTTAGCGTTTTGCAATAGCTCGCTTCGTTTCCGAGATATTTGCAGATTTATCTCAAGGGAAGGGTCCTGACGGACATATTTCGAGATATTTCTTCTTCTTGTTGTTCTTCTTCTGCACAGCTAAACTGGAAGTGGCATTTCCAGCTCGCAATCATGCAGAGTTATCTCAAAGAGAGGGGCCACGGTGTTTCTGTATCTCTATTATGTTGGTGCGGCTTCGAAACTTTTAAATATCTTGATATATCTCGAGAACTACGCCTCTGATCGAAAAATATCATAGAACATAAAAAGTAGGAAACTTAATTCTCTACAAAAAAGGTGTGTTAACATTTTGCCATAGCTCGCTTCGTTTCCGAGATATTTGCAGATTTATCTCAAGGGAAGGGGCCTGACGGACATATTTCGAGATATTTCTTCTTCTTGTTGTTCTTCTTCTGCACAGCTAAGCTGGAAGTGGCATTTGCAGCTCGCAATAGTGCAGAGTTATCGCAAAGAAAGGGGCCACGGTGTTTCTGTATCTCTATTATGTTGGTGCGGCTTCGGAACTTTTAAATATCTTGATATATCTCGAGAACTACGCATCTGATCAAAAAATATCATAGAACATAAAAAGTAGGAAACTTAATTCTCTACAAAAAAGGTCTCTTAACGTTTTGCAATAGCTCGCTTCGTTTCCGAGATATTTGCAGATTTATCTCAAGGGAAGGGTCCTGACGGACATATTTCGAGATATTTCTTCTTCTTGTTGTTCTTCTTCTGCACAGCTAAACTTGAAGTGGCATTTCCAGCTCGCAATCATGCAGAGTTATCTCAAAGAGAGGGGCCACGGTGTTTCTGTATCTCTATTATGTTGGTGCGGCTTCGAAACTTTTAAATATCTTGATATATCTCGAGAACTACGCCTCTGATCGAAAAATATCATAGAACATAAAAAGTAGGAAACTTAATTCTCTACAAAAAAGGTGTGTTAACATTTTGCCATAGCTCGCTTCGTTTCCGAGATATTTGCAGATTGATCTCAAGGGAAGGGGCCTGACGGACATATTTCGAGATATTTCTTCTTCTTGTTGTTCTTCTTCTGCACAGCTAAGCTGGAAGTGGCATTTGCAGCTCGCAATAGTGCAGAGTTATCGCAAGGAAAGGGGCCACGGTGTTTCTGTATCTGTATTATGTTGGTGCGGCTTCGGAACTTTTAAATATCTTGATATATCTCGAGAACTACGCATCTGATCAAAAAATATCATAGAACATAAAAAGTAGGAAACTTAATTCTCTACAAAAAAGGTCTCTTAACGTTTTGCAATAGCTCGCTTCGTTTCCGAGATATTTGCAGATTTATCTCAAGGGAAGGGTCCTGACGGACATATTTCGAGATATTTCTTCTTCTTGTTGTTCTTCTTCTGCACAGCTAAACTGGAAGTGGCATTTCCAGCTCGCAATCATGCAGAGTCATCTCAAAGAGAGGGGCCACGGTGTTTCTGTATCTCTATTATGTTGGTGCGGCTTCGAAACTTTTAAATATCTTGATATATCTCGAGAACTACGCCTCTGATCGAAAAATATCATAGAACATAAAAAGTAGGAAACTTAATTCACTACAAAAAGGTCTGTTAACATTTTGCCATAGCTCGCTTCGTTTCCGAGATATTTGCAGATTTATCTCAAGGGAAGGGTCCTGACGGACATATTTCGAGGTATTTCTTCTTCTTGTTGTTCTTCTTCTGCACAGCTAAGCTGGAAGTGGCATTTGCAGCTCGCAATAGTGCAGAGTTATCTCAAAGAAAGGGGCCACGGTGTTTCTGTACCTCTATTATGTTGGTGCAGCTTCGGAGCTTTTAAATATCTTGATATATATCGAGAACTACGCATCTGATCAAAAAATATCATAGAACATAAAAAGTAGGAAACTTAATTTTCTACAAAAAAGGTCTCTTAACATTTTGCCATAGCTCGCTTCGTTTCCGAGATATTTGCAGATTTATCTCAAGGGAAGGGTCCTGACGGACGTATTTCGAGATATTTCTTCTTCTTGTTGTTCTTCTTCTGCACAGCTAAACTGGAAGTGGCATTTCCAGCTCGCAATCATGCAGAGTTATCTCAAAGAGAGGGGCCACGGTGTTTCTGTATCTCTATTATGTTGGTGCGGCTTCGAAACTTTTAAATATCTTGATATATCTCGAGAACTACGCCTCTGATCGAAAAATATCATAGAACATAAAAAGTAGGAAACTTAATTCTCTACAAAAAAGGTCTGTTAACATTTTGCCATAGCTCGCTTCGTTTCCGAGATATTTGCAGATTTATCTCAAGGGAAGGGGCCTGACGGACATATTTCGAGATATTTCTTCTTCTTGTTGTTCTTCTTCTGCACAGCTAAGCTGGAAGTGGCATTTGCAGCTCGCAATAGTGCAGAGTTATCGCAAAGAAAGGGGCCACGGTGTTTCTGTATCTCTATTATGTTGGAGCAGCTTCGGAGCTTTTAAACATCTTGATATATCTCGAGAACTACGCTTCTGATCAAAAAATATCAGAGAACGTAAATTGTAGGAAACATAATTCTCTACAAAAAAGGTCTCTTAACATTTTGCCGTAGCTCGCTTCGTTTCCGAGATATTTGCAGATTTATCTCAAGGGAAGGGGCCTGACGGACATATTTCGAAATATTTCTTATTCTTGTTGTTCTTCTTCTGCACAGCTAAGCTGGAAGTGGCATTTGCAGCTCGCAATAGGGCAGAGTTATCTCAAAGAAAGGGGCCACGGTGTTTCTGTACCTCTATTATGTTGGTGCAGCTTCGGAGCTTTTAAATATCTTGATATATCTCGAGAACTACGCCTCTGATCGAAAAATATCATAGAACATAAAAAGTAGGAAACTTAATTCTCTACAAAAAAGGTCTCTTAACATTTTGCCATAGCTCGCTTCGTTTCCGAGATATTTGCAGATTTATCTCAAGGAAAGGGGCCTGACGGACATATTTCGCGATATTTCTTCTTCTTGTTGTTCTTCTTCTGCACAGCTAAGCTGGAAGTGGCATTTGCAGCGCGCAATAGTGCAGAGTTATCTCAAAGAAAGGGACCACGGTGTTTCTGTATCTCTATTATGTTGGTGCGGCTTCGGAACTTTTAAATATCTTGATATATCTCGAGAACTACGCATCTGATCAAAAAATATCATAGAACATAAAAAGTAGGAAACTTAATTTTCTACAAAAAAGGTCTCTTAACATTTTGCCATAGCTCGCTTCGTTTCCGAGGTATTTGCAGATTTATCTCAAGGGAAGGGGCCTGACGGACATATTTCGAGATATTTCTTCTTCTTGTTGTTCTTCTTCTGCACAGCTAAGCTGGAAGTGGCATTTGCAGCTCGCAATAGTGCAGAGTTATCGCAAAGAAAGGGGCCACGGTGTTTCTGTATCTCTATTATGTTGGTGCGGCTTCGGAACTTTTAAATATCTTGATATATCTCGAGAACTACGCATCTGATCAAAAAATATCATAGAACATAAAAAGTAGGAAACTTAATTCTCTACAAAAAAGGTCTCTTAACGTTTTGCAATAGCTCGCTTCGTTTCCGAGATATTTGCAGATTTATCTCAAGGGAAGGGTCCTGACGGACATATTTCGAGATATTTCTTCTTCTTGTTGTTCTTCTTCTGCACAGCTAAACTGGAAGTGGCATTTCCAGCTCGCAATCATGCAGAGTCATCTCAAAGAGAGGGGCCACGGTGTTTCTGTATCTCTATTATGTTGGTGCGGCTTCGAAACTTTTAAATATCTTGATATATCTCGAGAACTACGCCTCTGATCGAAAAATATCATAGAACATAAAAAGTAGGAAACTTAATTCTCTACAAAAAGGTCTGTTAACATTTTGCCATAGCTCGCTTCGTTTCCGAGATATTTGCAGATTTATCTCAAGGGAAGGGTCCTGACGGACATATTTCGAGATATTTCTTCTTCTTGTTGTTCTTCTTCTGCACAGCTAAGCTGGAAGTGGCATTTGCAGCTCGCAATAGTGCAGAGTTATCGCAAAGAAAGGGGCCACGGTGTTTCTGTATCTCTATTATGTTGGTGCAGCTTCGGAGCTTTTAAACATCTTGATATATCTCGAGAACTACGCTTCTGATCAAAAAATATCAGAGAACGTAAATTGTAGGAAACATAATTCTCTACAAAAAAGGTCTCTTAACATTTTGCCGTAGCTCGGTTCGTTTCCGAGATATTTGCAGATTTATCTCAAGGGAAGGGGCCTGACGGACATATTTCGAAATATTTCTTATTCTTGTTGTTCTTCTTCTGCACAGCTAAGCTGGAAGTGGCATTTGCAGCGCGCAATAGTGCAGAGTTATCTCAAAGAAAGGGGCCACGGTGTTTCTGTATCTCTATTATGTTGGTGCGGCTTCGGAACTTTTAAATATCTTGATATATCTCGAGAACTACGCATCTGATCAAAAAATATCATAGAACATTTAAAGTAGGAAACTTAATTCTCTACAAAAAAGGTCTCTTAACATTTTCCCATAACTGGCATCGTTTCCGAGATATTTGCAGATTTATCTCAAGGGAAGGGTCCTGATGGACATATTTCGAGATATTTCTTCTTCTTGTTGTTCTTCTTCTGCACAGCTAAACTGGAAGTGGCATTTCCAGCTCGCAATCGTGCAGAGTTATCTCAAAGAAAGGGGCCACGGTGTTTCTGTATCTCTATTATGTTGGTGCGGCTTCGGAACTTTTAAATATCTTGATATATTTCGAGAACTACGCCTCTGATCGAAAAATATCATAGAACATAAAAAGTAGGAAACTTAATTCTCTACAAAAAAGGTCTCTTAACATTTTCCCATAACTGGCATCGTTTCCGAGATATTTGCAGATTTATCTCAAGGGAAGGGTCCTGATGGACATATTTCGAGATATTTCTTCTTCTTGTTGTTCTTCTTCTGCACAGCTAAACTGGAAGTGGCATTTCCAGCTCGCAATCGTGCAGAGTTATCTCAAAGAAAGGGGCCACGGTGTTTCTGTATCTCTATTATGTTGGTGCGGCTTCGGAACTTTTAAATATCTTGATATATTTCGAGAACTACGCCTCTGATCGAAAAATATCATAGAACATAAAAAGTAGGAAACTTAATTCTCTACAAAAAAGGTCTCTTAACATTTTGCCATAGCTCGCTTCGTTTCCGAGATATTTGCAGATTTATCTCAAGGGAAGGGGCCTGACGGACATATTTCGAGATATTTCTTCTTCTTGTTGTTCTTCTTCTGCACAGCTAAGCTGGAAGTGGCATTTGCGGCTCGCACTAGTGCAGAGTTATCTCAAAGAAAGGGGCCACGGTGTTTCTGTATCTCTATTATGTTGGTGCGGCTTCGAAACTTTTAAATATCTTGATATATCTCGAGAACTACGCCTCTGATCGAAAAATATCATAGAACATAAAAAGTAGGAAACTTAATTCTCTACAAAAAAGGTGTGTTAACATTTTGCCATAGCTCGCTTCGTTTCCGAGATATTTGCAGATTTATCTCAAGGGAAGGGTCCTGACGGACATATTTCGAGATATTTCTTCTTCTTGTTGTTCTTCTTCTGCACAGCTAAGCTGGAAGTGGCATTTGCAGCTCGCAATAGTGCAGAGTTATCTCAAAGAAAGGGGCCACGGTGTTTCTGTACCTCTATTATGTTGGTGCAGCTTCGGAGCTTTTAAATATCTTGATATATCTCGAGAACTACGCATCTGATCAAAAAATATCATAGAACATAAAAAGTAGGAAACTTAATTTTCTACAAAAAAGGTCTCTTAACATTTTGCCATAGCTCGCTTCGTTTCCGAGGTATTTGCAGATTTATCTCAAGGGAAGGGGCCTGACGGACATATTTCGAGATATTTCTTCTTCTTGTTGTTCTTCTTCTGCACAGCTAAGCTGGAAGTGGCATTTGCAGCTCGCAATAGTGCAGAGTTATCGCAAAGAAAGGGGCCACGGTGTTTCTGTATCTCTATTATGTTGGTGCGGCTTCGGAACTTTTAAATATCTTGATATATCTCGAGAACTACGCATCTGATCAAAAAATATCATAGAACATAAAAGGTAGGAAACTTAATTCTCTACAAAAAAGGTCTCTTAACATTTTGCCATAGCTCGCTTCGTTTCCGAGATATTTGCAGATATATCTCAAGGGAAGGGGCCTGACGGACATATTTCGAGATATTCCTTCTTCTTGTTGTTCTTCCTCTGCACAGCTAAGCTGGAAGTGGCATTTGCAGCTCGCAATAGTGCAGAGTTATCTCAAAGAAAGGGGCCACGGCGTTTCTGTATCTCTATTATGTTGGTGCGGCTTCGGAACTTTTAAATATCTTGATATATCTCGAGAACTACGCATCTGATCAAAAAATATCATAGAACATAAAAAGTAGGAAACTTAATTCTCTACAAAAAAGGTCTCTCAACATTTTGCCATAGCTCGCTTCGTTTCCGAGATATTTGCAGATTTATCTCAAGGGAAGGGGCCTGACGGACATATTTCGAGATATTTCTTCTTCTTGTTGTTCTTCTTGTGCACAGCTAAGCTGGAAGTGGCATATGCGGCTCGCACTAGTGCAGAGTTATCTCAACGAAAGGGGCCACGGTGTTTCTGTATCTCTATTATGTTGGTGCGGCTTCGGAACTTTTAAATATCTCGATATATCTCGAAAACTACGCTTCTGATCAAAAAATATCATAGAACATAAATTGTAGGAAACATAATTCTCTACAAAAAAGGTCTCTTAACATTTTGCCATAGCTCGCTTCGTTTCCGAGATATTTGCAGATATATCTCAAGGGAAGGGGCCTGACGGACATATTTCGAGATATTTCTTCTTCTTGTTGTTCTTCTTCTGCACAGCTAAGCTGGAAGTGGCATTTACAGCTCGCAATAGTGCAGACTTATCTCAAAGAAAGGGGCCACGGTGTTTCTGTATCTCTATTATGTTGGTGCGGCTTCGGAACTTTTAAATATCTTGATATATCTCGAGAACTACGCATCTGATCAAAAAATATCATAGAACATAAAAAGTAGGAAACTTAATTCTCTACAAAAGAGGTCTCTTAACATTTTGCCATAGCTCGCTTCGTTTCCGAGATATTTGCAGATTTATCTCAAGGGAAGGGGCCTAACGGACATATTTCGAGATATTTCTTCTTCTTGTTGTTCTTCTTCTGCACAGGTAAACTGGAAGTGGCATTTCCAGCTCGCAATAGTGCAGAGTTATCTCAAAGAGGGGGGCCACGGTGTTTCTGTATCTCTATTATGTTGGTGCGGCTTCGGAACTTTTAAATATCTTGATATATCTCGAGAACTACGCATCTGATCAAAAAATATCATAGAAGATAAAAAGTAGGAAGCTTAATTCTCTACAAAAAAGGTCTCTTAACATTTTGCCATAGCTCGCTTCGTTTCCGAGATATTTGCAGATTCAGCTCAAAGGAACTGGCCTGACGGACATATTTCGAGATATTTCTTCTTCTTGTTGTTCTTCCTCTGCACAGATAAGCTGGAAGTGGCATTTGCGGCTCGCAATAGTGCAGAGTTATCTCAAAGAAAGGGGCCACGGCGTTTCTGTATCTCTATTATGTTGGTGCGGCTTCGGAACTTTTAAATATCTTGATATATCTCGAGAATTACGCTTCTGATCAAAAAATATCATAGAAAATAAATTGTAGGAAACATAATTCTCTACAAAAAAGGTCTCTTAACATTTTGCCATAGCTCGCTTCGTTTCCGAGATATTTGCAGATATATCTCAAGGGAAGGGGCCTGACGGACATATTTCGAGATATTTCTTCTTCTTGTTGTTCTTCTTCTGCACAGCTAAGCTGGAAGTGGCATTTACAGCTCGCAATAGTGCAGAGTTATCTCAAAGAAAGGGGCCACGGTGTTTCTGTATCTCTATTATGTTGGTGCGGCTTCGGAACTTTTAAATATCTCGATGTATCTCGAAAACTACGCTTCTGATCAAAAAATATCATAGAACGTAAATTCTAGGAAACATAATTCTCTACAAAAAAGGTCTCTTAACATTTTGCCATAGCTCGCTTCGTTTCCGAGATATTTGCAGATTCAGCTCAAAGGAACTGGCCTGACGGACATATTTCGAGATATTTCTTCTTCTTGTTGTTCTTCCTCTGCACAGATAAGCTGGAAGTGGCATTTGCGGCTCGCAATAGTGCAGAGTTATCTCAAAGAAAGGGGCCACGGCGTTTCTGTATCTCTATTATGTTGGTGCGGCTTCGGAACTTTTAAATATCTTGATATATCTCGAGAATTACGCATCTGATCAAAAAATATCATAGAACATAAAAAGTAGGAAACTTAATTCTCTACAAAAAAGGTCTCTTAACATTTTGCCATAGCTCGCTTCGTTTCCGAGATATTTGCAGATTTATCTCAAGGGAAGGGGCCTGACGGACATATTTCGAGATATTTCTTCTTCTTGTTGTTCTTCTTCTGCACAGCTAAGCTGGAAGTGGCATTTGCGGCTCGCACTGGTGCAGAGTTATCTCAAAGAAAGGGGCCACGGTGTTTCTGTACCTCTATTATGTTGGTGCGGCTTCGGAACTTTTAAATATCTCGATATATCTCGAAAACTACGCTTCTGATCAAAAAATATCATAGAAAATAAATTGTAGGAAACAGAATTCTCTACAAAAAAGGTCTCTTAACATTTTGCCATAGCTCGCTTCGTTTCCGAGATATTTGCAGATATATCTCAAGGGAAGGGGCCTGACGGACATATTTCGAGATATTTCTTCTTCTTGTTGTTCTTCTTCTGCACAGCTAAGCTGGAAGTGGCATTTGCGGCTCGCACTAGTGCAGAGTTATCTCAAAGAAAGGGGCCACGGTGTTTCTGTATCTCTATTATGTTGGTGCGGCTTCGGAACTTTTAAATATCTCGATGTATCTCGAAAACTACGCTTCTGATCAAAAAATATCATAGAACATAAATTATAGGAAACATAATTCTCTACAAAAAAGGTCTCTTAACATTTTGCCATAGCTCGCTTCGTTTCCGAGATATTTGCAGATTCAGCTCAAAGGAACTGGCCTGACGGACATATTTCGAGATATTTCTTCTTCTTGTTGTTCTTCCTCTGCACAGCTAAGCTGGAAGTGGCATTTGCAGCTCGCAATAGTGCAGAGTTATCTCAAAGAAAGGGGCCACGGTGTTTCTGTATCTCTATTATGTTGGTGCGGCTTCGGAACTTTTAAATAACTTGATATATCTCGAGAACTACGCATCTGATCAAAAAATATCATAGAACATAAAAAGTAGGAAACTTAATTCTCTACAAAAAAGGTCTCTCAACATTTTGCCATAGCTCTCTTCGTTTCCGAGATATTTGCAGATTTATCTCAAGGGAAGGGGCCTGACGGACATATTTCGAGATATTTCTTCTTCTTGTTGTTCTTCTTCTGCACAGCTAAGCTGGAAGTGGCATTTGCAGCTCGCAATAGTGCAGAGTTATCTCAAAGAAAGGGGCCACGGTGTTTCTGTATCTCTATTATGTTGGTGCGGCTTCGGAACTTTTAAATATCTTGATATATCTCGAGAACTACGCATCTGATCAAAAAATATCATAGAACATAAAAAGTAGCAAACTTAATTCTCTACAAAAAAGGTCTCTTAACATTTTGCCATAGCTCGCTTCGTTTCCGAGATATTTGCAGATTTATCTCAAGGGAAGGGGCCTGACGGACATATTTCGAGATATTTCTTCTTCTTGTTGTTCTTCTTCTGCACAGCTAAGCTGGAAGTGGCATTTGCGGCTCGCACTAGTGCAGAGTTATCTCAAAGAAAGGGGCCACGGTGTTTCTGTATCTCTATTATGTTGGTGCGGCTTCGGAACTTTTAAATATCTCGATATATCTCGAAAACTACGCTTCTGATCAAAAAATATCTTAGAACATAAATTGTAGGAAACAGAATTCTCTACAAAAAAGGTCTCTCAACATTTTGCCATAGCTCGCTTCGTTTCCGAGATATTTGCAGATATATCTCAAGGGAAGGGGCCTGACGGACATATTTCGAGATATTTCTTCTTCTTGTTGTTCTTCTTCTGCACAGCTAAGCTGGAAGTGGCATTTACAGCTCGCAATAGTGCAGAGTTATCTCAAAGAAAGGGGCCACGGTGTTTCTGTATCTCTATTATGTTGGTGCGGCTTCGGAACTTTTAAATATCTTGATATATCTCGAGAACTACGCATCTGATCAAAAAATATCATAGAACATAGAAAGTAGGAAACTTAATTCTCTACAAAAGAGGTCTCTTAACATTTTGCCATAGCTCGCTTCGTTTCCGAGATATTTGCAGATTTATCTCAAGGGAAGGGGCCTAACGGACATATTTCGAGATATTTCTTCTTCTTGTTGTTCTTCTTCTGCACAGCTAAACTGGAAGTGGCATTTCGAGCTCGCAATAGTGCAGAGTTATCTCAAAGAGAGGGGCCACGGTGTTTCTGTATCTCTATTATGTTGGTGCGGCTTCGGAACTTTTAAATATCTTGATATATCTCGAGAACTACGCATCTGCTCAAAAAATATCATAGAAGATAAAAAGTAGGAAACTTAATTCTCTACAAAAAAGGTCTCTTAACATTTTGCCATAGCTCGCTTCGTTTCCGAGATATTTGCAGATTTATCTCAAGGGAAGGGGCCTGACGGACATATTTCGAGATATTTCTTCTTCTTGTTGTTCTTCTTCTGCACAGCTAAGCTGGAAGTGGCATTTGCGGCTCGCACTAGTGCAGAGTTATCTCAAAGAAAGGGGCCACGGTGTTTCTGTATCTCTATTATGTTGGTGCGGCTTCGGAACTTTTAAATATCTCGATATATCTCGAAAACTACGCTTCTGATCAAAAAATATGATAGAACATAAAAAGTAGGAAACTTAATTCTCTACAAAAAAGGTCTCTCAACATTTTGCCATAGCTCTCTTCGTTTCCGAGATATTTGCAGATTTATCTCAAGGGAAGGGGCCTGACGGACATATTTCGAGATATTTCTTCTTCTTGTTGTTCTTCTTCTGCACAGCTAAGCTGGAAGTGGCATTTGCAGCTCGCAATAGTGCAGAGTTATCTCAAAGAAAGGGGCCACGGTGTTTCTGTATCTCTATTATGTTGGTGCGGCTTCGGAACTTTTAAATATCTTGATATATCTCGAGAACTACGCATCTGATCAAAAAATATCATAGAACATAAAAAGTAGCAAACTTAATTCTCTACAAAAAAGGTCTCTTAACATTTTGCCATAGCTCGCTTCGTTTCCGAGATATTTGCAGATTTATCTCAAGGGAAGGGGCCTGACGGACATATTTCGAGATATTTCTTCTTCTTGTTGTTCTTCTTCTGCACAGCTAAGCTGGAAGTGGCATTTACAGCTCGCAATAGTGCAGAGTTATCTCAAAGAAAGGGGCCACGGTGTTTCTGTATCTCTATTATGTTGGTGCGGCTTCGGAACTTTTAAATATCTCGATGTATCTCGAAAACTACGCTTCTGATCAAAAAATATCATAGAACATAAATTATAGGAAACATAATTCTCTACAAAAAAGGTCTCTTAACATTTTGCCATAGGTCGCTTCGTTTCCGAGATATTTGCAGATTCAGCTCAAAGGAACTGGCCTGACGGACATATTTCGAGATATTTCTTCTTCTTGTTGTTCTTCCTCTGCACAGCTAAGCTGGAAGTGGCATTTGCAGCTCGCAATAGTGCAGAGTTATCTCAAAGAAAGGGGCCACGGTGTTTCTGTATCTCTATTATGTTGGTGCGGCTTCGGAACTTTTAAATAACTTGATATATCTCGAGAACTACGCATCTGATCAAAAAATATCATAGAACATAAAAAGTAGGAAACTTAATTCTCTACAAAAAAGGTCTCTCAACATTTTGCCATAGCTCTCTTCGTTTCCGAGATATTTGCAGATTTATCTCAAGGGAAGGGGCCTGACGGACATATTTCGAGATATTTCTTCTTCTTGTTGTTCTTCTTCTGCACAGCTAAGCTGGAAGTGGCATTTGCAGCTCGCAATAGTGCAGAGTTATCTCAAAGAAAGGGGCCACGGTGTTTCTGTATCTCTATTATGTTGGTGCGGCTTCGGAACTTTTAAATATCTTGATATATCTCGAGAACTACGCATCTGATCAAAAAATATCATAGAACATAAAAAGTAGCAAACTTAATTCTCTACAAAAAAGGTCTCTTAACATTTTGCCATAGCTCGCTTCGTTTCCGAGATATTTGCAGATTTATCTCAAGGGAAGGGGCCTGACGGACATATTTCGAGATATTTCTTCTTCTTGTTGTTCTTCTTCTGCACAGCTAAGCTGGAAGTGGCATTTGCGGCTCGCACTAGTGCAGAGTTATCTCAAAGAAAGGGGCCACGGTGTTTCTGTATCTCTATTATGTTGGTGCGGCTTCGGAACTTTTAAATATCTCGATATATCTCGAAAACTACGCTTCTGATCAAAAAATATCTTAGAACATAAATTGTAGGAAACAGAATTCTCTACAAAAAAGGTCTCTCAACATTTTGCCATAGCTCGCTTCGTTTCCGAGATATTTGCAGATATATCTCAAGGGAAGGGGCCTGACGGACATATTTCGAGATATTTCTTCTTCTTGTTGTTCTTCTTCTGCACAGCTAAGCTGGAAGTGGCATTTACAGCTCGCAATAGTGCAGAGTTATCTCAAAGAAAGGGGCCACGGTGTTTCTGTATCTCTATTATGTTGGTGCGGCTTCGGAACTTTTAAATATCTTGATATATCTCGAGAACTACGCATCTGATCAAAAAATATCATAGAACATAGAAAGTAGGAAACTTAATTCTCTACAAAAGAGGTCTCTTAACATTTTGCCATAGCTCGCTTCGTTTCCGAGATATTTGCAGATTTATCTCAAGGGAAGGGGCCTAACGGACATATTTCGAGATATTTCTTCTTCTTGTTGTTCTTCTTCTGCACAGCTAAACTGGAAGTGGCATTTCGAGCTCGCAATAGTGCAGAGTTATCTCAAAGAGAGGGGCCACGGTGTTTCTGTATCTCTATTATGTTGGTGCGGCTTCGGAACTTTTAAATATCTTGATATATCTCGAGAACTACGCATCTGCTCAAAAAATATCATAGAAGATAAAAAGTAGGAAACTTAATTCTCTACAAAAAAGGTCTCTTAACATTTTGCCATAGCTCGCTTCGTTTCCGAGATATTTGCAGATTTATCTCAAGGGAAGGGGCCTGACGGACATATTTCGAGATATTTCTTCTTCTTGTTGTTCTTCTTCTGCACAGCTAAGCTGGAAGTGGCATTTGCGGCTCGCACTAGTGCAGAGTTATCTCAAAGAAAGGGGCCACGGTGTTTCTGTATCTCTATTATGTTGGTGCGGCTTCGGAACTTTTAAATATCTCGATATATCTCGAAAACTACGCTTCTGATCAAAAAATATGATAGAACATAAAAAGTAGGAAACTTAATTCTCTACAAAAAAGGTCTCTCAACATTTTGCCATAGCTCTCTTCGTTTCCGAGATATTTGCAGATTTATCTCAAGGGAAGGGGCCTGACGGACATATTTCGAGATATTTCTTCTTCTTGTTGTTCTTCTTCTGCACAGCTAAGCTGGAAGTGGCATTTGCAGCTCGCAATAGTGCAGAGTTATCTCAAAGAAAGGGGCCACGGTGTTTCTGTATCTCTATTATGTTGGTGCGGCTTCGGAACTTTTAAATATCTTGATATATCTCGAGAACTACGCATCTGATCAAAAAATATCATAGAACATAAAAAGTAGCAAACTTAATTCTCTACAAAAAAGGTCTCTTAACATTTTGCCATAGCTCGCTTCGTTTCCGAGATATTTGCAGATTTATCTCAAGGGAAGGGGCCTGACGGACATATTTCGAGATATTTCTTCTTCTTGTTGTTCTTCTTCTGCACAGCTAAGCTGGAAGTGGCATTTACAGCTCGCAATAGTGCAGAGTTATCTCAAAGAAAGGGGCCACGGTGTTTCTGTATCTCTATTATGTTGGTGCGGCTTCGGAACTTTTAAATATCTTGATATATCTCGAGAACTACGCATCTGATCAAAAAATATCATAGAACATAGAAAGTAGGAAACTTAATTCTCTACAAAAGAGGTCTCTTAACATTTTGCCATAGCTCGCTTCGTTTCCGAGATATTTGCAGATTTATCTCAAGGGAAGGGGCCTAACGGACATATTTCGAGATATTTCTTCTTCTTGTTGTTCTTCTTCTGCACAGCTAAACTGGAAGTGGCATTTCGAGCTCGCAATAGTGCAGAGTTATCTCAAAGAGAGGGGCCACGGTGTTTCTGTATCTCTATTATGTTGGTGCGGCTTCGGAACTTTTAAATATCTTGATATATCTCGAGAACTACGCATCTGCTCAAAAAATATCATAGAAGATAAAAAGTAGGAAACTTAATTCTCTACAAAAAAGGTCTCTTAACATTTTGCCATAGCTCGCTTCGTTTCCGAGATATTTGCAGATTTATCTCAAGGGAAGGGGCCTGACGGACATATTTCGAGATATTTCTTCTTCTTGTTGTTCTTCTTCTGCACAGCTAAGCTGGAAGTGGCATTTGCGGCTCGCACTAGTGCAGAGTTATCTCAAAGAAAGGGGCCACGGTGTTTCTGTATCTCTATTATGTTGGTGCGGCTTCGGAACTTTTAAATATCTCGATATATCTCGAAAACTACGCTTCTGATCAAAAAATATGATAGAACATAAAAAGTAGGAAACTTAATTCTCTACAAAAAAGGTCTCTCAACATTTTGCCATAGCTCTCTTCGTTTCCGAGATATTTGCAGATTTATCTCAAGGGAAGGGGCCTGACGGACATATTTCGAGATATTTCTTCTTCTTGTTGTTCTTCTTCTGCACAGCTAAGCTGGAAGTAGCATTTGCAGCTCGCAATAGTGCAGAGTTATCTCAAAGAAAGGGGCCACGGTGTTTCTGTATCTCTATTATGTTGGTGCGGCTTCGGAACTTTTAAATATCTTGATATATCTCGAGAACTACGCATCTGATCAAAAAATATCATAGAACATAAAAAGTAGCAAACTTAATTCTCTACAAAAAAGGTCTCTTAACATTTTGCCATAGCTCGCTTCGTTTCCGAGATATTTGCAGATTTATCTCAAGGGAAGGGGCCTGACGGACATATTTCGAGATATTTCTTCTTCTTGTTGTTCTTCTTCTGCACAGCTAAGCTGGAAGTGGCATTTGCGGCTCGCACTAGTGCAGAGTTATCTCAAAGAAAGGGGCCACGGTGTTTCTGTATCTCTATTATGTTGGTGCGGCTTCGGAACTTTTAAATATCTCGATATATCTCGAAAACTACGCTTCTGATCAAAAAATATCTTAGAACATAAATTGTAGGAAACAGAATTCTCTACAAAAAAGGTCTCTCAACATTTTGCCATAGCTCGCTTCGTTTCCGAGATATTTGCAGATATATCTCAAGGGAAGGGGCCTGACGGACATATTTCGAGATATTTCTTCTTCTTGTTGTTCTTCTTCTGCACAGCTAAGCTGGAAGTGGCATTTACAGCTCGCAATAGTGCAGAGTTATCTCAAAGAAAGGGGCCACGGTGTTTCTGTATCTCTATTATGTTGGTGCGGCTTCGGAACTTTTAAATATCTTGATATATCTCGAGAACTACGCATCTGATCAAAAAATATCATAGAACATAGAAAGTAGGAAACTTAATTCTCTACAAAAGAGGTCTCTTAACATTTTGCCATAGCTCGCTTCGTTTCCGAGATATTTGCAGATTTATCTCAAGGGAAGGGGCCTGACGGACATATTTCGAGATATTTCTTCTTCTTGTTGTTCTTCTTCTGCACAGCTAAGCTGGAAGTGGCATTTACAGCTCGCAATAGTGCAGAGTTATCTCAAAGAAAGGGGCCACGGTGTTTCTGTATCTCTATTATGTTGGTGCGGCTTCGGAACTTTTATATATCTTGATATATCTCGAGAACTACGCATCTGATCAAAAAATATTATAGAACATAAAAAGTAGGAAACATAATTCTCTACAAAAAAGGTCTCTTACCATTTTGCCATAGCTCGCTTCGTTTCCGAGATATTTGCAGATTTATCTCAAGGGAAGGGGCCTGACGGACATATTTCGAGATATTTCTTCTTCTTGTTGTTCTTCTGCACAGCTAAGCTGGAAGTGGCATTTGCAGCTCGCAATAGTGCATAGTTATCTGAAAGAAAGGGGCCACGGTGTTTCTGTATCTCTATTATGTTGGTGCGGCTTCGGAACTTTTAAATATCTCGATATATCTCGAAAACTACGCTTCTGATCAAAAAATATCATAGAACATAAATTGTAGGAAACATAATTCTCTACAAAAAAGGTCTCTTAACATTTTGTCATAGCTCGCTTCGTTTCCGAGATATTTGCAGATATATCTCAAGGGAAGGGGCCTGACGGACATATTTCGAGATATTTCTTCTTCTTGTTGTTCTTCTTCTGCACAGCTAAGCTGGAAGTGGCATTTACAGCTCGCAATAGTGCAGAGTTATCTCAAAGAAAGGGGCCACGGTGTTTCTGTATCTCTATTATGTTGGTGCGGCTTCGGAACTTTTAAATATCTTGATATATCTCGAGAACTACGCATCTGATCAAAAAATATCATAGAACATAAAAAGTAGGAAACTTAATTCTCTACAAAAGAGGTCTCTTAACATTTTGCCATAGCTCGCTTCGTTTCCGAGATATTTGCAGATTTATCTCAAGGGAAGGGGCCTAACGGACATATTTCGAGATATTTCTTCTTCTTGTTGTTCTTCTTCTGCACAGCTAAACTGGAAGTGGCATTTCCAGCTCGCAATAGTGCAGAGTTATCTCAAAGAGAGGGGCCACGGTGTTTCTGTATCTCTATTATGTTGGTGCGGCTTCGGAACTTTTAAATATCTTGATATATCTCGAGAACTACGCATCTGATCAAAAAATATCATAGAAGATAAAAAGTAGGAAACTTAATTCTCTACAAAAAAGGTCTCTTAACATTTAGCCATAGCTCGCTTCGTTTCCGAGATATTTGCAGATTTATCTCAAGGGAAGGGGCCTGACGGACATATTTCGAGATATTTCTTCTTCTTGTTGTTCTTCTTCTGCACAGCTAAGCTGGAAGTGGCATTTGCGGCTCGCACTAGTGCAGAGTTATCTCAAAGAAAGGGGCCACGGTGTTTCTGTATCCCTATTATGTTGGTGCGGCTACGGAACTTTTAAATATCTCGATATATCTCGAAAACTACGCTTCTGATCAAAAAATATCATAGAACATAAATTGTAGGAAACATAATTCTCTACAAAAAACGTCTCTTAACATTTTGCCATAGCTCGCTTCGTTTCCGAGATATTTGCCGATTCAGCTCAAAGGAACTGGCCTGACGGACATATTTCGAGATATTTCTTCTTCTTGTTCTTCCTCTGCACAGCTAAGCTGGAAGTGGCATTTGCAGCTCGCAATAGTGCAGAGTTATCTCAAAGAAAGGGGCCACGGTGTTTCTGTATCTCTATTATGTTGGTGCGGCTTCGGAACTTTTAAATATCTCGATATATCTCGAAAACTACGCTTCTGATCAAAAAATATCATAGAACATAAATTGTAGGAAACATAATTCTCTACAAAAAACGTCTCTTAACATTTTGCCATAGCTCGCTTCGTTTCCGAGATATTTGCCGATTCAGCTCAAAGGAACTGGCCTGACGGACATATTTCGAGATATTTCTTCTTCTTGTTGTTCTTCTTCTGCACAGCTAAACTGGAAGTGGCATTTCCAGCTCGCAATAGTGCAGAGTTATCTCAAAGAGAGGGGCCACGGTGTTTCTGTATCTCTATTATGTTGGTGCGGCTTCGGAACTTTTAAATATCTTGATATATCTCGAGAACTACGCATCTGATCAAAAAATATCATAGAACATAAAAAGTAGGAAACTTAATTCTCTACAAATAAGGTCTCTTAACATTTTGCCATAGCTCGCTTCGTTTCCGAGATATTTGCAGATTTATCTCAAGGGAAGGGGCCTGACGGACATATTTCGAGATATTTCTTCTTCTTGTTGTTCTTCTTCTGCACAGCTAAGCTGGAAGTGGCATTTGCAGCTCGCAATAGTGCATAGTTATCTGAAAGAAAGGGGCCACGGTGTTTCTGTATCTCTATTATGTTGGTGCGGCTTCGGAACTTTTAAATATCTCGATATATCTCGAAAACTACGCTTCTGATCAAAAAATATCATAGAACATAAATTGTAGGAAACATAATTCTCTACAAAAAAGGTCTCTTAACATTTTGTCATAGCTCGCTTCGTTTCCGAGATATTTGCAGATATATCTCAAGGGAAGGGGCCTGACGGACATATTTCGAGATATTTCTTCTTCTTGTTGTTCTTCTTCTGCACAGCTAAGCTGGAAGTGGCATTTACAGCTCGCAATAGTGCAGAGTTATCTCAAAGAAAGGGGCCACGGTGTTTCTGTATCTCTATTATGTTGGTGCGGCTTCGGAACTTTTAAATATCTTGATATATCTCGAGAACTACGCATCTGATCAAAAAATATCATAGAACATAAAAAGTAGGAAACTTAATTCTCTACAAAAGAGGTCTCTTAACATTTTGCCATAGCTCGCTTCGTTTCCGAGATATTTGCAGATTTATCTCAAGGGAAGGGGCCTAACGGACATATTTCGAGATATTTCTTCTTCTTGTTGTTCTTCTTCTGCACAGCTAAACTGGAAGTGGCATTTCCAGCTCGCAATAGTGCAGAGTTATCTCAAAGAGAGGGGCCACGGTGTTTCTGTATCTCTATTATGTTGGTGCGGCTTCGGAACTTTTAAATATCTTGATATATCTCGAGAACTACGCATCTGATCAAAAAATATCATAGAAGATAAAAAGTAGGAAACTTAATTCTCTACAAAAAAGGTCTCTTAACATTTAGCCATAGCTCGCTTCGTTTCCGAGATATTTGCAGATTTATCTCAAGGGAAGGGGCCTGACGGACATATTTCGAGATATTTCTTCTTCTTGTTGTTCTTCTTCTGCACAGCTAAGCTGGAAGTGGCATTTGCGGCTCGCACTAGTGCAGAGTTATCTCAAAGAAAGGGGCCACGGTGTTTCTGTATCCCTATTATGTTGGTGCGGCTACGGAACTTTTAAATATCTCGATATATCTCGAAAACTACGCTTCTGATCAAAAAATATCATAGAACATAAATTGTAGGAAACATAATTCTCTACAAAAAACGTCTCTTAACATTTTGCCATAGCTCGCTTCGTTTCCGAGATATTTGCCGATTCAGCTCAAAGGAACTGGCCTGACGGACATATTTCGAGATATTTCTTCTTCTTGTTCTTCCTCTGCACAGCTAAGCTGGAAGTGGCATTTGCAGCTCGCAATAGTGCAGAGTTATCTCAAAGAAAGGGGCCACGGTGTTTCTGTATCTCTATTATGTTGGTGCGGCTTCGGAACTTTTAAATATCTCGATATATCTCGAAAACTACGCTTCTGATCAAAAAATATCATAGAACATAAATTGTAGGAAACATAATTCTCTACAAAAAACGTCTCTTAACATTTTGCCATAGCTCGCTTCGTTTCCGAGATATTTGCCGATTCAGCTCAAAGGAACTGGCCTGACGGACATATTTCGAGATATTTCTTCTTCTTGTTGTTCTTCTTCTGCACAGCTAAACTGGAAGTGGCATTTCCAGCTCGCAATAGTGCAGAGTTATCTCAAAGAGAGGGGCCACGGTGTTTCTGTATCTCTATTATGTTGGTGCGGCTTCGGAACTTTTAAATATCTTGATATATCTCGAGAACTACGCATCTGATCAAAAAATATCATAGAACATAAAAAGTAGGAAACTTAATTCTCTACAAATAAGGTCTCTTAACATTTTGCCATAGCTCGCTTCGTTTCCGAGATATTTGCAGATTTATCTCAAGGGAAGGGGCCTGACGGACATATTTCGAGATATTTCTTCTTCTTGTTGTTCTTCTTCTGCACAGCTAAGCTGGAAGTGGCATTTGCAGCTCGCAATAGTGCATAGTTATCTGAAAGAAAGGGGCCACGGTGTTTCTGTATCTCTATTATGTTGGTGCGGCTTCGGAACTTTTAAATATCTTGATATATCTCGAGAACTACGCATCTGATCAAAAAATATCATAGAACATAAAAAGTAGGAAACTTAATTCGCTACAAAAAAGGTCTCTTAACATTTTGCCATAGCTCGCTTCGTTTCCGAGATATTTGCAGATTTATCTCAAGGGAAGGGGCCTAACGGACATATTTCGTGATATTTCTTCTTCTTGTTGTTCTTCTTCTGCACAGCTAAGCTGGAAGTGGCATTTGCAGCTCGCATTAGTGCAGAGTTATCTCAAAGAAAGGGGCCACGGTGTTTCTGTATCTCTATTATGTTGGTGCGGCTTCTTAACTTTTAAATATCTTGATATATCTCGAGAACTACGCATCTGATCAAAAAATATCATAGAACATAAAAAGTAGGAAACTCAATTCTCTACAAAAAAGGTCTCTTAACATTTTGCAATAGCTCGCTTCGTTTCCGAGATATTTGCAGATTTATCTCAAGGGAAGGGGCCTGACGGACATATTTCAAGATATTTCTTCTTCTTGTTGTTCTTCTTCTGCACAGCTAAGCTGGAAGTGGCATTTGCAGCTCGCAATTGTGCAGAGTTATCTCAAAGAGAGGGGCCACGGTGTTTCTGTATCTCTATTATGTTGGTGCGGCTTCGGAACTTTTAAATATCTTGATATATCTCGAGAACTACGCATCTGATCAAAAAATATCATAAAACATAAAAAGTAGGAAACTCAATTCTCTACAAAAAAGGTCTCTTAACATTTTGCAATAGCTCGCTTCGTTTCCGAGATATTTGCAGATTTATCTCAAGGGAAGGGGCCTGACGGACATATTTCAAGATATTTCTTCTTCTTGTTGTTCTTCTTCTGCACAGCTAAGCTGGAAGTGGCATTTGCAGCTCGCAATTGTGCAGAGTTATCTCAAAGAGAGGGGCCACGGTGTTTCTGTATATCTATTATGTTGGTACGGCTTCGGAACTTTTAAATATCTTGATATATCTCGAGAACTACGCATCTGTTCAGAAAATATCATAGAAGATAAAAAGTAGGAAACTTAATTCTCTACAAAAAAGGTCTCTTAACATTTTGCCATAGCACGCTTCGTTTCCGAGATATTTGCAGATTTATCTCAAGGTAAGGGGCCTGACGGACATATTTCGAGATATTTCTTCTTCTTGTTGTTCTTCTTCTGCACAGCTAAGCTGGAAGTGGCATTTGCAGCTCGCAATAGTGCATAGTTATGTGAAAGAAAGGGGCCACGGTGTTTCTGTATCTCTATTATGTTGGTGCGGCTTCGGAACTTTTAAATATCTTGATATATCTCGAGAACTACGCATCTGATCAAAAAATATCATAGAACATAAAAAGTAGGAAACTTAATTCGCTACAAAAAAGGTCTCTTAACATTTTGCCATAGCTCGCTTCGTTTCCGAGATATTTGCAGATTCATCTCAAGGGAAGGGGCCTAACGGACATATTTCGTGATATTTCTTCTTCTTGTTGTTCTTCTTCTGCGCAGCTAAGCTGGAAGTGGCATTTGCAGGTCGCAATAGTGCAGAGTTATCTCAAAGAAAGGGGCCACGGTGTTTCTGTATCTCTATTATGTTGGTGCCGCTTCGGAACTTTTAAATATCTGGATATATCTCGAGAACTACGCATCTGATCAAAAAATATCATAGAACATAAAAAGTAGGAAAGTTAATTCTCTACAAAAGAGGTCTCTTAAGATTTTGCCATAGCTCGCTTCGTTTCCGAGATATTTGCAGATTTATCTCAAGGGAAGGGGCCTGACGGACATATTTCGAGATATTTCTTCTTCTTGTTGTTCTTCTTCTGCACAGCTAAGCTGGAAGTGGCATTTGCGGCTCGCACTAGTGCAGAGTTATCTCAAAGAAAGGGGCCACGGTGTTTCTGTATCCCTATTATGTTGGTGCGGCTTCGGAACTTTTAAATATCTCGATATATCTCGAAAACTACGCTTCTGATCAAAAAATATCATAGAACATAAATTGTAGGAAACATAATTCTCTACAAAAAACGTCTCTTAACATTTTGCCATAGCTCGCTTCGTTTCCGAGATATTTGCCGATTCAGCTCAAAGGAACTGGCCTGACGGACATATTTCGAGATATTTCTTCTTCTTGTTGTTCTTCCTCTGCACAGCTAAGCTGGAAGTGGCATTTGCAGCTCGCAATAGTGCAGAGTTATCTCAAAGAAAGGGGCCACGGTGTTTCTGTTTCTCTATTATGTTGGTGCGGCTTCGGAACTTTTAAATATCTCGATATATCTCGAAAACTACGCTTCTGATCAAAAAATATCATAGAACATAAATTGTAGGAAACATAATTCTCTACAAAAAACGTCTCTTAACATTTTGCCATAGCTCGCTTCGTTTCCGAGATATTTGCCGATTCAGCTCAAAGGAACTGGCCTGACGGACATATTTCGAGATATTTCTTCTTCTTGTTGTTCTTCTTCTGCACAGCTAAACTGGAAGTGGCATTTCCAGCTCGCAATAGTGCAGAGTTATCTCAAAGAGAGGGGCCACGGTGTTTCTGTATCTCTATTATGTTGGTGCGGCTTCGGAACTTTTAAATATCTTGATATATCTCGAGAACTACGCATCTGATCAAAAAATATCATAGAACATAAAAAGTAGGAAACTTAATTCTCTACAAATAAGGTCTCTTAACATTTTGCCATAGCTCGCTTCGTTTCCGAGATATTTGCAGATTTATCTCAAGGGAAGGGGCCTGACGGACATATTTCGAGATATTTCTTCTTCTTGTTGTTCTTCTTCTGCGCAGCTAAACTGGAAGTGGCATTTGCAGCTCGCAATAGTGCAGAGATATCTCAAAGAAAGGGGCCACGCTGTTTCTGTATCTCTATTATGTTGGTGCGGCTTCGGAACTTTTAAATATCTTGATATATCTCGAGAACTACGCATCTGATCAGAAAATATCATAGAAGATAAAAAGTAGGAAACTTAATTCTCTACAAAAAAGGTCTCTTAACATTTTGCCATAGCTCGCTTCGTTTCCGAGATATTTGCAGATTTATCTCAAGGGAAGGGGCCTGACGGACATATTTCGAGATATTTCTTCTTCTTGTTGTTCTTCTTCTGCACAGCTAAGCTGGAAGTGGCATTTGCAGCTCGCAATTGTGCAGAGTTATCTCAAAGAGAGGGGCCACGGTGTTTCTGTATCTCTATTATGTTGGTGCGGCTTCGGAACTTTTAAATATCTTGATATATCTCGAGAACTACGCATCTGATCAGAAAATATCATAGAAGATAAAAAGTAGGAAACTTAATTCTCTACAAAAAAGGTCTCTTAACATTTTGCCATAGCTCGCTTGGTTTCCGAGATATTTGCAGATTTATCTCAAGGTAAGGGGCCTGACGGACATATTTCGAGATATTTCTTCTTCTTGTTGTTCTTCTTCTGCACAGCTAAGCTGGAAGTGGCATTTGCAGCTCGCAATAGTGCATAGTTATGTGAAAGAAAGGGGCCACAGTGTTTCTGTATCTCTATTATGTTGGTGCGGCTTCGGAACTTTTAAATATCTTGATATATCTCGAGAACTACGCATCTGATCAAAAAATATCATAGAACATAAAAAGTAGGAAACTTAATTCGCTACAAAAAAGGTCTCTTAACATTTTGCCATAGCTCGCTTCGTTTCCGAGATATTTGCAGATTTATCTCAAGGGAAGGGGCCTAACGGACATATTTCGTGATATTTCTTCTTCTTGTTGTTCTTCTTCTGCACAGCTAAGCTGGAAGTGGCATTTGCAGATCGCAATAGTGCAGAGTTATCTCAAAGAAAGGGGCCACGGTGTTTCTGTATCTCTATTATGTTGGTGCCGCTTCGGAACTTTTAAATATCTGGATATATCTCGAGAACTACGCATCTGATCAAAAAATATCATAGAACATAAAAAGTAGGAAACTTAATTCTCTACAAAAGAGGTCTCTTAAGATTTTGCCATAGCTCGCTTCGTTTCCGAGATATTTGCAGATTTATCTCAAGGGAAGGGGCCTAACGGACATATTTCGAGATATTTCTTCTTCTTGTTGTTCTTCTTCTGCACAGCTAAACTGGAAGTGGCATTTCGAGCTCGCAATAGTGCAGAGTTATCTCAAAGAGAGGGGCCACGGTGTTTCTGTATCTCTATTATGTTGGTGCGGCTTCGGAACTTTTAAATATCTTGATATATCTGGAGAACTACGCATCTGATCAAAAAATATCATAGAAGATAAAAAGTAGGAATCTTAATTCTCTACAAAAAAGGTCTCTTAACATTTTGCCATAGCTCGCTTCGTTTCCGAGATATTTGCAGATTTATCTCAAGGGAAGGGGCCTGACGGACATATTTCGAGATATTTCTTCTTCTTGTTGTTCTTCTTCTGCACAGCTAAGCTGGAAGTGGCATTTGCGGCTCGCACTAGTGCAGAGTTATCTCAAAGAAAGGGGCCACGGTGTTTCTGTATCTCTATTATGTTGGTGCGGCTTCGGAACTTTTAAATATCTCGATATATCTCGAAAACTACGCTTCTGATCAAAAAATATCATAGAACATAAATTGTAGGAAACATAATTCTCTACAAAAAAGGTCTCTTAACATTTTGTCATAGCTCGCTTCGTTTCCGAGATATTTGCAGATATATCTCAAGGGAAGGGGCCTGACGGACATATTTCGAGATATTTCTTCTTCTTGTTGTTCTTCTTCTGCACAGCTAAGCTGGAAGTGGCATTTACAGCTCGCAATAGTGCAGAGTTATCTCAAAGAAAGGGGCCACGGTGTTTCTGTATCTCTATTATGTTGGTGCGGCTTCGGAACTTTTAAATATCTTGATATATCTCGAGAACTACGCATCTGATCAAAAAATATCATAGAACATAAAAAGTAGGAAACTTAATTCTCTACAAAAGAGGTCTCTTAACATTTTGCCATAGCTCGCTTCGTTTCCGAGATATTTGCAGATTTATCTCAAGGGAAGGGGCCTGACGGACATATTTCGAGATATTTCTTCTTCTTGTTGTTCTTCTTCTGCACAGCTAAGCTGGAAGTGGCATTTGCGGCTCGCACTTGTGCAGAGTTATCTCAAAGAAAGGGGCCACGGTGTTTCTGTATCTCCATTATGTTGGTGCGGCTTCGGAACTTTTAAATATCTCGATATATCTCGAAAACTACGCTTCTGATCAAAAAATATCATAGAACATAAATTGTAGGAAACATAATTCTCTACAAAAAAGGTCTCTTAACATTTTGCCATAGCTCGCTTCGTTTCCGAGATATTTGCAGATATATCTCAAGGGCAGGGGCCTGACGGACATATTTCGAGATATTTCTTCTTCTTGTTGTTCTTCTTCTGCACAGCTAAGCTGGAAGTGGCATTTACAGCTCGCAATAGTGCAGAGTTATCTCAAAGAAAGGGGCCACGGTGTTTCTGTATCTCTATTATGTTGGTGCGGCTTCGGAACTTTTAAATATCTTGATATATCTCGAGAACTACGCATCTGATCAAAAAATATCATAGAACATAAAAAGTAGGAAACTTAATTCTCTACAAAAAAGGTCGCTTAACATTTTGCCATAGCTCGCTTCGTTTCCGAGATATTTGCAGATATATCTCAAGGGCAGGGGCCTGACGGACATATTTCGAGATATTTCTTCTTCTTGTTGTTCTTCTTCTGCACAGCTAAGCTGGAAGTGGCATTTACAGCTCGCAATAGTGCAGAGTTATCTCAAAGAAAGGGGCCACGGTGTTTCTGTATCTCTATTATGTTGGTGCGGCTTCGGAACTTTTAAATATCTTGATATATCTCGAGAACTACGCATCTGATCAAAAAATATCATAGAACATAAAAAGTAGGAAACTTAATTCTCTACAAAAAAGGTCGCTTAACATTTTGCCATAGCTCGCTTCGTTTCCGAGATATTTGCAGATATATCTCAAGGGCAGGGGCCTGACGGACATATTTCGAGATATTTCTTCTTCTTGTTGTTCTTCTTCTGCACAGCTAAGCTGGAAGTGGCATTTACAGCTCGCAATAGTGCAGAGTTATCTCAAAGAAAGGGGCCACGGTGTTTCTGTATCTCTATTATGTTGGTGCGGCTACGGAATTTTTAAATATCTCGATATATCTCGAAAACTACGCTTCTGATCAAAAAATATCATAGAACATAAATTGTAGGAAACATAATTCTCTACAAAAAAGGTCTCTCAACATTTTGCCATAGCTCGCTTCGTTTCCGGGATATTTGCAGATATATCTCAAGGGCAGGGGCCTGACGGACATATTTCGAGATATTTCTTCTTCTTGTTGTTCTTCTTCTGCACAGCTAAGCTGGAAGTGGCATTTGCAGCTCGCAATAGTGCAGAGTTATCTCAAAGAAAGGGGCCACGGCGTTTCTGTATCTCTATTATGTTGGTGCGGCTTCGGAACTTTTAAATATCTTGATATATCTCGAGAACTACGCATCTGATCAAAAAATATCATAGAACATAAAAAGTAGGAAACTTAATTCTCTACAAAAAAGGTCTCTTAAGATTTTGCAATAGCTCGCTTCGTTTCCGAGATATTTGCAGATTTATCTCAAGGGAAGGGGCCTGACGGACATATTTCGAGATATTTCTTCTTCTTGTTGTTCTTCTTCTGCACAGCTAAGCTGGAAGTGGCATTTGCAGCTCGCAATAGTGCAGAGTTATCTCAAAGAAAGGGGCCACGGTGTTTCTGTATCCCTATTATGTTGGTGCGGATTCGGAACTTTTAAATATCTCGATATATCTCGAAAACTACGCTTCTGATCAAAGAATATCATAGAACATAAATTGTAGGAAACATAATTCTCTATAAAAAACGTCTCTTAACATTTTGCCATAGCTCGCTTCGTTTCCGAGATATTTGCAGATTCATCTCAAAGGAACTGGCCTGACGGACATATTTCGAGATATTTCTTCTTCTTGTTGTTCTTCCTCTGCACAGCTAAGCTGGAAGTGGCATTTACAGCTCGCAATAGTGCAGAGTTATCTCAAAGAAAGGGGCCACGGTGTTTCTGTATCTCTATTATGTTGGTGCGGCTTCGGAACTTTTAAATATCTTGATATATCTCGAGAACTACGCATCTGATCAAAAAATATCATAGAACATAAAAAGTAGGAAACTTAATTCTCTACAAAAAAGGTCGCTTAACATTTTGCCATAGCTCGCTTCGTTTCCGAGATATTTGCAGATATATCTCAAGGGCAGGGGCCTGACGGACATATTTCGAGATATTTCTTCTTCTTGTTGTTCTTCTTCTGCACAGCTAAGCTGGAAGTGGCATTTACAGCTCGCAATAGTGCAGAGTTATCTCAAAGAAAGGGGCCACGGTGTTTCTGTATCTCTATTATGTTGGTGCGGCTACGGAATTTTTAAATATCTCGATATATCTCGAAAACTACGCTTCTGATCAAAAAATATCATAGAACATAAATTGTAGGAAACATAATTCTCTACAAAAAAGGTCTCTCAACATTTTGCCATAGCTCGCTTCGTTTCCGGGATATTTGCAGATATATCTCAAGGGCAGGGGCCTGACGGACATATTTCGAGATATTTCTTCTTCTTGTTGTTCTTCTTCTGCACAGCTAAGCTGGAAGTGGCATTTGCAGCTCGCAATAGTGCAGAGTTATCTCAAAGAAAGGGGCCACGGCGTTTCTGTATCTCTATTATGTTGGTGCGGCTTCGGAACTTTTAAATATCTTGATATATCTCGAGAACTACGCATCTGATCAAAAAATATCATAGAACATAAAAAGTAGGAAACTTAATTCTCTACAAAAAAGGTCTCTTAAGATTTTGCAATAGCTCGCTTCGTTTCCGAGATATTTGCAGATTTATCTCAAGGGAAGGGGCCTGACGGACATATTTCGAGATATTTCTTCTTCTTGTTGTTCTTCTTCTGCACAGCTAAGCTGGAAGTGGCATTTGCAGCTCGCAATAGTGCAGAGTTATCTCAAAGAAAGGGGCCACGGTGTTTCTGTATCCCTATTATGTTGGTGCGGATTCGGAACTTTTAAATATCTCGATATATCTCGAAAACTACGCTTCTGATCAAAGAATATCATAGAACATAAATTGTAGGAAACATAATTCTCTATAAAAAACGTCTCTTAACATTTTGCCATAGCTCGCTTCGTTTCCGAGATATTTGCAGATTCATCTCAAAGGAACTGGCCTGACGGACATATTTCGAGATATTTCTTCTTCTTGTTGTTCTTCCTCTGCACAGCTAAGCTGGAAGTGGCATTTGCAGCTCGCAATAGTGCAGAGTTATCTCAAAGAAAGGGGCCACGGCGTTTCTGTATCTCTATTATGTTGGTGCGGCTTCGGAACTTTTAAATATTTTGATATATCTCGAGAACTACGCATCTGATCAAAAAATATCATAGAACATAAAAAGTAGGAAACTTAATTCTCTACAAAAAAGGTCTCTTAACATTTTGCCATAGCTCGCTTCGTTTCCGAGATATTTGCAGATTTATCTCAAGGGAAGGGGCCTGACGGACATATTTCGAGATATTTCTTCTTCTTGTTGTTCTTCTTCTGCACAGCTAAGCTGGAAGTGGCATTTGCGGCTCGCACTAGTGCAGAGTTATCTCAAAGAAAGGGGCCACGGTGTTTCTGTATCCCTATTATGTTGGTGCGGCTTCGGAACTTTTAAATATCTCGATATATCTCGAAAACTACGCTTCGGATCAAAAAATATCATAGAACATAAATAGTAGGAAACATAATTCTCTACAAAAAACGTCTCTTAACATTTTGCCATAGCTCGCTTCGTTTCCGAGATATGTGCAGATTTATCTCAAGGGAAGGGGCCTGACGGACATATTTCGAGATATTTCTTCTTCTTGTTGTTCTTCTTCTCCACAGCTAAGCTGGAAGTGGCATTTGCGGCTCGCACTAGTGCAGAGTTATCTCAAAGAAAGGGGCCACGGTGTTTCTGTATCTCTATTATGTTGGTGCGGCTTCGGAACTTTTAAATATCTCGATGTATCTCGAAAACTACGCTTCTGATCAAAAAATATCATAGAACATAAATTGTAGGAAACATAATTCTCTATAAAAAACGTCTCTTAACATTTTGCCATAGCTCGCTTCGTTTCCGAGATATTTGCAGATTCATCTCAAAGGAACTGGCCTGACGGACATATTTCGAGATATTTCTTCTTCTTGTTGTTCTTCCTCTGCACAGCTAAGCTGGAAGTGGCATTTGCAGCTCGCAATAGTGCAGAGTTATCTCAAAGAAAGGGGCCACGGTGTTTCTGTATCCCTATTATGTTGGTGCCGCTTCGGAACTTTTAAATATCTCGATATATCTCGAAAACTACGCTTCTGATCAAAAAATATCATAGAACATAAATTGTAGGAAACATAATTCTCTACAAAAAACGTCTCTTAACATTTTGCCATAGCTCGCTTCGTTTCCGAGATATTTGCCGATTCAGCTCAAAGGAACTGGCCTGACGGACATATTTCGAGATATTTCTTCTTCTTGTTGTTCTTCCTCTGCACAGCTAAGCTGGAAGTGGCATTTGCAGCTCGCAATAGTGCAGAGTTATCTCAAAGAAAGGGGCCACGGTGTTTCTGTTTCTCTATTATGTTGGTGCGGCTTCGGAACTTTTAAATATCTCGATATATCTCGAAAACTACGCTTCTGATCAAAAAATATCATAGAACATAAATTGTAGGAAACATAATTCTCTACAAAAAACGTCTCTTAACATTTTGCCATAGCTCGCGTCGTTTCCGAGATATTTGCCGATTCAGCTCAAAGGAACTGGCCTGACGGACATATTTCGAGATATTTCTTCTTCTTGTTGTTCTTCTTCTGCACAGCTAAACTGGAAGTGGCATTTCCAGCTCGCAATAGTGCAGAGTTATCTCAAAGAGAGGGGCCACGGTGTTTCTGTATCTCTATTATGTTGGTGCGGCTTCGGAACTTTTAAATATCTTGATATATCTCGAGAACTACGCATCTGATCAAAAAATATCATAGAACATAAAAAGTAGGAAACTTAATTCTCTACAAATAAGGTCTCTTAACATTTTGCCATAGCTCGCTTCGTTTCCGAGATATTTGCAGATTTATCTCAAGGGAAGGGGCCTGACGGACATATTTCGAGATATTTCTTCTTCTTGTTGTTCTTCTTCTGCGCAGCTAAACTGGAAGTGGCATTTGCAGCTCGCAATAGTGCAGAGATATCTCAAAGAAAGGGGCCACGCTGTTTCTGTATCTCTATTATGTTGGTGCGGCTTCGGAACTTTTAAATATCTTGATATATCTCGAGAACTACGCATCTGATCAGAAAATATCATAGAAGATAAAAAGTAGGAAACTTAATTCTCTACAAAAAAGGTCTCTTAATATTTTGCCATAGCTCGCTTCGTTTCCGAGATATTTGCAGATTTATCTCAAGGGAAGGGGCCTGACGGACATATTTCGAGATATTTCTTCTTCTTGTTGTTCTTCTTCTGCACAGCTAAGCTGGAAGTGGCATTTGCAGCTCGCAATTGTGCAGAGTTATCTCAAAGAGAGGGGCCACGGTGTTTCTGTATCTCTATTATGTTGGTGCGGCTTCGGAACTTTTAAATATCTTGATATATCTCGAGAACTACGCATCTGATCAGAAAATATCATAGAAGATAAAAAGTAGGAAACTTAATTCTCTACAAAAAAGGTCTCTTAACATTTTGCCATAGCTCGCTTGGTTTCCGAGATATTTGCAGATTTATCTCAAGGTAAGGGGCCTGACGGACATATTTCGAGATATTTCTTCTTCTTGTTGTTCTTCTTCTGCACAGCTAAGCTGGAAGTGGCATTTGCAGCTCGCAATAGTGCATAGTTATGTGAAAGAAAGGGGCCACAGTGTTTCTGTATCTCTATTATGTTGGTGCGGCTTCGGAACTTTTAAATATCTTGATATATCTCGAGAACTACGCATCTGATCAAAAAATATCATAGAACATAAAAAGTAGGAAACTTAATTCGCTACAAAAAAGGTCTCTTAACATTTTGCCATAGCTCGCTTCGTTTCCGAGATATTTGCAGATTTATCTCAAGGGAAGGGGCCTAACGGACATATTTCGTGATATTTCTTCTTCTTGTTGTTCTTCTTCTGCACAGCTAAGCTGGAAGTGGCATTTGCAGATCGCAATAGTGCAGAGTTATCTCAAAGAAAGGGGCCACGGTGTTTCTGTATCTCTATTATGTTGGTGCCGCTTCGGAACTTTTAAATATCTGGATATATCTCGAGAACTACGCATCTGATCAAAAAATATCATAGAACATAAAAAGTAGGAAACTTAATTCTCTACAAAAGAGGTCTCTTAAGATTTTGCCATAGCTCGCTTCGTTTCCGAGATATTTGCAGATTTATCTCAAGGGAAGGGGCCTAACGGACATATTTCGAGATATTTCTTCTTCTTGTTGTTCTTCTTCTGCACAGCTAAACTGGAAGTGGCATTTCGAGCTCGCAATAGTGCAGAGTTATCTCAAAGAGAGGGGCCACGGTGTTTCTGTATCTCTATTATGTTGGTGCGGCTTCGGAACTTTTAAATATCTTGATATATCTGGAGAACTACGCATCTGATCAAAAAATATCATAGAAGATAAAAAGTAGGAATCTTAATTCTCTACAAAAAAGGTCTCTTAACATTTTGCCATAGCTCGCTTCGTTTCCGAGATATTTGCAGATTTATCTCAAGGGAAGCGGCCTGACGGACATATTTCGAGATATTTCTTCTTCTTGTTGTTCTTCTTCTGCACAGCTAAGCTGGAAGTGGCATTTGCGGCTCGCACTAGTGCAGAGTTATCTCAAAGAAAGGGGCCACGGTGTTTCTGTATCTCTATTATGTTGGTGCGGCTTCGGAACTTTTAAATATCTCGATATATCTCGAAAACTACGCTTCTGATCAAAAAATATCATAGAACATAAATTGTAGGAAACATAATTCTCTACAAAAAAGGTCTCTTAACATTTTGTCATAGCTCGCTTCGTTTCCGAGATATTTGCAGATATATCTCAAGGGAAGGGGCCTGACGGACATATTTCGAGATATTTCTTCTTCTTGTTGTTCTTCTTCTGCACAGCTAAGCTGGAAGTGGCATTTACAGCTCGCAATAGTGCAGAGTTATCTCAAAGAAAGGGGCCACGGTGTTTCTGTATCTCTATTATGTTGGTGCGGCTTCGGAACTTTTAAATATCTTGATATATCTCGAGAACTACGCATCTGATCAAAAAATATCATAGAACATAAAAAGTAGGAAACTTAATTCTCTACAAAAGAGGTCTCTTAACATTTTGCCATAGCTCGCTTCGTTTCCGAGATATTTGCAGATTTATCTCAAGGGAAGGGGCCTGACGGACATATTTCGAGATATTTCTTCTTCTTGTTGTTCTTCTTCTGCACAGCTAAGCTGGAAGTGGCATTTGCGGCTCGCACTTGTGCAGAGTTATCTCAAAGAAAGGGGCCACGGTGTTTCTGTATCTCCATTATGTTGGTGCGGCTTCGGAACTTTTAAATATCTCGATATATCTCGAAAACTACGCTTCTGATCAAAAAATATCATAGAACATAAATTGTAGGAAACATAATTCTCTACAAAAAAGGTCTCTTAACATTTTGCCATAGCTCGCTTCGTTTCCGAGATATTTGCAGATATATCTCAAGGGCAGGGGCCTGACGGACATATTTCGAGATATTTCTTCTTCTTGTTGTTCTTCTTCTGCACAGCTAAGCTGGAAGTGGCATTTACAGCTCGCAATAGTGCAGAGTTATCTCAAAGAAAGGGGCCACGGTGTTTCTGTATCTCTATTATGTTGGTGCGGCTTCGGAACTTTTAAATATCTTGATATATCTCGAGAACTACGCATCTGATCAAAAAATATCATAGAACATAAAAAGTAGGAAACTTAATTCTCTACAAAAAAGGTCGCTTAACATTTTGCCATAGCTCGCTTCGTTTCCGAGATATTTGCAGATATATCTCAAGGGCAGGGGCCTGACGGACATATTTCGAGATATTTCTTCTTCTTGTTGTTCTTCTTCTGCACAGCTAAGCTGGAAGTGGCATTTACAGCTCGCAATAGTGCAGAGTTATCTCAAAGAAAGGGGCCACGGTGTTTCTGTATCTCTATTATGTTGGTGCGGCTTCGGAACTTTTAAATATCTTGATATATCTCGAGAACTACGCATCTGATCAAAAAATATCATAGAACATAAAAAGTAGGAAACTTAATTCTCTACAAAAAAGGTCGCTTAACATTTTGCCATAGCTCGCTTCGTTTCCGAGATATTTGCAGATATATCTCAAGGGCAGGGGCCTGACGGACATATTTCGAGATATTTCTTCTTCTTGTTGTTCTTCTTCTGCACAGCTAAGCTGGAAGTGGCATTTACAGCTCGCAATAGTGCAGAGTTATCTCAAAGAAAGGGGCCACGGTGTTTCTGTATCTCTATTATGTTGGTGCGGCTACGGAATTTTTAAATATCTCGATATATCTCGAAAACTACGCTTCTGATCAAAAAATATCATAGAACATAAATTGTAGGAAACATAATTCTCTACAAAAAAGGTCTCTCAACATTTTGCCATAGCTCGCTTCGTTTCCGGGATATTTGCAGATATATCTCAAGGGCAGGGGCCTGACGGACATATTTCGAGATATTTCTTCTTCTTGTTGTTCTTCTTCTGCACAGCTAAGCTGGAAGTGGCATTTGCAGCTCGCAATAGTGCAGAGTTATCTCAAAGAAAGGGGCCACGGCGTTTCTGTATCTCTATTATGTTGGTGCGGCTTCGGAACTTTTAAATATCTTGATATATCTCGAGAACTACGCATCTGATCAAAAAATATCATAGAACATAAAAAGTAGGAAACTTAATTCTCTACAAAAAAGGTCTCTTAAGATTTTGCAATAGCTCGCTTCGTTTCCGAGATATTTGCAGATTTATCTCAAGGGAAGGGGCCTGACGGACATATTTCGAGATATTTCTTCTTCTTGTTGTTCTTCTTCTGCACAGCTAAGCTGGAAGTGGCATTTGCAGCTCGCAATAGTGCAGAGTTATCTCAAAGAAAGGGGCCACGGTGTTTCTGTATCCCTATTATGTTGGTGCGGATTCGGAACTTTTAAATATCTCGATATATCTCGAAAACTACGCTTCTGATCAAAGAATATCATAGAACATAAATTGTAGGAAACATAATTCTCTATAAAAAACGTCTCTTAACATTTTGCCATAGCTCGCTTCGTTTCCGAGATATTTGCAGATTCATCTCAAAGGAACTGGCCTGACGGACATATTTCGAGATATTTCTTCTTCTTGTTGTTCTTCCTCTGCACAGCTAAGCTGGAAGTGGCATTTGCAGCTCGCAATAGTGCAGAGTTATCTCAAAGAAAGGGGCCACGGCGTTTCTGTATCTCTATTATGTTGGTGCGGCTTCGGAACTTTTAAATATTTTGATATATCTCGAGAACTACGCATCTGATCAAAAAATATCATAGAACATAAAAAGTAGGAAACTTAATTCTCTACAAAAAAGGTCTCTTAACATTTTGCCATAGCTCGCTTCGTTTCCGAGATATTTGCAGATTTATCTCAAGGGAAGGGGCCTGACGGACATATTTCGAGATATTTCTTCTTCTTGTTGTTCTTCTTCTGCACAGCTAAGCTGGAAGTGGCATTTGCGGCTCGCACTAGTGCAGAGTTATCTCAAAGAAAGGGGCCACGGTGTTTCTGTATCCCTATTATGTTGGTGCGGCTTCGGAACTTTTAAATATCTCGATATATCTCGAAAACTACGCTTCGGATCAAAAAATATCATAGAACATAAATAGTAGGAAACATAATTCTCTACAAAAAACGTCTCTTAACATTTTGCCATAGCTCGCTTCGTTTCCGAGATATGTGCAGATTTATCTCAAGGGAAGGGGCCTGACGGACATATTTCGAGATATTTCTTCTTCTTGTTGTTCTTCTTCTCCACAGCTAAGCTGGAAGTGGCATTTGCGGCTCGCACTAGTGCAGAGTTATCTCAAAGAAAGGGGCCACGGTGTTTCTGTATCTCTATTATGTTGGTGCGGCTTCGGAACTTTTAAATATCTCGATGTATCTCGAAAACTACGCTTCTGATCAAAAAATATCATAGAACATAAATTGTAGGAAACATAATTCTCTATAAAAAACGTCTCTTAATATTTTGCCATAGCTCGCTTCGTTTCCGAGATATTTGCAGATTCATCTCAAAGGAACTGGCCTGACGGACATATTTCGAGATATTTCTTCTTCTTGTTGTTCTTCCTCTGCACAGCTAAGCTGGAAGTGGCATTTGCAGCTCGCACTAGTGCAGAGTTATCTCAAAGAAAGGGGCCACGGTGTTTCTGTATCTCTATTATGTTGGTGCGGCTTCGGAAGTTTTAAATATCTCGATATATCTCGAAAACTACGCTTCTGATCAAAAAATATCATAGAACATAAATTGTAGGAAACATAATTCTCTACAAAAAAGGTCTCTTAACATTTTGCCATAGCTCGCTTCGTTTCCGAGATATTTGCAGATATATCTCAAGGGAAGGGGCCTGACGGACATATTTCGAGATATTTCTTCTTCTTGTTGTTCTTCTTCTGCACAGCTAAGCTGGAAGTGGCATTTACAGCTCGCAATAGTGCAGAGTTATCTCAAAGAAAGGGGCCACGGTGTTTCTGTATCTCTATTATGTTGGTGCGGCTTCGGAACTTTTAAATATCTTGATATATCTCGAGAACTACGCATCTGATCAAAAAATATCATAGAACATAAAAAGTAGGAAACTTAATTCTCTACAAAAAAGGTCTCTGAACATTTTGCCATAGGTCGCTTCGTTTCCGAGATATTTGCAGATGTATCTCAAGGGAAGGGGCCTAACGGACATATTTCGAGATATTTCTTCTTCTTGTTGTCCTTCTTCTGCACAGCTAAACTGGAAGTGGCATTTCCAGCTCGCAATAGTGCAGAGTTATCTCAAAGAGAGGGGCCACGGTGTTTCTGTATCTCTATTATGTTGGTGCGGCTTCGGAACTTTTAAATATCTTGATATATCTCGAGAACTACGCATCTGATCAAAAAATATCATAGAAGATAAAAAGTAGGAAACTTAATTCTCTACAAAAAAGGTCTCTTAACATTTTGCCATAGCTCGCTTCGTTTCCGAGATATTTGCAGATTTATCTCAAGGGAAGGGGCCTGACGGACATATTTCGAGATATTTCTTCTTCTTGTTGTTCTTCTTCTGCACAGCTAAGCTGGAAGTGGCATTTGCGGCTCGCACTAGTGCAGAGTTATCTCAAAGAAAGGGGCCACGGTGTTTCTGTATCCCTATTATGTTGGTGCGGCTTCGGAACTTTTAAATATCTCGATATATCTCGAAAACTACGCTTCGGATCAAAAAATATCATAGAACATAAATAGTAGGAAACATAATTCTCTACAAAAAACGTCTCTTAACATTTTGCCATAGCTCGCTTCGTTTCCGAGATATGTGCAGATTTATCTCAAGGGAAGGGGCCTGACGGACATATTTCGAGATATTTCTTCTTCTTGTTGTTCTTCTTCTCCACAGCTAAGCTGGAAGTGGCATTTGCGGCTCGCACTAGTGCAGAGTTATCTCAACGAAAGGGGCCACGGTGCTTCTGTATCTCTATTATGTTGGTGCGGCTTCGGAACTTTTAAATATCTCGATATATCTCGAAAACTACGCTTCTGATCAAAGAATATCATAGAACATAAATTGTAGGAAGCATAATTCTCTACAAAAAAGGTCTCTTAACATTTTGCCATAGCTCGCTTCGTTTCCGAGATATTGGCAGATATATCTCAAGGGAAGAGGCCTGACGGACATATTTCGAAATATTTCTTCTTCTTGTTGTTCTTCTTCTGCACAGCTAAGCTGGAAGTGGCATTTACAGCTCGCAATAGTGCAGAGTTATCTCAAAGAAAGGGGCCACGGTGTTTCTGTATCTCTATTATGTTGGTGCGGCTTCGGAACTTTAAAATATCTCGATATATCTCGAAAACTACGCTTCTGATCAAAAAATATCATAGAACATAAATTGTAGGAAACATAATTCTCTACAAAAAACGTCTCTTAACATTTTGCCATAGCTCGCTTCGTTTCCGAGATATTTGCAGATTCATCTCAAGGGAAGGGGCCTGACGGACATATTTCGAGATATTTCTTCTTCTTGTTGTTCTTCTTCTGCACAGCTAAGCTGGAAGTGGCATTTGCAGCTCGCAATAGTGCAGAGTTATCTCAAAGAAAGGGGCCACGGTGTTTCTGTATCTCTATTATGTTGGTGCGGCTTCGGAACTTTTAAATATGTTGATATATCTCGAGAACTACGCATCTGATCAAAAAATATCATAGAACATAAAAAGTAGGAAACTTAATTCTCTACAAAAAAGGTCTCTTAACATTTTGCCATAGCTCGCTTCGTTTCCGAGATATTTGCAGATTTATCTCAAGGGAAGGGGCCTGACGGACATATTTCGAGATATTTCTTCTTCTTGTTGTTCTTCTTCTGCACAGCTAAGCTGGAAGTGGCATTTGCGGCTCGCACTAGTGCAGAGTTATCTCAAAGAAAGGGGCCACGGTGTTTCTGTATCTCTATTATGTTGGTGCGGCTTCGGAACTTTTAAATATCTCGATGTATCTCGAAAACTACGCTTCTGATCAAAAAATATCATAGAACATAAAAAGTAGAAAACTTAATTCTCTACAAAAAAGGTCTCTTAAGATTTTGCAATAGCTCGCTTCGTTTCCGAGATATTTGCAGATTTATCTCAAGGGAAGGGGCCTGACGGACATATTTCGAGATATTTCTTCTTCTTGTTGTTCTTCTTCTGCACAGCTAAGCTGGAAGTGGCATTTGCAGCTCGCAATAGTGCAGAGTTATCTCAAAGAAAGGGGCCACGGTGTTTCTGTATCCCTATTATGTTGGTGCGGCTTCGGAACTTTTAAATATCTCGATATATCTCGAAAACTACGCTTCTGATCAAAGAATATCATAGAACATAAATTGTAGGAAGCATAATTCTCTACAAAAAAGGTCTCTTAACATTTTGCCATAGCTCGCTTCGTTTCCGAGATATTTGCAGATTTATCTCAAGGGAAGGGGCCTGACGGACATATTTCGAGATATTTCTTCTTCTTGTTGTTCTTCTTCTGCACAGCTAAGCTGGAAGTGGCATTTGCGGCTCGCACTAGTGCAGAGTTATCTCAAAGAAAGGGGCCACGGTGTTTCTGTATCTCTATTATGTTTGTGCGGCTTCGGAACTTTTAAATATCTCGATGTATCTCGAAAACTACGCTTCTGATCAAAAAATATCATAGAACATAAATTGTAGGAAACATAATTCTCTATAAAAAACGTCTCTTAACATTTTGCCATAGCTCGCTTCGTTTCCGAGATATTTGCAGACTCATCTCAAAGGAACTGGCCTGACGGACATATTTCGAGATATTTCTTCTTCTTGTTGTTCTTCCTCTGCACAGCTAAGCTGGAAGTGGCATTTGCAGCTCGCAATAGTGCAGAGTTATCTCAAAGAAAGGGGCCACGGCGTTTCTGTATCTCTATTATGTTGGTGCGGCTTCGGAACTTTTAAATATCTTGATATATCTCGAGAACTACGCATCTGATCAAAAAATATCATAGAACATAAAAAGTAGGAAACTTAATTCTCTACAAAAAAGGTCTCTTAACATTTTGCCATAGCTCGCTTCGTTTCCGAGATATTTGCAGATTTATCTGAAGGGAAGGGGCCTGACGGACATATTTCGAGATATTTCTTCTTCTTGTTGTTCTTCTTCTGCACAGCTAAGCTGGAAGTGGCATTTGCGGCTCGCACTAGTGCAGAGTTATCTCAAAGAAAGGGGCCACGGTGTTTCTGTATCTCTATTATGTTGGTGCGGCTTCGGAACTTTTAAATATCTCGATGTATCTCGAAAACTACGCTTCTGATCAAAAAATATCATAGAACATAAATTGTAGGAAACATAATTCTCTATAAAAAACGTCTCTTAACATTTTGCCATAGCTCGCTTCGTTTCCGAGATATTTGCAGATTCATCTCAAAGGAACTGGCCTGACGGACATATTTCGAGATATTTCTTCTTCTTGTTGTTCTTCCTCTGCACAGCTAAGCTGGAAGTGGCATTTGCAGCTCGCAATAGTGCAGAGTTATCTCAAAGAAAGGGGCCACGGCGTTTCTGTATCTCTATTATGTTGGTGCGGCTTCGGAACTTTTAAATATCTTGATATATCTCGAGAACTACGCATCTGATCAAAAAATATCATAGAACATAAAAAGTAGGAAACTTAATTCTCTACAAAAAAGGTCTCTTAACATTTTGCCATAGCTCGCTTCGTTTCCGAGATATTTGCAGATTTATCTCAAGGGAAGGGGCCTGACGGACATATTTCGAGATATTTCTTCTTCTTGTTGTTCTTCTTCTGCACAGCTAAGCTGGAAGTGGCATTTGCGGCTCGCACTAGTGCAGAGTTATCTCAAAGAAAGGGGCCACGGTGTTTCTGTATCTCTATTATGTTTGTGCGGCTTCGGAACTTTTAAATATCTCGATGTATCTCGAAAACTACGCTTCTGATCAAGAAATATCATAGAACATAAATTGTAGGAAACATAATTCTCTATAAAAAACGTCTCTTAACATTTTGCCATAGCTCGCTTCGTTTCCGAGATATTTGCAGATTCATCTCAAAGGAACTGGCCTGACGGACATATTTCGAGATATTTCTTCTTCTTGTTGTTCTTCCTCTGCACAGCTAAGCTGGAAGTGGCATTTGCAGCTCGCAATAGTGCAGAGTTATCTCAAAGAAAGGGGCCACGGCGTTTCTGTATCTCTATTATGTTGGTGCGGCTTCGGAACTTTTAAATATCTTGATATATCTCGAGAACTACGCATCTGATCAAAAAATATCATAGAACATAAAAAGTAGGAAACTTAATTCTCTACAAAAAAGGTCTCTTAACATTTTGCCATAGCTCGCTTCGTTTCCGAGATATTTGCAGATTTATCTCAAGGGAAGGGGCCTGACGGACATATTTCGAGATATTTCTTCTTCTTGTTGTTCTTCTTCTGCACAGCTAAGCTGGAAGTGGCATTTGCGGCTCGCACTAGTGCAGAGTTATCTCAAAGAAAGGGGCCACGGTGTTTCTGTATCTCTATTATGTTGGTGCGGCTTCGGAACTTTTAAATATCTCGATGTATCTCGAAAACTACGCTTCTGATCAAAAAATATCATAGAACATAAATTGTAGGAAACATAATTCTCTATAAAAAACGTCTCTTAACATTTTGCCATAGCTCGCTTCGTTTCCGAGATATTTGCAGATTCATCTCAAAGGAACTGGCCTGACGGACATATTTCGAGATATTTCTTCTTCTTGTTGTTCTTCCTCTGCACAGCTAAGCTGGAAGTGGCATTTGCAGCTCGTAATAGTGCAGAGTTATCTCAAAGAAAGGGGCCACGGCGTTTCTGTATCTCTATTATGTTGGTGCGGCTTCGGAACTTTTAAATATCTTGATATATCTCGAGAACTACGCATCTGATCAAAAAATATCATAGAACATAAAAAGTAGGAAACTTAATTCTCTACAAAAAAGGTCTCTTAACATTTTGCCATAGCTCGCTTCGTTTCCGAGATATTTGCAGATTTATCTCAAGGGAAGGGGCCTGACGGACATATTTCGAGATATTTCTTCTTCTTGTTGTTCTTCTTCTGCACAGCTAAGCTGGAAGTGGCATTTGCGGCTCGCACTAGTGCAGAGTTATCTCAAAGAAAGGGGCCACGGTGTTTCTGTATCTCTATTATGTTGGTGCGGCTTCGGAACTTTTAAATATCTCGATGTATCTCGAAAACTACGCTTCTGATCAAAAAATATCATGGAACATAAATTGTAGGAAACATAATTCTCTATAAAAAACGTCTCTTAACATTTTGCCATAGCTCGCTTCGTTTCCGAGATATTTGCAGATATATCTCAAGGGAAGGGGCCTGACGGACATATTTCGAGATATTTCTTCTTCTTGTTGTTCTTCTTCTGCACAGCTAAGCTGGAAGTGGCATTTGCGGCTCGCACTAGTGCAGAGTTATCTCAAAAAAAGGGGCCACGGTGCTTCTGTATCTCTATTATGTTGGTGCGGCTTCGGAACTTTTAAATATCTCGATGTATCTCGAAAACTACGCTTCTGATCAAAAAATATCATAGAACGTAAAAAGTAGGAAACTTAATTCTCTACAAAAAAGGTCTCTTAACATTTTGCCATAGCTCGCTTCGTTTCCGAGATATTTGCAGATTTATCTCAAGGGAAGGGGCCTGACGGACATATTTCGAGATATTTCTTCTTCTTGTTGTTCTTCTTCTGCACAGCTAAGCTGGAAGTGGCATTTGCGGCTCGCACTAGTGCAGAGTTATCTCAAAGAAAGGGGCCACGGCGTTTCTGTATCTCTATTATGTTGGTGCGGCTTCGGAACTTTTAAATATCTTGATATATCTCGAGAATTACGCATCTGATCACAAAATACCATACAACATAAAAAGTAGGAAACCTAATTCTCTACAAAAAAGGTCACTTAACATTTTGCCATAGCTCGCTTCGTTTCCGAGATATTTGCAGATTTATCTCAAGGGAAGGGGCCTGACGGACATATTTCGAGATATTTCTTCTTCTTGTTGTTCTTCTTCTGCACAGCTAAGCTGGAAGTGGCATTTGCGGCTCGCACTAGTGCTGAGTTATCTCAAAGAAAGGGGCCACGGTGTTTCTGTATCTCTATTATGTTGGTGCGGCTTCGGAACTTTTAAATATCTCGATGTATCTCGAAAACTACGCTTCTGATCAAAAAATATCATAGAACATAAATTGTAGGAAACATAATTCTCTATAAAAAACGTCTCTTAACATTTTGCCATAGCTCGCTTCGTTTCCGAGATATTTGCAGATTCATCTCAAAGGAACTGGCCTGACGGACATATTTCGAGATATTTCTTCTTCTTGTTGTTCTTCCTCTGCACAGCTAAGCTGGAAGTGGCATTTGCAGCTCGCAATAGTGCAGAGTTATCTCAAAGAAAGGGGCCACGGCGTTTCTGTATCTCTATTATGTTGGTGCGGCTTCGGAACTTTTAAATATCTTGATATATCTCGAGAACTACGCATCTGATCAAAAAATATCATAGAACATAAAAAGTAGGAAACTTAATTCTCTACAAAAAAGGTCTCTTAACATTTTGCCATAGCTCGCTTCGTTTCCGAGATATTTGCAGATTTATCTCAAGGGAAGGGGCCTGACGGACATATTTCGAGATATTTCTTCTTCTTGTTGTTCTTCTTCTGCACAGCTAAGCTGGAAGTGGCATTTGCGGCTCGCACTAGTGCAGAGTTATCTCAAAGAAAGGGGCCACGGTGTTTCTGTATCTCTATTATGTTGGTGCGGCTTCGGAACTTTTAAATATCTCGATGTATCTCGAAAACTACGCTTCTGATCAAAAAATATCATAGAACATAAATTGTAGGAAACATAATTCTCTATAAAAAACGTCTCTTAACATTTTGCCATAGCTCGCTTCGTTTCCGAGATATTTGCAGATTCATCTCAAAGGAACTGGCCTGACGGACATATTTCGAGATATTTCTTCTTCTTGTTGTTCTTCCTCTGCACAGCTAAGCTGGAAGTGGCATTTGCAGCTCGCAATAGTGCAGAGTTATCTCAAAGAAAGGGGCCACGGCGTTTCTGTATCTCTATTATGTTGGTGCGGCTTCGGAACTTTTAAATATCTTGATATATCTCGAGAACTACGCATCTGATCAAAAAATATCATAGAACATAAAAAGTAGGAAACTTAATTCTCTACAAAAAAGGTCTCTTAACATTTTGCCATAGCTCGCTTCGTTTCCGAGATATTTGCAGATTTATCTCAAGGGAAGGGGCCTGACGGACATATTTCGAGATATTTCTTCTTCTTGTTGTTCTTCTTCTGCACAGCTAAGCTGGAAGTGGCATTTGCGGCTCGCACTAGTGCAGAGTTATCTCAAAGAAAGGGGCCACGGTGTTTCTGTACCTCTATTATGTTGGTGCGGCTTCGGAACTTTTAAATATCTCGATATATCTCGAAAACTACGCTTCTGATCAAAAAATATCATAGAACATAAATTGTAGGAAACAGAATTCTCTACAAAAAAGGTCTCCTAACATTTTGCCATAGCTCGCTTCGTTTCCGAGATATTTGCAGATATATCTCAAGGGAAGGGGCCTGACGGACATATTTCGAGATATTTCTTCTTCTTGTTGTTCTTCTTCTGCACAGCTAAGCTGGAAGTGGCATTTGCGGCTCGCACTAGTGCAGAGTTATCTCAAAGAAAGGGGCCACGGTGTTTCTGTATCTCTATTATGTTTGTGCGGCTTCGGAACTTTTAAATATCTCGATGTATCTCGAAAACTACGCTTCTGATCAAAAAATATCATAGAACATAAATTGTAGGAAACATAATTCTCTATAAAAAACGTCTCTTAACATTTTGCCATAGCTCGCTTCGTTTCCGAGATATTTGCAGATTCATCTCAAAGGAACTGGCCTGACGGACATATTTCGAGATATTTCTTCTTCTTGTTGTTCTTCTTCTGCACAGCTAAGCTGGAAGTGGCATTTGCGGCTCGCACTAGTGCAGAGTTATCTCAAAGAAAGGGGCCACGGTGTTTCTGTATCTCTATTATGTTTGTGCGGCTTCGGAACTTTTAAATATCTCGATGTATCTCGAAAACTACGCTTCTGATCAAAAAATATCATAGAACATAAATTGTAGGAAACATAATTCTCTATAAAAAACGTCTCTTAACATTTTGCCATAGCTCGCTTCGTTTCCGAGATATTTGCAGATTCATCTCAAAGGAACTGGCCTGACGGACATATTTCGAGATATTTCTTCTTCTTGTTGTTCTTCCTCTGCACAGCTAAGCTGGAAGTGGCATTTGCAGCTCGCAATAGTGCAGAGTTATCTCAAAGAAAGGGGCCACGGCGTTTCTGTATCTCTATTATGTTGGTGCGGCTTCGGAACTTTTAAATATCTTGATATATCTCGAGAACTACGCATCTGATCAAAAAATATCATAGAACATAAAAAGTAGGAAACTTAATTCTCTACAAAAAAGGTCTCTTAACATTTTGCCATAGCTCGCTTCGTTTCCGAGATATTTGCAGATTTATCTCAAGGGAAGGGGCCTGACGGACATATTTCGAGATATTTCTTCTTCTTGTTGTTCTTCTTCTGCACAGCTAAGCTGGAAGTGGCATTTGCGGCTCGCACTAGTGCAGAGTTATCTCAAAGAAAGGGGCCACGGTGTTTCTGTATCTCTATTATGTTGGTGCGGCTTCGGAACTTTTAAATATCTCGATGTATCTCGAAAACTACGCTTCTGATCAAAGAATATCATAGAACATAAATTGTAGGAAACACAATTCTCTATAAAAAACGTCTCTTAACATTTTGCCATAGCTCGCTTCGTTTCCGAGATATTTGCAGATTCATCTCAAAGGAACTGGCCTGACGGACATATTTCGAGATATTTCTTCTTCTTGTTGTTCTTCCTCTGCACAGCTAAGCTGGAAGTGGCATTTGCAGCTCGCAATAGTGCAGAGTTATCTCAAAGAAAGGGGCCACGGCGTTTCTGTATCTCTATTATGTTGGTGCGGCTTCGGAACTTTTAAATATCTTGATATATCTCGAGAACTACGCATCTGATCAAAAAATATCATAGAACATAAAAAGTAGGAAACTTAATTCTCTACAAAAAAGGTCTCTTAACATTTTGCCATAGCTCGCTTCGTTTCCGAGATATTTGCAGATTTATCTCAAGGGAAGGGGCCTGACGGACATATTTCGAGATATTTCTTCTTCTTGTTGTTCTTCTTCTGCACAGCTAAGCTGGAAGTGGCATTTGCGGCTCGCACTAGTGCAGAGTTATCTCAAAGAAAGGGGCCACGGTGTTTCTGTACCTCTATTATGTTGGTGCGGCTTCGGAACTTTTAAATATCTCGATGTATCTCGAAAACTACGCTTCTGATCAAAAAATATCATAGAACGTAAAAAGTAGGAAACTTAATTCTCTACAAAAAAGGTCTCTTAACATTTTGCCATAGCTCGCTTCGTTTCCGAGATATTTGCAGATTTATCTCAAGGGAAGGGGCCTGACGGACATATTTCGAGATATTTCTTCTTCTTGTTGTTCTTCTTCTGCACAGCTAAGCTGGAAGTGGCATTTGCGGCTCGCACTAGTGCAGAGTTATCTCAAAGAAAGGGGCCACGGTGTTTCTGTATCTCTATTATGTTTGTGCGGTTTCGGAACTTTTAAATATCTCGATGTATCTCGAAAACTACGCTTCTGATCAAAAAATATCATAGAAAATAAATTGTAGGAAACATAATTCTCTATAAAAAACGTCTCTTAACATTTTGCCATAGCTCGCTTCGTTTCCGAGATATTTGCAGATTCATCTCAAAGGAACTGGCCTGACGGACATATTTCGAGATATTTCTTCTTCTTGTTGTTCTTCTTCTGCACAGCTAAGCTGGAAGTGGCATTTGCGGCTCGCACTAGTGCAGAGTTATCTCAAAGAAAGGGGCCACGGTGTTTCTGTATCTCTATTATGTTGGTGCGGCTTCGGAACTTTTAAATATCTCGATGTATCTCGAAAACTACGCTTCTGATCAAAAAATATCATAGAACATAAATTGTAGGAAACATAATTCTCTATAAAAAACGTCTCTTAACATTTTGCCATAGCTCGCTTCGTTTCCGAGATATTTGCAGATTCATCTCAAAGGAACTGGCCTGACGGACATATTTCGAGATATTTCTTCTTCTTGTTGTTCTTCCTCTGCACAGCTAAGCTGGAAGTGGCATTTGCAGCTCGCAATAGTGCAGAGTTATCTCAAAGAAAGGGGCCATGGCGTTTCTGTATCTCTATTATGTTGGTGCGGCTTCGGAACTTTTAAATATCTTGATATATCTCGAGAACTACGCATCTGATCAAAAAATATCATAGAACATAAAAAGTAGGAAACTTAATTCTCTACAAAAAAGGTCTCCCAACATTTTGCCATAGCTCGCTTCGTTTCCGAGATATTTGCAGATTTATCTCAAGGGAAGGGGCCTGACGGACATATTTCGAGATATTTCTTCTTCTTGTTGTTCTTCTTCTGCACAGCTAAGCTGGAAGTGGCATTTGCGGCTCGCACTAGTGCAGAGTTATCTCAAAGAAAGGGGCCACGGTGTTTCTGTATCTCTATTATGTTGGTGCGGCTTCGGAACTTTTAAATATCTCGATGTATCTCGAAAACTACGCTTCTGATCAAAAAATATCATAGAACATAAATTGTAGGAAACATAATTCTCTATAAAAAACGTCTCTTAACATTTTGCCATAGCTCGCTTCGTTTCCGAGATATTTGCAGATTCATCTCAAAGGAACTGGCCTGACGGACATATTTCGAGATATTTCTTCTTCTTGTTGTTCTTCCTCTGCACAGCTAAGCTGGAAGTGGCATTTGCAGCTCGCAATAGTGCAGAGTTATCTCAAAGAAAGGGGCCACGGTGTTTCTGTATCTCTATTATGTTGGTGCGGCTTCGGAACTTTTAAATATCTCTATATATCTCGAAAACTACGCTTCTGATCCAAAAATATCATAGAACATAAAAAGTAGGAAACTTAATTCTCTACAAAAAAGGTCTCTTAACATTTTGCCATAGCTCGCTTCGTTTCCGAGATATTTGCAGATTTATCTCAAGGGAAGGGGCCTGACGGACATATTTCGAGATATTTCTTCTTCTTGTTGTTCTTCTTCTGCACAGCTAAGCTGGAAGTGGCATTTGCGGCTCGCACTAGTGCAGAGTTATCTCAAAGAAAGGGGCCACGGTGTTTCTGTATCTCTATTATGTTGGTGCGGCTTCGGAACTTTTAAATATCTCGATATATCTCGAAAACTACGCTTCTGATCAAAAAATATCATAGAACATAAATTGTAGGAAACAGAATTCTCTACAAAAAAGGTCTCCTAACATTTTGCCATAGCTCGCTTCGTTTCCGAGATATTTGCAGATATATCTCAAGGGAAGGGGCCTGACGGACATATTTCGAGATATTTCTTCTTCTTGTTGTTCTTCTTCTGCACAGCTAAGCTGGAAGTGGCATTTGCGGCTCGCACTAGTGCAGAGTTATCTCAAAAAAAGGGGCCACGGTGCTTCTGTATCTCTATTATGTTGGTGCGGCTTCGGAACTTTTAAATATCTCGATGTATCTCGAAAACTACGCTTCTGATCAAAAAATATCATAGAACGTAAAAAGTAGGAAACTTAATTCTCTACAAAAAAGGTCTCTTAACATTTTGCCATAGCTCGCTTCGTTTCCGAGATATTTGCAGATTTATCTCAAGGGAAGGGGCCTGACGGACATATTTCGAGATATTTCTTCTTCTTGTTGTTCTTCTTCTGCACAGCTAAGCTGGAAGTGGCATTTGCGGCTCGCACTAGTGCAGAGTTATCTCAAAGAAAGGGGCCACGGCGTTTCTGTATCTCTATTATGTTGGTGCGGCTTCGGAACTTTTAAATATCTTGATATATCTCGAGAATTACGCATCTGATCACAAAATACCATACAACATAAAAAGTAGGAAACCTAATTCTCTACAAAAAAGGTCACTTAACATTTTGCCATAGCTCGCTTCGTTTCCGAGATATTTGCAGATTTATCTCAAGGGAAGGGGCCTGACGGACATATTTCGAGATATTTCTTCTTCTTGTTGTTCTTCTTCTGCACAGCTAAGCTGGAAGTGGCATTTGCGGCTCGCACTAGTGCAGAGTTATCTCAAAGAAAGGGGCCACGGTGTTTCTGTATCTCTATTATGTTGGTGCGGCTTCGGAACTTTTAAATATCTCGATGTATCTCGAAAACTACGCTTCTGATCAAAAAATATCATAGAACATAAATTGTAGGAAACACAATTCTCTATAAAAAACGTCTCTTAACATTTTGCCATAGCTCGCTTCGTTTCCGAGATATTTGCAGATTCATCTCAAAGGAACTGGCCTGACGGACATATTTCGAGATATTTCTTCTTCTTGTTGTTCTTCCTCTGCACAGCTAAGCTGGAAGTGGCATTTGCAGCTCGCAATAGTGCAGAGTTATCTCAAAGAAAGGGGCCACGGCGTTTCTGTATCTCTATTATGTTGGTGCGGCTTCGGAACTTTTAAATATCTTGATATATCTCGAGAACTACGCATCTGATCAAAAAATATCATAGAACATAAAAAGTAGGAAACTTAATTCTCTACAAAAAAGGTCTCTTAACATTTTGCCATAGCTCGCTTCGTTTCCGAGATATTTGCAGATTTATCTCAAGGGAAGGGGCCTGACGGACATATTTCGAGATATTTCTTCTTCTTGTTGTTCTTCTTCTGCACAGCTAAGCTGGAAGTGGCATTTGCGGCTCGCACTAGTGCAGAGTTATCTCAAAGAAAGGGGCCACGGTGTTTCTGTATCTCTATTATGTTGGTGCGGCTTCGGAACTTTTAAATATCTCGATGTATCTCGAAAACTACGCTTCTGATCAAAAAATATCATAGAACATAAATTGTAGGAAACATAATTCTCTATAAAAAACGTCTCTTAACATTTTGCCATAGCTCGCTTCGTTTCCGAGATATTTGCAGATTCATCTCAAAGGAACTGGCCTGACGGACATATTTCGAGATATTTCTTCTTCTTGTTGTTCTTCCTCTGCACAGCTAAGCTGGAAGTGGCATTTGCAGCTCGCAATAGTGCAGAGTTATCTCAAAGAAAGGGGCCACGGTGTTTCTGTATCTCTATTATGTTGGTGCGGCTTCGGAACTTTTAAATATCTCTATATATCTCGAAAACTACGCTTCTGATCAAAAAATATCATAGAACATAAAAAGTAGGAAACTTAATTCTCTACAAAAAAGGTCTCTTAACATTTTGCCATAGCTCGCTTCGTTTCCGAGATATTTGCAGATTTATCTCAAGGGAAGGGGCCTGACGGACATATTTCGAGATATTTCTTCTTCTTGTTGTTCTTCTTCTGCACAGCTAAGCTGGAAGTGGCATTTGCGGCTCGCACTAGTGCAGAGTTATCTCAAAGAAAGGGGCCACGGTGTTTCTGTATCTCTATTATGTTGGTGCGGCTTCGGAACTTTTAAATATCTCTATATATCTCGAAAACTACGCTTCTGATCAAAAAATATCATAGAACATAAATTGTAGGAAACAGAATTCTCTACAAAAAAGGTCTCTTAACATTTTGCCATAGCTCGCTTTGTTTCCGAGATATTTGCAGATATATCTCAAGGGAAGGGGCCTGCCGGACATATTTCGAGATATTTCTTCTTCTTGTTGTTCTTCTTCTGCACAGCTAAGCTGGAAGTGGCATTTGCGGCTCGCACTAGTGCAGAGTTATCTCAAAGAAAGGGGCCACGGTGTTTCTGTATCTCTATTATGTTGGTGCGGCTTCGGAACTTTTAAATATCTCGATGTATCTCGAAAACTACGCTTCTGATCAAAAAATATCATAGAACATAAATTGTAGGAAACATAATTCTCTACAAAAAAGGTCTCTTAACATTTTGCCATAGCTCGCTTCGTTTCCGAGATATTTGCAGATTCATCTCAAAGGAACTGGCCTGACGGACATATTTCGAGATATTTCTTCTTCTTGTTGTTCTTCCTCTGCACAGCTAAGCTGGAAGTGGCATTTGCAGCTCGCAATAGTGCAGAGTTATCTCAAAGAAAGGGGCCACGGTGTTTCTGTATCTCTATTATGTTGGTGCGGCTTCGGAACTTTTAAATAACTTGATATATCTCGAGAACTACGCATCTGATCAAAAAATATCATAGAACATAAAAAGTAGGAAACTTAATTCTCTACAAAAAAGGTCTCTTAACATTTTGCCATAGCTCGCTTCGTTTCCGAGATATGTGCAGATTTATCTCAAGGGAAGGGGCCTGACGGACATATTTCGAGATATTTCTTCTTCTTGTTGTTCTTCTTCTGCACAGCTAAGCTGGAAGTGGCATTTGCGGCTCGCACTAGTGCAGAGTTATCTCAACGAAAGGGGCCACGGTGTTTCTGTATCTCTATTATGTTGGTGCGGCTTCGGAACTTTTAAATATCTCGATATATCTCGAAAACTACGCTTCTGATCAAAAAATATCATAGAGCATAAATTGTAGGAAACATAATTCTCTACAAAAAAGGTCTCTTAACATTTCGCCATAGCTCGCTTTGTTTCCGAGATATTTGCAGATATATCTCAAGGGAAGGGGCCTGACGGACATATTTCGAGATATTTCTTCTTCTTGTTGTTCTTCTTCTGCACAGCTAAGCTGGAAGTGGCATTTACAGCTCGCAATAGTGCAGAGTTATCTCAAAGAAAGGGGCCACGGTGTTTCTGTATCTCTATTATGTTGGTGCGGCTTCGGAACTTTTAAATATCTCGATGTATCTCGAAAACTACGCTTCTGATCAAAAAATATCATAGAACGTAAAAAGTAGGAAACTTAATTCTCTACAAAAAAGGTCTCTTAACATTTTGCCATAGCTCGCTTCGTTTCCGAGATATTTGCAGATTTATCTCAAGGGAAGGGGCCTGACGGACATATTTCGAGATATTTCTTCTTCTTGTTGTTCTTCTTCTGCACAGCTAAGCTGGAAGTGGCATTTGCGGCTCGCACTAGTGCAGAGTTATCTCAAAGAAAGGGGCCACGGCGTTTCTGTATCTCTATTATGTTGGTGCGGCTTCGGAACTTTTAAATATCTTGATATATCTCGAGAATTACGCATCTGATCACAAAATACCATACAACATAAAAAGTAGGAAACCTAATTCTCTACAAAAAAGGTCACTTAACATTTTGCCATAGCTCGCTTCGTTTCCGAGATATTTGCAGATTTATCTCAAGGGAAGGGGCCTGACGGACATATTTCGAGATATTTCTTCTTCTTGTTGTTCTTCTTCTGCACAGCTAAGCTGGAAGTGGCATTTGCGGCTCGCACTAGTGCAGAGTTATCTCAAAGAAAGGGGCCACGGCGTTTCTGTATCTCTATTATGTTGGTGCGGCTTCGGAACTTTTAAATATCTTGATATATCTCGAGAATTACGCATCTGATCACAAAATACCATACAACATAAAAAGTAGGAAACCTAATTCTCTACAAAAAAGGTCACTTAACATTTTGCCATAGCTCGCTTCGTTTCCGAGATATTTGCAGATTTATCTCAAGGGAAGGGGCCTGACGGACATATTTCGAGATATTTCTTCTTCTTGTTGTTCTTCTTCTGCACAGCTAAGCTGGAAGTGGCATTTGCGGCTCGCACTAGTGCAGAGTTATCTCAAAGAAAGGGGCCACGGTGTTTCTGTATCTCTATTATGTTGGTGCGGCTTCGGAACTTTTAAATATCTCGATGTATCTCGAAAACTACGCTTCTGATCAAAAAATATCATAGAACATAAATTGTAGGAAACACAATTCTCTATAAAAAACGTCTCTTAACATTTTGCCATAGCTCGCTTCGTTTCCGAGATATTTGCAGATTCATCTCAAAGGAACTGGCCTGACGGACATATTTCGAGATATTTCTTCTTCTTGTTGTTCTTCCTCTGCACAGCTAAGCTGGAAGTGGCATTTGCAGCTCGCAATAGTGCAGAGTTATCTCAAAGAAAGGGGCCACGGCGTTTCTGTATCTCTATTATGTTGGTGCGGCTTCGGAACTTTTAAATATCTTGATATATCTCGAGAACTACGCATCTGATCAAAAAATATCATAGAACATAAAAAGTAGGAAACTTAATTCTCTACAAAAAAGGTCTCTTAACATTTTGCCATAGCTCGCTTCGTTTCCGAGATATTTGCAGATTTATCTCAAGGGAAGGGGCCTGACGGACATATTTCGAGATATTTCTTCTTCTTGTTGTTCTTCTTCTGCACAGCTAAGCTGGAAGTGGCATTTGCGGCTCGCACTAGTGCAGAGTTATCTCAAAGAAAGGGGCCACGGTGTTTCTGTATCTCTATTATGTTGGTGCGGCTTCGGAACTTTTAAATATCTCGATGTATCTCGAAAACTACGCTTCTGATCAAAAAATATCATAGAACATAAATTGTAGGAAACATAATTCTCTATAAAAAACGTCTCTTAACATTTTGCCATAGCTCGCTTCGTTTCCGAGATATTTGCAGATTCATCTCAAAGGAACTGGCCTGACGGACATATTTCGAGATATTTCTTCTTCTTGTTGTTCTTCCTCTGCACAGCTAAGCTGGAAGTGGCATTTGCAGCTCGCAATAGTGCAGAGTTATCTCAAAGAAAGGGGCCACGGTGTTTCTGTATCTCTATTATGTTGGTGCGGCTTCGGAACTTTTAAATATCTCTATATATCTCGAAAACTACGCTTCTGATCAAAAAATATCATAGAACATAAAAAGTAGGAAACTTAATTCTCTACAAAAAAGGTCTCTTAACATTTTGCCATAGCTCGCTTCGTTTCCGAGATATTTGCAGATTTATCTCAAGGGAAGGGGCCTGACGGACATATTTCGAGATATTTCTTCTTCTTGTTGTTCTTCTTCTGCACAGCTAAGCTGGAAGTGGCATTTGCGGCTCGCACTAGTGCAGAGTTATCTCAAAGAAAGGGGCCACGGTGTTTCTGTATCTCTATTATGTTGGTGCGGCTTCGGAACTTTTAAATATCTCTATATATCTCGAAAACTACGCTTCTGATCAAAAAATATCATAGAACATAAATTGTAGGAAACAGAATTCTCTACAAAAAAGGTCTCTTAACATTTTGCCATAGCTCGCTTTGTTTCCGAGATATTTGCAGATATATCTCAAGGGAAGGGGCCTGCCGGACATATTTCGAGATATTTCTTCTTCTTGTTGTTCTTCTTCTGCACAGCTAAGCTGGAAGTGGCATTTGCGGCTCGCACTAGTGCAGAGTTATCTCAAAGAAAGGGGCCACGGTGTTTCTGTATCTCTATTATGTTGGTGCGGCTTCGGAACTTTTAAATATCTCGATGTATCTCGAAAACTACGCTTCTGATCAAAAAATATCATAGAACATAAATTGTAGGAAACATAATTCTCTACAAAAAAGGTCTCTTAACATTTTGCCATAGCTCGCTTCGTTTCCGAGATATTTGCAGATTCATCTCAAAGGAACTGGCCTGACGGACATATTTCGAGATATTTCTTCTTCTTGTTGTTCTTCCTCTGCACAGCTAAGCTGGAAGTGGCATTTGCAGCTCGCAATAGTGCAGAGTTATCTCAAAGAAAGGGGCCACGGTGTTTCTGTATCTCTATTATGTTGGTGCGGCTTCGGAACTTTTAAATAACTTGATATATCTCGAGAACTACGCATCTGATCAAAAAATATCATAGAACATAAAAAGTAGGAAACTTAATTCTCTACAAAAAAGGTCTCTTAACATTTTGCCATAGCTCGCTTCGTTTCCGAGATATGTGCAGATTTATCTCAAGGGAAGGGGCCTGACGGACATATTTCGAGATATTTCTTCTTCTTGTTGTTCTTCTTCTGCACAGCTAAGCTGGAAGTGGCATTTGCGGCTCGCACTAGTGCAGAGTTATCTCAACGAAAGGGGCCACGGTGTTTCTGTATCTCTATTATGTTGGTGCGGCTTCGGAACTTTTAAATATCTCGATATATCTCGAAAACTACGCTTCTGATCAAAAAATATCATAGAGCATAAATTGTAGGAAACATAATTCTCTACAAAAAAGGTCTCTTAACATTTCGCCATAGCTCGCTTTGTTTCCGAGATATTTGCAGATATATCTCAAGGGAAGGGGCCTGACGGACATATTTCGAGATATTTCTTCTTCTTGTTGTTCTTCTTCTGCACAGCTAAGCTGGAAGTGGCATTTACAGCTCGCAATAGTGCAGAGTTATCTCAAAGAAAGGGGCCACGGTGTTTCTGTATCTCTATTATGTTGGTGCGGCTTCGGAACTTTTAAATATCTTGATATATCTCGAGAACTACGCATCTGATCAAAAAATATCATAGAACATAAAAAGTGGGAAACTTAATTCTCTACAAAAGGGGTCTCTTAACATTTTGCCATAGCTCGCTTCGTTTCCGAGATATTTGCAGATTTATCTCAAGGGAAGGGGCCTAACGGACATATCTCGAGATATTTCTTCTTCTTGTTGTTCTTCTTCTGCACAGGTAAACTGGAAGTGGCATTTCCAGCTCGCAATAGTGCAGAGTTATCTCAAAGAGAGGGGCCACGGTGTTTCTGTATCTCTATTATGTTGGTGCGGCTTCGGAACTTTTAAATATCTCGATGTATCTCGAAAACTACGCTTCTGATCAAAAAATATCATAGAACGTAAATTGTAGGAAACATAATTCTCTACAAAAAAGGTCTCTTAACATTTTGCCATAGCTCGCTTCATTTCCGAGATATTTGCAGATATATCTCAAGGGAAGGGGCCTGACGGACATATTTCGAGATATTTCTTCTTCTTGTTGTTCTTCTTCTGCACACCTAAGCTGGAAGTGGCATTTGCAGCGCGCAATAGTGCAGAGTTATCTCAAAGAAAGGGGCCACGGTGTTTCTGTATCTCTATTATGTTGGTGCGGCTTCGGAACTTTTAAATATCTTGATATATCTCGAGAACTACGCATCTGATCAAAAAATATCATAGAACATAAAAAGTGGGAAACTTAATTCTCTACAAAGGAGGTCTCTTAACATTTTGCCATAGCTCGCTTCGTTTCCGAGATATTTGCAGATTTATCTCAAGGGAAGGGGCCTAACGGACATATTTCGAGATATTTCTTCTTCTTGTTGTTCTTCTTCTGCACAGGTAAACTGGAAGTGGCATTTCCAGCTCGCAATAGTGCAGAGTTATCTCAAAGAGAGGGGCCACGGTGTTTCTGTATCTCTATTATGTTGGTGCGGCTTCGGAACTTTTAAATATCTTGATATATCTCGAGAACTACGCATCTGATCAAAAAATATCATAGAAGATAAAAAGTAGGAAGCTTAATTCTCTACAAAAAAGGTCTCTTAACATTTTGCCATAGCTCGCTTCGTTTCCGAGATATTTGCAGATTTATCTCAAGGGAAGTGGCCTGACGGACATATTTCGAGATATTTCTTCTTCTTGTTGTTCTTCTTCTGCACAGCTAAGCTGGAAGTGGCATTTGCGGCTCGCACTAGTGCAGAGTTATCTCAAAGAAAGGGGCCACGGTGTTTCTGTATCCCTATTATGTTGGTGCGGCTTCGGAACTTTTAAATATCTCGATGTATCTCGAAAACTACGCTTCTGATCAAAAAATATCATAGAACGTAAATTGTAGGAAACATAATTCTCTACAAAAAAGGTCTCTTAACATTTTGCCATAGCTCGCTTCGTTTCCGAGATATTTGCAGATATATCTCAAGGGAAGGGGCCTGACGGACATATTTCGAGATATTTCTTCTTCTTGTTGTTCTTCTTCTGCACAGCTAAGCTGGAAGTGGCATTTGCGGCTCGCACTAGTGCAGAGTTATCTCAAAGAAAGGGGCCACGGTGTTTCTGTATCCCTATTATGTTGGTGCGGCTTCGGAACTTTTAAATATCTTGATATATCTCGAGAACTACGCATCTGATCAAAAAATATCATAGAAGATAAAAAGTAGGAAACTTAATTCTCTACAAAAAAGGTCTCTTAACATTTTGCCATAGCTCGCTTCGTTTCCGAGATATTTGCAGATTTATCTCAAGGGAAGGGGCCTGACGGACATATTTCGAGATATTTCTTCTTCTTGTTGTTCTTCTTCTGCACAGCTAAGCTGGAAGTGGCATTTGCGGCTCGCACTAGTGCAGAGTTATCTCAAAGAAAGGGGCCACGGTGTTTCTGTATCTCTATTATGTTGGTGCGGCTTCGGAACTTTTAAATATCTCGATATATCTCGAAAACTACGCTTCTGATCAAAAAATATCATAGAGCATAAATTGTAGGAAACAGAATTCTCTACAAAAAAGGTCTCTTAACATTTTGCCATAGCTCGCTTCGTTTCCGAGATATTTGCAGATATATCTCAAGGGAAGGGGCCTGACGGACATATTTCGAGATATTTCTTCTTCTTGTTGTTCTTCTTCTGCACAGCTAAGCTGGAAGTGGCATTTGCGGCTCGCACTAGTGCAGAGTTATCTCAAAGAAAGGGGCCACGGTGTTTCTGTATCTCTATTATGTTGGTGCCGCTTCGGAACTTTTAAATATCTCGATGTATCTCGAAAACTACGCTTCTGATCAAAAAATATCATAGAACATAAATTGTAGGAAACATAATTCTCTACAAAAAAGGTCTCTTAACATTTTGCCATAGCTCGCTTCATTTCCGAGATATTTGCAGATATATCTCAAGGGAAGGGGCCTGACGGACATATTTCGAGATATTTCTTCTTCTTGTTGTTCTTCTTCTGCACACCTAAGCTGGAAGTGGCATTTGCAGCGCGCAATAGTGCAGAGTTATCTCAAAGAAAGGGGCCACGGTGTTTCTGTATCTCTATTATGTTGGTGCGGCTTCGGAACTTTTAAATATCTTGATATATCTCGAGAACTACGCATCTGATCAAAAAATATCATAGAACATAAAAAGTGGGAAACTTAATTCTCTACAAAGGAGGTCTCTTAACATTTTGCCATAGCTCGCTTCGTTTCCGAGATATTTGCAGATTTATCTCAAGGGAAGGGGCCTAACGGACATATTTCGAGATATTTCTTCTTCTTGTTGTTCTTCTTCTGCACAGGTAAACTGGAAGTGGCATTTCCAGCTCGCAATAGTGCAGAGTTATCTCAAAGAGAGGGGCCACGGTGTTTCTGTATCTCTATTATGTTGGTGCGGCTTCGGAACTTTTAAATATCTTGATATATCTCGAGAACTACGCATCTGATCAAAAAATATCATAGAAGATAAAAAGTAGGAAGCTTAATTCTCTACAAAAAAGGTCTCTTAACATTTTGCCATAGCTCGCTTCGTTTCCGAGATATTTGCAGATTTATCTCAAGGGAAGTGGCCTGACGGACATATTTCGAGATATTTCTTCTTCTTGTTGTTCTTCTTCTGCACAGCTAAGCTGGAAGTGGCATTTGCGGCTCGCACTAGTGCAGAGTTATCTCAAAGAAAGGGGCCACGGTGTTTCTGTATCCCTATTATGTTGGTGCGGCTTCGGAACTTTTAAATATCTCGATGTATCTCGAAAACTACGCTTCTGATCAAAAAATATCATAGAACGTAAATTGTAGGAAACATAATTCTCTACAAAAAAGGTCTCTTAACATTTTGCCATAGCTCGCTTCGTTTCCGAGATATTTGCAGATATATCTCAAGGGAAGGGGCCTGACGGACATATTTCGAGATATTTCTTCTTCTTGTTGTTCTTCTTCTGCACAGCTAAGCTGGAAGTGGCATTTGCGGCTCGCACTAGTGCAGAGTTATCTCAAAGAAAGGGGCCACGGTGTTTCTGTATCCCTATTATGTTGGTGCGGCTTCGGAACTTTTAAATATCTTGATATATCTCGAGAACTACGCATCTGATCAAAAAATATCATAGAAGATAAAAAGTAGGAAACTTAATTCTCTACAAAAAAGGTCTCTTAACATTTTGCCATAGCTCGCTTCGTTTCCGAGATATTTGCAGATTTATCTCAAGGGAAGGGGCCTGACGGACATATTTCGAGATATTTCTTCTTCTTGTTGTTCTTCTTCTGCACAGCTAAGCTGGAAGTGGCATTTGCGGCTCGCACTAGTGCAGAGTTATCTCAAAGAAAGGGGCCACGGTGTTTCTGTATCTCTATTATGTTGGTGCGGCTTCGGAACTTTTAAATATCTCGATATATCTCGAAAACTACGCTTCTGATCAAAAAATATCATAGAGCATAAATTGTAGGAAACAGAATTCTCTACAAAAAAGGTCTCTTAACATTTTGCCATAGCTCGCTTCGTTTCCGAGATATTTGCAGATATATCTCAAGGGAAGGGGCCTGACGGACATATTTCGAGATATTTCTTCTTCTTGTTGTTCTTCTTCTGCACAGCTAAGCTGGAAGTGGCATTTGCGGCTCGCACTAGTGCAGAGTTATCTCAAAGAAAGGGGCCACGGTGTTTCTGTATCTCTATTATGTTGGTGCGGCTTCGGAACTTTTAAATATCTCGATGTATCTCGAAAACTACGCTTCTGATCAAAAAATATCATAGAACATAAATTGTAGGAAACATAATTCTCTACAAAAAAGGTCTCTTAACATTTTGCCATAGCTCGCTTCGTTTCCGAGATATTTGCAGATATATCTCAAGGGAAGGGGCCTGACGGACATATTTCGAGATATTTCTTCTTCTTGTTGTTCTTCTTCTGCACAGCTAAGCTGGAAGTGGCATTTGCGGCTCGCACTAGTGCAGAGTTATCTCAAAGAAAGGGGCCACGGTGTTTCTGTATCTCTATTATGTTGGTGCGGCTTCGGAACTTTTAAATATCTCGATGTATCTCGAAAACTACGCTTCTGATCAAAAAATATCATAGAACATAAATTGTAGGAAACATAATTCTCTACAAAAAAGGTCTCTTAACATTTTGCCATAGCTCGCTTCGTTTCCGAGATATTTGCAGATTCAGCTCAAAGGAACTGGCCTGACGGACATATTTCGAGATATTTCTTCTTCTTGTTGTTCTTCCTCTGCACAGCTAAGCTGGAAGTGGCATTTGCAGCTCGCAATAGTGCAGAGTTATCTCAAAGAAAGGGGCCACGGCGTTTCTGTATCTCTATTATGTTGGTGCGGCTTCGGAACTTTTAAATATCTTGATATATCTCGAGAATTACGCATCTGATCAAAAAATATCATAGAACATAAAAAGTAGGAAACTTAATTCTCTACAAAAAAGGTCTCTTAACATTTTGCCATAGCTCGCTTCGTTTCCGAGATATTTGCAGATTTATCTCAAGGGAAGGGGCCTGACGGACATATTTCGAGATATTTCTTCTTCTTGTTGTTCTTCTTCTGCACAGCTAAGCTGGAAGTGGCATTTGCGGCTCGCACTAGTGCAGAGTTATCTCAAAGAAAGGGGCCACGGTGTTTCTGTACCTCTATTATGTTGGTGCGGCTTCGGAACTTTTAAATATCTCGATATATCTCGAAAACTACGCTTCTGATCAAAAAATATCATAGAACATAAATTGTAGGAAACAGAATTCTCTACAAAAAAGGTCTCTTAACATTTTGCCATAGCTCGCTTCGTTTCCGAGATATTTGCAGATATATCTCAAGGGAAGGGGCCTGACGGACATATTTCGAGATATTTCTTCTTCTTGTTGTTCTTCTTCTGCACAGCTAAGCTGGAAGTGGCATTTGCGGCTCGCACTAGTGCAGAGTTATCTCAAAAAAAGGGGCCACGGTGCTTCTGTATCTCTATTATGTTGGTGCGGCTTCGGAACTTTTAAATATCTCGATGTATCTCGAAAACTACGCTTCTGATCAAAAAATATCATAGAACCTAAAAAGTAGGAAACTTAATTCTCTACAAAAAAGGTCTCTTAACATTTTGCCATAGCTCGCTTCGTTTCCGAGATATTTGCAGATTTATCTCAAGGGAAGGGGCCTGACGGACATATTTCGAGATATTTCTTCTTCTTGTTGTTCTTCTTCTGCACAGCTAAGCTGGAAGTGGCATTTGCGGCTCGCACTAGTGCAGAGTTATCTCAAAGAAAGGGGCCACGGTGTTTCTGTATCTCTATTATGTTGGTGCGGCTTCGGAACTTTTAAATATCTCGATGTATCTCGAAAACTACGCTTCTGATCAAAAAATATCATAGAACATAAATTGTAGGAAACATAATTCTCTACAAAAAAGGTCTCTTAACATTTTGCCATAGCTCGCTTCGTTTCCGAGATATTTGCAGATTCAGCTCAAAGGAACTGGCCTGACGGACATATTTCGAGATATTTCTTCTTCTTGTTGTTCTTCCTCTGCACAGCTAAGCTGGAAGTGGCATTTGCAGCTCGCAATAGTGCAGAGTTATCTCAAAGAAAGGGGCCACGGCGTTTCTGTATCTCTATTATGTTGGTGCGGCTTCGGAACTTTTAAATATCTTGATATATCTCGAGAATTACGCATCTGATCAAAAAATATCATAGAACATAAAAAGTAGGAAACTTAATTCTCTACAAAAAAGGTCTCTTAACATTTTGCCATAGCTCGCTTCGTTTCCGAGATATTTGCAGATTTATCTCAAGGGAAGGGGCCTGACGGACATATTTCGAGATATTTCTTCTTCTTGTTGTTCTTCTTCTGCACAGCTAAGCTGGAAGTGGCATTTGCGGCTCGCACTAGTGCAGAGTTATCTCAAAGAAAGGGGCCACGGTGTTTCTGTACCTCTATTATGTTGGTGCGGCTTCGGAACTTTTAAATATCTCGATATATCTCGAAAACTACGCATCTGATCAAAAAATATCATACAACATAAATTGTAGGAAACATAATTCTCTACAAAAAAGGTCTGTTAACATTTTGCCATAGCTCGCTTCGTTTCCGAGATATTTGCAGATTTATCTCAAGGGAAGGGGCCTGACGGACATATTTCGAGATATTTCTGCTTCTTGTTGTTCTTCTTCTGCACAGCTAAGCTGGAAGTGGCATTTACAGCTCGCAATAGTGCAGAGTTATCTCAAAGAAAGGGGCCACGGTGTTTCTGTATCTCTATTATGTTGGTGCGGCTTCGGAACTTTTAAATATCTTGATATATCTCGAGAACTACGCATCTGATCAAAAAATATCATAGAACATAAAAAGTGGGAAACTTAATTCTCTACAAAAGAGGTCTCTTAACATTTTGCCATAGCTCGCTTCGTTTCCGAGATATTCGCAGATTTATCTCAAGGGAAGGGGCCTAACGGACATATTTCGAGATATTTCTTCTTCTTGTTGTTCTTCTTCTGCACAGGTAAACTGGAAGTGGCATTTCCAGCTCGCAATAGTGCAGAGTTATCTCAAAGAGAGGGGCCACGGTGTTTCTGTATCTCTATTATGTTGGTGCGGCTTCGGAACTTTTAAATATCTTGATATATCTCGAGAACTACGCATCTGATCAAAAAATATCATAGAAGATAAAAAGTAGGAAGCTTAATTCTCTACAAAAAAGGTCTCTTAACATTTTGCCATAGCTCGCTTCGTTTCCGAGATATTTGCAGATTTATCTCAAGGGAAGTGGCCTGACGGACATATTTCGAGATATTTTTTCTTCTTGTTGTTCTTCTTCTGCACAGCTAAGCTGGAAGTGGCATTTGCGGCTCGCACTAGTACAGAGTTATCTCAAAGAAAGGGGCCACGGTGTTTCTGTATCCCTATTATGTTGGTGCGGCTTCGGAACTTTTAAATATCTCGATGTATCTCGAAAACTACGCTTCTGATCAAAAAATATCATACAACGTAAATTGTAGGAAACATAATTCTCTACAAAAAAGGTCTCTTAACATTTTGCCATAGCTCGCTTCGTTTCCGAGATATTTGCAGATATATCTCAAGGGAAGGGGCCTGACGGACATATTTCGAGATATTTCTTCTTCTTGTTGTTCTTCTTCTGCACAGCTAAGCTGGAAGTGGCATTTGCGGCTCGCACTAGTGCAGAGTTATCTCAAAGAGAGGGGCCACGGTGTTTCTGTATCTCTATTATGTTGATGCGGCTTCGGAACTTTTAAATATCTTGATATATCTCGAGAACTACGCATCTGATCAAAAAATATCATAGAAGATAAAAAGTAGGATACTTAATTCTCTATAAAAAACGTCTCTTAACATTTTGCCATAGCTCGCTTCGTTTCCGAGATATTTGCAGATATATCTCAAGGGAAGGGGCCTGACGGACATATTTCCAGATATTTCTTCTTCTTGTTGTTCTTCTTCTGCACAGCTAAGCTGGAAGTGGCATTTGCGGCTCACACTAGTGCAGAGTTATCTCAAAGAAAGGGGCCACGGTGTTTCTGTATCTCTATTATGTTGGTGCGGCTTCGGAACTTTTAATTATCTCGATGTATCTCGAGAACTACGCATCTGATCAAAAAATATCATACAACATAAATTGTAGGAAACATAATTCTCTACAAAAGAGGTCTGTTAACATTTTGCCATAGCTCGCTTCGTTTCCGAGATATTTGCAGATTTATCTCAAGGGAAGGGGCCTGACGGACATATTTCGAGATATTTCTTCTTCTTGTTGTTCTTCTTCTGCACACCTAAGCTGGAACTGGCATTTGCAGCGCGCAATAGTGCAGAGTTATCTCAAAGAAAGGGGCCACGGTGTTTCTGTACCTCTATTATGTTGGTGCGGCTTCGGAACTTTTAAATATCTTGGTATATCTCGAGAACTACGCATCTGATCAAAAAATATCATACAACATAAAATGTAGGAAACATAATTCTCTACAAAAAAGGTCTCTTAACATTTTGCCGTAGCTCGCTTCGTTTCCGAGATATTTGCAGATTTATCTCAAGGGAAGGGGCCTGACGGACATATTTCGAGATATTTCTTCTTCTTGTTGTTCTTCTTCTGCACAGCTAAGCTGGAAGTGGCATTTGCAGCGCGCAATAGTGCAGAGTTATCTCAAAGAAAGGGGCCACGGTGTTTCTGTATCTCTATTATGTTGGTGCGGCTTCGGAACTTTTAAATATCTTGATATATCTCGAGAACTACGCATCTGATCACAAAATATCATAGAACATAAAAAGTAGGAAACTTAATTCTCTACAAAAAAGGTATGTTAACATTTTGCCATAGCTCGCTTCGTTTCCGAGATATTTGCAGATTTATCTCAAGGGAAGGGGCCTGACGGACATATTTCGAGATATTTCTTCTTCTTGTTGTTCTTCTTCTGCACAGCTAAGCTGTAAGTGGCATTTGCAGGTCGCAATAGTGCAGAGTTATCTCAAAGAAAGGGGCCACGGTGTTTCTGTATCTCTATTATGTTGGTGCGGCTTCGGAACTTTTAAATATCTTGATATATCTCGAGAACTACGCATCTGATCAAAATATATCATACAACATAAACAGTAGGAAACTTAATTCTCTACAAAAAACGTCTCTTAACATTTTCCCATAGCTGGCATCGTTTCCGAGATATTTGCAGATTTAGCTGCAGGAAGGGGCCTGACGGACATATTCAGAGATATTTCTTCTTCTTGTTGTTCCTCTTCTGCACAGCTAAGCTGGAAGTGGCATTTGCAGCTCGCAATAGTGCAGAGTTATCTCAAGGAAAGAGGCCACAGTGTTTCTGTACCTCTATTATGTTGGTGCAGCTTCGGAACTTTTAAATATCTTGATATATCTCGAGAACTACGCATCTGATCAAAAAATATCATAGAACATAAAAAGTAGGAAACTTAATTCTCTACAAATAAGGTCTCTCAACATTTTGCCATAGCTCGCTTCGTTTCCGAGATATTTGCAGATTTAGCTTAAGGAAGGGGCCTGACGGACATATTCCGAGATATTTCTTCTTCTTGTTGTTCCTCTTCTGCACAGCTAAGCTGGAAGTGGCATTTGCAGCTCGCAATAGTGCAGAGTTATCTCAAAGAAAGAGGCCACGGTGTTTCTGTACCTCTATTATGTTGGTGCAGCTTCGGAACTTTTAAATATCTTGATATATCTCGAGAACTACGCATCTGATCACAAAATATCATAGAACATAAAAAGTAGGAAACTTAATTCTCTACAAAAAAGGTATCTTAACATTTTGCCATAGCTCGCTTCGTTTCCGAGATATTTGCAGATTTATCTCTAGGGAAGGGGCCTGGCGGACATATTTCGAAATATTTCTTCTTCTTGTTGTTCTTCTTCTGCACAGCTAACCTGGAAGTGGCATTTGCAGCTGGCAATAGTGCAAAGTTATCTCAAAGAAAGAGGCCACGGTGTTTCTGTACCTCTGTTATGTTGGTGCAGCTTCGGAACTTTTAAATATCTTGATATATCTCGAGAACTACGCATCTGATCAAAAAATATCATAGAACATAAAAAGTAGGAAACTTAATTCTCTACAAATAAGGTCTCTTAAGATTTTGCCGTAGCTCGCTTCGTTTCCGAGATATTTGCAGATTTATCTCAAGGGTAGGGTCCTGACGGACATATTTCGAGATATTTCTTCTTCTTGTTGTCCTTCTTCTGCACAGCTAAGCTGGAAGTGGCATTTGCAGCGCGCAATAGTGCAGAGTTGTCTCAAAGAAAGGGGCCACGGTGTTTCTGTATCTCTATTATGTTGGTGCGGCTTCGGAACTTTTAAATATCTCGATATATCTCGAAAACTACGCTTCTGATCAAAAAATATCAGGGAACGTAAATTGTAGGAAACATAATTCTCTACAAAAAAGGTCTCTTAACATTTTGCCGTAGCTCGCTTCGTTTCCGAGATATTTGCAGATTTATCTCAAGGGAAGGGGCCTGACGGACATATTTCGAGATATTTCTTCTTCTTGTTGTTCTTCTTCTGCACAGCTAAGCTGGAAGTGGCATTTGCAGCGCGCAATAGTGCAGAGTTATCTCAAAGAAAGGGGCCACGGTGTTTCTGTATCTCTATTATGTTGGTGCGGCTTCGGAACTTTTAAATATCTTGATATATCTCGAGAACTACGCATCTGATCACAAAATATCATAGAACATAAAAAGTAGGAAACTTAATTCTCTACAAAAAAGGTATGTTAACATTTTGCCATAGCTCGCTTCGTTTCCGAGATATTTGCAGATTTATCTCAAGGGAAGGGGCCTGACGGACATATTTCGAGATATTTCTTCTTCTTGTTGTTCTTCTTCTGCACAGCTAAGCTGTAAGTGGCATTTGCAGGTCGCAATAGTGCAGAGTTATCTCAAAGAAAGGGGCCACGGTGTTTCTGTATCTCTATTATGTTGGTGCGGCTTCGGAACTTTTAAATATCTTGATATATCTCGAGAACTACGCATCTGATCAAAATATATCATACAACATAAACAGTAGGAAACTTAATTCTCTACAAAAAACGTCTCTTAACATTTTCCCATAGCTGGCATCGTTTCCGAGATATTTGCAGATTTAGCTGCAGGAAGGGGCCTGACGGACATATTCAGAGATATTTCTTCTTCTTGTTGTTCCTCTTCTGCACAGCTAAGCTGGAAGTGGCATTTGCAGCTCGCAATAGTGCAGAGTTATCTCAAGGAAAGAGGCCACAGTGTTTCTGTACCTCTATTATGTTGGTGCAGCTTCGGAACTTTTAAATATCTTGATATATCTCGAGAACTACGCATCTGATCAAAAAATATCATAGAACATAAAAAGTAGGAAACTTAATTCTCTACAAATAAGGTCTCTCAACATTTTGCCATAGCTCGCTTCGTTTCCGAGATATTTGCAGATTTAGCTTAAGGAAGGGGCCTGACGGACATATTCCGAGATATTTCTTCTTCTTGTTGTTCCTCTTCTGCACAGCTAAGCTGGAAGTGGCATTTGCAGCTCGCAATAGTGCAGAGTTATCTCAAAGAAAGAGGCCACGGTGTTTCTGTACCTCTATTATGTTGGTGCAGCTTCGGAACTTTTAAATATCTTGATATATCTCGAGAACTACGCATCTGATCACAAAATATCATAGAACATAAAAAGTAGGAAACTTAATTCTCTACAAAAAAGGTATCTTAACATTTTGCCATAGCTCGCTTCGTTTCCGAGATATTTGCAGATTTATCTCTAGGGAATGGGCCTGGCGGACATATTTCGAAATATTTCTTCTTCTTGTTGTTCTTCTTCTGCACAGCTAACCTGGAAGTGGCATTTGCAGCTGGCAATAGTGCAAAGTTATCTCAAAGAAAGAGGCCACGGTGTTTCTGTACCTCTGTTATGTTGGTGCAGCTTCGGAACTTTTAAATATCTTGATATATCTCGAGAACTACGCATCTGATCAAAAAATATCATAGAACATAAAAAGTAGGAAACTTAATTCTCTACAAATAAGGTCTCTTAAGATTTTGCCGTAGCTCGCTTCGTTTCCGAGATATTTGCAGATTTATCTCAAGGGTAGGGTCCTGACGGACATATTTCGAGATATTTCTTCTTCTTGTTGTCCTTCTTCTGCACAGCTAAGCTGGAAGTGGCATTTGCAGCGCGCAATAGTGCAGAGTTGTCTCAAAGAAAGGGGCCACGGTGTTTCTGTATCTCTATTATGTTGGTGCGGCTTCGGAACTTTTAAATATCTCGATATATCTCGAAAACTACGCTTCTGATCAAAAAATATCAGGGAACGTAAATTGTAGGAAACATAATTCTCTACAAAAAAGGTCTCTTAACATTTTGCCATAGCTCGCTTCGCTTCCGAGATATTTGCAGATTTATCTCAAGGGAAGGGGCCTGACGGACATATTTCGAGATATTTCTTCTTCTTGTTGTTCGTCTTCTGCACAGCTAAGCTGGAAGTGGCATTTGCAGCTCCAAACAGTGCAGCGTTATCTCAAAGAAAGGGGCCACGGTGTTTCTGTATCTCTATTATGTTGGTGCGGCTTCGGAACTTTTAAATATCTTGATATATCTCGAGAACTGCGCATCTGATCAAAAAATATCATAGAACATAAAAAGTAGGAAACTTAATTCTCTACAAATAAGGTCTCTTAACATTTTGCCATAGCTCGCTTCGTTTCCGAGATATTTGCAGATTTATCTCAAGGGTAGGGTCCTGACGGACATATTTCGAGATATTTCTTCTTCTTGTTGTTCTTCTTCTGCACAGCTAAGCTGGAAGTGGCATTTGCAGCGCGCAATAGTGCAGAGTTATCTCAAAGAAAGGGGCCACGGTGTTTCTGTATCTCTATTATGTTGGTGCGGCTTCGGAACTTTTAAATATCTTGATATATCTCGAGAACTACGCATCTGATCAAAAAATATCATAGAACATAAAAAGTAGGAAACCTAATTTTCTACAAAAAACGTCTCTTAACATTTTGCCGTAGCTCGCTTCGTTTCCGAGATATTTGCAGATTTATCTCAAGGGAAGGGGCCTGACGGACATATTTCGAGATATTTCTTCTTCTTGTTGTTCTTCTTCTGCACAGCTAAGCTGGAAGTGGCAATTGCAGCGCGCAATAGTGCAGAGTTATCTCAAAGAAAGGGGCCACGGTGTTTCTGTATCTCTATTATGTTGGTGCGGCTTCGGAACTTTTAAATATCTTGATATATCTCGAGAACTACGCATCTGATCACAAAATATCATAGAACATAAAAAGTAGGAAACTTAATTCTCTACAAAAAAGGTATCTTAACATTTTGCCATAGCTCGCTTCGTTTCCGAGATATTTGCAGATTTATCTCAAGGGAAGGGGCCTGACGGACATATTTCGAGATATTTCTTCTTCTTGTTGTTCTTCTTCTGCACAGCTAAGCTGTAAGTGGCATTTGCAGGTCGCAATAGTGCAGAGTTATCTCAAAGAAAGGGGCCACGGTGTTTCTGTATCTCTATTATGTTGGTGCGGCTTCGGAACTTTTAAATATCTTGATATATCTCGAGAACTACGCATCTGATCAAAATATATCATAGAACATAAAAAGTAGGAAACTTAATTCTCTACAAAAAAGGTCTCTTAACATTTTCCCATAGCTGGCATTGTTTCCGAGATATTTGCAGATTTAGCTCAAGGAAGGGGCCTGACGGACATATTCAGAGATATTTCTTCTTCTTGTTGTTCCTCTTCTGCACAGCTATGCTGGAAGTGGCATTTGCAGCTCGCAGTAGTGCAGAGTTATCTCAAGGAAAGAGGCCACGGTGTTTCTGTACCTCTATTATGTTGGTGCAGCTTCGGAACTTTTAAATATCTTGATATATCTCGAGAACTACGCATCTGATCACAAAATATCATAGAACATAAAAAGTAGAAAACTTATTCTCTACAAAAAAGGTATCTTAACATTTTGCCATAGCTCGCTTCGTTTCCGAGATATTTGCAGATTTATCTCAAGGGAAGGGGCCTGACGGACATATTTCGAGATATTTCTTGTTCTTGTTGTTCTTCTTCTGCACAGCTAAGCTGGAAGTGGCATTTGCAGGTCGCAGTAGTGCAGAGTTGTCTCAAAGAAAGGGGCCACGGTGTTTCTGTATCTCTATTATGTTGGTGCGGCTTCGGAACTTTTAAATATCTCGATATATCTCGAAAACTACGCTTCTGATCAAAAAATATCATAGAACATAAATTGTAGGAAACATAATTCTCTATAAAAAACGTCTCTTAACATTTTGCCATAGCTCGCTTCGTTTCCGAGATATTTGCAGATATATCTCAAGGGAAGGGGCCTGACGGACATATTTCCAGATATTTCTTCTTCTTGTTGTTCTTCTTCTGCACAGCTAAGCTGGAAGTGGCATTTGCGGCTCACACTAGTGCAGAGTTATCTCAAAGAAAGGGGCCACGGTGTTTCTGTATCTCTATTATGTTGGTGCGGCTTCGGAACTTTTAATTATCTTGATGTATCTCGAGAACTACGCATCTGATCAAAAAATATCATACAACATAAATTGTAGGAAACATAATTCTCTACAAAAGAGGTCTGTTAACATTTTGCCATAGCTCGCTTCGTTTCCGAGATATTTGCAGATTTATCTCAAGGGAAGGGGCCTGACGGACATATTTCGAGATATTTCTTCTTCTTGTTGTTCTTCTTCTGCACACCTAAGCTGGAACTGGCATTTGCAGCGCGCAATAGTGCAGAGTTATCTCAAAGAAAGGGGCCACGGTGTTTCTGTACCTCTATTATGTTGGTGCGGCTTCGGAACTTTTAAATATCTTGGTATATCTCGAGAACTACGCATCTGATCAAAAAATATCATACAACATAAAATGTAGGAAACATAATTCTCTACAAAAAAGGTCTCTTAACATTTTGCCGTAGCTCGCTTCGTTTCCGAGATATTTGCAGATTTATCTCAAGGGAAGGGGCCTGACGGACATATTTCGAGATATTTCTTCTTCTTGTTGTTCTTCTTCTGCACAGCTAAGCTGGAAGTGGCATTTGCAGCGCGCAATAGTGCAGAGTTATCTCAAAGAAAGGGGCCACGGTGTTTCTGTATCTCTATTATGTTGGTGCGGCTTCGGAACTTTTAAATATCTTGATATATCTCGAGAACTACGCATCTGATCAAAATATATCATAGAACATAAACAGTAGGAAACTTAATTCTCTACAAAAAACGTCTCTTAACATTTTCCCATAGCTGGCATCGTTTCCGAGATATTTGCAGATTTAGCTGCAGGAAGGGGCCTGACGGACATATTCAGAGATATTTCTTCTTCTTGTTGTTCCTCTTCTGCACAGCTAAGCTGGAAGTGGCATTTGCAGCTCGCAATAGTGCAGAGTTATCTCAAGGAAAGAGGCCACAGTGTTTCTGTACCTCTATTATGTTGGTGCAGCTTCGGAACTTTTAAATATCTTGATATATCTCGAGAACTACGCATCTGATCAAAAAATATCATAGAACATAAAAAGTAGGAAACTTAATTCTCTACAAATAAGGTCTCTCAACATTTTGCCATAGCTCGCTTCGTTTCCGAGATATTTGCAGATTTAGCTTAAGGAAGGGGCCTGACGGACATATTCCGAGATATTTCTTCTTCTTGTTGTTCCTCTTCTGCACAGCTAAGCTGGAAGTGGCATTTGCAGCTCGCAATAGTGCAGAGTTATCTCAAAGAAAGAGGCCACGGTGTTTCTGTACCTCTATTATGTTGGTGCAGCTTCGGAACTTTTAAATATCTTGATATATCTCGAGAACTACGCATCTGATCACAAAATATCATAGAACATAAAAAGTAGGAAACTTAATTCTCTACAAAAAAGGTATCTTAACATTTTGCCATAGCTCGCTTCGTTTCCGAGATATTTGCAGATTTATCTCAAGGGAAGGGGCCTGGCGGACATATTTCGAAATATTTCTTCTTCTTGTTGTTCTTCTTCTGCACAGCTAACCTGGAAGTGGCATTTGCAGCTGGCAATAGTGCAAAGTTATCTCAAAGAAAGAGGCCACGGTGTTTCGGTACCTCTGTTATGTTGGTGCAGCTTCGGAACTTTTAAATATCTTGATATATCTCGAGAACTACGCATCTGATCAAAAAATATCATAGAACATAAAAAGTAGGAAACTTAATTCTCTACAAATAAGGTCTCTTAAGATTTTGCCGTAGCTCGCTTCGTTTCCGAGATATTTGCAGATTTATCTCAAGGGTAGGGTCCTGACGGACATATTTCGAGATATTTCTTCTTCTTGTTGTCCTTCTTCTGCACAGCTAAGCTGGAAGTGGCATTTGCAGCGCGCAATAGTGCAGAGTTATCTCAAAGAAAGGGGCCACGGTGTTTCTGTATCTCTATTATGTTGGTGCGGCTTCGGAACTTTTAAATATCTCGATATATCTCGAAAACTACGCTTCTGATCAAAAAATATCAGGGAACGTAAATTGTAGGAAACATAATTCTCTACAAAAAAGGTCTCTTAACATTTTGCCATAGCTCGCTTCGCTTCCGAGATATTTGCAGATTTATCTCAAGGGAAGGGGCCTGACGGACATATTTCGAGATATTTCTTCTTCTTGTTGTTCTTCTTCTGCACAGCTAAGCTGGAAGTGGCATTTGCAGCTCCAAACAGTGCAGCGTTATCTCAAAGAAAGGGGCCACGGTGTTTCTGTATCTCTATTATGTTGGTGCGGCTTCGGAACTTTTAAATATCTTGATATATCTCGAGAACTGCGCATCTGATCAAAAAATATCATAGAACATAAAAAGTAGGAAACTTAATTCTCTACAAATAAGGTCTCTTAACATTTTGCCGTAGCTCGCTTCGTTTCCGAGATATTTGCAGATTTATCTCAAGGGAAGGGGCCTGACGGACATATTTCGAGATATTTCTTCTTCTTGTTGTTCTTCTTCTGCACAGCTAAGCTGGAAGTGGCATTTGCAGCGCGCAATAGTGCAGAGTTATCTCAAAGAAAGGGGCCACGGTGTTTCTGTATCTCTATTATGTTGGTGCGGCTTCGGAACTTTTAAATATCTTGATATATCTCGAGAACTACGCATCTGATCACAAAATATCATAGAACATAAAAAGTAGGAAACTTAATTCTCTACAAAAAAGGTATCTTAACATTTTGCCATAGCTCGCTTCGTTTCCGAGATATTTGCAGATTTATCTCAAGGGAAGGGGCCTGACGGACATATTTCGAGATATTTCTTCTTCTTGTTGTTCTTCTTCTGCACAGCTAAGCTGTAAGTGGCATTTGCAGGTCGCAATAGTGCAGAGTTATCTCAAAGAAAGGGGCCACGGTGTTTCTGTATCTCTATTATGTTGGTGCGGCTTCGGAACTTTTAAATATCTTGATATATCTCGAGAACTACGCATCTGATCAAAATATATCATAGAACATAAAAAGTAGGAAACTTAATTCTCTACAAAAAAGGTCTCTTAACATTTTCCCATAGCTGGCATTGTTTCCGAGATATTTGCAGATTTAGCTCAAGGAAGGGGCCTGACGGACATATTCAGAGATATTTCTTCTTCTTGTTGTTCCTCTTCTGCACAGCTATGCTGGAAGTGGCATTTGCAGCTCGCAGTAGTGCAGAGTTATCTCAAGGAAAGAGGCCACGGTGTTTCTGTACCTCTATTATGTTGGTGCAGCTTCGGAACTTTTAAATATCTTGATATATCTCGAGAACTACGCATCTGATCACAAAATATCATAGAACATAAAAAGTAGAAAACTTATTCTCTACAAAAAAGGTATCTTAACATTTTGCCATAGCTCGCTTCGTTTCCGAGATATTTGCAGATTTATCTCAAGGGAAGGGGCCTGACGGACATATTTCGAGATATTTCTTGTTCTTGTTGTTCTTCTTCTGCACAGCTAAGCTGGAAGTGGCATTTGCAGGTCGCAGTAGTGCAGAGTTGTCTCAAAGAAAGGGGCCACGGTGTTTCTGTATCTCTATTATGTTGGTGCGGCTTCGGAACTTTTAAATATCTCGATATATCTCGAAAACTACGCTTCTGATCAAAAAATATCAGGGAACGTAAATTGTAGGAAACATAATTCTCTACAAAAAAGGTCTCTTAACATTTTGCCATAGCTCGCTTCGCTTCCGAGATATTTGCAGATTTATCTCAAGGGAAGGGGCCTGACGGACATATTTCGAGATATTTCTTCTTCTTGTTGTTCTTCTTCTGCACAGCTAAGCTGGAAGTGGCATTTGCAGCTCGCAATAGTGCAGCGTTATCTCAAAGAAAGGGGCCACGGTGTTTCTGTATCTCTATTATGTTGGTGCGGCTTCGGAACATTTAAATATCTTGATATATCTCGAGAACTGCGCATCTGATCAAAAAATATCATAGAACATAAAAAGTAGGAAACCTAATTTTCTACAAAAAAGGTCTCTTAACATTTTGCCGTAGCTCGCTTCGTTTCCGAGATATTTGCAGATTTATCTCAAGGGTAGGGTCCTGACGGACATATTTCGAGATATTTCTTCTTCTTGTTGTTCTTCTTCTGCACAGCTAAGCTGGAAGTGGCATTTGCAGCGCGCAATAGTGCAGAGTTATCTCAAAGAAAGGGGCCACGGTGTTTCTGTATCTCTATTATGTTGGTGCGGCTTCGGAACTTTTAAATATCTTGATATATCTCGAGAACTACGCATCTGATCAAAAAATATCATAGAACATGAAAAGTAGGAAACCTAATTTTCTACAAAAAACGTCTCTTAACATTTTGCCGTAGCTCGCTTCGTTTCCGAGATATTTGCAGATTTATCTCAAGGGAAGGGGCCTGACGGACATATTTCCAGATATTTCTTCTTCTTGTTGTTCTTCTTCTGCACAGCTAAGCTGGAAGTGGCATTTGCGGCTCACACTAGTGCAGAGTTATCTCAAAGAAAGGGGCCACGGTGTTTCTGTATCTCTATTATGTTGGTGCGGCTTCGGAACTTTTAATTATCTCGATGTATCTCGAGAACTACGCATCTGATCAAAAAATATCATACAACATAAATTGTAGGAAACATAATTCTCTACAAAAGAGGTCTGTTAACATTTTGCCATAGCTCGCTTCGTTTCCGAGATATTTGCAGATTTATCTCAAGGGAAGGGGCCTGACGGACATATTTCGAGATATTTCTTCTTCTTGTTGTTCTTCTTCTGCACAGCTAAGCTGTAAGTGGCATTTGCAGGTCGCAATAGTGCAGAGTTATCTCAAAGAAAGGGGCCACGGTGTTTTTGTATCTCTATTATGTTGGTGCGGCTTCGGAACTTTTAAATATCTTGATATATCTCGAGAACTACGCATCTGATCAAAATATATCATAGAACATAAACAGTAGGAAACTTAATTCTCTACAAAAAAGGTCTCTTAACATTTTCCCATAGCTGGCATCGTTTCCGAGATATTTGCAGATTTAGCTGCAGGAAGGGGCCTGACGGACATATTCAGAGATATTTCTTCTTCTTGTTGTTCCTCTTCTGCACAGCTAAGCTGGAAGTGGCATTTGCAGCTCGCAATAGGGCAGAGTTATCTCAAGGAAAGAGGCCACAGTGTTTCTGTACCTCTATTATGTTGGTGCAGCTTCGGAACTTTTAAATATCTTGATATATCTCGAGAACTACGCATCTGATCAAAAAATATCATAGAACATAAAAAGTAGGAAACTTAATTCTCTACAAATAAGGTCTCTCAACATTTTGCCATAGCTCGCTTCGTTTCCGAGATATTTGCAGATTTAGCTTAAGGAAGGGGCCTGACGGACATATTCCGAGATATTTCTTCTTCTTGTTGTTCCTCTTCTGCACAGCTAAGCTGGAAGTGGCATTTGCAGCTCGCAATAGTGCAGAGTTATCTCAAAGAAAGAGGCCACGGTGTTTCTGTACCTCTATTATGTTGGTGCAGCTTCGGAACTTTTAAATATCTTGATATATCTCGAGAACTACGCATCTGATCACAAAATATCATAGAACATAAAAAGTAGGAAACTTAATTCTCTACAAAAAAGGTATCTTAACATTTTGCCATAGCTCGCTTCGTTTCCGAGATATTTGCAGATTTATCTCAAGGGAAGGGGCCTGGCGGACATATTTCGAAATATTTCTTCTTCTTGTTGTTCTTCTTCTGCACAGCTAACCTGGAAGTGGCATTTGCAGCTGGCAATAGTGCAAAGTTATCTCAAAGAAAGAGGCCACGGTGTTTCTGTACCTCTGTTATGTTGGTGCAGCTTCGGAACTTTTAAATATCTTGATATATCTCGAGAACTACGCATCTGATCAAAAAATATCATAGAACATAAAAAGTAGGAAACTTAATTCTCTACAAATAAGGACTCTTAAGACTTTGCCGTAGCTCGCTTCGTTTCCGAGATATTTGCAGATTTATCTCAAGGGTAGGGTCCTGACGGACATATTTCGAGATATTTCTTCTTCTTGTTGTTCTTCTTCTGCACAGCTAAGCTGGAAGTGGCATTTGCAGCGCGCAATAGTGCAGAGTTGTCTCAAAGAAAGGGGCCACGGTGTTTCTGTATCTCTATTATGTTGGTGCGGCTTCGGAACTTTTAAATATCTCGATATATCTCGAAAACTACGCTTCTGATCAAAAAATATCAGGGAACGTAAATTGTAGGAAACATAATTCTCTACAAAAAAGGTCTCTTAACATTTTGCCATAGCTCGCTTCGTTTCCGAGATATTTGCATATTTATCTCAAGGGAAGGGGCCTGACGGACATATTTCGAGATATTTCTTCTTCTTGTTGTTCTTCTTCTGCACAGCTAAGCTGGAAGTGGCATTTGCGGCTCGCACTAGTGCAGAGTTATCTCAAAGAAAGGGGCCACGGTGTTTCTGTATCTCTATTATGTTGGTGCGGCTTCGGAACTTTTAAATATCTTGATATATCTCGAGAACTACGCATCTGATCAAAAAATATCATAGAACATAAAAAGTAGGAAACCTAATTTTCTACAAAAAACGTCTCTTAACATTTTGCCGTAGCTCGCTTCGTTTCCGAGATATTTGCAGATTTATCTCAAGGGAAGGGGCCTGACGGACATATTTCGAGATATTTCTTCTTCTTGTTGTTCTTCTTCTGCACAGCTAAGCTGGAAGTGGCATTTGCAGCGCGCAATAGTGCAGAGTTATCTCAAAGAAAGGGGCCACGGTGTTTCTGTATCTCTATTATGTTGGTGCGGCTTCGGAACTTTTAAATATCTTGATATATCTCGAGAACTACGCATCTGATCACAAAATATCATAGAACATAAAAAGTAGGAAACTTAATTCTCTACAAAAAAGGTATCTTAACATTTTGCCATAGCTCGCTTCGTTTCCGAGATATTTGCAGATTTATCTCAGGGGAAGGGGCCTGACGGACATATTTCGAGATATTTCTTCTTCTTGTTGTTCTTCTTCTGCACAGCTAAGCTGTAAGTGGCATTTGCAGGTCGCAATAGTGCAGAGTTATCTCAAAGAAAGGGGCCACGGTGTTTCTGTATCTCTATTATGTTGGTGCGGCTTCGGAACTTTTAAATATCTTGATATATCTCGAGAACTACGCATCTGATCAAAATATATCATACAACATAAAAAGTAGGAAACTTAATTCTCTACAAAAAAGGTCTCTTAACATTTTCCCATAGCTGGCATTGTTTCCGAGATATTTTCAGATTTAGCTCAAGGAAGGGGCCTGACGGACATATTCAGAGATATTTCTTCTTCTTGTTGTTCCTCTTCTGCACAGCTATGCTGGAAGTGGCATTTGCAGCTCGCAGTAGTGCAGAGTTATCTCAAGGAAAGAGGCCACGGTGTTTCTGTACCTCTATTATGTTGGTGCAGCTTCGGAACTTTTAAATATCTTGATATATCTCGAGAACTACGCATCTGATCACAAAATATCATAGAACATAAAAAGTAGAAAACTTATTCTCTACAAAAAAGGTATCTTAACATTTTGCCATAGCTCGCTTCGTTTCCGAGATATTTGCAGATTTATCTCAAGGGAAGGGGCCTGACGGACATATTTCAAGATATTTCTTGTTCTTGTTGTTCTTCTTCTGCACAGCTAAGCTGGAAGTGGCATTTGCAGGTCGCAGTAGTGCAGAGTTGTCTCAAAGAAAGGGGCCACGGTGTTTCTGTATCTCTATTATGTTGGTGCGGCTTCGGAACTTTTAAATATCTCGATATATCTCGAAAACTACGCTCCTGATCAAAAAATATCAGGGAACGTAAATTGTACGAAACATAATTCTCTACAAAAAAGGTCTCTTAACATTTTGCCATAGCTCGCTTCGCTTCCGAGATATTTGCAGATTTATCTCAAGGGTAGGGTCCTGACGGACATATTTCGAGATATTTCTTCTTCTTGTTGTTCTTCTTCTGCACAGCTAAGCTGGAAGTGGCATTTGCAGCGCGCAATAGTGCAGAGTTATCTCAAAGAAAGGGGCCACGGTGTTTCTGTATCTCTATTATGTTGGTGCGGCTTCGGAACTTTTAAATATCTTGATATATCTCGAGAACTACGCATCTGATCAAAAAATATCATAGAACATGAAAAGTAGGAAACCTAATTTTCTACAAAAAACGTCTCTTAACATTTTGCCGTAGCTCGCTTCGTTTCCGAGATATTTGCAGATTTATCTCAAGGGAAGGGGCCTGACGGACATATTTCCAGATATTTCTTCTTCTTGTTGTTCTTCTTCTGCACAGCTAAGCTGGAAGTGGCATTTGCGGCTCACACTAGTGCAGAGTTATCTCAAAGAAAGGGGCCACGGTGTTTCTGTATCTCTATTATGTTGGTGCGGCTTCGGAACTTTTAATTATCTCGATGTATCTCGAGAACTACGCATCTGATCAAAAAATATCATACAACATAAATTGTAGGAAACATAATTCTCTACAAAAGAGGTCTGTTAACATTTTGCCATAGCTCGCTTCGTTTCCGAGATATTTGCAGATTTATCTCAAGGGAAGGGGCCTGACGGACATATTTCGAGATATTTCTTCTTCTTGTTGTTCTTCTTCTGCACACCTAAGCTGGAAGTGGCATTTGCAGCGCGCAATAGTGCAGAGTTATCTCAAAGAAAGGGGCCACGGTGTTTCTGTACCTCTATTATGTTGGTGCGGCTTCGGAACTTTTAAATATCTTGGTATATCTCGAGAACTACGCATCTGATCAAAAAATATCATACAACATAAAATGTAGGAAACATAATTCTCTACAAAAAAGGTCTCTTAACATTTTGCCGTAGCTCGCTTCGTTTCCGAGATATTTGCAGATTTATCTCAAGGGAAGGGGCCTGACGGACATATTTCGAGATATTTCTTCTTCTTGTTGTTCTTCTTCTGCACAGCTAAGCTGGAAGTGGCATTTGCAGCGCGCAATAGTGCAGAGTTATCTCAAAGAAAGTGGCCACGGTGTTTCTGTATCTCTATTATGTTGGTGCGGCTTCGGAACTTTTAAATATCTTGATATATCTCGAGAACTACGCATCTGATCACAAAATATCATAGAACATAAAAAGTAGGAAACTTAATTCTCTACAAAAAAGGTATGTTAACATTTTGCCATAGCTCGCTTCGTTTCCGAGATATTTGCAGATTTATCTCAAGGGAAGGGGCCTGACGGACATATTTCGAGATATTTCTTCTTCTTGTTGTTCTTCTTCTGCACAGCTAAGCTGTAAGTGGCATTTGCAGGTCGCAATAGTGCAGAGTTATCTCAAAGAAAGGGGCCACGGTGTTTCTGTATCTCTATTATGTTGGTGCGGCTTCGGAACTTTTAAATATCTTGATATATCTCGAGAACTACGCATCTGATCAAAAAATATCATAGAACATAAAAAGTAGGAAACTTAATTCTCTACAAAAAAGGTCTCTTAACATTTTGCCATAGCTCGCTTCGTTTCCGAGATATTTGCAGATTTATCTCAAGGGAAGGGGCCTGACGGACATATTTCGAGATATTTCTTCTTCTTGTTGTTCTTCTTCTGCACAGCTAAGCTGTAAGTGGCATTTGCAGGTCGCAATAGTGCAGAGTTATCTCAAAGAAAGGGGCCACGGTGTTTCTGTATCTCTATTATGTTGGTGCGGCTTCGGAACTTTTAAATATCTTGATATATCTCGAGAACTACGCATCTGATCAAAATATATCATAGAACATAAAAAGTAGGAAACTTAATTCTCTACAAAAAAGGTCTCTTAACATTTTCCCATAGCTGGCATCGTTTCCGAGATATTTGCAGATTTAGCTGCAGGAAGGGGCCTGACGGACATATTCAGAGATATTTCTTCTTCTTGTTGTTCCTCTTCTGCACAGCTAAGCTGGAAGTGGCATTTGCAGCTCGCAATAGTGCAGAGTTATCTCAAGGAAAGAGCCCACAGTGTTTCTGTACCTCTATTATGTTGGTGCGGCTTCGGAACTTTTAAATATCTTGATATATCTCGAGAACTACGCATCTGATCAAAATATATCATAGAACATAAAAAGTAGGAAACTTAATTCTCTACAAAAAAGGTCTCTTAACATTTTCCCATAGCTGGCATCGTTTCCGAGATATTTGCAGATTTAGCTCAAGGAAGGGGCCTGACGGACATATTCAGAGATATTTCTTCTTCTTGTTGTTCCTCTTCTGCACAGCTATGCTGGAAGTGGCATTTGCAGCTCGCAATAGTGCAGCGTTATCTCAAAGAAAGGGGCCACGGTGTTTCTGTATCTCTATTATGTTGGTGCGGCTTCGGAACATTTAAATATCTTGATATATCTCGAGAACTGCGCATCTGATCAAAAAATATCATAGAACATAAAAAGTAGGAAACCTAATTTTCTACAAAAAAGGTCTCTTAACATTTTGCCGTAGCTCGCTTCGTTTCCGAGATATTTGCAGATTTATCTCAAGGGTAGGGTCCTGACGGACATATTTCGAGATATTTCTTCTTCTTGTTGTTCTTCTTCTGCACAGCTAAGCTGGAAGTGGCATTTGCAGCGCGCAATAGTGCAGAGTTATCTCAAAGAAAGGGGCCACGGTGTTTCTGTATCTCTATTATGTTGGTGCGGCTTCGGAACTTTTAAATATCTTGATATATCTCGAGAACTACGCATCTGATCAAAAAATATCATAGAACATGAAAAGTAGGAAACCTAATTTTCTACAAAAAACGTCTCTTAACATTTTGCCGTAGCTCGCTTCGTTTCCGAGATATTTGCAGATTTATCTCAAGGGAAGGGGCCTGACGGACATATTTCCAGATATTTCTTCTTCTTGTTGTTCTTCTTCTGCACAGCTAAGCTGGAAGTGGCATTTGCGGCTCACACTAGTGCAGAGTTATCTCAAAGAAAGGGGCCACGGTGTTTCTGTATCTCTATTATGTTGGTGCGGCTTCGGAACTTTTAATTATCTCGATGTATCTCGAGAACTACGCATCTGATCAAAAAATATCATACAACATAAATTGTAGGAAACATAATTCTCTACAAAAGAGGTCTGTTAACATTTTGCCATAGCTCGCTTCGTTTCCGAGATATTTGCAGATTTATCTCAAGGGAAGGGGCCTGACGGACATATTTCGAGATATTTCTTCTTCTTGTTGTTCTTCTTCTGCACACCTAAGCTGGAAGTGGCATTTGCAGCGCGCAATAGTGCAGAGTTATCTCAAAGAAAGGGGCCACGGTGTTTCTGTACCTCTATTATGTTGGTGCGGCTTCGGAACTTTTAAATATCTTGGTATATCTCGAGAACTACGCATCTGATCAAAAAATATCATACAACATAAAATGTAGGAAACATAATTCTCTACAAAAAAGGTCTCTTAACATTTTGCCGTAGCTCGCTTCGTTTCCGAGATATTTGCAGATTTATCTCAAGGGAAGGGGCCTGACGGACATATTTCGAGATATTTCTTCTTCTTGTTGTTCTTCTTCTGCACAGCTAAGCTGGAAGTGGCATTTGCAGCGCGCAATAGTGCAGAGTTATCTCAAAGAAAGGGGCCACGGTGTTTCTGTATCTCTATTATGTTGGTGCGGCTTCGGAACTTTTAAATATCTTGATATATCTCGAGAACTACGCATCTGATCACAAAATATCATAGAACATAAAAAGTAGGAAACTTAATTCTCTACAAAAAAGGTATGTTAACATTTTGCCATAGCTCGCTTCGTTTCCGAGATATTTGCAGATTTATCTCAAGGGAAGGGGCCTGACGGACATATTTCGAGATATTTCTTCTTCTTGTTGTTCTTCTTCTGCACAGCTAAGCTGTAAGTGGCATTTGCAGGTCGCAATAGTGCAGAGTTATCTCAAAGAAAGGGGCCACGGTGTTTCTGTATCTCTATTATGTTGGTGCGGCTTCGGAACTTTTAAATATCTTGATATATCTCGAGAACTACGCATCTGATCAAAAAATATCATAGAACATAAAAAGTAGGAAACTTAATTCTCTACAAAAAAGGTCTCTTAACATTTTGCCATAGCTCGCTTCGTTTCCGAGATATTTGCAGATTTATCTCAAGGGAAGGGGCCTGACGGACATATTTCGAGATATTTCTTCTTCTTGTTGTTCTTCTTCTGCACAGCTAAGCTGTAAGTGGCATTTGCAGGTCGCAATAGTGCAGAGTTATCTCAAAGAAAGGGGCCACGGTGTTTCTGTATCTCTATTATGTTGGTGCGGCTTCGGAACTTTTAAATATCTTGATATATCTCGAGAACTACGCATCTGATCAAAATATATCATAGAACATAAAAAGTAGGAAACTTAATTCTCTACAAAAAAGGTCTCTTAACATTTTCCCATAGCTGGCATCGTTTCCGAGATATTTGCAGATTTAGCTGCAGGAAGGGGCCTGACGGACATATTCAGAGATATTTCTTCTTCTTGTTGTTCCTCTTCTGCACAGCTAAGCTGGAAGTGGCATTTGCAGCTCGCAATAGTGCAGAGTTATCTCAAGGAAAGAGCCCACAGTGTTTCTGTACCTCTATTATGTTGGTGCGGCTTCGGAACTTTTAAATATCTTGATATATCTCGAGAACTACGCATCTGATCAAAATATATCATAGAACATAAAAAGTAGGAAACTTAATTCTCTACAAAAAAGGTCTCTTAACATTTTCCCATAGCTGGCATCGTTTCCGAGATATTTGCAGATTTAGCTCAAGGAAGGGGCCTGACGGACATATTCAGAGATATTTCTTCTTCTTGTTGTTCCTCTTCTGCACAGCTATGCTGGAAGTGGCATTTGCAGCTCGCAGTAGTGCAGAGTTATCTCAAGGAAAGAGGCCACGGTGTTTCTGTACCTCTATTATGTTGGTGCAGCTTCGGAAGTTTTAAATATCTTGATATATCTCGAGAACTACGCATCTGATCACAAAATATCAGGGAACGTAAATTGTAGGAAACATAATTCTCTACAAAAAAGGTCTCTTAACATTTTGCCATAGCTCGCTTCGCTTCCGAGATATTTGCAGATTTATCTCAAGGGAAGGGGCCTGACGGACATATTTCGAGATATTTCTTCTTCTTGTTGTTCTTCTTCTCCACAGCTAAGCTGGAAGTGGCATTTGCAGCTCGCAATAGTGCAGCGTTATCTCAAAGAAAGGGGCCACGGTGTTTCTGTATCTCTATTATGTTGGTGCGGCTTCGGAACTTTTAAATATCTTGATATATCTCGAGAACTGCGCATCTGATCAAAAAATATCATAGAACATAAAAAGTAGGAAACTTAATTCTCTACAAATAAGGTCTCTTAACATTTTGCCATAGCTCGCTTCGTTTCCGAGATATTTGCAGATTTATCTCAAGGGTAGGGGCCTGACGGACATATTTCGAGATATTTCTTCTTCTTGTTGTTCTTCTTCTGCACACCTAAGCTGGAAGTGGCATTTGCAGCGCGCAATAGTGCAGAGCTATCTCAGAGAAAGGGGCCACGGTGTTTCTGTATCTCTATTATGTTGGTGCGGCTTCGGAACTTTTAAATATCTTGATATATCTCGAGAACTACGCATCTGATCAAAAAATATCATAGAACATAAAAAGTAGGAAACTTAATTCTCTACAAAAAAGGTATCTTAACATTTTGCCGTAGCTCGCTTCGTTTCCGAGATATTTGCAGATGTATCTCAAGGGTAGGGTCCTGACGGACATATTTCGAGATATTTCTTCTTCTTGTTGTTCTTCTTCTGCACAGCTAAGCTGGAAGTGGCATTTGCAGCGCGCAATAGTGCAGAGTTATCTCAAAGAAAGGGGCCACGGTGTTTCTGTATCTCTATTATGTTGGTGCGGCTTCGGAACTTTTAAATATCTTGATATATCTCGAGAACTACGCATCTGATCAAAATATATCATAGAACATAAAAAGTAGGAAACTTAATTCTCTACAAAAAAGGTCTCTTAACATTTTCCCATAGCTGGCATCGTTTCCGAGATATTTGCAGATTTAGCTCAAGGAAGGGGCCTGACGGACATATTCAGAGATATTTCTTCTTCTTGTTGTTCCTCTTCTGCACAGCTATGCTGGAAGTGGCATTTGCAGCTCGCAATAGTGCAGAGTTATCTCAAGGAAAGAGGCCACGGTGTTTCTGTACCTCTATTATGTTGGTGCAGCTTCGGAACTTTTAAATATCTTGATATATCTCGAGAACTACGCATCTGATCACAAAATATCATAGAACATAAAAAGTAGGAAACTTAATTCTCTACAAATAAGGTCTCTTAACATTTTGCCGTAGCTCGCTTCGTTTCCGAGATCTTTGCAGATTTATCTCAAGGGTAGGGTCCTGACGGACATATTTCGAGATATTTCTTCTTCTTGTTGTTCTTCTTCTGCACAGCTAAGCTGGAAGTGGCATTTGCAGCGCGCAATAGTGCAGAGTTATCTCAAAGAAAGGGGCCACGGTGTTTCTGTATCTCTATTATGTTGGTGCGGCTTCGGAACTTTTAAATATCTTGATATATCTCGAGAACTACGCATCTGATCAAAATATATCATAGAACGTAAAAAGTAGGAAACTTAATTCTCTACAAAAAAGGTCTCTTAACATTTTCCCATAGCTGGCATCGTTTCCGAGATATTTGCAGATTTAGCTCAAGGAAGGGGCCTGACGGACATATTCCGAGATATTTCTTCTTCTTGTTGTTCCTCTTCTGCACAGCTAAGCTGGAAGTGGCATTTGCAGCTCGCAATAGTGCAGAGTTATCTCAAAGAAAGAGGCCACGGTGTTTCTGTACCTCTATTATGTTGGTGCAGCTTCGGAACTTTTAAATATCTTGATATATCTCGAGAACTACGCATCTGATCACAAAATATCATAGAACATAAAAAGTAGGAAACTTAATTCTCTACAAAAAAGGTATCTTAACATTTTGCCATAGCTCGCTTCGTTTCCGAGATATTTGCAGATTTATCTCAAGGGAAGGGGCCTGACGGACATATTTCGAAATATTTCTTCTTCTTGATGTTCGTCTTCTGCACAGCTAAGCTGGAAGTGGCATTTGCAGCTCGCAAGAGTACAGAGTTATCTCAAAGAAAGGGGCCACGGTGTTTCTGTACCTCTATTATGTTGGTGCAGCTTCGGAACTTTTAAATATCTTGATATATCTCGAGAACTACGCATCTGATCAAAAAATATCATAGAACATAAAAAGTAGGAAACTTGATCCTCTACAAAAAAGGTATCTTAACATTTCGCCATAGCTCGCTTCGTTTCCGAGATATTTGCAGATTTATCTCAAGGGAAGGGGCCTGACGGACATATTTCGAGATATTTCTTCTTCTTCTTGTTCTTCTTCTGCACAGCTAAGCTGGAAGTGGAATTTGCGGCTCGCAATAGTGCAGAGTTATCTCAAAGAAAGGGGCCACGGTGTTTCTGTATCTCTATTATGTTGTTGCGGATTCGGAACTTTTAAATATCTCGATATATCTCGAAAACTACGCTTCTGATCAAAAAATATCATAGAACATAAATTGTAGGAAACATAATTCTCTACAAAAAACGTCTCTTAACATTTTGCCATAGCTCGCTTCGTTTCCGAGATATTTGCAGATTCAGCTCAAAGGAGCGGGCCTGACGGACATATTTCGAGATATTTCTTCTTCTTGTTGTTCTTCCTCTGCACAGCTAAGCTGGAAGTGGCATTTGCAGCTCGCAATAGTGCAGAGTTATCTCAAAGAAAGGGGCCACGGTGTTTCTGTATCTCTATTATGTTGGTGCGTCTTCGGAACTTTTAGATATCTTGATATATCTCGGGAACTACGCATCTGATCAAAAAATATCATTGAACATAAAACGTAGGAAACATAATTTTCTACAAAAAACGTCTCTTAACATTTTGCCATAGCTCGCTTCGTTTCCGAGATATTTGTAGATTCAGCTCAAAGGAACGGGCCTGACGGACATATTTCGAGATATTTCTTCTTCTTGTTGTTCTTCCTCTGCACAGCTAAGCTGGAAGTGGCATTTACAGCTCGCAATAGTGCAGAGTTATCTCAAAGAAAGGGGCCACGGTGTTTCTGTACCTCTATTATGTTGGTGCGGCTTCGGAACTTTTAAATATCTCGATATATCTCGAAAACTACGCTTCTGATCAAAAAATATCATAGAACATAAAACGTAGGAAACTTAATTCTCTACAAAAAAGGTTTCTTAACATTTTGCCATAGCTCGCTTCGTTTCCGAGATATTTGCAGATATATCTCAAGGGAAGGGGCCTGACGGACATATTTCGAGATATTTCTTCTTCTTGTTGTTCTTCTTCTGCACAGCTAAGCTGGAAGTGGCATTTGCGGCTCGCAATAGTGCAGAGTTATCTCAAAGAAAGGGGCCACGGTGTTTCTGTATCTCTATTATGTTGGTGCGGCTTCGGAACTTTTAAATATCTTGATATATCTCGGGAACTACGCACCTGATCAAAAAATATCATAGAACATAAAAAGTAGGAAACTTAATTCTCTACAAAAAAGGTCTCTTAACATTTTGCCATAGCTCTCTTCGTTTCCGAGATATTTGCAGATATATCTCAAGGGAAGGGGCCTGACGGACATATTTCGAGATATTTCTTCTTCTTGTTGTTCTTCTTCTGCACAGCTAAGCTGGAAGTGGCATTTGCAGCTCGCAATAGTGCAGAGTTATCTCAAAGAAAGGGGCCACGGTGTTTCTGTATCTCTATTATGTTGGTGCGGCTTCGGAACTTTTAAATATCTTGATATATCTCGAGAACTACGCATCTGATCAAAAAATATCATAGAACATAAAACGTAGGAAACTTAATTCTCTACAAAAAAGGTCTCTTAACATTTTGCCATAGCTCGCTTCGTTTCCGAGATATTTGCAGATTTATCTCAAGGGAAGGGGCCTGACGGACATATTTCGAGATACTTCTTCTTCTTGTTGTTCTTCTTCTGCACAGCTAAGCTGGAAGTGGCATTTGCGGCTCGCACTAGTGCAGAGTTATCTCAAAGAATGGGGCCACGGTGTTTCTGTATCTCTATTATGTTGGTGCGGCTTCGGAACTTTTAAATATCTTGATATATCTCGGGAACTACGCACCTGATCAAAAAATATCATAGAACATAAAACGTAGGAAACTTAATTCTCTACAAAAAAGGTCTCTTAACATTTTGCCATAGCTCGCTTCGTTTCCGAGATATTTGCAGATTTATCTCAAGGGAAGGGGCCTGACGGACATATTTCGAGATACTTCTTCTTCTTGTTGTTCTTCTTCTGCACAGCTAAGCTGGAAGTGGCATTTGCGGCTCGCACTAGTGCAGAGTTATCTCAAAGAATGGGGCCACGGTGTTTCTGTATCTCTATTATGTTGGTGCGGCTTCGGAACTTTTAAATATCTTGATATATCTCGAGAACTACGCATCTGATCAAAAAATATCATACAACATAAAACGTAGGAAACTTAATTCTCTACAAAAAAGGTCTCTTAACATTTTGCCATAGCTCGCTTCGTTTCCGAGATATTTGCAAATTTATCTCAAGGGAAGGGGCCTGACGGACATATTTCGAGATATTTCTTCTTCTTGTTGTTCTTCTTCTGCACAGCTAAGCTGGAAGTGGCATTTGCGGCTCGCACTAGTGCAGAGTTATCTCAAAGAAAGGGGCCACGGTGTTTCTGTACCTCTATTATGTTGGTGCAGCTTCGGAACTTTTAAATATCTTGATATATCTCGAGAAGTACGCATCTGATCAAAAAATATCATAGAACATAAAAAGTAGGAAACTTAATTCTCTACAAAAAAGGTATCTTAACATTTTGCCATAGCTCGCTTCGTTTCCGAGATATTTGCAGATATATCTCAAGGGAAGGGGCCTGACGGACATATTTCGAGATATTTCTTCTTCTTGTTGTTCTTCTTCTGCACAGCTAAGCTGGAAGTGGCATTTGCAGCTCGCAATAGTGCAGAGTTATCTCAAAGAAAGGGGCCACGGTGTTTCTGTATCTCTATTATGTTGGTGCGGCTTCGGAACTTTTAAATATCTTGATATATCTCGAGAACTACGCATCTGATCAAAAAATATCATACAACATAAAACGTAGGAAACTTAATTCTCTACAAAAAAGGTCTCTTAACATTTTGCCATAGCTCGCTTCGTTTCCGAGATATTTGCAGATGTATCTCAAGGGAAGGGGCCTGACGGACATATTTCGAGATATTTCTTCTTCTTGTTGTTCTTCTTCTGCACAGCTAAGCTGGAAGTGGCATTTGCGGCTCGCACTTGTGCAGAGTTATCTCAAAGAAAGGGGCCACGGTGTTTCTGTACCTCTATTATGTTGGTGCGGCTTCGGAACTTTTAAATATCTCGATATATCTCGAAAACTACGCTTCTGATCAAAAAATATCATAGAACATAAAACGTAGGAAACTTAATTCTCTACAAAAAAGGTCTCTTAACATTTTGCCATAGCTCGCTTCGTTTCCGAGATATTTGCAGATTTATCTCAAGGGAAGGGGCCTGACGGACATATTTCGAGATATTTCTTCTTGTTGTTCTTCTTCTGCACAGCTAAGCTGGAAGTGGCATTTGCGGCTCGCACTAGTGCAGAGTTATCTCAAAGAAAGGGGCCACGGTGTTTCTGTATCTCTATTATGTTGGTGCGGCTTCGGAACTTTTAAATATCTCGATATATCTCGAAAACTACGCTTCTGATCAAAAAATATCATAGAACATAAATTGTAGGAAACATAATTCTCTACAAAAAACGTCTCTTAACATTTTGCCATAGCTCGCTTCGTTTCCGAGATATTTGCAGATTCAGCTCAAAGTAACGGGCCTGACGGACATATTTCGAGATATTTCTTCTTCTTGTTGTTCTTCTTCTGCACAGCTAAGCTGGAAGTGGCATTTGCAGCTCGCAATAGTGCAGAGTTATCTCAAAGAAAGGGGCCACGGTGTTTCTGTATCTCTATTATGTTGGTGCGGCTTCGGAACTTTTAAATATCTTCATATATCTCGAGAACTACGCATCTGATCAAAAAATATCATAGAACATAAAAAGTAGGAAACTTAATTCTCTACAAAAAAGGTCTCTTAACATTTTGCCATAGCTCGCTTCGTTTCCGAGATATTTGCAGATATATCTCAAGGGAAGGGGCCTGACGGACATATTTCGAGATATTTCTTCTTCTTGTTGTTCTTCTTCTGCACAGCTAAGCTGGAAGTGGCATTTGCAGCTCGCAATAGTGCAGAGTTATCGCAAAGAAAGGGGCCACGGTGTTTCTGTATCTCTATTATGTTGGTGCGGCTTCGGAACTTTTAAATATCTTGATATATCTCGAGAACTACGCATCTGATGAAAAAATATCATAGAACATAAAACGTAGGAAACTTAATTCTCTACAAAAAAGGTCTCTTAACATTTTGCCATAGCTCGGTTCGTTTCCGAGATATTTGCAGATATATCTCAAGGGACGGGGCCTGACGGACATATTTCGAGATATTTCTTCTTCATGTTGTTCTTCTTCTGCACAGCTAAGCTGGAAGTGGCATTTGCAGCTCGCAATAGTGCAGAGTTATCTCAAAGAAAGGGGCCACGGTGTTTCTGTATCTCTATTATGTTGGTGCGGCTTCGGAACTTTTAAATATCTTGATATATCTCGAAAACTACGCTTCTGATCAAAAAATATCATAGAACATAAATTGTAGGAAACATAATTCTCTACAAAAAAGGTCTCTTAACATTTTGCCATAGCTCGCTTCGTTTCCGAGATATTTGCAGATATATCTCAAGGGAAGGGGCCTGACGGACATATTTCGAGATATTTCTTCTTCTTGTTGTTCTTCTTCTGCACAGCTAAGCTGGAAGTGGCATTTGCAGCTCGCAATAGTGCAGAGTTATCTCAAGGAAAGGGGCCACGGTGATTCTGTATCTCTATTATGTTGGTGCGGCTTCGGAACTTTTAAATATCTTGATATATCTCGAGAACTACGCATCTGATCAAAAAATATCATAGAACGTAAAAAGTAGGAAACTTAATTCTCTACAAAAAAGGTCTCTTAACATTTTGCCATAGCTCGCTTCGTTTCCGAGATATTTGGAGATATATCTCAAGGGAAGGGGCCTGACGGACATATTTCGAGATACTTTTTCTTCTTGTTGTTCTTCTTCTGCACAGCTAAGCTGGGAGTGGCATTTGCAGCTCGCAATAGTGCAGAGTTATCTCAAAGAATGGGGCCACGGTGTTTCTGTATATCTATTATGTTGGTGCGGCTTCGGAACTTTTAAATATCTTGATATATCTCGAGAACTACGCATCTGATCAAAAAATATCAGAAAACGTAAAAAGTAGGAAACTTAATTCTCTACAAAAAAGGTCTCTTAACATTTTGCCATAGCTCGCTTCGTTTCCGAGATATTTGCAGATTTATCTCAAGGGAAGGGGCCTGACGGACATATTTCGAGATATTTCTTCTTCTTGTTGTTCTTCTTCTGCACAGCTAAACTGGAAGTGGCATTTCCAGCTCGCAATAGTGCAGAGTTATCTCAAAGAAAGGGGCCACGGTGTTTCTGTATCTCTATTATGTTGGTGCGGCTTCGGAACTTTTAAATATCTTGATATATCTCGAGAACTACGCATCTGATCAAAAAATATCATGGAACATAAAAAGTAGAAAACTTAATTCTCTACAAAAAAGGTCTCCTAACATTTTGCCATAGCTCGCTTCGTTTCCGAGATATTTGCAGATTTATCCCAAGGGAAGGGGCCTGACGGACATATTTCGAGATATTTCTTCTTCTTGTTGTTCTTCTTCTGCACAGCTAAGCTGGAAGTGGCATTTGCGGCTCGCACTAGTGCAGAGTTATCTCAAAGAAAGGGGCCACGGTGTTTCTGTATCTCTATTATGTTGGTGCGGCTTCGGAACTTTTAAATATCTCGATATATCTCGAAAACTACGCTTCTGATCAAAAAATATCATAGAACATAAATTGTAGGAAACATAATTCTCTACAAAAAACGTCTCTTAACATTTTGCCATAGCTCGCTTCGTTTCCGAGATATTTGCAGATTCAGCTCAAAGTAACGGGCCTGACGGACATATTTCGAGATATTTCTTCTTCTTGTTGTTCTTCTTCTGCACAGCTAAGCTGGAAGTGGCATTTGCAGCTCGCAATAGTGCAGAGTTATCTCAAGGAAAGGGGCCACGGTGATTCTGTATCTCTATTATGTTGGTGCGGCTTCGGAACTTTTAAATATCTTGATATATCTCGAGAACTACGCATCTGATCAAAAAATATCATAGAACGTAAAAAGTAGGAAACTTAATTCTCTACAAAAAAGGTCTCTTAACATTTTGCCATAGCTCGCTTCGTTTCCGAGATATTTGGAGATATATCTCAAGGGAAGGGGCCTGACGGACATATTTCGAGATACTTTTTCTTCTTGTTGTTCTTCTTCTGCACAGCTAAGCTGGAAGTGGCATTTGCAGCTCGCAATAGTGCAGAGTTATCTCAAAGAATGGGGCCACGGTGTTTCTGTATATCTATTATGTTGGTGCGGCTTCGGAACTTTTAAATATCTTGATATATCTCGAGAACTACGCATCTGATCAAAAAATATCATAAAACGTAAAAAGTAGGAAACTTAATTCTCTACAAAAAAGGTCTCTTAACATTTTGCCATAGCTCGCTTCGTTTCCGAGATATTTGCAGATTTATCTCAAGGGAAGGGGCCTGACGGACATATTTCGAGATATTTCTTCTTCTTGTTGTTCTTCTTCTGCACAGCTAAACTGGAAGTGGCATTTCCAGCTCGCAATAGTGCAGAGTTATCTCAAAGAAAGGGGCCACGGTGTTTCTGTATCTCTATTATGTTGGTGCGGCTTCGGAACTTTTAAATATCTTGATATATCTCGAGAACTACGCATCTGATCAAAAAATATCATAGAACATAAAAAGTAGGAAACTTAATTCTCTACAAAAAAGGTCTCTTAACATTTTGCCATAGCTCTCTTCGTTTCCGAGATATTTGCAGATATATCTCAAGGGAAGGGGCCTGACGGACATATTTCGAGATATTTCTTCTTCTTGTTGTTCTTCTTCTGCACAGCTAAGCTGGAAGTGGCATTTGCAGCTCGCAATAGTGCAGAGTTATCTCAAAGAAAGGGGCCACGGTGTTTCTGTATCTCTATTATGTTGGTGCGGCTTCGGAACTTTTAAATATCTTGATATATCTCGAGAACTACGCATCTGATCAAAAAATATCATGGAACATAAAAAGTAGAAAACTTAATTCTCTACAAAAAAGGTCTCTTAACATTTTGCCATAGCTCGCTTCGTTTCCGAGATATTTGCAGATTTATCTCAAGGGAAGGGGCCTGACGGACATATTTCGAGATATTTCTTCTTCTTGTTGTTCTTCTTCTGCACAGCTAAACTGGAAGTGGCGTTTCCAGCTCGCAATAGTGCAGAGTTATCTCAAAGAAAGGGGCCACGGTGTTTCTGTATCTCTATTATGTTGGTGCGGCTTCGGAACTTTTAAATATCTTGATATATCTCGAGAACTACGCATCTGATCAAAAAATATCATAGAACATAAAAAGTAGGAAACTTAATTCTCTACAAAAAAGGTCTCTGAACATTTTGCCATAGCTCGCTTCGTTTCCGAGATATTTGCAGATTTATCTCATGGGAAGGGGCCTGACGGACATATTTCGAGATATTTCTTCTTCTTGTTGTTCTTCTTCTGCACAGCTAAACTGGAAGTGGCGTTTCCAGCTCGCAATAGTGCAGAGTTATCTCAAAGAAAGGGGCCACGGTGTTTCTGTATCTCTATTATGTTGGTGCGGCTTCGGAACTTTTAAATATCTTGATATATCTCGAGAACTACGCATCTGATCAAAAAATATCGTAGAACATAAAAAGTAGGAAACTTAATTCTCTACAAATAAAGTCTCATAACATTTTGCCATAGCTCGCTTCGTTTCCGAGATATTTGCAGATTTATCTCAAGGGAAGGGGCCTGACGGACATATTTCGAGATATTTCTTCTTCTTGTTGTTCTTCTTCTGCACAGCTAAGCTGGAGGTGGCATTTGCAGCTCGCAATAGTGCAGAGTTATCTCAAAGAAAGGGGCCACGGTGTTTCTGTATCTCTATTATGTTGGTGCGGCTTCGGAACTTTTAAATATCTTGATATATCTCGAGAACTACGCATCTGATCAAAAAATATCATGGAACATAAAAAGTAGAAAACTTAATTCTCTACAAAAAAGGTCTCCTAACATTTTGCCATAGCTCGCTTCGTTTCCGAGATATTTGCAGATTTATCCCAAGGGAAGGGGCCTGACGGACATATTTCGAGATATTTCTTCTTCTTGTTGTTCTTCTTCTGCACAGCTAAGCTGGAAGTGGCATTTGCGGCTCGCACTAGTGCAGAGTTATCTCAAAGAAAGGGGCCACGGTGTTTCTGTATCTCTATTATGTTGGTGCGGCTTCGGAACTTTTAAATATCTCGATATATCTCGAAAACTACGCTTCTGATCAAAAAATATCATAGAACATAAATTGTAGGAAACATAATTCTCTACAAAAAACGTCTCTTAACATTTTGCCATAGCTCGCTTCGTTTCCGAGATATTTGCAGATTCAGCTCAAAGTAACGGGCCTGACGGACATATTTCGAGATATTTCTTCTTCTTGTTGTTCTTCTTCTGCACAGCTAAGCTGGAAGTGGCATTTGCAGCTCGCAATAGTGCAGAGCTATCTCAAAGAAAGGGGCCACGGTGTTTCTGTATCTCTATTATGTTGGTGCGGCTTCGGAACTTTTAAATATCTTGACATATCTCGAGAACTACGCATCTGATCAAAAAATATCATAGAACATAAAAAGTAGGAAACTTAATTCTCTACAAAAAAGGTCTCTTAACATTTTGCCATAGCTCGCTTCGTTTCCGAGATATTTGCAGATATATCTCAAGGGAAGGGGCCTGACGGACATATTTCGAGATATTTCTTCTTCTTGTTGTTCTTCTTCTGCACAGCTAAGCTGGAAGTGGCATTTGCAGCTCGCAATAGTGCAGAGTTATCGCAAAGAAAGGGGCCACGGTGTTTCTGTATCTCTATTATGTTGGTGCGGCTTCGGAACTTTTAAATATCTTGATATATCTCGAGAACTACGAATCTGATCAAAAAATATCATAGAACATAAAACGTAGGAAACTTAATTCTCTACAAAAAAGGTCTCTTAACATTTTGCCATAGCTCGGTTCGTTTCCGAGATATTTGCAGATATATCTCAAGGGACGGGGCCTGACGGACATATTTCGAGATATTTCTTCTTCATGTTGTTCTTCTTCTGCACAGCTAAGCTGGAAGTGGCATTTGCAGTTCGCAATAGTACAGAGTTATCTCAAAGAAAGGGGCCACGGTGTTTCTGTATCTCTATTATGTTGGTGCGGCTTCGGAACTTTTAAATATCTCGATATATCTCGAAAACTACGCTTCTGATCAAAAAATATCATAGAACATAAATTGTAGGAAACATAATTCTCTACAAAAAAGGTCTCTTAACATTTTGCCATAGCTCGCTTCGTTTCCGAGATATTTGCAGATATATCTCAAGGGAAGGGGCCTGACGGACATATTTCGAGATATTTCTTCTTCTTGTTGTTCTTCTTCTGCACAGCTAAGCTGGAAGTGGCATTTGCGGCTCGCACTAGTGCAGAGTTATCTCAAAGAAAGGGGCCACGGTGATTCTGTATCTCTATTATGTTGGTGCGGCTTCGGAACTTTTAAATATCTTGATATATCTCGAGAAGTACGCATCTGATCAAAAAATATCATAGAACATAAAAAGTAGGAAACTTAATTCTCTACAAAAAAGGTCTCTTAACATTTTGCCATAGCTCGCTTCGTTTCCGAGATATTTGCAGATTTATCTCAAGGGAAGGGGCCTGACGGACATATTTCGAGATATTTCTTCTTCTTGTTGTTCTTCTTCTGCACAGCTAAGCTGGAAGTGGCATTTGCAGCTCGCAATAGTGCAGAGTTATCTCAAGGAAAGGGGCCACGGTGATTCTGTATCTCTATTATGTTGGTGCGGCTTCGGAACTTTTAAATATCTTGATATATCTCGAGAACTACGCATCTGATCAAAAAATATCATAAAACGTAAAAAGTAGGAAACTTAATTCTCTACAAAAAAGGTCTCTTAACATTTTGCCATAGCTCGCTTCGTTTCCGAGATATTTGCAGATTTATCTCAAGGGAAGGGGCCTGACGGACATATTTCGAGATATTTCTTCTTCTTGTTGTTCTTCTTCTGCACAGCTAAACTGGAAGTGGCATTTCCAGCTCGCAATAGTGCAGAGTTATCTCAAAGAAAGGGGCCACGGTGTTTCTGTATCTCTATTATGTTGGTGCGGCTTCGGAACTTTTAAATATCTTGATATATCTCGAGAACTACGCATCTGATCAAAAAATATCATAGAACATAAAAAGTAGGAAACTTAATTCTCTACAAAAAAGGTCTCTTAACATTTTGCCATAGCTCTCTTCGTTTCCGAGATATTTGCAGATATATCTCAAGGGAAGGGGCCTGACGGACATATTTCGAGATATTTCTTCTTCTTGTTGTTCTTCTTCTGCACAGCTAAGCTGGAAGTGGCATTTGCAGCTCGCAATAGTGCAGAGTTATCTCAAAGAAAGGGGCCACGGTGTTTCTGTATCTCTATTATGTTGGTGCGGCTTCGGAACTTTTAAATATCTTGATATATCTCGAGAACTACGCATCTGATCAAAAAATATCATGGAACATAAAAAGTAGAAAACTTAATTCTCTACAAAAAAGGTCTCTTAACATTTTGCCATAGCTCGCTTCGTTTCCGAGATATTTGCAGATTTATCTCAAGGGAAGGGGCCTGACGGACATATTTCGAGATATTTCTTCTTCTTGTTGTTCTTCTTCTGCACAGCTAAACTGGAAGTGGCGTTTCCAGCTCGCAATAGTGCAGAGTTATCTCAAAGAAAGGGGCCACGGTGTTTCTGTATCTCTATTATGTTGGTGCGGCTTCGGAACTTTTAAATATCTTGATATATCTCGAGAACTACGCATCTGATCAAAAAATATCATAGAACATAAAAAGTAGGAAACTTAATTCTCTACAAAAAAGGTCTCTTAACATTTTGCCATAGCTCTCTTCGTTTCCGAGATATTTGCAGATATATCTCAAGGGAAGGGGCCTGACGGACATATTTCGAGATATTTCTTCTTCTTGTTGTTCTTCTTCTGCACAGCTAAGCTGGAAGTGGCATTTGCAGCTCGCAATAGTGCAGAGTTATCTCAAAGAAAGGGGCCACGGTGTTTCTGTATCTCTATTATGTTGGTGCGGCTTCGGAACTTTTAAATATCTTGATATATCTCGAGAACTACGCATCTGATCAAAAAATATCATAGAACATAAAAAGTAGGAAACTTAATTCTCTACAAAAAAGGTCTCTTAACATTTTGCCATAGCTCTCTTCGTTTCCGAGATATTTGCAGATATATCTCAAGGGAAGGGGCCTGACGGACATATTTCGAGATATTTCTTCTTCTTGTTGTTCTTCTTCTGCACAGCTAAGCTGGAAGTGGCATTTGCAGCTCGCAATAGTGCAGAGTTATCTCAAAGAAAGGGGCCACGGTGTTTCTGTATCTCTATTATGTTGGTGCGGCTTCGGAACTTTTAAATATCTTGATATATCTCGAGAACTACGCATCTGATCAAAAAATATCATGGAACATAAAAAGTAGAAAACTTAATTCTCTACAAAAAAGGTCTCTTAACATTTTGCCATAGCTCGCTTCGTTTCCGAGATATTTGCAGATTTATCTCAAGGGAAGGGGCCTGACGGACATATTTCGAGATATTTCTTCTTCTTGTTGTTCTTCTTCTGCACAGCTAAACTGGAAGTGGCGTTTCCAGCTCGCAATAGTGCAGAGTTATCTCAAAGAAAGGGGCCACGGTGTTTCTGTATCTCTATTATGTTGGTGCGGCTTCGGAACTTTTAAATATCTTGATATATCTCGAGAACTACGCATCTGATCAAAAAATATCATAGAACATAAAAAGTAGGAAACTTAATTCTCTACAAAAAAGGTCTCTTAACATTTTGCCATAGCTCGCTTCGTTTCCGAGATATTTGGAGATATATCTCAAGGGAAGGGGCCTGACGGACATATTTCGAGATACTTTTTCTTCTTGTTGTTCTTCTTCTGCACAGCTAAGCTGGAAGTGGCATTTGCAGCTCGCAATAGTGCAGAGTTATCTCAAAGAATGGGGCCACGGTGTTTCTGTATATCTATTATGTTGGTGCGGCTTCGGAACTTTTAAATATCTTGATATATCTCGAGAACTACGCATCTGATCAAAAAATATCATAAAACGTAAAAAGTAGGAAACTTAATTCTCTACAAAAAAGGTCTCTTAACATTTTGCCATAGCTCGCTTCGTTTCCGAGATATTTGGAGATATATCTCAAGGTAAGGGGCCTGACGGACATATTTCGAGATACTTTTTCTTCTTGTTGTTCTTCTTCTGCACAGCTAAGCTGGAAGTGGCATTTGCAGCTCGCAATAGTGCAGAGTTATCTCAAAGAATGGGGCCACGGTGTTTCTGTATATCTATTATGTTGGTGCGGCTTCGGAACTTTTAAATATCTTGATATATCTCGAGAACTACGCATCTGATCAAAAAATATCATAAAACGTAAAAAGTAGGAAACTTAATTCTCTACAAAAAAGGTCTCTTAACATTTTGCCATAGCTCGCTTCGTTTCCGAGATATTTGCAGATTTATCTCAAGGGAAGGGGCCTGACGGACATATTTCGAGATATTTCTTCTTCTTGTTGTTCTTCTTCTGCACAGCTAAACTGGAAGTGGCATTTCCAGCTCGCAATAGTGCAGAGTTATCTCAAAGAAAGGGGCCACGGTGTTTCTGTATCTCTATTATGTTGGTGCGGCTTCGGAACTTTTAAATATCTTGATATATCTCGAGAACTACGCATCTGATCAAAAAATATCATAGAACATAAAAAGTAGGAAACTTAATTCTCTACAAAAAAGGTCTCTTAACATTTTGCCATAGCTCTCTTCGTTTCCGAGATATTTGCAGATATATCTCAAGGGAAGGGGCCTGACGGACATATTTCGAGATATTTCTTCTTCTTGTTGTTCTTCTTCTGCACAGCTAAGCTGGAAGTGGCATTTGCAGCTCGCAATAGTGCAGAGTTATCTCAAAGAAAGGGGCCACGGTGTTTCTGTATCTCTATTATGTTGGTGCGGCTTCGGAACTTTTAAATATCTTGATATATCTCGAGAACTACGCATCTGATCAAAAAATATCATGGAACATAAAAAGTAGAAAACTTAATTCTCTACAAAAAAGGTCTCTTAACATTTTGCCATAGCTCGCTTCGTTTCCGAGATATTTGCAGATTTATCTCAAGGGAAGGGGCCTGACGGACATATTTCGAGATATTTCTTCTTCTTGTTGTTCTTCTTCTGCACAGCTAAACTGGAAGTGGCGTTTCCAGCTCGCAATAGTGCAGAGTTATCTCAAAGAAAGGGGCCACGGTGTTTCTGTATCTCTATTATGTTGGTGCGGCTTCGGAACTTTTAAATATCTTGATATATCTCGAGAACTACGCATCTGATCAAAAAATATCATAGAACATAAAAAGTAGGAAACTTAATTCTCTACAAAAAAGGTCTCTTAACATTTTGCCATAGCTCTCTTCGTTTCCGAGATATTTGCAGATATATCTCAAGGGAAGGGGCCTGACGGACATATTTCGAGATATTTCTTCTTCTTGTTGTTCTTCTTCTGCACAGCTAAGCTGGAAGTGGCATTTGCAGCTCGCAATAGTGCAGAGTTATCTCAAAGAAAGGGGCCACGGTGTTTCTGTATCTCTATTATATTGGTGCGGCTTCGGAACTTTTAAATATCTTGATATATCTCGAGAACTACGCATCTGATCAAAAAATATCATAGAACATAAAAAGTAGGAAACTTAATTCTCTACAAAAAAGGTCTCTTAACATTTTGCCATAGCTCTCTTCGTTTCCGAGATATTTGCAGATATATCTCAAGGGAAGGGGCCTGACGGACATATTTCGAGATATTTCTTCTTCTTGTTGTTCTTCTTCTGCACAGCTAAGCTGGAAGTGGCATTTGCAGCTCGCAATAGTGCAGAGTTATCTCAAAGAAAGGGGCCACGGTGTTTCTGTATCTCTATTATGTTGGTGCGGCTTCGGAACTTTTAAATATCTTGATATATCTCGAGAACTACGCATCTGATCAAAAAATATCATGGAACATAAAAAGTAGAAAACTTAATTCTCTACAAAAAAGGTCTCTTAACATTTTGCCATAGCTCGCTTCGTTTCCGAGATATTTGCAGATTTATCTCAAGGGAAGGGGCCTGACGGACATATTTCGAGATATTTCTTCTTCTTGTTGTTCTTCTTCTGCACAGCTAAACTGGAAGTGGCGTTTCCAGCTCGCAATAGTGCAGAGTTATCTCAAAGAAAGGGGCCACGGTGTTTCTGTATCTCTATTATGTTGGTGCGGCTTCGGAACTTTTAAATATCTTGATATATCTCGAGAACTACGCATCTGATCAAAAAATATCATAGAACATAAAAAGTAGGAAACTTAATTCTCTACAAAAAAGGTCTCTTAACATTTTGCCATAGCTCGCTTCGTTTCCGAGATATTTGGAGATATATCTCAAGGGAAGGGGCCTGACGGACATATTTCGAGATACTTTTTCTTCTTGTTGTTCTTCTTCTGCACAGCTAAGCTGGAAGTGGCATTTGCAGCTCGCAATAGTGCAGAGTTATCTCAAAGAATGGGGCCACGGTGTTTCTGTATATCTATTATGTTGGTGCGGCTTCGGAACTTTTAAATATCTCGATATATCTCGAAAACTACGCTTCTGATCAAAAAATATCATACAACATAAATTGTAGGAAACATAATTCTCTACAAAAAACGTCTCTTAACATTTTGCCATAGCTCGCTTCGTTTCCGAGATATTTGCAGATTCAGCTCAAAGTAACGGGCCTGACGGACATATTTCGAGATATTTCTTCTTCTTGTTGTTCTTCTTCTGCACAGCTAAGCTGGAAGTGGCATTTGCAGCTCGCAATAGTGCAGAGTTATCTCAAAGAAAGGGGCCACGGTGTTTCTGTATCTCTATTATGTTGGTGCGGCTTCGGAACTTTTAAATATCTTGATATATCTCGAGAACTACGCATCTGATCAAAAAATATCATAGAACATAAAAAGTAGGAAACTTAATTCTCTACAAAAAAGGTCTCTTAACATTTTGCCATAGCTCGCTTCGTTTCCGAGATATTTGCAGATATATCTCAAGGGAAGGGGCCTGACGGACATATTTCGAGATATTTCTTCTTCTTGTTGTTCTTCTTCTGCACAGCTAAGCTGGAAGTGGCATTTCCAGCTCGCAATAGTGCAGAGTTATCGCAAAGAAAGGGGCCACGGTGTTTCTGTATCTCTATTATGTTGGTGCGGCTTCGGAACTTTTAAATATCTTGATATATCTCGAGAACTACGAATCTGATCAAAAAATATCATAGAACATAAAACGTAGGAAACTTAATTCTCTACAAAAAAGGTCTCTTAACATTTTGCCATAGCTCGGTTCGTTTCCGAGATATTTGCAGATATATCTCAAGGGACGGGGCCTGACGGACATATTTCGAGATATTTCTTCTTCATGTTGTTCTTCTTCTGCACAGCTAAGCTGGAAGTGGCATTTGCAGCTCGCAATAGTACAGAGTTATCTCAAAGAAAGGGGCCACGGTGTTTCTGTATCTCTATTATGTTGGTGCGGCTTCGGAACTTTTAAATATCTCGATATATCTCGAAAACTACGCTTCTGATCAAAAAATATCATAGAACATAAATTGTAGGAAACATAATTCTCTACAAAAAAGGTCTCTTAACATTTTGCCATAGCTCGCTTCGTTTCCGAGATATTTGCAGATATATCTCAAGGGAAGGGGCCTGACGGACATATTTCGAGATATTTCTTCTTCTTGTTGTTCTTCTTCTGCATAGCTAAGCTGGAAGTGGCATTTGCGGCTCGCACTAGTGCAGAGTTATCTCAAGGAAAGGGGCCACGGTGATTCTGTATCTCTATTATGTTGGTGCGGCTTCGGAACTTTTAAATATCTTGATATATCTCGAGAACTACGCATCTGATCAAAAAATATCATAGAACGTAAAAAGTAGGAAACTTAATTCTCTACAAAAAAGGTCTCTTAACATTTTGCCATAGCTCGCTTCGTTTCCGAGATATTTGGAGATATATCTCAAGGGAAGGGGCCTGACGGACATATTTCGAGATACTTTTTCTTCTTGTTGTTCTTCTTCTGCACAGCTAAACTGGAAGTGGCGTTTCCAGCTCGCAATAGTGCAGAGTTATCTCAAAGAAAGGGGCCACGGTGTTTCTGTATCTCTATTATGTTGGTGCGGCTTCGGAACTTTTAAATATCTTGATATATCTCGAGAACTACGCATCTGATCAAAAAATATCATAGAACATAAAACGTAGGAAACTTAATTCTCTACAAAAAAGGTCTCTTAACATTTTGCCATAGCTCGCTTCGTTTCCGAGATATTTGCAGATTTATCTCAAGGGAAGGGGCCTGACGGACATATTTCGAGATACTTCTTCTTCTTGTTGTTCTTCTTCTGCACAGCTAAGCTGGAAGTGGCATTTGCAGCTCGCAATAGTGCAGAGTTATCTCAAGGAAAGGGGCCACGGTGATTCTGTATCTCTATTATGTTGGTGCGGCTTCGGAACTTTTAAATATCTTGATATATCTCGAGAACTACGCATCTGATCAAAAAATATCATAGAACGTAAAAAGTAGGAAACTTAATTCTCTACAAAAAAGGTCTCTTAACATTTTGCCATAGCTCGCTTCGTTTCCGAGATATTTGGAGATATATCTCAAGGGAAGGGGCCTGACGGACATATTTCGAGATACTTTTTCTTCTTGTTGTTCTTCTTCTGCACAGCTAAACTGGAAGTGGCGTTTCCAGCTCGCAATAGTGCAGAGTTATCTCAAAGAAAGGGGCCACGGTGTTTCTGTATCTCTATTATGTTGGTGCGGCTTCGGAACTTTTAAATATCTTGATATATCTCGAGAACTACGCATCTGATCAAAAAATATCGTAGAACATAAAAAGTAGGAAACCTAATTCTCTACAAATAAAGTCTCATAACATTTTGCCATAGCTCGCTTCGTTTCCGAGATATTTGCAGATTTATCTCAAGGGAAGGGGCCTGACGGACATATTTCGAGATATTTCTTCTTCTTGTTGTTCTTCTTCTGCACAGCTAAGCTGGAAGTGGCATTTGCAGCTCGCAATAGTGCAGAGTTATCTCAAAGAAAGGGGCCACGGTGTTTCTGTATCTCTATTATGTTGGTGCGGCTTCGGAACTTTTAAATATCTTGATATATCTCGAGAACTACGCATCTGATCAAAAAATATCATGGAACATAAAAAGTAGAAAACTTAATTCTCTACAAAAAAGGTCTCTTAACATTTTGCCATAGCTCGCTTCGTTTCCGAGATATTTGCAGATTTATCTCAAGGGAAGGGGCCTGACGGACATATTTCGAGATATTTCTTCTTCTTGTTGTTCTTCTTCTGCACAGCTAAACTGGAAGTGGCGTTTCCAGCTCGCAATAGTGCAGAGTTATCTCAAAGAAAGGGGCCACGGTGTTTCTGTATCTCTATTATGTTGGTGCGGCTTCGGAACTTTTAAATATCTTGATATATCTCGAGAACTACGCATCTGATCAAAAAATATCGTAGAACATAAAAAGTAGGAAACTTAATTCTCTACAAATAAAGTCTCATAACATTTTGCCATAGCTCGCTTCGTTTCCGAGATATTTGCAGATTTATCTCAAGGGAAGGGGCCTGACGGACATATTTCGAGATATTTCTTCTTCTTGTTGTTCTTCTTCTGCACAGCTAAGCTGGAAGTGGCATTTGCAGCTCGCAATAGTGCAGAGTTATCTCAAAGAAAGGGGCCACGGTGTTTCTGTATCTCTATTATGTTGGTGCGGCTTCGGAACTTTTAAATATCTTGATATATCTCGGGAACTACGCATCTGATCAAAAAATATCATAGAACATAAAAAGTAGGAAACTTAATTCTCTACAAAAAAGGTCTCTTAACATTTTGCCATAGCTCGCTTCGTTTCCGAGATATTTGCAGATTTATCTCAAGGGAAGGGGCCTGACGGACATATTTCGAGATATTTCTTCTTGTTGTTCTTCTTCTGCACAGCTAAGCTGGAAGTGGCATTTGCGGCTCGCACTAGTGCAGAGTTATCTCAAAGAAAGGGGCCACGGTGTTTCTGTATCTCTATTATGTTGGTGCGGCTTCGGAACTTTTAAATATCTCGATATATCTCGAAAACTACGCTTCTGATCAAAAAATATCATAGAACATAAATTGTAGGAAACATAATTCTCTACAAAAAACGTCTCTTAACATTTTGCCATAGCTCGCTTCGTTTCCGAGATATTTGCAGATTCAGCTCAAAGTAACGGGCCTGACGGACATATTTCGAGATATTTCTTCTTCTTGTTGTTCTTCTTCTGCACAGCTAAGCTGGAAGTGGCATTTGCGGCTCGCACTAGTGCAGAGTTATCTCAAAGAAAGGGGCCACGGTGTTTCTGTATCTCTATTATGTTGGTGCGGCTTCGGAACTTTTAAATATCACGATATATCTCGAAAACTACGCTTCTGATCAAAAAATATCATAGAACATAAATTGTAGGAAACATAATTCTCTACAAAAAAGGTCTCTTAACATTTTGGCATAGCTCGCTTCGTTTCCGAGATATTTGCAGATATATCTCAAGGGAAGGGGCCTGACGGACATATTTCGAGATATTTCTTCTTCTTGTTGTTCTTCTTCTGCACAGCTAAGCTGGAAGTGGCATTTGCGGCTCGCACTAGTGCAGAGCTATCTCAAAGAAAGGGGCCACGGTGTTTCTGTATCTCTATTATGTTGGTGCGGTTTCGGAACTTTTAAATATCTCGATATATCTCGAAAACTACGCTTCTGATCAAAAAATATCATAGAACATAAATTGTAGGAAACATAATTCTCTACAAAAAAGGTCTCTTAACATTTTGCCATAGCTCGCTTCCTTTCCGAGATATTTGCAGATATATCTCAAGGGAAGGGGCCTGACGGACATATTTCGAGATATTTCTTCTTCTTGTTGTTCTTCTTCTGCACAGCTAAGCTGGAAGTGTCATTTGCAGCTCGCAATAGTGCAGAGTTATCTCAAAGAAAGGGGCCACGGTGATTCTGTATCTCTATTATGTTGGTGCGGCTTCGGAACTTTTAAATATCTTGATATATCTCGAGAACTACGCGTCTGATCAAAAAATATCATAGAACATAAAAAGTAGGAAACTTATTTCTCTACAAAAAAGGTCTCTTAACATTTTGCCATAGCTCGCTTCGTTTCCGAGATATTTGCAGATTCAGCTCAAAGTAACGGGCCTGACGGACATATTTCGAGATATTTCTTCTTCTTGTTGTTCTTCTTCTGCACAGCTAAGCTGGAAGTGGCATTTGCGGCTCGCACTAGTGCAGAGTTATCTCAAAGAAACGGGCCACGGTGTTTCTGTATCTCTATTATGTTGGTGCGGCTTCGGAACTTTTAAATATCTCGATATATCTCGAAAACTACGCTTCTGATCAAAAAATATCATAGAACATAAATTGTAGGAAACATAATTCTCTACAAAAAAGCTCTCTTAACATATTGGCATAGCTCGCTTCGTTTCCGAGATATTTGCAGATATATCTCAAGGGAAGGGGCCTGACGGACATATTTCGAGATATTTCTTCTTCTTGTTGTTCTTCTTCTGCACAGCTAAGCTGGAAGTGGCATTTGCGGCTCGCACTAGTGCAGAGTTATCTCAAAGAAAGGGGCCACGGTGTTTCTGTATCTCTATTATGTTGGTGCGGCTTCGGAACTTTTAAATATCTCGAAAACTACGCTTCTGATCAAAAAATGTCATAGAACATAAATTGTAGGAAACATAATTCTCTACAAAAAAGCTCTCTTAACATTTTGCCATTGCTCGCTTCCTTTCCGAGATATTTGCAGATATATCTCAAGGGAAGGGGCCTGACGGACATATTTCGAGATATTTCTTCTTCTTGTTGTTCTTCTTCTGCACAGCTAAGCTGGAAGTGTCATTTGCAGCTCGCAATAGTGCAGAGTTATCTCAAAGAAAGGGGCCACGGTGATTCTGTATCTCTATTATGTTGGTGCGGCTTCGGAACTTTTAAATATCTTGATATATCTCGAGAACTACGCGTCTGATCAAAAAATATCATAGAACATAAAAAGTAGGAAACTTATTTCTCTACAAAAAAGGTCTCTTAACATTTTGCCATAGCTCGCTTCGTTTCCGAGATATTTGCAGATTCAGCTCAAAGTAACGGGCCTGACGGACATATTTCGAGATATTTCTTCTTCTTGTTGTTCTTCTTCTGCACAGCTAAGCTGGAAGTGGCATTTGCGGCTCGCACTAGTGCAGAGTTATCTCAAAGAAAGGGGCCACGGTGTTTCTGTATCTCTATTATGTTGGTGCGGCTTCGGAACTTTTAAATATCTCGATATATCTCGAAAACTACGCTTCTGATCAAAAAATATCATAGAACATAAATTGTAGGAAACATAATTCTCTACAAAAAAGCTCTCTTAACATATTGGCATAGCTCGCTTCGTTTCCGAGATATTTGCAGATATATCTCAAGGGAAGGGGCCTGACGGACATATTTCGAGATATTTCTTCTTCTTGTTGTTCTTCTTCTGCACAGCTAAGCTGGAAGTGGCATTTGCGGCTCGCACTAGTGCAGAGTTATCTCAAAGAAAGGGGCCACGGTGTTTCTGTATCTCTATTATGTTGGTGCGGCTTCGGAACTTTTAAATATCTCGATATATCTCGAGAACTACGCATCTGATCAAAAAATATCATAAAACGTAAAAAGTAGGAAACTTAATTCTCTACAAAAAAGGTCTCTTAACATTTTGGCATAGCTCGCTTCGTTTCCGAGATATTTGCAGATATATCTCAAGGGAAGGGGCCTGACGGACATATTTCGAGATATTTCTTCTTCTTGTTGTTCTTCTTCTGCACAGCTAAGCTGGAAGTGGCATTTGCGGCTCGCACTAGTGCAGAGTTATCTCAAAGAAAGGGGCCACGGTGATTCTGTATCTCTATTATGTTGGTGCGGCTTCGGAACTTTTAAATATCTTGATATACCTCGAGAACTACGCATCTGATCAAAAAATATCATAGAACATAAAAAGTAGGAAACTTAATTCTCTACAAAAAAGGTCTCTTAACATTTTGCCATAGCTCGCTTCGTTTCCGAGATATTTGCAGATTTATCTCAAGGGAAGGGGCCTGACGGACATATTTCGAGATATTTCTTCTTCTTGTTGTTCTTCTTCTGCACAGCTAAGCTGGAAGTGGCATTTGCAGCTCGCAATAGTGCAGAGTTATCTCAAAGAAAGGGGCCACAGTGATTCTGTATCTCTATTATGTTGGTGCGGCTTCGGAACTTTTAAATATCTTGATATATCTCGAGAACTACGCATCTGATCAAAAAATATCATAGAACGTAAAAAGTAGGAAACTTAATTCTCTACAAAAAAGGTCTCTTAACATTTTGCCATAGCTCGCTTCGTTTCCGAGATATTTGGAGATATATCTCAAGGGAAGGGGCCTGACGGACATATTTCGAGATATTTTTTCTTCTTGTTGTTCTTCTTCTGCACAGCTAAGCTGGAAGTGGCATTTGCAGCTCGCAATAGTGCAGAGTTATCTCAAAGAAAGGGGCCACGGTGTTTCTGTATATCTATTATGTTGGTGCGGCTTCGGAACTTTTAAATATCTTGATATATCTCGAGAACTACGCATCTGATCAAAAAATATCATAAAACGTAAAAAGTAGGAAACTTAATTCTCTACAAAAAAGGTCTCTTAACATTTTGCCATAGCTCGCTTCGTTTCCGAGATATTTGCAGATTTATCTCAAGGGAAGGGGCCTGACGGACATATTTCGAGATATTTCTTCTTCTTGTTGTTCTTCTTCTGCACAGCTAAACTGGAAGTGGCATTTCCAGCTCGCAATAGTGCAGAGTTATCTCAAAGAAAGGGGCCACGGTGTTTCTGTATCTCTATTATGTTGGTGCGGCTTCGGAACTTTTAAATATCTTGATATATCTCGAAAACTACGCTTCTGATAAAAAAATATCATAGAACATAAATTGTAGGAAACATAATTCTCTACAAAAAAGGTCTCTTAACATTTTGCCATAGCTCGCTTCGTTTCCGAGATATTTGCAGATATATCTCAAGGGAAGGGGCCTGACGGACATATTTCGAGATATTTCTTCTTCTTGTTGTTCTTCTTCTGCACAGCTAAACTGGAAGTGGCATTTCCAGCTCGCAATAGTGCAGAGTTATCTCAAAGAAAGGGGCCACGGTGTTTCTGTATCTCTATTATGTTGGTGCGGCTTCGGAACTTTTAAATATCTTGATATATCTCGAGAACTACGCATCTGATCAAAAAATATCATAGAACATAAAAAGTAGGAAACTTAATTCTCTACAAAAAAGGTCTCTTAACATTTTGCCATAGCTCGCTTCGTTTCCGAGATATTTGCAGATTTATCTCAAGGGAAGGGGCCTGACGGACATATTTCGAGATATTTCTTCTTCTTGTTGTTCTTCTTCTGCACAGCTAAACTGGAAGTAGCGTTTCCAGCTCGCAATAGTGCAGAGTTATCTCAAAGAAAGGGGCCACGGTGTTTCTGTATCTCTATTATGTTGGTGCGGCTTCGGAACTTTTAAATATCTTGATATATCTCGAGAATTACGCATCTGATCAAAAAATATCGTAGAACATAAAAAGTAGGAAACTTAATTCTCTACAAATAAAGTCTCATAACATTTTGCCATAGCTCGCTTCGTTTCCGAGATATTTGCAGATTTATCTCAAGGGACGGGGCCTGACGGACATATTTCGAGATATTTCTTCTTCTTGTTGTTCTTCATCTGCACAGCTAAGCTGGAAGTGGCATTTGCAGCTCGCAATAGTGCAGAGTTATCTCAAAGAAAGGGGCCACGGTGTTTCTGTATCTCTATTATGTTGGTGCGGCTTCGGAACTTTTAAATATCTTGATATATCTCGAGAACTACGCATCTGATCAAAAAATATCATAGAACATAAAAAGTAGGAAACTTAATTCTCTACAAAAAAGGTCTCTTAACATTTTGCCATAGCTCGCTTCGTTTCCGAGATATTTGCAGATTTATCTCAAGGGAAGGGGCCTGACGGACATATTTCGAGATATTTCTTCTTGTTGTTCTTCTTCTGCACAGCTAAGCTGGAAGTGGCATTTGCGGCTCGCACTAGTGCAGAGTTATCTCAAAGAAAGGGGCCACGGTGTTTCTGTATCTCTATTATGTTGGTGCGGCTTCGGAACTTTTAAATATCTCGATATATCTCGAAAACTACGCTTCTGATCAAAAAATATCATAGAACATAAATTGTAGGAAACATAATTCTCTACAAAAAAGCTCTCTTAACATATTGGCATAGCTCGCTTCGTTTCCGAGATATTTGCAGATATATCTCAAGGGAAGGGGCCTGACGGACATATTTCGAGATATTTCTTCTTCTTGTTGTTCTTCTTCTGCACAGCTAAGCTGGAAGTGGCATTTGCGGCTCGCACTAGTGCAGAGTTATCTCAAAGAAAGGGGCCACGGTGTTTCTGTATCTCTATTATGTTGGTGCGGCTTCGGAACTTTTAAATATCTCGATATATCTCGAAAACTACGCTTCTGATCAAAAAATGTCATAGAACATAAATTGTAGGAAACATAATTCTCTACAAAAAAGCTCTCTTAACATTTTGGCATAGCTCGCTTCGTTTCCGAGATATTTGCAGATATATCTCAAGGGAAGGGGCCTGACGGACATATTTCGAGATATTTCTTCTTCTTGTTGTTCTTCTTCTGCACAGCTAAGCTGGAAGTGGCATTTGCGGCTCGCACTAGTGCAGAGTTATCTCAAAGAAAGGGGCCACGGTGTTTCTGTATCTCTATTATGTTGGTGCGGTTTCGGAACTTTTAAGTATCTCGATATATCTCGAAAACTACGCTTCTGATCAAAAAATATCATAGAACATAAATTGTAGGAAACATAATTCTCTACAAAAAAGGTCTCTTAACATTTTGCCATAGCTCGCTTCGTTTCCGAGATATTTGCAGATATATCTCAAGGGAAGGGGCCTGACGGACATATTTCGAGATATTTCTTCTTCTTGTTGTTCTTCTTCTGCACAGCTAAGCTGGAAGTGGCATTTGCGGCTCGCACTAGTGCAGAGTTATCTCAAAGAAAGGGGCCACGGTGTTTCTGTATCTCTATTATGTTGGTGCGGCTTCGGAACTTTTAAATATCTTGATATATCTCGAGAACTAGGCATCTGATCAAAAAATATCATAGAACATAAAACGTAGGAAACTTAATTCTCTACAAAAAAGGTCTCTTAACATTTTGTCATAGCTCGGTTCGTTTCCGAGATATTTGCAGATATATCTCAAGGGACGGGGCCTGACGGACATATTTCGAGATATTTCTTCTTCATGTTGTTCTTCTTCTGCACAGCTAAGCTGGAAGTGGCATTTGCAGCTCGCAATAGTGCAGAGTTATCTCAAAGAAAGGGGCCACAGTGATTCTGTATCTCTATTATGTTGGTGCGGCTTCGGAACTTTTAAATATCTTGATATATCTCGAGAACTACGCATCTGATCAAAAAATATCATAGAACGTAAAAAGTAGGAAACTTAATTCTCTACAAAAAAGGTCTCTTAACATTTTGCCATAGCTCGCTTCGTTTCCGAGATATTTGGAGATATATCTCAAGGGAAGGGGCCTGACGGACATATTTCGAGATAGTTTTTCTTCTTGTTGTTCTTCTTCTGCACAGCTAAGCTGGAAGTGGCATTTGCAGCTCGCAATAGTGCAGAGTTATCTCAAAGAAAGGGGCCACGGTGTTTCTGTATATCTATTATGTTGGTGCGGCTTCGGAACTTTTAAATATCTTGATATATCTCGAGAACTACGCATCTGATCAAAAAATATCATAAAACGTAAAAAGTAGGAAACTTAATTCTCTACAAAAAAGGTCTCTTAACATTTTGCCATAGCTCGCTTCGTTTCCGAGATATTTGCAGATTTATCTCAAGGGAAGGGGCCTGACGGACATATTTCGAGATATTTCTTCTTCTTGTTGTTCTTCTTCTGCACAGCTAAACTGGAAGTAGCGTTTCCAGCTCGCAATAGTGCAGAGTTATCTCAAAGAAAGGGGCCACGGTGTTTCTGTATCTCTATTATGTTGGTGCGGCTTCGGAACTTTTAAATATCTTGATATATCTCGAGAACTACGCATCTGATCAAAAAATATCGTAGAACATAAAAAGTAGGAAACTTAATTCTCTACAAATAAAGTCTCATAACATTTTGCCATAGCTCGCTTCGTTTCCGAGATATTTGCAGATTTATCTCAAGGGACGGGGCCTGACGGACATATTTCGAGATATTTCTTCTTCTTGTTGTTCTTCTTCTGCACAGCTAAGCTGGAAGTGGCATTTGCAGCTCGCAATAGTGCAGAGTTATCTCAAAGAAAGGGGCCACGGTGTTTCTGTATCTCTATTATGTTGGTGCGGCTTCGGAACTTTTAAATATCTTGATATATCTCGAGAACTACGCATCTGATCAAAAAATATCATAGAACATAAAAAGTAGGAAACTTAATTCTCTACAAAAAAGGTCTCTTAACATTTTGCCATAGCTCGCTTCGTTTCCGAGATATTTGCAGATTTATCTCAAGGGAAGGGGCCTGACGGACATATTTCGAGATATTTCTTCTTGTTGTTCTTCTTCTGCACAGCTAAGCTGGAAGTGGCATTTGCGGCTCGCACTAGTGCAGAGTTATCTCAAAGAAAGGGGCCACGGTGTTTCTGTATCTCTATTATGTTGGTGCGGCTTCGGAACTTTTAAATATCTCGATATATCTCGAAAACTACGCTTCTGATCAAAAAATATCATAGAACATAAATTGTAGGAAACATAATTCTCTACAAAAAAGGTCTCTTAACATTTTGCCATAGCTCGCTTCGTTTCCGAGATATTTGCAGATATATCTCAAGGGAAGGGGCCTGACGGACATATTTCGAGATATTTCATCTTCTTGTTGTTCTTCTTCTGCACAGCTAAGCTGGAAGTGGCATTTGCGGCTCGCACTAGTGCAGAGTTATCTCAAAGAAAGGGGCCACGGTGTTTCTGTATCTCTATTATGTTGGTGCGGCTTCGGAACTTTTAAATATCTCGATATATCTCGAAAACTACGCTTCTGATCAAAAAATATCGTAGAACATAAATTGTAGGAAACATAATTCTCTACAAAAAATGTCTCTTAACATTTTGCCATAGCTCGCTTCGTTTCCGAGATATTTGCAGATTTATCTCAAGGGAAGGGCCCTGACGGACATATTTCGAGATATTTCTTCTTCTTGTTGTTCTTCTTCTGCACAGCTAAGCTGGAAGTGGCATTTGCAGCTCGCAATAGTGCAGAGTTTTCTCAAAGAAAGGGGCCACGGTGTTTCTGTATCTCTATTATGTTGGTGCGGCTTCGGAACTTTTAAATAACTTGATATATCTCGAGAACTACGCATCTGATCAAAAAATATCATAGAACATAAAAAGTAGGAAACTTAATTCTCTACAAAAAAGGTCTCTTAACATTTTGCCATAGCTCGCTTCGTTTCCGAGATATTTGCAGATTTATCTCAAGGGAAGGGGCCTGACGGACATATTTCGAGATATTTCTTCTTCTTGTTGTTCTTCTTCTGCACAGCTAAGCTGGAAGTGGCATTTGCAGCTCGCAATAGTGCAGAGTTATCTCAAAGAAAGGGGCCACGGTGATTCTGTATCTCTATTATGTTGGTGCGGCTTCGGAACTTTTAAATATCTTGATATATCTCGAGAACTACGCATCTGATCAAAAAATATCATAGAACATAAAAAGTAGGAAACTTAATTCTCTACAAAAAAGGTCTCTTAACATTTTGCCATAGCTCGCTTCGTTTCCGAGATATTTGCAGATATATCTCAAGGGAAGGCGCCTGACGGACATATTTCGAGATATTTTTTCTTCTTGTTGTTCTTCTTCTGCACAGCTAAGCTGGAAGTGGCATTTGCAGCTCGCAATCGTGCAGAGTTATCTCAAAGAAAGGGGCCACGGTGTTTCTGTATCTCTATTATGTTGGTGCGGCTTTGGAACTTTTAAATATCTTGATATATCTCGAGAACTACGCATCTGATCAAAAAATATCGTAGAACTTAAAAAGTAGGAAACTTAATTCTCTACAAATAAAGTCTCATAACATTTTGCCATAACTCGCTTCGTTTCCGAGATATTTGCAGATATATCTCAAGGGAAGGGGCCTGACGGACATATTTCGAGATATTTTTTCTTCTTGTTGTTCTTCTTCTGCACAGCTAAGCTGGAAGTGGCATTTGCAGCTCGCAATCGTGCAGAGTTATCTCAAAGAAAGGGGCCACGGTGTTTCTGTATCTTATTATGTTGGTGCGGCTTCGGAACTTTTAAATACCTTGATATATCTCGAGAACTACGCATCTGATCAAAAAATATCATAGAACATAAAACGTAGGAAACTTAATTCTCTACAAAAAAGGTCTCTTAACATTTTACCATAGCTCGCTTCGTTTCCGAGATATTTGCATATTTATCTCAAGGGAAGGGGCCTGACGGACATATTTCGAGATATTTCTTCTTCTTGTTGTTCTTCTTCTGCACAGCTAAGCTGGAAGTGGCATTTGCGGCTCGCACTAGTGCAGAGTTATCTCAAAGAAAGGGGCCACGGTGTTTCTGTATCTCTATTATGTTGGTGCGGCTTCGGAACTTTTAAATATCTTGATATATCTCGAGAACTACGCATCTGATCAAAAAATATCGTAGAACTTAAAAAGTAGGAAACTTAATTCTCTACAAATAAAGTCTCATAACATTTTGCCATAATTCGCTTCGTTTCCGAGATATTTGCAGATTTATCTCAAGGGAAGGGGCCTGACGGACATATTTCGAGATATTTCTTCTTCTTGTTGTTCTTCTTCTGCACAGCTAAGCTGGAAGTGGCATTTGCAGCTCGCAATAGTGCAGAGTTATCTCAAAGAAAGGGGCCACGGTGATTCTGTATCTCTATTATGTTGGTGCGGCTTCGGAACTTTTAAATATCTTGATATATCTCGAGAACTACGCATCTGATCAAAAAATATCATAGAACATAAAAGGTAGGAAACTTAATTCTCTACAAAAAAGGTCTCTTAACATTTTGCCATAGCTCGCTTCGTTTCCGAGATATTTGCAGATATATCTCAAGGGAAGGGGCCTGACGGACATATTTCTAGATATTTTTTCTTCTTGTTGTTCTTCTTCTGCACAGCTAAGCTGGAAGTGGCATTTGCAGCTCGCAATCGTGCAGAGTTATCTCAAAGAAAGGGGCCACGGTGATTCTGTATCTCTATTATGTTGGTGCGGCTTCGGAACTTTTAAGTATCTTGATATATCTCGAGAACTACGCATCTGATCAAAAAATATCATAGAACATAAAAAGTAGGAAACTTAATTCTCTACAAAAAAGGTCTCTTAACATTTTGCCATAGCTCGCTTCGTTTCCGAGATATTTGCAGATATATCTCAAGGGAAGGGGCCTGACGGACATATTTCGAAATATTTTTTCTTCTTGTTGTTCTTCTTCTGCACAGCTAAGCTGGAAGTGGCATTTGCAGCTCGCAATCGTGCAGAGTTATCTCAAAGAAAGGGGCCACGGTGTTTCTGTATATCTATTATGTTGGTGCGGCTTCGGAACTTTTAAATATCTTGATATATCTCGAGAACTACGCATCTGATCAAAAAATATCGTAGAACATAAAAAGTAGGAAACTTAATTCTCTACAAATAAAGTCTCATAACATTTTGCCATACCTCGCTTCGTTTCCGAGATATTTGCAGATTTATCTCAAGGGAAGGGGCCTGACGGACATATTTCGAGATATTTCTTCTTCTTGTTGTTCTTCTTCTGCACAGCTAAGCTGGAAGTGGCATTTGCAGCTCGCAATAGTGCAGAGTTATCTCAAAGAAAGGGGCCACGGTGTTTCTGTATCTCTATTATGTTGGTGCGGCTTCGGAACTTTTAAATATCTTGATATATCTCGAGAACTACGCATCTGATCAAAAAATATTGTAGAACATAAAAAGTAGGAAACTTAATTCTCTACAAAAAAGGTCTCTTAACATTTTGCCATAGCTCGCTTCGTTTCCGAGATATTTGCAGATATATCTCAAGGGAAGGGGCCTGACGGACATATTTCGAGATATTTCTTCTACTTGTTGTTCTTCTTCTGCACAGCTAAGCTGGAAGTGGCATTTGCAGCTCGCAATAGTGCAGAGTTATCTCAAAGAAAGGGGCCACGGTGTTTCTGTATCTCTATTATGTTGGTGCGGCTTCGGAACTTTTAAATATCTCGATATATGTCGAAAACTACGCTTCTGATCAAAAAATATCATAGAACATAAATTGTAGGAAACATAATTCTTTACAAAAAAGGTCTCTTAACATTTTGCCATAGCTCGCTTCGTTTCCGAGGTATTTGCAGATATATCTCAAGGGAAGGGGCCTGACGGACATATTTCGAGATATTTCTTCTTCTTGTTGTTCTTCTTCTGCACAGCTAAACTGGAAGTGGCATTTCCAGCTCGCAATAGTGCAGAGTTATCTCAAAGAAAGGGGCCACGGTGTTTCTGTATCTCTATTATGTTGGTGCGGCTTCGGAACTTTTAAATATCTTGATATATCTCGAGAACTACGCATCTGATCAAAAAATATCATAGAACATAAAAAGTAGGAAACTTAATTCTCTACAAAAAAGGGCTCTTAACATTTTGCCATAGCTCGCTTCGTTTCCGAGATATTTGCAGATTTATCTCAAGGGAAGGGGCCTGACGGACATATTTCGAGATATTTCTTCTTCTTGTTGTTCTTCTTCTGCACAGCTAAGCTGGAAGTGGCATTTGCAGCTCGCAATAGTGCAGAGTTATCTCAAAGAAAGGGGCCACGGTGATTCTGTATCTCTATTATGTTGGTGCGGCTTCGGAACTTTTAAATATCTTGATATATCTCGAGAACTACGCATCTGATCAAAAAATATCATAGAACATAAAAAGTAGGAAACTTAATTCTCTACAAAAAAGGGCTCTTAACATTTTGCCATAGCTCGCTTCGTTTCCGAGATATTTGCAGATTTATCTCAAGGGAAGGGGCCTGACGGACATATTTCGAGATATTTCTTCTTCTTGTTGTTCTTCTTCTGCACAGCTAAGCTGGAAGTGGCATTTGCAGCTCGCAATAGTGCAGAGTTATCTCAAAGAAAGGGGCCACGGTGATTCTGTATCTCTATTATGTTGGTGCGGCTTCGGAACTTTTAAATATCTTGATATATCTCGAGAACTACGCATCTGATCAAAAAATATCATAGAACATAAAAAGTAGGAAACTTAATTCTCTACAAAAAAGGTCTCTTAACATTTTGCCATAGCTCGCTTCGTTTCCGAGATATTTGCAGATATATCTCAAGGGAAGGGGCCTGACGGACATATTTCGAGATATTTTTTCTTCTTGTTGTTCTTCTTCTGCACAGCTAAGCTGGAAGTGGCATTTGCAGCTCGCAATCGTGCAGAGTTATCTCAAAGAAAGGGGCCACGGTGTTTCTGTATCTCTATTATGTTGGTGCGGCTTCGGAACTTTTAAATATCTTGATATATCTCGAGAACTACGCATCTGATCAAAAAATATCGTAGAACATAAAAAGTAGGAAACTTAATTCTCTACAAAAAAGGTCTCTTAACATTTTGCCATAGCTCGCTTCGTTTCCGAGATGTTTGCAGATTTATCTCAAGGGAAGGGGCCTGACGGACATATTTCGAGATATTTCTTCTTCTTGTTGTTCTTCTTCTGCACAGCTAAGCTGGAAGTGGCATTTGCAGCTCGCAATAGTGCAGAGTTATCTCAAAGAAAGGGGCCACGGTGATTCTGTATCTCTATTATGTTGGTGCGGCTTCGGAACTTTTAAATATCTTGATATATCTCGAGAACTACGCATCTGATCAAAAAATATCATAGAACATAAAAAATAGGAAACTTAATTCTCTACAAAAAAGGTCTCTTAACATTTTGCCATAGCTCGCTTCGTTTCCGAGATATTTGCAGATATATCTCAAGGGAAGGCGCCTGACGGACATATTTCGAGATATTTTTTCTTCTTGTTGTTCTTCTTCTGCACAGCTAAGCTGGAAGTGGCATTTGCAGCTCGCAATAGTGCAGAGTTATCTCAAAGAAAGGGGCCACGGTGATTCTGTATCTCTATTATGTTGGTGCGGCTTCGGAACTTTTAAATATCTTGATATATCTCGAGAACTACGCATCTGATCAAAAAATATCATAGAACATAAAAAGTAGGAAACTTAATTCACTACAAAAAAGGTCTCTTAACATTTTGCCATAACTCGCCTCGTTTCCGAGATATTTGCAGATTTATCTCAAGGGAAGGGGCCTGACGGACATATTTCGAGATATTTTTTCTTCTTGTTGTTCTTCTTCTGCACAGCTAAGCTGGAAGTGGCATTTGCAGCTCGCAATAGTGCAGAGTTATCTCAACGAAAGGGGCCACGGTGTTTCTGTATCTCTATTATGTTGGTGCGGTTTCGGAACTTTTAAATATCTCGATATATCTCGAAAACTACGCTTCTGATCAAAAAATATCATAGAACATAAATTGTAGGAAACATAATTCTCTACAAAAAAGGTCTCATAACATTTTGCCATAACTCGCTTCGTTTCCGAGATATTTGCAGATTTATCTCAAGGGAAGGGGCCTGACGGACATATTTCGAGATATTTCTTCTTCTTGTGGTTCTTCTTCTGCACAGCTAAGCTGGAAGTGGCATTTGCAGCTCGCAATAGTGCAGAGTTATCTCAACGAAAGGGGCCACGGTGTTTCTGTATCTCTATTATGTTGGTGCGGTTTCGGAACTTTTAAATATCTCGATATATCTCGAAAACTACGCTTCTGATCAAAAAATATCGTAGAACATAAATTGTAGGAAACATAATTCTCTACAAAAAATGTCTCTTAACATTTTGCCATAGCTCGCTTTGTTTCCGAGATATTTGCAGATTTATCTCAAGGGAAGGGCCCTGACGGACATATTTCGAGATATTTCTTCTTCTTGTTGTTCTTCTTCTGCACAGCTAAGCTGGAAGTGGCATTTGCAGCTCGCAATAGTGCAGAGTTTTCTCAAAGAAAGGGGCCACGGTGTTTCTGTATCTCTATTATGTTGGTGCGGCTTCGGAACTTTTAAATAACTTGATATATCTCGAGAACTACGCATCTGATCAAAAAATATCATAGAACATAAAAAGTAGGAAACTTAATTCTCTACAAAAAAGGTCTCTTAACATTTTGCCATAGCTCGCTTCGTTTCCGAGATATTTGCAGATTTATCTCAAGGGAAGGGGCCTGACGGACATATTTCGAGATATTTCTTCTTCTTGTTGTTCTTCTTCTGCACAGCTAAGCTGGAAGTGGCATTTGCAGCTCGCAATAGTGCAGAGTTATCTCAAAGAAAGGGGCCACGGTGATTCTGTATCTCTATTATGTTGGTGCGGCTTCGGAACTTTTAAATATCTTGATATATCTCGAGAACTACGCATCTGATCAAAAAATATCATAGAACATAAAAAGTAGGAAACTTAATTCTCTACAAAAAAGGTCTCTTAACATTTTGCCATAGCTCGCTTCGTTTCCGAGATATTTGCAGATATATCTCAAGGGAAGGCGCCTGACGGAGATATTTCGAGATATTTTTTCTTCTTGTTGTTCTTCTTCTGCACAGCTAAGCTGGAAGTGGCATTTGCAGCTCGCAATCGTGCAGAGTTATCTCAAAGAAAGGGGCCACGGTGTTTCTGTATCTCTATTATGTTGGTGCGGCTTTGGAACTTTTAAATATCTTGATATATCTCGAGAACTACGCATCTGATCAAAAAATATCGTAGAACTTAAAAAGTAGGAAACTTAATTCTCTACAAATAAAGTCTCATAACATTTTGCCATAACTCGCTTCGTTTCCGAGATATTTGCAGATATATCTCAAGGGAAGGGGCCTGACGGACATATTTCGAGATATTTTTTCTTCTTGTTGTTCTTCTTCTGCACAGCTAAGCTGGAAGTGGCATTTGCAGCTCGCAATCGTGCAGAGTTATCTCAAAGAAAGGGGCCACGGTGTTTCTGTATCTCTATTATGTTGGTGCGGCTTCGGAACTTTTAAATATCTTGATATATCTCGAGAACTACGCATCTGATCAAAAAATATCATAGAACATAAAAAGTAGGAAACTTAATTCTCTACAAAAAAGGTCTCTTAACATTTTGCCATAGCTCGCTTCGTTTCCGAGATATTTGCAGATTTATCTCAAGGGAAGGGGCCTGCCCGACATATTTCGAGATATTTCTTCTTCTTGTTGTTCTTCTTCTGCACAGCTAAGCTGGAAGTGGCATTTGCAGCTCGCAATAGTGCAGAGTTATCTCAAAGAAAGGGGCCACGGTGATTCTGTATCTCTATTATGTTGGTGCGGCTTCGGAACTTTTAAATATCTTGATATATCTCGAGAACTACGCATCTGATCAAAAAATATCATAGAACATAAAAAGTAGGAAACTTAATTCTCTACAAAAAAGGTCTCTCAACATTTTGCCATAGCTCGCTTCGTTTCCGAGATATTTGCAGATATATCTCAAGGGAAGGCGCCTGACGGACATATTTCGAGATATTTTTTCTTCTTGTTGTTCTTCTTCTGCACAGCTAAGCTGGAAGTGGCATTTGCAGCTCGCAATAGTGCAGAGTTATCTCAAAGAAAGGGGCCACGGTGATTCTGTATCTCTATTATGTTGGTGCGGCTTCGGAACTTTTAAATATCTTGATATATCTCGAGAACTACGCATCTGATCAAAAAATATCATAGAACATAAAAAGTAGGAAACTTAATTCTCTACAAAAAAGGTCTCCTAACATTTTGCCATAGCTCGCTTCGTTTCCGAGATATTTGCAGATATATCTCAAGGGAAGGGGCCTGACGGACATATTTCGAGATATTTTTTCTTCTTGTTGTTCTTCTTCTGCACAGCTAAGCTGGAAGTGGCATTTCCAGCTCGCAATCGTGCAGAGTTATCTCAAAGAAAGGGGCCACGGTGTTTCTGTATCTCTATTATGTTGGTGCGGCTTCGGAACTTTTAAATATCTTGATATATCTCGAGAACTACGCATCTGATCAAAAAATATCATAGAACATAAAAAGTAGGAAACTTAATTCACTACAAAAAAGGTCTCTTAACATTTTGCCATAGCTCGCTTCGTTTCCGAGATATTTGCAGATTTATCTCAAGGGAAGGCGCCTGACGGACATATTTCGAGATATTTTTTCTTCTTGTTGTTCTTCTTCTGCACAGCTAAGCTGGAAGTGGCATTTGCAGCTCGCAATCGTGCAGAGTTATCTCAAAGAAAGGGGCCACGGTGTTTCTGTATCTCTATTATGTTGGTGCGGCTTTGGAACTTTTAAATATCTTGATATATCTCGAGAACTACGCATCTGATCAAAAAATATCGTAGAACTTAAAAAGTAGGAAACTTAATTCTCTACAAATAAAGTCTCATAACATTTTGCCATAACTCGCTTCGTTTCCGAGATATTTGCAGATATATCTCAAGGGAAGGGGCCTGACGGACATATTTCGAGATATTTTTTCTTCTTGTTGTTCTTCTTCTGCACAGCTAAGCTGGAAGTGGCATTTGCAGCTCGCAATCGTGCAGAGTTATCTCAAAGAAAGGGGCCACGGTGTTTCTGTATCTCTATTATGTTGGTGCGGCTTCGGAACTTTTAAATATCTTGATATATCTCGAGAACTACGCATCTGATCAAAAAATATCATAGAACATAAAAAGTAGGAAACTTAGTTCTCTACAAAAAAGGTCTCTTAACATTTTGCCATAGCTCGCTTCGTTTCCGAGATATTTGCAGATTTATCTCAAGGGAAGGGGCCTGCCCGACATATTTCGAGATATTTCTTCTTCTTGTTGTTCTTCTTCTGCACAGCTAAGCTGGAAGTGGCATTTGCAGCTCGCAATAGTGCAGAGTTATCTCAAAGAAAGGGGCCACGGTGATTCTGTATCTCTATTATGTTGGTGCGGCTTCGGAACTTTTAAATATCTTGATATATCTCGAGAACTACGCATCTGATCAAAAAATATCATAGAACATAAAAAGTAGGAAACTTAATTCTCTACAAAAAAGGTCTCTCAACATTTTGCCATAGCTCGCTTCGTTTCCGAGATATTTGCAGATATATCTCAAGGGAAGGCGCCTGACGGACATATTTCGAGATATTTTTTCTTCTTGTTGTTCTTCTTCTGCACAGCTAAGCTGGAAGTGGCATTTGCAGCTCGCAATAGTGCAGAGTTATCTCAAAGAAAGGGGCCACGGTGATTCTGTATCTCTATTATGTTGGTGCGGCTTCGGAACTTTTAAATATCTTGATATATCTCGAGAACTACGCATCTGATCAAAAAATATCATAGAACATAAAAAGTAGGAAACTTAATTCTCTACAAAAAAGGTCTCCTAACATTTTGCCATAGCTCGCTTCGTTTCCGAGATATTTGCAGATATATCTCAAGGGAAGGGGCCTGACGGACATATTTCGAGATATTTTTTCTTCTTGTTGTTCTTCTTCTGCACAGCTAAGCTGGAAGTGGCATTTCCAGCTCGCAATCGTGCAGAGTTATCTCAAAGAAAGGGGCCACGGTGTTTCTGTATCTCTATTATGTTGGTGCGGCTTCGGAACTTTTAAATATCTTGATATATCTCGAGAACTACGCATCTGATCAAAAAATATCATAGAACATAAAAAGTAGGAAACTTAATTCACTACAAAAAAGGTCTCTTAACATTTTGCCATAGCTCGCTTCGTTTCCGAGATATTTGCAGATTTATCTCAAGGGAAGGCGCCTGACGGACATATTTCGAGATATTTTTTCTTCTTGTTCTTCTTCTTCTGCACAGCTAAGCTGGAAGTGGCATTTGCAGCTCGCAATAGTGCAGAGTTATCTCAAAGAAAGGGGCCACGGTGTTTCTGTATCTCTATTATGTTGGTGCGGCTTCGGAACTTTTAAATACCTTGATATATCTCGAGAACTACGCATCTGATCAAAAAATATCATAGAACATAAAACGTAGGAAACTTAATTCTCTACAAAAAAGGTCTCTTAACATTTTGCCATAGCTCGCTTCGTTTCCGAGATATTTGCATATTTATCTCAAGGGAAGGGGCCTGACGGACATATTTCGAGATATTTCTTCTTCTTGTTGTTCTTCTTCTGCACAGCTAAGCTGGAAGTGGCATTTGCGGCTCGCACTAGTGCAGAGTTATCTCAAAGAAAGGGGCCACGGTGTTTCTGTATCTCTATTATGTTGGTGCGGCTTCGGAACTTTTAAATATCTTGATATATCTCGAGAACTACGCATCTGATCAAAAAATATCGTAGAACTTAAAAAGTAGGAAACTTAATTCTCTACAAATAAAGTCTCATAACATTTTGCCATAACTCGCTTCGTTTCCGAGATATTTGCAGATTTATCTCAAGGGAAGGGGCCTGACGGACATATTTCGAGATATTTCTTCTTCTTGTTGTTCTTCTTCTGCACAGCTAAGCTGGAAGTGGCATTTGCAGCTCGCAATAGTGCAGAGTTATCTCAACGAAAGGGGCCACGGTGTTTCTGTATCTCTATTATGTTGGTGCGGTTTCGGAACTTTTAAATATCTCGATATATCTCGAAAACTACGCTTCTGATCAAAAAATATCATAGAACATAAATTGTAGGAAACATAATTCTCTACAAAAAAGGTCTCTTAACATTTTGCCATAGCTCGCTTCGTTTCCGAGATATTTGCAGATATATCTCAAGGGAAGGGGCCTGACGGACATATTTCGAGATATTTCATCTTCTTGTTGTTCTTCTTCTGCACAGCTAAGCTGGAAGTGGCATTTGCGGCTCGCACTAGTGCAGAGTTATCTCAAAGAAAGGGGCCACGGTGTTTCTGTATCTCTATTATGTTGGTGCGGCTTCGGAACTTTTAAATATCTCGATATATCTCGAAAACTACGCTTCTGATCAAAAAATATCGTAGAACATAAATTGTAGGAAACATAATTCTCTACAAAAAATGTCTCTTAACATTTTGCCATAGCTCGCTTCGTTTCCGAGATATTTGCAGATTTATCTCAAGGGAAGGGCCCTGACGGACATATTTCGAGATATTTCTTCTTCTTGTTGTTCTTCTTCTGCACAGCTAAGCTGGAAGTGGCATTTGCAGCTCGCAATAGTGCAGAGTTTTCTCAAAGAAAGGGGCCACGGTGTTTCTGTATCTCTATTATGTTGGTGCGGCTTCGGAACTTTTAAATAACTTGATATATCTCGAGAACTACGCATCTGATCAAAAAATATCATAGAACATAAAAAGTAGGAAACTTAATTCTCTACAAAAAAGGTCTCTTAACATTTTGCCATAGCTCGCTTCGTTTCCGAGATATTTGCAGATTTATCTCAAGGGAAGGGGCCTGACGGACATATTTCGAGATATTTCTTCTTCTTGTTGTTCTTCTTCTGCACAGCTAAGCTGGAAGTGGCATTTGCAGCTCGCAATAGTGCAGAGTTATCTCAAAGAAAGGGGCCACGGTGATTCTGTATCTCTATTATGTTGGTGCGGCTTCGGAACTTTTAAATATCTTGATATATCTCGAGAACTACGCATCTGATCAAAAAATATCATAGAACATAAAAAGTAGGAAACTTAATTCTCTACAAAAAAGGTCTCTTAACATTTTGCCATAGCTCGCTTCGTTTCCGAGATATTTGCAGATATATCTCAAGGGAAGGCGCCTGACGGACATATTTCGAGATATTTTTTCTTCTTGTTGTTCTTCTTCTGCACAGCTAAGCTGGAAGTGGCATTTGCAGCTCGCAATCGTGCAGAGTTATCTCAAAGAAAGGGGCCACGGTGTTTCTGTATCTCTATTATGTTGGTGCGGCTTTGGAACTTTTAAATATCTTGATATATCTCGAGAACTACGCATCTGATCAAAAAATATCGTAGAACTTAAAAAGTAGGAAACTTAATTCTCTACAAATAAAGTCTCATAACATTTTGCCATAACTCGCTTCGTTTCCGAGATATTTGCAGATATATCTCAAGGGAAGGGGCCTGACGGACATATTTCGAGATATTTTTTCTTCTTGTTGTTCTTCTTCTGCACAGCTAAGCTGGAAGTGGCATTTGCAGCTCGCAATCGTGCAGAGTTATCTCAAAGAAAGGGGCCACGGTGTTTCTGTATCTCTATTATGTTGGTGCGGCTTCGGAACTTTTAAATATCTTGATATATCTCGAGAACTACGCATCTGATCAAAAAATATCATAGAACATAAAAAGTAGGAAACTTAATTCTCTACAAAAAAGGTCTCTTAACATTTTGCCATAGCTCGCTTCGTTTCCGAGATATTTGCAGATTTATCTCAAGGGAAGGGGCCTGCCCGACATATTTCGAGATATTTCTTCTTCTTGTTGTTCTTCTTCTGCACAGCTAAGCTGGAAGTGGCATTTGCAGCTCGCAATAGTGCAGAGTTATCTCAAAGAAAGGGGCCACGGTGATTCTGTATCTCTATTATGTTGGTGCGGCTTCGGAACTTTTAAATATCTTGATATATCTCGAGAACTACGCATCTGATCAAAAAATATCATAGAACATAAAAAGTAGGAAACTTAATTCTCTACAAAAAAGGTCTCTCAACATTTTGCCATAGCTCGCTTCGTTTCCGAGATATTTGCAGATATATCTCAAGGGAAGGCGCCTGACGGACATATTTCGAGATATTTTTTCTTCTTGTTGTTCTTCTTCTGCACAGCTAAGCTGGAAGTGGCATTTGCAGCTCGCAATAGTGCAGAGTTATCTCAAAGAAAGGGGCCACGGTGTTTCTGTATCTTATTATGTTGGTGCGGCTTCGGAACTTTTAAATACCTTGATATATCTCGAGAACTACGCATCTGATCAAAAAATATCATAGAACATAAAACGTAGGAAACTTAATTCTCTACAAAAAAGGTCTCTTAACATTTTACCATAGCTCGCTTCGTTTCCGAGATATTTGCATATTTATCTCAAGGGAAGGGGCCTGACGGACATATTTCGAGATATTTCTTCTTCTTGTTGTTCTTCTTCTGCACAGCTAAGCTGGAAGTGGCATTTGCGGCTCGCACTAGTGCAGAGTTATCTCAAAGAAAGGGGCCACGGTGTTTCTGTATCTCTATTATGTTGGTGCGGCTTCGGAACTTTTAAATATCTTGATATATCTCGAGAACTACGCATCTGATCAAAAAATATCGTAGAACTTAAAAAGTAGGAAACTTAATTCTCTACAAATAAAGTCTCATAACATTTTGCCATAATTCGCTTCGTTTCCGAGATATTTGCAGATTTATCTCAAGGGAAGGGGCCTGACGGACATATTTCGAGATATTTCTTCTTCTTGTTGTTCTTCTTCTGCACAGCTAAGCTGGAAGTGGCATTTGCAGCTCGCAATAGTGCAGAGTTATCTCAAAGAAAGGGGCCACGGTGATTCTGTATCTCTATTATGTTGGTGCGGCTTCGGAACTTTTAAATATCTTGATATATCTCGAGAACTACGCATCTGATCAAAAAATATCATAGAACATAAAAGGTAGGAAACTTAATTCTCTACAAAAAAGGTCTCTTAACATTTTGCCATAGCTCGCTTCGTTTCCGAGATATTTGCAGATATATCTCAAGGGAAGGGGCCTGACGGACATATTTCTAGATATTTTTTCTTCTTGTTGTTCTTCTTCTGCACAGCTAAGCTGGAAGTGGCATTTGCAGCTCGCAATCGTGCAGAGTTATCTCAAAGAAAGGGGCCACGGTGATTCTGTATCTCTATTATGTTGGTGCGGCTTCGGAACTTTTAAGTATCTTGATATATCTCGAGAACTACGCATCTGATCAAAAAATATCATAGAACATAAAAAGTAGGAAACTTAATTCTCTACAAAAAAGGTCTCTTAACATTTTGCCATAGCTCGCTTCGTTTCCGAGATATTTGCAGATATATCTCAAGGGAAGGGGCCTGACGGACATATTTCGAGATATTTTTTCTTCTTGTTGTTCTTCTTCTGCACAGCTAAGCTGGAAGTGGCATTTGCAGCTCGCAATCGTGCAGAGTTATCTCAAAGAAAGGGGCCACGGTGTTTCTGTATCTCTATTATGTTGGTGCGGCTTCGGAACTTTTAAATATCTTGATATATCTCGAGAACTACGCATCTGATCAAAAAATATCATAGAACATAAAAAGTAGGAAACTTAATTCTCTACAAAAAAGGTCTCTTAACATTTTGCCATAGCTCGCTTCGTTTCCGAGATATTTGCAGATTTATCTCAAGGGAAGGGGCCTGACGGACATGTTTCGAGATATTTCTTCTTCTTGTTGTTCTTCTTCTGCACAGCTAAGCTGGAAGTGGCATTTGCAGCTCGCAATAGTGCAGAGTTATCTCAAAGAAAGGGGCCACGGTGTTTCTGTATCTCTATTATGTTGGTGCGGCTTCGGAACTTTTAAATATCTCGATATATCTCGAAAACTACGCTTCTGATCAAAAAATATCATACAACATAAATTGTAGGAAGCATAATTCTCTACAAAAAAGGTCTCTTAACATTTTGCCATAGCTCGCTTCGTTTCCGAGATATTTGCAGATTTATCTCAAGGGAAGGGGCCTGACGGACATATTTCGAGATATTTCTTCTTCTTGTTGTTCTTCTTCTGCACATCTAAGCTGGAAGTGGCATTTGCAGCTCGCAATAGTGCAGAGTTATCTCAAAGAAAGGGGCCACGGTGTTTCTGTATCTCTATTATGTTGGTGCGGCTTCGGAACTTTTAAATACCTTGATATATCTCGAGAACTACGCATCTGATCAAAAAATATCATAGAACATAAAACGTAGGAAACTTAATTCTCTACAAAAAAGGTCTCTTAACATTTTGCCATAGCTCGCTTCGTTTCCGAGATATTTGCATATTTATCTCAAGGGAAGGGGCCTGACGGACATATTTCGAGATATTTCTTCTTCTTGTTGTTCTTCTTCTGCACAGCTAAGCTGGAAGTGGCATTTGCGGCTCGCACTAGTGCAGAGTTATCTCAAAGAAAGGGGCCACGGTGTTTCTGTATCTCTATTATGTTGGTGCGGCTTCGGAACTTTTAAATATCTTGATATATCTCGAGAACTACGCATCTGATCAAAAAATATCGTAGAACTTAAAAAGTAGGAAACTTAATTCTCTACAAATAAAGTCTCATAACATTTTGCCATAACTCGCTTCGTTTCCGAGATATTTGCAGATTTATCTCAAGGGAAGGGGCCTGACGGACATATTTCGAGATATTTCTTCTTCTTGTTGTTCTTCTTCTGCACAGCTAAGCTGGAAGTGGCATTTGCAGCTCGCAATAGTGCAGAGTTATCTCAACGAAAGGGGCCACGGTGTTTCTGTATCTCTATTATGTTGGTGCGGTTTCGGAACTTTTAAATATCTCGATATATCTCGAAAATTACGCTTCTGATCAAAAAATATCATAGAACATAAATTGTAGGAAACATAATTCTCTACAAAAAAGGTCTCTTAACATTTTGCCATAGCTCGCTTCGTTTCCGAGATATTTGCAGATATATCTCAAGGGAAGGGGCCTGACGGACATATTTCGAGATATTTCATCTTCTTGTTGTTCTTCTTCTGCACAGCTAAGCTGGAAGTGGCATTTGCGGCTCGCACTAGTGCAGAGTTATCTCAAAGAAAGGGGCCACGGTGTTTCTGTATCTCTATTATGTTGGTGCGGCTTCGGAACTTTTAAATATCTCGATATATCTCGAGAACTACGCATCTGATCAAAAAATATCATAGAACATAAAACGTAGGAAACTTAATTCTCTACAAAAAAGGTCTCTTAACATTTTGCCATAGCTCGCTTTGTTTCCGAGATATTTGCATATTTATCTCAAGGGAAGGGGCCTGACGGACATATTTCGAGATATTTCTTCTTCTTGTTGTTCTTCTTCTGCACAGCTAAGCTGGAAGTGGCATTTGCGGCTCGCACTAGTGCAGAGTTATCTCAAAGAAAGGGGCCACGGTGTTTCTGTATCTCTATTATGTTGGTGCGGCTTCGGAACTTTTAAATATCTTGATATATCTCGAGAACTACGCATCTGATCAAAAAATATCGTAGAACTTAAAAAGTAGGAAACTTAATTCTCTACAAATAAAGTCTCATAACATTTTGCCATAACTCGCTTCGTTTCCGAGATATTTGCAGATTTATCTCAAGGGAAGGGGCCTGACGGACATATTTCGAGATATTTCTTCTTCTTGTTGTTCTTCTTCTGCACAGCTAAGCTGGAAGTGGCATTTGCAGCTCGCAATAGTGCAGAGTTATCTCAACGAAAGGGGCCACGGTGTTTCTGTATCTCTATTATGTTGGTGCGGTTTCGGAACTTTTAAATATCTCGATATATCTCGAAAATTACGCTTCTGATCAAAAAATATCATAGAACATAAATTGTAGGAAACATAATTCTCTACAAAAAAGGTCTCTTAACATTTTGCCATAGCTCGCTTCGTTTCCGAGATATTTGCAGATATATCTCAAGGGAAGGGGCCTGACGGACATATTTCGAGATATTTCATCTTCTTGTTGTTCTTCTTCTGCACAGCTAAGCTGGAAGTGGCATTTGCGGCTCGCACTAGTGCAGAGTTATCTCAAAGAAAGGGGCCACGGTGTTTCTGTATCTCTATTATGTTGGTGCGGCTTCGGAACTTTTAAATATCTCGATATATCTCGAAAACTACGCTTCTGATCAAAAAATATCGTAGAACATAAATTGTAGGAAACATAATTCTCTACAAAAAATGTCTCTTAACATTTTGCCATAGCTCGCTTCGTTTCCGAGATATTTGCAGATTTATCTCAAGGGAAGGGGCCTGACGGACATATTTCGAGATATTTCTTCTTCTTGTTGTTCTTCTTCTGCACAGCTAAGCTGGAAGTGGCATTTGCAGCTCGCAATAGTGCAGAGTTATCTCAAAGAAATGGGCCACGGTGTTTCTGTATCTCTATTATGTTGGTGCGGCTTCCGAACTTTTAAATATCTTGATATATCTCGAGAACTACGCATCTGATCAAAAAATATCATAGAACATAAAAAGTAGGAAACTTAATTCTCTACAAAAAAGGTCTCTTAACATTTTGCCATAGCTCGCTTCGTTTCCGAGATATTTGCAGATTTATCTCAAGGGAAGGGGCCTGACGGACATGTTTCGAGATATTTCTTCTTCTTGTTGTTCTTCTTCTGCACAGCTAAGCTGGAAGTGGCATTTGCGGCTCGCACTAGTGCAGAGTTATCTCAAAGAAAGGGGCCACGGTATTTCTGTACCTCTATTATGTTGGTGCGGCTTCGGAACTTTTAAATATCTCGATATATCTCGAAAACTACGCTTCTGATCAAAAAATATCGTAGAACATAAATTGTAGGAAACATAATTCTCTACAAAAAATGTCTCTTAACATTTTGCCATAGCTCGCTTCGTTTCCGAGATATTTGCAGATTCAGCTCAAAGGAACGGGCCTGACGGACATATTTCGAGATATTTCTTCTTCTTGTTGTTCTTCTTCCGCACAGCTAAGCTGGAAGTGGCATTTGCAGCTCGCAATAGTGCAGAGTTATCTCAAAGAAAGGGGCCACGGTGTTTCTGTATCTCTATTATGTTGGTGCGGCTTCGGAACTTTTAAATATCTTGATATATCTCGAGAACTACGCATCTGATCAAAAAATATCATAGAACATAAAAAGTAGGAAACTTAATTCTCTACAAAAAAGGTCTCTTAACATTTTGCCATAGCTCGCTTCGTTTCCGAGATATTTGCAGATTTATCTCAAGGGAAGGGGCCTGACGGACATGTTTCGAGATATTTCTTCTTCTTGTTGTTCTTCTTCTGCACAGTTAAGCTGGAAGTGGCATTTGCGGCTCGCACTAGTGCAGAGTTATCTCAAAGAAAGGGGCCACGGTGTTTCTGTACCTCTATTATGTTGGTGCGGCTTCGGAACTTTTAAATATCTCGATATATCTCGAAAACTACGCTTCTGATCAAAAAATATCGTTGAAGATAAATTGTAGGAAACATAATTCTCTACAAAAAATGTCTCTTAACATTTTGCCATGGCTCGCTTCGTTTCCGAGATATTTGCAGATTTATCTCAAGGGAAGGGCCCTGACGGACATATTTCGAGATATTTCTTCTTCTTGTTGTTCTTCTTCTGCACAGCTAAGCTGGAAGTGGCATTTGCAGCTCGCAATAGTGCAGAGTTATCTGAAAGAAAGGGGCCACGGTGTTTCTGTATCTCTATTATGTTGGTGCGGCTTCGGAACTTTTAAATAACTTGATATATCTCGAGAACTACGCATCTGATCAAAAAATATCATAGAACATAAAAAGTAGGAAACTTAATTCTCTACAAAAAAGGTCTCTTAACATTTTGCCATAGCTCGGTTCGTTTCCGAGATATTTGCAGATATATCTCAAGGGACGGGGCCTGACGGACATATTTCGAGATATTTCTTTTTCTTGTTGTTCTTCTTCTGCACAGCTAAGCTGGAAGTGGCATTTGCAGCTCGCAATAGTGCAGAGTTATCTCAAAGAAAGGGGCCACGGTGTTTCTGTATCTCTATTATGTTGGTGCGGCTTCGGAACTTTTAAATATCTCGATATATCTCGAAAACTACGCTTCTGATCAAAAAATATCATAGAACATAAATTGTAGGAAACATAATTCTCTACAAAAAAGGTCTCTTAACATTTTGCCATAGCTCGCTTCGTTTCCGAGATATTTGCAGATTTATCTCAAGGGAAGGGGCCTGACGGACATGTTTCGAGATATTTCTTCTTCTTGTTGTTCTTCTTCTGCACAGCTAAGCTGGAAGTGGCATTTGCAGCTCGCAATAGTGCAGAGTTATCTCAAAGAAAGGGGCCACGGTGTTTCTGTATCTCTATTATGTTGGTGCGGCTTCGGAACTTTTAAATATCTTGATATATCTCGAGAACTACGCATCTGATCAAAAAATATCATAGAAACTAAAACGTAGGAAACTTAATTCTCTACAAAAAAGGTCTCTTAACATTTTGCCATAGCTCGCTTCGTTTCCGAGATATTTGCATATTTATCTCAAGGGAAGGGGCCTGACGGACATATTTCGAGATATTTCTTCTTCTTGTTGTTCTTCTTCTGCACAGCTAAGCTGGAAGTGGCATTTGCGGCTCGCACTAGTGCAGAGTTATCTCAAAGAAAGGGGCCACGGTGTTTCTGTATCTCTATTATGTTGGTGCGGCTTCGGAACTTTTAAATATCTTGATATATCTCGAAAACTACGCTTCTGATCAAAAAATATCGTAGAACATAAATTGTAGGAAACATAATTCTCTACAAAAAATGTCTCTTAACATTTTGCCATAGCTCGCTTCGTTTCCGAGATATTTGCAGATTTATCTCAAGGGAAGGGGCCTGACGGACATATTTCGAGATATTTCTTCTTCTTGTTGTTCTTCTTCTGCACAGCTAAGCTGGAAGTGGCATTTGCGGCTCGCACTAGTGCAGAGTTATCTCAAAGAAAGGGGCCACGGTGTTTCTGTATCTCTATTATGTTGGTGCGGCTTCGGAACTTTTAAATATCTCGATATATCTCGAAAACTACGCTTCTGATCAAAAAATATCATAGAACATAAATTGTAGGAAACATAATTCTCTACAAAAAAGGTCTCTTAACATTTTGCCATAGCTCGCTTCGTTTCCGAGATATTTGCAGATTTATCTCAAGGGAAGGGGCCTGACGGACATATTTCGAGATATTTCTTCTTCTTGTTGTTCTTCTTCTGCACAGCTAAGCTGGAAGTGGCATTTGCGGCTCGCACTAGTGCAGAGTTATCTCAAAGAAAGGGGCCACGGTGTTTCTGTACCTCTATTATGTTGGTGCGGCTTCGGAACTTTTAAATATCTCGATATATCTCGAAAACTACGCTTCTGATCAAAAAATAACATAGAACATAAATTGTAGGAAACATAATTCTCTACAAAAAAGGTCTCTTAACATTTTGCCATAGCTCGCTTCGTTTCCGAGATATTTGCAGATATATCTCAAGGGAAGGGGCCTGACGGACATATTTCGAGATATTTCTTCTTCTTGTTGTTCTTCTTCTGCACAGCTAAGCTGGAAGTGGCATTTGCGGCTCGCACTAGTGCAGAGTTATCTCAAAGAAAGGGGCCACGGTGTTTCTGTATCTCTATTATGTTGGTGCGGCTTCGGAACTTTTAAATATCTTGATATATCTCGAAAACTACGCTTCTGATCAAAAAATATCGTAGAACATAAATTGTAGGAAACATAATTCTCTACAAAAAATGTCTCTTAACATTTTGCCATAGCTCGCTTCGTTTCCGAGATATTTGCAGATTCAGCTCAAAGGAACGGGCCTGACGGACATATTTCGAGATATTTCTTCTTCTTGTTGTTCTTCTTCTGCACAGCTAAGCTGGAAGTGGCATTTGCAGCTCGCAATAGTGCAGAGTTATCTCAAAGAAAGGGGCCACGGTGTTTCTGTATCTCTATTATGTTGGTGCGGCTTCGGAACTTTTAAATATCTTGATATATCTCGAGAACTACGCATCTGATCAAAAAATATCATAGAACATAAAACGTAGGAAACTTAATTCTCTACAAAAAAGGTCTCTTAACATTTTGCCATAGCTCGCTTCGTTTCCGAGATATTTGCAGATTTATCTCAAGGGAAGGGGCCTGACGGACATATTTCGAGATATTTCTTCTTCTTGTTGTTCTTCTTCTGCACAGCTAAGCTGGAAGTGGCATTTGCGGCTCGCACTAGTGCAGAGTTATCTCAAAGAAAGGGGCCACGGTGTTTCTGTATCTCTATTATGTTGGTGCGGCTTCGGAACTTTTAAATATCTCGATATATCTCGAAAACTACGCTTCTGATCAAAAAATATCATAGAACATAAATTGTAGGAAACATAATTCTCTACAAAAAAGGTCTCTCAACATTTTGCCATAGCTCGCTTCGTTTCCGAGATATTTGCAGATTTATCTCAAGGGAAGGGGCCTGACGGACATATTTCGAGATATTTCTTCTTCTTGTTGTTCTTCTTCTGCACAGCTAAGCTGGAAGTGGCATTTGCGGCTCGCACTAGTGCAGAGTTATCTCAAAGAAAGGGGCCACGGTGTTTCTGTACCTCTATTATGTTGGTGCGGCTTCGGAACTTTTAAATATCTCGATATATCTCGAAAACTACGCTTCTGATCAAAAAATAACATAGAACATAAATTGTAGGAAACATAATTCTCTACAAAAAAGGTCTCTTAACATTTTGCCATAGCTCGCTTCGTTTCCGAGATATTTGCAGATATATCTCAAGGGAAGGGGCCTGACGGACATATTTCGAGATATTTCTTCTTCTTGTTGTTCTTCTTCTGCACAGCGACCTGGAAGTGGCATTTCCAGCTCGCAATAGTGCAGAGTTATCTCAAAGAAAGGGGCCACGGTGTTTCTGTATCTCTATTATGTTGGTGCGGCTTCGGAACTTTTAAATATCTTGATATATCTCGAGAACTACGCATCTGATCAAAAAATATCATAGAACATAAAAAGTAGGAAACTTAATTCTCTACAAAAAAGGTCTCTTAACATTTTGCCATAGCTCGCTTCGTTTCCGAGATATTTGCAAATATATCTCAAGGGAAGGGGCCTGACGGACATATTTCGAGATATTTCTTCTTCTTGTTGTTCTTCTTCTGCACAGCTAAGCTGGAAGTGGCATTTGCAGCTCGCAATAGTGCAGAGTTATCTCAAAGAAAGGGGCCACGGTGTTTCTGTATCTCTATTATGTTGGTGCGGCTTCGGAACTTTTAAATATCTTGATATATCTCGAGAACTACGCATCTGATCAAAAAATATCATAGAACATAAAAAGTAGGAAACTTAATTCTCTACAAAAAAGGTCTCTTAACATTTTGCCATAGCTCGCTTCGTTTCCGAGATATTTGCAGATTCAGCTCAAAGGAACGGGCCTGACGGACATATTTCGAGATATTTCTTCTTCTTGTTGTTCTTCTTCTGCACAGCTAAGCTGGAAGTGGCATTTGCAGCTCGCAATAGTGCAGAGTTATCTCAATGAAAGGGGCCACGGTGTTTCTGTATCTCTATTATGTTGGTGCGGCTTCGGAACTTTTAAATATCTTGATATATCTCGAGAACTACGCATCTGATCAAAAAATACCATGGAACATAAAAAGTAGAAAACTTAATTCTCTACAAAAAAGGTCTCTTAACATTTTGCCATAGCTCGCTTCGTTTCCGAGATATTTGCATATTTATCTCAAGGGAAGGGGCCTGACGGACATATTTCGAGATATTTCTTCTTCTTGTTGTTCTTCTTCTGCACAGCTAAGCTGGAAGTGGCATTTGCGGCTCACACTAGTGCAGAGTTATCTCAAAGAAAGGGGCCACGGTGTTTCTGTATCTCTATTATGTTGGTGCGGCTTCGTAACTTTTAAATATCTCGATATATCTCGAAAACTACGCTTCTGATCAAAAAGTATCACAGAACATAAATTGTAGGAAACATAATTCTCTACAAAAAAGGTCTCTTAACATTTTGGCATAGCTCGCTTCGTTTCCGAGATATTTGCAGATATATCTCAAGGGAAGGGGCCTGACGGACATATTTCGAGATATTTCTTCTTCTTGTTGTTCTTCTTCTGCACAGCTGAGCTGGAATTGGCATTTGCGGCTCGCACTAGTGCAGAGTTATCTCAATGAAAGGGGCCACGGTGTTTCTGTATATCTATTATGTTGGTGCGGCTTCGGAACTTTTAAATATCTTGATATATCTCGACAACTACGCATCTGATCAAAAAATATCATAGAACATAAAAAGTAGGAAACTTAATTCTCTACAAAAAAGGTCTCTTAAAATTTTGCCATAGCTCGCTTCGTTTCCGAGATATTTGCAGATTTATCTCAAGGGAAGGGGCCTGACGGACATATTTCGAGATATTTCTTCTTCTTGTTGTTCTTCTTCTGCACAGCTAAGCTGGAAGTGGCATTTGCGGCTCGCACTAGTGCAGAGTTATCTCAAAGAAAGGGGCCACGGTGTTTCTGTATCTCTATTATGTTGGTGCAGCTTCGGAACTTTTAAATATCTTGATATATCTCGAGAACTACGCATCTGATCAAAAAATACCATGGAACATAAAAAGTAGAAAACTTAATTCTCTACAAAAAAGGTCTCTTAACATTTTGGCATAGCTCGCTTCGTTTCCGAGATATTTGCAGATATATCTCAAGGGAAGGGGCCTGACGGACATATTTCGAGATATTTCTTCTTCTTGTTGTTCTTCTTCTGCACAGCTAAGCTGGAAGTGGCATTTGCGGCTCGCACTAGTGCAGAGTTATCTCAAAGAAAGGGGCCACGGTGTTTCTGTATCTCTATTATGTTGGTGCGGCTTCGGAACTTTTAAATATCTCGATATATCTCGAAAACTACGCTTCTGATCAAAAAATATCATAGAACATAAATTGTAGGAAACATAATTCTCTACAAAAAAGGTCTCTTAGCATTTTGCCATAGCTCGCTTCGTTTCCGAGATATTTGCAGATATATCTCAAGGGAAGGGGCCTGACGGACATATTTCGAGATATTTCTTCTTCTTGTTGTTCTTCTTCTGCACAGCTAAGCTGGAAGTGGCATTTGCGGCTCGCACTAGTGCAGAGTTATCTCAAAGAAAGGGGCCACGGTGTTTCTGTATCTCTATTATGTTGGTGCGGCTTCGGAACTTTTAAATATCTCGATATATCTCGAAAACTACGCTTCTGATCAAAAAATATCATAGAACATAAATTGTAGGAAACATAATTCTCTACAAAAAAGGTCTCTTAACATTTTGCCATAGCTCGCTTCGTTTCCGAGATATTTGCAGATATATCTCAAGGGAAGGGGCCTGACGGACATATTTCGAGATATTTCTTCTTCTTGTTGTTCTTCTTCTGCACAGCTAAGCTGGAAGTGGCATTTGCGGCTCGCACTAGTGCAGAGTTATCTCAAAGAAAGGGGCCACGGTGTTTCTGTATCTCTATTATGTTGGTGCGGCTTCGGAACTTTTAAATATCTCGATATATCTCGAAAACTACGCTTCTGATCAAAAAATATCATAGAACATAAATTGTAGGAAACATAATTCTCTACAAAAAAGGTCTCTTAACATTTTGCCATAGCTCGCTTCGTTTCCGAGATATTTGCAGATTTATCTCAAGGGAAGGGGCCTGACGGACATATTTCGAGATATTTCTTCTTCTTGTTGTTCTTCTTCTGCACAGCTAAGCTGGAAGTGGCATTTGCGGCGCGCACTAGTGCAGAGTTATCTCAAAGAAAGGGGCCACGGTGTTTCTGTATCTCTATTATGTTGGTGCGGCTTCGGAACTTTTAAATATCTCGATATATCTCGAAAACTACGCTTCTGATCAAAAAATATCATAGAACATTAATTGTAGGAAACATAATTCTCTACAAAAAAGGTCTCTTAACATTTTGCCATAGCTCGCTTCGTTTCCGAGATATTTGCATATTTATCTCAAGGGAAGGGGCCTGACGGACATATTTCGAGATCTTTCTTCTTCGTGTTGTTCTTCTTCTGCACAGCTAAGCTGGAAGTGGCATTTGCGGCTCACACTAGTGCAGAGTTATCTCCAAGAAAGGGGCCACGGAGTTTTTCTACCTCTATTATGTTGGTGCGGCTTCGGAACTTTTAAATATCTCAATATATCTCGAAAACTACGCTTCTGATCAAAAAATATCATAGAACATAAATTGTGGGAAACATAATTCTCTACAAAAAAGGTCTCTTAACATTTTGGCATAGCTCGCTTCGTTTCCGAGATATTTGCAGATATATCTCAAGGGAAGGGGCCTGACGGACATATTTCGAGATATTTCTTCTTCTTGTTGTTCTTCTTCTGCACAGCTAAGCTGAAAGTGGCATTTGCGGCTCGCACTAGTGCAGAGTTATCTCAAAGAAAGGGGCCACGGTGTTTCTGTATCTCTATTATGTTGGTGCGGCTTCGGAACTTTTAAATATCTCGATATATCTCGAAAACTACGCTTCTGATCAAAAAATATCATAGAACATAAATTGTAGGAAACATAATTCTCTACAAAAAAGGTCTCTTAACATTTTGCCATAGCTCGCTTCGTTTCCGAGATATTTGCAGATATATCTCAAGGGAAGGGGCCTGACGGACATATTTCGAGATATTTCTTCTTCTTGTTGTTCTTCTTCTGCACAGCTAAGCTGGAAGTGGCATTTGCGGCTCGCACTAGTGCAGAGTTATCTCAAAGAAAGGGGCCACGGTGTTTCTGTATCTCTATTATGTTGGTGCGGCTTCGGAACTTTTAAATATCTCGATATATCTCGAAAACTACGCTTCTGATCAAAAAATATCATAGAACATAAATTGTAGGAAACATAATTCTCTACAAAAAAGGTCTCTTAACATTTTGCCATAGCTCGCTTCGTTTCCGAGATATTTGCAGATTTATCTCAAGGGAAGGGGCCTGACGGACATGTTTCGAGATATTTCTTCTACTTGTTGTTCTTCTTCTGCACAGCTAAGCTGGAAGTGGCATTTGCAGCTCGCAATAGTGCAGAGTTATCTCAAAGAAAGGGGCCACGGTGTTTCTGTATCTCTATTATGTTGGTGCGGCTTCGGAACTTTTAAATATCTCGATATATCTCGAGAACTACGCATCTGATCAAAAAATATCATAGAACATAAAAAGTAGGAAACTTAATTGGCTACAAAAAAGGTCTCTTAACATTTTGCCATAGCTCGCTTCGTTTCCGAGATATTTGCAGATATATCTCAAGGGAAGGGGCCTGACGGACATATTTCGAGATATTTCTTCTTCTTGTTGTTCTTCTTCTGCACAGCTAAGCTGGAAGTGGCATTTGCAGCTCGCAATAGTGCAGAGTTATCTCAAAGAAAGGGGCCACGGTGTTTCTGTATCTCTATTATGTTGGTGAGGCTTCGGAACTTTTAAATATCTCGATATATCTCGAAAACTACGGTTCTGATTAAAAAATATCATAGAACATAAATTGTAGGAAACATAATTCTCTACAAAAAAGGTCTCTTAACATTTTGCCATAGCTCGCTTCGTTTCCGAGATATTTGCAGATATATCTCAAGGGAAGGGGCCTGACGGACATGTTTCGAGATATTTCTTCTTCTTGTTGTTCTTCTTCTGCACAGCTAAGCTGGAAGTGGCATTTGCAGCTCGCAATAGTGCAGAGTTATCTCAAAGAAAGGGGCCACGGTGTTTCTGTATCTCTATTATGTTGGTGCGGCTTCGGAACTTTTAAATATCTTGATATATCTCGAGAACTACGCATCTGATCAAAAAATATCATAGAACATAAAACGTAGGAAACTTAATTCTCTACAAAAAAGGTCTCTTAACATTTTGCCATAGCTCGCTTCGTTTCCGAGATATTTGCAGATTTATCTCAAGGGAAGGGGCCTGACGGACATGTTTCGAGATATTTCTTCTACTTGTTGTTCTTCTTCTGCACAGCTAAGCTGGAAGTGGCATTTGCAGCTCGCAATAGTGCAGAGTTATCTCAAAGAAAGGGGCCACGGTGTTTCTGTATCTCTATTATGTTGGTGCGGCTTCGGAACTTTTAAATATCTCGATATATCTCGAAAACTACGCTTCTGATCAAAAAATATCATAGAACATAAATTGTAGGAAACATAATTCTCTACAAAAAAGGTCTCTTAACATTTTGCCATAGCTCGCTTCGTTTCCGAGATATTTGCAGATATATCTCAAGGGAAGGGGCCTGACGGACATATTTCGAGATATTTCTTCTTCTTGTTGTTCTTCTTCTGCACAGCTAAGCTGGAAGTGGCATTTGCAGCTCGCAATAGTGCAGAGTTATCTCAAAGAAAGGGGCCACGGTGTTTCTGTATCTCTATTATGTTGGTGAGGCTTCGGAACTTTTAAATATCTCGATATATCTCGAAAACTACGGTTCTGATTAAAAAATATCATAGAACATAAATTGTAGGAAACATAATTCTCTACAAAAAAGGTCTCTTAACATTTTGCCATAGCTCGCTTCGTTTCCGAGATATTTGCAGATATATCTCAAGGGAAGGGGCCTGACGGACATGTTTCGAGATATTTCTTCTTCTTGTTGTTCTTCTTCTGCACAGCTAAGCTGGAAGTGGCATTTGCAGCTCGCAATAGTGCAGAGTTATCTCAAAGAAAGGGGCCACGGTGTTTCTGTATCTCTATTATGTTGGTGCGGCTTCGGAACTTTTAAATATCTTGATATATCTCGAGAACTACGCATCTGATCAAAAAATATCATAGAACATAAAACGTAGGACACCTAATTCTCTACAAAAAAGGTCTCTTAACATTTTGCCATAGCTCGCTTCGTTTCCGAGATATTTGCAGATTTATCTCAAGGGAAGGGGCCTGACGGACATGTTTCGAGATATTTCTTCTACTTGTTGTTCTTCTTCTGCACAGCTAAGCTGGAAGTGGCATTTGCAGCTCGCAATAGTGCAGAGTTATCTCAAAGAAAGGGGCCACGGTGTTTCTGTATCTCTATTATGTTGGTGCGGCTTCGGAACTTTTAAATATCTCGATATATCTCGAGAACTACGCATCTGATCAAAAAATATCATAGAACATAAAAAGTAGGAAACTTAATTCGCTACAAAAAAGGTCTCTTAACATTTTGCCATAGCTCGCTTCGTTTCCGAGATATTTGCAGATATATCTCAAGGGAAGGGGCCTGACGGACATATTTCGAGATATTTCTTCTTCTTGTTGTTCTTCTTCTGCACAGCTAAGCTGGAAGTGGCATTTGCAGCTCGCAATAGTGCAGAGTTATCTCAAAGAAAGGGGCCACGGTGTTTCTGTATCTCTATTATGTTGGTGAGGCTTCGGAACTTTTAAATATCTCGATATATCTCGAAAACGACGGTTCTGATTAAAAAATATCATAGAACATAAATTGTAGGAAACATAATTCTCTACAAAAAAGGTCTCTTAACATTTTGCCATAGCTCGCTTCGTTTCCGAGATATTTGCAGATATATCTCAAGGGAAGGGGCCTGACGGACATGTTTCGAGATATTTCTTCTTCTTGTTGTTCTTCTTCTGCACAGCTAAGCTGGAAGTGGCATTTGCAGCTCGCAATAGTGCAGAGTTATCTCAAAGAAAGGGGCCACGGTGTTTCTGTATCTCTATTATGTTGGTGCGGCTTCGGAACTTTTAAATATCTTGATATATCTCGAGAACTACGCATCTGATCAAAAAATATCATAGAACATAAAACGTAGGAAACCTAATTCTCTACAAAAAAGGTCTCTTAACATTTTGCCATAGCTCGCTTCGTTTCCGAGATATTTGCAGATTTACCTCAAGGGAAGGGGCCTGACGGACATGTTTCGAGATATTTCTTCTACTTGTTGTTCTTCTTCTGCACAGCTAAGCTGGAAGTGGCATTTGCAGCTCGCAATAGTGCAGAGTTATCTCAAAGAAAGGGGCCACGGTGTTTCTGTATCTCTATTATGTTGGTGCGGCTTCGGAACTTTTAAATATCTCGATATATCTCGAGAACTACGCATCTGATCAAAAAATATCATAGAACATAAAAAGTAGGAAACTTAATTCGCTACAAAAAAGGTCTCTTAACATTTTGCCATAGCTCGCTTCGTTTCCGAGATATTTGCAGATATATCTCAAGGGAAGGGGCCTGACGGACATATTTCGAGATACTTTTTCTTCTTGTTGTTCTTCTTCTGCACAGCTAAGCTGGAAGTGGCATTTGCAGCTCGCAATCGTGCAGAGCTATCTCAAAGAAAGGGGCCACGGTGTTTCTGTATCTCTATTATGTTGGTGCGGCTTCGGAACTTTTAAATATCTTGATATATCTCGAGAACTACGCATCTGATCAAAAAATATCATAGAACATAAAAAGTAGGAAACTTAATTCTCTACAAAAAAGGTCTCTTAACATTTTACCATAGCTCGCTTCGTTTCCGAGATATTTGCAGATATATCTCAAGGGAAGGGGCCTGACGGACATGTTTCGAGATATTTCTTCTTCTTGTTGTTCTTCTTCTGCACAGCTAAGCTGGAAGTGGCATTTGCAGCTCGCAATAGTGCAGAGTTATCTCAAAGAAAGGGGCCACGGTGTTTCTGTATCTCTATTATGTTGGTGCGGCTTCGGAACTTTTAAATATCTCGATATATCTCGAGAACTACGCATCTGATCAAAAAATATCATAGAACATAAAAAGTAGGAAACTTAATTCGCTACAAAAAAGGTCTCTTAACATTTTGCCGTAGCTCGCTTCGTTTCCGAGATATTTGCAGATATATCTCAAGGGAAGGGGCCTGACGGACATATTTCGAGATATTTTTTTTCTTGTTGTTCTTCTTCTGCACAGCTAAGCTGGAAGTGGCATTTGCAGCTCGCAATAGTGCAGAGTCATCTCAAAGAAAGGGGCCACGGTGATTCTGTATCTCTATTATGTTGGTGCGGCTTCGGAACTTTTAAATATCTCGATATATCTCGAGAACTACGCATCTGATCAAAAAATATCATAGAACATAAAAAATAGGAAACTTAATTCGCTACAAAAAAGGTCTCTTAACATTTTGCCATAGCTCGCTTCGTTTCCGAGATATTTGCAGATATATCTCAAGGGAAGGGGCCTGACGGACATATTTCGAGATATTTTTTTTCTTGTTGTTCTTCTTCTGCACAGCTAAGCTGGAAGTGGCATTTGCAGCTCGCAATCGTGCAGAGCTATCTCAAAGAAAGGGGCCACGGTGTTTCTGTATCTCTATTATGTTGGTGCGGCTTCGGAACTTTTAAATATCTTGATATATCTCGAAAACTACGCATCTGATCAAAAAATATCGTAGAACATAAAAAGTAGGAAACTTAATTCTCTACAAATAAAGTCTCATAACATTTTACCATAGCTCGCTTCGTTTCCGAGATATTTGCAGATTTATCTCAAGGGAAGGGGCCTGACGGACATATTTCGAGATATTTCTTCTACTTGTTGTTCTTCTTCTGCACAGCTAAGCTGGAAGTGGCATTTGCAGCTCGCAATAGTGCAGAGTTATCTCAAAGAAAGGGGCCACGGTGTTTCTGTATCTCTATTACGTTGGTGCGGCTTCGGAACTTTTAAATATCTCGATATATCTCGAGAACTACGCATCTGATCAAAAAATATCATAGAACATAAAAAGTAGGAAACTTAATTTGCTACAAAAAAGGTCTCTTAACATTTTGCCATAGCTCGCTTCGTTTCCGAGATATTTGCAGATATATCTCAAGGGAAGGGGCCTGACGGACATATTTCGAGATATTTTTTTTCTTGTTGTTCTTCTTCTGCACAGCTAAGCTGGAAGTGGCATTTGCAGCTCGCAATCGTGCAGAGCTATCTCAAAGAAAGGGGCCACGGTGTTTCTGTATCTCTATTATGTTGGTGCGGCTTCGGAACTTTTAAATATCTTGATATATCTCGAAAACTACGCATCTGATCAAAAAATATCGTAGAACATAAAAAGTAGGAAACTTAATTCTCTACAAATAAAGTCTCATAACATTTTACCATAGCTCGCTTCGTTTCCGAGATATTTGCAGATATATCTCAAGGGAAGGGGCCTGACGGACATGTTTCGAGATATTTCTTCTTCTTGTTGTTCTTCTTCTGCACAGCTAAGCTGGAAGTGGCATTTGCAGCTCGCAATAGTGCAGAGTTATCTCAAAGAAAGGGGCCACGGTGTTTCTGTATCTCTATTATGTTGGTGCGGCTTCGGAACTTTTAAATATCTCGATATATCTCGAGAACTACGCATCTGATCAAAAAATATCATAGAACATAAAAAGTAGGAAACTTAATTCGCTACAAAAAAGGTCTCTTAACATTTTGCCGTAGCTCGCTTCGTTTCCGAGATATTTGCAGATATATCTCAAGGGAAGGGGCCTGACGGACATATTTCGAGATATTTTTTTTCTTGTTGTTCTTCTTCTGCACAGCTAAGCTGGAAGTGGCATTTGCAGCTCGCAATCGTGCAGAGCTATCTCAAAGAAAGGGGCCACGGTGTTTCTGTATCTCTATTATGTTGGTGCGGCTTCGGAACTTTTAAATATCTTGATATATCTCGAAAACTACGCATCTGATCAAAAAATATCGTAGAACATAAAAAGTAGGAAACTTAATTATCTACAAATAAAGTCTCATAACATTTTACCATAGCTCGCTTCGTTTCCGAGATATTTGCAGATTTATCTCAAGGGAAGGGGCCTGACGGACATATTTCGAGATATTTCTTCTACTTGTTGTTCTTCTTCTGCACAGCTAAGCTGGAAGTGGCATTTGCAGCTCGCAATAGTGCAGAGTTATCTCAAAGAAAGGGGCCACGGTGTTTCTGTATCTCTATTACGTTGGTGCGGCTTCGGAACTTTTAAATATCTCGATATATCTCGAGAACTACGCATCTGATCAAAAAATATCATAGAACATAAAAAGGAGGAAACTTAATTCGCTACAAAAAAGGTCTCTTAACATTTTGCCATAGCTCGCTTCGTTTCCGAGATATTTGCAGATATATCTCAAGGGAAGGGGCCTGACGGACATATTTCGAGATATTTTTTTTCTTGTTGTTCTTCTTCTGCACAGCTAAGCTGGAAGTGGCATTTGCAGCTCGCAATCGTGCAGAGCTATCTCAGAGAAAGGGGCCACGGTGTTTCTGTATCTCTATTATGTTGGTGCAGCTTCGGAACTTTTAAATATCTTGATATATCTCGAAAACTACGCATCTGATCAAAAAATATCGTAGAACATAAAAAGTAGGAAACTTAATTCTCTACAAATAAAGTCTCATAACATTTTACCATAGCTCGCTTCGTTTCCGAGATATTTGCAGATATATCTCAAGGGAAGGGGCCTGACGGACATGTTTCGAGATATTTCTTCTTCTTGTTGTTCTTCTTCTGCACAGCTAAGCTGGAAGTGGCATTTGCAGCTCGCAATAGTGCAGAGTTATCTCAAAGAAAGGGGCCACGGTGTTTCTGTATCTCTATTATGTTGGTGCGGCTTCGGAACTTTTAAATATCTCGATATATCTCGAGAACTACGCATCTGATCAAAAAATATCATAGAACATAAAAAGTAGGAAACTTAATTCGCTACAAAAAAGGTCTCTTAACATTTTGCCGTAGCTCGCTTCGTTTCCGAGATATTTGCAGATATATCTCAAGGGAAGGGGCCTGACGGACATATTTCGAGATATTTTTTTTCTTGTTGTTCTTCTTCTGCACAGCTAAGCTGGAAGTGGCATTTGCAGCTCGCAATCGTGCAGAGCTATCTCAAAGAAAGGGGCCACGGTGTTTCTGTATCTCTATTATGTTGGTGCGGCTTCGGAACTTTTAAATATCTTGATATATCTCGAAAACTACGCATCTGATCAAAAAATATCGTAGAACATAAAAAGTAGGAAACTTAATTATCTACAAATAAAGTCTCATAACATTTTACCATAGCTCGCTTCGTTTCCGAGATATTTGCAGATTTATCTCAAGGGAAGGGGCCTGACGGACATATTTCGAGATATTTCTTCTACTTGTTGTTCTTCTTCTGCACAGCTAAGCTGGAAGTGGCATTTGCAGCTCGCAATAGTGCAGAGTTATCTCAAAGAAAGGGGCCACGGTGTTTCTGTATCTCTATTACGTTGGTGCGGCTTCGGAACTTTTAAATATCTCGATATATCTCGAGAACTACGCATCTGATCAAAAAATATCATAGAACATAAAAAGTAGGAAACTTAATTCGCTACAAAAAAGGTCTCTTAACATTTTGCCATAGCTCGCTTCGTTTCCGAGATATTTGCAGATATATCTCAAGGGAAGGGGCCTGACGGACATATTTCGAGATATTTTTTTTCTTGTTGTTCTTCTTCTGCACAGCTAAGCTGGAAGTGGCATTTGCAGCTCGCAATAGTGCAGAGTCATCTCAAAGAAAGGGGCCACGGTGATTCTGTATCTCTATTATGTTGGTGCGGCTTCGGAACTTTTAAATATCTCGATATATCTCGAGAACTACGCATCTGATCAAAAAATATCATAGAACATAAAAAATAGGAAACTTAATTCGCTACAAAAAAGGTCTCTTAACATTTTGCCATAGCTCGCTTCGTTTCCGAGATATTTGCAGATATATCTCAAGGGAAGGGGCCTGACGGACATATTTCGAGATATTTTTTTTCTTGTTGTTCTTCTTCTGCACAGCTAAGCTGGAAGTGGCATTTGCAGCTCGCAATCGTGCAGAGCTATCTCAAAGAAAGGGGCCACGGTGTTTCTGTATCTCTATTATGTTGGTGCGGCTTCGGAACTTTTAAATATCTTGATATATCTCGAAAACTACGCATCTGATCAAAAAATATCGTAGAACATAAAAAGTAGGAAACTTAATTCTCTACAAATAAAGTCTCATAACATTTTACCATAGCTCGCTTCGTTTCCGAGATATTTGCAGATTTATCTCAAGGGAAGGGGCCTGACGGACATATTTCGAGATATTTCTTCTACTTGTTGTTCTTCTTCTGCACAGCTAAGCTGGAAGTGGCATTTGCAGCTCGCAATAGTGCAGAGTTATCTCAAAGAAAGGGGCCACGGTGTTTCTGTATCTCTATTACGTTGGTGCGGCTTCGGAACTTTTAAATATCTCGATATATCTCGAGAACTACGCATCTGATCAAAAAATATCATAGAACATAAAAAGTAGGAAACTTAATTCGCTACAAAAAAGGTCTCTTAACATTTTGCCATAGCTCGCTTCGTTTCCGAGATATTTGCAGATATATCTCAAGGGAAGGGGCCTGACGGACATATTTCGAGATATTTTTTTTCTTGTTGTTCTTCTTCTGCACAGCTAAGCTGGAAGTGGCATTTGCAGCTCGCAATCGTGCAGAGCTATCTCAAAGAAAGGGGCCACGGTGTTTCTGTATCTCTATTATGTTGGTGCGGCTTCGGAACTTTTAAATATCTTGATATATCTCGAAAACTACGCATCTGATCAAAAAATATCGTAGAACATAAAAAGTAGGAAACTTAATTCTCTACAAATAAAGTCTCATAACATTTTGCCATAGCTCGCTTCGTTTCCGAGATATTTGCAGATTTATCTCAAGGGAAGGGGCCTGACGGACATATTTCGAGATATTTCTTCTTCTTGTTGTTCTTCTTCTGCACAGCTAAGCTGGAAGTGGCATTTGCGGCTCGCACTAGTGCAGAGTTATCTCAAAGAGAGGGGCCACGGTGTTTCTGTATATCTATTATGTTGGTGCGGCTTCGGAACTTTTAAATATCTCGATATATCTCGAAAACTACACTTCTGATCAAAAAATATCATAGAACATAAATTGTAGGAAACATAATTCTCTACAAAAAAGGTCTCTTAACATTTTGGCATAGCTCGCTTCGTTTCCGAGATATTTGCAGATATATCTCAAGGGAAGGGGCCTGACGGACATATTTCGAGATATTTCTTCTTCTTGTTGTTCTTCTTCTGCACAGCTAAGCTGGAAGTGGCATTTGCGGCTCGCACTAGTGCAGAGTTATCTCAAGGAAAGGGGCCACCGTGTTTCTGTATCTCTATTATGTTGGTGCGGTTTCGCAACTTTTAAATATCTCGATATATCTCGAAAACTACGCTTCTGATCAAAAAATATCATAGAACATAAATTGTAGGAAACATAATTCTCTACAAAAAAGGTCTCTTAACATTTTGGCATAGCTCGCTTCGTTTCCGAGATATTTGCAGATATATCTCAAGGGAAGGGGCCTGACGGACATATTTCGAGATATTTCTTCTTCTTGTTGTTCTTCTTCTGCACAGCTAAGCTGGAAGTGGCATTTGCGGCTCGCACTAGTGCAGAGTTATCTCAAAGAAAGGGGCCACGGTGATTCTGTATCTCTATTATGTTGGTGCGGTTTCGGAACTTTTAAATATCCCGATATATCTCGAAAACTACGCTGTTGATCAACAAATATCATAGAACATAAATTGTAGGAAACATAATTCTCTACAAAAAAGGTCTCTTAACATTTTGCCATAGCTCGCTTCGTTTCCGAGATATTTGCAGATATATCTCAAGGGAAGGGGCCTGACGGACATATTTCGAGATATTTCTTCTTCTTGTTGTTCTTCTTCTGCACAGCTAAGCTGGAATTGGCATTTGCGGCTCGCACTAGTGCAGAGTTATCTCAAAGAAAGGGGCCACGGTGGTTCTGTATCTCTATTATGTTGGTGCGGCTTCGGAACTTTTAAATATCTCGATATATCTCGAAAACTACGGTTCTGATCAAAAAATATCATAGAACATAAATTGTAGGAAACTTAATTCTCTACAAAAAATGTCTCTTAACATTTTGCCATAGCTCGCTTCGTTTCCGAAATATTTGCAGATTTATCTTAAGGGAAGGGGCCTGACTGACATATTTTGAGATATTTCTTCTTCTTGTTGTTCTTCTTCTGCACAGCTAAGCTGGAAGTGGCAGTTGCAGCTCGCAATAGTGCAGAGTTGTCTCAAAGAAAGGGGCCACGGTGATTCTGTATCCCTATTATGTTGGTGCGGCTTCGGAACTTTTAAATATCTTGATATATCTCGAGAACTACGCATCTGATCAAAAAATATCATAGAACATAAAAAGTAGGAAACTTAATTCTCTACAAAAAATGTCTCTTAACATTTTGCCATAGCTCGCTTCGTTTCCGAGATATTTGCAGATATATCTCAAGGGAAGGGGCCTGACGGACATATTTCGAGATATTTCTTCTTCTTGTTGTTCTTCTTCTGCACAGCTAAGCTGGAAGTGGCATTTGCGGCTCGCACTAGTGCAGAGTTATCTCAAAGAAAGGGGCCACGGTGTTTCTGTATCTCTATTATGTTGGTGCGGCTTCGGAACTTTTAAATATCTTGATATATCTCGAGAACTACGCATCTGATCAAAAAATATCATAGAACATAAAAAGTAGGAAACTTAATTCTCTACAAAAAAGGTCTCTTAACATTTTGCCATAGCTCGCTTCGTTTCCGAGATATTTGCAGATTTATCTCAAGGGAAGGGGCCTGACGGACATATTTCGAGATATTTCTTCTTCTTGTTGTTCTTCTTCTGCACAGCTAAACTGGAAGTGGCATTTGCAGCTCGCAATAGTGCAGAGTTATCTCAAAGAAAGGGGCCACGGTGTTTCTGTATCTCTATTATGTTGGTGCGGCTTCGGAACTTTTAAATATCTTGATATATCTCGAGAACTACGCATCTGATCAAAAAATATCATAGAACATAAAAAGTAGGAAACTTAATTCTCTACAAAAAAGGTCTCTTAACATTTTGCCATAGCTCGCTTCGTTTCCGAGATATTTGCAGATTTATCTCAAGGGAAGGGGCCTGACGGACATATTTCGAGATATTTCTTCTTCTTGTTGTTCTTCTTCTGCACAGCTAAACTGGAAGTGGCATTTGCAGCTCGCAATAGTGCAGAGTTATCTCAAAGAAAGGGGCCACGGTGTTTCTGTATCTCTATTATGTTGGTGCGGCTTCGGAACTTTTAAATATCTTGATATATATCGAGAACTACGCATCTGATCAAAAAATATCATAGAACATAAAAAGTAGGAAACTTAATTCTCTACAAAAAAGGTCTCTTAACATTTTGCCATAGCTCGCTTCGTTTCCGAGATATTTGCAGATTTATCTCAAGGGAAGGGGCCTGACGGACATATTTCGAGATATTTCTTCTTCTTGTTGTTCTTCTTCTGCACAGCTAAACTGGAAGTGGCATTTGCAGCTCGCAATAGTGCAGCGTTATCTCAAAGAAAGGGGCCACGGTGTTTCTGTATCTCTATTATGTTGGTGCGGCTTCGGAACTTTTAAATATCTTGATATATCTCGAGAACTACGCATCTGATCAAAAAATATCATAGAACATAAAAAGTAGGAAACTTAATTCTCCACAAAAAAGGTCTCTTAACATTTTGCCATAGCTCGCTTCGTTTCCGAGATATTTGCAGATATATCTCAAGGGAAGGGGCCTGACGGACATATTTCGAGATATTTCTTCTTCTTGTTGTTCTTCTTCTGCACAGCTAAGCTGGAAGTGGCATTTGCGGCTCGCACTAGTGCAGAGTTATCTCAAAGAAAGGGGCCACGGTGTTTCTGTATCTCTATTATGTTGGTGCGGCTTCGGAACTTTTAAATATCTTGATATATCTCGAGAACTACGCATCTGATCAAAAAATATCATAGAACATAAAAAGTAGGAAACTGAATTCTCTACAAAAAAGATCTCTTAACATTTTGCCATAGCTCGCTTCGTTTCCGAGATATTTGCAGACATATCTCAAGGGAAGGGGCCTGACGGACATATTTCGAGATATTTTTTCTTCTTGTTGTTCTTCTTCTGCACAGCTAAGCTGGAAGTGGCATTTGCAGCTCGCAATCGTGCAGAGTTATCTCAAAGAAAGGGGCCACGGTGTTTCTGTATCTCTATTATGTTGGTGCGGCTTCGGAACTTTGAAATATCTTGATATATCTCGAGAACTACGCATCTGATCAAAAAATATCATAGAACATAAAAAGTAGGAAACTTAATTCTCTACAAAAAAGGTCTCTTAACATTTTACCATAGCTCGCTTCGTTTCCGAGATATTTGCAGATTTATCTCAAGGGAAGGGGCCTGACGGACATATTTCGAGATATTTCTTCTTGTTCTTCTTCTGCACAGCTAAGCTGGAAGTGGCATTTGCGGCTCGCACTAGTGCAGAGTTATCTCAAAGAAAGGGGCCACGGTGTTTCTGTATCTCTATTATGTTGGTGCGGCTTCGGAACTTTTAAATATCTCGATATATCTCGAAAACTACGCTTCTGATCAAAAAATATCATAGAACATAAATTGTAGGAAACATAATTCTCTACAAAAAACGTCTCTTAACATTTTGCCATAGCTCGCTTCCTTTCCGAGATATTTGCAGATTCAGCTCAAAGTAACGGGCCTGACGGACATATTACGAGATATTTCTTCTTCTTGTTGTTCTTCTTCTGCACAGCTAAGCTGGAAGTGGCATTTGCGGCTCGCACTAGTGCAGAGTTATCTCAAAGAAAGGGGCCACGGTGTTTCTGTATCTCTATTATGTTGGTGCGGCTTCGGAACTTTTAAATATCTCGATATATCTCGAAAACTACGCTTCTGATCAAAAAATATCGTAGAACATAAATTGTAGGAAACATAATTCTCTACAAAAAATGTCTCTTAACATTTTGCCATAGCTCGCTTCGTTTCCGAGATATTTGCAGATTTATCTCAAGGGAAGGGGCCTGACGGACATATTTCGAGATATTTCTTCTTCTTGTTGTTCTTCTTCTGCACAGCTAAGCTGGAAGTGGCATTTGCGGCTCGCACTAGTGCAGAGTTATCTCAAAGAAAGGGGCCACGGTGGTTCTGTATCTCTATTATGTTGGTGCGGCTTCGGAACTTTTAAATATCTCGATATATCTCGAAAACTACGGTTCTGATCAAAAAATATCATAGAACATAAATTGTAGGAAACTTAATTCTCTACAAAAAATGTCTCTTAACATTTTGCCATAGCTCGCTTCGTTTCCGAAATATTTGCAGATTTATCTTAAGGGAAGGGGCCTGACTGACATATTTTGAGATATTTCTTCTTCTTGTTGTTCTTCTTCTGCACAGCTAAGCTGGAAGTGGCAGTTGCAGCTCGCAATAGTGCAGAGTTGTCTCAAAGAAAGGGGCCACGGTGATTCTGTATCCCTATTATGTTGGTGCGGCTTCGGAACTTTTAAATATCTTGATATATCTCGAGAACTACGCATCTGATCAAAAAATATCATAGAACATAAAAAGTAGGAAACTTAATTCTCTACAAAAAATGTCTCTTAACATTTTGCCATAGCTCGCTTCGTTTCCGAGATATTTGCAGATATATCTCAAGGGAAGGGGCCTGACGGACATATTTCGAGATATTTCTTCTTCTTGTTGTTCTTCTTCTGCACAGCTAAGCTGGAAGTGGCATTTGCGGCTCGCACTAGTGCAGAGTTATCTCAAAGAAAGGGGCCACGGTGTTTCTGTATCTCTATTATGTTGGTGCGGCTTCGGAACTTTTAAATATCTTGATATATCTCGAGAACTACGCATCTGATCAAAAAATATCATAGAACATAAAAAGTAGGAAACTTAATTCTCTACAAAAAAGGTCTCTTAACATTTTGCCATAGCTCGCTTCGTTTCCGAGATATTTGCAGATTTATCTCAAGGGAAGGGGCCTGACGGACATATTTCGAGATATTTCTTCTTCTTGTTGTTCTTCTTCTGCACAGCTAAGCTGGAAGTGGCATTTGCAGCTCGCAATAGTGCAGAGTTATCTCAAAGAAAGGGTCCACGATGATTCTGTATCTCTATTATGTTGGTGCGGCTTCGGAACTTTTAAATATCTTGATATATCTCGAGAACTACGCATCTGATCAAAAAATATCATAGAACCTAAAAAGTAGGAAACTTAATCCTCTACAAAAAAGGTCTCTTAACATTTTGCCATAGCTCGCTTCGTTTCCGAGATATTTGCAGACATATCTCAAGGGAAGGGGCCTGACGGACATATTTCGAGATATTTTTTCTTCTTGTTGTTCTTCTTCTGCACAGCTAAGCTGGAAGTGGCATTTGCAGCTCGCAATCGTGCAGAGTTATCTCAAAGAAAGGGGCCACGGTGTTTCTGTATCTCTATTATGTTGGCGCGGCTTCGGAACTTTTAAATATCTTGATATATCTCGAGAACTACGCATCTGATCAAAAAATATCATAGAACATAAAAAGTAGGAAACTTAATTCTCTACAAAAAAGGTCTCTTAACATTTTACCATAGCTCGCTTCGTTTCCGAGATATTTGCAGATTTATCTCAAGGGAAGGGGCCTGACGGACATATTTCGAGATATTTCTTCTTGTTCTTCTTCTGCACAGCTAAGCTGGAAGTGGCATTTGCTGCTCGCACTAGTGCAGAGTTATCTCAAAGAAAGGGGCCACGGTGTTTCTGTATCTCTATTATGTTGGTGCGGCTTCGGAACTTTTAAATATCTCGATATATCTCGAAAACTACGCTTCTGATCAAAAAATATCATAGAACATAAATTGTAGGAAACATAATTCTCTACAAAAAACGTCTCTTAACATTTTGCCATAGCTCGCTTCCTTTCCGAGATATTTGCAGATTCAGCTCAAAGTAACGGGCCTGACGGACATATTACGAGATATTTCTTCTTCTTGTTGTTCTTCTTCTGCACAGCTAAGCTGGAAGTGGCATTTGCGGCTCGCACTAGTGCAGAGTTATCTCAAAGAAAGGGGCCACGGTGTTTCTGTATCTCTATTATGTTGGTGCGGCTTCGGAACTTTTAAATATCTCGATATATCTCGAAAACTACGCTTCTGATCAAAAAATATCACAGAACATAAATTGTAGGAAACATAATTCTCTACAAAAAAGGTCTCTTAACATTTTGCCATAGCTCGCTTCCTTTCCGAGATATTTGCAGATATATCTCAAGGGAAGGGGCCTGACGGACATATTTCGAGATATTTCTTCTTCTTGTTGTTCTTCTTATGCACAGCTAAGCTGGAAGTGGCATTTGCGGCTCGCACTAGTGCAGAGTTATCTCAAAGAAAGGGGCCACGGTGTTTCTGTATCTCTATTATGTTGGTGCGGCTTCGGAACTTTTAAATATCTCGATATATCTCGAAAACTACGCTTCTGATCAAAAAATATCGTAGAACATAAATTGTAGGAAACATAATTCTCTACAAAAAATGTCTCTTAACATTTTGCCATAGCTGGCTTCGTTTCCGAGATATTTGCAGATTTATCTCAAGGGAAGGGGCCTGACGGACATATTTCGAGATATTTCTTCTTCTTGTTGTTCTTCTTCTGCACAGCTAAGCTGGAAGTGGCATTTGCAGCTCGCAATAGTGCAGAGTTATCTCAAAGAAAGGGGCCACGGTGTTTCTGTATCTCTATTATGTTGGTGCGGCTTCGGAACTTTTAAATATCTTGATATATATCGAGAACTACGCATCTGATCAAAAAATATCATAGAACATAAAAAGTAGGAAACTTAATTCTCTACAAAAAAGGTCTCTTAACATTTTGCCATAGCTCGCTTCGTTTCCGAGATATTTGCAGATATATCTCAAGGGAAGGGGCCTGACGGACATATTTCGAGATATTTTTTCTTCTTGTTGTTCTTCTTCTGCACAGCTAAACTGGAAGTGGCATTTCCAGCTCGCAATAGTGCAGAGTTATCTCAAAGAAAGGGGCCACGGTGTTTCTGTATCTCTATTATGTTGGTGCGGCTTCGGAACTTTTAAATATCTTGATATATCTCGAGAACTACGCATCTGATCAAAAAATATCATAGAACATAAAAAGTAGGAAACTTAATTCTCTACAAAAAAGGTCTCTTAACATTTTGCCATAGCTCGCTTCGTTTCCGAGATATTTGCAGATTTATCTCAAGGGAAGGGGCCTGACGGACATATTTCGAGATATTTCTTCTTCTTGTTGTTCTTCTTCTGCACAGCTAAACTGGAAGTGGCGTTTCCAGCTCGCAATAGTGCAGAGTTATCTCAAAGAAAGGGGCCACGGTGTTTCTGTATCTCTATTATGTTGGTGCGGCTTCGGAACTTTTAAATATCTTGATATATCTCGAGAACTACGCATCTGATCAAAAAATATCGTAGAACATAAAAAGTAGGAAACTTAATTCTCTACAAATAAATTCTCATAACATTTTGCCATAGCTCGCTTCGTTTCCGAGATATTTGCAGATTTATCTCAAGGGAAGGGGCCTGACGGACATATTTCGAGATATTTCTTCTTCTTGTTGTTCTTCTTCTGCACAGCTAAGCTGGAAGTGGCATTTGCAGCTCGCAATAGTGCAGAGTTATCTCAAAGAAAGGGGCCACGGTGTTTCTGTATCTCTATTATGTTGGTGCGGCTTCGGAACTTTTAAATATCTTGATATATATCGAGAACTACGCATCTGATCAAAAAATATCATAGAACATAAAAAGTAGGAAACTTAATTCTCTACAAAAAAGGTCTCTTAACATTTTGCCATAGCTCGCTTCGTTTCCGAGATATTTGCAGATATATCTCAAGGGAAGGGGCCTGACGGACATATTTCGAGATATTTTTTCTTCTTGTTGTTCTTCTTCTGCACAGCTAAACTGGAAGTGGCATTTCCAGCTCGCAATAGTGCAGAGTTATCTCAAAGAAAGGGGCCACGGTGTTTCTGTATCTCTATTATGTTGGTGCGGCTTCGGAACTTTTAAATATCTTGATATATCTCGAGAACTACGCATCTGATCAAAAAATATCATAGAACATAAAAAGTAGGAAACTTAATTCTCTACAAAAAAGGTCTCTTAACATTTTGCCATAGCTCGCTTCGTTTCCGAGATATTTGCAGATTTATCTCAAGGGAAGGGGCCTGACGGACATATTTCGAGATATTTCTTCTTCTTGTTGTTCTTCTTCTGCACAGCTAAACTGGAAGTGGCGTTTCCAGCTCGCAATAGTGCAGAGTTATCTCAAAGAAAGGGGCCACGGTGTTTCTGTATCTCTATTATGTTGGTGCGGCTTCGGAACTTTTAAATATCTTGATATATCTCGAGAACTACGCATCTGATCAAAAAATATCGTAGAACATAAAAAGTAGGAAACTTAATTCTCTACAAATAAATTCTCATAACATTTTGCCATAGCTCGCTTCGTTTCCGAGATATTTGCAGATTTATCTCAAGGGAAGGGGCCTGACGGACTTATTTCGAGATATTTCTTCTTCTTGTTGTTCTTCTTCTGCACAGCTAAGCTGGAAGTGGCATTTGCAGCTCGCAATAGTGCAGAGTTATCTCAAAGAAAGGGGCCACGGTGTTTCTGTATCTCTATTATGTTGGTGCGGCTTCGGAACTTTTAAATATCTTGATATATCTCGAGAACTACGTATCTAATCAAAAAATATCATAGAACATAAAAAGTAGGAAACTTAATTCTCTACAAAAAAGGTCTCTTAACATTTTGCCATAGCTCGCTTCGTTTCCGAGATATTTGCAGATATATCTCAAGGGAAGGGGCCTGACGGACATATTTCGAGATATTTCTTCTTCTTGTTGTTCTTCTTATGCACAGCTAAGCTGGAAGTGTCATTTGCGGCTCGCACTAGTGCAGAGTTATCTCAAAGAAAGGGGCCACGGTGTTTCTGTATCTCTATTATGTTGGTGCGGCTTCGGAACTTTTAAATATCTCGATATATCTCGAAAACTACGCTTCTGATCAAAAAATATCGTAGAACATAAATTGTAGGAAACACAATTCTCTACAAAAAATGTCTCTTAACATTTTGCCATAGCTCGCTTCGTTTCCGAGATATTTGCAGATTTATCTCAAGGGAAGGGGCCTGACGGACATATTTCGAGATATTTCTTCTTCTTGTTGTTCTTCTTCTGCACAGCTAAGCTGGAAGTGGCATTTGCAGCTCGCAATAGTGCAGAGTTATCTCAAAGAAAGGGGCCACGGTGATTCTGTATCTCTATTATGTTGGTGCGGCTTCGGAACTTTTAAATATCTTTATATATCTCGAGAACTACGCATCTGATCAAAAAATATCATAGAACATAAAAAGTAGGAAACCTAATTCTCTACAAAAAAGGTCTCTTAACATTTTGCCATAGCTCGCTTCGTTTCCGAGATATTTGCAGATTTATCTCAAGGGAAGGGGCCTGACGGACATATTTCGAGATATTTCTTCTTGTTGTTCTTCTTCTGCACAGCTAAGCTGGAAGTGGCATTTGCGGCTCGCACTAGTGCAGAGTTATCTCAAAGAAAGCGGCCACGGTGTTTCTGTATCTCTATTATGTTGGTGCGGCTTCGGAACTTTTAAATGTCTTGATATATCTCGAGAACTACGCATCTGATCAAAAAATATCAGAGAACATAAAAAGTAGGAAACTTAATTCTCTACAAAAAAGGTCTCTTAAGATTTTGCCATAGCTCGCTTCGTTTCCGAGATATTTGCAGATTTATCTCAAGGGAAGGGGCCTGACGGACATATTTCGAGATATTTCTTCTTCTTGTTGTTCTTCTTCTGCACAGCTAAACTGGAAGTGGCATTTCCAGCTCGCAATAGTGCAGAGTTATGTCAAAGGAAGGGGCCACGGTGTTTCTGTATCTCTATTATGTTGGTGCGGCTTCGGAACTTTTAAATATCTTGATATATCTCGAGAACTATGCGTCTGATCGAAAAATATCATAGAACATAAAAAGTAGGTAACTTAATTCTCTACAAAAAAGGTCTCTTAACATTTTGCCATTGCTCGCTTCGTTTCCGAGATATTTGCAGATGTATCTCAAGGGAAGGGGCCTGACGGACATATTTCGAGATATTTCTTCTTGTTGTTCTTCTTCTGCACAGCTAAGCTGGAAGTGGCATTTGCAGCTCGCAATAGTGCAGAGTTATCTCAAAGAAAGGGGCCACGGTGTTTCTGTATCTCTATTATGTTGGTGCGGCTTCGGAACTTTTAAATATCTTGATATATCTCGAGAACTACGCATCTGATCAAAAAATATCATAGAACATAAAAAGTAGGAAACTTAATTCTCTACAAAAAAGGTCTCTTAACATTTTGCCATAGCTCGCTTCGTTTCCGAGATATTTGCAGATATATCTCAAGGGAAGGGGCCTGACGGACATATTTCGAGATATTTCTTCTTGTTGTTCTTCTTCTGCACAGCTAAGCTGGAAGTGGCATTTGCGGCTCGCACTAGTGCAGAGTTATCTCAAAGAAAGGGGCCACGGTGTTTCTGTATCTCTATTATGTTGGTGCGGCTTCGGAACTTTTAAATATCTCGATATATCTCGAAAACTACGCTTCTGATCAAAAAATATCATAGAACATAAATTGTAGGAAACATAATTCTCTACAAAAAACGTCTCTTAACATTTTGCCATAGCTCGCTTCGTTTCCGAGATATTTGCAGATATATCTCAAGGGAAGGGGCCTGACGGACATATTTCGAGATATTTCTTCTTGTTGTTCTTCTTCTGTACAGCTAAGCTGGAAGTGGCATTTGCGGCTCGCACTAGTGCAGAGTTATCTCAAAGAAAGGGGCCACGGTGTTTCTGTATCTCTATTATGTTGGTGCGGCTTCGGAACTTTTAAATATCTCGATATATCTCGAAAACTACGCTTCTGATCAAAAAATATCATAGAACATAAATTGTAGGAAACATAATTCTCTACAAAAAACGTCTCTTAACATTTTGCCATAGCTCGCTTCGTTTCCGAGATATTTGCAGATTCAGCTCAAAGTAACGGGCCTGACGGACATATTTCGAGATATTTCTTCTTCTTGTTGTTCTTCTTCTGCACAGCTAAGCTGGAAGTGGCATTTGCAGCTCGCAATAGTGCAGAGTTATCTCAAAGAAAGGGGCCACGGTGATTCTGCATCTCTATTATGTTGGTGCGGCTTCGGAACTTTTAAATATCTTGATATATCTCGAGAACTACGCATCTGATCAAAAAATATCATAGAACATAAAAAGTAGGAAACTTAATTCTCTACAAAAAAGGTCTCTTAACATTTTGCCATAGCTCGCTTCGTTTCCGAGATATTTGCAGATATATCTCAAGGGAAGGGGCCTGACGGACATATTTCGAGATATTTTTTCTTCTTGTTGTTCTTCTTCTGCACAGCTAAGCTGGAAGTGGCATTTGCAGCTCGCAACCGTGCAGAGTTATCTCAAAGAAAGGGGCCACGGTGTTTCTGTATCTCTATTATGTTGGTGCGGCTTCGGAACTTTTAAATATCTTGATATATCTCGAGAACTACGCATCTGATCAAAAAATATCATAGAACATAAAAAGTAGGAAACTTAATTCTCTACAAATAAAGTCTCTTAACATTTTGCCATAGCTCGCTTGGTTTCCGAGATATTTGCAGATTTATCTCAAGGGAAGGGTCCTGACGGACATATTTCGAGATATTTCTTCTTCTTGTTGTTCTTCTTCTGCACAGCTAAGCTGGAAGTGGCATTTGCAGCTCGCAATAGTGCAGAGTTATCTCAAAGAAAGGGGCCACGGTGATTCTGTATCTCTATTATGTTGGTGCGGCTGCGGAACTTTTAAATATCTTGATATATCTCGAGAACTACGCATCTGATCAAAAAATATCATAGAACATGAAAAGTAGGAAACTTAATTCTCTACAAAAAAGGTCTCTTAACATTTTCCCATAGCTCGCTTCGTTTCCGAGATATTTGCAGATTTATCTCAAGGGAAGGGGCCTGACGGACATATTTCGAGATATTTCTTCTTCTTGTTGTTCTTCTTCTGCACAGCTAAGCTGGAAGTGGCATTTGCAGCTCGCAACCGTACAGAGTTATCTCAAAGAAAGGGGCCACGGTGTTTCTGTATCTCTATTATGTTGGTGCGGCTTCGGAACTTTTCAATATCTTGATATATCTCGAGAACTACGCATCTGATCAAAAAATATCATAGAACATAAAAAGTAGGAAACTTAATTCTCTACAAAAAAGGTCTCTTAACATTTTGCCATTGCTCGCTTCGTTTCCGAGATATTTGCAGATTTATCTCAAGGGAAGGGTCCTGACGGACATATTTCGAGATATTTCTTCTTCTTGTTGTTCTTCTTCTGCACAGCTAAGCTGGAAGTGGCATTTGCAGCTCGCAATAGTGCAGAGTTATCTCTAAGAAAGGGGCCACGGTGATTCTGTATCTCTATTATGTTGGTGCGGCTGCGGAACTTTTAAATATCTTGATATATCTCGAGAACTACGCATCTGATCAAAAAATATCATAGAACATAAAAAGTAGGAAACTTAATTCTCTACAAAAAAGGTCTCTTAACATTTTCCCATAGCTCGCTTCGTTTCCGAGATATTTGCAGATTTATCTCAAGGGAAGGGGCCTGACGGACATATTTCGAGATATTTCTTCTTCTTGTTGTTCTTCTTCTGCACAGCTAAGCTGGAAGTGGCATTTGCAGCTCGCAACCGTGCAGAGTTATCTCAAAGAAAGGGGCCACGGTGTTTCTGTATCTCTATTATGTTGGTGCGGCTTCGGAACTTTTCAATATCTTGATATATCTCGAGAACTACGCATCTGATCAAAAAATATCATAGAACATAAAAAGTAGGAAACTTAATTCTCTACAAAAAAGGTCTCTTAACATTTTGCCATTGCTCGCTTCGTTTCCGAGATATTTGCAGATTTATCTCAAGGGAAGGGGCCTGACGGACATATTTCGAGATATTTCTTCTTCTTGTTGTTCTTCTTCTGCACAGCTAAACTGGAAGTGGCATTTCCAGCTCGCAATAGTGCAGAGTTATCTCAAAGAAAGGGGCCACGGTGTTTCTGTATCTCTATTATGTTGGTGCGGCTTCGGAACTTTATATATCTCGATATATCTCGAAAACTACGCTTCTGATCAAAAAATATCATAGAACATAAATTGTAGGAAACATAATTCTCTACAAAAAAGGTCTCTTAACATTTTGCCATAGCTCGCTTCGTTTCCGAGATAATTGCAGATTTATCTCAAGGGAAGGGGCCTAACGGACATATTTCGAGATATTTCTTCTTCTTGTTGTTCTTCTTCTGCACAGCTAAGCTGGAAGTGGCATTTGCAGCTCGCAATAGTGCAGAGTTATCTCAAAGAGAGGGGCCACGGTGTTTCTGTATCTCTATTATGTTGGTGCGGCTTCGGAACTTTTAAATACCTTGATATATCTCGAGAACTACGCATCTGATCAAAAAATATCATACTACATAAAAAGTAGGAAACTTAATTCTCTACAAGAAAGGTCTCTAAACATTTTGCCATAGCTCGCTTCGTTTCCGTGATATTTGCAGATTTATCTCAAGGGAAGGGGCCTGACGGACATATTTCGAGATATTTCTTCTTCTGCACAGCTAAGCTGGAAGTGGCATTTGCAGCTCGCAATAGTGCAGAGTTATCTCAAAGAGAGGGGCCACGGTGTTTCTGTATCTCTATTATGTTGGTGCGGCTTCGGAACTGTTAAATATCTTGATATATCTCGAGAACTACGAATCTGATCAAAAAATATCATAAAACATAAAAAGTAGGAAACTTAATTCTCTACAAAAAAGGGCTCTTAACATTTTGCCATAGCTCGCTTCGTTTCCGAGATATTTGCAGATTTATCTCAAGGGAAGGGGCCTGACGGACATATTTCGAGATATTTCTTCTTCTTGTTGTTCTTCTTCTGCACAGCTAAGCTGGAAGTGGCATTTGCAGCTCGCAATAGTGCAGAGTTATCTCAAAGAGAGGGGCCACGGTGTTTCTGTATCTCTATTATGTTGGTGCGGCTTCGGAACTGTTAAATATCTTGATATATCTCGAGAACTACGCATCTGATCAAAAAATATCATACTACATAAAAAGTAGGAAACTTAATTCTCTACGAGAAAGGTCTCTAAACATTTTGCCATAGCTCGCTTCGTTTCCGAGATATTTGCAGATTTATCTCAAGGGAAGGGGCCTGACGGACATATTTCTAGATATTTCTTCTTCTTGTTGTTCTTCTTCTGCACAGCTAAGCTGGAAGTGGCATTTGCAGCTCGCAATAGTGCAGAGTTATCTCAAAGAGAGGGGCTACGGTGTTTCTGTATCTCTATTATGTTGGTGCGGCTTCGGAATTTTTAAATATCTCGATATATCTCGAAAACTACGCTTCTGATCAAAAAATATCATAGAACATAAAAAGTAGGAAACTTAATTCTCTACAAAAAAGGTCTCTTAACATTTTGCCATAGCTCGCTTCGTTTCCGAGATATTTGCAGATTTATCTCAAGGGAAGGGGCCTGACGGACATATTTCGAAATATTTCTTCTTCTTGTTGTTCTTCCTCTGCACAGCTAAGCTGGAAGTGGCATTTGCAGCTCGCAATAGTGCAGAGTTATCTCAAAGAAAGGGGCCACGGTGTTACTGTATCTCTATTATGTTGGTGCGGCTTCGGAACTTTTAAATATCTTGATATATCTCGAGAACTACGCATCTTATCAAAAAATATCATAGAACATAAAAAGTAGGAAACTTAATTCTCTACAAAAAAGGTCTCTTAACATTTTGCCATAGTTCGCTTCGTTTCCGAGATATTTGCAGATTTATCTCAAGGGAAGGGGCCTAACGGACATATTTCGAGATATTTCTTCTTCTTGTTGTTCTTCTTCTGCACAGCTAAACTGGAAGTGGCATTTCCAGCTCGCAATAGTGCAGAGTTATCTCAAAGAAAGGGGCCACGGTGTTTCTGTATCTCTATTATGTTGGTGCGGCTTCGGAACTTTTAAATATCTCGATATATCTCGAAAACTACGCTTCTGATCAAAAAATATCATAGAACATAAATTGTAGGAAACATAATTCTCTACAAAAAAGGTCTCTTAACATTTTGCCATAGCTCGCTTCGTTTCCGAGATATTTGCAGATATATCTCAAGGGAAGGGGCCTGACGGACATATTTCGAGATATTTCTTCTTCTTGTTGTTCTTCTTCTGCACAGCTAAGCTGGGAGTGGCATTTGCAGCTCGCAATAGTGCAGAGTTATCTCAAAGAAAGGGGCCACGGTGTTTCTGTATCTCTATTATGTTGGTGCGGCTTCGGAACTTTTAAATATCTTGATATATCTCGAGAACTACGCATCTGATCAAAAAATATCATAGAACATAAAACGTAGGAAACTTAATTCTCTACAAAAAAGGTCTCTTAACATTTTGCCATAGCTCGCTTCGTTTCCGAGATATTTGCAGATTTATCTCAAGGGAAGGGACCTGACGGACATATTTCGAGATATTTCTTCTTCTTGTTGTTCTTCTTCTGCACAGCTAAGCTGGAAGTGGCATTTGCGGCTCGCACTATTGCAGAGTTATCTCAAAGAAAGGAGCCACGGTGTTTCTGTATCTCTATTATGTTGGTGCGGCTTCGGAACTTTTAAATATCTCGATATATCTCGAAAACTACGCTTCTGATAAAAAAATATCATAGAACATAAAAAGTAGGAAACTTAATTCTCTACCAAAAAGGTCTCTTAACATTTTGCCATAGCTCTTTTCGTTTCCGAGATATTTGCAGATTTATCTCAAGGGAAGGGGCCTGACGGACATATTTCGAGATATTTCTTCTTCTTGTTGTTCTTCTTCTGCACAGCTAAGCTGGAAGTGGCATTTGCAGCTCGCAATAGTGCAGAGTTATCTCAAAGAAAGGGGCCACGGTGTTACTGTATCTCTATTATGTTGGTGCGGCTTCGGAACTTTTAAATATCTTGATATATCTCGAGAACTACGCATCTTATCAAAAAATATCATAGAACATAAAAAGTAGGAAACTTAATTCGCTACAAAAAAGGTCTCTTAACATTTTGCCATAGCTCGCTTCGTTTCCGAGATATTTGCAGATTTATCTCAAGGGAAGGGGCCTAACGGACATATTTCGAGATATTTCTTCTTCTTGTTGTTCTTCTTCTGCACAGCTAAACTGGAAGTGGCATTTCCAGCTCGCAATAGTGCAGAGTTATGTCAAAGAAAGGGGCCACGGTGTTTCTATATCTCTATTATGTTGGTGCGGCTTCGGAACTTTTAAATATCTCGATATATCTCGAAAACTACGCATCTGATCAAAAAATATCATAGAACATAAATTGTAGGAAACATAATTCTCTACAAAAAAGGTCTCTTAACATTTTGCCATAGCTCGCTTCGTTTCCGAGATATTTGCAGATATATCTCAAGGGAAGGGGCCTGACGGACATATTTCGAGATATTTCTTCTTCTTGTTGTTCTTCTTCTGCACAGCTAAGCTGGAAGTGGCATTTGCAGCTCGCAATAGTGCAGAGTTATCTCAAAGAAAGGGGCCACGGTGTTTCTGTATCTCTATTATGTTGGTGCGGCTTCGGAACTTTTAAATATCTTGATATATCTCGAGAACTACGCATCTCATCAAAAAATATCATAGAACATAAAAAGTAGGAAACTTAATTCTCTACAAAAAAGGTCTCTTAACATTTTGCCATAGCTCGCTTCGTTTCCGAGATATTTGCAGATTTATCTCAAGGGAAGGGGCCTGACGGACATATTTCGAGATATTTCTTCTTCTTGTTGTTCTTCTTCTGCACAGCTAAGCTGGAAGTGGCATTTGCAGCTCGCAATAGTGCAGAGTTATCTCAAAGAAAGGGGCCACGGTGTTTCTGTATCTCTATTATGTTGGTGCGGCTTCGGAACTTTTAAATATCATGATATATCTCGAGAACTACGCATCTCATCAAAAAATATCATAGAACATAAAAAGTAGGAAACTCAATTCTCTACAAAAAAGGTCTCTTAACATTTTGCCATAGCTCGCTTCGTTTCCGAGATATTTGCAGATTTATCTCAAGGGAAGGGGCCTGACGGACATATTTCTAGATATTTCTTCTTCTTGTTGTTCTTCTTCTGCACAGCTAAGCTGGAAGTGGCATTTGCAGCTCGCAATAGTGCAGAGTTATCTCAAAGAGAGGGGCCACGGTGTTTCTGTATCTCTATTATGTTGGTGCGGCTTCGGAACTTTTAAATATCTTGATATATCTCGAGAACTACGCATCTGATTAAAAAATATCATAGAACATAAAAAGTAGGAAACTCAATTCTCTACAAATAAGGTCTCTTAACATTTTGCCATAGCTCGCTTCGTTTCCGAGATATTTGCAGATTTATCTCAAGGGAAGGGGCCTGGCGGACATATTTCGAGATATTTCTTCTTCTTGTTGTTCTTCTTCTGCACAGCTAAGCTGGAAGTGGCATTTGCAGCTCGCAATAGTGCAGCGTTATCTCAAAGAAAGGGGCCACGGTGTTTCTGTATCTCTATTATGTTGGTGCGGCTTCGGGACTTTTAAATATCTTGATATATCTCGAGAACTACGCATCTGATCAAAAAATATCATAGAACATAAAAAGTAGGAAGCTTAATTCTCTACAAAAAAGGTCTCTTAACATTTTGCCGTAGCTCGCTTCGTTTCCGAGATATTTGCAGATTTATCTCAAGGGAAGGGGCCTGACGGACATATTTCGAGGTATTTCTTCTTCTTGTTGTTCTTCTTCTGCACAGCTAAGCTGGAAGTGGCATTTGCAGGTCGCAATAGTGCAGAGTTATCTCAAAGAAAGGGGCCACGGTGTTTCTGTATCTCTATTATGTTGGTGCGGCTTCGGAAATTTTAAATATCTTGATATATCTCGAGAACCACGCATCTGATCAAAAAATATCATAGAACATAAAAAGTAGGAAACTTAATTCTCTACAAATAAGGTCTCTTAACGTTTTGCCGTAGCTCGCTTCGTTTCCGAGATATTTGCAGATTTATCTCAAGGGTAGGGGCCTGACGGACATATTTCGAGATATTTCTTCTTCTTGTTGTTCTTCTTCTGCACAGCTAAGCTGGAAGTGGCATTTGCAGCGCGCAATAGTGCAGAGTTATCTCAAAGAAAGGGGCCACGGTGTTTCTGTATCTCTATTATGTTGGTGCGGCTTCGGAACTTTTAAACATCTTGATATATCTGGAGAACTACGCATCTCATCAAAAAATATCATAGAACATAAAAAGTAGGAAACTTAATTCTCTACAAAAAAGGTCTCTTAACATTTTGCCATAGCTCGCTTCGTTTCCGAGATATTTGCAGATTTATCTCAAGGGAAGGGGCCTGACGGACATATTTCGAGATATTTCTTCTTCTTGTTGTTCTTCTTCTGCACAGCTAAGCTGGAAGTGGCATTTGCAGCTCGCAATAGTGCAGCGTTATCTCAAAGAAAGGGGCCACGGTGTTTCTGTATCTCTATTATGTTGGTGCGGCTTCGGGACTTTTAAATATCTTGATATATCTCGAGAACTACGCATCTGATCAAAAAATATCATAGAACATAAAAAGTAGGAAGCTTAATTCTCTACAAAAAAGGTCTCTTAACATTTTGCCGTAGCTCGCTTCGTTTCCGAGATATTTGCAGATTTATCTCAAGGGAAGGGGCCTGACGGACATATTTCGAGGTATTTCTTCTTCTTGTTGTTCTTCTTCTGCACAGCTAAGCTGGAAGTGGCATTTGCAGGTCGCAATAGTGCAGAGTTATCTCAAAGAAAGGGGCCACGGTGTTTCTGTATCTCTATTATGTTGGTGCGGCTTCGGAAATTTTAAATATCTTGATATATCTCGAGAACCACGCATCTGATCAAAAAATATCATAGAACATAAAAAGTAGGAAACTTAATTCTCTACAAATAAGGTCTCTTAACGTTTTGCCGTAGCTCGCTTCGTTTCCGAGATATTTGCAGATTTATCTCAAGGGTAGGGGCCTGACGGACATATTTCGAGCTATTTCTTCTTCTTGTTGTTCTTCTTCTGCACAGCTAAGCTGGAAGTGGCATTTGCAGCGCGCAATAGTGCAGAGTTATCTCAAAGAAAGGGGCCACGGTGTTTCTGTATCTCTATTATGTTGGTGCGGCTTCGGAACTTTTAAACATCTTGATATATCTGGAGAACTACGCATCTCATCAAAAAATATCATGGAACATAAAAAGTAGGAAACTTAATTCTCTACAAAAAAGGTCTCTTAACATTTTGCCATAGCTCGCTTCGTTTCCGAGATATTTGCAGATTTATCTCAAGGGAAGGGGCCTGACGGACATATTTCGAGATATTTCTTCTTCTTGTTGTTCTTCTTCTGCACAGCTAAGCTGGAAGTGGCATTTGCAGCTCGCAATAGTGCAGAGTTATCTCAAAGAAAGGGGCCACGGTGTTTCTGTATCTCTATTATGTTGGTGCGGCTTCGGAACTTTTAAATATCTTGATATATCTCGAGAACTACGCATCTCATCAAAAAATATCATAGAACATAAAAAGTAGGAAACTCAATTCTCTACAAAAAAGGTCTCTTAACATTTTGCCATAGCTCGCTTCGTTTCCGAGATATTTGCAGATTTATCTCAAGGGAAGGTGCCTGACGGACATATTTCGAGATATTTCTTCTTCTTGTTGTTCTTCTTCTGCACAGCTAAACTGGAAGTGGCGTTTCCAGCTCGCAATAGTGCAGAGTTATCTCAAAGAAAGGAGCCACGGTGTTTCTGTATCTCTATTATGTTGGTGCGGCTTCGGAACTTTTAAATATCTTGATATATCTCGAGAACTACGCATCTGATTAAAAAATATCATAGAACATAAAAAGTAGGAAACTCAATTCTCTACAAATAAGGTCTCTTAACATTTTGCCATAGCTCGCTTCGTTTCCGAGATATTTGCAGATTTATCTCAAGGGAAGGGGCCTGGCGGACATATTTCGAGATATTTCTTCTTCTTGTTGTTCTTCTTCTGCACAGCTAAGCTGGAAGTGGCATTTGCAGCGCGCAATAGTGCAGAGTTGTCTCAAAGAAAGGGGCCACGGTGTTTCTGTATCTCTATTATGTTGGCGCGGCTTCGGAACTTTTAAATATCTCGATATATCTCGAAAACTACGCTTCTGATCAAAAAATATCAGAGAACGTAAATTGTAGGAAACATAATTCTCTACAAAAAAGGTCTCTTAACATTTTGCCATAGCTCGCTTCGTTTCCGAGATATTTGCAGATTTATCTCAAGGGAAGGGGCCTGACGGACATATTTCGAGATATTTCTTCTTCTTGTTGTTCTTCTTCTGCACAGCTAAGCTGGAAGTGGCATTTGCAGCTCGCAATAGTGCAGCGTTATCTCAAAGAAAGGGGCCACGGTGTTTCTGTATCTCTATTATGTTGGTGCGGCTTCGGGACTTTTAAATATCTTGATATATCTCGAGAACTACGCATCTGATCAAAAAATATCATAGAACATAAAAAGTAGGAAGCTTAATTCTCTACAAAAAAGGTCTCTTAACATTTTGCCATAGCTCGCTTCGTTTCCGAGATATTTGCAGATTTATCTCAAGGGAAGGGGCCTGACGGACATATTTCGAGATATTTCTTCTTCTTGTTGTTCTTCTTCTGCACAGCTAAGCTGGAAGTGGCATTTGCAGGTCGCAATAGTGCAGAGTTATCTCAAAGAAAGGGGCCACGGTGTTTCTGTACCTCTATTATGTTGGTGCGGCTTCGGAACTTTTAAATATCTCGATATATCTCGAAAACTACGCTTCTGATCAAAAAATATCAGAGAACGTGAATTGTAGGAAACATAATTCTCTACAAAAAAGGTCTCTTAACATTTTGCCATAGCTCGCTTCGTTTCCGAGATATTTGCAGATTTATCTCAAGGGTAGGGGCCTGACGGACATATTTCGAGATATTTCTTCTTCTTGTTGTTCTTCTTCTGCACAGCTAAGCTGGAAGTGGCATTTGCAGCGCAAAATAGTGCAGAGTTATCTCAGAGAAAGGGGCCACGGTGTTTCTGTATCTCTATTATGTTGGTGCGGCTTCGGAACTTTTAAATATCTTGATATATCTCGAGAACTACGCATCTGATCAAAAAATATCATAGAACATAAAAAGTAGGAACCCTAATTTTCTACAAAAAAGGTCTCTTAACATTTTGCCGTAGCTCGCTTCGTTTCCGAGATATTTGCAGATTTATCTCAAGGAAAGGGGCCTGACGGACATATTTCGAAATATTTCTTCTTCTTGTTGTTCTTCTTCTGCACAGCTAAGCTGGAAGTGGCATTTGCAGCTCGCAATAGTGCAGAGTTATCTCAAAGAAAGGGGCCACGGTGTTTCTGTACCTCTATTATGTTGGTGCGGCTTCGGAACTTTTAAATATCTTGATATATCTCGAGAACTACGCATCTGATCAAAATATATCATAGAACATAAAAAGTAGGAAACTTAATTCTCTACAGAAAAGGTCTCTTAACATTTTCCCATAGCTGGCATTGTTTCCGAGATATTTGCAGATTTAGCTCAAGGAAGGGGCCTGACGGACATATTCAGAGATATTTCTTCTTCTTGTTGTTCCTCTTCTGCACAGCTAAGCTGGAAGTGGCATTTGCAGCTCGCAATAGTGCAGAGTTATCTCAAAGAAAGAGGCCACGGTGTTTCTGTACCTCTATTATGTTGGTGCAGCTTCGGAACTTTTAAATATCTTGATATATCTCGAGAACTACGCATCTGATCAAAAAATATCATACAACATAAAAAGTAGGAAACCTAATTTTCTACAAAAAAGGTCTATTAACATTTTGCCGTAGCTCGCTTCGTTTCCGAGATATTTGCAGATTTATCTCAAGGGAAGGGGCCTGACGGACATATTTCGAAATATTTCTTCTTCTTGTTGTTCTTCTTCTGCACAGCTAAGCTGGAAGTGGCATTTGCAGCTCGCAATAGTGCAGAGTTATCTCAAAGAAAGGGGCCACGGTGTTTCTGTATCTCTATTATGTTGGTGCGGCTTCGGAACTTTTAAATATCTTGATATATCTCGAGAACTACGCATCTGATCAAAAAATATCATAGAACATAAAAAGTAGGAAACCTAATTTTCTACAAAAAACGTCTCTTAACATTTTGCCGTAGCTCGCTTCGTTTCCGAGATATTTGCAGATTTATCTCAAGGGAAGGGGCCTGACGGACATATTTCGAGGTATTTCTTCTTCTTGTTGTTCTTCTTCTGCACAGCTAAGCTGGAAGTGGCATTTGCAGGTCGCAATAGTGCAGAGTTATCTCAAAGAAAGGGGCCACGGTGTTTCTGTATCTCTATTATGTTGGTGCGGCTTCGGAAATTTTAAATATCTTGATATATCTCGAGAACCACGCATCTGATCAATAAATATCATAGAACATAAAAAGTAGGAAACTTAATTCTCTACAAATAAGGTCTCTCAACATTTTGCCGTAGCTCGCTTCGTTTCCGAGATATTTGCAGATTTATCTCAAGGGTAGGGGCCTGACGGACATATTTCGAGATATTTCTTCTTCTTGTTGTTCTTCTTCTGCACAGCTAAGCTGGAAGTGGCATTTGCAGCGCGCAATAGTGCAGAGTTATCTCAAAGAAAGGGGCCACGGTGTTTCTGTATCTCTATTATGTTGGTGCGGCTTCGGAACTTTTAAATATCTTGATATATCTCGAGAACTACGCATCTGATCAAAAAATATCATAGAACATAAAAAGTAGGTAACCTAATTCTCTACAAAAAAGGTCTCTTAACATTTTGCCATAGCTCGCTTCGTTTCCGAGATATTTGCAGATTTATCTCAAGGGAAGGGGCCTGACGGACATATTTCGAGATATTTCTTCTTCTTGTTATTCTTCTTCTGCACAGCTAAGCTGGAAGTGGCACTTACAGCTCGCAATAGTGCAGAGTTATCTCAAAGAAAGGGGCCACGGTGTTTCTGTATCTCTATTATGTTGGTGCGGCTTCGGAACTTTTAAATATCTTGATATATCTTGAGAACTACGCATCTGATCAAAAAATATCATAGAACATAAAAAGTAGGAAACTTAATTCTCTACAAAAAAGGTCTCTTAACATTTTGCCATAGCTCGCTTCGTTTCCGAGATATTTGCAGATTTATCTCAAGGGAAGGGGCCTGACGGACATATTTCGAGATATTTCTTCTTCTTGTTGTTCTTCTTCTGCACAGCCAAGCTGGAAGTGGCATTTGCTGCTCGCAATAGTGCAGAGTTATCTCAAAGAAAGGGGCCACGGTGTTTCTGTATCTCTATTATGTTGGTGCGGCTTCGGAACTTTTAAATATCTTGATATATCTCGAGAACTACGCATCTGATCAAAAAATATCATAGAACATAAAAAGTAGGAAACTTAATTCTCTACAAAAAAGGTCTCTTAACATTTTGCCATAGCTCGCTTCGTTTCCGAGATATTTGCAGATTTATCTCAAGGGAAGGGGCCTGACGGACATATTTCGAGATATTTCTTCTTCTTGTTGTTCTTCTTCTGCACAGCTAAGCTGGAAGTGGCACTTACAGCTCGCAATAGTGCAGAGTTATCTCAAAGAAAGGGGCCACGGTGTTTCTGTATCTCTATTATGTTGGTGCGGCTTCGGAACTTTTCAATATCTTGATATATCCCGAGAACTACGCATCTGATCAAAAAATATCATAGAACATAAAAAGTAGGAAACTTAATTCTCTACAAAAAAGGTCTCTTAACATTTTGCCATAGCTCGCTTCGTTTCCGAGATATTTGCAGATTTATCTCAAGGGAAGGGGCCTGACGGACATATTTCGAGATATTTCTTCTTCTTGTTGTTCTTCTTCTGCACAGCTAAGCTGGAAGTGGCATTTGCAGGTCGCAATAGTGCAGAGTTATCTCAAAGAAAGGGGCCACGGTGTTTCTGTACCTCTATTATGTTGGTGCGGCTTCGGAACTTTTAAATATCTCGATATATCTCGAAAACTACGCTTCTGATCAAAAAATATCAGAGAACGTGAATTGTAGGAAACATAATTCTCTACAAAAAAGGTCTCTTAACATTTTGCCATAGCTCGCTTCGTTTCCGAGATATTTGCAGATTTATCTCAACGGAAGGGGCCTGACGGACATATTTCGAGATATTTCTTCTTCTTGTTATTCTTCTTCTGCACAGCTAAGCTGGAAGTGGCACTTACAGCTCGCAATAGTGCAGAGTTATCTCAAAGAAAGGGGCCACGGTGTTTCTGTATCTCTATTATGTTGGTGCGGCTTCGGAACTTTTAAATATCTTGATATATCTCGAGAACTACGCATCTGATCAAAAAATATCATAGAACATAAAAAGTAGGAAACTTAATTCTCTACAAAAAAGGTCTCTTAACATTTTGCCAGAGCTCGCTTCGTTTCCGAGATATTTGCAGATTTATCTCAAGGAAAGGGGCCTGACGGACATATTTCGAAATATTTCTTCTTCTTGTTGTTCTTCTTCTGCACAGCTAAGCTGGAAGTGGCATTTGCAGCTCGCAATAGTGCAGAGTTATCTCAAAGAAAGGGGCCACGGTGTTTCTGTACCTCTATTATGTTGGTGCGGCTTCGGAACTTTTAAATATCTTGATATATCTCGAGAACTACGCATCTGATCAAAATATATCATAGAACATAAAAAGTAGGAAACTTAATTCTCTACAGAAAAGGTCTCTTAACATTTTCCCATAGCTGGCATTGTTTCCGAGATATTTGCAGATTTAGCTCAAGGAAGGGGCCTGACGGACATATTCAGAGATATTTCTTCTTCTTGTTGTTCCTCTTCTGCACAGCTAAGCTGGAAGTGGCATTTGCAGCTCGCAATAGTGCAGAGTTATCTCAAAGAAAGAGGCCACGGTGTTTCTGTACCTCTATTATGTTGGTGCAGCTTCGGAACTTTTAAATATCTTGATATATCTCGAGAACTACGCATCTGATCAAAAAATATCATACAACATAAAAAGTAGGAAACCTAATTTTCTACAAAAAAGGTCTATTAACATTTTGCCGTAGCTCGCTTCGTTTCCGAGATATTTGCAGATTTATCTCAAGGGAAGGGGCCTGACGGACATATTTCGAAATATTTCTTCTTCTTGTTGTTCTTCTTCTGCACAGCTAAGCTGGAAGTGGCATTTGCAGCTCGCAATAGTGCAGAGTTATCTCAAAGAAAGGGGCCACGGTGTTTCTGTATCTCTATTATGTTGGTGCGGCTTCGGAACTTTTAAATATCTTGATATATCTCGAGAACTACGCATCTGATCAAAAAATATCATAGAACATAAAAAGTAGGAAACCTAATTTTCTACAAAAAACGTCTCTTAACATTTTGCCGTAGCTCGCTTCGTTTCCGAGATATTTGCAGATTTATCTCAAGGGAAGGGGCCTGACGGACATATTTCGAGGTATTTCTTCTTCTTGTTGTTCTTCTTCTGCACAGCTAAGCTGGAAGTGGCATTTGCAGGTCGCAATAGTGCAGAGTTATCTCAAAGAAAGGGGCCACGGTGTTTCTGTATCTCTATTATGTTGGTGCGGCTTCGGAAATTTTAAATATCTTGATATATCTCGAGAACCACGCATCTGATCAATAAATATCATAGAACATAAAAAGTAGGAAACTTAATTCTCTACAAATAAGGTCTCTCAACATTTTGCCGTAGCTCGCTTCGTTTCCGAGATATTTGCAGATTTATCTCAAGGGTAGGGGCCTGACGGACATATTTCGAGATATTTCTTCTTCTTGTTGTTCTTCTTCTGCACAGCTAAGCTGGAAGTGGCATTTGCAGCGCGCAATAGTGCAGAGTTATCTCAAAGAAAGGGGCCACGGTGTTTCTGTATCTCTATTATGTTGGTGCGGCTTCGGAACTTTTAAATATCTTGATATATCTCGAGAACTACGCATCTGATCAAAAAATATCATAGAACATAAAAAGTAGGTAACCTAATTCTCTACAAAAAAGGTCTCTTAACATTTTGCCATAGCTCGCTTCGTTTCCGAGATATTTGCAGATTTATCTCAAGGGAAGGGGCCTGACGGACATATTTCGAGATATTTCTTCTTCTTGTTATTCTTCTTCTGCACAGCTAAGCTGGAAGTGGCACTTACAGCTCGCAATAGTGCAGAGTTATCTCAAAGAAAGGGGCCACGGTGTTTCTGTATCTCTATTATGTTGGTGCGGCTTCGGAACTTTTAAATATCTTGATATATCTTGAGAACTACGCATCTGATCAAAAAATATCATAGAACATAAAAAGTAGGAAACTTAATTCTCTACAAAAAAGGTCTCTTAACATTTTGCCATAGCTCGCTTCGTTTCCGAGATATTTGCAGATTTATCTCAAGGGAAGGGGCCTGACGGACATATTTCGAGATATTTCTTCTTCTTGTTGTTCTTCTTCTGCACAGCCAAGCTGGAAGTGGCATTTGCTGCTCGCAATAGTGCAGAGTTATCTCAAAGAAAGGGGCCACGGTGTTTCTGTATCTCTATTATGTTGGTGCGGCTTCGGAACTTTTAAATATCTTGATATATCTCGAGAACTACGCATCTGATCAAAAAATATCATAGAACATAAAAAGTAGGAAACTTAATTCTCTACAAAAAAGGTCTCTTAACATTTTGCCATAGCTCGCTTCGTTTCCGAGATATTTGCAGATTTATCTCAAGGGAAGGGGCCTGACGGACATATTTCGAGATATTTCTTCTTCTTGTTGTTCTTCTTCTGCACAGCTAAGCTGGAAGTGGCACTTACAGCTCGCAATAGTGCAGAGTTATCTCAAAGAAAGGGGCCACGGTGTTTCTGTATCTCTATTATGTTGGTGCGGCTTCGGAACTTTTCAATATCTTGATATATCCCGAGAACTACGCATCTGATCAAAAAATATCATAGAACATAAAAAGTAGGAAACTTAATTCTCTACAAAAAAGGTCTCTTAACATTTTGCCATAGCTCGCTTCGTTTCCGAGATATTTGCAGATTTATCTCAAGGGAAGGGGCCTGACGGACATATTTCGAGATATTTCTTCTTCTTGTTGTTCTTCTTCTGCACAGCTAAGCTGGAAGTGGCATTTGCAGGTCGCAATAGTGCAGAGTTATCTCAAAGAAAGGGGCCACGGTGTTTCTGTACCTCTATTATGTTGGTGCGGCTTCGGAACTTTTAAATATCTCGATATATCTCGAAAACTACGCTTCTGATCAAAAAATATCAGAGAACGTGAATTGTAGGAAACATAATTCTCTACAAAAAAGGTCTCTTAACATTTTGCCATAGCTCGCTTCGTTTCCGAGATATTTGCAGATTTATCTCAAGGGAAGGGGCCTGACGGACATATTTCGAGATATTTCTTCTTCTTGTTATTCTTCTTCTGCACAGCTAAGCTGGAAGTGGCACTTACAGCTCGCAATAGTGCAGAGTTATCTCAAAGAAAGGGGCCACGGTGTTTCTGTATCTCTATTATGTTGGTGCGGCTTCGGAACTTTTAAATATCTTGATATATCTCGAGAACTACGCATCTGATCAAAAAATATCATAGAACATAAAAAGTAGGAAACTTAATTCTCTACAAAAAAGGTCTCTTAACATTTTGCCATAGCTCGCTTCGTTTCCGAGATATTTGCAGATTTATCTCAAGGGAAGGGGCCTGACGGACATATTTCGAGATATTTCTTCTTCTTGTTGTTCTTCTTCTGCACAGCTAAGCTGGAAGTGGCATTTGCTGCTCGCAATAGTGCAGAGTTATCTGAAAGAAAGGGGCCACGGTGTTTCTGTATCTCTATTATGTTGGTGCGGCTTCGGAACTTTTAAATATCTTGATATATCTCGAGAACTACGCATCTGATCAAAAAATATCATAGAACATAAAAAGTAGGAAACTTAATTCTCTACCAAAAAGGTCTCTTAAGATTTTGCCATAGCTCGCTTCGTTTCCGAGATATTTGCAGATTTATCTCAAGGGAAGGGGCCTGACGGACATATTTCGAGATATTTCTTCTTCTTGTTGTTCTTCTTCTGCACAGCTAAGCTGGAAGTGGCACTTACAGCTCGCAATAGTGCAGAGTTATCTCAAAGAAAGGGGCCACGGTGTTTCTGTATCTCTATTATGTTGGTGCGGCTTCGGAACTTTTCAATATCTTGATATATCCCGAGAACTACGCATCTGATCAAAAAATATCATAGAACATAAAAAGTAGGAAACTTAATTCTCTACAAAAAAGGTCTCTTAACATTTTGCCATAGCTCGCTTCGTTTCCGAGATATTTGCAGATTTATCTCAAAGGATGGGGCCTGACGGACATATTTCAAGATATTTCTTCTTCTTGTTGTTCTTCTTCTGCACAGCTAAGCTGGAAGTGGCACTTACAGCTCGCAATAGTGCAGAGTTATCTCAAAGAAAGGGGCCACGGTGTTTCTGTATCTCTATTATGTTGGTGCGGCTTCGGAACTTTTAAATATCTTGATATATCTTGAGAACTACGCATCTGATCAAAAAATATCATAGAACATAAAAAGTAGGAAACTTAATTCTCTACAAAAAAGGTCTCTTAACATTTTGCCATAGCTCGCTTCGTTTCCGAGATATTTGCAGATTTATCTCAAGGGAAGGGGCCTGACGGACATATTTCGAGATATTTCTTCTTCTTGTTGTTCTTCTTCTGCACAGCCAAGCTGGAAGTGGCATTTGCTGCTCGCAATAGTGCAGAGTTATCTCAAAGAAAGGGGCCACGGTGTTTCTGTATCTCTATTATGTTGGTGCGGCTTCGGAACTTTTAAATATCTTGATATATCTCGAGAACTACGCATCTGATCAAAAAATATCATAGCACATAAAAAGTAGGAAACTTAATTCTCTACAAAAAAGGTCTCTTAACATTTTGCCATAGCTCGCTTCGTTTCCGAGATATTTGCAGATTTATCTCAAGGGATGGGGCCTGACGGACATATTTCAAGATATTTCTTCTTCTTGTTGTTCTTCTTCTGCACAGCTAAGCTGGAAGTGGCATTTGCAGCTCGCAATAGTGCAGAGTTATCTCAAAGAAGGGGGCCACGGTGTTTCTGTATCTCTATTATGTTGGTGCGGCTTCGGAACTTTTAAATATCTTGATATATCTCGAGAACTACGCATCTGATCAAAAAATATCATAGCACATAAAAAGTAGGAAACTTAATTCTCTACAAAAAAGGTCTCTTAACATTTTGCCATAGCTCGCTTCGTTTCCGAGATATTTGCAGATTTATCTCAAGGGAAGGGGCCTGACGGACATATTTCGAGATATTTCTTCTTCTTGTTGTTCTTCTTCTGCACAGCTAAACTGGAAGTGGCATTTCCAGCTCGCAATAGTGCAGAGTTATCTCAAAGAAAGGGGCCACGGTGTTTCTGTATCTCTATTATGTTGGTGCGGCTTCGGAACTTTTAAATATCTTGATATATCTCGAGAACTACGCATCTGATCAAAAAATATCATAGAACATAAAAAGTAGGAAACTTAATTCTCTACAAAAAAGGTCTCTTAACATTTTGCCATAGCTCGCTTCGTTTCCGAGATATTTGCAGATTTATCTCAAGGGAAGGGGCCTGACGGACATATTTCGAGATATTTCTTCTTCTTGTTGTTCTTCTTCTGCACAGCTAAGCTGGAAGTGGCATTTGCAGGTCGCAATAGTGCAGAGTTATCTCAAAGAAAGGGGCCACGGTGTTTCTGTATCTCTATTATGTTGGTGCGGCTTCGGAACTTTTCAATATCTTGATATATCTCGAGAACTACGCATCTGATCAAAAAATATCATAGAACATAAAAAGTAGGTAACCTAACTTTCTGCAAAAAACGTCTCTTAACATTTTGCCGTAGCTCGCTTCGTTTCCGAGATATTTGCAGATTTATCTCAAGGGAAGGGGCCTGACGGACATATTTCGAGATATTTCTTCTTCCTGTTGTTCTTCTTCTGCACAGCTAAGCTGGAAGTGGCATTTGCAGGACGCAATAGTGCAGAGTTATCTCAAAGAAAGGGGCCACGGTGTTTCTGTATCTCTATTATGTTGGTGCGGCTTCGGAACTTTTAAATATCTTGATATATCTCGAGAACTACGCATCTGATCAAAAAATATCATAGAACATAAAAAGTAGGTAACCTAATTTTCTACAAAAAACGTCTCTTAACATTTTGCCGTAGCTCGCTTCGTTTCCGAGATATTTGCAGATTTATCTCAAGGGAAGGGGCCTGACGGACATATTTCGAGATATTTCTTCTTCCTGTTGTTCTTCTTCTGCACAGCTAAGCTGGAAGTGGCATTTGCAGGTCGCAATAGTGCAGAGTTATCTCAAAGAAAGGGGCCACGGTGTTTCTGTATCTCTATTATGTTGGTGCGGCTTCGGAAATTTTAAATATCTTGATATATCTCGAGAACCACGCATCTGATCAAAAAATATCATAGAACATAAAAAGTAGGAAACTTAATTCTCTACAAATAAGGTCTCTAAACGTTTTGCCGTAGCTCGCTTCGTTTCCGAGATATTTGCAGATTTATCTCAAGGGTAGGGGCCTGACGGACATATTTCGAGATATTTCTTCTTCTTGTTGTTCTTCTTCTGCACAGCTAAGCTGGAAGTGGCATTTGCAGCGCGCAATAGTGCAGAGTTATCTCAAAGAAAGGGGCCACGGTGTTTCTGTATCTCTATTATGTTGGTGCGGCTTCGGAACTTTTAAATATCTTGATATATCTCGAGAACTACGCATCTGATCAAAAAATATCATAGAACATAAAAAGTAGGTAACCTAATTTTCTACATAAAACGTCTCTTAACATTTTGCCGTAGCTCGCTTCGTTTCCGAGATATTTGCAGATTTATCTCAAGGGAAGGGGCCTGACGGACATATTTCGAGATATTTCTTCTTCCTGTTGTTCTTCTTCTGCACAGCTAACCTGGAAGTGGCATTTGCAGGTCGCAATAGTGCAGAGTTATCTCAAAGAAAGGGGCCACGGTGTTTCTGTATCTCTATTATGTTGGTGCGGCTTCGGAAATTTTAAATATCTTGATATATCTCGAGAACTACGCATCTGATCAAAAAATATCATAGAACATAAAAAGTAGGAAACTTAATTCTCTACAAATAAGGTCTCTCAACATTTTGCCGTAGCTCGCTTCGTTTCCGAGATATTTGCAGATTTATCTCAAGGGTAGGGGCCTGACGGACATATTTCGAGATATCTCTTCTTCTTGTTGTTCTTCTTCTGCACAGCTAAGCTGGAAGTGGCATTTGCAGCTCGCAATAGTGCAGAGTTATCTCAAAGAAAGGGGCCACGGTGTTTCTGTATCTCTATTATGTTGGTGCGGCTTCGGAACTTTTAAATATCTTGATATATCTCGAGAACTACGCATCTGATCAAAAAATATCATAGAACATAAAAAGTAGGTAACCTAATTTTCTACAAAAAACGTCTCTTAACATTTTGCCGTAGCTCGCTTCGTTTCCGAGATATTTGCAGATTTATCTCAAGGGAAGGGGCCTGACGGACATATTTCGAGATATTTCTTCTTCCTGTTGTTCCTCTTCTGCACAGCTAAGCTGGAAGTGGCATTTGCAGCTCGCAATAGTGCAGAGTTATCTCAAAGAAAGAGGCCACGGTGTTTCTGTACCTCTATTATGTTGGTGCAGCTTCGGAACTTTTAAATATCTTGATATATCTCGAGAACTACGCATCTGATCAAAAAATATCATCGAACATAAAAAGTAGGAAACTTAATTCTCTACAAAAAAGGTCTCCTAACATTTTGCCATAGCTCGCTTCGTTTCCGAGATATTTGCAGATATATCTCAAGGGAAGGGGCCTGACGGACATATTTCGAGATATTTCTTCTTCTTGTTGTTCTTCTTCTGCACAGCTAAGCTGGAAGTGGCATTTACAGCTCGCAATAGTGCAGAGTTATCTCAAAGAAAGGGGCCACGGTGTTTCTGTATCTCTATTATGTTGGTGCGGCTTCGGAACTTTTAAATATCTTGATATATCTCGAGAACTACGCATCTGATCAAAAAATATCATAGAACATGAAAAGTAGGAAACTTAATTCTCTACAAAAAAGGTCTCTTAACATTTTGCCATAGCTCGCTTCGTTTCCGAGATATTTGCAGATTTATCTCAAGGGAAGGGGCCTGACGGACATATTTCGAGATATTTCTTCTTCTTGTTGTTCTTCTTCTGCACAGCTAAGCTGGAAGTGGCATTTGCGGCTCGCACTAGTGCAGAGTTATCTCAAAGAAAGGGGCCACGGTGTTTCTGTATCTCTATTATGTTGGTGCGGCTTCGGAACTTTTAAATATCTCGATATATCTCGAAAACTACGCTTCTGATCAAAAAATATCATAGAACATAAATTGTAGGAAACATAATTCTCTACAAAAAAGGTCTCTTAACATTTTGCCATAGCTCGCTTTGTTTCCGAGATATTTGCAGATATATCTCAAGGGAAGGGGCCTGACGGACATATTTCGAGATATTTCTTCTTCTTGTTGTTCTTCTTCTGCACAGCTAAGCTGGAAGTGGCATTTACAGCTCGCAATAGTGCAGAGTTATCTCAAAGAGAGGGGCCACGGTGTTTCTGTATCTCTATTATGTTGGTGCGGCTTCGGAACTTTCAAATATCTTGATATATCTCGAGAACTACGCATCTGATCAAAAAATATCATAGAACATGAAAAGTAGGAAACTTAATTCTCTACAAAAAAGGTCTCTTAACATTTTGCCATAGCTCGCTTCGTTTCCGAGATATTTGCAGATTTATCTCAAGGGAAGGGGCCTGACGGACATATTTCGAGATATTTCTTCTTCTTGTTGTTCTTCTTCTGCACAGCTAAGCTGGAAGTGGCATTTGCAGCTCGCACTAGTGCAGAGTTATCTCAAAGAAAGGGGCCACGGTGTTTCTGTATCTCTATTATGTTGGTGCGGCTTCGGAACTTTTAAATATCTTGATATATCTCGAGAACTACGCGTCTGATCAAAAAATATCATAGAACATAAAAAGTAGGAAACATAATTCTATACAAAAACGGTCTCTTAACATTTTGCCATAGCTCGCTTCGTTTCCGAGATATTTGCAGATATATCTCAAGGGAAGGGGCCTGACGGACATATTTCGAGATATTTCTTCTTCTTGTTGTTCTTCTTCTGCACAGCTAAGCTGGAAGTTGCATTTGCGGCTCGCACTAGTGCACAGTTATCTCAAAGAAAGGGGCCACGGTGTTTCTGTATCTCTATTATGTTGGTGCGGCTTCGGAACTTTTAAATATCTCGATATATCTCGAAAACTACGCTTCTGATCAAAAAATATCATAGAACATAAATTGTAGGAAACATAATTCTCTACAAAAAAGGTCTCTTAACATTTTGCGATAGCTCGCTTCGTTTCCGAGATATTTGCAGATTTATCTCAAGGGAAGGGGCCTGACGGACATATTTCGAGATATTTCTTCTTCTTGTTGTTCTTCTTCTGCACAGCTAAGCTCGAAGTGGCATTTGCAGCTCGCAATAGTGCAGAGTTATCTCAAAGAAAGAGGCCACGGTGTTTCTGTACCTCTATTATGTTGGTGCAGCTTCGGAACTTTTAAATATCTTGATATATCTCGAGAACTACGCTTCTGATCAAAAAATATCATAGAACATAAATTGTAGGAAACATAATTCTCTACAAAAAAGGTCGCTTAAAATTTTGCCATAGCTCGCTTCGTTTCCGAGATATTTGCAGATTTATCTCAAGGGAAGGGGCCTGTCGGACATATTTCGAGATATTTCTTCTTCTTGTTGCACTTCTTCTGCACAGCTAAGCTGGAAGTGGCATTTGCGGCTCGCACTAGTGCAGAGTTATCTCAAAGAAAGGGGCCACGGTGTTTCTGTATCTCTATTATGTTGGTGCGGCTTCGGAACTTTTAAATATCTCGATATATCTCGAAAACTACGCTTCTGATCAAAAAATATCATAGAACATAAATTGTAGGAAACATAATTCTCTACAAAAAACGTCTCTTAACATTTTGCCATAGCTCGCTTCGTTTCCGAGATATTTGCAGATTTATCTCAAGGGAAGTGGCCTGACGGACATATTTCGAGATATTTCTTCTTCTTGTTGTTCTTCTTCTGCACAGCTAAGCTGGAAGTGGCATTTGCGGCTCGCACTAGTGCAGAGTTATCTCAAAGAAAGGGGCCACGGTGTTTCTGTATCTCTATTATGTTGGTGCGGCTTCGGAACTTTTAAATATCTTGATATATCTCGAGAACTACGCATCTGATCAAAAAATATCATAGAACATAAAAAGTAGGAAACTTAATTCTCTACAAAAAAGGTCTCTTAACATTTTGCCATAGCTCGCTTCGTTTCCGAGATATTTGCAGATTTATCTCAAGGGAAGGGGCCTGACGGACATATTTCGAGATATTTCTTCTTCTTGTTGTTCTTCTTCTGCACAGCTAAGCTGGAAGTGGCATTTGCAGCTCGCACTAGTGCAGAGTTATCTCAAAGAAAGGGGCCACGGTGTTTCTGTATCTCTATTATGTTGGCGCGGCTTCGGAACTTTTAAATATCTTGATATATCTCGAGAACTACGCATCTGATCAAAAAATATCATAGAACATAAAAAGTAGGAAACTTAATTCTCTACAAAAAAGGTCTCTTAACATTTTGCGATAGCTCGCTTCGTTTCCGAGATATTTGCAGATTTATCTCAAGGGAAGGGGCCTGACGGACATATTTCGAGATATTTCTTCTTCTTGTTGTTCTTCTTCTGCACAGCTAAGCTGGAAGTGGCATTTGCGGCTCGCACTAGTGCAGAGTTATCTCAAAGAAAGGGGCCACGGTGTTTCTGTATCTCTATTATGTTGGTGCGGCTTCGGAACTTTTAAATATCTTGATATATCTCGAGAACTACGCATCTGATCAAAAAATATCATAGAACATGAAAAGTAGGAAACTTAATTCTCTACAAAAAAGGTCTCTTAACATTTTGCCATAGCTCGCTTCGTTTCCGAGATATTTGCAGATTTATCTCAAGGGAAGGGGCCTGACGGACATATTTCGAGATATTACTTCTTCTTGTTGTTCTTCTTCTGCACAGCTAAGCTGGAAGTTGCATTTGCGGCTCGCACTAGTGCACAGTTATCTCAAAGAAAGGGGCCACGGTGTTTCTGTATCTCTATTATGTTGGTGCGTCTTCGGAACTTTTAAATATCTCGATATATCTCGAAAACTACGCTTCTGATCAAAAAATATCATAGAATATAAATTGTAGGAAACATAATTCTCTACAAAAAACGTCTCTTAACATTTTGCCATAGCTCGATTCGTCTCCGAGATATTTGCAGATTCAGCTCAAAGGAACTGGCCTGACGGACATATTTCGAGATATTTCTTCTTCTTGTTGTTCTTCCTCTGCACAGCTAAGCTGGAAGTGGCATTTGCAGCTCGCAATAGTGCAGAGTTATCTTAAAGAAAGGGGCCACGGTGTTTCTGTATCTCTATTATGTTGGTGCGGCTTCGGAACTTTTAAATATCTTGATATATCTCGAGAACTACGCATCTGATCAAAAAATGTCATAGAACATAAAAAGTAGGAAACTTAATTCTCTACAAAAAAGGTCTCTTAACATTTTGCCATAGCTCGCTTCGTTTCCGAGATATTTGCAGATTTATCTCAAGGGAAGTGGCCTGACGGACGTATTTCGAGATATTTCTTCTTCTTGTTGTTCTTCTTCTGCACAGCTGAGCTGGAAGTGGCATTTGTAGCTCGCAATAGTGCAGAGTTATCCCAAAGAAAGGGGCCACGGTGTTTCTGTATCTCTATTATGTTGGTGCAGCTTCGGAACTTTTAAATATCTTGATATATCTCGAGAACTACGCATCTGATCAAAAAATATCATACTACATAAAAAGTAGGAAACTTAATTCTCTACAAGAAAGGTCTCTAAACATTTTGCCATAGCTCGCTTCGTTTCCGAGATATTTGCAGATTTATCTCAAGGGAAGGGGCCTGACGGACATATTTCGAGATATTTCTTCTTCTTGTTGTTCTTCTTCTGCACAGCTAAGCTGGAAGTGGCATTTGCAGCTCGCACTAGTGCAGAGTTATCTCACCGAAATGGGCCACGGTGTTTCTGTATCTCTATTATGTTGGTGCGGCTTCGGAACTTTTAAATATCTTGATATATCTCGAGAACTACGCATCTGATCAAAAAATATCATAGAACATAAAAAGTAGGAAACTTAATTCTCTACAAAAAAGGTCTCTTAACATTTTGCCATAGCTCGCTTCGTTTCCGAGATATTTGCAGATTTATCTCAAGGGAAGGGGCCTGACGGACATATTTCGAGATATTTCTTCTTCTTGTTGTTCTTCTTCTGCACAGCTAAGCTGGAAGTGGCATTTGCGGCTCGCACTAGTGCAGAGTTATCTCAAAGAAAGGGGCCACGGTGTTTCTGTATCTCTATTATGTTGGTGCGGCTTCGGAACTTTTAAATATCTTGATATATCTCGAGAACTACGCATCTGATCAAAAAATATCATAGAACATGAAAAGTAGGAAACTTAATTCTCTACAAAAAAGCTCTCTTAACATTTTGCCATAGCTCTCTTCGTTTCCGAGATATTTGCAGATTTATCTCAAGGGAAGGGGCCTGACGGACATATTTCGAGATATTTCTTCTTCTTGTTGTTCTTCTTCTGCACAGCTAAGCTGGAAGTGGCATTTGCGGCTCGCACTAGTGCAGAGTTATCTTAAAGAAAGGGGCCACGGTGTTTCTGTATCTCTATTATGTTGGTGCGGCTTCGGAACTTTTAAATATCTTGATATACCTCGAGAACTACGCTTCTGATCAAAAAATATCATAGAACATAAATTGTAGGAAACATAATTCTCTACAAAAAAGGTCTCTTAACATTTTGCCATAGCTCGCTTCGTTTCCGAGATATTTGCAGATATATCTCAAGGGAAGGGGCCTGACGGACATATTTCGAGATATTTCTTCTTCTTGTTGTTCTTCTTCTGCACAGCTAAGCTGGAAGTGGCATTTACAGCTCGCAATAGTGCAGAGTTATCTCAAAGAAAGGGGCCACGGTGTTTCTGTATCTCTATTATGTTGGTGCGGCTTCGGAACTTTTAAATATCTTGATATATCTCGAGAACTACGCATCTGATCAAAAAATATCATAGAACATGAAAAGTAGGAAACTTAATTCTCTACAAAAAAGGTCTCTTAACATTTTGCCATAGCTCGCTTCGTTTCCGAGATATTTGCAGATTTATCTCAAGGGAAGGGGCCTGACGGACATATTTCGAGATATTTCTTCTTCTTGTTGTTCTTCTTCTGCACAGCTAAGCTGGAAGTGGCATTTGCGGCTCGCACTAGTGCAGAGATATCTCAAAGAAAGGGGCCACGGTGTTTCTGTATCCCTATTATGTTGGTGCGGCTTCGGAACTTTTAAATATCTTGATATATCTCGAGAACTACGCATCTGATCAAAAAATATCATAGAACATAAAAAGTAGGAAACTTAATTCTCTACAAAAAAGGTCTCTTAACATTTTGCCATAGCTCGCTTCGTTTCCGAGATATTTGCAGATTTATCTCAAGGGAAGGGGCCTGACGGACATATTTCGAGATATTTCTTCTTCTTGTTGTTCTTCTTCTTCACAGCTAAGCTGGAAGTGGCATTTGCGGCTCGCACTAGTGCAGAGGTATCTCAAAGAAAGGGGCCACGGTGTTTCTGTATCTCTATTATGTTGGTACGGCTTCGGAACTTTTAAATATCTCGATATATCTCGAAAACTACGCTTCTGATCAAAAAATCTCGTAGAACATAAATTATAGGAAACATAATTGTCTACAAAAAAGGTCCCTTAACATTTTGCCATAGCTCGCTTCGTTTCCGAGATATTTGCAGATATATCTCAAGGGAAGGGGCCTGACGGACATATTTCGAGATATTTCTTCTTCTTGTTGTTCTTCTTCTGCACAGCTAAGCTGGAAGTGGCATTTACAGCTCGCAATAGTGCAGAGTTATCTCAAAGAAAGGGGCCACGGTGTTTCTGTATCTCTATTATGTTGGTGCGGCTTCGGAACTTTTAAATATCTTGATATATCTCGAGAACTACGCATCTGATCAAAAAATATCATAGAACATGAAAAGTAGGAAACTTAATTCGCTACAAAAAAGGTCTCTTAACATTTTGCCATAGCTCGCTTCGTTTCCGAGATATTTGCAGATTTATCTCAAGGGAAGGGGCCTGACGGACATATTTCGAGATATTTCTTCTTCTTGTTGTTCTTCTTCTGCACAGCTAAGCTGGAAGTGGCATTTGCGGCTCGCACTAGTGCAGAGTTATCTCAAAGAAAGGGGCCACGGTGTTTCTGTATCTCTATTATGTTGGTGCGGCTTCGGAACTTTTAAATATCTTGATATATCTCGAGAACTACGCATCTGATCAAAAAATATCATAGAACATGAAAAGTAGGAAACTTAATTCTCTACAAAAAAGGTCTCTTAACATTTTGCCATAGCTCTCTTCGTCTCCGAGATATTTGCAGATTTATCTCAAGGGAAGGGGCCTGACGGACATATTTCGAGATATTTCTACTTCTTGTTGTTCTTCTTCTGCACAGCTAAGCTGGAAGTGGCATTTGCAGCTCGCAATAGTGCAGAGTTATCTCAAAGAAAGGGGCCACGGTGTTTCTGTATCTCTATTATGTTGGTGCGGCTTCGGAACTTTTAAATATCTTGATATATCTCGAGAACTACGCGTCTGATCAAAAAATATCATACTACATAAAAAGTAGGAAACATAATTCTCTACAAAAAACGTCTCTTAACATTTTGCCATAGCTCGCTTCGTTTCCGAGATATTTGCAGATTCAGCTCAAAGGAACTGGCCTGACGGACATGTTTCGAGATATTTCTTCTTCTTGTTGTTCTTCCTCTGCACAGCTAAGCTGGAAGTGGCATTTGCAGCTCGCAATAGTGCAGAGTTATCTCAAAGAAAGAGGCCACGGTGTTTCTGTATCCCTATTATGTTGGTGCGGCTTCGGAACTTTTAAATATCTTGATATATCTCGAGAACTACGCATCTGATCAAAAAATATCATCGAACATAAAAAGTAGGAAACTTAATTCTCTACAAAAAAGGTCTCTTAACATTTTGCCATAGCTCGCTTCGTTTCCGAGATATTTGCAGATTTATCTCAAGGGAAGTGGCCTGACGGACATATTTCGAGATATTTCTTCTTCTTGTTGTTCTTCTTCTGCACAGCTAAGCTGGAAGTGGCATTTGCGGCTGGCAATAGTGCAGAGTTATCTCAAAGAAAGGGGCCACGGTGTTTCTGTATCTCTATTATGTTGGTGCGGCTTCGGAACTTTTAAATATCTCGATATATCTCGAAAACTACGCTTCTGATCAAAAAATGTCATAGAACGTAAATTGTAGGAAATATTATTCTCTACAAAAAAGGTCTCTTAACGTTTTGCCATAGCTCGCTTCGTTTCCGAGATATTTGCAGATTCATCTCAAGGGAAGGGGTCTGACGGACATATTTCGAGATATTTCTTATTCTTGTTGTTCTTCTTCTGCACAGCTAAGCTCGAAGTGGCATTTGCAGCTCGCAATAGTGCAGAGTTATCTCAAAGAAAGAGGCCACGGTGTTTCTGTACCTCTATTATGTTGGTGCAGCTTCGGAACTTTTAAATATCTTGATATATCTCGAGAACTACGCATCTGATCAAAAAATGTCATAGAACATAAAAAGTAGGAAACTTAATTCTCTACAAAAAAGGTCTCTTAACATTTTGCCATAGCTCGCTTCGTTTCCGAGATATTTGCATATTTATCTCAAGGGAAGGGGCCTGACGGACATATTTCGAGATATTTCTTCTTCTTGTTGTTCTTCTTCTGCACAGCTAAGCTGGAAGTGGCATTTGCGGCTCGCACTAGTGCAGAGTTATCTCAAAGAAAGGGGCCACGGTGTTTCTGTATCTCTATTATGTTGGTGCGGCTTCGGAACTTTTAAATATCTCGATATATCTCGAAAACTACGCTTCTGATCAAAAAATATCATAGAACGTAAATTGTAGGAAACATTATTCTCTACAAAAAAGGTCTCTTAACATTTTGCCATAGCTCGCTTCGTTTCCGAGATATTTGCAGATTCATCTCAAGGGAAGGGGTCTGACGGACATATTTCGAGATATTTCTTCTTCTTGTTGTTCTTCTTCTGCACAGCTAAGCTCGAAGCGGCATTTGCAGCTCGCAATAGTGCAGAGTTATCTCAAAGAAAGAGGCCACGGTGTTTCTGTACCTCTATTATGTTGGTGCAGCTTCGGAACTTTTAAATATCTTGATATATCTCGAGAACTACGCATCTGATCAAAAAATGTCATAGAACATAAAAAGTAGGAAACTTAATTCTCTACAAAAAAGGTCTCTTAACATTTTGCCATAGCTCGCTTCGTTTCCGAGATATTTGCATATTTATCTCAAGGGAAGGGGCCTGACGGACATATTTCGAGATATTTCTTCTTCTTGTTGTTCTTCTTCTGCACAGCTAAGCTGGAAGTGGCATTTGCGGCTCGCACTAGTGCAGAGTTATCTCAAAGAAAGGGGCCACGGTGTTTCTGTATCTCTATTATGTTGGTGCGGCTTCGGAACTTTTAAATATCTCGATATATCTCGAAAACTACGCTTCTGATCAAAAAATATCATAGAACGTAAATTGTAGGAAACATTATTCTCTACAAAAAAGGTCTCTTAACATTTTGCCATAGCTCGCTTCGTTTCCGAGATATTTGCAGATTCATCTCAAGGGAAGGGGTCTGACGGACATATTTCGAGATATTTCTTCTTCTTGTTGTTCTTCTTCTGCACAGCTAAGCTCGAAGCGGCATTTGCAGCTCGCAATAGTGCAGAGTTATCTCAAAGAAAGAGGCCACGGTGTTTCTGTACCTCTATTATGTTGGTGCACCTTCGGAACTTTTAAATATCTTGATATATCTCGAGAACTACGCATCTGATCAAAAAATATCACCGAACATAAAAAGTAGGAAACTTAATTCTCTACAAAAAAGGTCTCTTAACATTTTGCCATAGCTCGCTTCGTTTCCGAGATATTTGCAGATTTATCTCAAGGGAAGTGGCCTGACGGACATATTTCGAGATATTTCTTCTTCTTGTTGTTCTTGTTCTGCACAGCTAAGCTGGAAGTGGCATTTGCAGCTCGCAATAGTGCAGAGTTATCCCAAAGAAAGGGGCCACGGTGTTTCTGTACCTCTATTATGTTGGTGCAGCTTCGGAACTTTTAAATATCTTGATATATCTCGAGAACTACGCATCTGATCAAAAAATATCATCGAACATAAAAAGTAGGAAACTTAATTCTCTACAAAAAAGGTCTCTTAACATTTTGCCATAGCTCGCTTCGTTTCCGAGATATTTGCAGATTTATCTCAAGGGAAGTGGCCTGACGGACGTATTTCGAGATATTTCTTCTTCTTGTTGTTCTTCTTCTGCACAGCTGAGCTGGAAGTGGCATTTGTAGCTCGCAATAGTGCAGAGTTATCCCAAAGAAAGGGGCCACGGTGTTTCTGTATCTCTATTATGTTGGTGCAGCTTCGGAACTTTTAAATATCTTGATATATCTCGAGAACTACGCATCTGATCAAAAAATATCATACTACATAAAAAGTAGGAAACTTAATTCTCTACAAGAAAGGCCTCTAAACATTTTGCCATAGCTCGCTTCGTTTCCGAGATATTTGCAGATTTATCTCAAGGGAAGGGGCCTGACGGACATATTTCGAGATATTTCTTCTTCTTGTTGTTCTTCTTCTGCACAGCTAAGCTGGAAGTGGCATTTGCAGCTCGCACTAGTGCAGAGTTATCTCACCGAAATGGGCCACGGTGTTTCTGTATCTCTATTATGTTGGTGCGGCTTCGGAACTTTTAAATATCTTGATATATCTCGAGAACTACGCATCTGATCAAAAAATATCATAGAACATAAAAAGTAGGAAACTTAATTCTCTACAAAAAAGGTCTCTTAACATTTTGCCATAGCTCGCTTCGTTTCCGAGATATTTGCAGATTTATCTCAAGGGAAGGGGCCTGACGGACATATTTCGAGATATTTCTTCTTCTTGTTGTTCTTCTTCTGCACAGCTAAGCTGGAAGTGGCATTTGCGGCTCGCACTAGTGCAGAGTTATCTCAAAGAAAGGGGCCACGGTGTTTCTGTATCTCTATTATGTTGGTGCGGCTTCGGAACTTTTAAATATCTTGATATATCTCGAGAACTACGCATCTGATCAAAAAATATCATAGAACATGAAAAGTAGGAAACTTAATTCTCTACAAAAAAGCTCTCTTAACATTTTGCCATAGCTCTCTTCGTTTCCGAGATATTTGCAGATTTATCTCAAGGGAAGGGGCCTGACGGACATATTTCGAGATATTTCTTCTTCTTGTTGTTCTTCTTCTGCACAGCTAAGCTGGAAGTGGCATTTGCGGCTCGCACTAGTGCAGAGTTATCTCAAAGAAAGGGGCCACGGTGTTTCTGTATCTCTATTATGTTGGTGCGGCTTCGGAACTTTTAAATATCTTGATATACCTCGAGAACTACGCTTCTGATCAAAAAATATCATAGAACATAAATTGTAGGAAACATAATTCTCTACAAAAAAGGTCTCTTAACATTTTGCCATAGCTCGCTTCGTTTCCGAGATATTTGCAGATATATCTCAAGGGAAGGGGCCTGACGGACATATTTCGAGATATTTCTTCTTCTTGTTGTTCTTCTTCTGCACAGCTAAGCTGGAAGTGGCATTTACAGCTCGCAATAGTGCAGAGTTATCTCAAAGAAAGGGGCCACGGTGTTTCTGTATCTCTATTATGTTGGTACGGCTTCGGAACTTTTAAATATCTCGATATATCTCGAAAACTACGCTTCTGATCAAAAAATCTCATAGAACATAAATTGTAGGAAACATAATTCTCTACAAAAAAGGTCCCTTAACATTTTGCCATAGCTCGCTTCGTTTCCGAGATATTTGCAGATATATCTCAAGGGAAGGGGCCTGACGGACATATTTCGAGATATTTCTTCTTCTTGTTGTTCTTCTTCTGCACAGCTAAGCTGGAAGTGGCATTTGCGGCTCGCACTAGTGCAGAGTTATCTCAAAGAAAGGGGCCACGGTGTTTCTGTATCTCTATTATGTTGGTGCGGCTTCGGAACTTTTAAATATCTTGATATATCTCGAGAACTACGCATCTGATCATAAAATATCATAGAACATGAAAAGTAGGAAACTTAATTCTCTACAAAAAAGGTCTCTTAACATTTTGCCATAGCTCGCTTCGTTTCCGAGATATTTGCAGATTTATCTCAAGGGAAGGGGCCTGACGGACATATTTCGAGATATTTCTTCTTCTTGTTGTTCTTCTTCTGCACCGCTAAGCTGGAAGTGGCATTTGCGGCTCGCACTAGTGCAGAGTTATCTCAAAGAAAGGGGCCACGGTGTTTCTGTATCCCTATTATGTTGGTGCGGCTTCGGAACTTTTAAATATCTTGATATATCTCGAGAACTACGCATCTGATCAAAAAATATCATAGAACATAAAAAGTAGGAAACTTAATTCTCTACAAAAAAGGTCTCTTAACATTTTGCCATAGCTCGCTTCGTTTCCGAGATATTTGCAGATTTATCTCAAGGGAAGGGGCCCGACGGACATATTTCGAGATATTTCTTCTTCTTGTTGTTCTTCTTCTGCACAGCTAAGCTGGAAGTGGCATTTGCGGCTCGCACTAGTGCAGAGGTATCTCAAAGAAAGGGGCCACGGTGTTTCTGTATCTCTATTATGTTGGTACGGCTTCGGAACTTTTAAATATCTCGATATATCTCGAAAACTACGCTTCTGATCAAAAAATCTCATAGAACATAAATTGTAGGAAACATAATTCTCTACAAAAAAGGTCCCTTAACATTTTGCCATAGCTCGCTTCGTTTCCGAGATATTTGCAGATATATCTCAAGGGAAGGGGCCTGACGGACATATTTCGAGATATTTCTTCTTCTTGTTGTTCTTCTTCTGCACAGCTAAGCTGGAAGTGGCATTTGCGGCTCGCACTAGTGCAGAGTTATCTCAAAGAAAGGGGCCACGGTGTTTCTGTATCTCTATTATGTTGGTGCGGCTTCGGAACTTTTAAATATCTTGATATATCTCGAGAACTACGCATCTGATCAAAAAATATCATAGAACATGAAAAGTAGGAAACTTAATTCTCTACAAAAAAGGTCTCTTAACATTTTGCCATAGCTCGCTTCGTTTCCGAGATATTTGCAGATTTATCTCAAGGGAAGGGGCCTGACGGACATATTTCGAGATATTTCTTCTTCTTGTTGTTCTTCTTCTGCACAGCTAAGCTGGAAGTGGCATTTGCGGCTCGCACTAGTGCAGAGTTATCTCAAAGAAAGGGGCCACGGTGTTTCTGTATCCCTATTATGTTGGTGCGGCTTCGGAACTTTTAAATATCTTGATATATCTCGAGAACTACGCATCTGATCAAAAAATATCATAGAACATAAAAAGTAGGAAACTTAATTCTCTACAAAAAAGGTCTCTTAACATTTTGCCATAGCTCGCTTCGTTTCCGAGATATTTGCAGATTTATCTCAAGGGAAGGGGCCTGACGGACATATTTCGAGATATTTCTTCTTCTTGTTGTTCTTCTTCTGCACAGCTAAGCTGGAAGTGGCATTTGCGGCTCGCACTAGTGCAGAGGTATCTCAAAGAAAGGGGCCACGGTGTTTCTGTATCTCTATTATGTTGGTACGGCTTCGGAACTTTTAAATATCTCGATATATCTCGAAAACTACGCTTCTGATCAAAAAATCTCATAGAACATAAATTGTAGGAAACATAATTCTCTACAAAAAAGGTCCCTTAACATTTTGCCATAGCTCGCTTCGTTTCCGAGATATTTGCAGATATATCTCAAGGGAAGGGGCCTGACGGACATATTTCGAGATATTTCTTCTTCTTGTTGTTCTTCTTCTGCACAGCTAAGCTGGAAGTGGCATTTACAGCTCGCAATAGTGCAGAGTTATCTCAAAGAAAGGGGCCACGGTGTTTCTGTATCTCTATTATGTTGGTGCGGCTTCGGAACTTTTAAATATCTTGATATATCTCGAGAACTACGCATCTGATCAAAAAATATCATGGAACATGAAAAGTAGGAAACTTAATTCTCTACAAAAAAGGTCTCTTAACATTTTGCCATAGCTCTCTTCGTCTCCGAGATATTTGCAGATTTATCTCAAGGGAAGGGGCCTGACGGACATATTTCGAGATATTTCTACTTCTTGTTGTTCTTCTTCTGCACAGCTAAGCTGGAAGTGGCATTTGCAGCTCGCAATAGTGCAGAGTTATCTCAAAGAAAGGGGCCACGGTGTTTCTGTATCTCTATTATGTTGGTGCGGCTTCGGAACTTTTAAATATCTTGATATATCTCGAGAACTACGCGTCTGATCAAAAAATATCATACTACATAAAAAGTAGGAAACATAATTCTCTACAAAAAACGTCTCTTAACATTTTGCCATAGCTCGCTTCGTTTCCGAGATATTTGCAGATTCAGCTCAAAGGAACTGGCCTGACGGACATGTTTCGAGATATTTCTTCTTCTTGTTGTTCTTCCTCTGCACAGCTAAGCTGGAAGTGGCATTTGCAGCTCGCAATAGTGCAGAGTTATCTCAAAGAAAGAGGCCACGGTGTTTCTGTATCCCTATTATGTTGGTGCGGCTTCGGAACTTTTTAATATCTTGATATATCTCGAAAACTACGCTTCTGATCAAAAAATATCATAGAACATAAATTGTAGGAAACATAATTCTCTACAAAAAACGTCTTTTAACATTTTGCCATAGCTCGCTTCGTTTCCGAGATATTTGCAGATTCAGCTCAAAGGAACTGGCCTGACGGACATATTTCGAGATATTTCTTCTTCTTGTTGTTCTTCTTCTGCACAGCTAAGCTGGAAGTGGCATTTACAGCTCGCAATAGTGCAGAGTTATCTCAAAGAAAGGGGCCACGGTGTTTCTGTATCTCTATTATGTTGGTGCGGCTTCGGAACTTTTAAATATCTTGATATATCTCGAGAACTACGCATCTGATCAAAAAATATCATAGAGCATAAAAAGTAGGAAACCTAATTCTCTACAAAAAAGGTCTCTTAACATTTTGCCATAGCTCGCTTCGTTTCCGAGATATTTGCAGATTTATTTCAAGGGAAGGGGCTTGACGGACATATTTCGAGATATTTCTTCTTCTTGTTGTTCTTCTTCTGCACAGCTAAGCTGGAAGTGGCATTTGCAGCTCGCAATAGTGCAGAGTTATCTCAAAGAAAGGGGCCACGGTGTTTCTGTATCTCTATTATGTTGGTGCGGCTTCGGAACTTTTAAATATCTTGATATATCTCGAGAACTACGCGTCTGATCAAAAAATATCATACTACATAAAAAGTAGGAAACATAATTCTCTACAAAAAACGTCTCTTAACATTTTGCCATAGCTCGCTTCGTTTCCGAGATATTTGCAGATTCAGCTCAAAGGAACTGGCCTGACGGACATATTTCGAGATATTTCTTCTTCTTGTTGTTCTTCCTCTGCACAGCTAAGCTGGAAGTGGCATTTGCAGCTCGCAATAGTGCAGAGTTATCTTAAAGAAAGGGGCCACGGTGTTTCTGTATCTCTATTATGTTGGTGCGGCTTCGGAACTTTTAAATATCTTGATATATCTCGAGAACTACGCATCTGATCAAAAAATATCATAGAACATAAAAAGTAGGAAACTTAATTCTCTACAAAAAAGGTCTCTTAACATTTTGCCATAGCTCGCTTCGTTTCCGAGATATTTGCATATTTATCTCAAGGGAAGGGGCCTGACGGACATATTTCGAGATATTTCTTCTTCTTGTTGTGCTTCTTCTGCACAGCTAAGCTGGAAGTGGCATTTGCGGCTCGCACTAGTGCAGAGTTATCTCAAAGAAAGGGGCCACGGTGTTTCTGTATCTCTATTATGTTGGTGCGGCTTCGGAACTTTTAAATATCTCGATATATCTCGAAAACTACGCTTCTGATCAAAAAATATCATAGAACATAAATTGTAGGAAACATAATTCTCTACAAAAAACGTCTCTTAACATTTTGCCATAGCTCGCTTCGTTTCCGAGATATTTGCAGATTTATCTCAAGGGAAGTGGCCTGACGGACATATTTCGAGATATTTCTTCTTCTTGTTGTTCTTCCTCTGCACAGCTAAGCTGGAAGTGGCATTTGCGGCTCGCACTAGTGCAGAGTTATCTCAAAGAAAGGGGCCACGGTGTTTCTGTATCCCTATTATGTTGGTGCGGCTTCGGAACTTTTAAATATCTCGATATATCTCGAAAACTACGCTTCTGATCAAAAAATATCATAGAACATAAATTGTAGGAAACATAATTCTCTACAAAAAACGTCTCTTAACATTTTGCCATAGCTCGCTTCGTTTCCGAGATATTTGCAGATTCAGCTCAAAGGAACTGGCCTGACGGACATATTTCGAGATATTTCTTCTTCTTGTTGTTCTTCCTCTGCACAGCTAAGCTGGAAGTGGCATTTGCAGCTCGCAATAGTGCAGAGTTATCTCAAAGAAAGGGGCCACGGTGTTTCTGTATCTCTATTATGTTGGTGCGGCTTCGGAACTTTTAAATATCTTGATATATCTCGAGAACTACGCATCTGGTCAAAAAATATCATAGAACATAAAAAGTAGGAAACTTAATTCTCTACAAAAAAGGTCTCTTAACATTTTGCCATAGCTCGCTTCGTTTCCGAGATATTTGCAGATTTATCTCAAGGGAAGGGGCCTGACGGACATATTTCGAGATATTTCTTCTTCTTGTTGTTCTTCTTCTGCACAGCTAAGCTGGAAGTGGCATTTGCGGGTCGCACTAGTGCAGAGTTATCTCAAAGAAAGGGGCCACGGTGTTTCTGTATCCCTATTATGTTGGTGCGGCTTCGGAACTTTTAAATATCTCGATATATCTCGAAAACTACGCTTCTGATCAAAAAATATCATAGAACATAAATTGTAGGAAACATAATTCTCTACAAAAAACGTCTCTTAACATTTTGCCATAGCTCGCTTTGTTTCCGAGATATTTGCAGATTCAGCTCAAAGGAACTGGCCTGACGGACATATTTCGAGATATTTCTTCTTCTTGTTGTTCTTCCTCTGCACAGCTAAGCTGGAAGTGGCATTTGCAGCTCGCAATAGTGCAGAGTTATCTCAAAGAAAGGGGCCACGGTGTTTCTGTATCTCAATTATGTTGGTGCGGCTTCGGAACTTTTAAATATCTTGATATATCTCGAGAACTACGCATCTGATCAAAAAATATCATAGAACATAAAAAGTAGGAAACTTAATTCGCTATAAAAAAGGTCTCTTAACATTTTGCCATAGCTCGCTTCGTTTCCGAGATATTTGCAGATTTATCTCAAGGGAAGGGGCCTGACGGACATATTTCGAGATATTTCTTCTTCTTGTTGTTCTTCTTCTGCACAGCTAAGCTGGAAGTGGCATTTGCGGGTCGCACTAGTGCAGAGTTATCTCAAAGAAAGGGGCCACGGTGTTTCTGTATCCCTATTATGTTGGTGCGGCTTCGGAACTTTTAAATATCTCGATATATCTCGAAAACTGCGCTTCTGATCAAAAAATATCATAGAACATAAATTGTAGGAAACATAATTCTCTACAAAAAAGGTCTCTTAACATTTTGCCATAGCTCGCTTTGTTTCCGAGATATTTGCAGATATATCTCAAGGGAAGGGGCCTGACGGACATATTTCGAGATATTTCTTCTTCTTGTTGTTCTTCTTCTGCACAGCTAAGCTGGAAGTGGCATTTACAGCTCGCAATAGTGCAGAGTTATCTCAAAGAAAGGGGCCACGGTGTTTCTGTATCTCTATTATGTTGGTGCGGCTTCGGAACTTTTAAATATCTTGATATATCTCGAGAACTACGCATCTGATCAAAAAATATCATAGAAGATAAAAAGTAGGAAACTTAATTCTCTACAAAAAAGGTTTCTTAACATTTTCCCATAGCTGGCATCGTTTCCGAGATATTTGCAGATTTATCTCAAGGGAAGGGGCCTGACGGACATATTCCGAGATATTTCTTCTTCTTGTTGTTCCTCTTCTGCACAGCTAAGCTGGAAGTGGCATTTGCAGCTCGCAATAGTGCAGAGTTGTCTCAAAGAAAGAGGCCACGGTGTTTCTGCACCTCTATTATGTTGGTGCAGCTTCGGAACTTTTAAATATCTTGATATATCTCGAGAACTACGCATCTGATCAAAAAATATCATAGAACATAAAAAGTAGGAAACTTAATTGTCTACAAATAAGGTCTCTTAACATTTTGGCATAGCTCGCTTCGTTTCCGAGATATTTGCAGATTTATCTCAAGGGAAGGGGCCTGACGGACATATTTCGAGATATTTCTTCTTCTTGTTGTTCTTCTTCTGCACAGCTAAGCTGGAAGTGGCATTTGCAGCTCGCAATAGTGCAGAGTTATCGCAAAGAAAGGGGCCACGGTGTTTCTGTATCTCTATTATGTAAGTGCGGCTTCGGAACTTTTAAATATCTTGATATATCTCGAGAACTACGCATCTGATCAAAAAATATCATAGAACATAAATTGTAGGGAACATAATTCTCTACAAAAAAGATCTCTTAACATTTTGCCATAGCTCGCTTCGTTTCCGAGATATTTGCAGATATATCTCAAGGGAAGGGGCCTGACGGACATATTTCGAGATATTTCTTCTTCTTGTTGTTCTTCTTCTGCACAGCTAAGCTGGAAGTGGCATTTGCAGCTCGCAATAGTGCAGAGTTATCTCAAAGAAAGGGGCCACGGTGTTTCTGTACCTCTATTATGTTGGTGCAGCTTCGGAGCTTTTAAATATCTTGATATATCTCGAGAACTGCGCATCTGATCAAAAAATATCATAGAACATAAAAAGTAGGAAACTTAATTCTCTACAAAAAAGGTCTCTTAACGTTTTGCAATAGCTCGCTTCGTTTCCGAGATATTTGCAGATTTATCTCAAGGGAAGGGTCCTGACGGACATATTTCGAGATATTTCTTCTTCTTGTTGTTCTTCTTCTGCACAGCTAAGCTGGAAGTGGCATTTGCAGCTCGCAATAGTGCAGAGTTATCGCAAAGAAAGGGGCCACGGTGTTTCTGTATCTCTATTATGTTGGTGCGGCTTCGGAACTTTTAAATATCTTGATATATCTCGAGAACTACGCATCTGATCAAAAAATATCATAGAACATAAATTGTAGGGAACATAATTCTCTACAAAAAAGGTCTCTTAACATTTTGCCATAGCTCGCTTCGTTTCCGAGATATTTGCAGATTTATCTCAAGGGAAGGGTCCTGATGGACATATTTCGAGATATTTCTTCTTCTTGTTGTTCTTCTTCTGCACAGCTAAACTGGAAGTGGCATTTCCAGCTCGCAATCGTGCAGAGTTATCTCAAAGAAAGGGGCCACGGTGTTTCTGTATCTCTATTATGTTGGTGCGGCTTCGGAACTTTTAAATATCTTGATATATCTCGAGAACTACGCATCTGGTCAAAAAATATCATAGAACATAAAAAGTAGGAAACTTAATTCTCTACAAAAAAGGTCTCTTAACATTTTGCCATAGCTCGCTTCGTTTCCGAGATATTTGCAGATTTATCTCAAGGGAAGGGGCCTGACGGACATATTTCGAGATATTTCTTCTTCTTGTTGTTCTTCTTCTGCACAGCTAAGCTGGAAGTGGCATTTGCGGGTCGCACTAGTGCAGAGTTATCTCAAAGAAAGGGGCCACGGTGTTTCTGTATCCCTATTATGTTGGTGCGGCTTCGGAACTTTTAAATATCTCGATATATCTCGAAAACTACGCTTCTGATCAAAAAATATCATAGAACATAAATTGTAGGAAACATAATTCTCTACAAAAAACGTCTCTTAACATTTTGCCATAGCTCGCTTCGTTTCCGAGATATTTGCAGATTCAGCTCAAAGGAACTGGCCTGACGGACATATTTCGAGATATTTCTTCTTCTTGTTGTTCTTCCTCTGCACAGCTAAGCTGGAAGTGGCATTTGCAGCTCGCAATAGTGCAGAGTTATCTCAAAGAAAGGGGCCACGGTGTTTCTGTATCTCAATTATGTTGGTGCGGCTTCGGAACTTTTAAATATCTTGATATATCTCGAGAACTACGCATCTGATTAAAAAATATCATAGAACATAAAAAGTAGGAAACTTAATTCGCTACAAAAAAGGTCTCTTAACATTTTGCCATAGCTCGCTTCGTTTCCGAGATATTTGCAGATTTATCTCAAGGGAAGGGGCCTGACGGACATATTTCGAGATATTTCTTCTTCTTGTTGTTCTTCTTCTGCACAGCTAAGCTGGAAGTGGCATTTGCGGGTCGCACTAGTGCAGAGTTATCTCAAAGAAAGGGGCCACGGTGTTTCTGTATCCCTATTATGTTGGTGCGGCTTCGGAACTTTTAAATATCTCGATATATCTCGAAAACTGCGCTTCTGATCAAAAAATATCATAGAACATAAATTGTAGGAAACATAATTCTCTACAAAAAACGTCTCTTAACATTTTGCCATAGCTCGTTTCGTTTCCGAGATATTTGCAGATTTATCTCAAGGGAAGTGGCCTGACGGACATATTTCGAGATATTTCTTCTTCTTGTTGTTCTTCTTCTGCACAGCTAAGCTGGAAGTGGCATTTGCGGCCCGCACTAGTGCAGAGTTATCTCAAAGAAAGGGGCCACGGTGTTTCTGTATCCCTATTATGTTGGTGCGGCTTCGGAACTTTTAAATATCTCGATATATCTCGAAAACTACGCTTCTGATCAAAAAATATCATAGAACATAAATTGTAGGAAACATAATTCTCTACAAAAAACGTCTCTTAACATTTTGCCATAGCTCGCTTCGTTTCCGAGATATTTGCAGATTCAGCTCAAAGGAACTGGCCTGACGGACATATTTCGAGATATTTCTTCTTCTTGTTGTTCTTCCTCTGCACAGCTAAGCTGGAAGTGGCATTTGCAGCTCGCAATAGTGCAGAGTTATCTCAAAGAAAGGGGCCACGGTGTTTCTGTATCTCTATTATGTTGGTGCGGCTTCGGAACTTTTAAATATCTTGATATATCTCGAGAACTACGCATCTGGTCAAAAAATATCATAGAACATGAAAAGTAGGAAACTTAATTCTCTACAAAAAAGGTCTCTTAACATTTTGCCATAGCTCGCTTCGTTTCCGAGATATTTGCAGATTTATCTCAAGGGAAGGGGCCTGACGGACATATTTCGAGATATTTCTTCTTCTTGTTGTTCTTCTTCTGCACAGCTAAACTGGAAGTGGCATTTCCAGCTCGCAATCGTGCAGAGTTATCTCAAAGAAAGGGGCCACGGTGTTTCTGTATCTCTATTATGTTGGTGCGGCTTCGGAACTTTTAAATATCTTGATATATCTCGAGAACTACGCCTCTGATCGAAAAATATCATAGAACATAAAAAGTAGGAAACTTAATTTTCTACAAAAAAGGTCTCTTAACATTTTGCCGTAGCTCGCTTCGTTTCCGAGATATTTGCAGATTTATCTCAAGGGAAGGGGCCTGACGGACATATTTCGAGATATTTCTTCTTCTTGTTGTTCTTCTTCTGCACAGCTAAGCTGGAAGTGGCATTTGCAGCTCGCAATAGTGCAGAGTTATCGCAAAGAAAGGGGCCACGGTGTTTCTGTATCTCTATTATGTTAGTGCGGCTTCGGAACTTTTAAATATCTTGATATATCTCGAGAACTACGCATCTGATCAAAAAATATCATAGAACATAAATTGTACGGAACATAATTCTCTACAAAAAAGATCTCTTAACATTTTGCCATAGCTCGCTTCGTTTCCGAGATATTTGCAGATATATCTCAAGGGAAGGGGCCTGACGGACATATTTCGAGATATTTCTTCTTCTTGTTGTTCTTCTTCTGCACAGCTAAGCTGGAAGTGGCATTTGCAGCTCGCAATAGTGCAGAGTTATCTCAAAGAAAGGGGCCACGGTGTTTCTGTACCTCTATTATGTTGGTGCAGCTTCGGAGCTTTTAAATATCTTGATATATCTCGAGAACTGCGCATCTGATCAAAAAATATCATAGAACATAAAAAGTAGGAAACTTAATTCTCTACAAAAAAGGTCTCTTAACGTTTTGCAATAGCTCGCTTCGTTTCCGAGATATTTGCAGATTTATCTCAAGGGAAGGGTCCTGACGGACATATTTCGAGATATTTCTTCTTCTTGTTGTTCTTCTTCTGCACAGCTAAACTGGAAGTGGCATTTCCAGCTCGCAGTAGTGCAGAGTTATCCCAAAGAAAGGGGCCACGGTGTTTCTGTATCTCTATTATGTTGGTGCGGCTTCGGAACTTTTAAATATCTCGATATATCTCGAAAACTACGCTTCTGATCAAAAAATATCATACAACATAAATTGTAGGAAACATAATTCTCTACAAAAAAGGTCTCTTAACATTTTGCCATAGCTCGCTTCGTTTCCAAGATATTTGCAGATTTATCTCAAGGGAAGGGTCCTGATGGACATATTTCGAGATGTTTCTTCTTCTTGTTGTTCTTCTTCTGCACAGCTAAACTGGAAGTGGCATTTCCAGCTCGCAGTAGTGTAGAGTTATCTCAAAGAAAGGGGCCACGGTGTTTCTGTATCTCTATTATGTTGGTGCGGCTTCGGAACTTTTAAATATCTTGATATATCTCGAGAACTACGCATCCGATCAAAAAATATCATAGAACATAAAAAGTAGGAAACTTAATTCTCTACAAAAAAGGTCTCTTAACATTTTGCCATAGCTCGCTTCGTTTCCGAGATATTTGCAGATTTATCTCGAGGGAAGGGGCCTGACGGACATATTTCGAGATATTTCTTCTTCTTGTTGTTCTTCTTCTGCACAGCTAAGCTGGAAGTGGCATTTGCGGCTCGCACTAGTGCACAGTTATCTCAAAGAAAGGGGCCACGGTGTTTCTGTATCTCTATTATGTTGGTGCGGCTTCGGAACTTTTAAATATCTTGATATATCTCGAGAACTACGCATCTGATCAAAAAATATCATAGAACATGAAAAGTAGGAAACTTAATTTCTCTACAAAAAAGGTCTCTTAACATTTTGCCATAGCTCTCTTCGTTTCCGAGATATTTGCATATTTATCTCAAGGGAAGGGGCCTGACGGACATATTTCGAGATATTTCTTCTTCTTGTTGTTCTTCTTCTGCACAGCTAAGCTGGAAGTGGCATTTGCAGCTCGCAATAGTGCAGAGTTATCTCAAAGAAAGGGGCCACGGTGTTTCTGTATCTCTATTATGTTGGTGCGGCTTCGGAACTTTTAAATATCTTGATATATCTCGAGAACTACGCATCTGATCAAAAAATATCATAGAACATAAAAAGTAGGAAACTTAATTCTCTACAAAAAAGGTCTCTTAACATTTTGCCATAGCTCGCTTCGTTTCCGAGATATTTGCAGATATATCTCAAGGGCAGGGGCCTGACGGACATATTTCGAGATATTTCTTCTTCTTGTTGTTCTTCTTCTGCACAGCTAAGCTGGAAGTGGCATTTACAGCTCGCAATAGTGCAGAGTTATCTCAAAGAAAGGGGCCACGGTGTTTCTGTATCTCTATTATGTTGGTGCGGCTTCGGAACTTTTAAATATCTTGATATATCTCGAGAACTACGCATCTGATCAAAAAATATCATAGAACATGAAAAGTAGGAAACTTAATTTCTCTACAAAAAAGGTCTCTTAACATTTTGCCATAGCTCTCTTCGTTTCCGAGATATTTGCATATTTATCTCAAGGGAAGGGGCCTGACGGACATATTTCGAGATATTTCTTCTTCTTGTTGTTCTTCTTCTGCACAGCTAAGCTGGAAGTGGCATTTGCAGCTCGCAATAGTGCAGAGTTATCTCAAAGAAAGGGGCCACGGTGTTTCTGTATCTCTATTATGTTGGTGCGGCTTCGGAACTTTTAAATATCTTGATATATCTCGAGAACTACGCATCTGATCAAAAAATATCATAGAACATAAAAAGTAGGAAACTTAATTCTCTACAAAAAAGGTCTCTTAACATTTTGAAATAGCTCGCTTCGTTTCCGAGATATTTGCAGATTTATCTCAAGGGAAGGGGCCTGACGGACATATTTCGAGATATTTCTTCTTCTTGTTGTTCTTCTTCTGCACAGCTGAGCTGGAAGTGGCATTTGCAGGTCGCAATAGTGCAGAGTTATCTCAAAGAAAGGGGCCACGGTGTTTCTGTATCTCTATTATGTTGGTGCGGCTTCGGAACTTTTAAATATCTCGATATATCTCGAAAACTACGCTTCTGATCAAAAAATATCATAGAACATAAATTGTAGGAAACATAATTCTCTACAAAAAACGTCTCTTAACATTTTGCCATAGCTCGCTTCGTTTCCGAGATATTTGCAGATTCAGCTCAAAGGAACTGGCCTGACGGACATATTTCGAGATATTTCTTCTTCTTGTTGTTCTTCCTCTGCACAGCTAAGCTGGAAGTGGCATTTGCAGCTCGCAATAGTGCAGAGTTATCTCAAAGAAAGGGGCCACGGTGTTTCTGTATCTCTATTATGTTGGTGCGGCTTCGGAACTTTTAAATATCTTGATATATCTCGAGAACTACGCATCTGATCAAAAAATATCATAGAACATAAATTGTAGGAAACTTAATTCTCTACAAAAAAGGTCTCTTAACATTTTGCCATAGCTCGCTTCGTTTCCGAGATATTTGCAGATTTATCTCAAGGGAAGGGTCCTGATGGACATATTTCGAGATATTTCTTCTTCTTGTTGTTCTTCTTCTGCACAGCTAAACTGGAAGTGGCATTTCCAGCTCGCAATCGTGCAGAGTTATCTCAAAGAAAGGGGCCACGGTGTTTCTGTATCTCTATTATGTTGGTGCGGCTTCGGAACTTTTAAATATCTTGATATATCTCGAGAACTACGCATCTGCTCAAAAAAAAAAAATATCACATAAAAAGTAGGAAACTTAATTCTCTACAAAAAAGGTCTCTTAACATTTTGCCATAGCTCGCTTCGTTTCCGAGATATTTGCAGATTTATCTCAAGGGAAGGGGCCTGACGGACATATTTCGAGATATTTCTTCTTCTTGTTGTTCTTCTTCTGCACAGCTAAGCTGGAAGTGGCATTTGCGGCTCGCACTAGTGCAGAGTTATCTCAAAGAAAGGAGCCACGGTGTTTCTGTATCTCTATTATGTTGGTGCGGCTTCGGAACTTTTAAATATCTCGATATGTCTCGAAAACTACGCTTCTGATCAAAAAATATCATAGAACATAAATTGTAGGAAACATAATTCACTACAAAAAACGTCTCTTAACATTTTGCCATAGCTCGCTTCGTTTCCGAGATATTTGCAGATTCAGCTCAAAGGAACGGGCCTGACGGACATATTTCGAGATACTTCTTCTTCTTGTTGTTCTTCCTCTGCACAGCTAAGCTGGAAGTGGCATTTGCAGCTCGCAATAGTGCAGAGTTATCTCAAAGAAAGGGGCCACGGTGTTTCTGTATCTCTATTATGTTGGTGCGGCTTCGGAACCTTTAAATATCTCGATATATCTCGAAAACTACGCTTCTGATCAAAAAATATCATAGAACATAAATTGTAGGAAACATAATTCTCTACAAAAAAGGTCTCTTAACATTTTGCCATAGCTCGCTTCGTTTCCGAGATATTTGCAGATATATCTCAAGGGCAGGGGCCTGACGGACATATTTCGAGATATTTCTTCTTCTTGTTGTTCTTCTTCTGCACAGCTAAGCTGGAAGTGGCATTTACAGCTCGCAATAGTGCAGAGTTATCTCAAAGAAAGGGGCCACGGTGTTTCTGTATCTCTATTATGTTGGTGCGGCTTCGGAACTTTTAAATATCTTGATATATCTCGAGAACTACGCCTCTGATCGAAAAATATCATAGAACATAAAAAGTAGGAAACTTAATTCTCTACAAAAAAGGTCTCTTAACATTTTGCCATAGCTCGCTTCGTTTCCGAGATATTTGCAGATTCAGCTCAAAGGAACGGGCCTGACGGACATATTTCGAGATACTTCTTCTTCTTGTTGTTCTTCCTCTGCACAGCTAAGCTGGAAGTGGCATTTGCAGCTCGCAATAGTGCAGAGTTATCTCAAAGAAAGGGGCCACGGTGTTTCTGTATCTCTATTATGTTGGTGCGGCTTCGGAACTTTTAAATATCTTGATATATCTCGAGAACTACGCATCTGATCAAAAAATATCATACAACATAAAAAGTAGGAAACTTAATTCTCTACAAAAAAGGTCTCTTAACATTTTGCCATAGCTCGCTTCGTTTCCGAGATATTTGCAGATTTATCTCAAGGGAAGGGGCCTGACGGACATATTTCGAGATATTTCTTCTTCTTGTTGTTCTTCTTCTGCACAGCTGAGCTGGAAGTGGCATTTGCAGGTCGCAATAGTGCAGAGTTATCTCAAAGAAAGGGGCCACGGTGTTTCTGTATCTCTATTATGTTGGTGCGGCTTCGGAACTTTTAAATATCTCGATATATCTCGAAAACTACGCTTCTGATCAAAAAATATCATAGAACATAAATTGTAGGAAACATAATTCTCTACAAAAAACGTCTCTTAACATTTTGCCATAGCTCGCTTCGTTTCCGAGATATTTGCAGATTCAGCTCAAAGGAACTGGCCTGACGGACATATTTCGAGATATTTCTTCTTCTTGTTGTTCTTCCTCTGCACAGCTAAGCTGGAAGTGGCATTTGCAGCTCGCAATAGTGCAGAGTTATCTCAAAGAAAGGGGCCACGGTGTTTCTGTATCTCTATTATGTTGGTGCGGCTTCGGAACCTTTAAATATCTCGATATATCTCGAAAACTACGCTTCTGATCAAAAAATATCATAGAACATAAATTGTAGGAAACATAATTCTCTACAAAAAAGGTCTCTTAACATTTTGCCATAGCTCGCTTCGTTTCCGAGATATTTGCAGATATATCTCAAGGGCAGGGGCCTGACGGACATATTTCGAGATATTTCTTCTTCTTGTTGTTCTTCTTCTGCACAGCTAAACTGGAAGTGGCATTCCCAGCTCGCAATCGTGCAGAGTTATCTCAAAGAAAGGGGCCACGGTGTTTCTGTATCTCTATTATGTTGGTGCGGCTTCGGAACTTTTAAATATCTTGATATATCTCGAGAACTACGCCTCTGATCGAAAAATATCATAGAACATAAAAAGTAGGAAACATAATTCTCTACAAAAAAGGTCTCTTAACATTTTGCCATAGCTCGCTTCGTTTCCGAGATATTTGCAGATTCAGCTCAAAGGAACGGGCCTGACGGACATATTTCGAGATACTTCTTCTTCTTGTTGTTCTTCCTCTGCACAGCTAAGCTGGAAGTGGCATTTGCAGCTCGCAATAGTGCAGAGTTATCTCAAAGAAAGGGGCCACGGTGATTCTGTATCTCTATTATGTTGGTGCGGCTTCGGAACTTTTAAATATCTTGATATATCTCGAGAACTACGCATCTGATCAAAAAATATCATACAACATAAAAAGTAGGAAACTTAATTCTCTACAAAAAAGGTCTCTTAACATTTTGCCATAGCTCGCTTCGTTTCCGAGATATTTGCAGATATATCTCAAGGGAAGGGGCCTGCCGGACATATTTCGAGATATTTCTTCTTCTTGTTGTTCTTCTTCTGCACAGCTAAGCTGGAAGTGGCATTTACAGCTCGCAATAGTGCAGAGTTATCTCAAAGAAAGGGGCCACGGTGTTTCTGTATCTCTATTATGTTGGTGCTGCTTCGGAACTTTTAAATATCTTGATATATCTCGAGAACTACGCATCTGATCAAAAAATATCATAGAACATAAAAAGTAGGAAACTTAATTCTCTACAAAAAAGGTCTCTTAACATTTTGCCATAGCTCGCTTCGTTTCCGAGATATTTGCAGATTTATCTCAAGGGAAGGGGCCTGACGGACATATTTCGAGATATTTCTTCTTCTTGTTGTTCTTCTTCTGCACAGCTAAGCTGGAAGTGGCATTTGCGGCTCGCACTAGTGCAGAGTTATCTCAAAGAAAGGAGCCACGGTGTTTCTGTATCTCTATTATGTTGGTGCGGCTTCGGAACTTTTAAATATCTCGATATATCTCGAAAACTACGCTTCTGATCAAAAAATATCATAGAACATAAATTGTAGGAAACATAATTCACTACAAAAAACGTCTCTTAACATTTTGCCATAGCTCGCTTCGTTTCCGAGATATTTGCAGATTCAGCTCAAAGGAACGGGCCTGACGGACATATTTCGAGATACTTCTTCTTCTTGTTGTTCTTCCTCTGCACAGCTAAGCTGGAAGTGGCATTTGCAGCTCGCAATAGTGCAGAGTTATCTCAAAGAAAGGGCCACGGTGTTTCTGCATCTCTATTATGTTGGTGCGGCTTCGGAACTTTTAAATATCTTGATATATCTTGAGAACTACGCATCTGATCAAAAAATATCATAGAACATAAAAAGTAGGAAACTTAATTCTCTACAAAAAAGGTCTCTTAACATTTTGCCATAGCTCGCTTCGTTCCCGAGATATTTGCAGATTTATCTCAAGGGAAGGGGCCTGACGGACATATTTCGAGATATTTCTTCTTCTTGTTGTTCTTCTTCTGCACAGCTAAACTGGAAGTGGCATTTCCAGCTCGCAATCGTGCAGTGTTATCCCAAAGAAAGGGGCCACGGTGTTTCTGTATCTCTATTATGTTGGTGCGGCTTCGGAACTTTTAAATATCTTGATATATCTCGAGAACTACGCCTCTGATCGAAAAATATCATAGAACATAAAAAGTAGGAAACTTAATTCTCTACAAAAAAGGTCTCTTAACATTTTGCCATAGCTCGCTTCGTTTCCGAGATATTTGCAGATTTATCTCAAGGGAAGGGGCCTGACGGACATATTTCGAGATATTTCTTCTTCTTGTTGTTCTTCTTCTGCACAGCTAAGCTGGAAGTGGCATTTGCGGCTCGCACTAGTGCAGAGTTATCTCAAAGAAAGGGGCCACGGTGTTTCTGTATCTCTATTATGTTGGTGCGGCTTCGGAACTTTTAAATATCTCGATATATCTCGAAAACTACGCTTCTGATCAAAAAATATGATAGAACATAAATTGTAGGAAACATAATTCTCTACAAAAAACGTCTCTTAACATTTTGCCATAGCTCGCTTCGTTTCCGAGATATTTGCAGATTTATCTCAAGGGAAGGGGCCTGACGGACATATTTCGAGATATTTCTTCTTCTTGTTGTTCTTCTTCTGCACAGCTAAGCTGGAAGTGGCATTTGCGGCTCGCACTAGTGCAGAGTTATCTCAAAGAAAGGAGCCACGGTGTTTCTGTATCTCTATTATGTTGGTGCGGCTTCGGAACTTTTAAATATCTTGATATATCTCGAGAACTACGCCTCTGATCGAAAAATATCATAGAACATAAAAAGTAGGAAACTTAATTCTCTACAAAAAAGGTCTCTTAACATTTTGCCATAGCTCGCTTCGTTTCCGAGATATTTGCAGATTTATCTCAAGGGAAGGGGCCTGACGGACATATTTCGAGATATTTCTTCTTCTTGTTGTTCTTCTTCTGCACAGCTAAGCTGGAAGTGGCATTTGCAGCGCGCAATAGTGCAGAGTTATCTCAAAGAAAGGGGCCACGGTGTTTCTGTATCTCTATTATGTTGGTGCGGCTTCGGAACTTTTAAATATCTTGATATATCTCGAGAACTACGCATCTGATCAAAAAATATCATAGAACATAAAAAGTAGGAAACCTAATTCTCTACAAAAAAGGTCTCTTAACATTTTGCCATAGCTCGCTTCGTTTCCGAGATATTTGCAGATTTATCTCAAGGGAAGGGGCCTGACGGACATATTTCGAGATATTTCTTCTTCTTGTTGTTCTTCTTCTGCACAGCTGAGCTGGAAGTGGCATTTGCAGGTCGCAATAGTGCAGAGTTATCTCAAAGAAAGGGGCCACGATGTTTCTGTATCTCTATTATGTTGGTGCGGCTTCGGAACTTTTAAATATCTCGATATATCTCGAAAACTACGCTTCTGATCAAAAAATGTCATAGAACGTAAATTGTAGGAAACATTATTCTCTACAAAAAAGGTCTCTTAACATTGTGCCATAGCTCGCTTCGTTTCCGAGATATTTGCAGATTTATCTCAAGGGAAGGGTCCTGATGGACATATTTCGAGATATTTCTTCTTCTTGTTGTTCTTCTTCTGCACAGCTAAACTGGAAGTGGCATTTGCAGCTCGCAATAGTGCAGAGTTATCTCAAAGAAAGGGGCCACGGTGTTTCTGTATCTCTATTATGTTGGTGCGGCTTCGGAACTTTTAAATATCTTGAAATATCTCGAGAACTACGCATCTGATCAAAAAATATCATAGAAGATAAAAAGTAGAAAACTTAATTCTCTACAAAAAAGGTCTCTTAACATTTCGCCATAGCTCGCTTCGTTTCCGAGATATTTGCAGATTTATCTCAAGGGAAGGGGCCTGTCGGACATATTTCGAGATATTTCTTCTTCTTGTTGTTCTTCTTCTGCACAGCTAAGCTGGAAGTGGCATTTGCAGCTCGCAATAGTGCAGAGTTATCTCAAAGAAAGGGGCCACGGTGTTTCTGTATCTCTATTATGTTGGTGCGGCTTCGGAACTTTTAAATATCTTGATATATCTCGAGAACTACGCATCTGATCACAAAATATCATAGAACATAAAAAGTAGGAAACTTAATTCTCTACAAAAAAGGTCTCTTAATATTTTGCCATAGCTCGCTTCGTTTCCGAGATATTTGCAGATTTATCTCAAGGGAAGGGGCCTGACGGACATATTTCGAGATATTTCTTCTTCTTGTTGTTCTTCTTCTGCACAGCTGAGCTGGAAGTGGCATTTGCAGGTCGCAATAGTGCAGAGTTATCTCAAAGAAAGGGGCCACGGTGTTTCTGTATCTCCATTATGTTGGTGCGGCTTCGGAACTTTTAAATATCTCGATATATCTCGAAAACTACGTTTCTGATCAAAAAATGTCATAGAACGTAAATTGTAGGAAACATGATTCTCTACAAAAAAGGTCTCTTAACATTGTGCCATAGCTCGCTTCGTTTCCGAGATATTTGCAGATTTATCTCAAGGGAAGGGTCCTGATGGACATATTTCGAGATATTTCTTCTTCTTGTTGTTCTTCTTCTGCACAGCTAAACTGGAAGTGGCATTTCCAGCTCGCAATCGTGCAGAGTTATCTCAAAGAAAGGGGCCACGGTGTGTCTGTATCTCTATTATGTTGGTGCGGCTTCGGAACTTTTAAATATCTTGATATATCTCGAGAACTACGCATCTGATCAAAAAATATCATACTACATAAAAAGTAGGAAACTTAATTCTCTACAAGAAAGGTCTCTAAACATTTTGCCATAGCTCGCTTCGTTTCCGAGATATTTGCAAATTTATCTCAAGGGAACGGGCCTGACGGACATATTTCGAGATATTTCTTCTTCTTGTTGTTCTTCTTCTGCACAGCTAAGCTGGAAGTGGCATTTGCGGCTCGCACTAGTGCAGAGTTATCTCAAAGAAAGGGGCCACGGTGTTTCTGTATCTCTATTATGTTGGTGCGGCTTCGGAACTTTTAAATATCTCGATATATCTCGAAAACTACGCTTCTGGTCAAAAAATATCATAGAAGCTATATTGTAGGAAACATAATTCTCTACAAAAAAGGTCTCTTAACATTTTGCCATAGCTTGCTTCGTTTCCGAGATATTTGCAGATATATCTCAAGGGAAGGGGCCTGACGGACATATTTCGAGATATTTCTTCTTCTTGTTGTTCTTCTTCTGCACAGCTAAGCTGGAAGTGGCATTTGCAGCTCGCAATAGTGCAGAGTTATCTCAAAGAAAGGGGCCACGGTGTTTCTGTATCTCTATTATGTTGGTGCGGCTTCGGAACTTTTAAATATCTTGATATATCTCGAGAACTACGCATCTGATCAAAAAATATCATAGAACATAAAAAGTAGGAAACTTAATTCTCTACAAAAACGGTCTCTTAACATTTTGCCATAGCTCGCTTCGTTTCCGAGATATTTGCAGATTTATCTCAAGGGAAGGGGCCTGACGGACATATTTCGAGATATTTCTTCTTCTTGTTGTTCTTCTTCTGCACAGCTGAGCTGGAAGTGGCATTTGCAGGTCGCAATAGTGCAGAGTTATCTCAAAGAAAGGGGCCACGGTGTTTCTGTATCTCTATTATGTTGGTGCGGCTTCGGAACTTTTAAATATCTCGATATATCTCGAAAACTGCGCTTCTGATCAAAAAATATGATAGAACATAAATTGTAGGAAACATAATTCTCTACAAAAAACGTCTCTTAACATTTTGCCATAGCTCGCTTCGTTTCCGAGATATTTGCAGATTCAGCTCAAAGGAACGGGCCTGACGGACATATTTCGAGATACTTCTTCTTCTTGTTGTTCTTCCTCTGCACAGCTAAGCTGGAAGTGGCATTTGCAGCTCGCAATAGTGCAGAGTTATCTCAAAGAAAGGGGCCACGGTGTTTCTGTATCTCTATTATGTTGGTGCGGCTTCGGAACTTTTAAATATCTTGATATATCTCGAGAACTACGCATCTGATCAAAAAATATCATAGAACATAAAAAGTAGGAAACTTAATTCTCTACAAAAAAGGTCTCTTAACATTTTGCCATAGCTCGCTTCGTTTCCGAGATATTTGCAGATTTATCTCAAGGGAAGGGGCCTGACGGACATATTTCGAGATATTTCTTCTTCTTGTTGTTCTTCTTCTGCACAGCTGAGCTGGAAGTGGCATTTGCAGGTCGCAATAGTGCAGAGTTATCTCAAAGAAAGGGGCCACGGTGTTTCTGTATCTCTATTATGTTGGTGCGGCTTCGGAACTTTTAAATATCTCGATATATCTCGAAAACTACGCTTCTGATCAAAAAATATCATAGAACGTAAATTGTAGCAAACATTATTGTCTACAAAAAAGGTCTCTTAACATTTTGCCATAGCTCGCTTCGTTTCCGAGATATTTGCAGATTTATCTCAAGGGAAGGGTCCTGATGGACATATTTCGAGATATTTCTTCTTCTTGTTGTTCTTCTTCTGCACAGCTAAACTGGAAGTGGCATTTCCAGCTCGCAATCGTGCAGAGTTATCTCAAAGAAAGGGGCCACGGTGTTTCTGTATCTCTATTATGTTGGTGCGGCTTCGGAACTTTTAAATATCTTGATATATCTCGAGCACTACGCATCTGATCAAAAAATATCATAGAAGATAAAAAGTAGGAAACTTAATTCTCTACAGAAAAGGTCTCTTAACATTTCGCCATAGCTCGCTTCGTTTCCGAGATATTTGCAGATTTATCTCAAGGGAAGGGGCCTGTCGGACATATCTCGAGATATTTCTTCTTCTTGTTGTTCTTCTTCTGCACAGCTAAGCTGGAAGTGGCATTTGCGGCTCGCACTAGTGCAGAGTTATCTCAAAGAAAGGGGCCACGGTGTTTCTGTATCTCTATTATGTTGGTGCGGCTTCGGAACTTTTAAATATCTCGATATATCTCGAAAACTACGCTTCTGATCAAAAAATATCATGGAACATAAATTGTAGGAAACATAATTCTCTACAAAAAACGTCTCTTAACATTTTGCCATAGCTCGCTTCGTTTCCGAGATATTTGCAGATTCAGCTCAAAGGAACTGGCCTGACGGACATATTTCGAGATATTTCTTCTTCTTGTTGTTCTTCCTCTGCACAGCTAAGCTGGAAGTGGCATTTACAGCTCGCAATAGTGCAGAGTTATCTCAAAGAAAGGGGCCACGGTGTTTCTGTATCTCTATTATGTTGGTGCGGCTTCGGAACTTTTAAATATCTCGATATATCTCGAAAACTACGCTTCTGATCAAAAAATATCATAAAACGTAAATTGTAGGAAACATTATTGTCTACAAAAAAGGTCTCTTAACATTTTGCCATAGCTCGCTTCGTTTCCGAGATATTTGCAGATTTATCTCAAGGGAAGGGTCCTGATGGACATATTTCGAGATATTTCTTCTTCTTGTTGTTCTTCTTCTGCACAGCTAAACTGGAAGTGGCATTTCCAGCTCGCAATCGTGCAGAGTTATCTCAAAGAAAGGGGCCACGGTGTTTCTGTATCTCTATTATGTTGGTGCGGCTTCGGAACTTTTAAATATCATGATATATCTCGAGAACTACGCATCTGATCAAAAAATATCATAGAACATAAAACGTAGGAAACTTAATTCTCTACAAAAAAGGTCTCTCAACATTTTGCCATAGCTCGCTTCGTTTCCGAGATATTTGCAGATTTATCTCAAGGGAAGGGGCCTGACGGACATATTTCGAGATATTTCTTCTTCTTGTTGTTCTTCTTCTGCACAGCTAAGCTGGAAGTGGCATTTGCGGCTCGCACTAGTGCAGAGTTATCTCAAAGAAAGGGGCCACGGTGTTTCTGTATCTCTATTATGTTGGTGCGGCTTTGGAACTTTTAAATATCTCGATATATCTCGAAAACTACGCTTCTGACCAAAAAATATCATAGAACATAAATTGTAGGAAACTTAATTCTCTACAAAAAAGGTCTCTTAACATTTTGCCATAGCTCTCTTCGTTTCCGAGATATTTGCAGATTTATCTCAAGGGAAGGGGCCTGACGGACATATTTCGAGATATTTCTTCTTCTTGTTGTTCTTCTGCACAGCTAAGCTGGAAGTGGCATTTGCAGCTCGCAATAGTGCATAGTTATCTGAAAGAAAGGGGCCACGGTGTTTCTGTATCTCTATTATGTTGGTGCGGCTTCGGAACTTTTAAATATCTTGATATATCTCGAGAACTACGCATCTAATCAAAAAATATCATAGAACATAAAAAGTAGGAAACTTAATTCTCTACAAAAAAGGTCTCTTAACATTTTGCCATAGCTCGCTTCGTTTCCGAGATATTTGCAGATTTATCTCAAGGGAAGGGGCCTGACGGACATATTTCGAGATATTTCTTCTTCTTGTTGTTCTTCTTCTGCACAGCTAAGCTGGAAGTGGCATTTGCGGCTCGCACTAGTGCAGAGTTATCTCAACGAAAGGGGCCACGGTGTTTCTGTATCTCTATTATGTTGGTGCGGCTTCGGAACTTTTAAATATCTCGATATATCTCGAAAACTACGCTTCTGATCAAAAAATATCATAGAACATAAATTGTAGGAAACTTAATTCGCTACAAAAAAGGTCTCTTAACATTTTGCCATAGCTCTCTTCGTTTCCGAGATATTTGCAGATGTATCTCAAGGGAAGGGGCCTGACGGACATATTTCGAGATATTTCTTCTTCTTGTTGTTCTTCTGCACAGCTAAGCTGGAAGTGGCATTTGCAGCTCGCAATAGTGCATAGTTATCTGAAAGAAAGGGGCCACGGTGGTTCTGTATCTCTATTATGTTGGTGCGGCTTCGGAACTTTTAAATATCTTGATATATCTCGAGAACTACGCATCAGATCAAAAAATATCATAGAACATAAAAAGTAGGAAACTTAATTCTCTACAAAAAAGGTCGCTTAACATTTTGCCATAGCTCTCTTCGTTTCCGAGATATTTGCAGATTTACCTCAAGGGAAGGGGCCTGACGGACATATTTCGAGATATTTCTTCTTCTTGATGTTCTTCTTCTGCACAGCTAAGCTGGAAGTGGCATTTGCAGCTCGCAATAGTGCAGAGTTATCTCAAAGAAAGGGGCCACGGTGTTTCTGTATCTCTATTATGTTGGTGCTGCTTCGGAACTTTTAAATATCTTGATATATCTCGAGAACTACGCATCTGATCAAAAAATATCATAGAACATAAAACGTAGGAAACTTAATTCTCTACAAAAAAGGTCTCTTAACATTTTGCCATAGCTCGCTTCGTTTCCGAGATATTTGCAGATTTATCTCAAGGGAAGGGGCCTGACGGACATATTTCGAGATATTTCTTCTTCTTGTTGTTCTTCTTCTGCACAGCTAAGCTGGAAGTGGCATTTGCGGCTCGCAATAGTGCAGAGTTATCTCAAAGAAAGGGGCCACGGTGTTTCTGTATCTCTATTATGTTGGTGCGGCTTCGGAACTTTTAAATATCTTGATATATCTCGAGAACTACGCATCAGATCAAAAAATATCATAGAACATAAAAAGTAGGAAACTTAATTCTCTACAAAAAAGGTCTCTTAACATTTTGCCATAGCTCTCTTCGTTTCCGAGATATTTGCAGATTTATCTCGAGGGAAGGGGCCTGACGGACATATTTCGAGATATTTCTTCTTCTTGATGTTCTTCTTCTGCACAGCTAAGCTGGAAGTGGCATTTGCAGCTCGCAATAGTGCAGAGTTATCTCAAAGAAAGGGGCCACGGTGTTTCTGTATCTCTATTATGTTGGTGCGGCTTCGGAACTTTTAAATATCTTGATATATCTCGAGAACTACGCATCTGATCAAAAAATATCATAGAACATAGAAAGTAGGAAACTTAATTCTCTACAAAAAAGGTCTCTTAACATTTTACCATAGCTCGCTTCGTTTCCGAGATATTTGCAGATTTATCTCAAGGGAAGGGGCGTGACGGACATATTTCGAGATATTTCTTCTTCTTGTTGTTCTTCTTCTGCACAGCTAAGCTGGAAGTGGCATTTGCGGCTCGCACTAGTGCAGAGTTATCTCAAAGAGAGGGGCCACTGTGTTTCTGTATCTCTATTATGTTGGTGCGGCTTCGGAACTTTTAAATATCTTGATATATCTCGAGAGCTACGCGTCTGATCAAAAAATATCATAGAACATGAAAAGTAGGAAACATAATTCTCTACAAAAAAGGTCTCTTAACATTTTGCCATAGCTCGCTTCGTTTCCGAGATATTTGCAGATTTATCTCAAGGGAAGTGGCCTGACGGACATATTTCGAGATATTTCTTCTTCTTGTTGTTCTTCTGCTGCACAGCTAAGTTGGAAGTGGCATTTGCGGCTCGCACTAGTGCAGAGTTATCTCAAAGAAAGGGGCCACGGTGTTTCTGTATCCCTATTATGTTGGTGCGGCTTCGGAACTTTTAAATATCTCGATATATCTCGAAAACTACGCTTCTGATCAAAAAATATCATAGAACATAAATTGTAGGAAACATAATTCTCTACAAAAAACGTCTCTTAACATTTTGCCATAGCTCGCTTCGTTTCCGAGATATTTGCAGATTCAACTCAAAGGAACTGGCCTGACGGACATATTTCGAGATATTTCTTCTCCTTGTTGTTTTTCCTCTGCACAGCTAAGCTGGAAGTGGCATTTGCAGCTCGCAATAGTGCAGAGTTATCTCAAAGAAAGGGGCCACGGTGGTTCTGTATCTCTATTATGTTGGTGCGGCTTCGGAACTTTTAAATATCTTGATATATCTCGAGAACTACGCATCAGATCAAAAAATATCATAGAACATAAAAAGTAGGAAACTTAATTCTCTACAAAAAAGGTCGCTTAACATTTTGCCATAGCTCTCTTCGTTTCCGAGATATTTGCAGATTTACCTCAAGGGAAGGGGCCTGACGGACATATTTCGAGATATTTCTTCTTCTTGATGTTCTTCTTCTGCACAGCTAAGCTGGAAGTGGCATTTGCAGCTCGCAATAGTGCAGAGTTATCTCAAAGAAAGGGGCCACGGTGTTTCGGTATCTCTATTATGTTGGTGCTGCTTCGGAACTTTTAAATATCTTGATATATCTCGAGAACTACGCATCTGATCAAAAAATATCATAGAACATAAAACGTAGGAAACTTAATTCTCTACAAAAAAGGTCTCTTAACATTTTGCCATAGCTCGCTTCGTTTCCGAGATATTTGCAGATTTATCTCAAGGGAAGGGGCCTGACGGACATATTTCGAGATATTTCTTCTTCTTGTTGTTCTTCTTCTGCACAGCTAAGCTGGAAGTGGCATTTGCGGCTCGCAATAGTGCAGAGTTATCTCAAAGAAAGGGGCCACGGTGTTTCTGTATCTCTATTATGTTGGTGCGGCTTCGGAACTTTTAAATATCTTGATATATCTCGAGAACTACGCATCAGATCAAAAAATATCATAGAACATAAAAAGTAGGAAACTTAATTCTCTACAAAAAAGGTCTCTTAACATTTTGCCATAGCTCTCTTCGTTTCCGAGATATTTGCAGATTTATCTCGAGGGAAGGGGCCTGACGGACATATTTCGAGATATTTCTTCTTCTTGATGTTCTTCTTCTGCACAGCTAAGCTGGAAGTGGCATTTGCAGCTCGCAATAGTGCAGAGTTATCTCAAAGAAAGGGGCCACGGTGTTTCTGTATCTCTATTATGTTGGTGCGGCTTCGGAACTTTTAAATATCTTGATATATCTCGAGAACTACGCATCTGATCAAAAAATATCATAGAACATAGAAAGTAGGAAACTTAATTCTCTACAAAAAAGGTCTCTTAACATTTTACCATAGCTCGCTTCGTTTCCGAGATATTTGCAGATTTATCTCAAGGGAAGGGGCGTGACGGACATATTTCGAGATATTTCTTCTTCTTGTTGTCCTTCTTCTGCACAGCTAAGCTGGAAGTGGCATTTGCGGCTCGCACTAGTGCAGAGTTATCTCAAAGAGAGGGGCCACTGTGTTTCTGTATCTCTATTATGTTGGTGCGGCTTCGGAACTTTTAAATATCTTGATATATCTCGAGAGCTACGCGTCTGATCAAAAAATATCATAGAACATGAAAAGTAGGAAACATAATTCTCTACAAAAAAGGTCTCTTAACATTTTGCCATAGCTCGCTTCGTTTCCGAGATATTTGCAGATTTATCTCAAGGGAAGTGGCCTGACGGACATATTTCGAGATATTTCTTCTTCTTGTTGTTCTTCTGCTGCACAGCTAAGTTGGAAGTGGCATTTGCGGCTCGCACTAGTGCAGAGTTATCTCAAAGAAAGGGGCCACGGTGTTTCTGTATCCCTATTATGTTGGTGCGGCTTCGGAACTTTTAAATATCTCGATATATCTCGAAAACTACGCTTCTGATCAAAAAATATCATAGAACATAAATTGTAGGAAACATAATTCTCTACAAAAAACGTCTCTTAACATTTTGCCATAGCTCGCTTCGTTTCCGAGATATTTGCAGATTCAACTCAAAGGAACTGGCCTGACGGACATATTTCGAGATATTTCTTCTCCTTGTTGTTTTTCCTCTGCACAGCTAAGCTGGAAGTGGCATTTGCAGCTCGCAATAGTGCAGAGTTATCTCAAAGAAAGGGGCCACGGTGTTTCTGTATCCCTATTATGTTGGTGCGGCTTCGGAACTTTTAAATATCTCGATATATCTCGAAAACTACGCTTCTGATCAAAAAATATCATAGAACATAAATTGTAGGAAACATAATTCTCTACAAAAAACGTCTCTTAACATTTTGCCATAGCTCGCTTCGTTTCCGAGATATTTGCAGATATATCTCAAGGGAAGGGGCCTGACGGACATATTTCGAGATATTTCTTCTTCTTGTTGTTCTTCTTCTGCACAGCTAAACTGGAAGTGGCATTTCCAGCTCGCAATAGTGCAGAGTTATCTCAAAGAGAGGGGTCACGGTGTTTCTGTATCTCTATTATGTTGGTGCGGCTTCGGAACTTTTAAATATCTTGATATATCTCGAGAGCTACGCGTCTGATCAAAAAATATCATAGAACATAAAAAGTAGGAAACATAATTCTCTACAAAAAAGGTCTCTTAACATTTTGCCATAGCTCGCTTCGTTTCCGAGATATTTGCAGATTTATCTCAAGGGAAGGGGCCTAACGGACATATTTCGAGATATTTCTTCTTCTTGTTGTTCTTCTTCTGCACAGCTAAACTGGAAGTGGCATTTCCAGCTCGCAATAGTGCAGAGTTATCTCAAAGAGAGGGGCCACGGTGTTTCTGTATCTCTATTATGTTGGTGCGGCTTCGGAACTTTTAAATATCTTGATATATCTCGAGAGCTACGCGTCTGATCAAAAAATATCATAGAACATAAAAAGTAGGAAACATAATTCTCTACAAAAAAGGTCTCTTAACATTTTGCCATAGCTCGCTTCGTTTCCGAGATATTTGCAGATTTATCTCAAGGGAAGTGGCCTGACGAACATATTTCGAGATATTTCTTCTTCTTGTTGTTCTTCTTCTGCACAGCTAAGCTGGAAGTGGCATTTGCGGCTCGCACTAGTGCAGAGTTATCTCAAAGAAAGGGGCCACGGTGTTTCTGTATCTCTATTATGTTGGTGCGGCTTCGGAACTTTTAAATATCTTGATATATCTCGAGAACTACGCATCTGATCAAAAAATATCATAGAACATAAAAAGTAGGAAACTCAATTCTCTACAAAAAACGACTCTTAACATTTTGCAATAGCTCGCTTCGTTTCCGAGATATTTGCAGATTTATCTCAAGGGAAGGGGCCTGACGGGCATATTTCGAGATATTTCTTCTTCTTGTTGTTCTTCTTCTGCACAGCTAAGCTGGAAGTGGCATTTGCGGCTCGCACTAGTGCAGAGTTATCTCAAAGAAAGGGGCCACGGTGTTTCTGTATCTCTATTATGTTGGTGCTGCTTCGGAACTTTTAAATATCTCGATATATCTCGAAAACTACGCTTCTGATCAAAAAATATCATAGAACATAAATTGTAGGAAACATAATTCTCTACAAAAAACGTCTCTTAACATTTTGCCATAGCTCGCTTCGTTTCCGAGATATTTGCAGATTTATCTCAAGGGAAGGGGCCTAACGGACATATTTCGAGATATTTCTTCTTCTTGTTGTTCTTCTTCTGCACAGCTAAACTGGAAGTGGCATTTCCAGCTCGCAATAGTACAGAGTTATCTCAAAGAAAGGGGCCACGGTGTTTCTGTATCTCTATTATGTTGGTGCTGCTTCGGAACTGTTAAATATCTCGATATATCTCGAAAACTACGCTTCTGGTCAAAAAATATCATAGAACATAAATTGTAGGAAACATAATTCTCTACAAAAAACGTCTCTTAACATTTTGCCATAGCTCGCTTCGTTTCCGAGATATTTGCAGATTTATCTCAAGGGAAGGGGCCTAACGGACATATTTCGAGATATTTCTTCTTCTTGTTGTTCTTCTTCTGCACAGCTAAACTGGAAGTGGCATTTCCAGCTCGCAATAGTGCAGAGTTATCTCAAAGAGAGGGGCCACGGTGTTTCTGTATCTCTATTATGTTGGTGCGGCTTCGGAACTTTTAAATATCTTGATATATCTCGAGAACTACGCATCTGATCAAAAAATATCATACAACATAAAACGTAGGAAACTTAATTCTCTACAAAAAAGGTCTCTTAACATTTTGCCATAGCTCGCTTCGTTTCCGAGATATTTGCAGATTTATCTCAAGGGAAGGGGCCTAACGGACATATTTCGAGATATTTCTTCTTCTTGTTGTTCTTCCTCTGCACAGCTAAGCTGGAAGTGGCATTTGCAGCTCGCAATAGTGCAGAGTTATCTCAAAGAAAGGGGCCACGGTGTTTCTGTATCTCTATTATGTTGGTGCGGCTTCGGAACTTTTGAATATCTTGATATATCTCGAGAACTACGCATCTGATCAAAAAATATCATAGAACATAAAAAGTAGGAAACTTAATTCTCTACAAAAAAGGTCTCTTAACATTTTGCCATAGCTCGCTTCGTTTCCGAGATATTTGCAGATTTATCTCAAGGGAAGGGGCCTGACGGACATATTTCGAGATATTTCTTCTTCTTGTTGTTCTTCTTCTGCACAGCTAAGCTGGAAGTGGCATTTGCGGCTCGCACTAGTGCAGAGTTATCGCAAAGAAAGGGGCCACGGTGTTTCTGTATCCCTATTATGTTGGTGCGGCTTCGGAACTTTTAAATATCTCGATATATCTCGAAAACTACGCTTCTGATCAAAAAATATCATAGAACATAAATTGTAGGAAACATAATTCTCTACAAAAAACGTCTCTTAACATTTTGCCATAGCTCGCTTCGTTTCCGAGATATTTGCAGATTCAACTCAAAGGAACTGGCCTGACGGACATATTTCGAGATATTTCTTCTTCTTGTTGTTCTTCCTCTGCACAGCTAAGCTGGAAGTGGCATTTGCAGCTCGCAATAGTGCAGAGTTATCTCAAAGAAAGGGGCCACGGTGTTTCTGTATCTCTATTATGTTGGTGCGGCTTCGGAACTTTTGAATATCTTGATATATCTCGAGAACTACGCATCTGATCAAAAAATATCATAGAACATAAAAAGTAAGAAACTTAATTCTCTACAAAAAAGGTCTCTTAACATTTTGCCATAGCTCGCTTCGTTTCCGAGATATTTGCAGATTTATCTCAAGGGAAGGGGCCTGACGGACATATTTCGAGATATTTCTTCTTCTTGTTGTTCTTCTTCTGCACAGCTAAGCTGGAAGTGGCATTTGCGGCTCGCAATAGTGCAGAGTTATCTCAAAGAAAGGGGCCACGGTGTTTCTGTATCCCTATTATGTTGGTGCGGCTTCGGAACTTTTAAATATCTCGATATATCTCGAAAACTACGCTTCTGATCAAAAAATATCATACAACATAAATTGTAGGAAACTTAATTCTCTACAAAAAAGGTCTCTTAACATTTTGCCATAGCTCGCTTCGTTTCCGAGATATTTGCAGATTTATCTCAAGGGAAGGGGCCTGACGGACATATTTCGAGATATTTCTTCTTCTTGTTGTTCTTCTCCTGCACAACTAAGCTGGAAGTGGCATTTACAGCTCGCAATAGTGCAGAGTTATCTCAAAGAAAGGGGCCACGGTGTTTCTGTATCTCTATTATGTTGGTGCGGCTTCGGAACTTTTAAATATCTTGATATATCTCGAGAACTACGCCTCTGATCGAAAAATATCATAGAACATAAAAAGTAGGAAACTTAATTCTCTACAAAAAAGGTCTCTTAACATTTTGCCATAGCTCGCTTCGTTTCCGAGATATTTGCAGATTTATCTCAAGGGAAGTGGCCTGACGGACATATTTCGAGATATTTCTTCTTCTTGTTGTTCTTCTTCTGCACAGCTAAGCTGGAAGTGGCATTTGCGGCCCGCACTAGTGCAGAGTTATCTCAAAGAAAGGGGCCACGGTGTTTCTGTATCCCTATTATGTTGGTGCGGCTTCGGAACTTTTAAATATCTCGATATATCTCGAAAACTACGCTTCTGATCAAAAAATATCATAGAACATAAAAAGTAGGAAACTTAATTCTCTACAAAAAAGGTCTCTTAACATTTTGCCATAGCTCGCTTCGTTTCCGAGATATTTGCAGATTTATCTCAAGGGAAGGGGCCTGACGGACATATTTCGAGATATTTCTTCTTCTTGTTGTTCTTCTTCTGCACAGCTAAGCTGGAAGTGGCATTTGCGGGTCGCACTAGTGCAGAGTTATCTCAAAGAAAGGGGCCACGGTGTTTCTGTATCCCTATTATGTTGGTGCGGCTTCGGAACTTTTAAATATCTCGATATATCTCGAAAACTACGCTTCTGATCAAAAAATATCATAGAACATAAATTATAGGAAACATAATTCTCTACAAAAAACGTCTCTTAACATTTTGCCATAGCTCGCTTGGTTTCCGAGATATTTGCAGATTCAGCTAAAAGGAACTGGCCTGACGGACATATTTCGAGATATTTCTTCTTCTTCTTGTTCTTCCTCTGCACAGCTAAGCTGGAAGTGGCATTTGCAGCTCGCAATAGTGCAGAGTTATCTCAAAGAAAGGGGCCACGGTGTTTCTGTATCTCTATTATGTTGGTGCGGCTTCGGAACTTTTGAATATCTTGATATATCTCGAGAACTACGCATCTGATCAAAAAATATCATAGAACATAAAAAGTAGGAAACTTAATTCTCTACAAAAAAGGTCTCTAAACATTTTGCCATAGCTCGCTTCGTTTCCGAGATATTTGCAGATTTATCTCAAGGTAAGGGGCCTGACGGACATATTTCGAGATATTTCTTCTTCTTGTTGTTCTTCTTCTGCACAGCTAAGCTGGAGGTGGCATTTGCAGCTCGCAATAGTGCATAGCTATCTGAAAGAAAGGGGCCACGGTGTTTCTGTATCTCTATTATGTTGGTGCGGCTTCGGAACTTTTAAATATCTTGATATATCTCGAGAACTACGCATCTGATCAAAAAATATCATAGAACATAAAAAGTAGGAAACTTAATTCGCTACAAAAAAGGTCTCTTAACATTTTGCCATAGCTCGCTTCGTGTCCGAGATATTTGCAGATTTATCTCAAGGGAAGGGGCCTGACGGACATATTTCGAGATATTTCTTCTTCTTGTTGTTCTTCTTCTGCACAGCTAAGCTGGAAGTGGCATTTGCGGCTCGCACTAGTGCAGAGTTATCTCAAAGAAAGGGGCCACGGTGTTTCTGTATCTCTATTATGTTGGTGCGGCTTCGGAACTTTTAAATATCTTGATATATCTCGAGAACTACGCGTCTGATCAAAAAATATCATAGAACATAAAAAGTAGGAAACTTAATTCTCTACAAAAAAGTCTGTTAACATTTTGCCATAGCTCGCTTCGTTTCCGAGATATTTGCAGATTTATCTCAAGGGAAGGGGCCTGACGGACATATTTCGAGATATTTCTTCTTCTTGTTGTTCTTCTTCTGCACAGCTAAGCTGGAAGTGGCATTTGCAGCTCGCAATAGTGCAGAGTTATCTCAAAGAAAGGGGCCACGGTGTTTCAGTATCTCTATTATGTTGGTGCGGCTTCGGAACTTTTAAATATCTTGATATATCTCGAGAACTACGCGTCTGATCAAAAAATATCATAGAACATAAAAAGTAGGAAACATAATTCTCTACAAAAAAGGTCTCTTAACATTTTGCCATAGCTCGCTTCGTTTCCGAGATATTTGCAGATTTATCTCAAGGGAAGGGGCCCGACGGACATATTTCGAGATATTTCTTCTTCTTGTTGTTCTTCTTCTGCGCAGCTAAGCTGGAAGTGGCATTTGCAGCTCGCAATAGTGCAGAGATATCTCAAAGAAAGGGGCCACGGTGTTTCTGTATCTCTATTATGCTGGTGCGGCTTCGGAACTTTTAAATATCTTGATATATCTCGAGAACTACGCATCTGATCCAAAAATATCATAGAACATAAATAGTAGGAAACTTAATTCTCTACAAAAAAGGTCTCTCAACATTTTGCCATAGCCCGCTTTGTTTCCGAGATATTTGCAGATTTATCTCAAGGGAAGGGGCCTAACGGACATATTTCCAGATATTTCTTCCTCTTGTTGTTCTTCTTCTGCACAGCTAAGCTGGAAGTGGCATTTGCGGCTCGCACTAGTGCAGAGTTATCTCAAAGAAAGGGGCCACGGTGTTTCTGTATCTCTATTATGTTGGTGCAGCTTCAGAACTTTTAAATATCTTGATGTATCTCGAGAACTACGCATCTGATCAAAAAATATCATGGAACATAAAAAGTAGAAAACTTAATTCTCTACAGAAAAGGTCTCTTAACATTTTGCCATAGCTCGCTTCGTTTCCGAGATATTTGCAGATTTATCTCAAGGGAAGGGGCCTGACGGACATATTTCGAGATATTTCTTCTTCTTGTTGTTCTTCTTCTGCACAGCTAAACTGGACGTGGCATTTCCAGCTCGCAATAGTGCAGAGTTATCTCAAAGAGAGGGGCCACGGTGTTTCTGTATCTCTATTATGTTGGTGCGGCTTCGGAACTTTTAAATATCTTGATATATCTCGAGAACTACGCATCTGATCAAAAAATATCATAGAACATAAATTGTAGGAAACATAATTGTCTACAAAAAAGGTCTCTTAACATTTTGCCATAGCTCGCTTCGTTTCCGAGATATTTGCAGATTTATCTCAAGGTAAGGGGCCTGACGGACATATTTCCAGATATTTCTTCTTCTTGTTGTTCTTCTTCTGCACAGCTAAGCTGGAAGTGGCATTTGCAGCTCGCAATAGTGCATAGCTGTCTGAAAGAAAGGGGCCACGGTGTTTCTGTATCTCTATTATGTTGGTGCGGCTTCGGAACTTTTAAATATCTTGATATATCTCGAGAACTACGCATCTGATCAAAAAATATCATAGAACATAAAAAGTAGGAAACTTAATTCGCTACAAAAAAGGTCTCTTAACATTTTGCCATAGCTCGCTTCGTTTCCGAGATATTTGCAGATTTATCTCAAGGGAAGGGGCCTAACGGACATATTTCGTGATATTTCTTCTTCTTGTTGTTCTTCTTCTGCACAGCTAAGCTGGAAGTGGCATTTCCAGCTCGCAATAGTGCAGAGTTATCTCAAAGAAAGGGGCCACGGTGTTTCTGTATCTCTATTATGTTGGTGCGGCTTCTTAACTTTTAAATATCTTGATATATCTCGAGAACTACGCATCTGATCAAAAAATATCATAGAACATAAAAAGTAGGAAACTCAATTCTCTACAAAAAAGGTCTCTTAACATTTTGCAATAGCTCGCTTCGTTTCCGAGATATTTGCAGATTTATCTCAAGGGAAGGGGCCTGACGGACATATTTCGAGATATTTCTTCTTCTTGTTGTTCTTCTTCTGCACAGCTAAGCTGGAAGTGGCATTTGCGGCTCGCACTAGTGCAGAGTTATCTCAAAGAAAGGGGCCACGGTGTTTCTGTATCTCTATTATGTTGGTGCGGCTTCGGAACTTTTAAATATCTCGATATATCTCGAAAACTACGCTTCTGATCAAAAAATATCATAGAACATAAATTGTAGGAAACATAATTCTCTACAAAAAACGTCTCTTAACATTTTGCCATAGCTCGCTTCGTTTCCGAGATATTTGCAGATTCAGCTCAAAGGAACTGGCCTGACGGACATATTTCGAGATATTTCTTCTTCTTGTTGTTCTTCTTCTGCACAGCTAAGCTGGAAGTGGCATTTGCGGCTCGCACTAGTGCAGAGTTATCTCAAAGAAAGGGGCCACGGTGTTTCTGTATCTCTATTATGTTGGTGCGTCTTCGGAACTTTTAAATATCTCGATATATCTCGAAAACTACGCTTCTGATCAAAAAATATCATAGAACATAAATTGTAGGAAACATAATTCTCTACAAAAAACGTCTCTTAACATTTTGCCATAGCTCGCTTCGTTTCCGAGATATTTGCAGATTCAGCTCAAAGGAACTGGCCTGACGGACATATTTCGAGATATTTCTTCTTCTTGTTGTTCTTCCTCTGCACAGCTAAGCTGGAAGTGGCATTTGCAGCTCGCAATAGTGCAGAGTTATCTCAAAGAAAGGGGCCACGGTGTTTCTGTATCTCTATTATGTTGGTGCGGCTTCGGAACTTTTAAATATCTTGATATATCTCGAGAACTACGCATCTGATCAAAAAATATCATAGAACATAAAAAGTAGGCAACTTAATTCTCTACAAAAAAGGTCTCTTATCATTTTGCCATAGCTCTCTTCGTTTCCGAGATATTTGCAGATTTATCTCAAGGGAAGGGGCCTGACGGACATATTTCGAGATATTTCTTCTTCTTGTTGTTCTTCTTCTGCACAGCTAAGCTGGAAGTGGCATTTGCAGCTCGCAATAGTGCAGAGTTATCTCAAAGAAAGGGGCCACGGTGTTTCTGTATCTGTATTATGTTGGTGCGGCTTCGGAACTTTTAAATATCTTGATATATCTCGAGAACTACGCGTCTGATCAAAAAATATCATAGAACATAAAAAGTAGGAAACTTAATTCTCTACAAAAAAGTCTGTTAACATTTTGCCATAGCTCGCTTCGTTTCCGAGATATTTGCAGATTTATCTCAAGGGAAGGGGCCTAACGGACATATTTCGAGATATTTCTTCTTCTTGTTGTTCTTCTTCTGCACAGCTAAACTGGAAGTGGCATTTCCAGCTCGCAATAGTGCAGAGTTATCTCAAAGAGAGGGGCCACGGTGTTTCTGTATCTCTATTATGTTGGTGCGGCTTCGGAACTTTTAAATATCTTGATATATCTCGAGAACTACGCGTCTGATCAAAAAATATCATAGAACATAAAAAGTAGGAAACATAATTCTCTACAAAAAAGGTCTCTTAACATTTTGCCATAGCTCGCTTCGTTTCCGAGATATTTGCAGATTTATCTCAAGGGAAGGGGCCTGACGGACATATTTCCAGATATTTCTTCTTCTTGTTGTTCCTCTTCTGCACAGCTAAGCTGGAAGTGGCATTTGCAGCTCGCACTAGTGCAGAGTTATCTCAAAGAAAGGGGCCACGGTGTTTCTGTATCTCTATTATGTTGGTGCGGCTTCGGAACTTTTAAATATCTTGATATATCTCGAGAACTACGCATCTGATCAGAAAATATCATAGAAGATAAAAAGTAGGAAACTTAATTCTCTACAAAAAAGGGCTCTTAACATTTTGCCATAGCTCGCTTCGTTTCCGAGATATTTGCAGATTTATCTCAAGGTAAGGGGCCTGACGGACATATTTCGAGATATTTCTTCTTCTTGTTGTTCTTCTTCTGCACAGCTAAGCTGGAAGTGGCATTTGCAGCTCGCAATAGTGCAGAGTTATCTCAAAGAAAGGGGCCACGGTGTTTCTGTATCTCTATTATGTTGGTGCGGCTTCTTAACTTTTAAATATCTTGATATATCTCGAGAACTACGCATCTGATCAAAAAATTTCATAGAACATAAAAAGTAGGAAACTCAATTCTCTACAAAAAAGGTCTCTTAACATTTTGGAATAGCTCGCTTCGTTTCCGAGATATTTGCAGATTTATCTCAAGGGAAGGGGCCTGACGGACATATTTCGAGATATTTCTTCTTCTTGTTGTTCTTCTTCTGCACAGCTAAGCTGGAAGTGGCATTTGCGGCTCGCACTAGTGCAGAGTTATCTCAAAGAAAGGGGCCACGGTGTTTCTGTATCTCTATTATGTTGGTGCGGCTTCGGAACTTTTAAATATCTCGTTATATCTCGAAAACTACGCATCTGATCAAAAAATATCATAGAACATAAAAAGTAGGCAACTTAATTCTCTACAAAAAAGGTCTCTTATCATTTTGCCATAGCTCTCTTCGATTCCGACATATTTGCAGATTTATCTCAAGGGAAGGGGCCTGACGGACATATTTCGAGATATTTCTTCTTCTTGTTGTTCTTCTTCTGCACAGCTAAGCTCGAAGTGGCATTTGCAGCTCGCAATAGTGCAGAGTTATCTCAAAGAAAGGGGCCACGGTGTTTCTGTATCTCTATTATGTTGGTGCGGCTTCGGAACTTTTAAATATCTTGATATATCTCGAGAACTACGCGTCTGATCAAAAAATATCATAGAACATAAAAAGTAGGAAACTTAATTCTCTACAAAAAAGTCTGTTAACATTTTGCCATAGCTCGCTTCGTTTCCGAGATATTTGCAGATTTATCTCAAGGGAAGGGGCCTAACGGACATATTTCGAGATATTTCTTCTTCTTGTTGTTGTTCTTCTGCACAGCTAAACTGGAAGTGGCATTTCCAGCTCGCAATAGTGCAGAGTTATCTCAAAGAGAGGGGCCACGGTGTTTCTGTATCTCTATTATGTTGGTGCGGCTTCGGAACTTTTAAATATCTTGATATATCTCGAGAACTACGCATCTGATCAAAAAATACCATAGAACATAAAAAGTAGGAAACTTAATTCTCTACACATAAGGTCTCTTAACATTTTGCCATAGCTCGCTTCGTTTCCGAGATATTTGCAGATTTATCTCAAGGGAAGGGGCCTGACGGACATATTTCGAGATATTTCTTCTTCTTGTTGTTCTTCTTCTGCACAGCTAAGCTGGAAGTGGCATTTGCAGCTCGCAATAGTACAGAGTTATCTCAAAGAAAGGGGCCACGGTGTTTCTGTATCTCTATTAGGTTGGTGCGGCTTCGGAACTTTTAAATATCTTGATATATCTCGAGAACTACGCGTCTAATCAAAAAATATCATAGAACATAAAAAGTAGGAAACATAATTCTCTACAAAAAAGGTCTCTTAACATTTTGCCATAGCTCGCTTCGTTTCCGAGATACTTGCCGATTTATCTCAAGGGAAGGGGCCTGACGGACATATTTCGAGATATTTCTTCTTCTTGTTGTTCTTCTTCTGCACAGCTAAGCTGGAAGTGGCATTTGCAGCTCGCAATTGTGCAGAGTTATCTCAAAGAGAGGGGCCACGGTGTTTCTGTATCTCTATTATGTTGGTGCGGCTTCGGAACTTTTAAATATCTTGATATATCTCGAGAACTACGAATCTGATCAGAAAATATCATAAAAGATAAAAAGTAGGAAACTTAATTCTCTACAAAAAAGGTCTCTTAACATTTTGCCATAGCTCGCTTCGTTTCCGAGATATTTGCAGATTTATCTCATGGTAAGGGGCCTGACGGACATATTTCGAGATATTTCTTCTTCTTGTTGTTCTTCTTCTGCACAGCTAAGCTGGAAGTGGCATTTGCAGCTCGCAATAGTGCATAGTTATCTGAAAGAAAGGGGCCACGGTGTTTCTGTATCTCTATTATGTTGGTGCGGCTTCGGAACTTTTAAATATCTCGATATATCTCGAAAACTACGCTTCTGATCAAAAAATATCATAGAACATAAATTGTAGGAAACATAATTCTCTACAAAAAAGGTCTCTTAACATTTTGCCATAGCTCGCTTCGTTTCCGAGATATTTGCTGATATATCTCAAGGGAAGGGGCCTGACGGACATATTTCGAGATATTTCTTCTTCTTGTTGTTCTTCTTCTGCACAGCTAAGCTGGAAGTGGCATTTACAGCTCGCAATAGTGCAGAGTTATCTCAAAGAAAGGGGCCACGGTGTTTCTGTATCTCTATTATGTTGGTGCGGCTTCGGAACTTTTAAATATCTTGATATATCTCGAGAACTACGCATCTGATCAAAAAATATCATAGAAGATAAAAAGTAGGAAACTTAATTCTCTACAAAAAAGGTCTCTTAACATTTTCCCATAGCTGGCATCGTTTCCGAGATATTTGCAGATATATCTCAAGGGAAGGGGCCTGACGGACATATTCCGAGATATTTCTTCTTCTTGTTGTTCCTCTTCTGCACAGCTAAGCTGGAAGTGGCATTTGCAGCTCGCAATAGTGCAGAGTTATCTCAAAGAAAGAGGCCACGGTGTTTCTGCACCTCTATTATGTTGGTGCAGCTTCGGAACTTTTAAATATCTTGATATATCTCGAGAACTACGCATCTGATCAAAAAATATCATAGAACATAAAAAGTAGGAAACTTAATTCTCTACAAAAAAGGTCTCTTAACGTTTTGCAATAGCTCGCTTTGTTTCCGAAATATTTGCAGATTTATCTCAAGGGAAGGGTCCTGACGGACATATTTCGAGATATTTCTTCTTCTTGTTGTTCTTCTTCTGCACAGCTAAACTGGAAGTGGCATTTCCAGCTCGCAATAGTGCAGAGTTATCCCAAAGAAAGGGGCCACGGTGTTTCTGTATCTCTATTATGTTGGTGCGGCTTCGGAACTTTTAAATATCTCGATATATCTCGAAAACTACGCTTCTGATCAAAAAATATCATAGAACATAAATTGTAGGAAACATAAATCTCTACAAAAAAGGTCTCTTAACAGTTTGCCATAGCTCGCTTCGTTTCCGAGATATTTGCAGATATATCTCAAGGGAAGGGGCCTGACGGACATATTTCGAGATATTTCTTCTTCTTGTTGTTCTTCTTCTGCACAGCTAAACTGGAAGTGGCATTTCCAGCTCGCAGTAGTGCAGAGTTATCCCAAAGAAAGGGGCCACGGTGTTTCTGTATCTCTACTATGTTGGTGCGGCTTCGGAACTTTTAAATATCTCGATATATCTCGAAAACTACGCTTCTGATCAAAAAATATCATAGAACATAAATTGTAGGAAACATAATTCTCTACAAAAAAGGTCTCTTAACATTTTGCCATAGCTCGCTTCGTTTCCAAGATATTTGCAGATTTATCTCAAGGGAAGGGTCCTGATGGACATATTTCGAGATGTTTCTTCTTCTTGTTGTTCTTCTTCTGCACAGCTAAGCTGGAAGTGGCATTTCCAGCTCGCAGTAGTGTAGAGTTATCTCAAAGAAAGGGGCCACGGTGTTTCTGTATCTCTATTATGTTGGTGCCGCTTCGGAACTTTTAAATATCTCGATATATCTCGAAAACTACGCTTCTGATCAAAAAATATCAGAGAGCATAAATTGTAGGAAACATAATTCTCTACAAAAAAGGTCTCTTAAGATTTTGCCATAGCTCGCTTCGTTTCCGAGATATTTGCAGATTTATCTCAAGGGAAGGGGCCTGACGGACATATTTCGAGATATTTCTTCTTCTTGTTGTTCTTCTTCTGCACAGCTAAGCTGGAAGTGGCATTTCCAGCTCGCAATAGTGCAGAGTTATCTCAAAGAAAGGGGCCACGGTGTTTCTGTATCTCTATTATGTTGGTGCGGCTTCGGAACTTTTAAATATCTTGATATATCTCGAGAACTACGCATCTGATCAAAAAATATCGTAGAACATAAAAAGTAGGAAACTTAATTCTCTACAAATAAGGTCTCTTAACATTTTGCCATAGCTCGCTTGGTTTCCGAGATATTTGCAGATTTATCTCAAGGGAAGGGGCCTGAGGGACATATTTCGAGATATTTCTTCTTCTTGTCGTTCTTCTTCTGCACAGCTAAGCTGGAAGTGGCATTTGCAGCTCGCAATTGTGCAGAGTTATCTCAAAGAGAGGGGCCACGGTGTTTCTGTATCTCTATTATGTTGGTGCGGCTTCGGAACTTTTAAATATCTTGATATATCTCGAGAACTACGCATCTGATCAAAAAATATCGTAGAACATAAAAAGTAGGAAACTTAATTCTCTACAAATAAGGTCTCTTAACATTTTGCCATAGCTCGCTTGGTTTCCGAGATATTTGCAGATTTATCTCAAGGGAAGGGGCCTGAGGGACATATTTCGAGATATTTCTTATTCTTGTTGTTCTTCTTCTGCACAGCTAAGCTGGAAGTGGCATTTGCAGGTCGCAATAGTGCAGAGTTATCTCAAAGAAAGGGGCCACGGTGTTTCTGTATCTCTATTATGTTGGTGCGGCTTCGGAACTTTTAAATATCTCGATATATCTCGAAAACTACGCTTCTGATCAAAAAATATCAGAGAACGTAAATTGTAGGAATCATAATTCTCTACAAAAAAGGTCTCTTAAGATTTTGCCATAGCTCGCTTCGTTTCCGAGATATTTGCAGATTTATCTCAAGGGAAGGGGCCTGACGGACATATTTCGAGATATTTCTTCTTCTTGTTGTTCTTCTTCTGCACAGCTAAGCTGGAAGTGGCATTTGCAGCTCGCAATAGTGCAGAGTTATCTCAAAGAAAGGGGCCACGGTGTTTCTGTATCTCTATTATGTTGGTGCGGCTTCGGAACTTTTAAATATCTTGATATATCTCGAGAACTACGCATCTGATCAAAAAATATCGTAGAACATAAAAAGTAGGAAACTTAATTCTCTACAAATAAGGTCTCTTAACATTTTGCCATAGCTCGCTTCGTTTCCGAGATATTTGCAGATTTATCTCAAGGGAAGGGGCCTGACGGACATATTTCGAGATATTTCTTCTTCTTGTTGTTCTTCTTCTGCACAGCTAAGCTGGAAGTGGCATTTGCAGCGCGCAATAGTGCAGAGTTATCTCAAAGAAAGGGGCCACGGTGTTTCTGTATCTCTATTATGTTAGTGCGGCTTCGGAACTTTTAAATATCTTGATATATCTCGAGAACTACGCATCTGTTCAAAAAATATCATAGAACATAAAAAGTAGGAATCCTAATTTTCTACAAAAAAGGTCTCTTAACATTTTGCCGTAGCTCGCTTCGTTTCCGAGATATTTGCAGATTTATCTCAAGGGAAGGGGCCTGACGGACATATTTCCAGATATTTCTTCTTCTTGTTGTTCTTCTTCTGCACAGCTAAGCTGGAAGTGGCATTTGCAGCTCGCAGTAGTGCAGAGTTATCTCAAAGAAAGGGGCCACGGTGTTTCTGTATCTCTATTATGTTGGTGCGGCTTCGGAACTATTAAATATCTTGATATATCTCGAGAACTACGCATCTGATCAAAAAATATCATAGAACATAAAAAGTAGGAAACTTAATTCTCTACAAAAAAGGTCTCTTAACATTTTGCCATAGCTCGCTTCGTTTCCGAGATATTTGCAGATTTATCTCAAGGGAAGGGGCCTGACGGACATATTTCGAGATATTTGTTCTTCTTGTTGTTCTTCTTCTGCACAGCTAAGCTGGAAGTGGCATTTGCAGCGCGCAATAGTGCAGAGTTATCTCAAAGAAAGGGGCCACGGTGTTTCTGTATCTCTATTATGTTAGTGCGGCTTCGGAACTTTTAAATATCTTGATATATCTCGAGAACTACGCATCTGTTCAAAAAATATCATAGAACATAAAAAGTAGGAATCCTAATTTTCTACAAAAAAGGTCTCTTAACATTTTGCCGTAGCTCGCTTCGTTTCCGAGATATTTGCAGATTTATCTCAAGGGAAGGGGCCTGACGGACATATTTCCAGATATTTCTTCTTCTTGTTGTTCTTCTTCCGCACAGCTAAGCTGGAAGTGGCATCTGCAGCTCGCAATAGTGCAGAGTTATCTCAAAGAAAGGGGCCACGGTGTTTCTGTATCTCTATTATGTTGGTGCGGCTTCGGAACTTTTAAATATCTTGATATATCTCGAGAACTACGCATCTGATCAAAAAATATCATAGAACATAAAAAGTAGGAAACTTAATTCTCTACAAAAAAGATCTCTTAACGTTTTGCAATAGCTCGCTTCGTTTCCGAGATATTTGCAGATTTATCTCAAGGGAAGGGTCCTGACGGACATATTTCGAGATATTTCTTCTTCTTGTTGTTCTTCTTCTGCACAGCTAAACTGGAAGTGGCATTTCCAGCTCGCAATCGTGCAGAGTTATCTCAAAGAAAGGGGCCACGGTGTTTCTGTATCTCTATTATGTTGGTGCGGCTTCGGAACTTTTAAATATCTTGATATATCTCGAGAACTACGCCTCTGATCGAAAAATATCATAGAACATAAAAAGTAGGAAACCTAATTTTCTACAAAAAAGGTCTCTCAACATTTTGCCGTAGCTCGCTTCGTTTCCGAGATATTTGCAGATTTATCTCAAGGGAAGGGGCCTGACGGACATATTCCGAGATATTTCTTCTTCTTGTTGTTCCTCTTCTGCACAGCTAAGCTGGAAGTGGCATTTGCAGGTCGCAATAGTGCAGAGTTATCTCAAAGAAAGGGGCCACGGTGTTTCTGTATCTCTATTATGTTGGTGCGGCTTCGGAACTTTTAAATATCTCGATATATCTCGAAAACTACGCTTCTGATCAAAAAATATCAGAGAACCCAAATTGTAGGAAACATAATTCTCTACAAAAAAGGTCTCTTAACATTTTGCCATAGCTCGCTTCGTTTCCGAGATATTTGCAGATTTATCTCAAGGGAAGGGTCCTGACGGACATATTTCGAGATATTTCTTCTTCTTGTTGTTCTTCTTCTGCACAGCTAAACTGGAAGTGGCATTTCCAGCTCGCAATCGTGCAGAGTTATCTCAAAGAGAGGGGCCACGGTGTTTCTGTATCTCTATTATGTTGGTGCGGCTTCGGAACTTTTAAATATCTTGATATATCTCGAGAACTACGCCTCTGATCGAAAAATATCATGGAACATAAAAAGTAGGAAACTTAATTCTCTACAAAAAAGGCCTCTTAACATTTTGCCATAGCTCGCTTCGTTTCCGAGATATTTACAGATTTATCTCAAGGGAAGGGGCCTGACGGACATATTTCGAGATATTTCTTCTTCTTGTTGTTCTTCTTCTGCACAGCTAAGCTGGAAGTGGCATTTGCAGCTCGCAATAGTGCAGAGTTATCGCAAAGAAAGGGGCCACGGTGTTTCTGTATCTCTATTATGTTGGTGCGGCTTCGGAACTTTTAAATATCTTGATATATCTCGAGAACTACGCACCTGATCAAAAAATATCATAGAACATAAAAAGTAGGAAACCTAATTTTCTACAAAAAAGGTCTCTTAACATTTTGCCGTAGCTCGCTTCGTTTCCGAGATATTTGCAGATTTATCTCAAGGGAAGGGGCCTGACGGACATATTTCGACATATTTCTTCTTCTTGTTGTTCTTCTTCTGCACAGCTAAGCTGGAAGTGGCATTTGCAGCTCGCAATAGTGCAGAGTTATCTCAAAGAAAGGGGCCACGGTGTTTCTGTATCTCTATTATGTTGGTGCGGCTTCGGAACTTTTAAATATCTTGATATATCTCGAGAACTACGCATCTGATCAAAAAATATCATAGAACATAAAAAGTAGGAAACTTAATTCTCTACAAAAAAGGTCTCTTAACATTTTGCCATAGCTCGCTTCGTTTCCGAGATATTTCCAGATTTATCTCAAGGGAAGGGGCCTGACGGACATATTTCGAGATATTTCTTCTTCTTGTTGTTCTTCTTCTGCACAGCTAAGCTGGAAGTGGCATTTGCAGCTCGCAATAGTGCAGAGTTATCTCAAAGAAAGGGGCCACGGTGTTTCTGTATCTCTATTATGTTGGTGCGGCTTCGGAACTTTTAAATATCTTGATATATCTCGAGAACTACGCATCTGATCAAAAAATATCATAGAACATGAAAAGTAGGAAACTTAATTCTCTACAAAAAAGGTCTCTTAACATTTTGCCATAGCTCTCTTCGTTTCCGAGATATTTGCAGATTTATCTCAAGGGAAGGGGCCTGACGGATATATTTCGAGATATTTCTTCTTCTTGTTGTTCTTCTTCTGCACAGCTAAGCTGGAAGTGGCATTTGCAGCTCGCAATAGTGCAGAGTTATCTCAAAGAAAGGGGCCACGGTGTTTCTGTATCTCTATTATGTTGGTGCGGCTTCGGAACTTTTAAATATCTTGATATATCTCGAGAACTACGCATCTGATCAAAAAATATCATAGAACATAAAAAGTAGGAAACTTAATTCTCTACAAAAAAGGTCTCTTAACATTTTGCCATAGCTCGCTTCGTTTCCGAGATATTTGCAGATATATCTCAAGGGCAGGGGCCTGACGGACATATTTCGAGATATTTCTTCTTCTTGTTGTTCTTCTTCTGCACAGCTAAGCTGGAAGTGGCATTTACAGCTCGCAATAGTGCAGAGTTATCTCAAAGAAAGGGGCCACGGTGTTTCTGTATCTCTATTATGTTGGTGCGGCTTCGGAACTTTTAAATATCTTGATATATCTCGAGAACTACGCATCTGATCAAAAAATATCATAGAACATATAAAGTAGGAAACTTAATTCTCTACAAAAAAGGTCTCTTAACATTTTGCCATAGCTCTCTTCGTTTCCGAGATATTTGCAGATTTATCTCAAGGGAAGGGGCCTGACGGACATATTTCGAGATATTTCTTCTTCTTGTTGTTCTTCTTCTGCACAGCTAAGCTGGAAGTGGCATTTGCAGCTCGCAATAGTGCAGAGTTATCTCAAAGAAAGGGGCCACGGTGTTTCTGTATCTCTATTATGTTGGTGCGGCTTCGGAACTTTTAAATATCTTGATATATCTCGAGAACTACGCATCTGATCAAAAAATATCATAGAACATGAAAAGTAGGAAACTTAATTCTCTACAAAAAAGGTCTCTTAACATTTTGCCATAGCTCTCTTCGTTTCCGAGATATTTGCAGATTTATCTCAAGGGAAGGGGCCTGACGGACATATTTCGAGATATTTCTTCTTCTTGTTGTTCTTCTTCTGCACAGCTAAGCTGGAAGTGGCATTTGCAGCTCGCAATAGTGCAGAGTTATCTCAAAGAAAGGGGCCACGGTGTTTCTGTATCTCTATTATGTTGGTGCGGCTTCGGAACTTTTAAATATCTTGATATATCTCGAGAACTACGCATCTGATCAAAAAATATCATAGAACATAAAAGTAGGAAACTTAATTCTCTACAAAAAAGGTCTCTTAACATTTTGCCATAGCTCGCTTCGTTTCCGAGATATTTGCAGATTTATCTCAAGGGAAGGGGCCTGACGGACATATTTCGAGATATTTCTTCTTCTTGTTGTTCTTCTTCTGCACAGCTGAGCTGGAAGTGGCATTTGCAGGTCGCAATAGTGCAGAGTTATCTCAAAGAAAGGGGCCACGGTGTTTCTGTATCTCTATTATGTTGGTGCGGCTTCGGAACTTTTAAATATCTCGATATATCTCGAAAACTACGCTTCTGATCAAAAAATATCATAGAACATAAATTGTAGGAAACATAATTCTCTACAAAAAACGTCTCTTAACATTTTGCCATAGCTCGCTTCGTTTCCGAGATATTTGCAGATTCAGCTCAAAGGAACTGGCCTGACGGACATATTTCGAGATATTTCTTCTTCTTGTTGTTCTTCTTCTGCACAGCTAAGCTGGAAGCGGCATTTGCAGCTCGCAATAGTGCAGAGTTATCTCAAAGAAAGGGGCCACGGTGTTTCTGTATCTCTATTATGTTGGTGCGGCTTCGGAACTTTTAAATATCTTGATATATCTCGAGAACTACGCATCTGATCACAAAATATCGTAGAACATAAAAAGTAGGAAACTTAATTCTCTACAAATAAGGCCTCTTAACATTTTGCCATAGCTCGCTTCGTTTCCGAGATATTTACAGATTTATCTCAAGGGAAGGGGCCTGACGGACATATTTCGAGATATTTCTTCTTCTTGTTGTTCTTCTTCTGCACAGCTAAGCTGGAAGTGGCATTTGCAGCTCGCAATAGTGCAGAGTTATCGCAAAGAAAGGGGCCACGGTGTTTCTGTATCTCTATTATGTTGGTGCGGCTTCGGAACTTTTAAATATCTTGATATATCTCGAGAACTACGCACCTGATCAAAAAATATCATAGAACATAAAAAGTAGGAAACCTAATTTTCTACAAAAAAGGTCTCTTAACATTTTGCCGTAGCTCGCTTCGTTTCCGAGATATTTGCAGATTTATCTCAAGGGAAGGGGCCTGACGGACATATTTCGACATATTTCTTCTTCTTGTTGTTCTTCTTCTGCACAGCTAAGCTGGAAGTGGCATTTGCAGCTCGCAATAGTGCAGAGTTATCTCAAAGAAAGGGGCCACGGTGTTTCTGTATCTCTATTATGTTGGTGCGGCTTCGGAACTTTTAAATATCTTGATATATCTCGAGAACTACGCATCTGATCAAAAAATATCATAGAACATAAAAAGTAGGAAACTTAATTCTCTACAAAAAAGGTCTCTTAACATTTTGCCATAGCTCGCTTCGTTTCCGAGATATTTCCAGATTTATCTCAAGGGAAGGGGCCTGACGGACATATTTCGAGATATTTCTTCTTCTTGTTGTTCTTCTTCTGCACAGCTAAGCTGGAAGTGGCATTTGCAGCTCGCAATAGTGCAGAGTTATCTCAAAGAAAGGGGCCACGGTGTTTCTGTATCTCTATTATGTTGGTGCGGCTTCGGAACTTTTAAATATCTTGATATATCTCGAGAACTACGCATCTGATCAAAAAATATCATAGAACATGAAAAGTAGGAAACTTAATTCTCTACAAAAAAGGTCTCTTAACATTTTGCCATAGCTCTCTTCGTTTCCGAGATATTTGCAGATTTATCTCAAGGGAAGGGGCCTGACGGATATATTTCGAGATATTTCTTCTTCTTGTTGTTCTTCTTCTGCACAGCTAAGCTGGAAGTGGCATTTGCAGCTCGCAATAGTGCAGAGTTATCTCAAAGAAAGGGGCCACGGTGTTTCTGTATCTCTATTATGTTGGTGCGGCTTCGGAACTTTTAAATATCTTGATATATCTCGAGAACTACGCATCTGATCAAAAAATATCATAGAACATAAAAAGTAGGAAACTTAATTCTCTACAAAAAAGGTCTCTTAACATTTTGCCATAGCTCGCTTCGTTTCCGAGATATTTGCAGATATATCTCAAGGGCAGGGGCCTGACGGACATATTTCGAGATATTTCTTCTTCTTGTTGTTCTTCTTCTGCACAGCTAAGCTGGAAGTGGCATTTACAGCTCGCAATAGTGCAGAGTTATCTCAAAGAAAGGGGCCACGGTGTTTCTGTATCTCTATTATGTTGGTGCGGCTTCGGAACTTTTAAATATCTTGATATATCTCGAGAACTACGCATCTGATCAAAAAATATCATAGAACATATAAAGTAGGAAACTTAATTCTCTACAAAAAAGGTCTCTTAACATTTTGCCATAGCTCTCTTCGTTTCCGAGATATTTGCAGATTTATCTCAAGGGAAGGGGCCTGACGGACATATTTCGAGATATTTCTTCTTCTTGTTGTTCTTCTTCTGCACAGCTAAGCTGGAAGTGGCATTTGCAGCTCGCAATAGTGCAGAGTTATCTCAAAGAAAGGGGCCACGGTGTTTCTGTATCTCTATTATGTTGGTGCGGCTTCGGAACTTTTAAATATCTTGATATATCTCGAGAACTACGCATCTGATCAAAAAATATCATAGAACATGAAAAGTAGGAAACTTAATTCTCTACAAAAAAGGTCTCTTAACATTTTGCCATAGCTCTCTTCGTTTCCGAGATATTTGCAGATTTATCTCAAGGGAAGGGGCCTGACGGACATATTTCGAGATATTTCTTCTTCTTGTTGTTCTTCTTCTGCACAGCTAAGCTGGAAGTGGCATTTGCAGCTCGCAATAGTGCAGAGTTATCTCAAAGAAAGGGGCCACGGTGTTTCTGTATCTCTATTATGTTGGTGCGGCTTCGGAACTTTTAAATATCTTGATATATCTCGAGAACTACGCATCTGATCAAAAAATATCATAGAACATAAAAGTAGGAAACTTAATTCTCTACAAAAAAGGTCTCTTAACATTTTGCCATAGCTCGCTTCGTTTCCGAGATATTTGCAGATTTATCTCAAGGGAAGGGGCCTGACGGACATATTTCGAGATATTTCTTCTTCTTGTTGTTCTTCTTCTGCACAGCTGAGCTGGAAGTGGCATTTGCAGGTCGCAATAGTGCAGAGTTATCTCAAAGAAAGGGGCCACGGTGTTTCTGTATCTCTATTATGTTGGTGCGGCTTCGGAACTTTTAAATATCTCGATATATCTCGAAAACTACGCTTCTGATCAAAAAATATCATAGAACATAAATTGTAGGAAACATAATTCTCTACAAAAAACGTCTCTTAACATTTTGCCATAGCTCGCTTCGTTTCCGAGATATTTGCAGATTCAGCTCAAAGGAACTGGCCTGACGGACATATTTCGAGATATTTCTTCTTCTTGTTGTTCTTCTTCTGCACAGCTAAGCTGGAAGCGGCATTTGCAGCTCGCAATAGTGCAGAGTTATCTCAAAGAAAGGGGCCACGGTGTTTCTGTATCTCTATTATGTTGGTGCGGCTTCGGAACTTTTAAATATCTTGATATATCTCGAGAACTACGCATCTGATCACAAAATATCGTAGAACATAAAAAGTAGGAAACTTAATTCTCTACAAATAAGGTCTCTTAACATTTTGCCATAGCTCGCTTGGTTTCCGAGATATTTGCAGATTTATCTCAAGGGAAGGGGCCTGAGGGACATATTTCGAGATATTTCTTCTTCTTGTTGTTCTTCTTCTGCACAGCTAAGCTGGAAGTGGCATTTGCAGCTCGCAATAGTGCAGAGTTATCTCAAAGAAAGGGGCCACGGTGTTTCTGTATCTCTATTATGTTGGTGCGGCTTCGGAACTTTTAAATATCTTGATATATCTCGAGAACTACGCATCTGATCAAAAAATATCATAGAACATAAAAAGTAGGAAACTTAATTCTCTACAAAAAAGGTCTCTTAACATTTTGCCATAGCTCGCTTCGTTTCCGAGATATTTGCAGATTTATCTCAAGGGAAGGGGCCTGACGGACATATTTCGAGATATTTCTTCTTCTTGTTGTTCTTCTTCTGCACAGCTGAGCTGGAAGTGGCATTTGCAGGTCGCAATAGTGCAGAGTTATCTCGAAGAAAGGGGCCACGGTGTTTCTGTATCTCTATTATGTTGGTGCGGCTTCGGAACTTTTAAATATCTCGATATATCTCGAAAACTACGCTTCTGATCAAAAAATATCATAGAACATAAATTGTAGGAAACATAATTCTCTACAAAAAACGTCTCTTAACATTTTGCCATAGCTCGCTTCGTTTCCGAGATATTTGCAGATTCAGCTCAAAGGAACTGGCCTGACGGACATATTTCGAGATATTTCTTCTTCTTGTTGTTCTTCTTCTGCACAGCTAAGCTGGAAGTGGCATTTGCAGCTCGCAATAGTGCAGAGTTATCTCAAAGAAAGGGGCCACGGTGTTTCTGTATCTCTATTATGTTGGTGCGGCTTCGGAACTTTTAAATATCTTGATATATCTCGAGAACTACGCATCTGATCAAAAAATATCGTAGAACATAAAAAGTAGGAATCTTAATTCTCTACAAATAAGGTCTCTTAACATTTTGCCATAGCTCGCTTGGTTTCCGAGATATTTGCAGATTTATCTCAAGGGAAGGGGCCTGAGGGACATATTTCGAGATATTTCTTCTTCTTGTTGTTCTTCTTCTGCACAGCTAAGCTGGAAGTGGCATTTGCAGCTCGCAATAGTGCAGAGTTACCTCAAAGAAAGGGGCCACGGTGTTTCTGTATCTCTATTATGTTAGTGCCGCTTCGGAACTTTTAAATATCTGGATATATCTCGAGAACTACGCATCTGATCAAAAAATATCATAGAACATAAAAAGTAGGAAACTTAATTCTCTACAAAAAAGGTGTCTCAACATTTTGCCATAGCTCGGTTCGTTTCCGAGACATTTGCAGATTTATCCCAAGGGAAGGGGCCTGACGGACATATTTCGAGATATTTCTTCTTCTTGTTGTTCTTCTTCTGCACAGCTAAGCTGGAAGTGGCATTTGCAGCTCGCAGTAGTGCAGAGTTATCTCAAAGACAGGGGCCACGGTGTTTCTGTATCTCTATTATGTTGGTGCGGCTTCGGAACTTTTAAATATCTTGATATATCTCGAGAACTACGCATCTGATCAAAAAATATCATAGAACATAAAAAGTAGGCAACTTAATTCTCTACAAAAAAGGTCTCTTAACATTTTGCCATAGCTCGCTTCGTTTCCGAGATATTTGCAGATTTATCTCAAGGGAAGGGGCCTGACGGACATATTTCGAGATATTTCTTCTTCTTGTTGTTCTTCTTCTGCACAGCTAAGCTGGAAGTGCCATTTGCAGCGCGCAATAGTGCAGAGTTATCTCAAAGAAAGGGGCCACGGTGTTTCTGTATCTCTATTATGTTGGTGCGGCTTCGGAACTTTTAAATATCTTGATATATCTCGAGAACTACGCATCTGTTCAAAAAATATCATAGAACATAAAAAGTAGGAATCCTAATTTTCTACAAAAAAGGTCTCTTAACATTTTGCCGTAGCTCGCTTCGTTTCCGAGATATTTGCAGATTTATCTCAAGGGAAGGGGCCTGACGGACATATTTCCAGATATTTCTTCTTCTTGTTGTTCTTCTTCTGCACAGCTAAGCTGGAAGTGGCATTTGCAGCTCGCAGTAGTGCAGAGTTATCTCAAAGAAAGGGGCCACGGTGTTTCTGTATCTCTATTATGTTGGTGCGGCTTCGGAACTTTTAAATATCTTGATATATCTCGAGAACTACGCATCTGATCAAAAAATATCATAGAACATAAAAAGTAGGAAACTTAATTCTCTACAAAAAAGGTCTCTTAACATTTTGCCATAGCTCGCTTCGTTTCCGAGATATTTGCAGATTTATCTCAAGGGAAGGGGCCTGACGGACATATTTCGAGATATTTCTTCTTCTTGTTGTTCTTCTTCTGCACAGCTAAGCTGGAAGTGGCATTTGCAGCGCGCAATAGTGCAGAGTTATCTCAAAGAAAGGGGCCACGGTGTTTCTGTATCTCTATTATGTTAGTGCGGCTTCGGAACTTTTAAATATCTTGATATATCTCGAGAACTACGCATCTGTTCAAAAAATATCACAGAACATAAAAAGTAGGAATCCTAATTTTCTACAAAAAAGGTCTCTTAACATTTTGCCGTAGCTCGCTTCGTTTCCGAGATATTTGCAGATTTATCTCAAGGGAAGGGGCCTGACGGACATATTTCCAGATATTTCTTCTTCTTGTTGTTCTTCTTCTGCACAGCTAAGCTGGAAGTGGCATTTGCAGCTCGCAGTAGTGCAGAGTTATCTCAAAGAAAGGGGCCACGGTGTTTCTGTATCTCTATTATGTTGGTGCGGCTTCGGAACTATTAAATATCTTGATATATCTCGAGAACTACGCATCTGATCAAAAAATATCATAGAACATAAAAAGTAGGAAACTTAATTCTCTACAAAAAAGGTCTCTTAACATTTTGCCATAGCTCGCTTCGTTTCCGAGATATTTGCAGATTTATCTCAAGGGAAGGGGCCTGACGGACATATTTCGAGATATTTCTTCTTCTTGTTGTTCTTCTTCTGCACAGCTAAGCTGGAAGTGGCATTTGCAGCGCGCAATAGTGCAGAGTTATCTCAAAGAAAGGGGCCACGGTGTTTCTGTATCTCTATTATGTTAGTGCGGCTTCGGAACTTTTAAATATCTTGATATATCTCGAGAACTACGCATCTGATCAAAAAATATCATAGAACATAAAAAGTAGGAAACTTAATTCTCTACAAAAAAGGTCTCTTAACATTTTCCGATAGCTGGCATCGTTTCCGAGATATTTGCAGATTTAGCTCAAGGGAAGGGGCCTGACGACATATTCCGAGATATTTCTTCTTCTTGTTGTTCCTCTTCTGCCCAGCTAAGCTGGAAGTGGCATTTGCAGGTCGCAATAGTGCAGAGTTATCTCAAAGAAAGGGGCCACGGTGTTTCTGTATCTCTATTATGTTGGTGCGGCTTCGGAACTTTTAAATATCTCGATATATCTCGAGAACTACGCATCTGATCAAAAAATATCATAGAACATAAAAAGTAGGAAACTTAATTCTCTACAAATAAGGTCTCTTAACATCTTGCCATAGCTCGCTTGGTTTCCGAGATATTTGCAGATTTATCTCAAGGGAAGGGGCCTGACGGACATATTTCCAGATATTTCTTCTTCTTGTTGTTCTTCTTCTGCACAGCTAAGCTGGAAGTGGCATTTGCAGCTCGCAATAGTGCAGAGTTATCTCAAAGAAAGGGGCCACGGTGTTTCTGTATCTGTATTATGTTGGTGCGGCTTCGGAACTTTTAAATATCTTGATATATCTCGAGAACTACGCATCTGATCAAAAAATATCATAGAACATAAAAAGTAGGAAACCTAATTTTCTACAAAAAAGGTCGCTTAACATTTTGCCGTAGCTCGCTTCGTTTCCGAGATATTTGCAGATTTATCTCAAGGGAAGGGGCCTGACGGACATATTTCGAAATATTTCTTATTCTTGTTGTTCTTCTTCTGCACAGCTAAGCTGGAAGTGGCATTTGCAGCTCGCAATAGTGCAGAGTTATCTCAAAGAAAGGGGCCACGGTGTTTCTGTACCTCTATTATGTTGGTGCAGCTTCGGAGCTTTTAAATATCTTGATATATCTCGAGAACTACGAATCTGATCAAAAAATATCATAGAACATATAAAGTAGGAAACTTAATTCTCTACAAAAAAGGTCTCTTAACGTTTTGCAATAGCTCGCTTTGCTTCCGAGATATTTGCAGATTTATCTCAAGGGAAGGGTCCTGACGGACATATTTCGAGATATTTCTTCTTCTTGTTGTTCTTCTTCTGCACAGCTAAACTGGAAGTGGCATTTCCAGCTCGCAATAGTGCAGAGTTATCCCAAAGAAAGGGGCCACGGTGTTTCCGTATCTCTATTATGTTGGTGCGGCTTCGGAACTTTTAAATATCTCGATATATCTCGAAAACTACGCTTCTGATCAAAAAATATCATAGAACATAAATTGTAGGAAACATAATTCTCTACGAAAAAGGTCTCCTAACATTTTGCCATAGCTCGCTTCGTTTCCGAGATATTTGCAGATTTATCCCAAGGGAAGGGTCCTGATGGACATATTTCGAGATATTTCTTCTTCTTGTTGTTCTTCTTCTGCACAGCTAAACTGGAAGTGGCATTTCCAGCTCGCAATCGTGCAGAGTTATCTCAAAGAAAGGGGCCACGGTGTTTCTGTATCTCTATTATGTTGGTGCGGCTTCGGAACTTTTAAATATCTTGATATATCTCGAGAACTACGCCTCTGATCGAAAAATATCATAGAACATAAAAAGTAGGAAACCTAATTTTCTACAAAAAAGGTCTCTCAACATTTTGCCGTAGCTCGCTTCGTTTCCGAGATATTTGCAGATTTATCTCAAGGGAAGGGGCCTGACGGACATATTCCGAGATATTTCTTCTTCTTGTTGTTCCTCTTCTGCACAGCTAAGCTGGAAGTGGCATTTGCAGGTCGCAACAGTGCAGAGTTATCTCAAAGAAAGGGGCCACGGTGTTTCTGTATCTCTATTATGTTGGTGCGGCTTCGGAACTTTTAAATATCTCGATATATCTCGAAAACTACGCTTCTGATCAAAAAAGATCAGAGAACCTAAATTGTAGGAAACATAATTCTCTACAAAAAAGGTCTCTTAACATTTTGCCATAGCTCGCTTCGTTTCCGAGATATTTGCAGATTTATCTCAAGGGAAGGGTCCTGACGGACATATTTCGAGATATTTCTTCTTCTTGTTGTTCTTCTTCTGCACAGCTAAACTGGAAGTGGCATTTCCAGCTCGCAATCGTGCAGAGTTATCTCAAAGAGAGGGGCCACGGTGTTTCTGTATCTCTATTATGTTGGTGCGGCTTCGGAACTTTTAAATATCTTGATATATCTCGAGAACTACGCCTCTGATCGAAAAATATCATGGAACATAAAAAGTAGGAAACTTAATTCTCTACAAAAAAGGTCTCTTAACATTTTGCCATAGCTCGCTTCGTTTCCGAGATATTTACAGATTTATCTCAAGGGAAGGGGCCTGACGGACATATTTCGAGATATTTCTTCTTCTTGTTGTTCTTCTTCTGCACAGCTAAGCTGGAAGTGGCATTTGCAGCTCGCAATAGTGCAGAGTTATCGCAAAGAAAGGGGCCACGGTGTTTCTGTATCTCTATTATGTTGGTGCGGCTTCGGAACTTTTAAATATCTTGATATATCTCGAGAACTACGCACCTGATCAAAAAATATCATAGAACATAAAAAGTAGGAAACCTAATTTTCTACAAAAAAGGTCTCTTAACATTTTGCCGTAGCTCGCTTCGTTTCCGAGATATTTGCAGATTTATCTCAAGGGAAGGGGCCTGACGGACATATTTCGAAATATTTCTTATTCTTGTTGTTCTTCTTCTGCACAGCTAAGCTGGAAGTGGCATTTGCAGCTCGCAATAGTGCAGAGTTATCTCAAAGAAAGGGGCCACGGTGTTTCTGTATCTCTATTATGTTGGTGCGGCTTCGGAACTTTTAAATATCTTGATATATCTCGAGAACTACGCGTCGGATCAAAAAATATCATAGAACATAAAAAGTAGGAAACATAATTCTCTACAAAAAAGGTCTCTTAACATTTTGCCATAGCTCGCTTCGTTTCCGAGATATTTGCAGATTCAGCTCAAGGGAAGTGGCCTGACGGACATATTTCGAGATATTTCTTCTTCTTGTTGTTCTTCTTCCGCACAGCTAAGCTGGAAGTGGCATTTGCGGCTCGCTCTAGTGCAGAGTTATCTCAAAGAAAGGGGCCACGGTGTTTCTGTATCTCTATTATGGTGGTGCGGCTTCGGAACTTTTAAATATCTTGATATATCTCGAGAACTACGCATCTGATCCAAAAATATCATAGAACATAAATAGTAGGAAACTTAATTCTCTACAAAAAAGGTCTCTCAACATTTTGCCATAGCTCGCTTCGTTTCCGAGATATTTGCAGATTTATCTCAAGGGAAGGGGCCTGACGGACATATTTCCAGATATTTCTTCTTCTTGTTGTTCTTCTTCTGCACAGCTAAGCTGGAAGTGGCATTTGCGGCTCGCACTAGTGCAGAGTTATCTCAACGAAAGGGGCCACGGTGTTTCTGTATCTCTATTATGTTGGTGCGGCTTCGGAACTTTTAAATATCTCGATATATCTCGAAAACTACGCTTCTGATCAAAAAATATCATAGAACACAAATTGTAGGAAACATAATTCTCTACAAAAAAGGTCTCTTAACATTTCGCCATAGCTCGCTTCGTTTCCGAGATATTTGCAGATATATCTCAAGGGAAGGGGCCTGACGGACATATTTCGAGATATTTCTTCTTCTTGTTGTTCTTCTTCTGCACAGCTAAGCTGGAAGTGGCATGTACAGCTCGCAATAGTGCAGAGTTATCTCAAAGAAAGGGGCCACGGTGTTTCTGTATCTCTATTATGTTGGTGCGGCTTCGGAACTTTTAAATATCTTGATATATCTCGAGAACTACGCATCAGATCAAAAAATATCATAGAACATAAAAAGTAGGAAACTTAATTCTCTACAAAAAAGGTCTCTTAACATTTTGCCATAGCTCTCTTCGTTTCCGAGATATTTGCAGATTTATCTCAAGGGAAGGGGCCTGACGGACATATTTCGAGATATTGCTTCTTCTTGTTGTTCTTCTGCACAGCTAAGCTGGAAGTGGCATTTGCAGCTCGCAATAGTGCATAGTTATCTGAAAGAAAGGGGCCACGGTGTTTCTGTATCTCTATTATGTTGGTGCGGATTCGGAACTTTTAAATATCTTGATATATCTCGAGAACTACGCATCTAATCAAAAAATATCATAGAACATAAAAAGTAGGAAACTTAATTCTCTACAAAAAAGGTCTCTTAACATTTTGCCATAGCTCTCTTCGTTTCCGAGATATTTGCAGATTTATCTCAAGGGAAGGGGCCTGACGGACATATTTCGAGATATTTCTTCTTCTTGTTGTTCTTCTTCTGCACAGCTAAGCTGGAAGTGGCATTTGCAGCTCGCAATAGTGCAGAGTTATCTCAAAGAAAGGGGCCACGGTGTTTCTGTATCTCTATTATGTTGGTGCGGCTTCGGAACTTTTAGATATCTTGATATATCTCGAGAACTACGCATCTGATCAAAAAATATCAGAGAACATAAAAAGTAGGAAACTTAATTCTCTACAAAAAAGGTCTCTTAACATTTTGCCATAGCTCGCTTCGTTTCCGAGATATTTGCAGATTTATCTCAAGGGAAGGGGCCTGACGGACATATTTCGAGATATTTCTTCTTCTTGTTGTTCTTCTTCTGCACAGCTAAGCTGGAAGTGGCATTTGCGGCTCGCACTAGTGCAGAGTTATCTCAACGAAAGGGGCCACGGTGTTTCTGTATCTCTATTATGTTGGTGCGGCTTCGGAACTTTTAAATATCTCGATATATCTCGAAAACTACGCTTCTGATCAAAAAATATCATAGAACATAAATTGTAGGAAACTTAATTCTCTACAAAAAAGGTCTCTTAACATTTTGCCATAGCTCTCTTCGTTTCCGAGATATTTGCAGATTTATCTCAAGGGAAGGGGCCTGACGGACATATTTCGAGATATTTCTTCTTCTTGCTGTTCTTTTGCACAGCTAAGCTGGAAGTGGCATTTGCAGCTCGCAATAGTGCATAGTTATCTGAAAGAAAGGGGCCACGGTGTTTCTGTATCTCTATTATGTTGGTGCGGCTTCGGAACTTTTAAATATCTTGATATATCTCGAGAACTACGCATCTAATCAAAAAATATCATAGAACATAAAAAGTAGGAAACTTAATTCTCTACAAAAAAGGTCTCTTAACATTTTGCCATAGCTCTCTTCGTTTCCGAGATATTTGCAGATTTATCTCAAGGGAAGGGGCCTGACGGACATATTTCGAGATATTTCTTCTTCTTGTTGTTCTTCTTCTGCGCAGCTAAGCTGGAAGTGGCATTTGCAGCTCGCAATAGTGCAGAGTTATCTCAAAGAAAGGGGCCACGGTGTTTCTGTATCTCTATTATGTTGGTGCGGCTTCGGAACTTTTAGATATCTTGATATATCTCGAGAACTACGCATCTGATCAAAAAATATCATAGAACATAAAACGTAGGAAACTTAATTCTCTACAAAAAAGGTCTCTCAACATTTTGCCATAGCTCGCTTCGTTTCCGAGATATTTGCAGATTTATCTCAAGGGAAGGGGCCTGACGGACATATTTCGAGATATTTCTTCTTCTTGTTGTTCTTCTTCTGCACAGCTAAGCTGGAAGTGGCATTTGCGGCTCGCACTAGTGCAGAGTTATCTCAAAGAAAGGGGCCACGGTGTTTCTGTATCTCTATTATGTTTTGCGGCTTTGGAACTTTTAAATATCTCGATATATCTCGAAAACTACGCTTCTGACCAAAAAATATCATAGAACATAAATTGTAGGAAACTTAATTCTCTACAAAAAAGGTCTCTTAACATTTTGCCATAGCTCTCTTCGTTTCCGAGATATTTGCAGATTTATCTCAAGGGAAGGGGCCTGACGGACATATTTCGAGATATTTCTTCTTCTTGTTGTTCTTCTGCACAGCTAAGCTGGAAGTGGCATTTGCAGCTCGCAATAGTGCATAGTTATCTGAAAGAAAGGGGCCACGGTGTTTCTGTATCTCTATTATGTTGGTGCGGCTTCGGAACTTTTAAATATCTTGATATATCTCGAGAACTACGCATCTAATCAAAAAATATCATAGAACATAAAAAGTAGGAAACTTAATTCTCTACAAAAAAGGTCTCTTAACATTTTGCCATAGCTCTCTTCGTTTCCGAGATATTTGCAGATTTATCTCAAGGGAAGGGGCCTGACGGACATATTTCGAGATATTTCTTCTTCTTGTTGTTCTTCCTCTGCACAGCTAAGCTGGAAGTGGCATTTGCAGCTCGCAATAGTGCAGAGTTATCTCAAAGAAAGGGGCCACGGTGTTTCTGTATCTCTATTATGTTGGTGCGGCTTCGGAACTTTTAAATATCTTGATATATCTCGAGAACTACGCATCTGATCAAAAAATATCATAGAACATAAAAAGTAGGAAACTTAATTCTCTACAAAAACGGTTTCTTAACATTTTGCCATAGCTCGCTTCGTTTCCGAGATATTTGCAGATATATTTCAAGGGAAGGGGCCTGACGGACATATTTCGAGATATTTCTCCTTCTTGTTGTTCTTCTTCTGCACAGCTAAGCTGGAAGTGGCATTTGCGGCTCGCACTAGTGCAGAGTTATCTCAAAGAAAGGGGCCACGGTGTTTCTGTATCTCTATTATGTTGGTGCGGCTTCGGAACTTTTAAATATCTCGATATATCTCGAAAACTACGCTTCTGATCAAAAAATATCATAGAACATAGATAGTAGGAAACATAATTCTCTACAAAAAACGTCTCTTAACATTTTGCCATAGCTCGCTTCGTTTCCGAGATATGTGCAGATTTATCTCAAGGGAAGGGGCCTGACGGACATATTTCGAGATATTTCTTCTTCTTGTTGTTCTTCTTCTGCACAGCTAAGCTGGAAGTGGCATTTGCGGCTCGCACTAGTGGAGAGTTATCTCAAAGAAAGGGGCCACGGTGTTTCTGTATCTCTATTATGTTGGTGGGGCTTCGGAACTTTTAAATATCTCGATATATCTCGAAAACTACGCTTCTGATCAAAAAATATCATAGAACATAAATTGTAGGAAACTTAATTCTCTACAAAAAAGGTCTCTTAACATTTGGCATAGCTCGCTTCGTTTCCGAGATATTTGCAGATATATCTCAAGGGAAGGGGCCTAACGGACATATTTCGAGATATTTCTTCTTCTTGTTGTTCTTCCTCTGCACAGCTAAGCTGGAAGTGGCATTTGCAGCTCGCAATAGTGCAGAGTTATCTCAAAGAAAGGGGCCACGGTGTTTCTGTATCTCTATTATGTTGGTGCGGCTTCGGAACTTTTAAATATCTTGGTATATCTCGAGAACTACGCATCTGATCAAAAAATATCATAGAACATAAAAAGTAGGAAACTTAATTCTCTACAAAAAAGGTCTCTTAACATTTTGCCATAGCTCGCTTCGTTTCCGAGATATTTGCAGATTTATCTCAAGGGAAGGGGCCTAACGGACATATTTCGAGATATTTCTTCTTCTTGTTGTTCTTCTTGTGCACAGCTAAACTGGAAGTGGCATTTCCAGCTCGCAATAGTGCAGAGTTATCTCAAAGAAAGGGGCCACGGTGTTTCTGTATCCCTATTATGTTGGTGCGGCTTCGGAACTTTTAAATATCTTGGTATATCTCGAAAACTACGCATCTGATCAAAAAATATCATAGAACATAAAAAGTAGGAAACTTAATTCTCTACAAAAAAGGCCTCTTAACATTTTGCCATAGCTCGCTTCGTTTCCGAGATATTTGCAGATTTATCTCAAGGGAAGGGGCCTGACGGACATATTTCGAGATATTTCTTCTTCTTGTTGTCCTTCTTCTGCACAGCTAAGCTGGAAGTGGCATTTGCAGCTCGCAATAGTGCAGAGTTATCTCAAAGAAAGGGGCCACGGTGTTTCTGTATCTCTATTATGTTGGTGCGGCTTCGGAACTTTTAAATATCTTGATATATCTCGAGAACTACGCGTCGGATCAAAAAATATCATAGAACATAAACAGTAGGAAACATAATTCTCTACAAAAAAGGTCTCTTAACATTTTGCCATAGCTCGCTTCGTTTCCGAGATATTTGCAGATTTATCTCAAGGGAAGGGGCCTGACGGACATATTTCGAGATATTTCTTCTTCTTGTTGTTCTTCTTGTGCACAGCTAAACTGGAAGTGGCATTTCCAGCTCGCAATAGTGCAGAGTTATCTCAAAGAAAGGGGCCACGGTGTTTCTGTATCCCTATTATGTTGGTGCGGCTTCGGAACTTTTAAATATCTTGGTATATCTCGAAAACTACGCATCTGATCAAAAAATATCATAGAATATAAAAAGTAGGAAACTTAATTCTCTACAAAAAAGGCCTCTTAACATTTTGCCATAGCTCGCTTCGTTTCCGAGATATTTGCAGATTTATCTCAAGGGAAGGGGCCTGACGGACATATTTCGAGATATTTCTTCTTCTTGTTGTCCTTCTTCTGCACAGCTAAGCTGGAAGTGGCATTTGCAGCTCGCAATAGTGCAGAGTTATCTCAAAGAAAGGGGCCACGGTGTTTCTGTATCTCTATTATGTTGGTGCGGCTTCGGAACTTTTAAATATCTTGATATATCTCGAGAACTACGCGTCGGATCAAAAAATATCATAGAACATAAACAGTAGGAAACATAATTCTCTACAAAAAAGGTCTCTTAACATTTTGCCATAGCTCGCTTCGTTTCCGAGATATTTGCAGATTTATCTCAAGGGAAGGGGCCTGACGGACATATTTCGAGATATTTCTTCTTCTTGTTGTTCTTCTTCTGCGCAGCTAAGCTGGAAGTGGCATTTGCAGCTCGCAATAGTGCAGAGATATCTCAAAGAAAGGGGCCACGGTGTTTCTGTATCTCTATTATGTTGGTGCGGCTTCAGGACTTTTAAATATCTTGATATATCTCGAGAACTACGCATCTGATCAAAAAATATCATGGAACATAAAAAGTAGAAAACTTAATTCTCTACAGAAAAGGTCTCTTAACATTTTGCCATAGCTCGCTTCGTTTCCGAGATATTTGCAGATTTATCTCAAGGGAAGGGGCCTGACGGACATATTTCGAGATATTTCTTCTTCTTGTTGTTCTTCTTCTGCACAGCTAAGCTGGAAGTGGCATTTGCAGCTCGCAATAGTGCAGAGTTATCTCAAAGAAAGGGGCCACGGTGTTTCTGTATCACTATTATGTTGGTGCGGCTTCGGAACTTTTAAATATCTTGATATATCTCGAGAACTACGCATCTGATCAAAAAATATCATGGAACATAAAAAGTAGAAAACTTAATTCTCTACAGAAAAGGTCTCTTAACATTTTGCCATAGCTCGCTTCGTTTCCGAGGTACTTGCCGATTTATCTCAAGGGAAGGGGCCTGACGGACATATTTCGAGATATTTCTTCTTCTTGTTGTTCTTCTCCTGCACAGCTAAGCTGGAAGTGGCATTTGCGGCTCGCACTAGTGCAGAGTTATCTCAAAGAAAGGGGCCACGGTGTTTCTGTACCTCTATTATGTTGGTGCAGCTTCGGAGCTTTTAAATATCTTGATATATCTCGAGAACTATGCATCTGATCAAAAAATATCATAGAACATAAAAAGTAGGAAACCTAATTCTCTACAAAAAAGGTCTCTTAACGTTTTGGAATAGCTCGCTTCGTTTCCGAGATATTTGCAGATGTATCTCAAGGGAGGGGTCCTGACGGACATATTTCGAGATATTTCTTCTTCTTGTTGTTCTTCTTCTGCACAGCTAAACTGAAAGTGGCATTTCCAGCTCGCAATAGTGCAGAGTTATCCCAAAGAAAGGGGCCACGCTGTTTCTGTATCTCTATTATGTTGGTGCGGCTTCGGAACTTTTAAATATCTCGATATATCTCGAAAACTACGCTTCTGATCAAAAAATATCATAGAACATAAATTGTAGGGAACATAATTCTCTACAAAAAAGGTCTCTTAACATTTTGCCATAGCTCGCTTCGTTTCCGAGATGTTTGCAGATTTATCTCAAGGGAAGGGTCCTGATGGACATATTTCGAGATATTTCTTCTTCTTGTTGTTCTTCTTCTGCACAGCTAAACTGGAAGTGGCATTTCCAGCTCGCAATCGTGCAGAGTTATCTCAAAGAAAGGGGCCACGGTGTTTCTGTATCTCTATTATGTTGGTGCGGCTTCGGAACTTTTAAATATCTTGATATATCTCGAGAACTACGCCTCTGATCGAAAAATATCATAGAACCTAAAAAGTAGGAAACTTAATTCTCTCCAAAAAAGGTCTCTTAACATTTTGCCATAGCTCGCTTCGTTTCCGAGATATTTGCAGATTTATCTCAAGGGAAGGGGCCTGACGGACATATTTCGAGATATTTCTTCTTCTTGTTGTTCTTCTTCTGCACAGCTAAGCTGGAAGTGGCATTTGCAGGTCGCAATAATGCAGAGTTATCTCAAGGAAAGGGGCCACGGTGTTTCTGTATCTCTATTATGTTGGTGCGGCTTCGGAACTTTTAAATATCTTGATATATCTCGAGAACTACGCATCTGATCAAAAAATATCATAGAACATAAAAAGTAGGAAACTTAATTCTCTACAAAAAATGTCTCTTAACATTTTGCCATAGCTCGCTTCGTTTCCGAGATATTTGCAGATTTATCTCAAGGGAAGGGGTCTGACGGACATATTTCGAGATATTTCTTCTTCTTGTTGTTCTTCTTCTGCACAGCTAAGCTGGAAGTGGCATTTGCAGCTCGCAGTAGTGCAGAGTTATCTCAAAGAAAGGGGCCACGGTGTTTCTGTATCTCTATTATGTTGGTGCGGCTTCGGAACTTTTAAATATCTCGATATATCTCGAAAACTACGCTTCTGATCAAAAAATATCAGAGAACGTAAATTGTAGGAAAGATAATTCTGTACAAAAAAGGTCTCTTAACATTTTGCCATAGCTCGCTTCGTTTCCGAGATATTTGCAGATTTATCTCAATGGAAGGGGCCTGACGGGCATATTTCCAGATATTTCTTCTTCTTGTTGTTCTTCTTCTGCACAGCTAAGCTGGAAGTGGCATTTGCAGCGCGCAATAGTGCAGAGTTATCTCAAAGAAAGGGGCCACGGTGTTTCTGTATCTCTATTATGTTGGTGCGGCTTCGGAACTTTTAAATATCTTGATATATCTCGAGAACTACGCATCTGATCAAAAAATATCATACTACATAAAAAGTAGGAAACTTAATTCTCTACAAGAAAGGTCTCTAAACATTTTGCCATAGCTCGCTTCGTTTCCGAGATATTTGCAGATTTATCTCAAGGGAAGGGGCCTGACGGACATATTTCGAGATGTTTCTTCTTCTTGTTGTTCTTCTTCTGCACAGCTAAGCTGGAAGTGGCATTTGCAGCTCGCAATAGTGCAGAGTTATCTCAAACAAAGAGGCCACGGTGTTTCTGTACCTCTATTATGTGGGTACAGCTTCGGAACTTTTAAATATCTTGATATATCTCGAGAACTACGCATCTGATCAAAAAATATCATACTACATAAAAAGTAGGAAACTTAATTCTCTACAAAAAAGGTCTCTTAACGTTTTGCAATAGCTCGCTTCGTTTCCGAGATATTTATAGATTTATCTCAAGGGAGGGGTCCTGACGGACATATTTCGAGATATTTCTTCTTCTTGTTGTTCTTCTTCTGCACAGCTAAGCTGGAAGTGGCATTTGCTGCGCGCAATAGTGCAGAGTTATCTCAAAGAAAGGGGCCACGGTGTTTCTGTATCTCTATTATGTTGGTGCGGCTTCGGAACTTTTAAATATCTTGATATATCTCGAGAACTACGCATCCGATCAAAAAATATCATAGAACATAAAAAGTAGGAAACTTAGTTCTCTACAAAAAAGGTCTCTCAACATTTTGCCATAGCTCGCTTCGTTTCCGAGATATTTGCAGATATATCTCAAGGGAAGGGGCCTGACAGACATATTTCGAGATATTTCTTCTTCTTGTTGTTCTTCTTCTGCACAGCTAAGCTGGAAGTGACATTTGCAGCTCGCAATAGTGCAGAGTTATCTCAAAGAAAGGGGCCACGGTGTTTCTGTATCTCTATTATGTTGGTGCGGCTTCGGAACTTTTAAATATCTTGATATATCTCGAGAACAACGCATCTGATCAAAAAATATCATACAACATAAAAAGTAGGAAACTTAATTCTCTACAAAAAAGGTCTCTTAACATTTTGCCATAGCTCGCTTCGTTTCCGAGATATTTGCATATTTATCTCAAGGGAAGGGGCCTGACGGACATATTTCGAGATATTTCTTCATCTTGTTGTTCTTCTTCTGCACAGCTAAGCTGGAAGTGGCATTTGCGGCTCGCACTAGTGCAGAGTTATCTCAAAGAAAGGGGCCACGGTGTTTCTGTACCTCTATTATGTTGGTGCAGCTTCGGAGCTTTTAAATATCTTGATATATCTCGAGAACTATGCATCTGATCAAAAAATATCATAGAACATAAAAAGTAGGAAACCTAATTCTCTACAAAAAAGGTCTCTTAACGTTTTGGAATAGCTCGCTTCGTTTCCGAGATATTTGCAGATGTATCTCAAGGGAGGGGTCCTGACGGACATATTTCGAGATATTTCTTCTTCTTGTTGTTCTTCTTCTGCACAGCTAAACTGAAAGTGGCATTTCCAGCTCGCAATAGTGCAGAGTTATCCCAAAGAAAGGGGCCACGCTGTTTCTGTATCTCTATTATGTTGGTGCGGCTTCGGAACTTTTAAATATCTCGATATATCTCGAAAACTACGCTTCTGATCAAAAAATATCATAGAACATAAATTGTAGGAAACATAATTCTCTACAAAAAAGGTCTCTTAACATTTTGCCATAGCTCGCTTGGTTTCCGAGATATTTGCAGATTTATCTCAAGGGAAGGGTCCTGATGGACATATTTCGAGATATTTCTTCTTCTTGTTGTTCTTCTTCTGCACAGCTAAACTGGAAGTGGCATTTCCAGCTCGCAATAGTGCAGAGTTATCCCAAAGAAAGGGGCCACGCTGTTTCCGTATCTCTATTATGTTGGTGCGGCTTCGGAACTTTTAAATATCTCGATATATCTCGAAAACTACGCTTTTGATCAAAAAATATCATAGAACATAAATTGTAGGAAACATAATTCTCTACAAAAAAGGTCTCTTAACATTTTGCCATAGCTCGCTTCGTTTCCGAGATATTTGCAGATTTATCTCAAGGGAAGGGTCCTGATGGACATATTTCGAGATATTTCTTCTTCTTGTTGTTCTTCTTGTGCACAGCTAAACTGGAAGTGGCATTTCCAGCTCGCAATAGTGCAGAGTTATCTCAAAGAAAGGGGCCACGGTGTTTCTGTATCTCTATTATGTTGGTGCGGCTTCGGAACTTTTAAATATCTTGATATATCTCGAGAACTACGCATCTGATCAAAAAATATCATAGAACATAAAAAGTAGGAAACTTGATTCTCTACAAAAAAGGTCGCTTAACATTTTGCCATAGCTCTCTTCGTTTCCGAGATATTTGCAGATTTATCTCAAGGGAAGGGGCCTGACGGACATATTTCGAGATATTTCTTCTTCTTGTTGTCCTTCTTCTGCACAGCTAAGCTGGAAGTGGCATTTGCAGCTCGCAATAGTGCAGAGATATCTCAAAGAAAGGGGCCACGGTGTTTCTGTATCTCTATTATGTTGGTGCGGCTTCGGAACTTTTAAATATCTTGATATATCTCGAGAACTACGCGTCTGATCAAAAAATATCATAGAACATAAAAAGTAGGAAACATAATTCTCTACAAAAAAGGTCTCTTAACATTTTGCCATAGCTCGCTTCGTTTCCGAGATATTTGCAGATTTATCTCAAGGGAAGGGGCCTAACGGACATATTTCCAGATATTTCTTCTTCTTGTTGTTCTTCTTCTGCACAGCTAAGCTGGAAGTGGCATTTGCGGCTCGCACTAGTACAGAGTTATCTCAAAGAAAGGGGCCACGGTGTTTCTGTATCTCTATTATGTTGGTGCGGCTTCGGAACTTTTAAATATCTTGATATATCTCGGGAACTACGCATCTGATCAAAAAATATCATAGAACATAAAAAGTAGGAAACCTAATTTTCTACAAAAAAGGTCTCTGAACATTTTGCCGTAGCTCGCTTCGTTTCCGAGATATTTGCAGATTTATCTCAAGGGAAGGGGCCTGACGGACATATTTCGAGATATTTCTTCTTCTTGTTGTTCTTCTTCTGCACAGCTAAGCTGGAAGTGGCATTTGCGGCTCGCACTAGTGCAGAGTTATCTCAAAGAAAGGGGCCACGGTGTTTCTGTACCTCTATTATGTTGGTGCAGCTTCGGAGCTTTTAAATATCTTGATATATCTCGAGAACTACGCATCTGATCAAAAAATATCATAGAACATAAAAAGTAGGAAACCTAATTCTCTACAAAAAAGGTCTCTTAACATTTTGCCATAGCTCGCTTCGTTTCCGAGATATTTGCAGATTTATCTCAATGGAAGGGGCCTGACGGGCATATTTCGAGATATTTCTTCTTCTTGTTGTTCTTCTTCTGCACAGCTAAGCTGGAAGTGGCATTTGCATCGCGCAATAGTGCAGAGTTATCTCAAAGAAAGGGGCCACGGTGTTTCTGTATCTCTATTATGTTGGTGCGGCTTCGGAACTTTTAAATATCTTGATATATCTCGAGAACTACGCATCCGATCAAAAAATATCATAGAACATAAAAAGTAGGAAACTTAGTTCTCTACAAAAAAGGTCTCTCAACATTTTGCCATAGCTCGCTTCGTTTCCGAGATATTTGCAGATATATCTCAAGGGAAGGGGCCTGACAGACATATTTCGAGATATTTCTTCTTCTTGTTGTTCTTCTTCTGCACAGCTAAGCTGGAAGTGACATTTGCAGCTCGCAATAGTGCAGAGTTATCTCAAAGAATGGGGCCACGGTGTTTCTGTATCTCTATTATGTTGGTGCGGCTTCGGAACTTTTAAATATCTTGATATATCTCGAGAACAACGCATCTGATCAAAAAATATCATAGAACATAAAAAGTAGGAAACTTAATTCTCTACAAAAAAGGTCTCTTAACATTTTGCCATAGCTCGCTTCGTTTCCGAGATATTTGCATATTTATCTCAAGGGAAGGGGCCTGACGGACATATTTCGAGATTTTTCTTCATCTTGTTGTTCTTCTTCTGCACAGCTAAGCTGGAAGTGGCATTTGCGGCTCGCACTAGTGCAGAGTTATCTCAAAGAAAGGGGCCACGGTGCTTCTGTATCTCTATTATGTTGGTGCGGCTTCGGAACTTTTAAATATCTCGATATATCTCGAAAACTACGCTTCTGATCAAAAAATATCATAGAACATAAATTGTAGGAAACATAATTCTCTACAAAAAAGGTCTCTTAACATTTTGCCATAGCTCGCTTCGTTTCCGAGATATTTGCAGATTTATCTCAAGGGAAGGGTCCTGATGGACATATTTCGAGATATTTCTTCTTCTTGTTGTTCTTCTTCTGCACAGCTAAACTGGAAGTGGCATTTCCAGCTCGCTATCGTGCAGAGTTATCTCAAAGAAAGGGGCCACGGTGTTTCTGTATCTCTATTATGTTGGTGCGGCTTCGGAACTTTTAAATATCTTGATATATCTCGAGAACTACGCCTCTGATCGAAAAATATCATAGAACCTAAAAAGTAGCAAACTTAATTCTCTACAAAAAAGGTCTCTTAACATTTTGCGATAGCTCGCTTCGTTTCCGAGATATTTGCAGATTTATCTCAAGGGAAGGGGCCTGACGGACATATTTCGAGATATTTCTTCTTCTTGTTGTTCTTCTTCTGCACAGCTAAGCTGGAAGTGGCATTTGCAGGTCGCAATAGTGCAGAGTTATCTCAAGGAAAGGGGCCACGGTGTTTCTGTATCTCTATTATGTTGGTGCGGCTTCGGAACTTTTAAATATCTTGATATATCTCGAGAACTACGCATCTGATCAAAAAATATCATAGAACATAAAAAGTAGGAAACTTAATTCTCTACAAAAAAGGTCTCTTAACATTTTGCCATAGCTCGCTTCGTTTCCGAGATATTTGCAGATTTATCTCAATGGAAGGGGCCTGACGGGGATATTTCGAGATATTTCTTCTTCTTGTTGTTCTTCTTCTGCACAGCTAAGCTGGAAGTGGCATTTGCAGCGCGCAATAGTGCAGAGTTATCTCAAAGAAAGGGGCCACGGTGTTTCTGTATCTCTATTATGTTGGTGCGGCTTCGGAACTTTTAAATATCTTGATATATCTCGAGAACTACGCATCCGATCAAAAAATATCATAGAACATAAAAAGTAGGAAACTTAGTTCTCTACAAAAAAGGTCTCTCAACATTTTGCCATAGCTCGCTTCGTTTCCGAGATATTTGCAGATATATCTCAAGGGAAGGGGCCTGACAGACATATTTCGAGATATTTCTTCTTCTTGTTGTTCTTCTTCTGCACAGCTAAGCTGGAAGTGACATTTGCAGCTCGCAATAGTGCAGAGTTATCTCAAAGAAAGGGGCCACGGTGTTTCTGTATCTCTATTATGTTGGTGCGGCTTCGGAACTTTTAAATATCTTGATATATCTCGAGAACAACGCATCTGATCAAAAAATATCATAGAACATAAAAAGTAGGAAACTTAATTCTCTACAAAAAATGTCTCTTAACATTTTGCCATAGCTCGCTTCGTTTCCGAGATATTTGCAGATTTATCTCAAGGGATAGGGTCTGACGGACATATTTCGAGATATTTCTTCTTCTTGTTGTTCTTCTTCTGCACAGCTAAGCTGGAAGTGGCATTTGCAGCTCGCAGTAGTGCAGAGTTATCTCAAAGAAAGGGGCCACGGTGTTTCTGTATCTCTATTATGTTGGTGCGGCTTCGGAACTTTTAAATATCTCGATATATCTCGAAAACTACGCTTCTGATCAAAAAATATCAGAGAACGTAAATTGTAGGAAAGATAATTCTGTACAAAAAAGGTCTCTTAACATTTTGCCATAGCTCGCTTCGTTTCCGAGATATTTGCAGATTTATCTCAATGGAAGGGGCCTGACGGGCATATTTCCAGATATTTCTTCTTCTTGTTGTTCTTCTTCTGCACAGCTAAGCTGGAAGTGGCATTTGCAGCGCGCAATAGTGCAGAGTTATCTCAAAGAAAGGGGCCACGGTGTTTCTGTATCTCTATTATGTTGGTGCGGCTTCGGAACTTTTAAATATCTTGATATATCTCGAGAACTACGCATCTGATCAAAAAATATCATACTACATAAAAAGTAGGAAACTTAATTCTCTACAAGAAAGGTCTCTAAACATTTTGCCATAGCTCGCTTCGTTTCCGAGATATTTGCAGATTTATCTCAAGGGAAGGGGCCTGACGGACATATTTCGAGATGTTTCTTCTTCTTGTTGTTCTTCTTCTGCACAGCTAAGCTGGAAGTGGCATTTGCAGCTCGCAATAGTGCAGAGTTATCTCAAACAAAGAGGCCACGGTGTTTCTGTACCTCTATTATGTGGGTGCAGCTTCGGAACTTTTAAATATCTTGATATATCTCGAGAACTACGCATCTGATCAAAAAATATCATACTACATAAAAAGTAGGAAACTTAATTCTCTACAAGAAAGGTCTCTTAACATTTTGCCATAGCTCGCTTCGTTTCCGAGATATTTGCATATTTATCTCAAGGGAAGGGGCCTGACGGACATATTTCGAGATATTTCTTCTTCTTGTTGTTCTTCTTCTGCACAGCTAAGCTGGAAGTGGCGTCTGCGGCTCGCACTAGTGCAGAGTTATCTCATAGAAAGGGGCCACGGTGTTTCTGTATCTCTATTATGTTGGTGCGGCTTCGGAACTTTTAAATATCTCGATATATCTCGAAAACTACGCTTCTTATCAAAAAATATCATAGAACATAAATTGTAGCAAACATAATTCTCTACAAAAAAGGTCTCTTAACATTTTGCCATAGCTCGCTTCGTTTCCGAGATATTTGCAGATATATCTCAAGGGAAGGGGCCTGACGGACATATTTCGAGATATTTCTTCTTCTTGTTGTTCTTCTTCTGCACAGCTAAACTGGAAGTGGCATTTCCAGCTCGCAATAGTGCAGAGTTATCTCAAAGAGAGGGGCCACGGTGTTTCTGTATCTCTATTATGTTGGTGCGGCTTCTTAACTTTTAAATATCCTGATATATCTCGAGAACTACGCATCTGATCCAAAAATATCATAGAACATAAAAAGTAGGAAACTCAATTCTCTACAAAAAAGGTCTCTTAACATTTTGCAATAGCTCGCTTCGTTTCCGAGATATTTGCAGATTTATCTCAAGGGAAGGGGCCTGACGGACATATTTCGAGATATTTCTTCTTCTTGTTGTTCTTCTTCTGCACAGCTAAGCTGGAAGTGGCATTTGCGGCTCGCACTAGTGCAGAGTTATCTCAAAGAAAGGGGCCACGGTGTTTCTGTATCTCTATTATGTTGGTGCGGCTTCGGAACTTTTAAATATCTCGATATATCTCGAAAACTACGCTTCTGATCAAAAAATATCATAGAACATAAATTGTAGGAAACATAATTCTCTACAAAAAACGTCTCTTAACATTTTGCCATAGCTCGCTTCGTTTCCGAGATATTTGCAGATTCAGCTCAAAGGAACTGGCCTGACGGACATATTTCGAGATATTTCTTCTTCTTGTTGTTCTTCCTCTGCACAGCTAAGCTGGAAGTGGCATTTGCAGCTCGCAATAGTGCAGAGTTATCTCAAAGAAAGGGGCCACGGTGTTTCTGTATCTCTATTATGTTGGTGCGGCTTCGGAACTTTTAAATATCTTGATATATCTCGAGAACTACGCATCTGATCAAAAAATATCATAGAACATAAAAAGTAGGCAACTTAATTCTCTACAAAAAAGGTCTCTTATCATTTTGCCATAGCTCTCTTCGTTTCCGAGATATTTGCAGATTTATCTCAAGGGAAGGGGCCTGACGGACATATTTCGAGATATTTCTTCTTCTTGTTGTTCTTCTTCTGCACAGCTAAGCTGGAAGTGGCGTTTGCGGCTCGCACTAGTGCAGAGTTATCTCATAGAAAGGGGCCACGGTGTTTCTGTATCTCTATTATGTTGGTGCGGCTTCGGAACTTTTAAATATCTCGATATATCTCGAAAACTACGCTTCTGATCAAAAAATATCATAGAACATAAATTGTAGCAAACATAATTCTCTACAAAAAAGGTCTCTTAACATTTTGCCATAGCTCGCTTCGTTTCCGAGATATTTGCAGATATATCTCAAGGGAAGGGGCCTGACGGACATATTTCGAGATATTTCTTCTTCTTGTTGTTCTTCTTCTGCACAGCTAAACTGGAAGTGGCATTTCCAGCTCGCAATAGTGCAGAGTTATCTCAAAGAGAGGGGCCACGGTGTTTCTGTATCTCTATTATGTTGGTGCGGCTTCTTAACTTTTAAATATCCTGATATATCTCGAGAACTACGCATCTGATCCAAAAATATCATAGAACCTAAAAAGTAGCAAACTTAATTCTCTACAAAAAAGGTCTCTTAACATTTTGCGATAGCTCGCTTCGTTTCCGAGATATTTGCAGATTTATCTCAAGGGAAGGGGCCTGACGGACATATTTCGAGATATTTCTTCTTCTTGTTGTTCTTCTTCTGCACAGCTAAGCTGGAAGTGGCATTTGCAGGTCGCAATAGTGCAGAGTTATCTCAAGGAAAGGGGCCACGGTGTTTCTGTATCTCTATTATGTTGGTGCGGCTTCGGAACTTTTAAATATCTTGATATATCTCGAGAACTACGCATCTGATCAAAAAATATCATAGAACATAAAAAGTAGGAAACTTAATTCTCTACAAAAAAGGTCTCTTAACATTTTGCCATAGCTCGCTTCGTTTCCGAGATATTTGCAGATTTATCTCAATGGAAGGGGCCTGACGGGGATATTTCGAGATATTTCTTCTTCTTGTTGTTCTTCTTCTGCACAGCTAAGCTGGAAGTGGCATTTGCAGCGCGCAATAGTGCAGAGTTATCTCAAAGAAAGGGGCCACGGTGTTTCTGTATCTCTATTATGTTGGTGCGGCTTCGGAACTTTTAAATATCTTGATATATCTCGAGAACTACGCATCCGATCAAAAAATATCATAGAACATAAAAAGTAGGAAACTTAGTTCTCTACAAAAAAGGTCTCTCAACATTTTGCCATAGCTCGCTTCGTTTCCGAGATATTTGCAGATATATCTCAAGGGAAGGGGCCTGACAGACATATTTCGAGATATTTCTTCTTCTTGTTGTTCTTCTTCTGCACAGCTAAGCTGGAAGTGACATTTGCAGCTCGCAATAGTGCAGAGTTATCTCAAAGAAAGGGGCCACGGTGTTTCTGTATCTCTATTATGTTGGTGCGGCTTCGGAACTTTTAAATATCTTGATATATCTCGAGAACAACGCATCTGATCAAAAAATATCATAGAACATAAAAAGTAGGAAACTTAATTCTCTACAAAAAATGTCTCTTAACATTTTGCCATAGCTCGCTTCGTTTCCGAGATATTTGCAGATTTATCTCAAGGGATAGGGTCTGACGGACATATTTCGAGATATTTCTTCTTCTTGTTGTTCTTCTTCTGCACAGCTAAGCTGGAAGTGGCATTTGCAGCTCGCAGTAGTGCAGAGTTATCTCAAAGAAAGGGGCCACGGTGTTTCTGTATCTCTATTATGTTGGTGCGGCTTCGGAACTTTTAAATATCTCGATATATCTCGAAAACTACGCTTCTGATCAAAAAATATCAGAGAACGTAAATTGTAGGAAAGATAATTCTGTACAAAAAAGGTCTCTTAACATTTTGCCATAGCTCGCTTCGTTTCCGAGATATTTGCAGATTTATCTCAATGGAAGGGGCCTGACGGGCATATTTCCAGATATTTCTTCTTCTTGTTGTTCTTCTTCTGCACAGCTAAGCTGGAAGTGGCATTTGCAGCGCGCAATAGTGCAGAGTTATCTCAAAGAAAGGGGCCACGGTGTTTCTGTATCTCTATTATGTTGGTGCGGCTTCGGAACTTTTAAATATCTTGATATATCTCGAGAACTACGCATCTGATCAAAAAATATCATACTACATAAAAAGTAGGAAACTTAATTCTCTACAAGAAAGGTCTCTAAACATTTTGCCATAGCTCGCTTCGTTTCCGAGATATTTGCAGATTTATCTCAAGGGAAGGGGCCTGACGGACATATTTCGAGATGTTTCTTCTTCTTGTTGTTCTTCTTCTGCACAGCTAAGCTGGAAGTGGCATTTGCAGCTCGCAATAGTGCAGAGTTATCTCAAACAAAGAGGCCACGGTGTTTCTGTACCTCTATTATGTGGGTGCAGCTTCGGAACTTTTAAATATCTTGATATATCTCGAGAACTACGCATCTGATCAAAAAATATCATACTACATAAAAAGTAGGAAACTTAATTCTCTACAAGAAAGGTCTCTTAACATTTTGCCATAGCTCGCTTCGTTTCCGAGATATTTGCATATTTATCTCAAGGGAAGGGGCCTGACGGACATATTTCGAGATATTTCTTCTTCTTGTTGTTCTTCTTCTGCACAGCTAAGCTGGAAGTGGCGTCTGCGGCTCGCACTAGTGCAGAGTTATCTCATAGAAAGGGGCCACGGTGTTTCTGTATCTCTATTATGTTGGTGCGGCTTCGGAACTTTTAAATATCTCGATATATCTCGAAAACTACGCTTCTGATCAAAAAATATCATAGAACATAAATTGTAGCAAACATAATTCTCTACAAAAAAGGTCTCTTAACATTTTGCCATAGCTCGCTTCGTTTCCGAGATATTTGCAGATATATCTCAAGGGAAGGGGCCTGACGGACATATTTCGAGATATTTCTTCTTCTTGTTGTTCTTCTTCTGCACAGCTAAACTGGAAGTGGCATTTCCAGCTCGCAATAGTGCAGAGTTATCTCAAAGAGAGGGGCCACGGTGTTTCTGTATCTCTATTATGTTGGTGCGGCTTCTTAACTTTTAAATATCCTGATATATCTCGAGAACTACGCATCTGATCCAAAAATATCATAGAACATAAAAAGTAGGAAACTCAATTCTCTACAAAAAAGGTCTCTTAACATTTTGCAATAGCTCGCTTCGTTTCCGAGATATTTGCAGATTTATCTCAAGGGAAGGGGCCTGACGGACATATTTCGAGATATTTCTTCTTCTTGTTGTTCTTCTTCTGCACAGCTAAGCTGGAAGTGGCATTTGCGGCTCGCACTAGTGCAGAGTTATCTCAAAGAAAGGGGCCACGGTGTTTCTGTATCTCTATTATGTTGGTGCGGCTTCGGAACTTTTAAATATCTCGATATATCTCGAAAACTACGCTTCTGATCAAAAAATATCATAGAACATAAATTGTAGGAAACATAATTCTCTACAAAAAACGTCTCTTAACATTTTGCCATAGCTCGCTTCGTTTCCGAGATATTTGCAGATTCAGCTCAAAGGAACTGGCCTGACGGACATATTTCGAGATATTTCTTCTTCTTGTTGTTCTTCCTCTGCACAGCTAAGCTGGAAGTGGCATTTGCAGCTCGCAATAGTGCAGAGTTATCTCAAAGAAAGGGGCCACGGTGTTTCTGTATCTCTATTATGTTGGTGCGGCTTCGGAACTTTTAAATATCTTGATATATCTCGAGAACTACGCATCTGATCAAAAAATATCATAGAACATAAAAAGTAGGCAACTTAATTCTCTACAAAAAAGGTCTCTTATCATTTTGCCATAGCTCTCTTCGTTTCCGAGATATTTGCAGATTTATCTCAAGGGAAGGGGCCTGACGGACATATTTCGAGATATTTCTTCTTCTTGTTGTTCTTCTTCTGCACAGCTAAGCTGGAAGTGGCGTTTGCGGCTCGCACTAGTGCAGAGTTATCTCATAGAAAGGGGCCACGGTGTTTCTGTATCTCTATTATGTTGGTGCGGCTTCGGAACTTTTAAATATCTCGATATATCTCGAAAACTACGCTTCTGATCAAAAAATATCATAGAACATAAATTGTAGCAAACATAATTCTCTACAAAAAAGGTCTCTTAACATTTTGCCATAGCTCGCATCGTTTCCGAGATATTTGCAGATATATCTCAAGGGAAGGGGCCTGACGGACATATTTCGAGATATTTCTTCTTCTTGTTGTTCTTCTTCTGCACAGCTAAACTGGAAGTGGCATTTCCAGCTCGCAATAGTGCAGAGTTATCTCAAAGAGAGGGGCCACGGTGTTTCTGTATCTCTATTATGTTGGTGCGGCTTCTTAACTTTTAAATATCCTGATATATCTCGAGAACTACGCATCTGATCCAAAAATATCATAGAACATAAAAAGTAGGAAACTCAATTCTCTACAAAAAAGGTCTCTTAACATTTTGCAATAGCTCGCTTCGTTTCCGAGATATTTGCAGATTTATCTCAAGGGAAGGGGCCTGACGGACATATTTCGAGATATTTCTTCTTCTTGTTGTTCTTCTTCTGCACAGCTAAGCTGGAAGTGGCATTTGCAGCTCGCAATAGTGCAGAGTTATCTCAAAGAAAGGGGCCACGGTGTTTCTGTATCTCTATTATGTTGGTGCGGCTTCGGAACTTTTAAATATCTTGATATATCTCGAGAACTACGCATCTGATCAAAAAATATCATAGAACATAAAAAGTAGGCAACTTAATTCTCTACAAAAAAGGTCTCTTATCATTTTGCCATAGCTCTCTTCGTTTCCGAGATATTTGCAGATTTATCTCAAGGGAAGGGGCCTGACGGACATATTTCGAGATATTTCTTGTTCTTGTTGTTCTTCTTCTGCACAGCTAAGCTGGAAGTGGCATTTGCAGCTCGCAATAGTGCAGAGTTATCTCAAAGAAAGGGGCCACGGTGTTTCTGTATCTATTATGTTGGTGCGGCTTCGGAACTTTTAAATATCTTGATATCTCTCGAGAACTACGCGTCTGATCAAAAAATATCATAGAACATAAAAAGTAGGAAACTCAATTCTCTACAAAAAAGGTCTCCTAACATTTTGCAATAGCTCGCTTCGTTTCCGAGATATTTGCAGATTTATCTCAAGGGAAGGGGCCTGACGGACATATTTCGAGATATTTCTTCTTCTTGTTGTTCTTCTTCTGCACAGCTAAGCTGGAAGTGGCATTTGCGGCTCGCACTAGTGCAGAGTTATCTCAAAGAAAGGGGACACGGTGTTTCTGTATCTCTATTATGTTGGTGCGGCTTCGGAACTTTTAAATATCTCGATATATCTCGAAAACTACGCTTCTGATCAAAAAATATCATAGAACATAAATTGTAGGAAACGTAATTCTCTACAAAAAACGTCTCTTAACATTTTGCCATAGCTCGCTTCGTTTCCGAGATATTTGCAGATTCAGCTCAAAGGAACTGGCCTGACGGACATATTTCGAGATATTTCTTCTTCTTGTTGTTCTTCCTCTGCACAGCTAAGCTGGAAGTGGCATTTGCAGCTCGCAATAGTGCAGAGTTATCTCAAAGAAAGGGGCCACGGTGTTTCTGTATCTCTATTATGTTGGTGCGGCTTCGGAACTTTTAAATATCTTGATATATCTCGAGAACTACGCATCTGATCAAAAAATATCATAGAACATAAAAAGTAGGCAACTTAATTCTCTACAAAAAAGGTCTCTTATCATTTTGCCATAGCTCTCTTCGTTTCCGAGATATTTGCAGATTTATCTCAAGGGAAGGGGCCTGACGGACATATTTCGAGATATTTCTTCTTCTTGTTGTTCTTCTTCTGCACAGCTAAGCTGGAAGTGGCATTTGCAGCTCGCAATAGTGCAGAGTTATCTCAAAGAAAGGGGCCACGGTGTTTCTGTATCTCTATTATGTTGGTGCGGCTTCGGAACTTTTAAATATCTTGATATATCTCGAGAACTACGCGTCTGATCAAAAAATATTATAGAACATAAAAAGTAGGAAACTTAATTCTCTACAAAAAAGTCTGTTAACATTTTCCCATAGCTGGCATCGTTCCCGAGATATTTGCAGATATATCTCAAGGGAAGGGGCCTGACGGACATATTTCGAGATATTTCTTCTTCTTGTTGTTCTTCTTCTGCACAGCTAAGCTGGAAGTGGCATTTGCGGCTCGCACTAGTGCAGAGTTATCTCAAAGAAAGGGGCCACGGTGTTTCTGTATCTCTATTATGTTGGTGCGGCTTCGGAACTTTTAAATATCTCGATATATCTCGAAAACTACGCGTCTGATCAAAAAATATCATAGAACATAAAAAGTAGGAAACTTAATTCTCTACAAAAAAGTCTGTTAACATTTTGCCATAGCTCGCTTCGTTTCCGAGATATTTGCAGATATATCTCAAGGGAATGGGCCTAACGGACATATTTCGAGATATTTCTTCTTCTTGTTGTTCTTCTTCTTCACAGCTAAACTGGAAGTGGCATTTCCAGCTCGCAATAGTGCAGAGTTATCTCAAAGAGAGGGGCCACGGTGTTTCTGTATCTCTATTATGTTGGTGCGGCTTCTTAACTTTTAAATATCCTGATATATCTCGAGAACTACGCATCTGATCAAAAAATATCATAGAACATAAAAAGTAGGAAACTCAATTCTCTACAAAAAAGGTCTCTTAACATTTTGCAATAGCTCGCTTCGTTTCCGAGATATTTGCAGATTTATCTCAAGGGAAGGGGCCTGACGGACATATTTCGAGATATTTCTTCTTCTTGTTGTTCTTCTTCTGCACAGCTAAGCTGGAAGTGGCATTTGCGGCTCGCACTAGTGCAGAGTTATCTCAAAGAAAGGGGCCACGGTGTTTCTGTATCTCTATTATGTTGGTGCGGCTTCGGAACTTTTAAATATCTCGATATATCTCGAAAACTACGCGTCTGATCAAAAAATATCATAGAACATAAAAAGTAGGAAACTTAATTCTCTACAAAAAAGTCTGTTAACATTTTGCCATAGCTCGCTTCGTTTCCGAGATATTTGCAGATTTATCTCAAGGGAATGGGCCTAACGGACATATTTCGAGATATTTCTTCTTCTTGTTGTTCTTCTTCTGCACAGCTAAACTGGAAGTGGCATTTCCAGCTCGCAATAGTGCAGAGTTATCTCAAAGAGAGGGGCCACGGTGTTTCTGTATCTCTATTATGTTGGTGCGGCTTCTTAACTTTTAAATATCCTGATATATCTCGAGAACTACGCATCTGATCAAAAAATATCATAGAACATAAAAAGTAGGAAACTCAATTCCCTACAAAAAAGGTCTCTTAACATTTTGCAATAGCTCGCTTCGTTTCCGAGATATTTGCAGATTTATCTCAAGGGAAGGGGCCTGACGGACATATTTCGAGATGTTTCTTCTTCTTGTTGTTCTTCTTCTGCACAGCTAAGCTGGAAGTGGCATTTGCAGCTCGCAATAGTGCAGAGTTATCTCAAAGAGAGGGGCCACGGTATTTCTGTATCTCTATTATGTTGGTGCGGCTTCGGAACTTTTAAATATCTTGATATATCTCGAGAACTACGCATCTGATCAAAAAATCTCATAGAAGATAAAACGTAGGAAACTTGATTCTCTACAAAAAAGGTCTCTTAACATTTCGCCATAGCTCGCTTCGTTTCCGAGATATTTGCAGATTTATCTCAAGGGAAGGGGCCTGTCGGACATATTTCGAGATATTTCTTCTTCTTGTTGTTCTTCTTCTGCACAGCTAAGCTGGAAGTGGCATTTGCGGCTCGCACTAGTGCAGAGTTATCTCAAAGAAAGGGGCCACGGTGTTTCTGTATCTCTATTATGTTGGTGCGGCTTCGGAACTTTTAAATATCTCGATATATCGCGAAAACTACGCTTCTGATCAAAAAATATCATAGAACATAAATTGTAGGAAACATAATTGTCTACAAAAAACGTCTCTTCACATTTTGCCATAGCTCGCTTCGTTTCCGAGATATTTGCAGATTTATCTCAAGGGAAGGGGCCTGACGGACATATTTCGAGATATTTCTTCTTCTTGTTGTTCTTCTTCTGCACAGCTAAGCTGGAAGTGGCGTTTGCGGCTCGCACTAGTGCAGAGTTATCTCATAGAAAGGGGCCACGGTGTTTCTGTATCTCTATTATGTTGGTGCGGCTTCGGAACTTTTAAATATCTCGATATATCTCGAAAACTACGCTTCTGATCAAAAAATATCATAGAACATAAATTGTAGCAAACATAATTCTCTACAAAAAAGGTCTCTTAACATTTTGCCATAGCTCGCTTCGTTTCCGAGATATTTGCAGATATATCTCAAGGGAAGGGGCCTGACGGACATATTTCGAGATATTTCTTCTTCTTGTTGTTCTTCTTCTGCACAGCTAAGCTGGAAGTGGCATTTACAGCTCGCAATAGTGCAGAGTTATCTCAAAGAAAGGGGCCACGGTGTTTCTGTATCTCTATTATGTTGGTGCGGCTTCGGAACTTTTAAATATCTTGATATATCTCGAGAACTACGCGTCTGATCAAAAAATATCATAGAACATAAAAAGTAGGAAACTTAATTCTCTACAAAAACGGTCTCTTAACATTTTGCCATAGCTCACTTCGTTTCCGAGATATTTGCAGATTTATCTCAAGGGAAGGGGCCTGACGGACATATTTCGAGATATTTCTTCTTCTTGTTGTTCTTCTTCAGCACAGCTAAGTTGGAAGTGGCATTTGCAGCTCGCAATAGTGCAGAGTTATCTCAAAGAAAGGGGCCACGGTGTTTCTGTATCTCTATTATGTTGGTGCGGCTTCGGAACTTTTAAATATCTCGACATATCGCGAAAACTACGCTTCTGATCAAAAAATATCATAGAACATAAATTGTAGGAAACATAATTCTCTACAAAAAACGTCTCTTCACATTTTGCCATAGCTCGCTTCGTTTCCGAGATATTTGCAGATTTATCTCAAGGGAAGGGGCCTGACGGACATATTTCGAGATATTTCTTCTTCTTGTTGTTCTTCTTCTGTACAGCTAAGCTGGAAGTGGCATTTGCGGCTCGCACTCGTGCAGAGTTATCTCAAAGAAAGGGGCCACGGTGTTTCTGTATCTCTATTATGTTGGTGCGGCTTCGGAACTTTTAAATATCTCGATATATCTCGAAAACTACGCTTCTGATCTAAAATATCATACAACATAAATTGTAGGAAGCATAATTCTCTACAAAAAAGGTGTCTTAACATTTTGCCATAGCTCGCTTCGTTTCCGAGATATTTGCAGATATATCTCAAGGGAAGGGGCCTGACGGACATATTTCGAGATATTTCTTCTTCTTGTTGTTCTTCTTCTGCACAGCTAAGCTGGAAGTGGCATTTGCGGCTCGCACTAGTGCAGCGTTATCTCAAAGAAAGGGGCCACGGTGTTTCTGTATCTCTATTATGTTGGTGCGGCTTCGGAACTTTTAAATATCTCGATATATCTCGAAAACTACGCTTCTGATCAAAAAATATCATAGAACATAAATTGTAGGAAACATAATTCCCTACAAAAAACGTCTCTTAACATTTTGCCATAGCTCGCTTCGTTTCCGAGATATTTGCAGATTTATCTCAAGGGAAGGGGCCTGACGGACATATTTCGAGATATTTCTTCTTCTTGTTGTTCTTCTTCTGCACAGCTAAGCTGGAAGTGGCATTTGCAGCTCGCAATAGTGCAGAGTTATCTCAAAGAGAGGGGCCACGGTATTTCTGTATCTCTATTATGTTGGTGCGGCTTCGGAACTTTTAAATATCTTGATATATCTCGAGAACTACGCATCTGATCAAAAAATATCATAGAAGATAAAACGTAGGAAACTTGATTCTGTAGAAAAAAGGTCTCTTAACATTTCGCCATAGCTCGCTTCGTTTCCGAGATATTTGCAGATTTATCTCAAGGGAAGGGGCCTGTCGGACATATTTCGAGATATTTCTTCTTCTTGTTGTTCTTCTTCTGCACAGCTAAGCTGGAAGTGGCATTTGCAGCTCGCAATAGTGCAGAGTTATCTCAAAGAAAGGGGCCACGGTGTTTCTGTATCTCTATTATGTTGGTGCGGCTTCGGAACTTTTAAATATCTTGATATATCTCGAGAACTACGCATCTGATCAAAAAATATCATAGAACATGAAAAGTAGGAAACTTAATTCTCTACAAAAAAGGTCTCTTAACATTTTGCCATAGCTCTCTTCGTTTCCGAGATATTTGCAGATTTATCTCAAGGGAAGGGGCCTGACGGACATATTTCGAGATATTTCTTCTTCTTGTTGGTCTTCTTCTGCACAGCTAAGTGGGAAGTGGCATTTGCAGCTCGCAATAGTGCAGAGTTATCTCAAAGAAAGGGGCCACGGTGTTTCTGTATCTCTATTATGTTGGTGCGGCTTCGGAACTTTTAAATATCTCGATATATCGCGAAAACTACGCTTCTGATCAAAAAATATCATAGAACATAAATTGTAGGAAACATAATTCTCTACAAAAAACGTCTCTTCACACTTTGCCATAGCTCGCTTCGTTTCCGAGATATTTGCAGATTTATCTCAAGGGAAGGGTCCTGATGGACATATTTCGAGATATTTCTTCTTCTTGTTGTTCTTCTTCTGCACAGCTAAACTGGAAGTGGCATTTCCAGCTCGCAATCGTGCAGAGTTATCTCAAAGAAAGGGGCCACGGTATTTCTGTATCTCTATTATGTTGGTGCGGCTTCGGAACTTTTAAATATCTTGATATATCTCGAGAACTACGCCTCTGATCGAGAAATATCATAGAACATAAATTGTAGGAAGCATAATTCTCTACAAAAAAGGTCTCTGAACATTTTGCCGTAGCTCGCTTCGTTTCCGAGATATTTGCAGATATATCTCAAGGGAAGGGGCCTGACGGACATATTTCGAGATACTTCTTCTTCTTGTTGTTCTTCTTCTGCACAGCTAAGCTGGAAGTGGCATTTACAGCTCGCAATAGTGCAGAGTTATCTCAAAGAAAGGGGCCACGGTGTTTCTGTACCTCTATTATGTTGGTGCAGCTTCGGAGCTTTTAAATATCTTGATATATCTCGAGAACTACGCATCTGATCAAAAAATATCATAGAAAATAAAAAGTAGGAAACCTAATTCTTTACAAAAAAGGTCTCTTAACGTTTTGCAATAGCTCGCTTCGTTTCCGAGATATTTGCAGATTTATCTCAAGGGAGGGGTCCTGACGGACATATTTCGAGATATTTCTTCTTCTTGTTGTTCTTCTTCTGCACAGCTAAGCTGGAAGTGGCATTTGCAGCACGCAATAGTGCAGAGTTACCTCAAAGAAAGGGGCCGCGGTGTGTCTGTATCTCTATTATGTTGGTGCCGCTTCGGAACTTTTAAATATCTGGATATATCTCGAGAACTGCGCATCTGATCAAAAAATATCATAGAACATAAAAAGTAGGAAACTTAATTCTCTACAAAAAAGGTCTCTTAACATTTTGCCATAGCTCGCTTCGTTTCCGAGATATTTGCAGATTTATCTCAAGGGAAGGGGTCTGACGGACATATTTCGAGATATTTCTTCTTCTTGTTGTTCTTCTTCTGCACAGCTAAGCTGGAAGTGGCATTTGCAGCTCGCAGTAGTGCAGAGTTATCTCAAAGAAAGGAGCCACGGTGTTTCTGTATCTCTATTATGTTGGTGCGGCTTCGGAACTTTTAAATATCTTGATATATCTCGAGAACTACGCATCTGATCAAAAAATATCATAGAACATAAAAAGTGGGAAACTTAATTCTCTACAAAAAAGGTCTCTTAACATTTTGCCATAGCTCGCTTCGTTTCCGAGATATTTGCAGATTTATCTCAAGGGAAGGGGCCTGACGGGCATATTTCGAGATATTTCTTCTTCTTGTTGTTCTTCTTCTGCACAGCTAAGCTGGAAGTGGCATTTGCAGCGCGCAATAGTGCAGAGTTATCTCAAAGAAAGGGGCCACGGTGTTTCTGTATCTCTATTATGTTGGTGCGGCTTCGGAACTTTTAAATATCTCGATATATCTCGAAAACTACGCTTCTGATCAAAAAATATCAGAGAACGTAAATTGTAGGAAACATAATTCTCTACAAAAAAGGTCTCTTAACATTTTGCCATAGCTCGCTTCGTTTCCGAGATATTTGCAGATTTATCTCAAGGGAAGGGGCCTGACGGACATATTTCGAGATATTTCTTCTTCTTGTTGTTCTTCTTCTGCACAGCTAAGCTGGAAGTGGCATTTGCAGCTCGCAATAGTGCAGAGTTATCTCAAAGAAAGGGGCCACGGTGTTTCTGTATCTCTATTATGTTGGTGCGGCTTCGGAACTTTTAAATATCTTGATATATCTCGAGAACTACGCATCGGATCAAAAAATATCGTAGAACATAAAAAGTAGGAAACTTAATTCTCTACAAATAAGGTCTCTGAACATTTTGCCATAGCTCGCTTGGTTTCCGAGATATTTGCAGATTTATCTCAAGGGAAGGGGCCTGACGGACATATTTCGAGATATTTCTTCTTCTTGTTGTTCTTCTTCTGCACAGCTAAGCTGGAAGTGGCATTTGCAGCTCGCAATAGTGCAGAGTTACCTTAAAGAAAGGGGCCGCGGTGTGTCTGTATCTCTATTATGTTGGTGCCGCTTCGGAACTTTTAAATATCTGGATATATCTCGAGAACTGCGCATCTGATCAAAAAATATCATAGAACATAAAAAGTAGGAAACTTAATTCTCTACAAAAAAGGTCTCTTAACATTTTGCCATAGCTCGCTTCGTTTCCGAGATATTTGCAGATTTATCTCAAGGGAAGGGGCCTGACGGACATATTTCGAGATATTTCTTCTTCTTGTTGTTCCTCTTCTGCACAGCTAAGCTGGAAGTGGCATTTGCGGCTCGCAATAGTGCAGAGTTATCTCAAAGAGAGGGGCCACGGTGTTTCTGTATCTCTATTATGTTGGTGCGGCTTCGGAACTTTTAAATATCTCGATATATCTCGAAAACTACGCTTCTGATCAAAAAATATCAGAGAACGTAAATTGTAGGAAACATAATTCTCTACAAAAAAGGTCTCTTAACATTTTGCCATAGCTCGCTTCGTTTCCGAGATATTTGCAGATTTATCTCAAGGGAAGGGGCCTGACGGACATATTTCGAGATATTTCTTCTTCTTGTTGTTCTTCTTCTGCACAGCTAAACTGGAAGTGGCATTTCCAGCTCGCAATAGTGCAGAGTTATCTCAAAGAAAGGGGCCACGGTGATTCTGTATCTCTATTATGTTGGTGAGGCTTCGGAACTTTTAAATATCTCGATATATCTCGAAAACTACGCTTCTGATCAAAAAATATCATAGAACATAAATTGTAGGAAATATAATTCTCGACAAAAAAGGTCTCTTAACATTTTGCCATAGCTCGCTTCGTTTCCGAGATATTTGCAGATATATCTCAAGGGAAGGGGCCTGACGGACATATTTCGAGATTTTTCTTCTTCTTGTTGTTCGTCTTCTGCACAGCTAAGCTGGAAGTGGCATTTGCAGCTCGCAATAGTGCAGAGTTATCTCAAAGAAAGGGGCCACGGTGTTTCTGTATCTCTATTATGTTGGTGCGGCTTCGGAACTTTTAAATATCTTGATATATCTCGAGAACTACGCTTCTGATCAAAAAATATCATAGAACATAAAAAGTAGGAAACTTAATTCTCTACAAAAACGGTCTCTTAACATTTTGCCATAGCTCGCTTCGTTTCCGAGATATTTGCAGATTTATCTCAAGGGAAGGCGCCTAACGGACATATTTCGAGATATTTCTTCTTCTTGTTGTTCTTCTTCTGCACAGCTAAGCTGGAAGTGGCATTTGCAGCTCGCAATAGTGCAGAGTTACCTCAAAGAAAGGGGCCACGGTGTGTCTGTATCTCTATTATGTTGGTGCCGCTTCGGAACTTTTAAATATCTGGATATATCTCGAGAACTGCGCATCTGATCAAAAAATATCATAGAACATAAAAAGTAGGAAACTTAATTCTCTACAAAAAAGGTCTCTTAACATTTTGCCATAGCTCGCTTCGTTTCCGAGATATTTGCAGATATATCTCAAGGGAAGGGGCCTGACGGACATATTTCGAGATATTTCTTCTTCTTGTTGTTCTTCTTCTGCACAGCTAAACTGGAAGTGGCATTTCCAGCTCGCAATCGTGCAGAGTTATCTCAAAGAAAGGGGCCACGGTGTTTCTGTATCTCTATTATGTTGGTGCGGCTTCGGAACTTTTAAATATCTTGATATATCTCGAGAACTACGCCTCTGATCGAAAAATATCATAGAACATAAAAAGTAGGAAACTTAATTCGCTACAAAAAAGGTCTCTTAACATTTTGCCATAGCTCGCTTCGTTTCCGAGATATTTGCAGATTTATCTCAAGGGAAGGGGCCTGACGGACATATTTCGAGATATTTCTTCTTCTTGTTGTTCTTCTTCTGCACAGCTAAGCTGGAAGTGGCATTTGCAGCTCGCAATAGTGCAGCGTTATCTCAAAGAGAGGGGCCACGGTATTTCTGTATCTCTATTATGTTGGTGCGGCTTCGGAACTTTTAAATATCTTGATATATCTCGAGAACTACGCATCTGATCAAAAAATATCATAGAAGATAAAACGTAGGAAACTTGATTCTCTAGAAAAAAGGTCTCTTAACATTTCGCCATAGCTCGCTTCGTTTCCGAGATATTTGCAGATTTATCTCAAGGGAAGGGGCCTGTCGGACATATTTCGAGATATTTCTTCTTCTTGTTGTTCTTCTTCTGCACAGCTAAGCTGGTAGTGGCATTTGCGGCTCGCACTAGTGCAGAGTTATCTCAAAGAAAGGGGCCACGGTGTTTCTGTATCTCTATTATGTTGGTGCGGCTTCGGAACTTTTAAATATCTTGATATATCTCGAGAACTACGCATCTGATCAAAAAATATCATAGAACATGAAAAGTAGGAAACTTAATTCTCTACAAAAAAGGTCTCTTAACATTTTGCCATAGCTCTCTTCGTTTCCGAGATATTTGCAGATTTATCTCAAGGGAAGGGGCCTGACGGACATATTTCGAGATATTTCTTCTTCTTGTTGGTCTTCTTCTGCACAGCTAAGTGGGAAGTGGCATTTGCAGCTCGCAATAGTGCAGAGTTATCTCAAAGAAAGGGGCCACGGTGTTTCTGTATCTCTATTATGTTGGTGCGGCTTCGGAACTTTTAAATATCTTGATATATCTCGAGAACTACGCATCTGATCAAAAAATATCATAGAACATAAAAAGTAGGAAACTTAATTCTCTACAAAAAAGGTCTCTTAACATTTTGCCATAGCTCGCTTCGTTTCCGAGATATTTGCAGATTTATCTCAAGGGAAGGGGTCTAACGGACATATTTCCAGATATTTCTTCTTCTTGTTGTTCTTCTTCTGCACAGCTAAGCTGGAAGTGGCATTTGCGGCTCGCACTAGTGCAGAGTTATCTCAAAGAAAGGGGCCACGGTGTTTCTGTATCTCTATTATGTTGGTGCAGCTTCAGAACTTTTAAATATCTTGATATATCTCGAGAACTACGCATCTGATCAAAAAATATCATGGAACATAAAAAGTAGAAAACTTAATTCTCTACAAAAAAGGTCTCTTAACATTTTGCCGTAGCTCGCTTCGTTTCCGAGATATTTGCAGATTTATCTCAAGGGAAGGGTCCTGATGGACATATTTCGAGATATTTCTTCTTCTTGTTGTTCTTCTTCTGCACAGCTAAACTGGAAGTGGCATTTCCAGCTCGCAATCGCGCAGAGTTATCTCAAAGAAAGGGGCCACGGTGTTTCTGTATCTCTATTATGTTGGTGCGGCTTCGGAACTTTTAAATATCTTGATATATCTCGAGAACTACGCCTCTGATCGAAAAATATCATAGAACATAAAAAGTAGGAAACTTAATTCGCTACAAAAAAGGTCTCTTAACATTTTGCCATAGCTCGCTTCGTTTCCGAGATATTTGCAGATTTATCTCAAGGGAAGGGGCCTGACGGACATATTTCGAGATATTTCTTCTTCTTGTTGTTCTTCTTCTGCACAGCTAAGCTGGAAGTGGCATTTGCAGCTCGCAATAGTGCAGAGTTATCTCAAAGAGAGGGGCCACGGTATTTCTGTATCTCTATTATGTTGGTGCGGCTTCGGAACTTTTAAATATCTTGATATATCTCGAGAACTACGCATCTGATCAAAAAATATCATAGAAGATAAAACGTAGGAAACTTGATTCTCTAGAAAAAAGGTCTCTTAACATTTCGCCATAGCTCGCTTCGTTTCCGAGATATTTGCAGATTTATCTCAAGGGAAGGGGCCTGTCGGACATATTTCGAGATATTTCTTCTTCTTGTTGTTCTTCTTCTGCACAGCTAAGCTGGTAGTGGCATTTGCGGCTCGCACTAGTGCAGAGTTATCTCAAAGAAAGGGGCCACGGTGTTTCTGTATCTCTATTATGTTGGTGCGGCTTCGGAACTTTTAAATATCTCGATATATCGCGAAAACTACGCTTCTGATCAAAAAATATCATAGAACATAAATTGTAGGAAACATAATTCTCTACAAAAAACGTCTCTTCACACTTTGCCATAGCTCGCTTCGTTTCCGAGATATTTGCAGATTTATCTCAAGGGAAGGGTCCTGATGGACATATTTCGAGATATTTCTTCTTCTTGTTGTTCTTCTTCTGCACAGCTAAACTGGAAGTGGCATTTCCAGCTCGCAATCGTGCAGAGTTATCTCAAAGAAAGGGGCCACGGTATTTCTGTATCTCTATTATGTTGGTGCGGCTTCGGAACTTTTAAATATCTTGATATATCTCGAGAACTACGCCTCTGATCGAGAAATATCATAGAACATAAATTGTAGGAAGCATAATTCTCTACAAAAAAGGTCTCTGAACATTTTGCCGTAGCTCGCTTCGTTTCCGAGATATTTGCAGATATATCTCAAGGGAAGGGGCCTGGCGGACATATTTCGAGATACTTCTTCTTCTTGTTGTTCTTCTTCTGCACAGCTAAGCTGGAAGTGGCATTTACAGCTCGCAATAGTGCAGAGTTATCTCAAAGAAAGGGGCCACGGTGTTTCTGTACCTCTATTATGTTGGTGCAGCTTCGGAGCTTTTAAATATCTTGATATATCTCGAGAACTACGCATCTGATCAAAAAATATCATAGAAAATAAAAAGTAGGAAACCTAATTCTTTACAAAAAAGGTCTCTTAACGTTTTGCAATAGCTCGCTTCGTTTCCGAGATATTTGCAGATTTATCTCAAGGGAGGGGTCCTGACGGACATATTTCGAGATATTTCTTCTTCTTGTTGTTCTTCTTCTGCACAGCTAAGCTGGAAGTGGCATTTGCAGCACGCAATAGTGCAGAGTTACCTCAAAGAAAGGGGCCGCGGTGTGTCTGTATCTCTATTATGTTGGTGCCGCTTCGGAACTTTTAAATATCTGGATATATCTCGAGAACTGCGCATCTGATCAAAAAATATCATAGAACATAAAAAGTAGGAAACTTAATTCTCTACAAAAAAGGTCTCTTAACATTTTGCCATAGCTCGCTTCGTTTCCGAGATATTTGCAGATTTATCTCAAGGGAAGGGGTCTGACGGACATATTTCGAGATATTTCTTCTTCTTGTTGTTCTTCTTCTGCACAGCTAAGCTGGAAGTGGCATTTGCAGCTCGCAGTAGTGCAGAGTTATCTCAAAGAAAGGAGCCACGGTGTTTCTGTATCTCTATTATGTTGGTGCGGCTTCGGAACTTTTAAATATCTTGATATATCTCGAGAACTACGCATCTGATCAAAAAATATCATAGAACATAAAAAGTAGGAAACTTAATTCTCTACAAAAAAGGTCTCTTAACATTTTGCCATAGCTCGCTTCGTTTCCGAGATATTTGCAGATTTATCTCAAGGGAAGGGGCCTGACGGGCATATTTCGAGATATTTCTTCTTCTTGTTGTTCTTCTTCTGCACAGCTAAGCTGGAAGTGGCATTTGCAGCGCGCAATAGTGCAGAGTTATCTCAAAGAAAGGGGCCACGGTGTTTCTGTATCTCTATTATGTTGGTGCGGCTTCGGAACTTTTAAATATCTCGATATATCTCGAAAACTACGCTTCTGATCAAAAAATATCAGAGAACGTAAATTGTAGGAAACATAATTCTCTACAAAAAAGGTCTCTTAACATTTTGCCATAGCTCGCTTCGTTTCCGAGATATTTGCAGATTTATCTCAAGGGAAGGGGCCTGACGGACATATTTCGAGATATTTCTTCTTCTTGTTGTTCTTCTTCTGCACAGCTAAGCTGGAAGTGGCATTTGCAGCTCGCAATAGTGCAGAGTTATCTCAAAGAAAGGGGCCACGGTGTTTCTGTATCTCTATTATGTTGGTGCGGCTTCGGAACTTTTAAATATCTTGATATATCTCGAGAACTACGCATCGGATCAAAAAATATCGTAGAACATAAAAAGTAGGAAACTTAATTCTCTACAAATAAGGTCTCTGAACATTTTGCCATAGCTCGCTTGGTTTCCGAGATATTTGCAGATTTATCTCAAGGGAAGGGGCCTGACGGACATATTTCGAGATATTTCTTCTTCTTGTTGTTCTTCTTCTGCACAGCTAAGCTGGAAGTGGCATTTGCAGCTCGCAATAGTGCAGAGTTACCTTAAAGAAAGGGGCCGCGGTGTGTCTGTATCTCTATTATGTTGGTGCCGCTTCGGAACTTTTAAATATCTGGATATATCTCGAGAACTGCGCATCTGATCAAAAAATATCATAGAACATAAAAAGTAGGAAACTTAATTCTCTACAAAAAAGGTCTCTTAACATTTTGCCATAGCTCGCTTCGTTTCCGAGATATTTGCAGATTTATCTCAAGGGAAGGGGCCTGACGGACATATTTCGAGATATTTCTTCTTCTTGTTGTTCCTCTTCTGCACAGCTAAGCTGGAAGTGGCATTTGCGGCTCGCAATAGTGCAGAGTTATCTCAAAGAGAGGGGCCACGGTGTTTCTGTATCTCTATTATGTTGGTGCGGCTTCGGAACTTTTAAATATCTCGATATATCTCGAAAACTACGCTTCTGATCAAAAAATATCAGAGAACGTAAATTGTAGGAAACATAATTCTCTACAAAAAAGGTCTCTTAACATTTTGCCATAGCTCGCTTCGTTTCCGAGATATTTGCAGATATATCTCAAGGGAAGGGGCCTGACGGACATATTTCGAGATTTTTCTTCTTCTTGTTGTTCGTCTTCTGCACAGCTAAGCTGGAAGTGGCATTTGCAGCTCGCAATAGTGCAGAGTTATCTCAAAGAAAGGGGCCACGGTGTTTCTGTATCTCTATTATGTTGGTGCGGCTTCGGAACTTTTAAATATCTTGATATATCTCGAGAACTACGCTTCTGATCAAAAAATATCATAGAACATAAAAAGTAGGAAACTTAATTCTCTACAAAAACGGTCTCTTAACATTTTGCCATAGCTCGCTTCGTTTCCGAGATATTTGCAGATTTATCTCAAGGGAAGGCGCCTAACGGACATATTTCGAGATATTTCTTCTTCTTGTTGTTCTTCTTCTGCACAGCTAAGCTGGAAGTGGCATTTGCAGCTCGCAATAGTGCAGAGTTACCTCAAAGAAAGGGGCCACGGTGTGTCTGTATCTCTATTATGTTGGTGCCGCTTCGGAACTTTTAAATATCTGGATATATCTCGAGAACTGCGCATCTGATCAAAAAATATCATAGAACATAAAAAGTAGGAAACTTAATTCTCTACAAAAAAGGTCTCTTAACATTTTGCCATAGCTCGCTTCGTTTCCGAGATATTTGCAGATTTATCTCAAGGGAAGGGGCCTGACGGACATATTTCGAGATATTTCTTCTTCTTGTTGTTCTTCTTCTGCACAGCTAAACTGGAAGTGGCATTTCCAGCTCGCAATCGTGCAGAGTTATCTCAAAGAAAGGGGCCACGGTGTTTCTGTATCTCTATTATGTTGGTGCGGCTTCGGAACTTTTAAATATCTTGATATATCTCGAGAACTACGCCTGTGATCGAAAAATATCATAGAACATAAAAAGTAGGAAACTTAATTCGCTACAAAAAAGGTCTCTTAACATTTTGCCATAGCTCGCTTCGTTTCCGAGATATTTGCAGATTTATCTCAAGGGAAGGGGCCTGACGGACATATTTCGAGATATTTCTTCTTCTTGTTGTTCTTCTTCTGCACAGCTAAGCTGGAAGTGGCATTTGCAGCTCGCAATAGTGCAGCGTTATCTCAAAGAGAGGGGCCACGGTATTTCTGTATCTCTATTATGTTGGTGCGGCTTCGGAACTTTTAAATATCTTGATATATCTCGAGAACTACGCATCTGATCAAAAAATATCATAGAAGATAAAACGTAGGAAACTTGATTCTCTAGAAAAAAGGTCTCTTAACATTTCGCCATAGCTCGCTTCGTTTCCGAGATATTTGCAGATTTATCTCAAGGGAAGGGGCCTGTCGGACATATTTCGAGATATTTCTTCTTCTTGTTGTTCTTCTTCTGCACAGCTAAGCTGGTAGTGGCATTTGCGGCTCGCACTAGTGCAGAGTTATCTCAAAGAAAGGGGCCACGGTGTTTCTGTATCTCTATTATGTTGGTGCGGCTTCGGAACTTTTAAATATCTTGATATATCTCGAGAACTACGCATCTGATCAAAAAATATCATAGAACATGAAAAGTAGGAAACTTAATTCTCTACAAAAAAGGTCTCTTAACATTTTGCCATAGCTCTCTTCGTTTCCGAGATATTTGCAGATTTATCTCAAGGGAAGGGGCCTGACGGACATATTTCGAGATATTTCTTCTTCTTGTTGGTCTTCTTCTGCACAGCTAAGTGGGAAGTGGCATTTGCAGCTCGCAATAGTGCAGAGTTATCTCAAAGAAAGGGGCCACGGTGTTTCTGTATCTCTATTATGTTGGTGCGGCTTCGGAACTTTTAAATATCTTGATATATCTCGAGAACTACGCATCTGATCAAAAAATATCATAGAACATAAAAAGTAGGAAACTTAATTCTCTACAAAAAAGGTCTCTTAACATTTTGCCATAGCTCGCTTCGTTTCCGAGATATTTGCAGATTTATCTCAAGGGAAGGGGTCTAACGGACATATTTCCAGATATTTCTTCTTCTTGTTGTTCTTCTTCTGCACAGCTAAGCTGGAAGTGGCATTTGCGGCTCGCACTAGTGCAGAGTTATCTCAAAGAAAGGGGCCACGGTGTTTCTGTATCTCTATTATGTTGGTGCAGCTTCAGAACTTTTAAATATCTTGATATATCTCGAGAACTACGCATCTGATCAAAAAATATCATGGAACATAAAAAGTAGAAAACTTAATTCTCTACAAAAAAGGTCTCTTAACATTTTGCCGTAGCTCGCTTCGTTTCCGAGATATTTGCAGATTTATCTCAAGGGAAGGGTCCTGATGGACATATTTCGAGATATTTCTTCTTCTTGTTGTTCTTCTTCTGCACAGCTAAACTGGAAGTGGCATTTCCAGCTCGCAATCGCGCAGAGTTATCTCAAAGAAAGGGGCCACGGTGTTTCTGTATCTCTATTATGTTGGTGCGGCTTCGGAACTTTTAAATATCTTGATATATCTCGAGAACTACGCCTCTGATCGAAAAATATCATAGAACATAAAAAGTAGGAAACTTAATTCGCTACAAAAAAGGTCTCTTAACATTTTGCCATAGCTCGCTTCGTTTCCGAGATATTTGCAGATTTATCTCAAGGGAAGGGGCCTGACGGACATATTTCGAGATATTTCTTCTTCTTGTTGTTCTTCTTCTGCACAGCTAAGCTGGAAGTGGCATTTGCAGCTCGCAATAGTGCAGAGTTATCTCAAAGAGAGGGGCCACGGTATTTCTGTATCTCTATTATGTTGGTGCGGCTTCGGAACTTTTAAATATCTTGATATATCTCGAGAACTACGCATCTGATCAAAAAATATCATAGAAGATAAAACGTAGGAAACTTGATTCTCTAGAAAAAAGGTCTCTTAACATTTCGCCATAGCTCGCTTCGTTTCCGAGATATTTGCAGATTTATCTCAAGGGAAGGGGCCTGTCGGACATATTTCGAGATATTTCTTCTTCTTGTTGTTCTTCTTCTGCACAGCTAAGCTGGTAGTGGCATTTGCGGCTCGCACTAGTGCAGAGTTATCTCAAAGAAAGGGGCCACGGTGTTTCTGTATCTCTATTATGTTGGTGCGGCTTCGGAACTTTTAAATATCTCGATATATCGCGAAAACTACGCTTCTGATCAAAAAATATCATAGAACATAAATTGTAGGAAACATAATTCTCTACAAAAAACGTCTCTTCACACTTTGCCATAGCTCGCTTCGTTTCCGAGATATTTGCAGATTTATCTCAAGGGAAGGGTCCTGATGGACATATTTCGAGATATTTCTTCTTCTTGTTGTTCTTCTTCTGCACAGCTAAACTGGAAGTGGCATTTCCAGCTCGCAATCGTGCAGAGTTATCTCAAAGAAAGGGGCCACGGTATTTCTGTATCTCTATTATGTTGGTGCGGCTTCGGAACTTTTAAATATCTTGATATATCTCGAGAACTACGCCTCTGATCGAGAAATATCATAGAACATAAATTGTAGGAAGCATAATTCTCTACAAAAAAGGTCTCTTAACATTTTGCCATAGCTCGCTTCGTTTCCGAGATATTTGCAGATATATCTCAAGGGAAGGGGCCTGACGGACATATTTCGAGATACTTCTTCTTCTTGTTGTTCTTCTTCTGCACAGCTAAGCTGGAAGTGGCATTTACAGCTCGCAATAGTGCAGAGTTATCTCAAAGAAAGGGGCCACGGTGTTTCTGTACCTCTATTATGTTGGTGCAGCTTCGGAGCTTTTAAATATCTTGATATATCTCGAGAACTACGCATCTGATCAAAAAATATCATAGAAAATAAAAAGTAGGAAACCTAATTCTTTACAAAAAAGGTCTCTTAACGTTTTGCAATAGCTCGCTTCGTTTCCGAGATATTTGCAGATTTATCTCAAGGGAGGGGTCCTGACGGACATATTTCGAGATATTTCTTCTTCTTGTTGTTCTTCTTCTGCACAGCTAAGCTGGAAGTGGCATTTGCAGCACGCAATAGTGCAGAGTTACCTCAAAGAAAGGGGCCGCGGTGTGTCTGTATCTCTATTATGTTGGTGCCGCTTCGGAACTTTTAAATATCTGGATATATCTCGAGAACTGCGCATCTGATCAAAAAATATCATAGAACATAAAAAGTAGGAAACTTAATTCTCTACAAAAAAGGTCTCTTAACATTTTGCCATAGCTCGCTTCGTTTCCGAGATATTTGCAGATTTATCTCAAGGGAAGGGGTCTGACGGACATATTTCGAGATATTTCTTCTTCTTGTTGTTCTTCTTCTGCACAGCTAAGCTGGAAGTGGCATTTGCAGCTCGCAGTAGTGCAGAGTTATCTCAAAGAAAGGGGCCACGGTGTTTCTGTATCTCTATTATGTTGGTGCGGCTTCGGAACTTTTAAATATCTTGATATATCTCGAGAACTACGCCTCTGATGGAAAAATATCATAGAACATAAAAAGTAGGAAACTTAATTCTCTACAAAAAAGGTCTCTTAACATTTTCCCATAGCTGGCATCGTTTCCGAGATATTTGCAGATTTAGCTCAAGGGAAGGGGCCTGACGGACATATTCCGAGATATTTCTTCTTCTTGTTGTTCCTCTTCTGCACAGCTAAGCTGGAAGTGGCGTTTGCAGGTCGCAATAGTGCAGAGTTATCTCAAAGAAAGGGGCCACGGTGTTTCTGTATCTCTATTATGTTGGTGCGGCTTCGGAACTTTTAAATATCTTGATATATCTCGAGCACTACGCATCCGATCAAAAAATATCATAGAACATAAAAAGTAGGAAACTTAATTCTCTACAAAAAAGGTCTCTTAACATTTTGCCATAGCTCGCTTCGTTTCCGAGATATTTGCAGATTTATCTCAAGGGAAGGGGCCTGACGGACATATTCCGAGATATTTCTTCTTCTTGTTGTTCCTCTTCTGCACAGCTAAGCTGGAAGTGGCATTTGCAGGTCGCAATGGTGCAGAGTTATCTCAAAGAAAGGGGCCACGGTGTTTCTGTATCTCTATTATGTTGGTGCGGCTTCGGAACTTTTAAATATCTCGATATATCTCGAAAACTACGCTTCTGATCAAAAAATATCAGAGAACGTAAATTGTAGGAAACATAATTCTCTACAAAAAAGGTCTCTTAACATTTTGCCATAGCTCGCTTCGTTTCCGAGATATTTGCAGATTTATCTCAAGGGAAGGGGCCTGACGGACATATTTCGAGATATTTCTTCTTCTTGTTGTTCTTCTTCTGCACAGCTAAACTGGAAGTGGCATTTCCAGCTCGCAATCGTGCAGAGTTATCTCAAAGAAAGGGGCCACGGTGTTTCTGTATCTCTATTATGTTGGTGCGGCTTCGGAACTTTTAAATATCTTGATATATCTCGAGAACTACGCCTCTGATCGAAAAATATCATAGAACATAAAAAGTAGGAAACTTAATTCGCTACAAAAAAGGTCTCTTAACATTTTGCCATAGCTCGCTTCGTTTCCGAGATATTTGCAGATTTATCTCAAGGGAAGGGGCCTGACGGACATATTTCGAGATATTTCTTCTTCTTGTTGTTCTTCTTCTGCACAGCTAAGCTGGAAGTGGCATTTGCAGCTCGCAATAGTGCAGAGTTATCTCAAAGAGAGGGGCCACGGTATTTCTGTATCTCTATTATGTTGGTGCGGCTTCGGAACTTTTAAATATCTTGATATATCTCGAGAACTACGCATCTGATCAAAAAATATCATAGAAGATAAAACGTAGGAAACTTGATTCTCTAGAAAAAAGGTCTCTTAACATTTCGCCATAGCTCGCTTCGTTTCCGAGATATTTGCAGATTTATCTCAAGGGAAGGGGCCTGTCGGACATATTTCGAGATATTTCTTCTTCTTGTTGTTCTTCTTCTGCACAGCTAAGCTGGTAGTGGCATTTGCGGCTCGCACTAGTGCAGAGTTATCTCAAAGAAAGGGGCCACGGTGTTTCTGTATCTCTATTATGTTGGTGCGGCTTCGGAACTTTTAAATATCTCGATATATCGCGAAAACTACGCTTCTGATCAAAAGATATCATAGAACATGAAAAGTAGGAAACTTAATTCTCTACAAAAAAGGTCTCTTAACATTTTGCCATAGCTCTCTTCGTTTCCGAGATATTTGCAGATTTATCTCAAGGGAAGGGGCCTGACGGACATATTTCGAGATATTTCTTCTTCTTGTTGTTCTTCTTCTGCACAGCTAAGCTGGAAGTGGCATTTGCAGCTCGCAATAGTGCAGAGTTGTCTCAAAGAAAGGGGCCACGGTGTTTCTGTATCTCTATTATGTTGGTGCGGCTTCGGAACTTTTAAATATCTTGATATATCTCGAGAACTACGCATCTGATCAAAAAATATCATAGAACATGAAAAGTAGGAAACTTAATTCTCTACAAAAAAGGTCTCTTAACATTTTGCCATAGCTCTCTTCGTTTCCGAGATATTTGCAGATTTATCTCAAGGGAAGGGGCCTGACGGACATATTTCGAGATATTTCTTCTTCTTGTTGGTCTTCTTCTGCACAGCTAAGTGGGAAGTGGCATTTGCAGCTCGCAATAGTGCAGAGTTATCTCAAAGAAAGGGGCCACGGTGTTTCTGTATCTCTATTATGTTGGTGCGGCTTCGGAACTTTTAAATATCTCGATATATCGCGAAAACTACGCTTCTGATCAAAAAATATCATAGAACATAAATTGTAGGAAACATAATTCTCTACAAAAAACGTCTCTTCACACTTTGCCATAGCTCGCTTCGTTTCCGAGATATTTGCAGATTTATCTCAAGGGAAGGGTCCTGATGGACATATTTCGAGATATTTCTTCTTCTTGTTGTTCTTCTTCTGCACAGCTAAACTGGAAGTGGCATTTCCAGCTCGCAATCGTGCAGAGTTATCTCAAAGAAAGGGGCCACGGTATTTCTGTATCTCTATTATGTTGGTGCGGCTTCGGAACTTTTAAATATCTTGATATATCTCGAGAACTACGCCTCTGATCGAGAAATATCATAGAACATAAATTGTAGGAAGCATAATTCTCTACAAAAAAGGTCTCTTAACATTTTGCCATAGCTCGCTTCGTTTCCGAGATATTTGCAGATATATCTCAAGGGAAGGGGCCTGACGGACATATTTCGAGATACTTCTTCTTCTTGTTGTTCTTCTTCTGCACAGCTAAGCTGGAAGTGGCATTTACAGCTCGCAATAGTGCAGAGTTATCTCAAAGAAAGGGGCCACGGTGTTTCTGTACCTCTATTATGTTGGTGCAGCTTCGGAGCTTTTAAATATCTTGATATATCTCGAGAACTACGCATCTGATCAAAAAATATCATAGAAAATAAAAAGTAGGAAACCTAATTCTTTACAAAAAAGGTCTCTTAACGTTTTGCAATAGCTCGCTTCGTTTCCGAGATATTTGCAGATTTATCTCAAGGGAGGGGTCCTGACGGACATATTTCGAGATATTTCTTCTTCTTGTTGTTCTTCTTCTGCACAGCTAAGCTGGAAGTGGCATTTGCAGCACGCAATAGTGCAGAGTTACCTCAAAGAAAGGGGCCGCGGTGTGTCTGTATCTCTATTATGTTGGTGCCGCTTCGGAACTTTTAAATATCTGGATATATCTCGAGAACTGCGCATCTGATCAAAAAATATCATAGAACATAAAAAGTAGGAAACTTAATTCTCTACAAAAAAGGTCTCGTAACATTTTGCCATAGCTCGCTTCGTTTCCGAGATATTTGCAGATTTATCTCAAGGGAAGGGGTCTGACGGACATATTTCGAGATATTTCTTCTTCTTGTTGTTCTTCTTCTGCACAGCTAAGCTGGAAGTGGCATTTGCAGCTCGCAGTAGTGCAGAGTTATCTCAAAGAAAGGGGCCACGGTGTTTCTGTATCTCTATTATGTTGGTGCGGCTACGGAACTTTTAAATATCTTGATATATCTCGAGAACTACGCCTCTGATGGAAAAATATCATAGAACATAAAAAGTAGGAAACTTAATTCTCTACAAAAAAGGTCTCTTAACATTTTCCCATAGCTGGCATCGTTTCCGAGATATTTGCAGATTTAGCTCAAGGGAAGGGGCCTGACGGACATATTCCGAGATATTTCTTCTTCTTGTTGTTCCTCTTCTGCACAGCTAAGCTGGAAGTGGCGTTTGCAGGTCGCAATAGTGCAGAGTTATCTCAAAGAAAGGGGCCACGGTGTTTCTGTATCTCTATTATGTTGGTGCGGCTTCGGAACTTTTAAATATCTTGATATATCTCGAGCACTACGCATCCGATCAAAAAATATCATAGAACATAAAAAGTAGGAAACTTAATTCTCTACAAAAAAGGTCTCTCAACATTTTGCCATAGCTCGCTTCGTTTCCGAGATATTTGCAGATTTATCTCAAGGGAAGGGGCCTGACGGACATATTCCGAGATATTTCTTCTTCTTGTTGCTCCTCTTCTGCACAGCTAAGCTGGAAGTGGCATTTGCAGGTCGCAATGGTGCAGAGTTATCTCAAAGAAAGGGGCCACGGTGTTTCTGTATCTCTATTATGTTGGTGCGGCTTCGGAACTTTTAAATATCTCGATATATCTCGAAAACTACGCTTCTGATCAAAAAATATCAGAGAACGTAAATTGTAGGAAACATAATTCTCTACAAAAAAGGTCTCTTAACATTTTGCCATAGCTCGTTTCGTTTCCGAGATATTTGCAGATTTATCTCAAGGGAAGGGGCCTGACGGACATATTTCGAGATATTTCTTCTTCTTGTTGTTCTTCTTCTGCACAGCTAAACTGGAAGTGGCATTTCCAGCTCGCAATAGTGCAGAGTTATCTCAAAGAAAGGGGCCACGGTGATTCTGTATCTCTATTATGTTGGTGAGGCTTCGGAACTTTTAAATATCTCGATATATCTCGAAAACTACGCTTCTGATCAAAAAATATCATAGAACATAAATTGTAGGAAACATAATTCTCGACAAAAAAGGTCTCTTAACATTTTGCCATAGCTCGCTTCGTTTCCGAGATATTTGCAGATATATCTCAAGGGAAGGGGCCTGACGGACATATTTCGAGATATTTCTTCTTCTTGTTGTTCGTCTTCTGCACAGCTAAGCTGGAAGTGGCATTTGCAGCTCGCAATAGTGCAGAGTTATCTCAAAGAAAGGGGCCACGGTGTTTCTGTATCTCTATTATGTTGGTGCGGCTTCGGAACTTTTAAATATCTTGATATATCTCGAGAACTACGCTTCTGATCAAAAAATATCATAGAACATAAAAAGTAGGAAACTTAATTCTCTACAAAAACGGTCTCTTAACATTTTGCCATAGCTCGCTTCGTTTCCGAGATATTTGCAGATTTATCTCAAGGGAAGGCGCCTAACGGACATATTTCGAGATATTTCTTCTTCTTGTTGTTCTTCTTCTGCACAGCTAAGCTGGAAGTGGCATTTGCAGCTCGCAATAGTGCAGAGTTACCTCAAAGAAAGGGGCCACGGTGTGTCTGTATCTCTATTATGTTGGTGCCGCTTCGGAACTTTTAAATATCTGGATATATCTCGAGAACTGCGCATCTGATCAAAAAATATCATAGAACATAAAAAGTAGGAAACTTAATTCTCTACAAAAAAGGTCTCTTAACATTTTGCCATAGCTCGCTTCGTTTCCGAGATATTTGCAGATTTATCTCAAGGGAAGGGGCCTGACGGACATATTTCGAGATATTTCTTCTTCTTGTTGTTCTTCTTCTGCACAGCTAAACTGGAAGTGGCATTTCCAGCTCGCAATAGTGCAGAGTTATCTCAAAGAAAGGGGCCACGGTGTTTCTGAATCTCTATTATGTTGGTGCGGCTTCGGAACTTTTAAATATCTCGATATATCTCGGAAACTACGCTTCTGATCAAAAAATATCATAGAACATAAATTGTAGGAAACATAATTCTCTACAAAAAACGTCTCTTAACATTTTGCCATAGCTCGCTTCGTTTCCGAGATATTTGCAGATTCAGCTCAAAGGAACGGGCCTGACGGACATATTTCGAGATATTTCTTCTTCTTGTTGTTCTTCGTCTGCACAGCTAAGCTGGAAGTGGCATTTGCAGCTCGCAATAGTGCAGAGTTATCTCAAAGAAAGGGGCCACGGTGTTTCTGTATCTCTATTATGTTGGTGCGGCTTCGGAACTTTTAAATATCTTGATATATCTCGAGAACTACGCATCTGATCAAAAAATATCATAGAACATAAAAAGTAGGAAACTTAATTCTCTACAAAAAAGGTCTCTTAACATTTTGCCATAGCTCGCTTCGTTTCCGAGATATTTGCAGATTTATCTCAAGGGAAGGGGCCTGACGGACATATTTCGAGATATTTCTTCTTCTTGTTGTTCTTCTTCTGCACAGCTAAGCTGGAAGTGGCATTTGCGGCTCGCACTAGTGCAGAGGTATCTCAAAGAAAGGGGCCACGGTGTTTCTGTATCTCTATTATGTTGGTGCGGCTTCGGAACTTTTAAATATCTCGATATATCTCGAAAACTACGCTTCTGATCAAAAAATATCATAGAACATAAATTGTAGGAAACATAATTCTCTCCAAAAAGGTCTCTTAACATTTTGCCATAGCTCGCTTCGTTTCCGAGATATTTGCCGATTTATCTCAAGGGAAGGTGCCTGACGGACGTATTTCGAGATATTTCTTCTTCTTGTTGTTCTTCTTCTGCACAACTAAGCTGGAAGTGGCATTTGCAGCTCGCCATAGTGCAGAGTTATCTCAAAGAAAGGGGCCACGGTGTTTCTGTATTTCTATTATGTTGGTGCGGCTTCGGAACTTTTAAATATCTTGATATATCTCGAGAACTACGCATCTGATCAAAAAATATCAGAGAAGATAAAAAGTAGGAAACTTAATTCTCTACGGAAAAGGTCTCTTAACATTTTGCCATAGCTCGCTTCGTTTCCGAGATATTTGCAGATTTATCTCAAGGGAAGGGGCCTGACGGACATATTTCGAGATATTTCTTCTTCTTGTTGTTCTTCTTCTGCACAGCTAAGCTGGAAGTGGCATTTGCAGCTCGCAATAGTGCAGAGTTATCTCAAAGAAAGGGGCCACGGTTATTCTGTATCTCTATTATGTTGGTGCGGCTTCGGAACTTTTAAATATCTTGATATATCTCGAGAACTACGCATCTGATCAAAAAATATCATAGAACATAAAAAGTAGGAAACTTAATTCTCTACAAAAAAGGTCTCTTAACATTTTGCCATAGCTCGCTTCGTTTCCGAGATATTTGCAGATTTATCTCAAGGGAAGGGGCCTGACGGACATATTTCGAGATATTTTTTCTTCTTGTTGCTCTTCTTCTGCACAGCTAAGCTGGAAGTGGCATTTGCAGCTCGCAATCGTGCAGAGTTATCTCAAAGAAAGGGGCCACGGTGTTTCTGTATCTCTATTATGTTGGTGCGGCTTCGGAACTTTTAAATATCTTGATATATCTCGAGAACTACGCATCTGATCAAAAAATATCATAGAACATAAAAAGTAGGAAACTTAACTCTCTACAAAAAAGGTCTCTTAACATTTTGCCATAGCTCGCTTCGTTTCCGAGATATTTGCAGATTTATCTCAAGGGAAGGGGCCTGACGGACATATTTCGAGATATTTCTTCTTCTTGTTGTTCTTCTTCTGCACAGCTAAGCTGGAAGTGGCATTTGCGGCTCGCACTAGTGCAGAGTTATCTCAAAGAAAGGGGCCACGGTGTTTCTGTATCTCTATTATGTTGGTGCGGATTCGGAACTTTTAAATATCTCGATATATCTCGAAAACTACGCTTCTGATCAAAAAATATCGTAGAACATAAATTGTAGGAAACATAATTCTCTACAAAAAATGTCTCTTAACATTTTGCCATAGCTCGCTTCGTTTCCGAGATATTTGCAGATTTATCTCAAGGGAAGGGGCCTGACGGTCATATTTCGAGATATTTCTTCGTCTTGTTGTTCTTCTTCTGCACAGCTAAGCTGGAAGTGGCATTTGCAGCTCGCAATAGTGCAGAGTTATCTCAAAGAAAGGGGCCACGGTGTTTCTGTATCCCTATTATGTTGGTGCGGCTTCGGAACTTTTAAATATCTCGATATATCTCGAAAACTACGCTTCTGATCAAAAAATATCATAGAACATAAATTGTAGGAAACACAATTCTCTATAAAAAACGTCTCTTAACATTTTGTCATAGCTCGCTTCGTTTCCGAGATATTTGCAGATTCAGCTCAAAGGAACTGGCCTGACGGACATATTTCGAGATATTTTTTCTTCTTGTTGTTCTTCCTCTGCACAGCTAAGCTGGAAGTGGCATTTGCAGCTCGCAATAGTGCAGAGTTATCTCAAAGAAAGGGGCGACGGTGTTTCTGCATCTCTATTATGTTGGTGCGGCTTCGGAACTTTTAAATATCTTGATATATCTCGAGAACTACGCATCTGATCAAAAAATATCATACAACATAAAAAGTAGGAAACTTAATTCTCTACAAAAAGGTCTCTTAACATTTTGCCATAGCTCGCTTCGTTTCCGAGATATTTGCAGATTTATCTCAAGGGAAGGGGCCTGACGGACATATTTCGAGATATTTCTTCTTCTTGTTGTTCTTCTTCTGCACCGCTAAGCTGGAAGTGGCATTTACAGCTCGCAATAGTGCAGAGTTATCTCAAAGAAAGGGGCCACGGTGTTTCTGTATCTCTATTATGTTGGTGCGGCTTCGGAACTTTTAAATATCTTGATATATCTCGAGAACTACGCATCTGATCAAAAAATATCATAGAACGTAAAAAGTAGGAAACTTAATTCTCTACAAATAAGGTCTCTTAACATTTTGCCATAGCTCGCTTCGTTTCCGAGATATTTGCAGATTTATGTCAAGGGAAGGGGCCTGACGGACATATTTCGAGATATTTCTTCTTCTTGTTGTTCTTCTTCTGCACAGCTAAGCTGGAAGTGGCATTTGCAGCTCGCAATAGTGCAGAGATATCTCAAAGAAAGGGGCCACGGTGTTTCTGTATCTCTATTATGTTGGTGCGGTTTCGGAACTTTTAAATATCTTGATATATCTCGAGAACTACCCATCTGATCAAAAAATATCATAGAACGTAAAAAGTAGGAAACTTAATTCTCTACAAATAAGTTCTCTTAACATTTTGCCATAGCTCGCTTCGTTTCCGAGATATTTGCAGATTTATGTCAAGGGAAGGGGCCTGACGGACATATTTCGAGATATTTCTTCTTCTTGTTGTTCTTCTTCTGCACAGCTAAGCTGGAAGTGGCATTTGCAGCTCGCAATAGTGCAGAGATATCTCAAAGAAAGGGGCCACGGTGTTTCTGTATCTCTATTATGTTGGTGCGGCTTCGGAACTTTTAAATATCTTGATATATCTCGAGAACTACGGGTCTGATCAAAAAATATCATAGAACATAAAAAGTAGGAAACATAATTCTCTACAAAAAAGGTCTCTTAACATTTTCCCATAGCTCGCTTCGTTTCCGAGATATTTGCAGATTTATCTCAAGAGAAGGGGCCTGACGGACATATTTCGAGATATTTCTTCTTCTTGTTGTTCTTCTTCTGCACAGCTAAGCTGGAAGTGGCATTTGCGGCTCGCACGAGTGCAGAGTTATCTCAAAGAAAGGGGCCACGGTGTTTCTGTATCTCTATTATGTTGGTGCGGCTTCGGAACTTTTAAATATCTTGATATATCTCGAGAACTACGCATCTGATCAAAAAATATCATAGAACATGAAAAGTAGGAAACTTAATTCTCTACAAAAAAGGTCTCTGAACATTTTGCCATAGCTCTCTTCGTTTCCGAGATATTTGCAGATTTATCTCAAGGGAAGGGGCCTGACGGACATATTTCGAGATATTTCTTCTTCTTGTTGTTCTCCTTCTGCACAGCTAAGCTGGAAGTGGCATTTGCGGCTCGCACTAGTGCACAGTTCTCTCAAAGAAAGGGGCCACGGTGTTTCTGTATCTTTATTATGTTGGTGCGGCTTCGGAACTTTTAAATATCTCGATATATCTCGAAAACTACGCTTCTGATCAAAAAATATCATAGAACATAAAAAGTAGGAAACTTAATTTTCTACAAAAAAGGTCTCTTAACATTTTGGCATAGCTCGCTTCGTTTCCGAGATATTTGCAGATTTATCTCAAGGGAAGGGGCCTAACGGACATATTTCGAGATATTTCTTCTTCTTGTTGTTCTTCTTCTGCACAGCTAAACTGGAAGTGGCATTTCCAGCTCGCAATAGTGCAGAGTTATCTCAAAGAAAGGGGCCACGGTGTTTCTGTATCTCTATTATGTTGGTGCGGCTTCGGAACTTTTAAATATCTTGATATATCTCGAGAACTACGCATCTGATCAAAAAATATCATAGAACATAAAAAGTAGGAAACTTAATTCTCTACAAAAAAGGTCTCTTAACATTTTGCCATAGCTCGCTTCGTTTCCGAGATATTTGCATATTTATCTCAAGGGAAGGGGCCTGACGGACATATTTCGAGATATTTCTTCTTCTTGTTGTTCTTCTTCTGCACAGCTAAGCTGGAAGTGGCATTTGCGGCTCGCACTAGTGCAGAGTTATCTCAAAGAAAGGGGCCACGGTGTTTCTGTATCTCTATTATGTTGGTGCGGCTTCGGAACTTTTAAATATCTCGATATATCTCGAAAACTACGCTTCTGATCAAAAAATATCATAGAACATAAATTGTAGGAAACATAATTCTCTACAAAAAACGTGTCTTAACATTTTGCCATAGCTCGCTTCGTTTCCGAGATATTTGCAGATTCAGCTCAGAGGAACTGGCCTGACGGACATATTTCGAGATATTTCTTCTTCTTGTTGTTCTTCCTCTGCACAGCTAAGCTGGAAGTGGCATTTGCAGCTCGCAATAGTGCAGAGTTATCTCAAAGAAAGGGGCCACGGTGTTTCTGTATCTCTATTATGTTGGTGCGGCTTCGGAACTTTTAAATATCTCGATATATCTCGAAAACTACGCTTCTGATCAAAAAATATCATAGAACATAAATTGTAGGAAACATAATTCTCTACAAAAAAGGTCTCTTAACATTTTGCCATAGCTCGCTTCGTTTCCGAGATATTTGCAGATTTATCTCAAGGAAAGGGGCCTAACGGACATATTTCGAGATATTTCTTCTTCTTGTTCTTCTTCTGCACAGCTAAGCTGGAAATGGCATTTGCAGCTCGCAATAGTGCAGAGTTATCTCAAAGAAAGGGGCCACGGTGTTTCTGTATCTCTATTATGTTGGTGCGGTTTCGGAACTTTTAAATATCTTGATATATCTCGAGAACTGCGCATCTGATCAAAAAATATCATAGAACATAAAAAGTAGGAAACTTAATTCTCTACAAAAAAGGTCTCTTAACATTTTGCCATAGCTCGCTTCGTTTCCGAGATATTTGCATATTTATCTCAAGGGAAGGGGCCTGACGGACATATTTCGAGATATTTCTTCTTCTTGTTGTTCTTCTTCTGCACAGCTAAGTTGGAAGTGGCATTTGCGGCTCGCACTAGTGCAGAGTTATCTCAAAGAAAGGGGCCACGGTGTTTCTGTATCTCTATTATGTTGGTGCGGCTTCGGAACTTTTAAATATCTCGATATATCTCGAAAACTACGCTTCTGATCAAAAAATATCATAGAACATAAAAAGTAGGAAACTTAATTCTCTACAAAAAAGGTCTCTTAACATTTTGCCATAGCTCGCTTCGTTTCCGAGATATTTGCAGATTTATCTCAAGGGAAGGGGCCTAACGGACATATTTCGAGATATTTCTTCTTCTTGTTGTTCTTCTTCTGCACAGCTAAACTGGAAGTGGCATTTCCAGCTCGCAATAGTGCAGAGTTATCTCAAAGAAAGGGGCCACGGTGTTTCTGTATCTCTATTATGTTGGTGCGGCTTCGGAACTTTTAAATATCTTGATATATCTCGAGAACTACGCATCTGATCAAAAAATATCATAGAACATAAAAAGTAGGAAACTTAATTCTCTACAAAAAAGGTCTCTTAACATTTTGCCATAGCTCGCTTCGTTTCCGAGATATTTGCAGATATATCTCAAGGGAAGGGGCCTGACGGACATATTTCGAGATATTCCTTCTTCTTGTTGTTCTTCTTCTGCACAGCTAAGCTGGAAGTGGCATTTGCGGCTCGCACTAGTGCAGAGTTATCTCAAAGAAAGGGGCCACGGTGTTTCTGTATCTCTATTATGTTGGTGCGGCTTCGGACTTTTAAATATCTCGATATATCTCGAAAACTACGCTTCTGATCAAAAAATATCATAGAACATAAATTGTAGGAAACATAATTCTCTACAAAAAAGGTCTCTTAACATTTTGCCATAGCTCGCTTCGTTTCCGAGATATTTGCAGATATCTCTCAAGGGAAGGGGCCTGACGGACATATTTCGAGATATTTCTTCTTCTTGTTGTTCTTCCTCTGCACAGCTAAGCTGGAAGTGGCATTTGCAGCTCGCAATAGTGCAGAGTTATCTCAAAGAAAGGGGCCACGGTGTTTCTGTATCTCCATTATGTTGGTGCGGCTTCGGAACTTTTAAATATCTTGATATATCTCGAGAACTACGCATCTGATCAAAAAATATCATAGAACATAAAAAGTAGGAAACTTAATTCTCTACAAAAAAGGTCTCTTAACATTTTGCCATAGCTCGCTTCGTTTCCGAGATATTTGCATATTTATCTCAAGGGAAGGGGCCTGACGGACATATTTCGAGATATTTCTTCTTCTTGTTGTTCTTCTTCTGCACAGCTAAGCTGGAAGTGGCATTTGCGGCTCGCACTAGTGCAGAGTTATCTCAAAGAAAGGGGCCACGGTGTTTCTGTATCTCTATTATGTTGGTGCGGCTTCGGAACTTTTAAATATCTCGATATATCTCGAAAACTACGCTTCTGATCAAAAAATATCATAGAACATAAAAAGTAGGAAACTTAATTCTCTACAAAAAAGGTCTCTTAACATTTTGCCATAGCTCGCTTCGTTTCCGAGATATTTGCAGATTTATCTCAAGGGAAGGGGCCTAACGGACATATTTCGAGATATTTCTTCTTCTTGTTGTTCTTCTTCTGCACATCTAAACTGGAAGTGGCATTTCCAGCTCGCAATAGTGCAGAGTTATCTCAAAGAAAGGGGCCACGATGTTTCTGTATCTCTATTATGTTGGTGCGGCTTCGGAACTTTTAAATATCTTGATATATCTCGAGAACTACGCATCTGATCAAAAAATATCATAGAACATAAAAAGTAGGAAACTTAATTCTCTACAAAAAAGGTCTCTTAACATTTTGCCATAGCTCGCTTCGTTTCCGAGATATTTGCAGATTTATCTCAAGGGAAGGGGCCTGACGGACATATTTCGAGATATTTCTTCTTCTTGTTGTTCTTCTTCTGCACAGCTAAGCTGGAAGTGGCATTTGCGGCTCGCACTAGTGCAGAGTTATCTCAAAGAAAGGGGCCACGGTGTTTCTGTATCCCTATTATGTTGGTGCGGCTTCGGAACTTTTAAATATCTTGATATATCTCGAGAACTACGCATCTGATCAAAAAATATCATAGAACATAAAAAGTAGGAAACTTAATTCTCTACAAAAAAGGTCTCTTAACATTTTGCCATAGCTCGCTTCGTTTCCGAGATATTTGCATATTTATCTCAAGGGAAGGGGCCTGACGGACATATTTCGAGATATTTCTTCTTCTTGTTGCTCTTCTTCTGCACAGCTAAGCTGGAAGTGGCATTTGCGGCTCGCACTAGTGCAGAGCTATCTCAAAGAAAGGGGCCACGGTGTTTCTGTATCTCTATTATGTTGGTGCGGCTTCGGAACTTTTAAATATCTCGATATATCTCGAAAACTACGCATCTGATCAAAAAATATCATAGAAGATAAATTGTAGGAAACATAATTCTCTACAAAAAAGGTCTCTTAACATTTTGCCATAGCTCGCTTCGTTTCCGAGATATTTGCAGATATATCTCAAGGGAAGGGGCCTGACGGACATATTTCGAGATATTTCTTCTTCTTGTTGTTCTTCTGCACAGCTAAGCTGGAAGTGGCATTTGCAGCTCGCAATAGTGCATAGTTATCTGAAAGAAAGGCGCCACGGTGTTTCTGTATGTCTATTATGTTGGTGCGGCTTCGGAACTTTTAAATATCTCGATATATCTCGAAAACTACGCTTCTGATCAAAAAATATCATAGAACATAAATTGTAGGAAACATAATTCTCTACAAAAAAGGTCTCTTAACATTTCGCCATAGCTCGCTTCGTTTCCGAGATATTTGCAGATATATCTCAAGGGAAGGGGCCTGACGGACATATTTCGAGATATTCCTTCTTCTTGTTGTTCTTCTTCTGCACAGCTAAGCTGGAAGTGGCATTTACAGCTCGCAATAGTGCAGAGTTATCTCAAAGAAAGGGGCCACGGTGTTTCTGTATCTCTATTATGTTGGTGCGGCTTCGGAACTTTTAGATATCTTGATATATCTCGAGAACTACGCATCTGATCAACAAATATCATAGAACATAAAAAGTAGGAAACTTAATTCTCTACAAAAAAGGTCTCTTAACATTTTGCCATAGCTCGCTTCGTTTCCGAGATATTTGCAGATTTATCTCAAGGGAAGGGGCCTGACGGACATATTTCGAGATATTTCTTCTTCTTGTTGTTCTTCTTCTGCACAGCTAAGCTGGAAGTGGCATTTGCGGCTCGCACTAGTGCAGAGTTATCTCAACGAAAGGGGCCACGGTGTTTCTGTATCTCTATTATGTTGGTGCGGCTTCGGAACTTTTAAATATCTCGATATATCTCGAAAACTACGCTTCTGATCAAAAAATATCATAGAACATAAATTGTAGGAAACTTAATTCTCTACAAAAAAGGTCTCTTAACATTTTGCCATAGCTCGCTTCGTTTCCGAGATATTTGCAGATATATCTCAAGGGAAGGGGCCTGACGGACATATTTCGAGATATTTCTTCTTCTTGTTGTTCTTCCTCTGCACAGCTAAGCTGGAAGTGGCATTTGCAGCTCGCAATAGTGCAGAGTTATCTCAAAGAAAGGGGCCACGGTGTTTCTGTATCTCTATTATGTTGGTGCGGCTTCGGAACTTTTAAATATCTTGATATATCTCGAGAACTACGCATCTGATCAAAAAATATCATAGAACATAAAAAGTAGCAAACTTAATTCTCTACAAAAAAGGTCTCTTAACATTTTGCCATAGCTCGCTTCGTTTCCGAGATATTTGCAGATTTATCTCAAGGGATGGGGCCTGACGGACATGTTTCGAGATATTTCTTCTTCTTGTTGTTCTTCTTCTGCACAGCTAAGCTGGAAGTGGCATTTGCAGCTCGCAATAGTGCAGAGTTATCTCAAAGAAAGGGGCCACGGTGTTTCTGTATCTCTATTATGTTGGTGCGGCTTCGGAACTTTTAAATATCTTGATATATCTCGAGAACTACGCATCTGATCAAAAAATATCATAGAACATAAAAAGTAGGAAACTTAATTCTCTACAAAAAAGGTCTCTTAACATTTTGCCATAGCTCGCTTCGTTTTCGAGATATTTGCAGATCTATCTCAAGGGAAGGGGCCTGACGGACATATTTCGAGATATTTCTTCTTCTTGTTGTTCTTCTTCTGCACAGCTAAGCTGGAAGTGGCATTTGCAGCTCGCAATAGTGCAGAGTTATCTCAAAGAAAGGGGCCACGGTGTTTCTGTATCTCTATTATGTTGGTGCGGCTTCGGAACTTTTAAATATCTTGATATATCTCGAGAACTACGCATCTGATCAAAAAATATCATAGAACATAAAAAGTAGCAAACTTAATTCTCTACAAAAAAGGTCTCTTAACATTTTGCCATAGCTCGCTTCGTTTCCGAGATATTTGCAGATTTATCTCAAGGGATGGGGCCTGACGGACATGTTTCGAGATATTTCTTCTTCTTGTTGTTCTTCTTCTGCACAGCTAAGCTGTAAGTGGCATTTGCAGCTCGCAATAGTGCAGAGTTCTCTCAAAGAAAGGGGCCACGGTGTTTCTGTATCTCTATTATGTTGGTGCGGCTTCGGAACTTTTAAATATCTTGATATATCTCGAGAACTACGCATCTGATCAAAAAATATCATAGAACATAAAAAGTAGGAAACTTAATTCTCTACAAAAAAGGTCTCTTAACATTTTGCCATAGCTCGCTTCGTTTCCGAGATATTTGCATATTTATCTCAAGGGAAGGGGCCTGACGGACATATTTCGAGATATTTCTTCTTCTTGTTGTTCTTCTTCTGCACAGCTAAGCTGGAAGTGGCATTTGCGGCTCGCACTAGTGCAGAGTTATCTCAAAGAAAGGGGCCACGGTGTTTCTGTATCTCTATTATGTTGGTGCGGCTTCGGAACTTTTAAATATCTCGATATATCTCGAAAACTACGCTTCTGATCAAAAAATATCATAGAACATAAAAAGTAGGAAACTTAATTCTCTACAAAAAAGGTCTCTTAACATTTTGCCATAGCTCGCTTCGTTTCCGAGATATTTGCAGATTTATCTCAAGGGAAGGGGCCTGACGGACATATTTCGAGATATTTCTTCTTCTTGTTGTTCTTCTTCTGCACAGCTAAGCTGGAAGTGGCATTTGCGGCTCGCACTAGTGCAGAGTTATCTCAAAGAAAGGGGCCACGGTGTTTCTGTATCTCTATTATGTTGGTGCGGCTTCGGAACTTTTAAATATCTCGATATATCTCGAAAACTACGCTTCTGATCGAAAAATATCATAGAACATAAATTGTAGGAAACATAATTCTCTACAAAAAAGGTCTCTTAACATTTTGCCATAGCTCGCTTCGTTTCCGAGATATTTGCAGATATATCTCAAGGGAAGGGGCCTGACGGACATATTTCGAGATATTTCTTCTTCTTGTTGTTCTTCCTCTGCACAGCTAAGCTGGAAGTGGCATTTGCAGCTCGCAATAGTGCAGAGTTATCTCAAAGAAAGGGGCCACGGTGTTTCTGTATCTCTATTATGTTGGTGCGGCTTCGGAACTTTTAAATATCTTGATATATCTCGAGAACTACGCATCTGATCAAAAAATATCATAGAACATAAAAAGTAGGAAACTTAATTCTCTACAAAAAAGGTCTCTTAACATTTTGCCATAGCTCGCTTCGTTTCCGAGATATTTGCATATTTATCTCATGGGAAGGGGCCTGACGGACATATTTCGAGATATTTCTTCTTCTTGTTGTTCTTCTTCTGCACAGCTAAGCTGGAAGTGGCATTTGCGGCTCGCACTAGTGCAGAGTTATGTCAAAGAAAGGGGCCACGGTGTTTCTGTATCTCTATTATGTTGGTGCGGCTTCGGAACTTTTAAATATCTTGATATATCTCGAGAACTACGCATCTGATCAAAAAATATCACAGAACATAAAAAGTAGGAAACTTAATTCTCTACAAAAAAGGTCTCTTAACATTTTGCCATAGCTCGCTTCGTTTCCGAGATATTTGCAGATTTATCTCAAGGGAAGGGGCCTGACGGACATATTTCGAGATATTTCTTCTTCTTGTTGTTCTTCTGCACAGCTAAGCTGGAAGTGGCATTTGCAGCTCGCAATAGTGCATAGTTATCTGAAAGAAAGGCGCCACGGTGTTTCTGTATGTCTATTATGTTGGTGCGGCTTCGGAACTTTTAAATATCTCGATATATCTCGAAAACTACGCTTCTGATCAAAAAATATCATAGAACATAAATTGTAGGAAACATAATTCTCTACAAAAAAGGTCTCTTAACATTTCGCCATAGCTCGCTTCGTTTCCGAGATATTTGCAGATATATCTCAAGGGAAGGGGCCTGACGGACATATTTCGAGATATTCCTTCTTCTTGTTGTTCTTCTTCTGCACAGCTAAGCTGGAAGTGGCATTTACAGCTCGCAATAGTGCAGAGTTATCTCAAAGAAAGGGGCCACGGTGTTTCTGTATCTCTATTATGTTGGTGCGGCTTCGGAACTTTTAGATATCTTGATATATCTCGAGAACTACGCATCTGATCAACAAATATCATAGAACATAAAAAGTAGGAAACTTAATTCTCTACAAAAAAGGTCTCTTAACATTTTGCCATAGCTCGCTTCGTTTCCGAGATATTTGCAGATTTATCTCAAGGGAAGGGGCCTGACGGACATATTTCGAGATATTTCTTCTTCTTGTTGTTCTTCTTCTGCACAGCTAAGCTGGAAGTGGCATTTGCAGCTCGCAATAGTGCAGAGTTATCTCAAAGAAAGGGGCCACGGTGTTTCTGTATCTCTATTATGTTGGTGCGGCTTCGGAACTTTTAAATATCTTGATATATCTCGAGAACTACGCATCTGATCAAAAAATATCATAGAACATAAAAAGTAGGAAACTTAATTCTCTACAAAAAAGGTCTCTTAACATTTTGCCATAGCTCGCTTCGTTTTCGAGATATTTGCAGATCTATCTCAAGGGAAGGGGCCTGACGGACATATTTCGAGATATTTCTTCTTCTTGTTGTTCTTCTTCTGCACAGCTAAGCTGGAAGTGGCATTTGCAGCTCGCAATAGTGCAGAGTTATCTCAAAGAAAGGGGCCACGGTGTTTCTGTATCTCTATTATGTTGGTGCGGCTTCGGAACTTTTAAATATCTTGATATATCTCGAGAACTACGCATCTGATCAAAAAATATCATAGAACATAAAAAGTAGCAAACTTAATTCTCTACAAAAAAGGTCTCTTAACATTTTGCCATAGCTCGCTTCGTTTCCGAGATATTTGCAGATTTATCTCAAGGGATGGGGCCTGACGGACATGTTTCGAGATATTTCTTCTTCTTGTTGTTCTTCTTCTGCACAGCTAAGCTGTAAGTGGCATTTGCAGCTCGCAATAGTGCAGAGTTCTCTCAAAGAAAGGGGCCACGGTGTTTCTGTATCTCTATTATGTTGGTGCGGCTTCGGAACTTTTAAATATCTTGATATATCTCGAGAACTACGCATCTGATCAAAAAATATCATAGAACATAAAAAGTAGCAAACTTAATTCTCTACAAAAAAGGTCTCTTAACATTTTGCCATAGCTCGCTTCGTTTCCGAGATATTTGCAGATTTATCTCGAGGGAAGGGGCCTGACGGACATATTTCGAGATATTTCTTCTTCTTGTTGTTCTTCTTCTGCACAGCTAAGCTGGAAGTTGCATTTGCGGCTCGCACTAGTGCAGAGTTATCTCAAAGAAAGGGGCCACGGTGTTTCTGTATCTCTATTATGTTGGTGCGGCTTCGGAACTTTTAAATATCTCGATATATCTCGAAAACTACGCTTCTGATCAAAAAATATCATAGAACATAAATTGTAGGAAACATAATTCTCTACAAAAAAGGTCTCCTAAGATTTTGCGATAGCTCGTTTCGTTTCCGAGATATTTGCAGATATATCTCAAGGGAAGGGGCCTGACGGACATATTTCGAGATATTTCTTCTTCTTGTTGTTCTTCTTCTGCACAGCTAAGCTGGAAGTGGCATTTGCAGCTCGCAATAGTGCAGAGTTATCTCAAAGAAAGCGGACTCGGTGTTTCTGTATCTCTATTATGTTGGTGCGGCTTCGGAACTTTTAAATATCTTGATATATGTCGAGAACTACGCATCTGATCAAAAAATATCATAGAACATAAAAAGTAGGAAACTTAATTCTCTACAAAAAAGGTCTCTTAACATTTTGCCATAGCTCGCTTCGTTTTCGAGATATTTGCAGATCTATCTCAAGGGAAGGGGCCTGACGGACATATTTCGAGATATTTCTTCTTCTTGTCGTTCTTCTTCTGCACAGCTAAGCTGGAAATGGCATTTGCAGCTCGCAATAGTGCAGAGTTATCTCAAAGAAAGGGGCCACGATGTTTCTGTATCTCTATTATGTTGGTGCGGCTTCGGAACTTTTAAATATCTCGATATATCTCGAAAACTACGCTTCTGATCAAAAAATATCATAGAACATAAATTGTAGGAAACATAATTCTCTACAAAAAAGGTCTCTTAACATTTCGCCATAGCTCGCTTCGTTTCCGAGATATTTGCAGATATATCTCAAGGGAAGGGGCCTGACGGACATATTTCGAGATATTCCTTCTTCTTGTTGTTCTTCTTCTGCACAGCTAAGCTGGAAGTGGCATTTACAGCTCGCAATAGTGCAGAGTTATCTCAAAGAAAGGGGCCACGGTGTTTCTGTATCTCTATTATGTTGGTGCGGCTTCGGAACTTTTAGATATCTTGATATATCTCGAGAACTACGCATCTGATCAACAAATATCATAGAACATAAAAAGTAGGAAACTTAATTCTCTACAAAAAAGGTCTCTTAACATTTTGCCATAGCTCGCTTCGTTTCCGAGATATTTGCAGATTTATCTCAAGGGAAGGGGCCTGACGGACATATTTCGAGATATTTCTTCTTCTTGTTGTTCTTCTTCTGCACAGCTAAGCTGGAAGTGGCATTTGCAGCTCGCAATAGTGCAGAGTTATCTCAAAGAAAGGGGCCACGGTGTTTCTGTATCTCTATTATGTTGGTGCGGCTTCGGAACTTTTAAATATCTTGATATATCTCGAGAACTACGCATCTGATCAAAAAATATCATAGAACATAAAAAGTAGGAAACTTAATTCTCTACAAAAAAGGTCTCTTAACATTTTGCCATAGCTCGCTTCGTTTTCGAGATATTTGCAGATCTATCTCAAGGGAAGGGGCCTGACGGACATATTTCGAGATATTTCTTCTTCTTGTTGTTCTTCTTCTGCACAGCTAAGCTGGAAGTGGCATTTGCAGCTCGCAATAGTGCAGAGTTATCTCAAAGAAAGGGGCCACGGTGTTTCTGTATCTCTATTATGTTGGTGCGGCTTCGGAACTTTTAAATATCTTGATATATCTCGAGAACTACGCATCTGATCAAAAAATATCATAGAACATAAAAAGTAGCAAACTTAATTCTCTACAAAAAAGGTCTCTTAACATTTTGCCATAGCTCGCTTCGTTTCCGAGATATTTGCAGATTTATCTCAAGGGATGGGGCCTGACGGACATGTTTCGAGATATTTCTTCTTCTTGTTGTTCTTCTTCTGCACAGCTAAGCTGTAAGTGGCATTTGCAGCTCGCAATAGTGCAGAGTTCTCTCAAAGAAAGGGGCCACGGTGTTTCTGTATCTCTATTATGTTGGTGCGGCTTCGGAACTTTTAAATATCTTGATATATCTCGAGAACTACGCATCTGATCAAAAAATATCATAGAACATAAAAAGTAGCAAACTTAATTCTCTACAAAAAAGGTCTCTTAACATTTTGCCATAGCTCGCTTCGTTTCCGAGATATTTGCAGATTTATCTCGAGGGAAGGGGCCTGACGGACATATTTCGAGATATTTCTTCTTCTTGTTGTTCTTCTTCTGCACAGCTAAGCTGGAAGTTGCATTTGCGGCTCGCACTAGTGCAGAGTTATCTCAAAGAAAGGGGCCACGGTGTTTCTGTATCTCTATTATGTTGGTGCGGCTTCGGAACTTTTAAATATCTCGATATATCTCGAAAACTACGCTTCTGATCAAAAAATATCATAGAACATAAATTGTAGGAAACATAATTCTCTACAAAAAAGGTCTCCTAAGATTTTGCGATAGCTCGTTTCGTTTCCGAGATATTTGCAGATATATCTCAAGGGAAGGGGCCTGACGGACATATTTCGAGATATTTCTTCTTCTTGTTGTTCTTCTTCTGCACAGCTAAGCTGGAAGTGGCATTTGCAGCTCGCAATAGTGCAGAGTTATCTCAAAGAAAGCGGACTCGGTGTTTCTGTATCTCTATTATGTTGGTGCGGCTTCGGAACTTTTAAATATCTTGATATATGTCGAGAACTACGCATCTGATCAAAAAATATCATAGAACATAAAAAGTAGGAAACTTAATTCTCTACAAAAAAGGTCTCTTAACATTTTGCCATAGCTCGCTTCGTTTTCGAGATATTTGCAGATCTATCTCAAGGGAAGGGGCCTGACGGACATATTTCGAGATATTTCTTCTTCTTGTCGTTCTTCTTCTGCACAGCTAAGCTGGAAATGGCATTTGCAGCTCGCAATAGTGCAGAGTTATCTCAAAGAAAGGGGCCACGATGTTTCTGTATCTCTATTATGTTGGTGCGGCTTCGGAACTTTTAAATATCTTGATATATCTCGAGAACTACGCATCTGATCAAAAAATATCATAGAACATAAAAAGTAGCAAACTTAATTCTCTACAAAAAAGGTCTCTTAACATTTTGCCATAGCTCGCTTCGTTTCCGAGATATTTGCAGATTTATCTGAAGGGAAGGGGCCTGACGGACATGTTTCGAGATATTTCTTCTTCTTGTTGTTCTTCTTCTGCACAGCTAAACTGGAAGTGGCATTTGCAGCTCGCAATAGTGCAGAGTTATCTCAAAGAAAGGGGCCACGGTGTTTCTGTATCTCTATTATGTTGGTGCGGCTTCGGAACTTTTAAATATCTCGATATATCTCGAAAACTACGCATCTGATCATAAAATATCATAGAACATAAAAAGTAGCAAACTTAATTCTCTACAAAAAAGGTCTCTTAACATTTTGCCATAGCTCGCTTCGTTTCCGAGATATTTGCAGATTTATCTCAAGGGAAGGGGCCTGACGGACATATTTCGAGATATTTCTTCTTCTTGTTGTTCTTCTTCTGCACAGCTAAGCTGGAAGTGGCATTTGCAGCTCGCAATAGTGCAGAGTTATCTCAAAGAAAGGGGCCACGGTGTTTCTGTATCTCTATTATGTTGGTGCGGCTTCGGAACTTTTAAATATCTTGATATATCTCGAGAACTACGCATCTGATCAAAAAATATCATAGAACATAAAAAGTAGCAAACTTAATTCTCTACAAAAAAGGTCTCTTAACATTTTGCCATAGCTCGCTTCGTTTCCGAGATATTTGCAGATATATCTCAAGAGAAGGGGCCTGACGGACATATTTCGAGATATTTCTTCTTCTTGTTGTTCTTCTTCTGCACAGCTAAGCTGGAAGTGGCATTTACAGCTCGCAATAGTGCAGAGTTATCTCAAAGAAAGGGGCCACGGTGTTTCTGTATCTCTATGATGTTGGTGCGGCTTCGGAACTTTTAAATATCTCGATATATCTCGAAAACTACGCTTCTGATCAAAAAATATCATAGAACATAAATTGTAGGAAACATAATTCTCTACAAAAAACGTCTCTTAAGATTTTGCCATAGCTCGCTTCGTTTCCGAGATATTTGCAGATTTATCTCAAGGGAAGGGGCCTGACGGACATATTTCGAGATATTTCTTCTTCTTGTTGTTCTTCTTCTGCACAGCTAAGCTGGAAGTGGCATTTGCAGCTCGGAATAGTGCAGAGTTATCTCAAAGAAAGGGGCCACGGTGTTTCTGTATCTCTATTATGTTGGTGCGGCTTCGGAACTTTTAAATATCTTGATATATCTCGAAAACTACGCTTCTGATCAAAAAACAGCATAGAACATAAAAAGTAGCAAACTTAATTCTCTACAAAAAAGGTCTCTTAACATTTTGCCATAGCTCGCTTCGTTTCCGAGATATTTGCAGATTTATCTCAAGGGAAGGGGCCTGACGGACATATTTCTAGATATTTCTTCTTCTTGTTGTTCTTCTTCTGCACAGCTAAACTGGAAGTGGCATTTCCAGCTCGCAGTAGTGCAGAGTTATCTCAAAGAAAGGGGCCACGGTGTTTCTGTATCTCTATTATGTTGGTGCGGCTTCGGAACTTTTAAATATCTTGATATATCTCGAGAACTACGTATCTGACCAAAAAATATCATAGAACATAAAAAGTAGGAAACTTAATTCTCTACAAAAAAGGTCTCTCAACATTTTGCCATAGCTCGCTTCGTTTCCGAGATATTTGCAGATATATCTCAAGGGAAGGGGCCTGACGGACATATTTCGAGATATTTCTTCTTCTTGTTGTTCTTCTTCTGCACAGCTAAGCTGGAAGTGGCATTTGCGGCTCGCACTAGTGCAGAGTTATCTCAAAGAAAGGGGCCACGGTGTTTCTGTACCTCTATTATGTTGGTGCGGCTTCGGAACTTTTAAATATCTCGATATATCTCGAAAACTACGCTTCTGATCAAAAAATATCATAGAACATAAATTGTAGGAAACATAATTCTCTACAAAAAAGGTCTCTTAACATTTTGCCATAGCTCGCTTCGTTTCCGAGATATTTGCAGATATATCTCAAGGGAAGGGGCCTGACGGACATATTTCGAGATATTTCTTCTTCTTGTTGTTCTTCTTCTGCACAGCTAAGCTGGAAGTGTCATTTGCAGCTCGCAATAGTGCAGAGTTATCTCAAAGAAAGGGGCCACGGTGTTTCTGTATCTCTATTATGTTGGTGCGGCTTCGGAACTTTTAAATATCTTGATATATCTCGAGAACTACGCATCTGATCAAAAAATATCATAGAACATAAAAAGTAGGGAACTTAATTCTTTACAAAAAAGGTCTCTTAACATTTTGCCATAGCTCGCTTCGTTTCCGAGATATTTGCAGATTTATCTCAAGGGAAGGGGCCTGACGGACATATTTCGAGATATTTCTTCTTCTTGTTGTTCTTCTTCTGCACAGCTAAGCTGGAAGTGGCATTTGCAGCTCGCCATAGTGCAGAGTTATCTCAAAGAAAGGGGCCACGGTGTTTCTGTATCTCTATTATGTTGGTGCGGCTTCGGAACTTTTAAATATCTTGATATATCTCGAGAACTACGCATCTGATCAAAAAATATCAGAGTAGATAAAAAGTAGGAAACTTAATTCTCTACAGAAAAGGTCTCTTAACATTTTGCCATAGCTCGCTTCGTTTCCGAGATATTTGCAGATTTATCTGAAGGGAAGGGGCCTGACGGACATGTTTCGAGATATTTCTTCTTCTTGATGTTCTTCTTCTGCACAGCTAAACTGGAAGTGGCATTTGCAGCTCGCAATAGTGCAGAGTTATCTCAAAGAAAGGGGCCACGGTGTTTCTGTATCTCTATTATGTTGGTGCGGCTTCGGAACTTTTAAATATCTCGATATATCTCGAAAACTACGCATCTGATCATAAAATATCATAGAACATAAAAAGTAGCAAACTTAATTCTCTACAAAAAAGGTCTCTTAACATTTTGCCATAGCTCGCTTCGTTTCCGAGATATTTGCAGATTTATCTCAAGGGAAGGGGCCTGACGGACATATTTCGAGATATTTCTTCTTCTTGTTGTTCTTCTTCTGCACAGCTAAGCTGGAAGTGGCATTTGCAGCTCGCAATAGTGCAGAGTTATCTCAAAGAAGGGGGCCACGGTGTTTCTGTATCTCTATTATGTTGGTGCGGCTTCGGAACTTTTAAATATCTCGATATATCTCGAAAACTACGCTTCTGATCAAAAAATATCATAGAACATAAATTGTAGGAAACATAATTCTCTACAAAAAACGTCTCTTAACATTTTGCCATAGCTCGCTTCGTTTCCGAGATATTTGCAGATTTATCTCAAGGGAAGGGGCCTGACGGACATATTTCGAGATATTTCTTCTTCTTGTTGTTCTTCTTCTGCACAGCTAAGCTGGAAGTGGCATTTGCAGCTCGCAATAGTGCAGAGTTATCTCAAAGAAAGGGGCCACGGTGTTTCTGTATCTCTATTATGTTGGTGCGGCTTCGGAACTTTTAAATATCTTGATATATCTCGAGAACTACGCATCTGCTCAAAAAATATCATAGAACATAAAAAGTAGGAAACTTAATTCTCTACAAAAAAGGTCTCTTAACATTTTGCCATAGCTCGCTTCGTTTCCGAGATATTTGCCGATTTATCTCAAGGGAAGGGGCCTGACGGACATATTTCGAGATATTTCTTCTTCTTGTTGTTCTTCTTCTGCACAGCTAAGCTGGAAGTGGCATTTGCAGCTCGCAATAGTGCAGAGTTATCTCAAAGAAAGGGGCCACGGTGTTTCTGTATCTCTATTATGTTGGTGCGGCTTCGGAACTTTTCAATATATCTTGATATATCTCGAGAACTACGCATCTGACCAAAAAATATCATAGAACATAAAAAGTAGGAAACTTAATTCTCTACAAAAAAGGTCTCTCAACATTTTGCCATAGCTCGCTTCGTTTCCGAGATATTTGCAGATATATCTCAAGGGAAGGGGCCTGACGGACATATTTCGAGATATTTCTTCTTCTTGTTGTTCTTCTTCTGCACAGCTAAGCTGGAAGTGGCATTTGCGGCTCGCACTAGTGCAGAGTTATCTCAAAGAAAGGGGCCACGGTGTTTCTGTACCTCTATTATGTTGGTGCGGCTTCGGAACTTTTAAATATCTCGATATATCTCGAAAACTACGCATCTGATCAAAAAATATCATAGAACATAAAAAGTAGGGAACTTAATTCTTTACAAAAAAGGTCTCTTAACATTTTGCCATAGCTCGCTTCGTTTCCGAGATATTTGCAGATTTATCTCAAGGGAAGGGGCCTGACGGACATATTTCGAGATATTTCTTCTTCTTGTTGTTCTTCTTCTGCACAGCTAAGCTGGAAGTGGCATTTGCAGCTCGCCATAGTGCAGAGTTATCTCAAAGAAAGGGGCCACGGTGTTTCTGTATCTCTATTATGTTGGTGCGGCTTCGGAACTTTTAAATATCTTGATATATCTCGAGAACTACGCATCTGATCAAAAAATATCAGAGTAGATAAAAAGTAGGAAACTTAATTCTCTACAGAAAAGGTCTCTTAACATTTTGCCATAGCTCGCTTCGTTTCCGAGATATTTGCAGATTTATCTGAAGGGAAGGGGCCTGACGGACATGTTTCGAGATATTTCTTCTTCTTGATGTTCTTCTTCTGCACAGCTAAACTGGAAGTGGCATTTGCAGCTCGCAATAGTGCAGAGTTATCTCAACGAAAGGGGCCACGGTGTTTCTGTATCTCTATTATGTTGGTGCGGCTTCGGAACTTTTAAATATCTCGATATATCTCGAAAACTACGCATCTGATCATAAAATATCATAGAACATAAAAAGTAGCAAACTTAATTCTCTACAAAAAAGGTCTCTTAACATTTTGCCATAGCTCGCTTCGTTTCCGAGATATTTGCAGATTTATCTCAAGGGAAGGGGCCTGACGGACATATTTCGAGATATTTCTTCTTCTTGTTGTTCTTCTTCTGCACAGCTAAGCTGGAAGTGGCATTTGCAGCTCGCAATAGTGCAGAGTTATCTCAAAGAAGGGGGCCACGGTGTTTCTGTATCTCTATTATGTTGGTGCGGCTTCGGAACTTTTAAATATCTCGATATATCTCGAAAACTACGCTTCTGATCAAAAAATATCATAGAACATAAATTGTAGGAAACATAATTCTCTACAAAAAAGGTCTCTTAACATTTTGCCATAGCTCGTTTCGTTTCCGAGATATTTGCAGATATATCTCAAGGGAAGGGGCCTGACGGACATATTTCGAGATATTTCTTCTTCTTGTTGTTCTTCTTCTGCACAGCTAAGCTGGAAGTGGCATTTGCAGCTCGCAATAGTGCAGAGTTATCTCAAAGAAAGGGGCCACGGTGTTTCTGTATCTCTATTATGTTGGTGCGGCTTCGGAACTTTTAAATATCTTGATATATCTCGAGAACTACGCATCTGATCAAAAAATATCGTAGAACATAAAAAGTAGCAAACCTAATTCTCTACAAAAAAGGTCTCTTAACATTTTGCCATAGCTCGCTTCGTTTCCGAGATATTTGCAGATTTATCTCAAGAGAAGGGGCCTGACGGACATATTTCGAGATATTTCTTCTTCTTGTTGTTCTTCTTCTGCACAGCTAAGCTGGAAGTGGCATTTGCAGCTCGCAATAGTGCAGAGTTATCTCAAAGAAAGGGGCCACGGTGTTTCTGTACCTCTATGATGTTGGTGCGGCTTCGGAACTTTTAAATATCTCGATATATCTCGAAAACTACGCTTCTGATCAAAAAATATCATAGAACATAAATTGTAGGAAACATAATTCTCTACAAAAAACGTCTCTTAACATTTTGCCATAGCTCGCTTCGTTTCCGAGATATTTGCAGATTTATCTCAAGGGAAGGGGCCTGACGGACATATTTCGAGATATTTCTTCTTCTTGTTGTTCTTCTTCTGCACAGCTAAGCTGGAAGTGGCATTTGCAGCTCGCAATAGTGCAGAGTTATCTCAAAGAAAGGGGCCACGGTGTTTCTGTATCTCTATTATGTTGGGGCGGCTTCGGAACTTTTAAATATCTTGATATATCTCGAGAACTACGCTTCTGATCAAAAAATATCATAGAACATAAATTGTAGGAAACATAATTCTCTACAAAAAAAGGTCACTTAACATTTTGCCATAGCTCGCTTCGTTTCCGAGATATTTGCAGATTTATCTCAAGGGATGGGGCCTGACGGACATGTTTCGAGATATTTCTTCTTCTTGTTGTTCTTCTTCTGCACAGCTAAGCTGGAAGTGGCATTTGCAGCTCGCAATAGTGCAGAGTTATCTCAAAGAAAGGGGCCACGGTGTTTCTGTATCTCTATTATGTTGGTGCGGCTTCGGAACTTTTAAATATCTTGATATATCTCGAGAACTACGCATCTGATCAAAAAATATCATAGAACATAAAAAGTAGGAAACTTAATTCTCTACAAAAAAGGTCTCTTAACATTTTGCCATAGCTCGCTTCGTTTCCGAGATATTTGCAGATATATCTCAAGGGAAGGGGCCTGACGGACATATTTCGAGATATTTCTTCTTCTTGTTGTTCTTCTTCTGCACAGCTAAGCTGGAAGTGGCATGTACAGCTCGCAATAGTGCAGAGTTATCTCAAAGAAAGGGGCCACGGTGTTTCTGTATCTCTATGATGTTGGTGCGGCTTCGGAACTTTTAAATATCTCGATATATCTCGAAAACTACGCTTCTGATCAAAAAATATCATAGAACATAAATTGTAGGAAACATAATTCTCTACAAAAAACGTCTCTTAAGATTTTGCCAATAGGTCGCTTCGTTTCCGAGATATTTGCAGATTTATCTCAAGGGAAGGGGCCTGACGGACATATTTCGAGATATTTCTTCTTCTTGTTGTTCTTCTTCTGCACAGCTAAGCTGGAAGTGGCATTTGCAGCTCGGAATAGTGCAGAGTTATCTCAAAGAAAGGGGCCACGGTGTTTCTGTATCTCTATTATGTTGGTGCGGCTTCGGAACTTTTAAATATCTTGATATATCTCGAAAACTACGCTTCTGATCAAAAAACAGCATAGAACATAAAAAGTAGCAAACTTAATTCTCTACAAAAAAGGTCTCTTAACATTTTGCCATAGCTCGCTTCGTTTCTGAGATATTTGCAGATTTATCTCAAGGGAAGGGGCCTGACGGACATATTTCTAGATATTTCTTCTTCTTGTTGTTCTTCTTCTGCACAGCTAAGCTGGAAGTGGCATTTGCAGCTCGCAATAGTGCAGAGTTATCTCAAAGAAAGGGGCCACGGTGTTTCTGTATCTCTATTATGTTGGTGCGGCTTCGGAACTTTTCAATATATCTTGATATATCTCGAGAACTACGCATCTGACCAAAAAATATCATAGAACATAAAAAGTAGGAAACTTAATTCTCTACAAAAAAGGTCTCTCAACATTTTGCCATAGCTCGCTTCGTTTCCGAGATATTTGCAGATATATCTCAAGGGAAGGGGCCTGACGGACATATTTCGAGATATTTCTTCTTCTTGTTGTTCTTCTTCTGCACAGCTAAGCTGGAAGTGGCATTTGCAGCTCGCAATAGTGCAGAGTTATCTCAAAGAAAGGGGCCACGGTGTTTCTGTATCTCTATTATGTTGGTGCGGCTTCGGAACTTTTAAATATCTTGATATATCTCGAGAACTACGCATCTGATCAAAAAATATCATAGAACATAAAAAGTAGGAAACTTAATTCTCTACAAAAAAGGTCTCTTAACATTTTGCCATAGCTCGCTTCGTTTCCGAGATATTTGCAGATTTATCTCAAGGGAAGGGGCCTGACGGACATATTTCGAGATATTTCTTCTTCTTGTTGTTCTTCTTCTGCACAGCTAAGCTGGAAGTGGCATTTGCGGCTCGCACTAGTGCAGAGATATCTCAAAGAAAGGGGCCACGGTGTTTCTGTATCTCTATTATGTTGGTGCGGCTTCGGAACTTTTAAATATATCGATATATCTCGAAAACTACGCTTCTGATCAAAAAATATCATAGAACATAAATTGTAGGAAACATAATTCTCTCCAAAAAGGTCTCTTAACATTTTGCCATAGCTCGCTTCGTTTCCGAGATATTTGCCGATTTATCTCAAGGGAAGGGGCCTGACGGACGTATTTCGAGATATTTCTTCTTCTTGTTGTTCTTCTTCTGCACAACTAAGCTGGAAGTGGCATTTGCAGCTCGCCATAGTGCAGAGTTATCTCAAAGAAAGGGGCCACGGTGTTTCTGTATCTCTATTATGTTGGTGCGGCTTCGGAACTTTTAAATATCTTGATATATCTCGAGAACTACGCATCTGATCAAAAAATATCAGAGAAGATAAAAAGTAGGAAACTTAATTCTCTACAGAAAAGGTCTCTTAACATTTTGCCATAGCTCGCTTCGTTTCCGAGATATTTGCAGATTTATCTCAAGGGAAGGGGCCTGACGGACATATTTCGAGATATTTCTTCTTCTTGTTGTTCTTCTTCTGCACAGCTAAACTGGAAGTGGCATTTCCAGCTCGCAATAGTGCAGAGTTATCTCAAAGAAAGGGGCCACGGTGTTTCTGAATCTCTATTATGTTGGTGCGGCTTCGGAACTTTTAAATATCTCGATATATCTCGGAAACTACGCTTCTGATCAAAAAATATCATAGAACATAAATTGTAGGAAACATAATTCTCTACAAAAAACGTCTCTTAACATTTTGCCATAGCTCGCTTCGTTTCCGAGATATTTGCAGATTCAGCTCAAAGGAACGGGCCTGACGGACATATTTCGAGATATTTCTTCTTCTTGTTGTTCTTCGTCTGCACAGCTAAGCTGGAAGTGGCATTTGCAGCTCGCAATAGTGCAGAGTTATCTCAAAGAAAGGGGCCACGGTGTTTCTGTATCTCTATTATGTTGGTGCGGCTTCGGAACTTTTAAATATCTTGATATATCTCGAGAACTACGCATCTGATCAAAAAATATCATAGAACATAAAAAGTAGGAAACTTAATTCTCTACAAATAAAGTCTCTTAACATTTTGCCATAGCTCGCTTCGTTTCCGAGATATTTGCAGATTTATCTCAAGGGAAGGGGCCTGACGGACATATTTCGAGATATTTCTTCTTCTTGTTGTTCTTCTTCTGCACAGCTAAGCTGGAAGTGGCATTTGCAGCTCGCAATAGTGCAGAGTTATCTCAAAGAAAGGGGCCACGGTGTTTCTGTATCTCTATTATGTTGGTGCGGCTTCGGAACTTTCAAATACCTCGATATATCTCGAAAACTACGCTTCTGATCAAAAAATAGCATAGAACATAAAAAGTAGGAAACTTAATTCTCTACAAAAAAGGTCTCTTAACATTTTGCCATAGCTCGCTTCGTTTCCGAGATATTTGCCGATTTATCTCAAGGGAAGGGGCCTGACGGACATATTTCGAGATATTTCTTCTTCTTGTTGTTCTTCTTCTGCACAGCTAAGCTGGAAGTGGCATTTGCAGCTCGCAATAGTGCAGAGTTATCTCAAAGAAAGGGGCCACGGTGTTTCTGTATCTCTATTATGTTGGTGCGGCTTCGGAACTTTTAAATATCTTGATATATCTCGAGAACTACGCATCTGATCAAAAAATATCATAGAACATAAAAAGTAGGAAACTTAATTCTCTACAAAAAAGGTCTCTTAACATTTTGCCATAGCTCGCTTCGTTTCCGAGATATTTGCAGATTTATCTCAAGGGAAGGGGCCTGACGGACATATTTCGAGATATTTCTTCTTCTTGTTGTTCTTCTTCTGCACAGCTAAGCTGGAAGTGGCATTTGCGGCTCGCACTAGTGCAGAGATATCTCAAAGAAAGGGGCCACGGTGTTTCTGTATCTCTATTATGTTGGTGCGGCTTCGGAACTTTTAAATATCTCGATATATCTCGAAAACTACGCTTCTGATCAAAAAATATCATAGAACATAAATTGTAGGAAACATAATTCTCTCCAAAAAGGTCTCTTAACATTTTGCCATAGCTCGCTTCGTTTCCGAGATATTTGCCGATTTATCTCAAGGGAAGGGGCCTGACGGACGTATTTCGAGATATTTCTTCTTCTTGTTGTTCTTCTTCTGCACAACTAAGCTGGAAGTGGCATTTGCAGCTCGCCATAGTGCAGAGTTATCTCAAAGAAAGGGGCCACGGTGTTTCTGTATCTCTATTATGTTGGTGCGGCTTCGGAACTTTTAAATATCTTGATATATCTCGAGAACTACGCATCTGATCAAAAAATATCAGAGAAGATAAAAAGTAGGAAACTTAATTCTCTACAGAAAAGGTCTCTTAACATTTTGCCATAGCTCGCTTCGTTTCCGAGATATTTGCAGATTTATCTCAAGGGAAGGGGCCTGACGGACATATTTCGAGATATTTCTTCTTCTTGTTGTTCTTCTTCTGCACAGCTAAGCTGGAAGTGGCATTTGCAGCTCGCAATAGTGCAGAGTTATCTCAAAGAAAGGGGCCACGGTGTTTCTGTATCTCTATTATGTTGGTTGCGGCTTCGGAACTTTTAAATATCTTGATATATCTCGAGAACTACGCATCTGATCAAAAAATATCATAGAACATAAAAAGTAGGAAACTTAATTCTCTACAAAAAAGGTCTCTTAACATTTTGCCATAGCTCGCTTCGTTTCCGAGATATTTGCAGATTTATCTCAAGGGAAGGGGCCTGACGGACATATTTCGAGATATTTCTTCTTCTTGTTGTTCTTCTTCTGCACAGCTAAGCTGGAAGTGGCATTTGCGGCTCGCACTAGTGCAGAGATATCTCAAAGAAAGGGGCCACGGTGTTTCTGTATCTCTATTATGTTGGTGCGGCTTCAGAACTTTTAAATATCTCGATATATCTCGAAAACTACGCTTCTGATCAAAAAATATCATACAACATAAAAAGTAGGAAACTTAATTCTCTACAAAAAAGGTCTCTTAACATTTTGCCATAGCTCGCTTCGTTTCCGAGATATTTGCAGATATATCTCAAGGGAAGGGGCCTGACGGACATATTTCGAGATATTTCTTCTTCTTGTTGTTCTTCTTCTGCACAGCTAAGCTGGAAGTGGCATTTGCAGCTCGCAATAGTGCAGAGTTATCTCAAAGAAAGGGGCCACGGTGTTTCTGTATCTCTATTATGTTGGTGCGGCTTCGGAACTTTTAAATATCTTGATATATCTCGAGAACTACGCATCTGATCAAAAAATATCGTAGAACATAAAAAGTAGCAAACCTAATTCTCTACAAAAAAGGTCTCTTAACATTTTGCCATAGCTCGCTTCGTTTCCGAGATATTTGCAGATTTATCTCAAGAGAAGGGGCCTGACGGACATATTTCGAGATATTTCTTCTTCTTGTTGTTCTTCTTCTGCACAGCTAAGCTGGAAGTGGCATTTGCAGCTCGCAATAGTGCAGAGTTATCTCAAAGAAAGGGGCCACGGTGTTTCTGTACCTCTATGATGTTGGTGCGGCTTCGGAACTTTTAAATATCTCGATATATCTCGAAAACTACGCTTCTGATCAAAAAATATCATAGAACATAAATTGTAGGAAACATAATTCTCTACAAAAAACGTCTCTTAACATTTTGCCATAGCTCGCTTCGTTTCCGAGATATTTGCAGATTTATCTCAAGGGAAGGGGCCTGACGGACATATTTCGAGATATTTCTTCTTCTTGTTGTTCTTCTTCTGCACAGCTAAGCTGGAAGTGGCATTTGCAGCTCGCAATAGTGCAGAGTTATCTCAAAGAAAGGGGCCACGGTGTTTCTGTATCTCTATTATGTTGGGGCGGCTTCGGAACTTTTAAATATCTTGATATATCTCGAGAACTACGCTTCTGATCAAAAAATATCATAGAACATAAATTGTAGGAAACATAATTCTCTACAAAAAAAGGTCACTTAACATTTTGCCATAGCTCGCTTCGTTTCCGAGATATTTGCAGATTTATCTCAAGGGATGGGGCCTGACGGACATGTTTCGAGATATTTCTTCTTCTTGTTGTTCTTCTTCTGCACAGCTAAGCTGGAAGTGGCATTTGCAGCTCGCAATAGTGCAGAGTTATCTCAAAGAAAGGGGCCACGGTGTTTCTGTATCTCTATTATGTTGGTGCGGCTTCGGAACTTTTAAATATCTTGATATATCTCGAGAACTACGCATCTGATCAAAAAATATCATAGAACATAAAAAGTAGGAAACTTAATTCTCTACAAAAAAGGTCTCTTAACATTTTGCCATAGCTCGCTTCGTTTCCGAGATATTTGCAGATATATCTCAAGGGAAGGGGCCTGACGGACATATTTCGAGATATTTCTTCTTCTTGTTGTTCTTCTTCTGCACAGCTAAGCTGGAAGTGGCATGTACAGCTCGCAATAGTGCAGAGTTATCTCAAAGAAAGGGGCCACGGTGTTTCTGTATCTCTATGATGTTGGTGCGGCTTCGGAACTTTTAAATATCTCGATATATCTCGAAAACTACGCTTCTGATCAAAAAATATCATAGAACATAAATTGTAGGAAACATAATTCTCTACAAAAAACGTCTCTTAAGATTTTGCCAATAGGTCGCTTCGTTTCCGAGATATTTGCAGATTTATCTCAAGGGAAGGGGCCTGACGGACATATTTCGAGATATTTCTTCTTCTTGTTGTTCTTCTTCTGCACAGCTAAGCTGGAAGTGGCATTTGCAGCTCGGAATAGTGCAGAGTTATCTCAAAGAAAGGGGCCACGGTGTTTCTGTATCTCTATTATGTTGGTGCGGCTTCGGAACTTTTAAATATCTTGATATATCTCGAAAACTACGCTTCTGATCAAAAAACAGCATAGAACATAAAAAGTAGCAAACTTAATTCTCTACAAAAAAGGTCTCTTAACATTTTGCCATAGCTCGCTTCGTTTCTGAGATATTTGCAGATTTATCTCAAGGGAAGGGGCCTGACGGACATATTTCTAGATATTTCTTCTTCTTGTTGTTCTTCTTCTGCACAGCTAAGCTGGAAGTGGCATTTGCAGCTCGCAATAGTGCAGAGTTATCTCAAAGAAAGGGGCCACGGTGTTTCTGTATCTCTATTATGTTGGTGCGGCTTCGGAACTTTTCAATATATCTTGATATATCTCGAGAACTACGCATCTGACCAAAAAATATCATAGAACATAAAAAGTAGGAAACTTAATTCTCTACAAAAAAGGTCTCTCAACATTTTGCCATAGCTCGCTTCGTTTCCGAGATATTTGCAGATATATCTCAAGGGAAGGGGCCTGACGGACATATTTCGAGATATTTCTTCTTCTTGTTGTTCTTCTTCTGCACAGCTAAGCTGGAAGTGGCATTTGCAGCTCGCAATAGTGCAGAGTTATCTCAAAGAAAGGGGCCACGGTGTTTCTGTATCTCTATTATGTTGGTGCGGCTTCGGAACTTTTAAATATCTTGATATATCTCGAGAACTACGCATCTGATCAAAAAATATCAGAGAAGATAAAAAGTAGGAAACTTAATTCTCTACAGAAAAGGTCTCTTAACATTTTGCCATAGCTCGCTTCGTTTCCGAGATATTTGCAGATTTATCTCAAGGGAAGGGGCCTGACGGACATATTTCGAGATATTTCTTCTTCTTGTTGTTCTTCTTCTGCACAGCTAAACTGGAAGTGGCATTTCCAGCTCGCAATAGTGCAGAGTTATCTCAAAGAAAGGGGCCACGGTGTTTCTGAATCTCTATTATGTTGGTGCGGCTTCGGAACTTTTAAATATCTCGATATATCTCGGAAACTACGCTTCTGATCAAAAAATATCATAGAACATAAATTGTAGGAAACATAATTCTCTACAAAAAACGTCTCTTAACATTTTGCCATAGCTCGCTTCGTTTCCGAGATATTTGCAGATTTATCTCAAGGGAAGGGGCCTGACGGACATATTTCGAGATATTTCTTCTTCTTGTTGTTCTTCTTCTGCACAGCTAAGCTGGAAGTGGCATTTGCAGCTCGCAATAGTGCAGAGTTATCTCAAAGAAAGGGGCCACGGTGTTTCTGTATCTCTATTATGTTGGGGCGGCTTCGGAACTTTTAAATATCTTGATATATCTCGAGAACTACGCTTCTGATCAAAAAATATCATAGAACATAAATTGTAGGAAACATAATTCTCTACAAAAAAAGGTCACTTAACATTTTGCCATAGCTCGCTTCGTTTCCGAGATATTTGCAGATTTATCTCAAGGGATGGGGCCTGACGGACATGTTTCGAGATATTTCTTCTTCTTGTTGTTCTTCTTCTGCACAGCTAAGCTGGAAGTGGCATTTGCAGCTCGCAATAGTGCAGAGTTATCTCAAAGAAAGGGGCCACGGTGTTTCTGTATCTCTATTATGTTGGTGCGGCTTCGGAACTTTTAAATATCTTGATATATCTCGAGAACTACGCATCTGATCAAAAAATATCATAGAACATAAAAAGTAGGAAACTTAATTCTCTACAAAAAAGGTCTCTTAACATTTTGCCATAGCTCGCTTCGTTTCCGAGATATTTGCAGATATATCTCAAGGGAAGGGGCCTGACGGACATATTTCGAGATATTTCTTCTTCTTGTTGTTCTTCTTCTGCACAGCTAAGCTGGAAGTGGCATGTACAGCTCGCAATAGTGCAGAGTTATCTCAAAGAAAGGGGCCACGGTGTTTCTGTATCTCTATGATGTTGGTGCGGCTTCGGAACTTTTAAATATCTCGATATATCTCGAAAACTACGCTTCTGATCAAAAAATATCATAGAACATAAATTGTAGGAAACATAATTCTCTACAAAAAACGTCTCTTAAGATTTTGCCAATAGGTCGCTTCGTTTCCGAGATATTTGCAGATTTATCTCAAGGGAAGGGGCCTGACGGACATATTTCGAGATATTTCTTCTTCTTGTTGTTCTTCTTCTGCACAGCTAAGCTGGAAGTGGCATTTGCAGCTCGGAATAGTGCAGAGTTATCTCAAAGAAAGGGGCCACGGTGTTTCTGTATCTCTATTATGTTGGTGCGGCTTCGGAACTTTTAAATATCTTGATATATCTCGAAAACTACGCTTCTGATCAAAAAACAGCATAGAACATAAAAAGTAGCAAACTTAATTCTCTACAAAAAAGGTCTCTTAACATTTTCCCATAGCTCGCTTCGTTTCTGAGATATTTGCAGATTTATCTCAAGGGAAGGGGCCTGACGGACATATTTCTAGATATTTCTTCTTCTTGTTGTTCTTCTTCTGCACAGCTAAGCTGGAAGTGGCATTTGCAGCTCGCAATAGTGCAGAGTTATCTCAAAGAAAGGGGCCACGGTGTTTCTGTATCTCTATTATGTTGGTGCGGCTTCGGAACTTTTCAATATATCTTGATATATCTCGAGAACTACGCATCTGACCAAAAAATATCATAGAACATAAAAAGTAGGAAACTTAATTCTCTACAAAAAAGGTCTCTCAACATTTTGCCATAGCTCGCTTCGTTTCCGAGATATTTGCAGATATATCTCAAGGGAAGGGGCCTGACGGACATATTTCGAGATATTTCTTCTTCTTGTTGTTCTTCTTCTGCACAGCTAAGCTGGAAGTGGCATTTGCAGCTCGCAATAGTGCAGAGTTATCTCAAAGAAAGGGGCCACGGTGTTTCTGTATCTCTATTATGTTGGTGCGGCTTCGGAACTTTTAAATATCTTGATATATCTCGAGAACTACGCATCTGATCAAAAAATATCATAGAACATAAAAAGTAGGAAACTTAATTCTCTACAAAAAAGGTCTCTTAACATTTTGCCATAGCTCGCTTCGTTTCCGAGATATTTGCAGATTTATCTCAAGGGAAGGGGCCTGACGGACATATTTCGAGATATTTCTTCTTCTTGTTGTTCTTCTTCTACACAGCTAAGCTGGAAGTGGCATTTGCGGCTCGCACTAGTGCAGAGATATCTCAAAGAAAGGGGCCACGGTGTTTCTGTATCTCTATTATGTTGGTGCGGCTTCGGAACTTTTAAATATCTCGATATATCTCGAAAACTACGCTTCTGATCAAAAAATATCATAGAACATAAATTGTAGGAAACATAATTCTCTCCAAAAAGGTCTCTTAACATTTTGCCATAGCTCGCTTCGTTTCCGAGATATTTGCCGATTTATCTCAAGGGAAGGGGCCTGACGGACGTATTTCGAGATATTTCTTCTTCTTGTTGTTCTTCTTCTGCACAACTAAGCTGGAAGTGGCATTTGCAGCTCGCCATAGTGCAGAGTTATCTCAAAGAAAGGGGCCACGGTGTTTCTGTATCTCTATTATGTTGGTGCGGCTTCGGAACTTTTAAATATCTTGATATATCTCGAGAACTACGCATCTGATCAAAAAATATCAGAGAAGATAAAAAGTAGGAAACTTAATTCTCTACAGAAAAGGTCTCTTAACATTTTGCCATAGCTCGCTTCGTTTCCGAGATATTTGCAGATTTATCTCAAGGGAAGGGGCCTGACGGACATATTTCGAGATATTTCTTCTTCTTGTTGTTCTTCTTCTGCACAGCTAAACTGGAAGTGGCATTTCCAGCTCGCAATAGTGCAGAGTTATCTCAAAGAAAGGGGCCACGGTGTTTCTGAATCTCTATTATGTTGGTGCGGCTTCGGAACTTTTAAATATCTCGATATATCTCGGAAACTACGCTTCTGATCAAAAAATATCATAGAACATAAATTGTAGGAAACATAATTCTCTACAAAAAACGTCTCTTAACATTTTGCCATAGCTCGCTTCGTTTCCGAGATATTTGCAGATTCAGCTCAAAGGAACGGGCCTGACGGACATATTTCGAGATATTTCTTCTTCTTGTTGTTCTTCGTCTGCACAGCTAAGCTGGAAGTGGCATTTGCAGCTCGCAATAGTGCAGAGTTATCTCAAAGAAAGGGGCCACGGTGTTTCTGTATCTCTATTATGTTGGTGCGGCTTCGGAACTTTTAAATATCTTGATATATCTCGAGAACTACGCATCTGATCAAAAAATATCATAGAACATAAAAAGTAGGAAACTTAATTCTCTACAAATAAAGTCTCTTAACATTTTGCCATAGCTCGCTTCGTTTCCGAGATATTTGCAGATTTATCTCAAGGGAAGGGGCCTGACGGACATATTTCGAGATATTTCTTCTTCTTGTTGTTCTTCTTCTGCACAGCTAAGCTGGAAGTGGCATTTGCAGCTCGCAATAGTGCAGAGTTATCTCAAAGAAAGGGGCCACGGTGTTTCTGTATCTCTATTATGTTGGTGCGGCTTCGGAACTTTCAAATACCTCGATATATCTCGAAAACTACGCTTCTGATCAAAAAATAGCATAGAACATAAAAAGTAGGAAACTTAATTCTCTACAAAAAAGGTCTCTTAACATTTTGCCATAGCTCGCTTCGTTTCCGAGATATTTGCCGATTTATCTCAAGGGAAGGGGCCTGACGGACATATTTCGAGATATTTCTTCTTCTTGTTGTTCTTCTTCTGCACAGCTAAGCTGGAAGTGGCATTTGCAGCTCGCAATAGTGCAGAGTTATCTCAAAGAAAGGGGCCACGGTGTTTCTGTATCTCTATTATGTTGGTGCGGCTTCGGAACTTTTAAATATCTTGATATATCTCGAGAACTACGCATCTGATCAAAAAATATCATAGAACATAAAAAGTAGGAAACTTAATTCTCTACAAAAAAGGTCTCTTAACATTTTGCCATAGCTCGCTTCGTTTCCGAGATATTTGCAGATTTATCTCAAGGGAAGGGGCCTGACGGACATATTTCGAGATATTTCTTCTTCTTGTTGTTCTTCTTCTGCACAGCTAAGCTGGAAGTGGCATTTGCGGCTCGCACTAGTGCAGAGATATCTCAAAGAAAGGGGCCACGGTGTTTCTGTATCTCTATTATGTTGGTGCGGCTTCGGAACTTTTAAATATCTCGATATATCTCGAAAACTACGCTTCTGATCAAAAAATATCATAGAACATAAATTGTAGGAAACATAATTCTCTCCAAAAAGGTCTCTTAACATTTTGCCATAGCTCGCTTCGTTTCCGAGATATTTGCCGATTTATCTCAAGGGAAGGGGCCTGACGGACGTATTTCGAGATATTTCTTCTTCTTGTTGTTCTTCTTCTGCACAACTAAGCTGGAAGTGGCATTTGCAGCTCGCCATAGTGCAGAGTTATCTCAAAGAAAGGGGCCACGGTGTTTCTGTATCTCTATTATGTTGGTGCGGCTTCGGAACTTTTAAATATCTTGATATATCTCGAGAACTACGCATCTGATCAAAAAATATCAGAGAAGATAAAAAGTAGGAAACTTAATTCTCTACAGAAAAGGTCTCTTAACATTTTGCCATAGCTCGCTTCGTTTCCGAGATATTTGCAGATTTATCTCAAGGGAAGGGGCCTGACGGACATATTTCGAGATATTTCTTCTTCTTGTTGTTCTTCTTCTGCACAGCTAAGCTGGAAGTGGCATTTGCAGCTCGCAATAGTGCAGAGTTATCTCAAAGAAAGGGGCCACGGTGTTTCTGTATCTCTATTATGTTGGTTGCGGCTTCGGAACTTTTAAATATCTTGATATATCTCGAGAACTACGCATCTGATCAAAAAATATCATAGAACATAAAAAGTAGGAAACTTAATTCTCTACAAAAAAGGTCTCTTAACATTTTGCCATAGCTCGCTTCGTTTCCGAGATATTTGCAGATTTATCTCAAGGGAAGGGGCCTGACGGACATATTTCGAGATATTTCTTCTTCTTGTTGTTCTTCTTCTGCACAGCTAAGCTGGAAGTGGCATTTGCGGCTCGCACTAGTGCAGAGATATCTCAAAGAAAGGGGCCACGGTGTTTCTGTATCTCTATTATGTTGGTGCGGCTTCAGAACTTTTAAATATCTCGATATATCTCGAAAACTACGCTTCTGATCAAAAAATATCATACAACATAAAAAGTAGGAAACTTAATTCTCTACAAAAAAGGTCTCTTAACATTTTGCCATAGCTCGCTTCGTTTCCGAGATATTTGCAGATATATCTCAAGGGAAGGGGCCTGACGGACATATTTCGAGATATTTCTTCTTCTTGTTGTTCTTCTTCTGCACAGCTAAGCTGGAAGTGGCATTTGCAGCTCGCAATAGTGCAGAGTTATCTCAAAGAAAGGGGCCACGGTGTTTCTGTATCTCTATTATGTTGGTGCGGCTTCGGAACTTTTAAATATCTTGATATATCTCGAGAACTACGCATCTGATCAAAAAATATCGTAGAACATAAAACGTAGGAAACATAATTCTCTACAAAAAAGGTCTCTTAATATTTTGCCATAGCTCGCTTCGTTTCCGAGATATTTGCCGATTTATCTCAAGGGAAGGGGCCTAACGGACATATTTCGAGATATTTCTTCTTCTTGTTGTTCTTCTTCTGCACAGCTAACCTGGAAGTGGCATTTGCAGCTCGCAATAGTGCAGAGTTATCTCAAAGAAAGGGGCCACGGTGTTTCTGTATCTCTATTATGTTGGTGCGGCTTCGGAACTTTTAAATATCTTGATATATCTCGAGAACTACGCATCTGATCAAAAAATATCATAGAACATAAAAAGTAGGAAACTTAATTCTCTACAAAAAAGGTCTCTTAACATAGCTCGCTTCGTTTCCGAGATATTTGCAGATATATCTCAAGGGAAGGGGCCTGACGGACATATTTCGAGATATTTCTTTTTCTTGTTGTTCTTCTTCTGCACAGCTAAACTGGAAGTGGCATTTCCAGCTCGCAATAGTGCAGAGTTATCTCAAAGAAAGGGGCCACGGTGTTTCTGTGTTTCTATTATGTTGGTGCGGCTTCGGAACTTTTAAATATCTTGATATATCTCGAGAACTACGCATCTGATCAAAAAATATCAGAGAACATAAAAAGTAGGAAACTTAATTTTCTACAGAAAAGGTGTCTTAACATTTTGCCATAGCTCGCTTCGTTTCCGAGATATATGCAGATTTATCTCAAGGGAAGGGGCCTGACGGACATATTTCGAGATATTTCTTCTTCTTGTTGTTCTTCTTCTGCACAGCTAAACTGGAAGTGGCATTTCCAGCTCGCAATAGTGCAGAGTTATCTCAAAGAAAGGGGCCACGGTGTTTCTGAATCTCTATTATGTTGGTGCGGCTTCGGAACTTTTAAATATCTCGATATATCTCGAAAACTACGCTTCTGATCAAAAAATATCATAGAACATAAAAAGTAGGAAACTTAATTCTCTACAAAAAAGGTCTGTTAACATTGTGCCATAGCTCGCTTCGTTTCCGAGATATTTGCAGATTTATCTCAAGGGAAGGGGCCTGACGGACATATTTCGCGATATTTCTTCTTCTTGTTGTTCTTCTTCTGCACAGCTAAGCTGGAAGTGGCATTTGCAGCTCGCAATAGTGCAGAGTTATCTCAAAGAAACGGGGCCACGGTGTTTCTGTATCTCTATTATGTTGGTGCGGCTTCGGAACTTTCAAATATCTTGATATATCTCGAGAACTACGCGTCTGATCCAAAAATATCATAGAACATAAAAAGTAGGAAACTTAATTCTCTACAAAAAAGGTCTCTTAACATTTTGCCATAGCTCGCTTCGTTTCCGAGATATTTGCAGATTTATCTCAAGGGAAGGGGCCTGACGGACATATTTCGAGATAATTCTTCTTCTTGTTGTTCTTCTTCTGCACAGCTAAACTGGAAGTGGCATTTCCAGCTCGCAATAGTGCAGAGTTATCTCAAAGAAAGGGGCCACGGTGTTTCTGAATCTCTATTATGTTGGTGCGGCTTCGGAACTTTTAAATATCTCGATATATCCCGAAAACTACGCTTCTCATCAAAAAATATCATAGAACATAAATTGTAGGAAACATAATTCTCTACAAAAAACGTCTCTTAACATTTTGCCATAGCTCGCTTCGTTTCCGAGATATTTGCAGATTCAGCTCAAAGGAACGGGCCTGACGGACATATTTCGAGATATTTCTTCTTCTTGTTGTTCTTCTTCTGCACAGCTAAGCTGGAAGTGGCATTTGCAGCTCGCAATAGTGCAGAGTTATCTCAAAGAAAGGGGCCACGGTGTTTCTGTATTTCTATTATGTTGGTGCGGCTTCGGAACTTTTAAATATCTTGATATATCTCGAGAACTACGCATCTGATCAAAAAATATCATAGAACATAAAAAGTAGGAAACTTAATTCTCTACAAAAAAGGTCTCTTAACATTTTGCCATAGCTCGCTTCGTTTCCGAGATATTTGCAGATATATCTCAAGGGAAGGGGCCTGACGGACATATTTCGAGATAATTCTTCTTCTTGTTGTTCTTCTTCTGCACAGCTAAACTGGAAGTGGCATTTCCAGCTCGCAATAGTGCAGAGTTATCTCAAAGAAAGGGGCCACGGTGTTTCTGAATCTCTATTATGTTGGTGCGGCTTCGGAACTTTTAAATATCTCGATATATCTCGAAAACTACGCTTCTGATCAAAAAATATCATAGAACATAAATTGTAGGAAACATAATTCTCTACAAAAAACGTCTCTTAACATTTTGCCATAGCTCGCTTCGTTTCCGAGATATTTGCAGATTCAGCTCAAAGGAACGGGCCTGACGGACATATTTCGAGATATTTCTTCTTCTTGTTGTTCGTCTTCTGCACAGCTAAGCTGGAAGTGGCATTTGCAGCTCGCAATAGTGCAGAGTTATCTCAAAGAAAGGGGCCACGGTGTTTCTGTATCTCTATTATGTTGGTGCGGCTTCGGAACTTTTAAATATCTTGATATATCTCGAGAACTACGCATCTGATCAAAAAATATCATAGAACATAAAAAGTAGGAAACTTAATTCTCTACAAAAAAGGTCTCTTAACATTTTGCCATAGCTCGCTTCGTTTCCGAGATATTTGCAGATTTATCTCAAGGGAAGGGGCCTGACGGACATATTTCGCGATATTTCTTCTTCTTGTTGTTCTTCTTCTGCACAGCTAAGCTGGAAGTGGCATTTGCAGCTCGCAATAGTGCAGAGATATCTCAAAGAAACGGGGCCACGGTGTTTCTGTATCTCTATTATGTTGGTGCGGCTTCGGAACTTTTAAATATCTTGATATATCTCGAGAACTACGCATCTGATCAAAAAATATCATAGAACATAAAAAGTAGGAAACTTAATTCTCTACAAAAAAGGTCTCTTAACATTTTGCCATAGCTCGCTTCGTTTCCGAGATATTTGCAGATTTATCTCAAGGGAAGGGGCCTGACGGTCATATTTCGCGATATTTCTTCTTCTTGTTGTTCTTCTTGTGCACAGCTAAGCTGGAAGTGGCATTTGCAGCTCGCAATAGTGCAGAGTTATCTCAAAGAAACGGGGCCACGGTGTTTCTGTATCTCTATTATGTTGGTGCGGCTTCGGAACTTTCAAATATCTTGATATATCTCGAGAACTACGCGTCTGATCCAAAAATGTCATAGAACATAAAAAGTAGCAAACTTAATTCTCTACAAAAAAGGTCTCTTAACAGTTTGCCATAGCTCGCTTCGTTTCCGAGATATATGCAGATGTATCTCAAGGGAAGGGGCCTGACGGACATATTTCTAGATATTTCTTCTTCTTGTTGTTCTTCTTCTGCACAGCTAAACTGGAAGTGGCATTTCCAGCTCGCAATAGTGCAGAGTTATCTCAAAGAAAGGGGCCACGGTGTTTTTGTATCTCTATTATGTTGGTGCGGCTTCGGAACTTTTAAATATCTTGATATATCTCGAGAACTACGCATCTGATCAAAAAATATCATAGAACATAAAAAGTAGGAAACTTAATTCTCTACAAATAAAGTCTCTTAACATTTTGCCATAGCTCGCTTCGTTTCCGAGATATCTGCAGATTTATCTCAAGGGAAGGGGCCTGACGGACATATTTCGAGATATTTCTTCTTCTTGTTGTTCTTCTTCTGCACAGCTAAGCTGGAAGTGGCATTTGCAGCTCGCAATAGTGCAGAGTTATCTCAAAGAAAGGGGCCACGGTGTTTCTGTATTTCTATTATGTTGGTGCGGCTTCGGAACTTTTAAATATCTTGATATATCTCGAGAACTACGCATCTGATCAAAAAATATCATAGAACATAAAAAGTAGGAAACTTAATTCTCTACAAAAAAGGTCTCTTAACACTTTGCCATAGCTCGCTTCGTTTCCGAGATATTTGAAGATTTATCTCAAGGGAAGGGGCCTGACGGACATATTTCGAGATAATTCTTCTTCTTGTTGTTCTTCTTCTGCACTGCTAAACTGGAAGTGGCATTTCCAGCTCGCAATAGTGCAGAGTTATCTCAAAGAAAGGGGCCACGGTGTTTCTGAATCTCTATTATGTTGGTGCGGCTTCGGAACTTTTAAATATCTCGATATATCTCGAAAACTACGCTTCTGATCAAAAAATATCATAGAACATAAATTGTAGGAAACAGAATTCTCTACAAAAAACGTCTCTTAACATTTTGCCATAGCTCGCTTCGTTTCCGAGATATTTGCAGATTTATCTCAAGGGAAGGGGCCTGACGGACATATTTCGCGATATTTCTTCTTCTTGTTGTTCTTCTTCTGCACAGCTAAGCTGGAAGTGGCATTTGCAGCTCGCAATAGTGCAGAGTTATCTCAAAGAAACGGGGCCACGGTGTTTCTGTATCTCTATTATGTTGGTGCGGCTTCGGAACTTTCAAATATCTTGATATATCTCGAGAACTACGCGTCTGATCCAAAAATGTCATAGAACATAAAAAGTAGCAAACTTAATTCTCTACAAAAAAGGTCTCTTAACAGTTTGCCATAGCTCGCTTCGTTTCCGAGATATATGCAGATGTATCTCAAGGGAAGGGGCCTGACGGACATATTTCTAGATATTTCTTCTTCTTGTTGTTCTTCTTCTGCACAGCTAAACTGGAAGTGGCATTTCCAGCTCGCAATAGTGCAGAGTTATCTCAAAGAAAGGGGCCACGGTGTTTTTGTATCTCTATTATGGTGGTGCGGCTTCGGAACTTTTAAATATCTTGATATATCTCGAGAACTACGCATCTGATCAAAAAATATCATAGAACATAAAAAGTAGGAAACTTAATTCTCTACAAATAAAGTCTCTTAACATTTTGCCATAGCTCGCTTCGTTTCCGAGATATCTGCAGATTTATCTCAAGGGAAGGGGCCTGACGGACATATTTCGAGATATTTCTTCTTCTTGTTGTTCTTCTTCTGCACAGCTAAGCTGGAAGTGGCATTTGCAGCTCGCAATAGTGCAGAGTTATCTCAAAGAAAGGGGCCACGGTGTTTCTGTATTTCTATTATGTTGGTGCGGCTTCGGAACTTTTAAATATCTTGATATATCTCGAGAACTACGCATCTGATCAAAAAATATCATAGAACATAAAAAGTAGGAAACTTAATTCTCTACAAAAAAGGTCTCTTAACACTTTGCCATAGCTCGCTTCGTTTCCGAGATATTTGAAGATTTATCTCAAGGGAAGGGGCCTGACGGACATATTTCGAGATAATTCTTCTTCTTGTTGTTCTTCTTCTGCACAGCTAAACTGGAAGTGGCATTTCCAGCTCGCAATAGTGCAGAGTTATCTCAAAGAAAGGGGCCACGGTGTTTCTGAATCTCTATTATGTTGGTGCGGCTTCGGAACTTTTAAATATCTCGATATATCTCGAAAACTACGCTTCTGATCAAAAAATATCATAGAACATAAATTGTAGGAAACAGAATTCTCTACAAAAAACGTCTCTTAACATTTTGCCATAGCTCGCTTCGTTTCCGAGATATTTGCAGATTCAGCTCAAAGGAACGGGCCTGACGGACATATTTCGAGATATTTCTTCTTCTTGTTGTTCTTCTTCTGCACAGCTAAGCTGGAAGTGGCATTTGCAGCTCGCAATAGTGCAGAGTTATCTCAAAGAAAGGGGCCACGGTGTTTCTGTATCTCTATTATGTTGGTGCGGCTTCGGAACTTTTAAATATCTTGATATATCTCGAGAACTACGCATCTGATCAAAAAATATCATAGAACATAAAAAGTAGGAAACTTAATTCTCTACAAAAAAGGTCTCCTAACATTTTGCCATAGCTCGCTTCGTTTCCGAGATATTTGCAGATTTATCTCAAGGGAAGGGGCCTGACGGACATATTTCGAGATATTTCTTCTTCTTGTTGTTCTTCTTCTGCACAGCTAAACTGGAAGTGGCATTTCCAGCTCGCAATAGTGCAGAGTTATCTCAAAGAAAGGGGCCACGGTGTTTCTGTATCTCTATTATGTTGGTGCGGCTTCGGAACTTTTAAATATCTTGATATATCTCGAGAACTACGCATCTGATCAAAAAATATCATAGAACATAAAAAGTAGGAAACTTAATTCTCTACAAATAAAGTCTCTTAACATTTTGCCATAGCTCGCTTCGTTTCCGAGATATTTGCAGATTTATCTCAAGGGAAGGGGCCTGACGGACATATTTCGAGATATTTCTTCTTCTTGTTGTTCTTCTTCTGCACAGCTAAGCTGGAAGTGGCATTTGCAGCTCGCAATAGTGCAGAGTTATCTCAAAGAAAGGGGCCACGGTGATTCTGTATCTCTATTATGTTGGTGCGGCTTCGGAACTTTTAAATATCTTGATATATCTCGAGAACTACGCATCTGATCAAAAAATATCATAGAACATAAAAAGTAGGAAACTTAATTCTCTACAAAAAAGGTCTCTTAACATTTTGCCATAGCTCGCTTCGTTTCCTGAGATATTTGCAGATATATCTCAAGGGAAGGGGCCTGACGGACATATTTCGAGATATTTTTTCTTCTTGTTGTTCTTCTTCTGCACAGCTAAGCTGGAAGTGGCATTTGCAGCTCGCAATCGTGCAGAGTTATCTCAAAGAAAGGGGCCACGGTGTTTCTGTATCTCTATTATGTTGGTGCGGCTTCGGAACTTTTAAATATCTTGATATATCTCGAGAACTACGCATCTGATCAAAAAATATCATAGAACATAAAAAGTAGAAAACTTAATTCTCTACAAAAAAGGGCTCTTAACATTTTGCCATAGCTCGCTTCGTTTCCGAGATATTTGCAGATATATCTCAAGGGAAGGGGCCTGACGGACATATTTCGCGATATTTCTTCTTCTTGTTGTTCTTCTTCTGCACAGCTAAGCTGGAAGTGGCATTTGCAGCTCGCAATAGTGCAGAGTTATCTCAAAGAAACGGGGCCACGGTGTTTCTGTATCTCTATTATGTTGGTGCGGCTTCGGAACTTTCAAATATCTTGATATATCTCGAGAACTACGCGTCTGATCCAAAAATATCATAGAACATAAAAAGTAGCAAACTTAATTCTCTACAAAAAAGGTCTCTTAACAGTTTGCCATAGCTCGCTTCGTTTCCGAGATATATGCAGATTTATCTCAAGGGAAGGGGCCTGACGGACATATTTCGAGATATTTCTTCTTCTTGTTGTTCTTCTTCTGCACAGCTAAGCTGGAAGTGGCATTTGCAGCTCGCAATAGTGCAGAGTTATCTCAAAGAAAGGGGCCACGGTGTTTCTGTATTTCTATTATGTTGGTGCGGCTTCGGAACTTTTAAATATCTTGATATATCTCGAGAACTACGCATCTGATCAAAAAATATCATAGAACATAAAAAGTAGGAAACTTAATTCTCTACAAAAAAGGTCTCTTAACATTTTGCCATAGCTCGCTTCGTTTCCGAGATATTTGCAGATATATCTCAAGGGAAGGGGCCTGACGGACATATTTCGAGATAATTCTTCTTCTTGTTGTTCTTCTTCTGCACAGCTAAACTGGAAGTGGCATTTCCAGCTCGCAATAGTGCAGAGTTATCTCAAAGAAAGGGGCCACGGTGTTTCTGAATCTCTATTATGTTGGTGCGGCTTCGGAACTTTTAAATATCTCGATATATCTCGAAAACTACGCTTCTGATCAAAAAATATCATAGAACATAAATTGTAGGAAACATAATTCTCTACAAAAAACGTCTCTTAACATTTTGCCATAGCTCGCTTCGTTTCCGAGATATTTGCAGATTCAGCTCAAAGGAACGGGCCTGACGGACATATTTCGAGATATTTCTTCTTCTTGTTGTTCGTCTTCTGCACAGCTAAGCTGGAAGTGGCATTTGCAGCTCGCAATAGTGCAGAGTTATCTCAAAGAAAGGGGCCACGGTGTTTCTGTATCTCTATTATGTTGGTGCGGCTTCGGAACTTTTAAATATCTTGATATATCTCGAGAACTACGCATCTGATCAAAAAATATCATAGAACATAAAAAGTAGGAAACTTAATTCTCTACAAAAAAGGTCTCTTAACATTTTGCCATAGCTCGCTTCGTTTCCGAGATATTTGCAGATTTATCTCAAGGGAAGGGGCCTGACGGACATATTTCGCGATATTTCTTCTTCTTGTTGTTCTTCTTCTGCACAGCTAAGCTGGAAGTGGCATTTGCAGCTCGCAATAGTGCAGAGATATCTCAAAGAAACGGGGCCACGGTGTTTCTGTATCTCTATTATGTTGGTGCGGCTTCGGAACTTTTAAATATCTTGATATATCTCGAGAACTACGCATCTGATCAAAAAATATCATAGAACATAAAAAGTAGGAAACTTAATTCTCTACAAAAAAGGTCTCTTAACATTTTGCCATAGCTCGCTTCGTTTCCGAGATATTTGCAGATTTATCTCAAGGGAAGGGGCCTGACGGTCATATTTCGCGATATTTCTTCTTCTTGTTGTTCTTCTTCTGCACAGCTAAGCTGGAAGTGGCATTTGCAGCTCGCAATAGTGCAGAGTTATCTCAAAGAAACGGGGCCACGGTGTTTCTGTATCTCTATTATGTTGGTGCGGCTTCGGAACTTTCAAATATCTTGATATATCTCGAGAACTACGCGTCTGATCCAAAAATGTCATAGAACATAAAAAGTAGCAAACTTAATTCTCTACAAAAAAGGTCTCTTAACAGTTTGCCATAGCTCGCTTCGTTTCCGAGATATATGCAGATGTATCTCAAGGGAAGGGGCCTGACGGACATATTTCTAGATATTTCTTCTTCTTGTTGTTCTTCTTCTGCACAGCTAAACTGGAAGTGGCATTTCCAGCTCGCAATAGTGCAGAGTTATCTCAAAGAAAGGGGCCACGGTGTTTTTGTATCTCTATTATGTTGGTGCGGCTTCGGAACTTTTAAATATCTTGATATATCTCGAGAACTACGCATCTGATCAAAAAATATCATAGAACATAAAAAGTAGGAAACTTAATTCTCTACAAATAAAGTCTCTTAACATTTTGCCATAGCTCGCTTCGTTTCCGAGATATCTGCAGATTTATCTCAAGGGAAGGGGCCTGACGGACATATTTCGAGATATTTCTTCTTCTTGTTGTTCTTCTTCTGCACAGCTAAGCTGGAAGTGGCATTTGCAGCTCGCAATAGTGCAGAGTTATCTCAAAGAAAGGGGCCACGGTGTTTCTGTATTTCTATTATGTTGGTGCGGCTTCGGAACTTTTAAATATCTTGATATATCTCGAGAACTACGCATCTGATCAAAAAATATCATAGAACATAAAAAGTAGGAAACTTAATTCTCTACAAAAAAGGTCTCTTAACACTTTGCCATAGCTCGCTTCGTTTCCGAGATATTTGAAGATTTATCTCAAGGGAAGGGGCCTGACGGACATATTTCGAGATAATTCTTCTTCTTGTTGTTCTTCTTCTGCACAGCTAAACTGGAAGTGGCATTTCCAGCTCGCAATAGTGCAGAGTTATCTCAAAGAAAGGGGCCACGGTGTTTCTGAATCTCTATTATGTTGGTGCGGCTTCGGAACTTTTAAATATCTCGATATATCTCGAAAACTACGCTTCTGATCAAAAAATATCATAGAACATAAATTGTAGGAAACAGAATTCTCTACAAAAAACGTCTCTTAACATTTTGCCATAGCTCGCTTCGTTTCCGAGATATTTGCAGATTTATCTCAAGGGAAGGGGCCTGACGGACATATTTCGCGATATTTCTTCTTCTTGTTGTTCTTCTTCTGCACAGCTAAGCTGGAAGTGGCATTTGCAGCTCGCAATAGTGCAGAGTTATCTCAAAGAAAGGGGCCACGGTGTTTCTGTATTTCTATTATGTTGGTGCGGCTTCGGAACTTTTAAATATCTTGATATATCTCGAGAACTACGCATCTGATCAAAAAATATCATAGAACATAAAAAGTAGGAAACTTAATTCTCTACAAAAAAGGTCTCTTAACACTTTGCCATAGCTCGCTTCGTTTCCGAGATATTTGAAGATTTATCTCAAGGGAAGGGGCCTGACGGACATATTTCGAGATAATTCTTCTTCTTGTTGTTCTTCTTCTGCACAGCTAAACTGGAAGTGGCATTTCCAGCTCGCAATAGTGCAGAGTTATCTCAAAGAAAGGGGCCACGGTGTTTCTGAATCTCTATTATGTTGGTGCGGCTTCGGAACTTTTAAATATCTCGATATATCTCGAAAACTACGCTTCTGATCAAAAAATATCATAGAACATAAATTGTAGGAAACAGAATTCTCTACAAAAAACGTCTCTTAACATTTTGCCATAGCTCGCTTCGTTTCCGAGATATTTGCAGATTTATCTCAAGGGAAGGGGCCTGACGGACATATTTCGCGATATTTCTTCTTCTTGTTGTTCTTCTTCTGCACAGCTAAGCTGGAAGTGGCATTTGCAGCTCGCAATAGTGCAGAGTTATCTCAAAGAAACGGGGCCACGGTGTTTCTGTATCTCTATTATGTTGGTGCGGCTTCGGAACTTTCAAATATCTTGATATATCTCGAGAACTACGGGTCTGATCCAAAAATGTCATAGAACATAAAAAGTAGCAAACTTAATTCTCTACAAAAAAGGTCTCTTAACAGTTTGCCATAGCTCGCTTCGTTTCCGAGATATATGCAGATGTATCTCAAGGGAAGGGGCCTGACGGACATATTTCTAGATATTTCTTCTTCTTGTTGTTCTTCTTCTGCACAGCTAAACTGGAAGTGGCATTTCCAGCTCGCAATAGTGCAGAGTTATCTCAAAGAAAGGGGCCACGGTGTTTTTGTATCTCTATTATGTTGGTGCGGCTTCGGAACTTTTAAATATCTTGATATATCTCGAGAACTACGCATCTGATCAAAAAATATCATAGAACATAAAAAGTAGGAAACTTAATTCTCTACAAATAAAGTCTCTTAACATTTTGCCATAGCTCGCTTCGTTTCCGAGATATCTGCAGATTTATCTCAAGGGAAGGGGCCTGACGGACATATTTCGAGATATTTCTTCTTCTTGTTGTTCTTCTTCTGCACAGCTAAGCTGGAAGTGGCATTTGCAGCTCGCAATAGTGCAGAGTTATCTCAAAGAAAGGGGCCACGGTGTTTCTGTATTTCTATTATGTTGGTGCGGCTTCGGAACTTTTAAATATCTTGATATATCTCGAGAACTACGCATCTGATCAAAAAATATCATAGAACATAAAAAGTAGGAAACTTAATTCTCTACAAAAAAGGTCTCTTAACACTTTGCCATAGCTCGCTTCGTTTCCGAGATATTTGAAGATTTATCTCAAGGGAAGGGGCCTGACGGACATATTTCGAGATAATTCTTCTTCTTGTTGTTCTTCTTCTGCACAGCTAAACTGGAAGTGGCATTTCCAGCTCGCAATAGTGCAGAGTTATCTCAAAGAAAGGGGCCACGGTGTTTCTGAATCTCTATTATGTTGGTGCGGCTTCGGAACTTTTAAATATCTCGATATATCTCGAAAACTACGCTTCTGATCAAAAAATATCATAGAACATAAATTGTAGGAAACAGAATTCTCTACAAAAAACGTCTCTTAACATTTTGCCATAGCTCGCTTCGTTTCCGAGATATTTGCAGATTCAGCTCAAAGGAACGGGCCTGACGGACATATTTCGAGATATTTCTTCTTCTTGTTGTTCTTCTTCTGCACAGCTAAGCTGGAAGTGGCATTTGCAGCTCGCAATAGTGCAGAGTTATCTCAAAGAAAGGGGCCACGGTGTTTCTGTATCTCTATTATGTTGGTGCGGCTTCGGAACTTTTAAATATCTTGATATATCTCGAGAACTACGCATCTGATCAAAAAATATCATAGAACATAAAAAGTAGGAAACTTAATTCTCTACAAAAAAGGTCTCCTAACATTTTGCCATAGCTCGCTTCGTTTCCGAGATATTTGCAGATTTATCTCAAGGGAAGGGGCCTGACGGACATATTTCGAGATATTTCTTCTTCTTGTTGTTCTTCTTCTGCACAGCTAAACTGGAAGTGGCATTTCCAGCTCGCAATAGTGCAGAGTTATCTCAAAGAAAGGGGCCACGGTGTTTCTGTATCTCTATTATGTTGGTGCGGCTTCGGAACTTTTAAATATCTTGATATATCTCGAGAACTACGCATCTGATCAAAAAATATCATAGAACATAAAAAGTAGGAAACTTAATTCTCTACAAATAAAGTCTCTTAACATTTTGCCATAGCTCGCTTCGTTTCCGAGATATTTGCAGATTTATCTCAAGGGAAGGGGCCTGACGGACATATTTCGAGATATTTCTTCTTCTTGTTGTTCTTCTTCTGCACAGCTAAGCTGGAAGTGGCATTTGCAGCTCGCAATAGTGCAGAGTTATCTCAAAGAAAGGGGCCACGGTGATTCTGTATCTCTATTATGTTGGTGCGGCTTCGGAACTTTTAAATATCTTGATATATCTCGAGAACTACGCATCTGATCAAAAAATATCATAGAACATAAAAAGTAGGAAACTTAATTCTCTACAAAAAAGGTCTCTTAACATTTTGCCATAGCTCGCTTCGTTTCCTGAGATATTTGCAGATATATCTCAAGGGAAGGGGCCTGACGGACATATTTCGAGATATTTTTTCTTCTTGTTGTTCTTCTTCTGCACAGCTAAGCTGGAAGTGGCATTTGCAGCTCGCAATCGTGCAGAGTTATCTCAAAGAAAGGGGCCACGGTGTTTCTGTATCTCTATTATGTTGGTGCGGCTTCGGAACTTTTAAATATCTTGATATATCTCGAGAACTACGCATCTGATCAAAAAATATCATAGAACATAAAAAGTAGGAAACTTAATTCTCTACAAAAAAGGGCTCTTAACATTTTGCCATAGCTCGCTTCGTTTCCGAGATATTTGCAGATATATCTCAAGGGAAGGGGCCTGACGGACATATTTCGAGATATTTCTTCTTCTTGTTGTTCTTCTTCTGCACAGCTAAACTGGAAGTGGCATTTCCAGCTCGCAATAGTGCAGAGTTATCTCAAAGAAAGGGGCCACGGTGTTTCTGTATCTCTATTATGTTGGTGCGGCTTCGGAACTTTTAAATATCTTGATATATCTCGAGAACTACGCATCTGATCAAAAAATATCATAGAACATAAAAAGTAGGAAACTTAATTCTCTACAAAAAAGGTCTCCTAACATTTTGCCATAGCTCGCTTCGTTTCCGAGATATTTGCAGATTTATCTCAAGGGAAGGGGCCTGACGGACATATTTCGAGATATTTCTTCTTCTTGTTGTTCTTCTTCTGCACAGCTAAACTGGAAGTGGCATTTCCAGCTCGCAATAGTGCAGAGTTATCTCAAAGAAAGGGGCCACGGTGTTTCTGTATCTCTATTATGTTGGTGCGGCTTCGGAACTTTTAAATATCTTGATATATCTCGAGAACTACGCATCTGATCAAAAAATATCATAGAACATAAAAAGTAGGAAACTTAATTCTCTACAAATAAAGTCTCTTAACATTTTGCCATAGCTCGCTTCGTTTCCGAGATATTTGCAGATTTATCTCAAGGGAAGGGGCCTGACGGACATATTTCGAGATAATTCTTCTTCTTGTTGTTCTTCTTCTGCACAGCTAAACTGGAAGTGGCATTTCCAGCTCGCAATAGTGCAGAGTTATCTCAAAGAAAGGGGCCACGGTGTTTCTGAATCTCTATTATGTTGGTGCGGCTTCGGAACTTTTAAATATCTCGATATATCTCGAAAACTACGCTTCTGATCAAAAAATATCATAGAACATAAATTGTAGGAAACAGAATTCTCTACAAAAAACGTCTCTTAACATTTTGCCATAGCTCGCTTCGTTTCCGAGATATTTGCAGATTTATCTCAAGGGAAGGGGCCTGACGGACATATTTCGCGATATTTCTTCTTCTTGTTGTTCTTCTTCTGCACAGCTAAGCTGGAAGTGGCATTTGCAGCTCGCAATAGTGCAGAGTTATCTCAAAGAAACGGGGCCACGGTGTTTCTGTATCTCTATTATGTTGGTGCGGCTTCGGAACTTTCAAATATCTTGATATATCTCGAGAACTACGCGTCTGATCCAAAAATGTCATAGAACATAAAAAGTAGCAAACTTAATTCTCTACAAAAAAGGTCTCTTAACAGTTTGCCATAGCTCGCTTCGTTTCCGAGATATATGCAGATGTATCTCAAGGGAAGGGGCCTGACGGACATATTTCTAGATATTTCTTCTTCTTGTTGTTCTTCTTCTGCACAGCTAAACTGGAAGTGGCATTTCCAGCTCGCAATAGTGCAGAGTTATCTCAAAGAAAGGGGCCACGGTGTTTTTGTATCTCTATTATGTTGGTGCGGCTTCGGAACTTTTAAATATCTTGATATATCTCGAGAACTACGCATCTGATCAAAAAATATCATAGAACATAAAAAGTAGGAAACTTAATTCTCTACAAATAAAGTCTCTTAACATTTTGCCATAGCTCGCTTCGTTTCCGAGATATCTGCAGATTTATCTCAAGGGAAGGGGCCTGACGGACATATTTCGAGATATTTCTTCTTCTTGTTGTTCTTCTTCTGCACAGCTAAGCTGGAAGTGGCATTTGCAGCTCGCAATAGTGCAGAGTTATCTCAAAGAAAGGGGCCACGGTGTTTCTGTATTTCTATTATGTTGGTGCGGCTTCGGAACTTTTAAATATCTTGATATATCTCGAGAACTACGCATCTGATCAAAAAATATCATAGAACATAAAAAGTAGGAAACTTAATTCTCTACAAAAAAGGTCTCTTAACACTTTGCCATAGCTCGCTTCGTTTCCGAGATATTTGAAGATTTATCTCAAGGGAAGGGGCCTGACGGACATATTTCGAGATAATTCTTCTTCTTGTTGTTCTTCTTCTGCACAGCTAAACTGGAAGTGGCATTTCCAGCTCGCAATAGTGCAGAGTTATCTCAAAGAAAGGGGCCACGGTGTTTCTGAATCTCTATTATGTTGGTGCGGCTTCGGAACTTTTAAATATCTCGATATATCTCGAAAACTACGCTTCTGATCAAAAAATATCATAGAACATAAATTGTAGGAAACAGAATTCTCTACAAAAAACGTCTCTTAACATTTTGCCATAGCTCGCTTCGTTTCCGAGATATTTGCAGATTCAGCTCAAAGGAACGGGCCTGACGGACATATTTCGAGATATTTCTTCTTCTTGTTGTTCTTCTTCTGCACAGCTAAGCTGGAAGTGGCATTTGCAGCTCGCAATAGTGCAGAGTTATCTCAAAGAAAGGGGCCACGGTGTTTCTGTATCTCTATTATGTTGGTGCGGCTTCGGAACTTTTAAATATCTTGATATATCTCGAGAACTACGCATCTGATCAAAAAATATCATAGAACATAAAAAGTAGGAAACTTAATTCTCTACAAAAAAGGTCTCCTAACATTTTGCCATAGCTCGCTTCGTTTCCGAGATATTTGCAGATTTATCTCAAGGGAAGGGGCCTGACGGACATATTTCGAGATATTTCTTCTTCTTGTTGTTCTTCTTCTGCACAGCTAAACTGGAAGTGGCATTTCCAGCTCGCAATAGTGCAGAGTTATCTCAAAGAAAGGGGCCACGGTGTTTCTGTATCTCTATTATGTTGGTGCGGCTTCGGAACTTTTAAATATCTTGATATATCTCGAGAACTACGCATCTGATCAAAAAATATCATAGAACATAAAAAGTAGGAAACTTAATTCTCTACAAATAAAGTCTCTTAACATTTTGCCATAGCTCGCTTCGTTTCCGAGATATTTGCAGATTTATCTCAAGGGAAGGGGCCTGACGGACATATTTCGAGATATTTCTTCTTCTTGTTGTTCTTCTTCTGCACAGCTAAGCTGGAAGTGGCATTTGCAGCTCGCAATAGTGCAGAGTTATCTCAAAGAAAGGGGCCACGGTGATTCTGTATCTCTATTATGTTGGTGCGGCTTCGGAACTTTTAAATATCTTGATATATCTCGAGAACTACGCATCTGATCAAAAAATATCATAGAACATAAAAAGTAGGAAACTTAATTCTCTACAAAAAAGGTCTCTTAACATTTTGCCATAGCTCGCTTCGTTTCCTGAGATATTTGCAGATATATCTCAAGGGAAGGGGCCTGACGGACATATTTCGAGATATTTCTTCTTCTTGTTGTTCTTCTTCTGCACAGCTAAACTGGAAGTGGCATTTCCAGCTCGCAATAGTGCAGAGTTATCTCAAAGAAAGGGGCCACGGTGTTTCTGTATCTCTATTATGTTGGTGCGGCTTCGGAACTTTTAAATATCTTGATATATCTCGAGAACTACGCATCTGATCAAAAAATATCATAGAACATAAAAAGTAGGAAACTTAATTCTCTACAAAAAAGGTCTCCTAACATTTTGCCATAGCTCGCTTCGTTTCCGAGATATTTGCAGATTTATCTCAAGGGAAGGGGCCTGACGGACATATTTCGAGATATTTCTTCTTCTTGTTGTTCTTCTTCTGCACAGCTAAGCTGGAAGTGGCATTTGCAGCTCGCAATAGTGCAGAGTTATCTCAAAGAAAGGGGCCACGGTGATTCTGTATCTCTATTATGTTGGTGCGGCTTCGGAACTTTTAAATATCTTGATATATCTCGAGAACTACGCATCTGATCAAAAAATATCATAGAACATAAAAAGTAGGAAACTTAATTCTCTACAAAAAAGGTCTCTTAACATTTTGCCATAGCTCGCTTCGTTTCCTGAGATATTTGCAGATATATCTCAAGGGAAGGGGCCTGACGGACATATTTCGAGATATTTTTTCTTCTTGTTGTTCTTCTTCTGCACAGCTAAGCTGGAAGTGGCATTTGCAGCTCGCAATCGTGCAGAGTTATCTCAAAGAAAGGGGTCACGGTGTTTCTGTATCTCTATTATGTTGGTGCGGCTTCGGAACTTTTAAATATCTTGATATATCTCGAGAACTACGCATCTGATCAAAAAATATCATAGAAGATAAAAAGTAGGAAACTTAATTCTCTACAAAAAAGGTCTCTTAACATTTTGCCATAGCTCGCTTCGTTTCCGAGATATTTGCAGATTTATCTCAAGGGAAGGGGCCTGACGGACATATTTCGAGATATTTCTTCTTCTTGTTGTTCTTCTTCTGCACAGCTAAGCTGGAAGTGGCATTTGCAGCTCGCAATAGTGCAGAGTTATCTCAAAGAAAGGGGCCACGGTTATTCTGTATCTCTATTATGTTGGTGCGGCTTCGGAACTTTTAAATATCTTGATATATCTCGAGAACTACGCATCTGATCAAAAAATATCATAGAACATAAAAAGTAGGAAACTTAATTCTCTACAAAAAAGGTCTCTTAACATTTTGCCATAGCTCGCTTCGTTTCCGAGATATTTGCAGATTTATCTCAAGGGAAGGGGCCTGACGGACATATTTCGAGATATTTCTTCTTCTTGTTGTTCTTCTTCTGCACAGCTAAGCTGGAAGTGGCATTTGCAGCTCGCAATAGTGCAGAGTTATCTCAAAGAAAGGGGCCACGGTTATTCTGTATCTCTATTATGTTGGTGCGGCTTCGGAACTTTTAAATATCTTGATATATCTCGAGAACTACGCATCGGATCAAAAAATATCATAGAACATAAAAAGTAGGAAACTCAATTCTCTACAAAAAAGGTCTCTTAACATTTTGCCATAGCTCGCTTCGTTTCCGAGATATTTGCAGATTTATCTCAAGGGAAGGGGCCTGACGGACATATTTCGAGATATTTCTTCTTCTTGTTGTTCTTCTTCTGCACAGCTAAGCTGGAAGTGGCATTTGCAGCTCGCAATAGTGCAGAGTTATCTCAAAGAAAGGGGCCACGGTTATTCTGTATCTCTATTATGTTGGTGCGGCTTCGGAACTTTTAAATATCTTGATATATCTCGAGAACTACGCATCTGATCAAAAAATATCATAGAACATAAAAAGTAGGAAACTTAATTCTCTACAAAAAAGGTCTCTTAACATTTTGCCATAGCTCGCTTCGTTTCCGAGATATTTGCAGATATATCTCAAGGGAAGGGGCCTGACGGACATATTTCGAGATATTTTTTCTTCTTGTTGTTCTTCTTCTGCACAGCTAAGCCGGAAGTGGCATTTGCAGCTCGCAATCGTGCAGAGTTATCTCAAAGAAAGGGGCCACGGTGTTTCTGTATCTCTATTATGTTGGTGCGGCTTCGGAACTTTTAAATATCTTGATATATCTCGAGAACTACGCATCTGATCAAAAAATATCATAGAACATAAAAAGTAGGAAACTTAATTCTCTACAAAAAAGGTCTCTTAACATTTTGCCATAGCTCGCTTCGTTTCCGAGATATTTGCAGATTTATCTCAAGGGAAGGGGCCTGACGGACATATTTCGAGATATTTCTTCTTCTTGTTGTTCTTCTTCTGCACAGCTAAGCTGGAAGTGGCATTTGCAGCTCGCAATAGTGCAGAGTTATCTCAAAGAAAGGGGCCACGGTTATTCTGTATCTCTATTATGTTGGTGCGGCTTCGGAACTTTTAAATATCTTGATATATCTCGAGAACTACGCATCTCATCAAAAAATATCATAGAACATAAAAAGTAGGAAACTTAATTCTCTACAAAAAAGGTCTCTTAACATTTTGCCATAGCTCGCTTCGTTTCCTGAGATATTTGCAGATATATCTCAAGGGAAGGGGCCTGACGGACATATTTCGAGATATTTCTTCTTCTTGTTGTTCTTCTTCTGCACAGCTAAGCTGGAAGTGGCATTTGCAGCTCGCAATAGTGCAGAGTTAATTCAAAGAAAGGGGCCACGGTTATTCTGTATCTCTATTATGTTGGTGCGGCTTCGGAACTTTTAAATATCTTGATATATCTCGAGAACTACGCATCTGATCAAAAAATATCATAGAACATAAAAAGTAGGAAACTTAATTCTCTACAAAAAAGGTCTCTTAACATTTTGCCATAGCTCGCTTCGTTTCCGAGATATTTGCAGATATATCTCAAGGGAAGGGGCCTGACGGACATATTTCGAGATATTTTTTCTTCTTGTTGTTCTTCCTCTGCACAGCTAAGCTGGAAGTGGCATTTGCAGCTCGCAATCGTGCAGAGTTATCTCAAAGAAAGGGGCCACGGTGTTTCTGTATCTCTATTATGTTGGTGCGGCTTCGGAACTTTTAAATATCTTGATATATCTCGAGAATTACGCATCTGATCAAAAAATATCATAGAACATAAAAAGTAGGAAACTTAATTCTCTACAACAAAGGTCTCTTAACATTTTGCCATAGCTCGCTTCGTTTCCGAGATATTTGCAGATATATCTCAAGGGAAGGGGCCTGACGGACATATTTCGAGATATTTTTTCTTCTTGTTGTTCTTCTTCTGCACAGCTAAGCTGGAAGTGGCATTTGCAGCTCGCAATCGTGCAGAGTTAATTCAAAGAAAGGGGCCACGGTTATTCTGTATCTCTATTATGTTGGTGCGGCTTCGGAACTTTTAAATATCTTGATATATCTCGAGAACTACGCATCTGATCAAAAAATATCATAGAACATAAAAAGTAGGAAACTTAATTCTCTACAAAAAAGGTCTCTTAACATTTTGCCATAGCTCGCTTCGTTTCCGAGATATTTGCAGATATATCTCAAGGGAAGGGGCCTGACGGACATATTTCGAGATATTTTTTCTTCTTGTTGTTCTTCCTCTGCACAGCTAAGCTGGAAGTGGCATTTGCAGCTCGCAATCGTGCAGAGTTATCTCAAAGAAAGGGGCCACGGTGTTTCTGTATCTCTATTATGTTGGTGAGGCTTCGGAACTTTTAAATATCTTGATATATCTCGAGAACTACGCATCTGATCAAAAAATCTCATAGAACATAAAACGTAGGAAACTTAATTCTCTACAAAAAAGGTCTCTTAACATTTTGCCATAGCTCGCTTCGTTTCCGAGATATTTGCAGATTTATCTCAAGGGAAGGGGCCTGACGGACATATTTCGAGATATTTCTTCTTCTTGTTGTTCTTCTTCTGCACAGCTAAGCTGGAAGTGGCATTTGCAGCTCGCAATAGTGCAGAGTTATCTCAAAGAAAGGGGCCACGGTTATTCTGTATCTCTATTATGTTGGTGCGGCTTCGGAACTTTTAAATATCTTGATATATCTCGAGAACTACGCATCTGATCAAAAAATATCATAGAACATAAAAAGTAGGAAACTTAATTCTCTACAAAAAAGGTCTCTTAACATTTTGCCATAGCTCGCTTCGTTTCCGAGATATTTGCAGATATATCTCAAGGGAAGGGGCCTGACGGACATATTTCGAGATATTTTTTCTTCTTGTTGTTCTTCTTCTGCACAGCTAAGCTGGAAGTGGCATTTGCAGCTCGCAATAGTGCAGAGTTAATTCAAAGAAAGGGGCCACGGTTATTCTGTATCTCTATTATGTTGGTGCGGCTTCGGAACTTTTAAATATCTTGATATATCTCGAGAACTACGCATCTGATCAAAAAATATCATAGAACATAAAAAGTAGGAAACTTAATTCTCTACAAAAAAGGTCTCTTAACATTTTGCCATAGCTAGCTTCGTTTCCGAGATATTTGCAGATATATCTCAAGGGAAGGGGCCTGACGGACATATTTCGAGATATTTTTTCTTCTTGTTGTTCTTCCTCTGCACAGCTAAGCTGGAAGTGGCATTTGCAGCTCGCAATAGTGCAGAGTTATCTCAAAGAAAGGGGCCACGGTTATTCTGTATCTCTATTATGTTGGTGCGGCTTCGGAACTTTTAAATATCTTGATATATCTCGAGAACTACGCATCTGATCAAAAAATATCATAGAACATAAAAAGTAGGAAACTTAATTCTCTACAAAAAAGGTCTCTTAACATTTTGCCATAGCTCGCTTCGTTTCCGAGATATTTGCAGATATATCTCAAGGGAAGGGGCCTGACGGACATATTTCGAGATATTTTTTCTTCTTGTTGTTCTTCTTCTGCACAGCTAAGCTGGAAGTGGCATTTGCAGCTCGCAATCGTGCAGAGTTATCTCAAAGAAAGGGGCCACGGTGTTTCTGTATCTCTATTATGTTGGTGCGGCTTCGGAACTTTTAAATATCTTGATATATCTCGAGAACTACGCATCTGATCAAAAAATATCATAGAACATAAAAAGTAGGAAACTTAATTCTCTACAAAAAAGGTCTCTTAACATTTTGCCATAGCTCGCTTCGTTTCCGAGATATTTGCAGATTAAGCTCAAAGTAACGGGCCTGACGGACATATTTCGAGATATTTCTTCTTCTTGTTGTTCTTCTTCTGCACAGCTAAACTGGAAGTGGCATTTCCAGCTCGCAATAGTGCAGAGTTATCTCAAAGAAAGGGGCCACGGTGTTTCTGTATCTCTATTATGTTGGTGCGGCTTCGGAACTTTTAAATATCTTGATATATCTCGAGAACTACGCATTTGATCAAAAAATATCATAGAACATAAAAAGTAGGAAACATAATTCTCTACAAAAAAGGGCTCTTAACATTTTGCCATAGCTCGCTTCGTTTCCGAGATATTTGCAGATATATCTCAAGGGAAGGGGCCTGACGGACATATTTCGAGATATTTCTTCTTGTTGTTCTTCTTCTGCACAGCTAAGCTGGAAGTGGCATTTGCGGCTCACACTAGTGCAGAGTTATCTCAAAGAAAGGGGCCACGGTGTTTCTGTATCTCTATTATGTTGGTGCGGCTTCGGAACTTTTAAATATCTCGATATATCTCGAAAACTACGCTTCTGATCAAAAAATATCATAGAACATAAATTGTAGGAAACATAATTCTCTACAAAAAACGTTTCTTAACATTTTGCCATAGCTCGCTTCGTTTCCGAGATATTTGCAGATTCAGCTCAAAGTAACGGGCCTGACGGACATATTTCGAGATATTTCTTCTTCTTGTTGTTCTTCTTCTGCACAGCTAAACTGGAAGTGGCATTTCCAGCTCGCAATAGTGCGGAGTTATCTCAAAGAAAGGGGCCACGGTGTTTCTGTATCTCTATTATGTTGGTGCGGCTTCGGAACTTTTAAATATCTTGATATATCTCGAGAACTACGCATCTGATCAAAAAATATCATAGAACATAAAAAGTAGGAAACATAATTCTCTACAAAAAAGGGCTCTTAACATTTTGCCATAGCTCGCTTCGTTTCCGAGATATTTGCAGATATATCTCAAGGGAAGGGGCCTGACGGACATATTTCGAGATATTTCTTCTTCTTGTTGTTCTTCTTCTGCACAGCTAAACTGGAAGTGGCATTTCCAGCTCGCAATAGTGCAGAGTTATCTCAAAGAAAGGGGCCACGGTGTTTCTGTATCTCTATTATGTTGGTGCGGCTTCGGAACTTTTAAATATCTTGATATATCTCGAGAACTACGCATCTGATCAAAAAATATCATAGAACATAAAAAGTAGGAAACATAATTCTCTACAAAAAAGGGCTCTTAACATTTTGCCATAGCTCGCTTCGTTTCCGAGATATTTGCAGATATATCTCAAGGGAAGGGGCCTGACGGACATATTTCGAGATATTTCTTCTTCTTGTTGTTCTTCTTCTGCACAGCTAAACTGGAAGTGGCATTTCCAGCTCGCAATAGTGCAGAGTTATCTCAAAGAAAGGGGCCACGGTGTTTCTGTATCTCTATTATGTTGGTGCGGCTTCGGAACTTTTAAATATCTTGATATATCTCGAGAACTACGCATCTGATCAAAAAATATCATAGAACATAAAAAGTAGGAAACTTAATTCTCTACAAAAAAGGTCTCCTAACATTTTGCCATAGCTCGCTTCGTTTCCGAGATATTTGCAGATTTATCTCAAGGGAAGGGGCCTGACGGACATATTTCGAGATATTTCTTCTTCTTGTTGTTCTTCTTCTGCACAGCTAAACTGGAAGTGGCATTTCCAGCTCGCAATAGTGCAGAGTTATCTCAAAGAAAGGGGCCACGGTGTTTCTGTATCTCTATTATGTTGGTGCGGCTTCGGAACTTTTAAATATCTTGATATATCTCGAGAACTACGCATCTGATCAAAAAATATCATAGAACATAAAAAGTAGCAAACTTAATTCTCTACAAAAAAGGTCTCCTAACATTTTGCCATAGCTCGCTTCGTTTCCGAGATATTTGCAGATTTATCTCAAGGGAAGGGGCCTGACGGACATATTTCGAGATATTTCTTCTTCTTGTTGTTCTTCTTCTGCACAGCTAAACTGGAAGTGGCATTTCCAGCTCGCAATAGTGCAGAGTTATCTCAAAGAAAGGGGCCACGGTGTTTCTGTATCTCTATTATGTTGGTGCGGCTTCGGAACTTTTAAATATCTTGATATATCTCGAGAACTACGCATCTGATCAAAAAATATCATAGAACGTAAAAAGTAGGAAACTTAATTCTCTACAAATAAAGTCTCTTAACATTTTGCCATAGCTCGCTTCGTTTCCGAGATATTTGCAGATTTATCTCAAGGGAAGGGGCCTGACGGACATATTTCGAGATATTTCTTCTTCTTGTTGTTCTTCTTCTGCACAGCTAAGCTGGAAGTGGCATTTGCAGCTCGCAATAGTGCAGAGTTATCTCAAAGAAAGGGGCCACGGTGATTCTGTATCTCTATTATGTTGGTGCGGCTTCGGAACTTTTAAATATCTTGATATATCTCGAGAACTACGCATCTGATCAAAAAACATCATAGAACATAAAAAGTAGGAAACTTAATTCTCTACAAAAAAGGTCTCTTAACATTTTGCCATAGCTCGCTTCGTTTCCTGAGATATTTGCAGATATATCTCAAGGGAAGGGGCCTGACGGACATATTTCGAGATATTTTTTCTTCTTGTTGTTCTTCTTCTGCACAGCTAAGCTGGAAGTGGCATTTGCAGCTCGCAATCGTGCAGAGTTATCTCAAAGAAAGGGGCCACGGTGATTCTGTATCTCTATTATGTTGGTGCGGCTTCGGAACTTTTAAATATCTTGATATATCTCGAGAACTACGCATCTGATCAAAAAACATCATAGAACATAAAAAGTAGGAAACATAATTCTCTACAAAAAAGGGCTCTTAACATTTTGCCATAGCTCGCTTCGTTTCCGAGATATTTGCAGATATATCTCAAGGGAAGGGGCCTGACGGACATATTTCGAGATATTTCTTCTTCTTGTTGTTCTTCTTCTGCACAGCTAAACTGGAAGTGGCATTTCCAGTTCGCAATAGTGCAGAGTTATCTCAAAGAAAGGGGCCACGGTGTTTCTGTATCTCTATTATGTTGGTGCGGCTTCGGAACTTTTAAATATCTTGATATATCTCGAGAACTACGCATCTGATCAAAAAATATCATAGAACATAAAAAGTAGGAAACTTAATTCTCTACAAAAAAGGTCTCCTAACATTTTGCCATAGCTCGCTTCGTTTCCGAGATATTTGCAGATTTATCTCAAGGGAAGGGGCCTGACGGACATATTTCGAGATATTTCTTCTTCTTGTTGTTCTTCTTCTGCACAGCTAAACTGGAAGTGGCATTTCCAGCTCGCAATAGTGCAGAGTTATCTCAAAGAAAGGGGCCACGGTGTTTCTGTATCTCTATTATGTTGGTGCGGCTTCGGAACTTTTAAATATCTTGATATATCTCGAGAACTACGCATCTGATCAAAAAATATCATAGAACATAAAAAGTAGGAAACTTAATTCTCTACAAATAAAGTCTCTTAACATTTTGCCATAGCTCGCTTCGTTTCCGAGATATTTACAGATTTATCTCAAGGGAAGGGGCCTGACGGACATATTTCGAGATATTTCTTCTTCTTGTTGTTCTTCTTCTGCACAGCTAAGCTGGAAGTGGCATTTGCAGCTCGCAATAGTGCAGAGTTATCTCAAAGAAAGGGGCCACGGTGATTCTGTATCTCTATTATGTTGGTGCGGCTTCGGAACTTTTAAATATCTTGATATATCTCGAGAACTACGCATCTGATCAAAAAACATCATAGAACATAAAAAGTAGGAAACTTAATTCTCTACAAAAAAGGTCTCTTAACATTTTGCCATAGCTCGCTTCGTTTCCTGAGATATTTGCAGATATATCTCAAGGGAAGGGGCCTGACGGACATATTTCGAGATATTTTTTCTTCTTGTTGTTCTTCTTCTGCACAGCTAAGCTGGAAGTGGCATTTGCAGCTCGCAATCGTGCAGAGTTATCTCAAAGAAAGGGGTCACGGTGTTTCTGTATCTCTATTATGTTGGTGCGGCTTCGGAACTTTTAAATATCTTGATATATCTCGAGAACTACGCATCTGATCAAAAAATATCATAGAACATAAAAAGTAGGAAACTTAATTCTCTACAAAAAAGGTCTCTTAACATTTTGCCATAGCTCGCTTCGTTTCCGAGATATTTGCAGATTTATCTCAAGGGAAGGGACCTGACGGACATATTTCGAGATATTTCTTCTTCTTGTTGTTCTTCTTCTGCACAGCTAAGCTGGAAGTGGCATTTGCAGCTCGCAATAGTGCAGAGTTATCTCAAAGAAAGGGGTCACGGTGTTTCTGTATCTGTATTATGTTGGTGCGGCTTCGGAACTTTTAAATATCCTGATATATCTCGAGAACTACGCATCTGATCAAAAAATATCATAGAACATAAAAAGTAGGAAACTTAATTCTCTACAAAAAAGGTCTCTTAACATTTTGCCATAGCTCGCTTCGTTTCCGAGATATTTGCAGATTTATCTCAAGGGAAGGGGCCTGACGGACATATTTCGAGATATTTCTTCTTCTTGTTGTTCTTCTTCTGCACAGCTAAGCTGGAAGTGGCATTTGCAGCTCGCAATAGTGCAGAGTTAATTCACAGAAAGGGGCCACGGTTATTCTGTATCTCTATTATGTTGGTGCGGCTTCGGAACTTTTAAATATCTTGATATATCTCGAGAACTACGCATCTGATCAAAAAATATCATAGAACATAAAAAGTAGGAAACTTAATTCTCTACAAAAAAGGTCTCTTAACATTTTGCCATAGCTCGCTTCGTTTCCGAGATATTTGCAGATATATCTCAAGGGAAGGGGCCTGACGGACATATTTCGAGATATTTTTTCTTCTTGTTGTTCTTCCTCTGCACAGCTAAGCTGGAAGTGGCATTTGCAGCTCGCAATCGTGCAGAGTTATCTCAAAGAAGGGGGCCACGGTGTTTCTGTATCTCTATTATGTTGGTGCGGCTTCGGAACTTTTAAATATCTTGATATATCTCGAGAATTACGCATCTGATCAAAAAATATCATAGAACATAAAAAGTAGGAAACTTAATTCTCCACAACAAAGGTCTCTTAACATTTTGCCATAGCTCGCTTCGTTTCCGAGATATTTGCAGATATATCTCAAGGGAAGGGGCCTGACGGACATATTTCGAGATATTTTTTCTTCTTGTTGTTCTTCTTCTGCACAGCTAAGCTGGAAGTGGCATTTGCAGCTCGCAATCGTGCAGAGTTAATTCAAAGAAAGGGGCCACGGTTATTCTGTATCTCTATTATGTTGGTGCGGCTTCGGAACTTTTAAATATCTTGATATATCTCGAGAACTACGCATCTGATCAAAAAATATCATAGAACATAAAAAGTAGGAAACTTAATTCTCTACAAAAAAGGTCTCTTAACATTTTGCCATAGCTCGCTTCGTTTCCGAGATATTTGCAGATATATCTCAAGGGAAGGGGCCTGACGGACATATTTCGAGATATTTTTTCTTCTTGTTGTTCTTCCTCTGCACAGCTAAGCTGGAAGTGGCATTTGCAGCTCGCAATCGTGCAGAGTTATCTCAAAGAAAGGGGCCACGGTGTTTCTGTATCTCTATTATGTTGGTGAGGCTTCGGAACTTTTAAATATCTTGATATATCTCGAGAACTACGCATCTGATCAAAAAATCTCATAGAACATAAAACGTAGGAAACTTAATTCTCTACAAAAAAGGTCTCTTAACATTTTGCCATAGCTCGCTTCGTTTCCGAGATATTTGCAGATATATCTCAAGGGAAGGGGCCTGACGGACATATTTCGAGATATTTTTTCTTCTTGTTGTTCTTCTTCTGCACAGCTAAGCTGGAAGTGGCATTTGCAGCTCGCAATCGTGCAGAGTTATCTCAAAGAAAGGGGCCACGGTGTTTCTGTATCTCTATTATGTTGGTGCGGCTTCGGAACTTTTAAATATCTTGATATATCTCGAGAACTACGCATCTGATCAAAAAATATCATAGAACATAAAAAGTAGGAAACTTAATTCTCTACAAAAAAGGTCTCTTAACATTTTGCCATAGCTCGCTTCGTTTCCGAGATATTTGCAGATTTATCTCAAGGGAAGGGGCCTGACGGACATATTTCGAGATATTTCTTCTTCTTGTTGTTCTTCTTCTGCACAGCTAAGCTGGAAGTGGCATTTGCAGCTCGCAATAGTGCAGAGTTATCTCAAAGAAAGGGGCCACGGTTATTCTGTATCTCTATTATGTTGGTGCGGCTTCGGAACTTTTAAATATCTTGATATATCTCGAGAACTACGCATCTCATCAAAAAATATCATAGAACATAAAAAGTAGGAAACTTAATTCTCTACAAAAAAGGTCTCTTAACATTTTGCCATAGCTCGCTTCGTTTCCTGAGATATTTGCAGATATATCTCAAGGGAAGGGGCCTGACGGACATATTTCGAGATATTTTTTCTTCTTGTTGTTCTTCTTCTGCACAGCTAAGCTGGAAGTGGCATTTGCAGCTCGCAATCGTGCAGAGTTATCTCAAAGAAAGGGGTCACGGTGTTTCTGTATCTCTATTATGTTGGTGCGGCTTCGGAACTTTTAAATATCTTGATATATCTCGAGAACTACGCATCTGATCAAAAAATATCATAGAACATAAAAAGTAGGAAACTTAATTCTCTACAAAAAAGGTCTCTTAACATTTTGCCATAGCTCGCTTCGTTTCCGAGATATTTGCAGATTTATCTCAAGGGAAGGGGCCTGACGGACATATTTCGAGATATTTCTTCTTCTTGTTGTTCTTCTTCTGCACAGCTAAGCTGGAAGTGGCATTTGCAGCTCGCAATAGTGCAGAGTTAATTCAAAGAAAGGGGCCACGGTTATTCTGTATCTCTATTATGTTGGTGCGGCTTCGGAACTTTTAAATATCTTGATATATCTCGAGAACTACGCATCTGATCAAAAAATATCATAGAACATAAAAAGTAGGAAACTTAATTCTCTACAAAAAAGGTCTCTTAACATTTTGCCATAGCTCGCTTCGTTTCCGAGATATTTGCAGATATATCTCAAGGGAAGGGGCCTGACGGACATATTTCGAGATATTTTTTCTTCTTGTTGTTCTTCCTCTGCACAGCTAAGCTGGAAGTGGCATTTGCAGCTCGCAATCGTGCAGAGTTATCTCAAAGAAAGGGGCCACGGTGTTTCTGTATCTCTATTATGTTGGTGCGGCTTCGGAACTTTTAAATATCTTGATATATCTCGAGAATTACGCATCTGATCAAAAAATATCATAGAACATAAAAAGTAGGAAACTTAATTCTCTACAACAAAGGTCTCTTAACATTTTGCCATAGCTCGCTTCGTTTCCGAGATATTTGCAGATATATCTCAAGGGAAGGGGCCTGACGGACATATTTCGAGATATTTTTTCTTCTTGTTGTTCTTCTTCTGCACAGCTAAGCTGGAAGTGGCATTGGCAGCTCGCAATCGTGCAGAGTTAATTCAAAGAAAGGGGCCACGGTTATTCTGTATCTCTATTATGTTGGTGCGGCTTCGGAACTTTTAAATATCTTGATATATCTCGAGAACTACGCATCTGATCAAAAAATATCATAGAACATAAAAAGTAGGAAACTTAATTCTCTACAAAAAAGGTCTCTTAACATTTTGCCATAGCTCGCTTCGTTTCCGAGATATTTGCAGATATATCTCAAGGGAAGGGGCCTGACGGACATATTTCGAGATATTTTTTCTTCTTGTTGTTCTTCCTCAGCACAGCTAAGCTGGAAGTGGCATTTGCAGCTCGCAATCGTGCAGAGTTATCTCAAAGAAAGGGGCCACGGTGTTTCTGTATCTCTATTATGTTGGTGCGGCTTCGGAACTTTTAAATATCTTGATATATCTCGAGAACTACGCATCTGATCAAAAAATATCATAGAACATAAAAAGTAGGAAACTTAATTCTCTACAAAAAAGGTCTCTTAACATTTGGCCATAGCTCGCTTCGTTTCCGAGATATTTGCAGATTTATCTCAAGGGAAGGGGCCTGACGTACATATTTCGAGATATTTCTTCTTCTTGTTGTTCTTCTTCTGCACAGCTAAGCTGGAAGTGGCATTTGCAGCTCGCAATAGTGCAGAGTTATCTCAAAGAAAGGGGCCACGGTGATTCTGTATCTCTATTATGTTGGTGCGGCTACGGAACTTTTAAATATCTTGATATATCTCGAGAACTACGCATCTGATCAAAAAATATCATAGAACATAAAAAGTAGGAAACTTAATTCTCTTCAAAAAAGGTCTCTTAACATTTTGCCATAGCTCGCTTCGTTTCCGAGATATTTGCAGATTTATCTCAAGGGAAGGGGCCTGACGGACATATTTCGAGATATTTTTTCTTCTTGTTGTTCTGCTTCTGCACAGCTAAGCTGGAAGTGGCATTTGCAGCTCGCAATCGTGCAGAGTTATCTCAAAGAAAGGGGCCACGGTGTTTCTGTATCTCTATTATGTTGGTGCGGCTTCGGAACTTTTAAATATCTTGATATATCTCGAGAACTACGCATCTGATCAAAAAATATCATAGAACATAAAAAGTAGGAAACTTAATTCTCTACAAAAAAGGTCTCTTAACATTTTGCCATAGCTCGCTTCGTTTCCGAGATATTTGCAGATTTATCTCAAGGGAAGGGGCCTGACTGACATATTTCGAGATATTTCTTCTTCTTGTTGTTCTTCTTCTGCACAGCTAAACTCGAAGTGGCGTTTCCAGCTCGCAATAGTGCAGAGTTATCTCAAAGAAAGGGGCCACGGTGTTTCTGTATCTCTATTATGTGGGTGCGGCTTCGGAGCTTTTAAATATCTTGATATATCTCCAGAACTACGCATCTGATCAAAAAATATCATAGAACATAAAAAGTAGGAAACTTAATTCTCTACAAAAAAGGTCTCCTAACATTTTGCCATAGCTCGCTTCGTTTCCGAGATATTTGCAGATTTATCTCAAGGGAAGGGGCCTGACGGACATATTTCGAGATATTTCTTCTTGTTGTTCTTCTTCTGCACAGCTAAGCTGGAAGTGGCATTTGCGGCTCGCACTAGTGCAGAGTTATCTCAAAGAAAGGGGCCACGGTGTTTCTGTATCTCTATTATGTTGGTGCGGCTTCGGAACTTTTAAATATCTCGATATATCTCGAAAACTACGCTTCTGATCAAAAAATATCATAGAACATAAATTGTAGGAAACATAATTCTCTACAAAAAACGTCTCTTAACATTTTGCCATAGCTCGCTTCGTTTCCGAGATATTTGCAGATTCAGCTCAAAGTAACGGGCCTGACGGACATATTTCGAGATATTTCTTCTTCTTGTTGTTCTTCTTCTGCACAGCTAAGCTGGAAGTGGCATTGGCGGCTCGCACTAGTGCAGAGTTATCTCAAAGAAAGGGGCCACGGTGTTTCTGTATCTCTATTATGTTGGTGCGGCTTCGGAACTTTTAAATATCTCGATATATCTCGAAAACTACGCTTCTGATCAAAAAATATCATAGAACATGAATTGTAGGAAACATAATTCTCTACAAAAAAGGTCTCTTAACATTTTGGCATAGCTCGCTTCGTTTCCGAGATATTTGCAGATATATCTCAAGGGAAGGGCCTGACGTACATATTTCGAGATATTTCTTCTTCTTGTTGTTCTTCTTCTGCACAGCTAAGCTGGAAGTGGCATTTGCGGCTCGCACTATTGCAGAGTTATCTCAAAGAAAGGGGCCACGGTGTTTCTGTATCTCTATTATGTTGGTGCGGCTTCGGAACTTTTAAATATCTTGATATATCTCGAGAACTACGCATCTGATCAAAAAATATCATAGAACATAAAAAGTAGGAAACTTAATTCTCTACAAAAAAGGTCTCTTAACATTTGGCCATAGCTCGCTTCGTTTCCGAGATATTTGCAGATTTATCTCAAGGGAAGGGGCCTGACGTACATATTTCGAGATATTTCTTCTTCTTGTTGTTCTTCTTCTGCACAGCTAAGCTGGAAGTGGCATTTGCAGCTCGCAATAGTGCAGAGTTATCTCAAAGAAAGGGGCCACGGTGATTCTGTATCTCTATTATGTTGGTGCGGCTACGGAACTTTTAAATATCTTGATATATCTCGAGAACTACGCATCTGATCAAAAAATATCATAGAACATAAAAAGTAGGAAACTTAATTCTCTTCAAAAAAGGTCTCTTAACATTTTGCCATAGCTCGCTTCGTTTCCGAGATATTTGCAGATTTATCTCAAGGGAAGGGGCCTGACGGACATATTTCGAGATATTTTTTCTTCTTGTTGTTCTTCTTCTGCACAGCTAAACTGGAAGTGGCGTTTCCAGCTCGCAATAGTGCAGAGTTATCTCAAAGAAAGGGGCCACGGTGTTTCTGTATCTCTATTATGTCGGTGCGGCTTCGGAACTTTTAAATATCTTGATATATCTCGAGAACTACGCATCTGATCAAAAAATATCGTAGAACATAAAAAGTAGGAAACTTAATTCTCTACAAATAAAGTCTCATAACATTTTGCCATAGCTCGCTTCGTTTCCGAGATATTTGCAGATTTATCTCAAGGGAAGGGGCCTGACGGACATATTTCGAGATATTTCTTCTTGTTGTTCTTCTTCTGCACAGCTAAGCTGGAAGTGGCATTTGCGGCTCGCACTAGTGCAGAGTTATCTCAAAGAAAGGGGCCACGGTGTTTCTGTATCTCTATTATGTTGGTGCGGCTTCGGAACTTTTAAATATCTCGATATATCTCGAAAACTACGCTTCTGATCATAAAATATCATAGAACATAAATTGTAGGAAACATAATTCTCTACAAAAAACGTCTCTTAACATTTTGCCATAGCTCGCTTCGTTTCCGAGATATTTGCAGATTCAGCTCAAAGTAACGGGCCTGACGGACATATTTCGAGATATTTCTTCTTCTTGTTGTTCTTCTTCTGCACAGCTAAGCTGGAAGTGGCATTTGCGGCTCGCACTAGTGCAGAGTTATCTCAAAGAAAGGGGCCACGGTGTTTCTGTATCTCTATTATGTTGGTGCGGCTTCGGAACTTTTAAATATCTCGATATATCTCGAAAACTACGCTTCTGATCAAAAAATATCATAGAACATAAATTGTAGGAAACATAATTCTCTACAAAAAAGGTCTCTTAACATTTTGGCATAGCTCGCTTCGTTTCCGAGATATTTGCAGATATATCTCAAGGGAAGGGGCCTGACGGACATATTTCGAGATATTTCTTCTTCTTGTTGTTCTTCTTCTGCACAGCTAAGCTGGAAGTGGCATTTGCGGCTCGCACTAGTGCAGAGTTATCTCAAAGAAAGGGGCCACGTTGTTTCTGTATCTCTATTATGGTGGTGCGGCTTCGGAACTTTTAAATATCTTGATATATCTCGAGAACTACGCATCTGATCAAAAAATATCATAGAACATAAAAAGTAGGAAACTTAATTCTCTACAAAAAAGGTCTCTTAACATTTTGCCATAGCTCGCTTCGTTTCCGAGATATTTGCAGATATATCTCAAGGGAAGGGGCCTGACGGACATATTTCGAGATATTTTTTCTTCTTGTTGTTCTTCTTCTGCACAGCTAAGCTGGAAGTGGCATTTGCAGCTCGCAATCGTGCAGAGTTATCTCAAAGAAAGGGGCCACGGTGTTTCTGTATCTCTATTATGTTGGTGCGGCTTCGGAACTTTTAAATATCTTGATATATCTCCAGAACTACGCATCTGATCAAAAAATATCATAGAACATAAAAAGTAGGAAACTGAATTCTCTACAAAAAAGGTCTCTTAACATTTTGCCATAGCTCGCTTCGTTTCCGAGATATTTGCAGATTTATCTCAAGGGAAGGGGCCTGACCGACATATTTCGAGATATTTCTTCTTCTTGTTGTTCTTCTTCTGCACAGCTAAACTGGAAGTGGCATTTCCAGCTCGCAATAGTGCAGAGTTATCTCAAAGAAAGGGGCCACGGTGTTTCTGTATCTCTATTATGTTGGTGCGGCTTCGGAACTTTTAAATATCTTGATATATCTCGAGAACTACGCATCTGATCAAAAAATATCATAGAACATAAAAAGTAGGAAACTTAATTCTCTACAAAAAAGGTCTCTTAACATTTGGCCATAGCTCGCTTCGTTTCCGAGATATTTGCAGATTTATCTCAAGGGAAGGGGCCTGACGTACATATTTCGAGATATTTCTTCTTCTTGTTGTTCTTCTTCTGCACAGCTAAGCTGGAAGTGGCATTTGCAGCTCGCAATAGTGCAGAGTTATCTCAAAGAAAGGGGCCACGGTGATTCTGTATCTCTATTATGTTGGTGCGGCTACGGAACTTTTAAATATCTTGATATATCTCGAGAACTACGCATCTGATCAAAAAATATCATAGAACATAAAAAGTAGGAAACTTAATTCTCTTCAAAAAAGGTCTCTTAACATTTTGCCATAGCTCGCTTCGTTTCCGAGATATTTGCAGATTTATCTCAAGGGAAGGGGCCTGACGGACATATTTCGAGATATTTTTTCTTCTTGTTGTTCTTCTTCTGCACAGCTAAACTGGAAGTGGCGTTTCCAGCTCGCAATAGTGCAGAGTTATCTCAAAGAAAGGGGCCACGGTGTTTCTGTATCTCTATTATGTCGGTGCGGCTTCGGAACTTTTAAATATCTTGATATATCTCGAGAACTACGCATCTGATCAAAAAATATCGTAGAACATAAAAAGTAGGAAACTTAATTCTCTACAAATAAAGTCTCATAACATTTTGCCATAGCTCGCTTCGTTTCCGAGATATTTGCAGATTTATCTCAAGGGAAGGGGCCTGACGGACATATTTCGAGATATTTCTTCTTCTTGTTGTTCTTCTTCTGCACAGCTAAGCTGGAAGTGGCATTTGCAGCTCGCAATAGTGCAGAGTTATCTCAAAGAAAGGGGCCACGGTGTTTCTGTATCTCTATTATGTTGGTGCGGCTTCGGAACTTTTAAATATCTTGATATATCTCGAGAACTACGCATCTCATCAAAAAATATCATAGAACATAAAAAGTAGGAAACATAATTCTCTACAAAATAGGTCTCCGGACATTTTGCCATAGCTCGCTTCATTTCCGAGATATTTGCAGATATATCTCAAGGGAAGGGGCCTGACGGACATATTTCGAGATACTCTTTCTTGTTGTTGTTCTTCTTCTGCACAGCTAAGCTGGAAGTGGCATTTGCAGCTCGCAATCGTGCAGAGTTAATTCAAAGAAAGGGGCCACGGTTATTCTGTATCTCTATTATGTTGGTGCGGCTTCGGAACTTTTAAATATCTTGATATATCTCGAGAACTACGCATCTGATCAAAAAATATCATAGAAGATAAAAAGTAGGAAACTTAATTCTCTACAAAAAAGGTCTCTTAACATTTGGCCATAGCTCGCTTCGTTTCCGAGATATTTGCAGATTTATCTCAAGGGAAGGGGCCTGACGTACATATTTCGAGATATTTCTTCTTCTTGTTGTTCTTCCTCTGCACAGCTAAGCTGGAAGTGGCATTTGCAGCTCGCAATAGTGCAGAGTTATCTCAAAGAAAGGGGCCACGGTGATTCTGTATCTCTATTATGTTGGTGCGGCTACGGAACTTTTAAATATCTTGATATATCTCGAGAACTACGCATCTGATCAAAAAATATCATAGAACATAAAAAGTAGGAAACTTAATTCTCTTCAAAAAAGGTCTCTTAACATTTTGCCATAGCTCGCTTCGTTTCCGAGATATTTGCAGATTTATCTCAAGGGAAGGGGCCTGACGGACATATTTCGAGATATTTTTTCTTCTTGTTGTTCTTCTTCTGCACAGCTAAGCTGGAAGTGGCATTTGCAGCTCGCAATCGTGCAGAGTTATCTCAAAGAAAGGGGCCACGGTGTTTCTGTATCTCTATTATGTTGGTGCGGCTTCGGAACTTTTAAATATCTTGATATATCTCGAGAACTACGCATCTGATCAAAAAATATCATAGAACATAAAAAGTAGGAAACTTAATTCTCTACAAAAAAGGTCTCTTAACATTTTGCCATAGCTCGCTTCGTTTCCGAGATATTTGCAGATTTATCTCAAGGGAAGGGGCCTGACGGACATATTTCGAGATATTTCTTCTTCTTGTTGTTCTTCTTCTGCACAGCTAAACTGGAAGTGGCATTTCCAGCTCGCAATAGTGCAGAGTTATCTCAAAGAAAGGGGCCACGGTGTTTCTGTATCTCTATTATGTTGGTGCGGCTTCGGAACTTTTAAATATCTTGATATATCTCGAGAACTACGCATCTGATCAAAAAATATCATAGAACATAAAAAGTAGGAAACTTCATTGTCTACAAAAAAGGTCTCTTAACATTTTGCCATAGCTCGCTTCGTTTCCGAGATATTTGCAGATTTATCTCAAGGGAAGGGGCCTGACGGACATATTTCGAGATATTTCTTCTTCTTGTTGTTCTTCTTCTGCACAGCTAAACTGGAAGTGGCGTTTCCAGCTCGCAATAGTGCAGAGTTATCTCAAAGAAAGGGGCCACGGTGTTTCTGTATCTCTATTATGTTGGTGCGGCTTCGGAACTTTTAAATATCTTGATATATCTCGAGAACTACGCATCTGATCAAAAAATATCATAGAACATAAAAAGTAGGAAACTTAATTCTCTACAAAAAAGGTCTCCGGACATTTTGCCATAGCTCGCTTCGTTTCCGAGATATTTGCAGATATATTTCAAGGGAAGGGGCCTGACGGACATATTTCGAGATATTTCTTCTTCTTGTTGTTCTTCTTCTGCACAGCTAAACTGGAAGTGGCATTTGCAGCTCGCAATAGTGCAGAGTTATCGCAAAGAAAGGGGCCACGGTGTTTCTGTATCTCTATTATGTTGGTGCGGCTTCGGAACTTTTAAATACCTTCATATATCTCGAGAACTACGCATCTGATCAAAAAATATCATAGGACATAAAAAGTAGGAAACTTAATTCTCTACAAAAAAGGTCTCTTAACGTTTTGCCATAGCTCGCTTCGTTTCCGAGATATTTGCAGATTTATCTCAAGGGAAGGGTCCTGACGGACATATTTCGAGATATTTCTTCTTCTTGTTGTTCTTCTTCTGCACAGCTAAACTGGAAGTGGCATTTCCAGCTCGCAATAGTGCAGAGTTATCCCAAAGAAAGGGGCCACGGTGTTTCTGTATCTCTATTATGTTGGTGCGGCTTCGGAACTTTTAAATATCTCGATATATCCCGAAAACTACGCTTCTGATCAAAAAATATCATAGAACATAAATTGTAGGAAACATAATTCTCTACAAAAAAGGTCTCTTAACATTTTGCCATAGCTCGCTTCGTTTCCGAGATATTTGCAGATTTATCTCTAGGGAAGGGGCCTGACGGACATATTTCGAGATATTTCTTCTTCTTGTTGTTCTTCTTCTGCACAGCTAAACTGGAAGTGGCATTTCCAGCTCGCAATAGTGCAGAGTTATCCCAAAGAAAGGGGCCACGGTGTTTCTGTATCTCTATTATGTTGGTGCGGCTTCGGAACTTTTAAATATCTTCATATATCTCGAGAACTACGCATCTGATCAAAAAATATCATAGAACATAAAAAGTAGGAAACTTAATTCTCTACAAAAAAGGTCTCTTAACATTTTGCCATAGCTCGCTTCGTTTCCGAGATATTTGCAGATTTATCTCAAGGGAAGGGGCCTGACGGACATATTTCGAGATATTTCTTCTTCTTGTTGTTCTTCTTCTGCACAGCTAAGCTGGAAGTGGCATTTGCAGCTCGCAATAGTGCAGAGTTATCTCAAAGAAAGGGGCCACGGTGTTTCTGTATCTCTATTATGTTGGTGCGGCTTCGGAACTTTTAAATATCTTGATATATCTCGAGAACTACGCATCTGATCAAATAATATCATAGAACATAAAAAGTAGGAAACTTAATTCTCTACAAATAAGGTCTCTTAACATTTTGCCATAGCTCGCTTCGTTTCCGAGATATTTGCAGATTTATCTCAAGGGAAGGGGCCTGACGGACATATTTCGAGATATTTCTTCTTCTTGTTGTTCTTCTTCTGCACAGCTAAACTGGAAGTGGCATTTCCAGCTCGCAATAGTGCAGAGTTATCCCAAAGAAAGGGGCCACGGTGTTTCTGTATCTCTATTATGTTGGTGCGGCTTTGGAACTTTTAAATATCTCGATATATCCCGAAAACTACGCTTCTGATCAAAAAATATCATAGAACGTAAATTGTAGGAAACATAATTATCTACAAAAAAGGTCTCTTAACATTTTGCCATAGCTCGCTTCGTTTCCGAGATATTTGCAGATTTATCTCAAGGGAAGGGTCCTGACGGACATATTTCGGGATATTTCTTCTTCTTGTTGTTCTTCTTCTGCACAGCTAAACTGGAAGTGGCATTTCCAGCTCGGAATAGTGCAGAGTTATCTCAAAGAAAGGGGCCACGGTGTTTCTGCATCTCTATTATGTTGGTGCGGCTTCGGAACTTTTAAATATCTTGATATATCTCGGGAACTACGCATCTGATCAAAAAATATCATAGAACATAAAAAGTAGGAAACTTAATTCTCTACAAAAAAGGTCTCTTAACATTTTGCCATAGCTCTCTTCGTTTCCGAGATATTTGCAGATTTATCTCAAGGGAAGGGGCCTGACGTACATATTTCGAGATATTTCTTCTTCTTGTTGTTCTTCTTCTGCACAGCTAAGCTGGAAGTGGCGTTTGCAGCTCGCAATAGTGCAGAGTTATCTCAAAGAAAGGGGCCACGGTGTTTCTGTATCTCTATTATGTTGGTGCGGCTTCGGAACTTTTAAATATCTTGATATATCTCGAGAACTACGCATCTGATCAAAAAATATCATAGAACATAAAAAGTAGGAAACTTAATTCTCTACAAAAAAGGTCTCTGAACATTTTGCCATAGCTCACTTCGTTTCCGAGATATTTGCAGATTTATCTCAAGGGAAGGGGCCTGACGGACATATTTCGAGATATTTCTTCTTCTTCTTGTTCTTCTTCTGCACAGCTAAGCTGGAAGTGGCATTTGCGGCTCGCACTAGTGCAGAGTTATCTCAAAGAAAGGGGCCACGGTGTTTCTGTATCTCTATTATGTTGGTGCGGCTTCGGAACTTTTAAATATCTCGATATATCTCGAAAACTACGCTTCTGATCAAAAAATATCATAGAACATAAATTGTAGGAAACATAATTCTCTACAAAAAAGGTCTCTTAACATTTTGCCATAGCTCGCTTCGTTTCCGAGATATTTGCAGATTTATCTCAAGGGAAGGGGCCTGACGGACATATTTCGAGATATTTCTTCTTCTTGTTGTTCTTCTTCTGCTCAGCTAAACTGGAAGTGGCATTTCCAGCTCGCAATAGTGCAGAGTTATCCCTAAGAAAGGGGCCACGGTGTTTCGGTATCTCTAATATGTTGGTGCGGCTTCGGAACTTTTAAATATCTCGATATATCTCGAAAACTACGCTTCTGATCAAAAAATATCATAGAACATGAAAAGTAGGAAACATAATTCTCTACAAAAAAGGTCTCCTAACATTTTGCCATAGCTCGCTTCGTTTCCGAGATATTTGCAGATGTATCTCAAGGGAAGGGGCCTGACGGACATATTTCGAGATATTTCTTCTTCTTGTTGTTCTTCTTCTGCACAGCTAAGCTGGACGTGGCATTTACAGCTCGCAATAGTGCAGAGTTATCTCAAAGGAAGGGGCCACGGTGTTTCGGTATCTCTATTATGTTGGTGCGGCTTCGGAACTTTTAAATATCTCGATATATCTCGAAAACTACGCTTCTGATCAAAAAATATCATAGAACATGAAAAGTAGGAAACATAATTCTCTACAAAAAAGGTCTCCTAACATTTTGCCATAGCTCGCTTCGTTTCCGAGATATTTGCAGATTTATCTCAAGGGAAGGGTCCTGACGGACATATTTCGGGATATTTCTTCTTCTTGTTGTTCTTCTTCTGCACAGCTAAACTGGAAGTGGCATTTCCAGCTCGGAATAGTGCAGAGTTATCTCAAAGAAAGGGGCCACGGTGTTTCTGCATCTCTATTATGTTGGTGCGGCTTCGGAACTTTTAAATATCTTGATATATCTCGGGAACTACGCATCTGATCAAAAAATATCATAGAACATAAAAAGTAGGAAACTTAATTCTCTACAAAAAAGGTCTCTTAACATTTTGCCATAGCTCTCTTCGTTTCCGAGATATTTGCAGATTTATCTCAAGGGAAGGGGCCTGACGTACATATTTCGAGATATTTCTTCTTCTTGTTGTTCTTCTTCTGCACAGCTAAGCTGGAAGTGGCATTTGCAGCTCGCAATAGTGCAGAGTTATCTCAAAGAAAGGGGCCACGGTGTTTCTGTATCTCTATTATGTTGGTGCGGCTTCGGAACTTTTAAATATCTTGATATATCTCGAGAACTACGCATCTGATCAAAAAATATCATAGAACATAAAAAGTAGGAAACTTAATTCTCTACAAAAAAGGTCTCTGAACATTTTGCCATAGCTCACTTCGTTTCCGAGATATTTGCAGATTTATCTCAAGGGAAGGGGCCTGACGGACATATTTCGAGATATTTCTTCTTCTTCTTGTTCTTCTTCTGCACAGCTAAGCTGGAAGTGGCATTTGCGGCTCGCACTAGTGCAGAGTTATCTCAAAGAAAGGGGCCACGGTGTTTCTGTATCTCTATTATGTTGGTGCGGCTTCGGAACTTTTAAATATCTCGATATATCTCGAAAACTACGCTTCTGATCAAAAAATATCATAGAACATAAATTGTAGGAAACATAATTCTCTACAAAAAAGGTCTCTTAACATTTTGCCATAGCTCGCTTCGTTTCCGAGATATTTGCAGATTTATCTCAAGGGAAGGGGCCTGACGGACATATTTCGAGATATTTCTTCTTCTTGTTGTTCTTCTTCTGCTCAGCTAAACTGGAAGTGGCATTTCCAGCTCGCAATAGTGCAGAGTTATCCCTAAGAAAGGGGCCACGGTGTTTCGGTATCTCTATTATGTTGGTGCGGCTTCGGAACTTTTAAATATCTCGATATATCTCGAAAACTACGCTTCTGATCAAAAAATATCATAGAACATGAAAAGTAGGAAACATAATTCTCTACAAAAAAGGTCTCCTAACATTTTGCCATAGCTCGCTTCGTTTCCGAGATATTTGCAGATGTATCTCAAGGGAAGGGGCCTGACGGACATATTTCGAGATATTTCTTCTTCTTGTTGTTCTTCTTCTGCACAGCTAAGCTGGACGTGGCATTTACAGCTCGCAATAGTGCAGAGTTATCTCAAAGGAAGGGGCAACGGTGTTTCTGTATCTCTATTATGTTGGTGCGGCTTCGGAACTTTTAAATATCTTCATATATCTCGAGAACTACGCATCTGATCAAAAAATATCATAGAACATAAAAAGTAGGAAACTTAATTCTCTACAAAAAAGGTCTCTTAACATTTTGCCATAGCTCGCTTCGTTTCCGAGATATTTGCAGATTTATCTCAAGGAAAGGGGCCTGACGGACATAATTCGAGATATTTCTTCTTCTTGTTGTTCTTCTTCTGCACAGCTAAGCTGGAAGTGGCATTTGCAGCTCGCAATAGTGCAGAGTTATCTCAAAGAAAGGGGCCACGGGGTTTCTGTATCTCTATTATGTTGGTGCGGCTTCGGAACTTTTAAATATCTTGATATATCTCGAGAACTACGCATCTCATCAAATAATATCATAGAACATAAAAAGTAGGAAACTTAATTCTCTACAAATAAGGTCTCTCAACATTTTGCCATAGCTCGCTTCGTTTCCGAGATATTTGCAGATTTATCTCAAGGGAAGGGGCCTGACGGACATATTTCGAGATATTTCTTCTTCTTGTTGTTCTTCTTCTGCACAGCTAAGCTGGAAGTGGCATTTGCAGCTCGCAATAGTGCGGAGTTATCTCAAAGAAAGGGGCCACGGTGTTTCTGTATCTCTATTATGTTGGTGCGGCTTCGGAACTTTTAAATATCTTGATATATCTCGAGAACTACGCATCTGATCAAAAAATATCATAGAACATAAAAAGTAGGAAACTTAATTCTCTACAAAAAAGGTCTCTCAACATTTTGCCATAGCTCGCTTCGTTTCCGAGATATTTGCAGATTTATCTCAAGGGAAGGGGCCTGACGGACATATTTCCAGATATTTCTTCTTCTTGTTGTTCTTCTTCTGCACAGCTAAGCTGGAAGTGGCATTTGCGGCTCGCACTAGTGCAGAGTTATCTCAAAGAAAGGGGCCACGGTGTTTCTGTATCTCTATTATGTTGGTGCGGCTTCGGAACTTTGAAATATCTCGATATATCTCGAAAACTACGCTTCTGATCAAAAAATATCATAGAACATAAATTGTAGGAAACATAATTCTCTACAAATAAAGTCTCTTAACGTTTTGCCATAGCTCGCTTCGTTTCCGAGATATTTGCAGATTTATCTCAAGGGAAGGGGCCTGACGGACATATTTCGAGATATTTCTTCTTTTTGTTGTTCTTCTTCTGCACAGCTAAGCTGGAAGTGGCATTTGCAGCTCGCAATAGTGCAGAGTTATCTCAAAGGATGGGGCCACGGTGTTTCTGTATCTCTATTATGTTGGTGCGGCTTCGGAACTTTTAAATATCTTGATATATCTCGAGAACTACGCATATGATCAAAAAATATCATAGAACATAAAAAGTAGGAAACTTAATTCTCTACAAAAAAGGTCTCTTAACATTTTGCCATACCTCGCTTCGTTTCCGAGATATTTGCAGATTTATCTCAAGGGAATGGGCCTGACGGACATATTTCGAGATATTTCTTCTTCTTGTTGTTCTTCTTCTGCACAGCTAAGCTGGAAGTGGCATTTGCGGCTCGCACTAGTGCAGAGTTATCTCAAAGAAAGGGGCCACGGTGTTTCTGTATCTCTATTATGTTGGTGCGGCTTCGGAACTGTTAAATATCTTGATATATCTCGAGAACTACACATCTGATCAAAAAATATCATAGAACATAAAAAGTAGGAAACTTAATTCTCTGCAAAAAAGGTCTCTTAGCATTTTGCCATAGCTCGCTTCGTTTCCGAGATATTTGCAGATTTATCTCAAGGGAAGGGGCCTGACGGACATATTTCGAGATATTTCTTCTTCTTGTTGTTCTTCTTCTGCACAGCTAAGCTGGAAGTGGCATTTGCGGCTCGCACTAGTGCAGAGTTATCTCAAAGAAAGGGGCCACGGTGTTTCTGTATCTCTATTATGTTGTTGCGGCTTCGGAACTGTTAAATATCTTGATATATCTCGAGAACTACGCATCTGATCAAAAAATATCATAGAACATAAAAAGTAGGAAACTTAATTCTCTACAAAAAAGGTCTCTAGGCATTTTGCCATAGCTCGCTTCGTTTCCGAGATATTTGCAGATTTATCTCAAGGGAAGGGGCCTGACGGACATATTTCGAGATATTTCTTCTTCTTGTTGTTCTTCTTCTGCACAGCTAAGCTGGAAGTGGCATTTACAGCTCGCAATAGTGCAGAGTTATCTCAAAGAAAGGGGCCACGGTGTTTCTGTATCTCTATTATGTTGGTGCGGCTTCGGAACTTTTAAATATCTTGATATATCTCGAGAACTACGCATCTGATCAAATAATATCATAGAACATAAAAAGTAGGAAACTTAATTCTCTAGAAATAAGGTCTCTTAACATTTTGCCATAGCTCGCTTCGTTTCCGAGATATTTGCAGATTTATCTCAAGGGAAGGGGCCTGACGGACATATTTCGAGATATTTCTTCTTCTTGTTGTTCTTCTTCTGCACAGCTAAGCTGGAAGTGGCATTTGCAGCTCGCAATAGTGCAGAGTTATCTCAAAGAAGGGGGCCACGGTGTTTCTGTATCTCTATTATGTTGGTGCGGCTTCGGAACTTTTAAATATCTGGATATATCTCGAGAACTACGCATCTGATCAAAAAATATCATAGAACATAAAAAGTAGGAAACTTAATTCTCTACAAAAAAGGTCTCTTAACATTTTGCCATAGCTCGCTTCGTTTCCGAGATATTTGCAGATTTATCTCGAGGGAAGGGGCCTGACGGACATATTTCGAGATATTTCTTCTTCTTGTTGTTCTTCTTTTGCACAGCTAAGCTGGAAGTGGCATTTGCGGCTCGCACTAGTGCAGAGTTATCTCAAAGAAAGGGGCCACGGTGTTTCTGTATCTCTATTATGTTGGTGCGGCTTCGGAACTTTTAAATATCTTGATATATCTCGAGAACTACGCATCTGATCATAAAATATCATAGAACATAAATTGTAGGAAACATAATTCTCTACAAAAAAGGTCTCCTAAGATTTTGCCATAGCTCGTTTTGTTTCCGAGATATTTGCAGATATATCTCAAGGGAAGGGGCCTGACGGACATATTTCGAGATATTTCTTCTTCTTGTCGTTCTTCTTCTGCACAGCTAAACTGGAAGTGGCATTTCCAGCTCGCAATAGTGCAGAGTTATCTCAAAGAAAGGGGCCACGGTGTTTCTGTAACTCTATTATGTTGGTGCGGCTTCGGAACTTTTAAATATCTTGATATATCTCGAGAACTCCTCATCTGATCAAATAATATCATAGAACATAAAAAGTGGGAAACTTAATTCTCTACAAAAAAGGTCTCTTAACATTTTGCCATACCTCGCTTCGTTTCCGAGATATTTGCAGATTTATCTCAAGGGAAGGGGCCTGACGGACATATTTCGAGATATTTCTTCTTCTTGTTGTTCTTCTTCTGCACAGCTAAGCTGGAAGTGGCATTTGCAGCTCGCAATAGTGCAGAGTTATCTCAAAGAAAGGGGCCACGGTGTTTCTGTATCTCTATTATGTTGGTGCGGCTTCGGAACTTTTAAATATCTTGATATATCTCGAGAACTCCTCATCTGATCAAATAATATCATAGAACATAAAAAGTAGGAAACTTACTTCTCTACAAATAAGGTCTCTTAACATTTTGCCATAGCTCGCTTCGTTTCCGAGATATTTGCAGATTTATCTCAAGGAAAGGGGCCTGACGGACATATTTCGAGATATTTCTTCTTCTTGTTGTTCTTCTTCTGCACAGCTAAGATGGAAGTGGCATTTGCAGCTCGTAATAGTGCAGAGTTATCTCAAAGAAAGGGGCCACGGTGTTTCTGTATCTCTATTATGTTGGTACGGCTTCGGAACTTTTAAATATCTCGATATATCTCGAAAACTACGCTTCTGATAAAAAAATATCATAGAACATAAATTGTAGGAAACATAATTCTCTACAAAAAAGGTCTCTTAACGTTTTGCCATAGCTCGCTTCGTTTCCGAGATATTTGCAGATTTATCTCAAGGGAAGGGTCCTGACGGACATATTTCGAGATACTTCTTCTTCTTGTTGTTCTTCTTCTGCACAGCTAAACTGGAAGTGGCATTTCCAGCTCGCAATAGTGAAGAGTTATCCCAAAGAAAGGGGCCACGGTGTTTCTGTATCTCTATTATGTTGGTGCGGCTTCGGAACTTTTAAATATCTTGATATATCTCGAGAAGTACGCATCTGATCGATAAATATCATAGAACATAAAAAGTTGGAAACTTCATTCTCTACAAAAAAGGTCTCTTAACATTTTGCCATAGCTCGCTTCGTTTCCGAGATATTTGCAGATTTATCTCAAGGGAAGGGGCCTGACGGACATATTTCGAGATATTTCTTCTTCTTGTTGTTCTTCTTCTGCACAGCTAAACTGGAAGTGGAATTACCAGCTCGCAATAGTGCAGAGTTATCCCAAAGAAAGGGGCCACGGTGTTTCTGTATCTCTATTATGTTGGTGCGGCTTCGGAACTTTTAAATATCTCGATATATCTCGAAAACTACGCTTCTGATCAAAAAATATCATAGAACATCAAAAGTAGGAAACATAATTCTCTACAAAAAAGGTCTCTTAACATTTTGCCATAGCTCGCTTCGTCTCCGAGATATTTGCAGATGTATCTCAATGGAAGGGGCCTGACGGACATATTTCGAGATATTTCTTCTTCTTGTTGTTCTTCTTCTGCACAGTTAAGCTGGACGTGGCATTTACAGCTCGCAATAGTGCAGAGTTATCTGAAAGGAAGGGGCCACGGTGTTTCTGTATCTCTATTATGTTGGTGCGGCTTCGGAACTTTTAAATATCTTCATATATCTCGAGAACTACGCATCTGATCAAAAAATATCATAGAACATGAAAAGTAGGAAACTTAATTCTCTACAAAAAAGGTCTCTTAACATTTTGCCATAGCTCGCTTCGTTTCCGAGATATTTGCAGATTTATCTCAAGGGAAGGGGCCTGACGGACATATTTCGAGATATTTCTTCTTCTTGTTGTTCTTCTTCTGCACAGCTATGCTGGACGTGGCATTTACAGCTCGCAATAGTGCAGAGTTATCTCAAAGAAAGGGGCCACGGTGTTTCTGTATCTGTATTATGTTGGTGCGGCTTCGGAACTTTTAAATATCTTCATATATCGCGAGAACTACGCATCTGATCAAAAAATATCATAGAACATAAAAAGTAGGAAACTTAATTCTCTACAAAAAAGGTCTCTTAACATTTTGCCATAGCTCGCTTCGTTTCCGAGATATTTGCAGATTTATCTCAAGGGAAGGGGCCTGACGGACATATTTCGAGATATTTCTTCTTCTTGTTGTTCTTCTTCTGCACAGCTAAGCTGGAAGTGGCATTTGCAGCTCGCAATAGTGCAGAGTTATCTCAAAGAAAGGGGCCACGGTGTTTCTGTATCTCTATTATGTTGGTGCGGCTTCGGAACTTTTAAATATCTTGATATATCTCGAGAACTACGCATCTGATCAAATAATATCATAGAACATAAAAAGTAGGAAACTTAATTCTCTACAAATAAGGTCTCTTAACATTTTGCCATAGCTCGCTTCGTTTCCGAGATATTTGCAGATTTATCTCAAGGGAAGGGGCCTGACGGACATATTTCGAGATATTTCTTCTTCTTGTTGTTCTTCTTCTGCACAGCTAAACTGGAAGTGGCATTTCCAGCTCGCAATAGTGCAGAGTTATCCCTAAGAAAGGGGCCACGGTGTTTCAGTATCACTATTATGTTGGTGCGGCTTCGGAACTTTTAAATATCTCGATATATCTCGAAAACTACGCTTCTGATCAAAAAATATCATAGAACATGAAAAGTAGGAAACAGAATTCTCTACAAAAAAGGTCTCCTAACATTTTGCCATAGCTCGCTTCGTTTCCGAGATATTTGCAGATGTATCTCAAGGGAAGGGGCCTGACGGACATATTTCGAGATATTTCTTCTTCTTGTTGTTCTTCTTCTGCACAGCTAAGCTGGACGTGGCATTTACAGCTCGCAATAGTGCAGAGTTATCTCAAAGGAAGGGGCAACGGTGTTTCTGTATCTCTATTATGTTGGTGCGGCTTCGGAACTTTTAAATATCTTCATATATCTCGAGAACTACGCATCTGATCAAAAAATATCATAGAACATAAAAAGTAGGAAACTTAATTCTCTACAAAAAAGGTCTCTTAACATTTTGCCATAGCTCGCTTCGTTTCCGAGATATTTGCAGATTTATCTCAAGGAAAGGGGCCTGACGGACATAATTCGAGATATTTCTTCTTCTTGTTGTTCTTCTTCTGCACAGCTAAGCTGGAAGTGGCATTTGCAGCTCGCAATAGTGCAGAGTTATCTCAAAGAAAGGGGCCACGGGGTTTCTGTATCTCTATTATGTTGGTGCGGCTTCGGAACTTTTAAATATCTTGATATATCTCGAGAACTACGCATCTGATCAAATAATATCATAGAACATAAAAAGTAGGAAACTTAATTCTCTACAAATAAGGTCTCTCAACATTTTGCCATAGCTCGCTTCGTTTCCGAGATATTTGCAGATTTATCTCAAGGGAAGGGGCCTGACGGACATATTTCGAGATATTTCTTCTTCTTGTTGTTCTTCTTCTGCACAGCTAAGCTGGAAGTGGCATTTGCAGCTCGCAATAGTGCGGAGTTATCTCAAAGAAAGGGGCCACGGTGTTTCTGTATCTCTATTATGTTGGTGCGGCTTCGGAACTTTTAAATATCTTGATATATCTCGAGAACTACGCATCTGATCAAAAAATATCATAGAACATAAAAAGTAGGAAACTTAATTCTCTACAAAAAAGGTCTCTCAACATTTTGCCATAGCTCGCTTCGTTTCCGAGATATTTGCAGATTTATCTCAAGGGAAGGGGCCTGACGGACATATTTCGAGATATTTCTTCTTCTTGTTGTTCTTCTTCTGCACAGCTAAGCTGGAAGTGGCATTCGCAGCTCGCAATAGTGCGGAGTTATCTCAAAGAAAGGGGCCACGGTGTTTCTGTATCTCTATTATGTTAGTACGGCTTCGGAACTTTTAAATATCTCGATATATCTCGAAAACTACGCTTCTGATAAAAAAATATCATAGAACATAAATTGTAGGAAACATAATTCTCTACAAAAAAGGTCTCTTAACGTTTTGCCATAGCTCGCTTCGTTTCCGAGATATTTGCAGATTTATCTCAAGGGAAGGGTCCTGACGGACATATTTCGAGATATTTCTTCTTCTTGTTGTTCTTCTTCTGCACAGCTAAACTGGAAGTGGCATTTCCAGCTCGCAATAGTGCAGAGTTATCCCAAAGAAAGGGGCCACGGTGTTTCTGTATCTCTATTATGTTGGTGCGGCTTCGGAACTTTTAAATATCTCGATATATCTCGAAAGCTACGCTTCTGATCAAAAAATATCATAGAACATAAATTGTAGGAAACATAATTCTCTACAAAAAAGGTCTCTTAACATTTTGCCATAGCTCGCTTCGTTACCGAGATATTTGCAGATTTATCTCAAGGGAAGGGTCCTGACGGACATATTTCGGGATATTTCTTCTTCTTGTTGTTCTTCTTCTGCACGGCTAAACTGGAAGTGGCATTTCCAGCTCGCAATAGTGCAGAGTTATCTCAAAGAAAGGGGCCACGGTGTTTCTGTATCTCTATTATGTTGGTGCGGCTTCGGAACTTTTAAATATCTTGATATATCTCGGGAACTACGCATCTGATCAAAAAATATCATAGAACATAAAAAGTAGGAAACTTAATTCTCTACAAAAAAGGTCTCTTAACATTTTTCCATAGCTCTCTTCGTTTCCGAGATATTTGCAGATTTATCTCAAGGGAAGGGGCCTGACGGACATATTTCGAGATATTTCTTCTTCTTGTTGTTCTTCTTCTGCACAGCTAAGCTGGAAGTGGCATTTGCAGCTCGCAATAGTGCAGAGTTATCTCAAAGAAAGGGGCCACGGTGTTTCTGTATCTCTATTATGTTGGTGCGGCTTCGGAACTTTTAAATATCTTGATATATCTCGAGAACTACGCATCTGATCAAAAAGTATCATAGAACATAAAAAGTAGGAAACTTAATTCTCTACAAAAAGGTCTCTCAACATTTTGCCATAGCTCGCTTCGTTTCCGAGATATTTGCAGATTTATCTCAAGGGAAGGGGCCTGACGGACATATTTCGAGATATTTCTTCTTCTTGTTGTTCTTCTTCTGCACAGCTAAGCTGGAAGTGGCATTTGCGGCTCGCACTAGTGCAGAGTTATCTCAAAGAAAGGGGCCACGGTGTTTCTGTATCTCTATTATGTTGGTGCGGCTTCGGAACTTTGAAATATCTCGATATATCTCGAAAACTACGCTTCTGATCAAAAAATATCATAGAACATAAATTGTAGGAAACTTAATTCTCTACAAATAAAGTCTCTTAACATTTTGCCATAGCTCGCTTCGTTTCCGAGATATTTGCAGATTTATCTCAAGGGAAGGGGCCTGACGGACATATTTCGAGATATTTCTTCTTTTTGTTGTTCTTCTTCTGCACAGCTAAGCTGGAAGTGGCATTTGCAGCTCACAATAGTGCAGAGTTATCTCAAAGAATGGGGCCACGGTGTTTCTGTATCTCTATTATGTTGGTGCGGCTTCGGAACTTTTAAATATCTTGATATATCTCGAGAACTACGCATCTGATCAAAAAATATCATAGAACATAAAAAGTAGGAAACTTAATTCTCTACAAATAAAGTCTCTTAACATTTTGCCATAGCTCGCTTCGTTTCCGAGATATTCGCAGATTTATCTCAAGGGAAGGGGCCTGACGGACATATTTCGAGATATTTCTTCTTCTTGTTGTTCTTCTTCTGCACAGCTAAGCTGGAAGTGGCATTTGCAGCTCGCAATAGTGCAGAGTTATCTCAAAGAAAGGGGCCACGGTGTTTCTGTATCTCTATTATGTTGGTGCGGCTTCGGAACTTTTAAATATCTTAATATATCTCGGGAACTACGTATCTGATCAAAAAATATCATAGAACATAAATTGTAGGAAAGATAATTCTCTACAAAAAACGTCTCTTAACGTTTTGCCATAGCTCGCTTCGTTTCCGAGATATTTGCAGATTTATCTCAAGGGAAGGGTCGTGACGGACATATTTCGAGGTATTTCTTCTTCTTGTTGTTCTTCTTCTGCACAGCTAAGCTGGAAGTGGCATTTCCAGCTCGCAATAGTGCAGAGTTATCCCAAAGAAAGGGGCCACGGTGTTTCTGTATCTCTATTATGTTGGTGCGGCTTCGGAACTTTTAAATATCTCGATATATCTCGAAAACTACGCTTCTGATCGAAAAATATCATAGAACATAAATTGTAGGAAACATAATTCTCTACAAAAAAGGTATCTTAACATTTTGCCATAGCTCGCTTCGTTTCCGAGATATTTGCAGATTTATCTCAAGGGAAGGGTCCTGACGGACATATTTCGGGATATTTCTTCTTCTTGTTGTTCTTCTTCTGCACAGCTAAACTGGAAGTGGCATTTCCAGCTCGCAATAGTGCAGAGTTATCTCAAAGAAACGGGCCACGGTGTTTCTGTATCTCTATTATGTTGGTGCGGCTTCGGAACTTTTAAATATCTTGATATATCTCGGGAACTACGCATCTGCTCAAAAAATATCATAGAACATAAAAAGTAGGAAACTTAATTCTCTACAAAAAAGGTCTCTTAACATTTTTCCATAGCTCTCTTCGTTTCCGAGGTATTTGCAGATATATCTCAAGGGAAGGGGCCTGACGGACATATTTCGAGATATTTCTTCTTCTTGTTGTTCTTCTTCTGCACAGCTAAGCTGGAAGTGGCATTTGCGGCTCGCACTAGTGCAGAGTTATCTCAAAGAAAGGGGCCACGGTGTTTCTGTATCTCTATTATGTTGGTGCGGCTTCGGAACTGTTAAATATCTTGATATATCTCGAGAACTACACATCTGATCAAAAAATATCATAGAACATAAAAAGTAGGAAACTTAATTCTCTGCAAAAAAGGTCTCTTAGCATTTTGCCATAGCTCGCTTCGTTTCCGAGATATTTGCAGATTTATCTCAAGGGAAGGGGCCTGACGGACATATTTCGAGATATTTCTTCTTCTTGTTGTTCTTCTTCTGCACAGCTAAGCTGGAAGTGGCATTTGCGGCTCGCACTAGTGCAGAGTTATCTCAAAGAAAGGGGCCACGGTGTTTCTGTATCTCTATTATATTGGTGCGGCTTCGGAACTTTTAAATATCTGGATATATCTCGACAACTACGCATCTGATCAAAAAATATCATAGAACATAAAAAGTAGCAAACTTAATTCTCTACAAAAAAGGTCTCTTAACATTTTGCCATAGCTCGCTTCATTTCCGAGATATTTGCAGATTTATCTCGAGGGAAGGGGCCTGACGGACATATTTCGAGATATTTCTTCTTCTTGTTGTTCTTCTTCTGCACAGCTAAGCTGGAAGTGGCATTTGCGGCTCGCACTAGTGCAGAGTTATCTCAAAGAAAGGGGCCACGGTGTTACTGTATCTCTATTATGTTGGTGCGGCTTCGGAACTTTTAAATATCTCGATATATCTCGAAAACTACGCTTCTGATCAAAAAATATCATAGAACATAAATTGTAGGAAACATAATTCTCTACAAAAAAGGTCTCCTAAGATTTTGCCATAGCTCGTTTCGTTTCCGAGATATTTGCAGATATATCTCAAGGGAAGGGGCCTGACGGACATATTTCGAGATATTTCTTCTTCTTGTTGTTCTTCTTCTGCACAGCTAAGCTGGAAGTGGCATTTGCAGCTCGCAATAGTGCAGAGTTATCTCAAAGAAAGGGGCCACGGTGTTTCTGTATCTCTATTATGTTGGTGCGGCTTCGGAACTTTTAAATATCTTGATATATCTCGAGAACTACGCATCTGATCAAAAAATATCATAGAACATAAAAAGTAGCAAACTTAATTCTCTACAAAAAAGGTCTCTTAATATTTTGCCATAGCTCGCTTCGTTTCCGAGATATTTGCAGATTTATCTGAAGGGAAGGGGCCTGACGGACATGTTTCGAGATATTTCTTCTTCTTGTTGTTCTTCTTCTGCACAGCTAAACTGGAAGTGGCATTTGCAGCTCGCAATAGTGCAGAGTTATCTCAAAGAAAGGGGCCACGGTGTTTCTGTATCTCTATTATGTTGGTGCGGCTTCGGAACTTTTAAATATCTCGATATATCTCGAAAACTACGCATCTGATCATAAAATATCATAGAACATAAAAAGTAGCAAACTTAATTCTCTACAAAAAAGGTCTCTTAACATTTTGCCATAGCTCGCTTCGTTTCCGAGATATTTGCAGATTTATCTCAAGGGAAGGGTCCTGACGGACATATTTCGGGATATTTCTTCTTCTTGTTGTTCTTCTTCTGCACGGCTAAACTGGAAGTGGCATTTCCAGCTCGCAATAGTGCAGAGTTATCTCAAAGAAAGGGGCCACGGTGTTTCTGTATCTCTATTATGTTGGTGCGGCTTCGGAACTTTTAAATATCTTGATATATCTCGGGAACTACGCATCTGATCAAAAAATATCATAGAACATAAAAAGTAGGAAACTTAATTCTCTACAAAAAAGGTCTCTTAACATTTTTCCATAGCTCTCTTCGTTTCCGAGATATTTGCAGATTTATCTCAAGGGAAGGGGCCTGACGGACATATTTCGAGATATTTCTTCTTCTTGTTGTTCTTCTTCTGCACAGCTAAGCTGGAAGTGGCATTTGCGGCTCGCACTAGTGCAGAGTTATCTCAAAGAAAGGGGCCACGGTGCTTCGGTATCTCTATTATGTTGGTGCGGCTTCGGAACTTTGAAATATCTCGATATATCTCGAAAACTACGCTTCTGATCAAAAAATATCATAGAACATAAATTGTAGGAAACTTAATTCTCTACAAATAAAGTCTCTTAACATTTTGCCATAGCTCGCTTCGTTTCCGAGATATTTGCAGATTTATCTCAAGGGAAGGGGCCTGACGGACATATTTCGAGATATTTCTTCTTTTTGTTGTTCTTCTTCTGCACAGCTAAGCTGGAAGTGGCATTTGCAGCTCACAATAGTGCAGAGTTATCTCAAAGAATGGGGCCACGGTGTTTCTGTATCTCTATTATGTTGGTGCGGCTTCGGAACTTTTAAATATCTCGATATATCTCGGGAACTACGCATCTGATCAAAAAATATCATAGAACATAAATTGTAGGAAAGATAATTCTCTACAAAAAACGTCTCTTAACGTTTTGCCATAGCTCGCTTCGTTTCCGAGATATTTGCAGATTTATCTCAAGGGAAGGGTCGTGACGGACATATTTCGAGGTATTTCTTCTTCTTGTTGTTCTTCTTCTGCACAGCTAAGCTGGAAGTGGCATTTCCAGCTCGCAATAGTGCAGAGTTATCCCAAAGAAAGGGGCCACGGTGTTTCTGTATCTCTATTATGTTGGTGCGGCTTCGGAACTTTTAAATATCTCGATATATCTCGAAAACTACGCTTCTGATCGAAAAATATCATAGAACATAAATTGTAGGAAACATAATTCTCTACAAAAAAGGTATCTTAACATTTTGCCATAGCTCGCTTCGTTTCCGAGATATTTGCAGATTTATCTCAAGGGAAGGGGCCTGACGGACATATTTCGGGATATTTCTTCTTCTTGTTGTTCTTCTTCTGCACAGCTAAACTGGAAGTGGCATTTCCAGCTCGCAATAGTGCAGAGTTATCTCAAAGAAAGGGGCCACGGTGTTTCTGTATCTCTATTATGTTGGTGCGGCTTCGGAACTTTTAAATATCTCGATATATCTCGAAAACTACGCTTCTGATCAAAAAATATCATAGAACATAAATTGTAGGAAACATAATTCTCTACAAATAAAGTCTCTTAACATTTTGCCATAGCTCGCTTCGTTTCCGAGATATTTGCAGATTTATCTCAAGGGAAGGGGCCTGACGGACATATTTCGAGATATTTCTTCTTTTTGTTGTTCTTCTTCTGCACAGCTAAGCTGGAAGTGGCATTTGCAGCTCGCAATAGTGCAGAGTTATCTCAAAGGATGGGGCCACGGTGTTTCTGTATCTCTATTATGTTGGTGCGGCTTCGGAACTTTTAAATATCTTGATATATCTCGAGAACTACGCATCTGATCAAAAAATATCATAGAACATAAAAAGTAGGAAACTTAATTCTCTACAAATAAAGTCTCTTAACATTTTGCCATAGCTCGCTTCGTTTCCGAGATATTTGCAGATTTATCTCAAGGGAAGGGGCCTGACGGACATATTTCGAGATATTTCTTCTTCTTGTTGTTCTTCTTCTGCACAGCTAAACTGGAAGTGGCATTTCCAGCTCGCAATAGTGCAGAGTTATCCCAAAGAAAGGGGCCACGGTGTTTCTGTATCTCTATTATGTTGGTGCGGCTTCGGAACTTTTAAATATCTCGATATATCTCGAAAGCTACGCTTCTGATCAAAAAATATCATAGAACATAAATTGTAGGAAACATAATTCTCTACAAAAAAGGTCTCTTAACATTTTGCCATAGCTCGCTTCGTTACCGAGATATTTGCAGATTTATCTCAAGGGAAGGGTCCTGACGGACATATTTCGGGATATTTCTTCTTCTTGTTGTTCTTCTTCTGCACGGCTAAACTGGAAGTGGCATTTCCAGCTCGCAATAGTGCAGAGTTATCTCAAAGAAAGGGGCCACGGTGTTTCTGTATCTCTATTATGTTGGTGCGGCTTCGGAACTTTTAAATATCTTGATATATCTCGGGAACTACGCATCTGATCAAAAAATATCATAGAACATAAAAAGTAGGAAACTTAATTCTCTACAAAAAAGGTCTCTTAACATTTTTCCATAGCTCTCTTCGTTTCCGAGATATTTGCAGATTTATCTCAAGGGAAGGGGCCTGACGGACATATTTCGAGATATTTCTTCTTCTTGTTGTTCTTCTTCTGCACAGCTAAGCTGGAAGTGGCATTTGCAGCTCGCAATAGTGCAGAGTTATCTCAAAGAAAGGGGCCACGGTGTTTCTGTATCTCTATTATGTTGGTGCGGCTTCGGAACTTTTAAATATCTTGATATATCTCGGGAACTACGCATCTGATCAAAAAATATCATAGAACATAAAAAGTAGGAAACTTAATTCTCTACAAAAAAGGTCTCTTAACATTTTTCCATAGCTCTCTTCGTTTCCGAGATATTTGCAGATTTATGTCAAGGGAAGGGGCCTGACGGACATATTTCGAGATATTTCTTCTTCTTGTTGTTCTTGTTCTGCCCAGCTAAGCTGGAAGTGGCATTTGCGGCTCGCACTAGTGCAGAGTTATCTCAAAGAAAGGGGCCACGGTGTTTCTGTATCCCTATTATGTTGGTGCGGCTTCGGAACTTTGAAATATCTCGATATATCTCGAAAACTACGCTTCTGATCAAAAAATATCATAGAACATAAATTGTAGGAAACATAATTCTCTACAAATAAAGTCTCTTAACATTTTGCCATAGCTCGCTTCGTTTCCGAGATATTTGCAGATTTATCTCAAGGGAAGGGGCCTGACGGACATATTTCGAGATATTTCTTCTTTTTGTTGTTCTTCTTCTGCACAGCTAAGCTGGAAGTGGCATTTGCAGCTCGCAATAGTGCAGAGTTATCTCAAAGGATGGGGCCACGGTGTTTCTGTATCTCTATTATGTTGGTGCGGCTTCGGAACTTTTAAATATCTTGATATATCTCGAGAACTACGCATCTGATCAAAAAATATCATAGAACATAAAAAGTAGGAAACTTAATTCTCTACAAATAAAGTCTCTTAACATTTTGCCATAGCTCGCTTCGTTTCCGAGATATTTGCAGATTTATCTCAAGGGAAGGGGCCTGACGGACATATTTCGAGATATTTCTTCTTCTTGTTGTTCTTCTTCTGCACAGCTAAACTGGAAGTGGCATTTCCAGCTCGCAATAGTGCAGAGTTATCCCAAAGAAAGGGGCCACGGTGTTTCTGTATCTCTATTATGTTGGTGCGGCTTCGGAACTTTTAAATATCTCGATATATCTCGAAAGCTACGCTTCTGATCAAAAAATATCATAGAACATAAATTGTAGGAAACATAATTCTCTACAAAAAAGGTCTCTTAACATTTTGCCATAGCTCGCTTCGTTACCGAGATATTTGCAGATTTATCTCAAGGGAAGGGTCCTGACGGACATATTTCGGGATATTTCTTCTTCTTGTTGTTCTTCTTCTGCACGGCTAAACTGGAAGTGGCATTTCCAGCTCGCAATAGTGCAGAGTTATCTCAAAGAAAGGGGCCACGGTGTTTCTGTATCTCTATTATGTTGGTGCGGCTTCGGAACTTTTAAATATCTTGATATATCTCGGGAACTACGCATCTGATCAAAAAATATCATAGAACATAAAAAGTAGGAAACTTAATTCTCTACAAAAAAGGTCTCTTAACATTTTTCCATAGCTCTCTTCGTTTCCGAGATATTTGCAGATTTATCTCAAGGGAAGGGGCCTGACGGACATATTTCGAGATATTTCTTCTTCTTGTTGTTCTTCTTCTGCACAGCTAAGCTGGAAGTGGCATTTGCAGCTCGCAATAGTGCAGAGTTATCTCAAAGAAAGGGGCCACGGTGTTTCTGTATCTCTATTATGTTGGTGCGGCTTCGGAACTTTTAAATATCTTGATATATCTCGAGAACTACGCATCTGATCAAAAAGTATCATAGAACATAAAAAGTAGGAAACTTAATTCTCTACAAAAAGGTCTCTCAACATTTTGCCATAGCTCGCTTCGTTTCCGAGATATTTGCAGATTTATCTCAAGGGAAGGGGCCTGACGGACATATTTCGAGATATTTCTTCTTCTTGTTGTTCTTCTTCTGCACAGCTAAGCTGGAAGTGGCATTTGCGGCTCGCACTAGTGCAGAGTTATCTCAAAGAAAGGGGCCACGGTGTTTCTGTATCTCTATTATGTTGGTGCGGCTTCGGAACTTTGAAATATCTCGATATATCTCGAAAACTACGCTTCTGATCAAAAAATATCATAGAACATAAATTGTAGGAAACTTAATTCTCTACAAATAAAGTCTCTTAACATTTTGCCATAGCTCGCTTCGTTTCCGAGATATTTGCAGATTTATCTCAAGGGAAGGGGCCTGACGGACATATTTCGAGATATTTCTTCTTTTTGTTGTTCTTCTTCTGCACAGCTAAGCTGGAAGTGGCATTTGCAGCTCACAATAGTGCAGAGTTATCTCAAAGAATGGGGCCACGGTGTTTCTGTATCTCTATTATGTTGGTGCGGCTTCGGAACTTTTAAATATCTTGATATATCTCGAGAACTACGCATCTGATCAAAAAATATCATAGAACATAAAAAGTAGGAAACTTAATTCTCTACAAATAAAGTCTCTTAACATTTTGCCATAGCTCGCTTCGTTTCCGAGATATTCGCAGATTTATCTCAAGGGAAGGGGCCTGACGGACATATTTCGAGATATTTCTTCTTCTTGTTGTTCTTCTTCTGCACAGCTAAGCTGGAAGTGGCATTTGCAGCTCGCAATAGTGCAGAGTTATCTCAAAGGATGGGGCCACGGTGTTTCTGTATCTCTATTATGTTGGTGCGGCTTCGGAACTTTTAAATATCTCGATATATCTCGAAAGCTACGCTTCTGATCAAAAAATATCATAGAACATAAATTGTAGGAAACATAATTCTCTACAAAAAAGGTCTCTTAACATTTTGCCATAGCTCGCTTCGTTACCGAGATATTTGCAGATTTATCTCAAGGGAAGGGTCCTGACGGACATATTTCGGGATATTTCTTCTTCTTGTTGTTCTTCTTCTGCACGGCTAAACTGGAAGTGGCATTTCCAGCTCGCAATAGTGCAGAGTTATCTCAAAGAAAGGGGCCACGGTGTTTCTGTATCTCTATTATGTTGGTGCGGCTTCGGAACTTTTAAATATCTTGATATATCTCGGGAACTACGCATCTGATCAAAAAATATCATAGAACATAAAAAGTAGGAAACTTAATTCTCTACAAAAAAGGTCTCTTAACATTTTTCCATAGCTCTCTTCGTTTCCGAGATATTTGCAGATTTATCTCAAGGGAAGGGGCCTGACGGACATATTTCGAGATATTTCTTCTTCTTGTTGTTCTTCTTCTGCACAGCTAAGCTGGAAGTGGCATTTGCAGCTCGCAATAGTGCAGAGTTATCTCAAAGAAAGGGGCCACGGTGTTTCTGTATCTCTATTATGTTGGTGCGGCTTCGGAACTTTTAAATATCTTGATATATCTCGAGAACTACGCATCTGATCAAAAAGTATCATAGAACATAAAAAGTAGGAAACTTAATTCTCTACAAAAAGGTCTCTCAACATTTTGCCATAGCTCGCTTCGTTTCCGAGATATTTGCAGATTTATCTCAAGGGAAGGGGCCTGACGGACATATTTCGAGATATTTCTTCTTCTTGTTGTTCTTCTTCTGCACAGCTAAGCTGGAAGTGGCATTTGCGGCTCGCACTAGTGCAGAGTTATCTCAAAGAAAGGGGCCACGGTGTTTCTGTATCTCTATTATGTTGGTGCGGCTTCGGAACTTTGAAATATCTCGATATATCTCGAAAACTACGCTTCTGATCAAAAAATATCATAGAACATAAATTGTAGGAAACTTAATTCTCTACAAATAAAGTCTCTTAACATTTTGCCATAGCTCGCTTCGTTTCCGAGATATTTGCAGATTTATCTCAAGGGAAGGGGCCTGACGGACATATTTCGAGATATTTCTTCTTTTTGTTGTTCTTCTTCTGCACAGCTAAGCTGGAAGTGGCATTTGCAGCTCACAATAGTGCAGAGTTATCTCAAAGAATGGGGCCACGGTGTTTCTGTATCTCTATTATGTTGGTGCGGCTTCGGAACTTTTAAATATCTTGATATATCTCGAGAACTACGCATCTGATCAAAAAATATCATAGAACATAAAAAGTAGGAAACTTAATTCTCTACAAATAAAGTCTCTTAACATTTTGCCATAGCTCGCTTCGTTTCCGAGATATTCGCAGATTTATCTCAAGGGAAGGGGCCTGACGGACATATTTCGAGATATTTCTTCTTCTTGTTGTTCTTCTTCTGCACAGCTAAGCTGGAAGTGGCATTTGCAGCTCGCAATAGTGCAGAGTTATCTCAAAGGATGGGGCCACGGTGTTTCTGTATCTCTATTATGTTGGTGCGGCTTCGGAACTTTTAAATATCTCGATATATCTCGAAAGCTACGCTTCTGATCAAAAAATATCATAGAACATAAATTGTAGGAAACATAATTCTCTACAAAAAAGGTCTCTTAACATTTTGCCATAGCTCGCTTCGTTACCGAGATATTTGCAGATTTATCTCAAGGGAAGGGTCCTGACGGACATATTTCGGGATATTTCTTCTTCTTGTTGTTCTTCTTCTGCACGGCTAAACTGGAAGTGGCATTTCCAGCTCGCAATAGTGCAGAGTTATCTCAAAGAAAGGGGCCACGGTGTTTCTGTATCTCTATTATGTTGGTGCGGCTTCGGAACTTTTAAATATCTTGATATATCTCGGGAACTACGCATCTGATCAAAAAATATCATAGAACATAAAAAGTAGGAAACTTAATTCTCTACAAAAAAGGTCTCTTAACATTTTTCCATAGCTCTCTTCGTTTCCGAGATATTTGCAGATTTATCTCAAGGGAAGGGGCCTGACGGACATATTTCGAGATATTTCTTCTTCTTGTTGTTCTTCTTCTGCACAGCTAAGCTGGAAGTGGCATTTGCAGCTCGCAATAGTGCAGAGTTATCTCAAAGAAAGGGGCCACGGTGTTTCTGTATCTCTATTATGTTGGTGCGGCTTCGGAACTTTTAAATATCTTGATATATCTCGAGAACTACGCATCTGATCAAAAAGTATCATAGAACATAAAAAGTAGGAAACTTAATTCTCTACAAAAAGGTCTCTCAACATTTTGCCATAGCTCGCTTCGTTTCCGAGATATTTGCAGATTTATCTCAAGGGAAGGGGCCTGACGGACATATTTCGAGATATTTCTTCTTCTTGTTGTTCTTCTTCTGCACAGCTAAGCTGGAAGTGGCATTTGCGGCTCGCACTAGTGCAGAGTTATCTCAAAGAAAGGGGCCACGGTGTTTCTGTATCTCTATTATGTTGGTGCGGCTTCGGAACTTTTAAATATCTTGATATATCTCGAGAACTACGCATCTGATCAAAAAGTATCATAGAACATAAAAAGTAGGAAACTTAATTCTCTACAAAAAGGTCTCTCAACATTTTGCCATAGCTCGCTTCGTTTCCGAGATATTTGCAGATTTATCTCAAGGGAAGGGGCCTGACGGACATATTTCGAGATATTTCTTCTTCTTGTTGTTCTTCTTCTGCACAGCTAAGCTGGAAGTGGCATTTGCGGCTCGCACTAGTGCAGAGTTATCTCAAAGAAAGGGGCCACGGTGTTTCTGTATCTCTATTATGTTGGTGCGGCTTCGGAACTTTGAAATATCTCGATATATCTCGAAAACTACGCTTCTGATCAAAAAATATCATAGAACATAAATTGTAGGAAACTTAATTCTCTACAAATAAAGTCTCTTAACATTTTGCCATAGCTCGCTTCGTTTCCGAGATATTTGCAGATTTATCTCAAGGGAAGGGGCCTGACGGACATATTTCGAGATATTTCTTCTTTTTGTTGTTCTTCTTCTGCACAGCTAAGCTGGAAGTGGCATTTGCAGCTCACAATAGTGCAGAGTTATCTCAAAGAATGGGGCCACGGTGTTTCTGTATCTCTATTATGTTGGTGCGGCTTCGGAACTTTTAAATATCTTGATATATCTCGAGAACTACGCATCTGATCAAAAAATATCATAGAACATAAAAAGTAGGAAACTTAATTCTCTACAAATAAAGTCTCTTAACATTTTGCCATAGCTCGCTTCGTTTCCGAGATATTCGCAGATTTATCTCAAGGGAAGGGGCCTGACGGACATATTTCGAGATATTTCTTCTTCTTGTTGTTCTTCTTCTGCACAGCTAAGCTGGAAGTGGCATTTGCAGCTCGCAATAGTGCAGAGTTATCTCAAAGAAAGGGGCCACGGTGTTTCTGTATCTCTATTATGTTGGTGCGGCTTCGGAACTTTGAAATATCTCGATATATCTCGAAAACTACGCTTCTGATCAAAAAATATCATAGAACATAAATTGTAGGAAACATAATTCTCTACAAATAAAGTCTCTTAACATTTTGCCATAGCTCGCTTCGTTTCCGAGATATTTGCAGATTTATCTCAAGGGAAGGGGCCTGACGGACATATTTCGAGATATTTCTTCTTTTTGTTGTTCTTCTTCTGCACAGCTAAGCTGGAAGTGGCATTTGCAGCTCGCAATAGTGCAGAGTTATCTCAAAGGATGGGGCCACGGTGTTTCTGTATCTCTATTATGTTGGTGCGGCTTCGGAACTTTTAAATATCTTGATATATCTCGAGAACTACGCATCTGATCAAAAAATATCATAGAACATAAAAAGTGGGAAACTTAATTCTCTACAAAAAAGGTCTCTTAACATTTTGCCATAGCTCGCTTCGTTTCCGAGATATTTGCAGATTTATCTCAAGGGAATGGGCCTGACGGACATATTTCGAGATATTTCTTCTTCTTGTTGTTCTTCTTCTGCACAGCTAAGCTGGAAGTGGCATTTGCGGCTCGCACTAGTGCAGAGTTATCTCAAAGAAAGGGGCCACGGTGTTTCTGTATCTCTATTATGTTGGTGCGGCTTCGGAACTGTTAAATATCTTGATATATCTCGAGAACTACACATCTGATCAAAAAATATCATAGAACGTAAAAAGTAGGAAACTTAATTCTCTGCAAAAAAGGTCTCTTAGCATTTTGCCATAGCTCGCTTCGTTTCCGAGATATTTGCAGATTTATCTCAAGGGAAGGGGCCTGACGGACATATTTCGAGATATTTCTTCTTCTTGTTGTTCTTCTTCTGCACAGCTAAGCTGGAAGTGGCATTTGCGGCTCGCACTAGTGCAGAGTTATCTCAAAGAAAGGGGCCACGGTGTTTCTGTATCTCTATTATGTTGGTGCGGCTTCGGAACTTTTAAATATCTGGATATATCTCGAGAACTACGCATCTGATCAAAAAATATCATAGAACATAAAAAGTAGCAAACTTAATTCTCTACAAAAAAGGTCTCTTAACATTTTGCCATAGCTCGCTTCATTTCCGAGATATTTGCAGATTTATCTCGAGGGAAGGGGCCTGACGGACATATTTCGAGATATTTCTTCTTCTTGTTGTTCTTCTTCTGCACAGCTAAGCTGGAAGTGGCATTTGCGGCTCGCACTAGTGCAGGGTTATCTCAAAGAAAGGGGCCACGGTGTTACTGTATCTCTATTATGTTGGTGCGTCTTCGGAACTTTTAAATATCTCGATATATCTCGAAAACTACGCTTCTGATCAAAAAATATCATAGAACATAAATTGTAGGAAACATAATTCTCTACAAAAAAGGTCTCCTAAGATTTTGCCATAGCTCGCTTCGTTTCCGAGATATTTGCAGATTTATCTCAAGGGAAGGGGCCTGACGGACATATTTCGAGATATTTCTTCTCCTTGTTGTTCTTCTTCTGCACAGCTAAACTGGAAGTGGCATTTCCAGCTCGCAATAGTGCAGAGTTATCTCAAAGAAAGGGGCCACGGTGTTTCTGTATCTCTATTATGTTGGTGCGGCTTCGGAACTTTTAAATATCTTGATATATCTCGAGAACTACGCATCTGATCAAAAAATATCATAGAACATAAAAAGTAGGAAACTTAATTCTCTACAAATAAAGTCTCTTAACATTTTGCCATAGCTCGCTTCGTTTCCGAGATATTTGCAGATTTATCTCAAGGGAAGGGGCCTGACGGACATATTTCGAGATATTTCTTCTTCTTGTTGTTCTTCTTCTGCACAGCTAAGCTGGAAGTGGCATTTGCAGCTCGCAATAGTGCAGAGTTATCTCAAAGGATGGGGCCACGGTGTTTCTGTATCTCTATTATGTTGGTGCGGCTTCGGAACTTTTAAATATCTTGATATATCTCGAGAACTACGCATCTGATCAAAAAATATCATAGAACATAAAAAGTAGGAAACTTAATTCTCTACAAAAAAGGTCTCTTAACATTTTGCCATAGCTCGCTTCGTTTCCGAGATATTTGCAGATTTATCTCAAGGGAATGGGCCTGACGGACATATTTCGAGATATTTCTTCTTCTTGTTGTTCTTCTTCTGCACAGCTAAGCTGGAAGTGGCATTTGCGGCTCGCACTAGTGCAGAGTTATCTCAAAGAAAGGGGCCACGGTGTTTCTGTATCTCTATTATGTTGGTGCGGCTTCGGAACTGTTAAATATCTTGATATATCTCGAGAACTACACATCTGATCAAAAAATATCATAGAACGTAAAAAGTAGGAAACTTAATTCTCTGCAAAAAAGGTCTCTTAGCATTTTGCCATAGCTCGCTTCGTTTCCGAGATATTTGCAGATTTATCTCAAGGGAAGGGGCCTGACGGACATATTTCGAGATATTTCTTCTTCTTGTTGTTCTTCTTCTGCACAGCTAAGCTGGAAGTGGCATTTGCGGCTCGCACTAGTGCAGAGTTATCTCAAAGAAAGGGGCCACGGTGTTTCTGTATCTCTATTATGTTGGTGCGGCTTCGGAACTTTTAAATATCTGGATATATCTCGAGAACTACGCATCTGATCAAAAAATATCATAGAACATAAAAAGTAGCAAACTTAATTCTCTACAAAAAAGGTCTCTTAACATTTTGCCATAGCTCGCTTCATTTCCGAGATATTTGCAGATTTATCTCGAGGGAAGGGGCCTGACGGACATATTTCGAGATATTTCTTCTTCTTGTTGTTCTTCTTCTGCACAGCTAAGCTGGAAGTGGCATTTGCGGCTCGCACTAGTGCAGAGTTATCTCAAAGAAAGGGGCCACGGTGTTACTGTATCTCTATTATGTTGGTGCGTCTTCGGAACTTTTAAATATCTCGATATATCTCGAAAACTACGCTTCTGATCAAAAAATATCATAGAACATAAATTGTAGGAAACATAATTCTCTACAAAAAAGGTCTCCTAAGATTTTGCCATAGCTCGCTTCGTTTCCGAGATATTTGCAGATTTATCTCAAGGGAAGGGGCCTGACGGACATATTTCGAGATATTTCTTCTCCTTGTTGTTCTTCTTCTGCACAGCTAAACTGGAAGTGGCATTTCCAGCTCGCAATAGTGCAGAGTTATCTCAAAGAAAGGGGCCACGGTGTTTCTGTATCTCTATTATGTTGGTGCGGCTTCGGAACTTTTAAATATCTTGATATATCTCGAGAACTACGCATCTGATCAAAAAATATCATAGAACATAAAAAGTAGGAAACTTAATTCTCTACAAATAAAGTCTCTTAACATTTTGCCATAGCTCGCTTCGTTTCCGAGATATTTGCAGATTTATCTCAAGGGAAGGGGCCTGACGGACATATTTCGAGTTATTTCTTCTTCTTGTTGTTCTTCTTCTGCACAGCTAAGCTGGAAGTGGCATTTGCAGCTCGCAATAGTGCAGAGTTATCTCAAAGAAAGGGGCCACGGTGTTTCTGTATCTCTATTATGTTGGTGCGGCTTCGGAACTTTTAAATATCTCGATACATCTCGAAAACTACGCTTCTGATCAAAAAATATCATAGAACATAAATTGTAGGAAACATAATTCTCTACAAACAAGGTCTCTTAACATTTTGCCATAGCTCGCTTCGTTTCCGAGATATTTGCAGATTTATCTCAAGGGAAGGGGCCTGACGGACATATTTCGAGATATTTCTCCTTCTTGTTGTTCTTCTTCTGCACAGCTAAGCTGGAAGTGGCATTTGCAGCTCGCAATAGTGCAGAGTTATCTCAAAGAAAGGGGCCACGGTGTTTCTGTATCTCTATTATGTTGGTGCGGCTTCGGAACTTTTAAATATCTTGATATATCTTGAGAACTACGCATCTGATCAAAAAATATCATAGAACATAAAAAGTAGGAAACTTAATTCTCTACAAAAAAGGTCTCTTAACATTTTGCCATAGCTCGCTTCGTTTCCGAGATATTTGCAGATTTATCTCAAGGGAAGGGGCCTGACGGACATATTTCCAGATATTTCTTCTTCTTGTTGTTCTTCTTCTGCACAGCTAAGCTGGAAGTGGCATTTGCGGCTCGCACTAGTGCAGAGTTATCTCAAAGAAAGGGGCCACGGTGTTTCTGAATCTCTATTATGTTGGTGCGGCTTCGGAACTTTTAAATATCTTGATATATCTCGGGAACTACGCATCTGATCAAAAGATATCATAGAACATAAAAAGTAGGGAACTTAGTTCTCTACAAAAAAGGTATCGTAGCATTTTGCCATAGCTCACTTCGTTCCCGAGATATTTGCAGATTTATCTCAAGGGAAGGGGCCTGACGGACATATTTTGAGATTTTTCTTCTTCTTGTTGTTCTTCTTCTGCACAGCTAAGCTGGAAGTGGCATTTGCAGCTCGTAATAGTGCAGAGTTATCTCAAAGAAAGGGGCCACGGTGTTTCTGTATCTCTATTATGTTGGTGCGGCTTCGGAACTTTTAAATATCTCGATATATCTCGAAAACTACGCTTCTGATTAAAAAATATCATAGAACATAAATTGTAGGAAACATAATTCTCTACAAAAAACGTCTCTTAACATTTTGCCATAGCTCGCTTCGTTTCCGAGATATTTGCAGATTCAGCTCAAAGGAACGGGCCTGACGGACATATTTCGAGATATTTCTTCTTCTTGTTGTTCTTCCTCTGCACAGCTAAGCTGGAAGTGGCATTTGCAGCTCGCAATAGTGCAGAGTTATCTCAAAGAAAGGGGCCACGGTGTTTCTGTATCTCTATTATGTTGGTGCGGCTTCGGAACTTTTAAATATCTTGATATATCTCGAGAACTACGCATCTGATCAAAAAATATCATAGAACATAAAAAGTAGGAAACTTAATTCTCTACAAATAAAGTCTCTTAACATTTTGCCATAGCTCGCTTCGTTTCCGAGATATTTGCAGATTTATCTCAAGGGAAGGGGCCTGACGGACATATTTCGAGATATTTCTCCTTCTTGTTGTTCTTCTTCTGCACAGCTAAGCTGGAAGTGGCATTTGCAGCTCGCAATAGTGCAGAGTTATCTCAAAGAAAGGGGCCACGGTGTTTCTGTATCTCTATTATGTTGGTGCGGCTTCGGAACTTTTAAATATCTTGATATATCTTGAGAACTACGCATCTGATCAAAAAATATCATAGAACATAAAAAGTAGGAAACTTAATTCTCTACAAAAAAGGTCTCTTAACATTTTGCCATAGCTCGCTTCGTTTCCGAGATATTTGCAGATTTATCTCAAGGGAAGGGGCCTGACGGACATATTTCCAGATATTTCTTCTTCTTGTTGTTCTTCTTCTGCACAGCTAAGCTGGAAGTGGCATTTGCGGCTCGCACTAGTGCAGAGTTATCTCAAAGAAAGGGGCCACGGTGTTTCTGAATCTCTATTATGTTGGTGCGGCTTCGGAACTTTTAAATATCTTGATATATCTCGGGAACTACGCATCTGATCAAAAGATATCATAGAACATAAAAAGTAGGGAACTTAGTTCTCTACAAAAAAGGTATCGTAGCATTTTGCCATAGCTCACTTCGTTCCCGAGATATTTGCAGATTTATCTCAAGGGAAGGGGCCTGACGGACATATTTTGAGATTTTTCTTCTTCTTGTTGTTCTTCTTCTGCACAGCTAAGCTGGAAGTGGCATTTGCAGCTCGTAATAGTGCAGAGTTATCTCAAAGAAAGGGGCCACGGTGTTTCTGTATCTCTATTATGTTGGTGCGGCTTCGGAACTTTTAAATATCTCGATATATCTCGAAAACTACGCTTCTGATTAAAAAATATCATAGAACATAAATTGTAGGAAACATAATTCTCTACAAAAAACGTCTCTTAACATTTTGCCATAGCTCGCTTCGTTTCCGAGATATTTGCAGATTCAGCTCAAAGGAACGGGCCTGACGGACATATTTCGAGATATTTCTTCTTCTTGTTGTTCTTCCTCTGCACAGCTAAGCTGGAAGTGGCATTTGCAGCTCGCAATAGTGCAGAGTTATCTCAAAGAAAGGGGCCACGGTGTTCCTGTATCTCTATTATGTTGGTGCGGCTTCGGAACTTTTAAATATCTTGATATATCTCGAGAACTACGCATCTGATAAAAAAATATCATAGAACATAAAAAGTAGGAAACCTAATTTTCTACAAAAAAGGTCTGTTAACATTTTGCCGTAGCTCGCTTCGTTTCCGAGATATTTGCAGATTTATCTCAAGGGAAGGGGCCCGACGGACATATTTCGAGATATTTCTTATTCTTGTTGTTCTTCTTCTGCACAGCTAAGCTGGAAGTGGCATTTGCAGCGCGCAATAGTGCAGAGTTATCTCAAAGAAAGGGGCCACGGTGTTTCTGTATCTCTATTATGTTGGTGCGGCTTCGGAACTTTTAAATATCTCGATATATCTCGAGAACTACGCATCTGATCAAAAAATATCATAGAACATAAAAAGTAGGAAACTTAATTCTCTACAAAAAAGGTCTCTTAACATTTTGCCATAGCTCGCTTGGTTTCCGAGATATTTGCAGATTTATCTCAAGGGAAGGGGGCTGACGGACATATTTCGAGATATTTCTTCTTCTTGTTGTTCTTCTTCTGCACAGCTAAGCTGGAAGTGGCATTTGCAGCTCGCAATAGTGCAGAGTTACCTCAAAGAAAGGGGCCACGGTGTTTCTGTATCTCTATTATGTTGGTGCGGCTTCGGAACTTTTAAATATCTGGATATATCTCGAGAACTACGCATCTGATCAAAAAATATCATAGAACATGAAAAGTAGGAAACTTAATTCTCTACAAAAAAGGTCGCATAAGATTTTGCGATAGCTCCCTTCGTTTCCGAGATATTTGCAGATTTATCTCAAGGGAAGGGGCCTGACGGACATATTTCGAGATATTTCTTCTTCTTGTTGTTCTTCTTCTGCACAGCTAAGCTGGAAGTGGCATTTGCAGCTCGCAATAGTGCAGAGTTATCTCAAAGAACGGGGCCACGGTGTTTCTGTATCTCTATTATGTTGGTGCGGCTTCGGAACTTTTAAATATCTTGATATATCACGAGAACTACGCATCTGATCAAAAAATATCATAGAACATAAAAAGTAGGAAACTTAATTCTCTACAAAAAAGGTCTCTTAACATTTTCCCATAGCTGGCATCGTTTCCGAGATATTTGCAGATTTATCTCAAGGGAAGGGGCCTGACGGACATATTCCGAGATATTTCTTCTTCTTGTTGTTCCTCTTCTGCACAGCTAAGCTGGAAGTGGCATTTGCAGCTCGCAATAGTGCAGAGTTATCTCAAAGAAAGAAGCCACGGTGTTACTGTACCTCTACTATGTTGGTGCAGCTTCGGAACTTTTAAATATCTTGATATATCTCGAGAACTACGCATCTGATAAAAAAATATCATAGAACATAAAAAGTAGGAAACCTAATTTTCTACAAAAAAGGTCTGTTAACATTTTGCCATAGCTCGCTTCGTTTCCGAGATATTTGCAGATATATCTCAAGGGAAGGGGCCTGACGGACATATTTCGAAATATTTCTTATTCTTGTTGTTCTTCTGCACAGCTAAGCTGGAAGTGGCATTTGCAGCTCGCAATAGTGCAGAGTTATCTCAAAGAAAGGGGCCACGGTGTTTCTGTATCTCTATTATGTTGGTGCGGCTTTGGAACTTTTAAATATCTCGATATATCTCGAAAACTACGCTTCTGATCAATAAATATCATAGAACATAAATTGTAGGAAACATAATTCTCTACAAAAAAGGTCTCTTAACGTTTTGCCATAGCTCGCTTCGTTTCCGAGATATTTGCAGATTTATCTCAAGGGAAGGGTCCTGACGGACATATTTCGAGATATTTCTTCTTCTTGTTGTTCTTCTTCTGCACAGCTAAGCTGGAAGTGGCATTTGCAGCGCGCAATAGTGCAGAGTTATCTCAAAGAAAGGGGCCACGGTATTTCTGTATCTCTATTATGTTGGTGCGGCTTCGGAACTTTTAAATATCTTGATATATCTCGAGAACTACGCATCTGATCAAAAAATATCATAGAACATAAAAAGTAGGAAACCTAATTTTCTACAAAAAAGGTCTGTTAACATTTTGCCATAGCTCGCTTCGTTTCCGAGATATTTGCAGATTTATCTCAAGGGAAGGGGCCTGACGGACATATTTCGAAATATTTCTTATTCTTGTTGTTCTTCTGCACAGCTAAGCTGGAAGTGGCATTTGCAGCTCGCAATAGTGCAGAGTTATCTCAAAGAAAGGGGCCACGGTGTTTCTGTATCTCTATTATGTTGGTGCGGCTTTGGAACTTTTAAATATCTCGATATATCTCGAAAACTACGCTTCTGATCAATAAATATCATAGAACATAAAAAGTAGGAAACTTCATTCTCTACAAAAAAGGTCTCTTAACATTTTGCCATAGCTCGCTTGGTTTCCGAGATATTTGCAGATACATCTCAAGGGAAAGGGCCTGACGGACATATTTCGAGATATTTCTTCTTCTTGTTGTTCTTCTTCTGCACAGCTAAGCTGGAAGTGGCATTTGCGGCTCGCACTAGTGCAGAGTTATCTCAAAGAAAGGGGCCACGGTGTTTCTGAATCTCTATTATGTTGGTGCGGCTTCGGAACTTTTAAATATCTTGATATATCTCGAGAACTACGCATCTGATCAAAAAATATCATAGAACGTAAAAAGTAGGAAACTTAATTCTCTACAAAAAAGGTCTCTTAACATTTTGCCATAGCTCGCTTCGTTTCCGAGATATTTGCAGATTCATCTCAAGGGAAGGGGCCTGACGGACATATTCCGAGATATTTCTTCTTCTTGTTGTTCCTCTTCTGCACAGCTAAGCTGGAAGTGGCATTTGCAGCTCGCAATAGTGCAGAGTTATCTCAAAGAAAGAGGCCACGGTGTTTCTGTACCTCTACTATGTTGGTGCAGCTTCGGAACTTTTAAATATCTTGATATATCTCGAGAACTACGCATCTGATAAAAAAATATCATAGAACATAAAAAGTGGGAAACCTAATTTTCTACAAAAAAGGTCTGTTAACATTTTGCCGTAGCTCGCTTCGTTTCCGAGATATTTGCAGATTTATCTCAAGGGAAGGGGCCTGACGGACATATTTCTAAATATTTCTTATTCTTGTTGTTCTTCTTCTGCACAGCTAAGCTGGAAGTGGCATTTGCAGCGCGCAATAGTGCAGAGTTATCTCAAAGAAAGGGGCCACGGTGTTTCTGTATCTCTGTTATGTTGGTGCGGCTTCGGAACTTTTAAATATCTCGATATATCTCGAAAACTACGCCTCTGATCAAAAAATTTCATAGAACGTAAATTGTAGGAACCATAATTCTCTACAAAAAAGGTCTCTTAACATTTTGCCATAGCTCGCTTCGTTTCCGAGATATTTGCAGATTTATCTCAAGGGAAGGGGCCTAACGGACATATTTCGAGATATTTCTTCTTCTTGTTGTTCTTCTTCTGCACAGCTAAGCTCGAAGTGGCATTTGCAGCTCGCAATAGTGCAGAGTTATCTCAAAGAAAGGGGCCACGGTGTTTCTGTATCTCTATTATGTTGGTGCGGCTTCGGAACTTTTAAATATCTTGATATATCTCGAGAACTACGCATCTGATCAAAAGATATCATAGAACATAAAAAGTAGGAAACTTAATTCTCTACAAAAAAGGTATCTCAGCATTTTGCCATAGCTCACTTCGTTCCCGAGATATTTGCAGATTTATCTCAAGGGAAGGGGCCTGACGGACATATTTCGAGATATTTCTTCTTCTTGTTGTCCTTCTTCTGCACAGCTAAGCTGGAAGTGGCATTTCCAGCTCGCAATAGTGCAGAGTTATCTCAAAGAAAGGGGCCACGGTGTTTCTGTATCTCTATTATGTTGGTGCGGCTTCGGAACTTTTAAATATCTTGATATATCTAGAGAACTACGCATCTGATAAAAAAATATCATAGAACATAAAAAGTAGGAAACCTAATTTTCTACAAAAAAGGTCTGCTAACATTTTGCCGTAGCTCGCTTCGTTTCCGAGATATTATCAGATTTATCTCAAGGGAAGGGGCCTGACGGACATATTTCGAAATATTTCTTATTCTTGTTGTTCTTCTTCTGCACAGCTAAGCTGGAAGTGGCATTTGCAGCTCGCAATAGTGCAGAGTTATCTCAAAGAAAGGGGCCACGGTGTTTCTGTATCTCTATTATGTTGGTGCGGCTTTGGAACTTTTAAATATCTCGATATATCTCGAAAACTACGCATCTGATAAAAAAATATCATAGAACATAAAAAGTGGGAAACCTAATTTTCTACAAAAAAGGTCTGTTAACATTTTGCCGTAGCTCGCTTCGTTTCCGAGATATTTGCAGATTTATCTCAAGGGAAGGGGCCTGACGGACATATTTCTAAATATTTCTTATTCTTGTTGTTCTTCTTCTGCACAGCTAAGCTGGAAGTGGCATTTGCAGCGCGCAATAGTGCAGAGTTATCTCAAAGAAAGGGGCCACGGTGTTTCTGTATCTCTGTTATGTTGGTGCGGCTTCGGAACTTTTAAATATCTCGATATATCTCGAAAACTACGCCTCTGATCAAAAAATTTCATAGAACGTAAATTGTAGGAACCATAATTCTCTACAAAAAAGGTCTCTTAACATTTTGCCATAGCTCGCTTCGTTTCCGAGATATTTGCAGATTTATCTCAAGGGAAGGGGCCTAACGGACATATTTCGAGATATTTCTTCTTCTTGTTGTTCTTCTTCTGCACAGCTAAGCTCGAAGTGGCATTTGCAGCTCGCAATAGTGCAGAGTTATCTCAAAGAAAGGGGCCACGGTGTTTCTGTATCTCTATTATGTTGGTGCGGCTTCGGAACTTTTAAATATCTTGATATATCTCGAGAACTACGCATCTGATCAAAAGATATCATAGAACATAAAAAGTAGGAAACTTAATTCTCTACAAAAAAGGTATCTCAGCATTTTGCCATAGCTCACTTCGTTCCCGAGATATTTGCAGATTTATCTCAAGGGAAGGGGCCTGACGGACATATTTCGAGATATTTCTTCTTCTTGTTGTCCTTCTTCTGCACAGCTAAGCTGGAAGTGGCATTTCCAGCTCGCAATAGTGCAGAGTTATCTCAAAGAAAGGGGCCACGGTGTTTCTGTATCTCTATTATGTTGGTGCGGCTTCGGAACTTTTAAATATCTTGATATATCTAGAGAACTACGCATCTGATAAAAAAATATCATAGAACATAAAAAGTAGGAAACCTAATTTTCTACAAAAAAGGTCTGCTAACATTTTGCCGTAGCTCGCTTCGTTTCCGAGATATTATCAGATTTATCTCAAGGGAAGGGGCCTGACGGACATATTTCGAAATATTTCTTATTCTTGTTGTTCTTCTTCTGCACAGCTAAGCTGGAAGTGGCATTTGCAGCTCGCAATAGTGCAGAGTTATCTCAAAGAAAGGGGCCACGGTGTTTCTGTATCTCTATTATGTTGGTGCGGCTTTGGAACTTTTAAATATCTCGATATATCTCGAAAACTACGCTTCTGATCAAAAAATATCATAGAACATAAATTGTAGGAAACATAATTCTCTACAAAAAAGGTCTCTTAACGTTTTGCCATAGCTCGCTTCGTTTCCGAGATATTTGCAGATTTATCTCAAGGGAAGGGTCCTGACGGACATATTTCGAGATATTTCTTCTTCTTGTTGTTCTTCTTCTGCACAGCTAAGCTGGAAGTGGCATTTGCAGCGCGCAATAGTGCAGAGTTATCTCAAAGAAAGGGGCCACGGTGTTTCTGTATCTCTATTATGTTGGTGCGGCTTCGGAACTTTTAAATATCTTGATATATCTCCAGAACTACGCATCTGATCAAAAAATATCATAGAACATAAAAAGTTGGAAACTTAATTCTCTACAAAAAAGGTCTCTTAACAGTTTGCCATAGCTCGCTTGGTTTCCGAGATATTTGCAGATTTATCTCAAGGGAAGGGGCCTGCCGGAAATATTCCGAGATATTTCTTCTTCTTGTTGTTCCTCTTCTGCACAGCTAAGCTGGAAGTGGCATTTGCAGCTCGCAATAGTGCAGAGTTATCTCAAAGAAAGAGGCCACGGTGTTTCTGTACCTCTACTATGTTGGTTCAGCTTCGGAACTTTTAAATATCTTGATATATCTCGAGAACTACGCATCTGATCAAAAAATATCATAGAACATAAAAAGTAGGAAACCTAATTTTCTACAAAAAAGGTCTGTTAACATTTTGCCATAGCTCGCTTCGTTTCCGAGATATTTGCAGATTTATCTCAAGGGAAGGGGCCTGACGGACATATTTCGAAATATTTCTTATTCTTGTTGTTCTTCTGCACAGCTAAGCTGGAAGTGGCATTTGCAGCTCGCAATAGTGCAGAGTTATCTCAAAGAAAGGGGCCACGGTGTTTCCGTATCTCTATTATGTTGGTGCGGCTTTGGAACTTTTAAATATCTCGATATATCTCGAAAACTACGCTTCTGATCAATAAATATCATAGAACATAAATTGTAGGAAACATAATTCTCTACAAAAAAGGTCTCTTAACATTTTGCCATAGCTCGCTTGGTTTCCGAGATATTTGCAGATACATCTCAAGGGAAAGGGCCTGACGGACATATTTCGAGATATTTCTTCTTCTTGTTGTTCTTCTTCTGCACAGCTAAGCTGGAAGTGGCATTTGCGGCTCGCACTAGTGCAGAGTTATCTCAAAGAAAGGGGCCACGGTGTTTCTGAATCTCTATTATGTTGGTGCGGCTTCGGAACTTTTAAATATCTTGATATATCTAGAGAACTACGCATCTGATCAAAAAATATCATAGTACGTAAATAGTAGGAAACTTAATTCTCTACAAAAAAGGTCTCTTAACATTTTGCCATAGCTCGCTTCGTTTCCGAGATATTTGCAGATTCATCTCAAGGGAAGGGGCCTGACGGACATATTCCGAGATATTTCTTCTTCTTGTTGTTCCTCTTCTGCACAGCTAAGCTGGAAGTGGCATTTGCAGCTCGCAATAGTGCAGAGTTATCTCAAAGAAAGAGGCCACGGTGTTTCTGTACCTCTACTATGTTGGTGCAGCTTCGGAACTTTTAAATATCTTGATATATCTCGAGAACTACGCATCTGATAAAAAAATATCATAGAACATAAAAAGTAGGAAACCTAATTTTCTACAAAAAAGGTCTGCTAACATTTTGCCGTAGCTCGCTTCGTTTCCGAGATATTATCAGATTTATCTCAAGGGAAGGGGCCTGACGGACATATTTCGAAATATTTCTTATTCTTGTTGTTCTTCTTCTGCACAGCTAAGCTGGAAGTGGCATTTGCAGCTCGCAATAGTGCAGAGTTATCTCAAAGAAAGGGGCCACGGTGTTTCTGTATCTCTATTATGTTGGTGCGGCTTTGGAACTTTTAAATATCTCGATATATCTCGAAAACTACGCTTCTGATCAAAAAATATCATAGAACATAAATTGTAGGAAACATAATTCTCTACAAAAAAGGTCTCTTAACGTTTTGCCATAGCTCGCTTCGTTTCCGAGATATTTGCAGATTTATCTCAAGGGAAGGGTCCTGACGGACATATTTCGAGATATTTCTTCTTCTTGTTGTTCTTCTTCTGCACAGCTAAGCTGGAAGTGGCATTTGCAGCGCGCAATAGTGCAGAGTTATCTCAAAGAAAGGGGCCACGGTGTTTCTGTATCTCTATTATGTTGGTGCGGCTTCGGAACTTTTAAATATCTTGATATATCTCCAGAACTACGCATCTGATCAAAAAATCTCATAGAACATAAAAAGTAGGAAACTTAATTCTCTACAAAAAAGGTCTCTTAACAGTTTGCCATAGCTCGCTTGGTTTCCGAGATATTTGCAGATTTATCTCAAGGGAAGGGGCCTGCCGGACATATTCCGAGATATTTCTTCTTCTTGTTGTTCCTCTTCTGCACAGCTAAGCTGGAAGTGGCATTTGCAGCTCGCAATAGTGCAGAGTTATCTCAAAGAAAGAGGCCACGGTGTTTCTGTACCTCTACTATGTTGGTTCAGCTTCGGAACTTTCAAATATCTTGATATATCTCGAGAACTACGCATCTGATAAAAAAATATCATAGAACATAAAAAGTAGGAAACCTAATTTTCTACAAAAAAGGTCTGTTAACATTTTGCCGTAGCTCGCTTCGTTTCCGAGATATTTGCAGATTTATCTCAAGGGAAGGGGCCTGACGGACATATTTCGAAATATTTCTTATTCTTGTTGTTCTTCTTCTGCACAGCTAAGCTGGAAGTGGCATTTGCAGCTCGCAATAGTGCAGAGTTATCTCAAAGAAAGGGGCCACGGTGTTTCTGTACCTCTATTATGTTGGTGCAGCTTCGGAGCTTTTAAATATCTTGATATATCTCGAAAACTACGCTTCTGATCAAAAAATTTCATAGAACGTAAATTGTAGGAAACATAATTCTCTACAAAAAAGGTCTCTTAACATTTTGCCATAGCTCGCTTCGTTTCCGAGATATTTGCAGATTTATCTCAAGGGAAGGGGCCTAACGGACATATTTCGAGATATTTCTTCTTCTTGTTGTTCTTCTTCTGCACAGCTAAGCTGGAAGTGGCATTTGCAGCTGGCAATAGTGCAGAGTTATCTCAAAGAAAGGGGCCACGGTGTTTCTGTATCTCTATTATGTTGGTGCGGCTTTGGAACTTTTAAATATCTCGATATATCTCGAAAACTACGCTTCTGATCAAAAAATATCATAGAACATAAATTGTAGGAAACATAATTCTCTACAAAAAAGGTCTCTTAACGTTTTGCCATAGCTCGCTTCGTTTCCGAGATATTTGCAGATTTATCTCAAGGGAAGGGTCCTGACGGACATATTTCGAGATATTTCTTCTTCTTGTTGTTCTTCTTCTGCACAGCTAAGCTGGAAGTGGCATTTGCAGCGCGCAATAGTGCAGAGTTATCTCAAAGAAAGGGGCCACGGTGTTTCTGTATCTCTATTATGTTGGTGCGGCTTCGGAACTTTTAAATATCTTGATATATCTCGAGAACTACGCATCTGATCAAAAAATATCATAGAACATAAAAAGTAGGAAACTTAATTCTCTACAAAAAAGGTCTCTTAACAGTTTGCCATAGCTCGCTTGGTTTCCGAGATATTTGCAGATTTATCTCAAGGGAAGGGGCCTGCCGGACATATTTCGAGATATTTCTTCTTCTTGTTGTTCTTCTTCTGCACAGCTAAGCTGGAAGTGGCATTTGCAGCTCGCAATAGTGCAGAGTTATCTCAAAGAAAGGGGCCACGGTGTTTCTGTATCTCTATTATGTTGGTGCGGCTTCGGAACTTTTAAATATCTTGATATATCTCGAGAACTACGCATCTGATCAAAAAATATCATAGAACGTAAAAAGTAGCAAACTTAATTCTCTCCAAAAAAGGTCTCTTAACATTTTGCCATAGCTCGCTTCGTTTCCGAGATATTTGCAGATTTATCTCAAGGGAAGGGGCCTAACGGACATATTTCGAGATATTTCTTCTTCTTGTTGTTCTTCTTCTGCACAGCTAAGCTCGAAGTGGCATTTGCAGCTCGCAATAGTGCAGAGTTATCTCAAAGAAAGGGGCCACGGTGTTTCTGTATCTCTATTATGTTGGTGCGGCTTCGGAACTTTTAAATATCTTGATATATCTCGCAACTACGCATCTGATCAAAAGATATCATACAACATAAAAAGTAGGAAACTTAATTCTCTACAAAAAAGGTCTCTTAACATTTTGCCATAGCTCGCTTCGTTTCCGAGATATTTGCAGATTCATCTCAAGGGAAGGGGCCTGACGGACATATTCCGAGATATTTCTTCTTCTTGTTGTTCCTCTTCTGCACAGCTAAGCTGGAAGTGGCATTTGCAGCTCGCAATAGTGCAGAGTTATCTCAAAGAAAGAGGCCACGGTGTTTCTGTACCTCTACTATGTTGGTGCAGCTTCGGAACTTTTAAATATCTTGATATATCTCGAGAACTACGCATCTGATAAAAAAATATCATAGAACATAAAAAGTAGGAAACCTAATTTTCTACAAAAAAGGTCTGTTAACATTTTGCCGTAGCTCGCTTCGTTTCCGAGATATTTGCAGATATATCTCAAGGGAAGGGGCCTGACGGACATATTTCGAAATATTTCTTATTCTTGTTGTTCTTCTTCTGCACAGCTAAGCTGGAAGTGGCATTTGCAGCTCGCAATAGTGCAGAGTTATCTCAAAGAAAGGGGCCACGGTGTTTCTGTACCTCTATTATGTTGGTGCAGCTTCGGAGCTTTTAAATATCTTGATATATCTCGAAAACTACGCTTCTGATCAAAAAATTTCATAGAACGTAAATTGTAGGAAACATAATTCTCTACAAAAAAGGTCTCTTAACATTTTGCCATAGCTCGCTTCGTTTCCGAGATATTTGCAGATTTATCTCAAGGGAAGGGGCCTAACGGACATATTTCGAGATATTTCTTCTTCTTGTTGTTCTTCTTCTGCACAGCTAAGCTGGAAGTGGCATTTGCAGCTGGCAATAGTGCAGAGTTATCTCAAAGAAAGGGGCCACGGTGTTTCTGTATCTCTATTATGTTGGTGCGGCTTTGGAACTTTTAAATATCTCGATATATCTCGAAAACTACGCTTCTGATCAAAAAATATCATAGAACATAAATTGTAGGAAACATAATTCTCTACAAAAAAGGTCTCTTAACGTTTTGCCATAGCTCGCTTCGTTTCCGAGATATTTGCAGATTTATCTCAAGGGAAGGGTCCTGACGGACATATTTCGAGATATTTCTTCTTCTTGCTGTTCTTCTTCTGCACAGCTAAGCTGGAAGTGGCATTTGCAGCGCGCAATAGTGCAGAGTTATCTCAAAGAAAGGGGCCACGGTGTTTCTGTATCTCTATTATGTTGGTGCGGCTTCGGAACTTTTAAATATCTTGATATATCTCGAGAACTACGCATCTGATCAAAAAATATCGTAGAACATAAAAAGTAGGAAACTTAATTCTCTACAAAAAAGGTATCTTAGCATTTTGCCATAGCTCACTTCGTTCCCGAGATATTTGCAGATTTATCTCAAGGGAAGGGGCCTGACGGACATATTTCGAGATATTTCTTCTTCTTGTTGCTCTTCTTCTGCACAGCTAAGCTGGAAGTGGCATTTCCAGCTCGCAATAGTGCAGAGTTATCTCAAAGAAAGGGGCCACGGTGTTTCTGTATCTCTATTATGTTGGTGCGGCTTCGGAACTTTTAAATATCTTGATATATCTCGAGAACTACGCATCTGATCAAAAAATATCATACAACATAAAAAGTAGGAAACTTAATTCTCTACAAAAAAGGTCTCTTAAGATTTTGCCATAGCTCGCTTCGTTTCCGAGATATTTGCAGATTTATCTCAAGGGAAGGGGCCTGCCGGACATATTTCGAGATATTTCTTCTTCTTGTTGTTCTTCTTCTGCACAGCTAAGCTGGAAGTGGCATTTGCAGCTCGCAATAGTGCAGAGTTATCTCAAAGAAAGGGGCCACGGTGTTTCTGTATCTCTATTATGTTGGTGCGGCTTCGGAACTTTTAAATATCTTGATATATCTCGAGAACTACGCATCTGATCAAAAAATATCATAGAACGTAAAAAGTAGGAAACTTAATTCTCTACAAAAAAGGTCTCTTAACATTTTGCCATAGCTCCCTTCGTTTCCGAGATATTTGCAGATTCATCTCAAGGGAAGGGGCCTGACGGACATATTTCGAGATATTTCTTCTTCTTGTTGTTCTTCTTCTGCACAGCTAAGCTGGAAGTGGCATTTCCAGCTCGCAATAGTGCAGAGTTATCTCAAAGAAAGAGGCCACGGTGTTTCTGTACCTCTACTATGTTGGTGCAGCTTCGGAACTTTTAAATATCTTGATATATCTCGAGAACTACGCATCTGATAAAAAAATATCATAGAACATAAAAAGTAGGAAACCTAATTTTCTACAAAAAAGGTCTGTTAATATTTTGCCGTAGCTCGCTTCGTTTCCGAGATATTTGCAGATTTATCTCAAGGGAAGGGGCCTGACGGACATATTTCGAAATATTTCTTATTCTTGTTGTTCTTCTTCTGCACAGCTAAGCTGGAAGTGGCATTTGCAGCTCGCAATAGTGCAGAGTTATCTCAAAGAAAGGGGCCACGGTGTTTCTGTACCTCTATTATGTTGGTGCAGCTTCGGAGCTTTTAAATATCTTGATATATCTCGAAAACTACGCTTCTGATCAAAAAATTTCGTAGAACGTAAATTGTAGGAAACATAATTCTCTACAAAAAAGGTCTCTTAACATTTTGCCATAGCTCGCTTCGTTTCCGAGATATTTGCAGATTTATCTCAAGGGAAGGGGCCTAACGGACATATTTCGAGATATTTCTTCTTCTTGTTGTTCTTCTTCTGCACAGCTAAGCTGGAAGTGGCATTTGCAGCTGGCAATAGTGCAGAGTTATCTCAAAGAAAGGGGCCACGGTGTTTCTGTATCTCTATTATGTTGGTGCGGCTTTGGAACTTTTAAATATCTCGATATATCTCGAAAACTACGCTTCTGATCAAAAAATATCATAGAACATAAATTGTAGGAAACATAATTCTCTACAAAAAAGGTCTCTTAACGTTTTGCCATACCTCGCTTCGTTTCCGAGATATTTGCAGATTTATCTCAAGGGAAGGGTGCTGACGGACATATTTCGAGATATTTGTTCTTCTTGTTGTTCTTCTTCTGCACAGCTAAGCTGGAAGTGGCATTTGCAGCGCGCAATAGTGCAGAGTTATCTCAAAGAAAGGGGCCACGGTGTTTCTGTATCTCTATTATGTTGGTGCGGCTTCGGAACTTTTAAATATCTTGATATATCTCGAGAACTACGCATCTGATCAAAAAATATCATAGAACATAAAAAGTAGGAAACTTAATTCTCTACAAAAAAGGTCTCTTAACAGTTTGCCATAGCTCGCTTGGTTTCCGAGATATTTGCAGATATATCTCAAGGGAAGGGGGCTGACGGACATATTTCGAGATATTTCTTCTTCTTGTTGTTCTTCTTCTGCACAGCTAAACTGGAAGTGGCATTTCCAGCTCGCAATAGTGCAGAGTTATCTCAAAGAAAGGGGCCAGGGTGTTTCTGTATCTCTATTATGTTGGTGCGGCTTCGGAACTTTTAAATATCTTGATATATCTCGAGAACTACGCATCTGATCAAAAAATATCATAGAACATAAAAAGTAGGAAACTTAATTCTCTACAAAAAAGGTCTCTTAAGATTTTGCCATAGCTCGCTTCGTTTCCGAGATATTTGCAGATTTATCTCAAGGGAAGGGGCCTGCCGGACATATTTCGAGATATTTCTTCTTCTTGTTGTTCTTCTTCTGCACAGCTAAGCTGGAAGTGGCATTTGCAGCTCGCAATAGTGCAGAGTTATCTCAAAGAAAGGGGCCACGGTGTTTCTGTATCTCTATTATGTTGGTGCGGCTTCGGAACTTTTAAATATCTTGATATATCTCGAGAACTACGCATCTGATCAAAAAATATCATAGAACGTAAAAAGTAGGAAACTTAATTCTCTACAAAAAAGGTCTGTTAACATTTTGCCGTAGCTCGCTTCGTTTCCGAGATATTTGCAGATTTATCTCAAGGGAAGGGGCCTGACGGACATATTTCGAAATATTTCTTATTCTTGTTGTTCTTCTTCTGCACAGCTGAGCTGGAAGTGGCATTTGCAGCTCGCAATAGTGCAGAGTTATCTCAAAGAAAGGGGCCACGGTGTTTCTGTACCTCTATTATGTTGGTGCAGCTTCGGAGCTTTTAAATATCTTGATATATCTCGAAAACTACGCTTCTGATCAAAAAATTTCATAGAACGTAAATTGTAGGAAACATAATTCTCTACAAAAAAGGTCTCTTAACATTTTGCCATAGCTCGCTTCGTTTCCGAGATATTTGCAGATTTATCTCAAGGGAAGGGGCCTAACGGACATATTTCGAGATATTTCTTCTTCTTGTTGTTCTTCTTCTGCACAGCTAAGCTGGAAGTGACATTTGCAGCTCGCAATAGCGCAGAATTACCTCAAAGAAAGGGGCCACGGTGTTTCTGTATCTCTATTATGTTTGTGCGGCTTCGGAACTTTTAAATAACTGGATATATCTCGAGAACTACGCATCTGATCAAAAAATATCATAGAACGTAAAAAGTAGGAAACTTAATTCTCTACAAAAAAGGTCTCTGAACATTTTGCCATAGCTCGCTTCGTTTCCGAGATATTTGCAGATTCATCTCAAGGGAAGGGGCCTGACGGACATATTCCGAGATATTTCTTCTTCTTGTTGTTCCTCTTCTGCACAGCTAAGCTGGAAGTGGCATTTGCAGCTCGCAATAGTGCAGTGTTATCTCAAAGAAAGAGGCCACGGTGTTTCTGTACCTCTACTATGTTGGTGCAGCTTCGGAACTTTTAAATATCTTGATATATCTCGAGAACTACGCATCTGATAAAAAAATATCATAGACCATAAAAAGTAGGAAACCTAATTTTCTACAAAAAAGGTCTGTTAACATTTTGCCGTAGCTCGCTTCGTTTCCGAGATATTTGCAGATTTATCTCAAGGGAAGGGGCCTGACGGACATATTTCGAAATATTTCTTATTCTTGTTGTTCTTCTTCTGCACAGCTAAGCTGGAAGTGGCATTTGCAGCTCGCAATAGCGCAGAGTTATCTCAAAGAAAGGGGCCACGGTGTTTCTGTATCTCTATTATGTTTGTGCGGCTTCGGAACTTTTAAATAACTGGATATATCTCGAGAACTACGCATCTGATCAAAAAATATCATAGAACATAAAAAGTAGGAAACTTAATTCTCTACAAAAAAGGTCTCTTAAGATTTTGCCATAGCTCGCTTCGTTTTCGAGATATTTGCAGATTTATCTCAAGGGAAGGGGCCTGACGGACATATTTCGAGATATTTCTTCTTCTTGTTGTTCTTCTTCTGCACAGCTAAACTGGAAGTGGCATTTCCAGCTCGCAATAGTGCAGCGTTATCTCAAAGAAAGGGGCCAGGGTGTTTCTGTATCTCTATTATGTTGGTGCGGCTTCGGAACTTTTAAATATCTTGATATATCTCGAGAACTACGCATCTGATCAAAAAATATCATAGAACGTAAAAAGTAGGAAACTTAATTCTCTACAAAAAAGGTCTCTGAACATTTTGCCATAGCTCGCTTCGTTTCCGAGATATTTGCAGATTTATCTCAAGGGAAGGGGCCTGACGGACATATTTCGAGATATTTCTTCTTCTTGTTGTTCTTCTTCTGGACAGCTAAACTGGAAGTGGCATTTCCAGCTCGCAATAGTGCAAAGTTATCTCAAAGAAAGGGGCCAGGGTGCTTCTGTATCTCTATTATGTTGGTGCGGCTTCGGAACTTTTAAATATCTTGATATATCTCGAGAACTACGCATCTGATCAAAAAATGTCATAGAACGTAAAAAGTAGGAAACTTAATTCTCTACAAAAAAGGTCTCTTAACATTTTGCCATAGCTCGCTTCGTTTCCGAGATATTTGCAGATTTATCTCAAGGGAAGGGGCCTAACGGACATATTTCGAGATATTTCTTCTTCTTGTTGTTCTTCTTCTGCACAGCTAAGCTCGAAGTGGCATTTGCAGCTCGCAATAGTGCAGAGTCATCTCAAAGAAAGGGGCCACGGTGTTTCTGTATCTCTATTATGTTGGTGCGGCTTCGGAACTTTTAAATATCTTGATATATCTCGAGAACTACGCATCTGATCAAAAAATATCATAGAACATAAAAAGTAGGAAACTTAATTCTCTACAAATAAGGTCGCTTAACATTTTGCGATAGCTCGCTTCGTTTCCGAGATATTTGCAGATTTATCTCAAGGGAAGGGGCCTAACGGACATATTTCGAGATATTTCTTCTTCTTGTTGTTCTTCTTCTGCACAGCTAAACTGGAAGTGGCATTTCCAGCTCGCAATAGTGCAGAGTTATCTCAAAGAGAGGGGCCACGGTGTTTCTGTATCTCTATTATGTTGGTGCGGCTTCGGAACTTTTAAATATCTCGATATATCTCGAAAACTACGCTCCTGATCAAAAAACATCATAGAACAAAAAGAGTAGGAAACTTAATTCTCTACCAAAAAGGTCTCTAAACATTTTGCCATAGCTCGCTTCGTTTCCGAGATATTTGCAGATTTATCTCAAGGGAAGGGGCCTGACGGACATATTTCGAGATATTTCTTCTTCTTGTTGTTCTTCTTCTGCACAGCTAAGCTGGAAGTGGCATTTGCAGCTCGCAATAGTGCAGAGTTATCTCAAAGAAAGGGGCCAGGGTGTTTCTGTATCTCTACTATGTTGGTGCGGCTTCGGAACTTTTAAATATCTTGATATATCTCGAGAACTACGCATCTGATCAAAAAATATCATAGAACATAAAAAGTAGGAAACTTAAGTCTCTACAAAAAAGGTCTCTTAAGATTTTGCCATAGCTCGCTTCGTTTCCGAGATATTTGCAGATTTATCTCAAGGGAAGGGGCCTGCCGGACATATTTCGAGATATTTCTTCTTCTTGTTGTTCTTCTTCTGCACAGCTAAGCTGGAAGTGGCATTTGCAGCTCGCAATAGTGCAGAGTTATCTCAAAGAAAGGGGCCACGGTGTTTCTGTATCTCTATTATGTTGGTGCGGCTTCGGAACTTTTAAATATCTTGATATATCTCGAGAACTACGCATCTGATAAAAAAATATCATAGAACATAAAAAGTAGGAAACCTAATTTTCTACAAAAAAGGTCTGTTAACATTTTGCCGTAGCTCGCTTCGTTTCCGAGATATTTGCAGATTTATCTCAAGGGAAGGGGCCTGACGGACATATTTCGAGATATTTCTTCTTCTTGTTGTTCTTCTTCTGCACAGCTAAGCTGGAAGTGGCATTTGCAGCTCGCAATAGCGCAGAGTTACCTCAAAGAAAGGGGCCACGGTGTTTCTGTATCTCTATTCTGTTGGTGCGGCTTCGGAACTTTTAAATAACTGGATATATCTCGAGAACTACGCATCTGATCAAAAAATATCATAGAACATAAAAAGTAGGAAACTTAATTCTCTACAAAAAAGGTCTCTTAAGATTTTGCCATAGCTCGCTTCGTTTCCGAGATATTTGCAGATTTATCTCAAGGGAAGGGGCCTGACGGACATATTTCGAGATATTTCTTCTTCTTGTTGTTCTTCTTCTGCACAGCTAAACTGGAAGTGGCATTTCCAGCTCGCAATAGTGCAAAGTTATCTCAAAGAAAGGGGCCAGGGTGCTTCTGTATCTCTATTATGTTGATGCGGCTTCGGAACTTTTAAATATCTTGATATATCTCGAGAACTACGCATCTGATCAAAAAATGTCATAGAACGTAAAAAGTAGGAAACTTAATTCTCTACAAAAAAGGTCTCTTAACATTTTGCCATAGCTCGCTTCGTTTCCGAGATATTTGCAGATTTATCTCAAGGGAAGGGGCCTGACGGACATATTTCGAGATATTTCTTCTTCTTGTTGTTCTTCTTCTGCACAGCTAAACTGGAAGTGGCATTTCCAGCTCGCAATAGTGCAAAGTTATCTCAAAGAAAGGGGCCAGGGTGCTTCTGTATCTCTATTATGTTGGTGCGGCTTCGGAACTTTTAAATATCTTGATATATCTCGAGAACTACGCATCTGATCAAAAAATGTCATAGAACGTAAAAAGTAGGAAACTTAATTCTCTACAAAAAAGGTCTCTTAACATTTTGCCATAGCTCGCTTCGTTTCCGAGATATTTGCAGATTTATCTCAAGGGAAGGGGCCTAACGGACATATTTCGAGATATTTCTTCTTCTTGTTGTTCTTCTTCTGCACAGCTAAGCTCGAAGTGGCATTTGCAGCTCGCAATAGTGCAGAGTCATCTCAAAGAAAGGGGCCACGGTGTTTCTGTATCTCTATTATGTTGGTGCGGCTTCGGAACTTTTAAATATCTTGATATATCTCGAGAACTACGCATCTGATCAAAAAATATCATAGAACATAAAAAGTAGGAAACTTAATTCTCTACAAATAAGGTCTCTTAACATTTTGCGATAGCTCGCTTCGTTTCCGAGATATTTGCAGATTTATCTCAAGGGAAGGGGCCTAACGGACATATTTCGAGATATTTCTTCTTCTTGTTGTTCTTCTTCTGCACAGCTAAACTGGAAGTGGCATTTCCAGCTCGCAATAGTGCAGAGTTATCTCAAAGAGAGGGGCCACGGTGTTTCTGTATCTCTATTATGTTGGTGCGGCTTCGGAACTTTTAAATATCTCGATATATCTCGAAAACTACGCTCCTGATCAAAAAACATCATAGAACAAAAAGAGTAGGAAACTTAATTCTCTACCAAAAAGGTCTCTTAACATTTTGCCATAGCTCGCTTCGTTTCCGAGATATTTGCAGATTTATCTCAAGGGAAGGGGCCTGACGGACATATTTCGAGATATTTCTTCTTCTTGTTGTTCTTCTTCTGCACAGCTAAGCTGGAAGTGGCATTTGCAGCTCGCAATAGTGCAGAGTTATCTCAAAGAAAGGGGCCAGGGTGTTTCTGTATCTCTATTATGTTGGTGCGGCTTCGGAACTTTTAAATAACTGGATATATCTCGAGAACTACGCATCTGATCAAAAAATATCATAGAACATAAAAAGTAGGAAACTTAATTCTCTACAAAAAAGGTCTCTTAAGATTTTGCCATAGCTCGCTTCGTTTCCGAGATATTTGCAGATTTATCTCAAGGGAAGGGGCCTGACGGACATATTTCGAGATATTTCTTCTTCTTGTTGTTCTTCTTCTGCACAGCTAAACTGGAAGTGGCATTTCCAGCTCGCAATAGTGCAAAGTTATCTCAAAGAAAGGGGCCAGGGTGCTTCTGTATCTCTATTATGTTGATGCGGCTTCGGAACTTTTAAATATCTTGATATATCTCGAGAACTACGCATCTGATCAAAAAATGTCATAGAACGTAAAAAGTAGGAAACTTAATTCTCTACAAAAAAGGTCTCTTAACATTTTGCCATAGCTCGCTTCGTTTCCGAGATATTTGCAGATTTATCTCAAGGGAAGGGGCCTAACGGACATATTTCGAGATATTTCTTCTTCTTGTTGTTCTTCTTCTGCACAGCTAAGCTCGAAGTGGCATTTGCAGCTCGCAATAGTGCAGAGTCATCTCAAAGAAAGGGGCCACGGTGTTTCTGTATCTCTATTATGTTGGTGCGGCTTCGGAACTTTTAAATATCTTGATATATCTCGAGAACTACGCATCTGATCAAAAAATATCATAGAACATAAAAAGTAGGAAACTTAATTCTCTACAAATAAGGTCTCTTAACATTTTGCGATAGCTCGCTTCGTTTCCGAGATATTTGCAGATTTATCTCAAGGGAAGGGGCCTAACGGACATATTTCGAGATATTTCTTCTTCTTGTTGTTCTTCTTCTGCACAGCTAAACTGGAAGTGGCATTTCCAGCTCGCAATAGTGCAGAGTTATCTCAAAGAGATGGGCCACGGTGTTTCTGTATCTCTATTATGTTGGTGCGGCTTCGGAACTTTTAAATATCTCGATATATCTCGAAAACTACGCACCTGATCAAAAAACATCATAGAACAAAAAGAGTAGGAAACTTAATTCTCTACCAAAAAGGTCTCTTAACATTTTGACATAGCTCGCTTCGTTTCCGAGATATTTGCAGATTTATCTCAAGGGAAGGGGCCTGACGGACATATTTCGAGATATTTCTTCTTCTTGTTGTTCTTCTTCTGCACAGCTAAGCTCGAAGTGGCATTTGCAGCTCGCAATAGTGCAGAGTCATCTCAAAGAAAGGGGCCACGGTGTTTCTGTATCTCTATTATGTTGGTGCGGCTTCGGAACTTTTAAATATCTTGATATATCTCGAGAACTACGCATCTGATCAAAAAATATCATAGAACATAAAAAGTAGGAAACTTAATTCTCTACAAATAAGGTCTCTTAACATTTTGCGATAGCTCGCTTCGTTTCCGAGATATTTGCAGATTTATCTCAAGGGAAGGGGCCTAACGGACATATTTCGAGATATTTCTTCTTCTTGTTGTTCTTCTTCTGCAAAGCTAAACTGGAAGTGGCATTTCCAGCTCGCAATAGTGCAGAGTTATCTCAAAGAGATGGGCCACGGTGTTTCTGTATCTCTATTATGTTGGTGCGGCTTCGGAACTTTTAAATATCTCGATATATCTCGAAAACTACGCACCTGATCAAAAAACATCATAGAACAAAAAGAGTAGGAAACTTAATTCTCTACCAAAAAGGTCTCTTAACATTTTGACATAGCTCGCTTCGTTTCCGAGATATTTGCAGATTTATCTCAAGGGAAGGGGCCTGACGGACATATTTCGAGATATTTCTTCTTCTTGTTGTTCTTCTTCTGCACAGCTAAGCTGGAAGTGGCATTTGCAGCTCGCAATAGTGCAGAGTTATCTCAAAGAAAGGGGCCACGGTGTTTCTGTATCTCTATTATGTTGGTGCAGCTTCGGAACTTTTAAATATCTTGATATATCTCGAGAACTACGCATCTGATCAAAAAATATCATAGAACATAAAAAGTAGGAAACTTAATTCTCTACAAAAAAGGTCTCTTAACATTTTGCCATAGCTCGCTTCGTTTCCGAGATATTTGCAGATTTATCTCAAGGGAAGGGGCCTGACGGACATATTTCGAGATATTTCTTCTTCTTGTTGTTCTTCTTCTGCACAGCTAAACTGGAAGTGGCATTTCCAGCTCGCAATAGTGCAAAGTTATCTCAAAGAAAGGGGCCAGGGTGCTTCTGTATCTCTATTATGTTGATGCGGCTTCGGAACTTTTAAATATCTTGATATATCTCGAGAACTACGCATCTGATCAAAAAATGTCATAGAACGTAAAAAGTAGGAAACTTAATTCTCTACAAAAAAGGTCTCTTAACATTTTGCCATAGCTCGCTTCGTTTCCGAGATATTTGCAGATTTATCTCAAGGGAAGGGGCCTAACGGACATATTTCGAGATATTTCTTCTTCTTGTTGTTCTTCTTCTGCACAGCTAAGCTCGAAGTGGCATTTGCAGCTCGCAATAGTGCAGAGTCATCTCAAAGAAAGGGGCCACGGTGTTTCTGTATCTCTATTATGTTGGTGCGGCTTCGGAACTTTTAAATATCTTGATATATCTCGAGAACTACGCATCTGATCAAAAAATATCATAGAACATAAAAAGTAGGAAACTTAATTCTCTACAAATAAGGTCTCTTAACATTTTGCGATAGCTCGCTTCGTTTCCGAGATATTTGCAGATTTATCTCAAGGGAAGGGGCCTAACGGACATATTTCGAGATATTTCTTCTTCTTGTTGTTCTTCTTCTGCACAGCTAAACTGGAAGTGGCATTTCCAGCTCGCAATAGTGCAGAGTTATCTCAAAGAGATGGGCCACGGTGTTTCTGTATCTCTATTATGTTGGTGCGGCTTCGGAACTTTTAAATATCTCGATATATCTCGAAAACTACGCACCTGATCAAAAAACATCATAGAACAAAAAGAGTAGGAAACTTAATTCTCTACCAAAAAGGTCTCTTAACATTTTGACATAGCTCGCTTCGTTTCCGAGATATTTGCAGATTTATCTCAAGGGAAGGGGCCTGACGGACATATTTCGAGATATTTCTTCTTCTTGTTGTTCTTCTTCTGCACAGCTAAGCTGGAAGTGGCATTTGCAGCTCGCAATAGTGCAGAGTTATCTCAAAGAAAGGGGCCACGGTGTTTCTGTATCTCTATTATGTTGGTGCAGCTTCGGAACTTTTAAATATCTTGATATATCTCGAGAACTACGCATCTGATCAAAAAATATCATAGAACATAAAAAGTAGGAAACTTAATTCTCTACAAAAAAGGTCTCTTAACATTTTGCCATAGCTCGCTTCGTTTCCGAGATATTGGCAGATTTATCTCAAGGGAAGGGGTCTGACGGACATATTTCGAGATATTTCTTCTTCTTGTTGTTCTTCTTCTGCACAGCTAAGCTCGAAGTGGCATTTGCAGCTCGCAATAGTGCAGAGTTATCTCATAGAAAGGGGCCACGGTGTATCTGTATCTCGATTATGTTGGTGCGGCTTCGGAACTTTTAAATAACTGGATATATCTCGAGAACTACGCATCTGATCAAAAAATATCATAGAACATAAAAAGTAGGAAACTTCATTCTCTACAAAAAAGGTCTCTTAAGATTTTGCCATAGCTCGCTTCGTTTCCGAGATATTTGCAGATTTATCTCAAGGGAAGGGGCCTGACGGACATATTTCGAGATATTTCTTCTTCTTGTTGTTCTTCTTCTGCACAGCTAAACTGGAAGTGGCATTTCCAGCTCGCAATAGTGCAGAGTTATCTCAAAGAGATGGGCCACGGTGTTTCTGTATCTCTATTATGTTGGTGCGGCTTCGGAACTTTTAAATATCTCGATATATCTCGAAAACTACGCACCTGATCAAAAAACATCATAGAACAAAAAGAGTAGGAAACTTAATTCTCTACCAAAAAGGTCTCTTAACATTTTGACATAGCTCGCTTCGTTTCCGAGATATTTGCAGATTTATCTCAAGGGAAGGGGCCTGACGGACATATTTCGAGATATTTCTTCTTCTTGTTGTTCTTCTTCTGCACAGCTAAGCTGGAAGTGGCATTTGCAGCTCGCAATAGTGCAGAGTTATCTCAAAGAAAGGGGCCACGGTGTTTCTGTATCTCTATTATGTTGGTGCAGCTTCGGAACTTTTAAATATCTTGATATATCTCGAGAACTACGCATCTGATCAAAAAATATCATAGAACATAAAAAGTAGGAAACTTAATTCTCTACAAAAAAGGTCTCTTAACATTTTGCCATAGCTCGCTTCGTTTCCGAGATATTGGCAGATTTATCTCAAGGGAAGGGGTCTGACGGACATATTTCGAGATATTTCTTCTTCTTGTTGTTCTTCTTCTGCACAGCTAAGCTCGAAGTGGCATTTGCAGCTCGCAATAGTGCAGAGTTATCTCATAGAAAGGGGCCACGGTGTTTCTGTATCTCGATTATGTTGGTGCGGCTTCGGAACTTTTAAATATCTTGATATATCTCGAGAACTACGCATCTGATCAAAAAATATCATGGAACATAAAAAGTAGGAAGCTTAATTCTCTACAAAAAAGGGCTCTTAAGATTTTGCGATAGCTCGCTTCGTTTCCGAGATATTTGCAGATTTATCTCAAGGGAAGGGGCCTGACGGACATATTTCGAGATATTTCTTCTTCTTGTTGTTCTTCTTCTGCACAGCTAAGCTGGAAGTGGCATTTGCGGCTCGCACTAGTGCAGAGTTATCTCAAAGACAGGGGCCACGGTGTTTCTGTATCTCTATTATGTTGGTGCGTCTTCGGAACTTTTAAATATCTCGATATATCTCGAAAACTACGCTTCTGACCAAAAAATATCATAGAACATAATTGTAGGAAACATAATTCTCTACAAAAAACGTCTCTTAACATTTTGCCATAGCTCGCTTCGTTTCCGAGATATTTGTAGATTCAGCTCAAAGGAACTGGCCTGACGGACATATTTCGAGATATTTCTTCTTCTTGTTGTTCTTCCTCTGCACAGCTAAGCTGGAAGTGGCATTTGCAGCTCGCAATAATGCAGAGTTATCTCAAAGAAAGGGGCCACGGTGTTTCTGTATCTCTATTATGTTGGTGCGGCTTCGGAACTTTTAAATATCTTGATATATCTCGAGAACTACGCATCTGATCAAAAAATATCATACAACACAAAAAGTAGGAAACTTAATTCTCTACAAAAAAGGTCTCTTAACATTTTGCCATAGCTCGCTTCGTTTCCGAGATATTTGCAGATTTATCTCAAGGGAAGGTGCCTGACGGACATATTTCGAGATATTTCTTCTTCTTGTTGTTCTTCTTCTGCACAGCTAAGCTGGAAGTGGCATTTGCAGGTCGCAAAAGTGCAGAGTTATCTCAAAGAAAGGGGCCACGGTGTTTCTGTATCTCTATTATGTTGGTGCGGCTTCGGAACTTTTAAATATCTCGATATATCTCGAAAACTACGCTTCTGATCAGAAAATATCATAGAACATAAATTATAGGAAACATAATTCTCTACAAAAAAGGTCTCTTAACATTTTGCCATAGCTCGCTTCGTTTCCGAGATATTTGCAGATTTATCTCAAGGGAAGGGGCCTGACGGACATATTTCGAGATATTTCTTCTTCTTGTTGTTCTTCTTCTGCACAGCTAAGCTGGAAGTGGCATTTGCAGGTCGCAAAAGTGCAGAGTTATCTCAAAGAAAGGGGCCACGGTGTTTCTGTATCTCTATTATGTTGGTGCGGCTTCGGAACTTTTAAATATCTCGATATATCTCGAAAACTACGCTTCTGATCAGAAAATATCATAGAACATAAATTATAGGAAACATAATTCTCTACAAAAAAGGTCTCTTAACATTTTGCCATAGCTCGCTTCGTTTCCGAGATATTTGCAGATTTATCTCAAGGGAAGGGGCCTGACGGACATATTTCGAGATATTTCTTCTTCTTGTTGTTCTTCTTCTGCACAGCTAAACTGGAAGTGGCATTTCCAGCTCGCAATAGTGCAGAGTTATCTCAAAGAAAGGGGCCACGGTGTTTCTGTATCTTTATTATGTTGGTGCGGCTTCGGAACTTTTAAATATCTTGATATATCTCGAGAACTACGCATCTGATCAAAAAATATCATACAACATAAAAAGTAGGAAACTCAATTCTCTACAAAAAAGGTCTCTTAACATTTTGCCATAGCTCGCTTCGTTTCCGAGATATTTGCAGATATATCTCAAGGGAAGGGGCCTGACGGACATATTTCGAGATATTTCTTCTTCTTGTTGTTCTTCTTCTGCACAGCTAAGCTGGAAGTGGCATTTGCAGCTCGCAACAGTGCAGAGTTATCTCAAAGAAAGGGGCCACGGTGTTTCTGTATCTCTATTATGTTGGTGCGGCTTCGGAACTTTTAAATATCTCGATATATCTCGAAAACTACGCTTCTGATCAAAAAATATCATAGAACATAAATTGTAGGAAACATAATTCTCTACAAAAAAGGTCTCATAACATTTTGCCATAGCTCGCTTCGTTTCCGAGATATTTGCAGATATATCTCAAGGGAAGGGGCCTGACGGACATATTTCGAGATATTTCTTCTTCTTGTTGTTCTTCTGCACAGCTAAGCTGGAAGTGGCATTTGCAGCTCGCAATAGTGCAGAGTTATCTCAAAGAAAGGGGCCACGGTGTTTCTGTATCTCTATTATGTTGGTGCGGCTTCGGAACTTTTAAATATCTCGATATATCTCGAAAACTACGCATCTGATCAAAAAATATCATAGAACATAAAAAGTAGGAAACTTAATTCTCTACAAAAAAGGTTTCTTAACATTTTGCCATAGCTCGCTTCGTTTCCGAGATATTTGCAGATACATCTCAAGGGAAGGGGCCTGACGGACATATTTCGAGATATTTCTTCTTCTTGTTGTTCTTCTTCTGCACAGCTAAGCTGGAAGTGGCATTTGCGGCTCGCACTAGTGCAGAGTTATCTGAAAGAAAGGGGCCACGGTGTTTCTGAATCTCTATTATGTTCGTGCGGCTTCGGAACTTTTAAATATCTCGATATATCTCGAAAACTACGCTTCTGATCAAAAAATATCATAGAACATAAATTGTAGGAAACATAATTCTCTACAAAAAACGTCTCTCAACATTTTGCCATAGCTCGCTTCGTTTCCGAGATATTTGCAGATTCAGCTCAAAGGAACGGGCCTGACGGACATATTTCGAGATATTTCTTCTTCTTGTTGTTCTTCTTCTGCACAGCTAAGCTGGAAGTGGCATTTGCAGCTCGCAGTAGTGCAGAGTTATCTCAAAGAAAGGGGCCACGGTGTTTCTGTATCTCTATTATGTTGGTGCCGCTTCGGAACTTTTAAATATCTGGATATATCTCGAGAACTACGCATCTGATCAAAAAATATCATAGAACATAAAAAGTAGGAAACTTAATTCTCTACAGAAAGGGTCTCCTAACATTTTGCCATAGCTCGTTTCGTTTCCGAGATATTTGCAGATTTATCTCAAGGGAAGGGGCCTGACGGACATATTTCGAGATATTTCTTCTTCTTGTTGTTCTTCTTCTGCACAGCTAAGCTGGAAGTGGCATTTGCAGCTCGCAACAGTGCAGAGTTATCTCAAAGAAAGGGGCCACGGTGTTTCTGTATCTCTATTATGTTGTTGCGGCTTCGGAACTTTTAAATATCTCGATATATCTCGAAAACTACGCTTCTGATCAAAAAATATCATAGAACATAAATTGTAGGAAACATAATTCTCTACAAAAAAGGTCTCATAACATTTTGCCATAGCTCGCTTCGTTTCCGAGATATTTGCAGATATATCTCAAGGGAAGGGGCCTGACGGACATATTTCGAGATATTCCTTCTTCTGCACAGCTAAACTGGAAGTGGCATTTCCAGCTCGCAATAGCGCAGAGTTATCTCAAAGAAAGGGGCCACGGTGTTTCTGTATCTCTATTATGTTGGTGCGGCTTCGGAACTTTTAAATATCTTGATATATCTCGAGAACTACGCATCTGATCAAAAAATATCATACAACATAAAAAGTAGGAAACTTAATTCTCTACAAAAAAGGTCTCTCAAGATTTTGCCATAGCTCGCTTCGTTTCCGAGATATTTGCAGATACATCTCAAGGGAAGGGGCCTGACGGACATATTTCGAGATATTTCTTCTTCTTGTTGTTCTTCTTCTGCACAGCTAAGCTGGAAGTGGCATTTGCGGCTCGCACTAGTGCAGAGTTATCTCAAAGAAAGGGGCCACGGTGTTTCTGAATCTCTATTATGTTCGTGCGGCTTCGGAACTTTTAAATATCTTGATATATCTCGAGAACTACGCATCTGATCAAAAAATATCATAGAACATAAAAAGTAGGAAACTTAATTCTCTACAAAAAAGGTCTCTGAACATTTTGCCATAGCTCGCTTCGTTTCCGAGATATTTGCAGATTTATCTCGAGGGAAGGGGCCTGACGGACATATTTCGAGATATTTCTTCTTCCTGTTGTTCTTCTTCTGCACAGCTAAGCTGGAAGCGGCATTTGCGGCTCGCACTAGTGCAGAGCTATCTCAAAGAAAGGGGAAACGGTGTTTCTGTATCTCTATGATGTTGGTGCGGCTTCGGAACTTTTAAATATCTCGATATATCTCGAAAACTACGCATCTGATCAAAAAATATCATAGAACATAAAAAGTAGGAAACTTAATTCTCTACAAAAAAGTCTCTTAACATTTTGCCATAGCTCGCTTCGTTTCCGAGATATTTGCAGATTTATCTCAAGGGAAGGGGCCTGACGGACATATTTCGAGATATTTCTTCTTCTTGTTGTTCTTCTTCTGCACAGCTAAGCTGGAAGTGGCATTTGCAGCTCGCAACAGTGCAGAGTTATCTCAAAGAAAGGGGCCACGGTGTTTCTGTATCTCTATTATGTTGTTGCGGCTTCGGAACTTTTAAATATCTCGATATATCTCGAAAACTACGCTTCTGATCAAAAAATATCATAGAACATAAATTGTAGGAAACATAATTCTCTACAAAAAAGGTCTGATAACATTTTGCCATAGCTCGCTTCGTTTCCGAGATATTTGCAGATATATCTCAAGGGAAGGGGCCTGACGGACATATTTCGAGATATTCCTTCTTCTGCACAGCTAAACTGGAAGTGGCATTTCCAGCTCGCAATAGCGCAGAGTTATCTCAAAGAAAGGGGCCACGGTGTTTCTGTATCTCTATTATGTTGGTGCGGCTTCGGAACTTTTAAATATCTTGATATATCTCGAGAACTACGCATCTGATCAAAAAATATCATACAACATAAAAAGTAGGAAACTTAATTCTCTACAAAAAAGGTCTCTCAAGATTTTGCCATAGCTCGCTTCGTTTCCGAGATATTTGCAGATACATCTCAAGGGAAGGGGCCTGACGGACATATTTCGAGATATTTCTTCTTCTTGTTGTTCTTCTTCTGCACAGCTAAGCTGGAAGTGGCATTTGCGGCTCGCACTAGTGCAGAGTTATCTCAAAGAAAGGGGCCACGGTGTTTCTGAATCTCTATTATGTTCGTGCAGCTTCGGAACTTTTAAATATCTTGATATATCTCGAGAACTACGCATCTGATCAAAAAATATCATAGAACATAAAAAGTAGGAAACTTAATTCTCTACAAAAAAGGTCTCTGAACATTTTGCCATAGCTCGCTTCGTTTCCGAGATATTTGCAGATTTATCTCGAGGGAAGGGGCCTGACGGACATATTTCGAGATATTTCTTCTTCTTGTTGTTCTTCTTCTGCACAGCTAAGCTGGAAGCGGCATTTGCGGCTCGCACTAGTGCAGAGCTATCTCAAAGAAAGGGGCCACGGTGTTTCTGTATCTCTATTATGTTGGTGCGGCTTCGGAACTTTTAAATATCTTGATATATGTCGAGAACTACGCATCTGATCAAAAAATATCATAGAACATAAAAAGTAGGAAACTTAACTCTCTACAAAAAAGGTCTCCCAAGATTTTGCCATAGCTCGCTTCGTTTCCGAGATATTTGCAGATTTATCTCAAGGGAAGGGGCCTGACGGACATATTTCGAGATATTTCTTCTTCTTGTTGTTCTTCTTCTGCACAGCTAAGCTGGAAGTGGCATTTGCGGCTCGCACTAGTGCAGAGTTATCTCAAAGAAAGAGGCCACGGTGTTTCTGTATCTCTATTATGTTGGTGCGGCTTCGGAACTTTTAAATATCTCGATATATCTCGAAAACTACGCTTCTGATCAAAAAATATCATAGAACATAAATTGTAGGAAACATAATTCTCTACAAAAAAGGTCTCTTAACATTTTGCCATAGCTCGATTCGTTTCCGAGATATTTGCAGATACATCTCAAGGGAAGGGGCCTGACGGACATATTTCGAGATATTTCTTCTTCTTGTTGTTCTTCTTCTGCACAGCTAAGCTGGAAGTGGCATTTGCGGCTCGCACTAGTGCAGAGTTATCTGAAAGAAAGGGGCCACGGTGTTTCTGAATCTCTATTATGTTCGTGCGGCTTCGGAACTTTTAAATATCTCGATATATCTCGAAAACTACGCTTCTGATCAAAAAATATCATAGAACATAAATTGTAGGAAACATAATTCTCTACAAAAAACGTCTCTCAACATTTTGCCATAGCTCGCTTCGTTTCCGAGATATTTGCAGATTCAGCTCAAAGGAACGGGCCTGACGGACATATTTCGAGATATTTCTTCTTCTTGTTGTTCTTCTTCTGCACAGCTAAGCTGGAAGTGGCATTTGCAGCTCGCAACAGTGCAGAGTTATCTCAAAGAAAGGGGCCACGGTGTTTCTGTATCTCTATTATGTTGTTGCGGCTTCGGAACTTTTAAATATCTCGATATATCTCGAAAACTACGCTTCTGATCAAAAAATATCATAGAACATAAATTGTAGGAAACATAATTCTCTACAAAAAAGGTCTCATAACATTTTGCCATAGCTCGCTTCGTTTCCGAGATATTTGCAGATATATCTCAAGGGAAGGGGCCTGACGGACATATTTCGAGATATTCCTTCTTCTGCACAGCTAAACTGGAAGTGGCATTTGCAGCTCGCAATAGCGCAGAGTTATCTCAAAGAAAGGGGCGACGGTGTTTCTGTATCTCTATTATGTTGGTGCGGCTTCGGAACTTTTAAATATCTTGATATATCTCGAGAACTACGCATCTGATCAAAAAATATCATAGAACATAAAAAGTGGGAAACTTAATTCTCTACAAAAAAGGTCTCTTAACATTTTGCCATAGCTCGTTTCGTTTCCGAGATATTTGCAGATTTATCTCAAGGGAAGGGGCCTGACGGACATATTTCGAGATATTTCTTCCTCTTGTTGTTCTTCTTCTGCACAGCTAAGCTGGAAGTGGCATTTGCAGCGCGCAATAGTGCAGAGTTATCTCAAAGAAAGGGGCCACGGTGTTTCTGTATCTCTATTATGTTGGTGCGGCTTCGGAACTTTTAAATATCTTGATATATCTCGAGAACTACGCATCTGATCAAAAAATATCATAGAACATAAAAAGTAGGAAACTTAATTCTCTACAAAAAAGGTCTCTCAACATTTTGCCATAGCTCGCTTCGTTTCCGAGATATTTGCAGATTTATCTCGAGGGAAGGGGCCTGACGGACATATTTCGAGATATTTCTTCTTCCTGTTGTTCTTCTTCTGCACAGCTAAGCTGGAAGCGGCATTTGCGGCTCGCACTAGTGCAGAGCTATCTCAAAGAAAGGGGAAACGGTTTTTCTGTATCTCTATGATGTTGGTGCGGCTTCGGAACTTTTAAATATCTCGATATATCTCGAAAACTACGCTTCTGATCAAAAAATATCATAGAACATAAAAAGTAGGAAACTTAATTCTCTACAAAAAAGGTCTCTCAAGATTTTGCCATAGCTCGCTCCGTTTCCGAGATATTTGCAGATTTATCTCAGGGGAAGGGGCCTGACGGACATATTTCGAGATATTTCTTCTTCTTGTTGTTCTTCTTCTGCACAGCTAAGCTGGAAGTGGCATTTGCGGCTCGCACTAGTGCAGAGTTATCTCAAAGAAAGGGGCCACGGTGTTTCTGAATCTCTATTATGTTGGTGCGGCTTCGGAACTTTTAAATATCTCGATATATCTCGAAAACTACGCTTCTGATCAAAAAATATCATAGAACGTAAGAAGTAGGAAACTTAATTCTCTACAAAAAAGGTCTCTTAACATTTTGCCATAGCTCGCTTCGTTTCCGAGATATTTGCAGATTTATCTCAAGGGAAGGGGCCTGACGGACATATTTCGAGATACTTCTTCTTCTTGTTGTTCTTCTTCTGCACAGCTAAGCTACAAGTGGCATTTGCAGGTCGCAATAGTGCAGAGTTATCTCAAAGAAAGGGGCCACGGTGTTTCTGTATCTCTATTATGTTGGTGCGGCTTCGGAACTTTTAAATATCTCGATATATCTCGAAAACTACGCTTCTGATCAAAAAATATCATAGAACGTAAATTGTAGGAAACATAATTCTCTACAAAAAAGGTCTCTCAACATTTTGCCATAGCTCGCTTCGTTTCCGAGATATTTGCAGATTTATCTCAAGGGAAGGGGCCTGACGGACATATTTCGAGATATTTCTTCTTCTTGTTGTTCTTCTTCTGCACAGCTGAGCTGGAAGTGGCATTTGCAGCGCGCAATAGTGCAGAGTTATCTCAAAGAAAGGGGCCACGGTGTTTCTGTATCTCTATTATGTTGGTGCGGCTTCGGAACTTTTAAATATCTCGATATATCTCGAAAACTACGCTTCTGATCAAAAAATATCATAGAACATAAAAAGTGGGAAACCTAATTTTCTACAAAAAAGGTCTCTTAACATTTTGCCATAGCTCTCTTCGTTTCCGAGATATTTGCAGATTTATCTCAAGGGAATGGGCCTGACGGACATATTTCGAGATATTTCTTCTTCTTGTTGTTCTTCTTCTGCACAGCTAAGCTGGAAGTGGCATTTGCGGCTCGCACTAGTGCAGAGTTATCTCAAAGAAAGGGGCCACGGTGTTTCTGTATCTCTATTATGTTGGTGCGGCTTCGGAACTTTTAAATATCTTGATATATCTCGAGAACTACGCATCTGATCAAAAAATATCATAGAACATAAAAAGTAGGAAACTTAATTCTCTACAAAAAAGGTCGCTTAACATTTTCCCATAGCTGGCATCGTTTCCGAGATATTTGCAGATATAGCTCAAGGGAAGGGGCCTGACGGACATATTCCGAGATATTTCTTCTTCTTGTTGTTCCTCTTCTGCACAGCTAAGCTGGAAGTGGCATTTGCAGCTCGCAATAGTGCAGAGTTATCTCAAAGAAAGAGGCCACGGTGTTTCTGTATCTCTATTATGTTGGTGCGGCTTCGGAACTTTTAAATATCTCGATATATCTCGAAAACTACGCTTCTGATCAAAAAATATCAGAGAACGTAAATTGTAGGAAACATAATTCTCGACAAAAAAGGTCTCTTAACATTTTCCCATAGCTGGCATCGTTTCCGAGATATTTGCAGATTTAGCTCAAGGGAAGGGGCCTGACGGACATATTCCGAGATATTTCTTCTTCTTGTTGTTCCTCTTCTGCACAGCTAAGCTGGAAGTGGCATTTGCAGCTCGCAATAGTGCAGAGTTATCTCAAAGAAAGAGGCCACGGTGTTTCTGTATCACTATTATGTTGGTGCGGCTTCGGAACTTTTAAATATCTCGATATATCTCGAAAACTACGCTTCTGATCAAAAAATATCAGAGAACGTAAATTGTAGAAAACATAATTCTCTACAAAAAAGGTCTCTTAACATTTTGCCATAGCTCGCTTCGTTTCCGGGATATTTGCTGATTTATCTCAAGGGAAGGGGCCTGACGGACATATTTAGAGATATTTCTTCTTCTTGTTGTTCTTCTTCTGCACAGCTAAGCTGGAAGTGGCATTTGCAGGTCGCAATAGTGCAGAGTTATCTCAAAGAAAGGGGTCACGGTGTTTCTGTATCTCTATTATGTTGGTGCGGCTTCGGAACTTTTAAATATCTCGATATATCTCGAAAACTACGCTTCTGATCAAAAAATATCAGAGAACGTAAATTGTGGGAAACATAATTCTCTACAAAAAAGGTCTCTTATTCATTTTGCCATAGGTCGCTTCGTTTCCGAGATATTTGCAGATTTATCTCAAGGGAAGGGGCCTGACGGACATATTTCGAGATATTTCTTCTTCTTGTTGTTCTTCTTCTGCACAGCTAAGCTGGAAGTGGCATTTGCAGCTCGCAATAGTGCAGAGTTATCTCAAAGAAAGGGGCCACGGTGTTTCTGTATCTCTATTATGTTGGTGCGGCTTCGGAACTTTTAAATATCTTGATATATCTCGAGAACTACGCATCTGATCAAAAAATATCATAGAACATAAAAAGTAGGAAACTTAATTCTCTGCAAAAAAGGTCTCTTAACATTTTCCCATAGCTGGCATCGTTTCCGAGATATTTGCAGATTTAGCTCAAGGGAAGGGGCCTGACGGACATACTCCGAGATATTTCTTCTTCTTGTTGTTCCTCTTCTGCACAGCTAAGCTGGAAGTGGCATTTGCAGCGCGCAATAGTGCAGAGTTATCTCAAAGAAAGGGGCCACGGTGTTTCTGTATCTCTATTATGTTGGTGCGGCTTCGGAACTTTTAAATATCTCGATATATCTCGAAAACTACGCTTCTGATCAAAAAATATCAGAGAACGTAAATTGTAGGAAACATAATTCTCTACAAAAAAGGTCTCTTAACATTTTGCCATAGCTCGCTTCGTTTCCGAGATATTTGCTGATTTATCTCAAGGGAAGGGGCCTGACGGACATATTTCGAGATATTTCTTCTTCTTGTTGTTCTTCTTCTGCACAGCTAAGCTGGAAGTGGCATTTGCAGCGCGCAATAGTGCAGAGTTATCTCAAAGAAAGGGGCCACGGTGTTTCTGTATCTCTATTATGTTGGTGCGGCTTCGGAACTTTTAAATATCTTGATATATCTCGAGAACTACGCATCTGATCAAAAAATATCATAGAACATAAAAAGTAGGAAACTTAATTCTCTACAAAAAAGGTCTCTTAACATTTTCCCATAGCTGGCATCGTTTCCGAGATATTTGCAGATTTAGCTCAAGGGAAGGGGCCTGACGGACATACTCCGAGATATTTCTTCTTCTTGTTGTTCCTCTTCTGCACAGCTAAGCTGGAAGTGGCATTTGCAGCTCGCAATAGTGCAGAGTTATCTCAAAGAAAGAGGCCACGGTGTTTCTGTATCTCTATTATGTTGGTGCGGCTTCGGAACTTTTAAATATCTCGATATATCTCGAAAACTACGCTTCTGATCAAAAAATATCAGAGAACGTAAATTGTAGAAAACATAATTCTCTACAAAAAAGGTCTCTTAACATTTTGCCATAGCTCGCTTCGTTTCCGGGATATTTGCTGATTTATCTCAAGGGAAGGGGCCTGACGGACATATTTAGAGATATTTCTTCTTCTTGTTGTTCTTCTTCTGCACAGCTAAGCTGGAAGTGGCATTTGCAGGTCGCAATAGTGCAGAGTTATCTCAAAGAAAGGGGTCACGGTGTTTCTGTATCTCTATTATGTTGGTGCGGCTTCGGAACTTTTAAATATCTCGATATATCTCGAAAACTACGCTTCTGATCAAAAAATATCAGAGAACGTAAATTGTGGGAAACATAATTCTCTACAAAAAAGGTCTCTTATCATTTTGCCATAGGTCGCTTCGTTTCCGAGATATTTGCAGATTTATCTCAAGGGAAGGGGCCTGACGGACATATTTCGAGATATTTCTTCTTCTTGTTGTTCTTCTTCTGCACAGCTAAGCTGGAAGTGGCATTTGCAGCTCGCAATAGTGCAGAGTTATCTCAAAGAAAGGGGCCACGGTGTTTCTGTATCTCTATTATGTTGGTGCGGCTTCGGAACTTTTAAATATCTTGATATATCTCGAGAACTACGCATCTGATCAAAAAATATCATAGAACATAAAAAGTAGGAAACTTAATTCTCTGCAAAAAAGGTCTCTTAACATTTTCCCATAGCTGGCATCGTTTCCGAGATATTTGCAGATTTAGCTCAAGGGAAGGGGCCTGACGGACATACTCCGAGATATTTCTTCTTCTTGTTGTTCCTCTTCTGCACAGCTAAGCTGGAAGTGGCATTTGCAGCGCGCAATAGTGCAGAGTTATCTCAAAGAAAGGGGCCACGGTGTTTCTGTATCTCTATTATGTTGGTGCGGCTTCGGAACTTTTAAATATCTCGATATATCTCGAAAACTACGCTTCTGATCAAAAAATATCAGAGAACGTAAATTGTAGGAAACATAATTCTCTACAAAAAAGGTCTCTTAACATTTTGCCATAGCTCGCTTCGTTTCCGAGATATTTGCTGATTTATCTCAAGGGAAGGGGCCTGACGGACATATTTCGAGATATTTCTTCTTCTTGTTGTTCTTCTTCTGCACAGCTAAGCTGGAAGTGGCATTTGCAGCGCGCAATAGTGCAGAGTTATCTCAAAGAAAGGGGCCACGGTGTTTCTGTATCTCTATTATGTTGGTGCGGCTTCGGAACTTTTAAATATCTTGATATATCTCGAGAACTACGCATCTGATCAAAAAATATCATAGAACATAAAAAGTAGGAAACTTAATTCTCTACAAAAAAGGTCTCTTAACATTTTCCCATAGCTGGCATCGTTTCCGAGATATTTGCAGATTTAGCTCAAGGGAAGGGGCCTGACGGACATACTCCGAGATATTTCTTCTTCTTGTTGTTCCTCTTCTGCACAGCTAAGCTGGAAGTGGCATTTGCAGCTCGCAATAGTGCAGAGTTATCTCAAAGAAAGAGGCCACGGTGTTTCTGTATATCTATTATGTTGGTGCGGCTTCGGAACTTTTAAATATCTCGATATATCTCGAAAACTACGCTTCTGATCAAAAAATATCAGAGAACGTAAATTGTAGGAAACATAATTCTCTACAAAAAAGGTCTCTTAACATTTTGCCATAGCTCGCTTCGTTTCCGAGATATTTGCAGATTTATCTCAAGGGAAGGGGCCTGACGGACATATTTCGAGATATTTCTTCTTCTTGTTGTTCTTCTTCTGCACAGCTAAGCTGGAAGTGGCATTTGCAGCGCGCAATAGTGCAGAGTTATCTCAAAGAAAGGGGCCACGGTGTTTCTGTATCTCTATTATGTTGGTGCGGCTTCGGAACTTTTAAATATCTTGATATATCTCGAGAACTACGCATCTGATCAAAAAATATCATAGAACATAAAAAGTAGGAAACTTAATTCTCTACAAAAAAGGTCTCTTAACATTTTCCCATAGCTGGCATCGTTTCCGAGATATTTGCAGATATAGCTCAAGGGAAGGGGCCTGACGGACATATTCCGAGATATTTCTTCTTCTTGTTGTTCCTCTTCTGCACAGCTAAGCTGGAAGTGGCATTTGCAGCTCGCAATAGTGCAGAGTTATCTCAAAGAAAGAGGCCACGGTGTTTCTGTATCTCTATTATGTTGGTGCGGCTTCGGAACTTTTAAATATCTTGATATATCTCGAGAACTACGCATCTGATCAAAAAATATCATACAACATAAAAAGTAGGAAACTTAATTCTCTACAAAAAAGGTCTCTTAACATTTTGCCATAGCTCGCTTCGTTTCCGAGATATTTGCAGATTTATCTCAAGGGGAGGGGCCTGACGGACATATTTCGAGATATTTCTTCATCTTGTTGTTCTTCTTCTGCACAGCTAAGCTGGAAGTGGCATTTGCAGCGCGCAATAGTGCAGAGTTATCTCAAAGAAAGGGGCCACGGTGTTTCTGTATCTCTATTATGTTGGTGCGGCTTCGGAACTTTTAAATATCTCGATATATCTCGAAAACTACGCTTCTGATCAAAAAATATCAGAGAGCGTAAATTGTAGGAAACATAATTCTCTACAAAAAAGGTCTCTTAACATTTTGCCATAGCTCGCTTCGTTTCCGAGATATTTGCTGATTTATCTCAAGGGAAGGGGCCTGACGGACATATTTCGAGATATTTCTTCTTCTTGTTGTTCTTCTTCTGCACAGCTAAGCTGGAAGTGGCATTTGCGGCTCGCACTAGTGCAGAGTTATCTCAAAGAAAGAGGCCACGGTGTTTCTGTATCTCTATTATGTTGGTGCGGCTTCGGAACTTTTAAATATCTCGATATATCTCGAAAACTACGCTTCTGATCAAAAAATATCATAGAACATAAAAAGTGGGAAACCTAATTTTCTACAAAAAAGGTCTCTTAACATTTTGCCATAGCTCTCTTCGTTTCCGAGATATTTGCAGATTTATCTCAAGGGAATGGGCCTGACGGACATATTTCGAGATATTTCTTCTTCTTGTTGTTCTTCTTCTGCACAGCTAAGCTGGAAGTGGCATTTGCGGCTCGCACTAGTGCAGAGTTATCTCAAAGAAAGGGGCCACGGTGTTTCTGTATCTCTATTATGTTGGTGCGGCTTCGGAACTTTTAAATATCTTGATATATCTCGAGAACTACGCATCTGATCAAAAAATATCATAGAACATAAAAAGTAGGAAACTTAATTCTCTACAAAAAAGGTCGCTTAACATTTTCCCATAGCTGGCATCGTTTCCGAGATATTTGCAGATTTAGCTCAAGGGAAGGGGCCTGACGGACATACTCCGAGATATTTCTTCTTCTTGTTGTTCCTCTTCTGCACAGCTAAGCTGGAAGTGGCATTTGCAGCTCGCAATAGTGCAGAGTTATCTCAAAGAAAGAGGCCACGGTGTTTCTGTATCTCTATTATGTTGGTGCGGCTTCGGAACTTTTAAATATCTCGATATATCTCGAAAACTACGCTTCTGATCAAAAAATATCAGAGAACGTAAATTGTAGGAAACATAATTCTCTACAAAAAAGGTCTCTTAACATTTTGCCATAGCTCGCTTCGTTTCCGAGATATTTGCAGATTTATCTCAAGGGAAGGGGCCTGACGGACACATTTCGAGATATTTCTTCTTCTTGTTGTTCTTCTTCTGCACAGCTAAGCTGGAAGTGGCATTTGCAGCGCGCAATAGTGCAGAGTTATCTCAAAGAAAGGGGCCACGGTGTTTCTGTATCTCTATTATGTTGGTGCGGCTTCGGAACTTTTAAATATCTTGATATATCTCGAGAACTACGCATCTGATCAAAAAATATCATAGAACATAAAAAGTAGGAAACTTAATTCTCTACAAAAAAGGTCTCTTAACATTTTCCCATAGCTGGCATCGTTTCCGAGATATTTGCAGATATAGCTCAAGGGAAGGGGCCTGACGGACATATTCCGAGATATTTCTTCTTCTTGTTGTTCCTCTTCTGCACAGCTAAGCTGGAAGTGGCATTTGCAGCTCGCAATAGTGCAGAGTTATCTCAAAGAAAGAGGCCACGGTGTTTCTGTATCTCTATTATGTTGGTGCGGCTTCGGAACTTTTAAATATCTTGATATATCTCGAGAACTACGCATCTGATCAAAAAATATCATACAACATAAAAAGTAGGAAACTTAATTCTCTACAAAAAAGGTCTCTTAACATTTTGCCATAGCTCGCTTCGTTTCCGAGATATTTGCAGATTTATCTCAAGGGGAGGGGCCTGACGGACATATTTCGAGATATTTCTTCATCTTGTTGTTCTTCTTCTGCACAGCTAAGCTGGAAGTGGCATTTGCAGCGCGCAATAGTGCAGGGTTATCTCAAAGAAAGGGGCCACGGTGTTTCTGTATCTCTATTATGTTGGTGCGGCTTCGGAACTTTTAAATATCTCGATATATCTCGAAAACTACGCTTCTGATCAAAAAATATCAGAGAGCGTAAATTGTAGGAAACATAATTCTCTACAAAAAAGGTCTCTTAACATTTTGCCATAGCTCGCTTCGTTTCCGAGATATTTGCTGATTTATCTCAAGGGAAGGGGCCTGACGGACATATTTCGAGATATTTCTTCTTCTTGTTGTTCTTCTTCTGCACAGCTAAGCTGGAAGTGGCATTTGCAGCGCGCGATAGTGCAGAGTTATCTCAAAGAAAGGGGCCACGGTGTTTCTGTATCTCTATTATGTTGGTGCGGCTTCGGAACTTTTAAATATCTTGATATATCTCGAGAACTACGCATCTGATCAAAAAATATCATAGAACATAAAAAGTAGGAAACTTAATTCTCTACAAAAAAGGTCTCTTAACATTTTCCCATAGCTGGCATCGTTTCCGAGATATTTGCAGATTTAGCTCAAGGGAAGGGGCCTGACGGACATACTCCGAGATATTTCTTCTTCTTGTTGTTCCTCTTCTGCACAGCTAAGCTGGAAGTGGCATTTGCAGCTCGCAATAGTGCAGAGTTATCTCAAAGAAAGAGGCCACGGTGTTTCTGTATCTCTATTATGTTGGTGCGGCTTCGGAACTTTTAAATATCTCGATATATCTCGAGAACTACGCATCTGATCAAAAAATATCATAGAACATAAAAAGTAGGAAACTTAATTCTCTACAAAAAAGGTCTCTGAACATTTTGCCATAGCTCGCTTCGTTTCCGAGATATTTGCAGATTTATCTCGAGGGAAGGGGCCTGACGGACATATTTCGAGATATTTCTTCTTCTTGTTGTTCTTCTTCTGCACAGCTAAGCTGGAAGCGGCATTTGCGGCTCGCACTAGTGCAGAGTTATCTCAAAGAAAGGGGCCACGGTGTTTCTGAATCTCTATTATGTTGGTGCGGCTTCGGAACTTTTAAATATCTCGATATATCTCGAAAACTACGCTTCTGATCAAAAAATATCATAGAACGTAAGAAGTAGGAAACTTAATTCTCTACAAAAAAGGTCTCTTAACATTTTGCCATAGCTCGCTTCGTTTCCGAGATATTTGCAGATTTATCTCAAGGGAAGGGGCCTGACGGACATATTTCGAGATACTTCTTCTTCTTGTTGTTCTTCTTCTGCACAGCTAAGCTACAAGTGGCATTTGCAGGTCGCAATAGTGCAGAGTTATCTCAAAGAAAGGGGCCACGGTGTTTCTGTATCTCTATTATGTTGGTGCGGCTTCGGAACTTTTAAATATCTCGATATATCTCGAAAACTACGCATCTGATCAAAAAATATCATAGAACATAAAAAGTAGGAAACTTAATTCTCTACAAAAAAGGTCTCTTAACATTTTCCCATAGCTGGCATCGTTTCCGAGATATTTGCAGATATAGCTCAAGGGAAGGGGCCTGACGGACATATTCCGAGATATTTCTTCTTCTTGTTGTTCCTCTTCTGCACAGCTAAGCTGGAAGTGGCATTTGCAGCTCGCAATAGTGCAGAGTTATCTCAAAGAAAGAGGCCACGGTGTTTCTGTATCTCTATTATGTTGGTGCGGCTTCGGAACTTTTAAATATCTTGATATATCTCGAGAACTACGCATCTGATCAAAAAATATCATACAACATAAAAAGTAGGAAACTTAATTCTCTACAAAAAAGGTCTCTTAACATTTTGCCATAGCTCGCTTCGTTTCCGAGATATTTGCAGATTTATCTCAAGGGGAGGGGCCTGACGGACATATTTCGAGATATTTCTTCATCTTGTTGTTCTTCTTCTGCACAGCTAAGCTGGAAGTGGCATTTGCAGCGCGCAATAGTGCAGAGTTATCTCAAAGAAAGGGGCCACGGTGTTTCTGTATCTCTATTATGTTGGTGCGGCTTCGGAACTTTTAAATATCTCGATATATCTCGAAAACTACGCTTCTGATCAAAAAATATCAGAGAGCGTAAATTGTAGGAAACATAATTCTCTACAAAAAAGGTCTCTTAACATTTTGCCATAGCTCGCTTCGTTTCCGAGATATTTGCTGATTTATCTCAAGGGAAGGGGCCTGACGGACATATTTCGAGATATTTCTTCTTCTTGTTGTTCTTCTTCTGCACAGCTAAGCTGGAAGTGGCATTTGCAGCGCGCGATAGTGCAGAGTTATCTCAAAGAAAGGGGCCACGGTGTTTCTGTATCTCTATTATGTTGGTGCGGCTTCGGAACTTTTAAATATCTTGATATATCTCGAGAACTACGCATCTGATCAAAAAATATCATAGAACATAAAAAGTAGGAAACTTAATTCTCTACAAAAAAGGTCTCTTAACATTTTCCCATAGCTGGCATCGTTTCCGAGATATTTGCAGATTTAGCTCAAGGGAAGGGGCCTGACGGACATACTCCGAGATATTTCTTCTTCTTGTTGTTCCTCTTCTGCACAGCTAAGCTGGAAGTGGCATTTGCAGCTCGCAATAGTGCAGAGTTATCTCAAAGAAAGAGGCCACGGTGTTTCTGTATCTCTATTATGTTGGTGCGGCTTCGGAACTTTTAAATATCTCGATATATCTCGAGAACTACGCATCTGATCAAAAAATATCATAGAACATAAAAAGTAGGAAACTTAATTCTCTACAAAAAAGGTCTCTGAACATTTTGCCATAGCTCGCTTCGTTTCCGAGATATTTGCAGATTTATCTCGAGGGAAGGGGCCTGACGGACATATTTCGAGATATTTCTTCTTCTTGTTGTTCTTCTTCTGCACAGCTAAGCTGGAAGCGGCATTTGCGGCTCGCACTAGTGCAGAGTTATCTCAAAGAAAGGGGCCACGGTGTTTCTGAATCTCTATTATGTTGGTGCGGCTTCGGAACTTTTAAATATCTCGATATATCTCGAAAACTACGCTTCTGATCAAAAAATATCATAGAACGTAAGAAGTAGGAAACTTAATTCTCTACAAAAAAGGTCTCTTAACATTTTGCCATAGCTCGCTTCGTTTCCGAGATATTTGCAGATTTATCTCAAGGGAAGGGGCCTGACGGACATATTTCGAGATACTTCTTCTTCTTGTTGTTCTTCTTCTGCACAGCTAAGCTACAAGTGGCATTTGCAGGTCGGAATAGTGCAGAGTTATCTCAAAGAAAGGGGCCACGGTGTTTCTGTATCTCTATTATGTTGGTGCGGCTTCGGAACTTTTAAATATCTCGATATATCTCGAAAACTACGCATCTGATCAAAAAATATCATAGAACATAAAAAGTAGGAAACTTAATTCTCTACAAAAAAGGTCTCTTAACATTTTCCCATAGCTGGCATCGTTTCCGAGATATTTGCAGATATAGCTCAAGGGAAGGGGCCTGACGGACATATTCCGAGATATTTCTTCTTCTTGTTGTTCCTCTTCTGCACAGCTAAGCTGGAAGTGGCATTTGCAGCTCGCAATAGTGCAGAGTTATCTCAAAGAAAGAGGCCACGGTGTTTCTGTATCTCTATTATGTTGGTGCGGCTTCGGAACTTTTAAATATCTTGATATATCTCGAGAACTACGCATCTGATCAAAAAATATCATACAACATAAAAAGTAGGAAACTTAATTCTCTACAAAAAAGGTCTCTTAACATTTTGCCATAGCTCGCTTCGTTTCCGAGATATTTGCAGATTTATCTCAAGGGGAGGGGCCTGACGGACATATTTCGAGATATTTCTTCATCTTGTTGTTCTTCTTCTGCACAGCTAAGCTGGAAGTGGCATTTGCAGCGCGCAATAGTGCAGAGTTATCTCAAAGAAAGGGGCCACGGTGTTTCTGTATCTCTATTATGTTGGTGCGGCTTCGGAACTTTTAAATATCTCGATATATCTCGAAAACTACGCTTCTGATCAAAAAATATCAGAGAGCGTAAATTGTAGGAAACATAATTCTCTACAAAAAAGGTCTCTTAACATTTTGCCATAGCTCGCTTCGTTTCCGAGATATTTGCTGATTTATCTCAAGGGAAGGGGCCTGACGGACATATTTCGAGATATTTCTTCTTCTTGTTGTTCTTCTTCTGCACAGCTAAGCTGGAAGTGGCATTTGCAGCGCGCGATAGTGCAGAGTTATCTCAAAGAAAGGGGCCACGGTGTTTCTGTATCTCTATTATGTTGGTGCGGCTTCGGAACTTTTAAATATCTTGATATATCTCGAGAACTACGCATCTGATCAAAAAATATCATAGAACATAAAAAGTAGGAAACTTAATTCTCTACAAAAAAGGTCTCTTAACATTTTCCCATAGCTGGCATCGTTTCCGAGATATTTGCAGATTTAGCTCAAGGGAAGGGGCCTGACGGACATACTCCGAGATATTTCTTCTTCTTGTTGTTCCTCTTCTGCACAGCTAAGCTGGAAGTGGCATTTGCAGCTCGCAATAGTGCAGAGTTATCTCAAAGAAAGAGGCCACGGTGTTTCTGTATCTCTATTATGTTGGTGCGGCTTCGGAACTTTTAAATATCTCGATATATCTCGAGAACTACGCATCTGATCAAAAAATATCATAGAACATAAAAAGTAGGAAACTTAATTCTCTACAAAAAAGGTCTCTGAACATTTTGCCATAGCTCGCTTCGTTTCCGAGATATTTGCAGATTTATCTCGAGGGAAGGGGCCTGACGGACATATTTCGAGATATTTCTTCTTCTTGTTGTTCTTCTTCTGCACAGCTAAGCTGGAAGCGGCATTTGCGGCTCGCACTAGTGCAGAGTTATCTCAAAGAAAGGGGCCACGGTGTTTCTGAATCTCTATTATGTTGGTGCGGCTTCGGAACTTTTAAATATCTCGATATATCTCGAAAACTACGCTTCTGATCAAAAAATATCATAGAACGTAAGAAGTAGGAAACTTAATTCTCTACAAAAAAGGTCTCTTAACATTTTGCCATAGCTCGCTTCGTTTCCGAGATATTTGCAGATTTATCTCAAGGGAAGGGGCCTGACGGACATATTTCGAGATACTTCTTCTTCTTGTTGTTCTTCTTCTGCACAGCTAAGCTACAAGTGGCATTTGCAGGTCGCAATAGTGCAGAGTTATCTCAAAGAAAGGGGCCACGGTGTTTCTGTATCTCTATTATGTTGGTGCGGCTTCGGAACTTTTAAATATCTCGATATATCTCGAAAACTACGCTTCTGATCAAAAAATATCATAGAACGTAAATTGTAGGAAACATAATTCTCTACAAAAAAGGTCTCTCAACATTTTGCCATAGCTCGCTTCGTTTCCGAGATATTTGCAGATTTATCTCAAGGGAAGGGGCCTGACGGACATATTTCGAGATATTTCTTCTTCTTGTTGTTCTTCTTCTGCACAGCTGAGCTGGAAGTGGCATTTGCAGCGCGCAATAGTGCAGAGTTATCTCAAAGAAAGGGGCCACGGTGTTTCTGTATCTCTATTATGTTGGTGCGGCTTCGGAACTTTTAAATATCTCGATATATCTCGAAAACTACGCTTCTGATCAAAAAATATCATAGAACATAAAAAGTGGGAAACCTAATTTTCTACAAAAAAGGTCTCTTAACATTTTGCCATAGCTCTCTTCGTTTCCGAGATATTTGCAGATTTATCTCAAGGGAATGGGCCTGACGGACATATTTCGAGATATTTCTTCTTCTTGTTGTTCTTCTTCTGCACAGCTAAGCTGGAAGTGGCATTTGCGGCTCGCACTAGTGCAGAGTTATCTCAAAGAAAGGGGCCACGGTGTTTCTGTATCTCTATTATGTTGGTGCGGCTTCGGAACTTTTAAATATCTTGATATATCTCGAGAACTACGCATCTGATCAAAAAATATCATAGAACATAAAAAGTAGGAAACTTAATTCTCTACAAAAAAGGTCGCTTAACATTTTCCCATAGCTGGCATCGTTTCCGAGATATTTGCAGATATAGCTCAAGGGAAGGGGCCTGACGGACATATTCCGAGATATTTCTTCTTCTTGTTGTTCCTCTTCTGCACAGCTAAGCTGGAAGTGGCATTTGCAGCTCGCAATAGTGCAGAGTTATCTCAAAGAAAGAGGCCACGGTGTTTCTGTATCTCTATTATGTTGGTGCGGCTTCGGAACTTTTAAATATCTCGATATATCTCGAAAACTACGCTTCTGATCAAAAAATATCAGAGAACGTAAATTGTAGGAAACATAATTCTCTACAAAAAAGGTCTCTTAACATTTTCCCATAGCTGGCATCGTTTCCGAGATATTTGCAGATTTAGCTCAAGGGAAGGGGCCTGACGGACATATTCCGAGATATTTCTTCTTCTTGTTGTTCCTCTTCTGCACAGCTAAGCTGGAAGTGGCATTTGCAGCTCGCAATAGTGCAGAGTTATCTCAAAGAAAGAGGCCACGGTGTTTCTGTATCACTATTATGTTGGTGCGGCTTCGGAACTTTTAAATATCTCGATATATCTCGAAAACTACGCTTCTGATCAAAAAATATCAGAGAACGTAAATTGTAGGAAACATAATTCTCTACAAAAAAGGTCTCTTAACATTTTGCCATAGCTCGCTTCGTTTCCGGGATATTTGCTGATTTATCTCAAGGGAAGGGGCCTGACGGACATATTTAGAGATATTTCTTCTTCTTGTTGTTCTTCTTCTGCACAGCTAAGCTGGAAGTGGCATTTGCAGGTCGCAATAGTGCAGAGTTATCTCAAAGAAAGGGGTCACGGTGTTTCTGTATCTCTATTATGTTGGTGCGGCTTCGGAACTTTTAAATATCTCGATATATCTCGAAAACTACGCTTCTGATCAAAAAATATCAGAGAACGTAAATTGTGGGAAACATAATTCTCTACAAAAAAGGTCTCTTATCATTTTGCCATAGGTCGCTTCGTTTCCGAGATATTTGCAGATTTATCTCAAGGGAAGGGGCCTGACGGACATATTTCGAGATATTTCTTCTTCTTGTTGTTCTTCTTCTGCACAGCTAAGCTGGAAGTGGCATTTGCAGCGCGCAATAGTGCAGAGTTATCTCAAAGAAAGGGGCCACGGTGTTTCTGTATCTCTATTATGTTGGTGCGGCTTCGGAACTTTTAAATATCTTGATATATCTCGAGAACTACGCATCTGATCAAAAAATATCATAGAACATAAAAAGTAGGAAACTTAATTCTCTACAAAAAAGGTCTCTTAACATTTTCCCATAGCTGGCATCGTTTCCGAGATATTTGCAGATTTAGCTCAAGGGAAGGGGCCTGACGGACATACTCCGAGATATTTCTTCTTCTTGTTGTTCCTCTTCTGCACAGCTAAGCTGGAAGTGGCATTTGCAGCTCGCAATAGTGCAGGGTTATCTCAAAGAAAGAGGCCACGGTGTTTCTGTATCTCTATTATGTTGGTGCGGCTTCGGAACTTTTAAATATCTCGATATATCTCGAAAACTACGCTTCTGATCAAAAAATATCAGAGAACGTAAATTGTAGGAAACATAATTCTCTACAAAAAAGGTCTCTTAACATTTTGCCATAGCTCGCTTCGTTTCCGAGATATTTGCAGATTTATCTCAAGGGAAGGGGCCTGACGGACATATTTCGAGATATTTCTTCTTCTTGTTGTTCTTCTTCTGCACAGCTAAGCTGGAAGTGGCATTTGCAGCGCGCAATAGTGCAGAGTTATCTCAAAGAAAGGGGCCACGGTGTTTCTGTATCTCTATTATGTTGGTGCGGCTTCGGAACTTTTAAATATCTTGATATATCTCGAGAACTACGCATCTGATCAAAAAATATCATAGAACATAAAAAGTAGGAAACTTAATTCTCTACAAAAAAGGTCTCTTAACATTTTCCCATAGCTGGCATCGTTTCCGAGATATTTGCAGATATAGCTCAAGGGAAGGGGCCTGACGGACATATTCCGAGATATTTCTTCTTCTTGTTGTTCCTCTTCTGCACAGCTAAGCTGGAAGTGGCATTTGCAGCTCGCAATAGTGCAGAGTTATCTCAAAGAAAGAGGCCACGGTGTTTCTGTATCTCTATTATGTTGGTGCGGCTTCGGAACTTTTAAATATCTTGATATATCTCGAGAACTACGCATCTGATCAAAAAATATCATACAACATAAAAAGTAGGAAACTTAATTCTCTACAGAAAAGGTCTCTTAACATTTTGCCATAGCTCGCTTCGTTTCCGAGATATTTGCAGATTTATCTCAAGGGGAGGGGCCTGACGGACATATTTCGAGATATTTCTTCATCTTGTTGTTCTTCTTCTGCACAGCTAAGCTGGAAGTGGCATTTGCAGCGCGCAATAGTGCAGAGTTATCTCAAAGAAAGGGGCCACGGTGTTTCTGTATCTCTATTATGTTGGTGAGGCTTCGGAACTTTTAAATATCTCGATATATCTCGAAAACTACGCTTCTGATCTAAAAATATCAGAGAGCGTAAATTGTAGGAAACATAATTCTCTACAAAAAAGGTCTCTTAACATTTTGCCATAGCTCGCTTCGTTTCCGAGATATTTGCTGATTTATCTCAAGGGAAGGGGCCTGACGGACATATTTCGAGATATTTCTTCTTCTTGTTGTTCTTCTTCTGCACAGCTAAGCTGGAAGTGGCATTTGCAGCGCGCGATAGTGCAGAGTTATCTCAAAGAAAGGGGCCACGGTGTTTCTGTATCTCTATTATGTTGGTGCGGCTTCGGAACTTTTAAATATCTTGATATATCTCGAGAACTACGCATCTGATCAAAAAATATCATAGAACATAAAAAGTAGGAAACTTAATTCTCTACAAAAAAGGTCTCTTAACATTTTCCCATAGCTGGCATCGTTTCCGAGATATTTGCAGATTTAGCTCAAGGGAAGGGGCCTGACGGACATACTCCGAGATATTTCTTCTTCTTGTTGTTCCTCTTCTGCACAGCTAAGCTGGAAGTGGCATTTGCAGCTCGCAATAGTGCAGAGTTATCTCAAAGAAAGAGGCCACGGTGTTTCTGTATCTCTATTATGTTGGTGCGGCTTCGGAACTTTTAAATATCTCGATATATCTCGAGAACTACGCATCTGATCAAAAAATATCATAGAACATAAAAAGTAGGAAACTTAATTCTCTACAAAAAAGGTCTCTGAACATTTTGCCATAGCTCGCTTCGTTTCCGAGATATTTGCAGATTTATCTCGAGGGAAGGGGCCTGACGGACATATTTCGAGATATTTCTTCTTCTTGTTGTTCTTCTTCTGCACAGCTAAGCTGGAAGCGGCATTTGCGGCTCGCACTAGTGCAGAGTTATCTCAAAGAAAGGGGCCACGGTGTTTCTGTATCTCTATGATGTTGGTGCGGCTTCGGAACTTTTAAATATCTCGATATATCTCGAAAACTACGCTTCTGATCAAAAAATATCATAGAACATAAAAAGTAGGAAACTTAATTCTCTACAAAAAAGGTCTCTTAACATTTTGCCATAGCTCGCTTCGTTTCCGAGATATTTGCAGATTTATCTCAGGGGAAGGGGCCTGACGGACATATTTCGAGATATTTCTTCTTCTTGTTGTTCTTCTTCTGCACAGCTAAGCTGGAAGTGGCGTTTGCGGCTCGCACTATGGCAGAGTTATCTCAAAGAAAGGGGCCACGGTGTTTCTGAATCTCTATTATGTTGGTGCGGCTTCGGAACTTTTAAATATCTCGATATATCTCGAAAACTACGCTTCTGATCAAAAAATATCATAGAACATAAATTGTAGGAAACATAATTCTCTACAAAAAAGGTCTCATAACATTTTGCCATAGCTCGCTTCGTTTCCGAGATATTTGCAGATATATCTCAAGGGAAGGGGCCTGACGGACATATTTCGAGATATTTCTTCTTCTGCACAGCTAAACTGGAAGTGGCATTTCCAGCTCGCAATAGCGCAGAGTTATCTCAAAGAAAGGGGCCACGGTGTTTCTGTATCTCTATTATGTTGGTGCGGCTTCGGAACTTTTAAATATCTTGATATATCTCGAGAACTACGCATCTGATCAAAAAATATCATACAACATAAAAAGTAGGAAACTTAATTCTCTACAAAAAAGGTCTCTCAAGATTTTGCCATAGCTCGCTTCGTTTCCGAGATATTTGCAGATTTATCTCAAGGGAAGGGGCCTGACGGACATATTTCGAGATATTTCTTCTTCTTTTTGTTCTTCTTCTGCACAGCTAAGCTGGAAGTGGCATTCGCGGCTCGCACTAGTGCAGAGTTATCTCAAAGAAAGGGGCCACGGTGTTTCTGTATCTCTATTATGTTGGTGCGGCTTCGGAACTTTTAAATATCTCGATATATCTCGAAAACTACGCTTCTGATCAAAAAATATCATAGAACATAAATTGTAGGAAACATAATTCTCTACAAAAAAGGTCTCTTAACATTTTGCCATAGCTAGCTTCGTTTCCGAGATATTTGCAGATACATCTCAAGGGAAGGGGCCTGACGGACATATTTCGAGATATTTCTTCTTCTTGTTGTTCTTCTTCTGCACAGCTAAGCTGGAAGTGGCATTTGCAGCTCGCAATAGTGCAGAGTTATCTCAAAGAAAGAGGCCACGGTGTTTCTGTATCTCTATTATGTTGGTGCGGCTTCGGAACTTTTAAATATCTCGATATATCTCGAAAACTACGCTTCTGATCAAAAAATATCAGAGAACGTAAATTGTAGGAAACATAATTCTCTACAAAAAAGGTCTCTTAACATTTTGCCATAGCTCGCTTCGTTTCCGGGATATTTGCTGATTTATCTCAAGGGAAGGGGCCTGACGGACATATTTAGAGATATTTCTTCTTCTTGTTGTTCTTCTTCTGCACAGCTAAGCTGGAAGTGGCATTTGCAGCGCGCAATAGTGCAGAGTTATCTCAAAGAAAGGGGCCACGGTGTTTCTGTATCTCTATTATGTTGGTGCGGCTTCGGAACTTTTAAATATCTTGATATATCTCGAGAACTACGCATCTGATCAAAAAATATCATAGAACATAAAAAGTAGGAAACTTAATTCTCTACAAAAAAGGTCTCTTAACATTTTCCCATAGCTGGCATCGTTTCCGAGATATTTGCAGATTTAGCTCAAGGGAAGGGGCCTGACGGATATATTCCGAGATATTTCTTCTTCTTGTTGTTCCTCTTCTGCACAGCTAAGCTGGAAGTGGCATTTGCAGCTCGCAATAGTGCAGAGTTATCTCAAAGAAAGAGGCCACGGTGTTTCTGTACCTCTATTATGTTGGTGCAGCTTCGGAACTTTTAAATATCTTGATATATCTCGAGAACAACGCATCTGATCAAAAAATATCATAGAAGATAAAAAGTAGGAAACTTAATTCTCTACAAAAAAGGTCTCTTAACATTTTGCCATAGCTCGCTTCGTTTCCGAGATATTTGCAGATTTATCTCAAGGGAAGGGGCCTAACGGACATATTTCGAGATATTTCTTCTTCTTGTTGTTCTTCTTCTTCACAGCTAAGCTGGAAGTGGCATTTGCAGCTCGCAATAGTGCAGAGTTATCTCAAAGAAAGGGGCCACGGTGTTTCTGTATCTCTATTATGTTGGTGCGGCTTCGGAACTTTTAAATATCTCGATATATCTCGAAAACTACGCTTCTGATCAAAAAATATCGTAGAACATAAATTGTAGGAAACATAATTCTCTACAAAAAAGGTCTCTTAACATTTTCCCATAGCTGGCATCGTTTCCGAGATATTTGCAGATTTATCTCAAGGGAAGGGGCCTAACGGACATATTTCGAGATATTTCTTCTTCTTGTTGTTCTTCTTCTTCACAGCTAAGCTGGAAGTGGCATTTGCAGCTCGCAATAGTGCAGCGTTATCTCAAAGAAAGGGGCCACGGTGTTTCTGTATCTCTATTATGTTGGTGCGGCTTCGGAACTTTTAAATATCTCGATATATCTCGAAAACTACGCTTCTGATCAAAAAATATCGTAGAACATAAATTGTAGGAAACATAATTCTCTACAAAAAAGGTTTCTTAACGTTTTGCCATAGCTCGCTTCGTTTCCGAGATATTTGCAGATTTATCTCAAGGGAAGGGGCCTGACGGACATATTTCGAGATATTTCTTCTTCTTGTTGTTCTTCTTCTGCACAGCTAAGCTGGAAGTGGCATTTGCAGCTCGCAATAGTGCAGAGTTATCTCAAAGAAAGGGGCCACGGTGTTTCTGTATCTCTATTATGTTGGTGCGGCTTCGGAACTTTTAAATATCTCGATATATCTCGAGAACTACGCATCTGATCAAAAAATATCATAGAACATAAAAAGTAGGAAAGTTAATTCTCTACAAATAAGGTCTCTTAACATTTTGCCATAGCTCGCTTCGTTTCCGAGATATTTGCAGATTTATCTCAAGGGAAGGGGCCTGACGGACATATTTCGAGATATTTCTTCTTCTTGTTGTTCTTCTTCTGCACAGCTAAGCTGGAAGTGGCATTTGCAGCGCGCAATAGTGCAGAGTTATCTCAAAGAAAGAGGCCACGGTGTTTCTGTATCTCTATTATGTTGGTGCGGCTTCGGAGCTTTTAAATATCTTGATATATCTCGAGAACTACGCATCTGATCAAAAAATATCATAGAACATAAAAAGTAGGAAACTTAATTCTCTACAAAAGAGGTCTCTTAACATTTTCCCATAGCTGGCATCGTTTCCGAGATATTTGCAGATTTAGCTCAAGGGAAGGGGCCTGACGGATATATTCCGAGATATTTCTTCTTCTTGTTGTTCCTCTTCTGCACAGCTAAGCTGGAAGTGGCATTTGCAGCTCGCAATAGTGCAGAGTTATCTCAAAGAAAGAGGCCACGGTGTTTCTGTACCTCTATTATGTTGGTGCAGCTTCGGAACTTTTAAATATCTTGATATATCTCGAGAACTACGCATCTGATCAAAAAATATCATAGAAGATAAAAAGTAGGAAAGTTAATTCTCTACAAAAAAGGTCTCTTAACATTTTGCCATCGCTCGCTTCGTTTCCGAGATATTTGCAGATTTATCTCAAGGGAAGGGGCCTAACGGACATATTTCGAGATATTTCTTCTTCTTGTTGTTCTTCTTCTTCACAGCTAAGCTGGAAGTGGCATTTGCAGCTCGCAATAGTGCAGAGTTATCTCAAAGAAAGGGGCCACGGTGTTTCTGTATCTCTATTATGTTGGTGCGGCTTCGGAACTTTTAAATATCTCGATATATCTCGAAAACTACGCTTCTGATCAAAAAATATCGTAGAACATAAATTGTAGGAAACATAATTCTCTACAAAAAAGGTCTCTTAACATTTTCCCATAGCTGGCATCGTTTCCGAGATATTTGCAGATTTATCTCAAGGGAAGGGGCCTAACGGACATATTTCGAGATATTTCTTCTTCTTGTTGTTCTTCTTCTTCACAGCTAAGCTGGAAGTGGCATTTGCCGCTCGCAATAGTGCAGAGTTATCTCAAAGAAAGGGGCCACGGTGTTTCTGTATCTCTATTATCTTGGTGCGGCTTCGGAGCTTTTAAATATCTCGATATATCTCGAAAACTACGCTTCTGATCAAAAAATATCGTAGAACATAAATTGTAGGAAACATAATTCTCTACAAAAAAGGTTTCTTAACGTTTTGCCATAGCTCGCTTCGTTTCCGAGATATTTGCAGATTTATCTCAAGGGAAGGGGCCTGACGGACATATCTCGAAATATTTCTTCTTCTTGTTGTTCTTCTTCTGCACAGCTAAGCTGGAAGTGGCATTTGCAGCTCGCAATAGTGCAGAGTTATCTCAAAGAAAGGGGCCACGGTGTTTCTGTACCTCTATTATGTTGGTGCAGCTTCGGAACTTTTAAATATCTTGATATATCTCGAGAACTACGCATCTGATCAAAAAATATCGTAGAACATAAAAAGTAGGAAACCTAATTTTCTACAAAAAAGGTCTCTTAACATTTTGCCGTAGCTCGCTTCGTTTCCGAGATATTTGCAGATTTATCTCAAGGGAAGGGTCCTGACGGACATATTTCGAGATATTTCTTCTTCTTGTTGTTCTTCTTCTGCACAGCTAAACTGAAAGTGGCATTTCCAGCTCGCAATAGTGCAGAGTTATCCCAAAGAAAGGGGCCACGGTGTTTCTGTATCTCTATTATGTTGGTGCGGCTTCGGAACTTTTAAATATCTCGATATATCTCGAAAACTACGCTTCTGATCAAAAAATATCATAGAACATAAAAAGTAGGAAACATAATTCTCTACAAAAAAGGTTTCTTAACGTTTTGCCATAGCTCGCTTCGTTTCCGAGATATTTGCAGATTTATCTCAAGGGAAGGGTCCTGACGGACATATTGCGAGATATTTCTTCTTCTTGTTGTTCTTCTTCTGCACAGCTAAACTGAAAGTGGCATTTCCAGCTCGCAATAGTGCATAGTTATCCCAAAGAAAGGGGCCACGGTGTTTCTGTATCTCTATTATGTTGGTGCGGCTTCGGAACTTTTAAATATCTCGATATATCTCGAAAACTACGCTTCTGATCAAAAAATATCATAGAACATAAAAAGTAGGAAACATAATTCTCTACAAAAAGGGTTTCTTAACGTTTTGCCATAGCTCGCTTCGTTTCCGAGATATTTGCAGATTTATCTCAAGGGAAGGGGCCTGACGGACATATTTCGAGATATTTCTTCTTCTTGTTGTACTTCTTCTGCACAGCTAAGCTGGAAGTGGCATTTGCAGCTCGCAATAGTGCAGAGTTATCTCAAAGAAAGGGGCCACGGTGTTTCTGTATCTCTATTATCTTGGTGCGGCTTCGGAGCTTTTAAATATCTCGATATATCTCGAAAACTACGCTTCTGATCAAAAAATATCGCAGAACATAAATTGTAGGAAACATAATTCTCTACAAAAAAGGTTTCTTAACGTTTTGCCATAGCTCGCTTCGTTTCCGAGATATTTGCAGATTTATCTCAAGGGAAGGGGCCTGACGGACATATCTCGAGATATTTCTTCTTCTTGTTGTTCTTCTTCTGCACAGCTAAGCTGGAAGTGGCATTTGCAGCTCGCAATAGTGCAGAGTTATCTCAAAGAAAGGGGCCACGGTGTTTCTGTACCTCTATTATGTTGGTGCAGCTTCGGAACTTTTAAATATCTTGATATATCTCGAGAACTACGCATCTGATCAAAAAATATCGTAGAACATAAAAAGTAGGAAACCTAATTTTCTACAAAAAAGGTCTCTTAACATTTTGCCGTAGCTCGCTTCGTTTCCGAGATATTTGCAGATTTATCTCAAGGGAAGGGTCCTGACGGACATATTTCGAGATATTTCTTCTTCTTGTTGTTCTTCTTCTGCACAGCTAAACTGAAAGTGGCATTTCCAGCTCGCAATAGTGCAGAGTTATCCCAAAGAAAGGGGCCACGGTGTTTCTGTATCTCTATTATGTTGGTGCGGCTTCGGAACTTTTAAATATCTCGATATATCTCGAAAACTACGCTTCTGATCAAAAAATATCATAGAACATAAAAAGTAGGAAACATAATTCTCTACAAAAAAGGTTTCTTAACGTTTTGCCATAGCTCGCTTCGTTTCCGAGATATTTGCAGATTTATCTCAAGGGAAGGGGCCTGACGGACATATTTCGAGATATTTCTTCTTCTTGTTGTACTTCTTCTGCACAGCTAAGCTGGAAGTGGCATTTGCAGCTCGCAATAGTGCAGAGTTATCTCAAAGAAAGGGGCCACGGTGTTTCTGTATCTCTATTATGTTGGTGCGGCTTCGGAACTTTTAAATATCTCGATATATCTCGAGAACTATGCATCTGATCAAAAAATATCATAGAACATAAAAAGTAGGAAACATAATTCTCTACAAAAAGGGTTTCTTAACGTTTTGCCATAGCTCGCTTCGTTTCCGAGATATTTGCAGATTTATCTCAAGGGAAGTGGCCTGACGGACATATTTCGAGATATTTTTTCTTCTTGTTGTTCTTCTTCTGCACAGCTAAGCTGGAAGTGGCATTTGCAGGTCGCAATAGTGCAGAGTTATCTCAAAGAAAATGGCCACGGTCTTTCTGTATCTCTATTATGTTGGTGCGGCTTCGGAACTTTTAAATATCTCGATATATCTCGAAAACTACGCTTCTGATCAAAAAATATCATAGAGCGTAAATTGTAGGAAACATAATTCTCTACAAAAAAGGTCTCTTAACATTTTGCCATAGCTGGCTTCGTTTACGAGATATTTGCAGATTTATCTCAAGGGAAGTGGCCTGACGGACATATTTCGAGATATTTCTTCTTCTTGTTGTTCTTCTTCTGCACAGCTAAGCTGGAAGTGGCATTTGCAGCTCGCAATAGTGCAGAGTTATCTCAAAGTAGGAGGCCACGGTGTTTCTGTACCTCTATTATGTTGGTGCAGCTTCGGAACTTTTAAATATCTTGATATATCTCGAGAACTACGCATCTGATCAAAAAATATCATAGAAGATAAAAAGTAGGAAACGTAATTCTCTACAAAAAAGGTTTCTTAACGTTTTGCCATAGCTCACTTCGTTTCCGAGATATTTGCAGATATATCTCAAGGGAAGGGTCCTGACGGACATATTTCGAGATATTTCTTCTTCTTGTTGTTCTTCTTCTGCACAGCTAAACTGGAAGTGGCATTTCCAGCTCGCAATAGTGCAGAGTTATCCCAAAGAAAGGGGCCACGGTGTTTCTGTATCTCTATTATGTTGGTGCGGCTTCGGAACTTTTAAATATCTCGATATATCTCGAAAACTACGCTTCTGATCAAAAAATATCATAGAACATAAATTGTAGGAAACATAATTCTCTACAAAAAAGGTTTCTTAACGTTTTGCCATAGCTCGCTTCGTTTCCGAGACATTTGCAGATATATCTCAAGGGAAGGGGCCTGACGGACATATTTCGAGATATTTCTTCTTCTTGTTGTTCTTCTTCTGCACAGCTAAGCTGGAAGTGGCATTTGCAGCGCGCGATAGTGCAGAGTTATCTCAAAGAAAGAGGCCACGGTGTTTCTGTATCTCTATTATGTTGGTGCGGCTTCGGAACTTTTAAATATCTCGAGATATCTCGAGAACTACGCATCTGATCAAAAAATATCATAGAACATAAAAAGTAGGAAACTTAATTCTCTACAAAAAAGGTCTCTTAAGATTTTCCCATAGCTGGCATCGTTTCCGAGATATTTGCAGATTTAGCTCAAGGGAAGGGGCCTGACGGACATATTCCGAGATATTTCTTCTTCTTGTTGTTCTTCTTCTTCACTGCTAAGCTGGAAGTGGCATTTGCAGCTCGCAATAGTGCAGAGTTATCTCAAAGAAAAGGGCCACGGTGTTTCAGTATCTCTATTATGTTGGTGCGGCTTCGGAACTTTTAAATATCTCGATATATCTCGAAAACTACGCTTCTGATCAAAAAATATCATAAAACATAAATTGTAGGAAACATAATTCTCTACAAAAAAGGTTTCTTAACGTTTTGCCATAGCTCGCTTCGTTTCCGAGATATTTGCAGATTTATCTCAATAGAAGGGGCCTGACGGACATATTTCGAGATATTTCTTCTTCTTGTTGTTCTTCTTCTGCACAGCTAAGCTGGAAGTGGCATTTGCAGCGCGCAATAGTGCAGAGTTATCTCAAAGAAAGAGGCCACGGTGTTTCTGTAACTCTATTATGTTGGTGCGGCTTCGGAACTTTTAAATATCTTGATATATCTCGAGAACTACGCATCTGATCAAAAAATATCATAAAACATAAAAAGTAGGAAACCTAATTTTCTACAAAAAAGGTCTGTTAACATTTTGACGTAGCTCGCTTCGTTTCCGAGATATTTGCAGATTTATCTCAAGGGAAGGGGCCTAACGGACATATTTCGAGATATTTCTTCTTCTTGTTGTTCTTCTTCTTCACAGCTAAGCTGGAAGTGGCATTTGCAGCTCGCAATAGTGCAGAGTTATCTCAAAGAAAGGGGCCACGGTGTTTCTGTATCTCTATTATGTTGGTGCGGCTTCGGAACTTTTAAATATCTCGATATATCTCGAAAACTACGCTTCTGATCAAAAAATATCATAGAACATAAATTGTAGGAAACATAATTCTCTACAAAAAAGGTTTCTTAACGTTTTGCCATAGCTCGCTTCGTTTCCGAGATATTTGCAGATTTATCTCAAGGGAAGGGGCCTGACGGACATATTTCGACATGATTTTTCTTCTTGTTGTTCTTCTTCTGCACAGCTAAGCTGGAAGTGGCATTTGCGGCTCGCACTAGTGCAGAGTTATCTCAAAGAAAGGGGCCACGGTGTTTCTGTATCTCTATTATGTTGGTGCGGCTTCGGAACTTTTAAATATCTCGATATATCTCGAAAACTACGCTTCTGATCAAAAAATATCATAGAACATAAAAAGTAGGAAACTTAATTCTCTACAAAAAAGGTCTCTTAACATTTTCCCATAGCTGGCATCGTTTCCGAGATATTTGCAGATTTATCTCAAGGAAAGGGTCCTGACGGACATATTTCGAGATATTTCTTCTTCTTGTTGTTCTTCTTCTGCACAGCTAAGCTGGTAGTGGCATTTGCGGCTCGCACTAGTGCAGAGTTATCTCAAAGAAAGGGGCCACGGTGTTTCTGTATCTCTATTATGTTGGTGCGGCTTCGGAACTTTTAAATATCTCGATATATCTCGAAAACTACGCTTCTGATCAAAAAATATCATAGAACATAAAAAGTAGGAAACTTAATTCTCTACAAAAAAGGTCTCTTAACATTTTGCCATAGCTCGCTTCGTTTCCGAGATATTTGCAGATTTATCTCAAGGGAAGGGGCCTGACGGACATATTTCGAGATATTTCTTCTTCTTGTTGTTCTTCTTCTGCACAGCTAAGCTGGAAGTGGCATTTACAGCTCGCAATAGTGCAGAGTTATCTCAAAGAAAGGGGCCACGGTGTTTCTGTATCTCTATTATGTTGGTGCGGCTTCGGAACTTTTAAATATCTTGATATATCTCGAGAACTACGCATCTGATCAAAAAATATCATACAACATAAAAAGTAGGAAACTTAATTCTCTACAAAAAAGGTCTCTTAACATTTTGCCATAGCTCGCTTCGTTTCCCAGATATTTGCAGATTTATCTCAAGGCGAGGGGCCTGACGGACATATTTCGAGATATTTCTTCTTCTTGTTGTTCTTCTTCTGCACAGCTACCCTGGAAGTGGCATTTCCAGATCGCAATAGTGCAGAGTTATCTCAAAGAAAGGGGCCACGGTGTTTCTGTATCTCTATTATGTTGGTGCGGCTTCGGAACCTTTAAATATCTTGATATATCTCGAGAACTACGCATCTGATCAAAAAATATCATAGAACATAAAAAGTAGGAAACTTAATTCTCTACAAATAAAGTCTCTTAACATTTTGCCATAGCTCGCTTCGGTTCCGAGATATTTGCAGATTTATCTCAAGGGAAGGGGCCTGACGGACATATTTCGAGATATTTCTTCTTCTTGTTGTTCTTCTTCTGCACAGCTAAGCTGGAAGTGGCATTTGCGGCTCGCACTAGTGCAGAGTTATCTCAAAGAAAGGGGCCAGGGTGTTTCTGTATCTCTATTATGTTGGTGCGGCTTCGGAACTTTTAAATATCTCCATATATCTCGAAAACTACGCTTCTGATCAAAAAATATCATAGAACATAAATTGTAGGAAACATAATTCTCTACAAAAAAGGTCTCTTGACATTTTGCCATAGCTCGCTTCGTTTCCGAGATATTTGCAGATATATCTCAAGGGAAGGGGCCTGACGGACATATTTCGAGATATGTCTTCTTCTTGTTGTTCTTCTTCTGCACAGCTAAGCTGGAAGTGGCATTTGCGGCTCGCACTAGTGCAGAGTTATCTCAAAGAAAGGGGCCACGGTGTTTCTGTATCTCTATTATGTTGGTGCGGCTTCGGAACTTTTAAATATCTCGATATATCTCGAAAACTACGCTTCTGATCAAAAAATATCATAGAACATAAATTGTAGGAAACATAATTCTCTACAAAAAACGTCTCTTAACATTTTGCCATAGCTCGCTTCGTTTCCGATATGTTTGCAGATTTATCTCGAGGGAAGGGGCCTGACGGACATATTTCGACATATTTCTTCTTCTTGTTGTTCTTCTTCTGCACAGCTAAGCTGGAAGTGGCATTTGCTGCTCGCACTAGTGCAGAGTTATCTCAAAGAAAGGGGCCACGGTGTTTCTGTATCTCTATTATGTTGGTGCGGCTTCGGAACTTTTAAATATCTTGATATATCTCGAGAACTACGCATCTGATCAAAAAATATCATAGAACATAAATTGTAGGAAACTTAATTCTCTACAAAAAAGGTCCCTTAACATTTTGCCATAGCTGGCATCGTTTCCGAGATATTTGCAGATTTATCTCAAGGGAAGGGGTCTGACGGACATATTTCGAGATATTTCTTCTTCTTGTTGTTCTTCTTCTGCACAGCTAAGCTGGAAGTGGCATTTGCAGGTCGCAATAGTGCAGAGTTATCTCAAAGAAAGGGGCCACGGTGTTTCTGTATCTCTATTATGTTGGTGCGGCTTCGGAACTTTTAAATATCTCGATATATCTCGAAAACTACGCTTCTGATCAAAAAATATCATAGAACGTAGATTGTAGGAAACATAATTCTCTACAAAAAAGGTTTCTTAACGATTTGCCATAGCTCGCGTCGTTTCCGAGATATTTGCAGATTTATCTCAAGGGAAGGGTCCTGACGGACATATTTCGAGATATGTCTTCTTCTTGTTGTTCTTCTTCTGCACAGCTAAGCTGGAAGTGGCATTTGCGGCTCGCACTAGTGCAGAGTTATCTCAAAGAAAGGGGCCACGGTGTTTCTGTATCTCTATTATGTTGGTGCGGCTTCGGAACTTTTAAATATCTCGATATATCTCGAAAACTACGCTTCTGATCAAAAAATATCATAGAACATAAATTGTAGGAAACATAATTCTCTACAAAAAACGTCTCTTAACATTTTGCCATAGCTCGCTTCGTTTCCGAGATATTTGCAGATTCAGCTCAAAGGAACTGGCCTGACGGGCATATTTCGAGATATTTCTTCTTCTTGTTGTTCTTCCTCTGCACAGCTAAGCTGGAAGTGGCATTTGCAGCTCGCAATAGTGCAGAGTTATCTCAAAGAAAGGGGCCACGGTGTTTCTGTATCTCTATTATGTTGGTGCGGCTTCGGAACTTTTAAATATCTTGATATATCTCGAGAACTACGCATCTGATCAAAAAATATCATAGAACATAAAAAGTAGGAACCTTAATTCTCTACAAAAAAGGTCTCTTAACATTTTGCCATAGCTCGCTTCGTTTCCGAGATATTTGCAGATTTATCTCAAGGGACGGGGCCCGACGGACATATTTCGAGATATTTCTTCTTCTTGTTGTTCTTCTTCTGCACAGCTAAACTGGAAGTGGCATTTCCAGCTCGCAATAGTGCAGAGTTATCTCAAAGAAAGGGGCCACGGTGTTTCTGTATCTCTATTATGTTGGTGCGGCTTCGGAACTTTTAAATATCTCGATATATCTCGAAAACTACGCTTCTGATCAAAAAATATCATAGAACATATATTGTAGGAAACATAATTCTCTACAAAAAAGGTCTCTTAACATTTTGCCATAGCTCGCTTCGTTTCCGAGATATTTGCAGATATATCTCAAGGGAAGGGGCCTGACGGACATATTTCGAGATATTTCTTCTTCTTGTTGTTCTTCTTCTGCACAGCTAAGCTGGAAGTGGCATTTGCAGCTCGCAATAGTGCAGAGTTATCTCAAAGAAAGGGGCCACGGTGTTTCTGTATCTCTATTATGTTGGTGCGGCTTCGAAACTTTTAAATATCTAGATATATCTCGAGAACTACGCATCTGATCAAAAAATATCGTAGAACATAGAAAGTAGGAAACTTAATTCTCTACAAAAAAGGTCTCTTAACATTTTGCCATAGCTCGCTTCGTTTCCGAGATATTTGCAGATTTATCTCAAGGGAAGGGGCCTGACGGACATATTTCGAGATATTTCTTCTTCTTGTTGTTCTTCTTCTGCACAGCTAAGCTGGAAGTGGCATTTGCGGCTCGCACTAGTGCAGAGTTATCTCAAAGAAAGGGGCCACGGTGTTTCTGTATCTCTATTATGTTGGTGCGGCTTCGGAACTTTTAAATATCTCGATATATCTCCAAAACTACGCTTCTGATCAAAAAATATCATAGAACATAAATTGTAGGAAACATAATTCTCTACAAAAAACGTCTCTTAACATTTTGCCATAGCTCGCTTCGTTTCCGAGATATTTGCAGATTTATCTCGAGGGAAGGGGCCTGACGGACATATTTCGACATATTTCTTCTTCTTGTTGTTCTTCTTCTGCACAGCTAAGCTGGAAGTGGCATTTGCTGCTCGCACTAGTGCAGAGTTATCTCAAAGAAAGGGGCCACGGTGTTTCTGTATCTCTATTATGTTGGTGCGGCTTCGGAACTTTTAAATATCTCGATATATCTCGAAAACTACGCTTCTGATCAAAAAATATCATAGAACATAAATTGTAGGAAACGTAATTCTCTACAAGAAAGGTCTCTTAACATTTTGCCATAGCTCGCTTCGTTTCCGAGATATTTGCAGATTTATCTCGAGGGAAGGGGCCTGACGGACATATTTCGACATATTTCTTCTTCTTGTTGTTCTTCTTCTGCACAGCTAAGCTGGAAGTGGCATTTGCTGCTCGCACTAGTGCAGAGTTATCTCAAAGAAAGGGGCCACGGTGTTTCTGTATCTCTATTATGTTGGTGCGGCTTCGGAACTTTTAAATATCTCGATATATCTCGAAAACTACGCTTCTGATCAAAAAATATCATAGAACATAAATTGTAGGAAACGTAATTCTCTACAAGAAAGGTCTCTTAACATTTTGCCATAGCTCGTTTGGTTTCCGAGATATTTGCAGATATATCTCAAGGGAAGGGGCCTGACGGACATATTTCGAGATATTTCTTCTTCTTGTTGTTCTTCTTCTGCACAGCTAAGCTGGAAGTGGCATTTGCGGCTCGCACTAGTGCAGAGTTATCTCAAAGAAGGGGCCACGGTGTTTCTGTATCTCTATTATGTTGGTGCGGCTTCGGATCTTTTAAATATCTTGATATATCTCGAGAACTGCGCATCTGATCAAAAAATATCATAGAACATAAAAAGTAGGAAACTTAATTCTCTACAAAAAAGGTCTCTTAACATTTTGCCATAGCTCGCTTCGTTTCCGAGATATTTGCAGATATATCTCAAGGGAAGGGGCCTGACGGACATATTTCGAGATATGTCTTCTTCTTGTTGTTCTTCTTCTGCACAGCTAAGGTGGAAGTGGCATTTGCGGCTCGCACTAGTGCAGAGTTATCTCAAAGAAAGGGGCCACGGTGTTTCTGTATCTCTATTATGTTGGTGCGGCTTCGGAACTTTTAAGTATCTCGATATATCTCGAAAACTACGCTTCTGATCAAAAAATATCATAGAACATAAATTGTAGGAAACATAATTCTCTACAAAAAACGTCTCTTAACATTTTGCCATAGCTCGCTTCGTTTCCGAGATATTTGCAGATTCAGCTCAAAGGAACTGGCCTGACGGGCATATTTCGAGATATTTCTTCTTCTTGTTGTTCTTCCTCTGCACAGCTAAGCTGGAAGTGGCATTTGCAGCTCGCAATAGTGCAGAGTTATCCCAAAGAAAGGGGCCACGGTGTTTCTGTATCTCTATTATGTTGGTGCGGCTTCGGAACTTTTAAATATCTCGATATATCTCGAAAACTACGCTTCTGATCAAAAAATATCATAGAACATAAATTGTAGGAAACATAATTCTCTACAAAAAAGGTTTCTTAACGTTTTGCCATAGCTCGCTTCGTTTCCGAGATATTTGCAGATATATCTCAAGGGAAGGGGCCTGACGGACATATTTCGAGATATTTCTTCTTCTTGTTGTTCTTCTTCTGCACAGCTAAGCTGGAAGTGGCATTTGCAGCGCGCGATAGTGCAGAGTTATCTCAAAGAAAGAGGCCACGGTGTTTCTGTATCTCTATTATGTTGGTGCGGCTTCGGAACTTTTAAATATCTCGAGATATCTCGAGAACTACGCATCTGATCAAAAAATATCATAGAACATAAAAAGTAGGAAACTTAATTCTCTACAAAAAAGGTCTCTTAAGATTTTCCCATAGCTGGCATCGTTTCCGAGATATTTGCAGATTTAGCTCAAGGGAAGGGGCCTGACGGACATATTCCGAGATATTTCTTCTTCTTGTTGTTCTTCTTCTTCACTGCTAAGCTGGAAGTGGCATTTGCAGCTCGCAATAGTGCAGAGTTATCTCAAAGAAAAGGGCCACGGTGTTTCAGTATCTCTATTATGTTGGTGCGGCTTCGGAACTTTTAAATATCTCGATATATCTCGAAAACTACGCTTCTGATCAAAAAATATCATAAAACATAAATTGTAGGAAACATAATTCTCTACAAAAAAGGTTTCTTAACGTTTTGCCATAGCTCGCTTCGTTTCCGAGATATTTGCAGATTTATCTCAATAGAAGGGGCCTGACGGACATATTTCGAGATATTTCTTCTTCTTGTTGTTCTTCTTCTGCACAGCTAAGCTGGAAGTGGCATTTGCAGCGCGCAATAGTGCAGAGTTATCTCAAAGAAAGAGGCCACGGTGTTTCTGTAACTCTATTATGTTGGTGCGGCTTCGGAACTTTTAAATATCTTGATATATCTCGAGAACTACGCATCTGATCAAAAAATATCATAAAACATAAAAAGTAGGAAACCTAATTTTCTACAAAAAAGGTCTGTTAACATTTTGACGTAGCTCGCTTCGTTTCCGAGATATTTGCAGATTTATCTCAAGGGAAGGGGCCTAACGGACATATTTCGAGATATTTCTTCTTCTTGTTGTTCTTCTTCTTCACAGCTAAGCTGGAAGTGGCATTTGCAGCTCGCAATAGTGCAGAGTTATCTCAAAGAAAGGGGCCACGGTGTTTCTGTATCTCTATTATGTTGGTGCGGCTTCGGAACTTTTAAATATCTCGATATATCTCGAAAACTACGCTTCTGATCAAAAAATATCATAGAACATAAATTGTAGGAAACATAATTCTCTACAAAAAAGGTTTCTTAACGTTTTGCCATAGCTCGCTTCGTTTCCGAGATATTTGCAGATTTATCTCAAGGGAAGGGGCCTGACGGACATATTTCGACATGATTTTTCTTCTTGTTGTTCTTCTTCTGCACAGCTAAGCTGGAAGTGGCATTTGCGGCTCGCACTAGTGCAGAGTTATCTCAAAGAAAGGGGCCACGGTGTTTCTGTATCTCTATTATGTTGGTGCGGCTTCGGAACTTTTAAATATCTCGATATATCTCGAAAACTACGCTTCTGATCAAAAAATATCATAGAACATAAAAAGTAGGAAACTTAATTCTCTACAAAAAAGGTCTCTTAACATTTTCCCATAGCTGGCATCGTTTCCGAGATATTTGCAGATTTATCTCAAGGAAAGGGTCCTGACGGACATATTTCGAGATATTTCTTCTTCTTGTTGTTCTTCTTCTGCACAGCTAAGCTGGTAGTGGCATTTGCGGCTCGCACTAGTGCAGAGTTATCTCAAAGAAAGGGGCCACGGTGTTTCTGTATCTCTATTATGTTGGTGCGGCTTCGGAACTTTTAAATATCTCGATATATCTCGAAAACTACGCTTCTGATTAAAAAATATCATAGAACATAAAAAGTAGGAAACTTAATTCTCTACAAAAAAGGTCTCTTAACATTTTGCCATAGCTCGCTTCGTTTCCGAGATATTTGCAGATTTATCTCAAGGGAAGGGGCCTGACGGACATATTTCGAGATATTTCTTCTTCTTGTTGTTCTTCTTCTGCACAGCTAAGCTGGAAGTGGCATTTACAGCTCGCAATAGTGCAGAGTTATCTCAAAGAAAGGGGCCACGGTGTTTCTGTATCTCTATTATGTTGGTGCGGCTTCGGAACTTTTAAATATCTTGATATATCTCGAGAACTACGCATCTGATCAAAAAATATCATACAACATAAAAAGTAGGAAACTTAATTCTCTACAAAAAAGGTCTCTTAACATTTTGCCATAGCTCGCTTCGTTTCCCAGATATTTGCAGATTTATCTCAAGGCGAGGGGCCTGACGGACATATTTCGAGATATTTCTTCTTCTTGTTGTTCTTCTTCTGCACAGCTACCCTGGAAGTGGCATTTCCAGATCGCAATAGTGCAGAGTTATCTCAAAGAAAGGGGCCACGGTGTTTCTGTATCTCTATTATGTTGGTGCGGCTTCGGAACTTTTAAATATCTTGATATATCTCGAGAACTACGCATCTGATCAAAAAATATCATAGAACATAAAAAGTAGGAAACTTAATTCTCTACAAATAAAGTCTCTTAACATTTTGCCATAGCTCGCTTCGGTTCCGAGATATTTGCAGATTTATCTCAAGGGAAGGGGCCTGACGGACATATTTCGAGATATTTCTTCTTCTTGTTGTTCTTCTTCTGCACAGCTAAGCTGGAAGTGGCATTTGCGGCTCGCACTAGTGCAGAGTTATCTCAAAGAAAGGGGCCAGGGTGTTTCTGTATCTCTATTATGTTGGTGCGGCTTCGGAACTTTTAAATATCTCCATATATCTCGAAAACTACGCTTCTGATCAAAAAATATCATAGAACATAAATTGTAGGAAACATAATTCTCTACAAAAAAGGTCTCTTGACATTTTGCCATAGCTCGCTTCGTTTCCGAGATATTTGCAGATATATCTCAAGGGAAGGGGCCTGACGGACATATTTCGAGATATGTCTTCTTCTTGTTGTTCTTCTTCTGCACAGCTAAGCTGGAAGTGGCATTTGCGGCTCGCACTAGTGCAGAGTTATCTCAAAGAAAGGGGCCACGGTGTTTCTGTATCTCTATTATGTTGGTGCGGCTGCGGAACTTTTAAATATCTCGATATATCTCGAAAACTACGCTTCTGATCAAAAAATATCATAGAACATAAATTGTAGGAAACATAATTCTCTACAAAAAACGTCTCTTAACATTTTGCCATAGCTCGCTTCGTTTCCGAGATGTTTGCAGATTTATCTCGAGGGAAGGGGCCTGACGGATATATTTCGACATATTTCTTCTTCTTGTTGTTCTTCTTCTGCACAGCTAAGCTGGAAGTGGCATTTGCAGCTCGCAATAGTGCAGAGTTATCTCAAAGAAAGAGGCCACGGTGTTTCTGTACCTCTATTATGTTGGTGCAGCTTCGGAACTTTTAAATATCTTGATATATCTCGAGAACTACGCATCTGATCAAAAAATATCATAGAAGATAAAAAGTAGGAAACGTAATTCTCTACAAAAAAGGTTTCTTAACGTTTTGCCATAGCTCACTTCGTTTCCGAGATATTTGCAGATATATCTCAAGGGAAGGGTCCTGACGGACATATTTCGAGATATTTCTTCTTCTTGTTGTTCTTCTTCTGCACAGCTAAACTGGAAGTGGCATTTCCAGCTCGCAATAGTGCAGAGTTATCCCAAAGAAAGGGGCCACGGTGTTTCTGTATCTCTATTATGTTGGTGCGGCTTCGGAACTTTTAAATATCTCTATATATCTCGAAAACTACGCTTCTGATCAAAAAATATCATAGAACATAAATTGTAGGAAACATAATTCTCTACAAAAAAGGTTTCTTAACGTTTTGCCATAGCTCGCTTCGTTTCCGAGATATTTGCAGATATATCTCAAGGGAAGGGGCCTGACGGACATATTTCGAGATATTTCTTCTTCTTGTTGTTCTTCTTCTGCACAGCTAAGCTGGAAGTGGCATTTGCAGCGCGCAATAGTGCAGAGTTATCTCAAAGAAAGAGGCCACGGTGTTTCTGTAACTCTATTATGTTGGTGCGGCTTCGGAACTTTTAAATATCTTGATATATCTCGAGAACTACGCATCTGATCAAAAAATATCATAAAACATAAAAAGTAGGAAACCTAATTTTCTACAAAAAAGGTCTGTTAACATTTTGACGTAGCTCGCTTCGTTTCCGAGATATTTGCAGATATATCTCAAGGGAAGGGGCCTGACGGACATATTTCGAGATATGTCTTCTTCTTGTTGTTCTTCTTCTGCACAGCTAAGCTGGAAGTGGCATTTGCGGCTCGCACTAGTGCAGAGTTATCTCAAAGAAAGGGGCCACGGTGTTTCTGTATCTCTATTATGTTGGTGCGGCTTCGGAACTTTTAAATATCTCGATATATCTCGAAAACTACGCTTCTGATCAAAAAATATCATAGAACATAAATTGTAGGAAACATAATTCTCTACAAAAAACGTCTCATAACATTTTGCCATAGCTCGCTTCGTTTCCGAGATGTTTGCAGATTTATCTCGAGGGAAGGGGCCTGACGGACATATTTCGACATATTTCTTCTTCTTGTTGTTCTTCTTCTGCACAGCTAAGCTGGAAGTGGCATTTGCTGCTCGCACTAGTGCAGAGTTATCTCAAAGAAAGGGGCCACGGTGTTTCTGTATCACTATTATGTTGGTGCGGCTTCGGAACTTTTAAATATCTTGATATATCTCGAGAACTACGCATCTGATCAAAAAATATCATAGAACATAAATTGTAGGAAACTTAATTCTCTACAAAAAAGCTCCCTTAACATTTTGCCATAGCTGGCATCGTTTCCGAGATATTTGCAGATTTATCTCAAGGGAAGGGGTCTGACGGACATATTTCGAGATATTTCTTCTTCTTGTTGTTCTTCTTCTGCACAGCTAAGCTGGAAGTGGCATTTGCAGGTCGCAATAGTGCAGAGTTATCTCAAAGAAAGGGGCCACGGTGTTTCTGTATCTCTATTATGTTGGTGCGGCTTCGGAACTTTTAAATATCTCGATATATCTCGAAAACTACGCTTCTGATCAAAAAATATCATAGAACGTAGATTGTAGGAAACATAATTCTCTACAAAAAAGGTTTCTTAACGATTTGCCATAGCTCGCGTCGTTTCCGAGATATTTGCAGATTTATCTCAAGGGAAGGGTCCTGACGGACATATTTCGAGATATGTCTTCTTCTTGTTGTTCTTCTTCTGCACAGCTAAGCTGGAAGTGGCATTTGCGGCTCGCACTAGTGCAGAGTTATCTCAAAGAAAGGGGCCACGGTGTTTCTGTATCTCTATTATGTTGGTGCGGCTTCGGAACTTTTAAATATCTCGATATATCTCGAAAACTACGCTTCTGATCAAAAAATATCATAGAACATAAATTGTAGGAAACATAATTCTCTACAAAAAACGTCTCTTAACATTTTGCCATAGCTCGCTTCGTTTCCGAGATATTTGCAGATTCAGCTCAAAGGAACTGGCCTGACGGGCATATTTCGAGATATTTCTTCTTCTTGTTGTTCTTCCTCTGCACAGCTAAGCTGGAAGTGGCATTTGCAGCTCGCAATAGTGCAGAGTTATCTCAAAGAAAGGGGCCACGGTGTTTCTGTATCTCTATTATGTTGGTGCGGCTTCGGAACTTTTAGATATCTTGATATATCTCGAGAACTACGCATCTGATCAAAAAATATCATAGAACATAAAAAGTAGGAAACTTAATTCTCTACAAAAAAGGTCTCTTAACATTTTGCCATAGCTCGCTTCGTTTCCGAGATATTTGCAGATATATCTCAAGGGAAGGGGCCTGACGGACATATTTCGAGATATTTCTTCTTCTTGTTGTTCTTCTTCTGCACAGCTAAGCTGGAAGTGGCATTTGCAGCTCGCAATAGTGCAGAGTTATCTCAAAGAAAGGGGCCACGGTGTTTCTGTATCTCTATTATGTTGGTGCGGCTTCGAAACTTTTAAATATCTAGATATATCTCGAGAACTACGCATCTGATCAAAAAATATCGTAGAACATAGAAAGTAGGAAACTTAATTCTCTACAAAAAAGGTCTCTTAACATTTTGCCATAGCTCGCTTCGTTTCCGAGATATTTGCAGATTTATCTCAAGGGAAGGGGCCTGACGGACATATTTCGAGATATTTCTTCTTCTTGTTGTTCTTCTTCTGCACAGCTAAGCTGGAAGTGGCATTTGCGGCTCGCACTAGTGCAGAGTTATCTCAAAGAAAGGGGCCACGGTGTTTCTGTATCTCTATTATGTTGGTGCGGCTTCGGAACTTTTAAATATCTCGATATATCTCCAAAACTACGCTTCTGATCAAAAAATATCATAGAACATAAATTGTAGGAAACATAATTCTCTACAAAAAACGTCTCTCAACATTTTGCCATAGCTCGCTTCGTTTCCGAGATATTTGCAGATTTATCTCGAGGGAAGGGGCCTGACGGACATATTTCGACATATTTCTTCTTCTTGTTGTTCTTCTTCTGCACAGCTAAGCTGGAAGTGGCATTTGCTGCTCGCACTAGTGCAGAGTTATCTCAAAGAAAGGGGCCACGGTGTTTCTGTATCTCTATTATGTTGGTGCGGCTTCGGAACTTTTAAATATCTCGATATATCTCGAAAACTACGCTTCTGATCAAAAAATATCATAGAACATAAATTGTAGGAAACGTAATTCTCTACAAGAAAGGTCTCTTAACATTTTGCCATAGCTCGCTTCGTTTCCGAGATATTTGCAGATTTATCTCGAGGGAAGGGGCCTGACGGACATATTTCGACATATTTCTTCTTCTTGTTGTTCTTCTTCTGCACAGCTAAGCTGGAAGTGGCATTTGCTGCTCGCACTAGTGCAGAGTTATCTCAAAGAAAGGGGCCACGGTGTTTCTGTATCTCTATTATGTTGGTGCGGCTTCGGAACTTTTAAATATCTCGATATATCTCGAAAACTACGCTTCTGATCAAAAAATATCATAGAACATAAATTGTAGGAAACGTAATTCTCTACAAGAAAGGTCTCTTAACATTTTGCCATAGCTCGTTTGGTTTCCGAGATATTTGCAGATATATCTCAAGGGAAGGGGCCTGACGGACATATTTCGAGATATTTCTTCTTCTTGTTGTTCTTCTTCTGCACAGCTAAGCTGGAAGTGGCATTTGCGGCTCGCACTAGTGCAGAGTTATCTCAAAGAAGGGGCCACGGTGTTTCTGTATCTCTATTATGTTGGTGCGGCTTCGGAACTTTTAAATATCTTGATATATCTCGAGAACTACGCATCTGATCAAAAAATATCATAGAACATAAAAAGTAGGAAACTTAATTCTCTACAAAAAAGGTCTCTCAACATTTTGCCATAGCTCGCTTCGTTTCCGAGATATTTGCAGATTTATCTCAAGGGACGGGGCCCGACGGACATATTTCGAGATATTTCTTCTTCTTGTTGTTCTTCTTCTGCACAGCTAAACTGGAAGTGGCATTTCCAGCTCGCAATAGTGCAGAGTTATCTCAAAGAAAGGGGCCACGGTGTTTCTGTATCTCTATTATGTTGGTGCGGCTTCGGAACTTTTAAATATCTCGATATATCTCGAAAACTACGCTTCTGATCAAAAAATATCATAGAACATATATTGTAGGAAACATAATTCTCTACAAAAAAGGTCTCTTAACATTTTGCCATAGCTCGCTTCGTTTCCGAGATATTTGCAGATATATCTCAAGGGAAGGGGCCTGACGGACATATTTCGAGATATTTCTTCTTCTTGTTGTTCTTCTTCTGCACAGCTAAGCTGGAAGTGGCATTTGCAGCTCGCAATAGTGCAGAGTTATCTCAAAGAAAGGGGCCACGGTGTTTCTGTATCTCTATTATGTTGGTGCGGCTTCGAAACTTTTAAATATCTAGATATATCTCGAGAACTACGCATCTGATCAAAAAATATCATAGAACATAGAAAGTAGGAAACTTAATTCTCTACAAAAAAGGTCTCTTAACATTTTGCCATAGCTCGCTTCGTTTCCGAGATATTTGCAGATATATCTCAAGGGAAGGGGCCTGACGGACATATTTCGAGATATTTCTTCTTCTTGTTGTTCTTCTTCTGCACAGCTAAGCTGGAAGTGGCATTTGCAGCTCGCAATAGTGCAGAGTTATCTCAAAGAAAGGGGCCACGGTGTTTCTGTATCTCTATTATGTTGGTGCGGCTTCGAAACTTTTAAATATCTAGATATATCTCGAGAACTACGCATCTGATCAAAAAATATCGTAGAACATAGAAAGTAGGAAACTTAATTCTCTACAAAAAAGGTCTCTTAACATTTTGCCATAGCTCGCTTCGTTTCCGAGATATTTGCAGATTTATCTCAAGGGAAGGGGCCTGACGGACATATTTCGAGATATTTCTTCTTCTTGTTGTTCTTCTTCTGCACAGCTAAGCTGGAAGTGGCATTTGCGGCTCGCACTAGTGCAGAGTTATCTCAAAGAAAGGGGCCACGGTGTTTCTGTATCTCTATTATGTTGGTGCGGCTTCGGAACTTTTAAATATCTCGATATATCTCCAAAACTACGCTTCTGATCAAAAAATATCATAGAACATAAATTGTAGGAAACATAATTCTCTACAAAAAACGTCTCTTAACATTTTGCCATAGCTCGCTTCGTTTCCGAGATATTTGCAGATTTATCTCGAGGGAAGGGGCCTGACGGACATATTTCGACATATTTCTTCTTCTTGTTGTTCTTCTTCTGCACAGCTAAGCTGGAAGTGGCATTTGCTGCTCGCACTAGTGCAGAGTTATCTCAAAGAAAGGGGCCACGGTGTTTCTGTATCTCTATTATGTTGGTGCGGCTTCGGAACTTTTAAATATCTCGATATATCTCGAAAACTACGCTTCTGATCAAAAAATATCATAGAACATAAATTGTAGGAAACGTAATTCTCTACAAGAAAGGTCTCTTAACATTTTGCCATAGCTCGTTTGGTTTCCGAGATATTTGCAGATATATCTCAAGGGAAGGGGCCTGACGGACATATTTCGAGATATTTCTTCTTCTTGTTGTTCTTCTTCTGCACAGCTAAGCTGGAAGTGGCATTTGCGGCTCGCACTAGTGCAGAGTTATCTCAAAGAAAGGGGCCCCGGTGTTTCTGTATCTCTATTATGTTGGTGCGGCTTCGGAACTTTTAAATATCTTGATATATCTCGAGAACTACGCATCTGATCAAAAAATATCATAGAACATAAAAAGTAGGAAACTTAATTCTCTACAAATAAAGTCTCTTAACATTTTGCCATAGCTCGCTTCGTTTCCGAGATATTTGCAGATTTATCTCAAGGGAAGGGGCCTGACGGACATATTTCGAGATATTTCTTCTTCTTGTTGTTCTTCTTCCGCACAGCTAAGCTGGAAGTGGCATTTGCGGCTCGCACTAGTGCAGAGTTATCTCAAAGAAAGGGGCCACGGTGTTTCTGTATCTCTATTATGTTGGTGCGGCTTCGGAACTTTTAAATATCTCGATATATCTCGAAAACTACGCTTCTGATCAAAAAATATCATAGAACATAAATTGTAGGAAACATAATTCTCTACAAAAAAGGTCTCTTAACATTTTGCCATAGCTCGCTTCGTTTCCGAGATATTTGCAGATATATCTCAAGGGAAGGGGCCTGACGGACATATTTCGAGATATTTCTTCTTCTTGTTGTTCTTCTTCTGCACAGCTAAGCTGGAAGTGGCATTTGCAGCTCGCAATAGTGCAGAGTTATCTCAAAGAAAGGGGCCACGGTGTTTCTGTATCTCTATTATGTTGGTGCGGCTTCGAAACTTTTAAATATCTAGATATATCTCGAGAACTACGCATCTGATCAAAAAATATCATAGAACATAGAAAGTAGGAAACTTAATTCTCTACAAAAAAGGTCTCTTAACATTTTGCCATAGCTCGCTTCGTTTCCGAGATATTTGCAGATTTATCTCAAGGGAAGGGGCCTGACGGACATATTTCGAGATATTTCTTCTTCTTGTTGTTCTTCTTCTGCACAGCTAAGCTGGAAGTGGCATTTGCGGCTCGCACTAGTGCAGAGTTATCTCAAAGAAAGGGGTCACGGTGTTTCTGTATCTCTATTATGTTGGTGCGGCTTCGGAACTTTTAAATATCTCGATATATCTCCAAAACTACGCTTCTGATCAAAAAATATCATAGAACATAAATTGTTGGAAACATAATTCTCTACAAAAAACGTCTCTTAACATTTTGCCATAGCTCGCTTCGTTTCCGAGATATTTGCAGATTTATCTCAAGGGAAGGGGCCTGACGGACATATTTCGAGATATTTCTTCTTCTTGTTGTTCTTCTTCTGCACAGCTAAGCTGGAAGTGGCATTTGCGGCTCGCACTAGTGCAGAGTTATCTCAAAGAAAGGGGCCACGGTGTTTCTGTATCTCTATTATGTTGATGCGGCTTCGGAACTTTTAAATATCTCCATATATCTCGAAAACTACGCTTCTGATCAAAAAATATCATAGAACATAAATTGTAGGAAACATAATTCTCTACAAAAAAGGTCTCTTAACATTTTGCCATAGCTCGCTTCGTTTCCGAGATATTTGCAGATATATCTCAAGGGAAGGGGCCTGACGGACATATTTCGAGATATTTCTTCTTCTTGTTGTTCTTCTTCTGTACAGCTAAGCTGGAAGTGGCATTTGCAGCTCGCAATAGTGCAGAGTTATCTCAAAGAAAGGGGCCACGGTGTTTCTGTATCTCTATTATGTTGCTGCGGCTTCGAAACTTTTAAATATCTTGATATATCTCGAGAACTACGCAACTGATCAAAAAATATCATAGAACATAAAAAGTAGGAAACTTAATTCTCTACAAAAAAGGTCTCTTAACATTTTGCCATAGCTCGCTTCGTTTCCGAGATATTTGCAGATTTATCTCAAGGGAAGGGGCCTGACGGACATATATCGAGATATTTCTTCTTCTTGTTGTTCTTCTTCTGCACAGCTAAGCTGGTAGTGGCATTTGCGGCTCGCTCTAGTGCAGAGTTATCTCAAAGAAAGGGGCCACGGTGTTTCTGTATCTCTATTATGTTGGTGCAGCTTCGGAACTTTTAAATATCTCGATATATCTCGAAAACTACGCTTCTGATAAAAAAATATCATAGAACATAAAAAGTAGGAAACTTAATTCTCTACAAAAAAGGTCTCTTAACATTTTGACATAGCTCGCTTCGTTTCCGAGATATTTGCAGATTTATCTCAAGGGAAGGGGCCTGACGGACATATTTCGAGATATTTCTTCTTCTTGTTGTTCTTCTTCTGCACAGCTAAACTGGAAGTGGCATTTCCAGCTCGCAATAGTGCAGAGTTATCTCAAAGAAAGGGGCCACGGTGTTTCTGTATCTCTATTATGTTGGTGCGGCTTCGGAACTTTTAAATATCTCGATATATCTCGAAAACTACGCTTCTGATCAAAAAATATCATAGAACATAAATTGTAGGAAACATAATACTCTACAAAAAAGGTCTCTTAACATTTTGCCATAGCTCGCTTCGTTTCCGAGATATTTGCAGATATATCTCAAGGGAAGGGGCCTGACGGACATATTTCGAGATATTTCTTCTTCTTGTTGTTCTTCTTCTGCACAGCTAAGCTGGAAGTGGCATTTGCAGCTCGCAATAGTGCAGAGTTATCTCAAAGAAAGGGGCCACGGTGTTTCTGTATCTCTATTATGTTGGTGCGGCTTCGAAACTTTTAAATATCTAGATATATCTCGAGAACTACGCATCTGATCAAAAAATATCATAGAACATAGAAAGTAGGAAACTTAATTCTCTACAAAAACGGTCTCTTAACATTTTGCCATAGCTCGCTTCGTTTCCGAGATATTTGCAGATTTATCTCAAGGGAAGGGGCCTGACGGACATATTTCGAGATATTTCTTCTTCTTGTTGTTCTTCTCCTGCACAGCTAAGCTGGAAGTGGCATTTGCGGCTCGCACTAGTGCAGAGTTATCTCAAAGAAAGGGGCCACGGTGTTTCTGTATCTCTATTATGTTGGTGCGGCTTCGGAACTTTTAAATATCTCGATATATCTCCAAAACTACGCTTCTGATCAAAAAATATCATAGAACATAAATTGTAGGAAACATAATTCTCTACAAAAAACGTCTCTTAACATTTTGCCATAGCTCGCTTCGTTTCCGAGATATTTGCAGATTTATCTCGAGGGAAGGGGCCTGACGGACATATTTCAACATATTTCTTCTTCTTGTTGTTCTTCTTCTGCACAGCTAAGCTGGAAGTGGCATTTGCTGCTCGCACTAGTGCAGAGTTATCTCAAAGAAAGGGGCCACGGTGTTTCTGTATCTCTATTATGTTGGTGCGGCTTCGGAACTTTTAAATATCTCGATATATCTCGAAAACTACGCATCTGATCAAAAAATATCATACAACATAAATTGTAGGAAACGTAATTCTCTACAAGAAAGGTCTCTTAACATTTTGCCATAGCTCGTTTGGTTTCCGAGATATTTGCAGATATATCTCAAGGGAAGGGGCCTGACGGACATATTTCGAGATATTTCTTCTTCTTGTTGTTCTTCTTCTGCACAGCTAAGCTGGAAGTGGCATTTGCGGCTCGCACTAGTGCAGAGTTATCTCAAAGAAAGGGGCCACGGTGTTTCTGTATCTCTATTATGTTGGTGCGGCTTCGGAACTTTTAAATATCTTGATATATCTCGAGAACTACGCATCTGATCAAAAAATGTCATAGAACATAAAAAGTAGGAAACTTAATTCTCTACAAAAAAGGTCTCTTAACATTTTGCCATAGCTCGCTTCGTTTCCGAGATATTTGCAGATTTATCTCAAGGGAAGGGGCCTGACGGACATATTTCGAGATATTTCTTCTTCTTGTTGTTCTTCTTCTGCACAGCTAAGCTGGAAGTGGCATTTGCTGCTCGCACTAGTGCAGAGTTATCTCAAAGAAAGGGGCCACGGTGTTTCTGTATCTCTATTATGTTGGTGCGGCTTCGGAACTTTTAAATATCTCGATATATCTCCAAAACTACGCTTCTGATCAAAAAATATCATAGAACATAAATTGTAGGAAACATAATTCTCTACAAAAAACGTCTCTTAACATTTTGCCATAGCTCGCTTCGTTTCCGAGATATTTGCAGATTTATCTCGAGGGAAGGGGCCTGACGGACATATTTCGACATATTTCTTCTTCTTGTTGTTCTTCTTCTGCACAGCTAAGCTGGAAGTGGCATTTGCTGCTCGCACTAGTGCAGAGTTATCTCAAAGAAAGGGGCCACGGTGTTTCTGTATCTCTATTATGTTGGTGCGGCTTCGGAACTTTTAAATATCTCGATATATCTCGAAAACTACGCTTCTGATCAAAAAATATCATAGAACATAAATTGTAGGAAACGTAATTCTCTACAAGAAAGGTCTCTTAACATTTTGCCATAGCTCGTTTGGTTTCCGAGATATTTGCAGATATATCTCAAGGGAAGGGGCCTGACGGACATATTTCGAGATATTTCTTCTTCTTGTTGTTCTTCTTCTGCACAGCTAAGCTGGAAGTGGCATTTGCGGCTCGCACTAGTGCAGAGTTATCTCAAAGAAAGGGGCCACGGTGTTTCTGTATCTCTATTATGTTGGTGCGGCTTCGGAACTTTTAAATATCTTGATATATCTCGAGAACTACGCATCTGATCAAAAAATATCATAGAACCTAAAAAGTAGGAAACTTAATTCTCTACAAATAAAGTCTCTTAACATTTTGCCATAGCTCGCTTCGTTTCCGAGATATTTGCAGATTTATCTCAAGGGAAGGGGCCTGACGGACATATTTCGAGATATTTCTTCTTCTTGTTGTTCTTCTTCTGCACAGCTAAGCTGGAAGTGGCATTTGCGGCTCGCACTAGTGCAGAGTTATCTCAAAGAAAGGGGCCACGGTGTTTCTGTATCTCTATTATGTTGGTGCGGCTTCGGAACTTTTAAATATCTCGATATATCTCGAAAACTACGCTTCTGATCAAAAAATATCATAGAACATAAAAAGTAGGAAACTAAATTCTCTACAAAAAAGGTCTCTTAACATTTTGCCATAGCTCGCTTCGTTTCCGAGATATTTGCAGATTTATCTCAAGGGAAGGGGCCTGACGGACATATTTCGAGATATTTCTTCTTCTTGTTGTTCTTCTTCTGCACAGCTAAGCTGGTAGTGGCATTTGCGGCTCGCTCTAGTGCAGAGTTATCTCAAAGAAAGGGGCCACGGTGTTTCTGTATCTCTATTATGTTGGTGCAGCTTCGGAACTTTTAAATATCTCGATATATCTCGAAAACTACGCTTCTGATAAAAAAATATCATAGAACATAAAAAGTAGGAAACTTAATTCTCTACAAAAAAGGTCTCTTAACATTTTGACATAGCTCGCTTCGTTTCCGAGATATTTGCAGATTTATCTCAAGGGAAGGGGGCTGACGGACATATTTCGAGATATTTCTTTTTCTTGTTGTTCTTCTTCTGCACAGCTAAACTGGAAGTGGCATTTCCAGCTCGCAATAGGGCAGAGTTATCTCAAAGAAAGGGGCCACGGTGTTTCTGTATCTCTATTATGTTGGTGCGGCTTCGGAACTTTTAAATATCTCGATATATCTCGAAAACTACGCTTCTGATCAAAAAATATCATAGAACATAAATTGTAGGAAACATAATTCTCTACAAAAAAGGTCTCTTAACATTTTGCCATAGCTCGCTTCGTTTCCGAGATATTTGCAGATATATCTCAAGGGAAGGGGCCTGACGGACATATTTCGAGATATTTCTTCTTCTTGTTGTTCTTCTTCTGCACAGCTAAGCTGGAAGTGGCATTTGCAGCTCGCAATAGTGCAGAGTTATCTCAAAGAAAGGGGCCACGGTGTTTCTGTATCTCTATTATGTTGGTGCGGCTTCGAAACTTTTAAATATCTAGATATATCTCGAGAACTACGCATCTGATCAAAAAATATCATAGAACATAGAAAGTAGGAAACTTAATTCTCTACAAAAAAGGTCTCTTAACATTTTGCCATAGCTCGCTTCGTTTCCGAGATATTTGCAGATTTATCTCAAGGGAAGGGGCCTGACGGACATATTTCGAGATATTTCTTCTTCTTGTTGTTCTTCTTCTGCACAGCTAAGCTGGAAGTGGCATTTGCGGCTCGCACTAGTGCAGAGTTATCTCAAAGAAAGGGGCCACGGTGTTTCTGTATCTCTATTATGTTGGTGCGGCTTCGCAACTTTTAAATATCTCGATATATCTCCAAAACTACGCTTCTGATCAAAAAATATCATACAACATAAATTGTAGGAAACGTAATTCTCTACAAGAAAGGTCTCTTAACATTTTGCCATAGCTCGTTTGGTTTCCGAGATATTTGCAGATATATCTCAAGGGAAGGGGCCTGACGGACATATTTCGAGATATTTCTTCTTCTTGTTGTTCTTCTTCTGCACAGCTAAGCTGCAAGTGGCATTTGCGGCTCGCACTAGTGCAGAGTTATCTCAAAGAAAGGGGCCACGGTGTTTCTGTATCTCTATTATGTTGGTGCGGCTTCGGAACTTTTAAATATCTTGATATATCTCGAGAACTACGCATCTGATCAAAAAATATCATAGAACATAAAAAGTAGGAAACTTAATTCTCTACAAAAAAGGTCTCTTAACATTTTGCCATAGCTCGCTTCGTTTCCGAGATATTTGCAGATTTATCTCAAGGGAAGGGGCCTGACGGACATATTTCGAGATATTTCTTCTTCTTGTTGTTCTTCTTCTGCACAGCTAAGCTGGAAGTGGCATTTGCGGCTCGCACTAGTGCCGAGTTATCTCAAAGAAAGGGGCCACGGTGTTTCTGTATCTCTATTATGTTGGTGCGGCTTCGGAACTTTTAAATATCTTGATATATCTCGAGAACTACGCATCTGATCAAAAAATATCATAGAACATAAAAAGTAGGAAACTTAATTCTCTACAAAAAAGGTCTCTTAACATTTTGCCATAGCTCGCTTCGTTTCCGAGATATTTGCAGATTTATCTCAAGGGAAGGGGCCTGACGGACATATTTCGAGATATTTCTTCTTCTTGTTGTTCTTCTTCTGCACAGCTAAGCTTGTAGTGGCATTTGCGGCTCGCACTAGTGCAGAGTTATCTCAAAGAAAGGGGCCACGGTGTTTCTGTATCTCTATTATGTTGGTGCAGCTTCGGAACTTTTAAATATCTCGATATATCTCGAAAACTACGCTTCTGATAAAAAAATATCATAGAACATAAAAAGTAGGAAACTTAATTCTCTACAAAAAAGGTCTCTTAACATTTTGCCATAGCTCGCTTCGTTTCCGAGATATTTGCAGATTTATCTCAAGGGAAGGGGCCTGACGGACATATTTCGAGATATTTCTTCTTCTTGTTGTTCTTCTTCTGCACAGCTAAGCTGGAAGTGGCATTTGCGGCTCGCACTAGTGCAGAGTTATCTCAAAGAAAGGGGCCACGGTGTTTCTGTATCTCTATTATGTTGGTGCGGCTTCGGAACTTTTAAATATCTTGATATATCTCGAGAACTACGCATCTGATCAAAAAATATCATAGAACATAAAAAGTAGGAAACTTAATTCTCTACAAAAAAGGTCTCTTAACATTTTGCCATAGCTCGCTTCGTTTCCGAGATATTTGCAGATTTATCTCAAGGGAAGGGGCCTGACGGACATATTTCGAGATATTTCTTCTTCTTGTTGTTCTTCTTCTGCACAGCTAAGCTTGTAGTGGCATTTGCGGCTCGCACTAGTGCAGAGTTATCTCAAGGAAAGGGGCCACGGTGTTTCTGTATCTCTATTATGTTGGTGCAGCTTCGGAACTTTTAAATATCTCGATATATCTCGAAAACTACGCTTCTGATAAAAAAATATCATAGAACATAAAAAGTAGGAAACTTAATTCTCTACAAAAAAGGTCTCTTAACATTTTGCCATAGCTCGCTTCGTTTCCGAGATATTTGCAGATTTATCTCAAGGGAAGGGGCCTGACGGACATATTTCGAGATATTTCTTCTTCTTGTTGTTCTTCTTCTGCACAGCTAAGCTGGAAGTGGCATTTGCGGCTCGCACTAGTGCAGAGTTATCTCAAAGAAAGGGGCCACGGTGTTTCTGTATCTCTATTATGTTGGTGCGGCTTCGGAACTTTTAAATATCTTGATATATCTCGAGAACTACGCATCTGATCAAAAAATATCATAGAACATAAAAAGTAGGAAACTTAATTCTCTACAAAAAAGGTCTCTTAACATTTTGCCATAGCTCGCTTCGTTTCCGAGATATTTGCAGATTTATCTCAAGGGAAGGGGCCTGACGGACATATTTCGAGATATTTCTTCTTCTTGTTGTTCTTCTTCTGCACAGCTAAGCTGGAAGTGGCATTTGCGGCTCGCACTAGTGCAGAGTTATCTCAAAGAAAGGGGCCACGGTGTTTCTGTATCTCTATTATGTTGGTGCGGCTTCGGAACTTATAAATATCTTGATATATCTCGAGAACTACGCATCTGATCAAAAAATATCATAGAACATAAAAAGTAGGAAACTTAATTCTCTACAAAAAAGGTCTCTTAACATTTTGCCATAGCTCGCTTCGTTTCCGAGATATTTGCAGATTTATCTCAAGGGAAGGGGCCTGACGGACATATTTCGAGATATTTCTTCTTCTTGTTGTTCTTCTTCTGCACAGCTAAGCTTGTAGTGGCATTTGCGGCTCGCACTAGTGCAGAGTTATCTCAAAGAAAGGGGCCACGGTGTTTCTGTATCTCTATTATGTTGGTGCAGCTTCGGAACTTTTAAATATCTCGATATATCTCGAAAACTACGCTTCTGATAAAAAAATATCATAGAACATAAAAAGTAGGAAACTTAATTCTCTACAAAAAAGGTCTCTTAACATTTTGCCATAGCTCGCTTCGTTTCCGAGATATTTGCAGATTTATCTCAAGGGAAGGGGCCTGACGGACATATTTCGAGATATTTCTTCTTCTTGTTGTTCTTCTTCTGCACAGCTAAGCTGGAAGTGGCATTTGCGGCTCGCACTAGTGCAGAGTTATCTCAAAGAAAGGGGCCACGGTGTTTCTGTATCTCTATTATGTTGGTGCGGCTTCGGAACTTTTAAATATCTTGATATATCTCGAGAACTACGCATCTGATCAAAAAATATCATAGAACATAAAAAGTAGGAAACTTAATTCTCTACAAAAAAGGTCTCTTAACATTTTGCCATAGCTCGCTTCGTTTCCGAGATATTTGCAGATTTATCTCAAGGGAAGGGGCCTGACGGACATATTTCGAGATATTTCTTCTTCTTGTTGTTCTTCTTCTGCACAGCTAAGCTTGTAGTGGCATTTGCGGCTCGCACTAGTGCAGAGTTATCTCAAAGAAAGGGGCCACGGTGTTTCTGTATCTCTATTATGTTGGTGCAGCTTCGGAACTTTTAAATATCTCGATATATCTCGAAAACTACGCTTCTGATAAAAAAATATCATAGAACATAAAAAGTAGGAAACTTAATTCTCTACAAAAAAGGTCTCTTAACATTTTGCCATAGCTCGCTTCGTTTCCGAGATATTTGCAGATTTATCTCAAGGGAAGGGGCCTGACGGACATATTTCGAGATATTTCTTCTTCTTGTTGTTCTTCTTCTGCACAGCTAAGCTGGAAGTGGCATTTGCGGCTCGCACTAGTGCAGAGTTATCTCAAAGAAAGGGGCCACGGTGTTTCTGTATCTCTATTATGTTGGTGCGGCTTCGGAACTTTTAAATATCTCGATATATCTCCAAAACTACGCTTCTGATCAAAAAATATCATAGAACATAAATTGTAGGAAACATAATTCTCTACAAAAAACGTCTCTTAACATTTTGCCATAGCTCGCTTCGTTTCCGAGATATTTGCAGATTTATCTCAAGGGAAGGGGCCTGACGGACATATTTCGAGATATTTCTTCTTCTTGTTGTTCTTCTTCTGCACAGCTAAGCTGGAAGTGGCATTTGCGGCTCGCACTAGTGCAGAGTTATCTCAAAGAAAGGGGCCACGGTGTTTCTGTATCTCTATTATGTTGGTGCGGCTTCGGAACTTTTAAATATCTCGATATATCTCGAAAACTACGCTTCTGATCAAAAAATATCATAGAACATAAAAAGTAGGAAACTAAATTCTCTACAAAAAAGGTCTCTTAACATTTTGCCATAGCTCGCTTCGTTTCCGAGATATTTGCAGATTTATCTCAAGGGAAGGGGCCTGACGGACATATTTCGAGATATTTCTTCTTCTTGTTGTTCTTCTTCTGCACAGCTAAGCTGGAAGTGGCATTTGCGGCTCGCACTAGTGCAGAGTTATCTCAAAGAAAGGGGCCACGGTGTTTCTGTATCTCTATTATGTTGGTGCGGCTTCGGAACTTTTAAATATCTCGATATATCTCCAAAACTACGCTTCTGATCAAAAAATATCATAGAACATAAATTGTAGGAAACATAATTCTGTACAAAAAACGTCTCTTAACATTTTGCCATAGCTCGCTTCGTTTCCGAGATATTTGCAGATATATCTCAAGGGAAGGGGCCTGACGGACATATTTCGAGATATTTCTTCTTCTTGTTGTTCTTCTTCTGCACAGCTAAGCTGGAAGTGGCATTTGCGGCTCGCACTAGTGCAGAGTTATCTCAAAGAAAGGGGCCACGGTGTTTCTGTATCTCTATTATGTTGGTGCGGCTTCGGAACTTTTAAATATCTAGATATATCTCGAGAACTACGCATCTGATCAAAAAATATCATAGACCATAAAAAGTAGGAAACTTAATTCTCTACAAATAAAGTCTCTTAACATTTTGCCATAGCTCGCTTCGTTTCCGAGATATTTGCAGATTTATCTCAAGGGAAGGGGCCTGACGGACATATTTCGAGATATTTCTTCTTCTTGTTGTTCTTCTTCTGCACAGCTAAGCTGGAAGTGGCATTTGCGGCTCGTACTAGTGCAGAGTTATCTCAAAGAAAGGGGCCACGGTGTTTCTGTATCTCTATTATGTTGGTGCGGCTTCGGAACTTTTAAATATCTCCATATATCTCGAAAACTACGCTTCTGATCAAAAAATATCATAGAACATAAATTGTAGGAAACATAATTCTCTACAAAAAAGGTCTCTTAACATTTTGCCATAGCTCGCTTCGTTTCCGAGATATTTGCAGATATATCTCAAGGGAAGGGGCCTGACGGACATATTTCGAGATATTTCTTCTTCTTGTTGTTCTTCTTCTGCACAGCTAAGCTGGAAGTGGCATTTGCAGCTCGCAGTAGTGCAGAGTTTTCTCAAAGAAAGGGGCCACGGTGTTTCTGTATCTCTATTATGTTGGTGCGGCTTCGAAACTTTTAAATATCTTGATATATCTCGAGAACTACGCAACTGATCAAAAAATATCATAGAACATAAAAAGTAGGAAACTTAATTCTCTACAAAAAAGGTCTCTTAACATTTTGGCATAGCTCGCTTCGTTTCCGAGATATTTGCAGATATATCTCAAGGGAAGGGGCCTGACGGACATATTTCGAGATATTTCTTCTTCTTGTTGTTCTTCTTCTGCACAGCTAAGCTGGAAGTGGCATTTGCAGCTCGCAATAGTGCAGAGTTATCTCAAAGAAAGGGGCCACGGTGTTTCTGTATCTCTATTATGTTGGTGCGGCTTCGAAACTTTTAAATATCTAGATATATCTCGAGAACTATGCATCTGATCAAAAAATATCATAGAACATAGAAAGTAGCAAACTTAATTCTCTACAAAAAAGGTCTCTTAACATTTTGCCATAGCTCGCTTCGTTTCCGAGATATTTGCAGATTTATCTCAAGGGAAGGGGCCTGACGGACATATTTCGAGATATTTCTTCTTCTTGTTGTTCTTCTTCTGCACAGCTAAGCTGGAAGTGGCATTTGCGGCTCGCACTAGTGCAGAGTTATCTCAAAGAAAGGGGCCACGGTGTTTCTGTATCTCTATTATGTTGGTGCGGCTTCGGAACTTTTAAATATCTCGATATATCTCGAGAACTACGCATCTGATCAAAAAATATCATAGAACATAAAAAGTAGGAAACTTAATTCTCTACAAAAAAGGTCTCTTAACATTTTGCCATAGCTCGCTTCGTTTCCGAGATATTTGCAGATTTATCTCAAGGGAAGGGGCCTGACGGACATATTTCGAGATATTTCTTCTTCTTGTTGTTCTTCTTCTGCACAGCTAAGCTGGAAGTGGCATTTGCGGCTCGCACTAGTGCAGAGTTATCTCTAAGAAAGGGGCCACGGTGTTTCTGTATCTCTATTATGTTGGTGCGGCTTCGGAACTTTTAAATATCTTGATATATCTCGAGAACTACGCATCTGATCAATAAATATCATAGAACATAAAAAGTAGGAAACTTAATTCTCTACAAAAAAGGTCTCTTAACATTTTGCCATAGCTCGCTTCGTTTCCGAGATATTAGCAGATTTATCTCAAGGGAAGGGGCCTGACGGACATATTTCGAGATATTTCTTCTTCTTGTTGTTCTTCTTCTGCACAGCTAAGCTGGAAGTGGCATTTGCGGCTCGCACTAGTGCAGAGTTATCTCAAAGAAAGGGGCCACGGTGTTTCTGTATCTCTATTATGTTGGTGCGGCTTCGGAACTTTTAAATATCTCGATATATCTCGAAAACTACGCTTCTGATCAAAAAATATCATACAACATAAATTGTAGGAAACAAAATTCTCTACAAAAAATGTCTCTTAACATTTTGCCATAGCTCGCTTCGTTTCCGAGATATTTGCAGATTCAGCTCAAAGGAACGGGCCTGACGGACATATTTCGAGATATTTCTTCTTCTTGTTGTTCTTCTTCTGCACTGCTAAGCTGGAAGTGGCATTTGCGGCTCGCACTAGTGCAGAGTTATCTCTAAGAAAGGGGCCACGGTGTTTCTGTATCTCTATTATGTTGGTGCGGCTTCGGAACTTTTAAATATCTTGATATATCTCGAGAACTACGCATCTGATCAAAAAATATCATAGAACATAAAAAGTAGGAACCTTAATTCTCTACAAAAAAGGTCTCTTAACATTTTGCCATAGCTCGCTTCGTTTCCGAGATATTTGCAGATTTATCTCAAGGGAAGGGGCCTGACGGACATATTTCGAGATATTTCTTCTTCTTGTTGTTCTTCTCCTGCACAGCTAAACTGGAAGTGGCATTTCCAGCTCGCAATAGTGCAGAGTTATCTCAAAGAAAGGGGCCACGGTGTTTCTGTATCTCTATTATGTTGGTGCGGCTTCGGAACTTTTAAATATCTTGATATATCTCGAGAACTACGCATCTGATCAAAAAATATCATAGAACATAAAAAGTAGGAAACTTAAGTCTCTACAAATAAAGTCTCTTAACATTTTGCCATAGCTCGCTTCGTTTCCGAGATATTTGCAGATTTATCTCAAGGGAAGGGGCCTGACGGACATATTTCGAGATATTTCTTCTTCTTGTTGTTCTTCTTCTGCACAGCTAAGCTGGAAGTGGCATTTGCGGCTCGCGCTAGTGCAGAGTTATCTCAAAGAAAGGGGCCACGGTGTTTCTGTATCTCTATTATGTTGCTGCGGCTTCGGAACTTTTAAATATCTTGATATATCTCGAGAACTACGCATCTGATCAAAAAATATCATAGAACACAAAAAGTAGGAAACTTAATTCTCTACAAAAAAGGTCTCTTAACATTTTGCCATAGCTCGCTTCGTTTCCGAGATATTTGCAGATTTATCTCAAGGGAAGGGGCCTGACGGACATATTTCGAGATATTTCTTCTTCTTGTTGTTCTTCTCCTGCACAGCTAAACTGGAAGTGGCATTTCCAGCTCGCAATAGTGCAGAGTTATCTCAAAGAAAGGGGCCACGGTGTTTCTGTATCTCTATTATGTTGGTGCGGCTTCGGAACTTTTAAATATCTCGATATATCTCGAAAACTACGCTTCTGATCAAAAAATATCATACAACATAAATTGTAGGAAACAAAATTCTCTACAAAAAATGTCTCTTAACATTTTGCCATAGCTCGCTTCGTTTCCGAGATATTTGCAGATTCAGCTCAAAGGAACGGGCCTGACGGACATATTTCGAGATATTTCTTCTTCTTGTTGTTCTTCTTCTGCACAGCTAAGCTGGAAGTGGCATTTGCGGCTCGCACTAGTGCAGAGTTATCTCTAAGAAAGGGGCCACGGTGTTTCTGTATCTCTATTATGTTGGTGCGGCTTCGGAACTTTTAAATATCTTGATATATCTCGAGAACTACGCATCTGATCAAAAAATATCATAGAACATAAAAAGTAGGAAACTTAATTCTCTACAAAAAAGGTCTCTTAACATTTTGCCATAGCTCGCTTCGTTTCCGAGATATTTGCAGATTTATCTCAAGGGAAGGGGCCTGACGGACATATTTCGAGATATTTCTTCTTCTTGTTGTTCTTCTCCTGCACAGCTAAACTGGAAGTGGCATTTCCAGCTCGCAATAGTGCAGAGTTATCTCAAAGAAAGGGGCCACGGTGTTTCTGTATCTCTATTATGTTGGTGCGGCTTCGGAACTTTTAAATATCTTGATATATCTCGAGAACTACGCATCTGATCAAAAAATATCATAGAACATAAAAAGTAGGAAACTTAAGTCTCTACAAATAAAGTCTCTTAACATTTTGCCATAGCTCGCTTCGTTTCCGAGATATTTGCAGATTTATCTCAAGGGAAGGGGCCTGACGGACATATTTCGAGATATTTCTTCTTCTTGTTGTTCTTCTTCTGCACAGCTAAGCTGGAAGTGGCATTTGCGGCTCGCGCTAGTGCTGAGTTATCTCAAAGAAAGAGGCCACGGTGTTTCTGTATCTCTATTATGTTGCTGCGGCCTCGGAACTTTTAAATATCTTGATATATCTCGAGAACTACGCATCTGATCAAAAAATATCATAGAACACAAAAAGTAGGAAACTTAATTCTCTACAAAAAAGGTCTCTTAACATTTTGCCATAGCTCGCTTCGTTTCCGAGATATTTGCAGATTTATCTCAAGGGAAGGGGCCTGACGGACATATTTCGAGATATTTCTTCTTCTTGTTGTTCTTCTCCTGCACAGCTAAACTGGAAGTGGCATTTCCAGCTCGCAATAGTGCAGAGTTATCTCAAAGAAAGGGGCCACGGTGTTTCTGTATCTCTATTATGTTGGTGCGGCTTCGGAACTTTTAAATATCTTGATATATCTCGAGAACTACGCATCTGATCAAAAAATATCATAGAACATAAAAAGTAGGAAACTTAAGTCTCTACAAATAAAGTCTCTTAACATTTTGCCATAGCTCGCTTCGTTTCCGAGATATTTGCAGATTTATCTCAAGGGAAGGGGCCTGACGGACATATTTCGAGATATTTCTTCTTCTTGTTGTTCTTCTTCTGCACAGCTAAGCTGGAAGTGGCATTTGCGGCTCGCGCTAGTGCAGAGTTATCTCAAAGAAAGGGGCCACGGTGTTTCTGTATCTCTATTATGTTGCTGCGGCTTCGGAACTTTTAAATATCGTGATATATCTCGAGAACTACGCATCTGATCAAAAAATATCATAGAACACAAAAAGTAGGAAACTTAATTCTCTACAAAAAAGGTCTCTTAACATTTTGCCATAGCTCGCTTCGTTTCCGAGATATTTGCAGATTTATCTCAAGGGAAGGGGCCTGACGGACATATTTCGAGATATTTCTTCTTCTTGTTGTTCTTCTCCTGCACAGCTAAACTGGAAGTGGCATTTCCAGCTCGCAATAGTGCAGAGTTATCTCAAAGAAAGGGGCCACGGTGTTTCTGTATCTCTATTATGTTGGTGCGGCTTCGGAACTTTTAAATATCTTGATATATCTCGAGAACTACGCATCTGATCAAAAAATATCATAGAACATAAAAAGTAGGAAACTTAATACTCTACAAATAAAGTCTCTTAACATTTTGCCATAGCTCGCTTCGTTTCCGAGATATTTGCAGATTTATCTCAAGGGAAGGGGCCTGACGGACAAATTTCGAGATATTTCTTCTTCTTGTTGTTCTTCTTCTGCACAGCTAAGCTGGAAGTGGCATTTGCGGCTCGCACTAGTGCAGAGTTATCTCAAAGAAAGGGGCCACGGTGTTTCTGTATCTCTATTATGTTGGTGCGGCTTCGGAACTTTTAAATATCTCGATATATCTCGAAAACTACGCTTCTGATCAAAAAATATCATACAACATAAATTGTAGGAAACATAATTCTCTACAAAAAAGGTCTCTTAACATTTTGCCATAGCTCGCTTCGTTTCCGAGATATTTGCAGATATATCTCAAGGGAAGGGGCCTGACGGACATATTTCGAGATATTTCTTCTTCTTGTTGTTCTTCTTCTGCACAGCTAAGCTGGAAGTGGCATTTGCGGCTCGCACTAGTGCAGAGTTATCTCAAAGAAAGGGGCCACGGTGTTTCTGTATCTCTATTATGTTGGTGCGGCTTCGGAACTTTTAAATATCTTGATATATCTCGAGAACTACGCATCTGATCAAAAAATATCATAGAACATAAAAAGTAGGAAACTTAATTCTCTACAAATAAAGTCTCTTAACATTTTGCCATAGCTCGCTTCGTTTCCGAGATATTTGCAGATTTATCTCAAGGGAAGGGGCCTGACGGACATATTTCGAGATATTTCTTCTTCTTGTTGTTCTTCTTCTGCACAGCTAAGCTGGAAGTGGCATTTGCGGCTCGCACTAGTGCAGAGTTATCTCAAAGAAAGGGGCCACGGTGTTTCTGTATCTCTATTATGTTGGTGCGGCTTCGGAACTTTTAAATATCTCGATATATCTCGAAAACTACGCTTCTGATCAAAAAATATCATAGAACATAAAAAGTAGGAAACTAAATTCTCTACAAAAAAGGTCTCTTAACATTTTGCCATAGCTCTCTTCGTTTCCGAGATATTTGCAGATTTATCTCAAGGGAAGGGGCCTGACGGACATATTTCGAGATATTTCTTCTTCTTGTTGTTCTTCTTCTGCACAGCTAAGCTGGAAGTGGCATTTGCGGCTCGCACTAGTGCAGTTATCTCAAAGAAAGGGGCCACGGTGTTTCTGTATCTCTATTATGTTGGTGCGGCTTCGGAACTTTTAAATATCTCGATATATCTCGAAAACTACGCTTCTGATCAAAAAATATCATACAACATAAATTGTAGGAAACGTAATTCTCTACAAGAAAGGTCTCTTAACATTTTGCCATAGCTCGTTTGGTTTCCGAGATATTTGCAGATATATCTCAAGGGAAGGGGCCTGACGGACATATTTCGAGATATTTCTTCTTCTTGTTGTTCTTCTTCTGCACAGCTAAGCTGGAAGTGGCATTTGCGGCTCGCACTAGTGCAGAGTTATCTCAAAGAAAGGGGCCACGGTGTTTCTGTATCTCTATTATGTTGGTGCGGCTTCGGAACTTTTAAATATCTTGATATATCTCGAGAACTACGCATCTGATCAAAAAATATCATAGAACATAAAAAGTAGGAAACTTAATTCTCTACAAAAAAGGTCTCTTAACATTTTGCCATAGCTCGCTTCGTTTCCGAGATATTTGCAGATTTATCTCAAGGGAAGGGGCCTGACGGACATATTTCGAGATATTTCTTCTTCTTGTTGTTCTTCTTCTGCACAGCTAAGCTGGAAGTGGCATTTGCAGCTCGCAATAGTGCAGAGTTATCTCAAAGAAAGGGGCCACGGTGTTTCCGTATCTCTATTATGTTGCTGCGGCTTCGAAACTTTTAAATATCTAGATATATCTCGAGAACTACGCATCTGATCAAAAAAAATCATAGAACATAGAAAGTAGGAAACTTAATTCTCTACAAAAAAGGTCTCTTAACATTTTGCCATAGCTCGCTTCGTTTCCGAGATATTTGCAGATTTATCTCAAGGGAAGGGGCCTGACGGACATATTTCGAGATATTTCTTCTTCTTGTTGTTCTTCTTCTGCACAGCTAAGCTGGAAGTGGCATTTGCGGCTCGCACTAGTGCAGAGTTATCTCAAAGAAAGGGGTCACGGTGTTTCTGTATCTCTATTATGTTGGTGCGGCTTCGGAACTTTTAAATATCTCGATATATCTCCAAAACTACGCTTCTGATCAAAAAATATCATAGAACATAAATTGTTGGAAACATAATTCTCTACAAAAAACGTCTCTTAACATTTTGCCATAGCTCGCTTCGTTTCCGAGATATTTGCAGATTTATCTCAAGGGAAGGGGCCTGACGGACATATTTCGAGATATTTCTTCTTCTTGTTGTTCTTCTTCTGCACAGCTAAGCTGGAAGTGGCATTTGCGGCTCGCACTAGTGCAGAGTTATCTCAAAGAAAGGGGCCACGGTGTTTCTGTATCTCTATTATGTTGATGCGGCTTCGGAACTTTTAAATATCTCCATATATCTCGAAAACTACGCTTCTGATCAAAAAATATCATAGAACATAAATTGTAGGAAACATAATTCTCTACAAAAAAGGTCTCTTAACATTTTGCCATAGCTCGCTTCGTTTCCGAGATATTTGCAGATATATCTCAAGGGAAGGGGCCTGACGGACATATTTCGAGATATTTCTTCTTCTTGTTGTTCTTCTTCTGTACAGCTAAGCTGGAAGTGGCATTTGCAGCTCGCAATAGTGCAGAGTTATCTCAAAGAAAGGGGCCACGGTGTTTCTGTATCTCTATTATGTTGGTGCGGCTTCGAAACTTTTAAATATCTTGATATATCTCGAGAACTACGCAACTGATCAAAAAATATCATAGAACATAAAAAGTAGGAAACTTAATTCTCTACAAAAAAGGTCTCTTAACATTTTGCCATAGCTCGCTTCGTTTCCGAGATATTTGCAGATTTATCTCAAGGGAAGGGGCCTGACGGACATATTTCGAGATATTTCTTCTTCTTGTTGTTCTTCTTCTGCACAGCTAAGCTGGAAGTGGCATTTGCGGCTCGCACTAGTGCAGTTATCTCAAAGAAAGGGGCCACGGTGTTTCTGTATCTCTATTATGTTGGTGCGGCTTCGGAACTTTTAAATATCTCGATATATCTCGAAAACTACGCTTCTGATCAAAAAATATCATACAACATAAATTGTAGGAAACGTAATTCTCTACAAGAAAGGTCTCTTAACATTTTGCCATAGCTCGTTTGGTTTCCGAGATATTTGCAGATATATCTCAAGGGAAGGGGCCTGACGGACATATTTCGAGATATTTCTTCTTCTTGTTGTTCTTCTTCTGCACAGCTAAGCTGGAAGTGGCATTTGCGGCTCGCACTAGTGCAGAGTTATCTCAAAGAAAGGGGCCACGGTGTTTCTGTATCTCTATTATGTTGGTGCGGCTTCGGAACTTTTAAATATCTTGATATATCTCGAGAACTACGCATCTGATCAAAAAATATCATAGAACATAAAAAGTAGGAAACTTAATTCTCTACAAAAAAGGTCTCTTAACATTTTGCCATAGCTCGCTTCGTTTCCGAGATATTTGCAGATTTATCTCAAGGGAAGGGGCCTGACGGACATATTTCGAGATATTTCTTCTTCTTGTTGTTCTTCTTCTGCACAGCTAAGCTGGAAGTGGCATTTGCGGCTCGCACTAGTGCAGAGTTATCTCAAAGAAAGGGGCCACGGTGTTTCTGTATCTCTATTATGTTGGTGCGGCTTCGGAACTTTTAAATATCTTGATATATCTCGAGAACTACGCATCTGATCAAAAAATATCATAGAACATAAAAAGTAGGAAACTTAATTCTCTACAAAAAAGGTCTCTTAACATTTTGCCATAGCTCGCTTCGTTTCCGAGATATTTGCAGATTTATCTCAAGGGAAGGGGCCTGACGGACATATTTCGAGATATTTCTTCTTCTTGTTGTTCTTCTTCTGCACAGCTAAGCTGGAAGTGGCATTTGCAGCTCGCAATAGTGCAGAGTTATCTCAAAGAAAGGGGCCACGGTGTTTCCGTATCTCTATTATGTTGCTGCGGCTTCGAAACTTTTAAATATCTAGATATATCTCGAGAACTACGCATCTGATCAAAAAAAATCATAGAACATAGAAAGTAGGAAACTTAATTCTCTACAAAAAAGGTCTCTTAACATTTTGCCATAGCTCGCTTCGTTTCCGAGATATTTGCAGATTTATCTCAAGGGAAGGGGCCTGACGGACATATTTCGAGATATTTCTTCTTCTTGTTGTTCTTCTTCTGCACAGCTAAGCTGGAAGTGGCATTTGCGGCTCGCACTAGTGCAGAGTTATCTCAAAGAAAGGGGTCACGGTGTTTCTGTATCTCTATTATGTTGGTGCGGCTTCGGAACTTTTAAATATCTCGATATATCTCCAAAACTACGCTTCTGATCAAAAAATATCATAGAACATAAATTGTTGGAAACATAATTCTCTACAAAAAACGTCTCTTAACATTTTGCCATAGCTCGCTTCGTTTCCGAGATATTTGCAGATTTATCTCAAGGGAAGGGGCCTGACGGACATATTTCGAGATATTTCTTCTTCTTGTTGTTCTTCTTCTGCACAGCTAAGCTGGAAGTGGCATTTGCGGCTCGCACTAGTGCAGAGTTATCTCAAAGAAAGGGGCCACGGTGTTTCTGTATCTCTATTATGTTGATGCGGCTTCGGAACTTTTAAATATCTCCATATATCTCGAAAACTACGCTTCTGATCAAAAAATATCATAGAACATAAATTGTAGGAAACATAATTCTCTACAAAAAAGGTCTCTTAACCTTTTGCCATAGCTCGCTTCGTTTCCGAGATATTTGCAGATATATCTCAAGGGAAGGGGCCTGACGGACATATTTCGAGATATTTCTTCTTCTTGTTGTTCTTCTTCTGTACAGCTAAGCTGGAAGTGGCATTTGCAGCTCGCAATAGTGCAGAGTTATCTCAAAGAAAGGGGCCACGGTGTTTCTGTATCTCTATTATGTTGGTGCGGCTTCGAAACTTTTAAATATCTTGATATATCTCGAGAACTACGCAACTGATCAAAAAATATCATAGAACATAAAAAGTAGGAAACTTAATTCTCTACAAAAAAGGTCTCTTAACGTTTTGCCATAGCTCGCTTCGTTTCCGAGATATTTGCAGATTTATCTCAAGGGAAGGGGCCTGACGGACATATATCGAGATATTTCTTCTTCTTGTTGTTCTTCTTCTGCACAGCTAAGCTGGTAGTGGCATTTGCGGCTCGCTCTAGTGCAGAGTTATCTCAAAGAAAGGGGCCACGGTGTTTCTGTATCTCTATTATGTTGGTGCAGCTTCGGAACTTTTAAATATCTCGATATATCTCGAAAACTACGCTTCTGATAAAAAAATATCATAGAACATAAAAAGTAGGAAACTTAATTCTCTACAAAAAAGGTCTCTTAACATTTTGACATAGCTCGCTTCGTTTCCGAGATATTTGCAGATTTATCTCAAGGGAAGGGGCCTGACGGACATATTTCGAGATATTTCTTCTTCTTGATGTTCTTCTTCTGCACAGCTAAACTGGAAGTGGCATTTCCAGCTCGCAATAGTGCAGAGTTATCTCAAAGAAAGGGGCCACGGTGTTTCTGTATCTCTATTATGTTGGTGCGGCTTCGGAACTTTTAAATATCTCGATATATCTCGAAAACTACGCTTCTGATCAAAAAATATCATAGAACATAAATTGGAGGAAACATAATTCTCTACAAAAAAGGTCTCTTAACATTTTGCCATAGCTCGCTTCGTTTCCGAGATATTTGCAGATATATCTCAAGGGAAGGGGCCTGACGGACATATTTCGAGATATTTCTTCTTCTTGTTGTTCTTCTTCTGCACAGCTAAGCTGGAAGTGGCATTTGCAGCTCGCAATAGTGCAGAGTTATCTCAAAGAAAGGGGCCACGGTGTTTCTGTATCTCTATTATGTTGGTGCGGCTTCGAAACTTTTAAATATCTAGATATATCTCGAGAACTACGCATCTGATCAAAAAATATCATAGAACATAGAAAGTAGGAAACTTAATTCTCTACAAAAAAGGTCTCTTAACATTTTGCCATAGCTCGCTTCGTTTCCGAGATATTTGCAGATTTATCTCAAGGGAAGGGGCCTGACGGACATATTTCGAGATATTTCTTCTTCTTGTTGTTCTTCTTCTGCACAGCTAAGCTGGAAGTGGCATTTGCGGCTCGCACTAGTGCAGAGTTATCTCAAAGAAAGGGGCCACGGTGTTTCTGTATCTCTATTATGTTGGTGCGGCTTCGGAACTTTTAAATATCTCGATATATCTCCAAAACTACGCTTCTGATCAAAAAATATCATAGAACATAAATTGTAGGAAACATAATTCTCTACAAAAAACGTCTCTTAACATTTTGCCATAGCTCGCTTCGTTTCCGAGATATTTGCAGATTTATCTCGAGGGAAGGGGTCTGACGGACATATTTCGACATATTTCTTCTTCTTGTTGTTCTTCTTCTGCACAGCTAAGCTGGAAGTGGCATTTGCTGCTCGCACTAGTGCAGAGTTATCTCAAAGAAAGGGGCCACGGTGTTTCTGTATCTCTATTATGTTGGTGCGGCTTCGGAACTTTTAAATATCTCGATATATCTCGAAAACTACGCCTCTGATCAAAAAATATCATACAACATAAATTGTAGGAAACGTAATTCTCTACAAGAAAGGTCTCTTAACATTTTGCCATAGCTCGTTTGGTTTCCGAGATATTTGCAGATATATCTCAAGGGAAGGGGCCTGACGGACATATTTCGAGATATTTCTTCTTCTTGTTGTTCTTCTTCTGCACAGCTAAGCTGGAAGTGGCATTTGCGGCTCGCACTAGTGCAGAGTTATCTCAAAGAAAGGGGCCACGGTGTTTCTGTATCTCTATTATGTTGGTGCGGCTTCGGAACTTTTAAATATCTTGATATATCTCGAGAACTACGCATCTGATCAAAAAATATCATAGAACATAAAAAGTAGGAAACTTAATTCTCTACAAATAAAGTCTCTTAACATTTTGCCATAGCTCGCTTCGTTTCCGAGATATTTGCAGATTTATCTCAAGGGAAGGGGCCTGACGGACATATTTCGAGATATTTCTTCTTCTTGTTGTTCTTCTTCTGCACAGCTAAGCTGGAAGTGGCATTTGCGGCTCGCACTAGTGCAGAGTTATCTCAAAGAAAGGGGCCACGGTGTTTCTGTATCTCTATTATGTTGGTGCGGCTTCGGAACTTTTAAATATCTCGATATATCTCGAAAACTACGCTTCTGATCAAAAAATATCATAGAACATAAAAAGTAGGAAACTAAATTCTCTACAAAAAAGGTCTCTTAACATTTTGCCATAGCTCGCTTCGTTTCCGAGATATTTGCAGATTTATCTCAAGGGAAGGGGCCTGACGGACATATTTCGAGATATTTCTTCTTCTTGTTGTTCTTCTTCTGCACAGCTAAGCTGGTAGTGGCATTTGCGGCTCGCTCTAGTGCAGAGTTATCTCAAAGAAAGGGGCCACGGTGTTTCTGTATCTCTATTATGTTGGTGCAGCTTCGGAACTTTTAAATATCTCGATATATCTCGAAAACTACGCTTCTGATAAAAAAATATCATAGAACATAAAAAGTAGGAAACTTAATTCTCTACAAAAAAGGTCTCTTAACATTTTGACATAGCTCGCTTCGTTTCCGAGATATTTGCAGATTTATCTCAAGGGAAGGGGCCTGACGGACATATTTCGAGATATTTCTTCTTCTTGTTGTTCTTCTTCTGCACAGCTAAACTGGAAGTGGCATTTCCAGCTCGCAATAGTGCAGAGTTATCTCAAAGAAAGGGGCCACGGTGTTTCTGTATCTCTAGTATGTTGGTGCGGCTTCGGAACTTTTAAATATCTCGATATATCTCGAAAACTACGCTTCTGATCAAAAAATATCATAGAACATAAATTGTAGGAAACATAATTCTCTACAAAAAAGGTCTCTTAACATTTTGCCATAGCTCGCTTCGTTTCCGAGATATTTGCAGATATATCTCAAGGGAAGGGGCCTGACGGACATATTTCGAGATATTTCTTCTTCTTGTTGTTCTTCTTCTGCACAGCTAAGCTGGTAGTGGCATTTGCGGCTCGCACTAGTGCAGAGTTATCTCAAAGAAAGGGGCCACGGTGTTTCTGTATCTCTATTATGTTAGTGCAGCTTCGGAACTTTTAAATATCTCGATATATCTCGAAAACTACGCTTCTGATAAAAAAATATCATAGAACATAAAAAGTAGGAAACTTAATTCTCTACAAAAAAGGTCTCTTAACATTTTGCCATAGCTCGCTTCGTTTCCGAGATATTTGCAGATTTATCTCAAGGGAAGGGGCCTGACGGACATATTTCGAGATATTTCTTCTTCTTGTTGTTCTTCTTCTGCACAGCTAAGCTGGAAGTGGCATTTGCTGCTCGCACTAGTGCAGAGTTATCTCAAAGAAAGGGGCCACGGTGTTTCTGTATCTCTATTATGTTGGTGCGGCTTCGGAACTTTTAAATATCTCGATATATCTCCAAAACTACGCTTCTGATCAAAAAATATCATAGAACATAAATTGTAGGAAACATAATTCTCTACAAAAAACGTCTCTTAACATTTTGCCATAGCTCGCTTCGTTTCCGAGATATTTGCAGATTTATCTCGAGGGAAGGGGCCTGACGGACATATTTCGACATATTTCTTCTTCTTGTTGTTCTTCTTCTGCACAGCTAAGCTGGAAGTGGCATTTGCTGCTCGCACTAGTGCAGAGTTATCTCAAAGAAAGGGGCCACGGTGTTTCTGTATCTCTATTATGTTGGTGCGGCTTCGGAACTTTTAAATATCTCGATATATCTCGAAAACTACGCTTCTGATCAAAAAATATCATAGAACATAAATTGTAGGAAACGTAATTCTCTACAAGAAAGGTCTCTTAACATTTTGCCATAGCTCGTTTGGTTTCCGAGATATTTGCAGATATATCTCAAGGGAAGGGGCCTGACGGACATATTTCGAGATATTTCTTCTTCTTGTTGTTCTTCTTCTGCACAGCTAAGCTGGAAGTGGCATTTGCGGCTCGCACTAGTGCAGAGTTATCTCAAAGAAAGGGGCCACGGTGTTTCTGTATCTCTATTATGTTGGTGCGGCTTCGGAACTTTTAAATATCTTGATATATCTCGAGAACTACGCATCTGATCAAAAAATATCATAGAACATAAAAAGTAGGAAACTTAATTCTCTACAAATAAAGTCTCTTAACATTTTGCCATAGCTCGCTTCGTTTCCGAGATATTTGCAGATTTATCTCAAGGGAAGGGGCCTGACGGACATATTTCGAGATATTTCTTCTTCTTGTTGTTCTTCTTCTGCACAGCTAAGCTGGAAGTGGCATTTGCGTCTCGCACTAGTGCAGAGTTATCTCAAAGAAAGGGGCCACGGTGTTTCTGTATCTCTATTATGTTGGTGCGGCTTCGGAACTTTTAAGTATCTCGATATATCTCGAAAACTACGCTTCTGATCAAAAAATATCATAGAACATAAAAAGTAGGAAACTAAATTCTCTACAAAAAAGGTCTCTTAACATTTTGCCATAGCTCGCTTCGTTTCCGAGATATTTGCAGATTTATCTCAAGGGAAGGGGCCTGACGGACATATTTCGAGATATTTCTTCTTCTTGTTGTTCTTCTTCTGCACAGCTAAGCTGGAAGTGGCATTTGCGGCTCGCACTAGTGCAGAGTTATCTCAAAGAAAGGGGCCACGGTGTTTCTGTATCTCTATTATGTTGGTGCGGCTTCGGAACTTTTAAATATCTCGATATATCTCGAAAACTACGCTTCTGATCAAAAAATATCATACAACATAAATTGTAGGAAACGTAATTCTCTACAAGAAAGGTCTCTTAACATTTTGCCATAGCTCGTTTGGTTTCCGAGATATTTGCAGATATATCTCAAGGGAAGGGGCCTGACGGACATATTTCGAGATATTTCTTCTTCTTGTTGTTCTTCTTCTGCACAGCTAAGCTGGAAGTGGCATTTGCGGCTCGCACTAGTGCAGAGTTATCTCAAAGAAAGGGGCCACGGTGTTTCTGTATCTCTATTATGTTGGTGCGGCTTCGGAACTTTTAAATATCTTGATATATCTCGAGAACTACGCATCTGATCAAAAAATATCATAGAACATAAAAAGTAGGAAACTTAATTCTCTACAAAAAAGGTCTCTTAACATTTTGCCATAGCTCGCTTCGTTTCCGAGATATTTGCAGATTTATCTCAAGGGAAGGGGCCTGACGGACATATTTCGAGATATTTCTTCTTCTTGATGTTCTTCTTCTGCACAGCTAAACTGGAAGTGGCATTTCCAGCTCGCAATAGTGCAGAGTTATCTCAAAGAAAGGGGCCACGGTGTTTCTGTATCTCTATTATGTTGGTGCGGCTTCGGAACTTTTAAATATCTCGATATATCTCGAAAACTACGCTTCTGATCAAAAAATATCATAGAACATAAATTGTAGGAAACATAATTCTCTACAAAAAAGGTCTCTTAACATTTTGCCATAGCTCGCTTCGTTTCCGAGATATTTGCAGATATATCTCAAGGGAAGGGGCCTGACGGACATATTTCGAGATATTTCTTCTTCTTGTTGTTCTTCTTCTGCACAGCTAAGCTGGAAGTGGCATTTGCAGCTCGCAATAGTGCAGAGTTATCTCAAAGAAAGGGGCCACGGTGTTTCTGTATCTCTATTATGTTGGTGCGGCTTCGAAACTTTTAAATATCTAGATATATCTCGAGAACTACGCATCTGATCAAAAAATATCATAGAACATAGAAAGTAGGAAACTTAATTCTCTACAAAAAAGGTCTCTTAACATTTTGCCATAGCTCGCTTCGTTTCCGAGATATTTGCAGATTTATCTCAAGGGAAGGGGCCTGACGGACATATTTCGAGATATTTCTTCTTCTTGTTGTTCTTCTTCTGCACAGCTAAGCTGGAAGTGGCATTTGCGGCTCGCACTAGTGCAGAGTTATCTCAAAGAAAGGGGCCACGGTGTTTCTGTATCTCTATTATGTTGGTGCGGCTTCGGAACTTTTAAATATCTCGATATATCTCCAAAACTACGCTTCTGATCAAAAAATATCATAGAACATAAATTGTAGGAAACATAATTCTCTACAAAAAACGTCTCTTAACATTTTGCCATAGCTCGCTTCGTTTCCGAGATATTTGCAGATTTATCTCGAGGGAAGGGGTCTGACGGACATATTTCGACATATTTCTTCTTCTTGTTGTTCTTCTTCTGCACAGCTAAGCTGGAAGTGGCATTTGCTGCTCGCACTAGTGCAGAGTTATCTCAAAGAAAGGGGCCACGGTGTTTCTGTATCTCTATTATGTTGGTGCGGCTTCGGAACTTTTAAATATCTCGATATATCTCGAAAACTACGCCTCTGATCAAAAAATATCATACAACATAAATTGTAGGAAACGTAATTCTCTACAAGAAAGGTCTCTTAACATTTTGCCATAGCTCGTTTGGTTTCCGAGATATTTGCAGATATATCTCAAGGGAAGGGGCCTGACGGACATATTTCGAGATATTTCTTCTTCTTGTTGTTCTTCTTCTGCACAGCTAAGCTGGAAGTGGCATTTGCGGCTCGCACTAGTGCAGAGTTATCTCAAAGAAAGGGGCCACGGTGTTTCTGTATCTCTATTATGTTGGTGCGGCTTCGGAACTTTTAAATATCTTGATATATCTCGAGAACTACGCATCTGATCAAAAAATATCATAGAACATAAAAAGTAGGAAACTTAATTCTCTACAAATAAAGTCTCTTAACATTTTGCCATAGCTCGCTTCGTTTCCGAGATATTTGCAGATTTATCTCAAGGGAAGGGGCCTGACGGACATATTTCGAGATATTTCTTCTTCTTGTTGTTCTTCTTCTGCACAGCTAAGCTGGAAGTGGCATTTGCGGCTCGCACTAGTGCAGAGTTATCTCAAAGAAAGGGGCCACGGTGTTTCTGTATCTCTATTATGTTGGTGCGGCTTCGGAACTTTTAAATATCTCGATATATCTCGAAAACTACGCTTCTGATCAAAAAATATCATAGAACATAAAAAGTAGGAAACTAAATTCTCTACAAAAAAGGTCTCTTAACATTTTGCCATAGCTCGCTTCGTTTCCGAGATATTTGCAGATTTATCTCAAGGGAAGGGGCCTGACGGACATATTTCGAGATATTTCTTCTTCTTGTTGTTCTTCTTCTGCACAGCTAAGCTGGTAGTGGCATTTGCGGCTCGCTCTAGTGCAGAGTTATCTCAAAGAAAGGGGCCACGGTGTTTCTGTATCTCTATTATGTTGGTGCAGCTTCGGAACTTTTAAATATCTCGATATATCTCGAAAACTACGCTTCTGATAAAAAAATATCATAGAACATAAAAAGTAGGAAACTTAATTCTCTACAAAAAAGGTCTCTTAACATTTTGACATAGCTCGCTTCGTTTCCGAGATATTTGCAGATTTATCTCAAGGGAAGGGGCCTGACGGACATATTTCGAGATATTTCTTCTTCTTGTTGTTCTTCTTCTGCACAGCTAAACTGGAAGTGGCATTTCCAGCTCGCAATAGTGCAGAGTTATCTCAAAGAAAGGGGCCACGGTGTTTCTGTATCTCTAGTATGTTGGTGCGGCTTCGGAACTTTTAAATATCTCGATATATCTCGAAAACTACGCTTCTGATCAAAAAATATCATAGAACATAAATTGTAGGAAACATAATTCTCTACAAAAAAGGTCTCTTAACATTTTGCCATAGCTCGCTTCGTTTCCGAGATATTTGCAGATATATCTCAAGGGAAGGGGCCTGACGGACATATTTCGAGATATTTCTTCTTCTTGTTGTTCTTCTTCTGCACAGCTAAGCTGGTAGTGGCATTTGCGGCTCGCACTAGTGCAGAGTTATCTCAAAGAAAGGGGCCACGGTGTTTCTGTATCTCTATTATGTTAGTGCAGCTTCGGAACTTTTAAATATCTCGATATATCTCGAAAACTACGCTTCTGATAAAAAAATATCATAGAACATAAAAAGTAGGAAACTTAATTCTCTACAAAAAAGGTCTCTTAACATTTTGCCATAGCTCGCTTCGTTTCCGAGATATTTGCAGATTTATCTCAAGGGAAGGGGCCTGACGGACATATTTCGAGATATTTCTTCTTCTTGTTGTTCTTCTTCTGCACAGCTAAGCTGGAAGTGGCATTTGCTGCTCGCACTAGTGCAGAGTTATCTCAAAGAAAGGGGCCACGGTGTTTCTGTATCTCTATTATGTTGGTGCGGCTTCGGAACTTTTAAATATCTCGATATATCTCCAAAACTACGCTTCTGATCAAAAAATATCATAGAACATAAATTGTAGGAAACATAATTCTCTACAAAAAACGTCTCTTAACATTTTGCCATAGCTCGCTTCGTTTCCGAGATATTTGCAGATTTATCTCGAGGGAAGGGGCCTGACGGACATATTTCGACATATTTCTTCTTCTTGTTGTTCTTCTTCTGCACAGCTAAGCTGGAAGTGGCATTTGCTGCTCGCACTAGTGCAGAGTTATCTCAAAGAAAGGGGCCACGGTGTTTCTGTATCTCTATTATGTTGGTGCGGCTTCGGAACTTTTAAATATCTCGATATATCTCGAAAACTACGCTTCTGATCAAAAAATATCATAGAACATAAATTGTAGGAAACTAAATTCTCTACAAGAAAGGTCTCTTAACATTTTGCCATAGCTCGTTTGGTTTCCGAGATATTTGCAGATATATCTCAAGGGAAGGGGCCTGACGGACATATTTCGAGATATTTCTTCTTCTTGTTGTTCTTCTTCTGCACAGCTAAGCTGGAAGTGGCATTTGCGGCTCGCACTAGTGCAGAGTTATCTCAAAGAAAGGGGCCACGGTGTTTCTGTATCTCTATTATGTTGGTGCGGCTTCGGAACTTTTAAATATCTTGATATATCTCGAGAACTACGCATCTGATCAAAAAATATCATAGAACATAAAAAGTAGGAAACTTAATTCTCTACAAATAAAGTCTCTTAACATTTTGCCATAGCTCGCTTCGTTTCCGAGATATTTGCAGATTTATCTCAAGGGAAGGGGCCTGACGGACATATTTCGAGATATTTCTTCTTCTTGTTGTTCTTCTTCTGCACAGCTAAGCTGGAAGTGGCATTTGCGGCTCGCACTAGTGCAGAGTTATCTCAAAGAAAGGGGCCACGGTGTTTCTGTATCTCTATTATGTTGGTGCGGCTTCGGAACTTTTAAATATCTTGATATATCTCGAGAACTACGCATCTGATCAAAAAATATCATAGAACATAAAAAGTAGGAAACTTAATTCTCTACAAAAAAGGTCTCTTAACATTTTGCCATAGCTCGCTTCGTTTCCGAGATATTTGCAGATTTATCTCAAGGGAAGGGGCCTGACGGACATATTTCGAGATATTTCTTCTTCTTGTTGTTCTTCTTCTGCACAGCTAAGCTGGAAGTGGCATTTGCGGCTCGCACTAGTGCAGAGTTATCTCAAAGAAAGGGGCCACGGTGTTTCTGTATCTCTATTATGTTGGTGCGGCTTCGGAACTTTTAAATATCTCGATATATCTCCAAAACTACGCTTCTGATCAAAAAATATCATAGAACATAAATTGTAGGAAACATAATTCTCTACAAAAAACGTCTCTTAACATTTTGCCATAGCTCGCTTCGTTTCCGAGATATTTGCAGATTTATCTCAAGGGAAGGGGCCTGACGGACATATTTCGAGATATTTCTTCTTCTTGTTGTTCTTCTTCTGCACAGCTAAGCTGGAAGTGGCATTTGCGGCTCGCACTAGTGCAGAGTTATCTCAAAGAAAGGGGCCACGGTGTTTCTGTATCTCTATTATGTTGGTGCGGCTTCGGAACTTTTAAATATCTCGATATATCTCGAAAACTACGCTTCTGATCAAAAAATATCATAGAACATAAAAAGTAGGAAACTAAATTCTCTACAAAAAAGGTCTCTTAACATTTTGCCATAGCTCGCTTCGTTTCCGAGATATTTGCAGATTTATATCAAGGGAAGGGGCCTGACGGACATATTTCGAGATATTTCTTCTTCTTGTTGTTCTTCTTCTGCACAGCTAAGCTGGAAGTGGCATTTGCGGCTCGCACTAGTGCAGAGTTATCTCAAAGAAAGGGGCCACGGTGTTTCTGTATCTCTATTATGTTGGTGCGGCTTCGGAACTTTTAAATATCTCGATATATCTCGAAAACTACGCTTCTGATCAAAAAATATCATAGAACATAAAAAGTAGGAAACTTAATTCTCTACAAAAAAGGTCTCTTAACATTTTGCCATAGCTCGCTTCGTTTCCGAGATATTTGCAGATTTATCTCAAGGGAAGGGGCCTGACGGACATATTTCGAGATATTTCTTCTTCTTGTTGTTCTTCTTCTGCACAGCTAAGCTGGAAGTGGCATTTGCGGCTCGCACTAGTGCAGAGTTATCTCAAAGAAAGGGGCCACGGTGTTTCTGTATCTCTATTATGTTGGTGCGGCTTCGGAACTTTTAAATATCTCGATATATCTCGAAAACTACGCTTCTGATCAAAAAATATCATACAACATAAATTGTAGGAAACGTAATTCTCTACAAGAAAGGTCTCTTAACATTTTGCCATAGCTCGTTTGGTTTCCGAGATATTTGCAGATATATCTCAAGGGAAGGGGCCTGACGGACATATTTCGAGATATTTCTTCTTCTTGTTGTTCTTCTTCTGCACAGCTAAGCTGGAAGTGGCATTTGCGGCTCGCACTAGTGCAGAGTTATCTCAAAGAAAGGGGCCACGGTGTTTCTGTATCTCTATTATGTTGGTGCGGCTTCGGAACTTTTAAATATCTTGATATATCTCGAGAACTACGCATCTGATCAAAAAATATCATAGAACATAAAAAGTAGGAAACTTAATTCTCTACAAAAAAGGTCTCTTAACATTTTGCCATAGCTCGCTTCGTTTCCGAGATATTTGCAGATTTATCTCAAGGGAAGGGGCCTGACGGACATATTTCGAGATATTTCTTCTTCTTGTTGTTCTTCTTCTGCACAGCTAAGCTGGAAGTGGCATTTGCGGCTCGCACTAGTGCAGAGTTATCTCAAAGAAAGGGGCCACGGTGTTTCTGTATCTCTATTATGTTGGTGCGGCTTCGGAACTTTTAAATATCTCGATATATCTCCAAAACTACGCTTCTGATCAAAAAATATCATAGAACATAAATTGTAGGAAACATAATTCTCTACAAAAAACGTCTCTTAACATTTTGCCATAGCTCGCTTCGTTTCCGAGATATTTGCAGATTTATCTCAAGGGAAGGGGCCTGACGGACATATTTCGAGATATTTCTTCTTCTTGTTGTTCTTCTTCTGCACAGCTAAGCTGGAAGTGGCATTTGCGGCTCGCACTAGTGCAGAGTTATCTCAAAGAAAGGGGCCACGGTGTTTCTGTATCTCTATTATGTTGGTGCGGCTTCGGAACTTTTAAATATCTCGATATATCTCGAAAACTACGCTTCTGATCAAAAAATATCATAGAACATAAAAAGTAGGAAACTAAATTCTCTACAAAAAAGGTCTCTTAACATTTTGCCATAGCTCGCTTCGTTTCCGAGATATTTGCAGATTTATATCAAGGGAAGGGGCCTGACGGACATATTTCGAGATATTTCTTCTTCTTGTTGTTCTTCTTCTGCACAGCTAAGCTGGAAGTGGCATTTGCGGCTCGCACTAGTGCAGAGTTATCTCAAAGAAAGGGGCCACGGTGTTTCTGTATCTCTATTATGTTGGTGCGGCTTCGGAACTTTTAAATATCTCGATATATCTCGAAAACTACGCTTCTGATCAAAAAATATCATAGAACATAAAAAGTAGGAAACTTAATTCTCTACAAAAAAGGTCTCTTAACATTTTGCCATAGCTCGCTTCGTTTCCGAGATATTTGCAGATTTATCTCAAGGGAAGGGGCCTGACGGACATATTTCGAGATATTTCTTCTTCTTGTTGTTCTTCTTCTGCACAGCTAAGCTGGAAGTGGCATTTGCGGCTCGCACTAGTGCAGAGTTATCTCAAAGAAAGGGGCCACGGTGTTTCTGTATCTCTATTATGTTGGTGCGGCTTCGGAACTTTTAAATATCTCGATATATCTCCAAAACTACGCTTCTGATCAAAAAATATCATAGAACATAAATTGTAGGAAACATAATTCTCTACAAAAAACGTCTCTTAACATTTTGCCATAGCTCGCTTCGTTTCCGAGATATTTGCAGATATATCTCAAGGGAAGGGGCCTGACGGACATATTTCGAGATATTTCTTCTTCTTGTTGTTCTTCTTCTGCACAGCTAAGCTGGAAGTGGCATTTGCGGCTCGCACTAGTGCAGAGTTATCTCAAAGAAAGGGGCCACGGTGTTTCTGTATCTCTATTATGTTGGTGCGGCTTCGGAACTTTTAAATATCTAGATATATCTCGAGAACTACGCATCTGATCAAAAAATATCATAGACCATAAAAAGTAGGAAACTTAATTCTCTACAAATAAAGTCTCTTAACATTTTGCCATAGCTCGCTTCGTTTCCGAGATATTTGCAGATTTATCTCAAGGGAAGGGGCCTGACGGACATATTTCGAGATATTTCTTCTTCTTGTTGTTCTTCTTCTGCACAGCTAAGCTGGAAGTGGCATTTGCGGCTCGTACTAGTGCAGAGTTATCTCAAAGAAAGGGGCCACGGTGTTTCTGTATCTCTATTATGTTGGTGCGGCTTCGGAACTTTTAAATATCTCCATATATCTCGAAAACTACGCTTCTGATCAAAAAATATCATAGAACATAAATTGTAGGAAACATAATTCTCTACAAAAAAGGTCTCTTAACATTTTGCCATAGCTCGCTTCGTTTCCGAGATATTTGCAGATATATCTCAAGGGAAGGGGCCTGACGGACATATTTCGAGATATTTCTTCTTCTTGTTGTTCTTCTTCTGCACAGCTAAGCTGGAAGTGGCATTTGCAGCTCGCAGTAGTGCAGAGTTATCTCAAAGAAAGGGGCCACGGTGTTTCTGTATCTCTATTATGTTGGTGCGGCTTCGAAACTTTTAAATATCTTGATATATCTCGAGAACTACGCAACTGATCAAAAAATATCATAGAACATAAAAAGTAGGAAACTGAATTCTCTACAAAAAAGGTCTCTTAACATTTTGGCATAGCTCGCTTCGTTTCCGAGATATTTGCAGATATATCTCAAGGGAAGGGGCCTGACGGACATATTTCGAGATATTTCTTCTTCTTGTTGTTCTTCTTCTGCACAGCTAAGCTGGAAGTGGCATTTGCAGCTCGCAATAGTGCAGAGTTATCTCAAAGAAAGGGGCCACGGTGTTTCTGTATCTCTATTATGTTGGTGCGGCTTCGAAACTTTTAAATATCTAGATATATCTCGAGAACTATGCATCTGATCAAAAAATATCATAGAACATAGAAAGTAGCAAACTTAATTCTCTACAAAAAAGGTCTCTTAACATTTTGCCATAGCTCGCTTCGTTTCCGAGATATTTGCAGATTTATCTCAAGGGAAGGGGCCTGACGGACATATTTCGAGATATTTCTTCTTCTTGTTGTTCTTCTTCTGCACAGCTAAGCTGGAAGTGGCATTTGCGGCTCGCACTAGTGCAGAGTTATCTCTAAGAAAGGGGCCACGGTGTTTCTGTATCTCTATTATGTTGGTGCGGCTTCGGAACTTTTAAATATCTTGATATATCTCGAGAACTACGCATCTGATCAATAAATATCATAGAACATAAAAAGTAGGAAACTTAATTCTCTACAAAAAAGGTCTCTTCACATTTTGCCATAGCTCGCTTCGTTTCCGAGATATTAGCAGATTTATCTCAAGGGAAGGGGCCTGACGGACATATTTCGAGATATTTCTTCTTCTTGTTGTTCTTCTTCTGCACAGCTAAGCTGGAAGTGGCATTTGCGGCTCGCACTAGTGCAGAGTTATCTCAAAGAAAGGGGCCACGGTGTTTCTGTATCTCTATTATGTTGGTGCGGCTTCGGAACTTTTAAATATCTCGATATATCTCGAAAACTACGCTTCTGATCAAAAAATATCATACAACATAAATTGTAGGAAACAAAATTCTCTACAAAAAATGTCTCTTAACATTTTGCCATAGCTCCCTTCGTTTCCGAGATATTTGCAGATTCAGCTCAAAGGAACGGGCCTGACGGACATATTTCGAGATATTTCTTCTTCTTGTTGTTCTTCTTCTGCACAGCTAAGCTGGAAGTGGCATTTGCGGCTCGCACTAGTGCAGAGTTATCTCTAAGAAAGGGGCCACGGTGTTTCTGTATCTCTATTATGTTGGTGCGGCTTCGGAACTTTTAAATATCTTGATATATCTCGAGAACTACGCATCTGATCAAAAAATATCATAGAACATAAAAAGTAGGAACCTTAATTCTCTACAAAAAAGGTCTCTTAACATTTTGCCATAGCTCGCTTCGTTTCCGAGATATTTGCAGATTTATCTCAAGGGAAGGGGCCTGACGGACATATTTCGAGATATTTCTTCTTCTTGTTGTTCTTCTCCTGCACAGCTAAACTGGAAGTGGCATTTCCAGCTCGCAATAGTGCAGAGTTATCTCAAAGAAAGGGGCCACGGTGTTTCTGTATCTCTATTATGTTGGTGCGGCTTCGGAACTTTTAAATATCTTGATATATCTCGAGAACTACGCATCTGATCAAAAAATATCATAGAACATAAAAAGTAGGAAACTTAATTCTCTACAAATAAAGTCTCTTAACATTTTGCCATAGCTCGCTTCGTTTCCGAGATATTTGCAGATTTATCTCAAGGGAAGGGGCCTGACGGACAAATTTCGAGATATTTCTTCTTCTTGTTGTTCTTCTTCTGCACGGCTAAGCTGGAAGTGGCATTTGCGGCTCGCACTAGTGCAGAGTTATCTCAAAGAAAGGGGCCACGGTGTTTCTGTATCTCTATTATGTTGGTGCGGCTTCGGAACTTTTAAATATCTCGATATATCTCGAAAACTACGCTTCTGATCAAAAAATATCATACAACATAAATTGTAGGAAACATAATTCTCTACAAAAAAGGTCTCTTAACATTTTGCCATAGCTCGCTTCGTTTCCGAGATATTTGCAGATATATCTCAAGGGAAGGGGCCTGACGGACATATTTCGAGATATTTCTTCTTCTTGTTGTTCTTCTTCTGCACAGCTAAGCTGGAAGTGGCATTTGCAGCTCGCAATAGTGCAGAGTTATCTCAAAGAAAGGGGCCATGGTGTTTCTGTATCTCTATTATGTTGGTGCGGCTTCGAAACTTTTAAATATCTTGATATATCTCGAGAACTTCGCATCTGATCAAAAAATATCATAGAACATAAAAAGTAGGAAACTTAATTCTCTACAAATAAAGTCTCTTAACATTTTGCCATAGCTCGCTTCGTTTCCGAGATATTTGCAGATTTATCTCAAGGGAAGGGGCCTGACGGACATATTTCGAGATATTTCTTCTTCTTGTTGTTCTTCTTCTGCACAGCTAAGCTGGAAGTGGCATTTGCGGCTCGCGCTAGTGCAGAGTTATCTCAAAGAAAGGGGCCACGGTGTTTCTGTATCTCTATTATGTTGGTGCGGCTTCGGAACTTTTAAATATCTCGATATATCTCGAGAACTACGCATCTGATCAAAAAATATCATAGAACATAAAAAGTAGGAAACTTAATTCTCTACAAAAAAGGTCTCTTAACATTTTGCCATAGCTCGCTTCGTTTCCGAGATATTTGCAGATTTATCTCAAGGGAAGGGGCCTGACGGACATATTTCGAGATATTTCTTCTTCTTGTTGTTCTTCTTCTGCACAGCTAAGCTGGAAGTGGCATTTGCGGCTCGCACTAGTGCAGAGTTATCTCAAAGAAAGGGGCCACGGTGTTTCTGTATCTCTATTATGTTGGTGCGGCTTCGGAACTTTTAAATATCTCGATATATCTCGAAAACTACGCTTCTGATCAAAAAATATCATACAACATAAATTGTAGGAAACATAATTCTCTACAAAAAAGGTCTCTCAACATTTTGCCATAGCTCGCTTCGTTTCCGAGATATTTGCGGATTTATCTCAAGGGAAGGGGCCTGACGGACATATTTCGAGATATTTCTTCTTCTTGTTGTTCTTCTTCTGCACAGCTAAGCTGGAAGTGGCATTTGCGGCTCGCACTAGTGCAGAGTTATCTCAAAGAAAGGGGCCACGGTGTTTCTGTATCTCTATTATGTTGGTGCGGCTTCGGAACTTTTAAATATCTTGATATATCTCGAGAACTACGCATCTGATCAATAAATATCATAGAACATAAAAAGTAGGAAACTTAATTCTCTACAAAAAAGGTCTCTTAACATTTTGCCATAGCTCGCTTCGTTTCCGAGATATTTGCAGATTTATCTCAAGGGAAGGGGCCTGACGGACATATTTCGAGATATTTCTTCTTCTTGTTGTTCTTCTTCTGCACAGCTAAGCTGGAAGTGGCATTTGCGGCTCGCACTAGTGCAGAGTTATCTCAAAGAAAGGGGCCACGGTGTTTCTGTATCTCTATTATGTTGGTGCGGCTTCGGAACTTTTAAATATCTTGATATATCTCGAGAACTACGCATCTGATCAAAAAATATCATAGAACACAAAAAGTAGGAAACTTAATTCTCTACAAAAAAGGTCTCTTAACATTTTGCCATAGCTCGCTTCGTTTCCGAGATATTTGCAGATTTATCTCAAGGGAAGGGGCCTGACGGACATATTTCGAGATATTTCTTCTTCTTGTTGTTCTTCTCCTGCACAGCTAAACTGGAAGTGGCATTTCCAGCTCGCAATAGTGCAGAGTTGTCTCAAAGAAAGGGGCCACGGTGTTTCTGTATCTCTATTATGTGGGTGCGGCTTCGGAACTTTTAAATATCTTGATATATCTCGAGAACTACGCATCTGATCAAAAAATATCATAGAACATAAAAAGTAGGAAACTTAATTCTCTACAAATAAAGACTCTTAACATTTTGCCATAGCTCGCTTCGTTTCCGAGATATTTGCAGATTTATCTCAAGGGAAGGGGCCTGACGGACATATTTCGAGATATTTCTTCTTCTTGTTGTTCTTCTTCTGCACAGCTAAGCTGGAAGTGGCATTTGCGGCTCGCACTAGTGCAGAGTTATCCCAAAGAAAGGGGCCACGGTGTTTCTGTATCTCTATTATGTTGGTGCGGCTTCGGAACTTTTAAATATCTCGATATATCTCGAAAACTACGCTTCTGATCAAAAAATATCATACAACATAAATTGTAGGAAACATAATTCTCTACAAAAAAGGTCTCTTAACATTTTGCCATAGCTCACTTCGTTTCCGAGATATTTGCAGATATATCTCAAGGGAAGGGGCCTGACGGACATATTTCGAGATATTTCTTCTTCTTGTTGTTCTTCTTCTGCACAGCTAAGCTGGAAGTGGCATTTGCAGCTCGCAATAGTGCAGAGTTATCTCAAAGAAAGGGGCCATGGTGTTTCTGTATCTCTATTATGTTGGTGCGGCTTCGAAACTTTTAAATATCTTGATATATCTCGAGAACTACGCATCTGATCAAAAAATATCATAGAACATAAAAAGTAGGAAACTTAATTCTCTACAAATAAAGTCTCTTAACATTTTGCCATAGCTCGCTTCGTTTCCGAGATATTTGCAGATTTATCTCAAGGGAAGGGGCCTGACGGACATATTTCGAGATATTTCTTCTTCTTGTTGTTCTTCTTCTGCACAGCTAAGCTGGAAGTGGCATTTGCGGCTCGCGCTAGTGCAGAGTTATCTCAAAGAAAGGGGCCACGGTGTTTCTGTATCTCTATTATGTTGGTGCGGCTTCGGAACTTTTAAATATCTCGATATATCTCGAGAACTACGCATCTGATCAAAAAATATCATAGAACATAAAAAGTAGGAAACTTAATTCTCTACAAAAAAGGTGTCTTAACATTTTGCCAAAGCTCGCTTCGTTTCCGAGATATTTGCAGATTTATCTCAAGGGAAGGGGCCTGACGGACATATTTCGAGATATTTCTTCTTCTTGTTGTTCTTCTTCTGCACAGCTAAGCTGGAAGTGGCATTTGCAGCTCGCAATAGTGCAGAGTTATCTGAAGGAAAGGGGCCACGGTGTTTCTGTATCTCTATTATGTTGGTGCGGCTTCGGAACTTTTAAATATCTCGATATATCTCGCAAACTACGCTTCTGATCAAAAAATATCATACAACATAAATTGTAGGAAACATAATTCTCTACAAAAAAGGTCTCTTAACATTTTGCCATAGCTCGCTTCGTTTCCGAGATATTTGCAGATTTATCTCAAGGGAAGGGGCCTGACGGACATATTTCGAGATATTTCTTCTTCTTGTTGTTCTTCTTCTGCACAGCTAAGCTGGAAGTGGCATTTGCGGCTCGCACTAGTGCAGAGTTATCTCAAAGAAAGGGGCCACGGTGTTTCTGTATCTCTATTATGTTGGTGCGACTTCGGAACTTTTAAATATCTTGATATATCTCGAGAACTACCCATCTGATCAAAAAATATCATAGAACATAAAAAGTAGGAAACTTAATTCTCTACAAAAAAGGTCTCTTAACATTTTGCCATAGCTCGCTTCGTTTCCGAGATATTTGCAGATTTATCTCAAGGGAAGGGGCCTGACGGACATATTTCGAGATATTTCTTCTTCTTGTTGTTCTTCTTCTGCACAGCTAAGCTGGAAGTGGCATTTGCGGCTCGCACTAGTGCAGAGTTATCTCAAAGAAAGGGGCCACGGTGTTTCTGTATCTCTATTATGTTGGTGCGGCTTCGGAACTTTTAAATATCTCGATATATCTCGAAAACTACGCTTCTGATCAAAAAATATCATACAACATAAATTGTAGGAAACATAATTCTCTACAAAAAAGCTCTCTTAACATTTTGCCATAGCTTGCTTCGTTTCCGAGATATTTGCAGATATATCTCAAGGGAAGGGGCCTGACGGACATATTTCGAGATATTTCTTCTTCTTGTTGTTCTTCTTCTGCACAGCTAAGCTGGAAGTGGCATTTGCGGCTCGCACTAGTGCAGAGTTATCTCAAAGAAAGGGGCCACGGTGTTTCTGTATCTCTATTATGTTGGTGCGGCTTCGGAACTTTTAAATATCTCGATATATCTCAAAAACTACGCTTCTGATCAAAAAATATCATACAACATAAATTGTAGGAAACATAATTCTCTACAAAAAAGGTCTCTTAACATTTTGCCATAGCTTGCTTCGTTTCCGAGATATTTGCAGATATATCTCAAGGGAAGGGGCCTGACGGACATATTTCGAGATATTTCTTCTTCTTGTTGTTCTTCTTCTGCACAGCTAAGCTGGAAGTGGCATTTGCGGCTCGCGCTAGTGCAGAGTTATCTCAAAGAGAGGGGCCACGGTGTTTCTGTATCTCTATTATGTTTGTGCGGCTTCGGAACTTTTAAATATCTCGATATATCTCGAGAACTACGCATCTGATCAAAAAATATCATAGAACATAAAAAGTAGGAAACTTAATTCTCTACAAAAAAGGTCTCTTAACATTTTGCCATAGCTCGCTTCGTTTCCGAGATATTTGCAGATTTATCTCAAGGGAAGGGGCCTGACGGACATATTTCGAGATATTTCTTCTCCTTGTTGTTCTTCTCCTGCACAGCTAAACTGGAAGTGGCATTTCCAGCTCGCAATAGTGCAGAGTTATCTCAAAGAAAGGGGCCACGGTGTTTCTGTATCTCTATTATGTTGGTGCGGCTTCGGAACTTTTAAATATCTTGATATATCTCGAGAACTACGCATCTGATCAAAAAATATCATAGAACATAAAAAGTAGGAAACTTAATTCTGTACAAATAAAGTCTCTTAACATTTTGCCATAGCTCGCTTCGTTTCCGAGATATTTGCAGATTTATCTCAAGGGAAGGGGCCTGACGGACATATTTCGAGATATTTCTTCTTCTTGTTGTTCTTCTTCTGCACAGCTAAGCTGGAAGTGGCATTTGCGGCTCGCACTAGTGCAGAGTTATCTCAAAGAAAGGGGCCACGGTGTTTCTGTATCTCTATTATGTTGGTGCGGCTTCGGAACTTTTAAATATCTCGATATATCTCGAAAACTACGCTTCTGATCAAAAAATATCATAGAACATAAATTGTAGGAAACAAAATTCTCTACAACAAACGTCTCTTAACATTTTGCCATAGCTCGCTTCGTTTCCGAGATATTTGCAGATTCAGCTCAAAGGAACGGGCCTGACGGACATATTTCGAGATATTTCTTCTTCTTGTTGTTCTTCTTCTGCACAGCTAAGCTGGAAGTGGCATTTACAGCTCGCAATAGTGCAGAGTTATCTCAAGGAAAGGGGCCACGGTGTTTCTGTATCTCTATTATGTTGGTGCGGCTTCGGAACTTTTAAATATCTTGATATATCTCGAGAACTACCCATCTGATCAAAAAATATCATAGAACATAAAAAGTAGGAAACTTAAGTCTCTACAAATAAAGTCTCTTAACATTTTGCCATAGCTCGCTTCGTTTCCGAGATATTTGCAGATTTATCTCAAGGGAAGGGGCCTGACGGACATATTTCGAGATATTTCTTCTTCTTGTTGTTCTTCTTCTGCACAGCTAAGCTGGAAGTGGCATTTGCGGCTCGCGCTAGTGCAGAGTTATCTCAAAGAAAGGGGCCACGGTGTTTCTGTATCTCTATTATGTTGCTGCGGCTTCGGAACTTTTAAATATCTTGATATATCTCGAGAACTACGCATCTGATCAAAAAATATCATAGAACATAAAAAGTAGGAAACTTAATTCTCTACAAATAAAGTCTCTTAACATTTTGCCATAGCTCGCTTCGTTTCCGAGATATTTGCAGATTTATCTCAAGGGAAGGGGCCTAACGGACATATTTCGAGATATTTCTTCTTCTTGTTGTTCTTCTTCTGCACAGCTAAGCTGGAAGTGGCATTTGCGGCTGGCACTAGTGCAGAGTTATCTCAAAGAAAGGGGCCACGGTGTTTCTGTATCTCTATTATGTTGGTGCGGCTTCGGAACTTTTAAATATCTCGATATATCTCGAAAACTACGCTTCTGATCAAAAAATATCATAGAACATAAATTGTAGGAAACAAAATTCTCTACAAAAAACGTCTCTTAACATTTTGCGATAGCTCGCTTCGTTTCCGAGATATTTGCAGATTCAGCTCAAAGGAACGGGCCTGACGGACATGTTTCGAGATATTTCTTCTTCTTGTTGTTCTTCTTCTGCACAGCTAAGCTGGAAGTGGCATTTGCAGCTCGCAATAGTGCAGAGTTATCTCAAAGAAAGGGGCCACGGTGTTTCTGTATCTCTATTATGTTGGGGCGGCTTCGGAACTTTTAAATATCTTGATATATCTCGAGAACTACGCATCTGATCAATAAATATCATAGAACATAAAAAGTAGGAAACTTAATTCTCTACAAAAAAGGTCTCTTAACATTTTGCCATAGCTCGCTTCGTTTCCGAGATATTTGCAGATTTATCTCAAGGGAAGGGGCCTGACGGACATATTTCGAGATATTTCTTCTTCTTGTTGTTCTTCTTCTGCACAGCTAAGCTGGAAGTGGCATTTGCGGCTCGCACTAGTGCAGAGTTATCTCAAAGAAAGGGGCCACGGTGTTTCTGTATCTCTATTATGTTGGTGCGGCTTCGGAACTTTTAAATATCTCGATATATCTCGAAAACTACGCTTCTGATCAAAAAATATCATAGAACATAAATTGTAGGAAACAAAATTCTCTACAAGAAACGTCTCTTAACATTTTGCCATAGCTCGCTTCGTTTCCGAGATATTTGCAGATTCAGCTCAAAGGAACGGGCCTGACGGACATATTTCGAGATATTTCTTCTTCTTGTTGTTCTTCTTCTGCACAGCTAAGCTGGAAGTGGCATTTACAGCTCGCAATAGTGCAGAGTTATCTCAAGGAAAGGGGCCACGGTGTTTCTGTATCTCTATTATGTTGGTGCGGCTTCGGAACTTTTAAATATCTTGATATATCTCGAGAACTACGCATCTGATCAAAAAATATCATAGAACATAAAAAGTAGGAAACTTAATTCTCTACAAAAAAGGTCTCTTAACATTTTGCCATAGCTCGCTTCGTTTCCGAGATATTTGCAGATTTATCTCAAGGGAAGGGGCCTGACGGACATATTTCGAGATAATTCTTCTTCTTGTTGTTCTTCTTCTGCACAGCTAAGCTGGAAGTGGCATTTGCGGCTCGCACTAGTGCAGAGTTATCTCAAAGAAAGGGGCCACGGTGTTTCTGTATCTCTATTATGTTGGTGCGGCTTCGGAACTTTTAAATATCTTGATATATCTCGAGAACTACGCATCTGATCAATAAATATCATAGAACATAAAAAGTAGGAAACTTAATTCTCTACAAAAAACGTCTCTTAACATTTTGCCATAGCTCGCTTCGTTTCCGAGATATTTGCAGATTCAGCTCAAAGGAACGGGCCTGACGGACATATTTCGAGATATTTCTTCTTCTTGTTGTTCTTCTTCTGCACAGCTAAGCTGGAAGTGGCATTTACAGCTCGCAATAGTGCAGAGTTATCTCAGGAAAGGGGCCACGGTGTTTCTGTATCTCTATTATGTTGGTGCGGCTTCGGAACTTTTAAATATCTTGATATATCTCGAGAACTACCCATTTGATCAAAAAATATCATAGAACATGAAAAGTAGGAAACTTAAGTCTATACAAATAAAGTCTCTTAACATTTTGCCATAGCTCGCTTCGTTTCCGAGATATTTGCAGATATATCTCAAGGGAAGGGGCCTGACGGACATATTTCGAGATACTTCTTCTTCTTGTTGTTCTTCTTCTGCACAGCTAAGCTGGAAGTGGCATTTGCGGCTCGCACTAGTGCAGAGTTATCTCAAAGAAAGGGGCCACGGTGTTTCTGTATCTCTATTATGTTGGTGCGGCTTCGGAACTTTTAAATATCTCGATATATCTCGAAAACTTCGCTTCTGATCAAAAAATATCATAGAACATAAATTGTAGGAAACATAATTCTCTACAAAAAAGTTCTCTTAACATCTTGCCATAGCTCGCTTCGTTTCCGAGATATTTGCAGATATATCTCAAGTGAAGGGGCCTGACGGACATATTTCGAGGTATTTCTTCTTCTTGTTGTTCTTCTTCTGCACAGCTAAGCTGGAAGTGGCATTTACAGCTCGCAATAGTGCAGAGTTATCTCAAAGAAAGGGGCCACGGTGTTTCTGTATCTCTATTATGTTGGTGCGGCTTCGGAACTTTTAAATATCTCGATATATCTCGAAAACTACCCTTCTGATCAAAAAATATCATAGAACATAAATTGTAGGAAACAAAATTCTCTACAAAAAAGGTCTCTTAACATTTTGCCATAGCTCGCTTCGTTTCCGAGATATTTGCAGATTTATCTCAAGGGAAGGGGCCTGACGGACATATTTCGAGATAATTCTTCTTCTTGTTGTTCTTCTTCTGCACAGCTAAGCTGGAAGTGGCATTTGCGGCTCGCACTAGTGCAGAGTTATCTCAAAGAAAGGGGCCACGGTGTTTCTGTATCTCTATTATGTTGGTGCGGCTTCGGAACTTTTAAATATCTTGATATATCTCGAGAACTACGCATCTGATCAATAAATATCATAGAACATAAAAAGTAGGAAACTTAATTCTCTACAAAAAACGTCTCTTAACATTTTGCCATAGCTCGCTTCGTTTCCGAGATATTTGCAGATTCAGCTCAAAGGAACGGGCCTGACGGACATATTTCGAGATATTTCTTCTTCTTGTTGTTCTTCTTCTGCACAGCTAAGCTGGAAGTGGCATTTACAGCTCGCAATAGTGCAGAGTTATCTCAGGAAAGGGGCCACGGTGTTTCTGTATCTCTATTATGTTGGTGCGGCTTCGGAACTTTTAAATATCTTGATATATCTCGAGAACTACCCATTTGATCAAAAAATATCATAGAACATGAAAAGTAGGAAACTTAAGTCTATACAAATAAAGTCTCTTAACATTTTGCCATAGCTCGCTTCGTTTCCGAGATATTTGCAGATATATCTCAAGGGAAGGGGCCTGACGGACATATTTCGAGATACTTCTTCTTCTTGTTGTTCTTCTTCTGCACAGCTAAGCTGGAAGTGGCATTTGCGGCTCGCACTAGTGCAGAGTTATCTCAAAGAAAGGGGCCACGGTGTTTCTGTATCTCTATTATGTTGGTGCGGCTTCGGAACTTTTAAATATCTCGATATATCTCGAAAACTTCGCTTCTGATCAAAAAATATCATAGAACATAAATTGTAGGAAACATAATTCTCTACAAAAAAGTTCTCTTAACATCTTGCCATAGCTCGCTTCGTTTCCGAGATATTTGCAGATATATCTCAAGTGAAGGGGCCTGACGGACATATTTCGAGGTATTTCTTCTTCTTGTTGTTCTTCTTCTGCACAGCTAAGCTGGAAGTGGCATTTACAGCTCGCAATAGTGCAGAGTTATCTCAAAGAAAGGGGCCACGGTGTTTCTGTATCTCTATTATGTTGGTGCGGCTTCGGAACTTTTAAATATCTCGATATATCTCGAAAACTACCCTTCTGATCAAAAAATATCATAGAACATAAATTGTAGGAAACAAAATTCTCTACAAAAAACGTCTCTTAACATTTTGCCATAGCTCGCTTCGTTTCCGAGATATTTGCAGATTCAGCTCAAAGGAACGGGCCTGACGGACATATTTCGAGATATTTCTTCTTCTTGTTGTTCTTCTTCTGCACAGCTAAGCTGGAAGTGGCATTTACAGCTCGCAATAGTGCAGAGTTATCTCAAGGAAAGGGGCCACGGTGTTTCTGTATCTCTATTATGTTGGTGCGGCTTCGGAACTTTTAAATATCTTGATATATCTCGAGAACTACCCATCTGATCAAAAAATATCATAGAACATAAAAAGTAGGAAACTTAAGTCTCTACAAATAAAGTCTCTTAACATTTTGCCATAGCTCGCTTCGTTTCCGAGATATTTGCAGATTTATCTCAAGGGAAGGGGCCTGACGGACATATTTCGAGATATTTCTTCTTCTTGTTGTTCTTCTTCTGCACAGCTAAGCTGGAAGTGGCATTTGCGGCTCGCGCTAGTGCAGAGTTATCTCAAAGAAAGGGGCCACGGTGTTTCTGTATCTCTATTATGTTGCTGCGGCTTCGGAACTTTTAAATATCTTGATATATCTCGAGAACTACGCATCTGATCAAAAAATATCATAGAACATAAAAAGTAGGAAACTTAATTCTCTACAAATAAAGTCTCTTAACATTTTGCCATAGCTCGCTTCGTTTCCGAGATATTTGCAGATTTATCTCAAGGGAAGGGGCCTAACGGACATATTTCGAGATATTTCTTCTTCTTGTTGTTCTTCTTCTGCACAGCTAAGCTGGAAGTGGCATTTGCGGCTGGCACTAGTGCAGAGTTATCTCAAAGAAAGGGGCCACGGTGTTTCTGTATCTCTATTATGTTGGTGCGGCTTCGGAACTTTTAAATATCTCGATATATCTCGAAAACTACGCTTCTGATAAAAAAATATCATAGAACATAAATTGTAGGAAACAAAATTCTCTACAAAAAACGTCTCTTAACATTTTGCGATAGCTCGCTTCGTTTCCGAGATATTTGCAGATTCAGCTCAAAGGAACGGGCCTGACGGACATGTTTCGAGATATTTCTTCTTCTTGTTGTTCTTCTTCTGCACAGCTAAGCTGGAAGTGGCATTTGCAGCTCGCAATAGTGCAGAGTTATCTCAAAGAAAGGGGCCACGGTGTTTCTGTATCTCTATTATGTTGGGGCGGCTTCGGAACTTTTAAATATCTTGATATATCTCGAGAACTACGCATCTGATCAATAAATATCATAGAACATAAAAAGTAGGAAACTTAATTCTCTACAAAAAAGGTCTCTTAACATTTTGCCATAGCTCGCTTCGTTTCCGAGATATTTGCAGATTTATCTCAAGGGAAGGGGCCTGACGGACATATTTCGAGATATTTCTTCTTCTTGTTGTTCTTCTTCTGCACAGCTAAGCTGGAAGTGGCATTTGCGGCTCGCACTAGTGCAGAGTTATCTCAAAGAAAGGGGCCACGGTGTTTCTGTATCTCTATTATGTTGGTGCGGCTTCGGAACTTTTAAATATCTCGATATATCTCGAAAACTACGCTTCTGATCAAAAAATATCATAGAACATAAATTGTAGGAAACAAAATTCTCTACAAGAAACGTCTCTTAACATTTTGCCATAGCTCGCTTCGTTTCCGAGATATTTGCAGATTCAGCTCAAAGGAACGGGCCTGACGGACATATTTCGAGATATTTCTTCTTCTTGTTGTTCTTCTTCTGCACAGCTAAGCTGGAAGTGGCATTTACAGCTCGCAATAGTGCAGAGTTATCTCAAGGAAAGGGGCCACGGTGTTTCTGTATCTCTATTATGTTGGTGCGGCTTCGGAACTTTTAAATATCTTGATATATCTCGAGAACTACGCATCTGATCAAAAAATATCATAGAACATAAAAAGTAGGAAACTTAATTCTCTACAAAAAAGGTCTCTTAACATTTTGCCATAGCTCGCTTCGTTTCCGAGATATTTGCAGATTTATCTCAAGGGAAGGGGCCTGACGGACATATTTCGAGATAATTCTTCTTCTTGTTGTTCTTCTTCTGCACAGCTAAGCTGGAAGTGGCATTTGCGGCTCGCACTAGTGCAGAGTTATCTCAAAGAAAGGGGCCACGGTGTTTCTGTATCTCTATTATGTTGGTGCGGCTTCGGAACTTTTAAATATCTTGATATATCTCGAGAACTACGCATCTGATCAATAAATATCATAGAACATAAAAAGTAGGAAACTTAATTCTCTACAAAAAACGTCTCTTAACATTTTGCCATAGCTCGCTTCGTTTCCGAGATATTTGCAGATTCAGCTCAAAGGAACGGGCCTGACGGACATATTTCGAGATATTTCTTCTTCTTGTTGTTCTTCTTCTGCACAGCTAAGCTGGAAGTGGCATTTACAGCTCGCAATAGTGCAGAGTTATCTCAGGAAAGGGGCCACGGTGTTTCTGTATCTCTATTATGTTGGTGCGGCTTCGGAACTTTTAAATATCTTGATATATCTCGAGAACTACCCATTTGATCAAAAAATATCATAGAACATGAAAAGTAGGAAACTTAAGTCTATACAAATAAAGTCTCTTAACATTTTGCCATAGCTCGCTTCGTTTCCGAGATATTTGCAGATATATCTCAAGGGAAGGGGCCTGACGGACATATTTCGAGATACTTCTTCTTCTTGTTGTTCTTCTTCTGCACAGCTAAGCTGGAAGTGGCATTTGCGGCTCGCACTAGTGCAGAGTTATCTCAAAGAAAGGGGCCACGGTGTTTCTGTATCTCTATTATGTTGGTGCGGCTTCGGAACTTTTAAATATCTCGATATATCTCGAAAACTTCGCTTCTGATCAAAAAATATCATAGAACATAAATTGTAGGAAACATAATTCTCTACAAAAAAGTTCTCTTAACATCTTGCCATAGCTCGCTTCGTTTCCGAGATATTTGCAGATATATCTCAAGTGAAGGGGCCTGACGGACATATTTCGAGGTATTTCTTCTTCTTGTTGTTCTTCTTCTGCACAGCTAAGCTGGAAGTGGCATTTACAGCTCGCAATAGTGCAGAGTTATCTCAAAGAAAGGGGCCACGGTGTTTCTGTATCTCTATTATGTTGGTGCGGCTTCGGAACTTTTAAATATCTCGATATATCTCGAAAACTACCCTTCTGATCAAAAAATATCATAGAACATAAATTGTAGGAAACAAAATTCTCTACAAAAAACGTCTCTTAACATTTTGCCATAGCTCGCTTCGTTTCCGAGATATTTGCAGATTCAGCTCAAAGGAACGGGCCTGACGGACATATTTCGAGATATTTCTTCTTCTTGTTGTTCTTCTTCTGCACAGCTAAGCTGGAAGTGGCATTTACAGCTCGCAATAGTGCAGAGTTATCTCAAGGAAAGGGGCCACGGTGTTTCTGTATCTCTATTATGTTGGTGCGGCTTCGGAACTTTTAAATATCTTGATATATCTCGAGAACTACGCATCTGATCAAAAAATATCATAGAACATAAAAAGTAGGAAACTTAATTCTCTACAAAAAAGCTCTCTTAACATTTTGCCATAGCTCGCTTCGTTTCCGAGATATTTGCAGATTTATCTCAAGGGAAGGGGCCTGACGGACATATTTCGAGATAATTCTTCTTCTTGTTGTTCTTCTTCTGCACAGCTAAGCTGGAAGTGGCATTTGCGGCTCGCACTAGTGCAGAGTTATCTCAAAGAAAGGGGCCACGGTGTTTCTGTATCTCTATTATGTTGGTGCGGCTTCGGAACTTTTAAATATCTTGATATATCTCGAGAACTACGCATCTGATCAATAAATATCATAGAACATAAAAAGTAGGAAACTTAATTCTCTACAAAAAACGTCTCTTAACATTTTGCCATAGCTCGCTTCGTTTCCGAGATATTTGCAGATTCAGCTCAAAGGAACGGGCCTGACGGACATATTTCGAGATATTTCTTCTTCTTGTTGTTCTTCTTCTGCACAGCTAAGCTGGAAGTGGCATTTACAGCTCGCAATAGTGCAGAGTTATCTCAAGGAAAGGGGCCACGGTGTTTCTGTATCTCTATTATGTTGGTGCGGCTTCGGAACTTTTAAATATCTTGATATATCTCGAGAACTACCCATTTGATCAAAAAATATCATAGAACATGAAAAGTAGGAAACTTAATTCTATACAAATAAAGTCTCTTAACATTTTGCCATAGCTCGCTTCGTTTCCGAGATATTTGCAGATATATCTCAAGGGAAGGGGCCTGACGGACATATTTCGAGATACTTCTTCTTCTTGTTGTTCTTCTTCTGCACAGCTAAGCTGGAAGTGGCATTTGCGGCTCGCACTAGTGCAGAGTTATCTCAAAGAAAGGGGCCACGGTGTTTCTGTATCTCTATTATGTTGGTGCGGCTTCGGAACTTTTAAATATCTCGATATATCTCGAAAACTTCGCTTCTGATCAAAAAATATCATAGAACATAAATTGTAGGAAACATAATTCTCTACAAAAAAGTTCTCTTAACATCTTGCCATAGCTCGCTTCGTTTCCGAGATATTTGCAGATATATCTCAAGTGAAGGGGCCTGACGGACATATTTCGAGGTATTTCTTCTTCTTGTTGTTCTTCTTCTGCACAGCTAAGCTGGAAGTGGCATTTACAGCTCGCAATAGTGCAGAGTTATCTCAAAGAAAGGGGCCACGGTGTTTCTGTATCTCTATTATGTTGGTGCGGCTTCGGAACTTTTAAATATCTTGATATATCTCGAGAACTACGCATCTGATCAAAAAATATCATAGAACGTAAAAAGTAGGAAACTTAATTCTCTACAAAAAAGGTCTCTTAACATTTTGCCATAGCTCGCTTCGTTTCCGAGATATTTGCAGATTTATCTCAAGGGAAGGGGCCTGACGGACATATTTCGAGATATTTCTTCTTCTTGTTGTTCTTCTTCTGCACAGCTAAACTGGAAGTAGCATTTCCAGCTCGCAATAGTGCAGAGTTATCTCAAAGAAAGGGGCCACGGTGTTTCTGTATCTCTATTATGTTGGTGCGGCTTCGGAACTTTTAAATATCTCGATATATCTCGAAAACTTCGCTTCTGATCAAAAAATATCATAGAACATAAATTGTAGGAAACATAATTCTCTACAAAAAAGATCTCTTAACATCTTGCCATAGCTCGCTTCGTTTCCGAGATATTTGCAGCTATATCTCAAGGGAAGGGGCCTGACGGACATATTTCGAGATATTTCTTCTTCTTGTTGTTCTTCTTCTGCACAGCTAAGCTGGAAGTGGCATTTACAGCTCGCAATAGTACAGAGTTATCTCAAAGAAAGGGGCGACGGTGTTTCTGTATCTCTATTATGTTGGTGCGGCTTCGGAACTTTTAAATATCTTGATATATCTCGAGAACTACGAATCTGATCAAAAAATATCATAGAACATAAAAAGTAGGAAACTTAATTCTCTACAAATACGGTCTCTTAACATTTTGCCATAGCTCGCTTCGTTTCCGAGATATTTGCAGATATATCTCAAGGGAAGGGGCCTGACGGACATATTTCGAGATACTTCTTCTTCTTGTTGTTCTTCTTCTGCACAGCTAAGCTGGAAGTGGCATTTACAGCTCGCAATAGTGCAGAGTTATCTCAAAGAAAGGGGCCACGGTGTTTCTGTATCTCTATTATGTTGGTGCGGCTTCGGAACTTTTAAATATCTTGATATATCTCGACAACTACGCATCTGATCAATAAATATCATAGGACATAAAAAGTAGGAAACTTAATTCTCTACAAAAAAGGTCTCTTAACATTTTGCCATAGCTCGCTTCGTTTCCGAGATATTTGCAGATTTATCTCAAGGGAAGGGGCCTGACGGACATATTTCGAGATATATCTTCTTCTTGTTGTTCTTCTTCTGCACAGCTAAGCTGGAAGTGGCATTTCCGGCTCGCACTAGTGCAGAGTTATCTCAAAGAAAGGGGCCACGGTGTTTCTGTATCTCTATTATGTTGGTGCGGCTTCGGAACTTTTAAATATCTCGATATATCTCGAAAACTTCGCTTCTTTTCAAAAAATATCATAGAACATAAATTGTAGGAAACATAATTCTCTACAAAAAAGTTCTCTTAACATCTTGCCATAGCTCGCTTCGTTTCCGAGATATTTGCAGATATATCTCAAGGGAAGGGGCCTGACGGACATATTTCGAGGTATTTCTTCTTCTTGTTGTTCTTCTTCTGCACAGCTAAGCTGGAAGTGGCATTTACAGCTCGCAATAGTGCAGAGTTATCTCAAAGAAAGGAGCCACGGTGTTTCTGTATCTCTATTATGTTGGTGCGGCTTCGGAACTTTTAAATATCTTGATATATCTCGAGAACTACGCATCTGATCAAAAAATATCATAGAACGTAAAAAGTAGGAAACTTAATTCTCTACAAAAAAGGTCTCTTAACATTTTGCCATAGCTCGCTTCGTTTCCGAGATATTTGCAGATTTATCTCAAGGGAAGGGGCCTGACGGACATATTTCGAGATATTTCTTCTTCTTGTTGTTCTTCTTCTGCACAGCTAAGCTGGAAGTGGCATTTGCGGCTCGCACTAGTGCAGAGTTATCTCAAAGAAAGGGGCCACGGTGTTTCTGTATCTCTATTATGTTGGTGCGGCTTCGGAACTTTTAAATATCTCGATATATCTCGAAAACTACGCTTCTGATCAAAAAATATCATAGAACCTATATTGTCTGAAACATAATTCTCTACAAAAAACGTCTCTTAACATTTTGCCATAGCTCGCTTGGTTTCCGAGATATGTGCAGATTCAGCTCAAAGGAACGGGCCTGATGGACATATTTCGAGATATTTCTTCTTCTTGTTGTTCTTCTTCTGCACAGTTAAGCTGGAAGTGGCATTTGCAGCTCGCAATAGTGCAGAGTTATCTCAAAGAAAGGGGCCACGGTGTTTCTTTATCTCTATTATGTTGGTGCGGCTTCGGAACTTTTAAATATCTTGATATATCTCGAGAACTACGCATCTGATCAAAAAATATCATAGAACGTAAAAAGTAGGAAACTTAATTCTCTACAAAAAAGGTCTCTTAACATTTTGCCATAGCTCGCTTCGTTTCCGAGATATTTGCAGATTTATCTCAAGGGAAGGGGCCTGACGGACATATTTCGAGATATTTCTTCTTCTTGTTGTTCTTCTTCTGCACAGCTAAGCTGGAAGTGGCATTTGCGGCTCGCACTAGTGCAGAGTTATCTCAAAGAAAGGGGCCACGGTGTTTCTGTATCTCTATTATGTTGGTGCGGCTTCTGAACTTTTAAATATCTCGATATATCTCGAAAACTACGCTTCTGATCAAAAAATATCATAGAACCTAAATTGTCTGAAACATAATTCTCTACAAAAAACGTCTCTTAACATTTTGCCATAGCTCGCTTGGTTTCCGAGATATGTGCAGATTCAGCTCAAAGGAACGGGCCTGATGGACATATTTCGAGATATTTCTTCTTCTTGTTGTTCTTCTTCAGCACAGTTAAGCTGGAAGTGGCATTTGCAGCTTGCAATAGTGCAGAGTTATCTCAAAGAAAGGGGCCACGGTGTCTCTGTATCTCTATTATGTTGGTGCGGCTTCGAAACTTTTAAATATCTTGATATATCTCGAGAACTACGCATCTGATCAAAAAATATCATAGAACATAAAAAGTAGGAAACTTAATTCTCTACAAAAAAGGTCTCTTAACATTTTGCCATAGCTCGCTTCGTTTCCGAGATATTTGCAGATTTATCTCAAGGGAAGGGGCCTGACGGACATATTTCGAGATATTTCTTCTTCTTGTTGTTCTTCTTCTGCACAGCTAAGCTGGAAGTGGCATTTGCGGCTCGCACTAGTGCAGAGTTATCTCAAAGAAAGGGGCCACGGTGTTTCTGTGTCTCTATTATGTTGGTGCGGCTTCGGAACTTTTAAATATGTCGATATATCTCGAAAACTACGCTCCTGATCAAAAAATATCATAGAACATAAATTGTAGGAAACATAATTCTCTACAAAAAACGTCTCTTAACATTTTGCCATAGCTCGCTTCGTTTCCCAGATATTTGCAGATTTATCTCAAGGGAAGGGGCCTGACGGACATATTTCGAGATATTTCTTCTTCTTGTTGTTCTTCTTCTGCACAGCTAAGCTGGAAGTGGCATTTGCGGCTCGCACTAGTGCAGAGTTATCTCAAAGAAAGGGGCCACGGTGTTTCTGTATCTCTATTATGTTGGTGCGGCTTCGGAACTTTTAAATATCTTGATATATCTCGAGAACTACGCATCTGATCAAAAAATATCATAGAACACAAAAAGTAGGAAACTTAATTCTCTACAAAAAAGGTCTCTTAACATTTTGCCATAGCTCGCTTCGTTTCCGAGATATTTGCAGATTTATCTCAAGGGAAGGGGCCTGACGGACATATTTCGAGATATTTCTTCTTCTTGTTGTTCTTCTCCTGCACAGCTAAACTGGAAGTGGCATTTCCAGCTCGCAATAGTGCAGAGTTGTCTCAAAGAAAGGGGCCACGGTGTTTCTGTATCTCTATTATGTGGGTGCGGCTTCGGAACTTTTAAATATCTTGATATATCTCGAGAACTACGCATCTGATCAAAAAATATCATAGAACATAAAAAGTAGGAAACTTAATTCTCTACAAATAAAGACTCTTAACATTTTGCCATAGCTCGCTTCGTTTCCGAGATATTTGCAGATTTATCTCAAGGGAAGGGGCCTGACGGACATATTTCGAGATATTTCTTCTTCTTGTTGTTCTTCTTCTGCACAGCTAAGCTGGAAGTGGCATTTGCGGCTCGCACTAGTGCAGAGTTATCCCAAAGAAAGGGGCCACGGTGTTTCTGTATCTCTATTATGTTGGTGCGGCTTCGGAACTTTTAAATATCTCGATATATCTCGAAAACTACGCTTCTGATCAAAAAATATCATACAACATGAATTGTAGGAAACATAATTCTCTACAAAAAAGGTCTCTTAACATTTTGCCATAGCTCACTTCGTTTCCGAGATATTTGCAGATATATCTCAAGGGAAGGGGCCTGACGGACATATTTCGAGATATTTCTTCTTCTTGTTGTTCTTCTTCTGCACAGCTAAGCTGGAAGTGGCATTTGCAGCTCGCAATAGTGCAGAGTTATCTCAAAGAAAGGGGCCATGGTGTTTCTGTATCTCTATTATGTTGGTGCGGCTTCGAAACTTTTAAATATCTTGATATATCTCGAGAACTACGCATCTGATCAAAAAATATCATAGAACATAAAAAGTAGGAAACTTAATTCTCTACAAATAAAGTCTCTTAACATTTTGCCATAGCTCGCTTCGTTTCCGAGATATTTGCAGATTTATCTCAAGGGAAGGGGCCTGACGGACATATTTCGAGATATTTCTTCTTCTTGTTGTTCTTCTTCTGCACAGCTAAGCTGGAAGTGGCATTTGCGGCTCGCGCTAGTGCAGAGTTATCTCAAAGAAAGGGGCCACGGTGTTTCTGTATCTCTATTATGTTGGTGCGGCTTCGGAACTTTTAAATATCTCGATATATCTCGAGAACTACGCATCTGATCAAAAAATATCATAGAACATAAAAAGTAGGAAACTTAATTCTCTACAAAAAAGGTGTCTTAACATTTTGCCAAAGCTCGCTTCGTTTCCGAGATATTTGCAGATTTATCTCAAGGGAAGGGGCCTGACGGACATATTTCGAGATATTTCTTCTTCTTGTTGTTCTTCTTCTGCACAGCTAAGCTGGAAGTGGCATTTGCAGCTCGCAATAGTGCAGAGTTATCTGAAGGAAAGGGGCCACGGTGTTTCTGTATCTCTATTATGTTGGTGCGGCTTCGGAACTTTTAAATATCTCGATATATCTCGCAAACTACGCTTCTGATCAAAAAATATCATACAACATAAATTGTAGGAAACATAATTCTCTACAAAAAAGGTCTCTTAACATTTTGCCATAGCTCGCTTCGTTTCCGAGATATTTGCAGATTTATCTCAAGGGAAGGGGCCTGACGGACATATTTCGAGATATTTCTTCTTCTTGTTGTTCTTCTTCTGCACAGCTAAGCTGGAAGTGGCATTTGCGGCTCGCACTAGTGCAGAGTTATCTCAAAGAAAGGGGCCACGGTGTTTCTGTATCTCTATTATGTTGGTGCGACTTCGGAACTTTTAAATATCTTGATATATCTCGAGAACTACCCATCTGATCAAAAAATATCATAGAACATAAAAAGTAGGAAACTTAATTCTCTACAAAAAAGGTCTCTTAACATTTTGCCATAGCTCGCTTCGTTTCCGAGATATTTGCAGATTTATCTCAAGGGAAGGGGCCTGACGGACATATTTCGAGATATTTCTTCTTCTTGTTGTTCTTCTTCTGCACAGCTAAGCTGGAAGTGGCATTTGCGGCTCGCACTAGTGCAGAGTTATCTCAAAGAAAGGGGCCACGGTGTTTCTGTATCTCTATTATGTTGGTGCGGCTTCGGAACTTTTAAATATCTCGATATATCTCGAAAACTACGCTTCTGATCAAAAAATATCATACAACATAAATTGTAGGAAACATAATTCTCTACAAAAAAGGTCTCTTAACATTTTGCCATAGCTTGCTTCGTTTCCGAGATATTTGCAGATATATCTCAAGGGAAGGGGCCTGACGGACATATTTCGAGATATTTCTTCTTCTTGTTGTTCTTCTTCTGCACAGCTAAGCTGGAAGTGGCATTTGCGGCTCGCACTAGTGCAGAGTTATCTCAAAGAAAGGGGCCACGGTGTTTCTGTATCTCTATTATGTTGGTGCGGCTTCGGAACTTTTAAATATCTCGATATATCTCAAAAACTACGCTTCTGATCAAAAAATATCATACAACATAAATTGTAGGAAACATAATTCTCTACAAAAAAGGTCTCTTAACATTTTGCCATAGCTTGCTTCGTTTCCGAGATATTTGCAGATATATCTCAAGGGAAGGGGCCTGACGGACATATTTCGAGATATTTCTTCTTCTTGTTGTTCTTCTTCTGCACAGCTAAGCTGGAAGTGGCATTTGCGGCTCGCGCTAGTGCAGAGTTATCTCAAAGAGAGGGGCCACGGTGTTTCTGTATCTCTATTATGTTGGTGCGGCTTCGGAACTTTTAAATATCTCGATATATCTCGAGAACTACGCATCTGATCAAAAAATATCATAGAACATAAAAAGTAGGAAACTTAATTCTCTACAAAAAAGGTCTCTTAACATTTTGCCATAGCTCGCTTCGTTTCCGAGATATTTGCAGATTTATCTCAAGGGAAGGGGCCTGACGGACATATTTCGAGATATTTCTTCTCCTTGTTGTTCTTCTCCTGCACAGCTAAACTGGAAGTGGCATTTCCAGCTCGCAATAGTGCAGAGTTATCTCAAAGAAAGGGGCCACGGTGTTTCTGTATCTCTATTATGTTGGTGCGGCCTCGGAACTTTTAAATATCTTGATATATCTCGAGAACTACGCATCTGATCAAAAAATATCATAGAACATAAAAAGTAGGAAACTTAATTCTCTACAAAAAAGGTCTCTTAACATTTTGCCATAGCTCGCTTCGTTTCCGAGATATTTGCAGATTTATCTCAAGGGAAGGGGCCTGACGGACATATTTCGAGATATTTCTTCTTCTTGTTGTTCTTCTCCTGCACAGCTAAACTGGAAGTGGCATTTCCAGCTCGCAATAGTGCAGAGTTATCTCAAAGAAAGGGGCCACGGTGTTTCTGTATCTCTATTATGTTGGTGCGGCTTCGGAACTTTTAAATATCTTGATATATCTCGAGAACTACGCATCTGATCAAAAAATATCATAGAACATAAAAAGTAGGAAACTTAATTCTGTACAAATAAAGTCTCTTAACATTTTGCCATAGCTCGCTTCGTTTCCGAGATATTTGCAGATTTATCTCAAGGGAAGGGGCCTGACGGACATATTTCGAGATATTTCTTCTTCTTGTTGTTCTTCTTCTGCACAGCTAAGCTGGAAGTGGCATTTGCGGCTCGCACTAGTGCAGAGTTATCTCAAAGAAAGGGGCCACGGTGTTTCTGTATCTCTATTATGTTGGTGCGGCTTCGGAACTTTTAAATATCTCGATATATCTCGAAAACTACGCTTCTGATCAAAAAATATCATAGAACATAAATTGTAGGAAACAAAATTCTCTACAACAAACGTCTCTTAACATTTTGCCATAGCTCGCTTCGTTTCCGAGATATTTGCAGATTCAGCTCAAAGGAACGGGCCTGACGGACATATTTCGAGATATTTCTTCTTCTTGTTGTTCTTCTTCTGCACAGCTAAGCTGGAAGTGGCATTTACAGCTCGCAATAGTGCAGAGTTATCTCAAGGATAGGGGCCACGGTGCTTCTGTATCTCTATTATGTTGGTGCGGCTTCGGAACTTTTAAATATCTTGATATATCTCGAGAACTACGCATCTGATCAAAAAATATCATAGAAGATAAAAAGTAGGAAACTTAATTCTCTACAAAAAAGCTCTCTTAACATTTTGCCATAGCTCGCTTCGTTTCCGAGATATTTGCAGATTTATCTCAAGGGAAGGGGCCTGACGGACATATTTCGAGATATTTCTTCTTCTTGTTGTTCTTCTTCTGCACAGCTAAGCTGGAAGTGGCATTTGCGGCTCGCACTAGTGCAGAGTTATCTCAAAGAAAGGGGCCACGGTGTTTCTGTATCTCTATTATGTTGGTGCGGCTTCGGAACTTTTAAATAACTCGATATATCTCGAAAACTACGCTTCTGATCAAAAAATATCATAGAACATAAATTGTAGGAAACAAAATTCTCTACAAAAAAGGTCTCTTAACATTTTGCCATAGCTCGCTTCGTTTCCGAGATATTTGCAGATTCAGCTCAAAGGAACGGGCCTGACGGACATATTTCGAGATATTTCTTCTTCTTGTTGTTCTTCTTCTGCACAGCTAAGCTGGAAGTGGCATTTACAGCTCGCAATAGTGCAGAGTTATCTCAAGGAAAGGGGCCACGGTGTTTCTGTATCTCTATTATGTTGGTGCGGCTTCGGAACTTTTAAATATCTTGATATATCTCGAGAACTACCCATCTGATCAAAAAATATCATAGAACATAAAAAGTAGGAAACTTAAGTCTCTACAAATAAAGTCTCTTAACATTTTGCCATAGCTCGCTTCGTTTCCGAGATATTTGCAGATTTATCTCAAGGGAAGGGGCCTGACGGACATATTTCGAGATATTTCTTCTTCTTGTTGTTCTTCTTCTGCACAGCTAAGCTGGAAGTGGCATTTGCGGCTCGCGCTAGTGCAGAGTTATCTCAAAGAAAGGGGCCACGGTGTTTCTGTATCTCTATTATGTTGCTGCGGCTTCGGAACTTTTAAATATCTTGATATATCTCGAGAACTACGCATCTGATCAAAAAATATCATAGAACATAAAAAGTAGGAAACTTAATTCTCTACAAATAAAGTCTCTTAACATTTTGCCATAGCTCGCTTCGTTTCCGAGATATTTGCAGATTTATCTCAAGGGAAGGGGCCTAACGGACATATTTCGAGATATTTCTTCTTCTTGTTGTTCTTCTTCTGCACAGCTAAGCTGGAAGTGGCATTTGCGGCTGGCACTAGTGCAGAGTTATCTCAAAGAAAGGGGCCACGGTGTTTCTGTATCTCTATTATGTTGGTGCGGCTTCGGAACTTTTAAATATCTCGATATATCTCGAAAACTACGCTTCTGATCAAAAAATATCATAGAACATAAATTGTAGGAAACAAAATTCTCTACAAAAAACGTCTCTTAACATTTTGCGATAGCTCGCTTCGTTTCCGAGATATTTGCAGATTCAGCTCAAAGGAACGGGCCTGACGGACATGTTTCGAGATATTTCTTCTTCTTGTTGTTCTTCTTCTGCACAGCTAAGCTGGAAGTGGCATTTGCAGCTCGCAATAGTGCAGAGTTATCTCAAAGAAAGGGGCCACGGTGTTTCTGTATCTCTATTATGTTGGGGCGGCTTCGGAACTTTTAAATATCTTGATATATCTCGAGAACTACGCATCTGATCAATAAATATCATAGAACATAAAAAGTAGGAAACTTAATTCTCTACAAAAAAGGTCTCTTAACATTTTGCCATAGCTCGCTTCGTTTCCGAGATATTTGCAGATTTATCTCAAGGGAAGGGGCCTGACGGACATATTTCGAGATATTTCTTCTTCTTGTTGTTCTTCTTCTGCACAGCTAAGCTGGAAGTGGCATTTGCGGCTCGCACTAGTGCAGAGTTATCTCAAAGAAAGGGGCCACGGTGTTTCTGTATCTCTATTATGTTGGTGCGGCTTCGGAACTTTTAAATATCTCGATATATCTCGAAAACTACGCTTCTGATCAAAAAATATCATAGAACATAAATTGTAGGAAACAAAATTCTCTACAACAAACGTCTCTTAACATTTTGCCATAGCTCGCTTCGTTTCCGAGATATTTGCAGATTCAGCTCAAAGGAACGGGCCTGACGGACATATTTCGAGATATTTCTTCTTCTTGTTGTTCTTCTTCTGCACAGCTAAGCTGGAAGTGGCATTTACAGCTCGCAATAGTGCAGAGTTATCTCAAGGATAGGGGCCACGGTGCTTCTGTATCTCTATTATGTTGGTGCGGCTTCGGAACTTTTAAATATCTTGATATATCTCGAGAACTACGCATCTGATCAAAAAATATCATAGAAGATAAAAAGTAGGAAACTTAATTCTCTACAAAAAAGCTCTCTTAACATTTTGCCATAGCTCGCTTCGTTTCCGAGATATTTGCAGATTTATCTCAAGGGAAGGGGCCTGACGGACATATTTCGAGATATTTCTTCTTCTTGTTGTTCTTCTTCTGCACAGCTAAGCTGGAAGTGGCATTTGCGGCTCGCACTAGTGCAGAGTTATCTCAAAGAAAGGGGCCACGGTGTTTCTGTATCTCTATTATGTTGGTGCGGCTTCGGAACTTTTAAATAACTCGATATATCTCGAAAACTACGCTTCTGATCAAAAAATATCATAGAACATAAATTGTAGGAAACAAAATTCTCTACAAAAAAGGTCTCTTAACATTTTGCCATAGCTCGCTTCGTTTCCGAGATATTTGCAGATTCAGCTCAAAGGAACGGGCCTGACGGACATATTTCGAGATATTTCTTCTTCTTGTTGTTCTTCTTCTGCACAGCTAAGCTGGAAGTGGCATTTACAGCTCGCAATAGTGCAGAGTTATCTCAAGGAAAGGGGCCACGGTGTTTCTGTATCTCTATTATGTTGGTGCGGCTTCGGAACTTTTAAATATCTTGATATATCTCGAGAACTACCCATCTGATCAAAAAATATCATAGAACATAAAAAGTAGGAAACTTAAGTCTCTACAAATAAAGTCTCTTAACATTTTGCCATAGCTCGCTTCGTTTCCGAGATATTTGCAGATTTATCTCAAGGGAAGGGGCCTGACGGACATATTTCGAGATATTTCTTCTTCTTGTTGTTCTTCTTCTGCACAGCTAAGCTGGAAGTGGCATTTGCGGCTCGCGCTAGTGCAGAGTTATCTCAAAGAAAGGGGCCACGGTGTTTCTGTATCTCTATTATGTTGCTGCGGCTTCGGAACTTTTAAATATCTTGATATATCTCGAGAACTACGCATCTGATCAAAAAATATCATAGAACATAAAAAGTAGGAAACTTAATTCTCTACAAATAAAGTCTCTTAACATTTTGCCATAGCTCGCTTCGTTTCCGAGATATTTGCAGATTTATCTCAAGGGAAGGGGCCTAACGGACATATTTCGAGATATTTCTTCTTCTTGTTGTTCTTCTTCTGCACAGCTAAGCTGGAAGTGGCATTTGCGGCTGGCACTAGTGCAGAGTTATCTCAAAGAAAGGGGCCACGGTGTTTCTGTATCTCTATTATGTTGGTGCGGCTTCGGAACTTTTAAATATCTCGATATATCTCGAAAACTACGCTTCTGATCAAAAAATATCATAGAACATAAATTGTAGGAAACAAAATTCTCTACAAAAAACGTCTCTTAACATTTTGCGATAGCTCGCTTCGTTTCCGAGATATTTGCAGATTCAGCTCAAAGGAACGGGCCTGACGGACATGTTTCGAGATATTTCTTCTTCTTGTTGTTCTTCTTCTGCACAGCTAAGCTGGAAGTGGCATTTGCAGCTCGCAATAGTGCAGAGTTATCTCAAAGAAAGGGGCCACGGTGTTTCTGTATCTCTATTATGTTGGGGCGGCTTCGGAACTTTTAAATATCTTGATATATCTCGAGAACTACGCATCTGATCAATAAATATCATAGAACATAAAAAGTAGGAAACTTAATTCTCTACAAAAAAGGTCTCTTAACATTTTGCCATAGCTCGCTTCGTTTCCGAGATATTTGCAGATTTATCTCAAGGGAAGGGGCCTGACGGACATATTTCGAGATATTTCTTCTTCTTGTTGTTCTTCTTCTGCACAGCTAAGCTGGAAGTGGCATTTGCGGCTCGCACTAGTGCAGAGTTATCTCAAAGAAAGGGGCCACGGTGTTTCTGTATCTCTATTATGTTGGTGCGGCTTCGGAACTTTTAAATATCTCGATATATCTCGAAAACTACGCTTCTGATCAAAAAATATCATAGAACATAAATTGTAGGAAACAAAATTCTCTACAAGAAACGTCTCTTAACATTTTGCCATAGCTCGCTTGGTTTCCGAGATATTTGCAGATTCAGCTCAAAGGAACGGGCCTGACGGACATATTTCGAGATATTTCTTCTTCTTGTTGTTCTTCTTCTGCACAGCTAAGCAGGAAGTGGCATTTACAGCTCGCAATAGTGCAGAGTTATCTCAAGGAAAGGGGCCACGGTGTTTCTGTATCTCTATTATGTTGGTGCGGCTTCGGAACTTTTAAATATCTTGATATATCTCGAGAACTACGCATCTGATCAAAAAATATCATAGAACATAAAAAGTAGGAAACTTAATTCTCTACAAAAAAGGTCTCTTAACATTTTGCCATAGCTCGCTTCGTTTCCGAGATATTTGCAGATTTATCTCAAGGGAAGGGGCCTGACGGACATATTTCGAGATAATTCTTCTTCTTGTTGTTCTTCTTCTGCACAGCTAAGCTGGAAGTGGCATTTGCGGCTCGCACTAGTGCAGAGTTATCTCAAAGAAAGGGGCCACGGTGTTTCTGTATCTCTATTATGTTGGTGCGGCTTCGGAACTTTTAAATATCTTGATATATCTCGAGAACTACGCATCTGATCAAAAAATATCATAGAACATAAAAAGTAGGAAACTTAATTCTCTACAAAAAAGGTCTCTTAACATTTTGCCATAGCTCGCTTCGTTTCCGAGATATTTGCAGATTTATCTCAAGGGAAGGGGCCTGACGGACATATTTCGAGATATTTCTTCTTCTTGTTGTTCTTCTCCTGCACAGCTAAACTGGAAGTGGCATTTCCAGCTCGCAATAGTGCAGAGTTATCTCAAAGAAAGGGGCCACGGTGTTTCTGTATCTCTATTATGTTGGTGCGGCTTCGGAACTTTTAAATATCTTGATATATCTCGAGAACTACGCATCTGATCAAAAAATATCATAGAACATAAAAAGTAGGAAACTTAATTCTGTACAAATAAAGTCTCTTAACATTTTGCCATAGCTCGCTTCGTTTCCGAGATATTTGCAGATTTATCTCAAGGGAAGGGGCCTGACGGACATATTTCGAGATATTTCTTCTTCTTGTTGTTCTTCTTCTGCACAGCTAAGCTGGAAGTGGCATTTGCGGCTCGCACTAGTGCAGAGTTATCTCAAAGAAAGGGGCCACGGTGTTTCTGTATCTCTATTATGTTGGTGCGGCTTCGGAACTTTTAAATATCTCGATATATCTCGAAAACTACGCTTCTGATCAAAAAATATCATAGAACATAAATTGTAGGAAACAAAATTCTCTACAACAAACGTCTCTTAACATTTTGCCATAGCTCGCTTCGTTTCCGAGATATTTGCAGATTCAGCTCAAAGGAACGGGCCTGACGGACATATTTCGAGATATTTCTTCTTCTTGTTGTTCTTCTTCTGCACAGCTAAGCTGGAAGTGGCATTTACAGCTCGCAATAGTGCAGAGTTATCTCAAGGATAGGGGCCACGGTGCTTCTGTATCTCTATTATGTTGGTGCGGCTTCGGAACTTTTAAATATCTTGATATATCTCGAGAACTACGCATCTGATCAAAAAATATCATAGAAGATAAAAAGTAGGAAACTTAATTCTCTACAAAAAAGCTCTCTTAACATTTTGCCATAGCTCGCTTCGTTTCCGAGATATTTGCAGATTTATCTCAAGGGAAGGGGCCTGACGGACATATTTCGAGATATTTCTTCTTCTTGTTGTTCTTCTTCTGCACAGCTAAGCTGGAAGTGGCATTTGCGGCTCGCACTAGTGCAGAGTTATCTCAAAGAAAGGGGCCACGGTGTTTCTGTATCTCTATTATGTTGGTGCGGCTTCGGAACTTTTAAATAACTCGATATATCTCGAAAACTACGCTTCTGATCAAAAAATATCATAGAACATAAATTGTAGGAAACAAAATTCTCTACAAAAAAGGTCTCTTAACATTTTGCCATAGCTCGCTTCGTTTCCGAGATATTTGCAGATTCAGCTCAAAGGAACGGGCCTGACGGACATATTTCGAGATATTTCTTCTTCTTGTTGTTCTTCTTCTGCACAGCTAAGCTGGAAGTGGCATTTACAGCTCGCAATAGTGCAGAGTTATCTCAAGGAAAGGGGCCACGGTGTTTCTGTATCTCTATTATGTTGGTGCGGCTTCGGAACTTTTAAATATCTTGATATATCTCGAGAACTACCCATCTGATCAAAAAATATCATAGAACATAAAAAGTAGGAAACTTAAGTCTCTACAAATAAAGTCTCTTAACATTTTGCCATAGCTCGCTTCGTTTCCGAGATATTTGCAGATTTATCTCAAGGGAAGGGGCCTGACGGACATATTTCGAGATATTTCTTCTTCTTGTTGTTCTTCTTCTGCACAGCTAAGCTGGAAGTGGCATTTGCGGCTCGCGCTAGTGCAGAGTTATCTCAAAGAAAGGGGCCACGGTGTTTCTGTATCTCTATTATGTTGCTGCGGCTTCGGAACTTTTAAATATCTTGATATATCTCGAGAACTACGCATCTGATCAAAAAATATCATAGAACATAAAAAGTAGGAAACTTAATTCTCTACAAATAAAGTCTCTTAACATTTTGCCATAGCTCGCTTCGTTTCCGAGATATTTGCAGATTTATCTCAAGGGAAGGGGCCTAACGGACATATTTCGAGATATTTCTTCTTCTTGTTGTTCTTCTTCTGCACAGCTAAGCTGGAAGTGGCATTTGCGGCTGGCACTAGTGCAGAGTTATCTCAAAGAAAGGGGCCACGGTGTTTCTGTATCTCTATTATGTTGGTGCGGCTTCGGAACTTTTAAATATCTCGATATATCTCGAAAACTACGCTTCTGATCAAAAAATATCATAGAACATAAATTGTAGGAAACAAAATTCTCTACAAAAAACGTCTCTTAACATTTTGCGATAGCTCGCTTCGTTTCCGAGATATTTGCAGATTCAGCTCAAAGGAACGGGCCTGACGGACATGTTTCGAGATATTTCTTCTTCTTGTTGTTCTTCTTCTGCACAGCTAAGCTGGAAGTGGCATTTGCAGCTCGCAATAGTGCAGAGTTATCTCAAAGAAAGGGGCCACGGTGTTTCTGTATCTCTATTATGTTGGGGCGGCTTCGGAACTTTTAAATATCTTGATATATCTCGAGAACTACGCATCTGATCAATAAATATCATAGAACATAAAAAGTAGGAAACTTAATTCTCTACAAAAAAGGTCTCTTAACATTTTGCCATAGCTCGCTTCGTTTCCGAGATATTTGCAGATTTATCTCAAGGGAAGGGGCCTGACGGACATATTTCGAGATATTTCTTCTTCTTGTTGTTCTTCTTCTGCACAGCTAAGCTGGAAGTGGCATTTGCGGCTCGCACTAGTGCAGAGTTATCTCAAAGAAAGGGGCCACGGTGTTTCTGTATCTCTATTATGTTGGTGCGGCTTCGGAACTTTTAAATATCTCGATATATCTCGAAAACTACGCTTCTGATCAAAAAATATCATAGAACATAAATTGTAGGAAACAAAATTCTCTACAAGAAACGTCTCTTAACATTTTGCCATAGCTCGCTTCGTTTCCGAGATATTTGCAGATTCAGCTCAAAGGAACGGGCCTGACGGACATATTTCGAGATATTTCTTCTTCTTGTTGTTCTTCTTCTGCACAGCTAAGCTGGAAGTGGCATTTACAGCTCGCAATAGTGCAGAGTTATCTCAAGGAAAGGGGCCACGGTGTTTCTGTATCTCTATTATGTTGGTGCGGCTTCGGAACTTTTAAATATCTTGATATATCTCGAGAACTACGCATCTGATCAAAAAATATCATAGAACATAAAAAGTAGGAAACTTAATTCTCTACAAAAAAGGTCTCTTAACATTTTGCCATAGCTCGCTTCGTTTCCGAGATATTTGCAGATTTATCTCAAGAGAAGGGGCCTGACGGACATATTTCGAGATAATTCTTCTTCTTGTTGTTCTTCTTCTGCACAGCTAAGCTGGAAGTGGCATTTGCGGCTCGCACTAGTGCAGAGTTATCTCAAAGAAAGGGGCCACGGTGTTTCTGTATCTCTATTATGTTGGTGCGGCTTCGGAACTTTTAAATATCTTGATATATCTCGAGAACTACGCATCTGATCAATAAATATCATAGAACATAAAAAGTAGGAAACTTAATTCTCTACAAAAAACGTCTCTTAACATTTTGCCATAGCTCGCTTCGTTTCCGAGATATTTGCAGATTCAGCTCAAAGGAACGGGCCTGACGGACATATTTCGAGATATTTCTTCTTCTTGTTGTTCTTCTTCTGCACAGCTAAGCTGGAAGTGGCATTTACAGCTCGCAATAGTGCAGAGTTATCTCAAGGAAAGGGGCCACGGTGTTTCTGTATCTCTATTATGTTGGTGCGGCTTCGGAACTTTTAATTATCTTGATATATCTCGAGAACTACCCATTTGATCAAAAAATATCATAGAACATGAAAAGTAGGAAACTTAAGTCTATACAAATAAAGTCTCTTAACATTTTGCCATAGCTCGCTTCGTTTCCGAGATATTTGCAGATATATCTCAAGGGAAGGGGCCTGACGGACATATTTCGAGATACTTCTTCTTCTTGTTGTTCTTCTTCTGCACAGCTAAGCTGGAAGTGGCATTTGCGGCTCGCACTAGTGCAGAGTTATCTCAAAGAAAGGGGCCACGGTGTTTCTGTATCTCTATTATGTTGGTGCGGCTTCGGAACTTTTAAATATCTCGATATATCTCGAAAACTTCGCTTCTGATCAAAAAATATCATAGAACATAAATTGTAGGAAACATAATTCTCTACAAAAAAGTTCTCTTAACATCTTGCCATAGCTCGCTTCGTTTCCGAGATATTTGCAGATATATCTCAAGTGAAGGGGCCTGACGGACATATTTCGAGGTATTTCTTCTTCTTGTTGTTCTTCTTCTGCACAGCTAAGCTGGAAGTGGCATTTACAGCTCGCAATAGTGCAGAGTTATCTCAAAGAAAGGGGCCACGGTGTTTCTGTATCTCTATTATGTTGGTGCGGCTTCGGAACTTTTAAATATCTCGATATATCTCGAAAACTACCCTTCTGATCAAAAAATATCATAGAACATAAATTGTAGGAAACAAAATTCTCTACAAAAAACGTCTCTTAACATTTTGCCATAGCTCGCTTCGTTTCCGAGATATTTGCAGATTCAGCTCAAAGGAACGGGCCTGACGGACATATTTCGAGATATTTCTTCTTCTTGTTGTTCTTCTTCTGCACAGCTAAGCTGGAAGTGGCATTTACAGCTCGCAATAGTGCAGAGTTATCTCAAGGAAAGGGGCCACGGTGTTTCTGTATCTCTATTATGTTGGTGCGGCTTCGGAACTTTTAAATATCTTGATATATCTCGAGAACTACGCATCTGATCAAAAAATATCATAGAACATAAAAAGTAGGAAACTTAATTCTCTACAAAAAAGCTCTCTTAACATTTTGCCATAGCTCGCTTCGTTTCCGAGATATTTGCAGATTTATCTCAAGGGAAGGGGCCTGACGGACATATTTCGAGATAATTCTTCTTCTTGTTGTTCTTCTTCTGCACAGCTAAGCTGGAAGTGGCATTTGCGGCTCGCACTAGTGCAGAGTTATCTCAAAGAAAGGGGCCACGGTGTTTCTGTATCTCTATTATGTTGGTGCGGCTTCGGAACTTTTAAATATCTCGATATATCTCGAAAACTTCGCTTCTTTTCAAAAAATATCATAGAACATAAATTGTAGGAAACATAATTCTCTACAAAAAAGTTCTCTTAACATCTTGCCATAGCTCGCTTCGTTTCCGAGATATTTGCAGATATATCTCAAGGGAAGGGGCCTGACGGACATATTTCGAGGTATTTCTTCTTCTTGTTGTTCTTCTTCTGCACAGCTAAGCTGGAAGTGGCATTTACAGCTCGCAATAGTGCAGAGTTATCTCAAAGAAAGGAGCCACGGTGTTTCTGTATCTCCATTATGTTGGTGCGGCTTCGGAACTTTTAAATATCTTGATATATCTCGAGAACTACGCATCTGATCAAAAAATATCATAGAACGTAAAAAGTAGGAAACTTAATTCTCTACAAAAAAGGTCTCTTAACATTTTGCCATAGCTCGCTTCGTTTCCGAGATATTTGCAGATTTATCTCAAGGGAAGGGGCCTGACGGACATATTTCGAGATATTTCTTCTTCTTGTTGTTCTTCTTCTGCACAGCTAAACTGGAAGTAGCATTTCCAGCTCGCAATAGTGCAGAGTTATCTCAAAGAAAGGGGCCACGGTGTTTCTGTATCTCTATTATGTTGGTGCGGCTTCGGAACTTTTAAATATCTCGATATATCTCGAAAACTTCGCTTCTGATCAAAAAATATCATAGAACATAAATTGTAGGAAACATAATTCTCTACAAAAAAGATCTCTTAACATCTTGCCATAGCTCGCTTCGTTTCCGAGATATTTGCAGCTATATCTCAAGGGAAGGGGCCTGACGGACATATTTCGAGATATTTCTTCTTCTTGTTGTTCTTCTTCTGCACAGCTAAGCTGGAAGTGGCATTTACAGCTCGCAATAGTGCAGAGTTATCTCAAAGAAAGGGGCCACGGTGTTTCTGTATCTCTATTATGTTGGTGCGGCTTCGGAACTTTTAAATATCTTGATATATCTCGAGAACTACGCATCTGATCAAAAAATATCATAGAACGTAAAAAGTAGGAAACTTAATTCTCTACAAAAAAGGTCTCTTAACATTTTGCCATAGCTCGCTTCGTTTCCGAGATATTTGCAGATTTATCTCAAGGGAAGGGGCCTGACGGACATATTTCGAGATATTTCTTCTTCTTGTTGTTCTTCTTCTGCACAGCTAAGCTGGAAGTGGCATTTGCGGCTCGCACTAGTGCAGAGTTATCTCAAAGAAAGGGGCCACGGTGTTTCTGTATCTCTATTATGTTGGTGCGGCTTCGGAACTTTTAAATATCTCGATATATCTCGAAAACTACGCTTCTGATCAAAAAATATCATAGAACCTATATTGTCTGAAACATAATTCTCTACAAAAAACGTCTCTTAACATTTTGCCATAGCTCGCTTGGTTTCCGAGATATGTGCAGATTCAGCTCAAAGGAACGGGCCTGATGGACATATTTCGAGATATTTCTTCTTCTTGTTGTTCTTCTTCTGCACAGTTAAGCTGGAAGTGGCATTTGCAGCTCGCAATAGTGCAGAGTTATCTCAAAGAAAGGGGCCACGGTGTTTCTTTATCTCTATTATGTTGGTGCGGCTTCGGAACTTTTAAATATCTTGATATATCTCGAGAACTACGCATCTGATCAAAAAATATCATAGAACGTAAAAAGTAGGAAACTTAATTCTCTACAAAAAAGGTCTCTTAACATTTTGCCATAGCTCGCTTCGTTTCCGAGATATTTGCAGATTTATCTCAAGGGAAGGGGCCTGACGGACATATTTCGAGATATTTCTTCTTCTTGTTGTTCTTCTTCTGCACAGCTAAGCTGGAAGTGGCATTTGCGGCTCGCACTAGTGCAGAGTTATCTCAAAGAAAGGGGCCACGGTGTTTCTGTATCTCTATTATGTTGGTGCGGCTTCTGAACTTTTAAATATCTCGATATATCTCGAAAACTACGCTTCTGATCAAAAAATATCATAGAACCTAAATTGTCTGAAACATAATTCTCTACAAAAAACGTCTCTTAACATTTTGCCATAGCTCGCTTGGTTTCCGAGATATGTGCAGATTCAGCTCAAAGGAACGGGCCTGATGGACATATTTCGAGATATTTCTTCTTCTTGTTGTTCTTCTTCAGCACAGTTAAGCTGGAAGTGGCATTTGCAGCTTGCAATAGTGCAGAGTTATCTCAAAGAAAGGGGCCACGGTGTCTCTGTATCTCTATTATGTTGGTGCGGCTTCGAAACTTTTAAATATCTTGATATATCTCGAGAACTACGCATCTGATCAAAAAATATCATAGAACATAAAAAGTAGGAAACTTAATTCTCTACAAAAAAGGTCTCTTAACATTTTGCCATAGCTCGCTTCGTTTCCGAGATATTTGCAGATTTATCTCAAGGGAAGGGGCCTGACGGACATATTTCGAGATATTTCTTCTTCTTGTTGTTCTTCTTCTGCACAGCTAAGCTGGAAGTGGCATTTGCGGCTCGCACTAGTGCAGAGTTATCTCAAAGAAAGGGGCCACGGTGTTTCTGTGTCTCTATTATGTTGGTGCGGCTTCGGAACTTTTAAATATGTCGATATATCTCGAAAACTACGCTCCTGATCAAAAAATATCATAGAACATAAATTGTAGGAAACATAATTCTCTACAAAAAACGTCTCTTAACATTTTGCCATAGCTCGCTTCGTTTCCCAGATATTTGCAGATTTATCTCAAGGGAAGGGGCCTGACGGATATATTTCGAGATATTTCTTCTTCTTGTTGTTCTTCTTCTGCCCAGCTAAGCTGGAAGTGGCATTTGCAGCTCGCAATAGTGCAGAGTTACCTCAAAGAAAGGGGCCACGGTGTTTCTGTATCTCTATTATGTTGGTGCGGCTTCGGAACTTTTAAATATCTTGATATATCTCGAGAACTACGCATCTGATCAAAAAATATCATAGAAGATAAAAAGTAGGAAACTTAATCGTCTACAAAAAAGGTCTCTTAACATTTTGCCATAGCTCGCTTCGTTTCCGAGATATTTGCAGATTTATCTCAAGGGAAGGGGCCTGACGGACATATTTCGAGATATTTCTTCTTCTTGTTGTTCTTCTTCTGCACAGCTAAGCTGGAAGTGGCATTTGCGGCTCGCACTAGTGCAGAGTTATCTCAAAGAAAGGGGCCACGGTGTTTCTGTATCTCTATTATGTTGGTGCGGCTTCGGAACTTTTAAATATCTCGATATATCTCGAAAACTACGCTTCTGATCAAAAAATATCATAGAACATAAATTGTAGGAAACATAATTCTCTACAAAAAAGGTCTCCTAACATTTTGCCATAGCTCGCTTCGTTTCCGAGATATTTGCAGATATATCTCAAGGGAAGGGGCCTGACGGACATATTTCGAGATATTTCTTCTTCTTGTTGTTCTTCTTCTGCACAGCTAAGCTGGAAGTGGCATTTACAGCTCGCAATAGTGCAGAGTTATCTCAAAGAAAGGGGCCACGGTGTTTCTGTATCTCTATTATGTTGGTGCGGCTTCGGAACTTTTGAATATCTTGATATATCTCGAGAACTACGCATCTGATCAAAAAATATCATAGAAGATAAAAAGTAGGAAACTTAATTCTCTACAAAAAAGGTCTCTTAACATTTTGCCATAGCTCGCTTCGTTTCCGAGATATTTGCAGATTTATCTCAAGGGAAGGGGCCTGACGGACATATTTCGAGATATTTCTTCTTCTTGTTGTTCTTCTTCTGCACAGCTAAGCTGGAAGTGGCATTTGCGGCTCGCACTAGTGCAGAGTTATCTCAAAGAAAGGGGCCACGGTGTTTCTGTATCTCTATTATGTTGGTGCGGCTTCGGAACTTTTAAATATCTCGATATATCTCGAAAACTACGCTTCTGATCAAAAAATATCATAGAACATAAATTGTAGGAAACATAATTCTCTACAAAAAAGGTCTCCTAACATTTTGCCATAGCTCGCTTCGTTTCCGAGATATTTGCAGATATATCTCAAGGGAAGGGGCCTGACGGACATATTTCGAGATATTTCTTCTTCTTGTTGTTCTTCTTCTGCACAGCTAAGCTGGAAGTGGCATTTACAGCTCGCAATAGTGCAGAGTTATCTCAAAGAAAGGGGCCACGGTGTTTCTGTATCTCTATTATGTTGGTGCGGCTTCGGAACTTTTGAATATCTTGATATATCTCGAGAACTACGCATCTGATCAAAAAATATCATAGAAGATAAAAAGTAGGAAACTTAATTCTCTACAAAAAAGGTCTCTTAACATTTTGCCATAGCTCGCTTCGTTTCCGAGATATTTGCAGATTTATCTCAAGGGAAGGGGCCTGACGGACATATTTCGAGATATTTCTTCTTCTTGTTGTTCTTCTTCTGCACAGCTAAGCTGGAAGTGGCATTTGCGGCTCGCACTAGTGCAGAGTTATCTCAAAGAAAGGGGCCACGGTGTTTCTGTATCTCTATTATGTTGGTGCGGCTTCGGAACTTTTAAATATCTCGATATATCTCGAAAACTACGCTTCTGATCAAAAAATATCATAGAACCTAAATTGTCTGAAACATAATTCTCTACAAAAAACGTCTCTTAACATTTTGCCATAGCTCGCTTGGTTTCCGAGATATGTGCAGATTCAGCTCAAAGGAACGGGCCTGATGGACATATTTCGAGATATTTCTTCTTCTTGTTGTTCTTCTTCTGCACAGTTAAGCTGGAAGTGGCATTTGCAGCTCGCAATAGTGCAGAGTTATCTCAAAGAAAGGGGCCACGGTGTTTCTGTATCTCTATTATGTTGGTGCGGCTTCGGAACTTCTAATATCTCGATATATCTCGAAAACTACGCTTCTGATCAAAAAATATCATAGAACCTAAATTGTCTGAAACATAATTCTCTACAAAAAACGTCTCTTAACATTTTGCCATAGCTCGCTTGGTTTCCGAGATATGTGCAGATTCAGCTCAAAGGAACGGGCCTGATGGACATATTTCGAGATATTTCTTCTTCTTGTTGTTCTTCTTCTGCACAGCTAAGCTGGAAGTGGCATTTGCGGCTCGCACTAGTGCAGAGTTATCTCAAAGAAAGGGGCCACGGTGTTTCTGTATCTCTATTATGTTGGTGCGGCTTCGGAACTTTTAAATATGTCGATATATCTCGAAAACTACGCTCCTGATCAAAAAATATCATAGAACGTAAATTGTAGGAAACATAATTCTCTACAAAAAACGTCTCTTAACATTTTGCCATAGCTCGCTTCGTTTCCGAGATATTTGCAGATTTATCTCAAGGGAAGGGGCCTGACGGACATATTTCGAGATATTTCTTCTTCTTGTTGTTCTTCTTCTGCCCAGCTAAGCTGGAAGTGGCATTTGCAGCTCGCAATAGTGCAGAGTTACCTCAAAGAAAGGGGCCACGGTGTTTCTGTATCTCTATTATGTTGGTGCGGCTTCGGAACTTTTAAATATCTTGATATATCTCGAGAACTACGCATCTGATCAAAAAATATCATAGAAGATAAAAAGTAGGAAACTTAATCCTCTACAAAAAAGGTCTCTTAACATTTTGCCATAGCTCGCTTCGTTTCCGAGATATTTGCAGATTTATCTCAAGGGAAGGGGCCTGACGGACATATTTCGAGATATTTCTTCTTCTTGTTGTTCTTCTTCTGCACAGCTAAGCTGGAAGTGGCATTTGCGGCTCGCACTAGTGCAGAGTTATCTCAAAGAAAGGGGCCACGGTGTTTCTGTATCTCTATTATGTTGGTGCGGCTTCGGAACCTTTAAATATCTCGATATATCTCGAAAACTACGCTTCTGATCAAAAAATATCATAGAACATAAATTGTAGGAAACATAATTCTCTACAAAAAAGGTCTCCTAACATTTTGCCATAGCTCGCTTCGTTTCCGAGATATTTGCAGATATATCTCAAGGGAAGGGGCCTGACGGACATATTTCGAGATATTTCTTCTTCTTGTTGTTCTTCTTCTGCACAGCTAAGCTGGAAGTGGCATTTACAGCTCGCAATAGTGCAGAGTTATCTCAAAGAAAGGGGCCACGGTGTTTCTGTATCTCTATTATGTTGGTGCGGCTTCGGAACTTTTGAATATCTTGATATATCTCGAGAACTACGCATCTGATCAAAAAATATCATAGAAGATAAAAAGTAGGAAACTTAATTCTCTACAAAAAAGGTCTCTTAACATTTTGCCATAGCTCGCTTCGTTTCCGAGATATTTGCAGATTTATCTCAAGGGAAGGGGCCCGACGGACATATTTCGAGATATTTCTTCTTCTTGTTGTTCTTCTTCTGCACAGCTAAGCTGGAAGTGGCATTTGCGGCTCGCACTAGTGCAGAGTTATCTCAAAGAAAGGGGCCACGGTGTTTCTGTATCTCTATTATGTTGGTGCGTCTTCGGAACTTTTAAATATCTCGATATATCTCGAAAACTACGCTTCTGATCAAAAAATATCATAGAACCTAAATTGTCTGAAACATAATTCTCTACAAAAAACGTCTCTTACCATTTTGCCATAGCTCGCTTGGTTTCCGAGATATGTGCAGATTCAGCTCAAAGGAACGGGCCTGATGGACATATTTCGAGATATTTCTTCTTCTTGTTGTTCTTCTTCTGCACAGTTAAGCTGGAAGTGGCATTTGCAGCTCGCAATAGTGCAGAGTTATCTCAAAGAAAGGGGCCACGGTGTTTCTGTATCTCTATTATGTTGGTGCGGCTTCGGAACTTTTAAATATCTCGATATATCTCGAAAACTACGCTTCTGATCAAAAAATATCATAGAACATAAATTGTAGGAAACATAATTCTCTACAAAAAAGGTCTCCTAACATTTTGCCATAGCTCGCTTCGTTTCCGAGATATTTGCAGATATATCTCAAGGGAAGGGGCCTGACGGACATATTTCGAGATATTTCTTCTTCTTGTTGTTCTTCTTCTGCACAGCTAAGCTGGAAGTGGCATTTACAGCTCGCAATAGTGCAGAGTTATCTCAAAGAAAGGGGCCACGGTGTTTCTGTATCTCTATTATGCTGGTGCGGCTTCGGAACTTTTGAATATCTTGATATATCTCGAGAACTACGCATCTGATCAAAAAATATCATAGAAGATAAGAAGTAGGAAACTTAATTCTCTACAAAAAAGGTCTCTTAACATTTTGCCATAGCTCGCTTCGTTTCCGAGATATTTGCAGATTTATCTCAAGGGAAGGGGCCTGACGGACATATTTCGAGATATTTCTTCTTCTTGTTGTTCTTCTTCTGCACAGCTAAGCTGGAAGTGGCATTTGCGGCTCGCACTAGTGCAGAGTTATCTCAAAGAAAGGGGCCACGGTGTTTCTGTATCTCTATTATGTTGGTGCGGCTTCGGAACTTTTAAATATCCTGATATATCTCGAGAACTACGCATCTCATCAAAAAATATCATAGAACATAGAAAGTAGGAAACTTAATTCTCTACAAAAAAGGTCTCTTAACATTTTGCCATAGCTCGCTTCGTTTCCGAGATATTTGCAGATTTATCTCAAGGGAAGGGGCCTGACGGACATATTTCGAGATATTTCTTCTTCTTGTTGTTCTTCTTCTGCACAGCTAAGCTGGAAGTGGCATTTGCGGCTCGCACTAGTGCAGAGTTATCTCAAAGAAAGGGGTCACGGTGTTTCTGTATCTCTATTATGTTGGTGCGGCTTCGGAACTTTTGAATATCTCGATATATCTCGAAAACTACGCTTCTGATCAAAAAATATCATAGAACATAAATTGTAGGAAACATAATTCTCTACAAAAAAGGTCTCTTAACATTTTGCCATAGCTCGCTTCGTTTCCGAGATATTTGCAGATTCAGCTCAAAGGAACGGGCCTGACGGACATATTTCGAGATATTTCTTCTTCTTGTTGTTCTTCTTCTGCACAGCTAAGCTGGAAGTGGCATTTACAGCTCGCAATAGTGCAGAGTTATCTCAAGGAAAGGGGCCACGGTGTTTCTGTATCTCTATTATGTTGGTGCGGCTTCGGAACTTTTAAATATCTTGATATATCTCGAGAACTACGCATCTGATCAAAAAATATCATAGAACATAAAAAGTAGGAAACTTAATTCTCTACAAAAAAGGTCTCTTAACATTTTGCCATAGCTCGCTTCGTTTCCGAGATATTTGCAGATATATCTCAAGGGAAGGGGCCTGACGGACATATTTCGAGATATTTCTTCTTCTTGTTGTTCTTCTTCTGCACAGCTAAGCTGGAAGTGGCATTTACAGCTCGCAATAGTGCAGAGTTATCTCAAAGAAAGGGGCCACGGTGTTTCTGTATCTCTATTATGTTGGTGCGGCTTCGGAACTTTTAAATATCTTGATATATCTCGAAAACTACGCATCTGATCAAAAAATATCATAGAACATAAAAAGTAGGAAACTTAATTCTCTACAAATAAGGTCTCTTAACATTTTGCCATAGCTCGCTTCGTTTCCGAGATATTTGCAGATTTATCTCAAGGGAAGGGGCCTGACGGACATATTTCGAGATATTTCTTCTTCTTGTTGTTCTTCTTCTGCACAGCTAAGCTGGAAGTGGCATTTGCGGCTCGCACTAGTGCAGAGTTATCTCAAAGAAAGGGGTCACGGTGTTTCTGTATCTCTATTATGTTGGTGCGGCTTCGGAACTTTTGAATATCTCGATATATCTCGAAAACTACGCTTCTGATCAAAAAATATCATAGAACATAAATTGTAGGAAACATAATTCTCTACAAAAAAGGTCTCTTAACATTTTGCCATAGCTCGCTTCGTTTCCGAGATATTTGCTGATTTATCTCAAGGGAAGGGGCCTGACGGACATATTTCGAGATATTTCTTCTTCTTGTTGTTCTTCTTCTGCACAGCTAAGCTGGAAGTGGCATTTGCGGCTCGCACTAGTGCAGAGTTATCTCAAAGATAGGGGCCACGGTGTTTCTGTATCTCTATTATGTTGGTGCGGCTTCGGAACTTTTAAATATCTCGATATATCTCGAAAACTACGCTTCTGATCAAAAAATATCATACAACATAAATTGTAGAAAACATAATTCTCTACAAAAAACGTCTCTTAACATTTTGCCATAGCTCGCTTCGTTTCCGAGATATTTGCAGATTCAGCTCAAAGGAACGGGCCTGACGGACATATTTCGAGATATTTCTTCTTCTTGTTGTTTTTCTTCTGCACAGCTAAGCTGGAAGTGGCATTTACAGCTCGCAATAGTGCGGAGTTATATCAAGGAAAGGGGCCACGGTGTTTCTGTATCTCTATTATGTTGGTGCGGCTTCGGAACTTTTAAATATCTCGATATATCTCGAAAACTACGCTTCTGATCAAAAAATATCATAGAACATAACTTGTAGGAAACATAATTCTCTACAAAAAAGGTCTCTTAACATTTTGCCATAGCTCGCTTCGTTTCCGAGATATTTGCAGATATATCTCAAGGGAAGGGGCCTGACGGACATATTTCGAGATATTTCTTCTTCTTGTTGTTCTTCTTCTGCACAGCTAAACTGGAAGTGGCATTTCCAGCTCGCAATAGTGCAGAGTTATCTCAAAGAAAGGGGCCACGGTGTTTCTGTATCTCTATTATGTGGGTGCGGCTTCGGAACTTTTAAATATCTTGATATATCTCGAGAACTACGCATCTGATCAAATAATATCATAGAACATAAAAAGTAGGAAACTTAATTCTCTACAAATAAAGTCTCTTAACATTTTGCCATAGCTCGCTTCGTTTCCGAGATATTTGCAGATTTATCTCAAGGGAAGGGGCCTGACGGACATATTTCGAGATATTTCTTCTTCTTGTTGTTCTTCTTCTGCACAGCTAAGCTGGAAGTGGCATTTACAGCTCGCAATAGTGCGGAGTTATCTCAAAGATAGGGGCCACGGTGTTTCTGTATCTCTATTATGTTGGTGCGGCTTCGGAACTTTTAAATATCTCGATATATCTCGAAAACTACGCTTCTGATCAAAAAATATCATACAACATAAATTGTAGAAAACATAATTCTCTACAAAAAACGTCTCTTAACATTTTGCCATAGCTCGCTTCGTTTCCGAGATATTTGCAGATTCAGCTCAAAGGAACGGGCCTGACGGACATATTTCGAGATATTTCTTCTTCTTGTTGTTTTTCTTCTGCACAGCTAAGCTGGAAGTGGCATTTACAGCTCGCAATAGTGCGGAGTTATATCAAGGAAAGGGGCCACGGTGTTTCTGTATCTCTATTATGTTGGTGCGGCTTCGGAACTTTTAAATATCTCGATATATCTCGAAAACTACGCTTCTGATCAAAAAATATCATAGAACATAACTTGTAGGAAACATAATTCTCTACAAAAAAGGTCTCTTAACATTTTGCCATAGCTCGCTTCGTTTCCGAGATATTTGCAGATATATCTCAAGGGAAGGGGCCTGACGGACATATTTCGAGATATTTCTTCTTCTTGTTGTTCTTCTTCTGCACAGCTAAACTGGAAGTGGCATTTCCAGCTCGCAATAGTGCAGAGTTATCTCAAAGAAAGGGGCCACGGTGTTTCTGTATCTCTATTATGTGGGTGCGGCTTCGGAACTTTTAAATATCTTGATATATCTCGAGAACTACGCATCTGATCAAAAAATATCATAGAACATAAAAAGTAGGAAACTTAATTCTCTACAAATAAAGTCTCTTAACATTTTGCCATAGCTCGCTTCGTTTCCGAGATATTTGCAGATTTATCTCAAGGGAAGGGGCCTGACGGACATATTTCGAGATATTTCTTCTTCTTGTTGTTCTTCTTCTGCACAGCTAAGCTGGAAGTGGCATTTACAGCTCGCAATAGTGCGGAGTTATCTCAAGGAAAGGGGCCACGGTGTTTCTGTATCTCTATTATGTTGGTGCGGCTTCGGAACTTTTAAATATCTCGATATATCTCGAAAACTACGCTTCTGATCAAAAAATATCATAGAACATAACTTGTAGGAAACATAATTCTCTACAAAAAAGGTCTCTTAACATTTTGCCATAGCTCGCTTCGTTTCCGAGATATTTGCAGATATATCTCAAGGGAAGGGGCCTGACGGACATATTTCGAGATATTTCTTCTTCTTGTTGTTCTTCTTCTGCACAGCTAAACTGGAAGTGGCATTTCCAGCTCGCAATAGTGCAGAGTTATATCAAAGAAAGGGGCCACGGTGTTTCTGTATCTCTATTATGTGGGTGCGGCTTCGGAACTTTTAAATATCTTGATATATCTCGAGAACTACGCATCTGATCAAAAAATATCATACAAGATAAAAAGTAGGAAACTTAATTCTCTACAAATAAGGTCCCTTAACATTTTGCCATAGCTCGCTTCGTTTCCGAGATATTTGCAGATTTTTCTCAAGGGAAGGGGCCTGACAGACATATTTCGAGATATTTCTTCTTCTTGTTGTTCTTCTTCTGCACAGCTAAGCTGGAAGTGGCATTTGCGGCTCGCACTAGTGCAGAGTTATCTCAAAGAAAGGGGCCACGGTGTTTCTGTATCTCTATTATGTTGGTGCGGCTTCGGAACTTTTAAATATCTCGATATATCTCGAAAACTACGCATCTGATCAAAAAATATCATAGAACATAAAAAGTAGGAAACTTAATTCTCTACAAATAAGGTCTCTTAACATTTTGCCATAGCTCGCTTCGTTTCCGAGATATTTGCAGATTTATCTCAAGGGAAGGGGCCTAACGGACATATTTCCAGATATTTCTTCTTCTTGTTGTTCTTCTTCTGCACAGCTAAGCTGGAAGTGGCATTTGCGGCTCGCACTAGTGCAGAGTTATCTCAAAGAAAGGGGCCACGGTGTTTCTGTATCTCTATTATGTTGGTGCGGCTTCGGAACTTTTAAATATCTCGATATATCTCGAAAACTACGCTTCTGATCAAAAAATATCATAGAACCTAAATTGTAGGAAACAAAATTCTCTACAAAAAACGTCTCTTAACATTTTGCCATAGCTCGCTTCGTTTCCGAGATATTTGCAGATTCAGCTCAAAGGAACGATCCTGACGGACATATTTCGAGATATTTCTTCTTCTTGTTGTTCTTCTTCTGCACAGCTAAGCTGGAAGTGGCATTTACAGCTCGCAATAGTGCAGAGTTATCTCAAGGAAAGGGGCCACGGTGTTTCTGTATCTCTATTATGTTGGTGCGGCTTCGGAACTTTTAAATATCTTGATATATCTCGAGAACTACGCATCTGATCAAAAAATATCATAGAACATAAAAAGTAGGAAACTTAATTCTCTACAAAAAAGGTCTCTTAACATTTTGGCCATACCTCGCTTCGTTTCCGAGATATTTGCAGAGTTATCTCAAGGGAAGGGGCCTGACGGACATATTTCGAGATATTTCTTCTTCTTGTTGTTCTTCTTCTGCACAGCTAAGCTGGAAGTGGCATTTGCAGCTCGCAATGGTGCAGAGTTATCTCAAAGAAAGGGTCCACGGTGTTTCTGTATCTCTATTATGTTGGTGCGGCTTCGGAACTTTTAAATATCTTGATATATCTCGAGAACTACGCATCTGATCAAAAAATATCATAGAACATAAAAAGTAGGAAACTTAATTCTCTGCAAATAAGGTCCCTCAACATTTTGCAATAGCTCGCTTCGTTTCCGAGATATTTGCTGATTTATCTCAAGGGAAGGGGCCTGACGGACATATTTCGAGATATTTCTTCTTCTTCTTGTTCTTCTTCTGCACAGCTAAGCTGGAAGTGGCATTTGCGGCTCGCACTAGTGCAGAGTTATCTCAAAGAAAGGGGCCACGGTGTTTCTGTATCTCTATTATGTTGGTGCGGCTTCGGAACTTTTAAATATCTTGATATATCTCGAGAACGACGCATCTGATCAAAAAATATCATAGAGCATAAAAAGTAGCAAACTTAATTCTCTACAAAAAATGTCTCTTAACATTTTGCCATAGCTCGCTTCGTTTGCGAGATATTTGCAGATTTATCTCAAGGGAAGGGGCCTGACGGACATATTTCGAGATATTTCTTCTTCTTGTTGTTCTTCTTCTGCACAGCTAAACTGGAAGTGGCATTTCCAGCTCGCAATAGTGCAGAGTTATCTCAAAGAAAGGGGCCACGGTGTTTCTGTATCTCTATTATGTTGGTGCGGCTTCGGAACTTTTAAATATCTCGATATATCTCGAAAACTACGCTTCTGATCAAAAAATATCATACAACATAAATTGTAGGAAACAAAATTCTCTACAAAAAATGTCTCTTAACATTTTGCCATAGCTCGCTTCGTTTCCGAGATATTTGCAGATTTATCTCAAGGGAAGGGGCCTGACGGACATATTTCGAGATATTTCTCCTTCTTCTTGTTCTTCTTCTGCACAGCTAAGCTGGAAGTGGCATTTGCGGCTCGCACTAGTGCAGAGTTATCTCAAAGAAAGGGGCCACGGTGTTTCTGTATCTCTATTATGTTGGTGCGGTTTCGGAACTTTTAAATATCTCGATATATCTCGAAAACTACGCTTCTGATCAAAAAATATCATAGAACATAAATTGTAGGAAACAAAATTCTCTACAAAAAATGTCTCTTAACATTTTGCCATAGCTCGCTTCGTTTCCGAGATATTTGCAGATTCAGCTCAAAGGATCGGGTCTGACGGACATATTTCGAGATATTTCTTCTTCCTGTTGTTCTTCTTCTGCACAGCTAAGCTGGAAGTGGCATTTACAGCTCGCAATAGTGCAGAGTTATCTCAAGGAACGGGGCCACGGTGTTTCTGTATCTCTATTATGTTGGTGCGGCTTCGGAACTTTTAAATATCTTGATATATCTCGAGAAGTACGCATCTGATCAAAAAATATCATAGAACATAAAAAGTAGGAAACATAATTCTCTACAAAAAAGGTCTCTTAACATTTTGGCATAGCTCGCTTCGTTTCCGAGATATTTGCAGATATATCTCAAGGGAAGGGGCCTGACGGACATATTTCGAGATATTTCTTCTTCTTGTTGTTCTTCTTCTGCACAGCTAAGCTGGAAGTGGCATTTGCGGCTCGCACTGGTGCAGAGTTATCTCAAAGAAAGGGGCCACGGTGTTTCTGTATCCCTATTATGTTGGTGCGGCTTCGGAACTTTTAAATATCTCGATATATCTCGAAAACTACGCTTCTGATCAAAAAATATCATAGAACATAAATTGTAGGAAACATAAGTCTCTACAAAAAAGATCTCTTAACATTTTGCCATAGCTCGCTTCGTTTCCGAGATATTTGCAGATTTATCTCAAGGGAAGGGGCCTAACGGACATATTTCCAGATATTTCTTCTTCTTGTTGTTCTTCTTCTGCACAGCTAAGCTGGAAGTGGCATTTGCGGCTCGCACTGGTGCAGAGTTATCTCAAAGAAAGGGGCCACGGTGTTTCTGTATCTCTATTATGTTGGTGCGGCTTCGGAACTTTTAAATATCTCGATATATCTCGAAAACTACGCTTCTGATCAAAAAATATCATAGAACATAAAAAGTAGGAAACTTAATTCTCTACAAATAAGGCCTCTTAACATTTTGCCATAGCTCGCTTCGTTTGCGAGATATTTGCAGATTTATCTCAAGGGAAGGGGCCTGACGGACATATTTCGAGATATTTCTTCTTCTTGTTGTTCTTCTTCTGCACAGCTAAACTGGAAGTGGCATTTCCAGCTCGCAATAGTGCAGAGTTATCTCAAAGAAAGGGGCCACGGTGTTTCTGTATCTCTATTATGTTGGTGCGGCTTCGGAACTTTTAAATATCTCGATATATCTCGAAAACTACGCTTCTGATCAAAAAATATCATACAACATAAATTGTAGGAAACAAAATTCTCTACAAAAAATGTCTCTTAACATTTTGCCATAGCTCGCTTCGTTTCCGAGATATTTGCAGATTTATCTCAAGGGAAGGGGCCTGACGGACATATTTCGAGATATTTCTCCTTCTTCTTGTTCTTCTTCTGCACAGCTAAGCTGGAAGTGGCATTTGCGGCTCGCACTAGTGCAGAGTTATCTCAAAGAAAGGGGCCACGGTGTTTCTGTATCTCTATTATGTTGGTGCGGTTTCGGAACTTTTAAATATCTCGATATATCTCGAAAACTACGCTTCTGATCAAAAAATATCATAGAACATAAATTGTAGGAAACAAAATTCTCTACAAAAAATGTCTCTTAACATTTTGCCATAGCTCGCTTCGTTTCCGAGATATTTGCAGATTCAGCTCAAAGGATCGGGTCTGACGGACATATTTCGAGATATTTCTTCTTCCTGTTGTTCTTCTTCTGCACAGCTAAGCTGGAAGTGGCATTTACAGCTCGCAATAGTGCAGAGTTATCTCAAGGAACGGGGCCACGGTGTTTCTGTATCTCTATTATGTTGGTGCGGCTTCGGAACTTTTAAATATCTTGATATATCTCGAGAACTACGCATCTGATCAAAAAATATCATAGAACATAAAAAGTAGGAAACATAATTCTCTACAAAAAAGGTCTCTTAACATTTTGGCATAGCTCGCTTCGTTTCCGAGATATTTGCAGATATATCTCAAGGGAAGGGGCCTGACGGACATATTTCGAGATATTTCTTCTTCTTGTTGTTCTTCTTCTGCACAGCTAAGCTGGAAGTGGCATTTGCGGCTCGCACTGGTGCAGAGTTATCTCAAAGAAAGGGGCCACGGTGTTTCTGTATCCCTATTATGTTGGTGCGGCTTCGGAACTTTTAAATATCTCGATATATCTCGAAAACTACGCTTCTGATCAAAAAATATCATAGAACATAAATTGTAGGAAACATAAGTCTCTACAAAAAAGATCTCTTAACATTTTGCCATAGCTCGCTTCGTTTCCGAGATATTTGCAGATTTATCTCAAGGGAAGGGGCCTAACGGACATATTTCCAGATATTTCTTCTTCTTGTTGTTCTTCTTCTGCACAGCTAAGCTGGAAGTGGCATTTGCGGCTCGCACTGGTGCAGAGTTATCTCAAAGAAAGGGGCCACGGTGTTTCTGTATCTCTATTATGTTGGTGCGGCTTCGGAACTTTTAAATATCTCGATATATCTCGAAAACTACGCTTCTGATCAAAAAATATCATAGAACATAAAAAGTAGGAAACTTAATTCTCTACAAATAAGGCCTCTTAACATTTTGCCATAGCTCGCTTCGTTTCCGAGATATTTGCAGATTTATCTCAAGGGAAGGGGCCTGACGGACATATTTCGAGATATTTCTTCTTCTTGTTGTTCTTCTTCTGCACAGCTAAGCTGGAAGTGGCATTTGCAGCTCGCAATAGTGCAGAGTTATCTCAAAGAAAGCGGCCACGGTGTTTCTGTATCTCTATTATGTTGGTGCGGCTTCGGAACTTTTAAATATCTTGATATATCTCGAGAACTACGCATCTGATCAGAAAATATCATACAACGTAAAAAGTAGGAAACTTAATTCTCTACAAAAAATGGCTCTTAACATTTTGCCATAGCTCGCTTCGTTTCCGAGATATTTGCAGATTTATCTCAAGGGAAGGGGCCTGACGGACATATTTCGAGATATTTCTTCTTCTTGTTGTTCTTCTTCTGCACAGCTAAGCTGGAAGTGGCATTTGCGGCTCGCACTAGTGCAGAGTTATCTCAAAGAAAGGGGCCACGGTGTTTCTGTATCTCTATTATGTTGGTGCGGCTTCGGAACTTTTAAATATCTCGATATATCTCGAAAACTACGCTTCTGATCAAAAAATGTCATAGAACATAAATTGTAGGAAACAAAATTCTCTACAAAATACGTCTCTTAACATTTTGCCATAGCTCGCTTCGTTTCCGAGATATTTGCAGATTCAGCTCAAAGGAACGGGTCTGACGGACATATTTCGAGATATTTCTTCTTCTTGTTGTTCTTCTTCTGCACAGCTAAGCTGGAAGTGGCATTTACAGCTCGCAATAGTGCAGAGTTATCTCAAAGAAAGGGGCCACGGTGTTTCTGTAAATCTATTATGTTGGTGCGGCTTCGGAACTTTTAAATATCTCGATATATCTCGAATACTACGCTTCTGATCAAAAAATATCATAGAACCTAAATTGTAGGAAACAAAATTCTCTACAAAAAACGTCTCTTAACATTTTGCCATAGCTCGCTTCGTTTCCGAGATATTTGCAGATTCAGCTCAAAGGAACGATCCTGACGGACATATTTCGAGATATTTCTTCTTCTTGTTGTTCTTCTTCTGCACAGCTAAGCTGGAAGTGGCATTTACAGCTCGCAATAGTGCAGAGTTATCTCAAGGAAAGGGGCCACGGTGTTTCTGTATCTCTATTATGTTGGTGCGGCTTCGGAACTTTTAAATATCTTGATATATCTCGAGAACTACGCATCTGATCAAAAAATATCATAGAACATAAAAAGTAGGAAACATAATTCTCTACAAAAAAGGTCTCTTAACATTTTGGCATAGCTCGCTTCGTTTCCGAGATATTTGCAGATATATCTCAAGGGAAGGGGCCTGACGGACATATTTCGAGATATTTCTTCTTCTTGTTGTTCTTCTTCTGCACAGCTAAGCTGGAAGTGGCATTTGCGGCTCGCACTGGTGCAGAGTTATCTCAAAGAAAGGGGCCACGGTGTTTCTGTATCTCTATTATGTTGGTGCGGCTTCGGAACTTTTAAATATCTTGATATATCTCGAGAACTACGCATCTGATCAGAAAATATCATAGAACGTAAAAAGTAGGAAACTTAATTCTCTACAAAAAACGTCTCTTAACATTTTGCCATAGCTCGCTTCGTTTCCGAGATATTTGCAGATTTATCTCAAGGGAAGGGGCCTGACGGACATATTTCGAGATATTTCTTCTTCTTGTTGTTCTTCTTCTGCACAGCTAAGCTGGAAGTGGCATTTGCAGCTCGCAATAGTGCAGAGTTATCTCAAAGAAAGCGGCCACGGTGTTTCTGTATCTCTATTATGTTGGTGCGGCTTCGGAACTTTTAAATATCTTGATATATCTCGAGAACTACGCATCTGATCAGAAAATATCATAGAACGTAAAAAGTAGGAAACTTAATTCTCTACAAAAAATGGCTCTTAACATTTTGCCATAGCTCGCTTTGTTTCCGAGATATTTGCAGATTTATCTCAAGGGAAGGGGCCTGACGGACATATTTCGAGATATTTCTTCTTCTTGTTGTTCTTCTTCTGCACAGCTAAGCTGGAAGTGGCATTTGCGGCTCGCACTAGTGCAGAGTTATCTCAAAGAAAGGGGCCACGGTGTTTCTGTATCTCTATTATGTTGGTGCGGCTTCGGAACTTTTAAATATCTCGATATATCTCGAAAACTACGCTTCTGATCAAAAAATGTCATAGAACATAAATTGTAGGAAACAAAATTCTCTACAAAATACGTCTCTTAACATTTTGCCATAGCTCGCTTCGTTTCCGAGATATTTGCAGATTCAGCTCAAAGGAACGGGTCTGACGGACATATTTCGAGATATTTCTTCTTCTTGTTGTTCTTCTCCTGCACAGCTAAGCTGGAAGTGGCATTTACAGCTCGCAATAGTGCAGAGTTATCTCAAGGAAAGGGGCCACGGTGTTTCTGTATCTCTATTATGTTGGTGCGGCTTCGGAACTTTCAAATATCTCGATATATCTCGAAAACTACGCTTCTGATCAAAAAATATCATAGAACATAAATTGTAGGAAACAAAATTCTCTACAAAAAACGTCTCTTAACATTTTGCCATAGCTCGCTTCGTTTCCGAGATATTTGCAGATTCAGCTCAAAGGAACGGGTCTGACGGACATATTTCGAGATATTTCTTCTTCTTGTTGTTCTTCTTCTGCACAGCTAAGCTGGAAGTGGCATTTACAGCTCGCAATAGTGCAGAGTTATCTCAAAGAAAGGGGCCACGGTGTTTCTGTAAATCTATTATGTTGGTGCGGCTTCGGAACTTTTAAATATCTCGATATATCTCGAATACTACGCTTCTGATCAAAAAATATCATAGAACCTAAATTGTAGGAAACAAAATTCTCTACAAAAAACGTCTCTTAACATTTTGCCATAGCTCGCTTCGTTTCCGAGATATTTGCAGATTCAGCTCAAAGGAACGATCCTGACGGACATATTTCGAGATATTTCTTCTTCTTGTTGTTCTTCTTCTGCACAGCTAAGCTGGAAGTGGCATTTACAGCTCGCAATAGTGCAGAGTTATCTCAAGGAAAGGGGCCACGGTGTTTCTGTATCTCTATTATGTTGGTGCGGCTTCGGAACTTTTAAATATCTTGATATATCTCGAGAACTACGCATCTGATCAAAAAATATCATAGAACATAAAAAGTAGGAAACATAATTCTCTACAAAAAAGGTCTCTTAACATTTTGGCATAGCTCGCTTCGTTTCCGAGATATTTGCAGATATATCTCAAGGGAAGGGGCCTGACGGACATATTTCGAGATATTTCTTCTTCTTGTTGTTCTTCTTCTGCACAGCTAAGCTGGAAGTGGCATTTGCGGCTCGCACTGGTGCAGAGTTATCTCAAAGAAAGGGGCCACGGTGTTTCTGTATCTCTATTATGTTGGTGCGGCTTCGGAACTTTTAAATATCTTGATATATCTCGAGAACTACGCATCTGATCAGAAAATATCATAGAACGTAAAAAGTAGGAAACCTAATTCTCTACAAAAAATGGCTCTTAACATTTTGCCATAGCTCGCTTCGTTTCCGAGATATTTGCAGATTTATCTCAAGGGAAGGGGCCTGACGGACATATTTCGAGATATTTCTTCTTCTTGTTGTTCTTCTTCTGCACAGCTAAGCTGGAAGTGGCATTTGCGGCTCGCACTAGTGCAGAGTTATCTCAAAGAAAGGGGCCACGGTGTTTCTGTATCTCTATTATGTTGGTGCGGCTTCGGAACTTTTAAATATCTCGATATATCTCGAAAACTACGCTTCTGATCAAAAAATGTCATAGAACATAAATTGTAGGAAACAAAATTCTCTACAAAATACGTCTCTTAACATTTTGCCATAGCTCGCTTCGTTTCCGAGATATTTGCAGATTCAGCTCAAAGGAACGGGTCTGACGGACATATTTCGAGATATTTCTTCTTCTTGTTGTTCTTCTCCTGCACAGCTAAGCTGGAAGTGGCATTTACAGCTCGCAATAGTGCAGAGTTATCTCAAGGAAAGGGGCCACGGTGTTTCTGTATCTCTATTATGTTGGTGCGGCTTCGGAACTTTTAAATATCTTGATATATCTCGAGAACTACGCCTCTGATCGAAAAATATCATAGAAGATAAAAAGTAGGAAACTTAATTCTCTACAAAAAAGCTCTCTTAACATTTTGCCATAGCTCGCTTCGTTTCCGAGATATTTGCAGATGTATCTCAAGGGAAGGGGCCTGACGGACATATTTCGAGATATTTCTTCTTCTTGTTGTTCTTCTTCTGCACAGCTAAGCTGGAAGTGGCATTTGCAGCGCGCAATAGTGCAGAGTTATCTCAAAGAAAGGGGCCACCGTGTTTCTGTATCTCTATTATGTTGGTGCGGCTTCGGAACTTTTAAATATCTTGATATATCTCGAGAACTACGCATCTGATCAAAAAATATCATAGAACATAAAAAGTAGGAAACTTAATTCTCTACAAAAAAGGTCTCTTAACATTTTCCCATAGCTGGCATCGTTTCCGAGATATCTGCAGATTTAGCTCAAGGGAAGGGGCCTGACGGACATATTCCGAGATATTTCTTCTTCTTGTTGTTCCTCTTCTGCACAGCTAAGCTGGAAGTGGCATTTGCAGCTCACAATAGTGCAGAGTTATCTCAAAGAAAGGGGCCACGGTGTTTCTGTATCTCTATTATGTTGGTGCGGCTTCGGAACTTTTAAATATCTCGATATATCTCGAAAACTACGCTTCTGATCAAAAAATATTATAGAAGGTAAATTGTAGGAAACATAATTCTCTACAAAAAAGGTCTCTTAACATTTTGCCATAGCTCGCTTCGTTTCCGAGATATTTGCAGATTTATCTCAAGGGAAGGGGCCTAACGGACATATTTCGAGATATTTCTTCTTCTTGTTGTTCTTCTTCTGCACAGCTAAGCTGGAAGTGGCATTTACAGCTCGCAATAGTGCAGAGTTATCTCAAAGAAAGGGGCCACGGTGTTTCTGTATCTCTATTATGTTGGTGCGGCTTCGGTACTTTTAAATATCTTGATATATCTCGAGAACTACGCATCTCATCAAAAAATATCATAGAACATAAAATGTAGGAAACTTAATTCTCTACAAAAAAGGTCTCTTAACATTTTGCCATAGCTCGCTTCGTTTCCGAGATATTTGCAGATTTATCTCAAGGGAAGGGGCCTGACGGACATATTTCGAGATATTTCTTCTTCTTGTTGTTCTTCTTCTGCACAGCTAAGCTGGAAGTGGCATTTACAGCTCGCAATAGTGCAGAGTTATCTCAAAGAAAGGTGCCACGGTGTTTCTGTATCTCTATTATGTTGGTGCGGCTTCGGAACTTTTAAATATCTTGATATATCTCGAGAACTACGCATCTGATCAAAAAATATCATAGAGCATAAAAAGTAGCAAACTTAATTCTCTACAAAAAATGTCTCTTAACATTTTGCCATAGCTCGCTTCGTTTCCGAGATATTTGCAGATTTATCTCAAGGGAAGGGGCCTGACGGACATATTTCGAGATATTTCTTCTTCTTGTTGTTCTTCTTCTGCACAGCTAAACTGGAAGTGGCATTTCCAGCTCGCAATAGTGCAGAGTTATCTCAAAGAAAGGGGCCACGGTGTTTCTGTATCTCTATTATGTTGGTGCGGCTTCGGAACTTTTAAATATCTCGATATATCTCGAAAACTACGCTTCTGATCAAAAAATATCATACAACATAAATTGTAGGAAACAAAATTCTCTACAAAAAATGTCTCTTAACATTTTGCCATAGCTCGCTTCGTTTCCGAGATATTTGCAGATTTATCTCAAGGGAAGGGGCCTGACGGACATATTTCGAGATATTTCTCCTTCTTCTTGTTCTTCTTCTGCACAGCTAAGCTGGAAGTGGCATTTGCGGCTCGCACTAGTGCAGAGTTATCTCAAAGAAAGGGGCCACGGTGTTTCTGTATCTCTATTATGTTGGTGCGGTTTCGGAACTTTTAAATATCTCGATATATCTCGAAAACTACGCTTCTGATCAAAAAATATCATAGAACATAAATTGTAGGAAACAAAATTCTCTACAAAAAATGTCTCTTAACATTTTGCCATAGCTCGCTTCGTTTCCGAGATATTTGCAGATTCAGCTCAAAGGATCGGGTCTGACGGACATATTTCGAGATATTTCTTCTTCCTGTTGTTCTTCTTCTGCACAGCTAAGCTGGAAGTGGCATTTACAGCTCGCAATAGTGCAGAGTTATCTCAAGGAACGGGGCCACGGTGTTTCTGTATCTCTATTATGTTGGTGCGGCTTCGGAACTTTTAAATATCTTGATATATCTCGAGAACTACGCATCTGATCAAAAAATATCATAGAACATAAAAAGTAGGAAACATAATTCTCTACAAAAAAGGTCTCTTAACATTTTGGCATAGCTCGCTTCGTTTCCGAGATATTTGCAGATATATCTCAAGGGAAGGGGCCTGACGGACATATTTCGAGATATTTCTTCTTCTTGTTGTTCTTCTTCTGCACAGCTAAGCTGGAAGTGGCATTTGCGGCTCGCACTGGTGCAGAGTTATCTCAAAGAAAGGGGCCACGGTGTTTCTGTATCTCTATTATGTTGGTGCGGCTTCGGAACTTTTAAATATCTCGATATATCTCGAAAACTACGCTTCTGATCAAAAAATATCATAGAACATAAATTGTAGGAAACATAAGTCTCTACAAAAAAGATCTCTTAACATTTTGCCATAGCTCGCTTCGTTTCCGAGATATTTGCAGATTTATCTCAAGGGAAGGGGCCTAACGGACATATTTCCAGATATTTCTTCTTCTTGTTGTTCTTCTTCTGCACAGCTAAGCTGGAAGTGGCATTTGCGGCTCGCACTAGTGCAGAGTTATCTCAAAGAAAGGGGCCACGGTGTTTCTGTATCTCTATTATGTTGGTGCGGCTTCGGAACTTTTAAATATCTCGATATATCTCGAAAACTACGCTTCTGATCAAAAAATATCATAGAACATAAAAAGTAGGAAACTTAATTCTCTACAAATAAGGCCTCTTAACATTTTGCCATAGCTCGCTTCGTTTCCGAGATATTTGCAGATTTATCTCAAGGGAAGGGGCCTGACGGACATATTTCGAGATATTTCTTCTTCTTGTTGTTCTTCTTCTGCACAGCTAAGCTGGAAGTGGCATTTGCAGCTCGCAATAGTGCAGAGTTATCTCAAAGAAAGGGGCCACGGTGTTTCTGTGTCTCTATTATTTTGGTGCGGCTTCGGAACTTTTAAATATCTCGATATATCTCGAAAACTACGCTTCTGATTAAAAAATATCATAGAACATAAATTGTAGGAAACATAATTCTCTACAAAAAACGTCTCTTAACATTTTGCCATAGCTCGCTTCGTTTCCGAGATATATGCAGATTTATCTCAAGGGAAGGGGCCTGACGGACATATTTCGAGATATTTCTTCTTCTTGTTGTTCTTCTTCTGCACAGCTAAGCTGGAAGTGGCATTTGCAGCTCGCAATAGTGCAGAGTTATCTCAAAGAAAGCGGCCACGGTGTTTCTGTATCTCTATTATGTTGGTGCGGCTTCGGAACTTTTAAATATCTTGATATATCTCGAGAACTACGCATCTGATCAGAAAATATCATAGAACGTAAAAAGTAGGAAACTTAATTCTCTACAAAAAATGGCTCTTAACATTTTGCCATAGCTCGCTTTGTTTCCGAGATATTTGCAGATTTATCTCAAGGGAAGGGGCCTGACGGACATATTTCGAGATATTTCTTCTTCTTGTTGTTCTTCTTCTGCACAGCTAAGCTGGAAGTGGCATTTGCGGCTCGCACTAGTGCAGAGTTATCTCAAAGAAAGGGGCCACGGTGTTTCTGCATCTCTATTATGTTGGTGCGGCTTCGGAACTTTTAAATATCTCGATATATCTCGAAAACTACGCTTCTGATCAAAAAATGTCATAGAACATAAATTGTAGGAAACAAAATTCTCTACAAAATACGTCTCTTAACATTTTGCCATAGCTCGCTTCGTTTCCGAGATATTTGCAGATTCAGCTCAAAGGAACGGGTCTGACGGACATATTTCGAGATATTTCTTCTTCTTGTTGTTCTTCTCCTGCACAGCTAAGCTGAAAGTGGCATTTACAGCTCGCAATAGTGCAGAGTTATCTCAAGGAAAGGGGCCACGGTGTTTCTGTATCTCTATTATGTTGGTGCGGCTTCGGAACTTTTAAATATCTCGATATATCTCGAAAACTACGCTTCTGATCAAAAAATATCATAGAACATAAATTGTAGGAAACAAAATTCTCTACAAAAAACGTCTCTTAACATTTTGCCATAGCTCGCTTCGTTTCCGAGATATTTGCAGATTTATCTCAAGGGAAGGGGCCTAACGGACATATTTCCAGATATTTCTTCTTCTTGTTGTTCTTCTTCTGCACAGCTAAGCTGGAAGTGGCATTTGCGGCTCGCACTAGTGCAGAGTTATCTCAAAGAAAGGGGCCACGGTGTTTCTGTAAATCTATTATGTTGGTGCGGCTTCGGAACTTTTAAATATCTCGATATATCTCGAAAACTACGCTTCTGATCAAAAAATATCATAGAACCTAAATCGTAGGAAACAAAATTCTCTACAAAAAACGTCTCTTAACATTTTGCCATAGCTCGCTTCGTTTCCGAGATATTTGCAGATTCAGCTCAAAGGAACGATCCTGACGGACATATTTCGAGATATTTCTTCTTCTTGTTGTTCTTCTTCTGCACAGCTAAGCTGGAAGTGGCATTTACAGCTCGCAATAGTGCAGAGTTATCTCAAGGAAAGGGGCCACGGTGTTTCTGTATCTCTATTATGTTGGTGCGGCTTCGGAACTTTTAAATATCTTGATATATCTCGAGAACTACGCCTCTGATCGAAAAATATCATAGAAGATAAAAAGTAGGAAACTTAATTCTCTACAAAAAAGGTCTCTTAACATTTTCCCATAGCTGGCATCGTTTCCGAGATATCTGCAGATTTAGCTCAAGGGAAGGGGCCTGACGGACATATTCCGAGATATTTCTTCTTCTTGTTGTTCCTCTTCTGCACAGCTAAGCTGGAAGTGGCATTTGCAGCTCACAATAGTGCAGAGTTATCTCAAAGAAAGGGGCCACGGTGTTTCTGTATCTCTATTATGTTGGTGCGGCTTCGGAACTTTTAAATATCTCGATATATCTCGAAAACTACGCTTCTGATCAAAAAATATTATAGAAGGTAAATTGTAGGAAACATAATTCTCTACAAAAAAGGTCTCTTAACATTTTGCCATAGCTCGCTTCGTTTCCGAGATATTTGCAGATTTATCTCAAGGGAAGGGGCCTAACGGACATATTTCGAGATATTTCTTCTTCTTGTTGTTCTTCTTCTGCACAGCTAAGCTGGAAGTGGCATTTGCAGGTCGCAATAGTGCAGAGTTATCTCAAAGAAAGGGGCCACGGTGTTTCTGTATCTCTATTATGTTGGTGCGGCTTCGGAACTTTTAAATATCTCGATATATCTCGAAAACTACGCTTCTGATCAAAAAGTATCATAGAACGTCAATTGTAGGAAACATAATTCTCTACAAAAAAGGTCTCTTAACATTTTGCTATAGCTCACTTCGTTTCCGAGATATTTGCAGATTTATCTCAAGGGAAGGGGTCTGACGGACATATTTCGAGATATTTCTTCTTCTTGTTGTTCTTCTTCTGCACAGCTAAGCTCGAAGTGGCATTTGCAGCTCGCAATAGTGCAGAGTTATCTCAAAGAAAGGGGCCACGGTGTTTCTGTATCTCTATTATGTTGGTGCGGCTTCGGAATTTTTAAATATCTCGATATATCTCGAAAACTACGCTTCTGATTAAAAAATATCATAGAACATAAAAAGTAGGAAACTTAATTCTCGACAAAAAAGGTCTCTTAATATTTTCCCATAGCTGGCATCGTTTCCGAGATATTTGCAGATTTAGCTCAAGGGAAGGGGCCTGACGGACATATTCCGAGATATTTCTTCTTCTTGATGTTCCTCTTCTGCACAGCTAAGCTGGAAGTGGCATTTGCAGCTCGCAATAGTGCAGAGTTATCTCAAAGAAAGGGGCCACGGTGTTTCTGTATCTCTATTATGTTGGTGCGGCTTCGGAACTTTTAAATCTCTTGATATATCTCGAGAACTACTCATCTGATCAAAAAATATCATAGAACATAAATTGTAGGAAACATGATTCTCTACAAAAAAGGTCTCTTAACATTTTGCCATACCTCGCTTCGTTTCCGAGATATTTGCAGATTTATCTCAAGGGAAGTGGCCTGACGGACATATTTCGAGATATTTCTTCTTCTTGTTGTTCTTCTTCTGCACAGCTAAGCTGGAAGTGGCATTTGCAGCTCGCAATAGTGCAGAGTTATCTCAAAGAAAGAGGCCACGGTGTTTCTGTACCTCTATTATGTTGGTGCAGCTTCGGAACTTTTAAATATCTTGATATATCTCGAGAACTACGCATCTGATCAAAAAATATCATAGAATATAAAAAGTAGGAAACTTAATTCTCTACAAAAAAGGTCTCTTAAGATTTTGCCATAGCTCGCTTCGTTTCCGAGATATTTGCAGATTTATCTCAAGGGAAGGGTCCTGATGGACATATTTCGAGATATTTCTTCTTCTTGTTGTTCTTCTTCTGCACAGCTAAACTGGAAGTGGCATTTCCAGCTCGCAATCGTGCAGAGTTATCTCAAAGAAAGGGGCCACGGTGTTTCTGTATCTCTATTATGTTGGTGCGGCTTCGGAACTTTTAAATATCTTGATATATCTCGAGAACTACGCCTCTGATCAAAAAATATCATAGAAGATAAAAAGTAGGAAACTTAATTGTCTACAAAAAAGGTCTCTTAACATTTTGCCATAGCTCGCTTCGTTTCCGAGATATTTGCAGATTCAGCTCAAAGGAACGGGTCTGACGGACATATTTCGAGATATTTCTTCTTCTTGTTGTTCTTCTTCTGCACAGCTAAGCTGGAAGTGGCATTTGCGGCTCGCACTGGTGCAGAGTTATCTCAAAGAAAGGGGCCACGGTGTTTCTGTATCTCTATTATGTTGGTGCGGCTTCGGAACTTTTAAATATCTTGATATATCTCGAGAACTACGCATCTGATCAAAATATATCATAGAGCATAAAAAGTAGGAAACTTAATTCTGTACAAAAAATGTCTCTTAACATTTTGCCATAGCTCGCTTCGTTTCCGAGATATTTGCAGATTTATCTCAAGGGAAGGGGCCTGACGGACATATTTCGAGATATTTCTTCTTCTTCTTGTTCTTCTTCTGCACAGCTAAGCTGGAAGTGGCATTTGCGGCTCGCACTAGTGCAGAGTTATCTCAAAGAAAGGGGCCACGGTGTTTCTGTATCTCTATTATGTTGGTGCGGCTTCGGAACTTTTAAATATCTTGATATATCTCGAGAACTACGCATCTGATCAAAAAATATCATAGAAGCTAAAAAGTAGGAAACTTAATTCTCTACAAATATGGTCCCTTAACATTTTGCAATAGCTCGCTTCGTTTCCGAGATATTTGCTGATATATCTCAAGGGAAGGGGCCTGACGGACATATTTCGAGATATTTCTTCTTCTTCTTGTTCTTCTTCTGCACAGCTAAGCTGGAAGTGGCATTTGCGGCTCGCACTAGTGCAGAGTTATCTCAAAGAAAGGGGCCACGGTGTTTCTGTATCTCTATTCTGTTGGTGCGGCTTCGGAACTTTTAAATATCTCGATATATCTCGAAAACTACGCTTCTGATCAAAAAGTATCATAGAACGTAAATTGTAGGAAACATAATTCTCTACAAAAAAGGTCTCTTAACATTTTGCCATAGCTCACTTCGTTTCCGAGATATTTGCAGATTTATCTCAAGGGAAGGGGTCTGACGGACATATTTCGAGATATTTCTTCTTCTTGTTGTTCTTCTTCTGCACAGCTAAGCTCGAAGTGGCATTTGCAGCTCGCAATAGTGCAGAGTTATCTCAAAGATAGAGGCCACGGTGTTTCTGTACCTCTATTATGTTGGTGCAGCTTCGGAACTTTTAAATATCTTGATATATCTCGAGAACTACGCATCTGATCAAAAAATATCATAGAACATAAAAAGTAGGAAACTTAATTCTCTACAAAAAAGGTCTCTTAACATTTTGCCATAGCTCGCTTCGTTTCCGAGATATTTGCAGATTTATCTCAAGGGACGTGGCCTGACGGACATATTTCGAGATATTTCTTCTTCTTGTTGTTCTTCTTCTGCACAGCTAAGCTGGAAGTGGCATTTGCAGGTCGCAATAGTGCAGAGTTATCTCAAAGAAAGGGGCCACGGTGTTTCTGTATCTCTATTATGTTGGTGCGGCTTCGGAATTTTTAAATATCTCGATATATCTCGAAAACTACGCTTCTGATTAAAAAATATCATAGAACATAAAAAGTAGGAAACTTAATTCTCGACCAAAAAGGTCTCTTAACATTTTCCCATAGCTGGCATCGTTTCCGAGATATTTGCAGATTTAGCTCAAGGGAAGGGGCCTGACGGACATATTCCGAGATATTTCTTCTTCTTGATGTTCCTCTTCTGCACAGCTAAGCTGGAAGTGGCATTTGCAGCTCGCAATAGTGCAGAGTTATCTCAAAGAAAGGGGCCACGGTGTTTCTGTATCTCTATTATGTTGGTGCGGCTTCGGAACTTTTAAATATCTTGATATATCTCGAGAACTACGCATCTGATCAAAAAATATCATAGAACATAAAAAGTAGGAAACATAATTCTCTACAAAAAAGGTCTCTTAACATTTTGGCATAGCTCGCTTCGTTTCCGAGATATTTGCAGATATATCTCAAGGGAAGGGGCCTGACGGACATATTTCGAGATATTTCTTCTTCTTGTTGTTCTTCTTCTGCACAGCTAAGCTGGAAGTGGCATTTGCGGCTCGCACTGGTGCAGAGTTATCTCAAAGAAAGGGGCCACGGTGTTTCTGTATCTCTATTATGTTGGTGCGGCTTCGGAACTTTTAAATATCTTGATATATCTCGAGAACTACGCATCTGATCAAAAAATATCATAGAAGCTAAAAAGTAGGAAACTTAATTCTCTACAAATATGGTCCCTTAACATTTTGCAATAGCTCGCTTCGTTTCCGAGATATTTGCTGATTTATCTCAAGGGAAGGGGCCTGACGGACATATTTCGAGATATTTCTTCTTCTTCTTGTTCTTCTTCTGCACAGCTAAGCTGGAAGTGGCATTTGCGGCACGCACTAGTGCAGAGTTATCTCAAAGAAAGGGGCCACGGTGTTTCTGTATCTCTATTCTGTTGGTGCGGCTTCGGAACTTTTAAATATCTCGATATATCTCGAAAACTACGCTTCTGATCAAAAAGTATCATAGAACGTAAATTGTAGGAAACATAATTCTCTACAAAAAAGGTCTCTTAACATTTTGCCATAGCTCACTTCGTTTCCGAGATATTTGCAGATTTATCTCAAGGGAAGGGGTCTGACGGACATATTTCGAGATATTTCTTCTTCTTGTTGTTCTTCTTCTGCACAGCTAAGCTCGAAGTGGCATTTGCAGCTCGCAATAGTGCAGAGTTATCTCAAAGAAAGAGGCCACGGTGTTTCTGTACCTCTATTATGTTGGTGCAGCTTCGGAACTTTTAAATATCTTGATATATCTCGAGAACTACGCATCTGATCAAAAAATATCATAGAACATAAAAAGTAGGAAACTTAATTCTCTACAAAAAAGGTCTCTTAACATTTTGCCATAGCTCGCTTCGTTTCCGAGATATTTGCAGATTTATCTCAAGGGACGTGGCCTGACGGACATATTTCGAGATATTTCTTCTTCTTGTTGTTCTTCTTCTGCACAGCTAAGCTGGAAGTGGCATTTGCAGGTCGCAATAGTGCAGAGTTATCTCAAAGAAAGGGGCCACGGTGTTTCTGTATCTCTATTATGTTGGTGCGGCTTCGGAATTTTTAAATATCTCGATATATCTCGAAAACTACGCTTCTGATTAAAAAATATCATAGAACATAAAAAGTAGGAAACTTAATTCTCGACAAAAAAGGTCTCTTAACATTTTCCCATAGCTGGCATCGTTTCCGAGATATTTGCAGATTTAGCTCAAGGGAAGGGGCCTGACGGACATATTCCGAGATATTTCTTCTTCTTGATGTTCCTCTTCTGCACAGCTAAGCTGGAAGTGGCATTTGCAGCTCGCAATAGTGCAGAGTTATCTCAAAGAAAGGGGCCACAGTGTTTCTGTATCTCTATTATGTTGGTGCGGCTTCGGAACTTTTAAATATCTTGATATATCTCGAGAACTACGCATCTGATCAAAAAATATCATAGAACATAAAAAGTAGGAAACATAATTCTCTACAAAAAAGGTCTCTTAACATTTTGGCATAGCTCGCTTCGTTTCCGAGATATTTGCAGATATATCTCAAGGGAAGGGGCCTGACGGACATATTTCGAGATATTTCTTCTTCTTGTTGTTCTTCTTCTGCACAGCTAAGCTGGAAGTGGCATTTGCGGCTCGCACTGGTGCAGAGTTATCTCAAAGAATGGGGCCACGGTGTTTCTGTATCTCTATTATGTTGGTGCGGCTTCGGAACTTTTAAATATCTTGATATATCTCGAGAACTACGCATCTGATCAAAAAATATCATAGAAGCTAAAAAGTAGGAAACTTAATTCTCTACAAATATGGTCCCTTAACATTTTGCAATAGCTCGCTTCGTTTCCGAGATATTTGCTGATTTATCTCAAGGGAAGGGGCCTGACGGACATATTTCGAGATATTTCTTCTTCTTCTTGTTCTTCTTCTGCACAGCTAAGCTGGAAGTGGCATTTGCGGCACGCACTAGTGCAGAGTTATCTCAAAGAAAGGGGCCACGGTGTTTCTGTATCTCTATTCTGTTGGTGCGGCTTCGGAACTTTTAAATATCTCGATATATCTCGAAAACTACGCTTCTGATCAAAAAGTATCATAGAACGTAAATTGTAGGAAACATAATTCTCTACAAAAAAGGTCTCTTAACATTTTGCCATAGCTCACTTCGTTTCCGAGATATTTGCAGATTTATCTCAAGGGAAGGGGTCTGACGGACATATTTCGAGATATTTCTTCTTCTTGTTGTTCTTCTTCTGCACAGCTAAGCTCGAAGTGGCATTTGCAGCTCGCAATAGTGCAGAGTTATCTCAAAGAAAGAGGCCACGGTGTTTCTGTACCTCTATTATGTTGGTGCAGCTTCGGAACTTTTAAATATCTTGATATATCTCGAGAACTACGCATCTGATCAAAAAATATCATAGAACATAAAAAGTAGGAAACTTAATTCTCTACAAAAAAGGTCTCTTAACATTTTGCCATAGCTCGCTTCGTTTCCGAGATATTTGCAGATTTATCTCAAGGGACGTGGCCTGACGGACATATTTCGAGATATTTCTTCTTCTTGTTGTTCTTCTTCTGCACAGCTAAGCTGGAAGTGGCATTTGCAGGTCGCAATAGTGCAGAGTTATCTCAAAGAAAGGGGCCACGGTGTTTCTGTATCTCTATTATGTTGGTGCGGCTTCGGAATTTTTAAATATCTCGATATATCTCGAAAACTACGCTTCTGATTAAAAAATATCATAGAACATAAAAAGTAGGAAACTTAATTCTCGACAAAAAAGGTCTCTTAACATTTTCCCATAGCTGGCATCGTTTCCGAGATATTTGCAGATTTAGCTCAAGGGAAGGGGCCTGACGGACATATTCCGAGATATTTCTTCTTCTTGATGTTCCTCTTCTGCACAGCTAAGCTGGAAGTGGCATTTGCAGCTCGCAATAGTGCAGAGTTATCTCAAAGAAAGGGGCCACGGTGTTTCTGTATCTCTATTATGTTGGTGCGGCTTCGGAACTTTTAAATATCTTGATATATCTCGAGAACTACGCATCTGATCAAAAAATATCATAGAACATAAAAAGTAGGAAACATAATTCTCTACAAAAAAGGTCTCTTAACATTTTGGCATAGCTCGCTTCGTTTCCGAGATATTTGCAGATATATCTCAAGGGAAGGGGCCTGACGGACATATTTCGAGATATTTCTTCTTCTTGTTGTTCTTCTTCTGCACAGCTAAGCTGGAAGTGGCATTTGCGGCTCGCACTGGTGCAGAGTTATCTCAAAGAAAGGGGCCACGGTGTTTCTGTATCTCTATTATGTTGGTGCGGCTTCGGAACTTTTAAATATCTTGATATATCTCGAGAACTACGCATCTGATCAAAAAATATCATAGAAGCTAAAAAGTAGGAAACTTAATTCTCTACAAATATGGTCCCTTAACATTTTGCAATAGCTCGCTTCGTTTCCGAGATATTTGCTGATTTATCTCAAGGGAAGGGGCCTGACGGACATATTTCGAGATATTTCTTCTTCTTCTTGTTCTTCTTCTGCACAGCTAAGCTGGAAGTGGCATTTGCGGCTCGCACTAGTGCAGAGTTATCTCAAAGAAAGGGGCCACGGTGTTTCTGTATCTCTATTCTGTTGGTGCGGCTTCGGAACTTTTAAATATCTCGATATATCTCGAAAACTACGCTTCTGATCAAAAAGTATCATAGAACGTAAATTGTAGGAAACATAATTCTCTCCAAAAAGGTCTCTTAACATTTTGCCATAGCTCGCTTCGTTTCCGAGATATTTGCAGATTCAGCTCAAAGGAACGGGTCTGACGGACATATTTCGAGATATTTCTTGTTCTTGTTGTTCTTCTTCTGCACAGCTAAGCTGGAAGTGGCATTTACAGCTCGCAATAGTGCAGAGTTATCTCAAGGAAAGGGGCCACGGTGTTTCTGTATCTCTATTATGTTGGTGCGGCTTCGGAACTTTTAAATATCTTGATATATCTCGAGAACTACGCATCTGATCAAAAAATATCATAGAACATAAAAAGTAGGAAACATAATTCTCTACAAAAAAGGTCTGTTAACATTTTGGCATAGCTCGCTTCGTTTCCGAGATATTTGCAGATATATCTCAAGGGAAGGGGCCTGACGGACATATTTCGAGATATTTCTTCTTCTTGTTGTTCTTCTTCTGCACAGCTAAGCTGGAAGTGGCATTTACAGCTCGCAATAGTGCAGAGTCATCTCAAAGAAAGGTGCCACGGTGTTTCTGTACCTCTATTCTGTTGGTGCGGCTTCGGAACTTTTAAATATCTCGATATATCTCGAAAACTACGCTTCTGATCAAAAAGTATCATAGAACGTAAATTGTAGGAAACATAATTCTCTACAAAAAAGGTCTCTTAACATTTTGCCATAGCTCACTTCGTTTCCGAGATATTTGCAGATTTATCTCAAGGGAAGGGGTCTGACGGACATATTTCGAGATATTTCTTCTTCTTGTTGTTCTTCTTCTGCACAGCTAAGCTCGAAGTGGCATTTGCAGCTCGCAATAGTGCAGAGTTATCTCAAAGAAAGAGGCCACGGTGTTTCTGTACCTCTATTATGTTGGTGCAGCTTCGGAACTTTTAAATATCTTGATATATCTCGAGAACTACGCATCTGATCAAAAAATATCATAGAACATAAAAAGTAGGAAACTTAATTCTCTACAAAAAAGGTCTCTTCACATTTTGCCATAGCTCGCTTCGTTTCCGAGATATTTGCAGATTTATCTCAAGGGACGTGGCCTGACGGACATATTTCGAGATATTTCTTCTTCTTGTTGTTCTTCTTCTGCACAGCTAAGCTGGAAGTGGCATTTGCAGGTCGCAATAGTGCAGAGTTATCTCAAAGAAAGGGGCCACGGTGTTTCTGTATCTCTATTATGTTGGTGCGGCTTCGGAATTTTTAAATATCTCGATATATCTCGAAAACTACGCTTCTGATTAAAAAATATCATAGAACATAAAAAGTAGGAAACTTAATTCTCGACAAAAAAGGTCTCTTAACATTTTCCCATAGCTGGCATCGTTTCCGAGATATTTGCAGATTTAGCTCAAGGGAAGGGGCCTGACGGACATATTCCGAGATATTTCTTCTTCTTGATGTTCCTCTTCTGCACAGCTAAGCTGGAAGTGGCATTTGCAGGTCGCAATAGTGCAGAGTTATCTCAAAGAAAGGGGCCACGGTGTTTCTGTATCTCTATTATGTTGGTGCGGCTTCGGAACTTTTAAATCTCTTGATATATCTCGAGAACTACGCATCTGATCAAAAAATATCATAGAACATAAATTGTAGGAAACATGATTCTCTACAAAAAAGGTCTCTTAACATTTTGCCATACCTCGCTTCGTTTCCGAGATATTTGCAGATTTATCTCAAGGGAAGTGGCCTGACGGACATATTTCGAGATATTTCTTCTTCTTGTTGTTCTTCTTCTGCACAGCTAAGCTGGAAGTGGCATTTGCGGCTCGCACTAGTGCAGAGTTATCTCAAAGAAAGGGGCCACGGTGTTTCTGTATCTCTATTATGTTGGTGCGGCTTCGGAACTTTTAAATATCTCGATATATCTCGAAAACTACGCTTCTGATGAAAAAATGTCATAGAACATAAATTGTAGGAAACAAAATTCTCTACAAAAAACGTCTCTTAACATTTTGCCATAGCTCGCTTCGTTTCCGAGATATTTGCAGATTCAGCTCAAAGGAACGGGTCTGACGGACATATTTCGAGATATTTCTTCTTCTTGTTGTTCTTCTTCTGCACAGCTAAGCTGGAAGTGGCATTTACAGCTCGCAATAGTGCAGAGTTATCTCAAGGAAAGGGGCCACGGTGTTTCTGTATCTCTATTATGTTGGTGCGGCTTCGGAACTTTTAAATATCTTGATATATCTCGAGAACTACGCATCTGATCAAAAAATATCATAGAACATAAAAAGTAGGAAACATAATTCTCTACAAAAAAGGTCTCTTAACATTTTGGCATAGCTCGCTTCGTTTCCGAGATATTTGCAGATATATCTCAAGGGAAGGGGCCTGACGGACATATTTCGAGATATTTCTTCTTCTTGTTGTTCTTCTTCTGCACAGCTAAGCTGGAAGTGGCATTTGCGGCTCGCACTGGTGCAGAGTTATCTCAAAGAAAGGGGCCACGGTGTTTCTGTATCTCTATTATGTTGGTGCGGCTTCGGAACTTTTAAATATCTTGATATATCTCGAGAACTACGCATCTGATCAAAAAACATCATAGAAGCTAAAAAGTAGGAAACTTAATTCTCTACAAATATGGTCCCTTAACATTTTGCAATAGCTCGCTTCGTTTCCGAGATATTTGCTGATTTATCTCAAGGGAAGGGGCCTGACGGACATATTTCGAGATATTTCTTCTTCTTCTTGTTCTTCTTCTGCACAGCTAAGCTGGAAGTGGCATTTGCGGCTCGCACTAGTGCAGAGTTATCTCAAAGAAAGGGGCCACGGTGTTTCTGTATCTCTATTCTGTTGGTGCGGCTTCGGAACTTTTAAATATCTCGATATATCTCGAAAACTACGCTTCTGATCAAAAAGTATCATAGAACGTAAATTGTAGGAAACATAATTCTCTACAAAAAAGGTCTCTTAACATTTTGCCATAGCTCGCTTCGTTTCCGAGATATTTGCAGATTCAGCTCAAAGGAACGGGTCTGACGGACATATTTCGAGATATTTCTTGTTCTTGTTGTTCTTCTTCTGCACAGCTAAGCTGGAAGTGGCATTTACAGCTCGCAATAGTGCAGAGTTATCTCAAGGAAAGGGGCCACGGTGTTTCTGTATCTCTATTATGTTGGTGCGGCTTCGGAACTTTTAAATATCTTGATATATCTCGAGAACTACGCATCTGATCAAAAAATATCATAGAACATAAAAAGTAGGAAACATAATTCTCTACAAAAAAGGTCTGTTAACATTTTGGCATAGCTCGCTTCGTTTCCGAGATATTTGCAGATATATCTCAAGGGAAGGGGCCTGACGGACATATTTCGAGATATTTCTTCTTCTTGTTGTTCTTCTTCTGCACAGCTAAGCTGGAAGTGGCATTTACAGCTCGCAATAGTGCAGAGTCATCTCAAAGAAAGGTGCCACGGTGTTTCTGTACCTCTATTCTGTTGGTGCGGCTTCGGAACTTTTAAATATCTCGATATATCTCGAAAACTACGCTTCTGATCAAAAAGTGTCATAGAACGTAAATTGTAGGAAACATAATTCTCTACAAAAAAGGTCTCTTAACATTTTGCCATAGCTCACTTCGTTTCCGAGATATTTGCTGATTTATCTCAAGGGAAGGGGCCTGACGGATATATTTCGAGATATTTCTTCTTCTTCTTGTTCTTCTTCTGCACAGCTAAGCTGGAAGTGGCATTTGCGGCTCGCACTAGTGCAGAGTTATCTCAAAGAAAGGGGCCACGGTGTTTCTGTATCTCTATTCTGTTGGTGCGGCTTCGGAACTTTTAAATATCTCGATATATCTCGAAAACTACGCTTCTGATCAAAAAGTATCATAGAACGTAAATTGTAGGAAACATAATTTTCTACAAAAAAGGTCTCTTAACATTTTGCCATAGCTCGCTTCGTTTCCGAGATATTTGCAGATTCATCTCAAAGGAACGGGTCTGACGGACATATTTCGAGATATTTCTTGTTCTTGTTGTTCTCCTTCTGCACAGCTAAGCTGGAAGTGGCATTTACAGCTCGCAATAGTGCAGAGTTATCTCAAGGAAAGGGGCCACGGTGTTTCTGTATCTCTATTATGTTGGTGCGGCTTCGGAACTTTTAAATATCTTGATATATCTCGAGAACTACGCATCTGATCAAAAAATATCATAGAACATAAAAAGTAGGAAACATAATTCTCTACAAAAAAGGTCTGTTAACATTTTGGCATAGCTCGCTTCGTTTCCGAGATATTTGCAGATATATCTCAAGGGAAGGGGCCTGACGGACATATTTCGAGATATTTCTTCTTCTTGTTGTTCTTCTTCTGCACAGCTAAGCTGGAAGTGGCATTTACAGCTCGCAATAGTGCAGAGTCATCTCAAAGAAAGGTGCCACGGTGTTTCTGTACCTCTATTCTGTTGGTGCGGCTTCGGAACTTTTAAATATCTCGATATATCTCGAAAACTACGCTTCTGATCAAAAAGTATCATAGAACGTAAATTGTAGGAAACATAATTCTCTACAAAAAAGGTCTCTTAACATTTTGCCATAGCTCACTTCGTTTCCGAGATATTTGCAGATTTATCTCAAGGGAAGGGGTCTGACGGACATATTTCGAGATATTTCTTCTTCTTGTTGTTCTTCTTCTGCACAGCTAAGCTCGAAGTGGCATTTGCAGCTCGCAATAGTGCAGAGTTATCTCAAAGAAAGAGGCCACGGTGTTTCTGTACCTCTATTATGTTGGTGCAGCTTCGGAACTTTTAAATATCTTGATATATCTCGAGAACTACGCATCTGATCAAAAAATATCATAGAACATAAAAAGTAGGAAACTTAATTCTCTACAAAAAAGGTCTCTTAACATTATGCCATAGCTCGCTTCGTTTCCGAGATATTTGCAGATTTATCTCAAGGGACGTGGCCTGACGGACATATTTCGAGATATTTCTTCTTCTTGTTGTTCTTCTTCTGCACAGCTAAGCTGGAAGTGGCATTTACAGCTCGCAATAGTGCAGAGTTATCTCAAGGAAAGGGGCCACGGTGTTTCTGTATCTCTATTCTGTTGGTGCGGCTTCGGAACTTTTAAATATCTCGATATATCTCGAAAACTACGCTTCTGATCAAAAAGTATCATAGAACGTAAATTGTAGGAAACATAATTTTCTACAAAAAAGGTCTCTTAACATTTTGCCATAGCTCGCTTCGTTTCCGAGATATTTGCAGATTCATCTCAAAGGAACGGGTCTGACGGACATATTTCGAGATATTTCTTGTTCTTGTTGTTCTCCTTCTGCACAGCTAAGCTGGAAGTGGCATTTACAGCTCGCAATAGTGCAGAGTTATCTCAAGGAAAGGGGCCACGGTGTTTCTGTATCTCTATTATGTTGGTGCGGCTTCGGAACTTTTAAATATCTTGATATATCTCGAGAACTACGCATCTGATCAAAAAATATCATAGAACATAAAAAGTAGGAAACATAATTCTCTACAAAAAAGGTCTGTTAACATTTTGGCATAGCTCGCTTCGTTTCCGAGATATTTGCAGATATATCTCAAGGGAAGGGGCCTGACGGACATATTTCGAGATATTTCTTCTTCTTGTTGTTCTTCTTCTGCACAGCTAAGCTGGAAGTGGCATTTACAGCTCGCAATAGTGCAGAGTCATCTCAAAGAAAGGTGCCACGGTGTTTCTGTACCTCTATTCTGTTGGTGCGGCTTCGGAACTTTTAAATATCTCGATATATCTCGAAAACTACGCTTCTGATCAAAAAGTATCATAGAACGTAAATTGTAGGAAACATAATTCTCTACAAAAAAGGTCTCTTAACATTTTGCCATAGCTCACTTCGTTTCCGAGATATTTGCAGATTTATCTCAAGGGAAGGGGTCTGACGGACATATTTCGAGATATTTCTTCTTCTTGTTGTTCTTCTTCTGCACAGCTAAGCTCGAAGTGGCATTTGCAGCTCGCAATAGTGCAGAGTTATCTCAAAGAAAGAGGCCACGGTGTTTCTGTACCTCTATTATGTTGGTGCAGCTTCGGAACTTTTAAATATCTTGATATATCTCGAGAACTACGCATCTGATCAAAAAATATCATAGAACATAAAAAGTAGGAAACTTAATTCTCTACAAAAAAGGTCTCTTAACATTATGCCATAGCTCGCTTCGTTTCCGAGATATTTGCAGATTTATCTCAAGGGACGTGGCCTGACGGACATATTTCGAGATATTTCTTCTTCTTGTTGTTCTTCTTCTGCACAGCTAAGCTGGAAGTGGCATTTACAGCTCGCAATAGTGCAGAGTTATCTCAAGGAAAGGGGCCACGGTGTTTCTGTATCTCTATTATGTTGGTGCGGCTTCGGAACTTTTAAATATCTTGATATATCTCGAGAACTACGCATCTGATCAAAAAATATCATAGAACATAAAAAGTAGGAAACATAATTCTCTACAAAAAAGGTCTCTTAACATTTTGGCATAGCTCGCTTCGTTTCCGAGATATTTGCAGATATATCTCAAGGGAAGGGGCCTGACGGACATATTTCGAGATATTTCTTCTTCTTGTTGTTCTTCTTCTGCACAGCTAAGCTGGAAGTGGCATTTGCGGCTCGCACTGGTGCAGAGTTATCTCAAAGAAAGGGGCCACGGTGTTTCTGTATCTCTATTATGTTGGTGCGGCTTCGGAACTTTTAAATATCTTGATATATCTCGAGAACTACGCATCTGATCAAAAAATATCATAGAAGCTAAAAAGTAGGAAACTTAATTCTCTACAAATATGGTCCCTTAACATTTTGCAATAGCTCGCTTCGTTTCCGAGATATTTGCTGATTTATCTCAAGGGAAGGGGCCTGACGGACATATTTCGAGATATTTCTTCTTCTTCTTGTTCTTCTTCTGCACAGCTAAGCTGGAAGTGGCATTTGCGGCTCCCACTAGTGCAGAGTTATCTCAAAGAAAGGGGCCACGGTGTTTCTGTATCTCTATTCTGTTGGTGCGGCTTCGGAACTTTTAAATATCTCGATATATCTCGAAAACTACGCTTCTGATCAAAAAGTATCATAGAACGTAAATTGTAGGAAACATAATTCTCTACAAAAAAGGTCTCTTAACATTTTGCCATAGCTCGCTTCGTTTCCGAGATATTTGCAGATTCAGCTCAAAGGAACGGGACTGACGGACATATTTCGAGATATTTCTTGTTCTTGTTGTTCTTCTTCTGCACAGCTAAGCTGGAAGTGGCATTTACAGCTCGCAATAGTGCAGAGTTATCTCAAGGAAAGGGGCCACGGTGTTTCTGTATCTCTATTATGTTGGTGCGGCTTCGGAACTTTTAAATATCTTGATATATCTCGAGAACTACGCATCTGATCAAAAAATATCATAGAACATAAAAAGTAGGAAACATAATTCTCTACAAAAAAGGTCTGTTAACATTTTGGCATAGCTCGCTTCGTTTCCGAGATATTTGCAGATATATCTCAAGGGAAGGGGCCTGACGGACATATTTCGAGATATTTCTTCTTCTTGTTGTTCTTCTTCTGCACAGCTAAGCTGGAAGTGGCATTTACAGCTCGCAATAGTGCAGAGTCATCTCAAAGAAAGGTGCCACGGTGTTTCTGTATCTCTATTATGTTGGTGCGGCTTCGGAACTTTTAAATATCTTGATATATCTCGAGAACTACGCATCTGATCAAAAAATATCATAGAGCATAAAAAGTAGGAAACTTAATTCTCTACAAAAAATGTCTCTTAACATTTTGCCATAGCTCGCTTCGTTTCCGAGATATTTGCAGATTTATCTCAAGGGAAGGGGCCTGACGGACATATTTCGAGATATTTCTTCTTCTTCTTGTTCTTCTTCTGCACAGCTAAGCTGGAAGTGGCATTTGCGGCTCGCACTAGTGCAGAGTTATCTCAAAGAAAGGGGCCACGGTGTTTCTGTATCTCTATTATGTTGGTGCGGCTTCGGAACTTTTAAATATCTTGATATATCTCGAGAACTACGCATCTGATCAAAAAATATCATAGAAGCTAAAAAGTAGGAAACTTAATTCTCTACAAATATGGTCCCTTAACATTTTGCAATAGCTCGCTTCGTTTCCGAGATATTTGCTGATTTATCTCAAGGGAAGGGGCCTGACGGACATATTTCGAGATATTTCTTCTTCTTCTTGTTCTTCTTCTGCACAGCTAAGCTGGAAGTGGCATTTGCGGCTCGCACTAGTGCAGAGTTATCTCAAAGAAAGGGGCCACGGTGTTTCTGTATCTCTATTCTGTTGGTGCGGCTTCGGAACTTTTAAATATCTCGATATATCTCGAAAACTACGCTTCTGATCAAAAAGTATCATAGAACGTAAATTGTAGGAAACATAATTCTCTACAAAAAAGGTCTCTTAACATTTTGCCATAGCTCACTTCGTTTCCGAGATATTTGCAGATATATCTCAAGGGAAGGGGCCTGACGGACATATTTCGAGATATTTCTTCTTCTTGTTGTTCTTCTTCTGCACAGCTAAGCTGGAAGTGGCATTTACAGCTCGCAATAGTGCAGAGTCATCTCAAAGAAAGGTGCCACGGTGTTTCTGTATCTCTATTATGTTGGTGCGGCTTCGGAACTTTTAAATATCTTGATATATCTCGAGAACTACGCATCTGATCAAAAAATATCATACAGCATAAAAAGTAGGAAACTTAATTCTCTACAAAAAATGTCTCTTAACATTTTGCCATAGCTCGCTTCGTTTCCGAGATATTTGCAGATTTATCTCAAGGGAAGGGGCCTGACGGACATATTTCGAGATATTTCTTCTTCTTCTTGTTCTTCTTCTGCACAGCTAAGCTGGAAGTGGCATTTGCGGCTCGCACTAGTGCAGAGTTATCTCAAAGAAAGGGGCCACGGTGTTTCTGTATCTCTATTATGTTGGTGCGGCTTCGGAACTTTTAAATATCTTGATATATCTCGAGAACTACGCATCTGATCAAAAAATATCATAGAAGCTAAAAAGTAGGAAACTTAATTCTCTACAAATATGGTCCCTTAACATTTTGCAATAGCTCGCTTCGTTTCCGAGATATTTGCTGATTTATCTCAAGGGAAGGGGCCTGACGGACATATTTCGAGATATTTCTTCTTCTTCTTGTTCTTCTTCTGCACAGCTAAGCTGGAAGTGGCATTTGCGGCTCGCACTAGTGCAGAGTTATCTCAAAGAAAGGGGCCACGGTGTTTCTGTATCTCTATTATGTTGGTGCGGCTTCGGAATTTTTAAATATCTCGATATATCTCGAAAACTACGCTTCTGATTAAAAAATATCATAGAACATAAAAAGTAGGAAACTTAATTCTCGACAAAAAAGGTCTCTTAACATTTTCCCATAGCTGGCATCGTTTCCGAGATATTTGCAGATTTAGCTCAAGGGAAGGGGCCTGACGGACATATTCCGAGATACTTCTTCTTCTTGATGTTCCTCTTCTGCACAGCTAAGCTGGAAGTGGCATTTGCAGCTCGCAATAGTGGAGAGTTATCTCATAGAAAGGGGCCACGGTGTTTCTGTATCTCTATTATGTTGGTGCGGCTTCGGAACTTTTAAATATCTTGATATATCTCGAGAACTACGCTTCTGATCAAAAAATGTCATAGAACATAAATTGTAGGAAACAAAATTCTCTACAAAAAACGTCTCTTAACATTTTGCCATAGCTCGCTTCGTTTCCGAGATATTTGCAGATTCAGCTCAAAGGAACGGGTCTGACGGACATATTTCGAGATATTCCTTCTTCTTGTTGTTCTTCTTCTGCACAGCTAAGCTGGAAGTGGCATTTACAGCTCGCAATAGTGCAGAGTTATCTCAAGGAAAGGGGCCACGGTGTTTCTGTATCTCTATTATGTTGGTGCGGCTTCGGAACTTTTAAATATCTTGATATATCTCGAGAACTACGCATCTGATCAAAAAATATCATAGAACATAAAAAGTAGGAAACATAATTCTCTACAAAAAAGGTCTCTTAACATTTTGGCATAGCTCGCTTCGTTTCCGAGATATTTGCAGATATATCTCAAGGGAAGGGGCCTGACGGACATATTTCGAGATATTTCTTCTTCTTGTTGTTCTTCTTCTGCACAGCTAAGCTGGAAGTGGCATTTGCGGCTCGCACTGGTGCAGAGTTATCTCAAAGAAAGGGGCCACGGTGTTTCTGTATCTCTATTATGTTGGTGCGGCTTCGGAACTTTTAAATATCTTGATATATCTCGAGAACTACGCATCTGATCAAAAAATATCATAGAAGCTAAAAAGTAGGAAACTTAATTCTCTACAAATATGGTCCCTTAACATTTTGCAATAGCTCGCTTCGTTTCCGAGATATTTGCTGATTTATCTCAAGGGAAGGGGCCTGACGGACATATTTCGAGATATTTCTTCTTCTTCTTGTTATTCTTCTGCACAGCTAAGCTGGAAGTGGCATTTGCGGCTCGCACTAGTGCAGAGTTATCTCAAAGAAAGGGGCCACGGTGTTTCTGTATCTCTATTCTGTTGGTGCGGCTTCGGAACTTTTAAATATCTCGATATATCTCGAAAACTACGCTTCTGATCAAAAAGTATCATAGAACGTAAATTGTAGGAAACATAATTCTCTACAAGAAAGGTCTCTTAACATTTTGCCATAGCTCGCTTCGTTTCCGAGATATTTGCAGATTCAGCTCAAAGGAACGGGACTGACGGACATATTTCGAGATATTTCTTGTTCTTGTTGTTCTTCTTCTGCACAGCTAAGCTGGAAGTGGCATTTACAGCTCGCAATAGTGCAGAGTTATCTCAAGGAAAGGGGCCACGGTGTTTCTGTATCTCTATTATGTTGGTGCGGCTTCGGAACTTTTAAATATCTTGATATATCTCGAGAACTACGCATCTGATCAAAAAATATCATAGAACATAAAAAGTAGGAAACATAATTCTCTACAAAAAAGGTCTGTTAACATTTTGGCATAGCTCGCTTCGTTTCCGAGATATTTGCAGATATATCTCAAGGGAAGGGGCCTGACGGACATATTTCGAGATATTTCTTCTTCTTGTTGTTCTTCTTCTGCACAGCTAAGCTGGAAGTGGCATTTACAGCTCGCAATAGTGCAGAGTCATCTCAAAGAAAGGTGCCACGGTGTTTCTGTATCTCTATTATGTTGGTGCGGCTTCGGAACTTTTAAATATCTTGATATATCTCGAGAACTACGCATCTGATCAAAAAATATCATAGAGCATAAAAAGTAGGAAACTTAATTCTCTACAAAAAATGTCTCTTAACATTTTGCCATAGCTCGCTTCGTTTCCGAGATATTTGCAGATTTATCTCAAGGGAAGGGGCCTGACGGACATATTTCGAGATATTTCTTCTTCTTCTTGTTCTTCTTCTGCACAGCTAAGCTGGAAGTGGCATTTGCGGCTCGCACTAGTGCAGAGTTATCTCAAAGAAAGGGGCCACGGTGTTTCTGTATCTCTATTATGTTGGTGCGGCTTCGGAACTTTTAAATATCTTGATATATCTCGAGAACTACGCATCTGATCAAAAAATACCATAGAAGCTAAAAAGTAGGAAACTTAATTCTCTACAAATATGGTCCCTTAACATTTTGCAATAGCTCGCTTCGTTTCCGAGATATTTGCTGATTTATCTCAAGGGAAGGAGCCTGACGGACATATTTCGAAATATTTCTTCTTCTTCTTGTTCTTCTTCTGCACAGCTAAGCTGGAAGTGGCATTTGCAGCTCGCAATAGTGCAGAGTTATCTCAAAGAAAGAGGCCACGGTGTTTCTGTACCTCTATTATGTTGGTGCAGCTTCGGAACTTTTAAATATCTTGATATATCTCGAGAACTACGCATCTGATCAAAAAATGTCATAGAACATAAATTGTAGGAAACAGAATTCTCTACAAAAAACGTCTGTTAACATTTTGCCATAGCTCGCTTCGTTTCCGAGATATTTGCAGATTCAGCTCAAAGGAACGGGTCTGACGGACATATTTCGAGATATTTCTTCTTCTTGTTGTTCTTCTTCTGCACAGCTAAGCTGGAAGTGGCATTTACAGCTCGCAATAGTGCAGAGTTATCTCAAGGAAAGGGGCCACGGTGTTTCTGTATCTCTATTATGTTGGTGCGGCTTCGGAACTTTTAAATATCTTGATATATCTCGAGAACTACGCATCTGATCAAAAAATATCATAGAACATAAAAAGTAGGAAACATAATTCTCTACAAAAAAGGTCTCTTAACATTTTGGCATAGCTCGCTTCGTTTCCGAGATATTTGCAGATATATCTCAAGGGAAGGGGCCTGACGGACATATTGCGAGATATTTCTTCTTCTTGTTGTTCTTCTTCTGCACAGCTAAGCTGGAAGTGGCATTTGCGGCTCGCATTAGTGCAGAGTTATCTCAAAGAAAGGGGCCACGGTGTTTCTGTATCTCTATTATGTTGGTGCGGCTTCGGAACTTTTAAATATCTCGATATATCTCGAAAACTACGCTTCTGATCAAAAAATATCATAGAACATAAAAAGTAGGAAACTTAATTCTCTACAAATAACGTCTATTAACATTTTGCTATAGCTCGCTTCGTTTCCGAGATATTTGCAGATTTATCTCAAGGGAAGGGGCATGACGGACATATTTCGAGATATTTCTTCTTCTTGTTGTTCTTCTTCTGCACAGCTAAGCTGGAAGTGGCATTTGCAGCTCGTAATAGTGCAGAGTTATTTCAAAGACAGCGGCCACGGTGTTTCTGTATCTCTATTATGTTGGTGCGGCTTCGGAGCTTTTAAATATCTTGATATATCTCGAGAACTACGCATCTGATCAAAAAATATCATAGAACATAAAAAGTAGGAAACTTAATTCTCCACAAAAAAGGTCTCTTAACATTTTGCCATAGCTCGCTTCGTTTCCGAGATATTTGCAGATTTATCTCAAGGGAAGGGGCCTGACGGACATATTTCGAGATATTTCTTCTTCTTGTTGTTCTTCTTCTGCACAGCTAAGCTGGAAGTGGCATTTACAGCTCGCAATAGTGCAGAGTTATCTCAAAGAAAGGTGCCACGGTGTTTCTGTATCACTATTATGTTGGTGCGGCTTCGGAACTTTTAAATATCTTGATATATCTCGAGAACTACGCATCTGATCAAAAAATATCATAGAGCATAAAAAGTAGGAAACTTAATTCTCCACAGAAAATGTCTCTTAACATTTTGCCATAGCTCGCTTCGTTTCCGAGATATTTGCAGATTAATCTCAAGGGAAGGGGCCTGACGGACATATTTCGAGATATTTCTTCTTCTTCTTGTTCTTCTTCTGCACAGCTAAGCTGGAAGTGGCATTTGCGGCTCGCACTAGTGCAGGGTTATCTCAAAGAAAGGGGCCACGGTGTTTCTGTATCTCTATTATGTTGGTGCGGCTTCGGAACTTTTAAATATCTCGATATATCTCGAAAACTACGCTTCTGATCAAAAAATATCATAGAACATAAATTGTAGGAAACAAAATTCTCTACAAAAAACGTCTCTTAACATTTTGCCATAGCTCGCTTCGTTTCCGTGATATTTGCAGATTCAGCTCAAAGGAACGGGTCTGACGGACATATTTCGAGATATTTCTTCTTCTTGTTGTTCTCCTTCTGCACAGCTAAGCTGGAAGTGGCATTTACAGCTCGCAATAGTGCAGAGTTATCTCAAGGAAAGGGGCCACGGTGTTTCTGTATCTCTATTATGTTGGTGCGGCTTCGGAACTTTTAAATATCTTGATATATCTCGAGAACTACGCATCTGATCAAAAAATATCATAGAACATAAAAAGTAGGAAACATAATTCTCTACAAAAAAGGTCTCTTAACATTTTGGCATAGCTCGCTTCGTTTCCGAGATATTTGCAGATATATCTCAAGGGAAGGGGCCTGACGGACATATTTCGAGATATTTCTTCTTCTTGTTGTTCTTCTTCTGCACAGCTAAGCTGGAAGTGGCATTTGCGGCTCGCACTGGTGCAGAGTTATCTCAAAGAAAGGGGCCACGGTGTTTCTGTATCTCTATTATGTTGGTGCGGCTTCGGAACTTTTAAATATCTTGATATATCTCGAGAACTACGCATCTGATCAAAAAATATCATAGAAGCTAAAAAGTAGGAAACTTAATTCTCTTCAAATAAGGTCCCTTAACATTTTGCAATAGCTCGCTTCGTTTCCGAGATATTTGCAGATTTATCTCAAGGGAAGGGGCCTGACGGACATATTTCGAGATATTTCTTCTTCTTGTTGTTCTTCTTCTGCACAGCTAAGCTGGAAGTGGCATTTGCAGCTCGCACTAGTGCAGAGTTATCTCAAAGAAAGGGGCCACCGTGTTTCTGTATCTCTATTATGTTGGTGCGGCTTCGGAACTTTTAAATATCTTGATATATCTCGAGAACTACGCATCTGATCAAAAAATATCATAGAACATAAAAAGTAGGAAACTTAATTCTCTACAAAAAAGGTCTCTTAACATTTTCCCATAGCTGGCATCGTTTCCGAGATATCTGCAGATTTAGCTCAAGGGAAGGGGCCTGACGGTCATATTCCGAGATATTTCTTCTTCTTGTTGTTCCTCTTCTGCACAGCTAAGCTGGAAGTGGCATTTGCAGCTCACAATAGTGCAGAGTTATCTCAAAGAAAGGGGCCACGGTGTTTCTGTATCTCTATTATGTTGGTGCGGCTTCGGAACTTTTAAATATCTCGATATATCTCGAAAACTACGCTTCTGATCAAAAAATATTATAGAAGGTAAATTGTAGGAAACATAATTCTCTACAAAAAAGGTCTCTTAACATTTTGCCATAGCTCGCTTCGTTTCCGAGATATTTGCAGATTTATCTCAAGGGAAGGGGCCTAACGGACATATTTCGAGATATTTCTTCTTCTTGTTGTTCTTCTTCTGCACAGCTAAGCTGGAAGTGGCATTTGCAGGTCGCAATAGTGCAGAGTTATCTCAAAGAAAGGGGCCACGGTGTTTCTGTATCTCTATTATGTTGGTGCGGCTTCGGAACTTTTAAATATCTCGATATATCTCGAAAACTACGCTTCTGATCAAAAAGTATCATAGAACGTAAAGTGTAGGAAACATAATTCTCTACAAAAAAGGTCTCTTAACATTTTGCCATAGCTCACTTCGTTTCCGAGATATTTGCAGATTTATCTCAAGGGAAGGGGTCTGACGGACATATTTCGAGATATTTCTTCTTCTTGTTGTTCTTCTTCTGCACAGCTAAACTGGAAGTGGCATTTCCAGCTCGCAATCGTGCAGAGTTATCTCAAAGAAAGGGGCCACGGTGTTTCTGTATCTCTATTATGTTGGTGCGGCTTCGGAACTTTTAAATATCTTGATATATCTCGAGAACTACGCCTCTGATCAAAAAATATCATAGAAGATAAAAAGTAGGAAACTTAATTCTCTACAAAAAAGGTCTCTTAACATTTTGCCATAGCTCGCTTCGTTTCCGAGATATTTGCAGATTTATCTCAAGGGAAGTGGCCTGACGGACATATTTCGAGATATTTCTTCTTCTTGTTGTTCTTCTTCTGCACAGCTAAGATGGAAGTGGCATTTGCAGCTCGCAATAGTGCAGAGTTATCTCAAAGAAAGAGGCCACGGTGTTTCTGTACCTCTATTATGTTGGTGCAGCTTCGGAACTTTTAAATATCTTGATATATCTCGAGAACTACGCATCTGATCAAAAAATATCATAGAATATAGAAAGTAGGAAACTTAATTCTCTACAAAAAAGGTCTCTTAAGATTTTGCCATAGCTCGCTTCGTTTCCGAGATATTTGCAGATTTATCTCAAGGGAAGTGGCCTGACGGACATATTTCGAGATATTTCTTCTTCTTGTTGTTCTTCTTCTGCACAGCTAAGCTGGAAGTGGCATTTGCAGCTCGCAATAGTGCAGAGTTATCTCAAAGAAAGGGGCCACGGTGTTTCTGTATCTCTATTATGTTGGTGCAGCTTCGGAACTTTTAAATATCTCGATATATCTCGAAAACTACGCTTCTGATCAAAAAATATCATAGAACATAAATTGTAGGAAACATAATTCTCTACAAAAAAGGTCTCTGAACGTTTTGCATTAGCTCGCTTCGTTTCCGAGATATTTGCAGATTTATCTGAAGGGAAGGGTCCTGACGGACATATTTCGAGATATTTCTTCTTCTTGTTGTTCTTCTTCTGCACAGCTAAGCTGGAAGTGGCATTTCCAGCTCGCAATCGTGCAGAGTTATCTCAAAGAAAGGGGCCACGGTGTTTCTGTATCTCTATTATGTAGGTGCGGCTTCGGAACTTTTAAATATCTTGATATATCTCGAGAACTACGCCTCTGATCGAAAAATATCATAGAACATGAAAAGTAGGAAACTTAATTCTCTACAAAAAAGGTCTCTTAACATTTTGCCATAGCTCGCTTCGTTTCCGAGATATTTGCAGATTTATCTCAAGGGAAGGGGCCTGACGGACATATTTCGAGATATTTCTTCTTCTTGTTGTTCTTCTTCTGCACAGCTAAGCTGGAAGTGGCATTTGCAGCGCGCAATAGTGCAGAGTTATCTCAAAGAAAGGGGCCACCGTGTTTCTGTATCTCTATTATGTTGGTGCGGCTTCGGAACTTTTAAATATCTTGATATATCTCGAGAACTACGCATCTGATCAAAAAATATCATAGAACATAAAAAGTAGGAAACTTAATTCTCTACAAAAAAGGTCTCTTAACATTTTCCCATAGCTGGCATCGTTTCCGAGATATTTGCAGATTTAGCTCAAGGGAAGGGGCCTGACGGACATATTCCGAGATATTTCTTCTTCTTGATGTTCCTCTTCTGCACAGCTAAGCTGGAAGTGGCATTTGCAGCTCGCAATAGTGCAGAGTTATCTCAAAGAAAGGGGCCACGGTGTTTCTGTATCTCTATTATGTTGGTGCGGCTTCGGAACTTTTAAATCTCTTGATATATCTCGAGAACTACGCATCTGATCAAAAAATATCATAGAACATAAATTGTAGGAAACATGATTCTCTACAAAAAAGGTCTCTTAACATTTTGCCATACCTCGCTTCGTTTCCGAGATATTTGCAGATTTATCTCAAGGGAAGTGGCCTGACGGACATATTTCGAGATATTTCTTCTTCTTGTTGTTCTTCTTCTGCACAGCTAAACTGGAAGTGGCATTTCCAGCTCGCAATCGTGCAGAGTTATCTCAAAGAAAGGGGCCACGGTGTTTCTGTATCTCTATTATGTTGGTGCGGCTTCGGAACTTTTAAATATCTTGATATATCTCGAGAACTACGCCTCTGATCAAAAAATATCATAGAAGATAAAAAGTAGGAAACTTAATTCTCTACAAAAAAGGTCTCTTAACATTTTGCCATAGCTCGCTTCGTTTCCGAGATATTTGCAGATTTATCTCAAGGGAAGTGGCCTGACGGACATATTTCGAGATATTTCTTCTTCTTGTTGTTCTTCTTCTGCACAGCTAAGCTGGAAGTGGCATTTGCAGCTCGCAATAGTGCAGAGTTATCTCAAAGAAAGAGGCCACGGTGTTTCTGTACCTCTATTATGTTGGTGCAGCTTCGGAACTTTTAAATATCTTGATATATCTCGAGAACTACGCATCTGATCAAAAAATATCATAGAATATAGAAAGTAGGAAACTTAATTCTCTACAAAAAAGGTCTCTTAAGATTTTGCCATAGCTCGCTTCGTTTCCGAGATATTTGCAGATTTATCTCAAGGGAAGTGGCCTGACGGACATATTTCGAGATATTTCTTCTTCTTGTTGTTCTTCTTCTGCACAGCTAAGCTGGAAGTGGCATTTGCAGCTCGCAATAGTGCAGAGTTATCTCAAAGAAAGGGGCCACGGTGTTTCTGTATCTCTATTATGTTGGTGCAGCTTCGGAACTTTTAAATATCTCGATATATCTCGAAAACTACGCTTCTGATCAAAAAATATCATAGAACATAAATTGTAGGAAACATAATTCTCTACAAAAAAGGTCTGTGAACGTTTTGCCATAGCTCGCTTCGTTTCCGAGATATTTGCAGATTTATCTCAAGGGAAGGGTCCTGACGGACATATTTCGAGATATTTCTTCTTCTTGTTGTTCTTCTTCTGCACAGCTAAGCTGGAAGTGGCATTTCCAGCTCGCAATCGTGCAGAGTTATCTCAAAGAAAGGGGCCACGGTGTTTCTGTATCTCTATTATGTAGGTGCGGCTTCGGAACTTTTAAATATCTTGATATATCTCGAGAACTACGCCTCTGATCGAAAAATATCATAGAACATGAAAAGTAGGAAACTTAATTCTCTACAAAAAAGGTCTCTTAACATTTTGCCATAGCTCGCTTCGTTTCCGAGATATTTGCAGATTTATCTCAAGGCAAGGGGCCTGACGGACATATTTCGAGATATTTCTTCTTCTTGTTGTTCTTCTTCTGCACAGCTAAGCTGGAAGTGGCATTTGCAGCGCGCAATAGTGCAGAGTTATCTCAAAGAAAGGGGCCACCGTGTTTCTGTATCTCTATTATGTTGGTGCGGCTTCGGAACTTTTAAATATCTTGATATATCTCGAGAACTACGCATCTGATCAAAAAATATCATAGAACATAAAAAGTAGGAAACTTAATTCTCTACAAAAAAGGTCTCTTAACATTTTCCCATAGCTGGCATCGTTTCCGAGATATCTGCAAATTTAGCTCAAGGGAAGGGGACTGACGGACATATTCCGAGATATTTCTTCTTCTTGTTGTTCCTCTTCTGCACAGCTAAGCTGGAAGTGGCATTTGCAGCTCGCAATAGTGCAGAGTTATCTCAAAGAAAGAGGCCACGGTGTTTCTGTACCTCTATTATGTTCGGGGAGCTTCGGAACTTTTAAATATCTTGATATATCTCGAGAACTACGCATCTGATCAAAAAATATCATAGAATATAAAAAGTAGGAAACTTAATTCTCTACAAAAATGGTCTCTTAAGATTTTGCCATAGCTCGCTTCGTTTCCGAGATATTTGCAGATTTATCTCAAGGGAAGGGGACTGACGGACATACTTCGAGATATTTCTTCTTCTTGTTGTTCTTCTTCTGCACAGCTAAGCTCGAAGTGGCATTTGCAGCTCGCAATAGTGCAGAGTTATCCCAAAGAAAGGGGCCACGGTGTTTCTGTATCTCTATTATGTAGGTGCGGCTTCGGAACTTTTAAATATCTTGATATATCTCGAGAACTACGCATCTGATCAAAAAATATCATAGAAGATAAAAAGTAGGAAACTTAATTCTCTACAAAAAAGGTCTCTTAACATTTTGCCATAGCTCGCTTCGTTTCCGAGATATTTGCAGATATATCTCAAGGGAAGGGGCCTAACGGATATATTTCGAGATATTTCTTCTTCTTGTTGTTCTTCTTCTGCACAGCTAAGCTGGAAGTGGCATTTGCAGGTCGCAATAGTGCAGAGTTATCTCAAAGAAAGGGGCCACGGTGTTTCTGTATCTCTATTATGTTGGTGCGGCTTCGGAACTTTTAAATATCTCGATATATCTCGAAAACTACGCTTCTGATCAAAAAGTATCATAGAACGTAAATTGTAGGAAACATAATTCTCTACAAAAAAGGTCTCTCAACATTTTGCCATAGCTCACTTCGTTTCCGAGATATTTGCAGATTTATCTCAAGGGAAGGGGTCTGACGGACATATTTCGAGATATTTCTTCTTCTTGTTGTTCTTCTTCTGCACAGCTAAGCTCGAAGTGGCATTTGCAGCTCGCAATAGTGCAGAGTTATCTCAAAGAAAGAGGCCACGGTGTTTCTGTACCTCTATTATGTTGGTGCAGCTTCGGAACTTTTAAATATCTTGATATATCTCGAGAACTACGCATCTGATCAAAAAATATCATAGAACATAAAAAGTAGGAAACTTAATTCTCTACAAAAAAGGTCTCTTAACATTTTGCCATAGCTCGCTTCGTTTCCGAGATATTTGCAGATTTATCTCAAGGGAAGTGGCCTGACGGACATATTTCGAGATATTTCTTCTTCTTGTTGTTCTTCTTCTGCACAGCTAAGCTGGAAGTGGCATTTGCAGGTCGCAATAGTGCAGAGTTATCTCAAAGAAAGGGGCCACGGTGTTTCTGTATCTCTATTATGTTGGTGCGGCTTCTGAATTTTTAAATATCTCGATATATCTCGAAAACTACGCTTCTGATCAAAAAATATCATACAACATAAATTGTAGGAAACATAATTCTCTACAAAAAAGGTCTCTTAACATTTTGCCATAGCTCGCTTCGTTTCCGAGATATTTGCAGATTTATCTCAAGGGAAGGGGACTGACGGACATACTTCGAGATATTTCTTCTTCTTGTTGTTCTTCTTCTGCACAGCTAAGCTCGAAGTGGCATTTGCAGCTCGCAATAGTGCAGAGTTATGTCAAAGAAAGGGGCCACGGTGTTTCTGTATCTCCATTATGTTGGTGCGGCTTCGGAACTTTTAAATATCTTGATATATCTCGAGAACTACGCATCTGATCAAAAAATATCATAGAACATAAAAAGTAGGAAACTTAATTCTCTACAAAAAAGGTCTCTTAACATTTTGCCATAGCTCGCTTCGTTTCCGAGATATTTGCAGATTTATCCCAAGGGACGGGGCCTGACGGACATATTTCGAGATATTTCTTCTTCTTGTTGTTCTTCTTCTGCACAGCTAAGCTGGAAGTGGCATTTGCAGCGCGCAATAGTGCAGAGTTATCTCAAAGAAAGGGGCCACGGTGTTTCTGTATCTCTATTATGTTGGTGCGGCTTCGGAACTTTTAAATATCTTGATATATCTCGAGAACTACGCACCTGATCAAAAAATATCATACAAGATAAATTGTAGGAAACATAATTCTCTACAAAAAAGGTCTCTTAACATTTTGCCATAGCTCGCTTCGTTTCCGAGATATTTGCAGATTTATCTCAAGGGAAGGGGTCTGACGGACATATTTCGCGATATTTCTTCTTCTTGTTGTTCTTCCTCTGCACAGCTAAGCTGGAAGTGGCATTTGCAGCTCGCAATAGTGCAGAGTTATCTCAAAGAAAGGGGCCACGGTGTTTCTGTATCTCTATTATGTTGGTGCGGCTTCGGAATTTTTAAATATCTCGATATATCTCGAAAACGACGCTTCTGATCAAAAAATATCATAGAACGTAAATTGTAGGAAACATAATTCTCTACAAAAAAGGTCTCTTAACATTTTGCCATAGCTCACTTCGTTTCCGAGATATTTGCAGATTTATCTCAAGGGAAGGGGTGTGACGGACATATTTCGAGATATTTCTTCTTCTTGTTGTTCTTCTTCTGCACAGGTAAGCTCGAAGTGGCATTTGCAGCTCGCAATAGTGCAGAGTTATCTCAAAGAAAGGGGCCACGGTGTTTCTGTATCTCTATTATGTTGGTGCGGCTTCGGAACTTTTAAATATCTTGATATATCTCGAGGACTACGCATCTGATCAAAAAATATCATACAACATAAAAAGTAGGAAACTTAATTCTCTACAAAAAAGCTCTCTTAACATTTTGCCTTAGCTCGCTTCGTTTCTGAGATATTTGCAGATTTATCTCAAGGGAAGGTGCCTGACGGACATATGTCGAGATATTTCTTCTTCTTGTTGTTCTTCTTCTGCACAGCTAAGCTGGAAGTGGCATTTGCAGCTCGCAATAGTGCAGAGTTATCTCAAAGAAAGGGACCACGGTTTTTCTGTATCTCTATTATGTTGGTGCGGCTTCGGAACTTTTAAATATCTCGATATATCTCGAAAACTACGCTTCTGATCAAAAAATATCATGGAACATAAATTGTAGAAAACATAATTCTCTACAAAAAAGATCTCTTAACATTTTGCCATAGCTCGCTTCGTTTCCGAGATATTTGCAGATTTATCTTAAGGGAAGGGGTCTGACGGACATATTTCGAGATATTTCTTCTTCTTGTTGTTCTTCTTCTGCACAGCTAAGCTCGAAGTGGCATTGGCAGCTCGCAATAGTGCAGAGTTATGTCAAAGAAAGGGGCCACGGTGTTTCTGTATCTCCATTATGTTGGTGCCGCTTCGGAACTTTTAAATATCTTGATATATCTCGAGAAGTACGCATCTGATCAAAAACTATCATAGAACATAAAAAGTAGGAAACTTAATTCTCTACAAAAAAGGTCTCTTAACATTTTGCCATAGCTCGCTTCGTTTCCGAGATATTTGCAGATTTATCCCAAGGCAAGGGGCCTGACAGACATATTTCGAGATATTTCTTCTTCTTGTTGTTCTTCTTCTGCACAGCTAAGCTGGAAGTGGCATTGGCAGCGCGCAATAGTGCAGAGTTATCTCAAAGAAAGGGGCCACGGTGTTTCTGTATCTCTATTATGTTGGTGCGGCTTCGGAACTTTTAAATATCTTGATATATCTCGAGAACTACGCACCTGATCAAAAAATATCATACAACATAAATTGTAGGAAACATAATTCTCTACAAAAAAGGTCTCTTAACATTTTGCCATAGCTCGCTTCGTTTCCGAGATATTTGCAGATTTATCTCAAGGGAAGGGGTCTGACGGACATATTTCGAGATATTTCTTCTTCTTGTTGTTCTTCTTCTGCACAGCTAAGCTGGAAGTGGCATTTGCAGCTCGCAATAGTGCAGAGTTATCTCAAAGAAAGGGGCCACGGTTTTTCTGTATCTCTATTATGTTGGTGCGGCTTCGGAACTTTTAAATATCTCGATATATCTCGAAAACTACGCTTCTGATCAAAATATATCATACAACATAAATTGTAGGAAACATAATTCTCTACAAAAAATGTCTCTTAACATTTTGCCATAGCTCGCTTCGTTTCCGAGATATTTGCAAATTTATCTCAAGGGAAGGGGCCTGACGGACATATGTCGAGATATTTCTTCTTCTTGTTGTTCTTCTTCTGCACAGCTAAGCTGGAAGTGGCATTTGCAGCTCGCAATAGTGCAGAGTTATCTCAAAGAAAGGGGCCACGGTTTTTCTGTATCTCTATTATGTTGGTGCGGCTTCGGAACTTTTAAATATCTCGATATATCTCGAGAACTACGCATCTGATCAAAAAATATCATAGAAGATAAAAAGTGGGAAACTTAATTCTCTACAAAAAAGGTCTCTTAAGATTTTGCCATAGCTCGCTTCGTTTCCGAGATATTTGCAGATTTATCTCAAGGGAAGTGGCCTGACGGACATATTTCGAGATATTTCTTCTTCTTGTTGTTCTTCTTCTGCACAGCTAAGCTGGAAGTGGCTTTTGCAGCTCGCAATAGTGCAGACTTATCTCAAAGAAAGAGGCCACGGTGTTTCTGTACCTCTATTATGTTGGTGCAGCTTCGGAACTTTTAAATATCTTGATATATCTCGAGAACTACGCATCTGATCAAAAAATATCATAGAATATAAAAAGTAGGAAACTTAATTCTCTACAAAAAAGGTCTCTTAAGATTTTGCCATAGCTCGCTTCGTTTCCGAGATATTTGCAGATTTATCTCAAGGGAAGGGTCCTGATGGACATATTTCGAGATATTTCTTCTTCTTGTTGTTCTTCTTCTGCACAGCTAAACTGGAAGTGGCATTTCCAGCTCGCAATCGTGCAGAGTTATCTCAAAGAAAGGGGCCACGGTGTTTCTGTATCTCTATTATGTTGGTGCGGCTTCGGAACTTTTAAATATCTTGATATATCTCGAGAACTACGCCTCTGATCGAAAAATATCATAGAACATAAAAAGTAGGAAACTTAATTCTCTACAAAAAAGCTCTCTTAACATTTTGCCATAGCTCGCTTCGTTTCCGAGATATTTGCAGATTTATCTCAAGGGAAGGGGCCTGACGGACATATTTCGAGATATTTCTTCTTCTTGTTGTTCTTCTTCTGCACAGCTAAGCTGGAAGTGGCATTTGCAGCTCGCAATAGTGCAGAGTTATCTCAAAGAAAGAGGCCACGGTGTTTCTGTACCTCTATTATGTTCGGGGAGCTTCGGAACTTTTAAATATCTTGATATATCTCGAGAACTACGCATCTGATCAAAAAATATCATAGAAGATAAAAAGTAGGAAACTTAATTCTCTACAAAAAAGGTCTCTTAACATTTTGCCATAGCTCGCTTCGTTTCCGAGATATTTGCAGATTTATCTCAAGGGAAGGGGCCTAACGGATATATTTCGAGATATTTCTTCTTCTTGTTGTTCTTCTTCTGCACAGCTAAGCTGGAAGTGGCATTTGCAGGTCGCAATAGTGCAGAGTTATCTCAAAGAAAGGGGCCACGGTGTTTCTGTATCTCTATTATGTTGGTGCGGCTTCGGAACTTTTAAATATCTCGATACATCTCGAAAACTACGCTTCTGATCAAAAAGTATCATAGAACGTAAATTGTAGGAAACATAATTCTCTACAAAAAAGGTCTCTTAACATTTTGCCATAGCTCACTTGGTTTCCGAGATATTTGCAGATTTATCTCAAGGGAAGGGGTCTGACGGACATATTTCGAGATATTTCTTCTTCTTGTTGTTCTTCTTCTGCACAGCTAAGCTCGAAGTGGCATTTGCAGCTCGCAATAGTGCAGAGTTATCTCAAAGAAAGAGGCCACGGTGTTTCTGTACCTCTATTATGTTGGTGCAGCTTCGGAACTTTTAAATATCTTGATATATCTCGAGAACTACGCATCTGATCAAAAAATATCATAGAACATAAAAAGTAGGAAACTTAATTCTCTACAAAAAAGGTCTCTTAACATTTTGCCATAGCTCGCTTCGTTTCCGAGATATTTGCAGATTTATCTCAAGGGAAGTGGCCTGACGGACATATTCCGAGATATTTCTTCTTCTTGTTGTTCTTCTTCTGCACAGCTAAGCTGGAAGTGGCATTTGCAGGTCGCAATAGTGCAGAGTTATCTCAAAGAAAGGGGCCACGGTGTTTCTGTATCTCTATTATGTTGGTGCGGCTTCGGAATTTTTAAATATCTCGATATATCTCGAAAACTACGCTTCTGATCAAAAAATATCATAGAACATAAAAAGTAGGAAACTTAATTCTCTACAAAAAAGGTCTCTTAACATTTTCCCATAGCTGGCATCGTTTCCGAGATATTTGCAGATTTAGCTCAAGGGAAGGGGCCTGACGGACATATTCCGAGATATTTCTTCTTCTTGTTGTTCCTCTTCTGCACAGCTAAGCTGGAAGTGGCATTTGCAGCTCGCAATAGTGCAGAGTTATCTCAAAGAAAGAGGCCACGGTGTTTCTGTACCTCTATTATGTTGGTGCAGCTTCGGAACTTTTAAATATCTTGATATATCTCGAAAAATACGCTTCTGATCAAAAAATATCATAGAACATAAATTGTAGGAAACATAATTCTCTACAAAAAAGGTCTCTTAACGTTTTGCCATAGCTCGCTTCGTTTCCGAGATATTTGCAGATTTATCTCAAGGGAAGGGGCCTGACGGACATATTTCGAGATATTTCTTCTTCTTGTTGTTCTTCTTCTGCACAGCTAAACTGGAAGTGGCATTTCCAGCTCGCAATAGTGCAGAGTTATCCCAAAGAAAGGGGCCACGGTGTTTCTGTATCTCTATTATGTAGGTGCGGCTTCGGAACTTTTAAATATCTTGATATATCTCGAGAACTACGCATCTGATCAAAAAATATCATAGAAGATAAAAAGTAGGAAACTTAATTCTCTACAAAAAAGGTCTCTTAACATTTTGCCATAGCTCGCTTCGTTTCCGAGATATTTGCAGATTTATCTCAAGGGAAGTGGCCTGACGGACATATTTCGAGATATTTCTTCTTCTTGTTGTTCTTCTTCTGCACAGCTAAGCTGGAAGTGGCATTTACAGCTCGCAATAGTGCAGAGTTATCTCAAAGAAAGGGGCCACGGTGTTTCTGTATCTCTATTATGTTGGTGCGGCTTCGGAACTTTTAAATATCTTGATATATCTCGAGAACTACGCATCTGATGAAAAAATATCATAGAACGTAAAAAGAAGGAAACTTAATTCTCTACAAAAAAGGTCTCTTAACATTTTGCCATAGCTCGCTTGGTTTCCGAGATATTTGCAGATTTATCTCAAGGGAAGGGGCCTAACGGGCATATTTCGAGATATTTCTTCTTCTTGTTGTTCTTCTTCTGCACAGCTAAGCTGGAAGTGGCATTTACAGCTCGCAATAGTGCAGAGTTATCTCAAAGAAAGAGGCCACGGTGTTTCTGTACCTCTATTATGTTCGGGGAGCTTCGGAACTTTTAAATATCTTGATATATCTCGAGAACTACGCATCTGATCAAAAAATATCATAGAACATAAAAAGTAGGAAACTTAATTCTCTACAAAAAAGGTCTCTTAACATTTTCCCATAGCTGGCATCGTTTCCGAGATATTTGCAGGTTTAGCTCAAGGGAAGGGGCCTGACGGACATATTCCGAGATATTTCTTCTTCTTCTTGTTCCTCTTCTGCACAGCTAAGCTGGAAGTGGCATTTACAGCTCGCAATAGTGCAGAGTTATCTCAAAGAAAGAGGCCACGGTGTTTCTGTACCTCTATTATGTTGGTGCAGCTTCGGAACTTTTAAATATCTTGATATATCTCGAAAACTACGCTTCTGATCAAAAAATATTATAGAACATAAATTGTAGGAAACATAATTCTCTACAAAAAAGGTCTCTTAACGTTTTGCCACAGCTCGCTTCGTTTCCGAGATATTTGCAGATTTATCTCAAGGCAAGGGTCCTGACGGACATATTTCGAGATATTTCTTCTTCTTGTTGTTCTTCTTCTGCACACTTAAACTGGAAGTGGCATTTCCAGCTCGCAATAGTGCAGAGTTATCCCAAAGAAAGGGGCCACGGTGTTTCTGTATCTCTATTATGTAGGTGCGGCTTCGGAACTTTTAAATATCTTGATATATCTCGAGAACTACGCATCTGATCCAAAAATATCATAGAAGATAAAAAGTAGGAAACTTAATTCTCTACAAAAAAGGTCTCTTAACATTTTGCCATAGCTCGCTTCGTTTCCGAGATATTTGCAGATTTATCTCAAGGGAAGGGGTCTGACGGACATATTTCGAGATATTTCTTCTTCCTGTTGTTCTTCTTCTGCACAGCTAAGCTCGAAGTGGCATTTGCAGCTCGCAATAGTGCAGAGTTATCTCAAAGAAAGAGGCCACGGTGTTTCTGTACCTCTATTATGTTGGTGCAGCTTCGGAACTTTTAAATATCTTGATATATCTCGAGAACTACGCATCTGATCAAAAAATATCATAGAACATAAAAAGTAGGAAACTTAATTCTCTACAAAAAAGGTCTCTTAACATTTTGCCATAGCTCGCTTCGTTTCCGAGATATTTGCAGATTTATCTCAAGGGAAGGGGCCTAACGGGCATATTTCGAGATATTTCTTCTTCTTGTTGTTCTTCTTCTGCACAGCTAAGCTGGAAGTGGCATTTACAGCTCGCAATAGTGCAGAGTTATCTCAAAGAAAGAGGCCACGGTGTTTCTGTACCTCTATTATGTTCGGGGAGCTTCGGAACTTTTAAATATCTTGATATATCTCGAGAACTACGCATCTGATCAAAAAATATCATAGGAGATAAAAAGTAGGAAACTTAATTCTCTACAAAAAAGGTCTCTTAACATTTTGCCATAGCTTGCTTCGTTTCCGAGATATTTGCAGATTTATCTCAAGGGAAGTGGCCTGACGGACATATTTCGAGATATTTCTTCTTCTTGTTGTTCTTCTTCTGCACAGCTAAGCTGGAAGTGGCATTTGCAGGTCGCAATGGTGCAGAGTTATCTCAAAGAAAGGGGCCACGGTGTTTCTGTATCTCTATTATGTTGGTGCGGCTTCGGAATTTTTAAATATCTCGATATATCTCGAAAACTACGCTTCTGATCAAAAAATATCATACAACATAAAAAGTAGGAAACTTAATTCTCTACAAAAAAGGTCTCTTAACATTTTCCCATAGCTGGCATCGTTTCCGAGATATTTGCAGATTTAGCTCAAGGGAAGGGGCCTGACGGACATATTCCGAGATATTTCTTCTTCTTGTTGTTCCTCTTCTGCACAGCTAAGCTGGAAGTGGCATTTGCAGCTCGCAATAGTGCAGAGTTATCTCAAAGAAAGGGGCCACGGTGTTTCTGTATCTCTATTATGTTGGTGCAGCTTCGGAACTTTTAAATATCTTGATATATCTCGAGAACTACGCATCTGATCAAAAAATATCATAGAACATAAAAAGTAGGAAACTTAATTCTCTACAAAAAAGGTCTCTTAACATTTTGCCATAGCTCGCTTGGTTTCCGAGATATTTGCAGATTTATCTCAAGGGAAGGGGCCTAACGGGCATATTTCGAGATATTTCTTCTTCTTGTTGTTCTTCTTCTGCACAGCTAAGCTGGAAGTGGCATTTACAGCTCGCAATAGTGCAGAGTTATCTCAAAGAAAGAGGCCACGGTGTTTCTGTACCTCTATTATGTTCGGGGAGCTTCGGAACTTTTAAATATCTTGATATATCTCGAGAACTACGCATCTGATCAAAAAATATCATAGAAGATAAAAAGTAGGAAACTTAATTCTCTACAAAAAAGGTCTCTTAACATTTTGCCATAGCTCGCTTCGTTTCCGAGATATTTGCAGATTTATCTCAAGGGAAGTGGCCTGACGGACATATTTCGAGATATTTCTTCTTCTTGTTGTTCTTCTTCTGCACAGCTAAGCTGGAAGTGGCATTTGCAGGTCGCAATGGTGCAGAGTTATCTCAAAGAAAGGGGCCACGGTGTTTCTGTATCTCTATTATGTTGGTGCGGCTTCGGAATTTTTAAATATCTCGATATATCTCGAAAACTACGCTTCTGATCAAAAAATATCATAGAACATAAAAAGTAGGAAACTTAATTCTCTACAAAAAAGGTCTCTTAACATTTTCCCATAGCTGGCATCGTTTCCGAGATATTTGCAGGTTTAGCTCAAGGGAAGGGGCCTGACGGACATATTCCGAGATATTTCTTCTTCTTCTTGTTCCTCTTCTGCACAGCTAAGCTGGAAGTGGCATTTGCAGCTCGCAATAGTGCAGAGTTATCTCAAAGAAAGAGGCCACGGTGTTTCTGTACCTCTATTATGTTGGTGCAGCTTCGGAACTTTTAAATATCTTGATATATCTCGAAAACTACGCTTCTGATCAAAAAATATTATAGAACATAAATTGTAGGAAACATAATTCTCTACAAAAAAGGTCTCTTAACGTTTTGCCATAGCTCGCTTCGTTTCCGAGATATTTGCAGATTTATCTCAAGGGAAGGGTCCTGACGGACATATTTCGAGATATTTCTTCTTCTTGTTGTTCTTCTTCTGCACAGCTAAGCTGGAAGTGGCATTTCCAGCTCGCAATCGTGCAGAGTTATCTCAAAGAAAGGGGCCACGGTGTTTCTGTATCTCTATTATGTAGGTGCGGCTTCGGAACTTTTAAATATCTTGATATATCTCGAGAACTACGCCTCTGATCGAAAAATATCATAGAACATGAAAAGTAGGAAACTTAATTCTCTACAAAAAAGGTCTCTTAACATTTTGCCATAGCTCGCTTCGTTTCCGAGATATTTGCAGATTTATCTCAAGGGAAGGGGCCTGACGGACATATTTCGAGATATTTCTTCTTCTTGTTGTTCTTCTTCTGCACAGCTAAGCTGGAAGTGGCATTTGCAGCGCGCAATAGTGCAGAGTTATCTCAAAGAAAGGGGCCACCGTGTTTCTGTATCTCTATTATGTTGGTGCGGCTTCGGAACTTTTAAATATCTTGATATATCTCGAGAACTACGCATCTGATCAAAAAATATCATAGAACATAAAAAGTAGGAAACTTAATTCTCTACAAAAAAGGTCTCTTAACATTTTCCCATAGCTGGCATCGTTTCCGAGATATTTGCAGATTTAGCTCAAGGGAAGGGGCCTGACGGACATATTCCGAGATATTTCTTCTTCTTGATGTTCCTCTTCTGCACAGCTAAGCTGGAAGTGGCATTTGCAGCTCGCAATAGTGCAGAGTTATCTCAAAGAAAGGGGCCACGGTGTTTCTGTATCTCTATTATGTTGGTGCGGCTTCGGAACTTTTAAATCTCTTGATATATCTCGAGAACTACGCATCTGATCAAAAAATATCATAGAACATAAATTGTAGGAAACATGATTCTCTACAAAAAAGGTCTCTTAACATTTTGCCATACCTCGCTTCGTTTCCGAGATATTTGCAGATTTATCTCAAGGGAAGTGGCCTGACGGACATATTTCGAGATATTTCTTCTTCTTGTTGTTCTTCTTCTGCACAGCTAAACTGGAAGTGGCATTTCCAGCTCGCAATCGTGCAGAGTTATCTCAAAGAAAGGGGCCACGGTGTTTCTGTATCTCTATTATGTTGGTGCGGCTTCGGAACTTTTAAATATCTTGATATATCTCGAGAACTACGCCTCTGATCAAAAAATATCATAGAAGATAAAAAGTAGGAAACTTAATTCTCTACAAAAAAGGTCTCTTAACATTTTGCCATAGCTCGCTTCGTTTCCGAGATATTTGCAGATTTATCTCAAGGGAAGTGGCCTGACGGACATATTTCGAGATATTTCTTCTTCTTGTTGTTCTTCTTCTGCACAGCTAAGCTGGAAGTGGCATTTGCAGCTCGCAATAGTGCAGAGTTATCTCAAAGAAAGAGGCCACGGTGTTTCTGTACCTCTATTATGTTGGTGCAGCTTCGGAACTTTTAAATATCTTGATATATCTCGAGAACTACGCATCTGATCAAAAAATATCATAGAATATAGAAAGTAGGAAACTTAATTCTCTACAAAAAAGGTCTCTTAAGATTTTGCCATAGCTCGCTTCGTTTCCGAGATATTTGCAGATTTATCTCAAGGGAAGTGGCCTGACGGACATATTTCGAGATATTTCTTCTTCTTGTTGTTCTTCTTCTGCACAGCTAAGCTGGAAGTGGCATTTGCAGCTCGCAATAGTGCAGAGTTATCTCAAAGAAAGGGGCCACGGTGTTTCTGTATCTCTATTATGTTGGTGCAGCTTCGGAACTTTTAAATATCTCGATATATCTCGAAAACTACGCTTCTGATCAAAAAATATCATAGAACATAAATTGTAGGAAACATAATTCTCTACAAAAAAGGTCTGTGAACGTTTTGCCATAGCTCGCTTCGTTTCCGAGATATTTGCAGATTTATCTCAAGGGAAGGGTCCTGACGGACATATTTCGAGATATTTCTTCTTCTTGTTGTTCTTCTTCTGCACAGCTAAGCTGGAAGTGGCATTTCCAGCTCGCAATCGTGCAGAGTTATCTCAAAGAAAGGGGCCACGGTGTTTCTGTATCTCTATTATGTAGGTGCGGCTTCGGAACTTTTAAATATCTTGATATATCTCGAGAACTACGCCTCTGATCGAAAAATATCATAGAACATGAAAAGTAGGAAACTTAATTCTCTACAAAAAAGGTCTCTTAACATTTTGCCATAGCTCGCTTCGTTTCCGAGATATTTGCAGATTTATCTCAAGGCAAGGGGCCTGACGGACATATTTCGAGATATTTCTTCTTCTTGTTGTTCTTCTTCTGCACAGCTAAGCTGGAAGTGGCATTTGCAGCGCGCAATAGTGCAGAGTTATCTCAAAGAAAGGGGCCACCGTGTTTCTGTATCTCTATTATGTTGGTGCGGCTTCGGAACTTTTAAATATCTTGATATATCTCGAGAACTACGCATCTGATCAAAAAATATCATAGAACATAAAAAGTAGGAAACTTAATTCTCTACAAAAAAGGTCTCTTAACATTTTCCCATAGCTGGCATCGTTTCCGAGATATCTGCAAATTTAGCTCAAGGGAAGGGGACTGACGGACATATTCCGAGATATTTCTTCTTCTTGTTGTTCCTCTTCTGCACAGCTAAGCTGGAAGTGGCATTTGCAGCTCGCAATAGTGCAGAGTTATCTCAAAGAAAGAGGCCACGGTGTTTCTGTACCTCTATTATGTTCGGGGAGCTTCGGAACTTTTAAATATCTTGATATATCTCGAGAACTACGCATCTGATCAAAAAATATCATAGAATATAAAAAGTAGGAAACTTAATTCTCTACAAAAATGGTCTCTTAAGATTTTGCCATAGCTCGCTTCGTTTCCGAGATATTTGCAGATTTATCTCAAGGGAAGGGGACTGACGGACATACTTCGAGATATTTCTTCTTCTTGTTGTTCTTCTTCTGCACAGCTAAGCTCGAAGTGGCATTTGCAGCTCGCAATAGTGCAGAGTTATCCCAAAGAAAGGGGCCACGGTGTTTCTGTATCTCTATTATGTAGGTGCGGCTTCGGAACTTTTAAATATCTTGATATATCTCGAGAACTACGCATCTGATCAAAAAATATCATAGAAGATAAAAAGTAGGAAACTTAATTCTCTACAAAAAAGGTCTCTTAACATTTTGCCATAGCTCGCTTCGTTTCCGAGATATTTGCAGATATATCTCAAGGGAAGGGGCCTAACGGATATATTTCGAGATATTTCTTCTTCTTGTTGTTCTTCTTCTGCACAGCTAAGCTGGAAGTGGCATTTGCAGGTCGCAATAGTGCAGAGTTATCTCAAAGAAAGGGGCCACGGTGTTTCTGTATCTCTATTATGTTGGTGCGGCTTCGGAACTTTTAAATATCTCGATATATCTCGAAAACTACGCTTCTGATCAAAAAGTATCATAGAACGTAAATTGTAGGAAACATAATTCTCTACAAAAAAGGTCTCTCAACATTTTGCCATAGCTCACTTCGTTTCCGAGATATTTGCAGATTTATCTCAAGGGAAGGGGTCTGACGGACATATTTCGAGATATTTCTTCTTCTTGTTGTTCTTCTTCTGCACAGCTAAGCTCGAAGTGGCATTTGCAGCTCGCAATAGTGCAGAGTTATCTCAAAGAAAGAGGCCACGGTGTTTCTGTACCTCTATTATGTTGGTGCAGCTTCGGAACTTTTAAATATCTTGATATATCTCGAGAACTACGCATCTGATCAAAAAATATCATAGAACATAAAAAGTAGGAAACTTAATTCTCTACAAAAAAGGTCTCTTAACATTTTGCCATAGCTCGCTTCGTTTCCGAGATATTTGCAGATTTATCTCAAGGGAAGTGGCCTGACGGACATATTTCGAGATATTTCTTCTTCTTGTTGTTCTTCTTCTGCACAGCTAAGCTGGAAGTGGCATTTGCAGGTCGCAATAGTGCAGAGTTATCTCAAAGAAAGGGGCCACGGTGTTTCTGTATCTCTATTATGTTGGTGCGGCTTCTGAATTTTTAAATATCTCGATATATCTCGAAAACTACGCTTCTGATCAAAAAATATCATACAACATAAATTGTAGGAAACATAATTCTCTACAAAAAAGGTCTCTTAACATTTTGCCATAGCTCGCTTCGTTTCCGAGATATTTGCAGATTTATCTCAAGGGAAGGGGACTGACGGACATACTTCGAGATATTTCTTCTTCTTGTTGTTCTTCTTCTGCACAGCTAAGCTCGAAGTGGCATTTGCAGCTCGCAATAGTGCAGAGTTATGTCAAAGAAAGGGGCCACGGTGTTTCTGTATCTCCATTATGTTGGTGCGGCTTCGGAACTTTTAAATATCTTGATATATCTCGAGAACTACGCATCTGATCAAAAAATATCATAGAACATAAAAAGTAGGAAACTTAATTCTCTACAAAAAAGGTCTCTTAACATTTTGCCATAGCTCGCTTCGTTTCCGAGATATTTGCAGATTTATCCCAAGGGACGGGGCCTGACGGACATATTTCGAGATATTTCTTCTTCTTGTTGTTCTTCTTCTGCACAGCTAAGCTGGAAGTGGCATTTGCAGCGCGCAATAGTGCAGAGTTATCTCAAAGAAAGGGGCCACGGTGTTTCTGTATCTCTATTATGTTGGTGCGGCTTCGGAACTTTTAAATATCTTGATATATCTCGAGAACTACGCACCTGATCAAAAAATATCATACAAGATAAATTGTAGGAAACATAATTCTCTACAAAAAAGGTCTCTTAACATTTTGCCATAGCTCGCTTCGTTTCCGAGATATTTGCAGATTTATCTCAAGGGAAGGGGTCTGACGGACATATTTCGCGATATTTCTTCTTCTTGTTGTTCTTCCTCTGCACAGCTAAGCTGGAAGTGGCATTTGCAGCTCGCAATAGTGCAGAGTTATCTCAAAGAAAGGGGCCACGGTGTTTCTGTATCTCTATTATGTTGGTGCGGCTTCGGAATTTTTAAATATCTCGATATATCTCGAAAACGACGCTTCTGATCAAAAAATATCATAGAACGTAAATTGTAGGAAACATAATTCTCTACAAAAAAGGTCTCTTAACATTTTGCCATAGCTCACTTCGTTTCCGAGATATTTGCAGATTTATCTCAAGGGAAGGGGTGTGACGGACATATTTCGAGATATTTCTTCTTCTTGTTGTTCTTCTTCTGCACAGGTAAGCTCGAAGTGGCATTTGCAGCTCGCAATAGTGCAGAGTTATCTCAAAGAAAGGGGCCACGGTGTTTCTGTATCTCTATTATGTTGGTGCGGCTTCGGAACTTTTAAATATCTTGATATATCTCGAGGACTACGCATCTGATCAAAAAATATCATACAACATAAAAAGTAGGAAACTTAATTCTCTACAAAAAAGCTCTCTTAACATTTTGCCTTAGCTCGCTTCGTTTCTGAGATATTTGCAGATTTATCTCAAGGGAAGGTGCCTGACGGACATATGTCGAGATATTTCTTCTTCTTGTTGTTCTTCTTCTGCACAGCTAAGCTGGAAGTGGCATTTGCAGCTCGCAATAGTGCAGAGTTATCTCAAAGAAAGGGACCACGGTTTTTCTGTATCTCTATTATGTTGGTGCGGCTTCGGAACTTTTAAATATCTCGATATATCTCGAAAACTACGCTTCTGATCAAAAAATATCATGGAACATAAATTGTAGAAAACATAATTCTCTACAAAAAAGATCTCTTAACATTTTGCCATAGCTCGCTTCGTTTCCGAGATATTTGCAGATTTATCTTAAGGGAAGGGGTCTGACGGACATATTTCGAGATATTTCTTCTTCTTGTTGTTCTTCTTCTGCACAGCTAAGCTCGAAGTGGCATTGGCAGCTCGCAATAGTGCAGAGTTATGTCAAAGAAAGGGGCCACGGTGTTTCTGTATCTCCATTATGTTGGTGCCGCTTCGGAACTTTTAAATATCTTGATATATCTCGAGAAGTACGCATCTGATCAAAAACTATCATAGAACATAAAAAGTAGGAAACTTAATTCTCTACAAAAAAGGTCTCTTAACATTTTGCCATAGCTCGCTTCGTTTCCGAGATATTTGCAGATTTATCCCAAGGCAAGGGGCCTGACAGACATATTTCGAGATATTTCTTCTTCTTGTTGTTCTTCTTCTGCACAGCTAAGCTGGAAGTGGCATTGGCAGCGCGCAATAGTGCAGAGTTATCTCAAAGAAAGGGGCCACGGTGTTTCTGTATCTCTATTATGTTGGTGCGGCTTCGGAACTTTTAAATATCTTGATATATCTCGAGAACTACGCACCTGATCAAAAAATATCATACAACATAAATTGTAGGAAACATAATTCTCTACAAAAAAGGTCTCTTAACATTTTGCCATAGCTCGCTTCGTTTCCGAGATATTTGCAGATTTATCTCAAGGGAAGGGGTCTGACGGACATATTTCGAGATATTTCTTCTTCTTGTTGTTCTTCTTCTGCACAGCTAAGCTGGAAGTGGCATTTGCAGCTCGCAATAGTGCAGAGTTATCTCAAAGAAAGGGGCCACGGTTTTTCTGTATCTCTATTATGTTGGTGCGGCTTCGGAACTTTTAAATATCTCGATATATCTCGAAAACTACGCTTCTGATCAAAATATATCATACAACATAAATTGTAGGAAACATAATTCTCTACAAAAAATGTCTCTTAACATTTTGCCATAGCTCGCTTCGTTTCCGAGATATTTGCAAATTTATCTCAAGGGAAGGGGCCTGACGGACATATGTCGAGATATTTCTTCTTCTTGTTGTTCTTCTTCTGCACAGCTAAGCTGGAAGTGGCATTTGCAGCTCGCAATAGTGCAGAGTTATCTCAAAGAAAGGGGCCACGGTTTTTCTGTATCTCTATTATGTTGGTGCGGCTTCGGAACTTTTAAATATCTCGATATATCTCGAGAACTACGCATCTGATCAAAAAATATCATAGAAGATAAAAAGTGGGAAACTTAATTCTCTACAAAAAAGGTCTCTTAAGATTTTGCCATAGCTCGCTTCGTTTCCGAGATATTTGCAGATTTATCTCAAGGGAAGTGGCCTGACGGACATATTTCGAGATATTTCTTCTTCTTGTTGTTCTTCTTCTGCACAGCTAAGCTGGAAGTGGCTTTTGCAGCTCGCAATAGTGCAGACTTATCTCAAAGAAAGAGGCCACGGTGTTTCTGTACCTCTATTATGTTGGTGCAGCTTCGGAACTTTTAAATATCTTGATATATCTCGAGAACTACGCATCTGATCAAAAAATATCATAGAATATAAAAAGTAGGAAACTTAATTCTCTACAAAAAAGGTCTCTTAAGATTTTGCCATAGCTCGCTTCGTTTCCGAGATATTTGCAGATTTATCTCAAGGGAAGGGTCCTGATGGACATATTTCGAGATATTTCTTCTTCTTGTTGTTCTTCTTCTGCACAGCTAAACTGGAAGTGGCATTTCCAGCTCGCAATCGTGCAGAGTTATCTCAAAGAAAGGGGCCACGGTGTTTCTGTATCTCTATTATGTTGGTGCGGCTTCGGAACTTTTAAATATCTTGATATATCTCGAGAACTACGCCTCTGATCGAAAAATATCATAGAACATAAAAAGTAGGAAACTTAATTCTCTACAAAAAAGCTCTCTTAACATTTTGCCATAGCTCGCTTCGTTTCCGAGATATTTGCAGATTTATCTCAAGGGAAGGGGCCTGACGGACATATTTCGAGATATTTCTTCTTCTTGTTGTTCTTCTTCTGCACAGCTAAGCTGGAAGTGGCATTTGCAGCTCGCAATAGTGCAGAGTTATCTCAAAGAAAGAGGCCACGGTGTTTCTGTACCTCTATTATGTTCGGGGAGCTTCGGAACTTTTAAATATCTTGATATATCTCGAGAACTACGCATCTGATCAAAAAATATCATAGAAGATAAAAAGTAGGAAACTTAATTCTCTACAAAAAAGGTCTCTTAACATTTTGCCATAGCTCGCTTCGTTTCCGAGATATTTGCAGATTTATCTCAAGGGAAGGGGCCTAACGGATATATTTCGAGATATTTCTTCTTCTTGTTGTTCTTCTTCTGCACAGCTAAGCTGGAAGTGGCATTTGCAGGTCGCAATAGTGCAGAGTTATCTCAAAGAAAGGGGCCACGGTGTTTCTGTATCTCTATTATGTTGGTGCGGCTTCGGAACTTTTAAATATCTCGATACATCTCGAAAACTACGCTTCTGATCAAAAAGTATCATAGAACGTAAATTGTAGGAAACATAATTCTCTACAAAAAAGGTCTCTTAACATTTTGCCATAGCTCACTTGGTTTCCGAGATATTTGCAGATTTATCTCAAGGGAAGGGGTCTGACGGACATATTTCGAGATATTTCTTCTTCTTGTTGTTCTTCTTCTGCACAGCTAAGCTCGAAGTGGCATTTGCAGCTCGCAATAGTGCAGAGTTATCTCAAAGAAAGAGGCCACGGTGTTTCTGTACCTCTATTATGTTGGTGCAGCTTCGGAACTTTTAAATATCTTGATATATCTCGAGAACTACGCATCTGATCAAAAAATATCATAGAACATAAAAAGTAGGAAACTTAATTCTCTACAAAAAAGGTCTCTTAACATTTTGCCATAGCTCGCTTCGTTTCCGAGATATTTGCAGATTTATCTCAAGGGAAGTGGCCTGACGGACATATTCCGAGATATTTCTTCTTCTTGTTGTTCTTCTTCTGCACAGCTAAGCTGGAAGTGGCATTTGCAGGTCGCAATAGTGCAGAGTTATCTCAAAGAAAGGGGCCACGGTGTTTCTGTATCTCTATTATGTTGGTGCGGCTTCGGAATTTTTAAATATCTCGATATATCTCGAAAACTACGCTTCTGATCAAAAAATATCATAGAACATAAAAAGTAGGAAACTTAATTCTCTACAAAAAAGGTCTCTTAACATTTTCCCATAGCTGGCATCGTTTCCGAGATATTTGCAGATTTAGCTCAAGGGAAGGGGCCTGACGGACATATTCCGAGATATTTCTTCTTCTTGTTGTTCCTCTTCTGCACAGCTAAGCTGGAAGTGGCATTTGCAGCTCGCAATAGTGCAGAGTTATCTCAAAGAAAGAGGCCACGGTGTTTCTGTACCTCTATTATGTTGGTGCAGCTTCGGAACTTTTAAATATCTTGATATATCTCGAAAAATACGCTTCTGATCAAAAAATATCATAGAACATAAATTGTAGGAAACATAATTCTCTACAAAAAAGGTCTCTTAACGTTTTGCCATAGCTCGCTTCGTTTCCGAGATATTTGCAGATTTATCTCAAGGGAAGGGGCCTGACGGACATATTTCGAGATATTTCTTCTTCTTGTTGTTCTTCTTCTGCACAGCTAAACTGGAAGTGGCATTTCCAGCTCGCAATAGTGCAGAGTTATCCCAAAGAAAGGGGCCACGGTGTTTCTGTATCTCTATTATGTAGGTGCGGCTTCGGAACTTTTAAATATCTTGATATATCTCGAGAACTACGCATCTGATCAAAAAATATCATAGAAGATAAAAAGTAGGAAACTTAATTCTCTACAAAAAAGGTCTCTTAACATTTTGCCATAGCTCGCTTCGTTTCCGAGATATTTGCAGATTTATCTCAAGGGAAGTGGCCTGACGGACATATTTCGAGATATTTCTTCTTCTTGTTGTTCTTCTTCTGCACAGCTAAGCTGGAAGTGGCATTTACAGCTCGCAATAGTGCAGAGTTATCTCAAAGAAAGGGGCCACGGTGTTTCTGTATCTCTATTATGTTGGTGCGGCTTCGGAACTTTTAAATATCTTGATATATCTCGAGAACTACGCATCTGATGAAAAAATATCATAGAACGTAAAAAGAAGGAAACTTAATTCTCTACAAAAAAGGTCTCTTAACATTTTGCCATAGCTCGCTTGGTTTCCGAGATATTTGCAGATTTATCTCAAGGGAAGGGGCCTAACGGGCATATTTCGAGATATTTCTTCTTCTTGTTGTTCTTCTTCTGCACAGCTAAGCTGGAAGTGGCATTTACAGCTCGCAATAGTGCAGAGTTATCTCAAAGAAAGAGGCCACGGTGTTTCTGTACCTCTATTATGTTCGGGGAGCTTCGGAACTTTTAAATATCTTGATATATCTCGAGAACTACGCATCTGATCAAAAAATATCATAGAACATAAAAAGTAGGAAACTTAATTCTCTACAAAAAAGGTCTCTTAACATTTTCCCATAGCTGGCATCGTTTCCGAGATATTTGCAGGTTTAGCTCAAGGGAAGGGGCCTGACGGACATATTCCGAGATATTTCTTCTTCTTCTTGTTCCTCTTCTGCACAGCTAAGCTGGAAGTGGCATTTACAGCTCGCAATAGTGCAGAGTTATCTCAAAGAAAGAGGCCACGGTGTTTCTGTACCTCTATTATGTTGGTGCAGCTTCGGAACTTTTAAATATCTTGATATATCTCGAAAACTACGCTTCTGATCAAAAAATATTATAGAACATAAATTGTAGGAAACATAATTCTCTACAAAAAAGGTCTCTTAACGTTTTGCCACAGCTCGCTTCGTTTCCGAGATATTTGCAGATTTATCTCAAGGCAAGGGTCCTGACGGACATATTTCGAGATATTTCTTCTTCTTGTTGTTCTTCTTCTGCACACTTAAACTGGAAGTGGCATTTCCAGCTCGCAATAGTGCAGAGTTATCCCAAAGAAAGGGGCCACGGTGTTTCTGTATCTCTATTATGTAGGTGCGGCTTCGGAACTTTTAAATATCTTGATATATCTCGAGAACTACGCATCTGATCCAAAAATATCATAGAAGATAAAAAGTAGGAAACTTAATTCTCTACAAAAAAGGTCTCTTAACATTTTGCCATAGCTCGCTTCGTTTCCGAGATATTTGCAGATTTATCTCAAGGGAAGGGGTCTGACGGACATATTTCGAGATATTTCTTCTTCCTGTTGTTCTTCTTCTGCACAGCTAAGCTCGAAGTGGCATTTGCAGCTCGCAATAGTGCAGAGTTATCTCAAAGAAAGAGGCCACGGTGTTTCTGTACCTCTATTATGTTGGTGCAGCTTCGGAACTTTTAAATATCTTGATATATCTCGAGAACTACGCATCTGATCAAAAAATATCATAGAACATAAAAAGTAGGAAACTTAATTCTCTACAAAAAAGGTCTCTTAACATTTTGCCATAGCTCGCTTCGTTTCCGAGATATTTGCAGATTTATCTCAAGGGAAGTGGCCTGACGGACATATTTCGAGATATTTCTTCTTCTTGTTGTTCTTCTTCTGCACAGCTAAGCTGGAAGTGGCATTTGCAGGTCGCAATAGTGCAGAGTTATCTCAAAGAAAGGGGCCACGGTGTTTCTGTATCTCTATTATGTTGGTGCGGCTTCGGAATTTTTAAATATCTCGATATATCTCGAAAACTACGCTTCTGATCAAAAAATATCATACAACATAAAAAGTAGGAAACTTAATTCTCTACAAAAAAGGTCTCTTAACATTTTCCCATAGCTGGCATCGTTTCCGAGATATTTGCAGATTTAGCTCAAGGGAAGGGGCCTGACGGACATATTCCGAGATATTTCTTCTTCTTGTTGTTCCTCTTCTGCACAGCTAAGCTGGAAGTGGCATTTGCAGCTCGCAATAGTGCAGAGTTATCTCAAAGAAAGGGGCCACGGTGTTTCTGTATCTCTATTATGTTGGTGCAGCTTCGGAACTTTTAAATATCTTGATATATCTCGAGAACTACGCATCTGATCAAAAAATATCATAGAACATAAAAAGTAGGAAACTTAATTCTCTACAAAAAAGGTCTCTTAACATTTTGCCATAGCTCGCTTGGTTTCCGAGATATTTGCAGATTTATCTCAAGGGAAGGGGCCTAACGGGCATATTTCGAGATATTTCTTCTTCTTGTTGTTCTTCTTCTGCACAGCTAAGCTGGAAGTGGCATTTACAGCTCGCAATAGTGCAGAGTTATCTCAAAGAAAGAGGCCACGGTGTTTCTGTACCTCTATTATGTTCGGGGAGCTTCGGAACTTTTAAATATCTTGATATATCTCGAGAACTACGCATCTGATCAAAAAATATCATAGGAGATAAAAAGTAGGAAACTTAATTCTCTACAAAAAAGGTCTCTTAACATTTTGCCATAGCTTGCTTCGTTTCCGAGATATTTGCAGATTTATCTCAAGGGAAGTGGCCTGACGGACATATTTCGAGATATTTCTTCTTCTTGTTGTTCTTCTTCTGCACAGCTAAGCTGGAAGTGGCATTTGCAGGTCGCAATGGTGCAGAGTTATCTCAAAGAAAGGGGCCACGGTGTTTCTGTATCTCTATTATGTTGGTGCGGCTTCGGAATTTTTAAATATCTCGATATATCTCGAAAACTACGCTTCTGATCAAAAAATATCATACAACATAAAAAGTAGGAAACTTAATTCTCTACAAAAAAGGTCTCTTAACATTTTCCCATAGCTGGCATCGTTTCCGAGATATTTGCAGATTTAGCTCAAGGGAAGGGGCCTGACGGACATATTCCGAGATATTTCTTCTTCTTGTTGTTCCTCTTCTGCACAGCTAAGCTGGAAGTGGCATTTGCAGCTCGCAATAGTGCAGAGTTATCTCAAAGAAAGGGGCCACGGTGTTTCTGTATCTCTATTATGTTGGTGCAGCTTCGGAACTTTTAAATATCTTGATATATCTCGAGAACTACGCATCTGATCAAAAAATATCATAGAACATAAAAAGTAGGAAACTTAATTCTCTACAAAAAAGGTCTCTTAACATTTTGCCATAGCTCGCTTGGTTTCCGAGATATTTGCAGATTTATCTCAAGGGAAGGGGCCTAACGGGCATATTTCGAGATATTTCTTCTTCTTGTTGTTCTTCTTCTGCACAGCTAAGCTGGAAGTGGCATTTACAGCTCGCAATAGTGCAGAGTTATCTCAAAGAAAGAGGCCACGGTGTTTCTGTACCTCTATTATGTTCGGGGAGCTTCGGAACTTTTAAATATCTTGATATATCTCGAGAACTACGCATCTGATCAAAAAATATCATAGAAGATAAAAAGTAGGAAACTTAATTCTCTACAAAAAAGGTCTCTTAACATTTTGCCATAGCTCGCTTCGTTTCCGAGATATTTGCAGATTTATCTCAAGGGAAGTGGCCTGACGGACATATTTCGAGATATTTCTTCTTCTTGTTGTTCTTCTTCTGCACAGCTAAGCTGGAAGTGGCATTTGCAGGTCGCAATGGTGCAGAGTTATCTCAAAGAAAGGGGCCACGGTGTTTCTGTATCTCTATTATGTTGGTGCGGCTTCGGAATTTTTAAATATCTCGATATATCTCGAAAACTACGCTTCTGATCAAAAAATATCATAGAACATAAAAAGTAGGAAACTTAATTCTCTACAAAAAAGGTCTCTTAACATTTTCCCATAGCTGGCATCGTTTCCGAGATATTTGCAGGTTTAGCTCAAGGGAAGGGGCCTGACGGACATATTCCGAGATATTTCTTCTTCTTCTTGTTCCTCTTCTGCACAGCTAAGCTGGAAGTGGCATTTGCAGCTCGCAATAGTGCAGAGTTATCTCAAAGAAAGAGGCCACGGTGTTTCTGTACCTCTATTATGTTGGTGCAGCTTCGGAACTTTTAAATATCTTGATATATCTCGAAAACTACGCTTCTGATCAAAAAATATTATAGAACATAAATTGTAGGAAACATAATTCTCTACAAAAAAGGTCTCTTAACGTTTTGCCATAGCTCGCTTCGTTTCCGAGATATTTGCAGATTTATCTCAAGGGAAGGGTCCTGACGGACATATTTCGAGATATTTCTTCTTCTTGTTGTTCTTCTTCTGCACAGCTAAACTGGAAGTGGCATTTCCAGCTCGCAATAGTGCAGAGTTATCCCAAAGAAAGGGGCCACGGTGTTTCTGTATCTCTATTATGTAGGTGCGGCTTCGGAACTTTTAAATATCTTGATATATCTCGAGAACTACGCATCTGATCCAAAAATATCATAGAAGATAAAAAGTAGGAAACTTAATTCTCTACAAAAAAGGTCTCTTAACATTTTGCCATAGCTCGCTTCGTTTCCGAGATATTTGCAGATTTATCTCAAGGGAAGGGGTCTGACGGACATATTTCGAGATATTTCTTCTTCCTGTTGTTCTTCTTCTGCACAGCTAAGCTGGAAGTGGCATTTGCAGGTCGCAATAGTGCAGAGTTATCTCAAAGAAAGGGGCCACGCTGTTTCTGTATCTCTATTATGTTGGTGCGGCTTCGGAATTTTTAAATATCTCGATATATCTCGAAAACTACGCTTCTGATCAAAAAATATCATACAACATAAAAAGTAGGAAACTTAATTCTCTACAAAAAAGGTCTCTTAACATTTTCCCATAGCTGGCATCGTTTCCGAGATATTTGCAGATTTAGCTCAAGGGAAGGGGCCTGACGGACATATTCCGAGATATTTCTTCTTCTTGTTGTTCCTCTTCTGCACAGCTAAGCTGGAAATGGCATTTGCAGCTCGCAATAGTGCAGAGTTATCTCAAAGAAAGGGGCCACGGTGTTTCTGTATCTCTATTATGTTGGTGCGGCTTCGGAACTTTTAAATCTCTTGATATATCTCGAGAACTACGCATCTGATCAAAAAATATCATAGAACATAAATTGTAGGAAACATGATTCTCTACAAAAAAGGTCTCTTAACATTTTGCCATACCTCGCTTCGTTTCCGAGATATTTGCAGATTTATCTCAAGGGAAGGGTCCTGATGGACATATTTCGAGATATTTCTTCTTCTTGTTGTTCTTCTTCTGCACAGCTAAACTGGAAGTGGCATTTGCAGCGCGCAATAGTGCAGAGTTATCTCAAAGAAAGGGGCCACCGTGTTTCTGTATCTCTATTATGTTGGTGCGGCTTCGGAACTTTTAAATATCTTGATATATCTCGAGAACTACGCATCTGATTAAAAAATATCATAGAACATAAAAAGTAGGAAACTTAATTCTCTACAAAAAAGGTCTCTTAACATTTTCCCATAGCTCGCATCGTTTCCGAGATATCTGCAGATTTAGCTCAAGGGAAGGGGCCTGACGGACATATTCCGAGATATTTCTTCTTCTTGTTGTTCCTCTTCTGCACAGCTAAGCTGGAAGTGGCATTTGCAGCTCGCAATAGTGCAGAGTTATCTCAAAGAAAGAGGCCACGGTGTTTCTGTACCTCTATTATGTTGGTGCAGCTTCGGAACATTTAAATATCTTGATATATCTCGAAAACTACGCTTCTGATCAAAAAGTATCATAGAACGTAAATTGTAGGAAACATAATTCTCTACAAAAAAGGTCTCTTAACATTTTGCCATAGCTCACTTCGTTTCCGAGATATTTGCAGATTTATCTCAAGGGAAGGGTCCTGATGGACATATTTCGAGATATTTCTTCTTCTTGTTGTTCTTCTTCTGCACAGCTAAACTGGAAGTGGCATTTCCAGCTCGCAATCGTGCAGAGTTATCTCAAAGAAAGGGGCCACGGTGTTTCTGTATCTCTATTATGTTCGTGCGGCTTCGGAATTTTTAAATATCTCGATATATCTCGAAAACTACGATTCTGATCAAAAAATATCATAGAACATAAAAAGTAGGAAACTTAATTCTCAAAAAAAAAGGTCTCTTAACATTTTCCCATAGCTGGCATCGTTTCCGAGATATTTGCAGATTTAGCTCAAGGGAAGGGGCCTGACGGACATATTCCGAGATATTTCTTCTTCTTGTTGTTCCTCTTCTGCACAGCTAAGCTGGAAGTGGCATTTGCAGCTCGCAATAGTGCAGAGTTATCTCAAAGAAAGAGGCCACGGTGTTTCTGTATCTCTATTATGTTGGTGCGGCTTTGGAACTTTTAAATATCTCGATATATCTCGAAAACTACGCTTGTGATCAAAAAATATCAGAGAACGTAAATTGTAGGAAACATGATTCTCTACAAAAAAGGTCTCTTAACATTTTGCCATACCTCGCTTCGTTTCCGAGATATTTGCAGATTTATCTCAAGGGAAGGGTCCTGATGGACATATTTCGAGATATTTCTTCTTCTTGTTGTTCTTCTTCTGCACAGCTAAACTGGAAGTGGCATTTCCAGCTCGCAATAGTGCAGAGTTATCCCAAAGAAAGGGGCCACGGTGTTTCTGTATCTCTATTATGTAGGTGCGGCTCCGGAACTTTTAAATATCTCGATATATCTCGAAAACTGCGCTTCTGATCAAAAAATATCATAGAACATAAATTGTAGGAAACATGATTCTCTACAAAAAAGGTCTCTTAACATTTTGCCATACCTCGCTTCGTTTCCGAGATATTTGCAGATTTATCTCAAGGGAAGGGTCCTGATGGACATATTTCGAGATATTTCTTCTTCTTGTTGTTCTTCTTCTGCACAGCTAAACTGGAAGTGGCATTTCCAGCTCGCAATCGTGCAGAGTTATCTCAAAGAAAGGGGCCACGGTGTTTCTGTATCTCTATTATGTTGGTGCGGCTTCGGAACTTTTGAATATCTTGATATATCTCGAGAACTACGCCTCTGATCGAAAAATATCATAGTACATAAAAAGTAGGAACCTTAATTGTCTACAAAAAAGGTCTCTTAAAATTTTGCCATAGCTCGCTTCGTTTCCGAGATATTTGCAGATTTATCTCAAGGGAAGTGGCGTGACGGACATATTTCGAGATATTTCTTCTTCTTGTTGTTCTTCTTCTGCACAGCTAAGCTCGAAGTGGCATTTGCAGCTCGCAATAGTGCAGCGTTATCTCAAAGAAAGAGGCCACGGTGTTTCTGTACCTCTATTATGTTGGTGCAGCTTCGGAACTTTTAAATATCTTGATATATCTCGAGAACTACGCATCTGATCAAAAAATATCATAGAAGATAAAAAGTAGGAAACTTAATTCTCTACAAAAAAGGTCTCTTAACATTTTGCCATAGCTCCCTTCGTTTCCGAGATATTTGCAGATTTATCTCAACGGAAGGGGTCTGACGGACATATTTCGAGCTATTTCTTCTTCTTGTTGTTCTTCTTCTGCACAGCTAAGCTCGAAGTGGCATTTGCAGCTCGCAATAGTGCAGAGTTATCTCAAAGAAAGAGGCCACGGTGTTTCTGTACCTCTATTATGTTGGTGCAGCTTCGGAACTTTTAAATATCTTGATATATCTCGAGAACTACGCATCTGATCAAAAAATATCATAGAACATAAAAAGTAGGAAACTTAATTCTCTACAAAAAAGGTCTCTTAACATTTTCCCATAGCTGGCATCGTTTCCGAGATATCTGCAGATTTAGCTCAAGGGAAGGGGCCTGACGGACATATTCCGAGATATTTCTTCTTCTTGTTGTTCCTCTTCTGCACAGCTAAGCTGGAAGTGGCATTTGCAGCTCGCAATAGTGCAGAGTTATCTCAAAGAAAGGGGCCACGGTGTTTCTGTATCTCTATTATGTTGGTGCGGCTTCGGAACTTTTAAATCTCTTGATATATCTCGAGAACTACGCATCTGATCAAAAAATATCATAGAACATAAAAAGTAGGAAACTTAATTCTCTACAAAAAAGGTCTCTTAACATTTTGCCATAGCTCGCTTCGTTTCCGAGATATTTGCAGATTTATCTCAAGGGAAGGGGCCTGACGGACATATTTCGAGATATTTCTTCTTCTTGTTGTTCTTTTTCTGCACAGCTGAGCTGGAAGTGGCATCTGCGGCTCGCACTAGTGCAGAGTTATCTCAAAGAAAGGGGCCACGGTGTTTCTCAATCTCTATTATGTTGGTGCGGCTTCGGAACTTTTAAATATCTCGATATACCTCGAAAACTACGCTTCTGATCAAAAAATATCATAGAACATAAATTGTAGGAAACATAATTCTCCACAAAAAACGTCTCTTAACATTTTGCCATAGCTCGCTTCGTTTCCGAGATATTTGCAGATTCAGCTCAAAGGAACGGGCCTGACGGACATATTTCGAGATATTTCTTCTTCTTGTTGTTCTTCTTCTGCACAGCTAAGCTGGAAGTGGCATTTGCAGCTCGCAATAGTGCAGAGTTATCTCAAAGAAAGGGGCCACGGTGTTTCTGTATCTCTATTATGTTGGTGCGGCTTCGGAACTTTTAAATATCATGGTATATCTCGAGAACTACGCATCTGATCAAAAAATATCATAGAACATAAAAAGTAGGAAACTTAATTGTCTACAAAAAAGGTCTCTTAACATTTTGCCATAGCTCGCTTCGTTTCCGAGATATTTGCAGATTTATCTCAAGGGAAGGGGCCTGACGGACATATTTCGAGATATTTCTTCTTCTTGTTGTTCTTTTTCTGCACAGCTGAGCTGGAAGTGGCATCTGCGGCTCGCACTAGTGCAGAGTTATCTCAAAGAAAGGGGCCACGGTGTTTCTCAATCTCTATTATGTTGGTGCGGCTTCGGAACTTTTAAATATCTCGATATACCTCGAAAACTACGCTTCTGATCAAAAAATATCATAGAACATAAATTGTAGGAAACATAATTCTCCACAAAAAACGTCTCTTAACATTTTGCCATAGCTCGCTTCGTTTCCGAGATATTTGCAGATTCAGCTCAAAGGAACGGGCCTGACGGACATATTTCGAGATATTTCTTCTTCTTGTTGTTCTTCTTCTGCACAGCTAAGCTGGAAGTGGCATTTGCAGCTCGCAATAGTGCAGAGTTATCTCAAAGAAAGGGGCCACGGTGTTTCTGTATCTCTATTATGTTGGTGCGGCTTCGGAACTTTTAAATATCATGGTATATCTCGAGAACTACGCATCTGATCAAAAAATATCATAGAACATAAAAAGTAGGAAACTTAATTGTCTACAAAAAAGGTCTCTTAACATTTTGCCATAGCTCGCTTCGTTTCCGAGATATTTGCAGATTTATCTCAAGGGAAGGGTCCTGACGGACATATTTCGAGATATTTCTTCTTCTTGTTGTTCTTCTTCTGCACAGCTAAGCTGGAAGTGGCATTTGCGGCTCGCACTAGTGCAAGGTTATCTCAAAGAAAGGGGCCACGGTGTTTCTGTATCTCTATTATGTTGGTGCGGCTTCGGAACTTTTAAATATCTTGATATATCTCGAGAACTACGCATCTGATCAAAAAATATCATAGAACATAAATAGTAGGAAACTTAATTCTCTACAAAAAAGGTCTCTTAACATTTTGCCATAGCTCGCTTCGTTTCCGAGATATTTGCAGATTCAGCTCAAAGGAACGGGCCTGACGGACATATTTCGAGACATTTCTTCTTCTTGTTGTTCTTCCTCTGCACAGCTAAGCTGGAAGTGGCATTTGCAGCACGCAATAGTGCAGAGTTATCTCAAAGAAAGGGGCCACGGAGTTTCTGTATATCTATTATGTTGGTGCGGCTTCGGAACTTTTAAATATCTTGGTATATCTCGAGAACTACGCATCTGATCAAAAAATATCATAGAACATAAAAAGTAGGAAACTTAATTATCTACAAAAAAGGTCTCTTAACATTTTGCCATAGCTCGCTTCGTTTCCGAGATATTTGCAGATTTATCTCAAGGGAAGGGTCCTGACGGACATATTTCGAGATATTTCTTCTTCTTGTTGTTCTTCTTCTGCACAGCTAAGCTGGAAGTGGCATTTGCGGCTCGCACTAGTGCAAGGTTATCTCAAAGAAAGGGGCCACGGTGTTTCTGTATCTCTATTATGTTGGTGCGGCTTCGGAACTTTTAAATATCTTGATATATCTCGAGAACTACGCATCTGATCAAAAAATATCATAGAACATAAATAGTAGGAAACTTAATTCTCTACAAAAAAGGTCTCTCAACATTTTGCCATAGCTCGCTTCGTTTCCGAGATATTTGCGGATTTATCTCAAGGGAAGGGGCCTAACGGACATATTTCCAGGTATTTCTTCTTCTTGTTGTTCTTCTTCTGCACAGCTAAAATGGAAGTGGCATTTGCAGCTCGCAATAGTGCAGAGTTATCTCAAAGAAAGAGGCCACGGTGTTTCTGTACCTCTATTATGTTGGTGCAGCTTCGGAACTTTTAAGTATCTTGATATATCTCGAGAACTACGCATCTGATCAAAAAATATCATAGAACATAAAAAGTAGGAAACTTAATTCTCTACAAGAAAGGTCTCTTAACATTTTGCCATAGCTCGCTTCGTTTCCGAGATATTTGCAGATTTATCTCAAGGGAAGGGGCCTGACGGACATATTTCGAGATATTTCTTCTTCTTGTTGTTCTTCTTCTGCACAGCTAAGCTGGAAGTGGCATTTACAGCTCGCAATAGTGCAGAGTTATCTCAAAGAAAGGGGCCACGGTGTTTCTGTATCTCTATTATGTTGGTGCGGCTTCGGAACTTTTAAATACCTTGTTATATCTCGAGAACTACGCATCTGATCAAAAAATATCATAGAACATAAGAAGTAGGAAACTTAATTCTCTACAAAAAAGGTCTCTTAACATTTTGCCATAGCTCGCTTCGTTTCCGAGATATTTGCAGATTTATCTCAAGGGAAGGGGCCTGACGGACATATTTCGAGATACTTCTTCTTCTTGTTGTTCTTCTTCTGCACAGCAAAGCTGGAAGTGGCATTTGCAGCTCGCAATAGTGCAGAGTTATCTCAAAGAAAGGGGCCACGGTGTTTCTGTATCTCTATTATGTTGGTGCGGCTTCGGAACTTTTAAATATCTTGATATATCTCGAGAACTACGCATCTGATCAAAAAATATCATAGAACATAAAAAGTAGGAAACTTAATTCTCTACAAAAAGGTCTCTTAACATTTTGCCATAGCTCGCTTCGTTTCCGAGATATTTGCAGATTTATCTCAAGGGAAGGGGCCTGGCGGACATATTCCGAGATATTTCTTCTTGTTGTTCTTCTTCTGCACAGCTAAGCTGGAAGTGGCATTTGCGGCTCGCACTAGTGTAGAGTTATCTCAAAGAAAGGGGCCACGGTGTTTCTGTATCTCTATTATGGTGGTGCGGCTTCGGAACTTTTAAATATCTTGATATATCTCGAGAACTACGCATCTGATCAAAAAATATCATAGAACATAAAAAGTAGGAAACTTAATTTCTACAAAAAAGGTCTCTTAACATTTTGCCATAGCTCGCTTCGTTTCCGAGATATTTGCAGATTTATCTCAAGGGAAGGGGCCTGGCGGACATATTTCGAGATATTTCTTCTTCTTGTTGTTCTTCTTCTGCACAGCTAAGGTGGAAGTGGCATTTACAGCTCGCAATAGTGCAGAGTTATCTCACAGAAAGGGGCCACGGTGTTTCTGTATCTCTGTTATGGTGGTGCGGCTTCGGAACTTTTAAATATCTTGATATATCTCGAGAACTACGCATCTGATCAAAAAATATCATAGAACATAAAAAGTAGGAAACTTAATTCTCTACAAAAAAGGTCTCTTAACATATTGCCATAGCTCGCTTCGTTTCCCAGATATTTGCAGATTTATCTCAAGGGAAGGGGCCTGGCGGACATATTTCGAGATATTTCTTCTTGTTGTTCTTCTTCTGCACAGCTAAGCTGGAAGTGGCATTTGCGGCTCGCACTAGTGCAGAGTTATCTCAAAGAAAGGGGCCACGGTGTTTCTGTATCTCTATTATGTTGGTGCGGCTTCGGAACTTTTAAATATCTCGATATATCTCGAAAACTACGCTTCTGATCAAAAAATATCATAGAACATAAATTGTAGGAAACATAATTCTCTACAAAAAAGGTCTCTTAACATTTTGCCATAGCTCGCTTCGTTTCCGAGATATTTGCAGATACATCTCAAGGGAAGGGGCCTGACGGACATATTTCGAGATATTTCTTCTTCTTGTTGTTCTTCTTCTGCACAGCTAAGCTGGAAGTGGCATTTGCAGCTCGCAATAGTGCAGACTTATCTCAAAGAAAGGGGCCACGGTGTTTCTGTATCTCTATTATGTTGGTGCGGCTTCGGAACTTTTAAATATCTTGATATATCTCGAGAACTACGCATCTGATCAAACAATATCATAGAACGTAAAAAGTAGGAAACTTAATTCTCTACAAAAAAGGTCTCTTAACATTTTGCCATAGCTCGCTTCGTTTCCGAGATATTTGCAGATTTATCTCAAGGGAAGGGGCCTGACGGACATATTTCGAGATATTTCTTTTTCTTGTTGTTCTTCTTCTGCACAGCTAAGCTGGAAGTGGCATTTGCAGCTCGCAATAGTGCAGAGTTATCTCAAAGAAAGGGGCCACGGTGTTTCTGTATCTCTATTATGTTGGTGCGGCTTCGGAACTTTTAAATATCTTGATATATCTCGAGAACTACGCATCTGATCAAAAAATATCATAGAACATAAATAGTAGGAAACTTAATTCTCTACAAAAAAGGTCTCTCAACATTTTGCCATAGCTCGCTTCGTTTCCGAGATATTTGCAGATTTATCTCAAGGGAAGGGGCCTAACGGACATATTTCCAGATATTTCTTCTTCTTGTTGTTCTTCTTCTGCACAGCTAAGCTGGAAGTGGCATTTGCGGCTCGCACGAGTGCAGAGTTATCTCAAAGAAAGGGGCCACGGTGTTTCTGTATCTCTATTATGTTGGTGCGGCTTCGGAACTTTTAAATATCTTGATATATCTCGAGAACTACGCATCTGATCAAAAAATATCATAGAAGATAAAAAGTAGGAAACTTAATTCTCTACAAAAAAGGTCTCTTAACATTTTGCCATAGCTCCCTTCGTTTCCGAGATATTTGCAGATTTATCTCAACGGAAGGGGTCTGACGGACATATTTCGAGCTATTTCTTCTTCTTGTTGTTCTTCTTCTGCACAGCTAAGCTCGAAGTGGCATTTGCAGCTCGCAATAGTGCAGAGTTATCTCAAAGAAAGAGGCCACGGTGTTTCTGTACCTCTATTATGTTGGTGCAGCTTCGGAACTTTTAAATATCTTGATATATCTCGAGAACTACTCATCTGATCAAAAAATATCATAGAACATAAAAAGTAGGAAACTTAATTCTCTACAAAAAAGGTCTCTTAACATTTTGCCATAGCTCGCTTCGTTTCCGAGATATTTGCAGATTTATCTCAAGGGAAGGGGCCTGACGGACATATTTCGAGATATTTCTTCTTCTTGTTGTTCTTTTTCTGCACAGCTGAGCTGGAAGTGGCATTTGCGGCTCGCACTAGTGCAAGGTTATCTCAAAGAAAGGGGCCACGGTGTTTCTGTATCTCTATTATGTTGGTGCGGCTTCGGAACTTTTAAATATCTCGATATATCTCGAAAACTACGCTTCTGATCAAAAAATATCATAGAACATAAATTGTAGGAAACATAATTCTCTACAGAAAACGTCTCATAACATTTTGCAATAGCTCGCTTCGTTTCCGAGATATTTGCAGATTCAGCTCAAAGGAACGGGCCTGACGGACATATCTCGAGATATTTCTTCTTCTTGTTGTTCTTCTTCTGCCCAGCTAAGCTGGAAGTGGCATTTGCGGCTCGCACGAGTGCAGAGTTATCTCAAAGAAAGGGGCCACGGTGTTTCTGTATCTCTATTATGTTGGTGCGGCTTCGGAACTTTTAAATATCTTGATATATCTCGAGAACTACGCATCTGATCAAAAAATATCATAGAACATAAATAGTAGGAAACTTAATTCTCTACAAAAAAGGTCTCTCAACATTTTGCCATAGCTCGCTTCGTTTCCGAGATATTTGCGGATTTATCTCAAGGGAAGGGGCCTAACGGACATATTTCCAGGTATTTCTTCTTCTTGTTGTTCTTCTTCTGCACAGCTAAAATGGAAGTGGCATTTGCAGCTCGCAATAGTGCAGAGTTATCTCAAAGAAAGAGGCCACGGTGTTTCTGTACCTCTATTATGTTGGTGCAGCTTCGGAACTTTTAAATATCTTGATATATCTCGAGAACTACGCATCTGATCAAAAAATATCATAGAACATAAAAAGTAGGAAACTTAATTCTCTACAAGAAAGGTCTCTTAACATTTTGCCATAGCTCGCTTCGTTTCCGAGATATTTGCAGATTTATCTCAAGGGAAGGGGCCTGACGGACATATTTTGAGATATTTCTTCTTCTTGTTGTTCTTCTTCTGCACAGCTAAACTGGAAGTGGCATTTCCAGCCCGCAATAGTGCAGAGTTATCTCAAAGAAAGGGGCCACGGTGTTTCTGTATCTCTATTATGGTGGTGCGGCTTCGGAACTTTTAAATATCTTGATATATCTCGAGAACTACGCATCTGATCAAAAAATATCATAGAACATAAAAAGTAGGAAACTTAATTTCTACAAAAAAGGTCTCTTAACATTTTGCCATAGCTCGCTTCGTTTCCGAGATATTTGCAGATTTATCTCAAGGGAAGGGGCCTGGCGGTCATATTTCGAGATATTTCTTCTTCTTGTTGTTCTTCTTCTGCACAGCTAAGCTGGAAGTGGCATTTACAGCTCGCAATAGTGCAGAGTTATCTCACAGAAAGGGGCCACGGTGTTTCTGTATCTCTGTTATGGTGGTGCGGCTTCGGAACTTTTAAATATCTTGATATATCTCGAGAACTACGCATCTGATCAAAAAATATCATAGAACATAAAAAGTAGGAAACTTAATTCTCTACAAAAAAGGTCTCTTAACATTTTGCCATAGCTCGCTTCGTTTCCGACATATTTGCAGATTCAGCTCAAAGGAACGGGCCTGACGGACATATTTCGAGACATTTCTTCTTCTTGTTGTTCTTCCTCTGCACAGCTAAGCTGGAAGTGGCATTTGCAGCTCGCAATAGTGCAGAGTTATCTCAAAGAAAGGGGCCACGGAGTTTCTGTATCTCTATTATGTTGGTGCGGCTTCGGAACTTTTAAATATCTTGATATATCTCGAGAGCTACGCATCTGATCAAAAAATATCATAGAACATAAAAAGTAGGAAACTTAATTGTCTACAAAAAAGGTCTCTTAAGATTTTGCCATAGCTCGCTTCGTTTCCGAGATATTTGCAGATTTATCTCAAGGGAAGGGTCCTGACGGACATATTTCGAGATATTTCTTCTTCTTGTTGTTCTTCTTCTGCACAGCTAAGCTGGAAGTGGCATTTGCGGCTCGCACTAGTGCAAGGTTATCTCAAAGAAAGGGGCCACGGTGTTTCTGTATCTCTATTATGTTGGTGCGGCTTCGGAACTTTTAAATATCTCGATATATCTCGAAAACTACGCTTCTGATCAAAAAATATCATAGAACATAAATTGTAGGAAACATAATTCTCTACAGAAAACGTCTCATAACATTTTGCAATAGCTCGCTTCGTTTCCGAGATATTTGCAGATTCAGCTCAAAGGAACGGGCCTGACGGACATATCTCGAGATATTTCTTCTTCTTGTTGTTCTTCTTCTGCCCAGCTAAGCTGGAAGTGGCATTTGCGGCTCGCACGAGTGCAGAGTTATCTCAAAGAAAGGGGCCACGGTGTTTCTGTATCTCTATTATGTTGGTGCGGCTTCGGAACTTTTAAATATCTTGATATATCTCGAGAACTACGCATCTGATCAAAAAATATCATAGAACATAAATAGTAGGAAACTTAATTCTCTACAAAAAAGGTCTCTCAACATTTTGCCATAGCTCGCTTCGTTTCCGAGATATTTGCGGATTTATCTCAAGGGAAGGGGCCTAACGGACATATTTCCAGGTATTTCTTCTTCTTGTTGTTCTTCTTCTGCACAGCTAAAATGGAAGTGGCATTTGCAGCTCGCAATAGTGCAGAGTTATCTCAAAGAAAGAGGCCACGGTGTTTCTGTACCTCTATTATGTTGGTGCAGCTTCGGAACTTTTAAATATCTTGATATATCTCGAGAACTACGCATCTGATCAAAAAATATCATAGAACATAAAAAGTAGGAAACTTAATTCTCTACAAGAAAGGTCTCTTAACATTTTGCCATAGCTCGCTTCGTTTCCGAGATATTTGCAGATTTATCTCAAGGGAAGGGGCCTGACGGACATATTTTGAGATATTTCTTCTTCTTGTTGTTCTTCTTCTGCACAGCTAAACTGGAAGTGGCATTTCCAGCCCGCAATAGTGCAGAGTTATCTCAAAGAAAGGGGCCACGGTGTTTCTGTATCTCTATTATGGTGGTGCGGCTTCGGAACTTTTAAATATCTTGATATATCTCGAGAACTACGCATCTGATCAAAAAATATCATAGAACATAAAAAGTAGGAAACTTAATTTCTACAAAAAAGGTCTCTTAACATTTTGCCATAGCTCGCTTCGTTTCCGAGATATTTGCAGATTTATCTCAAGGGAAGGGGCCTGGCGGTCATATTTCGAGATATTTCTTCTTCTTGTTGTTCTTCTTCTGCACAGCTAAGCTGGAAGTGGCATTTACAGCTCGCAATAGTGCAGAGTTATCTCACAGAAAGGGGCCACGGTGTTTCTGTATCTCTGTTATGGTGGTGCGGCTTCGGAACTTTTAAATATCTTGATATATCTCGAGAACTACGCATCTGATCAAAAAATATCATAGAACATAAAAAGTAGGAAACTTAATTCTCTACAAAAAAGGTCTCTTAACATTTTGCCATAGCTCGCTTCGTTTCCGACATATTTGCAGATTCAGCTCAAAGGAACGGGCCTGACGGACATATTTCGAGACATTTCTTCTTCTTGTTGTTCTTCCTCTGCACAGCTAAGCTGGAAGTGGCATTTGCAGCTCGCAATAGTGCAGAGTTATCTCAAAGAAAGGGGCCACGGAGTTTCTGTATCTCTATTATGTTGGTGCGGCTTCGGAACTTTTAAATATCTTGATATATCTCGAGAGCTACGCATCTGATCAAAAAATATCATAGAACATAAAAAGTAGGAAACTTAATTGTCTACAAAAAAGGTCTCTTAACATTTTGCCATAGCTCGCTTCGTTTCCGAGATATTTGCAGATTTATCTCAAGGGAAGGGGCCTGACGGACATATTTCGAGATATTTCTTCTTCTTGTTGTTCTTCTTCTGCACAGCTAAGCTGGAAGTGGCATTTACAGCTCGCAATAGTGCAGAGTTATCTCAAAGAAAGGGGCCACGGTGTTTCTGTATCTCTATTATGTTGGTGCGGCTTCGGAACTTTTAAATACCTTGTTATATCTCGAGAACTACGCATCTGATCAAAAAATATCATAGAACATAAGAAGTAGGAAACTTAATTCTCTACAATAAAGGTCTCTTAACATTTTGCCATAGCTCGCTTCGTTTCCGAGATATTTGCAGATTTATCTCAAGGGAAGGGGCCTGGCGGACATATTTCGAGATATTTCTTCTTGTTGTTCTTCTTCTGCACAGCTAAGCTGGAAGTGGCATTTGCGGCTCGCACTAGTGCAGAGTTATCTCACAGAAAGGGGCCACGGTGTTTCTGTATCTCTGTTATGGTGGTGCGGCTTCGGAACTTTTAAATATCTTGATATATCTCGAGAACTACGCATCTGATCAAAAAATATCATAGAACATAAAAAGTAGGAAACTTAATTCTCTACAAAAAAGGTCTCTTAACATATTGCCATAGCTCGCTTCGTTTCCCAGATATTTGCAGATTTATCTCAAGGGAAGGGGCCTGGCGGACATATTTCGAGATATTTCTTCTTGTTGTTCTTCTTCTGCACAGCTAAGCTGGAAGTGGCATTTGCGGCTCGCACTAGTGCAGAGTTATCTCAAAGAAAGGGGCCACGGTGTTTCTGTATCTCTATTATGTTGGTGCGGCTTCGGAACTTTTAAATATCTCGATATATCTCGAAAACTACGCTTCTGATCAAAAAATATCATAGAACATAAATTGTAGGAAACATAATTCTCTACAAAAAAGGTCTCTTAACATTTTGCCATAGCTCGCTTCGTTTCCGAGATATTTGCAGATACATCTCAAGGGAAGGGGCCTGACGGACATATTTCGAGATATTTCTTCTTCTTGTTGTTCTTCTTCTGCACAGCTAAGCTGGAAGTGGCATTTGCAGCTCGCAATAGTGCAGACTTATCTCAAAGAAAGGGGCCACGGTGTTTCTGTATCTCTATTATGTTGGTGCGGCTTCGGAACTTTTAAATATCTTGATATATCTCGAGAACTACGCATCTGATCAAACAATATCATAGAACGTAAAAAGTAGGAAACTTAATTCTCTACAAAAAAGGTCTCTTAACATTTTGCCATAGCTCGCTTCGTTTCCGAGATATTTGCAGATTTATCTCAAGGGAAGGGGCCTGACGGACATATTTCGAGATATTTCTTCTTCTTGTTGTTCTTCTTCTGCACAGCTAAGCTGGAAGTGGCATTTGCGGCTCGCACTAGTGCAGAGTTATCTCAAAGAAAGGGGCCACGGTGTTTCTGAATCTCTATTATGTTGGTGCGGCTTCGGAACTTTTAAATATCTCGATATACCTCGAAAACTACGCTTCTGATCAAAAAATATCATAGAACATAAATTGTAGGAAACATAATTGTCTACAAAAAACGTCTCTTAACATTTTGCCATAGCTCGCGTCGTTTCCGAGATATTTGCAGATTCAGCTCAAAGGAACGGGCATGACGGACATATTTCGAGATATTTCTTCTTCTTGTAGTTCTTCTTCTGCACAGCTAAGCTGGAAGTGGCATTTGCAGCTCGCACTAGTGCAGAGTTAGCTCAAAGAAAGGGGCCACGGTGTTTCTGTATCTCTATTATGTTGGTGCAGCTTCGGAACTTTTAAATATCTTGATATATCTCGAGAACTACGCATCTGATCAAAAAATATCATGGATCATAAAAAGTGGAAAACTTAATTCTCTACGAAAAAGGTCTCTTAACATTTTGCCATAGCTCGCTTCGTTTCCGAGATATTTGCAGATTTATCTCAAGGGAAGGGGCCTGACGGACATATTTCGAGATATTTCTTCTTCTTGTTGTTCTTCTTCTGCACAGCTAAGCTGGAAGTGGCATTTGCGGCTCGCACTAGTGCAGAGTTATCTCAAAGAAAGGGGCCACGGTGTTTCTGTATCTCTATTATGTTGGTGCGGCTTCGGAACTTTTAAATATCTCGATATATCTCGAAAACTACGCTTCTGATCAAAAAATATCATAGAACATAAATTGTAGGAAACTTAATTCTCTACAAAAAACGTCTCTTAACATTTTGCCATAGCTCGCTTCGTTTCCGAGATATTTGCAGATTCAGCTCAAAGGAACGGGCCTGACGGACATATTTCGAGATATTTCTTCGTCTTGTTGTTCTTCCTCTGCACAGCTAAGCTGGAAGTGGCATTTGCAGCTCGCAATAGTGCAGAGTTATCTCAAAGAAAGGGGCCACGGTGTTTCTGTATCTCTATTATGTTGGTGCGGCTTCGGAACTTTTAAATATCTTGATATATCTCGAGAACTACGCATCTGATAAAAAAATATCATAGAACATTAAAAGTAGGAAACCTAATTTTCTACAAAAAAGGTCTGTTAACATTTTGCCATAGCTCGCTTCGTTTCCGAGATATTTGCAGATTTATCTCAAGGGAAGGTGCCTGACGGACATATTTCGAGATATTTCTTCTTCTTGTTGTTCTTCTTCTGCACAGCTAAGCTGGAAATGGCATTTGCAGCTCGCATTAGTGCAGACTTATCTCAAAGAAAGGGGCCACGGTGTTTCTGTATCTCTATTATGTTGGTGCGGCTTCGGACCTTTTAAATATCTTGATATATCTCGAGAACTACGCATCTGATCAAACAATATCATAGAACGTAAAAAGTAGGAAACTTAATTCTCTACAAAAAAGGTCTCTCAACATTTTGCCATAGCTCGCTTCGTTTCCGAGATATTTGCAGATTTATCTCAAGGGAAGGTGCCTGACGGACATATTTCGAGATATTTCTTCTTCTTGTTGTTCTTCATCCGCACAGCTAAGCTGGAAGTGGCATTTGCAGCTCGCAATAGTGCAGAGTTATCTCAGAGAAAGGGGCCACGGTGTTTCTGTATCTCTATTATGTTGGGGCGGCTTCGGAACTTTTAAATATCTTGATATATTTCGAGAACTACGCATCTGATCAAAAAATATCATAGAACATAAAAAGTAGGAAACTTAATTCTCTACAGAAAAGGTCTCTTAACATTTTGCCATAGCTCGCTTCGTTTCCGAGATATTTGCAGATTTATCTCAAGGGAAGGGGCCTGACGGACATATTTCGAGATATTTCTTCTTCTTGTTGTTCTTCTTCTGCACAGCTAAGCTGGAAGTGGCATTTGCAGCTCGCAATAGTGCAGAGTTATCTCAAAGAAAGGGGCCACGGTGTTTCTGTATCTCTATTATGTTGGTGCGGCTTCGGAACTTTTAAATATCTTGATATATCTCGAGAACTACGCATCTGATCAAAAAATATCATAGAACATAAAAAGTAGGAAACTTAATTCTCTACAAAAAATGTCTCTTAAGATTTTGCCATAGCTCGCTTCGTTTCCGAGATATTTGCAGATTTATCTCAAGGGAAGGGGCCTGACGGACATGTTTCGAGATATTTCTTCTTCTTGTTGTTCTTCTTCTGCACAGCTAAGCTGGAAGTGGCATTTACAGCTATCCATAGTGCAGAGTTATCTCAAAGAAAGGGGCCACGGTGTTTCTGTATCTCTATTATGTTGGTGCGGCTTCGGAACTTTTAAATATCTTGATATATCTCGAGAACTACGCATCTGATCAAAAAATATCATAGAACATAAATAGTAGGAAACTTAATTCTCTACAAAAAAGGTCTCTCCACATTTTGCCATAGCTCGCTTCGTTTCCGAGATATTTGCACATTTATCTCAAGGGAAGGGGCCTAACGGACATATTTCGAGATATTTCTTGTTCTTGTTGTTCTTCTTCTGCACAGCTAAGCTGGAAGTGGCATTTGCAGCTCGCACTAGTGCAGAGTTATCTCAAAGAAAGGGGCCACGGTGTTTCTGTATCTCTATTATGTTGGTGCAGCTTCGGAACTTTTAAATATCTTGATATATCTCGAGAACTACGCATCTGATCAAACAATATCATAGAACGTAAAAAGTAGGAAACTTAATTCTCTACAAAAAAGGTCTCTTAACATTTTGCCATAGCTCGCTTCGTTTCCGAGATATTTGCAGATTTATCTCAAGGGAAGGGGCCTGACGGACATGTTTCGAGATACTTCTTCTTCTTGTTGTTCTTCTTCTGCACAGCTAAGCTGGAAGTGGCATTTGCAGCTCGCAATAGTGCAGAGTTATCTCAAAGAAAGGGGCCACGGTGTTTCTGTATCTCTAATATGTTGGTGCGGCTTCGGAACTTTTAAATATCTTGATATATCTCGAGAACTACGCATCTGATCAAAAAATATCATAGAACATAAATAGTAGGAAACTTAATTCTCTACAAAAAAGGTCTCTCAACATTTTGCCATAGCTCGCTTCGTTTCCGAGATATTTGCAGATTCATCTCAAGGGAAGGGGCCTGACGGACATATTTCGAGATATTTCTTCTTCTTGTTGTTCCTCTTCTGCACAGCTAAGCTGGAAGTGGCATTTGCAGCTCGCAATAGTGCAGAGTTATCTCAAAGAAAGAGGCCACGGTGTTTCTGTACCTCTATTATGTTGGTGCAGCTTCGGAACTTTTAAATATCTTGATATATCTCGAGAACTACGCATCTGATCAAAAAATATCATAGAACATAAAAAGTAGGAAACTTAATTCTCTACAAGAAAGGTCTCTTAACATTTTGCCATAGCTCGCTTCGTTTCCGAGATATTTGCAGATTTATCTCAAGGGAAGGGGCCTGACGGACATATTTTGAGATATTTCTTCTTCTTGTTGTTCTTCTTCTGCACAGCTAAACTGGAAGTGGCATTTCCAGCCCGCAATAGTGCAGAGTTATCTCAAAGAAAGGGGCCACGGTGTTTCTGTATCTCTATTATGGTGGTGCGGCTTCGGAACTTTTAAATATCTTGATATATCTCGAGAACTACGCATCTGATCAAAAAATATCATAGAACATAAAAAGTAGGAAACTTAATTTCTACAAAAAAGGTCTCTTAACATTTTGCCATAGCTCGCTTCGTTTCCGAGATATTTGCAGATTTATCTCAAGGGAAGGGGCCTGGCGGTCATATTTCGAGATATTTCTTCTTCTTGTTGTTCTTCTTCTGCACAGCTAAGCTGGAAGTGGCATTTACAGCTCGCAATAGTGCAGAGTTATCTCACAGAAAGGGGCCACGGTGTTTCTGTATCTCTGTTATGGTGGTGCGGCTTCGGAACTTTTAAATATCTTGATATATCTCGAGAACTACGCATCTGATCAAAAAATATCATAGAACATAAAAAGTAGGAAACTTAATTCTCTACAAAAAAGGTCTCTTAACATTTTGCCATAGCTCGCTTCGTTTCCGACATATTTGCAGATTCAGCTCAAAGGAACGGGCCTGACGGACATATTTCGAGACATTTCTTCTTCTTGTTGTTCTTCCTCTGCACAGCTAAGCTGGAAGTGGCATTTGCAGCTCGCAATAGTGCAGAGTTATCTCAAAGAAAGGGGCCACGGAGTTTCTGTATCTCTATTATGTTGGTGCGGCTTCGGAACTTTTAAATATCTTGATATATCTCGAGAGCTACGCATCTGATCAAAAAATATCATAGAACATAAAAAGTAGGAAACTTAATTGTCTACAAAAAAGGTCTCTTAACATTTTGCCATAGCTCGCTTCGTTTCCGAGATATTTGCAGATTTATCTCAAGGGAAGGGGCCTGACGGACATATTTCGAGATATTTCTTCTTCTTGTTGTTCTTCTTCTGCACAGCTAAGCTGGAAGTGGCATTTACAGCTCGCAATAGTGCAGAGTTATCTCAAAGAAAGGGGCCACGGTGTTTCTGTATCTCTATTATGTTGGTGCGGCTTCGGAACTTTTAAATACCTTGTTATATCTCGAGAACTACGCATCTGATCAAAAAATATCATAGAACATAAGAAGTAGGAAACTTAATTCTCTACAATAAAGGTCTCTTAACATTTTGCCATAGCTCGCTTCGTTTCCGAGATATTTGCAGATTTATCTCAAGGGAAGGGGCCTGGCGGACATATTTCGAGATATTTCTTCTTGTTGTTCTTCTTCTGCACAGCTAAGCTGGAAGTGGCATTTGCGGCTCGCACTAGTGCAGAGTTATCTCACAGAAAGGGGCCACGGTGTTTCTGTATCTCTGTTATGGTGGTGCGGCTTCGGAACTTTTAAATATCTTGATATATCTCGAGAACTACGCATCTGATCAAAAAATATCATAGAACATAAAAAGTAGGAAACTTAATTCTCTACAAAAAAGGTCTCTTAACATATTGCCATAGCTCGCTTCGTTTCCCAGATATTTGCAGATTTATCTCAAGGGAAGGGGCCTGGCGGACATATTTCGAGATATTTCTTCTTGTTGTTCTTCTTCTGCACAGCTAAGCTGGAAGTGGCATTTGCGGCTCGCACTAGTGCAGAGTTATCTCAAAGAAAGGGGCCACGGTGTTTCTGTATCTCTATTATGTTGGTGCGGCTTCGGAACTTTTAAATATCTCGATATATCTCGAGAACTACGCATCTGATCAAACAATATCATAGAACGTAAAAAGTAGGAAACTTAATTCTCTACAAAAAAGGTCTCTTAACATTTTGCCATAGCTCGCTTCGTTTCCGAGATATTTGCAGATTTATCTCAAGGGAAGGGGCCTGACGGACATATTTCGAGATATTTCTTCTTCTTGTTGTTCTTCTTCTGCACAGCTAAGCTGGAAGTGGCATTTGCGGCTCGCACTAGTGCAGAGTTATCTCAAAGAAAGGGGCCACGGTGTTTCTGAATCTCTATTATGTTGGTGCGGCTTCGGAACTTTTAAATATCTCGATATACCTCGAAAACTACGCTTCTGATCAAAAAATATCATAGAACATAAATTGTAGGAAACATAATTCTCTACAAAAAACGTCTCTTAACATTTTGCCATAGCTCGCGTCGTTTCCGAGATATTTGCAGATTCAGCTCAAAGGAACGGGCATGACGGACATATTTCGAGATATTTCTTCTTCTTGTAGTTCTTCTTCTGCACAGCTAAGCTGGAAGTGGCATTTGCAGCTCGCACTAGTGCAGAGTTAGCTCAAAGAAAGGGGCCACGGTGTTTCTGTATCTCTATTATGTTGGTGCAGCTTCGGAACTTTTAAATATCTTGATATATCTCGAGAACTACGCATCTGATCAAAAAATATCATGGATCATAAAAAGTGGAAAACTTAATTCTCTACGAAAAAGGTCTCTTAACATTTTGCCATAGCTCGCTTCGTTTCCGAGATATTTGCAGATTTATCTCAAGGGAAGGGGCCTGACGGACATATTTCGAGATATTTCTTCTTCTTGTTGTTCTTCTTCTGCACAGCTAAGCTGGAAGTGGCATTTGCGGCTCGCACTAGTGCAGAGTTATCTCAAAGAAAGGGGCCACGGTGTTTCTGTATCTCTATTATGTTGGTGCGGCTTCGGAACTTTTAAATATCTCGATATATCTCGAAAACTACGCTTCTGATCAAAAAATATCATAGAACATAAATTGTAGGAAACTTAATTCTCTACAAAAAACGTCTCTTAACATTTTGCCATAGCTCGCTTCGTTTCCGAGATATTTGCAGATTCAGCTCAAAGGAACGGGCCTGACGGACATATTTCGAGATATTTCTTCGTCTTGTTGTTCTTCCTCTGCACAGCTAAGCTGGAAGTGGCATTTGCAGCTCGCAATAGTGCAGAGTTATCTCAAAGAAAGGGGCCACGGTGTTTCTGTATCTCTATTATGTTGGTGCGGCTTCGGAACTTTTAAATATCTTGATATATCTCGAGAACTACGCATCTGATAAAAAAATATCATAGAACATTAAAAGTAGGAAACCTAATTTTCTACAAAAAAGGTCTGTTAACATTTTGCCATAGCTCGCTTCGTTTCCGAGATATTTGCAGATTTATCTCAAGGGAAGGTGCCTGACGGACATATTTCGAGATATTTCTTCTTCTTGTTGTTCTTCTTCTGCACAGCTAAGCTGGAAATGGCATTTGCAGCTCGCATTAGTGCAGACTTATCTCAAAGAAAGGGGCCACGGTGTTTCTGTATCTCTATTATGTTGGTGCGGCTTCGGACCTTTTAAATATCTTGATATATCTCGAGAACTACGCATCTGATCAAACAATATCATAGAACGTAAAAAGTAGGAAACTTAATTCTCTACAAAAAAGGTCTCTCAACATTTTGCCATAGCTCGCTTCGTTTCCGAGATATTTGCAGATTTATCTCAAGGGAAGGTGCCTGACGGACATATTTCGAGATATTTCTTCTTCTTGTTGTTCTTCATCCGCACAGCTAAGCTGGAAGTGGCATTTGCAGCTCGCAATAGTGCAGAGTTATCTCAGAGAAAGGGGCCACGGTGTTTCTGTATCTCTATTATGTTGGGGCGGCTTCGGAACTTTTAAATATCTTGATATATTTCGAGAACTACGCATCTGATCAAAAAATATCATAGAACATAAAAAGTAGGAAACTTAATTCTCTACAGAAAAGGTCTCTTAACATTTTGCCATAGCTCGCTTCGTTTCCGAGATATTTGCAGATTTATCTCAAGGGAAGGGGCCTGACGGACATATTTCGAGATATTTCTTCTTCTTGTTGTTCTTCTTCTGCACAGCTAAGCTGGAAGTGGCATTTGCAGCTCGCAATAGTGCAGAGTTATCTCAAAGAAAGGGGCCACGGTGTTTCTGTATCTCTATTATGTTGGTGCGGCTTCGGAACTTTTAAATATCTTGATATATCTCGAGAACTACGCATCTGATCAAAAAATATCATAGAACATAAAAAGTAGGAAACTTAATTCTCTACAAAAAAGGTCTCTTAAGATTTTGCCATAGCTCGCTTCGTTTCCGAGATATTTGCAGATTTATCTCAAGGGAAGGGGCCTGACGGACATGTTTCGAGATATTTCTTCTTCTTGTTGTTCTTCTTCTGCACAGCTAAGCTGGAAGTGGCATTTACAGCTATCCATAGTGCAGAGTTATCTCAAAGAAAGGGGCCACGGTGTTTCTGTATCTCTATTATGTTGGTGCGGCTTCGGAACTTTTAAATATCTTGATATATCTCGAGAACTACGCATCTGATCAAAAAATATCATAGAACATAAATAGTAGGAAACTTAATTCTCTACAAAAAAGGTCTCTCCACATTTTGCCATAGCTCGCTTCGTTTCCGAGATATTTGCACATTTATCTCAAGGGAAGGGGCCTAACGGACATATTTCGAGATATTTCTTGTTCTTGTTGTTCTTCTTCTGCACAGCTAAGCTGGAAGTGGCATTTGCAGCTCGCACTAGTGCAGAGTTATCTCAAAGAAAGGGGCCACGGTGTTTCTGTATCTCTATTATGTTGGTGCAGCTTCGGAACTTTTAAATATCTTGATATATCTCGAGAACTACGCATCTGATCAAACAATATCATAGAACGTAAAAAGTAGGAAACTTAATTCTCTACAAAAAAGGTCTCTTAACATTTTGCCATAGCTCGCTTCGTTTCCGAGATATTTGCAGATTTATCTCAAGGGAAGGGGCCTGACGGACATGTTTCGAGATACTTCTTCTTCTTGTTGTTCTTCTTCTGCACAGCTAAGCTGGAAGTGGCATTTGCAGCTCGCAATAGTGCAGAGTTATCTCAAAGAAAGGGGCCACGGTGTTTCTGTATCTCTAATATGTTGGTGCGGCTTCGGAACTTTTAAATATCTTGATATATCTCGAGAACTACGCATCTGATCAAAAAATATCATAGAACATAAATAGTAGGAAACTTAATTCTCTATAAAAAAGGTCTCTCAACATTTTGCCATAGCTCGCTTCGTTTCCGAGATATTTGCAGATTTATCTCAAGGGAAGGGGCCTAACGGACATATTTCAATATATTTCTTCTTCTTGTTGTTCTTCTTCTGCACAGCTAAGCTGGAAGTGGCATTTGCGGCTCGCACTAGTGCAGAGTTATCTCAAAGAAAGGGGCCACGGTGTTTCTGTATCTCTATTATGTTGGTGCAGCTTCGGAACTTTTAAATATCTTGATATATCTCGAGAACTACGCATCTGATCAAAAAATATCATGGAACATAAAAAGTAGAAAACTTAATTCTCTACAAAAAAAGTCTCTTAACATTTTGCCATAGCTCGCTTCGTTTCCGAGATATTTGCAGATTCATCTCAAGGGAAGGGGCCTGACGGACATATTTCGAGATATTTCTTCTTCTTGTTGTTCCTCTTCTGCACAGCTAAGCTGGAAGTGGCATTTGCAGCTCGCAATAGTGCAGAGTTATCTCAAAGAAAGAGGCCACGGTGTTTCTGTACCTCTATTATGTTGGTGCAGCTTCGGAACTTTTAAATATCTTGATATATCTCGAGAACTACGCATCTGATAAAAAAATATCATAGAACATAAAAAGTAGGAAACCTAGTTTTCTACAAAAAAGGTCTGTTAACATTTTGCCATAGCTCGCTTCGTTTCCGAGATATTTGCAGATTTATCTCAAGGGAAGGGGCCTGACGGACGTATTTCGAGATATTTCTTCTTCTTGTTGTTCTTCTTCTGCACAGCTAAGCTGGAAGTGGCATTTGCAGCTCGCAATAGTGCAGAGTTATCTCAAAGAAAGGGGCCACGGTGTTTCTGTATCTCTAATATGTTGGTGCGGCTTCGGAACTTTTAAATATCTTGATATATCTCGAGAACTACGCATCTGATCAAAAAATATCATAGAACATAAATAGTAGGAAACTTAATTCTCTACAAAAAAGGTCTCTCAACATTTTGCCATAGCTCGCTTCGTTTCCGAGATATTTGCAGATTTATCTCAAGGGAAGGGGCCTAACGGACATATTTCAATATATTTCTTCTTCTTGTTGTTCTTCTTCTGCACAGCTAAGCTGGAAGTGGCATTTGCGGCTCGCACTAGTGCAGAGTTATCTCAAAGAAAGGGGCCACGGTGTTTCTGTATCTCTATTATGTTGGTGCAGCTTCGGAACTTTTAAATATCTTGATATATCTCGAGAACTACGCATCTGATCAAAAAATATCATGGAACATAAAAAGTAGAAAACTTAATTCTCTACAAAAAAAGTCTCTTAACATTTTGCCATAGCTCGCTTCGTTTCCGAGATATTTGCAGATTCATCTCAAGGGAAGGGGCCTGACGGACATATTTCGAGATATTTCTTCTTCTTGTTGTTCCTCTTCTGCACAGCTAAGCTGGAAGTGGCATTTGCAGCTCGCAATAGTGCAGAGTTATCTCAAAGAAAGAGGCCACGGTGTTTCTGTACCTCTATTATGTTGGTGCAGCTTCGGAACTTTTAAATATCTTGATATATCTCGAGAACTACGCATCTGATAAAAAAATATCATAGAACATAAAAAGTAGGAAACCTAATTTTCTACAAAAAAGGTCTGTTAACATTTTGCCATAGCTCGCTTCGTTTCCGAGATATTTGCAGATTTATCTCAAGGGAAGGGGCCTGACGGACATATTTCGAGATATTTCTTCTTCTTGTTGTTCTTCTTCTGCACAGCTAAGCTGGACGTGGCATTTGCAGCTCGCAATAGTGCAGAGTTATCTCAAAGAAAGGGGCCACGGTGTTTCTGTATCTCTATTATGTTGGTGCGGCTTCGGAACTTTTAAATATCTTGATATATCTCGAGAACTACGCATCTGATCAAAAAATATCATAGAACATAAAAAGTAGGAAACTTAATTCTCTACAAAAAAGGTCTCTTAACATTTTGCCATTGCTCGCTTCGTTTCCGAGATATTTGCAGATTTATCTCAAGGGAAGGGGCCTGGCGGACATATTTCGAGATATTTCCTCTTGTTGTTCTTCTTCTGCACAGCTAGGCTGGAAGTGGCATTTGCGGCTCGCACTAGTGCAGAGTTATCTCAAAGAAAGGGGCCACGGTGTTTCTGTATCTCTATTATGTTGGTGCGGCTTCGGAACTTTTAAATATCTTGATATATCTCGAGAACTACGCATCTGATCAAAAAATATCATAGAAGATAAAAAGTAGGAAACATAATTCTCTACAAAAAAGGTCTCTTAACATTTTGCCATAGCTCGCTTCGTTTCCGAGATATTTGCAGATACATCTCAAGGGAAGGGGCCTGACGGACATATTTCGAGATATTTCTTCTTCTTGTTGTTCTTCTTCTACACAGCTAAGCTGGAAGTGGCATTTGCAGCTCGCAATAGTGCAGACTTATCTCAAAGATAGGGGCCACGCTGTTTCTGTATCTCTACTATGTTGGTGCGGCTTCGGAACTTTTAAATATCTTGATATATCTCGAGAACTACGCATCTGATCAAAAAATATCATGGATCATAAAAAGTGGAAAACTTAATTCTCTACAAAAAAGGTCTCTTAACATTTTGCCATAGCTCGCTTCGTTTCCGAGATATTTGCAGATTTATCTCAAGGGAAGGGGCCTGACGGACATATTTCGAGATATTCCTTCTTCTTGTTGTTCTTCTTCTGCACAGCTAAGCTGGAAGTGGCATTTGCAGCTCGCAATAGTGCAGAGTTATCTCAAAGAGAGGGGCCACGGTGTTTCTGTATCTCTATTATGTTGGTGCGGCTTCGGAACTTTTAAATATCTTGATATATCTCGAGAACTACGCATCTGATCAAAAAATATCATAGAACATAAAAAGTAGGAAACTTAATTCTCTACAAAAAAGGTCTCTTAACATTTTGCCATAGCTCGCTTCGTTTCCGAGATATTTGCAAATTTATCTCAAGGGAAGGGGCCTGACGGACATATTTCGAGATATTTCTTCTTCTTGTTGCTCTTCTTCTGCACAGCTAAGCTGGAAGTGGCATTTGCGGCTCGCACTAGTGCAGAGTTATCTCAAAGAAAGGGGCCACGGTGTTTCTGTATCTCTATTATGTTGGTGCGGCTTCGGAACTTTTAAATATCTTGATATATCTCGAGAACTACGCATCTGATAAAAAAATATCATAGAACATAAAAAGTAGGAAACCTAATTTTCTACAAAAAAGTCTCTTAACATTTTGCCATAGCTCGCTTCGTTTCCGAGATATTTGCAGATTTATCTCAAGGGAAGGGGCCTGACGGACATATTTCGAGATATTTCTTCTTCTTGTTGTTCTTCTTCTGCACAGCTAAGCTGGACGTGGCATTTGCAGCTCGCAATAGTGCAGAGTTATCTCAAAGAAAGGGGCCACGGTGTTTCTGTATCTCTATTATGTTGGTGCGGCTTCGGAACTTTTAAATATCTTGATATATCTCGAGAAGTACGCATCTGATCAAAAAATATCATAGAACATAAAAAGTAGGAAACTTAATTCTCTACAAAAAAGGTCTCTTAACATTTTGCCATAGCTCGCTTCCTTTCCGAGATATTTGCAGATTTATCTCAAGGGAAGGGGCCTGACGGACATATTTCGAGATGTTTCTTCTTCTTGTTGTTCTTCTTCTGCACAGCTAAGCTGGAAGTGGCATTTGCGGCTCGCACTAGTGCAGAGTTATCTCAAAGAAAGGGGCCACGGTGTTTCTGTATCTCTATTATGTTGGTGCCGCTTCGGAACTTTTAAATATCTCGATATATCTCGAAAACTACGCTTCTGATCAAAAAATATCATAGAACATAAATTGTAGGAAACATAATTCTCTACAAAAAACGTCTCTTAACATTTTGCCATAGCTCGCTTCGTTTCCGAGATATTTGCAGATATATCTCAAGATAAGGGGCCTGACGGACATATTTCGAGATATTTCTTCTTCTTGTTGTTCTTCTTCTGCACAGCTGCGCAGGAAGTGGCATTTACAGCTCGCACTAGTGCAGAGTTATCTCAAAGAAAGGGGCCACGGTGTTTCTGTATCTCTATTATGTTGGTGCAGCTTCGGAACTTTTAAATATCTTGATATATCTCGAGAACTACGCATCTGATCAAACAATATCATAGAACGTAAAAAGTAGGAAACTTAATTCTCTACAAAAAAGGTCTCTTAACATTTTGCCATAGCTCGCTTCGTTTCCGAGATATTTGCAGATTTATCTCAAGGGAAGGGGCCTGACGGACATATTTCGAGATATTCCTTCTTCTTGTTGTTCTTCTTCTGCACAGCTAAGCTGGAAGTGGCATTTGCAGCTCGCAATAGTGCAGAGTTATCTCAAAGAGAGGGGCCACGGTGTTTCTGTATCTCTATTATGTTGGTGCGGCTTCGGAACTTTTAAATATCTTGATATATCTCGAGAACTACGCATCTGATCAAAAAATATCATAGAACATAAAAAGTAGGAAACTTAATTCTCTACAAAAAAGGTCTCTTAACATTTTGCCATAGCTCGCTTCGTTTCCGAGATATTTGCAAATTTATCTCAAGGGAAGGGGCCTGACGGACATATTTCGAGATATTTCTTCTTCTTGTTGCTCTTCTTCTGCACAGCTAAGCTGGAAGTGGCATTTGCGGCTCGCACTAGTGCAGAGTTATCTCAAAGAAAGGGGCCACGGTGTTTCTGTATCTCTATTATGTTGGTGCGGCTTCGGAACTTTTAAATATCTTGATATATCTCGAGAACTACGCATCTGATCAAAAAATATCATAGAACATAAATAGTAGGAAACTTAATTCTCTACAAAAAAGGTCTCTCCACATTTTGCCATAGCTCGCTTCGTTTCCGAGATATTTGCACATTTATCTCAAGGGAAGGGGCCTAACGGACATATTTCGAGATATTTCTTGTTCTTGTTGTTCTTCTTCTGCACAGCTAAGCTGGAAGTGCCATTTGCAGCTCGCACTAGTGCAGAGTTATCTCAAAGAAAGGGGCCACGGTGTTTCTGTATCTCTATTATGTTGGTGCAGCTTCGGAACTTTTAAATATCTTGATATATCTCGAGAACTACGCATCTGATCAAACAATATCATAGAACGTAAAAAGTAGGAAACTTAATTCTCTACAAAAAAGGTCTCTTAACATTTTGCCATAGCTCGCTTCGTTTCCGAGATATTTGCAGATTTATCTCAAGGGAAGGGGCCTGACGGACATGTTTCGAGATATTTCTTCTTCTTGTTGTTCTTCTTCTGCACAGCTAAGCTGGAAGTGGCATTTGCAGCTCGCAATAGTGCAGAGTTATCTCAAAGAAAGGGGCCACGGTGTTTCTGTATCTCTATTATGTTGGTGCGGCTTCGGAACTTTTAAATATCTTGATATATCTCGAGAACTACGCATCTGATAAAAAAATATCATAGAACATAAAAAGTAGGAAACCTAATTTTCTACAAAAAAGTCTGTTAACATTTTGCCATAGCTCGCTTCGTTTCCGAGATATTTGCAGATTTATCTCAAGGGAAGGGGCCTGACGGACATATTTCGAGATATTTCTTCTTCTTGTTGTTCTTCTTCTGCACAGCTAAGCTGGACGTGGCATTTGCAGCTCGCAATAGTGCAGAGTTATCTCAAAGAAAGGGGCCACGGTGTTTCTGTATCTCTATTATGTTGGTGCGGCTTCGGAACTTTTAAATATCTTGATATATCTCGAGAAGTACGCATCTGATCAAAAAATATCATAGAACATAAAAAGTAGGAAACTTAATTCTCTACAAAAAAGGTCTCTTAACATTTTGCCATAGCTCGCTTCGTTTCCGAGATATTTGCAGATTTATCTCAAGGGAAGGGGCCTGACGGACATATTTCGAGATGTTTCTTCTTCTTGTTGTTCTTCTTCTGCACAGCTAAGCTGGAAGTGGCATTTGCGGCTCGCACTAGTGCAGAGTTATCTCAAAGAAAGGGGCCACGGTGTTTCTGTATCTCTATTATGTTGGTGCCGCTTCGGAACTTTTAAATATCTCGATATATCTCGAAAACTACGCTTCTGATCAAAAAATATCATAGAACATAAATTGTAGGAAACATAATTCTCTACAAAAAACGTCTCTTAACATTTTGCCATAGCTCGCTTCGTTTCCGAGATATTTGCAGATATATCTCAAGATAAGGGGCCTGACGGACATATTTCGAGATATTTCTTCTTCTTGTTGTTCTTCTTCTGCACAGCTGCGCAGGAAGTGGCATTTACAGCTCGCAATAGTGCAGAGTTATCTCAAAGAAAGGGGCCACGGTGTTTCTGTATCTCTATTATGTTGGTGCGGCTTCGGAACTTTTAAATATCTTGATATATCTCGAGAACTACGCATCTGATCAAAAAATATCATAGAACATAAAAAGTAGCAAAGTTAATTCTCTACCAAAAAGGTCTCTTAACATTTTGCCATAGCTCTCTTCGTTTCCGAGATATTTGCAGATTTATCTCAAGGGAAGGGGCCTGACGGACATATTTCGAGATATTTCTTCTTCTTGTTGTTCTTCTTCTGCACAGCTAAGCTGGAAGTGGCATTTGCAGCTCGCAATAGTGCAGAGTTATCTCAAAGAAAGGGGCCACGGTGTTTCTGTGTCTCTATTATGTTGGTGCGGCTTCGGAACTTTTAAATATCTTGATATATCTCGAGAACTACGCATCTGATAAAAAAATATCATAGAACATAAAAAGTAGGAAACTTAATTCTCTACAAAAAAGGGCTCTTAACATTTTGCCATAGCTCGCTTCGTTTCCGAGATATTTGCAGATTTATCTCAAGGGAAGGGGCCTGACAGACATATTTCGAGATACTTCTTCTTCTTGTTGTTCTTCTTCTGCACAGCTAAGCTGGAAGTGGCATTTGCGGCTCGCACTAGTGCAGAGTTATCTCAAAGAAAGGGGCCACGGTGTTTCTGTATCTCTATTATGTTGATGCGGCTTCGGAACTTTTAAATATCTTGATATATCTCGAGAACTACGCATCTGATCAAAAAATATCATAGAAGATAAAAAGTAGGAAACATAATTCTCTACAAAAAAGGTCTCTTAACATTTTGCCATAGCTCGCTTCGTTTCCGAGATATTTGCAGATATATCTCAAGGGAAGGGGCCTGACGGACATATTTCGAGATATTTCTTCTTCTTGTTGTTCTTCTTCTGCACTGCTAAGCTGGAAGTGGCATTTACAGCTCGCAATAGTGCAGAGTTATCTCAAAGAGAGGGGCCACGGTGTTTCTGTATCTCTATTATGTTGGTGCGGCTTCGGAACTTTTAAATATCTTGATATATCTCGAGAACTACGCATCTGATCAAAAAATATCATAGAAGATAAAAAGTAGGAAACTTAATTCTCTACAAAAAAGGGCTCTTAACATTTTGCCATAGCTCGCTTCGTTTCCGAGATATTTGCAGATTTATCTCAAGGGAAGGGGCCTGACGGACATATTTCGAGATATTTCTTCTTCTTGTTGTTCTTCCTCTGCACAGCTAAGCTGGAAGTGGCATTTGCAGCTCGCAATAGTGCAGAGTTATCTCAAAGAAAGGGGCCACGGTGTTTCTGTATCTCTATTATGTTGGTGCGGCTTCGGAACTTTTAAATATCTTGATATATCTCGAGAACTACGAATCTGATCAAAAAATATCGTAGAAGATAAAAAGTAGGAAACTTAATTCTCTACAAAAAAGGGCTCTTAACATTTTGCCATAGCTCGCTTCGTTTCCGAGATATTTGCAGATTTATCTCAAGGGAAGGGGCCTGACGGACATATTTCGAGATATTTCTTCTTCTTGTTGTTCTTCCTCTGCACAGCTAAGCTGGAAGTGGCATTTGCAGCTCGCAATAGTGCATAGTTATCTCAAAGAAAGGGGCCACGGTGTTTCTGTATCTCTATTATGTTGGTGCGGCTTCGGAACTTTTAAATATCTTGATATATCTCGAGAACTACGCATCTGATCAAAAAATATCATACAACATAAAAAGTAGGAAACCTAATTCTCTACAAAAAAGGTCTCTTAACATTTTGCCATAGCTCGCTTCGTTTCCGAGATATTTGCAGATTTATCTCAAGGGAAGGGGCCTAACGGACATATTTCGAGATATTTCTTCTTCTTGTTGTTCTTCTTCTGCACAGCTAAACTGGAAGTGGCATTTCCAGCTCGCAATAGTGCAGAGTTATCTCAAAGAGAGGGGCCACGGTGTTTCTGTATCTCTATTACGTTGGTGCGGCTTCGGAACTTTTAAATATCTTGATATATCTCCAGAACTACGCATCTGATCAAAAAATATCATAGAAGATAAAAAGTAGGAAACTTAATTCTCTACAAAAAAGGGCTCTTAACATTTTGCCATAGCTCGCTTCGTTTCCGAGATATTTGCAGATTTATCTCAAGGGAAGGGGCCTGACGGACATGTTTCGAGATATTTCTTCTTCTTGTTGTTCTTCTTCTGCACAGCTGCGCAGGAAGTGGCATTTACAGCTCGCAATAGTGCAGAGTTATCTCAAAGAGAGGGGCCACGGTGTTTCTGTATCTCTATTATGTTGGTGCGGCTTCGGAACTTTTAAATATCTTGATATATCTCGAGAACTACGCATCTGATCAAAAAATATCATAGAAGATAAAAAGTAGGAAACTTAATTCTCTACAAAAAAGGGCTCTTAACATTTTGCCATAGCTCGCTTCGTTTCCGAGATATTTGCAGATTTATCTCAAGGGAAGGGGCCTGACGGACATATTTCGAGATATTTCTTCTTCTTGTTGTTCTTCCTCTGCACAGCTAAGCTGGAAGTGGCATTTGCAGCTCGCAATAGTGCAGAGTTATCTCAAAGAAAGGGGCCACGGTGTTTCTGTATCTCTATTATGTTGGTGCGGCTTCGGAACTTTTAAATATCTTGATATATCTCGAGAACTACGAATCTGATCAAAAAATATCGTAGAAGATAAAAAGTAGGAAACTTAATTCTCTACAAAAAAGGGCTCTTAACATTTTGCCATAGCTCGCTTCGTTTCCGAGATATTTGCAGATTTATCTCAAGGGAAGGGGCCTGACGGACATATTTCGAGATATTTCTTCTTCTTGTTGTTCTTCCTCTGCACAGCTAAGCTGGAAGTGGCATTTGCAGCTCGCAATAGTGCAGAGTTATCTCAAAGAAAGGGGCCACGGTGTTTCTGTATCTCTATTATGTTGGTGCGGCTTCGGAACTTTTAAATAACTTGATATATCTCGAGAACTACGCATCTGATCAAAAAATATCATAGAACATAAAAAGTAGGAAACCTAATTCTCTACAAAAAAGGTCTCTTAACATTTTGCCATAGCTCGCTTCGTTTCCGAGATATTTGCAGATTTATCTCAAGGGAAGGGGCCTAACGGACATATTTCGAGATATTTCTTCTTCTTGTTGTTCTTCTTCTGCACAGCTAAACTGGAAGTGGCATTTGCAGCTCGCAATAGTGCAGAGTTATCTCAAAGAAAGGGGCCACGGTGTTTCTGTATCTCTATTATGTTGGTGCGGCTTCGGAACTTTTAAATATCTTGATATATCTCGAGAACTACGCATCTGATCAAAAAATATCATAGAACATAAAAAGTAGGAAACTTAATTCTCTACAAAAAAGGTCTCTTAACATTTTGCCATAGCTCGCTTCGTTTCCGAGATATTTGCAGATTTATCTCAAGGGAAGGGGCCTAACGGACATATTTCGAGATATTTCTTCTTCTTGTTGTTCTTCTTCTGCACAGCTAAACTGGAAGTGGCATTTCCAGCTCGCAATAGTGCAGAGTTATCTCAAAGAGAGGGGCCACGGTGTTTCTGTATCTCTATTATGTTGGTGCGGCTTCGGAACTTTTAAATATCTTGATATATCTCGAGAACTACGCATCTGATCAAAAAATATCGTAGAAGATAAAAAGTAGGAAACTTAATTCTCTACAAAAAAGGGCTCTTAACATTTTGCCATAGCTCGCTTCGTTTCCGAGATATTTGCAGATTTATCTCAAGGGAAGGGGCCTGACGGACATATTTCGAGATATTTCTTCTTCTTGTTGTTCTTCCTCTGCACAGCTAAGCTGGAAGTGGCATTTGCAGCTCGCAATAGTGCAGAGTTATCTCAAAGAAAGGGGCCACGGTGTTTCTGTATCTCTATTATGTTGGTGCGGCTTCGGAACTTTCAAATATCTTGATATATCTCGAGAACTACGCATCTGATCAAAAAATATCATACAACATAAAAAGTAGGAAACCTAATTCTCTACAAAAAAGGTCTCTTAACATTTTGCCATAGCTCGCTTCGTTTCCGAGATATTTGCAGATATATCTCAAGGGAAGGGGCCTAACGGACATATTTCGAGATATTTCTTCTTCTTGTTGTTCTTCTTCTGCACAGCTAAACTGGAAGTGGCATTTCCAGCTCGCAATAGTGCAGAGTTATCTCAAAGAGAGGGGCCACGGTGTTTCTGTATCTCTATTATGTTGGTGCGGCTTCGGAACTTTTAAATATCTTGATATATCTCGAGAACTACGCATCTGATCAAAAAATATCATAGAACATAAAAAGTAGGAAACTTAATTCTCTACAAAAAAGGGCTCTTAACATTTTGCCATAGCTCGCTTCGTTTCCGAGATATTTGCAGATTTATCTCAAGGGAAGGGGCCTGACGGACATATTTCGAGATATTTCTTCTTCTTGTTGTTCTTCCTCTGCACAGCTAAGCTGGAAGTGGCATTTGCAGCTCGCAATAGTGCAGAGTTATCTCAAAGAAAGGGGCCACGGTGTTTCTGTATCTCTATTATGTTGGTGCGGCTTCGGAACTTTTAAATATCTTGATATATCTCGAGAACTACGCATCTGATCAAAAAATATCATAGAACATAAAAAGTAGGAAACTTAATTCTCTACAAAAAAGGTCTCTTAACATTTTGCCATAGCTCGCTTCGTTTCCGAGATATTTGCAGATTTATCTCAAGGGAAGGGGCCTAACGGACATATTTCGAGATATTTCTTCTTCTTGTTGTTCTTCTTCTGCACAGCTAAACTGGAAGTGGCATTTCCAGCTCGCAATAGTGCAGAGTTATCTCAAAGAGAGGGGCCACGGTGTTTCTGTATCTCTATTATGTTGGTGCGGCTTCGGAACTTTTAAATATCTTGATATATCTCGAGAACTACGCATCTGATCAAAAAATATCGTAGAAGATAAAAAGTAGGAAACTTAATTCTCTACAAAAAAGGGCTCTTAACATTTTGCCATAGCTCGCTTCGTTTCCGAGATATTTGCAGATTTATCTCAAGGGAAGGGGCCGGACGGACATATTTCGAGATATTACTTCTTCTTGTTGTTCTTCCTCTGCACAGCTAAGCTGGAAGTGGCATTTGCAGCTCGCAATAGTGCAGAGTTATCTCAAAGAAAGGGGCCACGGTGTTTCTGTATCTCTATTATGTTGGTGCGGCTTCGGAACTTTTAAATATCTTGATATATCTCGAGAACTACGCATCTGATCAAAAAATATCATAGAACATAAAAAGTAGCAAACTTAATTATCTACAAAAAAGGTCTCTTAACATCTTGCCATAGCTCGCTTCGTTTCCGAGATATTTGCAGATTTATCTCAAGGGAAGGGGCCTGACGGACATATTTCGAGATATTTCTTCTTCTTGTTGTTCTTCTTCTGCACAGCTAAGCTGGAAGTGGCATTTGCGGCTCGCAATAGTGCAGAGTTATCTCAAAGAAAGGGGCCACGGTGTTTCTGTATCTCTATTATGTTGGTGCGGCTTCGGAACTTTTAAATATCTCGATATATCTCGAAAACTACGCTTCTGATCAAAAGATATCATACAACATAAATTGTAGGAAACATAATTCTCTACAAAAAAGGTCTCTTAACATTTTGCCATAGCTCGCTTCGTTTCCGAGATATTTGCAGATATATCTCAAGGGAAGGGGCCTGACGGACATATTTCGAGATATTTCTTCTTCTTGTTGTTCTTCTTCTGCACAGCTAAGCTGGAAGTGGCATTTACAGCTCGCACTAGTGCAGAGTTATCTCAAAGAAAGGGGCCACGGTGTTTCTGTATCTCTATTATGTTGGTGCGGCTTCGGAACTTTTAAATATCTCGATATATCTCGAAAACTACGCTTCTGATCAAAAAATATCATAGAACATAAATTGTAGGAAACATAATTCTCTACAAAAAACGTCTCTTAACATTTTGCCATAGCTCGCTTCGTTTCCGAGATATTTGCAGATTCAGCTCAAAGGAACGGGCCTGACGGACATATTTCGAGATATTTCTTCTTCTTGTTGTTCTTCTTCTGCACAGCTAAGCTGGAAGTGGCATTTACAGCTCGCAATAGTGCAGAGTTATCTCACAGAAAGGGGCCACGGTGTTTCTGTATCTCTATTATGTTGGTGCGGCTTCGGAACTTTTAAATATCTTGATATATCTCGAGAACTACGGGTCTGATCAAAAAATATCATAGAACATAAAAAGTAGGAAACATAATTCTTTACAAAAAAGGTCTCTTATCATTTTGCCATAGCTCGCTTCGTTTCCGAGATATTTGCAGATATATCTCACGGGAAGGTACCTGACGGACATATTTCGAGATATTTCTTCTTCTTGTTGTTCTTCTTCTGCACAGCTAAGCTGGAAGTGGCATTTGCAGCTCGCAATAGTGCAGAGTTATCTCAAAGAAAGGGGCCACGGTGTTTCTGTATCTCTATTATGTTGGTGCGGCTTCGGAACTTTTAAATATCTTGATATATCTCGAGAACTACGCATCTGATCACAAAATATCATAGAACATAAAAAGTATTAAACTTAATTCTCTACAAAAAAGGTCTCTTAACATTTTGCCATAGCTCGCTTCGTTTCCGAGATATTTGCAGATTTATCTCAAGGGAAGGGGCCTGACGGACATATTTCGAGATATTTCTTCTTCTTGTTGTTCTTCTTCTGTACAGCTAAGCTGGAAGTGGCATTTGCGGCTCGCACTAGTGCAGAGTTATCTCAAAGAAAGGGGCCACGGTGTTTCTGTATCTCTATTATGTTGGTGCGGCTTCGGAACTTTTAAATATCTTGATATATCTCGAGAACTACGCGTCTGATCGAAAAATATCATAGAAGATAAAAAGTAGGAAACTTAATTCTCTACAAAAATGGGCTCTTAACATTTTGCCATAGCTCGCTTCGTTTCCGAGATACTTGCAGATGTATCTCAAGGGAAGGGGCCTGACGGACATATTTCGAGATATTTCTTCTTCTTGTTGTTCTTCTTCTGCACAGCTAAGCTGGAAGTGGCATTTGCGGCTCGCACTAGTGCAGAGTTATCTCAAAGAAAGGGGCCACGGTGTTTCTGTATCTCTATTATGTTGGTGCGGCTTCGGAACTTTTAAATATCTTGATATATCTCGAGAACTACGCATCTGATCAAAAAATATCATAGAACATAAAAAGTAGGAAACTTAATTCTCTACAAAAAAGGTCTCTTAACATTTTGCCATAGCTCTCTTCGTTTTCGAGATATTTGCAGATTTATCTCAAGGGAAGGGGCCTGACGGACATATTTCGAGATATTTCTTCTTCTTGTTGTTCTTCTTCTGCACAGCTAAGCTGGAAGTGGCATTTGCAGCTCGCAATAGTGCAGAGTTATCTCAAAGAAAGGGGCCACGGTGTTTCTGTATCTCTATTATGTTGGTGCGGCTTCGGAACTTTTAAATATCTTGATATATCTCGAGAACTACGCGTCTGATCAAAAAATATCATAGAACATAAAAAGTAGGAAACATAATTCTCTACAAAAAAGGTCTCTTAACATTTTGCCATAGCTCGCTTCGTTTCCGAGATATTTGCAGATATATCTCAAGATAAGGGGCCTGACGGACATATTTCGAGATATTTCTTCTTCTTGTTGTTCTTCTTCTGCACAGCTAAGCAGGAAGTGGCATTTACAGCTCGCAATAGTGCAGAGTTATCTCAAAGAAAGGGGCCACGGTGTTTCTGTATCTCTATTATGTTGGTGCGGCTTCGGAACTTTTAAATATCTTGATATATCTCGAGAACTACGCATCTGATCAAAAAATATCATAGAACATAAAAAGTAGGAAAGTTAATTCTCTACCAAAAAGGTCTCTTAACATTTTGCCATAGCTCTCTTCGTTTCCGAGATATTTGCAGATTTATCTCAAGGGAAGGGGCCTGACGGACATATTTCGAGATATTTCTTCTTCTTGTTGTTCTTCTTCTGCACAGCTAAGCTGGAAGTGGCATTTGCAGCTCGCAATAGTGCAGAGTTATCTCAAAGAAAGGGGCCACGGTGTTTCTGTGTCTCTATTATGTTGGTGCGGCTTCGGAACTTTTAAATATCTCGATATATCTCAAAAACTACGCTTCTGATCAAAAAATATCATAGAACATAAATTGTAGGAAACATAATTCTCTACAAAAAACGTCTCTTAACATTTTGCCATAGCTCTCTTCGTTTTCGAGATATTTGCAGATTTATCTCAAGGGAAGGGGCCTGACGGACATATTTCGAGATATTTCTTCTTCTTGTTGTTCTTCTTCTGCACAGCTAAGCTGGAAGTGGCATTTGCAGCTCGCAATAGTGCAGAGTTATCTCAAAGAAAGGGGCCACGGTGTTTCTGTATCTCTATTATGTTGGTGCGGCTTCGGAACTTTTAAATATCTTGATATATCTCGAGAACTACGCGTCTGATCAAAAAATATCATAGAACATAAAAAGTAGGAAACATAATTCTCTACAAAAAAGGTCTCTTAACATTTTGCCATAGCTCGCTTCGTTTCCGAGATATTTGCAGATATATCTCAAGATAAGGGGCCTGACGGACATATTTCGAGATATTTCTTCTTCTTGTTGTTCTTCTTCTGCACAGCTAAGCAGGAAGTGGCATTTACAGCTCGCAATAGTGCAGAGTTATCTCAAAGAAAGGGGCCACGGTGTTTCTGTATCTCTATTATGTTGGTGCGGCTTCGGAACTTTTAAATATCTTGATATATCTCGAGAACTACGCATCTGATCAAAAAATATCATAGAACATAAAAAGTAGGAAAGTTAATTCTCTACCAAAAAGGTCTCTTAACATTTTGCCATAGCTCTCTTCGTTTCCGAGATATTTGCAGATTTATCTCAAGGGAAGGGGCCTGACGGACATATTTCGAGATATTTCTTCTTCTTGTTGTTCTTCTTCTGCACAGCTAAGCTGGAAGTGGCATTTGCAGCTCGCAATAGTGCAGAGTTATCTCAAAGAAAGGGGCCACGGTGTTTCTGTGTCTCTATTATGTTGGTGCGGCTTCGGAACTTTTAAATATCTCGATATATCTCAAAAACTACGCTTCTGATCAAAAAATATCATAGAACATAAATTGTAGGAAACATAATTCTCTACAAAAAACGTCTCTTAACATTTTGCCATAGCTCGCTTTGTTTCCGAGATATTTGCAGATTCAGCTCAAAGGAACGGGCCTGACGGACATATTTCGAGATATTTCTTCTTCTTGTTGTTCTTCTTCTGCACAGCTAAGCTGGAAGTGGCATTTGCAGCTCGCAATAGTGCAGAGTTATCTCAAAGAAAGGGGCCACGGTTTTTCTGTATCTCTATTATGTTGGTGCGGCTTCGGAACTTTTAAATATCTTGATATATCTCGAGAACTACGCATCTGATCAAAAAATATCATACTACATAAAAAGTAGGAAACTTAATTCTCTACAAGAAAGGTCTCTAAACATTTTGCCATAGCTCGCTTCGTTTCCGAGATATTTGCAGATTTATCTCAAGGGAAGGGGCCTGACGGACATATTTCGAGATATTTCTTCTTCTTGTTGTTCTTCTTCTGCACAGCTAAGCTGGAAGTGGCATTTGCGGCTCGCACTAGTGCAGAGTTATCTCAAAGAAAGGGGCCACGGTGTTTCTGTATCTCTATTATGTTGGTGCGGCTTCGGAACTTTTAAATATCTCGATATATCTCGAAAACTACGCTTCTGATCAAAAAATATCATAGAAGATAAAAAGTAGGAAACATAATTCTCTACAAAAAACGTCTCTTAACATTTTGCCGTAGCTCGCTTCGTTTCCGAGATATTTGCAGATTCAGCTCAAAGGAACGGGCCTAACGGACATATTTCGAGATATTTCTTCTTCTTGTTGTTCTTCTTCTGCACAGCTAAACTGGAAGTGGCGTTTCCAGCTCGCAATAGTGCAGAGTTATCTCAAATAAAGGGGCCACGGTGTTTCTGTATCTCTATTATGTTGGTGCGGCTTCGGAACTTTTAAATATCTTGATATATCTCGAGAACTACGCATCTGATCAAAAAATATCACAGAACATAAAAAGTAGGAAACTTAATTCTCTACAAAAAAGGTCTCTTAACATTTTGCCATAGCTCGCTTCGTTTCCGAGATATTTGCAGATTTATCTCAAGGGAAGGGGCCTGACGGACATATTTCGAGATGTTTCTTCTTCTTGTTGTTCTCCTTCTGCACAGCTAAGCTGGAAGTGGCATTTGCGGCTCGCACTAGTGCAGAGTTATCTCAAAGAAAGGGGCCACGGTGTTTCTGTATCTCTATTATGTTGGTGCCGCTTCGGAACTTTTAAATATCTCGATATATCTCGAAAACTACGCTTCTGATCAAAAAATATCATAGAACATAAATTGTAGGAAACATAATTCTCTACAAAAAACGTCTCTTAACATTTTGCCATAGCTCGCTTCGTTTCCGAGATATTTGCAGATATATCTCAAGATAAGGGGCCTGACGGACATATTTCGAGATATTTCTTCTTCTTGTTGTTCTTCTTCTGCACAGCTAAGCTGGAAGTGGCATTTGCAGCTCGCAATAGTGCAGAGTTATCTCAAAGAAAGGGGCCACGGTGTTTCTGTGTCTCTATTATGTTGGTGCGGCTTCGGAACTTTTAAATATCTTGATACATCTCGAGAACTACGCATCTGATCAAAAAATATCATAGAACATAAAAAGTAGGAAACTTAATTCTCTACAAAAAAGGCCTCTTAACATTTTGCCATAGCTCGCTTCGTTTCCGAGATATTTGCAGATTTATCTCAAGGGAAGGGGCCTGACGGACATATTTCGAGATATTTCTTCTTCTTGTTGTTCTTCCCCTGCACAGCTAAGCTGGAAGTGGCATTTGCAGCTCGCAATAGTGCAGAGTTATCTCAAAGAAAGGGGCCACGGTGTTTCTGTATCTCTATTATGTTGGTGCGGCTTCGGAACTTTTAAATATCTTGATATATCTCGAGAAGTACGCATCTGATCAAAAAATATCATACAACATAAAAAGTAGGAAACTTAATTCTCTACAAAAAAGGTCTCTTAACATTTTGCCATAGCTCGCTTCGTTTCCGAGATATTTGCAGATTTATCTCAAGGGAAGGGGCCTGACAGACATATTTCGAGATACTTCTTCTTCTTGTTGTTCTTCTTCTGCACAGCTAAGCTGGAAGTGGCACTTGCGGCTCGCACTAGTGCAGAGTTATCTCAAAGAAAGGGGCCACGGTGTTTCTGTATCTCTATTATGTTGGTGCGGCTTCGGAACTTTTTAATATCTTGATATATCTCGAGAACTACGCATCTGATCAAAAAATATCATAGAAGATAAAAAGTAGGAAACATAATTCTCTACAAAAAACGTCTCTTAACATTTTGCCGTAGCTCGCTTCGTTTCCGAGATATTTGCAGATTCAGCTCAAAGGAACGGGCCTAACGGACATATTTCGAGATATTTCTTCTTCTTGTTGTTCTTCTTCTGCACAGCTAAACTGGAAGTGGCATTTCCAGCTCGCAATAGTGCAGAGTTATCTCAAAGAAAGGGGCCACGGTGTTTCTGTATCTCTATTATGTTGGTGCGGCTTCGGAACTTTTAAATATCTTGATATATCTCGAGAACTACGCATCTGATCAAAAAATATCATAGAAGATAAAAAGTAGGAAACTTAATTCTCTACAAAAAAGGGCTCTTAACATTTTGCCATAGCTCGCTTCGTTTCCGAGATATTTGCAGATTTATCTCAAGGGAAGGGGCCTGACGGACATATTTCGAGATATTTCTTCTTCTTGTTGTTCTTCTTCTGCACAGCTAAACTGGAAGTGGCGTTTCCAGCTCGCAATAGTGCAGAGTTATCTCAAAGAAAGGGGCCACGGTGTTTCTGTATCTCTATTATGTTGGTGCGGCTTCGGAACTTTTAAATATCTTGATATATCTCGAGAACTACGCATCTGATCAAAAAATATCACAGAACATAAAAAGTAGGAAACTTAATTCTCTACAAAAAAGGTCTCTTAACATTTTGCCATAGCTCGCTTCGTTTCCGAGATATTTGCAGATTTATCTCAAGGGAAGGGGCCTGACGGACATATTTCGAGATGTTTCGTCTTCTTGTTGTTCTTCTTCTGCACAGCTAAGCTGGAAGTGGCATTTGCGGCTCGCACTATTGCAGAGTTATCTCAAAGAAAGGGGCCACGGTGTTTCTGTATCTCTATTATGTTGGTGCCGCTTCGGAACTTTTAAATATCTCGATATATCTCGAAAACTACGCTTCTGATCAAAAAATATCATAGAACATAAATTGTAGGAAACATAATTCTCTACAAAAAACGTCTCTTAACATTTTGCCATAGCTCGCTTCGTTTCCGAGATATTTGCAGATATATCTCAAGATAAGGGGCCTGACGGACATATTTCGAGATATTTCTTCTTCTTGTTGTTCTTCTTCTGCACAGCTAAGCTGGAAGTGGCATTTGCAGCTCGCAATAGTGCAGAGTTATCTCAAAGAAAGGGGCCACGGTGTTTCTGTGTCTCTATTATGTTGGTGCGGCCTCGGAACTTTTAAATATCTTGATATATCTCGAGAACTACGCATCTGATCAAAAAATATCATAGAACATAAAAAGTAGGAAACTTAATTCTCTACAAAAAAGGCCTCTTAACATTTTGCCATAGCTCGCTTCGTTTCCGAGATATTTGCAGATTTATCTCAAGGGAAGGGGCCTGACGGACATATTTCGAGATATTTCTTCTTCTTGTTGTTCTTCCTCTGCACAGCTAAGCTGGAAGTGGCATTGGCAGCTCGCAATAGTGCAGAGTTATCTCAAAGAAAGGGGCCACGGTGTTTCTGTATCTCTATTATGTTGGTGCGGCTTCGGAACTTTTAAATATCTTGATATATCTCGAGAACTACGCATCTGATCAAAAAATATCATAGAAGATAAAAAGTAGGAAACTTAATTCTCTACAAAAAAGGGCTCGTAACATTTTGCCATAGCTCGCTTCGTTTCCGAGATATTTGCAGATTTATCTCAAGGGAAGGGGCCTGACGGACATATTTCGAGATATTTCTTCTTCTTGTTGTTCTTCCCCTGCACAGCTAAGCTGGAAGTGGCATTTGCAGCTCGCAATAGTGCAGAGTTATCTCAAAGAAAGGGGCCACGGTGTTTCTGTATCTCTATTATGTTGGTGCGGCTTCGGAACTTTTAAATATCTTGATATATCTCGAGAAGTACGCATCTGATCAAAAAATATCATAGAACATAAAAAGTAGGAAACTTAATTCTCTACAAAAAAGGACTCTTAACATTTTGCCATAGCTCGCTTCGTTTCCGAGATATTTGCAGATTTATCTCAAGGGAAGGGGCCTGACAGACATATTTCGAGATACTTCTTCTTCTTGTTGTTCTTCTTCTGCACAGCTAAGCTGGAAGTGGCACTTGCGGCTCGCACTAGTGCAGAGTTATCTCAAAGAAAGGGGCCGCGGTGTTTCTGTATCTCTATTATGTTGGTGCGGCATCGGAACTTTTAAATATCTTGATATATCTCGAGAACTACGCATCTGATCAAAAAATATCATAGAAGATAAAAAGTAGGAAACATAATTCTCTACAAAAAACGTCTCTTAACATTTTGCCGTAGCTCGCTTCGTTTCCGAGATATTTGCAGATTCAGCTCAAAGGAACGGGCCTAACGGACATATTTCGAGATATTTCTTCTTCTTGTTGTTCTTCTTCTGCACAGCTAAACTGGAAGTGGCATTTCCAGCTCGCAATAGTGCAGAGTTATCTCAAAGAAAGGGGCCACGGTGTTTCTGTATCTCTATTATGTTGGTGCGGCTTCGGAACTTTTAAATATCTTCATATATCTCGAGAACTACGCATCTGATCAAAAAATATCATAGAACATAAAAAGTAGGAAAGTTAATTCTCTACCAAAAAGGTCTCTTAACATTTTGCCATAGCTCTCTTCGTTTCCGAGATATTGGCAGATTTATCTCAAGGGAAGGGGCCTGACGGACATATTTCGAGATATTTCTTCTTCTTGTTGTTCTTCCCCTGCACAGCTAAGCTGGAAGTGGCATTTGCAGCTCGCAATAGTGCAGAGTTATCTCAAAGAAAGGGGCCACGGTGTTTCTGTATCTCTATTATGTTGGTGCGGCTTCGGAACTTTTAAATATCTTGATATATCTCGAGAAGTACGCATCTGATCAAAAAATATCATAGAAGATAAAAAGTAGGAAACATAATTCTCTACAAAAAACGTCTCTTAACATTTTGCCGTAGCTCGCTTCGTTTCCGAGATATTTGCAGATTCAGCTCAAAGGAACGGGCCTGACGGACATATTTCGAGATATTTCTTCTTCTTGTTGTTCTTCATCTGCACAGCTAAGCTGGAAGTGGCATTTGCGGCTCGCACTAGTGCAGAGTTATCTCAAAGAAAGGGGCCACGGTGTTTCTGTATCTCTATTATGTTGGTGCGGCTTCGGAACTTTTAAATATCTCGATATATCTCGAAAACTACGCTTCTGATCAAAAAATATCATAGAACATAAATTGTAGGAAACATAATTCTCTACAAAAAACGTCTCTTAACATTTTGCCATAGCTCGCTTCGTTTCCGAGATATTTGCAGATTCAGCTCAAAGGAACGGGCCTGACGGACATATTTCGAGATATTTCTTCTTCTTGTTGTTCTTCATCTGCACAGCTAAGCTGGAAGTGGCATTTGCGACTCGCACTAGTGCAGAGTTATCTCAAAGAAAGGGGCCACGGTGTTTCTGTATCTCTATTATGTTGGTGCGGCTTCGGAACTTTTAAATATCTTGATATATCTCGAGAACTACGCGTCTGATCGAAAAATATCATAGAAGATAAAAAGTAGGAAACTTAATTCTCTACAAAAAAGGGCTCCTAACATTTTGCCATAGCTCGCTTCGTTTCCGAGATATTTGCAGATTTATCTCAAGGGAAGGGGCCTGACGGACATATTTCGAGATATTTCTTCTTCTTGTTGTTCTTCTTCTGCACAGCTAAGCTGGAAGTGGCATTTGCAGCTCGCAATAGTGCAGAGTTATCTCAAAGAAAGGGGCCACGGTGTTTCTGTATCTCTATTATGTTGGTGCGGCTTCGGAACTTTCAAATATCTTGATATATCTCGAGAACTACGCATCTGATCACAAAATATCATAAAACATAAAAAGTATTAAACTTAATTCTCTACAAAAAAGGTCTCTTAACATTTTGCCATAGCTCGCTTCGTTTCCGAGATATTTGCAGATTTATCTCAAGGGAAGGGGCCTGACGGACATATTTCGAGATATTTCTTCTTCTTGTTGTTCTTCTTCTGCACAGCTAAACTGGAAGTGGCATTTCCAGCTCGCAATAGTGCAGAGTTATCTCAAAGAGAGGGGCCACGGTGTTTCTGTATCTCTATTATGTTGGTGCGGCTTCGGAACTTTTAAATATCTCGATATATCTCGAAAACTACGCTTCTGATCAAAAAATATCATAGAAGATAAAAAGTAGGAAACATAATTCTCTACAAAAAACGTCTCTTAACATTTTGCCGTAGCTCGCTTCGTTTCCGAGATATTTGCAGATTCAGCTCAAAGGAACGGGCCTAACGGACATATTTCGAGATATTTCTTCTTCTTGTTGTTCTTCTTCTGCACAGCTAAACTGGAAGTGGCGTTTCCAGCTCGCAATAGTGCAGAGTTATCTCAAATAAAGGGGCCACGGTGTTTCTGTATCTCTATTATGTTGGTGCGGCTTCGGAACTTTTAAATATCTTGATATATCTCGAGAACTACGCATCTGATCAAAAAATATCACAGAACATAAAAAGTAGGAAACTTAATTCTCTACAAAAAAGGTCTCTTAACATTTTGCCATAGCTCGCTTCGTTTCCGAGATATTTGCAGATTTATCTCAAGGGAAGGGGCCTGACGGACATATTTCGAGATGTTTCTTCTTCTTGTTGTTCTCCTTCTGCACAGCTAAGCTGGAAGTGGCATTTGCGGCTCGCACTAGTGCAGAGTTATCTCAAAGAAAGGGGCCACGGTGTTTCTGTATCTCTATTATGTTGGTGCCGCTTCGGAACTTTTAAATATCTCGATATATCTCGAAAACTACGCTTCTGATCAAAAAATATCATAGAACATAAATTGTAGGAAACATAATTCTCTACAAAAAACGTCTCTTAACATTTTGCCATAGCTCGCTTCGTTTCCGAGATATTTGCAGATATATCTCAAGATAAGGGGCCTGACGGACATATTTCGAGATATTTCTTCTTCTTGTTGTTCTTCTTCTGCACAGCTAAGCTGGAAGTGGCATTTGCAGCTCGCAATAGTGCAGAGTTATCTCAAAGAAAGGGGCCACGGTGTTTCTGTGTCTCTATTATGTTGGTGCGGCTTCGGAACTTTTAAATATCTTGATACATCTCGAGAACTACGCATCTGATCAAAAAATATCATAGAACATAAAAAGTAGGAAACTTAATTCTCTACAAAAAAGGCCTCTTAACATTTTGCCATAGCTCGCTTCGTTTCCGAGATATTTGCAGATTTATCTCAAGGGAAGGGGCCTGACGGACATATTTCGAGATATTTCTTCTTCTTGTTGTTCTTCCCCTGCACAGCTAAGCTGGAAGTGGCATTTGCAGCTCGCAATAGTGCAGAGTTATCTCAAAGAAAGGGGCCACGGTGTTTCTGTATCTCTATTATGTTGGTGCGGCTTCGGAACTTTTAAATATCTTGATATATCTCGAGAAGTACGCATCTGATCAAAAAATATCATACAACATAAAAAGTAGGAAACTTAATTCTCTACAAAAAAGGTCTCTTAACATTTTGCCATAGCTCGCTTCGTTTCCGAGATATTTGCAGATTTATCTCAAGGGAAGGGGCCTGACAGACATATTTCGAGATACTTCTTCTTCTTGTTGTTCTTCTTCTGCACAGCTAAGCTGGAAGTGGCACTTGCGGCTCGCACTAGTGCAGAGTTATCTCAAAGAAAGGGGCCACGGTGTTTCTGTATCTCTATTATGTTGGTGCGGCTTCGGAACTTTTTAATATCTTGATATATCTCGAGAACTACGCATCTGATCAAAAAATATCATAGAAGATAAAAAGTAGGAAACATAATTCTCTACAAAAAACGTCTCTTAACATTTTGCCGTAGCTCGCTTCGTTTCCGAGATATTTGCAGATTCAGCTCAAAGGAACGGGCCTAACGGACATATTTCGAGATATTTCTTCTTCTTGTTGTTCTTCTTCTGCACAGCTAAACTGGAAGTGGCATTTCCAGCTCGCAATAGTGCAGAGTTATCTCAAAGAAAGGGGCCACGGTGTTTCTGTATCTCTATTATGTTGGTGCGGCTTCGGAACTTTTAAATATCTTGATATATCTCGAGAACTACGCATCTGATCAAAAAATATCATAGAAGATAAAAAGTAGGAAACTTAATTCTCTACAAAAAAGGGCTCTTAACATTTTGCCATAGCTCGCTTCGTTTCCGAGATATTTGCAGATTTATCTCAAGGGAAGGGGCCTGACGGACATATTTCGAGATATTTCTTCTTCTTGTTGTTCTTCTTCTGCACAGCTAAACTGGAAGTGGCGTTTCCAGCTCGCAATAGTGCAGAGTTATCTCAAAGAAAGGGGCCACGGTGTTTCTGTATCTCTATTATGTTGGTGCGGCTTCGGAACTTTTAAATATCTTGATATATCTCGAGAACTACGCATCTGATCAAAAAATATCACAGAACATAAAAAGTAGGAAACTTAATTCTCTACAAAAAAGGTCTCTTAACATTTTGCCATAGCTCGCTTCGTTTCCGAGATATTTGCAGATTTATCTCAAGGGAAGGGGCCTGACGGACATATTTCGAGATGTTTCGTCTTCTTGTTGTTCTTCTTCTGCACAGCTAAGCTGGAAGTGGCATTTGCGGCTCGCACTATTGCAGAGTTATCTCAAAGAAAGGGGCCACGGTGTTTCTGTATCTCTATTATGTTGGTGCCGCTTCGGAACTTTTAAATATCTCGATATATCTCGAAAACTACGCTTCTGATCAAAAAATATCATAGAACATAAATTGTAGGAAACATAATTCTCTACAAAAAACGTCTCTTAACATTTTGCCATAGCTCGCTTCGTTTCCGAGATATTTGCAGATATATCTCAAGATAAGGGGCCTGACGGACATATTTCGAGATATTTCTTCTTCTTGTTGTTCTTCTTCTGCACAGCTAAGCTGGAAGTGGCATTTGCAGCTCGCAATAGTGCAGAGTTATCTCAAAGAAAGGGGCCACGGTGTTTCTGTGTCTCTATTATGTTGGTGCGGCCTCGGAACTTTTAAATATCTTGATATATCTCGAGAACTACGCATCTGATCAAAAAATATCATAGAACATAAAAAGTAGGAAACTTAATTCTCTACAAAAAAGGCCTCTTAACATTTTGCCATAGCTCGCTTCGTTTCCGAGATATTTGCAGATTTATCTCAAGGGAAGGGGCCTGACGGACATATTTCGAGATATTTCTTCTTCTTGTTGTTCTTCCTCTGCACAGCTAAGCTGGAAGTGGCATTGGCAGCTCGCAATAGTGCAGAGTTATCTCAAAGAAAGGGGCCACGGTGTTTCTGTATCTCTATTATGTTGGTGCGGCTTCGGAACTTTTAAATATCTTGATATATCTCGAGAACTACGCATCTGATCAAAAAATATCATAGAAGATAAAAAGTAGGAAACTTAATTCTCTACAAAAAAGGGCTCGTAACATTTTGCCATAGCTCGCTTCGTTTCCGAGATATTTGCAGATTTATCTCAAGGGAAGGGGCCTGACGGACATATTTCGAGATATTTCTTCTTCTTGTTGTTCTTCCCCTGCACAGCTAAGCTGGAAGTGGCATTTGCAGCTCGCAATAGTGCAGAGTTATCTCAAAGAAAGGGGCCACGGTGTTTCTGTATCTCTATTATGTTGGTGCGGCTTCGGAACTTTTAAATATCTTGATATATCTCGAGAAGTACGCATCTGATCAAAAAATATCATAGAACATAAAAAGTAGGAAACTTAATTCTCTACAAAAAAGGACTCTTAACATTTTGCCATAGCTCGCTTCGTTTCCGAGATATTTGCAGATTTATCTCAAGGGAAGGGGCCTGACAGACATATTTCGAGATACTTCTTCTTCTTGTTGTTCTTCTTCTGCACAGCTAAGCTGGAAGTGGCACTTGCGGCTCGCACTAGTGCAGAGTTATCTCAAAGAAAGGGGCCGCGGTGTTTCTGTATCTCTATTATGTTGGTGCGGCATCGGAACTTTTAAATATCTTGATATATCTCGAGAACTACGCATCTGATCAAAAAATATCATAGAAGATAAAAAGTAGGAAACATAATTCTCTACAAAAAACGTCTCTTAACATTTTGCCGTAGCTCGCTTCGTTTCCGAGATATTTGCAGATTCAGCTCAAAGGAACGGGCCTAACGGACATATTTCGAGATATTTCTTCTTCTTGTTGTTCTTCTTCTGCACAGCTAAACTGGAAGTGGCATTTCCAGCTCGCAATAGTGCAGAGTTATCTCAAAGAAAGGGGCCACGGTGTTTCTGTATCTCTATTATGTTGGTGCGGCTTCGGAACTTTTAAATATCTTCATATATCTCGAGAACTACGCATCTGATCAAAAAATATCATAGAACATAAAAAGTAGGAAAGTTAATTCTCTACCAAAAAGGTCTCTTAACATTTTGCCATAGCTCTCTTCGTTTCCGAGATATTGGCAGATTTATCTCAAGGGAAGGGGCCTGACGGACATATTTCGAGATATTTCTTCTTCTTGTTGTTCTTCCCCTGCACAGCTAAGCTGGAAGTGGCATTTGCAGCTCGCAATAGTGCAGAGTTATCTCAAAGAAAGGGGCCACGGTGTTTCTGTATCTCTATTATGTTGGTGCGGCTTCGGAACTTTTAAATATCTTGATATATCTCGAGAAGTACGCATCTGATCAAAAAATATCATAGAAGATAAAAAGTAGGAAACATAATTCTCTACAAAAAACGTCTCTTAACATTTTGCCGTAGCTCGCTTCGTTTCCGAGATATTTGCAGATTCAGCTCAAAGGAACGGGCCTGACGGACATATTTCGAGATATTTCTTCTTCTTGTTGTTCTTCATCTGCACAGCTAAGCTGGAAGTGGCATTTGCGGCTCGCACTAGTGCAGAGTTATCTCAAAGAAAGGGGCCACGGTGTTTCTGTATCTCTATTATGTTGGTGCGGCTTCGGAACTTTTAAATATCTCGATATATCTCGAAAACTACGCTTCTGATCAAAAAATATCATAGAACATAAATTGTAGGAAACATAATTCTCTACAAAAAACGTCTCTTAACATTTTGCCATAGCTCGCTTCGTTTCCGAGATATTTGCAGATTCAGCTCAAAGGAACGGGCCTGACGGACATATTTCGAGATATTTCTTCTTCTTGTTGTTCTTCATCTGCACAGCTAAGCTGGAAGTGGCATTTGCGACTCGCACTAGTGCAGAGTTATCTCAAAGAAAGGGGCCACGGTGTTTCTGTATCTCTATTATGTTGGTGCGGCTTCGGAACTTTTAAATATCTTGATATATCTCGAGAACTACGCGTCTGATCGAAAAATATCATAGAAGATAAAAAGTAGGAAACTTAATTCTCTACAAAAAAGGGCTCCTAACATTTTGCCATAGCTCGCTTCGTTTCCGAGATATTTGCAGATTTATCTCAAGGGAAGGGGCCTGACGGACATATTTCGAGATATTTCTTCTTCTTGTTGTTCTTCTTCTGCACAGCTAAGCTGGAAGTGGCATTTGCAGCTCGCAATAGTGCAGAGTTATCTCAAAGAAAGGGGCCACGGTGTTTCTGTATCTCTATTATGTTGGTGCGGCTTCGGAACTTTCAAATATCTTGATATATCTCGAGAACTACGCATCTGATCACAAAATATCATAAAACATAAAAAGTATTAAACTTAATTCTCTACAAAAAAGGTCTCTTAACATTTTGCCATAGCTCGCTTCGTTTCCGAGATATTTGCAGATTTATCTCAAGGGAAGGGGCCTGACGGACATATTTCGAGATATTTCTTCTTCTTGTTGTTCTTCTTCTGCACAGCTAAACTGGAAGTGGCATTTCCAGCTCGCAATAGTGCAGAGTTATCTCAAAGAGAGGGGCCACGGTGTTTCTGTATCTCTATTATGTTGGTGCGGCTTCGGAACTTTTAAATATCTTGATATATCTCGAGAACTACGCATCTGATCAAAAAATATCGTAGAAGATAAAAAGTAGGAAACTTAATGCTCTACAAAAAAGGGCTCTTAACATTTTGCCATAGCTCGCTTCGTTTCCGAGATATTTGCAGATTTATCTCAAGGGAAGGGGCCTGACGGACATATTTCGAGATATTTCTTCTTCTTGTTGTTTTTCCTCTGCCCAGCTAAGCTGGAAGTGGCATTTGCAGCACGCAATAGTGCAGAGTTATCTCAAAGAAAGGGGCCACGGTGTTTCTGTATCTCTATTATGTTGGTGCGGCTTCGGAACTTTTAAATATCTTGATATATCTCGAGAACTACGCATCTGATCACAAAATATCATAGAACATAAAAAGTATTAAACTTAATTCTCTACAAAAAAGGTCTCTTAAGATTTTGCCATAGCTCGCTTCGTTTCCGAGATATTTGCAGATTTATCTCAAGGGAAGGGGCCTGACGGACATATTTCGAGATATTTCTTCTTCTTGTTGTTCTTCTTCTGCACAGCTAAACTGGAAGTGGCATTTCCAGCTCGCAATAGTGCAGAGCTATCTCAAAGAGAGGGGCCACGGTGTTTCTGTATCTCTATTATGTTGGTGCGGCTTCGGAACTTTTAAATATCTCGATATATCTCGAAAACTACGCTTCTGATCAAAAAATATCATAGAGCATAAATTGTAGGAAACATAATTCTCTACAAAAAAGGTCTCTTAACGTTTTGCCATAGCTCGCTTCGTTTCCGAGATATTTGCAGATACATCTCAAGGGAAGGGGCCTGACGGACATATTTCGAGATATTTCTTCTTCTTGTTGTTCTTCTTCTGCACAGCTAAGCTGGAAGTGGCATTTGCGGCTCGCACTAGTGCAGAGTTATCTCAAAGAAAGGGGCCACGGTGTTTCTGTATCTCTATTACGTTGGTGCGGCTTCGGAACTTTTAAATATCTTGATATATCTCGAGAACTACGCGTCTGATCGAAAAATATCATAGAAGATAAAAAGTAGGAAACTTAATTCTCTACAAAAAAGGGCTCTTAACATTTTGCCATAGCTCGCTTCGTTTCCGAGATATTTGCAGATTTATCTCAAGGGAAGGGGCCTGACGGACATATTTCGAGATATTTCTTCTTCTTGTTGTTCTTCATCTGCACAGCTAAGCTGGAAGTGGCATTTGCGGCTCGCACTAGTGCAGAGTTATCTCAAAGAAAGGGGCCACGGTGTTTCTGTATCTCTATTATGTTGGTGCGGCTTCGGAACTTTTAAATATCTCGATATATCTCGAAAACTACGCTTCTGATCAAAAAATATCATAGAACATAAATTGTAGGAAACATAATTCTCTACAAAAAACGTCTCTTAACATTTTGCCATAGCTCGCTTCATTTCCGAGATATTTGCAGATTCAGCTCAAAGGAACGGGCCTGACGGACATATTTCGAGATATTTCTTCTTCTTGTTGTTCTTCCTCTGCACAGCTAAGCTGGAAGTGGCATTTGCGACTCGCACTAATGCAGAGTTATCTCAAAGAAAGGGGCCACGGTGTTTCTGTATCTCTATTATGTTGGTGCGGCTTCGGAACTTTTAAATATCTTGATATATCTCGAGAACTACGCGTCTGATCGAAAAATATCATAGAAGATAAAAAGTAGGAAACTTAATTCTCTACAAAAAAGGGCTCCTAACATTTTGCCATAGCTCGCTTCGTTTCCGAGATATTTGCAGATTTATCTCAAGGGAAGGGGCCTGACGGACATATTTCGAGATATTTCTTCTTCTTGTTGTTCTTCTTCTGCACAGCTAAGCTGGAAGTGGCATTTGCAGCTCGCAATAGTGCAGAGTTATCTCAAAGAAAGGGGCCACGGTGTTTCTGTATCTCTATTATGTTGGTGCGGCTTCGGAACTTTCAAATATCTTGATATATCTCGAGAACTACGCATCTGATCACAAAATATCATAAAACATAAAAAGTATTAAACTTAATTCTCTACAAAAAAGGTCTCTTAACATTTTGCCATAGCTCGCTTCGTTTCCGAGATATTTGCAGATTTATCTCAAGGGAAGGGGCCTGACGGACATATTTCGAGATATTTCTTCTTCTTGTTGTTCTTCTTCTGCACAGCTAAACTGGAAGTGGCATTTCCAGCTCGCAAGGGGCCACGGTGTTTCTGTATCTCTATTATGTTGGTGCGGCTTCGGAACTTTTAAATATCTTGATATATCTCGAGAACTACGCATCTGATCAAAAAATATCGTAGAAGATAAAAAGTAGGAAACTTAATGCTCTACAAAAAAGGTCTCTTAACATTTTGCCATAGCTCGCTTCGTTTCCGAGATATTTGCAGATTTATCTCAAGGGAAGGGGCCTGACGGACATATTTCGAGATATTTATTCTTCTTGTTGTTCTTCCTCTGCACAGCTAAGCTGGAAGTGGCATTGGCAGCTCGCAATAGTGCAGAGTTATCTCAAAGAAAGGGGCCACGGTGTTTCTGTATCTCTATTATGTTGGTGCGGCTTCGGAACTTTTAAATATCTTGATATATCTCGAGAACTACGCATCTGATCAAAAAATATCATAGAAGATAAAAAGTAGGAAACTTAATTCTCTACAAAAAAGGGCTCGTAACATTTTGCCATAGCTCGCTTCGTTTCCGAGATATTTGCAGATTTATCTCAAGGGAAGGGGCCTGACGGACATATTTCGAGATATTTCTTCTTCTTGTTGTTCTTCTTCTGCACAGCTAAGCAGGAAGTGGCATTTACAGCTCGCAATAGTGCAGAGTTATCTCAAAGAAAGGGGCCACGGTGTTTCTGTATCTCTATTATGTTGGTGCGGCTTCGGAACTTTTAAATATCTTGATATATCTCGAGAACTACGCATCTGATCAAAAAATATCATAGAACATAAAAAGTAGGAAAGTTAATTCTCTACCAAAAAGGTCTCTTAACATTTTGCCATAGCTCTCTTCGTTTCCGAGATGTTTGCAGATTTATCTCAAGGGAAGGGGCATAACGGACATATTTCGAGATATTTCTTCTTCTTGTTGTTCTTCTTCTGCACAGCTAAACTGGAAGTGGCATTTCCAGCTCGGAATACTGCAGAGTTATCTCAAAGAGAGGGGCCACGGTGTTTCTGTATCTCTATTATGTTGGTGCGGCTTCGGAACTTTTAAATATCTTGATATATCTCGAGAACTACGCATCTGATCAAAAAATATCGTAGAAGATAAAAAGTAGGAAACTTAATTCTCTACAAAAAAGGGCTCTAAACATTTTGCCATAGCTCGCTTCGTTTCCGAGATATTTGCAAATTTATCTCAAGGGAAGGGGCCTGACGGACATATTTCGAGATATTTCTTCTTCTTGTTGTTCTTCCTCTGCCCAGCTAAGCTGGAAGTGGCATTTGCAGCTCGCAATAGTGCAGAGTTATCTCAAAGAAAGGGGCCACGGTGTTTCTGTATCTCTATTATGTTTGTGCGGCTTCGGAACTTTTAAATATCTTGATATATCTCGAGAACTACGCATCTGATCAAAAAATATCATACAACATAAAAAGTAGGAAACTTAATTCTCTACAAAAAAGGTCTCTTAACATTTTGCCATAGCTCGCTTCGTTTCCGAGATATTTGCAGATTTATCCCAAGGGAAGGGGCCTGACGGACATATTTCGAGATATTTCTTCTTCTTGTTGTTCTTCTTCTGCACAGCTAAGCTGGAAGTGGCATTTGCAGCTCGCAATAGTGCAGAGTTATCTCAAAGAAAGGGGCCACGGTGTTTCTGTATCTCTATTATGTTGGTGCGGCTTCGGAACTTTTAAATATCTTGATATATCTCGAGAACTACGCGTCTGATCAAAAAATATCATAGAACATAAAAAGTAGGAAACATAATTCTCTACAAAAAAGGTCTCTTAACATTTTGCCATAGCTCGCTTCGTTTCCGAGATATTTGCAGATTTATCTCAAGGGAAGGGGCCTAACGGACATATTTCGAGATATTTCTTCTTCTTGTTGTTCTTCTTCTGCACAGCTAAACTGGAAGTGGCATTTCCAGCTCGCAATAGTGCAGAGTTATCTCAAAGAAAGGGGCCACGGTGTTTCTGTATCTCTATTATGTTGGTGCGGCTTCGGAGCTTTTAAATATCTTGATATATCTCGAGAACTACGCATCTGATCAAAAAATATCATAGAACATAAAAAGTAGGAAACTTAATTCTCTACAAAAAAGGTCTCTTAACATTTTGCCATAGCTCGCTTCGTTTCCGAGATATGTGCAGATTTATCTCAAGGGAAGGGGCCTGACGGACATATTCCGAGATATTTCTTCTTCTTGTTGTTCTTCTTCTGCACAGCTAAGCTGGAAGTGGCATTTGCAGCTCGCAATAGTGCAGAGTTATCTCAAAGAAAGGGGCCACGGTGTTTCTGTATCTCTATTATGTTGGTGCGGCTTCGGAACTTTTAAATATCTCGATATATCTCGAAAACTACGCTTCTGATCAAAAAATATCATAGAACATAAATTGTAGGAAACATAATTCTCTACAAAAAAGGTCTCTTAAGATTTTACCATAGCTCGTTTCGTTTCCGAGATATTTGCAGATATATCTCAAGGGAAGGGGCCTGACGGACATATTTCGAGATATTTCTTCTTCTTGTTGTTCTTCTTCTGCACAGCTAAACTGGAAGTGGCATTTCCAGCTCGCAATAGTGCAGAGTTATCTCAAAGAAAGGGGCCACGGTGTTTCTGTATCTCTATTATGTTGGTGCGGCTTCGGAGCTTTTAAATATCTTGATATATCTCGAGAACTACGCATCTGATCAAAAAATATCATAGAACATAAAAAGTAGGAAACTTAATTCTCTACAAAAAAGGTCTCTTAACATTTTGCCATAGCTCGCTTCGTTTCCGAGATATGTGCAGATTTATCTCAAGGGAAGGGGCCTGACGGACATATTTCGAGATATTTCTTCTTCTTGTTGTTCTTCTTCTGCACAGCTAAGCTGGAAGTGGCATTTGCAGCTCGCAATAGTGCAGAGTTATCTCAAAGAAAGGGGCCACGGTGTTTCTGTATCTCTATTATGTTGGTGCGGCTTCGGAACTTTTAAATATCTCGATATATCTCGAAAACTACGCTTCTGATCAAAAAATATCATAGAACATAAATTGTAGGAAACATAATTCTCTACAAAAAAGGTCTCTTAAGATTTTACCATAGCTCGTTTCGTTTCCGAGATATTTGCAGATATATCTCAAGGGAAGGGGCCTGACGGACATATTTCGAGATATTTCTTCTTCTTGTTGTTCTTCTTCTGCACAGCTAAACTGGAAGTGGCATTTCCAGCTCGCAATAGTGCAGAGTTATCTCAAAGAAAGGGGCCACAGTGTTTCTGTATCTCTATTATGTTGGTGCGGCTTCGGAACTTTTAAATATCTTGATATATCTCGAGAACTACGCATCTGATCAAAAAATATCATAGAACATAAAAAGTAGGAAACTTAATTCTCTACAAAAAAGGTCTCTTAACATTTTGCCATAGCTCGCTTCGTTTCCGAGATATGTGCAGATTTATCTCAAGGGAAGGGGCCTGACGGACATATTTCGAGATATTTCTTCTTCTTGTTGTTCTTCTTCTGCACAGCTAAGCTGGAAGTGGCATTTGCAGCTCGCAATAGTGCAGAGTTATCTCAAAGAAAGGGGCCACGGTGTTTCTGTATCTCTATTATGTTGGTGCGGCTTCGGAGCTTTTAAATATCTTGATATATCTCGAGAACTACGCATCTGATCAAAAAATATCATAGAACATAAAAAGTAGGAAACTTAATTCTCTACAAAAAAGGTCTCTTAACATTTTGCCATAGCTCGCTTCGTTTCCGAGATATGTGCAGATTTATCTCAAGCGAAGGGGCCTGACGGACATATTTCGAGATATTTCTTCTTCTTGTTGTTCTTCTTCTGCACAGCTAAACTGGAAGTGGCATTTCCAGCTCGCAGTAGTGCAGAGTTATCTGAAAGAAAGGGGCCACGGTGTTTCTGTATCTCTATTATGTTGGTGCGGCTTCGGAACTTTTAAATATCTCGATATATCTCGAAAACTACGCTTCTGATCAAAAAATATCATAGAACATAAATTGTAGGAAACATAATTCTCTACAAAAAAGGTCTCTTAACATTTTGCCATAGCTCGCTTCGTTTCCGAGATATTTGCAGATATATCTCAAGGGAAGGGTCCTGACGGACATATTTCGGGATATTTCTCCTTCTTGTTGTTCTTCTTCTGCACAGCTAAACTGGAAGTGGCATTTCCAGCGCGCAATAGTGCAGAGTTATCTCAAAGAAAGGGGCCACGGTGTTTCTGTATCTCTATTATGTTGGTGCGGCTTCGGAACTTTTAAATATCTTGATATATCTCGAGAACTACGCATCTGATCAAATAATATCATAGAACATAAAAAGTAGGAAACTTAATTCTCTACAAATAAGGTCTCTTAACATTTTGCCATAGCTCGCTTCGTTTCCGAGATATTTGCAGATTTATCTCAAGGGAAGGGGCCTGACGGACATATTTCGGGATATTTCTCCTTCTTGTTGTTCTTCTTCTGCACAGCTAAACTGGAAGTGGCATTTCCAGCTCGCAATAGTGCAGAGTTATCTCAAAGAAAGGGGCCACGGTGTTTCTGTATCTCTATTATGTTGGTGCGGCTTCGGAACTTTTAAATATCTTGATATATCTCGAGAACTACGCATCTGATCAAATAATATCATGCAACATAAAAAGTAGGAAACTTAATTCTCTACAAATAAGGTCTCTTAACATTTTGCCATAGCTCGCTTCGTTTCCGAGATATTTGCAGATTTATCTCAAGGGAAGGGTCCTGACGGACATATTTCGAGATATTTCTTCTTCTTGTTGTTCTTCTTCTGCACAGCTAAACTGGAAGTGGCATTTCCAGCTCGCAATAGTGCAGAGTTATCCCGAAGAAAGGGGCCACGGTGTTTCTGTATCTCTATTATGTTGGTGCGGCTTCGGAACTTTTAAATATCTCGATATATCTCGAAAACTACGCTTCTGATCAAAAAATATCATAGAACATAAATTGTAGGAAACATAATTCTCTACAAAAAACGTCTCTTAACATTTTGCCATAGCTCGCTTCGTTTCCGAGATATTTGCAGATTCAGCTCAAAGGAACTGGCCTGACGGACATATTTCGAGATATTTCTTCTTCTTGTTGTTCTTCCTCTGCACTGCTAAGGTGGAAGTGGCATTTGCAGCTCGCAATAGTGCAGAGTTATCTCAAAGAAAGGGGCCACGGTGTTTCTGTATCTCTATTATGTTGGTGCGGCTTCGGAACTTTTAAATATCTTGATATATCTCGAGAACTACGCATCTGATCAAATAATATCATAGAACATAAAAAGTAGGAAACTTAATTCTCTACAAATAAGGTCTCTTAACATTTTGCCATAGCTCGCTTCGTTTCCGAGATATTTGCAGATTTATCTCAAGGGAAGGGGTCTGACGGACATATTTCGAGATATTTCTTCTTCTTGTTGTTCTTCTTCTGCACAGCTAAGCTGGAAGTGGCATTTGCAGCTCGCAATAGTGCAGAGTTATCTCAAAGAAAGGGGCCACGGTGTTTCTGTATCTCTATTATGTTGGTGCGGCTTCGGAACTTCTAAATATCTCGATATATCTCGAAAACTACGCTTCTCATCAAAAAATATCATAAAACATAAATTGTAGGAAACATAATTCTCTACAAAAAACGTCTCTTAACATTTTGCCATAGCTCGCTTCGTTTCCGAGATATTTGCAGATTTATCTCAAGGGAAGGGTCCTAACGGACATATTTCGAGATATTTCTTCTTCTTGTTGTTCTTCTTCTGCACAGCTAAACTGGAAGTGGCATTTCCAGCACGCAATAGTGCAGAGTCATCCCGAAGAAAGGGGCCACGGTGTTTCTGTATCTCTATTATGTTGGTGCGGCTTCGGAACTTTTAAATATCTCGATATATCTCGAAAACTACGCTTCTGATCAAAAAATATCATAGAACATAAATTGTAGGAAACATAATTCTCTACAAAAAAGGTCTCTTAACGTTTTGCCATAGCTCGCTTGGTTTCCGAGATATTTGCAGATTTATCTCAAGGGAAGGGTCCTGACGGACATATTTCGAGATACTTCTTCTTCTTGTTGTTCTTCTTCTGCACAGCTAAACTGGAAGTGGCATTTCCAGCTCGCAATAGTGCAGAGTTATCCCGAAGAAAGGGGCCACGGTGTTTCTGAATCTCTATTATGTTGGTGCGGCTTCGGAACTTTTAAATATCTCGATATATCTCGAAAACTACGCTTCTGATCAAAAAATATCATACAACATAAAAAGTAGGAAACTTAATTCTCTACAAAAAAGGTCTCTTAACATTTTGCCATAGCTCGCTTCGTTTCCGAGATATTTGCAGATATATCTCAAGGGAAGGGGACTGACGGACATATTTCGAGATATTTCTTCTTCTTGTTGTTCTTCTTCTGCACAGCTAAGCTGGAAGTGGCATTTGCAGCTCGCAATAGTGCGGAGTTATCTCAAAGAAAGGGGCCACGGTGTTTCTGAATCTCTATTATGTTGGTGCGGCTTCGGAACTTTTAAATATCTCGATATATCTCGAAAACTACGCTTCTGATCAAAAAATATCATACGACATAAATTGTAGGAAACATAATTCTCTACAAAAAACGTCTCTTAACATTTTGCCATAGCTCGCTTCGTTTCGGAGATATTTGCAGATTCAGCTCAAAGGAACGGGCCTGACGGACATATTTCGAGATATTTCATCTTCTTGTTGTTCTTCTTCTGCACAGATAAGCTGGAAGTGGCATTTGCAGCTCGCAATAGTGCAAGTTATCTCAAAGAAAGGGGCCACGGTGTTTCTGTATCTCTATTATGTTGGTGCGGCTTCGGAACTTTTAAATATCTTGATATATCTCGAGAACTACGCATCTGATCAAAAAATATCATAGAACATAAAAAGTAGGAAACTTAATTCTCTACAAAAAAGGTCTCTTAACATTTTGCCATAGCTCGCTTCGTTTCCGAGATATTTGCAGATACATCTCAAGGGACGGGGCCTGACGGACATATTTCGAGATATTTCTTCTTCTTGTTGTTCTTCTTCTGCACAGCTAAGCTGGAAGTGGCATTTGTAGCTCGCAATAGTGCAGAGTTATCTCAAAGAAAGGGGCCACGGTGTTTCTGTATCTCTATTATGTTGGTGCGGCTTCGGAACTTTTAAATATCTTGATATATCTCAAGAACTACGCATCTGATCAAAAAATATCGTAGAACATAAAAAGTAGGAAACTTAATTCTCTACAAAAAAGGTCTCTTAACATTTTGCCATAGCTCGCTTCGTTTCCGAGATATTTGCAGATATATCTCAAGGGAAGGGGCCTGACGGACATATTTCGAGATATTTCTTCTTCTTGTTGTTCTTCTTCTGCACAGCTAAGCTGGAAGTGGCATTTGCAGCTCGCAATAGTGCAGAGTTATCTCAAAGAAAGGGGCCACGGTGTTTCTGTATCTCTATTATGTTGGTGCGGCTTCGGAACTTTCAAATACCTTGATATATCTCGAGAACTACGCGTCTGATCAAAAAATATCATAGAACATAAAAAGTAGCAAACTTAATTCTCTACAAAAAAGGTCTCTTAACATTTTGCCCTAGCTCGCTTCGTTTCCGAGATATTTGCAGATTTATCTCAAGGGAAGGGGCCTGACGGACATATTTCTAGATATTTCTTCTTCTTGTTGTTCTTCTTCTGCACAGCTAAACTGGAAGTGGCATTTGCAGCTCGCAATAGTGCAGAGTTATCTCAAAGAAAGGGGCCACGGTGTTTCTGTATCTCTATTATGTTGGTGCGGCTTCGGAACTTTTAAATATCTTGATATATCTCGAGAACTACGCATCTGATCAAAAAATATCATAGAACATAAAAAGTAGGAAACTTAATTCTCTACAAATAAAGTCTCTTAACATTTTGCCATAGCTCGCTTCGTTTCCGAGATATTTGCAGATTTATCTCAAGGGAAGGGGCCTGACGGACATATTTCGTGATATTTCTTCTTCTTGTTGTTCTTCTTCTGCACAGCTAAGCTGGAAGTGGCATTTGCAGCTCGCAATAGTGCAGAGTTATCTCAAAGAAAGGGGCCACGGTGTTTCTGTATCTCTATTATGTTGGTGCGGCTTCGGAACTATTAAATATCTTGATATATCTCGAGAACTACGCATCTGATCAAAAAATATCATAGAACATAAAAAGTAGGAAACTTAATTCTCTACAAATAAAGTCTCTTAACATTTTGCCATAGCTCGCTTCGTTTCCGAGATATTTGCAGATTTATCTCAAGGGAAGGGGCCTGACGGACATATTTCGAGATATTTCTTCTTCTTGTTGTTCTTCTTCTGCACAGCTAAGCTGGAAGTGGCATTTGCAGCTCGCAATAGTGCAGAGTTATCTCAAAGAAAGGGGCCACGGTGTTTCTGTATCTCTATTATGTTGGTGCGGCTTCGGAACTTTTAAATATCTTGATATATCTCGAAAACTACGCATCTGATCAAAAAATATCATACAACATAAAACGTATGAAACTTAATTCTCTACAAAAAAGGTCTCTTAACATTTTGCCATAGCTCGCTTCGTTTCCGAGATATTTGCCGATTTATCTCAAGGGAAGGGGCCTGACGGACATATTTCGAGATATTTCTTCTTCTTGTTGTTCTTCTTCTGCACAGCTAAGCTGGAAGTGGCATTTGCGGCTCGCACTAGTGCAGAGTTATCTCAAAGAAAGGGGCCACGGTGTTTCTGTATCTCTATTATGTTGGTGCGGCTTCGGAACTTTTAAATATCTCGATATATCTCGAAAACTACGCTTCTGATCAAAAAACATCATACGACATAAATTGTAGGAAACATAATTCTCTACAAAAAAGGTCTCTTAACATTTTGCCATAGCTCGCTTCGTTTCCGAGATATTTGCAGATACATCTCAAGGGACGGGGCCTGACGGACATATTTCGAGATATTTCTTCTTCTTGTTGTTCTTCTTCTGCACAGCTAAGCTGGAAGTGGCATTTGCAGCTCGCAATAGTGCAGAGTTATCTCAAAGAAAGGGGCCACGGTGTTTCTGTATCTCTATTATGTTGGTGCGGCTTCGGAACTTTTAAATATCTTGATATATCTCGAAAACTACGCATCTGATCAAAAAATATCATACAACATAAAACGTATGAAACTTAATTCTCTACAAAAAAGGTCTCTTAACATTTTGCCATAGCTCGCTTCGTTTCCGAGATATTTGCCGATTTATCTCAAGGGAAGGGTCCTGACGGACATATTTCGAGATATTTCTTCTTCTTGTTGTTCTTCTTCTGCACAGCTAAGCTGGAAGTGGCATTTGCGGCTCGCACTAGTGCAGAGTTATCTCAAAGAAAGGGGCCACGGTGTTTCTGTATCTCTATTATGTTGGTGCGGCTTCGGAACTTTTAAATATCTCGATATATCTCGAAAACTACGCTTCTGATCAAAAAATATCATACGACATAAATTGTAGGAAACATAATTCTCTACAAAAAAGGTCTCTCAACATTTTGCCATAGCTCGCTTCGTTTCCGAGATATTTGCAGATACATCTCAAGGGACGGGGCCTGACGGACATATTTCGAGATATTTCTTCTTCTTGTTGTTCTTCTTCTGCACAGCTAAGCTGGAAGTGGCATTTGAAGCTCGCAATAGTGCAGAGTTATCTCAAAGAAAGGGGCCACGGTGTTTCTGTATCTCTATTATGTTGGTGCGGCTTCGGAACTTTTAAATATCTTGATATATCTCAAGAACTACGCATCTGATCAAAAGATATCGTAGAACATAAAAAGTAGGAAACTTAATTCTCTACAAAAAAGGTCTCTTAACATTTTGCCATAGCTCGCTTCGTTTCCGAGATATTTGCAGATATATCTCAAGGGAAGGGGCCTGACGGACATATTTCGAGATATTTCTTCTTCTTGTTGTTCTTCTTCTGCACAGCTAAGCTGGAAGTGGCATTTGCAGCTCGCAATAGTGCAGAGTTATCTCAAAGAAAGGGGCCACGGTGTTTCTGTATCTCTATTATGTTGGTGCGGCTTCGGAACTTTTAAATATCTTGATATATCTCGAGAACTACGCATCTGATCAAAAAATATCATAGAACATAAAAAGTAGGAAACTTAATTCTCTACAAATAAAGTCTCTTAACATTTTGCCATAGCTCGCTTCGTTTCCGAGATATTTGCAGATTTATCTCAAGGGAAGGGGCCTGACGGACATATTTCGAGATATTTCTTCTTCTTGTTGTTCTTCTTCTGCACAGCTAAGCTGGAAGTGGCATTTGCAGCTCGCAATAGTGCAGAGCTATCTCAAAGAAAGGGGCCACGGTGTTTCTGTATCTCTATTATGTTGGTGCGACTTCGGAACTTTTAAATATCTTGATATATCTCGAAAACTACGCATCTGATCAAAAAATATCATACAACATAAAACGTATGAAACTTAATTCTCTACAAAAAAGGTCTCTTAACATTTTGCCATAGCTCGCTTCGTTTCCGAGATATTTGCCGATTTATCTCAAGGGAAGGGGCCTGACGGACATATTTCGAGATATTTCTTCTTCTTGTTGTTCTTCTTCTGCACAGCTAAGCTGGAAGTGGCATTTGCGGCTCGCACTAGTGCAGAGTTATCTCAAAGAAAGGGGCCACGGTGTTTCTGTATCTCTATTATGTTGGTGCGGCTTCGGAACTTTTAAATATCTCGATATATCTCGAAAACTACGCTTCTGATCAAAAAATATCATACGACATAAATTGTAGGAAACATAATTCTCTACAAAAAAGGTCTCTTAACATTTTGCCATAGCTCGCTCCGTTTCCGAGATATTTGCAGATACATCTCAAGGGACGGGGCCTGACGGACATGTTTCGAGATATTTCTTCTTCTTGTTGTTCTTCTTCTGCACAGCTAAGCTGGAAGTGGCATTTGAAGCTCGCAATAGTGCAGAGTTATCTCAAAGAAAGGGGCCACGGTGTTTCTGTATCTCTATTATGTTGGTGCGGCTTCGGAACTTTTAAATATCTTGATATATCTCAAGAACTACGCATCTGATCAAAAGATATCGTAGAACATAAAAAGTAGGAAACTTAATTCTCTACAAAAAAGGTCTCTTAACATTTTGCCATAGCTCGCTTCGTTTCCGAGATATTTGCAGATATATCTCAAGGGAAGGGGCCTGACGGACATATTTCGAGATATTTCTTCTTCTTGTTGTTCTTCTTCTGCACAGCTAAGCTGGAAGTGGCATTTGCAGCTCGCAATAGTGCAGAGTTATCTCAAAGAAAGGGGCCACGGTGTTTCTGTATCTCTATTATGTTGGTGCGGCTTCGGAACTTTTAAATATCTTGATATATCTCGAGAACTACGCATCTGATCAAAAAATATCATAGAACATAAAAAGTAGGAAACTTAATTCTCTACAAATAAAGTCTCTTAACATTTTGCCATAGCTCGCTTCGTTTCCGAGATATTTGCAGATTTATCTCAAGGGAAGGGGCCTGACGGACATATTTCGAGATATTTCTTCTTCTTGTTGTTCTTCTTCTGCACAGCTAAGCTGGAAGTGGCATTTGCAGCTCGCAATAGTGCAGAGTTATCTCAAAGAAAGGGGCCACGGTGTTTCTGTATCTCTATTATGTTGGTGCGGCTTCGGAACTTTTAAATATCTTGATATATCTCGAAAACTACGCATCTGATCAAAAAATATCATACAACATAAAACGTATGAAACTTAATTCTCTACAAAAAAGGTCTCTTAACATTTTGCCATAGCTCGCTTCGTTTCCGAGATATTTGCCGATTTATCTCAAGGGAAGGGGCCTGACGGACATATTTCGAGATATTTCTTCTTCTTGTTGTTCTTCTTCTGCACAGCTAAGCTGGAAGTGGCATTTGCGGCTCGCACTAGTGCAGAGTTATCTCAAAGAAAGGGGCCACGGTGTTTCTGTATCTCTATTATGTTGGTGCGGCTTCGGAACTTTTAAATATCTCGATATATCTCGAAAACTACGCTTCTGATCAAAAAATATCATACGACATAAATTGTAGGAAACATAATTCTCTACAAAAAAGGTCTCTTAACATTTTGCCATAGCTCGCTTCGTTTCCGAGATATTTGCAGATACATCTCAAGGGACGGGGCCTGACGGACATATTTCGAGATATTTCTTCTTCTTGTTGTTCTTCTTCTGCACAGCTAAGCTGGAAGTGGCATTTGAAGCTCGCAATAGTGCAGAGTTATCTCAAAGAAAGGGGCCACGGTGTTTCTGTATCTCTATTATGTTGGTGCGGCTTCGGAACTTTTAAATATCTTGATATATCTCAAGAACTACGCATCTGATCAAAAAATATCGTAGAACATAAAAAGTAGGACACTTAATTCTCTACAAAAAAGGTCTCTTAACATTTTGCCATAGCTCGCTTCGTTTCCGAGATATTTGCAGATATATCTCAAGGGAAGGGGCCTGACGGACATATTTCGAGATATTTCTTCTTCTTGTTGTTCTTCTTCTGCACAGCTAAGCTGGAAGTGGCATTTGCAGCTCGCAATAGTGCAGAGTTATCTCAAAGAAAGGGGCCACGGTGTTTCTGTATCTCTATTATGTTGGTGCGGCTTCGGAACTTTTAAATATCTTGATATATCTCGAGAACAACGCATCTTATCAAAAAATATCGTAGAACATAAAAAGTAGGAAACTTAATTCTCTACAAAAAAGGTCTCTTAACATTTTGCCATAGCTCGCTTCGTTTCCGAGATATTTGCAGATTTATCTCAAGGGAAGGGGCCTGACGGACATATTTCGAGATATTTCTTCTTCTTGTTGTTCATCTTCTGCACAGCTAAGCTGGAAGTGGCATTTGCAGCTCGCGATAGTGCAGAGTTATCTCAAAGAAAGGGGCCACGGTGTTTCTGTATCTCTATTATGTTGGTGCGGCTTCGGAACTTTTAAATATCTTGATATATCTCGAGAACTACGCATCTGATCAAAAAATATCATAGAACATAAAAAGTAGGAAACTTAATTCTCTACAAAAAAGGTCTCTTAACATTTTGCCATAGCTCGCTTCGTTTCCGAGATATTTGCAGATATATCTCAAGGGAAGGGGCCTGACGGACATATTTCGAGATATTTCTTCTTCTTGTTGTTCTTCTTCTGCACAGCTAAGCTGGAAGTGGCATTTGCAGCTCGCAATAGTGCAGAGTTATCTCAAAGAAAGGGGCCACGGTGTTTCTGTATCTCTATTATGTTGGTGCGGCTTCGGAACTTTTAAATATCTCGATATATCTCGAAAACTACGCTTCTGATCAAAAAATAGCATAGAACGTAAATTGTAGGAAACATAATTCTCTACAAAAAACGTCTCTTAACATTTTGCCATAGCTCGTTTCGTTTCCGAGATATTTGCAGATTCAGCTCAAAGGAGCGGGCCTGACGGACATATTTCGAGATATTTCTTCTTCTTGTTGTTCTTCCTCTGCACAGCTAAGCTGGAAGTGGCATTTGCAGCTCGCAATAGTGCAGAGTTATCTCAAAGAAAGGGGCCACGGTGTTTCTGTATCTCTATTATGTTGGTGCGGCTTCGGAACTTTTAAATATCTTGATATATCTCGAGAACTACGGATCTGATCAAAAAACATCATAGAAGATAAATTGTAGGAAACATAATTCTCTACAAAAAAGGTCTCTTAACATTTTGCCATAGCTCGCTTCCTTTCCGAGATATTTGCAGATTTATCTCAAGGGAAGGGGCCTGACGGACATATTTCGAGATATTTCTTCTTCTTGTTGTTCTTCTTCTGCACAGCGAAGCTGGAAGTGGCATTTGCAGCTCGCAATAGTGCAGAGTTATCTCAAAGAAAGGGGCCACGGTGTTTCTGTATCTCTATTATGTTGGTGCGGCTTCGGAACTTTTAAATATCTTGATATATCTCGAGAACTACGCATCTGATCAAAAAATATCATAGAACATAAATAGTAGGAAACTTAATTCTCTACAAAAAAGGTGTCTCAACATTTTGCCATAGCTCGCTTCGTTTCCGAGATATTTGCACATTTATCTCAAGGGAAGGGGCCTAACGGACATATTTCGAGATATTTCTTCTTCTTGTTGTTCTTCTTCTGCACAGCTAAGCTGGAAGTGGCATTTGCAGCTCGCAATAGTGCAGAGTTATCTCAAAGAAAGGGGCCACGGTGTTTCTGTATCTCTATTATGTTGGTGCGGTTTCGGAACTTTTAAATATCTTGATATATCTCGAGAACTACGCATCTTATCAAAAAATATCGTAGAACATAAAAAGTAGGAAACTTAATTCTCTACAAAAAAGGTCTCTTAACATTTTGCCATAGCTCGCTTCGTTTCCGAGATATTTGCAGATATATCTCAAGGGAAGGGGCCTGACGGACATATTTCGAGATATTTCTTCTTCTTGTTGTTCTTCTTCTGCACAGCTAAGCTGGAAGTGGAATTTGCGGCTCGCACTAGTGCAGAGTTATCTCAAAGAAAGGGGCCACGGTGTTTCTGTATCTCTATTATGTTGGTGCGGCTTCGGAACTTTTAAATATCTCGATATATCTCGAAAACTACGCTTCTGATCAAAAAATAGCATAGAACATAAATTGTAGGAAACATAATTCTCTACAAAAAACGTCTCTTAACATTTTGCCATAGCTCGCTTCGTTTCCGAGATATTTGCAGATTCAGCTCAAAGGAGCGGGCCTGACGGACATATTTCGAGATATTTCTTCTTCTTGTTGTTCTTCCTCTGCACAGCTAAGCTGGAAGTGGGATTTGCAGCTCGCAATAGTGCAGAGTTATCTCAAGGAAAGGGGCCACGGTGTTTCTGTATCTCTATTATGTCGGTGCGGCTTCGGAACTTTTAAATATCTTGATATATCTCGAGAACTACGCATCTGATCAAAAAATATCATAGAACATAAAAAGTAGGAAACTGAATTCTCTACAAAAAAGGTCTCTTAACATTTTGCCATAGCTCGCTTCGTTTCCGAGATATTTGCAGATTTATCTCAAGGGAAGGGGCCTGACGGACATATTTCGAGATATTTCTTCTTGTTGTTCTTCTTCTGCACAGCTAAGCTGGAAGTGGCATTTGCGGCTCGCACTAGTGCAGAGTTATCTCAAAGAAAGGGGCCACGGTGTTTCTGTATCTCTATTATGTTGGTGCGGCTTCGGAACTTTTAAATATCTTGATATATCTCGAGAACTACGCATCCGATCAAAAAATATCATAGAACATAAAAAGTAGGAAACTGAATTCTCTACAAAAAAGGTCTCTTAACATTTTGCCATAGCTCGCTTCGTTTCCGAGATATTTGCAGATTTATCTCAAGGGTAGGGGCCTGACGGACATATTTCGAGATATTTCTTCTTCTTGTTGTTCTTCTTCTGCACAGCTAAGCTGGAGGTGGAATTTGCGGCTCGCACTAGTGCAGAGTTATCTCAAAGAAAGGGGCCACGGTGTTTCTGTATCTCTATTATGTTGGTGCGGCTTCGGAACTTTTAAATATCTCGATATATCTCGAAAACTACGCTTCTGATCAAAAAATAGCATAGAACATAAATTGTAGGAAACATAATTCTCTACAAAAAACGTCTCTTAACATTTTGCCATAGCTCGCTTCGTTTCCGAGATATTTGCAGATTCAGTTCAAAGGAGCGGGCCTGACGGACATATTTCGAGATACTTCTTCTTCTTGTTGTTCTTCCTCTGCACAGCTAAGCTGGAAGTGGGATTTGCAGCTCGCAATAGTGCAGAGTTATCTCAAGGAAAGGGGCCACGGTGTTTCTGTATCTCTATTATGTTGGTGCGGCTTCGGAACTTTTAAATATCTTGATATATCTCGAGAACTACGCATCTGATCAAAAAATATCATAGAACATAAAAAGTAGGAAACTTAATTCTCTACAAAAAAGGTCTCTTAACATTTTGCCATAGCTCGCTTCGTTTCCGAGATATTTGCAGATTTATCTCAAGGGAAGGGGCCTGACGGACATATTTCGAGATATTTCCTCTTCTTGTTGTTCTTCTTCTGCACAGCTAAGCTGGAAGTGGCATTTGCAGCTCGCAATAGTGCAGAGTTATCTCAAAGAAAGGGGCCACGGTGTTTCTGTATCTCTATTATGTTGGTGCGGCTTCGGAACTTTTAAGTATCCTGATATGTCTCAAGAACTACGCATCTGATCAAAAAATATCGTAGAACATAAAAAGTAGGAAACTTAATTCTCTACAAAAAAGGTCTCTTAACATTTTGCCATAGCTCGCTTCCTTTCCGAGATATTTGCAGATATATCTCAAGGGAAGGGGCCTGACGGACATATTTCGAGATATTTCTTCTTCTTGTTGTTCTTCTTCTGCACAGCTAAGCTGGAAGTGGAATTTGCGGCTCGCACTAGTGCAGAGTTATCTCAAAGAAAGGGGCCACGGTGTTTCTGTATCTCTATTATGTTGGTGCGGCTTCGGAACTTTTAAATATCTCGATATATCTCGAAAACTACGCTTCTGATCAAAAAATAGCATAGAACATAAATTGTAGGAAACATAATTCTCTACAAAAAACGTCTCTTAACATTTTGCCATAGCTCGCTTCGTTTCCGAGATATTTGCAGATTCAGCTCAAAGGAGCGGGCCTGACGGACATATTTCGAGATATTTCTTCTTCTTGTTGTTCTTCCTCTGCACAGCTAAGCTGGAAGTGGCATTTGCAGCTCGCAATAGTGCAGAGTTATCTCAAAGAAAGGGGCCACGGTGTTTCTGTATCTCTATTATGTTGGTGCGGCTTCGGAACTTTTAAATATCCTGATATGTCTCAAGAACTACGCATCTGATCAAAAAATATCGTAGAACATAAAAAGTAGGAAACTTAATTCTCTACAAAAAAGGTCTCTTAACATTTTGCCATAGCTCGCTTCCTTTCCGAGATATTTGCAGATATATCTCAAGGGAAGGGGCCTGACGGACATATTTCGAGATATTTCTTCTTCTTGTTGTTCTTCTTCTGCACAGCTAAGCTGGAAGTGGAATTTGCGGCTCGCACTAGTGCAGAGTTATCTCAAAGAAAGGGGCCACGATGTTTCTGTATCTCTATTATGTTGGTGCGGCTTCGGAACTTTTAAATATCTCGATATATCTCGAAAACTACGCTTCTGATCAAAAAATAGCATAGAACATAAATTGTAGGAAACATAATTCTCTACAAAAAACGTCTCTTAACATTTTGCCATAGCTCGCTTCGTTTCCGAGATATTTGCAGATTCAGCTCAAAGGAGCGGGCCTGACGGACATATTTCGAGATATTTCTTCTTCTTGTTGTTCTTCCTCTGCACAGCTAAGCTGGAAGTGGCATTTGCAGCTCGCAATAGTGCAGAGTTATCTCAAAGAAAGGGGCCACGGTGTTTCTGTATCTCTATTATGTTGGTGCGGCTTCGGAACTTTTAAATATCTTGCTATATCTCGAGAACTACGCATCTGATCAAAAAACATCATAGAACATAAAAAGTAGGAAACTTAATTCTCTACAAAAAAGGTCTCTTAACATTTTGCCATAGCTCGCTTCGTTTCCGAGATATTTGCAGATTTATCTCAAGGGAAGGGGCCTAACGGACATATTTCGAGATATTTCTTCTTCTTGTTGTTCTTCTTCTGCACAGCTAAGCTGGAAGTGGCATTTGCGGCTCGCACTAGTGCAGAGTTATCTCAAAGAAAGGGGCCACGGTGTTTCTGTACCTCTATTATGTTGGTGCGGCTTCGGAACTTTTAAATATCTCGATATATCTCGAAAACTACGCTTCTGATCAAAAAATATCATAGAAGATAAATTGTAGGAAACATAATTCTCTACAAAAAAGGTCTCTTAACATTTTGCCATAGCTCGCTTCGTTTCCGAGATATTGGCAGATATATCGCAAGGGAAGGGGCCTGACGGACATATTTCGAGATATTTCTTCTTCTTGTTCTTCTTCTTCTCCACAGCGAAGCTGGAAGTGGCATTTGCAGCTCGCAATAGTGCAGAGTTATCTCAAAGAAAGGGGCCACGGTGTTTCTGTATCTCTATTATGTTGGTGCGGCTTCGGAACTTTTAAATATCTTGATATATCTCGAGAACTACGCATCTGATCAAAAAATATCATAGAACATAAATAGTAGGAAACTTAATTCTCTACAAAAAAGGTCTCTCAACATTTTGCCATAGCTCGCTTCGTTTCCGAGATATTTGCACATTTATCTCAAGGGAAGGGGCCTAACGGACATATTTCGAGATATTTCTTCTTCTTGTTGTTCTTCTTCTGCACAGCTAAGCTGGAAGTGGCATTTGCAGCTCGCAATAGTGCAGAGTTATCTCAAAGAAAGGGGCCACGGTGTTTCTGTATCTCTATTATGTTGGTGCGGCTTCGGAACTTTTAACTATCTTGATATATCTCGAGAGCTACGCATCTTATCAAAAAATATCGTAGAACATAAAAAGTAGGAAACTTAATTCTCTACAAAAAAGGTCTCTTAACATTTTGCCATAGCTCGCTTCGTTTCCGAGATATTTGCAGATATATCTCAAGGGAAGGGGCCTGACGGACATATTTCGAGATATTTCTTCTTCTTGTTGTTCTTCTTCTGCACAGCTAAGCTGGAAGTGGAATTTGCGGCTCGCACTAGTGCAGAGTTATCTCAAAGAAAGGGGCCACGGTGTTTCTGTATCTCTATTATGTTGGTGCGGCTTCGGAACTTTTAAATATCTCGATATATCTCGAAAACTACGCTTCTGATCAAAAAATAGCATAGAACATAAATTGTAGGAAACATAATTCTCTACAAAAAACGTCTCTTAACATTTTGCCATAGCTCGCTTCGTTTCCGAGATATTTGCAGATTCAGCTCAAAGGAGCGGGCCTGACGGACATATTTCGAGATATTTCTTCTTCTTGTTGTTCTTCCTCTGCACAGCTAAGCTGGAAGTGGCATTTGCAGCTCGCAATAGTGCAGAGTTATCTCAAAGAAAGGGGCCACGGTGTTTCTGTATCTCTATTATGTTGGTGCGGCTTCGGAACTTTTAAATATCTTGCTATATCTCGAGAACTACGCATCTGATCAAAAAACATCATAGAACATAAAAAGTAGGAAACTTAATTCTCTACAAAAAAGGTCTCTTAACATTTTGCCATAGCTCGCTTCGTTTCCGAGATATTTGCAGATTTATCTCAAGGGAAGGGGCCTAACGGACATATTTCGAGATATTTCTTCTTCTTGTTGTTCTTCTTCTGCACAGCTAAGCTGGAAGTGGCATTTGCGGCTCGCACTAGTGCAGAGTTATCTCAAAGAAAGGGGCCACGGTGTTTCTGTACCTCTATTATGTTGGTGCGGCTTCGGAACTTTTAAATATCTCGATATATCTCGAAAACTACGCTTCTGATCAAAAAATATCATAGAAGATAAATTGTAGGAAACATAATTCTCTACAAAAAAGGTCTCTTAACATTTTGCCATAGCTCGCTTCGTTTCCGAGATATTGGCAGATATATCGCAAGGGAAGGGGCCTGACGGACATATTTCGAGATATTTCTTCTTCTTGTTCTTCTTCTTCTCCACAGCGAAGCTGGAAGTGGCATTTGCAGCTCGCAATAGTGCAGAGTTATCTCAAAGAAAGGGGCCACGGTGTTTCTGTATCTCTATTATGTTGGTGCGGCTTCGGAACTTTTAAATATCTTGATATATCTCGAGAACTACGCATCTGATCAAAAAATATCATAGAACATAAATAGTAGGAAACTTAATTCTCTACAAAAAAGGTCTCTCAACATTTTGCCATAGCTCGCTTCGTTTCCGAGATATTTGCACATTTATCTCAAGGGAAGGGGCCTAACGGACATATTTCGAGATATTTCTTCTTCTTGTTGTTCTTCTTCTGCACAGCTAAGCTGGAAGTGGCATTTGCAGCTCGCAATAGTGCAGAGTTATCTCAAAGAAAGGGGCCACGGTGTTTCTGTATCTCTATTATGTTGGTGCGGCTTCGGAACTTTTAACTATCTTGATATATCTCGAGAGCTACGCATCTTATCAAAAAATATCGTAGAACATAAAAAGTAGGAAACTTAATTCTCTACAAAAAAGGTCTCTTAACATTTTGCCATAGCTCGCTTCGTTTCCGAGATATTTGCAGATATATCTCAAGGGAAGGGGCCTGACGGACATATTTCGAGATATTTCTTCTTCTTGTTGTTCTTCTTCTGCACAGCTAAGCTGGAAGTGGAATTTGCGGCTCGCACTAGTGCAGAGTTATCTCAAAGAAAGGGGCCACGGTGTTTCTGTATCTCTATTATGTTGGTGCGGCTTCGGAACTTTTAAATATCTCGATATATCTCGAAAACTACGCTTCTGATCAAAAAATAGCATAGAACATAAATTGTAGGAAACATAATTCTCTACAAAAAACGTCTCTTAACATTTTGCCATAGCTCGCTTCGTTTCCGAGATATTTGCAGATTCAGCTCAAAGGAGCGGGCCTGACGGACATATTTCGAGATATTTCTTCTTCTTGTTGTTCTTCCTCTGCACAGCTAAGCTGGAAGTGGCATTTGCAGCTCGCAATAGTGCAGAGTTATCTCAAAGAAAGGGGCCACGGTGTTTCTGTATCTCTATTATGTTGGTGCGGCTTCGGAACTTTTAAATATCTTGCTATATCTCGAGAACTACGCATCTGATCAAAAAACATCATAGAACATAAAAAGTAGGAAACTTAATTCTCTACAAAAAAGGTCTCTTAACATTTTGCCATAGCTCGCTTCGTTTCCGAGATATTTGCAGATTTATCTCAAGGGAAGGGGCCTAACGGACATATTTCGAGATATTTCTTCTTCTTGTTGTTCTTCTTCTGCACAGCTAAGCTGGAAGTGGCATTTGCGGCTCGCACTAGTGCAGAGTTATCTCAAAGAAAGGGGCCACGGTGTTTCTGTACCTCTATTATGTTGGTGCGGCTTCGGAACTTTTAAATATCTCGATATATCTCGAAAACTACGCTTCTGATCAAAAAATATCATAGATGATAAATTGTAGGAAACATAATTCTCTACAAAAAAGGTCTCTTAACATTTTGCCATAGCTCGCTTCGTTTCCGAGATATTGGCAGATATATCGCAAGGGAAGGGGCCTGACGGACATATTTCGAGATATTTCTTCTTCTTGTTCTTCTTCTTCTCCACAGCGAAGCTGGAAGTGGCATTTGCAGCTCGCAATAGTGCAGAGTTATCTCAAAGAAAGGGGCCACGGTGTTTCTGTATCTCTATTATGTTGGTGCGGCTTCGGAACTTTTAAATATCTTGATATATCTCGAGAACTACGCATCTGATCAAAAAATATCATAGAACATAAATAGTAGGAAACTTAATTCTCTACAAAAAAGGTCTCTCAACATTTTGCCATAGCTCGCTTCGTTTCCGAGATATTTGCACATTTATCTCAAGGGAAGGGGCCTAACGGACATATTTCGAGATATTTCTTCTTCTTGTTGTTCTTCTTCTGCACAGCTAAGCTGGAAGTGGCATTTGCAGCTCGCAATAGTGCAGAGTTATCTCAAAGAAAGGGGCCACGGTGTTTCTGTATCTCTATTATGTTGGTGCGGCTTCGGAACTTTTAACTATCTTGATATATCTCGAGAGCTACGCATCTTATCAAAAAATATCGTAGAACATAAAAAGTAGGAAACTTAATTCTCTACAAAAAAGGTCTCTTAACATTTTGCCATAGCTCGCTTCGTTTCCGAGATATTTGCAGATATATCTCAAGGGAAGGGGCCTGACGGACATATTTCGAGATATTTCTTCTTCTTGTTGTTCTTCTTCTGCACAGCTAAGCTGGAAGTGGAATTTGCGGCTCGCACTAGTGCAGAGTTATCTCAAAGAAAGGGGCCACGGTGTTTCTGTATCTCTATTATGTTGGTGCGGCTTCGGAACTTTTAAATATCTCGATATATCTCGAAAACTACGCTTCTGATCAAAAAATAGCATAGAACATAAATTGTAGGAAACATAATTCTCTACAAAAAACGTCTCTTAACATTTTGCCATAGCTCGCTTCGTTTCCGAGATATTTGCAGATTCAGCTCAAAGGAGCGGGCCTGACGGACATATTTCGAGATATTTCTTCTTCTTGTTGTTCTTCCTCTGCACAGCTAAGCTGGAAGTGGGATTTGCAGCTCGCAATAGTGCAGAGTTATCTCAAGGAAAGGGGCCACGGTGTTTCTGTATCTCTATTATGTTGGTGCGGCTTCGGAACTTTTAAATATCTTGATATATCTCGAGAACTACGCATCTGATCAAAAAATATCATAGAACATAAATAGTAGGAAACTTAATTCTCTACAAAAAAGGTCTCTCAACATTTTGCCATAGCTCGCTTCGTTTCCGAGATATTTGCACATTTATCTCAAGGGAAGGGGCCTAACGGACATATTTCGAGATATTTCTTCTTCTTGTTGTTCTTCTTCTGCACAGCTAAGCTGGAAGTGGCATTTGCAGCTCGCAATAGTGCAGAGTTATCTCAAAGAAAGGGGCCACGGTGTTTCTGTATCTCTATTATGTTGATGCGGCTTCGGAACTTTTAAATATCTTGATATATCTCGAGAACTACGCATCTGATCAAAAAACATCATAGAACATAAAAAGTAGGAAACTTAATTCTCTACAAAAAAGGTCTCTTAACATTTTGCCATAGCTCGCTTCGTTTCCGAGATATTTGCAGATTTATCTCAAAGTAAGGGGCCTGACGGACATATTTCGAGATATTTCTTCTTCTTGTTGTTCTTCTTCTGCACAGCTAAGCTGGAAGTGGCATTTGCGGCTCGCACTAGTGCAGAGTTATCTCAAAGAAAGGGGCCACGGTGTTTCTGTACCTCTATTATGTTGGTGCGGCTTCGGAACTTTTAAATATCTCGATATATCTCGAAAACTACGCTTCTGATCAAAAAATATCATAGAAGATAAATTGTAGGAAACATAATTCTCTACAAAAAAGGTCTCTTAACATTTTGCCATAGCTCGTTTCGTTTCCGAGATATTTGCAGATTCAGCTCAAAGGAGCGGGCCTGACGGACATATTTCGAGATATTTCTTCTTCTTGTTGTTCTTCCTCTGCACAGCTAAGCTGGAAGTGGCATTTGCAGCTCGCAATAGTGCAGAGTTATCTCAAAGAAAGGGGCCACGGTGTTTCTGTATCTCTATTATGTTGGTGCGGCTTCGGAACTTTTAAATATCTCGATATATCTCGAAAACTACGCTTCTGATCAAAAAATAGCATAGAACGTAAATTGTAGGAAACATAATTCTCTACAAAAAACGTCTCTTAACATTTTGCCATAGCTCGTTTCGTTTCCGAGATATTTGCAGATTCAGCTCAAAGGAGCGGGCCTGACGGACATATTTCGAGATATTTCTTCTTCTTGTTGTTCTTCCTCTGCACAGCTAAGCTGGAAGTGGGATTTGCAGCTCGCAATAGTGCAGAGTTATCTCAAGGAAAGGGGCCACGGTGTTTCTGTATCTCTATTATGTTGGTGCGGCTTCGGAACTTTTAAATATCTTGATATATCTCGAGAACTACGCATCTGATCAAAAAATATCATAGAACATAAATAGTAGGAAACTTAATTCTCTACAAAAAAGGTCTCTCAACATTTTGCCATAGCTCGCTTCGTTTCCGAGATATTTGCACATTTATCTCAAGGGAAGGGGCCTAACGGACATATTTCGAGATATTTCTTCTTCTTGTTGTTCTTCTTCTGCACAGCTAAGCTGGAAGTGGCATTTGCAGCTCGCAATAGTGCAGAGTTATCTCAAAGAAAGGGGCCACGGTGTTTCTGTATCTCTATTATGTTGGTGCGGCTTCGGAACTTTTAAATATCTTGATATATCTCGAGAACTACGCATCTTATCAAAAAATATCGTAGAACATAAAAAGTAGGAAACTTAATTCTCTACAAAAAAGGTCTCTTAACATTTTGCCATAGCTCGCTTCGTTTCCGAGATATTTGCAGATATATCTCAAGGGAAGGGGCCTGACGGACATATTTCGAGATATTTCTTCTTCTTGTTGTTCTTCTTCTGCACAGCTAAGCTGGAAGTGGAATTTGCGGCTCGCACTAGTGCAGAGATATCTCAAAGAAAGGGGCCACGGTGTTTCTGTATCTCTATTATGTTGGTGCGGCTTCGGAACTTTTAAATATCTCGATATATCTCGAAAACTACGGTTCTGATCAAAAAATAGCATAGAACATAAATTGTAGGAAACATAATTCTCTACAAAAAACGTCTCTTAACATTTTGCCATAGTTCGCTTCGTTTCCGAGATATTTGCAGATTCAGCTCAAAGGAGCGGGCCTGACGGACATATTTCGAGATATTTCTTCTTCTTGTTGTTCTTCCTCTGCACAGGTAAGCTGGAAGTGGGATTTGCAGCTCGCAATAGTGCAGAGTTATCTCAAGGAAAGGGGCCACGGTGTTTCTGTATCTCTATTATGTTGGTGCGGCTTCGGAACTTTTAAATATCTCGATATATCTCGAAAACTACGCTTCTGATCAAAAAATAGCATAGAACGTAAATTGTAGGAAACATAATTCTCTACAAAAAAGGTCTCTCAACATTTTGCCATAGCTCGCTTCGTTTCCGAGATATTTGCACATTTATCTCAAGGGAAGGGGCCTAACGGACATATTTCGAGATATTTCTTCTTCTTGTTGTTCTTCTTCTGCACAGCTAAGCTGGAAGTGGCATTTGCAGCTCGCAATAGTGCAGAGTTATCTCAAAGAAAGGGGCCACGGTGTTTCTGTATCTCTATTATGTTGGTGCGGCTTCGGAACTTTTAAATATCTTGATATATCTCGAGAACTACGCATCTTATCAAAAAATATCGTAGAACATAAAAAGTAGGAAACTTAATTCTCTACAAAAAAGGTCTCTTAACATTTTGCCATAGCTCGCTTCGTTTCCGAGATATTTGCAGATATATCTCAAGGGAAGGGGCCTGACGGACATATTTCGAGATATTTCTTCTTCTTGTTGTTCTTCTTCTGCACAGCTAAGCTGGAAGTGGAATTTGCGGCTCGCACTAGTGCAGAGATATCTCAAAGAAAGGGGCCACGGTGTTTCTGTATCTCTATTATGTTGGTGCGGCTTCGGAACTTTTAAATATCTCGATATATCTCGAAAACTACGGTTCTGATCAAAAAATAGCATAGAACATAAATTGTAGGAAACATAATTCTCTACAAAAAACGTCTCTTAACATTTTGCCATAGCTCGCTTCGTTTCCGAGATATTTGCAGATTCAGCTCAAAGGAGCGGGCCTGACGGACATATTTCGAGATATTTCTTCTTCTTGTTGTTCTTCCTCTGCACAGGTAAGCTGGAAGTGGGATTTGCAGCTCGCAATAGTGCAGAGTTATCTCAAGGAAAGGGGCCACGGTGTTTCTGTATCTCTATTATGTTGGTGCGGCTTCGGAACTTTTAAATATCTCGATATATCTCGAAAACTACGCTTCTGATCAAAAAATAGCATAGAACGTAAATTGTAGGAAACATAATTCTCTACAAAAAAGGTCTCTCAACATTTTGCCATAGCTCGCTTCGTTTCCGAGATATTTGCACATTTATCTCAAGGGAAGGGGCCTAACGGACATATTTCGAGATATTTCTTCTTCTTGTTGTTCTTCTTCTGCACAGCTAAGCTGGAAGTGGCATTTGCAGCTCGCAATAGTGCAGAGTTATCTCAAAGAAAGGGGCCACGGTGTTTCTGTATCTCTATTATGTTGGTGCGGCTTCGGAACTTTTAAATATCTTGATATATCTCGAGAACTACGCATCTTATCAAAAAATATCGTAGTACATAAAAAGTAGGAAACTTAATTCTCTACAAAAAAGGTCTCTTAACATTTTGCCATAGCTCGCTTCGTTTCCGAGATATTTGCAGATATATCTCAAGGGAAGGGGCCTGACGGACATATTTCGAGATATTTCTTCTTCTTGTTGTTCTTCTTCTGCACAGCTAAGCTGGAAGTGGCATTTGCAACTCGCAATAGTGCAGAGTTATCTCAAAGAAAGGGGCCACGGTGTTTCTGTATCTCTATTATGTTGGTGCGGCTTCGGAACTTTTAAATATCTTGATATATCTCGAGAACTACGCATCTGATCAAAAAATATCATAGAACATAAAAAGTAGGAAACTTAATTCTCTACAAAAAAGGTCTCTTAACATTTTGCCATAGCTCGCTTCGTTTCCGAGATATTTGCAGATATATCTCAAGGGAAGGGGCCTGACGGACATATTTCGAGATATTTCTTCTTCTTGTTGTTCTTCTTCTGCACAGCTAAGCTGGAAGTGGAATTTGCGGCTCGCACTAGTGCAGAGTTATCTCAAAGAAAGGGGCCACGGTGTTTCTGTATCTCTATTATGTTGGTGCGGCTTCGGAACTTTTAAATATCTCGATATATCTCGAAAACTACGCTTCTGATCAAAAAATAGCATAGAACATAAATTGTAGGAAACATAATTCTCTACAAAAAACGTCTCTTAACATTTTGCCATAGCTCGCTTCGTTTCCGAGATATTTGCAGATTCAGCTCAAAGGAGCGGGCCTGACGGACATATTTCGAGATATTTCTTCTTCTTGTTGTTCTTCCTCTGCACAGCTAAGCTGGAAGTGGGATTTGCAGCTCGCAATAGTGCAGAGTTATCTCAAGGAAAGGGGCCACGGTGTTTCTGTATCTCTATTATGTTGGTGCGGCTTCAAATGCCACACAAGTTCCGAAGCCGACAAAATCTGCACAGCTAAGCTGGAAGTGGGATTTGCAGCTCGCAATAGTGCAGAGTTATCTCAAGGAAAGGGGCCACGGTGTTTCTGTATCTCTATTATGTTGGTGCGGCTTCGGAACTTTTAAATATCTTGATATATCTCGAGAACTACGCATCTGATCAAAAAATATCATAGAACATAAAAAGTAGGAAACTTAATTCTCTACAAAAAAGGTCTCTTAACATTTTGCCATAGCTCGCTTCGTTTCCGAGATATTTGCAGATTTATCTCAAGGGAAGGGGCCTGACGGACATATTTCGAGATATTTCTTCTTCTTGTTGTTCTTCTTCTGCACAGCTAAGCTGGAAGTGGCATTTGCAGCTCGCAATAGTGCAGAGTTATCTCAAAGAAAGGGGCCACGGAGTTTCTGTATCTCTATTATGTTGGTGCGGCTTCGGAACTTTTAAATATCTTGATATATCTCAAGAACTACGCATCTGATCAAAAAATATCGTAGAACATAAAAAGTAGGAAACTTAATTCTCTACAAAAAAGGTCTCTTAACATTTTGCCATAGCTCGCTTCCTTTCCGAGATATTTGCAGATATATCTCAAGGGAAGGGGCCTGACGGACATATTTCGAGATATTTCTTCTTCTTGTTGTTCTTCTTCTGCACAGCTAAGCTGGAAGTGGAATTTGCGGCTCGCACTAGTGCAGAGTTATCTCAAAGAAAGGGGCCACGGTGTTTCTGTATCTCTATTATGTTGGTGCGGCTTCGGAACTTTTAAATATCTCGATATATCTCGAAAACTACGCATCTGATCAAAAAATATTATAGAACATAAAAAGTAGGAAACTTAATTCTCTACAAATAAGGTCTCGTAACATTTTGCCATAGCTCGCTTCGTTTCCGAGATATTTGCAGATTTATCTCAAGGGAAGGGGCCTGACGGACATATTTCGAGATATTTCTTCTTCTTGTTGTTCTTCTTCTGCACAGCTAAGCTGGAAGTGGCATTTGCGGCTCGCACTAGTGCAGAGTTATCTCAAAGAAAGGGGCCACGGTGTTTCTGTATCTCTATTATGTTGGTGCGGCTTCGGAACTTTTGAATATCTTGATATATCTCGTGAACTACGCATCTGATCAAAAAATATCATACTATATAAAAAGTAGGAAACTTAATTCTCTACAAGAAAGGTCTCTAAACATTTTGCCATAGCTCGCTTCGTTTCCGAGATATTTGCAGATTTATTTCAAGGGAAGGGGCCCGACGGACATATTTCGAGATATTTCTTCTTCTTGTTGTTCTTCTTCTGCACAGCTAAGCTGGAAGTGGCATTTGCAGCTCGCAATAGTGCAGAGTTATCTCAAAGAGAGGGGCCACGGTGTTTCTGTATCTCTATTATGTTGGTGCGGCTTCGGAACTTTTAAATATCTCCATATATCTCGAAAACTACGCATCTGATCAAAAAATATTATAGATCATAAAAAGTAGGAAACTTAATTCTCTACAAATAAGGTCTCTTAACATTTTGCCATAGCTCGCTTCGTTTCCGAGATATTTGCAGATTTATCTCAAGGGAAGGGGCCTGACGGACATATTTCGAGATATTTCTTCTTCTTGTTGTTCTTCTTCTGCACAGCTAAGCTGGAAGTGGCATTTACAGCTCGCAATAGTGCAGAGTTATCTCAAAGAAAGGGGCCACGGTGTTTCTGTATCTCTATTATGTTGGTGCGGCTTCGGAACTTTTAAATATCTTGATATATCTCGAGAACTACGCATCTGATCAAAAAATATCATAGAACATAAAAAGTAGGAAACTTAATTCTCTACAAAAAAGGACTCTTAACATTTTGCCATAGCTCGCTTCGTTTCCGAGATATTTGCAGATATATCTCAAGGGAAGGGGCCTGACGGACATATTTCGAGATATTTCTTCTTCTTGTTGTTCTTCTTCTGCACAGCTAAGCTGGAAGTGGCATTTACAGCTCGCAATAGTGCAGAGTTATCTCAAAGAAAGGGGCCACGGTGTTTCTGTATCTCTATTATGTTGGTGCGGCTTCGGAACTTTTAAATATCTTGATATATCTCGAGAACTACGCATCTAATCAAAAAATATCATAGAACATAAAAAGTAGGAAACTTAATTCTCTACAAAAAAGGTCTCTGAACATTTTGCCATAGCTCGCTTCGTTTCCGAGATATTTGCAGATTTATCTCAAGGGAAGGGGCCTGACGGACATATTTCGAGATATTTCTTCTTCTTGTTGTTCTTCTTCTGCACAGCTAAGCTGGAAGTGGCATTTGCGGCTCGCACTAGTGCAGAGTTATCTCAAAGAAAGGGGCCACGGTGTTTCTGTATCTCTATTATGTTGGTGCGGCTTCGGAACTTTTAAATATCTTGATATATCTCGAGAACTACGCATCTGATCAAAAAATATCATAGAACATAAATAGTAGGAAAATTAATTCTCTACAAAAAAGGTCTCTCAACATTTTGCCATAGCTCGCTTCGTTTCCGAGATATTTGCAGATATATCTCAAGGGAAGGGGCCTGACGGACATATTTCGAGATATTTCTTCATCTTGTTGTTCTTCTTCTGCACAGCTAAGCTGGAAGTGGCATTTACAGCTCGCAATAGTGCAGAGTTATCTCAAAGAAAGGGGCCACGGTGTTTCTGTATCTCTATTATGTTGGTGCGGCTTCGGAACTTTTAAGTATCTTGATATATCTCGAGAACTACGCATCTAATCAAAAAATATCATAGAACATGAAAAGTAGGAAACTTAATTCTCTACAAAAAAGGTCTCTTAACATTTTGCCATAGCTCTCTTCGTTTCCGAGATATTTGCAGATTTATCTCAAGGGAAGGGGCCTGACGGACATATTTCGAGATATTTCTTCTTCTTGTTGTTCTTCTTCTGCACAGCTAAGCTGGAAGTGTCATTTGCGGCTCGCACTAGTGCAGAGTTATCTCAAAGAAAGGGGCCACGGTGTTTCTGTATCTCTATTATATTGGTGCGGCTTCGGAACTTTTAAATATCTTGATATATCTCGTGAACTACGCATCTGATCAAAAAATATCATACTACATAAAAAGTAGGAAACTTAATTCTCTACAAGAAAGGTCTCTAAACATTTTGCCATAGCTCGCTTCGTTTCCGAGATATTTGCAGATTTATTTCAAGGGAAGGGGCCTGACGGACATATTTCGAGATATTTCTTCTTCTTGTTGTTCTTCTTCTGCACAGCTAAGCTGGAAGTGGCATTTGCAGCTCGCAATAGTGCAGAGTTATCTCAAAGAGAGGGGCCACGGTGTTTCTGTATCTCTATTATGTTGGTGCGGCTTCGGAACTTTTAAATATCTCGATATATCTCGAAAACTACGCATCTGATCAAAAAATATTATAGAACATAAAAAGTAGGAAACTTAATTCTCTACAAATAAGGTCTCTTAACATTTTGCCATAGCTCGCTTCGTTTCCGAGATATTTGCAGATTTATCTCAAGGGAAGGGGCCTGACGGACATATTTCGAGATATTTCTTCTTCTTGTTGTTCTTCTTCTGCACAGCTAAGCTGGAAGTGGCATTTGCAGCTCGCAATAGTGCAGAGTTATCTCAAAGAAAGGGGCCACGGTGTTTCTGTATCTCTATTATGTTGGTGCGGCTTCGGAACTTTTAAATATCTCGATATATCTCGAAAACTACGCTTCTGATCAAAAAATATCATAGAACATAAATTGTAGGAAACATAATTCTCTACAAAAAAGGTCTCTTAACATTTTGCCATAGCTCGCTTCGTTTCCGAGATATTTGCAGATATATCTCAAGGGAAGGGGCCTGACGGACATATTTCGAGATATTTCTTCTTCTTGTTGTTCTTCTTCTGCACAGCTAAGCTGGAAGTGGCATTTACAGCTCGCAATAGTGCAGAGTTATCTCAAAGAAAGGGGCCACGGTGTTTCTGTATCTCTATTATGTTGGTGCGGCTTCGGAACTTTTAAATATCTTGATATATCTCGAGACCTACGCATCTGATCAAAAAATATCATAGAACATGAAAAGTAGGAAACTTAATTCTCTACAAAAAAGGTCTCTTAACATTTTGCCATAGCTCTCTTCGTTTCCGAGATATTTGCAGATTTATCTCAAGGGAAGGGGCCTGACGGACATATTTCGAGATATTTCTTCTTCTTGTTGTTCTTCTTCTGCACAGCTAAGCTGGAAGTGTCATTTGCGGCTCGCACTAGTGCAGAGTTATCTCAAAGAAAGGGGCCACGGTGTTTCTGTATCTCTATTATATTGGTGCGGCTTCGGAACTTTTAAATATCTTGATATATCTCGTGAACTACGCATCTGATCAAAAAATATCATACTATATAAAAAGTAGGAAACTTAATTCTCTACAAGAAAGGTCTCTAAACATTTTGCCATAGCTCGCTTCGTTTCCGAGATATTTGCAGATTTATTTCAAGGGAAGGGGCCTGACGGACATATTTCGAGATATTTCTTCTTCTTGTTGTTCTTCTTCTGCACAGCTAAGCTGGAAGTGGCATTTGCAGCTCGCAATAGTGCAGAGTTATCTCAAAGAGAGGGGCCACGGTGTTTCTGTATCCCTATTATGTTGGTGCGGCTTCGGAACTTTTAAATATCTCCATATATCTCGAAAACTACGCATCTGATCAAAAAATATTATAGAACATAAAAAGTAGGAAACTTAATTCTCTACAAATAAGGTCTCTTAACATTTTGCCATAGCTCGCTTCGTTTCCGAGATATTTGCAGATATATCTCAAGGGAAGGGGCCTGACGGACATATTTCGAGATATTTCTTCTTCTTGTTGTTCTTCTTCTGCACAGCTAAGCTGGAAGTGGCATCTGCAGCTCGCAATAGTGCAGAGTTATCTCAAAGAAAGGGGCCACGGTGTTTCTGTATCTCTATTATGTTGGTGCGGCTTCGGAACTTTTAAATATCTCGATATATCTCGAAAACTACGCTTCTGATCAAAAAATATCATAGAACATAAATTGTAGGAAACATAATTCTCTACAAAAAAGGTCTCTCAACATTTTGCCATAGCTCGCTTCGTTTCCGAGATATTTGCAGATATATCTCAAGGGAAGGGGCCTGACGGACATATTTCGAGATATTTCTTCTTCTTGTTGTTCTTCTTCTGCACAGCTAAGCTGGAAGTGGCATTTACAGCTCGCAATAGTGCAGAGTTATCTCAAAGAAAGGGGCCACGGTGTTTCTGTATCTCTATTATGTTGGTGCGGCTTCGGAACTTTTGAATATCTTGATGTATCTCGAGAACTACGCATCTGATCAAAAAATATCATAGAACATGAAAAGTAGGAAACTTAATTCTCTACAAAAAAGGTCTCTTAACATTTTACCATAGCTCTCTTCGTTTCCGAGATATTTGCAGATTTATCTCAAGGGAAGGGGCCTGACGGACATATTTCGAGATATTTCTTCTTCTTGTTGTTCTTCTTCTGCACAGCTAAGCTGGAAGTGGCATTTGCAGCTCGCAATAGTGCAGAGTTATCTCAAAGAAAGGGGCCACGGTGTTTCTGTATCTCTATTATGTTGGTGCGGCTTCGGAACTTTTAAATATCTTGATATATCTCGAGAACTACGCATCTGATCAAAAAATATCATAGAACATAAAAAGTAGGAAACTTAATTCTCTACAAAAAAGGTCTCTTAATATTTTGCCATAGCTCGCTTCGTTTCCGAGATATTTGCAGATTTATCTCAAGGGAAGGGGCCTGACGGACATATTTCGAGATATTTCTTCTTCTTGTTGTTCTTCTTCTGCACAGCTAAGCTGGAAGTGGCATTTACAGCTCGCAATAGTGCAGAGTTATCTCAAAGAAAGGGGCCACGGTGTTTCTGTATCTCTATTATGTTGGTGCGGCTTCGGAACTTTTAAATATCTTGATATATCTCGAGAACTACGCATCTGATCAAAAAATATCATAGAACATAAAAAGTAGGAAACTTAATTCTCTACAAAAAAGGTCTCTTAACATTTTGCCATAGCCCGCTTCGTTTCCGAGATATTTGCAGATATATCTCAAGGGAAGGGGCCTGACGGACATATTTCGAGATATTTCTTCTTCTTGTTGTTCATCTTCTGCACAGCTAAGCTGGAAGTGGCATTTACAGCTCGCAATAGTGCAGAGTTATCTCAAAGAAAGGGGCCACGGTGTTTCTGTATCTCTATTATGTTGGTGCGGCTTCGGAACTTTTGAATATCTTGATATATCTCGAGAACTACGCATCTGATCAAAAAATATCATAGAACGTGAAAAGTAGGAAACTTGATTCTCTACAAAAAAGGTCTCTTAACATTTTGCCATAGCTCTCTTCGTTTCCGAGATATTTGCAGATTTATCTCAAGGGAAGGGGCCTGACGGACATATTTCGAGATATTTCTTCTTCTTGTTGTTCTTCTTCTGCACAGCTAAGCTGGAAGTGTCATTTGCGGCTCGCACTAGTGCAGACTTATCTCAAAGAAAGGGGCCACGGTGTTTCTGTATCTCTATTATGTTGGTGCGGCTTCGGAACTTTTAAATATCTTGATATATCTCGTGAACTACGCATCTGATCAAAAAATATCATACTATATAAAAAGTAGGAAACTTAATTCTCTACAAGAAAGGTCTCTAAACATTTTGCCATAGCTCGCTTCGTTTCCGAGATATTTGCAGATTTATTTCAAGGGAAGGGGCCTGACGGACATATTTCGAGATATTTCTTCTTCTTGTTGTTCTTCTTCTGCACAGCTAAGCTGGAAGTGGCATTTGCAGCTCGCAATAGTGCAGAGTTATCTCAAAGAGAGGGGCCACGGTGTTTCTGTATCCCTATTATGTTGGTGCGGCTTCGGAACTTTTAAATATCTCCATATATCTCGAAAACTACGCATCTGATCAAAAAATATTATAGAACATAAAAAGTAGGAAACTTAATTCTCTACAAATAAGGTCTCTTAACATTTTGCCATAGCTCGCTTCGTTTCCGAGATATTTGCAGATTTATCTCAAGGGAAGGGGCCTGACGGACATATTTCGAGATATTTCTTCTTCTTGTTGTTCTTCTTCTGCACAGCTAAGCTGGAAGTGGCATTTGCAGCTCGCAATAGTGCAGAGTTATCTCAAAGAAAGGGGCCACGGTGTTTCTGTATCTCTATTATGTTGGTGCGGCTTCGGAACTTTTAAATATCTCGATATATCTCGAAAACTACGCTTCTGATCAAAAAATATCATAGAACATAAATTGTAGGAAACATAATTCGCTACAAAAAAGGTCTCTTAACATTTTGCCATAGCTCGCTTCGTTTCCGAGATATTTGCAGATATATCTCAAGGGAAGGGGCCTGACGGACATATTTCGAGATATTTCTTCTTCTTGTTGTTCTTCTTCTGCACAGCTAAGCTGGAAGTGGCATTTACAGCTCACAATAGTGCAGAGTTATCTCAAAGAAAGGGGCCACGGTGTTTCTGTATCTCTATTATGTTGGTGCGGCTTCGGAACTTTTAAATATCTCGATATATCTCGAAAACTACGCTTCTGATCAAAAAATATCATAGAACATAAATTGTAGGAAACATAATTCTCTACAAAAAACGTCTGTTAACATTTTGCCATAGCTCGCTTCGTTTCCGAGATATTTGCAGATTCATCTCAGAGGAACGGGCCTGACGGACATATTTCGAGATATTTCTTCTTCTTGTTGTTCTTCCTCTGCACAGCTAAGCTGGAAGTGGCATTTGCAGCTCGCAATAGTGCAGAGTTATCTCAACGAAAGGGGCCACGGTGTTTCTGTATCTCTATTATGTTGGTGCGGCTTCGGAACTTTTAAATATCTTGATATATCTCGAGAACTACGCGTCTGATCAAAAAATATCATAGAACATAAAAAGTAGGAAACATAATTCTCTACAAAAAAGGTCTCTTAACATTTTGCCATAGCTCGCTTCGTTTCCGAGATATTTGCAGATATATCTCAAGGGAAGGGGCCTGACGGACATATTTCGAGATATTTCTTCTTCTTGTTGTTCTTCTTCTGCACAGCTAAGCTGGAAGTGGCATTTACAGCTCGCAATAGTGCAGAGTTATCTCAAAGAAAGGGGCCACGGTGTTTCTGTATCTCTATTATGTTGGTGCGGCTTCGGAACTTTTGAATATCTTGATGTATCTCGAGAACTACGCATCTGATCAAAAAATATCATAGAACATGAAAAGTAGGAAACTTAATTCTCTACAAAAAAGGTCTCTTAACATTTTGCCATAGCTCTCTTCGTTTCCGAGATATTTGCAGATTTATCTCAAGGGAAGGGGCCTGACGGACATATTTCGAGATATTTCTTCTTCTTGTTGTTCTTCTTCTGCACAGCTAAGCTGGAAGTGGCATTTGCAGCTCGCAATAGTGCAGAGTTATCTCAAAGAAAGGGGCCACGGTGTTTCTGTATCTCTATTATGTTGGTGCGGCTTCGGAACTTTTAAATATCTCGATATATCTCGAAAACTACGCTTCTGATCAAAAAATATCATAGAACATAAATTGTAGGAAACATAATTCTCTACAAAAAAGGTCTCTTAACATTTTGCCATAGCTCGCTTCGTTTCCGAGATATTTGCAGATATATCTCAAGGGAAGGGGCCTGACGGACATATTTCGAGATATTTCTTCTTCTTGTTGTTCTTCTTCTGCACAGCTAAGCTGGAAGTGGCATTTACAGCTCACAATAGTGCAGAGTTATCTCAAAGAAAGGGGCCACGGTGTTTCTGTATCTCTATTATGTTGGTGCGGCTTCGGAACTTTTAAATATCTCGATATATCTCGAAAACTACGCTTCTGATCAAAAAATATCATAGAACATAAATTGTAGGAAACATAATTCTCTACAAAAAACGTCTGTTAACATTTTGCCATAGCTCGCTTCGTTTCCGAGATATTTGCAGATTCATCTCAGAGGAACGGGCCTGACGGACATATTTCGAGATATTTCTTCTTCTTGTTGTTCTTCCTCTGCACAGCTAAGCTGGAAGTGGCATTTGCAGCTCGCAATAGTGCAGAGTTATCTCAACGAAAGGGGCCACGGTGTTTCTGTATCTCTATTATGTTGGTGCGGCTTCGGAACTTTTAAATATCTTGATATATCTCGAGAACTACGCGTCTGATCAAAAAATATCATAGAACATAAAAAGTAGGAAACATAATTCTCTACAAAAAAGGTCTCTTAACATTTTGCCATAGCTCGCTTCGTTTCCGAGATATTTGCAGATATATCTCAAGGGAAGGGGCCTGACGGACATATTTCGAGATATTTCTTCTTCTTGTTGTTCTTCTTCTGCACAGCTAAGCTGGAAGTGGCATTTACAGCTCGCAATAGTGCAGAGTTATCTCAAAGAAAGGGGCCACGGTGTTTCTGTATCTCTATTATGTTGGTGCGGCTTCGGAACTTTTGAATATCTTGATGTATCTCGAGAACTACGCATCTGATCAAAAAATATCATAGAACATGAAAAGTAGGAAACTTAATTCTCTACAAAAAAGGTCTCTTAACATTTTGCCATAGCTCTCTTCGTTTCCGAGATATTTGCAGATTTATCTCAAGGGAAGGGGCCTGACGGACATATTTCGAGATATTTCTTCTTCTTGTTGTTCTTCTTCTGCACAGCTAAGCTGGAAGTGGCATTTGCAGCTCGCAATAGTGCAGAGTTATCTCAAAGAAAGGGGCCACGGTGTTTCTGTATCTCTATTATGTTGGTGCGGCTTCGGAACTTTTAAATATCTTGATATATCTCGAGAACTACGCATCTGATCAAAAAATATCATAGAACATAAAAAGTAGGAAACTTAATTCTCTACAAAAAAGGTCTCTTAACATTTTGCCATAGCTCGCTTCGTTTCCGAGATATTTGCAGATTTATCTCAAGGGAAGGGGCCTGACGGACATATTTCGAGATATTTCTTCTTCTTGTTGTTCTTCTTCTGCACAGCTAAGCTGGAAGTGGCATTTACAGCTCGCAATAGTGCAGAGTTATCTCAAAGAAAGGGGCCACGGTGTTTCTATATCTCTATTATGTTGGTGCGGCTTCGGAACTTTTAAATATCTTGATGTATCTCGAGAACTACGCATCTGATCAAAATATATCATAGAACATGAAAAGTAGGAATCTTAATTCTCTACAAAAAAGGTCTCTTAACATTTTGCCATAGCTCTCTTCGTTTCCGAGATATTTGCAGATTTATCTCAAGGGAAGGGGCCTGACGGACATATTTCGAGATATTTCTTCTTCTTGTTGTTCTTCTTCTGCACAGCTAAGCTGGAAGTGGCATTTGCAGCTCGCAATAGTGCAGAGTTATCTCAAAGAAAGGGGCCACGGTGTTTCTGTATCTCTATTATGTTGGTGCGGCTTCGGAACTTTTAAATATCTTGATATATCTCGAGAACTACGCATCTGATCAAAAAATATCATAGAACATAAAAAGTAGCAAACTTAATTCTCTACAAATAAGGTCTCTTAACATTTTGCCATAGCTCGCTTCGTTTCCGAGATATTTGCAGATTTATCTCAAGGGAAGGGGCCTGACGGACATATTTCGAGATATTTCTTCTTCTTGTTGTTCTTCTTCTGCACAGCTAAGCTGGAAGTGGCATTTGCAGCTCGCAATAGTGCAGAGATATCTCAAAGAAAGGTGCCACGGTGTTTCTGTATCTCTATGATGTTGGTCGGCTTCGGAACTTTTAAATATCTTGATATATCTCGAAAACTACGCTTCTGATCAAAAAATATCATAGAACATAAATTGTAGGAAACATAATTCTCTACAAAAAAGGTCTCTTAACATTTTGCCGTAGCTCGTTTCGTTTCCGAGATATTTGCAGATATATCTCAAGGGAAGGGGCCTGACGGACATATTTCGAGATATTGCTTCTTCTTGTTGTTCTTCTTCTGCACAGCTAAACTGGAAGTGGCATTTCCAGCTCGCAATAGTGCAGAGTTATCTCAAAGAAAGGGGCCACGGTGTTTCTGTATCTCTATTATGTTGGTGCGGCTTCGGAACTTTTAAATATCTTGATATATCTCGAGAACTACGCATCTGATCAAAAAATATCGTAGAACATAAAAAGTAGGAAACTTAATTCTCTACAAAAAAGGTCTCTTAACATTTTGCCATAGCTCGCTTCGTTTCCGAGATATTTGCAGATTTATCTCAAGGGAAGGGGCCTGACGGACATATTTCGAGATATTTCTTCTTCTTGTTGTTCTTCTTCTGCACAGCTAAGCTGGAAGTGTCATTTGCGGCTCGCACTAGTGCAGACTTATCTCAAAGAAAGGGGCCACGGTGTTTCTGTATCTCTATCATGTTGGTGCGGCTTCGGAACTTTTAAATATCTTGTTATATCTCGTGAACTACGCATCTGATCAAAAAATATCATACTACATAAAAAGTAGGAAACTTAATTCTCTACAAGAAAGGTCTCTAAACATTTTGCCATAGCTCGCTTCGTTTCCGAGATATTTGCAGATTTATTTCAAGGGAAGGGGCCTGACGGACATATTTCGAGATATTTCTTCTTCTTGTTGTTCTTCTTCTGCACAGCTAAGCTGGAAGTGGCATTTGCAGCTCGCAATAGTGCAGAGTTATCTCAAAGAGAGGGGCCACGGTGTTTCTGTATCTCTATTATGTTGGTGCGGCTTCGGAACTTTTAAATATCTCGATATATCTCGAAAACTACGCATCTGATCAAAAAATATTATAGAACATAAAAAGTAGGAAACTTAATTCTCTACAAATAAGGTCTCTTAACATTTTGCCATAGCTCGCTTCGTTTCCGAGATATTTGCAGATTTATCTCAAGGGAAGGGGCCTGACGGACATATTTCGAGATATTTCTTCTTCTTGTTGTTCTTCTTCTGCACAGCTAAGCTGGAAGTGGCATTTGCAGCTCGCAATAGTGCAGAGTTATCTCAAAGAAAGGGGCCACGGTGTTTCTGTATCTCTATTATGTTGGTGCGGCTTCGGAACTTTTAAATATCTCGATATATCTCGAAAACTACGCTTCTGATCAAAAAATATCATAGAACATAAATTGTAGGAAACATAATTCTCTACAAAAAAGGTCTCTTAACATTTTGCCATAGCTCGCTTCGTTTCCGAGATATTTGCAGATATATCTCAAGGGAAGGGGCCTGACGGACATATTTCGAGATATTTCTTCTTCTTGTTGTTCTTCTTCTGCACAGCTAAGCTGGAAGTGGCATTTACAGCTCGCAATAGTGCAGAGTTATCTCAAAGAAAGGGGCCACGGTGTTTCTGTATCTCTATTATGTTGGTGCGGCTTCGGAACTTTTAAATATCTTGATATATCTCGAGAACTACGCATCTGATCAAAAAATATCATAGAACATAAAAAGTAGGAAACTTAATTCTCTACAAAAAAGGTCTCTTAACATTTTGCCATAGCTCGCTTCGTTTCCGAGATATTTGCAGATTTATCTCAAGGGAAGGGGCCTGACGGACATATTTCGAGATATTTCTTCTTCTTGTTGTTCTTCTTCTGCACAGCTAAGCTGGAAGTGGCATTTGCGGCTCGCACTAGTGCAGAGTTATCTCAAAGAAAGGGGCCACGGTGTTTCTGTATCTCTATTATGTTGGTGCGGCTTCGGAACTTTTAAATATCTTGATATATCTCGAGAACTACGCATCTGATCAAAAAATATCATAGAACATAAATAGTAGGAAAATTAATTCTCTACAAAAAAGGTCTCTCAACATTTTGCCATAGCTCGCTTCGTTTCCGAGATATTTGCACATTTATCTCAAGGGAAGGGGCCTAACGGACATATTTCGAGATATTTCTTCTTCTTGTTGTTCTTCTTCTGCACAGCTAAGCTGGAAGTGGCATTTGCAGCTCGCAATAGTGCAGAGTTATCTCAAAGAAAGGGGCCACGGTGTTTCTGTATCTCTATTATATTGGTGCGGCTTCGGAACTTTTAAATATCTTGATATATCTCGAGAACTACGCATCTGATCAAAAAATATCATAGAACATAAAAAGTAGGAAACTTAATTCTCTACAAAAAAGGTCTCTTAATATTTTGCCATAGCTCGCTTCGTTTCCGAGATATTTGCAGATTTATCTCAAGGGAAGGGGCCTGACGGACATATTTCGAGATATTTCTTCTTCTTGTTGTTCTTCTTCTGCACAGCTAAGCTGGAAGTGGCATTTGCGGCTCGCGCTAGTGCAGAGTTATCTCAAAGAAAGGGGCCACGGTGTTTCTGTATCTCTATTATGTTGGTGCGGTTTCGGAACTTTTAAATATCTTGATATATCTCGAGAACTACGCATCTGATCAAAAAATATCATAGAACATAAAAAGTAGGAAGCTTAATTCTCTACAAAAAAGGTCTCTTAACATTTTGCCATAGCTCGCTTCGTTTCCGAGATATTTGCAGATTTATCTCAAGGGAAGGGGCCTGACGGACATATTTCGAGATATTTATTCTTCTTGTTGTTCTTCTTCTGCACAGCTAAGCTGGACGTGGCATTTGCGGCTCGCACTAGTGCAGAGTTATCTCAAAGAAAGGGGCCACGGTGTTTCTGTATCTCTATTATGTTGGTGCGGTTTCGGAACTTTTAAATATCTTGATATATCTCGAGAACTACGCATCTGATCAAAAAATATCATAGAACATAAAAAGTAGGAAACTTAATTCTCTACAAATAAGGTCTCTTAACATTTTGCCATAGCTCGCTTCGTTTCCGAGATATTTGCAGATTTATCTCAAGGGAAGGGGCCTGACGGACATATTTCGAGATACTTCTTCTTCTTGTTGTTCTTCTTCTGCACAGCTAAGCTGGAAGTGGCATTTGCGGCTCGCACTAGTGCAGAGTTATCTCAAAGAAAGGGGCCACGGTGTTTCTGTATCTCTATTATGTTGGTGCGGCTTCGGAACTTTTAAATATCTCGATATATCTCGAAAACTACGCTTCTGATCAAAAAATATCATAGAACATAAATTGTAGGAAACATAATTCTCTACAAAAAAGGTCTCTTAACATTTTGCCATAGCTCTCTTCGTTTCCGAGATATCTGCAGATTTATCTCAAGGGAAGGGGCCTGACGGACATATTTCGAGATATTTCTTCTTCTTGTTGTTCTTCTTCTGCACAGCTAAGCTGGAAGTGGCATTTACAGCTCGCAATAGTGCAGAGTTATCTCAAAGAAAGGGGCCACGGTGTTTCTGTATCGCTATTATGTTGGTGCGGCTTCGGAACTTTTAAATATCTTGATATATCTCGAGAACTACGCATCTGATCAAAAAATATCATAGAACATAAAAAGTAGGAAACTTAATTCTCTACAGAAAAGGTCTCTTAACATTTTGGCATAGCTCGCTTCGTTTCCGAGATATTTGCAGATTTATCTCAAGGGAAGGGGCCTGACGGACATATTTCGAGATATTTCTTCTTCTTGTTGTTCTTCTTCTGCACAGCTAAGCTGGAAGTGGCATTTGCAGCTCGCAATAGTGCAGAGTTATCTCAAAGAGAGGGGCCACGGTGTTTCTGTATCTCTATTATGTTGGTGCGGCTTCGGAACTTTTAAATATCTCGATATATCTCGAAAACTACGCTTCTGATCAAAAAATATCATAGAACATAAATTGTAGGAAACATAATTCTGTACAAAAAAGGTCTCTTAACATTTTGCCATAGCTCGCTTCGTTTCCGAGATATTTGCAGATATATCTCAAGGGAAGGGGCCTGACGGACATATTTCGAGATATTTCTTCTTCTTGTTGTTCTTCTTCTGCACAGCTAAGCTGGAAGTGGCATTTACAGCTCGCAATAGTGCAGAGTTATCTCAAAGAAAGGGGCCACGGTGTTTCTGTATCTCTATTATGTTGGTGCGGCTTCGGAACTTTTAAATATCTTGATATATCTCGAGAACTACGCATCTGATCAAAAAATATCATAGAACATAAAAAGTAGGAAACTTAATTCTCTACAAAAAAGGTCTCTTAACATTTTGCCATAGCTCGCTTCGTTTCCGAGATATTTGCAGATTTATCTCAAGGGAAGGGGCCTGACGGACATATTTCGAGATATTTCTTCTTCTTGTTGTTCTTCTTCTGCACAGCTAAGCTGGAAGTGGCATTTGCGGCTCGCACTAGTGCAGAGTTATCTCAAAGAAAGGGGCCACGGTGTTTCTGTATCTCTATTATGTTGGTGCGGCTTCGGAACTTTTAAATATCTTGATATATCTCGAGAACTACGCATCTGATCAAAAAATATCATAGAACATAAATAGTAGGAAAATTAATTCTCTACAAAAAAGGTCTCTCAACATTTTGCCATAGCTCGCTTCGTTTCCGAGATATTTGCACATTTATCTCAAGGGAAGGGGCCTAACGGACATATTTCGAGATATTTCTTCTTCTTGTTGTTCTTCTTCTGCACAGCTAAGCTGGAAGTGGCATTTGCAGCTCGCAATAGTGCAGAGTTATCTCAAAGAAAGGGGCCACGGTGTTTCTGTATCGCTATTATGTTGGTGCGGCTTCGGAACTTTTAAATATCTTGATATATCTCGAGAACTACGCATCTGATCAAAAAATATCATAGAACATAAAAAGTAGGAAACTTAATTCTCTACAGAAAAGGTCTCTTAACATTTTGGCATAGCTCGCTTCGTTTCCGAGATATTTGCAGATTTATCTCAAGGGAAGGGGCCTGACGGACATATTTCGAGATATTTCTTCTTCTTGTTGTTCTTCTTCTGCACAGCTAAGCTGGAAGTGGCATTTGCAGCTCGCAATAGTGCAGAGTTATCTCAAAGAGAGGGGCCACGGTGTTTCTGTATCTCTATTATGTTGGTGCGGCTTCGGAACTTTTAAATATCTCGATATATCTCGAAAACTACGCTTCTGATCAAAAAATATCATAGAACATAAATTGTAGGAAACATAATTCTGTACAAAAAAGGTCTCTTAACATTTTGCCATAGCTCGCTTCGTTTCCGAGATATTTGCAGATATATCTCAAGGGAAGGGGCCTGACGGACATATTTCGAGATATTTCTTCTTCTTGTTGTTCTTCTTCTGCACAGCTAAGCTGGAAGTGGCATTTACAGCTCGCAATAGTGCAGAGTTATCTCAAAGAAAGGGGCCACGGTGTTTCTGTATCTCTATTATGTTGGTGCGGCTTCGGAACTTTTAAATATCTTGATATATCTCGAGAACTACGCATCTGATCAAAAAATATCATAGAACATAAAAAGTAGGAAACTTAATTCTCTACAAAAAAGGTCTCTTAACATTTTGCCATAGCTCGCTTCGTTTCCGAGATATTTGCAGATTTATCTCAAGGGAAGGGGCCTGACGGACATATTTCGAGATATTTCTTCTTCTTGTTGTTCTTCTTCTGCACAGCTAAGCTGGAAGTGGCATTTGCGGCTCGCACTAGTGCAGAGTTATCTCAAAGAAAGGGGCCACGGTGTTTCTGTATCTCTATTATGTTGGTGCGGCTTCGGAACTTTTAAATATCTTGATATATCTCGAGAACTACGCATCTGATCAAAAAATATCATAGAACATAAATAGTAGGAAAATTAATTCTCTACAAAAAAGGTCTCTCAACATTTTGCCATAGCTCGCTTCGTTTCCGAGATATTTGCACATTTATCTCAAGGGAAGGGGCCTAACGGACATATTTCGAGATATTTCTTCTTCTTGTTGTTCTTCTTCTGCACAGCTAAGCTGGAAGTGGCATTTGCAGCTCGCAATAGTGCAGAGTTATCTCAAAGAAAGGGGCCACGGTGTTTCTGTATCTCTATTATATTGGTGCGGCTTCGGAACTTTTAAATATCTTGATATATCTCGAGAACTACGCATCTGATCAAAAAATATCATAGAACATAAAAAGTAGGAAACTTAATTCTCTACAAAAAAGGTCTCTTAATATTTTGCCATAGCTCGCTTCGTTTCCGAGATATTTGCAGATTTATCTCAAGGGAAGGGGCCTGACGGACATATTTCGAGATATTTCTTCTTCTTGTTGTTCTTCTTCTGCACAGCTAAGCTGGAAGTGGCATTTGCGGCTCGCACTAGTGCGGAGTTATCTCAAAGAAAGGGGCCACGGTGTTTCTGTATCTCTATTATGTTGGTGCGGTTTCGGAACTTTTCAATATCTTGATATATCTCGAGAACTACGCATCTGATCAAAAAATATCATAGAACATAAAAAGTAGGAAACATAATTCTCTACAAAAAAGGTCTCTTAACATTTTGCCATAGCTCGCTTCGTTTCCGAGATATTTGCAGATTTATCTCAAGGGAAGGGGCCTGACGGACATATTTCGAGATATTTCTTCTTCTTGTTGTTCTTCTTCTGCACAGCTAAGCTGGAAGTGGCATTTGCGGCTCGCACTAGTGCAGAGTTATCTCAAAGAAAGGGGCCACGGTGTTTCTGTATCTCTATTATATTGGTGCGGCTTCGGAACTTTTAAATATCTTGATATATCTCGAGAACTACGCATCTGATCAAAAAATATCATAGAACATAAAAAGTAGGAAACTTAATTCTCTACAGAAAAGGTCTCTTAACATTTTGGCATAGCTCGCTTCGTTTCCGAGATATTTGCAGATTTATCTCAAGGGAAGGGGCCTGACGGACATATTTCGAGATATTTCTTCTTCTTGTTGTTCTTCTTCTGCACAGCTAAGCTGGAAGTGGCATTTGCGGCTCGCACTAGTGCAGAGTTATCTCAAAGAAAGGGGCCACGGTGTTTCTGTATCTCTATTAGATTGGTGCGGTTTCGGAACTTTTAAATATCTTGATATATCTCGAGAACTACGCATCTGATCAAAAAATATCATAGAACATAAAAAGTAGGAAACTTAATTCTCTACAAATAAGGTCTCTTAACATTTTGCCATAGCTCGCTTCGTTTCCGAGATATTTGCAGATTTATCTCAAGGGAAGGGGCTTGACGGACATATTTCGAGATATTTCTTCTTCTTGTTGTTCTTCTTCTGCACAGCTAAGCTGGAAGTGGCATTTGTGGCTCGCACTAGTGCAGAGTTATCTCAAAGAAAGGGACCACGGTGTTTCTGTATCTCTATTATGTTGGTGCGGCTTCGGAACTTTTAAATATCTCGATATATCTCGAAAACTACGCTTCTGATCAAAAAATATCATAGAACATAAATTGTAGGAAACATAATTCTCTACAAAAAAGGTCTCTTAACATTTTGGCATAGCTCGCTTCGTTTCCGAGATATTTTCAGATTTATCTCAAGGGAAGGGGCCTAACGGACATATTTCGAGATATGTCTTCTTCTTGTTGTTCTTCTTCTGCACAGCTAAACTGGAAGTGGCATTTCCAGCTCGCAATAGTGCAGAGTTATCTCAAAGAAAGGAGCCACGGTGTTTCTGTATCTCTATTATGTTGGGGCGGCTTCGGAACTTTTAAATATCTTGATATATCTCGGGAACTACGCATCTGATCAAAAAATATCATAGAACATAAAAAGTAGGAAACTTAATTCTCTACAAAAAAGGTCTCTTAACATTTTGCCATAGCTCGCTTCGTTTCCTAGATATTTGCAGATTTATCTCAAGGGAAGGGGCCTGACGGACATATTTCGAGTTATTTCTTCTTCTTGTTGTACTTCTTCTGCACAGCTAAGCTGGAGGTGGCATTTGCAGCTCGCAGTAGTGCAGAGTTATCTCAAAGAAAGGGGCCACGGTGTTTCTGTATCTCTATTATGTTGTTGCGGCTTCGGAACTTTTAAATATCTCGATATATCTCGAAAACTACGCTTCTGATCAAAAAATATCATAGAGCATAAATTGTAGGAAACATAATTCTCTACAAAAAAGGTCTCTTAACATTTTGCCGTAGCTCGTTTCGTTTCCGAGATATTTGCAGATATGTCTCAAGGGAAGGGGCCTGACGGACATATTTCGAGATATTTCTTCTTCGTGTTGTTCTTCTTCTGCACAGCTAAACTGGAAGTGGCATTTCCAGCTCGCAATAGTGCAGTGTTATCTGAAAGAAAGGCGCCACGGTGTTGCTGTATCTCTATTATGTTGGTGCGGCTTCGGAACTTTTAAATATCTTGATATATCTCGAGAACTACGCATCTGATCAAAAAATATCATAGAACACAAAAAGTAGGAAACTTAATTCTCTACAAAAAAGGTCTCTTAACATTTTGCCATAGCTCTCTTCGTTTCCGAGATATTTGCAGATTTATCTCAAGGGAAGGGGCCTGACGGACATATTTCGAGATATTTCTTCTTCTTGTTGTTCTTCTTCTGCACAGCTAAGCTGGAAGTGGCATTTGCAGCTCGCAACAGTGCAGAGTTATCTCAAAGAAAGGGGCCACGGTGTTTCTGTATCTCTATTATGTTGGTGCGGCTTCGGAACTTTTAAATATCTTGATATATCTCGAGAACTACGCATCTGATCAAAAAATATCATAGAACATAAAAAGTAGCAAACTTAATTCTCTACAAATAAGGTCTCTTAACATTTTGCCATAGCTCGCTTCGTTTCCGAGATATTTGCAGATTTATCTCAAGGGAAGGGGCCTGACGGACATATTTCGAGATATTTCTTCTTCTTGTTGTTCTTCTTCTGCACAGCTAAGCTGGAAGTGGCATTTGCAGCTCGCAATAGTGCAGAGATATCTCAAAGAAAGGGGCCACGGTGTTTCTGTATCTCTATTATGTTGGTGCGGCTTCGGAACTTTTAAATATCTTGATATATCTCGAGAACTACGCGTCTGATCAAAAAATATCATACAACATAAAAAGTAGGAAACATAATTCTCTACAAAAAAGGTCTCTTAACATTTTGCCATAGCTCGCTTCGTTTCCGAGATATTTGCAGATATATCTCAAGGGAAGGGGCCTGACGGACATATTTCGAGATATTCCTTCTTCTTGTTGTTCTTCTTCTGCACAGCTAAGCTGGAAGTGGCATTTACAGCTCGCAATAGTGCAGAGTTATCTCAAAGAAAGGGGCCACGGTGTTTCTGTATCTCTATTATGTTGGTGCGGCTTCGGAACTTTTAAATATCTTGATATATCTCGAGAACTACGCATCTGATCAAAAAATATCATAGAACATAAATAGTAGGAAAATTAATTCTCTACAAAAAAGGTCTCTCAACATTTTGCCATAGCTCGCTTCGTTTCCGAGATATTTGCACATTTATCTCAAGGGAAGGGGCCTAACGGACATATTTCGAGATATTTCTTCTTCTTGTTGTTCTTCTTCTGCACAGCTAAGCTGGAAGTGGCATTTGCAGCTCGCAATAGTGCAGAGTTATCTCAAAGAAAGGGGCCACGGTGTTTCTGTATCTCTATTATATTGGTGCGGCTTCGGAACTTTTAAATATCTTGATATATCTCGAGAACTACGCATCTGATCAAAAAATATCATAGAACATAAAAAGTAGGAAACTTAATTCTCTACAAAAAAGGTCTCTTAATATTTTGCCATAGCTCGCTTCGTTTCCGAGATATTTGCAGATTTATCTCAAGGGAAGGGGCCTGACGGACATATTTCGAGATATTTCTTCTTCTTGTTGTTCTTCTTCTGCACAGCTAAGCTGGAAGTGGCATTTGCGGCTCGCACTAGTGCGGAGTTATCTCAAAGAAAGGGGCCACGGTGTTTCTGTATCTCTATTATGTTGGTGCGGTTTCGGAACTTTTGAATATCTTGATATATCTCGAGAACTACGCATCTGATCAAAAAATATCATAGAACATAAAAAGTAGGAAACTTAATTCTTTACAACAAAGGTCTCTTAACATTTTGCCATAGCTCGCTTCGTTTCCGAGATATTTGCAGATTTATCTCAAGGGAAGGGGCCTGACGGACATATTTCGAGATATTTCTTCTTCTTGTTGTTCTTCTTCTGCACAGCTAAGCTGGAAGTGGCATTTGCGGCTCGCACTAGTGCAGAGTTATCTCAAAGAAAGGGGCCACGGTGTTTCTGTATCTCTATTATATTGGTGCGGCTTCGGAACTTTTAAATATCTTGATATATCTCGAGAACTACGCATCTGATCAAAAAATATCATAGAACATAAAAAGTAGGAAACTTAATTCTCTACAGAAAAGGTCTCTTAACATTTTGGCATAGCTCGCTTCGTTTCCGAGATATTTGCAGATTTATCTCAAGGGAAGGGGCCTGACGGACATATTTCGAGATATTTCTTCTTCTTGTTGTTCTTCTTCTGCACAGCTAAGCTGGAAGTGGCATTTGCGGCTCGCACTAGTGCAGAGTTATCTCAAAGAAAGGGGCCACGGTGTTTCTGTATCTCTATTAGGTTGGTGCGGTTTCGGAACTTTTAAATATCTTGATATATCTCGAGAACTACGCATCTGATCAAAAAATATCATAGAACATAAAAAGTAGGAAACTTAATTCTCTACAAATAAGGTCTCTTAACATTTTGCCATAGCTCGCTTCGTTTCCGAGATATTTGCAGATTTATCTCAAGGGAAGGGGCTTGACGGACATATTTCGAGATATTTCTTCTTCTTGTTGTTCTTCTTCTGCACAGCTAAGCTGGAAGTGGCGTTTGTGGCTCGCACTAGTGCAGAGTTATCTCAAAGAAAGGGACCACGGTGTTTCTGTATCTCTATTATGTTGGTGCGGCTTCGGAACTTTTAAATATCTCGATATATCTCGAAAACTACGCTTCTGATCAAAAAATATCATAGAACATAAATTGTAGGAAACATAATTCTCTACAAAAAAGGTCTCTTAACATTTTGGCATAGCTCGCTTCGTTTCCGAGATATTTTCAGATTTATCTCAAGGGAAGGGGCCTGACGGACATATTTCGAGATATTTCTTCTTCGTGTTGTTCTTCTTCTGCACAGCTAAACTGGAAGTGGCATTTCCAGCTCGCAATAGTGCAGTGTTATCTGAAAGAAAGGCGCCACGGTGTTGCTGTATCTCTATTATGTTGGTGCGGCTTCGGAACTTTTAAATATCTTGATATATCTCGAGAACTACGCATCTGATCAAAAAATATCATAGAACACAAAAAGTAGGAAACTTAATTCTCTACAAAAAAGGTCTCTTAACATTTTGCCATAGCTCTCTTCGTTTCCGAGATATTTGCAGATTTATCTCAAGGGAAGGGGCCTGACGGACATATTTCGAGATATTTCTTCTTCTTGTTGTTCTTCTTCTGCACAGCTAAGCTGGAAGTGGCATTTGCAGCTCGCAATAGTGCAGAGTTATCTCAAAGAAAGGGGCCACGGTGTTTCTGTATCTCTATTATGTTGGTGCGGCTTCGGAACTTTTAAATATCTTGATATATCTCGAGAACTACGCATCTGATCAAAAAATATCATAGAACATAAAAAGTAGCAAACTTAATTCTCTACAAATAAGGTCTCTTAACATTTTGCCATAGCTCGCTTCGTTTCCGAGATATTTGCAGATTTATCTCAAGGGAAGGGGCCTGACGGACATATTTCGAGATATTTCTTCTTCTTGTTGTTCTTCTTCTGCACAGCTAAGCTGGAAGTGGCATTTGCAGCTCGCAATAGTGCAGAGATATCTCAAAGAAAGGGGCCACGGTGTTTCTGTATCTCTATTATGTTGGTGCGGCTTCGGAACTTTTAAATATCTTGATATATCTCGAGAACTACGCGTCTGATCAAAAAATATCATACAACATAAAAAGTAGGAAACATAATTCTCTACAAAAAAGGTCTCTTAACATTTTGCCATAGCTCGCTTCGTTTCCGAGATATTTGCAGATATATCTCAAGGGAAGGGGCCTGACGGACATATTTCGAGATATTCCTTCTTCTTGTTGTTCTTCTTCTGCACAGCTAAGCTGGAAGTGGCATTTACAGCTCGCAATAGTGCAGAGTTATCTCAAAGAAAGGGGCCACGGTGTTTCTGTATCGCTATTATGTTGGTGCGGCTTCGGAACTTTTAAATATCTTGATATATCTCGAGAACTACGCATCTGATCAAAAAATATCATAGAACATAAAAAGTAGCAAACTTAATTCTCTACAAATAAGGTCTCTTAACATTTTGCCATAGCTCGCTTCGTTTCCGAGATATTTGCAGATTTATCTCAAGGGAAGGGGCCTGACGGACATATTTCGAGATATTTCTTCTTCTTGTTGTTCTTCTTCTGCACAGCTAAGCTGGAAGTGGCATTTGCAGCTCGCAATAGTGCAGAGATATCTCAAAGAAAGGGGCCACGGTGTTTCTGTATCTCTATTATGTTGGTGCGGCTTCGGAACTTTTAAATATCTTGATATATCTCGAGAACTACGCGTCTGATCAAAAAATATCATACAACATAAAAAGTAGGAAACATAATTCTCTACAAAAAAGGTCTCTTAACATTTTGCCATAGCTCGCTTCGTTTCCGAGATATTTGCAGATATATCTCAAGGGAAGGGGCCTGACGGACATATTTCGAGATATTCCTTCTTCTTGTTGTTCTTCTTCTGCACAGCTAAGCTGGAAGTGGCATTTGCAGCTCGCAATAGTGCAGAGTTATCTGAAAGAAAGGGGCCACGGTGTTGCTGTATCTCTATTAGGTTGGTGCGGCTTCGGAACTTTTAAATATCTTGATATATCTCGAGAACTACGCATCTGATCAAAAAATATCATAGAACATAAAGAGTAGGAAACTTAATTCTCTACAGAAAAGGTCTCTTAACATTTTGGCATAGCTCGCTTCGTTTCCCAGATATTTGCAGATTTATCTCAAGGGAAGGGGCCTGACGGACATATTTCGAGATATTTCTTCTTCTTGTTGTTCTTCTTCTGCACAGCTAAGCTGGAAGTGGCATTTGCAGCTCGCAATAGTGCAGAGTTATCTGAAAGAAAGGGGCCACGGTGTTGCTGTATCTCTATTAGGTTGGTGCGGCTTCGGAACTTTTAAATATCTTGATATATCTCGAGAACTACGCATCTGATCAAAAAATATTATAGAACATAAAAAGTAGGAAACTTAATTCTCTACAAAAAAGGTCTCTTAACATTTTGGCATAGCTCGCTTCGTTTCCGAGATATTTGCAGATTTATCTCAAGGGAAGGGGCCTAACGGACATATTTCGAGATATGTCTTCTTCTTGTTGTTCTTCTTCTGCACAGCTAAACTGGAAGTGGCATTTCCAGCTCGCAATAGTGCAGAGTTATCTCAAAGAAAGGAGCCACGGTGTTTCTGTATCTCTATTATGTTGGGGCGGCTTCGGAACTTTTAAATATCTTGATATATCTCGGGAACTACGCATCTGATCAAAAAATATCATAGAACATAAAAAGTAGGAAACTTAATTCTCTACAAAAAAGGTCTCTTAACATTTTGCCATAGCTCGCTTCGTTTCCTAGATATTTGCAGATTTATCTCAAGGGAAGGGGCCTGACGGACATATTTCGAGTTATTTCTTCTTCTTGTTGTACTTCTTCTGCACAGCTAAGCTGGAGGTGGCATTTGCAGCTCGCAGTAGTGCAGAGTTATCTCAAAGAAAGGGGCCACGGTGTTTCTGTATCTCTATTATGTTGGTGCGGCTTCGGAGCTTTTAAATATCTTGATATATCTCGAGAACTACGCATCTGACCAAATAATATCATAGAACATAAAAAGTAGGAAACTTAATTCTCTACAAATAAGGTCTCTTAACATTTTGCCATAGCTCGCTTCGTTTCCGAGATATTTGCAGATATATCTCGAGGGAAGGGGCCTGACGGACATATTTCGAGATATTTCTTCTTCTTGTTGTTCTTCTTCTGCACAGCTAAGCTGGAAGCGGCATTTGCGGCTCGCACTAGTGCAGAGTTATCTGAAAGAAAGGCGCCACGGTGTTGCTGTATCTCTATTATGTTGGTGCGGCTTCGGAACTTTTAAATATCTTGATATATCTCGAGAACTACGCATCTGATCAAAAAATATCATAGAACACAAAAAGTAGGAAACTTAATTCTCTACAAAAAAGGTCTCTTAACATTTTGCCATAGCTCGCTTCGTTACCGAGATATTTGCAGGTTTATCTCGAGGGAAGGGGCCTGACGGACATATTTCGAGATATTTCTTCTTCTTGTTGTTCTTCTTCTGCACAGCTAAGCTGGAAGTGGCATTTGCAGCTCGCAATAGTGCAGAGTTATCTCAAACAAAGGGGCCACGGTGTTTCTGTATCTCTATTATGTTGGTGCGGCTTCGGAACTTTTAAATATCTTGATATATCTCGAGAACTACGCATCTGATCAAAAAATATCATAGAACATAAAAAGTAGGAAACTTAATTCTCTACAAAAAAGGTCTCTTAACATTTTGCCATAGCTCGCTTCGTTACCGAGATATTTGCAGATTTATCTCGAGGGAAGGGGCCTGACGGACATATTTCGAGATATTTCTTCTTCTTGTTGTTCTTCTTCTGCACAGCTAAGCTGGAAGCGGCATTTGCGGCTCGCACTAGTGCAGAGTTATCTCAAAGAAAGGGGCCACGGTGTTTCTGTATCTCTATTATGTTGGTGCGGCTTCGGATCTTTTAAATATCTCGATATATCTCGAAAACTACGCTTCTGATCAAAAAATATCATAGAACATAAATTGTAGGAAACATAATTCTCTACAAAAAAGGTCTCTTAACATTTTGCCATACCTCGTTTCGTTTCCGAGATATTTGCAGATATATCTCAAGGGAAGGGGCCTGACGGACATATTTCGAGATATTTCTTCTTCTTGTTGTTCTTCTTCTGCACAGCTAAACTGGAAGTGGCATTTCCAGCTCGCAATAGCGCAGAGTTATCTCAAAGAAAGGGGCCACGGTGTTTCTGTATCTCTATTATGTTGGTGCGGCTTCGGAACTTTTGAATATCTTGATGTATCTCGAGAACTACGCATCTTATCAAAAAATATCATAGAACATGAAAAGTAGGAAACTTAATTCTCTACAAAAAAGGTCTCTTAACATTTTGCCATAGCTCGCTTCGTTTCCGAGATATTTTCAGATTTATCTCAAGGGAAGGGGCCTAACGGACATATTTCGAGATATGTCTTCTTCTTGTTGTTCTTCTTCTGCACAGCTAAACTGGAAGTGGCATTTCCAGCTCGCAATAGTGCAGAGTTATCTCAAAGAAAGGAGCCACGGTGTTTCTGTATCTCTATTATGTTGGGGCGGCTTCGGAACTTTTAAATATCTTGATATATCTCGGGAACTACGCATCTGATCAAAAAATATCATAGAACATAAAAAGTAGGAAACTTAATTCTCTACAAAAAAGGTCTCTTAACATTTTGCCATAGCTCGCTTCGTTTCCTAGATATTTGCAGATTTATCTCAAGGGAAGGGGCCTGACGGACATATTTCGAGTTATTTCTTCTTCTTGTTGTACTTCTTCTGCACAGCTAAGCTGGAGGTGGCATTTGCAGCTCGCAGTAGTGCAGAGTTATCTCAAAGAAAGGGGCCACGGTGTTTCTGTATCTCTATTATGTTGGTGCGGCTTCGGAACTTTTAAATATCTTGATATATCTCGAGAACTACGCATCTGACCAAATAATATCATACAACATAAAAAGTAGGAAACTTAATTCTCTACAAATAAGGTCTCTTAACATTTTGCCATAGCTCGCTTCGTTTCCGAGATATTTGCAGATATATCTCGAGGGAAGGGGCCTGACGGACATATTTCGAGATATTTCTTCTTCTTGTTGTTCTTCTTCTGCACAGCTAAGCTGGAAGCGGCATTTGCGGCTCGCACTAGTGCAGAGTTATCTCGAAGAAAGGGGCCACGGTGTTTCTGTATCTCTATTATGTTGTTGCGGCTTCGGAACTTTTAAATATCTCGATATATCTCGAAAACTACGCTTCTGATCAAAAAATATCATAGAGCATAAATTGTAGGAAACATAATTCTCTACAAAAAAGGTCTCTTAACATTTTGCCGTAGCTCGTTTCGTTTCCGAGATATTTGCAGATATGTCTCAAGGGAAGGGGCCTGACGGACATATTTCGAGATATTTCTTCTTCGTGTTGTTCTTCTTCTGCACAGCTAAACTGGAAGTGGCATTTCCAGCTCGCAATAGTGCAGTGTTATCTGAAAGAAAGGCGCCACGGTGTTGCTGTATCTCTATTATGTTGGTGCGGCTTCGGAACTTTTGAATATCTTGATGTATCTCGAGAACTACGCATCTGATCAAAAAATATCATAGAACATGAAAAGTAGGAAACTTAATTCTCTACAAAAAAGGTCTCTTAACATTTTGCCATAGCTCTCTTCGTTTCCGAGATATTTGCAGATTTATCTCAAGGGAAGGGGCCTGACGGACATATTTCGAGATATTTCTTCTTCTTGTTGTTCTTCTTCTGCACAGCTAAGCTGGAAGTGGCATTTGCAGCTCGCAATAGTGCAGAGTTATCTCAAAGAAAGGGGCCACGGTGTTTCTGTATCTCTATTATGTTGGTGCGGCTTCGGAACTTTTAAATATCTTGATATATCTCGAGAACTACGCATCTGATCAAAAAATATCATAGAACATAAAAAGTAGGAAACTTAATTCTCTACAAAAAAGGTCTCTTAACATTTTGCCATAGCTCGCTTCGTTTCCGAGATATTTGCAGATTTATCTCAAGGGAAGGGGCCTGACGGACATATTTCGAGATATTTCTTCTTCTTGTTGTTCTTCTTCTGCACAGATAAGCTGGAAGTGGCATTTGCGGCTCGCGCTAGTGCAGAGTTATCTCAAAGAAAGGGGCCACGGTGTTTCTGTATCTCTATTATGTTGGTGCGGCTTCGGAACTTTTAAATATCTCGATATATCTCGAAAACTACGCTTCTGATCAAAAAATATCATAGAACATAAATTGTAGGAAACATAATTCTCTACAAAAAAGGTCTCTTAACATTTTGCCATAGCTCTCTTCGTTTCCGAGATATTTGCAGATTTATCTCAAGGGAAGGGGCCTGACGGACATATTTCGAGATATTTCTTCTTCTTGTTGTTCTTCTTCTGCACAGCTAAGCTGGAAGTGGCATTTGCAGCTCGCAATAGTGCAGAGATATCTCAAAGAAAGGGGCCACGGTGTTTCTGTATCTCTATTATGTTGGTGCGGCTTCGGAACTTTTAAATATCTTGATATATCTCGAGAACTACGCGTCTGATCAAAAAATATCATAGAACATAAAAAGTAGGAAACATAATTCTCTACAAAAAAGGTCTCTTAACATTTTGCCATAGCTCGCTTCGTTTCCGAGATATTTGCAGATATATCTCAAGGGAAGGGGCCTGACGGACATATTTCGAGATATTTCTTCTTCTTGTTGTTCTTCTTCTGCACAGCTAAGCTGGAAGTGGCATTTACAGCTCGCAATAGTGCAGAGTTATCTCAAAGAAAGGGGCCACGGTGTTTCTGTATCTCTATTATGTTGGTGCGGCTTCGGAACTTTTAAATATCTTGATATATCTCGAGAACTACGCATCTGATCAAAAAATATCATAGAACATAAAAAGTAGGAAACTTAATTCTCTACAGAAAAGGTCTCTTAACATTTTGCCATAGCTCGCTTCGTTTCCGAGATATTTGCAGATTTATCTCAAGGGAAGGGGCCTGACGGACATATTTCGAGATATTTCTTCTTCTTGTTGTTCTTCTTCTGCACAGCTAAGCTGGAAGTGGCATTTGCAGCTCGCAATAGTGCAGAGATATCTCAAAGAAAGGGGCCACGGTGTTTCTGTATCTCTATTATGTTGGTGCGGCTTCGGAACTTTTAAATATCTTGATATATCTCGAGAACTACGCGTCTGATCAAAAAATATCATAGAACATAAAAAGTAGGAAACATAATTCTCTACAAAAAAGGTCTCTTAACATTTTCCCATAGCTCGCTTCGTTTCCGAGATATTTGCAGATATATCTCAAGGGAAGGGGCCTGACGGACATATTTCGAGATATTTCTTCTTCTTGTTGTTCTTCTTCTGCACAGCTAAGCTGGAAGTGGCATTTGCAGCTCGCAATAGTGCAGAGTTATCTCAAAGAAAGGGGCCACGGTGTTTCTGTATCTCTATTATGTTGGTGCGGCTTCGGAACTTTTAAATATCTTGATATATCTCGAGAACTACGCATCTGATCAAAAAATATCATAGAACATAAAAAGTAGGAAACTTAATTCTCTACAAAAAAGGTCTCTTAACATTTTGGCATAGCTCGCTTCGTTTCCGAGATATTTGCAGATTTATCTCAAGGGAAGGGGCCTAACGGACATATTTCGAGATATGTCTTCTTCTTGTTGTTCTTCTTCTGCACAGCTAAACTGGAAGTGCCATTTCCAGCTCGCAATAGTGCAGAGTTATCTCAAAGAAAGGAGCCACGGTGTTTCTGTATCTCTATTATGTTGGGGCGGCTTCGGAACTTTTAAATATCTTGATATATCTCGGGAACTACGCATCTGATCAAAAAATATCATAGAACATAAAAAGTAGGAAACTTAATTCTCTACAAAAAAGGTCTCTTAACATTTTGCCATAGCTCGCTTCGTTTCCTAGATATTTGCAGATTTATCTCAAGGGAAGGGGCCTGACGGACATATTTCGAGTTATTTCTTCTTCTTGTTGTACTTCTTCAGCACAGCTAAGCTGGAGGTGGCATTTGCAGCTCGCAGTAGTGCAGAGTTATCTCAAAGAAAGGGGCCACGGTGTTTCTGTATCTCTATTATGTTGGTGCGGCTTCGGAGCTTTTAAATATCTTGATATATCTCGAGAACTACGCATCTGACCAAATAATATCATAGAACATAAAAAGTAGGAAACTTAATTCTCTACAAATAAGGTCTCTTAACATTTTGCCATAGCTCGCTTCGTTTCCGAGATATTTGCAGATATATCTCGAGGGAAGGGGCCTGACGGACATATTTCGAGATATTTCTTCTTCTTGTTGTTCTTCTTCTGCACAGCTAAGCTGGAAGCGGCATTTGCGGCTCGCACTAGTGCAGAGTTATCTGAAAGAAAGGCGCCACGGTGTTGCTGTATCTCTATTATGTTGGTGCGGCTTCGGAACTTTTAAATATCTTGATATATCTCGAGAACTACGCATCGGATCAAAAAATATCATAGAACACAAAAAGTAGGAAACTTAATTCTCTACAAAAAAGGTCTCTTAACATTTTGCCATAGCTCGCTTCGTTACCGAGATATTTGCAGGTTTATCTCGAGGGAAGGGGCCTGACGGACATATTTCGAGATATTTCTTCTTCTTGTTGTTCTTCTTCTGCACAGCTAAGCTGGAAGTGGCATTTGCAGCTCGCAATAGTGCAGAGTTATCTCAAAGAAAGGGGCCACGGTGTTTCTGTATCTCTATTATGTTGGTGCGGCTTCGGAACTTTTAAATATCTTGATATATCTCGAGAACTACGCATCTGATCAAAAAATATCATAGAACATAAAAAGTAGGAAACTTAATTCTCTACAGAAAAGGTCTCTTAACATTTTGCCATAGCTCGCTTCGTTTCCGAGATATTTGCAGATTTATCTCAAGGGAAGGGGCCTGACGGACATATTTCGAGATATTTCTTCTTCTTGTTGTTCTTCTTCTGCACAGCTAAGCTGGAAGTGGCATTTGCAGCTCGCAATAGTGCAGAGATATCTCAAAGAAAGGGGCCACGGTGTTTCTGTATCTCTATTATGTTGGTGCGGCTTCGGAACTTTTAAATATCTTGATATATCTCGAGAACTACGCATCTGATCAAAAAATATCATAGAACATAAAACGTAGGAAACTTAATTCTCTACAAAAAAGGTCTCTTAACATTTTGCCATAGCTCGCTTCGTTTCCTAGATATTTGCAGATTTATCTCAAGGGAAGGGGCCTGACGGACATATTTCGAGATATTTCTTCTTCTTGTTGTTCTTCTTCTGCACAGCTAAACTGGAAGTGGCATTTCCAGCTCGCAATAGCGCAGAGTTATCTCAAAGAAAGGGGCCACGGTGTTTCTGTATCTCTATTATGTTGGTGCGGCTTCGGAACTTTTAAATATCTTGATATATCTCGAGAACTACGCATCTGATCAAAAAATATCATAGAACATAAAAAGTAGGAAACTTAATTCTCTACAAAAAAGGTCTCTTAACATTTTGGCATAGCTCGCTTCGTTTCCGAGATATTTGCAGATTTATCTCAAGGGAAGGGGCCTAACGGACATATTTCGAGATATGTCTTCTTCTTGTTGTTCTTCTTCTGCACAGCTAAACTGGAAGTGGCATTTCCAGCTCGCAATAGTGCAGAGTTATCTCAAAGAAAGGAGCCACGGTGTTTCTGTATCTCTATTATGTTGGGGCGGCTTCGGAACTTTTAAATATCTTGATATATCTCGGGAACTACGCATCTGATCAAAAAATATCATAGAACATAAAAAGTAGGAAACTTAATTCTCTACAAAAAAGGTCTCTTAACATTTTGCCATAGCTCGCTTCGTTTCCTAGATATTTGCAGATTTATCTCAAGGGAAGGGGCCTGACGGACATATTTCGAGTTATTTCTTCTTCTTGTTGTACTTCTTCTGCACAGCTAAGCTGGAGGTGGCATTTGCAGCTCGCAGTAGTGCAGAGTTATCTCAAAGAAAGGGGCCACGGTGTTTCTGTATCTCTATTATGTTGGTGCGGCTTCGGAGCTTTTAAATATCTTGATATATCTCGAGAACTACGCATCTGACCAAATAATATCATAGAACATAAAAAGTAGGAAACTTAATTCTCTACAAATAAGGTCTCTTAACATTTTGCCATAGCTCGCTTCGTTTCCGAGATATTTGCAGATATATCTCGAGGGAAGGGGCCTGACGGACATATTTCGAGATATTTCTTCTTCTTGTTGTTCTTCTTCTGCACAGCTAAGCTGGAAGCGGCATTTGCGGCTCGCACTAGTGCAGAGTTATCTGAAAGAAAGGCGCCACGGTGTTGCTGTATCTCTATTATGTTGGTGCGGCTTCGGAACTTTTAAATATCTTGATATATCTCGAGAACTACGCATCGGATCAAAAAATATCATAGAAGACAAAAAGTAGGAAACTTAATTCTCTACAAAAAAGGTCTCTTAACATTTTGCCATAGCTCGCTTCGTTACCGAGATATTTGCAGGTTTATCTCGAGGGAAGGGGCCTGACGGACATATTTCGAGATATTTCTTCTTCTTGTTGTTCTTCTTCTGCACAGCTAAGCTGGAAGTGGCATTTGCAGGTCGCAATAGTGCAGAGTTATCTGAAGGAAAGGGGCCACGGTATTTCTGTATCTCTATTATGTTGGTGCGGCTTCGGATCTTTTAAATATCTCGATATATCTCGAAAACTACGCTTCTGATCAAAAAATATTATAGAACGTAAATTGTAGGAAACATAATTCTCTACAAAAACGGTCTCTTAACATTTTCCCATAGCTCGCTTCGTTTCCGAGATATTTGCAGATTTATCTCAAGGGAAGGGGCCTGACGGACATATTTCGAGATATTTCTTCTTCTTGTTGTTCTTCTTCTGCACAGCTAAGCTGGAAGTGGCATTTGCAGCTCGCACTAGTGCAGAGTTATCTCAAAGAAAGGGGCCACGGTGTTTCTGTATCTCTATTATGTTGGTGCGGCTTCGGAACTTTTAAATATCTTGATATATCTCGAGAACTACGCATCTGATCAAAAAATATCATAGAACATAAAAAGTAGGAAACTTAATTCTCTACAAAAAAGGTCTCTTAACATTTTGCCATAGCTCGCTTCGTTTCCGAGATATTTGCAGATTTATCTCAAGGGAAGGGGCCTGACGGACATATTTCGAGATATTTCTTCTTCTTGTTGTTCTTCTTCTGCACAGATAAGCTGGAAGTGGCATGTGCGGCTCGCGCTAGTGCAGAGTTATCTCAAAGAAAGGGGCCACGGTGTTTCTGTATCTCTATTATGTTGGTGCGGCTTCGGAACTTTTAAATATCTCGATATATCTCGAAAACTACGCTTCTGATCAAAAAATATCATAGAACATAAATTGTAGGAAACATAATTCTCTACAAAAAAGGTCTCTTAACATTTTGCCATAGCTCTCTTCGTTTCCGAGATATTTGCAGATTTATCTCAAGGGAAGGGGCCTGACGGACATATTTCGAGATATTTCTTCTTCTTGTTGTTCTTCTTCTGCACAGCTAAGCTGGAAGTGGCATTTGCAGCTCGCAATAGTGCAGAGATATCTCAAAGAAAGGGGCCACGGTGTTTCTGTATCTCTATTATGTTGGTGCGGCTTCGGAACTTTTAAATATCTTGATATATCTCGAGAACTACGCATCGGATCAAAAAATATCATAGAACACAAAAAGTAGGAAACTTAATTCTCTACAAAAAAGGTCTCTTAACATTTTGCCATAGCTCGCTTCGTTACCGAGATATTTGCAGGTTTATCTCGAGGGAAGGGGCCTGACGGACATATTTCGAGATATTTCTTCTTCTTGTTGTTCTTCTTCTGCACAGCTAAGCTGGAAGTGGCATTTGCAGGTCGCAATAGTGCAGAGTTATCTGAAGGAAAGGGGCCACGGTGTTTCTGTATCTCTATTATGTTGGTGCGGCTTCGGATCTTTTAAATATCTCGATATATCTCGAAAACTACGCTTCTGATCAAAAAATATTATAGAACGTAAATTGTAGGAAACATAATTCTCTACAAAAACGGTCTCTTAACATTTTCCCATAGCTCGCTTCGTTTCCGAGATATTTGCAGATTTATCTCAAGGGAAGGGGCCTGACGGACATATTTCGAGATATTTCTTCTTCTTGTTGTTCTTCTTCTGCACAGCTAAGCTGGAAGTGGCATTTGCAGCTCGCACTAGTGCAGAGTTATCTCAAAGAAAGGGGCCACGGTGTTTCTGTATCTCTATTATGTTGGTGCGGCTTCGGAACTTTTAAATATCTTGATATATCTCGAGAACTACGCATCTGATCAAAAAATATCATAGAACATAAAAAGTAGGAAACTTAATTCTCTACAAAAAAGGTCTCTTAACATTTTGCCATAGCTCGCTTCGTTTCCGAGATATTTGCAGATTTATCTCAAGGGAAGGGGCCTGACGGACATATTTCGAGATATTTCTTCTTCTTGTTGTTCTTCTTCTGCACAGATAAGCTGGAAGTGGCATGTGCGGCTCGCGCTAGTGCAGAGTTATCTCAAAGAAAGGGGCCACGGTGTTTCTGTATCTCTATTATGTTGGTGCGGCTTCGGAACTTTTAAATATCTCGATATATCTCGAAAACTACGCTTCTGATCAAAAAATATCATAGAACATAAATTGTAGGAAACATAATTCTCTACAAAAAAGGTCTCTTAACATTTTGCCATAGCTCTCTTCGTTTCCGAGATATTTGCAGATTTATCTCAAGGGAAGGGGCCTGACGGACATATTTCGAGATATTTCTTCTTCTTGTTGTTCTTCTTCTGCACAGCTAAGCTGGAAGTGGCATTTGCAGCTCGCAATAGTGCAGAGATATCTCAAAGAAAGGGGCCACGGTGTTTCTGTATCTCTATTATGTTGGTGCGGCTTCGGAACTTTTAAATATCTTGATATATCTCGAGAACTACGCGTCTGATCAAAAAATATCATAGAACATAAAAAGTAGGAAACATAATTCTCTACAAAAAAGGTCTCTTAACATTTTGCCATAGCTCGCTTCGTTTCCGAGATATTTGCAGATATATCTCAAGGGAAGGGGCCTGACGGACATATTTCGAGATATTTCTTCTTCTTGTTGTTCTTCTTCTGCACAGCTAAGCTGGAAGTGGCATTTACAGCTCGCAATAGTGCAGAGTTATCTCAAAGAAAGGGGCCACGGTGTTTCTGTATCTCTATTATGTTGGTGCGGCTTCGGAACTTTTAAATATCTTGATGTATCTCGAGAACAACGCATCTGATCAAAATATATCATAGAACATGAAAAGTAGGAAACTTAATTCTCTACAAAAAAGGTCTCTTAACATTTTGCCATAGCTCTCTTCGTTTCCGAGATATTTGCAGATTTATCTCAAGGGAAGGGGCCTGACGGACATATTTCGAGATATTTCTTCTTCTTGTTGTTCTTCTTCTGCACAGCTAAGCTGGAAGTGGCATTTGCAGCTCGCAATAGTGCAGAGTTATCTCAAAGAAAGGGGCCACGGTGTTTCTGTATCTCTATTATGTTGGTGCGGCTTCGGAACTTTTAAATATCTTGATATATCTCGAGAACTACGCATCTGATCAAAAAATATCATAGAACATAAAAAGTAGGAAACTTAATTCTCTACAAAAAAGGTCTCTTAACATTTTGGCATAGCTCGCTTCGTTTCCGAGATATTTGCAGATTTATCTCAAGGGAAGGGGCCTAACGGACATATTTCGAGATATGTCTTCTTCTTGTTGTTCTTCTTCTGCACAGCTAAACTGGAAGTGGCATTTCCAGCTCGCAATAGTGCAGAGTTATCTCAAAGAAAGGAGCCACGGTGTTTCTGTATCTCTATTATGTTGGGGCGGCTTCGGAACTTTTAAATATCTTGATATATCTCGGGAACTACGCATCTGATCAAAAAATATCATAGAACATAAAAAGTAGGAAACTTAATTCTCTACAAAAAAGGTCTCTTAACATTTTGCCATAGCTCGCTTCGTTTCCTAGATATTTGCAGATTTATCTCAAGGGAAGGGGCCTGACGGACATATTTCGAGTTATTTCTTCTTCTTGTTGTACTTCTTCTGCACAGCTAAGCTGGAGGTGGCATTTGCAGCTCGCAGTAGTGCAGAGTTATCTCAAAGAAAGGGGCCACGGTGTTTCTGTATCTCTATTATGTTGGTGCGGCTTCGGAGCTTTTAAATATCTTGATATATCTCGAGAACTACGCATCTGACCAAATAATATCATAGAACATAAAAAGTAGGAAACTTAATTCTCTACAAATAAGGTCTCTTAACATTTTGCCATAGCTCGCTTCGTTTCCGAGATATTTGCAGATATATCTCGAGGGAAGGGGCCTGACGGACATATTTCGAGATATTTCTTCTTCTTGTTGTTCTTCTTCTGCACAGCTAAGCTGGAAGCGGCATTTGCGGCTCGCACTAGTGCAGAGTTATCTGAAAGAAAGGCGCCACGGTGTTGCTGTATCTCTATTATGTTGGTGCGGCTTCGGAACTTTTAAATATCTTGATATATCTCGAGAACTACGCATCGGATCAAAAAATATCATAGAACACAAAAAGTAGGAAACTTAATTCTCTACAAAAAAGGTCTCTTAACATTTTGCCATAGCTCGCTTCGTTACCGAGATATTTGCAGGTTTATCTCGAGGGAAGGGGCCTGACGGACATATTTCGAGATATTTCTTCTTCTTGTTGTTCTTCTTCTGCACAGCTAAGCTGGAAGTGGCATTTGCAGGTCGCAATAGTGCAGAGTTATCTGAAGGAAAGGGGCCACGGTGTTTCTGTATCTCTATTATGTTGGTGCGGCTTCGGATCTTTTAAATATCTCGATATATCTCGAAAACTACGCTTCTGATCAAAAAATATTATAGAACGTAAATTGTAGGAAACATAATTCTCTACAAAAACGGTCTCTTAACATTTTCCCATAGCTCGCTTCGTTTCCGAGATATTTGCAGATTTATCTCAAGGGAAGGGGCCTGACGGACATATTTCGAGATATTTCTTCTTCTTGTTGTTCTTCTTCTGCACAGCTAAGCTGGAAGTGGCATTTGCAGCTCGCACTAGTGCAGAGTTATCTCAAAGAAAGGGGCCACGGTGTTTCTGTATCTCTATTATGTTGGTGCGGCTTCGGAACTTTTAAATATCTTGATATATCTCGAGAACTACGCATCTGATCAAAAAATATCATAGAACATAAAAAGTAGGAAACTTAATTCTCTACAAAAAAGGTCTCTTAACATTTTGCCATAGCTCGCTTCGTTTCCGAGATATTTGCAGATTTATCTCAAGGGAAGGGGCCTGACGGACATATTTCGAGATATTTCTTCTTCTTGTTGTTCTTCTTCTGCACAGATAAGCTGGAAGTGGCATGTGCGGCTCGCGCTAGTGCAGAGTTATCTCAAAGAAAGGGGCCACGGTGTTTCTGTATCTCTATTATGTTGGTGCGGCTTCGGAACTTTTAAATATCTCGATATATCTCGAAAACTACGCTTCTGATCAAAAAATATCATAGAACATAAATTGTAGGAAACATAATTCTCTACAAAAAAGGTCTCTTAACATTTTGCCATAGCTCTCTTCGTTTCCGAGATATTTGCAGATTTATCTCAAGGGAAGGGGCCTGACGGACATATTTCGAGATATTTCTTCTTCTTGTTGTTCTTCTTCTGCACAGCTAAGCTGGAAGTGGCATTTGCAGCTCGCAATAGTGCAGAGATATCTCAAAGAAAGGGGCCACGGTGTTTCTGTATCTCTATTATGTTGGTGCGGCTTCGGAACTTTTAAATATCTTGATATATCTCGAGAACTACGCGTCTGATCAAAAAATATCATAGAACATAAAAAGTAGGAAACATAATTCTCTACAAAAAAGGTCTCTTAACATTTTGCCATAGCTCGCTTCGTTTCCGAGATATTTGCAGATATATCTCAAGGGAAGGGGCCTGACGGACATATTTCGAGATATTTCTTCTTCTTGTTGTTCTTCTTCTGCACAGCTAAGCTGGAAGTGGCATTTACAGCTCGCAATAGTGCAGAGTTATCTCAAAGAAAGGGGCCACGGTGTTTCTGTATCTCTATTATGTTGGTGCGGCTTCGGAACTTTTAAATATCTTGATGTATCTCGAGAACAACGCATCTGATCAAAATATATCATAGAACATGAAAAGTAGGAAACTTAATTCTCTACAAAAAAGGTCTCTTAACATTTTGCCATAGCTCTCTTCGTTTCCGAGATATTTGCAGATTTATCTCAAGGGAAGGGGCCTGACGGACATATTTCGAGATATTTCTTCTTCTTGTTGTTCTTCTTCTGCACAGCTAAGCTGGAAGTGGCATTTGCAGCTCGCAATAGTGCAGAGTTATCTCAAAGAAAGGGGCCACGGTGTTTCTGTATCTCTATTATGTTGGTGCGGCTTCGGAACTTTTAAATATCTTGATATATCTCGAGAACTACGCATCTGATCAAAAAATATCATAGAACATAAAAAGTAGGAAACTTAATTCTCTACAGAAAAGGTCTCTTAACATTTTGCCATAGCTCGCTTCGTTTCCGAGATATTTGCAGATTTATCTCAAGGGAAGGGGCCTGACGGACATATTTCGAGATATTTCTTCTTCTTGTTGTTCTTCTTCTGCACAGCTAAGCTGGAAGTGGCATTTGCAGCTCGCAATAGTGCAGAGATATCTCAAAGAAAGGGGCCACGGTGTTTCTGTATCTCTATTATGTTGGTGCGGCTTCGGAACTTTTAAATATCTTGATATATCTCGAGAACTACGCGTCTGATCAAAAAATATCATAGAACATAAAAAGTAGGAAACATAATTCTCTACAAAAAAGGTCTCTTAACATTTTCCCATAGCTCGCTTCGTTTCCGAGATATTTGCAGATTTATCTCAAGGGAAGGGGCCTGACGGACATATTTCGAGATATTTCTTCTTCTTGTTGTTCTTCTTCTGCACAGCTAAGCTGGAAGTGGCATTTGCAGCTCGCAATAGTGCAGAGTTATCTCAAAGAAAGGGGCCACGGTGTTTCTGTATCTCTATTATGTTGGTGCGGCTTCGGAACTTTTAAATATCTTGATATATCTCGAGAACTACGCATCTGATCAAAAAATATCATAGGACATAAAAAGTAGGAAACTTAATTCTCTACAAATAAGGTCTCTTAACATTTTGCCATAGCTCGCTTCGTTTCCGAGATATTTGCAGATTTATCTCAAGGGAAGGGGCCTAACGGGCATATTTCGAGATATTTCTTCTTCTTGTTGTTCTTCTTCTGCACAGCTAAACTGGAAGTGGCATTTCCAGCTCGCAATAGTGCAGAGTTATCTCAAAGAAAGGAGCCACGGTGTTTCTGTATCTCTATTATGTTGGGGCGGCTTCGGAACTTTTAAATATCTTGATATATCTCGGGAACTACGCATCTGATCAAAAAATATCATAGAACATAAAAAGTAGGAAACTTAATTCTCTACAAAAAAGGTCTCTTAACATTTTGCCATAGCTCGCTTCGTTTCCTAGATATTTGCAGATTTATCTCAAGGGAAGGGGCCTGACGGACATATTTCGAGTTATTTCTTCTTCTTGTTGTACTTCTTCTGCACAGCTAAGCTGGAGGTGGCATTTGCAGCTCGCAGTAGTGCAGAGTTATCTCAAAGAAAGGGGCCACGGTGTTTCTGTATCTCTATTATGTTGGTGCGGCTTCGGAGCTTTTAAATATCTTGATATATCTCGAGAACTACGCATCTGACCAAATAATATCATAGAACATAAAAAGTAGGAAACTTAATTCTCTACAAATAAGGTCTCTTAACATTTTGCCATAGCTCGCTTCGTTTCCGAGATATTTGCAGATATATCTCGAGGGAAGGGGCCTGACGGACATATTTCGAGATATTTCTTCTTCTTGTTGTTCTTCTTCTGCACAGCTAAGCTGGAAGCGGCATTTGCGGCTCGCACTAGTGCAGAGTTATCTGAAAGAAAGGCGCCACGGTGTTGCTGTATCTCTATTATGTTGGTGCGGCTTCGGAACTTTTAAATATCTTGATATATCTCGAGAACTACGCATCGGATCAAAAAATATCATAGAACACAAAAAGTAGGAAACTTAATTCTCTACAAAAAAGGTCTCTTAACATTTTGCCATAGCTCGCTTCGTTACCGAGATATTTGCAGGTTTATCTCGAGGGAAGGGGCCTGACGGACATATTTCGAGATATTTCTTCTTCTTGTTGTTCTTCTTCTGCACAGCTAAGCTGGAAGTGGCATTTGCAGGTCGCAATAGTGCAGAGTTATCTGAAGGAAAGGGGCCGCGGTGTTTCTGTATCTCTATTATGTTGGTGCGGCTTCGGATCTTTTAAATATCTCGATATATCTCGAAAACTACGCTTCTGATCAAAAATATTATAGAACGTAAATTGTAGGAAACATAATTCTCTACAAAAACGGTCTCTTAACATTTTCCCATAGCTCGCTTCGTTTCCGAGATATTTGCAGATTTATCTCAAGGGAAGGGGCCTGACGGACATATTTCGAGATATTTCTTCTTCTTGTTGTTCTTCTTCTGCACAGCTAAGCTGGAAGTGGCATTTGCAGCTCGCACTAGTGCAGAGTTATCTCAAAGAAAGGGGCCACGGTGTTTCTGTATCTCTATTATGTTGGTGCGGCTTCGGAACTTTTAAATATCTTGATATATCTCGAGAACTACGCATCTGATCAAAAAATATCATAGAACATAAAAAGTAGGAAACTTAATTCTCTACAGAAAAGGTCTCTTAACATTTTGCCATAGCTCGCTTCGTTTCCGAGATATTTGCAGATTTATCTCAAGGGAAGGGGCCTGACGGACATATTTCGAGATATTTCTTCTTCTTGTTGTTCTTCTTCTGCACAGCTAAGCTGGAAGTGGCATTTGCAGCTCGCAATAGTGCAGAGATATCTCAAAGAAAGGGGCCACGGTGTTTCTGTATCTCTATTATGTTGGTGCGGCTTCGGAACTTTTAAATATCTTGATATATCTCGAGAACTACGCGTCTGATCAAAAAATATCATAGAACATAAAAAGTAGGAAACATAATTCTCTACAAAAAAGGTCTCTTAACATTTTCCCATAGCTCGCTTCGTTTCCGAGATATTTGCAGAGTTATCTCAAGGGAAGGGGCCTGACGGACATATTTCGAGATATTTCTTCTTCTTGTTGTTCTTCTTCTGCACAGCTAAGCTGGAAGTGGCATTTGCAGCTCGCAATAGTGCAGAGTTATCTCAAAGAAAGGGGCCACGGTGTTTCTGTATCTCTATTATGTTGGTGCGGCTTCGGAACTTTTAAATATCTTGATATATCTTGAGAACTACGCATCTGATCAAAAAATATCATAGGACATAAAAAGTAGGAAACTTAATTCTCTACAAATAAGGTCTCTTAACATTTTGCCATAGCTCGCTTCGTTTCCGAGATATTTGCAGATTTATCTCAAGGGAAGGGGCCTGACGGACATATTTCGAGATATTTCTTCTTCTTGTTGTTCTTCTTCTGCACAGCTAAACTGGAAGTGGCATTTGCGGCTCGCGCTAGTGCAGAGTTATCTCAAAGAAAGGGGCCACGGTGTTTCTGTATCTCTATTATGTTGGGGCGGCTTCGGAACTTTTAAATATCTTGATATATCTCGAGAACTACGCATCTGATCAAAAAATATCATAGAACATAAAACGTAGGAAACTTAATTCTCTACAAAAAAGGTCTCTTAACATTTTGCCATAGCTCGCTTCGTTTCCTAGATATTTGCAGATTTATCTCAAGGGAAGGGGCCTGACGGACATATTTCGAGATATTTCTTCTTCTTGTTGTTCTTCTTCTGCACAGCTAAACTGGAAGTGGCATTTCCAGCTCGCAATAGCGCAGAGTTATCTCAAAGAAAGGGGCCACGGTGTTTCTGTATCTCTATTATGTTGGTGCGGCTTCGGAACTTTTAAATATCTTGATATATCTCGAGAACTACGCATCTGATCAAAAAATATCATAGAACATAAAAAGTAGGAAACTTAATTCTCTACAAAAAAGGTCTCTTAACATTTTGGCATAGCTCGCTTCGTTTCCGAGATATTTGCAGATTTATCTCAAGGGAAGGGGCCTAACGGACATATTTCGAGATATGTCTTCTTCTTGTTGTTCTTCTTCTGCACAGCTAAACTGGAAGTGGCATTTCCAGCTCGCAATAGTGCAGAGTTATCTCAAAGAAAGGAGCCACGGTGTTTCTGTATCTCTATTATGTTGGGGCGGCTTCGGAACTTTTAAATATCTTGATATATCTCGGGAACTACGCATCTGATCAAAAAATATCATAGAACATAAAAAGTAGGAAACTTAATTCTCTACAAAAAAGGTCTCTTAACATTTTGCCATAGCTCGCTTCGTTTCCTAGATATTTGCAGATTTATCTCAAGGGAAGGGGCCTGACGGACATATTTCGAGTTATTTCTTCTTCTTGTTGTACTTCTTCTGCACAGCTAAGCTGGAGGTGGCATTTGCAGCTCGCAGTAGTGCAGAGTTATCTCAAAGAAAGGGGCCACGGTGTTTCTGTATCTCTATTATGTTGGTGCGGCTTCGGAGCTTTTAAATATCTTGATATATCTCGAGAACTACGCATCTGACCAAATAATATCATAGAACATAAAAAGTAGGAAACTTAATTCTCTACAAATAAGGTCTCTTAACATTTTGCCATAGCTCGCTTCGTTTCCGAGATATTTGCAGATATATCTCGAGGGAAGGGGCCTGACGGACATATTTCGAGATATTTCTTCTTCTTGTTGTTCTTCTTCTGCACAGCTAAGCTGGAAGCGGCATTTGCGGCTCGCACTAGTGCAGAGTTATCTGAAAGAAAGGCGCCACGGTGTTGCTGTATCTCTATTATGTTGGTGCGGCTTCGGAACTTTTAAATATCTTGATATATCTCGAGAACTACGCATCGGATCAAAAAATATCATAGAACACAAAAAGTAGGAAACTTAATTCTCTACAAAAAAGGTCTCTTAACATTTTGCCATAGCTCGCTTCGTTACCGAGATATTTGCAGGTTTATCTCGAGGGAAGGGGCCTGACGGACATATTTCGAGATATTTCTTCTTCTTGTTGTTCTTCTTCTGCACAGCTAAGCTGGAAGTGGCATTTGCAGGTCGCAATAGTGCAGAGTTATCTGAAGGAAAGGGGCCACGGTGTTTCTGTATCTCTATTATGTTGGAGCGGCTTCGGATCTTTTAAATATCTCGATATATCTCGAAAACTACGCTTCTGATCAAAAAATATTATAGAACGTAAATTGTAGGAAACATAATTCTCTACAAAAACGGTCTCTTAACATTTTCCCATAGCTCGCTTCGTTTCCGAGATATTTGCAGATTTATCTCAAGGGAAGGGGCCTGACGGACATATTTCGAGATATTTCTTCTTCTTGTTGTTCTTCTTCTGCACAGCTAAGCTGGAAGTGGCATTTGCAGCTCGCAATAGTGCAGAGTTATCTCAAACAAAGGGGCCACGGTGTTTCTGTATCTCTATTATGTTGGTGCGGCTTCGGAACTTTTAAATATCTTGATGTATCTCGAGAACTACGCATCTGATCAAAAAATATCATAGAACATGAAAAGTAGGAAACTTAATTCTCTACAAAAAAGGTCTCTTAACATTTTGCCATAGCTCTCTTCGTTTCCGAGATATTTGCAGATTTATCTCAAGGGAAGGGGCCTGACGGACATATTTCGAGATATTTCTTCTTCTTGTTGTTCTTCTTCTGCACAGCTAAGCTGGAAGTGGCATTTGCAGCTCGCAATAGTGCAGAGTTATCTCAAAGAAAGGGGCCACGGTGTTTCTGTATCTCTATTATGTTGGTGCGGCTTCGGAACTTTTAAATATCTTGATATATCTCGAGAACTACGCATCTGATCAAAAAATATCATAGAACATAAAAAGTAGGAAACTTAATTCTCTACAAAAAAGGTCTCTTAACATTTTGCCATAGCTCGCTTCGTTTCCGAGATATTTGCAGATTTATCTCAAGGGAAGGGGCCTGACGGACATATTTCGAGATATTTCTTCTTCTTGTTGTTCTTCTTCTGCACAGATAAGCTGGAAGTGGCATTTGCGGCTCGCGCTAGTGCAGAGTTATCTCAAAGAAAGGGGCCACGGTGTTTCTGTATCTCTATTATGTTGGTGCGGCTTCGGAACTTTTAAATATCTCGATATATCTCGAAAACTACGCTTCTGATCAAAAAATATCATAGAACATAAATTGTAGGAAACATAATTCTCTACAAAAAAGGTCTCTTAACATTTTGCCATAGCTCTCTTCGTTTCCGAGATATTTGCAGATTTATCTCAAGGGAAGGGGCCTGACGGACATATTTCGAGATATTTCTTCTTCTTGTTGTTCTTCTTCTGCACAGCTAAGCTGGAAGTGGCATTTGCGGCTCGCACTAGTGCAGAGTTATCTCAAAGAAAGGGGCCACGGTGTTTCTGTATCTCTATTATGTTGGTGCGGCTTCGGAACTTTTAAATATCTTGATATATCTCGAGAACTACGCATCTGATCAAAAAATATCATAGAACATAAAAAGTAGGAAACTTAATTCTCTACAAAAAAGGTCTCTTAACATTTTGCCATAGCTCGCTTCGTTTCCGAGATATTTGCAGATTCAGCTCAAAGGAACTGGCCTGACGGACATATTTCGAGATATTTCTTCTTCTTGTTGTTCTTCCTCTGCACAGCTAAGCTGGAAGTGGCATTTGCAGCTCGCAATAGTGCAGAGTTATCTGAAAGAAAGGGGCCACGGTGTTGCTGTATCTCTATTAGGTTGGTGCGGCTTCGGAACTTTTAAATATCTTGATATATCTCGAGAACTCCGCATCTGATCAAAAAATATCATAGAACATAAAAAGTAGGAAACTTAATTCTCTACAAAAAAGGTCTCTTAACATTTTGCCATAGCTCGCTTCGTTTCCGAGATATTTGCAGATTTATCTCAAGGGAAGGGGCCTAACGGACATATTTCGAGATATGTCTTCTTCTTGTTGTTCTTCTTCTGCACAGCTAAGCTGGAAGCGGCATTTGCGGCTCGTACTAGTGCAGAGTTATCTCGAAGAAAGGGGCCACGGTGTTTCTGTATCTCTATTATGTTGGTGCGGCTTCGGAACTTTTAAATATCTCGATATATCTCGAAAACTACGCTTCTGATCAAAAAATATTATAGAGCATAAATTGTAGGAAACATAATTCTCTACAAAAAAGGTCTCTTAACATTTTGCCGTAGCTCGTTTCGTTTCCGAGATATTTGCAGATATGTCTCAAGGGAAGGGGCCTGACGGACATATTTCGAGATATTTCTTCTTCGTGTTGTTCTTCTTCTGCACAGCTAAACTGGAAGTGGCATTTCCAGCTCGCAATAGTGCAGTGTTATCTGAAAGAAAGGCGCCACGGTGTTGCTGTATCTCTATTATGTTGGTGCGGCTTCGGAACTTTTATATATCTTGATATATCTCGAGAACTACGCATCTGATCAAAAAATATCATAGAACACAAAAAGTAGGAAACTTAATTCTCTACAAAAAAGGTCTCTTAACATTTTGCCATAGCTCGCTTCGTTACCGAGATATTTGCAGGTTTATCTCGAGGGAAGGGGCCTGACTGACATATTTCGAGATATTTCTTCTTCTTGTTGTTCTTCTTCTGCACAGCTAAGCTGGAAGTGGCATTTGCAGGTCGCAATAGTGCAGAGTTATCTCAAGGAAAGGGGCCACGGTGTTTCTGTATCTCTATTATGTTGGTGCGGCTTCGGATCTTTTAAATATATCGATATATCTCGAAAACTACGCTTCTGATCAAAAAATATTATAGAACGTAAATTGTAGGAAACATAATTCTCTACAAAAAAGGTCTCTTAACATTTTCCCATAGCTCGCTTCGTTTCCGAGATATTTGCAGATTTATCTCAAGGGAAGGGGCCTGACGGACATATCTCGAGATATTTCTTCTTCTTGTTGTTCTTCTTCTGCACAGCTAAGCTGGAAGTGGCATTTGCAGCTCGCACTAGTGCAGAGTTATCTCAAACAAAGGGGCCACGGTGTTTCTGTATCTCTATTATGTTGGTGCGGCTTCGGATCTTTTAAATATCTCGATATATCTCGAGAACTACGCATCTGATCAAAAAATATCATAGAACATAAAACGTAGGAAACTTAATTCTCTACAAAAAAGGTCTCTTAACATTTTGCCATAGCTCGCTTCGTTTCCTAGATATTTGCAGATTTATCTCAAGGGAAGGGGCCTGACGGACATATTTCGAGATATTTCTTCTTCTTGTTGTTCTTCTTCTGCACAGCTAAACTGGAAGTGGCATTTGCAGCTCGCAATAGTGCAGAGTTATCTCAAAGAAAGGGGCCACGGTGTTTCTGTATCTCTATTATGTTGGTGCGGCTTCGGAACTTTTAAATATCTTGATATATCTCGAGAACTACGCGTCTGATCAAAAAATATCATAGAACATAAAAAGTAGCAAACTTAATTCTCTACAAAAAAGGTCTCTTAACATGTTGCCATAGCTCGCTTCGTTTCCGAGATATTTGCAGATTTATCTCAAGGGAAGGGGCCTGACGGACATATTTCGAGATATTTCTTCTTCTTGTTGTTCTTCTTCTGCACAGCTAAGCTGGAAGTGGCATTTGCAGCTCGCAATAGTGCAGAGTTATCTCAAAGAGAGGGGCCACGGTGTTTCTGTATCTCTATTATGTTGGTGCGGCTTCGGAACTTTTAAATATCTCGATATATCTCGAAAACTACGCTTCTGATCAAAAAATATCATAGAACATAAATTGTAGGAAACATAATTCTCTACAAAAAAGGTCTCTTAACATTTTGCCATAGCTCGCTTCGTTTCCGAGATATTTGCAGATATATCTCAAGGGAAGGGGCCTGACGGACATATTTCGAGATATTTCTTCTTCTTGTTGTTCTTCTTCTGCACAGCTAAGCTGGAAGTGGCATTTGCGGCTCGCACTAGTGCAGAGTTATCTCAAAGAAGGGGGCCACGGTGTTTCTGTATCTCTATTATGTTGGTGCGGCTTCGGAACTTTTAAATATCTTGATATATCTCGAGAACTACGCATCTGATCAAAAAATATCATAGAAGGTAAAAAGTAGGAAACTTAATTCTCTACAAAAAAGGTCTCTTAACATTTTGCCATAGCTCGCTTCGTTTCCGAGATATTTGCAGATTTATCTCAAGGGAAGGGGCCTGACGGACATATTTCGAGATATTTCTTCTTCTTGTTGTTCTTCTTCTGCACAGCTAAGCTGGAAGTGGCATTTGCGGCTCGCACTAGTGCAGAGTTATCTCAAAGAAGGGGGCCACGGTGTTTCTGTATCTCTATTATGTTGGTGCGGCTTCGGAACTTTTAAATATCTCGATATATCTCGAAAACTAGGCTTCTGATCAAAAAATATCATAGAACATAAATTGTAGGAAACATAATTCTCTACAAAAGACGTGTCTTAACATTTTGCCATAGCTCGCTTCGTTTCCGAGATATTTGCAGATTCAGCTCAAAGGAACGGGCCTGACGGACATATTTCGAGATATTTCTTCTTCTTGTTGTTCTTCCTCTGCACAGCTAAGCTGGAAGTGGCATTTGCAGCTCGCAATAGTGCAGAGTTATCTCAAAGAAAGGGGCCACGGTGTTTCTGTATCTCTATTATGTTGGTGCGGCTTCGGAACTTTTAAATATCTTGATATATCTCGAGAACTACGCATCTGATCAAAAAATATCATAGGACATAAAAAGTAGGAAACTTCATTCTCTACAAAAAAGGTCTCTTAACATTTTGCCATAGCTCGCTTCGTTTCCGAGATATTTGCAGATTTATCTCAAGGGAAGGGGCCTGACGGACATATTTCGAGATATTTCTTCTTCTTGTTGTTCTTCTTCTGCACAGCTAAGCTGGAAGTGGCATTTGCGGCTCGCACTAGTGCAGAGTTAGCTCAAAGAAAGGGGCCACGGTGTTTCTGTATCTCTATTATGTTGGTGCGGCTTCGGAACTTTTAAATATCTTGATATATCTCGAGAACTACGCATCTGATCAAAAAATATCATACTACATCAAAAGTAGGAAACTTAATTCTCTACAAGAAAGGTCTCTAAACATTTTGCCATAGCTCGCTTCGTTTCCGAGATATTTGCAGATTTATCTCAAGGGAAGGGGCCTAACGGACATATTTCGAGATATTTCTTCTTCTTGTTGTTCTTCTTCTTCACAGCTAAGCTGGAAGTGGCATTTGCAGCTCGCAATAGTGCAGAGTTATCTCAAAGAAAGGGGCCACGGTGTTTCTGTATCTCCATTATGTTGGTGCGGCTTCGGAACTTTTAAATATCTTGATATATCTCGAGAACTACGCATCTGATCAAAAAATATCATAGAAGATAAAAAGTAGGAAACTTAATTCTCTACAAAAAAGGTCTCTTAATATTTTGCCATAGCTCGCTTCGTTTCCGAGATATTTGCAGATTCAGCTCAAAGGAACGGGCCTGACGGACATATTTCGAGATATTTCTTCTTCTTGTTGTTCTTCCTCTGCACAGCTAAGCTGGAAGTGGCATTTGCAGCTCGCAATAGTGCAGAGTTATCTCAAAGAAAGGGGCCACGGTGTTTCTGTATCTCTATTATGTTGGTGCGGCTTCGGAACTTTTAAATATCTTGATATATCTCGAGAACTACGCATCTGATGAAAAAATATCATAGGACATAAAAAGTAGGAAACATAATGCTCTACAAAAAAGTTCTCTTAACATTTTCCCATAGCTCGCTTCGTTTCCGAGATATTTGCAGATTTATCTCAAGGGAAGGGGCCTGACGGACATATTTCGAGATATTTCTTCTTCTTGTTGTTCTTCTTCTGCACAGCTAAGCTGGAAGTGGCATTTGCGGCTCGCACTAGTGCAGAGTTATCTCAAAGAAAGGGGCCACGGTGTTTCTGTATCTCTATTATGTTGGTGCGGCTTCGGAACTTTTAAATATCTTGATATATCTCGAGAACTACGCATCTGATAAAAAAATATCACAGAACATAAAAAGTAGGAAACTTAATTCTCTACAAAAAAGGTCTCTTAACATTTTGCCATAGCTCGCTTCGTTTCCGAGATATTTGCAGATTTATCTCAAGGGAAGGGGCCTGACGGACATATTTCGAGATATTTCTTCTTCTTGTTGTTCTTCTTCTGCACAGCTAAGCTGGAAGTGGCATTTGCGGCTCGCACTAGTGCAGAGTTATCTCAAAGAAAGGGGCCACGGTGTTTCTGTATCTCTATTATGTTGGTGCGGCTTCGGAACTTTTAAATATCTTGATATATCTCGAAAACTACGCATCTGATCAAAAAATATCATACTACATCAAAAGTAGGAAACTTAATTCTCTACAAGAAAGGTCTCTAAACATTTTGCCATAGCTCGCTTCGTTTCCGAGATATTTGCAGATTTATCTCAAGGGAAGGGGCCTGACGGACATATTTCGAGATATTTCTTCTTCTTGTTGTTCTTCTTCTGCACAGCTAAGCTGGAAGTGGCATTTGCAGCTCGCAATAGTGCAGAGTTATCTCAAAGAGAGGGGCCACGGTGTTTCTGTATCTCTATTATGTTGATGCGGCTTCGGAACTTTTAAATATCTTGATATATCTCGAGAACTACGCATCTGCTCAAAAAATATCATACAAGATAAAAAGTAGGAAACTTAATTCTCTACAAAAAAGGTCTCTTAACATTTTGCCATAGCTCGCTTCGTTTCCGAGATATTTGCAGATTTATCTCAAGGGAAGGGGCCTGACGGACATATTTCGAGATATTTCTTCTTCTTGTTGTTCTTCTTCTGCACAGCTAAGCTGGAAGTGGCATTTGCGGCTCGCACTAGTGCAGAGTTACCTCAAAAGAAAGGGGCCACGGTGTTTCTGTATCTCTATTATGTTGGTGCGGCTTCGGAACTTTTAAATATATCGATATATCACGAAAACTACGCTTCTGATCAAAAAATATCATAGAACATAAATTGTAGGAAACATAATTCTCTACAAAAAACGTCTCTTAACATTTTGCCATAGCTCGCTTCGTTTCCGAGATATTTGCAGATTCAGCTCAAAGGAACGGGCCTGACGGACATATTTCGAGATATTTCTTCTTCTTGTTGTTCTTCCTCTGCACAGCTAAGCTGGGAGTGGCATTTGCAGCTCGCAATAGTGCAGAGTTATCTCAAAGAAAGGGGCCACGGTGTTTCTGTATCTCTATTATGTTGGTGCGGCTTCGGAACTTTTAGATATCTCGATATATCCCGAGAACTACGCATCTGATCAAAAAATATCATAGGACATAAAAAGTAGGAAACATAATTCTCTACAAAAAAGGTCTCTTAACATTTTGCCATAGCTCGCTTCGTTTCCGAGATATTTGCAGATTTATCTGAAGGGTAGGGGCCTGACGGACATATTTCGAGATATTTCTTCTTCTTGTTGATCTTCTTCTGCACGGCTAAGCTGGAAGTGGCATTTGCGGCTCGCACTAGTGCAGAGTTATCTCAAAGAAAGGGGCCACGGTGTTTCTGTATCTCTATTATGTTGGTGCGGCTTCGGAACTTTTAAATATCTTGATATATCTCGAGAACTACGCATCTGATCAAAAAATATCATAGAACATAAAAAGTAGGAAACTTAATTCTCTACAAATAAGGTCTATTAACATTTTGCCATAGCTCGCTTCGTTTCCGAGATATTTGCAGATTTATCTCAAGGGAAGGGGCCTGACGGACATATTTCGATATTTCTTCTTCTTGTTGTTCTTCTTCTGCACAGCTAAGCTGGAAGTGGCATTTGCGGCTCGCACTAGTGCAGAGTTATCTCAAAGAAAGGGGCCACGGTGTTTCTGTATCTCTATTATGTTGGTGCGGCCTAGGAACTTTTAAATATCTTGATATATCTCGAGAACTACGCATCTGATCAAAAAATATCATAGAACCTAAAAAGTAGGAAACATCATTCTCTACAAAAGACGTCTCTTAACATTTTGCCATAGCTCGCTTCGTTTCCGAGTTATTTGCAGATTCAGCTCAAAGGAACGGGCCTGACGGACATATTTCGAGATATTTCTTCTTCTTGTTGTTCTTCCTCTGCACAGCTAAGCTGGAAGTGGCATTTGCAGCTCGCAATAGTGCAGAGTTATCTCAAAGAAAGGGGCCACGGTGTTTCTGTATCTCTATTATGTTGGTGCGGCTTCGGAACTTTTAAATATCTTGATATATCTCGAGAACTACGCATCTGATCAAAAAATATCATAGAACATAAAAAGTAGGAAACATCATTCTCTACAAAAGACGTCTCTTAACATTTTGCCATAGCTCGCTTCGTTTCAGAGATATTTGCAGATTCAGCTCAAAGGAACGGGCCGGACGGACATATTTCGAGATATTTCTTCTTCTTGTTGTTCTTCCTCTGCACAGCTAAGCTGGAAGTGGCATTTGCAGCTCGCAATAGTGCAGAGTTATCTCAAAGAAAGGGGCCACGGTGTTTCTGTATCTCTATTATGTTGGTGCGGCTTCGGAACTTTTAAATATCTTGATATATCTCGAGAACTACGCATCTGATCAAAAAATATCATAGGACATAAAAAGTAGGAAACTTAATTCTCTACAAAAAAGGTCTCTTAACATTTTGCCATAGCTCGCTTCGTTTCCGAGATATTTGCAGATTTATCTCAAGGGAAGGGGCCTGACGGACATATTTCGAGATATTTCTTCTTCTTGTTGTTCTTCTTCTGCACAGCTAAGCTGGAAGTGGCATTTGCGGCTCGCACTAGTGCAGAGTTATCTCAAAGAAAGGGGCCACGGTGTTTCTGTATCTCTATTATGTTGGTGCGGCTTCGGAACTTTTAAATATCTCGATATATCTCGAAAACTACGCTTCTGATCAAAAAATATCATAGAACATAAATTGTAGGAAACATAATTCTCTACAAAAAAGGTCTCTTAAGATTTTGCCATAGCTCGCTTCGTTTCCGAGATATTTGCAGATATATCTCAAGGGAAGGGGCCTGACGGACATATTTCGAGATGTTTCTTCTTCTTGTTGTTCTTCTTCTGCACAGCTAAGCTGGAAGTGGCATTTGCAGGTCGCAATAGTGCGGAGTTATCTCAAAGAAAGGGGCCACGGTGTTTCTGTATCTCTATTATGTTGGTGCGGCTTCGGAACTTTTAAATATCTTGATATATCTCGAGAACTACGCATCTGATCAAAAAATATCATAGAACATAAAAAGTCGGAAACTTAATTCTCTACAAAAAAGGTCTCTTAACATTTTGCCATAGCTCTCTTCGTTTCCGAGATATTTGCAGATTTATCTCAAGGGAAGGGGCCTGACGGACATATTTCGAGATATTTCTTCTTCTTGTTGTTCTTCTTCTGCACAGCTAAGCTGGAAGTGGCATTTGCAGCTCGCAATAGTGCAGAGTTATCTCAAAGAAAGGGGCCACGATGTTTCTGTATCTCTATTATGTTGGTGCGGCTTCGGAACTTTTAAATATCTTGATATATCTCGAGAACTACGCATCTGATCAAAAAATATCATAGAACATAGAAAGTAGGAAACTTAATTCTCTACAAAAAAGGTCTCTTAACATTTTGCCATAGCTCGCTTCGTTTCCGAGATATTTGCAGCTTTATCTCAAGGGAAGGGGCCTGACGGACATATTTCGAGATATTTCTTCTTCTTGTTGTTCTTCTTCTGCACAGCTAAGCTGGAAGTGGCATTTGCAGCTCGCAATAGTGGAGTTATCTCAAAGAGAAGGGCCACGGTGTTTCTGTATCTCTATTATGTTGGTGCGGCTTCGGAACTTTTAAATATCTTGATATATCTCGAGAACTACGCATCTGATCAAAAAATATCATAGAAGATAAAAAGTAGGAAACTTAATTCTCTACAAAAAAGGTCTCTTAATATTTTGCCATAGCTCGCTTCGTTTCCGAGATATTTGCAGATTCAGCTCAAAGGAACGGGCCTGACGGACATATTTCGAGATATTTCTTCTTCTTGTTGTTCTTCCTCTGCACAGCTAAGCTGGAAGTGGCATTTGCAGCTCGCAATAGTGCAGAGTTATCTCAAAGAAAGGGGCCACGGTGTTTCTGTATCTCTATTATGTTGGTGCGGCTTCGGAACTTTTAAATATCTTGATATATCTCGAGAACTACGCATCTGATGAAAAAATATCATAGGACATAAAAAGTAGGAAACATAATGCTCTACAAAAAAGTTCTCTTAACATTTTCCCATAGCTCGCTTCGTTTCCGAGATATTTGCAGATTTATCTCAAGGGAAGGGGCCTGACGGACATATTTCGAGATATTTCTTCTTCTTGTTGTTCTTCTTCTGCACAGCTAAGCTGGAAGTGGCATTTGCGGCTCGCACTAGTGCAGAGTTATCTCAAAGAAAGGGGCCACGGTGTTTCTGTATCTCTATTATGTTGGTGCGGCTTCGGAACTTTTAAATATCTTGATATATCTCGAGAACTACGCATCTGATAAAAAAATATCACAGAACATAAAAAGTAGGAAACTTAATTCTCTACAAAAAAGGTCTCTTAACATTTTGCCATAGCTCGCTTCGTTTCCGAGATATTTGCAGATTTATCTCAAGGGAAGGGGCCTGACGGACATATTTCGAGATATTTCTTCTTCTTGTTGTTCTTCTTCTGCACAGCTAAGCTGGAAGTGGCATTTGCGGCTCGCACTAGTGCAGAGTTATCTCAAAGAAAGGGGCCACGGTGTTTCTGTATCTCTATTATGTTGGTGCGGCTTCGGAACTTTTAAATATCTTGATATATCTCGAAAACTACGCATCTGATCAAAAAATATCATACTACATCAAAAGTAGGAAACTTAATTCTCTACAAGAAAGGTCTCTAAACATTTTGCCATAGCTCGCTTCGTTTCCGAGATATTTGCAGATTTATCTCAAGGGAAGGGGCCTGACGGACATATTTCGAGATATTTCTTCTTCTTGTTGTTCTTCTTCTGCACGGCTAAGCTGGAAGTGGCATTTGCAGCTCGCAATAGTGCAGAGTTATCTCAAAGAGAGGGGCCACGGTGTTTCTGTATCTCTATTATGTTGATGCGGCTTCGGAACTTTTAAATATCTTGATATATCTCGAGAACTACGCATCTGCTCAAAAAATATCATACAAGATAAAAAGTAGGAAACTTAATTCTCTACAAAAAAGGTCTCTTAACATTTTGCCATAGCTCGCTTCGTTTCCGAGATATTTGCAGATTTATCTCAAGGGAAGGGGCCTGACGGACATATTTCGAGATATTTCTTCTTCTTGTTGTTCTTCTTCTGCACAGCTAAGCTGGAAGTGGCATTTGCGGCTCGCACTAGTGCAGAGTTACCTCAAAAGAAAGGGGCCACGGTGTTTCTGTATCTCTATTATGTTGGTGCGGCTTCGGAACTTTTAAATATATCGATATATCACGAAAACTACGCTTCTGATCAAAAAATATCATAGAACATAAATTGTAGGAAACATAATTCTCTACAAAAAACGTCTCTTAACATTTTGCCATAGCTCGCTTCGTTTCCGAGATATTTGCAGATTCAGCTCAAAGGAACGGGCCTGACGGACATATTTCGAGATATTTCTTCTTCTTGTTGTTCTTCCTCTGCACAGCTAAGCTGGGAGTGGCATTTGCAGCTCGCAATAGTGCAGAGTTATCTCAAAGAAAGGGGCCACGGTGTTTCTGTATCTCTATTATGTTGGTGCGGCTTCGGAACTTTTAGATATCTCGATATATCCCGAGAACTACGCATCTGATCAAAAAATATCATAGGACATAAAAAGTAGGAAACATAATTCTCTACAAAAAAGGTCTCTTAACATTTTGCCATAGCTCGCTTCGTTTCCGAGATATTTGCAGATTTATCTGAAGGGTAGGGGCCTGACGGACATATTTCGAGATATTTCTTCTTCTTGTTGATCTTCTTCTGCACGGCTAAGCTGGAAGTGGCATTTGCGGCTCGCACTAGTGCAGAGTTATCTCAAAGAAAGGGGCCACGGTGTTTCTGTATCTCTATTATGTTGGTGCGGCTTCGGAACTTTTAAATATCTTGATATATCTCGAGAACTACGCATCTGATCAAAAAATATCATAGAACATAAAAAGTAGGAAACTTAATTCTCTACAAATAAGGTCTATTAACATTTTGCCATAGCTCGCTTCGTTTCCGAGATATTTGCAGATTTATCTCAAGGGAAGGGGCCTGACGGACATATTTCGATATTTCTTCTTCTTGTTGTTCTTCTTCTGCACAGCTAAGCTGGAAGTGGCATTTGCGGCTCGCACTAGTGCAGAGTTATCTCAAAGAAAGGGGCCACGGTGTTTCTGTATCTCTATTATGTTGGTGCGGCCTAGGAACTTTTAAATATCTTGATATATCTCGAGAACTACGCATCTGATCAAAAAATATCATAGAACCTAAAAAGTAGGAAACATCATTCTCTACAAAAGACGTCTCTTAACATTTTGCCATAGCTCGCTTCGTTTCCGAGTTATTTGCAGATTCAGCTCAAAGGAACGGGCCTGACGGACATATTTCGAGATATTTCTTCTTCTTGTTGTTCTTCCTCTGCACAGCTAAGCTGGAAGTGGCATTTGCAGCTCGCAATAGTGCAGAGTTATCTCAAAGAAAGGGGCCACGGTGTTTCTGTATCTCTATTATGTTGGTGCGGCTTCGGAACTTTTAAATATCTTGATATATCTCGAGAACTACGCATCTGATCAAAAAATATCATAGAACATAAAAAGTAGGAAACATCATTCTCTACAAAAGACGTCTCTTAACATTTTGCCATAGCTCGCTTCGTTTCAGAGATATTTGCAGATTCAGCTCAAAGGAACGGGCCGGACGGACATATTTCGAGATATTTCTTCTTCTTGTTGTTCTTCCTCTGCACAGCTAAGCTGGAAGTGGCATTTGCAGCTCGCAATAGTGCAGAGTTATCTCAAAGAAAGGGGCCACGGTGTTTCTGTATCTCTATTATGTTGGTGCGGCTTCGGAACTTTTAAATATCTTGATATATCTCGAGAACTACGCATCTGATCAAAAAATATCATAGGACATAAAAAGTAGGAAACTTAATTCTCTACAAAAAAGGTCTCTTAACATTTTGCCATAGCTCGCTTCGTTTCCGAGATATTTGCAGATTTATCTCAAGGGAAGGGGCCTGACGGACATATTTCGAGATGTTTCTTCTTCTTGTTGTTCTTCTTCTGCACAGCTAAGCTGGAAGTGGCATTTGCAGGTCGCAATAGTGCGGAGTTATCTCAAAGAAAGGGGCCACGGTGTTTCTGTATCTCTATTATGTTGGTGCGGCTTCGGAACTTTTAAATATCTTGATATATCTCGAGAACTACGCATCTGATCAAAAAATATCATAGAACATAAAAAGTCGGAAACTTAATTCTCTACAAAAAAGGTCTCTTAACATTTTGCCATAGCTCTCTTCGTTTCCGAGATATTTGCAGATTTATCTCAAGGGAAGGGGCCTGACGGACATATTTCGAGATATTTCTTCTTCTTGTTGTTCTTCTTCTGCACAGCTAAGCTGGAAGTGGCATTTGCAGCTCGCAATAGTGGAGTTATCTCAAAGAGAAGGGCCACGGTGTTTCTGTATCTCTATTATGTTGGTGCGGCTTCGGAACTTTTAAATATCTTGATATATCCCGAGAACTACGCATCTGATCAAAAAATATCATAGAACATAAAAAGTAGGAAACTTAATTCTCTACAAAATAGGTCTCTTAACAGTTTGCCATAGCTCGCTTCGTTTCCGAGATATTTGCAGATATATCTCAAGGGAAGGGGCCTGACGGACATATTTCGAGATATTTCTTCTTCTTGTTGTTCCTCTTCTGCACAGCTAAGCTGGAAGTGGCATTTACAGCTCGCAATAGTGCAGAGTTATCTCAAAGAAAGGGGCCACGGTGTTTCTGTATCTCTATTATGTTGGTGCGGCTTCGGAACTTTTAAATATCTTGATATATCTCGAGAACTACGCATCTGATCAAAAAATATCATAGAACATAAAAAGTAGGAAACATCATTCTCTACAAAAGACGTCTCTTAACATTTTGCCATAGCTCGCTTCGTTTCCGAGATATTTGCAGATTCAGCTCAAAGGAACGGGCCTGACGGACATATTTCGAGATATTTCTTCTTCTTGTTGTTCTTCCTCTGCACAGCTAAGCTGGAAGTGGCATTTGCAGCTCGCAATAGTGCAGAGTTATCTCAAAGAAAGGGGCCACGGTGTTTCTGTATCTCTATTATGTTGGTGCGGCTTCAGAACTTTTAAATATCTTGATATATCTCGAGAACTACGCATCTCATCAAAAAATATCATAGGACATAAAACGTAGGAAACTTAATTCTCTACAAAAAAGGTCTCTTAACATTTTGCCATAGCTCGCTTCGTTTCCGAGATATTTGCAGATTTATCTCAAGGGAAGGGGCCTGACGGACATATTTCGAGATATTTCTTCTTCTTGTTGTTCTTCTTCTGCACAGCTAAGCTGGAAGTGGCATTTGCGGCTTGCACTAGTGCAGAGTTATCTCAAAGAAAGGGGCCACGGTGTTTCTGTATCTCTATTATGTTGGTGCGGCTTCGGAACTTTTAAATATCTTGATATATCTCGAGAACTACGCATCTGATCAAAAAATATCATAGAACATAAAAAGTAGGAAACTTAATTCTCTACAAAAAAGGTCTCTTAACATTTTGCCATAGCTCTCTTCGTTTCCGAGATATTTGCAGATTTATCTCAAGGGAAGGGGCCTGACGGACATATTTCGTGATATTTCTTCTTCTTGTTGTTCTTCTTCTGCACAGCTAAGCTGGAAGTGGCATTTGCAGGTCGCAATAGTGCGGAGTTATCTCAAAGAAAGGGGCCACGGTGTTTCTGTATCTCTATTATGTTGGTGCGGCTTCGGAACTTTTAAATATCTTGATATATCTCGAGAACTACGCATCTGATCAAAAAATATCATACTAAATCAAAAGTAGGAAACTTAATTCTCTACAAGAAAGGTCTCTAAACATTTTGCCATAGCTCGCTTCGTTTCCGAGATATTTGCAGATTCAGCTCAAAGGAAGGGGCCTGACGGACATATTTCGAGATATTTCTTCTTCTTGTTGTTCTTCCTCTGCACAGCTAAGCTGGAAGTGGCATTTGCAGCTCGCAATAGTGCAGAGTTATCTCAAAGAAAGGGGCCACGATGTTTCTGTATCTCTATTATGTTGGTGCGGCTTCGGAACTTTTAAATATCTTGATATATCTCGAGAACTACGCTTCTGATCAAAAAATATCATAGAACGTAAATTGTAGGAAACATAATTCTCTACAAAAAAGGTCTCTTAACATTTTGCCATCGCTCGCTTGGTTTCCGAGATATTTGCAGATTTATCTCAAGGGAAGGGGCCTGACGGACTCATTTCGAGATATTTCTTCATCTTGTTGTTCTTCTTCTGCACAGCTAAGCTGGAAGTGGCATTTGCGGCTCGCACTAGTGCAGAGTTATCTCAAAGAAAGGGGCCACGGTGTTTCTGTATCTCTATTATGTTGGTGCGGCTTCGGAACTTTTAAATATCTCGATATATCTCGAAAACTACGCTTCTGATCAAAAAATATCATAGAACAGGAATTGTAGGAAACATAATTCTCTACAAAAAAGGTCTCTTAACATTTTGCCATAGCTCGCTTCGTTTCCGAGATATTTGCAGATATATCTGAAGGGAAGGGGACTGACGGACATATTTCGAGATATTTCTTCTTCTTGTTGTTCTTCTTCTGCACAGCTAAGCTGGAAGTGGCATTTACAGCTCGCAATAGTGCAGAGTTATCTCAAAGAAAGGGGCCACGGTGTTTCTGTATCTCTATTATGTTGGTGCGGCTTCGGAACTTTTAAATATCTTGATATATCTCGAGAACTACGCATCTGATCAAAAAATATCATAGAACATAAAAAGTAGAAAACTTAATTCTCTACAAAAAAGGTCTCTTAACATTTTGCCATAGCTCGCTTCGTTTCCGAGATATTTGCAGATTTATCTCAAGGGAAGGGGCCTGACGGACATATTTCGAGATATTTCTTCTTCTTGTTGTTCTTCTTCTGCACAGCTAAGCTGGTAGTGGCATTTGCGGCTCGCACTAGTGCAGAGTTATCTCAAAGAAAGGGGCCACGGTGTTTCTGTATCTCTATTATGTTGGTGCGGCTTCGGAACTTTTAAATATCTTGATATATCTCGAGAACTACGCATCTGATCAAAAAATATCATACTAAATCAAAAGTAGGAAACTTAATTCTCTACAAGAAAGGTCTCTAAACATTTTGAGATAGCTCGCTTCGTTTCCGAGATATTTACAGATTTATCTCAAGGGAAGGGGCCTGACGGACATATTTCGAGATATTTCTTCTTCTTGTTGTTCTTCTTCTGCACAGCTAAGCTGGAAGTGGCATTTGCAGCTCGCAATAGTGCAGAGTTATCTCAAAGAGAGGGGCCACGGTGTTTCTGTATCTCTATTATGTTGGTGCGGCTTCGGAACTTTTAAATATCTTGATATATCTCGAGAACTACGCATCTGCTCAAAAAATATCACAGAACATAAAAAGTAGGAAACTTAATTCTCTACAAATAAGGTCTCTTAACATTTTGCCATAGCTCGCTTCGTTTCCGAGATATTTGCAGATTTATCTCAAGGGAAGGGGCCTGACGGACATATTTCGAGATATTTCTTCTTCTTGTTGTTCTTCTTCTGCACAGCTAAGCTGGAAGTGGCATTTGCAGCTCGCAATAGTGCAGAGTTATCTCAAAGAAAGGGGCCACGGTGTTTCTGTATCTCTATTATGTTGGTGCGGCTTCGGAACTTTTAAATATCTTGATATATCTCGAGAACTACGCGTCTGATCAAAAAATATCATCGAACATAAAAAGTAGGAAACTTAATTCTCTACAAATAAGGTCTCTTAACATTTTGCCATAGCTCGCTTCGTTTCCGAGATATTTGCAGATTTATCTCAAGGGAAGGGGCCTGACGGACATATTTCGAGATATTTCTTCTTCTTGTTGTTCTTCTTCTGCACAGCTAAGCTGGAAGTGGCATTTGCAGCTCGCAATAGTGCAGAGTTATCTCAAAGAAAGGGGCCACCGTGTTTCTGTATCTCTATTATGTTGGTGCGGCTTCGGAACTTTCAAATATCCCGATATATCTCGAAAACTACGCTTCTGATCAAAAAATATCATAGAACATAAATTGTAGGAAACATAATTCTCTACAAAAGACGTCTCTTAACATTTTGCCATAGCTCGCTTCGTTTCCGAGATATTTGCAGATTCAGCTCAAAGGAACGGGCCTGACGGACATATTTCGAGATATTTCTTCTTCTTGTTGTTCTTCCTCTGCACAGCTAAGCTGGAAGTGGCATTTGCGGCTCGCACTAGTGCAGAGTTATCTCAAAGAAAGGGGCCACGGTGTTTCAGTATCTCTATTATGTTGGTGCGGTTTCGGAACTTTTAAATATCTTGATATATCTCGAGAACTACGCATCTGATCAAAAAATATCATACAACATAAAAAGTAGGAAACTTAATTCTCTACAAATAAGGTCTCTTAACATTTTGCCATAGCTCGCTTCGTTTCCGAGATATTTGCAGATTTATCTCAAGGGAAGGGGCCTGACGGACATATTTCGAGATATTTCTTCTTCTTGTTGTTCTTCTTCTGCACAGCTAAGCTGGTAGTGGCATTTGCGGCTCGCACTAGTGCAGAGCTATCTCAAAGAAAGGGGCCACGGTGTTTCTGTATCTCTATTATGTTGGTGCGGCTTCGGAACTTTTAAATATCTTGATATATCTCGAGAACTACGCATCTGATCAAAAAATATCATACTAAATCAAAAGTAGGAAACTTAATTCTCTACAAGAAAGGTCTCTAAACATTTTGCCATAGCTCGCTTCGTTTCCGAGATATTTACAGATTTATCTCAAGGGAAGGGGCCTGACGGACATATTTCGAGATATTTCTTCTTCTTGTTGTTCTTCTTCTGCACAGCTAAGCTGGAAGTGGCATTTGCAGCTCGCAATAGTGCAGAGTTATCTCAAAGAGAGGGGCCACGGTGTTTCTGTATCTCTATTATGTTGGTGCGGCTTCGGAACTTTTAAATATCTTGATATATCTCGAGAACTACGCATCTGCTCAAAAAATATCACAGAACATAAAAAGTAGGAAACTTAATTCTCTACAAATAAGGTCTCTTAACATTTTGCCATAGCTCGCTTCGTTTCCGAGATATTTGCAGATTTATCTCAAGGGAAGGGGCCTGACGGACATATTTCGAGATATTTCTTCTTCTTGTTGTTCTTCTTCTGCACAGCTAAGCTGGAAGTGGCATTTGCGGCTCGCACTAGTGCAGAGTTATCTCAAAGAAAGGGGCCACGGTGTTTCAGTATCTCTATTATGTTGGTGCAGTTTCGGAACTTTTAAATATCTTGATATATCTCGAGAACTACGCATCTGATCAAAAAATATCATAGAACATAAAAAGTAGGAAACTTAATTCTCTACAAATAAGGTCTCTTAACATTTTGCCATAGCTCGCTTCGTTTCCGAGATATTTGCAGATTTATCTCAAGGGAAGGGGCCTGACGGACATATTTCGAGATATTTCTTCTTCTTGTTGTTCTTCTTCTGCACAGCTAAGCTGGAAGTGGCATTTGCAGCTCGCAATAGTGCAGAGTTATCTCAAAGAAAGGGGCCACCGTGTTTCTGTATCTCTATTATATTGGTGCGGCTTCGGAACTTTTAAATATCCCGATATATCTCGAAAACTACGCTTCTGATCAAAAAATATCATAGAACATAAATTGTAGGAAACATAATTCTCTACAAAAGACGTCTCTTAACATTTTGCCATAGCTCGCTTCGTTTCCGAGATAATTGCAGATTCAGCTCAAAGGAACGGGCCTGACGGACATATTTCGAGATATTTCTTCTTCTTGTTGTTCTTCCTCTGCACAGCTAAGCTGGAAGTGGCATTTGCAGCTCGCAATAGTGCAGAGTTATCTCAAAGAAAGGGGCCACGATGTTTCTGTATCTCTATTATGTTGGTGCGGCTTCGGAACTTTTAAATATCTTGATATATCTCGAGAACTACGCATCTGATCAAAAAATATCATAGAACATAAAAAGTAGGAAACTTAATTCTCTACAAAAAAGGTCTCTTAACATTTTGCCATAGCTCGCTTCGTTTCCGAGATATTTGCAGATTTATCTCAAGGGAAGGGGCCTAACGGACATATTTCGAGATATTTCTTCTTCTTGTTGTTCTTCTTCTGCACAGCTAAACTGGAAGTGGCATTTGCAGCTCGCAATTGTGCAGAGTTATCTCAAAGAGAGGGGCCACGGTGTTTCTGTATCTCTATTATGTTGGTGCGGCTTCGGAACTTTTAAATATCTTGATATATCTCGAGAACTACGTATCTGATCAAAAAATATCATAGAAGATAAAAAGTAGGAAACTTAATTCTCTACAAAAAAGGTCTCTTAACATTTTGCCATAGCTCGCTTCGTTTCCGAGATATTTGCAGATTTATCTCAAGGGAAGGGGCCTGACGGACATATTTCGAGATATTTCTTCTTCTTGTTGTTCTTCTTCTGCACAGCTAAGCTGGAAGTGGCATTTGCAGCTCGCAATAGTGCAGAGTTATCTCAAAGAAAGGGGCCACGGTGTTTCTGTATCTCTATTATGTTTGTGCGGCTTCGGAACTTTTAAATATCTTGATATATCTCGACAATTATGCATCTGATCAAAAAATATCACACAACATAAAAAGTAGGAAACTTAATTCTCTACAAAAAAGGTCTCTTAACATTTTGCCATAGCTCGCTTCGTTTCCGAGATATTTGCAGATTTATCTCAAGGGAAGTGTCCTGACGGACATATTTCGAGATATTTCTTCTTCTTGTTGTTCTTCTTCTGCACAGCTAAGCTGGAAGTGGCATTTGCAGCTCGCAATAGTGCAGATTTATCGCAAAGGAAGAGGCCACGGTGTTTCTGTACCTCTATTATGTTGGCGCAGCTTCGGAACTTTTAAATATCTTGATATATCTCGAGAACTACGCATCTGATCAAAAAATATCATAGAAGATAAAAAGTAGGAAACTTAATTCTCTGCAAAAAAGGTCTCTTAACATTTTCCCATAGCTGGCATCGTTTCCGAGATATTTGCAGATTTAGCTCAAGGGAAGGGGCCTGACGGACATACTCCGAGATATTTCTTCTTCTTGTTGTTCCTCTTCTGCACAGCTAAGCTGGAAGTGGCATTTGCAGCGCGCAATAGTGCAGAGTTATCTCAAAGAAAGGGGCCACGGTGTTTCTGTATCTCTATTATGTTGGTGCGGCTTCGGAACTTTTAAATATCTTGATATATCTCGAGAACTACGCATCTGATCAAAAAATATCATAGAACATAAAAAGTAGGAAACTTAATTCTCTACAAAAAAGGTCTCTTAACATTTTCCCATAGCTGGCATCGTTTCCGAGATATTTGCAGATATAGCTCAAGGGAAGGGGCCTGACGGACATATTCCGAGATATTTCTTCTTCTTGTTGTTCCTCTTCTGCACAGCTAAGCTGGAAGTGGCATTTGCAGCTCGCAATAGTGCAGAGTTATCTCAAAGAAAGAGGCCACGGTGTTTCTGTATCTCTATTATGTTGGTGCGGCTTCGGAACTTTTAAATATCTTGATATATCTCGAGAACTACGCATCTGATCAAAAAATATCATACAACATAAAAAGTAGGAAACTTAATTCTCTACAAAAAAGGTCTCTTAACATTTTGCCATAGCTCGCTTCGTTTCCGAGATATTTGCAGATTTATCTCAAGGGGAGGGGCCTGACGGACATATTTCGAGATATTTCTTCATCTTGTTGTTCTTCTTCTGCACAGCTAAGCTGGAAGTGGCATTTGCAGCGCGCAATAGTGCAGAGTTATCTCAAAGAAAGGGGCCACGGTGTTTCTGTATCTCTATTATGTTGGTGCGGCTTCGGAACTTTTAAATATCTCGATATATCCTGAAAACTACGCTTCTGATCAAAAAATATCAGAGAACGTAAATTGTAGGAAACATAATTCTCTACAAAAAAGGTCTCTTAACATTTTGCCATAGCTCGCTTCGTTTCCGAGATATTTGCTGATTTATCTCAAGGGAAGGGGCCTGACGGACATATTTCGAGATATTTCTTCTTCTTGTTGTTCTTCTTCTGCACAGCTAAGCTGGAAGTGGCATTTGCAGCGCGCGATAGTGCAGAGTTATCTCAAAGAAAGGGGCCACGGTGTTTCTGTATCTCTATTATGTTGGTGCGGCTTCGGAACTTTTAAATATCTTGATATATCTCGAGAACTACGCATCTGATCAAAAAATATCATAGAACATAAAAAGTAGGAAACTTAATTCTCTACAAAAAAGGTCTCTTAACATTTTCCCATAGCTGGCATCGTTTCCGAGATATTTGCAGATTTAGCTCAAGGGAAGGGGCCTGACGGACATACTCCGAGATATTTCTTCTTCTTGTTGTTCCTCTTCTGCACAGCTAAGCTGGAAGTGGCATTTGCAGCTCGCAATAGTGCAGAGTTATCTCAAAGAAAGAGGCCACGGTGTTTCTGTATCTCTATTATGTTGGTGCGGCTTCGGAACTTTTAAATATCTCGATATATCTCGAAAACTACGCTTCTGATCAAAAAATATCGGAGAACGTAAATTGTAGGAAACATAATTCTCTACAAAAAAGGTCTCTTAACATTTTGCCATAGCTCGCTTCGTTTCCGAGATATTTGCTGATTTATCTCAAGGGAAGGGGCCTGACGGACATATTTCGAGATATTTCTTCTTCTTGTTGTTCTTCTTCTGCACAGCTAAGCTGGAAGTGGCATATGCAGGTCGCAATAGTGCAGAGTTATCTCAAAGAAAGAGGCCACGGTGTTTCTGTATCTCTATTATGTTGGTGCGGCTTCGGAACTTTTAAATATCTTGATATATCTCGAGAACTACGCATCTGATCAAAAAATATCATACAACATAAAAAGTAGGAAACTTAATTCTCTACAAAAAAGGTCTCTTAACATTTTGCCATAGCTCGCTTCGTTTCCGAGATATTTGCAGATTTATCTCAAGGGGAGGGGCCTGACGGACATATTTCGAGATATTTCTTCATCTTGTTGTTCTTCTTCTGCACAGCTAAGCTGGAAGTGGCATTTGCAGCGCGCAATAGTGCAGAGTTATCTCAAAGAAAGGGGCCACGGTGTTTCTGTATCTCTATTATGTTGGTGCGGCTTCGGAACTTTTAAATATCTCGATATATCCTGAAAACTACGCTTCTGATCAAAAAATATCAGAGAACGTAAATTGTAGGAAACATAATTCTCTACAAAAAAGGTCTCTTAACATTTTGCCATAGCTCGCTTCGTTTCCGAGATATTTGCTGATTTATCTCAAGGGAAGGGGCCTGACGGACATATTTCGAGATATTTCTTCTTCTTGTTGTTCTTCTTCTGCACAGCTAAGCTGGAAGTGGCATTTGCAGCGCGCGATAGTGCAGAGTTATCTCAAAGAAAGGGGCCACGGTGTTTCTGTATCTCTATTATGTTGGTGCGGCTTCGGAACTTTTAAATATCTTGATATATCTCGAGAACTACGCATCTGATCAAAAAATATCATAGAACATAAAAAGTAGGAAACTTAATTCTCTACAAAAAAGGTCTCTTAACATTTTCCCATAGCTGGCATCGTTTCCGAGATATTTGCAGATTTAGCTCAAGGGAAGGGGCCTGACGGACATACTCCGAGATATTTCTTCTTCTTGTTGTTCCTCTTCTGCACAGCTAAGCTGGAAGTGGCATTTGCAGCTCGCAATAGTGCAGAGTTATCTCAAAGAAAGAGGCCACGGTGTTTCTGTATCTCTATTATGTTGGTGCGGCTTCGGAACTTTTAAATATCTCGATATATCTCGAAAACTACGCTTCTGATCAAAAAATATCGGAGAACGTAAATTGTAGGAAACATAATTCTCTACAAAAAAGGTCTCTTAACATTTTGCCATAGCTCGCTTCGTTTCCGAGATATTTGCTGATTTATCTCAAGGGAAGGGGCCTGACGGACATATTTCGAGATATTTCTTCTTCTTGTTGTTCTTCTTCTGCACAGCTAAGCTGGAAGTGGCATATGCAGGTCGCAATAGTGCAGAGTTATCTCAAAGAAAGGGGCCACGGTGTTTCTGTATCTCTATTATGTTGGTGCGGCTTCGGAACTTTCAAATATCTCGATATATCTCGAAAACTACGCTTCTGATCAAAAAATATCAGAGAACTTAGATTGTAGGAAACATAATTCTCTACAAAAAAGGTCTCTTATCATTTTGCCATAGCTCGCTTCGTTTCCGAGATATTTGCAGATATATCTCAAGGGAAGGGGCCTGACGGACATATTTCGAGATATTTCTTCTTCTTGTTGTTCTTCTTCTGCACAGCTAAGCTGGAAGTGGCATTTGCAGCGCGCAATAGTGCAGAGTTATCTCAAAGAAAGGGGCCACGGTGTTTCTGTATCTCTATTATGTTGGTGCGGCTTCGGAACTTTTAAAGATCTTGATATATCTCGAGAACTACGCATCTGATCAAAAAATATCAGAGAACGTAAATTGTAGGAAACATAATTCTCTACAAAAAAGGTCTCTTATCATTTTGCCATAGCTCGCTTCGTTTCCGAGATATTTGCAGATATATCTCAAGGGAAGGGGCCTGACGGACATATTTCGAGATTATTCTTCTTCTTGTTGTTCTTCTTCTGCACAGCTAAGCTGGAAGTGGCATTTGCAGCGCGCAATAGTGCAGAGTTATCTCAAAGAAAGGGGCCACGGTGTTTCTGTATCTCTATTATGTTGGTGCGGCTTCGGAACTTTTAAATATCTTGATATATCTCGAGAACTACGCATCTGATCAAAAAATATCATACAACATAAAAAGTAGGAAACTTAATTCTCTACAAAAAAGGTCTCTTAACATTTTGCCATAGCTCGCTTCGTTTCCGAGATATTTGCAGATTTATCTCAAGGGAAGGGGCCTGACGGACATATTTCGAGATATTTCTTCATCTTGTTGTTCTTCTTCTGCACAGCTAAGCTGGAAGTGGCATTTGCAGCGCGCAATAGTGCAGAGTTATCTCAAAGAAAGGGGCCACGGTGTTTCTGTATCTCTATTATGTTGGTGCGGCTTCGGAACTTTTAAATATCTCGATATATCTCGAAAACTACGCTTCTGATCAAAAAATATCAGAGAACGTAAATTGTAGGAAACATAATTCTCTACAAAAAAGGTCTCTTAACATTTTGCCATAGCTCGCTTCGTTTCCGAGATATTTGCTGATTTATCTCAAGGGAAGGGGCCTGACGGACATATTTCGAGATATTTCTTCTTCTTGTTGTTCTTCTTCTGCACAGCTACGCTGGAAGTGGCATTTGCAGCGCGCAATAGTGCAGAGTTATCTCAAAGAAAGGGGCCACGGTGTTTCTGTATCTCTATTATGTTGGTGCGGCTTCGGAACTTTTAAATATCTTGATATATCTCGAGAACTACGCATCTGATCAAAAAATATCATAGAACATAAAAAGTAGGAAACTTAATTCTCTACAAAAAAGGTCTCTTAACATTTTCCCATAGCTGGCATCGTTTCCGAGATATTTGCAGATTTAGCTCAAGGGAAGGGGCCTGACGGATATATTCCGAGATATTTCTTCTTCTTGTTGTTCCTCTTCTGCACAGCTAAGCTGGAAGTGGCATTTGCAGCTCGCAATAGTGCAGAGTTATCTCAAAGAAAGAGGCCACGGTGTTTCTGTACCTCTATTATGTTGGTGCAGCTTCGGAACTTTTAAATATCTTGATATATCTCGAGAACAACTCATCTGATCAAAAAATATCATAGAAGATAAAAAGTAGGAAACTTAATTCTCTACAAAAAAGGTCTCTTAACATTTTGCCATAGCTCGCTTCGTTTCCGAGATATTTGCAGATTTATCTCAAGGGAAGGGGCCTAACGGACATATTTCGAGATATTTCTTCTTCTTGTTGTTCTTCTTCTTCACAGCTAAGCTGGAAGTGGCATTTGCAGCTCGCAATAGTGCAGAGTTATCTCAAAGAAAGGGGCCACGGTGTTTCTGTATCTCTATTATGTTGGTGCGGCTTCGGAACTTTTAAATATCTCGATATATCTCGAAAACTACGCTTCTGATCAAAAAATATCGTAGAACATAAATTGTAGGAAACATAATTCTCTACAAAAAAGGTCTCTTAACATTTTCCCATAGCTGGCATCGTTTCCGAGATATTTGCAGATTTATCTCAAGGGAAGGGGCCTAACGGACATATTTCGAGATATTTCTTCTTCTTGTTGTTCTTCTTCTTCACAGCTAAGCTGGAAGTGGCATTTGCAGCTCGCAATAGTGCAGAGTTATCTCAAAGAAAGGGGCCACGGTGTTTCTGTATCTCTATTATGTTGGTGCGGCTTTGGAACTTTTAAATATCTCGATATATCTCGAAAACTACGCTTCTGATCAAAAAATATCGTAGAACATAAATTGTAGGAAACATAATTCTCTACAAAAAAGGTTTCTTAACGTTTTGCCATAGCTCGCTTCATTTCCGAGATATTTGCAGATTTATCTCAAGGGAAGGGGCCTGACGGACATATTTCGAGATATTTCTTCTTCTTGTTGTTCTTCTTCTGCACAGCTAAGCTGGAAGTGGCATTTGCAGCTCGCAATAGTGCAGAGTTATCTCAAAGAAAGGGGCCACGGTGTTTCTGTATCTCTATTATGTTGGTGCGGCTTCGGAACTTTTAAATATCTCGATATATCTCGAGAACTACGCATCTGATCAAAAAATATCATAGAACATAAAAAGTAGGAAAGTTAATTCTCTACAAATAAGGTCTCTTAACATTTTGCCATAGCTCGCTTCGTTTCCGAGATATTTGCAGATTTATCTCAAGGGAAGGGGCCTGACGGACATATTTCGAGATATTTCTTCTTCTTGTTGTTCTTCTTCTGCACAGCTAAGCTGGAAGTGGCATTTGCAGCGCGCAATAGTGCAGAGTTATCTCAAAGAAAGAGGCCACGGTGTTTCTGTATCTCTATTATGTTGGTGCGGCTTCGGAGCTTTTAAATATCTTGATATATCTCGAGAACTACGCATCTGATCAAAAAATATCATAGAACATAAAAAGTAGGAAACTTAATTCTCTACAAAAGAGGTCTCTTAACATTTTCCCATAGCTGGCATCGTTTCCGAGATATTTGCAGATTTAGCTCAAGGGAAGGGGCCTGACGGATATATTCCGAGATATTTCTTCTTCTTGTTGTTCCTCTTCTGCACAGCTAAGCTGGAAGTGGCATTTGCAGCTCGCAATAGTGCAGAGTTATCTCAAAGAAAGAGGCCACGGTGTTTCTGTACCTCTATTATGTTGGTGCAGCTTCGGAACTTTTAAATATCTTGATATATCTCGAGAACAACTCATCTGATCAAAAAATATCATAGAAGATAAAAAGTAGGAAACTTAATTCTCTACAAAAAAGGTCTCTTAACATTTTGCCATAGCTCGCTTCGTTTCCGAGATATTTGCAGATTTATCTCAAGGGAAGGGGCCTAACGGACATATTTCGAGATATTTCTTCTTCTTGTTGTTCTTCTTCTTCACAGCTAAGCTGGAAGTGGCATTTGCAGCTCGCAATAGTGCAGAGTTATCTCAAAGAAAGGGGCCACGGTGTTTCTGTATCTCTATTATGTTGGTGCGGCTTTGGAACTTTTAAATATCTCGATATATCTCGAAAACTACGCTTCTGATCAAAAAATATCGTAGAACATAAATTGCAGGAAACATAATTCTCTACAAAAAAGGTTTCTTAACGTTTTGCCATAGCTCGCTTCGTTTCCGAGATATTTGCAGATTTATCTCAAGGGAAGGGGCCTGACGGACATATTTCGAGATATTTCTTCTTCTTGTTGTTCTTCTTCTGCACAGCTAAGCTGGAAGTGGCATTTGCAGCTCGCAATAGTGCAGAGTTATCTCAAAGAAAGGGGCCACGGTGTTTCTGTATCTCTATTATGTTGGTGCGGCTTCGGAACTTTTAAATATCTCGATATATCTCGAGAACTACGCATCTGATCAAAAAATATCATAGAACATAAAAAGTAGGAAAGTTAATTCTCTACAAATAAGGTCTCTTAACATTTTGCCATAGCTCGCTTCGTTTCCGAGATATTTGCAGATTTATCTCAAGGGAAGGGGCCTGACGGACATATTTCGAGATATTTCTTCTTCTTGTTGTTCTTCTTCTGCACAGCTAAGCTGGAAGTGGCATTTGCAGCGCGCAATAGTGCAGAGTTATCTCAAAGAAAGGGGCCACGGTGTTTCTGTATCTCTATTATGTTGGTGCGGCTTCGGAACTTTTAAATATCTCGATATATCTCGAGAACTACGCATCTGATCAAAAAATATCATAGAACATAAAAAGTAGGAAAGTTAATTCTCTACAAATAAGGTCTCTTAACATTTTGCCATAGCTCGCTTCGTTTCCGAGATATTTGCAGATTTATCTCAAGGGAAGGGGCCTGACGGACATATTTCGAGATATTTCTTCTTCTTGTTGTTCTTCTTCTGCACAGCTAAGCTGGAAGTGGCATTTGCAGCGCGCAATAGTGCAGAGTTATCTCAAAGAAAGAGGCCACGGTGTTTCTGTATCTCTATTATGTTGGTGCGGCTTCGGAGCTTTTAAATATCTTGATATATCTCGAGAACTACGCATCTGATCAAAAAATATCATAGAACATAAAAAGTAGGAAACTTAATTCTCTACAAAAGAGGTCTCTTAACATTTTCCCATAGCTGGCATCGTTTCCGAGATATTTGCAGATTTAGCTCAAGGGAAGGGGCCTGACGGATATATTCCGAGATATTTCTTCTTCTTGTTGTTCCTCTTCTGCACAGCTAAGCTGGAAGTGGCATTTGCAGCTCGCAATAGTGCAGAGTTATCTCAAAGAAAGAGGCCACGGTGTTTCTGTACCTCTATTATGTTGGTGCAGCTTCGGAACTTTTAAATATCTTGATATATCTCGAGAACTACGCATCTGATCAAAAAATATCATAGAAGATAAAAAGTAGGAAAGTTAATTCTCTACAAAAAAGGTCTCTTAACATTTTGCCATCGCTCGCTTCGTTTCCGAGATATTTGCAGATTTATCTCAAGGGAAGGGGCCTAACGGACATATTTCGAGATATTTCTTCTTCTTGTTGTTCTTCTTCTTCACAGCTAAGCTGGAAGTGGCATTTGCAGCTCGCAATAGTTCAGAGTTATCTCAAAGAAAGGGGCCACGGTGTTTCTGTATCTCTATTATGTTGGTGCGGCTTCGGAACTTTTAAATATCTCGATATATCTCGAAAACTACGCTTCTGATCAAAAAATATCGTAGAACATAAATTGTAGGAAACATAATTCTCTACAAAAAAGGTCTCTTAACATTTTCCCATAGCTGGCATCGTTTCCGAGATATTTGCAGATTTATCTCAAGGGAAGGGGCCTAACGGACATATTTCGAGATATTTCTTCTTCTTGTTGTTCTTCTTCTTCACAGCTAAGCTGGAAGTGGCATTTGCAGCTCGCAATAGTGCAGAGTTATCTCAAAGAAAGGGGCCACGGTGTTTCTGTATCTCTATTATCTTGGTGCGGCTTCGGAGCTTTTAAATATTCCGATATATCTCGAAAACTACGCTTCTGATCAAAAAATATCGTAGAACATAAATTGTAGGAAACATAATTCTCTACAAAAAACGTTTCTTAACGTTTTGCCATAGCTCGCTTCGTTTCCGAGATATTTGCAGATTTATCTCAAGGGAAGGGGCCTGACGGACATATCTCGAGATATTTCTTCTTCTTGTTGTTCTTCTTCTGCACAGCTAAGCTGGAAGTGGCATTTGCAGCTCGCAATAGTGCAGAGTTATCTCAAAGAAAGGGGCCACGGTGTTTCTGTACCTCTATTATGTTGGTGCAGCTTCGGAACTTTTAAATATCTTGATATATCTCGAGAACTACGCATCTGATCAAAAAATATCGTAGAACATAAAAAGTAGGAAACCTAATTTTCTACAAAAAAGGTCTCTTAACATTTTGCCGTAGCTCGCTTCGTTTCCGAGATATTTGCAGATTTATCTCAAGGGAAGGGGCCTGACGGACATATTTCGAGATATTTCTTCTTCTTGTTGTACTTCTTCTGCACAGCTAAGCTGGAAGTGGCATTTGCAGCTCGCAATAGTGCAGAGTTATTTCAAAGAAAGGGGCCACGGTGTTTCTGTATCTCTATTATCTTGGTGCGGCTTCGGAGCTTTTAAATATCTCGATATATCTCGAGAACTATGCATCTGATCAAAAAATATCATAGAACATAAAAAGTAGGAAACATAATTCTCTACAAAAAGGGTTTCTTAACGTTTTGCCATAGCTCGCTTCGTTTCCGAGATATTTGCAGATTTATCTCAAGGGAAGGGGCCTGACGGACATATTTCGAGATATTTCTTCTTCTTGTTGTTCCTCTTCTGCACAGCTAAGCTGGAAGTGGCATTTGCAGCTCGCAATAGTGCAGAGTTATCTCAAAGAAAGAGGCCACGGTGTGTCTGTACCTCTATTATGTTGGTGCAGCTTCGGAACTTTTAAATATCTTGATATATCTCGAGAACTACGCATCTGATCAAAAAATATCATAGAACATAAAAAGTAGGAAACTTAATTCTCTACAAAAAAGGTCTCTTAACATTTTGGCATAGCTCGCTTCGTTTCCGAGATATTTGCAGATTTATCTCAAGGGAAGGGGCCTGACGGACATATTTCGAGATATTTCTTCTTCTTGTTGTTCTTCTTCTGCACAGCTAAACTGAAAGTGGCATTTCCAGCTCGCAATAGTGCAGAGTTATCCCAAAGAAAGGGGCCACGGTGTTTCTGTATCTCTATTATGTTGGTGCGGCTTCGGAACTTTTAAATATCTCGATATATCTCGAAAACTACGCTTCTGATCAAAAAATATCATGGAACATAAAAAGTAGGAAACATAATTCTCTAAAAAAAGGGTTTCTTAACGTTTTGCCATAGCTCGCTTCGTTTCCGAGATATTTGCAGATTTATCTCAAGGGAAGGGGCCTGACGGACATATTTCGAGATATTTCTTCTTCTTGTTGTACTTCTTCTGCACAGCTAAGCTGGAAGTGGCATTTGCAGCTCGCAATAGTGCAGAGTTATCTCAAAGAAAGGGGCCACGGTGTTTCTGTATCTCTATTATCTTGGTGCGGCTTCGGAGCTTTTAAATATCTCGATATATCTCGAAAACTACGCTTCTGATCAAAAAATATCGTAGAACATAAATTGTAGGAAACATAATTCTCTACAAAAACGGTTTCTTAACGTTTTGCCATAGCTCGCTTCGTTTCCGAGATATTTGCAGATTTATCTCAAGGGAAGGGGCCTGACGGACATATCTCGAGATATTTCTTCTTCTTGTTGTTCTTCTTCTGCACAGCTAAGCTGGAAGTGGCATTTGCAGCTCGCAATAGTGCAGAGTTATCTCAAAGAAAGGGGCCACGGTGTTTCTGTACCTCTATTATGTTGGTGCAGCTTCGGAACTTTTAAATATCTTGATATATATCGAGAACTACGCATCTGATCAAAAAATATCGTAGAACATAAAAAGTAGGAAACCTAATTTTCTACAAAAAAGGTCTCTTAACATTTTGCCGTAGCTCGCTTCGTTTCCGAGATATTTGCAGATTTATCTCAAGGGAAGGGTCCTGACGGACATATTTCGAGATATTTCTTCTTCTTGTTGTTCTTCTTCTGCACAGCTAAACTGAAAGTGGCATTTCCAGCTCGCAATAGTGCAGAGTTATCCCAAAGAAAGGGGCCACGGTGTTTCTGTATCTCTATTATGTTGGTGCGGCTTCGGAACTTTTAAATATCTCGATATATCTCGAAAACTACGCTTCTGATCAAAAAATCTCATAGAACATAAAAAGTAGGAAACATAATTCTCTACAAAAAAGGTTTCTTAACGATTTGCCATAGCTCGCTTCGTTTCCGAGATATTTGCAGATTTATCTCAAGGGAAGGGGCCTGACGGACATATTTCGAGATATTTCTTCTTCTTGTTGTACTTCTTCTGCACAGCTAAGCTGGAAGTGGCATTTGCAGCTCGCAATAGTGCAGAGTTATCTCAAAGAAAGGGGCCACGGTGTTTCTGTATCTCTATTATGTTGGTGCGGCTTCGGAACTTTTAAATATCTCGATATATCTCGAAAACTACGCTTCTGATCAAAAAATATCATAGACCGTAAATTGTAGGAAACTTAATTCTCTACAAAAAAGGTCTCTTAACATTTTGCCATAGCTCGCTTCGTTTCCGAGATATTTGCAGATTTATCTCACGGGAAGGGGACTAACGGACATATTTCGAGATATATCTTCTTCTTGTTGTTCTTCTTCTTTACAGCTAAGCTGGAAGTGGCATTTGCAGCTCGCAATAGTGCAGAGTTATCTCATAGAAAGGGGCCACGGTGTTTCTGTATCTCTATTATGTTGGTGCGGCTTCGGAACTTTTAAATATCTCGATATATCTCGAAAACTACGCTTCTAATCAAAAAATATCATAGAACATAAATTGTAGGAAACATAATTCTCTACAAGAAAGGTTTCTTAACGTTTTGCCATAGCTCGCTTCGTTTCCGAGATATTTGCAGATTTATCTGAAGGGAAGGGTCCTGACGGACATATTTCGAGATATTTCTTCTTCTTGTTGTTCTTCTTCTGCACAGCTAAGCTGGAAGTGGCATTTGCAGCTCGCAATAGTGCAGAGTTATCTCAAAGAACGGGGCCACGGTGTTTCTGTATCTCTATTATGTTGGTGCGGCTTCGGAACTATTAAATATCTCGATATATCTCGAGAACTACGCATCTGATCAAAAAATATCACAGAACATAAAAAGTAGGAAACTTAATTCTCTACAAATAAGGTCTCTTAACATTTTGCCATAGCTCGCTTCGTTTCCGAGATATTTGCCGATATATCTCAAGGGAAGTGGCCTGACGGACATATTTCGAGATATTTCTTCTTCTTGTTGTTCTTCTTCTGCACAGCTAAGCTGGAAGTGGCATTTGCAGCTCGCAATAGTGCAGAGTTATCTCAAAGAAAGAGGCCACGGTGTTTCTGTACCTCTGTTATGTTGGTGCAGCTTCGGAGCTTTTAAATATCTTGATATATCTCGAGAACTACGCATCTGATCAAAAAATATCATAGAACATAAAAAGTAGGAAACTTAATTCTCTACAAAAAAGGTATCTTAACATTTTGCCATAGCTCGCTTCGTTTCCGAGATATTTGCAGATTTATCTCAAGGGAAGGGGCCTGACGGACATATTTCGAGATATTTCTTCTTCTTGTTGTTCTTCTTCTGCACAGCTAAGCTGGAAGTAGCATTTGCAGGTCGCAATAGTGCAGAGTTATCTCAAAGAAAGGGGCTACGGTCTTTCTGTATCTCTATTATGTTGGTGCGGCTTCGGAACTTTTAAATATCTCGATATATCTCGAAAACTACGCTTCTGATCAAAAAATATCATAGACCGTAAATTGTAGGAAACATAATTCTCTACAAAAAAGGTCTCTTAACATTTTGCCATAGCTGGCTTCGTTTCCGAGATATTTGCAGATATATCTCAAGGGAAGTGGCCTGACGGACATATTTCGAGATATTTCTTCTTCTTGTTGTTCTTCTTCTGCACAGCTAAGCTGGAAGTGGCATTTGCAGCTCGCAATAGTGCAGAGTTATCTCAAAGAAAGAGGCCACGGTGTTTCTGTACCTCTATTATGTTGGTGCAGCTTCGGAACTTTTAAATATCTTGATATATCTCGAGAACTACGCATCTGATCAAAAAATATCATAGAAGATAAAAAGTAGGAAACTTAATTCTCTACAAAAAAGGTCTCTTAACATTTTGCCATAGCTCGCTTCGTATCCGAGATATTTGCAGATTTATCTCACGGGAAGGGGCCTAACGGACATATTTCGAGATATATCTTCTTCTTGTTGTTCTGCTTCTTTACAGCTAAGCTGGAAGTGGCATTTGCAGCTCACAATAGTGCAGAGTTATCTCAAAGAAAGGGGCTACGGTCTTTCTGTATCTCTATTATGTTGGTGCGGCTTCGGAACTTTTAAATATCTCGATATATCTCGAAAACTACGCTTCTGATCAAAAAATATCATAGAACATAAAAAGTAGGAAACTTAATTCTCTACAAAAAAGGTCTCTTAACATTTTCCCATAGCTGGCATCGTTTCCGAGATATTTGCAGATTTAGCTCAGGGGAAGGGGCCTGACGGACATATTCCGAGATATTTCTTATTCTTGTTGTTCTTCTTCTCCACAGCTAAGCTGGAAGTGACATTTGCAGCTCGCAATAGTGCAGAGTTATCTCAAAGAAAGGGGCCACGGTGTTTCTGTATCTCTATTATGTTGGTGCGGCTTCGGAACTTTTAAATATCTCGATATATCTCGAAAACTACGCCTCTGATCAGAAAATATCATAGAACATAAATTGTAGGAAACATAATTCTCTACAAAAAAGGTTTCTTAACGTTTTGCCATACCTCGCTTCGCTTCCGAGATATTTGCAGATTTATCTCAAGGGAAGGGGACTGACGGACATATTCCGAGATATTTCTTCTTCTTGTTGTTCCGCTTCTGCACAGCTAAGCTGGAAGTGGCATTTGCAGCTCGCAATAGTGCAGAGTTATCTCAAAGAAAGAGGCCACGGTGCTTCTGTACCTCTATTATGTTGGTGCAGCTTCGGAACTTTTAAATATCTTGATATATCTCGAGAACTACGCATCTGATCAAAAAATATCATAGAAGATGAAAAGTAGGAAACTTAATTCTCTACAAAAAAGGTCTCTTAACATTTTGCCATAGCTCGCTTCGTTTCCGAGAGATTTGCAGATTTATCTTATGGGAAGGGGGCTAACGGACATATTTCGAGATATTTCTTCTTCTTGTTGTTCTTCTTCTTCACAGCTAAGCTGGAAGTGGCATTTGCAGCTCGCAATAGTGCAGAGTTATCTCAAAGAAAGGGGCCACGGTGTTTCTGTATCTCTATTATGTTGGTGCGGCTTCGGAACTTTTAAATATCTCGATATATCTCGAAAACTACGCTTCTGATCAAAAAATATCATAGAACATAAATTGTAGGAAACATAATTCTCTACAAAAAAGGTTTCTTAACGTTTTGCCATAGATCGCTTCGTTTCCGAGATATTTGCCGATTTATCTCAAGGGAAGGGGCCTGACGGACATATTTCGAGATATTTCTTCTTCTTGTTGTTCTTCTTCTGCACAGCTAAGCTGGAAGTGGCATTTGCAGCTCGCAATAGTGCAGAGTTATCTCAAAGAAAGGGGCCACGGTGTTTCTGTATCTCTATTATGTTGGTGCGGCTTCGGGACTTTTAAATATCTCGATGTATCTCGAAAACTACGCTTCTGATCAAAAAATATCATAGAACATAAATTGTAGGAAACATAATTCTCTACAAGAAAGGTCTCTTAACGTTTTGCCATAGCTCGCTTCGTTTCCGAGATATTTGCAGATTTATCTCAAGGGAAGGGTCCTGACGGACATATTTCGAGATATTTCTTCTTCTTGTTGTTCTTCTTCTGCACAGCTAAACTGGAAGTGGCATTTCCAGCTCGCAATAGTGCAGAGTTATCCCGAAGAAAGGGGCCACGGTGTTTCTGTATCTCTATTATGTTGGTGCGGCTTCGGAACTTTTAAATATCTCGATATATCTCGAAAACTACGCTTCTGATCAAAAAATATCATAGAACATAAATTGTAGGAAACATAATTTTCTACAAAAAACGTCTCTTAACATTTTGCCATAGCTCGCTTCGTTTCCGAGATATTTGCAGATTCAACTCAAAGGAACTGGCCTGACGGACATATTTCGAGATATTTCTTCTTCTTGTTGTTCTTCTTCTGCACAGCTAAGCTGGAAGTGGCATTTGCAGCGCGCGATAGTGCAGAGTTATCTCAAAGAAAGAGGCCACGGTGTTTCTGTATCTCTATTATGTTGGTGCGGCTTCGGAACTTTTAAATATCTCGAGATATCTCGAGAACTACGCATCTGATCAAAAAATATCATAGAACATAAAAAGTAGGAAACTTAATTCTCTACAAAAAAGGTCTCTCAACATTTTCCCATAGCTGGCATCGTTTCCGAGATATTTGCAGATTTAGCTCAAGGGAAGGGGCCTGACGGACATATTCCGAGATATTTCTTCTTCTTGTTGTTCTTCTTCTTCACTGCTAAGCTGGAAGTGGCATTTGCAGCTCGCAATAGTGCAGAGTTATCTCAAAGAAAGGGGCCACGGTGTTTCAGTATCTCTATTATGTTGGTGCGGCTTCGGAACTTTTAAATATCTCGATATATCTCGAAAACTACGCTTCTGATCAAAAAATATCATAAAGCATAAATTGTAGGAAACATAATTCTCTACAAAAAAGGTCTCTTAACATTTTGCCATAGCTGGCTTCGTTTCCGAGATATTTGCAGATTTATCTCAAGGGAAGTGGCCTGACGGACATATTTCGAGATATTTTTTCTTCTTGTTGTTCTTCTTCTGCACAGCTAAGCTGGAAGTGGCATTTGCAGGTCGCAATAGTGCAGAGTTATCTCAAGGAAAATGGCCACGGTCTTTCTGTATCTCTATTATGTTGGTGCGGCTTCGGAACTTTTAAATATCTCGATATATCTCGAAAACTACGCTTCTGATCAAAAAATATCATAGAGCGTAAATTGTAGGAAACATAATTCTCTACAAAAAAGGTCTCTTAACATTTTGCCATAGCTGGCTTCGTTTACGAGATATTTGCAGATTTATCTCAAGGGAAGTGGCCTGACGGACATATTTCGAGATATTTCTTCTTCTTGTTGTTCTTCTTCTGCACAGCTAAGCTGGAAGTGGCATTTGCAGCTCGCAATAGTGCAGAGTTATCTCAAAGAAAGAGGCCACGGTGTTTCTGTACCTCTATTATGTTGGTGCAGCTTCGGAACTTTTAAATATCTTGATATATCTCGAGAACTACGCATCTGATCAAAAAATATCATAGAAGATAAAAAGTAGGAAACGTAATTCTCTACAAAAAAGGTTTCTTAACGTTTTGCCATAGCTCACTTCGTTTCCGAGATATTTGCAGATATATCTCAAGGGAAGGGTCCTGACGGACATATTTCGAGATATTTCTTCTTCTTGTTGTTCTTCTTCTGCACAGCTAAACTGGAAGTGGCATTTCCAGCTCGCAATAGTGCAGAGTTATCCCAAAGAAAGGGGCCACGGTGTTTCTGTATCTCTATTATGTTGGTGCGGCTTCGGAACTTTTAAATATCTCGATATATCTCGAAAACTACGCTTCTGATCAAAAAATATCATAGAACATAAATTGTAGGAGACATAATTCTCTACAAAAAAGGTTTCTTAACGTTTTGCCATAGCTCGCTTCGTTTCCGAGATATTTGCAGATATATCTCAAGGGAAGGGGCCTGACGGACATATTTCGAGATATTTCTTATTCTTGTTGTTCTTCTTCTCCACAGCTAAGCTGGAAGTGGCATTTGCAGCGCGCGATAGTGCAGAGTTATCTCAAAGAAAGAGGCCACGGTGTTTCTGTATCTCTATTATGTTGGTGCGGCTTCGGAACTTTTAAATATCTCGAGATATCTCGAGAACTACGCATCTGATCAAAAAATATCATAGAACATAAAAAGTAGGAAACTTAATTCTCTACAAAAAAGGTCTCTTAAGATTTTCCCATAGCTGGCATCGTTTCCGAGATATTTGCAGATTTAGCTCAAGGGAAGGGGCCTGACGGACATATTTCGAGATATTTCTTCTTCTTGTTGTTCTTCTTCTGCACAGCTAAGCTGGAAGTGGCATTTGCGGCTCGCACTAGTGCAGAGTTATCTCAAAGAAAGGGGCCAGGGTGTTTCTGTATCTCTATTATGTTGGTGCGGCTTCGGAACTTTTAAATATCTCCATATATCTCGAAAACTACGCTTCTGATCAAAAAATATCATAGAACATAAATTGTAGGAAACATAATTCTCTACAAAAAAGGTCTCTTGACATTTTGCCATAGCTCGCTTCGTTTCCGAGATATTTGCAGATATATCTCAAGGGAAGGGGCCTGACGGACATATTTCGAGATATGTCTTCTTCTTGTTGTTCTTCTTCTGCACAGCTAAGCTGGAAGTGGCATTTGCGGCTCGCACTAGTGCAGAGTTATCTCAAAGAAAGGGGCCACGGTGTTTCTGTATCTCTATTATGTTGGTGCGGCTTCGGAACTTTTAAATATCTCGATATATCTCGAAAACTACGCTTCTGATCAAAAAATATCATAGAACATAAATTGTAGGAAACATAATTCTCTACAAAAAACGTCTCTTAACATTTTGCCATAGCTCGCTTCGTTTCCGAGATGTTTGCAGATTTATCTCGAGGGAAGGGGCCTGACGGACATATTTCGACATATTTCTTCTTCTTGTTGTTCTTCTTCTGCACAGCTAAGCTGGAAGTGGCATTTGCTGCTCGCACTAGTGCAGAGTTATCTCAAAGAAAGGGGCCACGGTGTTTCTGTATCTCTATTATGTTGGTGCGGCTTCGGAACTTTTAAATATCTTGATATATCTCGAGAACTACGCATCTGATCAAAAAATATCATAGAACATAAATTGTAGGAAACTTAATTCTCTACAAAAAAGGTCCCTTAACATTTTGCCATAGCTGGCATCGTTTCCGAGATATTTGCAGATTTATCTCAAGGGAAGGGGTCTGACGGACATATTTCGAGATATTTCTTCTTCTTGTTGTTCTTCTTCTGCACAGCTAAGCTGGAAGTGGCATTTGCAGGTCGCAATAGTGCAGAGTTATCTCAAAGAAAGGGGCCACGGTGTTTCTGTATCTCTATTATGTTGGTGCGGCTTCGGAACTTTTAAATATCTCGATATATCTCGAAAACTACGCTTCTGATCAAAAAATATCATAGATCGTAAATTGTAGGAAACATAATTCTCTACAAAAAAGGTCTCTTAACATTTTGCCATAGCTCGCTTCGTTTCCGAGATATTTGCAGATTTATCTCAAGGGACGGGGCCCGACGGACATATTTCGAGATATTTCTTCTTCTTGTTGTTCTTCTTCTGCACAGCTAAACTGGAAGTGGCATTTGCAGCTCGCAATAGTGCAGAGTTATCTCAAAGAAAGGGGCCACGGTGTTTCTGTATCTCTATTATGTTGGTGCGGCTTCGAAACTTTTAAATATCTAGATATATTTCGAGAACTACGCATCTGATCAAAAAATATCGTAGAACATAGAAAGTAGGAAACTTAATTCTCTACAAAAAAGGTCTCTTAACATTTTGCCATAGCTCGCTTCGTTTCCGAGATATTTGCAGATTTATCTCTAGGGAAGGGGCCTGACGGACATATTTCGAGATATTTCTTCTTCTTGTTGTTCTTCTTCTGCACAGCTAAGCTGGAAGTGGCATTTGCGGCTCGCACTAGTGCAGAGTTATCTCAAAGAAAGGGGCCACGGTGTTTCTGTATCTCTATTATGTTGGTGCGGCTTCGGAACTTTTAAATATCTCGATATATCTCCAAAACTACGCTTCTGATCAAAAAATATCATAGAACATAAATTGTAGGAAACATAATTCTCTACAAAAAACGTCTCTTAACATTTTGCCATAGCTCGCTTCGTTTCCGAGATATTTGCAGATTTATCTCGAGGGAAGGGGCCTGACGGACATATTTCGACATATTTCTTCTTCTTGTTGTTCTTCTTCTGCACAGCTAAGCTGGAAGTGGCATTTGCTGCTCGCACTAGTGCAGAGTCATCTCAAAGAAAGGGGCCACGGTGTTTCTGTATCTCTATTATGTTGGTGCGGCTTCGGAACTTTTAAATATCTCGATATATCTCGAAAACTACGCTTCTGATCAAAAAATATCATAGAACATAAATTGTAGGAAACGTAATTCTCTACAAGAAAGGTCTCTTAACATTTTGCCATAGCTCGTTTGGTTTCGGAGATATTTGCAGATATATCTCAAGGGAAGGGGCCTGACGGACATATTTCGAGTTATTTCTTCTTCTTGTTGTTCTTCTTCTGCACAGCTAAGCTGGAAGTGGCATTTGCGGCTCGCACTAGTGCAGAGTTATCTCAAAGAAAGGGGCCACGGTGTTTCTGTATCTCTATTATGTTGGTGCGGCTTCGAAACTTTTAAATATCTAGACATATCTCGAGAACTACGCATCTGATCAAAAAATATCGTAGAACATAGAAAGTAGGAAACTTAATTCTCTACAAAAAAGGTCTCTTAACATTTTGCCATAGCTCGCTTCGTTTCCGAGATATTTGCAGATTTATCTCAAGGGAAGGGGCCTGACGGACATATTTCGAGATATTTCTTCTTCTTGTTGTTCTTCTTCTGCACAGCTAAGCTGGAAGTGGCATTTGCGGCTCGCACTAGTGCAGAGTTATCTCAAAGAAAGGGGCCACGGTGTTTCTGTATCTCTATTATGTTGGTGCGGCTTCGGAACTTTTAAATATCTCGATATATCTCCAAAACTACGCTTCTGATCAAAAAATATCATAGAACATAAATTGTAGGAAACATAATTCTCTACAAAAAACGTCTCTTAACATTTTGCCATAGCTCGCTTCGTTTCCGAGATATTTGCAGATTCAGCTCAAAGGAACTGGCCTGACGGGCATATTTCGAGATATTTCTTCTTCTTGTTGTTCTTCCTCTGCACAGCTAAGCTGGAAGTGGCATTTGCAGCTCGCAATAGTGCAGAGTTATCTCAAAGAAAGGGGCCACGGTGTTTCTGTATCTCTATTATGTTGGTGCGGCTTCGGAACTTTTAAATATCTTGATATATCTCGAGAACTACGCATCTGATCAAAAAATATCATAGAACATAAAAAGTAGGAAACTTAATTCTCTACAAAAAAGGTCTCTCAACATTTTGCCATAGCTCGCTTCGTTTCCGAGATATTTGCAGATTTATCTCAAGGGACGGGGCCCGACGGACATATTTCGAGATATTTCTTCTTCTTGTTGTTCTTCTTCTGCACAGCTAAACTGGAAGTGGCATTTCCAGCTCGCAATAGTGCAGAGTTATCTCAAAGAAAGGGGCCACGGTGTTTCTGTATCTCTATTATGTTGGTGCGGCTTCGGAACTTTTAAATATCTCGATATATCTCGAAAACTACGCTTCTGATCAAAAAATATCATAGAACATATATTGTAGGAAACATAATTCTCTACAAAAAAGGTCTCTTAACATTTTGCCATAGCTCGCTTCGTTTCCGAGATATTTGCAGATATATCTCAAGGGAAGGGGCCTGACGGACATATTTCGAGATATTTCTTCTTCTTGTTGTTCTTCTTCTGCACAGCTAAGCTGGAAGTGGCATTTGCGGCTCGCACTAGTGCAGAGTTATCTCAAAGAAAGGGGCCACGGTGTTTCTGTATCTCTATTATGTTGGTGCGGCTTCGAAACTTTTAAATATCTTGATATATCTCGAGAACTACGCAACTGATCAAAAAATATCATAGAACATAAAAAGTAGGAAACTTAATTCTCTACAAAAAAGGTCTCTTAACATTTTGCCATAGCTCGCTTCGTTTCCGAGATATTTGCAGATTTATCTCAAGGGAAGGGGCCTGACGGACATATTTCGAGATATTTCTTCTTCTTGTTGTTCTTCTTCTGCACAGCTAAGCTGGTAGTGGCATTTGCGGCTCGCACTAGTGCAGAGTTATCTCAAAGAAAGGGGCCACGGTGTTTCTGTATCTCTATTATGTTGGTGCAGCTTCGGAACTTTTAAATATCTCGATATATCTCGAAAACTACGCTTCTGATAAAAAAATATCATAGAACATAAAAAGTAGGAAACTTAATTCTCTACAAAAAAGGTCTCTTAACATTTTGACATAGCTCGCTTCGTTTCCGAGATATTTGCAGATTTATCTCAAGGGAAGGGGCCTGACGGACATTTTTCGAGATATTTCTTCTTCTTGTTGTTCTTCTTCTGCACAGCTAAACTGGAAGTGGCATTTCCAGCTCTTAATAGTGCAGAGTTATCTCAAAGAAAGGGGCCACGGTGTTTCTGTATCTCTATTATGTTGGTGCGGCTTCGGGACTTTTAAATATCTTGATATATCTCGATAACTACGCATCTGATCAAAAAATATCATAGAACATAAAAAGTAGGAAACTTAATTCTCTACAAATAAAGTGTCTTGACATTTTGCCATAGCTCGCTTCGTTACCGAGATATTTGCAGATTTATCTCAAGGGAAGGGGCCTGACGGACATATTTCGAGATGATTTTTCTTCTTGTTGTTCTTCTTCTGCACAGCTAAGCTGGAAGTGGCATTTGCGGCTCGCACTAGTGCAGAGTTATCTCAAAGAAAGGGGCCACGGTGTTTCTGTATCTCTATTATGTTGGTGCGGCTTCGGAACTTTTAAATATCTCGATATATCTCGAAAACTACGCTTCTGATCAAAAAATATCATAGAACATAAATTGTAGGAAACATAATTCTCTACAAAAAAGGTCTCTTAACATTTTGCCATAGCTCGCTTCGTTTCCGAGATATTTGCAGATATATCTCAAGGGAAGGGGCCTGACGGACATATTTCGAGATATTTCTTCTTCTTGTTGTTCTTCTTCTGCACAGCTAAACTGGAAGTGGCATTTGCAGCTCGCAATAGTGCAGAGTTATCTCAAAGAAAGGGGCCACGGTGTTTCTGTATCTCTATTATGTTGGTGCGGCTTCGAAACTTTTAAATATCTAGATATATTTCGAGAACTACGCATCTGATCAAAAAATATCGTAGAACATAGAAAGTAGGAAACTTAATTCTCTACAAAAAAGGTCTCTTAACATTTTGCCATAGCTCGCTTCGTTTCCGAGATATTTGCAGATTTATCTCTAGGGAAGGGGCCTGACGGACATATTTCGAGATATTTCTTCTTCTTGTTGTTCTTCTTCTGCACAGCTAAGCTGGAAGTGGCATTTGCGGCTCGCACTAGTGCAGAGTTATCTCAAAGAAAGGGGCCACGGTGTTTCTGTATCTCTATTATGTTGGTGCGGCTTCGGAACTTTTAAATATCTCGATATATCTCCAAAACTACGCTTCTGATCAAAAAATATCATAGAACATAAATTGTAGGAAACATAATTCTCTACAAAAAACGTCTCTTAACATTTTGCCATAGCTCGCTTCGTTTCCGAGATATTTGCAGATTTATCTCGAGGGAAGGGGCCTGACGGACATATTTCGACATATTTCTTCTTCTTGTTGTTCTTCTTCTGCACAGCTAAGCTGGAAGTGGCATTTGCTGCTCGCACTAGTGCAGAGTCATCTCAAAGAAAGGGGCCACGGTGTTTCTGTATCTCTATTATGTTGGTGCGGCTTCGGAACTTTTAAATATCTCGATATATCTCGAAAACTACGCTTCTGATCAAAAAATATCATAGAACATAAATTGTAGGAAACGTAATTCTCTACAAGAAAGGTCTCTTAACATTTTGCCATAGCTCGTTTGGTTTCCGAGATATTTGCAGATATATCTCAAGGGAAGGGGCCTGACGGACATATTTCGAGTTATTTCTTCTTCTTGTTGTTCTTCTTCTGCACAGCTAAGCTGGAAGTGGCATTTGCGGCTCGCACTAGTGCAGAGTTATCTCAAAGAAAGGGGCCACGGTGTTTCTGTATCTCTATTATGTTGGTGCGGCTTCGAAACTTTTAAATATCTAGACATATCTCGAGAACTACGCATCTGATCAAAAAATATCGTAGAACATAGAAAGTAGGAAACTTAATTCTCTACAAAAAAGGTCTCTTAACATTTTGCCATAGCTCGCTTCGTTTCCGAGATATTTGCAGATTTATCTCAAGGGAAGGGGCCTGACGGACATATTTCGAGATATTTCTTCTTCTTGTTGTTCTTCTTCTGCACAGCTAAGCTGGAAGTGGCATTTGCGGCTCGCACTAGTGCAGAGTTATCTCAAAGAAAGGGGCCACGGTGTTTCTGTATCTCTATTATGTTGGTGCGGCTTCGGAACTTTTAAATATCTCGATATATCTCCAAAACTACGCTTCTGATCAAAAAATATCATAGAACATAAATTGTAGGAAACATAATTCTCTACAAAAAACGTCTCTTAACATTTTGCCATAGCTCGCTTCGTTTCCGAGATATTTGCAGATTCAGCTCAAAGGAACTGGCCTGACGGGCATATTTCGAGATATTTCTTCTTCTTGTTGTTCTTCCTCTGCACAGCTAAGCTGGAAGTGGCATTTGCAGCTCGCAATAGTGCAGAGTTATCTCAAAGAAAGGGGCCACGGTGTTTCTGTATCTCTATTATGTTGGTGCGGCTTCGGAACTTTTAAATATCTTGATATATCTCGAGAACTACGCATCTGATCAAAAAATATCATAGAACATAAAAAGTAGGAAACTTAATTCTCTACAAAAAAGGTCTCTCAACATTTTGCCATAGCTCGCTTCGTTTCCGAGATATTTGCAGATTTATCTCAAGGGACGGGGCCCGACGGACATATTTCGAGATATTTCTTCTTCTTGTTGTTCTTCTTCTGCACAGCTAAACTGGAAGTGGCATTTCCAGCTCGCAATAGTGCAGAGTTATCTCAAAGAAAGGGGCCACGGTGTTTCTGTATCTCTATTATGTTGGTGCGGCTTCGGAACTTTTAAATATCTCGATATATCTCGAAAACTACGCTTCTGATCAAAAAATATCATAGAACATATATTGTAGGAAACATAATTCTCTACAAAAAAGGTCTCTTAACATTTTGCCATAGCTCGCTTCGTTTCCGAGATATTTGCAGATATATCTCAAGGGAAGGGGCCTGACGGACATATTTCGAGATATTTCTTCTTCTTGTTGTTCTTCTTCTGCACAGCTAAGCTGGAAGTGGCATTTGCGGCTCGCACTAGTGCAGAGTTATCTCAAAGAAAGGGGCCACGGTGTTTCTGTATCTCTATTATGTTGGTGCGGCTTCGAAACTTTTAAATATCTTGATATATCTCGAGAACTACGCAACTGATCAAAAAATATCATAGAACATAAAAAGTAGGAAACTTAATTCTCTACAAAAAAGGTCTCTTAACATTTTGCCATAGCTCGCTTCGTTTCCGAGATATTTGCAGATTTATCTCAAGGGAAGGGGCCTGACGGACATATTTCGAGATATTTCTTCTTCTTGTTGTTCTTCTTCTGCACAGCTAAGCTGGTAGTGGCATTTGCGGCTCGCACTAGTGCAGAGTTATCTCAAAGAAAGGGGCCACGGTGTTTCTGTATCTCTATTATGTTGGTGCAGCTTCGGAACTTTTAAATATCTCGATATATCTCGAAAACTACGCTTCTGATAAAAAAATATCATAGAACATAAAAAGTAGGAAACTTAATTCTCTACAAAAAAGGTCTCTTAACATTTTGACATAGCTCGCTTCGTTTCCGAGATATTTGCAGATTTATCTCAAGGGAAGGGGCCTGACGGACATTTTTCGAGATATTTCTTCTTCTTGTTGTTCTTTTTCTGCACAGCTAAACTGGAAGTGGCATTTCCAGCTCTTAATAGTGCAGAGTTATCTCAAAGAAAGGGGCCACGGTGTTTCTGTATCTCTATTATGTTGGTGCGGCTTCGGGACTTTTAAATATCTTGATATATCTCGATAACTACGCATCTGATCAAAAAATATCATAGAACATAAAAAGTAGGAAACTTAATTCTCTACAAATAAAGTGTCTTGACATTTTGCCATAGCTCGCTTCGTTACCGAGATATTTGCAGATTTATCTCAAGGGAAGGGGCCTGACGGACATATTTCGAGATGATTTTTCTTCTTGTTGTTCTTCTTCTGCACAGCTAAGCTGGAAGTGGCATTTGCGGCTCGCACTAGTGCAGAGTTATCTCAAAGAAAGGGGCCACGGTGTTTCTGTATCTCTATTATGTTGGTGCGGCTTCGGAACTTTTAAATATCTCGATATATCTCGAAAACTACGCTTCTGATCAAAAAATATCATAGAACATAAATTGTAGGAAACATAATTCTCTACAAAAAAGGTCTCTTAACATTTTGCCATAGCTCGCTTCGTTTCCGAGATATTTGCAGATATATCTCAAGGGAAGGGGCCTGACGGACATATTTCGAGATATTTCTTCTTCTTGTTGTTCTTCTTCTGCACAGCTAAGCTGGAAGTGGCATTTGCAGCTCGCAATAGTGCAGAGTTATCTCAAAGAAAGGGGCCACGGTGTTTCTGTATCTCTATTATGTTGGTGCGGCTTCGAAACTTTTAAATATCTAGATATATCTCGAGAACTACGCATCTGATCAAAAAATATCATAGAACATAGAAAGTAGGAAACTTAATTCTCTACAAAAAAGGTCTCTTAACATTTTGCCATAGCTCGCTTCGTTTCCGAGATATTTGCAGATATATCTCAAGGGAAGGGGCCTGACGGACATATTTCGAGATATTTCTTCTTCTTGTTGTTCTTCTTCTGCACAGCTAAGCTGGAAGTGGCATTTGCAGCTCGCAATAGTGCAGAGTTATCTCAAAGAAAGGGGCCACGGTGTTTCTGTATCTCTATTATGTTGGTGCGGCTTCGAAACTTTTAAATATCTAGATATATCTCGAGAACTACGCATCTGATCAAAAAATATCATCGAACATAGAAAGTAGGAAACTTAATTCTCTACAAAAAAGGTCTCTTAACATTTTGCCATAGCTCGCTTCGTTTCCGAGATATTTGCAGATTTATCTCAAGGGAAGGGGCCTGACGGACATATTTCGAGATATTTCTTCTTCTTGTTGTTCTTCTTCTGCACAGCTAAGCTGGAAGTGGCATTTGCGGCTCGCACTAGTGCAGAGTTATCTCAAAGAAAGGGGCCACGGTGTTTCTGTATCTCTATTATGTTGGTGCGGCTTCGGAACTTTTAAATATCTCGATATATCTCCAAAACTACGCTTCTGATCAAAAAATATCATAGAACATAAATTGTAGGAAACATAATTCTCTACAAAAAAGGTCTCTTAACATTTTGCCATAGCTCGCTTCGTTTCCGAGATATTTGCAGATTTATCTCGAGGGAAGGGGCCTGACGGACATATTTCGACATATTTCTTCTTCTTGTTGTTCTTCTTCTGCACAGCTAAGCTGGAAGTGGCATTTGCTGCTCGCACTAGTGCAGAGTTATCTCAAAGAAAGGGGCCACGGTGTTTCTGTATCTCTATTATGTTGGTGCGGCTTCGGAACTTTTAAATATCTCGATATATCTCGAAAACTACGCTTCTGATCAAAAAATATCATACAACATAAATTGTAGGAAACGTAATTCTCTACAAGAAATGTCTCTTAACATTTTGCCATAGCTCGTTTGGTTTCCGAGATATTTGCAGATATATCTCAAGGGAAGGGGCCTGACGGACATATTTCGAGATATTTCTTCTTCTTGTTGTTCTTCTTCTGCACAGCTAAGCTGGAAGTGGCATTTGCGGCTCGCACTAGTGCAGAGTTATCTCAAAGAAAGGGGCCACGGTGTTTCTGTATCTCTATTATGTTGGTGCGGCTTCGAAACTTTTAAATATCTTGATATATCTCGAGAACTACGCAACTGATCAAAAAATATCATAGAACATAAAAAGTAGGAAACTTAATTCTCTACAAAAAAGGTCTTTTAACATTTTGCCAGAGCTCGCTTCGTTTCCGAGATATTTGCAGATTTATCTCAAGGGAAGGGGCCTGACGGACATATTTCGAGATATTTCTTCTTCTTGTTGTTCTTCTTCTGCACAGCTAAGCTGGTAGTGGCATTTGCGGCTCGCACTAGTGCAGAGTTATCTCAAAGAAAGGGGCCACGGTGTTTCTGTATCTCTATTATGTTGGTGCAGCTTCGGAACTTTTAAATATCTCGATATATCTCGAAAACTACGCTTCTGATAAAAAAATATCATAGAACATAAAAAGTAGGAAACTTAATTCTCTACAAAAAAGGTCTCTTAACATTTTGCCATAGCTCGCTTCGTTTACGAGATATTTGCAGATTTATCTCGAGGGAAGGGGCCTGACGGACATATTTCGACATATTTCTTCTTCTTGTTGTTCTTCTTCTGCACAGCTAAGCTGGAAGTGGCATTTGCAGCTCGCAATAGTGCAGAGTTATCTCAAAGAAAGGGGCCACGGTGTTTCTGTATCTCTATTATGTTGGTGCGGCTTCGAAACTTTTAAATATCTCGATATATCTCGAAAACTACGCTTCTGATAAAAAAATATCATAGAACATAAAAAGTAGGAAACTTAATTCTCTACAAAAAAGGTCTCTTAACATTTTGACATAGCTCGCTTCGTTTCCGAGATATTTGCAGATTTATCTCAAGGGAAGGGGCCCGACGGACATTTTTCGAGATATTTCTTCTTCTTGTTGTTCTTCTTCTGCACAGCTAAACTGGAAGTGGCATTTCCAGCTCGCAATAGTGCAGAGTTATCTCAAAGAAAGGGGCCACGGTGTTTCTGTATCTCTATTATGTTGGTGCGGCTTCGGGACTTTTAAATATCTTGATATATCTCGATAACTACGCATCTGATCAAAAAATATCATAGAACATAAAAAGTAGGAAACTTAATTCTCTACAAAAAAGGTCTCTTAACATTTTGCCATAGCTCGCTTCGTTTCCGAGATATTTGCAGATATATCTCAAGGGAAGGGGCCTGACGGACATATTTCGAGATATTTCTTCTTCTTGTTGTTCTTCTTCTGCACAGCTAAGCTGGAAGTGGCATTTCCAGCTCGCAATAGTGCAGAGTTATCTCAAAGAAAGGGGCCACGGTGTTTCTGTATCTCTATTATGTTGGTGCGGCTTCGGAACTTTTAAATATCTCGATATATCTCCAAAACTACGCTTCTGATCAAAAAATATCATAGAACATAAATTGTAGGAAACATAATTCTCTACAAAAAAGGTCTCTTAACATTTTGCCATAGCTCGCTTCGTTTCCGAGATATTTGCAGATTTATCTCGAGGGAAGGGGCCTGACGGACATATTTCGACATATTTCTTCTTCTTGTTGTTCTTCTTCTGCACAGCTAAGCTGGAAGTGGCATTTGCTGCTCGCACTAGTGCAGAGTTATCTCAAAGAAAGGGGCCACGGTGTTTCTGTATCTCTATTATGTTGGTGCGGCTTCGGAACTTTTAAATATCTCGATATATCTCGAAAACTACGCTTCTGATCAAAAAATATCATACAACATAAATTGTAGGAAACGTAATTCTCTACAAGAAATGTCTCTTAACATTTTGCCATAGCTCGTTTGGTTTCCGAGATATTTGCAGATATATCTCAAGGGAAGGGGCCTGACGGACATATTTCGAGATATTTCTTCTTCTTGTTGTTCTTCTTCTGCACAGCTAAGCTGGAAGTGGCATTTGCGGCTCGCACTAGTGCAGAGTTATCTCAAAGAAAGGGGCCACGGTGTTTCTGTATCTCTATTATGTTGGTGCGGGTTCGGAACTTTTAAATATCTCGATATATCTCCAAAACTACGCTTCTGATCAAAAAATATCATAGAACATAAATTGTAGGAAACATAATTCTCAACAAAAAACGTCTCTTAACATTTTGCCATAGCTCGCTTCGTTTCCGAGATATTTGCAGATTTATCTCGAGGGAAGGGGCCTGACGGACATATTTCGACATATTTCTTCTTCTTGTTGTTCTTCTTCTGCACAGCTAAGCTGGAAGTGGCATTTGCAGCTCGCAATAGTGCAGAGTAATCTCAAAGAAAGGGGCCACGGTGTTTCTGTATCTCTATTATGTTGGTGCGGCTTCGAAACTTTTAAATATCTAGATATATCTCGAGAACTACGCATCTGATCAAAAAATATCATAGAACATAGAAAGTAGGAAACTTAATTCTCTACAAAAAAGGTCTCTTAACATTTTGACATAGCTCGCTTCGTTTCCGAGATATTTGCAGATTTATCTCAAGGGAAGGGGCCTGACGGACATATTTCGAGATATTTCTTCTTCTTGTTGTTCTTCTTCTGCACAGCTAAGCTGGAAGTGGCATTTGCGGCTCGCACTAGTGCAGAGTTATCTCAAAGAAAGGGGCCACGGTGTTTCTGTATCTCTATTATGTTGGTGCGGCTTCGAAACTTTTAAATATCTTGATATATCTCGAGAACTACGCAACTGATCAAAAAATATCATAGAACATAAAAAGTAGGAAACTTAATTCTCTACAAAAAAGGTCTCTTAACATTTTGCCATAGCTCGCTTCGTTTCCGAGATATTTGCAGATTTATCTCAAGGGAAGGGGCCTGACGGACATATTTCGAGATATTTCTTCTTCTTGTTGTTCTTCTTCTGCACAGCTAAGCTGGTAGTGGCATTTGCGGCTCGCACTAGTGCAGAGTTATCTCAAAGAAAGGGGCCACGGTGTTTCTGTATCTCTATTATGTTGGTGCAGCTTCGGAACTTTTAAATATCTCGATATATCTCGAAAACTACGCTTCTGATAAAAAAATATCATAGAACATAAAAAGTAGGAAACTTAATTCTCTACAAAAAAGGTCTCTTAACATTTTGACATAGCTCGCTTCGTTTCCGAGATATTTGCAGATTTATCTCAAGGGAAGGGGCCTGACGGACATATTTCGAGATATTTCTTCTTCTTGTTGTTCTTCTTCTGCACAGCTAAACTGGAAGTGGCATTTCCAGCTCGCAATAGTGCAGAGTTATCTCAAAGAAAGGGGCCACGGTGTTTCTGTATCTCTATTATGTTGGTGCGGCTTCGGGACTTTTAAATATCTTGATATATCTCGATAACTACGCATCTGATCAAAAAATATCATAGAACATAAAAAGTAGGAAACTTAATTCTCTACAAATAAAGTGTCTTGACATTTTGCCATAGCTCGCTTCGTTACCGAGATATTTGCAGATTTATCTCAAGGGAAGGGGCCTGACGGACATATTTCGAGATGATTTTTCTTCTTGTTGTTCTTCTTCTGCACAGCTAAGCTGGAAGTGGCATTTGCGGCTCGCACTAGTGCAGAGTTATCTCAAAGAAAGGGGCCACGGTGTTTCTGTATCTCTATTATGTTGGTGCGGCTTCGGAACTTTTAAATATCTCGATATATCTCGAAAACTACGCTTCTGATCAAAAAATATCATAGAACATAAATTGTAGGAAACATAATTCTCTACAAAAAAGGTCTCTTAACATTTTGCCATAGCTCGCTTCGTTTCCGAGATATTTGCAGATATATCTCAAGGGAAGGGGCCTGACGGACATATTTCGAGATATTTCTTCTTCTTGTTGTTCTTCTTCTGCACAGCTAAGCTGGAAGTGGCATTTGCAGCTCGCAATAGTGCAGAGTTATCTCAAAGAAAGGGGCCACGGTGTTTCTGTATCTCTATTATGTTGGTGCGGCTTCGAAACTTTTAAATATCTAGATATATCTCGAGAACTACGCATCTGATCAAAAAATATCATAGAACATAGAAAGTAGGAAACTTAATTCTCTACAAAAAAGGTGTCTTAACATTTTGCCATAGCTCGCTTCGTTTCCGAGATATTTGCAGATATATCTCAAGGGAAGGGGCCTGACGGACATATTTCGAGATATTTCTTCTTCTTGTTGTTCTTCTTCTGCACAGCTAAGCTGGAAGTGGCATTTGCGGCTCGCACTAGTGCAGAGTTATCTCAAAGAAGGGGGCCACGGTGTTTCTGTATCTCTATTATGTTGGTGCGGCTTCGGAACTTTTAAATATCTCGATATATCTCCAAAACTACGCTTCTGATCAAAAAATATCATAGAACATAAATTGTAGGAAACATAATTCTCTACAAAAAAGGTCTCTTAACATTTTGCCATAGCTCGCTTCGTTTCCGAGATATTTGCAGATTTATCTCGAGGGAAGGGGCCTGACGGACATATTTCGACATATTTCTTCATCTTGTTGTTCTTCTTCTGCACAGCTAAGCTGGAAGTGGCATTTGCTGCTCGCACTAGTGCAGAGTTATCTCAAAGAAAGGGGCCACGGTGTTTCTGTATCTCTATTATGTTGGTGCGGCTTCGGAACTTTTAAATATCTCGATATATCTCGAAAACTACGCTTCTGATCAAAAAATATCATACAACATAAATTGTAGGAAACGTAATTCTCTACAAGAAATGTCTCTTAACATTTTGCCATAGCTCGTTTGGTTTCCGAGATATTTGCAGATACATCTCAAGGGAAGGGGCCTGACGGACATATTTCGAGATATTTCTTCTTCTTGTTGTTCTTCTTCTGCACAGCTAAGCTGGAAGTGGCATTTGCGGCTCGCACTAGTGCAGAGTTATCTCAAAGAAAGGGGCCACGGTGTTTCTGTATCTCTATTATGTTGGTGCGGGTTCGGAACTTTTAAATATCTCGATATATCTCGAGAACTACGCATCTGATCAAAAAATATCATAGAACATAGAAAGTAGGAAACTTAATTCTCTACAAAAAAGGTCTCTTAACATTTTGCCATAGCTCGCTTCGTTTCCGAGATATTTGCAGATTTATCTCAAGGGAAGGGGCCTGACGGACATATTTCGAGATATTTCTTCTTCTTGTTGTTCTTCTTCTGCACAGCTAAGCTGGAAGTGGCATTTGCGGCTCGCACTAGTGCAGAGTTATCTCAAAGAAAGGGGCCACGGTGTTTCTGTATCTCTATTATGTTGGTGCGGCTTCGGAACTTTTAAATATCTCGATATATCTCCAAAACTACGCTTCTGATCAAAAAATATCATAGAACATAAATTGTAGGAAACATAATTCTCAACAAAAAACGTCTCTTAACATTTTGCCATAGCTCGCTTCGTTTCCGAGATATTTGCAGATTTATCTCGAGGGAAGGGGCCTGACGGACATATTTCGACATATTTCTTCTTCTTGTTGTTCTTCTTCTGCACAGCTAAGCTGGAAGTGGCATTTGCTGCTCGCACTAGTGCAGAGTTATCTCAAAGAAAGGGGCCACGGTGTTTCTGTATCTCTATTATGTTGGTGCGGCTTCGGAACTTTTAAATATCTCGATATATCTCGAAAACTACGCTTCTGATCAAAAAATATCATACAGCATAAATTGTAGGAAACGTAATTCTCTACAAGAAAGGTCTCTTAACATTTTGCCATAGCTCGTTTGGTTTCCGAGATATTTGCAGATATATCTCAAGGGAAGGGGCCTGACGGACATATTTCGAGATATTTCTTCTTCTTGTTGTTCTTCTTCTGCACAGCTAAGCTGGAAGTGGCATTTGCGGCTCGCACTAGTGCAGAGTTATCTCAAAGAAAGGGGCCACGGTGTTTCTGTATCTCTATTATGTTGGTGCGGGTTCGGAACTTTTAAATATCTCGATATATCTCGAAAACTACGCTTCTGATCAAAAAATATCATAGAACATAAAAAGTAGGAAACTTAATTCTCTACAAAAAAGGTCTCTTAACATTTTGACATAGCTCGCTTCGTTTCCGAGATATTTGCAGATTTATCTCAAGGGAAGGGGCCTGACGGACATATTTCGAGATATTTCTTCTTCTTGTTGTTCTTCTTCTGCACAGCTAAGCTGGAAGTGGCATTTACAGCTCGGAATAGTGCAGAGTTATCTCAAAGAAAGGGGCCACGGTGTTTCTGTATCTCTATTATGTTGGTGCGGCTTCGGAACTTTTAAATATCTTGATATATCTCGAGAACTACGCATCTGATCAAAAAATATCATAGAACATAAAAAGTAGGAAACTTAATTCTCTACAAATAAAGTGTCTTGACATTTTGCCATAGCTCGCTTCGTTTCCGAGATATTTGCAGATTTATCTCAAGGGAAGGGGCCTGACGGACATATTTCGAGATATTTCTTCTTCTTGTTGTTCTTCTTCTGCACAGCTAAGCTGGAAGTGGCATTTGCGGCTCGCACTAGTGCAGAGTTATCTCAAAGAAAGGGGTCACGGTGTTTCTGTATCTCTATTATGTTGGTGCGGCTTCGGAACTTTTAAATATCTCGATATATCTCCAAAACTACGCTTCTGATCAAAAAATATCATAGAACATAAATTGTTGGAAACATAATTCTCTACAAAAAACGTCTCTTAACATTTTGCCATAGCTCGCTTCGTTTCCGAGATATTTGCAGATTTATCTCAAGGGAAGGGGCCTGACGGACATATTTCGAGATATTTCTTCTTCTTGTTGTTCTTCTTCTGCACAGCTAAGCTGGAAGTGGCATTTGCGGCTCGCACTAGTGCAGAGTTATCTCAAAGAAAGGGGCCACGGTGTTTCTGTATCTCTATTATGTTGATGCGGATTCGGAACTTTTAAATATCTCCATATATCTCGAAAACTACGCTTCTGATCAAAAAATATCATAGAACATAAATTGTAGGAAACATAATTCTCTACAAAAAAGGTCTCTTAACATTTTGCCATAGCTCGCTTCGTTTCCGAGATATTTGCAGATATATCTCAAGGGAAGGGGCCTGACGGACATATTTCGAGATATTTCTTCTTCTTGTTGTTCTTCTTCTGTACAGCTAAGATGGAAGTGGCATTTGCAGCTCGCAATAGTGCAGAGTTATCTCAAAGAAAGGGGCCACGGTGTTTCTGTATCTCTATTATGTTGGTGCGGCTTCGAAACTTTTAAATATCTTGATATATCTCGAGAACTACGCAACTGATCAAAAAATATCATAGAACATAAAAAGTAGGAAACTTAATTCTCTACAAAAAAGGTCTCTTAACATTTTGCCATAGCTCGCTTCGTTTCCGAGATATTTGCAGATATATCTCAAGGGAAGGGGCCTGACGGACATATTTCGAGATATTTCTTCTTCTTGTTGTTCTTCTTCTGCACAGCTAAGCTGGAAGTGGCATTTGCAGCTCGCAATAGTGCAGAGTTATCTCAAAGAAAGGGGCCACGGTGTTTCTGTATCTCTATTATGTTGGTGCGGCTTCGAAACTTTTAAATATCTAGATATATCTCGAGAACTACGCATCTGATCAAAAAATATCATAGAACATAGAAAGTAGGAAACTTAATTCTCTACAAAAAAGGTCTCTTAACATTTTGCCATAGCTCGCTTCGTTTCCGAGATATTTGCAGATTTATCTCAAGGGAAGGGGCCTGACGGACATATTTCGAGATATTTCTTCTTCTTGTTGTTCTTCTTCTGCACAGCTAAGCTGGAAGTGGCATTTGCGGCTCGCACTAGTGCAGAGTTATCTCAAAGAAAGGGGCCACGGTGTTTCTGTATCTCTATTATGTTGGTGCGGCTTCGGAACTTTTAAATATCTCGATATATCTCCAAAACTACGCTTCTGATCAAAAAATATCATAGAACATAAATTGTAGGAAACATAATTCTCTACAAAAAACGTCTCTTAACATTTTGTCATAGCTCGCTTCGTTTCCGAGATATTTGCAGATTTATCTCGAGGGAAGGGGCCTGACGGACATATTTCGACATATTTCTTCTTCTTGTTGTTCTTCTTCTGCACAGCTAAGCTGGAAGTGGCATTTGCTGCTCGCACTAGTGCAGAGTTATCTCAAAGAAAGGGGCCACGGTGTTTCTGTATCTCTATTATGTTGGTGCAGCTTCGGAACTTTTAAATATCTCGATATATCTCGAAAACTACGCTTCTGATAAAAAAATATCATAGAACATAAAAAGTAGGAAACTTAATTCTCTACAAAAAAGGTCTCTTAACATTTTGCCATAGCTCGCTTCGTTTCCGAGATATTTGCAGATTTATCTCAAGGGAAGGGGCCTGACGGACATATTTCGAGATATTTCTTCTTCTTGTTGTTCTTCTTCTGCACAGCTAAGCTGGAAGTGGCATTTGCTGCTCGCACTAGTGCAGAGTTATCTCAAAGAAAGGGGCCACGGTGTTTCTGTATCTCTATTATGTTGGTGCAGCTTCGGAACTTTTAAATATCTCGATATATCTCCAAAACTACGCTTCTGATCAAAAAATATCATAGAACATAAATTGTAGGAAACATAATTCTCTACAAAAAACGTCTCTTAACATTTTGCCATAGCTCGCTTCGTTTCCGAGATATTTGCAGATTTATCTCGAGGGAAGGGGCCTGACGGACATATTTCGACATATTTCTTCTTCTTGTTGTTCTTCTTCTGCACAGCTAAGCTGGAAGTGGCATTTGCTGCTCGCACTAGTGCAGAGTTATCTCAAAGAAAGGGGCCACGGTGTTTCTGTATCTCTATTATGTTGGTGCGGCTTCGGAACTTTTAAATATCTCGATATATCTCGAAAACTACGCTTCTGATCAAAAAATATCATAGAACATAAATTGTAGGAAACGTAATTCTCTACAAGAAAGGTCTCTTAACATTTTGCCATAGCTCGTTTGGTTTCCGAGATATTTGCAGATATATCTCAAGGGAAGGGGCCTGACGGACATATTTCGAGATATTTCTTCTTCTTGTTGTTCTTCTTCTGCACAGCTAAGCTGGAAGTGGCATTTGCGGCTCGCACTAGTGCAGAGTTATCTCAAAGAAAGGGGCCACGGTGTTTCTGTATCTCTATTATGTTGGTGCGGCTTCGGAACTTTTAAATATCTTGATATATCTCGAGAACTACGCATCTGATCAAAAAATATCATAGAACATAAAAAGTAGGAAACTTAATTCTCTACAAATAAAGTCTCTTAACATTTTGCCATAGCTCGCTTCGTTTCCGAGATATTTGCAGATTTATCTCAAGGGAAGGGGCCTGACGGACATATTTCGAGATATTTCTTCTTCTTGTTGTTCTTCTTCTGCACAGCTAAGCTGGAAGTGGCATTTACAGCTCGGAATAGTGCAGAGTTATCTCAAAGAAAGGGGCCACGGTGTTTCTGTATCTCTATTATGTTGGTGCGGCTTCGGAACTTTTAAATATCTTGATATATCTCGAGAACTACGCATCTGATCAAAAAATATCATAGAACATAAAAAGTAGGAAACTTAATTCTCTACAAATAAAGTGTCTTGACATTTTGCCATAGCTCGCTTCGTTTCCGAGATATTTGCAGATTTATCTCAAGGGAAGGGGCCTGACGGACATATTTCGAGATATTTCTTCTTCTTGTTGTTCTTCTTCTGCACAGCTAAGCTGGAAGTGGCATTTGCGGCTCGCACTAGTGCAGAGTTATCTCAAAGAAAGGGGTCACGGTGTTTCTGTATCTCTATTATGTTGGTGCGGCTTCGGAACTTTTAAATATCTCGATATATCTCCAAAACTACGCTTCTGATCAAAAAATATCATAGAACATAAATTGTTGGAAACATAATTCTCTACAAAAAACGTCTCTTAACATTTTGCCATAGCTCGCTTCGTTTCCGAGATATTTGCAGATTTATCTCAAGGGAAGGGGCCTGACGGACATATTTCGAGATATTTCTTCTTCTTGTTGTTCTTCTTCTGCACAGCTAAGCTGGAAGTGGCATTTGCGGCTCGCACTAGTGCAGAGTTATCTCAAAGAAAGGGGCCACGGTGTTTCTGTATCTCTATTATGTTGATGCGGCTTCGGAACTTTTAAATATCTCCATATATCTCGAAAACTACGCCTCTGATCAAAAAATATCATAGAACATAAATTGTAGGAAACATAATTCTCTACAAAAAAGGTCTCTTAACATTTTGCCATAGCTCGCTTCGTTTCCGAGATATTTGCAGATATATCTCAAGGGAAGGGGCCTGACGGACATATTTCGAGATATTTCTTCTTCTTGTTGTTCTACTTCTGTACAGCTAAGCTGGAAGTGGCATTTGCAGCTCGCAATAGTGCAGAGTTATCTCAAAGAAAGGGGCCACGGTGTTTCTGTATCTCTATTATGTTGGTGCGGCTTCGAAACTTTTAAATATCTTGATATATCTCGAGAACTACGCAACTGATCAAAAAATATCATAGAACATAAAAAGTAGGAAACTTAATTCTCTACAAAAAAGGTCTCTTAACATTTTGCCATAGCTCGCTTCGTTTCCGAGATATTTGCAGATTTATCTCAAGGGAAGGGGCCTGACGGACATATATCGAGATATTTCTTCTTCTTGTTGTTCTTCTTCTGCACAGCTAAGCTGGTAGTGGCATTTGCGGCTCGCTCTAGTGCAGAGTTATCTCAAAGAAAGGGGCCACGGTGTTTCTGTATCTCTATTATGTTGGTGCGGCTTCGGAACTTTTAAATATCTCGATATATCTCCAAAACTACGCTTCTGATCAAAAAATATCATAGAACATAAATTGTAGGAAACATAATTCTCTACAAAAAACGTCTCTTAACATTTTGTCATAGCTCGCTTCGTTTCCGAGATATTTGCAGATTTATCTCGAGGGAAGGGGCCTGACGGACATATTTCGACATATTTCTTCTTCTTGTTGTTCTTCTTCTGCACAGCTAAGCTGGAAGTGGCATTTGCTGCTCGCACTAGTGCAGAGTTATCTCAAAGAAAGGGGCCACGGTGTTTCTGTATCTCTATTATGTTGGTGCAGCTTCGGAACTTTTAAATATCTCGATATATCTCGAAAACTACGCTTCTGATAAAAAAATATCATAGAACATAAAAAGTAGGAAACTTAATTCTCTACAAAAAAGGTCTCTTAACATTTTGCCATAGCTCGCTTCGTTTCCGAGATATTTGCAGATTTATCTCAAGGGAAGGGGCCTGACGGACATATTTCGAGATATTTCTTCTTCTTGTTGTTCTTCTTCTGCACAGCTAAGCTGGAAGTGGCATTTGCTGCTCGCACTAGTGCAGAGTTATCTCAAAGAAAGGGGCCACGGTGTTTCTGTATCTCTATTATGTTGGTGCAGCTTCGGAACTTTTAAATATCTCGATATATCTCCAAAACTACGCTTCTGATCAAAAAATATCATAGAACATAAATTGTAGGAAACATAATTCTCTACAAAAAACGTCTCTTAACATTTTGCCATAGCTCGCTTCGTTTCCGAGATATTTGCAGATTTATCTCGAGGGAAGGGGCCTGACGGACATATTTCGACATATTTCTTCTTCTTGTTGTTCTTCTTCTGCACAGCTAAGCTGGAAGTGGCATTTGCTGCTCGCACTAGTGCAGAGTTATTTCAAAGAAAGGGGCCACGGTGTTTCTGTATCTCTATTATGTTGGTGCGGCTTCGGAACTTTTAAATATCTCGATATATCTCGAAAACTACGCTTCTGATCAAAAAATATCATAGAACATAAATTGTAGAAAACGTAATTCTCTACAAGAAAGGTCTCTTAACATTTTGCCATAGCTCGTTTGGTTTCCGAGATATTTGCAGATATATCTCAAGGGAAGGGGCCTGACGGACATATTTCGAGATATTTCTTCTTCTTGTTGTTCTTCTTCTGCACAGCTAAGCTGGAAGTGGCATTTGCGGCTCGCACTAGTGCAGAGTTATCTCAAAGAAAGGGGCCACGGTGTTTCTGTATCTCTATTATGTTGGTGCGGCTTCGGAACTTTTAAATATCTTGATATATCTCGAGAACTACGCATCTGATCAAAAAATATCATAGAACATAAAAAGTAGGAAACTTAATTCTCTACAAAAAAGGTCTCTTAACATTTTGCCATAGCTCGCTTCGTTTCCGAGATATTTGCAGATTTATCTCAAGGGAAGGGGCCTGACGGACATATTTCGAGATATTTCTTCTTCTTGTTGTTCTTCTTCTGCACAGCTAAGCTGGAAGTGGCATTTGCTGCTCGCACTAGTGCAGAGTTATCTCAAAGAAAGGGGCCACGGTGTTTCTGTATCTCTATTATGTTGGTGCGGCTTCGGAACTTTTAAATATCTCGATATATCTCCAAAACTACGCTTCTGATCAAAAAATATCATAGAACATAAATTGTAGGAAACATAATTCTCTACAAAAAACGTCTCTTAACATTTTGCCATAGCTCGCTTCGTTTCCGAGATATTTGCAGATTTATCTCGAGGGAAGGGGCCTGACGGACATATTTCGACATATTTCTTCTTCTTGTTGTTCTTCTTCTGCACAGCTAAGCTGGAAGTGGCATTTGCGGCTCGCACTAGTGCAGAGTTATCTCAAAGAAAGGGGCCACGGTGTTTCTGTATCTCTATTATGTTGGTGCGGCTTCGGAACTTTTAAATATCTCGATATATCTCGAAAACTACGCTTCTGATCAAAAAATATCATAGAACATAAAAAGTAGGAAACTAAATTCTCTACAAAAAAGGTCTCTTAACATTTTGCCATAGCTCGCTTCGTTTCCGAGATATTTGCAGATTTATCTCAAGGGAAGGGGCCTGACGGACATATTTCGAGATATTTCTTCTTCTTGTTGTTCTTCTTCTGCACAGCTAAGCTGGAAGTGGCATTTGCGGCTCGCACTAGTGCAGAGTTATCTCAAAGAAAGGGGCCACGGTGTTTCTGTATCTCTATTATGTTGGTGCGGCTTCGGAACTTTTAAATATCTCGATATATCTCCAAAACTACGCTTCTGATCAAAAAATATCATAGAACATAAATTGTAGGAAACATAATTCTCTACAAAAAACGTCTCTTAACATTTTGCCATAGCTCGCTTCGTTTCCGAGATATTTGCAGATTTATCTCGAGGGAAGGGGCCTGACGGACATATTTCGACATATTTCTTCTTCTTGTTGTTCTTCTTCTGCACAGCCAAGCTGGAAGTGGCATTTGCTGCTCGCACTAGTGCAGAGTTATCTCAAAGAAAGGGGCCACGGTGTTTCTGTATCTCTATTATGTTGGTGCGGCTTCGGAACTTTTAAATATCTCGATATATCTCGAAAACTACGCTTCTGATCAAAAAATATCATACAACATAAATTGTAGGAAACGTAATTCTCTACAAGAAAGGTCTCTTAACATTTTGCCATAGCTCGTTTGGTTTCCGAGATATTTGCAGATATATCTCAAGGGAAGGGGCCTGACGGACATATTTCGAGATATTTCTTCTTCTTGTTGTTCTTCTTCTGCACAGCTAAGCTGGAAGTGGCATTTGCGGCTCGCACTAGTGCAGAGTTATCTCAAAGAAAGGGGCCACGGTGTTTCTGTATCTCTATTATGTTGGTGCGTCTTCGGAACTTTTAAATATCTTGATATATCTCGAGAACTACGCATCTGATCAAAAAATATCATAGAACATAAAAAGTAGGAAACTTAATTCTCTACAAAAAAGGTCTCTTAACATTTTGCCATAGCTCGCTTCGTTTCCGAGATATTTGCAGATTTATCTCAAGGGAAGGGGCCTGACGGACATATTTCGAGATATTTCTTCTTCTTGTTGTTCTTCTTCTGCACAGCTAAGCTGGAAGTGGCATTTGCGGCTCGCACTAGTGCAGAGTTATCTCAAAGAAAGGGGCCACGGTGTTTCTGTATCTCTATTATGTTGGTGCGGCTTCGGAACTTTTAAATATCTTGATATATCTCGAGAACTACGCATCTGATCAAAAAATATCATAGAACATAAAAAGTAGGAAACTTAATTCTCTACAAAAAAGGTCTCTTAACATTTTGCCATAGCTCGCTTCGTTTCCGAGATATTTGCAGATTTATCTCAAGGGAAGGGGCCTGACGGACATATTTCGAGATATTTCTTCTTCTTGTTGTTCTTCTTCTGCACAGCTAAGCTTGTAGTGGCATTTGCGGCTCGCACTAGTGCAGAGTTATCTCAAAGAAAGGGGCCACGGTGTTTCTGTATCTCTATTATGTTGGTGCAGCTTCGGAACTTTTAAATATCTCGATATATCTCGAAAACTACGCTTCTGATAAAAAAATATCATAGAACATAAAAAGTAGGAAACTTAATTCTCTACAAAAAAGGTCTCTTAACATTTTGCCATAGCTCGCTTCGTTTCCGAGATATTTGCAGATTTATCTCAAGGGAAGGGGCCTGACGGACATATTTCGAGATATTTCTTCTTCTTGTTGTTCTTCTTCTGCACAGCTAAGCTGGAAGTGGCATTTGCGGCTCGCACTAGTGCAGAGTTATCTCAAAGAAAGGGGCCACGGTGTTTCTGTATCTCTATTATGTTGGTGCGGCTTCGGAACTTTTAAATATCTCGATATATCTCCAAAACTACGCTTCTGATCAAAAAATATCATAGAACATAAATTGTAGCAAACATAATTCTCTACAAAAAACGTCTCTTAACATTTTGCCATAGCTCGCTTCGTTTCCGAGATATTTGCAGATTTATCTCAAGGGAAGGGGCCTGACGGACATATTTCGAGATATTTCTTCTTCTTGTTGTTCTTCTTCTGCACAGCTAAGCTGGAAGTGGCATTTGCGGCTCGCACTAGTGCAGAGTTATCTCAAAGAAAGGGGCCACGGTGTTTCTGTATCTCTATTATGTTGGTGCGGCTTCGGAACTTTTAAATATCTCGATATATCTCGAAAACTACGCTTCTGATCAAAAAATATCATAGAACATAAAAAGTAGGAAACTAAATTCTCTACAAAAAAGGTCTCTTAACATTTTGCCATAGCTCGCTTCGTTTCCGAGATATTTGCAGATTTATCTCAAGGGAAGGGGCCTGACGGACATATTTCGAGATATTTCTTCTTCTTGTTGTTCTTCTTCTGCACAGCTAAGCTGGAAGTGGCATTTGCGGCTCGCACTAGTGCAGAGTTATCTCAAAGAAAGGGGCCACGGTGTTTCTGTATCTCTATTATGTTGGTGCGGCTTCGGAACTTTTAAATATCTCGATATATCTCGAAAACTACGCTTCTGATCAAAAAATATCATAGAACATAAAAAGTAGGAAACTTAATTCTCTACAAAAAAGGTCTCTTAACATTTTGCCATAGCTCGCTTCGTTTCCGAGATATTTGCAGATTTATCTCAAGGGAAGGGGCCTGACGGACATATTTCGAGATATTTCTTCTTCTTGTTGTTCTTCTTCTGCACAGCTAAGCTGGAAGTGGCATTTGCGGCTCGCACTAGTGCAGAGTTATCTCAAAGAAAGGGGCCACGGTGTTTCTGTATCTCTATTATGTTGGTGCGGCTTCGGAACTTTTAAATATCTCGATATATCTCCAAAACTACGCTTCTGATCAAAAAATATCATAGAACATAAATTGTAGGAAACATAATTCTCTACAAAAAACGTCTCTTAACATTTTGCCATAGCTCGCTTCGTTTCCGAGATATTTGCAGATATATCTCAAGGGAAGGGGCCTGACGGACATATTTCGAGATATTTCTTCTTCTTGTTGTTCTTCTTCTGCACAGCTAAGCTGGAAGTGGCATTTGCGGCTCGTACTAGTGCAGAGTTATCTCAAAGAAAGGGGCCACGGTGTTTCTGTATCTCTATTATGTTGGTGCGGCTTCGGAACTTTTAAATATCTCCATATATCTCGAAAACTACGCTTCTGATCAAAAAATATCATAGAACATAAATTGTAGGAAACATAATTCTCTACAAAAAAGGTCTCTTAACATTTTGCCATAGCTCGCTTCGTTTCCGAGATATTTGCAGATATATCTCAAGGGAAGGGGTCTGACGGACATATTTCGAGATATTTCTTCTTCTTGTTGTTCTTCTTCTGCACAGCTAAGCTGGAAGTGGCATTTGCAGCTCGCAGTAGTGCAGAGTTATCTCAAAGAAAGGGGCCACGGTGTTTCTGTATCTCTATTATGTTGGTGCGGCTTCGAAACTTTTAAATATCTTGATATATCTCGAGAACTACGCAACTGATCAAAAAATATCATAGAACATAAAAAGTAGGAAACTTAATTCTCTACAAAAAAGGTCTCTTAACATTTTGGCATAGCTCGCTTCGTTTCCGAGATATTTGCAGATATATCTCAAGGGAAGGGGCCTGACGGACATATTTCGAGATATTTCTTCTTCTTGTTGTTCTTCTTCTGCACAGCTAAGCTGGAAGTGGCATTTGCAGCTCGCAATAGTGCAGAGTTATCTCAAAGAAAGGGGCCACGGTGTTTCTGTATCTCTATTATGTTGGTGCGGCTTCGAAACTTTTAAATATCTAGATATATCTCGAGAACTATGCATCTGATCAAAAAATATCATAGAACATAGAAAGTAGTAAACTTAATTCTCTACAAAAAAGGTCTCTTAACATTTTGCCATAGCTCGCTTCGTTTCCGAGATATTAGCAGATTTATCTCAAGGGAAGGGGCCTGACGGACATATTTCGAGATATTTCTTCTTCTTGTTGTTCTTCTTCTGCACAGCTAAGCTGGAAGTGGCATTTGCGGCTCGCACTAGTGCAGAGTTATCTCAAAGAAAGGGGCCACGGTGTTTCTGTATCTATTATGTTGGTGCGGCTTCGGAACTTTTAAATATCTCGATATATCTCGAAAACTACGCTTCTGATCAAAAAATATCATACAACATAAATTGTAGGAAACAAAATTCTCTACAAAAAATGTCTCTTAACATTTTGCCATAGCTCGCTTCGTTTCCGAGATATTTGCAGATTCAGCTCAAAGGAACGGGCCTGACGGACATATTTCGAGATATTTCTTCTTCTTGTTGTTCTTCTTCTGCACAGCTAAGCTGGAAGTGGCATTTGCGGCTCGCACTAGTGCAGAGTTATCTCTAAGAAAGGGGCCACGGTGTTTCTGTATCTCTATTATGTTGGTGCGGCTTCGGAACTTTTAAATATCTTGATATATCTCGAGAACTACGCATCTGATCAAAAAATATCATAGAACATAAAAAGTAGGAAACTTAATTCTCTACAAAAAAGGTCTCTTAACATTTTGCCATAGCTCGCTTCGTTTCCGAGATATTTGCAGATTTATCTCAAGGGAAGGGGCCTGACGGACATATTTCGAGATATTTCTTCTTCTTGTTGTTCTTCTCCTGCACAGCTAAACTGGAAGTGGCATTTCCAGCTCGCAATAGTGCAGAGTTATCTCAAAGAAAGGGGCCACGGTGTTTCTGCATCTCTATTATGTTGGTGCGGCTTCGGAACTTTTAAATATCTTGATATATCTCGAGAACTTCGCATCTGATCAAAAAATATCATAGAACATAAAAAGTAGGAAACTTAAGTCTCTACAAATAAAGTCTCTTAACATTTTGCCATAGCTCGCTTCGTTTCCGAGATATTTGCAGATTTATCTCAAGGGAAGGGGCCTGACGGACATATTTCGAGATATTTCTTCTTCTTGTTGTTCTTCTTCTGCACAGCTAAGCTGGAAGTGGCATTTGCGGCTCGCACTAGTGCAGAGTTATCTCAAAGAAAGGGGCCACGGTGTTTCTGTATCTCTATTATGTTGCTGCGGCTTCGGAACTTTTAAATATCTTGATATATCTCGAGAACTACGCATCTGATCAAAAAATATCATAGAACACAAAAAGTAGGAAACTTAATTCTCTACAAAAAAGGTCTCTTAACATTTTGCCATAGCTCGCTTCGTTTCCGAGATATTTGCAGATTTATCTCAAGGGAAGGGGCCTGACGGACATATTTCGAGATATTTCTTCTTCTTGTTGTTCTTCTCCTGCACAGCTAAACTGGAAGTGGCATTTCCAGCTCGCAATAGTGCAGAGTTATCTCAAAGAAAGGGGCCACGGTGTTTCTGTATCTCTATTATGTTGGTGCGGCTTCGGAACTTTTAAATATCTTGATATATCTCGAGAACTTCGCATCTGATCAAAAAATATCATAGAACACAAAAAGTAGGAAACTTAATTCTCTACAAAAAAGGTCTCTTAACATTTTGCCATAGCTCGCTTCGTTTCCGAGATATTTGCAGATTTATCTCAAGGGAAGGGGCCTGACGGACATATTTCGAGATATTTCTTCTTCTTGTTGTTCTTCTCCTGCACAGCTAAACTGGAAGTGGCATTTCCAGCTCGCAATAGTGCAGAGTTATCTCAAAGAAAGGGGCCACGGTGTTTCTGTATCTCTATTATGTTGGTGCGGCTTCGGAACTTTTAAATATCTCGATATATCTCGAAAACTACGCTTCTGATCAAAAAATATCATACAACATAAATTGTAGGAAACAAAATTCTCTACAAAAAATGTCTCTTAACATTTTGCCATAGCTCGCTTCGTTTCCGAGATATTTGCAGATTCAGCTCAAAGGAACGGGCCTGACGGACATATTTCGAGATATTTCTTCTTCTTGTTGTTCTTCTTCTGCACAGCTAAGCTGGAAGTGGCATTTGCGGCTCGCACTAGTGCAGAGTTATCTCTAAGAAAGGGGCCACGGTGTTTCTGTATCTCTATTATGTTGGTGCGGCTTCGGAACTTTTAAATATCTTGATATATCTCGAGAACTACGCATCTGATCAAAAAATATCATAGAACATAAAAAGTAGGAAACTTAATTCTCTACAAAAAAGGTCTCTTAACATTTTGCCATAGCTCGCTTCGTTTCCGAGATATTTGCAGATGTATCTCAAGGGAAGGGGCCTGACGGACATATTTCGAGATATTTCTTCTTCTTGTTGTTCTTCTCCTGCACAGCTAAACTGGAAGTGGCATTTCCAGCTCGCAATAGTGCAGAGTTATCTCAAAGAAAGGGGCCACGGTGTTTCTGTATCTCTATTATGTTGGTGCGGCTTCGGAACTTTTAAATATCTTGATATATCTCGAGAACTACGCATCTGATCAAAAAATATCATAGAACATAAAAAGTAGGAAACTTAAGTCTCTACAAATAAAGTCTCTTAACATTTTGCCATAGCTCGCTTCGTTTCCGAGATATTTGCAGATTTATCTCAAGGGAAGGGGCCTGACGGACATATTTCGAGATATTTCTTCTTCTTGTTGTTCTTCTTCTGCACAGCTAAGCTGGAAGTGGCATTTGCGGCTCGCGCTAGTGCAGAGTTATCTCAAAGAAAGGGGCCACGGTGTTTCTGTATCTCTATTATGTTGCTGCGGCTTCGGAACTTTTAAATATCTTGATATATCTCGAGAACTACGCATCTGATCAAAAAATATCATAGAACACAAAAAGTAGGAAACTTAATTCTCTACAAAAAAGGTCTCTTAACATTTTGCCATAGCTCGCTTCGTTTCCGAGATATTTGCAGATTTATCTCAAGGGAAGGGGCCTGACGGACATATTTCGAGATATTTCTTCTTCTTGTTGTTCTTCTCCTGCACAGCTAAACTGGAAGTGGCATTTCCAGCTCGCAATAGTGCAGAGTTATCTCAAAGAAAGGGGCCACGATGTTTCTGTATCTCTATTATGTTGGTGCGGCTTCGGAACTTTTAAATATCTTGATATATCTCGAGAACTACGCATCTGATCAAAAAATATCATAGAACATAAATTGTAGGAAACAAAATTCTCTACAACAAACGTCTCTTAACATTTTGCCATAGCTCGCTTCGTTTCCGAGATATTTGCAGAATCAGCTCAAAGGAACGGGCCTGACGGACATATTTCGAGATATTTCTTCTTCTTGTTGTTCTTCTTCTGCACAGCTAAGCTGGAAGTGGGATTTACAGCTCGCAATAGTGCAGAGTTATCTCAAAGAAAGGGGCCACGGTGTTTCTGTATCTCTATTATGTTGGTGCGGCTTCGGAACTTTTAAATATCTTGATATATCTCGAGAACTACGCATCTGATCAAAAAATATCATAGAACATAAAAAGTAGGAAACTTAATTCTCTACAAAAAAGGTCTCTTAACATTTTGCCATAGCTCGCTTCGTTTCCGAGATATTTGCAGATTTATCTCAAGGGAAGGGGCCTGACGGACATATTTCGAGATGTTTCTTCTTCTTGTTGTTCTTCTTCTGCACAGCTAAGCTGGAAGTGGCATTTACAGCTCGCAATAGTGCAGAGTTATCTCAAGGAAAGGGGCCACGGTGTTTCTGTATCTCTATTATGTTGGTGCGGCTTCGGAACTTTTAAATATCTTGATATATCTCGAGAACTACCCATCTGATCAAAAAATATCATAGAACATAAAAAGTAGGAAACTTAAGTCTCTACAAATAAAGTCTCTTAACATTTTGCCATAGCTCGCTTCGTTTCCGAGATATTTGCAGATTTATCTCAAGGGAAGGGGCCTGACGGACATATTTCGAGATATTTCTTCTTCTTGTTGTTCTTCTTCTGCACAGATAAGCTGGAAGTGGCATTTGCGGCTCGCGCTAGTGCAGAGTTATCTCAAAGAAAGGGGCCACGGTGTTTCTGTATCTCTATTATGTTGCTGCGGCTTCGGAACTTTTAAATATCTTGATATATCTCGAGAACTACGCATCTGATCAAAAAATATCATAGAACATAAAAAGTAGGAAACTTAATTCTCTACAAATAAAGTCTCTTAACATTTTGCCATAGCTCGCTTCGTTTCCGAGATATTTGCAGATTTATCTCAAGGGAAGGGGCCTAACGGACATATTTCGAGATATTTCTTCTTCTTGTTGTTCTTCTTCTGCACAGCTAAGCTGGAAGTGGCATTTGCGGCTGGCACTAGTGCAGAGTTATCTCAAAGAAAGGGGCCACGGTGTTTCTGTATCTCTATTATGTTGGTGCGGCTTCGGAACTTTTAAATATCTTGATATATCTCGAGAACTACGCATCTGATCAATAAATATCATAGAACATAAAAAGTAGGAAACTTAATTCTCTACAAAAAAGGTCTCTTAACATTTTGCCATAGCTCGCTTCGTTTCCGAGATATTTGCAGATTTATCTCAAGGGAAGGGGCCTGACGGACATATTTCGAGATATTTCTTCTTCTTGTTGTTCTTCTTCTGCACAGCTAAGCAGGAAGTGGCATTTGCGGCTCGCACTAGTGCAGAGTTATCTCAAAGAAAGGGGCCACGGTGTTTCTGTATCTCTATTATGTTGGTGCGGCTTCGGAACTTTTAAATATCTCGATATATCTCGAAAACTACGCTTCTGATCAAAAAATATCATAGAACATAAATTGTAGGAAACAAAATTCTCTACAAAAAACGTCTCTTAACATTTTGCGATAGCTCGCTTCGTTTCCGAAATATTTGCAGATTCAGCGCAAAGGAACGGGCCTGACGGACATGTTTCGAGATATTTCTTCTTCTTGTTGTTCTTCTTCTGCACAGCTAAGCTGGAAGTGGCATTTGCAGCTCGCAATAGTGCAGAGTTATCTCAAAGAAAGGGGCCACGGTGTTTCTGTATCTCTATTATGTTGGGGCGGCTTCGGAACTTTTAAATATCTTGATATATCTCGAGAACTACGCATCTGATCAATAAATATCATAGAACATAAAAAGTAGGAAACTTAATTCTCTACAAAAAAGGTCTCTTAACATTTTGCCATAGCTCGCTTCGTTTCCGAGATATTTGCAGATTTATCTCAAGGGAAGGGGCCTGACGGACATATTTCGAGATATTTCTTCTTCTTGTTGTTCTTCTTCTGCACAGCTAAGCTGGAAGTGGCATTTGCGGCTCGCACTAGTGCAGAGTTATCTCAAAGAAAGGGGCCACGGTGTTTCTGTATCTCTATTATGTTGGTGCGGCTTCGGAACTTTTAAATATCTCGATATATCTCGAAAACTACGCTTCTGATCAAAAAATATCATAGAACATAAATTGTAGGAAACAAAATTCTCTACAAAAAACGTCTCTTAACATTTTGCCATAGCTCGCTTCGTTTCCGAGATATTTGCAGATTCAGCTCAAAGGAACGGGCCTGACGGACATATTTCGAGATATTTCTTCTTCTTGTTGTTCTTCTTCTGCACAGCTAAGCTGGAAGTGGCATTTACAGCTCGCAATAGTGCAGAGTTATCTCAAGGAAAGGGGCCACGGTGTTTCTGTATCTCTATTATGTTGGTGCGGCTTCGGAACTTTTAAATATCTTGATATATCTCGAGAACTACGCATCTGATCAAAAAATATCATAGAACATAAAAAGTAGGAAACTTAATTCTCTACAAAAAGGTCTGTTAACATTTTGCCATAGCTCGCTTCGTTTCCGAGATATTTGCAGATTTATCTCAAGGGAAGGGGCCTGACGGACATATTTCGAGATATTTCTTCTTCTTGTTGTTCTTCTTCTGCACAGCTAAGCTGGAAGTGGCATTTGCGGCTCGCACTAGTGCAGAGTTATCTCAAAGAAAGGGGCCACGGTGTTTCTGTATCTCTATTATGTTGGTGCGGCTTCGGAACTTTTAAATATCTCGATATATCTCGAAAACTACGCTTCTGATCAAAAAATATCATAGAACATAAATTGTAGGAAACAAAATTCTCTACAAAAAACGTCTCTTAACATTTTGCCATAGCTCGCTTCGTTTCCGAGATATTTGCAGATTCAGCTCAAAGGAACGGGCCTGACGGACATGTTTCGAGATATTTCTTCTTCTTGTTGTTCTTCTTCTGCACAGCTAAGCTGGAAGTGGCATTTGCAGCTCGCAATAGTGCAGAGTTATCTCAAAGAAAGGGGCCACGGTGTTTCTGTATCTCTATTATGTTGGTGCGGCTTCGAAACTTTTAAATATCTTGATATATCTCGAGAACTATGCATCTGATCAATAAATATCATAGAACATAAAAAGTAGGAAACTTAATTCTCTACAAAAAAGGTCTCTTAACATTTTGCCATAGCTCGCTTCGTTTCCGAGATATTTGCAGATTTATCTCAAGGGAAGGGGCCTGACGGACATATTTCGAGATATTTCTTCTTCTTGTTGTTCTTCTTCTGCACAGCTAAGCTGGAAGTGGCATTTGCGGCTCGCACTAGTGCAGAGTTATCTCAAAGAAAGGGGCCACGGTGTTTCTGTATCTCTATTATGTTGGTGCGGCGTCGGAACTTTTAAATATCTCGATATATCTCGAAAACTACGCTTCTGATCAAAAAATATCATAGAACATAAATTGTAGGAAACAAAATTCTCTACAACAAACGTCTCTTAACATTTTGCCATAGCTCGCTTCGTTTCCGAGATATTTGCAGATTCAGCTCAAAGGAACGGGCCTGACGGACATATTTCGAGGTATTTATTCTTCTTGTTGTTCTTCTTCTGCACAGCTAAGCTGGAAGTGGCATTTACAGCTCGCAATAGTGCAGAGTTATCTCAAGGAAAGGGGCCACGGTGTTTCTGTATCTCTATTATGTTGGTGTGGCTTCGGAACTTTTAAATATCTTGATATATCTCGAGAACTACGCATCTGATCAAAAAATATCATAGAACATAAAAAGTAGGAAACTTAATTCTCTACAAAAAAGGTCTCTTAACATTTTGCCATAGCTCGCTTCGTTTCCGAGATATTTGCAGATTTATCTCAAGGGAAGGGGCCTGACGGACATATTTCGAGATATTTCTTCTTCTTGTTGTTCTTCTTCTGCACAGCTAAGCTGGAAGTGGCATTTGCGGCTCGCGCTAGTGCAGAGTTATCTCAAAGAAAGGGGCCACGGTGTTTCTGTATCTCTATTATGTTGCTGCGGCTTCGGAACTTTTAAATATCTTGATATATCTCGAGAACTACGCATCTGATCAAAAAATATCATAGAACATAAAAAGTAGGAAACTTAATTCTCTACAAATAAAGTCTCTTAACATTTTGCCATAGCTCGCTTCGTTTCCGAGATATTTGCAGATTTATCTCAAGGGAAGGGGCCTAACGGACATATTTCGAGATATTTCTTCTTCTTGTTGTTCTTCTTCTGCGCAGCTAAGCTGGAAGTGGCATTTGCGGCTGGCACTAGTGCAGAGTTATCTCAAAGAAAGGGGCCACGGTGTTTCTGTATCTCTATTATGTTGGTGCGGCTTCGGAACTTTTAAATATCTTGATATATCTCGAGAACTACGCATCTGATCAAAAAATATCATAGAACATAAAAAGTAGGAAACTTAATTCTCTACAAAAAAGGTCTCTTAACATTTTGCCATAGCTCGCTTCGTTTCCGAGATATTTGCAGATTTATCTCAAGGGAAGGGGCCTGACGGACATATTTCGAGATATATCTTCTTCTTGTTGTTCTTCTTCTGCACAGCTAAGCTGGAAGTGGCATTTGCGGCTCGCACTAGTGCAGAGTTATCTCAAAGAAAGGGGCCACGGTGTTTCTGTATCTCTATTATGTTGGTGCGGCTTCGGAACTTTTAAATATCTCGATATATCTCGAAAACTTCGCTTCTGATCAAAAAATATCATAGAACATAAATTGTAGGAAACATAATTCTCTACAAAAAAGTTCTCTTAACATCTTGCCATAGCTCGCTTCGTTTCCGAGATATTTGCAGATATATCTCAAGGGAAGGGGCCTGACGGACATATTTCGAGGTATTTCTTCTTCTTGTTGTTCTTCTTCTGCACAGCTAAGCTGGAAGTGGCATTTACAGCTCGCAATAGTGCAGAGTTATCTCAAAGAAAGGGGCCACGGTGTTTCTGTATCTCTATTATGTTGGTGCGGCTTCGGAACTTTTAAATATCTTGATATATCTCGAGAACTACGCATCTGATCAAAAAATATCATAGAACGTAAAAAGTAGGAAACATAATTCTCTACAAAAAAGGTCTCTTAACATTTTGCCATAGCTCGCTTCGTTTCCGAGATATTTGCAGATTTATCTCAAGGGAAGGGGCCTGACGGACATATTTCGAGATATTTCTTCTTCTTGTTGTTCTTCTTCTGCACAGCTAAACTGGAAGTAGCATTTCCAGCTCGCAATAGTGCAGAGTTATCTCAAACAAAGGGGCCACGGTGTTTCTGTATCTCTATTATGTTGGTGCGGCTTCGGAACTTTTAAATATCTTGATATATCTCGAGAACTACGCATCTGATCAAAAAATATCATAGAACATAAAAAGTAGGAAACTTAATTCTCTACAAATAAAGTCTCTTAACATTTTGCCATAGCTCGCTTCGTTTCCGAGATATTTGCAGATTTATCTCAAGGGAAGGGGCCTAACGGACATATTTCGAGATATTTCTTCTTCTTGTTGTTCTTCTTCTGCGCAGCTAAGCTGGAAGTGGCATTTGCGGCTGGCACTAGTGCAGAGTTATCTCAAAGAAAGGGGCCACGGTGTTTCTGTATCTCTATTATGTTGGTGCGGCTTCGGAACTCTTAAATATCTTGATATATCTCGAGAACTACGCATCTGATCAAAAAATATCATAGAACATAAAAAGTAGGAAACTTAATTCTCTACAAAAAAGGTCTCTTAACATTTTGCCATAGCTCGCTTCGTTTCCGAGATATTTGCAGATTTATCTCAAGGGAAGGGGCCTGACGGACATATTTCGAGATATATCTTCTTCTTGTTGTTCTTCTTCTGCACAGCTAAGCTGGAAGTGGCATTTGCGGCTCGCACTAGTGCAGAGTTATCTCAAAGAAAGGGGCCACGGTGTTTCTGTATCTCTATTATGTTGGTGCGGCTTCGGAACTTTTAAATATCTCGATATATCTCGAAAACTTCGCTTCTGATCAAAAAATATCATAGAACATAAATTGTAGGAAACATAATTCTCTACAAAAAAGGTCTCTTAACATTTTGCCATAGCTCGCTTCGTTTCCGAGATATTTGCAGATTTATCTCAAGGGAAGGGGCCTGACGGACATATTTCGAGATATATCTTCTTCTTGTTGTTCTTCTTCTGCACAGCTAAGCTGGAAGTGGCATTTGCGGCTCGCACTAGTGCAGAGTTATCTCAAAGAAAGGGGCCACGGTGTTTCTGTATCTCTATTATGTTGGTGCGGCTTCGGAACTTTTAAATATCTCGATATATCTCGAAAACTTCGCTTCTGATCAAAAAATATCATAGAACATAAATTGTAGGAAACATAATTCTCTACAAAAAAGTTCTCTTAACATCTTGCCATAGCTCGCTTCGTTTCCGAGATATTTGCAGATATATCTCAAGGGAAGGGGCCTGACGGACATATTTCGAGGTATTTCTTCTTCTTGTTGTTCTTCTTCTGCACAGCTAAGCTGGAAGTGGCATTTACAGCTCGCAATAGTGCAGAGTTATCTCAAAGAAAGGAGCCACGGTGTTTCTGTATCTCTATTATGTTGGTGCGGCTTCGGAACTTTTAAATATCTTGATATATCTCGAGAACTACGCATCTGATCAAAAAATATCATAGAACGTAAAAAGTAGGAAACTTAATTCTCTACAAAAAAGGTCTCTTAACATTTTGCCATAGCTCGCTTCGTTTCCGAGATATTTGCAGATTTATCTCAAGGGAAGGGGCCTGACGGACATATTTCGAGATATTTCTTCTTCTTGTTGTTCTTCTTCTGCACAGCTAAACTGGAAGTAGCATTTCCAGCTCGCAATAGTGCAGAGTTATCTCAAAGAAAGGGGCCACGGTGTTTCTGTATCTCTATTATGTTGGTGCGGCTTCGGAACTTTTAAATATCTCGATATATCTCGAAAACGTCGCTTCTGATCAAAAAATATCATAGAACATAAATTGTAGGAAACATAATTCTCTACAAAAAAGATCTCTTAACATCTTGCCATAGCTCGCTTCGTTTCAGAGATATTTGCAGCTATATCTCAAGGGAAGGGGCCTGACGGACATATTTCGAGATATTTCTTCTTCTTGTTGTTCTTCTTCTGCACAGCTAAGCTGGAAGTGGCATTTGCAGCTCGCAATAGTGCAGAGTTATCTCAAAGAAAGGGGCCACGGTGTTTCTTTATCTCTATTATGTTGGTGCGGCTTCGGAACTTTTAAATATCTTGATATATCTCGAGAACTACGCATCTGATCAAAAAATATCATAGAACGTAAAAAGTAGGAAACTTAATTCTCTACAAAAAAGGTCTCTTAACATTTTGCCATAGCTCGCTTCGTTTCCGAGATATTTGCAGATTTATCTCAAGGGAAGGGGCCTGACGGACATATTTCGAGATATTTCTTCTTCTTGTTGTTCTTCTTCTGCACAGCTAAGCTGGAAGTGGCATTTGCGGCTCGCACTAGTGCAGAGTTATCTCAAAGAAAGGGGCCACGGTGTTTCTGTATCTCTATTATGTTGGTGCGGCTTCGGAACTTTTAAATATCTCGATATATCTCGAGAACTACGCATCTGATCAAAAAATATCATAGAACATAAAAAGTAGGAAACTGAATTCTCTACAAATAAGGTCTCTTAACATTTTGCCATAGCTCGCTTCGTTTCCGAGATATTTGCAGATTTATCTCAAGGGAAGGGGCCTGACGGACATATTTCGAGATATTTCTTCTTCTTGTTGTTCTTCTTCTGCACAGCTAAGCTGGAAGTGGCATTTACAGCTCGCAATAGTACAGAGTTATCTCAAAGAAAGGGGCGACGGTGTTTCTGTATCTCTATTATGTTGGTGCGGCTTCGGAACTTTTAAATATCTTGATATATCTCGAGAACTACGCATCTGATCAAAAAATATCATAGAACATAAAAAGTAGGAAACTTAATTCTCTACAAATAAGGTCTCTTAACATTTTGCCATAGCTCGCTTCGTTTCCGAGATATTTGCAGATATATCTCAAGGGAAGGGGCCTGACGGACATATTTCGAGATACTTCTTCTTCTTGTTGTTCTTCTTCTGCACAGCTAAGCTGGAAGTGGCATTTACAGCTCGCAATAGTGCAGAGTTATCTCAAAGAAAGGGGCCACGGTGTTTCTGTATCTCTATTATGTTGGTGCGGCTTCGGAACTTTTAAATATCTTGATATATCTCGAGAACTACGCATCTGATCAATAAATATCATAGGACATAAAAAGTAGGAAACTTAATTCTCTACAAAAAAGGTCTCTTAACATTTTGCCATAGCTCGCTTCGTTTCCGAGATATTTGCAGATTTATCTCAAGGGAAGGGGCCTGACGGACATATTTCGAGATATATCTTCTTCTTGTTGTTCTTCTTCTGCACAGCTAAGCTGGAAGTGGCATTTGCGGCTCGCACTAGTGCAGAGTTATCTCAAAGAAAGGGGCCACGGTGTTTCTGTATCTCTATTATGTTGGTGCGGCTTCGGAACTTTTAAATATCTCGATATATCTCGAAAACTACGCTTCTGATCAAAAAATATCATAGAACCTATATTGTCTGAAACATAATTCTCTACAAAAAACGTCTCTTAACATTTTGCCATAGCTCGCTTGGTTTCCGAGATATGTGCAGATTCAGCTCAAAGGAACGGGCCTGATGGACATATTTCGAGATATTTCTTCTTCTTGTTGTTCTTCTTCTGCACAGTTAAGCTGGAAGTGGCATTTGCAGCTCGCAATAGTGCAGAGTTATCTCAAAGAAAGGGGCCACGGTGTTTCTTTATCTCTATTATGTTGGTGCGGCTTCGGAACTTTTAAATATCTTGATATATCTCGAGAACTACGCATCTGATCAAAAAATATCATAGAACGTAAAAAGTAGGAAACTTAATTCTCTACAAAAAAGGTCTCTTAACATTTTGCCATAGCTCGCTTCGTTTCCGAGATATTTGCAGATTTATCTCAAGGGAAGGGGCCTGACGGACATATTTCGAGATATTTCTTCTTCTTGTTGTTCTTCTTCTGCACAGCTAAGCTGGAAGTGGCATTTGCGGCTCGCACTAGTGCAGAGTTATCTCAAAGAAAGGGGCCACGGTGTTTCTGTATCTCTATTATGTTGGTGCGGCTTCTGAACTTTTAAATATCTCGATATATCTCGAAAACTACGCTTCTGATCAAAAAATATCATAGAACCTAAATTGTCTGAAACATAATTCTCTACAAAAAACGACTGTTAACATTTTGCCATAGCTCGCTTGGTTTCCGAGATATGTGCAGATTCAGCTCAAAGGAACGGGCCTGATGGACATATTTCGAGATATTTCTTCTTCTTGTTGTTCTTCTTCAGCACAGTTAAGCTGGAAGTGGCATTTGCAGCTTGCAATAGTGCAGAGTTATCTCAAAGAAAGGGGCCACGGTGTCTCTGTATCTCTATTATGTTGGTGCGGCTTCGAAACTTTTAAATATCTTGATATATCTCGAGAACTACGCATCTGATCAAAAAATATCATAGAACATAAAAGGTAGGAAACTTAATTCTCTACAACAAAGGTCTCTTAACATTTTGCCATAGCTCGCTTCGTTTCCGAGATATTTGCAGATTTATCTCAAGCGAAGGGGCCTGACGGACATATTTCGAGATATTTCTTCTTCTTGTTGTTCTTCTTCTGCACAGCTAAGCTGGAAGTGGCATTTGCGGCTCGCACTAGTGCAGAGTTATCTCAAAGAAAGGGGCCACGGTGTTTCTCTATTATGTTGGTGCGGCTTCGGAACTTTTAAATATCTCGATATATCTCGAAAACTACGCTTCTGATCAAAAAATATCATAGAACATAAATTGTAGGAAACATAATTCTCTACAAAAAAGGTCTCCTAACATTTTGCCATAGCTCGCTTCGTTTCCGAGATATTTGCAGATATATCTCAAGGGAAGGGGCCTGACGGACATATTTCGAGATATTTCTTCTTCTTGTTGTTCTTCTTCTGCACAGCTAAGCTGGAAGTGGCATTTACAGCTCGCAATAGTGCAGAGTTATCTCAAAGAAAGGGGCCACGGTGTTTCTGTATCTCTATTATGTTGGTGCGGCTTCGGAACTTTTGAATATCTTGATATATCTCGAGAACTACGCATCTGATCAAAAAATATCATAGAAGATAAAAAGTAGGAAACTTAATTCTCTACAAAAAAGGTCTCTTAACATTTTGCCATAGCTCGCTTCGTTTCCGAGATATTTGCAGATTTATCTCAAGCGAAGGGGCCTGACGGACATATTTCGAGATACTTCTTCTTCTTGTTGTTCTTCTTCTGCACAGCTAAGCTGGAAGTGGCATTTGCGGCTCGCACTAGTGCAGAGTTATCTCAAAGAAAGGGGCCACGGTGTTTCTGTATCTCTATTATGTTGGTGCGGCTTCGGAACTTTTAAATATCTCGATATATCTCGAAAACTACGCTCCTGATCAAAAAATATCATAGAACATAAATTGTAGGAAACATAATTCTCTACAAAAAACGTCTCTTAACATTTTGCCATAGCTCGCTTCGTTTCCGAGATATTTGCAGATTTATCTCAAGGGAAGGGGCCTGACGGACATATTTCGAGATATATCTTCTTCTTGTTGTTCTTCTTCTGCACAGCTAAGCTGGAAGTGGCATTTGCGGCTCGCACTAGTGCAGAGTTATCTCAAAGAAAGGGGCCACGGTGTTTCTGTATCTCTATTATGTTGGTGCGGCTTCGGAACTTTTAAATATCTCGATATATCTCGAAAACTACGCTTCTGATCAAAAAATATCATAGAACCTATATTGTCTGAAACATAATTCTCTACAAAAAACGTCTCTTAACATTTTGCCATAGCTCGCTTGGTTTCCGAGATATGTGCAGATTCAGCTCAAAGGAACGGGCCTGATGGACATATTTCGAGATATTTCTTCTTCTTGTTGTTCTTCTTCTGCACAGTTAAGCTGGAAGTGGCATTTGCAGCTCGCAATAGTGCAGAGTTATCTCAAAGAAAGGGGCCACGGTGTTTCTTTATCTCTATTATGTTGGTGCGGCTTCGGAACTTTTAAATATCTTGATATATCTCGAGAACTACGCATCTGATCAAAAAATATCATAGAACGTAAAAAGTAGGAAACTTAATTCTCTACAAAAAAGGTCTCTTAACATTTTGCCATAGCTCGCTTCGTTTCCGAGATATTTGCAGATTTATCTCAAGGGAAGGGGCCTGACGGACATATTTCGAGATATTTCTTCTTCTTGTTGTTCTTCTTCTGCACAGCTAAGCTGGAAGTGGCATTTGCGGCTCGCACTAGTGCAGAGTTATCTCAAAGAAAGGGGCCACGGTGTTTCTGTATCTCTATTATGTTGGTGCGGCTTCTGAACTTTTAAATATCTCGATATATCTCGAAAACTACGCTTCTGATCAAAAAATATCATAGAACCTAAATTGTCTGAAACATAATTCTCTACAAAAAACGACTGTTAACATTTTGCCATAGCTCGCTTGGTTTCCGAGATATGTGCAGATTCAGCTCAAAGGAACGGGCCTGATGGACATATTTCGAGATATTTCTTCTTCTTGTTGTTCTTCTTCAGCACAGTTAAGCTGGAAGTGGCATTTGCAGCTTGCAATAGTGCAGAGTTATCTCAAAGAAAGGGGCCACGGTGTCTCTGTATCTCTATTATGTTGGTGCGGCTTCGAAACTTTTAAATATCTTGATATATCTCGAGAACTACGCATCTGATCAAAAAATATCATAGAACATAAAAGGTAGGAAACTTAATTCTCTACAACAAAGGTCTCTTAACATTTTGCCATAGCTCGCTTCGTTTCCGAGATATTTGCAGATTTATCTCAAGCGAAGGGGCCTGACGGACATATTTCGAGATATTTCTTCTTCTTGTTGTTCTTCTTCTGCACAGCTAAGCTGGAAGTGGCATTTGCGGCTCGCACTAGTGCAGAGTTATCTCAAAGAAAGGGGCCACGGTGTTTCTCTATTATGTTGGTGCGGCTTCGGAACTTTTAAATATCTCGATATATCTCGAAAACTACGCTTCTGATCAAAAAATATCATAGAACATAAATTGTAGGAAACATAATTCTCTACAAAAAAGGTCTCCTAACATTTTGCCATAGCTCGCTTCGTTTCCGAGATATTTGCAGATATATCTCAAGGGAAGGGGCCTGACGGACATATTTCGAGATATTTCTTCTTCTTGTTGTTCTTCTTCTGCACAGCTAAGCTGGAAGTGGCATTTACAGCTCGCAATAGTGCAGAGTTATCTCAAAGAAAGGGGCCACGGTGTTTCTGTATCTCTATTATGTTGGTGCGGCTTCGGAACTTTTGAATATCTTGATATATCTCGAGAACTACGCATCTGATCAAAAAATATCATAGAAGATAAAAAGTAGGAAACTTAATTCTCTACAAAAAAGGTCTCTTAACATTTTGCCATAGCTCGCTTCGTTTCCGAGATATTTGCAGATTTATCTCAAGCGAAGGGGCCTGACGGACATATTTCGAGATACTTCTTCTTCTTGTTGTTCTTCTTCTGCACAGCTAAGCTGGAAGTGGCATTTGCGGCTCGCACTAGTGCAGAGTTATCTCAAAGAAAGGGGCCACGGTGTTTCTGTATCTCTATTATGTTGGTGCGGCTTCGGAACTTTTAAATATCTCGATATATCTCGAAAACTACGCTCCTGATCAAAAAATATCATAGAACATAAATTGTAGGAAACATAATTCTCTACAAAAAACGTCTCTTAACATTTTGCCATAGCTCGCTTCGTTTCCGAGATATTTGCAGATTTATCTCAAGGGAAGGGGCCTGACGGACATATTTCGAGATATTTCTTCTTCTTGTTGTTCTTCTTCTGCCCAGCTAAGCTGGAAGTGGCATTTGCAGCTCGCAATAGTGCAGAGTTATCTCAAAGAAAGGGGCCACGGTGTTTCTGTATCTCTATTATGTTGGTGCGGCTTCGAAACTTTTAAATATCTTGATATATCTCGAGAACTACGCATCTGATCAAAAAATATCATAGAACATAAAAAGTAGGAAACTTAATTCTCTACAAAAAAGGTCTCTTAACATTTTGCCATAGCTCGCTTCGTTTCCGAGATATTTGCAGATTTATCTCAAGGGAAGGGGCCTGACGGACATATTTCGAGATATTTCTTCTTCTTGTTGTTCTTCTTCTGCACAGCTAAGCTGGAAGTGGCATTTGCGGCTCGCACTAGTGCAGAGTTATCTCAAAGAAAGGGGCCACGGTGTTTCTGTATCTCTATTATGTTGGTGCGGCTTCGGAACTTTTAAATATGTCGATATATCTCGAAAACTACGCTCCTGATCAAAAAATATCATAGAACATAAATTGTAGGAAACATAATTCTCTACAAAAAACGTCTCTTAACATTTTGCCATAGCTCGCTTCGTTTCCGAGATATTTGCAGATTTATCTCAAGGGAAGGGGCCTGACGGACATATTTCGAGATATTTCTTCTTCTTGTTGTTCTTCTTCTGCCCAGCTAAGCTGGAAGTGGCATTTGCAGCTCGCAATAGTGCAGAGTTACCTCAAAGAAAGGGGCCACGGTGTTTCTGTATCTCTATTATGTTGGTGCGGCTTCGGAACTTTTAAATATCTTGATATATCTCGAGAACTACGCATCTGATCAAAAAATATCATAGAAGATAAAAAGTAGGAAACTTAATCCTCTACAAAAAAGGTCTCTTAACATTTTGCCATAGCTCGCTTCGTTTCCGAGATATTTGCAGATTTATCTCAAGGGAAGGGGCCTGACGGACATATTTCGAGATATTTCTTCTTCTTGTTGTTCTTCTTCTGCACAGCTAAGCTGGAAGTGGCATTTGCGGCTCGCACTAGTGCAGAGTTATCTCAAAGAAAGGGGCCACGGTGTTTCTGTATCTCTATTATGTTGGTGCGGCTTCGGAACCTTTAAATATCTCGATATATCTCGAAAACTACGCTTCTGATCAAAAAATATCATAGAACATAAATTGTAGGAAACATAATTCTCTACAAAAAAGGTCTCTTAACATTTTGCCATAGCTCGCTTGGTTTCCGAGATATGTGCAGATTCAGCTCAAAGGAACGGGCCTGATGGACATATTTCGAGATATTTCTTCTTCTTGTTGTTCTTCTTCTGCACAGTTAAGCTGGAAGTGGCATTTGCAGCTCGCAATAGTGCAGAGTTATCTCAAAGAAAGGGGCCACGGTGTTTCTGTATCTCTATTATGTTGGTGCGGCTTCGGAACTTTTAAATATCTCGATATATCTCGAAAACTACGCTTCTGATCAAAAAATATCATAGAACATAAATTGTAGGAAACATAATTCTCTACAAAAAAGGTCTCCTAACATTTTGCCATAGCTCGCTTCGTTTCCGAGATATTTGCAGATATATCTCAAGGGAAGGGGCCTGACGGACATATTTCGAGATATTTCTTCTTCTTGTTGTTCTTCTTCTGCACAGCTAAGCTGGAAGTGGCATTTACAGCTCGCAATAGTGCAGAGTTATCTCAAAGAAAGGGGCCACGGTGTTTCTGTATCTCTATTATGTTGGTGCGGCTTCGGAACTTTTGAATATCTTGATATATCTCGAGAACTACGCATCTGATCAAAAAATATCATAGAAGATAAAAAGTAGAAAACTTAATTCTCTACAAAAAAGGTCTCTTAACATTTTGCCATAGCTCGCTTCGTTTCCGAGATATTTGCAGATTTATCTCAAGGGAAGGGGCCTGACGGACATATTTCGAGATATTTCTTCATCTTGTTGTTCTTCTTCTGCACAGCTAAGCTGGAAGTGGCATTTGCGGCTCGCACTAGTGCAGAGTTATCTCAAAGAAAGGGGCCACGGTGTTTCTGTATCTCTATTATGTTGGTGCGGCTTCGGAACTTTTAAATATCTCGATATATCTCGAAAACTACGCTTCTGATCAAAAAATATCATCGAACCTAAATTGTCTGAAACATAATTCTCTACAAAAAACGTCTCTTAACATTTTGCCATAGCTCGCTTGGTTTCCGAGATATGTGCAGATTCAGCTCAAAGGAACGGGCCTGATGGACATATTTCGAGATATTTCTTCTTCTTGTTGTTCTTCTTCTGCACAGTTAAGCTGGAAGTGGCATTTGCAGCTCGCAATAGTGCAGAGTTATCTCAAAGAAAGGGGCCACGGTGTTTCTGTATCTCTATTATGTTGGTGCGGCTTCGGAACTTTTAAATATCTCGATATATCTCGAAAACTACGCTTCTGATCAAAAAATATCATAGAACCTAAATTGTCTGAAACATAATTCTCTACAAAAAACGTCTCTTAACATTTTGCCATAGCTCGCTTGGTTTCCGAGATATGTGCAGATTCAGCTCAAAGGAACGGGCCTGATGGACATATTTCGAGATATTTCTTCTTCTTGTTGTTCTTCTTCAGCACAGTTAAGCTGGAAGTGGCATTTGCAGCTTGCAATAGTGCACAGTTATCTCAAGGAAAGGGGCCACGGTGTTTCTGTATCTCTATTATGTTGGTGCGGCTTCGAAACTTTTAAATATCTTGATATATCTCGAGAACTACGCATCTGATCAAAAAATATCATAGAACATAAAAAGTAGGAAACTTAATCCTCTACAAAAAAGGTCTCTTAGCATTTTGCCATAGCTCGCTTCGTTTCCGAGATATTTGCAGATTTATCTCAAGGGAAGGGGCCTGACGGACATATTTCGAGATATTTCTTCTTCTTGTTGTTCTTCTTCTGCACAGCTAAGCTGGAAGTGGCATTTGCGGCTCGCACTAGTGCAGAGTTATCTCAAAGAAAGGGGCCACGGTGTTTCTGTATCTCTATTATGTTGGTGCGGCTTCGGAACTTTTAAATATCTCGATATATCTCGAAAACTACGCTTCTGATCAAAAAATATCATAGAACATAAATTGTAGGAAACATAATTCTCTACAAAAAAGGTCTCCTAACATTTTGCCATAGCTCGCTTCGTTTCCGAGATATTTGCAGATATATCTCAAGGGAAGGGGCCTGACGGACATATTTCGAGATATTTCTTCTTCTTGTTGTTCTTCTTCTGCACAGCTAAGATGGAAGTGGCATTTACAGCTCGCAATAGTGCAGAGTTATCTCAAAGAAAGGGGCCACGGTGTTTCTGTATCTCTATTATGTTGGTGCGGCTTCGGAACTTTTGAATATCTTGATATATCTCGAGAACTACGCATCTGATCAAAAAATATCATAGAAGATAAAAAGTAGGAAACTTAATTCTCTACAAAAAAGGTCTCTTAACATTTTGCCATAGCTCGCTTCGTTTCCGAGATATTTGCAGATTTATCTCAAGGGAAGGGGCCTGACGGACATATTTCGAGATATTTCTTCTTCTTGTTGTTCTTCTTCTGCACAGCTAAGCTGGAAGTGGCATTTGCGGCTCGCACTAGTGCAGAGTTATCTCAAAGAAAGGGGCCACGGTGTTTCTGTATCTCTATTATGTTGGTGCGGCTTCGGAACTTTTAAATATCTCGATATATCTCGAAAACTACGCTTCTGATCAAAAAATATCATAGAAGATAAAAAGTAGGAAACTTAATTCTCTACAAAAAAGGTCTCTTAACATTTTGCCATAGCTCGCTTCGTTTCCGAGATATTTGCAGATTTATCTCAAGGGAAGGGGCCTGACGGACATATTTCGAGATATTTCTTCTTCTTGTTGTTCTTCTTCTGCACAGCTAAGCTGGAAGTGGCATTTGCGGCTCGCACTAGTGCAGAGTTATCTCAAAGAAAGGGGCCACGGTGTTTCTGTATCTCTATTATGTTGGTGCGGCTTCGGAACTTTTAAATATCTCGATATATCTCGAAAACTACGCTTCTGATCAAAAAATATCATAGAACCTAAATTGTCTGAAACATAATTCTCTACAAAAAACGTCTCTTAACATTTTGCCATAGCTCGCTTGGTTTCCGAGATATGTGCAGATTCAGCTCAAAGGAACGGGCCTGATGGACATATTTCGAGATATTTCTTCTTCTTGTTGTTCTTCTTCTGCACAGTTAAGCTGGAAGTGGCATTTGCAGCTCGCAATAGTGCAGAGTTATCTCAAAGAAAGGGGCCACGGTGTTTCTGTATCTCTATTATGTTGGTGCGGCTTCGGAACTTTTAAATATCTCGATATATCTCGAAAACTACGCTTCTGATCAAAAAATATCATAGAACCTAAATTGTCTGAAACATAATTCTCTACAAAAAACGTCTCTTAACATTTTGCCATAGCTCGCTTGGTTTCCGAGATATGTGCAGATTCAGCTCAAAGGAACGGGCCTGATGGACATATTTCGAGATATTTCTTCTTCTTGTTGTTCTTCTTCTGCACAGTTAAGCTGGAAGTGGCATTTGCAGCTTGCAATAGTGCAGAGTTATCTCAAAGAAAGGGGCCACGGTGTTTCTGTATCTCTATTATGTTGGTGCGGCTTCGAAACTTTTAAATATCTTGATATATCTCGAGAACTACGCATCTGATCAAAAAATATCATAGAACATAAAAAGTAGGAAACTTAATTCTCTACAAAAAAGGTCTCTTAACATTTTGCCATAGCTCGCTTCGTTTCCGAGATATTTGCAGATTTATCTCAAGGGAAGGGGCCTGACGGACATATTTCGAGATATTTCTTCTTCTTGTTGTTCTTCTTCTGCACAGCTAAGCTGGAAGTGGCATTTGCGGCTCGCACTAGTGCAGAGTTATCTCAAAGAAAGGGGCCACGGTGTTTCTGTATCTCTATTATGTTGGTGCGGCTTCGGAACTTTTAAATATGTCGATATATCTCGAAAACTACGCTCCTGATCAAAAAATATCATAGAACATAAATTGTAGGAAACATAATTCTCTACAAAAAACGTCTCTTAACATTTTGCCATAGCTCGCTTCGTTTCCGAGATATTTGCAGATTTATCTCAAGGGAAGGGGCCTGACGGACATATTTCGAGATATTTCTTCTTCTTGTTGTTCTTCTTCTGCCCAGCTAAGCTGGAAGTGGCATTTGCAGCTCGCAATAGTGCAGAGTTACCTCAAAGAAAGGGGCCACGGTGTTTCTGTATCTCTATTATGTTGGTGCGGCTTCGGAACTTTTAAATATCTTGATATATCTCGAGAACTACGCATCTGATCAAAAAATATCATAGAAGATAAAAAGTAGGAAACTTAATCCTCTACAAAAAAGGTCTCTTAACATTTTGCCATAGCTCGCTTCGTTTCCGAGATATTTGCAGATTTATCTCAAGGGAAGGGGCCTGACGGACATATTTCGAGATATTTCTTCTTCTTGTTGTTCTTCTTCTGCACAGCTAAGCTGGAAGTGGCATTTGCGGCTCGCACTAGTGCAGAGTTATCTCAAAGAAAGGGGCCACGGTGTTTCTGTATCTCTATTATGTTGGTGCGGCTTCGGAACCTTTAAATATCTCGATATATCTCGAAAACTACGCTTCTGATCAAAAAATATCATAGAACATAAATTGTAGGAAACATAATTCTCTACAAAAAAGGTCTCTTAACATTTTGCCATAGCTCGCTTGGTTTCCGAGATATGTGCAGATTCAGCTCAAAGGAACGGGCCTGATGGACATATTTCGAGATATTTCTTCTTCTTGTTGTTCTTCTTCTGCACAGTTAAGCTGGAAGTGGCATTTGCAGCTCGCAATAGTGCAGAGTTATCTCAAAGAAAGGGGCCACGGTGTTTCTGTATCTCTATTATGTTGGTGCGGCTTCGGAACTTTTAAATATCTCGATATATCTCGAAAACTACGCTTCTGATCAAAAAATATCATAGAACATAAATTGTAGGAAACATAATTCTCTACAAAAAAGGTCTCCTAACATTTTGCCATAGCTCGCTTCGTTTCCGAGATATTTGCAGATATATCTCAAGGGAAGGGGCCTGACGGACATATTTCGAGATATTTCTTCTTCTTGTTGTTCTTCTTCTGCACAGCTAAGCTGGAAGTGGCATTTACAGCTCGCAATAGTGCAGAGTTATCTCAAAGAAAGGGGCCACGGTGTTTCTGTATCTCTATTATGTTGGTGCGGCTTCGGAACTTTTGAATATCTTGATATATCTCGAGAACTACGCATCTGATCAAAAAATATCATAGAAGATAAAAAGTAGAAAACTTAATTCTCTACAAAAAAGGTCTCTTAACATTTTGCCATAGCTCGCTTCGTTTCCGAGATATTTGCAGATTTATCTCAAGGGAAGGGGCCTGACGGACATATTTCGAGATATTTCTTCATCTTGTTGTTCTTCTTCTGCACAGCTAAGCTGGAAGTGGCATTTGCGGCTCGCACTAGTGCAGAGTTATCTCAAAGAAAGGGGCCACGGTGTTTCTGTATCTCTATTATGTTGGTGCGGCTTCGGAACTTTTAAATATCTCGATATATCTCGAAAACTACGCTTCTGATCAAAAAATATCATCGAACCTAAATTGTCTGAAACATAATTCTCTACAAAAAACGTCTCTTAACATTTTGCCATAGCTCGCTTCGTTTCCGAGATATTTGCAGATTTATCTCAAGGGAAGGGGCCTGACGGACATATTTCGAGATATTTCTTCTTCTTGTTGTTCTTCTTCTGCACAGCTAAGCTGGAAGTGGCATTTGCGGCTCGCACTAGTGCAGAGTTATCTCAAAGAAAGGGGCCACGGTGTTTCTGTATCTCTATTATGTTGGTGCGGCTTCGGAACTTTTAAATATCTCGATATATCTCGAAAACTACGCTTCTGATCAAAAAATATCATAGAAGATAAAAAGTAGGAAACTTAATTCTCTACAAAAAAGGTCTCTTAACATTTTGCCATAGCTCGCTTCGTTTCCGAGATATTTGCAGATTTATCTCAAGGGAAGGGGCCTGACGGACATATTTCGAGATATTTCTTCTTCTTGTTGTTCTTCTTCTGCACAGCTAAGCTGGAAGTGGCATTTGCGGCTCGCACTAGTGCAGAGTTATCTCAAAGAAAGGGGCCACGGTGTTTCTGTATCTCTATTATGTTGGTGCGGCTTCGGAACTTTTAAATATCTCGATATATCTCGAAAACTACGCTTCTGATCAAAAAATATCATAGAACCTAAATTGTCTGAAACATAATTCTCTACAAAAAACGTCTCTTAACATTTTGCCATAGCTCGCTTGGTTTCCGAGATATGTGCAGATTCAGCTCAAAGGAACGGGCCTGATGGACATATTTCGAGATATTTCTTCTTCTTGTTGTTCTTCTTCTGCACAGTTAAGCTGGAAGTGGCATTTGCAGCTCGCAATAGTGCAGAGTTATCTCAAAGAAAGGGGCCACGGTGTTTCTGTATCTCTATTATGTTGGTGCGGCTTCGGAACTTTTAAATATCTCGATATATCTCGAAAACTACGCTTCTGATCAAAAAATATCATAGAACCTAAATTGTCTGAAACATAATTCTCTACAAAAAACGTCTCTTAACATTTTGCCATAGCTCGCTTGGTTTCCGAGATATGTGCAGATTCAGCTCAAAGGAACGGGCCTGATGGACATATTTCGAGATATTTCTTCTTCTTGTTGTTCTTCTTCTGCACAGTTAAGCTGGAAGTGGCATTTGCAGCTTGCAATAGTGCAGAGTTATCTCAAAGAAAGGGGCCACGGTGTTTCTGTATCTCTATTATGTTGGTGCGGCTTCGAAACTTTTAAATATCTTGATATATCTCGAGAACTACGCATCTGATCAAAAAATATCATAGAACATAAAAAGTAGGAAACTTAATTCTCTACAAAAAAGGTCTCTTAACATTTTGCCATAGCTCGCTTCGTTTCCGAGATATTTGCAGATTTATCTCAAGGGAAGGGGCCTGACGGACATATTTCGAGATATTTCTTCTTCTTGTTGTTCTTCTTCTGCACAGCTAAGCTGGAAGTGGCATTTGCGGCTCGCACTAGTGCAGAGTTATCTCAAAGAAAGGGGCCACGGTGTTTCTGTATCTCTATTATGTTGGTGCGGCTTCGGAACTTTTAAATATGTCGATATATCTCGAAAACTACGCTCCTGATCAAAAAATATCATAGAACATAAATTGTAGGAAACATAATTCTCTACAAAAAACGTCTCTTAACATTTTGCCATAGCTGGCTTCGTTTCCGAGATATTTGCAGATTTATCTCAAGGGAAGGGGCCTGACGGACATATTTCGAGATATTTCTTCTTCTTGTTGTTCTTCTTCTGCCCAGCTAAGCTGGAAGTGGCATTTGCAGCTCGCAATAGTGCAGAGTTATCTCAAAGAAAGGGGCCACGGTGTTTCTGTATCTCTATTATGTTGGTGCGGCTTCGGAACTTTTAAATATCTTGATATATCTCGAGAACTACGCATCTGATCAATAAATATCATAGAACATAAAACGTAGGAAACTTAATTCTCTACAAAAAAGGTCTCTTAACATTTTGCGATAGCTCGCTTCGTTTCCGAGATATTTGCAGATTTATCTCAAGCGAAGGGGCCTGACGGACATATTTCGAGATACTTCTTCTTCTTGTTGTTCTTCTTCTGCACAGCTAAACTGGAAGTGGCATTTCCAGCTTGCAATAGTGCAGAGTTATCTCAAAGAAAGGGGCCACGGTGTTTCTGTATCTCTATTATGTTGGTGCGGCTTCGGAACTTCTAAATATCTTGATATATCTCGAGAACTACGCATCTCATCAAAAAATATCATAGAACATAAAAAGTAGGAAACTTAATTCTCTACAAAAAAGGTCTCTTAACATTTTGCCATAGCTCGCTTCGTTTCCGAGATATTTGCAGATTTATCTCAAGGGAAGGGGCCTGACGGACATATTTCGAGATATTTCTTCTTCTTGTTGTTCTTCTTCGGCACAGCTAAGCTGGAAGTGGCATTTACAGCTCGCAATAGTGCGGAGTTATCTCAAGGAAAGGGGCCACGGTGTTTCTGTATCTCTATTATGTGGGTGCGGCTTCGGAACTTTTAAATATCTTGATATATCTCGAGAACTACGCATCTGATCAAAAAATATCATAGAACATAAAAAGTAGGAAACTTAATTCTCTACAAATAAAGTCTCTTAACATTTTGCCATAGCTCGCTTCGTTTCCGAGATATTTGCAGATTTATCTCAAGGGAAGGGGCCTGACGGACATATTTCGAGATATTTCTTCTTCTTGTTGTTCTTCTTCTGCACAGCTAAGCTGGAAGTGGCATTTGCAGCTCGCAATAGTGCAGAGTTATCTGAAAGAAAGGGGCCACGGTGTTTCTGTATCTCTATTATGTTGGTGCGGCTTCGGAACTTTTAAATATCCTGATATATCTCGAGAACTACGCATCTCATCAAAAAATATCATAGAACATAAAAAGTAGGAAACTTAATTCTCTACAAAAAAGGTCTCTTAATATTTTGCCATAGCTCGCTTCGTTTCCGAGATATTTGCAGATTTATCTCAAGGGAAGGGGCCTGACGGACATATTTCGAGATATTTCTTCTTCTTGTTGTTCTTCTTCTGCACAGCTAAGCTGGAAGTGGCATTTGCGGCTCGCACTAGTGCAGAGTTATCTCAAAGAAAGGGGTCACGGTGTTTCTGTATCTCTATTATGTTGGTGCGGCTTCGGAACTTTTGAATATCTCGATATATCTCGAAAACTACGCTTCTGATCAAAAAATATCATAGAACATAAATTGTAGGAAACATAATTCTCTACAAAAAAGGTCTCTCAACATTTTGCCATAGCTCGCTTCGTTTCCGAGATATTTGCAGATTCAGCTCAAAGGAACGGGCCTGACGGACATATTTCGAGATATTTCTTCTTCTTGTTGTTCTTCTTCTGCACAGCTAAGCTGGAAGTGGCATTTACAGCTCGCAATAGTGCAGAGTTATCTCAAAGAAAGGGGCCACGGTGTTTCTGTATCTCTATTATGTTGGTGCGGCTTCGGAACTTTTAAATATCTTGATATATCTCGAGAACTACGCATCTGATCAAAGAATATCATAGAACATAAAAAGTAGGAAACTTAATTCTCTACAAATAAGGTCTCTTAACATTTTGCCATAGCTCGCTTCGTTTCCGAGATATTTGCAGATTTATCTCAAGGGAAGGGGCCTGACGGACATATTTCGAGATATTTCTTCTTCTTGTTGTTCTTCTTCTGCACAGCTAAACTGGAAGTGGCATTTCCAGCTCGCAATAGTGCAGAGTTATCTCAAAGAAAGGGGCCACGGTGTTTCTGTATCTCTATTATGTTGGTGCGGCTTCGGAACTTTTAAATATCTTGATATATCTCGAGAACTACGCATCTGATCAAAAAATATCATAGAACATAAAAAGTAGGAAACTTAATTCTCTACAAATAAGGTCTCTTAACATTTTGCCATAGCTCGCTTCGTTTCCGAGATATTTGCTGATTTATCTCAAGGGAAGGGGCCTGACGGACATATTTCGAGATATTTCTTCTTCTTGTTGTTCTTCTTCTGCACAGCTAAGCTGGAAGTGGCATTTGCGGCTCGCACTAGTGCAGAGTTATCTCAAAGATAGGGGCCACGGTGTTTCTGTATCTCTATTATGTTGGTGCGGCTTCGGAACTTTTAAATATCTCGATATATCTCGAAAACTACGCTTCTGATCAAAAAATATCATACAACATAAATTGTAGAAAACATAATTCTCTACAAAAAACGTCTCTTAACATTTTGCCATAGCTCGCTTCGTTTCCGAGATATTTGCAGATTCAGCTCAAAGGAACGGGCCTGACGGACATATTTCGAGATATTTCTTCTTCTTGTTGTTTTTCTTCTGCACAGCTAAGCTGGAAGTGGCATTTACAGCTCGCAATAGTGCGGAGTTATATCAAGGAAAGGGGCCACGGTGTTTCTGTATCTCTATTATGTTGGTGCGGCTTCGGAACTTTTAAATATCTCGATATATCTCGAAAACTACGCTTCTGATCAAAAAATATCATAGAACATAAAAAGTAGGAAACTTAATTCTCTACAAATAAGGTCTCTTAACATTTTGCCATAGCTCGCTTCGTTTCCGAGATATTTCCTGATTTATCTCAAGGGAAGGGGCCTGACGGACATATTTCGAGATATTTCTTCTTCTTGTTGTTCTTCTTCGGCACAGCTAAGCTGGAAGTGGCATTTACAGCTCGCAATAGTGCGGAGTTATCTCAAGGAAAGGGGCCACGGTGTTTCTGTATCTCTATTATGTTGGTGCGGCTTCGGAACTTTTAAATATCTCGATATATCTCGAAAACTACGCATCTGATCAAAAAATATCATAGAACATAAAAAGTAGGAAACTTAATTCTCTACAAATAAAGTCTCTTAACATTTTGCCATAGCTCGCTTCGTTTCCGAGATATTTGCAGATTTATCTCAAGGGAAGGGGCCTGACGGACATATTTCGAGATATTTCTTCTTCTTGTTGTTCTTCTTCTGCACAGCTAAGCTGGAAGTGGCATTTACAGCTCGCAATAGTGCGGAGTTATCTCAAGGAAAGGGGCCACGGTGTTTCTGTATCTCTATTATGTTGGTGCGGCTTCGGAACTTTTAAATATCTCGATATATCTCGAAAACTACGCTTCTGATCAAAAAATATCATAGAACATAACTTGTAGGAAACATAATTCGCTACAAAAAAGGTCTCTTAACATTTTGCCATAGCTCGCTTCGTTTCCGAGATATTTGCAGATATATCTCAAGGGAAGGGGCCTGACGGACATATTTCGAGATATTTCTTCTTCTTGTTGTTCTTCTTCTGCACAGCTAAACTGGAAGTGGCATTTCCAGCTCGCAATAGTGCAGAGTTATCTCAAAGAAAGGGGCCACGGTGTTTCTGTATCTCTATTATGTGGGTGCGGCTTCGGAACTTTTAAATATCTTGATATATCTCGAGAACTACGCATCTGATCAAAAAATATCATAGAACATAAATTGTAGGAAACATAATTCTCTACAAAAAAGGTCTCTTAACATTTTGCCATACCTCGCTTCGTTTCCGAGATATTTGCAGATATATCTCAAGGGAAGGGGCCTGACGGACATATTTCGAGATATTTCTTCTTCTTGTTGTTCTTCTTCTGCACAGCTAAGCTGGAAGTGGCATTTACAGCTCGCAATAGTGCAGAGTTATCTCAAGGAAAGGGGCCACGGTGTTTCTGTATCTCTATTATGTTGGTGCGGCTTCGGAACTTTTAAATATCTTGATATATCTCGAGAACTACGCATCTGATCAAAAAATATCATACAAGATAAAAAGTAGGAAACTTAATTCTCTACAAATAAGGTCCCTGAACATTTGGCCATAGCTCGCTTCGTTTCCGAGATATTTGCAGATTTTTCTCAAGGGAAGGGGCCTGACAGACATATTTCGAGATATTTCTTCTTCTTGTTGTTCTTCTTCTGCACAGCTAAGCTGGAAGTGGCATTTGCGGCTCGCACTAGTGCAGAGTTATCTCAAAGAAAGGGGCCACGGTGTTTCTGTATCTCTATTATGTTGGTGCGGCTTCGGAACTTTTAAATATCTCGATATATCTCGAAAACTACGCATCTGATCAAAAAATATCATAGAACATAAAAAGTAGGAAACTTAATTCTCTAGAAATAAGGTCTCTTAACATTTTGCCATAGCTCGCTTCGTTTCCGAGATATTTGCTGATTTATCTCAAGGGAAGGGGCCTGACGGACATATTTCGAGATATTTCTTCTTCTTGTTGTTCTTCTTCGGCACAGCTAAGCTGGAAGTGGCATTTACAGCTCGCAATAGTGCGGAGTTATCTCAAGGAAAGGGGCCACGGTGTTTCTGTATCTCTATTATGTTGGTGCGGCTTCGGAACTTTTAAATATCTCGATATATCTCGAAAACTACGCTTCTGATCAAAAAATATCATAGAACATAACTTGTAGGAAACATAGTTCTCTACAAAAAAGGTCTCTTAACATTTTGCCATAGCTCGCTTCGTTTCCGAGATATTTGCAGATATATCTCAAGGGAAGGGGCCTGACGGACATATTTCGAGATATTTCTTCTTCTTGTTGTTCTTCTTCTGCACAGCTAAACTGGAAGTGGCATTTCCAGCTCGCAATAGTGCAGAGTTATCTCAAAGAAAGGGGCCACGGTGTTTCTGTATCTCTATTATGTTGGTGCGGCTTCGGAACTTTTAAATATCTTGATATATCTCGAGAACTACGCATCTGATCAAAAAATATCATAGAACATAAAAAGTAGGAAACTTAATTCTCTACAAATAAGGTCTCTTAACATTTTGCCATAGCTCGCTTCGTTTCCGAGATATTTGCTGATTTATCTCAAGGGAAGGGGCCTGACGGACATATTTCGAGATATTTCTTCTTCTTGTTGTTCTTCTTCTGCACAGCTAAGCTGGAAGTGGCATTTGCGGCTCGCACTAGTGCAGAGTTATCTCAAAGAAAGGGGTCACGGTGTTTCTGTATCTCTATTATGTTGGTGCGGCTTCGGAACCTTTGAATATCTCGATATATCTCGAAAACTACGCTTCTGATCAAAAAATATCATAGAACATAAATTGTAGGAAACATAATTCTCTACAAAAAAGGTCTCTTAACATTTTGCCATAGCTCGCTTCGTTTCCGAGATATTTGCAGATATATCTCAAGGGAAGGGGCCTGACGGACATATTTCTAGATATTTCTTCTTCTTGTTGTTCTTCTTCTGCACAGCTAAGCTGGAAGTGGCATTTACTGCTCGCAATAGTGCAGAGTTATCTCAAAGAAAGGGGCCACGGTGTTTCTGTATCTCTATTATGTTGGTGCGGCTTCGGAACTTTTAAATATCTTGATATATCTCGAGAACTACGCATCTGATCAAAAAATATCATACAAGATAAAAAGTAGGAAACTTAATTCTCTACAAATAAGGTCCCTTAACATTTTGCAATAGCTCGCTTCGTTTCCGAGATATTTGCTGATTTATCTCAAGGGAAGGGGCCTGACGGACATATTTCGAGATATTTCTTCTTCTTGTTGTTCTTCTTCTGCACAGCTAAGCTGGAAGTGGCATTTACAGCTCGCACTAGTGCAGAGTTATCTCAAAGAAAGGGGCCACGGTGTTTCTGTATCTCTATTATGTTGGTGCGGCTTCGGAACTTTTAAATATCTCGATATATCTCGAAAACTACGCTTCTGATCAAAAAATATCATAGAACATAAATTGTAGGAAACATAATTCTCTACAAAAAAGGTCTCTTAACATTTTGCCATAGCTCGCTTCGTTTCCGAGATATTTGCAGATTTATCTCAAGGGAAGGGGCCTAACGGACATATTTCCAGATATTTCTTCTTCTTGTTGTTCTTCTTTTGCACAGCTAAGCTGGAAGTGGCATTTGCGGCTCGCACTAGTGCAGAGTTATCTCAAAGAAAGGGGCCACGGTGTTTCTGTATCTCTATTATGTTGGTGCGGCTTCGGAACTTTTAAATATCTCGATATATCTCGAAAACTACGCTTCTGATCAAAAAATATCATAGAACCTAAATTGTAGGAAACAAAATTCTCTACAAAAAACGTCTCTTAACATTTTGCCATAGCTCGCTTCGTTTCCGAGATATTTGCAGATTCAGCTCAAAGGAACGATCCTGACGGACATATTTCGAGATATTTCTTCTTCTTGTTGTTCTTCTTCTGCACAGCTAAGCTGGAAGTGGCATTTACAGCTCGCAATAGTGCAGAGTTATCTCAAGGAAAGGGGCCACGGTGTTTCTGTATCTCTATTATGTTGGTGCGGCTTCGGAACTTTTAAATATCTTGATATATCTCGAGAACTACGCATCTGATCAAAAAATATCATAGAACATAAAAAGTAGCAAACTTAATTCTCTGCAAATAAGGTCCCTCAACATTTTGCAATAGCTCGCTTCGTTTCCGAGATATTTGCTGATTTATCTCAAGGGAAGGGGCCTGACGGACATATTTCGAGATATTTCTTCTTCTTCTTGTTCTTCTTCTGCACAGCTAAGCTGGAAGTGGCATTTGCGGCTCGCACTAGTGCAGAGTTATCTCAAAGAAAGGGGCCACGGTGTTTCTGTATGTCTATTATGTTGGTGCGGCTTCGGAACTTTTAAATATCTCGATATATCTCGAAAACTACGCTTCTGATCAAAAAATATCATAGAACATAAATTGTAGGAAACATAATTCTCTACAAAAAACGTCTCTTAACATTTTGCCATAGCTCGCCTCGGTTCCGAGATATTTGCAGATTTATCTCAAGGGAAGGGGCCTGACGGACATATTTCGAGATATTTCTTCTTCTTGTTGTTCTTCTTCTGCACAGCTAAACTGGAAGTGGCATTTCCAGCTCGCAATAGTGCAGAGTTATCTCAAAGAAAGGGGCCACGGTGTTTCTGTATCTCTATTATGTTGGTGCGGCTTCGGAACTTTTAAATATCTTGATATATCTCGAGAACTACGCATCTGATCAAAAAATATCATAGAACATAAAAAGTAGGAAACTTAATTCTCTACAAATAAGGTCTCTTAACATTTTGCCATAGCTCGCTTCGTTTCCGAGATATTTGCTGATTTATCTCAAGGGAAGGGGCCTGACGGACATATTTCGAGATATTTCTTCTTCTTGTTGTTCTTCTTCTGCACAGCTAAGCTGGAAGTGGCATTTGCGGCTCGCACTAGTGCAGAGTTATCTCAAAGAAAGGGGTCACGGTGTTTCTGTATCTCTATTATGTTGGTGCGGCTTCGGAACCTTTGAATATCTCGATATATCTCGAAAACTACGCTTCTGATCAAAAAATATCATAGAACATAAATTGTAGGAAACATAATTCTCTACAAAAAAGGTCTCTTAACATTTTGCCATAGCTCGCTTCGTTTCCGAGATATTTGCAGATATATCTCAAGGGAAGGGGCCTGACGGACATATTTCTAGATATTTCTTCTTCTTGTTGTTCTTCTTCTGCACAGCTAAGCTGGAAGTGGCATTTACTGCTCGCAATAGTGCAGAGTTATCTCAAAGAAAGGGGCCACGGTGTTTCTGTATCTCTATTATGGTGGTGCGGCTTCGGAACTTTTAAATATCTTGATATATCTCGAGAACTACGCATCTGATCAAAAAATATCATACAAGATAAAAAGTAGGAAACTTAATTCTCTACAAATAAGGTCCCTTAACATTTTGCAATAGCTCGCTTCGTTTCCGAGATATTTGCTGATTTATCTCAAGGGAAGGGGCCTGACGGACATATTTCGAGATATTTCTTCTTCTTGTTGTTCTTCTTCTGCACAGCTAAGCTGGAAGTGGCATTTACAGCTCGCACTAGTGCAGAGTTATCTCAAAGAAAGGGGCCACGGTGTTTCTGTATCTCTATTATGTTGGTGCGGCTTCGGAACTTTTAAATATCTCGATATATCTCGAAAACTACGCTTCTGATCAAAAAATATCATAGAACATAAATTGTAGGAAACATAATTCTCTACAAAAAAGGTCTCTTAACATTTTGCCATAGCTCGCTTCGTTTCCGAGATATTTGCAGATTTATCTCAAGGGAAGGGGCCTAACGGACATATTTCCAGATATTTCTTCTTCTTGTTGTTCTTCTTCTGCACAGCTAAGCTGGAAGTGGCATTTGCGGCTCGCACTAGTGCAGAGTTATCTCAAAGAAAGGGGCCACGGTGTTTCTGTATCTCTATTATGTTGGTGCGGCTTCGGAACTTTTAAATATCTCGATATATCTCGAAAACTACGCTTCTGATCAAAAAATATCATAGAACCTAAATTGTAGGAAACAAAATTCTCTACAAAAAACGTCTCTTAACATTTTGCCATAGCTCGCTTCGTTTCCGAGATATTTGCAGATTCAGCTCAAAGGAACGATCCTGACGGACATATTTCGAGATATTTCTTCTTCTTGTTGTTCTTCTTCTGCACAGCTAAGCTGGAAGTGGCATTTACAGCTCGCAATAGTGCAGAGTTATCTCAAGGAAAGGGGCCACGGTGTTTCTGTATCTCTATTATGTTGGTGCGGCTTCGGAACTTTTAAATATCTTGATATATCTCGAGAACTACGCATCTGATCAAAAAATATCATAGAACATAAAAAGTAGCAAACTTAATTCTCTGCAAATAAGGTCCCTCAACATTTTGCAATAGCTCGCTTCGTTTCCGAGATATTTGCTGATTTATCTCAAGGGAAGGGGCCTGACGGACATATTTCGAGATATTTCTTCTTCTTCTTGTTCTTCTTCTGCACAGCTAAGCTGGAAGTGGCATTTGCGGCTCGCACTAGTGCAGAGTTATCTCAAAGAAAGGGGCCACGGTGTTTCTGTATGTCTATTATGTTGGTGCGGCTTCGGAACTTTTAAATATCTCGATATATCTCGAAAACTACGCTTCTGATCAAAAAATATCATAGAACATAAATTGTAGGAAACATAATTCTCTACAAAAAACGTCTCTTAACATTTTGCCATAGCTCGCCTCGGTTCCGAGATATTTGCAGATTTATCTCAAGGGAAGGGGCCTGACGGACATATTTCGAGATATTTCTTCTTCTTGTTGTTCTTCTTCTGCACAGCTAAGCTGGAAGTGGCATTTGCAGCTCGCAATAGTGCAGAGTTATCTCAAAGAAAGGGGCCACGATGTTTCTGTATCTCTATTATGTTGGTGCGGCTTCGGAACTTTTAAATATCTTGATATATCTCGAGAACTACGCATCTCATCAAAAAATATCATAGAACCTAAAAAGTAGGAAACTTAATTCTCTACAAATAAGGTCTCTTAACATTTTGCCATAGCTCGCTTCGTTTCCGAGATATTTGCAGATTTATCTCAAGGGAGGGGCCTGACGGACATATTTCGAGATATTTCTTCTTCTTGTTGTTCTTCTTCTGCACAGCTAAGCTGGAACTGGCATTTACAGCTCGCAATAGTGCAGAGTTATCTCAAAGAAAGCGGCCACGGTGTTTCTGTATGTCTATTATGTTGGTGCGGCTTCGGAACTTTTAAATATCTTGATATATCTCGAGAACTACGCATCTGATCAAAAAATATCATACAAGATAAAAAGTAGGAAACTTAATTCTCTACAAATAAGGTCCCTTAACATTTTGCCATAGCTCGCTTCGTTTCCGAGATATTTGCAGATTTTTCTCAAGGGAAGGGGCCTGACAGACATATTTCGAGATATTTCTTCTTCTTGATGTTCTTCTTCTGCACAGCTAAGCTGGAAGTGGCATTTGCGGCTCGCACTAGTGCAGAGTTATCTCAAAGAAAGGGGCCACGGTGTTTCTGTATCTCTATTATGTTGGTGCGGCTTCGGAACTTTTAAATATCTCGATATATCTCGAAAACTACGCATCTGATCAAAAAATATCATAGAACATAAAAAGTAGGAAACTTAATTCTCTACAAATAAGGTCTCTTAACATTTTGCCATAGCTCGCTTCGTTTCCGAGATATTTGCTGATTTATCTCAAGGGAAGGGGCCTGACGGACATATTTCGAGATATTTCTTCTTCTTGTTGTTCTTCTTCGGCACAGCTAAGCTGGAAGTGGCATTTACAGCTCGCAATAGTGCGGAGTTATCTCAAGGAAAGGGGCCACGGTGTTTCTGTATCTCTATTATGTTGGTGCGGCTTCGGAACTTTTAAATATCTCGATATATCTCGAAAACTACGCTTCTGATCAAAAAATATCATAGAACATAACTTGTAGGAAACATAGTTCTCTACAAAAAAGGTCTCTTAACATTTTGCCATAGCTCGCTTCGTTTCCGAGATATTTGCAGATATATCTCAAGGGAAGGGGCCTGACGGACATATTTCGAGATATTTCTTCTTCTTGTTGTTCTTCTTCTGCACAGCTAAACTGGAAGTGGCATTTCCAGCTCGCAATAGTGCAGAGTTATCTCAAAGAAAGGGGCCACGGTGTTTCTGTATCTCTATTATGTTGGTGCGGCTTCGGAACTTTTAAATATCTTGATATATCTCGAGAACTACGCATCTGATCAAAAAATATCATAGAACATAAAAAGTAGGAAACTTAATTCTCTACAAATAAGGTCTCTTAACATTTTGCCATAGCTCGCTTCGTTTCCGAGATATTTGCTGATTTATCTCAAGGGAAGGGGCCTGACGGACATATTTCGAGATATTTCTTCTTCTTGTTGTTCTTCTTCTGCACAGCTAAGCTGGAAGTGGCATTTGCGGCTCGCACTAGTGCAGAGTTATCTCAAAGAAAGGGGTCACGGTGTTTCTGTATCTCTATTATGTTGGTGCGGCTTCGGAACCTTTGAATATCTCGATATATCTCGAAAACTACGCTTCTGATCAAAAAATATCATAGAACATAAATTGTAGGAAACATAATTCTCTACAAAAAAGGTCTCTTAACATTTTGCCATAGCTCGCTTCGTTTCCGAGATATTTGCAGATATATCTCAAGGGAAGGGGCCTGACGGACATATTTCTAGATATTTCTTCTTCTTGTTGTTCTTCTTCTGCACAGCTAAGCTGGAAGTGGCATTTACTGCTCGCAATAGTGCAGAGTTATCTCAAAGAAAGGGGCCACGGTGTTTCTGTATCTCTATTATGTTGGTGCGGCTTCGGAACTTTTAAATATCTTGATATATCTCGAGAACTACGCATCTGATCAAAAAATATCATACAAGATAAAAAGTAGGAAACTTAATTCTCTACAAATAAGGTCCCTTAACATTTTGCAATAGCTCGCTTCGTTTCCGAGATATTTGCTGATTTATCTCAAGGGAAGGGGCCTGACGGACATATTTCGAGATATTTCTTCTTCTTGTTGTTCTTCTTCTGCACAGCTAAGCTGGAAGTGGCATTTACAGCTCGCACTAGTGCAGAGTTATCTCAAAGAAAGGGGCCACGGTGTTTCTGTATCTCTATTATGTTGGTGCGGCTTCGGAACTTTTAAATATCTCGATATATCTCGAAAACTACGCTTCTGATCAAAAAATATCATAGAACATAAATTGTAGGAAACATAATTCTCTACAAAAAAGGTCTCTTAACATTTTGCCATAGCTCGCTTCGTTTCCGAGATATTTGCAGATTTATCTCAAGGGAAGGGGCCTAACGGACATATTTCCAGATATTTCTTCTTCTTGTTGTTCTTCTTCTGCACAGCTAAGCTGGAAGTGGCATTTGCGGCTCGCACTAGTGCAGAGTTATCTCAAAGAAAGGGGCCACGGTGTTTCTGTATCTCTATTATGTTGGTGCGGCTTCGGAACTTTTAAATATCTCGATATATCTCGAAAACTACGCTTCTGATCAAAAAATATCATAGAACCTAAATTGTAGGAAACAAAATTCTCTACAAAAAACGTCTCTTAACATTTTGCCATAGCTCGCTTCGTTTCCGAGATATTTGCAGATTCAGCTCAAAGGAACGATCCTGACGGACATATTTCGAGATATTTCTTCTTCTTGTTGTTCTTCTTCTGCACAGCTAAGCTGGAAGTGGCATTTACAGCTCGCAATAGTGCAGAGTTATCTCAAGGAAAGGGGCCACGGTGTTTCTGTATGTCTATTATGTTGGTGCGGCTTCGGAACTTTTAAATATCTCGATATATCTCGAAAACTACGCTTCTGATCAAAAAATATCATAGAACATAAATTGTAGGAAACATAATTCTCTACAAAAAACGTCTCTTAACATTTTGCCATAGCTCGCCTCGGTTCCGAGATATTTGCAGATTTATCTCAAGGGAAGGGGCCTGACGGACATATTTCGAGATATTTCTTCTTCTTGTTGTTCTTCTTCTGCACAGCTAAGCTGGAAGTGGCATTTGCAGCTCGCAATAGTGCAGAGTTATCTCAAAGAAAGGGGCCACGATGTTTCTGTATCTCTATTATGTTGGTGCGGCTTCGGAACTTTTAAATATCTTGATATATCTCGAGAACTACGCATCTCATCAAAAAATATCATAGAACCTAAAAAGTAGGAAACTTAATTCTCTACAAATAAGGTCTCTTAACATTTTGCCATAGCTCGCTTCGTTTCCGAGATATTTGCAGATTTATCTCAAGGGAGGGGCCTGACGGACATATTTCGAGATATTTCTTCTTCTTGTTGTTCTTCTTCTGCACAGCTAAGCTGGAAGTGGCATTTACAGCTCGCAATAGTGCAGAGTTATCTCAAAGAAAGCGGCCACGGTGTTTCTGTATGTCTATTATGTTGGTGCGGCTTCGGAACTTTTAAATATCTCGATATATCTCGAAAACTACGCTTCTGATCAAAAAATATCATAGAACATAAATTGTAGGAAACATAATTCTCTACAAAAAACGTCTCTTAACATTTTGCCATAGCTCGCCTCGTTTCCGAGATATTTGCAGATTTATCTCAAGGGAAGGGGCCTGACGGACATATTTCGAGATATTTCTTCTTCTTGTTGTTCTTCTTCTGCACAGCTAAGCTGGAAGTGGCATTTGCAGCTCGCAATAGTGCAGAGTTATCTCAAAGAAAGGGGCCACGGTGTTTCTGTATCTCTATTATGTTGGTGCGGCTTCGGAACTTTTACATATCTTGATATATCCCGAGAACTACGCATCTGATCAAAAAATATCATAGAACATAAAAAGTAGGAAACTTAATTCTCTACAAATAAGGTCTCTTAACATTTTGCCATAGCTCGCTTCGTTTCCGAGATATTTGCAGATTTATCTCAAGGGAAGGGGCCTGACGGACATATTTCGAGATATTTCTTCTTCTTGTTGTTCTTCTTCTGCACAGCTAAGCTGGAAGTGGCATTTACAGCTCGCACTAGTGCAGAGTTATCTCAAAGAAAGGGGCCACGGTGTTTCTGTATCTCTATTATGTTGGTGCGGCTTCGGAACTTTTAAATATCTCGATATATCTCGAAAACTACGCTTCTGATCAAAAAATATCATAGAACATAAATTGTAGGAAACATAATTCTCTACAAAAAACGTCTCTTCACATTTTGCCATAGCTCGCCTCGTTTCCGAGATATTTGCAGATTTATCTCAAGGGAAGGGGCCTGACGGACATATTTCGAGATATTTCTTCTTCTTGTTGTTCTTCTTCTGCACAGCTAAGCTGGAAGTGGCATTTGCAGCTCGCAATAGTGCAGAGTTATCTCAAAGAAAGGGGCCACGGTGTTTCTGTATCTCTATTATGTTGGTGCGGCTTCGGAACTTTTACATATCTTGATATATCCCGAGAACTACGCATCTGATCAAAAAATATCATAGAACATAAAAAGTAGGAAACTTAATTCTCTACAAATAAGGTCTCTTAACATTTTGCCATAGCTCGCTTCGTTTTCGAGATATTTGCAGATTTATCTCAAGGGAAGGGGCCTGACGGACATATTTCGAGATATTTCTTCTTCTTGTTGTTCTTCTTCTGCACAGCTAAGCTGGAAGTGGCATTTACAGCTCGCACTAGTGCAGAGTTATCTCAAAGAAAGGGGCCACGGTGTTTCTGTATCTCTATTATGTTGGTGCGGCTTCGGAACTTTTAAATATCTCGATATATCTCGAAAACTACGCTTCTGATCAAAAAATATCATACAACATAAATTGTAGGAAACATAATTCTCTACAAAAAAGGTCTCTTAACATTTTGCCATAGCTCGCTTCGTTTCCGAGATATTTGCAGATTTATCTCAAGGGAAGGGGCCTGACGGACATATTTCGAGATATTTCTTCTTCTTGTTGTTCTTCTTCTGCACAGCTAAGCTGGAAGTGGCATTTGCAGCTCGCAATAGTGCAGAGTTATCTCAAAGAAAGGGGCCACGATGTTTCTGTATCTCTATTATGTTGGTGCGGCTTCGGAACTTTTAAATATCTTGATATATCTCGAGAACTACACATCTCATCCAAAAATATCATAGAACATAAAAAGTAGGAAACTTAATTCTCTACAAAAAACGTCTCTTAACATTTTGCCATAGCTCGCCTCGTTTCCGAGATATTTGCAGATTTATCTCAAGGGAAGGGGCCTGACGGACATATTTCGAGATATTTCTTCTTCTTCTTGTTCTTCTTCTGCACAGCTAAGCTGGAAGTGGCATTTGCGGCTCGCACTAGTGCAGAGTTATCTCAAAGAAAGGGGCCACGGTGTTTCTGTATCTCTATTATGTTGGTGCGGCTTCGGAACTTTTAAATATCTCGATATATCTCGAAAACTACGCTTCTGATCAAAAAATATCATAGAACATAAATTGTAGGAAACAAAATTCTCTACAAAAAACGTCTCTTAACATTTTGCCATAGCTCGCTTCGTTTCCGAGATATTTGCAGATTCAGCTCAAAGGAACGGGTCTGACGGACATATTTCGAGATATTTCTTCTTCTTGTTGTTCTTCTTCTGCACAGCTAAGCTGGAAGTGGCATTTACAGCTCGCAATAGTGCAGAGTTATCTCAAAGAAAGGGGCCACGGTGTTTCTGTATCTCTATTATGTTGGTGCGGCTTCGGTACTTTTAAATATCTTGATATATCTCGAGAACTACGCATCTCATCAAAAAATATCATAGAACATAAAATGTAGGAAACTTAATTCTCTACAAAAAAGGTCTCTTAACATTTTGCCATAGCTCGCTTCGTTTCCGAGATATTTGCAGATTTATTTCAAGGGAAGGGGCCTGACGGACATATTTCGAGATATTTCTTCTTCTTGTTGTTCTTCTTCTGCACAGCTAAGCTGGAAGTGGCATTTGCGGCTCGCACTAGTGCAGAGTTATCTCAAAGAAAGGGGCCACGGTGTTTCTGTATCTCTATTATGTTGGTGCGGCTTCGGAACTTTTACATATCTTGATATATCCCGAGAACTACGCATCTGATCAAAAAATATCATAGAACATAAAAAGTAGGAAACATAATTCTCTACAAAAAAGGTCTCTTAACATTTTGGCATAGCTCGCTTCGTTTCCGAGATATTTGCAGATATATCTCAAGGGAAGGGGCCTGACGGACATATTTCGAGATATTTCTTCTTCTTGTTGTTCTTCTTCTGCACAGCTAAGCTGGAAGTGGCATTTGCGGCTCGCACTGGTGCAGAGTTATCTCAAAGAAAGGGGCCACGGTGTTTCTGTATCTCTATTATGTTGGTGCGGCTTCGGAACTTTTAAATATCTCGATATATCTCGAAAACTACGCTTCTGATCAAAAAATATCATAGAACATAAATTGTAGGAAACATAAGTCTCTACAAAAAAGATCTCTTAACATTTTGCCATAGCTCGCTTCGTTTCCGAGATATTTGCAGATTTATCTCAAGGGAAGGGGCCTAACGGACATATTTCCAGATATTTCTTCTTCTTGTTGTTCTTCTTCTGCACAGCTAAGCTGGAAGTGGCATTTGCAGCTCGCAATAGTGCAGAGTTATCTCAAAGAAAGCGGCCACGGTGTTTCTGTATCTCTATTATGTTGGTGCGGCTTCGGAACTTTTAAATATCTTGATATATCTCGAGAACTACGCATCTGATCAAAAAATATCATAGAACATAAAAAGTAGGAAACTTAATTCTCTACAAAAAAGGTCTCTTAACATTTTGCCATAGCTCGCTTCGTTTCCGAGATATTTGCAGATTTATCACAAGGGAAGGGGCCTGACGGACATATTTCGAGATATTTCTTCTTCTTGTTGTTCTTCTTCTGCACAGCTAAGCTGGAAGTGGCATTTACAGCTCGCAATAGTGCAGAGTCATCTCAAAGAAAGGTGCCACGGTGTTTCTGTATCTCTATTATGTTGGTGCGGCTTCGGAACTTTTAAATATCTTGATATATCTCGAGAACTACGCATCTGATCAAAAAATATCATAGAGCATAAAAAGTAGGAAACTTAATTCTCTACAAAAAATGTCTCTTAACATTTTGCCATAGCTCGCTTCGTTTCCGAGATATTTGCAGATTTATCTCAAGGGAAGGGGCCTGACGGACATATTTCGAGATATTTCTTCTTCTTCTTGTTCTTCTTCTGCACAGCTAAGCTGGAAGTGGCATTTGCGGCTCGCACTAGTGCAGAGTTATCTCAAAGAAAGGGGCCACGGTGTTTCTGTGTCTCTATTATGTTGGTGCGGCTTCGGAACTTTTAAATATCTCGATATATCTCGAAAACTACGCTTCTGATCAAAAAATATCATAGAACATAAATTGTAGGAAACATAATTCTCTACAAAAAACGTCTCTTAACATTTTGCCATAGCTCGCTTCGTTTCCGAGATATTTGCAGATTTATCTCAAGGGAAGGGGCCTGGCGGACATATTTCGAGATATTTCTTCTTCTTGTTGTTCTTCTTCTGCACAGCTAAGCTGGAAGTGGCATTTGCAGCTCGCAATAGTGCAGAGTTATCTCAAAGAAAGCGGCCACGGTGTTTCTGTATCTCTATTATGTTGGTGCGGCTTCGGAACTTTTAAATATCTTGATATATCTCGAGAACTACGCATCTGATCAGAAAATATCATAGAACGTAAAAAGTAGGAAACTTAATTCTCTACAAAAAATGGCTCTTAACATTTTGCCATAGCTCGCTTTGTTTCCGAGATATTTGCAGATTTATCTCAAGGGAAGGGGCCTGACGGACATATTTCGAGATATTTCTTCTTCTTGTTGTTCTTCTTCTGCACAGCTAAGCTGGAAGTGGCATTTGCGGCTCGCACTAGTGCAGAGTTATCTCAAAGAAAGGGGCCACGGTGTTTCTGTATCTCTATTATGTTGGTGCGGCTTCGGAACTTTTAAATATCTCGATATATCTCGAAAACTACGCTTCTGATCAAAAAATGTCATAGAACATAAATTGTAGGAAACAAAATTCTCTACAAAATACGTCTCTTAACATTTTGCCATAGCTCGCTTCGTTTCCGAGATATTTGCAGATTCAGCTCAAAGGAACGGGTCTGACGGACATATTTCGAGATATTTCTTCTTCTTGTTGTTCTTCTTCTGCACAGCTAAGCTGGAAGTGGCATTTACAGCTCGCAATAGTGCAGAGTTATCTCAAAGAAAGGGGCAACGGTGTTTCTGTAAATCTATTATGTTGGTGCGGCTTCGGAACTTTTAAATATCTCGATATATCTCGAATACTACGCTTCTGATCAAAAAATATCATAGAACCTAAATTGTAGGAAACAAAATTCTCTACAAAAAACGTCTCTTAACATTTTGCCATAGCTCGCTTCGTTTCCGAGATATTTGCAGATTCAGCTCAAAGGAACGATCCTGACGGACATATTTCGAGATATTTCTTCTTCTTGTTGTTCTTCTTCTGCACAGCTAAGCTGGAAGTGGCATTTACAGCTCGCAATAGTGCAGAGTTATCTCAAGGAAAGGGGCCACGGTGTTTCTGTATCTCTATTATGTTGGTGCGGCTTCGGAACTTTTAAATATCTTGATATATCTCGAGAACTACGCATCTGATCAAAAAATATCATAGAACATAAAAAGTAGGAAACATAATTCTCTACAAAAAAGGTCTCTTAACATTTTGGCATAGCTCGCTTCGTTTCCGAGATATTTGCAGATATATCTCAAGGGAAGGGGCCTGACGGACATATTTCGAGATATTTCTTCTTCTTGTTGTTCTTCTTCTGCACAGCTAAGCTGGAAGTGGCATTTGCGGCTCGCACTGGTGCAGAGTTATCTCAAAGAAAGGGGCCACGGTGTTTCTGTATCTCTATTATGTTGGTGCGGCTTCGGAACTTTTAAATATCTTGATATATCTCGAGAACTACGCATCTGATCAAAAAATATCATACAAGATAAAAAGTAGGAAACTTAATTCTCTACAAATAAGGTCCCTTAACATTTTGCAATAGCTCGCTTCGTTTCCGAGATATTTGCTGATTTATCTCAAGGGAAGGGGCCTGACGGACATATTTCGAGATATTTCTTCTTCTTCCTGTTCTTCTTCTGCACAGCTAAGCTGGAAGTGGCATTTGCGGCTCGCACTAGTGCAGAGTTATCTCAAAGAAAGGGGCCACGGTGTTTCTGTATCTCTATTATGTTGGTGCGGCTTCGGAACTTTTAAATATCTCGATATATCTCGAAAACTACGCTTCTGATCAAAAAATATCATAGAACATAAATTGTAGGAAACATAATTCTCTACAAAAAAGGTCTCTTAACATTTTGCCATAGCTCGCTTCGTTTCCGAGATATTTGCAGATTTATCTCAAGGGAAGGGGCCTAACGGACATATTTCCAGATATTTCTTCTTCTTGTTGTTCTTCTTCTGCACAGCTAAGCTGGAAGTGGCATTTGCGGCTCGCACTAGTGCAGAGTTATCTCAAAGAAAGGGGCCACGGTGTTTCTGTAAATCTATTATGTTGGTGCGGCTTCGGAACTTTTAAATATCTCGATATATCTCGAAAACTACGCTTCTGATCAAAAAATATCATAGAACCTAAATCGTAGGAAACAAAATTCTCTACAAAAAACGTCTCTTAACATTTTGCCATAGCTCGCTTCGTTTCCGAGATATTTGCAGATTCAGCTCAAAGGAACGATCCTGACGGACATATTTCGAGATATTTCTTCTTCTTGTTGTTCTTCTTCTGCACAGCTAAGCTGGAAGTGGCATTTACAGCTCGCAATAGTGCAGAGTTATCTCAAGGAAAGGGGCCACGGTGTTTCTGTATCTCTATTATGTTGGTGCGGCTTCGGAACTTTTAAATATCTTGATATATCTCGAGAACTACGCATCTGATCAAAAAATATCATAGAACATAAAAAGTAGGAAACTTAATTCTCTACAAAAAAGGTCTCTTAACATTTTGGCATAGCTCGCTTCGTTTCCGAGATATTTGCAGATATATCTCAAGGGAAGGGGCCTGACGGACATATTTCGAGATATTTCTTCTTCTTGTTGTTCTTCTTCTGCACAGCTAAGCTGGAAGTGGCATTTACAGCTCGCAATAGTGCAGAGTCATCTCAAAGAAAGGTGCCACGGTGTTTCTGTATCTCTATTATGTTGGTGCGGCTTCGGAACTTTTAAATATCTTGATATATCTCGAGAACTACGCATCTGATCAAAAAATATCATAGAACATAAAAAGTAGGAAACTTAATTCTCTACAAAAAAGGTCTCTTAACATTTTCCCATAGCTGGCATCGTTTCCGAGATATTTGCAGATTTATCTCAAGGGAAGTGGCCTGACGGACATATTTCGAGATATTTCTTCTTCTTGTTGTTCTTCTTCTGCACAGCTAAGCTGGAAGTGGCATTTGCAGCTCGCAATAGTGCAGAGTTATCTCAAAGAAAGAGGCCACGGTGTTTCTGTACCTCTATTATGTTGGTGCAGCTTCGGAACTTTTAAATATCTTGATATATCTCGAGAACTACGCATCTGATCAAAAAATATCATAGAATATAAAAAGTAGGAAACTTAATTCTCTACAAAAAAGGTCTCTTAAGATTTTGCCATAGCTCGCTTCGTTTCCGAGATATTTGCAGATTTATCTCAAGGGAAGGGTCCTGATGGACATATTTCGAGATATTTCTTCTTCTTGTTGTTCTTCTTCTGCACAGCTAAACTGGAAGTGGCATTTCCAGCTCGCAATCGTGCAGAGTTATCTCAAAGAAAGGGGCCACGGTGTTTCTGTATCTCTATTATGTTGGTGCGGCTTCGGAACTTTTAAATATCTTGATATATCTCGAGAACTACGCATCTGATCAAAAAATATCATAGAACATAAAAAGTAGGAAACATAATTCTCTACAAAAAAGGTCTCTTAACATTTTGGCATAGCTCGCTTCGTTTCCGAGATATTTGCAGATATATCTCAAGGGAAGGGGCCTGACGGACATATTTCGAGATATTTCTTCTTCTTGTTGTTCTTCTTCTGCACAGCTAAGCTGGAAGTGGCATTTGCGGCTCGCACTGGTGCAGAGTTATCTCAAAGAAAGGGGCCACGGTGTTTCTGTATCTCTATTATGTTGGTGCGGCTTCGGAACTTTTAAATATCTTGATATATCTCGAGAACTACGCATCTGATCAAAAAATATCATACAAGATAAAAAGTAGGAAACTTAATTCTCTACAAATAAGGTCCCTTAACATTTTGCAATAGCTCGCTTCGTTTCCGAGATATTTGCTGATTTATCTCAAGGGAAGGGGCCTGACGGACATATTTCGAGATATTTCTTCTTCTTCCTGTTCTTCTTCTGCACAGCTAAGCTGGAAGTGGCATTTGCGGCTCGCACTAGTGCAGAGTTATCTCAAAGAAAGGGGCCACGGTGTTTCTGTATCTCTATTATGTTGGTGCGGCTTCGGAACTTTTAAATATCTCGATATATCTCGAAAACTACGCTTCTGATCAAAAAATATCATAGAACATAAATTGTAGGACACATAATTCTCTACAAAAAAGGTCTCTTAACATTTTGCCATAGCTCGCTTCGTTTCCGAGATATTTGCAGATTTATCTCAAGGGAAGGGGCCTAACGGACATATTTCCAGATATTTCTTCTTCTTGTTGTTCTTCTTCTGCACAGCTAAGCTGGAAGTGGCATTTGCGGCTCGCACTAGTGCAGAGTTATCTCAAAGAAAGGGGCCACGGTGTTTCTGTAAATCTATTATGTTGGTGCGGCTTCGGAACTTTTAAATATCTCGATATATCTCGAAAACTACGCTTCTGATCAAAAAATATCATAGAACCTAAATCGTAGGAAACAAAATTCTCTACAAAAAACGTCTCTTAACATTTTGCCATAGCTCGCTTCGTTTCCGAGATATTTGCAGATTCAGCTCAAAGGAACGATCCTGACGGACATATTTCGAGATATTTCTTCTTCTTGTTGTTCTTCTTCTGCACAGCTAAGCTGGAAGTGGCATTTACAGCTCGCAATAGTGCAGAGTTATCTCAAGGAAAGGGGCCACGGTGTTTCTGTATCTCTATTATGTTGGTGCGGCTTCGGAACTTTTAAATATCTTGATATATCTCGAGAACTACGCATCTGATCAAAAAATATCATAGAACATAAAAAGTAGGAAACTTAATTCTCTACAAAAAAGGTCTCTTAACATTTTGGCATAGCTCGCTTCGTTTCCGAGATATTTGCAGATATATCTCAAGGGAAGGGGCCTGACGGACATATTTCGAGATATTTCTTCTTCTTGTTGTTCTTCTTCTGCACAGCTAAGCTGGAAGTGGCATTTACAGCTCGCAATAGTGCAGAGTCATCTCAAAGAAAGGTGCCACGGTGTTTCTGTATCTCTATTATGTTGGTGCGGCTTCGGAACTTTTAAATATCTTGATATATCTCGAGAACTACGCATCTGATCAAAAAATATCATAGAACATAAAAAGTAGGAAACTTAATTCTCTACAAAAAAGGTCTCTTAACATTTTCCCATAGCTGGCATCGTTTCCGAGATATTTGCAGATTTATCTCAAGGGAAGTGGCCTGACGGACATATTTCGAGATATTTCTTCTTCTTGTTGTTCTTCTTCTGCACAGCTAAGCTGGAAGTGGCATTTGCAGCTCGCAATAGTGCAGAGTTATCTCAAAGAAAGAGGCCACGGTGTTTCTGTACCTCTATTATGTTGGTGCAGCTTCGGAACTTTTAAATATCTTGATATATCTCGAGAACTACGCATCTGATCAAAAAATATCATAGAATATAAAAAGTAGGAAACTTAATTCTCTACAAAAAAGGTCTCTTAAGATTTTGCCATAGCTCGCTTCGTTTCCGAGATATTTGCAGATTTATCTCAAGGGAAGGGTCCTGATGGACATATTTCGAGATATTTCTTCTTCTTGTTGTTCTTCTTCTGCACAGCTAAACTGGAAGTGGCATTTCCAGCTCGCAATCGTGCAGAGTTATCTCAAAGAAAGGGGCCACGGTGTTTCTGTATCTCTATTATGTTGGTGCGGCTTCGGAACTTTTAAATATCTTGATATATCTCGAGAACTACGCCTCTGATCAAAAAATATCATAGAAGATAAAAAGTAGGAAACTTAATTCTCTACAAAAAAGGTCTCTTAACATTTTGCCATAGCGCGCTTCGTTTCCGAGATATTTGCAGATTCAGCTCAAAGGAACGGGTCTGACGGACATATTTCGAGATATTTCTTCTTCTTGTTGTTCTTCTTCTGCACAGCTAAGCTGGAAGTGGCATTTACAGCTCGCAATAGTGCAGAGTCATCTCAAAGAAAGGTGCCACGGTGTTTCTGTATCTCTATTATGTTGGTGCGGCTTCGGAACTTTTAAATATCTTGATATATCTCGAGAACTACGCATCTGATCAAAAAATATCATAGAACATAAAAAGTAGGAAACTTAATTCTCTACAAAAAATGTCTCTTAACATTTTGCCATAGCTCGCTTCGTTTCCGAGATATTTGCAGATTTATCTCAAGGGAAGTGGCCTGACGGACATATTTCGAGATATTTCTTCTTCTTCTTGTTCTTCTTCTGCACAGCTAAGCTGGAAGTGGCATTTGCAGCTCGCAATAGTGCAGAGTTATCTCAAAGAAAGAGGCCACGGTGTTTCTGTACCTCTATTATGTTGGTGCAGCTTCGGAACTTTTAAATATCTTGATATATCTCGAGAACTACGCATCTGATCAAAAAATATCATAGAATATAAAAAGTAGGAAACTTAATTCTCTACAAAAAAGGTCTCTTAAGATTTTGCCATAGCTCGCTTCGTTTCCGAGATATTTGCAGATTTATCTCAAGGGAAGGGTCCTGATGGACATATTTCGAGATATTTCTTCTTCTTGTTGTTCTTCTTCTGCACAGCTAAACTGGAAGTGGCATTTCCAGCTCGCAATCGTGCAGAGTTATCTCAAAGAAAGGGGCCACGGTGTTTCTGTATCTCTATTATGTTGGTGCGGCTTCGGAACTTTTAAATATCTTGATATATCTCGAGAACTACGCCTCTGATCAAAAAATATCATAGAAGATAAAAAGTAGGAAACTTAATTCTCTACAAAAAAGGTCTCTTAACATTTTGCCATAGCGCGCTTCGTTTCCGAGATATTTGCAGATTCAGCTCAAAGGAACGGGTCTGACGGACATATTTCGAGATATTTCTTCTTCTTGTTGTTCTTCTTCTGCACAGCTAAGCTGGAAGTGGCATTTACAGCTCGCAATAGTGCAGAGTCATCTCAAAGAAAGGTGCCACGGTGTTTCTGTATCTCTATTATGTTGGTGCGGCTTCGGAACTTTTAAATCTCTTGATATATCTCGAGAACTACGCATCTGATCAAAAAATATCATAGAACATAAATTGTAGGAAACATGATTCTCTACAAAAAAGGTCTCTTAACATTTTGCCATACCTCGCTTCGTTTCCGAGATATTTGCAGATTTATCTCAAGGGAAGTGGCCTGACGGACATATTTCGAGATATTTCTTCTTCTTGTTGTTCTTCTTCTGCACAGCTAAGCTGGAAGTGGCATTTGCAGCTCGCAATAGTGCAGAGTTATCTCAAAGAAAGAGGCCACGGTGTTTCTGTACCTCTATTATGTTGGTGCAGCTTCGGAACTTTTAAATATCTTGATATATCTCGAGAACTACGCATCTGATCAAAAAATATCATAGAGCATAAAAAGTAGGAAACTTAATTCTCTACAAAAAATGTCTCTTAACATTTTGCCATAGCTCGCTTCGTTTCCGAGATATTTGCAGATTTATCTCAAGGGAAGGGGCCTGACGGACATATTTCGAGATATTTCTTCTTCTTCTTGTTCTTCTTCTGCACAGCTAAGCTGGAAGTGGCATTTGCGGCTCGCACTAGTGCAGAGTTATCTCAAAGAAAGGGGCCACGGTGTTTCTGTATCTCTATTATGTTGGTGCGGCTTCGGAACTTTTAAATATCTCGATATATCTCGAAAACTACGCTTCTGATCAAAAAATGTCATAGAACATAAATTGTAGCAAACAAAATTCTCTACAAAAAACGTCTCTTAACATTTTGCCATAGCTCGCTTCGTTTCCGAGATATTTGCAGATTCAGCTCAAAGGAACGGGTCTGACGGACATATTTCGAGATATTTCTTCTTCTTGTTGTTCTTCTTCTGCACAGCTAAGCTGGAAGTGGCATTTACAGCTCGCAATAGTGCAGAGTTATCTCAAGGAAAGGGGCCACGGTGTTTCTGTATCTCTATTATGTTGGTGCGGCTTCGGAACTTTTAAATATCTTGATATATCTCGAGAACTACGCATCTGATCAAAAAATATCATAGAACATAAAAAGTAGGAAACATAATTCTCTACAAAAAAGGTCTCTTAACATTTTGGCATAGCTCGCTTCGTTTCCGAGATATTTGCAGATATATCTCAAGGGAAGGGGCCTGACGGACATATTTCGAGATATTTCTTCTTCTTGTTGTTCTTCTTCTGCACAGCTAAGCTGGAAGTGGCATTTGCGGCTCGCACTGGTGCAGAGTTATCTCAAAGAAAGGGGCCACGGTGTTTCTGTATCTCTATTATGTTGGTGCGGCTTCGGAACTTTTAAATATCTTGATATATCTCGAGAACTACGCATCTGATCAAAAAATATCATAGAAGCTAAAAAGTAGGAAACTTAATTCTCTACAAATATGGTCCCTTAACATTTTGCAATAGCTCGCTTCGTTTCCGAGATATTTGCTGATTTATCTCAAGGGAAGGGGCCTGACGGACATATTTCGAGATATTTCTTCTTCTTCTTGTTCTTCTTCTGCACAGCTAAGCTGGAAGTGGCATTTGCGGCTCGCACTAGTGCAGAGTTATCTCAAAGAAAGGGGCCACGGTGTTTCTGTATCTCTATTCTGTTGGTGCGGCTTCGGAACTTTTAAATATCTCGATATATCTCGAAAACTACGCTTCTGATCAAAAAGTATCATAGAACGTAAATTGTAGGAAACATAATTCTCTACAAAAAAGGTCTCTTAACATTTTGCCATAGCTCGCTTCGTTTCCGAGATATTTGCAGATTCAGCTCAAAGGAGCGGGTCTGACGGACATATTTCGAGATATTTCTTCTTCTTGTTGTTCTTCTTCTGCACAGCTAAGCTGGAAGTGGCATTTACAGCTCGCAATAGTGCAGAGTTATCTCAAGGAAAGGGGCCACGGTGTTTCTGTATCTCTATTATGTTGGTGCGGCTTCGGAACTTTTAAATATCTTGATATATCTCGAGAACTATGCATCTGATCAAAAAATATCATAGAACATCAAAAGTAGGAAACATAATTCTCTACAAAAAAGGTCTGTTAACATTTTGGCATAGCTCGCTTCATTTCCGAGATATTTGCAGATATATCTCAAGGGAAGGGGCCTGACGGACATATTTCGAGATATTTCTTCTTCTTGTTGTTCTTCTTCTGCACAGCTAAGCTGGAAGTGGCATTTACAGCTCGCAATAGTGCAGAGTCATCTCAAAGAAAGGTGCCACGGAGTTTCTGTACCTCTATTCTGTTGGTGCGGCTTCGGAACTTTTAAATATCTCGATATATCTCGAAAACTACGCTTCTGATCAAAAAGTATCATAGAACGTAAATTGTAGGAAACATAATTCTCTACAAAAAAGGTCTCTTAACATTTTGCCATACCTCACTTCGTTTCCGAGATATTTGCAGATTTATCTCAAGGGAAGGGGTCTGACGGACATATTTCGAGATATTTCTTCTTCTTGTTGTTCTTCTTCTGCACAGCTAAGCTCGAAGTGGCATTTGCAGCTCGCAATAGTGCAGAGTTATCTCAAAGAAAGAGGCCACGGTGTTTCTGTACCTCTATTATGTTGGTGCAGCTTCGGAACTTTTAAATATCTTGATATATCTCGAGAACTACGCATCTGATCAAAAAATATCATAGAACATAAAAAGTAGGAAACTTAATTCTCTACAAAAAAGGTCTCTTAACATTATGCCATAGCTCGCTTCGTTTCCGAGATATTTGCAGATTTATCTCAAGGGACGTGGCCTGACGGACATATTTCGAGATATTTCTTCTTCTTGTTGTTCTTCTTCTGCACAGCTAAGCTGGAAGTGGCATTTGCAGGTCGCAATAGTGCAGAGTTATCTCAAAGAAAGGGGCCACGGTGTTTCTGTATCTCTATTATGTTGGTGCGGCTTCGGAATTTTTAAATATCTCGATATATCTCGAAAACTACGCTTCTGATTAAAAAATATCATAGAACATAAAAAGTAGGAAACTTAATTCTCGACAAAAAAGGTCTCTTAACATTTTCCCATAGCTGGCATCGTTTCCGAGATATTTGCAGATTTAGCTCAAGGGAAGGGGCCTGAGGGACATATTCCGAGATATTTCTTCTTCTTGATGTTCCTCTTCTGCACAGCTAAGCTAGAAGTGGCATTTGCAGCTCGCAATAGTGCAGAGTTATCTCAAAGAAAGGGGCCACGGTGTTTCTGTATCTCTATTATGTTGGTGCGGCTTCGGAACTTTTAAATCTCTTGATATATCTCGAGAACTACGCATCTGATCAAAAAATATCATAGAACATAAATTGTAGGAAACATGATTCTCTACAAAAAAGGTCTCTTAACATTTTGCCATACCTCGCTTCGTTTCCGAGATATTTGCAGATTTATCTCAAGGGAAGTGGCCTGACGGACATATTTCGAGATATTTCTTCTTCTTGTTGTTCTTCTTCTGCCCAGATAAGCTGGAAGTGGCATTTGCAGCTCGCAATAGTGCAGAGTTATCTCAAAGAAAGAGGCCACGGTGTTTCTGTACCTCTATTATGTTGGTGCAGCTTCGGAACTTTTAAATATCTTGATATATCTCGAGAACTACGCATCTGATCAAAAAATATCATAGAGCATAAAAAGTAGGAAACTTAATTCTCTACAAAAAATGTCTCTTAACATTTTGCCATAGCTCGCTTCGTTTCCGAGATATTTGCAGATTTATCTCAAGGGAAGGGGCCTGACGGACATATTGCGAGATATTTCTTCTTCTTCTTGTTCTTCTTCTGCACAGCTAAGCTGGAAGTGGCATTTGCGGCTCGCACTAGTGCAGAGTTATCTCAAAGAAAGGGGCCACGGTGTTTCTGTATCTCTGTTATGTTGGTGCGGCTTCGGAACTTTTAAATATGTCGATATATCTCGAAAACTACGCTTCTGATCAAAAAGTATCATAGAACGTCAATTGTAGGAAACATAATTCTCTACAAAAAAGGTCTCTTAACATTTTGCCATAGCTCGCTTCGTTTCCGAGATATTTGCAGATTCAGCTCAAAGGAACGGGACTGACGGACATATTTCGAGATATTTCTTGTTCTTGTTGTTCTTCTTCTGCACAGCTAAGCTGGAAGTGGCATTTACAGCTCGCAATAGTGCAGAGTTATCTCAAGGAAAGGGGCCACGGTGTTTCTGTATCTTTATTATGTTGGTGCGGCTTCGGAACTTTTAAATATCTTGATATATCTCGAGAACTACGCATCTGATCAAAAAATATCATAGAACATAAAAAGTAGGAAACATAATTCTCTACGAAAAAGGTCTGTTAACATTTTGGCATAGCTCGCTTCGTTTCCGAGATATTTGCAGATATATCTCAAGGGAAGGGGCCTGACGGACATATTTCGAGATATTTCTTCTTCTTGTTGTTCTTCTTCTGCACAGCTAAGCTGGAAGTGGCATTTACAGCTCGCAATAGTGCAGAGTCATCTCAAAGAAAGGTGCCACGGTGTTTCTGTATCTCTATTATGTTGGTGCGGCTTCGGAACTTTTAAATATCTTGATATATCTCGAGAACTACGCATCTGATCAAAAAATATCATAGAGCATAAAAAGTAGGAAACTTAATTCTCTACAAAAAATGTCTCTTAACATTTTGCCATAGCTCGCTTCGTTTCCGAGATATTTGCAGATTTATCTCAAGGGAAGGGGCCTGACGGACATATTTCGAGATATTTCTTCTTCTTCTTGTTCTTCTTCTGCACAGCTAAGCTGGAAGTGGCATTTGCGGCTCGCACTAGTGCAGAGTTATCTCAAAGAAAGGGGCCACGGTGTTTCTGTATCTCTATTATGTTGGTGCGGCTTCGGAACTTTTAAATATCTTGATATATCTCGAGAACTACGCATCTGATCAAAAAATATCATAGAAGCTAAAAAGTAGGAAACTTAATTCTCTACAAATATGGTCCCTTAACATTTTGCAATAGCTCGCTTCGTTTCCGAGATATTTGCTGATTTATCTCAAGGGAAGGGGCCTGACGGACATATTTCGAGATATTTCTTCTTCTTCTTGTTCTTCTTCTGCACAGCTAAGCTGGAAGTGGCATTTGCGGCTCGCACTAGTGCAGAGTTATCTCAAAGAAAGGGGCCACGGTGTTTCTGTATCTCTATTATGTTGGTGCGGCTTCGGAACTTTTAAATATCTTGATATATCTCGAGAACTACGCATCTGATCAAAAAATATCATAGAAGCTAAAAAGTAGGAAACTTAATTCTCTACAAATATGGTCCCTTAAGATTTTGCAATAGCTCGCTTCGTTTCCGAGATATTTGCAGATTTATCTCAAGGGAAGGGTCCTGATGGACATATTACGAGATATTTCTTCTTCTTGTTGTCCTTCTTCTGCACAGCTAAACTGGAAGTGGCATTTCCAGCTCGCAATCGTGCAGAGTTATCTCAAAGAAAGGGGCCACGGTGTTTCTGTATCTCTATTATGTTGGTGCGGCTTCGGAACTTTTAAATATCTTGATATATCTCGAGAACTACGCCTCTGATCAAAAAATATCATAGAAGATAAAAAGTAGGAAACTTAATTCTCTACAAAAAAGGTCTCTTAACATTTTGCCATAGCTCGCTTCGTTTCCGAGATATTTGCAGATTCAGCTCAAAGGAACGGGTCTGACGGACATATTTCGAGATATTTCTTGTTCTTGTTGTTCTTCTTCTGCACAGCTAAGCTGGAAGTGGCATTTGCGGCTCGCACTAGTGCAGAGTTATCTCAAAGAAAGGGGCCACGGTGTTTCTGTATCTCTATTATGTTGGTGCGGCTTCGGAACTTTTAAATATCTCGATATATCTCGAAAACTACGCTTCTGATCAAAAAATGTCATAGAACATAAATTGTAGGAAACAGAATTCTCTACAAAAAACGTCTGTTAACATTTTGCCATAGCTCGCTTCGTTTCCGAGATATTTGCAGATTCAGCTCAAAGGAACGGGTCTGACGGACATATTTCGAGATATTTCTTCTTCTTGTTGTTCTTCTTCTGCACAGCTAAGCTGGAAGTGGCATTTACAGCTCGCAATAGTGCAGAGTTATCTCAAGGAAAGGGGCCACGGTGTTTCTGTATCTCTATTATGTTGGTGCGGCTTCGGAACTTTTAAATATCTTGATATATCTCGAGAACTACGCATCTGATCAAAAAATATCATAGAACATAAAAAGTAGGAAACATAATTCCCTACAAAAAAGGTCTCTTAACATTTTGGCATAGCTCGCTTCGTTTCCGAGATATTTGCAGATATATCTCAAGGGAAGTGGCGTGACGGACATATTTCGAGATATTTCTTCTTCTTGTTGTTCTTCTTCTGCACAGCTAAGCTCGAAGTGGCATTTGCAGCTCGCAATAGTGCAGCGTTATCTCAAAGAAAGAGGCCACGGTGTTTCTGTACCTCTATTATGTTGGTGCAGCTTCGGAACTTTTAAATATCTTGATATATCTCGAGAACTACGCATCTGATCAAAAAATATCATAGAAGATAAAAAGTAGGAAACTTAATTCTCTACAAAAAAGGTCTCTTAACATTTTGCCATAGCTCCCTTCGTTTCCGAGATATTTGCAGATTTATCTCAACGGAAGGGGTCTGACGGACATATTTCGAGCTATTTCTTCTTCTTGTTGTTCTTCTTCTGCACAGCTAAGCTCGAAGTGACATTTGCAGCTCGCAATAGTGCAGAGTTATCTCAAAGAAAGAGGCCACGGTGTTTCTGTACCTCTATTATGTTGGTGCAGCTTCGGAACTTTTAAATATCTTGATATATCTCGAGAACTACGCATCTGATCAAAAAATATCATAGAACATAAAAAGTAGGAAACTTAATTCTCTACAAAAAAGGTCTCTTAACATTTTCCCATAGCTGGCATCGTTTCCGAGATATCTGCAGATTTAGCTCAAGGGAAGGGGCCTGACGGACATATTCCGAGATATTTCTTCTTCTTGTTGTTCCTCTTCTGCACAGCTAAGCTGGAAGTGGCATTTGCAGCTCGCAATAGTGCAGAGTTATCTCAAAGAAAGGGGCCACGGTGTTTCTGTATCTCTATTATGTTGGTGCGGCTTCGGAACTTTTAAATCTCTTGATATATCTCGAGAACTACGCATCTGATCAAAAAATATCATAGAACATAAAAAGTAGGAAACTTAATTCTCTACAAAAAAGGTCTCTTATCATTTTGCCATAGCTCGCTTCGTTTCCGAGATATTTGCAGATTTATCTCAAGGGAAGGGGCCTGACGGACATATTTCGAGATATTTCTTCTTCTTGTTGTTCTTTTTCTGCACAGCTGAGCTGGAAGTGGCATCTGCGGCTCGCACTAGTGCAGAGTTATCTCAAAGAAAGGGGCCACGGTGTTTCTCAATCTCTATTATGTTGGTGCGGCTTCGGAACTTTTAAATATCTCGATATACCTCGAGAACTACGCATCTGATCAAAAAATATCATAGAACATAAATAGTAGGAAACTTAATTCTCTACAAAAAAGGTCTCTCAACATTTTGCCATAGCTCGCTTCGTTTCCGAGATATTTGCGGATTTATCTCAAGGGAAGGGGCCTAACGGACATATTTCCAGGTATTTCTTCTTCTTGTTGTTCTTCTTCTGCACAGCTAAAATGGAAGTGGCATTTGCAGCTCGCAATAGTGCAGAGTTATCTCAAAGAAAGAGGCCACGGTGTTTCTGTACCTCTATTATGTTGGTGCAGCTTCGGAACTTTTAAGTATCTTGATATATCTCGAGAACTACGCATCTGATCAAAAAATATCATAGAACATAAAAAGTAGGAAACTTAATTCTCTACAAAAAAGGTCTCTTAACATTTTGCCATAGCTCGCTTCGTTTCCGAGATATTTGCAGATTTATCTCAAGGGAAGGGGCCTGACGGACATATTTCGAGATATTTCTTCTTCTTGTTGTTCTTCTTCTGCACAGCTAAGCTGGAAGTGGCATTTGCAGCTCGCAATAGTACAGAGTTATCTCAAAGAAAGGGGCCACGGTGTTTCTGTATCTCTATTATGTTGGTGCGGCTTCGGAACTTTTAAATATCTTGATATATCTCGAGAACTACGCATCTGATCAAAAAATATCATAGAACATAAAAAGTAGGAAACTTAATTCTCTACAAAAAAGGTCTCTTAACATTTTGCCATAGCTCGCTTCGTTTCCGAGATATTTGCAGATTCAGCTCAAAGGAACGGGCCTGACGGACATATTTCGAGACATTTCTTCTTCTTGTTGTTCTTCCTCTGCACAGCTAAGCTGGAAGTGGCATTTGCAGCTCGCAATAGTGCAGAGTTATCTCAAAGAAAGGGGCCACGGAGTTTCTGTATCTCTATTATGTTGGTGCGGCTTCGGAACTTTTAAATATCTTGATATATCTCGAGAGCTACGCATCTGATCAAAAAATATCATAGAACATAAAAAGTAGGAAACTTAATTGTCTACAAAAAAGGTCTCTTAACATTTTGCCATAGCTCGCTTCGTTTCCGAGATATTTGCAGATTTATCTCAAGGGAAGGGGCCTGACGGACATATTTCGAGATATTTCTTCTTCTTGTTGTTCTTCTTCTGCACAGCTAAGCTGGAAGTGGCATTTACAGCTCGCAATAGTGCAGAGTTATCTCAAAGAAAGGGGCCACGGTGTTTCTGTATCTCTATTATGTTGGTGCCGCTTCGGAACTTTTAAATACCTTGTTATATCTCGAGAACTACGCATCTGATCAAAAAATATCATAGAACATAAGAAGTAGGAAACTTAATTCTCTACAAAAAAGGTCTCTTAACATTTTGCCATAGCTCGCTTCGTTTCCGAGATATTTGCAGATTTATCTCAAGGGAAGGGGCCTGACGGACATATTTCGAGATATTTCTTCTTCTTGTTGTTCTTCTTCTGCACAGCAAAGCTGGAAGTGGCATTTGCAGCTCGCAATAGTGCAGAGTTATCTCAAAGAAAGGGGCCACGGTGTTTCTGTATCTCTATTATGTTGGTGCGGCTTCGGAACTTTTAAATATCTTGATATATCTCGAGAACTACGCATCTGATCAAAAAATATCATAGAACATAAAAAGTAGGAAACTTAATTCTCTACAAAAAGGTCTGTTAACATTTTGCCATAGCTCGCTTCGTTTCCGAGATATTTGCAGATTTATCTCAAGGGAAGGGGCCTGGCGGACATATTCCGAGATATTTCTTCTTGTTGTTCTTCTTCTGCACAGCTAAGCTGGAAGTGGCATTTGCGGCTCGCACTAGTGTAGAGTTATCTCAAAGAAAGGGGCCACGGTGTTTCTGTATCTCTATTATGGTGGTGCGGCTTCGGAACTTTTAAATATCTTGATATATCTCGAGAACTACGCATCTGATCAAAAAATATCATAGAACATAAAAAGTAGGAAACTTAATTTCTACAAAAAAGGTCTCTTAACATTTTGCCATAGCTCGCTTCGTTTCCGAGATATTTGCAGATTCAGCTCAAAGGAACGGGCCTGACGGACATATTTCGAGACATTTCTTCTTCTTGTTGTTCTTCCTCTGCACAGCTAAGCTGGAAGTGGCATTTGCAGCTCGCAATAGTGCAGAGTTATCTCAAAGAAAGGGGCCACGGAGTTTCTGTATCTCTATTATGTTGGTGCGGCTTCGGAACTTTTAAATATCTTGATATATCTCGAGAACTACGCATCTGATCAAAAAATATCATAGAACATAAAAAGTAGGAAACTTAATTCTCTACAAAAAGGTCTCTTAACATTTTGCCATAGCTCGCTTCGTTTCCGAGATATTTGCAGATTTATCTCAAGGGAAGGGGCCTGGCGGACATATTCCGAGATATTTCTTCTTGTTGTTCTTCTTCTGCACAGCTAAGCTGGAAGTGGCATTTGCGGCTCGCACTAGTGTAGAGTTATCTCAAAGAAAGGGGCCACGGTGTTTCTGTATCTCTATTATGGTGGTGCGGCTTCGGAACTTTTAAATATCTTGATATATCTCGAGAACTACGCATCTGATCAAAAAATATCATAGAACATAAAAAGTAGGAAACTTAATTTCTACAAAAAAGGTCTCTTAACATTTTGCCATAGCTCGCTTCGTTTCCGAGATATTTGCAGATTCAGCTCAAAGGAACGGGCCTGACGGACATATTTCGAGACATTTCTTCTTCTTGTTGTTCTTCCTCTGCACAGCTAAGCTGGAAGTGGCATTTGCAGCTCGCAATAGTGCAGAGTTATCTCAAAGAAAGGGGCCACGGAGTTTCTGTATCTCTATTATGTTGGTGCGGCTTCGTAACTTTTAAATATCTTGATATATCTCGAGAGCTACGCATCTGATCAAAAAATATCATAGAACATAAAAAGTAGGAAACTTAATTGTCTACAAAAAAGGTCTCTTAACATTTTGCCATAGCTCGCTTCGTTTCCGAGATATTTGCAGATTTATCTCAAGGGAAGGGGCCTGACGGACATATTTCGAGATATTTCTTCTTCTTGTTGTTCTTCTTCTGCACAGCTAAGCTGGAAGTGGCATTTACAGCTCGCAATAGTGCAGAGTTATCTCAAAGAAAGGGGCCACGGTGTTTCTGTATCTCTATTATGTTGGTGCCGCTTCGGAACTTTTAAATACCTTGTTATATCTCGAGAACTACGCATCTGATCAAAAAATATCATAGAACATAAGAAGTAGGAAACTTAATTCTCTACAAAAAAGGTCTCTTAACATTTTGCCATAGCTCGCTTCGTTTCCGAGATATTTGCAGATTTATCTCAAGGGAAGGGGCCTGACGGACATATTTCGAGATATTTCTTCTTCTTGTTGTTCTTCTTCTGCACAGCAAAGCTGGAAGTGGCATTTGCAGCTCGCAATAGTGCAGAGTTATCTCAAAGAAAGGGGCCACGGTGTTTCTGTATCTCTATTATGTTGGTGCGGCTTCGGAACTTTTAAATATCTTGATATATCTCGAGAACTACGCATCTGATCAAAAAATATCATAGAACATAAAAAGTAGGAAACTTAATTCTCTACAAAAAGGTCTCTTAACATTTTGCCATAGCTCGCTTCGTTTCCGAGATATTTGCAGATTTATCTCAAGGGAAGGGGCCTGGCGGACATATTCCGAGATATTTCTTCTTGTTGTTCTTCTTCTGCACAGCTAAGCTGGAAGTGGCATTTGCGGCTCGCACTAGTGTAGAGTTATCTCAAAGAAAGGGGCCACGGTGTTTCTGTATCTCTATTATGGTGGTGCGGCTTCGGAACTTTTAAATATCTTGATATATCTCGAGAACTACGCATCTGATCAAAAAATATCATAGAACATAAAAAGTAGGAAACTTAATTTCTACAAAAAAGGTCTCTTAACATTTTGCCATAGCTCGCTTCGTTTCCGAGATATTTGCAGATTTATCTCAAGGGAAGGGGCCTGGCGGACATATTTCGAGATATTTCTTCTTCTTGTTGTTCTTCTTCTGCACAGCTAAGGTGGAAGTGGCATTTACAGCTCGCAATAGTGCAGAGTTATCTCACAGAAAGGGGCCACGGTGTTTCTGTATCTCTGTTATGGTGGTGCGGCTTCGGAACTTTTAAATATCTTGATATATCTCGAGAACTACGCATCTGATCAAAAAATATCATAGAACATAAAAAGTAGGAAACTTAATTCTCTACAAAAAAGGTCTCTTAACATATTGCCATAGCTCGCTTCGTTTCCCAGATATTTGCAGATTTATCTCAAGGGAAGGGGCCTGGCGGACATATTTCGAGATATTTCTTCTTGTTGTTCTTCTTCTGCACAGCTAAGCTGGAAGTGGCATTTGCGGCTCGCACTAGTGCAGAGTTATCTCAAAGAAAGGGGCCACGGTGTTTCTGTATCTCTATTATGTTGGTGCGGCTTCGGAACTTTTAAATATCTCGATATATCTCGAAAACTACGCTTCTGATCAAAAAATATCATAGAACATAAATTGTAGGAAACATAATTCTCTACAAAAAAGGTCTCTTAACATTTTGCCATAGCTCGCTTCGTTTCCGAGATATTTGCAGATACATCTCAAGGGAAGGGGCCTGACGGACATATTTCGAGATATTTCTTCTTCTTGTTGTTCTTCTTCTGCACAGCTAAGCTGGAAGTGGCATTTGCAGCTCGCAATAGTGCAGACTTATCTCAAAGAAAGGGGCCACGGTGTTTCTGTATCTCTATTATGTTGGTGCGGCTTCGGAACTTTTAAATATCTTGATATATCTCGAGAACTACGCATCTGATCAAACAATATCATAGAACGTAAAAAGTAGGAAACTTAATTCTCTACAAAAAAGGTCTCTTAACATTTTGCCATAGCTCGCTTCGTTTCCGAGATATTTGCAGATTTATCTCAAGGGAAGGGGCCTGACGGACATATTTCGAGATATTTCTTCTTCTTGTTGTTCTTCTTCTGCACAGCTAAGCTGGAAGTGGCATTTGCAGCTCGCAATAGTGCAGAGTTATCTCAAAGAAAGGGGCCACGGTGTTTCTGTATCTCTATTATGTTGGTGCGGCTTCGGAACTTTTAAATATCTTGATATATCTCGAGAACTACGCATCTGATCAAAAAATATCATAGAACATGAAAAGTAGGAAACCTAATTCTCTACAAAAAAGGTCTCTTAACATTTTGCCATAGCTCGCTTCGTTTCCGAGATATTTGCAGATTTATCTCAAGGGAAGGGGCCTGACGGACATATTTCGAGATATTTCTTCTTCTTGTTGTTCTTCTTCTGCACAGCTAAGCTGGAAGTGGCATTTGCAGCTCGCAATAGTACAGAGTTATCTCAAAGAAAGGGGCCACGGTGTTTCTGTATCTCTATTATGTTGGTGCGGCTTCGGAACTTTTAAATATCTTGATATATCTCGAGAACTACGCATCTGATCAAAAAATATCATAGAACATAAAAAGTAGGAAACTTAATTCTCTACAAAAAAGGTCTCTTAACATTTTGCCATAGCTCGCTTCGTTTCCGAGATATTTGCAGATTCAGCTCAAAGGAACGGGCCTGACGGACATATTTCGAGACATTTCTTCTTCTTGTTGTTCTTCCTCTGCACAGCTAAGCTGGAAGTGGCATTTGCAGCTCGCAATAGTGCAGAGTTATCTCAAAGAAAGGGGCCACGGAGTTTCTGTATCTCTATTATGTTGGTGCGGCTTCGGAACTTTTAAATATCTTGATATATCTCGAGAGCTACGCATCTGATCAAAAAATATCATAGAACATAAAAAGTAGGAAACTTAATTGTCTACAAAAAAGGTCTCTTAACATTTTGCCATAGCTCGCTTCGTTTCCGAGATATTTGCAGATTTATCTCAAGGGAAGGGGCCTGACGGACATATTTCGAGATATTTCTTCTTCTTGTTGTTCTTCTTCTGCACAGCTAAGCTGGAAGTGGCATTTACAGCTCGCAATAGTGCAGAGTTATCTCAAAGAAAGGGGCCACGGTGTTTCTGTATCTCTATTATGTTGGTGCGGCTTCGGAACTTTTAAATACCTTGTTATATCTCGAGAACTACGCATCTGATCAAAAAATATCATAGAACATAAGAAGTAGGACACTTAATTCTCTACAAAAAAGGTCTCTTAACATTTTGCCATAGCTCGCTTCGTTTCCGAGATATTTGCAGATTTATCTCAAGGGAAGGGGCCTGACGGACATATTTCGAGATATTTCTTCTTCTTGTTGTTCTTCTTCTGCACAGCAAAGCTGGAAGTGGCATTTGCAGCTCGCAATAGTGCAGAGTTATCTCAAAGAAAGTGGCCACGGTGTTTCTGTATCTCTATTATGTTGGTGCGGCTTCGGAACTTTTAAATATCTTGATATATCTCGAGAACTACGCATCTGATCAAAAAATATCATAGAACATAAAAAGTAGGAAACTTAATTCTCTACAGAAAGGTCTCTTAACATTTTGCCATAGCTCGCTTCGTTTCCGAGATATTTGCAGATTTATCTCAAGGGAAGGGGCCTGGCGGACATATTCCGAGATATTTCTTCTTGTTGTTCTTCTTCTGCACAGCTAAGCTGGAAGTGGCATTTGCGGCTCGCACTAGTGTAGAGTTATCTCCAAGAAAGGGGCCACGGTGTTTCTGTATCTCTATTATGGTGGTGCGGCTTCGGAACTTTTAAATATCTTGATATATCTCGAGAACTACGCATCTGATCAAAAAACATCATAGAACATAAAAAGTAGGAAACTTAATTTCTACAAAAAAGGTCTCTTAACATTTTGCCATAGCTCGCTTCGTTTCCGAGATATTTGCAGATTTATCTCAAGGGAAGGGGCCTGGCGGACAAATTTGAGATATTTCTTCTTCTTGTTGTTCTTCTTCTGCACAGCTAAGCTGGAAGTGGCATTTACAGCTCGCAATAGTGCAGAGTTATCTCACAGAAAGGGGCCACGGTGTTTCTGTATCTCTGTTATGGTGGTGCGGCTTCGGAACTTTTAAATGTCTTGATATATCTCGAGAACTACGCATCTGATCAAAAAATATCATAGAACATAAAAAGTAGGAAACTTAATTCTCTACAAAAAAGGTCTCTTAACATATTGCCATAGCTCGCTTCGTTTCCCAGATATTTGCAGATTTATCTCAAGGGAAGGGGCCTGGCGGACATATTTCGAGATATTTCTTCTTGTTGTTCTTCTTCTGCACAGCTAAGCTGGAAGTGGCATTTGCGGCTCGCACTAGTGCAGAGTTATCTCAAAGAAAGGGGCCACGGTGTTTCTGTATCTCTATTATGTTGGTGCGGCTTCGGAACTTTTAAATATCTCGATATATCTCGAAAACTACGCTTCTGATCAAAAAATATCATAGAACATAAATTGTAGGAAACATAATTCTCTACAAAAAAGGTCTCTTAACATTTTGCCATAGCTCGCTTCGTTTCCGAGATATTTGCAGATACATCTCAAGGGAAGGGGCCTGACGGACATATTTCGAGATATTTCTTCTTCTTGTTGTTCTTCTTCTGCACAGCTAAGCTGGAAGTGGCATTTGCAGCTCGCAATAGTGCAGACTTATCTCAAAGAAAGGGGCCACGGTGTTTCTGTATCTCTATTATGTTGGTGCGGCTTCGGAACTTTTAAATATCTTGATATATCTCGAGAACTACGCATCTGATCAAACAATATCATAGAACGTAAAAAGTAGGAAACTTAATTCTCTACAAAAAAGGTCTCTTAACATTTTGCCATAGCTCGCTTCGTTTCCGAGATATTTGCAGATTTATCTCAAGGGAAGGGGCCTGACGGACATATTTCGAGATATTTCTTCTTCTTGTTGTTCTTCTTCTGCACAGCTAAGCTGGAAGTGGCATTTGCAGCTCGCAATAGTGCAGAGTTATCTCAAAGAAAGGGGCCACGGTGTTTCTGTATCTCTATTATGTTGGTGCGGCTTCGGAACTTTTAAATATCTTGATATATCTCGAGAACTACGCATCTGATCAAAAAATATCATACAACATAAATAGTAGGAAACTTAATTCTCTACAAAAAAGGTCTCTCAACATTTTGCCATAGCTCGCTTCGTTTCCGAGATATTTGCGGATTTATCTCAAGGGAAGGGGCCTAACGGACATATTTCCATGTATTTCTTCTTCTTGTTGTTCTTCTTCTGCACAGCTAAAATGGAAGTGGCATTTGCAGCTCGCAATAGTGCAGAGTTATCTCAAAGAAAGAGGCCACGGTGTTTCTGTACCTCTATTATGTTGGTGCAGCTTCGGAACTTTTAAATATCTTGATATATCTCGAGAACTACGCATCTGATCAAAAAATATCATAGAACATAAAAAGTAGGAAACTTAATTCTCTACAAGAAAGGTCTCTTAACATTTTGCCATAGCTCGCTTCGTTTCCGAGATATTTGCAGATTTATCTGAAGGGAAGGGGCCTGACGGACATATTTTGAGATATTCCTTCTTCTTGTTGTTCTTCTTCTGCACAGCTAAACTGGAAGTGGCATTTCCAGCCCGCAATAGTGCAGAGTTATCTCAAAGAAAGGGGCCACGGTGTTTCTGTATCTCTATTATGTTGGTGCGGCTTCGGAACTTTTAAATATCTTGATATATCTCGAGAACTACGCATCTGATCAAAAAATATCATTGAACATAAAAAGTAGGAAACTTATTTCTCTACAAAAAAGGTCTCTTAACATTTTCCCATAGCTGGCATCGTTTCCGAGATATCTGCAGATTTAGCTCAAGGGAAGGGGCCTGACGGACATATTCCGAGATATTTCTTCTTCTTGTTGTTCCTCTTCTGCACAGCTAAGCTGGAAGTGGCATTTGCAGCTCGCAATAGTGCAGAGTTATCTCAAAGAAAGAGGCCACGGTGTTTCTGTATCTCTATTATGTTGGTGCGGCTTCGGAACTTTTAAATATCTCGATATATCTCGAAAACTACGCTTCTGATCAAAAAATATCATAGAACATAAATTGTAGGAAACATAATTCTCTACAAAAAAGGTCTCTTAACGTTTTGCCATAGCTCGCTTCGTTTCCGAGATATTTGCAGATTTATCTCAAGGGAAGGGTCCTGACGGACATATTTCGAGATATTTCTTCTTCTTGTTGTTCTTCTTCTGCACAGCTAAACTGGAAGTGGCATTTCCAGCTCGCAATAGTGCAGAGTTATCCCAAAGAAAGGGGCCACGGTGTTTCTGTATCTCTATTATGTAGGTGCGGCTTCGGAACTTTTAAATATCTCGATATATCTCGAAAACTACGCTTCTGATCAAAAAATATCATAGAACATAAATTGTAGGAAACATGATTCTCTACAAAAAAGGTCTCTTAACATTTTGCCATACCTCGCTTCGTTTCCGAGATATTTGCAGATTTATCTCAAGGGAAGGGTCCTGATGGACATATTTCGAGATATTTCTTCTTCTTGTTGTTCTTCTTCTGCACAGCTAAACTGGAAGTGGCATTTCCAGCTCGCAATCGTGCAGAGTTATCTCAAAGAAAGGGGCCACGGTGTTTCTGTATCTCTATTATGTTGGTGCGGCTTCGGAACTTTTGAATATCTTGATATATCTCGAGAACTACGCCTCTGATCGAAAAATATCATAGTACATAAAAAGTAGGAACCTTAATTGTCTACAAAAAAGGTCTCTTAAAATTTTGCCATAGCTCGCTTCGTTTCCGAGATATTTGCAGATTTATCTCAAGGGAAGTGGCCTGACGGACATATTTCGAGATATTTCTTCTTCTTGTTGTTCTTCTTCTGCACAGCTAAGCTCGAAGTGGCATTTGCAGCTCGCAATAGTGCAGCGTTATCTCAAAGAAAGAGGCCACGGTGTTTCTGTACCTCTATTATGTTGGTGCAGCTTCGGAACTTTTAAATATTTTGATATATCTCGAGAACTACGCATCTGATCAAAAAATATCATAGAAGATAAAAAGTAGGAAACTTAATTCTCTACAAAAAAGGTCTCTTAACATTTTGCCATAGCTCCCTTCGTTTCCGAGATATTTGCAGATTTATCTCAACGGAAGGGGTCTGACGGACATATTTCGAGCTATTTCTTCTTCTTGTTGTTCTTCTTCTGCACAGCTAAGCTCGAAGTGGCATTTGCAGCTCGCAATAGTGCAGAGTTATCTCAAAGAAAGAGGCCACGGTGTTTCTGTAGCTCTATTATGTTGGTGCAGCTTCGGAACTTTTAAATATCTTGATATATCTCGAGAACTACGCATCTGATCAAAAAATATCATAGAACATAAAAAGTAGGAAACTTAATTCTCTACAAAAAAGGTCTCTTAACATTTTGCCATAGCTCGCTTCGTTTCCGAGATATTTGCAGATTTATCTCAAGGGAAGGGGCCTGACGGACATATTTCGAGATATTTCTTCTTCTTGTTGTTCTTTTTCTGCACAGCTGAGCTGGAAGTGGCATCTGCGGCTCGCACTAGTGCAGAGTTATCTCAAAGAAAGGGGCCACGGTGTTTCTCAATCTCTATTATGTTGGTGCGGCTTCGGAACTTTTAAATATCTCGATATACCTCGAAAACTACGCTTCTGATCAAAAAATATCATACAACATAAATTGTAGGAAACATAATTCTCTACAAAAAACGTCTCTTAACATTTTGCCATAGCTCGCTTCGTTTCCGAGATATTTGCAGATTCAGCTCAAAGGAACGGGCCTGACGGACATATTTCGAGATATTTCTTCTTCTTGTTGTTCTTCTTCTGCACAGCTAAGCTGGAAGTGGCATTTGCAGCTCGCAATAGTGCAGAGTTATCTCATAGAAAGGGGCCACGGTGTTTCTGTATCTCTATTATGTTGGTGCGGCTTCGGAACTTTTAAATATCTTGGTATATCTCGAGAACTACGCATCTGATCAAAAAATATCATAGAACATAAAAAGTAGGAAACTTAATTGTCTACAAAAAAGGTCTCTTAACATTTTGCCATAGCTCGCTTCGTTTCCGAGATATTTGCAGATTTATCTCAAGGGAAGGGTCCTGACGGACATATTTCGAGATATTTCTTCTTCTTGTTGTTCTTCTTCTGCACAGCTAAGCTGGAAGTGGCATTTGCGGCTCGCACTAGTGCAAGGTTATCTCAAAGAAAGGGGCCACGGTGTTTCTGTATCTCTATTATGTTGGTGCGGCTTCGGAACTTTTAAATATCTCGATATATCTCGAAAACTACGCTTCTGATCAAAAAATATCATAGAACATAAATTGTAGGAAACATAATTCTCTACAAAAAACGTCTCATAACATTTTGCAATAGCTCGCTTCGTTTCCGAGATATTTGCAGATTTATCTCAAGGGAAGTGGCCTGACGGACATATTTCGAGATATTTCTTCTTCTTGTTGTTCTTCTTCTGCACAGCTAAGCTGGAAATGGCATTTGCAGCTCGCATTAGTGCAGACTTATCTCAAAGAAAGGGGCCACGGTGTTTCTGTATCTCTATTATGTTGGTGCGGCTTCGGACCTTTTAAATATCTTGATATATCTCGAGAACTACGCATCTGCCCAAACAATATCATAGAACGTAAAAAGTAGGAAACTTAATTCTCTACAAAAAAGGTCTCTCAACATTTTGCCATAGCTCGCTTCGTTTCCGAGATATTTGCAGATTTATCTCAAGGGAAGGTGCCTGACGGACATATTTCGAGATATTTCTTCTTCTTGTTGTTCTTCATCCGCACAGCTAAGCTGGAAGTGGCATTTGCAGCTCGCAACAGTGCAGAGTTATCTCAAAGAAAGGGGCCACGGTGTTTCTGTATCTCTATTATGTTGGGGCGGCTTCGGAACTTTTAAATATCTTGATATATTTCGAGAACTACGCATCTGATCAAAAAATATCATAGAACATAAAAAGTAGGAAACTTAATTCTCTACAGAAAAGGTCTCTTAACATTTTGCCATAGCTCGCGTCGTTTCCGAGATATTTGCAGATTTATCTCAAGGGAAGGGGCCTGACGGACATATTTCGAGATATTTCTTCTTCTTGTTGTTCTTCTTCTGCACAGCTAAGCTGGAAGTGGCATTTGCAGCTCGCAATAGTGCAGAGTTATCTCAAAGAAAGGGGCCACGGTGTTTCTGTATCTCTATTATGTTGGTGCGGCTTCGGAACTTTTAAATATCTTGATATATCTCGAGAACTACGCATCTGATCAAAAAATATCATAGAACATAAAAAGTAGGAAACTTAATTCTCTACAAAAAAGGTCTCTTAAGATTTTGCCATAGCTCGCTTCGTTTCCGAGATATTTGCAGATTTATCTCAAGGGAAGGGGCCTGACGGACATGTTTCGAGATATTTCTTCTTCTTGTTGTTCTTCTTCTGCACAGCTAAGCTGGAAGTGGCATTTGCAGCTCGCAATAGTGCAGAGTTATCTCAAAGAAAGGGGCCACGGTGTTTCTGTATCTCTATTATGTTGGTGCGGCTTCGGAACTTTTAAATATCTTGATATATCTCGAGAACTACGCATCTGATCAAAAAATATCATAGAACATAAATAGTAGGAAACTTAATTCTCTACAAAAAAGGTCTCTCAACATTTTGCCATAGCTCGCTTCGTTTCCGAGATATTTGCAGATTTATCTCAAGGGAAGGGGCCTAACGGACATATTTCAATATATTTCTTCTTCTTGTTGTTCTTCTTCTGCACAGCTAAGCTGGAAGTGGCATTTGCAGCTCGCAATAGTGCAGAGTTATCTCAAAGAAAGGGGCCACGGTGTTTCTGTATCTCTATTATGTTGGTGCGGCTTCGGAACTTTTAAATATCTTGATATATCTCGAGAACTACGCATCTGATCAAAAAATATCGTAGAAGATAAAAAGTAGGAAACTTGATTCTCTACAAAAAAGGGCTCTTAACATTTTGCCATAGCTCGCTTCGTTTCCGAGATATTTGCAGATTTATCTCAAGGGAAGGGGCCTGACGGACATATTTCGAGATATTTCTTCTTCTTGTTGTTCTTCCTCTGCACAGCTAAGCTGGAAGTGGCATTTGCAGCTCGCAATAGTGCAGAGTTATCTCAAAGAAAGGGGCCACGGTGTTTCTGTATCTCTATTATGTTGGTGCGGCTTCGGAACTTTTAAATATCTTGATATATCTCGAGAACTACGCATCTGATCAAAAAATATCATAGAACATAAAAAGTAGGAAACCTAATTCTCTACAAAAAAGGTCTCTTAACATTTTGCCATAGCTCGCTTCGTTTCCGAGATATTTGCAGATTTATCTCAAGGGAAGGGGCCTAACGGACATATTTCGAGATATTTCTTCTTCTTGTTGTTCTTCTTCTGCACAGCTAAACTGGAAGTGGCATTTGCAGCTCGCAATAGTGCAGAGTTATCTCAAAGAAAGGGGCCACGGTGTTTCTGTATCTCTATTATGTTGGTGCGGCTTCGGAACTTTTAAATATCTTGATATATCTCGAGAACTACGCATCTGATCAAAAAATATCATAGAACATAAAAAGTAGGAAACTTAATTCTCTACAAAAAAGGTCTCTTAACATTTTGCCATAGCTCGCTTCGTTTCCGAGATATTTGCAGATTTATCTCAAGGGAAGGGGCCTGACGGACATATTTCGAGATATTTCTTCTTCTTGTTGTTCTTCTTCTGCACAGCTAAGCTGGAAGTGGCATTTTCAGCTCGCAATAGTGCAGAGTTATCTCAAAGAAAGGGGCCACGGTGTTTCTGTATCTCTATTATGTTGGTGCGGCTTCGGAACTTTTAAATATCTTGATATATCTCGAGAACTACGCATCTGATCAAAAAATATCATAGAACATAAAAAGTAGGAAACTTAATTCTCTACAATAAAGGTCTCTTAACATTTTGCCATAGCTCGCTTCGTTTCCGAGATATTTGCAGATTTATCTCAAGGGAAGGGGCCTGGCGGACATATTTCGAGATATTTCTTCTTGTTGTTCTTCTTCTGCACAGCTAAGCTGGAAGTGGCATTTGCGGCTCGCACTAGTGCAGAGTTATCTCACAGAAAGGGGCCACGGTGTTTCTGTATCTCTGTTATGGTGGTGCGGCTTCGGAACTTTTAAATATCTTGATATATCTCGAGAACTACGCATCTGATCAAAAAATATCATAGAACATAAAAAGTAGGAAACTTAATTCTCTACAAAAAAGGTCTCTTAACATATTGCCATAGCTCGCTTCGTTTCCCAGATATTTGCAGATTTATCTCAAGGGAAGGGGCCTGGCGGACATATTTCGAGATATTTCTTCTTGTTGTTCTTCTTCTGCACAGCTAAGCTGGAAGTGGCATTTGCGGCTCGCACTAGTGCAGAGTTATCTCAAAGAAAGGGGCCACGGTGTTTCTGTATCTCTATTATGTTGGTGCGGCTTCGGAACTTTTAAATATCTCGATATATCTCGAAAACTACGCTTCTGATCAAAAAATATCATAGAACATAAATTGTAGGAAACATAATTCTCTACAAAAAAGGTCTCTTAACATTTTGCCATAGCTCGCTTCGTTTCCGAGATATTTGCAGATACATCTCAAGGGAAGGGGCCTGACGGACATATTTCGAGATATTTCTTCTTCTTGTTGTTCTTCTTCTGCACAGCTAAGCTGGAAGTGGCATTTGCAGCTCGCAATAGTGCAGACTTATCTCAAAGAAAGGGGCCACGGTGTTTCTGTATCTCTATTATGTTGGTGCGGCTTCGGAACTTTTAAATATCTTGATATATCTCGAGAACTACGCATCTGATCAAACAATATCATAGAACGTAAAAAGTAGGAAACTTAATTCTCTACAAAAAAGGTCTCTTAACATTTTGCCATAGCTCGCTTCGTTTCCGAGATATTTGCAGATTTATCTCAAGGGAAGGGGCCTGACGGACATATTTCGAGATATTTCTTCTTCTTGTTGTTCTTCTTCTGCACAGCTAAGCTGGAAGTGGCATTTGCAGCTCGCAATAGTGCAGAGTTATCTCAAAGAAAGGGGCCGCGGTGTTTCTGTGTCTCTATTATGTTAGTGCGGCTTCGGAACTTTTAAATATCTTGATATATCTCGAGAACTACGTATCTGATCAAAAAATATCATAGAACATAAAAAGTAGGAAACTTAATTCTCTACAAAAAAGGTCTCTTAACATTTTGCCATAGCTCTCTTCGTTTTCGAGATATTTGCAGATTTATCTCAAGGGAAGGGGCCTGACGGACATATTTCGAGATATTTCTTCTTCTTGTTGTTCTTCTTCTGCACAGCTAAGCTGGAAGTGGCATTTGCAGCTCGCAATAGTGCAGAGTTATCTCAAAGAAAGGGGCCACGGTGTTTCTGTATCTCTATTATGTTGGTGCGGCTTCGGAACTTTTAAATATCTTGATATATCTCGAGAACTACGCGTCTGATCAAAAAATATCATAGAACATAAAAAGTAGGAAACATAATTCTCTACAAAAAAGGTCTCTTAACATTTTGCCATAGCTCGCTTCGTTTCCGAGATATTTGCAGATATATCTCAAGATAAGGGGCCTGACGGACATATTTCGAGATATTTCTTCTTCTTGATGTTCTTCTTCTGCACAGCTAAGCAGGAAGTGGCATTTACAGCTCGCAATAGTGCAGAGTTATCTCAAAGAAAGGGGCCACGGTGTTTCTGTATCTCTATTATGTTGGTGCGGCTTCGGAACTTTTAAATATCTTGATATATCTCGAGAACTACGCATCTGATCAAAAAATATCATAGAACATAAAAAGTAGGAAAGTTAATTCTCTACCAAAAAGGTCTCTTAACATTTTGCCATAGCTCTCTTCGTTTCCGAGATATTTGCAGATTTATCTCAAGGGAAGGGGCCTGACGGACATATTTCGAGATATTTCTTCTTCTTGTTGTTCTTCTTCTGCACAGCTAAGCTGGAAGTGGCATTTGCAGCTCGCAATAGTGCAGAGTTATCTCAAAGAAAGGGGCAACGGTGTTTCTGTATCTCTATTATGTTGGTTCGGCTTCGGAACTTTTAAATATCTTGATATATCTCGAGAACTACGCATCTGATCAAAAAATATCATAGAACATAAGAAGTAGGAAACTTAATTCTCTACAAAAAAGGTCTCCTAACATTTTGCCATAGCTCTCTTCGTTTTCGAGATATTTGCAGATTTATCTCAAGGGAAGGGGCCTGACGGACATATTTCGAGATATTTCTTCTTCTTGTTGTTCTTCTTCTGCACAGCTAAGCTGGAAGTGGCATTTGCAGCTCGCAATAGTGCAGAGTTATCTCAAAGAAAGGGGCCACGGTGTTTCTGTATCTCTATTATGTTGGTGCGGCTTCGGAACTTTTAAATATCTTGATATATCTCGAGAACTACGCATCTGATCAAAAAATATCGTAGAAGATAAAAAGTAGGAAACTTAATTCTATACAAAAAAGGGCTCTTAACATTTTGCCATAGCTCGCTTCGTTTCCGAGATATTTGCAGATTTATCTCAAGGGAACGGGCCTGACGGACATATTTCGAGATATTTCTTCTTCTTGTTGTTCTTCCTCTGCCCAGCTAAACTGGAAGTGGCATTTGCAGCTCGCTATAGTGCAGAGTTATCTCAAAGAAAGGGGCCACCGTGTTTCTGTGTCTCTATTATGTTAGTGCGGCTTCGGAACTTTTAAATATCTTGATATATCTCGAGAACTACGCATCTGATCAAAAAATATCATAGAACATAAAAAGTAGGAAACTTAATTCTCTACAAAAAAGGTCTCTTAACATTTTGCCATAGCTCGCTTCGTTTCCGAGATATTTGCAGATTTATCTCAAGGGAAGGGGCCTAACGGACATATTTCGAGATATTTCTTCTTCTTGTTGTTCTTCTTCTGCACAGCTAAACTGGAAGTGGCATTTCCAGCTCGCAATAGTGCAGAGTTATCTCAAAGAGAGGGGCCACGGTGTTTCTGTATCTCTATTATGTTGGTGCGGCTTCGGAACTTTTAAATATCTTGATATATCTCGAGAACTACGCATCTGATCAAAAAATATCGTAGAAGATATAAAGTAGGAAACTTAATTCTCTACAAAAAAGGGCTCTTAACATTTTGCCATAGCTCGCTTCGTTTCCGAGATATTTGCAGATTTATCTCAAGGGAAGGGGCCTGACGGACATATTTCGAGATATTTCTTCTTCTTGTTGTTCTTCCTCTGCCCAGCTATGCTGGAAGTGGCATTTGCAGCTCGCAATAGTGCAGAGTTATCTCAAAGAAAGGGGCCACGGTGTTTCTGTATCTCTATTATGTTGGTGCGGCTTCGGAACTTTTAAATATCTTGATATATCTCGAGAACTACGCATCTGATCAAAAAATATCATAGAACATAAAAAGTAGGAAACTTAATTCTCTACAAAAAAGGTCTCTTAACATTTTGCCATAGCTCGCTTCGTTTCCGAGATATTTGCAGATTTATCTCAAGGGAAGGGGCCTGACGGACATATTTCGAGATATTTCTTCTTCTTGTTGTTCTTCTTCTGCACAGCTAAGCTGGAAGTGGCATTTGCGGCTCGCACTAGTGCAGAGTTATCTCAAAGAAAGGGGCCACGGTGTTTCTGTATCTCTATTATGTTGGTGCGGCTACGGAACTTTTAAATATCTCGATATATCTCGAAAACTACGCTTCTGATCAAAAGATATCATAGAACATAAATTGTAGGAAACATAATTCTCTACAAAAAAGGTCTCTTAACATTTTGCCATAGCTCGCTTCGTTTCCGAGATATTTGCAGATATATCTCAAGGGAAGGGGCCTGACGGACATATTTCGAGATATTTCTTCTTCTTGTTGTTCTTCTTCTGCACAGCTAAGCTGGAAGTGGCATTTAGAGCTCGCAATAGTGCAGAGTTATCTCAAAGAAAGGGGCAACGGTGTTTCTGTATCTCTATTATGTTGGTTCGGCTTCGGAACTTTTAAATATCTTGATATATCTCGAGAACTACGCATCTGATCAAAAAATATCATAGAACATAAGAAGTAGGAAACTTAATTCTCTACAAAAAAGGTCTCTTAACATTTTGCCATAGCTCTCTTCGTTTTCGAGATATTTGCAGATTTATCTCAAGGGAAGGGGCCTGACGGACATATTTCGAGATATTTCTTCTTCTTGTTGTTCTTCTTCTGCACAGCTAAGCTGGAAGTGGCATTTGCAGCTCGCAATAGTGCAGAGTTATCTCAAAGAAAGGGGCCACGGTGTTTCTGTATCTCTATTATGTTGGTGCGGCTTCGGAACTTTTAAATATCTTGATATATCTCGAGAACTACGCATCTGATCAAAAAATATCGTAGAAGATAAAAAGTAGAAAACTTAATTCTCTACAAAAAAGGGCTCTTAACATTTTGCCATAGCTCGCTTCGTTTCCGAGATATTTGCAGATTTATCTCAAGGGAAGGGGCCTGACGGACATATTTCGAGATATTTCTTCTTCTTGTTGTTCTTCCTCTGCCCAGCTAAACTGGAAGTGGCATTTGCAGCTCGCAATAGTGCAGAGTTATCTCAAAGAAAGGGGCCACGGTGTTTCTGTGTCTCTATTATGTTAGTGCGGCTTCGGAACTTTTAAATATCTTGATATATCTCGAGAACTACGCATCTGATCAAAAAATATCATAGAACATAAAAAGTAGGAAACTTAATTCTCTACAAAAAAGGTCTCTTAACATTTTGCCATAGCTCGCTTCGTTTCCGAGATATTTGCAGATTTATCTCAAGGGAAGGGGCCTAACGGACATATTTCGAGATATTTCTTCTTCTTGTTGTTCTTCTTCTGCACAGCTAAACTGGAAGTGGCATTTGCAGCTCGCAATAGTGCAGAGTTATCTCAAAGAAAGGGGCCACGGTGTTTCTGTATCTCTATTATGTTTGTGCGGCTTCGGAACTTTTAAATATCTCGATATATCTCGAGAACTACGCATCTGATCAAAAAATATCATACAACATAAAAAGTAGGAAACTTAATTCTCTACAAAAAAGGTCTCTTAACATTTTGCCATAGCTCGCTTCGTTTCCGAGATATTTGCAGATTTATCCCAAGGGAAGGGGCCTGACGGACATATTTCGAGATACTTCTTCTTCTTGTTGTTCTTCTTCTGCACAGCTAAGCTGGAAGTGGCATTTGCAGCTCGCAATAGTGCAGAGTTATCTCAAAGAAAGGGGCCACGGTGTTTCTGTATCTCTATTATGTTGGTGCGGCTTCGGAACTTTTAAATATCTTGATATATCTCGAGAACTACGCGTCTGATCAAAAAATATCATAGAACATAAAAAGTAGGAAACATAATTCTCTACAAAAAAGGTCTCTTAACATTTTGCCATAGCTCGCTTCGTTTCCGAGATATTTGCAGATCTATCTCAAGGGAAGGGGCCTAACGGACATATTTCGAGATATTTCTTCTTCTTGTTGTTCTTCTTCTGCACAGCTAAACTGGAAGTGGCATTTCCAGCTCGCAATAGCGCAGAGTTATCTCAAAGAGAGGGGCCACGGTGTTTCTGTATCTCTATTATGTTGGTGCGGCTTCGGAACTTTTAAATATCTTGATATATCTCGAGAACTACGCATCTGATCACAAAATATCATAGAACATAAAAAGTATTAAACTTAATTCTCTACAAAAAAGGTCTCTTAACATTTTGCCATAGCTCGCTTCGTTTGCGAGATATTTGCAGATTTATCTCAAGGAAGGGGCCTGACGGACATATTTCGAGATATTTCTTCTTCTTGTTGTTCTTCTTCTGCACAGCTAAACTGGAAGTGGCATTTCCAGCTCGCAATAGTGCAGAGTTATCTCAAAGAGAGGGGCCGCAGTGTTTCTGTATCTCTATTATGTTGGTGCGGCTTCGGAACTTTTAAATATCTTGATATATCTCGAGAACTACGCATCTGATCAAAAAATATCGTAGAAGATATAAAGTAGGAAACTTAATTCTCTACAAAAAAGGGCTCTTAACATTTTGCCATAGCTCGCTTCGTTTCCGAGATATTTGCAGATTTATCTCAAGGGAAGGGGCCTGACGGACATATTTCGAGATATTTCTTCTTCTTGTTGTTCTTCTTCTGCACAGCTAAGCTGGAAGTGGCATTTGCAGCTCGCAATAGTGCAGAGTTATCTCAAAGAAAGGGGCCACGGTGTTTCTGTATCTCTATTATGTTGGTGCGGCTTCGGAACTTTTAAATATCTTGATATATCTCGAGAACTACGCGTCTGATCAAAAAATATCATAGAACATAAAAAGTAGGAAACATAATTCTCTACAAAAAAGGTCTCTTAACATTTTGCCATAGCTCGCTTCGTTTCCAAGATATTTGCAGATATATCTCAAGCTAAGGGGCCTGACGGACATATTTCGAGATATTTCTTCTTCTTGTTGTTCTTCTTCTGCACAGCTAAGCAGGAAGTGGCATTTACAGCTCGCAATAGTGCAGAGTTATCTCAAAGAAAGGGGCCACGGTGTTTCTGTATCTCTATTATGTTGGTGCGGCTTCGGAACTTTTAAATATCTTGATATATCTCGAGAACTACGCATCTGATCAAAAAATATCGTAGAAGATAAAAAGTAGGAAACTTAATTCTCTACAAAAAAGGGCTCTAAACATTTTGCCATAGCTCGCTTCGTTTCCGAGATATTTGCAGATTTATCTCAAGGGAAGGGGCCTGACGGACATATTTCGAGATATTTCTTCTTCTTGTTGTTCTTCCTCTGCCCAGCTAAGCTGGAAGTGGCATTTGCAGCTCGCAATAGTGCAGAGTTATCTCAAAGAAAGGGGCCACGGTGTTTCTGTATCTCTATTATGTTTGTGCGGCTTCGGAACTTTTAAATATCTCGATATATCTCGAGAACTACGCATCTGATCAAAAAATATCATACAACATAAAAAGTAGGAAACTTAATTCTCTACAAAAAAGGTCTCTTAACATTTTGCCATAGCTCGCTTCGTTTCCGAGATATTTGCAGATTTATCCCAAGGGAAGGGGCCTGACGGACATATTTCGAGATATTTCTTCTTCTTGTTGTTCTTCTTCTGCACAGCTAAGCTGGAAGTGGCATTTGCAGCTCGCAATAGTGCAGAGTTATCTCAAAGAAAGGGGCCACGGTGTTTCTGTATCTCTATTATGTTGGTGCGGCTTCGGAACTTTTAAATATCTTGATATATCTCGAGAACTACGCGTCTGATCAAAAAATATCATAGAACATAAAAAGTAGGAAACATAATTCTCTACAAAAAAGGTCTCTTAACATTTTGCCATAGCTCGCTTCGTTTCCAAGATATTTGCAGATATATCTCAAGATAAGGGGCCTGACGGACATATTTCGAGATATTTCTTCTTCTTGTTGTTCTTCTTCTGCACAGCTAAGCAGGAAGTGGCATTTACAGCTCGCAATAGTGCAGAGTTATCTCAAAGAAAGGGGCCACGGTGTTTCTGTATCTCTATTATGTTGGTGCGGCTTCGGAACTTTTAAATATCTTGATATATCTCGAGAACTACGCATCTGATCAAAAAATATCGTAGAAGATAAAAAGTAGGAAACTTAATTCTCTACAAAAAAGGGCTCTAAACATTTTGCCATAGCTCGCTTCGTTTCCGAGATATTTGCAGATTTATCTCAAGGGAAGGGGCCTGACGGACATATTTCGAGATATTTCTTCTTCTTGTTGTTCTTCCTCTGCCCAGCTAAGCTGGAAGTGGCATTTGCAGCTCGCAATAGTGCAGAGTTATCTCAAAGAAAGGGGCCACGGTGTTTCTGTATCTCTATTATGTTTGTGCGGCTTCGGAACTTTTAAATATCTCGATATATCTCGAGAACTACGCATCTGATCAAAAAATATCATACAACATAAAAAGTAGGAAACTTAATTCTCTACAAAAAAGGTCTCTTAACATTTTGCCATAGCTCGCTTCGTTTCCGAGATATTTGCAGATTTATCCCAAGGGAAGGGGCCTGACGGACATATTTCGAGATATTTCTTCTTCTTGTTGTTCTTCTTCTGCACAGCTAAGCTGGAAGTGGCATTTGCAGCTCGCAATAGTGCAGACTTATCTCAAAGAAAGGGGCCACGGTGTTTCTGTATCTCTATTATGTTGGTGCGGCTTCGGAACTTTTAAATATCTTGATATATCTCGAGAACTACGCATCTTATCAAAAAATATCGTAGAACATAAAAAGTAGGAAACTTAATTCTCTACAAAAAAGGTCTCTCAACATTTTGCCATAGCTCGCTTCGTTTCCGAGATATTTGCAGATATATCTCAAGGGAAGGGGCCTGACGGACATATTTCGAGATATTTCTTCTTCTTGTTGTTCTTCTTCTGCACAGCTAAGCTGGAAGTGGAATTTGCGGCTCGCACTAGTGCAGAGTTATCTCAAAGAAAGGGGCCACGGTGTTTCTGTATCTCTATTATGTTGGTGCGGCTTCGGAACTTTTAAATATCTCGATATATCTCGAAAACTACGCTTCTGATCAAAAAATAGCATAGAACATAAATTGTAGGAAACATAATTCTCTACAAAAAACGTCTCTTAACATTTTGCCATAGCTCGCTTCGTTTCCGAGATATTTGCAGATTCAGCTCAAAGGAGCGGGCCTGACGGACATATTTCGAGATATTTCTTCTTCTTGTTGTTCTTCCTCTGCACAGCTAAGCTGGAAGTGGGATTTGCAGCTCGCAATAGTGCAGAGTTATCTCAAGGAAAGGGGCCACGGTGTTTCTGTATCTCTATTATGTTGGTGCGGCTTCGGAACTTTTAAATATCTCGATATATCTCGAAAACTACGCTTCTGATCAAAAAATAGCATAGAACGTAAATTGTAGGAAACATAATTCTCTACAAAAAACGTCTCTTAACATTTTGCCATAGCTCGTTTCGTTTCCGAGATATTTGCAGATTCAGCTCAAAGGAGCGGGCCTGACGGACATATTTCGAGATATTTCTTCTTCTTGTTGTTCTTCCTCTGCACAGCTAAGCTGGAAGTGGGATTTGCAGCTCGCAATAGTGCAGAGTTATCTCAAGGAAAGGGGCCACGGTGTTTCTGTATCTCTATTATGTTGGTGCGGCTTCGGAACTTTTAAATATCTTGATATATCTCGAGAACTACGCATCTTATCAAAAAATATCGTAGAACATAAAAAGTAGGAAACTTAATTCTCTACAAAAAAGGTCTCTTAACATTTTGCCAGAGCTCGCTTCGTTTCCGAGATATTTGCAGATATATCTCAAGGGAAGGGGCCTGACGGACATATTTCGAGATATTTCTTCTTCTTGTTGTTCTTCTTCTGCACAGCTAAGCTGGAAGTGGCATTTGCAGCTCGCAATAGTGCAGAGTTATCTCAAAGAAAGGGGCCACGGTGTTTCTGTATCTCTATTATGTTGGTGCGGCTTCGGAACTTTTAAATATCTTGATATATCTCGAGAACTACGCATCTGATCAAAAAATATCATAGAACATAAATAGTAGGAAACTTAATTCTCTACAAAAAGGGTCTCTCAACATTTTGCCATAGCTCCCTTCGTTTCCGAGATATTTGCACATTTATCTCAAGGGAAGGGGCCTAACGGACATATTTCGAGATATTTCTTCTTCTTGTTGTTCTTCTTCTGCACAGCAAAGCTGGAAGTGGCATTTGCGGCTCGCAATAGTGCAGAGTTATCTCAAAGAAAGGGGCCACGGTGTTTCTGTATCTCTATTATGTTGGTGCGGCTTCGGAACTTTTAAATATCTTGATATATCTCGAGAACTACGCATCTTATCAAAAAATATCGTAGAACATAAAAAGTAGGAAACTTAATTCTCTACAAAAAAGGTCTCTTAACATTTTGCCATAGCTCGCTTCGTTTCCGAGATATTTGCAGATATATCTCAAGGGAAGGGGCCTGACGGACATATTTCGAGATATTTCTTCTTCTTGTTGTTCTTCTTCTGCACAGCTAAGCTGGAAGTGGCATTTGCAGCTCGCAATAGTGCAGGGTTATCTCAAAGAAAGGGGCCACGGTGTTTCAGTATCTCTATTATGTTGGTGCGGCTTCGGAACTTTTAAATATCTTGATATATCTCGAGAACTACGCATCTGATCAAAAAATATCACAGAACATAAAAAGTAGGAAACTTAATTCTCTACAAAAAAGGTCTCTCAACATTTTGCCATAGCTCGCTTCGTTTCCGAGATATTTGCACATTTATCTCAAGGGAAGGGGCCTAACGGACATATTTCGAGATATTTCTTCTTCTTGTTGTTCTTCTTCTGCACAGCTAAGCTGGAAGTGGCATTTGCAGCTCGCAATAGTGCAGAGTTATCTCAAAGAAAGGGGCCACGGTGTTTCTGTATCTCTATTATGTTGGTGCGGCTTCGGTACTTTTAAATATCTTGATATATCTCGAGAACTACGCATCTTATCAAAAAATATCGTAGAACATAAAAAGTAGGAAACTTAATTCTCTACAAAAAAGGTCTCTTAACATTTTGCCATAGCTCCCTTCGTTTCCGAGATATTTGCAGATATATCTCAAGGGAAGGGGCCTGACGGACATATTTCGAGATATTTCTTCTTCTTGTTGTTCTTCTTCTGCACAGCTAAGCTGGAAGTGGAATTTGCGGCTCGCACTAGTGCAGAGTTATCTCAAAGAAAGGGGCCACGGTGTTTCTGTATCTCTATTATGTTGGTGCGGCTTCGGAACTTTTAAATATCTCGATATATCTCGAAAACTACGCTTCTGATCAAAAAATAGCATAGAACATAAATTGTAGGAAACATAATTCTCTACAAAAAACGTCTCTTAACATTTTGCCATAGCTCGCTTCGTTTCCGAGATATTTGCAGATTCAGCTCAAAGGAGCGGGCCTGACGGACATATTTCGAGATATTTCTTCTTCTTGTTGTTCTTCCTCTGCACAGCTAAGCTGGAAGTGGGATTTGCAGCTCGCAATAGTGCAGAGTTATCTCAAGGAAAGGGGCCACGCTGTTTCTCTATCTCTATTATGTTGGTGCGGCTTCGGAACTTTTAAATATCTTGATATATCTCGAGAACTACGCATCTGATCAAAAAATATCATAGAACATAAAAAGTAGGAAACTTAATTCTCTACAAAAAAGGTCTCTTAACATTTTGCCATAGCTCGCTTCGTTTCCGAGATATTTGCAGATTTATCTCAAGGGAAGGGGCCTGACGGACATATTTCGAGATATTTCTTCTTCTTGTTGTTCTTCTTCTGCACAGCTAAGCTGGAAGTGGCATTTGCAGCTCGCAATAGTGCAGAGTTATCTCAAAGAAAGGGGCCACGGTGTTTCTGTATCTCTATTATGTTGGTGCGCCTTCGGAACTTTTAAATATCTTGATATATCTCAAGAACTACGCATCTGATCAAAAAATATCGTAGAACATAAAAAGTAGGAAACTTAATTCTCTACAAAAAAGGTCTCTTAACATTTTGCCATAGCTCGCTTCCTTTCCGAGATATTTGCAGATTTATCTCAAGGGAAGGGGCCTGACGGACATATTTCGAGATATTTCTTCTTCTTGTTGTTCTTCTTCTGCACAGCGAAGCTGGAAGTGGCATTTGCAGCTCGCAATAGTGCAGAGTTATCTCAAAGAAAGGGGCCACGGTGTTTCTGTATCTCTATTATGTTGGTGCGGCTTCGGAACTTTTAAATATCTTGATATATCTCGAGAACTACGCATCTGATCAAAAAATATCATAGAACATAAATAGTAGGAAACTTAATTCTCTACAAAAAAGGTCTCTCAACATTTTGCCATAGCTCGCTTCGTTTCCGAGATATTTGCACATTTATCTCAAGGGAAGGGGCCTAACGGACATATTTCGAGATATTTCTTCTTCTTGTTGTTCTTCTTCTGCACAGCTAAGCTGGAAGTGGCATTTGCAGCTCGCAATAGTGCAGAGTTATCTCAAAGAAAGGGGCCACGGTGTTTCTGTATCTCTATTATGTTGGTGCGGCTTCGGAACTTTTAAATATCTTGATATATCTCGAGAACTACGCATCTTATCAAAAAATATCGTAGAACATAAAAAGTAGGAAACTTAATTCTCTACAAAAAAGGTCTCTTAACATTTTGCCATAGCTCGCTTCGTTTCCGAGATATTTGCAGATATATCTCAAGGGAAGGGGCCTGACGGACATATTTCGAGATATTTCTTCTTCTTGTTGTTCTTCTTCTGCACAGCTAAGCTGGAAGCGGAATTTGCGGCTCGCACTAGTGCAGAGATATCTCAAAGAAAGGGGCCACGGTGTTTCTGTATCTCTATTATGTTGGTGCGGCTTCGGAACTTTTAAATATCTCGATATATCTCGAAAACTACGGTTCTGATCAAAAAATAGCATAGAACATAAATTGTAGGAAACATAATTCTCTACAAAAAACGTCTCTTATCATTTTGCCATAGCTCGCTTCGTTTCCGAGATATTTGCAGATTCAGCTCAAAGGAGCGGGCCTGACGGACATATTTCGAGATATTTCTTCTTCTTGTTGTTCTTCCTCTGCACAGGTAAGCTGGAAGTGGGATTTGCAGCTCGCAATAGTGCAGAGTTATCTCAAGGAAAGGGGCCACGGTGTTTCTGTATCTCTATTATGTTGGTGCGGCTTCGGAACTTTTAAATATCTCGATATATCTCGAAAACTACGCTTCTGATCAAAAAATAGCATAGAACGTAAATTGTAGGAAACATAATTCTCTACAAAAAAGGTCTCTCAACATTTTGCCATAGCTCGCTTCGTTTCCGAGATATTTGCACATTTATCTCAAGGGAAGGGGCCTAACGGACATATTTCGAGATATTTCTTCTTCTTGTTGTTCTTCTTCTGCACAGCTAAGCTGGAAGTGGCATTTGCAGCTCGCAATAGTGCAGAGTTATCTCAAAGAAAGGGGCCACGGTGTTTCTGTATCTCTATTATGTTGGTGCGGCTTCGGAACTTTTAAATATCTTGATATATCTCGAGAACTACGCATCTTATCAAAAAATATCGTAGAACATAAAAAGTAGGAAACTTAATTCTCTACAAAAAAGGTCTCTTAACATTTTGCCATAGCCCGCTACGTTTCCGAGATATTTGCAGATATATCTCAAGGGAAGGGGCCTGACGGACATATTTCGAGATATTTCTTCTTCTTGTTGTTCTTCTTCTGCACAGCTAAGCTGGAAGTGGCATTTGCAGCTCGCAATAGTGCAGAGTTATCTCAAAGAAAGGGGACACGGTGTTTCTGTATCTCTATTATGTTGGTGCGGCTTCGGAACTTTTAAATATCTTGATATATCTCGAGAACTACGCATCTGATCAAAAAATATCATAGAACATAAGAAGTAGGAAACTTAATTCTCTACAAAAAAGGTCTCTTAACATTTTGCCATAGCTCGCTTCGTTTCCGAGATATTTGCAGATATATCTCAAGGGAAGGGGCCTGACGGACATATTTCGAGATATTTCTTCCTCTTGTTGTTCTTCTTCTGCACAGCTAAGCTGGAAGTGGAATTTGCGGCTCGCACTAGTGCAGAGTTATCTCAAAGAAAGGGGCCACGGTGTTTCTGTATCTCTATTATGTTGGTGCGGCTTCGGAACTTTTAAATATCTCGATATATCTCGAAAACTACGCTTCTGATCAAAAAATAGCATAGAACATAAATTGTAGGAAACATAATTCTCTACAAAAAACGTCTCTTAACATTTTGCCATAGCTCGCTTCGTTTCCGAGATATTTGCAGATTCAGCTCAAAGGAGCGGGCCTGACGGACATATTTCGAGATATTTCTTCTTCTTGTTGTTCTTCCTCTGCACAGCTAAGCTGGAAGTGGGATTTGCTGCTCGCAATAGTGCAGAGTTATCTCAAGGAAAGGGGCCACGGTGTTTCTGTATCTCTATTATGTTGGTGCGGCTTCGGAACTTTTAAATATCTTGATATATCTCGAGAACTACGCATCTGATCAAAAAATATCATAGAACATAAAAAGTAGGAAACTTAATTCTCTACAAAAAAGGTCTCTTAACATTTTGCCATAGCTCGCTTCGTTTCCGAGATATTTGCAGATTTATCTCAAGGGAAGGGGCCTGACGGACATATTTCGAGATATTTCTTCTTCTTGTTGTTCTTCTTCTGCACAGCTAAGCTGGAAGTGGCATTTGCAGCTCGCAATAGTGCAGAGTTATCTCAAAGAAAGGGGCCACGGTGTTTCTGTATCTCTATTATGTTGGTGCGGCTTCGGAACTTTTAAATATCTTGATATATCTCGAGAACTACGCATCTTATCAAAAAATATCGTAGAACATAAAAAGTAGGAAACTTAATTCTCTACAAAAAAGGTCTCTTAACATTTTGCCATAGCCCGCTACGTTTCCGAGATATTTGCAGATATATCTCAAGGGAAGGGGCCTGACGGACATATTTCGAGATATTTCTTCTTCTTGTTGTTCTTCTTCTGCACAGCTAAGCTGGAAGTGGCATTTGCAGCTCGCAATAGTGCAGAGTTATCTCAAGGAAAGGGGCCACGGTGTTTCTGTATCTCTATTATGTTGGTGCGGCTTCGGAACTTTTAAATATCTTGATATATCTCGAGAACTACGCATCTGATCAAAAAATATCATAGAACATAAAAAGTAGGAAACTTAATTCTCTACAAAAAAGGTCTCTTAACATTTTGCCATAGCTCGCTTCGTTTCCGAGATATTTGCAGATTTATCTCAAGGGAAGGGGCCTGACGGACATATTTCGAGATATTTCTTCTTCTTGTTGTTCTTCTTCTGCACAGCTAAGCTGGAAGTGGCATTTGCAGCTCGCAATAGTGCAGAGTTATCTCAAAGAAAGGGGCCACGGTGTTTCTGTATCTCTATTATGTTGGTGCGCCTTCGGAACTTTTAAATATCTTGATATATCTCAAGAACTACGCATCTGATCAAAAAATATCGTAGAACATAAAAAGTAGGAAACTTAATTCTCTACAAAAAAGGTCTCTTAACATTTTGCCATAGCTCGCTTCCTTTCCGAGATATTTGCAGATTTATCTCAAGGGAAGGGGCCTGACGGACATATTTCGAGATATTTCTTCTTCTTGTTGTTCTTCTTCTGCACAGCGAAGCTGGAAGTGGCATTTGCAGCTCGCAATAGTGCAGAGTTATCTCAAAGAAAGGGGCCACGGTGTTTCTGTATCTCTATTATGTTGGTGCGGCTTCGGAACTTTTAAATATCTTGATATATCTCGAGAACTACGCATCTGATCAAAAAATATCATAGAACATAAATAGTAGGAAACTTAATTCTCTACAAAAAAGGTCTCTCAACATTTTGCCATAGCTCGCTTCGTTTCCGAGATATTTGCACATTTATCTCAAGGGAAGGGGCCTGACGGACATATTTCGAGATATTTCTTCTTCTTGTTGTTCTTCTTCTGCACAGCTAAGCTGGAAGTGGAATTTGCGGCTCGCACTAGTGCAGAGATATCTCAAAGAAAGGGGCCACGGTGTTTCTGTATCTCTATTATGTTGGTGCGGCTTCGGAACTTTTAAATATCTCGATATATCTCGAAAACTACGGTTCTGATCAAAAAATAGCATAGAACATAAATTGTAGGAAACATAATTCTCTACAAAAAACGTCTCTTAACATTTTGCCATAGCTCGCTTCGTTTCCGAGATATTTGCAGATTCAGCTCAAAGGAGCGGGCCTGACGGACATATTTCGAGATATTTCTTCTTCTTGTTGTTCTTCCTCTGCACAGGTAAGCTGGAAGTGGGATTTGCAGCTCGCAATAGTGCAGAGTTATCTCAAGGAAAGGGGCCACGGTGTTTCTGTATCTCTATTATGTCGGTGCGGCTTCGGAACTTTTAAATATCTCGATATATCTCGAAAACTACGCTTCTGATCAAAAAATAGCATAGAACGTAAATTGTAGGAAACATAATTCTCTACAAAAAAGGTCTCTCAACATTTTGCCATAGCTCGCTTCGTTTCCGAGATATTTGCACATTTATCTCAAGGGAAGGGGCCTAACGGACATATTTCGAGATATTTCTTCTTCTTGTTGTTCTTCTTCTGCACAGCTAAGCTGGAAGTGGCATTTGCAGCTCGCAATAGTGCAGAGTTATCTCAAAGAAAGGGGCCACGGTGTTTCTGTATCTCTATTATGTTGGTGCGGCTTCGGAACTTTTAAATATCTTGATATATCTCGAGAACTACGCATCTTATCAAAAAATATCGTAGAACATAAAAAGTAGGAAACTTAATTCTCTACAAAAAAGGTCTCTTAACATTTTGCCATAGCCCGCTACGTTTCCGAGATATTTGCAGATATATCTCAAGGGAAGGGGCCTGACGGACATATTTCGAGATATTTCTTCTTCTTGTTGTTCTTCTTCTGCACAGCTAAGCTGGAAGTGGCATTTGCAGCTCGCAATAGTGCAGAGTTATCTCAAAGAAAGGGGCCACGGTGTTTCTGTATCTCTATTATGTTGGTGCGGCTTCGGAACTTTTAAATATCTTGATATATCTCGAGAACTACGCATCTGGTCAAAAAATATCATAGAACATAAAAAGTAGGAAACTTAATTCTCTACAAAAAAGGTCTCTTAACATTTTGGCATAGCTCGCTTCGTTTCCGAGATATTTGCAGATATATCTCAAGGGAAGGGGCCTGACGGACATATTTCGAGATATTTCTTCTTCTTGTTGTTCTTCTTCTGCACAGCTAAGCTGGAAGTGGAATTTGCGGCTCGCACTAGTGCAGAGTTATCTCAAAGAAAGGGGCCACGGTGTTTCTGTATCTCTATTATGTTGGTGCGGCTTCGGAACTTTTAAATATCTCGATATATCTCGAAAACTACGCTTCTGATCAAAAAATAGCATAGAACATAAATTGTAGGAAACATAATTCTCTACAAAAAACGTCTCTTAACATTTTGCCATAGCTCGCTTCGTTTCCGAGATATTTGCAGATTCAGCTCAAAGGAGCGGGCCTGACGGACATATTTCGAGATATTTCTTCTTCTTGTTGTTCTTCCTCTGCACAGCTAAGCTGGAAGTGGGATTTGCTGCTCGCAATAGTGCAGAGTTATCTCAAGGAAAGGGGCCACGGTGTTTCTGTATCTCTATTATGTTGGTGCGGCTTCGGAACTTTTAAATATCTTGATATATCTCGAGAACTACGCATCTGATCAAAAAATATCATAGAACATAAAAAGTAGGAAACTTAATTCTCTACAAAAAAGGTCTCTTAACATTTTGCCATAGCTCGCTTCGTTTCCGAGATATTTGCAGATTTATCTCAAGGGAAGGGGCCTGACGGACATATTTCGAGATATTTCTTCTTCTTGTTGTTCTTCTTCTGCACAGCTAAGCTGGAAGTGGCATTTGCAGCTCGCAATAGTGCAGAGTTATCTCAAAGAAAGGGGCCACGGTGTTTCTGTATCTCTATTATGTTGGTGCGGCTTCGGAACTTTTAAATATCTTGATATATCTCAAGAACTACGCATCTGATCAAAAAATATCGTAGAACATAAAAAGTAGGAAACTTAATTCTCTACAAAAAAGGTCTCTTAACATTTTGCCATAGCTCGCTTCCTTTCCGAGATATTTGCAGATTTATCTCAAGGGAAGGGGCCTGACGGACATATTTCGAGATATTTCTTCTTCTTGTTGTTCTTCTTCTGCACAGCTAAGCTGGAAGTGGAATTTGCGGCTCGCACTAGTGCAGAGTTATCTCAAAGAAAGGGGCCACGGTGTTTCTGTATCTCTATTATGTTGGTGCGGCTTCGGAACTTTTAAATATCTCGATATATCTCGAAAACTACGCTTCTGATCAAAAAATAGCATAGAACATAAATTGTAGGAAACATAATTCTCTACAAAAAACGTCTCTTAACATTTTGCCATAGCTCGCTTCGTTTCCGAGATATTTGCAGATTCAGCTCAAAGGAGCGGGCCTGACGGACATATTTCGAGATATTTCTTCTTCTTGTTGTTCTTCCTCTGCACAGCTAAGCTGGAAGTGGGATTTGCTGCTCGCAATAGTGCAGAGTTATCTCAAGGAAAGGGGCCACGGTGTTTCTGTATCTCTATTATGTTGGTGCGGCTTCGGAACTTTTAAATATCTTGATATATCTCGAGAACTACGCATCTGATCAAAAAATATCATAGAACATAAAAAGTAGGAAACTTAATTCTCTACAAAAAAGGTCTCTTAACATTTTGCCATAGCTCGCTTCGTTTCCGAGATATTTGCAGATTTATCTCAAGGGAAGGGGCCTGACGGACATATTTCGAGATATTTCTTCTTCTTGTTGTTCTTCTTCTGCACAGCTAAGCTGGAAGTGGCATTTGCAGCTCGCAATAGTGCAGAGTTATCTCAAAGAAAGGGGCCACGGTGTTTCTGTATCTCTATTATGTTGGTGCGGCTTCGGAACTTTTAAATATCTTGATATATCTCAAGAACTACGCATCTGATCAAAAAATATCGTAGAACATAAAAAGTAGGAAACTTAATTCTCTACAAAAAAGGTCTCTTAACATTTTGCCATAGCTCGCTTCCTTTCCGAGATATTTGCAGATTTATCTCAAGGGAAGGGGCCTGACGGACATATTTCGAGATATTTCTTCTTCTTGTTGTTCTTCTTCTGCACAGCTAAGCTGGAAGTGGAATTTGCGGCTCGCACTAGTGCAGAGTTATCTCAAAGAAAGGGGCCACGGTGTTTCTGTATCTCTATTATGTTGGTGCGGCTTCGGAACTTTTAAATATCTCGATATATCTCGAAAACTACGCTTCTGATCAAAAAATATCATAGAACATAAAAAGTAGGAAACTTAATTCTCTACAAAAAAGGTCTCTTAACATTTTGCCATAGCTCGCTTCGTTTCCGAGATATTTGCAGATTTATCTCAAGGGAAGGGGCCTGACGGACATATTTCGAGATATTTCTTCTTGTTGTTCTTCTTCTGCACAGCTAAGCTGGAAGTGGCATTTGCGGCTCGCACTAGTGCAGAGTTATCTCAAAGAAAGGGGCCACGGTGTTTCTGTATCTCTATTATGTTGGTGCGGCTTCGGAACTTTTAAATATCTTGATATATCTCGAGAACTACGCATCCGATCAAAAAATATCATAGAACGTGAAAAGTAGGAAACTTGATTCTCTACAAAAAAGGTCTCTTAACATTTTGCCATAGCTCGCTTCGTTTCCGAGATATTTGCAGATTTATCTCAAGGGAAGGGGCCTGACGGACATATTTCGAGATATTTCTTCTTCTTGTTGTTCTTCTTCTGCACAGCTAAGCTGGAAGTGGCATTTGCAGCTCGCAATAGTGCAGAGTTATCTCAAAGAAAGGGGCCACGGTGTTTCTGTATCTCTATTATGTTGGTGCGGCTTCGGAACTTTTAAATATCTTGATATATCTCGAGAACTACGCATCTGATCAAAAAATATCATAGAACATAAAAAGTAGGAAACTTAATTCTCTACAAAAAAGGTCTCGTAACATTTTGCCATAGCTCGCTTCGTTTCCGAGATATTTGCAGATTTATCTCAAGGGAAGGGGCCTGACGGACATATTTCGAGATATTTCTTCTTCTTGTTGTTCTTCTTCTGCACAGCTAAGCTGGAAGTGGCATTTGCAGCTCGCAATAGTGCAGAGTTATCTCAAAGAAAGGGGCCACGGTGTTTCTGTATCTCTATTATGTTGGTGCGGCTTCGGAACTTTTAAATATCCTGATATGTCTCAAGAACTACGCATCTGATCAAAAAATAATAGTAGAACATAAAAAGTAGGAAACTTAATTCTCTACAAAAAAGGTCTCTTAACATTTTGCCATAGCTCGCTTCCTTTCCGAGATATTTGCAGATATATCTCAAGGGAAGGGGCCTGACGGACATATTTCGAGATATTTCTTCTTCTTGTTGTTCTTCTTCTGCACAGCTAAGCTGGAAGTGGAATTTGCGGCTCGCACTAGTGCAGAGTTATCTCAAAGAAAGGGGCCACGGTGTTTCTGTATCTCTATTATGTTGGTGCGGCTTCGGAACTTTTAAATATCTCGATATATCTCGAAAACTACGCTTCTGATCAAAAAATAGCATAGAACATAAATTGTAGGAAACATAATTCTCTACAAAAAACGTCTCTTAACATTTTGCCATAGCTCGCTTCGTTTCCGAGATATTTGCAGATTCAGCTCAAAGGAGCGGGCCTGACGGACATATTTCGAGATATTTCTTCTTCTTGTTGTTCTTCCTCTGCACAGCTAAGCTGGAAGTGGGATTTGCAGCTCGCAATAGTGCAGAGTTATCTCAAGGAAAGGGGCCACGGTGTTTCTGTATCTCTATTATGTTGGTGCGGCTTCGGAACTTTTAAATATCTTGATATATCTCGAGAACTACGCATCTGATCAAAAAAGATCATAGAACATAAAAAGTAGGAAACTTAATTCTCTACAAAAAAGGTCTCTTAACATTTTGCCATAGCTCGCTTCGTTTCCGAGATATTTGCAGATTTATCTCAAGGGAAGGGGCCTGACGGACATATTTCGAGATATTTCTTCTTGTTGTTCTTCTTCTGCACAGCTAAGCTGGAAGTGGCATTTGCAGCTCGCAATAGTGCAGAGTTATCTCAAAGAAAGGGGCCACGGAGTTTCTGTATCTCTATTATGTTGGTGCGGCTTCGGAACTTTTAAATATCTTGATATATCTCAAGAACTACGCATCTGATCAAAAAATATCGTAGAACATAAAAAGTAGGAAACTTAATTCTCTACAAAAAAGGTCTCTTAACATTTTGCCATAGCTCGCTTCCTTTCCGAGATATTTGCAGATATATCTCAAGGGAAGGGGCCTGACGGACATATTTCGAGATATTTCTTCTTGTTGTTCTTCTTCTGCACAGCTAAGCTGGAAGTGGAATTTGCGGCTCGCACTAGTGCAGAGTTATCTCAAAGAAAGGGGCCACGGTGTTTCTGTATCTCTATTATGTTGGTTGCGGCTTCGGAACTTTTAAATATCTCGATATATCTCGAAAACTACGCTTCTGATCAAAAAATAGCATAGAACATAAATTGTAGGAAACATAATTCTCTACAAAAAAGGTCTCTTAACATTTTGCCATAGCTCGCTTCCTTTCCGAGATATTTGCAGATATATCTCAAGGGAAGGGGCCTGACGGACATATTTCGAGATATTTCTTCTTCTTGTTGTTCTTCTTCTGCACAGCTAAGCTGGAAGTGGAATTTGCGGCTCGCACTAGTGCAGAGTTATCTCAAAGAAAGGGGCCACGGTGTTTCTGTATCTCTATTATGTTGGTGCGGCTTCGGAACTTTTAAATATCTCGATATATCTCGAAAACTACGCTTCTGATCAAAAAATAGCATAGAACATAAATTGTAGGAAACATAATTCTCTACAAAAAACGTCTCTTAACATTTTGCCATAGCTCGCTTCGTTTCCGAGATATTTGCAGATTCAGCTCAAAGGAGCGGGCCTGACGGACATATTTCGAGATATTTCTTCTTCTTGTTGTTCTTCCTCTGCACAGCTAAGCAGGAAGTGGGATTTGCAGCTCGCAATAGTGCACAGTTATCTCAAGGAAAGGGGCCACGGTGTTTCTGTATCTCTATTATGTTGGTGCGGCTTCGGAACTTTTAAATATCTTGATATATCTCGAGAACTACGCATCTGATCAAAAAATATCATAGAACATAAAAAGTAGGAAACTTAATTCTCTACAAAAAAGGTCTCTTAACATTTTGCCATAGCTCGCTTCGTTTCCGAGATATTTGCAGATTTATCTCAAGGGAAGGGGCCTGACGGACATATTTCGAGATATTTCTTCTTCTTGTTGTTCTTCTTCTGCACAGCTAAACTGGAAGTGGCATTTCCAGCTCGCAATAGTGCAGAGTTATCTCAAAGAAAGGGGCCACGGTGTTTTTGTATCTCTATTATGTTGGTGCGGCTTCGGAACTTTTAGATATCTTGATATATCTCGAGAACTACGCATCTGATCAAAAAATATCATAGAACATAACAAGTAGGAAACTTAATTCTCTACAAAAAAGGTCTCTTAACATTTTGCCATAGCTCGCTTCGTTTCCGAGATATTTGCAGATTTATCTCAAGGGAAGGGGCCTGACGGACATATTTCGAGATATTTCTTCTTCTTGTTGTTCTTCTTCTGCACAGCTAAGCTGGAAGTGGCATTTGCGGCTCGCACTAGTGCAGAGTTATCTCAAAGAAAGGGGCCACGGTGTTTCTGTATCTCTATTATGTTGGTGCGGCTTCGGAACTTTTAAATATCTTGATATATCTCGAGAACTACGCATCTGATCAAAAAATATCGTAGAACATAAAAAGTAGGAAACTTAATTCTCTACAAAAAAGGTCTCTTAACATTTTGCCATAGCTCGCTTCGTTTCCGAGATATTTGCAGATTTATCTCAAGGGAAGGGGCCTGACGGACATATTTCGAGATATTTCTTCGTCTTGTTGTTCTTCTTCTGCACAGCTAAGCTGGAAGTGGGATTTGCAGCTCGCAATAGTGCAGAGTTATCTCAAAGAAAGGGGCCACGGTGTTTCTGTATCTCTATTATGTTGGTGCGGCTTCGGAACTTTTAAATATCTTGATATATCTCAAGAACTACGCATCTGATCAAAAAATATCGTAGAACATAAAAAGTAGGAAACTTAATTCTCTACAAAAAAGGTCTCTTAACATTTTGCCATAGCTCGCTTCCTTTCCGAGATATTTGCAGATTTATCTCAAGGGAAGGGGCCTGACGGACATATTTCGAGATATTTCTTCTTCTTGTTGTTCTTCTTCTGCACAGCTAAGCGGGAAGTGGCATTTGCAGCTCGCAATAGTGCAGAGTTATCTCAAAGAAATGGGCCACGGTGTTTCTGTATTTCTATTATGTTGGTGCGGCTTCGGAAGTTTTAAATATCTTGATATATCTCGAGAACTACGCATCTGATCAAAAAATATCATAGAACATAAAAAGTAGGAAACTTAATTCTCTACAAAAAAGGTCTCTTAACATTTTGCCATAGCTCGCTTCGTTTCCGAGATATTTGCAGATTTATCTCAAGGGAAGGGGCCTGACGGACATATTTCGAGATATTTCTTCTTCTTGTTGTTCTTCTTCTGCACAGCTAAGCGGGAAGTGGCATTTGCAGCTCGCAATAGTGCAGAGTTATCTCAAAGAAATGGGCCACGGTGTTTCTGTATTTCTATTATGTTGGTGCGGCTTCGGAAGTTTTAAATATCTTGATATATCTCGAGAACTACGCATCTGATCAAAAAATATCATAGAACATAAAGGTAGGAAACTTAATTCTCTACAAAAAAGGTCTCTTAACATTTTGCCATAGCTCGCTTCGTTTCCGAGATATTTGCAGATTTATCTCAAGGGAAGGGGCCTGACGGACATATTTCGAGATATTTCTTCTTGTTGTTCTTCTTCTGCACAGCTAAGCTGGAAGTGGCATTTGCGGCTCGCACTAGTGCAGAGTTATCTCAAAGAAAGGGGCCACGGTGTTTCTGTATCTCTATTATGTTGGTGCGGCTTCGGAACTTTTAAATATCTTGATATATCTCGAGAACTACGCATCTGATCAAAAAATATCGTAGAACATAAAAAGTAGGAAACTTAATTCTCTACAAAAAAGCTCTCTTAACATTTTGCCATAGCTCGCTTCGTTTCCGAGATATTTGCAGATTTATCTCAAGGGAAGGGGCCTGACGGACATATTTCGAGATATTTCTTCGTCTTGTTGTTCTTCTTCTGCACAGCTAAACTGGAAGTGGCATTTCCAGCTCGCAATAGTGCAGAGTTATCTCAAAGAAAGGGGCCACGGTGTTTTTGAATCTCTATTATGTTGGTGCGGCTTCGGAACTTTTAAATATCTCGATATATCTCGAAAACTACGCTTCTGATCAAAAAATATCATAGAACATAAAACGTAGGAAACTTAATTCTCTACAAAAAAGGTCTCTTAACATTTTGCCATAGCTCGCTTCGTTTCCGAGATATTTGCAGATTTATCTCAAGGGAAGGGGCCTGACGGACATATTTCGAGATATTTCTTCTTCTTGTTGTTCTTCCTCTGCACAGCTAAGCTGGAAGTGGGATTTGTAGCTCGCAATAGTGCAGAGTTATCTCAAAGAAAGGGTCCACGGTGTTTCTGTATCTCTATTATGTTGGTGCGGCTTCGGAACTTTTAAATATCTTGATATATCTCGAGAACTACGCATCTGATCAAAAAACATCATAGAACATAAAAAGTGGGAAACTTAATTCTCTACAAAAAAGGGCTCTTAACATTTTGCCATAGCTCGCTTCGTTTCCGAGATATTTGCAGATTTATTTCAAGGAAAGGGGCCTGACGGACATATTTCGAGATATTTCTTCTTCTTGTGGTTCTTCTTCTGCACAGCTAAACTGGAAGTGGCATTTCCAGCTCGCAATAGGGCAGAGTTATCTCAAGGAAAGGGGCCACGGTGTTTCTGTATCTCTATTATGTTGGTGCGGCTTCGGAACCTTTAAATATCTTGATATATCTCGAGAACTACGCATCTGATCAAAAAATATCATAGAACATAAAAAGTAGGAAACTTAATTCGCTACAAAAAAGGTCTCTTAACATTTTGCCATAGCTCGCTTTGTTTCCGAGATATTTGCAGATTTATCTCAAGGGAAGGGGCCTGACGGACATATTTCGAGATATTTCTTCTTGTTGTTCTTCTTCTGCACAGCTAAGCTGGAAGTGGCATTTGCGGCTCGCACTAGTGCAGAGTTATCTCAAAGAAAGGGGCCACGGTGTTTCTGTATCTCTATTATGTTGGTGCGGCTTCGGAACTTTTAAATATCTTGATATATCTCGAGAACTACGCATCTGATCAAAAAATATCATAGAACATAAAAAGTAGGAAACTTAATTCTCTACAAAAAAGGTCTCTTAACATTTTGCCATAGCTCGCTTCGTTTCCGAGATATTTGCAGATTTATCTCAAGGGAAGGGGCCTGACGGACATATTTCGAGATATTTCTTCTTCTTGTTGTTCTTCTTCTGCACAGCTAAGCTGGAAGTGGCATTTGCAGCTCGCAATAGTGCAGAGTTATCTCAAAGAAAGGGGCCACGGTGTTTCTGTATCTCTATTATGTTGGTGCGGCTTCGGAACTTTTAAATATCTTGATATATCTCAAGAACTACGCATCTGATCAAAAAATATCGTAGAACATAAAAAGTAGGAAACTTAATTCTCTACAAAAAAGGTCTCTTAACATTTTGCCATAGCTCGCTTCCTTTCCGAGATGTTTGCAGATTTATCTCAAGGGAAGGGGCCTGACGGACATATTTCGAGATATTTCTTCTTCTTGTTGTTCTTCTTCTGCACAGCTAAGCGGGAAGTGGCATTTGCAGCTCGCAATAGTGCAGAGTTATCTCAAAGAAATGGGCCACAGTGTTTCTGTATTTCTATTATGTTGGTGCGGCTTCGGAAGTTTTAAATATCTTGATATATCTCGAGAACTACGCATCTGATCAAAAAATATCGTAGAACATAAAAAGTAGGAAACTTAATTCTCTACGAAAAAGGTCTCTTAACATTTTGCCATAGCTCGCTTCGTTTCCGAGATATTTGCAGATTTATCTCAAGGGAAGGGGCCTGACGGACATATTTCGAGATATTTCTTCTTCTTGTTGTTCTTCTTCTGCACAGCTATACTGGAAGTGGCATTTCCAGCTCGCAATAGTGCAAAAGTTATCTCAAAGAAAGGGGCCACGGTGTTTCTGTATCTCTATTATGTTGGTGCGGCTTCGGAACTTTTAGATATCTTGATATATCTCGAGAACTACGCATCTGATCAAAAAATATCATAGAACATAAAAAGTAGGAAACTTAATTCTCTCCAAAAACGTCTCTTAACATTTTGCCATAGCTCGCTTCGTTTCCGAGATATTTGCAGATTTATCTCAAGGGAAGGGGCCTGACGGACATATTTCGAGATATTTCTTCTTCTTGTTGTTCTTCTTCTGCACAGCTAAGCTGGAAGTGGCATTTGCAGCTCGCACTAGTGCAGAGTTATCTCAAAGAAAGGGGCCACGGTGTTTCTGTATCTCTATTATGTTGGTGCGGCTTCGGAACTTTTAAATATCTTGATATATCTCGAGAACTACGCATCTGATCAAAAAATATCGTAGAACATAAAAAGTAGGAAACTTAATTCTCTACAAAAAAGGTCTCTTAACATTTTGCCATAGCTCGCTTCGTTTCCGAGATATTTGCAGGTATATCTCAAGGGAAGGGGCCTGACGGACATATTTCGAGATATTTCTTCTTCTTGTTGTTCTTCTTCTGCACAGCTAAGCTGGAAGTGGCATTTGCAGCTCGCAATAGTGCAGAGTTATCTCAAAGAAAGGGGCCACGGTGTTTCTGTATCTCTATTATGTTGGTGCGGCTTCGGAACATTTAAATATCTTGATATATCTCCAGAACTACGCATCTGATCAAAAAATATCATAGAACATAAAAAGTAGGAAACTTAATTGTCTACAAAAAAGGTCTCTTAACATTTTGCCATAGCTCGCTTCGTTTCCGAGATATTTGCAGATTTATCTCAAGGGAAGGGGCCTGACGGACATATTTCGAGATATTTCTTCTTCTTGTTGTTCTTCTTCTGCACAGCTAAACTGGAAGTGGCATTTCCAGCTCGCAATAGTGCAGAGTTATCTCAAAGAAAGGGGCCACGGTGTTTCTGTATCTCTATTATGTTGGTGCGGCTTCGGAACTTTTAAATATCTCGATATATCTCGAAAACTACGCATCTGATCAAAAAATATTATAGAACATGAAAAGTAGGAAACTTAATTCTCTACAAAAAAGGTCTCTTAGCATTTTGCCATAGCTCTCTTCGTTTCCGAGATATTTGCAGATTTATCTCAAGGGAAGGGGCCTGACGGACATATTTCGAGATATTTCTTCTTCTTGTTGTTCTTCTTCTGCACAGCTAAGCTGGAAGTGTCATTTGCGGTTCGCACTAGTGCAGACTTATCTCAAAGAAAGGGGCCACGGTGTTTCTGTATCTCTATTATGTTGGTGCGGCTTCGGAACTTTTAAATATCTTGATATATCTCGTGAACTACGCATCTGATCAAAAAATATCATACTATATAAAAAGTAGGAAACTTAATTCTCTACAAGAAAGGTCTCTAAACATTTTGCCATAGCTCGCTTCGTTTCCGAGATATTTGCAGATTTATTTCAAGGGAAGGGGCCTGACGGACATATTTCGAGATATTTCTTCTTCTTGTTGTTCTTCTTCTGCACAGCTAAGCTGGAAGTGGCATTTGCAGCTCGCAATAGTGCAGAGTTATCTCAAAGAGAGGGGCCACGGTGTTTCTGTATCTCTATTATGTTGGTGCGGCTTCGGAACTTTTAAATATCTCCATATATCTCGAAAACTACGCATCTGATCAAAAAATATTATAGAACATAAAAAGTAGGAAACTTAATTCTCTACAAATAAGGTCTCTTAACATTTTGCCATAGCTCGCTTCGTTTCCGAGATATTTGCAGATTTATCTCAAGGGAAGGGGCCTGACGGACATATTTCGAGATATTTCTTCTTCTTGTTGTTCTTCTTCTGCACAGCTAAGCTGGAAGTGGCATTTGCAGCTCGCAATAGTGCAGAGTTATCTCAAAGAAAGGGGCCACGGTGTTTCTGTATCTCTATTATGTTGGTGCGGCTTCGGAACTTTTAAATATCTCGATATATCTCGAAAACTACGCTTCTGGTCAAAAAATATCATAGAACATAAATTGTAGGAAACATAATTCTCTACAAAAAAGGTCTCTTAACATTTTGCCATAGCTCGCTTCGTTTCCGAGATATTTGCAGATATATCTCAAGGGAAGGGGCCTGACGGACATATTTCGAGATATTTCTTCTTCTTGTTGTTCTTCTTCTGCACAGCTAAGCTGGAAGTGGCATTTACAGCTCGCAATAGTGCAGAGTTATCTCAAAGAAAGGGGCCACGGTGTTTCTGTATCTCTATTATGTTGGTGCGGCTTCGGAACTTTTAAATATCTTGATATATCTCGAGAACTACGCATCTGATCAAAAAATATCATAGAACATAAAAAGTAGGAAACTTAATTCTCTACAAAAAAGGTCTCTTAACATTTTGCCATAGCTCGCTTCATTTCCGAGATATTTGCAGATTTATCTCAAGGGAATGGGCCTGACGGACATATTTCGAGATATTTCTTCTTCTTGTTGTTCTTCTTCTGCACAGCTAAGCTGGAAGTGGCATTTGCGGCTCGCACTAGTGCAGAGTTATCTCAAAGAAAGGGGCCACGGTGTTTCTGTATCTCTATTATGTTGGTGCGGCTTCGGAACTTTTAAATATCTTGATATATCTCGAGAACTACGCATCTGATCAAAAAATATCATAGAACATAAATAGTAGGAAAATTAATTCTCTACAAAAAAGGTCTCTCAACATTTTGCCATAGCTCGCTTCGTTTCCGAGATATTTGCACATTTATCTCAAGGGAAGGGGCCTAACGGACATATTTCGAGATACTTCTTCTTCTTGTTGTTCTTCTTCTGCACAGCTAAGCGGGAAGTGGCATTTGCAGCTCGCAATAGTGCAGAGTTATCTCGAAGAAATGGGCCACAGTGTTTCTGTATTTCTATTATGTTGGTGCGGCTTCGGAAGTTTTAAATATCTTGATATATCTCGAGAACTACGCATCTGATCAAAAAATATCATAGAACATAAAAAGTAGGAAACTTAATTCTCTACAAAAAAGGTCTCTTAACATTTTGCCATAGCTCGCTTCGTTTCCGAGATATTTGCAGATTTATCTCAAGGGAAGGGGCCTGACGGACATATTTCGAGATATTTCTTCTTCTTGTTGTTCTTCTTCTGCACAGCTATACTGGAAGTGGCATTTCCAGCTCGCAATAGTGCAAAAGTTATCTCAAAGAAAGGGGCCACGGTGTTTCTGTATCTCTATTATGTTGGTGCGGCTTCGGAACTTTTAGATATCTTGATATATCTCGAGAACTACGCATCTGATCAAAAAATATCATAGAACATTAAAAGTAGGAAACTTAATTCTCTCCAAAAACGTCTCTTAACATTTTGCCATAGCTCGCTTCGTTTCCGAGATATTTGCAGATTTATCTCAAGGGAAGGGGCCTGACGGACATATTTCGAGATATTTCTTCTTCTTGTGGTTCTTCTTCTGCACAGCTAAACTGGAAGTGGCATTTCCAGCTCGCAATAGTGCAGAGTTATCTCAAGGAAAGGGGCCACGGTGTTTCTGTATCTCTATTATGTTGGTGCGGCTTCGGAACCTTTAAATATCTTGATATATCTCGAGAACTACGCATCTGATCAAAAAATATCATAGAACATAAAAAGTAGGAAACTTAATTCGCTACAAAAAAGGTCTGTTAACATTTTGCCATAGCTCGCTTTGTTTCCGAGATATTTGCAGATTTATCTCAAGGGAAGGGGCCTGACGGACATATTTCGAGATATTTCTTCTTGTTGTTCTTCTTCTGCACAGCTAAGCTGGAAGTGGCATTTGCGGCTCGCACTAGTGCAGAGTTATCTCAAAGAAAGGGGCCACGGTGTTTCTGTATCTCTATTATGTTGGTGCGGCTTCGGAACTTTTAAATATCTTGATATATCTCGAGAACTACGCATCTGATCAAAAAATATCATAGAACATAAAAAGTAGGAAACTTAATTCTCTACAAAAAAGGTCTCTTAACATTTTGCCATAGCTCGCTTCGTTTCCGAGATATTTGCAGATTTATCTCAAGGGAAGGGGCCTGACGGACATATTTCGAGATATTTCTTCTTCTTGTTGTTCTTCTTCTGCACAGCTAAGCTGGAAGTGGCATTTGCAGCTCGCAATAGTGCAGAGTTATCTCAAAGAAAGGGGCCACGGTGTTTCTGTATCTCTATTATGTTGGTGCGGCTTCGGAACTTTTAAATATCTTGATATATCTCAAGAACTACGCATCTGATCAAAAAATATCGTAGAACATAAAAAGTAGGAAACTTAATTCTCTACAAAAAAGGTCTCTTAACATTTTGCCATAGCTCGCTTCCTTTCCGAGATATTTGCAGATTTATCTCAAGGGAAGGGTCCTGACGGACATATTTCGAGATATTTCTTCTTCTTGTTGTTCTTCTTCTGCACAGCTATACTGGAAGTGGCATTTCCAGCTCGCAATAGTGCAAAAGTTATCTCAAAGAAAGGGGCCACGGTGTTTCTGTATCTCTATTATGTTGGTGCGGCTTCGGAACTTTTAGATATCTTGATATATCTCGAGAACTACGCATCTGATCAAAAAATATCATAGAACATAAAAAGTAGGAAACTTAATTCTCTCCAAAAACGTCTCTTAACATTTTGCCATAGCTCGCTTCGTTTCCGAGATATTTGCAGATTTATCTCAAGGGAAGGGGCCTGACGGACATATTTCGAGATATTTCTTCTTCTTGTTGTTCTTCTTCTGCACAGCTAAGCTGGAAGTGGCATTTGCAGCTCGCACTAGTGCAGAGTTATCTCAAAGAAAGGGGCCACGGTGTTTCTGTATCTCTATTATGTTGGTGCGGCTTCGGAACTTTTAAATATCTTGATATATCTCGAGAACTACGCATCTGATCAAAAAATATCGTAGAACATAAAAAGTAGGAAACTTAATTCTCTACAAAAAAGGTCTCTTAACATTTTGCCATAGCTCGCTTCGTTTCCGAGATATTTGCAGGTATATCTCAAGGGAAGGGGCCTGACGGACATATTTCGAGATATTTCTTCTTCTTGTTGTTCTTCTTCTGCACAGCTAAGCTGGAAGTGGCATTTGCAGCTCGCAATAGTGCAGAGTTATCTCAAAGAAAGGGGCCACGGTGTTTCTGTATCTCTATTATGTTGGTGCGGCTTCGGAACATTTAAATATCTTGATATATCTCCAGAACTACGCATCTGATCAAAAAATATCATACTATATAAAAAGTAGGAAACTTAATTCTCTACAAGAAAGGTCTCTAAACATTTTGCCATAGCTCGCTTCGTTTCCGAGATATTTGCAGATTTATTTCAAGGGAAGGGGCCACGGTGTTTCTGTATCTCTATTATGTTGGTGCGGCTTCGGAACTTTTAAATATCTCCATATATCTCGAAAACTACGCATCTGATCAAAAAATATTATAGAACATAAAAAGTAGGAAACTTAATTCTCTACAAATAAGGTCTCTTAACATTTTGCCATAGCTCGCTTCGTTTCCGAGATATTTGCAGATTTATCTCAAGGGAAGGGGCCTGACGGACATATTTCGAGATATTTCTTCTTGTTGTTCTTCTTCTGCACAGCTAAGCTGGAATTGGCATTTGCGGCTCGCACTAGTGCAGAGTTATCTCAAAGAAAGGGGCCACGGTGTTTCTGTATCTCTATTATGTTGGTGCGGCTTCGGAACTTTTAAATATCTTGATATATCTCGAGAACTACGCATCTGATCAAAAAATATCATAGAACATAAAAAGTAGGAAACTTAATTCTCTACAAAAAAGGTCTCTTAACATTTTGCCATAGCTCGCTTCGTTTCCGAGATATTTGCAGATTTATCTCAAGGGAAGGGGCCTGACGGACATATTTCGAGATATTTCTTCTTCTTGTTGTTCTTCTTCTGCACAGCTAAGCTGGAAGTGGCATTTGCAGCTCGCAATAGTGCAGAGTTATCTCAAAGAAAGGGGCCACGGTGTTTCTGTATCTCTATTATGTTGGTGCGGCTTCGGAACTTTTAAATATCTTGATATATCTCAAGAACTACGCATCTGATCAAAAAATATCGTAGAACATAAAAAGTAGGAAACTTAATTCTCTACAAAAAAGGTCTCTTAACATTTTGCCATAGCTCGCTTCCTTTCCGAGATATTTGCAGATTTATCTCAAGGGAAGGGGCCTGACGGACATATTTCGAGATATTTCTTCTTCTTGTTGTTCTTCTTCTGCACAGCTAAGCGGGAAGTGGCATTTGCAGCTCGCAATAGTGCAGAGTTATCTCAAAGAAATGGGCCACAGTGTTTCTGTATTTCTATTATGTTGGTGCGGCTTCGGAAGTTTTAAATATCTTGATATATCTCGAGAACTACGCATCTGATCAAAAAATATCGTAGAACATAAAAAGTAGGAAACTTAATTCTCTACGAAAAAGGTCTCTTAACATTTTGCCATAGCTCGCTTCGTTTCCGAGATATTTGCAGATTTATCTCAAGGGAAGGGGCCTGACGGACATATTTCGAGATATTTCTTCTTCTTGTTGTTCTTCTTCTGCACAGCTATACTGGAAGTGGCATTTCCAGCTCGCAATAGTGCAAAAGTTATCTCAAAGAAAGGGGCCACGGTGTTTCTGTATCTCTATTATGTTGGTGCGGCTTCGGAACTTTTAGATATCTTGATATATCTCGAGAACTACGCATCTGATCAAAAAATATCATAGAACATAAAAAGTAGGAAACTTAATTCTCTCCAAAAACGTCTCTTAACATTTTGCCATAGCTCGCTTCGTTTCCGAGATATTTGCAGATTTATCTCAAGGGAAGGGGCCTGACGGACATATTTCGAGATATTTCTTCTTCTTGTTGTTCTTCTTCTGCACAGCTAAGCTGGAAGTGGCATTTGCAGCTCGCACTAGTGCAGAGTTATCTCAAAGAAAGGGGCCACGGTGTTTCTGTATCTCTATTATGTTGGTGCGGCTTCGGAACTTTTAAATATCTTGATATATCTCGAGAACTACGCATCTGATCAAAAAATATCGTAGAACATAAAAAGTAGGAAACTTAATTCTCTACAAAAAAGGTCTCTTAACATTTTGCCATAGCTCGCTTCGTTTCCGAGATATTTGCAGGTATATCTCAAGGGAAGGGGCCTGACGGACATATTTCGAGATATTTCTTCTTGTTGTTCTTCTTCTGCACAGCTAAGCTGGAAGTGGCATTTGCGGCTCGCACTAGTGCAGAGTTATCTCAAAGAAAGGGGCCACGGTGTTTCTGTATCTCTATTATGTTGGTGCGGCTTCGGAACTTTTAAATATCTTGATATATCTCGAGAACTACGCATCTGATCAAAAAATATCGTAGAACATAAAAAGTAGGAAACTTAATTCTCTACAAAAAAGCTCTCTTAACATTTTGCCATAGCTCGCTTCGTTTCCGAGATATTTGCAGATTTATCTCAAGGGAAGGGGCCTGACGGACATATTTCGAGATATTTCTTCGTCTTGTTGTTCTTCTTCTGCACAGCTAAACTGGAAGTGGCATTTCCAGCTCGCAATAGTGCAGAGTTATCTCAAAGAATGGGGCCACGGTGTTTTTGAATCTCTATTATGTTGGTGCGGCTTCGGAACTTTTAAATATCTCGATATATCTCGAAAACTACGCTTCTGATCAAAAAATATCATAGAACATAAAACGTAGGAAACTTAATTCTCTACAAAAAAGGTCTCTTAACATTTTGCCATAGCTCGCTTCGTTTCCGAGATATTTGCAGATTTATCTCAAGGGAAGGGGCCTGACGGACATATTTCGAGATATTTCTTCTTCTTGTTGTTCTTCCTCTGCACAGCTAAGCTGGAAGTGGGATTTGCAGCTCGCAATAGTGCAGAGTTATCTCAAAGAAAGGGTCCACGGTGTTTCTGTATCTCTATTATGTTGGTGCGGCTTCGGAACTTTTAAATATCTTGATATATCTCGAGAACTACGCATCTGATCAAAAAACATCATAGAACATAAAAAGTAGGAAACTTAATTCTCTACAAAAAAGGGCTCTTAACATTTTGCCATAGCTCGCTTCGTTTCCGAGATATTTGCAGATTTATTTCAAGGGAAGGGGCCTGACGGACATATTTCGAGATATTTCTTCTTCTTGTGGTTCTTCTTCTGCACAGCTAAACTGGAAGTGGCATTTCCAGCTCGCAATAGTGCAGAGTTATCTCAAGGAAAGGGGCCACGGTGTTTCTGTATCTCTATTATGTTGGTGCGGCTTCGGAACCTTTAAATATCTTGATATATCTCGAGAACTACGCATCTGATCAAAAAATATCATAGAACATAAAAAGTAGGAAACTTAATTGGCTACAAAAAAGGTCTCTTAACATTTTGCCATAGCTCGCTTTGTTTCCGAGATATTTGCAGATTTATCTCAAGGGAAGGGGCCTGACGGACATATTTCGAGATATTTCTTCTTGTTGTTCTTCTTCTGCACAGCTAAGCTGGAAGTGGCATTTGCGGCTCGCACTAGTGCAGAGTTATCTCAAAGAAAGGGGCCACGGTGTTTCTGTATCTCTATTATGTTGGTGCGGCTTCGGAACTTTTAGATATCTTGATATATCTCGAGAACTACGCATCTGATCAAAAAATATCATAGAACATAAAAAGTAGGAAACTTAATTCTCTCCAAAAACGTCTCTTAACATTTTGCCATAGCTCGCTTCGTTTCCGAGATATTTGCAGATTTATCTCAAGGGAAGGGGCCTGACGGACATATTTCGAGATATTTCTTCTTCTTGTTGTTCTTCTTCTGCACAGCTAAGCTGGAAGTGGCATTTGCAGCTCGCACTAGTGCAGAGTTATCTCAAAGAAAGGGGCCACGGTGTTTCTGTATCTCTATTATGTTGGTGCGGCTTCGGAACTTTTAAATATCTTGATATATCTCGAGAACTACGCATCTGATCAAAAAATATCGTAGAACATAAAAAGTAGGAAACTTAATTCTCTACAAAAAAGGTGTCTTAACATTTTGCCATAGCTCGCTTCGTTTCCGAGATATTTGCAGGTATATCTCAAGGGAAGGGGCCTGACGGACATATTTCGAGATATTTCTTCTTCTTGTTGTTCTTCTTCTGCACAGCTAAGCTGGAAGTGGCATTTGCAGCTCGCAATAGTGCAGAGTTATCTCAAAGAAAGGGGCCACGGTGTTTCTGTATCTCTATTATGTTGGTGCGGCTTCGGAACTTTTAAATATCTCGATATATCTCGAAAACTACGCATCTGATCAAAAAATATTATAGAACATGAAAAGTAGGAAACTTAATTCTCTACAAAAAAGGTCTCTTAACATTTTGCCATAGCTCTCTTCGTTTCCGAGATATTTGCAGATTTATCTCAAGGGAAGGGGCCTGACGGACATATTTCGAGATATTTCTTCTTCTTGTTGTTCTTCTTCTGCACAGCTAAGCTGGAAGTGTCATTTGCGGTTCGCACTAGTGCAGACTTATCTCAAAGAAAGGGGCCACGGTGTTTCTGTATCTCTATTATGTTGGTGCGGCTTCGGAACTTTTAAATATCTTGATATATCTCGTGAACTACGCATCTGATCAAAAAATATCATACTATATAAAAAGTAGGAAACTTAATTCTCTACAAGAAAGGTCTCTAAACATTTTGCCATAGCTCGCTTCGTTTCCGAGATATTTGCAGATTTATTTCAAGGGAAGGGGCCTGACGGACATATTTCGAGATATTTCTTCTTCTTGTTGTTCTTCTTCTGCACAGCTAAGCTGGAAGTGGCATTTGCAGCTCGCAATAGTGCAGAGTTATCTCAAAGAGAGGGGCCACGGTGTTTCTGTATCTCTATTATGTTGGTGCGGCTTCGGAACTTTTAAATATCTCCATATATCTCGAAAACTACGCATCTGATCAAAAAATATTATAGAACATAAAAAGTAGGAAACTTAATTCTCTACAAATAAGGTCTCTTAACATTTTGCCATAGCTCGCTTCGTTTCCGAGATATTTGCAGATTTATCTCAAGGGAAGGGGCCTGACGGACATATTTCGAGATATTTCTTCTTCTTGTTGTTCTTCTTCTGCACAGCTAAGCTGGAAGTGGCATTTGCAGCTCGCAATAGTGCAGAGTTATCTCAAAGAAAGGGGCCACGGTGTTTCTGTATCTCTATTATGTTGGTGCGGCTTCGGAACTTTTAAATATCTCGATATATCTCGAAAACTACGCTTCTGGTCAAAAAATATCATAGAACATAAATTGTAGGAAACATAATTCTCTACAAAAAAGGTCTCTTAACATTTTGCCAGAGCTCGCTTCGTTTCCGAGATATTTGCAGATATATCTCAAGGGAAGGGGCCTGACGGACATATTTCGAGATATTTCTTCTTCTTGTTGTTCTTCTTCTGCACAGCTAAGCTGGAAGTGGCATTTACAGCTCGCAATAGTGCAGAGTTATCTCAAAGAAAGGGGCCACGGTGTTTCTGTATCTCTATTATGTTGGTGCGGCTTCGGAACTTTTAAATATCTTGATATATCTCGAGAACTACGCATCTGATCAAAAAATATCATAGAACATAAAAAGTAGGAAACTTAATTCTCTACAAAAAAGGTCTCTTAACATTTTGCCATAGCTCGCTTCCTTTCCGAGATATTTGCAGATTTAACTCAAGGGAAGGGGCCTGACGGACATATTTCGAGATATTTCTTCTTCTTGTTGTTCTTCTTCTGCACAGCTAAGCGGGAAGTGGCATTTGCAGCTCGCAATAGTGCAGAGTTATCTCAAAGAAATGGGCCACAGTGTTTCTGTATTTCTATTATGTTGGTGCGGCTTCGGAAGTTTTAAATATCTTGATATATCTCGAGAACTACGCATCTGATCAAAAAATATCATAGAACATAAAAAGTAGGAAACTTAATTCTCTCCAAAAACGTCTCTTAACATTTTGCCATAGCTCGCTTCGTTTCCGAGATATTTGCAGATTTATCTCAAGGGAAGGGGCCTGACGGACATATTTCGAGATATTTCTTCTTCTTGTTGTTCTTCTTCTGCACAGCTAAGCTGGAAGTGGCATTTGCAGCTCGCACTAGTGCAGAGTTATCTCAAAGAAAGGGGCCACGGTGTTTCTGTATCTCTATTATGTTGGTGCGGCTTCGGAACTTTTAAATATCTTGATATATCTCGAGAACTACGCATCTGATCAAAAAATATCGTAGAACATAAAAAGTAGGAAACTTAATTCTCTACAAAAAAGGTCTCTTAACATTTTGCCATAGCTCGCTTCGTTTCCGAGATATTTGCAGGTATATCTCAAGGGAAGGGGCCTGACGGACATATTTCGAGATATTTCTTCTTCTTGTTGTTCTTCTTCTGCACAGCTAAGCTGGAAGTGGCATTTGCAGCTCGCAATAGTGCAGAGTTATCTCAAAGAAAGGGGCCACGGTGTTTCTGTATCTCTATTATGTTGGTGCGGCTTCGGAACATTTAAATATCTTGATATATCTCCAGAACTACGCATCTGATCAAAAAATATCATACTATATAAAAAGTAGGAAACTTAATTCTCTACAAGAAAGGTCTCTAAACATTTTGCCATAGCTCGCTTCGTTTCCGAGATATTTGCAGATTTATTTCAAGGGAAGGGGCCTGACGGACATATTTCGAGATATTTCTTCTTCTTGTTGTTCTTCTTCTGCACAGCTAAGCTGGAAGTGGCATTTGCAGCTCGCAATAGTGCAGAGTTATCTCAAAGAGAGGGGCCACGGTGTTTCTGTATCTCTATTATGTTGGTGCGGCTTCGGAACTTTTAAATATCTCCATATATCTCGAAAACTACGCATCTGATCAAAAAATATTATAGAACATAAAAAGTAGGAAACTTAATTCTCTACAAATAAGGTCTCTTAACATTTTGCCATAGCTCGCTTCGTTTCCGAGATATTTGCAGATTTATCTCAAGGGAAGGGGCCTGACGGACATATTTCGAGATATTTCTTCTTGTTGTTCTTCTTCTGCACAGCTAAGCTGGAAGTGGCATTTGCGGCTCGCACTAGTGCAGAGTTATCTCAAAGAAAGGGGCCACGGTGTTTCTGTATCTCTATTATGTTGGTGCGGCTTCGGAACTTTTAAATATCTTGATATATCTCGAGAACTACGCATCTGATCAAAAAATATCATAGAACATAAAAAGTAGGAAACTTAATTCTCTACAAAAAAGGTCTCTTAACATTTTGCCATAGCTCGCTTCGTTTCCGAGATATTTGCAGATTTATCTCAAGGGAAGGGGCCTGACGGACATATTTCGAGATATTTCTTCTTCTTGTTGTTCTTCTTCTGCACAGCTAAGCTGGAAGTGGCATTTGCAGCTCGCAATAGTGCAGAGTTATCTCAAAGAAAGGGGCCACGGTGTTTCTGTATCTCTATTATGTTGGTGCGGCTTCGGAACTTTTAAATATCTTGATATATCTCAAGAACTACGCATCTGATCAAAAAATATCGTAGAACATAAAAAGTAGGAAACTTAATTCTCTACAAAAAAGGTCTCTTAACATTTTGCCATAGCTCGCTTCCTTTCCGAGATATTTGCAGATTTATCTCAAGGGAAGGGGCCTGACGGACATATTTCGAGATATTTCTTCTTCTTGTTGTTCTTCTTCTGCACAGCTAAGCGGGAAGTGGCATTTGCAGCTCGCAATAGTGCAGAGTTATCTCAAAGAAATGGGCCACAGTGTTTCTGTATTTCTATTATGTTGGTGCGGCTTCGGAAGTTTTAAATATCTTGATATATCTCGAGAACTACGCATCTGATCAAAAAATATCGTAGAACATAAAAAGTAGGAAACTTAATTCTCTACGAAAAAGGTCTCTTAACATTTTGCCATAGCTCGCTTCGTTTCCGAGATATTTGCAGATTTATCTCAAGGGAAGGGGCCTGACGGACATATTTCGAGATATTTCTTCTTCTTGTTGTTCTTCTTCTGCACAGCTATACTGGAAGTGGCATTTCCAGCTCGCAATAGTGCAAAAGTTATCTCAAAGAAAGGGGCCACGGTGTTTCTGTATCTCTATTATGTTGGTGCGGCTTCGGAACTTTTAGATATCTTGATATATCTCGAGAACTACGCATCTGATCAAAAAATATCATAGAACATAAAAAGTAGGAAACTTAATTCTCTCCAAAAACGTCTCTTAACATTTTGCCATAGCTCGCTTCGTTTCCGAGATATTTGCAGATTTATCTCAAGGGAAGGGGCCTGACGGACATATTTCGAGATATTTCTTCTTCTTGTTGTTCTTCTTCTGCACAGCTAAGCTGGAAGTGGCATTTGCAGCTCGCACTAGTGCAGAGTTATCTCAAAGAAAGGGGCCACGGTGTTTCTGTATCTCTATTATGTTGGTGCGGCTTCGGAACTTTTAAATATCTTGATATATCTCGAGAACTACGCATCTGATCAAAAAATATCGTAGAACATAAAAAGTAGGAAACTTAATTCTCTACAAAAAAGGTCTCTTAACATTTTGCCATAGCTCGCTTCGTTTCCGAGATATTTGCAGGTATATCTCAAGGGAAGGGGCCTGACGGACATATTTCGAGATATTTCTTCTTCTTGTTGTTCTTCTTCTGCACAGCTAAGCTGGAAGTGGCATTTGCAGCTCGCAATAGTGCAGAGTTATCTCAAAGAAAGGGGCCACGGTGTTTCTGTATCTCTATTATGTTGGTGCGGCTTCGGAACATTTAAATATCTTGATATATCTCCAGAACTACGCATCTGATCAAAAAATATCATAGAACATAAAAAGTAGGAAACTTAATTGTCTACAAAAAAGGTCTCTTAACATTTTGCCATAGCTCGCTTCGTTTCCGAGATATTTGCAGATTTATCTCAAGGGAAGGGGCCTGACGGACATATTTCGAGATATTTCTTCTTCTTGTTGTTCTTCTTCTGCACAGCTAAACTGGAAGTGGCATTTCCAGCTCGCAATAGTGCAGAGTTATCTCAAAGAAAGGGGCCACGGTGTTTCTGTATCTCTATTATGTTGGTGCGGCTTCGGAACTTTTAAATATCTCGATATATCTCGAAAACTACGCATCTGATCAAAAAATATTATAGAACATGAAAAGTAGGAAACTTAATTCTCTACAAAAAAGGTCTCTTAACATTTTGCCATAGCTCGCTTCGTTTCCGAGATATTTGCAGATTTATCTCAAGGGAAGGGGCCTGACGGACATATTTCGAGATATTTCTTCTTCTTGTTGTTCTTCTGCTGCACAGCTAAGCTGGAAGTGGCATTTGCGGCTCGCACTAGTGCAGAGTTATCTCAAAGAAAGGGGCCACGGTGTTTCTGTATCTCTATTATGTTGGTGCGGCTTCGGAACTTTTAAATATCTTGATATATCTCGAGAACTACGCATCTGATCAAAAAATATCATAGAACATAAATAGTAGGAAAATTAATTCTCTACAAAAAAGGTCTCTCAACATTTTGCCATAGCTCGCTTCGTTTCCGAGATATTTGCACATTTATCTCAAGGGAAGGGGCCTAACGGACATATTTCGAGATACTTCTTCTTCTTGTTGTTCTTCTTCTGCACAGCTAAGCGGGAAGTGGCATTTGCAGCTCGCAATAGTGCAGAGTTATCTCAAAGAAATGGGCCACAGTGTTTCTGTATTTCTATTATGTTGGTGCGGCTTCGGAAGTTTTAAATATCTTGATATATCTCGAGAACTACGCATCTGATCAAAAAATATCATAGAACATAAAAAGTAGGAAACTTAATTCTCTACAAAAAAGGTCTCTTAACATTTTGCCATAGCTCGCTTCGTTTCCGAGATATTTGCAGATTTATCTCAAGGGAAGGGGCCTGACGGACATATTTCGAGATATTTCTTCTTCTTGTTGTTCTTCTTCTGCACAGCTATACTGGAAGTGGCATTTCCAGCTCGCAATAGTGCAAAAGTTATCTCAAAGAAAGGGGCCACGGTGTTTCTGTATCTCTATTATGTTGGTGCGGCTTCGGAACTTTTGAATATCTTGATATATCTCGTGAACTACGCATCTGATCAAAAAATATCATACTATATAAAAAGTAGGAAACTTAATTCTCTACAAGAAAGGTCTCTAAACATTTTGCCATAGCTCGCTTCGTTTCCGAGATATTTGCAGATTTATTTCAAGGGAAGGGGCCTGACGGACATATTTCGAGATATTTCTTCTTCTTGTTGTTCTTCTTCTGCACAGCTAAGCTGGAAGTGTCATTTGCGGTTCGCACTAGTGCAGACTTATCTCAAAGAAAGGGGCCACGGTGTTTCTGTATCTCTATTATGTTGGTGCGGCTTCGGAACTTTTAAATATCTTGATATATCTCGTGAACTACGCATCTGATCAAAAAATATCATACTATATAAAAAGTAGGAAACTTAATTCTCTACAAGAAAGGTCTCTAAACATTTTGCCATAGCTCGCTTCGTTTCCGAGATATTTGCAGATTTATTTCAAGGGAAGGGGCCTGACGGACATATTTCGAGATATTTCTTCTTCTTGTTGTTCTTCTTCTGCACAGCTAAGCTGGAAGTGGCATTTGCAGCTCGCAATAGTGCAGAGTTATCTCAAAGAGAGGGGCCACGGTGTTTCTGTATCTCTATTATGTTGGTGCGGCTTCGGAACTTTTAAATATCTCCATATATCTCGAAAACTACGCATCTGATCAAAAAATATTATAGAACATAAAAAGTAGGAAACTTAATTCTCTACAAATAAGGTCTCTTAACATTTTGCCATAGCTCGCTTCGTTTCCGAGATATTTGCAGATTTATCTCAAGGGAAGGGGCCTGACGGACATATTTCGAGATATTTCTTCTTCTTGTTGTTCTTCTTCTGCACAGCTAAGCTGGAAGTGGCATTTGCAGCTCGCAATAGTGCAGAGTTATCTCAAAGAAAGGGGCCACGGTGTTTCTGTATCTCTATTATGTTGGTGCGGCTTCGGAACTTTTAAATATCTCGATATATCTCGAAAACTACGCTTCTGGTCAAAAAATATCATAGAACATAAATTGTAGGAAACATAATTCTCTACAAAAAAGGTCTCTTAACATTTTGCCATAGCTCGCTTCGTTTCCGAGATATTTGCAGATATATCTCAAGGGAAGGGGCCTGACGGACATATTTCGAGATATTTCTTCTTCTTGTTGTTCTTCTTCTGCACAGCTAAGCTGGAAGTGGCATTTACAGCTCGCAATAGTGCAGAGTTATCTCAAAGAAAGGGGCCACGGTGTTTCTGTATCTCTATTATGTTGGTGCGGCTTCGGAACTTTTAAATATCTTGATATATCTCGAGAACTACGCATCTGATCAAAAAATATCATAGAACATAAAAAGTAGGAAACTTAATTCTCTACAAAAAAGGTCTCTTAACATTTTCCCATAGCTCGCTTCGTTTCCGAGATATTTGCAGATTTATCTCAAGGGAAGGGGCCTGACGGACATATTTCGAGATATTTCTTCTTCTTGTTGTTCTTCTTCTGCACAGCTAAGCTGGAAGTGGCATTTGCGGCTCGCACTAGTGCAGAGTTATCTCAAAGAAAGGGGCCACGGTGTTTCTGTATCTCTATTATGTTGGTGCGGCTTCGGAACTTTTAAATATCTTGATATATCTCGAGAACTACGCATCTGATCAAAAAATATCATAGAACATAAATAGTAGGAAAATTAATTCTCTACAAAAAAGGTCTCTCAACATTTTGCCATAGCTCGCTTCGTTTCCGAGATATTTGCACATTTATCTCAAGGGAAGGGGCCTAACGGACATATTTCGAGATACTTCTTCTTCTTGTTGTTCTTCTTCTGCACAGCTAAGCGGGAAGTGGCATTTGCAGCTCGCAATAGTGCAGAGTTATCTCAAAGAAATGGGCCACAGTGTTTCTGTATTTCTATTATGTTGGTGCGGCTTCGGAAGTTTTAAATATCTTGATATATCTCGAGAACTACGCATCTGATCAAAAAATATCATAGAACATAAAAAGTAGGAAACTTAATTCTCTACAAAAAAGGTCTCTTAACATTTTGCCATAGCTCGCTTCGTTTCCGAGATATTTGCAGATTTATCTCAAGGGAAGGGGCCTGACGGACATATTTCGAGATATTTCTTCTTCTTGTTGTTCTTCTTCTGCACAGCTATACTGGAAGTGGCATTTCCAGCTCGCAATAGTGCAAAAGTTATCTCAAAGAAAGGGGCCACGGTGTTTCTGTATCTCTATTATGTTGGTGCGGCTTCGGAACTTTTGAATATCTTGATATATCTCGTGAACTACGCATCTGATCAAAAAATATCATACTATATAAAAAGTAGGAAACTTAATTCTCTACAAGAAAGGTCTCTAAACATTTTGCCATAGCTCGCTTCGTTTCCGAGATATTTGCAGATTTATTTCAAGGGAAGGGGCCTGACGGACATATTTCGAGATATTTCTTCTTCTTGTTGTTCTTCTTCTGCACAGCTAAGCTGGAAGTGGCATTTACAGCTCGCAATAGTGCAGAGTTATCTCAAAGAAAGGGGCCACGGTGTTTCTGTATCTCTATTATGTTGGTGCGGCTTCGGAACTTTTAGATATCTTGATATATCTCGAGAACTACGCATCTGATCAAAAAATATCATAGAACATAAAAAGTAGGAAACTTAATTCTCTCCAAAAACGTCTCTTAACATTTTGCCATAGCTCGCTTCGTTTCCGAGATATTTGCAGATTTATCTCAAGGGAAGGGGCCTAACGGACATATTTCGAGATACTTCTTCTTCTTGTTGTTCTTCTTCTGCACAGCTAAGCGGGAAGTGGCATTTCCAGCTCGCAATAGTGCAAAAGTTATCTCAAAGAAAGGGGCCACGGTGTTTCTGTATCTCTATTATGTTGGTGCGGCTTCGGAACTTTTAGATATCTTGATATATCTCGAGAACTACGCATCTGATCAAAAAATATCATAGAACATAAAAAGTAGGAAACTTAATTCTCTCCAAAAACGTCTCTTAACATTTTGCCATAGCTCGCTTCGTTTCCGAGATATTTGCAGATTTATCTCAAGGGAAGGGGCCTGACGGACATATTTCGAGATATTTCTTCTTCTTGTTGTTCTTCTTCTGCACAGCTAAGCTGGAAGTGGCATTTGCAGCTCGCACTAGTGCAGAGTTATCTCAAAGAAAGGGGCCACGGTGTTTCTGTATCTCTATTATGTTGGTGCGGCTTCGGAACTTTTAAATATCTTGATATATCTCGAGAACTACGCATCTGATCAAAAAATATCGTAGAACATAAAAAGTAGGAAACTTAATTCTCTACAAAAAAGGTCTCTTAACATTTTGCCATAGCTCGCTTCGTTTCCGAGATATTTGCAGATTTATCTCAAGGGAAGGGGCCTGACGGACATATTTCGAGATATTTCTTCTTCTTGTTGTTCTTCTTCTGCACAGCTATACTGGAAGTGGCATTTCCAGCTCGCAATAGTGCAAAAGTTATCTCAAAGAAAGGGGCCACGGTGTTTCTGTATCTCTATTATGTTGGTGCGGCTTCGGAACTTTTAGATATCTTGATATATCTCGAGAACTACGCATCTGATCAAAAAATATCATAGAACATAAAAAGTAGGAAACTTAATTCTCTCCAAAAACGTCTCTTAACATTTTGCCATAGCTCGCTTCGTTTCCGAGATATTTGCAGATTTATCTCAAGGGAAGGGGCCTGACGGACATATTTCGAGATATTTCTTCTTCTTGTTGTTCTTCTTCTGCACAGCTAAGCTGGAAGTGGCATTTGCAGCTCGCAATAGTGCAGAGTTATCTCAAAGAAAGGGGCCACGGTGTTTCTGTATCTCTATTATGTTGGTGCGGCTTCGGAACATTTAAATATCTTGATATATCTCCAGAACTACGCATCTGATCAAAAAATATCATAGAACATAAAAAGTAGGAAACTTAATTGTCTACAAAAAAGGTCTCTTAACATTTTGCCATAGCTCGCTTCGTTTCCGAGATATTTGCAGATTTATCTCAAGGGAAGGGGCCTGACGGACATATTTCGAGATATTTCTTCTTCTTGTTGTTCTTCTTCTGCACAGCTAAACTGGAAGTGGCATTTCCAGCTCGCAATAGTGCAGAGTTATCTCAAAGAAAGGGGCCACGGTGTTTCTGTATCTCTATTATGTTGGTGCGGCTTCGGAACTTTTAAATATCTCGATATATCTCGAAAACTACGCATCTGATCAAAAAATATTATAGAACATAAAAAGTAGGAAACTTAATTCTCTACAAATAAGGTCTCGTAACATTTTGCCATAGCTCGCTTCGTTTCCGAGATATTTGCAGATTTATCTCAAGGGAAGGGGCCTGACGGACATATTTCGAGATATTTCTTCTTCTTGTTGTTCTTCTTCTGCACAGCTAAGCTGGAAGTGGCATTTACAGCTCGCAATAGTGCAGAGTTATCTCAAAGAAAGGGGCCACGGTGTTTCTGTATCTCTATTATGTTGGTGCGGCTTCGGAACTTTTGAATATCTTGATGTATCTCGAGAACTACGCATCTGATCAAAAAATATCATAGAACATGAAAAGTAGGAAACTTAATTCTCTACAAAAAAGGTCTCTTAACATTTTGCCATAGCTCTCTTCGTTTCCGAGATATTTGCAGATTTATCTCAAGGGAAGGGGCCTGACGGACATATTTCGAGATATTTCTTCTTCTTGTTGTTCTTCTTCTGCACAGCTAAGCTGGAAGTGTCATTTGCGGCTCGCACTAGTGCAGACTTATCTCAAAGAAAGGGGCCACGGTGTTTCTGTATCTCTATTATGTTGGTGCGGCTTCGGAACTTTTGAATATCTTGATGTATCTCGAGAACTACGCATCTGATCAAAAAATATCATAGAACATGAAAAGTAGGAAACTTAATTCTCTACAAAAAAGGTCTCTTAACATTTTGCCATAGCTCTCTTCGTTTCCGAGATATTTGCAGATTTATCTCAAGGGAAGGGGCCTGACGGACATATTTCGAGATATTTCTTCTTCTTGTTGTTTTTCCTCTGCACAGCTAAGCTGGAAGTGGCATTTGCAGCTCGCAATAGTGCAGAGTTATCTCAACGAAAGGGGCCACGGTGTTTCTGTTTCTCTATTATGTTGGTGCGGCTTCGGAACTTTTGAATATCTTGATGTATCTCGAGAACTACGCATCTAATCAAAAAATATCATAGAACATGAAAAGTAGGAAACTTAATTCTCTACAAAAAAGGTCTCTTAACATTTTGCCATAGCTCTCTTCGTTTCCGAGATATTTGCAGATTTATCTCAAGGGAAGGGGCCTGACGGACATATTTCGAGATATTTCTTCTTCTTGTTGTTCTTCTTCTGCACAGCTAAGCTGGAAGTGTCATTTGCGGCTCGCACTAGTGCAGAGTTATCTCAAAGAAAGGGGCCACGGTGTTTCTGTATCTCTATTATATTGGTGCGGCTTCGGAACTTTTAAATATCTTGATATATCTCGTGAACTACGCATCTGATCAAAAAATATCATACTACATAAAAAGTAGGAAACTTAATTCTCTACAAGAAAGGTCTCTAAACATTTTGCCATAGCTCGCTTCGTTTCCGAGATATTTGCAGATTTATTTCAAGGGAAGGGGCCTGACGGACATATTTCGAGATATTTCTTCTTCTTGTTGTTCTTCTTCTGCACAGCTAAGCTGGAAGTGGCATTTGCAGCTCGCAATAGTGCAGAGTTATCTCAAAGAGAGGGGCCACGGTGTTTCTGTATCTCTATTATGTTGGTGCGGCTTCGGAACTTTTAAATATCTCGATATATCTCGAAAACTACGCATCTGATCAAAAAATATTATAGAACATAAAAAGTAGGAAACTTAATTCTCTACAAATAAGGTCTCTTAACATTTTGCCATAGCTCGCTTCGTTTCCGAGATATTTGCAGATTTATCTCAAGGGAAGGGGCCTGACGGACATATTTCGAGATATTTCTTCTTCTTGTTGTTCTTCTTCTGCACAGCTAAGCTGGAAGTGGCATTTGCAGCTCGCAATAGTGCAGAGTTATCTCAAAGAAAGGGGCCACGGTGTTTCTGTATCTCTATTATGTTGGTGCGGCTTCGGAACTTTTAAATATCTCGATATATCTCGAAAACTACGCTTCTGATCAAAAAATATCATAGAACATAAATTGTAGGAAACATAATTCTCTACAAAAAAGGTCTCTCAACATTTTGCCATAGCTCGCTTCGTTTCCGAGATATTTGCAGATATATCTCAAGGGAAGGGGCCTGACGGACATATTTCGAGATATTTCTTCTTCTTGTTGTTCTTCTTCTGCACAGCTAAGCTGGAAGTGGCATTTACAGCTCGCAATAGTGCAGAGTTATCTCAAAGAAAGGGGCCACGGTGTTTCTGTATCTCTATTGTGTTGGTGCGGCTTCGGAACTTTTGAATATCTTGATGTATCTCGAGAACTACGCATCTGATCAAAAAATATCATAGAACATGAAAAGTAGGAAACTTAATTCTCTACAAAAAAGGTCTCTTAACATTTTGCCATAGCTCTCTTCGTTTCCGAGATATTTGCAGATTTATCTCAAGGGAAGGGGCCTGACGGACATATTTCGAGATATTTCTTCTTCTTGTTGTTCTTCTTCTGCACAGCTAAGCTGGAAGTGGCATTTGCAGCTCGCAATAGTGCAGAGTTATCTCAAAGAAAGGGGCCACGGTGTTTCTGTATCTCTATTATGTTGGTGCGGCTTCGGAACTTTTAAATATCTTGATATATCTCGAGAACTACGCATCTGATCAAAAAATATCATAGAACATAAAAAGTAGGAAACTTAATTCTCTACAAAAAAGGTCTCTTAACATTTTGCCATAGCTCGCTTCGTTTCCGAGATATTTGCAGATTTATCTCAAGGGAAGGGGCCTGACGGACATATTTCGAGATATTTCTTCTTCTTGTTGTTCTTCTTCTGCACAGCTAAGCTGGAAGTGGCATTTGCAGCTCGCAATAGTGCAGAGTTATCTCAAAGAAAGGGGCCACGGTGTTTCTGTATCTCTATTATGTTGGTGCGGCTTCGGAACTTTTAAATATCTCGGTATATCTCGAAAACTACGCTTCGGATCAAAAAATATCATAGAACATAAATTGTAGGAAACATAATTCTCTACAAAAAAGGTCTCTTAACATTTTGCCATAGCTCGCTTCGTTTCCGAGATATTTGCAGATATATCTCAAGGGAAGGGGCCTGACGGACATATTTCGAGATATTTCTTCTTCTTGTTGTTCTTCTTCTGCACAGCTAAGCTGGAAGTGGCATTTACAGCTCGCAATAGTGCAGAGTTATCTCAAAGAAAGGGGCCACGGTGTTTCTGTATCTCTATTATGTTGGTGCGGCTTCGGAACTTTTAAATATCTCGATATATCTCGAAAACTACGCTTCTGATCAAAAAATATCATAGAACATAAATTGTAGGAAACATAATTCTCTACAAAAAACGTCTGTTAACATTTTGCCATAGCTCGCTTTGTTTCCGAGATATTTGCAGATTCATCTCAGAGGAACGGGCCTGACGGACATATTTCGAGATATTTCTTCTTCTTGTTGTTCTTCCTCTGCACAGCTAAGCTGGAAGTGGCATTTGCAGCTCGCAATAGTGCAGAGTTATCTCAACGAAAGGGGCCACGGTGTTTCTGTATCTCTATTATGTTGGTGCGGCTTCGGAACTTTTAAATATCTTGATATATCTCGAGAACTACGCGTCTGATCAAAAAATATCATAGAACATAAAAAGTAGGAAACATAATTCTCTACAAAAAAGGTCTCTTAACATTTTGCCATAGCTCGCTTCGTTTCCGAGATATTTGCAGATATATCTCAAGGGAAGGGGCCTGACGGACATATTTCGAGATATTTCTTCTTCTTGTTGTTCTTCTTCTGCACAGCTAAGCTGGAAGTGGCATTTGCAGCTCGCAATAGTGCAGAGTTATCTCAAAGAAAGGGGCCACGGTGTTTCTGTATCTCTATTATGTTGGTGCGGCTTCGGAACTTTTAAATATCTTGATATATCTCGAGAACTACGCATCTGATCAAAAAATATCATAGAACATAAAAAGTAGGAAACTTAATTCTCTACAAAAAAGGTCTCTTAACATTTTGCCATAGCTCGCTTCGTTTCCGAGATATTTGCAGATTTATCTCAAGGGAAGGGGCCTGGCGGACATATTTCGAGATATTTCTTCTTCTTGTTGTTCTTCTTCTGCACAGCTAAGCTGGAAGTGGCATTTACAGCTCGCAATAGTGCAGAGTTATCTCAAAGAAAGGGGCCACGGTGTTTCTATATCTCTATTATGTTGGTGCGGCTTCGGAACTTTTAAATATCTTGATGTATCTCGAGAACTACGCATCTGATCAAAATATATCATAGAACATGAAAAGTAGGAATCTTAATTCTCTACAAAAAAGGTCTCTTAACATTTTGCCATAGCTCTCTTCGTTTCCGAGATATTTGCAGATTTATCTCAAGGGAAGGGGCCTGACGGACATATTTCGAGATATTTCTTCTTCTTGTTGTTCTTCTTCTGCACAGCTAAGCTGGAAGTGGCATTTGCAGCTCGCAATAGTGCAGAGTTATCTCAAAGAAAGGGGCCACGGTGTTTCTGTATCTCTATTATGTTGGTGCGGCTTCGGAACTTTTAAATATCTTGATATATCTCGAGAACTACGCATCTGATCAAAAAATATCATAGAACATAAAAAGTAGCAAACTTAATTCTCTACAAATAAGGTCTCTTAACATTTTGCCATAGCTCGCTTCGTTTCCGAGATATTTGCAGATTTATCTCAAGGGAAGGGGCCTGACGGACATATTTCGAGATATTTCTTCTTCTTGTTGTTCTTCTTCTGCACAGCTAAGCTGGAAGTGGCATTTGCAGCTCGCAATAGTGCAGAGATATCTCAAAGAAAGGTGCCACGGTGTTTCTGTATCTCTATTATGTTGGTGCGGCTTCGGAACTTTTAAATATCTTGATATATCTCGAGAACTACGCGTCTGATCAAAAAATATCATAGAACATAAAAAGTAGGAAACATAATTCTCTACAAAAAAGGTCTCTTAACATTTTGCCATAGCTCGGATCGTTTCCGAGATATTTGCAGATTTATCTCAAGGGAAGGGGCCTGACGGACATATTTCGAGATATTTCTTCTTCTTGTTGTTCTTCTTCTGCACAGCTAAGCTGGAAGCGGCATTTGCGGCTCGCACTAGTGCAGAGTTATCTCGAAGAAAGGGGCCACGGTGTTTCTGTATCTCTATTATGTTGGTGCGGCTTCGGAACTTTTAAATATCTCGATATATCTCGAAAACTACGCTTCTGATCAAAAAATATCATAGAACATAAATTGTAGGAAACATAATTCTCTACAAAAAAGGTCTCTTAACATTTTGCCGTAGCTCGTTTCCTTTCCGAGATATTTGCAGATATATCTCAAGGGAAGGGGCCTGACGGACATATTTCGAGATATTGCTTCTTCTTGTTGTTCTTCTTCTGCACAGCTAAACTGGAAGTGGCATTTCCAGCTCGCAATAGTGCAGAGTAATCTCAAAGAAAGGGGCCACGGTGTTTCTGTATCTCTATTATGTTGGTGCGGCTTCGGAACTTTTAAATATCTTGATATATCTCGAGAACTACGCATCTGATCAAAAAATATCATAGAACATAAATAGTAGGAAAATTAATTCTCTACAAAAAAGGTCTCTCAACATTTTGCCATAGCTCGCTTCGTTTCCGAGATATTTGCACATTTATCTCAAGGGAAGGGGCCTAACGGACATATTTCGAGATATTTCTTCTTCTTGTTGTTCTTCTTCTGCACAGCTAAGCTGGAAGTGGCATTTGCAGCTCGCAATAGTGCAGAGTTATCTCAAAGAAAGGGGCCACGGTGTTTCTGTATCTCTATTATATTGGTGCGGCTTCGGAACTTTTAAATATCTTGATATATCTCGAGAACTACGCATCTGATCAAAAAATATCATAGAACATAAAAAGTAGGAAACTTAATTCTCTACAAAAAAGGTCTCTCAATATTTTGCCATAGCTCGCTTCGTTTCCGAGATATTTGCAGATTTATCTCAAGGGAAGGGGCCTGACGGACATATTTCGAGATATTTCTTCTTCTTGTTGTTCTTCTTCTGCACAGCTAAGCTGGAAGTGGCATTTGCGGCTCGCACTAGTGCAGAGTTATCTCAAAGAAAGGGGCCACGGTGTTTCTGTATCTCTATTATGTTGGTGCGGTTTCGGAACTTTTAAATATCTTGATATATCTCGAGAACTACGCATCTGATCAAAAAATATCATAGAACATAAAAAGGAGGAAACTTAATTCTCTACAAATAAGGTCTCTTAACATTTTGCCATAGCTCGCTTCGTTACCGAGATATTTGCAGATTTATCTCGAGGGAAGGGGCCTGACGGACATATTTCGAGATATTTCTTCTTCTTGTTGTTCTTCTTCTGCACAGCTAAGCTGGAAGCGGCATTTACGGCTCGCACTAGTGCAGAGTTATCTCAAAGAAAGGGGCCACGGTGTTTCTGTATCTCTATTATGTTGGTGCGGCTTCGGATCTTTTAAATATCTCGATATATCTCGAAAAGTACGCTTCTGATCAAAAAATATCATAGAACATAAATTGTAGGAAACATAATTCTCTACAAAAAAGGTCTCTTAACATTTTGCCATACCTCGTTTCGTTTCCGAGATATTTGCAGATATATCTCAAGGGAAGGGGCCTGACGGACATATTTCGAGATATTTCTTCTTCTTGTTGTTCTTCTTCTGCACAGCTAAACTGGAAGTGGCATTTCCAGCTCGCAATAGCGCAGAGTTATCTCAAAGAAAGGGGCCACGGTGTTTCTGTATCTCTATTATGTTGGTGCGGCTTCGGAACTTTTGAATATCTTGATGTATCTCGAGAACTACGCATCTGATCAAAAAATATCATAGAACATGAAAAGTAGGAAACTTAATTCTCTACAAAAAAGGTCTCTTAACATTTTGCCATAGCTCTCTTCGTTTCCGAGATATTTGCAGATTTATCTCAAGGGAAGGGGCCTGACGGACATATTTCGAGATATTTCTTCTTCTTGTTGTTCTTCTTCTGCACAGCTAAGCTGGAAGTGGCATTTGCAGCTCGCAATAGTGCAGAGTTATCTCAAAGAAAGGGGCCACGGTGTTTCTGTATCTCTATTATGTTGGTGCGGCTTCGGAACTTTTAAATATCTTGATATATCTCGAGAACTACGCATCTGATCAAAAAATATCATAGAACATAAAAAGTAGGAAACTTAATTCTCTACAAAAAAGGTCTCTTAGCATTTTGCCATAGCTCGCTTCGTTTCCGAGATATTTGCAGATTTATCTCAAGGGAAGGGGCCTGACGGACATATTTCGAGATATTTCTTCTTCTTGTTGTTCTTCTTCTGCACAGCTAAGCTGGAAGTGGCATTTGCAGCTCGCAATAGTGCAGAGTTATCTCAAAGAAAGGGGCCACGGTGTTTCTGTATCTCTATTATGTTGGTGCGGCTTCGGAACTTTTGAATATCTTGATATATCTCGAGAACTACGCATCTGATCAAAAAATATCATAGAACATAAAAAGTAGGAAACTTAATTCTTTACAACAAAGGTCTCTTAACATTTTGCCATAGCTCGCTTCGTTTCCGAGATATTTGCAGATTTATCTCAAGGGAAGGGGCCTGACGGACATATTTCGAGATATTTCTTCTTCTTGTTGTTCTTCTTCTGCACAGCTAAGCTGGAAGTGGCATTTGCAGCTCGCAATAGTGCAGAGTTATCTCAAAGAAAGGGGCCACGGTGTTTCTGTATCTCTATTATGTTGGTGCGGCTTCGGAACTTTTAAATATCTTGATATATCTCGACAACTACGCATCTGATCAAAAAATATCATAGAACATAAAAAGTAGGAAACTTAATTCTCTACAAAAAAGGTCTCTTAACATTTTGCCATAGCTCGCTTCGTTTCCGAGATATTTGCAGATTTATCTCAAGGGAAGGGGCCTGACGGACATATTTCGAGATATTTCTTCTTCTTGTTGTTCTTCTTCTGCACAGCTAAGCTGGAAGTGGCATTTGCAGCTCGCAATAGTGCAGAGATATCTCAAAGAAAGGGGCCACGGTGTTTCTGTATCTCTATTATGTTGGTGCGGCTTCGGAACTTTTAAATATCTTGATATATCTCGAGAACTACGCATCTGATCAAAAAATATCATAGAACATAAAAAGTAGGAAACTTAATTCTCTACAGAAAAGGTCTCTTAACATTTTGGCATAGCTCGCTTCGTTTCCGAGATATTTGCAGATTTATCTCAAGGGAAGGGGCCTGACGGACATATTTCGAGATATTTCTTCTTCTTGTTGTTCTTCTTCTGCACAGCTAAGCTGGAAGTGGCATTTGCAGCTCGCAATAGTGCAGAGTTATCTCAAAGAGAGGGGCCACGGTGTTTCTGTATCTCTATTATGTTGGTGCGGCTTCGGAACTTTTAAATATCTCGATATATCTCGAAAACTACGCATCTGATCAAAAAATATTATAGAACATAAAAAGTAGGAAACTTAATTCTCTACAAATAAGGTCTCTTAACATTTTGCCATAGCGCCCTTCGTTTCCGAGATATTTGCAGATTTATCTCAAGGGAAGGGGCCTGACGGACATATTTCGAGATATTTCTTCTTCTTGTTGTTCTTCTTCTGCACAGCTAAGCTGGAAGTGGCATTTGCAGCTCGCAATAGTGCAGAGTTATCTCAAAGAAAGGGGCCACGGTGTTTCTGTATCTCTATTATGTTGGTGCGGCTTCGGAACTTTTAAATATCTCGATATATCTCGAAAACTACGCTTCTGATCAAAAAATATCATAGAACATAAATTGTAGGAAACATAATTCTCTACAAAAAAGGTCTCTTAACATTTTGCCATAGCTCGCTTCGTTTCCGAGATATTTGCAGATATATCTCAAGGGAAGGGGCCTGACGGACATATTTCGAGATATTTCTTCTTCTTGTTGTTCTTCTTCTGCACAGCTAAGCTGGAAGTGGCATTTACAGCTCGCAATAGTGCAGAGTTATCTCAAAGAAAGGGGCCACGGTGTTTCTGCATCTCTATTATGTTGGTGCGGCTTCGGAACTTTTAAATATCTTGATATATCTCGAGAACTACGCATCTGATCAAAAAATATCATAGAACATAAATAGTAGGAAAATTAATTCTCTACAAAAAAGGTCTCTCAACATTTTGCCATAGCTCGCTTCGTTTCCGAGATATTTGCACATTTATCTCAAGGGAAGGGGCCTAACGGACATATTTCGAGATATTTCTTCTTCTTGTTGTTCTTCTTCTGCACAGCTAAGCTGGAAGTGGCATTTGCAGCTCGCAATAGTGCAGAGTTATCTCAAAGAAAGGGGCCACGGTGTTTCTGTATCTCTATTATATTGGTGCGGCTTCGGAACTTTTAAATATCTTGATATATCTCGAGAACTACGCATCTGATCAAAAAATATCATAGAACATAAAAAGTAGGAAACTTAATTCTCTACAAAAAAGGTCTCTTAATATTTTGCCATAGCTCGCTTCGTTTCCGAGATATTTGCAGATTTATCTCAAGGGAAGGGGCCTGACGGACATATTTCGAGATATTTCTTCTTCTTGTTGTTCTTCTTCTGCACAGCTAAGCTGGAAGTGGCATTTGCGGCTCGCACTAGTGCAGAGTTATCTCAAAGAAAGGGGCCACGGTGTTTCTGTATCTCTATTATATTGGTGCGGCTTCGGAACTTTTAAATATCTTGATATATCTCGAGAACTACGCATCTGATCAAAAAATATCATAGAACATAAAGAGTAGGAAACTTAATTCTCTATAAAAAAGGTCTCTTAATATTTTGCCATAGCTCGCTTCGTTTCCGAGATATTTGCAGATTTATCTCAAGGGAAGGGGCCTGACGGACATATTTCGAGATATTTCTTCTTCTTGTTGTTCTTCTTCTGCACAGCTAAGCTGGAAGTGGCATTTGCGGCTCGCACTAGTGCAGAGTTATCTCAAAGAAAGGGGCCACGGTGTTTCTGTATCTCTATTAGGTTGGTGCGGTTTCGGAACTTTTAAATATCTTGATATATCTCGAGAACTACGCATCTGATCAAAAAATATCATAGAACATAAAAAGTAGGAAACTTAATTCTCTACGAATAAGGTCTCTTAACATTTTGCCATAGCTCGCTTCGTTTCCGAGATATTTGCAGATTTATCTCAAGGGAAGGGGCCTGACGGACATATTTCGAGATATTTCTTCTTCTTGTTGTTCTTCTTCTGCACAGCTAAGCTGGAAGTGGCATTTGTGGCTCGCACTAGTGCAGAGTTATCTCAAAGAAAGGGACCACGGTGTTTCTGTATCTCTATTATGTTGGTGCGGCTTCGGAACTTTTAAATATCTCGATATATCTCGAAAACTACGCTTCTGATCAAAAAATATCATAGAACATAAATTGTAGGAAACATAATTCTCTACAAAAAAGGTCTCTTAACATTTTGCCATAGCTCGCTTCGTTTCCGAGATATTTGCAGATATATCTCAAGGGAAGGGGCCTGACGGACATATTTCGAGATATTTCTTCTTCTTGTTGTTCTTCTTCTGCACAGCTAAGCTGGAAGTGGCATTTGCAGCTCGCAATAGTGCAGAGTTATCTCAAAGAAAGGGGCCACGGTGTTTCTGTATCTCTATTATGTTGGTGCGGCTTCGGAACTTTTGAATATCTTGATATATCTCGAGAACTACGCATCTGATCAAAAAATATCATAGAACATAAAAAGTAGGAAACTTAATTCTTTACAACAAAGGTCTCTTAACATTTTGCCATAGCTCGCTTCGTTTCCGAGATATTTGCAGATTTATCTCAAGGGAAGGGGCCTGACGGACATATTTCGAGATATTTCTTCTTCTTGTTGTTCTTCTTCCGCACAGCTAAGCTGGAAGTGGCATTTGCGGCTCGCACTAGTGCAGAGTTATCTCAAAGAAAGGGGCCACGGTGTTTCTGTATCTCTATTATATTGGTGCGGCTTCGGAACTTTTAAATATCTTGATATATCTCGAGAACTACGCATCTGATCAAAAAATATCATAGAACATAAAAAGTAGGAAACTTAATTCTCTACAAAAAAGGTCTCTTAACATTTTGCCATAGCTCGCTTCGTTTCCGAGATATTTGCAGATATATCTCAAGGGAAGGGGCCTGACGGACATATTTCGAGATATTTCTTCTTCTTGTTGTTCTTCTTCTGCACAGCTAAGCTGGAAGTGGCATTTACAGCTCGCAATAGTGCAGAGTTATCTCAAAGAAAGGGGCCACGGTGATTCTGTATCTCTATTATGTTGGTGCGGCTTCGGAACTTTTGAATATCTTGATGTATCTCGAGAACTACGCATCTGATCAAAAAATATCATAGAACATGAAAAGTAGGAAACTTAATTCTCTACAAAAAAGGTCTCTTAACATTTTGCCATAGCTCTCTTTGTTTCCGAGATATTTGCAGATTTATCTCAAGGGAAGGGGCCTGACGGACATATTTCGAGATATTTCTTCTTCTTGTTGTTCTTCTTCTGCACAGCTAAGCTGGAAGTGGCATTTGCAGCTCGCAATAGTGCAGAGTTATCTCAAAGAAAGGGGCCACGGTGTTTCTGTATCTCTATTATGTTGGTGCGGCTTCGGAACTTTTAAATATCTTGATATATCTCGAGAACTACGCATCTGATCAAAAAATATCATAGAATATAAAAAGTAGGAAACTTAATTCTCTACAAAAAAGGTCTCTTAACATTTTGCCATAGCTCGCTTCGTTTCCGAGATATTTGCAGATTTATCTCAAGGGAAGGGGCCTGACGGACATATTTCGAGATATTTCTTCTTCTTGTTGTTCTTCTTCTGCACAGCTAAGCTGGAAGTGGCATTTGCGGCTCGCGCTAGTGCAGAGTTATCTCAAAGAAAGGGGCCACGGTGTTTCTGTATCTCTATTATGTTGGTGCGGTTTCGGAACTTTTAAATATCTTGATATATCTCGAGAACTATGCATCTGATCAAAAAATATCATAGAACATAAAAAGTAGGAAGCTTAATTCTCTACAAAAAAGGTCTCTTAACATTTTGCCATAGCTCGCTTCGTTTCCGAGATATTTGCAGATTTATCTCAAGGGAAGGGGCCTGACGGACATATTTCGAGATATTTCTTCTTCTTGTTGTTCTTCTTCTGCACAGCTAAGCTGGACGTGGCATTTGCGGCTCGCACTAGTGCAGAGTTATCTCAAAGAAAGGGGCCACGGTGTTTCTGTATCTCTATTATGTTGGTGCGGTTTCGGAACTTTTAAATATCTTGATATATCTCGAGAACTACGCATCTGATCAAAAAATATCATAGAACATAAAAAGTAGGAAACTTAATTCTCTACAAATAAGGTCTCTTAACATTTTGCCATAGCTCGCTTCGTTTCCGAGATATTTGCAGATTTATCTCAAGGGAAGGGGCCTGACGGACATATTTCGAGATATTTCTTCTTCTTGTTGTTCTTCTTCTGCACAGCTAAGCTGGAAGTGGCATTTGCGTCTCGCACTAGTGCAGAGTTATCTCAAAGAAAGGGGCCACGGTGTTTCTGTATCTCTATTATGTTGGTGCGGCTTCGGAACTTTTAAATATCTCGATATATCTCGAAAACTACGCTTCTGATCAAAAAATATCATAGAACATAAATTGTAGGAAACATAATTCTCTACAAAAAAGGTCTCTTAATATTTTGCCATAGCTCTCTTCGTTTCCGAGATATCTGCAGATTTATCTCAAGGGAAGGGGCCTGACGGACATATTTCGAGATATTTCTTCTTCTTGTTGTTCTTCTTCTGCACAGCTAAGCTGGAAGTGGCATTTGCAGCTCGCAATAGTGCAGAGATATCTCAAAGAAAGGGGCCACGGTGTTTCTGTATCTCTATTATGTTGGTGCGGCTTCGGAACTTTTAAATATCTTGATATATCTCGAGAACTACGCGTCTGATCAAAAAATATCATAGAACATAAAAAGTAGGAAACATAATTCTCTACAAAAAAGGTCTCTTAACATTTTGCCATAGCTCGCTTCGTTTCCGAGATATTTGCAGATATATCTCAAGGGAAGGGGCCTGACGGACATATTTCGAGATATTTCTTCTTCTTGTTGTTCTTCTTCTGCACAGCTAAGCTGGAAGTGGCATTTACAGCTCGCAATAGTGCAGAGTTATCTCAAAGAAAGGGGCCACGGTGTTTCTGTATCGCTATTATGTTGGTGCGGCTTCGGAACTTTTAAATATCTTGATATATCTCGAGAACTACGCATCTGATCAAAAAATATCATAGAACATAAAAAGTAGGAAACTTAATTCTCTACAGAAAAGGTCTCTTAACATTTTGGCATAGCTCGCTTCGTTTCCGAGATATTTGCAGATTTATCTCAAGGGAAGGGGCCTGACGGACATATTTCGAGATATTTCTTCTTCTTGTTGTTCTTCTTCTGCACAGCTAAGCTGGAAGTGGCATTTGCAGCTCGCAATAGTGCAGAGTTATCTCAAAGAGAGGGGCCACGGTGTTTCTGTATCTCTATTATGTTGGTGCGGCTTCGGAACTTTTAAATATCTCGATATATCTCGAAAACTACGCATCTGATCAAAAAATATTATAGAACATAAAAAGTAGGAAACTTAATTCTCTACAAATAAGGTCTCTCAACATTTTGCCATAGCGCCCTTCGTTTCCGAGATATTTGCAGATTTATCTCAAGGGAAGGGGCCTGACGGACATATTTCGAGATATTTCTTCTTCTTGTTGTTCTTCTTCTGCACAGCTAAGCTGGAAGTGGCATTTGCAGCTCGCAATAGTGCAGAGTTATCTCAAAGAAAGGGGCCACGGTGTTTCTGTATCTCTATTATGTTGGTGCGGCTTCGGAACTTTTAAATATCTCGATATATCTCGAAAACTACGCTTCTGATCAAAAAATATCATAGAACATAAATTGTAGGAAACATAATTCTCTACAAAAAAGGTCTCTTAACATTTTGCCATAGCTCGCTTCGTTTCCGAGATATTTGCAGATATATCTCAAGGGAAGGGGCCTGACGGACATATTTCGAGATATTTCTTCTTCTTGTTGTTCTTCTTCTGCACAGCTAAGCTGGAAGTGGCATTTACAGCTCGCAATAGTGCAGAGTTATCTCAAAGAAAGGGGCCACGGTGTTTCTGTATCTCTATTATGTTGGTGCGGCTTCGGAACTTTTAAATATCTTGATATATCTCGAGAACTACGCATCTGATCAAAAAATATCATAGAACATAAAAAGTAGGAAACTTAATTCTTTACAACAAAGGTCTCTTAACATTTTGCCATAGCTCGCTTCGTTTCCGAGATATTTGCAGATTTATCTCAAGGGAAGGGGCCTGACGGACATATTTCGAGATATTTCTTCTTCTTGTTGTTCTTCTTCCGCACAGCTAAGCTGGAAGTGGCATTTGCGGCTCGCACTAGTGCAGAGTTATCTCAAAGAAAGGGGCCACGGTGTTTCTGTATCTCTATTATATTGGTGCGGCTTCGGAACTTTTAAATATCTTGATATATCTCGAGAACTACGCATCTGATCAAAAAATATCATAGAACATAAAAAGTAGGAAACTTAATTCTCTACAAAAAAGGTCTCTTAACATTTTGCCATAGCTCGCTTCGTTTCCGAGATATTTGCAGATATATCTCAAGGGAAGGGGCCTGACGGACATATTTCGAGATATTTCTTCTTCTTGTTGTTCTTCTTCTGCACAGCTAAGCTGGAAGTGGCATTTACAGCTCGCAATAGTGCAGAGTTATCTCAAAGAAAGGGGCCACGGTGATTCTGTATCTCTATTATGTTGGTGCGGCTTCGGAACTTTTGAATATCTTGATGTATCTCGAGAACTACGCATCTGATCAAAAAATATCATAGAACATGAAAAGTAGGAAACTTAATTCTCTACAAAAAAGGTCTCTTAACATTTTGCCATAGCTCTCTTTGTTTCCGAGATATTTGCAGATTTATCTCAAGGGAAGGGGCCTGACGGACATATTTCGAGATATTTCTTCTTCTTGTTGTTCTTCTTCTGCACAGCTAAGCTGGAAGTGGCATTTGCAGCTCGCAATAGTGCAGAGTTATCTCAAAGAAAGGGGCCACGGTGTTTCTGTATCTCTATTATGTTGGTGCGGCTTCGGAACTTTTAAATATCTTGATATATCTCGAGAACTACGCATCTGATCAAAAAATATCATAGAATATAAAAAGTAGGAAACTTAATTCTCTACAAAAAAGGTCTCTTAACATTTTGCCATAGCTCGCTTCGTTTCCGAGATATTTGCAGATTTATCTCAAGGGAAGGGGCCTGACGGACATATTTCGAGATATTTCTTCTTCTTGTTGTTCTTCTTCTGCACAGCTAAGCTGGAAGTGGCATTTGCGGCTCGCGCTAGTGCAGAGTTATCTCAAAGAAAGGGGCCACGGTGTTTCTGTATCTCTATTATGTTGGTGCGGTTTCGGAACTTTTAAATATCTTGATATATCTCGAGAACTATGCATCTGATCAAAAAATATCATAGAACATAAAAAGTAGGAAGCTTAATTCTCTACAAAAAAGGTCTCTTAACATTTTGCCATAGCTCGCTTCGTTTCCGAGATATTTGCAGATTTATCTCAAGGGAAGGGGCCTGACGGACATATTTCGAGATATTTCTTCTTCTTGTTGTTCTTCTTCTGCACAGCTAAGCTGGACGTGGCATTTGCGGCTCGCACTAGTGCAGAGTTATCTCAAAGAAAGGGGCCACGGTGTTTCTGTATCTCTATTATGTTGGTGCGGTTTCGGAACTTTTAAATATCTTGATATATCTCGAGAACTACGCATCTGATCAAAAAATATCATAGAACATAAAAAGTAGGAAACTTAATTCTCTACAAATAAGGTCTCTTAACATTTTGCCATAGCTCGCTTCGTTTCCGAGATATTTGCAGATTTATCTCAAGGGAAGGGGCCTGACGGACATATTTCGAGATATTTCTTCTTCTTGTTGTTCTTCTTCTGCACAGCTAAGCTGGAAGTGGCATTTGCGTCTCGCACTAGTGCAGAGTTATCTCAAAGAAAGGGGCCACGGTGTTTCTGTATCTCTATTATGTTGGTGCGGCTTCGGAACTTTTAAATATCTCGATATATCTCGAAAACTACGCTTCTGATCAAAAAATATCATAGAACATAAATTGTAGGAAACATAATTCTCTACAAAAAAGGTCTCTTAATATTTTGCCATAGCTCTCTTCGTTTCCGAGATATCTGCAGATTTATCTCAAGGGAAGGGGCCTGACGGACATATTTCGAGATATTTCTTCTTCTTGTTGTTCTTCTTCTGCACAGCTAAGCTGGAAGTGGCATTTGCAGCTCGCAATAGTGCAGAGATATCTCAAAGAAAGGGGCCACGGTGTTTCTGTATCTCTATTATGTTGGTGCGGCTTCGGAACTTTTAAATATCTTGATATATCTCGAGAACTACGCGTCTGATCAAAAAATATCATAGAACATAAAAAGTAGGAAACATAATTCTCTACAAAAAAGGTCTCTTAACATTTTGCCATAGCTCGCTTCGTTTCCGAGATATTTGCAGATATATCTCAAGGGAAGGGGCCTGACGGACATATTTCGAGATATTTCTTCTTCTTGTTGTTCTTCTTCTGCACAGCTAAGCTGGAAGTGGCATTTACAGCTCGCAATAGTGCAGAGTTATCTCAAAGAAAGGGGCCACGGTGTTTCTGTATCGCTATTATGTTGGTGCGGCTTCGGAACTTTTAAATATCTTGATATATCTCGAGAACTACGCATCTGATCAAAAAATATCATAGAACATAAAAAGTAGGAAACTTAATTCTCTACAGAAAAGGTCTCTTAACATTTTGGCATAGCTCGCTTCGTTTCCGAGATATTTGCAGATTTATCTCAAGGGAAGGGGCCTGACGGACATATTTCGAGATATTTCTTCTTCTTGTTGTTCTTCTTCTGCACAGCTAAGCTGGAAGTGGCATTTGCAGCTCGCAATAGTGCAGAGTTATCTCAAAGAGAGGGGCCACGGTGTTTCTGTATCTCTATTATGTTGGTGCGGCTTCGGAACTTTTAAATATCTCGATATATCTCGAAAACTACGCATCTGATCAAAAAATATTATAGAACATAAAAAGTAGGAAACTTAATTCTCTACAAATAAGGTCTCTCAACATTTTGCCATAGCGCCCTTCGTTTCCGAGATATTTGCAGATTTATCTCAAGGGAAGGGGCCTGACGGACATATTTCGAGATATTTCTTCTTCTTGTTGTTCTTCTTCTGCACAGCTAAGCTGGAAGTGGCATTTGCAGCTCGCAATAGTGCAGAGTTATCTCAAAGAAAGGGGCCACGGTGTTTCTGTATCTCTATTATGTTGGTGCGGCTTCGGAACTTTTAAATATCTCGATATATCTCGAAAACTACGCTTCTGATCAAAAAATATCATAGAACATAAATTGTAGGAAACATAATTCTCTACAAAAAAGGTCTCTTAACATTTTGCCATAGCTCGCTTCGTTTCCGAGATATTTGCAGATATATCTCAAGGGAAGGGGCCTGACGGACATATTTCGAGATATTTCTTCTTCTTGTTGTTCTTCTTCTGCACAGCTAAGCTGGAAGTGGCATTTACAGCTCGCAATAGTGCAGAGTTATCTCAAAGAAAGGGGCCACGGTGTTTCTGTATCTCTATTATGTTGGTGCGGCTTCGGAACTTTTAAATATCTTGATATATCTCGAGAACTACGCATCTGATCAAAAAATATCATAGAACATAAAAAGTAGGAAACTTAATTCTCTACAAAAAAGGTCTCTTAACATTTTGCCATAGCTCGCTTCGTTTCCGAGATATTTGCAGATTTATCTCAAGGGAAGGGGCCTGACGGACATATTTCGAGATATTTCTTCTTCTTGTTGTTCTTCTTCTGCACAGCTAAGCTGGAAGTGGCATTTGCGGCTCGCACTAGTGCAGAGTTATCTCAAAGAAAGGGGCCACGGTGTTTCTGTATCTCTATTATGTTGGTGCGGCTTCGGAACTTTTAAATATCTTGATATATCTCGAGAACTACGCATCTGATCAAAAAATATCATAGAACATAAATAGTAGGAAAATTAATTCTCTACAAAAAAGGTCTCTCAACATTTTGCCATAGCTCGCTTCGTTTCCGAGATATTTGCACATTTATCTCAAGGGAAGGGGCCTAACGGACATATTTCGAGATATTTCTTCTTCTTGTTGTTCTTCTTCTGCACAGCTAAGCTGGAAGTGGCATTTGCAGCTCGCAATAGTGCAGAGTTATCTCAAAGAAAGGGGCCACGGTGTTTCTGTATCTCTATTATATTGGTGCGGCTTCGGAACTTTTAAATATCTTGATATATCTCGAGAACTACGCATCTGATCAAAAAATATCATAGAACATAAAAAGTAGGAAACTTAATTCTCTACAAAAAAGGTCTCTTAATATTTTGCCATAGCTCGCTTCGTTTCCGAGATATTTGCAGATTTATCTCAAGGGAAGGGGCCTGACGGACATATTTCGAGATATTTCTTCTTCTTGTTGTTCTTCTTCTGCACAGCTAAGCTGGAAGTGGCATTTACAGCTCGCAATAGTGCAGAGTTATCTCAAAGAAAGGGGCCACGGTGTTTCTGTATCTCTATTATGTTGGTGCGGCTTCGGAACTTTTGAATATCTTGATATATCTCGAGAACTACGCATCTGATCAAAAAATATCATAGAACATAAAAAGTAGGAAACTTAATTCTTTACAACAAAGGTCTCTTAACATTTTGCCATAGCTCGCTTCGTTTCCGAGATATTTGCAGATTTATCTCAAGAGAAGGGGCCTGACGGACATATTTCGAGATATTTCTTATTCTTGTTGTTCTTCTTCTGCACAGCTAAGCTGGAAGTGGCATTTGCGGCTCGCACTAGTGCAGAGTTATCTCAAAGAAAGGGGCCACGGTGTTTCTGTATCTCTATTAGGTTGGTGCGGTTTCGGAACTTTTAAATATCTTGATATATCTCGAGAACTACGCATCTGATCAAAAAATATCATAGAACATAAAAAGTAGGAAACTTAATTCTCTACAAATAAGGTCTCTTAACATTTTGCCATAGCTCGCTTCGTTTCCGAGATATTTGCAGATTTATCTCAAGGGAAGGGGCCTGACGGACATATTTCGAGATATTTCTTCTTCTTGTTGTTCTTCTTCTGCACAGCTAAGCTGGAAGTGGCATTTGTGGCTCGCACTAGTGCAGAGTTATCTCAAAGAAAGGGACCACGGTGTTTCTGTATCTCTATTATGTTGGTGCGGCTTCGGAACTTTTAAATATCTCGATATATCTCGAAAACTACGCTTCTGATCAAAAAATATCATAGAACATAAATTGTAGGAAACATAATTCTCTACAAAAAAGGTCTCTTAACATTTTGCCATAGCTCTCTTCGTTTCCGAGCTATTTGCAGATTTATCTCAAGGGAAGGGGCCTGACGGACATATTTCGAGATATTTCTTCTTCTTGTTGTTCTTCTTCTGCACAGCTAAGCTGGAAGTGGCATTTGCAGCTCGCAATAGTGCAGAGTTATCTCAAAGAAAGGGGCCACGGTGTTTCTGTATCTCTATTATGTTGGTGCGGCTTCGGAACTTTTAAATATCTTGATATATCTCGAGAACTACGCATCTGATCAAAAAATATCATAGAACATAAAAAGTAGCAAACTTAATTCTCTACAAATAAGGTCTCTTAACATTTTGCCATAGCTCGCTTCGTTTCCGAGATATTTGCAGATTTATCTCAAGGGAAGGGGCCTGACGGACATATTTCGAGATATTTCTTCTTCTTGTTGTTCTTCTTCTGCACAGCTAAGCTGGAAGTGGCATTTGCAGCTCGCAATAGTGCAGAGATATCTCAAAGAAAGGGGCCACGGTGTTTCTGTATCTCTATTATGTTGGTGCGGCTTCGGAACTTTTCAATATCTTGATATATCTCGAGAACTACGCGTCTGATCAAAAAATATCATAGAACATAAAAAGTAGGAAACATAATTCTCTACAAAAAAGGTCTCTTAACATTTTGCCATAGCTCGCTTCGTTTCCGAGATATTTGCAGATATATCTCAAGGGAAGGGGCCTGACGGACATATTTCGAGATATTTCTTCTTCTTGTTGTTCTTCTTCTGCACAGCTAAGCTGGAAGTGGCATTTACAGCTCGCAATAGTGCAGAGTTATCTCAAAGAAAGGGGCCACGGTGTTTCTGTATCGCTATTATGTTGGTGCGGCTTCGGAACTTTTAAATATCTTGATATATCTCGAGAACTACGCATCTGATCAAAAAATATCATAGAACATAAAAAGTAGGAAACTTAATTCTCTACAGAAAAAGTCTCTCAACATTTTGGCATAGCTCGCTTCGTTTCCGAGATATTTGCAGATTTATCTCAAGGGAAGGGGCCTGACGGACATATTTCGAGATATTTCTTCTTCTTGTTGTTCTTCTTCTGCACAGCTAAGCTGGAAGTGGCATTTGCAGCTCGCAATAGTGCAGAGTTACCTGAAAGAAAGGGGCCACGGTATTGCTGTATCTCTATTAGGTTGGTGCGGCTTCGGAACTTTTAAATATCTTGATATATCTCGAGAACTACGCATCTGATCAAAAAATATCATAGAACATAAAAAGTAGGAAACTTAATTCTGTACAAAAAAGGTCTCTTAACATTTTGGCATAGCTCGCTTCGTTTCCGAGATATTTTCAGATTTATCTCAAGGGAAGGGGCCTAACGGACATATTTCGAGATATGTCTTCTTCTTGTTGTTCTTCTTCTGCACAGCTAAACTGGAAGTGGCATTTCCAGCTCGCAATAGTGCAGAGTTATCTCAAAGAAAGGAGCCACGGTGTTTCTGTATCTCTATTATTTTGGGGCGGCTTCGGAACTTTTAAATATCTTGATATATCTCGGGAACTACGCATCTGATCAAAAAATATCATAGAACATAAAAAGTAGGAAACTTAATTCTCTACAAAAAAGGTCTCTTAACATTTTGCCATAGCTCGCTTCGTTTCCTAGATATTTGCAGATTTATCTCAAGGGAAGGGGCCTGACGGACATATTTCGAGTTATTTCTTCTTCTTGTTGTACTTCTTCTGCACAGCTAAGCTGGAGGTGGCATTTGCAGCTCGCAGTAGTGCAGAGTTATCTCAAAGAAAGGGGCCACGGTGTTTCTGTATCTCTATTATGTTGGTGCGGCTTCGGAACTTTTAAATATCTTGATATATCTCGAGAACTACGCATCTGACCAAATAATATCATAGAACATAAAAAGTAGGAAACTTAATTCTCTACAAATAAGGTCTCTTAACATTTTGCCATAGCTCGCTTCGTTTCCGAGATATTTGCAGATATATCTCGAGGGAAGGGGCCTGACGGACATATTTCGAGATATTTCTTCTTCTTGTTGTTCTTCTTCTGCACAGCTAAGCTGGAAGCGGCATTTGCGGCTCGCACTAGTGCAGAGTTATCTCGAAGAAAGGGGCCACGGTGTTTCTGTATCTCTATTATGTTGTTGCGGCTTCGGAACTTTTAAATATCTCGATATATCTCGAAAACTACGCTTCTGATCAAAAAATATCATAGAGCATAAATTGTAGGAAACATAATTCTCTACAAAAAAGGTCTCTTAACATTTTGCCGTAGCTCGTTTCGTTTCCGAGATATTTGCAGATATGTCTCAAGGGAAGGGGCCTGACGGACATATTTCGAGATATTTCTTCTTCGTGTTGTTCTTCTTCTGCACAGCTAAACTGGAAGTGGCATTTCCAGCTCGCAATAGTGCAGTGTTATCTGAACGAAAGGCGCCACGGTGTTGCTGTATCTCTATTATGTTGGTGCGGCTTCGGAACTTTTAAATATCTTGATATATCTCGAGAACTACGCATCTGATCAAAAAATATCATAGAACACAAAAAGTAGGAAACTTAATTCTCTACAAAAAAGGTCTCTTAACATTTTGCCATAGCTCTCTTCGTTTCCGAGATATTTGCAGATTTATCTCAAGGGAAGGGGCCTGACGGACATATTTCGAGATATTTCTTCTTCTTGTTGTTCTTCTTCTGCACAGCTAAGCTGGAAGTGGCATTTGCAGCTCGCAATAGTGCAGAGTTATCTCAAAGAAAGGGGCCACGGTGTTTCTGTATCTCTATTATGTTGGTGCGGCTTCGGAACTTTTAAATATCTTGATATATCTCGAGAACTACGCATCTGATCAAAAAATATCATAGAACATAAAAAGTAGCAAACTTAATTCACTACAAATAAGGTCTCTTAACATTTTGCCATAGCTCGCTTCGTTTCTGAGATATTTGCAGATTTATCTCAAGGGAAGGGGCCTGACGGACATATTTCGAGATATTTCTTCTTCTTGTTGTTCTTCTTCTGCACAGCTAAGCTGGAAGTGGCATTTGCAGCTCGCAATAGTGCAGAGATATCTCAAAGAAAGGGGCCACGGTGTTTCTGTATCTCTATTATGTTGGTGCGGCTTCGGAACTTTTAAATATCTTGATATATCTCGAGAACTACGCGTCTGATCAAAAAATATCATACAACATAAAAAGTAGGACACATAATTCTCTACAAAAAAGGTCTCTTAACATTTTGCCATAGCTCGCTTCGTTTCCGAGATATTTGCAGATATATCTCAAGGGAAGGGGCCTGACGGACATATTTCGAGATATTCCTTCTTCTTGTTGTTCTTCTTCTGCACAGCTAAGCTGGAAGTGGCATTTACAGCTCGCAATAGTGCAGAGTTATCTCAAAGAAAGGGGCCACGGTGTTTCTGTATCGCTATTATGTTGGTGCGGCTTCGGAACTTTTAAATATCTTGATATATCTCGAGAACTACGCATCTGATCAAAAAATATCATAGAACATAAAAAGTAGGAAACTTAATTCTCTACAGAAAAGGTCTCTTAACATTTTGGCATAGCTCGCTTCGTTTCCGAGATATTTGCAGATTTATCTCAAGGGAAGGGGCCTGACGGACATATTTCGAGATATTTCTTCTTCTTGTTGTTCTTCTTCTGCACAGCTAAGCTGGAAGTGGCATTTGCAGCTCGCAATAGTGCAGAGTTATCTGAAAGAAAGGGGCCACGGTGTTGCTGTATCTCTATTAGGTTGGTGCGGCTTCGGAACTTTTAAATATCTTGATATATCTCGAGAACTACGCATCTGATCAAAAAATATCATAGAACATAAAAAGTAGGAAACTTAATTCTCTACAAAAAAGGTCTCTTAACATTTTGGCATAGCTCGCTTCGTTTCCGAGATATTTGCAGATTTATCTCAAGGGAAGGGGCCTAACGGACATATTTCGAGATATGTCTTCTTCTTGTTGTTCTTCTTCTGCACAGCTAAACTGGAAGTGGCATTTCCAGCTCGCAATAGTGCAGAGTTATCTCAAAGAAAGGAGCCACGGTGTTTCTGTATCTCTATTATGTTGGGGCGGCTTCGGAACTTTTAAATATCTTGATATATCTCGGGAACTACGCATCTGATCAAAAAATATCATAGAACATAAAAAGTAGGAAACTTAATTCTCTACAAAAAAGGTCTCTTAACATTTTGCCATAGCTCGCTTCGTTTCCTAGATATTTGCAGATTTATCTCAAGGGAAGGGGCCTGACGGACATATTTCGAGTTATTCCTTCTTCTTGTTGTTCTTCTTCTGCACAGCTAAGCTGGAAGTGGCATTTACAGCTCGCAATAGTGCAGAGTTATCTCAAAGAAAGGGGCCACGGTGTTTCTGTATCGCTATTATGTTGGTGCGGCTTCGGAACTTTTAAATATCTTGATATATCTCGAGAACTACGCATCTGACCAAATAATATCATAGAACATAAAAAGTAGGAAACTTAATTCTCTACAAATAAGGTCTCTTAACATTTTGCCATAGCTCGCTTCGTTTCCGAGATATTTGCAGATATATCTCGAGGGAAGGGGCCTGACGGACATATTTCGAGATATTTCTTCTTCTTGTTGTTCTTCTTCTGCACAGCTAAGCTGGAAGCGGCATTTGCGGCTCGCACTAGTGCAGAGTTATCTCGAAGAAAGGGGCCACGGTGTTTCTGTATCTCTATTATGTTGTTGCGGCTTCGGAACTTTTAAATATCTCGATATATCTCGAAAACTACGCTTCTGATCAAAAAATATCATAGAGCATAAATTGTAGGAAACATAATTCTCTACAAAAAAGGTCTCTTAACATTTTGCCGTAGCTCGTTTCGTTTCCGAGATATTTGCAGATATGTCTCAAGGGAAGGGGCCTGACGGACATATTTCGAGATATTTCTTCTTCGTGTTGTTCTTCTTCTGCACAGCTAAACTGGAAGTGGCATTTCCAGCTCGCAATAGTGCAGTGTTATCTGAACGAAAGGCGCCACGGTGTTGCTGTATCTCTATTATGTTGGTGCGGCTTCGGAACTTTTAAATATCTTGATATATCTCGAGAACTACGCATCTGATCAAAAAATATCATAGAACACAAAAAGTAGGAAACTTAATTCTCTACAAAAAAGGTCTCTTAACATTTTGCCATAGCTCTCTTCGTTTCCGAGATATTTGCAGATTTATCTCAAGGGAAGGGGCCTGACGGACATATTTCGAGATATTTCTTCTTCTTGTTGTTCTTCTTCTGCACAGCTAAGCTGGAAGTGGCATTTGCAGCTCGCAATAGTGCAGAGTTATCTCAAAGAAAGGGGCCACGGTGTTTCTGTATCTCTATTATGTTGGTGCGGCTTCGGAACTTTTAAATATCTTGATATATCTCGAGAACTACGCATCTGATCAAAAAATATCATAGAACATAAAAAGTAGCAAACTTAATTCACTACAAATAAGGTCTCTTAACATTTTGCCATAGCTCGCTTCGTTTCTGAGATATTTGCAGATTTATCTCAAGGGAAGGGGCCTGACGGACATATTTCGAGATATTTCTTCTTCTTGTTGTTCTTCTTCTGCACAGCTAAGCTGGAAGTGGCATTTGCAGCTCGCAATAGTGCAGAGATATCTCAAAGAAAGGGGCCACGGTGTTTCTGTATCTCTATTATGTTGGTGCGGCTTCGGAACTTTTAAATATCTTGATATATCTCGAGAACTACGCGTCTGATCAAAAAATATCATACAACATAAAAAGTAGGACACATAATTCTCTACAAAAAAGGTCTCTTAACATTTTGCCATAGCTCGCTTCGTTTCCGAGATATTTGCAGATATATCTCAAGGGAAGGGGCCTGACGGACATATTTCGAGATATTCCTTCTTCTTGTTGTTCTTCTTCTGCACAGCTAAGCTGGAAGTGGCATTTACAGCTCGCAATAGTGCAGAGTTATCTCAAAGAAAGGGGCCACGGTGTTTCTGTATCGCTATTATGTTGGTGCGGCTTCGGAACTTTTAAATATCTTGATATATCTCGAGAACTACGCATCTGATCAAAAAATATCATAGAACATAAAAAGTAGGAAACTTAATTCTCTACAGAAAAGGTCTCTTAACATTTTGGCATAGCTCGCTTCGTTTCCGAGATATTTGCAGATTTATCTCAAGGGAAGGGGCCTGACGGACATATTTCGAGATATTTCTTCTTCTTGTTGTTCTTCTTCTGCACAGCTAAGCTGGAAGTGGCATTTGCAGCTCGCAATAGTGCAGAGTTATCTGAAAGAAAGGGGCCACGGTGTTGCTGTATCTCTATTAGGTTGGTGCGGCTTCGGAACTTTTAAATATCTTGATATATCTCGAGAACTACGCATCTGATCAAAAAATATCATAGAACATAAAAAGTAGGAAACTTAATTCTCTACAAAAAAGGTCTCTTAACATTTTGGCATAGCTCGCTTCGTTTCCGAGATATTTGCAGATTTATCTCAAGGGAAGGGGCCTAACGGACATATTTCGAGATATGTCTTCTTCTTGTTGTTCTTCTTCTGCACAGCTAAACTGGAAGTGGCATTTCCAGCTCGCAATAGTGCAGAGTTATCTCAAAGAAAGGAGCCACGGTGTTTCTGTATCTCTATTATGTTGGGGCGGCTTCGGAACTTTTAAATATCTTGATATATCTCGGGAACTACGCATCTGATCAAAAAATATCATAGAACATAAAAAGTAGGAAACTTAATTCTCTACAAAAAAGGTCTCTTAACATTTTGCCATAGCTCGCTTCGTTTCCTAGATATTTGCAGATTTATCTCAAGGGAAGGGGCCTGACGGACATATTTCGAGTTATTTCTTCTTCTTGTTGTTCTTCTTCTGCACAGCTAAGCTGGAAGCGGCATTTGCGGCTCGCACTAGTGCAGAGTTATCTGAAAGAAAGGCGCCACGGTGTTGCTGTATCTCTATTATGTTGGTGCGGCTTCGGAACTTTTAAATATCTTGATATATCTCGAGAACTACGCATCTGATCAAAAAATATCATAGAACACAAAAAGTAGGAAACTTAATTCTCTACAAAAAAGGTCTCTTAACATTTTGCCATAGCTCGCTTCGTTACCGAGATATTTGCAGGTTTATCTCGAGGGAAGGGGCCTGACGGACATATTTCGAGATATTTCTTCTTCTTGTTGTTCTTCTTCTGCACAGCTAAGCTGGAAGTGGCATTTGCAGGTTGCAATAGTGCAGAGTTATCTGAAGGAAAGGGGCCACGGTGTTTCTGTATCTCTATTATGTTGGTGCGGCTTCGGATCTTTTAAATATCTCGATATATCTCGAAAACTACGCTTCTGATCAAAAAATATTATAGAACGTAAATTGTAGGAAACATAATTCTCTACAAAAACGGTCTCTTAACATTTTCCCATAGCTCGCTTCGTTTCCGAGATATTTGCAGATTTATCTCAAGGGAAGGGGCCTGACGGACATATTTCGAGATATTTCTTCTTCTTGTTGTTCTTCTTCTGCACAGCTAAGCTGGAAGTGGCATTTGCAGCTCGCAATAGTGCAGAGTTATCTCAAACAAAGGGGCCACGGTGTTTCTGTATCTCTATTATGTTGGTGCGGCTTCGGAACTTTTAAATATCTTGATATATCTCGAGAACTACGCATCTGATCAAAAAATATCATAGAACATAAAAAGTAGGAAACTTAATTCTCTACAAAAAAGGTCTCTTAACATTTTGCCATAGCTCGCTTCGTTACCGAGATATTTGCAGATTTATCTCGAGGGAAGGGGCCTGACGGACATATTTCGAGATATTTCTTCTTCTTGTTGTTCTTCTTCTGCACAGCTAAGCTGGAAGCGGCATTTGCGGCTCGCACTAGTGCAGAGTTATCTCAAAGAAAGGGGCCACGGTGTTTCTGTATCTCTATTATGTTGGTGCGGCTTCGGATCTTTTAAATATCTCGATATATCTCGAAAAGTACGCTTCTGATCAAAAAATATCATAGAACATAAATTGTAGGAAACATAATTCTCTACAAAAAAGGTCTCTTAACATTTTGCCATACCTCGTTTCGTTTCCGAGATATTTGCAGATATATCTCAAGGGAAGGGGCCTGACGGACATATTTCGAGATATTTCTTCTTCTTGTTGTTCTTCTTCTGCACAGCTAAACTGGAAGTGGCATTTCCAGCTCGCAATAGCGCAGAGTTATCTCAAAGAAAGGGGCCACGGTGTTTCTGTATCTCTATTATGTTGGTGCGGCTTCGGAACTTTTGAATATCTTGATGTATCTCGAGAACTACGCATCTGATCAAAAAATATCATAGAACATGAAAAGTAGGAAACTTAATTCTCTACAAAAAAGGTCTCTTAACATTTTGCCATAGCTCTCTTCGTTTCCGAGATATTTGCAGATATATTTCAAGGGAAGGGGCCTGACGGACATATTTCGAGATATTTCTTCTTCTTGTTGTTCTTCTTCTGCACAGCTAAACTGGAAGTGGCATTTGCAGCTCGCAATAGTGCAGAGGTATCTCAAAGAAAGGGGCCACGGTGTTTCTGTATCTCTATTATGTTGGTGCGGCTTCGGATCTTTTAAATATCTCGATATATCTCGAAAACTACGCTTCTGATCAAAAAATATCATAGAACATGAAAAGTAGGAAACTTAATTCTCTACAAAAAAGGTCTCTTAACATTTTGCCATAGCTCGCTTCGTTTCCTAGATATTTGCAGATTTATCTCAAGGGAAGGGGCCTGACGGACATATTTCGAGATATTTCTTCTTCTTGTTGTTCTTCTTCTGCACAGCTAAGCTGGAAGCGGCATTTGCGGCTCGCACTAGTGCAGAGTTATCTCGAAGAAAGGGGCCACGGTGTTTCTGTATCTCTATTATGTTGGTGCGGCTTCGGAACTTTTAAATATCTCGATATATCTCGAAAACTACGCTTCTGATCAAAAAATATCATAGAGCATAAATTGTAGGAAACATAATTCTCTACAAAAAAGGTCTCTTAACATTTTGCCGTAGCTCGTTTCGTTTCCGAGATATTTGCAGATATGTCTCAAGGGAAGGGGCCTGACGGACATATTTCGAGATATTTCTTCTTCTTGTTGTTCTTCTTCTGCACAGCTAAGCTGGAAGTGGCATTTGCAGGTCGCAATAGTGCGGAGTTATCTCAAGGAAAGGGGCCACGGTGTTTCCGTATCTCTATTATGTTGGTGCGGCTTCGGATCTTTTAAATATATCGATATATCTCGAAAACTACGCTTCTGATCAAAAAATATTATAGAACGTAAATTGTAGGAAACATAATTCTCTACAAAAAAGGTCTCTTAACATTTTCCCATAGCTCGCTTCGTTTCCGAGATATTTGCAGATTTATCTCAAGGGAAGGGGCCTGACGGACATATTTCGAGATATTTCTTCTTCTTGTTGTTCTTCTTCTGCACAGCTAAGCTGGAAGTGGCATTTGCAGCTCGCAATAGTGCAGAGTTATCTCAAACAAAGGGGCCACGGTGTTTCTGTATCTCTATTATGTTGGTGCGGCTTCGGAACTTTTAAATATCTTGATATATCTCGAGAACTACGCATCTGATCAAAAAATATCATAGAACATAAAAAGTAGGAAACTTAATTCTCTACAAAAAAGGTCTCTTAACATTTTGCCATAGCTCGCTTCGTTACCGAGATATTTGCAGATTTATCTCGAGGGAAGGGGCCTGACGGACATATTTCGAGATATTTCTTCTTCTTGTTGTTCTTCTTCTGCACAGCTAAGCTGGAAGCGGCATTTGCGGCTCGCACTAGTGCAGAGTTATCTCAAAGAAAGGGGCCACGGTGTTTCTGCATCTCTATTATGTTGGTGCGGCTTCGGATCTTTTAAATATCTCGATATATCTCGAGAACTACGCATCTGATCAAAAAATATCATAGAACATAAAACGTAGGAAACTTAATTCTCTACAAAAAAGGTCTCTTAACATTTTGCCATAGCGCGCTTCGTTTCCTAGATATTTGCAGATTTATCTCAAGGGAAGGGGCCTGACGGACATATTTCGAGATATTTCTTCTTCTTGTTGTTCTTCTTCTGCACAGCTAAACTGGAAGTGGCATTTGCAGCTCGCAATAGTGCAGAGTTATCTCAAAGAAAGGGGCCACGGTGTTTCTGTATCTCTATTATGTTGGTGCGGCTTCGGATCTTTTAAATATCTCGATATATCTCGAAAACTACGCTTCTGATCAAAAAATATCATAGAACATAAATTCTAGGAAACATAATTCTCTACAAAAAAGGTCTCTTAACATTTTGCCATAGCTCGTTTCGTTTCCGAGATATTTGCAGATATATCTCAAGGGAAGGGGCCTGACGGACATATTTCGAGATATTTCTTCTTCTTGTTGTTCTTCTTCTGCACAGCTAAACTGGAAGTGGCATTTCCAGCTCGCAATAGCGCAGAGTTATCTCAAAGAAAGGGGCCACGGTGTTTCTGTATCTCTATTATGTTGGTGCGGCTTCGGAACTTTTAAATATCTTGATATATCTCGAGAACTACGCATCTGATCAAAAAATATCATAGAACATAAAAAGTAGGAAACTTAATTCTCTACAAATAAGGTCTCTTAACATTTTGCCATAGCTCGCTTCGTTTCCGAGATATTTGCAGATTTATCTCAAGGGAAGGGGCCTGACGGACATATTTCGAGATATTTCTTCTTCTTGTTGTTCTTCTTCTGCACAGCTAAGCTGGAAGTGGCATTTGCAGCTCGCAATAGTGCAGAGTTATCTCAAAGAAAGGGGCCACGGTGTTTCTGTATCTCTATTATGTTGGTGCGGCTTCGGAACTTTTAAATATCTTGATATATCTCGAGATCTACGCATCTGATCAAAAAATATCATAGAACATAAAAAGTAGGAAACTTAATTCTCTACAAAAAAGGTCTCTTAACATTTTGCCATAGCTCGCTTCGTTTCCGAGATATTTGCAGATTCAGCTCAAAGGAACGGGCCTGACGGACATATTTCGAGATATTTCTTCTTCTTGTTGTTCCTCTTCTGCACAGCTAAGCTGGAAGTGGCATTTGCGGCTCGCACTAGTGCAGAGTTATCTCAAAGAAAGGGGCCACGGTGTTTCTGTATCTCTATTATGTTGGTGCGGCTTCGGAACTTTTAAATATCTCGATATATCTCGAAAACTACGCTTCTGATCAAAAAATATCATAGAACATAAATTGTAGGAAACATAATTCTCTACAAAAAAGGTCCCTTAACATTTTGCCATAGCTCGCTTCGTTTCCGAGATATTTGCAGATATATCTCAAGGGAAGGGGCCTGACGGACATATTTCGAGATATTTCTTCTTCTTGTTGTTCTTCTTCTGCACAGCTAAGCTGGAAGTGGCATTTGCAGCTCGCAATAGTGCAGAGTTATCTCAAAGAAAGGGGCCACGGTGTTTCTGTATCTCTATTATGTTGGTGCGGCTTCGGAACTTTTAAATATCTTGATATATCTCGAGATCTACGCATCTGATCAAAAAATATCATAGAACATAAAAAGTAGGAAACTTAATTCTCTACAAAAAAGGTCTCTTAACATTTTGCCATAGCTCGCTTCGTTTCCGAGATATTTGCAGATTCAGCTCAAAGGAACGGGCCTGACGGACATATTTCGAGATATTTCTTCTTCTTGTTGTTCTTCTTCTGCACAGCTAAGCTGGAAGTGGCATTTGCGGCTCGCACTAGTGCAGAGTTATCTCAAAGAAAGGGGCCACGGTGTTTCTGTATCTCTATTATGTTGGTGCGGCTTCGGAACTTTTAAATATCTCGATATATCTCGAAAACTACGCTTCTGATCAAAAAATATCATAGAACATAAATTGTAGGAAACATAATTCTCTACAAAAAAGGTCCCTTAACATTTTGCCATAGCTCGCTTCGTTTCCGAGATATTTGCAGATATATCTCAAGGGAAGGGGCCTGACGGACATATTTCGAGATATTTCTTCTTCTTGTTGTTCTTCTTCTGCACAGCTAAGCTGGAAGTGGCATTTGCAGCTCGCAATAGTGCAGAGTTATCTCAAAGAAAGGGGCCACGGTGTTTCTGTATCTCTATTATGTTGGTGCGGCTTCGGAACTTTTAAATATCTTGATATATCTCGAGATCTACGCATCTGATCAAAAAATATCATAGAACATAAAAAGTAGGAAACTTAATTCTCTACAAAAAAGGTCTCTTAACATTTTGCCATAGCTCGCTTCGTTTCCGAGATATTTGCAGATTCAGCTCAAAGGAACGGGCCTGACGGACATATTTCGAGATATTTCTTCTTCTTGTTGTTCTTCTTCTGCACAGCTAAGCTGGAAGTGGCATTTGCGGCTCGCACTAGTGCAGAGTTATCTCAAAGAAAGGGGCCACGGTGTTTCTGTATCTCTATTATGTTGGTGCGGCTTCGGAACTTTTAAATATCTCGATATATCTCGAAAACTACGCTACTGATCAAAAAATATCATAGAACATAAATTGTAGGAAACATAATTCTCTACAAAAAAGGTCCCTTAACATTTTGCCATAGCTCGCTTCGTTTCCGAGATATTTGCAGATATATCTCAAGGGAAGGGGCCTGACGGACATATTTCGAGATATTTCTTCTTCTTGGTGTTCTTCTTCTGCACAGCTAAACTGGAAGTGGCATTTCCAGCTCGCAATAGTGCAGAGTTATCTGAAAGAAAGGGGCCACGGTGTTGCTGTATCTCTATTATGTTGGTGCGGCTTCGGAACTTTTAAATATCTTGATATATCTCGAGAACTACGCATCTGATCAAAAAATATCATAGAACATAAAAAGTAGGAAACTTAATTCTCTACAAAAAAGGTCTCCTAATATTTTGCCATAGCTCGCTTCGTTACCGAGATATTTGCAGATTTATCTCGAGGGAAGGGGCCTGACGGACATATTTCGAGATATTTCTTCTTCTTGTTGTTCTTCTTCTGCACAGCTAAGCTGGAAGTGGCATTTGCAGGTCGCAATAGTGCAGAGTTATCTCAAGGAAAGGGGCCACGGTGTTTCTGTATCTCTATTATGTTGGTGCGGCTTCGGATCTTTTAAATATCTCGATATATCTCGAAAACTACGCTTCTGATCAAAAAATATTATACAACGTAAATTGTAGGAAACATAATTCTCTACAAAAAAGGTCTCTTAACATTTTGCCATACCTCGTTTCGTTTCCGAGATATTTGCAGATATATCTCAAGGGAAGGGGCCTGACGGACATATTTCGAGATATTTCTTCTTCTTGTTGTTCTTCTTCTGCACAGCTAAACTGGAAGTGGCATTTCCAGCTCGCAATAGCGCAGAGTTATCTCAAAGAAAGGGGCCACGGTGTTTCTGTATCTCTATTATGTTGGTGCGGCGTCGGAACTTTTAAATATCTTGATATATCTCGAGATCTACGCATCTGATCAAAAAATATCATAGAACATAAAAAGTAGGAAACATTATTCTCTACAAAAAAGGTCTCTTAACATTTTGCCATAGCTCGCTTCGTTTCCGAGATATTTGCAGATTTATCTCAAGGGAAGGGGCCTGACGGACATATTTCGAGATATTTCTTCTTCTTGTTGTTCTTCTTCTGCACAGCTAAGCTGGAAGTGGCATTTGCAGCTCGCAATAGTGCAGAGTTATCTCAAAGAGAGGGGCCACGGTGTTTCTGTATCTCTACTATGTTGGTGCGGCTTCGGAACTTTTAAATATCTTGATATATCTCGAGAACTACGCATCTGATCAAAAAATATCATAGAAGATAAAAAGTAGGAAACTTAATTTTCTACAAAAAAGGTCTCTTAACATTTTGCCATAGCTCGCTTCGTTTCCGAGATATTTGCAGATTTATCTCAAGGGAAGGGGCCTGACGGACATATTTCGAGATATTTCTTCTTCTTGTTGTTCTTCTTCTGCACAGCTAAGCTGGAAGTGGCATTTGCAGCTCGCAATAGTGCAGAGTTATCTCAAAGAGAGGGGCCACGGTGTTTCTGTATCTCTATTATGTTGGTGCGGCTTCGGAACTTTTAAATATCTCGATATATCTCGAAAACTACGCTTCTGATCAAAAAATATCATAGAACATAAATTGTAGGAAACATAATTCTCTACAAAAAAGGTCTCTTAACATTTTGCCATAGCTCGCTTCGTTTCCGAGATATTTGCAGATATATCTCAAGGGAAGGGGCCTGACGGACATATTTCGAGATATTTCTTCTTCTTGTTGTTCTTCTTCTGCACAGCTAAGCTGGAAGTGGCATTTGCGGCTCGCACTAGTGCAGAGTTATCTCAAAGAAAGGGGCCACGGTGTTTCTGTATCTCTATTATGTTGGTGCGGCTTCGGAACTTTTAAATATCTTGATATATCTCGAGAACTACGCATCTGATCAAAAAATATCATAGGACATAAAAAGTAGGAAACATAATGCTCTACAAAAAAGGTCTCTTAACATTTTCCCATAGCTCGCTTCGTTTCCGAGATATTTGCAGATTTATCTCAAGGGAAGGGGCCTGACGGACATATTTCGAGATATTTCTTCTTCTTGTTGTTCTTCTTCTGCACAGCTAAGCTGGAAGTGGCATTTGCGGCTCGCACTAGTGCAGAGTTATCTCAAAGAAAGGGGCCACGGTGTTTCTGTATCTCTATTATGTTGGTGCGGCTTCGGAACTTTTAAATATCTTGATATATCTCGAGAACTACGCATCTGATAAAAAAATATCATAGAACATAAAAAGTAGGAAACTTAATTCTCTACAAAAAAGGTCTCTTAACATTTTGCCATAGCTCGCTTCGTTTCCGAGATATTTGCAGATTTATCTCAAGGGAAGGGGCCTGACGGACATATTTCGAGATATTTCTTCTTCTTGTTGTTCTTCTTCTGCACAGCTAAGCTGGAAGTGGCATTTGCGGCTCGCACTAGTGCAGAGTTATCTCAAAGAAAGGGGCCACGGTGTTTCTGTATCTCTATTATGTTGGTGCGGCTTCGGAACTTTTAAATATCTTGATATATCTCGAGAACTACGCATCTGATCAAAAAATATCATAGAACATAAAAAGTAGGAAACTTAATTCTCTACAAAAAAGGTCTCTTAACATTTTGCCATAGCTCGCTTCGTTTCCGAGATATTTGCAGATTTATCTCAAGGGAAGGGGCCTGACGGACATATTTCGAGATATTTCTTCTTCTTGTTGTTCTTCTTCTGCACAGCTAAGCTGGAAGTGGCATTTGCGGCTCGCACTAGTGCAGAGTTATCTCAAAGAAAGGGGCCACGGTGTTTCTGTATCTCTATTATGTTGGTGCGGCTTCGGAACTTTTAAATATCTTGATATATCTCGAGAACTACGCATCTGATCAAAAAATATCATACTACATCAAAAGTAGGAAACTTAATTCTCTACAAGAAAGGTCTCTAAACATTTTGCCATAGCTCGCTTCGTTTCCGAGATATTTGCAGATTTATCTCAAGGGAAGGGGCCTGACGGACATATTTCGAGATATTTCTTCTTCTTGTTGTTCTTCTTCTGCACAGCTAAGCTGGAAGTGGCATTTGCAGCTCGCAATAGTGCAGAGTTATCTCAAAGAGAGGGGCCACGGTGTTTCTGTATCTCTATTATGTTGATGCGGCTTCGGAACTTTTAAATATCTTGATATATCTCGAGAACTACGCATCTGCTCAAAAAATATCATACAAGATAAAAAGTAGGAAACTTAATTCTCTACAAAAAAGGTCTCTTAACATTTTGCCATAGCTCGCTTCGTTTCCGAGATATTTGCAGATTTATCTCAAGGGAAGGGGCCTGACGGACATATTTCGAGATATTTCTTCTTCTTGTTGTTCTTCTTCTGCACAGCTAAGCTGGAAGTGGCATTTGCGGCTCGCACTAGTGCAGAGTTACCTCAAAGAAAGGGGCCACGGTGTTTCTGTATCTCTATTATGTTGGTGCGGCTTCGGAACTTTTAAATATATCGATATATCTCGAAAACTACGCTTCTGATCAAAAAATGTCATAGAACATAAATTGTAGGAAACATAATTCTCTACAAAAAATGTCTCTTAACATTTTGCCATAGCTCGCTTCGTTTCCGAGATATTTGCAGATTCAGCTCAAAGGAACGGGCCTGACGGACATATTTCGAGATATTTCTTCTTCTTGTTGTTCTTCCTCTGCACAGCTAAGCTGGGAGTGGCATTTGCAGCTCGCAATAGTGCAGAGTTATCTCAAAGAAAGGGGCCACGGTGTTTCTGTATCTCTATTATGTTGGTGCGGCTTCGGAACTTTTAGATATCTTGATATATCCCGAGAACTACGCATCTGATCAAAAAATATCATAGGACATAAAAAGTAGGAAACTTAATTCTCTACAAAAAAGATCTCTTAACATTTTGCCATAGCTCGCTTCGTTTCCGAGATATTTGCAGATTTATCTCAAGGGAAGGGGCCTGACGGACATATTTCGAGATATTTCTTCTTCTTGTTGTTCTTCTTCTGCACAGCTAAGCTGGAAGTGGCATTTGCAGCTCGCAATAGTGCAGAGTTATCTCAAAGAAAGGGGCCACGGTGTTTCTGTATCTCTATTATGTTGGTGCGGCTTCGGAACTTTTAAATATCTTGATATATCTCGAGAACTACGCGTCTGATCAAAAAATATCATAGAACATAAAAAGTAGGAAACATAATTCTCTACAAAAAAGGTCTCTTAACATTTTGCCATAGCTCGCTTCGTTTCCGAGATATTTGCAGATTTATCTGAAGGGTAGGGGCCTGACGGACATATTTCGAGATATTTCTTCTTCTTGTTGATCTTCTTCTGCACGGCTAAGCTGGAAGTGGCATTTGCGGCTCGCACTAGTGCAGAGTTATCTCAAAGAAAGGGGCCACGGTGTTTCAGTATCTCTATTATGTTGGTGCGGTTTCGGAACTTTTAAATATCTTGATATATCTCGAGAACTACGCTTCTGATCAAAAAATATCATAGAACATAAATTGTAGGAAACATAATTCTCTACAAAAGACGTCTCTTAACATTTTGCCATAGCTCGCTTCGTTTCCGAGATATTTGCAGATTTATCTCAAGGGTAGGGGCCTGACGGACATATTTCGAGATATTTCTTCTTCTTGTTGTTCTTCTTCTGCACGGCTAAGCTGGAAGTGGCATTTGCGGCTCGCACTAGTGCAGTGTTATCTCAAAGAAAGGGGCCACGGTGTTTCAGTATCTCTATTATGTTGGTGCGGTTTCGGAACTTTTAAATATCCTGATATATCTCGACAACTACGCTTCTGATCAAAAAATATCATAGAACATAAATTGTAGGAAACATAATTCTCTACAAAAGAGGTCTCTTAACATTTTGCCATAGCTCGCTTCGTTTCCGAGATATTTGCAGATTCAGCTCAAAGGAACGGGCCTGACGGACATATTTCGAGATATTTCTTCTTCTTGTTGTTCTTCTTCTGCACAGCTAAGCTGGAAGTGGCATTTGCGGCTCGCACTAGTGCAGAGTTATCTCAAAGAAAGGGGCCACGGTGTTTCTGTATCTCTATTATGTTGGTGCGGCTTCGGAACTTTTAAATATCTTGATATATCTCGAGAACTACGCATCTGATCAAAAAATATCATAGAACATAAAAAGTAGGAAACTTAATTCTCTACAAAAAAGGTCTCTTAACATTTTGCCATAGCTCGCTTCGTTTCCGAGATATTTGCAGATTTATCTCAAGGGAAGGGGCCTGACGGACATATTTCGAGATATTTCTTCTTCTTGTTGTTCTTCTTCTGCACAGCTAAGCTGGAAGTGGCATTTGCGGCTCGCACTAGTGCAGAGTTATCTCAAAGAAAGGGGCCACGGTGTTTCTGTATCTCTATTATGTTGGTGCGGCTTCGGAACTTTTAAATATCTTGATATATCTCGAGAACTACGCATCTGATCAAAAAATATCATACTACATCAAAAGTAGGAAACTTAATTCTCTACAAGAAAGGTCTCTAAACATTTTGCCATAGCTCGCTTCGTTTCCGAGATATTTGCAGATTTATCTCAAGGGAAGGGGCCTGACGGACATATTTCGAGATATTTCTTCTTCTTGTTGTTCTTCTTCTGCACAGCTAAGCTGGAAGTGGCATTTGCAGCTCGCAATAGTGCAGAGTTATCTCAAAGAGAGGGGCCACGGTGTTTCTGTATCTCTATTATGTTGATGCGGCTTCGGAACTTTTAAATATCTTGATATATCTCGAGAACTACGCATCTGCTCAAAAAATATCATACAAGATAAAAAGTAGGAAACTTAATTCTCTACAAAAAAGGTCTCTTAACATTTTGCCATAGCTCGCTTCGTTTCCGAGATATTTGCAGATTTATCTCAAGGGAAGGGGCCTGACGGACATATTTCGAGATATTTCTTCTTCTTGTTGTTCTTCTTCTGCACAGCTAAGCTGGAAGTGGCATTTGCGGCTCGCACTAGTGCAGAGTTACCTCAAAGAAAGGGGCCACGGTGTTTCTGTATCTCTATTATGTTGGTGCGGCTTCGGAACTTTTAAATATATCGATATATCTCGAAAACTACGCTTCTGATCAAAAAATATCATAGAACATAAATTGTAGGAAACATAATTCTCTACAAAAAACGTCTCTTAACATTTTGCCATAGCTCGCTTCGTTTCCGAGATATTTGCAGATTCAGCTCAAAGGAACGGGCCTGACGGACATATTTCGAGATATTTCTTCTTCTTGTTGTTCTTCCTCTGCACAGCTAAGCTGGGAGTGGCATTTGCAGCTCGCAATAGTGCAGAGTTATCTCAAAGAAAGGGGCCACGGTGTTTCTGTATCTCTATTATGTTGGTGCGGCTTCGGAACTTTTAGATATCTTGATATATCCCGAGAACTACGCATCTGATCAAAAAATATCATAGGACATAAAAAGTAGGAAACTTAATTCTCTACAAAAAAGGTCTCTTAACATTTTGCCATAGCTCGCTTCGTTTCCGAGATATTTGCAGATTTATCTCAAGGGAAGGGGCCTGACGGACATATTTCGAGATATTTCTTCTTCTTGTTGTTCTTCTTCTGCACAGCTAAGCTGGAAGTGGCATTTGCAGCTCGCAATAGTGCAGAGTTATCTCAAAGAAAGGGGCCACGGTGTTTCTGTATCTCTATTATGTTGGTGCGGCTTCGGAACTTTTAAATATCTTGATATATCTCGAGAACTACGCTTCTGATCAAAAAATATCATAGAACATAAATTGTAGGAAACATAATTCTCTACAAAAGACGTCTCTTAACATTTTGCCATAGCTCGCTTCGTTTCCGAGATATTTGCAGATTTATCTCAAGGGTAGGGGCCTGACGGACATATTTCGAGATATTTCTTCTTCTTGTTGTTCTTCTTCTGCACGGCTAAGCTGGAAGTGGCATTTGCGGCTCGCACTAGTGCAGTGTTATCTCAAAGAAAGGGGCCACGGTGTTTCAGTATCTCTATTATGTTGGTGCGGTTTCGGAACTTTTAAATATCCTGATATATCTCGACAACTACGCTTCTGATCAAAAAATATCATAGAACATAAATTGTAGGAAACATAATTCTCTACAAAAGAGGTCTCTTAACATTTTGCCATAGCTCGCTTCGTTTCCGAGATATTTGCAGATTCAGCTCAAAGGAACGGGCCTGACGGACATATTTCGAGATATTTCTTCTTCTTGTTGTTCTTCCTCTGCACAGCTAAGCTGGAAGTGGCATTTGCAGCTCGCAATAGTGCAGAGTTATCTCAAAGAAAGGGGCCACGGTGTTTCTGTATCTCTATTATGTTGGTGCGGCTTCGGAACTTTTAAATATCTTGATATATCTCGAGAACTACGCATCTGATCAAAAAATATCATAGGACATAAAAAGTAGGAAACTTAATTCTCTACAAATAAGGTCTATTAACATTTTGCCATAGCTCGCTTCGTTTCCGAGATATTTGCAGATTTATCTCAAGGGAAGGGGCCTGACGGACATATTTAGAGATATTTCTTCTTCTTGTTGTTCTTCTTCTGCACAGCTAAGCTGGAAGTGGCATTTGCGGCTCGCACTAGTGCAGAGTTATCTCAAAGAAAGGGGCCACGGTGTTTCTGTATCTCTATTATGTTGGTGCGGCTTCGGAACTTTTAAATATCTTGATATATCTCGAGAACTACGCATCTGATCAAAAAATATCATAGAACATAAAAAGTAGGAAACATCATTCTCTACAAAAGACGTCTCTTAACATTTTGCCATAGCTCGCTTCGTTTCCGAGTTATTTGCAGATTCAGCTCAAAGGAACGGGCCTGACGGACATATTTCGAGATATTTCTTCTTCTTGTTGTTCTTCCTCTGCACAGCTAAGCTGGAAGTGGCATTTGCAGCTCGCAATAGTGCAGAGTTATCTCAAAGAAAGGGGCCACGGTGTTTCTGTATCTCTATTATGTTGGTGCGGCTTCGGAACTTTTAAATATCTTGATATATCTCGAGAACTACGCATCTGATCAAAAAATATCATAGGACATAAAAAGTAGGAAACTTAATTCTCTACAAAAAAGGTCTCTTAACATTTTGCCATAGCTCGCTTCGTTTCCGAGATATTTGCAGATTTATCTCAAGGGAAGGGGCCTGACGGACATATTTCGAGATATTTCTTCTTCTTGTTGTTCTTCTTCTGCACAGCTAAGCTGGAAGTGGCATTTGCGGCTCGCACTAGTGCAGAGTTATCTCAAAGAAAGGGGCCACGGTGTTTCTGTATCTCTATTATGTTGGTGCGGCTTCGGAACTTTTAAATATCTTGATATATCTCGAGAACTACGCGTCTGATCAAAAAATATCATAGAACATAAAAAGTAGGAAACATAATTCTCTACAAAAAAGGTCTCTTAACATTTTGCCATAGCTCGCTTCGTTTCCGAGATATTTGCAGATTTATCTGAAGGGTAGGGGCCTGACGGACATATTTCGAGATATTTCTTCTTCTTGTTGATCTTCTTCTGCACGGCTAAGCTGGAAGTGGCATTTGCGGCTCGCACTAGTGCAGAGTTATCTCAAAGAAAGGGGCCACGGTGTTTCTGTATCTCTATTATGTTGGTGCGGCTTCGGAACTTTTAAATATCTTGATATATCTCGAGAACTACGCATCTGATCAAAAAATATCATAGAACATAAAAAGTAGGAAACTTAATTCTCTACAAATAAGGTCTATTAACATTTTGCCATAGCTCGCTTCGTTTCCGAGATATTTGCAGATTTATCTCAAGGGAAGGGGCCTGACGGACATATTTAGAGATATTTCTTCTTCTTGTTGTTCTTCTTCTGCACAGCTAAGCTGGAAGTGGCATTTGCGGCTCGCACTAGTGCAGAGTTATCTCAAAGAAAGGGGCCACGGTGTTTCTGTATCTCTATTATGTTGGTGCGGCTTCGGAACTTTTAAATATCTTGATATATCTCGAGAACTACGCGTCTGATCAAAAAATATCATAGAACATAAAAAGTAGGAAACATAATTCTCTACAAAAAAGGTCTCTTAACATTTTGCCATAGCTCGCTTCGTTTCCGAGATATTTGCAGATTTATCTGAAGGGTAGGGGCCTGACGGACATATTTCGAGATATTTCTTCTTCTTGTTGATCTTCTTCTGCACGGCTAAGCTGGAAGTGGCATTTGCGGCTCGCACTAGTGCAGAGTTATCTCAAAGAAAGGGGCCACGGTGTTTCTGTATCTCTATTATGTTGGTGCGGCTTCGGAACTTTTAAATATCTTGATATATCTCGAGAACTACGCATCTGATCAAAAAATATCATAGAACATAAAAAGTAGGAAACTTAATTCTCTACAAATAAGGTCTATTAACATTTTGCCATAGCTCGCTTCGTTTCCGAGATATTTGCAGATTTATCTCAAGGGAAGGGGCCTGACGGACATATTTAGAGATATTTCTTCTTCTTGTTGTTCTTCTTCTGCACAGCTAAGCTGGAAGTGGCATTTGCGGCTCGCACTAGTGCAGAGTTATCTCAAAGAAAGGGGCCACGGTGTTTCTGTATCTCTATTATGTTGGTGCGGCTTCGGAACTTTTAAATATCTTGATATATCTCGAGAACTACGCATCTGATCAAAAAATATCATAGAACATAAAAAGTAGGAAACATCATTCTCTACAAAAGACGTCTCTTAACATTTTGCCATAGCTCGCTTCGTTTCCGAGATATTTGCAGATTCAGCTCAAAGGAACGGGCCTGACGGACATATTTCGAGATATTTCTTCTTCTTGTTGTTCTTCCTCTGCACAGCTAAGCTGGAAGTGGCATTTGCAGCTCGCAATAGTGCAGAGTTATCTCAAAGAAAGGGGCCACGGTGTTTCTGTATCTCTATTATGTTGGTGCGGCTTCGGAACTTTTAAATATCTTGATATATCTCGAGAACTACGCATCTGATCAAAAAATATCATAGGACATAAAAAGTAGGAAACTTAATTCTCTACAAAAAAGGTCTCTTAACATTTTGCCATAGCTCGCTTCGTTTCCGAGATATTTGCAGATTTATCTCAAGGGAAGGGGCCTGACGGACATATTTCGAGATATTTCTTCTTCTTGTTGTTCTTCTTCTGCACAGCTAAGCTGGAAGTGGCATTTGCGGCTCGCACTAGTGCAGAGTTATCTCAAAGAAAGGGGCCACGGTGTTTCTGTATCTCTATTATGTTGGTGCGGCTTCGGAACTTTTAAATATCTCGATATATCTCGAAAACTACGCTTCTGATCAAAAAATATCATAGAACGTAAATTGTAGGAAACATAATTCTCTACAAAAAAGGTCTCTTAAGATTTTGCCATAGCTCGCTTCGTTTCCGACATATTTGCAGATATATCTCAAGGGAAGGGGCCTGACGGACATATTTCGAGATATTTCTTCTTCTTGTTGTTCTTCTTCTGCACAGCTAAGCTGGAAGTGGCATTTGCAGGTCGCAATAGTGCGGAGTTATCTCAAAGAAAGGGGCCACGGTGTTTCTGTATCTCTATTATGTTGGTGCGGCTTCGGAACTTTTAAATATCTTGATATATCTCGAGAACTACGCATCTGATCAAAAAATATCATAGAACATAAATTGTAGGAAACATAATTCTCTACAAAAAACGTCTCTTAACATTTTGCCATAGCTCGCTTCGTTTCCGAGATATTTGCAGATTCAGCTCAAAGGAACGGGCCTGACGGACATATTTCGAGATATTTCTTCTTCTTGTTGTTCTTCCTCTGCACAGCTAAGCTGGGAGTGGCATTTGCAGCTCGCAATAGTGCAGAGTTATCTCAAAGAAAGGGGCCACGGTGTTTCTGTATCTCTATTATGTTGGTGCGGCTTCGGAACTTTTAGATATCTTGATATATCCCGAGAACTACGCATCTGATCAAAAAATATCATAGGACATAAAAAGTAGGAAACTTAATTCTCTACAAAAAAGGTCTCTTAACATTTTGCCATAGCTCGCTTCGTTTCCGAGATATTTGCAGATTTATCTCAAGGGAAGGGGCCTGACGGACATATTTCGAGATATTTCTTCTTCTTGTTGTTCTTCTTCTGCACAGCTAAGCTGGAAGTGGCATTTGCAGCTCGCAATAGTGCAGAGTTATCTCAAAGAAAGGGGCCACGGTGTTTCTGTATCTCTATTATGTTGGTGCGGCTTCGGAACTTTTAAATATCTTGATATATCTCGAGAACTACGCGTCTGATCAAAAAATATCATAGAACATAAAAAGTAGGAAACATAATTCTCTACAAAAAAGGTCTCTTAACATTTTGCCATAGCTCGCTTCGTTTCCGAGATATTTGCAGATTTATCTGAAGGGTAGGGGCCTGACGGACATATTTCGAGATATTTCTTCTTCTTGTTGATCTTCTTCTGCACGGCTAAGCTGGAAGTGGCATTTGCGGCTCGCACTAGTGCAGAGTTATCTCAAAGAAAGGGGCCACGGTGTTTCAGTATCTCTATTATGTTGGTGCGGTTTCGGAACTTTTAAATATCTTGATATATCTCGAGAACTACGCTTCTGATCAAAAAATATCATAGAACATAAATTGTAGGAAACATAATTCTCTACAAAAGACGTCTCTTAACATTTTGCCATAGCTCGCTTCGTTTCCGAGATATTTGCAGATTTATCTCAAGGGTAGGGGCCTGACGGACATATTTCGAGATATTTCTTCTTCTTGTTGTTCTTCTTCTGCACAGCTAAGCTGGAAGTGGCATTTGCGGCTCGCACTAGTGCAGAGTTATCTCAAAGAAAGGGGCCACGGTGTTTCTGTATCTCTATTATGTTGGTGCGGCTTCGGAACTTTTAAATATCTCGATATATCTCGAAAACTACGCTTCTGATCAAAAAATATCATAGAACGTAAATTGTAGGAAACATAATTCTCTACAAAAAAGGTCTCTTAAGATTTTGCCATAGCTCGCTTCGTTTCCGACATATTTGCAGATATATCTCAAGGGAAGGGGCCTGACGGACATATTTCGAGATATTTCTTCTTCTTGTTGTTCTTCTTCTGCACAGCTAAGCTGGAAGTGGCATTTGCAGGTCGCAATAGTGCGGAGTTATCTCAAAGAAAGGGGCCACGGTGTTTCTGTATCTCTATTATGTTGGTGCGGCTTCGGAACTTTTAAATATCTTGATATATCTCGAGAACTACGCATCTGATCAAAAAATATCATAGAACATAAATTGTAGGAAACATAATTCTCTACAAAAAACGTCTCTTAACATTTTGCCATAGCTCGCTTCGTTTCCGAGATATTTGCAGATTCAGCTCAAAGGAACGGGCCTGACGGACATATTTCGAGATATTTCTTCTTCTTGTTGTTCTTCCTCTGCACAGCTAAGCTGGGAGTGGCATTTGCAGCTCGCAATAGTGCAGAGTTATCTCAAAGAAAGGGGCCACGGTGTTTCTGTATCTCTATTATGTTGGTGCGGCTTCGGAACTTTTAGATATCTTGATATATCCCGAGAACTACGCATCTGATCAAAAAATATCATAGGACATAAAAAGTAGGAAACTTAATTCTCTACAAAAAAGGTCTCTTAACATTTTGCCATAGCTCGCTTCGTTTCCGAGATATTTGCAGATTTATCTCAAGGGAAGGGGCCTGACGGACATATTTCGAGATATTTCTTCTTCTTGTTGTTCTTCTTCTGCACAGCTAAGCTGGAAGTGGCATTTGCAGCTCGCAATAGTGCAGAGTTATCTCAAAGAAAGGGGCCACGGTGTTTCTGTATCTCTATTATGTTGGTGCGGCTTCGGAACTTTTAAATATCTTGATATATCTCGAGAACTACGCGTCTGATCAAAAAATATCATAGAACATAAAAAGTAGGAAACATAATTCTCTACAAAAAAGGTCTCTTAACATTTTGCCATAGCTCGCTTCGTTTCCGAGATATTTGCAGATTTATCTGAAGGGTAGGGGCCTGACGGACATATTTCGAGATATTTCTTCTTCTTGTTGATCTTCTTCTGCACGGCTAAGCTGGAAGTGGCATTTGCGGCTCGCACTAGTGCAGAGTTATCTCAAAGAAAGGGGCCACGGTGTTTCAGTATCTCTATTATGTTGGTGCGGTTTCGGAACTTTTAAATATCTTGATATATCTCGAGAACTACGCTTCTGATCAAAAAATATCATAGAACATAAATTGTAGGAAACATAATTCTCTACAAAAGACGTCTCTTAACATTTTGCCATAGCTCGCTTCGTTTCCGAGATATTTGCAGATTTATCTCAAGGGTAGGGGCCTGACGGACATATTTCGAGATATTTCTTCTTCTTGTTGTTCTTCTTCTGCACGGCTAAGCTGGAAGTGGCATTTGCGGCTCGCACTAGTGCAGAGTTATCTCAAAGAAAGGGGCCACAGTGTTTCAGTATCTCTATTATGTTGGTGCGGTTTCGGAACTTTTAAATATCCTGATATATCTCGACAACTACGCTTCTGATCAAAAAATATCATAGAACATAAATTGTAGGAAACATAATTCTCTACAAAAGAGGTCTCTTAACATTTTGCCATAGCTCGCTTCGTTTCCGAGATATTTGCAGATTCAGCTCAAAGGAACGGGCCTGACGGAGATATTTCGAGATATTTCTTCTTCTTGTTGTTCTTCCTCTGCACAGCTAAGCTGGAAGTGGCATTTGCAGCTCGCAATAGTGCAGAGTTATCTCAAAGAAAGGGGCCACGGTGTTTCTGTATCTCTATTATGTTGGTGCGGCTTCGGAACTTTTAAATATCTTGATATATCTCGAAAAGTACGCTTCTGATCAAAAAATATCATAGAACATAACTTGTAGGAAACATAATTCTCTACAAAAAAGGTCTCTTAACATTTTGCCATAGCTCGCTTCGTTTCCGAGATATTTGCAGATTTATCTCAAGGGAAGGGGCCTGACGGACATATTTAGAGATATTTCTTCTTCTTGTTGTTCTTCTTCTGCACAGCTAAGCTGGAAGTGGCATTTGCGGCTCGCACTAGTGCAGAGTTATCTCAAAGAAAGGGGCCACGGTGTTTCTGTATCTCTATTATGTTGGTGCGGCTTCGGAACTTTTAAATATCTTGATATATCTCGAGAACTACGCATCTGATCAAAAAATATCATAGAACATAAAAAGTAGGAAACCTAATTTTCTACAAAAGACGTCTCTTAACATTTTGCCATAGCTCGCTTCGTTTCAGAGATATTTGCAGATTCAGCTCAAAGGAACGGGCCTGACGGACATATTTCGAGATATTTCTTCTTCTTGTTGTTCTTCCTCTGCACAGATAAGCTGGAAGTGGCATTTGCGGCTCGCACTAGTGCAGAGTTATCTCAAAGAAAGGGGCCACGGTGTTTCTGTATCTCTATTATGTTGGTGCGGCTTCGGAACTTTTAAATATCTTGATATATCTCGAGAACTACGCATCTGATCAAAAAATATCATAGAACATAAGAAGTAGGAAACCTAATTTTCTACAAAAAAGGTCTCTTAACATTTTGCCGTAGCTCGCTTCGTTTCCGAGATATTTGCAGATTTATTTCAAGGGAAGGGGCCTGACGGACATATTTCGAGATATTTCTTCTTCTTGTCCTTCTTCTTCTGCACAGCTAAGCTGGAAGTGGCATTTGCAGCTCGCAATAGTGCAGAGTTATCTCAAAGAAAGGGGCCACGGTGTTTCTGTATCTCTATTATGTTGGTGCGGCTTCGGAACTTTTAAATATCTTGATATATCTCGAGAACTACGCATCTGATCAAAAAATATCATAGAACATAAATAGTAGGAAACTTAATTCTCTACAAAAAAGGTCTCTTAACATTTTGCCATAGCTCGCTTCGTTTCCGAGATATTTGCAGATTTATCTCGAGGGAAGGGGCCTGACGGACATATTTCGAGATATTTCTTCTTCTTGTTGTTCTTCTTCTGCACAGCTAAACTGGAAGTGGCATTTCCAGCTCGAAATAGTGCAGAGTTATCTGAAAGAAAGGGGCCACGGTGTTGCTGTATCTCTAATATGTTGGTGCGGCTTCGGAACTTTTAAATATCTTGATATATCTCGAGAACAACGCATCTGATCAAAAAATATCATAGAACACAAAAAGTAGCTAACTTAATTCTCTACCAAAAAGGTCTCTTAACATTTTGCCATAGCTCGCTTCGTTTCCGAGATATATGCAGATTTATCTCAAGGGAAGGGGCCTGACGGACATATTTCGAGATATTTCTTCTTCTTGTTGTTCTTCTTCTGCACAGCTAAGCTGGAAGTGGCATTTGCAGCTCGCAATAGTGCAGAGTAATCTGAAAGAAAGGGGCCACGGTGTTTCTGTATCTCTATTATGTTGGTGCGGCTTCGGAACTTTTAAATATCTTGATATATCTCGAGAACTACGCATCTGATCAAATGATATCATAGAACATAAAAAGTAGGAAACTTAACTCTCTACAAATGAGGTCTCTTAACATTTTGCCATAGCTCGCTTCGTTTCCGAGATATTTGCAGATTTATCTCAAGGGAAGGGGCCTGACGGACATATTTCGAGATATTTCTTCTTCTTGTTGTTCTTCTTCTGCACAGCTAAGCTGGAAGTGGCATTTGCAGCTCGCAATAGTGCAGAGTAATCTGAAAGAAAGGGGCCACGGTGTTTCTGTATCTCTATTATGTTGGTGCGGCTTCGGAACTTTTAAATATCTTGATATATCTCGAGAACTACGCATCTGATCAAATGATATCATAGAACATAAAAAGTAGGAAACTTAATTCTCTACAAATGAGGTCTCTTAACATTTTGCCATAGCTCGCTTCGTTTCCGAGATATTTGCAGATTTATCTCAAGGGAAGGGGCCTGACGGACATATTTCGAGATATTTCTTCTTCTTGTTGTTCTTCTTCTGCACAGCTAAGCTGGAAGTGGCATTTGCAGCTCGCAATAGTGCAGAGTTATCTCAAAGAAAGGGGCCACGGTGTTTCTGTATCTCTATTATGTTGGTGCGGCTTCGGAACTTTTAAATATCTTGATATATCTCGAGAACAACGCATCTGATCAAAAAATATCATAGAACATAAAAAGTAGGAAACTTAATTCTCTACCAAAAAGGTCTCTTAACATTTTGCCATAGCTCGCTTCGTTTCCGAGATATATGCAGATTTATCTCAAGGGAAGGGGCCTGACGGACATATTTCGAGATATTTCTTCTTCTTGTTGTTCTTCTTCTGCACAGCTAAGCTGGAAGTGGCATTTGCAGGTCGCAATAGTGCAGAGTTATCTCAAAGAAAGGGGCCACGGTGTTTCTGTATCTCTATTATGTTGGTGCGGCTTCGGATCTTTTAAATATCTCGATATATCTCGAGAACTACGCTTCTGATCAAAAAATATCATAGAACGTAAATTGTAGGAAACATAATTCTCTACAAAAAAGGTCTGTTAACATTTTGCAATAGCTCACTTCGTTTCCGAGATATTTGCAGATTTATCTCAAGGGAAGGGGCCTGACGGACATATTTCGAGATATTTCTTCTTCTTCTTGTTCTTCTTCTGCACAGCTAAGCTGGAAGTGGCATTTGCAGCTCGCACTAGTGCAGAGTTATCTCAAAGAAAGGGGCCACGGTGTTTCTGTATCTCTATTATGTTGGTGCGGCTTCGGAACTTTTATATATCTTGATATATCTCGAGAACAACGCATCTGATCAAAAAATATCATAGAACATAAAAAGTAGGAAACTTAATTCTCTACCAAAAAGGTCTCTTAACATTTTGCCATAGCTCGCTTCGTTTCCGAGATATATGCAGATTTATCTCAAGGGAAGGGGCCTGACGGACATATTTCGAGATATTTCTTCTTCTTGTTGTTCTTCTTCTGCACAGCTAAGCTGGAAGTGGCATTTGCAGCTCGCAATAGTGCAGAGTTATCTCAAAGAAAGGGGCCACGGTGTTTCTGTATCTCTATTATGTTGGTGCGGCTTCGGAACTTTTAAATATCTTGATATATCTCTAGAACTACGCATCTGATCAAAAAATATCATACAACATAAAAAGTAGGAAACTTAATTCTCTACAAAAAAGGTCTCTTAACATTTTGCCATAGCTCGCTTCGTTTCCGAGATATTTCCAGATTTATCTCAAGGGAAGGGGCCTGACGGACATATTTCGAAATATTTCTTCCTCTTGTTGTTCTTCTTCTGCACAGCTAAGCTGGAAGTGGCATTTGCAGCTCGCAAGAGTGCAGAGGTATCTCAAAGAAAGGGGCCACGGTGTTTCTGTATCTCTATTATGTTGGTGCGGCTTCGGATCTTTTAAATATCTCGATATATCTCGAAAACTACGCTTCTGATCAAAAAATATCATAGAACGTAAATTGTAGGAAACATAATTCTCTACAAAAAAGGTCTCTTAACATTTTGCAATAGCTCACTTCGTTTCCGAGATATTTGCAGATTTATCTCAAGGGAAGGGGCCTGACGGACATATTTCGAGATATTTCTTCTTCTTCTCGTTCTTCTTCTGTACAGCTAAGCTGGAAGTGGCATTTGCAGCTCGCACTAGTGCAGAGTTATCTCAAAGAAAGGGGCCACGGTGTTTCTGTATCTCTATTATGTTGGTGCGGCTTCGGAACTTTTAAATATCTTGATATATCTCGAGAACAACGCATCTGATCAAAAAATATCATAGAACATAAAAAGTAGGAAACTTAATTCTCTACCAAAAAGGTCTCTTAACATTTTGCCATAGCTCGCTTCGTTTCCGAGATATATGCAGATTTATCTCAAGGGAAGGGGCCTGACGGACATATTTCGAGATATTTCTTCTTCTTGTTGTTCTTCTTCTGCACAGCTAAGCTGGAAGTGGCATTTGCAGCTCGCAATAGTGCAGAGTTATCTCAAAGAAAGAGGCCACGGTGTTTCTGTATCTCTATTATGTTGGTGCGGCTTCGGAACTTTTAAATATCTTGATATATCTCTAGAACTACGCATCTGATCAAAAAATATCATACAACATAAAAAGTAGGAAACTTAATTCTCTACAAAAAAGGTCTCTTAACATTTTGCCATAGCTCGCTTCGTTTCCGAGATATTTCCAGATTTATCTCAAGGGAAGGGGCCTGACGGACATATTTCGAAATATTTCTTCCTCTTGTTGTTCTTCTTCTGCACAGCTAAGCTGGAAGTGGCATTTGCAGCTCGCAAGAGTGCAGAGTTACCTCAGAGAAAGAGGCCACGGTGTTTCTGTACCTCTATTATGTTGGTGCGGCTTCGGATCTTTTAAATATCTTGATATATCTCGAAAACTACGCTTCTGATCAAAAAATATCATAGAACGTAAATTGTAGGAAACATAATTCTCTACAAAAAAGGTCTCTTAACATTTTGCAATAGCTCACTTCGTTTCCGAGATATTTGCAGATTTATCTCAAGGGAAGGGGCCTGACGGACATATTTCGAGATATTTCTTCTTCTTCTTGTTCTTCTTCTGCACAGCTAAGCTGGAAGTGGCATTTGCAGCTCGCAATAGTGCAGAGTTATCTCAAAGAAAGAGGCCACGGTGTTTCTGTACCTCTATTATGTTGGTGCAGCTTCGGAACTGTTAAATATCTTGGTATATCTCGAGAACTACGCACCTGATCAAAAAATATCATAGAACGAAAAGAGTAGGAAACGTAATTCTCTACCAAAAAGGTCTCTTAACATTTTGCCATAGCTCGCTTCGTTTCCGAGATATTTGCAGATTTATCTCAAGGGAAGGGGCCTGACGGACATATTTCGATATATTTCTTCTTCTTGTTGTTCTTCTTCTGCACAGCTAAGCTGGAAGTGGCATTTTCAGCTCGCAATAGTGCAGAGTTATCTCAAAGAAAGGGGCCACGGTGTTTCTGTATCTCTATTATGTTGGTGCGGCTTCGGAACTTTTAAATATCTTGATATATCTCTAGAACTACGCATCTGATCAAAAAATATCATACAACATAAAAAGTAGGAAACTTAATTCTCTACAAAAAAGGTCTCTTAACATTTTGCCATAGCTCGCTTCGTTTCCGAGATATTTCCAGATTTATCTCAAGGGAAGGGGCCTGACGGACATATTTCGAAATATTTCTTCCTCTTGTTGTTCTTCTTCTGCACAGCTAAGCTGGAAGTGGCATTTGCAGCTCGCAAGAGTGCAGAGGTATCTCAAAGAAAGGGGCCACGGTGTTTCTGTATCTCTATTATGTTGGTGCGGCTTCGGATCTTTTAAATATCTCGATATATCTCGAAAACTACGCTTCTGATCAAAAAATATCATAGAACGTAAATTGTAGGAAACATAATTCTCTACAAAAAAGGTCTCTTAACATTTTGCAATAGCTCACTTCGTTTCCGAGATATTTGCAGATTTATCTCAAGGGAAGGGGCCTGACGGACATATTTCGAGATATTTCTTCTTCTTCTCGTTCTTCTTCTGCACAGCTAAGCTGGAAGTGGCATTTGCAGCTCGCACTAGTGCAGAGTTATCTCAAAGAAAGGGGCCACGGTGTTTCTGTATCTCTATTATGTTGGTGCGGCTTCGGAACTTTTAAATATCTTGATATATCTCGAGAACAACGCATCTGATCAAAAAATATCATAGAACATAAAAAGTAGGAAACTTAATTCTCTACCAAAAAGGTCTCTTAACATTTTGCCATAGCTCGCTTCGTTTCCGAGATATATGCAGATTTATCTCAAGGGAAGGGGCCTGACGGACATATTTCGAGATATTTCTTCTTCTTGTTGTTCTTCTTCTGCACAGCTAAGCTGGAAGTGGCATTTGCAGCTCGCAATAGTGCAGAGTTATCTCAAAGAAAGAGGCCACGGTGTTTCTGTATCTCTATTATGTTGGTGCGGCTTCGGAACTTTTAAATATCTTGATATATCTCTAGAACTACGCATCTGATCAAAAAATATCATACAACATAAAAAGTAGGAAACTTAATTCTCTACAAAAAAGGTCTCTTAACATTTTGCCATAGCTCGCTTCGTTTCCGAGATATTTCCAGATTTATCTCAAGGGAAGGGGCCTGACGGACATATTTCGAAATATTTCTTCCTCTTGTTGTTCTTCTTCTGCACAGCTAAGCTGGAAGTGGCATTTGCAGCTCGCAAGAGTGCAGAGTTACCTCAGAGAAAGAGGCCACGGTGTTTCTGTACCTCTATTATGTTGGTGCGGCTTCGGATCTTTTAAATATCTTGATATATCTCGAAAACTACGCTTCTGATCAAAAAATATCATAGAACGTAAATTGTAGGAAACATAATTCTCTACAAAAAAGGTCTCTTAACATTTTGCAATAGCTCACTTCGTTTCCGAGATATTTGCAGATTTATCTCAAGGGAAGGGGCCTGACGGACATATTTCGAGATATTTCTTCTTCTTCTTGTTCTTCTTCTGCACAGCTAAGCTGGAAGTGGCATTTGCAGCTCGCAATAGTGCAGAGTTATCTCAAAGAAAGAGGCCACGGTGTTTCTGTACCTCTATTATGTTGGTGCAGCTTCGGAACTGTTAAATATCTTGATATATCTCGAGAACTACGCACCTGATCAAAAAATATCATAGAACAAAAAGAGTAGGAAACTTAATTCTCTACCAAAAAGGTCTCTTAACATTTTGCCATAGCTCGCTTCGTTTCCGAGATATTTGCAGATTTATCACAAGGGAAGGGGCCTGACGGACATATTTCGAAATATTTCTTCTTCTTGTTGTTCTTCTTCTGCACAGCTAAGCTGGAAGTGGCATTTGCAGGTCGCAATAGTGCAGAGTTATCTCAAAGAAAGGGGCCACGGTGTTTCTGTATCTCTATTATGTTGGTGCGGCTTCGGATCTTTTAAATATCTCGATATATCTCGAAAACTACGCTTCTGATCAAAAAATATCATAGAACGTAAATTGTAGGAAACATAATTCTCTACAAAAAAGGTCTCTTAACATTTTGCAATAGCTCACTTCGTTTCCGAGATATTTGCAGATTTATCTCAAGGGAAGGGGCCTGACGGACATATTTCGAGATATTTCTTCTTCTTCTTGTTCTTCTTCTGCACAGCTAAGCTGGAAGTGGCATTTGCAGCTCGCAATAGTGCAGAGTTATCTCAAAGGAAGAGGCCACGGTGTTTCTGTACCTCTATTATGTTGGTGCAGCTTCGGAACTGTTAAATATCTTGATATATCTCGAGAACTACGCTCCTGATCAAAAAATATCATAGAACGAAAAGAGTAGGAAACGTAATTCTCTACCAAAAAGGTCTCTTAACATTTTGCCATAGCTCGCTTCGTTTCCGAGATATTTGCAGATTTATCTCAAGGGAAGGGGCCTGACGGACATATTTCGATATATTTCTTCTTCTTGTTGTTCTTCTTCTGCACAGCTAAGCTGGAAGTGGCATTTTCAGCTCGCAATAGTGCAGAGTTATCTCAAAGAAAGGGGCCACGGTGTTTCTGTATCTCTATTATGTTGGTGCGGCTTCGGAACTTTTAAATATCTTGATATATCTCTAGAACTACGCATCTGATCAAAAAATATCATACAACATAAAAAGTAGGAAACTTAATTCTCTACAAAAAAGGTCTCTTAACATTTTGCCATAGCTCGCTTCGTTTCCGAGATATTTCCAGATTTATCTCAAGGGAAGGGGCCTGACGGACATATTTCGAAATATTTCTTCCTCTTGTTGTTCTTCTTCTGCACAGCTAAGCTGGAAGTGGCATTTGCAGCTCGCAAGAGTGCAGAGGTATCTCAAAGAAAGGGGCCACGGTGTTTCTGTATCTCTATTATGTTGGTGCGGCTTCGGATCTTTTAAATATCTCGATATATCTCGAAAACTACGCTTCTGATCAAAAAATATCATAGAACGTAAATTGTAGGAAACATAATTCTCTACAAAAAAGGTCTCTTAACATTTTGCAATAGCTCACTTCGTTTCCGAGATATTTGCAGATTTATCTCAAGGGAAGGGGCCTGACGGACATATTTCGAGATATTTCTTCTTCTTCTCGTTCTTCTTCTGCACAGCTAAGCTGGAAGTGGCATTTGCAGCTCGCACTAGTGCAGAGTTATCTCAAAGAAAGGGGCCACGGTGTTTCTGTATCTCTATTATGTTGGTGCGGCTTCGGAACTTTTAAATATCTTGATATATCTCGAGAACAACGCATCTGATCAAAAAATATCATAGAACATAAAAAGTAGGAAACTTAATTCTCTACCAAAAAGGTCTCTTAACATTTTGCCATAGCTCGCTTCGTTTCCGAGATATATGCAGATTTATCTCAAGGGAAGGGGCCTGACGGACATATTTCGAGATATTTCTTCTTCTTGTTGTTCTTCTTCTGCACAGCTAAGCTGGAAGTGGCATTTGCAGCTCGTAATAGTGCAGAGTTATCTCAAAGAAAGAGGCCACGGTGTTTCTGTACCTCTATTATGTTGGTGCAGCTTCGGAACTTGTAAATATCTTGATATATCTCGAGAACTACGCATCTGATCAAAAAATATCATAGAACATAAAAAGTAGAAACCTTAATTCTCTACAGAAAAGGTCTCTTAACATTTTGCCATAGCTCGCTTCGTTTCCGAGATATTTGCAGATTTATCTCAAGGGAAGGGGCCTGACGGACATATTTCGAAATATTTCTTCTTCTTGTTGTTCTTCTTCTGCACAGCTAAGCTGGAAGTGGCATTTGCAGGTCGCAATAGTGCAGAGTTATCTCAAAGAAAGGGGCCACGGTGTTTCTGTATCTCTATTATGTTGGTGCGGCTTCGGATCTTTTAAATATCTCGATATATCTCGAAAACTACGCTTCTGATCAAAAAATATCATAGAACGTAAATTGTAGGAAACATAATTCTCTACAAAAAAGGTCTCTTAACATTTTGCAATAGCTCACTTCGTTTCCGAGATATTTGCAGATTTATCTCAAGGGAAGGGGCCTGACGGACATATTTCGAGATATTTCTTCTTCTTCTTGTTCTTCTTCTGCACAGCTAAGCTGGAAGTGGCATTTGCAGCTCGCAATAGTGCAGAGTTATCTCAAAGGAAGAGGCCACGGTGTTTCTGTACCTCTATTATGTTGGTGCAGCTTCGGAACTGTTAAATATCTTGATATATCTCGAGAACTACGCACCTGATCAAAAAATATCATAGAACGAAAAGAGTAGGAAACGTAATTCTCTACCAAAAAGGTCTCTTAACATTTTGCCATAGCTCGCTTCGTTTCCGAGATATTTGCAGATTTATCTCAAGGGAAGGGGCCTGACGGACATATTTCGATATATTTCTTCTTCTTGTTGTTCTTCTTCTGCACAGCTAAGCTGGAAGTGGCATTTTCAGCTCGCAATAGTGCAGAGTTATCTCAAAGAAAGGGGCCACGGTGTTTCTGTATCTCTATTATGTTGGTGCGGCTTCGGAACTTTTAAATATCTTGATATATCTCTAGAACTACGCATCTGATCAAAAAATATCATACAACATAAAAAGTAGGAAACTTAATTCTCTACAAAAAAGGTCTCTTAACATTTTGCCATAGCTCGCTTCGTTTCCGAGATATTTCCAGATTTATCTCAAGGGAAGGGGCCTGACGGACATATTTCGAAATATTTCTTCCTCTTGTTGTTCTTCTTCTGCACAGCTAAGCTGGAAGTGGCATTTGCAGCTAGCAAGAGTGCAGAGGTATCTCAAAGAAACGGGCCACGGTGTTTCTGTATCTCTATTATGTTGGTGCGGCTTCGGATCTTTTAAATATCTCGATATATCTCGAAAACTACGCTTCTGATCAAAAAATATCATAGAACGTAAATTGTAGGAAACATAATTCTCTACAAAAAAGGTCTCTTAACATTTTACAATAGCTCGCTTCGTTTCCGAGATATTTGCAGATTTATCTCAAGGGGAGGGGTCTGACGGACATATTTCGAGATATTTCTTCTTCTTGTTGTTCTTCTTCTGCACAGCTAAGCTGGAAGTGGCATTTGCAGGTCGCAATAGTGCAGAGTTATCTCAAAGAAAGGGGCCACGGTGTTTCTGTATCTCTATTATGTTGGTGCGGCTTCGGATCTTTTAAATATCTCGATATATCTCGAAAACTACGCTTCTGATCAAAAAATATCATAGAACGTAAATTGTAGGAGACATAATTCTCTACAAAAAAGGTCTCTGAACATTTTGCCATAGCTCGCTTCGTTTCCGAGATATTTGCAGATTTATCTCAAGGGAAGGGGCCTGACGGACATATTTCGAGATATTTCTTCTTCTTGTTGTTCTTCTTCTGCACAGCTAACCTGGAAGTGGCATTTGCAGCTCGCAATAGTGCAGAGTTATCTCAAAGAAAGGGGCCACGGTGTTTCTGTATCTCTATTATGTTGGTGCGGCTTCGGAACTTTTAAATATCTCGATATATCTCGAAAACTACGCTTCTGATCAAAAAATATCATAGAACGTAAATTGTAGGAAACATAATTCTCTACAAAAAAGGTCTCTCAACATTTTGCCATAGCTCGCTTCGTTTCCGATATATTTGCAGATTTATCTCAAGGGAAGGGGCCTGACGGACATATTTCGAGATATTTCTTCTTCTTGTTGTTCTTCTTCTGCACAGCTAAGCTGGAAGTGGCATTTGCGGCTCGCACTAGTGCAGAGTTATCTCAAAGAAAGGGGCCACGGTGTTTCTGTATCTCTATTATGTTGGTACGGCTTCGGAACTTTTAAATATCTTGATATATCTCGAGAACTACGCATCTGATCAAAAAATATCATAGAAGATAAAAAGTAGGAAACTTAATTCTCTACAAAAAAGGTCTCTTAACATTTTGCCATAGCTCGCTTCGTTTCCGAGATATTTGCAGATTTATCTCAATGGAAGGGGCCTGACGGACATATTTCGAGATATTTCTTCTTCTTGTTGTTCTTCTTCTGCACAGCTAAGCTGGAAGTGGCATTTGCGGCTCGCACTAGTGCAGAGTTATCTCAAAGAAAGGGGCCACGGTGTTTCTGTATCTCTATTATGTTGGTGCGGCTTCGGAACTTTTAAATATCTTGATATATCTCGAGAACTACGCATCTGATCAAAAAATATCATAGAACATAAAAAGTAGCAAACTTAATTCTCTACAAATAAGGTCTCTTAACATTTTGCCATAGATCGCTTTGTTTCCGCGATATTTGCAGATTTATCTCAAGGGAAGGGGCCTGACGGACATATTTCGAGATATTTCTTCTTCTTGTTGTTCTTCTTCTGCACAGCTAAGCTGGAAGTGGCATTTGCAGCTCGCAATAGTGCAGAGTTATCTCAAAGAAAGGTGCCACGGTGTTTCTGTATCTCTATTATGTTGGTGCGGCTTCGGAACTTTTAAATATCTTGATATATCTCGAGAACTACGCATCTGATCAAAAAATATCGTAAAACATAAATTGTAGGAAACATAATTCTCTACAAAAGAGGTCTCTTAACATTTTGCCATAGCTCGCTTCGTTTCCGAGATATTTGCAGATTCAGCTCAAAGGAACGGGCCTGACGGACATATTTCGAGATATTTCTTCTTCTTGTTGTTCTTCCTCTGCACAGCTAAGCTGGAAGTGGCATTTGCAGCTCGCAATAGTGCAGAGTTATCTCAAAGAAAGGGGCCACGGTGTTTCTGTATCTCTATTATGTTGGTGCGGCTTCGGAACTTTTAAATATCTTGATATATCTCGAGAACTACGCATCTGATCAAAAAATATCATAGGACATAAAAAGTAGGAAACTTAATTCTCTACAAATAAGGTCTATTAACATTTTGCCATAGCTCGCTTCGTTTCCGAGATATTTGCAGATTTATCTCAAGGGAAGGGGCCTGACGGACATATTTCGAGATATTTTTTCTTCTTGTTGTTCTTCTTCTGCACAGCTAAACTGGAAGTGGCATTTCCAGCTCGCAATAGTGCAGAGTTATCTCAAAGAAAGGGGCCACGGTGTTTCTGTATCTCTATTATGTTGGTGCGGCTTCGGAACTTTTAAATATCTTGATATATCTCGAGAACTATGCATCTGATCAAAAAATATCATAGAACATAAAAAGTAGGAAACATAATTCTCTACAAAAAAGGTATCTTAGCATTTTGCCATAGCTCGCTTCGTTTCCGAGATATTTGCAGATTTATCTCAAGGGAAGGGGCCTGACGGACATATTTCGAGATATTTCTTCTTCTTGTTGTTCTTCTTCTGCACAGCTAAGCTGGAAGTGGCATTTGCAGCTCGCAATAGTGCAGAGTTATCTCAAAGAAAGGGGCCACGGTGTTTCTGTATCTCTATTATGTTGGTGCGGCTTCGGAACTTTTAAATATCTCGATATATCTCGAAAACTACGCATCTGATCAAAAAATATCATAGAACGTAAAAAGTAGGAAACATAATTCTCTACAAAAAAGGTATCTTAGCATTTTGCCATAGCTCGCTTCGTTCCCGAGATATTTGCAGATTTATGTCAAGGGAAGGGGCCTGACGGACATATTTCGAGATAGTTCTTCTTCTTGTTGTTCTTCTTCTGCACAGCTAAGCTGGACGTGGCATTTGCAGCTCGCAATAGTGCAGAGTTGTCTCAAAGAAAGGGGCCACGGTGTTTCTGTATCTCTATTATGTTGGTGCGGCTTCGGAACTTTTAAATACCTTGATATATCTCGAGAACTACGCATCTGATCAAATAATATCATAGAACATAAAAAGTAGGAAACTTAATTCTCTACAAATAAGGTCTCTCAACATTTTGCCATAGCTCGCTTCGTTTCCGAGATATTTGCAGATTTATCTCAAGGGAAGGGGCCTGACGGACATATTTCGAGATATTTCTTCTTCTTGTTGTTCTTCCTCTGCACAGCTAAGCTGGAAGTGGCATTTGCAGCTCGCAATAGTGCAGAGTTATCTCAAAGAAAGGGGCCACGGTGTTTCTGTATCTCTATTATGTTGGTGCGGCTTCGGAACTTTTAAATATCTTGATATATCTCGAGAACTACGCATCTGATCAAAAAATATCATAAAACATAAAAAGCAGGAAACTTAATTCTCTACAAAAAAGGTTTCTTAACATTTTGCCATAGCTCGCTTCGTTTCCGAGATATTTGCAGATTTATCTCGAGGGAAGGGGCCTGACGGACATATTTCGAGATATTTCTTCTTCTTGTTGTTCTTCTTCTGCACAGCTAAACTGGAAGTGGCATTTCCAGCTCGCAATAGCGCAGAGTTATCTCAAAGAAAGGGGCCACGGTGTTTCTGTATCTCTATTATGTTGGTGCGGCTTCGGAACTTTTAAATATCTTGATATATCTCGAGAACTACGCATCTGATCAAAAAATATCATAGAACATAAAAAGTAGGAAACTTAATTCTCTACAAAAAAGGTCGCTTAACATTTTGCCATAGCTCGATTCGTTTCCGAGATATTTGCAGATATATCTCAAGGGAAGGGGCCTGACGGACATATTTCGAGATATTTCTTCTTCTTGTTGTTCTTCTTCTGCACAGCTAAGCTGGACGTGGCAATTGCAGCTCGCAATAGTGCAGAGTTATCTCAAAGAAAGGGGCCACGGTGTTTCTGTATCTCTATTATGTTGGTGCGGCTTCGGAACTTTTAAATATCTCGATATATCTCGAAAACTACGCTTCTCATCAAAAAATATCATACAACATAAATTGTAGGAAACATAATTCTCTACAAAAAAGGTCTCTTAACATTTTGCCATAAATCGCTTCGTTTCCGAGATATTTGCAGATTTATCTCAAGGGAAGGGTCCTGACGGACATATTTCGGGATATTTCTTCTTCTTGTTGTTCTTCTTCTGCACAGCTAAACTGGAAGTGGTATTTGCAGCTCGCAATAGTGCAGAGTTATCTCAAAGAAAGGGGCCACGGTGTTTCTGTATCTCTATTATGTTGGTGCGGCTTCGGAACTTTTAAATACCTTGATATATCTCGAGAACTACGCATCTCATCAAATAATATCATAGAACATAAAAAGTAGGAAACTTAATTCTCTACAAATAAGGTCTCTCAACATTTTGCCATAGCTCGCTTCGTTTCCGAGATATTTGCAGATTTATCTCAAGGGAAGGGGCCTGACGGACATATTTCGAGATATTTCTTCTTCTTGTTGTTCTTCTTCTGCACAGCTAAGCTGGAAGTGGCATTTGCAGCTCGCAATAGTGCAGAGTTATCTCAAAGAAAGGGGCCACGGTGTTTCTGTATCTCTATTATGTTGGTGCGGCTTCGGAACTTTTAAATATCTCGATATATCTCGAAAACTACGCTTCTGATCAAAAAATATCATAGAACGTAAATTGTAGGAAACATAATTCTCTACAAAAAAGGTCTCTCAACATTTTGCCATAGCTCGCTTCGTTTCCGATATATTTGCAGATTTATCTCAAGGGAAGGGGCCTGACGGACATATTTCGAGATATTTCTTCTTCTTGTTGTTCTTCTTCTGCACAGCTAAGCTGGAAGTGGCATTTGCGGCTCGCACTAGTGCAGAGTTATCTCAAAGAAAGGGGCCACGGTGTTTCTGTATCTCTATTATGTTGGTACGGCTTCGGAACTTTTAAATATCTTGATATATCTCGAGAACTATACATCTGAGCAAGAAATATCATAGAACATAAAAAGTAGCAAACCTAGTTCTCTACAAATATGGTGTCTTAACATTTTGCCATAGATCGCTTCGTTTCCGAGATATTTGCAGATTTATCTCAAGGGAAGGGGCCTGACGGACATATTTCGAGATATTTCTTCTTCTTGTTGTTCTTCTTCTGCACAGCTAAGCTGGAAGTGGCATTTGCAGCGCGCAATAGTGCAGAGTTATCTCAAAGAAAGGGGCCACGGTGTTTCTGTATCCCTATTATGTTGGTGCGGCTTCGGAACTTTTAAATATCTTGATATATCTCGAGAACTACGCATCTGATCAAAAAATATCATAGAACATAAAAAGTAGCAAACTTAATTCTCTACAAATAAGGTCTCTTAACATTTTGCCATAGATCGCTTTGTTTCCGAGATATTTGCAGATTTATCTCAAGGGAAGGGGCCTGACGGACATATTTCGAGATATTTCTTCTTCTTGTTGTTCTTCTTCTGCACAGCTAAGCTGGAAGTGGCATTTGCAGGTCGCAATAGTGCAGAGTTATCTCAAAGAAAGGGGCCACGGTGTTTCTGTATCTCTATTATGTTGGTGCGGCTTCGGAACTTTTAAATATCTTGATATATCTCGAGAACTACGCATCTGATCAAAAAATATCATAGAACGTAAATTATAGGAAACATAATTCTCTACAAAAAAGGTCTCTTAACATTTTGGCATAGCTCGCTTGGTTTCCGAGATATTTGCAGATTTATCTCTAGGGAAGGGGCCTGACGGACATATTTCGAGATATTTCTTCTTCTTGTTGTTCTTCTTCTGCACAGCTAAGCTGGAAGTGGCATTTCCAGCTCGCAATAGTGCAGAGTTACCTCAAAGAAAGGGGCCACGGTGTTTCTGTATCTCTATTATGTTGGTGCCGCTTCGGAACTTTTAAATATCTGGATATATCTCGAGAACTACGCATCTGATCAAAAAATATCATAGAACATGAAAAGTAGGAAACTTAACTCTCTACAAAAAAGGTCTCTTAACATTTTGCCATAGCTCGCTTCGTTTCCGAGATATTTGCAGATTTATCTCAAGGGAAGGGGCCTGACGGACATATTTCGAGATATTTCTTCTTCTTGTTGTTCTTCTTCTGCACAGCTAAGCTGGAAGTGGCATTTGCAGCTCGCAGTAGTGCAGAGTTATCTCAAAGAAAGGGGCCACGGTGTTTCTGTATCTCTATTATGTTGGTGCGGCTTCGGAACTTTTAAATATCTTGATATATCTCGAGAACTACGCATCTGATCAAATAATATCATAGAACATAAAAAGTAGGAAACTTAATTCTCTACAAATAAGGTCTCTCAACACTTTGCCATAGCTCGCTTCGTTTCCGAGATATTTGCAGATTTATCTCAAGGGAAGGGGCCTGACGGACATATTTCGAGATATTTCTTCTTCTTGTTGTTCTTCCTCTGCACAGCTAAGCTGGAAGTGGCATTTGCAGCTCGCAATAGTGCAGAGTTATCTCAAAGAAAGGGGCCACGGTGTTTCTGTATCTCTATTATGTTGGTGCGGCTTCGGAACTTTTAAATATCTTGATATATCTCGAGAACTACGCATCTGATCAAAAAATATCATAAAACATAAAAAGCAGGAAACTTAATTCTCTACAAAAAAGGTTTCTTAACATTTTGCCATAGCTCGCTTCGTTTCCGAGATATTTGCAGATTTATCTCGAGGGAAGGGGCCTGACGGACATATTTCGAGATATTTCTTCTTCTTGTTGTTCTTCTTCTGCACAGCTAAACTGGAAGTGGCATTTCCAGCTCGCAATAGCGCAGAGTTATCTCAAAGAAAGGGGCCACGGTGTTTCTGTATCTCTATTATGTTGGTGCGGCTTCGGAACTTTTAAATATCTTGATATATCTCGAGAACTACGCATCTGATCAAAAAATATCATAGAACATAAAAAGTAGGAAACTTAATTCTCTACAAAAAAGGTCGCTTAACATTTTGCCATAGCTCGATTCGTTTCCGAGATATTTGCAGATATATCTCAAGGGAAGGGGCCTGACGGACATATTTCGAGATATTTCTTCTTCTTGTTGTTCTTCTTCTGCACAGCTAAGCTGGACGTGGCAATTGCAGCTCGCAATAGTGCAGAGTTATCTCAAAGAAAGGGGCCACGGTGTTTCTGTATCTCTATTATGTTGGTGCGGCTTCGGAACTTTTAAATATCTCGATATATCTCGAAAACTACGCTTCTCATCAAAAAATATCATACAACATAAATTGTAGGAAACATAATTCTCTACAAAAAAGGTCTCTTAACATTTTGCCATAGCTCGCTTCGTTTCCGAGATATTTGCAGATTTATCTCAAGGGAAGGGTCCTGACGGACATATTTCGGGATATTTCTTCTTCTTGTTGTTCTTCTTCTGCACAGCTAAACTGGAAGTGGTATTTGCAGCTCGCAATAGTGCAGAGTTATCTCAAAGAAAGGGGCCACGGTGTTTCTGTATCTCTATTATGTTGGTGCGGCTTCGGAACTTTTAAATACCTTGATATATCTCGAGAACTACGCATCTCATCAAATAATATCATAGAACATAAAAAGTAGGAAACTTAATTCTCTACAAATAAGTTCTCTCAACATTTTGCCATAGCTCGCTTCGTTTCCGAGATATTTGCAGATTTATCTCAAGGGAAGGGGCCTGACGGACATATTTCGAGATATTTCTTCTTCTTGTTGTTCTTCTTCTGCACAGCTAAGCTGGAAGTGGCATTTGCAGCTCGCAATAGTGCAGAGTTATCTCAAAGAAAGGGGCCACGGTGTTTCTGTATCTCTATTATGTTGGTGCGGCTTCGGAACTTTTAAATATCTCGATATATCTCGAAAACTACGCTTCTGATCAAAAAATATCATAGAACGTAAATTGTAGGAAACATAATTCTCTACAAAAAAGGTCTCTCAACATTTTGCCATAGCTCGCTTCGTTTCCGATATATTTGCAGATTTATCTCAAGGGAAGGGGCCTGACGGACATATTTCGAGATATTTCTTCTTCTTGTTGTTCTTCTTCTGCACAGCTAAGCTGGAAGTGGCATTTGCGGCTCGCACTAGTGCAGAGTTATCTCAAAGAAAGGGGCCACGGTGTTTCTGTATCTCTATTATGTTGGTACGGCTTCGGAACTTTTAAATATCTTGATATATCTCGAGAACTATACATCTGAGCAAGAAATATCATAGAACATAAAAAGTAGCAAACCTAGTTCTCTACAAATATGGTGTCTTAACATTTTGCCATAGATCGCTTCGTTTCCGAGATATTTGCAGATTTATCTCAAGGGAAGGGGCCTGACGGACATATTTCGAGATATTTCTTCTTCTTGTTGTTCTTCTTCTGCACAGCTAAGCTGGAAGTGGCATTTGCAGCGCGCAATAGTGCAGAGTTATCTCAAAGAAAGGGGCCACGGTGTTTCTGTATCCCTATTATGTTGGTGCGGCTTCGGAACTTTTAAATATCTTGATATATCTCGAGAACTACGCATCTGATCAAAAAATATCATAGAACATAAAAAGTAGCAAACTTAATTCTCTACAAATAAGGTCTCTTAACATTTTGCCATAGATCGCTTTGTTTCCGAGATATTTGCAGATTTATCTCAAGGGAAGGGGCCTGACGGACATATTTCGAGATATTTCTTCTTCTTGTTGTTCTTCTTCTGCACAGCTAAGCTGGAAGTGGCATTTGCAGGTCGCAATAGTGCAGAGTTATCTCAAAGAAAGGGGCCACGGTGTTTCTGTATCTCTATTATGTTGGTGCGGCTTCGGAACTTTTAAATATCTTGATATATCTCGAGAACTACGCATCTGATCAAAAAATATCATAGAACGTAAATTATAGGAAACATAATTCTCTACAAAAAAGGTCTCTTAACATTTTGGCATAGCTCGCTTGGTTTCCGAGATATTTGCAGATTTATCTCTAGGGAAGGGGCCTGACGGACATATTTCGAGATATTTCTTCTTCTTGTTGTTCTTCTTCTGCACAGCTAAGCTGGAAGTGGCATTTCCAGCTCGCAATAGTGCAGAGTTACCTCAAAGAAAGGGGCCACGGTGTTTCTGTATCTCTATTATGTTGGTGCCGCTTCGGAACTTTTAAATATCTGGATATATCTCGAGAACTACGCATCTGATCAAAAAATATCATAGAACATGAAAAGTAGGAAACTTAACTCTCTACAAAAAAGGTCTCTTAACATTTTGCCATAGCTCGCTTCGTTTCCGAGATATTTGCAGATTTATCTCAAGGGAAGGGGCCTGACGGACATATTTCGAGATATTTCTTCTTCTTGTTGTTCTTCTTCTGCACAGCTAAGCTGGAAGTGGCATTTGCAGCTCGCAGTAGTGCAGAGTTATCTCAAAGAAAGGGGCCACGGTGTTTCTGTATCTCTATTATGTTGGTGCGGCTTCGGAACTTTTAAATATCTTGATATATCTCGAGAACTACGCATCTGATCAAATAATATCATAGAACATAAAAAGTAGGAAACTTAATTCTCTACAAATAAGGTCTCTTAACATTTTGCCATAGCTCGCTTCGTTTCCGAGATATTTGCAGATATATCTCAAGGGAAGGGGCCTGACGGACATATTTCGAGATATTTCTTCTTCTTGTTGTTCTTCTTCTGCACAGCTAAGCTGGAAGTGGCATTTGCAGCTCGCAATAGTGCAGAGTTATCTCAAAGAAAGGTGCCACGGTGTTTCTGTATCTCTATTATGTTGGTGCGGCTTCGGAACTTTTAAATATCTTGATATATCTCGAGAACTACGCATCTGATCAAAAAATATCGTAAAACATAAAAAGTAGGAAACCTAATTCTCTACAAAAAAGGTCTCTTAACATTTTGCCATAGCTCGCTTCGTTTCCGAGATATTTGCAGATTTATCTCAAGGGAAGGGGCCTGACGGACATATTTCGAGATATTTCTTCTTCTTGTTGTTCTTCTTCTGCACAGCTAAACTGGAAGTGGCATTTCCAGCTCGCAATAGTGCAGAGTTATCTCAAAGAAAGGGGCCACGGTGTTTCTGTATCTCTATTATGTTGGTGCGGCTTCGGAACTTTTAAATATCTTGATATATCTCGAGAACTACGCATCTGATCAAAGAATATCATAGAACATAAAAAGTAGGAAACTTAATTCTCTACAAATAAGGTCTCTTAACATTTTTCCATAGCTCGCTTCGTTTCCGAGATATTTGCAGATATATCTCAAGGGAAGGGGCCTGACGGACATATTTCGAGATATTTCTTCTTCTTGTTGTCCTTCTTCTGCACAGCTAAGCTGGAAGTGGCATTTGCAGCTCGCAATAGTGCAGAGTTATCTCAAAGAAAGGTGCCACGGTGTTTCTGTATCTCTATTATGTTGGTGCGGCTTCGGAACTTTTAAATATCTTGATATATCTCGAGAACTACGCATCTGATCAAAAAATATCGTAAAACATAAAAAATAGGAAACCTAATTCTCTACAAAAAAGGTCTCTTAACATTTTGCCATAGCTCGCTTCGTTTCCGAGATATTTGCAGATTTATCTCAAGGGAAGGGGCCTGACGGACATATTTCGAGATATTTCTTCTTCTTGTTGTTCTTCTTCTGCACAGCTAAGCTGGAAGTGGCATTTGCAGCTCGCAATAGTGCAGAGTTATCTCAAAGAAAGGGGCCACGGTGTTTCTGTATCTCTATTATGTTGGTGCGGCTTCGGAACTTTTAAATATCTTGATATATCTCGAGAACTACGCATCTGATCAAAAAATAGCATAGAACATAAAAAGTAGGAACCTTAATTCTCTATAAAAAAGGTCTCTTAACATTTTGCCATAGCTCGCTTCGTTTCCGAGATATTTGCAGATTTATCTCGAGGGAAGGGGCCTGACGGACATATTTCGAGATATTTCTTCTTCTTGTTGTTCTTCTTCTGCACAGCTAACTGGAAGTGGCATTTGCTGCTCGCACTAGTGCAGAGTTATCTCAAAGAAAGGGGCCACGGTGTTTCTGTATCTCTATTCTGTTGGTGCGGCTTCGGAACTTTTCAATATCTCGATATATCTCGAAAACGACGCTTCTGATCAAAAAATATCATAGAACATAAATTGTAGGAAATATAATTCTCTACAAAAAAGGTCTCTTACGATTTTGCCATAGCTCGTTTCGTTTCCGAGATATTTGCAGATATATCTCAAGGGAAGGGTCCTGACGGACATATTTCGGGATATTTCTTCTTCTTGTTGTTCTTCTTCTGCACAGCTAAACTGGAAGTGGCATTCCCAGCTCGCAATAGTGCAGAGTTATCTCAAAGAAAGGGGCCACGGTGTTTCTGTATCTCTATTATGTTGGTGCCGCTTCGGAACTTTTAAATATCTGGATATATCTCAAGAACTACGCCTCTGATCACGAAATATCATTGAACATAAAAAGTAGGAAACTTAATTCTCTACAAAAAAGGTCTCTTAACACTTTGCCATAGCTCGCTTCGTTTCCGAGATATTTGCAGATTTATCTCAAGGGAAGGGGCCTGACGGACATATTTCGAGATATTTCTTTTTCTTGTTCTTCTTCTTCTGCACAGCTAAGCTGGAAGTGGCATTTGCAGCTCGCAATAGTGCAGAGTTATCTCAAAGAAAGGGGCCACGGTGTTTCTGTATCTCTATTATGTTGGTGCGGCTTCGGAACTTTTAAATATCTTGATATATCTCGAGAACTACGCATCTGATCGAAAAATATCATAGAACATAGAAAGTAGGAAACTTAATTCTCTACAAAAAAGGTCTCTCAACATTTTGCCATAGCTCGCTTCGTTTCTGAGATATTTGCAGATTTATCTCAAGGGAAGGGGCCTGACGGACATATTTCGAGATATTTCTTCTTCTTGTTGTTCTTCTCCTGCACAGCTAAGCTGGAAGTGGCATTTGCAGCTCGCAATAGTGCAGAGTTATCTCAAAGAAAGGGGCCACGGTGTTTCTGTATCTCTATTATGTTGGTGCGGCTTCGGAACTTTTAAATATCTTGATATATCTCGAGAACTACGCATCTGATCAAAAAATATCATACAACATAAAAAGTCGGAAACTTAATTCTCTACAAAAAAGGTCTCTTAACATTTTGCCATAGCTCGCTTCGTTTCCGAGATATTTGCAGATTTATCTCGAGGGAAGGGGCCTGACGGACATATTACGAGATATTTCTTCTTCTTGTTGTTCTTCTTCTGCACAGCTAAGCTGGAAGCGGCATTTGCGGCTCGCACTAGTGCAGAGTTATCCCGAAGTAAGGGGCCACGGTGTTTCTGTATCTCTATTATGTTGGTGCGGCTTCGGAACTTTTAAATATCTTGATATATCTCGAGAACTACACATCTGATCAAAAAATATCATAGAACGTAAAAAGTAGGAAACTTAATTCTCTACAAATAAAGTCTCTAAACATTTTGCCATAGCTCGCTTCGTTTCCGAGATATTTGCAGATATATCTCAAGGGAAGCGGCCTGACGGACATATTTCGAGATATTTCTTCTTCTTGCTGTTCTTCTCCTGCACAGCTAAGCTGGAAGTGGCATTTGCAGCTCGCAATAGTGCAGAGTTATCTCAAAGAAAGGGGCCACGGTGTTTCTGTATCTCTATTATGTTGGTGCGGCTTCGGAACTTTTAAATATCTTGATATATCTCGAGAACTACGCATCTGATCAAAAAATATCATAGAACATAAAAAGTAGGAAACTTAATTCTCTACAAAAAAGGTCTCTTAACATTTTGCCATAGCTCGCTTCGTTTCCGAGATATTTGCAGATTTATCTCAAGGGAAGGGGCCTGACGGACATATTTCGAGATATTTCTTCTTCTTGTTGTTCTTCTTCTGCACAGCTAAGCTGGAAGTGGCATTTGCAGCTCGCAATAGTGCAGAGTTATCTCAAAGAAAGGGGCCACGGTGTTTCTGTATCTCTATTATGTTGGTGCGGCTTCGGAACTTTTAAATATCTTGATATATCTCGAGAACTACGCATCTGATCAAAAAATAGCATAGAACATAAAAAGTAGGAACCTTAATTCTCTATAAAAAAGGTCTCTTAACATTTTGCCATAGCTCGCTTCGTTTCCGAGATATTTGCAGATTTATCTCGAGGGAAGGGGCCTGACGGACATATTTCGAGATATTTCTTCTTCTTGTTGTTCTTCTTCTGCACAGCTAACTGGAAGTGGCATTTGCGGCTCGCACTAGTGCAGAGTTATCCCGAAGTAAGGGGCCACGGTGTTTCTGTATCTCTATTATGTTGGTGCGGCTTCGGAACTTTTAAATATCTTGATATATCTCGAGAACTACACATCTGATCAAAAAATATCATAGAACGTAAAAAGTAGGAAACTTAATTCTCTACAAATAAAGTCTCTAAACATTTTGCCATAGCTCGCTTCGTTTCCGAGATATTTGCAGATATATCTCAAGGGAAGCGGCCTGACGGACATATTTCGAGATATTTCTTCTTCTTGCTGTTCTTCTCCTGCACAGCTAAGCTGGAAGTGGCATTTGCAGCTCGCAATAGTGCAGAGTTATCTCAAAGAAAGGGGCCACGGTGTTTCTGTATCTCTATTATGTTGGTGCGGCTTCGGAACTTTTAAATATCTTGATATATCTCGAGAACTACGCATCTGATCAAAAAATATCATAGAACATAAAAAGTAGGAAACTTAATTCTCTACAAAAAAGGTCTCTTAACATTTTGCCATAGCTCGCTTCGTTTCCGAGATATTTGCAGATTTATCTCAAGGGAAGGGGCCTGACGGACATATTTCGAGATATTTCTTCTTCTTGTTGTTCTTCTTCTGCACAGCTAAGCTGGAAGTGGCATTTGCAGCTGGCAATAGTGCAGAGTTACCTCAAAGAAAGGGGCCACGGTGTTTCTGTATCTCTATTATGTTGGTGCCGCTTCGGAACTTTTAAATATCTGGATATATCTCAAGAACTACGCATCTGATCAAAAAATATCATAGAACATAAAAAGTCGGAAACTTAATTCTCTACAAAAAAGGTCTCTTAACATTTTGCCATAGCTCGCTTCGTTTCCGAGATATTTGCAGATTTATCTCGAGGGAAGGGGCCTGACGGACATATTTCGAGATATTTCTTCTTCTTGTTGTTCTTCTTCTGCACAGCTAAGCTGGAAGCGGCATTTGCGGCTCGCACTAGTGCAGAGTTATCCCGAAGTAAGGGGCCACGGTGTTTCTGTATCTCTATTATGTTGGTGCCGCTTCGGAACTTTTAAATATCTGGATATATCTCGAGAACTACGCATCTGATCAAAAAATATCATTGAACATAAAAAGTAGGAAACTTAATTCTCTACAAAAAAGGTCTCTTAACATTTTGCCATAGCTCGCTTCGTTTCCGAGATATTTGCAGATATATCTCAAGGGAAGGGTCCTGACGGACATATTTCGGGATATTTCTTCTTCTTGTTGTTCTTCTTCTGCACAGCTAAACTGGAAGTGGCATTTCCAGCTCGCAATAGTGCAGAGTTATCTCAAAGAAAGGGGCCACGGTGTTTCTGTATCTCTATTATGTTGGTGCGGCTTCGGAACTTTTAAATATCTTGATATATATCGAGAACTACGCATCTGATCGAAAAATGTCATAGAACATAAAAAGTAGGAAACTTAATTCTCTACAAAAAAGGTCTCTTAACATTTTGCCATAGCTCGCTTCGTTTCCGAGATATTTGCAGATTTATCTCAAGGGAAGGGGCCTGACGGACATATTTCGAGATATTTCTTCTTCTTGTTGTTCTTCTTCTGCACAGCTAAGCTGGAAGTGGCATTTGCAGCGCGCAATAGTGCAGAGTTATCTCAAAGAAAGGGGCCACGGTGTTTCTGTATCTCTGTTATGTTGGTGCGGCTTCGGAACTTTTAAATATCTTGATATATCTCGAGAACTACGCATCTGATCAAGAAATATCATAGAACATAAAAAGTAGGAAACCTAATTTTCTACAAAAAAGGTCTCTTAACATTTTGCCGTAGCTGGCTTCGTTTCCGATATATTTGCAGATTTATCTCAAGGGAAGGGGCCTGACGGACATATTTCGAGATATTTCTTCTTCTTGTTGTTCTTCTCCTGCACAGCTAAGCTGGAAGTGGCATTTGCAGCTCGCAATAGTGCAGAGTTATCTCAAAGAAAGGGGCCACGGTGTTTCTGTATCTCTATTATGTTGGTGCGGCTTCGGAACTTTTAAATATCTTGATATATCTCGAGAACTACGCATCTGATCAAAAAATATCATACAACATAAAAAGTCGGAAACTTAATTCTCTACAAAAAAGGTCTCTTAACATTTTGCCATAGCTCGCTTCGTTTCCGAGATATTTGCAGATTTATCTCGAGGGAAGGGGCCTGACGGACATATTACGAGATATTTCTTCTTCTTGTTGTTCTTCTTCTGCACAGCTAAGCTGGAAGCGGCATTTGCGGCTCGCACTAGTGCAGAGTTATCCCGAAGTAAGGGGCCACGGTGTTTCTGTATCTCTATTATGTTGGTGCGGCTTCGGAACTTTTAAATATCTTGATATATCTCGAGAACTACACATCTGATCAAAAAATATCATAGAACGTAAAAAGTAGGAAACTTAATTCTCTACAAATAAAGTCTCTAAACATTTTGCCATAGCTCGCTTCGTTTCCGAGATATTTGCAGATATATCTCAAGGGAAGCGGCCTGACGGACATATTTCGAGATATTTCTTCTTCTTGCTGTTCTTCTCCTGCACAGCTAAGCTGGAAGTGGCATTTGCAGCTCGCAATAGTGCAGAGTTATCTCAAAGAAAGGGGCCACGGTGTTTCTGTATCTCTATTATGTTGGTGCGGCTTCGGAACTTTTAAATATCTTGATATATCTCGAGAACTACGCATCTGATCAAAAAATATCATAGAACATAAAAAGTAGGAAACTTAATTCTCTACAAAAAAGGTCTCTTAACATTTTGCCATAGCTCGCTTCGTTTCCGAGATATTTGCAGATTTATCTCAAGGGAAGGGGCCTGACGGACATATTTCGAGATATTTCTTCTTCTTGTTGTTCTTCTTCTGCACAGCTAAGCTGGAAGTGGCATTTGCAGCTGGCAATAGTGCAGAGTTACCTCAAAGAAAGGGGCCACGGTGTTTCTGTATCTCTATTATGTTGGTGCCGCTTCGGAACTTTTAAATATCTGGATATATCTCAAGAACTACGCATCTGATCAAAAAATATCATAGAACATAAAAAGTCGGAAACTTAATTCTCTACAAAAAAGGTCTCTTAACATTTTCCCATAGCTCGCTTCGTTTCCGAGATATTTGCAGATTTATCTCGAGGGAAGGGGCCTGACGGACATATTTCGAGATATTTCTTCTTCTTGTTGTTCTTCTTCTGCACAGCTAAGCTGGAAGCGGCATTTGCGGCTCGCACTAGTGCAGAGTTATCCCGAAGTAAGGGGCCACGGTGTTTCTGTATCTCTATTATGTTGGTGCCGCTTCGGAACTTTTAAATATCTGGATATATCTCGAGAACTACGCATCTGATCAAAAAATATCATTGAACATAAAAAGTAGGAAACTTAATTCTCTACAAAAAAGGTCTCTTAACATTTTGCCATAGCTCGCTTCGTTTCCGAGATATTTGCAGATTTATCTCAAGGGAAGGGTCCTGACGGACATATTTCGGGATATTTCTTCTTCTTGTTGTTCTTCTTCTGCACAGCTAAACTGGAACTGGCATTTCCAGCTCGCAATAGTGCAGAGTTATCTCAAAGAAAGGGGCCACGGTGTTTCTGTATCTCTATTACGTTGGTGCGGCTTCGGAACTTTTAAATATCTTGATATATATCGAGAACTACGCATCTGATCGAAAAATGTCATAGAACATAAAAAGTAGGAAACTTAATTCTGTACAAAAAAGGTCTCTTAACATTTTGCCATAGCTCGCTTCGTTTCCGAGATATTTGCAGATATATCTCAAGGGAAGGGGCCTGACGGACATATTTCGAGATATTTCTTCTTCTTGTTGTTCTTCTTCTGCACAGCTAAACTGGAAGTGGCATTTGCAGCTCGCAATAGTGCAGAGGTATCTCAAAGAAAGGGGCCACGGTGTTTCTGTATCTCTATTATGTTGGTGCGGCTTCGGAACTTTAAAATATCTTGATATATCCCGAGAACTACACATCTGATCAAAAAATATCATAGAACGTAAAAAGTAGGAAACTTAATTCTCTACAAATAAAGTCTCTAAACATTTTGCCATAGCTCGCTTCGTTTCCGAGATATTTGCAGATTTATCTCAAGGGAAGGGGCCTGACGGACATATTTCGAGATATTTCTTCTTCTAGTTGTTCTTCTTCTGCCCAGCTAAGCTGGAAGTGGCATTTGCAGCTCGCAATAGTTCAGAGTTATATCAAAGAAAGGGGCCACGGTGTTTCTGTATCTCTATTATGTTGGTGCGGATTCGGAACTTTTAAATATCTCGATATATCTCGAAAACTACGCATCTGATCAAAAAATATCATAGAACATAAAAAGTAGCAAACTTAATTCTCTACAAAAAAGGTCTCTTAACATTTTGCCATAGCTCGCTTCGTTTCCGAGATATTTGCAGATTTATCTCGAGGGAAGGGGCCTGACGGACATATTTCGAGATATTTCTTCTTCTTGTTGTTCTTCTTCTGCACAGCTAAGCTGGAAGTGGCATTTGCGGCTCGCACTAGTGCAGAGTTATCTCAAAGAAAGGGGCCACGGTGTTTCTGTATCTCTATTATGTTGGTGCGCCTTCGGAACTTTTAAATATCTTGATATATCTCGAAAACTACGCATCTGAGCAAAAAATATCATAGAACATAAAAAGTAGGAAACTTAATTCTCTACAAAAAAGGTCTCTTAACATTTTGCCATAGCTCGCTTCGTTTCCGAGATATTTGCAGATTTATCTCGAGGGAAGGGGCCTGACGGACATATTTCGAGATATTTCTTCTTCTTGTTGTTCTTCTTCTGCACAGCTAAGCTGGAAGCGGCATTTGCGGCTCGCACTAGTGCGGAGTTATCTCGAAGAAAGGGGCCACGGTGTTTCTGTATCTCTATTATGTTGGTGCGGCTTCGGAACTTTTAAATGTCTCGATATATCTCGAAAACTACGCTTCTGATCAAAAAATATCGTAGAACATAAATTGTAGGAAACATAATTCTCTACAAGAAAGGTCTCTTAACATTTTGCCATAGCTCGTTTCGTTTCCGAGATATTTGCAGATATATCTCAAGGGAAGGGGCCTGACGGACATATTTCGAGATATTTCTTCTTCTTGTTGTTCTTCTTCTGCACAGCTAAACTGGAAGTGGCATTTGCAGCTCGCAATAGTGCAGAGTTATCTCAAAGAAAGGGGCCACTGTGTTTCTGTATCTCTATTATGTTGGTGCGGCTTCGGAACTTTTAAATATCTTGATATATGTCAAGAACTACGCTTCTGATCAAAAAATATCATAGAACATAAATTGTAGGAAACATAATTCTCTACAAGAAAGGTCTCTTAACATTTTGCCATAGCTCGTTTGGTTTCCGAGATATTTGCAGATATATCTCAAGGGAAGGGGCCTGACGGACATATTTCGAGATATTTCTTCTTCTTGTTGTTCTTGTTCTGCACAGCTAAACTGGAAGTGCCATTTCCAGCTCGCAATAGTGCAGAGCTATCTCAAAGAAAGGGGCCACGGTGTTTCTGTATCTCTATTATGTTGGTGCGGCTTCGGAACTTTTAAATGTCTCGATATATCTCGAAAACTACGCTTCTGATCAAAAAATATCATAGAAGATAAATTGTAGGAAACATAATTCTCTACAAGAAAGGTCTCTTAACATTTTGCCATAGCTCGTTTCGTTTCCGAGATATGTGCAGACTTATCTCAAGGGAAGGGGCCTGACGGACATATTTCGAGATATTTCTTCTTCTTGTTGTTCTTCTTCTGCACAGCTAAGCTGGAAGTGGCATTTGCAGCTCGCAATAGTGCAGAGTTATCTCAAAGAAAGGGGCCACGGTGTTTCTGTATCTCTATTATGTTGGTGCGGCTTCGGAACTTTTAAATATCTTGATATATCTCGAGAACTATGCATCTGATCAAAAAATATCATAGAACATAAAAAGTAGGAAACTTAATTCTCTACAAATAAGGTCTCTTAACATTTTGCAATAGCTCGCTTCGTTTCCGAGATATTTGCAGATTTATCTCAAGGGAAGGGGCCTGACGGACATATTTCGAGATATTTCTTCTTCTTGTTGTTCTTCTTCTGCACAGCTAAGCTGGAAGCGGCATTTGCGGCTCGCACTAGTGCGGAGTTATCTCAAAGAAAGGGGCCACGGTGTTTCTGTATCTCTATTATGTTGGTGCGGCTTCGGAACTTTTAAATATCTTGATATATCTCGAAAACTACGCTTCTGCTCAAAAAATATCATAGAACATAAATTGTAGGAAACATAATTCTCTACAAGAAAGGTCTCTTAACATTTTGCCATAGCTCGTTTCGTTTCCGAGATATTTGCAGATATATCTCAAGGGAAGGGGCCTGACGGACATATTTCGAGATATTTCTTCTTCTTGTTGTTCTTCTTCTGCACAGCTAAACTGGAAGTGCCATTTCCAGCTCGCAATAGTGCAGAGTTATCTCAAAGAAAGGGGCCACGGTGTTTCTGTATCTCTATTATGTTGGTGCGGCTTCGGAACTTTTAAATGTCTCGATATATCTCGAAAACTACGCTTCTGATCAAAAAATATCATAGAACATAAATTGTAGGAAACATAATTCTCTACAAGAAAGGTCTCTTAACATTTTGCCATAGCTCGTTTCGTTTCCGAGATATTTGCAGATATATCTCAAGGGAAGGGGCCTGACGGACATATTTCGAGATATTTCTTCTTCTTGTTGTTCTTCTTCTGCACAGCTAAACTGGAAGTGCCATTTCCAGCTCGCAATAGTGCAGAGTAATCTCAAAGAAAGGGGCCACGGTGTTTCTGTATCTCTATTATGTTGGTGCGGCTTCGGAACTTTTAAATATCTTGATATATCTCGAGAACTACGCATCTGATCAAAAAATATCATAGAACATAAAAAGTAGGAAACTTAATTCTCTACAAAAAAGGTCTCTTAACATTTTGCCATAGCTCGCTTCGTTTCCGAGATATGTGCAGATTTATCTCAAGGGAAGGGGCCTGACGGACATATTTCGAGATATTTCTTCTTCTTGTTGTTCTTCTTCTGCACAGCTAAGCTGGAAGTGGCATTTGCAGCTCGCAATAGTGCAGAGTTTTCTCAAAGAAAGGGGCCACGGTGTTTCTGTATCTCTATTATGTTGGTGCGGCTTCGGAACTTTTAAATATCTTGATATATGTCAAGAACTACGCATCTGATCAAAAAATATCATAGAACATAAAAAGTGGGAAACTTAATTCTCTACAAAAAAGGTCTCTTAACATTTTGCCATAGCTCGCTTCGTTTCCGAGATATTTGCAGATCTATCTCAAGGGAAGGGGCCTGACGGACATATTTCGAAATATTTCTTCTTCTTGTTGTTCTTCTTCTGCACAGCTAAACTGGAAGTGGCATTTCCAGCTCGCAATAGTGCAGAGTTATCTCAAAGAAAGGGGCCACGGTGTTTCTGTATCTCTATTATGTTGGTGAGGCTTCGGAACTTTTAAATATCTTGATATATCTCGAGAACTACGCATCTGATCAAAAAATATCATAGAACATAAAAAGTAGGAAACTTAATTCTCTACAAAAAAGGTCTCTTAACATTTTGCCATAGCGCGCATCGTTTCCGAGATATTTGCAGTTTTATCTCGAGGGAAGGGGCCTGAAGGACATATTTCGAGATATTTCTTCTTCTTGTTGTTCTTCTTCTGCACAGCTAAGCTGGAAGTGGCATTTGCGGCTCGCACTAGTGCAGAGTTATCTCAAAGAAAGGGGCCACGGTGATTCTGTATCTCTATTATGTTGGTGCGGCTTCGGAACTTTTAAATATCTCGATATATCTCGAAAACTACGCTTCTGATCAAAAAATATCATACAACATAAATTGTAGGAAACATAATTCTCTACAAAAAAGGTCTCTTAACATTTTGCCATAGCTCGTTTCCTTTCCGAGATATTTGCAGATATATCTCAAGGGAAGGGGCCTGACGGACATATTTCGAGATATTTCTTCTTCTTGTTGTTCTTCTTCTGCACAGCTAAACTGGAAGTGCCATTTCCAGCTCGCAATAGTGCAGAGTTATCTCAAAGAAAGGGGCCACGGTGTTTCTGTATCTCTATTATGTTGGTGCGGCTTCGGAACTTTAAAATATCTTGATATATCTCGAGAACAACGCATCTGATCAAAAAATATCATAGAACATAAAAAGTAGGAAACTTAATTCTCTACCAAAAAGGTCTCTTAACATTTTGCCATAGCTCGCTTCGTTTCCGAGATATATGCAGATTTATCTCAAGGGAAGGGGCCTGACGGACATATTTCGAGATATTTCTTCTTCTTGTTGTTCTTCTTCTGCACAGCTAAGCTGGAAGTGGCATTTGCAGCTCGCAATAGTGCAGAGTTATCTCAAAGAAAGAGGCCACGGTGTTTCTGTACCTCTATTATGTTGGTGCAGCTTCGGCACTTTTAAATATCTTGATATATCTCGAGAACTACGCATCTGATCAAAAAATATCATAGAAGATAAATAGTAGAAAACGAATTCTCTACAAAAAAGGTCTCTTAACATTTTGCCATAGCTCGCTTCGTTTCCGAGATATATGCAGATTTATCTCAAGGGAAGGGGCCTGACTGACATATTTCGAGATATTTCTTCTTCTTGTTGTTCTTCTTCTGCACAGCTAAGCTGGAAGTGGCATTTGCAGCTCGCAATAGTGCAGAGTTATCTCAAAGAAAGGGGCCACGGTGTTTCTGTATCTCTATTATGTTGGTGCGGCTTCGGAACTTTTAAATATCTTGATATATCTCGAGAACTACGCATCTGATCAAAAAATATCATAGAACATAAAAAGTAGCAAACTTAATTGTCTACAAATAAAGTCTCTTAACATTTTGCCATAGCTCGCTTCGTTTCCGAGATATTTGCAGATTTATCTCAAGGGAAGGGGCCTGACGGACATATTTCGAGATATTTCTTCTTCTTGTTGTTCTTCTTCTGCACAGCTAAGCTGGAAGTGGCATTTGCGGCTCGCACTAGTGCAGAGTTATCTCAAAGAAAGGGGCCACGGTGTTTCTGTATCTCTATTATGTTGGTGCGGCTTCGGAACTTTTAAATATCTCGATATATCTCGAAAACTACTCTTCTGCTCAAAAAATATCATAGAACATAAATTGTAGGAAACATAATTCTCTACAAAGAAGGTCTCTTAACATTTTGCCATAGCTCGCTTCGTTTCCGAGATATTTGCAGATATATCTCAACTGAAGGGGCCTGACGGACATATTTCGCGATATTTCTTCTTCTTGTTGTTCTTCTTCTGCACAGCTAAGCTGGAACTGGCGTTTGCAGCTCGCAATAGTGCAGAGTTATCTCAAAGAAAGGGGCCACGGTGTTTCTATATCTCTATTATGTTGGTGCGGCTTCGGAACTTTTAAATATCTCGATATATCTCGAAAACTACGCTTCTGATCAAAAAATATCATAGAACATAAATTGTAGGAAACATAATTCTCTACAAAAAACGTCTCTTAACATTTTGCCATAGCTCGCTTCGTTTCCGAGATATTTGCAGATTCAGCTCAAAGGAACGTGCCTGACGGACATATTTCGAGATATTTCTTCTTCTTGTTGTTCTTCTTCTGCACAGCTAAGCTGGAAGTGGCATTTGCAGCGCGCAATAGTGCAGAGTTATCTCAAAGAAAGGGGCCACGGTGTTTCTGTATCTCTATTATGTTGGTGCGGCTTCGGAACTTTTAAATATCTTGATATATCTCGAGAACTACGCATCTGATCAAAAAATATCATAGAACGTAAAAAGTAGGAAACTTAATTCTCTACAAATAAAGTCTCTTAACATTTTGCCATAGCTCGCTTCGTTTCCGAGATATTTGCAGATTTATCTCAAGGGAAGGGGCCTGACGGACATATTTCGAGATATTTCTTCTTCTTGTTGTTCTTCTTCTGCACAGCTAAGCTGGAAGTGGCATTTGCGGCTCGCACTAGTGCAGAGTTATCTCAAAGAAAGGGGCCACGGTGTTTCTGTATCTCTATTATGTTGGTGCGGCTTCGGAACTTTTAAATATCTCGATATATCTCGAAAACTACGCTTCTGATCAAAAAATATCATAGAACATAAATTGTAGGAAACGTAATTCTCTACAAAAAAGGTCTCTTAACATTTTGCCATAGCTCGCTTCCTTTCCGAGATATTTGCAGATATATCTCAAGGGAAGGGGCCAGACGGACATATTTCGAGATATTTCTTCTTCTTGTTGTTCTTCTTCCGCACAGCTAAGCTGGAAGTGGCATTTACAGCTTGCAATAGTGCAGAGTTATCTCAAAGAAAGGGGCCACGGTGTTTCTGTATCTCTATTATGTTGGTGCGGCTTCGGAACTTTTAAATATCTTGATATATCTCGAAAACTACGCTTCTGCTCAAAAAATATCATAGAACATAAATTGTAGGAAACATAATTCTCTACAAGAAAGGTCTCTTAACATTTTGCCATAGCTCGTTTCGTTTCCGAGATATTTGCAGATATATCTCAAGGGAAGGGGCCTGACGGACATATTTCGAGATATTTCTTCTTCTTGTTGTTCTTCTTCTGCACAGCTAAACTGGAAGTGCCATTTCCAGCTCGCAATAGTGCAGAGTTATCTCAAAGAAAGGGGCCACGGTGTTTCTGTATCTCTATTATGTTGGTGCGGCTTCGGAACTTTTAAATGTCTCGATATATCTCGAAAACTACGCTTCTGATCAAAAAATATCATAGAACATAAATTGTAGGAAACATAATTCTCTACAAGAAAGGTCTCTTAACATTTTGCCATAGCTCGTTTCGTTTCCGAGATATTTGCAGATATATCTCAAGGGAAGGGGCCTGACGGACATATTTCGAGATATTTCTTCTTCTTGTTGTTCTTCTTCTGCACAGCTAAACTGGAAGTGCCATTTCCAGCTCGCAATAGTGCAGAGTTATCTCAAAGAAAGGGGCCACGGTGTTTCTGTATCTCTATTATGTTGGTGCGGCTTCGGAACTTTTAAATATCTTGATATATCTCGAGAACTACGCATCTGATCAAAAAATATCATAGAACATAAAAAGTAGGAAACTTAATTCTCTACAAAAAAGGTCTCTTAACATTTTGCCATAGCTCGCTTCGTTTCCGAGATATGTGCAGATTTATCTCAAGGGAAGGGGCCTGACGGACATATTTCGAGATATTTCTTCTTCTTGTTGTTCTTCTTCTGCACAGCTAAGCTGGAAGTGGCATTTGCAGCTCGCAATAGTGCAGAGTTTTCTCAAAGAAAGGGGCCACGGTGTTTCTGTATCTCTATTATGTTGGTGCGGCTTCGGAACTTTTAAATATCTTGATATATGTCAAGAACTACGCATCTGATCAAAAAATATCATAGAACATAAAAAGTAGGAAACTTAATTCTCTACAAAAAAGGTCTCTTAACATTTTGCCATAGCTCGCTTCGTTTCCGAGATATTTGCAGATCTATCTCAAGGGAAGGGGCCTGACGGACATATTTCGAAATATTTCTTCTTCTTGTTGTTCTTCTTCTGCACAGCTAAACTGGAAGTGGCATTTCCAGCTCGCAATAGTGCAGAGTTATCTCAAAGAAAGGGGCCACGGTGTTTCTGTATCTCTATTATGTTGGTGCGGCTTCGGAACTTTTAAATATCTTGATATATCTCGAGAACTACGCATCTGATCAAAAAATATCATAGAACATAAAAAGTAGGAAACTTAATTCTCTACAAAAAAGGTCTCTTAACATTTTGCCATAGCGCGCATCGTTTCCGAGATATTTGCAGTTTTATCTCGAGGGAAGGGGCCTGAAGGACATATTTCGAGATATTTCTTCTTCTTGTTGTTCTTCTTCTGCACAGCTAAGCTGGAAGTGGCATTTGCGGCTCGCACTAGTGCAGAGTTATCTCAAAGAAAGGGGCCACGGTGATTCTGTATCTCTATTATGTTGGTGCGGCTTCGGAACTTTTAAATATCTCGATATATCTCGAAAACTACGCTTCTGATCAAAAAATATCATAGAACATAAATTGTAGGAAACATAATTCTCTACAAAAAAGGTCTCTTAACATTTTGCCATAGCTCGTTTCCTTTCCGAGATATTTGCAGATATATCTCAAGGGAAGGGGCCTGACGGACATATTTCGAGATATTTCTTCTTCTTGTTGTTCTTCTTCTGCACAGCTAAACTGGAAGTGCCATTTCCAGCTCGCAATAGTGCAGAGTTATCTCAAAGAAAGGGGCCACGGTGTTTCTGTATCTCTATTATGTTGGTGCGGCTTCGGAACTTTAAAATATCTTGATATATCTCGAGAACAACGCATCTGATCAAAAAATATCATAGAACATAAAAAGTAGGAAACTTAATTCTCTACCAAAAAGGTCTCTTAACATTTTGCCATAGCTCGCTTCGTTTCCGAGATATATGCAGATTTATCTCAAGGGAAGGGGCCTGACGGACATATTTCGAGATATTTCTTCTTCTTGTTGTTCTTCTTCTGCACAGCTAAGCTGGAAGTGGCATTTGCAGCTCGCAATAGTGCAGAGTTATCTCAAAGAAAGAGGCCACGGTGTTTCTGTACCTCTATTATGTTGGTGCAGCTTCGGCACTTTTAAATATCTTGATATATCTCGAGAACTACGCATCTGATCAAAAAATATCATAGAAGATAAATAGTAGAAAACGAATTCTCTACAAAAAAGGTCTCTTAACATTTTGCCATAGCTCGCTTCGTTTCCGAGATATATGCAGATTTATCTCAAGGGAAGGGGCCTGACTGACATATTTCGAGATATTTCTTCTTCTTGTTGTTCTTCTTCTGCACAGCTAAGCTGGAAGTGGCATTTGCAGCTCGCAATAGTGCAGAGTTATCTCAAAGAAAGGGGCCACGGTGTTTCTGTATCTCTATTATGTTGGTGCGGCTTCGGAACTTTTAAATATCTTGATATATCTCGAGAACTACGCATCTGATCAAAAAATATCATAGAACATAAAAAGTAGCAAACTTAATTGTCTACAAATAAAGTCTCTTAACATTTTGCCATAGCTCGCTTCGTTTCCGAGATATTTGCAGATTTATCTCAAGGGAAGGGGCCTGACGGACATATTTCGAGATATTTCTTCTTCTTGTTGTTCTTCTTCTGCACAGCTAAGCTGGAAGTGGCATTTGCGGCTCGCACTAGTGCAGAGTTATCTCAAAGAAAGGGGCCACGGTGTTTCTGTATCTCTATTATGTTGGTGCGGCTTCGGAACTTTTAAATATCTCGATATATCTCGAAAACTACTCTTCTGCTCAAAAAATATCATAGAACATAAATTGTAGGAAACATAATTCTCTACAAAGAAGGTCTCTTAACATTTTGCCATAGCTCGCTTCGTTTCCGAGATATTTGCAGATATATCTCAACTGAAGGGGCCTGACGGACATATTTCGAGATATTTCTTCTTCTTGTTGTTCTTCTTCTGCACAGCTAAACTGGAAGTGGCATTTCCGGCTCGCAATAGTGCAGAGTTATCTCAAAGAAAGGGGCCACGGTGTTTCTGTATCTCTATTATGTTGGTGCGGCTTCGGATCTTTTAAATATCTTGATATATCTCGAGAACTACGCATCTGATCAAAAAATATCATAGAACATAAAAAGTAGGAAACTTAATTCTCTACAAAAAAGGTCTCTTAACATTTTGCCATAGCTCGCTTCGTTTCCGAGATATTTGCAGATGTATCTCAAGGGAAGGGGCCTGACGGACATATTTCGAGATATTTCTTCTTCTTGTTGTTCTTCTTCTGCACAGCTAAGCTGGAAGTGGCACTTGCGGCTCGCACTAGTGCAGAGTTATCTCAAAGAAAGGGGCCACGGTGTTTCTGTATCTCTATTATGTTGGTGCGGCTTCGGAACTTTTAAATATCTTGATATATCTCGAGAACTACGCATCTGATCAAAAAATATCATAGAACATAAAAAGTAGGAAACTTAATTCTCTACAAATAAAGTCTCTAAACATTTTGCCATAGCTCGCTTCGTTTCCGAGATATTTGCAGATTTATCTCAAGGGAAGGGGCCTGACGGACATATTTCGAGATATTTCTTCTTCTTGTTGTTCTTCTTCTGCACAGCTAAGCTGGAAGTGGCGTTTGCAGCTCGCCATAGTGCAGAGTTATCTCAAAGAAAGGGGCCACGGTGTTTCTATATCTCTATTATGTTGGTGCGGCTTCGGAACTTTTAAATATCTCGATATATCCCGAAAACTACGCTTCTGATCAAAAAATATCATAGAACATAAATTGTAGGAAACATAATTCTCTACAAAAAACGTCTCTTAACATTTTGCCATAGCTCGCTTCGTTTCCGAGATATTTGCAGATTTATCTCAAGGGAAGGGGCCTGACGGACATATTTCGAGATATTTCTTCTTCTTGTTGTTCTTCTTCTGCATAGCTAAGCTGGAAGTGGCATTTACAGCTTGCAATAGTGCAGAGTTATCTCAAAGAAAGGGGCCACGGTGTTTCTGTATCTCTATTATGTTGGTGCGGCTTCGGAACTTTTAAATATCTCGATATATCTCGAAAACTACTCTTCTGCTCAAAAAATATCATAGAACATAAATTGTAGGAAACATAATTCTCTACAAAAAAGGTCTCTTAACATTTTGCCATAGCTCGCTTCGTTTCCGAGATATTTGCAGATATATCTCAAGGGAAGGGGCCTGACGGACATATTTCGCGATATTTCTTCTTCTTGTTGTTCTTCTTCTGCACAGCTAAGCTGGAACTGGCGTTTGCAGCTCGCAATAGTGCAGAGTTATCTCAAAGAAAGGGGCCACGGTGTTTCTATATCTCTATTATGTTGGTGCGGCTTCGGAACTTTTAAATATCTCGATATATCTCGAAAACTACGCTTCTGATCAAAAAATATCATAGAACATAAATTGTAGGAAACATAATTCTCTACAAAAAACGTCTCTTAACATTTTGCCATAGCTCGCTTCGTTTCCGAGATATTTGCAGATTCAGCTCAAAGGAACGTGCCTGACGGACATATTTCGAGATATTTCTTCTTCTTGTTGTTCTTCTTCTGCACAGCTAAGCTGGAAGTGGCATTTGCAGCGCGCAATAGTGCAGAGTTATCTCAAAGAAAGGGGCCACGGTGTTTCTGTATCTCTATTATGTTGGTGCGGCTTCGGAACTTTTAAATATCTTGATATATCTCGAGAACTACGCATCTGATCAAAAAATATCATAGAACATAAAAAGTAGGAAACTTAATTCTCTACAAATAAAGTCTCTTAACATTTTGCCATAGCTCGCTTCGTTTCCGAGATATTTGCAGATTTATCTCAAGGGAAGGGGCCTGACGGACATATTTCGAGATATTTCTTCTTCTTGTTGTTCTTCTTCTGCACAGCTAAGCTGGAAGTGGCATTTGCGGCTCGCACTAGTGCAGAGTTATCTCAAAGAAAGGGGCCACGGTGTTTCTGAATCTCTATTATGTTGGTGCGGCTTCGGAACTTTTAAATATCTCGATATATCTCGAAAACTACGCTTCTGATCAAAAAATATCATAGAACATAAATTGTAGGAAACGTAATTCTCTACAAAAAAGGTCTCTTAACATTTTGCCATAGCTCGCTTCGTTTCCGAGATATTTGCAGATATATCTCAAGGGAAGGGGCCAGACGGACATATTTCGAGATATTTCTTCTTCTTGTTGTTCTTCTTCCGCACAGCTAAGCTGGAAGTGGCATTTACAGCTTGCAATAGTGCAGAGTTATCTCAAAGAAAGGGGCCACGGTGTTTCTGTATCTCTATTATGTTGGTGCGGCTTCGGAACTTTTAAATATCTTGATATATCTCGAGAACTACGCATCTGATCAAAAAATATCATAGAACATAAAAAGTAGGAAACTTAATTCTCTACAAAAAAGGTCTCTTAACATTTTGCCATAGCTCGCTTCGTTTCCGAGATATTTGCAGATTTATCTCAAGGGAAGGGGCCTGACGGACATATTTCGAGATATTTCTTCTTCTTGTTGTTCTTCTTCTGCACAGCTAAACTGGAAGTGGCATTTCCAGCTCGCAATAGTGCAGAGTTATCTCAAAGAAAGGGGCCACGGTGTTTCTGTATCTCTATTATGTTGGTGCGGCTTCGGAACTTTTAAATATCTTGATATATCTCGAGAACTACGCATCTGATCAAAAAATATCATAGAACATAAAAAGTAGGAAACTTAATTCTCTACAAATAAAGTCTCTTAACATTTTGCCATAGCTCGCTTCGTTTCCGAGATATTTGCAGATTTATCTCAAGGGAAGGGGCCTGACGGACATATTTCGAGATATTTCTTCTTCTTGTTGTTCTTCTTCTGCACAGCTAAGCTGGAAGTGGCATTTGCGGCTCGCACTAGTGCAGAGTTATCTCAAAGAAAGGGGCCACGGTGTTTCTGTATCTCTATTATGTTGGTGCGGCTTCGGAACTTTTAAATATCTCGATATATCTCGAAAACTACGCTTCTGATCAAAAAATATCATAGAACATAAATTGTAGGAAACATAATTCTCTACAAAAAACGTCTCTTCACATTTTGCCATAGCTCGCTTCGTTTCCGAGATATTTGCAGATTCACCTCAAAGGAACGGGCCTGACGGACATATTTCGAGATATTTCTTCTTCTTGTTGTTCTTCTTCTGCACAGCTAAGCTGGAAGTGGCATTTCCAGCTCGCAATAGTGCAGAGTTATCTCAAAGAAAGGGGCCACGGTGTTTCTGTATCTCTATTATGTTGGTGCGGCTTCGGAACTTTTAAATATCTTGATATATCTCGAAAACTACGCTTCTGATCAAAAAATATCATAGAACATAAATTGTAGGAAACATAATTCTCTACAAAAAACGTCTCTTATCATTTTGCCATAGCTCGCTTCGTTTCCGAGATATTTGCAGATTCAGCTCAAAGGAACGGGCCTGACGGACATATTTCGAGATATTTCTTCTTCTTGTTGTTCTTCTTCTGCACAGCTAAGCTGGAAGTGGCATTTCCAGCTCGCAATAGTGCAGAGTTATCTCAAAGAAAGGGGCCACGGTGTTTCTGTATCTCTATTATGTTGGTGCGGCTTCGGAACTTTTAAATATCTTGATATATCTCGAGAACTACGCATCTGATCAAAAAATATCATAGAACATAAAAAGTAGGAAACTTAATTCTCTACAAAAAAGGTCTCTTAACATTTTGCCATAGCTCGCTTCGTTTCCGAGATATTTGCAGATTTATCTCAAGGGAAGGGGCCTGACGGACATATTTCGAGATATTTCTTCTTCTTGTTGTTCTTCTTCTGCACAGCTAAGCTGGAAGTGGCATTTGCGGCTTGCAATAGTGCAGAGTTATCTCAAAGAAAGGGGCCACGGTGTTTCTGTATCTCTATTATGTTGGTGCGGCTTCGGAACTTTTAAATATCTTGATATATCTCGAGAACTACGCATCTGATCAAAAAATATCATAGAACATCAAAAGTAGGAAACTTAATTCTCTACAAAAAAGGTCTCTTAACATTTTGCCATAGCTCGCTTCGTTTCCGAGATATTTGGAGATTTATCTCAAGGGAAGGGGCCTGACGGACATATTTCGAGATATTTCTTCTTCTTGTTGTTCTTCTTCTGCACAGCTAAGCTGGAAGTGGCGTTTGCAGCTCGCAATAGTGCAGAGTTATCTCAAACAAAGGGGCCACGGTGTTTCTATATCTCTATTATGTTGGTGCGGCTTCGGAACTTTTAAATATCTCGATATATCTCGAAAACTACGCTTCTGAGCAAAAAATATCATACAACATAAATTGTAGGAAACATAATTCTCTACAAAAAACGTCTCTTAACATTTTGCCATAGCTCGCTTCGTTTCCGAGATATTTGCAGATTCAGCTCAAAGGAACGGGCCTGACGGACATATTTCGAGATATTTCTTCTTCTTGTTGTTCTTCTTCTGCACAGCTAAGCTGGAAGGGGCATTTACAGCTCACAATAGAGCAGAGTTATCTCAAAGAAAGGGGCCACGGTGTTTCTGTATCTCTATTATGTTGGTGCGGCTTCGGAACTTTTAAATATCTTGATATATCCCGAGAACTACGCATCTGATCAAAAAATATCATAGAACATAAAAAGTAGGAAACTTAATTCTCTACAAATAAAGTCTCTTAACATTTTGCCATAGCTCGCTTCGTTTCCGAGATATTTGCAGATTTATCTCAAGGGAAGGGGCCTGACGGACATATTTCGAGATATTTCGTCTTCTTGTTGTTCTTCTTCTGCACAGCTAAGCTGGAAGTGGCGTTTGCAGCTCGCAATAGTGCAGAGTTATCTCAAAGAAAGGGGCCACGGTGTTTCTATATCTCTATTATGTTGGTGCGGCTTCGGAACTTTTAAATATCTCGATATATCTCGAAAACTACGCTTCTGATCAAAAAATATCATAGAACATAAATTGTAGGAAACATAATTCTCTACAAAAATCGTCTCTTCAGATTTTGCCATAGCTCGCTTCGTTTCCGAGATATTTGCAGATTCACCTCAAAGGAACGGGCCTGACGGACATATTTCGAGATATTTCTTCTTCTTGTTGTTCTTCTTCTGCACAGCTAAGCTGGAAGTGGCATTTCCAGCTCGCAATAGTGCAGAGTTATCTCAAAGAAAGGGGCCACGGTGTTTCTGTATCTCTATTATGTTGGTGCGGCTTCGGAACTTTTAAATATCTCGATATATCTCGAAAACTACGCTTCTGAGCAAAAAATATCATAGAACATAAATTGTAGGAAACATAATTCTCTACAAAAAACGTCTCTTAACATTTTGCCATAGCTCGCTTCGTTTCCGAGATATTTGCAGATTCAGCTCAAAGGAACGGGCCTGACGGACATATTTCGAGATATTTCTTCTTCTTGTTGTTCTTCTTCTGCACAGCTAAGCTGGAAGTGGCATTTACAGCTCACAATAGAGCAGAGTTATCTCAAAGAAAGGGGCCACGGTGTTTCTGTATCTCTATTATGTTGGTGCGGCTTCGGAACTTTTAAATATCTTGATATATCCCGAGAACTACGCATCTGATCAAAAAATATCATAGAACATAAAAAGTAGGAAACTTAATTCTCTACAAAAAAGGTCTCTTAACATTTTGCCATAGCTCGCTTCGTTTCCGAGATATTTGCAGATTTACCTCAAGGGAAGGGGCCTGACGGACATATTTCGAGATATTTCTTCTTCTTGTTGTTCTTCTTCTGCACAGCTAAGCTGGAAGTGGCATTTGCGGCTTGCAATAGTGCAGAGTTATCTCAAAGAAAGGGGCCACGGTGTTTCTGTATCTCTATTATGTTGGTGCGGCTTCGGAACTTTTAAATATCTTGATATATCTCGAGAACTACGCATCTGATCAAAAAATATCATAGAACATAAAAAGTAGGAAACTTAATTCTCTACAAAAAAGGTCTCTTAACATTTTGCCATAGCTCGCTTCGTTTCCGAGATATTTGCAGATTTATCTCAAGGGAAGGGGCCTGACGGACATATTTCGAGATATTTCTTCTTCTTGTTGTTCTTCTTCTGCACAGCTAAGCTGGAAGTGGCATTTGCGGCTCGCACTAGTGCAGAGTTATCTCAAAGAAAGGGGCCACGGTGTTTCTGTATCTCTATTATGTTGGTGCGGCTTCGGAACTTTTAAATATCTCGATATATCTCGAAAACTACGCTTCTGATCAAAAAATATCATAGAAGATAAATTGTAGGAAACGTAATTCTCTACAAAAAAGGTCTCTTAACATTTTGCCATAGCTCGCTTCGTTTCCGAGATATTTGCAGATACATCTCAAGGGAAGGGGCCTGACGGACATATTTCGAGATATTTCTTCTTCTTGTTGTTCTTCTTCTGCACAGCTAAGCTGGAAGTGGCATTTGCGGCTCGCACTAGTGCAGAGTTATCTCAAAGAAAGGGGCCACGGTGTTTCTGTATCTCTATTATGTTGGTGCGGCTTCGGAACTTTTAAATATCTCGATATATCTCGAAAACTACGCTTCTGATCAAAAAATATCATAGAACATAAATTGTAGGAAACGTAATTCTCTACAAAAAAGGTCTGTTAACATTTTGCCATAGCTCGCTTCGTTTCCGAGATATTTGCAGATATATCTCAAGGGAAGGGGCCTGACGGACATATTTCGAGATATTTCTTCCTCTTGTTGTTCTTCTTCCGCACAGCTAAGCTGGAAGTGGCATTTACAGCTTGCAATAGTGCAGAGTTATCTCAAAGAAAGGGGCCACGGTGTTTCTGTATCTCTATTATGTTGGTGCGGCTTCGGAACTTTTAAATATCTTGATATATCTCGAGAACTACGCATCTGATCAAAAAATATCATAGAACATAAAAAGTAGGAAACTTAATTCTCTACAAAAAAGGTCTCTTAACATTTTGCCATAGCTCGCTTCGTTTCCGAGATATTTGCAGATATATCTCAAGGGAAGGGGCCTGACGGACATATTTCGAGATATTTCTTCTTCTTGTCGTTCTTCTTCCGCACAGCTAAGCTGGAAGTGGCATTTACAGCTTGCAATAGTGCAGAGTTATCTCAAAGAAAGGGGCCACGGTGTTTCTGTATCTCTATTATGTTGGTGCGGCTTCGGAACTTTTAAATATCTTGATATATCTCGAGAACTACGCATCTGATCAAAAAATATCATAGAACATAAAAAATAGGAAACTTAATTCTCTACAAAAAAGGTCTCTTAACATTTTGCCATAGCTCGCTTCGTTTCCGAGATATATGCAGATACATCTCAAGGGAAGGGGCCTGACGGACATATTTCGAGATATTTCTTCTTCTTGTTGTTCTTCTTCTGCACAGCTAAGCTGGAAGTGGCATTTGCGGCTTGCAATAGTGCAGAGTTATCTCAAAGAAAGGGGCCACGGTGTTTCTGTATCTCTATTATGTTGGTGCGGCTTCGGAACTTTTAAATATCTTGATATATCTCGAGAACTACGCATCTGATAAAAAAATATCATAGAACATAAAAAGTAGGAAACTTAATTCTCTACAAAAAAGGTCGCTTAACATTTTGCCATAGCTCGCTTCGTTTCCGAGATATTTGCAGATTTATCTCAAGGGAAGGGGCCTGACGGACATATTTCGAGATATTTCTTCTTCTTGTTGTTCTTCTTCTGCACAGCTAAGCTGGAAGTGGCATTTGCGGCTCGCACTAGTGCAGAGTTATCTCAAAGAAAGGGGCCACGGTGTTTCTGTATCTCTATTATGTTGGTGCGGCTTCGGAACTTTTAAATATCTCGATATATCTCGAAAACTACGCTTCTGATCAAAAAATATCATAGAACATAAATTGTAGGAAACGTAATTCTCTACAAAAAAGGTCTCTTAACATTTTGCCATAGCTCGCTTCGTTTCCGAGATATTTGCAGATACATCTCAAGGGAAGGGGCCTGACGGACATATTTCGAGATATTTCTTCTTCTTGTTGTTCTTCTTCTGCACAGCTAAGCTGGAAGTGGCATTTGCGGCTTGCAATAGTGCAGAGTTATCTCAAAGAAAGGGGCCACGGTGTTTCTGTATCTCTATTATGTTGGTGCGGCTTCGGAACTTTTAAATATCTTGATATATCTCGAGAACTACGCATCTGATCAAAAAATATCATAGAACATAAAAAGTAGGAAACTTAATTCTCTACAAAAAAGGTCGCTTAACATTTTGCCATAGCTCGCTTCGTTTCCGAGATATTTGCAGATTTATCTCAAGGGAAGGGGCCTGACGGACATATTTCGAGATATTTCTTCTTCTTGTTGTTCTTCTTCTGCACAGCTAAGCTGGAAGTGGCATTTGCCGCTCGCACTAGTGCAGAGTTATCTCAAAGAAAGGGGCCACGGTGTTTCTGTATCTCTATTATGTTGGTGCGGCTTCGGAACTTTTAAATATCTCGATATATCTCGAAAACTACGCTTCTGATCAAAAAATATCATAGAACATAAATTGTAGGAAACGTAATTCTCTACAAAAAAGGTCTCTTAACATTTTGCCATAGCTCGCTTCGTTTCCGAGATATTTGCAGATACATCTCAAGGGAAGGGGCCTGACGGACATATTTCGAGATATTTCTTCTTCTTGTTGTTCTTCTTCTGCACAGCTAAGCTGGAAGTGGCATTTGCGGCTTGCAATAGTGCAGAGTTATCTCAAAGAAAGGGGCCACGGTGTTTCTGTATCTCTATTATGTTGGTGCGGCTTCGGAACTTTTAAATATCTTGATATATCTCGAGAACTACGCATCTGATCAAAAAATATCATAGAACATAAAAAGTAGGAAACTTAATTCTCTACACAAAAGGTCGCTTAACATTTTGCCATAGCTCGCTTCGTTTCCGAGATATTTGCAGATTTATCTCAAGGGAAGGGGCCTGACGGACATATTTCGAGATATTTCTTCTTCTTGTTGTTCTTCTTCTGCACAGCTAAGCTGGAAGTGGCATTTGCGGCTCGCACTAGTGCAGAGTTATCTCAAAGAAAGGGGCCACGGTGTTTCTGTATCTCTATTATGTTGGTGCGGCTTCGGAACTTTTAAATATCTCGATATATCTCGAAAACTACGCTTCTGATCAAAAAATATCATAGAACATAAATTGTAGGAAACGTAATTCTCTACAAAAAAGGTCTCTTAACATTTTGCCATAGCTCGCTTCGTTTCCGAGATATTTGCAGATACATCTCAAGGGAAGGGGCCTGACGGACATATTTCGAGATATTTCTTCTTCTTGTTGTTCTTCTTCTGCACAGCTAAGCTGGAAGTGGCATTTGCGGCTTGCAATAGTGCAGAGTTATCTCAAAGAAAGGGGCCACGGTGTTTCTGTATCTCTATTATGTTGGTGCGGCTTCGGAACTTTTAAATATCTTGATATATCTCGAGAACTACGCATCTGATCAAAAAATATCATAGAACATAAAAAGTAGGAAACTTAATTCTCTACAAAAAAGGTCGCTTAACATTTTGCCATAGCTCGCTTCGTTTCCGAGATATTTGCAGATTTATCTCAAGGGAAGGGGCCTGACGGACATATTTCGAGATATTTCTTCTTCTTGTTGTTCTTCTTCTGCACAGCTAAGCTGGAAGTGGCATTTGCCGCTCGCACTAGTGCAGAGTTATCTCAAAGAAAGGGGCCACGGTGTTTCTGTATCTCTATTATGTTGGTGCGGCTTCGGAACTTTTAAATATCTCGATATATCTCGAAAACTACGCTTCTGATCAAAAAATATCATAGAACATAAATTGTAGGAAACGTAATTCTCTACAAAAAAGGTCTCTTAACATTTTGCCATAGCTCGCTTCGTTTCCGAGATATTTGCAGATACATCTCAAGGGAAGGGGCCTGACGGACATATTTCGAGATATTTCTTCTTCTTGTTGTTCTTCTTCTGCACAGCTAAGCTGGAAGTGGCATTTGCGGCTTGCAATAGTGCAGAGTTATCTCAAAGAAAGGGGCCACGGTGTTTCTGTATCTCTATTATGTTGGTGCGGCTTCGGAACTTTTAAATATCTCGATATATCTCGAAAACTACGCTTCTGATCAAAAAATATCATAGAACATAAATTGTAGGAAACGTAATTCTCTACAAAAAAGGTCTCTTAACATTTTGCCATAGCTCGCTTCGTTTCCGAGATATTTGCAGATACATCTCAAGGGAAGGGGCCTGACGGACATATTTCGAGATGTTTCTTATTCTTGTTGTTCTTCTTCTGCACAGCTAAGCTGGAAGTGGCATTTGCGGCTTGCAATAGTGCAGAGTTATCTCAAAGAAAGGGGCCACGGTGTTTCTGTATCTCTATTATGTTGGTGCGGCTTCGGAACTTTTAAATATCTTGATATATCTCGAGAACTACGCATCTGATCAAAAAATATCATAGAACATAAAAAGTAGGAAACTTAATTCTCTACAAAAAAGGTCGCTTAACATTTTGCCATAGCTCGCTTCGTTTCCGAGATATTTGCAGATTTATCTCAAGGGAAGGGGCCTGACGGACATATTTCGAGATATTTCTTCTTCTTGTTGTTCTTCTTCTGCACAGCTAAGCTGGAAGTGGCATTTGCGGCTTGCAATAGTGCAGAGTTATCTCAAAGAAAGGGGCCACGGTGTTTCTGTATCTCTATTATGTTGGTGCGGCTTCGGAACTTTTAAATATCTTGATATATCTCGAGAACTACGCATCTGATCAAAAAATATCATAGAACATAAAAAGTAGGAAACTTAATTCTCTACAAAAAAGGTCGCTTAACATTTTGCCATAGCTCGCTTCGTTTCCGAGATATTTGCAGATTTATCTCAAGGGAAGGGGCCTGACGGACATATTTCGAGATATTTCTTCTTCTTGTTGTTCTTCTTCTGCACAGCTAAGCTGGAAGTGGCATTTGCGGCTCGCACTAGTGCAGAGTTATCTCAAAGAAAGGGGCCACGGTGTTTCTGTATCTCTATTATGTTGGTGCGGCTTCGGAACTTTTAAATATCTCGATATATCTCGAAAACTACGCTTCTGATCAAAAAATATCATAGAACATAAATTGTAGGAAACGTAATTCTCTACAAAAAAGGTCTCTTAACATTTTGCCATAGCTCGCTTCGTTTCCGAGATATTTGCAGATACATCTCAAGGGAAGGGGCCTGACGGACATATTTCGAGATATTTCTTCTTCTTGTTGTTCTTCTTCTGCACAGCTAAGCTGGAAGTGGCATTTGCGGCTTGCAATAGTGCAGAGTTATCTCAAAGAAAGGGGCCACGGTGTTTCTGTATCTCTATTATGTTGGTGCGGCTTCGGAACTTTTAAATATCTTGATATATCTCGAGAACTACGCATCTGATCAAAAAATATCATAGAACATAAAAAGTAGGAAACTTAATTCTCTACAAAAAAGGTCGCTTAACATTTTGCCACAGCTCGCTTCGTTTCCGAGATATTTGCAGATTTATCTCAAGGGAAGGGGCCTGACGGACATATTTCGAGATATTTCTTCTTCTTGTTGTTCTTCTTCTGCACAGCTAAGCTGGAAGTGGCATTTGCGGCTTGCAATAGTGCAGAGTTATCTCAAAGAAAGGGGCCACGGTGTTTCTGTATCTCTATTATGTTGGTGCGGCTTCGGAACTTTTAAATATCTTGATATATCTCGAGAACTACGCATCTGATCAAAAAATATCATAGAACATAAAAAGTAGGAAACTTAATTCTCTACAAAAAAGGTCGCTTAACATTTTGCCATAGCTCGCTTCGTTTCCGAGATATTTGCAGATTTATCTCAAGGGAAGGGGCCTGACGGACATATTTCGAGATATTTCTTCTTCTTGTTGTTCTTCTTCTGCACAGCTAAGCTGGAAGTGGCATTTGCGGCTCGCACTAGTGCAGAGTTATCTCAAAGAAAGGGGCCACGGTGTTTCTGTATCTCTATTATGTTGGTGCGGCTTCGGAACTTTTAAATATCTCGATATATCTCGAAAACTACGCTTCTGATCAAAAAATATCGTAGAACATAAATTGTAGGAAACGTAATTCTCTACAAAAAAGGTCTCTTAACATTTTGCCATAGCTCGCTTCGTTTCCGAGATATTTGCAGATATATCTCAAGGGAAGGGGCCTGACGGACATATTTCGAGATATTTCTTCCTCTTGTTGTTCTTCTTCCGCACAGCTAAGCTGGAAGTGGCATTTACAGCTTGCAATAGTGCAGAGTTATCTCAAAGAAAGGGGCCACGGTGTTTCTGTATCTCTATTATGTTGGTGCGGCTTCGGAACTTTTAAATATCTTGATATATCTCGAGAACTACGCATCTGATCAAAAAATATCATAGAACATAAAAAGTAGGAAACTTAATTCTCTACAAAAAAGGTCTCTTAACATTTTGCCATAGCTCGCTTCGTTTCCGAGATATTTGCAGATATATCTCAAGGGAAGGGGCCTGACGGACATATTTCGAGATATTTCTTCTTCTTGTTGTTCTTCTTCCGCACAGCTAAGCTGGAAGTGGCATTTACAGCTTGCAATAGTGCAGAGTTATCTCAAAGAAAGGGGCCACGGTGTTTCTGTATCTCTATTATGTTGGTGCGGCTTCGGAACTTTTAAATATCTCGATATATCTCGAAAACTACGCTTCTGATCAAAAAATATCATAGAACATAAATTGTAGGAAACGTAATTCTCTACAAAAAAGGTCTCTTAACATTTTGCCATAGCTCGCTTCGTTTCCGAGATATTTGCAGATATATCTCAAGGGAAGGGGCCTGACGGACATATTTCGAGATATTTCTTCCTCTTGTTGTTCTTCTTCCGCACAGCTAAGCTGGAAGTGGCATTTACAGCTTGCAATAGTGCAGAGTTATCTCAAAGAAAGGGGCCACGGTGTTTCTGTATCTCTATTATGTTGGTGCGGCTTCGGAACTTTTAAATATCTTGATATATCTCGAGAACTACGCATCTGATCAAAAAATATCATAGAACATAAAAAGTAGGAAACTTAATTCTCTACAAAAAAGGTCTCTTAGCATTTTGCCATAGCTCGCTTCGTTTCCGAGATATTTGCAGATATATCTCAAGGGAAGGGGCCTGACGGACATATTTCGAGATATTTCTTCTTCTTGTTGTTCTTCTTCCGCACAGCTAAGCTGGAAGTGGCATTTACAGCTTGCAATAGTGCAGAGTTATCTCAAAGAAAGGGGCCACGGTGTTTCTGTATCTCTATTATGTTGGTGCGGCTTCGGAACTTTTAAATATCTTGATATATCTCGAGAACTACGCATCTGATCAAAAAATATCATAGAACATAAAAAGTAGGAAACTTAATTCTCTACAAAAAAGGTCTCTCAACATTTTGCCATAGCTCGCTTCGTTTCCGAGATATTTGCAGATTTATCTCAAGGGAAGGGGCCTGACGGACATATTTCAAGATATTTCTTCTTCTTGTTGTTCTTCTTCTGCACAGCTAAGCTGGAAGTGGCATTTGCGGCTTGCAATAGTGCAGACTTATCTCAAAGAAAGGGGCCACGGTGTTTCTGTATCTCTATTATGTTGGTGCGGCTTCGGAACTTTTAAATATCTCGATATATCTCGAAAACTACGCTTCTGATCAAAAAATATCATAGAACATAAATTGTAGGAAACGTAATTCTCTACAAAAAAGGTCTCTTAACATTTTGCCATAGCTCGCTTCGTTTCCGAGATATTTGCAGATATATCTCAAGGGAAGGGGCCTGACGGACATATTTCGAGATATTTCTTCTTCTTGTTGTTCTTCTTCCGCACAGCTAAGCTGGAAGTGGCATTTGCAGCTTGCAATAGTGCAGAGTTATCTCAAAGAAAGGGGCCACGGTGTTTCTGTATCTCTATTATGTTGGTGCGGCTTCGGAACTTTTAAATATCTTGATATATCTCGAGAACTACGCATCTGATCAAAAAATATCATAGAACATAAAAAGTAGGAAACTTAATTCTCTACAAAAAAGGTCTCTTAACATTTTGCCATAGCTCGCTTCGTTTCCGAGATATTTGCAGATTTATCTCAAGGGAAGGGGCCTGACGGACATATTTCGAGATATTTCTTCTTCTTGTTGTTCTTCTTCTGCACAGCTAAGCTGGAAGTGGCATTTGCGGCTCGCACTAGTGCAGAGTTATCTCAAAGAAAGGGGCCACGGTGTTTCTGTATCTCTATTATGTTGGTGCGGCCTCGGAACTTTTAAATATCTTGATATATCTCGAGAACTACGCATCTGATCAAAAAATATCATAGAACGTAAAAAGTAGGAAACTTAATTCTCTACAAAAAAGGTCTCTTAACATTTTGCCATAGCTCGCTTCGTTTCCGAGATATTTGCAGATTTATCTCAACGGAAGGGGCCTGACGGACATATTTCGAGATATTTCTTCTTCTTGTTGTTCTTCTTCTGCACAGCTAAACTGGAAGTGGCATTTCCAGCTCGCAATAGTGCAGAGTTATCTCAAAGAAAGGGGCCACGGTGTTTCTGTATCTCTATTATGTTGGTGCGGCTTCGGAACTTTTAGATATCTTGATATATCTCGAGAACTACGCATCTGATCAAAAAATATCATAGAACGTAAAAAGTAGGAAACTTAATTCTCTACAAAAATGGTCTCTTAACATTTTGCCATAGCTAGCTTCGTTTCCGAGATATTTGCAGATTTATCTCAAAGGAAGGGGCCTGACGGACATATTTCGAGATATTTCTTCTTCTTGTTGTTCTTCTTCTGCACAGCTAAACTGGAAGTGGCATTTCCAGCTCGCAATAGTGCAGAGTTATCTCAAAGAAAGGGGCCACGGTGTTTCTGTATCTCTATTATGTTGGTGCGGCTTCGGAACTTTTAAATATCTTGATATATCTCGAGAACTACGCATCTGATCAAAAAATATCATAGAACATAAAAAGTAGGAAACTTAATTCTCTACAAAAAAGGTCTCTTAACATTTTGCCATAGCTCGCTTCGTTTCCGAGATATTTGCAGATTTATCTCAAGGGAAGGGGCCTGACGGACATATTTCGAGATATTTCTTCTTCTTGTTGTTCTTCTTCTGCACAGCTAAGCTGGAAGTGGCATTTGCGGCTCGCACTAGTGCAGAGTTATCTCAAAGAAAGGGGCCACGGTGTTTCTGTATCTCTATTATGTTGGTGCGGCCTCGGAACTTTTAAATATCTTGATATATCTCGAGAACTACGCATCTGATCAAAAAATATCATAGAACGTAAAAAGTAGGAAACTTAATTCTCTACAAAAAAGGTCTCTTAACATTTTGCCATAGCTCGCTTCGTTTCCGAGATATTTGCAGATTTATCTCAACGGAAGGGGCCTGACGGACATATTTCGAGATATTTCTTCTTCTTGTTGTTCTTCTTCTGCACAGCTAAACTGGAAGTGGCATTTCCAGCTCGCAATAGTGCAGAGTTATCTCAAAGAAAGGGGCCACGGTGTTTCTGTATCTCTATTATGTTGGTGCGGCTTCGGAACTTTTAAATATCTTGATATATGTCGAGAACTACGCATCTGATCAAAAAATATCATAGAACATAAAAAGTACGAAACTTAATTCTCTACAAAAAAGGTCTCTTAACAGTTTGCCATAGCTCGCTTCGTTTCCGAGATATTTGCAGATATATCTCAAGGGAAGGGGCCTGACGGACATATTTCGAGATATTTCTTCTTCTTGTTGTTCTTCTTCTGCACAGCTAAACTGGAAGTGGCATTTCCAGCTCGCAATAGTGCAGAGTTATCTCAAAGAAAGGGGCCACGGTGTTTCTGTATCTCTATTATGTTGGTGCGGCTTCGGAACTTTTAGATATCTTGATATATCTCGAGAACTACGCATCTGATCAAAAAATATCATAAAACATAAAAAGTAGGAAACTTAATTCTCTACAAATAAAGTCTCTTAACATTTTGCCATAGCTCGCTTCGTTTCCGAGATATTTGCAGATTTATCTCAAGGGAAGGGGCCTGACGGACATATTTCGAGATATTTCTTCTTCTTGTTGTTCTTCTTCTGCACAGCTAAACTGGAAGTGGCATTTCCAGCTCGCAATAGTGCAGAGTTATCTCAAAGAAAGGGGCCACGGTGTTTCTGTATCTCTATTATGTTGGTGCGGCTTCGGAACTTTTAAATATCTTGATATATCTCGAGAACTACGCATCTGATCAAAAAATATCATAGAACATAAAAAGTACGAAACTTAATTCTCTACAAAAAAGGTCTCTTAACAGTTTGCCATAGCTCGCTTCGTTTCCGAGATATTTGCAGATATATCTCAAGGGAAGGGGCTTGACGGACATATTTCGAGATATTTCTTCTTCTTGTTGTTCTTCTTCTGCACAGCTAAGCTGAAAGTGGCATTTGCGGCTTGCAATAGTGCAGAGTTATCTCAAAGAAAGGGGCCACGGTGTTTCTGTATCTCTATTATGTTGGTGCGGCTTCGGAACGTTTAAATATCTCGATATATCTCGAAAACTACGCTTCTGATCAAAAAATATCATAGAACATAAATTGTAGGAAACGTAATTCTCTACAAAAAAGGTCTGTTAACATTTTGCCATAGCTCGCTTCGTTTCCGAGATATTTGCAGATATATCTCAAGGGAAGGGGCCTGACGGACATATTTCGAGATATTTCTTCTTCTTGTTGTTCTTCTTCTGCACAGCTAAGCTGGAAGTGGCATTTGCGGCTTGCAATAGTGCAGAGTTATCTCAAAGAAAGGGGCCACGGTGTTTCTGTATCTCTATTATGTTGGTGCGGCTTCGGAACGTTTAAATATCTCGATATATCTCGAAAACTACGCTTCTGATCAAAAAATATCATAGAACATAAATTGTAGGAAACGTAATTCTCTACAAAAAAGGTCTCTTAACATTTTGCCATAGCTCGCTTCGTTTCCGAGATATTTGCAGATATATCTCAAGGGAAGGGCCTGACGGACATATTTCGAGATATTTCTTCTTCTTGTTGTTCTTCTTCCGCACAGCTAAGCTGGAAGTGGCATTTACAGCTTGTCATAGTGCAGAGTTATCTCAAAGAAAGGGGCCACGGTGTTTCTGTATCTCTATTATGTTGGTGCGGCTTCGGAACTTTTAAATATCTTGATATATCTCGAGAACTACGCATCTGATCAAAAAATATCATAGAACATAAAAAGTAGGAAACTTAATTCTCTACAAAAAAGGTCTCTTAACATTTTGCCATAGCTCGCTTCGTTTCCGAGATATTTGCAGATTTATCTCAAGGGAAGGGGCCTGACGGACATATTTCGAGATATTTCTTCTTCTTGTTGTTCTTCTTCTGCACAGCTAAACTGGAAGTGGCATTTCCAGCTCGCAATAGTGCAGAGTTATCACAAAGAAAGGGGCCACGGTGTTTCTGTATCTCTATTATGTTGGTGCGGCTTCGGAACTTTTAAATATCTCGATATATCTCGAAAACTACGCTTCTGATCAAAAAATATCATAGAACATAAATTGTAGGAAACGTAATTCTCTACAAAAAAGGTCTGTTAACATTTTGCCATAGCTTGCTTCGTTTCCGAGATATTTGCAGATTTATCTCAAGGGAAGGGGCCTGACGGACATATTTCGAGATATTTCTTCTTCTTGTTGTTCTTCTTCTGCACAGCTAAGCTGGAAGTGGCATTTGCGGCTTGCAATAGTGCAGAGTTATCTCAAAGAAAGGGGCCACGGTGTTTCTGTATCTCTATTATGTTGGTGCGGCTTCGGAACTTTTAAATATCTTGATATATCTCGAGAACTACGCATCTGATCAAAAAATATCATAGAACATAAAAAGTAGGAAACTTAATTCTCTACAAAAAAGGTCTCTTAACATTTTGCCATAGCTCGCTTCGTTTCCGAGATATTTGCAGATATATCTCAAGGGAAGGGGCCTGACGGACATATTTCGAGATATTTCTTCTTCTTGTTGTTCTTCTTCTGCACAGCTAAACTGGAAGTGGCATTTCCAGCTCGCAATAGTGCAGAGTTATCTCAAAGAAAGGGGCCACGGTGTTTCTGTATCTCTATTATGTTGGTGCGGCTTCGGAACGTTTAAATATCTCGATATATCTCGAAAACTACGCTTCTGATCAAAAAATATCATAGAACATAAATTGTAGGAAACGTAATTCTCTACAAAAAAGGTCTGTTAACATTTTGCCATAGCTCGCTTCGTTTCCGAGATATTTGCAGATATATCTCAAGGGAAGGGGCCTGACGGACATATTTCGAGATATTTCTTCTTCTTGTTGTTCTTCTTCTGCACAGCTAAGCTGGAAGTGGCATTTGCGGCTTGCAATAGTGCAGAGTTATCTCAAAGAAAGGGGCCACGGTGTTTCTGTATCTCTATTATGTTGGTGCGGCTTCGGAACGTTTAAATATCTCGATATATCTCGAAAACTACGCTTCTGATCAAAAAATATCATAGAACATAAATTGTAGGAAACGTAATTCTCTACAAAAAAGGTCTCTTAACATTTTGCCATAGCTCGCTTCGTTTCCGAGATATTTGCAGATATATCTCAAGGGAAGGGCCTGACGGACATATTTCGAGATATTTCTTCTTCTTGTTGTTCTTCTTCCGCACAGCTAAGCTGGAAGTGGCATTTACAGCTTGTCATAGTGCAGAGTTATCTCAAAGAAAGGGGCCACGGTGTTTCTGTATCTCTATTATGTTGGTGCGGCTTCGGAACTTTTAAATATCTTGATATATCTCGAGAACTACGCATCTGATCAAAAAATATCATAGAACATAAAAAGTAGGAAACTTAATTCTCTACAAAAAAGGTCTCTTAACATTTTGCCATAGCTCGCTTCGTTTCCGAGATATTTGCAGATATATCTCAAGGGAAGGGGCCTGACGGACATATTTCGAGATATTTCTTCTTCTTGTTGTTCTTCTTCTGCACAGCTAAACTGGAAGTGGCATTTCCAGCTCGCAATAGTGCAGAGTTATCTCAAAGAAAGGGGCCACGGTGTTTCTGTATCTCTATTATGTTGGTGCGGCTTCGGAACTTTTAAATATCTCGATATATCTCGAAAACTACGCTTCTGATCAAAAAATATCATAGAACATAAATTGTAGGAAACGTAATTCTCTACAAAAAAGGTCTGTTAACATTTTGCCATAGCTCGCTTCGTTTCCGAGATATTTGCAGATATATCTCAAGGGAAGGGGCCTGACGGACATATTTCGAGATATTTCTTCTTCTTGTTGTTCTTCTTCTGCACAGCTAAGCTGGAAGTGGCATTTGCGGCTTGCAATAGTGCAGAGTTATCTCAAAGAAAGGGGCCACGGTGTTTCTGTATCTCTATTATGTTGGTGCGGCTTCGGAACGTTTAAATATCTCGATATATCTCGAAAACTACGCTTCTGATCAAAAAATATCATAGAACATAAATTGTAGGAAACGTAATTCTCTACAAAAAAGGTCTCTTAACATTTTGCCATAGCTCGCTTCGTTTCCGAGATATTTGCAGATATATCTCAAGGGAAGGGCCTGACGGACATATTTCGAGATATTTCTTCTTCTTGTTGTTCTTCTTCCGCACAGCTAAGCTGGAAGTGGCATTTACAGCTTGTCATAGTGCAGAGTTATCTCAAAGAAAGGGGCCACGGTGTTTCTGTATCTCTATTATGTTGGTGCGGCTTCGGAACTTTTAAATATCTTGATATATCTCGAGAACTACGCATCTGATCAAAAAATATCATAGAACATAAAAAGTAGGAAACTTAATTCTCTACAAAAAAGGTCTCTTAACATTTTGCCATAGCTCGCTTCGTTTCCGAGATATTTGCAGATTTATCTCAAGGGAAGGGGCCTGACGGACATATTTCGAGATATTTCTTCTTCTTGTTGTTCTTCTTCTGCACAGCTAAACTGGAAGTGGCATTTCCAGCTCGCAATAGTGCAGAGTTATCACAAAGAAAGGGGCCACGGTGTTTCTGTATCTCTATTATGTTGGTGCGGCTTCGGAACTTTTAAATATCTCGATATATCTCGAAAACTACGCTTCTGATCAAAAAATATCATAGAACATAAATTGTAGGAAACGTAATTCTCTACAAAAAAGGTCTGTTAACATTTTGCCATAGCTTGCTTCGTTTCCGAGATATTTGCAGATTTATCTCAAGGGAAGGGGCCTGACGGACATATTTCGAGATATTTCTTCTTCTTGTTGTTCTTCTTCTGCACAGCTAAGCTGGAAGTGGCATTTGCGGCTTGCAATAGTGCAGAGTTATCTCAAAGAAAGGGGCCACGGTGTTTCTGTATCTCTATTATGTTGGTGCGGCTTCGGAACTTTTAAATATCTTGATATATCTCGAGAACTACGCATCTGATCAAAAAATATCATAGAACATAAAAAGTAGGAAACTTAATTCTCTACAAAAAAGGTCTCTTAACATTTTGCCATAGCTCGCTTCGTTTCCGAGATATTTGCAGATATATCTCAAGGGAAGGGGCCTGACGGACATATTTCGAGATATTTCTTCTTCTTGTTGTTCTTCTTCCGCACAGCTAAGCTGGAAGTGGCATTTACAGCTTGTCATAGTGCAGAGTTATCTCAAAGAAAGGGGCCACGGTGTTTCTGTATCTCTATTATGTTGGTGCGGCTTCGGAACTTTTAAATATCTTGATATATCTCGAGAACTACGCATCTGATCAAAAAATATCATAGAACATAAAAAGTAGGAAACTTAATTCTCTACAAAAAAGGTCTCTTAACATTTTGCCATAGCTCGCTTCGTTTCCGAGATATTTGCAGATTTATCTCAAGGGAAGGGGCCTGACGGACATATTTCGAGATATTTCTTCTTCTTGTTGTTCTTCTTCTGCACAGCTAAACTGGAAGTGGCATTTCCAGCTCGCAATAGTGCAGAGTTATCTCAAAGAAAGGGGCCACGGTGTTTCTGTATCTCTATTATGTTGGTGCGGCTTCGGAACTTTTAAATATCTTGATATATCTCGAGAACTACGCATCTGATCAAAAAATATCATAGAACATAAAAAGTACGAAACTTAATTCTCTACAAAAAAGGTCTCTTAACAGTTTGCCATAGCTCGCTTCGTTTCCGAGATATTTGCAGATATATCTCAAGGGAAGGGGCCTGACGGACATATTTCGAGATATTTCTTCTTCTTGTTGTTCTTCTTCTGCACAGCTAAGCTGGAAGTGGCATTTGCAGCTCGCAATAGTGCACAGTTATCTCAAAGAAAGGGGCCACGGTGTTTCTGTATCTCTATTATGTTGGTGCGGCTTCGGAACGTTTAAATATCTCGATATATCTCGAAAACTACGCTTCTGATCAAAAAATATCATAGAACATAAATTGTAGGAAACGTAATTCTCTACAAAAAAGGTCTCTTAACATTTTGCCATAGCTCGCTTCGTTTCCGAGATATTTGCAGATATATCTCAAGGGAAGGGGCCTGACGGACATATTTCGAGATATTTCTTCTTCTTGTTGTTCTTCTTCCGCACAGCTAAGCTGGAAGTGGCATTTACAGCTTGTCATAGTGCAGAGTTATCTCAAAGAAAGGGGCCACGGTGTTTCTGTATCTCTATTATGTTGGTGCGGCTTCGGAACTTTTAAATATCTTGATATATCTCGAGAACTACGCATCTGATCAAAAAATATCATAGAACATAAAAAGTAGGAAACTTAATTCTCTACAAAAAAGGTCTCTTAACATTTTGCCATAGCTCGCTTCGTTTCCGAGATATTTGCAGATTTATCTCAAGGGAAGGGGCCTGACGGACATATTTCGAGATATTTCTTCTTCTTGTTGTTCTTCTTCTGCACAGCTAAACTGGAAGTGGCATTTCCAGCTCGCAATAGTGCAGAGTTATCACAAAGAAAGGGGCCACGGTGTTTCTGTATCTCTATTATGTTGGTGCGGCTTCGGAACTTTTAAATATCTCGATATATCTCGAAAACTACGCTTCTGATCAAAAAATATCATAGAACACAAATTGTAGGAAACGTAATTCTCTACAAAAAAGGTCTCTTAACATTTTGCCATAGCTCGCTTTGTTTCCGAGATATTTGCAGATATATCTCAAGGGAAGGGGCCTGACGGACATATTTCGAGATATTTCTTCTTCTTGTTGTTCTTCTTCCGCACAGCTAAGCTGGAAGTGGCATTTACAGCTTGTCATAGTGCAGAGTTATCTCAAAGAAAGGGGCCACGGTGTTTCTGTATCTCTATTATGTTGGTGCGGCTTCGGAACTTTTAAATATCTTGATATATCTCGAGAACTACGCATCTGATCAAAAAATATCATAGAACATAAAAAGTAGGAAACTTAATTCTCTACAAAAAAGGTCTCTTAACATTTTGCCATAGCTCGCTTCGTTTCCGAGATATTTGCAGATTTATCTCAAGGGAAGGGGCCTGACGGACATATTTCGAGATATTTCTTCTTCTTGTTGTTCTTCTTCTGCACAGCTAAGCTGGAAGTGGCATTTGCGGCTTGCAATAGTGCAGAGTTATCTCAAAGAAAGGGGCCACGGTGTTTCTGTATCTCTATTATGTTGGTGCGGCTTCGGAACTTTTAAATATCTTGATATATCTCGAGAACTACGCATCTGATCAAAAAATATCATAGAACATAAAAAGTAGGAAACTTAATTCTCTACAAAAAAGGTCTCTTAACATTTTGCCATAGCTCGCTTCGTTTCCGAGATATTTGCAGATATATCTCAAGGGAAGGGGCCTGACGGACATATTTCGAGATATTTCTTGTTCTTGTTGTTCTTCTTCTGCACAGCTAAGCTGGAAGTGGCATTTGCGGCTTGCAATAGTGCAGAGTTATCTCAAAGAAAGGGGCCACGGTGTTTCTGTATCTCTATTATGTTGGTGCGGCTTCGGAACTTTTAAATATCTTGATATATCTCGAGAACTACGCATCTGATCAAAAAATATCATAGAACATAAAAAGTAGGAAACTTAATTCTCTACAAAAAAGGTCGCTTAACATTTTGCCATAGCTCGCTTCGTTTCCGAGATATTTGCAGATTTATCTCAAGGGAAGGGGCCTGACGGACATATTTCGAGATATTTCTTCTTCTTGTTGTTCTTCTTCTGCACAGCTAAGCTGGAAGTGGCATTTGCGGCTTGCAATAGTGCAGAGTTATCTCAAAGAAAGGGGCCACGGTGTTTCTGTATCTCTATTATGTTGGTGCGGCTTCGGAACTTTTAAATATCTTGATATATCTCGAGAACTACGCATCTGATCAAAAAATATCATAGAACATAAAAAGTAGGAAACTTAATTCTCTACAAAAAAGGTCTCTTAACATTTTGCCATAGCTCGCTTCGTTTCCGAGATATTTGCAGATTTATCTCAAGGGAAGGGGCCTGACGGACATATTTCGAGATATTTCTTCTTCTTGTTGTTCTTCTTCTGCACAGCTAAGCTGGAAGTGGCATTTGCGGCTTGCAATAGTGCAGAGTTATCTCAAAGAAAGGGGCCACGGTGTTTCTGTATCTCTATTATGTTGGTGCGGCTTCGGAACTTTTAAATATCTTGATATATCTCGAGAACTACGCATCTGATCAAAAAATATCATAGAACATAAAAAGTAGGAAACTTAATTCTCTACAAAAAAGGTCTCTTAACATTTTGCCATAGCTCGCTTCGTTTCCGAGATATTTGCAGATTTATCTCAAGGGAAGGGGCCTGACGGACATATTTCGAGATATTTCTTCTTCTTGTTGTTCTTCTTCTGCACAGCTAAACTGGAAGTGGCATTTCCAGCTCGCAATAGTGCAGAGTTATCACAAAGAAAGGGGCCACGGTGTTTCTGTATCTCTATTATGTTGGTGCGGCTTCGGAACTTTTAAATATCTCGATATATCTCGAAAACTACGCTTCTGATCAAAAAATATCATAGAACACAAATTGTAGGAAACGTAATTCTCTACAAAAAAGGTCTCTTAACATTTTGCCATAGCTCGCTTTGTTTCCGAGATATTTGCAGATATATCTCAAGGGAAGGGGCCTGACGGACATATTTCGAGATATTTCTTCTTCTTGTTGTTCTTCTTCCGCACAGCTAAGCTGGAAGTGGCATTTACAGCTTGTCATAGTGCAGAGTTATCTCAAAGAAAGGGGCCACGGTGTTTCTGTATCTCTATTATGTTGGTGCGGCTTCGGAACTTTTAAATATCTTGATATATCTCGAGAACTACGCATCTGATCAAAAAATATCATAGAACATAAAAAGTAGGAAACTTAATTCTCTACAAAAAAGGTCTCTTAACATTTTGCCATAGCTCGCTTCGTTTCCGAGATATTTGCAGATTTATCTCAAGGGAAGGGGCCTGACGGACATATTTCGAGATATTTCTTCTTCTTGTTGTTCTTCTTCTGCACAGCTAAGCTGGAAGTGGCATTTGCGGCTTGCAATAGTGCAGAGTTATCTCAAAGAAAGGGGCCACGGTGTTTCTGTATCTCTATTATGTTGGTGCGGCTTCGGAACTTTTAAATATCTTGATATATCTCGAGAACTACGCATCTGATCAAAAAATATCATAGAACATAAAAAGTAGGAAACTTAATTCTCTACAAAAAAGGTCTCTTAACATTTTGCCATAGCTCGCTTCGTTTCCGAGATATTTGCAGATATATCTCAAGGGAAGGGGCCTGACGGACATATTTCGAGATATTTCTTGTTCTTGTTGTTCTTCTTCTGCACAGCTAAGCTGGAAGTGGCATTTGCGGCTTGCAATAGTGCAGAGTTATCTCAAAGAAAGGGGCCACGGTGTTTCTGTATCTCTATTATGTTGGTGCGGCTTCGGAACTTTTAAATATCTTGATATATCTCGAGAACTACGCATCTGATCAAAAAATATCATAGAACATAAAAAGTAGGAAACTTAATTCTCTACAAAAAAGGTCGCTTAACATTTTGCCATAGCTCGCTTCGTTTCCGAGATATTTGCAGATTTATCTCAAGGGAAGGGGCCTGACGGACATATTTCGAGATATTTCTTCTTCTTGTTGTTCTTCTTCTGCACAGCTAAGCTGGAAGTGGCATTTGCGGCTTGCAATAGTGCAGAGTTATCTCAAAGAAAGGGGCCACGGTGTTTCTGTATCTCTATTATGTTGGTGCGGCTTCGGAACTTTTAAATATCTTGATATATCTCGAGAACTACGCATCTGATCAAAAAATATCATAGAACATAAAAAGTAAGAAACTTAATTCTCTACAAAAAAGGTCTCTTAACATTTTGCCATAGCTCGCTTCGTTTCCGAGATATTTGCAGATATATCTCAAGGGAAGGGGCCTGACGGACATATTTCGAGATATTTCTTCTTCTTGTTGTTCTTCTTCCGCACAGCTAAGCTGGAAGTGGCATTTACAGCTTGTCATAGTGCAGAGTTATCTCAAAGAAAGGGGCCACGGTGTTTCTGTATCTCTATTATGTTGGTGCGGCTTCGGAACTTTTAAATATCTTGATATATCTCGAGAACTACGCATCTGATCAAAAAATATCATAGAACATAAAAAGTAGGAAACTTAATTCTCTACAAAAAAGGTCTCTTAACATTTTGCCATAGCTCGCTTCGTTTCCGAGATATTTGCAGATTTATCTCAAGGGAAGGGGCCTGACGGACATATTTCGAGATATTTCTTCTTCTTGTTGTTCTTCTTCTGCACAGCTAAGCTGGAAGTGGCATTTGCGGCTTGCAATAGTGCAGAGTTATCTCAAAGAAAGGGGCCACGGTGTTTCTGTATCTCTATTATGTTGGTGCGGCTTCGGAACTTTTAAATATCTTGATATATCTCGAGAACTACGCATCTGATCAAAAAATATCATAGAACATAAAAAGTAGGAAACTTAATTCTCTACAAAAAAGGTCTCTTAACATTTTGCCATAGCTCGCTTCGTTTCCGAGATATTTGCAGATTTATCTCAAGGGAAGGGGCCTGACGGACATATTTCGAGATATTTCTTCTTCTTGTTGTTCTTCTTCCGCACAGCTAAGCTGGAAGTGGCATTTGCGGCTTGCAGTAGTGCAGAGTTATCTCAAAGAAAGGGGCCACGGTGTTTCTGTATCTCTATTATGTTGGTGCGGCTTCGGAACTTTTAAATATCTTGATATATCTCGAGAACTACGCATCTGATCAAAAGATATCATAGAACATAAACAGTAGGAAACTTAATTCTCTACAAAAAAGGTCTCTTAACATTTTGCCATAGCTCGCTTCGTTTCCGAGATATTTGCAGATATATCTCAAGGGAAGGGGCCTGACGGACATATTTCGAGATATTTCTTCTTCTTGTTGTTCTTCTTCTGCACAGCTAAACTGGAAGTGGCATTTCCAGCTCGCAATAGTGCAGAGTTATCTCAAAGAAAGGGGCCACGGTGTTTCTGTATCTCTATTATGTTGGTGCGGCTTCGGAACTTTTAAATATCTCGATATATCTCGAAAACTACGCTTCTGATCAAAAAATATCATAGAACACAAATTGTAGGAAACGTAATTCTCTACAAAAAAGGTCTCTTAACATTTTGCCATAGCTCGCTTTGTTTCCGAGATATTTGCAGATATATCTCAAGGGAAGGGGCCTGACGGACATATTTCGAGATATTTCTTCTTCTTGTTGTTCTTCTTCCGCACAGCTAAGCTGGAAGTGGCATTTACAGCTTGTCATAGTGCAGAGTTATCTCAAAGAAAGGGGCCACGGTGTTTCTGTATCTCTATTATGTTGGTGCGGCTTCGGAACTTTTAAATATCTTGATATATCTCGAGAACTACGCATCTGATCAAAAAATATCATAGAACATAAAAAGTAGGAAACTTAATTCTCTACAAAAAAGGTCTCTTAACATTTTGCCATAGCTCGCTTCGTTTCCGAGATATTTGCAGATTTATCTCAAGGGAAGGGGCCTGACGGACATATTTCGAGATATTTCTTCTTCTTGTTGTTCTTCTTCTGCACAGCTAAGCTGGAAGTGGCATTTGCGGCTTGCAATAGTGCAGAGTTATCTCAAAGAAAGGGGCCACGGTGTTTCTGTATCTCTATTATGTTGGTGCGGCTTCGGAACTTTTAAATATCTTGATATATCTCGAGAACTACGCATCTGATCAAAAAATATCATAGAACATAAAAAGTAGGAAACTTAATTCTCTACAAAAAAGGTCTCTTAACATTTTGCCATAGCTCGCTTCGTTTCCGAGATATTTGCAGATTTATCTCAAGGGAAGGGGCCTGACGGACATATTTCGAGATATTTCTTCTTCTTGTTGTTCTTCTTCTGCACAGCTAAGCCGGAAGTGGCATTTGCAGCTCGCAATAGTGCAGAGTTATCTCAAAGAAAGGGGCCACGGTGTTTCTGTATCTCTATTATGTTGGTGCGGCTTCGGAACTTTTAAATATCTTGATATATCTCGAGAACTACGCATCTGATCAAAAAATATCATAGAACATAAAAAGTAGGAAACTTAATTCTCTACAAAAAAGGTCGCTTAACATTTTGCCATAGCTCGCTTCGTTTCCGAGATATTTGCAGATTTATCTCAAGGGAAGGGGCCTGACGGACATATTTCGAGATATTTCTTCTTCTTGTTGTTCTTCTTCTGCACAGCTAAGCTGGAAGTGGCATTTGCGGCTCGCACTAGTGCAGAGTTATCTCAAAGAAAGGGGCCACGGTGTTTCTGTATCTCTATTATGTTGGTGCGGCTTCGGAACTTTTAAATATCTTGATATATCTCGAGAACTACGCATCTGCTCAAAAAATATCATAGAACATAAAAAGTAGGAAACTTAATTCTCTACAAAAAAGGTCTCTTAACATTTTGCCATAGCTCGCTTCGTTTCCGAGATATTTGCAGATTTATCTCAAGGGAAGGGGCCTGACGGACATATTTCGAGATATTTCTTCTTCTTGTTGTTCTTCTTCCGCACAGCTAAGCTGGAAGTGGCATTTGCGGCTTGCAATAGTGCAGAGTTATCTCAAAGAAAGGGGCCACGGTGTTTCTGTATCTCTATTATGTTGGTGCGGCTTCGGAACTTTTAAATATCTTGATATATCTCGAGAACTACGCATCTGATCAAAAAATATCATAGAACATAAACAGTAGGAAACTTAATTCTCTACAAAAAAGGTCTCTGAACATTTTGCCATAGCTCGCTTCGTTTCCGAGATATTTGCAGATATATCTCAAGGGAAGGGGCCTGACGGACATATTTCGAGATATTTCTTCTTCTTGTTGTTCTTCTTCTGCACAGCTAAACTGGAAGTGGCATCTCCAGCTCGCAATAGTGCAGAGTTATCTCAAAGAAAGGGGCCACGGTGTTTCTGTATCTCTATTATGTTGGTGCGGCTTCGGAACTTTTAAATATCTCGATATATCTCGAAAACTACGCTTCTGATCAAAAAATATCATAGAACATAAATTGTAGGAAACGTAATTCTCTACAAAAAAGGTCTCTTAACATTTTGCCATAGCTCGCTTCGTTTCCGAGATATTTGCAGATATATCTCAAGGGAAGGGGCCTGACGGACATATTTCGAGATATTTCTTCCTCTTGTTGTTCTTCTTCCGCACAGCTAAGCTGGAAGTGGCATTTACAGCTTGCAATAGTGCAGAGTTATCTCAAAGAAAGGGGCCACGGTGTTTCTGTATCTCTATTATGTTGGTGCGGCTTCGGAACTTTTAAATATCTTGATATATCTCGAGAACTACGCATCTGATCAAAAAATATCATAGAACATAAACAGTAGGAAACTTAATTCTCTACAAAAAAGGTCTCTTAACATTTTGCCATAGCTCGCTTCGTTTCCGAGATATTTGCAGATATATCTCAAGGGAAGGGGCCTGACGGACATATTTCGAGATATTTCTTCTTCTTGTTGTTCTTCTTCTGCACAGCTAAGCTGGAAGTGGCATTTGCGGCTTGCAATAGTGCAGAGTTATCTCAAAGAAAGGGGCCACGGTGTTTCTGTATCTCTATTATGTTGGTGCGGCTTCGGAACTTTTAAATATCTTGATATATCTCGAGAACCACGCATCTGATCAAAAAATATCATAGAACATAAAAAGTAGGAAACTTAATTCTCTACAAAAAAGGTCGCTTAACATTTTGCCATAGCTCGCTTCGTTTCCGAGATATTTGCAGATTTATCTCAAGGGAAGGGGCCTGACGGACATATTTCGAGATATTTCTTCTTCTTGTTGTTCTTCTTCTGCACAGCTAAGCTGGAAGTGGCATTTGCGGCTCGCACTAGTGCAGAGTTATCTCAAAGAAAGGGGCCACGGTGTTTCTGTATTTCTATTATGTTGGTGCGGCTTCGGAACTTTTAAATATCTTGATATATCTCGAGAACTACGCATCTGATCAAAAAATATCATAGAACATAAACAGTAGGAAACTTAATTCTCTACAAAAAAGGTCTCTTAACATTTTGCCATAGCTCGCTTCGTTTCCGAGATATTTGCAGATTTATCTCAAGGGAAGGGGCCTGACGGACATATTTAGAGATATTTCTTCTTCTTGTTCTTCTTCTTCTGCACAGCTAAGCTGGAAGTGGCATTTGCGGCTCGCACTAGTGCAGAGTTATCTCAAAGAAAAGGGCCACGGTGTTTCTGTATCTCTATTATGTTGGTGCGGCTTCGGAACTTTTAAATATCTTGATATATCTCGAGAACTACGCATCTGATCAAAAAATATCATAGAACATAAAAAGTAGGAAACTTAATTCTCTACAAAAAAGGTCTCTTAACATTTTGCCATAGCTCGCTTCGTTTCCGAGATATTTGCAGATGTATCTCAAGGGAAGGGGCCTGACGGACATATTTCGAGATATTTCTTCTTCTTGTTGTTCTTCTTCCGCACAGCTAAGCTGGAAGTGGCATTTGCGGCTTGCAATAGTGCAGAGTTATCTCAAAGAAAGGGGCCACGGTGTTTCTGTATCTCTATTATGTTGGTGCGGCTTCGGAACTTTTAAATATCTTGATATATCTCGAGAACTACGCATCTGATCAAAAAATATCATAGAACATAAACAGTAGGAAACTTAATTCTCTACAAAAAAGGTCTCTTAACATTTTGCCATAGCTCGCTTCGTTTCCGAGATATTTGCAGATATATCTCAAGGGAAGGGGCCTGACGGACATATTTCGAGATATTTCTTCTTCTTGTTGTTCTTCTTCTGCACAGCTAAACTGGAAGTGGCATTTCCAGCTCGCAATAGTGCAGAGTTATCTCAAAGAAAGGGGCCACGGTGTTTCTGTATCTCTATTATGCTGGTGCGGCTTCGGAACTTTTAAATATCTCGATATATCTCGAAAACTACGCTTCTGATCAAAAAATATCATAGAACATAAATTGTAGGAAACGTAATTCTCTACAAAAAAGGTCTCTTAACATTTTGCCATAGCTCGCTTCGTTTCCGAGATATTTGCAGATATATCTCAAGGGAAGGGGCCTGACGGACATATTTCGAGATATTTCTTCCTCCTGTTGTTCTTCTTCCGCACAGCTAAGCTGGAAGTGGCATTTACAGCTTGCAATAGTGCAGAGTTATCTCAAAGAAAGGGGCCACGGTGTTTCTGTATCTCTATTATGTTGGTGCGGCTTCGGAACTTTTAAATATCTTGATATATCTCGAGAACTACGCATCTGATCAAAAAATATCATAGAACATAAAAAGTAGGAAACTTAATTCTCTACAAAAAAGGTCTCTTAACATTTTGCCATAGCTCGCTTCGTTTCCGAGATATTTGCAGATTTATCTCAAGGGAAGGGGCCTGACGGACATATTTCGAGATATTTCTTCTTCTTGTTGTTCTTCTTCTGCACAGCTAAACTGGAAGTGGCATTTCCAGCTCGCAATAGTGCAGAGTTATCTCAAAGAAAGGGGCCACGGTGTTTCTGTATCTCTATTATGTTGGTGCGGCTTCGGAACTTTTAAATATCTTGATATATCTCGAGAACTACGCATCTGATCAAAAAATATCATAGAACATAAAAAGTAGGAAACTTAATTCTCTACAAAAAAGGTCTCTTAACATTTTGCCATAGCTCGCTTCGTTTCCGAGATATTTGCGGATTTATCTCAAGGGAAGGGGCCTGACGGACATATTTCGAGATATTTCTTCTTCTTGTTGTTCTTTTTCTGCACAGCTAAGCTGGAAGTGGAGTTTGCAGCTCGCAATAGTGCAGAGTTATCTCAAAGAAAGGGGCCACGGTGTTTCTATATCTCTATTATGTTGGTGCGGCTTCGGAACTTTTAAATATCTCGATATATCTCGAAAACTACGCCTCTGATCAAAAAATATCATAGAACATAAATTGTAGGAAACATAATTCTCTACAAAAAACGTCTCTTAACATTTTGCCATAGCTCGCTTCGTTTCCGAGATATGTGCAGATATATCTCAAGGGAAGGGGCCTGACGGACATATTTCGAGATATTTCTTCTTCTTGTTGTTCTTCTTCTGCACAGCTAAGCTGGAAGTGGCATTTCCAGCTCGCAATAGTGCAGAGTTATCTCAAAGAAAGGGGCCACGGTGTTTCTGTATCTCTATTATGTTGGTGCGGCTTCGGAACTTTTAAATATCTTGATATATCTCGAGAACTACGCATCTGATCAAAAAATATTATAGAACATAAAAAGTAGGAAACTTAATTCTCTACAAAAAAGGTCTCTTAACATTTTGCCATAGCTCGCTTCGTTTCCGAGATATTTGCAGATATATCTCAAGGGAAGGGGCCTGACGGACATATTTCGAGATATTTCTTCTTCTTGTTGTTCTTCTTCTGCACAGCTAAGCTGGAAGTGGCTTTTGCGGCTTGCAATAGTGCAGAGTTATCTCAAAGAAAGGGGCCACGGTGTTTCTGTATCTCTATTATGTTGGTGCGGCTTCGGAACTTTTAAATATCTTGATATATCTCGAGAACTACGCATCTGATCAAAAAATATCATAGAACATAAACAGTAGGAAACTTAATTCTCTACAAAAAAGGTCTCTTAACATTTTGCCATAGCTCGCTTCGTTTCCGAGATATTTGCAGATATATCTCAAGGGAAGGGGCCTGACGGACATATTTCGAGATATTTCTTCTTCTTGTTGTTCTTCTTCTGCACAGCTAAACTGGAAGTGGCATTTCCAGCTCGCAATAGTGCAGAGTTATCTCAAAGAAAGGGGCCACGGTGTTTCTGTATCTCTATTATGCTGGTGCGGCTTCGGAACTTTTAAATATCTCGATATATCTCGAAAACTAGGCTTCTGATCAAAAAATATCATAGAACATAAATTGTAGGAAACGTAATTCTCTACAAAAAAGGTCTCTTAACATTTTGCCATAGCTCGCTTCGTTTCCGAGATATTTGCAGATATATCTCAAGGGAAGGGGCCTGACGGACATATTTCGAGATATTTCTTCCTCCTGTTGTTCTTCTTCCGCACAGCTAAGCTGGAAGTGGCATTTACAGCTTGCAATAGTGCAGAGTTATCTCAAAGAAAGGGGCCACGGTGTTTCTGTATCTCTATTATGTTGGTGCGGCTTCGGAACTTTTAAATATCTTGATATATCTCGAGAACTACGCATCTGATCAAAAAATATCATAGAACATAAAAAGTAGGAAACTTAATTCTCTACAAAAAAGGTCTCTGAACATTTTGCCATAGCTCGCTTCGTTTCCGAGATATTTGCAGATTTATCTCAAGGGAAGGGGCCTGACGGACATATTTCGAGATATTTCTTCTTCTTGTTGTTCTTCTTCTGCACAGCTAAACTGGAAGTGGCATTTCCAGCTCGCAATAGTGCAGAGTTATCTCAAAGAAAGGGGCCACGGTGTTTCTGTATCTCTATTATGTTGGTGCGGCTTCGGAACTTTTAAATATCTTGATATATCTCGAGAACTACGCATCTGATCAAAAAATATCATAGAACATAAAAAGTAGGAAACTTAATTCTCTACAAAAAAGGTCTCTTAACATTTTGCCATAGCTCGCTTCGTTTCCGAGATATTTGCAGATTTATCTCAAGGGAAGGGGCCTGACGGACATATTTCGAGATATTTCTTCTTCTTGTTGTTCTTTTTCTGCACAGCTAAGCTGGAAGTGGAGTTTGCAGCTCGCAATAGTGCAGAGTTATCTCAAAGAAAGGGGCCACGGTGTTTCTATATCTCTATTATGTTGGTGCGGCTTCGGAACTTTTAAATATCTCGATATATCTCGAAAACTACGCCTCTGATCAAAAAATATCATAGAACATAAATTGTAGGAAACATAATTCTCTACAAAAAACGTCTCTTAACATTTTGCCATAGCTCGCTTCGTTTCCGAGATATGTGCAGATATATCTCAAGGGAAGGGGCCTGACGGACATATTTCGAGATATTTCTTCTTCTTGTTGTTCTTCTTCTGCACAGCTAAGCTGGAAGTGGCATTTCCAGCTCGCAATAGTGCAGAGTTATCTCAAAGAAAGGGGCCACGGTGTTTCTGTATCTCTATTATGTTGGTGCGGCTTCGGAACTTTTAAATATCTTGATATATCTCGAGAACTACGCATCTGATCAAAAAATATTATAGAACATAAAAAGTAGGAAACTTAATTCTCTACAAAAAAGGTCTCTTAACATTTTACCATAGCTCGCTTCGTTTCCGAGATATTTGCAGATTTATCTCAAGGGAAGGGGCCTGACGGACATATTTCGAGATATTTCTTCTTCTTGTTGTTCTTCTTCTGCACAGCTAAGCTGGAAGTGGCATTTGCAGCGCGCAATAGTGCAGAGTTATCTCAAAGAAAGGGGCCACGGTGTTTCTGTATCTCTATTATGTTGGTGCGGCTTCGGAACTTTTAAATATCTTGATATATCTCGAGAACTACGCATCTGATCAAAAAATATCATAGAACATAAAAAGTAGGAAACTTAATTCTCTACAAAAAAGGTCTCTTAACATTTTGCCATAGCTCGCTTCGTTTCCGAGATATTTGCAGATTTATCTCAAGGGAAGGGGCCTGACGGACATATTTCGAGATATTTCTTCTTCTTGTTGTTCTTCTTCTGCACAGCTAAGCTGGAAGTGGCGTTTGCAGCTCGCAATAGTGCAGAGTTATCTCAAAGAAAGGGGCCACGGTGTTTCTATATCTCTATTATGTTGGTGCGGCTTCGGAACTTTTAAATATCTCGATATATCTCGAAAACTACGCTTCTGATCAAAAAATATCATAGAACATAGATTGTAGGAAACATAATTCTCTACAAAAAACGTCTCTTAACATTTTGCCATAGCTCGCTTCGTTTCCGAGATATTTGCAGATTCAGCTCAAAGGAACGGGCCTGACGGACATATTTCGAGATATTTCTTCTTCTTGTTGTTCTTCTTCTGCACAGCTAAGCTGGAAGTGGCATTTGCAGCGCGCAATAGTGCAGAGTTATCTCAAAGAAAGGGGCCACGGTGTTTCTGTATCTCTATTATGTTGGTGCGGCTTCGGAACTTTTAAATATCTTGATATATCTCGAGAACTACGCATCTGATCAAAAAATATCATAGAACATAAAAAGTAGGAAACTTAATTCTCTACAAAAAAGGTCTCTCAACATTTTGCCATTGCTCGCTTCGTTTCCGAGATATTTGCAGATTTACCTCAAGGGAAGGGGCCTGACGGACATATTTCGAGACACTTCTTCTTCTTGTTGTTCTTCTTCTGCACAGCTAAGCTGGAAGTGGCATTTGCAGCTCGCAATAGTGCAGAGTTATCTCAAAGAAAGGGGCCACGGTGTTTCTGTATCTCTATTATGTTGGTGCGGCTTCGGAACTTTTAAATATCTTGATATATCTCGAGAACTACGCATCTGATCAAAAAATATCATACAACATAAATTGTAGGAAACATGATTCTCTACAAAAAACTTCTCTTATCATTTTGCCATAGCTCGCTTCGTTTCCGAGATATTTGCAGATTTATCTCAAGGGAAGGGGCCTGACGAACATATTTCGAGATATTTCTTCTTCTTGTTGTTCTTCTTCTGCAGAGCTAAGCTGGAAGTGGCATTTGCAGCTCGCAATAGTGCAGAGTTATCTCAAAGAAAGGGGCCACGGTGTTTCTGTATCTCTATTATGTTGGTGCGGCTTCGGAACTTTTAAATATCTTGATATATCTCGAGAACTACGCATCTGATCAAAAAATATCATAGAACATAAAAAGTAGGAAACTTAATTCTCTACAAATAAGGTCTCTTAACATTTTGCCATAGCTCGCTTCGTTTCCGAGATATTTGCAGATTTATCTCAAGGGAAGGGGCCTGACGGACATATTTCGAGATATTTCTTCTTCTTGTTGTTCTTCTTCTGCACAGCTAAGCTGGAAGTGGCATTTGCGGCTCGCACTAGTGCAGAGTTATCTCAAAGAAAGGGGCCACGGTGTTTCTGTATCTCTATTATGTTGGTGCGGCTTCGGAACTTTTAAATATCTCGATATATCTCGAAAACTACGCTTCTGATCAAAAAATATCATAGAACATAAAAAGTAGGAAACTTAATTCTCTACAAATAAAGTCTGTTAACATTTTGCCATAGCTCGCTTCGTTTCCGAGATATTTGCAGATTTATCTCAAGGGAAGGGGCCTGACGGACATATTTCTAGATATTTCTTCTTCTTCTTGTTCTTCTTCTGCACAGCTAAGCTGGAAGTGGCATTTACAGCTTGCAATAGTGCAGAGTTATCTCAAAGAAAGGGGCCACGGTGTTTCTGTATCTCTATTATGTTGGTGCGGCTTCGGAACTTTTAAATATCTTGATATATCTCGAGAACTACGCATCTGATCAAAAAATATTATAGAACATAAAAAGTAGGAAACTTAATTCTCTACAAAAAAGGTCTCTTAACATTTTGCCATAGCTCGCTTCGTTTCCGAGATATTTGCAGATTTATCTCAAGGGAAGGGGCCTGACGGACATATTTCGAGATATTTCTTCTTCTTGTTGTTCTTCTTCTGCACAGCTAAGCTGGAAGTGGCATTTGCAGCGCGCAATAGTGCAGAGTTATCTCAAAGAAAGGGGCCACGGTGTTTCTGTATCTCTATTATGTTGGTGCGGCTTCGGAACTTTTAAATATCTTGATATATCTCGAGAACTACGCATCTGATCAAAAAATATCATACAACATAAAAAGTAGGAAACTTAATTCTCTACAAAAAAGGTTTCTTAACATTTTGCCATAGCTCGCTTCGTTTCCGAGATATTTGCAGATTTATCTCAAGGGAAGGGGCCTGACGGACATATTTCGAGATATTTCTTCTTCTTGTTGTTCTTCTTCTGCACAGCTAAGCTGGAAGTGGCATTTGCGGCTCGCACTAGTGCAGAGTTATCTCAAAGAAAGGGGCCACGGTGTTTCTGTATCTCTATTATGTTGGTGCGGCTTCGGAACTTTTAAATATCTCGATATATCTCGAAAACTACGCTTCTGATCAAAAAATATCATAGAACATAAATTGTAGGAAACATGATTTTCTACAAAAAACTTCTCTTAACATTTTGCCATAGCTCGCTTCGTTTCCGAGATATGTGCAGATATATCTCAAGGGAAGGGGCCTGACGGACATATTTCGAGATATTTCTTCTTCTTGTTGTTCTTCTTCTGCACAGCTAAGCCGGAAGTGGCATTTGCAGCTCGCAATAGTGCAGAGTTATCTCAAAGAAAGGGGCCACGGTGTTTCTGTATCTCTATTATGTTGGTGCGGCTTCGAAAGTTTTAAATATCTTGATATATCTCGAGAACTACGCATCTGATCAAAAAATATCATAGAACATAAAAAGTAGGAAACTTAATTCTCTACAAAAAAGGTCTCTCAACATTTTGCCATTGCTCGCTTCGTTTCCGAGATATTTGCAGATTTACCTCAAGGGAAGGGGCCTGACGGACATATTTCGAGACACTTCTTCTTCTTGTTGTTCTTCTTCTGCACAGCTAAGCTGGAAGTGGCATTTGCAGCTCGCAATAGTGCACAGTTATCTCAAAGAAAGGGGCCACGGTGTTTCTGTATCTCTATTATGTTGGTGCGGCTTCGGAACTTTTAAATATCTTGATATATCTCGAGAACTACGCATCTAATCAAAAAATATCATAGAACATAAAAAGTAGGAAACTTAATTCTCTACAAAAAAGGTCTCTTAACATTTTGCCATAGCTCGCTTCGTTTCCGAGATATTTGCAGATTTATCTCAAGGGAAGGGGCCTGACGGACATATTTCGAGATATTTCTTCTTCTTGTTGTTCTTCTTCTGCACAGCTAAGCTGGAAGTGGCGTTTGCAGCTCGCAATAGTGCAGAGTTATCTCAAAGAAAGGGGCCACGGTGTTTCTATATCTCTATTATGTTGGTGCGGCTTCGGAACTTTTAAATATCTCGATATATCTCGAAAACTACGCTTCTGATCAAAAAATATCATAGAACGTAGATTGTAGGAAACATAATTCTCTACAAAAAACGTCTCTTAACATTTTGCCATAGCTCGCTTCGTTTCCGAGATATTTGCAGATTCAGCTCAAAGGAACGGGCCTGACGGACATATTTCGAGATATTTCTTCTTCTTGTTGTTCTTCTTCTGCACAGCTAAGCTGGAAGTGGCATTTACAGCTCGCAATAGTGCAGAGTTATCTCAAAGAAAGGGGCCACGGTGTTTCTGTATCTCTATTATGTTGGTGCGGCTTCGGAACTTTTAAATATCTTGATATATCTCGAGAACTACGCATCTGATCAAAAAATATCATAGAACATAAAAAGTAGGAAACTTAATTCTCTACAAAAAAGGTCTCTCAACATTTTGCCATTGCTCGCTTCGTTTCCGAGATATTTGCAGATTTACCTCAAGGGAAGGGGCCTGACGGACATATTTCGAGACACTTCTTCTTCTTGTTGTTCTTCTTCTGCACAGCTAAGCTGGAAGTGGCATTTGCAGCTCGCAATAGTGCAGAGTTATCTCAAAGAAAGGGGCCACGGTGTTTCTGTATCTCTATTATGTTGGTGCGGCTTCGGAACTTTTAAATATCTTGATATATCTCGAGAACTACGCATCTGATCAAAAAATATCATAGAACATAAATTGTAGGAAACATGATTCTCTACAAAAAACTTCTCTTATCATTTTGCCATAGCTCGCTTCGTTTCCGAGATATTTGCAGATTTATCTCAAGGGAAGGGGCCTGACGAACATATTTCGAGATATTTCTTCTTCTTGTTGTTCTTCTTCTGCAGAGCTAAGCTGGAAGTGGCATTTGCAGCTCGCAATAGTGCAGAGTTATCTCAAAGAAAGGGGCCACGGTGTTTCTGTATCTCTATTATGTTGGTGCGGCTTCGGAACTTTTAAATATCTTGATATATCTCGAGAACTACGCATCTGATCAAAAAATATCATAGAACATAAAAAGTAGGAAACTTAATTCTCTACAAAAAAGGTCTCTCAACATTTTGCCATTGCTCGCTTCGTTTCCGAGATATTTGCAGATTTACCTCAAGGGAAGGGGCCTGACGGACATATTTCGAGACACTTCTTCTTCTTGTTGTTCTTCTTCTGCACAGCTAAGCTGGAAGTGGCATTTGCAGCTCGCAATAGTGCAGAGTTATCTCAAAGAAAGGGGCCACGGTGTTTCTGTATCTCTATTATGTTGGTGCGGCTTCGGAACTTTTAAATATCTTGATATATCTCGAGAACTACGCATCTGATCAAAAAATATCATAGAACATAAATTGTAGGAAACATGATTCTCTACAAAAAACTTCTCTCATCATTTTGCCATAGCTCGCTTCGTTTCCGAGATATTTGCAGATTTATCTCAAGGGAAGGGGCCTGACGGACATATTTCGAGATATTTCTTCTTCTTGTTGTTCTTCTTCTGCACAGCTAAGCTGGAAGTGGCATTTGCGGCTCGCACTAGTGCAGAGTTATCTCAAAGAAAGGGGCCACGGTGTTTCTGTATCTCTATTATGTTGGTGCGGCTTCGGAACTTTTAAATATCTCGATATATCTCGAAAACTACGCTTCTGATCAAAAAATATCATAGAACATAAAAAGTAGGAAACTTAATTCTCTACAAATAAGGTCTGTTAACATTTTGCCATTGCTCGCTTCGTTTCCGAGATATTTGCAGATTTATCTCAAGGGAAGGGGCCTGACGGACATATTTCTAGATATTTCTTCTTCTTCTTGTTCTTCTTCTGCACAGCTAAGCTGGAAGTGGCATTTACAGCTTGCAATAGTGCAGAGTTATCTCAAAGAAAGGGGCCACGGTGTTTCTGTATCTCTATTATGTTGGTGCGGCTTCGGAACTTTTAAATATCTTGATATATCTCGAGAACTACGCATCTGATCAAAAAATATTATAGAACATAAAAAGTAGGAAACTTAATTCTCTACAAAAAAGGTCTCTTAACATTTTGCCATAGCTCGCTTCGTTTCCGAGATATTTGCAGATTTATCTCAAGGGAAGGGGCCTGACGGACATATTTCGAGATATTTCTTCTTCTTGTTGTTCTTCTTCTGCACAGCTAAGCTGGAAGTGGCATTTGCAGCGCGCAATAGTGCAGAGTTATCTCAAAGAAAGGGGCCACGGTGTTTCTGTATCTCTATTATGTTGGTGCGGCTTCGGAACTTTTAAATATCTTGATATATCTCGAGAACTACGCATCTGATCAAAAAATATCATAGAACATAAAAAGTAGGAAACTTAATTCTCTACAAAAAAGGTCTCTTAACATTTTGCCATAGCTCGCTTCGTTTCCGAGATATTTGCAGATTTATCTCAAGGGAAGGGGCCTGACGGACATATTTCGAGATATTTCTTCTTCTTGTTGTTCTTCTTCTGCACAGCTAAGCTGGAAGTGGCATTTGCGGCTCGCACTAGTGCAGAGTTATCTCAAAGAAAGGGGCCACGGTGTTTCTGTATCTCTATTATGTTGGTGCGGCTTCGGAACTTTTAAATATCTCGATATATCTCGAAAACTACGCTTCTAATCAAAAAATATCATAGAACATAAATTGTAGGAAACATGATTTTCTACAAAAAACTTCTCTTAACATTTTGCCATAGCTCGCTCCGTTTCCGAGATATGTGCAGATATATCTCAAGGGAAGGGGCCTGACGGACATATTTCGAGATATTTCTTCTTCTTGTTGTTCTTCTTCTGCACAGCTAAGCCGGAAGTGGCATTTGCAGCTCGCAATAGTGCAGAGTTATCTCAAAGAAAGGGGCCACGGTGTTTCTGTATCTCTATTATGTTGGTGCGGCTTCGAAACTTTTAAATATCTTGATATATCTCGAGAACTACGCATCTGATCAAAAAATATCATAGAACATAAAAAGTAGGAAACTTAATTCTCTACAAAAAAGGTCTCTTAACATTTTGCCATAGCTCACTTCGTTTCCGAGATATTTGCAGATTTATCGCAAGGGAAGGGGCCTGACGGACATATTTCGAGATATTTCTTCTTCTTCTTGTTCTTCTTCTGCACAGCTAAGCTGGAAGTGGCATTTGCGGCTCGCACTAGTGCAGAGTTATCTCAAAGAAAGGGGCCACGGTGTTTCTGTATCTCGATTATGTTGGTGCGCCTTCGGAACTTTTAAATATCTCGATATATCTCGAAAACTACGCTTCTGATCAAAAAATATCATAGAACATAAATTGTAGGAAACATGATTTTCTACAAAAAACTTCTCTTAACATTTTGCCACAGCTCGCTTCGTTTCCGAGATATGTGCAGATATATCTCAAGGGAAGGGGCCTGACGGACATATTTCGAGATATTTCTTCTTCTTGTTGTTCTTCTTCTGCACAGCTAAGCCGGAAGTGGCATTTGCAGCTCGCAATAGTGCAGAGTTATCTCAAAGAAAGGGGCCACGGTGTTTCTGTATCTCTATTATGTTGGTGCGGCTTCGAAACTTTTAAATATCTTGATATATCTCGAGAACTACGCATCTGATCAAAAAATATCATAGAACATAAAAAGTAGGAAACTTAATTCTCTACAAAAAAGGTCTCTCAACATTTTGCCATTGCTCGCTTCGTTTCCGAGATATTTGCAGATTTACCTCAAGGGAAGGGGCCTGACGGACATATTTCGAGACACTTCTTCTTCTTGTTGTTCTTCTTCTGCACAGCTAAGCTGGAAGTGGCATTTGCAGCTCGCAATAGTGCACAGTTATCTCAAAGAAAGGGGCCACGGTGTTTCTGTATCTCTATTATGTTGGTGCGGCTTCGGAACTTTTAAATATCTTGATATATCTCGAGAACTACGCATCTAATCAAAAAATATCATAGAACATAAAAAGTAGGAAACTTAATTCTCTACAAAAAAGGTCTCTTAACATTTTGCCATAGCTCGCTTCGTTTCCGAGATATTTGCAGATTTATCTCAAGGGAAGGGGCCTGACGGACATATTTCGAGATATTTCTTCTTCTTGTTGTTCTTCTTCTGCACAGCTAAGCTGGAAGTGGCGTTTGCAGCTCGCAATAGTGCAGAGTTATCTCAAAGAAAGGGGCCACGGTGTTTCTATATCTCTATTATGTTGGTGCGGCTTCGGAACTTTTAAATATCTCGATATATCTCGAAAACTACGCTTCTGATCAAAAAATATCATAGAACGTAGATTGTAGGAAACATAATTCTCTACAAAAAACGTCTCTTAACATTTTGCCATAGCTCGCTTCGTTTCCGAGATATTTGCAGATTCAGCTCAAAGGAACGGGCCTGACGGACATATTTCGAGATATTTCTTCTTCTTGTTGTTCTTCTTCTGCACAGCTAAGCTGGAAGTGGCATTTACAGCTCGCAATAGTGCAGAGTTATCTCAAAGAAAGGGGCCACGGTGTTTCTGTATCTCTATTATGTTGGTGCGGCTTCGGAACTTTTAAATATCTTGATATATCTCGAGAACTACGCATCTGATCAAAAAATATCATAGAACATAAAAAGTAGGAAACTTAATTCTCTACAAAAAAGGTCTCTCCACATTTTGCCATTGCTCGCTTCGTTTCCGAGATATTTGCAGATTTACCTCAAGGGAAGGGGCCTGACGGACATATTTCGAGACACTTCTTCTTCTTGTTGTTCTTCTTCTGCACAGCTAAGCTGGAAGTGGCATTTGCAGCTCGCAATAGTGCAGAGTTATCTCAAAGAAAGGGGCCACGGTGTTTCTGTATCTCTATTATGTTGGTGCGGCTTCGGAACTTTTAAATATCTTGATATATCTCGAGAACTACGCATCTGATCTAAAAATATCATAGAACATAAATTGTAGGAAACATGATTCTCTACAAAAGACTTCTCTTATCATTTTGCCATAGCTCGCTTCGTTTCCGAGATATTTGCAGATTTATCTCAAGGGAAGGGGCCTGACGAACATATTTCGAGATATTTCTTCTTCTTGTTGTTCTTCTTCTGCAGAGCTAAGCTGGAAGTGGCATTTGCAGCTCGCAATAGTGCAGAGTTATCTCAAAGAAAGGGGCCACGGTGTTTCTGTATCTCTATTATGTTGGTGCGGCTTCGGAACTTTTAAATATCTTGATATATCTCGAGAACTACGCATCTGATCAAAAAATATCATAGAACATAAAAAGTAGGAAACTTAATTCTCTACAAAAAAGGTCTCTCAACATTTTGCCATTGCTCGCTTCGTTTCCGAGATATTTGCAGATTTACCTCAAGGGAAGGGGCCTGACGGACATATTTCGAGACACTTCTTCTTCTTGTTGTTCTTCTTCTGCACAGCTAAGCTGGAAGTGGCATTTGCAGCTCGCAATAGTGCAGAGTTATCTCAAAGAAAGGGGCCACGGTGTTTCTGTATCTCTATTATGTTGGTGCGGCTTCGGAACTTTTAAATATCTTGATATATCTCGAGAACTACGCATCTGATCAAAAAATATCATAGAACATAAATTGTAGGAAACATGATTCTCTACAAAAAACTTCTCTTATCATTTTGCCATAGCTCGCTTCGTTTCCGAGATATTTGCAGATTTATCTCAAGGGAAGGGGCCTGACGAACATATTTCGAGATATTTCTTCTTCTTGTTGTTCTTCTTCTGCAGAGCTAAGCTGGAAGTGGCATTTGCAGCTCGCAATAGTGCAGAGTTATCTCAAAGAAAGGGGCCACGGTGTTTCTGTATCTCTATTATGTTGGTGCGGCTTCGGAACTTTTAAATATCTTGATATATCTCGAGAACTACGCATCTGATCAAAAAATATCATAGAACATAAAAAGTAGGAAACTTAATTCTCTACAAAAAAGGTCTCTTAACATTTTGCCATAGCTCGCTTCGTTTCCGAGATATTTGCAGATTTATCTCAAGGGAAGGGGCCTGACGGACATATTTCGAGATATTTCTTCTTCTTGTTGTTCTTCTTCTGCACAGCTAAGCTGGAAGTGGCATTTGCGGCTCGCACTAGTGCAGAGTTATCTCAAAGAAAGGGGCCACGGTGTTTCTGTATCTCTATTATGTTGGTGCGGCTTCGGAACTTTTAAATATCTCGATATATCTCGAAAACTACGCTTCTAATCAAAAAATATCATAGAACATAAATTGTAGGAAACATGATTTTCTACAAAAAACTTCTCTTAACATTTTGCCATAGCTCGCTTCGTTTCCGAGATATGTGCAGATATATCTCAAGGGAAGGGGCCTGACGGACATATTTCGAGATATTTCTTCTTCTTGTTGTTCTTCTTCTGCACAGCTAAGCCGGAAGTGGCATTTGCAGCTCGCAATAGTGCAGAGTTATCTCAAAGAAAGGGGCCACGGTGTTTCTGTATCTCTATTATGTTGGTGCGGCTTCGAAACTTTTAAATATCTTGATATATCTCGAGAACTACGCATCTGATCAAAAAATATCATAGAACATAAATTGTAGGAAACATGATTCTCTACAAAAAACTTCTCTTATCATTTTGCCATAGCTCGCTTCGTTTCCGAGATATTTGCAGATTTATCTCAAGGGAAGGGGCCTGACGAACATATTTCGAGATATTTCTTCTTCTTGTTGTTCTTCTTCTGCAGAGCTAAGCTGGAAGTGGCATTTGCAGCTCGCAATAGTGCAGAGTTATCTCAAAGAAAGGGGCCACGGTGTTTCTGTATCTCTATTATGTTGGTGCGGCTTCGGAACTTTTAAATATCTTGATATATCTCGAGAACTACGCATCTGATCAAAAAATATCATAGAACATAAAAAGTAGGAAACACAATTCTCTACAAAAAAGGTCTCTTAACATTTTGCCATAGCTCGCTTCGCTTCCGAGATATTTGCAGATTTATCTCAAGGGAAGGGGCCTGACGGACATATTTCGAGATATTTCTTCTTCTTGTTGTTCTTCTTCTGCACAGCTAAGCTGGAAGTGGCATTTGCGGCTCGCACTAGTGCAGAGTTATCTCAAAGAAAGGGGCCACGGTGTTTCTGTATCTCTATTATGTTGGTGCGGCTTCGGAACTTTTAAATATCTCGATATATCTCGAAAACTACGCTTCTAATCAAAAAATATCATAGAACATAAATTGTAGGAAACATGATTTTCTACAAAAAACTTCTCTTAACATTTTGCCATAGCTCGCTTCGTTTCCGAGATATGTGCAGATATATCTCAAGGGAAGGGGCCTGACGGACATATTTCGAGATATTTCTTCTTCTTGTTGTTCTTCTTCTGCACAGCTAAGCCGGAAGTGGCATTTGCAGCTCGCAATAGTGCAGAGTTATCTCAAAGAAAGGGGCCACGGTGTTTCTGTATCTCTATTATGTTGGTGCGGCTTCGAAACTTTTAAATATCTTGATATATCTCGAGAACTACGCATCTGATCAAAAAATATCATAGAACATAAAAAGTAGGAAACTTAATTCTCTACAAAAAAGGTCTCTTAACATTTTGCCATAGCTCGCTTCGTTTCCGAGATATTTGCAGATTTATCTCAAGGGAAGGGGCCTGACGGACATATTTCGAGATATTTCTTCTTCTTGTTGTTCTTCTTCTGCACAGCTAAGCTGGAAGTGGCATTTGCAGCTCGCAATAGTGCAGAGTTATCTCAAAGAAAGGGGCCACGGTGTTTCTGTATCTCTATTATGTTGGTGCGGCTTCGGAACTTTTAAATATCTTGATATATCTCGAGAACTACGCATCTGATCAAAAAATATTATAGAACATAAAAAGTAGGAAACTTAATTCTCTACAAAAAAGGTCTCTTAACATTTTACCATAGCTCGCTTCGTTTCCGAGATATTTGCAGATTTATCTCAAGGGAAGGGGCCTGACGGACATATTTCGAGATATTTCTTCTTCTTGTTGTTCTTCTTCTGCACAGCTAAGCTGGAAGTGGCATTTGCAGCGCGCAATAGTGCAGAGTTATCTCAAAGAAAGGGGCCACGGTGTTTCTGTATCTCTATTATGTTGGTGCGGCTTCGGAACTTTTAAATATCTTGATATATCTCGAGAACTACGCATCTGATCAAAAAATATCATAGAACATAAAAAGTAGGAAACTTAATTCTCTACAAAAAAGGTCTCTTAACATTTTGCCATAGCTCGCTTCGTTTCCGAGATATTTGCAGATTTATCTCAAGGGAAGGGGCCTGACGGACATATTTCGAGATATTTCTTCTTCTTGTTGTTCTTCTTCTGCACAGCTAAGCTGGAAGTGGCGTTTGCAGCTCGCAATAGTGCAGAGTTATCTCAAAGAAAGGGGCCACGGTGTTTCTATATCTCTATTATGTTGGTGCGGCTTCGGAACTTTTAAATATCTCGATATATCTCGAAAACTACGCTTCTGATCAAAAAATATCATAGAACATAGATTGTAGGAAACATAATTCTCTACAAAAAACGTCTCTTAACATTTTGCCATAGCTCGCTTCGTTTCCGAGATATTTGCAGATTCAGCTCAAAGGAACGGGCCTGACGGACATATTTCGAGATATTTCTTCTTCTTGTTGTTCTTCTTCTGCACAGCTAAGCTGGAAGTGGCATTTGCAGCGCGCAATAGTGCAGAGTTATCTCAAAGAAAGGGGCCACGGTGTTTCTGTATCTCTATTATGTTGGTGCGGCTTCGGAACTTTTAAATATCTTGATATATCTCGAGAACTACGCATCTGATCAAAAAATATCATAGAACATAAAAAGTAGGAAACTTAATTCTCTACAAAAAAGGTCTCTCAACATTTTGCCATTGCTCGCTTCGTTTCCGAGATATTTGCAGATTTACCTCAAGGGAAGGGGCCTGACGGACATATTTCGAGACACTTCTTCTTCTTGTTGTTCTTCTTCTGCACAGCTAAGCTGGAAGTGGCATTTGCAGCTCGCAATAGTGCAGAGTTATCTCAAAGAAAGGGGCCACGGTGTTTCTGTATCTCTATTATGTTGGTGCGGCTTCGGAACTTTTAAATATCTTGATATATCTCGAGAACTACGCATCTGATCAAAAAATATCATACAACATAAATTGTAGGAAACATGATTCTCTACAAAAAACTTCTCTTATCATTTTGCCATAGCTCGCTTCGTTTCCGAGATATTTGCAGATTTATCTCAAGGGAAGGGGCCTGACGAACATATTTCGAGATATTTCTTCTTCTTGTTGTTCTTCTTCTGCAGAGCTAAGCTGGAAGTGGCATTTGCAGCTCGCAATAGTGCAGAGTTATCTCAAAGAAAGGGGCCACGGTGTTTCTGTATCTCTATTATGTTGGTGCGGCTTCGGAACTTTTAAATATCTTGATATATCTCGAGAACTACGCATCTGATCAAAAAATATCATAGAACATAAAAAGTAGGAAACTTAATTCTCTACAAATAAGGTCTCTTAACATTTTGCCATAACTCGCTTCGTTTCCGAGATATTTGCAGATTTATCTCAAGGGAAGGGGCCTGACGGACATATTTCGAGATATTTCTTCTTCTTGTTGTTCTTCTTCTGCACAGCTAAGCTGGAAGTGGCATTTGCGGCTCGCACTAGTGCAGAGTTATCTCAAAGAAAGGGGCCACGGTGTTTCTGTATCTCTATTATGTTGGTGCGGCTTCGGAACTTTTAAATATCTCGATATATCTCGAAAACTACGCTTCTGATCAAAAAATATCATAGAACATAAAAAGTAGGAAACTTAATTCTCTACAAATAAAGTCTGTTAACATTTTGCCATAGCTCGCTTCGTTTCCGAGATATTTGCAGATTTATCTCAAGGGAAGGGGCCTGACGGACATATTTCTAGATATTTCTTCTTCTTCTTGTTCTTCTTCTGCACAGCTAAGCTGGAAGTGGCATTTACAGCTTGCAATAGTGCAGAGTTATCTCAAAGAAAGGGGCCACGGTGTTTCTGTATCTCTATTATGTTGGTGCGGCTTCGGAACTTTTAAATATCTTGATATATCTCGAGAACTACGCATCTGATCAAAAAATATTATAGAACATAAAAAGTAGGAAACTTAATTCTCTACAAAAAAGGTCTCTTAACATTTTGCCATAGCTCGCTTCGTTTCCGAGATATTTGCAGATTTATCTCAAGGGAAGGGGCCTGACGGACATATTTCGAGATATTTCTTCTTCTTGTTGTTCTTCTTCTGCACAGCTAAGCTGGAAGTGGCATTTGCAGCGCGCAATAGTGCAGAGTTATCTCAAAGAAAGGGGCCACGGTGTTTCTGTATCTCTATTATGTTGGTGCGGCTTCGGAACTTTTAAATATCTTGATATATCTCGAGAACTACGCATCTGATCAAAAAATATCATACAACATAAAAAGTAGGAAACTTAATTCTCTACAAAAAAGGTTTCTTAACATTTTGCCATAGCTCGCTTCGTTTCCGAGATATTTGCAGATTTATCTCAAGGGAAGGGGCCTGACGGACATATTTCGAGATATTTCTTCTTCTTGTTGTTCTTCTTCTGCACAGCTAAGCTGGAAGTGGCATTTGCGGCTCGCACTAGTGCAGAGTTATCTCAAAGAAAGGGGCCACGGTGTTTCTGTATCTCTATTATGTTGGTGCGGCTTCGGAACTTTTAAATATCTCGATATATCTCGAAAACTACGCTTCTGATCAAAAAATATCATAGAACATAAATTGTAGGAAACATGATTTTCTACAAAAAACTTCTCTTAACATTTTGCCATAGCTCGCTTCGTTTCCGAGATATGTGCAGATATATCTCAAGGGAAGGGGCCTGACGGACATATTTCGAGATATTTCTTCTTCTTGTTGTTCTTCTTCTGCACAGCTAAGCCGGAAGTGGCATTTGCAGCTCGCAATAGTGCAGAGTTATCTCAAAGAAAGGGGCCACGGTGTTTCTGTATCTCTATTATGTTGGTGCGGCTTCGAAACTTTTAAATATCTTGATATATCTCGAGAACTACGCATCTGATCAAAAAATATCATAGAACATAAAAAGTAGGAAACTTAATTCTCTACAAAAAAGGTCTCTCAACATTTTGCCATTGCTCGCTTCGTTTCCGAGATATTTGCAGATTTACCTCAAGGGAAGGGGCCTGACGGACATATTTCGAGACACTTCTTCTTCTTGTTGTTCTTCTTCTGCACAGCTAAGCTGGAAGTGGCATTTGCAGCTCGCAATAGTGCACAGTTATCTCAAAGAAAGGGGCCACGGTGTTTCTGTATCTCTATTATGTTGGTGCGGCTTCGGAACTTTTAAATATCTTGATATATCTCGAGAACTACGCATCTAATCAAAAAATATCATAGAACATAAAAAGTAGGAAACTTAATTCTCTACAAAAAAGGTCTCTTAACATTTTGCCATAGCTCGCTTCGTTTCCGAGATATTTGCAGATTTATCTCAAGGGAAGGGGCCTGACGGACATATTTCGAGATATTTCTTCTTCTTGTTGTTCTTCTTCTGCACAGCTAAGCTGGAAGTGGCGTTTGCAGCTCGCAATAGTGCAGAGTTATCTCAAAGAAAGGGGCCACGGTGTTTCTATATCTCTATTATGTTGGTGCGGCTTCGGAACTTTTAAATATCTCGATATATCTCGAAAACTACGCTTCTGATCAAAAAATATCATAGAACGTAGATTGTAGGAAACATAATTCTCTACAAAAAACGTCTCTTAACATTTTGCCATAGCTCGCTTCGTTTCCGAGATATTTGCAGATTCAGCTCAAAGGAACGGGCCTGACGGACATATTTCGAGATATTTCTTCTTCTTGTTGTTCTTCTTCTGCACAGCTAAGCTGGAAGTGGCATTTACAGCTCGCAATAGTGCAGAGTTATCTCAAAGAAAGGGGCCACGGTGTTTCTGTATCTCTATTATGTTGGTGCGGCTTCGGAACTTTTAAATATCTTGATATATCTCGAGAACTACGCATCTGATCAAAAAATATCATAGAACATAAAAAGTAGGAAACTTAATTCTCTACAAAAAAGGTCTCTCAACATTTTGCCATTGCTCGCTTCGTTTCCGAGATATTTGCAGATTTACCTCAAGGGAAGGGGCCTGACGGACATATTTCGAGACACTTCTTCTTCTTGTTGTTCTTCTTCTGCACAGCTAAGCTGGAAGTGGCATTTGCAGCTCGCAATAGTGCAGAGTTATCTCAAAGAAAGGGGCCACGGTGTTTCGGTATCTCTATTATGTTGGTGCGGCTTCGGAACTTTTAAATATCTTGATATATCTCGAGAACTACGCATCTGATCAAAAAATATCATAGAACATAAATTGTAGGAAACATGATTCTCTACAAAAAACTTCTCTTATCATTTTGCCATAGCTCGCTTCGTTTCCGAGATATTTGCAGATTTATCTCAAGGGAAGGGGCCTGACGAACATATTTCGAGATATTTCTTCTTCTTGTTGTTCTTCTTCTGCAGAGCTAAGCTGGAAGTGGCATTTGCAGCTCGCAATAGTGCAGAGTTATCTCAAAGAAAGGGGCCACGGTGTTTCTGTATCTCTATTATGTTGGTGCGGCTTCGGAACTTTTAAATATCTTGATATATCTCGAGAACTACGCATCTGATCAAAAAATATCATAGAACATAAAAAGTAGGAAACTTAATTCTCTACAAAAAAGGTCTCTCAACATTTTGCCATTGCTCGCTTCGTTTCCGAGATATTTGCAGATTTACCTCAAGGGAAGGGGCCTGACGGACATATTTCGAGACACTTCTTCTTCTTGTTGTTCTTCTTCTGCACAGCTAAGCTGGAAGTGGCATTTGCAGCTCGCAATAGTGCAGAGTTATCTCAAAGAAAGGGGCCACGGTGTTTCTGTATCTCTATTATGTTGGTGCGGCTTCGAAACTTTTAAATATCTTGATATATCTCGAGAACTACGCATCTGATCAAAAAATATCATAGAACATAAAAAGTAGGAAACTTAATTCTCTACAAAAAAGGTCTCTCAACATTTTGCCATTGCTCGCTTCGTTTCCGAGATATTTGCAGATTTACCTCAAGGGAAGGGGCCTGACGGACATATTTCGAGACACTTCTTCTTCTTGTTGTTCTTCTTCTGCACAGCTAAGCTGGAAGTGGCATTTGCAGCTCGCAATAGTGCACAGTTATCTCAAAGAAAGGGGCCACGGTGTTTCTGTATCTCTATTATGTTGGTGCGGCTTCGGAACTTTTAAATATCTTGATATATCTCGAGAACTACGCATCTAATCAAAAAATATCATAGAACATAAAAAGTAGGAAACTTAATTCTCTACAAAAAAGGTCTCTTAACATTTTGCCATAGCTCGCTTCGTTTCCGAGATATTTGCAGATTTATCTCAAGGGAAGGGGCCTGACGGACATATTTCGAGATATTTCTTCTTCTTGTTGTTCTTCTTCTGCACAGCTAAGCTGGAAGTGGCGTTTGCAGCTCGCAATAGTGCAGAGTTATCTCAAAGAAAGGGGCCACGGTGTTTCTATATCTCTATTATGTTGGTGCGGCTTCGGAACTTTTAAATATCTCGATATATCTCGAAAACTACGCTTCTGATCAAAAAATATCATAGAACGTAGATTGTAGGAAACATAATTCTCTACAAAAAACGTCTCTTAACATTTTGCCATAGCTCGCTTCGTTTCCGAGATATTTGCAGATTCAGCTCAAAGGAACGGGCCTGACGGACATATTTCGAGATATTTCTTCTTCTTGTTGTTCTTCTTCTGCACAGCTAAGCTGGAAGTGGCATTTACAGCTCGCAATAGTGCAGAGTTATCTCAAAGAAAGGGGCCACGGTGTTTCTGTATCTCTATTATGTTGGTGCGGCTTCGGAACTTTTAAATATCTTGATATATCTCGAGAACTACGCATCTGATCAAAAAATATCATAGAACATAAAAAGTAGGAAACTTAATTCTCTACAAAAAAGGTCTCTCAACATTTTGCCATTGCTCGCTTCGTTTCCGAGATATTTGCAGATTTACCTCAAGGGAAGGGGCCTGACGGACATATTTCGAGACACTTCTTCTTCTTGTTGTTCTTCTTCTGCACAGCTAAGCTGGAAGTGGCATTTGCAGCTCGCAATAGTGCAGAGTTATCTCAAAGAAAGGGGCCACGGTGTTTCTGTATCTCTATTATGTTGGTGCGGCTTCGGAACTTTTAAATATCTTGATATATCTCGAGAACTACGCATCTGATCTAAAAATATCATAGAACATAAATTGTAGGAAACATGATTCTCTACAAAAGACTTCTCTTATCATTTTGCCATAGCTCGCTTCGTTTCCGAGATATTTGCAGATTTATCTCAAGGGAAGGGGCCTGACGAACATATTTCGATATATATTTCTTCTTCTTGTTGTTCTTCTTCTGCAGAGCTAAGCTGGAAGTGGCATTTGCAGCTCGCAATAGTGCAGAGTTATCTCAAAGAAAGGGGCCACGGTGTTTCTGTATCTCTATTATGTTGGTGCGGCTTCGGAACTTTTAAATATCTTGATATATCTCGAGAACTACGCATCTGATCAAAAAATATCATAGAACATAAAAAGTAGGAAACTTAATTCTCTACAAAAAAGGTCTCTCAACATTTTGCCATTGCTCGCTTCGTTTCCGAGATATTTGCAGATTTACCTCAAGGGAAGGGGCCTGACGGACATATTTCGAGACACTTCTTCTTCTTGTTGTTCTTCTTCTGCACAGCTAAGCTGGAAGTGGCATTTGCAGCTCGCAATAGTGCAGAGTTATCTCAAAGAAAGGGGCCACGGTGTTTCTGTATCTCTATTATGTTGGTGCGGCTTCGGAACTTTTAAATATCTTGATATATCTCGAGAACTACGCATCTGATCAAAAAATATCATAGAACATAAATTGTAGGAAACATGATTCTCTACAAAAAACTTCTCTTATCATTTTGCCATAGCTCGCTTCGTTTCCGAGATATTTGCAGATTTATCTCAAGGGAAGGGGCCTGACGAACATATTTCGAGATATTTCTTCTTCTTGTTGTTCTTCTTCTGCAGAGCTAAGCTGGAAGTGGCATTTGCAGCTCGCAATAGTGCAGAGTTATCTCAAAGAAAGGGGCCACGGTGTTTCTGTATCTCTATTATGTTGGTGCGGCTTCGGAACTTTTAAATATCTCGATATATCTCGAGAACTACGCATCTGATCAAAAAATATCATAGAACATAAAAAGTAGGAAACTTAATTCTCTACAAAAAAGGTCTCTTAACATTTTGCCATAGCTCGCTTCGTTTCCGAGATATTTGCAGATTTATCTCAAGGGAAGGGGCCTGACGGACATATTTCGAGATATTTCTTCTTCTTGTTGTTCTTCTTCTGCACAGCTAAGCTGGAAGTGGCATTTGCGGCTCGCACTAGTGCAGAGTTATCTCAAAGAAAGGGGCCACGGTGTTTCTGTATCTCTATTATGTTGGTGCGGCTTCGGAACTTTTAAATATCTCGATATATCTCGAAAACTACGCTTCTAATCAAAAAATATCATAGAACATAAATTGTAGGAAACATGATTTTCTACAAAAAACTTCTCTTAACATTTTGCCATAGCTCGCTTCGTTTCCGAGATATGTGCAGATATATCTCAAGGGAAGGGGCCTGACGGACATATTTCGAGATATTTCTTCTTCTTGTTGTTCTTCTTCTGCACAGCTAAGCCGGAAGTGGCATTTGCAGCTCGCAATAGTGCAGAGTTATCTCAAAGAAAGGGGCCACGGTGTTTCTGTATCTCTATTATGTTGGTGCGGCTTCGAAACTTTTAAATATCTTGATATATCTCGAGAACTACGCATCTGATCAAAAAATATCATAGAACATAAATTGTAGGAAACATGATTCTCTACAAAAAACTTCTCTTATCATTTTGCCATAGCTCGCTTCGTTTCCGAGATATTTGCAGATTTATCTCAAGGGAAGGGGCCTGACGAACATATTTCGAGATATTTCTTCTTCTTGTTGTTCTTCTTCTGCAGAGCTAAGCTGGAAGTGGCATTTGCAGCTCGCAATAGTGCAGAGTTATCTCAAAGAAAGGGGCCACGGTGTTTCTGTATCTCTATTATGTTGGTGCGGCTTCGGAACTTTTAAATATCTTGATATATCTCGAGAACTACGCATCTGATCAAAAAATATCATAGAACATAAAAAGTAGGAAACACAATTCTCTACAAAAAAGGTCTCTTAACATTTTGCCATAGCTCGCTTCGTTTCCGAGATATTTGCAGATTTATCTCAAGGGAAGGGGCCTGACGGACATATTTCGAGATATTTCTTCTTCTTGTTGTTCTTCTTCTGCACAGCTAAGCTGGAAGTGGCATTTGCGGCTCGCACTAGTGCAGAGTTATCTCAAAGAAAGGGGCCACGGTGTTTCTGTATCTCTATTATGTTGGTGCGGCTTCGGAACTTTTAAATATCTCGATATATCTCGAAAACTACGCTTCTAATCAAAAAATATCATAGAACATAAATTGTAGGAAACATGATTTTCTACAAAAAACTTCTCTTAACATTTTGCCATAGCTCGCTTCGTTTCCGAGATATGTGCAGATATATCTCAAGGGAAGGGGCCTGACGGACATATTTCGAGATATTTCTTCTTCTTGTTGTTCTTCTTCTGCACAGCTAAGCCGGAAGTGGCATTTGCAGCTCGCAATAGTGCAGAGTTATCTCAAAGAAAGGGGCCACGGTGTTTCTGTATCTCTATTATGTTGGTGCGGCTTCGAAACTTTTAAATATCTTGATATATCTCGAGAACTACGCATCTGATCAAAAAATATCATAGAACATAAAAAGTAGGAAACTTAATTCTCTACAAAAAAGGTCTCTTAACATTTTGCCATAGCTCGCTTCGTTTCCGAGATATTTGCAGATTTATCTCAAGGGAAGGGGCCTGACGGACATATTTCGAGATATTTCTTCTTCTTGTTGTTCTTCTTCTGCACAGCTAAGCTGGAAGTGGCATTTGCAGCTCGCAATAGTGCAGAGTTATCTCAAAGAAAGGGGCCACGGTGTTTCTATATCTCTATTATGTTGGTGCGGCTTCGGAACTTTTAAATATCTCGATATATCTCGAAAACTACGCTTCTGATCAAAAAATATCATAGAACATAGATTGTAGGAAACATAATTCTCTGCAAAAAACGTCTCTTAACATTTTGCCATAGCTCGCTTCGTTTCCGAGATATTTGCAGATTCAGCTCAAAGGAACGGGCCTGACGGACATATTTCGAGATATTTCTTCTTCTTGTTGTTCTTCTTCTGCACAGCTAAGCTGGAAGTGGCATTTACAGCTCGCAATAGTGCAGAGTTATCTCAAAGAAAGGGGCCACGGTGTTTCTGTATCTCTATTATGTTGGTGCGGCTTCGGAACTTTTAAATATCTTGATATATCTCGAGAACTACGCATCTGATCAAAAAATATCATAGAACATAAAAAGTAGGAAACTTAATTCTCTACAAAAAAGGTCTCTCAACATTTTGCCATTGCTCGCTTCGTTTCCGAGATATTTGCAGATTTACCTCAAGGGAAGGGGCCTGACGGACATATTTCGAGACACTTCTTCTTCTTGTTGTTCTTCTTCTGCACAGCTAAGCTGGAAGTGGCATTTGCAGCTCGCAATAGTGCAGAGTTATCTCAAAGAAAGGGGCCACGGTGTTTCTGTATCTCTATTATGTTGGTGCGGCTTCGGAACTTTTAAATATCTTGATATATCTCGAGAACTACGCATCTGATCAAAAAATATCATAGAACATAAATTGTAGGAAACATGATTCTCTACAAAAAACTTCTCTTATCATTTTGCCATAGCTCGCTTCGTTTCCGAGATATTTGCAGATTTATCTCAAGGGAAGGGGCCTGACGAACATATTTCGAGATATTTCTTCTTCTTGTTGTTCTTCTTCTGCAGAGCTAAGCTGGAAGTGGCATTTGCAGCTCGCAATAGTGCAGAGTTATCTCAAAGAAAGGGGCCACGGTGTTTCTGTATCTCTATTATGTTGGTGCGGCTTCGGAACTTTTAAATATCTTGATATATCTCGAGAACTACGCATCTGATCAAAAAATATCATAGAACATAAAAAGTAGGAAACTTAATTCTCTACAAATAAAGTCTCTTAACATTCTGCCATAGCTCGCTTCGTTTCCGAGATATTTGCAGATTTATCTCAAGGGAAGGGGCCTAACGGACATATTTCGAGATATTTCTTCTTCTTGTTGTTCTTCTTCTGCACAGCTAAGCTGGAAGTGGCGTTTGCAGCTCGCAATAGTGCAGAGTTATCTCAAAGAAAGGGGCCACGGTGTTTCTATATCTCTATTATGTTGGTGCGGCTTCGGAACTTTTAAATATCTTGATATATCTCGAGAACTACGCATCTGATCAAAAAATATCATAGAACATAAAAAGTAGGAAACTTAATTCTCTACAAAAAAGGTCTCTTAACATTTTGCCATAGCCCGCTTGGTTTCCGAGATATTTGCAGATTTATCTCAAGGGAAGGGGCCTGACGGACATATTTCGAGATATTTCTTCTTCTTGTTGTTCTTCTTCTGCACAGCTAAGCTGGAAGTGGCGTTTGCAGCTCGCAATAGTGCAGAGTTATCTCAAAGAAAGGGGCCACGGTGTTTCTATATCTCTATTATGTTGGTGCGGCTTCGGAACTTTCAAATATCTTGATATATCTCGAGAACTACGCATCTGATCAAAAAATATCATAGAAGATAAATAGTAGGAAACTTAATTCTCTACAAAAAAGGTCTCTTAACATTTTGCCATAGCTCGCTTCGTTTCCGAGATATTTGCAGATATATCTCAAGGGAAGGGGCCTGACGGACATATTTCGAGATATTTCTTCTTCTTGTTGTTCTTCTTCTGCACAGCTAAGCTGGAAGTGGCATTTACAGCTTGCAATAGTGCATAGTTATCTCAAAGGAAGGGGCCACGGTGTTTCTGTATCTCTATTATGTTGGTGCGGCTTCGGAACTTTTAAATATCTTGATATATCTCGAGAACTACGCATCTGATCAAAAAATATTATAGAACATAAAAAGTAGGAAACTTAATTCTCTACAGAAAAGGTCTCTTAACATTTTGCCATAGCTCGCTTCGTTTCCGAGATATTTGCAGATTTATCTCAAGGGAAGGGGCCTGAGGACATATTTCGAGATATTTGTTCTTCTTGTTGTTCTTCTTCTGCACAGCTAAGCTGGAAGTGGCATTTGCAGCGCGCAATAGGGCAGAGTTATCTCAAAGAAAGGGGCCACGGTGTTTCTGTATCTCTATTATGTTGGTGCGGCATCGGAACTTTTAAATATCTTGATATATCTCGAGAACTACGCATCTGATCAAAAAATATCATAGAACATAAAAAGTAGAAAACTTAATTCTCTACAAATAAGGTCTCTCAACATTTTGCCATAGCTCGCTTCGTTTCCGAGATATTTGCAGATATATCTCAAGGGAAGGGGCCTGACGGACATATTTCGAGATATTTCTTCTTCTTGTTGTTCTTCTTCTGCACAGCTAAGCTGGAAGTGGCATTTACAGCTCGCAATAGGGCAGAGTTATCTCAAAGAAAGGGGCCACGGTGTTTCTGTAACTCTATTATGTTTGTGCGGCTTCGGAACTTTTAAATATCTTGATATATATCGAGAACTACCCATCTGATCAAAAAATATCATAGAACATAAAAAGTAGGAAACTTAATTCTCTACAAAAAAGGTCTCTTAACATTTTGCCATAGCTCGCTTCGTTTCCGAGATATATGCAGATTTATCTCAAGGGAAGGGGCCTGACGGACATATTTCGAGATATTTCTTCTTCTTGTTGTTCTTCTTCTGCGCAGCTAAGCTGGAAGTGGCATTTGCAGCTCGCAATAGTGCAGAGTTATCTCAAAGAAAGGGGCCACGGTGTTTCTGTATCTCTATTATGTTGGTGCGGCTTCGGAACTTTTAAATATCTCGACATATCTCGAAAACTACGCTTCTGATCAAAAAATGTCATAGAACATAACTTGTAGGAAACATAATTCTCTACAAAAAAGGTCTCTTAACATTTTGCCATAGCTCGCTTCGTTTCCGAGATATTTGCAGATTTATCTCAAGGGAAGGGGCCTGACGGACATATTTCGAGATATTTCTTCTTCTTGTTGTTCTTCTTCTGCACAGCTAAGCTGGAAGTGGCATTTGCGGCTCGCACTAGTGCAGAGTTATCTCAAAGAAAGGGGCCACGGTGTTTCTGTATCTCTATTATGTTGGTGCGGCCTCGGAACTTTTAAATATCTTGATATATCTCGAGAACTACGCATCTGATCAAAAAATATCATAGAACGTAAAAAGTAGGAAACTTAATTCTCTACAAAAAAGGTCTCTTAACATTTTGCCATAGCTCGCTTCGTTTCCGAGATATTTGCAGATTTATCTCAACGGAAGGGGCCTGACGGACATATTTCGAGATATTTCTTCTTCTTGTTGTTCTTCTTCTGCGCAGCTAAGCTGGAAGTGGCATTTGCAGCTCGCAATTGTTACGTGGCCGACGGCTTGGCAGCGCGCGTGGCTATCAGAGGCTTTCTGATTGGCGGCCGCGTAACTTATTTTATTATCAATACAACCCGAGCGGTAAGATTGTATTGTGGTACGAACTGTCACAAGGTTTCACTGGGTTTAAAGGAGAATGCTAATGTGGGTTTGACACAGCAATGTATATATTCTACAATCTTGGTCTATTACAGATGTTGTTGTCGCGAATATAGGTGTATAATGTGATATATTACCTATTTCCACTATGCTTGGTGTTCACGCACTGGCAATGCGGGGGTGTTGTGTGTGGTTGATTGTAATGCCAAATAGAGACACGACTCGCGGATTCTATAAGGTGAATGTTGCTCGAAGGGGACTTCAACCCGATCTCACTAATAGTAACCAACTCACTACCGTACACGACGTGCTCGACACGAGATGAGCTCTGGTACTGCCCCCGATCGTTGGTACGAACGGGTTTATATACTAATTAAGAAGGGTGGTCTGGTTACTATTCGAGTGATCAGGCTGGGTCCACCTGCCTCTGCGACAGTTTAGAGTGGTTGCATCTGCTATTTGATTACGGCGGACCCATTGCTTTCCCAAGTGTTTGGTTCTGCTATCGGTGGGCCTTCTGTTTATTACGAGAGTAAATGGTCGGTTTGCCCGAGAGTTTTCCTTTCCAGATGTTTAAGCTTATTTGAAAGGAGACACGTTTGATAAAACGGTCTGTCTACGTGACACCTCCCCCCTTAGATGAAACATCGCGGTAATCGTGATGCTTTCAATTGGAAAGGAAAACACTCACTAGAATGTGTTGAAGTTTTGGTGTTGTAATGCAATATGTCGGGTGTTATGTGTGATGTGTGTGTACTTATCGCTACGTGTGATGGTTGGTGATGCTGCTAACTGCGGTATGAAGTCGAAGCGTACGTCTGGGTCCAGGCTGCCTCGATCGGATTTGTCTCTCGGTGTACCAGGTTGGTACTATTGCAGGCGGTGGTATGGGTTGGTTTGCTCTTTGGTATTCCATTTCCATGATGATGGCGGCAATACACTCCTCGCAGTGGTAGGCGGCCTGCAACTCCATCAGGGGCGCGCTGCAAATATCGCAGGCCCCAGGCGGATATGCCGTTGGTAGTGGATAGTGTACCTCCACCATGTCATAGATCCTTGCTGCTCCAAGGGCTGCTTCGAGAGCACACTGCATACAGACAATGCCAACGTCTAATCTGTAGCAAGTGCTGCGCATGCACAGGCGGGCCGTCAAGTTCATCAGCAGCTCGATGCGACTGGTGTCCCTCTCAGTTGGTTGTTCCCTGATGTAGCACATTTCGGTCCGCTCAGATAAGTGTTTTGGAAGAATGGTGTTGTGGTCTGCTTTTATACCCGGCCTGGAACCGCGTATCTCATGCCCAACCACGCCTCCGCCACGTTGAATGGTGGTTGTCCTGGTAGACGATCGAGGGCTACATCTGCCACGACCTCACCCTCGCCTCTGATGTTGGTTAGCAGACCCCTCCTTCCTTCCAACACCCTCTTGGCCTGCTCTATCTTCCAGGTCCTGCATACAGGGCGGATACCCCGTACCCGTACCTTGAAGGCCTGCCACGGTAGATTTTGAAAGCGTGGCGGCAAGGTCCGAAGTTGGTCGACCGGTGCCCTTACCACCTTGCCGTGGTCACGAAGAGCCACCTCGAACTGGCCGTCCACCAGGTGTTGAACTTCTCCTCGGACCCAGGTACCTTCTTTACTTCTGTACGCCACCAGACGTCCAGTGGTCAGTCTTCCCTGGTTTGGAAAGTGGAGGTGGCCGCGGTCGCTCATGTACCGATACAGGTCCCGGTACAGTCGCCTAGCTTCTTCCCGACCGTCGTCCACCTGCGCCCAGAATTCTACCGGATTGTCCACGTGGACAATTCCGATCCGAACAGAACTGCTCAAAACTATATTTTTGATGGTGTTCATTTTCTTGAGGATGTCTACTGATGAGACTATGGTGCCGAGAACTGCTTATATAGTCTGAAAACCCTTATCTTACCCCACTCTTATTTCGACTCTTAGAGGAGGGATGTGTAGGAGTGGCTACGGCCCCTTAGAATATTGTGGCACTTGGTCTAGGTGCTGAAGATTTTTCCCTTGGTAAATTTATATTATTTGAATTTGATTCTTCTGAGTTTTTAGGTATTTCTTCCAGTTGCAATTCAATTTCGTTCGGTTTGTCCAAAGGTTTTAGTTTATTAATGATTTTGTGTATATTGCTTTTTATTATTGTCCCAATTATTAATAGTAGGATCAAAGATACTACTCCAAACGAGGAAAATGTTGATATTTTTATACGATTTGTGGAAATTTCTTGAAGTTCCAATTCTTTCGCCCGATGCTCCAATTCCTCTAGGTTTGGTGCTGTCGGAAGGTTCTTCCAATTTGTGATTACTTGATCTGTATTAGTGTAATTGGTTTCTAAAACTGATAGGTGATGTTCTGTTATTTTCGGAATGATTACTGATAAATTGTATGACGCGGATGGGTAATGTATAATATTTTCCATGGTTACTATTGTGTCCATTGCTTTTAATTGCATCGCATTTACTGTGGCTCTACATCCCGGTTCGAGGTTGAAAATTCCAGTATTCTAAATGTTTGCTATAGTTGGTTTTTCCCCTTTACAATATACCTGGGCCTTTTTATGGGTTGGCATAAAGAAAAACCAGGTAGCAGGAGCGCTTAACACTTGCCAGAATGGTTGAAGCTTGGTGGTTACCCTTACATCGCAGGTTTCCCAGTTTATGGCGGATGGGTTCAAAAGCAAGGTAGATTCGCAGGTTGCATGACCTTCTACCTGATATAATGGTAATGTTGATGGTCCTATTAACTGATTATTATGAACTCGGCAAACTCCAAGATATTCCTCGGTAGGTAAAAAGTATTGCTGCTCATCTGTAGTGACTGCAATGTATGAAATTTGTGGTTGTATGTACGTAACTACTTCTTTTTCTTTAATAACCTGCTTTGATGGACAAGGATAGATTTTATACAAATTGAACACCTTTTGTTCCAAAAGCGGTATGGTGAGTTCAAATAATACCCTGCCTTTTGCAAATACTACATTTAATTTCGTTAGTTTCTCGATTTGTTCAGTTAATAATTCTTCTGGAGATAATGGAAATTCATAAGTTAAAGATTGTTTGATCTTTAATGCTGACTTCAATAATTGCTGTGGTGAAAAAACGGCAGGATGCATTATTCCTTGTTTCGCTAATAATATTGCGTCTATTAATAATAGTAAATTAGTGCTGTAGTCGTCCAATCCTCTTTCTAATTCTAAAATGGTATCCCTTATAGCTGTTTCAAAACGGAGTTGGGCAATTTCGGACCTAGTTTCTTCTAAGAATCGCGAATGTTCTGATGCAGCTTTTATCAGTTCAGATGTAACCTGTGTTAAATTTACTAATCTTTCATGTATGGCTGAAAACTCCCCTTTCACAATGTGTATTTGCTTCGAGTTGAGTTCCGTTATTTCAAGTTGATTTTTATATAACTTATTCAATTCCTGGTTGTAAAAATCTGCGTCTTCTTGAGTTAAGGTTCCAAATAATGCTTTGTTGATTGTGCCAATAAATCCAAATGGTGCATTGCGTCGTAATGGTCGTCTTTTTGGAAAGGCATCGTTTCCTATTGCTGTTTGTATTAGATTCCTATACTGCATAGTGTTTTCTTCTCTTTTAAGTAATCGTGGTCCTACTTCCATGCTGAGGCAAGTTTCTAAACCGTGTTTTTTGCAAAGTTGGTTCATGGCCAGAATTATCTGTTCTACTGGTGGTGCATGTGCAAGGTATTTATCAACATCCAATGACGTGACCAATCGCCATTGCGATTGATATGTCCGTATGTCTGACAATTTATCGTAAAACAAACCCGTTGATTGCGCCAGTGGTAACACCTTTGAACCGCCTTTAATCGCTGTCTGACTCATAACCAGAGTCAGAGGTATCAGAAGTAGTTGTGCCGGAATCATGATTTCCCGTTATTTCCGTTTTTTCCGCTGTGGATGGAAAATAAGCGTGTTTTAATTTATCTTGGTGTTTTGTTATCGTTTTGTCAGGTGTTCGCAATACAATGTTGTTCATATCTGTTACATTAATGATCTCATATGGCCCTACATAATGTGGATCAAATTTACTAATTGGTGGTTCTAGCAATACATAAGCATAATCGCCTACATTGAATTCTACCGGTCGGGAATGTTTATCATAGTACTTCTTCGAACGGTGCTTGGAGGCATCCAATTATCGGCTGCTATGTTGCGGATTTTTATAGTGTGAGTTATTAATTCTGTTAAATAGTCGCCATATGATTTTAACCTTTCGCCAGTTGGAAACGAACTTGGTTCACGGGCTGGTTTTCCAAATATTAATTCATATGGAGAGAAATTTGTTGCTTCATGTACGGAAGTATTATAAGAAAACATGGCAAATGGTATTAATAGGTCCCAATCTTCATAATTATCCATGTAATGTTTAAGATATTCTGTTAGTACTATATGACTTCGTTCTAGTGATCCATTAGTTTGTGGTCTGTATCCAGAAGTTGTGATTTGTTTGATTTTGAATATTTCTGAAAGATTTTTCATTAAGCTTCCGATAAAACTAGTTCCCTTGTCTGTTAATATTGCTCGTGGTGTTCCATATATGGCAATAAAATGTCTCGCGAAAGCGTCTGCTATTGTGGCTGCTCTAATGTTTGGTATTGCTACTGCTATACAATATTTCGTTAAACAATCTTGCATCGTGAGAATGTATTTATTTCCGCTAGGCGTTAAAGGTAAAGGTCCTACGGTGTCTAAAGCAACTTTATCAAATGGTTCTATCGGGGTATCGGTAATTAACATTGGTTGACGAGTTTTTGCTCTAACTAATTTCTCTTCTTGACAGCTTGGACATTTCCTGATATAATTTCGTATTTCGTTGTGCATTTCTGGCCATTGATATTTCGCTCTGATGCGTTTATATGTTTTTGTGACTCCTTTATGTCCTCCTATCAAACTGTCGTGAGCTTCGCGAATTATTTGTAATCGATCTTCTTCTGATGGTGTAATCGTTGAACAATTGCATATGATGATTTTCTGTGTTGTACCGTTGAAAACGTCCTTTATTAATTTAGTTAATTCATTGGTTGGTAATTTATGAAAATCTCCGACTGCTGATATTCTAAATGATTTAATTGGATTTTGATCTAAATGCTGTTTCAGTGTTTGTAGTCCGTTTAGTATATCTTCACTTTTAATGGTGTCGTAAAAATTATCTGATATTATTATACTGTAAACTTTGTATGAGCCATTTGCTGATTCTATTACGTCTCCTTTCTGCGGTTTCTTTGACATGAGCTGTTGTAAATCTATTGCTTCTGTGTCCAGTAACAGTTTTCCAATGGGGGTTACCAATTTACAGTCCGCAGGTATGAAATGTGCGTAATGACCTTCCTCGGTGGTCAGGGTGTTTGGAGAGATAATAACCTCAAGTGTCTGTGAAGGTTGCACTTTTCTTCGCAGGTCATCTCCCTCCGTGGAAAGAGTGTCTGTGTCAAGAAGTGTGAACGGATAAGGGTCAACGGTACGGTCAAAGTTTTCCTGTGGTTGCTGGATTGCCGTTCCTATTGTTTCGTTAACAGGTTGTGGTTGTAAAATTCCCTCATTTGTTACAAGTGATAATGGTGTATGGTTAAGTAAATCCTGTTGCGGGTTTGCGATTATCGTGTTTTCCGTAATGGTATTTTCTGATGGTTCTTCGAATGAAATCAAGTTTACGTCTTCTTCTGTCGATGTGATTTTAGTAGAATTTGCTTGCGGATGAAAGTTTATTGTTTCCATGTGTTCATCTGGCATACTTATCTCGTGCGATAAGTTAGGTAAGACTCTCGGTCTATCTGCTATTGGAGAATGTTGAACCTTCCCACGGGCTGGTTCTTCATCAGAGCTAGTGTTTTCCTCTTGATATTTCGGTCTCCTTTCCCTGTCCCTTTGTAGTTGCCGCACACGAAATCCTATGGAATCCGTGTCGATTTCTGGTTTCTGTCCTATGTGTTTGTAATCGGGGTCTTGAGGATCTCGGGGTATAAGTGGTAAGCAAGATGGTACTGGGTTACGTGATAATGCGTCTGCGTTCTTGTTCGTCTTTCCTGCTTTATGGATAACCTGATATTCGTACTCTAAGAGTCTGAGTCTCCACTTCATAAGTCGTGATGTCGGATCCTTGACAGAGTGTAACCAGACTAACGGTCGGTGATCTGTGACGAGTGTGAATTTTGTTCCATAAAGATACGGTCTGAAATATTGTACTGCGTAAACCATTGCAAGACATTCCTTTTCTGTAGCAGAATAATTCCTTTCGGCTTTATTTAAGGTACGAGATGCGTAGGCAATTGGTAGATCGTTTCCTATTTCTCCTTGACTAAGTACAGCTCCAATTGCGTAATCTGATGCGTCAGTGGTAACAATGAACGGTCGATTAAAATCCGGATATTGTAAAATTGGTTGTGTACAGAGTTCGTCGCGTAAATTTTCAAAACTTTTTTGCTGGTCTTCGGTCCACTTAAAACGAATTCCTTTACCTAATAACTGAACTAATGGTTTTGATTTAATAGAATAATCTTTTATGAAACGGCGATAATATCCTGTCAGTCCCAAGAACTGCTGGACATTTTTCTGTGTTTTAGGAATGGGAAATTCTTTTACAGCTTGTAATTTACGAGGATCTGGCTTACCACCATTTTCTGTTAAAATGTGTCCTAAATAAGTAACCTCCTTACGTAAGAATTCGCATTTATCAATCTGCAGTGTAAGTCCAAATTCTCTGAGCCGATTGAGTAATTTTTTTACTTTTATTTCATGTTCTCGTAGTGATGAAGAGAAAACAACCATATCGTCTATGAATACATGAGCGTTCTCTAGACCAGATATAACTTGATTCATTAAGCGTTGAAATGTCGGTGGTGCATTTTTTAAACCAAATGGCATGCGTACAAATTCAAAATGCCCATCCGGTGTTGTGAATGCTGTTTTCGGACAATCCTTAGGATCCATTTGAACTTGATGAAATCCATTTGCTATATCAAAAGTTGTGAAATATTTTGCTCCTCCCAATTTATCTAGAATTTCGGTGATATTCGGCAAAGGAAATTTATCACTCAAAGTCTTTTCGTTTAAGGCTCGGAAATCGATTACCATACGCCAACGCTTATTGCCCTTAGCGTCTGGTTTCTTTGGTACAATCCATAACGGAGAATTATATGGTGAACTAGATGGCTGTATGACTCCTTGTAATAACAGAGCCTTTACTTGACGTTGTATTTCGTCTTGGTGTACTGGTGGATATCGGTATTGTCTTGTATTAATCGGTACGTCATCTGTTGTATGAATTGAATGGGAAAAATTCGGTACTTCTCCTAGTTTGTCTCCAGGCAAGTAAAATCTGTCTGAAAATTCGTCGACGATGTTGAATACATGTTTACGTTCTTCTGCATTGAGATGATCGGTTCTTAAAAGATTTCTAATTCGTGTTGCTCTATTTTCTGGTGTGTTTTCGGTCATATATGAAGAAATTGGGTCGTCGTCCGACGAGTCGTAAATATCGTAAGGATGAATGTATTGAGGTTCAATTTCGATGTCTACATCGTCTTCTCCGGTATTCGTTGCTAACGCGTAACAAATGCCGTCACGATTATATACTGCTGCTTCGCCAATGTATATATTTTCTGATGTTTTGAGTCGCGGTAAGTATCCCTCTTTAATATTTGGATTAGCTATGTGAATTGCAATTTGTTTTGTTGTTCGAGCTTCGATACGGTGTTTAGTCGATTTCGGATTTTTCTGCTGAGCTAAATCTCGGTAATTTGAAAAACGAAGTGGTCGAATAGGTTTATCTTTCAATACTAGTGTTCCATGATAATATGAAATTTCTGCTTCTTCTTGTAATAAAAATGGGCTGCCTATAATTCCATCGGCTTCTATTGCAAGGTTCTCTACTACGTAAAATAATGCAGGCTTACCGTGAATGTGAAGAATTGTGGTTCCTATGCTATAAATAGGTGATTTTGTAAGTCCTGTGATTTCAATAACTTCTTTAGTGATACGTTTGGCTTGATCTCCGAGAACATCGCGCACTATTAAGTTAACTGCCGCGCCACCGTCAATTAAAAATTCAGCTGTTTCTAATTCTAATTCCGGAACTTTGATTTTTATTCTTGGTGCTGGGGTTTCCTTGATGAGGATTCTCCCGTGAATCTGACTATCTTTTGGCGAGGTCTTTGCAGATCGCTCACCGCCTCGCCTTTCCGTTGAGCGTTTTCTGAGTTTAAAGACTTGTTTGATTCGACTGAAGAATTTCGAGAGTATGATCGCTGTCTGAAATTTTGCGAATTCCTCCTACAACGTTTTTCATCGTGTCCTTGGGTATCACATCGCCAACAATATAGCTGCGAAGTATCATCCTTTTCACTGCGTTTTAAAACTGTAAACCGTTTTTCATCTTGATCTGTGCGTGGTGAATTTGAACGATAAGAAGGTGAATTCGATTGATTCCTGGATCGCACAGTCCATGCTGATGTACGTGGTCGTCCTTCTCTCTCGTCTTCAGAGTTAGATGGTCTCCTCTGTCGATCTCTATATCGATCGTGTCGTGTTGGAGATTGAGGGTATGAAATTTCATTTCGACGTTCGTTGCTGTGGTGATCCCTGTTGTTCCAGCCTCCTGGTGATGTGTTTCGTGCCAAATCACGACGACTTCTTAATTTCCTGTCTACCTCTAGCACAGCGTCAAAAGCTTCCTCTAAGTTTTTAATGTCTCTATTTTGTGCTGATACCTTAAAAGAGATGCGGTCTGGTAATCCATCTAGGAAATTTTCTAAAATATCCATTTCCATTTGTTTAATATTTTCCTCTGAATGTCTAGGATATTTCTCTTTAATCGCTCCTCTTGTACAATAAACAAGATGGCTTGTTCTATCGATGTAGTTTCTCAAACTTTCGTATTCCCTAATTTGAAGCCTGGCAATTTCTGTTTGAAATTGCGATAAGCTCCTTCCTGGTCCAAATCTTCTCTTCAAATGCTTGATCAACGCGGATACCGAAGTGAATTGATGTTCTAAAGTACTTCTTCGCGCCGGACCGGTGAGTTTAGTTAAAATAATTGTAAGGTATTCCCTTTCTGTTCCCTCAGGAATCAAGGTCAATCCATCTTCTACCAGTTGTGCAAAACGTGATAAAGGTGGATTCTCACCATCAAATGTTGGTATTGTTAACGCAACATTTTGTATGCAGGATCTTTGTGTCAAAAGTGTCATAGAATTTGCGATCGAAACTGTTAAGTTCATAAGATCGGCTGAAGAAATATTGGCTTGTTCATTCGCCATGTTGAATGAATTTGTTGGTTAAAGAATGTAACTAGGAAAACTAGTATATACCTCTTGTTACCCGATTGACTAGGAAAACTAGTATACAATCGTTGTTCAACAAAGTAATAGCCGTGTGTCAAATTCCACGAAAGTAATTATGCCAGTGAAAATGATCTATGTGACTATATCCCACCGCTGTCACCAGTTCTGTTACGTGGCCGACGGCTTGGCAGCGCGCGTGGCTATCAGAGGCTTTCTGATTGGCGGCCGCGTAACTTATTTTATTATCAATACAACCCGAGCGGTAAGATTGTATTGTGGTAGGAACTGTCACAAGGTTTCACTGGGTTTAAAGGAGAATGCTAATGTGGGTTTGACACAGCAATGTATATATTCTACAATCTTGGTCTATTACAGATGTTGTTGTCGCGAATATAGGTGTATAATGTGATATATTACCTATTTCCACTATGCTCGGTGTTCACGCACTGGCAATGCGGGGGTGTTGTGTGTGGTTGATTGTAATGCCAAATAGAGACACGACTCGCGGATTCTATAAGGTGAATGTTGCTCGAAGGGGACTTCAACCCGATCTCACTAATAGTAACCAACTCACTACCGTACACGACGTGCTCGACACGAGATGAGCTCTGGTACTGCCCCCGATCGTTGGTACGAACGGGTTTATATACTAATTAAGAAGGGTGGTCTGGTTACTATTCGAGTGATCAGGCTGGGTCCACCTGCCTCTGCGACAGTTTAGAGTGGTTGCATCTGTTATTTGATTACGGCGGACCCATTGCTTTCCCAAGTGTTTGGTTCTGCTATCGGTGGGCCTTCTGTTTATTACGAGAGTAAATGGTCGGTTTGCCCGAGAGTTTTCCTTTCCAGATGTTTAAGCTTATTTGAAAGGAGACACGTTTGATAAAACGGTCTGTCTACGTGACACAATAGTGCAGAGTTATCTCAAAGAAGGAGGCCACGGTGTTTCTGTATCTCTATTATGTTGGTGCGGCTTCGGAACTTTTAAATATCTCGATATATCTCGAAAACTACGCTTCTGATCAAAAAATATCAGAGAACGTAAATTGTAGGAAACATAATTCTCTACAAAAAAGGTCTCTTAACATTTTGCCATAGCTCGCTTCGTTTCCGAGATATTTGCAGATATATCTCAAGGGAAGGGGCCTGACGGACATATTTCGAGATATTTCTTCTTCTTGTCGTTCTTCTTCTGCACAGCTAAACTGGAAGTGGCATTTCCAGCTCGCAATAGTGCAGAGTTATCTCAAAGAAAGGGGCCACGGTGTTTCTGTATCTCTATTATGTTGGTACGGCTTCGGAACTTTTAAATATCTTGATATATCTCGAGAACTACGCATCTGATCAAAAAATATCATAGAACATAAAAAGTAGGAAACTTAATTCTCTACAAAAAAGGTCTCTTAACATTTTGCCATAGCTCGCTTCGTTTCCGAGATATTTGCAGATTTATCTCAAGGGAAGGAGCCTGACGGACATATCTCGAGATATTTCTTCTTCTTGTTGTTCTTCTTCTGCACAGCTAAACTGGAAGTGGCATTTCCAGCTCGCAATAGTGCAGAGTTATCTCAAAGAAGGAGGCCACGGTGTTTCTGTACCTCTATTATGTTGGTGCAGCTTCGGAACTTTTAAATATCTTGATATATCTCGAGAACTACGCATCTGATCAAAAAATATCATAGAACATAAAAAGTAGGAAACTTAATTCTCTACAAAAAAGGTCTCTTAACATTTTGCCATAGCTCGCTTCGTTTCCGAGATATTTGCAGATTTATCTCGAGGGAAGGGGCCTGACGGACATATTTCGAGATATTTCTTCTTCTTGTTGTTCTTCTTCTGCACAGCTAAGCTGGAAGTGGCATTTGCGGCTCGCACTAGTGCAGAGTTATCTCAAAGAAAGGGGCCACGGTGTTTCTGTATCTCTATTATGTTGGTGCGGCTTCGGAACTTTTAAATATCTTGATATATCTCGAGAACTACGCATCTGATCAAAAAATATAATAGAACATAAAAAGTAGAAAACTTAATTCTCTACAAAAAAGGTCTCTTAACATTTTGCCATAGCTCGCTTCGTTTCCGAGATATATGCAGATTTATCTCAAGGGAAGGGGCCTAACGGACATATTTCGAGATATTTCTTCTTCTTGTTGTTCTTCTTCTGCGCAGCTAAGCTGGAAGTGGCATTTGCAGCTCGCAATAGTGCAGAGTTATCTCAAAGAAAGGGGCCACGGTGTTTCTGTATCTCTATTATGTTGGTGCGGCTTCGGAACTTTTAAATATCTCGATATATCTCGAAAACTACGCTTCTGATCAAAAAATATCATAGAACATAACTTGTAGGAAACATAATTCTCTCCAAAAAAGGTCTCTTAACATTTTGCCATAGCTCGCTTCCTTTCCGAGATATTTGCAGATTTATCTCAAGGGAAGGGCCCTGACGGACATATTTCGAGATATTTCTTCTTCTTGGTGTTCTTCTTCTGCACAGCTAAGCTGGAAGTGGCATTTGCAGCTCACAATAGTGCAGAGTTATCTCAAAGAAAGGGGCCACGGTGTTTCTGTATCTCTATTATGTTGGTGCGGCTTCAGAACTTTTAAATATCTTGATATATCTCGAGATCTACGCATCTGATCAAAAAATATCATAGAACATAAAAAGTAGGAAACTTAATTCTCTACAAAAAAGGTCTCTTAACAGTTTGCCATAGCTCGCTTTGTTTCCGAGATATTTGCAGATTTATCTCAAGGGAAGGGACCTGACGGACATATTTCGAGATATTTCTTCTTCTTGTTGTTCTTCTTCTGCACAGCTAAGCTGGAAGTGGCATTTGCAGCGCGCAATAGTGCAGAGTTATCTCAAAGAAAGGGGCCACGGTGTTTCTGTATCTCTATTATGTTGGTGCGGCTTCGGAACTTTTAAATATCTTGATATATCTCGAGAACTACGTATCTGATCAAAAAATATCATAGAACATAAAAAGTAGGAAACTTAATTCTCTACAAAAAAGGTCTCTTAACATTTTCCCATAGCTGGCATCGTTTCCGAGATATGTGCAGATTTAGCTCAAGGGAAGGGGCCTGACGGACATATTCCGAGATATTTCTTCTTCTTGTTGTTCCTCTTCTGCACAGCTAAGCTGGAAGTGGCATTTGCCGCTCGCAATAGTGCAGAGTTATCTCAAAGAAGGAGGCCACGGTGTTTCTGTATCTCTATTATGTTGGTGCGGCTTCGGAACTTTTAAATATCTCGATATATCTCGAAAACTACGCTTCTCAGAGAACGTAAATTGTAGGAAATATAATTCTCTACAAAAAAGGTCTCTTAACATTTTGCCATAGCTCGCTTCGTTTCCGAGATATTTGCTGATTTATCTCAAGGGAAGGGGCCTGACGGACATATTTCGAGATATTTCTTCTTCTTGTTGTTCTTCTTCTGCACAGCTAAGCTGGAAGTGGCATTTGCAGCTCGCAATAGTGCAGAGTTATCTCAAAGAAAGGGGCCACGGTGTTTCTGTAACTCTATTATGTTGGTGCGGCTTCGGAACTTTTAAATATCTTGATATATCTCGAGAACTACGCATCTGATCAAAAAATATCATAGAACATAAAAAGTAGGAAACTTAATTCTCTACAAATAAGGTCTCTTAACATTTTGCCATAGGTCGCTTCGTTTCCGAGATATTTGCAGATTTATCTCAAGGGAAGGGGCCTGACGGACATATTTCGAGATATTTCTTCTTCTTGTTGTTCTTCTTCTGCACAGCTAAGCTGGAAGTGGCTTTTGCAGCTCGCAATAGTGCAGAGTTATCTCAAAGAAAGGGGCCACGGTGTTTCTGTATCTCTACTATGTTGGTGCGGCTTCGGAACTTTTAAATATCTTGATATATCTCGAGAACTACGCGTCTGATCAAAAAATATCATAGAACATAAAAAGTAGGAAACTTAATTCTCTACAAAAAAGGTCTCTTAACATTTTCCCATAGCTGGCATCGTTTCCGAGATATTTGCAGATTTAGCTCAAGGGAAGGGGCCTGACGGACATATTCCGAGATATTTCTTCTTCTTGTTGTTCCTCTTCTGCACAGCTAAGCTGGAAGTGGCATTTGCCGCTCGCAATAGTGCAGAGTTATCTCAAAGAAGGAGGCCACGGTGTTTCTGTATCTCTATTATGTTGGTGCGGCTTCGGAACTTTTAAATATCTCGATATATCTCGAAAACTACGCTTCTGATCAAAAAATATCAGAGAACGTAAATTGTAGGAAACATAATTCTCTACAAAAAAGGTCTCTTAACATTTTGCCATAGCTCGCTTCGTTTCCGAGATATTTGCAGATTTATCTCAAGGGAAGGGGTCTGACGGACATATTTCGAGATATTTCTTCTTCTTGTTGTTCTTCTTCTGCACAGCTAAGCTGGAAGTGGCATTTGCAGGTCGCAATAGTGCAGAGTTATCTCAAAGAAAGGGGCCGCGGTGTTTCTGTATCTCTATTATGTTGGTGCGGCTTCGGAACTTTTAAATATCTTGATATATCTCGAGATCTACGCATCTGATCAAAAAATATCATAGAACATAAAAAGTAGAAAACTTAATTCTCTACAAAAAAGGTCTCTTATCATTTTGCCATAGCTCGCTTCGTTTCCGAGATATTTGCAGATTTATCTCAAGGGAAGGGGCCTGACGGACATATTTCGAGATATTTCTTCTTCTTGTTGTTCTTCTTCTGCACAGCTAAGCTGGAAGTGGCATTTGCCGCTCGCAATAGTGCAGAGTTATCTCAAAGAAGGAGGCCACGGTGTTTCTGTATCTCTATTATGTTGGTGCGGCTTCGGAACTTTTAAATATCTCGATATATCTCGAAAACTACGCTTCTGATCAAAAAATATCAGAGAACGTAAATTGTAGGAAACATAATTCTCTACAAAAAAGGTCTCTTAACATTTTGCCATAGCTCGCTTCGTTTCCGAGATATTTGCTGATTTATCTCAAGGGAAGGGGCCTGACGGACATATTTCGAGATACTTCTTCTTCTTGTTGTTCTTCTTCTGCACAGCTAAGCTGGAAGTGGCATTTGCAGGTCGCAATAGTGCAGAGTTATCTCAAAGAAAGGGGCCACGGTGTTTCTGTATCTCTATTATGTTGGTGCGGCTTCGGAACTTTTAAATATCTTGATATATCTCGAGATCTACGCATCTGATCAAAAAATATCATAGAACATAAAAAGTAGAAAACTTAATTCTCTACAAAAAAGGTCTCTTAACATTTTGCCATAGCTCGCTTCGTTTCCGAGATATTTGCAGATTTATCTCAAGGGAAGGGGCCAGACGGACATATTTCGAGATATTTCTTCTTCTTGTTGTTCTTCTTCTGCACAGCTAAGCTGGAAGTGGCATTTGCCGCTCGCAATAGTGCAGAGTTATCTCAAAGAAGGAGGCCACGGTGTTTCTGTATCTCTATTATGTTGGTGCGGCTTCGTAACTTTTAAATATCTCGATATATCTCGAAAACTACGCTTCTGATCAAAAAATATCAGAGAACGTAAATTGTAGGAAACATAATTCTCTACAAAAAAGGTCTCTTAACATTTTGCCATAGCTCGCTTCGTTTCCGAGATATTTGCAGATTTATCTCAAGGGAAGGGGTCTGACGGACATATTTCGAGATATTTCTTCTTCTTGTTGTTCTTCTTCTGCACAGCTAAGCTGGAAGTGGCATTTGCCGCTCGCAATAGTGCAGAGTTATCTCAAAGAAAGGGGCCACGGTGTTTCTGTATCTCTATTATGTTGGTGCGGCTTCGGATCTTTTAAATATCTCGATATATCTCGAAAACGACGCTTCTGATCAAAAAATATCATAGAACGTAAATTGTAGGAAACATAATTCTCTACAAAAAAGGTCTCTTAACATTTTGCCATAGCTCGCTTCGTTTCCGAGATATTTGCAGATTTATCTCAAGGGAAGGGGCCTGACGGACATATTTCGAGATACTTCTTCTTCTTGTTGTTCTTCTTCTGCACAGCTAAGCTGGAAGTGGCATTTGCAGGTCGCAATAGTGCAGAGTTATCTCAAAGAATGGGGCCGCGGTGTTTCTGTATCTCTATTATGTTGGTGCGGCTTCGGAACTTTTAAATATCTTGATATATCTCGAGATCTACGCATCTGATCAAAAAATATCATAGAACATAAAAAGTAGAAAACTGAATTCTCTACAAAAAAGGTCTCTTATCATTTTGCCATAGCTCGCTTCGTTTCCGAGATATTTGCAGATATATCTCAAGGGAAGGGGCCTGACGGACATATTTCGAGATATTTCTTCTTCTTGTTGTTCTTCTTCTGCACAGCTAAGCTGGAAGTGGCATTTGCCGCTCGCAATAGTGCAGAGTTATCTCAAAGAAGGAGGCCACGGTGTTTCTGTATCTCTATTATGTTGGTGCGGCTTCGGAACTTTTAAATATCTCGATATATCTCGAAAACTACGCTTCTGATCAAAAAATATCAGAGAACGTAAATTGTAGGAAACATAATTCTCTACAAAAAAGGTCTCTTAACATTTTGCCATAGCTCGCTTCCTTTCCGAGATATTTGCTGATTTATCTCAAGGGAAGGGGCCTGACGGACATATTTCGAGATATTTCTTCTTCTTGTTGTTCTTCTTCTGCACAGCTAAACTGGAAGTGGCATTTCCAGCTCGCAATAGTGCAGAGTTATCTGAAAGAAAGGGGCCACGGTGTTTCTGTATCTCTATTATGTTGGTGCGGCTTCGGAACTTTTAAATATCTCGATATATCTCGAAAACTACGCTTCTCAGAGAACGTAAATTGTAGGAAATATAATTCTCTACAAAAAAGGTCTCTTCACATTTTGCCATAGCTCGCTTCGTTTCCGAGATATTTGCTGATTTATCTCAAGGGAAGGGGCCTGACGGACATATTTCGAGATATTTCTTCTTCTTGTTGTTCTTCTTCTGCACAGCTAAGCTGGAAGTGGCATTTGCAGGTCGCAATAGTGCAGAGTTATCTCAAAGAAAGGGGCCACGGTGTTTCTGTATCTCTATTACGTTGGTGCGGTTTCGGAACTTTTAAATATCTTGATATATCTCGAGAACTACGCATCTGATCAAAAAATATCATAGAACATAAAAAGTAGAAAACTTAATTCTCTACAAAAAAGGTCTCTTAACATTTTGCCATAGCTCGCTTCGTTTCCGAGATATTTGCAGATTTATCTCAAGGGAAGGGGCCTGACGGACATATTTCGAGATACTTCTTCTTCTTGTTGTTCTTCTTCTGCACAGCTAAGCTGGAAGTGGCATTTGCAGGTCGCAATAGTGCAGAGTTATCTCAAAGAAAGGGGCCGCGGTGTTTCTGTATCTCTATTATGTTGGTGCGGCTTCGGAACTTTTAAATATCTTGATATATCTCGAGATCTACGCATCTGATCAAAAAATATCATAGAACATAAAAAGTAGAAAACTGAATTCTCTACAAAAAAGGTCTCTTATCATTTTGCCATAGCTCGCTTCGTTTCCGAGATATTTGCAGATATATCTCAAGGGAAGGGGCCTGACGGACATATTTCGAGATATTTCTTCTTCTTGTTGTTCTTCTTCTGCACAGCTAAGCTGGAAGTGGCATTTGCCGCTCGCAATAGTGCAGAGTTATCTCAAAGAAGGAGGCCACGGTGTTTCTGTATCTCTATTATGTTGGTGCGGCTTCGGAACTTTTAAATATCTCGATATATCTCGAAAACTACGCTTCTGATCAAAAAATATCAGAGAACGTAAATTGTAGGAAACATAATTCTCTACAAAAAAGGTCTCTTAACATTTTGCCATAGCTCGCTTCCTTTCCGAGATATTTGCTGATTTATCTCAAGGGAAGGGGCCTGACGGACATATTTCGAGATATTTCTTCTTCTTGTTGTTCTTCTTCTGCACAGCTAAACTGGAAGTGGCATTTCCAGCTCGCAATAGTGCAGAGTTATCTGAAAGAAAGGGGCCACGGTGTTTCTGTATCTCTATTATGTTGGTGCGGCTTCGGAACTTTTAAATATCTTGATATATCTCGAGAACTACGCATCTGATCAAAAAATATCATAGAACATAAAAAGTAGGAAACTTCATTCTCTACAAAAAAGGTCTCTTAACATTTTGCCATAGCTCGCTTCGTTTCCGAGATATTTGCAGATTTATCTCAAGGGAAGGGGCCTGACGGACATATTTCGAGATATTTCTTCTTCTTGTTGTTCTTCTCCTGCGCAGCTAAGCTGGAAGTGGCATTTGCAGCTCGCAATAGTGCAGAGTTATCTCAAAGAAAGGGGCCACGGTGTTTCTGTATCTCTATTATGATGGTGCGGCTTCGGAACTTTTAAATATCTCGATATATCTCGAAAACTACGCTTCTGATCAAAAAATATCATAGAACATAACTTGTAGGAAACATAATTCTCTACAAAAAAGGTCTCTTAACATTTTGCCATAGCTCGCTTCGTTTCCGAGATATTTGCAGATTTATCTCAAGGGAAGGGCCCTGACGGACATATTTCGAGATATTTCTTCTTCTTGGTGTTCTTCTTCTGCACAGCTAAGCTGGAAGTGGCATTTGCAGCTCACAATAGTGCAGAGTTATCTCAAAGAAAGGGGCCACGGTGTTTCTGTATCTCTATTATGTTGGTGCGGCTTCGGAACTTTTAAATATCTTGATATATCTCGAGATCTACGCATCTGATCAAAAAATATCATAGAGCATAAAAAGTAGGAAACTTAATTCTCTACAAAAAAGGTCTCTTAACATTTTCCCATAGCTGGCATCGTTTCCGAGATATGTGCAGATTTAGCTCAAGGGAAGGGGCCTGACGGACATATTCCGAGATGTTTCTTCTTCTTGTTGTTCCTCTTCTGCACAGCTAAGCTGGAAGTGGCATTTGCCGCTCGCAATAGTGCAGAGTTATCTCAAAGAAGGAGGCCACGGTGTTTCTGTATCTCTATTATGTTGGTGCGGCTTCGGAACTTTTAAATATCTCGATATATCTCGAAAACTACGCTTCTCAGAGAACGTAAATTGTAGGAAATATAATTCTCTACAAAAAAGGTCTCTTAACATTTTGCCATAGCTCGCTTCGTTTCCGAGATATTTGCTGATATATCTCAAGGGAAGGGGCCTGACGGACATATTTCGAGATATTTCTTCTTCTTGTTGTTCTTCTTCTGCACAGCTAAGCTGGAAGTGGCATTTGCAGGTCGCAATAGTGCAGAGTTATCTCAAAGAAAGGGGCCACGGTGTTTCTGTATCTCTATTACGTTGGTGCGGTTTCGGAACTTTTAAATATCTTGATATATCTCGAGAACTACGCATCTGATCAAAAAATATCATAGAACATAAAAAGTAGAAAACTTAATTCTCTACAAAAAAGGTCTCTTAACATTTTGCCATAGCTCGCTTCGTTTCCGAGATATTTGCAGATTTATCTCAAGGGAAGGGGCCTGACGGACATATTTCGAGATATTTCTTCTTCTTGTTGTTCTTCTTCTGCACAGCTAAGCTGGAAGTGGCATTTGCCGCTCGCAATAGTGCAGAGTTATCTCAAAGAAGGAGGCCACGGTGTTTCTGTATCTCTATTATGTTGGTGCGGCTTCGTAACTTTTAAATATCTCGATATATCTCGAAAACTACGCTTCTGATCAAAAAATATCAGAGAACGTAAATTGTAGGAAACATAATTCTCTACAAAAAAGGTCTCTTAACATTTTGCCATAGCTCGCTTCGTTTCCGAGATATTTGCAGATTTATCTCAAGGGAAGGGGTCTGACGGACATATTTCGAGATATTTCTTCTTCTTGTTGTTCTTCTTCTGCACAGCTAAGCTGGAAGTGGCATTTGCCGCTCGCAATAGTGCAGAGTTATCTCAAAGAAAGGGGCCACGGTGTTTCTGTATCTCTATTATGTTGGTGCGGCTTCGGATCTTTTAAATATCTCGATATATCTCGAAAACGACGCTTCTGATCAAAAAATATCATAGAACGTAAATTGTAGGAAACATAATTCTCTACAAAAAAGGTCTCTTAACATTTTGCCATAGCTCGCTTCGTTTCCGAGATATTTGCAGATTTATCTCAAGGGAAGGGGCCTGACGGACATATTTCGAGATACTTCTTCTTCTTGTTGTTCTTCTTCTGCACAGCTAAGCTGGAAGTGGCATTTGCAGGTCGCAATAGTGCAGAGTTATCTCAAAGAATGGGGCCGCGGTGTTTCTGTATCTCTATTATGTTGGTGCGGCTTCGGAACTTTTAAATATCTTGATATATCTCGAGATCTACGCATCTGATCAAAAAATATCATAGAACATAAAAAGTAGAAAACTGAATTCTCTACAAAAAAGGTCTCTTATCATTTTGCCATAGCTCGCTTCGTTTCCGAGATATTTGCAGATATATCTCAAGGGAAGGGGCCTGACGGACATATTTCGAGATATTTCTTCTTCTTGTTGTTCTTCTTCTGCACAGCTAAGCTGGAAGTGGCATTTGCCGCTCGCAATAGTGCAGAGTTATCTCAAAGAAGGAGGCCACGGTGTTTCTGTATCTCTATTATGTTGGTGCGGCTTCGGAACTTTTAAATATCTCGATATATCTCGAAAACTACGCTTCTGATCAAAAAATATCAGAGAACGTAAATTGTAGGAAACATAATTCTCTACAAAAAAGGTCTCTTAACATTTTGCCATAGCTCGCTTCCTTTCCGAGATATTTGCTGATTTATCTCAAGGGAAGGGGCCTGACGGACATATTTCGAGATATTTCTTCTTCTTGTTGTTCTTCTTCTGCACAGCTAAACTGGAAGTGGCATTTCCAGCTCGCAATAGTGCAGAGTTATCTGAAAGAAAGGGGCCACGGTGTTTCTGTATCTCTATTATGTTGGTGCGGCTTCGGAACTTTTAAATATCTTGATATATCTCGAGAACTACGCATCTGATCAAAAAATATCATAGAACATAAAAAGTAGGAAACTTAATTCTCTACAAAAAAGGTCTCTTAACATTTTGCCATAGCTCGCTTCGTTTCCGAGATATTTGCAGATTTATCTCAAGGGAAGGGGCCTGACGGACATATTTCGAGATATTTCTTCTTCTTGTTGTTCTTCTCCTGCGCAGCTAAGCTGGAAGTGGCATTTGCAGCTCGCAATAGTGCAGAGTTATCTCAAAGAAAGGGGCCACGGTGTTTCTGTATCTCTATTATGTTGGTGCGGCTTCGGAACTTTTAAATATCTCGATATATCTCGAAAACTACGCTTCTCAGAGAACGTAAATTGTAGGAAATATAATTCTCTACAAAAAAGGTCTCTTCACATTTTGCCATAGCTCGCTTCGTTTCCGAGATATTTGCTGATTTATCTCAAGGGAAGGGGCCTGACGGACATATTTCGAGATATTTCTTCTTCTTGTTGTTCTTCTTCTGCACAGCTAAGCTGGAAGTGGCATTTGCAGGTCGCAATAGTGCAGAGTTATCTCAAAGAAAGGGGCCACGGTGTTTCTGTATCTCTATTACGTTGGTGCGGTTTCGGAACTTTTAAATATCTTGATATATCTCGAGAACTACGCATCTGATCAAAAAATATCATAGAACATAAAAAGTAGAAAACTTAATTCTCTACAAAAAAGGTCTCTTAACATTTTGCCATAGCTCGCTTCGTTTCCGAGATATTTGCAGATTTATCTCAAGGGAAGGGGCCTGACGGACATATTTCGAGATACTTCTTCTTCTTGTTGTTCTTCTTCTGCACAGCTAAGCTGGAAGTGGCATTTGCAGGTCGCAATAGTGCAGAGTTATCTCAAAGAAAGGGGCCGCGGTGTTTCTGTATCTCTATTATGTTGGTGCGGCTTCGGAACTTTTAAATATCTTGATATATCTCGAGATCTACGCATCTGATCAAAAAATATCATAGAACATAAAAAGTAGAAAACTGAATTCTCTACAAAAAAGGTCTCTTATCATTTTGCCATAGCTCGCTTCGTTTCCGAGATATTTGCAGATATATCTCAAGGGAAGGGGCCTGACGGACATATTTCGAGATATTTCTTCTTCTTGTTGTTCTTCTTCTGCACAGCTAAGCTGGAAGTGGCATTTGCCGCTCGCAATAGTGCAGAGTTATCTCAAAGAAGGAGGCCACGGTGTTTCTGTATCTCTATTATGTTGGTGCGGCTTCGGAACTTTTAAATATCTCGATATATCTCGAAAACTACGCTTCTGATCAAAAAATATCAGAGAACGTAAATTGTAGGAAACATAATTCTCTACAAAAAAGGTCTCTTAACATTTTGCCATAGCTCGCTTCCTTTCCGAGATATTTGCTGATTTATCTCAAGGGAAGGGGCCTGACGGACATATTTCGAGATATTTCTTCTTCTTGTTGTTCTTCTTCTGCACAGCTAAACTGGAAGTGGCATTTCCAGCTCGCAATAGTGCAGAGTTATCTGAAAGAAAGGGGCCACGGTGTTTCTGTATCTCTATTATGTTGGTGCGGCTTCGGAACTTTTAAATATCTTGATATATCTCGAGAACTACGCATCTGATCAAAAAATATCATAGAACATAAAAAGTAGGAAACTTCATTCTCTACAAAAAAGGTCTCTTAACATTTTGCCATAGCTCGCTTCGTTTCCGAGATATTTGCAGATTTATCTCAAGGGAAGGGGCCTGACGGACATATTTCGAGATATTTCTTCTTCTTGTTGTTCTTCTCCTGCGCAGCTAAGCTGGAAGTGGCATTTGCAGCTCGCAATAGTGCAGAGTTATCTCAAAGAAAGGGGCCACGGTGTTTCTGTATCTCTATTATGATGGTGCGGCTTCGGAACTTTTAAATATCTCGATATATCTCGAAAACTACGCTTCTGATCAAAAAATATCATAGAACATAACTTGTAGGAAACATAATTCTCTACAAAAAAGGTCTCTTAACATTTTGCCATAGCTCGCTTCGTTTCCGAGATATTTGCAGATTTATCTCAAGGGAAGGGCCCTGACGGACATATTTCGAGATATTTCTTCTTCTTGGTGTTCTTCTTCTGCACAGCTAAGCTGGAAGTGGCATTTGCAGCTCACAATAGTGCAGAGTTATCTCAAAGAAAGGGGCCACGGTGTTTCTGTATCTCTATTATGTTGGTGCGGCTTCGGAACTTTTAAATATCTTGATATATCTCGAGATCTACGCATCTGATCAAAAAATATCATAGAGCATAAAAAGTAGGAAACTTAATTCTCTACAAAAAAGGTCTCTTAACATTTTCCCATAGCTGGCATCGTTTCCGAGATATGTGCAGATTTAGCTCAAGGGAAGGGGCCTGACGGACATATTCCGAGATGTTTCTTCTTCTTGTTGTTCCTCTTCTGCACAGCTAAGCTGGAAGTGGCATTTGCCGCTCGCAATAGTGCAGAGTTATCTCAAAGAAGGAGGCCACGGTGTTTCTGTATCTCTATTATGTTGGTGCGGCTTCGGAACTTTTAAATATCTCGATATATCTCGAAAACTACGCTTCTCAGAGAACGTAAATTGTAGGAAATATAATTCTCTACAAAAAAGGTCTCTTAACATTTTGCCATAGCTCGCTTCGTTTCCGAGATATTTGCTGATATATCTCAAGGGAAGGGGCCTGACGGACATATTTCGAGATATTTCTTCTTCTTGTTGTTCTTCTTCTGCACAGCTAAGCTGGAAGTGGCATTTGCAGGTCGCAATAGTGCAGAGTTATCTCAAAGAAAGGGGCCACGGTGTTTCTGTATCTCTATTACGTTGGTGCGGTTTCGGAACTTTTAAATATCTTGATATATCTCGAGAACTACGCATCTGATCAAAAAATATCATAGAACATAAAAAGTAGAAAACTTAATTCTCTACAAAAAAGGTCTCTTAACATTTTGCCATAGCTCGCTTCGTTTCCGAGATATTTGCAGATTTATCTCAAGGGAAGGGGCCTGACGGACATATTTCGAGATATTTCTTCTTCTTGTTGTTCTTCTTCTGCACAGCTAAGCTGGAAGTGGCATTTGCCGCTCGCAATAGTGCAGAGTTATCTCAAAGAAGGAGGCCACGGTGTTTCTGTATCTCTATTATGTTGGTGCGGCTTCGTAACTTTTAAATATCTCGATATATCTCGAAAACTACGCTTCTGATCAAAAAATATCAGAGAACGTAAATTGTAGGAAACATAATTCTCTACAAAAAAGGTCTCTTAACATTTTGCCATAGCTCGCTTCGTTTCCGAGATATTTGCAGATTTATCTCAAGGGAAGGGGTCTGACGGACATATTTCGAGATATTTCTTCTTCTTGTTGTTCTTCTTCTGCACAGCTAAGCTGGAAGTGGCATTTGCCGCTCGCAATAGTGCAGAGTTATCTCAAAGAAAGGGGCCACGGTGTTTCTGTATCTCTATTATGTTGGTGCGGCTTCGGATCTTTTAAATATCTCGATATATCTCGAAAACGACGCTTCTGATCAAAAAATATCATAGAACGTAAATTGTAGGAAACATAATTCTCTACAAAAAAGGTCTCTTAACATTTTGCCATAGCTCGCTTCGTTTCCGAGATATTTGCAGATTTATCTCAAGGGAAGGGGCCTGACGGACATATTTCGAGATACTTCTTCTTCTTGTTGTTCTTCTTCTGCACAGCTAAGCTGGAAGTGGCATTTGCAGGTCGCAATAGTGCAGAGTTATCTCAAAGAATGGGGCCGCGGTGTTTCTGTATCTCTATTATGTTGGTGCGGCTTCGGAACTTTTAAATATCTTGATATATCTCCAGATCTACGCATCTGATCAAAAAATATCATAGAACATAAAAAGTAGAAAACTGAATTCTCTACAAAAAAGGTCTCTTATCATTTTGCCATAGCTCGCTTCGTTTCCGAGATATTTGCAGATATATCTCAAGGGAAGGGGCCTGACGGACATATTTCGAGATATTTCTTCTTCTTGTTGTTCTTCTTCTGCACAGCTAAGCTGGAAGTGGCATTTGCCGCTCGCAATAGTGCAGAGTTATCTCAAAGAAGGAGGCCACGGTGTTTCTGTATCTCTATTATGTTGGTGCGGCTTCGGAACTTTTAAATATCTTGATATATCTCGAGAACTACGCATCTGATCAAAAAATATCATAGAACATAAAAAGTAGGAAACTTAATTCTCTACAAAAAAGGTCTCTTAACATTTTGCCATAGCTCGCTTCGTTTCCGAGATATTTGCAGATTTATCTCAAGGGAAGGGGCCTGACGGACATATTTCGAGATATTTCTTCTTCTTGTTGTTCTTCTCCTGCGCAGCTAAGCTGGAAGTGGCATTTGCAGCTCGCAATAGTGCAGAGTTATCTCAAAGAAAGGGGCCACGGTGTTTCTGTATCTCTATTATGTTGGTGCGGCTTCGGAACTTTTAAATATCTCGATATATCTCGAAAACTACGCTTCTCAGAGAACGTAAATTGTAGGAAATATAATTCTCTACAAAAAAGGTCTCTTCACATTTTGCCATAGCTCGCTTCGTTTCCGAGATATTTGCTGATTTATCTCAAGGGAAGGGGCCTGACGGACATATTTCGAGATATTTCTTCTTCTTGTTGTTCTTCTTCTGCACAGCTAAGCTGGAAGTGGCATTTGCAGGTCGCAATAGTGCAGAGTTATCTCAAAGAAAGGGGCCACGGTGTTTCTGTATCTCTATTACGTTGGTGCGGTTTCGGAACTTTTAAATATCTTGATATATCTCGAGAACTACGCATCTGATCAAAAAATATCATAGAACATAAAAAGTAGAAAACTTAATTCTCTACAAAAAAGGTCTCTTAACATTTTGCCATAGCTCGCTTCGTTTCCGAGATATTTGCAGATTTATCTCAAGGGAAGGGGCCTGACGGACATATTTCGAGATACTTCTTCTTCTTGTTGTTCTTCTTCTGCACAGCTAAGCTGGAAGTGGCATTTGCAGGTCGCAATAGTGCAGAGTTATCTCAAAGAAAGGGGCCGCGGTGTTTCTGTATCTCTATTATGTTGGTGCGGCTTCGGAACTTTTAAATATCTTGATATATCTCGAGATCTACGCATCTGATCAAAAAATATCATAGAACATAAAAAGTAGAAAACTGAATTCTCTACAAAAAAGGTCTCTTATCATTTTGCCATAGCTCGCTTCGTTTCCGAGATATTTGCAGATATATCTCAAGGGAAGGGGCCTGACGGACATATTTCGAGATATTTCTTCTTCTTGTTGTTCTTCTTCTGCACAGCTAAGCTGGAAGTGGCATTTGCCGCTCGCAATAGTGCAGAGTTATCTCAAAGAAGGAGGCCACGGTGTTTCTGTATCTCTATTATGTTGGTGCGGCTTCGGAACTTTTAAATATCTCGATATATCTCGAAAACTACGCTTCTGATCAAAAAATATCAGAGAACGTAAATTGTAGGAAACATAATTCTCTACAAAAAAGGTCTCTTAACATTTTGCCATAGCTCGCTTCCTTTCCGAGATATTTGCTGATTTATCTCAAGGGAAGGGGCCTGACGGACATATTTCGAGATATTTCTTCTTCTTGTTGTTCTTCTTCTGCACAGCTAAACTGGAAGTGGCATTTCCAGCTCGCAATAGTGCAGAGTTATCTGAAAGAAAGGGGCCACGGTGTTTCTGTATCTCTATTATGTTGGTGCGGCTTCGGAACTTTTAAATATCTTGATATATCTCGAGAACTACGCATCTGATCAAAAAATATCATAGAACATAAAAAGTAGGAAACTTCATTCTCTACAAAAAAGGTCTCTTAACATTTTGCCATAGCTCGCTTCGTTTCCGAGATATTTGCAGATTTATCTCAAGGGAAGGGGCCTGACGGACATATTTCGAGATATTTCTTCTTCTTGTTGTTCTTCTCCTGCGCAGCTAAGCTGGAAGTGGCATTTGCAGCTCGCAATAGTGCAGAGTTATCTCAAAGAAAGGGGCCACGGTGTTTCTGTATCTCTATTATGATGGTGCGGCTTCGGAACTTTTAAATATCTCGATATATCTCGAAAACTACGCTTCTGATCAAAAAATATCATAGAACATAACTTGTAGGAAACATAATTCTCTACAAAAAAGGTCTCTTAACATTTTGCCATAGCTCGCTTCGTTTCCGAGATATTTGCAGATTTATCTCAAGGGAAGGGCCCTGACGGACATATTTCGAGATATTTCTTCTTCTTGGTGTTCTTCTTCTGCACAGCTAAGCTGGAAGTGGCATTTGCAGCTCACAATAGTGCAGAGTTATCTCAAAGAAAGGGGCCACGGTGTTTCTGTATCTCTATTATGTTGGTGCGGCTTCGGAACTTTTAAATATCTTGATATATCTCGAGATCTACGCATCTGATCAAAAAATATCATAGAGCATAAAAAGTAGGAAACTTAATTCTCTACAAAAAAGGTCTCTTAACATTTTCCCATAGCTGGCATCGTTTCCGAGATATGTGCAGATTTAGCTCAAGGGAAGGGGCCTGACGGACATATTCCGAGATGTTTCTTCTTCTTGTTGTTCCTCTTCTGCACAGCTAAGCTGGAAGTGGCATTTGCCGCTCGCAATAGTGCAGAGTTATCTCAAAGAAGGAGGCCACGGTGTTTCTGTATCTCTATTATGTTGGTGCGGCTTCGGAACTTTTAAATATCTCGATATATCTCGAAAACTACGCTTCTCAGAGAACGTAAATTGTAGGAAATATAATTCTCTACAAAAAAGGTCTCTTAACATTTTGCCATAGCTCGCTTCGTTTCCGAGATATTTGCTGATTTATCTCAAGGGAAGGGGCCTGACGGACATATTTCGAGATATTTCTTCTTCTTGTTGTTCTTCTTCTGCACAGCTAAGCTGGAAGTGGCATTTGCAGGTCGCAATAGTGCAGAGTTATCTCGAAGAAAGGGGCCACGGTGTTTCTGTATCTCTATTACGTTGGTGCGGTTTCGGAACTTTTAAATATCTTGATATATCTCGAGAACTACGCATCTGATCAAAAAATATCATAGAACATAAAAAGTAGAAAACTTAATTCTCTACAAAAAAGGTCTCTTAACATTTTGCCATAGCTCGCTTCGTTTCCGAGATATTTGCAGATTTATCTCAAGGGAAGGGGCCTGACGGACATATTTCGAGATATTTCTTCTTCTTGTTGTTCTTCTTCTGCACAGCTAAGCTGGAAGTGGCATTTGCCGCTCGCAATAGTGCAGAGTTATCTCAAAGAAGGAGGCCACGGTGTTTCTGTATCTCTATTATGTTGGTGCGGCTTCGGAACTTTTAAATATCTCGATATATCTCGAAAACTACGCTTCTGATCAAAAAATAACAGAGAACGTAAATTGTAGGAAATATAATTCTCTACAAAAAAGGTCTCTTAACATTTTGCCATAGCTCGCTTCGTTTCCGAGATATTTGCTGATTTATCTCAAGGGAAGGGGCCTGACGGACATATTTCGAGATACTTCTTCTTCTTGTTGTTCTTCTTCTGCACAGCTAAGCTGGAAGTGGCATTTGCAGGTCGCAATAGTGCAGAGTTATCTCAAAGAAGGAGGCCACGGTGTTTCTGTATCTCTATTATGTTGGTGCGGCTTCGGAACTTTTAAATATCTCGATATATCTCGAAAACTACGCTTCTGATCAAAAAATATCAGAGAACGTAAATTGTAGGAAACATAATTCTCTACAAAAAAGGTCTCTTAACATTTTGCCATAGCTCGCTTCGTTTCCGAGATATTTGCAGATTTATCTCAAGGGAAGGGGTCTGACGGACATATTTCGAGATATTTCTTCTTCTTGTTGTTCTTCTTCTGCACAGCTAAGCTGGAAGTGGCATTTGCCGCTCGCAATAGTGCAGAGTTATCTCAAAGAAAGGGGCCACGGTGTTTCTGTATCTCTATTATGTTGGTGCGGCTTCGGATCTTTTAAATATCTCGATATATCTCGAAAACTACGCTTCTGATCAAAAAATATCATAGAACGTAAATTGTAGGAAACATAATTCTCTACAAAAAAGGTCTCTTAACATTTTGCCATAGCTCGCTTCGTTTCCGAGATATTTGCAGATTTATCTCAAGGGAAGGGCCCTGACGGACATATTTCGAGATATTTCTTCTTCTTGGTGTTCTTCTTCTGCACAGCTAAGCTGGAAGTGGCATTTGCAGCTCACAATAGTGCAGAGTTATCTCAAAGAAAGGGGCCACGGTGTTTCTGTATCTCTATTATGTTGGTGCGGCTTCGGAACTTTTAAATATCTTGATATATCTCGAGATCTACGCATCTGATCAAAAAATATCATAGAGCATAAAAAGTAGGAAACTTAATTCTCTACAAAAAAGGTCTCTTAACATTTTCCCATAGCTGGCATCGTTTCCGAGATATGTGCAGATTTATCTCAAGGAAAGGGGCCTGACGGACATATTTCGAGATACTTCTTCTTCTTGTTGTTCTTCTGCTGCACAGCTAAGCTGGAAGTGGCATTTGCAGGTCGCAATAGTGCAGAGTTATCTCAAAGAAAGGGGCCGCGGTGTTTCTGTATCTCTATTATGTTGGTGCGGCTTCGGAACTTTTAAATATCTTGATATATCTCGAGATCTACGCATCTGATCAAAAAATATCATAGAACATAAAAAGTAGAAAACTTAATTCTCTACAAAAAAGGTCTCTTATCATTTTGCCATAGCTCGCTTCGTTTCCGAGATATTTGCAGATTTATCTCAAGGGAAGGGGCCTGACGGACATATTTCGAGATATTTCTTCTTCTTGTTGTTCTTCTTCTGCACAGCTAAGCTGGAAGTGGCATTTGCCGCTCGCAATAGTGCAGAGTTATCTCAAAGAAGGAGGCCACGGTGTTTCTGTATCTCTATTATGTTGGTGCGGCTTCGGAACTTTTAAATATCTCGATATATCTCGAAAACTACGCTTCTGATCAAAAAATATCAGAGAACGTAAATTGTAGGAAACATAATTCTCTACAAAAAAGGTCTCTTAACATTTTGCCATAGCTCGCTTCGTTTCCGAGATATTTGCTGATTTATCTCAAGGGAAGGGGCCTGACGGACATATTTCGAGATACTTCTTCTTCTTGTTGTTCTTCTTCTGCACAGCTAAGCTGGAAGTGGCATTTGCAGGTCGCAATAGTGCAGAGTTATCTCAAAGAAAGGGGCCACGGTGTTTCTGTATCTCTATTATGTTGGTGCGGCTTCGGAACTTTTAAATATCTCGATATATCTCGAAAACTACGCATCTGATCAAAAAATATCATAGAACATAAAACGTAGGAAACTTAATTCTCTACAAAAAAGGTCTCTTAACATTTTGCCATAGCTCGCTTCGTTTCCGAGATATTTGCAGATTTATCTCAAGGGAAGGGGCCTGACGGACATATTTCGAGATATTTCTTCTTCTTGTTGTTCTTCTTCTGCACAGCTAAGCTGGAAGTGGCATTTGCAGCTCGCAACAGTGCAGAGTTATCTCAAAGAAAGGGGCACGGTGTTTCTGTATCTCTATTATGTTGGTGCGGCTTCGGAACTTTTAAATATCTTGATATATCTCGAGAACTACGCATCTGATCAAAAAATATCATAGAACATAAAAAGTAGGAAACTTAATTCTCTACAAATAAGGTCTCTTAACATTTTGCCATAGCTCGCTTCGTTTCCGAGATATTTGCAGAGTTATCTCAAAGAAGGAGGCCACGGTGTTTCTGTATCTCTATTATGTTGGTGCGGCTTCGGAACTTTTAAATATCTTGATATATCTCGAGAACTACGCATCTGATCAAAAAATATCATAGAACATAAAAAGTAGGAAACTTAATTCTCTACAAAAAAGGTCTCTTAACATTTTGCCATAGCTCGCTTCGTTTCCGAGATATTTGCAGATTTATCTCAAGGGAAGGGGCCTGACGGACATATTTCGAGATATTTCTTCTTCTTGTTGTTCTTCTCCTGCGCAGCTAAGCTGGAAGTGGCATTTGCAGCTCGCAATAGTGCAGAGTTATCTCAAAGAAAGGGGCCACGGTGTTTCTGTATCTCTATTATGTTGGTGCGGCTTCGGAACTTTTAAATATCTCGATATATCTCGAAAACTACGCTTCTGATCAAAAAATATCATAGAACATAACTTGTAGGAAACATAATTCTCTACAAAAAAGGTCTCTTAACATTTTGCCATAGCTCGCTTCGTTTCCGAGATATTTGCAGATTTATCTCAAGGGAAGGGCCCTGACGGACATATTTCGAGATATTTCTTCTTCTTGGTGTTCTTCTTCTGCACAGCTAAGCTGGAAGTGGCATTTGCAGCTCACAATAGTGCAGAGTTATCTCAAAGAAAGGGGCCACGGTGTTTCTGTATCTCTATTATGTTGGTGCGGCTTCGGAACTTTTAAATATCTTGATATATCTCGAGATCTACGCATCTGATCAAAAAATATCATAGAGCATAAAAAGTAGGAAACTTAATTCTCTACAAAAAAGGTCTCTTAACATTTTCCCATAGCTGGCATCGTTTCCGAGATATGTGCAGATTTAGCTCAAGGGAAGGGGCCTGACGGACATATTCCGAGATGTTTCTTCTTCTTGTTGTTCCTCTTCTGCACAGCTAAGCTGGAAGTGGCATTTGCCGCTCGCAATAGTGCAGAGTTATCTCAAAGAAGGAGGCCACGGTGTTTCTGTATCTCTATTATGTTGGTGCGGCTTCGGAACTTTTAAATATCTCGATATATCTCGAAAACTACGCTTCTCAGAGAACGTAAATTGTAGGAAATATAATTCTCTACAAAAAAGGTCTCTTCACATTTTGCCATAGCTCGCTTCGTTTCCGAGATATTTGCTGATTTATCTCAAGGGAAGGGGCCTGACGGACATATTTCGAGATATTTCTTCTTCTTGTTGTTCTTCTTCTGCACAGCTAAGCTGGAAGTGGCATTTGCAGGTCGCAATAGTGCAGAGTTATCTCAAAGAAAGGGGCCGCGGTGTTTCTGTATCTCTATTATGTTGGTGCGGCTTCGGAACTTTTAAATATCTTGATATATCTCGAGATCTACGCATCTGATCAAAAAATATCATAGAACATAAAAAGTAGAAAACTGAATTCTCTACAAAAAAGGTCTCTTATCATTTTGCCATAGCTCGCTTCGTTTCCGAGATATTTGCAGATATATCTCAAGGGAAGGGGCCTGACGGACATATTTCGAGATATTTCTTCTTCTTGTTGTTCTTCTTCTGCACAGCTAAGCTGGAAGTGGCATTTGCCGCTCGCAATAGTGCAGAGTTATCTCAAAGAAGGAGGCCACGGTGTTTCTGTATCTCTATTATGTTGGTGCGGCTTCGGAACTTTTAAATATCTCGATATATCTCGAAAACTACGCTTCTGATCAAAAAATATCAGAGAACGTAAATTGTAGGAAACATAATTCTCTACAAAAAAGGTCTCTTAACATTTTGCCATAGCTCGCTTCCTTTCCGAGATATTTGCTGATTTATCTCAAGGGAAGGGGCCTGACGGACATATTTCGAGATATTTCTTCTTCTTGTTGTTCTTCTTCTGCACAGCTAAACTGGAAGTGGCATTTCCAGCTCGCAATAGTGCAGAGTTATCTGAAAGAAAGGGGCCACGGTGTTTCTGTATCTCTATTATGTTGGTGCGGCTTCGGAACTTTTAAATATCTTGATATATCTCGAGAACTACGCATCTGATCAAAAAATATCATAGAACATAAAAAGTAGGAAACTTAATTCTCTACAAAAAAGGTCTCTTAACATTTTGCCATAGCTCGCTTCGTTTCCGAGATATTTGCAGATTTATCTCAAGGGAAGGGGCCTGACGGACATATTTCGAGATATTTCTTCTTCTTGTTGTTCTTCTCCTGCGCAGCTAAGCTGGAAGTGGCATTTGCAGCTCGCAATAGTGCAGAGTTATCTCAAAGAAAGGGGCCACGGTGTTTCTGTATCTCTATTATGATGGTGCGGCTTCGGAACTTTTAAATATCTCGATATATCTCGAAAACTACGCTTCTGATCAAAAAATATCATAGAACATAACTTGTAGGAAACATAATTCTCTACAAAAAAGGTCTCTTAACATTTTGCCATAGCTCGCTTCGTTTCCGAGATATTTGCAGATTTATCTCAAGGGAAGGGCCCTGACGGACATATTTCGAGATATTTCTTCTTCTTGGTGTTCTTCTTCTGCACAGCTAAGCTGGAAGTGGCATTTGCAGCTCACAATAGTGCAGAGTTATCTCAAAGAAAGGGGCCACGGTGTTTCTGTATCTCTATTATGTTGGTGCGGCTTCGGAACTTTTAAATATCTTGATATATCTCGAGATCTACGCATCTGATCAAAAAATATCATAGAGCATAAAAAGTAGGAAACTTAATTCTCTACAAAAAAGGTCTCTTAACATTTTCCCATAGCTGGCATCGTTTCCGAGATATGTGCAGATTTAGCTCAAGGGAAGGGGCCTGACGGACATATTCCGAGATGTTTCTTCTTCTTGTTGTTCCTCTTCTGCACAGCTAAGCTGGAAGTGGCATTTGCCGCTCGCAATAGTGCAGAGTTATCTCAAAGAAGGAGGCCACGGTGTTTCTGTATCTCTATTATGTTGGTGCGGCTTCGGAACTTTTAAATATCTCGATATATCTCGAAAACTACGCTTCTCAGAGAACGTAAATTGTAGGAAATATAATTCTCTACAAAAAAGGTCTCTTAACATTTTGCCATAGCTCGCTTCGTTTCCGAGATATTTGCTGATTTATCTCAAGGGAAGGGGCCTGACGGACATATTTCGAGATATTTCTTCTTCTTGTTGTTCTTCTTCTGCACAGCTAAGCTGGAAGTGGCATTTGCAGGTCGCAATAGTGCAGAGTTATCTCAAAGAAAGGGGCCACGGTGTTTCTGTATCTCTATTACGTTGGTGCGGTTTCGGAACTTTTAAATATCTTGATATATCTCGAGAACTACGCATCTGATCAAAAAATATCATAGAACATAAAAAGTAGAAAACTTAATTCTCTACAAAAAAGGTCTCTTAACATTTTGCCATAGCTCGCTTCGTTTCCGAGATATTTGCAGATTTATCTCAAGGGAAGGGGCCTGACGGACATATTTCGAGATACTTCTTCTTCTTGTTGTTCTTCTTCTGCACAGCTAAGCTGGAAGTGGCATTTGCAGGTCGCAATAGTGCAGAGTTATCTCAAAGAAAGGGGCCGCGGTGTTTCTGTATCTCTATTATGTTGGTGCGGCTTCGGAACTTTTAAATATCTTGATATATCTCGAGATCTACGCATCTGATCAAAAAATATCATAGAACATAAAAAGTAGAAAACTGAATTCTCTACAAAAAAGGTCTCTTATCATTTTGCCATAGCTCGCTTCGTTTCCGAGATATTTGCAGATATATCTCAAGGGAAGGGGCCTGACGGACATATTTCGAGATATTTCTTCTTCTTGTTGTTCTTCTTCTGCACAGCTAAGCTGGAAGTGGCATTTGCCGCTCGCAATAGTGCAGAGTTATCTCAAAGAAGGAGGCCACGGTGTTTCTGTATCTCTATTATGTTGGTGCGGCTTCGGAACTTTTAAATATCTCGATATATCTCGAAAACTACGCACCTGATCAAAAAATATCAGAGAACGTAAATTGTAGGAAACATAATTCTCTACAAAAAAGGTCTCTTAACATTTTGCCATAGCTCGCTTCCTTTCCGAGATATTTGCTGATTTATCTCAAGGGAAGGGGCCTGACGGACATATTTCGAGATATTTCTTCTTCTTGTTGTTCTTCTTCTGCACAGCTAAACTGGAAGTGGCATTTCCAGCTCGCAATAGTGCAGAGTTATCTGAAAGAAAGGGGCCACGGTGTTTCTGTATCTCTATTATGTTGGTGCGGCTTCGGAACTTTTAAATATCTTGATATATCTCGAGAACTACGCATCTGATCAAAAAATATCATAGAACATAAAAAGTAGGAAACTTAATTCTCTACAAAAAAGGTCTCTTAACATTTTGCCATAGCTCGCTTCGTTTCCGAGATATTTGCAGATTTATCTCAAGGGAAGGGGCCTGACGGACATATTTCGAGATATTTCTTCTTCTTGTTGTTCTTCTCCTGCGCAGCTAAGCTGGAAGTGGCATTTGCAGCTCGCAATAGTGCAGAGTTATCTCAAAGAAAGGGGCCACTGTGTTTCTGTATCTCTATTATGTTGGTGCGGCTTCGGAACTTTTAAATATCTCGATATATCTCGAAAACTACGCTTCTGATCAAAAAATATCATAGAACATAACTTGTAGGAAACATAATTCTCTACAAAAAAGGTCTCTTAACATTTTGCCATAGCTCGCTTCGTTTCCGAGATATTTGCAGATTTATCTCAAGGGAAGGGCCCTGACGGACATATTTCGAGATATTTCTTCTTCTTGGTGTTCTTCTTCTGCACAGCTAAGCTGGAAGTGGCATTTGCAGCTCACAATAGTGCAGAGTTATCTCAAAGAAAGGGGCCACGGTGTTTCTGTATCTCTATTATGTTGGTGCGGCTTCGGAACTTTTAAATATCTTGATATATCTCGAGATCTACGCATCTGATCAAAAAATATCATAGAGCATAAAAAGTAGGAAACTTAATTCTCTACAAAAAAGGTCTCTTAACATTTTCCCATAGCTGGCATCGTTTCCGAGATATGTGCAGATTTAGCTCAAGGGAAGGGGCCTGACGGACATATTCCGAGATGTTTCTTCTTCTTGTTGTTCCTCTTCTGCACAGCTAAGCTGGAAGTGGCATTTGCCGCTCGCAATAGTGCAGAGTTATCTCAAAGAAGGAGGCCACGGTGTTTCTGTATCTCTATTATGTTGGTGCGGCTTCGGAACTTTTAAATATCTCGATATATCTCGAAAACTACGCTTCTGATCAAAAAATAACAGAGAACGTAAATTGTAGGAAATATAATTCTCTACAAAAAAGGTCTCTTAACATTTTGCCATAGCTCGCTTCGTTTCCGAGAGATTTGCTGATTTATCTCAAGGGAAGGGGCCTGACGGACATATTTCGAGATACTTCTTCTTCTTGTTGTTCTTCTTCTGCACAGCTAAGCTGGAAGTGGCATTTGCAGGTCGCAATAGTGCAGAGTTATCTCAAAGAAGGAGGCCACGGTGTTTCTGTATCTCTATTATGTTGGTGCGGCTTCGGAACTTTTAAATATCTCGATATATCTCGAAAACTACGCTTCTGATCAAAAAATATCAGAGAACGTAAATTGTAGGAAACATAATTCTCTACAAAAAAGGTCTCTTAACATTTTGCCATAGCTCGCTTCGTTTCCGAGATATTTGCAGATTTATCTCAAGGGAAGGGGTCTGACGGACATATTTCGAGATATTTCTTCTTCTTGTTGTTCTTCTTCTGCACAGCTAAGCTGGAAGTGGCATTTGCCGCTCGCAATAGTGCAGAGTTATCTCAAAGAAAGGGGCCACGGTGTTTCTGTATCTCTATTATGTTGGTGCGGCTTCGGATCTTTTAAATATCTCGATATATCTCGAAAACTACGCTTCTGATCAAAAAATATCATAGAACGTAAATTGTAGGAAACATAATTCTCTACAAAAAAGGTCTCTTAACATTTTGCCATAGCTCGCTTCGTTTCCGAGATATTTGCAGATTTATCTCAAGGGAAGGGCCCTGACGGACATATTTCGAGATATTTCTTCTTCTTGGTGTTCTTCTTCTGCACAGCTAAGCTGGAAGTGGCATTTGCAGCTCACAATAGTGCAGAGTTATCTCAAAGAAAGGGGCCACGGTGTTTCTGTATCTCTATTATGTTGGTGCGGCTTCGGAACTTTTAAATATCTTGATATATCTCGAGATCTACGCATCTGATCAAAAAATATCATAGAGCATAAAAAGTAGGAAACTTAATTCTCTACAAAAAAGGTCTCTTAACATTTTCCCATAGCTGGCATCGTTTCCGAGATATGTGCAGATTTATCTCAAGGAAAGGGGCCTGACGGACATATTTCGAGATACTTCTTCTTCTTGTTGTTCTTCTGCTGCACAGCTAAGCTGGAAGTGGCATTTGCAGGTCGCAATAGTGCAGAGTTATCTCAAAGAAAGGGGCCGCGGTGTTTCTGTATCTCTATTATGTTGGTGCGGCTTCGGAACTTTTAAATATCTTGATATATCTCGAGATCTACGCATCTGATCAAAAAATATCATAGAACATAAAAAGTAGAAAACTTAATTCTCTACAAAAAAGGTCTCTTATCATTTTGCCATAGCTCGCTTCGTTTCCGAGATATTTGCAGATTTATCTCAAGGGAAGGGGCCTGACGGACATATTTCGAGATATTTCTTCTTCTTGTTGTTCTTCTTCTGCACAGCTAAGCTGGAAGTGGCATTTGCCGCTCGCAATAGTGCAGAGTTATCTCAAAGAAGGAGGCCACGGTGTTTCTGTATCTCTATTATGTTGGTGCGGCTTCGGAACTTTTAAATATCTCGATATATCTCGAAAACTACGCTTCTGATCAAAAAATATCAGAGAACGTAAATTGTAGGAAACATAATTCTCTACAAAAAAGGTCTCTTAACATTTTGCCATAGCTCGCTTCGTTTCCGAGATATTTGCTGATTTATCTCAAGGGAAGGGGCCTGACGGACATATTTCGAGATACTTCTTCTTCTTGTTGTTCTTCTTCTGCACAGCTAAGCTGGAAGTGGCATTTGCAGGTCGCAATAGTGCAGAGTTATCTCAAAGAAAGGGGCCACGGTGTTTCTGTATCTCTATTATGTTGGTGCGGCTTCGGAACTTTTAAATATCTCGATATATCTCGAAAACTACGCATCTGATCAAAAAATATCATAGAACATAAAACGTAGGAAACTTAATTCTCTACAAAAAAGGTCTCTTAACATTTTGCCATAGCTCGCTTCGTTTCCGAGATATTTGCAGATTTATCTCAAGGGAAGGGGCCTGACGGACATATTTCGAGATATTTCTTCTTCTTGTTGTTCTTCTTCTGCACAGCTAAGCTGGAAGTGGCATTTGCAGCTCGCAACAGTGCAGAGTTATCTCAAAGAAAGGGGCACGGTGTTTCTGTATCTCTATTATGTTGGTGCGGCTTCGGAACTTTTAAATATCTTGATATATCTCGAGAACTACGCATCTGATCAAAAAATATCATAGAACATAAAAAGTAGGAAACTTAATTCTCTACAAATAAGGTCTCTTAACATTTTGCCATAGCTCGCTTCGTTTCCGAGATATTTGCAGAGTTATCTCAAAGAAGGAGGCCACGGTGTTTCTGTATCTCTATTATGTTGGTGCGGCTTCGGAACTTTTAAATATCTTGATATATCTCGAGAACTACGCATCTGATCAAAAAATATCATAGAACATAAAAAGTAGGAAACTTAATTCTCTACAAAAAAGGTCTCTTAACATTTTGCCATAGCTCGCTTCGTTTCCGAGATATTTGCAGATTTATCTCAAGGGAAGGGGCCTGACGGACATATTTCGAGATATTTCTTCTTCTTGTTGTTCTTCTTCTGCACAGCTAAGCTGGAAGTGGCATTTGCAGCTCGCAATAGTGCAGAGTTATCTCAAAGAAAGGGGCCACGGTGTTTCTGTATCTCTATTATGTTGGTGCGGCTTCGGAACTTTTAAATATCTTGATATATCTCGAGAACTACGCATCTGATCAAAAAATATCATAGAACATAAAAAGTAGGAAACTTAATTCTCTACAAATAAGGTCTCTTAACATTTTGCCATAGCTCGCTTCGTTTCCGAGATATTTGCAGATTTATCTCAAGGGAAGGGGCCTGACGGACATATTTCGAGATATTTCTTCTTCTTGTTGTTCTTCTTCTGCACAGCTAAGCTGGAAGTGGCATTTGCAGCTCGCAATAGTGCAGAGTTATCTCAAAGAAAGGGGCCACGGTGTTTCTGTATCTCTATTATGTTGGTGCGGCTTCGGAACTTTTAAATATCTTGATATATCTCGAGAACTACGCGTCTGATCGAAAAATATCATAGAACATAAAAAGTAGGAAACATAATTCTCTACAAAAAAGGTCTCTTAACATTTTGCCATAGCTCGCTTCGTTTCCGAGATATTTGCAGATTTATCTCAAGGGAAGGGGCCTGACGGACATATTTCGAGATATTTCTTCTTCTTGTTGTTCTTCTTCTGCACAGCTAAGCTGGAAGTGGCATTTGCAGCTCGCAATAGTGCAGAGTTATCTCAAAGAAAGGGGCCACGGTGTTTCTGTATCTCTATTATGTTGGTGCGGCTTCGGAACTTTTAAATATCTTGATATATCTCGAGATCTACGCATCTGATCAAAAAATATCATAGAACATAAAAAGTAGAAAACTTAATTCTCTACAAAAAAGGTCTCTTAACATTTTGCCATAGCTCGCTTCGTTTCCGAGATATTTGCAGATTTATCTCAAGGGAAGGGGCCTGACGGACATATTTCGAGATATTTCTTCTTCTTGTTGTTCTTCTTCTGCACAGCTAAGCTGGAAGTGGCATTTGCCGCTCGCAATAGTGCAGAGTTATCTCAAAGAAGGAGGCCACGGTGTTTCTGTATCTCTATTATGTTGGTGCGGCTTCGGAACTTTTAAATATCTCGATATATCTCGAAAACTACGCTTCTGATCAAAAAATATCAGAGAACGTAAATTGTAGGAAATATAATTCTCTACAAAAAAGGTCTCTTATCATTTTGCCATAGCTCGCTTCGTTTCCGAGATATTTGCAGATTTATCTCAAGGGAAGGGGCCTGACGGACATATTTCGAGATATTTCTTCTTCTTGTTGTTCTTCTTCTGCACAGCTAAGCTGGAAGTGGCATTTGCCGCTCGCAATAGTGCAGAGTTATCTCAAAGAAGGAGGCCACGGTGTTTCTGTATCTCTATTATGTTGGTGCGGCTTCGGAACTTTTAAATATCTCGATATATCTCGAAAACTACGCTTCTGATCAAAAAATATCAGAGAACGTAAATTGTAGGAAACATAATTCTCTACAAAAAAGGTCTCTTTACATTTTGCCATAGCTCGCTTCGTTTCCGAGATATTTACTGATTTATCTCAAGGGAAGGGGCCTGACGGACATATTTCGAGATACTTCTTCTTCTTGTTGTTCTTCTTCTGCACAGCTAAGCTGGAAGTGGCATTTGCAGGTCGCAATAGTGCAGAGTTATCTCAAAGAAAGGGGCCACGGTGTTTCTGTATCTCTATTATGTTGGTGCGGCTTCGGAACTTTTAAATATCTCGATATATCTCGAAAACTACGCTTCTGATCAAAAAATATCAGAGAACGTAAATTGTAGGAAACATAATTCTCTACAAAAAAGGTCTCTTAACATTTTGCCATAGCTCGCTTCGTTTCCGAGATATTTGCAGATTTATCTCAAGGGAAGGGGCCTGACGGACATATTCCGAGATATTTCTTCTTCTTGTTGTTCCTCTTCTGCACAGCTAAGCTGGAAGTGGCATTTGCCGCTCGCAATAGTGCAGAGTTATCTCAAAGAAGGAGGCCACGGTGTTTCTGTATCTCTATTATGTTGGTGCGGCTTCGGAACTTTTTAATATCTCGATATATCTCGAAAACTACGCTTCTGATCAAAAAATATCAGAGAACGTAAATTGTAGGAAACATAATTCTCTACAAAAAAGGTCTCTAAACATTTTGCCATAGCTCGCTTCCTTTCCGAGATATTTGCTGATTTATCTCAAGGGAAGGGGCCTGACGGACATATTTCGAGATATTTCTTCTTCTTGTTGTTCTTCTTCTGCACAGCTAAACTGGAAGTGGCATTTCCAGCTCGCAATAGTGCAGAGTTATCTGAAAGAAAGGGGCCACGGTGTTTCTGTATCTCTATTATGTTGGTGCGGCTTCGGAACTTTTAAATATCTTGATATATCTCGAGAACTACGCATCTGATCAAAAAATATCATAGAACATAAAAAGTAGGAAACTTAATTCTCTACAAAAAAGGTCTCTTAACATTTTGCCATAGCTCGCTTCGTTCCCGAGATATTTGCAGATTTATCTCAAGGGAAGGGCCCTGACGGACATATTTCGAGATATTTCTTCTTCTTGGTGTTCTTCTTCTGCACAGCTAAGCTGGAAGTGGCATTTGCAGCTCGCAATAGTGCAGAGTTATCTCAAAGAAAGGGGCCACGGTGTTTCTGTATCTCTATTATGTTGGTGCGGCTTCGGAACTTTTAAATATCTTGATATATCTCGAGAACTACGCGTCTGATCGAAAAATATCATAGAACATAAAAAGTAGGAAACATAATTCTCTACAAAAAAGGTCTCTTAACATTTTGCCATACCTCGCTTCGTTTCCGAGATATTTGCAGATTTATCTCAAGGGAAGGGGCCTGACGGACATATTTCGAGATATTTCTTCTTCTTGTTGTTCTTCTTCTGCACAGCTAAGCTGGAAGTGGCATTTGCAGCTCGCAATAGTGCAGAGTTATCTCAAAGAAAGGGGCCACGGTGTTTCTGTATCTCTATTATGTTGGTGCGGCTTCGGAACTTTTAAATATCTTGATATATCTCGAGATCTACGCATCTGATCAAAAAATATCATAGAACATAAAAAGTAGAAAACTTAATTCTCTACAAAAAAGGTCTCTTAACATTTTGCCATAGCTCGCTTCGTTTCCGAGATATTTGCAGATTTATCTCAAGGGAAGGGGCCTGACGGACATATTTCGAGATATTTCTTCTTCTTGTTGTTCTTCTTCTGCACAGCTAAGCTGGAAGTGGCATTTGCCGCTCGCAATAGTGCAGAGTTATCTCAAAGAAGGAGGCCACGGTGTTTCTGTATCTCTATTATGTTGGTGCGGCTTCGGAACTTTTAAATATCTCGATATATCTCGAAAACTACGCTTCTGATCAAAAAATATCAGAGAACGTAAATTGTAGGAAATATAATTCTCTACAAAAAAGGTCTCTTATCATTTTGCCATAGCTCGCTTCGTTTCCGAGATATTTGCAGATTTATCTCAAGGGAAGGGGCCTGACGGACATATTTCGAGATATTTCTTCTTCTTGTTGTTCTTCTTCTGCACAGCTAAGCTGGAAGTGGCATTTGCCGCTCGCAATAGTGCAGAGTTATCTCAAAGAAGGAGGCCACGGTGTTTCTGTATCTCTATTATGTTGGTGCGGCTTCGGAACTTTTAAATATCTCGATATATCTCGAAAACTACGCTTCTGATCAAAAAATATCAGAGAACGTAAATTGTAGGAAACATAATTCTCTACAAAAAAGGTCTCTTTACATTTTGCCATAGCTCGCTTCGTTTCCGAGATATTTGCTGATTTATCTCAAGGGAAGGGGCCTGACGGACATATTTCGAGATACTTCTTCTTCTTGTTGTTCTTCTTCTGCACAGCTAAGCTGGAAGTGGCATTTGCAGGTCGCAATAGTGCAGAGTTATCTCAAAGAAAGGGGCCACGGTGTTTCTGTATCTCTATTATGTTGGTGCGGCTTCGGAACTTTTAAATATCTCGATATATCTCGAAAACTACGCTTCTGATCAAAAAATATCAGAGAACGTAAATTGTAGGAAACATAATTCTCTACAAAAAAGGTCTCTTAACATTTTGCCATAGCTCGCTTCGTTTCCGAGATATTTGCAGATTTATCTCAAGGGAAGGGGCCTGACGGACATATTCCGAGATATTTCTTCTTCTTGTTGTTCCTCTTCTGCACAGCTAAGCTGGAAGTGGCATTTGCCGCTCGCAATAGTGCAGAGTTATCTCAAAGAAGGAGGCCACGGTGTTTCTGTATCTCTATTATGTTGGTGCGGCTTCGGAACTTTTTAATATCTCGATATATCTCGAAAACTACGCTTCTGATCAAAAAATATCAGAGAACGTAAATTGTAGGAAACATAATTCTCTACAAAAAAGGTCTCTAAACATTTTGCCATAGCTCGCTTCCTTTCCGAGATATTTGCTGATTTATCTCAAGGGAAGGGGCCTGACGGACATATTTCGAGATATTTCTTCTTCTTGTTGTTCTTCTTCTGCACAGCTAAACTGGAAGTGGCATTTCCAGCTCGCAATAGTGCAGAGTTATCTGAAAGAAAGGGGCCACGGTGTTTCTGTATCTCTATTATGTTGGTGCGGCTTCGGAACTTTTAAATATCTTGATATATCTCGAGAACTACGCATCTGATCAAAAAATATCATAGAACATAAAAAGTAGGAAACTTAATTCTCTACAAAAAAGGTCTCTTAACATTTTGCCATAGCTCGCTTCGTTCCCGAGATATTTGCAGATTTATCTCAAGGGAAGGGCCCTGACGGACATATTTCGAGATATTTCTTCTTCTTGGTGTTCTTCTTCTGCACAGCTAAGCTGGAAGTGGCATTTGCAGCTCACAATAGTGCAGAGTTATCTCAAAGAAAGGGGCCACGGTGTTTCTGTATCTCTATTATGTTGGTGCGGCTTCGGAACTTTTAAATATCTTGATATATCTCGAGATCTACGCATCTGATCAAAAAATATCATAGAGCATAAAAAGTAGGAAACTTAATTCTCTACAAAAAAGGTCTCTTAACATTTTCCCATAGCTGGCATCGTTTCCGAGATATGTGCAGATTTAGCTCAAGGGAAGGGGCCTGACGGACATATTCCGAGATGTTTCTTCTTCTTGTTGTTCCTCTTCTGCACAGCTAAGCTGGAAGTGGCATTTGCCGCTCGCAATAGTGCAGAGTTATCTCAAAGAAGGAGGCCACGGTGTTTCTGTATCTCTATTATGTTGGTGCGGCTTCGGAACTTTTAAATATCTCGATATATCTCGAAAACTACGCTTCTCAGAGAACGTAAATTGTAGGAAATATAATTCTCTACAAAAAAGGTCTCTTAACATTTTGCCATAGCTCGCTTCGTTTCCGAGATATTTGCTGATTTATCTCAAGGGAAGGGGCCTGACGGACATATTTCGAGATATTTCTTCTTCTTGTTGTTCTTCTTCTGCACAGCTAAGCTGGAAGTGGCATTTGCAGGTCGCAATAGTGCAGAGTTATCTCAAAGAAAGGGGCCACGGTGTTTCTGTATCTCTATTACGTTGGTGCGGTTTCGGAACTTTTAAATATCTTGATATATCTCGAGAACTACGCATCTGATCAAAAAATATCATAGAACATAAATTGTAGGAAACATAATTCTCTACAAAAAAGGTCTCTTAACATTTTGCCATAGCTCGCTTCGTTTCCGAGATATTTGCAGATTTATCTCAAGGGAAGGGGCCTGACGGACATATTCCGAGATATTTCTTCTTCTTGTTGTTCTTCTTCTGCACAGCTAAGCTGGAAGTGGCATTTGCCGCTCGCAATAGTGCAGAGTTATCTCAAAGAAGGAGGCCACGGTGTTTCTGTATCTCTATTATGTTGGTGCGGCTTCGGAACTTTTAAATATCTCGATATATCTCGAAAACTACGCTTCTGATCAAAAAATATCAGAGAACGTAAATTGTAGGAAACATAATTCTCTACAAAAAAGGTCTCTTAACATTTTGCCATAGCTCGCTTCGTTTCCGAGATATTTGCAGATTTATCTCAAGGGAAGGGGCCTGACGGACATATTCCGAGATATTTCTTCTTCTTGTTGTTCCTCTTCTGCACAGCTAAGCTGGAAGTGGCATTTGCCGCTCGCAATAGTGCAGAGTTATCTCAAAGAAGGAGGCCACGGTGTTTCTGTATCTCTATTATGTTGGTGCGGCTTCGGAACTTTTTAATATCTCGATATATCTCGAAAACTACGCTTCTGATCAAAAAATATCAGAGAACGTAAATTGTAGGAAACATAATTCTCTACAAAAAAGGTCTCTAAACATTTTGCCATAGCTCGCTTCCTTTCCGAGATATTTGCTGATTTATCTCAAGGGAAGGGCCCTGACGGACATATTTCGAGATATTTCTTCTTCTTGGTGTTCTTCTTCTGCACAGCTAAACTGGAAGTGGCATTTGCAGCTCACAATAGTGCAGAGTTATCTCAAAGAAAGGGGCCACGGTGTTTCTGTATCTCTATTATGTTGGTGCGGCTTCGGAACTTTTAAATATCTTGATATATCTCGAGATCTACGCATCTGATCAAAAAATATCATAGAGCATAAAAAGTAGGAAACTTAATTCTCTACAAAAAAGGTCTCTTAACATTTTCCCATAGCTGGCATCGTTTCCGAGATATGTGCAGATTTAGCTCAAGGGAAGGGGCCTGACGGACATATTCCGAGATGTTTCTTCTTCTTGTTGTTCCTCTTCTGCACAGCTAAGCTGGAAGTGGCATTTGCCGCTCGCAATAGTGCAGAGTTATCTCAAAGAAGGAGGCCACGGTGTTTCTGTATCTCTATTATGTTGGTGCGGCTTCGGAACTTTTAAATATCTCGATATATCTCGAAAACTACGCTTCTCAGAGAACGTAAATTGTAGGAAATATAATTCTCTACAAAAAAGGTCTCTTAACATTTTGCCATAGCTCGCTTCGTTTCCGAGATATTTGCTGATTTATCTCAAGGGAAGGGGCCTGACGGACATATTTCGAGATATTTCTTCTTCTTGTTGTTCTTCTTCTGCACAGCTAAGCTGGAAGTGGCATTTGCAGGTCGCAATAGTGCAGAGTTATCTCAAAGAAAGGGGCCACGGTGTTTCTGTATCTCTATTACGTTGGTGCGGTTTCGGAACTTTTAAATATCTTGATATATCTCGAGAACTACGCATCTGATCAAAAAATATCATAGAACATAAAAAGTAGAAAACTTAATTCTCTACAAAAAAGGTCTCTTAACATTTTGCCATAGCTCGCTTCGTTTCCGAGATATTTGCAGATTTATCTCAAGGGAAGGGGCCTGACGGACATATTTCGAGATATTTCTTCTTCTTGTTGTTCTTCTTCTGCACAGCTAAGCTGGAAGTGGCATTTGCCGCTCGCAATAGTGCAGAGTTATCTCAAAGAAGGAGGCCACGGTGTTTCTGTATCTCTATTATGTTGGTGCGGCTTCGGAACTTTTAAATATCTCGATATATCTCGAAAACTACGCTTCTGATCAAAAAATATCAGAGAACGTAAATTGTAGGAAATATAATTCTCTACAAAAAAGGTCTCTTAACATTTTGCCATAGCTCGCTTCGTTTCCGAGATATTTGCTGATTTATCTCAAGGGAAGGGGCCTGACGGACATATTTCGAGATACTTCTTCTTCTTGTTGTTCTTCTTCTGCACAGCTAAGCTGGAAGTGGCATTTGCAGGTCGCAATAGTGCAGAGTTATCTCAAAGAAGGAGGCCACGGTGTTTCTGTATCTCTATTATGTTGGTGCGGCTTCGGAACTTTTAAATATCTCGATATATCTCGAAAACTACGCTTCTGATCAAAAAATATCAGAGAACGTAAATTGTAGGAAACATAATTCTCTACAAAAAAGGTCTCTTAACATTTTGCCATAGCTCGCTTCGTTTCCGAGATATTTGCAGATTTATCTCAAGGGAAGGGGCCTGACGGACATATTCCCAGATATTTCTTCTTCTTGTTGTTCCTCTTCTGCACAGCTAAGCTGGAAGTGGCATTTGCCGCTCGCAATAGTGCAGAGTTATCTCAAAGAAGGAGGCCACGGTGTTTCTGTATCTCTATTATGTTGGTGCGGCTTCGGAACTTTTTAATATCTCGATATATCTCGAAAACTACGCTTCTGATCAAAAAATATCAGAGAACGTAAATTGTAGGAAACATAATTCTCTACAAAAAAGGTCTCTTAACAGTTTGCCATAGCTCGCTTCCTTTCCGAGATATTTGCTGATTTATCTCAAGGGAAGGGGCCTGACGGACATATTTCGAGATATTTCTTCTTCTTGTTGTTCTTCTTCTGCACAGCTAAACTGGAAGTGGCATTTCCAGCTCGCAATAGTGCAGAGTTATCTGAAAGAAAGGGGCCACGGTGTTTCTGTATCTCTATTATGTTGGTGCGGCTTCGGAACTTTTAAATATCTTGATATATCTCGAGAACTATGCATCTGATCAAAAAATATCATAGAACATAAAAAGTAGGAAACTTAATTCTCTACAAAAAAGGTCTCTTAACATTTTGCCATAGCTCGCTTCGTTTCCGAGATGTTTGCAGATTTATCTCAAGGGAAGGGGCCTGACGGACATATTTCGAGATATTTCTTCTTCTTGTTGTTCTTCTCCTGCGCAGCTAAGCTGGAAGTGGCATTTGCAGCTCGCAATAGTGCAGAGTTATCTCAAAGAAAGGGGCCACGGTGTTTCTGTATCTCTATTATGTTGGTGCGGCTTCGGAACTTTTAAATATCTCGATATATCTCGAAAACTACGCTTCTGATCAAAAAATATCATAGAACATAACTTGTAGGAAACATAATTCTCTACAAAAAAGGTCTCTTAACATTTTGCCATAGCTCGCTTCGTTTCCGAGATATTTGCAGATTTATCTCAAGGGAAGGGCCCTGACGGACATATTTCGAGATATTTCTTCTTCTTGGTGTTCTTCTTCTGCACAGCTAAGCTGGAAGTGGCATTTGCAGCTCACAATAGTGCAGAGTTATCTCAAAGAAAGGGGCCACGGTGTTTCTGTATCTCTATTATGTTGGTGCGGCTTCGGAACTTTTAAATATCTTGATATATCTCGAGATCTACGCATCTGATCAAAAAATATCATAGAGCATAAAAAGTAGGAAACTTAATTCTCTACAAAAAAGGTCTCTTAACATTTTCCCATAGCTGGCATCGTTTCCGAGATATGTGCAGATTTAGCTCAAGGGAAGGGCCTGACGGACATATTCCGAGATGTTTCTTCTTCTTGTTGTTCCTCTTCTGCACAGCTAAGCTGGAAGTGGCATTTGCCGCTCGCAATAGTGCAGAGTTATCTCAAAGAAGGAGGCCACGGTGTTTCTGTATCTCTATTATGTTGGTGCGGCTTCGGAACTTTTAAATATCTCGATATATCTCGAAAACTACGCTTCTCAGAGAACGTAAATTGTAGGAAATATAATTCTCTACAAAAAAGGTCTCTTAACATTTTGCCATAGCTCGCTTCGTTTCCGAGATATTTGCTGATTTATCTCAAGGGAAGGGGCCTGACGGACATATTTCGAGATATTTCTTCTTCTTGTTGTTCTTCTTCTGCACAGCTAAGCTGGAAGTGGCATTTGCAGGTCGCAATAGTGCAGAGTTATCTCAAAGAAAGGGGCCACGGTGTTTCTGTATCTCTATTACATTGGTTTCGGAACTTTTAAATATCTTGATATATCTCGAGAACTACGCATCTGATCAAAAAATATCATAGAACATAAAAAGTAGAAAACTTAATTCTCTACAAAAAAGGTCTCTCAACATTTTGCCATAGCTCGCTTCGTTTCCGAGATATTTGCAGATATATCTCAAGGGAAGGGGCCTGACGGACATATTTCGAGATATTTCTTCTTCTTGTTGTTCTTCTTCTGCACAGCTAAGCTGGAAGTGGCATTTACAGCTCGCAATAGGGCAGAGTTATCTCAAAGAAAGGGGCCACGGTGTTTCTGTAACTCTATTATGTTGGTGCGGCTTCGGAACTTTTAAATATCTTGATATATCTCGAGAACTACGCATCTGATCAAAAAATATCATAGAACATAAAAAGTAGGAAACTTAATTCTCTACAAAAAAGGTTTCTTAACATTTTGCCATAGCTCGCTTCGTTTCCGAGATATTTGCAGATTTATCTCAAGGGAAGGGGCCTGACGGACATATTTCGAGATATTTCTTCTTGTTGTTGCTCTTCTTCTGCACAGCTAAGCTGGAAGTGGCATTTGCAGCTCGCAATAGTGCAGAGTTATCTCAAAGAAAGGGGCCACGGTGTTTCAGTATCTCTATTATGTTGGTGCGGCTTCGGAACTTTTAAATATCTTGATATATCTCGAGAACTACGCATCTGATCAAAAAATATCATAGAACATAAAAAGTAGGAAACTTAATTCTCTACAAATAAGGTCTCTTAACATTTTGCCATAGCTCGCTTCGTTTCCGAGATATTTGCAGATTTATCTCAAGGGAAGGGGCCTGACGGACATATTTCGAGATATTTCTTCTTCTTGTTGTTCTTCTTCTGCACAGCTAAGCTGGAAGTGGCTTTTGCAGCTCGCAATAGTGCAGAGTTATCTCAAAGAAAGGGGCCACGGTGTTTCTGTATCTCTATTATGTTGGTGCGGCTTCGGAACTTTTAAATATCTTGATATATCTCGAGAACTACGCGTCTGATCAAAAAATATCATAAAACATAAAAAGTAGGAAACTTAATTCTCTACAAAAAAGGTCTCTTAACATTTTCCCATAGCTGGCATCGTTTCCGAGATATTTGCAGATTTAGCTCAAGGGAAGGGGCCTGACGGACATATTCCGAGATATTTCTTCTTCTTGTTGTTCCTCTTCTGCACAGCTAAGCTGGAAGTGGCATTTGCCGCTCGCAATAGTGCAGAGTTATCTCAAAGAAGGAGGCCACGGTGTTTCTGTATCTCTATTATGTTGGTGCGGCTTCGGAACTTTTAAATATCTCGATATATCTCGAAAACTACGCTTCTGATCAAAAAATATCAGAGAACGTAAATTGTAGGAAACATAATTCTCTACAAAAAAGGTCTCTTAACATTTTGCCATAGCTCGCTTCGTTTCCGAGGCATTTGCAGATTTATCTCAAGGGAAGGGGCCTGACGGACATATTCCCAGATATTTCTTCTTCTTGTTGTTCCTCTTCTGCACAGCTAAGCTGGAAGTGGCATTTGCCGCTCGCAATAGTGCAGAGTTATCTCAAAGAAGGAGGCCACGGTGTTTCTGTATCTCTATTATGTTGGTGCGGCTTCGGAACTTTTTAATATCTCGATATATCTCGAAAACTACGCTTCTGATCAAAAAATATCAGAGAACGTAAATTGTAGGAAACATAACTCTCTACAAAAAAGGTCTCTTAACAGTTTGCCATAGCTCGCTTCCTTTCCGAGATATTTGCTGATTTATCTCAAGGGAAGGGGCCTGACGGACATATTTCGAGATATTTCTTCTTCTTGTTGTTCTTCTTCTGCACAGCTAAACTGGAAGTGGCATTTCCAGCTCGCAATAGTGCAGAGTTATCTGAAAGAAAGGGGCCACGGTGTTTCTGTATCTCTATTATGTTGGTGCGGCTTCGGAACTTTTAAATATCTTGATATATCTCGAGAACTATGCATCTGATCAAAAAATATCATAGAACATAAAAAGTAGGAAACTTAATTCTCTACAAAAAAGGTCTCTTAACATTTTGCCATAGCTCGCTTCGTTTCCGAGATGTTTGCAGATTTATCTCAAGGGAAGGGGCCTGACGGACATATTTCGAGATATTTCTTCTTCTTGTTGTTCTTCTCCTGCGCAGCTAAGCTGGAAGTGGCATTTGCAGCTCGCAATAGTGCAGAGTTATCTCAAAGAAAGGGGCCACGGTGTTTCTGTATCTCTATTATGTTGGTGCGGCTTCGGAACTTTTAAATATCTCGATATATCTCGAAAACTACGCTTCTGATCAAAAAATATCATAGAACATAACTTGTAGGAAACATAATTCTCTACAAAAAAGGTCTCTTAACATTTTGCCATAGCTCGCTTCGTTTCCGAGATATTTGCAGATTTATCTCAAGGGAAGGGCCCTGACGGACATATTTCGAGATATTTCTTCTTCTTGGTGTTCTTCTTCTGCACAGCTAAGCTGGAAGTGGCATTTGCAGCTCACAATAGTGCAGAGTTATCTCAAAGAAAGGGGCCACGGTGTTTCTGTATCTCTATTATGTTGGTGCGGCTTCGGAACTTTTAAATATCTTGATATATCTCGAGATCTACGCATCTGATCAAAAAATATCATAGAGCATAAAAAGTAGGAAACTTAATTCTCTACAAAAAAGGTCTCTTAACATTTTCCCATAGCTGGCATCGTTTCCGAGATATGTGCAGATTTAGCTCAAGGGAAGGGCCTGACGGACATATTCCGAGATGTTTCTTCTTCTTGTTGTTCCTCTTCTGCACAGCTAAGCTGGAAGTGGCATTTGCCGCTCGCAATAGTGCAGAGTTATCTCAAAGAAGGAGGCCACGGTGTTTCTGTATCTCTATTATGTTGGTGCGGCTTCGGAACTTTTAAATATCTCGATATATCTCGAAAACTACGCTTCTCAGAGAACGTAAATTGTAGGAAATATAATTCTCTACAAAAAAGGTCTCTTAACATTTTGCCATAGCTCGCTTCGTTTCCGAGATATTTGCTGATTTATCTCAAGGGAAGGGGCCTGACGGACATATTTCGAGATATTTCTTCTTCTTGTTGTTCTTCTTCTGCACAGCTAAGCTGGAAGTGGCATTTGCAGGTCGCAATAGTGCAGAGTTATCTCAAAGAAAGGGGCCACGGTGTTTCTGTATCTCTATTACATTGGTTTCGGAACTTTTAAATATCTTGATATATCTCGAGAACTACGCATCTGATCAAAAAATATCATAGAACATAAAAAGTAGAAAACTTAATTCTCTACAAAAAAGGTCTCTCAACATTTTGCCATAGCTCGCTTCGTTTCCGAGATATTTGCAGATATATCTCAAGGGAAGGGGCCTGACGGACATATTTCGAGATATTTCTTCTTCTTGTTGTTCTTCTTCTGCACAGCTAAGCTGGAAGTGGCATTTACAGCTCGCAATAGGGCAGAGTTATCTCAAAGAAAGGGGCCACGGTGTTTCTGTAACTCTATTATGTTGGTGCGGCTTCGGAACTTTTAAATATCTTGATATATCTCGAGAACTACGCATCTGATCAAAAAATATCATAGAACATAAAAAGTAGGAAACTTAATTCTCTACAAAAAAGGTTTCTTAACATTTTGCCATAGCTCGCTTCGTTTCCGAGATATTTGCAGATTTATCTCAAGGGAAGGGGCCTGACGGACATATTTCGAGATATTTCTTCTTCTTGTTGCTCTTCTTCTGCACAGCTAAGCTGGAAGTGGCATTTGCAGCTCGCAATAGTGCAGAGTTATCTCAAAGAAAGGGGCCACGGTGTTTCAGTATCTCTATTATGTTGGTGCGGCTTCGGAACTTTTAAATATCTTGATATATCTCGAGAACTACGCATCTGATCAAAAAATATCATAGAACATAAAAAGTAGGAAACTTAATTCTCTACAAATAAGGTCTCTTAACATTTTGCCATAGCTCGCTTCGTTTCCGAGATATTTGCAGATTTATCTCAAGGGAAGGGGCCTGACGGACATATTTCGAGATATTTCTTCTTCTTGTTGTTCTTCTTCTGCACAGCTAAGCTGGAAGTGGCTTTTGCAGCTCGCAATAGTGCAGAGTTATCTCAAAGAAAGGGGCCACGGTGTTTCTGTATCTCTATTATGTTGGTGCGGCTTCGGAACTTTTAAATATCTTGATATATCTCGAGAACTACGCGTCTGATCAAAAAATATCATAGAACATAAAAAGTAGGAAACTTAATTCTCTACAAAAAAGGTCTCTTAACATTTTCCCATAGCTGGCATCGTTTCCGAGATATTTGCAGATTTAGCTCAAGGGAAGGGGCCTGACGGACATATTCCGAGATATTTCTTCTTCTTGTTGTTCCTCTTCTGCACAGCTAAGCTGGAAGTGGCATTTGCCGCTCGCAATAGTGCAGAGTTATCTCAAAGAAGGAGGCCACGGTGTTTCTGTATCTCTATTATGTTGGTGCGGCTTCGGAACTTTTTAATATCTCGATATATCTCGAAAACTACGCTTCTGATCAAAAAATATCAGAGAACGTAAATTGTAGGAAACATAATTCTCTACAAAAAAGGTCTCTTAACATTTTGCCATAGCTCGCTTCGTTTCCGAGATAATTGCAGATTTATCTCAAGGGAAGGGGTCTGACGGACATATTTCGAGATATTTCTTCTTCTTGTTGTTCCTCTTCTGCACAGCTAAGCTGGAAGTGGCATTTGCCGCTCGCAATAGTGCAGAGTTATCTCAAAGAAGGAGGCCACGGTGTTTCTGTATCTCTATTATGTTGGTGCGGCTTCGGAACTTTTTAATATCTCGATATATCTCGAAAACTACGCTTCTGATCAAAAAATATCAGAGAACGTAAATTGTAGGAAACATAATTCTCTACAAAAAAGGTCTCTTAACATTTTGCCATGGCTCGCTTCCTTTCCGAGATATTTGCTGATTTATCTCAAGGGAAGGGGCCTGACGGACATATTTCGAGATATTTCTTCTTCTTGTTGTTCTTCTTCTGCACAGCTAAACTGGAAGTGGCATTTCCAGCTCGCAATAGTGCAGAGTTATCTGAAAGAAAGGGGCCACGGTGTTTCTGTATCTCTATTATGTTGGTGCGGCTTCGGAACTTTTAAATATCTTGATATATCTCGAGAACTATGCATCTGATCAAAAAATATTATAGAACATAAAAAGTAGGAAACTTAATTCTCTACAAAAAAGGTCTCTTAACATTTTGCCATAGCTCGCTTCGTTTCCGAGATATTTGCAGATTTATCTCAAGGGAAGGGGCCTGACGGACATATTTCGAGATATTTCTTCTTCTTGTTGTTCTTCTTCTGCACAGCTAAACTGGAAGTGGCATTTCCAGCTCGCAATAGTGCAGAGTTATCTCAAAGAAGGAGGCCACGGTGTTTCTGTACCTCTATTATGTTGGTGCAGCTTCGGAACTTTTAAATATCTTGATATATCTCGAGAACTACGCATCTGATCAAAAAATATCATAGAACATAAAAAGTAGGAAACTTAATTCTCTACAAATAAGGTCTCTTAACATTTTGCCATAGCTCGCTTCGTTTCCGAGATATTTGCAGATTTATCTCAAGGGAAGGGGCCTGACGGACATATTTCGAGATATTTCTTCTTCTTGTTGTTCTTCTTCTGCACAGCTAAGCTGGAAGTGGCTTTTGCAGCTCGCAATAGTGCAGAGTTATCTCAAAGAAAGGGGCCACGGTGTTTCTGTATCTCTATTATGTTGGTGCGGCTTCGGAACTTTTAAATATCTTGATATATCTCGAGAACTACGCGTCTGATCAAAAAATATCATAGAACATAAAAAGTAGGAAACTTAATTCTCTACAAAAAAGGTCTCTTAACATTTTCCCATAGCTGGCATCGTTTCCGAGATATTTGCAGATTTAGCTCAAGGGAAGGGGCCTGACGGACATATTCCGAGATATTTCTTCTTCTTGTTGTTCCTCTTCTGCACAGCTAAGCTGGAAGTGGCATTTGCCGCTCGCAATAGTGCAGAGTTATCTCAAAGAAGGAGGCCACGGTGTTTCTGTATCTCTATTATGTTGGTGCGGCTTCGGAACTTTTTAATATCTCGATATATCTCGAAAACTACGCTTCTGATCAAAAAATATCAGAGAACGTAAATTGTAGGAAACATAATTCTCTACAAAAAAGGTCTCTTAACATTTTGCCATAGCTCGCTTCGTTTCCGAGATAATTGCAGATTTATCTCAAGGGAAGGGGTCTGACGGACATATTTCGAGATATTTCTTCTTCTTGTTGTTCCTCTTCTGCACAGCTAAGCTGGAAGTGGCATTTGCCGCTCGCAATAGTGCAGAGTTATCTCAAAGAAGGAGGCCACGGTGTTTCTGTATCTCTATTATGTTGGTGCGGCTTCGGAACTTTTTAATATCTCGATATATCTCGAAAACTACGCTTCTGATCAAAAAATATCAGAGAACGTAAATTGTAGGAAACATAATTCTCTACAAAAAAGGTCTCTTAACATTTTGCCATGGCTCGCTTCCTTTCCGAGATATTTGCTGATTTATCTCAAGGGAAGGGGCCTGACGGACATATTTCGAGATATTTCTTCTTCTTGTTGTTCTTCTTCTGCACAGCTAAACTGGAAGTGGCATTTCCAGCTCGCAATAGTGCAGAGTTATCTGAAAGAAAGGGGCCACGGTGTTTCTGTATCTCTATTATGTTGGTGCGGCTTCGGAACTTTTAAATATCTTGATATATCTCGAGAACTATGCATCTGATCAAAAAATATTATAGAACATAAAAAGTAGGAAACTTAATTCTCTACAAAAAAGGTCTCTTAACATTTTGCCATAGCTCGCTTCGTTTCCGAGATATTTGCAGATTTATCTCAAGGGAAGGGGCCTGACGGACATATTTCGAGATATTTCTTCTTCTTGTTGTTCTTCTTCTGCACAGCTAAACTGGAAGTGGCATTTCCAGCTCGCAATAGTGCAGAGTTATCTCAAAGAAGGAGGCCACGGTGTTTCTGTACCTCTATTATGTTGGTGCAGCTTCGGAACTTTTAAATATCTTGATATATCTCGAGAACTACGCATCTGATCAAAAAATATCATAGAACATAAAAAGTAGAAAACTTAATTCTCTACAAAAAAGGTCTCTTAACATTTTGCCATAGCTCGCTTCGTTTCCGAGATATATGCAGATTTATCTCAAGGGAAGGGGCCTGACGGACATATTTCGAGATATTTCTTCTTCTTGTTGTTCTTCTTCTGCGCAGCTAAGCTGGAAGTGGCATTTGCAGCTCGCAATAGTGCAGAGTTATCTCAAAGAAAGGGGCCACGGTGTTTCTGTATCTCTATTATGTTGGTGCGGCTTCGGAACTTTTAAATATCTCGATATATCTCGAAAACTACGCTTCTGATCAAAAAATATCAGAGAACATAAATTGTAGGAAACATAATTCTCTACAAAAAAGGTCTCTTAACATTTTGCCATAGCTCGCTTTGTTTCCGAGATGTTTGCAGATTTATCTCAAGGGAAGGGGCCTGACGGACATATTTCGAGATATTTCTTCTTCTTGTTGTTCTTCTCCTGCGCAGCTAAGCTGGAAGTGGCATTTGCAGCTCGCAATAGTGCAGAGTTATCTCAAAGAAAGGGGCCACGGTGTTTCTGTATCTCTATTATGTTGGTGCGGCTTCGGAACTTTTAAATATCTCGATATATCTCGAAAACTACGCTTCTGATCAAAAAATATCATAGAACATAACTTGTAGGAAACATAATTCTCTACAAAAAAGGTCTCTTAACATTTTGCCATAGCTCGCTTCGTTTCCGAGATATTTGCAGATTTATCTCAAGGGAAGGGCCCTGACGGACATATTTCGAGATATTTCTTCTTCTTGGTGTTCTTCTTCTGCACAGCTAAGCTGGAAGTGGCATTTGCAGCTCACAATAGTGCAGAGTTATCTCAAAGAAAGGGGCCACGGTGTTTCTGTATCTCTATTATGTTGGTGCGGCTTCGGAACTTTTAAATATCTTGATATATCTCGAGATCTACGCATCTGATCAAAAAATATCATAGAGCATAAAAAGTAGGAAACTTAATTCTCTACAAAAAAGGTCTCTTAACATTTTCCCATAGCTGGCATCGTTTCCGAGATATGTGCAGATTTAGCTCAAGGGAAGGGCCTGACGGACATATTCCGAGATGTTTCTTCTTCTTGTTGTTCCTCTTCTGCACAGCTAAGCTGGAAGTGGCATTTGCCGCTCGCAATAGTGCAGAGTTATCTCAAAGAAGGAGGCCACGGTGTTTCTGTATCTCTATTATGTTGGTGCGGCTTCGGAACTTTTAAATATCTCGATATATCTCGAAAACTACGCTTCTCAGAGAACGTAAATTGTAGGAAATATAATTCTCTACAAAAAAGGTCTCTTAACATTTTGCCATAGCTCGCTTCGTTTCCGAGATATTTGCTGATTTATCTCAAGGGAAGGGGCCTGACGGACATATTTCGAGATATTTCTTCTTCTTGTTGTTCTTCTTCTGCACAGCTAAGCTGGAAGTGGCATTTGCAGGTCGCAATAGTGCAGAGTTATCTCAAAGAAAGGGGCCACGGTGTTTCTGTATCTCTATTACATTGGTTTCGGAACTTTTAAATATCTTGATATATCTCGAGAACTACGCATCTGATCAAAAAATATCATAGAACATAAAAAGTAGAAAACTTAATTCTCTACAAAAAAGGTCTCTCAACATTTTGCCATAGCTCGCTTCGTTTCCGAGATATTTGCAGATATATCTCAAGGGAAGGGGCCTGACGGACATATTTCGAGATATTTCTTCTTCTTGTTGTTCTTCTTCTGCACAGCTAAGCTGGAAGTGGCATTTACAGCTCGCAATAGGGCAGAGTTATCTCAAAGAAAGGGGCCACGGTGTTTCTGTAACTCTATTATGTTGGTGCGGCTTCGGAACTTTTAAATATCTTGATATATCTCGAGAACTACGCATCTGATCAAAAAATATCATAGAACATAAAAAGTAGGAAACTTAATTCTCTACAAAAAAGGTTTCTTAACATTTTGCCATAGCTCGCTTCGTTTCCGAGATATTTGCAGATTTATCTCAAGGGAAGGGGCCTGACGGACATATTTCGAGATATTTCTTCTTCTTGTTGCTCTTCTTCTGCACAGCTAAGCTGGAAGTGGCATTTGCAGCTCGCAATAGTGCAGAGTTATCTCAAAGAAAGGGGCCACGGTGTTTCAGTATCTCTATTATGTTGGTGCGGCTTCGGAACTTTTAAATATCTTGATATATCTCGAGAACTACGCATCTGATCAAAAAATATCATAGAACATAAAAAGTAGGAAACTTAATTCTCTACAAATAAGGTCTCTTAACATTTTGCCATAGCTCGCTTCGTTTCCGAGATATTTGCAGATTTATCTCAAGGGAAGGGGCCTGACGGACATATTTCGAGATATTTCTTCTTCTTGTTGTTCTTCTTCTGCACAGCTAAGCTGGAAGTGGCTTTTGCAGCTCGCAATAGTGCAGAGTTATCTCAAAGAAAGGGGCCACGGTGTTTCTGTATCTCTATTATGTTGGTGCGGCTTCGGAACTTTTAAATATCTTGATATATCTCGAGAACTACGCGTCTGATCAAAAAATATCATAGAACATAAAAAGTAGGAAACTTAATTCTCTACAAAAAAGGTCTCTTAACATTTTCCCATAGCTGGCATCGTTTCCGAGATATTTGCAGATTTAGCTCAAGGGAAGGGGCCTGACGGACATATTCCGAGATATTTCTTCTTCTTGTTGTTCCTCTTCTGCACAGCTAAGCTGGAAGTGGCATTTGCCGCTCGCAATAGTGCAGAGTTATCTCAAAGAAGGAGGCCACGGTGTTTCTGTATCTCTATTATGTTGGTGCGGCTTCGGAACTTTTTAATATCTCGATATATCTCGAAAACTACGCTTCTGATCAAAAAATATCAGAGAACGTAAATTGTAGGAAACATAATTCTCTACAAAAAAGGTCTCTTAACATTTTGCCATAGCTCGCTTCGTTTCCGAGATAATTGCAGATTTATCTCAAGGGAAGGGGTCTGACGGACATATTTCGAGATATTTCTTCTTCTTGTTGTTCCTCTTCTGCACAGCTAAGCTGGAAGTGGCATTTGCCGCTCGCAATAGTGCAGAGTTATCTCAAAGAAGGAGGCCACGGTGTTTCTGTATCTCTATTATGTTGGTGCGGCTTCGGAACTTTTTAATATCTCGATATATCTCGAAAACTACGCTTCTGATCAAAAAATATCAGAGAACGTAAATTGTAGGAAACATAATTCTCTACAAAAAAGGTCTCTTAACATTTTGCCATGGCTCGCTTCCTTTCCGAGATATTTGCTGATTTATCTCAAGGGAAGGGGCCTGACGGACATATTTCGAGATATTTCTTCTTCTTGTTGTTCTTCTTCTGCACAGCTAAACTGGAAGTGGCATTTCCAGCTCGCAATAGTGCAGAGTTATCTGAAAGAAAGGGGCCACGGTGTTTCTGTATCTCTATTATGTTGGTGCGGCTTCGGAACTTTTAAATATCTTGATATATCTCGAGAACTATGCATCTGATCAAAAAATATTATAGAACATAAAAAGTAGGAAACTTAATTCTCTACAAAAAAGGTCTCTTAACATTTTGCCATAGCTCGCTTCGTTTCCGAGATATTTGCAGATTTATCTCAAGGGAAGGGGCCTGACGGACATATTTCGAGATATTTCTTCTTCTTGTTGTTCTTCTTCTGCACAGCTAAACTGGAAGTGGCATTTCCAGCTCGCAATAGTGCAGAGTTATCTCAAAGAAGGAGGCCACGGTGTTTCTGTACCTCTATTATGTTGGTGCAGCTTCGGAACTTTTAAATATCTTGATATATCTCGAGAACTACGCATCTGATCAAAAAATATCATAGAACATAAAAAGTAGGAAACTTAATTCTCTACAAATAAGGTCTCTTAACATTTTGCCATAGCTCGCTTCGTTTCCGAGATATTTGCAGATTTATCTCAAGGGAAGGGGCCTGACGGACATATTTCGAGATATTTCTTCTTCTTGTTGTTCTTCTTCTGCACAGCTAAGCTGGAAGTGGCTTTTGCAGCTCGCAATAGTGCAGAGTTATCTCAAAGAAAGGGGCCACGGTGTTTCTGTATCTCTATTATGTTGGTGCGGCTTCGGAACTTTTAAATATCTTGATATATCTCGAGAACTACGCGTCTGATCAAAAAATATCATAGAACATAAAAAGTAGGAAACTTAATTCTCTACAAAAAAGGTCTCTTAACATTTTCCCATAGCTGGCATCGTTTCCGAGATATTTGCAGATTTAGCTCAAGGGAAGGGGCCTGACGGACATATTCCGAGATATTTCTTCTTCTTGTTGTTCCTCTTCTGCACAGCTAAGCTGGAAGTGGCATTTGCCGCTCGCAATAGTGCAGAGTTATCTCAAAGAAGGAGGCCACGGTGTTTCTGTATCTCTATTATGTTGGTGCGGCTTCGGAACTTTTTAATATCTCGATATATCTCGAAAACTACGCTTCTGATCAAAAAATATCAGAGAACGTAAATTGTAGGAAACATAATTCTCTACAAAAAAGGTCTCTTAACATTTTGCCATAGCTCGCTTCGTTTCCGAGATAATTGCAGATTTATCTCAAGGGAAGGGGTCTGACGGACATATTTCGAGATATTTCTTCTTCTTGTTGTTCCTCTTCTGCACAGCTAAGCTGGAAGTGGCATTTGCCGCTCGCAATAGTGCAGAGTTATCTCAAAGAAGGAGGCCACGGTGTTTCTGTATCTCTATTATGTTGGTGCGGCTTCGGAACTTTTTAATATCTCGATATATCTCGAAAACTACGCTTCTGATCAAAAAATATCAGAGAACGTAAATTGTAGGAAACATAATTCTCTACAAAAAAGGTCTCTTAACATTTTGCCATGGCTCGCTTCCTTTCCGAGATATTTGCTGATTTATCTCAAGGGAAGGGGCCTGACGGACATATTTCGAGATATTTCTTCTTCTTGTTGTTCTTCTTCTGCACAGCTAAACTGGAAGTGGCATTTCCAGCTCGCAATAGTGCAGAGTTATCTGAAAGAAAGGGGCCACGGTGTTTCTGTATCTCTATTATGTTGGTGCGGCTTCGGAACTTTTAAATATCTTGATATATCTCGAGAACTATGCATCTGATCAAAAAATATTATAGAACATAAAAAGTAGGAAACTTAATTCTCTACAAAAAAGGTCTCTTAACATTTTGCCATAGCTCGCTTCGTTTCCGAGATATTTGCAGATTTATCTCAAGGGAAGGGGCCTGACGGACATATTTCGAGATATTTCTTCTTCTTGTTGTTCTTCTTCTGCACAGCTAAACTGGAAGTGGCATTTCCAGCTCGCAATAGTGCAGAGTTATCTCAAAGAAGGAGGCCACGGTGTTTCTGTACCTCTATTATGTTGGTGCAGCTTCGGAACTTTTAAATATCTTGATATATCTCGAGAACTACGCATCTGATCAAAAAATATCATAGAACATAAAAAGTAGAAAACTTAATTCTCTACAAAAAAGGTCTCTTAACATTTTGCCATAGCTCGCTTCGTTTCCGAGATATATGCAGATTTATCTCAAGGGAAGGGGCCTGACGGACATATTTCGAGATATTTCTTCTTCTTGTTGTTCTTCTTCTGCGCAGCTAAGCTGGAAGTGGCATTTGCAGCTCGCAATAGTGCAGAGTTATCTCAAAGAAAGGGGCCACGGTGTTTCTGTATCTCTATTATGTTGGTGCGGCTTCGGAACTTTTAAATATCTCGATATATCTCGAAAACTACGCTTCTGATCAAAAAATATCAGAGAACATAAATTGTAGGAAACATAATTCTCTACAAAAAAGGTCTCTTAACATTTTGCCATAGCTCGCTTTGTTTCCGAGATGTTTGCAGATTTATCTCAAGGGAAGGGGCCTGACGGACATATTTCGAGATATTTCTTCTTCTTGTTGTTCTTCTCCTGCGCAGCTAAGCTGGAAGTGGCATTTGCAGCTCGCAATAGTGCAGAGTTATCTCAAAGAAAGGGGCCACGGTGTTTCTGTATCTCTATTATGTTGGTGCGGCTTCGGAACTTTTAAATATCTCGATATATCTCGAAAACTACGCTTCTGATCAAAAAATATCATAGAACATAACTTGTAGGAAACATAATTCTCTACAAAAAAGGTCTCTTAACATTTTGCCATAGCTCGCTTCGTTTCCGAGATATTTGCAGATTTATCTCAAGGGAAGGGCCCTGACGGACATATTTCGAGATATTTCTTCTTCTTGGTGTTCTTCTTCTGCACAGCTAAGCTGGAAGTGGCATTTGCAGCTCACAATAGTGCAGAGTTATCTCAAAGAAAGGGGCCACGGTGTTTCTGTATCTCTATTATGTTGGTGCGGCTTCGGAACTTTTAAATATCTTGATATATCTCGAGATCTACGCATCTGATCAAAAAATATCATAGAGCATAAAAAGTAGGAAACTTAATTCTCTACAAAAAAGGTCTCTTAACATTTTCCCATAGCTGGCATCGTTTCCGAGATATGTGCAGATTTAGCTCAAGGGAAGGGCCTGACGGACATATTCCGAGATGTTTCTTCTTCTTGTTGTTCCTCTTCTGCACAGCTAAGCTGGAAGTGGCATTTGCCGCTCGCAATAGTGCAGAGTTATCTCAAAGAAGGAGGCCACGGTGTTTCTGTATCTCTATTATGTTGGTGCGGCTTCGGAACTTTTAAATATCTCGATATATCTCGAAAACTACGCTTCTCAGAGAACGTAAATTGTAGGAAATATAATTCTCTACAAAAAAGGTCTCTTAACATTTTGCCATAGCTCGCTTCGTTTCCGAGATATTTGCTGATTTATCTCAAGGGAAGGGGCCTGACGGACATATTTCGAGATATTTCTTCTTCTTGTTGTTCTTCTTCTGCACAGCTAAGCTGGAAGTGGCATTTGCAGGTCGCAATAGTGCAGAGTTATCTCAAAGAAAGGGGCCACGGTGTTTCTGTATCTCTATTACATTGGTTTCGGAACTTTTAAATATCTTGATATATCTCGAGAACTACGCATCTGATCAAAAAATATCATAGAACATAAAAAGTAGAAAACTTAATTCTCTACAAAAAAGGTCTCTCAACATTTTGCCATAGCTCGCTTCGTTTCCGAGATATTTGCAGATATATCTCAAGGGAAGGGGCCTGACGGACATATTTCGAGATATTTCTTCTTCTTGTTGTTCTTCTTCTGCACAGCTAAGCTGGAAGTGGCATTTACAGCTCGCAATAGGGCAGAGTTATCTCAAAGAAAGGGGCCACGGTGTTTCTGTAACTCTATTATGTTGGTGCGGCTTCGGAACTTTTAAATATCTTGATATATCTCGAGAACTACGCATCTGATCAAAAAATATCATAGAACATAAAAAGTAGGAAACTTAATTCTCTACAAAAAAGGTTTCTTAACATTTTGCCATAGCTCGCTTCGTTTCCGAGATATTTGCAGATTTATCTCAAGGGAAGGGGCCTGACGGACATATTTCGAGATATTTCTTCTTCTTGTTGCTCTTCTTCTGCACAGCTAAGCTGGAAGTGGCATTTGCAGCTCGCAATAGTGCAGAGTTATCTCAAAGAAAGGGGCCACGGTGTTTCAGTATCTCTATTATGTTGGTGCGGCTTCGGAACTTTTAAATATCTTGATATATCTCGAGAACTACGCATCTGATCAAAAAATATCATAGAACATAAAAAGTAGGAAACTTAATTCTCTACAAATAAGGTCTCTTAACATTTTGCCATAGCTCGCTTCGTTTCCGAGATATTTGCAGATTTATCTCAAGGGAAGGGGCCTGACGGACATATTTCGAGATATTTCTTCTTCTTGTTGTTCTTCTTCTGCACAGCTAAGCTGGAAGTGGCTTTTGCAGCTCGCAATAGTGCAGAGTTATCTCAAAGAAAGGGGCCACGGTGTTTCTGTATCTCTATTATGTTGGTGCGGCTTCGGAACTTTTAAATATCTTGATATATCTCGAGAACTACGCGTCTGATCAAAAAATATCATAGAACATAAAAAGTAGGAAACTTAATTCTCTACAAAAAAGGTCTCTTAACATTTTCCCATAGCTGGCATCGTTTCCGAGATATTTGCAGATTTAGCTCAAGGGAAGGGGCCTGACGGACATATTCCGAGATATTTCTTCTTCTTGTTGTTCCTCTTCTGCACAGCTAAGCTGGAAGTGGCATTTGCCGCTCGCAATAGTGCAGAGTTATCTCAAAGAAGGAGGCCACGGTGTTTCTGTATCTCTATTATGTTGGTGCGGCTTCGGAACTTTTTAATATCTCGATATATCTCGAAAACTACGCTTCTGATCAAAAAATATCAGAGAACGTAAATTGTAGGAAACATAATTCTCTACAAAAAAGGTCTCTTAACATTTTGCCATAGCTCGCTTCGTTTCCGAGATAATTGCAGATTTATCTCAAGGGAAGGGGTCTGACGGACATATTTCGAGATATTTCTTCTTCTTGTTGTTCCTCTTCTGCACAGCTAAGCTGGAAGTGGCATTTGCCGCTCGCAATAGTGCAGAGTTATCTCAAAGAAGGAGGCCACGGTGTTTCTGTATCTCTATTATGTTGGTGCGGCTTCGGAACTTTTTAATATCTCGATATATCTCGAAAACTACGCTTCTGATCAAAAAATATCAGAGAACGTAAATTGTAGGAAACATAATTCTCTACAAAAAAGGTCTCTTAACATTTTGCCATGGCTCGCTTCCTTTCCGAGATATTTGCTGATTTATCTCAAGGGAAGGGGCCTGACGGACATATTTCGAGATATTTCTTCTTCTTGTTGTTCTTCTTCTGCACAGCTAAACTGGAAGTGGCATTTCCAGCTCGCAATAGTGCAGAGTTATCTGAAAGAAAGGGGCCACGGTGTTTCTGTATCTCTATTATGTTGGTGCGGCTTCGGAACTTTTAAATATCTTGATATATCTCGAGAACTATGCATCTGATCAAAAAATATTATAGAACATAAAAAGTAGGAAACTTAATTCTCTACAAAAAAGGTCTCTTAACATTTTGCCATAGCTCGCTTCGTTTCCGAGATATTTGCAGATTTATCTCAAGGGAAGGGGCCTGACGGACATATTTCGAGATATTTCTTCTTCTTGTTGTTCTTCTTCTGCACAGCTAAACTGGAAGTGGCATTTCCAGCTCGCAATAGTGCAGAGTTATCTCAAAGAAGGAGGCCACGGTGTTTCTGTACCTCTATTATGTTGGTGCAGCTTCGGAACTTTTAAATATCTTGATATATCTCGAGAACTACGCATCTGATCAAAAAATATCATAGAACATAAAAAGTAGAAAACTTAATTCTCTACAAAAAAGGTCTCTTAACATTTTGCCATAGCTCGCTTCGTTTCCGAGATATATGCAGATTTATCTCAAGGGAAGGGGCCTGACGGACATATTTCGAGATATTTCTTCTTCTTGTTGTTCTTCTTCTGCGCAGCTAAGCTGGAAGTGGCATTTGCAGCTCGCAATAGTGCAGAGTTATCTCAAAGAAAGGGGCCACGGTGTTTCTGTATCTCTATTATGTTGGTGCGGCTTCGGAACTTTTAAATATCTCGATATATCTCGAAAACTACGCTTCTGATCAAAAAATATCAGAGAACATAAATTGTAGGAAACATAATTCTCTACAAAAAAGGTCTCTTAACATTTTGCCATAGCTCGCTTTGTTTCCGAGATATTTGCAGATTTATCTCAAGGGAAGGGGTCTGACGGACATATTTCGAGATATTTCTTCTTCTTGTTGTTCTTCTTCTGCACAGCTAAGCTCGAAGTGGCATTTGCAGCTCGCAATAGTGCAGAGTTATCTCAAAGAAAGGGGCCACGGTGTTTCTGTATCTCTATTACGTTGGTGCGGCTTCGGATCTTTTAAATATCTCGATATATCTCGAAAACTACGCTTCTGATCAAAAAATATCATAGAACGTAAATTGTAGGAAACATAATTCTCTACAAAAAAGGTCTCTTAACATTTTGCCATAGCTCGCTTCGTTTCCGAGATATTTGCAGATTTATCTCAAGGGAAGGGGCCTGACGGACATATTTCGAGATATTTCTTCTTCTTGTTGTTCTTCTTCTGCACAGCTAAGCTGGAAGTGGCATTTGCAGCTCGCAATAGTGCAGAGTTATCTCAAAGAAAGGGGCCGCGGTTTTTCTGTATCTCTATTATGTTGGTGCGGCTTCGGAACTTTTAAATATCTTGATATATCTCGAGATCTACGCATCTGATCAAAAAATATCATAGAACATAAAAAGTAGAAAACTTAATTCTCTACAAAAAAGGTCTCTTAACATTTTGCCAGAGCTCGCTTCGTTTCCGAGATATTTGCAGATTTATCTCAAGGGAAGGGGCCTGACGGACATATTTCGAGATATTTCTTCTTCTTGTTGTTCTTCTTCTGCACAGCTAAGCTGGAAGTGGCATTTGCAGCTCGCAATAGTGCAGAGTTATCTCAAAGAAAGGGGCCGCGGTTTTTCTGTATCTCTATTATGTTGGTGCGGCTTCGGAACTTTTAAATATCTTGATATATCTCGAGATCTACGCATCTGATCAAAAAATATCATAGAACATAAAAAGTAGAAAACTTAATTCTCTACAAAAAAGGTCTCTTAACATTTTGCCATAGCTCGCTTCGTTTCCGAGATATTTGCAGATTTATCTCAAGGGAAGGGGCCTGACGGACATATTTCGAGATATTTCTTCTTCTTGTTGTTCTTCTTCTGCACAGCTAAGCTGGAAGTGGCATTTGCCGCTCGCAATAGTGCAGAGTTATCTCAAAGAAGGATGCCACGGTGTTTCTGTATCTCTATTATGTTGGTGCGGCTTCGGAACTTTTAAATATCTCGATATATCTCGAAAACTACGCTTCTGATCAAAAAATATCAGAGAACGTAAATTGTAGGAAACATAATTCTCTACAAAAAAGGTCTCTTAACATTTTGCCATAGCTCGCTTCGTTTCCGAGATATTTGCAGATTTATCTCAAGGGAAGGGGCCTGACGGACATATTTCGAGATATTTCTTCTTCTTGTTGTTCTTCTTCTGCACAGCTAAGCTGGAAGTGGCATTTGCAGCTCGCAATAGTGCAGAGTTATCTCAAAGAAAGGGGCCGCGGTGTTTCTGTATCTCTATTATGTTGGTGCGGCTTCGGAACTTTTAAATATCTCGATATATCTCGAAAACTACGCTTCTCAGAGAACGTAAATTGTAGGAAATATAATTCTCTACAAAAAAGGTCTCTTAACATTTTGCCATAGCTCGCTTCGTTTCCGAGATATTTGCTGATTTATCTCAAGGGAAGGGGCCTGACGGACATATTTCGAGATATTTCTTCTTCTTGTTGTTCTTCTTCTGCACAGCTAAGCTGGAAGTGGCATTTGCAGGTCGCAATAGTGCAGAGTTATCTCAAAGAAAGGGGCCACGGTGTTTCTGTATCTCTATTACATTGGTTTCGGAACTTTTAAATATCTTGATATATCTCGAGAACTACGCATCTGATCAAAAAATATCATAGAACATAAAAAGTAGAAAACTTAATTCTCTACAAAAAAGGTCTCTCAACATTTTGCCATAGCTCGCTTCGTTTCCGAGATATTTGCAGATATATCTCAAGGGAAGGGGCCTGACGGACATATTTCGAGATATTTCTTCTTCTTGTTGTTCTTCTTCTGCACAGCTAAGCTGGAAGTGGCATTTACAGCTCGCAATAGGGCAGAGTTATCTCAAAGAAAGGGGCCACGGTGTTTCTGTAACTCTATTATGTTGGTGCGGCTTCGGAACTTTTAAATATCTTGATATATCTCGAGAACTACGCATCTGATCAAAAAATATCATAGAACATAAAAAGTAGGAAACTTAATTCTCTACAAAAAAGGTTTCTTAACATTTTGCCATAGCTCGCTTCGTTTCCGAGATATTTGCAGATTTATCTCAAGGGAAGGGGCCTGACGGACATATTTCGAGATATTTCTTCTTGTTGTTGCTCTTCTTCTGCACAGCTAAGCTGGAAGTGGCATTTGCAGCTCGCAATAGTGCAGAGTTATCTCAAAGAAAGGGGCCACGGTGTTTCAGTATCTCTATTATGTTGGTGCGGCTTCGGAACTTTTAAATATCTTGATATATCTCGAGAACTACGCATCTGATCAAAAAATATCATAGAACATAAAAAGTAGGAAACTTAATTCTCTACAAATAAGGTCTCTTAACATTTTGCCATAGCTCGCTTCGTTTCCGAGATATTTGCAGATTTATCTCAAGGGAAGGGGCCTGACGGACATATTTCGAGATATTTCTTCTTCTTGTTGTTCTTCTTCTGCACAGCTAAGCTGGAAGTGGCTTTTGCAGCTCGCAATAGTGCAGAGTTATCTCAAAGAAAGGGGCCACGGTGTTTCTGTATCTCTATTATGTTGGTGCGGCTTCGGAACTTTTAAATATCTTGATATATCTCGAGAACTACGCGTCTGATCAAAAAATATCATAAAACATAAAAAGTAGGAAACTTAATTCTCTACAAAAAAGGTCTCTTAACATTTTCCCATAGCTGGCATCGTTTCCGAGATATTTGCAGATTTAGCTCAAGGGAAGGGGCCTGACGGACATATTCCGAGATATTTCTTCTTCTTGTTGTTCCTCTTCTGCACAGCTAAGCTGGAAGTGGCATTTGCCGCTCGCAATAGTGCAGAGTTATCTCAAAGAAGGAGGCCACGGTGTTTCTGTATCTCTATTATGTTGGTGCGGCTTCGGAACTTTTAAATATCTCGATATATCTCGAAAACTACGCTTCTGATCAAAAAATATCAGAGAACGTAAATTGTAGGAAACATAATTCTCTACAAAAAAGGTCTCTTAACATTTTGCCATAGCTCGCTTCGTTTCCGAGGCATTTGCAGATTTATCTCAAGGGAAGGGGCCTGACGGACATATTCCCAGATATTTCTTCTTCTTGTTGTTCCTCTTCTGCACAGCTAAGCTGGAAGTGGCATTTGCCGCTCGCAATAGTGCAGAGTTATCTCAAAGAAGGAGGCCACGGTGTTTCTGTATCTCTATTATGTTGGTGCGGCTTCGGAACTTTTTAATATCTCGATATATCTCGAAAACTACGCTTCTGATCAAAAAATATCAGAGAACGTAAATTGTAGGAAACATAACTCTCTACAAAAAAGGTCTCTTAACAGTTTGCCATAGCTCGCTTCCTTTCCGAGATATTTGCTGATTTATCTCAAGGGAAGGGGCCTGACGGACATATTTCGAGATATTTCTTCTTCTTGTTGTTCTTCTTCTGCACAGCTAAACTGGAAGTGGCATTTCCAGCTCGCAATAGTGCAGAGTTATCTGAAAGAAAGGGGCCACGGTGTTTCTGTATCTCTATTATGTTGGTGCGGCTTCGGAACTTTTAAATATCTTGATATATCTCGAGAACTATGCATCTGATCAAAAAATATCATAGAACATAAAAAGTAGGAAACTTAATTCTCTACAAAAAAGGTCTCTTAACATTTTGCCATAGCTCGCTTCGTTTCCGAGATGTTTGCAGATTTATCTCAAGGGAAGGGGCCTGACGGACATATTTCGAGATATTTCTTCTTCTTGTTGTTCTTCTCCTGCGCAGCTAAGCTGGAAGTGGCATTTGCAGCTCGCAATAGTGCAGAGTTATCTCAAAGAAAGGGGCCACGGTGTTTCTGTATCTCTATTATGTTGGTGCGGCTTCGGAACTTTTAAATATCTCGATATATCTCGAAAACTACGCTTCTGATCAAAAAATATCATAGAACATAACTTGTAGGAAACATAATTCTCTACAAAAAAGGTCTCTTAACATTTTGCCATAGCTCGCTTCGTTTCCGAGATATTTGCAGATTTATCTCAAGGGAAGGGCCCTGACGGACATATTTCGAGATATTTCTTCTTCTTGGTGTTCTTCTTCTGCACAGCTAAGCTGGAAGTGGCATTTGCAGCTCACAATAGTGCAGAGTTATCTCAAAGAAAGGGGCCACGGTGTTTCTGTATCTCTATTATGTTGGTGCGGCTTCGGAACTTTTAAATATCTTGATATATCTCGAGATCTACGCATCTGATCAAAAAATATCATAGAGCATAAAAAGTAGGAAACTTAATTCTCTACAAAAAAGGTCTCTTAACATTTTCCCATAGCTGGCATCGTTTCCGAGATATGTGCAGATTTAGCTCAAGGGAAGGGCCTGACGGACATATTCCGAGATGTTTCTTCTTCTTGTTGTTCCTCTTCTGCACAGCTAAGCTGGAAGTGGCATTTGCCGCTCGCAATAGTGCAGAGTTATCTCAAAGAAGGAGGCCACGGTGTTTCTGTATCTCTATTATGTTGGTGCGGCTTCGGAACTTTTAAATATCTCGATATATCTCGAAAACTACGCTTCTCAGAGAACGTAAATTGTAGGAAATATAATTCTCTACAAAAAAGGTCTCTTAACATTTTGCCATAGCTCGCTTCGTTTCCGAGATATTTGCTGATTTATCTCAAGGGAAGGGGCCTGACGGACATATTTCGAGATATTTCTTCTTCTTGTTGTTCTTCTTCTGCACAGCTAAGCTGGAAGTGGCATTTGCAGGTCGCAATAGTGCAGAGTTATCTCAAAGAAAGGGGCCACGGTGTTTCTGTATCTCTATTACATTGGTTTCGGAACTTTTAAATATCTTGATATATCTCGAGAACTACGCATCTGATCAAAAAATATCATAGAACATAAAAAGTAGAAAACTTAATTCTCTACAAAAAAGGTCTCTCAACATTTTGCCATAGCTCGCTTCGTTTCCGAGATATTTGCAGATATATCTCAAGGGAAGGGGCCTGACGGACATATTTCGAGATATTTCTTCTTCTTGTTGTTCTTCTTCTGCACAGCTAAGCTGGAAGTGGCATTTACAGCTCGCAATAGGGCAGAGTTATCTCAAAGAAAGGGGCCACGGTGTTTCTGTAACTCTATTATGTTGGTGCGGCTTCGGAACTTTTAAATATCTTGATATATCTCGAGAACTACGCATCTGATCAAAAAATATCATAGAACATAAAAAGTAGGAAACTTAATTCTCTACAAAAAAGGTTTCTTAACATTTTGCCATAGCTCGCTTCGTTTCCGAGATATTTGCAGATTTATCTCAAGGGAAGGGGCCTGACGGACATATTTCGAGATATTTCTTCTTCTTGTTGCTCTTCTTCTGCACAGCTAAGCTGGAAGTGGCATTTGCAGCTCGCAATAGTGCAGAGTTATCTCAAAGAAAGGGGCCACGGTGTTTCAGTATCTCTATTATGTTGGTGCGGCTTCGGAACTTTTAAATATCTTGATATATCTCGAGAACTACGCATCTGATCAAAAAATATCATAGAACATAAAAAGTAGGAAACTTAATTCTCTACAAATAAGGTCTCTTAACATTTTGCCATAGCTCGCTTCGTTTCCGAGATATTTGCAGATTTATCTCAAGGGAAGGGGCCTGACGGACATATTTCGAGATATTTCTTCTTCTTGTTGTTCTTCTTCTGCACAGCTAAGCTGGAAGTGGCTTTTGCAGCTCGCAATAGTGCAGAGTTATCTCAAAGAAAGGGGCCACGGTGTTTCTGTATCTCTATTATGTTGGTGCGGCTTCGGAACTTTTAAATATCTTGATATATCTCGAGAACTACGCGTCTGATCAAAAAATATCATAGAACATAAAAAGTAGGAAACTTAATTCTCTACAAAAAAGGTCTCTTAACATTTTCCCATAGCTGGCATCGTTTCCGAGATATTTGCAGATTTAGCTCAAGGGAAGGGGCCTGACGGACATATTCCGAGATATTTCTTCTTCTTGTTGTTCCTCTTCTGCACAGCTAAGCTGGAAGTGGCATTTGCCGCTCGCAATAGTGCAGAGTTATCTCAAAGAAGGAGGCCACGGTGTTTCTGTATCTCTATTATGTTGGTGCGGCTTCGGAACTTTTTAATATCTCGATATATCTCGAAAACTACGCTTCTGATCAAAAAATATCAGAGAACGTAAATTGTAGGAAACATAATTCTCTACAAAAAAGGTCTCTTAACATTTTGCCATAGCTCGCTTCGTTTCCGAGATAATTGCAGATTTATCTCAAGGGAAGGGGTCTGACGGACATATTTCGAGATATTTCTTCTTCTTGTTGTTCCTCTTCTGCACAGCTAAGCTGGAAGTGGCATTTGCCGCTCGCAATAGTGCAGAGTTATCTCAAAGAAGGAGGCCACGGTGTTTCTGTATCTCTATTATGTTGGTGCGGCTTCGGAACTTTTTAATATCTCGATATATCTCGAAAACTACGCTTCTGATCAAAAAATATCAGAGAACGTAAATTGTAGGAAACATAATTCTCTACAAAAAAGGTCTCTTAACATTTTGCCATGGCTCGCTTCCTTTCCGAGATATTTGCTGATTTATCTCAAGGGAAGGGGCCTGACGGACATATTTCGAGATATTTCTTCTTCTTGTTGTTCTTCTTCTGCACAGCTAAACTGGAAGTGGCATTTCCAGCTCGCAATAGTGCAGAGTTATCTCAAAGAAAGGGGCCACGGTGTTTCTGTATCTCTATTATGTTGGTGCGGCTTCGGAACTTTTAAATATCTTGATATATCTCGAGATCTACGCATCTGATCAAAAAATATCATAGAGCATAAAAAGTAGGAAACTTAATTCTCTACAAAAAAGGTCTCTTAACATTTTCCCATAGCTGGCATCGTTTCCGAGATATGTGCAGATTTAGCTCAAGGGAAGGGCCTGACGGACATATTCCGAGATGTTTCTTCTTCTTGTTGTTCCTCTTCTGCACAGCTAAGCTGGAAGTGGCATTTGCCGCTCGCAATAGTGCAGAGTTATCTCAAAGAAGGAGGCCACGGTGTTTCTGTATCTCTATTATGTTGGTGCGGCTTCGGAACTTTTAAATATCTCGATATATCTCGAAAACTACGCTTCTCAGAGAACGTAAATTGTAGGAAATATAATTCTCTACAAAAAAGGTCTCTTAACATTTTGCCATAGCTCGCTTCGTTTCCGAGATATTTGCTGATTTATCTCAAGGGAAGGGGCCTGACGGACATATTTCGAGATATTTCTTCTTCTTGTTGTTCTTCTTCTGCACAGCTAAGCTGGAAGTGGCATTTGCAGGTCGCAATAGTGCAGAGTTATCTCAAAGAAAGGGGCCACGGTGTTTCTGTATCTCTATTACATTGGTTTCGGAACTTTTAAATATCTTGATATATCTCGAGAACTACGCATCTGATCAAAAAATATCATAGAACATAAAAAGTAGAAAACTTAATTCTCTACAAAAAAGGTCTCTCAACATTTTGCCATAGCTCGCTTCGTTTCCGAGATATTTGCAGATATATCTCAAGGGAAGGGGCCTGACGGACATATTTCGAGATATTTCTTCTTCTTGTTGTTCTTCTTCTGCACAGCTAAGCTGGAAGTGGCATTTACAGCTCGCAATAGGGCAGAGTTATCTCAAAGAAAGGGGCCACGGTGTTTCTGTAACTCTATTATGTTGGTGCGGCTTCGGAACTTTTAAATATCTTGATATATCTCGAGAACTACGCATCTGATCAAAAAATATCATAGAACATAAAAAGTAGGAAACTTAATTCTCTACAAAAAAGGTTTCTTAACATTTTGCCATAGCTCGCTTCGTTTCCGAGATATTTGCAGATTTATCTCAAGGGAAGGGGCCTGACGGACATATTTCGAGATATTTCTTCTTCTTGTTGCTCTTCTTCTGCACAGCTAAGCTGGAAGTGGCATTTGCAGCTCGCAATAGTGCAGAGTTATCTCAAAGAAAGGGGCCACGGTGTTTCAGTATCTCTATTATGTTGGTGCGGCTTCGGAACTTTTAAATATCTTGATATATCTCGAGAACTACGCATCTGATCAAAAAATATCATAGAACATAAAAAGTAGGAAACTTAATTCTCTACAAATAAGGTCTCTTAACATTTTGCCATAGCTCGCTTCGTTTCCGAGATATTTGCAGATTTATCTCAAGGGAAGGGGCCTGACGGACATATTTCGAGATATTTCTTCTTCTTGTTGTTCTTCTTCTGCACAGCTAAGCTGGAAGTGGCTTTTGCAGCTCGCAATAGTGCAGAGTTATCTCAAAGAAAGGGGCCACGGTGTTTCTGTATCTCTATTATGTTGGTGCGGCTTCGGAACTTTTAAATATCTTGATATATCTCGAGAACTACGCGTCTGATCAAAAAATATCATAGAACATAAAAAGTAGGAAACTTAATTCTCTACAAAAAAGGTCTCTTAACATTTTCCCATAGCTGGCATCGTTTCCGAGATATTTGCAGATTTAGCTCAAGGGAAGGGGCCTGACGGACATATTCCGAGATATTTCTTCTTCTTGTTGTTCCTCTTCTGCACAGCTAAGCTGGAAGTGGCATTTGCCGCTCGCAATAGTGCAGAGTTATCTCAAAGAAGGAGGCCACGGTGTTTCTGTATCTCTATTATGTTGGTGCGGCTTCGGAACTTTTTAATATCTCGATATATCTCGAAAACTACGCTTCTGATCAAAAAATATCAGAGAACGTAAATTGTAGGAAACATAATTCTCTACAAAAAAGGTCTCTTAACATTTTGCCATAGCTCGCTTCGTTTCCGAGATAATTGCAGATTTATCTCAAGGGAAGGGGTCTGACGGACATATTTCGAGATATTTCTTCTTCTTGTTGTTCCTCTTCTGCACAGCTAAGCTGGAAGTGGCATTTGCCGCTCGCAATAGTGCAGAGTTATCTCAAAGAAGGAGGCCACGGTGTTTCTGTATCTCTATTATGTTGGTGCGGCTTCGGAACTTTTTAATATCTCGATATATCTCGAAAACTACGCTTCTGATCAAAAAATATCAGAGAACGTAAATTGTAGGAAACATAATTCTCTACAAAAAAGGTCTCTTAACATTTTGCCATGGCTCGCTTCCTTTCCGAGATATTTGCTGATTTATCTCAAGGGAAGGGGCCTGACGGACATATTTCGAGATATTTCTTCTTCTTGTTGTTCTTCTTCTGCACAGCTAAACTGGAAGTGGCATTTCCAGCTCGCAATAGTGCAGAGTTATCTGAAAGAAAGGGGCCACGGTGTTTCTGTATCTCTATTATGTTGGTGCGGCTTCGGAACTTTTAAATATCTTGATATATCTCGAGAACTATGCATCTGATCAAAAAATATTATAGAACATAAAAAGTAGGAAACTTAATTCTCTACAAAAAAGGTCTCTTAACATTTTGCCATAGCTCGCTTCGTTTCCGAGATATTTGCAGATTTATCTCAAGGGAAGGGGCCTGACGGACATATTTCGAGATATTTCTTCTTCTTGTTGTTCTTCTTCTGCACAGCTAAACTGGAAGTGGCATTTCCAGCTCGCAATAGTGCAGAGTTATCTCAAAGAAGGAGGCCACGGTGTTTCTGTACCTCTATTATGTTGGTGCAGCTTCGGAACTTTTAAATATCTTGATATATCTCGAGAACTACGCATCTGATCAAAAAATATCATAGAACATAAAAAGTAGAAAACTTAATTCTCTACAAAAAAGGTCTCTTAACATTTTGCCATAGCTCGCTTCGTTTCCGAGATATATGCAGATTTATCTCAAGGGAAGGGGCCTGACGGACATATTTCGAGATATTTCTTCTTCTTGTTGTTCTTCTTCTGCGCAGCTAAGCTGGAAGTGGCATTTGCAGCTCGCAATAGTGCAGAGTTATCTCAAAGAAAGGGGCCACGGTGTTTCTGTATCTCTATTACGTTGGTGCGGCTTCGGATCTTTTAAATATCTCGATATATCTCGAAAACTACGCTTCTGATCAAAAAATATCATAGAACGTAAATTGTAGGAAACATAATTCTCTACAAAAAAGGTCTCTTAACATTTTGCCATAGCTCGCTTCGTTTCCGAGATATTTGCAGATTTATCTCAAGGGAAGGGGCCTGACGGACATATTTCGAGATATTTCTTCTTCTTGTTGTTCTTCTTCTGCACAGCTAAGCTGGAAGTGGCATTTGCAGCTCGCAATAGTGCAGAGTTATCTCAAAGAAAGGGGCCGCGGTTTTTCTGTATCTCTATTATGTTGGTGCGGCTTCGGAACTTTTAAATATCTTGATATATCTCGAGATCTACGCATCTGATCAAAAAATATCATAGAACATAAAAAGTAGAAAACTTAATTCTCTACAAAAAAGGTCTCTTAACATTTTGCCAGAGCTCGCTTCGTTTCCGAGATATTTGCAGATTTATCTCAAGGGAAGGGGCCTGACGGACATATTTCGAGATATTTCTTCTTCTTGTTGTTCTTCTTCTGCACAGCTAAGCTGGAAGTGGCATTTGCAGCTCGCAATAGTGCAGAGTTATCTCAAAGAAAGGGGCCGCGGTTTTTCTGTATCTCTATTATGTTGGTGCGGCTTCGGAACTTTTAAATATCTTGATATATCTCGAGATCTACGCATCTGATCAAAAAATATCATAGAACATAAAAAGTAGAAAACTTAATTCTCTACAAAAAAGGTCTCTTAACATTTTGCCATAGCTCGCTTCGTTTCCGAGATATTTGCAGATTTATCTCAAGGGAAGGGGCCTGACGGACATATTTCGAGATATTTCTTCTTCTTGTTGTTCTTCTTCTGCACAGCTAAGCTGGAAGTGGCATTTGCCGCTCGCAATAGTGCAGAGTTATCTCAAAGAAGGATGCCACGGTGTTTCTGTATCTCTATTATGTTGGTGCGGCTTCGGAACTTTTAAATATCTCGATATATCTCGAAAACTACGCTTCTGATCAAAAAATATCAGAGAACGTAAATTGTAGGAAACATAATTCTCTACAAAAAAGGTCTCTTAACATTTTGCCATAGCTCGCTTCGTTTCCGAGATATTTGCAGATTTATCTCAAGGGAAGGGGCCTGACGGACATATTTCGAGATATTTCTTCTTCTTGTTGTTCTTCTTCTGCACAGCTAAGCTGGAAGTGGCATTTGCAGCTCGCAATAGTGCAGAGTTATCTCAAAGAAAGGGGCCGCGGTGTTTCTGTATCTCTATTATGTTGGTGCGGCTTCGGAACGTTTAAATATCTTGATATATCTCGAGATCTACGCATCTGATCAAAAAATATCATAGAACATAAAAAGTAGAAAACTTAATTCTCTACAAGAAAGGTCTCTTAACATTTTGCCATAGCTCGCTTCGTTTCCCAGATATTTGCAGATTTATCTCAAGGGAAGGGGCCTGACGGACATATTTCGAGATATTTCTTCTTCTTGTTGTTCTTCTTCTGCACAGCTAAGCTGGAAGTGGCATTTGCCGCTCGCAATAGTGCAGAGTTATCTCAAAGAAGGAGGCCACGGTGTTTCTGTATCTCTATTATGTTGGTGCGGCTTCGGAACTTTTAAATATCTCGATATATCTCGAAAACTACGCTTCTGATCAAAAAATATCAGAGAACGTAAATTGTAGGAAACATAATTCTCTACAAAAAAGGTCTCTTAACATTTTGCCATAGCTCGCTTCGTTTCCGAGATATTTGCTGATTTATCTCAAGGGAAGGGGCCTGACGGACATATTTCGAGATACTTCTTCTTCTTGTTGTTCTTCTTCTGCACAGCTAAGCTGGAAGTGGCATTTGCAGGTCGCAATAGTGCAGAGTTATCTCAAAGAAAGGGGCCACGGTGTTTCTGTATCTCTATTATGTTGGTGCGGCTTCGGAACTTTTAAATATCTCGATATATCTCGAAAACTACGCTTCTGATCAAAAAATATCAGAGAACGTAAATTGTAGGAAACATAATTCTCTACAAAAAAGGTCTCTTAACATTTTGCCATAGCTCGCTTCGTTTCCGAGATATTTGCAGATTTATCTCAAGGGAAGGGGTCTGACGGACATATTTCGAGATATTTCTTCTTCTTGTTGTTCTTCTTCTGCACAGCTAAGCTGGAAGTGGCATTTGCCGCTCGCAATAGTGCAGAGTTATCTCAAAGAAAGGGGCCACGGTGTTTCTGTATCTCTATTATGTTGGTGCGGCTTCGGATCTTTTAAATATCTCGATATATCTCGAAAACTACGCTTCTGATCAAAAAATATCATAGAACGTAAATTGTAGGAAACATGATTCTCTACAAAAAAGGTCTCTTAACATTTTGCCATAGCTCGCTTCGTTTCCGAGATATTTGCAGATTTATCTCCAGGGAAGGGGCCTGACGGACATATTTCGAGATATTTCTTCTTCTTGTTGTTCTTCTTCTGCACAGCTAAGCTGGAAGTGGCATTTGCCGCTCGCAATAGTGCAGAGTTATCTCAAAGAAGGAGGCCACGGTGTTTCTGTATCTCTATTATGTTGGTGCGGCTTCGGAACTTTTAAATATCTCGATATATCTCGAAAACTACGCTTCTGATCAAAAAATATCAGAGAACGTAAGTTGTAGGAAATATAATTCTCTACAAAAAAGGTCTCTTAACATTTTGCCATAGCTCGCTTCGTTTCCGAGATATTTGCTGATTTATCTCAAGGGAAGGGGCCTGACGGACATATTTCGAGATACTTCTTCTTCTTGTTGTTCTTCTTCTGCACAGCTAAGCTGGAAGTGGCATTTGCAGGTCGCAATAGTGCAGAGTTATCTCAAAGAAAGGGGCCACGGTGTTTCTGTATCTCTATTATGTTGGTGCGGCTTCGGAACTTTTAAATATCTTGATATATCTCGAGATCTACGCATCTGATCAAAAAATATCATAGAACATAAAAAGTAGAAAACTTAATTCTCTACAAAAAAGGTCTCTTAACATTTTGCCATAGCTCGCTTCGTTTCCGAGATATTTGCAGATTTATCTCAAGGGAAGGGGCCTGACGGACATATTTCGAGATATTTCTTCTTCTTGTTGTTCTTCTTCTGCACAGCTAAGCTGGAAGTGGCATTTGCAGGTCGCAATAGTGCAGAGTTATCTCAAAGAAAGGGGCCACGGTGTTTCTGTATCTCTATTATGTTGTTGCGGCTTCGGAACTTTTAAATATCTTGATATATCTCGAGATCTACGCATCTGATCAAAAAATATCATAGAACATAAAAAGTAGAAAACTTAATTCTCTACAAAAAAGGTCTCTTAACATTTTGCCATAGCTCGCTTCGTTTCCGAGATATTTGCAGATTTATCTCAAGGGAAGGGGCCTGACGGACATATTTCGAGATATTTCTTCTTCTTGTTGTTCTTCTTCTGCACAGCTAAGCTGGAAGTGGCATTTGCCGCTCGCAATAGTGCAGAGTTATCTCAAAGAAGGAGGCCACGGTGTTTCTGTATCTCTATTATGTTGGTGCGGCTTCGGAACTTTTAAATATCTCGATATATCTCGAAAACTACGCTTCTGATCAAAAAATATCAGAGAACGTAAATTGTAGGAAACATAATTCTCTACAAAAAAGGTCTCTTAACATTTTGCCATAGCTCGCTTCGTTTCCGAGATATTTGCTGATTTATCTCAAGGGAAGGGGCCTGACGGACATATTTCGAGATACTTCTTCTTCTTGTTGTTCTTCTTCTGCACAGCTAAGCTGGAAGTGGCATTTGCAGGTCGCAATAGTGCAGAGTTATCTCAAAGAAAGGGGCCACGGTGTTTCTGTATCTCTATTATGTTGGTGCGGCTTCGGAACTTTTAAATATCTCGATATATCTCGAAAACTACGCTTCTGATCAAAAAATATCAGAGAACGTAAATTGTAGGAAACATAATTCTCTACAAAAAAGGTCTCTTAACATTTTGCCATAGCTCGCTTCGTTTCCGAGATATTTGCAGATTTATCTCAAGGGAAGGGGTCTGACGGACATATTTCGAGATATTTCTTCTTCTTGTTGTTCTTCTTCTGCACAGCTAAGCTGGAAGTGGCATTTGCCGCTCGCAATAGTGCAGAGTTATCTCAAAGAAAGGGGCCACGGTGTTTCTGTATCTCTATTATGTTGGTGCGGCTTCGGATCTTTTAAATATCTCGATATATCTCGAAAACTACGCTTCTGATCAAAAAATATCATAGAACGTAAATTGTAGGAAACATAATTCTCTACAAAAAAGGTCTCTTAACATTTTGCCATAGCTCGCTTCGTTTCCGAGATATTTGCAGATCTATCTCAAGGGAAGGGGCCTGACGGACATATTTCGAGATATTTCTTCTTCTTGTTGTTCTTCTTCTGCACAGCTAAGCTGGAAGTGGCATTTGCCGCTCGCAATAGTGCAGAGTTATCTCAAAGAAGGAGGCCACGGTGTTTCTGTATCTCTATTATGTTGGTGCGGCTTCGGAACTTTTAAATATCTCGATATATCTCGAAAACTACGCTTCTGATCAAAAAATATCAGAGAACGTAAATTGTAGGAAACATAATTCTCTACAAAAAAGGTCTCTTAACATTTTGCCATAGCTCGCTTCGTTTCCGAGATATTTGCTGATTTATCTCAAGGGAAGGGGCCTGACGGACATATTTCGAGATACTTCTTCTTCTTGTTGTTCTTCTTCTGCACAGCTAAGCTGGAAGTGGCATTTGCAGGTCGCAATAGTGCAGAGTTATCTCAAAGAAAGGGGCCACGGTGTTTCTGTATCTCTATTATGTTGGTGCGGCTTCGGAACTTTTAAATATCTCGATATATCTCGAAAACTACGCTTCTGATCAAAAAATATCAGAGAACGTAAATTGTCGGAAACATAATTCTCTACAAAAAAGGTCTCTTAACATTTTGCCATAGCTCGCTTCGTTTCCGAGATATTTGCAGATTTATCTCAAGGGAAGGGGTCTGACGGACATATTTCGAGATATTTCTTCTTCTTGTTGTTCTTCTTCTGCACAGCTAAGCTGGAAGTGGCATTTGCCGCTCGCAATAGTGCAGAGTTATCTCAAAGAAAGGGGCCACGGTGTTTCTGTATCTCTATTATGTTGGTGCGGCTTCGGATCTTTTAAATATCTCGATATATCTCGAAAACTACGCTTCTGATCAAAAAATATCATAGAACGTAAATTGTAGTAAACATAATTCTCTACAAAAAAGGTCTCTTAACATTTTGCCATAGCTCGCTTCGTTTCCGAGATATTTGCAGATTTATCTCAAGGGAAGGGGTCTGACGGACATATTTCGAGATATTTCTTCTTCTTGTTGTTCTTCTTCTGCACAGCTAAGCTGGAAGTGGCATTTGCGGCTCGCACTAGTGCAGAGTTATCTCAAAGAAAGGGGCCACGGTGTTTCTGTATCTCTATTATGTTGGTGCGGCTTCGGAACTTTTAAATATCTCGATATATCTCGAAAACTACGCTTCTGATCAAAAAATATCATAGAACATAAATTGTAGGAAACATAATTCTCTACAAAAAACGTCTCTTAACATTTTTCCATAGCTCGCTTCGTTTTCGAGATATTTGCAGATTTATCTCAAGGGAAGGGGCCTGACGGACATATTTCGAGATATTTCTTCTTCTTGTTGTTCTTCTTCTGCACAGCTAAGCTGGAAGTGGCATTTGCGGCTCGCACTAGTGCAGGGTTATCTCGAAGAAAGGGGCCACGGTGTTTCTGTATCTCTATTATGTTGGTGCGGCTTCGGAACTTTTAAATATCTTGATATATCTCGAGAACTACGCATCTGATCAAAAAATATCATAGAAGATAGAAAGTAGGAAACTTAATTCTCTACAAAAAAGGTCTCTTAACATTTTGCCATAGCTCGCTTCGTTTCCGAGATATTTGCAGATTTATCTCAAGGGAAGGGGCCTGGCGGACATATTTCGAGATATTTCTTCTTCTTGTTGTTCTTCTTCTGCACAGCTAAGCTGGAAGTGGCATTTACAGCTCGCAATAGTGCAGAGTTATCTCAAAGAAAGGGGCCACGGTGTTTCTGTATCTCTATTATGTTGGTGCGGCTTCGGAACTTTTGAATATCTTGATATATCTCGAGAAGTACGCATCTAATCAAAAAATATCATAGAACATAAAAAGTAGGAAACTTAATTCTCTACAAAAAAGGTCTCTTAACATTTTGCCATAGCTCGCTTCGTTTCCGAGATATTTGCAGATTTATCTCAAGGGAAGGGGCCTGATGGACATATTTCGAGATATTTCTTCTTCTTGTTGTTCGTCTTCTGCACAGCTAAGCTGGAAGTGGCATTTGCGGCTCGCACTAGTGCAGAGTTATCTCAAAGAAAGGGGCCACGGTGTTTCTGTATCTCCATTATGTTGGTGCGGCTTCGGAACTTTTAAACATCTCGATATATCTCGAAAACTACGCTTCTGATCAAAAAATATCATAGAACATAAATTGTAGGAAACATAATTCTCTACAAAAAAGGTCTCTTAACATTTTGCCATAGCTCGCTTCGTTTCCGAGATATTTGCTGATTTATCTCAAGGGAAGGGGCCTGACGGACATATTTCGAGATATTTCTTCTTCTTGTTGTTCTTCTTCTGCACAGCTAAGCTGGAAGTGGCATTTGCAGCTCGCAATAGTGCAGAGTTATCTCAAAGAAAGGGGCCACGGTGTTTCTGTATCTCTATTATGTTGGTGCGGCTTCGGAACTTTTAAATATCTTGATATATCTCGAGATCTACGCATCTGATCAAAAAATATCATAGAACATAAAAAGTAGAAAACTTAATTCTCTACAAAAAAGGTCTCTTAACATTTTGCCATAGCTCGCTTCGTTTCCGAGATATTTGCAGATTTATCTCAAGGGAAGGGGCCTGAGGGACATATTTCGAGATATTTCTTCTTCTTGTTGTTCTTCTTCTGCACAGCTAAGCTGGAAGTGGCATTTGCCGCTCGCAATAGTGCAGAGTTATCTCAAAGAAGGAGGCCACGGTGTTTCTGTATCTCTATTATGTTGGTGCGGCTTCGGAACTTTTAAATATCTCGATATATCTCGAAAACTACGCTTCTGATCAAAAAATATCAGAGAACGTAAATTGTAGGAAACATAATTCTCTACAAAAAAGGTCTCTTAACATTTTGCCATAGCTCGCTTCGTTTCCGAGATATTTGCAGATTTATCTCAAGGGAAGGGGCCTGACGGACATATTTGGAGATACTTCTTCTTCTTGTTGCTCTTCTTCTGCACAGCTAAGCTGGAAGTGGCATTTGCAGGTCGCAATAGTGCAGAGTTATCTCAAAGAAAGGGGCCACGGTGTTTCTGTATCTCTATTATGTTGGTGCGGATTCGGAACTTTTAAATATCTCGATATATCTCGAAAACAACGCTTCTGATCAAAAAATATCAGAGAACGTAAATTGTAGGAAACATAATTCTCTACAAAAAAGGTCTCTTAACATTTTGCCATAGCTCGCTTCGTTTCCGAGATATTTGCTGATTTATCTCAAGGGAAGGGGCCTGACGGACATATTTCGAGATACTTCTTCTTCTTGTTGTTCTTCTTCTGCACAGCTAAGCTGGAAGTGGCATTTGCAGGTCGCAATAGTGCAGAGTTATCTCAAAGAAAGGGGCCACGGTGTTTCTGTATCTCTATTATGTTGGTGCGGCTTCGGAACTTTTAAATATCTCGATATATCTCGAAAACTACGCTTCTGATCAAAAAATATCATAGAACGTAAATTGTAGGAAACATAATTCTCTACAAAAAAGGTCTCTTAACATTTTGCCATAGCTCGCTTCGTTTCCGAGATATTTGCAGATTTATCTCAAGGGAAGGGGTCTGACGGACATATTTCGAGATATTTCTTCTTCTTGTTGTTCTTCTTCTGCACAGCTAAGCTGGAAGTGGCATTTGCGGCTCGCACTAGTGCAGAGTTATCTCAAAGAAAGGGGCCACGGTGTTTCTGTATCTCTATTATGTTGGTGCGGCTTCGGAACTTTTAAATATCTCGATATATCTCGAAAACTACGCTTCTGATCAAAAAATATCATAGAACATAAATTGTAGGAAACATAATTCTCTACAAAAAACGTCTCTTAACATTTTTCCATAGCTCGCTTCGTTTCCGAGATATTTGCAGATTTATCTCAAGGGAAGGGGCCTGACGGACATATTTCGAGATATTTCTTCTTCTTGTTGTTCTTCTTCTGCACAGCTAAGCTGGAAGTGGCATTTGCAGCTCGCAATAGTGCAGAGTTATCTCAAAGAAAGGGGCCACGGTGTTTCTGTATCTCTATTATGTTGGTGCGGCTTCGGAACTTTTAAATATCTTGATATATCTCGAGAACTACGCGTCTGATCAAAAAATATCATAGAACATAAAAAGTAGGAAACATAATTCTCTACAAAAAAGGTCTCTTAACATTTTGCCATAGCTCGCTTCGTTTCCGAGATATTTGCAGATTTATCTCAAGGGTAGGGGCCTGACGGACATATTTCGAGATATTTCTTCTTCTTGTTGTTCTTCTTCTGCACAGCTAAGCTGGAAGTGGCATTTGCAGCTCGCAATAGTGCAGAGTTATCTCAAAGAAAGGGGCCACGGTGTTTCTGTATCTCTATTATGTTGGTGCGGCTTCGGAACTTTTAAATATCTTGATATATCTCGAGATCTACGCATCTGATCAAAAAATATCATAGAACATAAAAAGTAGAAAACTTAATTCTCTACAAAAAAGGTCTCTTAACATTTTGCCATAGCTCGCTTCGTTTCCGAGATATTTGCAGATTTATCTCAAGGGAAGGGGCCTGACGGACATATTTCGAGATATTTCTTCTTCTTGTTTTTCTTCTTCTGCACAGCTAAGCTGGAAGTGGCATTTGCCGCTCGCAATAGTGCAGAATTATCTCAAAGAAGGAGGCCACGGTGTTTCTGTATCTCTATTATGTTGGTGCGGCTTCGGAACTTTTAAATATCTCGATATATCTCGAAAACTACGCTTCTGATCAAAAAATATCAGAGAACGTAAATTGTAGGAAACATAATTCTCTACAAAAAAGGTCTCTTAGCATTTTGCCATAGCTCGCTTCGTTTCCGAGATATTTGCTGATTTATCTCAAGGGAAGGGGCCTGACGGACATATTTCGAGATACTTCTTCTTCTTGTTGTTCTTCTTCTGCACAGCTAAGCTGGAAGTGGCATTTGCAGCTCGCAATAGTGTAGAGTTATCTCAAAAAAAGGGGCCACGGTGTTTCTGTATCTCTATTATGTTGGTGCGGCTTCGGAACTTTTAAATATCTCGATATATCTCGAAAACTACGCTTCTGATCAAAAAATATCAGAGAACGTAAATTGTAGGAAACATAATTCTCTACAAAAAAGGTCTCTTAACATTTTGCCATAGCTCGCTTCGTTTCCGAGATATTTGCAGATTTATCTCAAGGGAAGGGGCCTGACGGACATATTTCGAGATATTTCTTCTTCTTGTTGTTCTTCTTCTGCACAGCTAAGCTGGAAGTGGCATTTGCAGCTCGCAATAGTGCAGAGTTATCTCAAAGAAAGGGGCCACGGTGTTTCTGTATCTCTATTATGTTGGTGCGGCTTCGGAACTTTTAAATATCTTGATATATCTCGAGAACTACGCGTCTGATCAAAAAATATCATAGAACATAAAAAGTAGGAAACATAATTCTCTACAAAAAAGGTCTCTTAACATTTTGCCATAGCTCGCTTCGTTTCCGAGATATTTGCAGATTTATCTCAAGGGAAGGGGCCTGACGGACATATTTCGAGATATTTCTTCTTCTTGTTGTTCTTCTTCTGCACAGCTAAGCTGGAAGTGGCATTTGCAGCTCGCAATAGTGCAGAGTTATCTCAAAGAAAGGGGCCACGGTGTTTCTGTATCTCTATTATGTTGGTGCGGCTTCGGAACTTTTGAATATCTTGATATATCTCGAGATCTACGCATCTGATCAAAAAATATCATAGAACATAAAAAGCAGAAAACTTAATTCTCTACAAAAGAGGTCTCTTAACATTTTGCCATAGCTCGCTTCGTTTCCGAGATATTTGCAGATTTATCTCAAGGGAAGGGGCCTGACGGACATATTTCGAGATATTTCTTCTTCTTGTTGTTCTTCTTCTGCACAGCTAAGCTGGAAGTGGCATTTGCAGCTCGCAATAGTGCAGAGTTATCTCAAAGAAAGGGGCCACGGTGTTTCTGTATCTCTATTATGTTGGTGCGGCTTCGGAACTTTTAAATATCTTGATATATCTCGAGATCTACGCATCTAATCAAAAAATATCATAGAACATAAAAAGTAGAAAACTTAATTCTCTACAAAAAAGGTCTCTTAACATTTTGCCATAGCTCGCTTCGTTTCCGAGATATTTGCAGATTTATCTCAAGGGAAGGGGCCTGACGGACATATTTCGAGATATTTCTTCTTCTTGTTGTTCTTCTTCTGCACAGCTAAGCTGGAAGTGGCATTTGCCGCTCGCAATAGTGCAGAGTTATCTCAAAGAAGGAGGCCACGGTGTTTCTGTATCTCTATTATGTTGGTGCGGCTTCGGAACTTTTAAATATCTCGATATATCTCGAAAACTACGCTTCTGATCAAAAAATATCAGAGAACGTAAATTGTAGGAAACATAATTCTCTACAAAAAAGGTCTCTTAACATTTTGCCATAGCTCGCTTCGTTTCCGAGATATTTGCTGATTTATCTCAAGGGAAGGGGCCTGACGGACATATTTCGAGATACTTCTTCTTCTTGTTGTTCTTCTTCTGCACAGCTAAGCTGGAAGTGGCATTTGCAGCTCGCAATAGTGCAGAGTTATCTCAAAAAAAGGGGCCACGGTGTTTCTGTATCTCTATTATGTTGGTGCGGCTTCGGAACTTTTAAATATCTCGATATATCTCGAAAACTACGCTTCTGATCAAAAAATATCAGAGAACGTAAATTGTAGGAAACATAATTCTCTACAAAAAAGGTCTCTTAACATTTTGCCATAGCTCGCTTCGTTTCCGAGATATTTGCAGATTTATCTCAAGGGAAGGGGCCTGACGGACATATTTCGAGATATTTCTTCTTCTTGTTGTTCTTCTTCTGCACAGCTAAGCTGGAAGTGGCATTTGCAGCTCGCAATAGTGCAGAGTTATCTCAAAGAAAGGGGCCACGGTGTTTCTGTATCTCTATTATGTTGGTGCGGCTTCGGAACTTTTAAATATCTTGATATATCTTGAGATCTACGCATCTGATCAAAAAATATCATAGAACATAAAAAGTAGAAAACTTAATTCTCTACAAAAAAGGTCTCTTAACATTTTGCCATAGCTCGCTTCGTTTCCGAGATATTTGCAGATTTATCTCAAGGGAAGGGGCCTGACGGACATATTTCGAGATATTTCTTCTTCTTGTTGTTCTTCTTCTGCACAGCTAAGCTGGAAGTGGCATTTGCAGCTCGCAATAGTGCAGAGTTATCTCAAAGAAAGGGGCCACGGTGTTTCTGTATCTCTATTATGTTGGTGCGGCTTCGGAACTTTTAAATATCTTGATATATCTCGAGAACTACGCGTCTGATCAAAAAATATCATAGAACATAAAAAGTAGGAAACATAATTCTCTACAAAAAAGGTCTCTTAACATTTTGCCATAGCTCGCTTCGTTTCCGAGATATTTGCAGATTTATCTCAAGGGAAGGGGCCTGACGGACATATTTCGAGATATTTCTTCTTCTTGTTGTTCTTCTTCTGCACAGCTAAGCTGGAAGTGGCATTTGCAGCTCGCAATAGTGCAGAGTTATCTCAAAGAAAGGGGCCACGGTGTTTCTGTATCTCTATTATGCTGGTGCGGCTTCGGAACTTTTAAATATCTTGATATATCTCGAGAACTACGCATCTGATCAAAAAATATCATAGAACATAAAAAGTAGGAAACTTAATTCTCTACAAATAAGGTCTCTTAACATTTTGCCATAGCTCGCTTCGTTTCCGAGATATTTGCAGATTTATCTCAAGGGAAGGGGCCTGACGGACATATTTCGAGATATTTCTTCTTCTTGTTGTTCTTCTTCTGCACAGCTAAGCTGGAAGTGGCATTTGCAGCTCGCAATAGTGCAGAGTTATCTCAAAGAAAGGGGCCACGGTGTTTCTGTATCTCTATTATGTTGGTGCGGCTTCGGAACTTTTAAATATCTTGATATATCTCGAGAACTACGCGTCTGATCAAAAAATATCATAGAACATAAAAAGTAGGAAACATAATTCTCTACAAAAAAGGTCTCTTAGCATTTTGCCATAGCTCGCTTCGTTTCCGAGATATTTGCAGATTTATCTCAAGGGAAGGGGCCTGACGGACATATTTCGAGATATTTCTTCTTCTTGTTGTTCTTCTTCTGCACAGCTAAGCTGGAAGTGGCATTTGCAGCTCGCAATAGTGCAGAGTTATCTCAAAGAAAGGGGCCACGGTGTTTCTGTATCTCTATTATGTTGGTGCGGCTTCGGAACTTTTAAATATCTTGATATATCTCGAGAACTACGCGTCTGATCAAAAAATATCATAGAACATAAAAAGTAGGAAACATAATTCTCTACAAAAAAGGTCTCTTAACATTTTGCCATAGCTCGCTTCGTTTCCGAGATATTTGCAGATTTATCTCAAGGGAAGGGGCCTGACGGACATATTTCGAGATATTTCTTCTTCTTGTTGTTCTTCTTCTGCACAGCTAAGCTGGAAGTGGCATTTGCAGCTCGCAATAGTGCAGAGTTATCTCAAAGAAAGGGGCCACGGTGTTTCTGTACCTCTATTATGTTGGTGCAGCTTCGGAACTTTTAAATATCTTGATATATCTCGAGAACTACGCATCTGATAAAAAAATATCATAGAACATAAAAAGTAGGAAACCTAATTTTCTACAAAAAAGGTCTGTTAACATCTTGCCGTAGCTCGCTTCGTTTCCGAGATATTTGCAGATTTATCTCAAGGAAGGGGCCTGACGGACATATTTCGAGATATTTCTTCTTCTTGTTGTTCTTCTTCTGCACAGCTAAGCTGGAAGTGGCATTTGCGGCTCGCACTAGTGCAGAGTTATCTCAAAGAAAGGGGCCACGGTGTTTCTGTATCTCTATTATGTTGGTGCGGTTTCGGAACTTTTAAATATCTTGATATATCTCGAGAACTACGCATCTGATAAAAAAATATCATAGAACATAAAAAGTAGGAAACTTAATTCTCTACAAAAAACGTCTCTTAAGATTTTGCCATAGCTCGCTTCGTTTCCGAGATATTTGCAGATTTATCTCAAGGGAAGGGGCCTAACGGACATATTTCGAGATATTTCTTCTTCTTGTTGTTCTTCTTCTGCACAGCTAAACTGGAAGTGGCATTTCCAGCTCGCAATAGTGCAGAGTTATCTCAAAGAGAGGGGCCACGGTGTTTCTGTATCTCTATTATGTTGGTGCGGCTTCGGAACTTTTTAAATATCTCGATATATCTCGAAAACTACGCATCTGATCAAAAAATATCATAGAACATAAAAAGTAGGAAACTTAATTCTCTACAAAAAAGGTCTCTTAACATTTTCCCATAGCTGGCATCGTTTCCGAGATATTTGCAGATTTAGCTCAAGGGAAGGGGCCTGACGGACATATTCCGAGATATTTCTTCTTCTTGTTGTTCCTCTTCTGCACAGCTAAGCTGGAAGTGGCATTTGCAGCTCGCAATAGTGCAGAGTGATCTCAAAGAAAGGGGCCACGGTGTTTCTGTATCTCTATTACGTTGGTGCGGCTTCGGAACTTTTGAATATCTTGATATATCTCGAGAACTACGCATCTGATCAAAAAATATCATAGAACATAAAAAGTAGGAAACTTAATTCTCTACAAATAAGGTCTCTCAACATTTTGCCATAGCTCGCTTCGTTTCCGAGATATTTGCAGATTTATCTCAAGGGAAGGGGCCTGACGGACATATTTCGAGATATTTCTTCTTCTTGTTGTTCTTCTTCTGCACAGCTAAGCTGGAAGTGGCATTTGCAGCTCGCAATAGTGCAGAGTTATCTCAAAGAAAGGGGCCACGGTGTTTCTGTATCTCTATTATGTTGGTGCGGCTTCGGAACTTTTAAATATCTTGATATATCTCGAGAACTACGCATCTGATCAAAAAATATCATAGAACATAAAAAGTAGGAAACTTAATTCTCTACAAATAAGGTCTCTCAACATTTTGCCATAGCTCGCTTCGTTTCCGAGATATTTGCAGATATGTCTCAAGGGAAGTGGCCTGACGGACATATTTCGAGATATTTCTTCTTCTTGTTGTTTTTCTTCTGCACAGCTAAGCTGGAAGTGGTATTTACAGCTCGCAATAGGGCAGAGTTTTCTCAAAGAAAGGGGCCACGGTGTTTCTGTAACTCTATTATGTTGGTGCGGCTTCGGAACTTTTAAATATCTTGATATATCTCGAGAACTACGCATCTGATCAAAAAATATCATAGAACATAAAAAGTAGGAAACCTAATTCTCTACAAAAAAGGTTTCTTAACATTTTGCCATAGCTCGCTTCGTTTCCGAGATATTTGCAGATTTATCTCAAGGGAAGGGGCCTGACGGACATATTTCGAGATATTTCTTCTTCTTGTTGTTCTTCTTCTGCACAGCTAAGCTGGAAGTGGCATTTGCAGCTCGCAATAGTGCAGAGTTATCTCAAAGAAAGGGGCCACGGTGTTTCTGTATCTCTATTATGTTGGTGCGGCTTCGGAACTTTTAAATATCTTGATATATCTCTAGAACTACGCATCTGATCAAAAAATATCATAGAACATAAAAAGTAGGAAACTTAATTCTCTACAAATAAGGTCTCTCAACATTTTGCCATAGCTCGCTTCGTTTCCGAGATATTTGCAGATTTATCTCAAGGGAAGGGGCCTGACCGACATATATCGAGATATTTCTTCTTCTTGTTGTTCTTCTTCTGCACAGCTAAGCTGGAAGTGGCATTTGCAGCTCGCAATAGTGCAGAGTTATCTCAAAGAAAGGGGCCACGGTGTTTCTGTATCTCTATTATGTTGGTGCGGCTCCGGAACTTTTAAATATCTTGATATATCTCGAGAACTACGCTTCTGATCAAAAAATATCAGAGAACGTAGATTGTAGGAAACATAATTCTCTACAAAAAAGGTCTCTTAACATTTTGCCATAGCTCGCTTCGTTTCCGAGATATTTGCTGATTTATCTCAAGGGAAGGGGCCTGACGGACATATTTCGAGATACTTCTTCTTCTTGTTGTTCTTCTTCTGCACAGCTAAGCTGGAAGTGGCATTTGCAGGTCGCAATAGTGCAGAGTTATCTCAAAGAAAGGGGCCACGGTGTTTCTGTATCTCTATTATGTTGGTGCGGCTTCGGAACTTTTAAATATCTTGATATATCTCGAGAACTACGCGTCTGATCAAAAAATATCATAGAACATAAAAAGTAGGAAACATAATTCTCTACAAAAAAGGTCTCTTAACATTTTGCCATAGCTCGCTTCGTTTCCGAGATATTTGCAGATTTATCTCAAGGGAAGGGGCCTGACGGACATATTTCGAGATATTTCTTCTTCTTGTTGTTCTTCTTCTGCACAGCTAAGCTGGAAGTGGCATTTGCAGCTCGCAATAGTGCAGAGTTATCTCAAAGAAAGGGGCCACGGTGTTTCTGTATCTCTATTATGTTGGTGCGGCTTCGGAACTTTTAAATATCTTGATATATCTCGAGATCTACGCATCTGATCAAAAAATATCATAGAACATAAAAAGTAGAAAACTTAATTCTCTACAAAAAAGGTCTCTTAACATTTTGCCATAGCTCGCTTCGTTTCCGAGATATTTGCAGATTTATCTCAAGGGAAGGGGCCTGACGGACATATTTCGAGATATTTCTTCTTCTTGTTGTTCTTCTTCTGCACAGCTAAGCTGGAAGTGGCATTTGCAGCGCGCAATAGTGCAGAGTTATCTCAAAGAAAGGGGCCACGGTGTTTCTGTATCTCTATTACGTTGGTGCGGCTTCGGAACTTTTAAATATCTTGATATATCTCGAGAACTACGCATCTGATCAAAAAATATCATAGAACATAAAAAGTAGGAAACTTAATTCTCTACAAATAAGGTCTCTCAACATTTTGCCATAGCTCGCTTCGTTTCCGAGATATTTGCAGATATGTCTCAAGGGAAGTGGCCTGACGGACATATTTCGAGATATTTCTTCTTCTTGTTGTTTTTCTTCTGCACAGCTAAGCTGGAAGTGGTATTTACAGCTCGCAATAGGGCAGAGTTTTCTCAAAGAAAGGGGCCACGGTGTTTCTGTAACTCTATTATGTTGGTGCGGCTTCGGAACTTTTAAATATCTTGATATATCTCGAGAACTACGCATCTGATCAAAAAATATCATAGAACATAAAAAGTAGGTAACCTAATTCTCTACAAAAAAGGTTTCTTAACATTTTGCCATAGCTCGCTTCGTTTCCGAGATATTTGCAGATTTATCTCAAGGGAAGGGGCCTGACGGACATATTTCGAGATATTTCTTCTTCTTGTTGTTCTTCTTCTGCACAGCTAAGCTGGAAGTGGCATTTGCAGCTCGCAATAGTGCAGAGTTATCTCAAAGAAAGGGGCCACGGTGTTTCTGTATCTCTATTATGTTGGTGCGGCTTCGGAACTTTTAAATATCTTGATATATCTCTAGAACTACGCATCTGATCAAAAAATATCATAGAACATAAAAAGTAGGAAACTTAATTCTCTACAAATAAGGTCTCTCAACATTTTGCCATAGCTCGCTTCGTTTCCGAGATATTTGCAGATTTATCTCAAGGGAAGGGGCCTGACCGACATATATCGAGATATTTCTTCTTCTTGTTGTTCTTCTTCTGCACAGCTAAGCTGGAAGTGGCATTTGCAGCTCGCAATAGTGCAGAGTTATCTCAAAGAAAGGGGCCACGGTGTTTCTGTATCTCTATTATGTTGGTGCGGCTCCGGAACTTTTAAATATCTTGATATATCTCGAGAACTACGCTTCTGATCAAAAAATATCAGAGAACGTAAATTGTAGGAAACATAATTCTCTACAAAAAAGGTCTCTTAACATTTTGCCATAGCTCGCTTCGTTTCCGAGATATTTGCTGATTTATCTCAAGGGAAGGGGCCTGACGGACATATTTCGAGATACTTCTTCTTCTTGTTGTTCTTCTTCTGCACAGCTAAGCTGGAAGTGGCATTTGCAGGTCGCAATAGTGCAGAGTTATCTCAAAGAAAGGGGCCACGGTGTTTCTGTATCTCTATTATGTTGGTGCGGCTTCGGAACTTTTAAATATCTCGATATATCTCGAAAACTACGCTTCTGATCAAAAAATATCAGAGAACGTAAATTGTAGGAAACATAATTCTCTACAAAAAAGGTCTCTTAACATTTTGCCATAGCTCGCTTCGTTTCCGAGATATTTGCAGATTTATCTCAAGTGAAGGCGCCTGACGGACATATTTCGAGTTATTTCTTCTTCTTGTTGTTCTTCTTCTGCACAGCTAAGCTCGAAGTGGCATTTGCAGCTCGCAATAGTGCAGAGTTATCTGAGAGAAAGGGGCCACGGTGTTTCTGTATCTCTATTATGTTGGTGCAGCTTCGGAACTTTTAAATATCTTGATATATCTCGAGAACTACGCATCTGATCAAAAAATATCATAGAACGTAAAAAGTAGGAAACTTAATTCTCTACAAATAAGGTCTCTTAACATTTTGCCATAGCTCGCTTCGTTTCCGAGATATTTGCAGATTTATCTCAAGGGAAGGGGCCTGACGGACATATTTCGAGATATTTCTTCTTCTTGTTGTTCTTCTTCTGCACAGCTAAGCTGGAAGTGGCATTTGCAGCGCGCAATAGTGCAGAGTTATCTCAAAGAAAGGGGCCACGGTGTTTCTGTATCTCTATTATGTTGGTGCGGCTTCGGAACTTTTAAATATCTTGATATATCTCGAGAACTACGCATCCGATCAAAAAATATCATAGAACATAAAAAGTAGGAAACTTAATTCTCTACAAAAAAGGTCTGTTAACATTTTCCCATAGCTGGCATCGTTTCCGAGATATTTGCAGATTTAGCTCAAGGGAAGGGGCCTGACGGACATATTCCGAGATATTTCTTCTTCTTGTTGTTCCTCTTCTGCACAGCTAAGCTGGAAGTGGCATTTGCAGCTCGCAATAGTGCAGAGTTATCTCAAAGAAAGAGGCCACGGTGTTTCTGCATCTCTATTATGTTGGTGCGGCATCGGAACTTTTAAATATCTCGATATATCTCGAAAACTACGCATCTGATCAAAAAATATCAGAGAACGTAAATTGTAGGAAACATAATTCTCTACAAGAAAGGTCTCTTAGCATTTTGCCATAGCTCGCTTCGTTTCCGAGATATTTGCTGATTTATCTCAAGGGAAGGGGCGTGACGGACATATTTCGAGATATTTCTTCTTCTTGTTGTTCTTCTTCTGCACATCTAAGCTGGAAGTGGCATTTGCAGGTCGCAATAGTGCAGAGTTATCTCAGAGAAAGGGGCCACGGTGTTTCTGTATCTCTATTACGTTGGTGCGGCTTCGGAACTTTTAAATATCTTGATATATCTCGAGAACTACGCATCTGATCAAAAAATATCATAGAACATAAAAAGTAGGAAACTTAATTCTCTACAAATAAGGTCTCTTAACATTTTGCCATAGCTCGCTTCGTTTCCGAGATATTTGCAGATTTATCTCAAGGGAAGGGGCCTGACGGACATATTTCGAGATATTTCTTCTTCTTGTTGTTCTTCTTCTGCACAGCTAAGCTGGAAGTGGCATTTGCAGCTCGCAATAGTGCAGAGTTATCTCAAAGAAAGGGGCCACGGTGTTTCTGTATCTCTATTATGTTGGTGCGGCTTCGGAACTTTTAAATATCTCGATATATCTCGAAAACTACGCTTCTGATCAAAAAATATCAGAGAACGTAAATTGTAGGAAACGTAATTCTCTACAAAAGAGGTCTCTTAACATTTTGCCATAGCTCGCTTCGTTTCCGAGATATTTGTAGATTTATCTGAAGGGAAGGGGTCTGACGGACATATTTCGAGATATTTCTTCTTCTTGTTGTTCTTCTTCTGCACAGCTAAGCTCGAAGTGCCATTTGCAGCTCGCAATAGTGCAGAGTTATCTCAAAGAATGGGGCCACGGTGTTTCTGTATCTCTATTATGTTGGTGCGGCTTTGGAACTTTTAAATATCTTGATATATCTCGAGAACTTCGCATCTGATCAAAAAATATCATAGAACATAAAAAGTAGGAAACTTAATTCTCTACAAAAAAGGTCTCTTAACATTTTGCCATAGCTCGCTTCGTTTCCGAGATGTTTGCAGATTTATCTCAAGGGAAGGGGCCTGACGGACATATTTCGAGATATTTCTTCTTCTTGTTGTTCTTGTTCTGCACAGCTAAGCTGGAAGTGGCATTTGCCGCTCGCAATAGTGCAGAGTTATCTCAAAGAAGGAGGCCACGGTGTTTCTGTATCTCTATTATGTTGGTGCGGCTTCGGAACTTTTAAATATCTCGATATATCTCGAAAACTACGCTTCTGATCAAAAAATATCAGAGAACGTAAATTGTAGGAAACATAATTCTCTACAAAAAAGGTCTCTTAACATTTTGGCATAGCTCGCTTCGTTTCCGAGATATTTGCTGATTTATCTCAAGGGAAGGGGCCTGACGGACATATTTCGAGATACTTCTTCTTCTTGTTGTTCTTCTTCTGCACAGCTAAGCTGGAAGTGGCATTTGCAGGTCGCAATAATGCAGAGTTATCTCAAAGAAAGGGGCCACGGTTTTTCTGTATCTCTATTATGTTGGTGCGGCTTCGGAACTTTTAAATATCTCGATATATCTCGAAAGCTACGCTTCTGATCAAAAAATATCAGAGAACGTAAATTGTAGGAAACATAATTCTCTACAAAAAAGGTCTCTTAACATTTTGCCATAGCTCGCTTCGTTTCCGAGATATTTGCTGATTTATCTCAAGGGAAGGGGCCTGACGGACATATTTCGAGATACTTTTTCTTCTTGTTGTTCTTCTTCTGCACAGCTAAGCTGGAAGTGGCATTTGCAGGTCGCAATAGTGCAGAGTTATCTCAAAGAAAGGGGCCACGGTGTTTCTGTATCTCTATTATGTTGGTGCGGCTTCGGAACTTTTAAATATCTCGATATATCTCGAAAACTACGCTTCTGATCAAAAAATATCAGAGAACGTAAATTGTAGGACACATAATTCTCTACAAAAGAGGTCTCTTAACATTTTGCCATAGCTCGCTTCGTTTCCGAGATATTTGCAGATTTATCTGAAGGGAAGGGGTCTGACGGACATATTTCGAGATATTTCTTCTTCTTGTTGTTCTTCTTCTGCACAGCTAAGCTGGAAGTGGCCTTTGCAGCTCGCAATAGTGCAGAGTTATCTCAAAGAAAGGGGCCACGGTGTTTCTGTATCTCTATTATGTTGGTGCGGCTTCGGAACTTTTAAATATCTTGATATATCTCGAGAACTACGCGTCTGATCAAAAAATATCATAGAACATGAAAAGTAGGAAACATAATTCTCTACAAAAAAGGTCTCTTAACATTTTGCCATAGCTCGCTTCGTTTCCGAGATATTTGCAGATTTATCTCAAGGGAAGGGGCCTGACGGACATATTTCGAGATATTTCTTCTTCTTGTTGTTCTTCTTCTGCACAGCTAAGCTGGAAGTGGCATTTGCAGCTCGCAATAGTGCAGAGTTATCTCAAAGAAAGGGGCCACGGTGTTTCTGTATCTCTATTATGTTGGTGCGGCTTCGGAACCTTTAAATATCTTGATATATCTCGAGATCTACGCATCTGATCAAAAAATATCATAGAACATAAAAAGTAGAAAACTTAATTCTCTACAAAAAAGGTCTCTTAACATTTTGCCATAGCTCGCTTGGTTTCCGAGATATTTGCAGATTTATCTCAAGGGAAGGGGCCTGACGGACATATTTCGAGATATTTCTTCTTCTTGTTGTTCTTCTTCTGCACAGCTAAGCTGGAAGTGGCATTTGCCGCTCGCAATAGTGCAGAGTTATCTCAAAGAAGGAGGCCACGGTGTTTCTGTATCTCTATTATGTTGGTGCGGCTTCGGAACTTTTAAATATCTCGATATATCTCGAAAACTACGCTTCTGATCAAAAAATATCAGAGAACGTAAATTGTAGGAAACATAATTCTCTACAAAAGAGGTCTCTTAACATTTTGCCATAGCTCGCTTCGTTTCCGAGATATTTGCAGATTTATCTGAAGGGAAGGGGTCTGACGGACATATTTCGAGATATTTCTTCTTCTTGTTGTTCTTCTTCTGCACAGCTAAGCTCGAAGTGGCATTTGCAGCTCGCAATAGTGCAGAGTTATCTCAAAGAATGGGGCCACGGTGTTTCTGTATCTCTATTATGTTGGTGCGGCTTTGGAACCTTTAAATATCTTGATATATCTCGAGAACTACGCTTCTGATCGAAAAATATCATAGAACATAAAAAGTAGGAAACTTAATTCTCTACAAAAAAGGTCTCTTAACATTTTGCCATAGCTCGCTTCGTTTCCGAGATATTTGCAGATTTATCTCAAGTGAAGGCGCCTGACGGACATATTTCGAGTTATTTCTTCTTCTTGTTGTTCTTCTTCTGCACAGCTAAGCTGGAAGTGGCATTTGCAGCTCGCAATAGTGCAGAGTTATCTCAAAGAAAGGGGCCACGGTGTTTCTGTATCTCTATTATGTTGGTGCAGCTTCGGAACTTTTAAATATCTTGATATATCTCGAGAACTACGCATCTGATCAAAAAATATCATAGAACATAAAAAGTAGGAAACTTAATTCTCTACAAATAAGGTCTCTCAACGTTTTGCCATAGCTCGCATTGTTTCCGAGATATTTGCAGATTCAGCTCAAAGGATCGGGCCTGACGGACATATTTCGAGATATTTCTTCTTCTTGTTGTTCTTCGTCTGCACAGCTAAGCTCGAACTGGCATTTGCAGCTCGCAATAGTGCAGAGTTATCTCACAGAAAGGGGCCACGGTGTTTCCGTATCTCTATTATGTTGGTGCGGCTTCGGAACTTTTAAATATCTTGATATATCTCGAGAATTACGCATCTGATCAAAAAATATCATAGAACATAAGAAGTAGGAAACTTAATTCTCTACAAAAATGGTCTCTTAACATTTTGCCATAGCTCGCATCGTTTCCGAGATATTTGGAGATCTAATTCAAGGGAAGGGGCCTGACGGACATATTTCGAGATATTTCTTCTTCTTGTTGTTCTTCTTCTGCACAGCTAAAGTGGAAGTTACATTTGCAGCTCGGAATAGTGCAGAGTTATCTCAAAGAAAGAGGCCACGGTGATTATGTATCTTTATTATGTTGGTGCGGCTTCGGAACCTTTAAATATCTCGATATATCTCGAAAACTACGCATCTGATCAAAAAATATCATAGAACATAAATAGTAGGAAACTTAATTCTCTACAAATAAGGTCTCTTAACATTTTGCCATAGCTCGCTTCGTTTCCGAGATATTTGCAGATTTATCTCAAGGGAAGGGGCCTGACGGACATATTCCGAGATATTTCTTGTGCTTGTTGTGCTTCTTCCGCACAGCTAAGCTCGAACTGGCATTTGCAGCTCGCAATAGTGCAGAGTTATCTCACAGAAAGGGGCCACAGTGTTTCTGTATCTCTATTATGTTGGTGCGGCTGCGGAACTTTTAAATATCTTGATATATCTCGAGAATTACGCATCTCATCAAAAAATATCATAGAACATAAATAGTAGGAAACTTAATTTCCTACAAAAAAAGTCTCTTAATATTTTGCCATAGCTCGCATTGTTTCCGAGATATTTGCAGATTTAGCTCAAGGGAAGGGGCCTGACGGACTTAATCCGAGATATTTCTTGTTCTTGTTGTGCTTCTTCTGCACAGCTAAGCTCGAACTGGCATTTGCAGCTCGCAATAGTGCAGAGTTATCTCACAGAAAGGGGCCACGGTGTTTCCGTATCTCTATTATGTTGGTGCGGCTTCGGAACTTTTAAATATCTTGATATATCTCGAAAACTACGCATCTGATAAAAAAATATCATAGAACCTAAATTGTAGGAAACGTAATTCTCTACAAAAAAGGTCTCTTAACATTTTGCCATAGCTCGCTTCGTTTCCGAGATATTTGCAGATTTATCTCAAGGGAAGGGGCCTAACGGACATATTTCGAGATATTTCTTTTCTTGTTGTTCTTCTTCTGCACAGCTAAGCTGGAAGTGATATTTGCAGCTCGCAATAGTGCAGAGTTATCTCAAAGAAAGGGGCCACGGTGTTTCTGTATCTCTATTATGTTGGTGCGGCTTCTTAACTTTTAAATATCTTGATATATCTCGAGAACTACGCATCTGATCAAAAAATATCATAGAACATAAAAAGTAGGAAACTTAATTCTCTACAAAAAAGGTCTCTTAACATTTTGCTATAGCTCGCTTCGTTTCCGAGATATTTGCAGATTTATCTCAAGGGAAGGGGCCTGACGGACATATTTCGAGATATTTCTTCTTCTTGTTGTTCTTCTTCTGCACAGCTAAACTGGAAGTGGCATTTCCAGCTTGCAATAGTGCAGAGTTATCTCAAAGAAAGGGGCCACGGTGTTTCTGTATCTGTATTATGTTGGTGCGGCTTCGGAACTTTTAAATATCTTGATATATCTCGAGAACTACGCATCTGATCAAAAAATATCATAGAACATAAAAAGTAGGAAACTTAATTGTCTACAAATAAAGTCTCTTAACATTTTGCCATAGCTCGCTTCGTTTCCGAGATATTTGCAGATTTATCTCAAGGGAAGGGGCCTGACGGACATATTTCGAGATATTTCTTCTTCTTGTTGTTCTTCTTCTGCGCAGCTAAGCTGGAAGTGCCATTTACAGCTCGCAATAGTGCAGAGTTATCTCAAAGAAAGGGGCCACGGTGCTTCTGTATCTCTATTATGTTGGTGCGGCTTCGGAACTTTTAAATATCTTGATATATCTCGAGAACTATGCATCTGATCAAAAAATATCATAGAACATAAAAAGTGGGAAACTTAATTCTCTACAAATAAAGTCTCTTAACATTTTGCCATACCTCGCTTCGTTTCCGAGATATTTGCAGATATATCTCAAGGGAAGGGGCCTGACGGACATATTTCGAGATATTTCTTCTTCTTGTTGTTCTTCTTCTGCACAGCTAAGCTGGAAGTGGCATTTGCGGCTCGCACTAGTGCAGAGTTATCTCAAAGAAAGGGGCCACTGTGTTTCTGTATCTCTATTATGTTGGTGCGGCTTCGAAACTTTTAAATATCTTGATATATCTCGAGAACTACGCATCTGATCAAAAAATATCATAGAACATAAAAAGTAGGAAACTTAATTCTCTACAAATAAAGTCTCTTAACATTTTGCCATAGCTCGCTTCGTTTCCGAGATATTTGCAGATATATCTCAAGGGAAGGGGCCTGACGGACATATTTCGAGATATTTCTTCTTCTTGTTGTTCTTCTTCTGCACAGCTAAGCTGGAAGTGGCATTTGCAGCTCGCAGTAGTGCAGAGTTATCTCAAAGAAAGGGGCCACGGTGTTTCTGTATCTGTATTATGTTGGTGCGGCTTCGGAACTTTTAAATATCTTGATATAACCCGAGAACTACGCATCTGATCAAAAAATATCATAGAACATAAAAAGTAGGAAACTTAATTCTCTACAAATAAAGTCTCTTAACATTTTGCCATAGCTCGCTTCGTTTCCGAGATATTTGCAGATTTATCTCAAGGGAAGGGGCCTGACGGACATATTTCGAGATATTTCTTCTTCTTGTTGTTCTTCTTCTGCGCAGCTAAGCTGGAAGTGGCATTTGCGGCTCGCACTAATGCAGAGTTATCTCAAAGAAAGGGGCCACGGTGTTTCTGTATCTCTATTATGTTGGTGCGGCTTCGGAACTTTTAAATATCTTGATATATCTCGAGAAGTACGCATCTGATCAAAAAATATCATAGAACATAAAAAGTAGGAAACTTAATTCTCTACAAAAAAGGTCTCTCAACATTTTGCCATAGCTCGCTTCGTTTCCGAGATATTTGGTGATTTATCTCAAGGGAAGGGGCCTGACGGACATATTTCGAGATATTTCTTCTTCTTGTTGTTCTTCTTCTGCACAGCTAAGCTGGAAGTGGCATTTGCGGCTCGCACTAGTGCAGAGTTATCTCAAAGAAAGGGGCCACGGTGTTTCTGTATCTCTATTATGTTGGTGCGGCTTCGGAACTTTTAAATATCTTGATATATCTCGAGAACTACGCATCTGATCAAAAAATATCATAGAACGTAAAAAGTAGGAAACTTAATTCTCTACAAAAAAGGTCTCTTATCATTTTGCCATAGCTCGCTTCGTTTCCGAGATATTTGCAGATTTATCTCAAGGGAAGGGGCCTGACGGACATATTTCGAGATATTTCTTCTTCTTGTTGTTCTTCTTCTGCACAGCTAAACTGGAAGTGGCATTTCCAGCTCGCAATAGTGCAGAGTTATCTCAAAGAAAGGGGCCACGGTGTTTCTGTATCTGTATTATGTTGGTGCGGCTTCGGAACTTTTAAATATCTTGATATATCTCGAGAACTACGCATCTGATCAAAAAATATCATAGAACATAAAAAGTAGGAAACTTAATTCTCTACAAATAAAGTCTCTTAACATTTTGCCATAGCTCGCTTCGTTTCCGAGATATTTGCAGATATATCTCAAGGGAAGGGGCCTGACGGACATATTTCGAGATATTTCTTCTTCTTGTTGTTCTTCTTCTGCACAGCTAAGCTGGAAGTGGCATTTGCGGCTCGCACTAGTGCAGAGTTATCTCAAAGAAAGGGGCCACGGTGTTTCTGTATCTCTATTATGTTGGTGCGGCTTCGGAACTTTTAAATATCACGATATATCTCGAAAACTACGCTTCTGATCAAAAAATATCATAGAACATAAATTGTAGGAAACATAATTCTCTACAAAAAACGTCTCTTAACATTTTGCCATAGCTCGCTTCGTTTCCGAGATATTTGCAGATTCAGCTCAAAGGAACGGGCCTGACGGACATATTTCGAGATATTTCTTCTTCTTGTTGTTCTTCTTCTGCACAGCTAAGCTGGAAGTGGCATTTGCAGCTCGCAATAGTGCAGAGTTATCTCAAAGAAAGGGGCCACGGTGTTTCTGTATCTCTATTATGTTGGTGCGGCTTCGGAACTTTTAAATATCTTGATATATCTCGAGAACTACGCATCTGATCAAAAAATATCATAGAACATAAAAAGTAGGAAACTTAATTCTCTACAAATAAAGTCTCTTAACATTTTGCCATAGCTCGCTTCGTTTCCGAGATATTTGCAGATATATCTCAAGGGAAGGGGCCTGACGGACATATTTCGAGATATTTCTTCTTCTTGTTGTTCTTCTTCTGCACAGCTAAGCTGGAAGTGGCATTTGCGGCTCGCACTAGTGCAGAGTTATCTCAAAGAAAGGGGCCACGGTGTTTCTGTATCTCTATTATGTTGGTGCGGCTTCGGAACTTTTAAATATCTCGATATATCTCGAAAACTACGCTTCTGATCAAAAAATATCAGAGAACGTAAATTGTAGGAAACATAATTCTCTACAAAAAAGGTCTCTCAACATTTTGCCATAGCTCGCTTCGTTTCCGAGATATTTGCTGATTTATCTCAAGGGAAGGGGCCTGACGGACATATTTCGAGATACTTCTTCTTCTTGTTGTTCTTCTTCTGCACAGCTAAGCTGGAAGTGGCATTTGCAGGTCGCAATAGTGCAGAGTTATCTCAAAGAAAGGGGCCACGGTGTTTCTGTATCTCTATTATGTTGGTGCGGCTTCGGAACTTTTAAATATCTCGATATATCTCGAAAACTACGCTTCTGATCAAAAAATATCAGAGAACGTAAATTGTAGGAAACATAATTCTCTACAAAAAAGGTCTCTTAACATTTTGCCATAGCTCGCTTCGTTTCCGAGATATTTGCAGATTTATCTCAAGTGAAGGCGCCTGACGGACATATTTCGAGTTATTTCTTCTTCTTGTTGTTCTTCTTCTGCACAGCTAAGCTCGAAGTGGCATTTGCAGCTCGCAATAGTGCAGAGTTATCTGAGAGAAAGGGGCCACGGTGTTTCTGTATCTCTATTATGTTGGTGCAGCTTCGGAACTTTTAAATATCTTGATATATCTCGAGAACTACGCATCTGATCAAAAAATATCATAGAACGTAAAAAGTAGGAAACTTAATTCTCTACAAATAAGGTCTCTTAACATTTTGCCATAGCTCGCTTCGTTTCCGAGATATTTGCAGATTCAGCTCAAAGGATCGGGCCTGACGGACATATTTCGAGATATTTCTTCTTCTTGTTGTTCTTCGTCTGCACAGCTAAGCTCGAACTGGCATTTGCAGCTCGCAATAGTGCAGAGTTATCTCACAGAAAGGGGCCACGGTGTTTCCGTATCTCTATTATGTTGGTGCGGCTTCGGAACTTTTAAATATCTTGATATATCTCGAGAATTACGCATCTGATCAAAAAATATCATAGAACATAAGAAGTAGGAAACTTAATTCTCTACAAAAATGGTCTCTTAACATTTTGCCATAGCTCGCATCGTTTCCGAGATATTTGGAGATCTAATTCAAGGGAAGGGGCCTGACGGACATATTTCGAGATATTTCTTCTTCTTGTTGTTCTTCTTCTGCACAGCTAAAGTGGAAGTTACATTTGCAGCTCGGAATAGTGCAGAGTTATCTCAAAGAAAGAGGCCACGGTGTTTATGTATCTTTATTATGTTGTTGCGGCTTCGGAACCTTTAAATATCTCGATATATCTCGAAAACTACGCATCTGATCAAAAAATATCATAGAACCTAAATTGTAGGGAACGTAATTCTCTACAAAAAAGGTCTCTTGTCATTTTGCCATAGCTCGCATCGTTTCCGAGATATTTGCAGATTTACTTCAAGGGAAGGGGCCTGACGGACATATTTCGAGATATTTCTTCTTCTTGTTGTTCTTCTTCTGCACGGCTAAAGTGGAAGTTACATTTGCAGCTCGGAATAGTGCAGAGTTATCTCAAAGAAAGAGGCCACGGTGATTATGTATCTTTATTATGTTGGTGCGGCTTCGGAACCTTTAAATATCTCGATATATCTCGAAAACTACGCATCTGATCAAAAAATATCATAGAACATAAATAGTAGGAAACTTAATTCTCTACAAATAAGGTCTCTTAACATTTTGCCATAGCTCGCTTCGTTTCCGAGATATTTGCAGATTTATCTCAAGGGAAGGGGCCTGACGGACATATTCCGAGATATTTCTTGTGCTTGTTGTGCTTCTTCCGCACAGCTAAGCTCGAACTGGCATTTGCAGCTCGCAATAGTGCAGAGTTATCTCACAGAAAGGGGCCACAGTGTTTCTGTATCTCTATTATGTTGGTGCGGCTGCGGAACTTTTAAATATCTTGATATATCTCGAGAATTACGCATCTGATCAAAAAATATCATAGAACATAAATAGTAGGAAACTTAATTTCCTACAAAAAAAGTCTCTTAATATTTTGCCATAGCTCGCATTGTTTCCGAGATATTTGCAGATTTAGCTCAAGGGAAGGGGCCTGACGGACTTAATCCGAGATATTTCTTGTTCTTGTTGTGCTTCTTCTGCACAGCTAAGCTCGAACTGGCATTTGCAGCTCGCAATAGTGCAGAGTTATCTCACAGAAAGGGGCCACGGTGTTTCCGTATCTCTATTATGTTGGTGCGGCTTCGGAACTTTTAAATATCTTGATATATCTCGAAAACTACGCATCTGATAAAAAAATATCATAGAACCTAAATTGTAGGAAACGTAATTCTCTACAAAAAAGGTCTCTTAACATTTTGCCATAGCTCGCTTCGTTTCCGAGATATTTGCAGATTTATCTCAAGGGAAGGGGCCTAACGGACATATTTCGAGATATTTCTTTTCTTGTTGTTCTTCTTCTGCACAGCTAAGCTGGAAGTGATATTTGCAGCTCGCAATAGTGCAGAGTTATCTCAAAGAAAGGGGCCACGGTGTTTCTGTATCTCTATTATGTTGGTGCGGCTTCTTAACTTTTAAATATCTTGATATATCTCGAGAACTACGCATCTGATCAAAAAATATCATAGAACATAAAAAGTAGGAAACTTAATTCTCTACAAAAAAGGTCTCTTAACATTTTGCTATAGCTCGCTTCGTTTCCGAGATATTTGCAGATTTATCTCAAGGGAAGGGGCCTGACGGACATATTTCGAGATATTTCTTCTTCTTGTTGTTCTTCTTCTGCACAGCTAAACTGGAAGTGGCATTTCCAGCTTGCAATAGTGCAGAGTTATCTCAAAGAAAGGGGCCACGGTGTTTCTGTATCTGTATTATGTTGGTGCGGCTTCGGAACTTTTAAATATCTTGATATATCTCGAGAACTACGCATCTGATCAAAAAATATCATAGAACATAAAAAGTAGGAAACTTAATTGTCTACAAATAAAGTCTCTTAACATTTTGCCATAGCTCGCATTGTTTCCGAGATATTTGCAGATTTAGCTCAAGGGAAGGGGCCTGACGGACTTAATCCGAGATATTTCTTGTTCTTGTTGTGCTTCTTCTGCACAGCTAAGCTCGAACTGGCATTTGCAGCTCGCAATAGTGCAGAGTTATCTCACAGAAAGGGGCCACGGTGTTTCCGTATCTCTATTATGTTGGTGCGGCTTCGGAACTTTTAAATATCTTGATATATCTCGAAAACTACGCATCTGATAAAAAAATATCATAGAACCTAAATTGTAGGAAACGTAATTCTCTACAAAAAAGGTCTCTTAACATTTTGCCATAGCTCGCTTCGTTTCCGAGATATTTGCAGATTTATCTCAAGGGAAGGGGCCTAACGGACATATTTCGAGATATTTCTTTTCTTGTTGTTCTTCTTCTGCACAGCTAAGCTGGAAGTGATATTTGCAGCTCGCAATAGTGCAGAGTTATCTCAAAGAAAGGGGCCACGGTGTTTCTGTATCTCTATTATGTTGGTGCGGCTTCTTAACTTTTAAATATCTTGATATATCTCGAGAACTACGCATCTGATCAAAAAATATCATAGAACATAAAAAGTAGGAAACTTAATTCTCTACAAAAAAGGTCTCTTAACATTTTGCTATAGCTCGCTTCGTTTCCGAGATATTTGCAGATTTATCTCAAGGGAAGGGGCCTGACGGACATATTTCGAGATATTTCTTCTTCTTGTTGTTCTTCTTCTGCACAGCTAAACTGGAAGTGGCATTTCCAGCTTGCAATAGTGCAGAGTTATCTCAAAGAAAGGGGCCACGGTGTTTCTGTATCTGTATTATGTTGGTGCGGCTTCGGAACTTTTAAATATCTTGATATATCTCGAGAACTACGCATCTGATCAAAAAATATCATAGAACATAAAAAGTAGGAAACTTAATTGTCTACAAATAAAGTCTCTTAACATTTTGCCATAGCTCGCTTCGTTTCCGAGATATTTGCAGATTTATCTCAAGGGAAGGGGCCTGACGGACATATTTCGAGATATTTCTTCTTCTTGTTGTTCTTCTTCTGCGCAGCTAAGCTGGAAGTGCCATTTACAGCTCGCAATAGTGCAGAGTTATCTCAAAGAAAGGGGCCACGGTGCTTCTGTATCTCTATTATGTTGGTGCGGCTTCGGAACTTTTAAATATCTTGATATATCTCGAGAACTATGCATCTGATCAAAAAATATCATAGAACATAAAAAGTAGGAAACTTAATTCTCTACAAATAAAGTCTCTTAACATTTTGCCATACCTCGCTTCGTTTCCGAGATATTTGCAGATATATCTCAAGGGAAGGGGCCTGACGGACATATTTCGAGATATTTCTTCTTCTTGTTGTTCTTCTTCTGCACAGCTAAGCTGGAAGTGGCATTTGCGGCTCGCACTAGTGCAGAGTTATCTCAAAGAAAGGGGCCACTGTGTTTCTGTATCTCTATTATGTTGGTGCGGCTTCGAAACTTTTAAATATCTTGATATATCTCGAGAACTACGCATCTGATCAAAAAATATCATAGAACATAAAAAGTAGGAAACTTAATTCTCTACAAATAAAGTCTCTTAACATTTTGCCATAGCTCGCTTCGTTTCCGAGATATTTGCAGATATATCTCAAGGGAAGGGGCCTGACGGACATATTTCGAGATATTTCTTCTTCTTGTTGTTCTTCTTCTGCACAGCTAAGCTGGAAGTGGCATTTGCAGCTCGCAGTAGTGCAGAGTTATCTCAAAGAAAGGGGCCACGGTGTTTCTGTATCTGTATTATGTTGGTGCGGCTTCGGAACTTTTAAATATCTTGATATAACCCGAGAACTACGCATCTGATCAAAAAATATCATAGAACATAAAAAGTAGGAAACTTAATTCTCTACAAATAAAGTCTCTTAACATTTTGCCATAGCTCGCTTCGTTTCCGAGATATTTGCAGATTTATCTCACGGGAAGGGGCCTGACGGACATATTTCGAGATATTTCTTCTTCTTGTTGTTCTTCTTCTGCGCAGCTAAGCTGGAAGTGGCATTTGCGGCTCGCACTAATGCAGAGTTATCTCAAAGAAAGGGGCCACGGTGTTTCTGTATCTCTATTATGTTGGTGCGGCTTCGGAACTTTTAAATATCTTGATATATCTCGAGAAGTACGCATCTGATCAAAAAATATCATAGAACATAAAAAGTAGGAAACTTAATTCTCTACAAAAAAGGTCTCTCAACATTTTGCCATAGCTCGCTTCGTTTCCGAGATATTTGGTGATTTATCTCAAGGGAAGGGGCCTGACGGACATATTTCGAGATATTTCTTCTTCTTGTTGTTCTTCTTCTGCACAGCTAAGCTGGAAGTGGCATTTGCGGCTCGCACTAGTGCAGAGTTATCTCAAAGAAAGGGGCCACGGTGTTTCTGTATCTCTATTATGTTGGTGCGGCTTCGGAACTTTTAAATATCTTGATATATCTCGAGAACTACGCATCTGATCAAAAAATATCATAGAACGTAAAAAGTAGGAAACTTAATTCTCTACAAAAAAGGTCTCTTATCATTTTGCCATAGCTCGCTTCGTTTCCGAGATATTTGCAGATTTATCTCAAGGGAAGGGGCCTGACGGACATATTTCGAGATATTTCTTCTTCTTGTTGTTCTTCTTCTGCACAGCTAAACTGGAAGTGGCATTTCCAGCTCGCAATAGTGCAGAGTTATCTCAAAGAAAGGGGCCACGGTGTTTCTGTATCTGTATTATGTTGGTGCGGCTTCGGAACTTTTAAATATCTTGATATATCTCGAGAACTACGCATCTCATCAAAAAATATCATAGAACATAAAAAGTAGGAAACTTAATTCTCTACAAATAAAGTCTCTTAACATTTTGCCATAGCTCGCTTCGTTTCCGAGATATTTGCAGATATATCTCAAGGGAAGGGGCCTGACGGACATATTTCGAGATATTTCTTCTTCTTGTTGTTCTTCTTCTGCACAGCTAAGCTGGAAGTGGCATTTGCGGCTCGCACTAGTGCAGAGTTATCTCAAAGAAAGGGGCCACGGTGTTTCTGTATCTCTATTATGTTGGTGCGGCTTCGGAACTTTTAAATATCTCGATATATCTCGAAAACTACGCTTCTGATCAAAAAATATCATAGAACATAAATTGTAGGAAACATAATTCTCTACAAAAAACGTCTCTTAACATTTTGCCATAGCTCGCTTCGTTTCCGAGATATTTGCAGATTCAGCTCAAAGGAACGGGCCTGACGGACATATTTCGAGATATTTCTTCTTCTTGTTGTTCTTCTTCTGCACAGCTAAGCTGGAAGTGGCATTTGCAGCTCGCAATAGTGCAGAGTTATCTCAAAGAAAGGGGCCACGGTGTTTCTGTATCTCTATTATGTTGGTGCGGCTTCGGAACTTTTAAATATCTCGATATATCTCGAAAACTACGCTTCTGATCAAAAAATATCAGAGAACGTAAATTGTAGGACACATAATTCTCTACAAAAGAGGTCTCTTAACATTTTGCCATAGCTCGCTTCGTTTCCGAGATATTTGCAGATTTATCTCAAGGGAAGGGGCCTGACGGACATATTTCGAGATATTTCTTCTTCTTGTTGTTCTTCTTCTGCGCAGCTAAGCTGGAAGTGGCATTTACAGCTCGCAATAGTGCAGAGTTATCTCAAAGAAAGGGGCCACGGTGTTTCTGTATCTCTATTATGTTGGTGCGGCTTCGGAACTTTTAAATATCTCGATATATCTCGAAAACTACGCTTCTGATCAAAAAATATCAGAGAACGTAAATTGTAGGAAACATAATTCTCTACAAAAAAGGTCTCTTAACATTTTGCCATAGCTCGCTTCGTTTCCGAGATATTTGCAGATTTATCTCAAGTGAAGGCGCCTGACGGACATATTTCGAGTTATTTCTTCTTCTTGTTGTTCTTCTTCTGCACAGCTAAGCTCGAAGTGGCATTTGCAGCTCGCAATAGTGCAGAGTTATCTGAGAGAAAGGGGCCACGGTGTTTCTGTATCTCTATTATGTTGGTGCAGCTTCGGAACTTTTAAATATCTTGATATATCTCGAGAACTACGCATCTGATCAAAAAATATCATAGAACGTAAAAAGTAGGAAACTTAATTCTCTACAAATAAGGTCTCTTAACATTTTGCCATAGCTCGCTTCGTTTCCGAGATATTTGCAGATATATCTCAAGGGAAGGGGCCTGACGGACATATTTCGAGATATTTCTTCTTCTTGTTGTTCTTCTTCTGCACAGCTAAGCTGGAAGTGGCATTTGCAGCGCGCAATAGTGCAGAGTTATCTCAAAGAAAGGGGCCACGGTGTTTCTGTATCTCTATTATGTTGGTGCGGCTTCGGAACTTTTAAATATCTTGATATATCTCGAGAACTACGCATCCGATCAAAAAATATCATAGAACATAAAAAGTAGGAAACTTAATTCTCTACAAAAAAGGTCTGTTAACATTTTCCCATAGCTGGCATCGTTTCCGAGATATTTGCAGATTTAGCTCAAGGGAAGGGGCCTGACGGACATATTCCGAGATATTTCTTCTTCTTGTTGTTCCTCTTCTGCACAGCTAAGCTGGAAGTGGCATTTGCAGCTCGCAATAGTGCAGAGTTATCTCAAAGAAAGAGGCCACGGTGTTTCTGTATCTCTATTATGTTGGTGCGGCATCGGAACTTTTAAATATCTCGATATATCTCGAAAACTACGCATCTGATCAAAAAATATCAGAGAACGTAAATTGTAGGAAACATAATTCTCTACAAGAAAGGTCTCTTAGCATTTTGCCATAGCTCGCTTCGTTTCCGAGATATTTGCTGATTTATCTCAAGGGAAGGGGCGTGACGGACATATTTCGAGATATTTCTTCTTCTTGTTGTTCTTCTTCTGCACATCTAAGCTGGAAGTGGCATTTGCAGGTCGCAATAGTGCAGAGTTATCTCAGAGAAAGGGGCCACGGTGTTTCTGTATCTCTATTACGTTGGTGCGGCTTCGGAACTTTTAAATATCTTGATATATCTCGAGAACTACGCATCTGATCAAAAAATATCATAGAACATAAAAAGTAGGAAACTTAATTCTCTACAAATAAAGTCTCTTAACATTTTGCCATAGCTCGCTTCGTTTCCGAGATATTTGCAGATTTATCTCAAGGGAAGGGGCCTGACGGACATATTTCGAGATATTTCTTCTTCTTGTTGTTCTTCTTCTGCGCAGCTAAGCTGGAAGTGGCATTTACAGCTCGCAATAGTGCAGAGTTATCTCAAAGAAAGGGGCCACGGTGTTTCTGTATCTCTATTATGTTGGTGCGGCTTCGGAACTTTTAAATATCTCGATATATCTCGAAAACTACGCTTCTGATCAAAAAATATCAGAGAACGTAAATTGTAGGAAACATAATTCTCTACAAAAAAGGTCTCTTAACATTTTGCCATAGCTCGCTTCGTTTCCGAGATATTTGCAGATTTATCTCAAGTGAAGGCGCCTGACGGACATATTTCGAGTTATTTCTTCTTCTTGTTGTTCTTCTTCTGCACAGCTAAGCTCGAAGTGGCATTTGCAGCTCGCAATAGTGCAGAGTTATCTGAGAGAAAGGGGCCACGGTGTTTCTGTATCTCTATTATGTTGGTGCAGCTTCGGAACTTTTAAATATCTTGATATATCTCGAGAACTACGCATCTGATCAAAAAATATCATAGAACGTAAAAAGTAGGAAACTTAATTCTCTACAAATAAGGTCTCTTAACATTTTGCCATAGCTCGCTTCGTTTCCGAGATATTTGCAGATATATCTCAAGGGAAGGGGCCTGACGGACATATTTCGAGATATTTCTTCTTCTTGTTGTTCTTCTTCTGCACAGCTAAGCTGGAAGTGGCATTTGCAGCGCGCAATAGTGCAGAGTTATCTCAAAGAAAGGGGCCACGGTGTTTCTGTATCTCTATTATGTTGGTGCGGCTTCGGAACTTTTAAATATCTTGATATATTTCGAGAACTACGCATCCGATCAAAAAATATCATAGAACATAAAAAGTAGGAAACTTAATTCTCTACAAAAAAGGTCTGTTAACATTTTCCCATAGCTGGCATCGTTTCCGAGATATTTGCAGATTTAGCTCAAGGGAAGGGGCCTGACGGACATATTCCGAGATATTTCTTCTTCTTGTTGTTCCTCTTCTGCACAGCTAAGCTGGAAGTGGCATTTGCAGCTCGCAATAGTGCAGAGTTATCTCAAAGAAAGAGGCCACGGTGTTTCTGTATCTCTATTATGTTGGTGCGGCATCGGAACTTTTAAATATCTCGATATATCTCGAAAACTACGCATCTGATCAAAAAATATCAGAGAACGTAAATTGTAGGAAACATAATTCTCTACAAGAAAGGTCTCTTAGCATTTTGCCATAGCTCGCTTCGTTTCCGAGATATTTGCTGATTTATCTCAAGGGAAGGGGCGTGACGGACATATTTCGAGATATTTCTTCTTCTTGTTGTTCTTCTTCTGCACATCTAAGCTGGAAGTGGCATTTGCAGGTCGCAATAGTGCAGAGTTATCTCAGAGAAAGGGGCCACGGTGTTTCTGTATCTCTATTACGTTGGTGCGGCTTCGGAACTTTTAAATATCTTGATATATCTCGAGAACTACGCATCTGATCAAAAAATATCATAGAACATAAAAAGTAGGAAACTTAATTCTCTACAAATAAGGTCTCTTAACATTTTGCCATAGCTCGCTTCGTTTCCGAGATATTTGCAGATTTATCTCAAGTTAAGGGGCCTGACGGACATATTTCGTGATATTTCTTCTTCTTGTTGTTCTTCTTCTGCACAGCTAAGCTGGAAGTGGCATTTGCAGCTCGCAATAGTGCAGAGTTATCTCAAAGAAAGGGGCCACGGTGTTTCTGTATCTCTATTATGTTGGTGCGGCTTCGGAACTTTTAAATATCTCGATATATCTCGAAAACTACGCTTCTGATCAAAAAATATCAGAGAACGTAAATTGTAGGAAACATAATTCTCTACAAAAGAGGTCTCTTAACATTTTGCCATAGCTCGCTTCGTTTCCGAGATATTTGCAGATATATCTCAAGGGAAGGGGCCTGACGGACATATTTCGAGATATTTCTTCTTCTTGTTGTTCTTCTTCTGCACAGCTAAGCTGGAAGTGGCATTTGCAGCTCGCAATAGTGCAGAGTTATCTCAAAGAAAGGGGCCACGGTGTTTCTGTATCTCTATTATGTTGGTGCGGCTTCGGAACTTTTAAATATCTTGATATATCTCGAGAACTACGCATCTGATCAAAAAATATCATAGAACATAAAAAGTAGGAAACTTAATTCTCTACAAATAAAGTCTCTTAACATTTTGCCATAGCTCGCTTCGTTTCCGAGATATTTGCAGATTTATCTCAAGGGAAGGGGCCTGACGGACATATTTCGAGATATTTCTTCTTCTTGTTGTTCTTCTTCTGCGCAGCTAAGCTGGAAGTGGCATTTACAGCTCGCAATAGTGCAGAGTTATCTCAAAGAAAGGGGCCACGGTGTTTCTGTATCTCTATTATGTTGGTGCGGCTTCGGAACTTTTAAATATCTTGATATATCTCGAGAACTATGCATCTGATCAAAAAATATCATAGAACATAAAAAGTAGGAAACTTAATTCTCTACAAATAAAGTCTCTTAACATTTTGCCATACCTCGCTTCGTTTCCGAGATATTTGCAGATATATCTCAAGGGAAGGGGCCTGACGGACATATTTCGAGATATTTCTTCTTCTTGTTGTTCTTCTTCTGCACAGCTAAGCTGGAAGTGGCATTTGCGGCTCGCACGAGTGCAGAGTTATCTCAAAGAAAGTGGCCACGGTGTTTCTGTATCTCTATTATGTTGGTGCGGCTTCGGAACTTTTAAATATCTCGATATATCTCGAAAACTACGCTTCTGATCAAAAAATATCAGAGAACGTAAATTGTAGGAAACATAATTCTCTACAAAAAAGGTCTCTTAACATTTTGCCATAGCTCGCTTCGTTTCCGAGATATTTGCTGATTTATCTCAAGGGAAGGGGCCTGACGGACATATTTCGAGATACTTCTTCTTCTTGTTGTTCTTCTTCTGCACAGCTAAGCTGGAAGTGGCATTTGCAGGTCGCAATAGTGCAGAGTTATCTCAAAGAAAGGGGCCACGGTGTTTCTGTATCTCTATTATGTTGGTGCGGCTTCGGAACTTTTAAATATCTCGATATATCTCGAAAACTACGCTTCTGATCAAAAAATATCAGAGAACGTAAATTGTAGGAAACATAATTCTCTACAAAAAAGGTCTCTTAACATTTTGCCATAGCTCGCTTCGTTTCCGAGATATTTGCAGATTTAGCTCAAGGGAAGGGGCCTGACGGACATATTCCGAGATATTTCTTCTTCTTGTTGTTCCTCTTCTGCACAGCTAAGCTGGAAGTGGCATTTGCAGCTCGCAATAGTGCAGAGTTATCTCAAAGAAAGAGGCCACGGTGTTTCTGTATCTCTATTATGTTGGTGCGGCATCGGAACTTTTAAATATCTCGATATATCTCGAAAACTACGCATCTGATCAAAAAATATCAGAGAACGTAAATTGTAGGAAACATAATTCTCTACAAGAAAGGTCTCTTAACATTTTGCCATAGCTCGCTTCGTTTCCGAGATATTTGCTGATTTATCTCAAGGGAAGGGGCCTGACGGACATATTTCGAGATATTTCTTCTTCTTGTTGTTCTTCTTCTGCACAGCTAAGCTGGAAGTGGCATTTGCAGCTCGCAATAGTGCAGAGTTATCTCAAAGAAAGGGGCCACGGTGTTTCTGTATCTCTATTATGTTGGTGCGGCTTCGGAACTTTTAAATATCTCGATATATCTCGAAAACTACGCTTCTGATCAAAAAATATCAGAGAACGTAAATTGTAGGAAACATAATTCTCTACAAAAGAGGTCTCTTAACATTTTGCCATAGCTCGCTTCGTTTCCGAGATATTTGCAGATTTATCTGAAGGGAAGGGGTCTGACGGACATATTTCGAGATATTTCTTCTTCTTGTTCTTCTTCTTCTGCACAGCTAAGCTCGAAGTGCCATTTGCAGCTCGCAATAGTGCAGAGTTATCTCAAAGAATGGGGCCACGGTGTTTCTGTATCTCTATTATGTTGGTGCGGCTTTGGAACTTTTAAATATCTTGATATATCTCGAGAACTTCGCATCTGATCAAAAAATATCATAGAACATAAAAAGTAGGAAACTTAATTCTCTACAAAAAAGGTCTCTTAACATTTTGCCATAGCTCGCTTCGTTTCCGAGATGTTTGCAGATTTATCTCAAGGGAAGGGGCCTGACGGACATATTTCGAGATATTTCTTCTTCTTGTTGTTCTTGTTCTGCACAGCTAAGCTGGAAGTGGCATTTGCCGCTCGCAATAGTGCAGAGTTATCTCAAAGAAGGAGGCCACGGTGTTTCTGTATCTCTATTATGTTGGTGCGGCTTCGGAACTTTTAAATATCTCGATATATCTCGAAAACTACGCTTCTGATCAAAAAATATCAGAGAACGTAAATTGTAGGAAACATAATTCTCTACAAAAAAGGTCTCTTAACATTTTGGCATAGCTCGCTTCGTTTCCGAGATATTTGCTGATTTATCTCAAGGGAAGGGGCCTGACGGACATATTTCGAGATACTTCTTCTTCTTGTTGTTCTTCTTCTGCACAGCTAAGCTGGAAGTGGCATTTGCAGGTCGCAATAGTGCAGAGTTATCTCAAAGAAAGGGGCCACGGTGTTTCTGTATCTCTATTATGTTGGTGCGGCTTCGGAACTTTTAAATATCTCGATATATCTCGAAAACTACGCTTCTGATCAAAAAATATCAGAGAACGTAAATTGTAGGAAACATAATTCTCTACAAAAAAGGTCTCTTAACATTTTGCCATAGCTCGCTTCGTTTCCGAGATATTTGCTGATTTATCTCAAGGGAAGGGGCCTGACGGACATATTTCGAGATACTTCTTCTTCTTGTTGTTCTTCTTCTGCACAGCTAAGCTGGAAGTGGCATTTGCAGGTCGCAATAGTGCAGAGTTATCTCAAAGAAAGGGGCCACGGTGTTTCTGTATCTCTATTATGTTGGTGCGGCTTCGGAACTTTTAAATATCTCGATATATCTCGAAAACTACGCTTCTGATCAAAAAATATCAGAGAACGTAAAGTGTAGGAAACATAATTCTCTACAAAAAAGGTCTCTTAACATTTTGCCATAGCTCGCTTCGTTTCCGAGATATTTGCAGATTTATCTCAAGTGAAGGCGCCTGACGGACATATTTCGAGTTATTTCTTCTTCTTGTTGTTCTTCTTCTGCACAGCTAAGCTCGAAGTGGCATTTGCAGCTCGCAATAGTGCAGAGTTATCTGAGAGAAAGGGGCCACGGTGTTTCTGTATCTCTATTATGTTGGTGCAGCTTCGGAACTTTTAAATATCTTGATATATCTCGAGAACTACGCATCTGATCAAAAAATATCATAGAACGTAAAAAGTAGGAAACTTCATTCTCTACAAATAAGGTCTCTTAACATTTTGCCATAGCTCGCTTCGTTTCCGAGATATTTGCAGATTTATCTCAAGGGAAGGGGCCTGACGGACATATTTCGAGATATTTCTTCTTCTTGTTGTTCTTCTTCTGCACAGCTAAGCTGGAAGTGGCATTTGCAGCGCGCAATAGTGCAGAGTTATCTCAAAGAAAGGGGCCACGGTGTTTCTGTATCTCTATTATGTTGGTGCGGCTTCGGAACTTTTAAATATCTTGATATATCTCGAGAACTACGCATCCGATCAAAAAATATCATAGAACATAAAAAGTAGGAAACTTAATTCTCTACAAAAAAGGTCTGTTAACATTTTCCCATAGCTGGCATCGTTTCCGAGATATTTGCAGATTTAGCTCAAGGGAAGGGGCCTGACGGACATATTCCGAGATATTTCTTCTTCTTGTTGTTCCTCTTCTGCACAGCTAAGCTGGAAGTGGCATTTGCAGCTCGCAATAGTGCAGAGTTATCTCAAAGAAAGAGGCCACGGTGTTTCTGTATCTCTATTATGTTGGTGCGGCATCGGAACTTTTAAATATCTCGATATATCTCGAAAACTACGCATCTGATCAAAAAATATCAGAGAACGTAAATTGTAGGAAACATAATTCTCTACAAGAAAGGTCTCTTAGCATTTTGCCATACCTCGCTTCGTTTCCGAGATATTTGCTGATTTATCTCAAGGGAAGGGGCGTGACGGACATATTTCGAGATATTTCTTCTTCTTGTTGTTCTTCTTCTGCACATCTAAGCTGGAAGTGGCATTTGCAGGTCGCAATAGTGCAGAGTTATCTCAGAGAAAGGGGCCACGGTGTTTCTGTATCTCTATTACGTTGGTGCGGCTTCGGAACTTTTAAATATCTTGATATATCTCGAGAACTACGCATCTGATCAAAAAATATCATAGAACATAAAAAGTAGGAAACTTAATTCTCTACAAATAAGGTCTCTTAACATTTTGCCATAGCTCGCTTCGTTTCCGAGATATTTGCAGATTTATCTCAAGGGAAGGGGCCTGACGGACATATTTCGAGATATTTCTTCTTCTTGTTGTTCTTCTTCTGCACAGCTAAGCTGGAAGTGGCATTTGCAGCTCGCAATAGTGCAGAGTTATCTCAAAGAAAGGGGCCACGGTGTTTCTGTATCTCTATTATGTTGGTGCGGCTTCGGAACTTTTAAATATCTTGATATATCTCGAGAACTACGCATCTGATCAAAAAATATCATAGAAGATAAAAAGTAGGAAACATAATTCTCTACAAAAAAGGTCTCTTAACATTTTGCCATAGCTCGCTTCGTTTCCGAGATATTTGCAGATTTATCTCAAGGGAAGGGGCCTGACGGACATATTTCGAGATATTTCTTCTTCTTGTTGTTCTTCTTCTGCACAGCTAAGCTGGAAGTGGCATTTGCAGCTCGCAATAGTGCAGAGTTATCTCAAAGAAAGGGGCCACGGTGTTTCTGTATCTCTATTATGTTGGTGCGGCTTCGGAACTTTTAAATATCTCGATATATCTCGAAAACTACGCTTCTGATCAAAAAATATCAGAGAACGTAAATTGTAGGAAACATAATTCTCTACAAAAGAGGTCTCTTAACATTTTGCCATAGCTCGCTTCGTTTCCGAGATATTTGCAGATGTATCTGAAGGGGAGGGGTCTGACGGACATATTTCGAGATATTTCTTCTTCTTGTTGTTCTTCTTCTGCACATCTAAGCTGGAAGTGGCATTTGCAGGTCGCAATAGTGCAGAGTTATCTCAGAGAAAGGGGCCACGGTGTTTCTGTATCTCTATTACGTTGGTGCGGCTTCGGAACTTTTAAATATCTTGATATATCTCGAGAACTACGCATCTGATCAAAAAATATCATAGAACATAAAAAGTAGGAAACTTAATTCTCTACAAATAAGGTCTCTTAACATTTTGCCATAGCTCGCTTCGTTTCCGAGATATTTGCAGATTTATCTCAAGGGAAGGGGCCTGACGGACATATTTCGAGATATTTCTTCTTCTTGTTGTTCTTCTTCTGCACAGCTAAGCTGGAAGTGGCATTTGCAGCTCGCAATAGTGCAGAGTTATCTCAAAGAAAGGGGCCACGGTGTTTCTGTATCTCTATTATGTTGGTGCGGCTTCGGAACTTTTAAATATCTTGATATATCTCGAGAACTACGCATCTGATCAAAAAATATCATAGAAGATAAAAAGTAGGAAACATAATTCTCTACAAAAAAGGTCTCTTAACATTTTGCCATAGCTCGCTTCGTTTCCGAGATATTTGCAGATTTATCTCAAGGGAAGGGGCCTGACGGACATATTTCGAGATATTTCTTCTTCTTGTTGTTCTTCTTCTGCACAGCTAAGCTGGAAGTGGCATTTGCAGCTCGCAATAGTGCAGAGTTATCTCAAAGAAAGGGGCCACGGTGTTTCTGTATCTCTATTATGTTGGTGCGGCTTCGGAACTTTTAAATATCTCGATATATCTCGAAAACTACGCTTCTGATCAAAAAATATCAGAGAACGTAAATTGTAGGAAACATAATTCTCTACAAAAGAGGTCTCTTAACATTTTGCCATAGCTCGCTTCGTTTCCGAGATATTTGCAGATTTATCTGAAGGGGAGGGTCTGACGGACATATTTCGAGATATTTCTTCTTCTTGTTGTTCTTCTTCTGCACAGCTAAGCTCGAAGTGGCATTTGCAGCTCGCAATAGTGCAGAGTTATCTCAAAGAATGGGGCCACGGTGTTTCTGTATCTCTATTATGTTGGTGCGGCTTTGGAACTTTTAAATATCTTGATATATCTCGAGAACTTCGCATCTGATCGAAAAATATCATAGAACATAAAAAGTAGGAAACTTAATTGTCTACAAAAAAGGTCTCTTAACATTTTGCCATAGCTCGCTTCGTTTCCGAGATGTTTGCAGATTTATCTCAAGGGAAGGGGCCTGACGGACATATTTCGAGATATTTCTTCTTCTTGTTGTTCTTGTTCTGCACAGCTAAGCTGGAAGTGGCATTTGCCGCTCGCAATAGTGCAGAGTTATCTCAAAGAAGGAGGCCACGGTGTTTCTGTATCTCTATTATGTTGGTGCGGCTTCGGAACTTTTAAATATCTCGATATATCTCGAAAACTACGCTTCTGATCAAAAAATATCAGAGAACGTAAATTGTAGGAAACATAATTCTCTACAAAAAAGGTCTCTTAACATTTTGCCATAGCTCGCTTCGTTTCCGAGATATTTGCTGATTTATCTCAAGGGAAGGGGCCTGACGGACATATTTCGAGATACTTCTTCTTCTTGTTGTTCTTCTTCTGCACAGCTAAGCTGGAAGTGGCATTTGCAGGTCGCAATAGTGCAGAGTTATCTCAAAGAAAGGGGCCACGGTGTTTCTGTATCTCTATTATGTTGGTGCGGCTTCGGAACTTTTAAATATCTCGATATATCTCGAAAACTACGCTTCTGATCAAAAAATATCAGAGAACGTAAATTGTAGGAAACATAATTCTCTACAAAAGAGGTCTCTTAACATTTTGCCATAGCTCGCTTCGTTTCCGAGATATTTGCAGATTTATCTGAAGGGAAGGGGTCTGACGGACATATTTCGAGATATTTCTTCTTCTTGTTGTTCTTCTTCTGCACAGCTAAGCTGGAAGTGGCCTTTGCAGCTCGCAATAGTGCAGAGTTATCTCAAAGAAAGGGGCCACGGTGTTTCTGTATCTCTATTATGTTGGTGCGGCTTCGGAACTTTTAAATATCTTGATATATCTCGAGAACTACGCGTCTGATCAAAAAATATCATAGAACATAAAAAGTAGGAAACATAATTCTCTACAAAAAAGGTCTCTTAACATTTTGCCATAGCTCGCTTCGTTTCCGAGATATTTGCAGATTTATCTCAAGGGAAGGGGCCTGACGGACATATTTCGAGATATTTCTTCTTCTTGTTGTTCTTCTTCTGCACAGCTAAGCTGGAAGTGGCATTTGCAGCTCGCAATAGTGCAGAGTTATCTCAAAGAAAGGGGCCACGGTGTTTCTGTATCTCTATTATGTTGGTGCGGCTTCGGAACCTTTAAATATCTTGATATATCTCGAGATCTACGCATCTGATCAAAAAATATCATAGAACATAAAAAGTAGAAAACTTAATTCTCTACAAAAAAGGTCTCTTAACATTTTGCCATAGCTCGCTTGGTTTCCGAGATATTTGCAGATTTATCTCAAGGGAAGGGGCCTGACGGACATATTTCGAGATATTTCTTCTTCTTGTTGTTCTTCTTCTGCACAGCTAAGCTGAAAGTGGCATTTGCCGCTCGCAATAGTGCAGAGTTATCTCAAAGAAGGAGGCCACGGTGTTTCTGTATCTCTATTATGTTGGTGCGGCTTCGGAACTTTTAAATATCTCGATATATCTCGAAAACTACGCTTCTGATCAAAAAATATCAGAGAACGTAAATTGTAGGAAACATAATTCTCTACAAAAGAGGTCTCTTAACATTTTGCCATAGCTCGCTTCGTTTCCGAGATATTTGCAGATTTATCTGAAGGGAAGGGGTCTGACGGACATATTTCGAGTTATTTCTTCTTCTTGTTGTTCTTCTTCTGCACAGCTAAGCTGGAAGTGGCATTTGCAGCTCGCAATAGTGCAGAGTTATCTCAAAGAAAGGGGCCACGGTGTTTCTGTATCTCTATTATGTTGGTGCAGCTTCGGAACTTTTAAATATCTTGATATATCTCGAGAACTACGCATCTGATCAAAAAATATCATAGAACATAAAAAGTAGGAAACTTAATTCTCTACAAATAAGGTCTCTCAACGTTTTGCCATAGCTCGCATTGTTTCCGAGATATTTGCAGATTCAGCTCAAAGGATCGGGCCTGACGGACATATTTCGAGATATTTCTTCTTCTTGTTGTTCTTCGTCTGCACAGCTAAGCTCGAACTGGCATTTGCAGCTCGCAATAGTGCAGAGTTATCTCACAGAAAGGGGCCACGGTGTTTCCGTATCTCTATTATGTTGGTGCGGCTTCGGAACTTTTAAATATCTTGATATATCTCGAGAATTACGCATCTGATCAAAAAATATCATAGAACATAAGAAGTAGGAAACTTAATTCTCTACAAAAATGGTCTCTTAACATTTTGCCATAGCTCGCATCGTTTCCGAGATATTTGGAGATCTAATTCAAGGGAAGGGGCCTGACGGACATATTTCGAGATATTTCTTCTTCTTGTTGTTCTTCTTCTGCACAGCTAAAGTGGAAGTTACATTTGCAGCTCGGAATAGTGCAGAGTTATCTCAAAGAAAGAGGCCACGGTGTTTATGTATCTTTATTATGTTGTTGCGGCTTCGGAACCTTTAAATATCTCGATATATCTCGAAAACTACGCATCTGATCAAAAAATATCATAGAACCTAAATTGTAGGGAACGTAATTCTCTACAAAAAAGGTCTCTTATCATTTTGCCATAGCTCGCATCGTTTCCGAGATATTTGCAGATTTACTTCAAGGGAAGGGGCCTGACGGACATATTTCGAGATATTTCTTCTTCTTGTTGTTCTTCTTCTGCACAGCTAAAGTGGAAGTTACATTTGCAGCTCGGAATAGTGCAGAGTTATCTCAAAGAAAGAGGCCACGGTGATTATGTATCTTTATTATGTTGGTGCGGCTTCGGAACCTTTAAATATCTCGATATATCTCGAAAACTACGCATCTGATCAAAAAATATCATAGAACATAAATAGTAGGAAACTTAATTCTCTACAAATAAGGTCTCTTAACATTTTGCCATAGCTCGCTTCGTTTCCGAGATATTTGCAGATTTATCTCAAGGGAAGGGGCCTGACGGACATATTCCGAGATATTTCTTGTGCTTGTTGTGCTTCTTCCGCACAGCTAAGCTCGAACTGGCATTTGCAGCTCGCAATAGTGCAGAGTTATCTCACAGAAAGGGGCCACAGTGTTTCTGTATCTCTATTATGTTGGTGCGGCTGCGGAACTTTTAAATATCTTGATATATCTCGAGAATTACGCATCTGATCAAAAAATATCATAGAACATAAATAGTAGGAAACTTAATTTCCTACAAAAAAGATCTCTTAATATTTTGCCATAGCTCGCATTGTTTCCGAGATATTTGCAGATTTAGCTCAAGGGAAGGGGCCTGACGGACTTAATCCGAGATATTTCTTGTTCTTGTTGTGCTTCTTCTGCACAGCTAAGCTCGAACTGGCATTTGCAGCTCGCAATAGTGCAGAGTTATCTCACAGAAAGGGGCCACGGTGTTTCCGTATCTCTATTATGTTGGTGCGGCTTCGGAACTTTTAAATATCTTGATATATCTCGAAAACTACGCATCTGATCAAAAAATATCATAGAACATAAAAAGTAGGAAACTTACTTCTCTACAAAAAACGTCTCTTAACATTTTGCCATAGCTCGCTTCATTTCCGAGATATTTGCAGATTTATCTCAAGGGAAGGGGCCTAACGGACATATTTCGAGATATTTCTTCTTCTTGTTGTTCTTCTTCTGCACAGCTAAACTGGAAGTGGCATTTCCAGGTCGCAATAGTGCAGAGTTATCTCAAAGAAAGGAGCCACGGTGTTTCTGTATCTCTATTATGTTGGTGCGGCTTCGGAACTTTTAAATATCTTGATATATCTCGAGAACTACGCATCTGATCAAAAAATATCATAGAACATAAAAAGTAGGAAACTTAATTCTCTACAAATAAGATCTCTTAACATTTTGCCATAGCTCGCTTCGTTTCCGAGATATTTGCAGATTTATCTCAAGGGAAGGGGCCTGACGGACATATTTCGAGATATTTCCTCTTCTTGTTGTTCTTCTTCTGCACAGCTAAGCTGGAAGTGGCATTTGCGGCTCGCACTAGTGCAGAGTTATCTCAAAGAAAGGGGCCACGGTGTTTCTGTATCTCTATTATGTTGGTGCAGCTTCAGAACTTTTAAATATCTTGATATATCTCGAGAACTACGCATCTGATCAAAAAGTATAATGGAACATAAAAAGTAGAAAACTTAATTCCCTCCAAAAAGGTCTCTTAACATTTTGCCATAGCTCGCTTCGTTTCCGAGATATTTGCAGATTTATCTCAAGGGAAGGGGCCTGACGGACATATTTCGAGATATTTCTTTTCTTGTTGTTCTTCTTCTGCACAGCTAAGCTGGAAGTGATATTTGCAGCTCGCAATAGTGCAGAGTTATCTCAAAGAAAGGGGCCACGGTGTTTCTGTATCTCTATTATGTTGGTGCGGCTTCTTAACTTTTAAATATCTTGATATATCTCGAGAACTACGCATCTGATCAAAAAATATCATAGAACATAAAAAGTAGCAAACTTAATTCTCTACAAAAAAGGTCTCTTAACATTTTGCTATAGCTCGCTTCGTTTCCGAGATATTTGCAGATTTATCTCAAGGGAAGGGGCCTGACGGACATATTTCGAGATATTTCTTCTTCTTGTTGTTCTTCTTCTGCACAGCTAAACTGGAAGTGGCATTTCCAGCTCGCAATAGTGCAGAGTTATCTCAAAGAAAGGGGCCACGGTGTTTCTGTATCTGTATTATGTTGGTGCGGCTTCGGAACTTTTAAATATCTTGATATATCTCGAGAACTACGCATCTGATCAAAAAATATCATAGAACATAAAAAGTAGGAAACTTAATTTTCTACAAATAAAGTCTCTTAACATTTTGCCATAGCTCGCTTCGTTTCCGAGATATTTGCAGATTTATCTCAAGGGAAGGGGCCTGACGGACATATTTCGAGATATTTCTTCTTCTTGTTGTTCTTCTTCTGCGCAGCTAAGCTGGAAGTGGCATTTACAGCTCGCAATAGTGCAGAGTTATCTCAAAGAAAGGGGCCACGGTGCTTCTGTATCTCTATTATGTTGGTGCGGCTTCGGAACTTTTAAATATCTTGATATATCTCGAGAACTATGCATCTGATCAAAAAATATCATAGAACATAAAAAGTAGGAAACTTAATTCTCTACAAATAAAGTCTCTTAACATTTTGCCATACCTCGCTTCGTTTCCGAGATATTTGCAGATATATCTCAAGGGAAGGGGCCTGACGGACATATTTCGAGATATTTCTTCTTCTTGTTGTTCTTCTTCTGCACAGCTAAGCTGGAAGTGGCATTTGCGGCTCGCACTAGTGCAGAGTTATCTCAAAGAAAGGGGCCACTGTGTTTCTGTATCTCTATTATGTTGGTGCGGCTTCGAAACTTTTAAATATCTTGATATATCTCGAGAACTACGCATCTGATCAAAAAATATCATAGAACATAAAAAGTAGGAAACTTAATTCTCTACAAATAAAGTCTCTTAACATTTTGCCATAGCTCGCTTCGTTTCCGAGATATTTGCAGATATATCTCAAGGGAAGGGGCCTGACGGACATATTTCGAGATATTTCTTCTTCTTGTTGTTCTTCTTCTGCACAGCTAAGCTGGAAGTGGCATTTGCAGCTCGCAGTAGTGCAGAGTTATCTCAAAGAAAGGGGCCACGGTGTTTCTGTATCTGTATTATGTTGGTGCGGCTTCGGAACTTTTAAATATCTTGATATAACCCGAGAACTACGCATCTGATCAAAAAATATCATAGAACATAAAAAGTAGGAAACTTAATTCTCTACAAATAAAGTCTCTTAACATTTTGCCATAGCTCGCTTCGTTTCCGAGATATTTGCAGATTTATCTCAAGGGAAGGGGCCTGACGGACATATTTCGAGATATTTCTTCTTCTTGTTGTTCTTCTTCTGCGCAGCTAAGCTGGAAGTGGCATTTGCGGCTCGCACTAATGCAGAGTTATCTCAAAGAAAGGGGCCACGGTGTTTCTGTATCTCTATTATGTTGGTGCGGCTTCGGAACTTTTAAATATCTTGATATATCTCGAGAAGTACGCATCTGATCAAAAAATATCATAGAACATAAAAAGTAGGAAACTTAATTCTCTACAAAAAAGGTCTCTCAACATTTTGCCATAGCTCGCTTCGTTTCCGAGATATTTGCAGATTCAGCTCAAAGGAACGGGCCTGACGGACATATTTCGAGATATTTCTTCTTCTTGTTGTTCTTCTTCTGCACAGCTAAGCTGGAAGTGGCATTTGCAGCTCGCAATAGTGCAGAGTTATCTCAAAGAAAGGGGCCACGGTGTTTCTGTATCTCTATTATGTTGGTGCGGCTTCGGAACTTTTAAATATCTTGATATATCTCGAGAACTACGCATCTGATCAAAAAATATCATAGAACATAAAAAGTAGGAAACTTAATTCTCTACAAATAAAGTCTCTTAACATTTTGCCATAGCTCGCTTCGTTTCCGAGATATTTGCAGATTTATCTCAAGGGAAGGGGCCTGACGGACATATTTCGAGATATTTCTTCTTCTTGTTGTTCTTCTTCTGCGCAGCTAAGCTGGAAATGGCATTTACAGCTCGCAATAGTGCAGAGTTATCTCAAAGAAAGGGGCCACGGTGTTTCTGTATCTCTATTATGTTGGTGCGGCTTCGGAACTTTTAAATATCTTGATATATCTCGAGAACTATGCATCTGATCAAAAAATATCATAGAACATAAAAAGTAGGAAACTTAATTCTCTACAAATAAAGTCTCTTAACATTTTGCCATACCTCGCTTCGTTTCCGAGATATTTGCAGATATATCTCAAGGGAAGGGGCCTGACGGACATATTTCGAGATATTTCTTCTTCTTGTTGTTCTTCTTCTGCACAGCTAAGCTGGAAGTGGCATTTGCGGCTCGCACTAGTGCAGAGTTATCTCAAAGAAAGGGGCCACGGTGTTTCTGTATCTCTATTATGTTGGTGCGGCTTCGAAACTTTTAAATATCTTGATATATCTCGAGAACTACGCATCTGATCAAAAAATATCATAGAACATAAAAAGTAGGAAACTTAATTCTCTACAAATAAAGTCTCTTAACATTTTGCCATAGCTCGCTTCGTTTCCGAGATATTTGCAGATTTATCTCAAGGGAAGGGGCCTGACGGACATATTTCGAGATATTTCTTCTTCTTGTTGTTCTTCTTCTGCGCAGCTAAGCTGGAAGTGGCATTTGCGGCTCGCACTAATGCAGAGTTATCTCAAAGAAAGGGGCCACGGTGTTTCTGTATCTGTATTATGTTGGTGCGGCTTCGGAACTTTTAAATATCTTGATATATCTCGAGAACTACGCATCTGATCAAAAAATATCATAGAACATAAAAAGTAGGAAACTTAATTCTCTACAAATAAAGTCTCTTAACATTTTGCCATAGCTCGCTTCGTTTCCGAGATATTTGCAGATATATCTCAAGGGAAGAGGCCTGACGGACATATTTCGAGATATTTCTTCTTCTTGTTGTTCTTCTTCTGCACAGCTAAGCTGGAAGTGGCATTTGCGGCTCGCACTAGTGCAGAGTTATCTCAAAGAAAGGGGCCACGGTGTTTCTGTATCTCTATTATGTTGGTGCGGCTTCGAAACTTTTAAATATCTTGATATATCTCGAGATCTACGCATCTGATCAAAAAATGTCATAGAAGATAAAAAGTAGGAAACTTAATTCTCTACAAAAAAGGTCTCTTAACATTTTGCCATAGGTCGCTTCGTTTCCGAGATATTTGCAGATTTATCTCAAGGGAAGGGGCCTGACGGACATATTTCGAGATATTTCTTCTTCTTGTTGTTCTTCTTCTGCACAGCTAAACTGGAAGTGGCATTTCCAGCTCGCAATAGTGCAGAGTTACCTCAAAGGAAGGAGCCACGGTGTTTCTGTATCTCTATTATGTTGGTGCGGCTTCGGTACTTTTAAATATCTTGATATATCTCGAGAACTACGCGTCTGATCAAAAAATATCATAGAACATAAAAAGTAGGAAACATAATTCTCTACAAAAAAGGTCGCTTAACATTTTGCCATAGCTCGCTTCGTTTCCGAGATATTTGCAGATTTATCTCAAGGGAAGGGGCCTGACGGACATATTTCGAGATATTTCTTTTCTTGTTGTTCTTCTTCTGCACAGCTAAGCTGGAAGTGATATTTGCAGCTCGCAATAGTGCAGAGTTATCTCAAAGAAAGGGGCCACGGTGTTTCTGTATCTCTATTATGTTGGTGCGGCTTCTTAACTGTTAAATATCTTGATATATCTCGAGAACTACGCATCTGATCAAAAAATATCATAGAACATAAAAAGTAGGAAACTTAATTCTCTACAAAAAAGGTCTCTTAACATTTTGCTATAGCTCGCTTCGTTTCCGAGATATTTGCAGATTTATCTCAAGGGAAGGGGCCTGACGGACATATTTCGAGATATTTCTTCTTCTTGTTGTTCTTCTTCTGCACAGCTAAACTGGAAGTGGCATTTCCAGCTCGCAATAGTGCAGAGTTATCTCAAAGAAAGGGGCCACGGTGTTTCTGTATCTGTATTATGTTGGTGCGGCTTCGGAACTTTTAAATATCTTGATATATCTCGAGAACTACGCATCTGATCAAAAAATATCATAGAACATAAAAAGTAGGAAACTTAATTGTCTACAAATAAAGTCTCTTAACATTTTGCCATAGCTCGCTTCGTTTCCGAGATATTTGCAGATTTATCTCAAGGGAAGGGGCCTGACGGACATATTTCGAGATATTTCTTCTTCTTGTTGTTCTTCTTCTGCACAGCTAAGCTGGAAGTGGCATTTGCGGCTCGGACTAGTGCAGAGTTATCTCAAAGAAAGGGGCCACGGTGTTTCTGTATCTCTATTATGTTGGTGCGGCTTCGAAACTTTTAAATATCTTGATATATCTCGAGAACTACGCATCTGATCAAAAAATATCATAGAACATAAAAAGTAGGAAACTTAATTCTCTACAAATAAAGTCTCTTAACATTTTGCCATAGTTCGCTTCGTTTCCGAGATATTTGCAGATTTATCTCAAGGGAAGGGGCCTGACGGACATATTTCGAGATATTTCTTCTTCTTGTTGTTCTTCTTCTGCGCAGCTAAGCTGGAAGTGGCATTTGCGGCTCGCACTAATGCAGAGTTATCTCAAAGAAAGGGGCCACGGTGTTTCTGTATCTGTATTATGTTGGTGCGGCTTCGGAACTTTTAAATATCTTGATATATCTCGAGAACTACGCATCTGATCAAAAAATATCATAGAACATAAAAAGTAGGAAACTTAATTCTCTACAAATAAAGTCTCTTAACATTTTGCCATAGCTCGCTTCGTTTCCGAGATATTTGCAGATATATCTCAAGGGAAGGGGCCTGACGGACATATTTCGAGATATTTCTTCTTCTTGTTGTTCTTCTTCTGCACAGCTAAGCTGGAAGTGGCATTTGCGGCTCGCACTAGTGCAGAGTTATCTCAAAGAAAGGGGCCACGGTGTTTCTGTATCTCTATTATGTTGGTGCGGCTTCGAAACTTTTAAATATCTTGATATATCTCGAGATCTACGCATCTGATCAAAAAATGTCATAGAAGATAAAAAGTAGGAAACTTAATTCTCTACAAAAAAGGTCTCTTAACATTTTGCCATAGGTCGCTTCGTTTCCGAGATATTTGCAGATTTATCTCAAGGGAAGGGGCCTGACGGACATATTTCGAGATATTTCTTCTTCTTGTTGTTCTTCTTCTGCACAGCTAAACTGGAAGTGGCATTTCCAGCTCGCAATAGTGCAGAGTTACCTCAAAGGAAGGAGCCACGGTGTTTCTGTATCTCTATTATGTTGGTGCGGCTTCGGTACTTTTAAATATCTTGATATATCTCGAGAACTACGCGTCTGATCAAAAAATATCATAGAACATAAAAAGTAGGAAACATAATTCTCTACAAAAAAGGTCGCTTAACATTTTGCCATAGCTCGCTTCGTTTCCGAGATATTTGCAGATTTATCTCAAGGGAAGGGGCCTGACGGACATATTTCGAGATATTTCTTTTCTTGTTGTTCTTCTTCTGCACAGCTAAGCTGGAAGTGATATTTGCAGCTCGCAATAGTGCAGAGTTATCTCAAAGAAAGGGGCCACGGTGTTTCTGTATCTCTATTATGTTGGTGCGGCTTCTTAACTGTTAAATATCTTGATATATCTCGAGAACTACGCATCTGATCAAAAAATATCATAGAACATAAAAAGTAGGAAACTTAATTCTCTACAAAAAAGGTCTCTTAACATTTTGCTATAGCTCGCTTCGTTTCCGAGATATTTGCAGATTTATCTCAAGGGAAGGGGCCTGACGGACATATTTCGAGATATTTCTTCTTCTTGTTGTTCTTCTTCTGCACAGCTAAACTGGAAGTGGCATTTCCAGCTCGCAATAGTGCAGAGTTATCTCAAAGAAAGGGGCCACGGTGTTTCTGTATCTCTATTATGTTGGTGCGGCTTCGGAACTTTTAAATATCTTGATATATCTCGAGAACTACGCATCTGATCAAAAAATATCATAGAACATAAAAAGTAGGAAACTTAATTCTCTACAAAAAAGGTCTCTTATCATTTTGCCATAGCTCGCTTCGTTTCCGAGATATTTGCAGATTCAGCTCAAAGGAACGGGCCTGACGGACATATTTCGAGATATTTCTTCTTCTTGTTGTTCTTCTTCTGCACAGCTAAGCTGGAAGTGGCATTTGCAGCTCGCAATAGTGCAGAGTTATCTCAAAGAAAGGGGCCACGGTGTTTCTGTATCTCTATTATGTTGGTGCGGCTTCGGAACTTTTAAATATCTTGATATAACCCGAGAACTACGCATCTGATCAAAAAATATCATAGAACATAAAAAGTAGGAAACTTAATTCTCTACAAATAAAGTCTCTTAACATTTTGCCATAGCTCGCTTCGTTTCCGAGATATTTGCAGATTTATCTCAAGGGAAGGGGCCTGACGGACATATTTCGAGATATTTCTTCTTCTTGTTGTTCTTCTTCTGCGCAGCTAAGCTGGAAGTGGCATTTGCGGCTCGCACTAATGCAGAGTTATCTCAAAGAAAGGGGCCACGGTGTTTCTGTATCTCTATTATGTTGGTGCGGCTTCGGAACTTTTAAATATCTTGATATATCTCGAGAAGTACGCATCTGATCAAAAAATATCATAGAACATAAATAGTAGGAAACTTAATTCTCTACAAATAAGGTCTCTTAACATTTTGCCATAGCTCGCTTCGTTTCCGAGATATTTGCAGATTTATCTCAAGGGAAGGGGCCTGACGGACATATTCCGAGATATTTCTTGTGCTTGTTGTGCTTCTTCCGCACAGCTAAGCTCGAACTGGCATTTGCAGCTCGCAATAGTGCAGAGTTATCTCACAGAAAGGGGCCACAGTGTTTCTGTATCTCTATTATGTTGGTGCGGCTGCGGAACTTTTAAATATCTTGATATATCTCGAGAATTACGCATCTGATCAAAAAATATCATAGAACATAAATAGTAGGAAACTTAATTTCCTACAAAAAAGATCTCTTAATATTTTGCCATAGCTCGCATTGTTTCCGAGATATTTGCAGATTTAGCTCAAGGGAAGGGGCCTGACGGACTTAATCCGAGATATTTCTTGTTCTTGTTGTGCTTCTTCTGCACAGCTAAGCTCGAACTGGCATTTGCAGCTCGCAATAGTGCAGAGTTATCTCACAGAAAGGGGCCACGGTGTTTCCGTATCTCTATTATGTTGGTGCGGCTTCGGAACTTTTAAATATCTTGATATATCTCGAAAACTACGCATCTGATAAAAAAATATCATAGAACCTAAATTGTAGGAAACGTAATTCTCTACAAAAAAGGTCTCTTAACATTTTGCCATAGCTCGCTTCGTTTCCGAGATATTTGCAGATTTATCTCAAGGGAAGGGGCCTAACGGACATATTTCGAGATATTTCTTCTTCTTGTTGTTCTTCTTCTGCACAGCTAAACTGGAAGTGGCATTTCAAGCTCGCAATAGTGCAGAGTTATCTCAAAGAAAGGGGCCACGGTGTTTCTGTATCTCTATTATGTTGGTGCGGCTTCGGAACTTTTAAATATCTTGATATATCTCGAGAACTACGCATCTGATCAAAAAATATCATAGAACATAAAAAGTAGGAAACTTACTTCTCTACAAAAAACGTCTCTTAACATTTTGCCATAGCTCGCTTCATTTCCGAGATATTTGCAGATTTATCTCAAGGGAAGGGGCCTAACGGACATATTTCGAGATATTTCTTCTTCTTGTTGTTCTTCTTCTGCACAGCTAAACTGGAAGTGGCATTTCCAGGTCGCAATAGTGCAGAGTTATCTCAAAGAAAGGAGCCACGGTGTTTCTGTATCTCTATTATGTTGGTGCGGCTTCGGAACTTTTAAATATCTTGATATATCTCGAGAACTACGCATCTGATCAAAAAATATCATAGAACATAAAAAGTAGGAAACTTAATTCTCTACAAATAAGATCTCTTAACATTTTGCCATAGCTCGCTTCGTTTCCGAGATATTTGCAGATTTATCTCAAGGGAAGGGGCCTGACGGACATATTTCGAGATATTTCCTCTTCTTGTTGTTCTTCTTCTGCACAGCTAAGCTGGAAGTGGCATTTGCGGCTCGCACTAGTGCAGAGTTATCTCAAAGAAAGGGGCCACGGTGTTTCTGTATCTCTATTATGTTGGTGCAGCTTCAGAACTTTTAAATATCTTGATATATCTCGAGAACTACGCATCTGATCAAAAAGTATAATGGAACATAAAAAGTAGAAAACTTAATTCCCTCCAAAAAGGTCTCTTAACATTTTGCCATAGCTCGCTTCGTTTCCGAGATATTTGCAGATTTATCTCAAGGGAAGGGGCCTGACGGACATATTTCGAGATATTTCTTTTCTTGTTGTTCTTCTTCTGCACAGCTAAGCTGGAAGTGATATTTGCAGCTCGCAATAGTGCAGAGTTATCTCAAAGAAAGGGGCCACGGTGTTTCTGTATCTCTATTATGTTGGTGCGGCTTCTTAACTTTTAAATATCTTGATATATCTCGAGAACTACGCATCTGATCAAAAAATATCATAGAACATAAAAAGTAGCAAACTTAATTCTCTACAAAAAAGGTCTCTTAACATTTTGCTATAGCTCGCTTCGTTTCCGAGATATTTGCAGATTTATCTCAAGGGAAGGGGCCTGACGGACATATTTCGAGATATTTCTTCTTCTTGTTGTTCTTCTTCTGCACAGCTAAACTGGAAGTGGCATTTCCAGCTCGCAATAGTGCAGAGTTATCTCAAAGAAAGGGGCCACGGTGTTTCTGTATCTGTATTATGTTGGTGCGGCTTCGGAACTTTTAAATATCTTGATATATCTCGAGAACTACGCATCTGATCAAAAAATATCATAGAACATAAAAAGTAGGAAACTTAATTTTCTACAAATAAAGTCTCTTAACATTTTGCCATAGCTCGCTTCGTTTCCGAGATATTTGCAGATTTATCTCAAGGGAAGGGGCCTGACGGACATATTTCGAGATATTTCTTCTTCTTGTTGTTCTTCTTCTGCGCAGCTAAGCTGGAAGTGGCATTTACAGCTCGCAATAGTGCAGAGTTACCTCAAAGAAAGGGGCCACGGTGCTTCTGTATCTCTATTATGTTGGTGCGGCTTCGGAACTTTTAAATATCTTGATATATCTCGAGAACTATGCATCTGATCAAAAAATATCATAGAACATAAAAAGTAGGAAACTTAATTCTCTACAAATAAAGTCTCTTAACATTTTGCCATACCTCGCTTCGTTTCCGAGATATTTGCAGATATATCTCAAGGGAAGGGGCCTGACGGACATATTTCGAGATATTTCTTCTTCTTGTTGTTCTTCTTCTGCACAGCTAAGCTGGAAGTGGCATTTGCGGCTCGCACTAGTGCAGAGTTATCTCAAAGAAAGGGGCCACTGTGTTTCTGTATCTCTATTATGTTGGTGCGGCTTCGAAACTTTTAAATATCTTGATATATCTCGAGAACTACGCATCTGATCAAAAAATATCATAGAACATAAAAAGTAGGAAACTTAATTCTCTACAAATAAAGTCTCTTAACATTTTGCCATAGCTCGCTTCGTTTCCGAGATATTTGCAGATATATCTCAAGGGAAGGGGCCTGACGGACATATTTCGAGATATTTCTTCTTCTTGTTGTTCTTCTTCTGCACAGCTAAGCTGGAAGTGGCATTTGCAGCTCGCAGTAGTGCAGAGTTATCTCAAAGAAAGGGGCCACGGTGTTTCTGTATCTGTATTATGTTGGTGCGGTTCGGAACTTTTAAATATCTTGATATAACCCGAGAACTACGCATCTGATCAAAAAATATCATAGAACATAAAAAGTAGGAAACTTAATTCTCTACAAATAAAGTCTCTTAACATTTTGCCATAGCTCGCTTCGTTTCCGAGATATTTGCAGATTTATCTCAAGGGAAGGGGCCTGACGGACATATTTCGAGATATTTCTTCTTCTTGTTGTTCTTCTTCTGCACAGCTAAACTGGAAGTGGCATTTCCAGGTCGCAATAGTGCAGAGTTATCTCAAAGAAAGGAGCCACGGTGTTTCTGTATCTCTATTATGTTGGTGCGGCTTCGGAACTTTTAAATATCTTGATATATCTCGAGAACTACGCATCTGATCAAAAAATATCATAGAACATAAAAAGTAGGAAACTTAATTCTCTACAAATAAGATCTCTTAACATTTTGCCATAGCTCGCTTCGTTTCCGAGATATTTGCAGATTTATCTCAAGGGAAGGGGCCTGACGGACATATTTCGAGATATTTCCTCTTCTTGTTGTTCTTCTTCTGCACAGCTAAGCTGGAAGTGGCATTTGCGGCTCGCACTAGTGCAGAGTTATCTCAAAGAAAGGGGCCACGGTGTTTCTGTATCTCTATTATGTTGGTGCAGCTTCAGAACTTTTAAATATCTTGATATATCTCGAGAACTACGCATCTGATCAAAAAGTATAATGGAACATAAAAAGTAGAAAACTTAATTCCCTCCAAAAAGGTCTCTTAACATTTTGCCATAGCTCGCTTCGTTTCCGAGATATTTGCAGATTTATCTCAAGGGAAGGGGCCTGACGGACATATTTCGAGATATTTCTTTTCTTGTTGTTCTTCTTCTGCACAGCTAAGCTGGAAGTGATATTTGCAGCTCGCAATAGTGCAGAGTTATCTCAAAGAAAGGGGCCACGGTGTTTCTGTATCTCTATTATGTTGGTGCGGCTTCTTAACTTTTAAATATCTTGATATATCTCGAGAACTACGCATCTGATCAAAAAATATCATAGAACATAAAAAGTAGCAAACTTAATTCTCTACAAAAAAGGTCTCTTAACATTTTGCTATAGCTCGCTTCGTTTCCGAGATATTTGCAGATTTATCTCAAGGGAAGGGGCCTGACGGACATATTTCGAGATATTTCTTCTTCTTGTTGTTCTTCTTCTGCACAGCTAAACTGGAAGTGGCATTTCCAGCTCGCAATAGTGCAGAGTTATCTCAAAGAAAGGGGCCACGGTGTTTCTGTATCTGTATTATGTTGGTGCGGCTTCGGAACTTTTAAATATCTTGATATATCTCGAGAACTACGCATCTGATCAAAAAATATCATAGAACATAAAAAGTAGGAAACTTAATTTTCTACAAATAAAGTCTCTTAACATTTTGCCATAGCTCGCTTCGTTTCCGAGATATTTGCAGATTTATCTCAAGGGAAGGGGCCTGACGGACATATTTCGAGATATTTCTTCTTCTTGTTGTTCTTCTTCTGCGCAGCTAAGCTGGAAGTGGCATTTACAGCTCGCAATAGTGCAGAGTTATCTCAAAGAAAGGGGCCACGGTGCTTCTGTATCTCTATTATGTTGGTGCGGCTTCGGAACTTTTAAATATCTTGATATATCTCGAGAACTATGCATCTGATCAAAAAATATCATAGAACATAAAAAGTAGGAAACTTAATTCTCTACAAATAAAGTCTCTTAACATTTTGCCATACCTCGCTTCGTTTCCGAGATATTTGCAGATATATCTCAAGGGAAGGGGCCTGACGGACATATTTCGAGATATTTCTTCTTCTTGTTGTTCTTCTTCTGCACAGCTAAGCTGGAAGTGGCATTTGCGGCTCGCACTAGTGCAGAGTTATCTCAAAGAAAGGGGCCACTGTGTTTCTGTATCTCTATTATGTTGGTGCGGCTTCGAAACTTTTAAATATCTTGATATATCTCGAGAACTACGCATCTGATCAAAAAATATCATAGAACATAAAAAGTAGGAAACTTAATTCTCTACAAATAAAGTCTCTTAACATTTTGCCATAGCTCGCTTCGTTTCCGAGATATTTGCAGATATATCTCAAGGGAAGGGGCCTGACGGACATATTTCGAGATATTTCTTCTTCTTGTTGTTCTTCTTCTGCACAGCTAAGCTGGAAGTGGCATTTGCAGCTCGCAGTAGTGCAGAGTTATCTCAAAGAAAGGGGCCACGGTGTTTCTGTATCTGTATTATGTTGGTGCGGTTCGGAACTTTTAAATATCTTGATATAACCCGAGAACTACGCATCTGATCAAAAAATATCATAGAACATAAAAAGTAGGAAACTTAATTCTCTACAAATAAAGTCTCTTAACATTTTGCCATAGCTCGCTTCGTTTCCGAGATATTTGCAGATTTATCTCAAGGGAAGGGGCCTGACGGACATATTTCGAGATATTTCTTCTTCTTGTTGTTCTTCTTCTGCGCAGCTAAGCTGGAAGTGGCATTTGCGGCTCGCACTAATGCAGAGTTATCTCAAAGAAAGGGGCCACGGTGTTTCTGTATCTCTATTATGTTGGTGCGGCTTCGGAACTTTTAAATATCTTGATATATCTCGAGAAGTACGCATCTGATCAAAAAATATCATAGAACATAAAAAGTAGGAAACTTAATTCTCTACAAAAAAGGTCTCTCAACATTTTGCCATAGCTCGCTTCGTTTCCGAGATATTTGGTGATTTATCTCAAGGGAAGGGGCCTGACGGACATATTTCGAGATATTTCTTCTTCTTGTTGTTCTTCTTCTGCACAGCTAAGCTGGAAGTGGCATTTGCGGCTCGCACTAGTGCAGAGTTATCTCAAAGAAAGGGGCCACGGTGTTTCTGTATCTCTATTATGTTGGTGCGGCTTCGAAACTTTTAAATATCTTGATATATCTCGAGAACTACGCATCTGATCAAAAAATATCATAGAACATAAAAAGTAGGAAACTTAATTCTCTACAAATAAAGTCTCTTAACATTTTGCCATAGCTCGCTTCGTTTCCGAGATATTTGCAGATTTATCTCAAGGGAAGGGGCCTGACGGACATATTTCGAGATATTTCTTCTTCTTGTTGTTCTTCTTCTGCGCAGCTAAGCTGGAAGTGGCATTTGCGGCTCGCACTAATGCAGAGTTATCTCAAAGAAAGGGGCCACGGTGTTTCTGTATCTGTATTATGTTGGTGCGGCTTCGGAACTTTTAAATATCTTGATATATCTCGAGAACTACGCATCTGATCAAAAAATATCATAGAACATAAAAAGTAGGAAACTTAATTCTCTACAAATAAAGTCTCTTAACATTTTGCCATAGCTCGCTTCGTTTCCGAGATATTTGCAGATATATCTCAAGGGAAGAGGCCTGACGGACATATTTCGAGATATTTCTTCTTCTTGTTGTTCTTCTTCTGCACAGCTAAGCTGGAAGTGGCATTTGCGGCTCGCACTAGTGCAGAGTTATCTCAAAGAAAGGGGCCACGGTGTTTCTGTATCTCTATTATGTTGGTGCGGCTTCGAAACTTTTAAATATCTTGATATATCTCGAGATCTACGCATCTGATCAAAAAATGTCATAGAAGATAAAAAGTAGGAAACTTAATTCTCTACAAAAAAGGTCTCTTAACATTTTGCCATAGGTCGCTTCGTTTCCGAGATATTTGCAGATTTATCTCAAGGGAAGGGGCCTGACGGACATATTTCGAGATATTTCTTCTTCTTGTTGTTCTTCTTCTGCACAGCTAAACTGGAAGTGGCATTTCCAGCTCGCAATAGTGCAGAGTTACCTCAAAGGAAGGAGCCACGGTGTTTCTGTATCTCTATTATGTTGGTGCGGCTTCGGTACTTTTAAATATCTTGATATATCTCGAGAACTACGCGTCTGATCAAAAAATATCATAGAACATAAAAAGTAGGAAACATAATTCTCTACAAAAAAGGTCGCTTAACATTTTGCCATAGCTCGCTTCGTTTCCGAGATATTTGCAGATTTATCTCAAGGGAAGGGGCCTGACGGACATATTTCGAGATATTTCTTTTCTTGTTGTTCTTCTTCTGCACAGCTAAGCTGGAAGTGATATTTGCAGCTCGCAATAGTGCAGAGTTATCTCAAAGAAAGGGGCCACGGTGTTTCTGTATCTCTATTATGTTGGTGCGGCTTCTTAACTGTTAAATATCTTGATATATCTCGAGAACTACGCATCTGATCAAAAAATATCATAGAACATAAAAAGTAGGAAACTTAATTCTCTACAAAAAAGGTCTCTTAACATTTTGCTATAGCTCGCTTCGTTTCCGAGATATTTGCAGATTTATCTCAAGGGAAGGGGCCTGACGGACATATTTCGAGATATTTCTTCTTCTTGTTGTTCTTCTTCTGCACAGCTAAACTGGAAGTGGCATTTCCAGCTCGCAATAGTGCAGAGTTATCTCAAAGAAAGGGGCCACGGTGTTTCTGTATCTGTATTATGTTGGTGCGGCTTCGGAACTTTTAAATATCTTGATATATCTCGAGAACTACGCATCTGATCAAAAAATATCATACAACATAAAAAGTAGGAAACTTAATTGTCTACAAATAAAGTCTCTTAACATTTTGCCATAGCTCGCTTCGTTTCCGAGATATTTGCAGATTTATCTCAAGGGAAGGGGCCTGACGGACATATTTCGAGATATTTCTTCTTCTTGTTGTTCTTCATCTGCGCAGCTAAGCTGGAAGTGGCATTTACAGCTCGCAATAGTGCAGAGTTATCTCAAAGAAAGGGGCCACGGTGTTTCTGTATCTCTATTATGTTGGTGCGGCTTCGGAACTTTTAAATATCTTGATATATCTCGAGAACTATGCATCTGATCAAAAAATATCATAGAACATAAAAAGTAGGAAACTTAATTCTCTACAAATAAAGTCTCTTAACATTTTGCCATACCTCGCTTCGTTTCCGAGATATTTGCAGATATATCTCAAGGGAAGGGGCCTGACGGACATATTTCGAGATATTTCTTCTTCTTGTTGTTCTTCTTCTGCACAGCTAAGCTGGAAGTGGCATTTGCGGCTCGGACTAGTGCAGAGTTATCTCAAAGAAAGGGGCCACGGTGTTTCTGTATCTCTATTATGTTGGTGCGGCTTCGAAACTTTTAAATATCTTGATATATCTCGAGAACTACGCATCTGATCAAAAAATATCATAGAACATAAAAAGTAGGAAACTTAATTCTCTACAAATAAAGTCTCTTAACATTTTGCCATAGTTCGCTTCGTTTCCGAGATATTTGCAGATTTATCTCAAGGGAAGGGGCCTGACGGACATAAGTCGAGATATTTCTTCTTCTTGTTGTTCTTCTTCTGCGCAGCTAAGCTGGAAGTGGCATTTGCGGCTCGCACTAATGCAGAGTTATCTCAAAGAAAGGGGCCACGGTGTTTCTGTATCTGTATTATGTTGGTGCGGCTTCGGAACTTTTAAATATCTTGATATATCTCGAGAACTACGCATCTGATCAAAAAATATCATAGAACATAAAAAGTAGGAAACTTAATTCTCTACAAATAAAGTCTCTTAACATTTTGCCATAGCTCGCTTCGTTTCCGAGATATTTGCAGATATATCTCAAGGGAAGGGGCCTGACGGACATATTTCGAGATATTTCTTCTTCTTGTTGTTCTTCTTCTGCACAGCTAAGCTGGAAGTGGCATTTGCGGCTCGCACTAGTGCAGAGTTATCTCAAAGAAAGGGGCCACGGTGTTTCTGTATCTCTATTATGTTGGTGCGGCTTCGAAACTTTTAAATATCTTGATATATCTCGAGATCTACGCATCTGATCAAAAAATGTCATAGAAGATAAAAAGTAGGAAACTTAATTCTCTACAAAAAAGGTCTCTTAACATTTTGCCATAGGTCGCTTCGTTTCCGAGATATTTGCAGATTTATCTCAAGGGAAGGGGCCTGACGGACATATTTCGAGATATTTCTTCTTCTTGTTGTTCTTCTTCTGCACAGCTAAACTGGAAGTGGCATTTCCAGCTCGCAATAGTGCAGAGTTACCTCAAAGGAAGGAGCCACGGTGTTTCTGTATCTCTATTATGTTGGTGCGGCTTCGGTACTTTTAAATATCTTGATATATCTCGAGAACTACGCGTCTGATCAAAAAATATCATAGAACATAAAAAGTAGGAAACATAATTCTCTACAAAAAAGGTCGCTTAACATTTTGCCATAGCTCGCTTCGTTTCCGAGATATTTGCAGATTTATCTCAAGGGAAGGGGCCTGACGGACATATTTCGAGATATTTCTTTTCTTGTTGTTCTTCTTCTGCACAGCTAAGCTGGAAGTGATATTTGCAGCTCGCAATAGTGCAGAGTTATCTCAAAGAAAGGGGCCACGGTGTTTCTGTATCTCTATTATGTTGGTGCGGCTTCTTAACTGTTAAATATCTTGATATATCTCGAGAACTACGCATCTGATCAAAAAATATCATAGAACATAAAAAGTAGGAAACTTAATTCTCTACAAAAAAGGTCTCTTAACATTTTGCTATAGCTCGCTTCGTTTCCGAGATATTTGCAGATTTATCTCAAGGGAAGGGGCCTGACGGACATATTTCGAGATATTTCTTCTTCTTGTTGTTCTTCTTCTGCACAGCTAAACTGGAAGTGGCATTTCCAGCTCGCAATAGTGCAGAGTTATCTCAAAGAAAGGGGCCACGGTGTTTCTGTATCTGTATTATGTTGGTGCGGCTTCGGAACTTTTAAATATCTTGATATATCTCGAGAACTACCCATCTGATCAAAAAATATCATAGAACATAAAAAGTAGGAAACTTAATTGTCTACAAATAAAGTCTCTTAACATTTTGCCATAGCTCGCTTCGTTTCCGAGATATTTGCAGATTTATCTCAAGGGAAGGGGCCTGACGGACATATTTCGAGATATTTCTTCTTCTTGTTGTTCTTCTTCTGCGCAGCTAAGCTGGAAGTGGCATTTACAGCTCGCAATAGTGCAGAGTTATCTCAAAGAAAGGGGCCACGGTGTTTCTGTATCTCTATTATGTTGGTGCGGCTTCGGAACTTTTAAATATCTTGATATATCTCGAGAACTATGCATCTGATCAAAAAATATCATAGAACATAAAAAGTAGGAAACTTAATTCTCTACAAATAAAGTCTCTTAACATTTTGCCATACCTCGCTTCGTTTCCGAGATATTTGCAGATATATCTCAAGGGAAGGGGCCTGACGGACATATTTCGAGATATTTCTTCTTCTTGTTGTTCTTCTTCTGCACAGCTAAGCTGGAAGTGGCATTTGCGGCTCGCACTAGTACAGAGTTATCTCAAAGAAAGGGGCCACGGTGTTTCTGTATCTCTATTATGTTGGTGCGGCTTCGAAACTTTTAAATATCTTGATATATCTCGAGAACTACGCATCTGATCAAAAAATATCATAGAACATAAAAAGTAGGAAACTTAATTCTCTACAAATAAAGTCTCTTAACATTTTGCCATAGCTCGCTTCGTTTCCGAGATATTTGCAGATATATCTCAAGGGAAGGGGCCTGACGGACATATTTCGAGATATTTCTTCTTCTTGTTGTTCTTCTTCTGCACAGCTAAGCTGGAAGTGGCATTTGCAGCTCGCAGTAGTGCAGAGTTATCTCAAAGAAAGGGGCCACGGTGTTTCTGTATCTGTATTATGTTGGTGCGGCTTCGGAACTTTTAAATATCTTGATATAACCCGAGAACTACGGATCTGATCAAAAAATATCATAGAACATAAAAAGTAGGAAACTTAATTCTCTACAAATAAAGTCTCTTAACATTTTGCCATAGCTCGCTTCGTTTCCGAGATATTTGCAGATTTATCTCAAGGGAAGGGGCCTGACGGACATATTTCGAGATATTTCTTCTTCTTGTTGTTCTTCTTCTGCACAGCTAAACTGGAAGTGGCATTTCCAGCTCGCAATAGTGCAGAGTTATCTCAAAGAAAGGGGCCACGGTGTTTCTGTATCTCTATTATGTTGGTGCGGCTTCGGAACTTTTAAATATCTCGATATATCTCGAAAACTACGCTTCTGATCAAAAAATATCATAGAACATAAATTGTAGGAAACGTAATTCTCTACAAGAAAGGTCTCTTAACATTTTGCCATAGCTCGTTTGGTTTCCGAGATATTTGCAGATATATCTCAAGGGAAGGGGCCTGACGGACATATTTCGAGATATTTCTTCTTCTTGTTGTTCTTCTTCTGCACAGCTAAGCTGGAAGTGGCATTTGCGGCTCGCACTAGAGCAGAGTTATCTCAAAGGAAGGGGCCACGGTGTTTCTGTATCTCTATTATGTTGGTGCGGCTTCGGAACTTTTAAATATCTTGATATATCTCGAGAACTACGCATCTGATCAAAAAATATCATAGAACATAAAAAGTAGGAAACTTAATGCTCTACAAATAAAGTCTCTTAACATTTTGCCATAGCTCGCTTCGTTTCCGAGATATTTGCAGATTTATCTCAAGGGAAGGGGCCTGACGGACATATTTCGAGATATTTCTTCTTCTTGTTGTTCTTCTTCTGCACAGCTAAGCTGGAAGTGGCATTTGCGGCTCGCACTAGTGCAGAGTTATCTCAAAGAAAGGGGCCACGGTGTTTCTGTATCTCTATTATGTTGGTGCGGCTTCGGAACTTTTAAATATCTCGATATATCTCGAAAACTACGCTTCTGATCAAAAAATATCATAGAACATAAAAAGTAGGAAACTTAATTCTCTACAAAAAAGGTCTCTTAACATTTTGACATAGCTCGCTTCGTTTCCGAGATATTTGCAGATTTATCTCAAGGGAAGGGGCCTGACGGACATATTTCGAGATATTTCTTCTTCTTGTTGTTCTTCTTCTGCACAGCTAAGCTCGAAGTGGCATTTACAGCTCGGAATAGTGCAGAGTTATCTCAAAGAAAGGGGCCACGGTGTTTCTGTATCTCTATTATGTTGGTGCGGCTTCGGAACTTTTAAATATCTTGATATATCTCGAGAACTACGCATCTGATCAAAAAATATCATAGAACATAAAAAGTAGGAAACTTAATTCTCTACAAAAAAGGTCTCTTAACATTTTGCCATAGCTCGCTTTGTTTCCGAGATATTTGCAGATTTATCTCAACGGAAGGGGCCCGACGGACATATTTCGAGATATTTCTTCTTCTTGTTGTTCTTCTTCTGCACAGCTAAACTGGAAGTGGCATTTCCAGCTCGCAATAGTGCAGAGTTATCTCAAAGAAAGGGGCCACGGTGTTTCTGTATCTCTATTATGTTGGTGCGGTTTCGGAACTTTTAAATATCTTGATATATCTCGAGAACTACGCATCTGATCAAAAAATATCATAGAACATAAAAAGTAGGAAACTTAATTCTCTACAAATAAAGTGTCTTGACATTTTGCCATAGCTCGCTTCGTTTCCGAGATATTTGCAGATTTATCTCAAGGGAAGGGGCCTGACGGACATATTTCGAGATGATTTTTCTTCTTGTTGTTCTTCTTCTGCACAGCTAAGCTGGAAGTGGCATTTGCGGCTCGCACTAGTGCAGAGTTGTCTCAAAGAAAGGGGCCACGGTGTTTCTGTATCTCTATTATGTTGGTGCGGCTGCGGAACTTTTAAATATCTCGATATATCTCCAAAACTACGCTTCTGATCAAAAAATATCATAGAACATAAATTGTACGAAACATAATTCTCTACAAAAAACGTCTCTTAACATTTTGCCATAGCTCGCTTCGTTTCCGAGATATTTGCAGATTTATCTCGAGGGAAGGGGCCTGACGGACATATTTCGACATATTTCTTCTTCTTGTTGTTCTTCTTCTGCACAGCTAAGCTGGAAGTGGCATTTGCGGCTCGCACTAGTGCAGAGTTATCTCAAAGAAAGGGGCCACGGTGTTTCTGTATCTCTATTATGTTGGTGCGGCTTCGGAACTTTTAAATATCTCGATATATCTCCAAAACTACGCTTCTGATCAAAAAATATCATAGAACATAAATTGTACGAAACATAATTCTCTACAAAAAACGTCTCTTAACATTTTGCCATAGCTCGCTTTGTTTCCGAGATATTTGCAGATTTATCTCGAGGGAAGGGGCCTGACGGACATATTTCGACATATTTCTTCTTCTTGTTGTTCTTCTTCTGCACAGCTAAGCTGGAAGTGGCATTTGCGGCTCGCACTAGTGCAGAGTTATCTCAAAGAAAGGGGCCACGGTGTTTCTGTATCTCTATTATGTTGGTGCGGCTTCGGAACTTTTAAATATCTTGATATATCTCGAGAACTACGCATCTGATCAAAAAATATCATAGAACATAAAAAGTAGGAAACTTAATTCTCTACAAATAAAGTCTCTTAACATTTTGCCATAGCTCGCTTCGTTTCCGAGATATTTGCAGATTTATCTCAAGGGAAGGGGCCTGACGGACATATGTCGAGATATTTCTTCTTCTTGTTGTTCTTCTTCTGCACAGCTAAGCTGGAAGTGGCATTTGCGGCTCGTACTAGTGCAGAGTTATCTCAAAGAAAGGGGCCACGGTGTTTCTGTATCTCTATTATGTTGGTGCGGCTTCGGAACTTTTAAATATCTCGATATATCTCGAAAACTACGCTTCTGATCAAAAAATATCATAGAACATAAATTGTAGGAAACGTAATTCTCTACAAAAAAGGTCTCTTAAGATTTTGCCATAGCTCGTTTGGTTTCCGAGATATTTGCAGATATATCTCAAGGGAAGGGGCCTGACGGACATATTTCGAGATATTTCTTCTTCTTGTTGTTCTTCTTCTGCACAGCTAAGCTGGAAGTGGCATTTGCGGCTCGCACTAGTGCAGAGTTATCTCAAAGAAAGGGGCCACGGTGTTTCTGTATCTCTATTATGTTGGTGCGGCTTCGGAACTTTTAAATATCTTGATATATCTCGAGAACTACGCATCTGATCAAAAAATATCATAGAACATAAAAAGTAGGAAACTTAATTCTCTACAAATAAAGTGTCTTGACATTTTGCCATAGCTCGCTTCGTTTCCGAGATATTTGCAGATTTATCTCAAGAGAAGGGGCCTGACGGACATATTTCGAGATGATTTTTCTTCTTGTTGTTCTTCTTCTGCACAGCTAAGCTGGAAGTGGCATTTGCGGCTCGCACTAGTGCAGAGTTATCTCAAAGAAAGGGGCCACGGTGTTTCTGTATCTCTATCATGTTGGTGCGGCTTCGGAACTTTTAAATATCTCGATATATCTCCAAAACTACGCTTCTGATCAAAAAATATCATAGAACATAAATTGTACGAAACATAATTCTCTACAAAAAACGTCTCTTAACATTTTGCCATAGCTCGCTTCGTTTCCGAGATATTTGCAGATATATCTCAAGGGAAGGGGCCTGACGGACATATTTCGAGATATTTCTTCTTCTTGTTGTTCTTCTTCTGCACAGCTAAGCTGGAAGTGGCATTTGCGGCTCGCACTAGTGCAGAGTTATCTCAAAGAAAGGGGCCACGGTGTTTCTGTATCTCTATTATGTTGGTGCGGCTTCGGAACTTTTAAATATCTTGATATATCTCGAGAACCACGCATCTGATCAAAAAATATCATAGAACATAAAAAGTAGCAAACTTAATTCTCTACAAATAAAGTCTCTTAACATTTTGCCATAGCTCGCTTCGTTTCCGAGATATTTGCAGATTTATCTCAAGGGAAGGGGCCTGACGGACATATTTCGAGATATTTCTTCTTCTTGTTGTTCTTCTTCTGCACAGCTAAGCTGGAAGTGGCATTTGCGGCTCGTACTAGTGCAGAGTTATCTCAAAGAAAGGGGCCACGGTGTTTCTGTATCTCTATTATGTTGGTGCGGCTTCGAAACTTTTAAATATCTCGATATATCTCGAAAACTACGCTTCTGATCAAAAAATATCATAGAACATAAATTGTAGGAAACGTAATTCTCTACAAGAAAGGTCTCTTAACATTTTGCCATAGCTCGTTTGGTTTCCGAGATATTTGCAGATATATCTCAAGGGAAGGGGCCTGACGGACATATTTCGAGATATTTCTTCTTCTTGTTGTTCTTCTTCTGCACAGCTAAGCTGGAAGTGGCATTTGCGGCTCGCACTAGTGCAGAGTTATCTCAAAGAAAGGGGCCACGGTGTTTCTGTATCTCTATTATGTTGGTGCGGCTTCGGAACTTTTAAATATCTTGATATATCTCGAGAACTACGCATCTGATCAAAAAATATCATAGAACATAAAAAGTAGGAAACTTAATTCTCTACAAAAAAGGTCTCTTAACATTTTGCCATAGCTCGCTTCGTTTCCGAGATATTTGCAGATTTATCTCAAGGGAAGGGGCCTGACGGACATATTTCGAGATATTTCTTCTTCTTGTTGTTCTTCTCCTGCACAGCTAAACTGGAAGTGGCATTTCCAGCTCGCAATAGTGCAGAGTTATCTCAAAGAAAGGGGCCACGGTGTTTCTGTATCTCTATTATGTTGGTGCGGCTTCGGAACTTTTAAATATCTTGATATATCTCGAGAACTACGCATCTGATCAAAAAATATCATAGAACGTAAAAAGTAGGAAACTTAATTCTCTACAAAAAAGGTCTCTTAACATTTTGCCATAGCTCGCTTCGTTTCCGAGATATTTGCAGATTTATCTCAAGGGAAGGGTCCTGACGGACATATTTCGAGATATTTCTTCTTGTTGTTGTTCTTCTCCTGCACAGCTAAACTGGAAGTGGCATTTCCAGCTCGCAATAGTGCAGAGTTATCTCAAAGAAAGGGGCCACGGTGTTTCTGTATCTCTATTATGTTGGTGCGGCTTCGGAACTTTTAAATATCTTGATATATCTCGAGAACTACGCATCTGATCAAAAAATATCATAGAACATAAAAAGTAGGAAACTTAATTCTCTACAAATAAAGTCTCTTAACATTTTGCCACAGCTCGCTTCGTTTCCGAGATATTTGCAGATTTATCTCAAGGGAAGGGGCCTGACGGACATATTTCGAGATATTTCTTCTTCTTGTTGTTCTTCTTCTGCACAGCTAAGCTGGAAGTGGCATTTGCGGCTCGCACTAGTGCAGAGTTATCCCAAAGAAAGGGGCCACGGTGTTTCTGTATCTCTATTATGTTGGTGCGGCTTCGGAACTTTTAAATATCTTGATATATCTCGAGAACTACGCATCTGATCAATAAATATCATAGAACATAAAAAGTAGGAAACTTAATTCTCTACAAAAAAGGTCTGTTAACATTTTGCCATAGCTCACTTCGTTTCCGAGATATTTGCAGATGTATCTCAAGGGAAGGGGCCTGACGGACATATTTCGAGATATTTCTTCTTCTTGTTGTTCTTCTTCTGCACAGCTAAGCTGGAAGTGGCATTTGCGGCTCGCACTAGTGCAGAGTTATCTCAAAGAAAGGGGCCACGGTGTTTCTGTATCTCTATTATGTTGGTGCGGCTTCGGAACTTTTAAATATCTCGATATATCTCGAAAACTACGCTTCTGATCAAAAAATATCATACAACATAAATTGTAGGAAACAAAATTCTCTACAAAAAATGTCTCTTAACATTTTGCCATAGCTCGCTTCGTTTCCGAGATATTTGCAGATTCAGCTCAAAGGAACGGGCCTGACGGACATATTTCGAGATATTTCTTCTTCTTGTTGTTCTTCTTCTGCACAGCTAAGCTGGAAGTGGCATTTACAGCTCGCAATAGTGCAGAGTTATCTCAAAGAAGGAGGCCACGGTGTTTCTGTACCTCTATTATGTTGGTGCGGCTTCGGAACTTTTAAATATCTTGATATATCTCGAGAACTACGCATCTGAACAAAAGATATCATAGAACATAAAAAGTAGGAAACTTAATTCTCTACAAATAAGGTCTGTTAACATTTTGCCATAGCTCGCTTCGTTTCCAAGATATTTGCAGATTTATCTCAAGGGAAGGGGCCTGACGGACATATTTCGAGATATTTCTTCTTCTTGTTGTTCTTCTTCTGCACAGCTAAGCTGGAAGTGGCATTTGCAGCTCGCAATAGTGCAGAGTTATCTCAAAGAAAGGGGCCACGGTGTTTCTGTATCTCTATTATGTTGGTGCGGCTTCGGAACTTTTAAATATCTTGATATATCTCGAGAACTACGCATCTGATCAAAAAATATCATAGAACATAAAAAGTAGGAAACTTAATTCTCTACAAAAAATGTCTCTTAACATTTTGCCATAGCTCGCTTCGTTTCCGAGATATTTGCAGATTTATCTCAAGGGAAGGGGCCTGACGGACATATTTCGAGATATTTCTTCTTCTTGTTGTTCTTCTTCTGCACAGCTAAACTGGAAGTGGCATTTCCAGCTCGCAATAGTGCAGAGTTATCTCAAAGAAAGGGGCCACGGTGTTTCTGTATCTCTATTATGTTGGTGCGGCTTCGGAACTTTTAAATATCTTGATATATCTCGAGAACTACGTATCTGAACAAAAGATATCATAGAGCATAAAAAGTAGGAAACTTAATTCTCTACAAATAAGGTCTCTTAACATTTTGCCATAGCTCGCTTCGTTTCCGAGATATTTGCAGATTTATCTCAAGGGAAGGGGCCTGACGGACATATTTCGAGATATTTCTTCTTCTTGTTGTTCTTCTTCTGCACAGCGAAGCTGGAAGTGGCATTTGCAGCTCGCAATAGTGCAGAGTTATCTCAAAGAAAGGGGCCACGGTGTTTCTGTATCTCTATTATGTTGGTGCGGCTTCGGAACTTTTAAATATCTCGATATATCTCGAAAACTACGCTTCTGACCAAAAAATATCATAGAACATAAATTGTAGGAAACATAATTCTCTACAAAAAACGTCTCTTAACATTTTGCCATAGCTTGCTTCGTTTCCGAGATATTTGCAGATTTATCTCAAGGGAAGGGGCCTGACGGACATATTTCGAGATATTTCTTCTTCTTGTTGTTCTTCTTCTGCACAGCTAAGCTGGAAGTGGCATTTGCAGCTCGCAATAGTGCAGAGTTATCTCAAAGAAGGAGGCCACGGTGTTTCTGTATCTCTATTATGTTGGTGCGGCTTCGGAACTTTTAAATATCTCGATATATCTCGAAAACTACGCTTCTGATCAAAAATATCATACAACATGAAACGTAGGAAACTTAATTCTCTACAAAAAAGGTCTCTTAACATTTTGCCATAGCTCGCTTGGTTTCCGAGATATTTGCAGATATATCTCAAGGGAAGGGGCCTGACGGACATATTTCGAGATATTTCTTCTTCTTGTTGTTCTTCTTCTGCACAGCTAAGCTGGAAGTGGCATTTGCGGCTCGCACTAGTGCAGGGTTATCTCAAAGAAAGGGACCACGGTGTTTCTGTACCTCTATTATGTTGGTGCGGCTTCGGAACTTTTAAATATCTCGATATATCTCGAAAACTACGCTTCTGATCAAAAAATATCATAGAACATAAATTGTAGGAAACATAATTCTCTACAGAAAAGGTCTCTTAACATTTTGCCATAGCTCGCTTCGTTTCCGAGATATTTGCAGATTTATCTCACGGGAAGGGGCCTGACGGACATATTTCGAGATATTTCTCCTTCTTGTTGTTCTTCTTCTGCACAGGTAAGCTGGAAGTGGCATTTGCAGCTCGCAATAGTGCAGAGTTATCTCAAAGAAAGGGGCCACGGTGTTTCTGTACCTCTATTATGTTGGTGCGGCTTCGGAACTTTTAAATATCTCGATATATCTCGAAAACTACGCTTCTGATCAAAGAATATCATAGAACATAAATTGTAGGGAACATAATTCTCTACAAAAAAGGTCTCTTAACATTTTGCCATAGCTCGCTTCGTTTCCGAGATATTTGCAGATTTATCTCACGGGAAGGGGCCTGACGGACATATTTCGAGATATTTCTCCTTCTTGTTGTTCTTCTTCTGCACAGCTAAGCTGGAAGTGGCATTTGCAGCTCGCAATAGTGCAGAGTTATCTCAAAGAAAGGGGCCACGGTGTTTCTGTATCTCTATTATGTTGGTGCGGCTTCGGAACTTTTAAATATCTTGATATATCTCGAGAACTACGCATCTGATCAAAAAATATCATAGAACATAAAAAGTGGGAAACTTAATTCTCTACAAAAATGGTCTCTTAACATTTTGCCATAGCTCGCTTCGTTTCCGAGATATTTGCAGATATATCTCAAGGGAAGGGGCCTGACGGACATATTTCGAGATATTTCTTCTTCTTGTTGTTCTTCTTCTGCACAGCTAAACTGGAAGTGGCATTTCCAGCTCGCAATAGTGCAGAGTTATCTCAAAGAAAGGGGCCACGGTGTTTCTGTATCTCTATTATGTTGGTGCGGCTTCGGAACTTTTAAATATCTTGATATATCTCGAGAACTACGCATCTGATCAAAAAATATCATAGAACATAAAAAGTAGGAAACTTAATTCTCTACAAAAAAGGTCTCTTAACATTTTGCCATAGCTCGCTTCGTTTCCGAGATATTTGCAGATTTATCTCACGGGAAGGGGCCTGACGGACATATTTCGAGATATTTCTTCTTCTTGTTGTTCTTCTTCTGCACAGCTAAGCTGGAAGTGGCATTTGCGGCTCGCACTAGTGCAGGGTTATCTCAAAGAAAGGGGCCACGGTGTTTCTGTACCTCTATTATGTTGGTGCGGCTTCGGAACTTTTAAATATCTCGATATATCTCGAAAACTACGCTTCTGATCAAAAAATATCATAGAACATAAATTGTAGGAAACATAATTCTCTACAGAAAAGGTCTCTTAACATTTTGCCATAGCTCGCTTCGTTTCCGAGATATTTGCAGATTTATCTCACGGGAAGGGGCCTGACGGACATATTTCGAGATATTTCTTCTTCTTGTTGTTCTTCTTCTGCACAGCTAAGCTGGAAGTGGCATTTGCAGCTCGCAATAGTGCAGAGTTATCTCAAAGAAGGAGGCCACGGTGTTTCTGTATCTCTATTATGTTGGTGCGGCTTCTGAACTTTTAAATATCTCGATATATCTCGAAAACTACGCTTCTGACCAAAAAATATCATAGAACATAAAAAGTAGGAAACCTAATTTTCTACAAAAAGGGTCTCTTAAGATTTTGCCGTAGCTCGCTTCGTTTCCGAGATGTTTGCAGATTTATCTCAAGGGAAGGGGCCTGACGGACATATTTCGAAATATTTCTTCTTCTTGTTGTTCTTCTTCTGCACAGCTAAGCTGGAAGTGGCATTTGCAGCTCGCAATAGTGCAGAGTCATCTCAAAGAAAGGGGCCACAGTGTTTCTGTACCTCTATTATGTTGGTGCGGCTTCGGAACTTTTAAATATCTTGATATATCTCGAGAACTACGCATCTGATCAAAAAATATCATAGAACATAAAAAGTAGGACACTTAATTCTCTACAAAAAAGGTCTCTCAACATTTTGCCATAGCTCGCTTCGTTTCCGAGATATTTGCAGATTTATCTCAAGGGAAGGGGCCTGACGGACATATTTCGAGATATTTCTTCTTCTTGTTGTTCTTCTTCTGCACAGCTAAGCTGGAAGTGGCATTTGCAGCTCGCAATAGTGCAGAGTTATCTCAAAGAAGGAGGCCACGGTGTTTCTGTATCTCTATTATGTTGGTGCGGCTTCGGAACTTTTAAATATCTCGATATATCTCGAAAACTACGCTTCTGACCAAAAAATATCATAGAACATAAATTGTAGGAAACATAATTCCCTACAAAAAACGTCTCTTAACATTTTGCCATAGCTCGCTTCGTTTCCGAGATATTTGCAGATTTATCTCAAGGGAAGGGGCCTGACGGACATATTTCGAGATATTTCTTCTTCTTGTTGTTCTTCTTCTGCACAGCTAAGCTGGAAGTGGCATCTGCAGCTCGCAATAGTGCAGAGTTATCCCAAAGAAAGGGGCCACAGTGTTTCTGTACCTCTATTATGTTGGTGCGGCTTCGGAACTTTTAAATATCTTGATATATCTCGAGAACTACGCATCTGATCAAAAAATATCATAGAACATAAAAAGTAGGACACTTAATTCTCTACAAAAAAGGTCTCTCAACATTTTGCCATAGCTCGCTTCGTTTCCGAGATATTTGCAGATTTATCTCAAGGGAAGGGGCCTGACGGACATATTTCGAGATATTTCTTCTTCTTGTTGTTCTTCTTCTGCACAGCTAAGCTGGAAGTGGCATTTGCGGCTCGCACTAGTGCAGAGTTATCTCAGAGAAAGGGGCCACGGTGTTTCTGTATCTCTATTATGTTGGTGCGGCTTCGGAACTTTTAAATATCTCGATATATCTCGAAAATTACGCTTCTGATCAAAAAATATCATAGAACCTAAATTGTAGGAAACATAATTCTCTACAAAAAACGTCTCTTAACATTTTGCCATAGCTCGCTTCGTTTCCGAAATATTTGCAGATTCAGCTCAAAGGAACGGGCCTGATGGACATATTTCGAGACATTTCTTCTTCTTGTTGTTCTTCTTCTGCACAGCTAAGCTGGAAGTGGCATTTGCAGCTCGCAATAGTGCAGAGTTATCTCAAAGAAAGGGGCCACGGTGTTTCTGTATCTCTATTATGTTGGTGCGGCTTCGAAACTTTTAAGTATCTTGATATATCTCGAGAACTACGCATCTGATCAAAAAATATCATAGAACATAGAAAGTGGGAAACTTAATTCTCTACAAAAAAGGTCTCTTAACATTTTGCCATAGCTCGCTTCGTTTCCGAGATATTTGCAGATTTATCTCAAGGGAAGGGGCCTGACGGACATATTTCGAGATATTTCTTCTTCTTGTTGTTCTTCTTCTGCACAGCTAAGCTGGAAGTGGCATTTGCGGCTCGCACTAGTGCAGAGTTATCTCAAAGAAAGGGGCCACGGTGTTTCTGTATCTCTATTATGTTGGTGCGGCTTCGGAACTTTTAAATATCTGGATATATCTCGAAAATTACGCTTCTGATCAAAAAATATCATAGAACCTAAATTGTAGGAAACATAATTCTCTACAAAAAACGTCTCTTAACATTTTGCAATAGCTCGCTTCGTTTGCGAGATATTTGCAGATTCAGCTGAAAGGAACGGGCCTGATGGACATATTTCGAGATATTTCTTCTTCTTGTTGTTCTTCTTCTGCACAGCTAAGCTGGAAGTGGCATTTGCAGCTCGCAATAGTGCAGAGTTATCTCAAAGAAAGGGGCCACGGTGTTTCTGTATCTCTATTATGTTGGTGCGGCTTCGGAACTTTTAAATATCTTGATATATCTCGAGAACTACGCATCTGATCAAAAAATATCATAGAACATAAAAAGTAGGAAACTTAATTTTTTACAAATAAAGTCTCTTAACATTTTGCCATAGCTCGCTTCGTTTCCGAGATATTTGCAGATTTATCTCAAGGGAAGGGGCCTGACGGACATATTTCGAGATATTTCTTCTTCTTGTTGTTCTTCTTCTGCACAGCTAAGCTGGAAGTGGCATTTGCGGCTCGCACTAGTGCAGAGTTATCTCAGAGAAAGGGGCCACGGTGTTTCTGTATCTCTATTATGTTGGTGCGGCTTCGGAACTTTTAAATATCTCGATATATCTCGAAAATTACGCTTCTGATCAAAAAATATCATAGAACCTAAATTGTAGGAAACATAATTCTCTACAAAAAACGTCTCTTAACATTTTGCCATAGCTCGCTTCGTTTCCGAGATATTTGCAGATTCAGCTCAAAGGAACGGGCCTGATGGACATATTTCGAGACATTTCTTCTTCTTGTTGTTCTTCTTCTGCACAGCTAAGCTGGAAGTGGCATTTGCGGCTCGCACTAGTGCAGAGTTATCTCAAAGAAAGGGGCCACGGTGTTTCTGTATCTCTATTTTGTTGGTGCGGCTTCGGAACTTTTAAATATCTTGATATATCTCGAGAACTACGCATCTGATGAAAAAATATCATAGAACATAAATAGTAGGAAACTTAATTCTCTACAAAAAAGGTCTCTCAATATTTTGCCATAGCTCGCTTCGTTTCCGAGATATTTGCACATTTATCTCAAGGGAAGGGGCCTAACGGACATATTTCGAGATATTTCTTCTTCTTGTTGTTCTTCTTCTGCACAGCTAAGCTGGAAGTGGCATTTGCGGCTCGCACTAGTGCAGAGTTATCTGAAAGAAAGGGGCCACGGTGTTTCTGTATCGCTATTATGTTGGTGCGGCTTCGGAACTTTTAAATATCTTGATATATCTCGAGAACTACGCATCTGATCAAAAAATATCATAGAACATGAAAAGTAGGAAACTTAATTCTCTACAAAAAAGGTCTCTTAACATTTTGCCATAGCTCGCTTCGTTTCCGAGATATTTGCAGATACATCTCAAGGGAAGGGGCCTGACGGACATATTTCGAGATATTTCTTCTTCTTGTTGTTCTTCTTCTGCACAGCTAAGCTGGAAGTGGCATTTGCAGCTCGCAATAGTGCAAAGTTATCTCAAAGAAAGGGGCCACGGTGTTTCTGTATCTCCATTATGTTGGTGCGGCTTCGGAACTTTTAAATATCTTGATATATCTCGAGAACTACGCATCTGATCAAAAAATATCATACAACATAAAAAGTAGGAAACTTAATTCTCTACAAAAAAGGTCTCTTAACATTTTGCCATAGCTCGCTTCGGTTCCGAGATATTTGCAGATATATCTCAAGGGAAGGGGCCTGACGGACATATTTCGAGATATTTCTTCTTCTTGTTGTTCTTCTTCTGCACAGCTAAGCTGGAAGTGGCATTTGCAGCTCGCAATAGTGCAGAGTTATCTCAAAGAAAGGGGCCACGGTGTTTCTGTATCTCTATTATGTTGGTGCGGCTTCGGCACTTTTAAATATCTTGATATATCTCGAGAACTACGCATCTGATCAAAAAATATCATACAACATAAAAAGTAGGAAACTTAATTCTCTACAAAAAAGGCCTCTTAACATTTTGCCATAGCTCGCTTCGTTTCCGAGATATTTGCAGATATATCTCAAGGGAAGGGGCCTGACGGACATATTTCGAGATATTTCTTCTTCTTGTTGTTCTTCTTCTGCACAGCTAAGCTGGAAGTGGCATTTGCAGCTCGCAATAGTGCAGAGTTATCTCAAAGAAAGGGGCCACGGTGTTTCTGTATCTCTATTATGTTGGTGCGGCTTTGGAACTTTTAAATATGTTGATATATCTCGAGAACTACGCATCTGATCAAAAAATATCATAGAAGATAAAAAGTAGGAAACTTAATTCTCTACAAAAAAGGTCTCTTAACATTTTGCCATAGCTCGCTTCGTTTCCGAGATATTTGCAGATTTATCTCAAGGGAAGGGCCCTGACGGACATATTTCGAGATATTTCTTCTTCTTGTTGTTCTTCTTCTGCACAGCTAAGCTGGAAGTGGTATTTGCAGCTCGCAATAGTGCAGAGTTATCTCAAAGAAAGGGGCCACGGTGTTTCTGTATCTCTATTATGTTGGTGCGGCTTCGGAACTTTTAAATATCTTGATATATCTCGAGAACTACGCATCTGATTAAAAAATATCATAGAACATAACAAGTAGGAAACTTAATTCTCTACAAAAAACGTCTCTTAACATTTTGCCATAGCTCGCTTCGTTTCCGAGATATTTGCAGATTCAGCTCAAAGGAACGGGCCTGACGGACATATTTCGAGATATTTCTTCTTCTTGTTGTTCTTCTTCTGCACAGCTAAGCTGGAAGTGGCATTTGCGGCTCGCACTAGTGCAGAGTTATCTCAAAGAAAGGGGCCACGGTGTTTCTGAATCTCTATTATGTTGGTGCGGCTTCGGAACTTTTAAATATCTCGATATATCTCGAAAACTACGCTTCTGATCAAAAAATATCATAGAACATAAATTGTAGGAAACATAATTCTCTACGAAAAACGTCTCTTAACATTTTGCCATAGCTCGCTTCGTTTCCGAGATATTTGCAGATATATCTCAAGGGAAGGGGCCTGACGGACATATTTCGAGATATTTCTTCTTCTTGTTGTTCTTCTTCTGCACAGCTAAGCTGGAAGTGGCATTTGCAGCTCGCAATAGTGCGGAGTTATCTCAAAGAAAGGGGCCACGGTGTTTCTGTATCTCTATTATGTTGGTGCGGCTTCGAAACTTTTAAGTATCTTGATATATCTCGAGAACTACGCATCTGATCAAAAAATATCATAGAACATAAAAAGTAGGAAACTTAATTCTCTACAAAAAAGGTCTCTTAACATTTTGCCATAGCTCGCTTCGTTTCCGAGATATTTGCAGATTTATCTCAAGGGAAGGGGCCTGACGGACATATTTCGAGATATTTCTTCTTCTTGTTGTTCTTCTTCTGCACAGCTAAGCTGGAAGTGGCATTTGCGGCTCGCACTAGTGCAGAGTTATCTCAGAGAAAGGGGCCACGGTGTTTCTGTATCTCTATTATGTTGGTGCGGCTTCGGAACTTTTAAATATCTCGATATATCTCGAAAATTACGCTTCTGATCAAAAAATATCATAGAACCTAAATTGTAGGAAACATAATTCTCTACAAAAAACGTCTCTTAACATTTTGCCATAGCTCGCTTCGTTTCCGAAATATTTGCAGATTCAGCTCAAAGGAACGGGCCTGATGGACATATTTCGAGACATTCCTTCTTCTTGTTGTTCTTCTTCTGCACAGCTAAGCTGGAAGTGGCATTTGCAGCTCGCAATAGTGCAGAGTTATCTCAAAGAAAGGGGCCACGGTGTTTCTGTATCTCTATTATGTTGGTGCGGCTTCGAAACTTTTAAGTATCTTGATATATCTCGAGAACTACGCATCTGATCAAAAAATATCATAGAACATAGAAAGTGGGAAACTTAATTCTCTACAAAAAAGGTCTCTTAACATTTTGCCATAGCTCGCTTCGTTTCCGAGATATTTGCAGATTTATCTCAAGGGAAGGGGCCTGATGGACATATTTCGAGATATTTCTTCTTCTTGTTGTTCTTCTTCTGCACAGCTAAGCTGGAAGTGGCATTTGCGGCTCGCACTAGTGCAGAGTTATCTCAAAGAAAGGGGCCACGGTGTTTCTGTATCTCTATTATGTTGGTGCGGCTTCGGAACTTTTAAATATCTGGATATATCTCGAAAATAACGCTTCTGATCAAAAAATATCATAGAACCTAAATTGTAGGAAACATAATTCTCTACAAAAAACGTCTCTTAACATTTTACAATAGCTCGCTTCGTTTGCGAGATATTTGCAGATTCAGCTGAAAGGAACGGGCCTGATGGACATATTTCGAGATACTTCTTCTTCTTGTTGTTCTTCTTCTGCACAGCTAAGCTGGAAGTGGCATTTGCAGCTCGCAATAGTGCAGAGTTATCTCAAAGAAAGGGGCCACGGTGTTTCTGTATCTCTATTATGTTGGTGCGGCTTCGGAACTTTTAAATATCTTGATATATCTCGAGAACTACGCATCTGATCAAAAAATATCATAGAACATAAAAAGTAGGAAACTTAATTTTTTACAAATAAAGTCTCTTAACATTTTGCCATAGCTCGCTTCGTTTCCGAGATATTTGCAGATTTATCTCAAGGGAAGGGGCCTGACGGACATATTTCGAGATATTTCTTCTTCTTGTTGTTCTTCTTCTGCACAGCTAAGCTGGAAGTGGCATTTGCGGCTCGCACTAGTGCAGAGTTATCTCAGAGAAAGGGGCCACGGTGTTTCTGTATCTCTATTATGTTGGTGCGGCTTCGGAACTTTTAAATATCTCGATATATCTCGAAAATTACGCTTCTGATCAAAAAATATCATAGAACCTAAATTGTAGGAAACATAATTCTCTACAAAAAACGTCTCTTAACATTTTGCCATAGCTCGCTTCGTTTCCGAGATATTTGCAGATTCAGCTCAAAGGAACGGGCCTGATGGACATATTTCGAGACATTTCTTCTTCTTGTTGTTCTTCTTCTGCACAGCTAAGCTGGAAGTGGCATTTGCGGCTCGCACTAGTGCAGAGTTATCTCAAAGAAAGGGGCCACGGTGTTTCTGTATCTCTATTTTGTTGGTGCGGCTTCGGAACTTTTAAATATCTTGATATATCTCGAGAACTACGCATCTGATGAAAAAATATCATAGAACATAAATAGTAGGAAACTTAATTCTCTACAAAAAAGGTCTCTCAATATTTTGCCATAGCTCGCTTCGTTTCCGAGATATTTGCACATTTATCTCAAGGGAAGGGGCCTAACGGACATATTTCGAGATATTTCTTCTTCTTGTTGTTCTTCTTCTGCACAGCTAAGCTGGAAGTGGCATTTGCGGCTCGCACTAGTGCAGAGTTATCTGAAAGAAAGGGGCCACGGTGTTTCTGTATCGCTATTATGTTGGTGCGGCTTCGGAACTTTTAAATATCTTGATATATCTCGAGAACTACGCATCTGATCAAAAAATATCATAGAACATGAAAAGTAGGAAACTTAATTCTCTACAAAAAAGGTCTCTTAACATTTTGCCATAGCTCGCTTCGTTTCCGAGATATTTGCAGATACATCTCAAGGGAAGGGGCCTGACGGACATATTTCGAGATATTTCTTCTTCTTGTTGTTCTTCTTCTGCACAGCTAAGCTGGAAGTGGCATTTGCAGCTCGCAATAGTGCAAAGTTATCTCAAAGAAAGGGGCCACGGTGTTTCTGTATCTCCATTATGTTGGTGCGGCTTCGGAACTTTTAAATATCTTGATATATCTCGAGAACTACGCATCTGATCAAAAAATATCATACAACATAAAAAGTAGGAAACTTAATTCTCTACAAAAAAGGTCTCTTAACATTTTGCCATAGCTCGCTTCGTTTCCGAGATATTTGCAGATACATCTCAAGGGAAGGGGCCTGACGGACATATTTCGAGATATTTCTTCTTCTTGTTGTTCTTCTTCTGCACAGCTAAGCTGGAAGTGGCATTTGCAGCTCGCAATAGTGCAGAGTTATCTCAAAGAAAGGGGCCACGGTGTTTCTGTATCTCTATTATGTTGGTGCGGCTTCGGAACTTTTAAATATCTTGATATATCTCGAGAACTACGCATCTGATTAAAAAATATCATAGAACATAACAAGTAGGAAACTTAATTCTCTACAAAAAACGTCTCTTAACATTTTGCCATAGCTCGCTTCGTTTCCGAGATATTTGCAGATTCAGCTCAAAGGAACGGGCCTGACGGACATATTTCGAGATATTTCTTCTTCTTGTTGTTCTTCTTCTGCACAGCTAAGCTGGAAGTGGCATTTGCGGCTCGCACTAGTGCAGAGTTATCTCAAAGAAAGGGGCCACGGTGTTTCTGAATCTCTATTATGTTGGTGCGGCTTCGGAACTTTTAAATATCTCGATATATCTCGAAAACTACGCTTCTGATCAAAAAATATCATAGAACATAAATTGTAGGAAACATAATTCTCTACGAAAAACGTCTCTTAACATTTTGCCATAGCTCGCTTCGTTTCCGAGATATTTGCAGATATATCTCAAGGGAAGGGGCCTGACGGACATATTTCGAGATATTTCTTCTTCTTGTTGTTCTTCTTCTGCACAGCTAAGCTGGAAGTGGCACTTGCAGCTCGCAATAGTGCAGAGTTATCTCAAAGAAAGGGGCCACGGTGTTTCTGTATCTCTATTATGTTGGTGCGGCTTCGGAACTTTTAAATATCTTGATATATCTCGAGAACTACGCATCTGATTAAAAAATATCATAGAACATAACAAGTAGGAAACTTAATTCTCTACAAAAAACGTCTCTTAACATTTTGCCATAGCTCGCTTCGTTTCCGAGATATTTGCAGATTCAGCTCAAAGGAACGGGCCTGACGGACATATTTCGAGATATTTCTTCTTCTTGTTGTTCTTCTTCTGCACAGCTAAGCTGGAAGTGGCATTTGCGGCTCGCACTAGTGCAGAGTTATCTCAAAGAAAGGGGCCACGGTGTTTCTGAATCTCTATTATGTTGGTGCGGCTTCGGAACTTTTAAATATCTCGATATATCTCGAAAACTACGCTTCTGATCAAAAAATATCATAGAACATAAATTGTAGGAAACATAATTCTCTACGAAAAACGTCTCTTAACATTTTGCCATAGCTCGCTTCGTTTCCGAGATATTTGCAGATATATCTCAAGGGAAGGGGCCTGACGGACATATTTCGAGATATTTCTTCTTCTTGTTGTTCTTCTTCTGCACAGCTAAGCTGGAAGTGGCACTTGCAGCTCGCAATAGTGCAGAGTTATCTCAAAGAATGGGGCCACGGTGTTTCTGTATCTCTATTATGTTGGTGCGGCCACGGATCTTTTAAATATCTTGATATATCTCGAGAACTACGCATCTGATCAAAAAATATCATAGAACATAAAAAGTAGGAAACTTAATTCTCTACAAAAAAGGTCTCTTAACATTTTGCCATAGCTCGCTTCGTTTCCGAGATATTTGCAGATATATCTCAAGGGAAGGGGCCTGACGGACATATTTCGAGATATTTCTTCTTCTTGTTGTTCTTCTTCTGCACAGCTAAACTGGAAGTGGCATTTCCAGCTCGCAATAGTGCAGAGTTATCTCAAAGAAAGGGGCCACGGTGTTTCTGTATCTCTATTATGTTGGTGCGGCTTCGGAACTTTTAAATATCTTGATATATCTCGAGAACTACGCATCTCATCAAAAAATATCATAGAACATAAAAAGTAGGTAACTTAATACTCTACAAAAAAGGTCTCTTAACATTTTGCCATAGCTCGCTTCGTTTCCGAGATATTTGCAGATTTATCTCAAGGGAAGGGGCCTGACGGACATATTTCGAGATATTTCTTCTTCTTGTTGTTCTTCTTCTGCACAGCTAAGCTGGAAGTGGCATTTACAGCTCGCAATAGTGCAGAGTTATCTCAAAGATAGGGGCCACGGTGTTTCTGTATCTCTATTATGTTGGTGCGGCTTCGGAACTTTTAAATATCTTGATATATCTCGAGAACTACGCATCTGATCAAAAAATATCATAGAACATAAAAAGTAGGAAACTTAATTCTCTACAAAAAAGGTCTCTCAATAGTTTGCCATAGCTCGCTTCGTTTCCGAGATATTTGCACATTTATCTCAAGGGAAGGGGCCTAACGGACATATTTCGAGATATTTCTTCTTCTTGTTGTTCTTCTTCTGCACAGCTAAGCTGGAAGTGGCATTTGCGGCTCGCACTAGTGCAGAGTTATCTGAAAGAAAGGGGCCACGGTGTTTCTGTATCGCTATTATGTTGGTGCGGCTTCGGAACTTTTAAATATCTTGATATATCTCGAGAACTACGCATCTGATCAAAAAATATCATAGAACATGAAAGGTAGGAAACTTAATTCTCTACAAAAAAGGTCTCTTAACATTTTGCCATAGCTCGCTTCGTTTCCGAGATATTTGCAGATTTATCTCAAGGGAAGGGGCCTGACGGACATATTTCGAGATATTTCTTCTTCTTGTTGTTCTTCTTCTGCACAGCTAAGCTGGAAGTGGCATTTGCAGCTCGCAATAGTGCAGAGTTATCTCAAAGAAAGGGGCCACGGTGTTTCTGTATCTCTATTATGTTGGTGCGGCTTCGGAACTTTTAAATATCTTGATATATCTCGAGAACTACGCATGTGATCAAAAAATATCATACAACATAAAAAGTAGGAAACTTAATTCTCTACAAAAAAGGCCTCTTAACATTTTGCCATAGCTCGCTTGGTTTCCGAGATATTTGCAGATTTATCTCAAGGGAAGGGGCCTAACGGACATATTTCGAGATATTTCTTCTTCTTGTTGTTCTTCTTCTGCACAGCTAAACTGGAAGTGGCATTTCCAGCTCGCAATAGTGCAGAGATATCCCAAAGAAAGGGGCCACGGTGTTTCTGTATCTCTATTATGTTGGTGCGGCTTCGGAACTTTTAAATATCTTGATATATCTCGAGGACTACGCATCTGATCAAAAAATATTATACAACATAAAAAGTAGGAAACTTAATTCTCTACAAAAAAGGTCTCTTAACATTTTGCCTTAGCTCGCTTCGTTTCCGAGATATTTGCAGATTTATCTCAAGGGAAGGTGCCTGACGGACATATTTCGAGATATTTCTTCTTCTTGTTGTTCTTCTTCTGCACAGCTAAGCTGGAAGTGGCATTTGCAGCTCGCAATAGTGCAGAGTTATCTCAAAGAAAGGGGCCACGGTGTTTCTGTATCTCTATTATGTTGGTGCGGCTTCGGAACTTTTAAATATCTTGATATATCTCGAGTACTACGCATCTGATCAAAAAATATCATAGAACATAAAAGGTAGGAAACGTAATTCTCCACAAAAAAGGTCTTTTAACATTTTGCCATAGCTCGGATCGTTTGCGAGATATTTGGAGATTTAGCTCAAGGGAAGGGGCCTGACGTACATATTCCGAGATATTTCTTGACCTTGTTGTGCTTCTTCTGCACAGCTAAGCTGGAAGTGGCATTTGCAGCTCGCAATAGTGCAGAGTTATCTCAAAGAAAGGGGCCACGGTGTTTCTGTATCTCTATTATGTTGGTGCGGCTTCGGAACTTTTAAATATCTTGATATATCTCGAGAACTACGCATCTGATCAAAAAATATCATAGAACATAAAAAGTAGGAAACTTAATTCTCTACAAAAAAGGTCTCTTAACATTTTGCCATAGCTCGCTTCGTTTCCGAGATATTTGCAGATTTATCTCAAGGGAAGGGGCCTGACGGACATATTTCGAGATATTTCTTCTTCTTGTTGTTCTTCTGCACAGCTAAGCTGGAAGTGGCATTTACAGCTCGCAATAGTGCAGAGTTATCTCAAAGAAAGGGGCCACGGTGTTGCTGTATCTCTATTATGTTGGTGCGGCTTCGGAACTTTTAAATATCTTGATATATCTCGAGAACTACGCATCTGATCAAAAAATATCATACTACATAAAAAGTAGGAAACTTAATTCTCTACAAGAAAGGTCTCTAAACATTTTGCCATAGCTCGCTTCGTTTCCGAGATATTTGCAGATTTATCTCAAGGGAAGGGGCCTGACGGACATATTTCGAGATATTTCTTCTTGTTGTTCTTCTTCTGCACAGCTAAGCTGGAAGTGGCATTTGCGGCTCGCACTAGTGCAGAGTTATCTCAAAGAAAGGGGACACGGTGTTTCTGTATCTCTATTATGTTGGTGCGGCTTCGGAACTTTTAAATATCTTGGTATATCTCGAGAACTACGCTTCTGATCAACAAATATCATAGAACATAAATCGTAGGAAACTTAATTCTCTACAAATAAAGTCTCTTAACATTTTGCCATAGCTCGCTTCGTTTCCGAGATATTTGCAGATTTATCTCAAGGGAAGGGGCCTGACGGACATATTTCGAGATATTTCTTCTTCTTGTTGTTCTTCTTCTGCACAGCTAAGCTGGAAGTGGCATTTGCAGCTCGCAATAGTGCAGAGTTATCTCAAAGAAAGGGGCCACGGTGTTTCTGTATCTCTATTATGTTGGTGCGGCTTCGGAACTGTTAAATATCTTGATATATCTCGAGAACTACGCACCTGATCAAAAAATATCATAGAACATAAAGTGTAGGAAACATAATTCTCTACAAAAAAGGTGTCTTAACATTTTGCCATAGCTCGCTTCGTTTCCGAGATATTTGCAGATTTATCTCAAGGGAAGGGGCCTGACGGAAATATTTCGAGATATTTCTTCTTCTTGTTGTTCTTCTTCTGCACAGCTAAACTGGAAGTGGCATTTCCAGCTCGCAATAGCGCAGAGTTATCTCAAAGAAAGGGGCCACGGTGTTTCTGTATCTCTATTATGTTGGTGCGGCTTCGGAGCTTTTAAATATCTTGATACTTCTCGAGAACTACGCATCTGATCAAAAAATATCAGAGAACATAAAAAGTAGGAAACTTAATTCTCTACAAAAAAGGTCTCTAAACGTTTTGCCATAGCTCGCTTCGTTTCCGAGATATTTGCAGATTTATCTCAAGGGAAGGGGCCTAACGGACATATTTCGAGATATTTCTTCTTCTTGTTGTTCTTCTTCTTCACAGCTAAGCTGGAAGTGGCATTTGCAGCTCGCAATAGTGCAGAGTTATCTCAAAGAAAGGGGCCACGGTGTTTCTGTATCTCCATTATGTTGGTGCGGCTTCGGAACTTTTAAATATCTTGATATATCTCGAGAACTACGCATCTCATCAAAAAATATCATAGAACATAAAAAGTAGGAAACTTAATTCTTTACAAATAAAGTCTCTTACCATTTTGCCATAGCTCGCTTCGTTTCCGAGATATTTGCAGATTTATCTCAAGGGAAGGGGCCTGACGGACATATTTCGAGATATTTCTTCTTCTTGTTGTTCTTCTTCTGCACAGCTAAGCTGGAAGTGGCATTTGCAGCTCGCAATAGTGCAGAGTTATCTCAAAGAAAGGGGCCCCGGTTTTTCTGTATCTCTATTATGTTGGTGCGGCTTCGGAACTGTTAAATATCTTGATATATCTCGAGAACTACGCACCTGATCAAAAAATATCATAGAACATAAAGTGTAGGAAACATAATTCTCTACAAAAAAGGTCTCTTAACATTTTGCCATAGCTCGTTTCGTTTCCGAGATATTTGCAGATATATCTCAAGGGAAGGGGCCTGACGGACATATTTCGAGATATATCTTCTTCTTGTTGTTCTTCTTCTGCACAGCTAAACTGGAAGTGGCATTTCCAGCTCGCAATAGCGCAGAGTTATCTCAAAGAAAGGGGCCACGGTGTTTCTGTATCTCTATTATGTTGGTGCGGCTTCGGAATTTTTAAATATCTCGATATATCTCGAAAACTACGCTTCTGATCAAAAAATATCATAGAACATAAATTATAGTAAACATAATTCTCTACAAAAAAGGTCTCTTAACATTTTGCCATAGCTCGCTTCGTTAACGAGATATTTGCAGATTTCTCTCAAGGGAAGGGGCCTGACGGACATATTTCGAGATATTTCTTCTTCTTGTTGTTCTTCTTCTGCACAGCTAAACTGGAAGTGGCATTTCCAGCTCGCAATAGCGCAGAGTTATCTCAAAGAAAGGGGCCACGGTGTTTCTGTATCTCTATTATGTTGGTGCGGCTTCGGAGCTTTTAAATATCTTGATACATCTCGAGAACTACGCATCTGATCAAAAAATATCATAGAACATAAAAAGTAGGAAACTTAATTCTCTACAAAAAAGGTCTCTTAACATTTTGCCATAGCTCGCTTCGTTTCCGAGATATTTGCAGATTTATCTCAAGGGAAGGGGCCTGACGGACATATTTCGAGATATTTCTTCTTCTTGTTGTTCTTCTTCTGCACAGCTAAGCTGGAAGTGGCATTTGCAGCTGGCAATAGTGCAGAGTTATCTCAAAGGAAGAGGCCACGGTGTTTCTGTACCTCTATTAGGTTGGTGCAGCTTCGGAACTTTTAAATATCTTGATATATCTCGAGAACTACGCATCTGATCAAAAAATATCATAGAAGATAAAAAGTAGGAAACTTAATTCTCTACAAAAAAGGTCTCTTAACATTTTGCCATAGCTCGCTTCGTTTCCGAGATATTTGCAGATTTATCTCAAGGGAAGGGGCCTAACGGACATATTTCGAGATATTTCTTCTTCTTGATGTTCTTCTTCTTCACAGCTAAGCTGGAAGTGGCATTTGCAGCTCGCAATAGTGCAGAGTTATCTCAAAGAAAGGGGCCACGGTGTTTCTGTATCTCTGTTATGTTGGTGCGGCTTCGGGACTTTTAAATATCTTGATATATTTCGAGAACTACGCATCTGATCAAAAAATATCATAGAACATAAAAAGTAGGAAACTTAATTCTCTACAAAAAAGGTCTCTTAACATTTTGCCATAGCTCGCTTCGTTTCCGAGATATTTGCAGATTTATCTGAAGGGAAGGGGCCTGACGGACATATTTCGAGATATTTCTTCTTCTTGTTGTTCTTCTTCTGCACAGCTAAACTGGAGGTGGCATTTCAAGCTCGCAATAGTGCAGAGTTATCTCAAAGAAAGGGGCCACGGTGTTTCTGTATCTCTATTATGTTGGTGCGGCTTCGGAACTTTTAAATATCTCGATATATCTCGAAAACTACGCATCTGATCAAAAAATATCATAGAACATAAAAAGTAGGAAACTTAATTCTCTACAAAAAAGGTCTCTTAACATTTTGCCATAGCTCGCTTCGTTTCCGAGACATTTGCAGATTTATCTCAAGGGAAGGGGCCTGACGGACATATTTCGAGATATTTCTTCTTCTTGTTGTTCTTCTTCTGCACAGCTAAACTGGAAGTGGCATTTCCAGCTCGCAATAGTGCAGAGTTATCTCAAAGAAAGGGGCCACGGTGTTTCTGTATCTCTATTATGTTGGTGCGGCTTCGGAACTTTTAAATATCTCGATATATCTCGAAAACTACGCTTCTGATCAAAAAATATCATAGAACATAAATTGTAGGAAACATAATTCTCTACAAAAAACGTCTCTTAACATTTTGCCATAGCTCGCTTCGTTTCCGAGATATTTGCAGATTCAGCTCAAAGGAACGGGCCTGATGGACATATTTCGAGATATTTCTTCTTCTTGTTGTTCTTCTTCTGCACAGCTAAGCTGGAAGTGGCATTTGCGGCTCGCACTAGTGCAGAGTTATCTCAAAGAAAGGGACCACGGTGTTTCTGTATCTCTATTATGTTGGTGCGGCTTCGGAACTGTTAAATATCTTGATATATCTCGAGAACTACGCACCTGATCAAAAAATATCATAGAACATAAAGTGTAGGAAACATAATTCTCTACAAAAAAGGTCTCTTAACATTTTGCCATAGCTCGTTTCGTTTCCGAGATATTTGCAGATATATCTCAAGGGAAGGGGCCTGACGGACATATTTCGAGATATATCTTCTTCTTGTTGTTCTTCTTCTGCACAGCTAAACTGGAAGTGGCATTTCCAGCTCGCAATAGCGCAGAGTTATCTCAAAGAAAGGGGCCACGGTGTTTCTGTATCTCTATTATGTTGGTGCGGCTTCGGAATTTTTAAATATCTCGATATATCTCGAAAACTACGCTTCTGATCAAAAAATATCATAGAACATAAATTATAGTAAACATAATTCTCTACAAAAAAGGTCTCTTAACATTTTGCCATAGCTCGCTTCGTTAACGAGATATTTGCAGATTTCTCTCAAGGGAAGGGGCCTGACGGACATATTTCGAGATATTTCTTCTTCTTGTTGTTCTTCTTCTGCACAGCTAAACTGGAAGTGGCATTTCCAGCTCGCAATAGCGCAGAGTTATCTCAAAGAAAGGGGCCACGGTGTTTCTGTATCTCTATTATGTTGGTGCGGCTTCGGAGCTTTTAAATATCTTGATACATCTCGAGAACTACGCATCTGATCAAAAAATATCATAGAACATAAAAAGTAGGAAACTTAATTCTCTACAAAAAAGGTCTCTTAACATTTTGCCATAGCTCGCTTCGTTTCCGAGATATTTGCAGATTTATCTCAAGGGAAGGGGCCTGACGGACATATTTCGAGATATTTCTTCTTCTTGTTGTTCTTCTTCTGCACAGCTAAGCTGGAAGTGGCATTTGCAGCTGGCAATAGTGCAGAGTTATCTCAAAGGAAGAGGCCACGGTGTTTCTGTACCTCTATTAGGTTGGTGCAGCTTCGGAACTTTTAAATATCTTGATATATCTCGAGAACTACGCATCTGATCAAAAAATATCATAGAAGATAAAAAGTAGGAAACTTAATTCTCTACAAAAAAGGTCTCTTAACATTTTGCCATAGCTCGCTTCGTTTCCGAGATATTTGCAGATTTATCTCAAGGGAAGGGGCCTAACGGACATATTTCGAGATATTTCTTCTTCTTGATGTTCTTCTTCTTCACAGCTAAGCTGGAAGTGGCATTTGCAGCTCGCAATAGTGCAGAGTTATCTCAAAGAAAGGGGCCACGGTGTTTCTGTATCTCTGTTATGTTGGTGCGGCTTCGGGACTTTTAAATATCTTGATATATTTCGAGAACTACGCATCTGATCAAAAAATATCATAGAACATAAAAAGTAGGAAACTTAATTCTCTACAAAAAAGGTCTCTTAACATTTTGCCATAGCTCGCTTCGTTTCCGAGATATTTGCAGATTTATCTGAAGGGAAGGGGCCTGACGGACATATTTCGAGATATTTCTTCTTCTTGTTGTTCTTCTTCTGCACAGCTAAACTGGAGGTGGCATTTCAAGCTCGCAATAGTGCAGAGTTATCTCAAAGAAAGGGGCCACGGTGTTTCTGTATCTCTATTATGTTGGTGCGGCTTCGGAACTTTTAAATATCTTGATATATTTCGAGAACTACGCATCTGATCAAAAAATATCATAGAACATAAAAAGTAGGAAACTTAATTCTCTACAAAAAAGGTCTCTTAACATTTTGCCATAGCTCGCTTCGTTTCCGAGATATTTGCAGATTTATCTCAAGGGAAGGGGCCTGACGGACATATTTCGAGATATTTCTACTTCTTGTTGTTCTTCTTCTGCACAGCTAAACTGGAGGTGGCATTTCAAGCTCGCAATAGTGCAGAGTTATCTCAAAGAAAGGGGCCACGGTGTTTCTGTATCTCTATTATGTTGGTGCGGCTTCGGAACTTTTAAATATCTTGATATATTTCGAGAACTACGCATCTGATCAAAAAATATCATAGAACATAAAAAGTAGGAAACTTAATTCTCTACAAAAAAGGTCTCTTAACATTTTGCCATAGCTCGCTTCGTTTCCGAGATATTTGCAGATTTATCTCAAGGGAAGGGGCCTGACGGACATATTTCGAGATATTTCTTCTTCTTGTTGTTCTTCTTCTTCACAGCTAAGCTGGAAGTGGCATTTGCAGCTCGCAATAGTGCAGAGTTATCTCAAAGAAAGGGGCCACGTTGTTTCTGTATCTCTATTATGTTGGTGCGGCTTCGGAACTTTTAAATATCTTGATATATTTCGAGAACTACGCATCTGATCAAAAAATATCATAGAACATAAAAAGTAGGAAACTTAATTCTCTACAAAAAAGGTCTCTTAACCTTTTGCCATAGCTCGCTTCGTTTCCGAGATATTTGCAGATTTATTTCAAGTGAAGGGGCCTGACGGACATATTTCGACATATTTCTTCTTCTTGTTGTTCTTCTTCTGCACAGCTAAGCTGGAAGTGGCATTTGCGGCTCGCACTAGTGCAGAGTTATCTCAAAGAAAGGGGCCACGGTGTTTCTGTATCTCTATTATGTTGGTGCGGCTTCGGAACTTTTAAATATCTCGATATATCTCGAAAACTACGCATCTGATCAAAAAATATCATACAACATAAAAAGTAGGAAACTTAATTCTCTACAAAAAAGGCCTCTTAACATTTTGCCATAGCTCGCTTGGTTTCCGAGATATTTGCAGATTTATCTCAAGGGAAGGGGCCTAACGGACATATTTCGAGATATTTCTTCTTCTTGTTGTTCTTCTTCTGCACAGCTAAACTGGAAGTGGCATTTCCAGCTCGCAATAGTGCAGAGATATCCCAAAGAAAGGGGCCACGGTGTTTCTGTATCTCTATTATGTTGGTGCGGCTTCGGAACTTTTAAATATCTTGATATATCTCGAGGACTACGCATCTGATCAAAAAATATTATACAACATAAAAAGTAGGAAACTTAATTCTCTACAAAAAAGGTCTCTTAACATTTTGCCTTAGCTCGCTTCGTTTCCGAGATATTTGCAGATTTATCTCAAGGGAAGGTGCCTGACGGACATATTTCGAGATATTTCTTCTTCTTGTTGTTCTTCTTCTGCACAGCTAAGCTGGAAGTGGCATTTGCAGCTCGCAATAGTGCAGAGTTATCTCAAAGAAAGGGGCCACGGTGTTTCTGTATCTCTATTATGTTGGTGCGGCTTCGGAACTTTTAAATATCTTGATATATCTCGAGTACTACGCATCTGATCAAAAAATATCATAGAACATAAAAGGTAGGAAACGTAATTCTCCACAAAAAAGGTCTTTTAACATTTTGCCATAGCTCGGATCGTTTGCGAGATATTTGGAGATTTAGCTCAAGGGAAGGGGCCTGACGTACATATTCCGAGATATTTCTTGACCTTGTTGTGCTTCTTCTGCACAGCTAAGCTGGAAGTGGCATTTGCAGCTCGCAATAGTGCAGAGTTATCTCAAAGAAAGGGGCCACGGTGTTTCTGTATCTCTATTATGTTGGTGCGGCTTCGGAACTTTTAAATATCTTGATATATCTCGAGAACTACGCATCTGATCAAAAAATATCATAGAACATAAAAAGTAGGAAACTTAATTCTCTACAAAAAAGGTCTCTTAACATTTTGCCATAGCTCGCTTCGTTTCCGAGATATTTGCAGATTTATCTCAAGGGAAGGGGCCTGACGGACATATTTCGAGATATTTCTTCTTCTTGTTGTTCTTCTGCACAGCTAAGCTGGAAGTGGCATTTACAGCTCGCAATAGTGCAGAGTTATCTCAAAGAAAGGGGCCACGGTGTTGCTGTATCTCTATTATGTTGGTGCGGCTTCGGAACTTTTAAATATCTTGATATATCTCGAGAACTACGCATCTGATCAAAAAATATCATACTACATAAAAAGTAGGAAACTTAATTCTCTACAAGAAAGGTCTCTAAACATTTTGCCATAGCTCGCTTCGTTTCCGAGATATTTGCAGATTTATCTCAAGGGAAGGGGCCTGACGGACATATTTCGAGATATTTCTTCTTGTTGTTCTTCTTCTGCACAGCTAAGCTGGAAGTGGCATTTGCGGCTCGCACTAGTGCAGAGTTATCTCAAAGAAAGGGGACACGGTGTTTCTGTATCTCTATTATGTTGGTGCGGCTTCGGAACTTTTAAATATCTTGGTATATCTCGAGAACTACGCTTCTGATCAACAAATATCATAGAACATAAATCGTAGGAAACTTAATTCTCTACAAATAAAGTCTCTTAACATTTTGCCATAGCTCGCTTCGTTTCCGAGATATTTGCAGATTTATCTCAAGGGAAGGGGCCTGACGGACATATTTCGAGATATTTCTTCTTCTTGTTGTTCTTCTTCTGCACAGCTAAGCTGGAAGTGGCATTTGCAGCTCGCAATAGTGCAGAGTTATCTCAAAGAAAGGGGCCACGGTGTTTCTGTATCTCTATTATGTTGGTGCGGCTTCGGAACTGTTAAATATCTTGATATATCTCGAGAACTACGCACCTGATCAAAAAATATCATAGAACATAAAGTGTAGGAAACATAATTCTCTACAAAAAAGGTGTCTTAACATTTTGCCATAGCTCGCTTCGTTTCCGAGATATTTGCAGATTTATCTCAAGGGAAGGGGCCTGACGGAAATATTTCGAGATATTTCTTCTTCTTGTTGTTCTTCTTCTGCACAGCTAAACTGGAAGTGGCATTTCCAGCTCGCAATAGCGCAGAGTTATCTCAAAGAAAGGGGCCACGGTGTTTCTGTATCTCTATTATGTTGGTGCGGCTTCGGAGCTTTTAAATATCTTGATACTTCTCGAGAACTACGCATCTGATCAAAAAATATCAGAGAACATAAAAAGTAGGAAACTTAATTCTCTACAAAAAAGGTCTCTAAACGTTTTGCCATAGCTCGCTTCGTTTCCGAGATATTTGCAGATTTATCTCAAGGGAAGGGGCCTAACGGACATATTTCGAGATATTTCTTCTTCTTGTTGTTCTTCTTCTTCACAGCTAAGCTGGAAGTGGCATTTGCAGCTCGCAATAGTGCAGAGTTATCTCAAAGAAAGGGGCCACGGTGTTTCTGTATCTCCATTATGTTGGTGCGGCTTCGGAACTTTTAAATATCTTGATATATCTCGAGAACTACGCATCTCATCAAAAAATATCATAGAACATAAAAAGTAGGAAACTTAATTCTTTACAAATAAAGTCTCTTACCATTTTGCCATAGCTCGCTTCGTTTCCGAGATATTTGCAGATTTATCTCAAGGGAAGGGGCCTGACGGACATATTTCGAGATATTTCTTCTTCTTGTTGTTCTTCTTCTGCACAGCTAAGCTGGAAGTGGCATTTGCAGCTCGCAATAGTGCAGAGTTATCTCAAAGAAAGGGGCCCCGGTTTTTCTGTATCTCTATTATGTTGGTGCGGCTTCGGAACTGTTAAATATCTTGATATATCTCGAGAACTACGCACCTGATCAAAAAATATCATAGAACATAAAGTGTAGGAAACATAATTCTCTACAAAAAAGGTCTCTTAACATTTTGCCATAGCTCGTTTCGTTTCCGAGATATTTGCAGATATATCTCAAGGGAAGGGGCCTGACGGACATATTTCGAGATATATCTTCTTCTTGTTGTTCTTCTTCTGCACAGCTAAACTGGAAGTGGCATTTCCAGCTCGCAATAGCGCAGAGTTATCTCAAAGAAAGGGGCCACGGTGTTTCTGTATCTCTATTATGTTGGTGCGGCTTCGGAATTTTTAAATATCTCGATATATCTCGAAAACTACGCTTCTGATCAAAAAATATCATAGAACATAAATTATAGTAAACATAATTCTCTACAAAAAAGGTCTCTTAACATTTTGCCATAGCTCGCTTCGTTAACGAGATATTTGCAGATTTCTCTCAAGGGAAGGGGCCTGACGGACATATTTCGAGATATTTCTTCTTCTTGTTGTTCTTCTTCTGCACAGCTAAACTGGAAGTGGCATTTCCAGCTCGCAATAGCGCAGAGTTATCTCAAAGAAAGGGGCCACGGTGTTTCTGTATCTCTATTATGTTGGTGCGGCTTCGGAGCTTTTAAATATCTTGATACATCTCGAGAACTACGCATCTGATCAAAAAATATCATAGAACATAAAAAGTAGGAAACTTAATTCTCTACAAAAAAGGTCTCTTAACATTTTGCCATAGCTCGCTTCGTTTCCGAGATATTTGCAGATTTATCTCAAGGGAAGGGGCCTGACGGACATATTTCGAGATATTTCTTCTTCTTGTTGTTCTTCTTCTGCACAGCTAAGCTGGAAGTGGCATTTGCAGCTGGCAATAGTGCAGAGTTATCTCAAAGGAAGAGGCCACGGTGTTTCTGTACCTCTATTAGGTTGGTGCAGCTTCGGAACTTTTAAATATCTTGATATATCTCGAGAACTACGCATCTGATCAAAAAATATCATAGAAGATAAAAAGTAGGAAACTTAATTCTCTACAAAAAAGGTCTCTTAACATTTTGCCATAGCTCGCTTCGTTTCCGAGATATTTGCAGATTTATCTCAAGGGAAGGGGCCTAACGGACATATTTCGAGATATTTCTTCTTCTTGATGTTCTTCTTCTTCACAGCTAAGCTGGAAGTGGCATTTGCAGCTCGCAATAGTGCAGAGTTATCTCAAAGAAAGGGGCCACGGTGTTTCTGTATCTCTGTTATGTTGGTGCGGCTTCGGGACTTTTAAATATCTTGATATATTTCGAGAACTACGCATCTGATCAAAAAATATCATAGAACATAAAAAGTAGGAAACTTAATTCTCTACAAAAAAGGTCTCTTAACATTTTGCCATAGCTCGCTTCGTTTCCGAGATATTTGCAGATTTATCTGAAGGGAAGGGGCCTGACGGACATATTTCGAGATATTTCTTCTTCTTGTTGTTCTTCTTCTGCACAGCTAAACTGGAGGTGGCATTTCAAGCTCGCAATAGTGCAGAGTTATCTCAAAGAAAGGGGCCACGGTGTTTCTGTATCTCTATTATGTTGGTGCGGCTTCGGAACTTTTAAATATCTCGATATATCTCGAAAACTACGCATCTGATCAAAAAATATCATAGAACATAAAAAGTAGGAAACTTAATTCTCTACAAAAAAGGTCTCTTAACATTTTGCCATAGCTCGCTTCGTTTCCGAGACATTTGCAGATTTATCTCAAGGGAAGGGGCCTGACGGACATATTTCGAGATATTTCTTCTTCTTGTTGTTCTTCTTCTGCACAGCTAAACTGGAAGTGGCATTTCCAGCTCGCAATAGTGCAGAGTTATCTCAAAGAAAGGGGCCACGGTGTTTCTGTATCTCTATTATGTTGGTGCGGCTTCGGAACTTTTAAATATCTCGATATATCTCGAAAACTACGCTTCTGATCAAAAAATATCATAGAACATAAATTGTAGGAAACATAATTCTCTACAAAAAACGTCTCTTAACATTTTGCCATAGCTCGCTTCGTTTCCGAGATATTTGCAGATTCAGCTCAAAGGAACGGGCCTGATGGACATATTTCGAGATATTTCTTCTTCTTGTTGTTCTTCTTCTGCACAGCTAAGCTGGAAGTGGCATTTGCGGCTCGCACTAGTGCAGAGTTATCTCAAAGAAAGGGACCACGGTGTTTCTGTATCTCTATTATGTTGGTGCGGCTTCGGAACTGTTAAATATCTTGATATATCTCGAGAACTACGCACCTGATCAAAAAATATCATAGAACATAAAGTGTAGGAAACATAATTCTCTACAAAAAAGGTCTCTTAACATTTTGCCATAGCTCGTTTCGTTTCCGAGATATTTGCAGATATATCTCAAGGGAAGGGGCCTGACGGACATATTTCGAGATATATCTTCTTCTTGTTGTTCTTCTTCTGCACAGCTAAACTGGAAGTGGCATTTCCAGCTCGCAATAGCGCAGAGTTATCTCAAAGAAAGGGGCCACGGTGTTTCTGTATCTCTATTATGTTGGTGCGGCTTCGGAATTTTTAAATATCTCGATATATCTCGAAAACTACGCTTCTGATCAAAAAATATCATAGAACATAAATTATAGTAAACATAATTCTCTACAAAAAAGGTCTCTTAACATTTTGCCATAGCTCGCTTCGTTAACGAGATATTTGCAGATTTCTCTCAAGGGAAGGGGCCTGACGGACATATTTCGAGATATTTCTTCTTCTTGTTGTTCTTCTTCTGCACAGCTAAACTGGAAGTGGCATTTCCAGCTCGCAATAGCGCAGAGTTATCTCAAAGAAAGGGGCCACGGTGTTTCTGTATCTCTATTATGTTGGTGCGGCTTCGGAGCTTTTAAATATCTTGATACATCTCGAGAACTACGCATCTGATCAAAAAATATCATAGAACATAAAAAGTAGGAAACTTAATTCTCTACAAAAAAGGTCTCTTAACATTTTGCCATAGCTCGCTTCGTTTCCGAGATATTTGCAGATTTATCTCAAGGGAAGGGGCCTGACGGACATATTTCGAGATATTTCTTCTTCTTGTTGTTCTTCTTCTGCACAGCTAAGCTGGAAGTGGCATTTGCAGCTGGCAATAGTGCAGAGTTATCTCAAAGGAAGAGGCCACGGTGTTTCTGTACCTCTATTAGGTTGGTGCAGCTTCGGAACTTTTAAATATCTTGATATATCTCGAGAACTACGCATCTGATCAAAAAATATCATAGAAGATAAAAAGTAGGAAACTTAATTCTCTACAAAAAAGGTCTCTTAACATTTTGCCATAGCTCGCTTCGTTTCCGAGATATTTGCAGATTTATCTCAAGGGAAGGGGCCTAACGGACATATTTCGAGATATTTCTTCTTCTTGATGTTCTTCTTCTTCACAGCTAAGCTGGAAGTGGCATTTGCAGCTCGCAATAGTGCAGAGTTATCTCAAAGAAAGGGGCCACGGTGTTTCTGTATCTCTGTTATGTTGGTGCGGCTTCGGGACTTTTAAATATCTTGATATATTTCGAGAACTACGCATCTGATCAAAAAATATCATAGAACATAAAAAGTAGGAAACTTAATTCTCTACAAAAAAGGTCTCTTAACATTTTGCCATAGCTCGCTTCGTTTCCGAGATATTTGCAGATTTATCTGAAGGGAAGGGGCCTGACGGACATATTTCGAGATATTTCTTCTTCTTGTTGTTCTTCTTCTGCACAGCTAAACTGGAGGTGGCATTTCAAGCTCGCAATAGTGCAGAGTTATCTCAAAGAAAGGGGCCACGGTGTTTCTGTATCTCTATTATGTTGGTGCGGCTTCGGAACTTTTAAATATCTTGATATATTTCGAGAACTACGCATCTGATCAAAAAATATCATAGAACATAAAAAGTAGGAAACTTAATTCTCTACAAAAAAGGTCTCTTAACATTTTGCCATAGCTCGCTTCGTTTCCGAGATATTTGCAGATTTATCTCAAGGGAAGGGGCCTGACGGACATATTTCGAGATATTTCTACTTCTTGTTGTTCTTCTTCTGCACAGCTAAACTGGAGGTGGCATTTCAAGCTCGCAATAGTGCAGAGTTATCTCAAAGAAAGGGGCCACGGTGTTTCTGTATCTCTATTATGTTGGTGCGGCTTCGGAACTTTTAAATATCTTGATATATTTCGAGAACTACGCATCTGATCAAAAAATATCATAGAACATAAAAAGTAGGAAACTTAATTCTCTACAAAAAAGGTCTCTTAACATTTTGCCATAGCTCGCTTCGTTTCCGAGATATTTGCAGATTTATCTCAAGGGAAGGGGCCTGACGGACATATTTCGAGATATTTCTTCTTCTTGTTGTTCTTCTTCTTCACAGCTAAGCTGGAAGTGGCATTTGCAGCTCGCAATAGTGCAGAGTTATCTCAAAGAAAGGGGCCACGTTGTTTCTGTATCTCTATTATGTTGGTGCGGCTTCGGAACTTTTAAATATCTTGATATATTTCGAGAACTACGCATCTGATCAAAAAATATCATAGAACATAAAAAGTAGGAAACTTAATTCTCTACAAAAAAGGTCTCTTAACCTTTTGCCATAGCTCGCTTCGTTTCCGAGATATTTGCAGATTTATTTCAAGTGAAGGGGCCTGACGGACATATTTCGACATATTTCTTCTTCTTGTTGTTCTTCTTCTGCACAGCTAAGCTGGAAGTGGCATTTGCGGCTCGCACTAGTGCAGAGTTATCTCAAAGAAAGGGGCCACGGTGTTTCTGTATCTCTATTATGTTGGTGCGGCTTCGGAACTTTTAAATATCTCGATATATCTCGAAAACTACGCATCTGATCAAAAAATATCATAGAACATAAAAAGTAGGAAACTTAATTCTCTACAAAAAAGGTCTCTTAACATTTTGCCATAGCTCGCTTCGTTTCCGAGACATTTGCAGATTTATCTCAAGGGAAGGGGCCTGACGGACATATTTCGAGATATTTCTTCTTCTTGTTGTTCTTCTTCTGCACAGCTAAACTGGAAGTGGCATTTCCAGCTCGCAATAGTGCAGAGTTATCTCAAAGAAAGGGGCCACGGTGTTTCTGTATCTCTATTATGTTGTTGCGGCTTCGGAACTTTCAAATATCTTGATATATCTCGAGAACTATGCATCTGATAAAAAAATATCATAGAACATAAAAAGTAGGAAACTTAATTCTCTACAAATAAGGTCTCTTAACATTTTGCCATAGCTCGCTTCGTTTCCGAGATATTTGCAGATTTATCTCAAGGGAAGGGGCCTGACGGACATATTTCGAGATATTTCTTCTTCTTGTTGTTCTTCTTCTGCACAGCTAAGCTGGAAGTGGCATTTGCGGCTCGCACTAGTGCAGAGTTATCTCAAAGAAAGGGACCACGGTGTTTCTGTATCTCTATTATGTTGGTGCGGCTTCGGAACTTTTAAATATCTCGATATATCTCGGAAACTACGCATCTGATCAAAAAATATCATAGAACATAAAAAGTAGGAAACTTAATTCTCTACAAAAAAGGTCTCTCAACATTTTGCCATAGCTCGCTTCGTTTCCGAGACATTTGCAGATTTATCTCAAGGGAAGGGGCCTGACGGACATATTTCGAGATATTTCTTCTTCTTGTTGTTCTTCTTCTGCACAGCTAAACTGGAAGTGGCATTTCCAGCTCGCAATAGTGCAGAGTTATCTCAAAGAAAGGGGCCACGGTGTTTCTGTATCTCTATTATGTTGGTGCGGCTTCGGAACTTTTAAATATCTCGATATATCTCGAAAACTACGCTTCTGATCAAAAAATATCATAGAACATAAATTGTAGGAAACATAATTCTCTACAAAAAACGTCTCTTAACATTTTGACATAGCTCGCTTCGTTTCCGAGATATTTGCAGATTCAGCTCAAAGGAACGGGCCTGATGGACATATTTCGAGATATTTCTTCTTCTTGTTGTTCTTCTTCTTCACAGCTAAGCTGGAAGTGGCATTTGCAGCTCGCAATAGTGCAGAGTTATCTCAAAGAAAGGGGCCACGTTGTTTCTGTATCTCTATTATGTTGGTGCGGCTTCGGAACTTTTAAATATCTTGATATATTTCGAGAACTACGCATCTGATCAAAAAATATCATAGAACATAAAAAGTAGGAAACTTAATTCTCTACAAAAAAGGTCTCTTAACATTTTGCCATAGCTCGCTTCGTTTCCGAGATATTTGCAGATTTATCTCAAGGGAAGTGGCCTGACGGACATATTTCGAGATATTTCTTCTTCTTGTTGTTCTTCTTCTGCACAGCTAAGCTGGAAGTGGCATTTGCGGCTCGCACTAGTGCAGAGTTATCTCAAAGAAAGGGGCCACGGTGTTTCTGTATCTCTATTATGTTGGTGCGGCTTCGGAACTTTTAAATATCTCGATATATCTCGAAAACTACGCATCTGATCAAAAAATATCATAGAACATAAAAAGTAGGAAACTTAATTCTCTACAAAAAAGGTCTCTTAACATTTTGCCATAGCTCGCTTCGTTTCCGAGACATTTGCAGATTTATCTCAAGGGAAGGGGCCTGACGGACATATTTCGAGATATTTCTTCTTCTTGTTGTTCTTCTTCTGCACAGCTAAACTGGAAGTGGCATTTCCAGCTCGCAATAGTGCAGAGTTATCTCAAAGAAAGGGGCCGCGGTGTTTCTGTATCTCTATTATGTTGGTGCGGCTTCGGAACTTTCAAATATCTTGATATATCTCGAGAACTACGCATCTGATAAAAAAATATCATAGAACATAAAAAGTAGGAAACTTAATTCTCTACAAATAAAGTCTCTTAACATTTTGCCATAGCTTGCTTCGTTTCCGAGATATTTGCAGATTTATCTCAAGGGAAGGGGCCTGACGGACATATTTCGAGATATTTCTTCTTCTTGTTGTTCTTCTTCTGCACAGCTAAACTGGAGGTGGCATTTCAAGCTCGCAATAGTGCAGAGTTATCTCAAAGAAAGGGGCCACGGTGTTTCTGTATCTCTATTATGTTGGTGCGGCTTCGGAACTTTTAAATATCTTGATATATTTCGAGAACTACGCATCTGATCAAAAAATATCATAGAACATAAAAAGTAGGAAACTTAATTCTCTACAAAAAAGGTCTCTTAACATTTTGCCATAGCTCGCTTCGTTTCCGAGATATTTGCAGATTTATCTCAAGGGAAGGGGCCTGACGGACATATTTCGAGATATTTCTTCTTCTTGTTGTTCTTCTTCTTCACAGCTAAGCTGGAAGTGGCATTTGCAGCTCGCAATAGTGCAGAGTTATCTCAAAGAAAGGGGCCACGTTGTTTCTGTATCTCTATTATGTTGGTGCGGCTTCGGAACTTTTAAATATCTTGATATATTTCGAGAACTACGCATCTGATCAAAAAATATCATAGAACATAAAAAGTAGGAAACTTAATTCTCTACAAAAAAGGTCTCTTAACCTTTTGCCATAGCTCGCTTCGTTTCCGAGATATTTGCAGATTTATCTCAAGTGAAGGGGCCTGACGGACATATTTCGAGATATTTCTTCTTCTTGTTGTTCTTCTTCTGCACAGCTAAGCTGGAAGTGGCATTTGCGGCTCGCACTAGTGCAGAGTTATCTCAAAGAAAGGGGCCACGGTGTTTCTGTATCTCTATTATGTTGGTGCGGCTTCGGAACTTTTAAATATCTCGATATATCTCGAAAACTACGCATCTGATCAAAAAATATCATAGAACATAAAAAGTAGGAAACTTAATTCTCTACAAAAAAGGTCTCTTAACATTTTGCCATAGCTCGCTTCGTTTCCGAGACATTTGCAGATTTATCTCAAGGGAAGGGGCCTGACGGACATATTTCGAGATATTTCTTCTTCTTGTTGTTCTTCTTCTGCACAGCTAAACTGGAAGTGGCATTTCCAGCTCGCAATAGTGCAGAGTTATCTCAAAGAAAGGGGCCACGGTGTTTCTGTATCTCTATTATGTTGTTGCGGCTTCGGAACTTTCAAATATCTTGATATATCTCGAGAACTATGCATCTGATAAAAAAATATCATAGAACATAAAAAGTAGGAAACTTAATTCTCTACAAATAAGGTCTCTTAACAATTTGCCATAGCTCGCTTCGTTTCCGAGATATTTGCAGATTTATCTCAAGGGAAGGGGCCTGACGGACATATTTCGAGATATTTCTTCTTCTTGTTGTTCTTCTTCTGCACAGCTAAGCTGGAAGTGGCATTTGCGGCTCGCACTAGTGCAGAGTTATCTCAAAGAAAGGGACCACGGTGTTTCTGTATCTCTATTATGTTGGTGCGGCTTCGGAACTTTTAAATATCTCGATATATCTCGAAAACTACGCATCTGATCAAAAAATATCATAGAACATAGAAAGTAGGAAACTTAATTCTCTACAAAAAAGGTCTCTTAACATTTTGCCATAGCTCGCTTCGTTTCCGAGACATTTGCAGATTTATCTCAAGGGAAGGGGCCTGACGGACATATTTCGAGATATTTCTTCTTCTTGTTGTTCTTCTTCTGCACAGCTAAACTGGAAGTGGCATTTCCAGCTCGCAATAGTGCAGAGTTATCTCAAAGAAAGGGGCCACGGTGTTTCTGTATCTCTATTATGTTGGTGCGGCTTCGGAACTTTTAAATATCTCGATATATCTCGAAAACTACGCTTCTGATCAAAAAATATCATAGAACATAAATTGTAGGAAACATAATTCTCTACAAAAAACGTCTCTTAACATTTTGCCATAGCTCGCTTCGTTTCCGAGATATTTGCAGATTCAGCTCAAAGGAACGGGCCTGATGGACATATTTCGAGATATTTCTTCTTCTTGTTGTTCTTCTTCTTCACAGCTAAGCTGGAAGTGGCATTTGCAGCTCGCAATAGTGCAGAGTTATCTCAAAGAAAGGGGCCACGTTGTTTCTGTATCTCTATTATGTTGGTGCGGCTTCGGAACTTTTAAATATCTTGATATATTTCGAGAACTACGCATCTGATCAAAAAATATCATAGAACATAAAAAGTAGGAAACTTAATTCTCTACAAAAAAGGTCTCTTAACATTTTGCCATAGCTCGCTTCGTTTCCGAGATATTTGCAGATTTATCTCAAGGGAAGGGGCCTGACGGACATATTTCGAGATATTTCTTCTTCTTGTTGTTCTTCTTCTGCACAGCTAAGCTGGAAGTGGCATTTGCGGCTCGCACTAGTGCAGAGTTATCTCAAAGAAAGGGGCCACGGTGTTTCTGTATCTCTATTATGTTGGTGCGGCTTCGGAACTTTTAAATATCTCGATATATCTCGAAAACTACGCATCTGATCAAAAAATATCATAGAACATAAAAAGTAGGAAACTTAATTCTCTACAAAAAAGGTCTCTTAACATTTTGCCATAGCTCGCTTCGTTTCCGAGACATTTGCAGATTTATCTCAAGGGAAGGGGCCTGACGGACATATTTCGAGATATTTCTTCTTCTTGTTGTTCTTCTTCTGCACAGCTAAACTGGAAGTGGCATTTCCAGCTCGCAATAGTGCAGAGTTATCTCAAAGAAAGGGGCCGCGGTGTTTCTGTATCTCTATTATGTTGGTGCGGCTTCGGAACTTTCAAATATCTTGATATATCTCGAGAACTACGCATCTGATAAAAAAATATCATAGAACATAAAAAGTAGGAAACTTAATTCTCTACAAATAAAGTCTCTTAACATTTTGCCATAGCTCGCTTCGTTTCCGAGATATTTGCAGATTTATCTCAAGGGAAGGGGCCTGACGGACATATTTCGAGATATTTCTTCTTCTTGTTGTTCTTCTTCTGCACAGCTAAACTGGAGGTGGCATTTCAAGCTCGCAATAGTGCAGAGTTATCTCAAAGAAAGGGGCCACGGTGTTTCTGTATCTCTATTATGTTGGTGCGGCTTCGGAACTTTTAAATATCTTGATATATTTCGAGAACTACGCATCTGATCAAAAAATATCATAGAACATAAAAAGTAGGAAACTTAATTCTCTACAAAAAAGGTCTCTTAACATTTTGCCATAGCTCGCTTCGTTTCCGAGATATTTGCAGATTTATCTCAAGGGAAGGGGCCTGACGGACATACTTCGAGATATTTCTTCTTCTTGTTGTTCTTCTTCTTCACAGCTAAGCTGGAAGTGGCATTTGCAGCTCGCAATAGTGCAGAGTTATCTCAAAGAAAGGGGCCACGGTGTTTCTGTATCTCTATTATGTTGGTGCGGCTTCGGAACTTTTAAATATCTTGATATATCTCGAGAACTACGCATCTGATCAAAAAATATCATAGAACATAAAAAGTAGGAAACTTAATTCTCTACAAAAAAGGTCTCTTAACATTTTGCCATAGCTCGCTTCGTTTCCGAGATATTTGCAGATTTATCTCAAGGGAAGGGGCCTGACGGACATATTTCGAGATATTTCTACTTCTTGTTGTTCTTCTTCTGCACAGCTAAACTGGAGGTGGCATTTCAAGCTCGCAATAGTGCAGAGTTATCGCAAAGAAAGGGGCCACGGTGTTTCTGTAACTCTATTATGTTGCTGCGGCTTCGGAACTTTTAAATATCTTGATATATTTCGAGAACTACGCATCTGATCAAAAAATATCATAGAACATAAAAAGTAGGAAACTTAATTCTCTACAAAAAAGGTCTCTTAACATTTTGCCATAGCTCGCTTCGTTTCCGAGATATTTGCAGATTTATCTCAAGGGAAGGGGCCTGACGGACATATTTCGAGATATTTCTTCTTCTTGTTGTTCTTCTTCTTCACAGCTAAGCTGGAAGTGGCATTTGCAGCTCGCAATAGTGCAGAGTTATCTCAAAGAAAGGGGCCACGTTGTTTCTGTATCTCTATTATGTTGGTGCGGCTTCGGAACTTTTAAGTATCTTGATATATTTCGAGAACTACGCATCTGATCAAAAAATATCATAGAACATAAAAAGTAGGAAACTTAATTCTCTACAAAAAAGGTCTCTTAACCTTTTGCCATAGCTCGCTTCGTTTCCGAGATATTTGCAGATTTATCTCAAGGGAAGGGGCCTGACGGACATATTTCGAGATATTTCTTCTTCTTGTTGTTCTTCTTCTGCACAGCTAAGCTGGAAGTGGCATTTGCGGCTCGCACTAGTGCAGAGTTATCTCAAAGAAAGGGGCCACGGTGTTTCTGTATCTCTATTATGTTGGTGCGGCTTCGGAACTTTTAAATATCTCGATATATCTCGAAAACTACGCATCTGATCAAAAAATATCATAGAACATAAAAAGTAGGAAACTTAATTCTCTACAAAAAAGGTCTCTTAACATTTTGCCATAGCTCGCTTCGTTTCCGAGACATTTGCAGATTTATCTCAAGGGAAGGGGCCTGACGGACATATTTCGAGATATTTCTTCTTCTTGTTGTTCTTCTTCTGCACAGCTAAACTGGAAGTGGCATTTCCAGCTCGCAATAGTGCAGAGTTATCTCAAAGAAAGGGGCCACGGTGTTTCTGTATCTCTATTATGTTGTTGCGGCTTCGGAACTTTCAAATATCTTGATATATCTCGAGAACTACGCATCTGATAAAAAAATATCATAGAACATAAAAAGTAGGAAACTTAATTCTCTACAAATAAGGTCTCTTAACATTTTGCCATAGCTCGCTTCGTTTCCGAGATATTTGCAGATTTATCTCAAGGGAAGGGGCCTGACGGACATATTTCGAGATATTTCTTCTTCTTGTTGTTCTTCTTCTGCACAGCTAAACTGGAGGTGGCATTTCAAGCTCGCAAAAGTGCAGAGTTATCTCAAAGAAAGGGGCCACGGTGTTTCTGTATCTCTATTATGTTGGTGCGGCTTCGGAACTTTTAAATATCTTGATATATTTCGAGAACTACGCATCTGATCAAAAAATATCATAGAACATAAAAAGTAGGAAACTTAATTTTTTACAAATAAAGTCTCTTAACATTTTGCCATAGCTCGCTTCGTTTCCGAGATATTTGCAGATTTATCTCAAGGGAAGGGGCCTGACGGACATATTTCGAGATATTTCTTCTTCTTGTTGTTCTTCTTCTTCACAGCTAAGCTGGAAGTGGCATTTGCAGCTCGCAATAGTGCAGTGTTATCTCAAAGAAAGGGGCCACGGTGTTTCTGTATCTCTATTATGTTGGTGCGGCTTCGGAACTTTCAAATATCTTGATATATCTCGAGAACTACGCATCTGATCAAAAAATATCATAGAACATAAAAAGTAGGAAACTTAATTCTCTACAAACAAGGTCTCTTAACATTTTGCCATAGCTCGCTTCGTTTCCGAGATATTTGCAGATATATCTCAAGGGAAGGGGCCTGACGGACATATCTCGAGATATATCTTCTTCTTGTTGTTCTTCTTCTGCACAGCTAAACTGGAAGTGGCATTTCCAGCTCGCAATAGCGCAGAGTTATCTCAAAGAAAGGGGCCACGGTGTTTCTGTATCTCTATTATGTTGGTGCGGCTTCGGAATTTTTAAATATCTCGATATATCTCGAAAACTACGCTTCTGATCAAAAAATATCATAGAACATAAATTGTAGGAAACATAATTCTCTACAAAAAAGGTCTCTTAACATTTTGCCATAGCTCGCTTCGTTTCCGAGATATTTGCAGATTTATCTCAAGGGAAGGGGCCTGACGGACATATTTCGAGATATTTCTTCTTCTTGTTGTTCTTCTTCTGCACAGCTAAGCTGGAAGTGGCATTTGCAGCTCGCAATAGTGCAGAGTTATCTCAAAGAAAGGGGCCACGGTGTTTCTGTATCTCTATTATGTTGGTGCGGCTTCGGAGCTTTTAAATATCTTGATATATTTCGACAACTACGCATCTGATCAAAAAATATCATAGAACATAAAAAGTAGGAAACTTAATTCTCTACAAAAAAGGTCTCTTAACATTTTGCCATAGCTCGCTTCGTTTCCGAGATATTTGCAGATTTATCTCAAGGGAAGTGGCCTGACGGACATATTTCGAGATATTTCTTCTTCTTGTTGTTCTTCTTCTTCACAGCTAAGCTGGAAGTGGCATTTGCAGCTCGCAATAGTGCAGAGTTATCTCAAAGAAAGGGGCCACGGTGTTTCTGTATCTCCATTATGTTGGTGCGGCTTCGGAACGTTTAAATATCTTGATATATCTCGAGAACTACGCATCTCATCAAAAAATATCATAGAACATAAAAAGTAGGAAACTTAATTCTCTACAAATAAAGTCTCTTAACATTTTGCCATAGCTCGCTTCATTTCCGAGATATTTGCAGATTTATCTCAAGGGAAGGGGCCTGACGGACATATTTCGAGATATTTCTTCTTCTTGTTGTTCTTCTTCTGCACAGCTAAGCTGGAAGTGGCATTTGCAGCTCGCAATAGTGCAGAGTTATCTCAAAGAAAGGGGCCACGGTGTTTCTGTATCTCTATTATGTTGGTGCGGCTTCGGAACTTTTAAATATCTTGATATATTTCGACAACTACGCATCTGATCAAAAAATATCATAGAACATAAAAAGTAGGAAACTTAATTCTCTACAAAAAAGGTCTCTTAACATTTTGCCATAGCTCGCTTCGTTTCCGAGATATTTGCAGATTTATCTCAAGGGAAGTGGCCTGACGGACATATTTCGAGATATTTCTTCTTCTTGTTGTTCTTCTTCTGCACAGCTAAACTGGAAGTGGCATTTCCAGCTCGCAATAGCGCAGAGTTATCTCAAAGAAAGGGGCCACGGTGTTTCTGTATCTCTATTATGTTGGTGCGGCTTCGGAACTTTTAAATATCTCGATATATCTCGAAAACTACGCTTCTGATCAAAAAATATCATAGAACATAAATTATAGGAAACATAATTCTCTACAAAAAAGGTCTCTTAACATTTTGCCATAGCTCGCTTCGTTTCCGAGATATTTGCAGATTTATCTCAAGGGAAGGGGCCTGACGGACATATTTCGAGATATTTCTTCGTCTTGTTGTTCTTCTTCTGCACAGCTAAACTGGAAGTGGCATTTCCAGCTCGCAATAGCGCAGACTTATCTCAAAGAAAGGGGCCACGGTGTTTCTGTATCTCTATTATGTTGGTGCGGCTTCGGAGCTTTTAAATATCTTGATACATCTCGAGAACTACGCATCTGATCAAAAAATATCATAGAACATAAAAAGTAGGAAACTTAATTCTCTACAAAAAAGGTCTCTTAATTTTTTGCCATAGCTCGCTTCGTTTCCGAGATATTTGCAGATTTATCTCAAGGGAAGGGGCCTGACGGACATATTTCGAGATATTTCTTCTTCTTGTTGTTCTTCTTCTGCACAGCTAAGCTGGAAGTGGCATTTGCAGCTCGCAATAGTGCAGAGTTATCTCAAAGGAAGAGGCCACGGTGTTTCTGTACCTCTATTATGTTGGTGCAGCTTCGGAACTTTTAAATATCCTGATATATCTCGAGAACTACGCATCTGATCAAAAAATATCATAGAAGATAAAAAGTAGGAAACTTAATTCTCTACAAAAAAGGTCTCTTAACATTTTGCCATAGCTCGCTTCGTTTCCGAGATATTTGCAGATTTATCTCAAGGGAAGGGGCCTAACGGACATATTTCGAGATATTTCTTCTTCTTGTTGTTCTTCTTCTTCACAGCTAAGCTGGAAGTGGCATTTGCAGCTCGCAATAGTGCAGAGTTATCTCAAAGAAAGGGGCCACGGTGTTTCTGTATCTCCATTATGTTGGTGCGGCTTCGGAACTTTTAAATATCTTGATATATCTCGAGAACTACGCATCTCATCAAAAAATATCATAGAACATAAAAAGTAGGAAACTTAATTCTCTACAAATAAAGTCTCTTAACATTTTGCCATAGCTCGCTTCGTTTCCGAGATATTTGCAGATTTATCTCAAGGGAAGGGGCCTGACGGACATATTTCGAGATATTTCTTCTTCTTGTTGTTCTTCTTCTGCACAGCTAAGCTGGAAGTGGCATTTGCAGCTCGCAATAGTGCAGAGTTATCTCAAAGAAAGGGGCCACGGTATTTCTGTATCTCTATTATGTTGGTGCGGCTTCGGAACTGTTAAATATCTTGATATATCTCGAGAACTACGCACCTGATCAAAAAATATCATAGCACATAAAGTGTAGGAAACATAATTCTCTACAAAAAAGGTCTCTTAACATTTTGCCATAGCTCGTTTCGTTTCCGAGATATTTGCAGATATATCTCAAGGGAAGGGGCCTGACGGACATATTTCGAGATATATCTTCTTCTTGTTGTTCTTCTTCTGCACAGCTAAACTGGAAGTGGCATTTCCAGCTCGCAATAGCGCAGAGTTATCTCAAAGAAAGGGGCCACGGTGTTTCTGTATCTCTATTATGTTGGTGCGGCTTCGGAATTTTTAAATATCTCGATATATCTCGAAAATTACGCTTCTGATCAAAAAATATCATACAACATAAATTGTAGGAAACATAATTCTCTACAAAAAAGGTCTCTCAACATTTTGCCATAGCTCGCTTCGTTTCCGAGATATTTGCAGATTTATCTCAAGGGAAGGGGCCTGACGGACATATTTCGAGATATTTCTTCTTCTTGTTGTTCTTCTTCTGCACAGCTAAGCTGGAAGTGGCACTTGCAGCTCGCAATAGTGCAGAGTTATCTCAAAGAAAGGGGCCACGGTGTTTCTGTATCTCTATTATGTTGGTGCGGCTTCCGAACTTTTAAATATCTCGATATATCTCGAAAACTACGCTTCTGATCAAAAAATATCATAGAACATAAATTGTAGGAAACATAATTCTCTACAAAAAAGGTCTCTTAACATTTTGCCATAGCTCGCTTCGTTTCCGAGATATTTGCAGATTTATCTCAAGGGAAGGGGCCTGACGGACATATTTCGAGATATTTCTTCTTCTTGTTGTTCTTCTTCTGCACAGCTAAACTGGAAGTGGCATTTCCAGCTCGCAATAGCGCAGAGTTATCTCAAAGAAAGGGGCCACGGTGTTTCTGTATCTCTATTATGTTGGTGCGGCTTCGGAACTTTTAAATATCTCGATATATCTCGAAAACTACGCTTCTGATCAAAAAATATCATAGAAGATAAAAAGTAGGAAACTTAATTCTCTACAAAAAAGGTCTCTTAACATTTTGCCATAGCTCGCTTCGTTTCCGAGATATTTGCAGATTTATCTCAAGGGAAGGGGCCTAACGGACATATTTCGAGATATTTCTTCTTCTTGTTGTTCTTCTTCTTCACAGCTAAGCTGGAAGTGGCATTTGCAGCTCGCAATAGTGCAGAGTTATCTCAAAGAAAGGGGCCACGGTGTTTCTGTATCTCCATTATGTTGGTGCGGCTTCGGAACTTTTAAATATCTTGATATATCTCGAGAACTACGCATCTCATCAAAAAATATCATAGAACATAAAAAGTAGGAAACTTAATTCTCTACAAATAAAGTCTCTTAACATTTTGCCATAGCTCGCTTCGTTTCCGAGATATTTGCAGATTTATCTCAAGGGAAGGGGCCTGACGGACATATTTCGAGATATTTCTTCTTCTTGTTGTTCTTCTTCTGCACAGCTAAGCTGGAAGTGGCATTTGCAGCTCGCAATAGTGCAGAGTTATCTCAAAGAAAGGGGCCACGGTATTTCTGTATCTCTATTATGTTGGTGCGGCTTCGGAACTGTTAAATATCTTGATATATCTCGAGAACTACGCACCTGATCAAAAAATATCATAGCACATAAAGTGTAGGAAACATAATTCTCTACAAAAAAGGTCTCTTAACATTTTGCAATAGCTCGTTTCGTTTCCGAGATATTTGCAGATATATCTCAAGGGAAGGGGCCTGACGGACATATTTCGAGATATATCTTCTTCTTGTTGTTCTTCTTCTGCACAGCTAAACTGGAAGTGGCATTTCCAGCTCGCAATAGCGCAGAGTTATCTCAAAGAAAGGGGCCACGGTGTTTCTGTATCTCTATTATGTTGGTGCGGCTTCGGAATTTTTAAATATCTCGATATATCTCGAAAACTACGCTTCTGATCAAAAAATATCATACAACATAAATTGTAGGAAACATAATTCTCTACAAAAAAGGTCTCTTAACATTTTGCCATAGCTCGCTTCGTTTCCGAGATATTTGCAGATTTATCTCAAGGGAAGGGGCCTGACGGACATATTTCGAGATATTTCTTCTTCTTGTTGTTCTTCTTCTGCACAGCTAAGCTGGAAGTGGCACTTGCAGCTCGCAATAGTGCAGAGTTATCTCAAAGAAAGGGGCCACGGTGTTTCTGTATCTCTATTATGTTGGTGCGGCTTCGGAACTTTTAAATATCTCGATATATCTCGAAAACTCCGCTTCTGATCAAAAAATATCATAGAACATAAATTATAGCAAACATAATTCTCTACAAAAAAGGTCTCTTAACATTTTGCCATAGCTCGCTTCGTTTCCGAGATATTTGCAGATTTATCTCAAGGGAAGGGGCCTGACGGACATATTTCGAGATATTTCTTCTTCTTGTTGTTCTTCTTCTGCACAGCTAAACTGGAAGTGGCATTTCCAGCTCGCAATAGCGCAGAGTTATCTCAAAGAAAGGGGCCACGGTGTTTCTGTATCTCTATTATCTTGGTGCGGCTTCGGAGCTTTTAAATATCTTGATACATCTCGAGAACTACGCATCTGATCAAAAAATATCATAGAACATAAAAACTAGGAAACTTAATTCTCTACAAAAAAGGTCTCTTAACATTTTGCCATAGCTCGCTTCGTTTCCGAGATATTTGCAGATTTATCTCAAGGGAAGGGGCCTGACGGACATATTTCGAGATATTTCTTCTTCTTGTTGTTCTTCTTCTGCACAGCTAAGCTGGAAGTGGCATTTGCAGCTCGCAATAGTGCAGAGTTATCTCAAAGGAAGAGGCCACGGTGTTTCTGTACCTCTATTATGTTGGTGCAGCTTCGGAACTTTTAAATATCTTGATATATCTCGAGAACTACGCATCTGATCAAAAAATATCATAGAAGATAAAAAGTAGGAAACTTAATTCTCTACAAAAAAGGTCTCTTAAGATTTTGCCATAGCTCGCTTCGTTTCCGAGAGATTTGCAGATTTATCTCAAGGGAAGGGGCCTAACGGACATATTTCGAGATATTTCTTCTTCTTGTTGTTCTTCTTCTTCACAGCTAAACTGGAGGTGGCATTTCAAGCTCGCAAAAGTGCAGAGTTATCTCAAAGAAAGGGGCCACGGTGTTTCTGTATCTCTATTATGTTGGTGCGGCTTCGGAACTTTTAAATATCTTGATATATTTCGAGAACTACGCATCTGATCAAAAAATATCATAGAACATAAAAAGTAGGAAACTTAATTCTCTACAAAAAAGGTCTGTTAACATTTTGCCATAGCTCGCTTCGTTTCCGAGATATTTGCAGATTTATCTCAAGGGAAGGGGCCTGACGGACATATTTCGAGATATTTCTTCTTCTTGTTGTTCTTCTTCTGCACAGCTAAGCTGGAAGTGGCATTTGCAGCTCGCAATAGTGCAGAGTTATCTCAAAGAAAGGGGCCACGGTGTTTCTGTATCTCTATTATGTTGGTGCGGCTTCGGAACTTTTAAATATCTTGATATATTTCGACAACTACGCATCTGATCAAAAAATATCATAGAACATAAAAAGTAGGAAACTTAATTCTCTACAAAAAAGGTCTCTTAACATTTTGCCATAGCTCGCTTCGTTTCCGAGATATTTGCAGATTTATCTCAAGGGAAGTGGCCTGACGGACATATTTCGAGATATTTCTTCTTCTTGTTGTTCTTCTTCTGCACAGCTAAACTGGAAGTGGCATTTCCAGCTCGCAATAGCGCAGAGTTATCTCAAAGAAAGGGGCCACGGTGTTTCTGTATCTCTATTATGTTGGTGCGGCTTCGGAATTTTTAAATATCTCGATATATCTCGAAAATTACGCTTCTGATCAAAAAATATCATACAACATAAATTGTAGGAAACATAATTCTCTACAAAAAAGGTCTCTCAACATTTTGCCATAGCTCGCTTCGTTTCCGAGATATTTGCAGATTTATCTCAAGGGAAGGGGCCTGACGGACATATTTCGAGATATTTCTTCTTCTTGTTGTTCTTCTTCTGCACAGCTAAGCTGGAAGTGGCACTTGCAGCTCGCAATAGTGCAGAGTTATCTCAAAGAAAGGGGCCACGGTGTTTCTGTATCTCTATTATGTTGGTGCGGCTTCCGAACTTTTAAATATCTCGATATATCTCGAAAACTACGCTTCTGATCAAAAAATATCATAGAACATAAATTGTAGGAAACATAATTCTCTACAAAAAAGGTCTCTTAACATTTTGCCATAGCTCGCTTCGTTTCCGAGATATTTGCAGATTTATCTCAAGGGAAGGGGCCTGACGGACATATTTCGAGATATTTCTTCTTCTTGTTGTTCTTCTTCTGCACAGCTAAACTGGAAGTGGCATTTCCAGCTCGCAATAGCGCAGAGTTATCTCAAAGAAAGGGGCCACGGTGTTTCTGTATCTCTATTATGTTGGTGCGGCTTCGGAACTTTTAAATATCTCGATATATCTCGAAAACTACGCTTCTGATCAAAAAATATCCTAGAACATAAATTATAGGAAACATAATTCTCTACAAAAAAGGTCTCTTAACATTTTGCCATAGCTCGCTTCGTTTCCGAGATATTTGCAGATTTATCTCAAGGGAAGGGGCCTGACGGACATATTTCGAGATATTTCTTCTTCTTGTTGTTCTTCTTCTGCACAGCTAAACTGGAAGTGGCATTTCCAGCTCGCAATAGCGCAGAGTTATCTCAAAGAAAGGGGCCACGGTGTTTCTGTATCTCTATTATGTTGGTGCGGCTTCGGAGCTTTTAAATATCTTGATACATCTCGAGAACTACGCATCTGATCAAAAAATATCATAGAACATAAAAAGTAGGAAACTTAATTCTCTACAAAAAAGGTCTCTTAATTTTTTGCCATAGCTCGCTTCGTTTCCGAGATATTTGCAGATTTATCTCAAGGGAAGGGGCCTGACGGACATATTTCGAGATATTTCTTCTTCTTGTTGTTCTTCTTCTGCACAGCTAAGCTGGAAGTGGCATGTGCAGCTCGCAATAGTGCAGAGTTATCTCAAAGGAAGAGGCCACGGTGTTTCTGTACCTCTATTATGTTGGTGCAGCTTCGGAACTTTTAAATATCTTGATATATCTCGAGAACTACGCATCTGATCAAAAAATATCATAGAAGATAAAAAGTAGGAAACTTAATTCTCTACAAAAAAGGTCTCTTAACATTTTGCCATAGCTCGCTTCGTTTCCGAGATATTTGCAGATTTATCTCAAGGGAAGGGGCCTAACGGACATATTTCGAGATATTTCTTCTTCTTGTTGTTCTTCTTCTTCACAGCTAAGCTGGAAGTGGCATTTGCAGCTCGCAATAGTGCAGAGTTATCTCAAAGAAAGGGGCCACGGTGTTTCTGTATCTCCATTATGTTGGTGCGGCTTCGGAACTTTTAAATATCTTGATATATCTCGAGAACTACGCATCTCATCAAAAAATATCATAGAACATAAAAAGTAGGAAACTTAATTCTCTACAAATAAAGTCTCTTAACATTTTGCCATAGCTCGCTTCGTTTCCGAGATATTTGCAGATTTATCTCAAGGGAAGGGGCCTGACGGACATATTTCGAGATATTTCTTCTTCTTGTTGTTCTTCTTCTGCACAGCTAAGCTGGAAGTGGCATTTGCAGCTCGCAATAGTGCAGAGTTATCTCAAAGAAAGGGGCCACGGTATTTCTGTATCTCTATTATGTTGGTGCGGCTTCGGAACTGTTAAATATCTTGATATATCTCGAGAACTACGCACCTGATCAAAAAATATCATAGCACATAAAGTGTAGGAAACATAATTCTCTACAAAAAAGGTCTCTTAACATTTTGCAATAGCTCGTTTCGTTTCCGAGATATTTGCAGATATATCTCAAGGGAAGGGGCCTGACGGACATATTTCGAGATATATCTTCTTCTTGTTGTTCTTCTTCTGCACAGCTAAACTGGAAGTGGCATTTCCAGCTCGCAATAGCGCAGAGTTATCTCAAAGAAAGGGGCCACGGTGTTTCTGTATCTCTATTATGTTGGTGCGGCTTCGGAATTTTTAAATATCTCGATATATCTCGAAAACTACGCTTCTGATCAAAAAATATCATACAACATAAATTGTAGGAAACATAATTCTCTACAAAAAAGGTCTCTTAACATTTTGCCATAGCTCGCTTCGTTTCCGAGATATTTGCAGATTTATCTCAAGGGAAGGGGCCTGACGGACATATTTCGAGATATTTCTTCTTCTTGTTGTTCTTCTTCTGCACAGCTAAGCTGGAAGTGGCACTTGCAGCTCGCAATAGTGCAGAGTTATCTCAAAGAAAGGGGCCACGGTGTTTCTGTATCTCTATTATGTTGGTGCGGCTTCGGAACTTTTAAATATCTCGATATATCTCGAAAACTCCGCTTCTGATCAAAAAATATCATAGAACATAAATTATAGCAAACATAATTCTCTACAAAAAAGGTCTCTTAACATTTTGCCATAGCTCGCTTCGTTTCCGAGATATTTGCAGATTTATCTCAAGGGAAGGGGCCTGACGGACATATTTCGAGATATTTCTTCTTCTTGTTGTTCTTCTTCTGCACAGCTAAACTGGAAGTGGCATTTCCAGCTCGCAATAGCGCAGAGTTATCTCAAAGAAAGGGGCCACGGTGTTTCTGTATCTCTATTATCTTGGTGCGGCTTCGGAGCTTTTAAATATCTTGATACATCTCGAGAACTACGCATCTGATCAAAAAATATCATAGAACATAAAAAGTAGGAAACTTAATTCTCTACAAAAAAGGTCTCTTAACATTTTGCCATAGCTCGCTTCGTTTCCGAGATATTTGCAGATTTATCTCAAGGGAAGGGGCCTGACGGACATATTTCGAGATATTTCTTCTTCTTGTTGTTCTTCTTCTGCACAGCTAAGCTGGAAGTGGCATTTGCAGCTCGCAATAGTGCAGAGTTATCTCAAAGGAAGAGGCCACGGTGTTTCTGTACCTCTATTATGTTGGTGCAGCTTCGGAACTTTTAAATATCTTGATATATTTCGAGAACTACGCATCTGATCAAAAAATATCATAGAACATAAAAAGTAGGAAACTTAATTCTCTACAAAAAAGGTCTGTTAACATTTTGCCATAGCTCGCTTCGTTTCCGAGATATTTGCAGATTTATCTCAAGGGAAGGGGCCTGACGGACATATTTCGAGATATTTCTTCTTCTTGTTGTTCTTCTTCTTCACAGCTAAGCTGGAAGTGGCATTTGCAGCTCGCAATAGTGCAGTGTTATCTCAAAGAAAGGGGCCACGGTGTTTCTGTATCTCTATTATGTTGGTGCGGCTTCGGAACTTTTAAATATCTTGATATATCTCGAGAACTACGCATCTGATCAAAAAATATCATAGAACATAAAAAGTAGGAAACTTAATTCTCTACAAAAAAGGTCTCTTAACATTTTGCCATAGCTCGCTTCGTTTCCGAGATATTTGCAGATATATCTCAAGGGAAGGGGCCTGACGGTCATATTTCGAGATATATCTTCTTCTTGTTGTTCTTCTTCTGCACAGCTAAACTGGAAGTGGCATTTCCAGCTCGCAATAGCGCAGAGTTATCTCAAAGAAAGGGGCCACGGTGTTTCTGTATCTCTATTATGTTGGTGCGGCTTCGGAATTTTTAAATATCTCGATATATCTCGAAAACTACGCTTCTGATCAAAAAATATCATAGAACATAAATTGTAGGAAACATAATTCTCTACAAAAAAGGTCTCTTAACATTTTGCCATAGCTCGCTTCGTTTCCGAGATATTTGCAGATTTATCTCAAGGGAAGGGGCCTGACGGACATATTTCGAGATATTTCTTCTTCTTGTTGTTCTTCTTCTGCAGAGCTAAGCTGGAAGTGGCATTTGCAGCTCGCAATAGTGCAGAGTTATCTCAAAGAAAGGGGCCACGGTGTTTCTGTATCTCTATTATGTTGGTGCGGCTTCGGAGCTTTTAAATATCTTGATATATTTCGACAACTACGCATCTGATCAAAAAATATCATAGAACATAAAAAGTAGGAAACTTAATTCTCTACAAAAAAGGTCTCTTAACATTTTGCCATAGCTCGCTTCGTTTCCGAGATATTTGCAGATTTATCTCAAGGGAAGTGGCCTGACGGACATATTTCGAGATATTTCTTCTTCTTGTTGTTCTTCTTCTGCACAGCTAAACTGGAAGTGGCATTTCCAGCTCGCAATAGCGCAGAGTTATCTCAAAGAAAGGGGCCACGGTGTTTCTGTATCTCTATTATGTTGGTGCGGCTTCGGAACTTTTAAATATCTCGATATATCTCGAAAACTACGCTTCTGATCAAAAAATATCATAGAACATAAATTATAGGAAACATAATTCTCTACAAAAAAGGTCTCTTAAGATTTTGCCATAGCTCGCTTCGTTTCCGAGATATTTGCAGATTTATCTCAAGGGAAGGGGCCTGACGGACATATTTCGAGATATTTCTTCTTCTTGTTGTTCTTCTTCTGCACAGCTAAGCTGGAAGTGGCATTTGCAGCTCGCAATAGTGCAGAGTTATCTCTAAGGAAGAGGCCACGGTGTTTCTGTACCTCTATTATGTTGGTGCAGCTTCGGAACTTTTAAATATCTTGATATATCTCGAGAACTACGCATCTGATCAAAAAATATCATAGAAGGTAAAAAGTAGGAAACTTAATTCTCTACAAAAAAGGTCTCTTAACATTTTGCCATAGCTCGCTTCGTTTCCGAGATATTTGCAGATTTATCTCAAGGGAAGGGGCCTAACGGACATATTTCGAGATATTTCTTCTTCTTGTTGTTCTTCTTCTTCACAGCTAAGCTGGAAGTGGCATTTGCAGCTCGCAATAGTGCAGAGTTATCTCAAAGAAAGGGGCCACGGTGTTTCTGTATCTCCATTATGTTGGTGCGGCTTCGGAACGTTTAAATATCTTGATATATCTCGAGAACTACGCATCTCATCAAAAAATATCATAGAACATAAAAAGTAGGAAACTTAATTCTCTACAAATAAAGTCTCTTAACATTTTGCCATAGCTCGCTTCATTTCCGAGATATTTGCAGATTTATCTCAAGGGAAGGGGCCTGACGGACATATTTCGAGATATTTCTTCTTCTTGTTGTTCTTCTTCTGCACAGCTAAGCTGGAAGTGGCATTTGCAGCTCGCAATAGTGCAGAGTTATCTCAAAGAAAGGGGCCACGGTGTTTCTGTATCTCTATTATCTTGGTGCGGCTTCGGAGCTTTTAAATATCTTGATACATCTCGAGAACTACGCATCTGATCAAAAAATATCATAGAACATAAAAAGTAGGAAACTTAATTCTCTACAAAAAAGGTCTCTTAACATTTTGCCATAGCTCGCTTCGTTTCCGAGATATTTGCAGATTTATCTCAAGGGAAGGGGCCTGACGGACATATTTCGAGATATTTCTTCTTCTTGTTGTTCTTCTTCTTCACAGCTAAGCTGGAAGTGGCATTTGCAGCTCGCAATAGTGCAGTGTTATCTCAAAGAAAGGGGCCACGGTGTTTCTGTATCTCTATTATGTTGGTGCGGCTTCGGAACTTTTAAATATCTTGATATATCTCGAGAACTACGCATCTGATCAAAAAATATCATAGAACATAAAAAGTAGGAAACTTAATTCTCTACAAAAAAGGTCTCTTAACATTTTGCCATAGCTCGCTTCGTTTCCGAGATATTTGCAGATATATCTCAAGGGAAGGGGCCTGACGGACATATTTCGAGATATATCTTCTTCTTGTTGTTCTTCTTCTGCACAGCTAAACTGGAAGTGGCATTTCCAGCTCGCAATAGCGCAGAGTTATCTCAAAGAAAGGGGCCACGGTGTTTCTGTATCTCTATTATGTTGGTGCGGCTTCGGAATTTTTAAATATCTCGATATATCTCGAAAACTACGCTTCTGATCAAAAAATATCATAGAACATAAATTGTAGGAAACATAATTCTCTACAAAAAAGGTCTCTTAACATTTTGCCATAGCTCGCTTCGTTTCCGAGATATTTGCAGATTTATCTCAAGGGAAGGGGCCTGACGGACATATTTCGAGATATTTCTTCTTCTTGTTGTTCTTCTTCTGCAGAGCTAAGCTGGAAGTGGCATTTGCAGCTCGCAATAGTGCAGAGTTATCTCAAAGAAAGGGGCCACGGTGTTTCTGTATCTCTATTATGTTGGTGCGGCTTCGGAGCTTTTAAATATCTTGATATATTTCGACAACTACGCATCTGATCAAAAAATATCATAGAACATAAAAAGTAGGAAACTTAATTCTCTACAAAAAAGGTCTCTTAACATTTTGCCATAGCTCGCTTCGTTTCCGAGATATTTGCAGATTTATCTCAAGGGAAGTGGCCTGACGGACATATTTCGAGATATTTCTTCTTCTTGTTGTTCTTCTTCTGCACAGCTAAACTGGAAGTGGCATTTCCAGCTCGCAATAGCGCAGAGTTATCTCAAAGAAAGGGGCCACGGTGTTTCTGTATCTCTATTATGTTGGTGCGGCTTCGGAACTTTTAAATATCTCGATATATCTCGAAAACTACGCTTCTGATCAAAAAATATCATAGAACATAAATTATAGGAAACATAATTCTCTACAAAAAAGGTCTCTTAAGATTTTGCCATAGCTCGCTTCGTTTCCGAGATATTTGCAGATTTATCTCAAGGGAAGGGGCCTGACGGACATATTTCGAGATATTTCTTCTTCTTGTTGTTCTTCTTCTGCACAGCTAAGCTGGAAGTGGCATTTGCAGCTCGCAATAGTGCAGAGTTATCTCAAAGGAAGAGGCCACGGTGTTTCTGTACCTCTATTATGTTGGTGCAGCTTCGGAACTTTTAAATATCTTGATATATCTCGAGAACTACGCATCTGATCAAAAAATATCATAGAAGGTAAAAAGTAGGAAACTTAATTCTCTACAAAAAAGGTCTCTTAACATTTTGCCATAGCTCGCTTCGTTTCCGAGATATTTGCAGATTTATCTCAAGGGAAGGGGCCTAACGGACATATTTCGAGATATTTCTTCTTCTTGTTGTTCTTCTTCTTCACAGCTAAGCTGGAAGTGGCATTTGCAGCTCGCAATAGTGCAGAGTTATCTCAAAGAAAGGGGCCACGGTGTTTCTGTATCTCCATTATGTTGGTGCGGCTTCGGAACGTTTAAATATCTTGATATATCTCGAGAACTACGCATCTCATCAAAAAATATCATAGAACATAAAAAGTAGGAAACTTAATTCTCTACAAATAAAGTCTCTTAACATTTTGCCATAGCTCGCTTCATTTCCGAGATATTTGCAGATTTATCTCAAGGGAAGGGGCCTGACGGACATATTTCGAGATATTTCTTCTTCTTGTTGTTCTTCTTCTGCACAGCTAAGCTGGAAGTGGCATTTGCAGCTCGCAATAGTGCAGAGTTATCTCAAAGAAAGGGGCCACGGTGTTTCTGTATCTCTATTATGTTGGTGCGGCTTCGGAACTTTTAAATATCTTGATATATTTCGACAACTACGCATCTGATCAAAAAATATCATAGAACATAAAAAGTAGGAAACTTAATTCTCTACAAAAAAGGTCTCTTAACATTTTGCCATAGCTCGCTTCGTTTCCGAGATATTTGCAGATTTATCTCAAGGGAAGTGGCCTGACGGACATATTTCGAGATATTTCTTCTTCTTGTTGTTCTTCTTCTGCACAGCTAAACTGGAAGTGGCATTTCCAGCTCGCAATAGCGCAGAGTTATCTCAAAGAAAGGGGCCACGGTGTTTCTGTATCTCTATTATGTTGGTGCGGCTTCGGAACTTTTAAATATCTCGATATATCTCGAAAACTACGCTTCTGATCAAAAAATATCATAGAACATAAATTATAGGAAACATAATTCTCTACAAAAAAGGTCTCTTAACATTTTGCCATAGCTCGCTTCGTTTCCGAGATATTTGCAGATTTATCTCAAGGGAAGGGGCCTGACGGACATATTTCGAGATATTTCTTCGTCTTGTTGTTCTTCTTCTGCACAGCTAAACTGGAAGTGGCATTTCCAGCTCGCAATAGCGCAGACTTATCTCAAAGAAAGGGGCCACGGTGTTTCTGTATCTCTATTATGTTGGTGCGGCTTCGGAGCTTTTAAATATCTTGATACATCTCGAGAACTACGCATCTGATCAAAAAATATCATAGAAGATAAAAAGTAGGAAACTTAATTCTCTACAAAAAAGGTCTCTTAACATTTTGCCATAGCTCGCTTCGTTTCCGAGATATTTGCAGATTTATCTCAAGGGAAGGGGCCTAACGGACATATTTCGAGATATTTCTTCTTCTTGTTGTTCTTCTTCTTCACAGCTAAACTGGAGGTGGCATTTCAAGCTCGCAAAAGTGCAGAGTTATCTCAAAGAAAGGGGCCACGGTGTTTCTGTATCTCTATTATGTTGGTGCGGCTTCGGAACTTTTAAATATCTTGATATATTTCGAGAACTACGCATCTGATCAAAAAATATCATAGAACATAAAAAGTAGGAAACTTAATTCTCTACAAAAAAGGTCTGTTAACATTTTGCCATAGCTCGCTTCGTTTCCGAGATATTTGCAGATTTATCTCAAGGGAAGGGGCCTGACGGACATATTTCGAGATATTTCTTCTTCTTGTTGTTCTTCTTCTTCACAGCTAAGCTGGAAGTGGCATTTGCAGCTCGCAATAGTGCAGTGTTATCTCAAAGAAAGGGGCCACGGTGTTTCTGTATCTCTATTATGTTGGTGCGGCTTCGGAACTTTTAAATATCTTGATATATCTCGAGAACTACGCATCTGATAAAAAAATATCATAGAACATAAAAAGTAGGAAACTTAATTCTCTACAAAAAAGGTCTCTTAACATTTTGCCATAGCTCGCTTCGTTTCCGAGATATTTGCAGATATATCTCAAGGGAAGGGGCCTGACGGACATATTTCGAGATATATCTTCTTCTTGTTGTTCTTCTTCTGCACAGCTAAACTGGAAGTGGCATTTCCAGCTCGCAATAGCGCAGAGTTATCTCAAAGAAAGGGGCCACGGTGTTTCTGTATCTCTATTATGTTGGTGCGGCTTCGGAATTTTTAAATATCTCGATATATCTCGAAAACTACGCTTCTGATCAAAAAATATCATAGAACATAAATTGTAGGAAACATAATTCTCTACAAAAAAGGTCTCTTAACATTTTGCCATAGCTCGCTTCGTTTCCGAGATATTTGCAGATTTATCTCAAGGGAAGGGGCCTGACGGACATATTTCGAGATATTTCTTCTTCTTGTTGTTCTTCTTCTGCACAGCTAAGCTGGAAGTGGCATTTGCAGCTCGCAATAGTGCAGAGTTATCTCAAAGAAAGGGGCCACGGTGTTTCTGTATCTCTATTATGTTGGTGCGGCTTCGGAGCTTTTAAATATCTTGATATATTTCGACAACTACGCATCTGATCAAAAAATATCATAGAACATAAAAAGTAGGAAACTTAATTCTCTACAAAAAAGGTCTCTTAACATTTTGCCATAGCTCGCTTCGTTTCCGAGATATTTGCAGATTTATCTCAAGGGAAGTGGCCTGACGGACATATTTCGAGATATTTCTTCTTCTTGTTGTTCTTCTTCTGCACAGCTAAACTGGAAGTGGCATTTCCAGCTCGCAATAGCGCAGAGTTATCTCAAAGAAAGGGGCCACGGTGTTTCTGTATCTCTATTATGTTGGTGCGGCTTCGGAACTTTTAAATATCTCGATATATCTCGAAAACTACGCTTCTGATCAAAAAATATCATAGAACATAAATTATAGGAAACATAATTCTCTACAAAAAAGGTCTCTTAAGATTTTGCCATAGCTCGCTTCGTTTCCGAGATATTTGCAGATTTATCTCAAGGGAAGGGGCCTGACGGACATATTTCGAGATATTTCTTCTTCTTGTTGTTCTTCTTCTGCACAGCTAAGCTGGAAGTGGCATTTGCAGCTCGCAATAGTGCAGAGTTATCTCAAAGGAAGAGGCCACGGTGTTTCTGTACCTCTATTATGTTGGTGCAGCTTCGGAACTTTTAAATATCTTGATATATCTCGAGAACTACGCATCTGATCAAAAAATATCATAGAAGATAAAAAGTAGGAAACTTAATTCTCTACAAAAAAGGTCTCTTAACATTTTGTCATAGCTCGCTTCGTTTCCGAGATATTTGCAGATTTATCTCAAGGGAAGGGGCCTAACGGACATATTTCGAGATATTTCTTCTTCTTGTTGTTCTTCTTCTTCACAGCTAAGCTGGAAGTGGCATTTGCAGCTCGCAATAGTGCAGAGTTATCTCAAAGAAAGGGGCCACGGTGTTTCTGTATCTCCATTATGTTGGTGCGGCTTCGGAACGTTTAAATATCTTGATATATCTCGAGAACTACGCATCTCATCAAAAAATATCATAGAACATAAAAAGTAGGAAACTTAATTCTCTACAAATAAAGTCTCTTAACATTTTGCCATAGCTCGCTTCATTTCCGAGATATTTGCAGATTTATCTCAAGGGAAGGGGCCTGACGGACATATTTCGAGATATTTCTTCTTCTTGTTGTTCTTCTTCTGCACAGCTAAGCTGGAAGTGGCATTTGCAGCTCGCAATAGTGCAGAGTTATCTCAAAGAAAGGGGCCACGGTGTTTCTGTATCTCTATTATGTTGGTGCGGCTTCGGAACTTTTAAATATCTTGATATATTTCGACAACTACGCATCTGATCAAAAAATATCATAGAACATAAAAAGTAGGAAACTTAATTCTCTACAAAAAAGGTCTCTTAATTTTTTGCCATAGCTCGCTTCGTTTCCGAAATATTTGCAGATTTATCTCAAGGGAAGGGGCCTGACGGACATATTTCGAGATATTTCTTCTTCTTGTTGTTCTTCTTCTGCACAGCTAAGCTGGAAGTGGCATTTGCAGCTCGCAATAGTGCAGAGTTATCTCAAAGGAAGAGGCCACGGTGTTTCTGTACCTCTATTATGTTGGTGCAGCTTCGGAACTTTTAAATATCTTGATATATCTCGAGAACTACGCATCTCATCAAAAAATATCATAGAACATAAAAAGTAGGAAACTTAATTCTCTACAAATAAAGTCTCTTAACATTTTGCCATAGCTCGCTTCATTTCCGAGATATTTGCAGATTTATCTCAAGGGAAGGGGCCTGACGGACATATTTCGAGATATTTCTTCTTCTTGTTGTTCTTCTTCTGCACAGCTAAGCTGGAAGTGGCATTTGCAGCTCGCAATAGTGCAGAGTTATCTCAAAGAAAGGGGCCACGGTATTTCTGTATCTCTATTATGTTGGTGCGGCTTCGGAACTGTTAAATATCTTGATATATCTCGAGAACTACGCACCTGATCAAAAAATATCATAGCACATAAAGGGTAGGAAACATAATTCTCTACAAAAAAGGTCTCTTAACATTTTGCCATAGCTCGTTTCATTTCCGAGATATTTGCAGATTTATCTCAAGGGAAGGGGCCTGACGGACATATTTCGAGATATTTCTTCTTCTTGTTGTTCTTCTTCTGCACAGCTAAGCTGGAAGTGGCATTTGCAGCTCGCAATAGTGCAGAGTTATCTCAAAGAAAGGGGCCACGGTGTTTCTGTATCTCTATTATGTTGGTGCGGCTTCGGAACTTTTAAATATCTTGATATATTTCGACAACTACGCATCTGATCAAAAAATATCATAGAACATAAAAAGTAGGAAACTTAATTCTCTACAAAAAAGGTCTCTTAACATTTTGCCATAGCTCGCTTCGGTTCCGAGATATTTGCAGATTTATCTCAAGGGAAGTGGCCTGACGGACATATTTCGAGATATTTCTTCTTCTTGTTGTTCTTCTTCTGCACAGCTAAACTGGAAGTGGCATTTCCAGCTCGCAATAGCGCAGAGTTATCTCAAAGAAAGGGGCCACGGTGTTTCTGTATCTCTATTATGTTGGTGCGGCTTCGGAACTTTTAAATATCTCGATATATCTCGAAAACTACGCTTCTGATCAAAAAATATCATAGAACATAAATTATAGGAAACATAATTCTCTACAAAAAAGGTCTCTTAACATTTTGCCATAGCTCGCTTCGTTTCCGAGATATTTGCAGATTTATCTCAAGGGAAGGGGCCTGACGGACATATTTCGAGATATTTCTTCGTCTTGTTGTTCTTCTTCTGCACAGCTAAACTGGAAGTGGCATTTCCAGCTCGCAATAGCGCAGACTTATCTCAAAGAAAGGGGCCACGGTGTTTCTGTATCTCTATTATGTTGGTGCGGCTTCGGAGCTTTTAAATATCTTGATACATCTCGAGAACTACGCATCTGATCAAAAAATATCATAGAACATAAAAAGTAGGAAACTTAATTCTCTACAAAAAAGGTCTCTTAATTTTTTGCCATAGCTCGCTTCGTTTCCGAGATATTTGCAGATTTATCTCAAGGGAAGGGGCCTAACGGACATATTTCGAGATATTTCTTCTTCTTGTTGTTCTTCTTCTTCACAGCTAAGCTGGAAGTGGCATTTGCAGCTCGCAATAGTGCAGAGTTATCTCAAAGAAAGGGGCCACGGTGTTTCTGTATCTCCATTATGTTGGTGCGGCTTCGGAACTTTTAAATATCTTGATATATCTCGAGAACTACGCATCTCATCAAAAAATATCATAGAACATAAAAAGTAGGAAACTTAATTCTCTACAAATAAAGTCTCTTAACATTTTGCCATAGCTCGCTTCGTTTCCGAGATATTTGCAGATTTATCTCAAGGGAAGGGGCCTGACGGACATATTTCGAGATATTTCTTCTTCTTGTTGTTCTTCTTCTGCACAGCTAAGCTGGAAGTGGCATTTGCAGCTCGCAATAGTGCAGAGTTATCTCAAAGAAAGGGGCCACGGTATTTCTGTATCTCTATTATGTTGGTGCGGCTTCGGAACTGTTAAATATCTTGATATATCTCGAGAACTACGCACCTGATCAAAAAATATCATAGCACATAAAGTGTAGGAAACATAATTCTCTACAAAAAAGGTCTCTTAACATTTTGCCATAGCTCGTTTCGTTTCCGAGATATTTGGAGATATATCTCAAGGGAAGGGGCCTGACGGACATATTTCGAGATATATCTTCTTCTTGTTGTTCTTCTTCTGCACAGCTAAACTGGAAGTGGCATTTCCAGCTCGCAATAGCGCAGAGTTATCTCAAAGAAAGGGGCCACGGTGTTTCTGTATCTCTATTATGTTGGTGCGGCTTCGGAATTTTTAAATATCTCTATATATCTCGAAAACTGCGCTTCTGATCAAAAAATATCATACAACATAAATTGTAGGAAACATAATTCTCTACAAAAAAGGTCTCTCAACATTTTGCCATAGCTCGCTTCGTTTCCGAGATATTTGCAGATTTATCTCAAGGGAAGGGGCCTAACGGACATATTTCGAGATATTTCTTCTTCTTGTTGTTCTTCTTCTTCACAGCTAAGCTGGAAGTGGCATTTGCAGCTCGCAATAGTGCAGAGTTATCTCAAAGAAAGGGGCCACGGTGTTTCTGTATCTCCATTATGTTGGTGCGGCTTCGGAACGTTTAAATATCTTGATATATCTCGAGAACTACGCATCTCATCAAAAAATATCATAGAACATAAAAAGTAGGAAACTTAATTCTCTACAAAAAAGGTCTCTTAACATTTTGCCATAGCTCGCTTCGTTTCCGAGATATTTGCAGATTTATCTCAAGGGAAGTGGCCTGACGGACATATTTCGAGATATTTCTTCTTCTTGTTGTTCTTCTTCTGCACAGCTAAACTGGAAGTGGCATTTCCAGCTCGCAATAGCGCAGAGTTATCTCAAAGAAAGGGGCCACGGTGTTTCTGTATCTCTATTATGTTGGTGCGGCTTCGGAACTTTTAAATATCTCGATATATCTCGAAAACTACGCTTCTGATCAAAAAATATCATAGAACATAAATTATAGGAAACATAATTCTCTACAAAAAAGGTCTCTTAACGTTTTGCCATAGCTCGCTTCGTTTCCGAGATATTTGCAGATTTATCTCAAGGGAAGGGGCCTGACGGACATATTTCGAGATATTTCTTCGTCTTGTTGTTCTTCTTCTGCACAGCTAAACTGGAAGTGGCATTTCCAGCTCGCAATAGCGCAGACTTATCTCAAAGAAAGGGGCCACAGTGTTTCTGTATCTCTATTATGTTGGTGCGGCTTCGGAGCTTTTAAATATCTTGATACATCTCGAGAACTACGCATCTGATCAAAAAATATCATAGAACATAAAAAGTAGGAAACTTAATTCTCTACAAAAAAGGTCTCTTAATTTTTTGCCATAGCTCGCTTCGTTTCCGAAATATTTGCAGATTTATCTCAAGGGAAGCGGCCTGACGGACATATTTCGAGATATTTCTTCTTCTTGTTGTTCTTCTTCTGCACAGCTAAGCTGGAAGTGGCATTTGCAGCTCGCAATAGTGCAGAGTTATCTCAAAGGAAGAGGCCACGGTGTTTCTGTACCTCTATTATGTTGGTGCAGCTTCGGAACTTTTAAATATCTTGATATATCTCGAGAACTACGCATCTCATCAAAAAATATCATAGAACATAAAAAGTAGGAAACTTAATTCTCTACAAATAAAGTCTCTTAACATTTTGCCATAGCTCGCTTCGTTTCCGAGATATTTGCAGATTTATCTCAAGGGAAGGGGCCTGACGGACATATTTCGAGATATTTCTTCTTCTTGTTGTTCTTCTTCTGCACAGCTAAACTGGAAGTGGCATTTCCAGCTCGCAATAGCGCAGAGTTATCTCAAAGAAAGGGGCCACGGTGTTTCTGTATCTCTATTATGTTGGTGCGGCTTCGGAACTTTTAAATATCTCGATATATCTCGAAAACTACGCTTCTGATCAAAAAATATCATAGAACATAAATTATAGGAAACATAATTCTCTACAAAAAAGGTCTCTTAACATTTTGCCATAGCTCGCTTCGTTTCCGAGATATTTGCAGATTTATCTCAAGGGAAGGGGCCTGACGGACATATTTCGAGATATTTCTTCTTCTTGTTGTTCTTCTTCTGCACAGCTAAGCTGGAAGTGGCACTTGCAGCTCGCAATAGTGCAGAGTTATCTCAAAGAAAGGGGCCACGGTGTTTCTGTATCTCTATTATGTTGGTGCGGCTTCGGAACTTTTAAATATCTCGATATATCTCGAAAACTACGCTTCTGATCAAAAAATATCATAGAACATAAATTGTAGGAAACATAATTCTCTACAAAAAAGGTCTCTTAACATTTTGCCATAGCTCGCTTCGTTTCCGAGATATTTGCAGATTTATCTCAAGGGAAGGGGCCTGACGGACATATTTCGAGATATTTCTTCTTCTTGTTGTTCTTCTTCTGCACAGCTAAACTGGAAGTGGCATTTCCAGCTCGCAATAGCGCAGAGTTATCTCAAAGAAAGGGGCCACGGTGTTTCTGTATCTCTATTATGTTGGTGCGGCTTCGGAACTGTTAAATATCTTGATATATCTCGAGAACTACGCACCTGATCAAAAAATATCATAGAACATAAAGTGTAGGAAACATAATTCTCTACAAAAAAGGTCTCTTAACATTTTGCCATAGCTCGTTTCGTTTCCGAGATATTTGCAGATATATCTCAAGGGAAGGGGCCTGACGGACATATTTCGAGATATATCTTCTTCTTGTTGTTCTTCTTCTGCACAGCTAAACTGGAAGTGGCATTTCCAGCTCGCAATAGCGCAGAGTTATCTCAAAGAAAGGGGCCACGGTGTTTCTGTATCTCTATTATGTTGGTGCGGCTTCGGAATTTTTAAATATCTCGATATATCTCGAAAACTACGCTTCTGATCCAAAAATATCATAGAACATAAATTGTAGGAAACATAATTCTCTACAAAAAAGGTCTCTTAACATTTTGCCATAGCTCGCTTCGTTTCCGAGATATTTGCAGATTTATCTCAAGGGAAGGGGCCTGACGGACATATTTCGAGATATTTCTTCTTCTTGTTGTTCTTCTTCTGCACAGCTAAGCTGGAAGTGGCACTTGCAGCTCGCAATAGTGCAGAGTTATCTCAGAGAAAGGGGCCACGGTGTTTCTGTATCTCCATTATGTTGGTGCGGCTTCGGAACTTTTAAATATCTTGATATATCTCGAGAACTACGCACCTGATCAAAAAATATCATAGAACATAAAAAGTAGGAAACTTAATTCTCTACAAATAAAGTCTCTTAACATTTTGCCATAGCTCGTTTCGTTTCCGAGATATTTGGAGATATATCTCAAGGGAAGGGGCCTGACGGACATATTTCGAGATATATCTTCTTCTTGTTGTTCTTCTTCTGCACAGCTAAACTGGAAGTGGCATTTCCAGCTCGCAATAGCGCAGAGTTATCTCAAAGAAAGGGGCCACGGTGTTTCTGTATCTCTATTATGTTGGTGCGGCTTCGGAATTTTTAAATATCTCGATATATCTCGAAAACTACGCTTCTGATCAAAAAATATCATACAACATAAATTGTAGGAAACATAATTCTCTACAAAAAAGGTCTCTCAACATTTTGCCATAGCTCGCTTCGTTTCCGAGATATTTGCAGATTTATCTCAAGGGAAGGGGCCTGACGGACATATTTCGAGATATTTCTTCTTCTTGTTGTTCTTCTTCTGCACAGCTAAGCTGGAAGTGGCACTTGCAGCTCGCAATAGTGCAGAGTTATCTCAAAGAAAGGGGCCACGGTGTTTCTGTATCTCTATTATGTTGGTGCGGCTTCGGAACTTTTAAATATCTCGATATATCTCGAAAACTACGCTTCTGATCAAAAAATATCATAGAACATAAATTGTAGGAAACATAATTCTCTACAAAAAAGGTCTCTTAACATTTTGCCATAGCTCGCTTCGTTTCCGAGATATTTGCAGATTTATCTCAAGGGAAGGGGCCTGACGGACATATTTCGAGATATTTCTTCTTCTTGTTGTTCTTCTTCTGCACAGCTAAACTGGAAGTGGCATTTCCAGCTCGCAATAGCGCAGAGTTACCTCAAAGAAAGGGGCCACGGTGTTTCTGTATCTCTATTATGTTGGTGCGGCTTCGGAACTGTTAAATATCTTGATATATCTCGAGAACTACGCACCTGATCAAAAAATATCATAGAACATAAAGTGTAGGAAACATAATTCTCTACAAAAAAGGTCTCTTAACATTTTGCCATAGCTCGTTTCGTTTCCGAGATATTTGCAGATATATCTCAAGGGAAGGGGCCTGACGGACATATTTCGAGATATATCTTCTTCTTGTTGTTCTTCTTCTGCACAGCTAAACTGGAAGTGGCATTTCCAGCTCGCAATAGCGCAGAGTTATCTCAAAGAAAGGGGCCACGGTGTTTCTGTATCTCTATTATGTTGGTGCGGCTTCGGAATTTTTAAATATCTCGATATATCTCGAAAACTACGCTTCTGATCAAAAAATATCATAGAACATAAATTGTAGGAAACATAATTCTCTACAAAAAAGGTCTCTTAACATTTTGCCATAGCTCGCTTCGTTTCCGAGATATTTGCAGATTTATCTCAAGGGAAGGGGCCTGACGGACATATTTCGAGATATTTCTTCTTCTTGTTGTTCTTCTTCTGCACAGCTAAGCTGGAAGTGGCACTTGCAGCTCGCAATAGTGCAGAGTTATCTCAAAGAAAGGGGCCACGGTGTTTCTGTATCTCCATTATGTTGGTGCGGCTTCGGAACTTTTAAATATCTTGATATATCTCGAGAACTACGCATCTCATCAAAAAATATCATAGAACATAAAAAGTAGGAAACTTAATTCTCTACAAATAAAGTCTCTTAACATTTTGCCATAGCTCGCTTCGTTTCCGAGATATTTGCAGATTTATCTCAAGGGAAGGGGCCTGACGGACATATTTCGAGATATTTCTTCTTCTTGTTGTTCTTCTTCTGCACAGCTAAGCTGGAAGTGGCATTTGCAGCTCGCAATAGTGCAGAGTTATCTCAAAGAAAGGGGCCACGGTGTTTCTATATCTCTATTATGTTGGTGCGGCTTCGGAACTTTTAAATATCTTGATATATTTCGACAACTACGCATCTGATCAAAAAATATCATAGAACATAAAAAGTAGGAAACTTAATTCTCTACAGAAAAGGTCTCTTAACATTTTGCCATAGCTCGCTTCGTTTCCGAGATATTTGCAGATTTATCTCAAGGGAAGTGGCCTGACGGACATATTTCGAGATATTTCTTCTTCTTGTTGTTCTTCTTCTGCACAGCTAAACTGGAAGTGGCATTTCCAGCTCGCAATAGCGCAGAGTTATCTCAAAGAAAGGGGCCACGGTGTTTCTGTATCTCCATTATGTTGGTGCGGCTTCGGAACTTTTAAATATCTTGATATATCTCGAGAACTACGCATCTCATCAAAAAATATCATAGAACATAAAAAGTAGGAAACTTAATTCTCTACAAATAAAGTCTCTTAACATTTTGCCATAGCTCGCTTCGTTTCCGAGATATTTGCAGATTTATCTCAAGGGAAGGGGCCTGACGGACATATTTCGAGATATTTCTTCTTCTTGTTGTTCTTCTTCTGCACAGCTAAGCTGGAAGTGGCATTTGCAGCTCGCAATAGTGCAGAGTTATCTCAAAGAAAGGGGCCACGGTGTTTCTGTATCTCTATTATGTTGGTGCGGCTTCGGAACTTTTAAATATCTTGATATATTTCGACAACTACGCATCTGATCAAAAAATATCATAGAACATAAAAAGTAGGAAACTTAATTCTCTACAAAAAAGGTCTCTTAACATTTTGCCATAGCTCGCTTCGTTTCCGAGATATTTGCAGATTTATCTCAAGGGAAGTGGCCTGACGGACATATTTCGAGATATTTCTTCTTCTTGTTGTTCTTCTTCTGCACAGCTAAACTGGAAGTGGCATTTCCAGCTCGCAATAGCGCAGAGTTATCTCAAAGGAAGAGGCCACGGTGTTTCTGTACCTCTATTATGTTGGTGCAGCTTCGGAACTTTTAAATATCTTGATATATCTCGAGAACTACGCATCTGATCAAAAAATATCATAGAAGATAAAAAGTAGGAAACTTAATTCTCTACAAAAAAGGTCTCTTAACATTTTGCCATAGCTCGCTTCGTTTCCGAGATATTTGCAGATTTATCTCAAGGGAAGGGGCCTAACGGACATATTTCGAGATATTTCTTCTTCTTGTTGTTCTTCTTCTTCACAGCTAAGCTGGAAGTGGCATTTGCAGCTCGCAATAGTGCAGAGTTATCTCAAAGAAAGGGGCCACGGTGTTTCTGTATCTCCATTATGTTGGTGCGGCTTCGGAACTTTTAAATATCTTGATATATCTCGAGAACTACGCATCTCATCAAAAAATATCATAGAACATAAAAAGTAGGAAACTTAATTCTCTACAAATAAAGTCTCTTAACATTTTGCCATAGCTCGCTTCGTTTCCGAGATATTTGCAGATTTATCTCAAGGGAAGGGGCCTGACGGACATATTTCGAGATATTTCTTCTTCTTGTTGTTCTTCTTCTGCACAGCTAAGCTGGAAGTGGCACTTGCAGCTCGCAATAGTGCAGAGTTATCTCAAAGAAAGGGGCCACGGTGTTTCTGTATCTCTATTATGTTGGTGCGGCTTCGGAACTTTTAAATATCTCGATATATCTCGAAAACTACGCTTCTGATCAAAAAATATCATAGAACATAAATTGTAGGAAACATAATTCTCTACAAAAAAGGTCTCTTAACATTTTGCCATAGCTCGCTTCGTTTCCGAGATATTTGCAGATTTATCTCAAGGGAAGGGGCCTGACGGACATATTTCGAGATATTTCTTCTTCTTGTTGTTCTTCTTCTGCACAGCTAAACTGGAAGTGGCATTTCCAGCTCGCAATAGCGCAGAGTTATCTCAAAGAAAGGGGCCACGGTGTTTCTGTATCTCTATTATGTTGGTGCGGCTTCGGAACTTTTAAATATCTCGATATATCTCGAAAACTACGCTTCTGATCAAAAAATATCATAGAACATAAATTATAGGAAACATAATTCTCTACAAAAAAGGTCTCTTAACATTTTGCCATAGCTCGCTTCGTTTCCGAGATATTTGCAGATTTATCTCAAGGGAAGGGGCCTGACGGACATATTTCGAGATATTTCTTCTTCTTGTTGTTCTTCTTCTGCACAGCTAAACTGGAAGTGGCATTTCCAGCTCGCAATAGCGCAGAGTTATCTCAAAGAAAGGGGCCACGGTGTTTCTGTATCTCTATTATGTTGGTGCGGCTTCGGAGCTTTTAAATATCTTGATACATCTCGAGAACTACGCATCTGATCAAAAAATATCATAGAACATAAAAAGTAGGAAACTTAATTCTCTACAAAAAAGGTCTCTTAATTTTTTGCCATAGCTCGCTTCGTTTCCGAGATATTTGCAGATTTATCTCAAGGGAAGGGGCCTGACGGACATATTTCGAGATATTTCTTCTTCTTGTTGTTCTTCTTCTGCACAGCTAAGCTGGAAGTGGCATTTGCAGCTCGCAATAGTGCAGAGTTATCTCAAAGGAAGAGGCCACGGTGTTTCTGTACCTCTATTATGTTGGTGCAGCTTCGGAACTTTTAAATATCTTGATATATCTCGAGAACTACGCATCTGATCAAAAAATATCATAGAAGATAAAAAGTAGGAAACTTAATTCTCTACAAAAAAGGTCTCTTAACATTTTGCCATAGCTCGCTTCGTTTCCGAGATATTTGCAGATTTATCTCAAGGGAAGGGGCCTAACGGACATATTTCGAGATATTTCTTCTTCTTGTTGTTCTTCTTCTTCACAGCTAAGCTGGAAGTGGCATTTGCAGCTCGCAATAGTGCAGAGTTATCTCAAAGAAAGGGGCCACGGTGTTTCTGTATCTCCATTATGTTGGTGCGGCTTCGGAACTTTTAAATATCTTGATATATCTCGAGAACTACGCATCTCATCAAAAAATATCATAGAACATAAAAAGTAGGAAACTTAATTCTCTACAAATAAAGCCTCTTAACATTTTGCCATAGCTCGCTTCGTTTCCGAGATATTTGCAGATTTATCTCAAGGGAAGGGGCCTGACGGACATATTTCGAGATATTTCTTCTTCTTGTTGTTCTTCTTCTGCACAGCTAAGCTGGAAGTGGCATTTGCAGCTCGCAATAGTGCAGAGTTATCTCAAAGAAAGGGGCCACGGTGTTTCTGTATCTCTATTATGTTGGTGCGGCTTCGGAACTGTTAAATATCTCGATATATCTCGAAAACTACGCTTCTGATCAAAAAATATCATAGAACATAAATTGTAGGAAACATAATTCTCTACAAAAAAGGTCTCTTAACATTTTGCCATAGCTCGCTTCGTTTCCGAGATATTTGCAGATTTATCTCAAGGGAAGGGGCCTGACGGACATATTTCGAGATATTTCTTCTTCTTGTTGTTCTTCTTCTGCACAGCTAAGCTGGAAGTGGCACTTGCAGCTCGCAATAGTGCAGAGTTATCTCAAAGAAAGGGGCCACGGTGTTTCTGTATCTCTATTATGTTGGTGAGGCTTCGGAACTTTTAAATATCTCGATATATCTCGAAAACTACGCTTCTGATCAAAAAATATCATAGAACATAAATTATAGTAAACATAATTCTCTACAAAAAAGGTCTCTTAACATTTTGCCATAGCTCGCTTCGTTTCCGAGATATTTGCAGATTTATCTCAAGGGAAGGGGCCTGACGGACATATTTCGAGATATTTCTTCTTCTTGTTGTTCTTCTTCTGCACAGCTAAACTGGAAGTGGCATTTCCAGCTCGCAATAGCGCAGAGTTATCTCAAAGAAAGGGGCCACGGTGTTTCTGTATCTCTATTATCTTGGTGCGGCTTCGGAGCTTTTAAATATCTTGATACATCTCGAGAACTACGCATCTGATCAAAAAATATCATAGAACATAAAAAGTAGGAAACTTAATTCTCTACAAAAAAGGTCTCTTAACATTTTGCCATAGCTCGCTTCGTTTCCGAGATATTTGCAGATTTATCTCAAGGGAAGGGGCCTGACGGACATATTTCGAGATATTTCTTCTTCTTGTTGTTCTTCTTCTGCACAGCTAAGCTGGAAGTGGCATTTGCAGCTCGCAATAGTGCAGAGTTATCTCAAAGGAAGAGGCCACGGTGTTTCTGTACCTCTATTATGTTGGTGCAGCTTCGGAACTTTTAAATATCTTGATATATCTCGAGAACTACGCATCTGATCAAAAAATATCATAGAAGATAAAAAGTAGGAAACTTAATTCTCTACAAAAAAGGTCTCTTAACATTTTGCCATAGCTCGCTTCGTTTCCGAGATATTTGCAGATTTATCTCAAGGGAAGGGGCCTAACGGACATATTTCGAGATATTTCTTCTTCTTGTTGTTCTTCTTCTTCACAGCTAAGCTGGAAGTGGCATTTGCAGCTCGCAATAGTGCAGAGTTATCTCAAAGAAAGGGGCCACGGTGTTTCTGTATCTCTATTATGTTGGTGCGGCTTCGGGACTTTTAAATATCTTGATATATTTCGAGAACTACGCATCTGATCAAAAAATATCATAGAACATAAAAAGTAGGAAACTTAATTCTCTACAAAAAAGGTCTCTTAACATTTTGCCATAGCTCGCTTCGTTTCCGAGATATTTGCAGATTTATCTCAAGGGAAGGGGCCTGACGGACATATTTCGAGATATTTCTTCTTCTTGTTGTTCTTCTTCTGCACAGCTAAACTGGAGGTGGCATTTCAAGCTCGCAATAGTGCAGAGTTATCTCAAAGAAAGGGGCCACGGTGTTTCTGTATCTCTATTATGTTGGTGCGGCTTCGGAACTTTTAAATATCTTGATATATTTCGAGAACTACGCATCTGATCAAAAAATATCATAGAACATAAAAGGTAGGAAACTTAATTCTCCACAAAAAAGGTCTCTTAACATTTTGCCATAGCTCGCTTCGTTTCCGAGATATTTGCAGATTTATCTCAAGGGAAGGGGCCTGACGGACATATTTCGAGATATTTCTTCTTCTTGTTGTTCTTCTTCTTCACAGCTAAGCTGGAAGTGGCATTTGCAGCTCGCAATAGTGCAGAGTTATCTCAAAGAAAGGGGCCACGGTGTTTCTGTATCTCTATTATGTTGGTGCGGCTTCGGAACTTTTAAATATCTTGATATATCTCGAGAACTACGCATCTGATCAAAAAATATCATAGAACATAAAAAGTAGGAAACTTAATTCTCTACAAAAAAGGTCTCTTAACATTTTGCCATAGCTCGCTTCGTTTCCGAGATATTTGCAGATTTATCTCAAGGGAAGGGGCCTGACGGACATATTTCGAGATATTTCTACTTCTTGTTGTTCTTCTTCTGCACAGCTAAACTGGAGGTGGCATTTCAAGCTCGCAATAGTGCAGAGTTATCGCAAAGAAAGGGGCCACGGTGTTTCTGTAACTCTATTATGTTGCTGCGGCTTCGGAACTTTTAAATATCTTGATATATTTCGAGAACTACGCATCTGATCAAAAAATATCATAGAACATAAAAAGTAGGAAACTTAATTCTCTACAAAAAAGGTCTCTTAACATTTTGCCATAGCTCGCTTCGTTTCCGAGATATTTGCAGATTTATCCCAAGGGAAGGGGCCTGACGGACATATTTCGAGATATTTCTTCTTCTTGTTGTTCTTCTTCTTCACAGCTAAGCTGGAAGTGGCATTTGCGGCTCGCACTAGTGCAGAGTTATCTTAAAGAAAGGGGCCACGGTGTTTCTGTATCTCTATTATGTTGGTGCGGCTTCGGAACTTTTAAATATCTTGATATATTTCGAGAACTACGCATCTGATCAAAAAATATCATAGAACATAAAAAGTAGGAAACTTAATTCTCTACAAAAAAGGTCTCTTAACATTTTGCCATAGCTCGCTTCGTTTCCGAGATATTTGCAGATTTATCTCAAGGGAAGGGGCCTGACGGACATATTTCGAGATATTTCTTCTTCTTGTTGTTCTTCTTCTGCACAGCTAAACTGGAGGTGGCATTTCAAGCTCGCAATAGTGCAGAGTTATCTCAAAGAAAGGGGCCACGGTGTTTCTGTATCTCTATTATGTTGGTGCGGCTTCGGAATTTTTAAATATCTCGATATATCTCGAAAACTACGCTTCTGATCAAAAAATATCATAGAACATAAATTGTAGGAAACATAATTCTCTACAAAAAAGGTCTCTTAACATTTTGCCATAGCTCGCTTCGTTTCCGAGATATTTGCAGATTCAGCTCAAAGGAACGGGCCTGATCGACATATTTCGAGATATTTCTTCTTCTTGTTGTTCTTCTTCTTCACAGCTAAGCTGGAAGTGGCATTTGCAGCTCGCAATAGTGCAGAGTTATCTCAAAGAAAGGGGCCACGTTGTTTCTGTATCTCTATTATGTTGGTGCGGCTTCGGAACTTTTAAATATCTTGATATATTTCGAGAACTACGCATCTGATCAAAAAATATCATAGAGCATAAAAAGTAGGAAACTTAATTCTCTACAAAAAAGGTCTCTTAACATTTTGCCATAGCTCGCTTCGTTTCCGAGATATTTGCAGATTTATCTCAAGGGAAGGGGCCTGACGGACATATTTCGAGATATTTCTTCTTCTTGTTGTTCTTCTTCTGCACAGCTAAGCTGGAAGTGGCATTTGCGGCTCGCACTAGTGCAGAGTTATCTCGAAGAAAGGGGCCACGGTGTTTCTGTATCTCTATTATGTTGGTGCGGCTTCGGAACTTTTAAATATCTCGATATATCTCGAAAACTACGCATCTGATCAAAAAATATCATAGAACATAAAAAGTAGGAAACTTAATTCTCTACAAAAAAGGTCTCTTAACATTTTGCCATAGCTCGCTTCGTTTCCGAGACATTTGCAGATTTATCTCAAGGGAAGGGGCCTGACGGACATATTTCGAGATATTTCTTCTTCTTGTTGTTCTTCTTCTGCACAGCTAAACTGGAAGTGGCATTTCCAGCTCGCAATAGTGCAGAGTTATCTCAAAGAAAGGGGCCACGGTGGTTCTGTATCTCTATTATGTTGGTGCGGCTTCGGAACTTTCAAATATCTTGATATATCTCGAGAACTACGCATCTGATAAAAAAATATCATAGAACATAAAAAGTAGGAAACTTAATTCTCTACAAATAAAGTCTCTTAACATTTTGCCATAGCTCGCTTCGTTTCCGAGATATTTGCAGATTTATCTCAAGGGAAGGGGCCTAACGGACATATTTCGAGATATTTCTTCTTCTTGTTGTTCTTCTTCTGCACAGCTAAGCTGGAAGTGGCATTTGCAGCTCGCAATAGTGCAGAGTTATCTCAAAGAAAGGGGCCACGGTGTTTCTGTATCTCTATTATGTTGGTGCGGCTTCGGAACTGTTAAATATCTTGATATATCTCGAGAACTACGCACCTGATCAAAAAATATCATAGAACGTAAAGTGTAGGAAACATAATTCTCTACAAAAAAGGTCTCTTAACATTTTGCCATAGCTCGTTTCGTTTCCGAGATATTTGCAGATATATCTCAAGGGAAGGGGCCTGACGGACATATTTCGAGATATATCTTCTTCTTGTTGTTCTTCTTCTGCACAGCTAAACTGGAAGTGGCATTTCCAGCTCGCAATAGCGCAGAGTTATCTCAAAGAAAGGGGCCACGGTGTTTCTGTATCTCTATTATGTTGGTGCGGCTTCGGAATTTTTAAATATCTCGATATATCTCGAAAACTACGCTTCTGATCAAAAAATATCATAGAACATAAATTGTAGGAAACATAATTCTCTACAAAAAAGGTCTCTTAACATTTTGCCATAGCTCGCTTCGTTTCCGAGATATTTGCAGATTTATCTCAAGGGAAGGGGCCTGACGGACATATTTCGAGATATTCCTTCTTCTTGTTGTTCTTCTTCTGCACAGCTAAGCTGGAAGTGGCAATTGCAGCTCGCAATAGTGCAGAGTTATCTCAAAGAAAGGGGCCACGGTGTTTCTGTATCTCTATTATGTTGGTGCGGCTTCGGAACTTTTAAATATCTCGATATATCTCGAAAACTACGCTTCTGATCAAAAAATATCATAGAACATAAATTATAGGAAACATAATTCTCTACAAAAAAGGTCTCTTAACATTTTGCCATAGCTCGCTTCGTTTCCGAGATATTTGCAGATTTATCTCAAGGGAAGGGGCCTGACGGACATATTTCGAGATATTTCTTCTTCTTGTTGTTCTTCTTCTGCACAGCTAAACTGGAAGTGGCATTTCCAGCTCGCAATAGCGCAGAGTTATCTCAAAGAAAGGGGCCACGGTGTTTCTGTATCTCTATTATGTTGGTGCGGCTTCGGAGCTTTTAAATATCTTGATACATCTCGAGAACTACGCATCTGATCAAAAAATATCATAGAAGATAAAAAGTAGGAAACTTAATTCTCTACAAAAAAGGTCTCTTAACATTTTGCCATAGCTCGCTTCGTTTCCGAGATATTTGCAGATTTATCTCAAGGGAAGGGGCCTAACGGACATATTTCGAGATATTTCTTCTTCTTGTTGTTCTTCTTCTTCACAGCTAAGCTGGAAGTGGCATTTGCAGCTCGCAATAGTGCAGAGTTATCTCAAAGAAAGGGGCCACGGTGTTTCTGTATCTCCATTATGTTGGTGCGGCTTCGGAACTTTTAAATATCTTGATATATCTCGAGAACTACGCATCTCATCAAAAAATATCATAGAACATAAAAAGTAGGAAACTTAATTCTCTACAAATAAAGTCTCTTAACATTTTGCCATAGCTCGCTTCGTTTCCGAGATATTTGCAGATTTATCTCAAGGGAAGGGGCCTGACGGACATATTTCGAGATATTTCTTCTTCTTGTTGTTCTTCTTCTGCACAGCTAAGCTGGAAGTGGCATTTGCAGCTCGCAATAGTGCAGAGTTATCTCAAAGAAAGGGGCCACGGTGTTTCTGTATCTCTATTATGTTGGTGCGGCTTCGGAACTGTTAAATATCTTGATATATCTCGAGAACTACGCACCTGATCAAAAAATGTCATAGAACATAAAGTGTAGGAAACATAATTCTCTACAAAAAAGGTCTCTTAACATTTTGCCATAGCTCGTTTCGTTTCCGAGATATTTGCAGATATATCTCAAGGGAAGGGGCCTGACGGACATATTTCGAGATATATCTTCTTCTTGTTGTTCTTCTTCTGCACAGCTAAACTGGAAGTGGCAATTGCAGCTCGCAATAGTGCAGAGTTATCTCAAAGAAAGGGGCCACGGTGTTTCTGTATCTCTATTATGTTGGTGCGGCTTCGGAACTTTTAAATATCTCGATATATCTCGAAAACTACGCTTCTGATCAAAAAATATCATAGAACATAAATTATAGGAAACATAATTCTCTACAAAAAAGGTCTCTTAACATTTTGCCATAGCTCGCTTCGTTTCCGAGATATTTGCAGATTTATCTCAAGGGAAGGGGCCTGACGGACATATTTCGAGATATTTCTTCTTCTTGTTGTTCTTCTTCTGCACAGCTAAACTGGAAGTGGCATTTCCAGCTCGCAATAGCGCAGAGTTATCTCAAAGAAAGGGGCCACGGTGTTTCTGTATCTCTATTATGTTGGTGCGGCTTCGGAGCTTTTAAATATCTTGATACATCTCGAGAACTACGCATCTGATCAAAAAATATCATAGAAGATAAAAAGTAGGAAACTTAATTCTCTACAAAAAAGGTCTCTTAACATTTTGCCATAGCTCGCTTCGTTTCCGAGATATTTGCAGATTTATCTCAAGGGAAGGGGCCTAACGGACATATTTCGAGATATTTCTTCTTCTTGTTGTTCTTCTTCTTCACAGCTAAGCTGGAAGTGGCATTTGCAGCTCGCAATAGTGCAGAGTTATCTCAAAGAAAGGGGCCACGGTGTTTCTGTATCTCCATTATGTTGGTGCGGCTTCGGAACTTTTAAATATCTTGATATATCTCGAGAACTACGCATCTCATCAAAAAATATCATAGAACATAAAAAGTAGGAAACTTAATTCTCTACAAATAAAGTCTCTTAACATTTTGCCATAGCTCGCTTCGTTTCCGAGATATTTGCAGATTTATCTCAAGGGAAGGGGCCTGACGGACATATTTCGAGATATTTCTTCTTCTTGTTGTTCTTCTTCTGCACAGCTAAGCTGGAAGTGGCATTTGCAGCTCGCAATAGTGCAGAGTTATCTCAAAGAAAGGGGCCACGGTGTTTCTGTATCTCTATTATGTTGGTGCGGCTTCGGAACTTTCAAATATCTTGATATATCTCGAGAACTACGCATCTGATAAAAAAATATCATAGAACATAAAAAGTAGGAAACTTAATTCTCTACAAATAAGGTCTCTTAACATTTTGCCATAGCTCGCTTCGTTTCCGAGATATTTGCAGATTTATCTCAAGGGAAGGAGCCAGACGGACATATTTCGAGATATTTCTTCTTCTTGTTGTTCTTCTTCTGCACAGCTAAACTGGAAGTGGCATTTCCAGCTCGCAATAGTGCAGAGTTATCTCAAAGAAAGGGGCCACGGTGTTTCTGTATCTCTATTATGTTGGTGCGGCTTCGGAACTTTTAAATATCTCGATATATCTCGAAAACTACGCTTCTGATCTAAAAATATCATAGAACATAAATTGTAGGAAACATAATTCTCTACAAAAAAGGTCTCTTAAGATTTTGCCATAGCTCGTTTCGTTTCCGAGATATTTGCAGATATATCTCAAGGGAAGGGGCCTGACCGACATATTTCGAGATATTTCTTCTTCTTGTTGTTCTTCTTCTGCACAGCTAAACTGGAAGTGGCATTTCCAGCTCGCAATAGTGCAGAGTTATCTCAAAGAAAGGGGCCACGGTGTTTCTGTATCTCTATTATGTTGGTGCGGCTTCGGAACTTTTAAATATCTTGATATATCTCGAGAACTACGCATCTGATCAAAAAATATCATAGAACATAAAAAGTAGGAAACTTAATTCTCTACAAAAAAGGTCTCTTAACATTTTGCCATAGCTCGCTTCGTTTCCGAGATATTTGCAGATTTATCTCAAGGGAAGGGGCCTGACGGACATATTTCGAGATATTTCTTCTTCTTGTTGTTCTTCTTCTGCACAGCTAAACTCGAGGTGGCATTTCAAGCTCGCAATAGTGCAGAGTTATCTCAAAGAAAGGGGCCACGGTGTTTCTGTATCTCTATTATGTTGGTGCGGCTTCGGAACTTTTAAATATCTTGATATATTTCGAGAACTACGCATCTGATCAAAAAATATCATAGAACATAAAAAGTAGGAAACTTAATTCTCTACAAAAAAGGTCTGTTAACATTTTGCCATAGCTCGCTTCGTTTCCGAGATATTTGCAGATTTATCTCAAGGGAAGGGGCCTGACGGACATATTTCGAGAAATTTCTTCTTCTTGTTGTTCTTCTTCTTCACAGCTAAGCTGGAAGTGGCATTTGCAGCTCGCAATAGTGCAGAGTTATCTCAAAGAAAGGGGCCACGGTGTTTCTGTATCTCTATTATGTTGGTGCGGCTTCGGAACTTTTAAATATCTTGATATATCTCGAGAACTACGCATCTGATCAAAAAATATCATAGAACATAAAAAGTAGGAAACTTAATTCTCTACAAAAAAGGTCTCTTAACATTTTGCCATAGCTCGCTTCGTTTCCGAGATATTTGCAGATATATCTCAAGGGAAGGGGCCTGACGGACATATTTCGAGATATTTCTTCTTCTTGTTGTTCTTCTTCTGCACAGCTAAGCTGGAAGTGGCACTTGCAGCTCGCAATAGTGCAGAGTTATCTCAAAGAAAGGGGCCACGGTGTTTCTGTATCTCTATTATGTTGGTGCGGCTTCGGAACTTTTAAATATCTCGATATATCTCGAAAACTACGCTTCTGATCAAAAAATATCATAGAACATAAATTATAGTAAACATAATTCTCTACAAAAAAGGTCTCTTAACATTTTGCCATAGCTCGCTTCGTTTCCGAGATATTTGCAGATTTATCTCAAGGGAAGGGGCATGACGGACATATTTCGAGATATTTCTTCTTCTTGTTGTTCTTCTTCTGCATAGCTAAGCTGGAAGTGGCACTTGCAGCTCGCAATAGTGCAGAGTTATCTCGAAGAAAGGGGCCACGGTGTTTCTGTATCTCTATTATGTTGGTGCGGCTTCGGAACTTTTAAATATCTTGATATATCTCGAGAACTACGCATCTGATCAAAAAATATCATAGAACATAAAAAGTAGGAAACCTAATTTTCTACAAAAAAGGTCTCCTAACATTTTGCCATAGCTCGCTTCGTTTCCGAGATATTTGCAGATTTATCTCAAGGGAAGGGGCCTGACGGACATATTTCGAGATATTTCTTCTTCTTGTTGTTCTTCTTCTGCACAGCTAAGCTGGAAGTGGCATTTGCAGCTCGCAATAGTGCAGAGTTATCTCAAAGAAAGGGGCCACGGTGTTTCTGTATCTCTATTATGTTGGTGCGGCTTCGGAACTTTTAAATATCTTGATATATTTCGACAACTACGCATCTGATCAAAAAATATCATAGAACATAAAAAGTAGGAAACTTAATTCTCTACAAAAAAGGTCTCTTAACATTTTGCCATAGCTCGCTTCGTTTCCGAGATATTTGCAGATTTATCTCAAGGGAAGGGGCCTGACGGACATGTTTCGAGATATTTCTTCTTCTTGTTGTTCTTCTTCTGCACAGCTAAGCTGGAAGTGGCATTTGCGGCTCGCACTAGTGCAGAGTTGCCTCAAGGAAAGGGGCCACGGTGTTTCTGTATCTCTATTATGTTGGTGCAGCTTCGGAACTTTTAAATATCTTGATATATCTCGAGAACTACGCATCTGATCAAAAAATATCATAGAAGATAAAAAGTAGGAAACTTAATTCTCTACAAAAAAGGTCTGTTAACATTTTGCCATAGCTCGCTTCGTTTCCGAGATATTTGCAGATTTATCTCAAGGGAAGGGGCCTGACGGACATATTTCGAGAAATTTCTTCTTCTTGTTGTTCTTCTTCTTCACAGCTAAGCTGGAAGTGGCATTTGCAGCTCGCAATAGTGCAGAGTTATCTCAAAGAAAGGGGCCACGGTGTTTCCGTATCTCTATTATGTTGGTGCGGCTTCGGAACTTTTAAATATCTTGATATATCTCGAGAACTACGCATCTGATCAAAAAATATCATAGAAGATAAAAAGTAGGAAACTTAATTCTCTACAAAAAAGGTCTGTTAACATTTTGCCATAGCTCGCTTCGTTTCCGAGATATTTGCAGATTTATCTCAAGGGAAGGGGCCTGACGGACATATTTCGAGAAATTTCTTCTTCTTGTTGTTCTTCTTCTTCACAGCTAAGCTGGAAGTGGCATTTGCAGCTCGCAATAGTGCAGAGTTATCTCAAAGAAAGGGGCCACGGTGTTTCCGTATCTCTATTATGTTGGTGCGGCTTCGGAACTTTTAAATATCTTGATATATCTCGAGAACTACGCATCTGATCAAAAAATATCATAGAACATAAAAAGTAGGAAACTTAATTCTCTACAAAAAAGGTCTCTTAACATTTTGCCATAGCTCGCTTCGTTTCCGAGATATTTGCAGATATATCTCAAGGGAAGGGGCCTGACGGACATATTTCGAGATATTTCTTCTTCTTGTTGTTCTTCTTCTGCACAGCTAAGCTGGAAGTGGCACTTGCAGCTCGCAATAGTGCAGAGTTATCTCAAAGAAAGGGGCCACGGTGTTTCTGTATCTCTATTATGTTGGTGCGGCTTCGGAACTTTTAAATATCTCGATATATCTCGAAAACTACGCTTCTGATCAAAAAATATCATAGAACATAAATTATAGTAAACATAATTCTCTACAAAAAAGGTCTCTTAACATTTTGCCATAGCTCGCTTCGTTTCCGAGATATTTGCAGATTTATCTCAAGGGAAGGGGCATGACGGACATATTTCGAGATATTTCTTCTTCTTGTTGTTCTTCTTCTGCATAGCTAAGCTGGAAGTGGCACTTGCAGCTCGCAATAGTGCAGAGTTATCTCGAAGAAAGGGGCCACGGTGTTTCTGTATCTCTATTATGTTGGTGCGGCTTCGGAACTTTTAAATATCTTGATATATCTCGAGAACTACGCATCTGATCAAAAAATATCATAGAACATAAAAAGTAGGAAACCTAATTTTCTACAAAAAAGGTCTCCTAACATTTTGCCATAGCTCGCTTCGTTTCCGAGATATTTGCAGATTTATCTCAAGGGAAGGGGCCTGACGGACATATTTCGAGATATTTCTTCTTCTTGTTGTTCTTCTTCTGCACAGCTAAGCTGGAAGTGGCATTTGCAGCTCGCAATAGTGCAGAGTTATCTCAAAGAAAGGGGCCACGGTGTTTCTGTATCTCTATTATGTTGGTGCGGCTTCGGAACTTTTAAATATCTTGATATATTTCGACAACTACGCATCTGATCAAAAAATATCATAGAACATAAAAAGTAGGAAACTTAATTCTCTACAAAAAAGGTCTCTTAACATTTTGCCATAGCTCGCTTCGTTTCCGAGATATTTGCAGATTTATCTCAAGGGAAGGGGCCTGACGGACATGTTTCGAGATATTTCTTCTTCTTGTTGTTCTTCTTCTGCACAGCTAAGCTGGAAGTGGCATTTGCGGCTCGCACTAGTGCAGAGTTACCTCAAGGAAAGGGGCCACGGTGTTTCTGTATCTCTATTATGTTGGTGCAGCTTCGGAACTTTTAAATATCTTGATATATCTCGAGAACTACGCATCTGATCAAAAAATATCATAGAAGATAAAAAGTAGGAAACTTAATTCTCTACAAAAAAGGTATCTTAACATTTTGCCATAGCTCGCTTCGTTCCGAGATATTTGCAGATTTATCTCAAGGGAAGGGGCCTAACGGACATATTTCGAGATATTTCTTCTTCTTGTTGTTCTTCTTCTGCACAGCTAAACTGGAGGTGGCATTTCAAGCTCGCAATAGTGCAGAGTTATCTCAAAGAAAGGGGCCACGGTGTTTGTGTATCTCTATTATGTTGGTGCGGCTTCGGAACTTTTAAATATCTTGATATATTTCGAGAACTACGCATCTGATCAAAAAATATCATAGAAAATAAAAAGTAGGAAACTTAATTCTCTACAAAAAAGGTCTCTTAACATTTTGCCATAGCTCGCTTCGTTTCCGAGATATTTGCAGATTTATCTCAAGGGAAGGGGCCTGACGGACATATTTCGAGATATTTCTTCTTCTTGTTGTTCTTCTTCTTCACAGCTAAGCTGGAAGTGGCATTTGCAGCTCGCAATAGTGCAGAGTTACCTCAAGGAAAGGGGCCACGGTGTTTCTGTATCTCTATTATGTTGGTGCAGCTTCGGAACTTTTAAATATCTTGATATATCTCGAGAACTACGCATCTGATCAAAAAATATCATAGAAGATAAAAAGTAGGAAACTTAATTCTCTACAAAAAAGGTCTGTTAACATTTTGCCATAGCTCGCTTCGTTTCCGAGATATTTGCAGATTTATCTCAAGGGAAGGGGCCTGACGGACATATTTCGAGAAATTTCTTCTTCTTGTTGTTCTTCTTCTTCACAGCTAAGCTGGAAGTGGCATTTGCAGCTCGCAATAGTGCAGAGTTATCTCAAAGAAAGGGGCCACGGTGTTTCCGTATCTCTATTATGTTGGTGCGGCTTCGGAACTTTTAAATATCTTGATATATCTCGAGAACTACGCATCTGATCAAAAAATATCATAGAACATAAAAAGTAGGAAACTTAATTCTCTACAAAAAAGGTCTCTTAACATTTTGCCATAGCTCGCTTCGTTTCCGAGATATTTGCAGATATATCTCAAGGGAAGGGGCCTGACGGACATATTTCGAGATATTTCTTCTTCTTGTTGTTCTTCTTCTGCACAGCTAAGCTGGAAGTGGCACTTGCAGCTCGCAATAGTGCAGAGTTATCTCAAAGAAAGGGGCCACGGTGTTTCTGTATCTCTATTATGTTGGTGCGGCTTCGGAACTTTTAAATATCTCGATATATCTCGAAAACTACGCTTCTGATCAAAAAATATCATAGAACATAAATTATAGTAAACATAATTCTCTACAAAAAAGGTCTCTTAACATTTTGCCATAGCTCGCTTCGTTTCCGAGATATTTGCAGATTTATCTCAAGGGAAGGGGCATGACGGACATATTTCGAGATATTTCTTCTTCTTGTTGTTCTTCTTCTGCATAGCTAAGCTGGAAGTGGCACTTGCAGCTCGCAATAGTGCAGAGTTATCTCGAAGAAAGGGGCCACGGTGTTTCTGTATCTCTATTATGTTGGTGCGGCTTCGGAACTTTTAAATATCTTGATATATCTCGAGAACTACGCATCTGATCAAAAAATATCATAGAACATAAAAAGTAGGAAACCTAATTTTCTACAAAAAAGGTCTCCTAACATTTTGCCATAGCTCGCTTCGTTTCCGAGATATTTGCAGATTTATCTCAAGGGAAGGGGCCTGACGGACATATTTCGAGATATTTCTTCTTCTTGTTGTTCTTCTTCTTCACAGCTAAGCTGGAAGTGGCATTTGCAGCTCGCAATAGTGCAGAGTTACCTCAAGGAAAGGGGCCACGGTGTTTCTGTATCTCTATTATGTTGGTGCAGCTTCGGAACTTTTAAATATCTTGATATATCTCGAGAACTACGCATCTGATCAAAAAATATCATAGAAGATAAAAAGTAGGAAACTTAATTCTCTACAAAAAAGGTCTGTTAACATTTTGCCATAGCTCGCTTCGTTTCCGAGATATTTGCAGATTTATCTCAAGGGAAGGGGCCTGACGGACATATTTCGAGAAATTTCTTCTTCTTGTTGTTCTTCTTCTTCACAGCTAAGCTGGAAGTGGCATTTGCAGCTCGCAATAGTGCAGAGTTATCTCAAAGAAAGGGGCCACGGTGTTTCCGTATCTCTATTATGTTGGTGCGGCTTCGGAACTTTTAAATATCTTGATATATCTCGAGAACTACGCATCTGATCAAAAAATATCATAGAAAATAAAAAGTAGGAAACTTAATTCTCTACAAAAAAGGTCTCTTAACATTTTGCCATAGCTCGCTTCGTTTCCGAGATATTTGCAGATTTATCTCAAGGGAAGGGGCCTGACGGACATATTTCGAGATATTTCTTCTTCTTGTTGTTCTTCTTCTTCACAGCTAAGCTGGAAGTGGCATTTGCAGCTCGCAATAGTGCAGAGTTATCTCAAAGAAAGGGGCCACGGTGTTTCTGTATCTCTATTATGTTGGTGCGGCTTCGGAACTTTTAAATATCTTGATATATCTCGAGAACTACGCATCTGATCAAAAAATATCATAGAACATAAAAAGTTGGAAACTTAATTCTCTACAAAAAAGGTCTCTTAACATTTTGCCATAGCTCGCTTCGTTTCCGAGATATTTGCAGATTTATCTCAAGGGAAGGGGCCTGACGGACATATTTCGAGATATTTCTACTTCTTGTTGTTCTTCTTCTGCACAGCTAAACTGGAGGTGGCATTTCAAGCTCGCAATAGTGCAGAGTTATCTCAAAGAAAGGGGCCACGGTGTTTCTGTAACTCTATTATGTTGCTGCGGCTTCGGAACTTTTAAATATCTTGATATATTTCGAGAACTACGCATCTGATCAAAAAATATCATAGAACATAAAAAGTAGGAAAGTTAATTCTCTACAAAAAAGGTCTCTTAACATTTTGCCATAGCTCGCTTCGTTTCCGAGATATTTGCAGATTTATCTCAAGGGAAGGGGCCTGACGGACATATTTCGAGATATTTCTTCTTCTTGTTGTTCTTCTTCTGCACAGCTAAGCTGGAAGTGGCATTTGCGGCTCGCACTAGTGCAGAGTTATCTCATAGAAAGGGGCCACGGTGTTTCTGTATCTCTATTATGTTGGTGCGGCTTCGGAACTTTTAAATATCTCGATATATCTCGAAAACTACGCATCTGATCAAAAAATATCATAGAACATAAAAAGTAGGAAACTTAATTCTCTACAAAAAAGGTCTCTTAACATTTTGCCATAGCTCGCTTCGTTTCCGAGACATTTGCAGATTTATCTCAAGGGAAGGGGCCTGACGGACATATTTCGAGATATTTCTTCTCCTTGTTGTTCTTCTTCTGCACAGCTAAACTGGAAGTGGCATTTCCAGCTCGCAATAGTGCAGAGTTATCTCAAAGAAAGGGGCCACGGTGTTTCTGTATCTCTATTATGTTGGTGCGGCTTCGGAACTTTTAAATATCTCGATATATCTCGAAAACTACGCTTCTTGTCAAAAAATATCATAGAACATAAATTGTAGAAAACATAATTCTCTACAAAAAAGGTTTCTTAACGTTTTGCCATAGCTCGCTTCGTTTCCGAGATATTTGCAGATTTATCTCAAGGGAAGGGGCCTGACGGACATATTTCGAGATATTTCTTCTTCTTGTTGTTCTTCTTCTGCACAGCTAAGCTGGAAGTGGCATTTGCAGCGTGCAATAGTGCAGAGTTATCTCAAAGAAAGAGGCCACGCTGTTTCTGTATCTCTATTATGTTGGTGCGGCTTCGGAACTTTTAAATATCTTGATATATCTCGAGAACTACGCATCTGATCAAAAATATCATACAACATAAAAAGTAGGAAACTTAATTCTCTACAAAAAAGGTCTTTAACATTTTGCCATAGCTCGCTTCGTTTCCGAGATATTTGCAGATTTATCTCAAGGGAAGGGGCCTGACGGACATGTTTCGAGATATTTCTTCTTCTTGTTGTTCTTCTTCTGCACAGCTAAGCTGGAAGTGGCATTTGTGGCTCGCACTAGTGCAGAGTTACCTCAAGGAAAGGGGCCACGGTGTTTCTGTATCTCTATTATGTTGGTGCAGCTTCGGAACTTTTAAATATCTTGATATATCTCGAGAACTACGCATCTGATCAAAAAATATCATGCATCATAAAAAGTGGAAAACTTAATTCTCTACAAAAAAGGTCTCTTAACATTTTGCCATAGCTCGCTTCGTTTCCGAGATATTTGCAGATTTATCTCAAGGGAAGGGGCCTGACGGACATATTTCGAGATACTTCTTCTTCTTGTTGTTCTTCTTCTGCACAGCTAAGCTGGAAGTGGCATTTGCAGCTCGCAATAGTGCAGAGTTATCTCAAAGGAAGAGGCCACGGTGTTTCTGTACCTCTATTATGTTGGTGCAGCTTCGGAACTTTTAAATATCTTGATATATCTCGAGAACTACGCATCTGATCAAAAAATATCATAGAAGATAAAAAGTAGGAAACTTAATTCTCTACAAAAAAGGTATCTTAACATTTTGCCATAGCTCGCTTCGTTCCGAGATATTTGCAGATTTATCTCAAGGGAAGGGGCCTAACGGACATATTTCGAGATATTTCTTCTTCTTGTTGTTCTTCTTCTGCACAGCTAAACTGGAGGTGGCATTTCAAGCTCGCAATAGTGCAGAGTTATCTCAAAGAAAGGGGCCACGGTGTTTCTGTATCTCTATTATGTTGGTGCGGCTTCGGAACTTTTAAATATCTTGATATATTTCGAGAACTACGCATCTGATCAAAAAATATCATAGAAAATAAAAAGTAGGAAACTTAATTCTCTACAAAAAAGGTCTCTTAACATTTTGCCATAGCTCGCTTCGTTTCCGAGATATTTGCAGATTTATCTCAAGGGAAGGGGCCTGACGGACATATTTCGAGATATTTCTTCTTCTTGTTGTTCTTCTTCTTCACAGCTAAGCTGGAAGTGGCATTTGCAGCTCGCAATAGTGCAGAGTTATCTCAAAGAAAGGGGCCACGGTGTTTCTGTATCTCTATTATGTTGGTGCGGCTTCGGAACTTTTAAATATCTTGATATATCTCGAGAACTACGCATCTGATCAAAAAATATCATAGAACATAAAAAGTAGGAAACTTAATTCTCTACAAAAAAGGTCTCTTAACATTTTGCCATAGCTCGCTTCGTTTCCGAGATATTTGCAGATTTATCTCAAGGGAAGGGGCCTGACGGACATATTTCGAGATATTTCTACTTCTTGTTGTTCTTCTTCTGCACAGCTAAACTGGAGGTGGCATTTCAAGCTCGCAATAGTGCAGAGTTATCTCAAAGAAAGGGGCCACGGTGTTTCTGTAACTCTATTATGTTGCTGCGGCTTCGGAACTTTTAAATATCTTGATATATTTCGAGAACTACGCATCTGATCAAAAAATATCATAGAACATAAAAAGTAGGAAACTTAATTCTCTACAAAAAAGGTCTCTTAACATTTTGCCATAGCTCGCTTCGTTTCCGAGATATTTGCAGATTTATCTCAAGGGAAGGGGCCTGACGGACATATTTCGAGATATTTCTACTTCTTGTTGTTCTTCTTCTGCACAGCTAAACTGGAGGTGGCATTTCAAGCTCGCAATAGTTCAGAGTTATCTCAAAGAAAGGGGCCACGGTGTTTCTGTATCTCTATTATGTTGGTGCGGCTTCGGAACTTTTAAATATCTCGATATATCTCGAAAACTACGCTTCTTGTCAAAAAATATCATAGAACATAAATTGTAGAAAACATAATTCTCTACAAAAAAGGTTTCTTAACGTTTTGCCATAGCTCGCTTCGTTTCCGAGATATTTGCAGATTTATCTCAAGGGAAGGGGCCTGACGGACATATTTCGAGATATTTCTTCTTCTTGTTGTTCTTCTTCTGCACAGCTAAGCTGGAAGTGGCATTTGCAGCGTGCAATAGTGCAGAGTTATCTCAAAGAAAGAGGCCACGCTGTTTCTGTATCTCTATTATGTTGCTGCGGCTTCGGAACTTTTAAATATCTTGATATATTTCGAGAACTACGCATCTGATCAAAAAATATCATAGAACATAAAAAGTAGGAAACTTAATTCTCTACAAAAAAGGTCTTTAACATTTTGCCATAGCTCGCTTCGTTTCCGAGATATTTGCAGATTTATCTCAAGGGAAGGGGCCTGACGGACATGTTTCGAGATATTTCTTCTTCTTGTTGTTCTTCTTCTGCACAGCTAAGCTGGAAGTGGCATTTGTGGCTCGCACTAGTGCAGAGTTACCTCAAGGAAAGGGGCCACGGTGTTTCTGTATCTCTATTATGTTGGTGCGGCTTCGGAACTTTTAAATATCTTGATATATTTCGACAACTACGCATCTGATCAAAAAATATCATAGAACATAAAAAGTAGGAAACTTAATTCTCTACAAAAAAGGTCTCTTAACATTTTGCCATAGCTCGCTTCGTTTCCGAGATATTTGCAGATTTATCTCAAGGGAAGGGGCCTGACGGACATGTTTCGAGATATTTCTTCTTCTTGTTGTTCTTCTTCTGCACAGCTAAGCTGGAAGTGGCATTTGCGGCTCGCACTAGTGCAGAGTTACCTCAAGGAAAGGGGCCACGGTGTTTCTGTATCTCTATTATGTTGGTGCAGCTTCGGAACTTTTAAATATCTTGATATATCTCGAGAACTACGCATCTGATCAAAAAATATCATAGAAGATAAAAAGTAGGAAACTTAATTCTCTACAAAAAAGGTATCTTAACATTTTGCCATAGCTCGCTTCGTTCCGAGATATTTGCAGATTTATCTCAAGGGAAGGGGCCTAACGGACATATTTCGAGATATTTCTTCTTCTTGTTGTTCTTCTTCTGCACAGCTAAACTGGAGGTGGCATTTCAAGCTCGCAATAGTGCAGAGTTATCTCAAAGAAAGGGGCCACGGTGTTTGTGTATCTCTATTATGTTGGTGCGGCTTCGGAACTTTTAAATATCTTGATATATTTCGAGAACTACGCATCTGATCAAAAAATATCATAGAAAATAAAAAGTAGGAAACTTAATTCTCTACAAAAAAGGTCTCTTAACATTTTGCCATAGCTCGCTTCGTTTCCGAGATATTTGCAGATATATCTCAAGGGAAGGGGCCTGACGGACATATTTCGAGATATTTCTTCTTCTTGTTGTTCTTCTTCTGCACAGCTAAGCTGGAAGTGGCACTTGCAGCTCGCAATAGTGCAGAGTTATCTCAAAGAAAGGGGCCACGGTGTTTCTGTATCTCTATTATGTTGGTGCGGCTTCGGAACTTTTAAATATCTCGATATATCTCGAAAACTACGCTTCTGATCAAAAAATATCATAGAACATAAATTATAGTAAACATAATTCTCTACAAAAAAGGTCTCTTAACATTTTGCCATAGCTCGCTTCGTTTCCGAGATATTTGCAGATTTATCTCAAGGGAAGGGGCATGACGGACATATTTCGAGATATTTCTTCTTCTTGTTGTTCTTCTTCTGCATAGCTAAGCTGGAAGTGGCACTTGCAGCTCGCAATAGTGCAGAGTTATCTCGAAGAAAGGGGCCACGGTGTTTCTGTATCTCTATTATGTTGGTGCGGCTTCGGAACTTTTAAATATCTTGATATATCTCGAGAACTACGCATCTGATCAAAAAATATCATAGAACATAAAAAGTAGGAAACCTAATTTTCTACAAAAAAGGTCTCCTAACATTTTGCCATAGCTCGCTTCGTTTCCGAGATATTTGCAGATTTATCTCAAGGGAAGGGGCCTGACGGACATATTTCGAGATATTTCTTCTTCTTGTTGTTCTTCTTCTTCACAGCTAAGCTGGAAGTGGCATTTGCAGCTCGCAATAGTGCAGAGTTACCTCAAGGAAAGGGGCCACGGTGTTTCTGTATCTCTATTATGTTGGTGCAGCTTCGGAACTTTTAAATATCTTGATATATCTCGAGAACTACGCATCTGATCAAAAAATATCATAGAAGATAAAAAGTAGGAAACTTAATTCTCTACAAAAAAGGTCTGTTAACATTTTGCCATAGCTCGCTTCGTTTCCGAGATATTTGCAGATTTATCTCAAGGGAAGGGGCCTGACGGACATATTTCGAGAAATTTCTTCTTCTTGTTGTTCTTCTTCTTCACAGCTAAGCTGGAAGTGGCATTTGCAGCTCGCAATAGTGCAGAGTTATCTCAAAGAAAGGGGCCACGGTGTTTCCGTATCTCTATTATGTTGGTGCGGCTTCGGAACTTTTAAATATCTTGATATATCTCGAGAACTACGCATCTGATCAAAAAATATCATAGAAAATAAAAAGTAGGAAACTTAATTCTCTACAAAAAAGGTCTCTTAACATTTTGCCATAGCTCGCTTCGTTTCCGAGATATTTGCAGATTTATCTCAAGGGAAGGGGCCTGACGGACATATTTCGAGATATTTCTTCTTCTTGTTGTTCTTCTTCTTCACAGCTAAGCTGGAAGTGGCATTTGCAGCTCGCAATAGTGCAGAGTTATCTCAAAGAAAGGGGCCACGGTGTTTCTGTATCTCTATTATGTTGGTGCGGCTTCGGAACTTTTAAATATCTTGATATATCTCGAGAACTACGCATCTGATCAAAAAATATCATAGAACATAAAAAGTTGGAAACTTAATTCTCTACAAAAAAGGTCTCTTAACATTTTGCCATAGCTCGCTTCGTTTCCGAGATATTTGCAGATTTATCTCAAGGGAAGGGGCCTGACGGACATATTTCGAGATATTTCTACTTCTTGTTGTTCTTCTTCTGCACAGCTAAACTGGAGGTGGCATTTCAAGCTCGCAATAGTGCAGAGTTATCTCAAAGAAAGGGGCCACGGTGTTTCTGTAACTCTATTATGTTGCTGCGGCTTCGGAACTTTTAAATATCTTGATATATTTCGAGAACTACGCATCTGATCAAAAAATATCATAGAACATAAAAAGTAGGAAAGTTAATTCTCTACAAAAAAGGTCTCTTAACATTTTGCCATAGCTCGCTTCGTTTCCGAGATATTTGCAGATTTATCTCAAGGGAAGGGGCCTGACGGACATATTTCGAGATATTTCTTCTTCTTGTTGTTCTTCTTCTGCACAGCTAAGCTGGAAGTGGCATTTGCGGCTCGCACTAGTGCAGAGTTATCTCATAGAAAGGGGCCACGGTGTTTCTGTATCTCTATTATGTTGGTGCGGCTTCGGAACTTTTAAATATCTCGATATATCTCGAAAACTACGCATCTGATCAAAAAATATCATAGAACATAAAAAGTAGGAAACTTAATTCTCTACAAAAAAGGTCTCTTAACATTTTGCCATAGCTCGCTTCGTTTCCGAGACATTTGCAGATTTATCTCAAGGGAAGGGGCCTGACGGACATATTTCGAGATATTTCTTCTCCTTGTTGTTCTTCTTCTGCACAGCTAAACTGGAAGTGGCATTTCCAGCTCGCAATAGTGCAGAGTTATCTCAAAGAAAGGGGCCACGGTGTTTCTGTATCTCTATTATGTTGGTGCGGCTTCGGAACTTTTAAATATCTCGATATATCTCGAAAACTACGCTTCTTGTCAAAAAATATCATAGAACATAAATTGTAGAAAACATAATTCTCTACAAAAAAGGTTTCTTAACGTTTTGCCATAGCTCGCTTCGTTTCCGAGATATTTGCAGATTTATCTCAAGGGAAGGGGCCTGACGGACATATTTCGAGATATTTCTTCTTCTTGTTGTTCTTCTTCTGCACAGCTAAGCTGGAAGTGGCATTTGCAGCGTGCAATAGTGCAGAGTTATCTCAAAGAAAGAGGCCACGCTGTTTCTGTATCTCTATTATGTTGGTGCGGCTTCGGAACTTTTAAATATCTTGATATATCTCGAGAACTACGCATCTGATCAAAAATATCATACAACATAAAAAGTAGGAAACTTAATTCTCTACAAAAAAGGTCTTTAACATTTTGCCATAGCTCGCTTCGTTTCCGAGATATTTGCAGATTTATCTCAAGGGAAGGGGCCTGACGGACATGTTTCGAGATATTTCTTCTTCTTGTTGTTCTTCTTCTGCACAGCTAAGCTGGAAGTGGCATTTGTGGCTCGCACTAGTGCAGAGTTACCTCAAGGAAAGGGGCCACGGTGTTTCTGTATCTCTATTATGTTGGTGCAGCTTCGGAACTTTTAAATATCTTGATATATCTCGAGAACTACGCATCTGATCAAAAAATATCATGCATCATAAAAAGTGGAAAACTTAATTCTCTACAAAAAAGGTCTCTTAACATTTTGCCATAGCTCGCTTCGTTTCCGAGATATTTGCAGATTTATCTCAAGGGAAGGGGCCTGACGGACATATTTCGAGATACTTCTTCTTCTTGTTGTTCTTCTTCTGCACAGCTAAGCTGGAAGTGGCATTTGCAGCTCGCAATAGTGCAGAGTTATCTCAAAGGAAGAGGCCACGGTGTTTCTGTACCTCTATTATGTTGGTGCAGCTTCGGAACTTTTAAATATCTTGATATATCTCGAGAACTACGCATCTGATCAAAAAATATCATAGAAGATAAAAAGTAGGAAACTTAATTCTCTACAAAAAAGGTATCTTAACATTTTGCCATAGCTCGCTTCGTTCCGAGATATTTGCAGATTTATCTCAAGGGAAGGGGCCTAACGGACATATTTCGGGATATTTCTTCTTCTTGTTGTTCTTCTTCTGCACAGCTAAACTGGAGGTGGCATTTCAAGCTCGCAATAGTGCAGAGTTATCTCAAAGAAAGGGGCCACGGTGTTTCTGTATCTCTATTATGTTGGTGCGGCTTCGGAACTTTTAAATATCTTGATATATTTCGAGAACTACGCATCTGATCAAAAAATATCATAGAAAATAAAAAGTAGGAAACTTAATTCTCTACAAAAAAGGTCTCTTAACATTTTGCCATAGCTCGCTTCGTTTCCGAGATATTTGCAGATTTATCTCAAGGGAAGGGGCCTGACGGACATATTTCGAGATATTTCTTCTTCTTGTTGTTCTTCTTCTTCACAGCTAAGCTGGAAGTGGCATTTGCAGCTCGCAATAGTGCAGAGTTATCTCAAAGAAAGGGGCCACGGTGTTTCTGTATCTCTATTATGTTGGTGCGGCTTCGGAACTTTTAAATATCTTGATATATCTCGAGAACTACGCATCTGATCAAAAAATATCATAGAACATAAAAAGTAGGAAACTTAATTCTCTACAAAAAAGGTCTCTTAACATTTTGCCATAGCTCGCTTCGTTTCCGAGATATTTGCAGATTTATCTCAAGGGAAGGGGCCTGACGGACATATTTCGAGATATTTCTACTTCTTGTTGTTCTTCTTCTGCACAGCTAAACTGGAGGTGGCATTTCAAGCTCGCAATAGTGCAGAGTTATCTCAAAGAAAGGGGCCACGGTGTTTCTGTAACTCTATTATGTTGCTGCGGCTTCGGAACTTTTAAATATCTTGATATATTTCGAGAACTACGCATCTGATCAAAAAATATCATAGAACATAAAAAGTAGGAAACTTAATTCTCTACAAAAAAGGTCTCTTAACATTTTGCCATAGCTCGCTTCGTTTCCGAGATATTTGCAGATTTATCTCAAGGGAAGGGGCCTGACGGACATATTTCGAGATATTTCTACTTCTTGTTGTTCTTCTTCTGCACAGCTAAACTGGAGGTGGCATTTCAAGCTCGCAATAGTTCAGAGTTATCTCAAAGAAAGGGGCCACGGTGTTTCTGTATCTCTATTATGTTGGTGCGGCTTCGGAACTTTTAAATATCTCGATATATCTCGAAAACTACGCTTCTTGTCAAAAAATATCATAGAACATAAATTGTAGAAAACATAATTCTCTACAAAAAAGGTTTCTTAACGTTTTGCCATAGCTCGCTTCGTTTCCGAGATATTTGCAGATTTATCTCAAGGGAAGGGGCCTGACGGACATATTTCGAGATATTTCTTCTTCTTGTTGTTCTTCTTCTGCACAGCTAAGCTGGAAGTGGCATTTGCAGCGTGCAATAGTGCAGAGTTATCTCAAAGAAAGAGGCCACGCTGTTTCTGTATCTCTATTATGTTGCTGCGGCTTCGGAACTTTTAAATATCTTGATATATTTCGAGAACTACGCATCTGATCAAAAAATATCATAGAACATAAAAAGTAGGAAACTTAATTCTCTACAAAAAAGGTCTTTAACATTTTGCCATAGCTCGCTTCGTTTCCGAGATATTTGCAGATTTATCTCAAGGGAAGGGGCCTGACGGACATGTTTCGAGATATTTCTTCTTCTTGTTGTTCTTCTTCTGCACAGCTAAGCTGGAAGTGGCATTTGTGGCTCGCACTAGTGCAGAGTTACCTCAAGGAAAGGGGCCACGGTGTTTCTGTATCTCTATTATGTCGGTGCAGCTTCGGAACTTTTAAATATCTTGATATATCTCGAGAACTACGCATCTGATCAAAAAATATCATGCATCATAAAAAGTGGAAAACTTAATTCTCTACAAAAAAGGTCTCTTAACATTTTGCCATAGCTCGCTTCGTTTCCGAGATATTTGCAGATTTATCTCAAGGGAAGGGGCCTGACGGACATATTTCGAGATACTTCTTCTTCTTGTTGTTCTTCTTCTGCACAGCTAAGCTGGAAGTGGCATTTGCAGCTCGCAATAGTGCAGAGTTATCTCAAAGGAAGAGGCCACGGTGTTTCTGTACCTCTATTATGTTGGTGCAGCTTCGGAACTTTTAAATATCTTGATATATCTCGAGAACTACGCATCTGATCAAAAAATATCATACAAGATAAAAAGTAGGAAACTTAATTCTCTACAAAAAAGGTCTCTTAACATTTTGCCATAGCTCGCTTCGTTTCCGAGATATTTGCAGATTTATCTCAAGGGAAGGGGCCTGACGGACATATTTCGAGATATTTCTGCTTCTTGTTGTTCTTCTTCTGCACAGCTAAACTGGAAGTGGCATTTCCAGCTCGCAATAGTGCAGAGTTATCTCAAAGAAAGGGGCCACGGTGTTTCTGTATCTCTATTATGTTGGTGCGGCTTCGGAACTTTTAAATATCTCGATATATCTCGAAAACTACGCTTCTGATCTAAAAATATCATAGAACATCAATTGTAGGAAACATAATTCTCTACAAAAAACGTCTCTTAACATTTTGCCATAGCTCGCTTCGTTTCCGAGATATTTGCAGATTTATCTCAAGGGAAGGGGCCTGACGGACATATTTCGAGATATTTCTTCTTCTTGTTGTTCTTCTTCTGCACAGCTAAGCTGGAAGTGGCATTTGCGGCTCGCAGTAGTGCAGAGTTATCTCAAAGAAAGGGGCCACGGTGTTTCTGTATCTCTATTATGTTGGTGCGGCTTCGGAACTTTTAAATATCTCGATATATCTCGAAAACTACGCTTCTGATCAAAAAATATGATAGAACCGAAATTGTAGGAAACATAATTCTCTACAAAAAACGTCTCTTAACATTTTGCCATAGCTCGCTTCGTTTCCGAGATATTTGCAGATTCAGCTCAAAGGAACGGGCCTGATGGACATATTTCGAGATATTTCTTCTTCTTGTTGTTCTTCTTCTGCACAGCTAAGCTGGAAGTGGCATTTGCGGCTCGCACTAGTGCAGAGTTATCTCAAAGAAAGGGGCCACGGTGTTTCTGTATCTCTATTATGTTGGTGCGGCTTCGGAACTTTCAAATATCTTGATATATCTCGAGAACTACGCATCTGATAAAAAAATATCATAGAACATAAAAAGTAGGAAACTTAATTCTCTACAAATAAGGTCTCTTAACATTTTGCCATAGCTCGCTTCGTTTCCGAGATATTTGCAGATTTATCTCAAGGGAAGGGGCCTGACGGACATATTTCGAGATATTTCTTCTTCTTGTTGTTCTTCTTCTGCACAGCTAAACTGGAAGTGGCATTTCCAGCTCGCAATAGTGCAGAGTTATCTCAAAGAAAGGGGCCACGGTGTTTCTGTATCTCTATTATGTTGGTGCGGCTTCGGAACTTTTAAATATCTCGATATATCTCGAAAACTACGCTTCTGATCTAAAAATATCATAGAACATCAATTGTAGGAAACATAATTCTCTACAAAAAAGGTCTCTTAAGATTTTGCCATAGCTCGTTTCGTTTCCGAGATATTTGCAGATATATCCCAAGGGAAGGGGCCTGACCGACATATTTCGAGATATTTCTTCTTCTTGTTGTTCTTCTTCTGCACAGCTAAACTGGAAGTGGCATTTCCAGCTCGCAATAGTGCAGAGTTATCTCAAAGAAGGGGGCCACGGTGTTTCTGTATCTCTATTATGTTGGTGCGGCTTCGGAACTTTTAAATATCTTGATATATCTCGAGAACTACGCATCTGATCAAAAAATATCATAGAACATAAAAAGTAGGAAACTTAATTCTCTACAAAAAAGGTCTCTTAACATTTTGCCATAGCTCGCTTCGTTTCCGAGATATTTGCAGATTTATCTCAAGGGAAGGGGCCTGACGGACATATTTCGAGATATTTCTTCTTCTTGTTGTTCTTCTTCTGCACAGCTAAGCTGGAAGTGGCATTTGCAGCTCGCAATAGTGCAGAGTTATCTCAAAGAAAGGGGCCACAGTGTTTCTGTATCTCTATTATGTTGGTGCGGCTTCGGAACTTTTAAATATCTCGATATATCTCGAAAACTACGCTTCTGATCAAAAAATATGTTAGAACCTAAATTGTAGGAAACATAATTCTCTACAAAAAACGTCTCTTAACATTTTGCCATAGCTCACTTCGTTTCCGAGATATTTGCAGATTCAGCTCAAAGGAACGGGCCTGATGGACATATTTCGAGATATTTCTTCTTCTTGTTGTTCTTCTTCTGCACAGCTAAGCTGGAAGTGGCATTTGCAGCTCGCAATAGTGCAGACTTATCTCAAAGAAAGGGGCCACGGTGTTTCTGTATCTCTATTATGTTGGTGCGGCTTCGGAACTTTTAAATATCTTGATATATCTCGAGAACTACGCATCTGATCAAAAAATATCATAGAACATAAAAAGTAGGAAACTTAATTTTCTACAAAAAAGGTCTCTTAACATTTTGCCATAGCTCGCTTCGTTTCCGAGATATTTGCAGATTTATCTCAAGGGAAGGGGCCTGACGGACATATTTCGAGATATTTCTTCTTCTTGTTGTTCTTCTTCTGCACAGCTAAGCTGGAAGTGGCATTGGCGGCTCGCACTAGTGCAGAGTTATCTCAAAGAAAGGGGCCACGGCGTTTCTGTATCTCTATTATGTCGGTGCGGCTTCGGAACATTTAAATATCTCGATATATCTCGAAAACTACGCATCTGATCAAAAAATATCATAGAACATAAAAAGTAGGAAACTTAATTCTCTACAAAAAAGGTCTCTTAACATTTTGCCATAGCTCGCTTCGTTTCCGAGACATTTGCAGATTTATCTCAAGGGAAGGGGCCTGACGGACATATTTCGAGATATTTCTTCTTCTTGTTGTTCTTCTTCTGCACAGCTAAACTGGAAGTGGCATTTCCAGCTCGCAATAGTGCAGAGTTATCTCAAAGAAAGGGGCCACGGTGTTTCTGTATCTCTATTATGTTGGTGCGGCTTCGGAACTTTTAAATATCTCGATATATCTCGAAAACTACGCTTCTGATCAAAAAATATCATAGAACATAAATTGTAGGAAACATAATTCTCTACAAAAAACGTCTCTTAACATTTTGCCATAGCTCGCTTCGTTTCCGAGATATTTGCAGATTTATCTCAAGGGAAGGGGCCTGACGGACATATTTCGAGATATTTCTTCTTCTTGTTGTTCTTCTTCTGCACAGCTAAACTGGAAGTGGCATTGGCGGCTCGCACTAGTGCAGAGTTATCTCAAAGAAAGGGGCAACGGTGTTTCTGTATCTCTATTATGTTGGTGCGGCTTCGGAACTTTTAAATATCTCGATATATCTCGAAAACTACGCTTCTGATCTAAAAATATCATAGAACATAAATTGTAGGAAACATAATTCTCTACAAAAAAGGTCTCTTAAGATTTTGCCATAGCTCGTTTCGTTTCCGAGATATTTGCAGATATATCTCAAGGGAAGGGGCCTGACCGACATATTTCGAGATATTTCTTCTTCTTGTTGTTCTTCTTCTGCACAGCTAAACTGGAAGTGGCATTTCCAGCTCGCAATAGTGCAGAGTTATCTCAAAGAAAGGGGCCACGGTGTTTCTGTATCTCTATTATGTTGGTGCGGCTTCGGAACTTTTAAATATCTTGATATATCTCGAGAACTACGCATCTGATCAAAAAATATCATAGAACATAAAAAGTTGGAAACTTAATTCTCTACAAAAAAGGTCTCTTAACATTTTGCCATAGCTCGCTTCGTTTCCGAGATATTTGCAGATTTATCTCAAGGGAAGGGGCCTGACGGATATATTTCGAGATATTTCTTCTTCTTGTTGTTCTTCTTCTGCACAGCTAAGCTGGAAGTGGCATTTGCGGCTCGCACTAGTGCAGAGTTATCTCAAAGAAAGGGGCCACGGTGTTTCTGTATCTCTATTATGTTGGTGCGGCTTCGGAACTTTTAAATATCTCGATATATCTCGAAAACTACGCTTCTGATCAAAAAATATGTTAGAACCTAAATTGTAGGAAACATAATTCTCTACAAAAAACGTCTCTTAACATTTTGCCATAGCTCGCTTGGTTTCCGAGATATTTGCAGATTCAGCTCAAAGGAACGGGCCTGATGGACATATTTCGAGATATTTCTTCTTCTTGTTGTTCTTCTTCTGCACAGCTAAGCTGGAAGTGGCATTTGCAGCTCGCAATAGTGCAGAGTTATCTCAAAGAAAGGGGCCACGGTGTTTCTGTATCTCTATTATGTTGGTGCGGCTTCGGAACTTTTAAATATCTTGATATATCTCGAGAACTACGCATCTGATCAAAAAATATCATAGAACATAAAAAGTAGGAAACTTAATTCTCTACAAAAAAGGTCTCTTAACATTTTGCCATAGCTCGCTTCGTTTCCGAGATATTTGCAGATTTATCTCAAGGGAAGGGGCCTGACGGACATATTTCGAGATATTTCTTCTTCTTGTTGTTCTTCTTCTGCACAGCTAAGCTGGAAGTGGCATTGGCGGCTCGCACTAGTGCAGAGTTATCTCAAAGAAAGGGGCCACGGTGTTTCTGTATCTCTATTATGTTGGTGCGGCTTCGGAACATTTAAATATCTCGATATATCTCGGAAACTACGCTTCTGATCAAAAAATATCATAGAACATAAATTGTAGGAAACATAATTCTCTACAAAAAACGTCTCTTAACATTTTGCCACAGCTCGCTTCGTTTCCGAGATATTTGCAGATTTATCTCAAGGGAAGGGGCCTGACGGACATATTTCGAGATATTTCTTCTTCTTGTTGTTCTTCTTCTGCACAGCTAAGCTGGAAGTGGCATTTGCAGCTCGCAATAGTGCGGAGTTATCTCAAAGAAAGGGGCCACGGTGTTTCTGTATCTCTATTATGTTGGTGCGGCTTCGGAACTTTTAAATATCTTGATATATCTCGAGAACTACGCATCTGATCAAAAAATATCATAGAACATAAAAAGTTGGAAACTTAATTCTCTACAAAAAAGGTCTCTTAACATTTTGCCATAGCTCGCTTCGTTTCCGAGATATTTGCAGATTTATCTCAAGGGAAGGGGCCTGACGGATATATTTCGAGATATTTCTTCTTCTTGTTGTTCTTCTTCTGCACAGCTAAGCTGGAAGTGGCATTTGCGGCTCGCACTAGTGCAGAGTTATCTCAAAGAAAGGGGCCACGGTGTTTCTGTATCTCTATTATGTTGGTGCGGCTTCGGAACTTTTAAATATCTCGATATATCTCGAAAACTACGATTCTGATCAAAAAATATGATAGAACCTAAATTGTAGGAAACATAATTCTCTACAAAAAACGTCTCTTAACGTTTTGCCATAGCTCGCTTCGTTTCCGAGATATTTGCAGATTCAGCTCAAAGGAACGGGCCTGATGGACATATTTCGAGATATTTCTTCTTCTTGTTGTTCTTCTTCTGCACAGCTAAGCTGGAAGTGGCATTTGCAGCTCGCAATAGTGCAGAGTTATCTCAAAGAAAGGGGCCACGGTGTTTCTGTATCTCTATTATGTTGGTGCGGCTTCGGAACTTTTAAATATCTTGATATATCTCGAGAACTACGCATCTGATCAAAAAATATCATAGAACATAAAAAGTAGGAAACTTAATTCTCTACAAAAAAGGTCTCTTAACATTTTGCCATAGCTCGCTTCGTTTCCGAGATATTTGCAGATTTATCTCAAGGGAAGGGGCCTGAGGGACATACTTCGAGATATTTCTTCTTCTTGTTGTTTTTCTTCTGCACAGCTAAGCTGGAAGTGGCATTGGCGGCTCGCACTAGTGCAGAGTTATCTCAAAGAAAGGGGCCACGGTGTTTCTGTATCTCTATTATGTTGGTGCGGCTTCGGAACTTTTAAATATCTTGATACATCTCGAGAACTACGCATCTGATCAAAAAATATCATAGAACATAAAAAGTAGGAAACTTAATTCTCTACAAAAAAGGTCTCTTAACATTTTGCCATAGCTCGCTTCGTTTCCGAGATATTTGCAGATTTATCTCAAGGGAAGGGGCCTGACGGATATATTTCGAGATATTTCTTCTTCTTGTTGTTCTTCTTCTGCACAGCTAAGCTGGAAGTGGCATTTGCGGCTCGCACTAGTGCAGAGTTATCTCAAAGAAAGGGGCCACGGTGTTTCTGTATCTCTATTATGTTGGTGCGGCTTCGGAACTTTTAAATATCTTGATATATCTCGAGAACTACGCATCTGATCAAAAAATATCATAGAACATAAATTGTAGGAAACATAATTCTCTACAAAAAACGTCTCTTAACATTTTGCCACAGCTCGCTTCGTTTCCGAGATATTTGCAGATTTATCTCAAGGGAAGGGGCCTGACGGACATATTTCGAGATATTTCTTCTTCTTGTTGTTCTTCTTCTGCACAGCTAAGCTGGAAGTGGCATTGGCGGCTCGCACTAGTGCAGAGTTATCTCAAAGAAAGGGGCCACGGTGTTTCTGTATCTCTATTATGTTGGTGCGGCTTCGGAACATTTAAATATCTCGATATATCTCGGAAACTACGCTTCTGATCAAAAAATATCATAGAACATAAATTGTAGGAAACATAATTCTCTACAAAAAACGTCTCTTAACATTTTGCCACAGCTCGCTTCGTTTCCGAGATATTTGCAGATTTATCTCAAGGGAAGGGGCCTGACGGACATATTTCGAGATATTTCTTCTTCTTGTTGTTCTTCTTCTGCACAGCTAAGCTGGAAGTGGCATTGGCGGCTCGCACTAGTGCAGAGTTATCTCAAAGAAAGGGGCCACGGTGTTTCTGTATCTCTATTATGTTGGTGCGGCTTCGGAACTTTTAAATATCTTGATATATCTCGAGAACTACGCATCTGATCAAAAAATATCATAGAACATAAAAAGTAGGAAACTTAATTCTCTACAAAAAAGGTCTCTTAACATTTTGCCATAGCTCGCTTCGTTTCCGAGATATTTGCAGATTTATCTCAAGGGAAGGGGCCTGACGGATATATTTCGAGATATTTCTTCTTCTTGTTGTTCTTCTTCTGCACAGCTAAGCTGGAAGTGGCATTTGCGGCTCGCACTAGTGCAGAGTTATCTCAAAGAAAGGGGCCACGGTGTTTCTGTATCTCTATTATGTTGGTGCGGCTTCGGAACTTTTAAATATCTCGATATATCTCGAAAACTACGCTTCTGATCAAAAAATATGTTAGAACCTAAATTGTAGGAAACATAATTCTCTACAAAAAACGTCTCTTAACATTTTGCCATAGCTCGCTTGGTTTCCGAGATATTTGCAGATTCAGCTCAAAGGAACGGGCCTGATGGACATATTTCGAGATATTTCTTCTTCTTGTTGTTCTTCTTCTGCACAGCTAAGCTGGAAGTGGCATTTGCAGCTCGCAATAGTGCAGAGTTATCTCAAAGAAAGGGGCCACGGTGTTTCTGTATCTCTATTATGTTGGTGCGGCTTCGGAACTTTTAAATATCTTGATATATCTCGAGAACTACGCATCTGATCAAAAAATATCATAGAACATAAAAAGTAGGAAACTTAATTCTCTACAAAAAAGGTCTCTTAACATTTTGCCATAGCTCGCTTCGTTTCCGAGATATTTGCAGATTTATCTCAAGGGAAGGGGCCCGACGGACATATTTCGAGATATTTCTTCTTCTTGTTGTTCTTCTTCTGCACAGCTAAGCTGGAAGTGGCATTTGCGGCTCGCACTAGTGCAGAGTTATCTCAAAGAAAGGGGCCACGGTGTTTCTGTATCTCTATTATGTTGGTGCGGCTTCGGAACTTTTAAATATCTCGATATATCTCGAAAACTACGATTCTGATCAAAAAATATGATAGAACCTAAATTGTAGGAAACATAATTCTCTACAAAAAACGTCTCTTAACGTTTTGCCATAGCTCGCTTCGTTTCCGAGATATTTGCAGATTCAGCTCAAAGGAACGGGCCTGATGGACATATTTCGAGATATTTCTTCTTCTTGTTGTTCTTCTTCTGCACAGCTAAGCTGGAAGTGGCATTTGCAGCTCGCAATAGTGCAGAGTTATCTCAAAGAAAGGGGCCACGGTGTTTCTGTATCTCTATTATGTTGGTGCGGCTTCGGAACTTTTAAATATCTTGATATATGTCGAGAACTACGCATCTGATCAAAAAATATCATAGAACATAAAAAGTAGGAAACTTAATTCTCTACAAAAAAGGTCTCTTAACATTTTGCCATAGCTCGCTTCGTTTCCGAGATATTTGCAGATTTATCTCAAGGGAAGGGGCCTGACGGACATATTTCGAGATATTTCTTCTTCTTGTTTGTTCTTCTTCTGCACAGCTAAGCTGGAAGTGGCATTGGCGGCTCGCACTAGTGCAGAGTTATCTCAAAGAAAGGGGCCACGGTGTTTCTGTATCTCTATTATGTTGGTGCGGCTTCGGAACTTTTAAATATCTTGATATATCTCGAGAACTACGCATCTGATCAAAAAATATCATAGAACATAAAAAGTAGGAAACTTAATTCTCTACAAAAAAGGTCTCTTAACATTTTGCCATAGCTCGCTTCGTTTCCGAGATATTTGCAGATTTATCTCAAGGGAAGGGGCCTGACGGATATATTTCGAGATATTTCTTCTTCTTGTTGTTCTTCTTCTGCACAGCTAAGCTGGAAGTGGCATTTGCGGCTCGCACTAGTGCAGAGTTATCTCAAAGAAAGGGGCCACGGTGTTTCTGTATCTCTATTATGTTGGTGCGGCTTCGGAACTTTTAAATATCTCGATATATCTCGAAAACTACGCTTCTGATCAAAAAATATGTTAGAACCTAAATTGTAGGAAACATAATTCTCTACAAAAAACGTCTCTTAACATTTTGCCATAGCTCGCTTGGTTTCCGAGATATTTGCAGATTCAGCTCAAAGGAACGGGCCTGATGGACATATTTCGAGATATTTCTTCTTCTTGTTGTTCTTCTTCTGCACAGCTAAGCTGGAAGTGGCATTTGCAGCTCGCAATAGTGCAGTTATCTCAAAGAAAGGGGCCACGGTGTTTCTGTATCTCTATTATGTTGGTGCGGCTTCGGAACTTTTAAATATCTTGATATATCTCGAGAACTACGCATCTGATCAAAAAATATGATAGAACCTAAATTGTAGGAAACATAATTCTCTACAAAAAACGTCTCTTAACATTTTGCCATAGCTCGCTTCGTTTCCGAGATATTTGCAGATTCAGCTCAAAGGAACGGGCCTGATGGACATATTTCGAGATATTTCTTCTTCTTGTTGTTCTTCTTCTGCACAGCTAAGCTGGAAGTGGCATTTGCAGCTCGCAATAGTGCAGAGTTATCTCAAAGAAAGGGGCCACGGTGTTTCTGTATCTCTATTATGTTGGTGCGGCTTCGGAACTTTTAAATATCTTGATATATCTCGAGAACTACGCATCTGATCAAAAAATATCATAGAACATAAAAAGTAGGAAACTTAATTCTCTACAAAAAAGGTCTCTTAACATTTTACCATAGCTCGCTTCGTTTCCGAGATATTTGCAGATTTATCTCAAGGGAAGGGGCCTGACGGACATATTTCGAGATATTTCTTCTTCTTTTTGTTCTTCTTCTGCACAGCTAAGCTGGAAGTGGCATTTGCGGCTCGCACTAGTGCAGAGTTATCTCAAAGAAAGCGGCCACGGTGTTTCTGTATCTCTATTATGTTGGTGCGGCTTCGGAACTTTCAAATATCTTGATATATCTCGAGAACTACGCATCTGATAAAAAAATATCATAGAACATAAAAAGTAGGAAACTTAATTCTCTACAAATAAGGTCTCTTAACATTTTGCCATAGCTCGCTTCGTTTCCGAGATATTTGCAGATTTATCTCAAGGGAAGGGGCCTGACGGACATATTTCGAGATATTTCTTCTTCTTGTTGTTCTTCTTCTGCACAGCTAAACTGGAAGTGGCATTGGCGGCTCGCACTAGTGCAGAGTTATCTCAAAGAAAGGGGCCACGGTGTTTCTGTATCTCTATTATGTTGGTGCGGCTTCGGAACTTTTAAATATCTCGATATATCTCGAAAACTACGCTTCTGATCAAAAAATATCATAGAACATAAATTGTAGGAAATATAATTCTCTACAAAAAAGGTCTCTTAAGATTTTGCCATAGCTCGTTTCGTTTCCGAGATATTTGCAGATATATCTCAAGGGAAGGGGCCTGACCGACATATTTCGAGATATTTCTTCTTCTTGTTGTTCTTCTTCTGCACAGCTAAGCTGGAAGTGGCATTTGCGGCTCGCACTAGTGCAGAGTTATCTCAAAGAAAGGGGCCACGGTGTTTCTGTATCTCTATTATGTTGGTGCGGCTTCGGAACTTTTAAATATCTCGATATATCTCGAAAACTACGCTTCTGATCAAAAAATATGATAGAACCTAAATTGTAAGAAACATAATTCTCTACAAAAAACGTCTCTTAACATTTTGCCATAGCTCGCTTCGTTTCCGAGATATTTGCAGATTCAGCTCAAAGGAACGGGCCTGATGGACATATTTCGAGATATTTCTTCTTCTTGTTGTTCTTCTTCTGCACAGCTAAACTGGAAGTGGCATTTCCAGCTCGCAATAGTGCAGAGTTATCTCAAAGAAGGGGGCCACGGTGTTTCTGTATCTCTATTATGTTGGTGCGGCTTCGGAACTTTTAAATATCTTGATATATCTGGAGAACTACGCATCTGATCAAAAAATATCATAGAACATAAAAAGTAGGAAACTTAATTCTCTACAAAAAAGGTCTCTAAACATTTTGCCATAGCTCGCTTCGTTTCCGAGATATTTGCAGATTTATCTCAAGGGAAGGGGCCTGACGGACATATTTCGAGATATTTCTTCTTCTTGTTGTTCTTCTTCTGCACAGCTAAGCTGGAAGTGGCATTTGCAGCTCGCAATAGTGCAGAGTTATCTCAAAGAAAGGGGCCACGGTGTTTCTGTATCTCTATTATGTTGGTGCGGCTTCGGAACTTTTAAATATCTTGATATATCTCGAGAACTACGCATCTGATCAAAAAATATCATAGAACATAAAAAGTTGGAAACTTAATTCTCTACAAAAAAGGTCTCTTAACATTTTGCCATAGCTCGCTTCGTTTCCGAGATATTTGCAGATTTATCTCAAGGGAAGGGGCCTGACGGATATATTTCGAGATATTTCTTCTTCTTGTTGTTCTTCTTCTGCACAGCTAAGCTGGAAGTGGCATTTGCGGCTCGCACTAGTGCAGAGTTATCTCAAAGAAAGGGGCCACGGTGTTTCTGTATCTCTATTATGTTGGTGCGGCTTCGGAACTTTTAAATATCTCGATGTATCTCGAAAACTACGCTTCTGATCAAAAAATATCATAGAACCTAAATTGTAGGAAACATAATTCTCTACAAAAAACGTCTCTTAACATTTTGCCATAGCTCGCTTCGTTTCCGAGATATTTGCAGATTTATCTCAAGGGAAGGGGCCTGACGGGCATATTTCGAGATATTTCTTCTTCTTGTTGTTCTTCTTCTGCACAGCTAAGCTGGAAGTGGCATTTGCGGCTCGTACTAGTGCAGAGTTATCTCAAAGATAGGGGCCACGGTGTTTCTGTATCTCTATTATGTTGGTGCGGCTTCGGAACTTTTAAATATCTCGATATATCTCGAAAACTACGCTTCTGATCAAAAAATATCATAGAACATAAATTGTAGAAAACTTAATTCTCTACAAATAAGGTCTCTTAACATTTTGCCATAGCTCGCTTCGTTTCCGAGATATTTGCAGATTTATCTCAAGGGAAGGGGCCTGACGGACATATTTCGAGATATTTCTTCTTCTTGTTGTTCTTCTTCTGCACAGCTAAGCTGGAAGTGGCATTTACAGCTCGCAATAGTGCAGAGTTATCTCAAGGAAAGGGGCCACGGTGTTTCTGTATCTCTATTATGTTGGTGCGGCTTCGGAACTTTTAAATATCTTGATATATCTCGAGAACTACGCATCTGATCAAAAAATATCATAGAACATAAAAAGTAGGAAACTTAATTCTCTACAAATAAGGTCTCTTAACATTTTGCCATAGCTCGCTTCGTTCCCGAGATATTTGCAGATTTATCTCAAGGGAAGGGGCCTGACGGACATATTTCGAGATATTTCTTCTTCTTGTTGTTCTTCTTCTGCACAGCTAAGCTGGAAGTGGCATTTGCGGCTCGCACTAGTGCAGAGTTATCTCAAAGAAAGGGGCCACGGTGTTTCTGTATCTCTATTATGTTGGTGCGGCTTCGGAACTTTTAAATATCTCGATATATCTCGAAAACTACGCTTCTGATCAAAAAATATCATAGAACATAAATTGTAGGAAACTTAATTCTCTACAAATAAGGTCTGTTAACATTTTGCCATAGCTCTCTTCGTTTCCGAGATATTTGCAGATTTATCTCAAGGGAAGGGGCCTGACGGACATATTTCGAGATATTTCTTCTTCTTGTTGTTCTTCTTCTGCACAGCTAAGCTGGAAGTGGCATTTGCAGCTCGCAATAGTGCAGAGTTATCTCAAAGAAAGGGGCCACGGTGTTTCTGTATCTCTATTATGTTGGTGCGGCTTCGGAACTTTTAAATATCTTGATATATCTCGAGAACTACGCATCTGATCAAAAAATATCACAGAAGATAAAAAGTAGGAAACTTAATTCTCTACAAAAAAGGGCTCTTAACATTTTGCCATAGCTCGCTTCGTTTCCGAGATATTTGCAGATTTATCTCAAGGGAAGGGGCCTGACGGACATATTTCGAGATATTTCTTCTTCTTGTTGTTCTTCTTCTGCACAGCTAAACTGGAAGTGGCATTTGCGGCTCGCACTAGTGCAGAGTTATCTCAAAGAAAGGGGCCGCGGTGTTTCTGTATCTCTATTATGTTGGTGCGGCTTCGGAACTTTTAAATATCTTGATATATCTCGAGAACTACGCCTCTGATCGAAAAATATCATAGAACATAAAAAGTAGGAAACTTAATTCTCTACAAAAAAGGTCTCTTAACATTTTGCCATAGCTCGCTTCGTTTCCGAGATATTTGCAGATTTATCTCAAGGGAAGGGGCCTGACGGACATATCTCGAGATATTTCTTCTTCTTGTTGTTCTTCTTCTGCACAGCTAAGCTGGAAGTGGCATTTGCAGCTCGCAATAGTGCAGAGTTATCTCAAAGAAAGGGGCCACGGTGTTTCTGTATCTCTATTATGTTGGTGCGGCTTCGGAACTTTTAAATATCTTGATATATCTCGAGAACTACGCATCTGATCAAAAAATATCACAGAAGATAAAAAGTAGGAAACTTAATTCTCTACAAAAAAGGGCTCTTAACATTTTGCCATAGCTCGCTTCGTTTCCGAGATATTTGCAGATTTATCTCAAGGGAAGGGGCCTGACGGACATATTTCGAGATATTTCTTCTTCTTGTTGTTCTTCTTCTGCACAGCTAAGCTGGAAGTGGCATTTGCGGCTCGCACTAGTGCAGAGTTATCTCAAAGAAAGGGGCCACGGTGTTTCTGTATCTCTATTATGTTGGTGCGGCTTCGGAACTTTTAAATGTCTCGATATATCTCGAGAACTACGCATCTGATCAAAAAATATCATAGAAGATAAAAAGTAGGAAACTTAATTCTCTACAAAAAAGGGCTCTTAACATTTTGCCATAGCTCGCTTCGTTTCCGAGATATTTGCAGATTTATCTCAAGGGAAGGGGCCTGACGGACATATTTCGAGATATTTCTTCTTCTTGTTGTTCTTCTTCTGCACAGCTAAGCTGGAAGTGGCATTTGCGGCTCGCACTAGTGCAGAGTTATCTCAAAGAAAGGGGCCACGGTGTTTCTGTATCTCTATTATGTTGGTGCGGCTTCGGAACTTTTAAATATCTTGATATATCTCGAGAACTACGCATCTGATCAAAAAATATCATAGAACATAAAAAGTAGGAAACTTAATTCTCTACAAAAAAGGTCTCTTAACGTTTTGCCATAGCTCGCTTCGTTTCCGAGATATTTGCAGATTTATCTCAAGGGAAGGGGCCTGACGGACATATTTCGAGATATTTCTTCTTCTTGTTGTTCTTCTTCTGCACAGCTAAACTGGAAGTGGCATTTGCGGCTCGCACTAGTGCGGAGTTATCTCAAAGAAAGGGGCCACGGTGTTTCTGTATCTCTATTATGTTGGTGCGGCTTCGGAACTTTTAAATATCTTGATATATCTCGAGAACTACGCATCTGATCAAAAAATATCATAGAACATGAAAAGTAGGAAACTTAATTCTCTACAAAAAAGGTCTCTTAACGTTTTGCCATAGCTCGCTTCGTTTCCGAGATATTTGCAGATTTATCTCAAGGGAAGGGGCCTGACGGACATATTTCGAGATATTTCTTCTTCTTGTTGTTCTTCTTCTGCACAGCTACACTGGAAGTGGCATTTCCAGCTCGCAATAGTGCAGAGTTATCTCAAAGAAAGGGGCCACGGTGTTTCTGTATCTCTATTATGTTGGTGCGGCTTCGGAGCTTTTAAATATCTTAATATATCTCGAGAACTACGCATCTGATCAAAAAATATCATAGAACATAAAAAGTAGGAAACTTAATTCTCTACAAAAATGTCTCTTAACATTTTGCCATAGCTCGCTTCGTTTCCGAGATATTTGCAGATTTATCTCAAGGGAAGGGGCCTGACGGACATATTTCGAGATATTTCTTCTTCTTGTTGTTCTTCTTCTGCACAGCTAAGCTGGAAGTGGCATTTACAGCTCGCAATAGTGCAGAGTTACCTCAAAGAAAGGGGCTACGGTGTTTCTGTATCTCTATTATGTTGGTGCGGCTTCGGAACTTTTAAATATCTTGATATATTTCGAGAACTACGCATCTGATCAAAAAATATCACAGAAGATAAAAAGTAGGAAACTTAATTCTCTACAAAAAAGGGCTCTTAACATTTTGCCATAGCTCGCTTCGTTTCCGAGATATTTGCAGATTTATCTCAAGGGAAGGGGCCTGACGGACATATTTCGAGATATTTCTTCTTCTTGTTGTTCTTCTTCTGCACAGCTAAGCTGGAAGTGGCATTTGCGGCTCGCACTAGTGCAGAGTTATCTCAAAGAAAGGGGCCACGGTGTTTCTGTATCTCTATTATGTTGGTGCGGCTTCGGAACTTTTAAATGTCTCGATATATCTCGAGAACTACGCATCTGATCAAAAAATATCATAGAAGATAAAAAGTAGGAAACTTAATTCTCTACAAAAAAGGGCTCTTAACATTTTGCCATAGCTCGCTTCGTTTCCGAGATATTTGCAGATTTATCTCAAGGGAAGGGGCCTGACGGACATATTTCGAGATATTTCTTCTTCTTGTTGTTCTTCTTCTGCACAGCTAAGCTGGAAGTGGCATTTGCGGCTCGCACTAGTGCAGAGTTATCTCAAAGAAAGGGGCCACGGTGTTTCTGTATCTCTATTATGTTGGTGCGGCTTCGGAACTTTTAAATATCTTGATATATCTCGAGAACTACGCATCTGATCAAAAAATATCATAGAACATAAAAAGTAGGAAACTTAATTCTCTACAAAAAAGGTCTCTTAACATTTTGCCATAGCTCGCTTCGTTTCCGAGATATTTGCAGATTTATCTCAAGGGAAGGGGCCTGACGGACATATTTCGAGATATTTCTTCTTCTTGTTGTTCTTCTTCTGCACAGCTAAACTGGAAGTGGCATTTGCGGCTCGCACTAGTGCAGAGTTATCTCAAAAAAAGGGGCCACGGTGTTTCTGTATCTCTATTATGTTGGTGCGGCTTCGGAACTTTTAAATATCTTGATATATCTCGAGAACTACGCCTCTGATCGAAAAATATCATAGAACATAAAAAGTAGGAAACTTAATTCTCTACAAAAAAGGTCTCTTAACATTTTGCCATAGCTCGCTTCGTTTCCGAGATATTTGCAGATTTATCTCAAGGGAAGGGGCCTGACGGACATATTTCGAGATATTTCTTCTTCTTGTTGTTCTTCTTCTGCACAGCTACACTGGAAGTGGCATTTCCAGCTCGCAATAGTGCAGAGTTATCTCAAAGAAAGGGGCCACGGTGTTTCTGTATCTCTATTATGTTGGTGCGGCTTCGGAACTTTTAAATGTCTCGATATATCTCGAGAACTACGCATCTGATCAAAAAATATCATAGAAGATAAAAAGTAGGAAACTTAATTCTCTACAAAAAAGGGCTCTTAACATTTTGCCATAGCTCGCTTCGTTTCCGAGATATTTGCAGATTTATCTCAAGGGAAGGGGCCTGACGGACATATTTCGAGATATTTCTTCTTCTTGTTGTTCTTCTTCTGCACAGCTAAGCTGGAAGTGGCATTTGCGGCTCGCACTAGTGCAGAGTTATCTCAAAGAAAGGGGCCACGGTGTTTCTGTATCTCTATTATGTTGGTGCGGCTTCGGAACTTTTAAATATCTTGATATATCTCGAGAACTACGCATCTGATCAAAAAATATCATAGAACATAAAAAGTAGGAAACTTAATTCTCTACAAAAAAGGTCTCTTAACATTTTGCCATAGCTCGCTTCGTTTCCGAGATATTTGCAGATTTATCTCAAGGGAAGGGGCCTGACGGACATATTTCGAGATATTTCTTCTTCTTGTTGTTCTTCTTCTGCACAGCTAAACTGGAAGTGGCATTTGCGGCTCGCACTAGTGCAGAGTTATCTCAAAAAAAGGGGCCACGGTGTTTCTGTATCTCTATTATGTTGGTGCGGCTTCGGAACTTTTAAATATCTTGATATATCTCGAGAACTACGCCTCTGATCGAAAAATATCATAGAACATAAAAAGTAGGAAACTTAATTCTCTACAAAAAAGGTCTCTTAACATTTTGCCATAGCTCGCTTCGTTTCCGAGATATTTGCAGATTTATCTCAAGGGAAGGGGCCTGACGGACATATCTCGAGATATTTCTTCTTCTTGTTGTTCTTCTTCTGCACAGCTAAGCTGGAAGTGGCATTTGCAGCTCGCAATAGTGCAGAGTTATCTCAAAGAAAGGGGCCACGGTGTTTCTGTATCTCTATTATGTTGGTGCGGCTTCGGAACTTTTAAATATCTCGATATATCTCGAGAACTACGCATCTGATCAAAAAATATCATAGAACATAGAAAGTAGGAAACTTACTTCTCTACAAAAAAGGTCTCTTAACGTTTTGCCATAGCTCGCTTCGTTTCCGAGATATTTGCAGATTTATCTCAAGGGAAGGGGCCTGACGGACATATTTCGAGATATTTCTTCTTCTTGTTGTTCTTCTTCTGCACAGCTACACTGGAAGTGGCATTTCCAGCTCGCAATAGTGCAGAGTTATCTCAAAGAAAGGGGCCACGGTGTTTCTGTATCTCTATTATGTTGGTGCGGCTTCGGAACTTTTAAATGTCTCGATATATCTCGAGAACTACGCATCTGATCAAAAAATATCATAGAAGATAAAAAGTAGGAAACTTAATTCTCTACAAAAAAGGGCTCTTAACATTTTGCCATAGCTCGCTTCGTTTCCGAGATATTTGCAGATTTATCTCAAGGGAAGGGGCCTGACGGACATATTTCGAGATATTTCTTCTTCTTGTTGTTCTTCTTCTGCACAGCTAAGCTGGAAGTGGCATTTGCGGCTCGCACTAGTGCAGAGTTATCTCAAAGAAAGGGGCCACGGTGTTTCTGTATCTCTATTATGTTGGTGCGGCTTCGGAACTTTTAAATATCTTGATATATCTCGAGAACTACGCATCTGATCAAAAAATATCACAGAAGATAAAAAGTAGGAAACTTAATTCTCTACAAAAAAGGGCTCTTAACATTTTGCCATAGCTCGCTTCGTTTCCGAGATATTTGCAGATTTATCTCAAGGGAAGGGGCCTGACGGACATATTTCGAGATATTTCTTCTTCTTGTTGTTCTTCTTCTGCACAGCTAAGCTGGAAGTGGCATTTGCGGCTCGCACTAGTGCAGAGTTATCTCAAAGAAAGGGGCCACGGTGTTTCTGTATCTCTATTATGTTGGTGCGGCTTCGGAACTTTTAAATGTCTCGATATATCTCGAGAACTACGCATCTGATCAAAAAATATCATAGAAGATAAAAAGTAGGAAACTTAATTGTCTACAAAAAAGGGCTCTTAACATTTTGCCATAGCTCGCTTCGTTTCCGAGATATTTGCAGATTTATCTCAAGGGAAGGGGCCTGACGGACATATTTCGAGATATTTCTTGTTATTATTGTGCTTCTTCTGCACAGCTAAGCTGGAACTGGCATTTGCAGCTCGCAATAGTGCAGAGTTATCTCACAGAAAGGGGCCACGGTGTTTCTGTATCTCTATTATGTTGGTGCGGCTTCGGAACTTTTAAATATCTTGATATATCTCGAAAACTACGCCTCTGATCCAAAAATATCATAGAGCATAAATAGTAGGAAACTTAATTTCCTACAAAAAAGGTCTCTTAATAGTTTGCCATAGCTCGCATTGTTTCCGACATATTTGCAGATTTAGCTCAAGGGAAGGGGCCTGACGGACATATTCCGAGATATTTCTTGTTCTTGTTGTGCTTCTTCTGCACAGCTAAGCTCGAACTGGCATTTGCAGCTCGCAATAGTGCAGAGTTATCTCACAGAAAGGGGCCACGGTGTTTCTGTATCTCTATTATGTTGGTGCGGCTGCGGAACTTTTAAATATCTTGATATATCTCGAGAATTACGCATCTGATCAAAAAATATCATAGAACGTCACTTGTAGGAAACTTAATTCTCTACAAAAAAGGTCTCTCTACATTTTGCCATAGCTCGCTTCGTTTCCGAGATACTTGCAGATTTATCTCGAGGGAAGGGGCCTGACGGACATATTTCGACATATTTCTTCTTCTTGTTGTTCTTCTTCTGCACAGCTAAGCTGGAAGTGGCATTTGCAGCTCGCAATAGAGCCGAGTTATATCAAAGAAAGGGGCCACGGTGTTTCTGTATCTCCATTATGTTGGTGCGGCTTCGGAACTTTTAAATATCTCGATATATCTCGAAAACTACGCTTCTGATCAAAAAATATCATAGAACATAAATTGTAGGAAACATAATTCTCTACAAAAAAGGTCTCTTAACATTTTGCCATGGCTCGCTTCGTTTCCGAGATATGTGCAGATTTAGCTCAAGGGAAGGGGCCTGACGGACATATTCCGAGATATTTCTTGTTCTTGTTGTGCTTCTTCTGCACAGCTAAACTGGAAGTGGCATTACCAGCTCGCAATAGCGCAGAGTTATCTCAAAGAAAGGGGCCACGGTGTTTCTGTATCTCTATTATGTTGGTGCGGCTTCGGAACTTTTAAATATCTTGATATATCTCGAAAACTACGCCTCGGATCCAAAAATATCATAGAGCATAAATAGTAGGAAACTTAATTTCCTACAAAAAAGGTCTCTTAATAGTTTGCCATAGCTCGCATTGTTTCCGACATATTTGCAGATTTAGCTCAAGGGAAGGGGCCTGACGGACATATTCCGAGATATTTCTTCTTCTTGTTGTTCTTCTTCTGCACAGCTAAACTGGAAGTGGCATTACCAGCTCGCAATAGCGCAGAGTTATCTCAAAGAAAGGGGCCACGGTGTTTCTGTATCTCTATTATGTTGGTGCGGCTTCGGAACTTTTAAATATCTTGATATATCTCGAGAACTACGCCTCTGATCCAAAAATATCATAGAGCATAAATAGTAGGAAACTTAATTCTCTACAAAAAAGGTCTCTTAACATTTTGCCATAGCTCGCTTCGTTTCCGAGATATTTGCAGATTTATCTCAAGGGAAGGGGCCTGACGGACATATTTCGAGATATTTCTTCTTCTTGTTGTTCTTCTTCTGCACAGCTAAGCTGGAAGTGGCATTTGCAGCTCGCAATAGTGCAGAGTTATCTCAAAGAAAGGGGCCACGGTGTTTCTGTATCTCTATTATGTTGGTGCGGCTGCGGAACTTTTAAATATCTTGATATATCTCGAGAATTACGCATCTGATCAAAAAATATCATAGAACGTAACTTGTAGGAAACTTAATTCTCTACAAAAAAGGTCTCTCAACATTTTGCCATAGCTCGCTTCGTTTCCGAGATATTTGCAGATTTATCTCGAGGGAAGGGGCCTGACGGACATATTTCGACATATTTCTTCTTCTTGTTGTTCTTCTTCTGCACAGCTAAACCGGAAGTGGCATTACCAGCTCGCAATAGCGCAGAGTTATCTCAAAGAAAGGGGCCACGGTGTTTCTGTATCTCTATTATGTTGGTGCGGCTTCGGAACTTTTAAATATCTTGATATATCTCGAGAACTACGCATCTGATCAAAAAATATCACAGAACATAAAAAGTAGGAAACTTGATTCTCTACAAAAAAGGTCTCTTAACATTTTGCCATAGCTCGCTTCGTTTCCGAGATATTTGCAGATTTATCTCAAGGGAAGGGGCCTGACGGACATATTTCGAGATATTTCTTCTTCTTGTTGTTCTTCTTCTGCACAGCTAAGCTGGAAGTGGCATTTGCAGCTCGCAATAGTGCAGAGTTATCTCAAAGAAAGGGCCACGGTGTTGCTGTATCTCTATTATGTTGGTGCGGCTTCGGAACTTTTAAATATCTTGATATATCTCGAGAACTACGCATCTGATCAAAAAATATCAAAGAACATAAAACGTAGGAAACTTAATTCTCTACAAAAAAGGTCTCCTAACATTTTGCCATAGCTCGCTTCGTTTCCGAGATAGTTGCAGATTTATCTCAAGGGAAGGGGCCTGACGGACATATTTCGAGATATTTCTTCTTCTTGTTGTTCTTCTTCTGCACAGCTAAGCTGGAAGTGACATTTGCGGCTCGCACTAGTGCAGAGTTATCTCAAAGAAAGGGGCCACGGTGTTTCTGTACCTCTATTATGTTGGTGCGGCTTCGGAACTTTTAAATATCTCGATATATCTCGAAAACTACGCGTCTGATCAAAAAATATCATAGAACATAAATTGTAGGAAACATAATTCTCTACAAAAAAGGTCTCTTAACATTTTGCCATGGCTCGCTTTGTTTCCGAGATATTTGCAGATATATCTCAAGGGATGGGGCCTGACGGACATATTTCGAGATATTTCTTCTTCTTGTTGTTCTTCTTCTGCACAGCTAAGCTGGAAGTGGCATTTGCAGCTCGCAATAGTGCAGAGTTATCTCAAAGAAAGGGGCCACGGTGTTTCTGTATCTCTATTATGTTGGTGCGGCTTCGGAACTTTTAAATATCTTGATATATCTCGAGAACTACGCCTCTGATCCAAAAATATCATAGAGCATAAATAGTAGGAAACTTAATTTCCTACAAAAAAGGTCTCTTAATAGTTTGCCATAGCTCGCATTGTTTCCGACATATTTGCAGATTTAGCTCAAGGAAAGGGGCCTGACGGACATATTCCGAGATATTTCTTGTTCTTGTTGTGCTTCTTCTGCACAGCTAAGCTCGAACTGGCATTTGCAGCTCGCAATAGTGCAGAGTTATCTCACAGAAAGGGGCCACGGTGTTTCTGTATCTCTATTATGTTGGTGCGGCTGCGGAACTTTTAAATATCTTGATATATCTCGAGAACTACGCATCTGATCAAAAAATATCATAGAACATAAAAAGTAGGAAACTTAATTCTCTACAAAAAAGGTCTCTTAACATTTTGCCATAGCTCGCTTCGTTTCCGAGATATTTGCAGATTTATCTCAAGGGAAGGGGCCTGACGGACATATTTCGAGATATTTCTTCTTCTTGTTGTTCTTCTTCTGCACAGCTAAGCTGGAAGTGGCATTTGCGGCTCGCACTAGTGCAGAGTTATCTCAAAGAAAGGGGCCACGGTGTTTCTGTATTTCTATTATGTTGGTGCGGCTTCGGAACTTTTGAATATCTTGATATATATCGAGAACTACGCATCTGATCAAAAAATATCATAGAACATAAAAAGTAGGAAACTTAATTCTCTACAAAAAAGGTCTCTTAACATTTTGCCATAGCTCGCTTCGTTTCCGAGATATTTGCAGATTTATCTCAAGGGAAGGGGCCTGACGGACATATTTCGAGATATTTCTTCTTCTTGTTGTTCTTCTTCTGCACAGCTAAACTGGAAGTGGCATTTCCAGCTCGCAATAGTGCAGAGTTATCTCAAAGAAAGGGGCCACGGTGTTTCTGTATCTCTATTATGTTGGTGCGGCTTCGGAACTTTTAAATATCTTGATATATCTCGAGAACTACGCATCTGATCAAAAAATATCAAAGAACATAAAACGTAGGAAACTTAATTCTCTACAAAAAAGGTCTCTTAACATTTTGCCATAGCTCGCTTCGTTTCCGAGATATTTGCAGATTTATCTCAAGGGAAGGGGCCTGACGGACATATTTCGAGATATTTCTTGTTATTATTGTGCTTCTTCTGCACAGCTAAGCTGGAACTGGCATTTGCAGCTCGCAATAGTGCAGAGTTATCTCACAGAAAGGGGCCACGGTGTTTCTGTATCTCTATTATGTTGGTGCGGCTTCGGAACTTTTAAATATCTTGATATATCTCGAAAACTACGCCTCTGATCCAAAAATATCATAGAGCATAAATAGTAGGAAACTTAATTTCCTACAAAAAAGGTCTCTTAATAGTTTGCCATAGCTCGCATTGTTTCCGACATATTTGCAGATTTAGCTCAAGGGAAGGGGCCTGACGGACATATTCCGAGATATTTCTTGTTCTTGTTGTGCTTCTTCTGCACAGCTAAGCTCGAACTGGCATTTGCAGCTCGCAATAGTGCAGAGTTATCTCACAGAAAGGGGCCACGGTGTTTCTGTATCTCTATTATGTTGGTGCGGCTGCGGAACTTTTAAATATCGTGATATATCTCGAGAATTACGCATCTGATCAAAAAATATCATGGAACGTAACTTGTAGGAAACTTAATTCTCTACAAAAAAGGTCTCTCAACATTTTGCCATAGCTCGCTTCGTTTCCGAGATACTTGCAGATTTATCTCGAGGGAAGGGGCCTGACGGACATATTTCGACATATTTCTTCTTCTTGTTGTTCTTCTTCTGCACAGCTAAGCTGGAAGTGGCATTTGCAGCTCGCAATAGAGCAGAGTTATCTCAAAGAAAGGGGCCACGGTGTTTCTGTATCTCCATTATGTTGGTGCGGCTTCGGAACTTTTAAATATCTCGATATATCTCGAAAACTACGCTTCTGATCAAAAAATATCATAGAACATAAATTGTAGGAAACATAATTCTCTACAAAAAAGGTCTCTTAACATTTTGCCATGGCTCGCATTGTTTCCGACATATTTGCAGATTTAGCTCAAGGGAAGGGGCCTGACGGACATATTCCGAGATATTTCTTCTTCTTGTTGTTCTTCTTCTGCACAGCTAAACTGGAAGTGGCATTACCAGCTCGCAATAGCGCAGAGTTATCTCAAAGAAAGGGGCCACGGTGTTTCTGTATCTCTATTATGTTGGTGCGGCTTCGGAACTTTTAAATATCTTGATATATCTCGAGAACTACGCCTCTGATCCAAAAATATCATAGAGCATAAATGGTAGGAAACTTAATTCTCTACAAAAAAGGTCTCTTAACATTTTGCCATAGCTCGCTTCGTTTCCGAGATATTTGCAGATTTATCTCAAGGGAAGGGGCCTGACGGACATATTTCGAGATATTTCTTCTTCTTGTTGTTCTTCTTCTGCACAGCTAAGCTGGAAGTGGCATTTGCAGCTCGCAATAGTGCAGAGTTATCTCAAAGAAAGGGGCCACGGTGTTTCTGTATCTCTATTATGTTGGTGCGGCTGCGGAACTTTTAAATATCTTGATATATCTCGAGAATTACGCATCTGATCAAAAAATATCATAGAACGTAACTTGTAGGAAACTTAATTCTCTACAAAAAAGGTCTCTCAACATTTTGCCATAGCTCGCTTCGTTTCCGAGATATTTGCAGATTTATCTCGAGGGAAGGGGCCTGACGGACATATTTCGACATATTTCTTCTTCTTGTTGTTCTTCTTCTGCACAGCTAAACCGGAAGTGGCATTACCAGCTCGCAATAGCGCAGAGTTATCTCAAAGAAAGGGGCCACGGTGTTTCTGTATCTCTATTATGTTGGTGCGGCTTCGGAACTTTTAAATATCTTGATATATCTCGAGAACTACGCATCTGATCAAAAAATATCACAGAACATAAAAAGTAGGAAACTTGATTCTCTACAAAAAAGGTCTCTTAACATTTTGCCATAGCTCGCTTCGTTTCCGAGATATTTGCAGATTTATCTCAAGGGAAGGGGCCTGACGGACATATTTCGAGATATTTCTTCTTCTTGTTGTTCTTCTTCTGCACAGCTAAGCTGGAAGTGGCATTTGCAGCTCGCAATAGTGCAGAGTTATCTCAAAGAAAGGGCCACGGTGTTGCTGTATCTCTATTATGTTGGTGCGGCTTCGGAACTTTTAAATATCTTGATATATCTCGAGAACTACGCATCTGATCAAAAAATATCAAAGAACATAAAACGTAGGAAACTTAATTCTCTACAAAAAAGGTCTCCTAACATTTTGCCATAGCTCGCTTCGTTTCCGAGATAGTTGCAGATTTATCTCAAGGGAAGGGGCCTGACGGACATATTTCGAGATATTTCTTCTTCTTGTTGTTCTTCTTCTGCACAGCTAAGCTGGAAGTGACATTTGCGGCTCGCACTAGTGCAGAGTTATCTCAAAGAAAGGGGCCACGGTGTTTCTGTACCTCTATTATGTTGGTGCGGCTTCGGAACTTTTAAATATCTCGATATATCTCGAAAACTACGCGTCTGATCAAAAAATATCATAGAACATAAATTGTAGGAAACATAATTCTCTACAAAAAAGGTCTCTTAACATTTTGCCATGGCTCGCTTTGTTTCCGAGATATTTGCAGATATATCTCAAGGGATGGGGCCTGACGGACATATTTCGAGATATTTCTTCTTCTTGTTGTTCTTCTTCTGCACAGCTAAGCTGGAAGTGGCATTTGCAGCTCGCAATAGTGCAGAGTTATCTCAAAGAAAGGGGCCACGGTGTTTCTGTATCTCTATTATGTTGGTGCGGCTTCGGAACTTTTAAATATCTTGATATATCTCGAGAACTACGCCTCTGATCCAAAAATATCATAGAGCATAAATAGTAGGAAACTTAATTTCCTACAAAGAAGGTCTCTTAATAGTTTGCCATAGCTCGCATTGTTTCCGACATATTTGCAGATTTAGCTCAAGGAAAGGGGCCTGACGGACATATTCCGAGATATTTCTTGTTCTTGTTGTGCTTCTTCTGCACAGCTAAGCTCGAACTGGCATTTGCAGCTCGCAATAGTGCAGAGTTATCTCAAAGAAAGGGGCCACGGTGTTTCTGTATCTCTATTATGTTGGTGCGGCTTCGGAACTTTTAAATATCTCGATATATCTCGAAAACTACGCTTCTGATCAAAAAATAACATAGAACATAAATTGTAGGAAACATAATTCTCTACAAAAAAGGTCTCTTAACATTTTGCCATGGCTCGCTTCGTTTCCGAGATATTTGCAGATATATCTCAAGGGAAGGGGCCTGACGGACATATTTCGGGATATTTCTTCTTCTTGTTGTTCTTCTTCTGCACAGCTAAACTGGAAGTGGCATTTCCAGCTCGCAATAGTGCAGAGTTATCTCAAAGAAAGGGGCCACGGTGTTTCTGTATCTCTATTATGTTGGTGCGGCTTCGGAACTTTTAAATATCTTGATATATCTCGAGAACTACGCATCTCATCAAAAAATATCATAGAACATAAAAAGTAGCAAACTTAATTCTCTACAAAAAAGGTCTCTTAACATTTTGCCATAGCTCGCTTCGTTTCCGAGATATTTGCAGATTTATCTCAAGGGAAGGGACCTGACGGACATATTTCGAGATATTTCTTCTTCTTGTTGTTCTTCTTCTGCACAGCTAAGCTGGAAGTGGCATTTGCGGCTCGCACTAGTGCAGAGTTATCTCAAAGAAAGGGGCCACGGTGTTTCTGTACCTCTATTATGTTGGTGCGGCTTCGGAACTTTTAAATATCTCGATATATCTCGAAAACTACGCTTCTGATCAAAAAATATCATAGAACATAAATTGTAGGAAACAATTCTCTACAAAAAAGGTCTCTTAACATTTTGCCATGGCTCGCTTCGTTTCCGAGATATTTGCAGATATATCTCAAGGGATGGGGCCTGACGGACATATTTCGAGATATTTCTTCTTGTTGTTCTTCTTCTGCACAGCTAAGCTGGAAGTGGCATTTGCAGCTCGCAATAGTGCTGAGTTGTCTCAAAGAAAGGGGCCACGGTGTTTCTGTATCTCTATTATGTTGGTGCGGCTTCGGAACTTTTAAATATCTTGATATATGTCGAGAACTACGCATCTGATCAAAAAATATCATAGAACATAAAAAGTAGGAAACTCAATTCTCTACAAAAAAGGTCTCTTAACATTTTGCCATAGCTCGCTTCGTTTCCGAGATATTTGCAGATTTATCTCAAGGGAAGGGGCCTGACGGACATATTTCGAGATATTTCTTCTTCTTGTTGTTCTTCTTCTGCACAGCTAAGCTGGAAGTGGCATTTGCAGCTCGCAATAGTGCAGAGTTATCTCAAAGAAAGGGGCCACGGTGTTTCTGTATCTCTATTATGTTGGTGCGGCTTCGGAACTTTTAAATATCTTGATATATCTCGAGAACTACGCATCTGATCAAAAAATATCAAAGAACATAAAACGTAGGAAACTTAATTCTCTACAAAAAAGGTCTCTTAACATTTTGCCATAGCTCGCTTCGTTTCCGAGATATTTGCAGATTTATCTCAAGGGAAGGGGCCTGACGGACATATTTCGAGATATTTCTTGTTATTATTGTGCTTCTTCTGCACAGCTAAGCTGGAACTGGCATTTGCAGCTCGCAATAGTGCAGAGTTATCTCACAGAAAGGAGCCACGGTGTTTCTGTATCTCTATTATGTTGGTGCGGCTTCGGAACTTTTAAATATCTTGATATATCTCGAAAACTACGCCTCTGATCCAAAAATATCATAGAGCATAAATAGTAGGAAACTTAATTTCCTACAAAAAAGGTCTCTTAATAGTTTGCCATAGCTCGCATTGTTTCCGACATATTTGCAGATTTAGCTCAAGGGAAGGGGTCTGACGGACATATTCCGAGATATTTCTTGTTCTTGTTGTGCTTCTTCTGCACAGCTAAGCTCGAACTGGCATTTGCAGCTCGCAATAGTGCAGAGTTATCTCACAGAAAGGGGCCACGGTGTTTCTGTATCTCTATTATGTTGGTGCGGCTGCGGAACTTTTAAATATCTTGATATATCTCGAGAATTACCCATCTGATCAAAAAATATCATAGAACGTAACTTGTAGGAAACTTAATTCTCTACAAAAAAGGTCTCTCAACATTTTGCCATAGCTCGCTTCGTTTCCGAGATACTTGCAGATTTATCTCGAGGGAAGGGGCCTGACGGACATATTTCGACATATTTCTTCTTCTTGTTGTTCTTCTTCTGCACAGCTAAGCTGGAAGTGGCATTTGCAGCTCGCAATAGAGCAGAGTTATCTCAAAGAAAGGGGCCACGGTGTTTCTGTATCTCCATTATGTTGGTGCGGCTTCGGAACTTTTAAATATCTCGATATATCTCGAAAACTACGCTTCTGATCAAAAAATATCATAGAACATAAATTGTAGGAAACATAATTCTCTACAAAAAAGGTCTCTTAACATTTTGCCATGGCTCGCTTCGTTTCCGAGATATGTGCAGATTTATCTCAAGGGAAGGGGCCTGACGGACATATTTCGAGATATTTCTTCTTCTTGTTGTTCTGCTTCTGCACAGCTAAGCTGGAAGTGGCATTTGCAGCTCGCAATAGTGCAGAGTTATCTCAAAGAAAGGGGCCACGGTGTTTCTGTATCTCTATTATGTTGGTGCGGCTTCGGAACTTTTAAATATCTTGATATATCTCGAGAACTACGCCTCTGATCCAAAAATATCATAGAGCATAAATAGTAGGAAACCTAATTTCCTACAAAAAAGGTCTCTTAATAGTCTGCCATAGCTCGCATTGTTTCCGACATATTTGCAGATTTAGCTCAAGGGAAGGGGCCTGACGGACATATTCCGAGATATTTCTTCTTCTTGTTGTGCTTCTTCTGCACAGCTAAGCTCGAACTGGCATTTGCAGCTCGCAATAGTGCAGAGTTATCTCACAGAAAGGGGCCACGGTGTTTCTGTATCTCTATTATGTTGGTGCGGCTTCGGAACTTTTAAATATCTTGATATATCTCGAAAACTACGCCTCGGATCCAAAAATATCATAGAGCATAAATAGTAGGAAACTTAATTTCCTACAAAAAAGGTCTCTTAATAGTTTGCCATAGCTCGCATTGTTTCCGACATATTTGCAGATTTAGCTCAAGGGAAGGGGCCTGACGGACATATTCCGAGATATTTCTTGTTCTTGTTGTGCTTCTTCTGCACAGCTAAGCTCGAACTGGCATTTGCAGCTCGCAATAGTGCAGAGTTATCTCACAGAAAGGGGCCACGGTGTTTCTGTATCTCTATTATGTTGGTGCGGCTGCGGAACTTTTAAATATCTTGATATATCTCGAGAATTACGCATCTGATCAAAAAATATCATAGAACGTAACTTGTAGGAAACTTAATTCTCTACAAAAAAGGTCTCTCAACATTTTGCCATAGCTCGCTTCGTTTCCGAGATATTTGCAGATTTATCTCGAGGGAAGGGGCCTGACGGACATATTTCGACATATTTCTTCTTCTTGTTGTTCTTCTTCTGCACAGCTAAACTGGAAGTGGCATTACCAGCTCGCAATAGCGCAGAGTTATCTCAAAGAAAGGGGCCACGGTGTTTCTGTATCTCTATTATGTTGGTGCGGCTTCGGAACTTTTAAATATCTTGATATATCTCGAGAACTACGCCTCTGATCCAAAAATATCATAGAGCATAAATAGTAGGAAACTTAATTCTCTACAAAAAAGGTCTCTTAACATTTTGCCATAGCTCGCTTCGTTTCCGAGATATTTGCAGATTTATCTCAAGGGAAGGGGCCTGACGGACATATTTCGAGATATTTCTTCTTCTTGTTGTTCTTCTTCTGCACAGCTAAGCTGGAAGTGGCATTTGCAGCTCGCAATAGTGCAGAGTTATCTCAAAGAAAGGGGCCACGGTGTTTCTGTATCTCTATTATGTTGGTGCGGCTGCGGAACTTTTAAATATCTTGATATATCTCGAGAATTACGCATCTGATCAAAAAATATCATAGAACGTAACTTGTAGGAAACTTAATTCTCTACAAAAAAGGTCTCTCAACATTTTGCCATAGCTCGCTTCGTTTCCGAGATATTTGCAGATTTATCTCGAGGGAAGGGGCCTGACGGACATATTTCGACATATTTCTTCTTCTTGTTGTTCTTCTTCTGCACAGCTAAACCGGAAGTGGCATTACCAGCTCGCAATAGCGCAGAGTTATCTCAAAGAAAGGGGCCACGGTGTTTCTGTATCTCTATTATGTTGGTGCGGCTTCGGAACTTTTAAATATCTTGATATATCTCGAGAACTACGCATCTGATCAAAAAATATCACAGAACATAAAAAGTAGGAAACTTGATTCTCTACAAAAAAGGTCTCTTAACATTTTGCCATAGCTCGCTTCGTTTCCGAGATATTTGCAGATTTATCTCAAGGGAAGGGGCCTGACGGACATATTTCGAGATATTTCTTCTTCTTGTTGTTCTTCTTCTGCACAGCTAAGCTGGAAGTGGCATTTGCAGCTCGCAATAGTGCAGAGTTATCTCAAAGAAAGGGCCACGGTGTTTCTGTATCTCTATTATGTTGGTGCGGCTTCGGAACTTTTAAATATCTTGATATATCTCGAGAACTACGCATCTGATCAAAAAATATCAAAGAACATAAAACGTAGGAAACTTAATTCTCTACAAAAAAGGTCTCCTAACATTTTGCCATAGCTCGCTTCGTTTCCGAGATAGTTGCAGATTTATCTCAAGGGAAGGGGCCTGACGGACATATTTCGAGATATTTCTTCTTCTTGTTGTTCTTCTTCTGCACAGCTAAGCTGGAAGTGACATTTGCGGCTCGCACTAGTGCAGAGTTATCTCAAAGAAAGGGGCCACGGTGTTTCTGTACCTCTATTATGTTGGTGCGGCTTCGGAACTTTTAAATATCTCGATATATCTCGAAAACTACGCGTCTGATCAAAAAATATCATAGAACATAAATTGTAGGAAACATAATTCTCTACAAAAAAGGTCTCTTAACATTTTGCCATGGCTCGCTTTGTTTCCGAGATATTTGCAGATATATCTCAAGGGATGGGGCCTGACGGACATATTTCGAGATATTTCTTCTTCTTGTTGTTCTTCTTCTGCACAGCTAAGCTGGAAGTGGCATTTGCAGCTCGCAATAGTGCAGAGTTATCTCAAAGAAAGGGGCCACGGTGTTTCTGTATCTCTATTATGTTGGTGCGGCTTCGGAACTTTTAAATATCTTGATATATCTCGAGAACTACGCCTCTGATCCAAAAATATCATAGAGCATAAATAGTAGGAAACTTAATTTCCTACAAAAAAGGTCTCTTAATAGTTTGCCATAGCTCGCATTGTTTCCGACATATTTGCAGATTTAGCTCAAGGAAAGGGGCCTGACGGACATATTCCGAGATATTTCTTGTTCTTGTTGTGCTTCTTCTGCACAGCTAAGCTCGAACTGGCATTTGCAGCTCGCAATAGTGCAGAGTTATCTCACAGAAAGGGGCCACGGTGTTTCTGTATCTCTATTATGTTGGTGCGGCTGCGGAACTTTTAAATATCTTGATATATCTCGAGAACTACGCATCTGATCAAAAAATATCATAGAACATAAAAAGTAGGAAACTTAATTCTCTACAAAAAAGGTCTCTTAACATTTTGCCATAGCTCGCTTCGTTTCCGAGATATTTGCAGATTTATCTCAAGGGAAGGGGCCTGACGGACATATTTCGAGATATTTCTTCTTCTTGTTGTTCTTCTTCTGCACAGCTAAGCTGGAAGTGGCATTTGCGGCTCGCACTAGTGCAGAGTTATCTCAAAGAAAGGGGCCACGGTGTTTCTGTATTTCTATTATGTTGGTGCGGCTTCGGAACTTTTAAATATCTTGATATATCTCGAGAACTACGCATCTGATCAAAAAATATCATAGAACATAAAAAGTAGGAAACTTAATTCTCTACAAAAAAGGTCTCTTAACATTTTGCCATAGCTCGCTTCGTTTCCGAGATATTTGCAGATATATCTCAAGGGAAGGGACCTGACGGACATATTTCGAGATATTTCTTCTTCTTGTTGTTCTTCTTCTGCACAGCTAAGCTGGAAGTGGCATTTGCGGCTCGCACTAGTGCAGAGTTATCTCAAAGAAAGGGGCCACGGTGTTTCTGTACCTCTATTATGTTGGTGCGGCTTCGGAACTTTTAAATATCTCGATATATCTCGAAAACTACGCTTCTGATCAAAAAATATCATAGAACATAAATTGTAGGAAACAATTCTCTACAAAAAAGGTCTCTTAACATTTTGCCATGGCTCGCTTCGTTTCCGAGATATTTGCAGATATATCTCAAGGGATGGGGCCTGACGGACATATTTCGAGATATTTCTTCTTGTTGTTCTTCTTCTGCACAGCTAAGCTGGAAGTGGCATTTGCAGCTCGCAATAGTGCTGAGTTGTCTCAAAGAAAGGGGCCACGGTGTTTCTGTATCTCTATTATGTTGGTGCGGCTTCGGAACTTTTAAATATCTTGATATATGTCGAGAACTACGCATCTGATCAAAAAATATCATAGAACATAAAAAGTAGGAAACTCAATTCTCTACAAAAAAGGTCTCTTAACATTTTGCCATAGCTCGCTTCGTTTCCGAGATATTTGCAGATTTATCTCAAGGGAAGGGGCCTGACGGACATATTTCGAGATATTTCTTCTTCTTGTTGTTCTTCTTCTGCACAGCTAAGCTGGAAGTGGCATTTGCAGCTCGCAATAGTGCAGAGTTATCTCAAAGAAAGGGGCCACGGTGTTTCTGTATCTCTATTATGTTGGTGCGGCTTCGGAACTTTTAAATATCTTGATATATCTCGAGAACTACGCATCTGATCAAAAAATATCAAAGAACATAAAACGTAGGAAACTTAATTCTCTACAAAAAAGGTCTCTTAACATTTTGCCATAGCTCGCTTCGTTTCCGAGATATTTGCAGATTTATCTCAAGGGAAGGGGCCTGACGGACATATTTCGAGATCTTTCTTGTTATTATTGTGCTTCTTCTGCACAGCTAAGCTGGAACTGGCATTTGCAGCTCGCAATAGTGCAGAGTTATCTCACAGAAAGGGGCCACGGTGTTTCTGTATCTCTATTATGTTGGTGCGGCTTCGGAACTTTTAAATATCTTGATATATCTCGAAAACTACGCCTCTGATCCAAAAATATCATAGAGCATAAATAGTAGGAAACTTAATTTCCTACAAAAAAGGTCTCTTAATAGTTTGCCATAGCTCGCATTGTTTCCGACATATTTGCAGATTTAGCTCAAGGGAAGGGGCCTGACGGACATATTCCGAGATATTTCTTGTTCTTGTTGTGCTTCTTCTGCACAGCTAAGCTCGAACTGGCATTTGCAGCTCGCAATAGTGCAGAGTTATCTCACAGAAAGGGGCCACGGTGTTTCTGTATCTCTATTATGTTGGTGCGGCTGCGGAACTTTTAAATATCTTGATATATCTCGAGAATTACCCATCTGATCAAAAAATATCATAGAACGTAACTTGTAGGAAACTTAATTCTCTACAAAAAAGGTCTCTCAACATTTTGCCATAGCTCGCTTCGTTTCCGAGATACTTGCAGATTTATCTCGAGGGAAGGGGCCTGACGGACATATTTCGACATATTTCTTCTTCTTGTTGTTCTTCTTCTGCACAGCTAAGCTGGAAGTGGCATTTGCAGCTCGCAATAGAGCAGAGTTATCTCAAAGAAAGGGGCCACGGTGTTTCTGTATCTCCATTATGTTGGTGCGGCTTCGGAACTTTTAAATATCTCGATATATCTCGAAAACTACGCTTCTGATCAAAAAATATCATAGAACATAAATTGTAGGAAACATAATTCTCTACAAAAAAGGTCTCTTAACATTTTGCCATGGCTCGCTTCGTTTCCGAGATATGTGCAGATTTATCTCAAGGGAAGGGGCCTGACGGACATATTTCGAGATATTTCTTCTTCTTGTTGTTCTGCTTCTGCACAGCTAAGCTGGAAGTGGCATTTGCAGCTCGCAATAGTGCAGAGTTATCTCAAAGAAAGGGGCCACGGTGTTTCTGTATCTCTATTATGTTGGTGCGGCTTCGGAACTTTTAAATATCTTGATATATCTCGAGAACTACGCCTCTGATCCAAAAATATCATAGAGCATAAATAGTAGGAAACCTAATTTCCTACAAAAAAGGTCTCTTAATAGTCTGCCATAGCTCGCATTGTTTCCGACATATTTGCAGATTTAGCTCAAGGGAAGGGGCCTGACGGACATATTCCGAGATATTTCTTCTTCTTGTTGTGCTTCTTCTGCACAGCTAAGCTCGAACTGGCATTTGCAGCTCGCAATAGTGCAGAGTTATCTCACAGAAAGGGGCCACGGTGTTTCTGTATCTCTATTATGTTGGTGCGGCTTCGGAACTTTTAAATATCTTGATATATCTCGAAAACTACGCCTCGGATCCAAAAATATCATAGAGCATAAATAGTAGGAAACTTAATTTCCTACAAAAAAGGTCTCTTAATAGTTTGCCATAGCTCGCATTGTTTCCGACATATTTGCAGATTTAGCTCAAGGGAAGGGGCCTGACGGACATATTCCGAGATATTTCTTGTTCTTGTTGTGCTTCTTCTGCACAGCTAAGCTCGAACTGGCATTTGCAGCTCGCAATAGTGCAGAGTTATCTCACAGAAAGGGGCCACGGTGTTTCTGTATCTCTATTATGTTGGTGCGGCTGCGGAACTTTTAAATATCTTGATATATCTCGAGAATTACGCATCTGATCAAAAAATATCATAGAACGTAACTTGTAGGAAACTTAATTCTCTACAAAAAAGGTCTCTCAACATTTTGCCATAGCTCGCTTCGTTTCCGAGATATTTGCAGATTTATCTCGAGGGAAGGGGCCTGACGGACATATTTCGACATATTTCTTCTTCTTGTTGTTCTTCTTCTGCACAGCTAAACTGGAAGTGGCATTACCAGCTCGCAATAGCGCAGAGTTATCTCAAAGAAAGGGGCCACGGTGTTTCTGTATCTCTATTATGTTGGTGCGGCTTCGGAACTTTTAAATATCTTGATATATCTCGAGAACTACGCCTCTGATCCAAAAATATCATAGAGCATAAATAGTAGGAAACTTAATTCTCTACAAAAAAGGTCTCTTAACATTTTGCCATAGCTCGCTTCGTTTCCGAGATATTTGCAGATTTATCTCAAGGGAAGGGGCCTGACGGACATATTTCGAGATATTTCTTCTTCTTGTTGTTCTTCTTCTGCACAGCTAAGCTGGAAGTGGCATTTGCAGCTCGCAATAGTGCAGAGTTATCTCAAAGAAAGGGGCCACGGTGTTTCTGTATCTCTATTATGTTGGTGCGGCTGCGGAACTTTTAAATATCTTGATATATCTCGAGAACTACGCATCTGATCAAAAAATATCATAGAACATAAAAAGTAGGAAACTTAATTCTCTACAAAAAAGGTCTCTTAACATTTTGCCATAGCTCGCTTCGTTTCCGAGATATTTGCAGATTTATCTCAAGGGAAGGGGCCTGACGGACATATTTCGAGATATTTCTTCTTCTTGTTGTTCTTCTTCTGCACAGCTAAGCTGGAAGTGGCATTTGCGGCTCGCACTAGTGCAGAGTTATCTCAAAGAAAGGGGCCACGGTGTTTCTGTATTTCTATTATGTTGGTGCGGCTTCGGAACTTTTAAATATCTTGATATATCTCGAGAACTACGCATCTGATCAAAAAATATCATAGAACATAAAAAGTAGGAAACTTAATTCTCTACAAAAAAGGTCTCTTAACATTTTGCCATAGCTCGCTTCGTTTCCGAGATATTTGCAGATATATCTCAAGCGAAGGGACCTGACGGACATATTTCGAGATATTTCTTCTTCTTGTTGTTCTTCTTCTGCACAGCTAAGCTGGAAGTGGCATTTGCGGCTCGCACTAGTGCAGAGTTATCTCAAAGAAAGGGGCCACGGTGTTTCTGTACCTCTATTATGTTGGTGCGGCTTCGGAACTTTTAAATATCTCGATATATCTCGAAAACTACGCTTCTGATCAAAAAATATCATAGAACATAAATTGTAGGAAACAATTCTCTACAAAAAAGGTCTCTTAACATTTTGCCATGGCTCGCTTCGTTTCCGAGATATTTGCAGATATATCTCAAGGGATGGGGCCTGACGGACATATTTCGAGATATTTCTTCTTGTTGTTCTTCTTCTGCACAGCTAAGCTGGAAGTGGCATTTGCAGCTCGCAATAGTGCTGAGTTGTCTCAAAGAAAGGGGCCACGGTGTTTCTGTATCTCTATTATGTTGGTGCGGCTTCGGAACTTTTAAATATCTTGATATATGTCGAGAACTACGCATCTGATCAAAAAATATCATAGAACATAAAAAGTAGGAAACTCAATTCTCTACAAAAAAGGTCTCTTAACATTTTGCCATAGCTCGCTTCGTTTCCGAGATATTTGCAGATTTATCTCAAGGGAAGGGGCCTGACGGACATATTTCGAGATATTTCTTCTTCTTGTTGTTCTTCTTCTGCACAGCTAAGCTGGAAGTGGCATTTGCAGCTCGCAATAGTGCAGAGTTATCTCAAAGAAAGGGGCCACGGTGTTTCTGTATCTCTATTATGTTGGTGCGGCTTCGGAACTTTTAAATATCTTGATATATCTCGAGAACTACGCATCTGATCAAAAAATATCAAAGAACATAAAACGTAGGAAACTTAATTCTCTACAAAAAAGGTCTCTTAACATTTTGCCATAGCTCGCTTCGTTTCCGAGATATTTGCAGATTTATCTCAAGGGAAGGGGCCTGACGGACATATTTCGAGATATTTCTTGTTATTATTGTGCTTCTTCTGCACAGCTAAGCTGGAACTGGCATTTGCAGCTCGCAATAGTGCAGAGTTATCTCACAGAAAGGGGCCACGGTGTTTCTGTATCTCTATTATGTTGGTGCGGCTTCGGAACTTTTAAATATCTTGATATATCTCGAAAACTACGCCTCTGATCCAAAAATATCATAGAGCATAAATAGTAGGAAACTTAATTTCCTACAAAAAAGGTCTCTTAATAGTTTGCCATAGCTCGCATTGTTTCCGACATATTTGCAGATTTAGCTCAAGGGAAGGGGCCTGACGGACATATTCCGAGATATTTCTTGTTCTTGTTGTGCTTCTTCTGCACAGCTAAGCTCGAACTGGCATTTGCAGCTCGCAACAGTGCAGAGTTATCTCACAGAAAGGGGCCACGGTGTTTCTGTATCTCTATTATGTTGGTGCGGCTGCGGAACTTTTAAATATCTTGATATATCTCGAGAATTACCCATCTGATCAAAAAATATCATAGAACGTAACTTGTAGGAAACTTAATTCTCTACAAAAAAGGTCTCTCAACATTTTGCCATAGCTCGCTTCGTTTCCGAGATACTTGCAGATTTATCTCGAGGGAAGGGGCCTGACGGACATATTTCGACATATTTCTTCTTCTTGTTGTTCTTCTTCTGCACAGCTAAGCTGGAAGTGGCATTTGCAGCTCGCAATAGAGCAGAGTTATCTCAAAGAAAGGGGCCACGGTGTTTCTGTATCTCCATTATGTTGGTGCGGCTTCGGAACTTTTAAATATCTCGATATATCTCGAAAACTACGCTTCTGATCAAAAAATATCATAGAACATAAATTGTAGGAAACATAATTCTCTACAAAAAAGGTCTCTTAACATTTTGCCATGGCTCGCTTCGTTTCCGAGATATGTGCAGATTTATCTCAAGGGAAGGGGCCTGACGGACATATTTCGAGATATTTCTTCTTCTTGTTGTTCTGCTTCTGCACAGCTAAGCTGGAAGTGGCATTTGCAGCTCGCAATAGTGCAGAGTTATCTCAAAGAAAGGGGCCACGGTGTTTCTGTATCTCTATTATGTTGGTGCGGCTTCGGAACTTTTAAATATCTTGATATATCTCGAGAACTACGCCTCTGATCCAAAAATATCATAGAGCATAAATAGTAGGAAACCTAATTTCCTACAAAAAAGGTCTCTTAATAGTCTGCCATAGCTCGCATTGTTTCCGACATATTTGCAGATTTAGCTCAAGGGAAGGGGCCTGACGGACATATTCCGAGATATTTCTTCTTCTTGTTGTGCTTCTTCTGCACAGCTAAGCTCGAACTGGCATTTGCAGCTCGCAATAGTGCAGAGTTATCTCACAGAAAGGGGCCACGGTGTTTCTGTATCTCTATTATGTTGGTGCGGCTTCGGAACTTTTAAATATCTTGATATATCTCGAAAACTACGCCTCGGATCCAAAAATATCATAGAGCATAAATAGTAGGAAACTTAATTTCCTACAAAAAAGGTCTCTTAATAGTTTGCCATAGCTCGCATTGTTTCCGACATATTTGCAGATTTAGCTCAAGGGAAGGGGCCTGACGGACATATTCCGAGATATTTCTTGTTCTTGTTGTGCTTCTTCTGCACAGCTAAGCTCGAACTGGCATTTGCAGCTCGCAATAGTGCAGAGTTATCTCACAGAAAGGGGCCACGGTGTTTCTGTATCTCTATTATGTTGGTGCGGCTTCGGAACTTTTAAATATCTTGATATATCTCGAGAATTACGCATCTGATCAAAAAATATCATAGAACGTAACTTGTAGGAAACTTAATTCTCTACAAAAAAGGTCTCTCAACATTTTGCCATAGCTCGCTTCGTTTCCGAGATATTTGCAGATTTATCTCGAGGGAAGGGGCCTGACGGACATATTTCGACATATTTCTTCTTCTTGTTGTTCTTCTTCTGCACAGCTAAACTGGAAGTGGCATTACCAGCTCGCAATAGCGCAGAGTTATCTCAAAGAAAGGGGCCACGGTGTTTCTGTATCTCTATTATGTTGGTGCGGCTTCGGAACTTTTAAATATCTTGATATATCTCGAGAACTACGCCTCTGATCCAAAAATATCATAGAGCATAAATAGTAGGAAACTTAATTCTCTACAAAAAAGGTCTCTTAACATTTTGCCATAGCTCGCTTCGTTTCCGAGATATTTGCAGATTTATCTCAAGGGAAGGGGCCTGACGGACATATTTCGAGATATTTCTTCTTCTTGTTGTTCTTCTTCTGCACAGCTAAGCTGGAAGTGGCATTTGCAGCTCGCAATAGTGCAGAGTTATCTCAAAGAAAGGGGCCACGGTGTTTCTGTATCTCTATTATGTTGGTGCGGCTGCGGAACTTTTAAATATCTTGATATATCTCGAGAATTACGCATCTGATCAAAAAATATCATAGAACGTAACTTGTAGGAAACTTAATTCTCTACAAAAAAGGTCTCTCAACATTTTGCCATAGCTCGCTTCGTTTCCGAGATATTTGCAGATTTATCTCGAGGGAAGGGGCCTGACGGACATATTTCGACATATTTCTTCTTCTTGTTGTTCTTCTTCTGCACAGCTAAACCGGAAGTGGCATTACCAGCTCGCAATAGCGCAGAGTTATCTCAAAGAAAGGGGCCACGGTGTTTCTGTATCTCTATTATGTTGGTGCGGCTTCGGAACTTTTAAATATCTTGATATATCTCGAGAACTACGCATCTGATCAAAAAATATCACAGAACATAAAAAGTAGGAAACTTGATTCTCTACAAAAAAGGTCTCTTAACATTTTGCCATAGCTCGCTTCGTTTCCGAGATATTTGCAGATTTATCTCAAGGGAAGGGGCCTGACGGACATATTTCGAGATATTTCTTCTTCTTGTTGTTCTTCTTCTGCACAGCTAAGCTGGAAGTGACATTTGCGGCTCGCACTAGTGCAGAGTTATCTCAAAGAAAGGGGCCACGGTGTTTCTGTACCTCTATTATGTTGGTGCGGCTTCGGAACTTTTAAATATCTCGATATATCTCGAAAACTACGCGTCTGATCAAAAAATATCATAGAACATAAATTGTAGGAAACATAATTCTCTACAAAAAAGGTCTCTTAACATTTTGCCATGGCTCGCTTTGTTTCCGAGATATTTGCAGATATATCTCAAGGGATGGGGCCTGACGGACATATTTCGAGATATTTCTTCTTCTTGTTGTTCTTCTTCTGCACAGCTAAGCTGGAAGTGGCATTTGCAGCTCGCAATAGTGCAGAGTTATCTCAAAGAAAGGGGCCACGGTGTTTCTGTATCTCTATTATGTTGGTGCGGCTTCGGAACTTTTAAATATCTTGATATATCTCGAGAACTACGCCTCTGATCCAAAAATATCATAGAGCATAAATAGTAGGAAACTTAATTTCCTACAAAAAAGGTCTCTTAATAGTTTGCCATAGCTCGCATTGTTTCCGACATATTTGCAGATTTAGCTCAAGGAAAGGGGCCTGACGGACATATTCCGAGATATTTCTTGTTCTTGTTGTGCTTCTTCTGCACAGCTAAGCTCGAACTGGCATTTGCAGCTCGCAATAGTGCAGAGTTATCTCACAGAAAGGGGCCACGGTGTTTCTGTATCTCTATTATGTTGGTGCGGCTGCGGAACTTTTAAATATCTTGATATATCTCGAGAACTACGCATCTGATCAAAAAATATCATAGAACATAAAAAGTAGGAAACTTAATTCTCTACAAAAAAGGTCTCTTAACATTTTGCCATAGCTCGCTTCGTTTCCGAGATATTTGCAGATTTATCTCAAGGGAAGGGGCCTGACGGACATATTTCGAGATATTTCTTCTTCTTGTTGTTCTTCTTCTGCACAGCTAAGCTGGAAGTGGCATTTGCGGCTCGCACTAGTGCAGAGTTATCTCAAAGAAAGGGGCCACGGTGTTTCTGTATTTCTATTATGTTGGTGCGGCTTCGGAACTTTTAAATATCTTGATATATCTCGAGAACTACGCATCTGATCAAAAAATATCATAGAACATAAAAAGTAGGAAACTTAATTCTCTACAAAAAAGGTCTCTAAACATTTTGCCATAGCTCGCTTCGTTTCCGAGATATTTGCAGATATATCTCAAGGGAAGGGACCTGACGGACATATTTCGAGATATTTCTTCTTCTTGTTGTTCTTCTTCTGCACAGCTAAGCTGGAAGTGGCATTTGCGGCTCGCACTAGTGCAGAGTTATCTCAAAGAAAGGGGCCACGGTGTTTCTGTACCTCTATTATGTTGGTGCGGCTTCGGAACTTTTAAATATCTCGATATATCTCGAAAACTACGCTTCTGATCAAAAAATATCATAGAACATAAATTGTAGGAAACAATTCTCTACAAAAAAGGTCTCTTAACATTTTGCCATGGCTCGCTTCGTTTCCGAGATATTTGCAGATATATCTCAAGGGATGGGGCCTGACGGACATATTTCGAGATATTTCTTCTTGTTGTTCTTCTTCTGCACAGCTAAGCTGGAAGTGGCATTTGCAGCTCGCAATAGTGCTGAGTTGTCTCAAAGAAAGGGGCCACGGTGTTTCTGTATCTCTATTATGTTGGTGCGGCTTCGGAACTTTTAAATATCTTGATATATGTCGAGAACTACGCATCTGATCAAAAAATATCATAGAACATAAAAAGTAGGAAACTCAATTCTCTACAAAAAAGGTCTCTTAACATTTTGCCATAGCTCGCTTCGTTTCCGAGATATTTGCAGATTTATCTCAAGGGAAGGGGCCTGACGGACATATTTCGAGATATTTCTTCTTCTTGTTGTTCTTCTTCTGCACAGCTAAGCTGGAAGTGGCATTTGCAGCTCGCAATAGTGCAGAGTTATCTCAAAGAAAGGGGCCACGGTGTTTCTGTATCTCTATTATGTTGGTGCGGCTTCGGAACTTTTAAATATCTTGATATATCTCGAGAACTACGCATCTGATCAAAAAATATCAAAGAACATAAAACGTAGGAAACTTAATTCTCTACAAAAAAGGTCTCTTAACATTTTGCCATAGCTCGCTTCGTTTCCGAGATATTTGCAGATTTATCTCAAGGGAAGGGGCCTGACGGACATATTTCGAGATATTTCTTGTTATTATTGTGCTTCTTCTGCACAGCTAAGCTGGAACTGGCATTTGCAGCTCGCAATAGTGCAGAGTTATCTCACAGAAAGGGGCCACGGTGTTTCTGTATCTCTATTATGTTGGTGCGGCTTCGGAACTTTTAAATATCTTGATATATCTCGAAAACTACGCCTCTGATCCAAAAATATCATAGAGCATAAATAGTAGGAAACTTAATTTCCTACAAAAAAGGTCTCTTAATAGTTTGCCATAGCTCGCATTGTTTCCGACATATTTGCAGATTTAGCTCAAGGGAAGGGGCCTGACGGACATATTCCGAGATATTTCTTGTTCTTGTTGTGCTTCTTCTGCACAGCTAAGCTCGAACTGGCATTTGCAGCTCGCAATAGTGCAGAGTTATCTCACAGAAAGGGGCCACGGTGTTTCTGTATCTCTATTATGTTGGTGCGGCTGCGGAACTTTTAAATATCTTGATATATCTCGAGAATTACCCATCTGATCAAAAAATATCATAGAACGTAACTTGTAGGAAACTTAATTCTCTACAAAAAAGGTCTCTCAACATTTTGCCATAGCTCGCTTCGTTTCCGAGATACTTGCAGATTTATCTCGAGGGAAGGGGCCTGACGGACATATTTCGACATATTTCTTCTTCTTGTTGTTCTTCTTCTGCACAGCTAAGCTGGAAGTGGCATTTGCAGCTCGCAATAGAGCAGAGTTATCTCAAAGAAAGGGGCCACGGTGTTTCTGTATCTCCATTATGTTGGTGCGGCTTCGGAACTTTTAAATATCTCGATATATCTCGAAAACTACGCTTCTGATCAAAAAATATCATAGAACATAAATTGTAGGAAACATAATTCTCTACAAAAAAGGTCTCTTAACATTTTGCCATGGCTCGCTTCGTTTCCGAGATATGTGCAGATTTATCTCAAGGGAAGGGGCCTGACGGACATATTTCGAGATATTTCTTCTTCTTGTTGTTCTGCTTCTGCACAGCTAAGCTGGAAGTGGCATTTGCAGCTCGCAATAGTGCAGAGTTATCTCAAAGAAAGGGGCCACGGTGTTTCTGTATCTCTATTATGTTGGTGCGGCTTCGGAACTTTTAAATATCTTGATATATCTCGAGAACTACGCCTCTGATCCAAAAATATCATAGAGCATAAATAGTAGGAAACCTAATTTCCTACAAAAAAGGTCTCTTAATAGTTTGCCATAGCTCGCATTGTTTCCGACATATTTGCAGATTTAGCTCAAGGGAAGGGGCCTGACGGACATATTCCGAGATATTTCTTCTTCTTGTTGTGCTTCTTCTGCACAGCTAAGCTCGAACTGGCATTTGCAGCTCGCAATAGTGCAGAGTTATCTCACAGAAAGGGGCCACGGTGTTTCTGTATCTCTATTATGTTGGTGCGGCTTCGGAACTTTTAAATATCTTGATATATCTCGAAAACTACGCCTCGGATCCAAAAATATCATAGAGCATAAATAGTAGGAAACTTAATTTCCTACCAAAAAGGTCTCTTAATAGTTTGCCATAGCTCGCATTGTTTCCGACATATTTGCAGATTTAGCTCAAGGGAAGGGGCCTGACGGACATATTCCGAGATATTTCTTGTTCTTGTTGTGCTTCTTCTGCACAGCTAAGCTCGAACTGGCATTTGCAGCTCGCAATAGTGCAGAGTTATCTCACAGAAAGGGGCCACGGTGTTTCTGTATCTCTATTATGTTGGTGCGGCTGCGGAACTTTTAAATATCTTGATATATCTCGAGAATTACGCATCTGATCAAAAAATATCATAGAACGTAACTTGTAGGAAACTTAATTCTCTACAAAAAAGGTCTCTCAACATTTTGCCATAGCTCGCTTCGTTTCCGAGATATTTGCAGATTTATCTCGAGGGAAGGGGCCTGACGGACATATTTCGACATATTTCTTCTTCTTGTTGTTCTTCTTCTGCACAGCTAAACTGGAAGTGGCATTACCAGCTCGCAATAGCGCAGAGTTATCTCAAAGAAAGGGGCCACGGTGTTTCTGTATCTCTATTATGTTGGTGCGGCTTCGGAACTTTTAAATATCTTGATATATCTCGAGAACTACGCCTCTGATCCAAAAATATCATAGAGCATAAATAGTAGGAAACTTAATTCTCTACAAAAAAGGTCTCTTAACATTTTGCCATAGCTCGCTTCGTTTCCGAGATATTTGCAGATTTATCTCAAGGGAAGGGGCCTGACGGACATATTTCGAGATATTTCTTCTTCTTGTTGTTCTTCTTCTGCACAGCTAAGCTGGAAGTGGCATTTGCAGCTCGCAATAGTGCAGAGTTATCTCAAAGAAAGGGGCCACGGTGTTTCTGTATCTCTATTATGTTGGTGCGGCTGCGGAACTTTTAAATATCTTGATATATCTCGAGAATTACGCATCTGATCAAAAAATATCATAGAACGTAACTTGTAGGAAACTTAATTCTCTACAAAAAAGGTCTCTCAACATTTTGCCATAGCTCGCTTCGTTTCCGAGATATTTGCAGATTTATCTCGAGGGAAGGGGCCTGACGGACATATTTCGACATATTTCTTCTTCTTGTTGTTCTTCTTCTGCACAGCTAAACCGGAAGTGGCATTACCAGCTCGCAATAGCGCAGAGTTATCTCAAAGAAAGGGGCCACGGTGTTTCTGTATCTCTATTATGTTGGTGCGGCTTCGGAACTTTTAAATATCTTGATATATCTCGAGAACTACGCATCTGATCAAAAAATATCACAGAACATAAAAAGTAGGAAACTTAATTTCCTACAAAAAAGGTCTCTTAACATTTTGCCATAGCTCGCTTCGTTTCCGAGATATTTGCAGATTTATCTCAAGGGAAGGGGCCTGACGGACATATTTCGAGATATTTCTTCTTCTTGTTGTGCTTCTTCTGCACAGCTAAGCTCGAACTGGCATTTGCAGCTCGCAATAGTGCAGAGTTATCTCACAGAAAGGGGCCACGGGGTTTCTGTATCTCTATTATGTTGGTGCGGCTGCGGAACTTTTAAATATCTTGATATATCTCGAGAATTACGCATCTGATCAAAAAATATCAAAGAACATAAAACGTAGGAAACTTAATTCTCTACAAAAAAGGTCTCTTAACATTTTGCCATAGCTCGCTTCGTTTCCGAGATATGTGCAGATTTAGCTCAAGGGAAGGGGCCTGACGGACATATCTCGAGATATTTCTTCTTCTTGTTGTTCTTCTTCTGCACAGCTAAGCTGGAAGTGGCATTTGCGGCTCGCACTAGTGCAGAGTTATCTCAAAGAAAGGGGCCACGGTGTTTCTGTATCTCTATTATGTTGGTGCGGCTTCGGAACTTTTAAATATCTTGATATATCTCGAGCACTATGCATCTGATCAAAAAATATCAAAGAACATAAAACGTAGGAAACTTAATTCTCTACAAAAAAGGTCTCTTAACATTTTGCCATAGCTCGCTTCGTTTCCGAGATATTTGCAGATTTATCTCAAGGGAAGGGGCCTGACGGACATATTTCGAGATATTTCTTCTTCTTGTTGTTCTTCTTCTGCACAGCTAAGCTGGAAGTGGCATTTGCAGCTCGCAATAGGGCAGAGTTATCTCAAAGAAAGGGGCCACGGTGTTTCTGTATCTCTATTATGTTGTTGCGGCTTCGGAACTTTTAAATATCTTGATATATCTCGAGCACTACGCATCTGATCAAAAAATATCAAAGAACATAAAACGTAGGAAACTTAATTCTCTACAAAAAAGGTCTCTTAACATTTTGCCATAGCTCGCTTCGTTTCCGAGATATTTGCAGATATATCTCAAGGGAAGGGGCCTGACGGACATATTTCGAGATATTTCTTCTTCTTGTTGTTCTTCTTCTGCACAGCTAAGCTGGAAGTGGCATTTGCGGCTCGCACTAGTGCAGAGTTATCTCAAAGAAAGGGGCCACGGTGTTTCTGTACCTCTATTATGTTGGTGCGGCTTCGGAACTTTTAAATATCTTGATATATCTCGAGAACTACGCATCTGATCAAAAAATATCATAGAACATAAAAAGTAGGAAACTTAATTCTCTACAAAAAAGGTCTCTTAACATTTTGCCATAGCTCGCTTCGTTTCCGAGATATTTGCAGATTTATCTCAAGGGAAGGGGCCTGACGGACATATTTCGAGATATTTCTTCTTCTTGTTGTTCTTCTTCTGCACAGCTAAGCTGGAAGTGGCATTTGCGGCTCGCACTAGTGCAGAGTTATCTCAAAGAAAGGGGCCACGGTGTTTCTGTACCTCTATTATGTTGGTGCGGCTTCGGAACTTTTAAATATCTCGATATATCTCGAAAACTACGCTTCTGATCAAAAAATATCATAGAACATAAATTGTAGGAAACAATTCTCTACAAAAAAGGTCTCTTAACATTTTGCCATGGCTCGCTTCGTTTCCGAGATATTTGCAGATATATCTCAAGGGATGGGGCCTGACGGACATATTTCGAGATATTTCTTCTTCTTGTTGTTCTTCTTCTGCACAGCTAAGCTGGAAGTGGCATTTGCAGCTCGCAATAGTGCTGAGTTGTCTCAAAGAAAGGGGCCACGGTGTTTCTGTATCTCTATTATGTTGGTGCGGCTTCGGAACTTTTAAATATCTTGATATATCTCGAAAACTACGCTTCTGATCAAAAAATATCATAGAACATAAATTGTAGGAAACAATTCTCTACAAAAAAGGTCTCTTAACATTTTGCCATGGCTCGCTTCGTTTCCGAGATATTTGCAGATATATCTCAAGGGATGGGGCCTGACGGACATATTTCGAGATATTTCTTCTTCTTGTTGTTCTTCTTCTGCACAGCTAAGCTGGAAGTGGCATTTGCAGCTCGCAATAGTGCAGAGTTATCTCAAAGAAAGGGACCGCGGTGTTTCTGAATCTCTATTATGTTGGTGCGGCTTCGGAACTTTTAAATATCTCGATATATCTCGAAAACTACGCTTCTGATCAAAAAATATCATAGAACATAAATTGTAGGAAACATGATTCTCTACAAAGAACGTCTCTTAACGTTTTGCCATAGCTCGCTTCGTTTCCGAGATATTTGCAGATATATCTCAAGGGAAGGGGCCTGACGGACATATTTCGAGATATTTCTTCTTCTTGTTGTTCTTCTTCTGCACAGCTAAGCTGGAAGTGGCATTTGTAGCTCGCAATAGTACAGAGTTATCTCATAGAAAGGGGCCACGGTGTTTCTGTATCTCTATTATGTTGGTGCGGCTTCGGAACTTTTAAATATCTCGATATATCTCGAAAACTACGCTTCTGATCAAAAAATATCATAGAACATAAATTGTAGGAAACATAATTCTCTACAAAAAAGGTCTCTTAACATTTTGCCATAGCTCGATTCGTTTCCGAGATATTTGCAGATATATCTCAAGGGAAGGGGCCTGACGGACATATTTCGAGATATTTCTTCTTCTTGTTGTTCTTCTTCTGCACAGCTAAGCTGGAAGTGGAATTTGCAGCTCGCAATAGTGCAGAATTATCTCAAAGAAAGGGGCCACGGTGTTTCTGTATATCTATTATGTTGGTGCGGCTTCGGAACTTTTAAATATCTTGATATATCTCGAGAACTACGCATCTGATCAAAAAATATCATAGAACATAAAAAGTAGGAAACTTAATTCTCTACAAAAAAGGTCTCTTAACATTTTGCCATATCTCGCTTCGTTTCCGAGATATTTGCAGATTTATCTCAAGGGAAGGGGCCTGACGGACATATTTCGAGATATTTCTTCTTCTTGTTGCTCTTCTTCTGCACAGCTAAACTGGAAGTGGCATTTCCAGCTCGCAATAGTGCAGAGTTATCTGAAAGAAAGGGGCCACGGTGTTTCTGAATCTCTATTATGTTGGTGCGGCTTCGGAACTTTTAAATATCTCGATATATCTCGAAAACTACGCTTCTGATCAAAAAATATAATAGAACATAAATTGTAGGAAACATGATTCTCTACAAAAAAGGTCTCTTAAGATTTTGCCATAGCTCGCTTCGTTTCCGAGATATTTGCAGATATATCTCAAGGGAAGGGGCCTGACGGACATATTTCGAGATATTTCTTCTTCTTGTTGTTCTTCTTCTGCACAGCTAAGCTGGAAGTGGCATTTGCGGCTCGCACTAGTGCAGAGTTATCTCAAAGAAAGGGGCCACGGTGTTTCTGTATCTCTATTATGTTGGTGCGGCTTCGGAACTTTTAAATATCTCGATATATCTCGAAAACTACGCTTCTGATCAAAAAATATCATACAACATAAATTGTAGGAAACATAATTCTCTACAAAAAAGGTCTCTTAACATTTTGCCATGGCTCGCTTCGTTTCCGAGATATTTGCAGATATATCTCAAGGGAAGGGGCCTGACGGACATATTTCGAGATATTTCTTCTTCTTGTTGTTCTTCTTCTGCACAGCTAAGCTGGAAGTGGCATTTGCAGCTCGCAATAGTGCAGAGTTATCTCAAAGAAAGGGGCCACGGTGTTTCTGTATCTCTATTATGTTGGTGCGGCTTCGGAACTTTTAAATATCTTGATATATCTCGAGAACTACGCATCTGATCAAAAAATATCATAGAACATAAAAAGTAGGAAACTTAATTCTCTACAAAAAAGGTCTCTTAACATTTTGCCATAGCGCGCTTCGTTTCCGAGATATTTGCAGATACATCTCAAGGGAAGGGGCCTGACGGACATATTTCGAGATATTTCTTCTTCTTGTTGTTCTTCTTCTGCACAGCTAAGCTGGAAGTGGCATTTGCGGCTCGCACTAGTGCAGAGTTATCTCAAAGAAAGGGGCCACGGTGTTTCTGTCCCTCTATTATGTTGGTGCGGCTTCGGAACTTTTAAATATCTCGATATATCTCGAAAACTACGGTTCTGATCAAAAAATATCATAGAACATAAATTGTAGGAAACATAATTCTCTACAAAAAAGGTCTCAACATTTTGCCATAGCTCGCTTCGTTTCCGAGATATGTGCAGATTTATCTCAAGGGAAGGGGCCTGACGGACATATTTCGAGATATTTCTTCTTCTTGTTGTTCTTCTTCTGCACAGCTAAGCTGGAAGTGGCATTTGTAGCTCGCAATAGTACAGAGTTATCTCAAAGAAAGGGGCCACGGTGTTTCTGTATCTCTATTATGTTGGTGCGGCTTCGGAACTTTTAAATATCTCGATATATCTCGAAAACTACGCTTCTGATCAAAAAATATCATAGAACATAAATTGTAGGAAACATAATTCTCTACAAAAAAGGTCTCTTATCATTTTGCCATAGCTCGATTCGTTTCCGAGATAGTTGCAGATATATCTCAAGGGAAGGGGCCTGACGGACATATTTCGAGATATTTCTTCTTCTTGTTGTTCTTCTTCTGCACAGCTAAGCTGGAAGTGGAATTTGCAGCTCGCAATAGTGCAGAGTTATCTCAAAGAAAGGGGCCACGGTGTTTCTGAATCTCTATTATGTTGGTGCGGCTTCGGAACTTTTAAATATCTCGATATATCTCGAAAACTACGCTTCTGATCAAAAAATATCATAGAACATAAATTGTAGGAAACATAATTCTCTACAAAAAACGTCTCTTAACATTTTGCCATAGCTCGCTTCGTTTCCGAGATATTTGCAGATTTATCTCAAGGGAAGGGGCCTGACGGACATATTTCGAGATATTTCTTCTTCTTGTTGTTCTTCTTCTGCACAGCTAAGCTGGAAGTGGCATTTGCAGCTCGCAATAGTGCAGAGTTATCTCAAAGAAAGGGGCCACGGTGTTTCTGTATCTCTATTATGTTGTTGCGGCTTCGGAACTTTTAAACATCTTGATATATCTCGAGAACTGCGCATCTGATCAAAAAATATTATAGAACATAAAAAGTAGGAAACTTAATTCTCTACAAAAAAGCTCTCTTAACATTTTGCCATAGCTCGCTTCGTTTCCGAGATATTTGCAGATTTATCTCAAGGGAAGGGGCCTGACGGACATATTTCGAGATATTTCTTCTTCTTGTTGTTCTTCTTCTGCACAGCTAAGCTGGAAGTGGCATTTGCGGCTCGCACTAGTGCAGAGTTATCTCAAAGAAAGGGGCCACGTGTTTCTGTACCTCTATTATGTTGGTGCGGCTTCGGAACTTTTAAATATCTCGATATATCTCGAAAACTACGCTTCTGATCAAAAAATATCATAGAACATAGATTGTAGGAAACATAATTCTCTACAAAAAAGGTCTCTTAACATTTTGCCATGGCTCGCTTCGTTTCCGAGATATTTGCAGATATATCTCAAGGGAAGGGGCCTGACGGACATATTTCGAGATATTTCTTCTTCTTGTTGTTCTTCTTCTGCACAGCTAAGCTGGAAGTGGCATTTGCAGCTCGCAATAGTGCAGAGTTATCTCAAAGAAAGGGGCCACGGTGTTTCTGTATCTCCATTATGTTGGTGCGGCTTCGGAACTTTTAAATATCTTGATATATCTCGAGAACTACTCATCTGATCAAAAAATATCATAGAACATAAAAAGTAGGAAACTTAATTCTCTACAAAATAGGTCTCTTAACATTTTGCCATAGCTCACTTCGTTTCCGAGATATTTGCAGATATATCTCAAGGGAAGGGGCCTGACGGACATATTTCGAGATATTTCTTCTTCTTGTTGTTCTTCTTCTGCACAGCTAAACTGGAAGTGGCATTTCCAGCTCGCAATAGTGCAGAGTTATCTCAAAGAAAGGGGCCACGGTGTTTCTGAATCACTATTATGTTGGTGCGGCTTCGGAACTTTTGAATATCTCGATATATCTCGAAAACTACGCTTCTGATCAAAAAATATCATAGAACATAAATTGTAGGAAACATGATTCTCTACAAAAAAGGTCTCTTAACATTTTGCGATAGCTCGCTTCGTTTCCGAGATATTTGCAGATATATCTCAAGGGAAGGGGCCTGACGGACATATTTCGAGATATTTCTTCTTCTTGTTGTTCTTCTTCTGCACAGCTAAGCTGGAAGTGGCATTTGCGGCACGCACTAGTGCAGGGTTATCTCAAAGAAAGGGGCCACGGTGTTTCTGTATCTCCATTATGTTGGTGCGGCTTCGGAACTTTTAAATATCTTGATATATCTCGAGAACTACTCATCTGATCAAAAAATATCATAGAACATAAAAAGTAGGAAACTTAATTCTCTACAAAAAAGGTCTCTTAACATTTTGCCATAGCTCACTTCGTTTCCGAGATATTTGCAGATTTATCTCAAGGGAAGGGGCCTGACGGACATATTTCGAGATATTTCTTCTTCTTGTTGTTCTTCTTCTGCACAGCTAAGCTGGAAGTGGCATTTGCAGCTCGCAATAGTGCAGAGTTATCTCAAAGAAAGGGACCACGGTGTTTCTGTATCTCTATTATGTTGGTGCGGCTTCGGAACTTTTAAATATCTTGATATATCTCGAGAACTACGCATCTGATCAAAAAATGTCATAGAACATAAATTGTAGGAAACTTAATTCTCTACAAAAAAGGTCTCTTAACATTTTGACATAGCTCGCTTCGTTTCCGAGATATTTGCAGATTTATCTCAAGGGAAGGGGCCTGACGGACATATTTCGAGATATTTCTTCTTCTTGTTGTTCTTCTTCTGCACAGCTAAGCTGGAAGTGGCATTTGCGGCTCGCACTAGTGCAGAGTTATCTCAAAGAAAGGGGCCACGGTGTTTCTGTATCTCTATTATGTTGGTGCGGCTTCGGAACTTTTAAATATCTTGATATATCTCGAGAACTACGCATCTGATCAAAAAATATCATAGAACATAAAAAGTAGGAAACTTAATTCTCTACAAAAAAGGTCTCTTAACATTTTGCCATAGCTCCATTCGTTTCCGAGATATTTGCAGATTTATCTCAAGGGAAGTGGCCTAACGGACATATTTCGAGATATTTCTTCTTCTAGTTGTTCTTCTTCTGCACAGCTAAACTGGAAGTGGCATTTCCAGCTCGCAATAGTGCAGAGTTATCTCAAAGAAAGGAGCCACGGTGTTTCTGTATCTCTATTATGTTGGTGCGGCTTCGGAACTTTTAAATATCTTGATATATCTCGAGAACTACGCATCTGATCAAAAAATATCATAGAACATAAAAAGTAGCAAACTTAATTCTCTACAAATAAGGTCTCTTAACATTTTGCCATAGCTCGCTTCGTTTCCGAGATATGTGCAGATTTATCTCAAGGGAAGGGGCCTGACGGACATATTTCGAGATATTTCTTCTTCTTGTTGTTCTTCTTCTGCACAGCTAAGCTGGAAGTGGCATTTGTAGCTCGCAATAGTACAGAGTTATCTCAAAGAAAGGGGCCACGGTGTTTCTGTATCTCTATTATGTTGGTGCGGCTTCGGAACTTTTAAATATCTCGATATATCTCGAAAACTACGCTTCTGATCAAAAAATATCATAGAACATAAATTGTAGGAAACATAATTCTCTACAAAAAAGGTCTCTTAACATTTTGCCATAGCTCGATTCGTTTCCGAGATATTTGCAGATATATCTCAAGGGAAGGGGCCTGACGGACATATTTCGAGATATTTCTTCTTCTTGTTGTTCTTCTTCTGCACAGCTAAGCTGGAAGTGGAATTTGCAGCTCGCAATAGTGCAGAGTTATCTCAAAGAAAGGGGCCACGGTGTTTCTGAATCTCTATTATGTTGGTGCGGCTTCGGAACTTTTAAATATCTCGATATATCTCGAAAACTACGCTTCTGATCAAAAAATATCATAGAACATAAATTGTAGGAAACATAATTCTCTACAAAAAACGTCTCTTAACATTTTGCCATAGCTCGCTTCGTTTCCGAGATATTTGCAGATTTATCTCAAGGGAAGGGGCCTGACGGACATATTTCGAGATATTTCTTCTTCTTGTTGTTCTTCTTCTGCACAGCTAAGCTGGAAGTGGCATTTGCAGCTGGCAATAGTGCAGAGTTATCTCAAAGAAAGGGGCCACGGTGTTTCTGTATTTCTATTATGTTGGTGCGGCTTCGGAACTTTTAAATATCTTGATATATCTCGAGAACTACGCATCTGATCAAAAAATATCATAGAACATAAAAAGTAGGAAACTTAATTCTCTACAAAAAAGGTCTCTTAACATTTTGCCATAGCTCGCTTCGTTTCCGAGATATTTGCAGATTTATCTCAAGGGAAGGGGCCTGACGGACATATTTCGAGATATTTCTTCTTCTTGTTGTTCTTCTTCTGCACAGCTAAGCTGGAAGTGGCATTTGCGGCTCGCACTAGTGCAGAGTTATCTCAAAGAAAGGGGCCACGGTGTTTCTGTACCTCGATTATGTTGGTGCGGCTTCGGAACTTTTAAATATCTCGATATATCTCGAAAACTACGCTTCTGATCAAAAAATATCATAGAACATAGATTGTAGGAAACATAATTCTCTACAAAAAAGGTCTCTTAACATTTTGCCATGGCTCGCTTCGTTTCCGAGATATTTGCAGATATATCTCAAGGGAAGGGGCCTGACGGACATATTTCGAGATATTTCTTCTTCTTGTTGTTCTTCTTCTGCACAGCTAAGCTGGAAGTGGCATTTGCAGCTCGCAATAGTGCAGAGTTATGCCAAAGAAAGGGGCCACGGTGTTTCTGTATCTCCATTATGTTGGTGCGGCTTCGGAACTTTTAAATATCTTGATATATCTCGAGAACTACTCATCTGATCAAAAAATATCATAGAACATAAAAAGTAGGAAACTTAATTCTCTACAAAATAGGTCTCTTAACATTTTGCCATAGCTCACATCGTTTCCTAGATATTTGCAGATATATCTCAAGGGAAGGGGCCTGACGGACATATTTCGAGATATTTCTTCTTCTTGTTGTTCTTCTTCTGCACAGCTAAACTGGAAGTGGCATTTCCAGCTCGCAATAGTGCAGAGTTATCTCAAAGAAAGGGGCCACGGTGTTTCTGAATCACTATTATGTTGGTGCGGCTTCGGAACTTTTAAATATCTCGATATATCTCGAAAACTACGCTTCTGATCAAAAAATATCATAGAACATAAATTGTAGGAAACATGATTCTCTACAAAAAAGGTCTCTTAACATTTTGCGATAGCTCGCTTCGTTTCCGAGATATTTGCAGATATATCTCAAGGGAAGGGGCCTGACGGACATATTTCGAGATATTTCTTCTTCTTGTTGTTCTTCTTCTGCACAGCTAAGCTGGAAGTGGCATTTGCGGCTCGCACTAGTGCAGAGTTATCTCAAAGAAAGGGGCCACGGTGTTTCTGTATCTCCATTATGTTGGTGCGGCTTCGGAACTTTTAAATATCTTGATATATCTCGAGAACTACTCATCTGATCAAAAAATATCATAGAACATAAAAAGTAGGAAACTTAATTCTCTACAAAAAAGGTCTCTTAACATTTTGCCATAGCTCACTTCGTTTCCGAGATATTTGCAGATTTATCTCAAGGGAAGGGGCCTGACGGACATATTTCGAGATATTTCTTCTTCTTGTTGTTCTTCTTCTGCACAGCTAAGCTGGAAGTGGCATTTGCGGCTCGCACTAGTGCAGAGTTATCTCAAAGAAAGGGGCCACGGTGTTTCTGTATCTCTATTATGTTGGTGCGGTTTCGGAACTTTTAAATATCTTGATATATCTCGAGAACTACGCATCTGATCAAAAAATATGATAGAACATAAAAAGTAGGAAACTTAATTCTCTACAAATAAGGTCTCTTAACATTTTGCCATAGCTCGCTTCGTTTCCGAGATATTTGCAGATTTATCTCAAGGGAAGGGGCCTGACGGACATATTTCGAGATATTTCTTCTTCTTGTTGTTCTTCTTCTGCACAGCTAAGCTGGAAGTGGCATTTGCAGCTCGCAATAGTGCAGAGTTATCTCAAAGAAAGAGGCCACGGTGTTTCTGTACCTCTGTTATGTTGGTGCAGCTTCGGAACTGTTAAATATCTTGATATATCTCGAGAACTACGCATCTGATCAAAAAATATCATAGGACATAAAAAGTAGGAAACCTAATTTCCTACAAAAAAGGTCTCTTAACATTTTGCCGTAGCTAGCTTCGTTTCCGAGATATTTGCAGATTTATCTCAAGGGAAGGGGCCTGACGGACATATTTCGAGATATTTCTTCTTCTTGTTGTTCTTCTTCTGCACAGCTAAGCTGGAAGTGGCATTTGCAGCTCGCAATAGTGCAGAGTTATCCCAAAGAAAGGGGCCACGGTGTTTCTGTATCTCTATAATGTTGGTGCGGCTTCGGAACTTTTAAATATCTCGATATATCTCGAAAACTACGCTTCTGATCAAAGAATATCATAGAACATAAATTGTAGGAAACATAATTCTCTACAAAAAAGGTCTCTTAACATTTTGCCATAGCTCGCTTCGTTTCCGAGATATTTGCAGATTTATCTCAAGGGAAGGGTCCTGACGGACATATTTCGAGATATTTCTTCTTCTTGCTGTTCTTCTTCTGCACAGCTAAGCTGGAAGTGGCATTTCCAGCTCGCAATAGTGCAGAGTTATCCCAAAGAAAGGGGCCACGGTGTTTCTGTATCTCTATTATGTTGGTGCGGCTTCGGAACTTTTAAACATCTCGATATATCTCGAAAACTACGCTTCTGATCAAAGAATATCATAGAACATAAATTGTAGTAAACATAATTCTCTACAAAAAAGGTCTCTTAACATTTTGCCGTAGCTCGCTTGGTTTCCGAGATATTTGCAGATTTATCTCAAGGGATGGGGCCTGACGGACATATTTCGAGATATTTCTTCTTCTTGTTGTTCTTCTTCTGCACAGCTAAGCTGGAAGTGGCATTTGCAGCTCGCAATAGTGCAGAGTTATCTCAAAGAAAGAGGCCACGGTGTTTCTGTACCTCTATTATGTTGGTGCAGCTTCGGAACTTTTAAATATCTTGATATATCTCGAGAACTACGCATCTGATCAAAAAATATCATAGAAGATAAAAAGTAGGAAACTTAATTCTCTACAAAAAAGGTCTCTTAACATTTTGCCATAGCTCGCTTCGTTTCCGAGATATTTGCAGATTTATCTCAAGGGAAGGGGCCTTACGGACATATTTCGAGATATTTCTTCTTCTTGTTGTTCTTCTTCTGCACAGCTAAGCTGGAAGTGGCATTTGCAGCTCGCAATAGTGCAGAGTTATCTCAAAGAAAGGGGCCACGGTGTTTCTGTATCTCTATTATGTTGGTGCGGCTTCGGAACTTTTAAATATCTCGATATATCTCGAAAACTACGCTTCTGATCAAAAAATATCATAGAACATAAATTGTAGGAAACATAATTCTCTACAAAAAAGGTCTCTTAACGTTTTGCCATAGCTCGCTTCGTTTCCGAGATATTTGCAGATTTATCTCAAGGGAAGGGTCCTGACGGACATATTTCGAGATATTTCTTCTTCTTGTTGTTCTTCTTCTGCACAGCTAAACTGGGAGTGGCATTTCCAGCTCGCAATAGTGCAGAGTTATCCCAAAGAAAGGGGCCACGGTGTTTCTGTATCTCTATTATGTTGGTGCGGCTTCGGAACTTTTAAATATCTTGATATATCTCGAGAACTACGCTTCTGATCAAAAAATATCATAGAACATAAATAGTAGGAAACGTAATTCTCTACAAAAAAGGTCTCTTATCATTTTGCCATAGCTCGCTTCGTTTCCGAGATATTTGCAGATTTATCTCAAGGGAAGGGGCCTGACGGACATATTTCGAGATATTTCTTCTTCTTGTTGTTCTTCTTCTGCACAGCTAAGCTGGAAGTGGCATTTGCAGCTCGCAATAGTGCAGAGTTATCTCAAAGAAAGGGTCCACGGTGTTTCTGTATCTCTATTATGTTGGTGCGGCTTCGGAACTTTTAAATATCTTGATATATCTCGAGAACTACGCTTCTGATCAAAAAATATCATAGAACATAAAAAGTAGGAAACTTAATTCTCTACAAAAAAGGTCTCTTAACATTTTGCCATAGCTCTCTTCGTTTCCGAGATATTTGCAGATTTATCTCAAGGGAAGGGGCCTGACGGACATATTTCGAGATATTTCTTCTTCTTGTTGTTGTTCTTCTGCACAGCTAAGCTGGAAGTGGCATTTGCGGCTCGCACTAGTGCAGAGTTATCTCAAAGAAAGGGGCCACGGTGTTTCTGTATCTCTATTATGTTGGTGCGGCTTCGGAACTTTTAAATATCTTGATATATCTCGAGAACTACGCATCTGATCAAAAAATATCATAGAACATAAAAAGTAGGAAACTTAAATCTCTACAAAAAAGGTCTCTTAACATTTTGCCATAGCTCGCTTCGTTTCCGAGATATTTGCAGATTTATCTCAAGGGAAGGGGCCTGACGGACATATTTCGAGATATTTCTTCTTCTTGTTGTTCTTCTTCTGCACAGCTAAGCTGGAAGTGGCATTTGCAGCTCGCAATAGTGCAGAGTTATCTCAAAGAAAGGGGCCACGGTGTTTCTGTATCTCTATTATGTTGGTGCGGCTTCGGAACTTTTAAATATCTCGATATATCTCGAAAACTACGCTTCTGATCAAAAAATATCATAGAACATAAATTGTAGGAAAGATAATTCTCTACAAAAAAGGTCTCTTAACGTTTTGCCATAGCTCGCTTCGTTTCCGAGATATTTGCAGATTTATCTCAAGGGAAGGGTCCTGACGGACATATTTCGAGATACTTCTTCTTCTTGTTGTTCTTCTTCTGCACAGCTAAACTGGGAGTGGCATTTCCAGCTCGCAATAGTGCAGAGTTATCCCAAAGAAAGGGGCCACGGTGTTTCTGTATCTCTATTATGTTGGTGCGGCTTCGGAACTTTTAAATATCTCGATATATCTCGAAAACTACGCTTCTGATCAAAAAATATCATAGAACATAAATTGTAGGAAACATAATTCTCTACGAAAAAGGTCTCTTAACATTTTGCCATAGCTCTCTTCGTTTCCGAGATATTTGCAGATTTATCTCAAGGGAAGGGGCCTGACGGACATATTACGAGATATTTCTTCTTCTTGTTGTCCTTCTTCTGCACAGCTAAGCTGGAAGTGGCATTTGCAGCTCGCAATAGTGCAGGGTTATCTCAAAGAAAGGGGCCACGGTGTTTCTGTATCTCTATTATGTTGGTGCGGCTTCGGAACTTTTAAATATCTTGATATATCTCGAGAACTACGCATCTGATCAAAAAATATCATAGAACATAAAAAGTAGGAAACTTAATTCTCTACAAAAAAGGTCTCTTAACATTTTGCCATAGCTCGCTTCGTTTCCGAGATATTTGCAGCTTTATCTCAAGGGAAGGGGCCTAACGGACATATTTCGAGATATTTCTTCTTCTTGTTGTTCTTCTTCTGCACAGCTAAACTGGAAGTGGCATTTCCAGCTCGCAATAGTGCAGAGTTATCTCAAAGAGAGGGGCCACGGTGTTTCTGTATCTCTATTATGTTGGTGCGGCTTCGGAACTTTTAAATATCTTAATATATCTCGAGAACTACGCATCTGATCAAAAAATATCATAGAACATAAATAGTAGGAAACTTAATTCTCTACAAAAAAGGTCTCTTAACATTTTGCCATAGCTCGCTTCGTTTCCGAGATATTTGCAGATTTATCTCAAGGGAAGGGGCCTGACGGACATATTTCGAGATATTTCTTCTTCTTGTTGTTCTTCTTCTGCACAGCTAAGCTGGAAGTGGCATTTGCGGCTCGCACTAGTGCAGAGTTATCTGAAAGAAAGGGGCCACGGTGTTTCTGTATCTCTATTATGTTGGTGCGGCTTCGGAACTTTTAAATATCTCGATATATCTCGAAAACTACGCTTCTGATCAAAAAATATCATAGAACATAAATTGTAGGAAACATAATTCTCTACAAAAAACGTCTCTTAACATTTTGCCATAGCTCGCTTCGTTTCCGAGATATTTGCAGATTCAGCTCAAAGGAACTGGCCTGACGGACATATTTCGAGATATTTCTTCTTCTTGTTGTTCTTCTTCTGTACAGCTAAACTGGAAGTGGCATTTCCAGCTCGCAATAGTGCAGAGTTATCTCAAAGAGAGGGGCCACGGTGTTTCTGTATCTCTATTATGTTGGTGCGGCTTCGGAACTTTTAAATATGTTGATATATCTCGAGAACTACGCATCTGATCAAAAAATATCATAGAAGATAAAAAGTAGGAAACTTAATTCTCTACAAAAAAGGTCTCTTAACATTTTGCCATAGCTCGCTTCGTTTCCGAGATATTTGCAGATTTATCTCAAGGGAAGGGGCCTGACGGACATATTTCGAGATATTTCTTCTTCTTGTTGTTCTTCTTCTGCACAGCTAAGCTGGAAGTGGCATTTGCCGCTCGCACTAGTGCAGAGTTATCTCAAAGAAAGGGGCCACGGTGTTTCTGTATCTCTATTATGTTGGTGCGGCTTCGGAACTTTTATATATCTCGATATATCTCGAAAACTACGCTTCTGATCAAAAAATATCAGAGAACATAAATTGTAGGAAAAATAATTCTCTACAAAAAAGGTCTCTTAACATTTTGCCATAGCTCGCTTCGTTTCCGAGATATTTGCAGATTTATCTCAAGGGAAGGGGCCTGACGGACATATTTCGAGATATTTCTTCTTCTTGTTGTTCTCCTTCTGCACAGCTAAGCTGGAAGTGGCATTTGCGGCTCGCAATAGTGCAGAGTTATCTCAAAGAAAGGGGCCTCGGTGTTTCTGTATCTCTATTATGTTGGTGCGGCTTCGGAACTTTTAAATATCTCGATATATCTCGAAAACTACGCTTCTGATCAAAAAATATCATAGAACATAAATTGTAGGAAACATAATTCTCTACAAAAAACGTCTCTTAACATTTTGCCATAGCTCGCTTCGTTTCCGAGATATTTGCAGATTCAGCTCAAAGGAACTGGCCTGACGGACATATTTCGAGATATTTCTTCTTCTTGTTGTTCTTCCTCTGCACAGCTAAACTGGAAGTGGCATTTCCAGCTCGCAATAGTGCAGAGTTATCTCAAAGAGAGGGGCCACGGTGTTTCTGTATCTCTATTATGTTGGTGCGGCTTCGGAACTTTTAAATATCTTGATATATCTCGAGAACTACGCATCTGATCAAAAAATATCATAGAACATAAAAAGTAGGAAACTTAATTCTCTACAAAAAAGGTCTCTTAACATTTTGCCATAGCTCGCTTCGTTTCCGAGATATTTGCAGATTTATCTCAAGGGAAGGGGCCTAACGGACATATTTCGAGATATTTCTTCCTCTTGTTGTTCTTCTTCTGCACAGCTAAACTGGAAGTGGCATTTCCAGCTCGCAATAGTGCAGAGTTATCTCAAAGAAAGGGGCCACGGTGTTTCTGTATCTCTATTATGTTGGTCGGCTTCGGAACTTTTAAATATCTTGATATATCTCGAGAACTACGCATCTGATCAAAAAATATCATAGAACATAAAAAGTAGGAAACTTAATTCTCTACAAAAAAGGTCTCTTAACATTTTGCCATAGCTCGCTTCGTTTCCGAGATATTTGCAGATTTATCTCAAGGGAAGGGGCCAAACGGACATATTTCGAGATATTTCTTCTTCTTGTTGTTCTTCTTCTGCACAGCTAAACTGGAAGTGGCATTTCCAGCTCGCAATAGTGCAGAGTTATCTCAAAGAGAGGGGCCACGGTGTTTCTGTATCTCTATTATGTTGGTGCGGCTTCGGAACTTTTAAATATCTTGATATATCTCGAGAACTACGCATCTGATCAAAAAATATCATAGAAGATAAAAAGTAGGAAACTTAATTCTCTACAAAAAAGGTCTCTTAACATTTTGCCATAGCTCGCTTCGTTTCCGAGATATTTGCAGATTTATCTCAAGGGAAGGGGCCTAACGGACATATTTCGAGATATTTCTTCCTCTTGTTGTTCTTCTTCTGCACAGCTAAACTGGAAGTGGCATTTCCAGCTCGCAATAGTGCAGAGTTATCTCAAAGAAAGGGGCCACGGTGTTTCTGTATCTCTATTATGTTGGTCGGCTTCGGAACTTTTAAATATCTTGATATATCTCGAGAACTACGCATCTGATCAAAAAATATCATAGAACATAAAAAGTAGGAAACTTAATTCTCTACAAAAAAGGTCTCTTAACATTTTGCCATAGCTCGCTTCGTTTCCGAGATATTTGCAGATTTATCTCAAGGGAAGGGGCCTAACGGACATATTTCGAGATATTTCTTCTTCTTGTTGTTCTTCTTCTGCACAGCTAAACTGGAAGTGGCATTTCCAGCTCGCAATAGTGCAGAGTTATCTCAAAGAGAGGGGCCACGGTGTTTCTGTATCTATTATGTTGGTGCGGCTTCGGAACTTTTAAATATCTTGATATATCTCGAGAACTACGCATCTGATCAAAAAATATCATAGAAGATAAAAAGTAGGAAACTTAATTCTCTACAAAAAAGGTCTCTTAACATTTTGCCATAGCTCGCTTCGTTTCCGAGATATTTGCAGATTTATCTCAAGGGAAGGGGCCTGACGGACATATTTCGAGATATTTCTTCTTCTTGTTGTTCTTCTTCTGCACAGCTAAGCTGGAAGTGGCATTTGCCGCTCGCACTAGTGCAGAGTTATCTCAAAGAAAGGGGCCACGGTGTTTCTGTATCTCTATTATGTTGGTGCGGCTTCGGAACTTTTAAATATCTCGATATATCTCGAAAACTACGCTTCTGATCAAAAAATATCAGAGAACATAAATTGTAGGAAAAATAATTCTCTACAAAAAAGGTCTCTTAACATTTTGCCATAGCTCGCTTCGTTTCCGAGATATTTGCAGATTTATCAAAAGGTAAGGGGCCTGACGGACATATTTCGAGATATTTCTTCTTCTTGTTGTTCTTCTTCTGCACAGCTAAGCTGGAAGTGGCATTTGCAGCTCGCAATAGTGCATAGTTATCTGAAAGAAAGGGGCCACGGTGTTTCTGTATCTCTATTATGTTGGTGCGGCTTCGGAACTTTTAAATATCTTGGTATATCTCGACAATTACGCATCTGATCAAAAAATATGATACAACATAAAAAGTAGGAAACTTAATTCTCTACAAAAAAGGTCTCTTAACATTTTCCCATAGCTGGCATCGTTTCCGAGATATTTGCAGATTTATCTCAAGGGAAGGGGCCTGACGGACATATTCCGAGATATTTCTTCTTCTTGTTGTTCCTCTTCTGCACAGCTAAGCTGGAAGTGGCATTTGCAGCTCGCAATAGTGCAGAGTTATCTCAAAGAAAGGGGCCACGGTGTTTCTGTATCTCTATTATGTTCGTGCGGCTTCTTAACTTTTAAATATCTTGATATAGCTCGAGAACTACGCATCTGATCAAAAAATATCATAGAACATAAAAAGTAGGAAACTTAATTCTCTACAAAAAAGGTCTCTCAACATTTTGCCATAGCTTGCTTCGTTTCCGAGATATTTGCAGATTTATCTCAAGGGAAGGGGCCTAACGGACATATTTCCAGATATTTCTTCTTCTTGTTGTTCTTCTTCTGCACAGCTAAGCTGGAAGTGGCATTTGCAGCTCGCAATAGTGCAGAGTTATCTCAAAGAAAGGGGCCATTGTGTTTCTGTATCTCTATTATGTTGGTGCGGCTTCTTAACTTTTAAATATCTTGATATATCTCGAGAACAACGCATCTGATCAAAAAATATCATAGAACATAAAAAGTAGGAAACTTAATTCTCTACAAAAAAGGTCTCTTAACATTTTGCCGTAGCTCGCTTCGTTTCCGAGATATTTGCAGATTTATCTCAAGGGAAGGGGCCTGACGGACATATTCCGAGATATTTCTTCTTCTTGTTGTTCCTCTTCTGCACAGCTAAGCTGGAAGTGGCATTTGCAGCTCGCAATAGTGCAGAGTTATCTCAAAGAAAGGGGCCACGGTGTTTCTGTATCTCTATTATGTTGGTGCGGCTTCTTAACTTTTAAATATCTCGATATATCTCGAAAACTACGCTTCTGATCAAAAAATATCGGAGAAAGTAAATTGTAGGAAACTTAATTCTCTACAAAAAAGGTCTCTCAACATTTTGCCATACCTCGCTTCGTTTCCGAGATATTTGCAGATTTATCTCAAGGGAAGGGGCCTAACGGACATATTTCCAGATATTTCTTCTTCTTGTTGTTCTTCTTCTGCACAGCTAAGCTGGAAGTGGCATTTGCGGCTCGCACTAGTGCAGAGTTATCTCAAAGAAAGGGGCCACGGTGTTTCTGTATCTCTATTATGTTGGTGCGGCTTCGGAACTTTTAAATATCTTGATATATCTCGAGAACTACGCATCTGATCAAAAAATATCATAGACCATGAAAAGTAGGAAACTTAATTCTCTACAAAAAAGGTCTCTTAACATTTTGCCATAGCTCTCTTCGTTTCCGAGATATTTGTAGATTTATCTCAAGGGAAGGGGCCTGACGGACATATTTCGAGATATTTCTTCTTCTTGTTGTTCTTCTTCTGCACAGCTAAGCTGGAAGTGGCATTTGCAGCTCGCAATAGTGCAGAGTTATCTCAAAGAAAGGGGCCATTGTGTTTCTGTATCTCTATTATGTTGGCGCGGCTTCTTAACTTTTAAATATCTTGATATATCTCGAGAACAACGCATCTGATCAAAAAATATCATAGAACATAAAAAGTAGGAAACTTAATTCTCTACAAAAAAGGTCTCTTAACATTTTGCCGTAGCTCGCTTCGTTTCCGAGATATTTGCAGATATATCTCAAGGGAAGGGGCCTGACGGACATATTTCGAAATATTTCTTCTTCTTGTTGTTCTTCTTCTGCACAGCTAAGCTGGAAGTGGCATTTGCAGCTCGCAATAGTGCAGAGTTATCTCAAAGAAAGGGGCCACGGTGTTTCTGTACCTCTATTATGTTGGTGCGGCTTCGGAACTTTTAAATATCTTGATATATCTCGAAAACTACGCTTGTGATCAAAAAATATCGGAGAAAGTAAATTGTAGGAAACTTAATTCTCTACAAAAAAGGTCTCTCAACATTTTGCCATACCTCGCTTCGTTTCCGAGATATTTGCAGATTTATCTCAAGGGAAGGGGCCTAACGGACATATTTCCAGATATTTCTTCTTCTTGTTGTTCTTCTTCTGCACAGCTAAGCTGGAAGTGGCATTTGCGGCTCGCACTAGTGCAGAGTTATCTCAAAGAAAGGGGCCACGGTGTTTCTGTATCTCTATTATGTTGGTGCGGCTTCGGAACTTTTGAATATCTCGATATATCTCGAAAACTACGCTTCTGATCAAAAAATATCAGAGAACGTAAATTGTAGGAAACATAATTCTCTACAAAAAAGGTCTCTTAACATTTTGCCATAGCTTGCTTCGTTTCCGAGATATTTGCAGATTTATCTCAAGGGAAGGGGCCTGACGGACACATTTCGAGATATTTCTTCTTCTTGTTGTTCTTCTTCTGCACAGCTAAGCTGGTAGTGGCATTTGCAGCTCGCAATAGTGCAGAGTTATCGCAAAGAAAGGGGCCACGGTGTTTCTGTATCTCTATTATGTTGGTGCGGCTTCGGAACTTTTAAATATCTTGATATATCTCGAGAACTACGCATCTGATCAAAAAATATCATAGAACATAAAAAGTAGGAAACTTAATTCTCTACAAAAAAGGTCTCTCAACATTTTGCCATACCTCGCTTCGTTTCCGAGATATTTGCAGATTTATCTCAAGGGAAGGGGCCTAACGGACATATTTCCAGATATTTCTTCTTCTTGTTGTTCTTCTTCTGCACAGCTAAGCTGGAAGTGGCATTTGCGGCTCGCACTAGTGCAGAGTTATCTCAAAGAAAGGGGCCACGGTGTTTCTGTATCTCTATTATGTTGGTGCGGCTTCGGAACTTTTAAATATCTTGATATATCTCGAGAACTACGCATCTGATCAAAAAATATCATAGACCATGAAAAGTAGGAAACTTAATTCTCTACAAAAAAGGTCTCTTAACATTTTGCCATAGCTCTCTTCGTTTCCGAGATATTTGCAGATTTATCTCAAGGGAAGGGGCCTGACGGACATATTTCGAGATATTTCTTCTTCTTGTTGTTCTTCTTCTGCACAGCTAAGCTGGAAGTGGCATTTGCAGCTCGCAATAGTAGAGAGTTATCTCAAAGAAAGGGGCCACGCTGTTTCTGTATCTCTATTATGTTGGTGCGGCTTCGGAACTTTTAAATATCTTGATATATCTCGAGATCTACGCATCTGATCTAAAAATATCATAGAACATAAAAAGTAGGAAACTTAATTCTCTACAAAAAAGGTCTCTTAACATTTTACCATAGCTCGCTTCGTTTCCGAGATATTTGCAGATTTATCTCAAGGGAAGGGGCCTGACGGACATATTCCGAGATATTTCTTCTTCTTGTTGTTCTTCTTCTGCACAGCTAAGCTGGAAGTGGCATTTGCAGCTCGCAATTGTGCAGAGTTATCTCAAAGAGAGGGGCCACGGTGTTTCTGTATCTCTATTATGTTGGTGCGGCTTCGGAACTTTTAAATATCTTGATATATCTCGAGAACTACGCATCTGATCAAAAAATATCATAGAACATAAAAAGTAGGAAACCTAATTTTCTACAAAAAAGGTCTCTTAACATTTTGCCGTAGCTCGCTTCGTTTCCGAGATATTTGCAGATTTATCTCAAGGGAAGGGGCCTGACGGACATATTTCGAGATATTTCTTCTTCTTGTTGTTCTTCTTCTGCACAGCTAAGCTGGAAGTGGCATTTGCAGGTCGCAATAGTGCAGAGTTATCTCAAGGAAAGGGGCCACGGTGTTTCTGTATCTCTATTATGTTGGTGCGGCTTCGGAACTTTGAAATATCTCGATATATCTCGAAAACTACGCTTCTGATCAAAAAATATCAGAGAACGTAAATTGTAGGAAACATAATTCTCTACAAAAAAGGTCTCTTAACATTTTGCAATAGCTCGCTTGGTTTCCGAGATATTTGCAGATTTATCTCAAGGGAAGGGGCCTAACGGACATATTTCGAGATACTTCTTCTTATTGTTCTTCTTCTGCCCAGCTAAGCTGGAAGTGGCATTTGCAGCTCGCAATAGGGCAGAGTTATCTCAAAGAAAGGAGCCACGGTGTTTCTGTATCTCTATTATGTTGGTGCGGCTTCGGAACTTTTAAATATCTTGATATATCTCGAGAACTACGCTTCTGATCAAAAAATATCAGAGAACGTAAATTGTAGGAAACATAATTCTCTACAAAAAAGGTCTCTTAACATTTTGCCATAGCTCGCTTCGTTTCCGAGATATTTGCAGATTTATCTCAAGGGAAGGGGCCTGACGGACATATTTCGAGATATTTCTTCTTCTTGTTGTTCTTCTTCTGCACAGCTAAGCTGGAAGTGGCATTTGCAGGTCGCAATAGTGCAGACTTATCTCAAGGAAAGGGGCCACGGTGTTTCTGTATCTCTATTATGTTGGTGCGGCTTCGGAACTTTTGAATATCTCGATATATCTCGAAAACTACGCTTCTGATCAAAAAATATCAGAGAACGTAAATTGTAGGAAACATAATTCTCTACAAAAAAGGTCTCTTAACATTTTGCCATAGCTCGCTTCGTTTCCGAGATATTTGCAGATTTATCTCAAGGGAAGGGGCCTGACGGACATATTTCGAGATATTTCTTCTTCTTGTTGTTCTTCTTCTGCACAGCTAAGCTGGAAGTGGCATTTGCAGCTCGCAATAGTGCAGAGTTATCGCAAAGAAAGGGGCCACGGTGTTTCTGTATCTCTATTATGTTGGTGCGGCTTCGGAACTTTTAAATATCTTGATATATCTCGTGAACTACGCATCTGATCAAAAAATATCATAGAACATAAAAAGTAGGAAACTTAATTCTCTACAAAAAAGGTATCTTAACATTTTGCCATAGCTCGCTTCGTTTCCGAGATATTTGCAGGTTTATCTCAAGGGAAGGGGCCTGACGGACATATTTCGAGATATTTCTTCTTCTTGTTGTTCTTCTTCTGCACAGCTAAGCTGGAAGTGGCATTTGCGGCTCGCACTAGTGCAGAGTTATCTCAAAGAAAGGGGCCACGGTGTTTCTGTATCTCTATTATGTTGGTGCGGCTTCGGAACTTTTAAATATCTTGATATATCTCGAGAACTACGCATCTGATCAAAAAATATCATAGAACATAAAAAGTAGGAAACCTAATTTTCTACAAAAACGGTCTCTTAACATTTTGCCGTAGCTCGCTTCGTTTTCGAGATATTTGTAGATTTATCTCAAGGGAAGGGGCCTGACGGACATATTTCGAGATATTTCTTCTTCTTGTTGTTCTTCTTCTGCACAGCTAAGCTGGAAGTGGCATTTGCAGGTCGCAATAGTGCAGAGTTATCTCAAGGAAAGGGGCCACGGTGTTTCTGTATCTCTATTATGTTGGTGCGGCTTCGGAACTTTGAAATATCTCGATATATCTCGAAAACTACGCTTCTGATCAAAAAATATCAGAGAACGTAAATTGTAGGAAACATAATTCTCTACAAAAAAGGTCTCTTAACATTTTGCCATAGCTCGCTTGGTTTCCGAGATATTTGCAGATTTATCTCAAGGGAAGGGGCCTGACGGACATATTTCGAGATATTTCTTCTTCTTGTTGTTCTTCTTCTGCACAGCTAAGCTGGAAGTGGCATTTGCAGCTCGCAATAGTGCAGAGTTATCGCAAAGAAAGGGGCCACGGTGTTTCTGTATCTCTATTATGTTGGTGCGGCTTCGGAACTTTTAAATATCTTGATATATCTCGAGAACTACGCATCTGATCAAAAAATATCATAGAACATAAAAAGTAGGAAACTTAATTCTCTACAAAAAAGGTATCTTAACATTTTGCCATAGCTCGCTTCGTTTCCGAGATATTTGCAGATTTATCTCAAGGGAAGGGGCCTGACGGACATATTTCGAGATATTTCTTCTTCTTGTTGTTCTTCTTCTGCACAGCTAAGCTGGAAGTGGCATTTGCGGCTCGCACTAGTGCAGAGTTATCTCAAAGAAAGGGGCCACGGTGTTTCTGTATCTCTATTATGTTGGTGCGGCTTCGGAACTTTTAAATATCTTGATATATCTCGAGAACTACGCATCTGATCAAAAAATATCATAGAACATAAAAAGTAGGAAACCTAATTTTCTACAAAAAAGGTCTCTTAACATTTTGCCGTAGCTCGCTTCGTTTTCGAGATATTTGTAGATTTATCTCAAGGGAAGGGGCCTGACGGACATATTTCGAGATATTTCTTCTTCTTGTTGTTCTTCTTCTGCACAGCTAAGCTGGAAGTGGCATTTGCGGCTCGCACTAGTGCAGAGTTATCTCAAAGAAAGGGGCCACGGTGTTTCTGTATCTCTATTATGTTGGTGCGGCTTCGGAACTTTTAAATATCTTGATATATCTCGAGAACTACGCATCTGATCAAAAAATATCATAGAACATAAAAAGGAGGAAACTTAACTCTCTACAAAAAAGTTCTCTTAACATTTTGCCATAGCTCGCTTCGTTTCCGAGATATTTGCAGATTTATCTCAAGGGAAGGGGCCTGACGGACATATTTCGAGATATTTCGTCTTCTTGTTGTTCTTCTTCTGCACAGCTAAGCTGGAAGTGGCATTTGCAGCTCGCAATAGTGCAGAGTTATGTCAAAGACAGGGACCACGGTGTTTCTGTATCTCTATTATGTTGGTGCGGCTTCGGAACTTTTAAATATCTTGATATATCTCGAGAACTACGCATCTGATCAAAAAATATCATAGAACATAAAAAGTAGGAAACTTAATTCTCTACAAAAAAGGTTTCTTAACATTTTGCCATAGCTCGCTTCGTTTCCGAGATATTTGCAGATATATCTCAAGGGAAGGGGCCTGACGGACATATTTCGAGATATTTCTTCTTCTTGTTGTTCTTCTTCTGCACAGCTAAGCTGGAAGTGGCATTTGCGGCTCGCACTAGTGCAGAGTTATCTCAAAGAAAGGGGCCACGGTGTTTCTGTATCTCTATTATGTTGGTGCGGCTTCGGAACTTTTAAATATCTCGATATATCTCGATAACTACGCTTCTGATCAAAAAATATCATAGAACATAAATTGTAGGAAACATAATTCTCTACAAAAAAGGTCTCTTAACATTTTGCCATAGCTCGCTTCGTTTCCGAGATATTTGCAGATATATCTCAAGGGAAGGGGCCTGACGGACATATTTCGAGATATTTCTTCTTCTTGTTGTTCTTCTTCTGCACAGCTAAGCTGGAAGTGGCATTTGCGGCTCGCACTAGTGCAGAGTTATCTCAAAGAAAGGGGCCACGGTGTTTCTGTATCTCTATTATGTTGGTGCAGCTTCGGAACTTTTAAATATCTCGATATATCTCGATAACTACGCTTCTGATCAAAAAATATCATAGAACATAAATTGTAGGAAACATAATTCTCTACAAAAAAGGTCTCTTAACATTTTGCCATAGCTCGCTTCGTTTCCGAGATATTTGCAGATATATCTCAAGGGAAGGGGCCTGACGGACATATTTCGAGATATTTCTTCTTCTTGTTGTTCTTCTTCTGCACAGCTAAGCTGGAAGTGGCATTTGCGGCTCTCACTAGTGCAGAGTTATCTCAAAGAAAGGGGCCACGGTGTTTCTGTATCTCTATTATGTTGGTGCGGCTTCGGAACTTTTAAATATCTTGATATATCTCGAGAACTACGCATCTGATCAAAAAATATCATAGAACATAAAAAGTAGGAAACTTAATTCTCTACAAAAAAGGTCTCTTAACATTTTGCCATAGCTCGCTTCGTTTCCCAGATATTTGCAGATTTATCTCAAGGGAAGGGGCCTGACGGACATATTTCGAGATATTTCTCCTTCTTGTTGTTCTTCTTCTGCACAGCTAAGCTAGAAGTGGCATTTGCAGCTCGCAATAGTGCAGAGTTATCTCAAAGAAAGGGGCCACGGTGTTTCTGTATCTCTATTATGTTGGTGCGGCTTCGGAACTTTTGAATATCTCGATATGTCTCGATAACTACGCTTCTGATCAAAAAATATCATAGAACATAAATTGTAGGAAACATAATTGTCTACAAAAAAGGTCTCTTAACATTTTGCCATAGCTCGCTTCGTTTCCGAGATATTTGCAGATATATCTCAAGGGAAGGGGCCTGACGGACATATTTCGAGATATTTCTTCTTCTTGTTGTTCTTCTTCTGCACAGCTAAGCTGGAAGTGGCATTTGCGGCTCGCACTAGTGCAGAGTTATCTCAAAGAAAGGGGCCACGGTGTTTCTGTATCTCTATTATGTTGGTGCGGCTTCGGAACTTTTAAATATCTCGATATATCTCGATAACTACGCTTCTGATCAAAAAATATCATAGAACATAAATTGTAGGAAACATAATTCTCTACAAAAAAGGTCTCTTAACATATTGCCATAGCTCGCTTCGTTTTCGAGATATTTGTAGATTTATCTCAAGGGAAGGGGCCTGACGGACATATTTCGAGATATTTCTTCTTCTTGTTGTTCTTCTTCTGCACAGCTAAGCTGGAAGTGGCATTTGCGGCTCGCACTAGTGCAGAGTTATCTCAAAGAAAGGGGCCACGGTGTTTCTGTATCTCTATTATGTTGGTGCGGCTTCGGAACTTTTAAATATCTTGATATATCTCGAGAACTACGCATCTGATCAAAAAATATCATAGAACATAAAAAGTAGGAAACTTAACTCTCTACAAAAAAGGTCTCTTAACATTTTGCCATAGCTCGCTTCGTTTCCGAGATATTTGCAGATTTATCTCAAGGGAAGGGGCCTGACGGACATATTTCGAGATATTTCGTCTTCTTGTTGTTCTTCTTCTGCACAGCTAAGCTGGAAGTGGCATTTGCAGCTCGCAATAGTGCAGAGTTATCTCAAAGAAAGGGACCACGGTGTTTCTGTATCTCTATTATATTGGTGCGGCTTCGGAACTTTTAAATATCTTGATATATCTCGAGAACTACGCATCTGATCAAAAAATATCATAGAATATAAAAAGTAGGAAACTTAATTCTCTACAAAAAAGGTCTCTTAACATTTTGCCATAGCTCGCTTCGTTTCCGAGATATTTGCAGATATATCTCAAGGGAAGGGGCCTGACGGACATATTTCGAGATATTTCTTCTTCTTGTTGTTCTTCTTCTGCACAGCTAAGCTGGAAGTGGCATTTGCGGCTCGCACTAGTGCAGAGTTATCTCAAAGAAAGGGGCCAAGGTGTTTCTGTATCTCTATTATGTTGGTGCGGCTTCGGAACTTTTAAATATCTCGATATATCTCGAAAACTACGCTTCTGATCAAAAAATATCATAGAACATAAATTGTAGGAAACATAATTCTCTACAAAAAAGGTCTCTTACCATTTTGCCATAGCTCGCTTCGTTTCCGAGATATTTGCAGATATATCTCAAGGGAAGGGGCCTGACGGACATATTTCGAGATATTTCTTCTTCTTGTTGTTCTTCTTCTGCACAGCTAAGCTGGAAGTGGCATTTGCAGGTCGCAATAGTGCAGAGTTATCTCAAGGAAAGGGGCCAAGGTGTTTCTGTATCTCTATTATGTTGGTGCGGCTTCGGAACTTTTAAATATCTCGATATATCTCGAAAACTACGCTTCTGATCAAAAAATATCATAGAACATAAATTGTAGGAAACATAATTCTCTACAAAAAACGTCTCTTAACATTTTGCCATAGCTCGCTTCGTTTCCGAGATATTTGCAGATTCAGCTCAAAGGAACGGGCCTGACGGACATATTTCGAGATATTTCTTCTTCTTGTTGTTCTTCTTCTGCACAGCTAAGCTGGAAGTGGCATTTGCGGCTCGCACTAGTGCAGAGTTATCTCAAAGAAAGGGGCCACGGTGTTTCTGTATCTCTATTATGTTGGTGCGGCTTCGGAACTTTTAAATATCTTGATATATCTCGAGAACTACGCATCTGATCAAAAAATATCATAGAACATAAAAAGTAGGAAACTTAATTCTCTACAAAAAAGGTCTCTTAACATTTTGCCATAGCTCGCTTCGTTTCCGAGATATTTGCAGATATATCTCAAGGGAAGGGGCCTGACGGACATATTTCGAGATATTTCTTCTTCTTGTTGTTCTTCTTCTGCACAGCTAAGCTGGAAGTGGCATTTGCAGGTCGCAATAGTGCAGAGTTATCTCAAGGAAAGGGGCCACGGTGTTTCTGTATCTCTATTATGTTGGTGCGGCTTCGGAACTTTTAAATATCTCGATATATCTCGAAAACTACGCTTCTGATCAAAAAATATCAGAGAACGTAAATTGTAGGAAACATAATTCTCTACAAAAAAGGTCTCTTAACATTTTGCCATAGCTCGCTTCGTTTCCGAGATATTTGCAGATTTATCTCAAGGGACGGGGCCTGACGGACATATTTCGAGATATTTCTTCTTCTTGTTGTTCTTCTTCTGCACAGCTAAGCTGGAAGTGGCATTTGCAGCTCGCAATAGTGCAGAGTTATCGCAAAGAAAGGGGCCACGGTGTTTCTGTATCTCTATTATGTTGGTGCGGCTTCGGAACTTTTAAATATCTTGATATATCTCGAGAACTACGCATCTGATCAAAAAATATCATAGAACATAAAAAGTAGGAAACTTAATTCTCTACAAAAAAGGTATCTTAACATTTTGCCATAGCTCGCTTCGTTTCCGAGATATTTGCAGATTTATCTCAAGGGAAGGGGCCTGACGGACATATTTCGAGATGTTTCTTCTTCTTGTTGTTCTTCTTCTGCACAGCTAAGCTGGAAGTGGCATTTGCGGCTCGCACTAGTGCAGAGTTATCTCAAAGAAAGGGGCCACGGTGTTTCTGTATCTCTATTATGTTGGTGCGGCTTCGGAACTTTTAAATATCTTGATATATCTCGAGAACTACGCATCTGATCAAAAAATATCATAGAACATAAAAAGTAGGAAACCTAATTTTCTACAAAAAAGGTCTCTTAACATTTTGCCGTAGCTCGCTTCGTTTTCGAGATATTTGTAGATTTATCTCAAGGGAAGGGGCCTGACGGACATATTTCGAGATATTTCTTCTTCTTGTTGTTCTTCTTCTGCACAGCTAAGCTGGAAGTGGCATTTGCGGCTCGCACTAGTGCAGAGTTATCTCAAAGAAAGGGGCCACGGTGTTTCTGTATCTCTATTATGTTGGTGCGGCTTCGGAACTTTTAAATATCTTGATATATCTCGAGAACTACGCATCTGATCAAAAAATATCGTAGAACATAAAAAGTAGGAAACTTAACTCTCTACAAAAAAGGTCTCTTAACATTTTGCCATAGCTCGCTTCGTTTCCGAGATATTTGCAGATTTATCTCAAGTGAAGGGGCCTGACGGACATATTTCGAGATATTTCGTCTTCTTGTTGTTCTTCTTCTGCACAGCTAAGCTGGAAGTGGCATTTGCAGCTCGCAATAGTGCAGAGTTATCTCAAAGAAAGGGACCACGGTGTTTCTGTATCTCTATTATATTGGTGCGGCTTCGGAACTTTTAAATATCTTGATATATCTCGAGAACTACGCATCTGATCAAAAAATATCATAGAATATAAAAAGTAGGAAACTTAATTCTCTACAAAAAAGGTCTCTTAACATTTTGCCATAGCTCGCTTCGTTTCCGAGATATTTGCAGATATATCTCAAGGGAAGGGGCCTGACGGACATATTTCGAGATATTTCTTCTTCTTGTTGTTCTTCTTCTGCACAGCTAAGCTGGAAGTGGCATTTGCGGCTCGCACTAGTGCAGAGTTATCTCAAAGAAAGGGGCCAAGGTGTTTCTGTATCTCTATTATGTTGGTGCGGCTTCGGAACTTTGAAATATCTCGATATATCTCGAAAACTACGCTTCTGATCAAAAAATATCATAGAACATAAATTGTAGGAAACATAATTCTCTACAAAAAACGTCTCTTAACATTTTGCCATAGCTCGCTTCGTTTCCGAGATATTTGCAGATTCAGCTCAAAGGAACGGGCCTGACGGACATATTTCGAGATATTTCTTCTTCTTGTTGTTCTTCTTCTGCACAGCTAAGCTGGAAGTGGCATTTGCGGCTCGCACTAGTGCAGAGTTATCTCAAAGAAAGGGGCCACGGTGTTTCTGTATCTCTATTATGTTGGTGCGGCTTCGGAACTTTTAAATATCTTGATATATCTCGAGAACTACGCATCTGATCAAAAAATATCATAGAACATAAAAAGTAGGAAACTTAATTCTCTACAAAAAAGGTCTCTTAACATTTTGCCATAGCTCGCTTCGTTTCCGAGATATTTGCAGATATATCTCAAGGGAAGGGGCCTGACGGACATATTTCGAGATATTTCTTCTTCTTGTTGTTCTTCTTCTGCACAGCTAAGCTGGAAGTGGCATTTGCAGGTCGCAATAGTGCAGAGTTATCTCAAGGAAAGGGGCCACGGTGTTTCTGTATCTCTATTATGTTGGTGCGGCTTCGGAACTTTTAAATATCTCGATATATCTCGAAAACTACGCTTCTGATCAAAAAATATCAGAGAACGTAAATTGTAGGAAACATAATTCTCTACAAAAAAGGTCTCTTAACATTTTGCCATAGCTCGCTTCGTTTCCGAGATATTTGCAGATTTATCTCAAGGGAAGGGGCCTGACGGACATATTTCGAGATATTTCTTCTTCTTGTTGTTCTTCTTCTGCAGAGCTAAGCTGGAAGTGGCATTTGCAGCTCGCAATAGTGCAGAGTTATCGCAAAGAAAGGGGCCACGGTGTTTCTGTATCTCTATTATGTTGGTGCGGCTTCGGAACTTTTAAATATCTTGATATATCTCGAGAACTACGCATCTGATCAAAAAATATCATAGAACATAAAAAGTAGGAAACTTAATTCTCTACAAAAAAGGTATCTTAACATTTTGCCATAGCTCGCTTCGTTTCCGAGATATTTGCAGATTTATCTCAAGGGAAGGGGCCTGACGGACATATTTCGAGATGTTTCTTCTTCTTGTTGTTCTTCTTCTGCACAGCTAAGCTGGAAGTGGCATTTGCGGCTCGCACTAGTGCAGAGTTATCTCAAAGAAAGGGGCCACGGTGTTTCTGTATCTCTATTATGTTGGTGCGGCTTCGGAACTTTTAAATATCTTGATATATCTCGAGAACTACGCATCTGATCAAAAAATATCATAGAACATAAAAAGTAGGAAACCTAATTTTCTACAAAAAAGGTCTCTTAACATTTTGCCGTAGCTCGCTTCGTTTTCGAGATATTTGTAGATTTATCTCAAGGGAAGGGGCCTGACGGACATATTTCGAGATATTTCTTCTTCTTGTTGTTCTTCTTCTGCACAGCTAAGCTGGAAGTGGCATTTGCGGCTCGCACTAGTGCAGAGTTATCTCAAAGAAAGGGGCCACGGTGTTTCTGTATCTCTATTATGTTGGTGCGGCTTCGGAACTTTTAAATATCTTGATATATCTCGAGAACTACGCATCTGATCAAAAAATATCATAGAACATAAAAAGTAGGAAACTTAACTCTCTACAAAAAAGGTCTCTTAACATTTTGCCATAGCTCGCTTCGTTTCCGAGATATTTGCAGATTTATCTCAAGGGAAGGGGCCTGACGGACATATTTCGAGATATTTCGTCTTCTTGTTGTTCTTCTTCTGCACAGCTAAGCTGGAAGTGGCATTTGCAGCTCGCAATAGTGCAGAGTTATCTCAAAGAAAGGGACCACGGTGTTTCTGTATCTCTATTATATTGGTGCGGCTTCGGAACTTTTAAATATCTTGATATATCTCGAGAACTACGCATCTGATCAAAAAATATCATAGAATATAAAAAGTAGGAAACTTCATTCTCTACAAAAAAGGTCTCTTAACATTTTGCCATAGCTCGCTTCGTTTCCGAGATATTTGCAGATATATCTCAAGGGAAGGGGCCTGACGGACATATTTCGAGATATTTCTTCTTCTTGTTGTTCTTCTTCTGCACAGCTAAGCTGGAAGTGGCATTTGCGGCTCGCACTAGTGCAGAGTTATCTCAAAGAAAGGGGCCAAGGTGTTTCTGTATCTCTATTATGTTGGTGCGGCTTCGGAACTTTTAAATATCTCGATATATCTCGAAAACTACGCTTCTGATCAAAAAATATCATAGAACATAAATTGTAGGAAACATAATTCTCTACAAAAAACGTCTCTTAACATTTTGCCATAGCTCGCTTCGTTTCCGAGATATTTGCAGATTCAGCTCAAAGGAACGGGCCTGACGGACATATTTCGAGATATTTCTTCTTCTTGTTGTTCTTCTTCTGCACAGCTAAGCTGGAAGTGGCATTTGCGGCTCGCACTAGTGCAGAGTTATCTCAAAGAAAGGGGCCACGGTGTTTCTGTATCTCTATTATGTTGGTGCGGCTTCGGAACTTTTAAATATCTTGATATATCTCGAGAACTACGCATCTGATCAAAAAATATCATAGAACATAAAAAGTAGGAAACTTAATTCTCTACAAAAAAGGTCTCTTAACATTTTGCCATAGCTCGCTTCGTTTCCGAGATATTTGCAGATATATCTCAAGGGAAGGGGCCTGACGGACATATTTCGAGATATTTCTTCTTCTTGTTGTTCTTCTTCTGCACAGCTAAGCTGGAAGTGGCATTCGCAGGTCGCAATAGTGCAGAGTTATCTCAAGGAAAGGGGCCACGGTGTTTCTGTATCTCTATTATGTTGGTGCGGCTTCGGAACTTTTAAATATCTCGATATATCTCGAAAACTACGCTTCTGATCAAAAAATATCAGAGAACGTAAATTGTAGGAAACATAATTCTCTACAAAAAAGGTCTCTTAACATTTTGCCATAGCTCGCTTCGTTTCCGAGATATTTGCAGATTTATCTCAAGGGAAGGGGCCTGACGGACATATTTCGAGATATTTCTTCTTCTTGTTGTTCTTCTTCTGCACAGCTAAGCTGGAAGTGGCATTTGCAGCTCGCAATAGTGCAGAGTTATCGCAAAGAAAGGGGCCACGGTGTTTCTGTATCTCTATTATGTTGGTGCGGCTTCGGAACTTTTAAATATCTTGATATATCTCGAGAACTACGCATCTGATCAAAAAATATCATAGAACATAAAAAGTAGGAAACTTAATTCTCTACAAAAAAGGTATCTTAACATTTTGCCATAGCTCGCTTCGTTTCCGAGATATTTGCAGATTTATCTCAAGGGAAGGGGCCTGACGGACATATTTCGAGATATTTCTCCTTCTTGTTGTTCTTCTTCTGCACAGCTAAGCTGGAAGTGGCATTTGCGGCTCGCACTAGTGCAGAGTTATCTCAAAGAAAGGGGCCACGGTGTTTCTGTATCTCTATTATGTTGGTGCGGCTTCGGAACTTTTAAATATCTTGATATATCTCGAGAACTACGCATCTGATCAAAAAATATCATAGAACATAAAAAGTAGGAAACCTGATTTTCTACAAAAAAGGTCTCTTAACATTTTGCCGTAGCTCGCTTCGTTTTCGAGATATTTGTAGATTTATCTCAAGGGAAGGGGCCTGACGGACATATTTCGAGATATTTCTTCTTCTTGTTGTTCTTCTTCTGCACAGCTAAGCTGGAAGTGGCATTTGCGGCTCGCACTAGTGCAGAGTTATCTCAAAGAAAGGGGCCACGGTGTTTCTGTATCTCTATTATGTTGGTGCGGCTTCGGAACTTTTAAATATCTTGATATATCTCGAGAACTACGCATCTGATCAAAAAATATCATAGAACATAAAAAGTAGGAAACTTAACTCTCTACAAAAAAGGTCTCTTAACATTTTGCCATAGCTCGCTTCGTTTCCGAGATATTTGCAGATTTATCTCAAGGGAAGGGGCCTGACGGACATATTTCGAGATATTTCGTCTTCTTGTTGTTCTTCTTCTGCACAGCTAAGCTGGAAGTGGCATTTGCAGCTCGCAATAGTGCAGAGTTATCTCAAAGAAAGGGACCACGGTGTTTCTGTATCTCTATTATATTGGTGCGGCTTCGGAACTTTTAAATATCTTGATATATCTCGAGAACTACGCATCTGATCAAAAAATATCATAGAATATAAAAAGTAGGAAACTTAATTCTCTACAAAAAAGGTCTCTTAACATTTTGCCATAGCTCGCTTCGTTTCCGAGATATTTGCAGATATATCTCAAGGGAAGGGGCTTGACGGACATATTTCGAGATATTTCTTCTTCTTGTTGTTCTTCTTCTGCACAGCTAAGCTGGAAGTGGCATTTGCGGCTCGCACTAGTGCAGAGTTATCTCAAAGAAAGGGGCCACGGTGTTTCTGTATCTCTATTATGTTGGTGCGGCTTCGGAGCTTTTAAATATCTCGATATATCTCGAAAACTACGCTTCTGATCAAAAAATATCATAGAACATAAATTGTAGGAAACATAATTCTCTACAAAAAACGTCTCTTAACATTTTGCCATAGCTCGCTTCGTTTCCGAGATATTTGCAGATTCAGCTCAAAGGAACGGGCCTGACGGACATATTTCGAGATATTTCTTCTTCTTGTTGTTCTTCTTCTGCACAGCTAAGCTGGAAGTGGCATTTGCGGCTCGCACTAGTGCAGAGTTATCTCAAAGAAAGGGGCCACGGTGTTTCTGTATCTCTATTATGTTGGTGCGGCTTCGGAACTTTTAAATATCTCGATATATCTCGAAAACTACGCTTCTGATCAAAAAATATCAGAGAACGTAAATTGTAGGAAACATAATTCTCTACAAAAAAGGTCTCTTAACATTTTGCCATAGCTCGCTTCGTTTCCGAGATATTTGCAGATTTATCTCAAGGGAAGGGGCCTGACGGACATATTTCGAGATATTTCTTCTTCTTGTTGTTCTTCTTCTGCACAGCTAAGCTGGAAGTGGCATTTGCAGCTCGCAATAGTGCAGAGTTATCGCAAAGAAAGGGGCCACGGTGTTTCTGTATCTCTATTATGTTGGTGCGGCTTCGGAACTTTTAAATATCTTGATATATCTCGAGAACTACGCATCTGATCAAAAAATATCATAGAACATAAAAAGTAGGAAACTTAATTCTCTACAAAAAAGGTATCTTAACATTTTGCCATAGCTCGCTTCGTTTCCGAGATATTTGCAGATTTATCTCAAGGGAAGGGGCCTGACGGACATATTTCGAGATATTTCTCCTTCTTGTTGTTCTTCTTCTGCACAGCTAAGCTGGAAGTGGCATTTGCGGCTCGCACTAGTGCAGAGTTATCTCAAAGAAAGGGGCCACGGTGTTTCTGTATCTCTATTATGTTGGTGCGGCTTCGGAACTTTTAAATATCTTGATATATCTCGAGAACTACGCATCTGATCAAAAAATATCATAGAACATAAAAAGTAGGAAACCTGATTTTCTACAAAAAAGGTCTCTTAACATTTTGCCGTAGCTCGCTTCGTTTTCGAGATATTTGTAGATTTATCTCAAGGGAAGGGGCCTGACGGACATATTTCGAGATATTTCTTCTTCTTGTTGTTCTTCTTCTGCACAGCTAAGCTGGAAGTGGCATTTGCGGCTCGCACTAGTGCAGAGTTATCTCAAAGAAAGGGGCCACGGTGTTTCTGTATCTCTATTATGTTGGTGCGGCTTCGGAACTTTTAAATATCTTGATATATCTCGAGAACTACGCATCTGATCAAAAAATATCATAGAACATAAAAAGTAGGAAACTTAACTCTCTACAAAAAAGGTCTCTTAACATTTTGCCATAGCTCGCTTCGTTTCCGAGATATTTGCAGATTTATCTCAAGGGAAGGGGCCTGACGGACATATTTCGAGATATTTCGTCTTCTTGTTGTTCTTCTTCTGCACAGCTAAGCTGGAAGTGGCATTTGCAGCTCGCAATAGTGCAGAGTTATCTCAAAGAAAGGGACCACGGTGTTTCTGTATCTCTATTATATTGGTGCGGCTTCGGAACTTTTAAATATCTTGATATATCTCGAGAACTACGCATCTGATCAAAAAATATCATAGAATATAAAAAGTAGGAAACTTAATTCTCTACAAAAAAGGTCTCTTAACATTTTGCCATAGCTCGCTTCGTTTCCGAGATATTTGCAGATATATCTCAAGGGAAGGGGCTTGACGGACATATTTCGAGATATTTCTTCTTCTTGTTGTTCTTCTTCTGCACAGCTAAGCTGGAAGTGGCATTTGCGGCTCGCACTAGTGCAGAGTTATCTCAAAGAAAGGGGCCACGGTGTTTCTGTATCTCTATTATGTTGGTGCGGCTTCGGAGCTTTTAAATATCTCGATATATCTCGAAAACTACGCTTCTGATCAAAAAATATCATAGAACATAAATTGTAGGAAACATAATTCTCTACAAAAAACGTCTCTTAACATTTTGCCATAGCTCGCTTCGTTTCCGAGATATTTGCAGATTCAGCTCAAAGGAACGGGCCTGACGGACATATTTCGAGATATTTCTTCTTCTTGTTGTTCTTCTTCTGCACAGCTAAGCTGGAAGTGGCATTTGCGGCTCGCACTAGTGCAGAGTTATCTCAAAGAAAGGGGACACGGTGTTTCTGTATCTCTATTATGTTGGTGCGGCTTCGGAACTTTTAAATATCTTGATATATCTCGAGAACTACGCATCTGATCAAAAAATATCATAGAACATAAAAAGTAGGAAACTTAATTCTCTACAAAAAAGGTCTCTTAACATTTTGCCATAGCTCGCTTCGTTTCCGAGATATTTGCAGATATATCTCAAGGGAAGGGGCCTGACGGACATATTTCGAGATATTTCTTCTTCTTGTTGTTCTTCTTCTGCACAGCTAAGCTGGAAGTGGCATTTGCGGCTCGCACTAGTGCAGAGTTATCTCAAAGAAAGGGGCCACGGTGTTTCTGTATCTCCATTATGTTGGTGCGGCTTCGGAACTTTTAAATACCTCGATATATCTCGAAAACTACGCTTCTGATAAAAAAATATCGTAGAACATAAATTGTAGGAAACATAATTCTCTACAAAAAACGTCTCTTAAGGTTTTGCCATAGCTCGCTTCGTTTCCGAGATATTTGCAGATATATCTCAAGGGAAGGGGCCTGACGGACATATTTCGAGATATTTCTTCTTCTTGTTGTTCTTCTTCTGCACAGCTAAACTGGAAGTGGCATTTCCAGCTCGCAATAGTGCAGAGTTATCTCAAAGAAAGGAGCCACGGTGTTTCTGTATCTCTATTATGTTGGGGCGGCTTCGGAACTTTTAAATATCTTGATATATCTCGAGAACTACGCATCTGATCAAAAAATATCATAGAACATAAAAAGTAGGAAACTTAATTCTCTACAAAAAAGGTCTCTTAACATTTTGCCATGGCTCGCTTCGTTTCCGAGATATTTGCAGATTTATCTCAAGGGAAGGGGCCTGACGGACATATTTCGAGATATTTCTTCTTCTTGTTGTTCTTCTTCTGCACAGCTAAGCTGGAAGTGGCATTTGCGGCTCGCACTAGTGCAGAGTTATCTCAAAGAAAGGGGCCACGGTGTTTCTGTATCTCTATTATGTTGGTGCGGCTTCGGAACTTTTAAATATCTTGATATATCTCGAGAACTACGCATCTGATCAAAAAATATCATAGAACATAAAAAGTAGGAAACTTAACTCTCTACAAAAAAGGTCTCTTAACATTTTGCCATAGCTCGCTTCGTTTCCGAGATATTTGCAGATTTATCTCAAGGGAAGGGGCCTGACGGACATATTTCGAGATATTTCGTCTTCTTGTTGTTCTTCTTCTGCACAGCTAAGCTGGAAGTGGCATTTGCAGCTCGCAATAGTGCAGAGTTATCTCAAAGAAAGGGACCACGGTGTTTCTGTATCTCTATTATATTGGTGCGGCTTCGGAACTTTTAAATATCTTGATATATCTCGAGAACTACGCATCTGATCAAAAAATATCATAGAATATAAAAAGTAGGAAACTTAATTCTCTACAAAAAAGGTCTCTTAACATTTTGCCATAGCTCGCTTCGTTTCCGAGATATTTGCAGATATATCTCAAGGGAAGGGGCTTGACGGACATATTTCGAGATATTTCTTCTTCTTGTTGTTCTTCTTCTGCACAGCTAAGCTGGAAGTGGCATTTGCGGCTCGCACTAGTGCAGAGTTATCTCAAAGAAAGGGGCCACGGTGTTTCTGTATCTCTATTATGTTGGTGCGGCTTCGGAGCTTTTAAATATCTCGATATATCTCGAAAACTACGCTTCTGATCAAAAAATATCATAGAACATAAATTGTAGGAAACATAATTCTCTACAAAAAACGTCTCTTAACATTTTGCCATAGCTCGCTTCGTTTCCGAGATATTTGCAGATTCAGCTCAAAGGAACGGGCCTGACGGACATATTTCGAGATATTTCTTCTTCTTGTTGTTCTTCTTCTGCACAGCTAAGCTGGAAGTGGCATTTGCGGCTCGCACTAGTGCAGAGTTATCTCAAAGAAAGGGGCCACGGTGTTTCTGTATCTCTATTATGTTGGTGCGGCTTCGGAACTTTTAAATATCTTGATATATCTCGAGAACTACGCATCTGATCAAAAAATATCATAGAACATAAAAAGTAGGAAACTTAGTTCTCTACAAAAAAGGTCTCTTAACATTTTGCCATAGCTCGCTTCGTTTCCGAGATATTTGCAGATATATCTCAAGGGAAGGGGCCTGACGGACATATTTCGAGATATTTCTTCTTCTTGTTGTTCTTCTTCTGCACAGCTAAGCTGGAAGTGGCATTTGCGGCTCGCACTAGTGCAGAGTTATCTCAAAGAAAGGGGCCACGGTGTTTCTGTATCTCCATTATGTTGGTGCGGCTTCGGAACTTTTAAATACCTCGATATATCTCGAAAACTACGCTTCTGATAAAAAAATATCGTAGAACATAAATTGTAGGAAACATAATTCTCTACAAAAAACGTCTCTTAAGGTTTTGCCATAGCTCGCTTCGTTTCCGAGATATTTGCAGATATATCTCAAGGGAAGGGGCCTGACGGACATATTTCGAGATATTTCTTCTTCTTGTTGTTCTTCTTCTGCACAGCTAAACTGGAAGTGGCATTTCCAGCTCGCAATAGTGCAGAGTTATCTCAAAGAAAGGAGCCACGGTGTTTCTGTATCTCTATTATGTTGGGGCGGCTTCGGAACTTTTAAATATCTTGATATATCTCGAGAACTACGCATCTGATCAAAAAATATCATAGAACATAAAAAGTAGGAAACTTAATTCTCTACAAAAAAGGTCTCTTAACATTTTGCCATGGCTCGCTTCGTTTCCGAGATATTTGCAGATTTATCTCAAGGGAAGGGGCCTGACGGACATATTTCGAGATATTTCTTCTTCTTGTTGTTCTTCTTCTGCACAGCTAAGCTGGAAGTGGCATTTGCGGCTCGCACTAGTGCAGAGTTATCTCAAAGAAAGGGGCCACGGTGTTTCTGTATCTCTATTATGTTGGTGCGGCTTCGGAACTTTTAAATATCTCGATATATCTCGAAAACTACGCTTCTGATCAAAAAATATCATAGAACATAAATTGTAGGAAATTTAATTCTCTACAAAAAAGGTCTCTTAACATTTTGCCATAGCTCGCTTCGTTTCCGAGATATTTGCAGATATATCTCAAGGGAAGGGGCCTGACGGACATATTTCGAGATATTTCTTCTTCTTGTTGTTCTTCTTCTGCACAGCTAAACTGGAAGTGGCATTTCCAGCTCGCAATAGTGCTGAGTTATCTCAAAGAAAGGGGCCACGCTGTTTCTGTATCTCTATTATGTTGGTGCGGCTTCGGAACTTTTAAATATCTCGATATATCTCGATAACTACGCTTCTGATCAAAAAATATCATAGAACATAAATTGTAGGAAACATAATTCTCTACAAAAAAGGTCTCTTAACATTTTGCCATAGCTCGTTTCGTTTCCGAGATATTTGCAGATACATCTCAAGGGAAGGGGCCTGACGGACATATTTCGAGATATTTCTTCTTCTTGTTGTTCTTCTTCTGCACAACTAAGCTGGAAGTGGCATTTGCGGCTCGCACTAGTGCAGAGTTATCTCAAAGAAAGGGGCCACGGTGTTTCTGTATCTCCATTATGTTGGTGCGGCTTCGGAACTTCTAAATATCTCGATATATCTCGAAAACTACGCTTCTGATCAAAAAATATCGTAGAACATAAATCGTAGGAAACATAATTCTCTACAAAAAACGTCTCTTAACGTTTTGCCATAGCTCGCTTCGTTTCCGAGATATTTGCAGATATATCTCAAGGGAAGGGGCCTGACGGACATATTTCGAGATATTTCTTCTTCTTGTTGTTCTTCTTCTGCACAGCTAAGCTGGAAGTGGCATTTGCAGCTCGCAATAGTGCAGAGTTATCTCAAAGAAAGGGGCCACGCTGTTTCTGTATCTCTATTATGTTGGTGCGGCTTCGGAACTTTTAAATATCGTGATATATCTCGAGAACTACGCATCTGATCAAAAAACATCATAGAATATAAAAAGTAGGAAACTTAATTCTCTACAAAAAAGGTCTCTTAACATTTTGCCATAGCTCGCTTCGTTTCCGAGATATTTGCAGATATATCTCAAGGGAAGGGGCCTGACGGACATATTTCGAGATATTTCTTCTTCTTGTTGTTCTTCTTCTGCACAGCTAAGCTGGAAGTGGCATTTGCAGCTCGCAATAGTGCAGAGTTATCTCAAAGAAAGGGGCCACGGTGTTTCTGTATCTCTATTATGTATGTGCGGCTTCGGAACTTTTAAATATCTTGATATATCTCGAGAACTACGCATCTGATCAAAAAATATCATACAATATAAAAAGTAGGAAACTTAATTCTCTACAAAAAAGGTCTCTTAACATTTTGCCATAGCTCGCTTCGTTTCCGAGATATTTGCAGATATATCTCAACGGAAGGGGCCTGACGGACATATTTCGAGATATTTCTTCTTCTTGTTGTTCTTCTTCTGCACAGCTAAGCTGGAAGTGGCATTTGCGGCTCGCACTAGTGCAGAGTTATCTCAAAGAAAGGGGCCACGGTGTTTCTGTATCTCTATTATGTTGGTGCGGCTTCGGAACTTTTAAATATCTCGATATATCTCGAAAACTACGCTTCTGATCAAAAAATATCATAGAACATAAATTGTAGGAAACATAATTCTCTACAAAAAACGTCTCTTAACATTTTGCCATAGCTCGCTTCGTTTCCGAGATATTTGCAGATTCAGCTCAAAGGAACGGGCCTGACGGACATATTTCGAGATATTTCTTCTTCTTGTTGTTCTTCTTCTGCACAGCTAAGCTGGAAGTGGCATTTGCGGCTCGCACTAGTGCAGAGTTATCTCAAAGAAAGGGGCCACGGTGTTTCTGTATCTCTATTATGTTGGTGCGGCTTCGGAACTTTTAAATATCTTGATATATCTCGAGAACTACGCATCTGATCAAAAAATACCATAGAACATAAAAAGTAGGAAACTTAGTTCTCTACAAAAAAGGTCTCTTAACATTTTGCCATAGCTCGCTTCGTTTCCGAGATATTTGCAGATATATCTCAAGGGAAGGGGCCTGACGGACATATTTCGAGATATTTCTTCTTCTTGTTGTTCTTCTTCTGCACAGCTAAGCTGGAAGTGGCATTTCCAGCTCGCAATAGTGCAGAGTTATCTCAAAGAAAGGGGCCACGGTGTTTCTGTATTTCTATTATGTTGGTGCGGCTTCGGAACTTTTAAATATCTTGATATATCTCGAGAACTACGCATCTGATCAAAAAATATCATAGAACATAAAAAGTAGGAAACATAATTCTCTACAAAAAAGGTCTCTTAACATTTTGCCATAGCTCGCTTCGTTTCCGAGATATTTGCAGATATATCTCAACGGAAGGGGCCTGACGGACATATTTCGAGATATTTCTTCTTCTTGTTGTTCTTCTTCTGCACAGCTAAACTGGAAGTGGCATTTCCAGCTCGCAATAGTGCTGAGTTATCTCAAAGAAAGGGGCCACGCTGTTTCTGTATCTCTATTATGTTGGTGCGGCTTCGGAACTTTTAAATATCTCGATATATCTCGATAACTACGCTTCTGATCAAAAAATATCATAGAACATAAATTGTAGGAAACATAATTCTCTACAAAAAAGGTCTCTTAACATTTTGCCATAGCTCGCTTCGTTTCCGAGATATTTGCAGATATATCTCAAGGGAAGGGGCCTGACGGACATATTTCGAGATATTTCTTCTTCTTGTTGTTCTTCTTCTGCACAGCTAAGCTGGAAGTGGCATTTGCGGCTCGCACTAGTGCAGAGTTATCTCAAAGAAAGGGGCCACGGTGTTTCTGTATCTCCATTATGTTGGTGCGGCTTCGGAACTTTTAAATACCTCGATATATCTCGAAAACTACGCTTCTGATAAAAAAATATCGTAGAACATAAATTGTAGGAAACATAATTCTCTACAAAAAACGTCTCTTAACGTTTTGCCATAGCTCGCTTCGTTTCCGAGATATTTGCAGATATATCTCAAGGGAAGGGGCCTGACGGACATATTTCGAGATATTTCTTCTTCTTGTTGTTCTTCTTCTGCACAGCTAAGCTGGAAGTGGCATTTGCAGCTCGCAATAGTGCAGAGTTATCTCAAAGAAAGGGGCCACGCTGTTTCTGTATCTCTATTATGTTGGTGCGGCTTCGGAACTTTTAAATATCTCGATATATCTCGAAAACTACGCTTCTGATCAAAAAATATCATAGAACATAAATTGTAGGAAACATAATTCTCTACAAAAAACGTCTCTTAACATTTTGCCATAGCTCGCTTCGTTTCCGAGATATTTGCAGATTCAGCTCAAAGGAACGGGCCTGACGGACATATTTCGAGATATTTCTTCTTCTTGTTGTTCTTCTTCTGCACAGCTAAGCTGGAAGTGGCATTTGCGGCTCGCACTAGTGCAGAGTTATCTCAAAGAAAGGGGCCACGGTGTTTCTGTATCTCTATTATGTTGGTGCGGCTTCGGAACTTTTAAATATCTTGATATATCTCGAGAACTACGCATCTGATCAAAAAATATCATAGAACATAAAAAGTAGGAAACTTAGTTCTCTACAAAAAAGGTCTCTTAACATTTTGCCATAGCTCGCTTCGTTTCCGAGATATTTGCAGATATATCTCAAGGGAAGGGGCCTGACGGACATATTTCGAGATATTTCTTCTTCTTGTTGTTCTTCTTCTGCACAGCTAAGCTGGAAGTGGCATTTCCAGCTCGCAATAGTGCAGAGTTATCTCAAAGAAAGGGGCCACGGTGTTTCTGTATTTCTATTATGTTGGTGCGGCTTCGGAACTTTTAAATATCTTGATATATCTCGAGAACTACGCATCTGATCAAAAAATATCATAGAACATAAAAAGTAGGAAACATAATTCTCTACAAAAAAGGTCTCTTAACATTTTGCCATAGCTCGCTTCGTTTCCGAGATATTTGCAGATATATCTCAAGGGAAGGGGCCTGACGGACATATTTCGAGATATTTCTTCTTCTTGTTGTTCTTCTTCTGCACAGCTAAGCTGGAAGTGGCATTTGCGGCTCGCACTAGTGCAGAGTTATCTCAAAGAAAGGGGCCACGGTGTTTCTGTATCTCCATTATGTTGGTGCGGCTTCGGAACTTTTAAATACCTCGATATATCTCGAAAACTACGCTTCTGATAAAAAAATATCGTAGAACATAAATTGTAGGAAACATAATTCTCTACAAAAAACGTCTCTTAACGTTTTGCCATAGCTCGCTTCGTTTCCGAGATATTTGCAGATATATCTCAAGGGAAGGGGCCTGACGGACATATTTCGAGATATTTCTTCTTCTTGTTGTTCTTCTTCTGCACAGCTAAACTGGAAGTGGCATTTCCAGCTCGCAATAGTGCAGAGTTATCTCAAAGAAAGGAGCCACGGTGTTTCTGTATCTCTATTATGTTGGTGCGGCTTCGGAACTTTTAAATATCTTGATATATCTCGAGAACTACGCATCTGATCAAAAAATATCATAGAACATAAAAAGTAGGAAACTTAATTCTCTACAAAAAAGGTCTCTTAACATTTTGCCATGGCTCGCTTCGTTTCCGAGATATTTGCAGATTTATCTCAAGGTAAGGGGCCTGACGGACATATTTCGAGATATTTCTTCTTCTTGTTGTTCTTCTTCTGCACAGCTAAGCTGGAAGTGGCATTTGCAGCTCGCAATAGTGCAGAGTTATCTCAATGAAAGGGGCCACGGTGTTTCTGTATCTCTATTATGTTGGTGCGGCTTCGGAACTTTCAAATATCTCGATATATCTCGAGAACTACGCATCTGATCAAAAAATATCATACAACATAAAAAGTAGGAAACTTAATTCTCTACAAAAAAGGTCTCTTAACATTTTGCCATAGCTCGCTTCGTTTCCGAGATATTTGCAGATATATCTCAAGGGAAGGGGCCTGACGGACATATTTCGAGATATTTCTTCTTCTTGTTGTTCTTCTTCTGCACAGCTAAGCTGGAAGTGGCAGTTGCAGCTCGCAATAGTGCAGAGTTATCTCAAAGAAAGGGACCACGGTGTTTCTGTATCTCTATTATGTTGGTGCGGCTTCGGAACTTTTAAATATCTTGATATATCTCGAGAACTACGCATCTGATCAAAAAATATCATAGAATATAAAAAGTAGGAAACTTAATTCTCTACAAAAAAGGTCTCTTAACATTTTGCCATAGCTCGCTTCGTTTCCGAGATATTTGCAGATATATCTCAACGGAAGGGGCCTGACGGACATATTTCGAGATATTTCTTCTTCTTGTTGTTCTTCTTCTGCACAGCTAAGCTGGAAGTGGCATTTGCGGCTCGCACTAGCGCAGAGTTATCTCAAAGAAAGGGGCCACGGTGTTTCTGTATCTCTATTATGTTGGTGCGGCTTCGGAACTTTTAAATATCTTGATATATCTCAAGAACTACGCATCTGATCAAAAAATATCATAGAACGTAAAAAGTAGGAAACTTAATTCTCTACAAAAAAGGTCTCTTAACATTTTGCCATAGCTCGCTTCGTTTCCGAGATATTTGCAGATTTATCTCAAGGGAAGGGGCCTGACGGACATATTTCGAGATATTTCTTCTTCTTGTTGTTCTTCTTCTGCACAGCTAAGCTGGAAGTGGCATTTGCGGCCTGCACTAGTGCAGAGTTATCTCAAAGAAAGGGGCCACGGTGTTTCTGTATCTCTATTATGTTGGTGCGGCTTCGGAACTTTTAAATATCTCGATATATCTCGATAACTACGCTTCTGATCAAAAAATATCATAGAACATAAATTGTAGGAAACATAATTCTCTACAAAAAAGGTCTCTTAACATTTTGCCATAGCTCGCTTCGTTTCCGAGATATTTGCAGATATATCTCAAGGGAAGGGGCCTGACGGACATATTTCGAGATACTTCTTCTTCTTGCTGTTCTTCTTCTGCACAGCTAAGCTGGAAGTGGCACTTGCGGCTCGCACTAGTGCAGAGTTATCTCAAAGAAAGGGGCCATGGTGTTTCTGTATCTCTATTATGTTGGTGCGGCTTCGGAACTTTTAAATATCTCGATATATCTCGATAACTACGCTTCTGATCAAAAAATATCATAGAACATAAATTGTCGGAAACATAATTCTCTACATAAAAGGTCTCTTAACATTTTGCCATAGCTCGCTTCGTTTCCGAGATATTTGCAGATATATCTCAAGGGAAGGGGCCTGACGGACATATTTCGAGATATTTCTTCTTCTTGTTGTTCTTCTTCTGCACAGCTAAGCTGGAAGTGGCATTTGCGGCTCGCACTAGTGCAGAGTTATCTCAAAGAAAGGGGCCACGGTGTTTCTGTATCTCTATTATGTTGGTGCGGCTTCGGAACTTTTAAATATCTTGATATATCTCGAGAACTACGCATCTGATCAAAAAATATCATAGAACATAAAAAGTAGGAAACTTAATTCTCTACAAAAAAGGTCTCTTAACATTTTGCCATGGCTCGCTTCGTTTCCGAGATATTTGCAGATTTATCTCAAGGTAAGGGGCCTGACGGACATATTTCGAGATATTTCTTCTTCTTGTTGTTCTTCTTCTGCACAGCTAAGCTGGAAGTGGCATTTGCAGCTCGCAATAGTGCAGAGTTATCTCAATGAAAGGGGCCACGGTGTTTCTGTATCTCTATTATGTTGGTGCGGCTTCGGAACTTTCAAATATCTCGATATATCTCGAGAACTACGCATCTGATCAAAAAATATCATACAACATAAAAAGTAGGAAACTTAATTCTCTACAAAAAAGGTCTCTTAACATTTTGCCATAGCTCGCTTCGTTTCCGAGATATTTGCAGATATATCTCAAGGGAAGGGGCCTGACGGACATATTTCGAGATATTTCTTCTTCTTGTTGTTCTTCTTCTGCACAGCTAAGCTGGAAGTGGCAGTTGCAGCTCGCAATAGTGCAGAGTTATCTCAAAGAAAGGGACCACGGTGTTTCTGTATCTCTATTATGTTGGTGCGGCTTCGGAACTTTTAAATATCTTGATATATCTCGAGAACTACGCATCTGATCAAAAAATATCATAGAATATAAAAAGTAGGAAACTTAATTCTCTACAAAAAAGGTCTCTTAACATTTTGCCATAGCTCGCTTCGTTTCCGAGATATTTGCAGATATATCTCAACGGAAGGGGCCTGACGGACATATTTCGAGATATTTCTTCTTCTTGTTGTTCTTCTTCTGCACAGCTAAGCTGGAAGTGGCATTTGCGGCTCGCACTAGCGCAGAGTTATCTCAAAGAAAGGGGCCACGGTGTTTCTGTATCTCTATTATGTTGGTGCGGCTTCGGAACTTTTAAATATCTTGATATATCTCAAGAACTACGCATCTGATCAAAAAATATCATAGAACGTAAAAAGTAGGAAACTTAATTCTCTACAAAAAAGGTCTCTTAACATTTTGCCATAGCTCGCTTCGTTTCCGAGATATTTGCAGATATATCTCAAGGGAAGGGGCCTGACGGACATATTTCGAGATATTTCTTCTTCTTGTTGTTCTTCTTCTGCACAGCTAAGCTGGAAGTGGCATTTGCGGCTCGCACTAGTGCAGAGTTATCTCAAAGAAAGGGGCCACGGTGTTTCTGTATCTCTATTATGTTGGTGCAGCTTCGGAACTTTTAAATATCTCGATATATCTCGATAACTACGCTTCTGATCAAAAAATATTAGAGAACATAAATTGTAGGAAACATAATTCTCTACAAAAAAGGTCTCTAAACATTTTGCCATAGCTCGCTTCGTTTCCGAGATATTTGCAGATTTATCTCAAGGGAAGGGGCCTGACGGACATATTTCGAGATATTTCTTCTTCTTGTTGTTCTTCTTCTGCACAGCTAAGCTGGAAGTGGCAGTTGCGGCCTGCACTAGTGCAGAGTTATCTCAAAGAAAGGGGCCACGGTGTTTCTGTATCTCTATTATGTTGGTGCGGCTTCGGAACTTTTAAATATCTCGATATATCTCGATAACTACGCTTCTGATCAAAAAATATCATAGAACATAAATTGTAGGAAACATAATTCTCTACAAAAAAGGTCTCTTAACATTTTGCCATAGCTCGCTTCGTTTCCGAGATATTTGCAGATATATCTCAAGGGAAGGGGCCTGACGGACATATTTCGAGATACTTCTTCTTCTTGCTGTTCTTCTTCTGCACAGCTAAGCTGGAAGTGGCGCTTGCGGCTCGCACTAGTGCAGAGTTATCTCAAAGAAAGGGGCCATGGTGTTTCTGTATCTCTATTATGTTGGTGCGGCTTCGGAACTTTTAAATATCTCGATATATCTCGATAACTACGCTTCTGATCAAAAAATATCATAGAACATAAATTGTCGGAAACATAATTCTCTACATAAAAGGTCTCTTAACATTTTGCCATAGCTCGCTTCGTTTCCGAGATATTTGCAGATATATCTCAAGGGAAGGGGCCTGACGGACATATTTCGAGATATTTCTTCTTCTTGTTGTTCTTCTTCTGCACAGCTAAGCTGGAAGTGGCATTTGCGGCTCGCACTAGTGCAGAGTTATCTCAAAGAAAGGGGCCACGGTGTTTCTGTATCTCTATTATGTTGGTGCGGCTTCGGAACTTTTAAATATCTTGATATATCTCGAGAACTACGCATCTGATCAAAAAATATCATAGAACATAAAAAGTAGGAAACTTAAATCTCTACAAAAAAGGTCTCTTAACATTTTGCCATAGCTCGCTTCGTTTCCGAGATATTTGCAGATTTATCTCAAGGGAAGGGGCCTGACGGACATATTTCGAGATATTTCTTCTTCTTGTTGTTCTTCTTCTGCACAGCTAAGCTGGAAGTGGCATTTGCGGCCTGCACTAGTGCAGAGTTATCTCAAAGAAAGGGGCCACGGTGTTTCTGTATCTCTATTATGTTGGTGCGGCTTCGGAACTTTTAAATATCTCGATATATCTCGATAACTACGCTTCTGATCAAAAAATATCATAGAACATAAATTGTAGGAAACATAATTCTCTACAAAAAAGGTCTCTTAACATTTTGCCATAGCTCGCTTCGTTTCCGAGATATTTGCAGATATATCTCAAGGGAAGGGGCCTGACGGACATATTTCGAGATATTTCTTCTTCTTGTTGTTCTTCTTCTGCACAGCTAAACTGGAAGTGGCACTTGCGGCTCGCACTAGTGCAGAGTTATCCCAAAGAAAGGGGCCATGGTGTTTCTGTATCTCTATTATGTTGGTGCGGCTTCGGAACTTTTAAATATCTCGATATATCTCGATAACTACGCTTCTGATCAAAAAATATCATAGAACATAAATTGTAGGAAACATAATTCTCTACAAAAAAGGTCTCTTACCATTTTGCCATAGCTCGCTTCGTTTCCGAGATATTTGCAGATATATCTCAAGGGAAGGGGCCTGACGGACATATTTCGAGATATTTCTTCTTCTTGTTGTTCTTCTTCTGCACAGCTAAGCTGGAAGTGGCATTTGCGGCTCGCACTAGTGCAGAGTTATCTCAAAGAAAGGGGCCACGGTGTTTCTGTATCTCTATTATGTTGGTGCAGCTTCGGAACTTTTAAATATCTCGATATATCTCGATAACTACGCTTCTGATCAAAAAATATCATAGAACATAAATTGTCGGAAACATAATTCTCTACATAAAAGGTCTCTTAACATTTTGCCATAGCTCGCTTCGTTTCCGAGATATTTGCAGATATATCTCAAGGGAAGGGGCCTGACGGACATATTTCGAGATATTTCTTCTTCTTGTTGTTCTTCTTCTGCACAGCTAAGCTGGAAGTGGCATTTGCGGCTCGCACTAGTGCAGAGTTATCTCAAAGAAAGGGGCCACGGTGTTTCTGTATCTCTATTATGTTGGTGCAGCTTCGGAACTTTTAAATATCTCGATATATCTCGATAACTACGCTTCTGATCAAAAAATATCATAGAACATAAATTGTCGGAAACATAATTCTCTACATAAAAGGTCTCTTAACATTTTGCCATAGCTCGCTTCGTTTCCGAGATATTTGCAGATATATCTCAAGGGAAGGGGCCTGACGGACATATTTCGAGATATTTCTTCTTCTTGTTGTTCTTCTTCTGCACAGCTAAGCTGGAAGTGGCATTTGCAGCTCGCAATAGTGCAGAGTTATCTCAAAGAAAGGGACCACGGTGTTTCTGTATCTCTATTATGTTGGTGCGGCTTCGGAACTTTTAAATATCTTGATATATCTCGAGAACTACGCATCTGATCAAAAAATATCATAGAATATAAAAAGTAGGAAACTTAATTTTCTACAAAAAAGGTCTCTTAACATTTTGCCATAGCTCGCTTCGTTTCCGAGATATTTGCAGATATATCTCAAGGGAAGGGGCCTGACGGTCATATTTCGATATATTTCTTCTTCTTGTTGTTCTTCTTCTGCACAGCTAAGCTGGAAGTGGCATTTGCGGCTCGCACTAGTGCAGAGTTATCTCAAAGAAAGGGGCCACGGTGTTTCTGTATCTCTATTATGTTGGTGCGGCTTCGGAACTTTTAAATATCTTGATATATCTCGAGAACTACGCATCTCATCAAAAAATATCATAGAACATAAAAAGTAGGAAACTTAATTCTCTACAAAAAAGGTCTCTTAACATTTTGCCATAGCTCGCTTCGTTTCCGAGATATTTGCAGATTTATCTCAAGGGAAGGGGCCTGACGGACATATTTCGAGATATTTCTTCTTCTTGTTGTTTTTCTTCTGCACAGCTAAGCTGGAAGCGGCATTTGCAGCTCGCAATAGTGCAGAGTTATCTCAAAGAAAGGGGCCACGGTGTTTCTGTATCTCTATTATGTTGGTGCGGCTTCGGAACTTTTAAATATCTTGATATATCTCGAGAACTACGCATCTGATCAAAAAATATCATAGAACATAAAAAGTAGGAAACTTAATTCTCTACAAAAAAGGTCTCTTAACATTTTGCCATAGCTCGCTTCCTTTCCGAGATATTTGCAAATTTATCTCAAGGGAAGGGGCCTGACGGACATATTTCGAGATATTTCTTCTTCTTGTTGTTCTTCTTCTGCACAGCTAAACTGGAAGTGGCATTTCCAGCTCGCAATAGTGCAGAGTTATCTCAAAGAAAGGGGCCACGGTGTTTCTGAATCTCTATTATGTTGGTGCGGCTTCGGAACTTTTAAGTATCTCGATATATCTCGAAAACTACGCTTCTGATCAAAAAATATCATAGAACATAAATTGTAGGAAACATAATTCTCTACAAAAAACGTCTCTTAACATTTTGCCATAGCTCGCTTCGTTTCCGAGATATTTGCAGATTCAGCTCAAAGGAACGGGCCTGACGGACATATTTCGAGATATTTCCTCTTCTTGTTGTTCTTCTTCTGCACAGCTAAACTGGAAGTGGCATTTCCAGCTCGCAATAGTGCAGAGTTATCTCAAAGAAAGGAGCCACGGTGTTTCTGTATCTCTATTATGTTGGTGCGGCTTCGGAACTTTTAAATATCTTGATATATCTCGAGAACTACGCATCTGATCAAAAAATATCATAGAACATAAAAAGTAGGAAACTTAATTCTCTACAAAAAAGGTCTCTTAACATTTTGCCATGGCTCGCTTCGTTTCCGAGATATTTGCAGATTTATCCCAAGGTAAGGGGCCTGACGGACATATTTCGAGATATTTCTTCTTCTTGTTGTTCTTCTTCTGCACAGCTAAGCTGGAAGTGGCATTTGCAGCTCGCAATAGTGCAGAGTTATCTCAATGAAAGGGGCCACGGTGTTTCTGTATCTCTATTATGTTGGTGCGGCTTCGGAACTTTCAAATATCTCGATATATCTCGAGAACTACGCATCTGATCAAAAAATATCATACAACATAAAAAGTAGGAAACTTAATTCTCTACAAAAAAGGTCTCTTAACATTTTGCCATAGCTCGCTTCGTTTCCGAGATATTTGCAGATATATCTCAAGGGAAGGGGCCTGACGGACATATTTCGAGATATTTCTTCTTCTTGTTGTTCTTCTTCTGCACAGCTAAGCTGGAAGTGGCATTTGCAGCTCGCAATAGTGCAGAGTTATCTCAAAGAAAGGGACCACGGTGTTTCTGTATCTCTATTATGTTGGTGCGGCTTCGGAACTTTTAAATATCTTGATATATCTCGAGAACTACGCATCTGATCAAAAAATATCATAGAATATAAAAAGTAGGAAACTTAATTTTCTACAAAAAAGGTCTCTTAACATTTTGCCGTAGCTCGCTTCGTTTCCGAGATATTTGCAGATATATCTCAAGGGAAGGGGCCTGACGGTCATATTTCGATATATTTCTTCTTCTTGTTGTTCTTCTTCTGCACAGCTAAGCTGAAAGTGGCATTTGCGGCTCGCACTAGTGCAGAGTTATCTCAAAGAAAGGGGCCACGGTGTTTCTGTATCTCTATTATGTTGGTGCGGCTTCGGAACTTTTAAATATCTTGATATATCTCGAGAACTACGCATCTGATGAAAAAATATCATAGAACATAAAAAGTAGGAAACTTAATTCTCTACAAAAAAGGTCTCTTAACATTTTGCCATAGCTCGCTTCGTTTCCGAGATATTTGCAGATTTATCTCAAGGGAAGGGGCCTGACGGACATATTTCGAGATATTTCTTCTTCTTGTTGTTCTTCTTCTGCACAGCTAAACTGGAAGTGGCATTTCCAGCTCGCAATAGTGCAGAGTTATCTCAAAGAAAGGGGCCACGGTGTTTCTGAATCTCTATTATGTTGGTGCGGCTTCGGAACTTTTAAGTATCTCGATATATCTCGAAAACTACGCTTCTGATCAAAAAATATCATAGAACATAAATTGTAGGAAACATAATTCTCTACAAAAAACGTCTCTTAACATTTTGCCATAGCTCGCTTCGTTTCCGAGATATTTGCAGATTCAGCTCAAAGGAACGGGCCTGACGGACATATTTCGAGATATTTCCTCTTCTTGTTGTTCTTCTTCTGCACAGCTAAACTGGAAGTGGCATTTCCAGCTCGCAATAGTGCAGAGTTATCTCAAAGAAAGGAGCCACGGTGTTTCTGTATCTCTATTATGTTGGTGCGGCTTCGGAACTTTTAAATATCTTGATATATCTCGAGAACTACGCATCTGATCAAAAAATATCATAGAACATAAAAAGTAGGAAACTTAATTGTCTACAAAAAAGGTCTCTTAACATTTTGCCGTGGCTCGCTTCGTTTCCGAGATATTTGCAGATTTATCTCAAGGTAAGGGGCCTGACGGACATATTTCGAGATATTTCTTCTTCTTGTTGTTCTTCTTCTGCACAGCTAAGCTGGAAGTGGCATTTGCAGCTCGCAATAGTGCAGAGTTATCTCAATGAAAGGGGCCACGGTGTTTCTGTATCTCTATTATGTTGGGGCGGCTTCGGAACTTTCAAATATCTCGATATATCTCGAGAACTACGCATCTGATCAAAAAATATCATACAACATAAAAAGTAGGAAACTTAATTCTCTACAAAAAAGGTCTCTTAACATTTTGCCATAGCTCGCTTCGTTTCCGAGATATTTGCAGATATATCTCAAGGGAAGGGGCCTGACGGACATATTTCGAGATATTTCTTCTTCTTGTTGTTCTTCTTCTGCACAGCTAAGCTGGAAGTGGCATTTGCGGCTCGCACTAGTGCAGAGTTATCTCAAAGAAAGGGGCCACGGTGTTTCTGTATCTCTATTATGTTGGTGCAGCTTCGGAACTTTTAAATATCTCGATATATCTCGATAACTACGCTTCTGATCAAAAAATATCAGAGAACATAAATTGTAGGAAACATAATTCTCTACAAAAAAGGTCTCTAAACATTTTGCCATAGCTCGCTTCGTTTCCGAGATATTTGCAGATTTATCTCAAGGGAAGGGGCCTGACGGACATATTTCGAGATATTTCTTCTTCTTGTTGTTCTTCTTCTGCACAGCTAAGCTGGAAGTGGCAGTTGCGGCCTGCACTAGTGCAGAGTTATCTCAAAGAAAGGGGCCACGGTGTTTCTGTATCTCTATTATGTTGGTGCGGCTTCGGAACTTTTAAATATCTCGATATATCTCGATAACTACGCTTCTGATCAAAAAATATCATAGAACATAAATTGTAGGAAACATAATTCTCTACATAAAAGGTCTCTTAACATTTTGCCATAGCTCGCTTCGTTTCCGAGATATTTGCAGATATATCTCAAGGGAAGGGGCCTGACGGACATATTTCGAGATATTTCTTCTTCTTGTTGTTCTTCTTCTGCACAGCTAAGCTGGAAGTGGCATTTGCAGCTCGCAATAGTGCAGAGTTATCTCAAAGAAAGGGACCACGGTGTTTCTGTATCTCTATTATGTTGGTGCGGCTTCGGAACTTTTAAATATCTTGATATATCTCGAGAACTACGCATCTGATCAAAAAATATCATAGAATATAAAAAGTAGGAAACTTAATTTTCTACAAAAAAGGTCTCTTAACATTTTGCCATAGCTCGCTTCGTTTCCGAGATGTTTGCAGATATATCTCAAGGGAAGGGGCCTGACGGTCATATTTCGATATATTTCTTCTTCTTGTTGTTCTTCTTCTGCACAGCTAAGCTGGAAGTGGCATTTGCGGCTCGCACTAGTGCAGAGTTATCTCAAAGAAAGGGGCCACGGTGTTTCTGTATCTCTATTATGTTGGTGCGGCTTCGGAACTTTTAAGTATCTCGATATATCTCGAAAACTACGCTTCTGATCAAAAAATATCATAGAACATAAATTGTAGGAAACATAATTCTCTACAAAAAACGTCTCGTAACATTTTGCCATAGCTCGCTTCGTTTCCGAGATATTTGCAGATTCAGCTCAAAGGAACGGGCCTGACGGACATATTTCGAGATATTTCCTCTTCTTGTTGTTCTTCTTCTGCACAGCTAAACTGGAAGTGGCATTTCCAGCTCGCAATAGTGCAGAGTTATCTCAAAGAAAGGGGCCACGGTGTTTCTGTATCTCTATTATGTTGGTGCGGCTTTGGAACTTTTAAATATCTCGATATATCTCGATAACTACGCTTCTGATCAAAAAATATCGTAGAACATAAATTGTAGGAAACATAATTCTCTACAAAAAACGTCTCTTATCGTTTTGCCATAGCTCGCTTCGTTTCCGAGATATTTGCAGATATATCTCAAGGGAAGGGGCCTGACGGACATATTTCGAGATATTTCTTCTTCTTGTTGTTCTTCTTCTGCACAGCTAAGCTGGAAGTGGCATTTGCAGCTCGCAATAGTGCAGAGTTATCTCAAAGAAAGGGGCCACGGTGTTTCTGTATCTCTATTATGTTGGTGCGGCTTCGGAACTTTTAAATATCTTGATATATCTCGAGAACTACGCATCTGATCAAAAAATATCATAGAACATAGAAAGTAGGAAACTTAATTCTCTACAAAAAAGGTCTCTTAACATTTTGCCATAGCTCGCTTCGTTTCCGAGATATTTGCAGATATATCTCAAGGGAAGGGGCCTGACGGACATATTTCGAGATATTTCTTCTTCTTGTTCTTCTTCTGCACAGCTAAGCTGGAAGTGGCATTTGCAGCTCGCAATAGTGCAGAGTTATCTCAAAGAAAGGGGCCACGGTGTTTCTGTATTTCTATTACGTTGGTGCGGCTTCGGAACTTTTAAATATCTTGATATATCTCGAGAACTACGCATCTGATCAAAAAATATCATAGAACATAAAAAGTAGGAAACATAATTCTCTACAAAAAAGGTCTCTTAACATTTTGCCATAGCTCGCTTCGTTTCAGAGATATTTGCAGATATATCTCAAGGGAAGGGGCCTGACGGACATATTTCGAGATATTTCTTCTTCTTGTTGTTCTTCTTCTGCACAGCTAAGCTGGAAGTGGCATTTGCGGCTCGCACTAGTGCAGAGTTATCTCAAAGAACGGGGCCACGGTGTTTCTGTATCTCTATTATGTTGGTGCGGCTTAGGAACTTTTAAATATCTCGATATATCTCGAAAACTACGCTTCTGATCAAAAAATATCGTAGAACATAAATTGTAGGAAACATAATTTTCTACAAAAAACGTCTCTTAACGTTTTGCCATAGCTCGCTTCGTTTCCGAGATATTTGCAGATATATCTCAAGGGAAGGGGCCTGACGGACATATTTCGAGATATTTCTTCTTCTTGTTGTTCTTCTTCTGCACAGCTAAGCTGGAAGTGGCATTTGCGGCTCGCACTAGTGCAGAGTTATCTCAAAGAAAGGGGACACGGTGTTTCTGTATCTCTATTATGTTGGTGCGGCTTCGGAACTTTTAAATATCTTGATATATCTCGAGAACTACGCATCTGATCAAAAAATATCATAGAACATAAAAAGTAGGAAACTTAATTCTCTACAAAAAAGGTCTCTTAACATTTTGCCATAGCTCGCTTCGTTTCCGAGATATTTGCAGATATATCTCAAGGGAAGGGGCCTGACGGACATATTTCGAGATATTTCTTCTTCTTGTTGTTCTTCTTCTGCACAGCTAAGCTGGAAGTGGCATTTGCGGCTCGCACTAGTGCAGAGTTATCTCAAAGAAAGGGGCCACGGTGTTTCTGTATCTCTATTATGCTGGTGCGGCTTCGGAACTTTTAAATATCTCGATATATCTCGAAAACTACGCTTCTGATCAAAAAATATCGTAGAACATAAATTGTAGGAAACATAATTCTCTACAAAAAACGTCTCTTATCGTTTTGCCATAGCTCGCTTCGTTTCCGAGATATTTGCAGATATATCTCAAGGGAAGGGGCCTGACGGACATATTTCGAGATATTTCTTCTTCTTGTTGTTCTTCTTCTGCACAGCTAAGCTGGAAGTGGCATTTGCAGCTCGCAATAGTGCAGAGTTATCTCAAAGAAAGGGGCCACGGTGTTTCTGTATCTCTATTATGTTGGTGCGGCTTCGGAACTTTTAAATATCTTGATATATCTCGAGAACTACGCATCTGATCAAAAAATATCATAGAACATAAAAAGTAGGAAACTTAATTCTCTACAAAAAAGGTCTCTTAACATTTTGCCATAGCTCGCTTCGTTTCCGAGATATTTGCAGATATATCTCAAGGGAAGGGGCCTGACGGACATATTTCGAGATATTTCTTCTTCTTGTTCTTCTTCTGCACAGCTAAGCTGGAAGTGGCATTTGCAGCTCGCAATAGTGCAGAGTTATCTCAAAGAAAGGGGCCACGGTGTTTCTGTATTTCTATTACGTTGGTGCGGCTTCGGAACTTTTAAATATCTTGATATATCTCGAGAACTACGCATCTGATCAAAAAATATCATAGAACATAAAAAGTAGGAAACATAATTCTCTACAAAAAAGGTCTCTTAACATTTTGCCATAGCTCGCTTCGTTTCAGAGATATTTGCAGATATATCTCAAGGGAAGGGGCCTGACGGACATATTTCGAGATATTTCTTCTTCTTGTTGTTCTTCTTCTGCACAGCTAAACTGGAAGTGGCATTTCCAGCTCGCAATAGTGCTGAGTTATCTCAAAGGAAGGGGCCACGGTGTTTCTGTATCTCTATTATGTTGGTGCGGCTTCGGAACTTTTAAATATCTCGATATATCTCGATAACTACGCTTCTGATCAAAAAATATCATAGAACATAAATTGTAGGAAACATAATTCTCTACAAAAAAGGTCTCTTAACATTTTGCCATAGCTCGCTTCGTTTCCGAGATATTTGCAGATATATCTCAAGGGAAGGGGCCTGACGGACATATTTCGAGATATTTCTTCTTCTTGTTGTTCTTCTTCTGCACAGCTAAGCTGGAAGTGGCATTTGCGGCTCGCACTAGTGCAGAGTTATCTCAAAGAACGGGGCCACGGTGTTTCTGTATCTCTATTATGTTGGTGCGGCTTAGGAACTTTTAAATATCTCGATATATCTCGAAAACTACGCTTCTGATCAAAAAATATCGTAGAACATAAATTGTAGGAAACATAATTTTCTACAAAAAACGTCTCTTAACGTTTTGCCATAGCTCGCTTCGTTTCCGAGATATTTGCAGATATATCTCAAGGGAAGGGGCCTGACGGACATATTTCGAGATATTTCTTCTTCTTGTTGTTCTTCTTCTGCACAGCTAAGCTGGAAGTGGCATTTGCGGCTCGCACTAGTGCAGAGTTATCTCAAAGAAAGGGGCCACGGTGTTTCTGTATCTCTATTATGTTGGTGCGGCTTCGGAACTTTTAAATATCTTGATATATCTCGAGAACTACGCATCTGATCAAAAAATATCATAGAACATAAAAAGTAGGAAACTTAATTCTCTACAAAAAAGGTCTCTTAACATTTTGCCATAGCTCGCTTCGTTTCCGAGATATTTGCAGATATATCTCAAGGGAAGGGGCCTGACGGACATATTTCGAGATATTTCTTCTTCTTGTTGTTCTTCTTCTGCACAGCTAAGCTGGAAGTGGCATTTGCGGCTCGCACTAGTGCAGAGTTATCTCAAAGAAAGGGGCCACGGTGTTTCTGTATCTCTATTATGCTGGTGCGGCTTCGGAACTTTTAAATATCTCGATATATCTCGAAAACTACGCTTCTGATCAAAAAATATCGTAGAACATAAATTGTAGGAAACATAATTCTCTACAAAAAACGTCTCTTATCGTTTTGCCATAGCTCGCTTCGTTTCCGAGATATTTGCAGATATATCTCAAGGGAAGGGGCCTGACGGACATATTTCGAGATATTTCTTCTTCTTGTTGTTCTTCTTCTGCACAGCTAAGCTGGAAGTGGCATTTGCAGCTCGCAACAGTGCAGAGTTATCTCAAAGAAAGGGGCCACGGTGTTTCTGTATCTCTATTATGTTGGTGCGGCTTCGGAACTTTTAAATATCTTGATATATCTCGAGAACTACGCATCTGATCAAAAAATATCATAGAACATAAATTGTAGGAAACTTTATTCTCTACAAAAAAGGTCTCTTAACATTTTGCCATAGCTCGCTTCGTTTCCGAGATATTTGCAGATATATCTCAAGGGAAGGGGCCTGACGGACATATTTCGAGATATTTCTTCTTCTTGTTGTTCTTCTTCTGCACAGCTAAGCTGGAAGTGGCATTTGCGGCTCGCACTAGTGCAGAGTTATCTCAAAGAAAGGGGCCACGGTGTTTCTGTATCTCTATTATGTTGGTGCGGCTTCGGAACTTTTAAATATCTCGATATATCTCGAAAACTACGCTTCTGATCAAAAAATATCGTAGAGCATTAATTGTAGGAAACATAATTCTCTACAAAAAACGTCTCTTAACGTTTTGCCATAGCTCGCTTCGTTTCCGAGATATTTGCAGATATATCTCAAGGGAAGGGGCCTGACGGACATATTTCGAGATATTTCTTCTTCTTGTTGTTCTTCTTCTGCACAGCTAAGCTGGAAGTGGCATTTGCAGCTCGCAATAGTGCAGAGTTATCTCAAAGAAAGGGGCCACGGTGTTTCTGTATCTCTATTATGTTGGTGCGGCTTCGGAACTTTTAAATATCTTGATATATCTCGAGAACTACGCATCTGATCAAAAAATATCATACAACATCAAAAGTAGGAAACTTAATTCTCTACAAAAAAGGTCTCTCAACATTTTGCCATAGCTCGCTTCGTTTCCGAGATATTTGCAGATATATCTCAAGGGAAGGGGCCTGACGGACATATTTCGAGATATTTCTTCTTCTTGTTGTTCTTCTTCTGCACAGCTAAGCTGGAAGTGGCATTTGCAGCTCGCAATAGTGCAGAGTTATCTCAAAGAAAGGGGCCACGGTGTTTCTGTATTTCTATTATGTTGGTGCGGCTTCGGAACTTTTAAATATCTTGATATATCTCGAGAACTACGCATCTGATCAAAAAATATCATAGAACATAAAAAGTAGGAAACATAATTCTCTACAAAAAAAGTCTCTTAACATTTTGCCATAGCTCGCTTCGTGTCCGAGATATTTGCAGATATATCTCAAGGGAAGGGGCCTGACGGATATATTTCGAGATATTTCTTCTTCTTGTTGTTCTTCTTCTGCACAGCTAAGCTGGAAGTGGCATTTGCGGCTCGCACTAGTGCAGAGTTATCTCAAAGAAAGGGGCCACGGTGTTTCTGTATCTCTATTATGTTGGTGCGGCTTCGGAACTTTTAAATATCTCGATATATCTCGAAAACTACGCTTCTGATCAAAAAATATCGTAGAACATAAATTGTAGCAAACATAATTCTCTACAAAAAACGTCTCTTAACGTTTTGCCATAGCTCGCTTCGTTTCCGAGATATTTGCAGATATATCTCAAGGGAAGGGGCCTGACGGACATATTTCGAGATATTTCTTCTTCTTGTTGTTCTTCTTCTGCACAGCTAAGCTGGAAGTGGCATTTGCAGCTCGCAATAGTGCAGAGTTATCTCAAAGAAAGGGGCCACGGTGTTTCTGTATCTCTATTATGTTGGTGCGGCTTCGGAACTTTTAAATATCTCGATATATCTCGAAAACTACGCTTCTGATCAAAAAATATCGTAGAACATAAATTGTAGCAAACATAATTCTCTACAAAAAACGTCTCTTAACGTTTTGCCATAGCTCGCTTCGTTTCCGAGATATTTGCAGATATATCTCAAGGGAAGGGGCCTGACGGACATATTTCGAGATATTTCTTCTTCTTGTTGTTCTTCTTCTGCACAGCTAAGCTGGAAGTGGCATTTGCAGCTCGCAATAGTGCAGAGTTATCTCAAAGAAAGGGGCCACGGTGTTTCTGTATCTCTATTATGTTGGTGCGGCTTCGGAACTTTTAAATATCTTGATATATCTCGAGAACTACGCATCTGATCAAAAAATATCATAGAACATAAAAAGTAGGAAACTTAATTCTCTACAAAAAAGGTCTCTTAACATTTTGCCATAGCTCGCTTCGTTTCCGAGATATTTGCAGATATATCTCAAGGGAAGGGGCCTGACGGACATATTTCGAGATATTTCTTCTTCTTGTTGTTCTTCTTCTGCACAGCTAAGCTGGAAGTGGCATTTGCGGCTCGCACTAGTGCAGAGTTATCTCAAAGAAAGGGGCGACGGTGTTTCTGTATCTCTATTATGTTGGTGCGGCTTCGGAACTTTTAAATATCTCGATATATCTCGAAAACTACGCTTCTGATCAAAAAATATCGTAGAACATAAATTGTAGGAAACATAATTCTCTACAAAAAACGTCTCTTAACGTTTTGCCATAGCTCGCTTCGTTTCCGAGATATTTGCAGATATATCTCAAGGGAAGGGGCCTGACGGACATATTTCGAGATATTTCTTCTTCTTGTTGTTCTTCTTCTGCACAGCTAAGCTGGAAGTGGCATTTGCAGCTCGCAATAGTGCAGAGTTATCTCAAAGAAAGGGGCGACGGTGTTTCTGTATCTCTATTATGCTGGTGCGGCTTCGGAACTTTTAAATATCTCGATATATCTCGAAAACTACGCTTCTGATCAAAAAATATCATAGAACATAAATTGTAGGAAACATAATTCTCTACGAAAAAGGTCTCTTAAGATTTTGCCATAGCTCGTTTGGTTTCCGAGATATTTGCAGATATATCTCAAGGGATGGGGCCTGACGGACATATTTCGAGATATTTCTTCTTCTTGTTGTTCTTCTTCTGCACAGCTAAACTGGAAGTGGCATTTCCAGCTCGCAATAGTGCAGAGTTATCTCAAAGAAAGGGGCCACGGTGTTTCTGTATCTCTATTATGTTGGTGCGGCTTCGGAACTTTTAAATATCTTGATATATCTCGAGAACTACGCATCTGATCAAAAAATATCATAGAACATAAAAAGTAGGAAACTTAATTCTCTACAAAAAAGGTCTCTTAACATTTTGCCATAGCTCGCTTCGTTTCCGAGATATTTGCAGATTTATCTCAAGGGAAGGGGCCTAACGGACATATTTCGAGATATTTCTTCTTCTTGTTGTTCTTCTTCTGCACAGCTAAACTGGAAGTGGCATTTCCAGCTCGCAATAGTGCAGAGTTATCTCAAAGAAAGGGGCCACGGTGTTTCTGTATCTCTATGATGTTGGTGCGGCTTCGGAACTTTTAAATATCTCGATATATCTCGAAAACTACGCTTCTGATCAAAAAATATCATAGAACATAAATTGTAGGAAACATAACGCTCTACAAAAAAGGTCTCGTAACATTTTGCCATAGCTCGCTTCGTTTCCGAGATATTTGCAGATATATCTCAAGGGAAGGGGCCTGACGGACATATTTCGAGATATTTCTTCTTCTTGTTGTTCTTCTTCTGCACAGCTAAGCTGGAAGTGGCATTTGCAGCTCGCAATAGTGCAGAGTTACCTCAAAGAAAGGGGCCACGGTGTGTCTGTATCTCTATTATGTTGGTGCCGCTTCGGAACTTTTAAATATCTTGATATATCTCGAGAACTACGCATCCGATCAAAAAATATCATAGAACATAAAAAGTAGGAAACTTAATTCTCTACAAAAAAGGTCTCTTATCATTTTGCCATAGCTCGCTTCGTTTCCGAGATATTTGCAGATTTATCTCGAGGGAAGGGGCCTGACGGACATATTTCGAGATATTTCTTCTTCTTGTTGTTCTTCTTCTGCACAGCTAAGCTGGAAGCGGCATTTGCGGCTCGCACTAGTGCAGAGTTATCTCAAAGAAAGGGGCCACGGTGTTTCTGTATCTCTATTATGTTGGTGCGGCCTCGGAACTTTTAAGTATCTTGATATATCTCCAGAACTACGCCTCTGATCGAAAAATATCATAGACCATAAAAAGTAGGAAACTCAATTCTCTACAAAAAAGGTCTCTTAACATTTTGCCATAGCTCGCTTCGTTTCCGAGATATTTGCAGATTTATCTCAAGGGAAGGGGCCTGACGGACATATTCCGAGATATTTCTTCTTCTTGCTGTTCCTCTTCTGCACAGCTAAGCTGGAAGTGGCATTTGCAGGTCGCAATAGTGCAGAGTTATCTCAAAGAAAGGGGCCACGGTGTTTCTGTATCTCTATTATGTTGGTGCGGCTTCGGAACTTTTAAATATCTTGATATATCTCGAGAACTACGCATCTGATCAAAAAATATCATAGAACATAAAAAGTAGGAAAGTTAATTCTCTACAAAAAACGTCTCTTAACATTTTGCCATAGCTCGCTTCGTTTCCGAGATATTTGCAGATTTATCTCAAGGGAAGGGGCCTAACGGACATATTTCGAGATATTTCTTCTTCTTGTTGTTCTTCTTCTGCACAGCTAAGCTGGAAGTGGCATTTGCGGCTCGCACTAGTGCAGAGTTATCTCAAAGAAAGGGGCCACGGTGTTTCTGTATCCCTATTATGTTGGTGCGGCTTCGGAACTTTTAAATATCTCGATATATCTCGAGAACTACGCTTCTGATCAAAAAATATCATAGAACATAAATTGTAGGAAACATAATTCTCTACAAAAAACGTCTCTTAACATTCTGCCATAGCTCGCTTCGTTTCCGAGATATTTGCAGATTTATCTCAAGGGAAGGGGCCTTACGGACATATTTCGAGATATTTCTTCTTCTTGTTGTTCTTCTTCTGCACAGCTAAGCTGGAAGTGGCATTTGCGGCTCGCACTAGTGCAGAGTTATCTCAAAGAAAGGGGCCACGGTGTTTCTGTATCCCTATTATGTTGGTGCGGCTTCGGAACTTTTAAATATCTCGATATATCTCGAGAACTACGCTTCTGATCAAAAAATATCATAGAACATAAATTGTAGAAAACATAATTCTCTACAAAAAAGGTCTCTTAACATTTTGCCATAGCTCGCTTCGTTTCCGAGATATTTGCAGATATATCTCAAGGGAAGGGGCCTGACGGACATATTTCGAGATATTTCTTCTTCTTGTTGTTCTTCCTCTGCACAGCTAAGCTGGAAGTGGCATTTGCAGCTCGCAATAGTGCAGAGTTATCTCAAAGAAAGGGGCCACGGTGTTTCTGTATCTCTATTATGTTGGTGCGGCTTCGGAACTTTTAAATATCTTGATATATCTCGAGAACTACGCCTCTGATCGAAAAATATCATAGACCATAAAAAGTAGGATACTTAATTCTCTACAAAAAAGGTCTCTTAACATTTTGCCATAGCTCGCTTCGTTTCCGAGATATTTGCAGATTTATCTCAAGGGAAGGGGTCTGACGGACATATTTCGAGATATTTCTTCTTCTTGTTGTTCTTCTTCTGCACAGCTAAGCTGGAAGTTGCATTTGCAGCGCGCAATAGTGCAGAGTTATCTCAAAGAAAGGGGCCACGGTGTTTCTGTATCTCTATTATGTTGGTGCGGCTTCGGAACTTTTAAATATCTTGATATATCTCGAGAACTACGCATCTGATCAAAAAATATCATAGAACATAAAAAGTAGGAAACTTAATTCTCTACAAAAAAGGTCTCTTAACATTTTGCCATAGCTCGCTTCGTTTCCGAGATATTTGCAGATTTATCTCAAGGGAAGGGGCCTGACGGACATATTTCGAGATATTTCTTCTTCTTGTTGTTCTTCTTCTGCACAGCTAAGCTGGAAGTGGCATTTACAGCTCGCAATAGTGCAGGGTTATCTCAAAGAAAGGGGCCACGGTGTTTCTGTATCTCTATTATGTTGGTGCGGCTTCGGAACTTTTAAATATCTTGATATATCTCGAGAACTACGCATCTGATCAAAAAATATCATAGAACATAAAAAGTAGGAAACTTAATTCTCTACAAAAAAGGTCTCTTAACATTTTGCCATAGCTCGCTTCGTTTCCGAGATATTTGCAGATTTATCTCAAGGGAAGGGGCCTGACGGACATATTTCGAGATATTTCTTCTTCTTGTTGTTCTTCTTCTGCACAGCTAAGCTGGAAGTGGCATTTGCAGCTCGCACTAGTGCAGAGTTATCTCAAAGAAAGGGGCCACGGTGTTTCTGTATCTCTATTATGTTGGTGCGGCTTCGGAACTTTTAAATATCTCGATATATCTCGAAAACTACGCTTCTGATCAAAAAATATCATTGAACATAAATTGTAGGAAACATAATTCTCTACAAAAAAGGTCTCTTAAGATTTTGCCATAGCTCGCTTCGTTTCCGAGATATTTGCAGATATATCTCAAGGGAAGGGGCCTGACGGACATATTTCGAGATATTCCTTCTCCTTGTTGTTCTTCTTCTGCACAGCTAAGCTGGAAGTGGCATTTGCAGCTCGCACTAGTGCAGAGTTATCTCAAAGAAAGGGGCCACGGTGTTTCTGTATCTCTATTATGTTGGTGCGGCTTCGGAACTTTTAAATATCTCGATATATCTCGAAAACTACGCTTCTGATCAAAAAATATCATAGAACATAAAAAGTAGGAAACTTAATTCTCTACAAAAAAGGTCTCTTAACATTTTGCCATAGCTCGCTTCGTTTCCGAGATATTTGCAGATTTATCTCAAGGGAAGGGGCCTGACGGACATATTTCGAGATATTTCTTCTTCTTGTTGTTCTTCTTCTGCACAGCTAAGCTGGAAGTGGCATTTGCGGCTCGCACTAGTGCAGAGTTATCTCAAAGAAAGGGGCCACGGTGTTTCTGTATCCCTATTATGTTGGTGCGGCTTCGGAACTTTTAAATATCTCGATATATCTCGAAAACTACGCTTCTGATCAAAAAATATCATAGAACATAAATTGTAGGAAACATAATTCTCTACAAAAAACGTCTTTTAACATTTTGCCATAGATCGCTTCGTTTCCGAGATATTTGCAGATTCAGCTCAAAGGAACTGGCCTGACGGACATATTTCGAGATATTTCTTCTTCTTGTTGTTCTTCCTCTGCACAGCTAAGCTGGAAGTGGCATTTGCAGCTCGCAATAGTGCAGAGTTATCTCAAAGAAAGGGGCCACGGTGTTTCTGTATCTCTATTATGTTGGTGCGGCTTCGGAACTTTTAAATATCTTGATATATCTCGAGAACTACGCATCTGATCAAAAAATATCATAGAACATAAAAAGTAGGAAACTTAATTCTCTACAAAAAAGGTCTCTTAACATTTTGCCATAGCTCGCTTCGTTTCCGAGACATTTGCAGATTTATCTCAAGGGAAGGGGCCTGACGGACATATTTCGAGATATTTCTTCTTCTTGTTGTTCTTCTTCTGCACAGCTAAGCTGGAAGTTGCATTTGCGGCTCGCACTAGTGCACAGTTATCTCAAAGAAAGGGGCCACGGTGTTTCTGTATCTCTATTATGTTGGTGCGGCTTCGGAACTTTTAAATATCTCGATATATCTCGAAAACTACGCTTCTGATCAAAAAATATCATAGAACATAAAAAGTAGGAAACTTAATTCTCTACAAAAAAGGTCTCTTAACATTTTGCCATAGCTCGCTTCGTTTCCGAGATATTTGCATATTTATGTCAAGGGAAGGGGCCTGACGGACATATTTCGAGATATTTCTTCTTCTTGTTGTTCTTCTTCTGCACAGCTAAGCTGGAAGTGGCATTTGCGGCTCTCACTAGTGCAGAGTTATCTCAAAGAAAGGGGCCACGGTGTTTCTGTATCTCTATTATGTTGGTGCGGCTTCGGAACTTTTAAATATCTTGATATATCTCGAGAACTACGCATCTGATCAAAAAATATCATAGTCATAAAAAGTAGGAAACTTAATTCTCTACAAAAAAGGTCTCTTAACATTTTGCCATAGCTCGCTTCGTTTCCGAGATATTTGCAGATTTATCTCAAGGGAAGGGGCCTGACGGACATATTTCGAGATATTTCTTCTTCTTGTTGTTCTTCTTCCGCACAGCTAAGCTGGAAGTGGCATTTACAGCTCGCAATAGTGCAGAGTTATCTCAAAGAAAGGGGCCACGGTGTTTCTGTATCTCTATTATGTTGGTGTGGCTTCGGAACTTTTAAATATCTTGATATATCTCGAGAACTACGCATCTGATCAAAAAATATCATAGAACATAAATTGTAGGAAACATAATTCTCTACAAAAAAGGTCTCTTAACATTTTGCCATAGCTCGCTTCGTTTCCGAGATATTTGCAGATTTATCTCAAGGGAAGGGGCCTGACGGACATATTTCGAGATATTTCTTCTTCTTGTTGTTCTTCTTCTGCACAGCTAAGCTGGAAGTTGCATTTGCGGCTCGCACTAGTGCACAGTTATCTCAAAGAAAGGGGCCACGGTGTTTCTGTATCTCTATTATGTTGGTGCGGCTTCGGAACTTTTAAATATCTCGATATATCTCGAAAACTACGCATCTGATCAAAAAATATCAGAGAACATAAAAAGTAGGAAACTTAATTCTCTACAAAAAAGGTCTCTTAACATTTTGCCATAGCTCGCTTCGTTTCCGAGATATTTGCATATTTATGTCAAGGGAAGGGGCCTGACGGACATATTTCGAGATATTTCTTCTTCTTGTTGTTCTTCTTCTGCACAGCTAAGCTGGAAGTGGCATTTGCGGCTCTCACTAGTGCAGAGTTATCTCAAAGAAAGGGGCCACGGTGTTTCTGTATCTCTATTATGTTGGTGCGGCTTCGGAACTTTTAAATATCTCGATATATCTCGAAAACTACGCTTCTGATCAAAAAATATCATTGAACATAAATTGTAGGAAACATAATTCTCTACAAAAAAGGTCTCTTAACATTTTGCCATAGCTCGCTTCGTTTCCGAGATATTTGCAGATATATCTCAAGGGAAGGGGCCTGACGGACATATTTCGAGATATTTCTTCTTCTTGTTGTTCTTCTTCTGCACAGCTAAGCTGGAAGTGGCATTTACAGCTCGCAATAGTGAAGAGTTATCTCAAAGAAAGGGGCCACGGTGTTTCTGTATCTCTATTATGTTGGTGCGGCTTCGGAACTTTTAAATATCTTGATATATCTCGAGAACTACGCATCTGATCAAAAAATATCATAGAACATAAAAAGTAGGAAACTTAATTCTCTACAAAAAAGGTCTCTTAACATTTTGCCATAGCTCGCTTCGTTTCCGAGATATTTGCAGATTTATCTCAAGGGAAGGGGCCTGACGGACATATTTCGAGATATTTCTTCTTCTTGTTGTTCTTCTGCTGCACAGCTAAGCTGGAAGTGGCATTTGCGGCTCGCACTAGTGCAGAGTTATCTCAAAGAAAGGGGCCACGGTGTTTCTGTATCCCTATTATGTTGGTGCGGCTTCGGAACTTTTAAATATCTCGATATATCTCGAGAACTACGCTTCTGATCAAAAAATATCATAGAACATAAATTGTAGAAAACATAATTCTCTACAAAAAAGGTCTCTTAACATTTTGCCATAGCTCGCTTCGTTTCCGAGATATTTGCAGATATATCTCAAGGGAAGGGGCCTGACGGACATATTTCGAGATATTTCTTCTTCTTGTTGTTCTTCCTCTGCACAGCTAAGCTGGAAGTGGCATTTGCAGCTCGCAATAGTGCAGAGTTATCTCAAAGAAAGGGGCCACGGTGTTTCTGTATCTCTATTATGTTGGTGCGGCTTCGGAACTTTTAAATATCTTGATATATCTCGAGAACTACGCCTCTGATCGAAAAATATCATAGACCATAAAAAGTAGGATACTTAATTCTCTACAAAAAAGGTCTCTTAACATTTTGCCATAGCTCGCTTCGTTTCCGAGATATTTGCAGATTTATCTCAAGGGAAGGGGTCTGACGGACATATTTCGAGATATTTCTTCTTCTTGTTGTTCTTCTTCTGCACAGCTAAGCTGGAAGTTGCATTTGCAGCGCGCAATAGTGCAGAGTTATCTCAAAGAAAGGGGCCACGGTGTTTCTGTATCTCTATTATGTTGGTGCGGCTTCGGAACTTTTAAATATCTTGATATATCTCGAGAACTACGCATCTGATCAAAAAATATCATAGAACATAAAAAGTAGGAAACTTAATTCTCTACAAAAAAGGTCTCTTAACATTTTGCCATAGCTCGCTTCGTTTCCGAGATATTTGCAGATTTATCTCAAGGGAAGGGGCCTGACGGACATATTTCGAGATATTTCTTCTTCTTGTTGTTCTTCTTCTGCACAGCTAAGCTGGAAGTGGCATTTACAGCTCGCAATAGTGCAGGGTTATCTCAAAGAAAGGGGCCACGGTGTTTCTGTATCTCTATTATGTTGGTGCGGCTTCGGAACTTTTAAATATCTTGATATATCTCGAGAACTACGCATCTGATCAAAAAATATCATAGAACATAAAAAGTAGGAAACTTAATTCTCTACAAAAAAGGTCTCTTAACATTTTGCCATAGCTCGCTTCGTTTCCGAGATATTTGCAGATTTATCTCAAGGGAAGGGGCCTGACGGACATATTTCGAGATATTTCTTCTTCTTGTTGTTCTTCTTCTGCACAGCTAAGCTGGAAGTGGCATTTGCAGCTCGCACTAGTGCAGAGTTATCTCAAAGAAAGGGGCCACGGTGTTTCTGTATCTCTATTATGTTGGTGCGGCTTCGGAACTTTTAAATATCTCGATATATCTCGAAAACTACGCTTCTGATCAAAAAATATCATTGAACATAAATTGTAGGAAACATAATTCTCTACAAAAAAGGTCTCTTAAGATTTTGCCATAGCTCGCTTCGTTTCCGAGATATTTGCAGATATATCTCAAGGGAAGGGGCCTGACGGACATATTTCGAGATATTTCTTCTCCTTGTTGTTCTTCTTCTGCACAGCTAAGCTGGAAGTGGCATTTGCAGCTCGCACTAGTGCAGAGTTATCTCAAAGAAAGGGGCCACGGTGTTTCTGTATCTCTATTATGTTGGTGCGGCTTCGGAACTTTTAAATATCTCGATATATCTCGAAAACTACGCTTCTGATCAAAAAATATCATAGAACATAAAAAGTAGGAAACTTAATTCTCTACAAAAAAGGTCTCTTAACATTTTGCCATAGCTCGCTTCGTTTCCGAGATATTTGCAGATTTATCTCAAGGGAAGGGGCCTGACGGACATATTTCGAGATATTTCTTCTTCTTGTTGTTCTTCTTCTGCACAGCTAAGCTGGAAGTGGCATTTGCGGCTCGCACTAGTGCAGAGTTATCTCAAAGAAAGGGGCCACGGTGTTTCTGTATCCCTATTATGTTGGTGCGGCTTCGGAACTTTTAAATATCTCGATATATCTCGAAAACTACGCTTCTGATCAAAAAATATCATAGAACATAAATTGTAGGAAACATAATTCTCTACAAAAAACGTCTTTTAACATTTTGCCATAGATCGCTTCGTTTCCGAGATATTTGCAGATTCAGCTCAAAGGAACTGGCCTGACGGACATATTTCGAGATATTTCTTCTTCTTGTTGTTCTTCCTCTGCACAGCTAAGCTGGAAGTGGCATTTGCAGCTCGCAATAGTGCAGAGTTATCTCAAAGAAAGGGGCCACGGTGTTTCTGTATCTCTATTATGTTGGTGCGGCTTCGGAACTTTTAAATATCTTGATATATCTCGAGAACTACGCATCTGATCAAAAAATATCATAGAACATAAAAAGTAGGAAACTTAATTCTCTACAAAAAAGGTCTCTTAACATTTTGCCATAGCTCGCTTCGTTTCCGAGACATTTGCAGATTTATCTCAAGGGAAGGGGCCTGACGGACATATTTCGAGATATTTCTTCTTCTTGTTGTTCTTCTTCTGCACAGCTAAGCTGGAAGTTGCATTTGCGGCTCGCACTAGTGCACAGTTATCTCAAAGAAAGGGGCCACGGTGTTTCTGTATCTCTATTATGTTGGTGCGGCTTCGGAACTTTTAAATATCTCGATATATCTCGAAAACTACGCTTCTGATCAAAAAATATCATAGAACATAAAAAGTAGGAAACTTAATTCTCTACAAAAAAGGTCTCTTAACATTTTGCCATAGCTCGCTTCGTTTCCGAGATATTTGCATATTTATGTCAAGGGAAGGGGCCTGACGGACATATTTCGAGATATTTCTTCTTCTTGTTGTTCTTCTTCTGCACAGCTAAGCTGGAAGTGGCATTTGCGGCTCTCACTAGTGCAGAGTTATCTCAAAGAAAGGGGCCACGGTGTTTCTGTATCTCTATTATGTTGGTGCGGCTTCGGAACTTTTAAATATCTTGATATATCTCGAGAACTACGCATCTGATCAAAAAATATCATAGTCATAAAAAGTAGGAAACTTAATTCTCTACAAAAAAGGTCTCTTAACATTTTGCCATAGCTCGCTTCGTTTCCGAGATATTTGCAGATTTATCTCAAGGGAAGGGGCCTGACGGACATATTTCGAGATATTTCTTCTTCTTGTTGTTCTTCTTCCGCACAGCTAAGCTGGAAGTGGCATTTACAGCTCGCAATAGTGCAGAGTTATCTCAAAGAAAGGGGCCACGGTGTTTCTGTATCTCTATTATGTTGGTGTGGCTTCGGAACTTTTAAATATCTTGATATATCTCGAGAACTACGCATCTGATCAAAAAATATCATAGAACATAAATTGTAGGAAACATAATTCTCTACAAAAAAGGTCTCTTAACATTTTGCCATAGCTCGCTTCGTTTCCGAGATATTTGCAGATTTATCTCAAGGGAAGGGGCCTGACGGACATATTTCGAGATATTTCTTCTTCTTGTTGTTCTTCTTCTGCACAGCTAAGCTGGAAGTTGCATTTGCGGCTCGCACTAGTGCACAGTTATCTCAAAGAAAGGGGCCACGGTGTTTCTGTATCTCTATTATGTTGGTGCGGCTTCGGAACTTTTAAATATCTCGATATATCTCGAAAACTACGCATCTGATCAAAAAATATCAGAGAACATAAAAAGTAGGAAACTTAATTCTCTACAAAAAAGGTCTCTTAACATTTTGCCATAGCTCGCTTCGTTTCCGAGATATTTGCATATTTATGTCAAGGGAAGGGGCCTGACGGACATATTTCGAGATATTTCTTCTTCTTGTTGTTCTTCTTCTGCACAGCTAAGCTGGAAGTGGCATTTGCGGCTCTCACTAGTGCAGAGTTATCTCAAAGAAAGGGGCCACGGTGTTTCTGTATCTCTATTATGTTGGTGCGGCTTCGGAACTTTTAAATATCTCGATATATCTCGAAAACTACGCTTCTGATCAAAAAATATCATTGAACATAAATTGTAGGAAACATAATTCTCTACAAAAAAGGTCTCTTAACATTTTGCCATAGCTCGCTTCGTTTCCGAGATATTTGCAGATATATCTCAAGGGAAGGGGCCTGACGGACATATTTCGAGATATTTCTTCTTCTTGTTGTTCTTCTTCTGCACAGCTAAGCTGGAAGTGGCATTTACAGCTCGCAATAGTGAAGAGTTATCTCAAAGAAAGGGGCCACGGTGTTTCTGTATCTCTATTATGTTGGTGCGGCTTCGGAACTTTTAAATATCTTGATATATCTCGAGAACTACGCATCTGATCAAAAAATATCATAGAACATAAAAAGTAGGAAACTTAATTCTCTACAAAAAAGGTCTCTTAACATTTTGCCATAGCTCGCTTCGTTTCCGAGATATTTGCAGATTTATCTCAAGGGAAGGGGCCTGACGGACATATTTCGAGATATTTCTTCTTCTTGTTGTTCTTCTGCTGCACAGCTAAGCTGGAAGTGGCATTTGCAGCTCGCACTAGTGCAGAGTTATCTCAAAGAAAGGGGCCACGGTGTTTCTGTATCTCTATTATGTTGGTGCGGCTTCGGAACTTTTAAATATCTCGATATATGTCGAAAACTACGCTTCTCATCAAAAAATATCGTTGAACATAAATTGTAGGAAACATAATTCTCTACAAAAAAGGTCTCTTAACATTTTGCCATAGCTCGCTTCGTTTCCGAGATATTTGCAGATATATCTCAAGGGAAGGGGCCTGACGGACATATTTCGAGATATTTCTTCTTCTTGTTGTTCTTCTTCTGCACAGCTAAGCTGGAAGTGGCATTTACAGCTCGCAATAGTGCAGAGTTATCTCAAAGAAAGGGGCCACGGTGTTTCTGTATCTCTATTATGTTGGTGCGGCTTCGGAACTTTTAAATATCTTGATATATCTCGAGAACTACGCATCTGATCAAAAAATATCATAGAACATAAAAAGTAGGAAACTTAATTCTCTACAAAAAAGGTCTCTTAACATTTTGCCATAGCTCGCTTCGTTTCCGAGATATTTGCAGATTTATCTCAAGGGAAGGGGCCTGACGGACATATTTCGAGATATTTCTTCTTCTTGTTGTTCTTCTTCTGCACAGCTAAGCTGGAAGTGGCATTTGCAGCTCGCACTAGTGCAGAGTTATCTCAAAGAAAGGGGCCACGGTGTTTCTGTATCTCTATTATGTTGGTGCGGCTTCGGAACTTTTAAATATCTCGATATATCTCGAAAACTACGCATCTGATCAAAAAATATCAGAGAACGTAAAAAGTAGGAAACTTAATTCTCTACAAAAAAGGTCTCTTAACATTTTGCCATAGCTCGCTTCGTTTCCGAGATATTTGCATATTTATGTCAAGGGAAGGGGCCTGACGGACATATTTCGAGATATTTCTTCTTCTTGTTGTTCTTCTTCTGCACAGCTAAGCTGGAAGTGGCATTTGCGGCTCTCACTAGTGCAGAGTTATCTCAAAGAAAGGGGCCACGGTGTTTCTGTACCTCTATTATGTTGGTGCGGCTTCGGAACTTTTAAATATCTCGATATATCTCGAAAACTACGCTTCTGATCAAAAAATATCATTGAACATAAATTGTAGGAAACATAATTTTCTCCAAAATGGTCTCTTAACATTTTGCCATAGCTCGCTTCGTTTCCGAGATATTTGCAGATATATCTCAAGGGAAGGGGCCTGACGGACATATTTCGAGATATTTCTTCTTCTTGTTGTTCTTCTTCTGCACAGCTAAGCTGGAAGTGGCATTTACAGCTCGCAATAGTGCAGGGTTATCTCAAAGAAAGGGGCCACGGTGTTTCTGTATCTCTATTATGTTGGTGCGGCTTCGGAACTTTTAAATATCTTGATATATCTCGAGAACTACGCATCTGATCAAAAAATATCATAGAACATAAAAAGTAGGAAACTTAATTCTCTACAAAAAAGGTCTCTTAACATTTTGCCATAGCTCGCTTCGTTTCCGAGATATTTGCAGATTTATCTCAAGGGAAGGGGCCTGACGGACATATTTCGAGATATTTCTTCTTCTTGTTGTTCTTCTTCTGCACAGCTAAGCTGGAAGTGGCATTTGCAGCTCGCACTAGTGCAGAGTTATCTCAAAGAAAGGGGCCACGGTGTTTCTGTATCTCTATTATGTTGGTGCGGCTTCGGAACTTTTAAATATCTCGATATATCTCGAAAACTACGCTTCTGATCAAAAAATATCATTGAACATAAATTGTAGGAAACATAATTCTCTACAAAAAAGGTCTCTTAACATTTTGCCATAGCTCGCTTCGTTTCCGAGATATTTGCAGATTTATCTCAAGGGAAGGGGCCTGACGGACATATTTCGAGATATTTCTTCTTCTTGTTGTTCTTCTTCTGCACAGCTAAGCTGGAAGTGGCATTTGCAGCTCGCACTAGTGCAGAGTTATCTCAAAGAAAGGGGCCACGGTGTTTCTGTATCTCTATTATGTTGGTGCGGCTTCGGAACTTTTAAATATCTCGATATATCTCGAAAACTACGCTTCTGATCAAAAAATATCATTGAACATAAATTGTAGGAAACATAATTCTCTACAAAAAAGGTCTCTTAACATTTTGCCATAGCTCGCTTCGTTTCCGAGATATTTGCAGATATATCTCAAGGGAAGGGGCCTGACGGACATATTTCGAGATATTTCTTCTCCTTGTTGTTCTTCTTCTGCACAGCTAAGCTGCAAGTGGCATTTGCAGCTCGCACTAGTGCAGAGTTATCTCAAAGAAAGGGGCCACGGTGTTTCTGTATCTCTATTATGTTGGTGCGGCTTCGGAACTTTTAAATATCTCGATATATCTCGAAAACTACGCTTCTGAGCAAAAAATATCAGAGAACATAAAAAGTAGGAAACTTAATTCTCTACAAAAAAGGTCTCTTAACATTTTGCCATAGCTCGCTTCGTTTCCGAGATATTTGCAGATTCAGCTCAAAGGAACTGGCCTGACGGACATATTTCGAGATATTTCTTCTTCTTGTTGTTCTTCCTCTGCACAGCTAAGCTGGAAGTGGCATTTGCAGCTCGCAATAGTGCAGAGTTATCTCAAAGAAAGGGGCCACGGTGTTTCTGTATCTCTATTATGTTGGTGCGGCTTCGGAACTTTTAAATATCTTGATATATCTCGAGAACTACGCATCTGATCAAAAAATATCAGAGAACATAAAAAGTAGGAAACTTAATTCTCTACAAAAAAGGTCTCTTAACATTTTGCCATAGCTCGCTTCGTTTCCGAGATATTTGCATATTTATGTCAAGGGAAGGGGCCTGACGGACATATTTCGAGATATTTCTTCTTCTTGTTGTTCTTCTTCTGCACAGCTAAGCTGGAAGTGGCATTTGCGGCTCTCACTAGTGCAGAGTTATCTCAAAGAAAGGGGCCACGGTGTTTCTGTATCTCTATTATGTTGGTGCGGCTTCGGAACTTTTAAATATCTCGATATATCTCGGAAACTACGCTTCTGATCAAAAAATATCATAGAACATAAAAAGTAGGAAACTTAATTCTCTACAAAAAAGGTCTCTTAACATTTTGCCATAGCTCGTTTTGTTTCCGAGATATTTGCAGATTTATCTCAAGGGAAGGGGCCTGACGGACATATTTCGAGATATTTCTTCTTCTTGTTGTTCTTCTTCTGCACAGCTAAGCTGGAAGTGGCATTTACAGCTCGCAATAGTGCAGGGTTATCTCAAAGAAAGGGGCCACGGTGTTTCTGTATCTCTATTATGTTGGTGCGGCTTCGGAACTTTTAAATATCTTGATATATCTCGAGAACTACGCATCTGATCAAAAAATATCATAGAACATAAAAAGTAGGAAACTTAATTCTCTACAAAAAAGGTCTCTTAACATTTTGCCATAGCTCGCTTCGTTTCCGAGATATTTGCAGATTTATCTCAAGGGAAGGGGCCTGACGGACATATTTCGAGATATTTCTTCTTCTTGTTGTTCTTCTTCTGCACAGCTAAGCTGGAAGTGGCATTTGCAGCTCGCACTAGTGCAGAGTTATCTCAAAGAAAGGGGCCACGGTGTTTCTGTATCTCTATTATGTTGGTGCGGCTTCGGAACTTTTAAATATCTCGATATATCTCGAAAACTACGCTTCTGATCAAAAAATATCATTGAACATAAATTGTAGGAAACATAATTCTCTACAAAAAAGGTCTCTTAACATTTTGCCATAGCTCGCTTCGTTTCCGAGATATTTGCAGATATATCTCAAGGGAAGGGGCCTGACGGACATATTTCGAGATATTTCTTCTCCTTGTTGTTCTTCTTCTGCACAGCTAAGCTGGAAGTGGCATTTGCAGCTCGCACTAGTGCAGAGTTATCTCAAAGAAAGGGGCCACGGTGTTTCTGTATCTCTATTATGTTGGTGCGGCTTCGGAACTTTTAAATATCTCGATATATCTCGAAAACTACGCTTCTGATCAAAAAATATCATAGAACATAAAAAGTAGGAAACTTAATTCTCTACAAAAAAGGTCTCTTAACATTTTGCCATAGCTCGTTTCGTTTCCGAGATATTTGCAGATTTATCTCAAGGGAAGGGGCCTGACGGACATATTTCGAGATATTTCTTCTTCTTGTTGTTCTTCTTCTGCACAGCTAAGCTGGAAGTGGCATTTACAGCTCGCAATAGTGCAGAGTTATCTCAAAGAAAGGGGCCACGGTGTTTCTGTATCTCTATTATGTTGGTGTGGCTTCGGAACTTTTAAATATCTTGATATATCTCGAGAACTACGCATCTGATCAAAAAATATCATAGAACATAAATTGTAGGAAACATAATTCTCTACAAAAAAGGTCTCTTAACATTTTGCCATAGCTCGCTTCGTTTCCGAGATATTTGCAGATTCAGCTCAAAGGAACTGGCCTGACGGACATATTTCGAGATATTTCTTCTTCTTGTTGTTCTTCCTCTGCACAGCTAAGCTGGAAGTGACATTTGCAGCTCGCAATAGTGCAGAGTTATCTCAAAGAAAGGGGCCACGGTGTTTCTGTATCTCTATTGTGTTGGTGCGGCTTCGGAACTTTTAAATATCTCGATATATCTCGAAAACTACGCTTCTGATCAAAAAATATCATAGAACATAAAAAGTAGGAAACTTAATTCTCTACAAAAAAGGTCTCTTAACATTTTGCCATAGCTCGTTTCGTTTCCGAGATATTTGCAGATTTATCTCAAGGGAAGGGGCCTGACGGACATATTTCGAGATATTTCTTCTTCTTGTTGTTCTTCTTCTGCACAGCTAAGCTGGAAGTGGCATTTACAGCTCGCAATAGTGCAGAGTTATCTCAAAGAAAGGGGCCACGGTGTTTCTGTATCTCTATTATGTTGGTGTGGCTTCGGAACTTTTAAATATCTTGATATATCTCGAGAACTACGCATCTGATCAAAAAATATCATAGAACATAAATTGTAGGAAACATAATTCTCTACAAAAAAGGTCTCTTAACATTTTGCCATAGCTCGCTTCGTTTCCGAGATATTTGCAGATTCAGCTCAAAGGAACTGGCCTGACGGACATATTTCGAGATATTTCTTCTTCTTGTTGTTCTTCCTCTGCACAGCTAAGCTGGAAGTGACATTTGCAGCTCGCAATAGTGCAGAGTTATCTCAAAGAAAGGGGCCACGGTGTTTCTGTATCTCTATTATGTTGGTGCGGCTTCGGAACTTTTAAATATCTTGATATATCTCGAGAACTACGCATCTGATCAAAAAATATCATAGAACATAAAAAGTAGGAAACTTAATTCTCTACAAAAAAGGTCTCTTAACATTTTGCCATAGCTCGCTTCGTTTCCGAGACATTTGCAGATTTATCTCAAGGGAAGGGGCCTGACGGACATATTTCGAGATATTTCTTCTTCTTGTTGTTCTTCTTCTGCACAGCTAAGCTGGAAGTTGCATTTGCGGCTCGCACTAGTGCACAGTTATCTCAAAGAAAGGGGCCACGGTGTTTCTGTATCTCTATTATGTTGGTGCGGCTTCGGAACTTTTAAATATCTCGATATATCTCGAAAACTACGCTTCTGATCAAAAAATATCATAGAACATAAAAAGTAGGAAACTTAATTCTCTACAAAAAAGGTCTCTTAACATTTTGCCATAGCTCGCTTCGTTTCCGAGATATTTGCATATTTATGTCAAGGGAAGGGGCCTGACGGACATATTTCGAGATATTTCTTCTTCTTGTTGTTCTTCTTCTGCACAGCTAAGCTGGAAGTGGCATTTGCGGCTCTCACTAGTGCAGAGTTATCTCAAAGAAAGGGGCCACGGTGTTTCTGTATCTCTATTATGTTGGTGCGGCTTCGGAACTTTTAAATATCTTGATATATCTCGAGAACTACGCATCTGATCAAAAAATATCATAGAACATAAAAAGTAGGAAACTTAATTCTCTACAAAAAAGGTCTCTTAACATTTTGCCATAGCTCGCTTCGTTTCCGAGATATTTGCAGATTTATCTCAAGGGAAGGGGCCTGACGGACATATTTCGAGATATTTCTTCTTCTTGTTGTTCTTCTTCCGCACAGCTAAGCTGGAAGTGGCATTTACAGCTCGCAATAGTGCAGAGTTATCTCAAAGAAAGGGGCCACGGTGTTTCTGTATCTCTATTATGTTGGTGTGGCTTCGGAACTTTTAAATATCTTGATATATCTCGAGAACTACGCATCTGATCAAAAAATATCATAGAACATAAATTGTAGGAAACATAATTCTCTACAAAAAAGGTCTCTTAACATTTTGCCATAGCTCGCTTCGTTTCCGAGATATTTGCAGATTTATCTCAAGGGAAGGGGCCTGACGGACATATTTCGAGATATTTCTTCTTCTTGTTGTTCTTCTTCTGCACAGCTAAGCTGGAAGTTGCATTTGCGGCTCGCACTAGTGCACAGTTATCTCAAAGAAAGGGGCCACGGTGTTTCTGTATCTCTATTATGTTGGTGCGGCTTCGGAACTTTTAAATATCTCGATATATCTCGAAAACTACGCATCTGATCAAAAAATATCAGAGAACATAAAAAGTAGGCAACTTAATTCTCTACAAAAAAGGTCTCTTAACATTTTGCCATAGCTCGCTTCGTTTCCGAGATATTTGCATATTTATGTCAAGGGAAGGGGCCTGACGGACATATTTCGAGATATTTCTTCTTCTTGTTGTTCTTCTTCTGCACAGCTAAGCTGGAAGTGGCATTTGCGGCTCTCACTAGTGCAGAGTTATCTCAAAGAAAGGGGCCACGGTGTTTCTGTATCTCTATTATGTTGGTGCGGCTTCGGAACTTTTAAATATCTCGATATATCTCGAAAACTACGCTTCTGATCAAAAAATATCATTGAACATAAATTGTAGGAAACATAATTCTCTACAAAAAAGGTCTCTTAACATTTTGCCATAGCTCGCTTCGTTTCCGAGATATTTGCAGATATATCTCAAGGGAAGGGGCCTGACGGACATATTTCGAGATATTTCTTCTTCTTGTTGTTCTTCTTCTGCACAGCTAAGCTGGAAGTGGCATTTACAGCTCGCAATAGTGAAGAGTTATCTCAAAGAAAGGGGCCACGGTGTTTCTGTATCTCTATTATGTTGGTGCGGCTTCGGAACTTTTAAATATCTTGATATATCTCGAGAACTACGCATCTGATCAAAAAATATCATAGAACATAAAAAGTAGGAAACTTAATTCTCTACAAAAAAGGTCTCTTAACATTTTGCCATAGCTCGCTTCGTTTCCGAGATATTTGCAGATTTATCTCAAGGGAAGGGGCCTGACGGACATATTTCGAGATATTTCTTCTTCTTGTTGTTCTTCTGCTGCACAGCTAAGCTGGAAGTGGCATTTGCAGCTCGCACTAGTGCAGAGTTATCTCAAAGAAAGGGGCCACGGTGTTTCTGTATCTCTATTATGTTGGTGCGGCTTCGGAACTTTTAAATATCTCGATATATGTCGAAAACTACGCTTCTCATCAAAAAATATCGTTGAACATAAATTGTAGGAAACATAATTCTCTACAAAAAAGGTCTCTTAACATTTTGCCATAGCTCGCTTCGTTTCCGAGATATTTGCAGATATATCTCAAGGGAAGGGGCCTGACGGACATATTTCGAGATATTTCTTCTTCTTGTTGTTCTTCTTCTGCACAGCTAAGCTGGAAGTGGCATTTACAGCTCGCAATAGTGCAGAGTTATCTCAAAGAAAGGGGCCACGGTGTTTCTGTATCTCTATTATGTTGGTGCGGCTTCGGAACTTTTAAATATCTTGATATATCTCGAGAACTACGCATCTGATCAAAAAATATCATAGAACATAAAAAGTAGGAAACTTAATTCTCTACAAAAAAGGTCTCTTAACATTTTGCCATAGCTCGCTTCGTTTCCGAGATATTTGCAGATTTATCTCAAGGGAAGGGGCCTGACGGACATATTTCGAGATATTTCTTCTTCTTGTTGTTCTTCTTCTGCACAGCTAAGCTGGAAGTGGCATTTGCAGCTCGCACTAGTGCAGAGTTATCTCAAAGAAAGGGGCCACGGTGTTTCTGTATCTCTATTATGTTGGTGCGGCTTCGGAACTTTTAAATATCTCGATATATCTCGAAAACTACGCATCTGATCAAAAAATATCAGAGAACGTAAAAAGTAGGAAACTTAATTCTCTACAAAAAAGGTCTCTTAACATTTTGCCATAGCTCGCTTCGTTTCCGAGATATTTGCATATTTATGTCAAGGGAAGGGGCCTGACGGACATATTTCGAGATATTTCTTCTTCTTGTTGTTCTTCTTCTGCACAGCTAAGCTGGAAGTGGCATTTGCGGCTCTCACTAGTGCAGAGTTATCTCAAAGAAAGGGGCCACGGTGTTTCTGTACCTCTATTATGTTGGTGCGGCTTCGGAACTTTTAAATATCTCGATATATCTCGAAAACTACGCTTCTGATCAAAAAATATCATTGAACATAAATTGTAGGAAACATAATTTTCTCCAAAATGGTCTCTTAACATTTTGCCATAGCTCGCTTCGTTTCCGAGATATTTGCAGATATATCTCAAGGGAAGGGGCCTGACGGACATATTTCGAGATATTTCTTCTTCTTGTTGTTCTTCTTCTGCACAGCTAAGCTGGAAGTGGCATTTACAGCTCGCAATAGTGCAGGGTTATCTCAAAGAAAGGGGCCACGGTGTTTCTGTATCTCTATTATGTTGGTGCGGCTTCGGAACTTTTAAATATCTTGATATATCTCGAGAACTACGCATCTGATCAAAAAATATCATAGAACATAAAAAGTAGGAAACTTAATTCTCTACAAAAAAGGTCTCTTAACATTTTGCCATAGCTCGCTTCGTTTCCGAGATATTTGCAGATTTATCTCAAGGGAAGGGGCCTGACGGACATATTTCGAGATATTTCTTCTTCTTGTTGTTCTTCTTCTGCACAGCTAAGCTGGAAGTGGCATTTGCAGCTCGCACTAGTGCAGAGTTATCTCAAAGAAAGGGGCCACGGTGTTTCTGTATCTCTATTATGTTGGTGCGGCTTCGGAACTTTTAAATATCTCGATATATCTCGAAAACTACGCTTCTGATCAAAAAATATCATTGAACATAAATTGTAGGAAACATAATTCTCTACAAAAAAGGTCTCTTAACATTTTGCCATAGCTCGCTTCGTTTCCGAGATATTTGCAGATTTATCTCAAGGGAAGGGGCCTGACGGACATATTTCGAGATATTTCTTCTTCTTGTTGTTCTTCTTCTGCACAGCTAAGCTGGAAGTGGCATTTGCAGCTCGCACTAGTGCAGAGTTATCTCAAAGAAAGGGGCCACGGTGTTTCTGTATCTCTATTATGTTGGTGCGGCTTCGGAACTTTTAAATATCTCGATATATCTCGAAAACTACGCTTCTGATCAAAAAATATCATTGAACATAAATTGTAGGAAACATAATTCTCTACAAAAAAGGTCTCTTAACATTTTGCCATAGCTCGCTTCGTTTCCGAGATATTTGCAGATATATCTCAAGGGAAGGGGCCTGACGGACATATTTCGAGATATTTCTTCTCCTTGTTGTTCTTCTTCTGCACAGCTAAGCTGCAAGTGGCATTTGCAGCTCGCACTAGTGCAGAGTTATCTCAAAGAAAGGGGCCACGGTGTTTCTGTATCTCTATTATGTTGGTGCGGCTTCGGAACTTTTAAATATCTCGATATATCTCGAAAACTACGCTTCTGAGCAAAAAATATCAGAGAACATAAAAAGTAGGAAACTTAATTCTCTACAAAAAAGGTCTCTTAACATTTTGCCATAGCTCGCTTCGTTTCCGAGATATTTGCAGATTCAGCTCAAAGGAACTGGCCTGACGGACATATTTCGAGATATTTCTTCTTCTTGTTGTTCTTCCTCTGCACAGCTAAGCTGGAAGTGGCATTTGCAGCTCGCAATAGTGCAGAGTTATCTCAAAGAAAGGGGCCACGGTGTTTCTGTATCTCTATTATGTTGGTGCGGCTTCGGAACTTTTAAATATCTTGATATATCTCGAGAACTACGCATCTGATCAAAAAATATCAGAGAACATAAAAAGTAGGAAACTTAATTCTCTACAAAAAAGGTCTCTTAACATTTTGCCATAGCTCGCTTCGTTTCCGAGATATTTGCATATTTATGTCAAGGGAAGGGGCCTGACGGACATATTTCGAGATATTTCTTCTTCTTGTTGTTCTTCTTCTGCACAGCTAAGCTGGAAGTGGCATTTGCGGCTCTCACTAGTGCAGAGTTATCTCAAAGAAAGGGGCCACGGTGTTTCTGTATCTCTATTATGTTGGTGCGGCTTCGGAACTTTTAAATATCTCGATATATCTCGAAAACTACGCTTCTGATCAAAAAATATCATTGAACATAAATTGCAGGAAACATAATTCTCTACAAAAAAGGTCTCTTAACATTTTGCCATAGCTCGCTTCGTTTCCGAGATATTTGCAGATATATCTCAAGGGAAGGGGCCTGACGGACATATTTCGAGATATTTCTTCTTCTTGTTGTTCTTCTTCTGCACAGCTAAGCTGGAAGTGGCATTTACAGCTCGCAATAGTGAAGAGTTATCTCAAAGAAAGGGGCCACGGTGTTTCTGTATCTCTATTATGTTGGTGCGGCTTCGGAACTTTTAAATATCTCGATATATCTCGGAAACTACGCTTCTGATCAAAAAATATCATAGAACATAAAAAGTAGGAAACTTAATTCTCTACAAAAAAGGTCTCTTAACATTTTGCCATAGCTCGTTTTGTTTCCGAGATATTTGCAGATTTATCTCAAGGGAAGGGGCCTGACGGACATATTTCGAGATATTTCTTCTTCTTGTTGTTCTTCTTCTGCACAGCTAAGCTGGAAGTGGCATTTACAGCTCGCAATAGTGCAGGGTTATCTCAAAGAAAGGGGCCACGGTGTTTCTGTATCTCTATTATGTTGGTGCGGCTTCGGAACTTTTAAATATCTTGATATATCTCGAGAACTACGCATCTGATCAAAAAATATCATAGAACATAAAAAGTAGGAAACTTAATTCTCTACAAAAAAGGTCTCTTAACATTTTGCCATAGCTCGCTTCGTTTCCGAGATATTTGCAGATTTATCTCAAGGGAAGGGGCCTGACGGACATATTTCGAGATATTTCTTCTTCTTGTTGTTCTTCTTCTGCACAGCTAAGCTGGAAGTGGCATTTGCAGCTCGCACTAGTGCAGAGTTATCTCAAAGAAAGGGGCCACGGTGTTTCTGTATCTCTATTATGTTGGTGCGGCTTCGGAACTTTTAAATATCTCGATATATCTCGAAAACTACGCTTCTGATCAAAAAATATCATTGAACATAAATTGTAGGAAACATAATTCTCTACAAAAAAGGTCTCTTAACATTTTGCCATAGCTCGCTTCGTTTCCGAGATATTTGCAGATATATCTCAAGGGAAGGGGCCTGACGGACATATTTCGAGATATTTCTTCTCCTTGTTGTTCTTCTTCTGCACAGCTAAGCTGGAAGTGGCATTTGCAGCTCGCACTAGTGCAGAGTTATCTCAAAGAAAGGGGCCACGGTGTTTCTGTATCTCTATTATGTTGGTGCGGCTTCGGAACTTTTAAATATCTCGATATATCTCGAAAACTACGCTTCTGATCAAAAAATATCATAGAACATAAAAAGTAGGAAACTTAATTCTCTACAAAAAAGGTCTCTTAACATTTTGCCATAGCTCGTTTCGTTTCCGAGATATTTGCAGATTTATCTCAAGGGAAGGGGCCTGACGGACATATTTCGAGATATTTCTTCTTCTTGTTGTTCTTCTTCTGCACAGCTAAGCTGGAAGTGGCATTTACAGCTCGCAATAGTGCAGAGTTATCTCAAAGAAAGGGGCCACGGTGTTTCTGTATCTCTATTATGTTGGTGTGGCTTCGGAACTTTTAAATATCTTGATATATCTCGAGAACTACGCATCTGATCAAAAAATATCATAGAACATAAATTGTAGGAAACATAATTCTCTACAAAAAAGGTCTCTTAACATTTTGCCATAGCTCGCTTCGTTTCCGAGATATTTGCAGATTCAGCTCAAAGGAACTGGCCTGACGGACATATTTCGAGATATTTCTTCTTCTTGTTGTTCTTCCTCTGCACAGCTAAGCTGGAAGTGACATTTGCAGCTCGCAATAGTGCAGAGTTATCTCAAAGAAAGGGGCCACGGTGTTTCTGTATCTCTATTGTGTTGGTGCGGCTTCGGAACTTTTAAATATCTCGATATATCTCGAAAACTACGCTTCTGATCAAAAAATATCATAGAACATAAAAAGTAGGAAACTTAATTCTCTACAAAAAAGGTCTCTTAACATTTTGCCATAGCTCGTTTCGTTTCCGAGATATTTGCAGATTTATCTCAAGGGAAGGGGCCTGACGGACATATTTCGAGATATTTCTTCTTCTTGTTGTTCTTCTTCTGCACAGCTAAGCTGGAAGTGGCATTTACAGCTCGCAATAGTGCAGAGTTATCTCAAAGAAAGGGGCCACGGTGTTTCTGTATCTCTATTATGTTGGTGTGGCTTCGGAACTTTTAAATATCTTGATATATCTCGAGAACTACGCATCTGATCAAAAAATATCATAGAACATAAATTGTAGGAAACATAATTCTCTACAAAAAAGGTCTCTTAACATTTTGCCATAGCTCGCTTCGTTTCCGAGATATTTGCAGATTCAGCTCAAAGGAACTGGCCTGACGGACATATTTCGAGATATTTCTTCTTCTTGTTGTTCTTCCTCTGCACAGCTAAGCTGGAAGTGACATTTGCAGCTCGCAATAGTGCAGAGTTATCTCAAAGAAAGGGGCCACGGTGTTTCTGTATCTCTATTATGTTGGTGCGGCTTCGGAACTTTTAAATATCTTGATATATCTCGAGAACTACGCATCTGATCAAAAAATATCATAGAACATAAAAAGTAGGAAACTTAATTCTCTACAAAAAAGGTCTCTTAACATTTTGCCATAGCTCGCTTCGTTTCCGAGACATTTGCAGATTTATCTCAAGGGAAGGGGCCTGACGGACATATTTCGAGATATTTCTTCTTCTTGTTGTTCTTCTTCTGCACAGCTAAGCTGGAAGTTGCATTTGCGGCTCGCACTAGTGCACAGTTATCTCAAAGAAAGGGGCCACGGTGTTTCTGTATCTCTATTATGTTGGTGCGGCTTCGGAACTTTTAAATATCTCGATATATCTCGAAAACTACGCTTCTGATCAAAAAATATCATAGAACATAAAAAGTAGGAAACTTAATTCTCTACAAAAAAGGTCTCTTAACATTTTGCCATAGCTCGCTTCGTTTCCGAGATATTTGCATATTTATGTCAAGGGAAGGGGCCTGACGGACATATTTCGAGATATTTCTTCTTCTTGTTGTTCTTCTTCTGCACAGCTAAGCTGGAAGTGGCATTTGCGGCTCTCACTAGTGCAGAGTTATCTCAAAGAAAGGGGCCACGGTGTTTCTGTATCTCTATTATGTTGGTGCGGCTTCGGAACTTTTAAATATCTCGATATATCTCGAAAACTACGCTTCTGATCAAAAAATATCATTGAACATAAATTATAGGAAACATAATTCTCTACAAAAAAGGTCTCTTAACATTTTGCCATAGCTCGCTTCGTTTCCGAGATATTTGCAGATATATCTCAAGGGAAGGGGCCTGACGGACATATTTCGAGATATTTCTTCTTCTTGTTGTTCTTCTTCTGCACAGCTAAGCTGGAAGTGGCATTTACAGCTCGCAATAGTGCAGAGTTATCTCAAAGAAAGGGGCCACGGTGTTTCTGTATCTCTATTATATTGGTGCGGCTTCGGAACTTTTAAATATCTTGACATATCTCGAGAACTACGCATCTGATCAAAAAATATCATAGAACATAAAAAGTAGGAAACTTAATTCTCTACAAAAAAGGTCTCTAAACATTTTGCCATAGCTCGCTTCGTTTCCGAGATATTTGCAGATTTATCTCAAGGGAAGGGGCCTGACGGACATATTTCGAGATATTTCTTCTTCTTGTTGTTCTTCTTCTGCACAGCTAAGCTGGTAGTGGCATTCGCAGCTCGCACTAGTGCAGAGTTATCTCAAAGAAAGGGGCCACGGTGTTTCTGTATCTCTATTATGTTGGTGCGGCTTCGGAACTTTTAAATATCTCGATATATCTCGAAAACTACGCTTCTGATCAAAAAATATCATAGAACATAAAAAGTAGGAAACTTAATTCTCTACAAAAAAGGTCTCTTAACATTTTGCCATAGCTCGCTTCGTTTCCGAGATATTTGCAGATATATCTCAAGGGAAGGGGCCTGACGGACATATTTCGAGATATTTCTTCTTCTTGTTGTTCTTCTTCTGCACAGCTAAGCTGGAAGTGGCATTTACAGCTCGCAATAGTGCAGAGTTATCTCAAAGAAAGGGGCCACGGTGTTTCTGTATCTCTATTATATTGGTGCGGCTTCGGAACTTTTAAATATCTTGACATATCTCGAGAACTACGCATCTGATCAAAAAATATCATAGAACATAAAAAGTAGGAAACTTAATTCTCTACAAAAAAGGTCTCTAAACATTTTGCCATAGCTCGCTTCGTTTCCGAGATATTTGCAGATTTATCTCAAGGGAAGGGGCCTGACGGACATATTTCGAGATATTTCTTCTTCTTGTTGTTCTTCTTCTGCACAGCTAAGCTGGAAGTGGCATTCGCAGCTCGCACTAGTGCAGAGTTATCTCAAAGAAAGGGGCCACGGTGTTTCTGTATCTCTATTATGTTGGTGCGGCTTCGGAACTTTTAAATATCTCGATATATCTCGAAAACTACGCTTCTGATCAAAAAATATCATAGAACATAAAAAGTAGGAAACTTAATTCTCTACAAAAAAGGTCTCTTAACATTTTGCCATAGCTCGTTTCGTTTCCGAGATATTTGCAGATTTATCTCAAGGGAAGGGGCCTGACGGACATATTTCGAGATATTTCTTCTTCTTGTTGTTCTTCTTCTGCACAGCTAAGCTGGAAGTGGCATTTACAGCTCGCAATAGTGCAGAGTTATCTCAAAGAAAGGGGCCACGGTGTTTCTGTATCTCTATTATGTTGGTGTGGCTTCGGAACTTTTAAATATCTTGATATATCTCGAGAACTACGCATCTGATCAAAAAATATCATAGAACATAAATTGTAGGAAACATAATTCTCTACAAAAAAGGTCTCTTAACATTTTGCCATAGCTCGCTTCGTTTCCGAGACATTTGCAGATTTATCTCAAGGGAAGGGGCCTGACGGACATATTTCGAGATATTTCTTCTTCTTGTTGTTCTTCTTCTGCACAGCTAAGCTGGAAGTGGCATTCGCAGCTCGCACTAGTGCAGAGTTATCTCAAAGAAAGGGGCCACGGTGTTTCTGTATCTCTATTATGTTGGTGCGGCTTCGGAACTTTTAAATATCTCGATATATCTCGAAAACTACGCTTCTGATCAAAAAATATCATAGAACATAAAAAGTAGGAAACTTAATTCTCTACAAAAAAGGTCTCTTAACATTTTGCCATAGCTCGTTTCGTTTCCGAGATATTTGCAGATTTATCTCAAGGGAAGGGGCCTGACGGACATATTTCGAGATATTTCTTCTTCTTGTTGTTCTTCTTCTGCACAGCTAAGCTGGAAGTGGCATTTACAGCTCGCAATAGTGCAGAGTTATCTCAAAGAAAGGGGCCACGGTGTTTCTGTATCTCTATTATGTTGGTGTGGCTTCGGAACTTTTAAATATCTTGATATATCTCGAGAACTACGCATCTGATCAAAAAATATCATAGAACATAAATTGTAGGAAACATAATTCTCTACAAAAAAGGTCTCTTAACATTTTGCCATAGCTCGCTTCGTTTCCGAGATATTTGCAGATTTATCTCAAGGGAAGGGGCCTGACGGACATATTTCGAGATATTTCTTCTTCTTGTTGTTCTTCTTCTGCACAGCTAAGCTGGAAGTGGCATTTGCAGCTCGCACTAGTGCAGAGTTATCTCAAAGAAAGGGGCCACGGTGTTTCTGTATCTCTATTATGTTGGTGCGGCTTCGGAACTTTTAAATATCTCGATATATCTCGAAAACTACGCTTCTCATCAAAAAATATCATTGAACATAAATTGTAGGAAACATAATTCTCTACAAAAAAGGTCTCTTAACATTTTGCCATAGCTCGCTTCGTTTCCGAGATATTTGCAGATATATCTCAAGGGAAGGGGCCTGACGGACATATTTCGAGATATTTCTTCTTCTTGTTGTTCTTCTTCTGCACAGCTAAGCTGGAAGTGGCATTTACAGCTCGCAATAGTGCAGAGTTATCTCAAAGAAAGGGGCCACGGTGTTTCTGTATCTCTATTATGTTGGTGCGGCTTCGGAACTTTTAAATATCTTGATATATCTCGAGAACTACGCATCTGATCAAAAAATATCATAGAACATAAAAAGTAGGAAACTTAATTCTCTACAAAAAAGGTCTCTTAACATTTTGCCATAGCTCGCTTCGTTTCCGAGATATTTGCAGATTTATCTCAAGGGAAGGGGCCTGACGGACATATTTCGAGATATTTCTTCTTCTTGTTGTTCTTCTTCTGCACAGCTAAGCTGGAAGTGGCATTTGCAGCTCGCACTAGTGCAGAGTTATCTCAAAGAAAGGGGCCACGGTGTTTCTGTATCTCTATTATGTTGGTGCGGCTTCGGAACTTTTAAATATCTCGATATATCTCGAAAACTACGCTTCTGATCAAAAAATATCATAGAACATAAAAAGTAGGAAACTTAATTCTCTACAAAAAAGGTCTCTTAACATTTTGCCATAGCTCGTTTCGTTTCCGAGATATTTGCAGATTTATCTCAAGGGAAGGGGCCTGACGGACATATTTCGAGATATTTCTTCTTCTTGTTGTTCTTCTTCTGCACAGCTAAGCTGGAAGTGGCATTTACAGCTCGCAATAGTGCAGAGTTATCTCAAAGAAAGGGGCCACGGTGTTTCTGCATCTCTATTATGTTGGTGTGGCTTCGGAACTTTTAAATATCTTGATATATCTCGAGAACTACGCTTCTGATCAAAAAATATCATAGAACATAAATTGTAGGAAACATAATTCTCTACAAAAAACGTCTCTTAACATTTTGCCATAGATCGCTTCGTTTCCGAGATATTTGCAGATTCAGCTCAAAGGAACTGGCCTGACGGACATATTTCGAGATATTTCTTCTTCTTGTTGTTCTTCCTCTGCACAGCTAAGCTGGAAGTGGCATTTGCAGCTCGCAATAGTGCAGAGTTATCTCAAAGAAAGGGGCCACGGTGTTTCTGTATCTCTATTATGTTGGTGCGGCTTCGGAACTTTTAAATATCTTGATATATCTCGAGAACTACGCATCTGATCAAAAAATATCATAGAACATAAAAAGTAGGAAACTTAATTCTCTACAAAAAAGGTCTCTTAACATTTTGCCATAGCTCGCTTCGTTTCCGAGACATTTGCAGATTTATCTCAAGGGAAGGGGCCTGACGGACATATTTCGAGATATTTCTTCTTCTTGTTGTTCTTCTTCTGCACAGCTAAGCTGGAAGTTGCATTTGCGGCTCGCACTAGTGCACAGTTATCTCAAAGAAAGGGGCCACGGTGTTTCTGTATCTCTATTATGTTGGTGCGGCTTCGGAACTTTTAAATATCTCGATATATCTCGAAAACTACGCTTCTGATCAAAAAATATCATAGAACATACAAAGTAGGAAACTTAATTCTCTACAAAAAAGGTCTCTTAACATTTTGCCATAGCTCGCTTCGTTTCCGAGTTATTTGCATATTTATGTCAAGGGAAGGGGCCTGACGGACATATTTCGAGATATTTCTTCTTCTTGTTGTTCTTCTTCTGCACAGCTAAGCTGGAAGTGGCATTTGCGGCTCTCACTAGTGCAGAGTTATCTCAAAGAAAGGGGCCACGGTGTTTCTGTATCTCTATTATGTTGGTGCGGCTTCGGAACTTTTAAATATCTCGATATATCTCGAAAACTACGCTTCTGATCAAAAAATATCATTGAACATAAATTGTAGGAAACATAATTCTCTACAAAAAAGGTCTCTTAACATTTTGCCATAGCTCGCTTCGTTTCCGAGATATTTGCAGATATATCTCAAGGGAAGGGGCCTGACGGACATATTTCGAGATATTTCTTCTTCTTGTTGTTCTTCTTCTGCACAGCTAAGCTGGAAGTGGCATTTACAGCTCGCAATAGTGCAGAGTTATCTCAAAGAAAGGGGCCACGTTGTTTCTGTATCTCTATTATATTGGTGCGGCTTCGGAACTTTTAAATATCTTGATATATCTCGAGAACTACGCATCTGATCAAAAAATATCATACAACATAAAAAGTAGGAAACTTAATTCTCTACAAAAAAGGTCTCTTAACATTTTGCCATAGCTCGCTTCGTTTCCGAGATATTTGCAGATTTATCTCAAGGGAAGGGGCCTGACGGACATATTTCGAGATATTTCTTCTTCTTGTTGTTCTTCTTCTGCACAGCTAAGCTGGAAGTGGCATTTGCAGCTCGCACTAGTGCAGAGTTATCTCAAAGAAAGGGGCCACGGTGTTTCTGTATCTCTATTATGTTGGTGCGGCTTCGGAACTTTTAAATATCTCGATATATCTCGAAAACTACGCTTCTGATCAAAAAATATCATAGAACATAAAAAGTAGGAAACTTAATTCTCTACAAAAAAGGTCTCTTAACATTTTGCCATAGCTCGTTTCGTTTCCGAGATATTTGCAGATTTATCTCAAGGGAAGGGGCCTGACGGACATATTTCGAGATATTTCTTCTTCTTGTTGTTCTTCTTCTGCACAGCTAAGCTGGAAGTGGCATTTACAGCTCGCAATAGTGCAGAGTTATCTCAAAGAAAGGGGCCACGGTGTTTCTGCATCTCTATTATGTTGGTGTGGCTTCGGAACTTTTAAATATCTTGATATATCTCGAGAACTACGCTTCTGATCAAAAAATATCATAGAACATAAATTGTAGGAAACATAATTCTCTACAAAAAACGTCTCTTAACATTTTGCCATAGATCGCTTCGTTTCCGAGATATTTGCAGATTCAGCTCAAAGGAACTGGCCTGACGGACATATTTCGAGATATTTCTTCTTCTTGTTGTTCTTCCTCTGCACAGCTAAGCTGGAAGTGGCATTTGCAGCTCGCAATAGTGCAGAGTTATCTCAAAGAAAGGGGCCACGGTGTTTCTGTATCTCTATTATGTTGGTGCGGCTTCGGAACTTTTAAATATCTTGATATATCTCGAGAACTACGCATCTGATCAAAAAATATCATAGAACATAAAAAGTAGGAAACTTAATTCTCTACAAAAAAGGTCTCTTAACATTTTGCCATAGCTCGCTTCGTTTCCGAGACATTTGCAGATTTATCTCAAGGGAAGGGGCCTGACGGACATATTTCGAGATATTTCTTCTTCTTGTTGTTCTTCTTCTGCACAGCTAAGCTGGAAGTTGCATTTGCGGCTCGCACTAGTGCACAGTTATCTCAAAGAAAGGGGCCACGGTGTTTCTGTATCTCTATTATGTTGGTGCGGCTTCGGAACTTTTAAATATCTCGATATATCTCGAAAACTACGCTTCTGATCAAAAAATATCATAGAACATAAAAAGTAGGAAACTTAATTCTCTACGAAAAAGGTCTCTTAACATTTTGCCATAGCTCCCTTCGTTTCCGAGTTATTTGCATATTTATGTCAAGGGAAGGGGCCTGACGGACATATTTCGAGATATTTCTTCTTCTTGTTGTTCTTCTTCTGCACAGCTAAGCTGGAAGTGGCATTTGCGGCTCTCACTAGTGCAGAGTTATCTCAAAGAAAGGGGCCACGGTGTTTCTGTATCTCTATTATGTTGGTGCGGCTTCGGAACTTTTAAATATCTCGATATATCTCGAAAACTACGCTTCTGATCAAAAAATATCATTGAACATAAATTGTAGGAAACATAATTCTCTACAAAAAAGGTCTCTTAACATTTTGCCATAGCTCGCTTCGTTTCCGAGATATTTGCAGATATATCTCAAGGGAAGGGGCCTGACGGACATATTTCGAGATATTTCTTCTTCTTGTTGTTCTTCTTCTGCACAGCTAAGCTGGAAGTGGCATTTACAGCTCGCAATAGTGCAGAGTTATCTCAAAGAAAGGGGCCACGTTGTTTCTGTATCTCTATTATATTGGTGCGGCTTCGGAACTTTTAAATATCTTGATATATCTCGAGAACTACGCATCTGATCAAAAAATATCATACAACATAAAAAGTAGGAAACTTAATTCTCTACAAAAAAGGTCTCTTAACATTTTGCCATAGCTCGCTTCGTTTCCGAGATATTTGCAGATTTATCTCAAGGGAAGGGGCCTGACGGACATATTTCGAGATATTTCTTCTTCTTGTTGTTCTTCTTCTGCACAGCTAAGCTGGAAGTGGCATTTGCAGCTCGCACTAGTGCAGAGTTATCTCAAAGAAAGGGGCCACGGTGTTTCTGTATCTCTATTATGTTGGTGCGGCTTCGGAACTTTTAAATATCTCGATATATCTCGAAAACTACGCTTCTGATCAAAAAATATCATAGAACATAAAAAGTAGGAAACTTAATTCTCTACAAAAAAGGTCTCTTAACATTTTGCCATAGCTCGTTTCGTTTCCGAGATATTTGCAGATTTATCTCAAGGGAAGGGGCCTGACGGGCATATTTCGAGATATTTCTTCTTCTTGTTGTTCTTCTTCTGCACAGCTAAGCTGGAAGTTGCATTTGCGGCTCGCACTAGTGCACAGTTATCTCAAAGAAAGGGGCCACGGTGTTTCTGTATCTCTATTATGTTGGTGCGGCTTCGGAACTTTTAAATATCTCGATATATCTCGAGAACTACGCATCTGATCAAAAAATATCATAGAACATAAATTGTAGGAAACATAATTCTCTACAAAAAACGTCTCTTAACATTTTGCCATAGATCGCTTCGTTTCCGAGATATTTGCAGATTCAGCTCAAAGGAACTGGCCTGACGGACATATTTCGAGATATTTCTTCTTCTTGTTGTTCTTCCTCTGCACAGCTAAGCTGGAAGTGGCATTTGCAGCTCGCAATAGTGCAGAGTTATCTCAAAGAAAGGGGCCACGGTGTTTCTGTATCTCTACTATGTTGGTGCGGCTTCGGAACTTTTAAATATCTTGATATATCTCGAGAACTACGCATCTGATCAAAAAATATCATAGAACATAAAAAGTAGGAAACTTAATTCTCTACAAAAAAGGTCTCTTAACATTTTGCCATAGCTCGCTTCGTTTCCGAGACATTTGCAGATTTATCTCAAGGGAAGGGGCCTGACGGACATATTTCGAGATATTTCTTCTTCTTGTTGTTCTTCTTCTGCACAGCTAAGCTGGAAGTGGCATTTGCGGCTCGCACTAGTGCAGAGTTATCTCAAAGAAAGGGGCCACGGTGTTTCTGTATCTCTATTATGTTGGTGCGGCTTCGGAACTTTTAAATATCTCGATATATCTCGAAAACTACGCTTCTGATCAAAAAATATCATAGAACATAAATTGTAGGAAACATAATTCTCTACAAAAAAGGTCTCTTAACATTTTGCCATAGCTCGCTTCGTTTCCGAGATATTTGCAGATATATCTCAAGGGAAGGGGCCTGACGGACATATTTCGAGATACTTCTTCTTCTTGTTGTTCTTCTTCTGCACAGCTAAGCTGGAAGTGGCATTTGCAGCTCGCAATAGTGCAGAGTTATCTCATAGAAAGGGGCAACGGAGTTTCTGTATCTCTATTATGTTGGTGCGGCTTCGGAACTTTTAAATATCTTGATATATCTCGAGAACTACGCATCTGATCAAAAAATATCATAGAACATAAAAAGTAGGAAACTTAATTCTCTACAAAAAAGGTCTCTTAACATTTTGCCATAGCTCGCTTCGTTTCCGAGACATTTGCAGATTTATCTCAAGGGAAGGGGCCTGACGGACATATTTCTAGATATTTCTTCTTCTTGTTGTTCTTCTTCTGCACAGCTAAGCTGGAAGTTGCATTTGCGGCTCGCACTAGTGCACAGTTATCTCAAAGAAAGGGGCCACGGTGTTTCTGTATCTCTATTATGTTGGTGCGGCTTCGGAACTTTTAAATATCTCGATATATCTCGAAAACTACGCTTCTGATCAAAAAATATCATAGAACATAAAAAGTAGGAAACTTAATTCTCTACAAAAAAGGTCTCTTAACATTTTGCCATAGCTCGCTTCGTTTCCGAGATATTTGCATATTTATCTCAAGGGAAGGGGCCTGACGGTCATACTTCGAGATATTTCTTCTTCTTGTTGTTCTTCTTCTGCACAGCTAAGCTGGAAGTGGCATTTGCGGCTCTCACTAGTGCAGAGTTATCTCAAAGAAAGGGGCCACGGTGTTTCTGTATCTCTATTATGTTGGTGCGGCTTCGGAACTTTTAAATATCTCGATATATCTCGAAAACTACGCTTCTGATCAAAAAATATCATTGAACATAAATTGTAGGAAACATAATTCTCTACAAAAAAGGTCTCTTAACATTTTGCCATAGCTCGCTTCGTTTCCGAGATATTTGCAGATATATCTCAAGGGAAGGGGCCTGACGGACATATTTCGAGATATTTCTTCTTCTTGTTGTTCTTCTTCTGCACAGCTAAGCTGGAAGTGGCATTTACAGCTCGCAATAGTGCAGAGTTATCTCAAAGAAAGGGGCCACGGTGTTTCTGTATCTCTATTATATTGGTGCGGCTTCGGAACTTTTAAATATCTTGATATATCTCGAGAACTACGCATCTGATCAAAAAATATCATAGAACATAAAAAGTAGGAAACTTAATTCTCTACAAAAAAGGTCTCTTAACATTTTGCCATAGCTCGCTTCGTTTCCGAGATATTTGCAGATTTATCTCAAGGGAAGGGGCCTGACGGACATATTTCGAGATATTTCTTCTTCTTGTTGTTCTTCTTCTGCACTGCTAAGCTGGAAGTTGCATTTGCGGCTCGCACTAGTGCACAGTTATCTCAAAGAAAGGGGCCACGGTGTTTCTGTATCTCTATTATGTTGGTGCGGCTTCGGAACTTTTAAATATCTCGATATATCTCGAAAACTACGCTTCTGATCAAAAAATATCATAGAACATACAAAGTAGGAAACTTAATTCTCTACAAAAAAGGTCTCTTAACATTTTGCCATAGCTCGCTTCGTTTCCGAGTTATTTGCATATTTATGTCAAGGGAAGGGGCCTGACGGACATATTTCGAGATATTTCTTCTTCTTGTTGTTCTTCTTCTGCACAGCTAAGCTGGAAGTGGCATTTGCGGCTCTCACTAGTGCAGAGTTATCTCAAAGAAAGGGGCCACGGTGTTTCTGTATCTCTATTATGTTGGTGCGGCTTCGGAACTTTTAAATATCTCGATATATCTCGAAAACTACGCTTCTGATCAAAAAATATCATTGAACATAAATTGTAGGAAACATAATTCTCTACAAAAAAGGTCTCTTAACATTTTGCCATAGCTCGCTTCGTTTCCGAGATATTTGCAGATATATCTCAAGGGAAGGGGCCTGACGGACATATTTCGAGATATTTCTTCTTCTTGTTGTTCTTCTTCTGCACAGCTAAGCTGGAAGTGGCATTTACAGCTCGCAATAGTGCAGAGTTATCTCAAAGAAAGGGGCCACGTTGTTTCTGTATCTCTATTATATTGGTGCGGCTTCGGAACTTTTAAATATCTTGATATATCTCGAGAACTACGCATCTGATCAAAAAATATCATACAACATAAAAAGTAGGAAACTTAATTCTCTACAAAAAAGGTCTCTTAACATTTTGCCATAGCTCGCTTCGTTTCCGAGATATTTGCAGATTTATCTCAAGGGAAGGGGCCTGACGGACATATTTCGAGATATTTCTTCTTCTTGTTGTTCTTCTTCTGCACAGCTAAGCTGGAAGTGGCATTTGCAGCTCGCACTAGTGCAGAGTTATCTCAAAGAAAGGGGCCACGGTGTTTCTGTATCTCTATTATGTTGGTGCGGCTTCGGAACTTTTAAATATCTCGATATATCTCGAAAACTACGCTTCTGATCAAAAAATATCATAGAACATAAAAAGTAGGAAACTTAATTCTCTACAAAAAAGGTCTCTTGACATTTTGCCATAGCTCGTTTCGTTTCCGAGATATTTGCAGATTTATCTCAAGTGAAGGGGCCTGACGGACATATTTCGAGATATTTCTTCTTCTTGTTGTTCTTCTTCTGCACAGCTAAGCTGGAAGTGGCATTTACAGCTCGCAATAGTGCAGAGTTATCTCAAAGAAAGGGGCCACGGTGTTTCTGCATCTCTATTATGTTGGTGTGGCTTCGGAACTTTTAAATATCTTGATATATCTCGAGAACTACGCTTCTGATCAAAAAATATCATAGAACATAAATTGTAGGAAACATAATTCTCTACAAAAAACGTCTCTTAACATTTTGCCATAGATCGCTTCGTTTCCGAGATATTTGCAGATTCAGCTCAAAGGAACTGGCCTGACGGACATATTTCGAGATATTTCTTCTTCTTGTTGTTCTTCCTCTGCACAGCTAAGCTGGAAGTGGCATTTGCAGCTCGCAATAGTGCAGAGTTATCTCAAAGAAAGGGGCCACGGTGTTTCTGTATCTCTATTATGTTGGTGCGGCTTCGGAACTTTTAAATATCTTGATATATCTCGAGAACTACGCATCTGATCAAAAAATATCATAGAACATAAAAAGTAGGAAACTTAATTCTCTACAAAAAAGGTCTCTTAACATTTTGCCATAGCTCGCTTCGTTTCCGAGACATTTGCAGATTTATCTCAAGGGAAGGGGCCTGACGGACATATTTCGAGATATTTCTTCTTCTTGTTGTTCTTCTTCTGCACAGCTAAGCTGGAAGTTGCATTTGCGGCTCGCACTAGTGCACAGTTATCTCAAAGAAAGGGGCCACGGTGTTTCTGTATCTCTATTATGTTGGTGCGGCTTCGGAACTTTTAAATATCTCGATATATCTCGAAAACTACGCTTCTGATCAAAAAATATCATAGAACATAAAAAGTAGGAAACTTAATTCTCTACGAAAAAGGTCTCTTAACATTTTGCCATAGCTCGCTTCGTTTCCGAGTTATTTGCATATTTATGTCAAGGGAAGGGGCCTGACGGACATATTTCGAGATATTTCTTCTTCTTGTTGTTCTTCTTCTGCACAGCTAAGCTGGAAGTGGCATTTGCGGCTCTCACTAGTGCAGAGTTATCTCAAAGAAAGGGGCCACGGTGTTTCTGTATCTCTATTATGTTGGTGCGGCTTCGGAACTTTTAAATATCTCGATATATCTCGAAAACTACGCTTCTGATCAAAAAATATCATTGAACATAAATTGTAGGAAACATAATTCTCTACAAAAAAGGTCTCTTAACATTTTGCCATAGCTCGCTTCGTTTCCGAGATATTTGCAGATATATCTCAAGGGAAGGGGCCTGACGGACATATTTCGAGATATTTCTTCTTCTTGTTGTTCTTCTTCTGCACAGCTAAGCTGGAAGTGGCATTTACAGCTCGCAATAGTGCAGAGTTATCTCAAAGAAAGGGGCCACGTTGTTTCTGTATCTCTATTATATTGGTGCGGCTTCGGAACTTTTAAATATCTTGATATATCTCGAGAACTACGCATCTGATCAAAAAATATCATACAACATAAAAAGTAGGAAACTTAATTCTCTACAAAAAAGGTCTCTTAACATTTTGCCATAGCTCGCTTCGTTTCCGAGATATTTGCAGATTTATCTCAAGGGAAGGGGCCTGACGGACATATTTCGAGATATTTCTTCTTCTTGTTGTTCTTCTTCTGCACAGCTAAGCTGGAAGTGGCATTTGCAGCTCGCACTAGTGCAGAGTTATCTCAAAGAAAGGGGCCACGGTGTTTCTGTATCTCTATTATGTTGGTGCGGCTTCGGAACTTTTAAATATCTCGATATATCTCGAAAACTACGCTTCTGATCAAAAAATATCATAGAACATAAAAAGTAGGAAACTTAATTCTCTACAAAAAAGGTCTCTTAACATTTTGCCATAGCTCGTTTCGTTTCCGAGATATTTGCAGATTTATCTCAAGGGAAGGGGCCTGACGGACATATTTCGAGATATTTCTTCTTCTTGTTGTTCTTCTTCTGCACAGCTAAGCTGGAAGTTGCATTTGCGGCTCGCACTAGTGCACAGTTATCTCAAAGAAAGGGGCCACGGTGTTTCTGTATCTCTATTATGTTGGTGCGGCTTCGGAACTTTTAAATATCTCGATATATCTCGAGAACTACGCATCTGATCAAAAAATATCATAGAACATAAATTGTAGGAAACATAATTCTCTACAAAAAACGTCTCTTAACATTTTGCCATAGATCGCTTCGTTTCCGAGATATTTGCAGATTCAGCTCAAAGGAACTGGCCTGACGGACATATTTCGAGATATTTCTTCTTCTTGTTGTTCTTCCTCTGCACAGCTAAGCTGGAAGTGGCATTTGCAGCTCGCAATAGTGCAGAGTTATCTCAAAGAAAGGGGCCACGGTGTTTCTGTATCTCTACTATGTTGGTGCGGCTTCGGAACTTTTAAATATCTTGATATATCTCGAGAACTACGCATCTGATCAAAAAATATCATAGAACATAAAAAGTAGGAAACTTAATTCTCTACAAAAAAGGTCTCTTAACATTTTGCCATAGCTCGCTTCGTTTCCGAGACATTTGCAGATTTATCTCAAGGGAAGGGGCCTGACGGACATATTTCGAGATATTTCTTCTTCTTGTTGTTCTTCTTCTGCACAGCTAAGCTGGAAGTGGCATTTGCGGCTCGCACTAGTGCAGAGTTATCTCAAAGAAAGGGGCCACGGTGTTTCTGTATCTCTATTATGTTGGTGCGGCTTCGGAACTTTTAAATATCTCGATATATCTCGAAAACTACGCTTCTGATCAAAAAATATCATAGAACATAAATTGTAGGAAACATAATTCTCTACAAAAAAGGTCTCTTAACATTTTGCCATAGCTCGCTTCGTTTCCGAGATATTTGCAGATATATCTCAAGGGAAGGGGCCTGACGGACATATTTCGAGATACTTCTTCTTCTTGTTGTTCTTCTTCTGCACAGCTAAGCTGGAAGTGGCATTTGCAGCTCGCAATAGTGCAGAGTTATCTCATAGAAAGGGGCAACGGAGTTTCTGTATCTCTATTATGTTGGTGCGGCTTCGGAACTTTTAAATATCTTGATATATCTCGAGAACTACGCATCTGATCAAAAAATATCATAGAACATAAAAAGTAGGAAACTTAATTCTCTACAAAAAAGGTCTCTTAACATTTTGCCATAGCTCGCTTCGTTTCCGAGACATTTGCAGATTTATCTCAAGGGAAGGGGCCTGACGGACATATTTCTAGATATTTCTTCTTCTTGTTGTTCTTCTTCTGCACAGCTAAGCTGGAAGTTGCATTTGCGGCTCGCACTAGTGCACAGTTATCTCAAAGAAAGGGGCCACGGTGTTTCTGTATCTCTATTATGTTGGTGCGGCTTCGGAACTTTTAAATATCTCGATATATCTCGAAAACTACGCTTCTGATCAAAAAATATCATAGAACATAAAAAGTAGGAAACTTAATTCTCTACAAAAAAGGTCTCTTAACATTTTGCCATAGCTCGCTTCGTTTCCGAGATATTTGCATATTTATCTCAAGGGAAGGGGCCTGACGGTCATACTTCGAGATATTTCTTCTTCTTGTTGTTCTTCTTCTGCACAGCTAAGCTGGAAGTGGCATTTGCGGCTCTCACTAGTGCAGAGTTATCTCAAAGAAGGGGGCCACGGTGTTTCTGTATCTCTATTATGTTGGTGCGGCTTCGGAACTTTTAAATATCTCGATATATCTCGAAAATTACGCTTCTGATCAAAAAATATCATTGAACATAAATTGTAGGAAACATAATTCTCTACAAAAAAGGTCTCTTAACATTTTGCCATAGCTCGCTTCGTTTCCGAGATATTTGCAGATATATCTCAAGGGAAGGGGCCTGACGGACATATTTCGAGATATTTCTTCTTCTTGTTGTTCTTCTTCTGCACAGCTAAGCTGGAAGTGGCATTTACAGCTCGCAATAGTGCAGAGTTATCTCAAAGAAAGGGGCCACGGTGTTTCTGTATCTCTATTATATTGGTGCGGCTTCGGAACTTTTAAATATCTTGATATATCTCGAGAACTACGCATCTGATCAAAAAATATCATAGAACATAAAAAGTAGGAAACTTAATTCTCTACAAAAAAGGTCTCTTAACATTTTGCCATAGCTCGCTTCGTTTCCGAGATATTTGCAGATTTATCTCAAGGGAAGGGGCCTGACGGACATATTTCGAGATATTTCTTCTTCTTGTTGTTCTTCTTCTGCACAGCTAAGCTGGAAGTCGCATTTGCAGCTCGCACTAGTGCAGAGTTATCTCAAAGAAAGGGGCCACGGTGTTTCTGTATCTCTATTATGTTTGTGCGGCTTCGGAACTTTTAAATATCTCGATATATCTCGAAAACTACGCTTCTGATCAAAAAATATCATAGAACATAAAAAGTAGGAAACTTAATTCTCTACAAAAAAGGTTTCTTAACATTTTGCCATAGCTCGCTTCGTTTCCGAGATATTTGCATATTTATCTCAAGGGAAGGGGCCTGACGGACATATTTCGAGATATTTCTTCTTCTTGTTGTTCTTCTTCTGCACAGCTAAGCTGGAAGTGGCATTTGCGGCTCTCACTAGTGCAGAGTTATCTCAAAGAAAGGGGCCACGGTGTTTCTGTATCTCTATTATGTTGGTGCGGCTTCGGAACTTTTAAATATCTTGATATATCTCGAGAACTACGCATCTGATCAAAAAATATCATAGAACATAAGAAGTAGGAAACTTAATTCTCTACAAAAAAGGTCTCTTAACATTTTGCCATAGCTCGCTTCGTTTCCGAGATATTTGCAGATTTGTCTCAAGGGAAGGGGCCTGACGGACATATTTCGAGATATTTCTTCTTCTTGTTGTTCTTCTTCTGCACAGCTAAGCTGGAAGTGGCATTTGCAGCTCGCACTAGTGCAGAGTTATCTCAAAGAAAGGGGCCACGGTGTTTCTGTATCTCTATTATGTTGGTGCGGCTTCGGAACTTTTAAATATCTCGATATATCTCGAAAACTACGCTTCTGATCAAAAAATATCATAGAACATATAAAGTAGGAAACTTAATTCTCTACAAAAAAGGTCTCTTAACATTTTGCCATAGCTCGCTTCGTTTCCGAGATATTTGCATATTTATCTCAAGGGAAGGGGCCTGACGGTCATATTTCGAGATATTTCTTCTTCTTGTTGTTCTTCTTCTGCACAGCTAAGCTGGAAGTGGCATTTGCGGCTCTCACTAGTGCAGAGTTATCTCAAAGAAAGGGGCCACGGTGTTTCTGTATCTCTATTATGTTGGTGCGGCTTCGGAACTTTTAAATATCTCGATATATCTCGAAAACTACGCTTCTGATCAAAAAATATCATTGAACATAAATTGTAGGAAACATAATTCTCTACAAAAAAGGTCTCTTAACATTTTGCCATAGCTCGCTTCGTTTCCGAGATATTTGCAGATATATCTCAAGGGAAGGGGCCTGACGGACATATTTCGAGATATTTCTTCTTCTTGTTGTTCTTCTTCTGCACAGCTAAGCTGGAAGTGGCATTTACAGCTCGCAATAGTGCAGAGTTATCTCAAAGAAAGGGGCCACGGTGTTTCTGTATCTCTATTATATTGTTGCGGCTTCGGAACTTTTAAATATCTTGATATATCTCGAGAACTACGCATCTGATCAAAAAATATCATAGAACATAAAAAGTAGGAAACTTAATTCTCTACAAAAAAGGTCTCTTAACATTTTGCCATAGCTCGATTCGTTTCCGAGATATTTGCAGATTTATCTCAAGGGAAGGGGCCTGACGGACATATTTCGAGATATTTCTTCTTCTTGTTGTTCTTCTTCTGCACAGCTAAGCTGGAAGTCGCATTTGCAGCTCGCATTAGTGCAGAGTTATCTCAAAGAAAGGGGCCACGGTGTTTCTGTATCTCTATTATGTTGGTGCGGCTTCGGAACTTTTAAATATCTCGATATATCTCGAAAACTACGCTTCTGATCAAAAAATATCATAGAACATAAAAAGTAGGAAACTTAATTCTCTACAAAAAAGGTCTCTTAACATTTTGCCATAGCTCGTTTCGTTTCCGAGATATTTGCAGATTTATCTCAAGGGAAGGGGCCTGACGGACATATTTCGAGATATTTCTTCTTCTTGTTGTTCTTCCTCTGCACAGCTAAGCTGGAAGTGGCATTTGCAGCTCGCAATAGTGCAGAGTTATCTCAAAGAAAGGGGCCACGGTGTTTCTGTATCTCTATTATGTTGGTGCGGCTTCGGAACTTTTAAATATCTTGATATATCTCGAGAACTACGCATCTGATCAAAAAATATCATAGAACATAAAAAGTAGGAAACTTAATTCTCTACAAAAAAGGTCTCTTAACATTTTGCCATAGCTCGCTTCGTTTCCGAGACATTTGCAGATTTATCTCAAGGGAAGGGGCCTGACGGACATATTTCGAGATATTTCTTCTTCTTGTTGTTCTTCTTCTGCACAGCTAAGCTGGAAGTTGCATTTGCGGCTCGCACTAGTGCACAGTTATCTCAAAGAAAGGGGCCACGGTGTTTCTGTATCTCTATTATGTTGGTGCGGCTTCGGAACTTTTAAATATCTCGATATATCTCGAAAACTACGCTTCTGACCAAAAAATATCATAGAACATAAAAAGTAGGAAACTTAATTCTCTACAAAAAAGGTCTCTTAACATTTTGCCATAGCTCGCTTCGTTTCCGAGATATTTGCATATTTATCTCAAGGGAAGGGGCCTGACGGACATATTTCGAGATATTTCTTCTTCTTGTTGTTCTTCTTCTGCACAGCTAAGCTGGAAGTGGCATTTGCGGCTCTCACTAGTGCAGAGTTATCTCAAAGAAAGGGGCCACGGTGTTTCTGTATCTCTATTATGTTGGTGCGGCTTCGGAACTTTTAAATATCTTGATATATCTCGAGAACTACGCATCTGATCAAAAAATATCATAGAACATAAGAAGTAGGAAACTTAATTCTCTACAAAAAAGGTCTCTTAACATTTTGCCATAGCTCGCTTCGTTTCCGAGATATTTGCAGATTTGTCTCAAGGGAAGGGGCCTGACGGACATATTTCGAGATATTTCTTCTTCTTGTTGTTCTTCTTCTGCACAGCTAAGCTGGAAGTGGCATTTGCAGCTCGCACTAGTGCAGAGTTATCTCAAAGAAAGGGGCCACGGTGTTTCTGTATCTCTATTATGTTGGTGCGGCTTCGGAACTTTTAAATATCTCGATATATCTCGAAAACTACGCTTCTGATCAAAAAATATCATAGAACATAAAAAGTAGGAAACTTAATTCTCTACAAAAAAGGTCTCTTAACATTTTGCCATAGCTTGTTTGGTTTCCGAGATATTTGCAGATTTATCTCAAGGGAAGGGGCCTGACGGACATATTTCGAGATATTTCTTCTTCTTGTTGTTCTTCTTCTGCACAGCTAAGCTGGAAGTGGCATTTACAGCTCGCAATAGTGCAGAGTTATCTCAAAGAAAGGGGCCACGGTGTTTCTGTATCTCTATTATGTTGGTGTGGCTTCGGAACTTTTAAATATCTTGATATATCTCGAGAACTACGCATCTGATCAAAAAATATCATAGAACATAAATTGTAGGAAACATAATTCTCTACAAAAAAGGTCTCTTAACATTTTGCCATAGCTCGCTTCGTTTCCGAGATATTTGCAGATTTATCTCAAGGGAAGGGGCCTGACGGACATATTTCGAGATATTTCTTCTTCTTGTTGTTCTTCTTCTGCACAGCTAAGCTGGAAGTGGCATTTGCGGCTCGCACTGGTGCAGAGTTATCTCAAAGAAAGGGGCCACGGTGTTTCTGTATCCCTATTATGTTGGTGCGGCTTCGGAACTTTTAAATATCTTGATATATCTCGAGAACTACGCATCTGATCAAAAAATATCATAGAACATAAAAAGTAGGAAACTTAATTCTCTACAAAAAAGGTCTCTTAACATTTTGCCATAGCTCGCTTCGTTTCCGAGACATTTGCAGATTTATCTCAAGGGAAGGGGCCTGACCGACATATTTCGAGATATTTCTTCTTCTTGTTGTTCTTCTTCTGCACAGCTAAGTTGGAAGTTGCATTTGCGGCTCGCACTAGTGCACAGTTATCTCAAAGAAAGGGGCCACGGTGTTTCTGTATCTCTATTATGTTGGTGCGTCTTCGGAGCTTTTAAATATCTCGATATATCTCGAAAACTACGCTTCTGATCAAAAAATATCATAGAACATAAATTGTAGGAAACATAATTCTCCACAAAAAACGTCTCTTAACATTTTGCCATAGCTCGCTTCGTTTCCGAGATATTTGCAGATTCAGCTCAAAGGAACTGGCCTGACGGACATATTTCGAGATATTTCTTCTTCTTGTTGTTCTTCCTCTGCACAGCTAAGCTGGAACTGGCATTTGCGGCTCGCACTAGTGCAGAGTTATCTCAAAGAAAGGGGCCACGGTGTTTCTGTATCTCTATTATGTTGGTGCGGCTTCGGAACTTTTAAATATCTCGATATATCTCGAAAACTACGCTTCTGATCAAAAAATATCATACAACATAAATTGTAGGAAACATAATTCTCTACAAAAAAGGTCTCTTAACATTTTCCCATAGCTCGCTTCGTTTCCGAGATATTTGCAGATTCAGCTCAAAGGAACTGGCCTGACGGACATATTTCGAGATATTTCTTCTTCTTGTTGTTCTTCCTCTGCACAGCTAAGCTGGAAGTGGCATTTGCAGCTCGCAATAGTGCAGAGTTATCTCAAAGAAAGGGGCCACGGTGTTTCTGTATCTCTATTATGTTGGTGCGGTTTCGGAACTTTTAAATATCTTGATATATCTCGAGAACTACGCATCTGATCAAAAAATATCATAGAACAGAAAAAGTAGGAAACATAATTCTCTACAAAAAAGGTCTCTTAACATTTTGCCATAGCTCGCTTCGTTTCCGAGATATTTGCAGATTTATCTCAAGGGAAGGGGCCTGACGGACGTATTTCGAGATATTTCTTCTTCTTGTTGTTCTTCTTCTGCACAGCTAAGCTCGAAGCGGCATTTGCAGCTCGCAATAGTGCAGAGTTATCTCAAAGAAAGAGGCCACGGTGTTTCTGTACCTCTATTATGTTGGTGCAGCTTCGGAACTTTTAAGTATCTTGATATATCTCGAGAACTACGCATCTGATCAAAAAATATCATCGAACATAAAAAGTAGGAAACTTAATTCTCTACAAAAAAGGTCTCTTAACATTTTGCCATAGCTCGCTTCGTTTCCGAGATATTTGCAGATTTATCTCAAGGGAAGTGGCCTGACGGACATATTTCGAGATATTTCTTCTTCTTGTTGTTCTTGTTCTGCACAGCTAAGCTGGAAGTGGCATTTGCAGCTCGCAATAGTGCAGAGTTATCCCAAAGAAAGGCGCCACGGTGTTTCTGTATCTCTATTATGTTGGTGCGGCTTCGGAACTTTTAAATATCTTGATATATCTCGAGAACTACGCATCTGATCAAAAAATATCATACTACATAAAAAGTAGGAAACTTAATTCTCTACAAGAAAGGTCTCTAAACATTTTGCCATAGCTCGCTTCGTTTCCGAGATATTTGCAGATTTATCTCAAGGGAAGGGGCCTGACGGACATATTTCGAGATATTTCTTCTTCTTGTTGTTCTTCTTCTGCACAGCTAAGCTGGAAGTGGCATTTGCAGCTCGCAATAGTGCAGAGTTATCTCAAAGAGAGGGGCCACGGTGTTTCTGTATCTCTATTATGTTGGTGCGGCTTCGGAACTTTTAAATATCTTGATATATCTCGAGAACTACGCATCTCATCAAAAAATATCATAGATGATAAAAAGTAGGAAACTTAATTCTCTACAAAAAAGGTCTCTTAACATTTCGCCATAGCTCGCTTCGTTTCCGAGATATTTGCAGATATATCTCAAGGGAAGGGGCCTGACGGACATATTTCGAGATATTTCTTCTTCTTGTTGTTCTTCTTCTGCACAGCTAAGCTGGAAGTGGCATTTGCGGCTCGCACTAGTGCACAGTTATCTCAAAGAAAGGGGCCACGGTGTTTCTGTATCTCTATTATGTTGGTGCGTCTTCGGAACTTTTAAATATCTCGATATATCTCGAAAACTACGCTTCTGATCAAAAAATATCATAGAACATAAATTGTAGGAAACATAATTCTCTACACAAAACGTCTCTTAACATTTTGCCATAGCTCGCTTCGTTTCCGAGATATTTGCAGATTCAGCTCAAAGGAACTGGCCTGACGGACATATTTCGAGATATTTCTTCTTCTTGTTGTTCTTCCTCTGCACAGCTAAGCTGGAAGTGGCATTTGCAGCTCGCAATAGTGCAGAGTCATCTCAAAGAAAGGGGCCACGGTGTTTCTGTATCTCTATTATGTTGGTGCGGTTTCGGAACTTTTAAATATCTTGATATATCTCGAGAACTACGCATCTGATCAAAAAATATCATAGAGCATAAAAAGTAGGAAACTTAATTCTCTACAAAAAAGGTCTCTTAACATTTTGCCATAGCTCGCTTCGTTTCCGAGATATTTGCAGATTTATCTCAAGGGAAGGGGCCTGACGGACGTATTTCGAGATATTTCCTCTTCTTGTTGTTCTTCTTCTGCACAGCTAAGCTGGAAGTGGCATTTGCGGCTCGCACTAGTGCAGAGTTATCTCAAAGAAAGGGGCCACGGTGTTTCTGTATCTCTATTATGTTGGTGCGGCTTCGGAACTTTTAAATATCTCGATATATCTCGAAAACTACGCTTCAGATCAAAAAATATCATAGAACATAAAAAGTAGGAAACTTAATTCTCTACAGAAAAGGTCTCTTAACATTTTGCCATAGCTCGCTTCGTTTCCGAGATATTTGCAGATTTATCTCAAGGGAAGTGGCCTGACGGACATATTTCGAGATATTTCTTCTTCTTGTTGTTCTTGTTCTGCACAGCTAAGCTGGAAGTGGCATTTGCAGCTCGCAATAGTGCAGAGTTATCTCAAAGAGAGGGGCCACGGTGTTTCTGTATCTCTATTATGTTGGTGCGGCTTCGGAACTTTTAAATATCTTGATATATCTCGAGAACTACGCATCTCATCAAAAAATATCATAGAAGATAAAAAGTAGGAAACTTAATTCTCTACAAAAAAGGTCTCTTAACATTTCGCCATAGCTCGCTTCGTTTCCGAGATATTTGCAGATATATCTCAAGGGAAGGGGCCTGACGGACATATTTCGAGATATTTCTTCTTCTTGTTGTTCTTCTTCTGCACAGCTAAGCTGGAAGTGGCATTTGCGGCTCGCACTAGTGCAGAGTTATCTCAAAGAAAGGGGCCACGGTGTTTCTGTATCTCTATTATGTTGGTGCGGTTTCGGAACTTTTAAATATCTTGATATATCTCGAGAACTACGCATCTGATCAAAAAATATCATAGAACATAAAAAGTAGGAAACTTAATTCTCTACAAAAAACGTCTCTTAACATTTTGCCATAGCTCGCTTCGTTTCCGAGATATTTGCAGATTCAGCTCAAAGGAACTGGCCTGACGGACATATTTCGAGATATTTCTTCTTCTTGTTGTTCTTCCTCTGCACAGCTAAGCTGGAAGTGTCATTTGCAGCTCGCAATAGTGCAGAGTTATCTCAAAGAAAGGGGCCACGGTGTTTCTGTATCTCTATTATGTTGGTGCGTCTTCGGAACTTTTAAATATCTCGATATATCTCGAAAACTACGCTTCTGATCAAAAAATATCATAGAACATAAATTGTAGGAAACATAATTCTCTACACAAAACGGCTCTTAACATTTTGCCATAGCTCGCTTCGTTTCCGAGATATTTGCAGATTCAGCTCAAAGGAACTGGCCTGACGGACATATTTCGAGATATTTCTTCTTCTTGTTGTTCTTCCTCTGCACAGCTAAGCTGGAAGTGGCATTTGCAGCTCGCAATAGTGCAGAGTTATCTCAAAGAAAGGGGCCACGGTGTTTCTGTATCTCTATTATGTTGGTGCGGTTTCGGAACTTGTAAATATCTTGATATATCTCGAGAACTACGCATCTGATCAAAAAATATCATAGAACATAAAAAGTAGGAAACTTAATTCTCTACAAAAAAGGTCTCTTAACATTTTGCCATAGCTCGCTTCGTTTCCGAGATATTTGCAGATTTATCTCAAGGGAAGGGGCCTGACGGACGTATTTCGAGATATTTCCTCTTCTTGTTGTTCTTCTTCTGCACAGCTAAGCTGGAAGTGGCATTTGCGGCTCGCACTAGTGCAGAGTTATCTCAAAGAAAGGGGCCACGGTGTTTCTGTATCTCTATTATGTTGGTGCGGCTTCGGAACTTTTAAATATCTTGATATATCTCGAGAACTACGCATCTGATCAAAAAATATCATACTACATAAAAAGTAGGAAACTTAATTCTCTACAAGAAAGGTCTCTAAACATTTTGCCATAGCTCGCTTCGTTTCCGAGATATTTGCAGATTTATCTCAAGGGAAGGGGCCTGACGGACATATTTCGAGATATTTCTTCTTCTGCACAGCTAAGCTGGAAGCGGCATTTGCAGCTCGCAATAGTGCAGAGTTATCTCAAAGAGAGGGGCCACGGTGTTTCTGTATCTCTATTATGTTGGTGCGTCTTCGGAACTTTTAAATATCTCGATATATCTCGAAAACTACGCTTCTGATCAAAAAATATCATAGAACATAAATTGTAGGAAACATAATTCTCTACAAAAAACGTCTCTTAACATTTTGCCATAGCTCGCTTCGTTTCCGAGATATTTGCAGATTCAGCTCAAAGGAACTGGCCTGACGGACATATTTCGAGATATTTCTTCTTCTTGTTGTTCTTCCTCTGCACAGCTAAGCTGGAAGTGGCATTTGCAGCTCGCAATAGTGCAGAGTTATCTCAAAGAAAGGGGCCACGGTGTTTCTGTATCTCTATTATGTTGGTGCGGCTTCGGAACTTTTAAGTATCTTGATATATCTCGAGAACTACGCATCTGATCAAAAAATATCATAGAACATAAAAAGTAGGAAACTTAATTCTCTACAAAAAAGGTCTCTTAACATTTTGCCATAGCTCGCTTCGTTTCCGAGATATTTGCAGATTTATCTCAAGGGAAGGGGTCTGGCGGACATATTTCGAGATATTTCTTCTTCTTGTTGTTCTTCTTCTGCACAGCTAAGCTCGAAGCGGCATTTGCAGCTCGCAATAGTGCAGAGTTATCTCAAAGAAAGAGGCCACGGTGTTTCTGTACCTCTATTATGTTGGTGCAGCTTCGGAACTTTTAAGTATCTTGATATATCTCGAGAACTACGCATCTGATCAAAAAATATCATCGAACATAAAAAGTAGGAAACTTAATTCTCTACAAAAAAGGTCTCTTAACATTTTGCCATAGCTCGCTTCGTTTCCGAGATATTTGCAGATTTATCTCAAGGGAAGTGGCCTGACGGACATATTTCGAGATATTTCTTCTTCTTGTTGTTCTTCTTCTGCACAGCTAAGCTGGAAGTGGCATTTGCAGCTCGCAATAGTGCAGAGTTATCCCAAAGAAAGGGGCCACGGTGTTTCTGTATCTCTATTATGTTGGTGCGGCTTCGGAACTTTTAAATATCTTGATATATCTCGAGAACTACGCATCTGATCAAAAAATATCATACTACATAAAAAGTAGGAAACTTAATTCTCTACAAGAAAGGTCTCCAAACATTTTGCCATAGCTCGCTTCGTTTCCGAGATATTTGCAGATTTATCTCAAGGGAAGGGGCCTGACGGACATATTTCGAGATATTTCTTCTTCTTGTTGTTCTTCTTCTGCACAGCTAAGCTGGAAGTGGCATTTGCAGCTCGCAATAGTGCAGAGTTATCTCAAAGAGAGGGGCCACGGTGTTTCTGTATCTCTATTATGTTGGTGCGGCTTCGGAACTTTTAAATATCTTGATATATCTCGAGAACTACGCATCTCATCAAAAAATATCATAGAAGATAAAAAGTAGGAAACTTAATTCTCTACAAAAAAGGTCTCTTAACATTTCGCCATAGCTCGCTTCGTTTCCGAGATATTTGCAGATATATCTCAAGGGAAGGGGCCTGACGGACATATTTCGAGATATTTCTTCTTCTTGTTGTTCTTCTTCTGCACAGCTAAGCTGGAAGTGGCATTTGCGGCTCGCACTAGTGCACAGTTATCTCAAAGAAAGGGGCCACGGTGTTTCTGTATCTCTATTATGTTGCTGCGTCTTCGGAACTTTTAAATATCTCGATATATCTCGAAAACTACGCTTCTGATCAAAAAATATCATAGAACATAAATTGTAGGAAACATAATTCTCTACACAAAACGTCTCTTAACATTTTGCCATAGCTCGCTTCGTTTCCGAGATATTTGCAGATTCAGCTCAAAGGAACTGGCCTGACGGACATATTTCGAGATATTTCTTCTTCTTGTTGTTCTTCCTCTGCACAGCTAAGCTGGAAGTGGCATTTGCAGCTCGCAATAGTGCAGAGTCATCTCAAAGAAAGGGGCCACGGTGTTTCTGTATCTCTATTATGTTGGTGCGGTTTCGGAACTTTGAAATATCTTGATATATCTCGAGAACTACGCATCTGATCAAAAAATATCATAGAGCATAAAAAGTAGGAAACTTAATTCTCTACAAAAAAGGTCTCTTAACATTTTGCCATAGCTCGCTTCGTTTCCGAGATATTTGCAGATTTATCTCAAGGGAAGGGGCCTGACGGACGTATTTCGAGATATTTCCTCTTCTTGTTGTTCTTCTTCTGCACAGCTAAGCTGGAAGTGGCATTTGCGGCTCGCACTAGTGCAGAGTTATCTCAAAGAAAGGGGCCACGGTGTTTCTGTATCTCTATTATGTTGGTGCGGCTTCGGAACTTTTAAATATCTCGATATATCTCGAAAACTACGCTTCAGATCAAAAAATATCATAGAACATAAAAAGTAGGAAACTTAATTCTCTACAGAAAAGGTCTCTTAACATTTTGCCATAGCTCGCTTCGTTTCCGAGATATTTGCAGATTTATCTCAAGGGAAGTGGCCTGACGGACATATTTCGAGATATTTCTTCTTCTTGTTGTTCTTGTTCTGCACAGCTAAGCTGGAAGTGGCATTTGCAGCTCGCAATAGTGCAGAGTTATCTCAAAGAGAGGGGCCACGGTGTTTCTGTATCTCTATTATGTTGGTGCGGCTTCGGAACTTTTAAATATCTTGATATATCTCGAGAACTACGCATCTCATCAAAAAATATCATAGAAGATAAAAAGTAGGAAACTTAATTCTCTACAAAAAAGGTCTCTTAACATTTCGCCATAGCTCGCTTCGTTTCCGAGATATTTGCAGATATATCTCAAGGGAAGGGGCCTGACGGACATATTTCGAGATATTTCTTCTTCTTGTTGTTCTTCTTCTGCACAGCTAAGCTGGAAGTGGCATTTGCGGCTCGCACTAGTGCAGAGTTATCTCAAAGAAAGGGGCCACGGTGTTTCTGTATCTCTATTATGTTGGTGCGGTTTCGGAACTTTTAAATATCTTGATATATCTCGAGAACTACGCATCTGATCAAAAAATATCATAGAACATAAAAAGTAGGAAACTTAATTCTCTACAAAAAACGTCTCTTAACATTTTGCCATAGCTCGCTTCGTTTCCGAGATATTTGCAGATTCAGCTCAAAGGAACTGGCCTGACGGACATATTTCGAGATATTTCTTCTTCTTGTTGTTCTTCCTCTGCACAGCTAAGCTGGAAGTGTCATTTGCAGCTCGCAATAGTGCAGAGTTATCTCAAAGAAAGGGGCCACGGTGTTTCTGTATCTCTATTATGTTGGTGCGTCTTCGGAACTTTTAAATATCTCGATATATCTCGAAAACTACGCTTCTGATCAAAAAATATCATAGAACATAAATTGTAGGAAACATAATTCTCTACACAAAACGGCTCTTAACATTTTGCCATAGCTCGCTTCGTTTCCGAGATATTTGCAGATTCAGCTCAAAGGAACTGGCCTGACGGACATATTTCGTGATATTTCTTCTTCTTGTTGTTCTTCCTCTGCACAGCTAAGCTGGAAGTGGCATTTGCAGCTCGCAATAGTGCAGAGTTATCTCAAAGAAAGGGGCCACGGTGTTTCTGTATCTCTATTATGTTGGTGCGGTTTCGGAACTTTTAAATATCTTGATATATCTCGAGAACTACGCATCTGATCAAAAAATATCATAGAACATAAAAAGTAGGAAACTTAATTCTCTACAAAAAAGGTCTCTTAACATTTTGCCATAGCTCGCTTCGTTTCCGAGATATTTGCAGATTTATCTCAAGGGAAGGGGCCTGACGGACGTATTTCGAGATATTTCCTCTTCTTGTTGTTCTTCTTCTGCACAGCTAAGCTGGAAGTGGCATTTGCGGCTCGCACTAGTGCAGAGTTATCTCAAAGAAAGGGGCCACGGTGTTTCTGTATCTCTATTATGTTGGTGCGGCTTCGGAACTTTTAAATATCTCGATATATCTCGAAAACTACGCTTCTGATCAAAAAATATCATAGAACATAAAAAGTAGGAAACTTAATTCTCTACAAAAAAGGTCTCTTAACATTTTGCCATAGCGCGCTTCGTTTCCGAGATATTTGCAGATTTATCTCAAGGGAAGGGGCCTAACGGACATATTTCGAGATATTTCTTCTTCTTGTTGTTCTTCTTCTGCACAGCTAAACTGGAAGTGGCATTTCCAGCTCGCAATAGTGCAGAGTTATCTCAAAGAAAGGGGCCACGGTGTTTCTGTATCTCGATTATGTTGGTGCAGCTTCGGAACTTTTAAATATCTTGATATATCTCGAGAACTACGCATCTGATCAAAAAATATCATCGAACATAAAAAGTAGGAAACTTAATTCTCTACAAAAAAGGTCTCTTAACATTTTGCCATAGCTCGCTTCGTTTCCGAGATATTTGCAGATTTATCTCAAGGGAAGTGGCCTGACGGACATATTTCGAGATATTTCTTCTTCTTGTTGTTCTTGTTCTGCACAGCTAAGCTGGAAGTGGCATTTGCAGCTCGCAATAGTGCAGAGTTATCCCAAAGAAAGGGGCCACGGTGTTTCTGTATCTCTATTATGTTGGTGCGGCTTCGGAACTTTTAAATATCTTGATATATCTCGAGAACTACGCATCTGATCAAAAAATATCATACTACATAAAAAGTAGGAAACTTAATTCTCTACAAGAAAGGTCTCTAAACATTTTGCCATAGCTCGCTTCGTTTCCGAGATATTTGCAGATTTATCTCAAGGGAAGGGGCCTGACGGACATATTTCGAGATATTTCTTCTTCTGCACAGCTAAGCTGGAAGCGGCATTTGCAGCTCGCAATAGTGCAGAGTTATCTCAAAGAGAGGGGCCGCGGTGTTTCTGTATCTCTATTATGTTGGTGCGTCTTCGGAACTTTTAAATATCTCGATATATCTCGAAAACTACGCTTCTGATCAAAAAATATCATAGAACATAAATTGTAGGAAACATAATTCTCTACAAAAAACGTCTCTTAACATTTTGCCATAGCTCGCTTCGTTTCCGAGATATTTGCAGATTCAGCTCAAAGGAACTGGCCTGACGGACATATTTCGAGATATTTCTTCTTCTTGTTGTTCTTCCTCTGCACAGCTAAGCTGGAAGTGGCATTTGCAGCTCGCAATAGTGCAGAGTTATCTCAAAGAAAGGGGCCACGGTGTTTCTGTATCTCTATTATGTTGGTGCGGCTTCGGAACTTATAAATATCTTGATATATCTCGAGAACTACGCATCTGATCAAAAAATATCATAGAACATAAAAAGTAGGAAACTTAATTCTCTACAAAAAAGGTCTCTTAACATTTTGCCATAGCTCGCTTCGTTTCCGAGATATTTGCAGATTTATCTCAAGGGAATGGCCTGACGGACATATTTCGAGATATTTCTTCTTCTTGTTGTTCTTCTTCTACACAGCTAAGCTGGAAGTGGCATTTGCGGCTCGCACTAGTGCAGAGTTATCTCAAAGAAAGGGGCCACGGTGTTTCTGTATCTCTATTATGTTGGTGCGGCTTCGGAACTTTTAAATATCTCGATATATCTCGAAAACTACGCTTCTGCTCAAAAAATATCATAGAACATAAATTGTAGGAAACATAATTCTCTACAAAAAAGGTCTCTTAATATTTTGCCATAGCTCGCTTCGTTTCCGAGATATTTGCAGATATATCTCAAGGGAAGGGGCCTGACGGACATATTTCGAGATATTTCTTCTTCTTGTTGTTCTTCTTCTGCACAGCTAAGCTGGAAGTGGCATTTACAGCTCGCAATAGTGCAGAGTTATCTCAAAGAAAGGGGCCACGGTGTTTCTGTACCTCTATTATGTTGGTGCGGCTTCGGAACTTTTAAATATCTTGATATATCTCGAGAACTACGCATCTGATCAAAAAATACCATAGAACATGAAAAGTAGGAAACTTAATTCTCTACAAAAAAGGTCTCTTAACATTTTGCCATAGCTCTCTTCGTTTCCGAGATATTTGCAGATTTATCTCAAGGGAAGGGGCCTGACGGACATATTTCGAGATATTTCTTCTTCTTGTTGTTCTTCTTCTGCACAGCTAAGCTGGAAGTGGCATTTGCGGCTCGCACTGGTGCACAGTTATCTCAAAGAAAGGGGCCACGGTGTTTCTGTATATCTATTATGTTGGTGCGTCTTCGGAACTTTTAAATATCTCGATATATCTCGAAAACTACGCTTCTGATCAAAAAATATCATAGAACATAAATTGTAGGAAACATAATTCTCTACAAAAAACGTCTCTCAACATTTTGCCATAGCTCGCTTCGTTTCCGAGATATTTGCAGATTCAGCTCAAAGGAACTGGCCTGACGGACATATTTCGATATATTTCTTCTTCTTGTTGTCCTTCCTCTGCACAGCTAAGCTGGAAGTGGCATTTGCAGCTCGCAATAGTGCAGAGTTATCTCAAAGAAAGGGGCCACGGTGTTTCTGTATCTCTATTATGTTGGTGCGGCTTCGGAACTTTTAAATATCTTGATATATCTCGAGAACTACGCATCTCATCAAAAAATATTATAGAACATAAAAAGTAGGAAACTTCATTCTCTACAAAAAAGGTCTCTTAACATTTTGCCATAGCTCGCTTCGTTTCCGAGATATTTGCATATTTATCTCAAGGGAAGGGGCCTGACGGACATATTTCGAGATATTTCTTCTTCTTGTTGTTCTTCTTCTGCACAGCTAAGCTGGAAGTGGCATTTGCGGCTCGCACTAGTGCAGAGTTATCTCAAAGAAAGGGGCCACGGTGTTTCTGTATCTCTATTATGTTGGTGCGGCTTCGGAACTTTTAAATATCTTGATATATCTCGAGAACTACGCATCTGATCAAAAAATATCATAGAACATAAAAAGTAGGAAACTTAATTCTCTACAAAAAAGGTCTCTTAACATTTTGCCATAGCTCGCTTCGTTTCCGAGATATTTGCAGATTCATCTCAAGGGAAGGGGTCTGACGGACATATTTCGAGATATTTCTTCTTCTTGTTGTTCTTCCTCTGCACAGCTAAGCTCGAAGTGGCATTTGCAGCTCGCAATAGTGCAGAGTTATCTCAAAGAAAGAGGCCACGGTGTTTCTGTACCTCTATTATGTTGGTGCAGCTTCGGAACTTTTAAATATCTTGATATATCTCGAGAACTACGCATCTGATCAAAAAATATCATCGAACATAAAAAGTAGGAAACTTAATTCTCTACAAAAAAGGTCTCTTAACATTTTGCCATAGCTCGCTTCGTTTCCGAGATATTTGCAGATTTATCTCAAGGGAAGTGGCCTGACGGACATATTTCGAGATATTTCTTCTTCTTGTTGTTCTTCTTCTGCACAGCTAAGCTGGAAGTGGCATTTGCAGCTCGCAATAGTGCAGAGTTATCCCAAAGAAAGGGGCCACGGTGTTTCTGTATCTCTATTATGTTGGTGCGGCTTCGGAACTTTTAAATATCTCGATATATCTCGAAAACTACGCTTCTGATAAAAAATATCATACAACATAAAAAGTAGGAAACTTAATTCTCTACAAAAAAGGTCTCTTAACGTTTTGCAATAGCTCGCTTCGTTTCCGAGATATTTGCAGATTTATCTCAAGGGAAGGGTCCTGACGGACATATTTCGAGATATTTCTTCTTCTTGTTGTTCTTCTTCTGCACAGCTAAACTGGAAGTGGCATTTCCAGCTCGCAATAGTGCAGAGTTATTCCAAAGAAAGGGGCCACGATGTTTCTGTATCTCTATTACGTTGGTGCGGCTTCGGAACTTTTAAATATCTCGATATATCTCGAAAACTACGCTTCTGATCAAAAAATATCATAGAACATAAATTGTAGGAAACATAATTCTCTACAAAAAAGGTCTCTTAACATTTTGCCATAGCTCGCTTGGTTTCCGAGATATTTGCAGATTTATCTCATGGGAAGGGGCCTGAGGGACATATTTCGAGACATTTCTTCTTCTTGTTGTTCTTCTTCTGCACAGCTAAGCTGGAAGTGGCATTTGCAGCGCGCAATAGTGCAGAGTTATCTCAAAGAAAGGGGCCACGGTGTTTCTGTATCTCTATTATGTTGGTGCGGCTTCGGAACTTTTAAATATCTTGATATATCTCGAGAACTACGCATCTGATCAAAAAATATCATACTACATAAAAAGTAGGAAACTTAATTCTCTACAAGAACGGTCTCTAAACATTTTGCCATAGCTCGCTTCGTTTCCGAGATATTTGCAGATTTATCTCAAGGGAAGGGGCCTGACGGACATATTTCGAGATATTTCTTCTTCTTGTTGTTCTTCTTCTGCACAGCTAAGCTGGAAGTGGCATTTGCAGCTCGCAATAGTGCAGAGTTATCTCAAAGAGAGGGGCCACGGTGTTTCTGTATCTCTATTATGTTGGTGCGGCTTCGGAGCTTTTAAGTATCTTGATCTATCTCGAGAACTACGCATCTGATCAAAAAATATCATAGAAGATAAAAAGTAGGAAACTTAATTCTCTACAAAAAAGGTCTCTTAACATTTCGCCATAGCTCGCATCGTTTCCGAGATATTTGCAGATTTATCTCAAGGGAAGGGGCCTGTCGGACATATTTCGAGATATTTCTTCTTCTTGTTGCTCTTCTTCTGCACAGCTAAGCTGGAAGTGGCATTTGCGGCTCGCACTAGTGCAGAGTTATCTCAAAGAAAGGGGCCACGGTGTTTCTGTATCTCTATTATGTTGGTGCGGCTTCGGAACTTTTAAATATCTCGATATATCTCGAAAACTACGCTTCTGATCAAAAAATATCATCGAACATAAAAAGTAGGAAACTTAATTCTCTACAAAAAAGGTCTCTTAACATTTTGCCATAGCTCGCTTCGTTTCCGAGATATTTGCAGATTTATCTCAAGGGAAGTGGCCTGACGGACATATTTCGAGATATTTCTTCTTCTTGTTGTTCTTCTTCTGCACAGCTAAGCTGGAAGTGGCATTTGCAGCTCGCAATAGTGCAGAGTTATCCCAAAGAAAGGGGCCACGGTGTTTCTGTATCTCTATTATGTTGGTGCGGCTTCGGAACTTTTAAATATCTCGATATATCTCGAAAACTACGCTTCTGATAAAAAATATCATACAACATAAAAAGTAGGAAACTTAATTCTCTACAAAAAAGGTCTCTTAACGTTTTGCAATAGCTCGCTTCGTTTCCGAGATATTTGCAGATTTATCTCAAGGGACGGGTCCTGACGGACATATTTCGAGATATTTCTTCTTCTTGTTGTTCTTCTTCTGCACAGCTAAACTGGAAGTGGCATTTCCAGCTCGCAATAGTGCAGAGTTATTCCAGAGAAAGGGGCCACGATGTTTCTGTATCTCTATTACGTTGGTGCGGCTTCGGAACTTTTAAATATCTCGATATATCTCGAAAACTACGCTTCTGATCAAAAAATATCATAGAACATAAATTGTAGGAAACATAATTCTCTACAAAAAAGGTCTCTTAACATTTTGCCATAGCTCGCTTGGTTTCCGAGATATTTGCAGATTTATCTCAAGGGAAGGGGCCTGAGGGACATATTTCGAGACATTTCTTCTTCTTGTTGTTCTTCTTCTGCACAGCTAAGCTGGAAGTGGCATTTGCAGCGCGCAATAGTGCAGAGTTATCTCAAAGAAAGGGGCCACGGTGTTTCTGTATCTCTATTATGTTGGTGCGGCTTCGGAACTTTTAAATATCTTGATATATCTCGAGAACTACGCATCTGATCAAAAAATATCATACTACATAAAAAGTAGGAAACTTAATTCTCTACAAGAAAGGTCTCTAAACATTTTGCCATAGCTCGCTTCGTTTCCGAGATATTTGCAGATTTATCTCAAGGGAAGGGGCCGGACGGACATATTTCGAGATATTTCTTCTTCTTGTTGTTCTTCTTCTGCACAGCTAAGCTGCAAGTGGCATTTGCAGCTCGCAATAGTGCAGAGTTATCTCAAAGAGAGGGGCCACGGTGTTTCTGTATCTCTATTATGTTGGTGCGGCTTCGGAGCTTTTAAGTATCTTGATCTATCTCGAGAACTACGCATCTGATCAAAAAATATCATAGAAGATAAAAAGTAGGAAACTTAATTCTCTACAAAAAAGGTCTCTTAACATTTCGCCATAGCTCGCATCGTTTCCGAGATATTTGCAGATTTATCTCAAGGGAAGGGGCCTGTCGGACATATTTCGAGATATTTCTTCTTCTTGTTGCTCTTCTTCTGCACAGCTAAGCTGGAAGTGGCATTTGCGGCTCGCACTAGTGCAGAGTTATCTCAAAGAAAGGGGCCACGGTGTTTCTGTATCTCTATTATGTTGGTGCGGCTTCGGAACTTTTAAATATCTCGATATATCTCGAAAACTACGCTTCTGATCAAAAAATATCATAGAACATAAAAAGTAGGAAACTTAATTCTCTACAAAAAAGGTCTCTTAACATTTTGCCATAGCTCGCTTCGTTTCCGAGATATTTGCTGATTTATCTCAAGAGAAGGGGCCTGACGGACATATTTCGAGATATTTCTTCTTCTTGTTGTTCTTCTTCTGCACAGCTAAAGTGGAAGTGGCATTTCCAGCTGGCAATAGTGCAGAGTTATCTCAAAGAGAGGGGCCACGGTGTTTCTGTATCTCTATTATGTTGGTGCGGCTTCGGAACTTTTAAATATCTTGATATATCTCGAGAACTACGCATCTCATCAAAAAATATCATAGAAGATAAAAAGTAGGAAACTTAATTCTCTACAAAAAAGGTCTCTTAACATTTCGCCATAGCTCGCTTCGTTTCCGAGATATTTGCAGATATATCTCAAGGGAAGGGGCCTGACGGACATATTTCGAGATATTTCTTCTTCTTGTTGTTCTTCTTCTGCACAGCTAAGCTGGAAGTGGCATTTGCGGCTCGCACTTGTGCACAGTTATCTCAAAGAAAGGGGCCACGGTGTTTCTGTATCTCTATTATGTTGGTGCGGCTTCGGAACTTTTAAATATCTCGATATATCTCGAAAACTACGCTTCTGATAAAAAATATCATACAACATAAAAAGTAGGAAACTTAATTCTCTACAAAAAAGGTCTCTTAACGTTTTGCAATAGCTCGCTTCGTTTCCGAGATATTTGCAGATTTATCTCAAGGGAAGGGTCCTGACGGACATATTTCGAGATATTTCTTCTTCTTGTTGTTCTTCTTCTGCACAGCTAAACTGGAAGTGGCATTTCCAGCTCGCAATAGTGCAGAGTTATTCCAAAGAAAGGGGCCACGATGTTTCTGTATCTCTATTATGTTGGTGCGGCTTCGGAACTTTTAAATATCTCGATATATCTCGAAAACTACGCTTCTGATCAAAAAATATCATAGAACATAAATTGTAGGAAACATAATTCTCTACAAAAAAGGTCTCTTAACATTTTGCTATAGCTCGCTTCGTTTCCGAGATATTTGCAGATTTATCTCAAGGGAAGGGGCCTGACGGACATATTTCGAGACATTTCTTCTTCTTGTTGTTCTTCTTCTGCACAGCTAAGCTGGAAGTGGCATTTGCAGCGCGCAATAGTGCAGAGTTATCTCAAAGAAAGGGGCCACGGTGTTTCTGTATCTCTATTATGTTGGTGCGGCTTCGGAACTTTTAAATATCTTGATATATCTCGAGAACTACGCATCTGATCAAAAAATATCATACTACATAAAAAGTAGGAAACTTAATTCTCTACAAGAAAGGTCTCTAAACATTTTGCCATAGCTCGCTTCGTTTCCGAGATATTTGCAGATTTATCTCAAGGGAAGGGGCCTGACGGACATATTTCGAGATATTTCTTCTTCTTGTTGTTCTTCTTCTGCACAGCTAAGCTGGAAGTGGCATTTGCAGCTCGCAATAGTGCAGAGTTATCTCAAAGAGAGGGGCCACGGTGTTTCTGTATCTCTATTATGTTGGTGCGGCTTCGGAACTTTTAAGTATCTTGATCTATCTCGAGAACTACGCATCTGATCAAAAAATATCATAGAAGATAAAAAGTAGGAAACTTAATTCTCTACAAAAAAGGTCTCTTAACATTTCGCCATAGCTCGCATCGTTTCCGAGATATTTGCAGATTTATCTCAAGGGGAGGGGCCTGTCGGACATATTTCGAGATATTTCTTCTTCTTGTTGCTCTTCTTCTGCACAGCTAAGCTGGAAGTGGCATTTGCGGCTCGCACTAGTGCAGAGTTATCTCAAAGAAAGGGGCCACGGTGTTTCTGTATCTCTATTATGTTGGTGCGGCTTCGGAACTTTTAAATATCTCGATATATCTCGAAAACTACGCTTCTGATCAAAAAATATCATAGAACATAAAAAGTAGGAAACTTAATTCTCTACAAAAAAGGTCTCTTAACATTTTGCCATAGCTCGCTTCGTTTCCGAGATATTTGCTGATTTATCTCAAGGGAAGGGGCCTGACGGACATATTTCGAGATATTTCTTCTTCTTGTTGTTCTTCTTCTGCACAGCTAAACTGGAAGTGGCATTTCCAGCTCGCAATAGTGCAGAGTTATCTCAAAGAAAGGGGCCACGGTGTTTCTGTATCTCTATTATGTTGGTGCGGTTTCGGAACTTTTAAATATCTTGATATATCTCGAGAACTACGCATCTGATCAAAAAATATCATAGAACATAAAAAGTAGGAAACTTAATTCTCTACAAAAAAGGTCTCTTAACATTTCGCCATAGCTCGCTTCGTTTCCGAGATATTTGCAGATATATCTCAAGGGAAGGGGCCTGACGGACATATTTCGAGATATTTCTTCTTCTTGTTGTTCTTCTTCTGCACAGCTAAGCTGGAAGTGGCATTTGCGGCTCGCACTTGTGCACAGTTATCTCAAAGAAAGGGGCCACGGTGTTTCTGTATCTCTATTATGTTGGTGCGGCTTCGGAACTTTTAAATATCTCGATATATCTCGAAAACTACGCTTCTGATAAAAAATATCATACAACATAAAAAGTAGGAAACTTAATTCTCTACAAAAAAGGTCTCTTAACGTTTTGCAATAGCTCGCTTCGTTTCCGAGATATTTGCAGATTTATCTCAAGGGAAGGGTCCTGACGGACATATTTCGAGATATTTCTTCTTCTTGTTGTTCTTCTTCTGCACAGCTAAACTGGAAGTGGCATTTCCAGCTCGCAATAGTGCAGAGTTATTCCAAAGAAAGGGGCCACGATGTTTCTGTATCTCTATTATGTTGGTGCGGCTTCGGAACTTTTAAATATCTCGATATATCTCGAAAACTACGCTTCTGATCAAAAAATATCATAGAACATAAATTGTAGGAAACATAATTCTCTACAAAAAAGGTCTCTTAACATTTTGCTATAGCTCGCTTCGTTTCCGAGATATTTGCAGATTTATCTCAAGGGAAGGGGCCTGACGGACATATTTCGAGACATTTCTTCTTCTTGTTGTTCTTCTTCTGCACAGCTAAGCTGGAAGTGGCATTTGCAGCGCGCAATAGTGCAGAGTTATCTCAAAGAAAGGGGCCACGGTGTTTCTGTATCTCTATTATGTTGGTGCGGCTTCGGAACTTTTAAATATCTTGATATATCTCGAGAACTACGCATCTGATCAAAAAATATCATACTACATAAAAAGTAGGAAACTTAATTCTCTACAAGAAAGGTCTCTAAACATTTTGCCATAGCTCGCTTCGTTTCCGAGATATTTGCAGATTTATCTCAAGGGAAGGGGCCTGACGGACATATTTCGAGATATTTCTTCTTCTTGTTGTTCTTCTTCTGCACAGCTAAGCTGGAAGTGGCATTTGCAGCTCGCAATAGTGCAGAGTTATCTCAAAGAGAGGGGCCACGGTGTTTCTGTATCTCTATTATGTTGGTGCGGCTTCGGAACTTTTAAGTATCTTGATCTATCTCGAGAACTACGCATCTGCTCAAAAAATATCATAGAAGATAAAAAGTAGGAAACTTAATTCTCTACAAAAAAGGTCTCTTAACATTTCGCCATAGCTCGCATCGTTTCCGAGATATTTGCAGATTTATCTCAAGGGGAGGGGCCTGTCGGACATATTTCGAGATATTTCTTCTTCTTGTTGCTCTTCTTCTGCACAGCTAAGCTGGAAGTGGCATTTGCGGCTCGCACTAGTGCAGAGTTATCTCAAAGAAAGGGGCCACGGTGTTTCTGTATCTCTATTATGTTGGTGCGGCTTCGGAACTTTTAAATATCTCGATATATCTCGAAAACTACGCTTCTGATCAAAAAATATCATAGAACATAAAAAGTAGGAAACTTAATTCTCTACAAAAAAGGTCTCTTAACATTTTGCCATAGCTCGCTTCGTTTCCGAGATATTTGCTGATTTATCTCAAGGGAAGGGGCCTGACGGACATATTTCGAGATATTTCTTCTTCTTGTTGTTCTTCTTCTGCACAGCTAAACTGGAAGTGGCATTTCCAGCTCGCAATAGTGCAGAGTTATCTCAAAGAAAGGGGCCACGGTGTTTCTGTATCTCTATTATGTTGGTGCGGCTTCGGAACTTTTAAATATCTCGATATATCTCGAAAACTACGCTTCTGATCAAAAAATATCATAGAACGTAAATTGTAGGAAACATTATTCTCTACAAAAAAGGTCTCTTAACATTTTGCCATAGCTCGCTTCGTTTCCGAGATATTTGCAGATTCATCTCAAGGGAAGGGGTCTGACGGACATATTTCGAGATATTTCTTCTTCTTGTTGTTCTTCTTCTGCACAGCTAAGCTCGAAGCGGCATTTGCAGCTCGCAATAGTGCAGAGTTATCTCAAAGAAAGAGGCCACGGTGTTTCTGTACCTCTATTATGTTGGTGCAGCTTCGGAACTTTTAAATATCTTGATATATCTCGAGAACTACGCATCTGATCAAAAAATATCATCGAACAAAAAAAGTAGGAAACTTAATTCTCTACAAAAAAGGTCTCTTAACATTTTGCCATAGCTCGCTTCGTTTCCGAGATATTTGCAGATTTATCTCAAGGGAAGTGGCCTGACGGACATATTTCGAGATATTTCTTCTTCTTGTTGTTCTTGTTCTGCACAGCTAAGCTGGAAGTGGCATTTGCAGCTCGCAATAGTGCAGAGTTATGCCAAAGAAAGGGGCCACGGTGTTTCTGTATCTCTATTATGTTGGTGCGGCTTCGGAACTTTTAAATATCTTGATATATCTCGAGAACTACGCATCTGATCAAAAAATATCATACTACATAAAAAGTAGGAAACTTAATTCTCTACAAGAAAGGTCTCTAAACATTTTGCCATAGCTCGCTTCGTTTCCGAGATATTTGCAGATTTATCTCAAGGGAAGGGGCCTGACGGACATATTTCGAGATATTTCTTCTTCTTGTTGTTCTTCTTCTGCACAGCTAAGCTGGAAGTGGCATTTGCAGCTCGCAATAGTGCAGAGTTATCTCAAAGAGAGGGGCCACGGTGTTTCTGTATCTCTATTATGTTGGTGCGGCTTCGGAACTTTTAAATATCTTGATATATCTCGAGAACTACGCATCTGATCAAAAAATATCATAGAAGATAAAAAGTAGGAAACTTAATTCTCTACAAAAAAGGTCTCTTAACATTTCGCCATAGCTCGCTTCGTTTCCGAGATATTTGCAGATATATCTCAAGGGAAGGGGCCTGACGGACATATTTCGAGATATTTCTTCTTCTTGTTGTTCTTCTTCTGCACAGCTAAGCTGGAAGTGGCCTTTGCGGCTCGCACTAGTGCACAGTTATCTCAAAGAAAGGGGCCACGGTGTTTCTGTATCTCTATTATGTTGGTGCGTCTTCGGAACTTTTAAATATCTCGATATATCTCGAAAACTACCCTTCTGATCAAAAAATATCATAGAACATAAATTGTAGGAAACATAATTCTCTACAAAAAACGTCTCTTAACATTTTGCCATAGCTCGCTTCGTTTCCGAGATATTTGCAGATTCAGCTCAAAGGAACTGGCCTGACGGACATATTTCGAGATATTTCTTCTTCTTGTTGTTCTTCCTCTGCACAGCTAAGCTGGAAGTGGCATTTGCAGCTCGCAATAGTGCAGAGTTATCTCAAAGAAAGGGGCCACGGTGTTTCTGTATCTCTATTATGTTGGTGCGGCTTCGGAACTTTTAAATATCTTGATATATCTCGAGAACTACGCATCTGATCAAAAAATATCATAGAACATAAAAAGTAGGAAACTTAATTCTCTACAAAAAAGGTCTCTTAACATTTTGCCATAGCTCGCTTCGTTTCCGAGATATTTGCAGATTTATCTCAAGGGAAGGGGCCTGACGGACATATTTCGAGATATTTCTTCTTCTTGTTGTTCTTCTTCTGCACAGCTAAGCTGGAAGTGGCATTTGCAGCTCGCACTAGTGCAGAGTTATCTCACCGAAATGGGCCACGGTGTTTCTGTATCTCTATTATGTTGGTGCGGCTTCGGAACTTTTAAATATCTCGATATATCTCGAAAACTACGCTTCTGATCAAAAAATATCATAGAACATAAATTGTAGGAAACTTAATTCTCTACAAAAAAGGTCTCTTAACATTTTGCTATAGCTCGCTTGGTTTCCGAGATATTTGCAGATTTATCTCAAGGGAAGGGGCCTGACGGACATATTTCGAGATATTTCTTCTTCTTGTTGTTCTTCTTCTGCACAGCTAAGCTGGAAGTGGCATTTGCGGCTCGCACTAGTGCAGAGTTATCTCAAAGAAAGGGGCCACGGTGTTTCTGTATCTCTATTATGTTGGTGCGGCTTCGGAACTTTTAAATATCTCGATATATCTCGAAAACTACGCTTCTGATCAAAAAATATCATAGAACATAAATTGTAGGAAACATAATTCTCTACAAAAAAGGTCTCTTAACATTTTGCCATAGCTCGCTTCGTTTCCGAGATGTTTGCAGATATATCTCAAGGGAAGGGGCCTGACGGACATATTTCGAGACATTTCTTCTTCTTGTTGTTCTTCTTCTGCACAGCTAAGCTGGAAGTGGCATTTGCAGCGCGCAATAGTGCAGAGTTATCTCAAAGAAAGGGGCCACGGTGTTTCTGTATCTCTATTATGTTGGTGCGGCTTCGGAACTTTTAAATATCTTGATATATCTCGAGAACTACGCATCTGATCAAAAAATATCATACTACATAAAAAGTAGGAAACTTAATTCTCTACAAGAAAGGTCTCTAAACATTTTGCCATAGCTCGCTTCGTTTCCGAGATATTTGCAGATTTATCTCAAGGGAAGGGGCCGGACGGACATATTTCGAGATATTTCTTCTTCTTGTTGTTCTTCTTCTGCACAGCTAAGCTGCAAGTGGCATTTGCAGCTCGCAATAGTGCAGAGTTATCTCAAAGAGAGGGGCCACGGTGTTTCTGTATCTCTATTATGTTGGTGCGGCTTCGGAGCTTTTAAGTATCTTGATCTATCTCGAGAACTACGCATCTGATCAAAAAATATCATAGAAGATAAAAAGTAGGAAACTTAATTCTCTACAAAAAAGGTCTCTTAACATTTCGCCATAGCTCGCATCGTTTCCGAGATATTTGCAGATTTATCTCAAGGGAAGGGGCCTGTCGGACATATTTCGAGATATTTCTTCTTCTTGTTGCTCTTCTTCTGCACAGCTAAGCTGGAAGTGGCATTTGCGGCTCGCACTAGTGCAGAGTTATCTCAAAGAAAGGGGCCACGGTGTTTCTGTATCTCTATTATGTTGGTGCGGCTTCGGAACTTTTAAATATCTCGATATATCTCGAAAACTACGCTTCTGATCAAAAAATATCATAGAACATAAAAAGTAGGAAACTTAATTCTCTACAAAAAAGGTCTCTTAACATTTTGCCATAGCTCGCTTCGTTTCCGAGATATTTGCTGATTTATCTCAAGAGAAGGGGCCTGACGGACATATTTCGAGATATTTCTTCTTCTTGTTGTTCTTCTTCTGCACAGCTAAAGTGGAAGTGGCATTTCCAGCTGGCAATAGTGCAGAGTTATCTCAAAGAGAGGGGCCACGGTGTTTCTGTATCTCTATTATGTTGGTGCGGCTTCGGAACTTTTAAATATCTTGATATATCTCGAGAACTACGCATCTCATCAAAAAATATCATAGAAGATAAAAAGTAGGAAACTTAATTCTCTACAAAAAAGGTCTCTTAACATTTCGCCATAGCTCGCTTCGTTTCCGAGATATTTGCAGATATATCTCAAGGGAAGGGGCCTGACGGACATATTTCGAGATATTTCTTCTTCTTGTTGTTCTTCTTCTGCACAGCTAAGCTGGAAGTGGCATTTGCGGCTCGCACTTGTGCACAGTTATCTCAAAGAAAGGGGCCACGGTGTTTCTGTATCTCTATTATGTTGGTGCGGCTTCGGAACTTTTAAATATCTCGATATATCTCGAAAACTACGCTTCTGATAAAAAATATCATACAACATAAAAAGTAGGAAACTTAATTCTCTACAAAAAAGGTCTCTTAACGTTTTGCAATAGCTCGCTTCGTTTCCGAGATATTTGCAGATTTATCTCAAGGGAAGGGTCCTGACGGACATATTTCGAGATATTTCTTCTTCTTGTTGTTCTTCTTCTGCACAGCTAAACTGGAAGTGGCATTTCCAGCTCGCAATAGTGCAGAGTTATTCCAAAGAAAGGGGCCACGATGTTTCTGTATCTCTATTATGTTGGTGCGGCTTCGGAACTTTTAAATATCTCGATATATCTCGAAAACTACGCTTCTGATCAAAAAATATCATAGAACATAAATTGTAGGAAACATAATTCTCTACAAAAAAGGTCTCTTAACATTTTGCTATAGCTCGCTTCGTTTCCGAGATATTTGCAGATTTATCTCAAGGGAAGGGGCCTGACGGACATATTTCGAGACATTTCTTCTTCTTGTTGTTCTTCTTCTGCACAGCTAAGCTGGAAGTGGCATTTGCAGCGCGCAATAGTGCAGAGTTATCTCAAAGAAAGGGGCCACGGTGTTTCTGTATCTCTATTATGTTGGTGCGGCTTCGGAACTTTTAAATATCTTGATATATCTCGAGAACTACGCATCTGATCAAAAAATATCATACTACATAAAAAGTAGGAAACTTAATTCTCTACAAGAAAGGTCTCTAAACATTTTGCCATAGCTCGCTTCGTTTCCGAGATATTTGCAGATTTATCTCAAGGGAAGGGGCCTGACGGACATATTTCGAGATATTTCTTCTTCTTGTTGTTCTTCTTCTGCACAGCTAAGCTGGAAGTGGCATTTGCAGCTCGCAATAGTGCAGAGTTATCTCAAAGAGAGGGGCCACGGTGTTTCTGTATCTCTATTATGTTGGTGCGGCTTCGGAACTTTTAAGTATCTTGATCTATCTCGAGAACTACGCATCTGATCAAAAAATATCATAGAAGATAAAAAGTAGGAAACTTAATTCTCTACAAAAAAGGTCTCTTAACATTTCGCCATAGCTCGCATCGTTTCCGAGATATTTGCAGATTTATCTCAAGGGGAGGGGCCTGTCGGACATATTTCGAGATATTTCTTCTTCTTGTTGCTCTTCTTCTGCACAGCTAAGCTGGAAGTGGCATTTGCGGCTCGCACTAGTGCAGAGTTATCTCAAAGAAAGGGGCCACGGTGTTTCTGTATCTCTATTATGTTGGTGCGGCTTCGGAACTTTTAAATATCTCGATATATCTCGAAAACTACGCTTCTGATCAAAAAATATCATAGAACATAAAAAGTAGGAAACTTAATTCTCTACAAAAAAGGTCTCTTAACATTTTGCCATAGCTCGCTTCGTTTCCGAGATATTTGCTGATTTATCTCAAGGGAAGGGGCCTGACGGACATATTTCGAGATATTTCTTCTTCTTGTTGTTCTTCTTCTGCACAGCTAAACTGGAAGTGGCATTTCCAGCTCGCAATAGTGCAGAGTTATCTCAAAGAAAGGGGCCACGGTGTTTCTGTATCTCTATTATGTTGGTGCGGTTTCGGAACTTTTAAATATCTTGATATATCTCGAGAACTACGCATCTGATCAAAAAATATCATAGAACATAAAAAGTAGGAAACTTAATTCTCTACAAAAAAGGTCTCTTAACATTTCGCCATAGCTCGCTTCGTTTCCGAGATATTTGCAGATATATCTCAAGGGAAGGGGCCTGACGGACATATTTCGAGATATTTCTTCTTCTTGTTGTTCTTCTTCTGCACAGCTAAGCTGGAAGTGGCATTTGCGGCTCGCACTTGTGCACAGTTATCTCAAAGAAAGGGGCCACGGTGTTTCTGTATCTCTATTATGTTGGTGCGGCTTCGGAACTTTTAAATATCTCGATATATCTCGAAAACTACGCTTCTGATAAAAAATATCATACAACATAAAAAGTAGGAAACTTAATTCTCTACAAAAAAGGTCTCTTAACGTTTTGCAATAGCTCGCTTCGTTTCCGAGATATTTGCAGATTTATCTCAAGGGAAGGGTCCTGACGGACATATTTCGAGATATTTCTTCTTCTTGTTGTTCTTCTTCTGCACAGCTAAACTGGAAGTGGCATTTCCAGCTCGCAATAGTGCAGAGTTATTCCAAAGAAAGGGGCCACGATGTTTCTGTATCTCTATTATGTTGGTGCGGCTTCGGAACTTTTAAATATCTCGATATATCTCGAAAACTACGCTTCTGATCAAAAAATATCATAGAACATAAATTGTAGGAAACATAATTCTCTACAAAAAAGGTCTCTTAACATTTTGCTATAGCTCGCTTCGTTTCCGAGATATTTGCAGATTTATCTCAAGGGAAGGGGCCTGACGGACATATTTCGAGACATTTCTTCTTCTTGTTGTTCTTCTTCTGCACAGCTAAGCTGGAAGTGGCATTTGCAGCGCGCAATAGTGCAGAGTTATCTCAAAGAAAGGGGCCACGGTGTTTCTGTATCTCTATTATGTTGGTGCGGCTTCGGAACTTTTAAATATCTTGATATATCTCGAGAACTACGCATCTGATCAAAAAATATCATACTACATAAAAAGTAGGAAACTTAATTCTCTACAAGAAAGGTCTCTAAACATTTTGCCATAGCTCGCTTCGTTTCCGAGATATTTGCAGATTTATCTCAAGGGAAGGGGCCTGACGGACATATTTCGAGATATTTCTTCTTCTTGTTGTTCTTCTTCTGCACAGCTAAGCTGGAAGTGGCATTTGCAGCTCGCAATAGTGCAGAGTTATCTCAAAGAGAGGGGCCACGGTGTTTCTGTATCTCTATTATGTTGGTGCGGCTTCGGAACTTTTAAGTATCTTGATCTATCTCGAGAACTACGCATCTGCTCAAAAAATATCATAGAAGATAAAAAGTAGGAAACTTAATTCTCTACAAAAAAGGTCTCTTAACATTTCGCCATAGCTCGCATCGTTTCCGAGATATTTGCAGATTTATCTCAAGGGGAGGGGCCTGTCGGACATATTTCGAGATATTTCTTCTTCTTGTTGCTCTTCTTCTGCACAGCTAAGCTGGAAGTGGCATTTGCGGCTCGCACTAGTGCAGAGTTATCTCAAAGAAAGGGGCCACGGTGTTTCTGTATCTCTATTATGTTGGTGCGGCTTCGGAACTTTTAAATATCTCGATATATCTCGAAAACTACGCTTCTGATCAAAAAATATCATAGAACATAAAAAGTAGGAAACTTAATTCTCTACAAAAAAGGTCTCTTAACATTTTGCCATAGCTCGCTTCGTTTCCGAGATATTTGCTGATTTATCTCAAGGGAAGGGGCCTGACGGACATATTTCGAGATATTTCTTCTTCTTGTTGTTCTTCTTCTGCACAGCTAAACTGGAAGTGGCATTTCCAGCTCGCAATAGTGCAGAGTTATCTCAAAGAAAGGGGCCACGGTGTTTCTGTATCTCTATTATGTTGGTGCGGCTTCGGAACTTTTAAATATCTCGATATATCTCGAAAACTACGCTTCTGATCAAAAAATATCATAGAACGTAAATTGTAGGAAACATTATTCTCTACAAAAAAGGTCTCTTAACATTTTGCCATAGCTCGCTTCGTTTCCGAGATATTTGCAGATTCATCTCAAGGGAAGGGGTCTGACGGACATATTTCGAGATATTTCTTCTTCTTGTTGTTCTTCTTCTGCACAGCTAAGCTCGAAGCGGCATTTGCAGCTCGCAATAGTGCAGAGTTATCTCAAAGAAAGAGGCCACGGTGTTTCTGTACCTCTATTATGTTGGTGCAGCTTCGGAACTTTTAAATATCTTGATATATCTCGAGAACTACGCATCTGATCAAAAAATATCATCGAACAAAAAAAGTAGGAAACTTAATTCTCTACAAAAAAGGTCTCTTAACATTTTGCCATAGCTCGCTTCGTTTCCGAGATATTTGCAGATTTATCTCAAGGGAAGTGGCCTGACGGACATATTTCGAGATATTTCTTCTTCTTGTTGTTCTTGTTCTGCACAGCTAAGCTGGAAGTGGCATTTGCAGCTCGCAATAGTGCAGAGTTATGCCAAAGAAAGGGGCCACGGTGTTTCTGTATCTCTATTATGTTGGTGCGGCTTCGGAACTTTTAAATATCTTGATATATCTCGAGAACTACGCATCTGATCAAAAAATATCATACTACATAAAAAGTAGGAAACTTAATTCTCTACAAGAAAGGTCTCTAAACATTTTGCCATAGCTCGCTTCGTTTCCGAGATATTTGCAGATTTATCTCAAGGGAAGGGGCCTGACGGACATATTTCGAGATATTTCTTCTTCTTGTTGTTCTTCTTCTGCACAGCTAAGCTGGAAGTGGCATTTGCAGCTCGCAATAGTGCAGAGTTATCTCAAAGAGAGGGGCCACGGTGTTTCTGTATCTCTATTATGTTGGTGCGGCTTCGGAACTTTTAAATATCTTGATATATCTCGAGAACTACGCATCTGATCAAAAAATATCATAGAAGATAAAAAGTAGGAAACTTAATTCTCTACAAAAAAGGTCTCTTAACATTTCGCCATAGCTCGCTTCGTTTCCGAGATATTTGCAGATATATCTCAAGGGAAGGGGCCTGACGGACATATTTCGAGATATTTCTTCTTCTTGTTGTTCTTCTTCTGCACAGCTAAGCTGGAAGTGGCCTTTGCGGCTCGCACTAGTGCACAGTTATCTCAAAGAAAGGGGCCACGGTGTTTCTGTATCTCTATTATGTTGGTGCGTCTTCGGAACTTTTAAATATCTCGATATATCTCGAAAACTACCCTTCTGATCAAAAAATATCATAGAACATAAATTGTAGGAAACATAATTCTCTACAAAAAACGTCTCTTAACATTTTGCCATAGCTCGCTTCGTTTCCGAGATATTTGCAGATTCAGCTCAAAGGAACTGGCCTGACGGACATATTTCGAGATATTTCTTCTTCTTGTTGTTCTTCCTCTGCACAGCTAAGCTGGAAGTGGCATTTGCAGCTCGCAATAGTGCAGAGTTATCTCAAAGAAAGGGGCCACGGTGTTTCTGTATCTCTATTATGTTGGTGCGGCTTCGGAACTTTTAAATATCTTGATATATCTCGAGAACTACGCATCTGATCAAAAAATATCATAGAACATAAAAAGTAGGAAACTTAATTCTCTACAAAAAAGGTCTCTTAACATTTTGCCATAGCTCGCTTCGTTTCCGAGATATTTGCAGATTTATCTCAAGGGAAGGGGCCTGACGGACATATTTCGAGATATTTCTTCTTCTTGTTGTTCTTCTTCTGCACAGCTAAGCTGGAAGTGGCATTTGCAGCTCGCACTAGTGCAGAGTTATCTCACCGAAATGGGCCACGGTGTTTCTGTATCTCTATTATGTTGGTGCGGCTTCGGAACTTTTAAATATCTCGATATATCTCGAAAACTACGCTTCTGATCAAAAAATATCATAGAACATAAATTGTAGGAAACTTAATTCTCTACAAAAAAGGTCTCTTAACATTTTGCTATAGCTCGCTTGGTTTCCGAGATATTTGCAGATTTATCTCAAGGGAAGGGGCCTGACGGACATATTTCGAGATATTTCTTCTTCTTGTTGTTCTTCTTCTGCACAGCTAAGCTGGAAGTGGCATTTGCGGCTCGCACTAGTGCAGAGTTATCTCAAAGAAAGGGGCCACGGTGTTTCTGTATCTCTATTATGTTGGTGCGGCTTCGGAACTTTTAAATATCTCGATATATCTCGAAAACTACGCTTCTGATCAAAAAATATCATAGAACATAAATTGTAGGAAACATAATTCTCTACAAAAAAGGTCTCTTAACATTTTGCCATAGCTCGCTTCGTTTCCGAGATGTTTGCAGATATATCTCAAGGGAAGGGGCCTGACGGACATATTTCGAGATATTTCTTCTTCTTGTTGTTCTTCTTCTGCACAGCTAAGCTGGAAGTGGCATTTACAGCTCGCAATAGTGCAGAGTTATCTCAAAGAAAGGGGCCACGGTGTTTCTGTATCTCTATTATGTTGGTGCGGCTTCGGAACTTTTAAATATCTTGATATATCTCGAGAACTACGCATCTGATCAAAAAATACCATAGAACATGAAAAGTAGGAAACTTAATTCTCTACAAAAAAGGTCTCTTAACATTTTGCCATAGCTCTCTTCGTTTCCGAGATATTTGCAGATTTATCTCAAGGGAAGGGGCCTGACGGACATATTTCGAGATATTTCTTCTTCTTGTTGTTCTTCTTCTGCACAGCTAAGCTGGAAGTGGCATTTGCAGCTCGCAATAGTGCAGAGTTATCTCAAAGAAAGGGGCCACGGTGTTTCTGTATCTCTATTATGTTGGTGCGGCTTCGGAACTTTTAAATATCTTGATATATCTCGAGAACTACGCGTCTGATCAAAAAATATCATAGAACATAAAAAGTAGGAAACATAATTCTCTACAAAAACGGTCTCTTAACATTTTGCCATAGCTCGCTTCGTTTCCGAGATATTTGCAGATATATCTCAAGGGAAGGGGCCTGACGGACATATTTCGAGATATTTCTTCTTCTTGTTGTTCTTCTTCTGCACAGCTAAGCTGAAAGTGGCATTTGCGGCTCGCACTGGTGCACAGTTATCTCAAAGAAAGGGGCCACGGTGTTTCTGTATCTCTAATATGTTGGTGCGTCTTCGGAACTTTTAAATATCTCGATATATCTCGAAAACTACGCTTCTGATCAAAAAATATCATAGAACATAAATTGTAGGAAACGTAATTCTCTACAAAAGACGTCTCTTAACATTTTGCCATAGCTCGCTTCGTTTCCGAGATATTTGCAGATTCAGCTCAAAGGAACTTGCCTGACGGACATATTTCGAGATATTTCTTCTTCTTGTTGTTCTTCCTCTGCACAGCTAAGCTGGAAGTGGCATTTGCAGCTCGCAATAGTGCAGAGTTATCTCAAAGAAAGGGGCCACGGTGTTCCTGCATCTCTATTATGTTGGTGCGGCTTCGGAACTTTTAAATATCTTGATATATCTCGAGAACTACGCATCTCATCAAAAAATATTATAGAACATAAAAAGTAGGAAACTTCATTCTCTACAAAAAAGGTCTCTTAACGTTTTGCAATAGCTCGCTTCGTTTCCGAGATATTTGCAGATTTATCTCAAGAGAAGGGTCCTGACGGACATATTTCGAGATATTTCTTCTTCTTGTTGTTCTTCTTCTGCACAGCTAAACTGGAAGTGGCATTTCCAGCTCGCAATAGTGCAGAGTTATTCCAAAGAAAGGGGCCACGATGTTTCTGTATCTCTATTATGATGGTGCGGCTTCGGATCTTTTAAATATCTCGATATATCTCGAAAACTACGCTTCTGATCAAAAAATATCATAGAACATAGATTGTAGGAAACATAATTCTCTACAAAAAAGGTCTCTTAACATTTTGCCATAGCTCGCTTCGTTTCCGAGATATTTGCAGATTTATCTCAAGGGAAGGGGCCTGACGGACATATTTCGAGATATTTCTTCTTCTTGTTGTTCTTCTTCTGCACAGCTAAGCTGGAAGTGGCATTTGCAGCGCGCAATAGTGCAGAGTTATCTCAAAGAAAGGGGCCACGGTGTTTCTGTATCTCTATTATGTTGGTGCGGCTTCGGAACTTTTAAGTATCTTGATCTATCTCGAGAACTACGCATCTGATCAAAAAATATCATAGAAGATAAAAAGTAAGAAACTTAATTCTCTACAAAAAAGGTCTCTTAACATTTCGCCATAGCTCGCATCGTTTCCGAGATATTTGCAGATTTATCTCAAGGGAAGGGGCCTGTCGGACATATTTCGAGATATTTCTTCTTCTTGTTGCTCTTCTTCTGCACAGCTAAGCTGGAAGTGGCATTTGCGGCTCGCACTAGTGCAGAGTTATCTCAAAGAAAGGGGCCACGGTGTTTCTGTATCTCTATTATGTTGGTGCGGCTTCGGAACTTTTAAATATCTCGATATATCTCGAAAACTACGCTTCTGATCAAAAAATATCATAGAACATAAATTGTAGGAAACATAATTCTCTACAAAAAACGTCTCTTAACATTTTGCCATAGCGCGTTTCGTTTCCGAGATATTTGCAGATTTATCTCAAGGGAAGTGGCCTGACGGACATATTTCGAGATATTTCTTATTCTTGTTGTTCTTCTTCTGCACAGCTAAGCTGGAAGTGGCATTTGCGGCTCGCACTAGTGCAGAGTTATCTCAAAGAAAGGGGCCACGGTGTTTCTGTATCCCTATTATGTTGGTGCGGCTTCGGAACTTTTAAATATCTCGATATATCTCGAAAACTACGCTTCTGATCAAAAAATAGCATAGAACATAAATTGTAGGAAACATAATTCTCTACAAAAAACGTCTCTTAACATTTTGCCATAGCTCGCTTCGTTTCCGAGATATTTGCAGATTCAGCTCAAAGGAACTGGCCTGACGGACATATTTCGAGATATTTCTTCTTCTTGTTGTTCTTCTTCTGCACAGCTAAGCTGGAAGTGGCATTTGCGGCTCGCACTAGTGCAGAGTTACCTCAAAGAAAGGGGTCACGGTGTTTCTGTATCTCTATTATGTTGTTGCGGCTTCGGAACTTTTAAATATCTCGATATATCTCGAAAACTACGCTTCTGATCAAAAAATGTCATAGAGCATAAATTGTAGGAAACATAATTCTCTACAAAAAACGTCTCTTAACATTTTGCCATAGCTCGCTTCGTTTCCGAGATATTTGCAGATTCAACTCAAAGGAACTGGCCTGACGGACATATTTCGAGATATTTCTTCTTCTTGTTGCTCTTCTTCTGCACAGCTAAGCTGGAAGTGGCATTTGCGGCTCGCACTAGTGCAGAGTTATCTCAAAGAAAGGGGCCACGGTGTTTCTGTATCCCTATTATGTTGGTGCGGTTTCGGAACTTTTAAATATCTCGATATATCTCGAAAACTACGCTTCTGATCAAAAAATAGCATAGAACATAAATTGTAGGAAACATAATTCTCTACAAAAAACGTCTCTTAACATTTTGCCATAGCTCGCTTCGTTTCCGAGATATTTGCAGATTCAGCTCAAAGGAACTGGCCTGACGGACATATTTCGAGATATTTCTTCTTCTTGTTGTTCTTCCTCTGCACAGCTAAGCTGGAAGTGGCATTTGCAGCTCGCAATAGTGCAGAGTTATCTCAAAGAAAGGGGCCACGGTGTTTCTGTATCTCTATTATGTTGGTGCGGCTTCGGAACTTTTAAATATCTTGATATATCTCGAGAACTACGCATCTGATCAAAAAATATCATAGAACATAAAAAGTAGAAAACTTAATTCTCTACAAAAAAGGTCTCTTAACATTTTGCCATAGCTCGCTTTGTTTCCGAGATATTTGCAGATTTATCTCAAGGGAAGGGGCCTGACGGACATATTTCGAGATATTTCTTCTTCTTGTTGTTCTTCTTCTGCACAGCTAAGCTGGAAGTGGCATTTGCAGCTCGCACTAGTGCAGAGTTATCTCAAAGAAAGGGGCCACGGTGTTTCTGTATCTCTATTATGTTGGTGCGGCTTCGGAACTTTTAAATATCTCGATATATCTCGAAAACTACGCTTCTGATCAAAAAATATCGTAGAACATAAATTGTAGGAAACATAATTCTCTACAAAAAAGGTCTCTTAACATTTTGCCATAGCTCGCTTCGTTTCCGAGATATTTGCAGATATATCTCAAGGGAAGGGGCCTGACGGACATATTTCGAGATATTTCTTCTTCTTGTTGTTCTTCTTCTGCACAGCTAAGCTGGAAGTGGCATTTACAGCTCGCAATAGTGCTGAGTTATCTCAAAGAAAGGGGCCACGGTGTTTCTGTATCTCTATTATGTTGGTGCGGCTTCGGAACTTTTAAATATCTTGATATATCTCGAGAACTACGCATCTGATCAAAAAATATCATAGAACATCAAAAGTAGGAAACTTAATTCTCTACAAAAAAGGTCTCTTAACATTTTGCCATAGCTCTCTTCGTTTCCGAGATATTTGCAGATTTATCTCAAGGGAAGGGGCCTGACGGACATATTTCGAGATATTTCTTCTTCTTGTTGTTCTTCTTCTGCACAGCTAAGCTGGAAGTGGCATTTGCAGCTCGGAATAGTGCAGAGTTATCTCAAAGAAAGGGGCCACGGTGTTTCTGTATCTCTATTATGTTGGTGCGGCTTCGGAACTTTTAAATATCTTGATATATCTCGAGAACTACGCGTCTGATCAAAAAATATCATAGAACATAAAAAGTAGGAAACATAATTCTCTACAAAAACGGTCTCTTAACATTTTGCCATAGCTCGCTTCGTTTCCGAGATATTTGCAGATATATCTCAAGGGAAGGGGCCTGACGGACATATTTCGAGATATTTCTTCTTCTTATTGTTCTTCTTCTGCACAGCTAAGCTGGAAGTGGCATTTGCGGCTCGCACTGGTGCACAGTTATCTCAAAGAAAGGGGCCACGGTGTTTCTGTATCTCTATTATGTTGGTGCGTCTTCGGAACTTTTAAATATCTCGATATATCTCGAAAACTACGCTTCTGATCAAAAAATATCATAGAACATAAATTGTAGGAAACATAATTCTCTACAAAAAACGTCTCTTAACATTTTGCCATAGCTCGCTTCGTTTCCGAGATATTTGCAGATTCAGCTCAAATGAACTGGCCTGACGGACATATTTCGAGATATTTCTTCTTCTTGTTGTTCTTCCTCTGCACAGCTAAGCTGGAAGTGGCATTTGTAGCTCGCAATAGTGCAGAGTTATCTCAAAGAAAGGGGCCACGGTGTTTCTGTATCTCTATTATGTTGGTGCGGCTTCGGAACTTTTAAATATCTTGATATATCTCGAGAACTACGCATCTCATCAAAAAATATTATAGAACATAAAAAGTAGGAAACTTCATTCTCTACAAAAAAGGTCTCTTAACATTTTGCCATAGCTCGCTTCGTTTCCGAGATATTTGCATATTTATCTCAAGGGAAGGGGCCTGACGGACATATTTCGAGATATTTCTTCTTCTTGTTGTTCTTCTTCTGCACAGCTAAGCTGGAAGTGGCATTTGCGGCTCGCACTAGTGCAGAGTTATCTCAAAGGAAGGGGCCACGGTGTTTCTGTATCTCTATTATGTTTGTGCGGCTTCGGAACTTTTAAATATCTTGATATATCTCGAGAACTACGCATCTGATCAAAAAATATCATAGAACCTAAAAAGTAGGAAACTTAATTCTCTACAAAAAAGGTCTCTTAACATTTTGCCATAGCTCGCTTCGTTTCCGAGATATTTGCAGATTCATCTCAAGGGAAGGGGTCTGACGGACATATTTCGAGATATTTCTTCTTCTTGTTGTTCTTCCTCTGCACAGCTAAGCTCGAAGTGGCATTTGCAGCTCGCAATAGTGCAGAGTTATCTCAAAGAAAGAGGCCACGGTGTTTCTGTACCTCTATTATGTTGGTGCAGCTTCGGAACTTTTAAATATCTTGATATATCTCGAGAACTACGCATCTGATCAAAAAATATCATCGAACATAAAAAGTAGGAAACTTAATTCTCTACAAAAAAGGTCTCTTAACGTTTTGCAATAGCTCGCTTCGTTTCCGAGATATTTGCAGATTTATCTCAAGGGAAGGGTCCTGACGGACATATTTCGAGATATTTCTTCTTCTTGTTGTTCTTCTTCTGCACAGCTAAACTGGAAGTGGCATTTCCAGCTCGCAATAGTGCAGAGTTATTCCAAAGAAAGGGGCCACGATGTTTCTGTATCTCTATTATGATGGTGCGGCTTCGGAACTTTTAAATATCTCGATATATCTCGAAAACTACGCTTCTGATCAAAAAATATCATAGAACATAAATTGTAGGAAACATAATTCTCTACAAAAAAGGTCTCTTAACATTTTGCCATAGCTCGCTTCGTTTCCGAGATATTTGCAGATTTATCTCAAGGGAAGGGGCCTGACGGACATATTTCGAGATATTTCTTCTTCTTGTTGTTCTTCTTCTGCACAGCTAAGCTGGAAGTGGCATTTGCAGCGCGCAATAGTGCAGAGTTATCTCAAAGAAAGGGGCCACGGTGTTTCTGTATCTCTATTATGTTGGTGCGGCTTCGGAACTTTTAAGTATCTTGATCTATCTCGAGAACTACGCATCTGATCAAAAAATATCATAGAAGATAAAAAGTAAGAAACTTAATTCTCTACAAAAAAGGTCTCTTAACATTTCGCCATAGCTCGCATCGTTTCCGAGATATTTGCAGATTTATCTCAAGGGAAGGGGCCTGTCGGACATATTTCGAGATATTTCTTCTTCTTGTTGCTCTTCTTCTGCACAGCTAAGCTGGAAGTGGCATTTGCGGCTCGCACTAGTGCAGAGTTATCTCAAAGAAAGGGGCCACGGTGTTTCTGTATCTCTATTATGTTGGTGCGGCTTCGGAACTTTTAAATATCTCGATATATCTCGAAAACTACGCTTCTGATCAAAAAATATCATAGAACATAAATTGTAGGAAACATAATTCTCTACAAAAAACGTCTCTTAACATTTTGCCATAGCGCGTTTCGTTTCCGAGATATTTGCAGATTTATCTCAAGGGAAGTGGCCTGACGGACATATTTCGAGATATTTCTTATTCTTGTTGTTCTTCTTCTGCACAGCTAAGCTGGAAGTGGCATTTGCGGCTCGCACTAGTGCAGAGTTATCTCAAAGAAAGGGGCCACGGTGTTTCTGTATCCCTATTATGTTGGTGCGGCTTCGGAACTTTTAAATATCTCGATATATCTCGAAAACTACGCTTCTGATCAAAAAATAGCATAGAACATAAATTGTAGGAAACATAATTCTCTACAAAAAACGTCTCTTAACATTTTGCCATAGCTCGCTTCGTTTCCGAGATATTTGCAGATTCAGCTCAAAGGAACTGGCCTGACGGACATATTTCGAGATATTTCTTCTTCTTGTTGTTCTTCTTCTGCACAGCTAAGCTGGAAGTGGCATTTGCGGCTCGTACTAGTGCAGAGTTACCTCAAAGAAAGGGGCCACGGTGTTTCTGTATCTCTATTATGTTGTTGCGGCTTCGGAACTTTTAAATATCTCGATATATCTCGAAAACTACGCTTCTGATCAAAAAATGTCATAGAGCATAAATTGTAGGAAACATAATTCTCTACAAAAAACGTCTCTTAACATTTTGCCATAGCTCGCTTCGTTTCCGAGATATTTGCAGATTCAGCTCAAAGGAACTGGCCTGACGGACATATTTCGAGATATTTCTTCTTCTTGTTGCTCTTCTTCTGCACAGCTAGGCTGGAAGTGGCATTTGCGGCTCGCACTAGTGCAGAGTTATCTCAAAGGAAGGGGCCACGGTGTTTCTGTATCCCTATTATGTTGGTGCGGTTTCGGAACTTTTAAATATCTCGATATATCTCGAAAACTACGCTTCTGATCAAAAAATAGCATAGAACATAAATTGTAGGAAACATAATTCTCTACAAAAAACGTCTCTTAACATTTTGCCATAGCTCGCTTCGTTTCCGAGATATTTGCAGATTCAGCTCAAAGGAACTGGCCTGACGGACATATTTCGAGATATTTCTTCTTCTTGTTGTTCTTCCTCTGCACAGCTAAGCTGGAAGTGGCATTTGCAGCTCGCAATAGTGCAGAGTTATCTCAAAGAAAGGGGCCACGGTGTTTCTGTATCTCTATTATGTTGGTGCGGCTTCGGAACTTTTAAATATCTCGATATATCTCGAAAACTACGCTTCTGATCAAAAAATATCGTAGAACATAAATTGTAGGAAACATAATTCTCTACAAAAAAGGTCTCTTAACATTTTGCCATAGCTCGCTTCGTTTCCGAGATATTTGCAGATATATCTCAAGGGAAGGGGCCTGACGGACATATTTCGAGATATTTCTTCTTCTTGTTGTTCTTCTTCTGCACAGCTAAGCTGGAAGTGGCATTTACAGCTCGCAATAGTGCAGAGTTATCTCAAAGAAAGGGGCCACGGTGTTTCTGTATCTCTATTATGTTGATGCGGCTTCGGAACTTTTAAATATCTTGATATATCTCGAGAACTACGCATCTGATCAAAAAATATCATAGTACATCAAAAGTAGGAAACTTAATTCTCTACAAAAAAGGTCTCTTAACATTTTGCCATAGCTCTCTTCGTTTCCGAGATATTTGCAGATTTATCTCAAGGGAAGGGGCCTGACGGACATATCTCGAGATATTTCTTCTTCTTATTGTTCTTCTTCTGCACAGCTAAGCTGGAAGTGGCATTTGCGGCTCGCACTGGTGCACAGTTATCTCAAAGAAAGGGGCCACGGTGTTTCTGTATCTCTATTATGTTGGTGCGTCTTCGGAACTTTTAAATATCTCGATATATCTCGAAAACTACGCTTCTGAACAAAAAATATCATAGAACATAAATTGTAGGAAACATAATTTTCTACAAAAAACGTCTCTTAACATTTTGCCATAGCTCGCTTCGTTTCCGAGATATTTGTAGATTCAGCTCAAATGAACTGGCCTGACGGACATATTTCGAGATATTTCTTCTTCTTGTTGTTCTTCCTCTGCACAGCTAAGCTGGAAGTGGCATTTGCAGCTCGCAATAGTGCAGAGTTATCTCAAAGAAAGGGGCCACGGTGTTTCTGTATCTCTATTATGTTGGTGCGGCTTCGGAACTTTTAAATATCTTGATATATCTCGAGAACTACGCATCTGATCAAAAAATATCATAGAACATAAAAAGTAGGAAACTTAATTCTCTACAAAAAAGGTCTCTTAACATTTTGCCATAGCTCGCTTCGTTTCCGAGATATTTGCAGATATATCTCAAGGGAAGGGGCCTGACGGACATATTTCGAGATATTTCTTCTTCTTGTTGTTCTTCTTCTGCACAGCTAAGCTGGAAGTGGCATTTACAGCTCGCAATAGTGCAGAGTTATCTCAAAGAAAGGGGCCACGGTGTTTCTGTATCTCTATTATGTTGGTGCGGCTTCGGAACTTTTAAATATCTTGATATATCTCGAGAACTACGCATCTGATCAAAAAATATCATAGAACATCAAAAGTAGGAAACTTAATTCTCTACAAAAAAGGTCTCTTAACATTTTGCCATAGCTCTCTTCGTTTCCGAGATATTTGCAGATTTATCTCAAGGGAAGGGGCCTGACGGACATATTTCGAGATATTTCTTCTTCTTGTTGTTCTTCTTCTGCACAGCTAAGCTGGAAGTGGCATTTGCAGCTCGGAATAGTGCAGAGTTATCTCAAAGAAAGGGGCCACGGTGTTTCTGTATCTCTATTATGTTGGTGCGGCTTCGGAACTTTTAAATATCTTGATATATCTCGAGAACTACGCGTCTGATCAAAAAATATCATAGAACATAAATAGTAGGAAACATAATTCTCTACAAAAAACGTCTCTTAACATTTTGCCATAGCTCGCTTCGTTTCCGAGATATTTGCATATTTATCTCAAGGGAAGGGGCCTGACGGACATATTTCGAGATATTTCTTCTTCTTGTTGTTCTTCTTCTGCACAGCTAAGCTGGAAGTGGCATTTGCGGCTCGCACTAGTGCAGAGTTATCTCAAAGGAAGGGGCCACGGTGTTTCTGTATCTCTATTATGTTTGTGCGGCTTCGGAACTTTTAAATATCTTGATATATCTCGAGAACTACGCATCTGATCAAAAAATATCATAGAACCTAAAAAGTAGGAAACTTAATTCTCTACAAAAAAGGTCTCTTAACATTTTGCCATAGCTCGCTTCGTTTCCGAGATATTTGCAGATTCATCTCAAGGGAAGGGGTCTGACGGACATATTTCGAGATATTTCTTCTTCTTGTTGTTCTTCCTCTGCACAGCTAAGCTCGAAGTGGCATTTGCAGCTCGCAATAGTGCAGAGTTATCTCAAAGAAAGAGGCCACGGTGTTTCTGTACCTCTATTATGTTGGTGCAGCTTCGGAACTTTTAAATATCTTGATATATCTCGAGAACTACGCATCTGATCAAAAAATATCATCGAACATAAAAAGTAGGAAACTTAATTCTCTACAAAAAAGGTCTCTTAACGTTTTGCAATAGCTCGCTTCGTTTCCGAGATATTTGCAGATTTATCTCAAGGGAAGGGTCCTGACGGACATATTTCGAGATATTTCTTCTTCTTGTTGTTCTTCTTCTGCACAGCTAAACTGGAAGTGGCATTTCCAGCTCGCAATAGTGCAGAGTTATTCCAAAGAAAGGGGCCACGATGTTTCTGTATCTCTATTATGATGGTGCGGCTTCGGAACTTTTAAATATCTCGATATATCTCGAAAACTACGCTTCTGATCAAAAAATATCATAGAACATAAATTGTAGGAAACATAATTCTCTACAAAAAAGGTCTCTTAACATTTTGCCATAGCTCGCTTCGTTTCCGAGATATTTGCAGATTTATCTCAAGGGAAGGGGCCTGACGGACATATTTCGAGATATTTCTTCTTCTTGTTGTTCTTCTTCTGCACAGCTAAGCTGGAAGTGGCATTTGCAGCGCGCAATAGTGCAGAGTTATCTCAAAGAAAGGGGCCACGGTGTTTCTGTATCTCTATTATGTTGGTGCGGCTTCGGAACTTTTAAGTATCTTGATCTATCTCGAGAACTACGCATCTGATCAAAAAATATCATAGAAGATAAAAAGTAAGAAACTTAATTCTCTACAAAAAAGGTCTCTTAACATTTCGCCATAGCTCGCATCGTTTCCGAGATATTTGCAGATTTATCTCAAGGGAAGGGGCCTGTCGGACATATTTCGAGATATTTCTTCTTCTTGTTGCTCTTCTTCTGCACAGCTAAGCTGGAAGTGGCATTTGCGGCTCGCACTAGTGCAGAGTTATCTCAAAGAAAGGGGCCACGGTGTTTCTGTATCTCTATTATGTTGGTGCGGCTTCGGAACTTTTAAATATCTCGATATATCTCGAAAACTACGCTTCTGATCAAAAAATATCATAGAACATAAATTGTAGGAAACATAATTCTCTACAAAAAACGTCTCTTAACATTTTGCCATAGCGCGTTTCGTTTCCGAGATATTTGCAGATTTATCTCAAGGGAAGTGGCCTGACGGACATATTTCGAGATATTTCTTATTCTTGTTGTTCTTCTTCTGCACAGCTAAGCTGGAAGTGGCATTTGCGGCTCGCACTAGTGCAGAGTTATCTCAAAGAAAGGGGCCACGGTGTTTCTGTATCCCTATTATGTTGGTGCGGCTTCGGAACTTTTAAATATCTCGATATATCTCGAAAACTACGCTTCTGATCAAAAAATAGCATAGAACATAAATTGTAGGAAACATAATTCTCTACAAAAAACGTCTCTTAACATTTTGCCATAGCTCGCTTCGTTTCCGAGATATTTGCAGATTCAGCTCAAAGGAACTGGCCTGACGGACATATTTCGAGATATTTCTTCTTCTTGTTGTTCTTCTTCTGCACAGCTCAGCTGGAAGTGGCATTTGCGGCTCGTACTAGTGCAGAGTTACCTCAAAGAAAGGGGCCACGGTGTTTCTGTATCTCTATTATGTTGTTGCGGCTTCGGAACTTTTAAATATCTCGATATATCTCGAAAACTACGCTTCTGATCAAAAAATGTCATAGAGCATAAATTGTAGGAAACATAATTCTCTACAAAAAACGTCACTTAACATTTTGCCATAGCTCGCTTCGTTTCCGAGATATTTGCAGATTCAGCTCAAAGGAACTGGCCTGACGGACATATTTCGAGATATTTCTTCTTCTTGTTGCTCTTCTTCTGCACAGCTAAGCTGGAAGTGGCATTTGCGGCTCGCACTAGTGCAGAGTTATCTCAAAGGAAGGGGCCACGGTGTTTCTGTATCCCTATTATGTTGGTGCGGTTTCGGAACTTTTAAATATCTCGATATATCTCGAAAACTACGCTTCTGATCAAAAAATAGCATAGAACATAAATTGTAGGAAACATAATTCTCTACAAAAAACGTCTCTTAACATTTTGCCATAGCTCGCTTCGTTTCCGAGATATTTGCAGATTCAGCTCAAAGGAACTGGCCTGACGGACATATTTCGAGATATTTCTTCTTCTTGTTGTTCTTCCTCTGCACAGCTAAGCTGGAAGTGGCATTTGCAGCTCGCAATAGTGCAGAGTTATCTCAAAGAAAGGGGCCACGGTGTTTCTGTATCTCTATTATGTTGGTGCGGCTTCGGAACTTTTAAATATCTCGATATATCTCGAAAACTACGCTTCTGATCAAAAAATATCCTAGAACATAAATTGTAGGAAACATAATTCTCTACAAAAAAGGTCTCTTAACATTTTGCCATAGCTCGCTTCGTTTCCGAGATATTTGCAGATATATCTCAAGGGAAGGGGCCTGACGGACATATTTCGAGATATTTCTTCTTCTTGTTGTTCTTCTTCTGCACAGCTAAGCTGGAAGTGGCATTTACAGCTCGCAATAGTGCAGAGTTATCTCAAAGAAAGGGGCCACGGTGTTTCTGTATCTCTATTATGTTGGTGCGGCTTCGGAACTTTTAAATATCTTGATATATCTCGAGAACTACGCATCTGATCAAAAAATATCATAGTACATCAAAAGTAGGAAACTTAATTCTCTACAAAAAAGGTCTCTTAACATTTTGCCATAGCTCTCTTCGTTTCCGAGATATTTGCAGATTTATCTCAAGCGAAGGGGCCTGACGGACATATCTCGAGATATTTCTTCTTCTTATTGTTCTTCTTCTGCACAGCTAAGCTGGAAGTGGCATTTGCGGCTCGCACTGGTGCACAGTTATCTCAAAGAAAGGGGCCACGGTGTTTCTGTATCTCTATTATGTTGGTGCGTCTTCGGAACTTTTAAATATCTCGATATATCTCGAAAACTACGCTTCTGAACAAAAAATATCATAGAACATAAATTGTAGGAAACATAATTCTCTACAAAAAACGTCTCTTAACATTTTGCCATAGCTCGCTTCGTTTCCGAGATATTTGTAGATTCAGCTCAAATGAACTGGCCTGACGGACATATTTCGAGATATTTCTTCTTCTTGTTGTTCTTCCTCTGCACAGCTAAGCTGGAAGTGGCATTTGCAGCTCGCAATAGTGCAGAGTTATCTCAAAGAAAGGGGCCACGGTGTTTCTGTATCTCTATTATGTTGGTGCGGCTTCGGAACTTTTAAATATCTTGATATATCTCGAGAACTACGCATCTGATCAAAAAATATCATAGAACATAAAAAGTAGGAAACTTAATTCTCTACAAAAAAGGTCTCTTAACATTTTGCCATAGCTCGCTTCGTTTCCGAGATATTTGCAGATTTATCTCAAGGGAAGGGGCCTGACGGACATATTTCGAGATATTTCTTCTTCTTGTTGTTCTTCTTCTGCACAGCTAAGCTGGAAGTGGCATTTGCGGCTCGCACTAGTGCAGAGTTATCTCAACGAAAGGGGCCACAGTGTTTCTGTATCTCTATTATGTTGGTGCGGCTTCGGAACTTTTAAATATCTCGATATATCTCGAAAACTACGCATCTGATCAAAAAATATCATAGAACATCAAAAGTAGGAAACTTAATTCTCTACAAAAAAGGTCTCTTAACATTTTGCCATAGCTCGCTTCGTTTCCGAGATATTTGCAGATTTATCTCAAGGGAAGGGGCCTGACGGACATATTTCGAGATATTTCTTCTTCTTGTTGTTCTTCTTCTGCACAGCTAAGCTGGAAGTGGCATTTGCGGCTCGCACTAGTGCAGAGTTATCTCAACGAAAGGGGCCACAGTGTTTCTGTATCTCTATTATGTTGGTGCGGCTTCGGAACTTTTAAATATCTCGATATATCTCGAAAACTACGCTTCTGATGAAAAAATATCATAGAACATAAATTGTAGGAAACATAATTCTCTACAAAAAACGTCTCTTAACATTTTGCCATAGCGCGTTTCGTTTCCGAGATATTTGCAGATTTATCTCAAGGGAAGTGGCCTGACGGACATATTTCGAGATATTTCTTATTCTTGTTGTTCTTCTTCTGCACAGCTAAGCTGGAAGTGGCATTTGCGGCTCGCACTAGTGCAGAGTTATCTCAAAGAAAGGGGCCACGGTGTTTCTGTATCCCTATTATGTTGGTGCGGCTTCGGAACTTTTAAATATCTCGATATATCTCGAAAACTACGCTTCTGATCAAAAAATAGCATAGAACATAAATTGTAGGAAACATAATTCTCTACAAAAAACGTCTCTTAACATTTTGCCATAGCTCGCTTCGTTTCCGAGATATTTGCAGATTCAGCTCAAAGGAACTGGCCTGACGGACATATTTCGAGATATTTCTTCTTCTTGTTGTTCTTCTTCTGCACAGCTCAGCTGGAAGTGGCATTTGCGGCTCGTACTAGTGCAGAGTTACCTCAAAGAAAGGGGCCACGGTGTTTCTGTATCTCTATTATGTTGTTGCGGCTTCGGAACTTTTAAATATCTCGATATATCTCGAAAACTACGCTTCTGATCAAAAAATGTCATAGAGCATAAATTGTAGGAAACATAATTCTCTACAAAAAACGTCACTTAACATTTTGCCATAGCTCGCTTCGTTTCCGAGATATTTGCAGATTCAGCTCAAAGGAACTGGCCTGACGGACATATTTCGAGATATTTCTTCTTCTTGTTGCTCTTCTTCTGCACAGCTAAGCTGGAAGTGGCATTTGCGGCTCGCACTAGTGCAGAGTTATCTCAAAGGAAGGGGCCACGGTGTTTCTGTATCCCTATTATGTTGGTGCGGTTTCGGAACTTTTAAATATCTCGATATATCTCGAAAACTACGCTTCTGATCAAAAAATAGCATAGAACATAAATTGTAGGAAACATAATTCTCTACAAAAAACGTCTCTTAACATTTTGCCATAGCTCGCTTCGTTTCCGAGATATTTGCAGATTCAGCTCAAAGGAACTGGCCTGACGGACATATTTCGAGATATTTCTTCTTCTTGTTGTTCTTCCTCTGCACAGCTAAGCTGGAAGTGGCATTTGCAGCTCGCAATAGTGCAGAGTTATCTCAAAGAAAGGGGCCACGGTGTTTCTGTATCTCTATTATGTTGGTGCGGCTTCGGAACTTTTAAATATCTCGATATATCTCGAAAACTACGCTTCTGATCAAAAAATATCCTAGAACATAAATTGTAGGAAACATAATTCTCTACAAAAAAGGTCTCTTAACATTTTGCCATAGCTCGCTTCGTTTCCGAGATATTTGCAGATATATCTCAAGGGAAGGGGCCTGACGGACATATTTCGAGATATTTCTTCTTCTTGTTGTTCTTCTTCTGCACAGCTAAGCTGGAAGTGGCATTTACAGCTCGCAATAGTGCAGAGTTATCTCAAAGAAAGGGGCCACGGTGTTTCTGTATCTCTATTATGTTGGTGCGGCTTCGGAACTTTTAAATATCTTGATATATCTCGAGAACTACGCATCTGATCAAAAAATATCATAGTACATCAAAAGTAGGAAACTTAATTCTCTACAAAAAAGGTCTCTTAACATTTTGCCATATCTCTCTTCGTTTCCGAGATATTTGCAGATTTATCTCAAGGGAAGGGGCCTGACGGACATATCTCGAGATATTTCTTCTTCTTATTGTTCTTCTTCTGCACAGCTAAGCTGGAAGTGGCATTTGCGGCTCGCACTGGTGCACAGTTATCTCAAAGAAAGGGGCCACGGTGTTTCTGTATCTCTATTATGTTGGTGCGTCTTCGGAACTTTTAAATATCTCGATATATCTCGAAAACTACGCTTCTGAACAAAAAATATCATAGAACATAAATTGTAGGAAACATAATTCTCTACAAAAAACGTCTCTTAACATTTTGCCATAGCTCGCTTCGTTTCCGAGATATTTGTAGATTCAGCTCAAATGAACTGGCCTGACGGACATATTTCGAGATATTTCTTCTTCTTGTTGTTCTTCCTCTGCACAGCTAAGCTGGAAGTGGCATTTGCAGCTCGCAATAGTGCAGAGTTATCTCAAAGAAAGGGGCCACGGTGTTTCTGTATCTCTATTATGTTGGTGCGGCTTCGGAACTTTTAAATATCTTGATATATCTCGAGAACTACGCATCTGATCAAAAAATATCATAGAACATAAAAAGTAGGAAACTTAATTCTCTACAAAAAAGGTCTCTTAACATTTTGCCATAGCTCGCTTCGTTTCCGAGATATTTGCAGATTTATCTCAAGGGAAGGGGCCTGACGGACATATTTCGAGATATTTCTTCTTCTTGTTGTTCTTCTTCTGCACAGCTAAGCTGGAAGTGGCATTTGCGGCTCGCACTAGTGCAGAGTTATCTCAACGAAAGGGGCCACAGTGTTTCTGTATCTCTATTATGTTGGTGCGGCTTCGGAACTTTTAAATATCTCGATATATCTCGAAAACTACGCATCTGATCAAAAAATATCATAGAACATCAAAAGTAGGAAACTTAATTCTCTACAAAAAAGGTCTCTTAACATTTTGCCATAGCTCGCTTCGTTTCCGAGATATTTGCAGATTTATCTCAAGGGAAGGGGCCTGACGGACATATTTCGAGATATTTCTTCTTCTTGTTGTTCTTCTTCTGCACAGCTAAGCTGGAAGTGGCATTTGCGGCTCGCACTAGTGCAGAGTTATCTCAACGAAAGGGGCCACAGTGTTTCTGTATCTCTATTATGTTGGTGCGGCTTCGGAACTTTTAAATATCTCGATATATCTCGAAAACTACGCTTCTGATGAAAAAATATCATAGAACATAAATTGTAGGAAACATAATTCTCTACAAAAAACGTCTCTTAACATTTTGCCATAGCTCGCTTCGTTTCCGAGATATTTGCAGATTCAGCTCAAAGGAACTGGCCTGACGGACATATTTCGAGATATTTCTTCTTCTTGTTGTTCTTCTTCTGCACAGCTAAGCTGGAAGTGGCATTTGCGGCTCGTACTAGTGCAGAGTTACCTCAAAGAAAGGGGCCACGGTGTTTCTGTATCTCTATTATGTTGTTGCGGCTTCGGAACTTTTAAATATCTCGATATATCTCGAAAACTACGCTTCTGATCAAAAAATGTCATAGAGCATAAATTGTAGGAAACATAATTCTCTACAAAAAACGTCTCTTAACATTTTGCCATAGCTCGCTTCGTTTCCGAGATATTTGCAGATTCAGCTCAAAGGAACTGGCCTGACGGACATATTTCGAGATATTTCTTCTTCTTGTTGCTCTTCTTCTGCACAGCTAAGCTGGAAGTGGCATTTGCGGCTCGCACTAGTGCAGAGTTATCTCAAAGGAAGGGGCCACGGTGTTTCTGTATCCCTATTATGTTGGTGCGGTTTCGGAACTTCTAAATATCTCGATATATCTCGAAAACTACGCTTCTGATCAAAAAATAGCATAGAACATAAATTGTAGGAAACATAATTCTCTACAAAAAACGTCTCTTAACATTTTGCCATAGCTCGCTTCGTTTCCGAGATATTTGCAGATTCAGCTCAAAGGAACTGGCCTGACGGACATATTTCGAGATATTTCTTCTTCTTGTTGTTCTTCCTCTGCACAGCTAAGCTGGAAGTGGCATTTGCAGCTCGCAATAGTGCAGAGTTATCTCAAAGAAAGGGGCCACGGTGTTTCTGTATCTCTATTATGTTGGTGCGGCTTCGGAACTTTTAAATATCTCGATATATCTCGAAAACTACGCTTCTGATCAAAAAATATCGTAGAACATAAATTGTAGGAAACATAATTCTCTACAAAAAAGGTCTCTTAACATTTTGCCATAGCTCGCTTCGTTTCCGAGATATTTGCAGATATATCTCAAGGGAAGGGGCCTGACGGACATATTTCGAGATATTTCTTCTTCTTGTTGTTCTTCTTCTGCACAGCTAAGCTGGAAGTGGCATTTACAGCTCGCAATAGTGCAGAGTTATCTCAAAGAAAGGGGCCACGGTGTTTCTGTATCTCTATTATGTTGGTGCGGCTTCGGAACTTTTAAATATCTTGATATATCTCGAGAACTACGCATCTGATCAAAAAATATCATAGTACATCAAAAGTAGGAAACTTAATTCTCTACAAAAAAGGTCTCTTAACATTTTGCCATAGCTCTCTTCGTTTCCGAGATATTTGCAGATTTATCTCAAGGGAAGGGGCCTGACGGACATATCTCGAGATATTTCTTCTTCTTATTGTTCTTCTTCTGCACAGCTAAGCTGGAAGTGGCATTTGCGGCTCGCACTAGTGCAGAGTTATCTCAACGAAAGGGGCCACAGTGTTTCTGTATCTCTATTATGTTGGTGCGGCTTCGGAACTTTTAAATATCTCGATATATCTCGAAAACTACGCTTCTGATGAAAAAATATCATAGAACATAAATTGTAGGAAACATAATTCTCTACAAAAAAGGTCTCTTAACATTTTGCCATAGCTCTCTTCGTTTCCGAGATATTTGCAGATTTATCTCAAGGGAAGGGGCCTGACGGACATATTTCGAGATATTTCTTCTTCTTGTTGTTCTTCTTCTGCACAGCTAAGCTGGAAGTGGCATTTGCAGCTCGCAATAGTGCACAGTTATCTCAAAGAAAGGGGCCACGGTGTTTCTGTATCTCTATTATGTTGGTGCGTCTTCGGAACTTTTAAATATCTCGATATATCTCGAAAACTACGCTTCTGATCAAAAAATATCATAGAACATAAATTGTAGGAAACATAATTCTCTACAAAAAACGTCTCTTAACATTTTGCCATAGCTCGCTTCGTTTCCGAGATATTTGCAGATTCAGCTCAAAGGAACTGGCCTGACGGACATATTTCGTGATATTTCTTCTTCTTGTTGTTCTTCCTCTGCACAGCTAAGCTGGAAGTGGCATTTGCAGCTCGCAATAGTGCAGAGTTATCTCAAAGAAAGGGGCCACGGTGTTTCTGTATCTCTATTATGTTGGTGCGGCTTCGGAACTTTTAAATATCTTGATATATCTCGAGAACTACGCATCTGATCAAAAAATATCATAGAACATAAAAAGTAGGAAACTTAATTCTCTACAAAAAAGGTCTCTTAACATTTTGCCATAGCTCGCTTCGTTTCCGAGATATTTGCAGATTTATCTCAAGGGAAGGGGCCTGACGGACATATTTCGAGATATTTCTTCTTCTTGTTGTTCTTCTTCTGCACAGCTAAGCTGGAAGTGGCATTTACAGCTCGCAATAGTGCAGAGTTATCTCAAAGAAAGGGGCCACGGTGTTTCTGTATCTCTATTATGTTGGTACGGCGTCGGAACTTTTAAATATCTTGATATATCTCGAGAACTACGCCTCTGATCGAAAAATATCATACAACATAAAAAGTAGGAAACTTAATTCTCTACAAAAAAGGTCTCTTAACATTTTGCCATAGCTCGCTTCGTTTCCGAGATATTTGCAGATTTATCTCAAGGGAAGGGGCCTGACGGACATATTTCGAGATATTTCTTCTTCTTGTTGTTCTTCCTCTGCACAGCTAAGCTGGAAGTGGCATTTGCAGCTCGCAATAGTGCAGAGTTATCTCAAAGAAAGGGGCCACGGTGTTTCTGTATCTCTATTATGTTGGTGCGGCTTCGGAACTTTTAAATATCTTGATATATCTCGAGAACTACGCATCTGATCAAAAAATATCATAGAACATCAAAAGTAGGAAACTTAATTCTCTACAAAAAAGGTCTCTTAACATTTTGCCATAGCTCTCTTCGTTTCCGAGATATTTGCAGATTTATCTCAAGGGAAGGGGCCTGACGGACATATTTCGAGATATTTCTTCTTCTTGTTGTTCTTCTTCTGCACAGCTAAGCTGGAAGTGGTATTTCCGGCTCGCACTGGTGCACAGTTATCTCAAAGAAAGGGGCCACGGTGTTTCTGTATCTCTATTATGTTGGTGCGTCTTCGGAACTTTTAAATATCTCGATATATCTCGAAAACTACGCTTCTGATCAAAAAATATCATAGAACATAAATTGTAGGAAACATAATTCTCTACAAAAAACGTCTCTTAACATTTTGCCATAGCTCGCTTCGTTTCCGAGATATTTGCAGATTCAGCTCAAATGAACTGGCCTGACGGACATATTTCGAGATATTTCTTCTTCTTGTTGTTCTTCCTCTGCACAGCTAGGCTGGAAGTGGCATTTGCAGCTCGCAATAGTGCAGAGTTATCTCAAAGAAAGGGGCCACGGTGTTTCTGTATCTCTATTATGTTGGTGCGGCTTCGGAACTTTTAAATATCTTGATATATCTCGAGAACTACGCATCTGATCAAAAAATATCATAGAACATAAAAAGTAGGAAACTTAATTCTCTACAAAAAAGGTCTCTTAACATTTTGCCATAGCTCGCTTCGTTTCCGAGATATTTGCAGATTTATCTCAAGGGAACGGGCCTGACGGACATATTTCGAGATATTTCTTCTTCTTGTTCTTCTTCTTCTGCACAGCTAAGCTGGAAGTGGCATTTACAGCTCGCAATAGTGCAGAGTTATCTCAAAGAAAGGGGCCACGGTGTTTCTGTATCTCTATTATGTTGGTGCGGCTTCGAAACTTTTAAATATCTTGATATATCTCGAGAACTACGCCTCTGATCGAAAAATATCATACAACATAAAAAGTAGGAAACTTAATTCTCTACAAAAAAGGTCTCTTAACATTTTGCCATAGCTCGCTTCGTTTCCGAGATATTTGCAGATTTATCTCAAGGGAAGGGGCCTGACGGACATATTTCGAGATATTTCTTCTTCTTGTTGTTCTTCCTCTGCACAGCTAAGCTGGAAGTGGCATTTGCAGCTCGCAATAGTGCAGAGTTATCTCAAAGAAAGGGGCCACGGTGTTTCTGTATCTCTATTATGTTGGTGCGGCTTCGGAACTTTTAAATATCTTGATATATCTCGAGAACTACGCATCTGATCAAAAAATATCATAGAACATCAAAAGTAGGAAACTTAATTCTCTACAAAAAAGGTCTCTTAACATTTTGCCATAGCTCGCTTCGTTTCCGAGATATTTGCAGATTTATCTCAAGGGAAGGGGCCTGACGGACATATTTCGAGATATTTCTTCTTCTTGTTGTTCTTCTTCTGCACAGCTAAGCTGGAAGTGGCATTTGCAGCTCGCAATAGTGCACAGTTATCTCAAAGAAAGGGGCCACGGTGTTTCTGTATCTCTATTATGTTGGTGCGTCTTCGGAACTTTTAAATATCTCGATATATCTCGAAAACTACGCTTCTGATCAAAAAATATCATAGAACATAAATTGTAGGAAACATAATTCTCTACAAAAAACGTCTCTTAACATTTTGCCATAGCTCGCTTCGTTTCCGAGATATTTGCAGATTCAGCTCAAAGGAACTGGCCTGACGGACATATTTCGAGATATTTCTTCTTCTTGTTGTTCTTCCTCTGCACAGCTAAGCTGGAAGTGGCATTTGCAGCTCGCAATAGTGCAGAGTTATCTCAAAGAAAGGGGCCACGGTGTTTCTGTATCTCTATTATGTTGGTGCGGCTTCGGAACTTTTAAATATCTTGATATATCTCGAGAACTACGCATCTGATCAAAAAATATCATAGAACACAAAAAGTAGGAAACTTAATTCTCTACAAAAAAGGTCTCTTAACATTTTGCCATAGCTCGCTTCGTTTCCGAGATATTTGCAGATTTATCTCAAGGGAAGGGGCCTGACGGACATATTTCGAGATATTTCTTCTTCTTGTTGTTCTTCTTCTGCACAGCTAAGCTGGAAGTGGCATTTACAGCTCGCAATAGTGCAGAGTTATCTCAAAGAAAGGTGCCACGGTGTTTCTGTATCTCTATTATGTTGGTGCGGCTTCGGAACTTTTAAATATCTTGATATATCTCGAGAACTACGCCTCTGATCGAAAAATATCATACAACATAAAAAGTAGGAAACTTAATTCTCTACAAAAAAGGTCTCTTAACATTTTGCCATAGCTCGCTTCGTTTCCGAGATATTTGCAGATTTATCTCAAGGGAAGGGGCCTGACGGACATATTTCGAGATATTTCTTCTTCTTGTTGTTCTTCCTCTGCACAGCTAAGCTGGAAGTGGCATTTGCAGCTCGCAATAGTGCAGAGTTATCTCAAAGAAAGGAGCCACGGTGTTTCTGTATCTCTATTATGTTGGTGCGGCTTCGGAACTTTTAAATATCTTGATATATCTCGAGAACTACGCATCTGATCAAAAAATATCATAGAACATCAAAAGTAGGAAACTTAATTCTCTACAAAAAAGGTCTCTTAACATTTTGCCATAGCTCGCTTCGTTTCCGAGATATTTGCAGATTTATCTCAAGGGAAGGGGCCTGACGGACATATTTCGAGATATTTCTTCTTCTTGTTGTTCTTCTTCTGCACAGCTAAGCTGGAAGTGGCATTTGCGGCTCGCACTAGTGCAGAGTTATCTCAACGAAAGGGGCCACAGTGTTTCTGTATCTCTATTATGTTGGTGCGGCTTCGGAACTTTTAAATATCTCGATATATCTCGAAAACTACGCTTCTGATGAAAAAATATCATAAAACATAAATTGTAGGAAACATAATTCTCTACAAAAAAGGTCTCTTAACATTTTGCCATAGCTCGCTTCGTTTCCGAGATATTTGCGGATATATCTCAAGGGAAGGGGCCTGACGGACATATTTCGAGATATTTCTTCTTCTTGTTGTTCTTCTTCTGCACAGCTAAGCTGGAAGTGGCATTTACAGCTCGCAATAGTGCAGAGTTATCTCAAAGAAAGGGGCCACGGTGTTTCTGTATCTCTATTATGTTGGTGCGGCTTCGGAACTTTTAAATATCTTGATATATCTCGAGAACTACGCATCTGATCAAAAAATATCATAGAACATAAAAAGTAGGAAACTTAATTCTCTACAAAAAAGGTCGCTTAACATTTTGCCATAGCTCGCTTCGTTTCCGAGATATTTGCATATTTATCTCAAGGGAAGGGGCCTGACGGACATATTTCGAGATATTTCTTCTTCTTGTTGTTCTTCTTCTGCACAGCTAAGCTGGAAGTGGCATTTGCGGCTCGCACTAGTGCAGAGTTATCTCAAAGAACGGGGCCACGGTGTTTCTGTATCCCTATTATGTTGGTGCGGCTTCGGAACTTTTAAATATCTCGATATATCTCGAAAACTATGCTTCTGATCAAAAAATATCATAGAACATAAAAAGTAGAAAACTTAATTCTCTACAGAAAAGGTCTCTTAACATTTTGCCATAGCTCGCTTCGTTTCCGAGATATTTGCAGATTTATCTCAAGGGAAGGGGCCTGACGGACATATTTCGAGATATTTCTTCTTCTTGTTGTTCTTCTTCTGCACAGCTAAACTGGACGTGGCATTTCCAGCTCGCAATAGTGCAGAGTTATCTCAAAGAGAGGGGCCACGGTGTTTCTGTATCTCTATTATGTTGGTGCGGCTTCGGAACTTTTAAATATCTTGATATATCTCGAGAACTACGAATCTGATCAGAAAATATCATAGAAGATAAAAAGTAGGAAACTTAATTCTCTACAAAAAAGGTCTCTTAACATTTTGCCATAGCTCGCTTCGTTTCCGAGATATTTGCAGATTTATCTCATGGTAAGGGGCCTGACGGACATATTTCGAGATATTTCTTCTTCTTGTTGTTCTTCTTCTGCACAGCTAAGCTGGAAGTGGCATTTGCAGCTCGCAATAGTGCATAGTTATCTGAAAGAAAGGGGCCACGGTGTTTCTGTATCTCTATTATGTTGGTGCGGCTTCGGAACTTTTGAATATCTCGATATATCTCGAAAACTACGCTTCTGATCAAAAAATATCATAGAACATAAATTGTAGGAAACATAATTCTCTACAAAAAAGGTCTCTTCACATTTTGCCATAGCTCGCTTCGTTTCCGAGATATTTGCAGATATATCTCAAGGGAAGGGGCCTGACGGACATATTTCGAGATATTTCTTCTTCTTGTTGTTCTTCTTCTGCACAGCTAAACTGGAAGTGGCATTTCCAGGTCGCAATAGTGCAGAGTTATCTCAAAGAAAGGAGCCACGGTGTTTCTGTATCTCTATTATGTTGGTGCTGCTTCGGAACTTTTAAATATCTTGATATATCTCGAGAACTACGCATCTGATCAAAAAATATCATAGAACATAAAAAGTAGGAAACTTAATTCTCTACAAAAAAGGTCTCTTAACATTTTGCCATAGCTCGCTTCGTTTCCGAGATATTTGCAGATTTATCTCAAGGGACGGGGCCTGACGGACATATTTCGAGATATTTCTTCTTCTTGATGTTCCTCTTCTGCACAGCTAAGCTGGAAGTGGCATTTGCAGCTCGCAATTGTGCAGAGTTATCTCAAAGAGAGGGGCCACGGTGTTTCTGTATCTCTATTATGTTGGTGCGGCTTCGGAACTTTTAAATATCTTGATATATCTCGAGAACTACGCATCTGATCAGAAAATATCAGAGAACATAAAACGTAGGAAACTTATTTCTCTACAAAAAAGGTCTCTTAACATTTTGCCATAGCTCGCTTCGTTTTCGAGATATTTGCAGATATATCTCAAGGGAAGGGGCCTAACGGACATATTTCGAGATATTTCTTCTTCTTGTTGTTCTTCTTCTGCACAGCTAAACTGGAAGTGGCATTTCCAGGTCGCAATAGTGCAGAGTTATCTCAAAGAAAGGAGCCACGGTGTTTCTGTATCTCTATTATGTTGGTGCGGCTTCGGAACTTTTAAATATCTTGATATATCTCGAGAACTACGCGTCTGATCAAAAAATATCATAGAACATAAAAAGTAGGAAACATAATTCTCTACAAAAAAGGTCTCTTAACATTTTGCCATAGCTCGCTTCGTTTCCGAGATATTTGCAGTTTTATCTCAAGGGAAGGGGCCTGACGGACATATTTCGAGATATTTCTTCTTCTTGATGTTCCTCTTCTGCACAGCTAAGCTGGAAGTGGCATTTGCAGCTCGCAATTGTGCAGAGTTATCTCAAAGAGAGGGGCCACGGTGTTTCTGTATCTCTATTATGTTGGTGCGGCTTCGGAACTTTTAAATATCTTGATATATCTCGAGAACTACGCATCTGATCAAAAAATATCATAGAACACCAAAAGTAGGAAACTTAATTCGCTACAAAAAAGGTCTCTTAACATTTTGCCATAGCTCGCTTCGTTTCCGAGATATTTGCAGATTTATCTCAAGGTAAGGGGCCTGACGGACATATTTCGAGATATTTCTTCTTCTTGTTGTTCTTCTTCTGCACAGCTAAGCTGGAAGTGGCATTTGCAGCTCGCAATAGTGCATAGCTATCTGAAAGAAAGGGGCCACGGTGTTTCTGTATCTCTATTATGTTGGTGCGGCTTCGGAACTTTTAAATATCTTGATATATCTCGAGAACTACGCATCTGATCAAAAAATTTCATAGAACATAAAAAGTAGGAAACTCAATTCTCTACAAAAAAGGTCTCTTAACATTTTGCAATAGCCCGCTTCTACGGCATCTGATCAAAAAATATCATACAACATAAAAAGTAGGAAACTTAATTCTCTACAAAAAAGGTCTCTTAACGTTTTGCAATAGCTCGCTTCGTTTCCGAGATATTTGCAGATTTATCTCAAGGGAAGGTTCCTGACGGACATATTTCGAGATATTTCTTCTTCTTGTTGTTCTTCTTCTGCACAGCTAAACTGGAAGTGGCATTTCCAGCTCGCAATAGTGCAGAGTTATCCCAAAGAAAGGGGCCACGGTGTTTCTGTATCTCTATTATGTTGGTGCGGCTTCGGAACTTTTAAATATCTCGATATATCTCGGAAACTACGTTCCTGATCAAAAAATATCATAGAACATAAATTGTAGGAAACATAATTCTCTACAAAAAAGGTCTCTTAACATTTTGCCATAGCTCGCTTCGTTTCCGAGATATTTGCAGATTTATCTCAAGGGAAGGGGCCTGTCGGACATATTTCGAGATATTTCTTCTTCTTGTTGTTCTTCTTCTGCACAGCTAAGCTGGAAGTGGCATTTGCAGCTCGCAATAGTGCAGAGTTATCTCAAAGAAAGGGGCCACGGTGTTTCTGTATCTCTATTATGTTGGTGCGGCTTCGGAACTTTTAAATATCTTGATATATCTCGAGAACTACGCATCTGATCAAAAAATATCGTAGAACATAAAAAGTAGGAAACTTAATTCTCTACAAATAAGGTCTCTTAACATTTTGCCATAGCTCGCTTGGTTTCCGAGATATTTGCAAATTTATCTCAAGGGAAGGGGCCTGAGGGACATATTTCGAGATATTTCTTCTTCTTGTTGTTCTTCTTCTGCACAGCTAAGCTGGAAGTGGCATTTGCAGGTCGCAATAGTGCAGAGTTATCTCAAAGAAAGGGGCCACGGTGTTTCTGTATCTCTATTATGTTGGTGCGGCTTCGGAACTTTTAAATATCTCGATATATCTCGAAAACTACGCTTCTGATCAAAAAATATCATAGAACATAAAAAGTAGGAATCCCAATTTTCTACAAAAAAGGTCTCTTAACATTTTGCCGTAGCTCGCTTCGTTTCCGAGATATTTGCAGATTTATCTCAAGGGAAGGGGCCTGAGGGACATATTTCGAGATATTTCTTCATCTTGTTGTTCTTCTTCTGCACAGCTAAGCTGGAAGTGGCATTTGCAGCTCGCAATAGTGCAGAGTTACCTCAGAGAAAGGGGCCACGGTGTTTCTGTATCTCTATTATGTTGGTGCCGCTTCGGAACTTTTAAATATCTGGATATATCTCGAGAACTACGCATCTGATCAAAAAATATCATAGAACATAAAAAGTAGGAAACTTAATTCTCTACAAAAAAGGTCTCTTAACATTTTGCCATAGCTCGCTTCGTTTCCGAGATATTTGCAGATTTATCCCAAGGGAAGGGGCCTGACGGACATATTTCGAGATATTTCTTCTTCTTGTTGTTCTTCTTCTGCACAGCTAAGCTGGAAGTGGCATTTGCAGCTCGCAGTAGTGCAGAGTTATCTCAAAGAAAGGGGCCACGGTGTTTCTGTATCTCTATTATGTTGGTGCGGGTTCTTAACTTTTAAATATCTTGATATATCTCGAGAACTACGCATCTGATCAAAAAATTTCATAGAACATAAAAAGTAGGAAACTCAATTCTCTACAAAAAAGGTCTCTTAACATTTTGCAATAGCCCGCTTCTACGGCATCTGATCAAAAAATATCATACAACATAAAAAGTAGGAAACTTAATTCTCTACAAAAAAGGTCTCTTAACGTTTTGCAATAGCTCGCTTCGTTTCCGAGATATTTGCAGATTTATCTCAAGGGAAGGTTCCTGACGGACATATTTCGAGATATTTCTTCTTCTTGTTGTTCTTCTTCTGCACAGCTAAACTGGAAGTGGCATTTCCAGCTCGCAATAGTGCAGAGTTATCCCAAAGAAAGGGGCCACGGTGTTTCTGTATCTCTATTATGTTGGTGCGGCTTCGGAACTTTTAAATATCTCGATATATCTCGGAAACTACGTTCCTGATCAAAAAATATCAGAGAACATAAATTGTAGGAAACATAATTCTCTACAAAAAAGGTCTCTTAACATTTTGCCATAGCTCGCTTCGTTTCCGAGATATTTGCAGATTTATCTCAAGGGAAGGGGCCTGTCGGACATATTTCGAGATATTTCTTCTTCTTGTTGTTCTTCTTCTGCACAGCTAAGCTGGAAGTGGCATTTGCAGCTCGCAATAGTGCAGAGTTATCTCAAAGAAAGGGGCCACGGTGTTTCTGTATCTCTATTATGTTGGTGCGGCTTCGGAACTTTTAAATATCTTGATATATCTCGAGAACTACGCATCTGATCAAAAAATATCGTAGAACATAAAAAGTAGGAAACTTAATTCTCTACAAATAAGGTCTCTTAACATTTTGCCATAGCTCGCTTGGTTTCCGAGATATTTGCAAATTTATCTCAAGGGAAGGGGCCTGAGGGACATATTTCGAGATATTTCTTCTTCTTGTTGTTCTTCTTCTGCACAGCTAAGCTGGAAGTGGCATTTGCAGGTCGCAATAGTGCAGAGTTATCTCAAAGAAAGGGGCCACGGTGTTTCTGTATCTCTATTATGTTGGTGCGGCTTCGGAACTTTTAAATATCTCGATATATCTCGAAAACTACGCTTCTGATCAAAAAATATCATAGAACATAAAAAGTAGGAATCCTAATTTTCTACAAAAAAGGTCTCTTAACATTTTGCCGTAGCTCGCTTCGTTTCCGAGATATTTGCAGATTTATCTCAAGGGAAGGGGCCTGAGGGACATATTTCGAGATATTTCTTCATCTTGTTGTTCTTCTTCTGCACAGCTAAGCTGGAAGTGGCATTTGCAGCTCGCAATAGTGCAGAGTTACCTCAGAGAAAGGGGCCACGGTGTTTCTGTATCTCTATTATGTTGGTGCCGCTTCGGAACTTTTAAATATCTGGATATATCTCGAGAACTACGCATCTGATCAAAAAATATCATAGAACATAAAAAGTAGGAAACTTAATTCTCTACAAAAAAGGTCTCTTAACATTTTGCCATAGCTCGCTTCGTTTCCGAGATATTTGCAGATTTATCCCAAGGGAAGGGGCCTGACGGACATATTTCGAGATATTTCTTCTTCTTGTTGTTCTTCTTCTGCACAGCTAAGCTGGAAGTGGCATTTGCAGCTCGCAGTAGTGCAGAGTTATCTCAAAGAAAGGGGCCACGGTGTTTCTGTATCTCTATTATGTTGGTGCGGCTTCGGAACTTTTAAATATCTTGATATATCTCGAGAACTACGCATCTGATCAAAAAATATCATAGAACATAAAAAGTAGGAAACTTAATTCTCTACAAAAAAGGTCTCTTAACATTTTGCCATAGCTCGCTTCGTTTCCGAGATATTTGCAGATTTATCTCAAGGGAAGGGGCCTGACGGACATATTTCGAGATATTTCTTCTTCTTGTTGTTGTTCTTCTGCACAGCTAAGCTGGAAGTGCCATTTGCAGCGCGCAATAGTGCAGAGTTATCTCAAAGAAAGGGGCCACGGTGTTTCTGTATCTCTATTATGTTGGTGCGGCTTCGGAACTTTTAAATATCTTGATATATCTCGAGAACTACGCATCTGTTCAAAAAATATCATAGAACATAAAAAGTAGGAATCCTAATTTTCTACAAAAAAGGTCTCTTAACATTTTGCCGTAGCTCGCTTCGTTTCCGAGATATTTGCAGATTTATCTCAAGGGAAGGGGCCTGAGGGACATATTTCGAGATATTTCTTCATCTTGTTGTTCTTCTTCTGCACAGCTAAGCTGGAAGTGGCATTTGCAGCTCGCAATAGTGCAGAGTTACCTCAAAGAAAGGGGCCACGGTGTTTCTGTATCTCTATTATGTTGGTGCCGCTTCGGAACTTTTAAATATCTGGATATATCTCGAGAACTACGCATCTGATCAAAAAATATCATAGAACATAAAAAGTAGGAAACTTAATTCTCTACAAAAAAGGTCTCTTAACATTTTGCCATAGCTCGCTTCGTTTCCGAGATATTTGCAGATTTATCCCAAGGGAAGGGGCCTGACGGACATATTTCGAGATATTTCTTCTTCTTGTTGTTCTTCTTCTGCACAGCTAAGCTGGAAGTGGCATTTGCAGCTCGCAGTAGTGCAGAGTTATCTCAAAGAAAGGGGCCACGGTGTTTCTGTATCTCTATTATGTTGGTGCGGCTTCGGAACTTTTAAATATCTTGATATATCTCGAGAACTACGCATCTGTTCAAAAAATATCGTAGAACATAAAAAGTAGGAAACTTAATTCTCTACAAATAAGGTCTCTTAACATTTTGCCATAGCTCGCTTGGTTTCCGAGATATTTGCAGATTTATCTCAAGGGAAGGGGCCTGTCGGACATATTTCGAGATATTTCTTCTTCTTGTTGTTCTTCTTCTGCACAGCTAAGCTGGAAGTGGCATTTGCAGCTCGCAATAGTGCAGAGTTATCTCAAAGAAAGGGGCCACGGTGTTTCTGTATCTCTATTATGTTGGTGCGGCTTCGGAACTTTTAAATATCTTGATATATCTCGAGAACTACGCATCTGATCAAAAAATATCGTAGAACATAAAAAGTAGGAAAGTTAATTCTCTACAAATAAGGTCTCTTAACATTTTGCCATAGCTCGCTTGGTTTCCGAGATATTTGCAAATTTATCTCAAGGGAAGGGGCCTGAGGGACATATTTCGAGATATTTCTTCTTCTTGTTGTTCTTCTTCTGCACAGCTAAGCTGGAAGTGGCATTTGCAGCTCGCAATAGTGCAGAGTTACCTCAAAGAAAGGGGCCACGGTGTTTCTGTATCTCTATTATGTTGGTGCCGCTTCGGAACTTATAAATATCTGGATATATCTCGAGAACTACGCATCTGATCAAAAAATATCATAGAACATAAAAAGTAGGAAACTTAATTCTCTACAAAAAAGGTCTCTTAACATTTTGCCATAGCTCGCTTGGTTTCCGAGATATTTGCAGATTTATCCCAAGGGAAGGGGCCTGACGGACATATTTCGAGATATTTCTTCTTCTTGTTGTTCTTCTTCTGCACAGCTAAGCTGGAAGTGGCATTTGCAGCTCGCAGTAGTGCAGAGTTATCTCAAAGACAGGGGCCACGGTGTTTCTGTATCTCTATTATGTTGGTGCGGCTTCGGAACTTTTAAATATCTTGATATATCTCGAGAACTACGCATCTGATCAAAAAATATCATAGAACATAAAAAGTAGGAAACTTAATTCTCTACAAAAAAGGTCTCTTAACATTTTGCCATAGCTCGCTTCGTTTCCGAGATATTTGCAGATTTATCACAAGGGAAGGGGCCTGACGGACATATTTCGAGATATTTCTTCTTCTTGTTGTTCTTCTTCTGCACAGCTAAGCTGGAAGTGCCATTTGCAGCGCGCAATAGTGCAGAGTTATCTCAAAGAAAGGGGCCACGGTGTTTCTGTATCTCTATTATGTTGGTGCGGCTTCGGAACTTTTAAATATCTTGATATATCTCGAGAACTACGCATCTGTTCAAAAAATATCATAGAACATAAAAAGTAGGAATCCTAATTTTCTACAAAAAAGGTCTCTTAACATTTTGCCGTAGCTCGCTTCGTTTCCGAGATATTTGCAGATTTATCTCAAGGGAAGGGGCCTGAGGGACATATTTCGAGATATTTCTTCATCTTGTTGTTCTTCTTTTGCACAGCTAAGCTGGAAGTGGCATTTGCAGCTCGCAATAGTGCAGAGTTACCTCAAAGAAAGGGGCCACGGTGTTTCTGTATCTCTATTATGTTGGTGCCGCTTCGGAACTTTTAAATATCTGGATATATCTCGAGAACTACGCATCTGATCAAAAAATATCATAGACCATAAAAAGTAGGAAACTTAATTCTCTACAAAAAAGGTCTCTTAACATTTTGCCATAGCTCGCTTCGTTTCCGAGATATTTGCAGATTTATCCCAAGGGAAGGGGCCTGACGGACATATTTCGAGATATTTCTTCTTCTTGTTGTTCTTCTTCTGCACAGCTAAGCTGGAAGTGGCATTTGCAGCTCGCAGTAGTGCAGAGTTATCTCAAAGAAAGGGGCCACGGTGTTTCTGTATCTCTATTATGTTGGTGCGGCTTCGGAACTTTTAAATATCTTGATATATCTCGAGAACTACGCATCTGATCAAAAAATATCATAGAACATAAAAAGTAGGAAACTTAATTCTCTACAAAAAAGGTCTCTTAACATTTTGCCATAGCTCGCTTCGTTTCCGAGATATTTGCAGATTTATCTCAAGGGAAGGGGCCTGACGGACATATTTCGAGATATTTCTTCTTCTTGTTGTTGTTCTTCTGCACAGCTAAGCTGGAAGTGCCATTTGCAGCGCGCAATAGTGCAGAGTTATCTCAAAGAAAGGGGCCACGGTGTTTCTGTATCTCTATTATGTTGGTGCGGCTTCGGAACTTTTAAATATCTTGATATATCTCGAGAACTACGCATCTGTTCAAAAAATATCATAGAACATAAAAAGTAGGAATCCTAATTTTCTACAAAAAAGGTCTCTTAACATTTTGCCGTAGCTCGCTTCGTTTCCGAGATATTTGCAGATTTATCTCAAGGGAAGGGGCCTGACGGAAATATTTCCAGATATTTCTTCTTCTTGTTGTTCTTCTTCTGCACAGGTAAGCTGGAAGTGGCATTTGCAGCTCGCAATAGTGCAGAGTTATCTCAAAGAAAGGGGCCACGGTGTTTCTGTATCTCTATTATGTTGGTGCGGCTTCGGAACTTTTAAATATCTTGATATATCTCGAGAACTACGCATCTGATCAAAAAATATCATAGAACATAAAAAGTAGGAAACTTAATTCTCTACAAAAAAGGTCTCTTAACGTTTTGCAATAGCTCGCTTCGTTTCCGAGATATTTGCAGATTTATCTCAAGGGAAGGGTCCTGACGGACATATTTCGAGATATTTCTTCTTCTTGTTGTTCTTCTTCTGCACAGCTAAGCTGGAAGTGGCATTTGCAGCTCGCAGTAGTGCAGAGTTATCTCAAAGAAAGGGGCCACGGTGTTTCTGTATCTCTATTATGTTGGTGCGGCTTCGGAACTTTTAAATATCTTGATATATCTCGAGAACTACGCATCTGATCAAAAAATATCATAGAACATAAAAAGTAGGAAACTTAATTCTCTACAAAAAAGGTCTCTTAACATTTTGCCATAGCTCGCTTCGTTTCCGAGATATTTGCAGATTTATCTCAAGGGAAGGGGCCTGACGGACATATTTCGAGATATTTCTTCTTCTTGTTGTTCTTCTTCTGCACAGCTAAGCTGGAAGTGCCATTTGCAGCGCGCAATAGTGCAGAGTTATCTCAAAGAAAGGGGCCACGGTGTTTCTGTATCTCTATTATGTTGGTGCGGCTTCGGAACTTTTAAATATCTTGATATATCTCGAGAACTACGCATCTGTTCAAAAAATATCATAGAACATAAAAAGTAGGAAACTTAATTCTCTACAAAACAGGTCTCTTAACGTTTTGCAATAGCTCGCTTCGTTTCCGAGATATTTGCAGATTTATCTCAAGGGAAGGGTCCTGACGGACATATTTCGAGATATTTCTTCTTCTTGTTGTTCTTCTTCTGCACAGCTAAACTGGAAGTGGCATTTCCAGCTCGCAATAGTGCAGAGTTATCCCAAAGAAAGGGGCCACGATGTTTCTGTATCTCTATTATGTTGGTGCGGCTTCGGAACTTTTAAATATCTCGATATATCTCGAAAACTACGCTTCTGATCAAAAAATATCATAGAACATAAATTGTAGGAAACATAATTCTCTACAAAAAAGGTCTCTTAACATTTTGCCATAGCTCGCTTCGTTTCCGAGATATTTGCAGATTTATCTCAAGGGAAGGGGCCTGACGGACATATTTCGAGATATTTCTTCTTCTTGTTGTTCTTCTTCTGCACAGCTAAGCTGGAAGTGGCATTTACAGCTCGCAATTGTGCAGAGTTATCTCAAAGAGAGGGGCCACGGTGTTTCTGTATCTCTATTATGTTGGTGCGGCTTCGGAACTTTTAAATATCTTGATATATCTCGAGAACTACGCATCTGATCAAAAAATATCGTACAACATAAAAAGTAGGAAACTTAATTCTCTACAAATAAGGTCTCTTAACATTTTGCCATAGCTCGCTTGGTTTCCGAGATATTTGCAGATTTATCTCAAGGGAAGGGGCCTGAGGGACATATTTCGAGATATTTCTTCTTCTTGTTGTTCTTCTTCTGCACAGCTAAGCTGGAAGTGGCATTTGCAGGTCGCAATAGTGCAGAGTTATCTCAAAGAAAGGGGCCACGGTGTTTCTGTATCTCTATTATGTTGGTGCGGCTTCGGAACTTTTAAATATCTTGATATATCTCGAGAACTACGCATCTGATCAAAAAATATCGTAGAACATAAAAAGTAGGAAACTTAATTCTCTACAAATAAGGTCTCTTAACATTTTGCCATAGCTCGCTTGGTTTCCGAGATATTTGCAGATTTATCTCAAGGGAAGGGGCCTGAGGGACATATTTCGAGATATTTCTTCTTCTTGTTGTTCTTCTTCTGCACAGCTAAGCTGGAAGTGGCATTTGCAGCTCGCAATAGTGCAGAGTTACCTCAAAGAAAGGGGCCACGGTGTTTCTGTATCTCTATTATGTTGGTGCCGCTTCGGAACTTATAAATATCTGGATATATCTCGAGAACTACGCATCTGATCAAAAAATATCATAGAACATAAAAAGTAGGAAACTTAATTCTCTACAAAAAAGGTCTCTTAACATTTTGCCATAGCTCGCTTCGTTTCCGAGATATTTGCAGATTTATCCCAAGGGAAGGGGCCTGACGGACATATTTCGAGATATTTCTTCTTCTTGTTGTTCTTCTTCTGCACAGCTAAGCTGGAAGTGGCATTTGCAGCTCGCAGTAGTGCAGAGTTATCTCAAAGACAGGGGCCACGGTGTTTCTGTATCTCTATTATGTTGGTGCGGCTTCGGAACTTTTAAATATCTTGATATATCTCGAGAACTACGCATCTGATCAAAAAATATCATAGAACATAAAAAGTAGGAAACTTAATTCTCTACAAAAAAGGTCTCTTAACATTTTGCCATAGCTCGCTTCGTTTCCGAGATATTTGCAGATTTATCACAAGGGAAGGGGCCTGACGGACATATTTCGAGATATTTCTTCTTCTTGTTGTTCTTCTTCTGCACAGCTAAGCTGGAAGTGCCATTTGCAGCGCGCAATAGTGCAGAGTTATCTCAAAGAAAGGGGCCACGGTGTTTCTGTATCTCTATTATGTTGGTGCGGCTTCGGAACTTTTAAATATCTTGATATATCTCGAGAACTACGCATCTGTTCAAAAAATATCATAGAACATAAAAAGTAGGAATCCTAATTTTCTACAAAAAAGGTCTCTTAACATTTTGCCGTAGCTCGCTTCGTTTCCGAGATATTTGCAGATTTATCTCAAGGGAAGGGGCCTGAGGGACATATTTCGAGATATTTCTTCATCTTGTTGTTCTTCTTCTGCACAGCTAAGCTGGAAGTGGCATTTGCAGCTCGCAATAGTGCAGAGTTACCTCAAAGAAAGGGGCCACGGTGTTTCTGTATCTCTATTATGTTGGTGCCGCTTCGGAACTTTTAAATATCTGGATATATCTCGAGAACTACGCATCTGATCAAAAAATATCATAGAACATAAAAAGTAGGAAACTTAATTCTCTACAAAAAAGGTCTCTTAACATTTTGCCATAGCTCGCTTCGTTTCCGAGATATTTGCAGATTTATCCCAAGGGAAGGGGCCTGACGGACATATTTCGAGATATTTCTTCTTCTTGTTGTTCTTCTTCTGCACAGCTAAGCTGGAAGTGGCATTTGCAGCTCGCAGTAGTGCAGAGTTATCTCAAAGAAAGGGGCCACGGTGTTTCTGTATCTCTATTATGTTGGTGCGGCTTCGGAACTTTTAAATATCTTGATATATCTCGAGAACTACGCATCTGATCAAAAAATATCATAGAACATAAAAAGTAGGAAACTTAATTCTCTACAAAAAAGGTCTCTTAACATTTTGCCATAGCTCGCTTCGTTTCCGAGATATTTGCAGATTTATCACAAGGGAAGGGGCCTGACGGACATATTTCGAGATATTTCTTCTTCTTGTTGTTCTTCTTCTGCACAGCTAAGCTGGAAGTGCCATTTGCAGCGCGCAATAGTGCAGAGTTATCTCAAAGAAAGGGGCCACGGTGTTTCTGTATCTCTATTATGTTGGTGCGGCTTCGGAACTTTTAAATATCTTGATATATCTCGAGAACTACGCATCTGTTCAAAAAATATCATAGAACATAAAAAGTAGGAATCCTAATTTTCTACAAAAAAGGTCTCTTAACATTTTGCCGTAGCTCGCTTCGTTTCCGAGATATTTGCAGATTTATCTCAAGGGAAGGGGCCTGAGGGACATATTTCGAGATATTTCTTCATCTTGTTGTTCTTCTTCTGCACAGCTAAGCTGGAAGTGGCATTTGCAGCTCGCAATAGTGCAGAGTTACCTCAAAGAAAGGGGCCACGGTGTTTCTGTATCTCTATTATGTTGGTGCCGCTTCGGAACTTTTAAATATCTGGATATATCTCGAGAACTACGCATCTGATCAAAAAATATCATAGAACATAAAAAGTAGGAAACTTAATTCTCTACAAAAAAGGTCTCTTAACATTTTGCCATAGCTCGCTTCGTTTCCGAGATATTTGCAGATTTATCCCAAGGGAAGGGGCCTGACGGACATATTTCGAGATATTTCTTCTTCTTGTTGTTCTTCTTCTGCACAGCTAAGCTGGAAGTGGCATTTGCAGCTCGCAGTAGTGCAGAGTTATCTCAAAGAAAGGGGCCACGGTGTTTCTGTATCTCTATTATGTTGGTGCGGCTTCGGAACTTTTAAATATCTTGATATATCTCGAGAACTACGCATCTGATCAAAAAATATCATAGAACATAAAAAGTAGGAAACTTAATTCTCTACAAAAAAGGTCTCTTAACATTTTGCCATAGCTCGCTTCGTTTCCGAGATATTTGCAGATTTATCTCAAGGGAAGGGGCCTGACGGACATATTTCGAGATATTTCTTCTTCTTGTTGTTGTTCTTCTGCACAGCTAAGCTGGAAGTGCCATTTGCAGCGCGCAATAGTGCAGAGTTATCTCAAAGAAAGGGGCCACGGTGTTTCTGTATCTCTATTATGTTGGTGCGGCTTCGGAACTTTTAAATATCTTGATATATCTCGAGAACTACGCATCTGTTCAAAAAATATCATAGAACATAAAAAGTAGGAATCCTAATTTTCTACAAAAAAGGTCTCTTAACATTTTGCCGTAGCTCGCTTCGTTTCCGAGATATTTGCAGATTTATCTCAAGGGAAGGGGCCTGACGGAAATATTTCCAGATATTTCTTCTTCTTGTTGTTCTTCTTCTGCACAGCTAAGCTGGAAGTGGCATTTGCAGCTCGCAATAGTGCAGAGTTATCTCAAAGAAAGGGGCCACGGTGTTTCTGTATCTCTATTATGTTGGTGCGGCTTCGGAACTTTTAAATATCTTGATATATCTCGAGAACTACGCATCTGATCAAAAAATATCATAGAACATAAAAAGTAGGAAACTTAATTCTCTACAAAAAAGGTCTCTTAACGTTTTGCAATAGCTCGCTTCGTTTCCGAGATATTTGCAGATTTATCTCAAGGGAAGGGTCCTGACGGACATATTTCGAGATATTTCTTCTTCTTGTTGTTCTTCTTCTGCACAGCTAAACTGGAAGTGGCATTTCCAGCTCGCAATAGTGCAGAGTTATCCCAAAGAAAGGGGCCACGATGTTTCTGTATCTCTATTATGTTGGTGCGGCTTCGGAACTTTTAAATATCTTGATATATCTCGAGAACTACGCATCTGATCAAAAAATATCGTAGAACATAAAAAGTAGGAAACTTAATTCTCTACAAATAAGGTCTCTTAACATTTTGCCATAGCTCGCTTGGTTTCCGAGATATTTGCAGATTTATCTCAAGGGAAGGGGCCTGAGGGACATATTTCGAGATATTTCTTCTTCTTGTTGTTCTTCTTCTGCACAGCTAAGCTGGAAGTGGCATTTGCAGGTCGCAATAGTGCAGAGTTACCTCAAAGAAAGGGGCCACGGTGTTTCTGTATCTCTATTATGTTGGTGCGGCTTCGGAACTTTTAAATATCTTGATATATCTCGAGAACTACGCATCTGATCAAAAAATATCGTAGAACGTAAAAAGTAGGAAACTTAATTCTCTACAAATAAGGTCTCTTAACATTTTGCCATAGCTCGCTTGGTTTCCGAGATATTTGCAGATTTATCTCAAGGGAAGGGGCCTGAGGGACATATTTCGAGATATTTCTTCTTCTTGTTGTTCTTCTTCTGCACAGCTAAGCTGGAAGTGGCATTTGCAGCTCGCAATAGTGCAGAGTTACCTCAAAGAAAGGGGCCACGGTGTTTCTGTATCTCTATTATGTTGGTGCCGCTTCGGAACTTTTAAATATCTGGATATATCTCGAGAACTACGCATCTGATCAAAAAATATCATAGAACATAAAAAGTAGGAAATTTAATTCTCTACAAAAAAGGTCTCTTAACATTTTGCCATAGCTCGCTTCGTTTCCGAGATATTTGCAGATTTATCCCAAGGGAAGGGGCCTGACGGACATATTTCGAGATATTTCTTCTTCTTGTTGTTCTTCTTCTGCACAGCTAAGCTGGAAGTGGCATTTGCAGCTCGCAGTAGTGCAGAGTTATCTCAAAGAAAGGGGCCACGGTGTTTCTGTATCTCTATTATGTTGGTGCGGCTTCGGAACTTTTAAATATCTTGATATATCTCGAGAACTACGCATCTGATCAAAAAATATCATAGAACATAAAAAGTAGGAAACTTAATTCTCTACAAAAAAGGTCTCTTAACATTTTGCCATAGCTCGCTTCGTTTCCGAGATATATGCAGATTTATCGCAAGGGAAGGGGCCTGACGGACATATTTCGAGATATTTCTTCTTCTTGTTGTTCTTCTTCTGCACAGCTAAGCTGGAAGTGCCATTTGCAGCGCGCAATAGTGCAGAGTTATCTCAAAGAAAGGGGCCACGGTGTTTCTGTATCTCTATTATGTTGGTGCGGCTTCGGAACTTTTAAATATCTTGATATATCTCGAGAACTACGCATCTGTTCAAAAAATATCATAGAACATAAAAAGTAGGAATCCTAATTTTCTACAAAAAAGGTCTCTTAACATTTTGCCGTAGCTCGCTTCGTTTCCGAGATATTTGCAGATTTATCTCAAGGGAAGGGGCCTGACGGACATATTTCCAGATATTTCTTCTTCTTGTTGTTCTTCTTCTGCACAGCTAAGCTGGAAGTGGCATTTGCAGCTCGCAATAGTGCAGAGTTATCTCAAAGAAAGGGGCCACGGTGTTTCTGTATCTCTATTATGTTGGTGCGGCTTCGGAACTTTTAAATATCTTGATATATCTCGAGAACTACGCATCTGATCAAAAAATATCATAGAACATAAAAAGTAGGAAACTTAATTCTCTACAAAAAAGGTCTCTTAACATTTTGCCATAGCTCGCTTCGTTTCCGCGATATTTGCAGATTTATCTCAAGGGAAGGGGCCTGACGGACATATTTCGAGATATTTCTTCTTGTTGTTGTTCTTCTTCTGCACAGCTAAGCTGGAAGTGGCATTTGCAGCTCGCAGTAGTGCAGAGTTATCTCAAAGAAAGGGGCCACGGTGTTTCTGTATCTCTATTATGTTGGTGCGGCTTCGGAACTTTTAAATATCTTGATATATCTCGAGAACTACGCATCTGATCAAAAAATATCATAGAACATAAAAAGTAGGAAACTTAATTCTCTACAAAAAAGGTCTCTTAACGTTTTGCAATAGCTCGCTTCGTATCCGAGATATTTGCAGATTTATCTCAAGGGAAGGGTCCTGACGGACATATTTCGAGATATTTCTTCTTCTTGTTGTTCTTCTTCTGCACAGCTAAACTGGAAGTGGCATTTCCAACTCGCAATAGTGCAGAGTTATCCCAAAGAAAGGGGCCACGATGTTTCTGTATCTCTATTATGTTGGTGCGGCTTCGGAACTTTTAAATATCTCGATATATCTCGAAAACTACGCATCTGATCAAAAAATATCATAGAAGATAAAAAGTAGGAAACTTAATTCTCTACAAAAAAGGTCTCTTAACATTTTGCCATAGCTCGCTTCGTTTCCGCGATATTTGCAGATTTATCTCAAGGGAAGGGGCCTGACGGACATATTTCGAGATATTTCTTCTTGTTGTTGTTCTTCTTCTGCACAGCTAAGCTGGAAGTGGCATTTGCAGCGCGCAATAGTGCAGAGTTATCCCAAAGAAAGGGGCCACGGTGTTTCTGTATCTCTATTATGTTGGTGCGGCTTCGGAACTTTTAAATATCTCGATATATCTCGAAAACTACGTTCCTGATCAAAAAATATCATAGAACATAAATTGTAGGACACATAATTCTCTACAAAAAAGGTCTCTTAACATTTTGCCATAGCTCGCTTCGTTTCCGAGATATTTGCAGATTTATCCCAAGGGAAGGGGCCTGACGGACATATTTCGAGATATTTCTTCTTCTTGTTGTTCTTCTTCTGCACAGCTAAGCTGGAAGTGGCATTTGCAGCTCGCAGTAGTGCAGAGTTATCTCAAAGAAAGGGGCCACGGTGTTTCTGTATCTCTATTATGTTGGTGCGGCTTCGGAACTTTTAAATATCTTGATATATCTCGAGAACTACGCATCTGTTCAAAAAATATCATAGAACATAAAAAGTAGGAATCCTAATTTTCTACAAAAAAGGTCTCTTAACATTTTGCCGTAGCTCGCTTCGTTTCCGAGATATTTGCAGATTTATCTCAAGGGAAGGGGCCTGAGGGACATATTTCGAGATATTTCTTCATCTTGTTGTTCTTCTTCTGCACAGCTAAGCTGGAAGTGGCATTTGCAGCTCGCAATAGTGCAGAGTTACCTCAGAGAAAGGGGCCACGGTGTTTCTGTATCTCTATTATGTTGGTGCCGCTTCGGAACTTTTAAATATCTGGATATATCTCGAGAACTACGCATCTGATCAAAAAATATCATAGAACATAAAAAGTAGGAAACTTAATTCTCTACAAAAAACGTCTCTTAACATTTTGCCATAGCTCGCTTCGTTTCCGAGATATTTGCAGATTTATCCCAAGGGAAGGGGCCTGACGGACATATTTCGAGATATTTCTTCTTCTTGTTGTTCTTCTTCTGCACAGCTAAGCTGGAAGTGGCATTTGCAGCTCGCAGTAGTGCAGAGTTATCTCAAAGATAGGGGCCACGGTGTTTCTGTATCTCTATTATGTTGGTGCGGCTTCGGAACTTTTAAATATCTTGATATATCTCGAGAACTACGCATCTGATCAAAAAATATCATAGAACATAAAAAGTAGGAAACTTAATTCTCGACAAAAAAGGTCTCTTAACATTTGGCCATAGCTCGCTTCGTTTCCGAGATATTTGCAGATTTATCTCAAGGGAAGGGGCCTGACGGACATATTTCGAGATATTTCTTCTTCTTGTTGTTCTTCTTCTGCACAGCTAAGCTGGAAGTGCCATTTGCAGCGCGCAATAGTGCAGAGTTATCTCAAAGAAAGGGGCCACGGTGTTTCTGTATCTCTATTATGTTGGTGCGGCTTCGGAACTTTTAAATATCTTGATATATCTCGAGAACTACGCATCTGTTCAAAAAATATCATAGAACATAAAAAGTAGGAAACTTAATTCTCTACAAAACAGGTCTCTTAACGTTTTGCAATAGCTCGCTTCGTTTCCGAGATATTTGCAGATTTATCTCAAGGGAAGGGTCCTGACGGACATATTTCGAGATATTTCTTCTTCTTGTTGTTCTTCTTCTGCACAGCTAAACAGGAAGTGGCATTTCCAGCTCGCAATAGTGCAGAGTTATCCCAAAGAAAGGGGCCACGATGTTTCTGTATCTCTATTATGTTGGTGCGGCTTCGGAACTTTTAAATATCTTGATATATCTCGAGAACTACGCATCTGATCAAAAAATATCGTAGAACATAAAAAGTAGGAAACTTAATTCTCTACAAAAAAGGTCTCTTAACATTTTGCCATAGCTCGCTTCGTTTCCGAGATATTTGCAGATTTATCCCAAGGGAAGGGGCCTGACGGACATATTTCGAGATATTTCTTCTTCTTGTTGTTCTTCTTCTGCACAGCTAAGCTGGAAGTGGCATTTGCAGCTCGCAGTAGTGCAGAGTTATCTCAAAGAAAGGGGCCACGGTGTTTCTGTATCTCTATTATGTTGGTGCGGCTTCGGAACTTTTAAATATCTTGATATATCTCGAGAACTACGCATCTGATCAAAAAATATCATAGAACATAAAAAGTAGGAAACTTAATTCTCTACAAAAAAGGTCTCTTAACATTTTGCCATAGCTCGCTTCGTTTCCGAGATATTTGCAGATTTATCTCCAGGGAAGGGGCCTGACGGACATATTTCGAGATATTTCTTCTTCTTGTTGTTCTTCTTCTGCACAGCTAAGCTGGAAGTGCCATTTGCAGCGCGCAATAGTGCAGAGTTATCTCAAAGAAAGGGGCCACGGTGTTTCTGTATCTCTATTATGTTGGTGCGGCTTCGGAACTTTTAAATATCTTGATATATCTCGAGAACTACGCATCTGTTCAAAAAATATCATAGAACATAAAAAGTAGGAAACTTAATTCTCTACAAAACAGGTCTCTTAACGTTTTGCAATAGCTCGCTTCGTTTCCGAGATATTTGCAGATTTATCTCAAGGGAAGGGTCCTGACGGACATATTTCGAGATATTTCTTCTTCTTGTTGTTCTTCTTCTGCACAGCTAAACTGGAAGTGGCATTTCCAGCTCGCAATAGTGCAGAGTTATCCCAAAGAAAGGGGCCACGATGTTTCTGTATCTCTATTATGTTGGTGCGGCTTCGGAACTTTTAAATATCTCGATATATCTCGAAAACTACGCTTCTGATCAAAAAATATCATAGAACATAAATTGTAGGAAACATAATTCTCTACAAAAAAGGTCTCTTAACATTTTGCCATAGCTCGCTTCGTTTCCGAGATATTTGCAGATTTATCTCAAGGGAAGGGGCCTGACGGACATATTTCGAGATATTTCTTCTTCTTGTTGTTCTTCTTCTGCACAGCTAAGCTGGAAGTGGCATTTGCAGCTCGCAATTGTGCAGAGTTATCTCAAAGAGAGGGGCCACGGTGTTTCTGTATCTCTATTATGTTGGTGCGGCTTCGGAACTTTTAAATATCTTGATATATCTCGAGAACTACGCATCTGATCAAAAAATATCGTACAACATAAAAAGTAGGAAACTTAATTCTCTACAAATAAGGTCTCTTAACATTTTGCCATAGCTCGCTTGGTTTCCGAGATATTTGCAGATTTATCTCAAGGGAAGGGGCCTGAGGGACATATTTCGAGATATTTCTTCTTCTTGTTGTTCTTCTTCTGCACAGCTAAGCTGGAAGTGGCATTTGCAGCTCGCAATAGTGCAGAGTTACCTCAAAGAAAGGGGCCACGGTGTTTCTGTATCTCTATTATGTTGGTGCCGCTTCGGAACTTATAAATATCTGGATATATCTCGAGAACTACGCATCTGATCAAAAAATATCATAGAACATAAAAAGTAGGAAACTTAATTCTCTACAAAAAAGGTGTCTTAACATTTTGCCATAGCTCGCTTCGTTTCCGAGATATTTGCAGATTTATCCCATGGGAAGGGGCCTGACGGACATATTTCGAGATATTTCTTCTTCTTGTTGTTCTTCTTCTGCACAGCTAAGCTGGAAGTGGCATTTGCAGCTCGCAGTAGTGCAGAGTTATCTCAAAGACAGGGGCCACGGTGTTTCTGTATCTCTATTATGTTGGTGCGGCTTCGGAACTTTTAAATATCTTGATATATCTCGAGAACTACGCATCTGATCAAAAAATATCATAGAACATAAAAAGTAGGAAACTTAATTCTCTACAAAAAAGGTCTCTTAACATTTTGCCATAGCTCGCTCCGTTTCCGAGATATTTGCAGATTTATCACAAGGGAAGGGGCCTGACGGACATATTTCGAGATATTTCTTCTTCTTGTTGTTCTTCTTCTGCACAGCTAAGCTGGAAGTGCCATTTGCAGCGCGCAATAGTGCAGAGTTATCTCAAAGAAAGGGGCCACGGTGTTTCTGTATCTCTATTATGTTGGTGCGGCTTCGGAACTTTTAAATATCTTGATATATCTCGAGAACTACGCATCTGTTCAAAAAATATCATAGAACATAAAAAGTAGGAATCCTAATTTTCTACAAAAAAGGTCTCTTAACATTTTGCCGTAGCTCGCTTCGTTTCCGAGATATTTGCAGATTTATCTCAAGGGAAGGGGCCTGAGGGACATATTTCGAGATATTTCTTCATCTTGTTGTTCTTCTTCTGCACAGCTAAGCTGGAAGTGGCATTTGCAGCTCGCAATAGTGCAGAGTTACCTCAAAGAAAGGGGCCACGGTGTTTCTGTATCTCTATTATGTTGGTGCGGCTTCGGAACTTTTAAATATCTTGATATATCTCGAGAACTACGCATCTGATCAAAAAATATCATAGAACATAAAAAGTAGGAAACTTAATTCTCTACAAAAAAGGTCTCTTAACATTTTGCCATAGCTCGCTTCGTTTCCGAGATATTTGCAGATTTATCTCAAGGGAAGGGGCCTGACGGACATATTTCGAGATATTTCTTCTTCTTGTTGTTGTTCTTCTGCACAGCTAAGCTGGAAGTGCCATTTGCAGCGCGCAATAGTGCAGAGTTATCTCAAAGAAAGGGGCCACGGTGTTTCTGTATCTCTATTATGTTGGTGCGGCTTCGGAACTTTTAAATATCTTGATATATCTCGAGAACTACGCATCTGTTCAAAAAATATCATAGAACATAAAAAGTAGGAATCCTAATTTTCTACAAAAAAGGTCTCTTAACATTTTGCCGTAGCTCGCTTCGTTTCCGAGATATTTGCAGATTTATCTCAAGGGAAGGGGCCTGACGGAAATATTTCCAGATATTTCTTCTTCTTGTTGTTCTTCTTCTGCACAGGTAAGCTGGAAGTGGCATTTGCAGCTCGCAATAGTGCAGAGTTATCTCAAAGAAAGGGGCCACGGTGTTTCTGTATCTCTATTATGTTGGTGCGGCTTCGGAACTTTTAAATATCTTGATATATCTCGAGAACTACGCATCTGATCAAAAAATATCATAGAACATAAAAAGTAGGAAACTTAATTCTCTACAAAAAAGGTCTCTTAACGTTTTGCAATAGCTCGCTTCGTTTCCGAGATATTTGCAGATTTATCTCAAGGGAAGGGTCCTGACGGACATATTTCGAGATATTTCTTCTTCTTGTTGTTCTTCTTCTGCACAGCTAAACTGGAAGTGGCATTTCCAGCTCGCAATAGTGCAGAGTTATCCCAAAGAAAGGGGCCACGATGTTTCTGTATCTCTATTATGTTGGTGCGGCTTCGGAACTTTTAAATATCTTGATATATCTCGAGAACTACGCATCTGATCAAAAAATATCGTAGAACATAAAAACTAGGAAACTTAATTCTCTACAAATAAGGTCTCTTAACATTTTGCCATAGCTCGCTTGGTTTCCGAGATATTTGCAGATTTATCTGAAGGGAAGGGGCCTGAGGGACATATTTCGAGATATTTCTTCTTCTTGTTGTTCTTCTTCTGCACAGCTAAGCTGGAAGTGGCATTTGCAGGTCGCAATAGTGCAGAGTTACCTCAAAGAAAGGGGCCACGGTGTTTCTGTATCTCTATTATGTTGGTGCGGCTTCGGAACTTTTAAATATCTTGATATATCTCGAGAACTACGCATCTGATCAAAAAATATCGTAGAACATAAAAAGTAGGAAACTTAATTCTCTACAAATAAGGTCTCTTAACATTTTGCCATAGCTCGCTTGGTTTCCGAGATATTTGCAGATTTATATCAAGGGAAGGGGCCTGAGGGACATATTTCGAGATATTTCTTCTTCTTGTTGTTCTTCTTCTGCACAGCTAAGCTGGAAGTGGCATTTGCAGCTCGCAATAGTGCAGAGTTACCTCAAAGAAAGGGGCCACGGTGTTTCTGTATCTCTATTATGTTGGTGCCGCTTCGGAACTTTTAAATATCTGGATATATCTCGAGAACTACGCATCTGATCAAAAAATATCATAGAACATAAAAAGTAGGAAATTTAATTCTCTACAAAAAAGGTCTCTTAACATTTTGCCATAGCTCGCTTCGTTTCCGCGATATTTGCAGATTTATCTCAAGGGAAGGGGCCTGACGGACATATTTCGAGATATTTCTTCTTGTTGTTGTTCTTCTTCTGCACAGCTAAACTGGAAGTGGCATTTCCAACTCGCAATAGTGCAGAGTTATCCCAAAGAAAGGGGCCACGATGTTTCTGTATCTCTATTATGTTGGTGCGGCTTCGGAACTTTGAAATATCTCGATATATCTCGAAAACTACGCATCTGATCAAAAAATATCATAGAACATAAAAAGTAGGAAACTTAATTCTCTACAAAAAAGGTCTCTTAACATTTTGCCATAGCTCGCTTCGTTTCCGCGATATTTGCAGATTTATCTCAAGGGAAGGGGCCTGACGGACATATTTCGAGATATTTCTTCTTGTTGTTGTTCTTCTTCTGCACAGCTAAGCTGGAAGTGGCATTTGCAGCGCGCAATAGTGCAGAGTTATCTCAAAGAAAGGGGCCACGGCGTTTCTGTATCTCTATTATGTTAGTGCGGCTTCGGAACTTTTAAATATCTTGATATATCTCGAGAACTACGCATCTGTTCAAAAAATATCATAGAACATAAAAAGTAGCAATCCTAATTTTCTACAAAAAAGGTCTCTTAACATTTTGCCGTAGCTCGCTTCGTTTCCGAGATATTTGCAGATTTATCTCAAGGGAAGGGGCCTGACGGACATATTTCCAGATATTTCTTCTTCTTGTTGTTCTTCTTCTGCACAGCTAAGCTGGAAGTGGCATCTGCAGCTCGCAATAGTGCAGAGTTATCTCAAAGAAAGGGGCCACGGTGTTTCTGTATCTCTATTATGTTGGTGCGGCTTCGGAACTTTTAAATATCTTGATATATCTCGAGAACTACGCATCTGATCAAAAAATATCATAGAACATAAAAAGTAGGAAACTTAATTCTCTACAAAAAAGGTCTCTTAACATTTTGCCATAGCTCGCTTCGTTTCCGAGATATTTGCAGATTTATCTCAAGGGAAGGGGCCTGACGGACATATTTCGAGATATTTCTTGTTCTTCTTGTTCTTCTTCAGCACAGCTAAGCTGGAAGTGGCATTTGCAGCTCGCAATAGTGCAGAGTTATCTCAAAGAAAGGGGCCACGGTGTTTCTGTATCTCTATTATGTTGGTGCGGCTTCGGAACTTTTAAATATCTTGATATATCTCGAGAACTACGCATCTGATCAAAAAATATCATAGAACATAAAAAGTAGGAAACTTAATTCTCTACAAAAAAGGTCTCTTAACGTTTTGCAATAGCTCGCTTGGTTTCCGAGATATTTGCAGATTTATCTCAAGGGAAGGGTCCTGACGGACATATTTCGAGATATTTCTTCTTCTTGTTGTTCTTCTTCTGCACAGCTAAACTGGAAGTGGCATTTCCAACTCGCAATAGTGCAGAGTTATCCCAAAGAAAGGGGCCACGATGTTTCTGTATCTCTATTATGTTGGTGCCGCTTCGGAACTTTTAAATATCTGGATATATCTCGAGAACTACGCATCTGATCAAAAAATATCATAGAACATAAAAAGTAGGAAACTTAATTCTCTACAAAAAAGGTCTCTTAACATTTTGCCATAGCTCGCTTCGTTTCCGAGATATTTGCAGATTTATCTCAAGGGAAGGGGCCCGACGGACATATTTCGAGATATTTCTTCTTCTTGTTGTTCTTCTTCTGCACAGCTAAGCTGGAAGTGGCATTTGCATCTCGCAGTAGTGCAGAGTTATCTCAAAGAAAGGGGCCACGGTGTTTCTGTATCTCTATTATGTTGGTGCGGCTTCGGAACTTTTAAATATCTTGATATATCTCGAGAACTACGCATCTGATCAAAAAATATCATAGAACATAAAAAGTAGGAAACTTAATTCTCTACAAAAAAGGTCTCTTAACATTTTGCCATAGCTCGCTTCGTTTCCGCGATATTTGCAGATTTATCTCAAGGGAAGGGTCCTGACGGACATATTTCGAGATATTTCTTCTTGTTGTTGTTCTTCTTCTGCACAGCTAAGCTGGAAGTGGCATTTGCAGCGCGCAATAGTGCAGAGTTATCTCAAAGAAAGGGGCCACGGTGTTTCTGTATCTCTATTATGTTGGTGCGGCTTCGGAACTTTTAAATATCTTGATATATCTCGAGAACTACGCATCTGATCAAAAAATATCATAGAACATAAAAAGTAGGAAACTTAATTCTCTACAAAAAAGGTCTCTTAACGTTTTGCAATAGCTCGCTTCGTTTCCGAGATATTTGCAGATTTATCTCAAGGGAAGGGTCCTGACGGACATATTTCGAGATATTTCTTCTTCTTGTTGTTCTTCTTCTGCACAGCTAAACTGGAAGTGGCATTTCCAACTCGCAATAGTGCAGAGTTATCCCAAAGAAAGGGGCCACGGTGTTTCCGTATCTCTATTATGTTGGTGCGGCTTCGGAACTTTTAAATATCTCGATATATCTCGAAAACTACGCTTCTGATCAAAAAATATCGTAGAACATAAAAAGTAGGAAACATAATTCTCTACAAAAAAGGTCTCCTAACATTTTGCCATAGCTCGCTTCGTTTCCGAGATATTTGCAGATTTATCTCAAGGGAAGGGTCCTGACGGACATATTTCGAGATATTTCTTCTTCTTGTTGTTCTTCTTCTGCACAGCTAAACTGGAAGTGGCATTTCCAACTCGCAATAGTGCAGAGTTATCCCAAAGAAAGGGGCCACGATGTTTCTGTATCTCTATTATGTTGGTGCGGCTTCGGAACTTTTAAATATCTCGATATATCTCGAAAACTACGCATCTGATCAAAAAATATCATAGAACATAAAAAGTAGGAAACTTAATTCTCTACAAAAAAGGTCTCTTAACATTTTCCCATAGCTGGCATCGTTTCCGAGATATTTGCAGATTTAGCTCAAGGGAAGGGTCCTGACGGACATATTTCGAGATATTTCTTCTTCTTGTTGTTCCTCTTCTGCACAGCTAAGCTGGAAGTGGCATTTGCAGCGCGCAATAGTGCAGAGTTATCTCAAAGAAAGGGGCCACGGTGTTTCTGTATCTCTATTATGTTGGTGCGGCTTCGGAACTTTTAAATATCTTGATATATCTCGAGAACTACGCATCTGATCAAAAAATATCATAGAACATAAAAAGTAGGAAACTTAATTCTCTACAAAAAAGGTCTCTTAACGTTTTGCAATAGCTCGCTTCGTTTCCGAGATATTTGCAGATTTATCTCAAGGGAAGGGTCCTGACGGACATATTTCGAGATATTTCTTCTTCTTGTTGTTCTTCTTCTGCACAGCTAAACTGGAAGTGGCATTTCCAACTCGCAATAGTGCAGAGTTATCCCAAAGAAAGGGGCCACGATGTTTCTGTATCTCTATTATGTTGGTGCGGCTTCGGAACTTTTAAATATCTCGATATATCTCGAAAACTACGCATCTGATCAAAAAATATCATCGAACATAAAAAGTAGGAAACTTAATTCTCTACAAAAAAGGTCTCTTAACATTTTCCCATAGCTGGCATCGTTTCCGAGATATTTGCAGATTTGGCTCAAGGGAAGGGGCCTGACGACATATTCCGAGATATTTCTTCTTCTTGTTGTTCCTCTTCTGCACAGCTAAGCTGGAAGTGGCAATTGCAGGTCGCAATAGTGCAGAGTTATCTCAAAGAAAGGGGCCACGGTGTTTCTGTATCTCTATTATGTTGGTGCGGCTTCGGAACTTTTAAATATCTCGATATATCTCGAAAACTACGCTTCTGATCAAAAAACATCAGAGAACGTAAATCGTAGGAAACATAATTCTCTACAAAAAAGGTCTCTTAACATTTTGCCATAGCTCGCTTCGTTTCCGAGATATTTGCAGATTTATCTCAAGGGAAGGGGCCTGACGGACATATTTCGAGATATTTCTTCTTCTTGTTGTTCTTCTTCTGCACACCTAAGCTGGAAGTGGCATTTGCAGCTCGCAATAGTGCAGAGTTACCTCAAAGAAAGGGGCCACGGTGTTTCTGTATCTCTATTATGTTGGTGCCGCTTCGGAACTTTTAAATATCTGGATATATCTCGAGAACTACGCATCTGATCAAAAAATATCATAGAACATAAAAAGTAGGAAACTTAATTCTCTACAAAAAAGGTCTCTTAACATTTTGCCATAGCTCGCTTCGTTTCCGAGATATTTGCAGATTTATCTCAAGGGAAGGGGCCTGACGGACATATTTCGAGATATTTCTTCTTCTTGTTGTTCTTCTTCTGCACAGCTAAGCTGGAAGTGGCATTTGCATCTCGCAGTAGTGCAGAGTTATCTCAAAGAAAGGGGCCACGGTGTTTCTGTATCTCTATTATGTTGGTGCGGCTTCGGAACTTTTAAATATCTTGATATATCTCGAGAACTACGCATCTGATCAAAAAATATCATAGAACATAAAAAGTAGGAAACTTAATTCTCTACAAAAAAGGTCTCTTAACATTTTGCCATAGCTCGCTTCGTTTCCGCGATATTTGCAGATTTATCTCAAGGGAAGGGTCCTGACGGACATATTTCGAGATATTTCTTCTTGTTGTTGTTCTTCTTCTGCACAGCTAAGCTGGAAGTGGCATTTGCAGCGCACAATAGTGCAGAGTTATCTCAAAGAAAGGGGCCACGGTGTTTCTGTATCTCTATTATGTTGGTGCGGCTTCGGAACTTTTAAATATCTTGATATATCTCGAGAACTACGCATCTGATCAAAAAATATCATAGAACATAAAAAGTAGGAAACTTAATTCTCTACAAAAAAGGTCTCTTAACGTTTTGCAATAGCTCGCTTCGTTTCCGAGATATTTGCAGATTTATCTCAAGGGAAGGGTCCTGACGGACATATTTCGAGATATTTCTTCTTCTTGTTGTTCTTCTTCTGCACAGCTAAACTGGAAGTGGCATTTCCAACTCGCAATAGTGCAGAGTTATCTCAAAGAAAGGGGCCACGGTGTTTCTGTATCTCTATTATGTTGGTGCCGCTTCGGAACTTTTAAATATCTGGATATATCTCGAGAACTACGCATCTGATCAAAAAATATCATAGAACATAAAAAGTAGGAAACTTAATTCTCTACAAAAAAGGTCTCTTAACATTTTGCCATAGCTCGCTTCGTTTCCGAGATATTTGCAGATTTATCTCAAGGGAAGGGGCCTGACGGACATATTTCGAGATATTTCTTCTTCTTGTTGTTCTTCTTCTGCACAGCTAAGCTGGAAGTGGCATTTGCATCTCGCAGTAGTGCAGAGTTATCTCAAAGAAAGGGGCCACGGTGTTTCTGTATCTCTATTATGTTGGTGCGGCTTCGGAACTTTTAAATATCTTGATATATCTCGAGAACTACGCATCTGATCAAAAAATATCATAGAACATAAAAAGTAGGAAACTTAATTCTCTACAAAAAAGGTCTCTTAACATTTTGCCATAGCTCGCTTCGTTTCCGCGATATTTGCAGATTTATCTCAAGGGAAGGGTCCTGACGGACATATTTCGAGATATTTCTTCTTGTTGTTGTTCTTCTTCTGCACAGCTAAGCTGGAAGTGGCATTTGCAGCGCACAATAGTGCAGAGTTATCTCAAAGAAAGGGGCCACGGTGTTTCTGTATCTCTATTATGTTGGTGCGGCTTCGGAACTTTTAAATATCTTGATATATCTCGAGAACTACGCATCTGATCAAAAAATATCATAGAACATAAAAAGTAGGAAACTTAATTCTCTACAGAAAAGGTCTCTTAACATTTTGCCATAGCTCGCTTCGTTTCCGAGATATTTGCAGATTTATCTCAAGGGAAGTGGCCTGACGGACATATTTCGAGATATTTCTTCTTCTTGTTGTTCTTCTTCTGCACAGCTAAACTGGAAGTGGCATTTCCAGCTCGCAATAGCGCAGAGTTATCTCAAAGAAAGGGGCCACGGTGTTTCTGTATCTCTATTATGTTGGTGCGGCTTCGGAACTTTTAAATATCTCGATATATCTCGAAAACTACGCTTCTGATCAAAAAACATCAGAGAACGTAAATTGTAGGAAACATAATTCTCTACAAAAAAGGTCTCTTAACATTTTGCCATAGCTCGCTTCGTTTCCGAGATATTTGCAGATTTATCTCAAGGGAAGTGGCCTGACGGACATATTTCGAGATATTTCTTCTTCTTGTTGTTCTTCTTCTGCACAGCTAAACTGGAAGTGGCATTTCCAGCTCGCAATAGCGCAGAGTTATCTCAAAGAAAGGGGCCACGGTGTTTCTGTATCTCTATTATGTTGGTGCGGCTTCGGAACTTTTAAATATCTCGATATATCTCGAAAACTACGCTTCTGATCAAAAAACATCAGAGAACGTAAATTGTAGGAAACATAATTCTCTACAAAAAAGGTCTCTTAACATTTTGCCATAGCTCGCTTCGTTTCCGAGATATTTGCAGATTTATCTCAAGGGAAGGGGCCTGAGGGACATATTTCGAGATATTTCTTCTTCTTGTTGTTCTTCTTCTGCACAACTAAGCTGGAAGTGGCATTTGCAGCTCGCAATAGTGCAGAGTTACCTCAAAGAAAGGGGCCACGGTGTTTCTGTATCTCTATTATGTTGGTGCCGCTTCGGAACTTTTAAATATCTGGATATATCTCGAGAACTACGCATCTGATCAAAAAATATCATAGAACATAAAAAGTAGGAAACTTAATTCTCTACGAAAAAGGTCTCTTAACATTTTGCCATAGCTCGCTTCGTTTCCGAGATATTTGCAGATTTATCTCAAGGGAAGGGGCCTGACGGACATATTTCGAGATATTTCTTCTTCTTGTTGTTCTTCTTCTGCACACCTAAGCTGGAAGTGGCATTTGCAGCTCGCAATAGTGCAGAGTTACCTCAAAGAAAGGGGCCACGGTGTTTCTGTATCTCTATTATGTTGGTGCCGCTTCGGAACTTTTAAATATCTGGATATATCTCGAGAACTACGCATCTGATCAAAAAATATCATAGAACATAAAAAGTAGGAAACTTAATTCTCTACAAAAAAGGTCTCTTAACATTTTGCCATAGCTCGCTTCGTTTCCGAGATATTTGCAGATTTATCTCAAGGGAAGGGGCCTGACGGACATATTTCGAGATATTTCTTCTTGTTGTTGTTCTTCTTCTGCACAGCTAAGCTGGAAGTGGCATTTGCAGCGCGCAATAGTGCAGAGTTATCTCAAAGAAAGGGGCCACGGTGTTTCTGTATCTCTATTATGTTGGTGCGGCTTCGGAACTTTTAAATATCTTGATATATCTCGAGAACTACGCATCTGATCAAAAAATATCATAGAACATAAAAAGTAGGAAACTTAATTCTCTACAAAAAAGGTCTCTTAACGTTTTGCAATAGCTCGCTTCGTTTCCGAGATATTTGCAGATTTATCTCAAGGGAAGGGTCCTGACGGACATATTTCGAGATATTTCTTCTTCTTGTTGTTCTTCTTCTGCACAGCTAAACTGGAAGTGGCATTTCCAACTCGCAATAGTGCAGAGTTATCCCAAAGAAAGGGGCCACGATGTTTCTGTATCTCTATTATGTTGGTGCGGCTTCGGAACTTTTAAATATCTCGATATATCTCGAAAACTACGCTTCTGATCAAAAAATATCAGAGAACGTAAATTGTAGGAAACATAATTCTCTACAAAAAAGGTCTCTTAACATTTTGCCATAGCTCGCTTCGTTTCCGAGATATTTGCAGATTTATCTCAAGGGTAGGGGCCTGACGGACATATTTCGAGATATTTCTTGTTCTTGTTGTTCTTCTTCTGCACAGCTAAGCTGGAAGTGGCATTTGCAGCTCGCAATAGTGCAGAGTTATCTCAAAGAAAGGGGCCACGGTGTTTCTGTATCTCTATTATGTTGGTGCGGCTTGGGAACTTTTAAATATCTTGATATATCTCGAGAACTACGCATCTGATCAAAAAATATCGTAGAACATAAAAAGTAGGAAACTTAATTCTCTACAAATAAGGTCTCTTAACATTTTGCCATAGCTCGCTTGGTTTCCGAGGTATTTGCAGATTTATCTCAAGGGAAGGGGCCTGAGGGACATATTTCGAGATATTTCTACTTCTTGTTGTTCTTCTTCTGCACAGCTAAGCTGGAAGTGGCATTTGCAGCTCGCAATAGTGCAGAGTTACCTCAAAGAAAGGGGCCACGGTGTTTCTGTATCTCTATTATGTTGGTGCCGCTTCGGAACTTTTAAATATCTGGATATATCTCGAGAACTACGCATCTGATCAAAAAATATCATAGAACATAAAAAGTAGGAAACTTAATTCTCTACAAAAAAGGTCTCTTAACATTTTGCCATAGCTCGCTTCGTTTCCGAGATATTTGCAGATTTATCTCAAGGGAAGGGGCCTGACGGACATATTTCGAGATATTCCTTCTTCTTGTTGTTCTTCTTCTGCACAGCTAAGCTGGAAGTGGCATTTGTAGCTCGCAGTAGTGCAGAGTTATCTCAAAGAAAGGGGCCACGGTGTTTCTGTATCTCTATTATGTTGGTGCGGCTTCGGAACTTTTAAATATCTTGCTATATCTCGAGAACTACGCATCTGATCAAAAAATATCATAGAACATAAAAAGTAGGAAACTTAATTCTCTACAAAAAAGGTCTCTTAACATTTTGCCATAGCTCGCTTCGTTTCCGAGATATTTGCAGATTTATCTCAAGGGAAGGGGCCTGACGGACATATTTCGAGATATTTCTTCTTCTTGTTGTTCTTCTTCTGCACAGCTAAGCTGGAAGTGGCATTTGCAGCGCGCAATAGTGCAGAGTTATCTCAAAGAAAGGGGCCACGGTGTTTCTGTACCTCTATTATGTTGGTGCAGCTTCGGAGCTTTTAAATATCTTGATATATCTCGAGAACTACGCATCTGATCAAAAAATATCATAGAACATAAAAAGTAGGAAACTTAATTCTCTAGAAAAAAGGTCTCTTAACGTTTTGCAATAGCTCGCTTCGTTTCCGAGATATTTGCAGATTTATCTCAAGGGAAGGGTCCTGACGGACATATTTCGAGATATTTCTTCTTCTTGTTGTTCTTCTTCTGCACAGCTAAACTGGAAGTGGCATTTCCAGCTCGCAATAGTGCAGAGTTATCCCAAAGAAAGGGGCCACGGTGTTTCCGTATCTCTATTATGTTGGTGCGGCTTCGGAACTTTTAAATATCTCGATATATCTCGAAAACTACGCTTCTGATCAAAAAATATCATAGAACATAAAAAGTAGGAAACATAATTCTCTACAAAAAAGGTCTCCTAACATTTTGCCATAGCTCGCTTCGTTTCCGAGATATTTGCAGATTTATCTCAAGGGAAGGGTCCTGACGGACATATTTCGAGATATTTCTTCTTCTTGTTGTTCTTCTTCTGCACAGCTAAACTGGAAGTGGCATTTCCAACTCGCAATAGTGCAGAGTTATCCCAAAGAAAGGGGCCACGATGTTTCTGTATCTCTATTATGTTGGTGCGGCTTCGTAACTTTTAAATATCTCGATATATCTCGAAAACTACGCATCTGATCAAAAAATATCATAGAACATAAAAAGTAGGAAACTTAATTCTCTACAAAAAAGGTCTCTTAACATTTTCCCATAGCTGGCATCGTTTCCGAGATATTTGCAGATTTAGCTCAAGGGAAGGGGCCTGACGGCATATTCCGAGATATTTCTTCTTCTTGTTGTTCCTCTTCTGCACAGCTAAGCTGGAAGTGGCATTTGCAGGTCGCAATAGTGCAGAGTTATCTCAAAGAAAGGGGCCACGGTGTTTCTGTATCTCTATTATGTTGGTGCGGCTTCGGAACTTTTAAATATCTCGATATATCTCGAAAACTACGCTTCTGATCAAAAAATATCAGAGAACGTAAATTGTAGGAAACATAATTCTCTACAAAAAAGGTCTCTTAACATTTTGCCATAGCTGGCATCGTTTCCGAGATATTTGCAGATTTATCTCAAGGGAAGGGGCCTGACGGACATATTTCGAGATATTTCTTCTTCTTGTTGCTCTTCTTCTGCACAGCTAAGCTGGAAGTGGCATTTGCAGCTCGCAGTAGTGCAGAGTTATCTCAAAGAAAGGGGCCACGGTGTTTCTGTATCTCTATTATGTTGGTGCGGCTTCGGAACTTTTAAATATCTTGCTATATCTCGAGAACTACGCATCTGATCAAAAAATATCATAGAACATAAAAAGTAGGAAACTTAATTCTCTACAAAAAAGGTCTCTTAACATTTTGCCATAGCTCGCTTTGTTTCCGAGATATTTGCAGATTTATCTCAAGGGAAGGGGCCTGACGGACATATTTCGAGATATTTCTTCTTCTTGTTGTTCTTCTTCTGCACAGCTAAGCTGGAAGTGGCATTTGCAGCGCGCAATAGTGCAGAGTTATCTCAAGGAAAGGGGCCACGGTGTTTCTGTATCTCTATTATGTTGGTGCGGCTTCGGAACTTTTAAATATCTTGATATATCTCGAGAACTACGCATCTGATCAAAAAATATCGTAGAACATAAAAAGTAGGAAACCTAATTTTCTACAAAAAAGGTCGCTTAACATTTTGCCGTAGCTCGCTTCGTTTCCGAGATATTTGCAGATTTATCTCAAGGGAAGGGGCCTGACGGACATATTTCGAAATATTTCTTATTCTTGTTGTTCTTCTTCTGCACAGCTAAGCTGGAAGTGGCATTTGCAGCTCGCAATAGTGCAGAGTTATCTCAAAGAAAGGGGCCACGGTGTTTCTGTACCTCTATTATGTTGGTGCAGCTTCGGAGCTTTTAAATATCTTGATATATCTCGAGAACTACGCATCTGATCAAAAAATATCATAGAACATGAAAAGTAGGAAACTTAATTCTCTACAAAAAAGGTCTCCTAACATTTTGCCATAGCTCGCTTCGTTTCCGAGATATTTGCAGATTTATCTCAAGGGAAGGGGCCTGACGGACATATTTCGAGATATTTCTTCTTCTTGTTGTTCTTCTTCTGCACACCTAAGCTGGAAGTGGCATTTGCAGCTCGCAATAGTGCAGAGTTACCTCAAAGAAAGGGGCCACGGTGTTTCTGTATCTCTATTATGTTGGTGCCGCTTCGGAACTTTTAAATATCTGGATATATCTCGAGAACTACGCATCTGATCAAAAAATATCATAGAACATAAAAAGTAGGAAACTTAATTCTCTACAAAAAAGGTCTCTTAACATTTTGCCATAGCTCGCTTCGTTTCCGAGATATTTGCAGATTTATCTCAAGGGAAGGGGCCTGACGGACATATTTCGAGATATTTCTTCTTCTTGTTGTTCTTCTTCTGCACAGCTAAGCTGGAAGTGGCATTTGCATCTCGCAGTAGTGCAGAGTTATCTCAAAGAAAGGGGCCACGGTGTTTCTGTATCTCTATTATGTTGGTGCGGCTTCGGAACTTTTAAATATCTTGATATATCTCGAGAACTACGCATCTGATCAAAAAATATCATAGAACATAAAAAGTAGGAAACTTAATTCTCTACAAAAAAGGTCTCCTAACATTTTGCCATAGCTCGCTTCGTTTCCGAGATATTTGCAGATTTATCTCAAGGGAAGGGGCCTGACGGACATATTTCGAGATATTTCTTCTTCTTGTTGCTCTTCTTCTGCACAGCTAAGCTGGAAGTGGCATTTGCAGCTCGCAGTAGTGCAGAGTTATCTCAAAGAAAGGGGCCACGGTGTTTCTGTATCTCTATTATGTTGGTGCGGCTTCGGAACTTTTAAATATCTTGCTATATCTCGAGAACTACGCATCTGATCAAAAAATATCATAGAACATAAAAAGTAGGAAACTTAATTCTCTACAAAAAAGGTCTCTTAACATTTTGCCATAGCTCGCTTTGTTTCCGAGATATTTGCAGATTTATCTCAAGGGAAGGGGCCTGACGGACATATTTCGAGATATTTCTTCTTCTTGTTGTTCTTCTTCTGCACAGCTAAGCTGGAAGTGGCATTTGCAGCGCGCAATAGTGCAGAGTTATCTCAAGGAAAGGGGCCACGGTGTTTCTGTATCTCTATTATGTTGGTGCGGCTTCGGAACTTTTAAATATCTTGATATATCTCGAGAACTACGCATCTGATCAAAAAATATCGTAGAACATAAAAAGTAGGAAACCTAATTTTCTACAAAAAAGGTCGCTTAACATTTTGCCGTAGCTCGCTTCGTTTCCGAGATATTTGCAGATTTATCTCAAGGGAAGGGGCCTGACGGACATATTTCGAAATATTTCTTATTCTTGTTGTTCTTCTTCTGCACAGCTAAGCTGGAAGTGGCATTTGCAGCTCGCAATAGTGCAGAGTTATCTCAAAGAAAGGGGCCACGGTGTTTCTGTACCTCTATTATGTTGGTGCAGCTTCGGAGCTTTTAAATATCTTGATATATCTCGAGAACTACGCATCTGATCAAAAAATATCATAGAACATGAAAAGTAGGAAACTTAATTCTCTACAAAAAAGGTCTCCTAACATTTTGCCATAGCTCGCTTCGTTTCCGAGATATTTGCAGATTTATCTCAAGGGAAGGGGCCTGACGGACATATTTCGAGATATTTCTTCTTCTTGTTGTTCTTCTTCTGCACACCTAAGCTGGAAGTGGCATTTGCAGCTCGCAATAGTGCAGAGTTACCTCAAAGAAAGGGGCCACGGTGTTTCTGTATCTCTATTATGTTGGTGCCGCTTCGGAACTTTTAAATATCTGGATATATCTCGAGAACTACGCATCTGATCAAAAAATATCATAGAACATAAAAAGTAGGAAACTTAATTCTCTACAAAAAAGGTCTCTTAACATTTTGCCATAGCTCGCTTCGTTTCCGAGATATTTGCAGATTTATCTCAAGGGAAGGGGCCTGACGGACATATTTCGAGATATTTCTTCTTCTTGTTGTTCTTCTTCTGCACAGCTAAGCTGGAAGTGGCATTTGCATCTCGCAGTAGTGCAGAGTTATCTCAAAGAAAGGGGCCACGGTGTTTCTGTATCTCTATTATGTTGGTGCGGCTTCGGAACTTTTAAATATCTTGATATATCTCGAGAACTACGCATCTGATCAAAAAATATCATAGAACATAAAAAGTAGGAAACTTAATTCTCTACAAAAAAGGTCTCTTAACATTTTGCCATAGCTCGCTTCGTTTCCGCGATATTTGCAGATTTATCTCAAGGGAAGGGTCCTGACGGACATATTTCGAGATATTTCTTCTTGTTGTTGTTCTTCTTCTGCACAGCTAAGCTGGAAGTGGCATTTGCAGCGCGCAATAGTGCAGAGTTATCTCAAAGAAAGGGGCCACGGTGTTTCTGTATCTCTATTATGTTGGTGCGGCTTCGGAACTTTTAAATATCTTGATATATCTCGAGCACTACGCATCTGATCAAAAAATATCATAGAACATAAAAAGTAGGAAACTTAATTCTCTACAAAAAAGGTCTCTTAACGTTTTGCAATAGCTCGCGTCGTTTCCGAGATATTTGCAGATTTATCTCAAGGGAAGGGTCCTGACGGACATATTTCGAGATATTTCTTCTTCTTGTTGTTCTTCTTCTGCACGGCTAAACTGGAAGTGGCATTTCCAACTCGCAATAGTGCAGAGTTATCCCAAAGAAAGGGGCCACGATGTTTCTGTATCTCTATTATGTTGGTGCGGCTTCGGAACTTTTAAATATCTCGATATATCTCGAAAACTACGCATCTGATCAAAAAATATCATCGAACATAAAAAGTAGGAAACTTAATTCTCTACAAAAAAGGTCTCTTAACATTTTCCCATAGCTGGCATCGTTTCCGAGGTATTTGCAGATTTAGCTCAAGGGAAGGGGACTGACGACATATTTCGAGATATTTCTTCTTCTTGTTGTTCTTCTTCTGCACAGCTAAACTGGAAGTGCCATTTCCAACTCGCAATAGTGCAGAGTTATCCCAAAGAAAGGGGCCACGATGTTTCTGTATCTCTATTATGTTGGTGCGGCTTCGGAACTTTTAAATATCTCGATATATCTCGAAAACTACGCATCTGATCAAAAAATATCATCGAACATAAAAAGGAGGAAACTTAATTCTCTACAAAAAAGGTCTCTTAACATTTTCCCATAGCTTGCATCGTTTCCGAGATATTTGCAGATTTAGCTCAAGGGAAGGGGCCTGACGACATATTCCGAGATATTTCTTCTTCTTGTTGTTCCTCTTCTGCACAGCTAAGCTGGAAGTGGCATTTGCAGGTCGCAATAGTGCAGAGTTATCTCAAAGAAAGGGGCCACGGTGTTTCTGTATCTCTATTATGTTGGTGCGGCTTCGGAACTTTTAAATATCTCGATATATCTCGAAAACTACGCTTCTGATCAAAAAACATCAGAGAACGTAAATTGTAGGAAACATAATTCTCTACAAAAAAGGTCTCTTAACATTTTGCCATAGCTCGCTTCGTTTCCGAGATATTTGCAGATTTATCTCAAGGGAAGGGGCCTGAGGGACATATTTCGAGATATTTCTTCTTCTTGTTGTTCTTCTTCTGCACAGCTAAGCTGGAAGTGGCATTTGCAGCTCGCAATAGTGCAGAGTTACCTCAAAGAAAGGGGCCACGGTGTTTCTGTATCTCTATTATGTTGGTGCCGCTTCGGAACTTTTAAATATCTGGATATATCTCGAGAACTACGCATCTGATCAAAAAATATCATAGAACATAAAAAGTAGGAAACTTAATTCTCTACAAAAAAGGTCTCTTAACATTCTGCCATAGCTCGCTTCGTTTCCGAGATATTTGCAGATTTATCTCAAGGGAAGGGGCCTGACGGACATATTTCGAGATATTTCTTCTTCTTGTTGTTCTTCTTCTGCACACCTAAGCTGGAAGTGGCATTTGCAGCTCGCAATAGTGCAGAGTTACCTCAAAGAAAGGGGCCACGGTGTTTCTGTATCTCTATTATGTTGGTGCCGCTTCGGAACTTTTAAATATCTGGATATATCTCGAGAACTACGCATCTGATCAAAAAATATCATAGAACATAAAAAGTAGGAAACTTAATTCTCTACAAAAAAGGTCTCTTAACATTTTGCCATAGCTCGCTTCGTTTCCGAGATATTTGCAGATTTATCTCAAGGGAAGGGGCCTGACGGACATATTTCGAGATATTTCTTCTTCTTGTTGTTCTTCTTCTGCACAGCTAAACTGGAAGTGGCATTTCCAACTCGCAATAGTGCAGAGTTATCCCAAAGAAAGGGGCCACGATGTTTCTGTATCTCTATTATGTTGGTGCGGCTTCGGAACTTTTAAATATCTCGATATATCTCGAAAACTACGCATCTGATCAAAAAATATCATAGAACATAAGAAGTAGGAAACTTAATTCTCTACAAAAAAGGTCTCTTAACATTTTCCCATAGCTGGCATCGTTTCCGAGATATTTGCAGATTTAGCTCAAGGGAAGGGGCCTGACGACATATTCCGAGATATTTCTTCTTCTTGTTGTTCCTCTTCTGCACAGCTAAGCTGGAAGTGGCATTTGCAGGTCGCAATAGTGCAGAGTTATCTCAAAGAAAGGGGCCACGGTGTTTCTGTATCTCTATTATGTTGGTGCGGCTTCGGAACTTTTAAATATCTCGATATATCTCGAAAACTACGCTTCTGATCAAAAAATATCAGAGAACGTAAATTGTAGGAAACATAATTCTCTACAAAAAAGGTCTCTTAACATTTTGCCATAGCTCGCTTCGTTTCCGAGATATTTGCAGATTTATCTCAAGGGAAGGGGCCTGACGGACATATTTCGAGATATTTCTTGTTCTTGTTGTTCTTCTTCTGCACAGCTAAGCTGGAAGTGGCATTTGCAGCTCGCAATAGTGCAGAGTTATCTCAAAGAAAGGGGCCACGGTGTTTCTGTATCTCTATTATGTTGGTGCGGCTTGGGAACTTTTAAATATCTTGATATATCTCGAGAACTACGCATCTGATCAAAAAATATCGTAGAACATAAAAAGTAGGAAACTTAATTCTCTACAAATAAGGTCTATTAACATTTTGCCATAGCTCGCTTGGTTTCCGAGGTATTTGCAGATTTATCTCAAGGGAAGGGGCCTGAGGGACATATTTCGAGATATTTCTACTTCTTGTTGTTCTTCTTCTGCACAGCTAAGCTGGAAGTGGCATTTGCAGCTCGCAATAGTGCAGAGTTACCTCAAAGAAAGGGGCCACGGTGTTTCTGTATCTCTATTATGTTGGTGCCGCTTCGGAACTTTTAAATATCTGGATATATCTCGAGAACTACGCATCTGATCAAAAAATATCATAGAACATAAAAAGTAGGAAACTTAATTCTCTACAAAAAAGGTCTCTTAACATTTTGCCATAGCTCGCTTCGTTTCCGAGATATTTGCAGATTTATCTCAAGGGAAGGGGCCTGACGGACATATTTCGAGATATTTCTTCTTCTTGTTGTTCTTCTTCTGCACAGCTAAGCTGGAAGTGGCATTTGCAGCGCGCAATAGTGCAGAGTTATCTCAAAGAAAGGGGCCACGGTGTTTCTGTACCTCTATTATGTTGGTGCAGCTTCGGAGCTTTTAAATATCTTGATATATCTCGAGAACTACGCATCTGATCAAAAAATATCATAGAACATAAAAAGTAGGAAACTTAATTCTCTAGAAAAAAGGTCTCTTAACATTTTGCAATAGCTCGCTTCGTTTCCGAGATATTTGCAGATTTATCTCAAGGGAAGGGTCCTGACGGACATATTTCGAGATATTTCTTCTTCTTGTTGTTCTTCTTCTGCACAGCTAAGCTGGAAGTGGCATTTGCAGCTCGCAATAGTGCAGAGTTATCTCAAAGAAAGGGGCCACGGTGTTTCTGTACCTCTATTATGTTGGTGCAGCTTCGGAGCTTTTAAATATCTTGATATATCTCGAGAACTACGCATCTGATCAAAAAATATCATAGAACATAAAAAGTAGGAAACTTAATTCTCTACAAAAAAGGTCTCCTAACATTTTGCCATAGCTCCCTTCGTTTCCGAGATATTTGCAGATTTACCTCAAGGGAAGGTTCCTGAGGGACATATTTCGAGATATTTCTTCTTCTTGTTGTTCTTCTTCTGCACAGCTAAGCTGGAAGTGGCATTTGCAGCTCGCAATAGTGCAGAGTTACCTCAAAGAAAGGGGCCACGGTGTTTCTGTATCTCTATTATGTTGGTGCCATTTCGGAACTTTTAAATATCTGGATATATCTCGAGAACTACGCATCTGATCAAAAAATATCATAGAACATAAAAAGTAGGAAACCTAATTCTCTACAAAAAAGGTCTCTTAACATTTTGCCATAGCTCGCTTCGTTTCCGAGATATTTGCAGATTTATCTCAAGGGAAGGGGCCTGACGGACATATTTCGAGATATTCCTTCTTCTTGTTGTTCTTCTTCTGCACAGCTAAGCTGGAAGTGGCATTTGTAGCTCGCAGTAGTGCAGAGTTATCTCAAAGAAAGGGGCCACGGTGTTTCTGTATCTCTATTATGTTGGTGCGGCTTCGGAACTTTTAAATATCTTGCTATATCTCGAGAACTACGCATCTGATCAAAAAATATCATAGAACATAAAAAGTAGGAAACTTAATTCTCTACAAAAAAGGTCTGTCAACATTTTGCCATAGCTCGCTTCGTTTTCGAGATATTTGCAGATTTATCTCAAGGGAAGGGGCCTGACGGACATATTTCGAGATATTTCTTCTTCTTGTTGTTCTTCTTCTGCACAGCTAAGCTGGAAGTGGCATTTGCAGCGCGCAATAGTGCAGAGTTATGTCAAAGAAAGGGGCCACGGTGTTTCTGTACCTCTATTATGTTGGTGCAGCTTCGGAGCTTTTAAATATCTTGATATATCTCGAGAACTACGCATCTGATCAAAAAATATCATAGAACATAAAAAGTAGGAAACTTAATTCTCTACAAAAAAGGTCTCTTAACATTTTGCAATAGCTCGCTTCGTTTCCTAGATATTTGCAGATTTATCTCAAGGGAAGGGTCCTGACGGACATATTTCGAGATATTTCTTCTTCTTGTTGTTCTTCTTCTGCACAGGTAAACTGGAAGTGGCATTTCCAGCTCGCAATAGTGCAGAGTTATCCCAAAGAAAGGGGCCACGGTGTTTCTGTATCTCTATTATGTTGGTGCGGCTTCGGAACTTTTAAATATCTCGATATATCTCGAAAACTACGCTTCTGATCAAAAAATATCAGAGAACGTAAATTGTAGGAAACATAATTCTCTACAAAAAAGGTCTCTTAACATTTTGCCATAGCTGGCATCGTTTCCGAGATATTTGCAGATTTATCTCAAGGGAAGGGGCCTGAGGGACATATTTCGAGATATTTCTTCTTCTTGTTGTTCTTCTTCTGCACAGCTAAGCTGGAAGTGGCATTTGCAGCTCGCAATAGTGCAGAGTTACCTCAAAGAAAGGGGCCACGGTGTTTCTGTATCTCTATTATGTTGGTGCCGCTTCGGAACTTTTAAATATCTGGATATATCTCGAGAACTACGCATCTGATCAAAAAATATCATAGAACATAAAAAGTAGGAAACTTAATTCTCTACAAAAAAGGTCTCTTAACATTTTGCCATAGCTCGCTTCGTTTCCGAGATATTTGCAGATTTATCTCAAGGGAAGGGGCTGACGGACATATTTCGAGATATTTCTTCTTCTTGTTGTTCTTCTTCTGCACAGCTAAGCTGGAAGTGGCATTTGCAGCTCGCAGTAGTGCAGAGTTATCTCAAAGAAAGGGGCCACGGTGTTTCTGTATCTCTATTATGTTGGTGCGGCTTCGGAACTTTTAAATATCTTGCTATATCTCGAGAACTACGCATCTGATCAAAAAATATCATAGAACATAAAAAGTAGGAAACTTAATTCTCTACAAAAAAGGTCTCTTAACATTTTGCCATAGCTCGCTTCGTTTCCGAGATATTTGCAGATTTATCTCAAGGGAAGGGGCCTGACGGACATATTTCGAGATATTTCTTCTTCTTGTTGATCTTCTTCTGCACAGCTAAGCTGGAAGTGGCATTTGCAGCGCGCAATAGTGCAGAGTTATCTCAAGGAAAGGGGCCACGGTGTTTCTGTATCTCTATTATGTTGGTGCGGCTTCGGAACTTTTAAATATCTTGATATATCTCGAGAACTACGCATCTGATCAAAAAATATCGTAGAACATAAAAAGTAGGAAACCTAATTTTCTACAAAAAAGGTCGCTTAACATTTTGCCGTAGCTCGCTTCGTTTCCGAGATATTTGCAGATTTATCTCAAGGGAAGGGGCCTGACGGACATGTTTCGAAATATTTGTTATTCTTGTTGTTCTTCTTCTGCACAGCTAAGCTGGAAGTGGCATTTGCAGCTCGCAATAGTGCAGAGTTATCTCAAAGAAAGGGGCCACGGTGTTTCTGTACCTCTATTATGTTGGTGCAGCTTCGGAGCTTTTAAATATCTTGATATATCTCGAGAACTACGCATCTGATCAAAAAATATCATAGAACATAAAAAGTAGGAAACTTAATTCTCTACAAAAAAGGTCTCTTAACGTTTTGCAATAGCTCGCTTCGTTTCCGAGATATTTGCAGATTTATCTCAAGGGAAGGGTCCTGACGGACATATTTCGAGATATTTCTTCTTCTTGTTGTTCTTCTTCTGCACAGCTAAACTGGAAGTGGCATTTCCAGCTCGCAATAGTGCAGAGTTATCCCAAAGAAAGGGGCCACGGTGTTTCCGTATCTCTATTATGTTGGTGCGGCTTCGGAACTTTTAAATATCTCGATATATCTCGAAAACTACGCTTCTGATCAAAAAATATCATAGAACATAAATTGTAGGAAACATAATTCTCTACAAAAAAGGTCTCCTAACATTTTGCCATAGCTCGCTTCGTTTCCGAGATATTTGCAGATTTATCTCAAGGGAAGGGTCCTGATGGACATATTTCGAGATATTTCTTCTTCTTGTTGTTCTTCTTCTGCACAGCTAAACTGGAAGTGGCATTTCCAGCTCGCAATCGTGCAGAGTTATCTCAAAGAAAGGGGCCACGGTGTTTCTGTATCTCTATTATGTTGGTGCGGCTTCGGAACTTTTAAATATCTTGATATATCTCGAGAACTACGCCTCTGATCGAAAAAGATCATAGAACATAAAAAGTAGGAAACCTAATTTTCTACAAAAAAGGTCTCTCAACATTTTGCAGTAGCTCGCTTGGTTTCCGAGATATTTGCAGATTTATCTCAAGGGAAGGTGCCTGACGGACATATTTCGAAATATTTCTTATTCTTGTTGTTCTTCTTCTGCACAGCTAAGCTGGAAGTGGCATTTCCAGCTCGCAATCGTGCAGAGTTATCTCAAAGAAAGGGGCCACGGTGTTTCTGTATCTCTATTATGTTGGTGCGGCTTCGGAACTTTTAAATATCTTGATATATCTCGAGAACTACGCCTCTGATCGAAAAGATCATAGAACATAAAAAGTAGGAAACCTAATTTTCTACAAAAAAGGTCTCTCAACATTTTGCCGTAGCTCGCTTGGTTTCCGAGATATTTGCAGATTTATCTCAAGGGAAGGTGCCTGACGGACATATTTCGAAATATTTCTTATTCTTGTTGTTCTTCTTCTGCACAGCTAAGCTGGAAGTGGCATTTGCAGCTCGCAATAGTGCAGGGTTATCTCAAAGAAAGGGGCCACGGTGTTTCTGTACCTCTATTATGTTGGTGCAGCTTCGGAACTTTTAAATATCTTGATATATCTCGAGAACTACGCATCTGATCAAAAAATATCATAGAACATAAAAAGTAGGAAACCTAATTTTCTACAAAAAAGGTCTCTTAACATTTTCCCATAGCTGGCATCGTTTCCGAGATATTTGCAGATTTAGCTCAAGGGAAGGGGCCTGACGACATATTCCGAGATATTTCTTCTTCTTGTTGTTCCTCTTCTGCACAGCTAAGCTGGAAGTGGCATTTGCAGGTCGCAATAGTGCAGAGTTATCTCAAAGAAAGGGGCCACGGTGTTTCTGTATCTCTATTATGTTGGTGCGGCTTCGGAACTTTTAAATATCTCGATATATCTCGAAAACTACGCTTCTGATCAAAAAATATCAGAGAACGTAAATTGTAGGAAACATAATTCTCTACAAAAAAGGTCTCTTAACATTTTGCCATAGCTGGCATCGTTTCCGAGATATTTGCAGATTTATCTCAAGGGAAGGGGCCTGAGGGACATATTTCGAGATATTTCTTCTTCTTGTTGTTCTTCTTCTGCACAGCTAAGCTGGAAGTGGCATTTGCAGCTCGCAATAGTGCAGAGTTACCTCAAAGAAAGGGGCCACGGTGTTTCTGTATCTCTATTATGTTGGTGCCGCTTCGGAACTTTTAAGTATCTGGATATATCTCGAGAACTACGCATCTGATCAAAAAATATCATAGAACATAAAAAGTAGGAAACTTAATTCTCTACAAAAAAGGTCTCTTAACATTTTGCCATAGCTCGCTTCGTTTCCGAGATATTTGCAGATTTATCTCAAGGGAAGGGGCCTGACGGACATATTTCGAGATATTTCTTCTTCTTGTTGTTCTTCTTCTGCACAGCTAAGCTGGAAGTGGCATTTGCAGCTCGCAGTAGTGCAGAGTTATCTCAAAGAAAGGGGCCACGGTGTTTCTGTATCTCTATTATGTTGGTGCGGCTTCGGAACTTTTAAATATCTTGCTATATCTCGAGAACTACGCATCTGATCAAAAAATATCATAGAACATAAAAAGTAGGAAACTTAATTCTCTACAAAAAAGGTCTCTTAACATTTTGCCATAGTTCGCTTCGTTTCCGAGATATTTGCAGATTTATCTCAAGGGAAGGGGCCTGACGGACATATTTCGAGATATTTCTTCTTCTTGTTGTTCTTCTTCTGCACAGCTAAGCTGGAAGTGGCATTTGCAGCGCGCAATAGTGCAGAGTTATCTCAAGGAAAGGGGCCACGGTGTTTCTGTATCTCTATTATGTTGGTGCGGCTTCGGAACTTTTAAATATCTTGATATATCTCGAGAACTACGCATCTGATCAAAAAATATCGTAGAACATAAAAAGTAAGAAACCTAATTTTCTACAAAAAAGGTCGCTTAACATTTTGCCGTAGCTCGCTTCGTTTCCGAGATATTTGCAGATTTATCTCAAGGGAAGGGGCCTGACGGACATATTTCGAAATATTTCTTATTCTTGTTGTTCTTCTTCTGCACAGCTAAGCTGGAAGTGGCATTTGCAGCTCGCAATAGTGCAGAGTTATCTCAAAGAAAGGGGCCACGGTGTTTCTGTACCTCTATTATGTTGGTGCAGCTTCGGAGCTTTTAAATATCTTGATATATCTCGAGAACTACGCATCTGATCAAAAAATATCATAGAACATAAAAAGTAGGAAACTTAATTCTCTACAAAAAAGGTCTCTTAACGTTTTGCAATAGCTCGCTTCGTTTCCGAGATATTTGCAGATTTATCTCAAGGGAAGGGTCCTGACGGACATATTTCGAGATATTTCTTCTTCTTGTTGTTCTTCTTCTGCACAGCTAAACTGGAAGTGGCATTTCCAGCTCGCAATAGTGCAGAGTTATCCCAAAGAAAGGGGCCACGGTGTTTCCGTATCTCTATTATGTTGGTGCGGCTTCGGAACTTTTAAATATCTCGATATATCTCGAAAACTACGCTTCTGATCAAAAAATATCATAGAACATAAATTGTAGGAAACATAATTCTCTACAAAAAAGGTCTCCTAACATTTTGCCATAGCTCGCTTCGTTTCCGAGATATTTGCAGATTTATCTCAAGGGAAGGGTCCTGATGGACATATTTCGAGATATTTCTTCTTCTTGTTGTTCTTCTTCTGCACAGCTAAACCGGAAGTGGCATTTCCAGCTCGCAATCGTGCAGAGTTATCTCAAAGAAAGGGGCCACGGTGTTTCTGTATCTCTATTATGTTGGTGCGGCTTCGGAAGTTTTAAATATCTTGATATATCTCTAGAACTACGCCTCTGATCGAAAAAGATCATAGAACATAAAAAGTAGGAAACCTAATTTTCTACAAAAAAGGTCTCTCAACATTTTGCCGTAGCTCGCTTGGTTTCCGAGATATTTGCAGATTTATCTCAAGGGAAGGGGCCTGACGGACATATTTCGAAATATTTCTTATTCTTGTTGTTCTTCTTCTGCACAGCTAAGCTGGAAGTGGCATTTGCAGCTCGCAATAGTGCAGAGTCATCTCAAAGAAAGGGGCCACGGTGTTTCTGTATCTCTATTATGTTGGTGCGGCTTCGGAACTTTTAAATATCTTAATATATCTCGAGAACTACGCATCTGATCAAAAAATATCATAGAACATAAAATGTAGGAAACTTAATTCTCTACAAAAAAGGTCTCTTAACATTTTGCCATAGCTCGCTTCGTTTCCGAGATATTTGCAGATTTATCTCAAGGGAAGGGGCCTGACGGACATATTTCGAGATATTTCTTCTTCTTGTTGTTCTTCTTCTGCACAGCTAAGCTGGAAGTGGCATTTGCAGCGCGCAATAGTGCAGAGTTATCTCAAAGAAAGGGGCCACGGTGTTTCTGTATCTCTATTATGTTGGTGCGGCTTCGGAACTTTTAAATATCTTGATATATCTCGAGAACTACGCATCCGATCAAAAAATATCATAGAACATAGAAAGTAGGAAACTTAATTCTCTACAAAAAAGGTCTCTTAACATTTTGCCATAGCTCGCTTCGTTTCCGAGATATTTGCAGATTTATCTCAAGGGAAGGGGCCTGACGGACATATTTCGAGATATTTCTTCTTCTTGTTGTTCTTCTTCTGCACAGCTAAGCTGGAAGTGGCATTTGCAGCGCGCAATAGTGCAGAGTTATCTCAAAGAAAGGGGCCACGGTGTTTCTGTATCTCTATTATGTTGGTGCGGCTTCGGAACTTTTAAATATCTTGATATATCTCGAAAACTACGCTTCTGATCAAAAAATATCAGAGAACGTAAATTGTAGGAAACATAATTCTCTACAAAAAAGGTCTCTTAACATTTTGCCATAGCTCGCTTCGTTTCCGAGATATTTGCAGATTTATCTCAAGGGAAGGAGCCTGACGGACATATTTCGAGATATTTCTTCTTCTTGTTGTTCTTCTTCTGCACAGCTAAGCTGGAAGTGGCATTTGCAGCTCGCAATAGTGCAGAGTTATCTCAATGAAAGGGGCCACGGTGTTTCTGTATCTCTATTATGTTGGTGCGGCTTCGGAACTTTTAAATATCTTGATATATCTCGAGAACTACGCATCTGATCAAAAAATATCGTAGAACATAAAAAGTAGGAAACTTAATTCTCTACAAATAAGGTCTCTTAACATTTTGCCATAGCTCGCTTGGTTTCCGAGATATTTGCAGATTTATCTCAAGGGAAGGGGCCTGAGGGACATATTTCGAGATATTTCTTCTTCTTGTTGTTCTTCTTCTGCACAGCTAAGCTGGAAGTGGCATTTGCAGCTCGCAATAGTGCAGAGTTATCTCAAAGAAAGGGGCCACGGTGTTTCTGTATCTCTATTATGTTGGTGCGGCTTCGGAACTTTTAAATATCTTAATATATCTCGAGAACTACGCATCTGATCAAAAAATATCATAGAACATAAAAAGTAGGAAACCTAATTTTCTACAAAAAAGGTCGCTTAACATTTTGCCGTAGCTCGCTTCGTTTCCGAGATATTTGCAGATTTATCTCAAGGGAAGGGGCCTGACGGACATATTTCGAAATATTTCTTATTCTTGTTGTTCTTCTTCTGCACAGCTAAGCTGGAAGTGGCATTTGCAGCTCGCAATAGTGCAGAGTTATCTCAAAGAAAGGGGCCACGGTGTTTCTGTACCTCTATTATGTTGGTGCAGCTTCGGAGCTTTTAAATATCTTGATATATCTCGAGAACTACGCATCTGATCAAAAAATATCATAGAACATAAAAAGTAGGAAACTTAATTCTCTACAAAAAAGGTCTCTTAACATTTTGCCATAGCTCGCTTCGTTTCCGAGATATTTGCAGATTTATCTCAAGGGAAGGGGCCTGACGGACATATTTCGAGATATTTCTTCTTCTTGTTGTTCTTCTTCTGCACAGCTAAACTGGAAGTGGCATTTCCAGCTCGCAATCGTGCAGAGTTATCTCAAAGAGAGGGGCCACGGTGTTTCTGTATCTCTATTATGTTGGTGCGGCTTCGGAACTTTTAAATATCTTGATATATCTCGAGAACTACGCCTCAGATCGAAAAATATCATAGAACATAAAAAGTAGGAAACTTAATTCTCTACAAAAAAGGTCTCTTAACATTTTGCCATAGCTCGCTTCGTTTCCGAGATATTTACAGATTTATCTCAAGGGAAGGGGCCTGACGGACATATTCCGAGATATTTCTTCTTCTTGTTGTTCCTCTTCTGCACAGCTAAGCTGGAAGTGGCATTTGCAGGTCGCAATAGTGCAGAGTTATCTCAAAGAAAGGGGCCACGGTGTTTCTGTATCTCTATTATGTTGGTGCGGCTTCGGAACTTTTAAATATCTCGATATATCTCGAAATCTACGCTTCTGATCAAAAAATATCAGAGAACCTAAATTGTAGGAAACATAATTCTCTACAAAAAAGGTCTCTTAACATTTTGCCATAGCTCGCTTCGTTTCCGAGATATTTGCAGATTTATCTCAAGGGAAGGGTCCTGACGGACATATTTCGAGATATTTCTTCTTCTTGTTGTTCTTCTTCTGCACAGCTAAACTGGATGTGGCATTTCCAGCTCGCAATCGTGCAGAGTTATCTCAAAGGGAGGGGCCACGGTGTTTCTGTATCTCTATTATGTTGGTGCGGCTTCGGAACTTTTAAATATCTTGATATATCTCGAGAACTACGCCTCTGATCGAAAAATATCATAGAACATAAAAAGTAGGAAACTTAATTCTCTACAAAAAAGGTCTCTTAACATTTTGCCATAGCTCGCTTCGTTTCCGAGATATTTACAGATTTATCTCAAGGGAAGGGGCCTGACGGACATATTTCGAGATATTTCTTCTTCTTGTTGTTCTTCTTCTGCACAGCTAAGCTGGAAGTGGCATTTGCAGCTCGCAATAGTGCAGAGTTATCGCAAAGAAAGGGGCCACGGTGTTTCTGTATCTCTATTATGTTGGTGCGGCTTCGGAACTTTTAAATATCTTGATATATCTCGAGAACTACGCATCTGATCAAAAAATATCATAGAACATAAAAAGTAGGAAACCTAATTTTCTACAAAAAAGGTCTCTTAACATTTTGCCGTAGCTCGCTTCGTTTCCGAGATATTTGCAGATTTATCTCAAGGGAAGGGGCCTGACGGACATATTTCCAGATATTTCTTCTTCTTGTTGTTCTTCTTCTGCACAGCTAAGCTGGAAGTGGCATTTGCAGCTCGCAATAGTGCAGAGTTATCTCAAAGAAAGGGGCCACGGTGTTTCTGTATCTCTATTATGTTGGTGCGGCTTCGGAACTTTTAAATATCTTGATATATCTCGAGAACTACGCATCTGATCAAAAAATATCGTAGAACATAAAAAGTAGGAAACTTAATTCTCTACAAATAAGGTCTCTTAACATTTTGCCATAGCTCGCTTGGTTTCCGAGATATTTGCAGATTTATCTCAAGGGAAGGGGCCTGAGGGACATATTTCGAGATATTTCTTCTTCTTGTTGTTCTTCTTCTGCACAGCTAAGCTGGAAGTGGCATTTGCAGCTCGCAATAGTGCAGAGTTACCTCAAAGAAAGGGGCCACGGTGTTTCTGTATCTCTATTATGTTGGTGCCGCTTCGGAACTTTTAAATATCTGGATATATCTCGAGAACTACGCATCTGATCAAAAAATATCATAGAACATAAAAAGTAGGAAACTTAATTCTCTACAAAAAAGGTCTCTTAACATTTTGCCATAGCTCGCTTCGTTTCCGAGATATTTGCAGATTTATCTCAAGGGAAGGGGCCTGACGGACATATTTCGAGATATTTCTTCTTCTTGTTGTTCTTCTTCTGCACAGCTAAGCTGGAAGTGGCATTTGCAGCTCGCAGTAGTGCAGAGTTATCTCAAAGAAAGGGGCCACGGTGTTTCTGTATCTCTATTATGTTGGTGCGGCTTCGGAACTTTTAAATATCTTGATATATCTCGAGAACTACGCATCTGATCAAAAAATATCATAGAACATAAAAAGTAGGAAACCTAATTTTCTACAAAAAAGGTCGCTTAACATTTTGCCGTAGCTCGCTTCGTTTCCGAGATATTTGCAGATTTATCTCAAGGGAAGGGGCCTGACGGACATATTTCCAGATATTTCTTCTTCTTGTTGTTCTTCTTCTGCACAGCTAAGCTGGAAGTGGCATTTGCAGCTCGCAATAGTGCAGAGTTATCTCAAAGAAAGGGGCCACGGTGTTTCTGTATCTCTATTATGTTGGTGCGGCTTCGGAACTTTTAAATATCTTGATATATCTCGAGAACTACGCATCTGATCAAAAAATATCATAGAACATAAAAAGTAGGAAACCTAATTTTCTACAAAAAAGGTCGCTTAACATTTTGCCGTAGCTCGCTTCGTTTCCGAGATATTTGCAGATTTATCTCAAGGGAAGGGGCCTGACGGACATATTTCGAAATATTTCTTATTCTTGTTGTTCTTCTTCTGCACAGCTAAGCTGGAAGTGGCATTTGCAGCTCGCAATAGTGCAGAGTTATCTCAAAGAAAGGGGCCACGGTGTTTCTGTACCTCTATTATGTTGGTGCAGCTTCGGAGCTTTTAAATATCTTGATATATCTCGAGAACTACGCATCTGATCAAAAAATATCATAGAACATAAAAAGTAGGAAACTTAATTCTCTACAAAAAAGGTCTCTCAACATTTTGCCATAGCTCGCTTCGTTTCCGAGATATTTGCAGATTTATCTCAAGGGAAGGGGCCTGACGGACATATTTCGAGATATTTCTTCTTCTTGTTGTTCTTCTTCTGCACAGCTAAACTGGAAGTGGCATTTCCAGCACGCAATCGTGCAGAGTTATCTCAAAGAGAGGGGCCACGGTGTTTCTGTATCTCTATTATGTTGGTGCGGCTTCGGAACTTTTAAATATCTTGATATATCTCGAGAACTACGCCTCTGATCGAAAAATATCATAGAACATAAAAAGTAGGAAACTTAATTCTCTACAAAAAAGGTCTCTTAACATTTTGCCATAGCTCGCTTGGTTTCCGAGATATTTACAGATTTATCTCAAGGGAAGGGGCCTGACGGACATATTTCGAGATATTTCTTCTTCTTGCTGTTCTTCTTCTGCACAGCTAAGCTGGAAGCGGCATTTGCGGCTCGCACTAGTGCAGAGTTATATCAAAGAAAGGGGCCACGGTGTTTCTGTATCTCTATTATGTTGGTGCGGCTTCGGATCTTTTAAATATCTCGATATATCTCGAAAACTACGCATCTGATCAAAAAATATCATAGAACATAAATTGTAGGAAACATAATTCTCTACAAAAAAGGTCTCTTAACATTTTGCCATAGCTCGCTTCGTTTCCGAGATATTTGCAGATATATCTCAAGGGAAGGGGCCTGACGGACATATTTCGAGATATTTCTTCTTCTTGTTGTTCATCTTCTGCACAGCTAAGCTGGAAGTGGCATTTGCAGCTCGCAATAGTGCAGAGTTATCTCAAAGAAAGGGGCCACGGTGTTTCTGTATCTCTATTATGTTGGTGCGGCTTCGGAACTTTTAAATATCTTGATATATCTCGAGAACTACGCGTCTGATCAAAAAATATCATAGAACATAAAAAGTGGGAAACTTGATTCTCTACAAAAAGGGTCTCGTAACATTTTGCCATAGCTCGCTTCGTTTCCGAGATATTTGCAGATTTATCTCAAGGGAAGGGGCCTGACGGACATATTTCGAGATATTTCTTCTTCTTGATGTTCTCCTTCTGCACAGCTAAGCTGGAAGTGGCATTTGCGGCTCGCACTAGTGCACAGTTATCTCAAAGAAAGGGGCCACGGTGTTTCTGTATCTCTATTATGTTGGTGCGGCTTCGGAACTTTTAAATATCTTGATATATCTCTAGAACTACGCATCTGATCAAAAAATATCATAGAAGATAAAAAGTAGGAAACTTAATTCTCTACAAAAAAGGTCTCTCAACATTTTCCCATAGCTGGCATCGTTTCCGAGATATTTGCAGATTTATCTCAAGGGAAGGGGCCTGACGGACATATTCCGAGATATTTCTTCTTCTTGTTGTTCCTCTTCTGCACAGCTAAGCTGGAAGTGGCATTTGCAGCTCGCAATAGTGCAGAGTTATCTCAAAGAAAGGGGCCACGGTGTTTCTGTATCTCTATTATGTTGGTGCGGCTTCGGAACTTTTAAATATCTTGATATATCTCGAGAACTACGCATCTGATCAAAAAATATCATAGAACATAAAAAGCAGGAAACTTAATTCTCTACAAAAAAGGTCTCTTAACATTTTGCCATAGCTCGCTTCGTTTCCGAGATATTTGCAGATTTATCTCAAGGGAAGGGGCCTGACGGACATATTTCGAGATATTTCTTCTTCTTGTTGTTCTTCTTCTGCACAGCTAAGCTGGAAGTGGCATTTGCAGCGCGCAATAGTGCAGAGCTTTCTCAAAGAAAGGGGCCACGGTGTTTCTGTATCTCTATTATGTTGGTGCGGCTTCGGAACTTTTAAATATCTTGATATATCTCGAGAACTACGCATCTGATCAAAAAATATCATAGAACATGAAAAGTAGGAAACTTAATTCTCTACAAAAAAGGTCTCTTAACATTTTGCCAATACCTCTCTCCGTTTCCGAGATATTTGCAGATTTATCTCAAGGGAAGGGGCCTAACGGACATATTTCGAGATATTTCTTCTTCTTGTTGTTCTTCTTCTGCACAGCTAAACTGGAAGTGGCATTTCCAGCTCGCAATAGTGCAGAGTTATCTCAAAGAAAGGAGCCACGGTGTTTCTGTATCTCTATTATGTTGGTGCGGCTTCGGAACTTTTAAATACCTTGATATATCTCGAGAACTACGCATCTGATCAAAAAATATCATAGAACATAAAAAGTAGGAAACTTAATTCTCTACAAAAAAGATCTCTTAACATTTTGCTATAGCTCGCTTCGTTTCCGAGATATTTGCAGATTTATCTCAAGGGAACGGGCCTGACGGACATATTTCGAGATATTTCTTCTTCTCGTTGTTCTTCTTCTGCACAGCTAAGCTGTAAGTGGCTTTTGCGGCTCGCGCTAGTGCAGAGTTATCTCAAAGAAAGGGGCCACGGTGTTTCTGTATCTCTATTATGTTGGTGCGGCTTCGAAACTTTTAAATATCTTGATATATCTCGAGAACTACGCATCTGATCAAAAAATATCATAGAACATAAAAAGTAGGAAACATAATTCTGTACAAAAAAGGTCTCTTAACATTTTGCCATAGCTCGCTTCGTTTCCGAGATATTTGCAGATTTATCTCAAGGGAAGGGGCCTGACGGACATATTTCGAGATATTTCTTCTTCTTGTTGTTCTTCTTCTGCACAGCTAAGCTGGAAGTGGCATTTACAGCTCGCAATAGTGCAGAGTTATCTCAAAGAAAGGGGCCACGGTGTTTCTGTATCTCTATTATGTTGGTGCGGCTTCGGAACCTTTAAATATCTTGATATATCTCGAGAACTACGCATCTGATCAAAAAATATCATAGAACATCAAAAGTAGGAAACTTAATTCTCTACAAAAAAGGTCTCTTAACATTTTGCCATAGCTCGCTTCGTTTCCGAGATATTTGCAGATTTATCTCAAGGGAAGGGGCCTAACGGACATATTTCGAGATATTTCTTCTTCTTGTTGTTCTTCTTCTGCACAGCTAAACTGGAAGTGGCATTTCCAGCTCGCAATAGTGCAGAGTTATCTCAAAGAAAGGAGCCACGGTGTTTCTGTATCTCTATTATGTTGGTGCGGCTTCGGAACTTTTAAATATCTTGATATATCTCGAGAACTACGCATCTGATCAAAAAATATCATAGAACATAAAATGTAGGAAACTTAATTCTCTACAAAAAAGGTCTCTTAACATTTTGCCATAGCTCGCTTCGTTTCCGAGATATTTGCAGATTTATCTCAAGGGAAGGGGCCTGACGGACATATTTCGAGATATTTCTTCTTCTCGTTGTTCTTCTTCTGCACAGCTAAGCTGTAAGTGGCATTTGCGGCTCGCGCTAGTGCAGAGTTATCTCAAAGAAAGGGGCCACGGTGTTTCTGTATCTCTATTATGTTGGTGCGGCTTCGGAACTTTTAAATATCTTGATATATCTCGAGAACTACGCATCTGATCAAAAAATATCATAGAACATAAAAAGTAGGAAACTTAATTCTCTACAAAAAAGATCTCTTAACATTTTGCCATAGCTCGCTTCGTTTCCGAGATATTTGCAGATTTATCTCAAGGGAAGGGGCCTGACGGACATATTTCGAGATATTTCTTCTTCTCGTTGTTCTTCTTCTGCACAGCTAAGCTGTAAGTGGCATTTGCGGCTCGCGCTAGTGCAGAGTTATCTCAAAGAAAGGGGCCAGGGTGTTTCTGTATCTCTATTATGTTGGTGCGGCTTCGGAACTTTTAAATATCTTGATATATCTCGAGAACTACGCATCTGATCAAAAAATATCATAGAACATAAAAAGTAGGAAACTTAATTCCCTACAAAAAAGATCTCTTAACATTTTGCCATAGCTCGCTTCGTTTCCGAGATATTTGCAGATATATCTCAGGGGAAGGGGCCTGACGGACATATTTCGAGATACTTCTTCTTCTTGTTGTTCTTCTTCTGCACAGCTAAGCTGGAAGTGGCATTTGCAGCTCGCAATAGTGCAGAGTTATCTCAAAGAAAGGGGCCACGGTGTTTCTGTATCTCTATTATGTTGGTGCGGCTTCGGAACCTTTAAGTATCTCGATATATCTCGAAAACTACGCTTCTGATCAAAAAATATCATAGAACATAAATTGTAGGAAACATAATTTTCTACAAAAAACGTCTCTTAACATTTTGCCATAGCTCGCTTCGTTTCCGAGATATTTGCAGATTCAGCTCAAAGGAACTGGCCTGACGGACATATTTCGAGATATTTCTTCTTCTTGTTGTTCTTCCTCTGCACAGCTAAGCTGGAAGTGGCATTTGCAGCTCGCAATAGTGCAGAGTTATCTCAAAGAAAGGGGCCACGGTGTTTCTGTATCTCTATTATGTTGGTGGGGCTTCGGAACTTTTAAATATCTTGATATATCTCGAGAACTACGCATCTGATCAAAAAATATCATAGAACATAAAAAGTAGGACACTTAATTCTCTACAAAAAAGGTCGCTTAACATTTTGCCATAGCTCGCTTCGTTTCCGAGATATTTGCAGATTTATCTCAAGGGAAGGGGCCTGACGGACATATTTCGAGATATTTCTTCTTCTTGTTGTTCTCCTTCTGCACAGCTAAGCTGGAAGTGGCATTTGCGGCTCGCACTAGTGCACAGTTATCTCAAAGAAAGGGGCCACGGTGTTTCTGTATCTCTATTATGTTGGTGCGGCTTCGGAACTTTTAAATATCTTGATATATCTCTAGAACTACGCATCTGATCAAAAAATATCATAGAAGATAAAAAGTAGGAAACTTAAGTCTCTACAAAAAAGGTCTCTTAACATTTTGCCATAGCTCGCTTCGTTTCCGCGATATTTGCAGATTTATCTCAAGGGAAGGGTCCTGACGGACATATTTCGAGATATTTCTTCTTGTTGTTGTTCTTCTTCTGCACAGCTAAGCTGGAAGTGGCATTTGCAGCTCGCAGTAGTGCAGAGTTATCTCAAAGAAAGGGGCCACGGTGTTTCTGTATCTCTATTATGTTGGTGCGGCTTCGGAACTTTTAAATATCTTGATATATCTCGAGAACTACGCATCTGATCAAAAAATATCATAGAACATAAAAAGTAGGAAACCTAATTTTCTACAAAAAAGGTCGCTTAACATTTTGCCGTAGCTCGCTTCGTTTCCGAGATATTTGCAGATTTATCTCAAGGGAAGGGGCCTGACGGACATATTTCCAGATATTTCTTCTTCTTGTTGTTCTTCTTCTGCACAGCTAAGCTGGAAGTGGCATTTGCAGCTCGCAATAGTGCAGAGTTATCTCAAAGAAAGGGGCCACGGTGTTTCTGTATCTCTATTATGTTGGTGCGGCTTCGGAACTTTTAAATATCTTGATATATCTCGAGAACTACGCATCTGATCAAAAAATATCATAGAACATAAAAAGTAGGAAACCTAATTTTCTACAAAAAAGGTCGCTTAACATTTTGCCGTAGCTCGCTTCGTTTCCGAGATATTTGCAGATTTATCTCAAGGGAAGGGGCCTGACGGACATATTTCGAAATATTTCTTATTCTTGTTGTTCTTCTTCTGCACAGCTAAGCTGGAAGTGGCATTTGCAGCTCGCAATAGTGCAGAGTTATCTCAAAGAAAGGGGCCACGGTGTTTCTGTACCTCTATTATGTTGGTGCAGCTTCGGAGCTTTTAAATATCTTGATATATCTCGAGAACTACGCATCTGATCAAAAAATATCATAGAACATAAAGAGTAGGAAACTTAATTCTCTACAAAAAAGGTCTCTCAACATTTTGCCATAGCTCGCTTCGTTTCCGAGATATTTGCAGATTTATCTCAAGGGAAGGGGCCTGACGGACATATTTCGAGATATTTCTTCTTCTTGTTGTTCTTCTTCTGCACAGCTAAACTGGAAGTGGCATTTCCAGCACGCAATCGTGCAGAGTTATCTCAAAGAGAGGGGCCACGGTGTTTCTGTATCTCTATTATGTTGGTGCGGCTTCGGAACTTTTAAATATCTTGATATATCTCGAGAACTACGCCTCTGATCGAAAAATATCATAGAACATAAAAAGTAGGAAACTTAATTCTCTACAAAAAAGGTCTCTTAACATTTTGCCATAGCTCGCTTGGTTTCCGAGATATTTACAGATTTATCTCAAGGGAAGGGGCCTGACGGACATATTTCGAGATATTTCTTCTTCTTGCTGTTCTTCTTCTGCACAGCTAAGCTGGAAGCGGCATTTGCGGCTCGCACTAGTGCAGAGTTATATCAAAGAAAGGGGCCACGGTGTTTCTGTATCTCTATTATGTTGGTGCGGCTTCGGATCTTTTAAATATCTCGATATATCTCGAAAACTACGCATCTGATCAAAAAATATCATAGAACATAAATTGTAGGAAACATAATTCTCTACAAAAAAGGTCTCTTAACATTTTGCCATAGCTCGCTTCGTTTCCGAGATATTTGCAGATATATCTCAAGGGAAGGGGCCTGACGGACATATTTCGAGATATTTCTTCTTCTTGTTGTTCATCTTCTGCACAGCTAAGCTGGAAGTGGCATTTGCAGCTCGCAATAGTGCAGAGTTATCTCAAAGAAAGGGGCCACGGTGTTTCTGTATCTCTATTATGTTGGTGCGGCTTCGGAACTTTTAAATATCTTGATATATCTCGAGAACTACGCGTCTGATCAAAAAATATCATAGAACATAAAAAGTGGGAAACTTGATTCTCTACAAAAAGGGTCTCGTAACATTTTGCCATAGCTCGCTTCGTTTCCGAGATATTTGCAGATTTATCTCAAGGGAAGGGGCCTGACGGACATATTTCGAGATATTTCTTCTTCTTGATGTTCTCCTTCTGCACAGCTAAGCTGGAAGTGGCATTTGCGGCTCGCACTAGTGCACAGTTATCTCAAAGAAAGGGGCCACGGTGTTTCTGTATCTCTATTATGTTGGTGCGGCTTCGGAACTTTTAAATATCTTGATATATCTCTAGAACTACGCATCTGATCAAAAAATATCATAGAAGATAAAAAGTAGGAAACTTAATTCTCTACAAAAAAGGTCTCTCAACATTTTCCCATAGCTGGCATCGTTTCCGAGATATTTGCAGATTTATCTCAAGGGAAGGGGCCTGACGGACATATTCCGAGATATTTCTTCTTCTTGTTGTTCCTCTTCTGCACAGCTAAGCTGGAAGTGGCATTTGCAGCTCGCAATAGTGCAGAGTTATCTCAAAGAAAGGGGCCACGGTGTTTCTGTATCTCTATTATGTTGGTGCGGCTTCGGAACTTTTAAATATCTTGATATATCTCGAGAACTACGCATCTGATCAAAAAATATCATAGAACATAAAAAGCAGGAAACTTAATTCTCTACAAAAAAGGTCTCTTAACATTTTGCCATAGCTCGCTTCGTTTCCGAGATATTTGCAGATTTATCTCAAGGGAAGGGGCCTGACGGACATATTTCGAGATATTTCTTCTTCTTGTTGTTCTTCTTCTGCACAGCTAAGCTGGAAGTGGCATTTGCAGCGCGCAATAGTGCAGAGCTTTCTCAAAGAAAGGGGCCACGGTGTTTCTGTATCTCTATTATGTTGGTGCGGCTTCGGAACTTTTAAATATCTTGATATATCTCGAGAACTACGCATCTGATCAAAAAATATCATAGAACATGAAAAGTAGGAAACTTAATTCTCTACAAAAAAGGTCTCTTAACATTTTGCCAATACCTCTCTCCGTTTCCGAGATATTTGCAGATTTATCTCAAGGGAAGGGGCCTAACGGACATATTTCGAGATATTTCTTCTTCTTGTTGTTCTTCTTCTGCACAGCTAAACTGGAAGTGGCATTTCCAGCTCGCAATAGTGCAGAGTTATCTCAAAGAAAGGAGCCACGGTGTTTCTGTATCTCTATTATGTTGGTGCGGCTTCGGAACTTTTAAATACCTTGATATATCTCGAGAACTACGCATCTGATCAAAAAATATCATAGAACATAAAAAGTAGGAAACTTAATTCTCTACAAAAAAGATCTCTTAACATTTTGCTATAGCTCGCTTCGTTTCCGAGATATTTGCAGATTTATCTCAAGGGAACGGGCCTGACGGACATATTTCGAGATATTTCTTCTTCTCGTTGTTCTTCTTCTGCACAGCTAAGCTGTAAGTGGCTTTTGCGGCTCGCGCTAGTGCAGAGTTATCTCAAAGAAAGGGGCCACGGTGTTTCTGTATCTCTATTATGTTGGTGCGGCTTCGAAACTTTTAAATATCTTGATATATCTCGAGAACTACGCATCTGATCAAAAAATATCATAGAACATAAAAAGTAGGAAACATAATTCTGTACAAAAAAGGTCTCTTAACATTTTGCCATAGCTCGCTTCGTTTCCGAGATATTTGCAGATTTATCTCAAGGGAAGGGGCCTGACGGACATATTTCGAGATATTTCTTCTTCTTGTTGTTCTTCTTCTGCACAGCTAAGCTGGAAGTGGCATTTACAGCTCGCAATAGTGCAGAGTTATCTCAAAGAAAGGGGCCACGGTGTTTCTGTATCTCTATTATGTTGGTGCGGCTTCGGAACCTTTAAATATCTTGATATATCTCGAGAACTACGCATCTGATCAAAAAATATCATAGAACATAAAAAGTAGGAAACTTAATTCTCTACAAAAAAGGTCTCTTAACATTTTGCCATAGCTCGCTTCGTTTCCGAGATATTTGCAGATTTATCTCAAGGGAAGGGGCCTGACGGACATATTTCGAGATATTTCTTCTTCTCGTTGTTCTTCTTCTGCACAGCTAAGCTGTAAGTGGCATTTGCGGCTCGCGCTAGTGCAGAGTTATCTCAAAGAAAGGGGCCAGGGTGTTTCTGTATCTCTATTATGTTGGTGCGGCTTCGGAACTTTTAAATATCTTGATATATCTCGAGAACTACGCATCTGATCAAAAAATATCATAGAACATAAAAAGTAGGAAACTTAATTCCCTACAAAAAAGATCTCTTAACATTTTGCCATAGCTCGCTTCGTTTCCGAGATATTTGCAGATATATCTCAGGGGAAGGGGCCTGACGGACATATTTCGAGATACTTCTTCTTCTTGTTGTTCTTCTTCTGCACAGCTAAGCTGGAAGTGGCATTTGCAGCTCGCAATAGTGCAGAGTTATCTCAAAGAAAGGGGCCACGGTGTTTCTGTATCTCTATTATGTTGGTGCGGCTTCGGAACCTTTAAGTATCTCGATATATCTCGAAAACTACGCTTCTGATCAAAAAATATCATAGAACATAAATTGTAGGAAACATAATTTTCTACAAAAAACGTCTCTTAACATTTTGCCATAGCTCGCTTCGTTTCCGAGATATTTGCAGATTCAGCTCAAAGGAACTGGCCTGACGGACATATTTCGAGATATTTCTTCTTCTTGTTGTTCTTCCTCTGCACAGCTAAGCTGGAAGTGGCATTTGCAGCTCGCAATAGTGCAGAGTTATCTCAAAGAAAGGGGCCACGGTGTTTCTGTATCTCTATTATGTTGGTGGGGCTTCGGAACTTTTAAATATCTTGATATATCTCGAGAACTACGCATCTGATCAAAAAATATCATAGAACATAAAAAGTAGGACACTTAATTCTCTACAAAAAAGGTCGCTTAACATTTTGCCATAGCTCGCTTCGTTTCCGAGATATTTGCAGATTTATCTCAAGGGAAGGGGCCTGACGGACATATTTCGAGATATTTCTTCTTCTTGTTGTTCTCCTTCTGCACAGCTAAGCTGGAAGTGGCATTTGCGGCTCGCACTAGTGCACAGTTATCTCAAAGAAAGGGGCCACGGTGTTTCTGTATCTCTATTATGTTGGTGCGGCTTCGGAACTTTTAAATATCTTGATATATCTCTAGAACTACGCATCTGATCAAAAAATATCATAGAAGATAAAAAGTAGGAAACTTAAGTCTCTACAAAAAAGGTCTCTCAACATTTTCCCATAGCTGGCATCGTTTCCGAGATATTTGCAGATTTATCTCAAGGGAAGGGGCCTGACGGACATATTCCGAGATATTTCTTCTTCTTGTTGTTCCTCTTCTGCACAGCTAAGCTGGAAGTGGCATTTGCAGCTCGCAATAGTGCAGAGTTATCTCAAAGAAAGGGGCCACGGTGTTTCTGTATCTCTATTATGTTGGTGCGGCTTCGGAACTTTTAAATATCTTGATATATCTCGAGAACTACGCATCTGATCAAAAAATATCATAGAACATAAAAAGCAGAAAACTTAATTCTCTACAAAAAAGGTCTCTTAACATTTTGCCATAGCTCGCTTCGTTTCCGAGATATTTGCAGATTTATCTCAAGGGAAGGGGCCTGACGGACATATTTCGAGATATTTCTTCTTCTTGTTGTTCTTCTTCTGCACAGCTAAACTGGAAGTGGCATTTCCAGCTCGCAATAGTGCAGAGTTATCTCAAAGAAAGGAGCCACGTTGTTTTTGTATCTCTATTATGTTGGTGCGGCTTCGGAACTTTTAAATATCTTGATATATCTCGAGAACTACGCATCTGATCAAAAAATATCATAGAACATAAAATGTAGGAAACTTAATTCTCTACAAAAAAGGTCTCTTAACATTTTGCCATAGCTCGCTTCGTTTCCGAGATATTTGCAGATTTATCTCAAGGGAAGGGGCCTGACGGACATATTTCGAGATATTTCTTCTTCTCGTTGTTCTTCTTCTGCACAGCTAAGCTGTAAGTGGCATTTGCGGCTCGCACTAGTGCAGAGTTATCTCAAAGAAAGGGGCCACGGTGTTTCTGTATCTCTATTATGTTGGTGCGGCTTCGGAACCTTTAAATATCTCGATATATCTCGAAAACTACGCTTCTGATCAAAAAATATCATAGAACATAAATTGTAGGAAACATAATTCTCTACAAAAAAGGTCTCTTAACATTTTGCCATAGCTCGCTTCGTTTCCGAGATATTTGCAGATTCAGCTCAAAGGAACGGGCCTGACGGACATATTTCGAGATATTTCTTCTTCTTGTTGTTCTTCTTCTGCACAGCTAAGCTGGAAGTGGCATTTACAGCTCGCAATAGTGCAGAGTTATCTCAAAGAAAGGGGCCACGGTGTTTCTGTATCTCTATTATGTTGGTGCGGCTTCGGAACTTTTAAATATCTTGATATATCTCGAGAACTACGCATCTGATCAAAAAATATCATAGAACATAAAAAGTAGGAAACTTAATTCTCTACAAAAAAGGTCTCTTAACATTTTGCCATAGCTCGCTTCGTTTCCGAGATATTTGCAGATTTATCTCAAGGGAAGGGGCCTAACGGACATATTTCGAGATATTTCTTCTTCTTGTTGTTCTTCTTCTGCACAGCTAAGCTGGAAGCGGCATTTGCGGCTCGCACTAGTGCAGAGTTATCTCAAAGAAAGGGGCCACGGTGTTTCTGTATCTCTATTATGTTGGTGCGGCTTCGGAACTTTTAAATATCTTAATATATCTCGAGAACTACGCATCTGATCAAAAAATATGATAGAACCTAAAAAGTAGGAAACTTAATTCTCTACAAAAAAGGTCTCTTAACATTTTGCCATAGCTCGCTTCGTTTCCGAGATATTTGCAGATATATCTCAAGGGAAGGGGCCTGACGGACATATTTCGAGATACTTCTTCTTCTTGTTGTTCTTCTTCTGCACAGCTAAGCTGGAAGTGGCATTTGCAGCTCGCAATAGTGCAGAGTTATCCCAAAGAAAGGGGCCACGGTGTTTCTGTATCCCTATTATGTTGGTGCGGCTTCGGAACTTTTAAATATCTCGATATATCTCGAAAACTACGCTTCTGATCAAAAAATATCATAGAACATAAATTGTAGGAAACATAATTCTCTACAAAAAACGTCTCTTAACATTTTGCCATAGCTCGCTTCGTTTCCGAAATATTTGCAGATTCAGCTCAAAGGAACTGGCCTGACGGACATATTTCGAGATATTTCTTCTTCTTGTTGTTCTTCTTCTGCACAGCTAAACTGGAAGTGGCATTTCCAGCTCGCAATCGTGCAGAGTTATCTCAAAGAAAGGGGCCACGGTGTTTCTGTATCTCTATTATGTTGGTGCGGCTTCGGAACTTTTAAATATCTTGATATATCTCGAGAACTACGCCTCTGATCGAAAAATATCATAGAACATAAAAAGTAGGAAACGTAATTCTCTACAAAAAAGGTCTCTTAACATTTTGCCATAGCTCGCTTCGTTTCCGAGATATTTGCAGATTTATCTCAAGGGAAGCGGCCTGACGGACATATTTCGAGATATTTCTTCTTCTTCTTGTTCTTCTTCTGCACAGCTAAACTGGAAGTGGCATTTCCAGCTCGCAATCGTGCAGAGTTATCTCAAAGAAAGGGGCCACGGTGTTTCTGTATCTCTATTATGTTGGTGCGGCTTCGGAACTTTTAAATATCTTGATATATCTCGAGAACTACGCCTCTGATCGAAAAATATCATAGAACATAAAAAGTAGGAAACTTAATTCTCTACAAAAAAGGTCTCTTAACATTTTGCCATAGCTCGCTTCGTTTCCGAGATATTTGCAGATTTATTTCAAGGGAAGGGGCCTGACGGACATATTTCGAGATATTTCTTCTTCTTGTTGTTCTTCTTCTGCACAGCTAAGCTGGAAGTGGCATTTGCAGCTCGCACTAGTGCAGAGTTATCTCAAAGAAAGGGGCCACGGTGTTTCTGTATCTCTATTATGTTGGTGCGGCTTCGGAACTTTTAACTATCTCGATATATCTCGAAAACTACGCTTCTGATCAAAAAATATCATAGAACATAAATTGTAGGAAACATAATTCTCTACAAAAAAGGTCTCTTAACATTTTGCCATAGCTCGCTTCGTTTCCGAGATATTTGCAGATATATCTCAAGGGAAGGGGCCTGACGGACATATTTCGAGATATTTCTTCTTCTTGTTGTTCTTCTTCTGCACAGCTAAGCTGGAAGTGGCATTTACAGCTCGCAATAGTGCAGAGTTATCTCAAAGAAAGGGGCCACGGTGTTTCTGTATCTCTATTATGTTGGTGCGGCTTCGGAACTTTTAAATATCTTGATATATCTCGAGAACTACGCATCTGATCAAAAAATATCATAGAACATAAAAAGTAGGAAACCAAATTTTCTACAAAAAAGGTCTCTTAACATTTTGCCATAGCTCGCTTCGTTTCCGAGATATTTGCAGATTTATCTCAAGGGAAGGCGCCTGACGGACATATTTCGAGATATTTCTTCTTCTTGTTGTTCTTCTTCTGCACAGCTAAGCTGGAAGTGGCATTTGCGGCTCGCACTAGTGCAGAGTTATCTCAAAGAAAGGGGCCACGGTGTTTCTGTATCCCTATTATGTTGGTGCGGCTTCGGAACTTTTAAATATCTCCATATATCTCGAAAACTACGCTTCTGATCAAAAAATATCATAGAACATAAATTGTAGGAAACATAATTCTCTACAAAATACGTCTCTTAACATTTTGCCATAGCTCGCTTCGTTTCCGAGATATTTGCAGATTCAGCTCAAAGGAACTGACCTGACGGACATATTTCGAGATATTTCTTCTTCTTGTTGTTCTTCTTCTGCACAGCTAAACTGGAAGTGGCATTTCCAGCTCGCAATCGTGCAGAGTTATCTCAAAGAAAGGGTCACGGTGTTTCTGTATCTCTATTATGTTGGTGCGGCTTCGGAACTTTTAAATATCTTGATATATCTCGAGAACTACGCCTCTGATCGAAAAATATCATAGAACATAAATTGTAGGAAACATAATTCACTACAAAAAACGTCTCTTAACATTTTGCCATAGCTCGCTTCGTTTCCGAGATATTTGCAGATTCAGCTCAAAGGAACGGGCCTGACGGACATATTTCGAGATACTTCTTCTTCTTGCTGTTCTTCCTCTGCACAGCTAAGCTGGAAGTGGCATTTGCAGCTCGCAATAGTGCAGAGTTATCTCAAAGAAAGGGGCCACGGTGTTTCTGTATCTCTATTATGTTGGTGCGGCTTCGGAACTTTTAAATATCTTGATATATCTCGAGAACTACGCATCTGATCAAAAAATATCATAGAACATAAAAAGTAGGAAACTTAATTCTCTACAAAAAAGGTCTCTTAACATTTTGCCATAGCTCGCTTCGTTACCGAGATATTTGCAGATTTATCTCAAGGGAAGGGGCCTGACGGACATATTTCGAGATATTTCTTCTTCTTGTTGTTCTTCTTCTGCACAGCTAAGCTGGAAGTGGCATTTGCGGCTCGCACTAGTGCAGAGTTATCTCAAAGAAAGGGGCCACGGTGTTTCTGTATCCCTATTATGTTGGTGCGGCTTCGGAACTTTTAAATATCTCCATATATCTCGAAAACTACGCTTCTGATCAAAAAATATCATAGAACATAAATTGTAGGAAACATAATTCTCTACAAAATACGTCTCTTAACATTTTGCCATAGCTCGCTTCGTTTCCGAGATATTTGCAGATTCAGCTCAAAGGAACTGACCTGACGGACATGTTTCGAGATATTTCTTCTTCTTGTTGTTCTTCTTCTGCACAGCTATACTGGAAGTGGCATTTCCAGCTCGCAATCGTGCAGAGTTATCTCAAAGAAAGGGTCACGGTGTTTCTGTATCTCTATTATGTTGGTGCGGCTTCGGAACTTTTAAATATCTTGATATATCTCGAGAACTACGCCTCTGATCGAAAAATATCATAGAACATAAATTGTAGGAAACATAATTCACTACAAAAAACGTCTCTTAACATTTTGCCATAGCTCGCTTCGTTTCCGAGATATTTGCAGATTCAGCTCAAAGGAACGGGCCTGACGGACATATTTCGAGATACTTCTTCTTCTTGTTGTTCTTCCTCTGCACAGCTAAGCTGGAAGTGGCATTTGCAGCTCGCAATAGTGCAGAGTTATCTCAAAGAAAGGGGCCACGGTGTTTCTGTATCTCTATTATGTTGGTGCGGCTTCGGAACTTTTAAATATCTTGATATATCTCGAGAACTACGCATCTGATCAAAAAATATCATAGAACATAAAAAGTAGGAAACTTAATTCTCTACAAAAAAGATCTCTTAACATTTTGCCATAGCTCGCTTCGTTCCCGAGATATTTGCAGATTTATCTCAAGGGAAGGGGCCTGACGGACATATTTCGAGATATTTCTTCTTCTTGTTGTTCTTCTTCTGCACAGCTAAGCTGGAAGTGGCATTTGCGGCTCGCACTAGTGCAGAGTTATCTCAAAGAAAGGGGCCACGGTGTTTCTGTATCTGTATTATGTTGGTGCGGCTTCGGAACTTTTAAATATCTCGATATATCTCGAAAACTACGCTTCTGATCAAAAAATATCATAGAACCTAAATTGTAGGAAACATAATTCTCTACAAAAAAGGTCTCTTAACATTTTGCCATAGCTCGCTTCGTTTCCGAGATATTTGCAGATATATCTCAAGGGAAGGGGCCTGACGGACATATTTCGAGATATTTCTTCTTCTTGTTGTTCTTCTTCTGCACAGCTCAGCTGGAAGTGGCATTTGCATCTCGCAATAGTGCAGAGTTATCTCAAAGAAAGGGGCCACGGTGTTTCTGTATCTCTATTATGTTGGTGCGGCTTCGGAACTTTTAAATATCTTGATATATCTCGAGAACTACGCATCTGATCAAAAAATATCATAGAACATAAAAAGTAGGAAACTTAATTCTCTACAAAAACGGTCTCTTAACATTTTGCCATAGCTCGCTTCGTTTCCGAGATATTTGCAGATTTATCTCAAGGGAAGGGGCCTGCCGGACATATTTCGAGATATTTCTTCTTCTTGTTGTTCTTCTTCTGCACAGCTGAGCTGGAAGTGGCATTTGCAGCTCGCAATAGTGCAGAGTTATCCCAAAGAAAGGGGCCACGGTGTTTCTGTATCTCTATTATGTTGGTGCGGCTTCGGAACTTTTAAATATCTTGATATATCTCGAGAACTACGCATCTGATCAAAAAATATCATAGAACATAAAAAGTAGGAAACTTAATTCTCTACAAAAACGGTCTCTTAACATTTTGCCATAGCTCGCTTCGTTTCCGAGATATTTGCAGATTTATCTCAAGGGAAGGCGCCTGACGGACATATTTCGAGATATTTCTTCTTCTTGTTGTTCTTCTTCTGCACAGCTAAGCTGGAAGTGGCATTTGCGGCTCGCACTAGTGCAGAGTTATCTCAAAGAAAGGGGCCACGGTGTTTCTGTATCCCTATTATGTCGGTGCGGCTTCGGAACTTTTAAATATCTCGATATATCTCGAAAACTACGCTTCTGATCAAAAAATATCATAGAACATAAATTGTAGGAAACATAATTCTCTACAAAAAACGTCTCTTAACATTTTGCCATAGCTCGCTTGGTTTCCGAGATATTTGCAGATTCAGCTCAAAGGAACTGGCCTGACGGACATATTTCGAGATATTTCTTCTTCTTGTTGTTCTTCTTCTGCACAGCTAAACTGGAAGTGGCATTTCCAGCTCGCAATCGTGCAGAGTTATCTCAAAGAAAGGGGCCACGGTGTTTCTGTATCTCTATTATGTTGGTGCGGCTTCGGAACTTTTAAATATCTTGATATATCTCGAGAACTACGCCTCTGATCGAAAAATATCATAGAACATAGAAAGTAGGAAACGTAATTCTCTACAAAAAAGGTCTCTTAACATTTTGCCATAGCTCGCTTCGTTTCCGAGATATTTGCAGATATATCTCAAGGGAAGGGGCCTGACGGACATATTTCGAGATATTTCTTCTTCTTGTTGTTCTTCTTCTGCACAGCTAAGCTGGAAGTGGCATTTGCATCTCGCAATAGTGCAGAGTTATCTCAAAGAAAGGGGCCACGGTGTTTCTGTATCTCTATTATGTTGGTGCGGCTTCGGAACTTTTAAATATCTTGATATATCTCGAGAACTACGCATCTGATCAAAAAATATCATAGAACATAAAAAGTAGGAAACTTAATTCTCTACAAAAACGGTCTCTCAACATTTTGCCATAGCTCGCTTCGTTTCCGAGATATTTGCAGATTTATCTCAAGGGAAGGGGCCTGACGGACATATTTCGAGATATTTCTTCTTCTTGTTGTTCTTCTTCTGCACAGCTGAGCTGGAAGTGGCATTTGCAGCTCGCAATAGTGCAGAGTTATCCCAAAGAAAGGGGCCACGGTGTTTCTGTATCTCTATTATGTTGGTGCGGCTTCGGAACTTTTAAATATCTCGATATATCTCGAAAACTACGCTTCTGATCAAAAAATATCATAGAACATAAATTGTAGGAAACAGAATTCTCTACAAAAAAGGTCTCTTAACATTTTGCCATAGCTCGCTTCGTTTCCGAGATATTTGCAGATATATCTCAAGGGAAGGGGCCTGACGGACATATTTCGAAATATTTCTTCTTCTTGTTGTTCTTCTTCTGCACAGCTAAGCTGGAAGTGGCATTTACAGCTCGCAATAGTGCAGAGTTATCTCAAAGAAAGGGGCCACGGTGTTTCTGTATCTCTATTATGTTGGTGCGGCTTCGGAACTTTTAAACATCTTGATATATCTCGAGAACTACGCATCTGATCAAAAAATATCATAGAACATAAAAAGTAGGAAACCTAATTTTCTACAAAAAAGGTCTCTTAACATTTTGCCATAGCTCGCTTCGTTTCCGAGATATTTGCAGATTTATCTCAAGGGAAGGCGCCTGACGGACATATTTCGAGATATTTCTTCTTCTTGTTGTTCTTCTTCTGCACAGCTAAGCTGGAAGTGGCATTTGCGGCTCGCACTAGTGCAGAGTTATCTCAAAGAAAGGGGCCACGGTGTTTCTGTATCCCTATTATGTTGGTGCGGCTTCGGAACTTTTAAATATCTCGATATATCTCGAAAACTACGCTTCTGATCAAAAAATATCATAGAACGTAAATTGTAGGAAACATTATTCTCTACAAAAAAGGTCTCTTAACATTTTGCCATAGCTCGCTTCGTTTCGGAGATATTTGCAGATTTATCTCAAGGGAAGGGTCCTGATGGACATATTTCGAGATATTTCTTCTTCTTGTTGTTCTTCTTCTGCACAGCTAAACTGGAAGTGGCATTTCCAGCTCGCAATCGTGCAGAGTTATCTCAAAGAAAGGGGCCACGGTGTTTCTGTATCTCTATTATGTTGGAGCGGCCTCGGAACTTTTAAATATCTTGATATATCTCGAGAACTACGCCTCTGATCGAAAAATATCATAGAACATAAATTGTAGGAAACATAATTCTCTACAAAAAACGTCTCTTAACATTTTGCCATAGCTCGCTTCGTTTCCGAGATATTTGCAGATTCAGCTCAAAGGAACGGGCCTGACGGACATATTTCGAGATACTTCTTCTTCTTGTTGTTCTTCCTCTGCACAGCTAAGCTGGAAGTGGCATTTGCAGCTCGCAATAGTGCAGAGTTATCTCAAAGAAAGGGGCCACGGTGTTTCTGTATCTCTATTATGTTGGTGCGGCTTCGGAACTTTTAAATATCTTGATATATCTCGAGAACGACGCATCTGATCAAAAAATATCATAGAACATAAAAAGTAGGAAACTTAATTCTCTACAAAAAAGGTCTCTTAACATTTTGCCATAGCTCGCTTCGTTTCCGAGATATTTGCAGATTTATCTCAAGGGAAGGGGCCTGACGGACATATTTCGAGATATTTCTTCTTCTTGTTGTTCTTCTTCTGCACAGCTGAGCTGGAAGTGGCATTTGCAGGTCGCAATAGTGCAGAGTTATCTCAAAGAAAGGGGCCACGGTGTTTCTGTATCTCTATTATGTTGGTGCGGCTTCGGAACTTTTAAATATCTCGATATATCTCGAAAACTACGTTTCTGATCAAAAAATATCATAGAACATAAATTGTAGGAAACATTATTCTCTACAAAAAAGGTCTCTTAACATTTTGCCATAGCTCGCTTCGTTTCCGAGATATTTGCAGATTTATCTCAAGGGAAGGGTCCTGATGGACATATTTCGAGATATTTCTTCTTCTTGTTGTTCTTCTTCTGCACAGCTAAACTGGAAGTGGCATTTCCTGCTCGCAATCGTGCAGAGTTATCTCAAAGAACGGGGCCACGGTGTTTCTGTATCTCTATTATGTTGGTGCGGCTTCGGAACTTTTAAATATCTTGATATATCTCGAGAACTACGCCTCTGATCGAAAAATATCATAGAACGTAAAAAGTAGGAAACTTAATTCTCTACAAAAAAGGTCTCTTAACATTTTGCCATAGCTCGCTGCGTTTCCGAGATATTTGCAGATTTATCTCAAGGGAAGGGGCCTGACGGACATATTTCGAGATATTTCTTCTTCTTGTTGTTGTTCTTCTGCACAGCTAAGCTGGAAGTGGCATTTGCAGCGCGCAATAGTGCAGAGTTATCTCAAAGAAAGGGGCTACGGTGTTTCTGTATCTCTATTATGTTGGTGCGGCTTCGGAACTTTTAAATATCTTGATACATCTCGAGAACTACGCATCTGATCAAAAAATATCATAGAAGATAAAAAGTAGGAAACTTAATTCTCTACAAAAAAGGTCTCTTAACATTTCGCCATAGCTCGCTTCGTTTCCGAGATATTTGCAGATTTATCTCAAGGGAAGGGGCCTGTCGGACATATTTCGAGATATTTCTTCTTCTTGTTGTTCTTCTTCTGCACAGCTAAGCTGGAAGTGGCATTTGCGGCTCGCACTAGTGCAGAGTTATCTCAAAGAAAGGGGCCACGGTGTTTCTGTATCTCTATTATGTTGGTGCGGCTTCGGAACTTTTAAATATCTCGATATATCTCGAAAACTACGCTTCTGATCAAAAAATATCATAGAACATAAATTGTAGGAAATATAATTCTCTACAAAAAACGTCTCTTTACATTTTGCCATAGCTCGCTTCGTTTCCGAGATATTTGCAGATTCAGCTCAAAGGAACGGGCCTGACGGACATATTTCGAGATACTTCTTCTTCTTGTTGTTCTTCCTCTGCACAGCTAAGCTGGAAGTGGCATTTGCAGCTCGCAATAGTGCAGAGTTATCTCAAAGAAAGGGGCCACGGTGTTTCTGTATCTCTATTATGTTGGTGCGGCTTCGGAACTTTTAAATATCTTGATATATCTCGAGAACTACGCATCTGATCAAAAAATATCATAGAACATAAAAAGTAGGAAACCTAATTTTCTACAAAAAAGGTCTCTTAACATTTTGCCATAGCTCGCTTCGTTTCCGAGATATTTGCAGATTTATCTCAAGGGAAGGCGCCTGACGGACATATTTCGAGATATTTCTTCTTCTTGTTGTTCTTCTTCTGCACAGCTAAGCTGGAAGTGGCATTTGCGGCTCGCACTAGTGCAGAGTTATCTCAAAGAAAGGGGCCACGGTGTTTCTGTATCCCTATTATGTTGGTGCGGCTTCGGAACTTTTAAATATCTTGATATATCTCGAGAACTACGCATCTGATCAAAAAATATCATAGAACATAAAAAGTAGGAAACTTAATTCTCTACAAAAAAGGTCTCTTAACATTTTGCCATAGCTCGCTTCGTTCCCGAGATATTTGCAGATTTATCTCAAGGGAAGGGGCCTGACGGACATATTTCGAGATATTTCTTCTTCTTGTTGTTCTTCTTCTGCACAGCTAAGCTGGAAGTGGCATTTGCATCTCGCAATAGTGCAGAGTTATCTCAAAGAAAGGGGCCACGGTGTTTCTGTATCTCTATTATGTTGGTGCGGCTTCGGAACTTTTAAATATCTTGATATATCTCGAGAACTACGCATCTGATCAAAAAATATCATAGAACATAAAAAGTAGGAAACTTAATTCTCTACAAAAACGGTCTCTTAACATTTTGCCATAGCTCGCTTCGTTTCCGAGATATTTGCAGATTTATCTCAAGGGAAGGGGCCTGACGGACATATTTCGAGATATTTCTTCTTCTTGTTGTTCTTCTTCTGCACAGCTGAGCTGGAAGTGGCATTTGCAGCTCGCAATAGTGCAGAGTTATCCCAAAGAAAGGGGCCACGGTGTTTCTGTATCTCTATTATGTTGGTGCGGCTTCGGAACTTTTAAATATCTCGATATATCTCGAAAACTACGCTTCTGATCAAAAAATATCATAGAACATAAATTGTAGGAAACAGAATTCTCTACAAAAAAGGTCTCTTAACATTTTGCCATAGCTCGCTTCGTTTCCGAGATATTTGCAGATATATCTCAAGGGAAGGGGCCTGACGGACATATTTCGAGATATTTCTTCTTCTTGTTGTTCTTCTTCTGCACAGCTAAGCTGGAAGTGGCATTTACAGCTCGCAATAGTGCAGAGTTATCTCAAAGAAAGGGGCCACGGTGTTTCTGTATCTCTATTATGTTGGTGCGGCTTCGGAACTTTTAAATATCTCGATATATCTCGAGAACTACGCATCTGATCAAAAAATATCATAGAACATAAAAAGTAGGAAACCTAATTTTCTACAAAAAAGGTCTCTTAACATTTTGCCATAGCTCGCTTCGTTTCCGAGATATTTGCAGATTTATCTCAAGGGAAGGCGCCTGACGGACATATTTCGAGATATTTCTTCTTCTTGTTGTTCTTCTTCTGCACAGCTAAGCTGGAAGTGGCATTTGCGGCTCGCACTAGTGCAGAGTTATCTCAAAGAAAGGGGCCACGGTGTTTCTGTATCCCTATTATGTTGGTGCGGCTTCGAAACTTTTAAATATCTCGATATATCTCGAAAACTACGCTTCTGATCAAAAAATATCATAGAACGTAAATTGTAGGAAACATTATTCTCTACAAAAAAGGTCTCTTAACATTTTGCCATAGCTCGCTTCGTTTCCGAGATATTTGCAGATTTATCTCAAGGGAAGGGTCCTGATGGACATATTTCGAGATATTTCTTCTTCTTGTTGTTCTTCTTCTGCACAGCTAAACTGGAAGTGGCATTTCCAGCTCGCAATCGTGCAGAGTTATCTCAAAGAAAGGGGCCACGGTGTTTCTGTATCTCTATTATGTTGGAGCGGCTTCGGAACTTTTAAATATCTTGATATATCTCGAGAACTACGCCTCTGATCGAAAAATATCATAGAACATAAATTGTAGGAAACATAATTCTCTACAAAAAACGTCTCTTAACATTTTGCCATAGCTCGCTTCGTTTCCGAGATATTTGCAGATTCAGCTCAAAGGAACGGGCCTGACGGACATATTTCGAGATACTTCTTCTTCTTGTTGTTCTTCCTCTGCACAGCTAAGCTGGAAGTGGCATTTGCAGCTCGCAATAGTGCAGAGTTATCTCAAAGAAAGGGGCCACGGTGTTTCTGTATCTCTATTATGTTGGTGCGGCTTCGGAACTTTTAAATATCTTGATATATCTCGAGAACGACGCATCTGATCAAAAAATATCATAGAACATAAAAAGTAGGAAACTTAATTCTCTACAAAAAAGGTCTCTTAACATTTTGCCATAGCTCGCTTCGTTTCCGAGATATTTGCAGATTTATCTCAAGGGAAGGGGCCTGACGGACATATTTCGAGATATTTCTTCTTCTTGTTGTTCTTCTTCTGCACAGCTAAGCTGGAAGTGGCATTTGCAGCGCGCAATAGTGCAGAGTTATCTCAAAGAAAGGGGCCACGGTGTTTCTGTATCTCTATTATGTTGGTGCGGCTTCGGAACTTTTAAATATCTTGATACATCTCGAGAACTACGCATCTGATCAAAAAATATCATAGAAGATAAAAAGTAGGAAACTTAATTCTCTACAAAAAAGGTCTCTTAACATTTCGCCATAGCTAGCTTCGTTTCCGAGATATTTGCAGATTTATCTCAAGGGAAGGGGCCTGTCGGACATATTTCGAGATATTTGTTCTTCTTGTTGTTCTTCTTCTGCACAGCTAAGCTGGGAATGGCATTTGCGGCTCGCACTATTGCAGAGTTATCTCAAAGAAAGGGGCCACGGTGTTTCTGTATCTCTATTATGTTGGTGCGGCTTCGGAACTTTTAAATATCTCGATATATCTCGAAAACTACGCTTCTGATCAAAAAATATCATAGAACATAAATTGTAGGAAACATAATTCTCTACAAAAAACGTCTCTTAACATTTTGCCATAGCTCGCTTCGTTTCCGAGATATTTGCAGATTCAGCTCAAAGGAACGGGCCTGACGGACATATTTCGAGATACTTCTTCTTCTTGTTGTTCTTCCTCTGCACAGCTAAGCTGGAAGTGGCATTTGCAGCTCGCAATAGTGCAGAGTTATCTCAAAGAAAGGGGCCACGGTGTTTCTGTATCTCTATTATGTTGGTGCGGCTTCGGAACTTTTAAATATCTTGATATATCTCGAGAACTACGCATCTGATCAAAAAATATCATAGAACATAAAAAGTAGGAAACTTAATTCTCTACAAAAAAGGTCTCTTAACATTTTGCCATAGCTCGCTTCGTTCCCGAGATATTTGCAGATTTATCTCAAGGGAAGGGGCCTGTCGGACATATTTCGAGATATTTCTTCTTCTTGTTGTTCTTCTTCTGCACAGCTAAGCTGGAAGTGGCATTTGCGGCTCGCACTAGTGCAGAGTTATCTCAAAGAACGGGGCCACGGTGTTTCTGTATCTCTATTATGTTGGTGCGGCTTCGGAACTTTTAAATATCTCGATATATCTCGAAAACTACGCTTCTGATCAAAAAATATCATAGAACATAAATTGTAGGAAACATAATTCTCTACAAAAAACGTCTCTTAACATTTTGCCATAGCTCGCTTCGTTTCCGAGATATTTGCAGATTCAGCTCAAAGGAACGGGCCTGACGGACATATTTCGAGATACTTCTTCTTCTTGTTGTTCTTCCTCTGCACAGCTAAGCTGGAAGTGGCATTTGCAGCTCGCAATAGTGCAGAGTTATCTCAAAGAAGGGGGCCACGGTGTTTCTGTATCTCTATTATGTTGGTGCGGCTTCGGAACTTTTAAATATCTTGATATATCTCGAGAACTACGCATCTGATCAAAAAATATCATAGAACATAAAAAGTAGGAAACTTAATTCTCTACAAAAACGGTCTCTTAACATTTTGCCATAGCTCGCTTCGTTTCCGAGATATTTGCAGATTTATCTCAAGGGAAGGGGCCTGACGGACATATTTCGAGATATTTCTTCTTCTTGTTGTTCTTCTTCTGCACAGCTGAGCTGGAAGTGGCATTTGCAGGTCGCAATAGTGCAGAGTTATCTCAAAGAAAGGGGCCACGGTGTTTCTGTATCTCTATTATGTTGGTGCGGCTTCGGAACTTTTAAATATCTTGATATATCTCGAAAACTACGCTTCTGATCAAAAAATATCATAGAACATAAATTGTAGGAAACATTATTCTCTACAAAAAAGGTCTCTTAACATTTTGCCATAGCTCGCTTCGTTTCCGAGATATTTGCAGATTTATCTCAAGGGAAGGGTCCTGATGGACATATTTCGAGATATTTCTTCTTCTTGTTGTTCTTCTTCTGCACAGCTAAACTGGAAGTGGCATTTCCTGCTCGCAATCGTGCAGAGTTATCTCAAAGAACGGGGCCACGGTGTTTCTGTATCTCTATTATGTTGGTGCGGCTTCGGAACTTTTAAATATCTTGATATATCTCGAGAACTACGCCTCTGATCGAAAAATATCATAGAACGTAAAAAGTAGGAAACTTAATTCTCTACAAAAAAGGTCTCTTAACATTTTGCCATAGCTCGCTTCGTTTCCGAGATATTTGCAGATTTATCTCAAGGGAAGGGGCCTGACGGACATATTTCGAGATATTTCTTCTTCTTGTTGTTCTTCTTCTGCACAGCTAAGCTGGAAGTGGCATTTGCAGCGCGCAATAGTGCAGAGTTATCTCAAAGAAAGGGGCCACGGTGTTTCTGTATCTCTATTATGTTGGTGCGGCTTCGGAACTTTTAAATATCTTGATACATCTCGAGAACTACGCATCTGATCAAAAAATATCATAGAAGATAAAAAGTAGGAAACTTAATTCTCTACAAAAAAGGTCTCTTAACATTTCGCCATAGCTCGCTTCGTTTCCGAGATATTTGCAGATTTATCTCAAGGGAAGGGGCCTGTCGGACATATTTCGAGATATTTCTTCTTCTTGTTGTTCTTCTTCTGCACAGCTAAGCTGGAAGTGGCATTTGCGGCTCGCACTAGTGCAGAGTTATCTCAAAGAAAGGGGCCACGGTGTTTCTGTATCTCTATTATGTTGGTGCGGCTTCGGAACTTTTAAATATCTCGATATATCTCGAAAACTACGCTTCTGATCAAAAAATATCATAGAACATAAAAAGTAGGAAACTTAATTCTCTACAAAAACGGTCTCTTAACATTTTGCCATAGCTCACTTCGTTTCCGAGATATTTGCAGATTTATCTCAAGGGAAGGGGCCTGACGGACATATTTCGAGATATTTCTTCTTCTTGTTGTTCTTCTTCTGCACAGCTGAGCTGGAAGTGGCATTTGCAGGTCGCAATAGTGCAGAGTTATCTCAAAGAAAGGGGCCACGGTGTTTCTGTATCTCTATTATGTTGGTGCGGCTTCGGAACTTTTAAATATCTTGATATATCTCGAGAACTACGCCTCTGATCAAAAAATATCATAGAACGTAAATTGTAGGAAACATTATTCTCTACAAAAAACGTCTCTTAACATTTTGCGATAGCTCGCTTCGTTTCCGAGATATTTGCAGATTTATCTCAAGGGAAGGGGCCTGACGGACATATTTCGAGATATTTCTTCTTCTTGTTGTTCTTCTTCTGCACAGCTAAGCTGGAAGTGGCATTTGCAGCGCGCAATAGTGCAGAGTTATCTCAAAGAAAGGGGCCACGGTGTTTCTGTATCTCTATTATGTTGGTGCGGCTTCGGAACTTTTAAATATCTTGATACATCTCGAGAACTACGCATCTGATCAAAAAATATCATAGAAGATAAAAAGTAGGAAACTTAATTCTCTACAAAAAAGGTCTCTTAACATTTCGCCATAGCTAGCTTCGTTTCCGAGATATTTGCAGATTTATCTCAAGGGAAGGGGCCTGTCGGACATATTTCGAGATATTTCTTCTTCTTGTTGTTCTTCTTCTTCACAGCTAAGCTGGGAATGGCATTTGCGGCTCGCACTATTGCAGAGTTATCTCAAAGAAAGGGGCCACGGTGTTTCTGTATCTCTATTATGTTGGTGCGGCTTCGGAACTTTTAAATATCTCGATATATCTCGAAAACTACGCTTCTGATCAAAAAATATCATAGAACATAAATTGTAGGAAACATAATTCTCTACAAAAAACGTCTCTTAACATTTTGCCATAGCTCGCTTCGTTTCCGAGATATTTGCAGATTCAGCTCAAAGGAACGGGCCTGACGGACATATTTCGAGATACTTCTTCTTCTTGTTGTTCTTCCTCTGCACAGCTAAGCTGGAAGTGGCATTTGCAGCTCGCAATAGTGCAGAGTTATCTCAAAGAAAGGGGCCACGGTGTTTCTGTATCTCTATTATGTTGGTGCGGCTTCGGAACTTTTAAATATCTTGATATATCTCGAGAACTACGCATCTGATCAAAAAATATCATAGAACATAAAAAGTAGGAAACTTAATTCTCTACAAAAAAGGTCTCTTAACATTTTGCCATAGCTCGCTTCGTTCCCGAGATATTTGCAGATTTATCTCAAGGGAAGGGGCCTGACGGACATATTTCGAGATATTTCTTCCTCTTGTTGTTCTTCTTCTGCACAGCTAAGCTGGAAGTGGCATTTGCGGCTCGCACTAGTGCAGAGTTATCTCAAAGAAAGGGGCCACGGTGTTTCTGTATCTCTATTATGTTGGTGCGGCTTCGGAACTTTTAAATATCTCGATATATCTCGAAAACTACGCTTCTGATCAAAAAATATCATAGAACCTAAATTGTAGGAAACATAATTCTCTACAAAAAAGGTCTCTTAACATTTTGCCATAGCTCGCTTCGTTTCCGAGATATTTGCAGATATATCTCAAGGGAAGGGGCCTGACGGACATATTTCGAGATATTTCTTCTTCTTGTTGTTCTTCTTCTGCACAGCTAAGCTGGAAGTGGCATTTGCATCTCGCAATAGTGCAGAGTTATCTCAAAGAAAGGGGCCACGGTGTTTCTGTATCTCTATTATGTTGGTGCGGCTTCGGAACTTTTAAATATCTTGATATATCTCGAGAACTACGCCTCTGATCAAAAAATATCATAGAACGTAAATTGTAGGAAACATTATTCTCTACAAAAAAGGTCTCTTAACATTTTGCCATAGCTCGCTTCGTTTCCGAGATATTTGCAGATTTATCTCAAGGGAAGGGGCCTGTCGGACATATTTCGAGATATTTCTTCTTCTTGTTGTTCTTCTTCTGCACAGCTAAGCTGGAAGTGGCATTTGCGGCTCGCACTAGTGCAGAGTTATCTCAAAGAACGGGGCCACGGTGTTTCTGTATCTCTATTATGTTGGTGCGGCTTCGGAACTTTTAAATATCTCGATATATCTCGAAAACTACGCTTCTGATCAAAAAATATCATAGAACATAAATTGTAGGAAACATAATTCTCTACAAAAAACGTCTCTTAACATTTTGCCATAGCTCGCTTCGTTTCCGAGATATTTGCAGATTCAGCTCAAAGGAACGGGCCTGACGGACATATTTCGAGATACTTCTTCTTCTTGTTGTTCTTCCTCTGCACAGCTAAGCTGGAAGTGGCATTTGCAGCTCGCAATAGTGCAGAGTTATCTCAAAGAAAGGGGCCACGGTGTTTCTGTATCTCTATTATGTTGGTGCGGCTTCGGAACTTTTAAATATCTTGATATATCTCGAGAACTACGCATCTGATCAAAAAATATCATAGAACATAAAAAGTAGGAAACTTAATTCTCTACAAAAACGGTCTCTTAACATTTTGCCATAGCTCGCTTCGTTTCCGAGATATTTGCAGATTTATCTCAAGGGAAGGGGCCTGACGGATATATTTCGAGATATTTCTTCTTCTTGTTGTTCTTCTTCTGCACAGCTGAGCTGGAAGTGGCATTTGCAGGTCGCAATAGTGCAGAGTTATCTCAAAGAAAGGGGCCACGGTGTTTCTGTATCTCTATTATGTTGGTGCGGCTTCGGAACTTTTAAATATCTTGATATATCTCGAGAACTACGCCTCTGATCAAAAAATATCATAGAACGTAAATTGTAGGAAACATTATTCTCTACAAAAAAGGTCTCTTAACATTTTGCGATAGCTCGCTTCGTTTCCGAGATATTTGCAGATTTATCTCAAGGGAAGGGTCCTGATGGACATATTTCGAGATATTTCTTCTTCTTGTTGTTCTTCTTCTGCACAGCTAAACTGGTAGTGGCATTTCCAGCTCGCAATCGTGCAGAGTTATCTCAAAGAACGGGGCCACGGTGTTTCTGTATCTCTATTATGTTGGTGCGGCTTCGGAACTTTTAAATATCTTGATATATCTCGAGAACTACGCCTCTGATCGAAAAATATCATAGAACGTAAAAAGTAGGAAACTTAATTCTCTACAAAAAAGGTCTCTTAACATTTTGCCATAGCTCGCTTCGTTTCCGAGATATTTGCAGATTTATCTCAAGGGAAGGGGCCTGACGGACATATTTCGAGATATTTCTTCTTCTTGTTGTTGTTCTTCTGCACAGCTAAGCTGGAAGTGGCATTTGCAGCGCGCAATAGTGCAGAGTTATCTCAAAGAAAGGGGCCACGGTGTTTCTGTATCTCTATTATGTTGGTGCGGCTTCGGAACTTTTAAATATCTTGATACATCTCGAGAACTACGCATCTGATCAAAAAATATCATAGAAGATAAAAAGTAGGAAACTTAATTCTCTACAAAAAAGGTCTCTTAACATTTCGCCATAGCTCGCTTCGTTTCCGAGATATTTGCAAATTTATCTCAAGGGAAGGGGCCTGTCGGACATATTTCGAGATATTTCTTCTTCTTGTTGTTCTTCTTCTGCACAGCTAAGCTGGAAGTGGCATTTGCGGCTCGCACTAGTGCAGAGTTATCTCAAAGAAAGGGGCCACGGTGTTTCTGTATCTCTATTATGTTGGTGCGGCTTCGGAACTTTTAAATATCTCGATATATCTCGAAAACTACGCTTCTGATCAAAAAATATCATAGAACATAAATTGTAGGAAACATAATTCTCTACAAAAAACGTCTCTTAACATTTTGCCATAGCTCGCTTCGTTTCCGAGATATTTGCAGATTCAGCTCAAAGGAACGGGCCTGACGGACATATTTCGAGATACTTCTTCTTCTTGTTGCTCTTCCTCTGCACAGCTAAGCTGGAAGTGGCATTTGCAGCTCGCAATAGTGCAGAGTTATCTCAAAGAAAGGGGCCACGGTGTTTCTGTATCTCTATTATGTTGGTGCGGCTTCGGAACTTTAAAATATCTTGATATATCTCGAGAACTACGCATCTGATCAAAAAATATCATAGAACATAAGAAGTAGGAAACTTAATTCTCTACAAAAAAGGTCTCTTAACATTTCGCCATAGCTCGCTTCGTTTCCGAGATATTTGCAGATTTATCTCAAGGGAAGGGGCCTGTCGGACATATTTCGAGATATTTCTTCTTCTTGTTGTTCTTCTTCTGCACAGCTAAGCTGGAAGTGGCATTTGCGGCTCGCACTAGTGCAGAGTTATCTCAAAGAAAGGGGCCACGGTGTTTCTGTATCTCTATTATGTTGGTGCGGCTTCGGAACTTTTAAATATCTCGATATATCTCGAAAACTACGCTTCTGATCAAAAAATATCATAGAACATAAATTGTAGGAAACATAATTCTCTACAAAAAACGTCTCTTAACATTTTGCCATAGCTCGCTTCGTTTCCGAGATATTTGCAGATTTATCTCAAGGGAAGGGGCCTGACGGACATATTTCGAGATATTTCTTCTTCTTGTTGTTGTTCTTCTGCACAGCTAAGCTGGAAGTGGCATTTGCAGCGCGCAATAGTGCAGAGTTATCTCAAAGAAAGGGGCCACGGTGTTTCTGTATCTCTATTATGTTGGTGCGGCTTCGGAACTTTTAAATATCTTGATACATCTCGAGAACTACGCATCTGATCAAAAAATATCATAGAAGATAAAAAGTAGGAAACTTAATTCTCTACAAAAAAGGTCTCTTAACATTTCGCCATAGCTCGCTTCGTTTCCGAGATATTTGCAGATTTATCTCAAGGGAAGGGGCCTGTCGGACATATTTCGAGATATTTCTTCTTCTTGTTGTTCTTCTTCTGCACAGCTAAGCTGGAAGTGGCATTTGCGGCTCGCACTAGTGCAGAGTTATCTCAAAGAACGGGGCCACGGTGTTTCTGTATCTCTATTATGTTGGTGCGGCTTCGGAACTTTTAAATATCTCGATATATCTCGAAAACTACGCTTCTGATCAAAAAATATCATAGAACATAAATTGTAGGAAACATAATTCTCTACAAAAAACGTCTCTTAACATTTTGCCATAGCTCGCTTCGTTTCCGAGATATTTGCAGATTTATCTCAAGGGAAGGGGCCTGACGGACATATTTCGAGATATTTCTTCTTCTTGTTGTTCTTCTTCTGCACAGCTGAGCTGGAAGTGGCATTTGCAGGTCGCAATAGTGCAGAGTTATCTCAAAGAAAGGGGCCACGGTGATTCTGTATCTCTATTATGTTGGTGCGGCTTCGGAACTTTTAAATATCTTGATATATCTCGAGAACTACGCCTCTGATCAAAAAATATCATAGAACGTAAATTGTAGGAAACATTATTCTCTACAAAAAAGGTCTCTTAACATTTTGCGATAGCTCGCTTCGTTTCCGAGATATTTGCAGATTTATCTCAAGGGAAGGGTCCTGATGGACATATTTCGAGATGTTTCTTCTTCTTGTTGTTCTTCTTCTGCACAGCTAAACTGGTAGTGGCATTTCCAGCTCGCAATCGTGCAGAGTTATCTCAAAGAACGGGGCCACGGTGTTTCTGTGTCTCTATTATGTTGGTGCGGCTTCGGAACTTTTAAATATCTTGATATATCTCGAGAACTACGCCTCTGATCGAAAAATATCATAGAACGTAAAAAGTAGCAAACTTAATTCTCTACAAAAAAGGTCTCTTAACATTTTGCCATAGCTCGCTTCGTTTCCGAGATATTTGCAGATTTATCTCAAGGGAAGGGGCCTGACGGACATATTTCGAGATATTTCTTCTTCTTGTTGTTGTTCTTCTGCACAGCTAAGCTGGAAGTGGCATTTGCGGCTCGCACTAGTGCAGAGTTATCTCAAAGAAAGGGGCCACGGTGTTTCTGTATCTCTATTATGTTGGTGCGGCTTCGGAACTTTTAAATATCTCGATATATCTCGAAAACTACGCTTCTGATCAAAAAATATCATAGAACATAAATTGTAGGAAACATAATTCTCTACAAAAAACGTCTCTTAACATTTTGCCATAGCTCGCTTCGTTTCCGAGATATTTGCAGATTCAGCTCAAAGGAACGGGCCTGACGGACATATTTCGAGATACTTCTTCTTCTTGTTGCTCTTCCTCTGCACAGCTAAGCTGGAAGTGGCATTTGCAGCTCGCAATAGTGCAGAGTTATCTCAAAGAAAGGGGCCACGGTGTTTCTGTATCTCTATTATGTTGGTGCGGCTTCGGAACTTTTAAATATCTTGATATATCTCGAGAACTACGCATCTGATCAAAAAATATCATAGAACATAAGAAGTAGGAAAGTTAATTCTCTACAAAAAAGGTCTCTTAACATTTCGCCATAGCTCGCTTCGTTTCCGAGATATTTGCAGATTTATCTCAAGGGAAGGGGCCTGTCGGACATATTTCGAGATATTTCTTCTTCTTGTTGTTCTTCTTCTGCACAGCTGAGCTGGAAGTGGCATTTGCAGGTCGCAATAGTGCAGAGTTATCTCAAAGAAAGGGGCCACGGTGTTTCTGTATCTCTATTATGTTGGTGCGGCGTCGGAACTTTTAAATATCTCGATATATCTCGAAAACTACGCTTCTGATTAAAAAATATCATAGAACATAAATTGTAGGAAACATAATTCTCTACAAAAAACGTCTCTTAACATTTTGCCATAGCTCGCTTCGTTTCCGAGATATTTGCAGATTCAGCTCAAAGGAACTGGCCTGACGGACATATTTCGAGATATTTCTTCTTCTTGTTGTTCTTCCTCTGCACAGCTAAGCTGGAAGTGGCATTTGCAGCTCGCAATAGTGCAGAGTTATCTCAAAGAAAGGGGCCACGGTGTTTCTGTATCTCTATTATGTTGGTGCGGCTTCGGAACTTTTAAATATCTTGATACATCTCGAGAACTACGCATCTGATCAAAAAATATCATAGAACATAAGAAGTAGGAAACTTAATTCTCTACAAAAAAGGTCTCTTAACATTTCGCCATAGCTCGCTTCGTTTCCGAGATATTTGCAGATTTATCTCAAGGGAAGGGGCCTGTCGGACATATTTCGAGATATTTCTTCTTCTTGTTGTTCTTCTTCTGCACAGCTGAGCTGGAAGTGGCATTTGCAGGTCGCAATAGTGCAGAGTTATCTCAAAGAAAGGGGCCACGGTGTTTCTGTATCTCTATTATGTTGGTGCGGCTTCGGAACTTTTAAATATCTCGATATATCTCGAAAACTACGCTTCTGATTAAAAAATATCATAGAACATAAATTGTAGGAAACATAATTCTCTACAAAAAACGTCTCTTAACATTTTGCCATAGCTCGCTTCGTTTCCGAGATATTTGCAGATTCAGCTCAAAGGAACTGGCCTGACGGACATATTTCGAGATATTTCTTCTTCTTGTTGTTCTTCCTCTGCACAGCTAAGCTGGAAGTGGCATTTGCAGCTCGCAATAGTGCAGAGTTATCTCAAAGAAAGGGGCCACGGTGTTTCTGTATCTCTATTATGTTGTTGCGGCTTCGAAACTTTTAAATATCTTGATATATCTCGAGAACTACGCATCTGATCAAAAAAAATCATAGAACATAAATTGTAGGAAACATAATTCTCTACAAAAAAGGTATCTTAACATTTTGCCATAGCTCGCTTCGTTTCCGAGATATTTGCAGATATATCTCAAGGGAAGGGGCCTGACGGACATATTTCGAGATATTTCTTCTTCTTGTTGTTCTTCTTCTGCACAGCTAAGCTGGAAGTGGCATTTGCGGCTCGCACTAGTGCAGAGTTATCTCAAAGAAAGGGGCCACGGTGTTTCTGTATCTCTATTATGTTGGTGCGGCTTCGGAACTTTTAAATATCTCGATATATCTCGAGAACTACGCGTCTGATCGAAAAATATCATAGAACATAAAAAGTAGGAAACTTAATTTTCTACAAAAAAGGTCTCTTAACATTTTGCCATAGCTCGCTTCGTTTCCGAGATATTTGCAGATTTATTTCAAGGGAAGGGGCCTGACGGACATATTTCGAGATATTTCTTCTTCTTGTTGTTCTTCTTCTGCACAGCTAAGCTGGAAGTGGCATTTGCGGCTCGCACTAGTGCAGAGTTATCTCAAAGAAAGGAGCCACGGTGTTTCTGTATCTCTATTATCTTGGTGCGGCTTCGGAACTTTTAAATATCTCGATATATCTCGAAAACTACGCTTCTGATCGAAAAATATCATAGACCATAAATTGTAGGAAACATAATTCTCTACAAAAAACGTCTCTTAATATTTTGCCATAGCTCGCTTCGTTTCCGGGATATTTGCAGATTCAGCTCAAAGGAACGGGCCTGACGGACATATTTCGAGATACTTCTTCTTCTTGTTGTTCTTCCTTCGCACAGCTAAGCTGGAAGTGGCATTTGCAGCTCGCAATAGTGCAGAGTTATCTAAAAGGAAGGGGCCACGGTGTTTCTGTATCTCTATTATGTTGGTGCGGCTTCGGAACTTTTAAATATCTTGATATATCTCGAGAACTACGCATCTGATCAAAAAATATCATAGAACATAAAAAGTAGGAAACTTAATTCTCTACAAAAAAGATCTCTTAACATTTTGCCATAGCTCGCTTCGTTTCCGAGATATTTGCAGATATATCTCAAGGGAAGGGGCCTGACGGACATATTTCGAGATATTTCTTCTTCTTGTTGTTCTTCTTCTGCACAGCTAAGCTGGAAGTGGCATTTGCAGCTCGCACTAGTGCAGAGTTATCTCAAAGAAAGGGGCCACGGTGTTTCTGTATCTCTATTATGTTGGTGCGGCTTCGGAACTTTTAAATATCTCGATATATCTCGAGAACTACGCTTCTGATCAAAAAATATCATAGAACATAAATTGTAGGAAACATAATTCTCTACAAAAAAGGTCTCTTAACATTTTGCCATAGCTCGCTTCGTTTCCGAGATATTTGCAGATATATCTCAAGGGAAGGAGCCTGACGGACATATTTCGAGATATTTCTTCTTCTTGTTGTTCTTCTTCTGCACAGCTAAGCTGGAAGTGGCATTTGCAGCTCGCAATAGTGCAGAGTTATCTCTAAGAAAGGGGCCACGGTGTTTCTGTATCTCTATTATGTTGGTGCGGCTTCGGAACTTTTAAATATCTTGATATATCTCGAGAACTACGCATCTGATCAAAAAATATCATAGAAGATAAAAAGTAGGAAACTTAATTCTCTACAAAAAAGGTCTCTTAACATTTCGCCATAGCTCGCTTCGTTTCCGAGATATTTGCAGATTTATCTCAAGGGAAGGGGCCTGTCGGACATATTTCGAGATATTTCTTCTTCTTGTTGTTCTTCTTCTGCACAGCTAAGCTGGAAGTGGCATTTGCGGCTCGCACTAGTGCAGAGTTATCTCAAAGAAAGGGGCCACGGTGTTTCTGTATCTCTATTATGTTGGTGCGGCTTCGGAACTTTTAAATAACTCGATATATCTCCAAAACTACGCTTCTGATCAAAAAATATCATAGAACATAAATTGTAGGAAACATAATTCTCTACAAAAAACGTCTCTCAACATTTTGCCATAGCTCGCTTCGTTTCCGAGATATTTGCAGATATATCTCAAGGGAAGGGGCCTGACGGACATATTTCGAGATATTTCTTCTTCTTGTTGTTCTTCTTCTGCACAGCTAAGCTGGAAGTGGCATTTCCAGCTCGCAATCGTGCAGAGTTATCTCAAAGAACGGGGCCACGGTGTTTCTGTATCTCTATTATGTTGGTGCGGCTTCGGAACTTTTAAATATCTCGATATATCTCGAGAACTACGCGTCTGATCGAAAAATATCATAGAACATAAAAAGTAGGAAACTTAATTTTCTACAAAAAAGGTCTCTTAACATTTTGCCATAGCTCGCTTCGTTTCCGAGATATTTGCAGATTTATTTCAAGGGAAGGGGCCTGACGGACATATTTCGAGATATTTCTTCTTCTTGTTGTTCTTCTTCTGCACAGCTAAGCTGGAAGTGGCATTTGCGGCTCGCACTAGTGCAGAGTTATCTCAAAGAAAGGAGCCACGGTGTTTCTGTATCTCTATTATCTTGGTGCGGCTTCGGAACTTTTAAATATCTCGATATATCTCGAAAACTACGCTTCTGATCGAAAAATATCATAGACCATAAATTGTAGGAAACATAATTCTCTACAAAAAACGTCTCTTAATATTTTGCCATAGCTCGCTTCGTTTCCGGGATATTTGCAGATTCAGCTCAAAGGAACGGGCCTGACGGACATATTTCGAGATACTTCTTCTTCTTGTTGTTCTTCCTTCGCACAGCTAAGCTGGAAGTGGCATTTGCAGCTCGCAATAGTGCAGAGTTATCTAAAAGGAAGGGGCCACGGTGTTTCTGTATCTCTATTATGTTGGTGCGGCTTCGGAACTTTTAAATATCTTGATATATCTCCAAAACTACGCTTCTGATCAAAAAATATCATAGAACATAAATTGTAGGAAACATAATTCTCTACAAAAAACGTCTCTCAACATTTTGCCATAGCTCCCTTCGTTTCCGAGATATTTGCAGATATATCTCAAGGGAAGGGGCCTGACGGACATATTTCGAGATATTTCTTCTTCTTGTTGTTCTTCTTCTGCACAGCTAAGCTGGAAGTGGCATTTCCAGCTCGCAATCGTGCAGAGTTATCTCAAAGAACGGGGCCACGGTGTTTCTGTATCTCTATTATGTTGGTGCGGCTTCGGAACTTTTAAATATCTTGATATATCTCGAGAACTACGCCTCTGATCGAAAAATATCATAGAACGTAAAAAGTAGCCAACTTAATTCTCTACAAAAAAGGTCTCTTAACATTTTGCCATAGCTCGCTTCGTTTCCGAGATATTTGCAGATTTATCTCAAGGGAAGGGGCCTGACGGACATATTTCGAGATATTTCTTCTTCTTGTTGTTGTTCTTCTGCACAGCTAAGCTGGAAGTGGCATTTGCAGCGCGCAATAGTGCAGAGTTATCTCGAAGAAAGGGGCCACGGTGTTTCTGTATCTCTATTATGTTGGTGCGGCTTTGGAACTTTTAAATATCTTGATACATCTCGAGAACTACGCATCTGATCAAAAAATATCATAGAAGATAAAAAGTAGGAAACTTAATTCTCTACAAAAAAGGTCTCTTAACATTTCGCCATAGCTCGCTTCGTTTCCGAGATATTTGCAGATTTATCTCAAGGGAAGGGGCCTGTCGGACATATTTCGAGATATTTCTTCTTCTTGTTGTTCTTCTTCTGCACAGCTAAGCTGGAAGTGGCATTTGCGGCTCGCACTAGTGCAGAGTTATCTCAAAGAAAGGGGCCACGGTGTTTCTGTATCTCTATTATGTTGGTGCGGCTTCGGAACTTTTAAATATCTCGATATATCTCGAAAACTACGCTTCTGATCAAAAAATATCATAGAACATAAATTGTAGGAAACATAATTCTCTACAAAAAACGTCTCTTAACATTTTGCCATAGCTCGCTTCGTTTCCGAGATATTTGCAGATTCAGCTCAAAGGAACGGGCCTGACGGACATATTTCGAGATACTTCTTCTTCTTGTTGCTCTTCCTCTGCACAGCTAAGCTGGAAGTGGCATTTGCAGCTCGCAATAGTGCAGAGTTATCTCAAAGAAAGGGGCCACGGTGTTTCTGTATCTCTATTATGTTGGTGCGGCTTCGGAACTTTTAAATATCTTGATATATCTCGAGAACTACGCATCTGATCAAAAAATATCATAGAACATAAGAAGTAGGAAACTTAATTCTCTACAAAAAAGGTCTCTTAACATTTCGCCATAGCTCGCTTCGTTTCCGAGATATTTGCAGATTTATCTCAAGGGAAGGGGCCTGTCGGACATATTTCGAGATATTTCTTCTTCTTGTTGTTCTTCTTCTGCACAGCTGAGCTGGAAGTGGCATTTGCAGGTCGCAATAGTGCAGAGTTATCTCAAAGAAAGGGGCCACGGTGTTTCTGTATCTCTATTATGTTGGTGCGGCTTCGGAACTTTTAAATATCTCGATATATCTCGAAAACTACGCTTCTGATTAAAAAATATCATAGAACATAAATTGTAGGAAACATAATTCTCTACAAAAAACGTCTCTTAACATTTTGCCATAGCTCGCTTCGTTTCCGAGATATTTGCAGATTCAGCTCAAAGGAACTGGCCTGACGGACATATTTCGAGATATTTCTTCTTCTTGTTGTTCTTCCTCTGCACAGCTAAGCTGGAAGTGGCATTTGCAGCTCGCAATAGTGCAGAGTTATCTCAAAGAAAGGGGCCACGGTGTTTCTGTATCTCTATTATGTTGTTGCGGCTTCGAAACTTTTAAATATCTTGATATATCTCGAGAACTACGCATCTGATCAAAAAAAATCATAGAACATAAATTGTAGGAAACATAATTCTCTACAAAAAAGGTATCTTAACATTTTGCCATAGCTCGCTTCGTTTCCGAGATATTTGCAGATATATCTCAAGGGAAGGGGCCTGCCGGACATATTTCGAGATATTTCTTCTTCTTGTTGTTCTTCTTCTGCACAGCTAAGCTGGAAGTGGCATTTACAGCTCGCAATAGTGCAGAGTTATCTCAAAGAAAGGGGCCACGGTGTTTCTGTATCTCTATTATGTTGGTGCGGCTTCGGAACTTTTAAATATCTCGATATATCTCGAAAACTACGCTTCTGATTAAAAAATATCATAGAACATAAATTGTAGGAAACATAATTCTCTACAAAAAACGTCTCTTAACATTTTGCCATAGCTCGCTTCGTTTCCGAGATATTTGCAGATTCAGCTCAAAGGAACTGGCCTGACGGACATATTTCGAGATATTTCTTCTTCTTGTTGTTCTTCTTCTGCACAGCTAAGCTGGAAGTGGCATTTGCGGCTCGCACTAGTGCAGAGTTATCTCAAAGAAAGGGGCCACGGTGTTTCTGTATCTCTATTATGTTGGTGCGGCTTCGGAACTTTTAAATATCTCGATATATCTCGAAAACTACGCTTCTGATCGAAAAATATCATAGACCATAAATTGTAGGAAACATAATTCTCTACAAAAAACGTCTCTTAATATTTTGCCATAGCTCGCTTCGTTTCCGGGATATTTGCAGATTCAGCTCAAAGGAACGGGCCTGACGGACATATTTCGAGATACTTCTTCTTCTTGTTGTTCTTCCTTCGCACAGCTAAGCTGGAAGTGGCATTTGCAGCTCGCAATAGTGCAGAGTTATCTAAAAGGAAGGGGCCACGGTGTTTCTGTATCTCTATTATGTTGGTGCGGCTTCGGAACTTTTAAATATCTTGATATATCTCCAAAACTACGCTTCTGATCAAAAAATATCATAGAACATAAATTGTAGGAAACATAATTCTCTACAAAAAACGTCTCTCAACATTTTGCCATAGCTCGCTTCGTTTCCGAGATATTTGCAGATATATCTCAAGGGAAGGGGCCTGACGGACATATTTCGAGATATTTCTTCTTCTTGTTGTTCTTCTTCTGCACAGCTAAGCTGGAAGTGGCATTTCCAGCTCGCAATCGTGCAGAGTTATCTCAAAGAACGGGGCCACGGTGTTTCTGTATCTCTATTATGTTGGTGCGGCTTCGGAACTTTTAAATATCTTGATATATCTCGAGAACTACGCCTCTGATCGAAAAATATCATAGAACGTAAAAAGTAGCCAACTTAATTCTCTACAAAAAAGGTCTCTTAACATTTTGCCATAGCTCGCTTCGTTTCCGAGATATTTGCAGATTTATCTCAAGGGAAGGGGCCTGACGGACATATTTCGAGATATTTCTTCTTCTTGTTGTTGTTCTTCTGCACAGCTAAGCTGGAAGTGGCATTTGCAGCGCGCAATAGTGCAGAGTTATCTCGAAGAAAGGGGCCACGGTGTTTCTGTATCTCTATTATGTTGGTGCGGCTTTGGAACTTTTAAATATCTTGATACATCTCGAGAACTACGCATCTGATCAAAAAATATCATAGAAGATAAAAAGTAGGAAACTTAATTCTCTACAAAAAAGGTCTCTTAACATTTCGCCATAGCTCGCTTCGTTTCCGAGATATTTGCAGATTTATCTCAAGGGAAGGGGCCTGTCGGACATATTTCGAGATATTTCTTCTTCTTGTTGTTCTTCTTCTGCACAGCTAAGCTGGAAGTGGCATTTGCGGCTCGCACTAGTGCAGAGTTATCTCAAAGAAAGGGGCCACGGTGTTTCTGTATCTCTATTATGTTGGTGCGGCTTCGGAACTTTTAAATATCTCGATATATCTCGAAAACTACGCTTCTGATCAAAAAATATCATAGAACATAAATTGTAGGAAACATAATTCTCTACAAAAAACGTCTCTTAACATTTTGCCATAGCTCGCTTCGTTTCCGAGATATTTGCAGATTCAGCTCAAAGGAACGGGCCTGACGGACATATTTCGAGATACTTCTTCTTCTTGTTGCTCTTCCTCTGCACAGCTAAGCTGGAAGTGGCATTTGCAGCTCGCAATAGTGCAGAGTTATCTCAAAGAAAGGGGCCACGGTGTTTCTGTATCTCTATTATGTTGGTGCGGCTTCGGAACTTTTAAATATCTTGATATATCTCGAGAACTACGCATCTGATCAAAAAATATCATAGAACATAAGAAGTAGGAAACTTAATTCTCTACAAAAAAGGTCTCTTAACATTTCGCCATAGCTCGCTTCGTTTCCGAGATATTTGCAGATTTATCTCAAGGGAAGGGGCCTGTCGGACATATTTCGAGATATTTCTTCTTCTTGTTGTTCTTCTTCTGCACAGCTGAGCTGGAAGTGGCATTTGCAGGTCGCAATAGTGCAGAGTTATCTCAAAGAAAGGGGCCACGGTGTTTCTGTATCTCTATTATGTTGGTGCGGCTTCGGAACTTTTAAATATCTCGATATATCTCGAAAACTACGCTTCTGATTAAAAAATATCATAGAACATAAATTGTAGGAAACATAATTCTCTACAAAAAAGTCTCTTAACATTTTGCCATAGCTCGCTTCGTTTCCGAGATATTTGCAGATTCAGCTCAAAGGAACTGGCCTGACGGACATATTTCGAGATATTTCTTCTTCTTGTTGTTCTTCCTCTGCACAGCTAAGCTGGAAGTGGCATTTGCAGCTCGCAATAGTGCAGAGTTATCTCAAAGAAAGGGGCCACGGTGTTTCTGTATCTCTATTATGTTGTTGCGGCTTCGAAACTTTTAAATATCTTGATATATCTCGAGAACTACGCATCTGATCAAAAAAAATCATAGAACATAAATTGTAGGAAACATAATTCTCTACAAAAAAGGTATCTTAACATTTTGCCATAGCTCGCTTCGTTTCCGAGATATTTGCAGATATATCTCAAGGGAAGGGGCCTGCCGGACATATTTCGAGATATTTCTTCTTCTTGTTGTTCTTCTTCTGCACAGCTAAGCTGGAAGTGGCATTTACAGCTCGCAATAGTGCAGAGTTATCTCAAAGAAAGGGGCCACGGTGTTTCTGTATCTCTATTATGTTGGTGCGGCTTCGGAACTTTTAAATATCTCGATATATCTCGAAAACTACGCTTCTGATTAAAAAATATCATAGAACATAAATTGTAGGAAACATAATTCTCTACAAAAAACGTCTCTTAACATTTTGCCATAGCTCGCTTCGTTTCCGAGATATTTGCAGATTCAGCTCAAAGGAACTGGCCTGACGGACATATTTCGAGATATTTCTTCTTCTTGTTGTTCTTCTTCTGCACAGCTAAGCTGGAAGTGGCATTTGCGGCTCGCACTAGTGCAGAGTTATCTCAAAGAAAGGGGCCACGGTGTTTCTGTATCTCTATTATGTTGGTGCGGCTTCGGAACTTTTAAATATCTCGATATATCTCGAGAACTACGCGTCTGATCGAAAAATATCATAGAACATAAAAAGTAGGAAACTTAATTCTCTACAAAAAAGGTCTCTTAACATTTTGCCATAGCTCGCTTCGTTTCCGAGATATTTGCAGATTTATTTCAAGGGAAGGGGCCTGACGGACATATTTCGAGATATTTCTTCTTCTTGTTGTTCTTCTTCTGCACAGCTAAGCTGGAAGTGGCATTTGCGGCTCGCACTAGTGCAGAGTTATCTCAAAGAAAGGGGCCACGGTGTTTCTGTATCTCTATTATGTTGGTGCGGCTTCGGAACTTTTAAATATCTCGATATATCTCGAAAACTACGCTTCTGATCAAAAAATATCATAGAACATAAATTGTAGGAAACATAATTCTCTACAAAAAACGTCTCTTAACATTTTGCCATAGCTCGCTTCGTTTCCGAGATATTTGCAGATTCAGCTCAAAGGAACGGGCCTGACGGACATATTTCGAGATACTTCTTCTTCTTGTTGCTCTTCCTCTGCACAGCTAAGCTGGAAGTGGCATTTGCAGCTCGCAATAGTGCAGAGTTATCTCAAAGAAAGGGGCCACGGTGTTTCTGTATCTCTATTATGTTGGTGCGGCTTCGGAACTTTTAAATATCTTGATATATCTCGAGAACTACGCATCTGATCAAAAAATATCATAGAACATAAGAAGTAGGAAACTTAATTCTCTACAAAAAAGGTCTCTTAACATTTCGCCATAGCTCGCTTCGTTTCCGAGATATTTGCAGATTTATCTCAAGGGAAGGGGCCTGTCGGACATATTTCGAGATATTTCTTCTTCTTGTTGTTCTTCTTCTGCACAGCTGAGCTGGAAGTGGCATTTGCAGGTCGCAATAGTGCAGAGTTATCTCAAAGAAAGGGGCCACGGTGTTTCTGTATCTCTATTATGTTGGTGCGGCTTCGGAACTTTTAAATATCTCGATATATCTCGAAAACTACGCATCTGATTAAAAAATATCATAGAACATAAATTGTAGGAAACATAATTCTCTACAAAAAACGTCTCTTAACATTTTGCCATAGCTCGCTTCGTTTCCGAGATATTTGCAGATTCAGCTCAAAGGAACTGGCCTGACGGACATATTTCGAGATATTTCTTCTTCTTGTTGTTCTTCCTCTGCACAGCTAAGCTGGAAGTGGCATTTGCAGCTCGCAATAGTGCAGAGTTATCTCAAAGAAAGGGGCCACGGTGTTTCTGTATCTCTATTATGTTGTTGCGGCTTCGAAACTTTTAAATATCTTGATATATCTCGAGAACTACGCATCTGATCAAAAAAAATCATAGAACATAAATTGTAGGAAACATAATTCTCTACAAAAAAGGTATCTTAACATTTTGCCATAGCTCGCTTCGTTTCCGAGATATTTGCAGATATATCTCAAGGGAAGGGGCCTGCCGGACATATTTCGAGATATTTCTTCTTCTTGTTGTTCTTCTTCTGCACAGCTAAGCTGGAAGTGGCATTTACAGCTCGCAATAGTGCAGAGTTATCTCAAAGAAAGGGGCCACGGTGTTTCTGTATCTCTATTATGTTGGTGCTGCTTCGGAACTTTTAAATATCTTGATATATCTCGAGAACTACGCATCTGATCAAAAAATATCATAGAACATAAAAAGTAGGAAACTTAATTCTCTACAAAAAAGGTCTCTTAACATTTTGCCATAGCTCGCTTCGTTCCCGAGATATTTGCAGATTTATCTCAAGGGAAGGGGCCTGACGGACATATTTCGAGATATTTCTTCTTCTTGTTGTTCTTCTTCTGCACAGCTAAGCTGGAAGTGGCATTTGCGGCTCGCACTAGTGCAGAGTTATCTCAAAGAAAGGGGCCACGGTGTTTCTGTATCTCTATTATGTTGGTGCGGCTTCGGAACTTTTAAATATCTCGATATATCTCGAGAACTACGCGTCTGATCGAAAAATATCATAGAACATAAAAAGTAGGAAACTTAATTCTCTACAAAAAAGGTCTCTTAACATTTTGCCATAGCTCGCTTCGTTTCCGAGATATTTGCAGATTTATTTCAAGGGAAGGGGCCTGACGGACATATTTCGAGATATTTCTTCTTCTTGTTGTTCTTCTTCTGCACAGCTAAGCTGGAAGTGGCATTTGCGGCTCGCACTAGTGCAGAGTTATCTCAAAGAAAGGAGCCACGGTGTTTCTGTATCTCTATTATCTTGGTGCGGCTTCGGAACTTTTAAATATCTCGATATATCTCGAAAACTACGCTTCTGATCGAAAAATATCATAGACCATAAATTGTAGGAAACATAATTCTCTACAAAAAACGTCTCTTAATATTTTGCCATAGCTCGCTTCGTTTCCGGGATATTTGCAGATTCAGCTCAAAGGAACGGGCCTGACGGACATATTTCGAGATACTTCTTCTTCTTGTTGTTCTTCCTCTGCACAGCTAAGCTGGAAGTGGCATTTGCAGCTCGCAATAGTGCAGAGTTATCTAAAAGGAAGGGGCCACGGTGTTTCTGTATCTCTATTATGTTGGTGCGGCTTCGGAACTTTTAAATATCTTGATATATCTCGAGAACTACGCATCTGATCAAAAAATATCATAGAACATAAAAAGTAGGAAACTTAATTCTCTACAAAATAGATCTCTTAACATTTTGCCATAGCTCGCTTCGTTTCCGAGATATTTGCAGATATATCTCAAGGGAAGGGGCCTGACGGACATATTTCGAGATATTTCTTCTTCTTGTTGTTCTTCTTCTGCACAGCTAAGCTGGAAGTGGCATTTGCAGCTCGCAATAGTGCAGAGTTATCTCTAAGAAAGGGGCCACGGTGTTTCTGTATCTCTATTATGTTGGTGCGGCTTCGGAACTTTTAAATATCTTGATATATCTCGAGAACTACGCATCTGATCAAAAAATATCATAGAAGATAAAAAGTAGGAAACTTAATTCTCTACAAAAAAGGTCTCTTAACATTTCGCCATAGCTCGCTTCGTTTCCGAGATATTTGCAGATTTATCTCAAGGGAAGGGGCCTGTCGGACATATTTCGAGATATTTCTTCTTCTTGTTGTTCTTCTTCTGCACAGCTAAGCTGGAAGTGGCATTTGCGGCTCGCACTAGTGCAGAGTTATCTCAAAGAAAGGGGCCACGGTGTTTCTGTATCTCTATTATGTTGGTGCGGCTTCGGAACTTTTAAATATCTCGATATATCTCGAAAACTACGCTTCTGATCAAAAAATATCATAGAACATAAATTGTAGGAAACATAATTCTCTACAAAAAACGTCTCTTAACATTTTGCCATAGCTCGCTTCGTTTCCGAGATATTTGCAGATATATCTCAAGGGAAGGGGCCTGACGGACATATTTCGAGATATTTCTTCTTCTTGTTGTTCTTCTTCTGCACAGCTAAGCTGGAAGTGGCATTTGCAGCTCGCTATAGTGCAGAGTTATCTCTAAGAATGGGGCCACGGTGTATCTGTATCTCTATTATGTTGGTGCGGCTTCGGAACTTTTAAATATCTTGATATATCTCGAGAACCACGCATCTGATCAAAAAATATCATAGAACATAAAAAGTAGGAAACTTAATTCTCTACAAAAACGGTCTCTTAACATTTTGCCATAGCTCGCTTCGTTTCCGAGATATTTGCAGATTTATCTCAAGGGAAGGGGCCTGACGGACATATTTCGAGATATTTCTTCTTCTTGTTGTTCTTCTTCTGCACAGCTGAGCTGGAAGTGGCATTTGCAGGTCGCAATAGTGCAGAGTTATCTCAAAGAAAGGGGCCACGGTGTTTCTGTATCTCTATTATGTTGGTGCGGCTTCGGAACTTTTAAATATCTCGATATATCTCGAAAACTACGCTTCTGATCAAAAAATATCATAGACCATAAATTGTAGGAAACATTATTCTCTACAAAAAAGGTCTCTTAACATTTTGCCATAGCTCGCTTCGTTTCCGAGATATTTGCAGATTTATCTCAAGGGAAGGGGCCTGTCGGACATATTTCGAGATATTTCTTCTTCTTGTTGTTCTTCTTCTGCACAGCTAAGCTGGAAGTGGCATTTGCGGCTCGAACTAGTGCAGAGTTATCTCAAAGAAAGGGGCCACGGTGTTTCTGTATCTCTATTATGTTGGTGCGGCTTCGGAACTTTTAAATATCTTGATATATCTCGAGAACTACGCATCTGATCAAAAAATATCATAGAACATAAAAAGTAGGAAACTTAATTCTCTACAAAAAAGGTCTCTTAACATTTTGCCATAGCTCGCTTCGTTTCCGAGATATTTGCAGATTTATCTCAAGGGAAGGGGCCTGACGGACATATTTCGGGATATTTCGTCTTCTTGTTGTTCTTCTTCTGCACAGCTAAGCTGGAAGTGGCATTTGCGGCTCGCACTAGTGCAGAGTTATCTCAAAGAAAGGGGCCACGGTGTTTCTGTATCTCTATTATGTTGGTGCGGCTTCGGAACTTTTAAATATCTCGATATATCTCGAAAACTACGCTTCTGATCAAAAAATATCATAGAACATAAATTGTAGGAAACATAATTCTCTACAAAAAACGTCTCTTAACATTTTGCCATAGCTCGCTTCGTTTCCGAGATATTTGCAGATATATCTCAAGGGAAGGGGCCTGACGGACATATTTCGAGATATTTCTTCTTCTTGTTGTTCTTCTTCTGCACAGCTAAGCTGGAAGTGGCATTTGCAGCTCGCTATAGTGCAGAGTTATCTCTAAGAAAGGGGCCACGGTGTATCTGTATCTCTATTATGTTGGTGCGGCTTCGGAACTTTTAAATATCTTGATATATCTCGAGAACCACGCATCTGATCAAAAAATATCATAGAACATAAAAAGTAGGAAACTTAATTCTCTACAAAAACGGTCTCTTAACATTTTGCCATAGCTCGCTTCGTTTCCGAGATATTTGCAGATTTATCTCAAGGGAAGGGGCCTGACGGACATATTTCGAGATATTTCTTCTTCTTGTTGTTCTTCTTCTGCACAGCTGAGCTGGAAGTGGCATTTGCAGGTCGCAATAGTGCAGAGTTATCTCAAAGAAAGGGGCCACGGTGTTTCTGTATCTCTATTATGTTGGTGCGGCTTCGGAACTTTTAAATATCTCGATATATCTCGAAAACTACGCTTCTGATCAAAAAATATCATAGACCATAAATTGTAGGAAACATTATTCTCTACAAAAAAGGTCTCTTAACATTTTGCCATAGCTCGCTTCGTTTCCGAGATATTTGCAGATTTATCTCAAGGGAAGGGGCCTGTCGGACATATTTCGAGATATTTCTTCTTCTTGTTGTTCTTCTTCTGCACAGCTAAGCTGGAAGTGGCATTTGCGGCTCGAACTAGTGCAGAGTTATCTCAAAGAAAGGGGCCACGGTGTTTCTGTATCTCTATTATGTTGGTGCGGCTTCGGAACTTTTAAATATCTTGATATATCTCGAGAACTACGCATCTGATCAAAAAATATCATAGAACATAAAAAGTAGGAAACTTAATTCTCTACAAAAAAGGTCTCTTAACATTTTGCCATAGCTCGCTTCGTTTCCGAGATATTTGCAGATTTATCTCAAGGGAAGGGGCCTGACGGACATATTTCGGGATATTTCTTCTTCTTGTTGTTCTTCTTCTGCACAGCTGAGCTGGAAGTGGCATTTGCAGGTCGCAATAGTGCAGAGTTATCTCAAAGAAAGGGGCCACGGTGTTTCTGTATCTCTATTATGTTGGTGCGGCTTCGGAACTTTTAAATATCTCGATATATCTCGAAAACTACGCTTCTGATCAAAAAATATCATAGAATATAAATTGTAGGAAACATAATTCTCTACAAAAAACGTCTCTTAACATTTTGCCATAGCTCGCTTCGTTTCCGAGATATTTGCAGATTCAGCTCAAAGGAACTGGCCTGACGGACATATTTCGAGATATTTCTTCTTCTTGTTGTTCTTCCTCTGCACAGCTAAGCTGGAAGTGGCATTTGCAGCTCGCAATAGTGCAGAGTTATCTCAAAGAAAGGGGCCACGGTGTTTCTGTATCTCTATTATGTTGGTGCGGCTTCGGAACTTTTAAATATCTTGATATATCTCGAGAACTACGCATCTGATCAAAAAATATCATAGAAGATAAATTGTAGGAAACATAATTCTCTACAAAAAAGGTATCTTAACATTTTGCCATAGCTCGCTTCGTTTCCGAGATATTTGCAGATATATCTCAAGGGAAGGGGCCTGCCGGACATATTTCGAGATATTTCTTCTTCTTGTTGTTCTTCTTCTGCACAGCTAAGCTGGAAGTGGCATTTACAGCTCGCAATAGTGCAGAGTTATCTCAAAGAAAGGGGCCACGGTGTTTCTGTATCTCTATTATGTTGGTGCGGCTTCGGAACTTTTAAATACCTCGATATATCTCGAAAACTACGCTTCTGATCAAAAAATATCATAGAACATAAATTGTAGGAAACATAATTCTCTACAAAAAACGTCTCTTAACATTTTGCCATAGCTCGCTTCGTTTCCGAGATATTTGCAGATATATCTCAAGGGAAGGGGCCTGACGGACATATTTCGAGATATTTCTTCTTCTTGTTGTTCTTCTTCTGCACAGCTAAGCTGGAAGTGGCATTTGCAGCTCGCTATAGTGCAGAGTTATCTCTAAGAAAGGGGCCACGGTGTATCTGTATCTCTATTATGTTGGTGCGGCTTCGGAACTTTTAAATATCTTGATATATCTCGAGAACCACGCATCTGATCAAAAAATATCATAGAACATAAAAAGTAGGAAACTTAATTCTCTACAAAAATGGTCTCTTAACATTTTGCCATAGCTCGCTTCGTTTCCGAGATATTTGCAGATTTATCTCAAGGGAAGGGGCCTGACGGACATATTTCGAGATATTTCTTCTTCTTGTTGTTCTTCTTCTGCACAGCTGAGCTGGAAGTGGCATTTGCAGGTCGCAATAGTGCAGAGTTATCTCAAAGAAAGGGGCCACGGTGTTTCTGTATCTCTATTATGTTGGTGCGGCTTCGGAACTTTTAAATATCTCGATATATCTCGAAAACTACGCTTCTGATCAAAAAATATCATAGACCATAAATTGTAGGAAACATTATTCTCTACAAAAAAGGTCTCTTAACATTTTGCCATAGCTCGCTTCGTTTCCGAGATATTTGCAGATTTATCTCAAGGGAAGGGGCCTGTCGGACATATTTCGAGATATTTCTTCTTCTTGTTGTTCTTCTTCTGCACAGCTAAGCTGGAAGTGGCATTTGCGGCTCGAACTAGTGCAGAGTTATCTCAAAGAAAGGGGCCACGGTGTTTCTGTATCTCTATTATGTTGGTGCGGCTTCGGAACTTTTAAATATCTTGATATATCTCGAGAACTACGCATCTGATCAAAAAATATCATAGAACATAAAAAGTAGGAAACTTAATTCTCTACAAAAAAGGTCTCTTAACATTTTGCCATAGCTCGCTTCGTTTCCGAGATATTTGCAGATTTATCTCAAGGGAAGGGGCCTGACGGACATATTTCGGGATATTTCTTCTTCTTGTTGTTCTTCTTCTGCACAGCTGAGCTGGAGGTGGCATTTGCAGGTCGCAATAGTGCAGAGTTATCTCAAAGAAAGGGGCCACGGTGTTTCTGTATCTCTATTATGTTGGTGCGGCTTCGGAACTTTTAAATATCTCGATATATCTCGAAAACTACGCTTCTGATCAAAAAATATCATAGAATATAAATTGTAGGAAACATAATTCTCTACAAAAAACGTCTCTTAACATTTTGCCATAGCTCGCTTCGTTTCCGAGATATTTGCAGATTCAGCTCAAAGGAACTGGCCTGACGGACATATTTCGAGATATTTCTTCTTCTTGTTGTTCTTCCTCTGCACAGCTAAGCTGGAAGTGGCATTTGCAGCTCGCAATAGTGCAGAGTTATCTCAAAGAAAGGGGCCACGGTGTTTCTGTATCTCTATTATGTTGGTGCGGCTTCGGAACTTTTAAATATCTTGATATATCTCGAGAACTACGCATCTGATCAAAAAATATCATAGAAGATAAATTGTAGGAAACATAATTCTCTACAAAAAAGGTATCTTAACATTTTGCCATAGCTCGCTTCGTTTCCGAGATATTTGCAGATATATCTCAAGGGAAGGGGCCTGCCGGACATATTTCGAGATATTTCTTCTTCTTGTTGTTCTTCTTCTGCACAGCTAAGCTGGAAGTGGCATTTACAGCTCGCAATAGTGCAGAGTTATCTCAAAGAAAGGGGCCACGGTGTTTCTGTATCTCTATTATGTTGGTGCTGCTTCGGAACTTTTAAATATCTTGATATATCTCGAGAACTACGCCTCTGATCGAAAAATATAATAGAACATAAAAAGTACGAAACTTAATTCTCTACAAAAAAGGTCTCTTAACATTTTGCCATAGCTCGCTTCGTTTCCGAGATATTTGCAGATTTATCTCAAGGGAAGGGGCCTGACGCACATATTTCGAGATATTTCTTCTTCTTGTTGTTCTTCTTCTGCACAGCTAAGCTGGAAGTGGCATTTGCAGCGCGCAATAGTGCAGAGTTATCTCAAAGAAAGGGGCCACGGTGATTCTGTATCTCTATTATGTTGGTGCGGCTTCGGAACTTTTAAATATCTCGATATATCTCGAAAACTACGCTTCTGATCAAAAAATATCATAGAACGTAAATTGTAGGAAACATTATTCTCTACAAAAAAGGTCTCTTAACATTTTGCCATAGCTCGCTTCGTTTCCGAGATATTTGCAGATTTATCTCAAGGGAAGGGTCCTGATGGACATATTTCGAGATATTTCTTCTTCTTGTTGTTCTTCTTCTGCACAGCTAAACTGGAAGTGGCATTTCCAGCTCGCAATCGTGCAGAGTTATCTCAAAGAAAGGGGCCACGGTGTTTCTGTATCTCTATTATGTTGGTGCGGCTTCGGAACTTTTAAATATCTTGATATATCTCGAGAACTACGCATCTGATCAAAAAATATCATACTACATAAAAAGTAGGAAACTTAATTCTCTACAAGAAAGGTCTGTAAACATTTTGCCATAGCTCGCTTCGTTTCCGAGATATTTGCAGATTTATCTCAAGGGAAGGGGCCTGACGGACATATTTCGAGATATTTCTTCTTCTTGTTGTTCTTCTTCTGCACAGCTAAGCTGGAAGTGGCATTTGCAGCTCGCAATAGTGCAGAGTTATCTCAAAGAGAGGGGCCACGGTGTTTCTGTATCTCTATTATGTTGGTGCGGCTTCGGAACTTTTAAATATCTTGATATATCTCGAGAACTACGCATCTGATCAAAAAATATCATAGAAGATAAAAAGTAGGAAACTTAATTCTCTACAGAAAAGGTCTCTTAACATTTCGCCATAGCTCGCTTCGTTTCCGAGATATTTGCAGATTTATCTCAAGGGAAGGGGCCTGTCGGACATATTTCGAGATATTTCTTCTTCTTGTTGTTCTTCTTCTGCACAGCTAAGCTGGAAGTGGCATTTGCGGCTCGCACTAGTGCAGAGTTATCTCAAAGAAAGGGGCCACGGTGTTTCTGTATCTCTATTATGTTGGTGCGGCTTCGGAACTTTTAAATATCTCGATATATCTCGAAAACTACGCTTCTGATCAAAAAATATCATAGAACATAAATTGTAGGAAACATAATTCTCTACAGAAAACGTCTCTTAACATTTTGCCATAGCTCGCTTCGTTTCCGAGATATTTGCAGATTCAGCTCAAAGGAACTGGCCTGACGGACATATTTCGAGATATTTCTTCTTCTTGTTGTTCTTCCTCTGCACAGCTAAGCTGGAAGTGACATTTGCAGCTCGCAATAGTGCAGAGTTATCTCAAAGAAAGGGGCCAGGGTGTTTCTGTATCTCTATTATGTTGGTGCGGCTTCGGAACTTTTAAATATCTTGATATATCTCGAGAACTACGCATCTGATCAAAAAATATCATAGAACATAAACAGTAGGAAACTTAATTCTCTACAAAAAAGGTCTCTTAACATTTTGCCATAGCTCGCTTCGTTTCCGAGATATTTGTAGATTTATCTCAAGGGAAGGGGCCTGACGGACATATTTCGAGATATTTCTTCTTCTTGTTGTTCTTCTTCTGCACAGCTAAGCTGGAAGTGGCATTTGCGGCTCGCACTAGTGCAGAGTTATCTCAAAGAAAGGGGCCACGGTGTTTTTGTATCTCTATTATGTTGGTGCGGCTTCGGAACTTTTAAATATCTCGATATATCTCGAAAACTACGCTTCTGATCAAAAAATATCATAGAACATAAATTGTAGGAAACAGAATTCTCTACAAAAAAGGTCTCTTAACATTTTGCCATAGCTCGCTTCGTTTCCGAGATATTGGCAGATATATCTCAAGGGAAGGGGCCTGACGGACATATTTCGAGATATTTCTTCTTCTTGTTGTTCTTCTTCTGCACAGCTAAGCTGGAAGTGGCATTTGCGGCTCGCACTAGTGCAGAGTTATCTCAAAGAAAGGGGCCACGGTGTTTCTGTATCCCTATTATGTTGGTGCGGCTTCGGAACTTTTAAATATCTCGATATATCTCGAAAACTACGCTTCTGATCAAAAAATATCATAGAACATAAATTGTAGGAAACATAATTCTCTACAAAAAACGTCTCTTAACATTTTGCCATAGCTCGCTTCGTTTCCGAGATATTTGCAGATTCAGCTCAAAGGAACTGGCCTGACGGACATATTTCGAGATATTTCTTCTTCTTGTTGTTCTTCCTCTGCACAGCTAAGCTGGAAGTGGCATTTGCAGCTCGCAATAGTGCAGAGTTATCTCAAAGAAAGGGGCCACGGTGTTTCTGTATCTCTATTATGTTGTTGCGGCTTCGGAACTTTCAAATATCTTGATATATCTCGAGATCTACGCATCTCATCAAAAAATATCATAGAACATAAAAAGTAGGAAACCTAATTCTCTACAAAAAAGGTCTCTTAACATTTTGCCATAGCTCGCTTCGTTTCCGAGATATTTGCAGATTTATCTCAAGGGAAGGGGCCTGACGGACATATTTCGAGATATTTCTTCTTCTTGTTGTTCTTCTTCTGCACAGCTAAGCTGGAACTGGCATTTGCGGCTCGCACTAGTGCAGAGTTATCTCAAAGAAAGGGGCCACGGTGTTTCTGTATCTCTATTATGTTGGTGAGGCTTCGGAACTTTTAAATATCTTGATATATCTCGAGAACTACGCATCTGATCAAAAAATATCATAGAACATAAAAAGTAGGAAACTTAATTCTCTACAAAAAAGGTCTCTTAACATTTCGCCATAGCTCGCTTCGTTTCCGAGATATTTGCAGATTTATCTCAAGGGAAGGGGCCTGACGGACATATTTCGAGATATTTCTTCTTCTTGTTGTTCTTCTTCTGCACAGCTAAGCTGGAACTGGCATTTGCGGCTCGCACTAGTGCAGAGTTATCTCAAAGAAAGGGGCCACGGTGTTTCTGTATCCCTATTATGTTGGTGCGGCTTCGGAACTTTTAAATACCTCGATATATCTCGAAAACTACGCTTCTGATCAAAAAATATCATAGAACATAAATTGTAGGAAACATAATTCCCTACAAAAAACATCTCTTAATATTTTGCCATAGCTCGCTTCGTTTCCGAGATATTTGCAGATTCAGCTCAAAGGAACTGGCCTGACGGACATATTTCGAGATATTTCTTCTTCTTGTTGTTCTTCCTCTGCACAGCTAAGCTGGAAGTGGCATTTGCAGCTCGCAATAGTGCAGAGTTATCTCAAAGAAAGGGGCCACGGTGTTTCTGTATCTCTATTATGTTGGTGCGGCTTCGGAACTTTTAAATATCTTGATATATCTCGAGAACTACGCATCTGATCAAAAAATATCATACAACATAAAAAGTAGGAAACTTAATTCTCTACAAAAAAGGTCTCTTAACATTTTGCCATAGCTCGCTTCGTTTCCGAGATATTTGCAGATTTATCTCAAGGGAAGGGGCCTGACGGACATATTTCGAGATATTTCTTCTTCTTGTTGTTCTTCTTCTGCACAGCTAAGCTGGAACTGGCATTTGCGGCTCGCACTAGTGCAGAGTTATCTCAAAGAAAGGGGCCACGGTGTTTCTGTATCTCTATTATGTTGGTGCGGCTTCGGAACTTTTAAATATCTCGATGTATCTCGAAAACTACGCTTCTGATCAAAAAATATCATAGAACATAAATTGTAGGAAGCATAATTCTCTACAAAAAAGGTCTCTTAACATTTTGCCATAGCTCGCTTCGTTTCCGAGATATTTGCAGATATATCTCAAGGGAAGGGGCCTGACCGACATATTTCGAGATATTTCTTCTTCTTGTTGTTCTTCTTCTGCACAGCTAAGCTGGAAGTGGCATTTGCGGCTCGCACTAGTGCAGAGTTATCTCAAAGAAAGTGGCCACGGTGTTTCTGTATCCCTATTATGTTGGTGCGGCTTCGGAACTTTTAAATATCTCGATATATCTCGAAAACTACGCTTCTGATCAAAAAATATCATAGAACATAAATTGTAGGAAACATAATTCTCTATAAAAAACGTCTCTTAACATTTTGCCATAGCTCGCTTCGTTTCCGAGATATTTGCAGATTCAGCTCAAAGGAACTGTCCTGACGGACATATTTCGAGATATTTCTTCTTCTTGTTGTTCTTCCTCTGCACAGCTAAGCTGGAAGTGGCATTTGCAGCTCGCAATAGTGCAGAGTTATCTCAAAGAAAGGGGCCACGGTGTTTCTGTATCTCTATTATGTTGGTGCGGCTTCGGAACTTTTAAATATCTTGATATATCTCGAGAACTACGCGTCTGATCAAAAAATATCATAGAACATAAAAAGTAGGAAACATAATTCCATACAAAAAAGGTCTCTTAACATTTTGCCATAGCTCGCTTCGTTTCCGAGATATTTGCAGATTTATCTCAAGGGAAGGGGCCTGACGGACATATTTCGAGATATTTCTTCTTCTTGTTGTTCTTCTTCTGCACAGCTAAGCTGGAAGTGGCATTTGCGGCTCGCACTAGTGCAGATTTATCTCAAAGAAAGGGGCCACGGTGTTTCTGTATCTCTATTATGTTGGTGCGGCTTCGGAACTTTTAAATATCTCGATATATCTCGAAAACTACGCTTCTGATCAAAAAATATCATAGAACATAAATTGTAGGAAACAGAATTCTCTACAAAAAAGGTCTCTTAACATTTTGCCATAGCTCGCTTCGTTTCCGAGATATTGGCAGATATATCTCAAGGGAAGGGGCCTGACGGACATATTTCGAGATATTTCTTCTTCTTGTTGTTCTTCTTCTGCACAGCTAAGCTGGAAGTGGCATTTGCGGCTCGCACTAGTGCAGAGTTATCTCAAAGAAAGGGGCCACGGTGTTTCTGTATCCCTATTATGTTGGTGCGGCTTCGGAACTTTTAAATATCTCGATATATCTCGAAAACTACGCTTCTGATCAAAAAATATCATAGAACATAAATTGTAGCAAACATAATTCTCTACAAAAAACGTCTCTTAACATTTTGCCATAGCTCGCTTCGTTTCCGAGATATTTGCAGATTCAGCTCAAAGGAACTGGCCTGACGGACATATTTCGAGATATTTCTTCTTCTTGTTGTTCTTCCTCTGCACAGCTAAGCTGGAAGTGCCATTTGCAGCTCGCAATAGTGCAGAGTTATCTCAAAGAAAGGGGCCACGGTGTTTCTGTATCCCTATTATGTTGGTGCGGCTTCGGAACTTTTAAATATCTCGATATATCTCGAAAACTACGCTTCTGATCAAAAAATATCATAGAACATAAATTGTAGGAAACATAATTCTCTATAAAAAACGTCTCTTAACATTTTGCCATAGCTCGCTTCGTTTCCGAGATATTTGCAGATTCAGCTCAAAGGAACTGTCCTGACGGACATATTTCGAGATATTTCTTCTTCTTGTTGTTCTTCCTCTGCACAGCTAAGCTGGAAGTGGCATTTGCAGCTCGCAATAGTGCAGAGTTATCTCAAAGAAAGGGGCCACGGTGTTTCTGTATCTCTATTATGTTGGTGCGGCTTCGGAACTTTTAAATATCTTGATATATCTCGAGAACTACGCATCTGATCAAAAAATATCATAGATCATAAACAGTAGGAAACTTAATTCTCTACAAAAAAGGTCTCTTAACATTTCGCCATAGCTCGCTTCGTTTCCGAGATATTTGCAGATTTATCTCAAGGGAAGGGGCCTGACGGACATATTTCGAGATATTTCTTCTTCTTGTTGTTCTTCTTCTGCACAGCTAAGCTGGAAGTGGCATTTGCAGCTCGCAATAGTGCAGAGTTATCTCAAAGAAAGGGGCCACGGTGTTTCTGTATCTCTATTATGTTGGTGCGGCTTCGGAACTTTTAAATATCTTGATATATCTCGAGAACTACGCGTCTGATCAAAAAATATCATAGAACATAAAAAGTAGGAAACATAATTCCATACAAAAAAGGTCTCTTAACATTTTGCCGTAGCTCGCTTCGTTTCCGAGATATTTGCAGATTTATCTCAAGGGAAGGGGCCTGACGGACATATTTCGAGATATTTCTTCTTCTTGTTGTTCTTCTTCTGCACAGCTAAGCTGGAAGTGGCATTTGCAGCTCGCAATAGTGCAGAGTTATCTCAAAGAAAGGGGCCACGGTGTTTCTGTATCTCTATTATGTTGGTGCGGTTTCGGAACTTTTAAATACCTCGATATATCTCGAAAACTACGCTTCTGATCAAAAAATATCATAGAACATAAATTGTAGGAAACATAATTCCCTACAAAAAACATCTCTTAACATTTTGCCATAGCTCGCTTCGTTTCCGAGATATTTGCAGATTCAGCTCAAAGGAACTGGCCTGACGGACATATTTCGAGATATTTCTTCTTCTTGTTGTTCTTCCTCTGCACAGCTAAGCTGGAAGTGGCATTTGCAGCTCGCAATAGTGCAGAGTTATCTCAAAGAAAGGGGCCACGGTGTTTCTGTATCTCTATTATGTTGGTGCGGCTTCGGAACTTTTAAATATCTTGATATATCTCGAGAACTACGCATCTGATCAAAAAATATCATACAACATAAAAAGTAGGAAACTTAATTCTCTACAAAAAAGGTCTCTTAACATTTTGCCATAGCTCGCTTCGTTTCCGAGATATTTGCAGATTTATCTCAAGGGAAGGGGCCTGACGGACATATTTCGAGATATTTCTTCTTCTTGTTGTTCTTCTTCTGCACAGCTAAGCTGGAAGTGGCATTTGCGGCTCGCACTAGTGCAGAGTTATCTCAAAGAAAGGGGCCACGGTGTTTCTGTATCCCTATTATGTTGGTGCGGCTTCGGAACTTTTAAATACCTCGATATATCTCGAAAACTACGCTTCTGATCAAAAAATATCATAGAACATAAATTGTAGGAAACATAATTCCCTACAAAAAACATCTCTTAACATTTTGCCATAGCTCGCATCGTTTCCGAGATATTTGCAGATATATCTCAAGGGAAGGGGCCTGACCGACATATTTCGAGATATTTCTTCTTCTTGTTGTTCTTCTTCTGCACAGCTAAGCTGGAAGTGGCATTTGCGGCTCGCACTAGTGCAGAGTTATGTCAAAGAAAGGGGCCACGGTGTTTCTGTATCCCTATTATGTTGGTGCGGCTTCGGAACTTTTAAATATCTCGATATATCTCGAAAACTACGCTTCTGATCAAAAAATATCATAGAACATAAATTGTAGGAAACATAATTCTCTATAAAAAACGTCTCTTAACATTTTGCCATAGCTCGCTTCGTTTCCGAGATATTTGCAGATTCAGCTCAAAGGAACTGGCCTGACGGACATATTTCGAGATATTTCTTCTTCTTGTTGTCCTTCTTCTGCACAGCTAAGCTGGAAGTGGCATTTACAGCTCGCAATCGTGCAGAGTTATCTCAAAGAAAGGGGCCACGGTGTTTCTGTATCTCTATTATGTTGGTGCGGCTTCGGAACTTTTAAATATCTTGATATATCTCGAGAACTACGCATCTGATCAAAAAATATCATAGAACATAAAAAGTAGGAAACTTAATTCTCTACAAAAAAGGTCTCTTAACATTTCGCCATAGCTCGCTTCGTTTCCGAGATATTTGCAGATTTATCTCAAGGGACGGGGCCTGACGGACATATTTCGAGATATTCCTTCTTCTTGTTGTTCTTCTTCTGCACAGCTAAGCTGGAAGTGGCATTTGCGGCTCGCACTAGTGCAGAGTTATCTCAAAGAAAGGGGCCACGGTGTTTCTGTATCCCTATTATGTTGGTGCGGCTTCGGAACTTTTAAATACCTCGATATATCTCGAAAACTACGCTTCTGATCAAAAAATATCATAGAACATAAATTGTAGGAAACATAATTCCCTACAAAAAACATCTCTTAACATTTTGCCATAGCTCGCTTCGTTTCCGAGATATTTGCAGATTCAGCTCAAAGGAACTGGCCTGACGGACATATTTCGAGATATTTCTTCTTCTTGTTGTTCTTCCTCTGCACAGCTAAGCTGGAAGTGGCATTTGCAGCTCGCAATAGTGCAGAGTTATCTCAAAGAAAGGGGCCAGGGTGTTTCTGTATCTCTATTATGTTGGTGCGGCTTCGGAACTTTTAAATATCTTGATATATCTCGAGAACTACGCATCTGATCAAAAATTATCATACAACATAAAAAGTAGGAAACTTAATTCTCTACAAAAAAGGTCTCTTAACATTTTGCCATAGCTCGCTTCGTTTCCGAGATATTTGCAGATTTATCTCAAGGGAAGGGGCCTGACGGACATATTTCGAGATATTTCTTCTTCTTGTTGTTCTTCTTCTGCACAGCTAAGCTGGAACTGGCATTTGCGGCTCGCACTAGTGCAGAGTTATCTCAAAGAAAGGGGCCACGGTGTTTCTGTATCTCTATTATGTTGGTGCGGCTTCGGAACTTTTAAATATCTCGATGTATCTCGAAAACTACGCTTCTGATAAAAAAATATCATAGAACATAAATTGTAGGAAGCATAATTCTCTACAAAAAAGGTCTCTTAACATTTTGCCATAGCTCGCTTCGTTTCCGAGATATTTGCAGATATATCTCAAGGGAAGGGGCCTGACCGACATATTTCGAGATATTTCTTCTTCTTGTTGTTCTTCTTCTGCACAGCTAAGCTGGAAGTGGCATTTGCGGCTCGCACTAGTGCAGAGTTATCTCAAAGAAAGGGGCCACGGTGTTTCTGTATCCCTATTATGTTGGTGCGGCTTCGGAACTTTTAAATATCTCGATATATCTCGAAAACTACGCTTCTGATCAAAAAATATCATAGAACATAAATTGTAGGAAACATAATTCTCTATAAAAAACGTCTCTTAACATTTTGCCATAGCTCGCTTCGTTTCCGAGATATTTGCAGATTCAGCTCAAAGGAACTGGCCTGACGGACATATTTCGAGATATTTCTTCTTCTTGTTGTCCTTCTTCTGCACAGCTAAGCTGGAAGTGGCATTTACAGCTCGCAATCGTGCAGAGTTATCTCAAAGAAAGGGGCCACGGTGTTTCTGTATCTCTATTATGTTGGTGCGGCTTCGGAACTTTTAAATATCTTGATATATCTCGAGAACTACGCATCTGATCAAAAAATATCATAGAACATAAAAAGTAGGAAACTTAATTCTCTACAAAAAAGGTCTCTTAACATTTCGCCATAGCTCGCTTCGTTTCCGAGATATTTGCAGATTTATCTCAAGGGAAGGGGCCTGACGGACATATTTCGAGATATTTCTTCTTCTTGTTGTTCTTCTTCTGCACAGCTAAGCTGGAAGTGGCATTTGCGGCTCGCACTAGTGCAGAGTTATCTCAAAGAAAGGGGCCACGGTGTTTCTGTATCCCTATTATGTTGGTGCGGCTTCGGAACTTTTAAATACCTCGATATATCTCGAAAACTACGCTTCTGATCAAAAAATATCATAGAACATAAATTGTAGGAAACATAATTCCCTACAAAAAACATCTCTTAACATTTTGCCATAGCTCGCTTCGTTTCCGAGATATTTGCAGATTCAGCTCAAAGGAACTGGCCTGACGGACATATTTCGAGATATTTCTTCTTCTTGTTGTTCTTCCTCTGCACAGCTAAGCTGGAAGTGGCATTTGCAGCTCGCAATAGTGCAGAGTTATCTCAAAGAAAGGGGCCACGGTGTTTCTGTATCTCTATTATGTTGGTGCGGCTTCGGAACTTTTAAATATCTTGATATATCTCGAGAACTACGCATCTGATCAAAAAATATCATACAACATAAAAAGTAGGAAACTTAATTCTCTACAAAAAAGGTCTCTTAACATTTTGCCATAGCTCGCTTCGTTTCCGAGATATTTGCAGATTTATCTCAAGGGAAGGGGCCTGACGGACATATTTCGAGATATTTCTTCTTCTTGTTGTTCTTCTTCTGCACAGCTAAGCTGGAACTGGCATTTGCGGCTCGCACTAGTGCAGAGTTATCTCAAAGAAAGGGGCCACGGTGTTTCTGTATCTCTATTATGTTGGTGCGGCTTCGGAACTTTTAAATATCTCGATGTATCTCGAAAACTACGCTTCTGATCAAAAAATATTATAGAACATAAATTGTAGGAAGCATAATTCTCTACAAAAAAGGTCTCTTAACATTTTGCCATAGCTCGCTTCGTTTCCGAGATATTTGCAGATATATCTCAAGGGAAGGGGCCTGACCGACATATTTCGAGATATTTCTTCTTCTTGTTGTTCTTCTTCTGCACAGCTAAGCTGGAAGTGGCATTTGCGGCTCGCACTAGTGCAGAGTTATCTCAAAGAAAGGGGCCACGGTGTTTCTGTATCCCTATTATGTTGGTGCGGCTTCGGAACTTTTAAATATCTCGATATATCTCGAAAACTACGCTTCTGATCAAAAAATATCATAGAACATAAATTGTAGGAAACATAATTCTCTATAAAAAACGTCTCTTAACATTTTGCCATAGCTCGCTTCGTTTCCGAGATATTTGCAGATTCAGCTCAAAGGAACTGTCCTGACGGACATATTTCGAGATATTTCTTCTTCTTGTTGTTCTTCCTCTGCACAGCTAAGCTGGAAGTGGCATTTTCAGCTCGCAATCGTGCAGAGTTATCTCAAAGAAAGGGGCCACGGTGTTTCTGTATCTCTATTATGTTGGTGCGGCTTCGGAACTTTTAAATATCTTGATATATCTCGAGAACTACGCATCTGATCAAAAAATATCATAGAACATAAAAAGTAGGAAACTTAATTCTCTACAAAAAAGGTCTCTTAACATTTCGCCATAGCTCGCTTCGTTTCCGAGATATTTGCAGATTTATCTCAAGGGAAGGGGCCTGACGGACATATTTCGAGATATTTCTTCTTCTTGTTGTCCTTCTTCTGCACAGCTAAGCTGGAAGTGGCATTTTCAGCTCGCAATCGTGCAGAGTTATCTCAAAGAAAGGGGCCACGGTGTTTCTGTATCTCTATTATGTTGGTGCGGCTTCGGAACTTTTAAATATCTTGATATATCTCGAGAACTACGCATCTGATCAAAAAATATCATAGAACATAAAAAGTAGGAAACTTAATTCTCTACAAAAAAGGTCTCTTAACATTTCGCCATAGCTCGCTTCGTTTCCGAGATATTTGCAGATTTATCTCAAGGGAAGGGGCCTGACGGACATATTTCGAGATATTTCTTCTTCTTGTTGTTCTTCTTCTGCACAGCTAAGCTGGAAGTGGCATTTGCAGCTCGCAATAGTGCAGAGTTATCGCAAAGAAAGGGGCCACGGTGTTTCTGTATCTCTATTATGTTGGTGCGGCTTCGGAACTTTTAAATATCTTGATATATCTCGAGAACTACGCATCTGATCAAAAAATATCCTAGAACATAAAAAGTAGGAAACCTAATTTTCTACAAAAAAGGTCTCTTAACATTTCGCCATAGCTCGCTTCGTTTCCGAGATATTTGCAGATTTATCTCAAGGGAAGGGGCCTGACGGACATATTTCGAGATATTTCTTCTTCTTGTTGTTCTTCTTCTGCACAGCTAAGCTGGAAGTGGCATTTGCAGCTCGCAATAGTGCAGAGTTATCTCAAAGAAAGGGGCCACGGTGTTTCTGTATCTCTATTATGTTGGTGCGGCTTCGGAACTTTTAAATATCTTGATATATCTCGAGAACTACGCGTCTGATCAAAAAATATCATAGAACATAAAAAGTAGGAAACATAATTCCATACAAAAAAGGTCTCTTAACATTTTGCCATAGCTCGCTTCGTTTCCGAGATATTTGCAGATTTATCTCAAGGGAAGGGGCCTGACGGACATATTTCGAGATATTTCTTCTTCTTGTTGTTCTTCTTCTGCACAGCTAAGCTGGAAGTGGCATTTGCAGCTCGCAATAGTGCAGAGTTATCTCAAAGAAAGGGGCCACGGTGTTTCTGTATCTCTATTATGTTGGTGCGGCTTCGGAACTTTTAAATATCTCGATATATCTCGAGAACTACGCATCTCATCAAAAAATATCATAGAACATAAAAAGTAGAAAACTTAATTCTCTACAAATAAGGTCTCTTAACATTTTGGCATAGCTCGCTTCGTTTCCGAGATATTTGCAGATTTATCTCAAGGGAAGGGGCCTGACGGACATATTTCGAGATATTTCTTCTTCTTGTTGTTCTTCTTCTGCACAGCTAAGCTGGAAGTGGCATTTGCAGCTCGCAATAGTGCAGAGTTATCGCAAAGAAAGGGGCCACGGTGTTTCTGTATCTCTATTATGTTGGTGCGGCTTCGGAACTTTTAAATATCTTGATATATCTCGAGAACTACGCATCTGATCAAAAAATATCCTAGAACATAAAAAGTAGGAAACCTAATTTTCTACAAAAAAGGTCTCTTAACATTTTGCCGTAGCTCGCTTCGTTTCCGAGATATTTGCAGATTTATCTCAAGGGAAGGGGCCTGACGGACATATTTCGAAATATTTCTTATTCTTGTTGTTCTTCTTCTCCACAGCTAAGCTGGAAGTGGCATTTGCAGCTCGCAATAGTGCAGAGTTATCTCAAAGAAAGGGGCCACGGTGTTTCTGTACCTCTATTATGTTGGTGCAGCTTCGGAACTTTTAAATATCTTGATATATCTCGAGAACTACGCCTCTGATCAAAAAATATCATAGAACATAAGAAGTAGGAAACTTAATTCTCTACAAAAAAGGTCTCTTAACGTTTTGCAATAGCTCGCTTCGTTTCCGAGATATTTGCAGATTTATCTCAAGGGAAGGGGCCTGATGGACATATTTCGAGATATTTCTTCTTCTTGTTGTTCTTCTTCTGCACAGCTAAACTGGAAGTGGCATTTCCAGCTCGCAATCGTGCAGAGTTATCTCAAAGAAAGGGGCCACGGTGTTTCTGTATCTCTATTATGTTGGTGCGGCTTCGGATCTTTTAAATATCTCGACATATCTCGAAAACTACGCTTCTGATCAAAAAATATCATAGAACATAAATTGTAGGAAACATAATTCCCTACAAAAAAGGTCTCTTAACATTTTGCCATAGCTCGTTTCGTTTCCGAGATATTTGCAGATATATCTCAAGGGAAGGGGCCTGACGGACATATTTCGAGATATTTCCTCTTCTTGTTGTTCTTCTTCTGCACAGCTAAACTGGAAGTGGCATTTCCAGCTCGCAATAGCGCAGCGTTATCTCAAAGAAAGGGGCCACGGTGTTTCTGTATCTCTATTATGTTGGTGCGGCTTCGGAACTTTTAAATATCTTGATATATCTCGAGAACTACGCATCTGATCAAAAAATATCATAGAACATAAAAAGTAGGAAACTTAATTCTCTACAAATAAGGTCTCTTAACATTTTGCCATAGCTCGCTTCGTTTCCGAGATATTTACAGATTTATCTCAAGGGAAGGGGCCTGACGGACATATTTCGAGATATTTCTTCTTCTTGTTGTTCTTCTTCTGCGCAGCTAAGCTGGAAGTGGCATTTGCAGCTCGCAATAGTGCAGAGTTATCTCGAAGAAAGGGGCCACGGTGTTTCTGTATCTCTATTAGTTTGGTGCGGCTTCGGATCTTTTAAATATCTCGATATATCTCGAAAACTACGCTTCTGATCAAAAAATATCATAGAACCTAAATTGTGGGAAACATAATTCTCTACAAAAAAGGTCTCTTAACATTTTGCCATAGCTCGCTTCGTTTCCGAGATATTTGCAGATTTATCTCAAGGGAAGGGGTCTGACGGACATATTTCGAAATATTTCTTCTTCTTGTTGTTCTTCTTCTGCACAGCTAAGCTGGAAGTGGCATTTGCAGCTCGCAATAGTGCAGAGTTATCTCAAAGAAAGGGGCCACGGTGTTTCTGTATCTCTATTATGTTGGTGCGGCTTCGGAACTTTTAAATATCTTGATATATCTCGAGAGCTACGCATCCGATCAAAAAATATCATAGAACATAAAAAGTAGGAAACTTAATTCTCTACAAAAAAGGTCTCTTAACATTTTGCCATAGCTCGCTTCGTTTCCGAGATATTTGCAGATTTATCTCGAGGGAAGGGGCCTGACGGACATATTTCGAGATATTTCTTCTTCTTGTTGTCCTTCTTCTGCACAGCTAAGCTGGACGTGGCATTTACAGCTCGCAATAGTGCCGAGTTATCTCAAAGAAAGGGGCCACGGTGTTTCTGTATCTCTATTATGTTGGTGCGGCTTCGGAACTTTTAAATATCTTGATATATCTCGAGAACTACGCATCTGATCAAAAAATATCATAGAACATAAAAAGTAGAAAACTTAATTCTCTACAAAAAAGGTCTCTCAACATTTTGCCATAGCTCGCTTCATTTCCGAGATATATGCAGATTTATCTCAAGGGAAGGGGCCTGACGGACATATTTCGAGATATTTCTTCTTCTTGTTGTTCTTCTTCTGCACAGCTAAGCTGGAAGTGGCATTTGCAGCTCGCAATAGTGCAGAGTTATCTCAAAGAAAGGGGCCACGGTGTTTCTGTATCTCTATTATGTTGGTGCGGCTTCGGAACTCTTAAATATCTTGATATATCTCGAGAACTACGCATCTGATCAAATAATATCATAGAACATAAAAAGTAGGAAACTTAATTCTCCACAAATAAGGTCTCTTAACATTTTGCCATAGCTCGCTTCGTTTCCAAGATACTTGCAGATTTATCTCAAGGGAAGGGGCCTGACGGACATATTTCGAGATATTTCTTCTTCTTGTTGTTCTTCTTCTGCACAGCTAAACTGGAAGTGGCATTTCCAGCTCGCAGTAGTGCCGAGTTATCTCAAAGAAAGGGGCCACGGTGTTTCTGTATCTCTATTATGTTGGTGCGGCTTCGGAACTTTTAAATATCTTGATATATCTCGAGAACTACGCATCTGATCAAAAAATATCATAGAACATAAAAAGTAGAAAACTTAATTCTCTACAAAAAAGGTCTCTGAACATTTTGCCATAGCTCGCTTCGTTTCCGAGATATATGCAGATTTATCTCAAGGGAAGGGGCCTGACGGACATATTTCGAGATATTTCTTCTTCTTGTTGGTCTTCTTCTGCACAGCTAAGCTGGAAGTGGCATTTGCAGCTCGCAATAGTGGAGAGTTATCTCGAAGAAAGGGGCCACGGTGTTTCTGTATCTCTATTATGTTGGTGCGGCTTCGGATCTTTTAAATATCTCGATATATCTCGAAAACTACGCTTCTGATCAAAAAATATCATAGAACGTAAATTGTGGGAAACATAATTCTCTACAAAAAAGGTCTCTTAACATTTTGCCATAGCTCGCTTCGTTTCCGAGATATTTGCAGATTTATCTCAAGGGAAGGGGTCTGACGGACATATTTCGAGATATTTCTTCTTCTTGTTGTTCTTCTTCTGCACAGCTAAGCTGGAAGTGGCATTTGCAGCTCGCAATAGTGCAGAGTTATCTCAAAGAAAGGGGCCACGGTGTTTCTGTATCTCTATTATGTTGGTGCGGCTTCGGAACTTTTAAATATCTTGATATATCTCGAGAGCTACGCATCCGATCAAAAAATATCATAGAATATAAAAAGTAGGAAACTTAATTCTCTACAAAAAAGTTCTCTTAACATTTTGCCATAGCTCGCTTCGTTTCCGAGATATTTGCAGATTTATCTCGAGGGAAGGGGCCTGACGGACATATTTCGAGATATTTCTTCTTCTTGTAGTTCTTCTTCTGCACAGCTAAGCTGGACGTGGCATTTACAGCTCGCAATAGTGCAGAGTTATCTCAAAGAAAGGGGCCACGGTGTTTCTGTATCTCTATTATGTTGGTGCGGATTCGGAACTTTTAAATATCTTGATATATCTCGAGAACTACGCATCCGATCAAAAAATATCATAGAACATAAAAAGTAGGAAACTTAATTCTCTACAAATAAGGTCTCTTAACATTTTGCCATAGCTCGCTTCGTTTCCGAGATATTTGCAGATTTATCTCAAGGGAAGGGGCCTGACGGACATTTTTCGAGATATTTCTTCTTCTTGTTGTTCTTCTTCTGCACAGCTAAGCTGGAAGTGGCATTTGCAGCTCGCAATAGTGCAGAGTTATCTCGAAGAAAGGGGCCACGGTGTTTCTGTATCTCTATTATGTTGGTGCGGCTTCGGAACTTTTAAATATCTTGATATATCTCGAGAACTACGCATCCGATCAAAAAATATCATAGAACATAAAAAGTAGGAAACTTAATTCTCCACAAATAAGGTCTCTCAACATTTTGCCATAGCTCGCTTCGTTTCCGAGATATATGCAGATTTATCTCAAGGGAAGGGGCCTGACGGACATATTTCGAGATGTTTCTTCTTCTTGTTGGTCTTCTTCTGCACAGCTAAGCTGGAAGTGGCATTTGCAGCTCGCAATAGTGCAGAGTTATCTCGAAGAAAGGGGCCACGGTGTTTCTGTATCTCTATTATGTTGGTGCGGCTTCGGATCTTTTAAATATCTCGATATATCTCGAAAACTACGCTTCTGATCAAAAAATATCATAGAACCTAAATTGTGGGAAACATAATTCTCTACAAAAAAGGTCTCTTAACATTTTGCCATAGCTCGCTTCGTTTCCGAGATATTTGCAGATTTATCTCAAGGGAAGGGGTCTGACGGACATATTTCGAAATATTTCTTCTTCTTGTTGTTCTTCTTCTGCACAGCTAAGCTGGAAGTGGCATTTGCAGCTCGCAATAGTGCAGAGTTATCTCAAAGAAAGGGGCCACGGTGTTTCTGTATCTCTATTATGTTGGTGCGGCTTCGGAACTTTTAAATATCTTGATATATCTCGAGAGCTACGCATCCGATCAAAAAATATCATAGAACATAAAAAGTAGGAAACTTAATTCTCTACAAAAAAGGTCTCTTAACATTTTGCCATAGCTCGCTTCGTTTCCGAGATATTTGCAGATTTATCTCGAGGGAAGGGGCCTGACGGACATATTTCGAGATATTTCTTCTTCTTGTTGTCCTTCTTCTGCACAGCTAAGCTGGACGTGGCATTTACAGCTCGCAATAGTGCAGAGTTATCTCAAAGAAAGGGGCCACGGTGTTTCTGTATCTCTATTATGTTGGTGCGGCTTCGGAACTTTTAAATATCTTGATATATCTCGAGGACCACGCATCTGATCAAAAAATATCATAGAACATAAAAAGTAGGAAACTTAATTCTCTACAAATAAGGTCTCTTAACATTTTGCCATAGCTCGCTTCGTTTCCGAGATATTTGCAGATTTATCTCAAGGGAAGGGGCCTGACGGACATTTTTCGAGATATTTCTTCTTCTTGTTGTTCTTCTTCTGCACAGCTAAGCTGGAAGTGGCATTTGCAGCTCGCAATAGTGCAGAGTTGTCTCGAAGAAAGGGGCCACGGTGTTTCTGTATCTCTATTATGTTGGTGCGGCTTCGGAACTTTAAAATATCTTTATATATCTCGAGAACTACGCATCTGATTAAAAAATATCATAGAACGTAAAAAGTAGGAAACTTAATTCTCTACAAATAAAGTCGCTTAACATTTTGCCATAGCTCGCTTCGTTTCCGAGATATTTGCAGATTTATCTCAAGGGAAGGGGCCTGACGGACATATTTCGAGATATTTCTTCTTCTTGTTGTTCTTCTTCTGCACAGCTAAGCTGGAAGTGGCATTTGCAGCTCGCAATAGTGCCGAGTTATCTCAAAGAAAGGGGCCACGGTGTTTCTGTATCTCTATTATGTTGGTGCGGCTTCGGAACTTTTAAATATCTTGATATATCTCGAGAACTACGCATCTGATCAAAAAATATCATAGAACATAAAAAGTAGAAAACTTAATTCTCTACAAAAAAGGTCTCTCAACATTTTGCCATAGCTCGCTTCGTTTCCGAGATATATGCAGATTTATCTCAAGGGAAGGGGCCTGACGGACATATTTCGAGATATTTCTTCTTCTTGTTGTTCTTCTTCTGCACAGCTAAACTGGAAGTGGCATTTCCAGCTCGCAGTAGTGCCGAGTTATCTCAAAGAAAGGGGCCACGGTGTTTCTGTATCTCTATTATGTTGGTGCGGCTTCGGAACTTTTAAATATCTTGAGATATCTCGAGAACTACGCATCTGATCAAAAAATATCATAGAACATAAAAAGTAGAAAACTTAATTCTCTACAAAAAAGGTCTCTCAACATTTTGCCATAGCTCGCTTCGTTTCCGAGATATATGCAGATTTATCTCAAGGGAAGGGGCCTGACGGACATATTTCGAGATATTTCTTCTTCTTGTTGTTCTTCTTCTGCACAGCTAAGCTGGAAGTGGCATTTGCAGCTCGCAATAGTGCAGAGTTATCTCAAAGAAAGGGGCCACGGTGTTTCTGTATCTCTATTATGTTGGTGCGGCTTCGGAACTTTTAAATATCTTGATATATCTCGAGAACTACGCATCTGATCAAATAATATCATAGAACATAAAAAGTAGGAAACTTAATTCCCCACAAATAAGGTCTCTTAACATTTTGCCATAGCTCGCTTCGTTTCCAAGATACTTGCAGATTTATCTCAAGGGAAGGGGCCTGACGGACATATTTCGAGATATTTCTTCTTCTTGTTGTTCTTCTTCTGCACAGCTAAACTGGAAGTGGCATTTCCAGCTCGCAGTAGTGCCGAGTTATCTCAAAGAAAGGGGCCACGGTGTTTCTGTATCTCTATTATGTTGGTGCGGCTTCGGAACTTTTAAATATCTTGATATATCTCGAGAACTACGCATCTGATCAAAAAATATCATAGAACATAAAAAGTAGAAAACTTAATTCTCTACAAAAAAGGTCTCTGAACATTTTGCCATAGCTCGCTTCGTTTCCGAGATATATGCAGATTTATCTCAAGGGAAGGGGCCTGACGGACATATTTCGAGATATTTCTTCTTCTTGTTGTTCTTCTTCTGCACAGCTAAGCTGGACGTGGCATTTACAGCTCGCAATAGTGCAGAGTTATCTCAAAGAAAGGGGCCACGGTGTTTCTGTATCTCTATTATGTTGGTGCGGATTCGGAACTTTTAAATATCTTGATATATCTCGAGAACTACGCATCCGATCAAAAAATATCATAGAACATAAAAAGTAGGAAACTTAATTCTCTACAAATAAGGTCTCTTAACATTTTGCCATAGCTCGCTTCGTTTCCGAGATATTTGCAGATTTATCTCAAGGGAAGGGGCCTGACGGACATTTTTCGAGATATTTCTTCTTCTTGTTGTTCTTCTTCTGCACAGCTAAGCTGGAAGTGGCATTTGCAGCTCGCAATAGTGCAGAGTTATCTCGAAGAAAGGGGCCACGGTGTTTCTGTATCTCTATTATGTTGGTGCGGCTTCGGAACTTTAAAATATCTTTATATATCTCGAGAACTACGCATCTGATTAAAAAATATCATAGAACGTAACAAGTAGGAAACTTAATTCTCTACAAATAAAGTCGCTAAACATTTTGCCATAGCTCGCTTCGTTTCCGAGATATTTGCAGATTTATCTCAAGGGAAGGGGCCTGACGGACATATTTCGAGATATTTCTTCTTCTTGTTGTTCTTCTTCTGCACAGCTAAGCTGGAAGTGGCATTTGCAGCTCGCAATAGTGCAGAGTTATCTCAAAGATAGGGGCCACGGTGTTTCTGTATCTCTATTATGTTGGTGCGGCTTCGGAACTTTTAAATATCTTGATATATCTCGAGAACTACGCATCTGATCAAAAAATATCATAGAACATAAAAAGTAGGAAACTTAATTCTCTACAAAAAAGATCTCTTAACATTTTGCCATAGCTCGCTTCGTTTCCGAGATATTTGCAGATTTATCTCGAGGGAAGGGGCCTGACGGACATATTTCGAGATATTTCTTCTTCTTGTTGTTCTTCTTCTGCACAGCTAAGCTGGACGTGGCATTTACAGCTCGCAATAGTGCAGAGTTATCTCAAAGAAAGGGGCCACGGTGTTTCTGTATCTCTATTATGTTGGTGCGGCTTCGGAACTTTTAAATATCTTGATATATCTCGAGAACTACGCATCTGATCAAAAAATATCATGGAACATAAAAAGTAGGAAACTTGACTCTCAACAAAAAAGGTCTCTTAACATTTTGCCATAGCTCGCTTCGTTTCCGAGATATTTGCAGATTTATCTCAAGGGAAGGGGCCTGACGGACATATTTCCAGATATTTCTTCTTCTTGTTGTTCTTCTTCTGCACAGCTAAGCTGGAAGTGGCATTTGCAGCTCGCAATAGTGCAGAGTTATCTCAAAGAAAGGGGCCACGGTGTTTCTGTATCTCTATTATGTTGGTGCGGCTTCGGAACTTTTAAATATCTTGATATATCTCGAGAACTACGCATCCGATCAAAAAATATCATAGAACATAGAAAGTAGGAAACTTAATTCTCTACAAAAAAGGTCTCTTAACATTTTGCCATAGCTCGCTTCGTTTCCGAGATATTTGCAGATTTATCTCGAGGGAAGGGGCCTGACGGACATATTTCGAGATATTTCTTCTTCTTGTTGTTCTTCTTCTGCACAGCTAAGCTGGAAGCGGCATTTGCGGCTCGCACTAGTGCAGAGTTATCTCAAAGAAAGGGGCCACGGTGTTTCTGTATCTCTATTATGTTGGTGCAGCTTCGGATCTTTTAAATATCTTGATATATCTCGAGAACTACGCATCCGATCAAAAAATATCATAGAACATAAAAAGTAGGAAACTTAATTCTCTACAAATAAGGTCTCTTAACATTTTGCCATAGCTCGCTTCGTTTCCGAGATATTTGCAGATTTATCTCAAGGGAAGGGGCCTGACGGACATTTTTCGAGATATTTCTTCTTCTTGTTGTTCTTCTTCTGCACAGCTAAGCTGGAAGTGGCATTTGCAGCTCGCAATAGTGCAGAGTTATCTCGAAGAAAGGGGCCACGGTGTTTCTGTATCTCTATTATGTTGGTGCGGCTTCGGAACTTTTAAATATCTTGATATATCTCGAGAACTACGCATCCGATCAAAAAATATCATAGAACATAAAAAGTAGGAAACTTAATTCTCCACAAATAAGGTCTCTCAACATTTTGCCATAGCTCGCTTCGTTTCCGAGATATATGCAGATTTATCTCAAGGGAAGGGGCCTGACGGACATATTTCGAGATGTTTCTTCTTCTTGTTGGTCTTCTTCTGCACAGCTAAGCTGGAAGTGGCATTTGCAGCTCGCAATAGTGCAGAGTTATCTCGAAGAAAGGGGCCACGGTGTTTCTGTATCTCTATTATGTTGGTGCGGCTTCGGATCTTTTAAATATCTCGATATATCTCGAAAACTACGCTTCTGATCAAAAAATATCATAGAACCTAAATTGTGGGAAACATAATTCTCTACAAAAAAGGTCTCTTAACATTTTGCCATAGCTCGCTTCGTTTCCGAGATATTTGCAGATTTATCTCAAGGGAAGGGGTCTGACGGACATATTTCGAAATATTTCTTCTTCTTGTTGTTCTTCTTCTGCACAGCTAAGCTGGAAGTGGCATTTGCAGCTCGCAATAGTGCAGAGTTATCTCAAAGAAAGGGGCCACGGTGTTTCTGTATCTCTATTATGTTGGTGCGGCTTCGGAACTTTTAAATATCTTGATATATCTCGAGAGCTACGCATCCGATCAAAAAATATCATAGAACATAAAAAGTAGGAAACTTAATTCTCTACAAAAAAGGTCTCTTAACATTTTGCCATAGCTCGCTTCGTTTCCGAGATATTTGCAGATTTATCTCGAGGGAAGGGGCCTGACGGACATATTTCGAGATATTTCTTCTTCTTGTTGTCCTTCTTCTGCACAGCTAAGCTGGACGTGGCATTTACAGCTCGCAATAGTGCAGAGTTATCTCAAAGAAAGGGGCCACGGTGTTTCTGTATCTCTATTATGTTGGTGCGGCTTCGGAACTTTTAAATATCTTGATATATCTCGAGGACCACGCATCTGATCAAAAAATATCATAGAACATAAAAAGTAGGAAACTTAATTCTCTACAAATAAGGTCTCTTAACATTTTGCCATAGCTCGCTTCGTTTCCGAGATATTTGCAGATTTATCTCAAGGGAAGGGGCCTGACGGACATTTTTCGAGATATTTCTTCTTCTTGTTGTTCTTCTTCTGCACAGCTAAGCTGGAAGTGGCATTTGCAGCTCGCAATAGTGCAGAGTTGTCTCGAAGAAAGGGGCCACGGTGTTTCTGTATCTCTATTATGTTGGTGCGGCTTCGGAACTTTAAAATATCTTTATATATCTCGAGAACTACGCATCTGATTAAAAAATATCATAGAACGTAAAAAGTAGGAAACTTAATTCTCTACAAATAAAGTCGCTTAACATTTTGCCATAGCTCGCTTCGTTTCCGAGATATTTGCAGATTTATCTCAAGGGAAGGGGCCTGACGGACATATTTCGAGATATTTCTTCTTCTTGTTGTTCTTCTTCTGCACAGCTAAGCTGGAAGTGGCATTTGCAGCTCGCAATAGTGCCGAGTTATCTCAAAGAAAGGGGCCACGGTGTTTCTGTATCTCTATTATGTTGGTGCGGCTTCGGAACTTTTAAATATCTTGATATATCTCGAGAACTACGCATCTGATCAAAAAATATCATAGAACATAAAAAGTAGAAAACTTAATTCTCTACAAAAAAGGTCTCTCAACATTTTGCCATAGCTCGCTTCGTTTCCGAGATATATGCAGATTTATCTCAAGGGAAGGGGCCTGACGGACATATTTCGAGATATTTCTTCTTCTTGTTGTTCTTCTTCTGCACAGCTAAACTGGAAGTGGCATTTCCAGCTCGCAGTAGTGCCGAGTTATCTCAAAGAAAGGGGCCACGGTGTTTCTGTATCTCTATTATGTTGGTGCGGCTTCGGAACTTTTAAATATCTTGAGATATCTCGAGAACTACGCATCTGATCAAAAAATATCATAGAACATAAAAAGTAGAAAACTTAATTCTCTACAAAAAAGGTCTCTCAACATTTTGCCATAGCTCGCTTCGTTTCCGAGATATATGCAGATTTATCTCAAGGGAAGGGGCCTGACGGACATATTTCGAGATATTTCTTCTTCTTGTTGTTCTTCTTCTGCACAGCTAAGCTGGAAGTGGCATTTGCAGCTCGCAATAGTGCAGAGTTATCTCAAAGAAAGGGGCCACGGTGTTTCTGTATCTCTATTATGTTGGTGCGGCTTCGGAACTTTTAAATATCTTGATATATCTCGAGAACTACGCATCTGATCAAATAATATCATAGAACATAAAAAGTAGGAAACTTAATTCCCCACAAATAAGGTCTCTTAACATTTTGCCATAGCTCGCTTCGTTTCCAAGATACTTGCAGATTTATCTCAAGGGAAGGGGCCTGACGGACATATTTCGAGATATTTCTTCTTCTTGTTGTTCTTCTTCTGCACAGCTAAACTGGAAGTGGCATTTCCAGCTCGCAGTAGTGCCGAGTTATCTCAAAGAAAGGGGCCACGGTGTTTCTGTATCTCTATTATGTTGGTGCGGCTTCGGAACTTTTAAATATCTTGATATATCTCGAGAACTACGCATCTGATCAAAAAATATCATAGAACATAAAAAGTAGAAAACTTAATTCTCTACAAAAAAGGTCTCTGAACATTTTGCCATAGCTCGCTTCGTTTCCGAGATATATGCAGATTTATCTCAAGGGAAGGGGCCTGACGGACATATTTCGAGATATTTCTTCTTCTTGTTGTTCTTCTTCTGCACAGCTAAGCTGGACGTGGCATTTACAGCTCGCAATAGTGCAGAGTTATCTCAAAGAAAGGGGCCACGGTGTTTCTGTATCTCTATTATGTTGGTGCGGATTCGGAACTTTTAAATATCTTGATATATCTCGAGAACTACGCATCCGATCAAAAAATATCATAGAACATAAAAAGTAGGAAACTTAATTCTCTACAAATAAGGTCTCTTAACATTTTGCCATAGCTCGCTTCGTTTCCGAGATATTTGCAGATTTATCTCAAGGGAAGGGGCCTGACGGACATTTTTCGAGATATTTCTTCTTCTTGTTGTTCTTCTTCTGCACAGCTAAGCTGGAAGTGGCATTTGCAGCTCGCAATAGTGCAGAGTTATCTCGAAGAAAGGGGCCACGGTGTTTCTGTATCTCTATTATGTTGGTGCGGCTTCGGAACTTTAAAATATCTTTATATATCTCGAGAACTACGCATCTGATTAAAAAATATCATAGAACGTAACAAGTAGGAAACTTAATTCTCTACAAATAAAGTCGCTAAACATTTTGCCATAGCTCGCTTCGTTTCCGAGATATTTGCAGATTTATCTCAAGGGAAGGGGCCTGACGGACATATTTCGAGATATTTCTTCTTCTTGTTGTTCTTCTTCTGCACAGCTAAGCTGGAAGTGGCATTTGCAGCTCGCAATAGTGCAGAGTTATCTCAAAGATAGGGGCCACGGTGTTTCTGTATCTCTATTATGTTGGTGCGGCTTCGGAACTTTTAAATATCTTGATATATCTCGAGAACTACGCATCTGATCAAAAAATATCATAGAACATAAAAAGTAGGAAACTTAATTCTCTACAAAAAAGATCTCTTAACATTTTGCCATAGCTCGCTTCGTTTCCGAGATATTTGCAGATTTATCTCGAGGGAAGGGGCCTGACGGACATATTTCGAGATATTTCTTCTTCTTGTTGTTCTTCTTCTGCACAGCTAAGCTGGACGTGGCATTTACAGCTCGCAATAGTGCAGAGTTATCTCAAAGAAAGGGGCCACGGTGTTTCTGTATCTCTATTATGTTGGTGCGGCTTCGGAACTTTTAAATATCTTGATATATCTCGAGAACTACGCATCTGATCAAAAAATATCATGGAACATAAAAAGTAGGAAACTTGACTCTCAACAAAAAAGGTCTCTTAACATTTTGCCATAGCTCGCTTCGTTTCCGAGATATTTGCAGATTTATCTCAAGGGAAGGGGCCTGACGGACATATTTCCAGATATTTCTTCTTCTTGTTGTTCTTCTTCTGCACAGCTAAGCTGGAAGTGGCATTTGCAGCTCGCAATAGTGCAGAGTTATCTCAAAGAAAGGGGCCACGGTGTTTCTGTATCTCTATTATGTTGGTGCGGCTTCGGAACTTTTAAATATCTTGATATATCTCGAGAACTACGCATCCGATCAAAAAATATCATAGAACATAGAAAGTAGGAAACTTAATTCTCTACAAAAAAGGTCTCTTAACATTTTGCCATAGCTCGCTTCGTTTCCGAGATATTTGCAGATTTATCTCGAGGGAAGGGGCCTGACGGACATATTTCGAGATATTTCTTCTTCTTGTTGTTCTTCTTCTGCACAGCTAAGCTGGAAGCGGCATTTGCGGCTCGCACTAGTGCAGAGTTATCTCAAAGAAAGGGGCCACGGTGTTTCTGTATCTCTATTATGTTGGTGCAGCTTCGGATCTTTTAAATATCTCGATATATCTCGAAAACTACGCTTCTGATCAAAAAATATCATAGAACATAAATTGTAGGAAACATAATTCTCTACAAAAAAGGTCTCTTAACATTTTGCCATAGCTCGCTTCGTTTCCGAGATATTTGCAGATTTATCTCAAGGGAAGGGGCCTGACGGACATATTTCGAGATATTTCTTCTTCTTGTTGTTCTTCTTCTGCACAGCTAAACTGGAAGTGGCATTTCCAGCTCGCAGTAGTGCAGAGTTATCTCAAAGAAAGGGGCCACGGTGTCTCTGTATCTCTATTATGTTGGTGCGGCGTCGGAACTTTTAAATATCTTGATATATCTCGAGAACTACGCATCTGATCAAATAATATCATAGAACATAAAAAGTAGGAAACTTAATTCTCTACAAATAAGGTCTCTTAACATTTTGCCATAGCTCGCTTCGTTTCCGAGATATTTGCAGATTTATCTCAAGGGAAGGGGCCTGACGGACATATTCCGAGATATTTCTTCTTCTTGTTGGTCTTCTTCTGCACAGCTAAGCTGGAAGTGGCATTTGCAGCTCGCAATGGTGCAGAGTTATCTCAAAGAGAGGGGCCACGGTGTTTCTGTATCTCTATTATGTTGGTGCGGCTTCGGATCTTTTAAATATCTCGATATATCTCGAAAACTACGCTTCTGATCAAAAAATATCATAGAACATAAATTGTAGGAAACATAATTCTCTACAAGAAAGGTCTCTTAACATTTTGCCATAGCTCGTTTCGTTTCCGAGATATTTGCAGATATATCTCAAGGGAAGGGGCCTGACGGACATATTTCGAGATATTTCCTCTTCTTGTTGTTCTTCTTCTGCACAGCTAAACTGGAAGTGGCATTTCCAGCTCGCAATAGCGCAGAGTTATCTCAAAGAAAGGGGCCACGGTGTTTCTGTATCTCTATTATGTTGGTGCGGCTTCGGAACTTTTAAATATCTTGATATATCTCGAGAACTACGCATCTGATCAAAAAATATCATAGAACATAAAAAGTAGCAAACTTAATTCTCTACAAATAAGGTCTCTTAACATTTTGCCATAGCTCGCTTCGTTTCCGAGATATTTGCAGATTTATCTCAAGGGAAGGGGCCTGACGGACATTTTTCGAGATATTTCTTCTTCTTGTTGTTCTTCTTCTGCACAGCTAAGCTGGAAGTGGCATTTGCAGCTCGCAATAGTGCAGAGTTATCTCGAAGAAAGGGGCCACGGTGTTTCTGTATCTCTATTATGTTGGTGCGGCTTCGGAACTTTAAAATATCTTTATATATCTCGAGAACTACGCATCTGATTAAAAAATATCATAGAACGTAAAAAGTAGGAAACTTAATTCTCTACAAATAAAGTCGCTAAACATTTTGCCATAGCTCGCTTCGTTTCCGAGATATTTGCAGATTTATCTCAAGGGAAGGGGCCTGACGGACATATTTCGAGATATTTCTTCTTCTCGTTGTTCTTCTTCTGCACAGCTAAGCTGGAAGTGGCATTTGCAGCTCGCAATAGTGCAGAGTTATCTCAAAGATAGGGGCCACGGTGTTTCTGTATCTCTATTATGTTGGTGCGGCTTCGGAACTTTTAAATATCTTGATATATCTCGAGAACTACGCATCTGATCAAAAAATATCATAGAACATAAAAAGTAGGAAACTTAATTCTCTACAAAAAAGATCTCTTAACATTTTGCCATAGCTCGCTTCGTTTCCGAGATATTTGCAGATTTATCTCGAGGGAAGGGGCCTGACGGACATATTTCGAGATATTTCTTCTTCTTGTTGTTCTTCTTCTGCACAGCTAAGCTGGACGTGGCATTTACAGCTCGCAATAGTGCAGAGTTATCTCAAAGAAAGGGGCCACGGTGTTTCTGTATCTCTATTATGTTGGTGCGGCTTCGGAACTTTTAAATATCTTGATATATCTCGAGAACTACGCATCTGATCAAAAAATATCATGGAACATAAAAAGTAGGAAACTTGACTCTCAACAAAAAAGGTCTCTTAACATTTTGCCATAGCTCGCTTCGTTTCCGAGATATTTGCAGATTTATCTCAAGGGAAGGGGCCTGACGGACATATTTCCAGATATTTCTTCTTCTTGTTGTTCTTCTTCTGCACAGCTAAGCTGGAAGTGGCATTTGCAGCTCGCAATAGTGCAGAGTTATCTCAAAGAAAGGGGCCACGGTGTTTCTGTATCTCTATTATGTTGGTGCGGCTTCGGAACTTTTAAATATCTTGATATATCTCGAGAACTACGCATCTGATCAAAAAATATCATAGAACATAAAAAGTAGCAAACTTAATTCTCTACAAATAAGGTCTCTTAACATTTTGCCATAGCTCGCTTCGTTTCCGAGATATTTGCAGATTTATCTCAAGGGAAGGGGCCTGACGGACATTTTTCGAGATATTTCTTCTTCTTGTTGTTCTTCTTCTGCACAGCTAAGCTGGAAGTGGCATTTGCAGCTCGCAATAGTGCAGAGTTATCTCGAAGAAAGGGGCCACGGTGTTTCTGTATCTCTATTATGTTGGTGCGGCTTCGGAACTTTAAAATATCTTTATATATCTCGAGAACTACGCATCTGATTAAAAAATATCATAGAACGTAAAAAGTAGGAAACTTAATTCTCTACAAATAAAGTCGCTAAACATTTTGCCATAGCTCGCTTCGTTTCCGAGATATTTGCAGATTTATCTCAAGGGAAGGGGCCTGACGGACATATTTCGAGATATTTCTTCTTCTCGTTGTTCTTCTTCTGCACAGCTAAGCTGGAAGTGGCATTTGCAGCTCGCAATAGTGCAGAGTTATCTCAAAGATAGGGGCCACGGTGTTTCTGTATCTCTATTATGTTGGTGCGGCTTCGGAACTTTTAAATATCTTGATATATCTCGAGAACTACGCATCTGATCAAAAAATATCATAGAACATAAAAAGTAGGAAACTTAATTCTCTACAAAAAAGATCTCTTAACATTTTGCCATAGCTCGCTTCGTTTCCGAGATATTTGCAGATTTATCTCGAGGGAAGGGGCCTGACGGACATATTTCGAGATATTTCTTCTTCTTGTTGTTCTTCTTCTGCACAGCTAAGCTGGACGTGGCATTTACAGCTCGCAATAGTGCAGAGTTATCTCAAAGAAAGGGGCCACGGTGTTTCTGTATCTCTATTATGTTGGTGCGGCTTCGGAACTTTTAAATATCTTGATATATCTCGAGAACTACGCATCTGATCAAAAAATATCATGGAACATAAAAAGTAGGAAACTTGACTCTCAACAAAAAAGGTCTCTTAACATTTTGCCATAGCTCGCTTCGTTTCCGAGATATTTGCAGATTTATCTCAAGGGAAGGGGCCTGACGGACATATTTCCAGATATTTCTTCTTCTTGTTGTTCTTCTTCTGCACAGCTAAGCTGGAAGTGGCATTTGCAGCTCGCAATAGTGCAGAGTTATCTCAAAGAAAGGGGCCACGGTGTTTCTGTATCTCTATTATGTTGGTGCGGCTTCGGAACTTTTAAATATCTTGATATATCTCGAGAACTACGCATCCGATCAAAAAATATCATAGAACATAGAAAGTAGGAAACTTAATTCTCTACAAAAAAGGTCTCTTAACATTTTGCCATAGCTCGCTTCGTTTCCGAGATATTTGCAGATTTATCTCGAGGGAAGGGGCCTGACGGACATATTTCGAGATATTTCTTCTTCTTGTTGTTCTTCTTCTGCACAGCTAAGCTGGAAGCGGCATTTGCGGCTCGCACTAGTGCAGAGTTATCTCAAAGAAAGGGGCCACGGTGTTTCTGTATCTCTATTATGTTGGTGCAGCTTCGGATCTTTTAAATATCTCGATATATCTCGAAAACTACGCTTCTGATCAAAAAATATCATAGAACATAAAAAGTAGCAAACTTAATTCTCTACAAATAAGGTCTCTTAACATTTTGCCATAGCTCGCTTCGTTTCCGAGATATTTGCAGATTTATCTCAAGGGAAGGGGCCTGACGGACATTTTTCGAGATATTTCTTCTTCTTGTTGTTCTTCTTCTGCACAGCTAAGCTGGAAGTGGCATTTGCAGCTCGCAATAGTGCAGAGTTATCTCGAAGAAAGGGGCCACGGTGTTTCTGTATCTCTATTATGTTGGTGCGGCTTCGGAACTTTAAAATATCTTTATATATCTCGAGAACTACGCATCTGATTAAAAAATATCATAGAACGTAAAAAGTAGGAAACTTAATTCTCTACAAATAAAGTCGCTAAACATTTTGCCATAGCTCGCTTCGTTTCCGAGATATTTGCAGATTTATCTCAAGGGAAGGGGCCTGACGGACATATTTCGAGATATTTCTTCTTCTTGTTGTTCTTCTTCTGCACAGCTAAGCTGGAAGTGGCATTTGCAGCTCGCAATAGTGCAGAGTTATCTCAAAGATAGGGGCCACGGTGTTTCTGTATCTCTATTATGTTGGTGCGGCTTCGGAACTTTTAAATATCTTGATATATCTCGAGAACTACGCATCTGATCAAAAAATATCATAGAACATAAAAAGTAGGAAACTTAATTCTCTACAAAAAAGATCTCTTAACATTTTGCCATAGCTCGCTTCGTTTCCGAGATATTTGCAGATTTATCTCGAGGGAAGGGGCCTGACGGACATATTTCGAGATATTTCTTCTTCTTGTTGTTCTTCTTCTGCACAGCTAAGCTGGACGTGGCATTTACAGCTCGCAATAGTGCAGAGTTATCTCAAAGAAAGGGGCCACGGTGTTTCTGTATCTCTATTATGTTGGTGCGGCTTCGGAACTTTTAAATATCTTGATATATCTCGAGAACTACGCATCTGATCAAAAAATATCATGGAACATAAAAAGTAGGAAACTTGACTCTCAACAAAAAAGGTCTCTTAACATTTTGCCATAGCTCGCTTCGTTTCCGAGATATTTGCAGATTTATCTCAAGGGAAGGGGCCTGACGGACATATTTCCAGATATTTCTTCTTCTTGTTGTTCTTCTTCTGCACAGCTAAGCTGGAAGTGGCATTTGCAGCTCGCAATAGTGCAGAGTTATCTCAAAGAAAGGGGCCACGGTGTTTCTGTATCTCTATTATGTTGGTGCGGCTTCGGAACTTTTAAATATCTTGATATATCTCGAGAACTACGCATCCGATCAAAAAATATCATAGAACATAGAAAGTAGGAAACTTAATTCTCTACAAAAAAGGTCTCTTAACATTTTGCCATAGCTCGCTTCGTTTCCGAGATATTTGCAGATTTATCTCGAGGGAAGGGGCCTGACGGACATATTTCGAGATATTTCTTCTTCTTGTTGTTCTTCTTCTGCACAGCTAAGCTGGAAGCGGCATTTGCGGCTCGCACTAGTGCAGAGTTATCTCAAAGAAAGGGGCCACGGTGTTTCTGTATCTCTATTATGTTGGTGCAGCTTCGGATCTTTTAAATATCTCGATATATCTCGAAAACTACGCTTCTGATCAAAAAATATCATAGAACATAAATTGTAGGAAACATAATTCTCTACAAAAAAGGTCTCTTAACATTTTGCCATAGCTCGCTTCGTTTCCGAGATATTTGCAGATTTATCTCAAGGGAAGGGGCCTGACGGACATATTTCGAGATATTTCTTCTTCTTGTTGTTCTTCTTCTGCACAGCTAAACTGGAAGTGGCATTTCCAGCTCGCAGTAGTGCAGAGTTATCTCAAAGAAAGGGGCCACGGTGTTTCTGTATCTCTATTATGTTGGTGCGGCGTCGGAACTTTTAAATATCTTGATATATCTCGAGAACTACGCATCTGATCAAATAATATCATAGAACATAAAAAGTAGGAAACTTAATTCTCTACAAATAAGGTCTCTTAACATTTTGCCATAGCTCGCTTCGTTTCCGAGATATTTGCAGATTTATCTCAAGGGAAGGGGCCTGACGGACATATTTCGAGATATTTCTTCTTCTTGTTGGTCTTCTTCTGCACAGCTAAGCTGGAAGTGGCATTTGCAGCTCGCAATGGTGCAGAGTTATCTCAAAGAGAGGGGCCACGGTGTTTCTGTATCTCTATTATGTTGGTGCGGCTTCGGATCTTTTAAATATCTCGATATATCTCGAAAACTACGCTTCTGATCAAAAAATATCATAGATCATAAATTGTAGGAAACATAATTCTCTACAAGAAAGGTCTCTTAACATTTTGCCATAGCTCGTTTCGTTTCCGAGATATTTGCAGATATATCTCAAGGGAAGGGGCCTGACGGACATATTTCGAGATATTTCCTCTTCTTGTTGTTCTTCTTCTGCACAGCTAAACTGGAAGTGGCATTTCCAGCTCGCAATAGCGCAGAGTTATCTCAAAGAAAGGGGCCACGGTGTTTCTGTATCTCTATTATGTTGGTGCGGCTTCGGAACTTTTAAATATCTTGATATATCTCGAGAACTACGCATCTGATCAAAAAATATCATAGAACATAAAAAGTAGCAAACTTAATTCTCTACAAATAAGGTCTCTTAACATTTTGCCATAGCTCGCTTCGTTTCCGAGATATTTGCAGATTTATCTCAAGGGAAGGGGCCTGACGGACATTTTTCGAGATATTTCTTCTTCTTGTTGTTCTTCTTCTGCACAGCTAAGCTGGAAGTGGCATTTGCAGCTCGCAATAGTGCAGAGTTATCTCGAAGAAAGGGGCCACGGTGTTTCTGTATCTCTATTATGTTGGTGCGGCTTCGGAACTTTAAAATATCTTTATATATCTCGAGAACTACGCATCTGATTAAAAAATATCATAGAACGTAAAAAGTAGGAAACTTAATTCTCTACAAATAAAGTCGCTAAACATTTTGCCATAGCTCGCTTCGTTTCCGAGATATTTGCAGATTTATCTCAAGGGAAGGGGCCTGACGGACATATTTCGAGATATTTCTTCTTCTCGTTGTTCTTCTTCTGCACAGCTAAGCTGGAAGTGGCATTTGCAGCTCGCAATAGTGCAGAGTTATCTCAAAGATAGGGGCCACGGTGTTTCTGTATCTCTATTATGTTGGTGCGGCTTCGGAACTTTTAAATATCTTGATATATCTCGAGAACTACGCATCTGATCAAAAAATATCATAGAACATAAAAAGTAGGAAACTTAATTCTCTACAAAAAAGATCTCTTAACATTTTGCCATAGCTCGCTTCGTTTCCGAGATATTTGCAGATTTATCTCGAGGGAAGGGGCCTGACGGACATATTTCGAGATATTTCTTCTTCTTGTTGTTCTTCTTCTGCACAGCTAAGCTGGACGTGGCATTTACAGCTCGCAATAGTGCAGAGTTATCTCAAAGAAAGGGGCCACGGTGTTTCTGTATCTCTATTATGTTGGTGCGGCTTCGGAACTTTTAAATATCTTGATATATCTCGAGAACTACGCATCTGATCAAAAAATATCATGGAACATAAAAAGTAGGAAACTTGACTCTCAACAAAAAAGGTCTCTTAACATTTTGCCATAGCTCGCTTCGTTTCCGAGATATTTGCAGATTTATCTCAAGGGAAGGGGCCTGACGGACATATTTCCAGATATTTCTTCTTCTTGTTGTTCTTCTTCTGCACAGCTAAGCTGGAAGTGGCATTTGCAGCTCGCAATAGTGCAAGGTTATCTCAAAGAAAGGGGCCACGGTGTTTCTGTATCTCTATTATGTTGGTGCGGCTTCGGAACTTTTAAATATCTTGATATATCTCGAGAACTACGCATCCGATCAAAAAATATCATAGAACATAGAAAGTAGGAAACTTAATTCTCTACAAAAAAGGTCTCTTAACATTTTGCCATAGCTCGCTTCGTTTCCGAGATATTTGCAGATTTATCTCGAGGGAAGGGGCCTGACGGACATATTTCGAGATATTTCTTCTTCTTGTTGTTCTTCTTCTGCACAGCTAAGCTGGAAGCGGCATTTGCGGCTCGCACTAGTGCAGAGTTATCTCAAAGAAAGGGGCCACGGTGTTTCTGTATCTCTATTATGTTGGTGCAGCTTCGGATCTTTTAAATATCTCGATATATCTCGAAAACTACGCTTCTGATCAAAAAATATCATAGAACATAAAAAGTAGCAAACTTAATTCTCTACAAATAAGGTCTCTTAACATTTTGCCATAGCTCGCTTCGTTTCCGAGATATTTGCAGATTTATCTCAAGGGAAGGGGCCTGACGGACATTTTTCGAGATATTTCTTCTTCTTGTTGTTCTTCTTCTGCACAGCTAAGCTGGAAGTGGCATTTGCAGCTCGCAATAGTGCAGAGTTATCTCGAAGAAAGGGGCCACGGTGTTTCTGTATCTCTATTATGTTGGTGCGGCTTCGGAACTTTAAAATATCTTTATATATCTCGAGAACTACGCATCTGATTAAAAAATATCATAGAACGTAAAAAGTAGGAAACTTAATTCTCTACAAATAAAGTCGCTAAACATTTTGCCATAGCTCGCTTCGTTTCCGAGATATTTGCAGATTTATCTCAAGGGAAGGGGCCTGACGGACATATTTCGAGATATTTCTTCTTCTTGTTGTTCTTCTTCTGCACAGCTAAGCTGGAAGTGGCATTTGCAGCTCGCAATAGTGCAGAGTTATCTCAAAGATAGGGGCCACGGTGTTTCTGTATCTCTATTATGTTGGTGCGGCTTCGGAACTTTTAAATATCTTGATATATCTCGAGAACTACGCATCTGATCAAAAAATATCATAGAACATAAAAAGTAGGAAACTTAATTCTCTACAAAAAAGATCTCTTAACATTTTGCCATAGCTCGCTTCGTTTCCGAGATATTTGCAGATTTATCTCGAGGGAAGGGGCCTGACGGACATATTTCGAGATATTTCTTCTTCTTGTTGTTCTTCTTCTGCACAGCTAAGCTGGACGTGGCATTTACAGCTCGCAATAGTGCAGAGTTATCTCAAAGAAAGGGGCCACGGTGTTTCTGTATCTCTATTATGTTGGTGCGGCTTCGGAACTTTTAAATATCTTGATATATCTCGAGAACTACGCATCTGATCAAAAAATATCATGGAACATAAAAAGTAGGAAACTTGACTCTCAACAAAAAAGGTCTCTTAACATTTTGCCATAGCTCGCTTCGTTTCCGAGATATTTGCAGATTTATCTCAAGGGAAGGGGCCTGACGGACATATTTCCAGATATTTCTTCTTCTTGTTGTTCTTCTTCTGCACAGCTAAGCTGGAAGTGGCATTTGCAGCTCGCAATAGTGCAGAGTTATCTCAAAGAAAGGGGCCACGGTGTTTCTGTATCTCTATTATGTTGGTGCGGCTTCGGAACTTTTAAATATCTTGATATATCTCGAGAACTACGCATCCGATCAAAAAATATCATAGAACATAGAAAGTAGGAAACTTAATTCTCTACAAAAAAGGTCTCTTAACATTTTGCCATAGCTCGCTTCGTTTCCGAGATATTTGCAGATTTATCTCGAGGGAAGGGGCCTGACGGACATATTTCGAGATATTTCTTCTTCTTGTTGTTCTTCTTCTGCACAGCTAAGCTGGAAGCGGCATTTGCGGCTCGCACTAGTGCAGAGTTATCTCAAAGAAAGGGGCCACGGTGTTTCTGTATCTCTATTATGTTGGTGCAGCTTCGGATCTTTTAAATATCTCGATATATCTCGAAAACTACGCTTCTGATCAAAAAATATCATAGAACATAAAAAGTAGCAAACTTAATTCTCTACAAATAAGGTCTCTTAACATTTTGCCATAGCTCGCTTCGTTTCCGAGATATTTGCAGATTTATCTCAAGGGAAGGGGCCTGACGGACATTTTTCGAGATATTTCTTCTTCTTGTTGTTCTTCTTCTGCACAGCTAAGCTGGAAGTGGCATTTGCAGCTCGCAATAGTGCAGAGTTATCTCGAAGAAAGGGGCCACGGTGTTTCTGTATCTCTATTATGTTGGTGCGGCTTCGGAACTTTAAAATATCTTTATATATCTCGAGAACTACGCATCTGATTAAAAAATATCATAGAACGTAAAAAGTAGGAAACTTAATTCTCTACAAATAAAGTCGCTAAACATTTTGCCATAGCTCGCTTCGTTTCCGAGATATTTGCAGATTTATCTCAAGGGAAGGGGCCTGACGGACATATTTCGAGATATTTCTTCTTCTTGTTGTTCTTCTTCTGCACAGCTAAGCTGGAAGTGGCATTTGCAGCTCGCAATAGTGCAGAGTTATCTCAAAGATAGGGGCCACGGTGTTTCTGTATCTCTATTATGTTGGTGCGGCTTCGGAACTTTTAAATATCTTGATATATCTCGAGAACTACGCATCTGATCAAAAAATATCATACAACATAAAAAGTAGGAAACTTAATTCTCTACAAAAAAGATCTCTTAACATTTTGCCATAGCTCGCTTCGTTTCCGAGATATTTGCAGATTTATCTCGAGGGAAGGGGCCTGACGGACATATTTCGAGATATTTCTTCTTCTTGTTGTTCTTCTTCTGCACAGCTAAGCTGGACGTGGCATTTACAGCTCGCAATAGTGCAGAGTTATCTCAAAGAAAGGGGCCACGGTGTTTCTGTATCTCTATTATGTTGGTGCGGCTTCGGAACTTTTAAATATCTTGATATATCTCGAGAACTACGCATCTGATCAAAAAATATCATGGAACATAAAAAGTAGGAAACTTGACTCTCAACAAAAAAGGTCTCTTAACATTTTGCCATAGCTCGCTTCGTTTCCGAGATATTTGCAGATTTATCTCAAGGGAAGGGGCCTGACGGACATATTTCCAGATATTTCTTCTTCTTGTTGTTCTTCTTCTGCACAGCTAAGCTGGAAGTGGCATTTGCAGCTCGCAATAGTGCAGAGTTATCTCAAAGAAAGGGGCCACGGTGTTTCTGTATCTCTATTATGTTGGTGCGGCTTCGGAACTTTTAAATATCTTGATATATCTCGAGAACTACGCATCCGATCAAAAAATATCATAGAACATAGATAGTAGGAAACTTAATTCTCTACAAAAAAGGTCTCTTAACATTTTGCCATAGCTCGCTTCGTTTCCGAGATATTTGCAGATTTATCTCGAGGGAAGGGGCCTGACGGACATATTTCGAGATATTTCTTCTTCTTGTTGTTCTTCTTCTGCACAGCTAAGCTGGAAGCGGCATTTGCGGCTCGCACTAGTGCAGAGTTATCTCAAAGAAAGGGGCCACGGTGTTTCTGTATCTCTATTATGTTGGTGCAGCTTCGGATCTTTTAAATATCTCGATATATCTCGAAAACTACGCTTCTGATCAAAAAATATCATAGAACATAAATTGTAGGAAACATAATTCTCTACAAAAAAGGTCTCTTAACATTTTGCCATAGCTCGTTTCGTTTCCGAGATATTTGCAGATATATCTCAAGGGAAGGGGCCTGACGGACATATTTCGAGATATTTCCTCTTCTTGTTGTTCTTCTTCTGCACAGCTAAACTGGAAGTGGCATTTCCAGCTCGCAATAGCGCAGAGTTATCTCAAAGAAAGGGGCCACGGTGTTTCTGTATCTCTATTATGTTGGTGCGGCTTCGGAACTTTTAAATATCTTGATATATCTCGAGAACTACGCATCTGATCAAAAAATATCATAGAACATAAAAAGTAGCAAACTTAATTCTCTACAAATAAGGTCTCTTAACATTTTGCCATAGCTCGCTTCGTTTCCGAGATATTTGCAGATTTATCTCAAGGGAAGGGGCCTGACGGACATTTTTCGAGATATTTCTTCTTCTTGTTGTTCTTCTTCTGCACAGCTAAGCTGGAAGTGGCATTTGCAGCTCGCAATAGTGCAGAGTTATCTCGAAGAAAGGGGCCACGGTGTTTCTGTATCTCTATTATGTTGGTGCGGCTTCGGAACTTTAAAATATCTTTATATATCTCGAGAACTACGCATCTGATTAAAAAATATCATAGAACGTAAAAAGTAGGAAACTTAATTCTCTACAAATAAAGTCGCTAAACATTTTGCCATAGCTCGCTTCGTTTCCGAGATATTTGCAGATTTATCTCAAGGGAAGGGGCCTGACGGACATATTTCGAGATATTTCTTCTTCTTGTTGTTCCTCTTCTGCACAGCTAAGCTGGAAGTGGCATTTGCAGCTCGCAATAGTGCAGAGTTATCTCAAAGATAGGGGCCACGGTGTTTCTGTATCTCTATTATGTTGGTGCGGCTTCGGAACTTTTAAATATCTTGATATATCTCGAGAACTACGCATCTGATCAAAAAATATCATAGAACATAAAAAGTAGGAAACTTAATTCTCTACAAAAAAGATCTCTTAACATTTTGCCATAGCTCGCTTCGTTTCCGAGATATTTGCAGATTTATCTCGAGGGAAGGGGCCTGACGGACATATTTCGAGATATTTCTTCTTCTTGTTGTTCTTCTTCTGCACAGCTAAGCTGGACGTGGCATTTACAGCTCGCAATAGTGCAGAGTTATCTCAAAGAAAGGGGCCACGGTGTTTCTGTATCTCTATTATGTTGGTGCGGCTTCGGAACTTTTAAATATCTTGATATATCTCGAGAACTACGCATCTGATCAAAAAATATCATGGAACATAAAAAGTAGGAAACTTGACTCTCAACAAAAAAGGTCTCTTAACATTTTGCCATAGCTCGCTTCGTTTCCGAGATATTTGCAGATTTATCTCAAGGGAAGGGGCCTGACGGACATATTTCCAGATATTTCTTCTTCTTGTTGTTCTTCTTCTGCACAGCTAAGCTGGAAGTGGCATTTGCAGCTCGCAATAGTGCAGAGTTATCTCAAAGAAAGGGGCCACGGTGTTTCTGTATCTCTATTATGTTGGTGCGGCTTCGGAACTTTTAAATATCTTGATATATCTCGAGAACTACGCATCCGATCAAAAAATATCATAGAACATAGAAAGTAGGAAACTTAATTCTCTACAAAAAAGGTCTCTTAACATTTTGCCATAGCTCGCTTCGTTTCCGAGATATTTGCAGATTTATCTCGAGGGAAGGGGCCTGACGGACATATTTCGAGATATTTCTTCTTCTTGTTGTTCTTCTTCTGCACAGCTAAGCTGGAAGCGGCATTTGCGGCTCGCACTAGTGCAGAGTTATCTCAAAGAAAGGGGCCACGGTGTTTCTGTATCTCTATTATGTTGGTGCAGCTTCGGATCTTTTAAATATCTCGATATATCTCGAAAACTACGCTTCTGATCAAAAAATATCATAGAACATAAAAAGTAGCAAACTTAATTCTCTACAAATAAGGTCTCTTAACATTTTGCCATAGCTCGCTTCGTTTCCGAGATATTTGCAGATTTATCTCAAGGGAAGGGGCCTGACGGACATTTTTCGAGATATTTCTTCTTCTTGTTGTTCTTCTTCTGCACAGCTAAGCTGGAAGTGGCATTTGCAGCTCGCAATAGTGCAGAGTTATCTCGAAGAAAGGGGCCACGGTGTTTCTGTATCTCTATTATGTTGGTGCGGCTTCGGAACTTTAAAATATCTTTATATATCTCGAGAACTACGCATCTGATTAAAAAATATCATAGAACGTAAAAAGTAGGAAACTTAATTCTCTACAAATAAAGTCGCTAAACATTTTGCCATAGCTCGCTTCGTTTCCGAGATATTTGCAGATTTATCTCAAGGGAAGGGGCCTGACGGACATATTTCGAGATATTTCTTCTTCTTGTTGTTCTTCTTCTGCACAGCTAAGCTGGAAGTGGCATTTGCAGCTCGCAATAGTGCAGAGTTATCTCAAAGATAGGGGCCACGGTGTTTCTGTATCTCTATTATGTTGGTGCGGCTTCGGAACTTTTAAATATCTTGATATATCTCGAGAACTACGCATCTGATCAAAAAATATCATAGAACATAAAAAGTAGGAAACTTAATTCTCTACAAAAAAGATCTCTTAACATTTTGCCATAGCTCGCTTCGTTTCCGAGATATTTGCAGATTTATCTCGAGGGAAGGGGCCTGACGGACATATTTCGAGATATTTCTTCTTCTTGTTGTTCTTCTTCTGCACAGCTAAGCTGGACGTGGCATTTACAGCTCGCAATAGTGCAGAGTTATCTCAAAGAAAGGGGCCACGGTGTTTCTGTATCTCTATTATGTTGGTGCGGCTTCGGAACTTTTAAATATCTTGATATATCTCGAGAACTACGCATCCGATCAAAAAATATCATAGAACATAGAAAGTAGGAAACTTAATTCTCTACAAAAAAGGTCTCTTAACATTTTGCCATAGCTCGCTTCGTTTCCGAGATATTTGCAGATTTATCTCGAGGGAAGGGGCCTGACGGACATATTTCGAGATATTTCTTCTTCTTGTTGTTCTTCTTCTGCACAGCTAAGCTGGAAGCGGCATTTGCGGCTCGCACTAGTGCAGAGTTATCTCAAAGAAAGGGGCCACGGTGTTTCTGTATCTCTATTATGTTGGTGCAGCTTCGGATCTTTTAAATATCTCGATATATCTCGAAAACTACGCTTCTGATCAAAAAATATCATAGAACATAAATTGTAGGAAACATAATTCTCTACAAAAAAGGTCTCTTAACATTTTGCCATAGCTCGTTTCGTTTCCGAGATATTTGCAGATATATCTCAAGGGAAGGGGCCTGACGGACATATTTCGAGATATTTCCTCTTCTTGTTGTTCTTCTTCTGCACAGCTAAACTGGAAGTGGCATTTCCAGCTCGCAATAGCGCAGAGTTATCTCAAAGAAAGGGGCCACGGTGTTTCTGTATCTCTATTATGTTGGTGCGGCTTCGGAACTTTTAAATATCTTGATATATCTCGAGAACTACGCATCTGATCAAAAAATATCATAGAACATAAAAAGTAGCAAACTTAATTCTCTACAAATAAGGTCTCTTAACATTTTGCCATAGCTCGCTTCGTTTCCGAGATATTTGCAGATTTATCTCAAGGGAAGGGGCCTGACGGACATATTTCGAGATATTTCTTCTTCTTGTTGTTCTTCTTCTGCACAGCTAAACTGGAAGTGGCATTTCCAGCTCGCAGTAGTGCAGAGTTATCTCAAAGAAAGGGGCCACGGTGTTTCTGTATCTCTAGTATGTTGGTGCGGCGTCGGAACTTTTAAATATCTTGATATATCTCGAGAACTACGCATCTGATCAAATAATATCATAGAACATAAAAAGTAGGAAACTTAATTCTCTACAAATAAGGTCTCTTAACATTTTGCCATAGCTCGCTTCGTTTCCGAGATATTTGCAGATTTATCTCGAGGGAAGGGGCCTGACGGACATATTTCGAGATATTTCTTCTTCTTGTTGTTCTTCTTCTGCACAGCTAAGCTGGAAGCGGCATTTGCGGCTCGCACTAGTGCAGAGTTATCTCAAAGAAAGGGGCCACGGTGTTTCTGTATCTCTATTATGTTGGTGCAGCTTCGGATCTTTTAAATATCTCGATATATCTCGAAAACTACGCTTCTGATCAAAAAATATCATAGAACATAAATTGTAGGAAACATAATTCTCTACAAAAAAGGTCTCTTAACATTTTGCCATAGCTCGTTTCGTTTCCGAGATATTTGCAGATATATCTCAAGGGAAGGGGCCTGACGGACATATTTCGAGATATTTCTTCTTCTTGTTGGTCTTCTTCTGCACAGCTAAGCTGGAAGTGGCATTTGCAGCTCGCAATGGTGCAGAGTTATCTCAAAGAGAGGGGCCACGGTGTTTCTGTATCTCTATTATGTTGGTGCGGCTTCGGATCTTTTAAATATCTCGATATATCTCGAAAACTACGCTTCTGATCAAAAAATATCATAGAACCTAAATTGTGGGAAATATAATTCTCTACAAAAAAGGTCTCTTAACATTTTGCCGTAGCTCGCTTCGTTTCCGAGATATTTGCAGATTTATCTCAAGGGAAGGGGCCTGACGGACATATTTCCAGATATTTCTTCTTCTTGTTGTTCTTCTTCTGCACAGCTAAGCTGGAAGTGGCATTTGCAGCTCGCAATAGTGCAGAGTTATCTCAAAGAAAGGGGCCACGGTGTTTCTGTATCTCTATTATGTTGGTGCGGCTTCGGAACTTTTAAATATCTTGATATATCTCGAGAACTACGCATCCGATCAAAAAATATCATACAACATAAAAAGTAGGAAACTTAATTCTCTACAAAAAAGGTCTCTTAACATTTTGCCATAGCTCGCTTCGTTTCCGAGATATTTGCAGATTTATCTCAAGGGAAGGGGCCTGACGGACATATTTCGAGATATTTCTTCTTCTTGTTGTTCTTCTTCTGCACAGCTAAGCTGGAAGTGGCATTTGCAGCTCGCAATAGTGCAGAGTTATCTCAAAGAAAGGGGCCACGGTGTTTCTGTATCTCTATTATGTTGGTGCGGCTTCGGAACTTTTAAATATCTCGATATATCTCGAGAACTACGCATCTGATCGAAAAATATCATAGAACATAAAAAGTAGGAAACTTAATTCTCTACAAAAGAGGTCTCTTAACATTTTGCCATAGCTCGCTTCGTTTCCGAGATATTTGCAGATTTATCTCAAGGGAAGGGGCCTGACGGACATATTTCGAGATATTTCTTCTTTTTGTTGTTCTTCTTCTGCACAGCTAAGCTGGAAGTGGCATTTGCAGCTCGCATTAGTGCAGAGTTATCTCAAAGAAAGGGGCCACGGTGTTTCTGTATCTCTATTATGTTAGTGCGGCTTCGGATTTTTTAAATATCTTGATATATCTCGAGAACTACGCATCCGATCAAAAAATATCATAGAGCATAAAAAGTAGGAAACTTAATTCTCTACAAAAAAGGTCTCTTAACATTTTGCCATAGCTCGCTTCGTTTCCGAGATATTTGCAGATTTATCTCGAGGGAAGGGGCCTGACGGACATATTTCGAGATATTTCTTCTTCTTGTTGTTCTTCTTCTGCACAGCTAAGCTGGAAGCGGCATTTGCGGCTCGCACTAGTGCAGGGTTATCTCAAAGAAAGGGGCCACGGTGTTTCTGTATCTCTATTATGTTGGTGCGGCTTCGGATCTTTTAAATATCTCGATATATCTCGAAAACTACGCTTCTGATCAAAAAATATCATAGAACCTAAATTGTGGGAAATATAATTCTCTACAAAAAAGGTCTCTTAACATTTTGCCGTAGCTCGCTTCGTTTCCGAGATATTTGCAGATTTATCTCGAGGGAAGGGGCCTGACGGACATATTTCGAGATATTTCTTCTTCTTGTTGTTCTTCTTCTGCACAGCTAAGCTGGAAGCGGCATTTGCGGCTCGCACTAGTGCAGGGTTATCTCAAAGAAAGGGGCCACGGTGTTTCTGTATCTCTATTATGTTGGTGCGGCTTCGGATCTTTTAAATATCTCGATATATCTCGAAAACTACGCTTCTGATTAAAAAATATCATAGAACATAAATTGTAGGAAACATAATTCTCTACAAAAAAGGTCTCTTAACATTTTGCCATAGCTCGTTTCGTTTCCGAGATATTTGCAGATATATCTCAAGGGAAGGGGCCTGACGGACATATTTCGAGATATTTCCTCTTCTTGTTGTTCTTCTTCTGCACAGCTAAACTGGAAGTGGCATTTCCAGCTCGCAATAGCGCAGAGTTATCTCAAAGAAAGGGGCCACGGTGTTTCTGTATCTCCATTATGTTGGTGCGTCTTCGGAACTTTTAAATATCTCGATATATCTCGAAAACTACGCTTCTGATCAAAAAATATCATAGAACATAAATTGTAGGAAACATAATTCTCTACAAAAAACGTCTCTTAACATTTTGCCATAGCTCGCTTGGTTTCCGAGATATTTGCAGATTCAGCTCAAAGGAACTGGCCTGACGGACATATTTCGAGATATTTTTTCTTCTTGTTGTTCTTCCTCTGCACAGCTAAGCTGGAAGTGGCATCTGCAGCTCGCAATAGTGCAGAGTTATCTCAAAGAAAGGGGCCACGGTGTTTCTGTATCTCTATTATGTTGGGGCGGCTTCGGAACTTTTAAATATCTCGATATATCTCGAAAACTACGCTTCTGATCAAAAAATATCATAGAACATAAATTGTAGGAAACATAATTCTCTACAAAAAAGGTCTCTTAACATTTTGCCATAGCTCGCTTCGTTTCCGAGATATTTGCAGATATATCTCAAGGGAAGGGGCCTGACGGACATATTTCGAGATGTTTCTTCTTCTTGTTGTTCTTCTTCTGCACAGCTTAGCTGGAAGTGGCATTTGCAGCTCGCAATAGTGCAGAGTTATCTCAAAGAAAGGGGCCACGGTGTTTCTGTATCTCTATTATGTTGGTGCGGCTTCGGAACTTTTAAATATCTTGATATATCTCGAGAACTACGCGTCTGATCAAAAAATATCATAGAACATAAAAAGTAGGAAACTTAATTCTCTACAAAAACGGTCTCTTAACATTTTGCCATGACTCGCTTCGTTTCCGAGATATTTGCAGATATATCTCAAGGGAAGGGGCCTGACGGACATATTTCGAGATATTTCTTCTTCTTGTTGTTCTTCTTCTGCACAGCTAAGCTGGAAGTGGCATTTGCGGCTCGCACTAGTGCACAGTTATCTCAAAGAAAGGGGCCACGGTGTTTCTGTATCTCTATTATGTTGGTGCGTCTTCGGAACTTTTAAATATCTTGATATATCTCGAGAACTACGCTTCTGATCAAAAAATATCATAGAACGTAAATTGTAGGAAACATTATTCTCTACAAAAAACGTCTCTTAACATTTTGCCATAGCTCGCTTCGTTTCCGAGATATTTGCAGATTCATCTCAAGGGAAGGGGTCTGACGGACATATTTCGAGATATTTCTTCTTCTTGTTGTTCTTCTTCTGCACAGCTAAGCTGGAAGTGGCATTTGCAGCTCGCAATAGTGCAGAGTTATCTCAAAGAAAGGGGCCACGGTGTTTCTGTATCTCTATTATGTTGGTGCGGCTTCGGATCTTTTAAATATCTCGATATATCTCGAAAACTACGCTTCTGATTAAAAAATATCATAGAACATAAATTGTAGGAAACATAATTCTCTACAAAAAAGGTCTCTTAACATTTTGCCATAGCTCGTTTCGTTTCCGAGATATTTGCAGATATATCTCAAGGGAAGGGGCCTGACGGACATATTTCGAGATATTTCCTCTTCTTGTTGTTCTTCTTCTGCACAGCTAAACTGGAAGTGGCATTTCCAGCTCGCAATAGCGCAGAGTTATCTCAAAGAAAGGGGCCACGGTGTTTCTGTATCTCTATTATGTTGGTGCGTCTTCGGAACTTTTAAATATCTCGATATATCTCGAAAACTACGCTTCTGATCAAAAAATATCATAGAACATAAATTGTAGGAAACATAATTCTCTACAAAAAACGTCTCTTAACATTTTGCCATAGCTCGCTTCGTTTCCGAGATATTTGCAGATTCAGCTCAAAGGAACTGGCCTGACGGACATATTTCGAGATATTTTTTCTTCTTGTTGTTCTTCCTCTGCACAGCTAAGCTGGAAGTGGCATCTGCAGCTCGCAATAGTGCAGAGTTATCTCAAAGAAAGGGGCCACGGTGTTTCTGTATCTCTATTATGTTGGGGCGGCTTCGGAACTTTTAAATATCTCGATATATCTCGAAAACTACGCTTCTGATCAGAAAATATCATAGAACATAAATTGTAGGAAACATAATTCTCTACAAAAAAGGTCTCTTAACATTTTGCCATAGCTCGCTTCGTTTCCGAGATATTTGCAGATTCATCTCAAGGGAAGGGGTCTGACGGACATATTTCGAGATATTTCTTCTTCTTGTTGTTCTTCTTCTGCACAGCTAAGCTGGAAGTGGCATTTGCAGCTCGCAATAGTGCAGGGTTATCTCAAAGAAAGGGGCCACGGTGTTTCTGTATCTCTATTATGTTGGTGCGGCTTCGGATCTTTTAAATATCTCGATATATCTCGAAAACTACGCTTCTGATTAAAAAATATCATAGAACATAAATTGTAGGAAACATAATTCTCTACAAAAAAGGTCTCTTAACATTTTGCCATAGCTCGTTTCGTTTCCGAGATATTTGCAGATATATCTCAAGGGAAGGGGCCTGACGGACATATTTCGAGATATTTCCTCTTCTTGTTGTTCTTCTTCTGCACAGCTAAACTGGAAGTGGCATTTCCAGCTCGCAATAGCGCAGAGTTATCTCAAAGAAAGGGGCCACGGTGTTTCTGTATCTCTATTATGTTGGTGCGTCTTCGGAACTTTTAAATATCTCGATATATCTCGAAAACTACGCTTCTGATCAAAAAATATCATAGAACATAAATTGTAGGAAACATAATTCTCTACAAAAAAGGTCTCTTAACATTTTGCCATAGCTCGCTTCGTTTCCGAGATATTTGCAGATATATCTCAAGGGAAGGGGCCTGACGGACATATTTCGAGATGTTTCTTCTTCTTGTTGTTCTTCTTCTGCACAGCTTAGCTGGAAGTGGCATTTGCAGCTCGCAATAGTGCAGAGTTATCTCAAAGAAAGGGGCCACGGTGTTTCTGTATCTCTATTATGTTGGTGCGGCTTCGGAACTTTTAAATATCTTGATATATCTCGAGAACTACGCGTCTGATCAAAAAAGATCATAGAACATAAAAAGTAGGAAACTTAATTCTCTACAAAAACGGTCTCTTAACATTTTGCCATGACTCGCTTCGTTTCCGAGATATTTGCAGATATATCTCAAGGGAAGGGGCCTGACGGACATATTTCGAGATATTTCTTCTTCTTGTTGTTCTTCTTCTGCACAGCTAAGCTGGAAGTGGCATTTGCGGCTCGCACTAGTGCACAGTTATCTCAAAGAAAGGGGCCACGGTGTTTCTGTATCTCTATTATGTTGGTGCGTCTTCGGAACTTTTAAATATCTTGATATATCTCGAGAACTACGCTTCTGATCAAAAAATATCATAGAACGTAAATTGTAGGAAACATTATTCTCTACAAAAAACGTCTCTTAACATTTTGCCATAGCTCGCTTCGTTTCCGAGATATTTGCAGATTCAGCTCAAAGGAACTGGCCTGACGGACATATTTCGAGATATTTCTTCTTCTTGTTGTTCTTCTTCTGCACAGCTAAGCTGGAAGTGGCATTTGCAGCTCGCAATAGTGCAGAGTTATCGCAAAGAAAGGGGCTACGGTGTTTCTGTATCTCTATTATGTTGGTGCGGCTTCGGAACTTTTAAATATCTTGATATATCTCGAGAACTACGCATCTGATCAAAAAATATCATAGAACATAAAAAGTAGGAAACTTAATTCTCTACAAAAAAGGTCTCTTAACGTTTTGCAATAGCTCGCTTCGTTTCCGAGATATTTGCAGATTTATCTCAAGGGAAGGGTCCTGACGGACATATTTCGAGATATTTCTTCCTCTTGTTGTTCTTCTTCGCCACAGCTAAGCTGGAAGTGGCATTTGCAGCTCGCAATAGTGCAGAGTTATCTCAAAGAAAGGGGCCACGGTGTTTCTGTATCTCTATTATGTTGGTGCGGCTTCGGAACTTTCAAATATCTTGATATATCTCGAGAACTACGCATCTGATCAAAAAATATCATAGAACATAAAAAGTAGGAAACCTAATTTTCTACAAAAAAGGTCTCTTAACATTTTGCCGTAGCTCGCTTCGTTTCCGAGATATTTGCAGATTTATCTCAAGGGAAGGGGCCTGACGGACATATTTCGAAATATTTCTTCTTCTTGTTGTTCTTCTTCTGCACAGCTTAGCTGGAAGTGGCATTTGCAGCTCGCAATAGTGCAGAGTTATCTCAAAGAAAGGGGCCACGGTGTTTCTGTATCTCTATTATGTTGGTGCGGCTTCGGAACTTTTAAATATCTTGATATATCTCGAGAACTACGCGTCTGATCAAAAAATATCATAGAACATAAAAAGTAGGAAACTTAATTCTCTACAAAAACGGTCTCTTAACATTTTGCCATGACTCGCTTCGTTTCCGAGATATTTGCAGATATATCTCAAGGGAAGGGGCCTGACGGACATATTTCGAGATATTTCTTCTTCTTGTTGTTCTTCTTCTGCACAGCTAAGCTGGAAGTGGCATTTGCGGCTCGCACTAGTGCACAGTTATCTCAAAGAAAGGGGCCACGGTGTTTCTGTATCTCTATTATGTTGGTGCGTCTTCGGAACTTTTAAATATCTTGATATATCTCGAGAACTACGCTTCTGATCAAAAAATATCATAGAACGTAAATTGTAGGAAACTTAATTCTCTACAAAAAAGGTCTCTTAACATTTTGCCATACCTCGCTTCGTTTCCGAGATATTTGCAGATTTATCTCAAGGGAAGGGGCCTGACGGACATATTTCGAGATATTTCTTCTTCTTGTTGTTCTTCTTCTGCACAGCTAAGCTGGAAGTGGCATTTGCAGCTCGCAATAGTGCAGAGTTATCTCAAAGAAAGGGGCCACGGTGTTTCTGTACCTCTATTATGTTGGTGCAGCTTCGGAGCTTTAAATATCTTGATATATCTCGAGAACTACGCATCTGATCAAAAAATATCATAGAACATAAAAAGTAGGAAACTAAATTCTCTACAAAAAAGGTCTCTTAACGTTTTGCAATAGATCGCTTCGTTTCCGAGATATTTGCAGATTTATCTCAAGGGAAGGGTCCTGACGGACATATTTCGAGATATTTCTTCTTCTTGTTGTTCTTCTTCTGCACAGCTAAACTGGAAGTGGCATTTCCAGCTCGCAATAGTGCAGAGTTATCCCAAAGAAAGGGGCCACGGTGTTTCTGTATCTCTATTATGTTGGTGCGGCTTCGGAACTTTTAAATATCTCGATATATCTCGAAAACTACGCTTCTGATCAAAAAATATCAGAGAACGTAAATTGTAGGAAACATAATTCTCTACAAAAAAGGTCTCTTAACATTTTGCCATAGCTCGCTTCGTTTCCGAGATATTTGCAGATTTATCTCAAGGGAAGGGGCCTGACGGACATATTTCGAGATATTTCTTCGTCTTGTTGTTCTTCTTCTGCACAGCTAAGCTGGAAGTGGCATTTGCAGCTCGCAATAGTGCAGAGTTATCTCAAAGAAAGGGGCCACGGTGTTTCTGTATCTCTATTATGTTGGTGCGGCTTCGGAACTTTTAAATATCTTGATATATCTCGAGAACTACGCATCTGATCAAAAAATATCATAGAACATAAAAAGTAGGAAACCTAATTTTCTACAGAAAAGGTCTCTTAACATTTTGCCGTAGCTCGCTTCGTTTCCGAGATATTTGCAGATTTATCTCAAGGGAAGGGGCCTGACGGACATATTTCGAAGTATTTCTTATTCTTGTTGTTCTTCGTCTGCACAGCTAAGCTGGAAGTGGCATTTGCAGCTCGCAATAGTGCAGAGTTATCTCAAAGAAAGGGGCCACGGTGTTTCTGTACCTCTATTATGTTGGTGCAGCTTCGGAGCTTTTAAATATCTTGATATATCTCGAGAACTACGCATCTGATCCAAAAATGTCATAGAACATAAAAAGTAGGAAACTTAATTCTCTACAAAAAAGGTCTCTTAACGTTTTGCAATAGCTCGCTTCGTTTCCGAGATATTTGCAGATATATCTCAAGGGAAGGGTCCTGACGGACATATTTCGAGATATTTCTTCTTCTTGTTGTTCTTCTTCTGCACAGCTAAACTGGAAGTGGCATTTCCAGCTCGCAATCGTGCAGAGTTATCTCAAAGAGAGGGGCCACGGTGTTTCTGTATCTCTATTATGTTGGTGCGGCTTCGGAACTTTTAAATATCTTAATATATCTCGAGAACTACGCCTCTGATCGAAAAATATCATAGAACATAAAAAGTAGGAAACTTAATTCTCTACAAAAAAGGTCTCTTAACATTTTGCCATAGCTCGCTTCGTTTCCGAGATATTTGCAGATTTATCTCAAAAGAAGGGGCCTGACGGACATATTTCGAGATATTTCTTCTTTTTGTTGTTCTTCTTCTGCACAGCTAAGCTGGAAGTGGCATTTGCAGCTCGCAATAGTGCAGAGTTATCTCAAAGAAAGGGGCCACGGTGTTTCTGTATCTCTATTATGTTGGTGCGGCTTCGGATTTTTTAAATATCTTGATATATCTCGAGAACTACGCATCCGATCAAAAAATATCATAGAGCATAAAAAGTAGGAAACTTAATTCTCTACAAAAAAGTTCTCTTAACATTTTGCGATAGCTCGCTTCGTTTCCGAGATATTTGCAGATTTATCTCAAGGGAAGGGGCCTGACGGACATATTTCGAAATATTTCTTATTCTTGTTGTTCTTCTTCTGCACAGCTAAGCTGGAAGTGGCATTTCCAGCTCGCAATAGTGCACAGTTATCCCAAAGAAAGGGGCCACGGTGTTTCTGTATCTCTATTATGTTGGTGCGGCTTCGGAACTTTTAAATATCTCGATATATCTCGAAAACTACGCTTCTGATCAAAAAATATCATAGAACATAAATTGTAGGAAACATAATTCTCTACAAAAAAGGTCTCTTAACATTTTGCCATAGCTCGCTTCGTTTCCGAGATATTTGCAGATTTATCTCAAGGGAAGGGGCCTGACGGACATATTTCGAGATATTTCTTCTTCTTGTTGTTCTTCTTCTGCACAGCTAAGCTGGAAGTGGCATTTGCAGCTCGCAATAGTGCAGAGTTATCGCAAAGAAAGGGGCTACGGTGTTTCTGTATCTCTATTATGTTGGTGCGGCTTCGGAACTTTTAAATATCTTAATATATCTCGAGAACTACGCCTCTGATCGAAAAATATCATAGAACATAAAAAGTAGGAAACTTAATTCTCTACAAAAAAGGTCTCTTAACATTTTGCCATAGCTCGCTTCGTTTCCGAGATATTTGCAGATTTATCTCAAAAGAAGGGGCCTGACGGACATATTTCGAGATATTTCTTCTTCTTGTTGTTCTTCTTCTGCACAGCTAAGCTGGAAGTGGCATTTGCAGCTCGCAATAGTGCAGAGTTATCGCAAAGAAAGGGGCCACGGTGTTTCTGTATCTCTATTATGTTGGTGCGGCTTCGGAACTTTTAAATATCTTGATATATCTCGAGAACTACGCATCTGATCAGAAAATATCATAGAACATAAAAAGTAGGAAACTTAATTCTCTACAAAAAAGGTCTCTTAACATTTTCCCATAACTGGCATCGTTTCCGAGATATTTGCAGATTTATCTCAAGGGAAGGGGCCTGACGGACATATTTCGAGATATTTCTTCTTCTTGTTGTTCTTCTTCTACACAGCTAAGCTGGAAGTGGCATTTGCAGCTCGCAATAGTGCAGAGTTATCGCAAAGAATGGGGCCACGGTGTTTCTGTATCTCTATTATGTTGGTGCGGCTTCGGAACCTTTAAATATCTTGATATATCTCGAGAACTACGCATCTGATCAAAAAATATCATAGAACATAAAAAGTAGGAAACCTAATTTTCTACAAAAAAGGTCTCTTAACATTTTGCCGTAGCTCGCTTCGTTTCCGAGATATTTGCAGATTTATCTCAAGGGAAGGGGCCTGACGGACATATTTCGAGATATTTCTTCTTCTTGTTGTTCTTCTTCTGCACAGCTAAGCTGGAAGTGGCATTTGCTGCGCGCAATAGTACAGAGTTATCTCAAAGAAAGGGGCCACGGTGTTTCTGTATCTCTATTATGTTGGTGCGGCTTCGGAACTTTTAAATATCTTGATATATCTCGAGAACTACGCATCTGATCAAGAAATATCATAAAACATAAAAAGTAGAAAACTTAATTCTCTACAAAAAAGGTCTCTTAACATTTTCCCATAGCTGGCATCGTTTCCGAGATATTTGCAGATTTAGCTCAAGGGAAGGGGCCTGACGGACATATTCCGAGATATTTCTTCTTCTTGTTGTTCCTCTTCTGCACAGCTAAGCTGGAAGTGGCATTTGCAGGTCGCAATAGTGCAGAGTTATCTCAAAGAAAGGGGCCACGGTGTTTCTGCATCTCTATTATGTTGGTGCGGCTTCGGAACTTTTAAATATCTCGATATATCTCGAAAACTACGCTTCTGATCAAAAAATATCAGAGAGCGTAAATTGTAGGAAACATAATTCTCTACAAAAAAGGTCTCTTAACATTTTGCCGTAGCTCGCTTCGTTTCCGAGATATTTGCAGATTTATCTCAAGGGAAGGGGCCTGACGGACATATTTCGAAATATTTCTTATTCTTGTTGTGCTTCTTCTGCACAGCTAAGCTGGAAGTGGCATTTGCAGCTCGCAATAGTGCAGAGTTATCTCAAAGAAAGGGGCCACGGTGTTTCTGTACCTCTATTATGTTGGTGCAGCTTCGGAGCTTTTAAATATCTTGATATATCTCGAGAACTACGCATCTGATCAAAAAATATCATAGAACATAAAAAGTAGGAAACTTAATTCTCTACAAAAAAGGTCTTTTAACGTTTTGCAATAGCTCGCTTCGTTTCCGAGATATTTGCAGATTTATCTCAAGGGAAGGGTCCTGACGGACATATTTCGAGATATTTCTTCTTCTTGTTGTTCTTCTTCTGCACAGCTAAACTGGAAGTGGCATTTCCAGCTCGCAATCATGCAGAGTTATCTCAAAGAGAGGGGCCACGGTGTTTCTGTATCTCTATTATGTTGGTGCGGCTTCGGAACTTTTAAATATCTTGATATATCTCGAGAACTACGCCTCTGATCGAAAAATATCATAGAACATAAAAAGTAGGAAACTTAATTCTCTACAAAAAAGGTCTCTTAACATTTTGCCATAGCTCGCTTCGTTTCCGAGATATTTGCAGATTTATCTCAAGGGAAGGGGCCTGACGGACATATTTCGAGATATTTCTTCTTCTTGTTGTTCTTCTTCTGCACAGCTAAGCTGGAAGTGGCATTTGCAGCTCGCAATAGTGCAGAGTTATCGCAAAGAAAGGGGCTACGGTGTTTCTGTATCTCTATTATGTTGGTGCGGCTTCGGAACTTTTAAATATCTTAATATATCTCGAGAACTACGCCTCTGATCGAAAAATATCATAGAACATAAAAAGTAGGAAACTTAATTCTCTACAAAAAAGGTCTCTTAACATTTTGCCATAGCTCGCTTCGTTTCCGAGATATTTGCAGATTTATCTCAAAAGAAGGGGCCTGACGGACATATTTCGAGATATTTCTTCTTCTTGTTGTTCTTCTTCTGCACAGCTAAGCTGGAAGTGGCATTTGCAGCTCGCAATAGTGCAGAGTTATCGCAAAGAAAGGGGCCACGGTGTTTCTGTATCTCTATTATGTTGGTGCGGCTTCGGAACCTTTAAATATCTTGATATATCTCGAGAACTACGCATCTGATCAAAAAATATCATAGAACATAAAAAGTAGGAAACCTAATTTTCTACAAAAAAGGTCTCTTAACATTTTGCCGTGGCTCGCTTCGTTTCCGAGATATTTGCAGATTTATCTCAAGGGAAGGGGCCTGACGGACATATTTCGAGATATTTCTTCTTCTTGTTGTTCTTCTTCTGCACAGCTAAGCTGGAAGTGGCATTTGCTGCGCGCAATAGTGCAGAGTTATCTCAAAGAAAGGGGCCACGGTGTTTCTGTATCTCTATTATGTTGGTGCAGCTTCGGAGCTTTTAAATATCTTGATATATCTCGAGAACTACGCATCTGATCAAAAAATATCGTAGAACATAAAAAGTAGGAAACTTAATTCTCTACAAATAAGGTCTCTAAACATTTTGCCATAGCTCGCTTGGTTTCCGAGATATTTGCAGATTTATCTCAAGGGAAGGGGCCTGACGGACATATTTCGAGATATTCCTTCTTCTTGTTGTTCTTCTTCTGCACAGCTAAGCTGGAAGTGGCATTTGCAGCTCGCAATAGTGCAGAGTTATCTCAAAGAAAGGGGCCACGGTGTTTCTGTACCTCTATTATGTTGGTGCAGCTTCGGAGCTTTTAAATATCTTGATATATCTCGAGAACTACGCATCTGATCAAAAAATATCATAGAACATAAAAAGTAGGAAACTTAATTCTCTACAAAAATGGTCTCTTAACATTTTGCCATAGCTCGCTTCGTTTCCGAGATATTTGCAGATTTATCTCAAGGGAAGGGGCCTGACGGACATATTTCGAGATATTTCTTCTTCTTGTTGTTCTTCTTCTGCACAGCTAAGCTGGAAGTGGCATTTGCAGCTCGCAGTAGTGCAGAGTTATCTCAAAGAAAGGGGCCACGGTGTTTCTGTATCTCTATTATGTTGGTGCAGCTTCGGAGCTTTTAAATATCTTGATATATCTCGAGAACTACGCATCTGATCAAAAAATATCGTAGAACATAAAAAGTAGGAAACTTAATTCTCTACAAATAAGGTCTCTAAACATTTTGCCATAGCTCGCTTGGTTTCCGAGATATTTGCAGATTTATCTCAAGGGAAGGGGCCTGACGGACATATTTCGAGATATTCCTTCTTCTTGTTGTTCTTCTTCTGCACAGCTAAGCTGGAAGTGGCATTTGCAGCTCGCAATAGTGCAGAGTTATCTCAAAGAAAGGGGCCACGGTGTTTCTGTACCTCTATTATGTTGGTGCAGCTTCGGAGCTTTTAAATATCTTGATATATCTCGAGAACTACGCATCTGATCAAAATATATCATAGAACATAAAAAGTAGGAAACTTAATTCTCTACAAAAAAGGTCTCTTTACATTTTCCCATAGCTGGCATCGTTTCCGAGATATTTGCAGATTTATCTCAAGGGAAGGGGCCTGACGGACATATTTCGAGATATTTCTTCTTCTTGTTGTTCTTCTTCTGCACAGCTAAGCTGGAAGTGGCATTTGCGGCTCGCACTATTGCAGAGTTATCTCAAAGAAAGGGGCCACGGTGTTTCTGTATCTCTATTATGTTGGTGCGGCTTCGGAACTTTTAAATATCTCGATATATCTCGAAAACTACGCTTCTGATCAAAAAATATCATAGAACCTAAATTGTAGGAAACATAATTCTCTACAAAAAAGGTCTCTCAACATTTTGCCATAGCTCGCTTCGTTTCCGAGATATTTGCAGATATATCTCAAGGGCAGGGGCCTGACGGACATATTTCGAGATATTTCTTCTTCTTGTTGTTCTTCTTCTGCACAGCTAAGCTGGAAGTGGCATTTGCAGCTCGCAATAGTGCAGAGTTATCGCAAAGAAAGGGGCTACGGTGTTTCTGTATCTCTATTATGTTGGTGCGGCTTCGGAACTTTTAAATATCTTGATATATCTCGAGAACTACGCATCTGATCAAAAAATATCATAGAACACAAAAAGTAGGAAACCTAATTTTCTACAAAAAAGGTCTCTTAACATTTTGCCGTAGCTCGCTTCGTTTCCGAGATATTTGCAGATTTATCTCAAGGGAAGGGGCCTGACGGACATATTTCGAAATATTTCTTATTCTTGTTGTTCTTCTTCTGCACAGCTAAGCTGGAAGTGGCATTTGCAGCTCGCAATAGTGCAGAGTTATCTCAAAGAAAGGGGCCACGGTGTTTCTGTACCTCTATTATGTTGGTGCAGCTTCGGAGCTTTTAAATATCTTGATATATCTCGAGAACTACGCATCTGATCAAAAAATATCGTAGAACATAAAAAGTAGGAAACTTAATTCTCTACAAATAAGGTCTCTAAACATTTTGCCATAGCTCGCTTGGTTTCCGAGATATTTGCAGATTTATCTCAAGGGAAGGGGCCTGACGGACATATTTCGAGATATTCCTTCTTCTTGTTGTTCTTCTTCTGCACAGCTAAGCTGGAAGTGGCATTTGCAGCTCGCAATAGTGCAGAGTTATCTCAAAGAAAGGGGCCACGGTGTTTCTGTACCTCTATTATGTTGGTGCAGCTTCGGAGCTTTTAAATATCTTGATATATCTCGAGAACTACGCATCTGATCAAAATATATCATGGAACATAAAAAGTAGGAAACTTAATTCTCTACAAAAAAGGTCTCTTTACATTTTCCCATAGCTGGCATCGTTTCCGAGATATTTGCAGATTTAGCTCAAGGGAAGGGGCCTGACGGACATATTCCGAGATATTTCTTCTTCTTGTTGTTCCTCTTCTGCACAGCTAAGCTGGAAGTGGCATTTGCAGGTCGCAATAGTGCAGAGTTATCTCAAAGAAAGGGGCCACGGTGTTTCTGTATCTCTATTATGTTGGTGCGGCTTCGGAACTTTTAAATATCTCGATATATCTCGAAAACTACGCTTCTGATCAAAAAATATCAGAGAACGTAAATTGTAGGAAACATAATTCTCTACAAAAAAGGTCTCTTAACATTTTGCCATAGCTCGCTTCGTTTCCCAGATATTTGCAGATTTATCTCAAGGGAAGGGGCCTGACGGACATATTTCGAGATATTTCTTCTTCTTGTTGTTCTTCTTCTGCACAGCTAAGCTGGAAGTGGCATTTGCAGCTCGCAATAGTGCAGAGTTATCTCAAAGAAAGGGGCCACGGTGTTTCTGTATCTCTATTATGTTGGTGCGGCTTCGGAACTTTTAAATATCTTGATATATCTCGAGAACTACGCATCTGATCAAAAAATGTCGTAGAACATAAAAAGTAGGAAACTTAATTCTCTACAAATAAGATCTCTAAACATTTTGCCATAGCTCGCTTGGTTTCCGAGATATTTGCAGATTTATCTCAAGGGAAGGGGCCTGACGGACATATTTCGAGATATTCCTTCTTCTTGTTGTTCTTCTTCTGCACAGCTAAGCTGGAAGTGGCATTTGCAGCTCGCAATAGTGCAGAGTTACCTCAAAGAAAGGGGCCACGGTGTTTCTGTATCTCTATTATGTTGGTGCCGCTTCGGAACTTTTAAATATCAGGATATATCTCGAGAACTACGCATCTGATCAAAAAATATCATAGAACATAAAAAGTAGGAAACTTAATTCTCTACAAAAATGGTCTCTTAACATTTTGCCATAGCTCGCTTCGTTTCCGAGATATTTGCAGATTTATCTCAAGGGAAGGGGCCTGACGGACATATTTCGAGATATTTCTTCTTCTTGTTGTTCTTCTTCTGCACAGCTAAGCTGGAAGTGGCATTTGCAGCTCGCAGTAGTGCAGAGTTATCTCAAAGAAAGGGGCCACGGTGTTTCTGTATCTCTATTATGTTGGTGCGGCTTCGGAACTTTCAAATATCTTGATATATCTCGAGAACTACGCATCTGATCAGAAAATATCATAGAACACAAAAAGTAGGAAACTTAATTCTCTACAAAAAAGGTCTCTTAACATTTTGCCATAGCTCGCTTCGTTTCCGAGATATTTGCAGATTTATCTCAAGGGAAGGGGCCTGACGGACATATTTCGAGATATTTCTTCTTCTTGTTGTTCTTCTTCTGCACAGCTAAGCTGGAAGTGGCATTTGCAGCGCGCAATAGTGCAGAGTTATCTCAAAGAAAGGGGCCACGGTGTTTCTGTATCTCTATTATGTTGGTGCGGCTTCGGAACTTTTAAATATCTTGATATATCTCGAGAACTACGCATCTGTTCAAAAAATATCATAGAACATAAAAAGTAGGAATCCTAATTTTCTACAAAAAAGGTCTCTTAACATTTTGCCGTAGCTCGCTTCGTTTCCGAGATATTTGCAGATTTATCTCAAGGGAAGGGGCCTGACGGACATATTTCGAAATATTTCTCATTCTTGTTGTTCTTCTTCTGCACAGCTAAGCTGGAAGTGGCATTTGCAGCTCGCAATAGTGCAGAGTTATCTCAAAGAAAGGGGCCACGGTGTTTCTGTACCTCTATTATGTTGGTGCAGCTTCGGAGCTTTTAAATATCTTGATATATCTCGAGAACTACGCATCTGATCAAAAAATATCGTAGAACATAAAAAGTAGGAAACTTAATTCTCTACAAATAAGGTCTCTAAACATTTTGCCATAGCTCGCTTGGTTTCCGAGATATTTGCAGATTTATCTCAAGGGAAGGGGCCTGACGGACATGTTTCGAGATATTCCTTCTTCTTGTTGTTCTTCTTCTGCACAGCTAAGCTGGAAGTGGCATTTGCAGCTCGCAATAGTGCAGAGTTATCTCAAAGAAAGGGGCCACGGTGTTTCTGTACCTCTATTATGTTGGTGCAGCTTCGGAGCTTTTAAATATCTTGATATATCTCGAGAACTACGCTTCTGATCAAAAAATATCAGAGAACGTAAATTGTAGGAAACATAATTCTCTACAAAAAAGGTCTCTTAACATTTTGCCATAGCTCGCTTCGTTTCCGAGATATTTGCAGATTTATCTCAAGGGAAGGGGCCTGACGGACATATTTCGAGATATTTCTTCTTCTTGTTGTTCTTCTTCTGCACAGCTAAACTGGAAGTGGCATTTGCAGCTCGCAATAGTGCAGAGTTATCTCAAAGAAAGGGGCCACGGTGTTTCTGTACCTCTATTATGTTGGTGCAGCTTCGGAGCTTTTAAATATCTTGATATATCTCGAGAACTACGCATCTGATCAAAAAATATCATAGAACATAAAAAGTAGGAAACTTAATTCTCTACATAAAAGGTCTTTTAACGTTTTGCAATAGCTCGCTTCGTTTCCGAGATATTTGCAGATTTATCTCAAGGGAAGGGTCCTGACGGACATATTTCGAGATATTTCTTCTTCTTGTTGTTCGTCTTCTGCACAGCTAAACTGGAAGTGGCATTTCCAGCTCCCAATCATGCAGAGTTATCTCAAAGAGAGGGGCCACGGTGTTTCTGTATCTCTATTATGTTAGTGCGGCTTCGGAACTTTTAAATATCTTGATATATCTCGAGAACTACGCATCTGATCAAAAAATATCGTAGAACATAAAAAGTAGGAAACCTAATTTTCTACAAAAAAGGTCTCTTAACATTTTGCCGTAGCTCGCTTCGTTTCCGAGATATTTGCAGATTTATCTCAAGGGAAGGGGCCTGACGGACATATTTCGAGATATTTCTTCTTCTTGTTGTTCTTCTTCTGCACAGCTAAGCTGGAAGTGGCATTTGCAGCGCGCAATAGTGCAGAGTTATCTCAAAGAAACGGGCCACGGTGTTTCTGTATCTCTATTATGTTGGTGCGGCTTCGGAACTTTTAAATATCTTGATATATCTCGAGAACTACGCATCTGATCAAAAAATATCATAGAACATAAAAAGTAGGAAACTTAATTCTCTACAAAAAAGGTCTCTTAACATTTTCCCATAACTGGCATCGTTTCCGAGATATTTGCAGATTTATCTCAAGGGAAGGGGCCTGACGGACATATTTCGAGATATTTCTTCTTCTTGTTGTTCTTCTTCTGCACAGCTAAGCTGGAAGTGGTATTTGCAGCTCGCAATAGTGCAGAGTTATCGCAAAGAAAGGGGCCACGGTGTTTCTGTATCTCTATTATGTTGGTGCGGCTTCGGAACTTTTAAATATCTTGATATATCTCGAGAACTACGCATCTGATCAAAAAATATTATAGAACATAAAAAGTAGGAAACCTAATTTTCTACAAAAAAGGTCTCTTAACATTTTGCCGTAGCTCGCTTCGTTTCCGAGATATTTGCAGATTTATCTCAAGGGAAGGGGCCTGACGGACATATTTCGAGATATTTCTTCTTCTTGTTGTTCTTCTTCTGCACAGCTAAGCTGGAAGTGGCATTTGCAGCGCGCAATAGTGCAGAGTTATCTCAAAGAAACGGGCCACGGTGTTTCTGTATCTCTATTATGTTGGTGCGGCTTCGGAACTTTTAAATATCTTGATATATCTCGAGAACTACGCATCTGATCAAAAAATATCATAGAACATAAAAAGTAGGAAACTTAATTCTCTACAAAAAAGGTCTCTTAACATTTTCCCATAACTGGCATCGTTTCCGAGATATTTGCAGATTTATCTCAAGGGAAGGGGCCTGACGGACATATTTCGAGATATTTCTTCTTCTTGTTGTTCTTCTTCTGCACAGCTAAGCTGGAAGTGGCATTTGCAGCTCGCAATAGTGCAGAGCTATCGCAAAGAAAGGGGCCACGGTGTTTCTGTATCTCTATATTGTTGGTGCGGCTTCGGAACTTTTAAATATCTTGATATATCTCGAGAACTACGCATCTGATCAAAAAATATCATAGAACATAAAAAGTAGGAAACCTAATTTTCTACAAAAAAGGTCTCTTAACATTTTGCCGTAGCTCGCTTCGTTTCCGAGATATTTGCAGATTTATCTCAAGGGAAGGGGCCTGACGGACATATTTCGAGATATTTCTTCTTCTTGTTGTTCTTCTTCTGCACAGCTAAGCTGGAAGTGGCATTTGCAGCTCGCAATAGTGCAGAGTTATCTCAAAGAAAGGGGCCACGGTGTTTCTGTATCTCTATTATGTTGGTGCGGCTTCGGAACTTTTAAATAACTTGATATATCTCGAGAACTACGCATCTGATCAAAAAATATCGTAGAACATAAAAAGTAGGAAACTTAATTCTCTACAAATAAGGTCTAAAAAAAACATTTTGCCATAGCTCGCTTGGTTTCCGAGATATTTGCAGATTTATCTCAAGGGAAGGGGCCTGACGGACATATTTCGAGATATTCCTTCTTCTTGTTGTTCTTCTTCTGCACAGCTAAGCTGGAAGTGGCATTTGCAGCTCGCAATAGTGCAGAGTTACCTCAAAGAAAGGGGCCACGGTGTTTCTGTATCTCTATTATGTTGGTGCCGCTTCGGAACTTTTAAATATCAGGATATATATCGAGAACTACGCATCTGATCAAAAAATATCATAGAACATAAAAAGTAGGAAACTTAATTCTCTACAAAAATGGTCTCTTAACATTTTGCCATAGCTCGCTTCGTTTCCGAGATATTTGCAGATTTATCTCAAGGGAAGGGGCCTGACGGACATATTTCGAAATATTTCTTATTCTTGTTGTTCTTCTTCTGCACAGCTAAGCTGGAAGTGGCATTTGCAGCTCGCATTAGTGCAGAGTTATCTCAAAGAAAGGGGCCACGGTGTTTCTGTACCTCTATTATGTTGGTGCAGCTTCGGAGCTTTTAAATATCTTGATATATCTCGAGAACTACGCATCTGATCAAAAAATATCATAGAACATAAAAAGTAGGAAACTTAATTCTCTACAAAAAAGGTCTCTTAACATTTTCCCATAGCTGGCATCGTTTCCGAGATATTTGCAGATTTAGCTCAAGGGAAGGGGCCTGACGGACATATTCCGAGATATTTCTTCTTCTTGTTGTTCCCCTTCTGCACAGCTAAGCTGGAAGTGGCATTTGCAGGTCGCAATAGTGCAGAGTTATCTCAAAGAAAGGGGCCACGGTGTTTCTGTATCTCTATTATGTAGGTGCGGCTTCGGAACTTTTAAATATCTCGATATATCTCGAAAACTACGCATCTGATCAAAAAATATTATAGAACATAAAAAGTAGGAAACCTAATTTTCTACAAAAAAGGTCTCTTAACATTTTGCAGTAGCTCGCTTCGTTTCCGAGATATTTGCAGATTTATCTCAAGGGAAGGGGCCTGAAGGACATATTTCGAGATATTTCTTCTTCTTGTTGTTCTTCTTCTGCACAGCTAAGCTGGAAGTGGCATTTGCAGCGCGCAATAGTGCGGAGTTATCTCAAAGAAACGGGCCACGGTGTTTCTGTATCTCTATTATGTTGGTGCGGCTTCGGAACTTTTAAATATCTTGATATATCTCGAGAACTACGCATCTGATCAAAAAATATCATAGAACATAAAAAGTAGGAAACTTAATTCTCTACAAAAAAGGTCTCTTAACATTTTCCCATAACTGGCATCGTTTCCGAGATATTTGCAGATTTATCTCAAGGGAAGGGGCCTGACGGACATATTTCGAGATATTTCTTCTTCTTGTTGTTCTTCTTCTGCACAGCTAAGCTGGAAGTGGCATTTGCAGCTCGCAATAGTGCAGAGTTATCGCAAAGAAAGGGGCCACGGTGTTTCTGTATCTCTATATTGTTGGTGCGGCTTCGGAACTTTTAAATATCTTGATATATCTCGAGAACTACGCATCTGATCAAAAAATATCATAGAACATAAAAAGTAGGAAACCTAATTTTCTACAAAAAAGGTCTCTTAACATTTTGCCGTAGCTCGCTTCGTTTCCGAGATATTTGCAGATTTATCTCAAGGGAAGGGGCCTGACGGACATATTTCGAGATATTTCTTCTTCTTGTTGTTCTTCTTCTGCACAGCTAAGCTGGAAGTGGCATTTGCAGCTCGCAATAGTGCAGAGTTATCTCAAAGAAAGGGGCCACGGTGTTTCTGTATCTCTATTATGTTGGTGCGGCTTCGGAACTTTTAAATATCTTGATATATCTCGAGAACTACGCATCTGATCAAAAAATATCGTAGAACATAAAAAGTAGGAAACTTAATTCTCTACAAATAAGGTCTCTAAACATTTTGCCATAGCTCGCTTGGTTTCCGAGATATTTGCAGATTTATCTCAAGGGAAGGGGCCTGACGGACATATTTCGAGATATTCCTTCTTCTTGTTGTTCTTCTTCTGCACAGCTAAGCTGGAAGTGGCATTTGCAGCTCGCAATAGTGCAGAGTTACCTCAAAGAAAGGGGCCACGGTGTTTCTGTATCTCTATTATGTTGGTGCCGCTTCGGAACTTTTAAATATCAGGATATATCTCGAGAACTACGCATCTGATCAAAAAATATCATAGAACATAAAAAGTAGGAAACTTAATTCTCTACAAAAATGGTCTCTCAACATTTTGCCGTAGCTCGCTTCGTTTCCGAGATATTTGCAGATTTATCTCAAGGGAAGGGGCCTGACGGACATATTTCGAGATATTTCTTCTTCTTGTTGTTCTTCTTCTGCACAGCTAAGCTGGAAGTGGCATTTGCAGCGCGCAATAGTGCAGAGTTATCTCAAAGAAACGGGCCACGGTGTTTCTGTATCTCTATTATGTTGGTGCGGCTTCGGAACTTTTAAATATCTTGATATATCTCGAGAACTACGCATCTGATCAAAAAATATCATAGAACATAAAAAGTAGGAAACTTAATTCTCTACAAAAAAGGTCTCTTAACATTTTCCCATAACTGGCATCGTTTCCGAGATATTTGCAGATTTATCTCAAGGGAAGGGGCCTGACGGACATATTTCGAGATATTTCTTCTTCTTGTTGTTCTTCTTCTGCACAGCTAAGCTGGAAGTGGCATTTGCAGCTCGCTATAGTGCAGAGTTATCTCAAAGAAACGGGCCACGGTGTTTCTGTATCTCTATTATGTTGGTGCAGCTTCGGAGCTTTTGAATATCTTGATATATCTCGAGAACTACGCATCTGATCAAAAAATATCATAGAACATAAAAAGTAGGAAACTTAATTCTCTACAAAAAAGGTCTTTTAACGTTTTGCAATAGCTCGCTTCGTTTCCGAGATATTTGCAGATTTATCTCAAGGGAAGGGTCCTGACGGACATATTTCGAGATATTTCTTCTTCTTGTTGTTCTTCTTCTGCACAGCTAAGCTGGAAGTGGCATTTGCAGCTCGCAATAGTGCAGAGTTATCTCAAAGAAAGGGGCCACGGTGTTTCTGTATCTCTATTATGTTGGTGCGGCTTCGGAACGTTTAAATATCTTGATATATCTCGAGAACTACGCATCTGATCAAAAAATATCATAGAACATAAAAAATAGGAAACCTAATTTTCTACAAAAAAAGTCTCTTAACATTTTGCCGTAGCTCGCTTCGTTTCCGAGATATTTGCAGATTTATCTCAAGGGAAGGGGCCTGACGGACATATTTCGAGATATTTCTTCTTCTTGTTGTTCTTCTTCTGCACAGCTAAACTGGAAGTGGCATTTCCAGCTCGCAATCGTGCAGAGTTATCTCAAAGAGAGGGGCCACGGTGTTTCTGTATCTCTATTATGTTGGTGCGGCTTCGGAACTTTTAAATATCTTGATATATCTCGAGAACTACGCCTCTGATCGAAAAATATCATAGAACATAAAAAGTAGGAAACTTAATTCTCTACAAAAAAGGTCTCTTAACATTTTGCCATAGCTCGCTTCGTTTCCGAGATATCTGCAGATTCATCTCAAGGGAAGGGGCCTGACGGACATATTTCGAGATATTTCTTCTTCTTGTTGTTCTTCTTCTGCACAGCTAAGCTGGAAGTGGCATTTGCAGCTCGCAATAGTGCAGAGTTATCGCAAAGAAAGGGGCCACGGTGTTTCTGTATCTCTATTATGTTGGTGCAGCTTCGGAGCTTTTAAATATCTTGATATATCTCGAGAACTACGCATCTGATCAAAAAATATCATAGAACATAAAAAGTAGGAATCCTAATTTTCTACAAAAAAGGTCTCTTAACATTTTGCCGTAGCTCGCTTCGTTTCCGAGATATTTGCAGATTTATCTCAAGGGAAGGGGCCTGACGGACATATTTCCAGATATTTCTTCTTCTTGTTGCTCTTCTACTGCATAGCTAAGCTGGAAGTGGCATTTGCAGCTCGCAATAGTGCAGAGTTATCTCAAAGAAAGGGGCCACGGTGTTTCTGTATCTCTATTATGTTGGTGCGGCTTCGGAACATTTTAAATATCTTGATATATCTCGAGAACTACGCCTCTGATCGAAAAATATCATAGAACATAAAAAGTAGGAAACATAATTCTCTACAAAAAAGGTCTCTTAACATTTTGCCATAGCTCGCTTCGTTTCCGAGATATTTGCAGATTTATCTCAAGGGAAGGGTCCTGACGGACATATTTCGAGATATTTCTTCTTCTTGTTGTTCGTCTTCTGCACAGCTAAACTGGAAGTGGCATTTCCAGCTCGCAATCATGCAGAGTTATCTCAAAGAGAGGGGCCACGGTGTTTCTGTATCTCTATTATGTTGGTGCGGCTTCGGAACTTTTAAATATCTTGATATATCTCGAGAACTACGCCTCTGATCGAAAAATATCATAGAACATAAAAAGTAGGAAACTTAATTCTCTACAAAAAAGGTCTCTTAACATTTTGCCATAGCTCGCTTCGTTTCCGAGATATTTGCAGATTTATCTCAAGGGAATGGGCCTGACGGACATATTTCGGGATATTTCTTCCTCTTGTTGTTCTTCTTCTGCACAGCTAAGCTGGAAGTGGCATTTGCGGCTCGCACTAGTGCAGAGTTATCTCAAAGAAAGGGGCCACGGTGTTTCTGTATCTCTATTATGTTGGTGCGGCTTCGGAACTTTTAAATATCTCGATATATCACGAAAACTACGCTTCTGATCAAAAAATATCATAGAACGTAAATTGTAGCAAACATAATTCTCTACAAAAAAGGTCTCTTAATATTTTGCCATAGCTCGCTTCGTTTCCGAGATATTTGCAGATATATCTCAAGGGAAGGGGCCTGACGCGCATATTTCGAGATATTTCTTCTTCTTGTTGTTCTTCTTCTGCACAGCTAAGCTGGAAGTGGCATTTACAGCTCGCAATAGTGCAGAGTTATCTCAAAGAAAGGGGCCACGGTGTTTCTGTATCTCTATTATGTTGGTGCGGCTTCGGAACTTTTAAATATCTTGATATATCTCGAGAACTACGCATCCGATCAAAAAATATCGTAGAACACAAAAAGTAGGAAACTTAATTCTCTACAAATAAGGTCTCTAAACATTTTGCCATAGCTCGCTTGGTTTCCGAGATATTTGCAGATTTATCTCAAGGGAAGGGGCCTGACGGACATATTTCGAAATATTTCTTCTTCTTGTTGTTCCTCTTCTGCACAGCTAAGCTGGAAGTGGCATTTGCAGGTCGCAATAGTGCAGAGTTATCTCAAAGAAAGGGGCCACGGTGTTTCTGTATCTCTATTATGTTGGTGCGGCTTCGGAACTTTTAAATATCTCGATATATCTCGAAAACTACGCTTCTGATCAAAAAATATCAGAGAACGTAAATTGTAGGAAACATAATTCTCTACAAAAAAGGTCTCTTAACATTTTGCCATAGCTCGCTTCGTTTCCGAGATATTTGCAGATTTCTCTCAAGGGAAGGGGCCTGACGGACATATTTCGAGATATTTCTTCTTCTTGTTGTTCTTCTTCTGCACAGCTAAGCTGGAAGTGGCATTTGCAGCTCGCAATAGTGCAGAGTTATCTCAAAGAAAGGGGCCACGGTGTTTCTGTACCTCTATTATGTTGGTGCAGCTTCGGAGCTTTTAAATATCTTGATATATCTCGAGAACTACGCATCTGATCAAAAAATATCATAGAACATAAAAAGTAGGAAACTTAATTCTCTACAAAAAAGGTCTCTTAACATTTTCCCATAGCTGGCATCGTTTCCGAGATATTTGCAGATTTAGCTCAAGGGAAGGGGCCTGACGGACATATTCCGAGATATTTCTTTTTCTTGTTGTTCCTCTTCTGCACAGCTAAGCTGGAAGTGGCATTTGCAGGTCGCAATAGTGCAGTTATCTCAAAGAAAGGGGCCACGGTGTTTCTGTATCTCTATTATGTTGGTGCGGCTTCGGAACTTTTAAATATCTCGATATATCTCGAAAACTACGCTTCTGATCAAAAAATATTAGAGAACGTAAATTGTAGGAAACATAACTCTCTACAAAAAAGGTCTCTTAACATTTTGCCATAGCTCGCTTCGTTTCCGAGATATTTGCAGATTTATCTCAAGGGAAGGGGCCTGACGGACATATTTCGAGATATTTCTTCTTCTTGTTGTTCTTCTTCTGCACAGCTAAGCTGGAAGTGGCATTTGCAGCTCGCAATAGTGCAGAGTTATCTCAAAGAAAGGGGCCACGGTGTTTCTGTATCTCTATTATGTTGGTGCGGCTTCGGAACTTTTAAATATCTTGATATATCTCGAAAACTACGCATCTGATCAAAAAATATCGTAGAACATAAAAAGTAGGAAACTTAATTCTCTACAAATAAGGTCTCTAAACATTTTGCCATAGCTCGCTTGGTTTCCGAGATATTTGCAGATTTATCTCAAGGGAAGGGGCCTGACGGACATATTTCGAGATATTCCTTCTTCTTGTTGTTCTTCTTCTGCACAGCTAAGGTGGAAGTGGCATTTGCAGCTCGCAATAGTGCAGAGTTATCTCAAAGAAAGGGGCCACGGTGTTTCTGTATCTCTATTATGTTGGTGCGGCTTCGGAACTTTTAAATATCTTGATATATCTCGAGAACTACGCATCTGATCAAAAAATATCATAGAACATAAAAAGTAGGAAACCTAATTTTCTACAAAAAAGGTCTCTCAACATTTTGCCGTAGCTCGCTTCGTTTCCGAGATATTTGCAGATTTATCTCAAGGGAAGGGGCCTGACGGACATATTTCGAGATATTTCTTCTTCTTGTTGTTCTTCTTCTGCACAGCTAAGCTGGAAGTGGCATTTGCAGCTCGCTATAGTGCAGAGTTATCTCAAAGAAACGGGCCACGGTGTTTCTGTATCTCTATTATGTTGGTGCAGCTTCGGAGCTTTTGAATATCTTGATATATCTCGAGAACTACGCATCTGATCAAAAAATATCATAGAACATAAAAAGTAGGAAACTTAATTCTCTACAAAAAAGGTCTTTTAACGTTTTGCAATAGCTCGCTTCGTTTCCGAGATATTTGCAGATTTATCTCAAGGGAAGGGTCCTGACGGACATATTTCGAGATATTTCTTCTTCTTGTTGTTCTTCTTCTGCACAGCTAAGCTGGAAGTGGCATTTGCAGCTCGCAATAGTGCAGAGTTATCTCAAAGAAAGGGGCCACGGTGTTTCTGTATCTCTATTATGTTGGTGCGGCTTCGGAACGTTTAAATATCTTGATATATCTCGAGAACTACGCATCTGATCAAAAAATATCATAGAACATAAAAAATAGGAAACCTAATTTTCTACAAAAAAAGTCTCTTAACATTTTGCCGTAGCTCGCTCCGTTTCCGAGATATTTGCAGATTTATCTCAAGGGAAGGGGCCTGACGGACATATTTCGAGATATTTCTTCTTCTTGTTGTTCTTCTTCTGCACAGCTAAACTGGAAGTGGCATTTCCAGCTCGCAATCGTGCAGAGTTATCTCAAAGAGAGGGGCCACGGTGTTTCTGTATCTCTATTATGTTGGTGCGGCTTCGGAACTTTTAAATATCTTGATATATCTCGAGAACTACGCCTCTGATCGAAAAATATCATAGAACATAAAAAGTAGGAAACTTAATTCTCTACAAAAAAGGTCTCTTAACATTTTGCCATAGCTCGCTTCGTTTCCGAGATATCTGCAGATTCATCTCAAGGGAAGGGGCCTGACGGACATATTTCGAGATATTTCTTCTTCTTGTTGTTCTTCTTCTGCACAGCTAAGCTGGAAGTGGCATTTGCAGCTCGCAATAGTGCAGAGTTATCGCAAAGAAAGGGGCCACGGTGTTTCTGTATCTCTATTATGTTGGTGCAGCTTCGGAGCTTTTAAATATCTTGATATATCTCGAGAACTACGCATCTGATCAAAAAATATCATAGAACATAAAAAGTAGGAATCCTAATTTTCTACAAAAAAGGTCTCTTAACATTTTGCCGTAGCTCGCTTCGTTTCCGAGATATTTGCAGATTTATCTCAAGGGAAGGGGCCTGACGGACATATTTCCAGATATTTCTTCTTCTTGTTGCTCTTCTACTGCATAGCTAAGCTGGAAGTGGCATTTGCAGCTCGCAATAGTGCAGAGTTATCTCAAAGAAAGGGGCCACGGTGTTTCTGTATCTCTATTATGTTGGTGCGGCTTCGGAACATTTTAAATATCTTGATATATCTCGAGAACTACGCCTCTGATCGAAAAATATCATAGAACATAAAAAGTAGGAAACTTAATTCTCTACAAAAAAGGTCTCTTAACATTTTGCGATAGCTCGCTTGGTTCCCGAGATATTTGCAGATTTATCTCAAGGGAAGGGGCCTGACGGACATATTTCGAGATATTTCTTCTTCTTGTTGTTCTTCTTCTGCACAGCTAAGCTGGAAGTGGCATTTGCAGCTCGCAATAGTGCAGAGTTACCTCAAAGAAAGGGGCCACGGTGTTTCTGTATCTCTATTATGTTGGTGCCGCTTCGGAACTTTTAAATATCAGGATATATCTCGAGAACTACGCATCTGATCAAAAAATATCATAGAACATAAAAAGTAGGAATCCTAATTTTCTACAAAAAAGGTCTCTTAACATTTTGCCGTAGCTCGCTTCGTTTCCGAGATATTTGCAGATTTATCTCAAGGGAAGGGGCCTGACGGACATATTTCGAGATATTTCTTCTTCTTGTTGTTCTTCTTCTGCACAGCTAAGCTGGAAGTGGCATTTGCAGCTCGCAATAGTGCAGAGTTATCTCAAAGAAAGGGGCCACGGTGTTTCTGTATCTCTATTATGTTGGTGCGGCTTCGGAACTTTTAAATATCTTGATATATCTCGAGAACTACGCATCTGATCAAAAAATATCGTAGAACATAAAAAGTAGGAAACTTAATTCTCTACAAATAAGGTCTCTTAACATTTTGCGATAGCTCGCTTGGTTTCCGAGATATTTGCAGATTTATCTCAAGGGAAGGGGCCTGACGGACATATTTCGAGATATTTCTTCTTCTTGTTGTTCTTCTTCTGCACAGCTAAGCTGGAAGTGGCATTTGCAGCTCGCAATAGTGCAGAGTTACCTCAAAGAAAGGGGCCACGGTGGTTCTGTATCTCTATTATGTTGGTGCGGCTTCGGAACTTTTAAATATCTTGATATGTCTCGAGAACTACGCATCTGATCAAAAAATATCATAGAACATAAAAAGTGGGAAACTTAATTCTCTACAAAAAAGGTCTCTTAACATTTTGCCATAGCTCGCTTCGTTTCCGAGATATTTGCAGATTTATCTCAAGGGAAGGGGCCTGACGGACATACTTCGAGATATTTCTTCTTCTTGTTGTTCTTCTTCTGCACAGCTAAGCTGGAAGTGGCATTTGCAGCGCGCAATAGTGCAGAGTTATCTCAAAGAAAGGGGCCACGGTGTTTCTGTATCTCTATTATGTTGGTGCGGCTTCGGAACTTTTAAATATCTTGATATATCTCGAGAACTACGCATCTGTTCAAAAAATATCATAGAACGTAAAAAGTAGGAATCCTAATTTTCTACAAAAAAGGTCTCTTAACATTTTGCCATAGCTCGCTTGGTTTCCGAGATATTTGCAGATTTATCTCAAGGGAAGGGGCCTGACGGACATATTTCCAGATATTTCTTCTTCTTGTTGTTCTTCTTCTGCACAGCTAAGCTGGAAGTGGCATTTGCAGCTCGCAATAGTGCAGAGTTATCTCAAAGAAAGGGGCCACGGTGTTTCTGTATCGCTATTATGTTGGTGCGGCTTCGGAACTTTTAAATATCTTGATATATCTCGAGAACTACGCATCTGATCAAAAAATATCGTAGAACATAAAAAGTAGGAAACTTAATTCTCTACAAATAAGGTCTCTTAACATTTTGCGATAGCTCGCTTGGTTTCCGAGATATTTGCAGATTTATCTCAAGGGAAGGGGCCTGACGGACATATTTCGAGATATTTCTTCTTCTTGTTGTTCTTCTTCTGCACAGCTAAGCTGGAAGTGGCATTTGCGGCTCGCACTAGTGCAGAGTTATCTCAAAGAAAGGGGCCACGGTGTTTCTGTATCCCTATTATGTTGGTGCGGCTTCGGAACTTTTAAATATCTCGATATATCTCGAAAACTACGCTTCGGATCAAAAAATATCATAGAACATAAATAGTAGGAAACATAATTGTCTACAAAAAACGTCTCTTAACATTTTGCCATAGCTCGCTTCGTTTCCGAGATATGTGCAGATTTATCTCAAGGGAAGGGGCCTGACGGACATATTTCGAGATATTTCTTCTTCTTGTTGTTCTTCTTCTGCACAGCTAAGCTGGAAGTGGCATTTGCGGCTCGCACTAGTGCAGAGTTATCTCAAAGAAAGGGGCCACGGTGTTTCTGTATCTCTATTATGTTGGTGCGGCTTCGGAACTTTTAAATATCTCGATGTATCTCGAAAACTACGCTTCTGATCAAAAAATATTATACAACATAAATTGTAGGAAACATAATTCTCTACAAAAAAGGTCTCTTAACATTTTGCCATAGCTCGCTTCGTTTCCGAGATATTTGCAGATATATCTCAAGGGAAGGGGCCTAACGGACATATTTCGAGATATTTCTTCTTCTTGTTGTCCTTCTTCTGCACAGCTAAACTGGAAGTGGCATTTCCAGCTCGCAATAGTGCAGAGTTATCTCAAAGAGAGGGGCCACGGTGTTTCTGTATCTCTATTATGTTGGTGCGGCTTCGGAACTTTTAAATATCTTGATATATCTCGAGAACTACGCATCTGATCAAAAAATATCATAGAATATAAAAAGTAGGAAACTTAATTCTCTACAAAAAAGGTCTCTTAACATTTTGCCATAGCTCGCTTCGTTTCCGAGATATTTGCAGATTTATCTCAAGGGAAGGGGCCTGACGGACATATTTCGAGATATTTCTTCTTCTTGTTGTTCTTCTTCTGCACAGCTAAGCTGGAAGTGGCATTTACAGCTCGCAATAGTGCAGAGTTATCTCAAAGAAAGGGGCCACGGTGTTTCTGTATCTCTATTATGTTGGTGCGGCTTCGGAACTTTTAAATATCTTGATATATCTCGAGAACTGCGCATCTGATCAAAAAATATCATAGAACATAAAAAGTAGGAAACTTAATTCTCTACAAAAAGGTCTCTTAACATTTTGCCATACCTCGCTTCGTTTCCGAGATATTTGCAGATTTATCTCAAGGGAAGGGGCCTGACGGACATATTTCGAGATATTTCTTCTTCTTGTTGTTCTTCTTCTGCACAGCTAAGCTGGAAGTGGCATTTGCGGCTCGCACTAGTGCAGAGTTATCTCAAAGAAAGGGGCCACGGTGTTTCTGTATCTGTATTATGTTGGTGCGGCTTCGGAACTTTTAAATATCTTGATATATCTCGAGAACTACGCATCTGATCAAAAAATATCATAGAACATAAAAAGTAGGAAACTTAATTCTCTACAAAAAACGTCTCTTAACATTTTGCCATAGCTCGCTTCGTTTCCGAGATATTTGCAGATTCAGCTCAAAGGAACTGGCCTGACGGACATATTTCGAGATATTTCTTCTTCTTGTTGTTCTTCCTCTGCACAGCTAAGCTGGAAGTGGCATTTGCAGCTCGCAATAGTGCAGAGTTATCTCAAAGAAAGGGGCCACGGTGTTTCTGTATCTCTATTATGTTGGTGCGGCTTCGGAACTTTTAAATATCTTGATATATCTCGAGAACTACGCATCTGATCAAAAAATATCATAGAACATAAAAAGTAGGAAACTTAATTCTCTACAAAAAAGGTCTCTTAACATTTTGCCATAGCTCGCTTCGTTTCCGAGATATTTGCAGATTTATCTCAAGGGAAGGGGCCTGACGGACATATTTCGAGATATTTCTTCTTCTTGTTGTTCTTCTTCTGCACAGCTAAGCTGGAAGTGGCATTTGCGGCTCGCACTATTGCAGAGTTATCTCAAAGAAAGGGGCCACGGTGTTTCTGTATCTCTATTATGTTGGTGCGGCTTCGGAACTTTTACATATCTCGATATATCTCGAAAACTACGCTTCTGATCAAAAAATATCATAGAACATAAATTGTAGGAAACATAATTCTCTACAAAAAAGGTCTCTCAACATTTTGCCATAGCACGCTTCGTTTCCGAGATATTTGCCGATATATCTCAAGGGCAGGGGCCTGACGGACATATTTCGAGATATTTCTTCTTCTTGTTGTTCTTCTTCTGCACAGCTAAGCTGGAAGTGGCATTTACAGCTCGCAATAGTGCAGAGTTATCTCAAAGAAAGGGGCCACGGTGTTTCTGTATCTCTATTATGTTGGTGCGGCTTCGGAACTTTTAAATATCTTGATATATCTCGAGAACTGCGCATCTGATCAAAAAATATCATAGAATATAAAAAGTAGGAAACTTAATTCTCTACAAAAAAGGTCTCTTAACATTTTGCCATAGCTCGCTTCGTTTCCGAGATATTTGCAGATTTATCTCAAGGGAAGGGGCCTGACGGACATATTTCGAGATATTTCTTCTTCTTGTTGTTCTTCTTCTGCACAGCTAAGCTGGAAGTGGCATTTGCGGCTCGCACTAGTGCAGAGTTATCTCAAAGAAAGGGGCCACGGTGTTTCTGTATCCCTATTATGTTGGTGCGGCTTCGGAACTTTTAAATATCTCGATATATCTCGAAAACTACGCTTCGGATCAAAAAATATCATAGAACATAAATAGTAGGAAACATAATTGTCTACAAAAAACGTCTCTTAACATTTTGCCATAGCTCGCTTCGTTTCCGAGATATGTGCAGATTTATCTCAAGGGAAGGGGCCTGACGGACATATTTCGAGATATTTCTTCTTCTTGTTGTTCTTCTTCTGCACAGCTAAGCTGGAAGTGGCATTTGCGGCTCGCACTAGTGCAGAGTTATCTCAAAGAAAGGGGCCACGGTGTTTCTGTATCTCTATTATGTTGGTGCGGCTTCGGAACTTTTAAATATCTCGATGTATCTCGAAAACTACGCTTCTGATCAAAAAATATCATACAACATAAATTGTAGGAAACATAATTCTCTACAAAAAAGGTCTCTTAACATTTTGCCATAGCTCGCTTCGTTTCCGAGATATTTGCAGATATATCTCAAGGGAAGGGGCCTGACGGACATATTTCGAGATATTTCTTCTTCTTGTTGTTCTTCTTCTGCACAGCTAAGCTGGAAGTGGCATTTACAGCTCGCAATAGTGCAGAGTTATCTCAAAGAAAGGGGCCACGGTGTTTCTGTATCTCTATTATGTTGGTGCGGCTTCGGAACTTTTAAATATCTTGATATATCTCGAGAACTACGCATCTGATCAAAAAATATCATAGAACATAAAAAGTAGGAAACTTAATTCTCTACAAAAAAGGTCTCTTAAGATTTTGCCATAGGTCGCTTCGTTTCCGAGATATTTGCAGATTTATCTCAAGGGAAGGGGCCTAACGGACATATTTCGAGATATTTCTTCTTCTTGTTGTCCTTCTTCTGCACAGCTAAACTGGAAGTGGCATTTCCAGCTCGCAATAGTGCAGAGTTATCTCAAAGAGAGGGGCCACGGTGTTTCTGTATCTCTATTATGTTGGTGCGGCTTCGGAACTTTTAAATATCTTGATATATCTCGAGAACTGCGCATCTGATCAAAAAATATCATAGAACATAAAAAGTAGGAAACTTAATTCTCTACAAAAAGGTCTCTTAACATTTTGCCATACCTCGCTTCGTTTCCGAGATATTTGCAGATTTATCTCAAGGGAAGGGGCCTGACGGACATATTTCGAGATATTTCTTCTTCTTGTTGTTCTTCTTCTGCACAGCTAAGCTGGAAGTGGCATTTGCGGCTCGCACTAGTGCAGAGTTATCTCAAAGAAAGGGGCCACGGTGTTTCTGTATCTGTATTATGTTGGTGCGGCTTCGGAACTTTTAAATATCTTGATATATCTCGAGAACTACGCATCTGATCAAAGAATATCATAGAACATAAAGAGTAGGAAACTTAATTCTCTACAAAAAACGTCTCTTAACATTTTGCCATAGCTCGCTTCGTTTCCGAGATATTTGCAGATTCAGCTCAAAGGAACTGGCCTGACGGACATATTTCGAGATATTTCTTCTTCTTGTTGTTCTTCCTCTGCACAGCTAAGCTGGAAGTGGCATTTGCAGCTCGCAATAGTGCAGAGTTATCTCAAAGAAAGGGGCCACGGTGTTTCTGTATCTCTATTATGTTGGTGCGGCTTCGGAACTTTTAAATATCTTGATATATCTCGAGAACTACGCATCTGATCAAAAAATATTATAGAACATAAAAAGTAGGAAACTTAATTCTCTACAAAAAAGGTCTCTTAACATTTTGCCATAGCTCGCTTCGTTTCCGAGATATTTGCAGATTTATCTCAAGGGAAGGGGCCTGACGGACATATTTCGAGATATTTCTTCTTCTTGTTGTTCTTCTTCTGCACAGCTAAGCTGGAAGTGGCATTTGCGGCTCGCACTATTGCAGAGTTATCTCAAAGAAAGGGGCCACGGTGTTTCTGTATCTCTATTATGTTGGTGCGGCCTCGGAACTTTTACATATCTCGATATATCTCGAAAACTACGCTTCTGATCAAAAAATATCATAGAACATAAATTGTAGGAAACATAATTCTCTACAAAAAAGGTCTCTCAACATTTTGCCATAGCTCGCTTCGTTTCCGAGATATTTGCAGATTCAGCTCAAAGGAACTTGCCTGACGGACATGTTTCGAGATATTTCTTCTTCTTGTTGTTCTTCCTCTGCACAGCTAAGCTGGAAGTGGCATTTGCAGCTCGCAATAGTGCAGAGTTATCTCAAAGAAAGGGGCCACGGTGTTTCTGTATCTCTATTATGTTGGTGCGGCTTCGGAACTTTTAAATATCTTGATATATCTCGAGAACTACGCATCTGATCAAAAAATATCATAGAACATAAAAAGTAGGAAACTTAATTCTCTACAAAAAAGGTCTCTTAGCATTTTGCCATAGCTCGCTTCGTTTCCGAGATATTTGCAGATTTATCTCAAGGGAAGAGGCCTGACGGACATATTTCGAGATATTTCTTCTTCTTGTTGTTCTTCTTCTGCACAGCTAAGCTGGAAGTGGCATTTGCGGCTCGCACTAGTGCAGAGTTATCTCAAAGAAAGGGGCCACGGTGTTTCTGTATCCCTATTATGTTGGTGCGGCTTCGGAACTTTTAAATATCTCGATATATCTCGAAAACTACGCTTCGGATCAAAAAATATCATAGAACATAAATAGTAGGAAACATAATTGTCTACAAAAAACGTCTCTTAACATTTTGCCATAGCTCGCTTCGTTTCCGAGATATGTGCAGATTTATCTCAAGGGAAGGGGCCTGACGGACATATTTCGAGATATTTCTTCTTCTTGTTGTTCTTCTTCTGCACAGCTAAGCTGGAAGTGGCATTTGCGGCTCGCACTAATGCAGAGTTATCTCAAAGAAAGGGGCCACGGTGTTTCTGTATCTCTATTATGTTGGTGCGGCTTCGGAACTTTTAAATATCTCGATGTATCTCGAAAACTACGCTTCTGATCAAAAAATATCATACAACATAAATTGTAGGAAACATAATTCTCTACAAAAAAGGTCTCTTAACATTTTGCCATAGCTCGCTTCGTTTCCGAGATATTTGCAGATATATCTCAAGGGAAGGGGCCTGACGGACATATTTCGAGATATTTCTTCTTCTTGTTGTTCTTCTTCTGCACAGCTAAGCTGGAAGTGGCATTTGCAGCTCGCAATAGTGCAGAGTTATCTCAAAGAAAGGGGCCACGGTGTTTCTGTATCTCTATTATGTTGGTGCGGCTTCGGAACTTTTAAATATCTTGATATATCTCGAGAACTACGCGTCTGATCAAAAAATATCATAGAACATAAAAAGTAGGAAACTTAATTCTCTACAAAAAACGTCTCTTAACATTTTGCCATAGCTCGCTTCGTTTCCGAGATATTTGCAGATTCAGCTCAAAGGAACTTGCCTGACGGACATGTTTCGAGATATTTCTTCTTCTTGTTGTTCTTCCTCTGCACAGCTAAGCTGGAAGTGGCATTTGCAGCTCGCAATAGTGCAGAGTTATCTCAAAGAAAGGGGCCACGGTGTTTCTGTATCTCTATTATGTTGGTGCGGCTTCGGAACTTTTAAATATCTTGATATATCTCGAGAACTACGCATCTGATCAAAAAATATCATAGAACATAAAAAGTAGGAAACTTAATTCTCTACAAAAAAGGTCTCTTAGCATTTTGCCATAGCTCGCTTCGTTTCCGAGATATTTGCAGATTTATCTCAAGGGAAGAGGCCTGACGGACATATTTCGAGATATTTCTTCTTCTTGTTGTTCTTCTTCTGCACAGCTAAGCTGGAAGTGGCATTTGCGGCTCGCACTAGTGCAGAGTTATCTCAAAGAAAGGGGCCACGGTGTTTCTGTATCCCTATTATGTTGGTGCGTCTTCGGAACTTTTAAATATCTCGATATATCTCGAAAACTACGCTTCTGATCAAAAAATATCATAGAACATAAATTGTAGGAAACATAATTCTCTACAAAAAACGTCTCTTAACATTTTGCCATAGCTCGCTTCGTTTCCGAGATATTTGCAGATTCAGCTCAAAGGAACTGGCCTGACGGACATATTTCGAGATATTTCTTCTTCTTGTTGTTCTTCTTCTGCACAGCTAAGCTGGAAGTGGCATTTACAGCTCGCAATAGTGCAGAGTTATCTCAACGAAAGGGGCCACGGTGTTTCTGTATCTCTATTATGTTGGTGCGGCTTCGGAACTTTTAAATATCTTGATATATCTCGAGAACTACGCATCTGATCAAAAAATATCATAGAACATAAAAAGTAGGAAACTTAATTCTCTACAAAAAAGGTCTCTTAACATTTTGCCATAGCTCGCTTCGTTTCCGAGATATTTGCAGATTTATCTCAAGGGAAGGGGCCTGACGGACATATTTCGAGATATTTCTTCTTCTTGTTGTTCTTCTTCTGCACAGCTAAGCTGGAAGTGGCATTTGCGGCTCGCACTATTGCAGAGTTATCTCAAAGAAAGGGGCCACGGTGTTTCTGTATCTCTATTATGTTGGTGCGGCTTCGGAACTTTTAAATATCTCGATATATCTCGAAAACTACGCTTCTGATCAAAAAATATCATAGAACATAAATTGTAGGAAACATAATTCTCTACAAAAAAGGTCTCTCAACATTTTGCCATAGCTCGCTTCGTTTCCGAGATATTTGCAGATATATCTCAAGGGCAGGGGCCTGACGGACATATTTCGAGATATTTCTTCTTCTTGTTGTTCTTCTTCTGCACAGCTAAGCTGGAAGTGGCATTTACAGCTCGCAATAGTGCAGAGTTATCTCAAAGAAAGGGGCCACGGTGTTTCTGTATCTCTATTATGTTGGTGCGGCTTCGGAACTTTTAAATATCTTGATATATCTCGAGAACTGCGCATCTGATCAAAAAATATCATAGAACATAAAAAGTAGGAAACTTAATTCTCTACAAAAAAGGTCTCTTAACATTTTGCCATACCTCGCTTCGTTTCCGAGATATTTGCAGATTTATCTCAAGGGAAGGGGCCTGACGGACATATTTCGAGATATTTCTTCTTCTTGTTGTTCCTCTTCTGCACAGCTAAGCTGGAAGTGGCATTTGCGGCTCGCACTAGTGCAGAGTTATCTCAAAGAAAGGGGCCACGGTGTTTCTGTATCTGTATTATGTTGGTGCGGCTTCGGAACTTTTAAATATCTTGATATATCTCGAGAACTACGCATCTGATCAAAAAATATCATAGAACATAAAAAGTAGGAAACTTAATTCTCTACAAAAAACGTCTCTTAACATTTTGCCATAGCTCGCTTCGTTTCCGAGATATTTGCAGATTCAGCTCAAAGGAACTGGCCTGACGGACATATTTCGAGATATTTCCTCTTCTTGTTGTTCTTCCTCTGCACAGCTAAGCTGGAAGTGGCATTTGCAGCTCGCAATAGTGCAGAGTTATCTCAAAGAAAGGGGCCACGGTGTTTCTGTATCTCTATTATGTTGGTGCGGCTTCGGAACTTTTAAATAACTTGATATATCTCGAGAACTACGCATCTGATCAAAAAATATCATAGAACATAAAAAGTAGGAAACTTAATTCTCTACAAAAAAGGTCTCTCAACATTTTGCCATAGCTCGCTTCGTTTCCGAGATATGTGCAGATTTATCTCAAGGGAAGGGGCCTGACGGACATATTTCGAGATATTTCTTCTTCTTGTTGTTCCTCTTCTGCACAGCTAAGCTGGAAGTGGCATTTGCGGCTCGCACTAGTGCAGAGTTATCTCAACGAAAGGGGCCACGGTGTTTCTGTATCTCTATTATGTTGGTGCGGCTTCGGAACTGTTAAATATCTTGATATATCTCGAGAACTACGCATCTGATCAAAAAATATCATAGAAGATAAAAAGTAGGAAAGTTAATTCTCTACAAAAAAGGTCTCTTAACATTTTGCCATAGCTCGCTTCGTTTCCGAGATATTTGCAGATTTATCTCAAGGGAAGGGGCCTGACGGACATATTTCGAGATATTTCTTCTTCTTGTTGTTCTTCTTCTGCACAGCTAAGCTGGAAGTGGCATTTGCGGCTCGCACTAGTGCAGAGTTATCTCAAAGAAAGGGGCCACGGTGTTTCTGTATCCCTATTATGTTGGTGCGGCTTCGGATCTTTTAAATATCTCGATATATCTCGAAAACTACGCTTCTGATCAAAAAATATCGTAGAACATAAATTGTAGGAAACATAATTGTCTACAAAAAAGGTCTCTTAACATTTTGTCATAGCTCGCTTCGTTTCCGAGATATTTGCAGATATATCTCAAGGGAAGGGGCCTGACGGACATATTTCGAGATATTTCTTCTTCTTGTTGTTCTTCTTCTGCACAGCTAAACTGGAAGTGGCATTTCCAGCTCGCAATAGTGCAGAGTTATCTCAAAGAGAGGGGCCACGGTGTTTCTGTATCTCTATTATGTTGGTGCGGCTTCGGAACTTTTAAATATCTTGATATATCTCGAGAACTACGCATCTGATCAAAAAATATCAAAGAAGATAAAAAGTAGGAAACTTAATTCTCTACAATAAAGGTCTCTTAACATTTTGCCATAGCTCGCTTCGTTTCCGAGATATTTGCAGATTTGTCTCAAGGGAAGGGGCCTGACGGACATATTTCGAGATATTTCTTCTTCTTGTTGTTCTTCTTCTGCACAGCTAAGCTGGAAGTGGCATTTGCAGCTCGCAATAGTGCAGAGTTATCTCAAAGAAAGGGGCCACGGTGTTTCTGTATCTCTATTATGTTGGTGCGGCTTCGGAACTTTTAAATATCTTGATATATCTCGAGAACTACGCGTCTGATCAAAAAATATCATAGAACATAAATTGTAGGAAACATAATTCTCTACAAAAAAGGTCTCTCAACATTTTGCCATAGCTCGCTTCGTTTCCGAGATATTTGCAGATATATCTCAAGGGCAGGGGCCTGACGGACATATTTCGAGATATTTCTTCTTCTTGTTGTTCTTCTTCTGCACAGCTAAGCTGGAAGTGGCATTTACAGCTCGCAATAGTGCAGAGTTATCTCAAAGAAAGGGGCCACGGTGTTTCTGTATCTCTATTATGTTGGTGCGGCTTCGGAACTTTTAAATATCTTGATATATCTCGAGAACTGCGCATCTGATCAAAAAATATCATAGAACATAAAAAGTAGGAAACTTAATTCTCTACAAAAAGGTCTCTTAACATTTTGCCATACCTCGCTTCGTTTCCGAGATATTTGCAGATTTATCTCAAGGGAAGGGGCCTGACGGACATATTTCGAGATATTTCTTCTTCTTGTTGTTCTTCTTCTGCACAGCTAAGCTGGAAGTGGCATTTGCGGCTCGCACTAGTGCAGAGTTATCTCAAAGAAAGGGGCCACGGTGTTTCTGTATCTGTATTATGTTGGTGCGGCTTCGGAACTTTTAAATATCTTGATATATCTCGAGAACTACGCATCTGATCAAAAAATATCATAGAACATAAAAAGTAGGAAACTTAATTCTCTACAAAAAACGTCTCTTAACATTTTGCCATAGCTCGCTTCGTTTCCGAGATATTTGCAGATTCAGCTCAAAGGAACTGGCCTGACGGACATATTTCGAGATATTTCTTCTTCTTGTTGTCCTTCCTCTGCACAGCTAAGCTGGAAGTGGCATTTGCAGCTCGCAATAGTGCAGAGTTATCTCAAAGAAAGGGGCCACGGTGTTTCTGTATCTCTATTATGTTGGTGCGGCTTCGGAACTTTTAAATATCTTGATATATCTCGAGAACTACGCATCTGATCAAAAAATATCATAGAACATAAAAAGTAGGAAACTTAATTCTCTACAAAAAAGGTCTCTTAACATTTTGCCATAGCTCGCTTCGTTTCCGAGATATTTGCAGATTTATCTCAAGGGAAGGGGCCTGACGGACATATTTGGAGATATTTCTTCTTCTTGTTGTTCTTCTTCTGCACAGCTAAGCTGGAAGTGGCATTTACAGCTCGCAATAGTGCAGAGTTATCTCAAAGAAAGGGGCCACGGTATTTCTGTATCTCTATTATGTTGGTGCGGCTTCGGAACTTTTAAATATCTTGATATATCTCGAGAACTGCGCATCTGATCAAAAAATATCATAGAATATAAAAAGTAGGAAACTTAATTCTCTACAAAAAAGGTCTCTTAACATTTTGCCATAGCTCGCTTCGTTTCCGAGATATTTGCAGATTTATCTCAAGGGAAGGGGCCTGACGGACATATTTCGAGATATTTCTTCTTCTTGTTGTTCTTCTTCTGCACAGCTAAGCTGGAAGTGGCATTTGCGGCTCGCACTAGTGCAGAGTTATCTCAAAGAAAGGGGCCACGGTGTTTCTGTATCCCTATTATGTTGGTGCGGCTTCGGAACTTTTAAATATCTCGATATATCTCGAAAACTACGCTTCGGATCAAAAAATATCATAGAACACAAATAGTAGGAAACATAATTCTCTACAAAAAACGTCTCTTAACATTTTGCCATAGCTCGCTTCGTTTCCGAGATATGTGCAGATTTATCTCAAGGGAAGGGGCCTGACGGACATATTTCGAGATATTTCTTCTTCTTGTTGTTCTTCTTCTGCACAGCTAAGCTGGAAGTGGCATTTGCGGCTCGCACTAGTGCAGAGTTATCTCAAAGAAAGGGGCCACGGTGTTTCTGTATCTCTATTATGTTGGTGCGGCTTCGGAACTTTTAAATATCTCGATGTATCTCGAAAACTACGCTTCTGATCAAAAAATATCATACAACATAAATTGTAGGAAACATAATTCTCTACAAAAAAGGTCTCCTAACATTTTGAGATAGCTCGCTTCGTTTCCGAGATATTTGCAGATATATCTCAAGGGAAGGGGCCTGACGGACATATTTCGAGATATTTCTTCTTCTTGTTGTTCTTCTTCTGCACAGCTAAGCTGGAAGTGGCATTTACAGCTCGCAATAGTGCAGAGTTATCTCAAAGAAAGGGGCCACGGTGTTTCTGTATCTCTATTATGTTGGTGCGGCTTCGGAACTTTTAAATATCTTGATATATCTCGAGAACTACGCATCTGATCAAAAAATATCATAGAACATGAAAAGTAGGAAACTTAATTCTCTACAAAAAAGGTCTCTTAACATTTTGCCATAGCTCTCTTCGTTTCCGAGATATTTGCAGATCTATCTCAAGGGAAGGGGCCTGACGGACATATTTCGAGATATTTCTTCTTCTTGTTGTTCTTCTTCTGCACAGCTAAGCTGGAAGTGGCATTTGCAGCTCGCAATAGTGCAGAGTTATCTCAAAGAAAGGGGCCACGGTGTTTCTGTATCTCTATTATGTTGGTGCGGCTTCGGAACTTTTAAATATCTTGATATATCTCGAGAACTACGCGTCTGATCAAAAAATATCATAGAACATAAATTGTAGGAAACATAATTCTCTACAAAAAAGGTCTCTGAACATTTTGCCATAGCTCGCTTCGTTTCCGAGATATTTGCAGATATATCTCAAGGGCAGGGGCCTGACGGACATATTTCGAGATATTTCTTCTTCTTGTTGTTCTTCTTCTGCACAGCTAAGCTGGAAGTGGCATTTACAGCTCGCAATAGTGCAGAGTTATCTCAAAGAAAGGGGCCACGGTGTTTCTGTATCTCTATTATGTTGGTGCGGCTTCGGAACTTTTAAATATCTTGATATATCTCGAGAACTGCGCATCTGATCAAAAAATATCATAGAACATAAAAAGTAGGAAACTTAATTCTCTACAAAAAAGGTCTCTTATCATTTTGCCATACCTCGCTTCGTTTCCGAGATATTTGCAGATTTATCTCAAGGGAAGGGGCCTGACGGACATATTTCGAGATATTTCTTCTTCTTGTTGTTCCTCTTCTGCACAGCTAAGCTGGAAGTGGCATTTGCGGCTCGCACTAGTGCAGAGTTATCTCAAAGAAAGGGGCCACGGTGTTTCTGTATCTCTATTATGTTGGTGCGGCTTCGGAACTTTTAAATATCTCGATATATCTCGAGAACTACGCATCTGATCAAAAAATATCATAGAACATAAAAAGTAGGAAACTTAATTCTCTACAAAAAAGGTCTCTTAACATTTTGCCATAGCTCGCTTCGTTTCCGAGATATTTGCAGATTTATCTCAAGGGAAGGGGCCTGACGGACATATTTCGAGATATTTCTTCTTCTTGTTGTTCTTCTTCTGAACAGCTAAGCTGGAAGTGGCATTTGCAGCTCGCACTAGTGCAGAGTTATCTCACCGAAATGGGCCACGGTGTTTCTGTATCTCTATTATGTTGGTGCGGCTTCGGAACTTTTAAATATCTCGATATATCTCGAAAACTACGCTTCTGATCAAAAAATATCATAGAACATAAATTGTAGGAAACATAATTCTCTACAAAAAAGGTCTCTTAACATTTTGCCATAGCTCGCTTCGTTTCCGAGATATTTGCAGATTTATCTCAAGGGAAGGGGCCTGACGGACATATTTCGAGATATTTCTTCTTCTTGTTGTTCTTCTTCTGCACAGCTAAGCTGGAAGTGGCATTTGCGGCTCGCACTAGTGCAGAGTTATCTCAAAGAAAGGGGCCACGGTGTTTCTGTATCCCTATTATGTTGGTGCGGCTTCGGAACTTTTAAATATCTTGATATATCTCGAGAACTACGCATCTGATCAAAAAATATCATAGAACATAAAAAGTAGGAAACTTAATTCTCTACAAAAAAGGTCTCTTAACATTTTGCCATAGCTCGCTTCGTTTCCGAGATATTTGCAGATTTATCTCAAGGGAAGGGGCCTGACGGACATATTTCGAGATATTTCTTCTTCTTGTTGTTCTTCTTCTGCACAGCTAAGCTGGAAATGGCATTTGCGGCTCGCACTAGTGCAGAGTTATCTCAAAGAAAGGGGCCACGGTGTTTCCGTATCTCTATTATGTTGGTGCGGCTTCGGAACTTTTAAATATCTCGATATATCTCGAAAACTACGCTTCTGATCAAAAAATATCATAGAACATAAATTGTAGGAAACACAATTCTCTACAAAAAAGGTCTCTTAACATTTTGCCATAGCTCGCTTCGTTTCCGAGATATTTGCAGATATATCTCAAGGGAAGGGGCCTGACGGACATATTTCGAGATATTTCTTTTTCTTGTTGTTCTTCTTCTGCACAGCTAAGCTGGAAGTGGCATTTACAGCTCGCAGTAGTGCAGAGTTATCTCAAAGAAAGGGGCCACGGTGTTTCTGTATCTCTATTATGTTGGTGCGGCTTCGGAACTTTTAAATATCTTGATATATCTCGAGAACTACGCGTCTGATCAAAAAATATCATAGAACATAAATTGTAGGAAACATAATTCTCTACAAAAAAGGTCTCTCAACATTTTGCCATAGCTCGCTTCGTTTCCGAGATATTTGCAGATATATCTCAAGGGCAGGGGCCTGACGGACATATTTCGAGATATTTCTTCTTCTTGTTGTTCTTCTTCTGCACAGCTAAGCTGGAAGTGGCATTTACAGCTCGCAATAGTGCAGAGTTATCTCAAAGAAAGGGGCCACGGTGTTTCTGTATCTCTATTATGTTGGTGCGGCTTCGGAACTTTTAAATATCTTGATATATCTCGAGAACTGCGCATCTGATCAAAAAATATCATAGAACATAAAAAGTAGGAAACTTAATTCTCTACAAAAAGGTCTCTTAACATTTTGCCATACCTCGCTTCGTTTCCGAGATATTTGCAGATTTATCTCAAGGGAAGGGGCCTGACGGACATATTTCGAGATATTTCTTCTTCTTGTTGTTCTTCTTCTGCACAGCTGAGCTGGAAGTGGCATTTGCGGCTCGCACTAGTGCAGAGTTATCTCAAAGAAAGGGGCCACGGTGTTTCTGTATCTGTATTATGTTGGTGCGGCTTCGGAACTTTTAAATATCTTGATATATCTCGAGAACTACGCATCTGATCAAAAAATATCATAGAACATAAAAAGTAGGAAACTTAATTCTCTACAAAAAACGTCTCTTAACATTTTGCCATAGCTCGCTTCGTTTCCGAGATATTTGCAGATTCAGCTCAAAGGAACTGGCCTGACGGACATATTTCGAGATATTTCTTCTTCTTGTTGTCCTTCCTCTGCACAGCTAAGCTGGAAGTGGCATTTGCAGCTCGCAATAGTGCAGAGTTATCTCAAAGAAAGGGGCCACGGTGTTTCTGTATCTCTATTATGTTGGTGCGGCTTCGGAACTTTTAAATATCTTGATATATCTCGAGAACTACGCATCTGATCAAAAAATATCATAGAACATAAAAAGTAGGAAACTTAATTCTCTACAAAAAAGGTCTCTTAACATTTTGCCATAGCTCGCTTCGTTTCCGAGATATTTGCAGATTTATCTCAAGGGAAGGGGCCTGACGGACATATTTGGAGATATTTCTTCTTCTTGTTGTTCTTCTTCTGCACAGCTAAGCTGGAAGTGGCATTTGCGGCTCGCACTAGTGCAGAGTTATCTCAAAGAAAGGGGCCACGGTGTTTCTGTATCCCTATTATGTTGGTGCGGCTTCGGAACTTTTAAATATCTCGATATATCTCGAAAACTACGCTTCGGATCAAAAAATATCATAGAACACAAATAGTAGGAAACATAATTCTCTACAAAAAACGTCTCTTAACATTTTGCCATAGCTCGCTTCGTTTCCGAGATATGTGCAGATTTATCTCAAGGGAAGGGGCCTGACGGACATATTTCGAGATATTTCTTCTTCTTGTTGTTCTTCTTCTGCACAGCTAAGCTGGAAGTGGCATTTGCGGCTCGCACTAGTGCAGAGTTATCTCAAAGAAAGGGGCCACGGTGTTTCTGTATCTCTATTATGTTGGTGCGGCTTCGGAACTTTTAAATATCTCGATGTATCTCGAAAACTACGCTTCTGATCAAAAAATATCATACAACATAAATTGTAGGAAACATAATTCTCTACAAAAAAGGTCTCCTAACATTTTGAGATAGCTCGCTTCGTTTCCGAGATATTTGCAGATATATCTCAAGGGAAGGGGCCTGACGGACATATTTCGAGATATTTCTTCTTCTTGTTGTTCTTCTTCTGCACAGCTAAGCTGGAAGTGGCATTTACAGCTCGCAATAGTGCAGAGTTATCTCAAAGAAAGGGGCCACGGTGTTTCTGTATCTCTATTATGTTGGTGCGGCTTCGGAACTTTTAAATATCTTGATATATCTCGAGAACTACGCATCTGATCAAAAAATATCATAGAACATGAAAAGTAGGAAACTTAATTCTCTACAAAAAAGGTCTCTTAACATTTTGCCATAGCTCTCTTCGTTTCCGAGATATTTGCAGATCTATCTCAAGGGAAGGGGCCTGACGGACATATTTCGAGATATTTCTTCTTCTTGTTGTTCTTCTTCTGCACAGCTAAGCTGGAAGTGGCATTTGCAGCTCGCAATAGTGCAGAGTTATCTCAAAGAAAGGGGCCACGGTGTTTCTGTATCTCTATTATGTTGGTGCGGCTTCGGAACTTTTAAATATCTTGATATATCTCGAGAACTACGCGTCTGATCAAAAAATATCATAGAACATAAATTGTAGGAAACATAATTCTCTACAAAAAAGGTCTCTGAACATTTTGCCATAGCTCGCTTCGTTTCCGAGATATTTGCAGATATATCTCAAGGGCAGGGGCCTGACGGACATATTTCGAGATATTTCTTCTTCTTGTTGTTCCTCTTCTGCACAGCTAAGCTGGAAGTGGCATTTGCGGCTCGCACTAGTGCAGAGTTATCTCAAAGAAAGGGGCCACGGTGTTTCTGTATCTCTATTATGTTGGTGCGGCTTCGGAACTTTTAAATATCTCGATATATCTCGAGAACTACGCATCTGATCAAAAAATATCATAGAACATAAAAAGTAGGAAACTTAATTCTCTACAAAAAAGGTCTCTTAACATTTTGCCATAGCTCGCTTCGTTTCCGAGATATTTGCAGATTTATCTCAAGGGAAGGGGCCTGACGGACATATTTCGAGATATTTCTTCTTCTTGTTGTTCTTCTTCTGAACAGCTAAGCTGGAAGTGGCATTTGCAGCTCGCACTAGTGCAGAGTTATCTCACCGAAATGGGCCGCGGTGTTTCTGTATCTCTATTATGTTGGTGCGGCTTCGGAACTTTTAAATATCTCGATATATCTCGAAAACTACGCTTCTGATCAAAAAATATCATAGAACATAAATTGTAGGAAACATAATTCTCTACAAAAAAGGTCTCTTAACATTTTGCCATAGCTCGCTTCGTTTCCGAGATATTTGCAGATTTATCTCAAGGGAAGGGGCCTGACGGACATATTTGGAGATATTTCTTCTTCTTGTTGTTCTTCTTCTGCACAGCTAAGCTGGAAGTGGCATTTACAGCTCGCAATAGTGCAGAGTTATCTCAAAGAAAGGGGCCACGGTGTTTCTGTATCTCTATTATGTTGGTGCGGCTTCGGAACTTTTAAATATCTTGATATATCTCGAGAACTGCGCATCTGATCAAAAAATATCATAGAACATAAAAAGTAGGAAACTTAATTCTCTACAAAAAGGTCTCTTAACATTTTGCCATACCTCGCTTCGTTTCCGAGATATTTGCAGATTTATCTCAAGGGAAGGGGCCTGACGGACATATTTCGAGATATTTCTTCTTCTTGTTGTTCTTCTTCTGCACAGCTAAGCTGGAAGTGGCATTTGCGGCTCGCACTAGTGCAGAGTTATCTCAAAGAAAGGGGCCACGGTGTTTCTGTATCTGTATTATGTTGGTGCGGCTTCGGAACTTTTAAATATCTTGATATATCTCGAGAACTACGCATCTGATCAAAAAATATCATAGAACATAAAAAGTAGGAAACTTAATTCTCTACAAAAAACGTCTCTTAACATTTTGCCATAGCTCGCTTCGTTTCCGAGATATTTGCAGATTCAGCTCAAAGGAACTGGCCTGACGGACATATTTCGAGATATTTCTTCTTCTTGTTGTCCTTCCTCTGCACAGCTAAGCTGGAAGTGGCATTTGCAGCTCGCAATAGTGCAGAGTTATCTCAAAGAAAGGGGCCACGGTGTTTCTGTATCTCTATTATGTTGGTGCGGCTTCGGAACTTTTAAATATCTTGATATATCTCGAGAACTACGCATCTGATCAAAAAATATCATAGAACATAAAAAGTAGGAAACTTAATTCTCTACAAAAAAGGTCTCTTAACATTTTGCCATAGCTCGCTTCGTTTCCGAGATATTTGCAGATTTATCTCAAGGGAAGGGGCCTGACGGACATATTTGGAGATATTTCTTCTTCTTGTTGTTCTTCTTCTGCACAGCTAAGCTGGAAGTGGCATTTACAGCTCGCAATAGTGCAGAGTTATCTCAAAGAAAGGGGCCACGGTATTTCTGTATCTCTATTATGTTGGTGCGGCTTCGGAACTTTTAAATATCTTGATATATCTCGAGAACTGCGCATCTGATCAAAAAATATCATAGAATATAAAAAGTAGGAAACTTAATTCTCTACAAAAAAGGTCTCTTAACATTTTGCCATAGCTCGCTTCGTTTCCGAGATATTTGCAGATTTATCTCAAGGGAAGGGGCCTGACGGACATATTTCGAGATATTTCTTCTTCTTGTTGTTCTTCTTCTGCACAGCTAAGCTGGAAGTGGCATTTGCGGCTCGCACTAGTGCAGAGTTATCTCAAAGAAAGGGGCCACGGTGTTTCTGTATCCCTATTATGTTGGTGCGGCTTCGGAACTTTTAAATATCTCGATATATCTCGAAAACTACGCTTCGGATCAAAAAATATCATAGAACACAAATAGTAGGAAACATAATTCTCTACAAAAAACGTCTCTTAACATTTTGCCATAGCTCGCTTCGTTTCCGAGATATGTGCAGATTTATCTCAAGGGAAGGGGCCTGACGGACATATTTCGAGATATTTCTTCTTCTTGTTGTTCTTCTTCTGCACAGCTAAGCTGGAAGTGGCATTTGCGGCTCGCACTAGTGCAGAGTTATCTCAAAGAAAGGGGCCACGGTGTTTCTGTATCTCTATTATGTTGGTGCGGCTTCGGAACTTTTAAATATCTCGATGTATCTCGAAAACTACGCTTCTGATCAAAAAATATCATACAACATAAATTGTAGGAAACATAATTCTCTACAAAAAAGGTCTCCTAACATTTTGAGATAGCTCGCTTCGTTTCCGAGATATTTGCAGATATATCTCAAGGGAAGGGGCCTGACGGACATATTTCGAGATATTTCTTCTTCTTGTTGTTCTTCTTCTGCACAGCTAAGCTGGAAGTGGCATTTACAGCTCGCAATAGTGCAGAGTTATCTCAAAGAAAGGGGCCACGGTGTTTCTGTATCTCTATTATGTTGGTGCGGCTTCGGAACTTTTAAATATCTTGATATATCTCGAGAACTACGCATCTGATCAAAAAATATCATAGAACATGAAAAGTAGGAAACTTAATTCTCTACAAAAAAGGTCTCTTAACATTTTGCCATAGCTCTCTTCGTTTCCGAGATATTTGCAGATCTATCTCAAGGGAAGGGGCCTGACGGACATATTTCGAGATATTTCTTCTTCTTGTTGTTCTTCTTCTGCACAGCTAAGCTGGAAGTGGCATTTGCAGCTCGCAATAGTGCAGAGTTATCTCAAAGAAAGGGGCCACGGTGTTTCTGTATCTCTATTATGTTGGTGCGGCTTCGGAACTTTTAAATATCTTGATATATCTCGAGAACTACGCGTCTGATCAAAAAATATCATAGAACATAAATTGTAGGAAACATAATTCTCTACAAAAAAGGTCTCTGAACATTTTGCCATAGCTCGCTTCGTTTCCGAGATATTTGCAGATATATCTCAAGGGCAGGGGCCTGACGGACATATTTCGAGATATTTCTTCTTCTTGTTGTTCCTCTTCTGCACAGCTAAGCTGGAAGTGGCATTTGCGGCTCGCACTAGTGCAGAGTTATCTCAAAGAAAGGGGCCACGGTGTTTCTGTATCTCTATTATGTTGGTGCGGCTTCGGAACTTTTAAATATCTCGATATATCTCGAGAACTACGCATCTGATCAAAAAATATCATAGAACATAAAAAGTAGGAAACTTAATTCTCTACAAAAAAGGTCTCTTAACATTTTGCCATAGCTCGCTTCGTTTCCGAGATATTTGCAGATTTATCTCAAGGGAAGGGGCCTGACGGACATATTTCGAGATATTTCTTCTTCTTGTTGTTCTTCTTCTGAACAGCTAAGCTGGAAGTGGCATTTGCAGCTCGCACTAGTGCAGAGTTATCTCACCGAAATGGGCCACGGTGTTTCTGTATCTCTATTATGTTGGTGCGGCTTCGGAACTTTTAAATATCTCGATATATCTCGAAAACTACGCTTCTGATCAAAAAATATCATAGAACATAAATTGTAGGAAACATAATTCTCTACAAAAAAGGTCTCTTAACATTTTGCCATAGCTCGCTTCGTTTCCGAGATATTTGCAGATTTATCTCAAGGGAAGGGGCCTGACGGACATATTTCGAGATATTTCTTCTTCTTGTTGTTCTTCTTCTGCACAGCTAAGCTGGAAGTGGCATTTGCGGCTCGCACTAGTGCAGAGTTATCTCAAAGAAAGGGGCCACGGTGTTTCTGTATCCCTATTATGTTGGTGCGGCTTCGGAACTTTTAAATATCTTGATATATCTCGAGAACTACGCATCTGATCAAAAAATATCATAGAACATAAAAAGTAGGAAACTTAATTCTCTACAAAAAAGGTCTCTTAACATTTTGCCATAGCTCGCTTCGTTTCCGAGATATTTGCAGATTTATCTCAAGGGAAGGGGCCTGACGGACATATTTCGAGATATTTCTTCTTCTTGTTGTTCTTCTTCTGCACAGCTAAGCTGGAAATGGCATTTGCGGCTCGCACTAGTGCAGAGTTATCTCAAAGAAAGGGGCCACGGTGTTTCCGTATCTCTATTATGTTGGTGCGGCTTCGGAACTTTTAAATATCTCGATATATCTCGAAAACTACGCTTCTGATCAAAAAATATCATAGAACATAAATTGTAGGAAACACAATTCTCTACAAAAAAGGTCTCTTAACATTTTGCCATAGCTCGCTTCGTTTCCGAGATATTTGCAGATATATCTCAAGGGAAGGGGCCTGACGGACATATTTCGAGATATTTCTTTTTCTTGTTGTTCTTCTTCTGCACAGCTAAGCTGGAAGTGGCATTTACAGCTCGCAGTAGTGCAGAGTTATCTCAAAGAAAGGGGCCACGGTGTTTCTGTATCTCTATTATGTTGGTGCGGCTTCGGAACTTTTAAATATCTTGATATATCTCGAGAACTACGCATCTGATCAAAAAATACCATAGAACATGAAAAGTAGGAAACTTAATTCTCTACAAAAAAGGTCTCTTAACATTTTGCCATAGCTCTCTTCGTTTCCGAGATATTTGCAGATTTATCTCAAGGGAAGGGGCCTGACGGACATATTTCGAGATATTTCTTCTTCTTGTTGTTCTTCTTCTGCACAGCTAAGCTGGAAGTGGCATTTGCGGCTCGCACTGGTGCACAGTTATCTCAAAGAAAGGGGCCACGGTGTTTCTGTATATCTATTATGTTGGTGCGTCTTCGGAACTTTTAAATATCTCGATATATCTCGAAAACTACGCTTCTGATCAAAAAATATCATAGAACATAAATTGTAGGAAACATAATTCTCTACAAAAAACGTCTCTCAACATTTTGCCATAGCTCGCTTCGTTTCCGAGATATTTGCAGATTCAGCTCAAAGGAACTGGCCTGACGGACATATTTCGATATATTTCTTCTTCTTGTTGTCCTTCCTCTGCACAGCTAAGCTGGAAGTGGCATTTGCAGCTCGCAATAGTGCAGAGTTATCTCAAAGAAAGGGGCCACGGTGTTTCTGTATCTCTATTATGTTGGTGCGGCTTCGGAACTTTTAAATATCTTGATATATCTCGAGAACTACGCATCTCATCAAAAAATATTATAGAACATAAAAAGTAGGAAACTTCATTCTCTACAAAAAAGGTCTCTTAACATTTTGCCATAGCTCGCTTCGTTTCCGAGATATTTGCATATTTATCTCAAGGGAAGGGGCCTGACGGACATATTTCGAGATATTTCTTCTTCTTGTTGTTCTTCTTCTGCACAGCTAAGCTGGAAGTGGCATTTGCGGCTCGCACTAGTGCAGAGTTATCTCAAAGAAAGGGGCCACGGTGTTTCTGTATCTCTATTATGTTGGTGCGGCTTCGGAACTTTTAAATATCTTGATATATCTCGAGAACTACGCATCTGATCAAAAAATATCATAGAACATAAAAAGTAGGAAACTTAATTCTCTACAAAAAAGGTCTCTTAACATTTTGCCATAGCTCGCTTCGTTTCCGAGATATTTGCAGATTCATCTCAAGGGAAGGGGTCTGACGGACATATTTCGAGATATTTCTTCTTCTTGTTGTTCTTCCTCTGCACAGCTAAGCTCGAAGTGGCATTTGCAGCTCGCAATAGTGCAGAGTTATCTCAAAGAAAGAGGCCACGGTGTTTCTGTACCTCTATTATGTTGGTGCAGCTTCGGAACTTTTAAATATCTTGATATATCTCGAGAACTACGCATCTGATCAAAAAATATCATCGAACATAAAAAGTAGGAAACTTAATTCTCTACAAAAAAGGTCTCTTAACATTTTGCCATAGCTCGCTTCGTTTCTGAGATATTTGCAGATTTACCTCAAGGGAAGTGGCCTGACGGACATATTTCGAGATATTTCTTCTTCTTGTTGTTCTTCTTCTGCACAGCTAAGCTGGAAGTGGCATTTGCAGCTCGCAATAGTGCAGAGTTATCCCAAAGAAAGGGGCCACGGTGTTTCTGTATCTCTATTATGTTGGTGCGGCTTCGGAACTTTTAAATATCTCGATATATCTCGAAAACTACGCTTCTGATAAAAAATATCATACAACATAAAAAGTAGGAAACTTAATTCTCTACAAAAAAGGTCTCCTAACGTTTTGCAATAGCTCGCTTCGTTTCCGAGATATTTGCAGATTTATCTCAAGGGAAGGGTCCTGACGGACATATTTCGAGATATTTCTTCTTCTTGTTGTTCTTCTTCTGCACAGCTAAACTGGAAGTGGCATTTCCAGCTCGCAATAGTGCAGAGTTATTCCAAAGAAAGGGGCCACGATGTTTCTGTATCTCTATTACGTTGGTGCGGCTTCGGAACTTTTAAATATCTCGATATATCTCGAAAACTACGCTTCTGATCAAAAAATATCATAGAACATAAATTGTAGGAAACATAATTCTCTACAAAAAAGGTCTCTTAACATTTTGCCATAGCTCGCTTGGTTTCCGAGATATTTGCAGATTTATCTCAAGGGAAGGGGCCTGAGGGACATATTTCGAGACATTTCTTCTTCTTGTTGTTCTTCTTCTGCACAGCTAAGCTGGAAGTGGCATTTGCAGCGCGCAATAGTGCAGAGTTATCTCAAAGAAAGGGGCCACGGTGTTTCTGTATCTCTATTATGTTGGTGCGGCTTCGGAACTTTTAAATATCTTGATATATCTCGAGAACTACGCATCTGATCAAAAAATATCATACTACATAAAAAGTAGGAAACTTAATTCTCTACAAGAAAGGTCTCTAAACATTTTGCCATAGCTCGCTTCGTTTCCGAGATATTTGCAGATTTATCTCAAGGGAAGGGGCCTGACGGACATATTTCGAGATATTTCTTCTTCTTGTTGTTCTTCTTCTGCACAGCTAAGCTGGAAGTGGCATTTGCAGCTCGCAATAGTGCAGAGTTATCTCAAAGAGAGGGGCCACGGTGTTTCTGTATCTCTATTATGTTGGTGCGGCTTCGGAGCTTTTAAGTATCTTGATCTATCTCGAGAACTACGCATCTGATCAAAAAATATCATAGAAGATAAAAAGTAGGAAACTTAATTCTCTACAAAAAAGGTCTCTTAACATTTCGCCATAGCTCGCATCGTTTCCGAGATATTTGCAGATTTATCTCAAGGGAAGGGGCCTGTCGGACATATTTCGAGATATTTCTTCTTCTTGTTGCTCTTCTTCTGCACAGCTAAGCTGGAAGTGGCATTTGCGGCTCGCACTAGTGCAGAGTTATCTCAAAGAAAGGGGCCACGGTGTTTCTGTATCTCTATTATGTTGGTGCGGCTTCGGAACTTTTAAATATCTCGATATATCTCGAAAACTACGCTTCTGATCAAAAAATATCATAGAACATAAAAAGTAGGAAACTTAATTCTCTACAAAAAAGGTCTCTTAACATTTTGCCATAGCTCGCTTCGTTTCCGAGATATTTGCTGATTTATCTCAAGGGAAGGGGCCTGACGGACATATTTCGAGATATTTCTTCTTCTTGTTGTTCTTCTTCTGCACAGCTAAACTGGAAGTGGCATTTCCAGCTCGCAATAGTGCAGAGTTATCTCAAAGAAAGGGGCCACGGTGTTTCTGTATCTCTATTATGTTGGTGCGGTTTCGGAACTTTTAAATATCTTGATATATCTCGAGAACTACGCATCTGATCAAAAAATATCATAGAACATAAAAAGTAGGAAACTTAATTCTCTACAAAAAACGTCTCTTAACATTTTGCCATAGCTCGCTTCGTTTCCGAGATATTTGCAGATTCAGCTCAAAGGAACTGGCCTGACGGACATATTTCGAGATATTTCTTCTTCTTGTTGTTCTTCCTCTGCACAGCTAAGCTGGAAGTGGCATTTGCAGCTCGCAATAGTGCAGAGTTATCTCAAAGAGAGGGGCCACGGTGTTTCTGTATCTCTATTATGTTGGTGCGGCTTCGGAACTTTTAAATATCTTGATATATCTCGAGAACTACGCATCTCATCAAAAAATATCATAGAAGATAAAAAGTAGGAAACTTAATTCTCTACAAAAAAGGTCTCTTAACATTTCGCCATAGCTCGCTTCGTTTCCGAGATATTTGCAGATATATCTCAAGGGAAGGGGCCTGACGGACATATTTCGAGATATTTCTTCTTCTTGTTGTTCTTCTTCTGCACAGCTAAGCTGGAAGTGGCATTTGCGGCTCGCACTTGTGCACAGTTATCTCAAAGAAAGGGGCCACGGTGTTTCTGTATCTCTATTATGTTGGTGCGGCTTCGGAACTTTTAAATATCTCGATATATCTCGAAAACTACGCTTCTGATAAAAAATATCATACAACATAAAAAGTAGGAAACTTAATTCTCTACAAAAAAGGTCTCTTAACGTTTTGCAATAGCTCGCTTCGTTTCCGAGATATTTGCAGATTTATCTCAAGGGAAGGGTCCTGACGGACATATTTCGAGATATTTCTTCTTCTTGTTGTTCTTCTTCTGCACAGCTAAACTGGAAGTGGCATTTCCAGCTCGCAATAGTGCAGAGTTATTCCAAAGAAAGGGGCCACGATGTTTCTGTATCTCTATTATGTTGGTGCGGCTTCGGAACTTTTAAATATCTCGATATATCTCGAAAACTACGCTTCTGATCAAAAAATATCATAGAACATAAATTGTAGGAAACATAATTCTCTACAAAAAAGGTCTCTTAACATTTTGCTATAGCTCGCTTCGTTTCCGAGATATTTGCAGATTTATCTCAAGGGAAGGGGCCTGACGGACATATTTCGAGACATTTCTTCTTCTTGTTGTTCTTCTTCTGCACAGCTAAGCTGGAAGTGGCATTTGCAGCGCGCAATAGTGCAGAGTTATCTCAAAGAAAGGGGCCACGGTGTTTCTGTATCTCTATTATGTTGGTGCGGCTTCGGAACTTTTAAATATCTTGATATATCTCGAGAACTACGCATCTGATCAAAAAATATCATACTACATAAAAAGTAGGAAACTTAATTCTCTACAAGAAAGGTCTCTAAACATTTTGCCATAGCTCGCTTCGTTTCCGAGATATTTGCAGATTTATCTCAAGGGAAGGGGCCTGACGGACATATTTCGAGATATTTCTTCTTCTTGTTGTTCTTCTTCTGCACAGCTAAGCTGGAAGTGGCATTTGCAGCTCGCAATAGTGCAGAGTTATCTCAAAGAGAGGGGCCACGGTGTTTCTGTATCTCTATTATGTTGGTGCGGCTTCGGAACTTTTAAGTATCTTGATCTATCTCGAGAACTACGCATCTGATCAAAAAATGTCATAGAAGATAAAAAGTAGGAAACTTAATTCTCTACAAAAAAGGTCTCTTAACATTTCGCCATAGCTCGCATCGTTTCCGAGATATTTGCAGATTTATCTCAAGGGGAGGGGCCTGTCGGACATATTTCGAGATATTTCTTCTTCTTGTTGCTCTTCTTCTGCACAGCTAAGCTGGAAGTGGCATTTGCGGCTCGCACTAGTGCAGAGTTATCTCAAAGAAAGGGGCCACGGTGTTTCTGTATCCCTATTATGTTGGTGCGGCTTCGGAACTTTTAAATATCTCGATATATCTCGAAAACTACGCTTCGGATCAAAAAATATCATAGAACACAAATAGTAGGAAACTTAATTCTCTACAAAAAAGGTCTCTTAACATTTCGCCATAGCTCGCTTCGTTTCCGAGATATTTGCAGATATATCTCAAGGGAAGGGGCCTGACGGACATATTTCGAGATATTTCTTCTTCTTGTTGTTCTTCTTCTGCACAGCTAAGCTGGAAGTGGCATTTGCGGCTCGCACTTGTGCACAGTTATCTCAAAGAAAGGGGCCACGGTGTTTCTGTATCTCTATTATGTTGGTGCGGCTTCGGAACTTTTAAATATCTCGATATATCTCGAAAACTACGCTTCTGATCAAAAAATATCATAGAACATAAATTGTAGGAAACACAATTCTCTACAAAAAAGGTCTCTTAACATTTTGCCATAGCTCGCTTCGTTTCCGAGATATTTGCAGATATATCTCAAGGGAAGGGGCCTGACGGACATATTTCGAGATATTTCTTTTTCTTGTTGTTCTTCTTCTGCACAGCTAAGCTGGAAGTGGCATTTACAGCTCGCAGTAGTGCAGAGTTATCTCAAAGAAAGGGGCCACGGTGTTTCTGTATCTCTATTATGTTGGTGCGGCTTCGGAACTTTTAAATATCTTGATATATCTCGAGAACTACGCATCTGATCAAAAAATACCATAGAACATGAAAAGTAGGAAACTTAATTCTCTACAAAAAAGGTCTCTTAACATTTTGCCATAGCTCTCTTCGTTTCCGAGATATTTGCAGATTTATCTCAAGGGAAGGGGCCTGACGGACATATTTCGAGATATTTCTTCTTCTTGTTGTTCTTCTTCTGCACAGCTAAGCTGGAAGTGGCATTTGCGGCTCGCACTGGTGCACAGTTATCTCAAAGAAAGGGGCCACGGTGTTTCTGTATATCTATTATGTTGGTGCGTCTTCGGAACTTTTAAATATCTCGATATATCTCGAAAACTACGCTTCTGATCAAAAAATATCATAGAACATAAATTGTAGGAAACATAATTCTCTACAAAAAACGTCTCTCAACATTTTTCCATAGCTCGCTTCGTTTCCGAGATATTTGCAGATTCAGCTCAAAGGAACTGGCCTGACGGACATATTTCGATATATTTCTTCTTCTTGTTGTCCTTCCTCTGCACAGCTAAGCTGGAAGTGGCATTTGCAGCTCGCAATAGTGCAGAGTTATCTCAAAGAAAGGGGCCACGGTGTTTCTGTATCTCTATTATGTTGGTGCGGCTTCGGAACTTTTAAATATCTTGATATATCTCGAGAACTACGCATCTCATCAAAAAATATCATCGAACATAAAAAGTAGGAAACTTAATTCTCTACAAAAAAGGTCTCTTAACATTTTGCCATAGCTCGCTTCGTTTCTGAGATATTTGCAGATTTACCTCAAGGGAAGTGGCCTGACGGACATATTTCGAGATATTTCTTCTTCTTGTTGTTCTTCTTCTGCACAGCTAAGCTGGAAGTGGCATTTCCAGCTCGCACTTGTGCACAGTTATCTCAAAGAAAGGGGCCACGGTGTTTCTGTATCTCTATTATGTTGGTGCGGCTTCGGAACTTTTAAATATCTTGATATATCTCGAGAACTACGCATCTCATCAAAAAATATCATAGAAGATAAAAAGTAGGAAACTTAATTCTCTACAAAAAAGGTCTCTTAACATTTCGCCATAGCTCGCTTCGTTTCCGAGATATTTGCAGATATATCTCAAGGGAAGGGGCCTGACGGACATATTTCGAGATATTTCTTCTTCTTGTTGTTCTTCTTCTGCACAGCTAAGCTGGAAGTGGCATTTGCGGCTCGCACTTGTGCACAGTTATCTCAAAGAAAGGGGCCACGGTGTTTCTGTATCTCTATTATGTTGGTGCGGCTTCGGAACTTTTAAATATCTCGATATATCTCGAAAACTACGCTTCTGATAAAAAATATCATACAACATAAAAAGTAGGAAACTTAATTCTCTACAAAAAAGGTCTCTTAACGTTTTGCAATAGCTCGCTTCGTTTCCGAGATATTTGCAGATTTATCTCAAGGGAAGGGTCCTGACGGACATATTTCGAGATATTTCTTCTTCTTGTTGTTCTTCTTCTGCACAGCTAAACTGGAAGTGGCATTTCCAGCTCGCAATAGTGCAGAGTTATTCCAAAGAAAGGGGCCACGATGTTTCTGTATCTCTATTATGTTGGTGCGGCTTCGGAACTTTTAAATATCTCGATATATCTCGAAAACTACGCTTCTGATCAAAAAATATCATAGAACATAAATTGTAGGAAACATAATTCTCTACAAAAAAGGTCTCTTAACATTTTGCTATAGCTCGCTTCGTTTCCGAGATATTTGCAGATTTATCTCAAGGGAAGGGGCCTGACGGACATATTTCGAGACATTTCTTCTTCTTGTTGTTCTTCTTCTGCACAGCTAAGCTGGAAGTGGCATTTGCAGCGCGCAATAGTGCAGAGTTATCTCAAAGAAAGGGGCCACGGTGTTTCTGTATCTCTATTATGTTGGTGCGGCTTCGGAACTTTTAAATATCTTGATATATCTCGAGAACTACGCATCTGATCAAAAAATATCATACTACATAAAAAGTAGGAAACTTAATTCTCTACAAGAAAGGTCTCTAAACATTTTGCCATAGCTCGCTTCGTTTCCGAGATATTTGCAGATTTATCTCAAGGGAAGGGGCCTGACGGACATATTTCGAGATATTTCTTCTTCTTGTTGTTCTTCTTCTGCACAGCTAAGCTGGAAGTGGCATTTGCAGCTCGCAATAGTGCAGAGTTATCTCAAAGAGAGGGGCCACGGTGTTTCTGTATCTCTATTATGTTGGTGCGGCTTCGGAACTTTTAAGTATCTTGATCTATCTCGAGAACTACGCATCTGATCAAAAAATATCATAGAAGATAAAAAGTAGGAAACTTAATTCTCTACAAAAAAGGTCTCTTAACATTTCGCCATAGCTCGCATCGTTTCCGAGATATTTGCAGATTTATCTCAAGGGGAGGGGCCTGTCGGACATATTTCGAGATATTTCTTCTTCTTGTTGCTCTTCTTCTGCACAGCTAAGCTGGAAGTGGCATTTGCGGCTCGCACTAGTGCAGAGTTATCTCAAAGAAAGGGGCCACGGTGTTTCTGTATCCCTATTATGTTGGTGCGGCTTCGGAACTTTTAAATATCTCGATATATCTCGAAAACTACGCTTCGGATCAAAAAATATCATAGAACACAAATAGTAGGAAACTTAATTCTCTACAAAAAAGGTCTCTTAACATTTCGCCATAGCTCGCTTCGTTTCCGAGATATTTGCAGATATATCTCAAGGGAAGGGGCCTGACGGACATATTTCGAGATATTTCTTCTTCTTGTTGTTCTTCTTCTGCACAGCTAAGCTGGAAATGGCATTTGCGGCTCGCACTAGTGCAGAGTTATCTCAAAGAAAGGGGCCACGGTGTTTCCGTATCTCTATTATGTTGGTGCGGCTTCGGAACTTTTAAATATCTCGATATATCTCGAAAACTACGCTTCTGATCAAAAAATATCATAGAACATAAATTGTAGGAAACACAATTCTCTACAAAAAAGGTCTCTTAACATTTTGCCATAGCTCGCTTCGTTTCCGAGATATTTGCAGATATATCTCAAGGGAAGGGGCCTGACGGACATATTTCGAGATATTTCTTTTTCTTGTTGTTCTTCTTCTGCACAGCTAAGCTGGAAGTGGCATTTACAGCTCGCAGTAGTGCAGAGTTATCTCAAAGAAAGGGGCCACGGTGTTTCTGTATCTCTATTATGTTGGTGCGGCTTCGGAACTTTTAAATATCTTGATATATCTCGAGAACTACGCATCTGATCAAAAAATACCATAGAACATGAAAAGTAGGAAACTTAATTCTCTACAAAAAAGGTCTCTTAACATTTTGCCATAGCTCTCTTCGTTTCCGAGATATTTGCAGATTTATCTCAAGGGAAGGGGCCTGACGGACATATTTCGAGATATTTCTTCTTCTTGTTGTTCTTCTTCTGCACAGCTAAGCTGGAAGTGGCATTTGCGGCTCGCACTGGTGCACAGTTATCTCAAAGAAAGGGGCCACGGTGTTTCTGTATATCTATTATGTTGGTGCGTCTTCGGAACTTTTAAATATCTCGATATATCTCGAAAACTACGCTTCTGATCAAAAAATATCATAGAACATAAATTGTAGGAAACATAATTCTCTACAAAAAACGTCTCTCAACATTTTGCCATAGCTCGCTTCGTTTCCGAGATATTTGCAGATTCAGCTCAAAGGAACTGGCCTGACGGACATATTTCGATATATTTCTTCTTCTTGTTGTCCTTCCTCTGCACAGCTAAGCTGGAAGTGGCATTTGCAGCTCGCAATAGTGCAGAGTTATCTCAAAGAAAGGGGCCACGGTGTTTCTGTATCTCTATTATGTTGGTGCGGCTTCGGAACTTTTAAATATCTTGATATATCTCGAGAACTACGCATCTCATCAAAAAATATTATAGAACATAAAAAGTAGGAAACTTCATTCTCTACAAAAAAGGTCTCTTAACATTTTGCCATAGCTCGCTTCGTTTCCGAGATATTTGCATATTTATCTCAAGGGAAGGGGCCTGACGGACATATTTCGAGATATTTCTTCTTCTTGTTGTTCTTCTTCTGCACAGCTAAGCTGGAAGTGGCATTTGCGGCTCGCACTAGTGCAGAGTTATCTCAAAGAAAGGGGCCACGGTGTTTCTGTATCTCTATTATGTTGGGGCGGCTTCGGAACTTTTAAATATCTTGATATATCTCGAGAACTACGCATCTGATCAAAAAATATCATAGAACATAAAAAGTAGGAAACTTAATTCTCTACAAAAAAGGTCTCTTAACATTTTGCCATAGCTCGCTTCGTTTCCGAGATATTTGCAGATTCATCTCAAGGGAAGGGGTCTGACGGACATATTTCGAGATATTTCTTCTTCTTGTTGTTCTTCCTCTGCACAGCTAAGCTCGAAGTGGCATTTGCAGCTCGCAATAGTGCAGAGTTATCTCAAAGAAAGAGGCCACGGTGTTTCTGTACCTCTATTATGTTGGTGCAGCTTCGGAACTTTTAAATATCTTGATATATCTCGAGAACTACGCATCTGATCAAAAAATATCATCGAACATAAAAAGTAGGAAACTTAATTCTCTACAAAAAAGGTCTCTTAACATTTTGCCATAGCTCGCTTCGTTTCTGAGATATTTGCAGATTTACCTCAAGGGAAGTGGCCTGACGGACATATTTCGAGATATTTCTTCTTCTTGTTGTTCTTCTTCTGCACAGCTAAGCTGGAAGTGGCATTTGCAGCTCGCAATAGTGCAGAGTTATCCCAAAGAAAGGGGCCACGGTGTTTCTGTATCTCTATTATGTTGGTGCGGCTTCGGAACTTTTAAATATCTCGATATATCTCGAAAACTACGCTTCTGATAAAAAATATCATACAACATAAAAAGTAGGAAACTTAATTCTCTACAAAAAAGGTCTCTTAACGTTTTGCAATAGCTCGCTTCGTTTCCGAGATATTTGCAGATTTATCTCAAGGGAAGGGTCCTGACGGACATATTTCGAGATATTTCTTCTTCTTGTTGTTCTTCTTCTGCACAGCTAAACTGGAAGTGGCATTTCCAGCTCGCAATAGTGCAGAGTTATTCCAAAGAAAGGGGCCACGATGTTTCTGTATCTCTATTACGTTGGTGCGGCTTCGGAACTTTTAAATATCTCGATATATCTCGAAAACTACGCTTCTGATCAAAAAATATCATAGAACATAAATTGTAGGAAACATAATTCTCTACAAAAAAGGTCTCTTAACATTTTGCCATAGCTCGCTTGGTTTCCGAGATATTTGCAGATTTATCTCAAGGGAAGGGGCCTGAGGGACATATTTCGAGACATTTCTTCTTCTTGTTGTTCTTCTTCTGCACAGCTAAGCTGGAAGTGGCATTTGCAGCGCGCAATAGTGCAGAGTTATCTCAAAGAAAGGGGCCACGGTGTTTCTGTATCTCTATTATGTTGGTGCGGCTTCGGAACTTTTAAATATCTTGATATATCTCGAGAACTACGCATCTGATCAAAAAATATCATACTACATAAAAAGTAGGAAACTTAATTCTCTACAAGAAAGGTCTCTAAACATTTTGCCATAGCTCGCTTCGTTTCCGAGATATTTGCAGATTTATCTCAAGGGAAGGGGCCTGACGGACATATTTCGAGATATTTCTTCTTCTTGTTGTTCTTCTTCTGCACAGCTAAGCTGGAAGTGGCATTTGCAGCTCGCAATAGTGCAGAGTTATCTCAAAGAGAGGGGCCACGGTGTTTCTGTATCTCTATTATGTTGGTGCGGCTTCGGAGCTTTTAAGTATCTTGATCTATCTCGAGAACTACGCATCTGATCAAAAAATATCATAGAAGATAAAAAGTAGGAAACTTAATTCTCTACAAAAAAGGTCTCTTAACATTTCGCCATAGCTCGCATCGTTTCCGAGATATTTGCAGATTTATCTCAAGGGAAGGGGCCTGTCGGACATATTTCGAGATATTTCTTCTTCTTGTTGCTCTTCTTCTGCACAGCTAAGCTGGAAGTGGCATTTGCGGCTCGCACTAGTGCAGAGTTATCTCAAAGAAAGGGGCCACGGTGTTTCTGTATCTCTATTATGTTGGTGCGGCTTCGGAACTTTTAAATATCTCGATATATCTCGAAAACTACGCTTCTGATCAAAAAATATCATAGAACATAAAAAGTAGGAAACTTAATTCTCTACAAAAAAGGTCTCTTAACATTTTGCCATAGCTCGCTTCGTTTCCGAGATATTTGCTGATTTATCTCAAGGGAAGGGGCCTGACGGACATATTTCGAGATATTTCTTCTTCTTGTTGTTCTTCTTCTGCACAGCTAAACTGGAAGTGGCATTTCCAGCTCGCAATAGTGCAGAGTTATCTCAAAGAAAGGGGCCACGGTGTTTCTGTATCTCTATTATGTTGGTGCGGTTTCGGAACTTTTAAATATCTTGATATATCTCGAGAACTACGCATCTGATCAAAAAATATCATAGAACATAAAAAGTAGGAAACTTAATTCTCTACAAAAAACGTCTCTTAACATTTTGCCATAGCTCGCTTCGTTTCCGAGATATTTGCAGATTCAGCTCAAAGGAACTGGCCTGACGGACATATTTCGAGATATTTCTTCTTCTTGTTGTTCTTCCTCTGCACAGCTAAGCTGGAAGTGGCATTTGCAGCTCGCAATAGTGCAGAGTTATCTCAAAGAGAGGGGCCACGGTGTTTCTGTATCTCTATTATGTTGGTGCGGCTTCGGAACTTTTAAATATCTTGATATATCTCGAGAACTACGCATCTCATCAAAAAATATCATAGAAGATAAAAAGTAGGAAACTTAATTCTCTACAAAAAAGGTCTCTTAACATTTCGCCATAGCTCGCTTCGTTTCCGAGATATTTGCAGATATATCTCAAGGGAAGGGGCCTGACGGACATATTTCGAGATATTTCTTCTTCTTGTTGTTCTTCTTCTGCACAGCTAAGCTGGAAGTGGCATTTGCGGCTCGCACTTGTGCACAGTTATCTCAAAGAAAGGGGCCACGGTGTTTCTGTATCTCTATTATGTTGGTGCGGCTTCGGAACTTTTAAATATCTCGATATATCTCGAAAACTACGCTTCTGATAAAAAATATCATACAACATAAAAAGTAGGAAACTTAATTCTCTACAAAAAAGGTCTCTTAACGTTTTGCAATAGCTCGCTTCGTTTCCGAGATATTTGCAGATTTATCTCAAGGGAAGGGTCCTGACGGACATATCTCGAGATATTTCTTCTTCTTGTTGTTCTTCTTCTGCACAGCTAAACTGGAAGTGGCATTTCCAGCTCGCAATAGTGCAGAGTTATTCCAAAGAAAGGGGCCACGATGTTTCTGTATCTCTATTATGTTGGTGCGGCTTCGGAACTTTTAAATATCTCGATATATCTCGAAAACTACGCTTCTGATCAAAAAATATCATAGAACATAAATTGTAGGAAACATAATTCTCTACAAAAAAGGTCTCTTAACATTTTGCTATAGCTCGCTTCGTTTCCGAGATATTTGCAGATTTATCTCAAGGGAAGGGGCCTGACGGACATATTTCGAGACATTTCTTCTTCTTGTTGTTCTTCTTCTGCACAGCTAAGCTGGAAGTGGCATTTGCAGCGCGCAATAGTGCAGAGTTATCTCAAAGAAAGGGGCCACGGTGTTTCTGTATCTCTATTATGTTGGTGCGGCTTCGGAACTTTTAAATATCTTGATATATCTCGAGAACTACGCATCTGATCAAAAAATATCATACTACATAAAAAGTAGGAAACTTAATTCTCTACAAAAAAGGTCTCTTAACATTTTGCCATAGCTCGCTTCGTTTCCGAGATATTTGCAGATTTATCTCAAGGGAAGGGGCCTGACGGACATATTTCGAGATATTTCTTATTCTTGTTGTTCTTCTTCTGCACAGCTAAGCTGGAAGTGGCATTTGCGGCTCGCACTAGTGCAGAGTTATCTCAAAGAAAGGGGCCACGGTGTTTCTGTATCTCTATTATGTTGGTGCGGCTTCGGAACTTTTAAATATCTCGATATATCTCGAAAACTACGCTTCTGATCAAAAAATATCATAGAACATAAATTGTAGGAAACATAATTCTCTACAAAAAAGGTCTCTTAACATTTTGCCATAGCTCGCTTCGTTTCCGAGATGTTTGCAGATATATCTCAAGGGAAGGAGCCTGACGGACATATTTCGAGATATTTCTTCTTCTTGTTGTTCTTCTTCTGCACAGCTAAGCTGGAAGTGGCATTTACAGCTCGCAATAGTGCAGAGTTATCTCAAAGAAAGGGGCCACGGTGTTTCTGTATCTCTATTATGTTGGTGCGGCTTCGGAACTTTTAAATATCTTGATATATCTCGAGAACTACGCATCTGATCAAAAAATACCATAGAACATGAAAAGTAGGAAACTTAATTCTCTACAAAAAAGGTCTCTTAACATTTTGCCATAGCTCTCTTCGTTTCCGAGATATTTGCAGATTTATCTCAAGGGAAGGGGCCTGACGGACATATTTCGAGATATTTCTTCTTCTTGTTGTTCTTCTTCTGCACAGCTAAGCTGGAAGTGGCATTTGCAGCTCGCAATAGTGCAGAGTTATCTCAAAGAAAGGGGCCACGGTGTTTCTGTATCTCTATTATGTTGGTGCGGCTTCGGAACTTTTAAATATCTTGATATATCTCGAGAACTACGCGTCTGATCAAAAAATATCATAGAACATAAAAAGTAGGAAACATAATTCTCTACAAAAACGGTCTCTTAACATTTTGCCATAGCTCGCTTCGTTTCCGAGATATTTGCAGATATATCTCAAGGGAAGGGGCCTGACGGACATATTTCGAGATATTTCTTCTTCTTGTTGTTCTTCTTCTGCACAGCTAAGCTGAAAGTGGCATTTGCGGCTCGCACTGGTGCACAGTTATCTCAAAGAAAGGGGCCACGGTGTTTCTGTATCTCTAATATGTTGGTGCGTCTTCGGAACTTTTAAATATCTCGATATATCTCGAAAACTACGCTTCTGATCAAAAAATATCATAGAACATAAATTGTAGGAAACGTAATTCTCTACAAAAGACGTCTCTTAACATTTTGCCATAGCTCGCTTCGTTTCCGAGATATTTGCAGATTCAGCTCAAAGGAACTTGCCTGACGGACATATTTCGAGATATTTCTTCTTCTTGTTGTTCTTCCTCTGCACAGCTAAGCTGGAAGTGGCATTTGCAGCTCGCAATAGTGCAGAGTTATCTCAAAGAAAGGGGCCACGGTGTTCCTGTATCTCTATTATGTTGGTGCGGCTTCGGAACTTTTAAATATCTTGATATATCTCGAGAACTACGCATCTCATCAAAAAATATTATAGAACATAAAAAGTAGGAAACTTCATTCTCTACAAAAAAGGTCTCTTAACGTTTTGCAATAGCTCGCTTCGTTTCCGAGATATTTGCAGATTTATCTCAAGAGAAGGGTCCTGACGGACATATTTCGAGATATTTCTTCTTCTTGTTGTTCTTCTTCTGCACAGCTAAACTGGAAGTGGCATTTCCAGCTCGCAATAGTGCAGAGTTATTCCAAAGAAAGGGGCCACGATGTTTCTGTATCTCTATTATGATGGTGCGGCTTCGGAACTTTTAAATATCTCGATATATCTCGAAAACTACGCTTCTGATCAAAAAATATCATAGAACATAGATTGTAGGAAACATAATTCTCTACAAAAAAGGTCTCTTAACATTTTGCCATAGCTCGCTTCGTTTCCGAGATATTTGCAGATTTATCTCAAGGGAAGGGGCCTGACGGACATATTTCGAGATATTTCTTCTTCTTGTTGTTCTTCTTCTGCACAGCTAAGCTGGAAGTGGCATTTGCAGCGCGCAATAGTGCAGAGTTATCTCAAAGAAAGGGGCCACGGTGTTTCTGTATCTCTATTATGTTGGTGCGGCTTCGGAACTTTTAAGTATCTTGATCTATCTCGAGAACTACGCATCTGATCAAAAAATATCATAGAAGATAAAAAGTAAGAAACTTAATTCTCTACAAAAAAGGTCTCTTAACATTTCGCCATAGCTCGCATCGTTTCCGAGATATTTGCAGATTTATCTCAAGGGAAGGGGCCTGTCGGACATATTTCGAGATATTTCTTCTTCTTGTTGCTCTTCTTCTGCACAGCTAAGCTGGAAGTGGCATTTGCGGCTCGCACTAGTGCAGAGTTATCTCAAAGAAAGGGGCCACGGTGTTTCTGTATCTCTATTATGTTGGTGCGGCTTCGGAACCTTTAAATATCTCGATATATCTCGAAAACTACGCTTCTGATCAAAAAATATCATAGAACATAAATTGTAGGAAACATAATTCTCTACAAAAAACGTCTCTTAACATTTTGCAATAGCTCGCTTCGTTTCCGAGATATTTGCAGATTTATCTCAAGAGAAGGGTCCTGACGGACATATTTCGAGATATTTCTTCTTCTTGTTGTTCTTCTTCTGCACAGCTAAACTGGAAGTGGCATTTCCAGCTCGCAATAGTGCAGAGTTATTCCAAAGAAAGGGGCCACGATGTTTCTGTATCTCTATTATGATGGTGCGGCTTCGGAACTTTTAAATATCTCGATATATCTCGAAAACTACGCTTCTGATCAAAAAATATCATAGAACATAGATTGTAGGAAACATAATTCTCTACAAAAAAGGTCTCTTAACATTTTGCCATAGCTCGCTTCGTTTCCGAGATATTTGCAGATTTATCTCAAGGGAAGGGGCCTGACGGACATATTTCGAGATATTTCTTCTTCTTGTTGTTCTTCTTCTGCACAGCTAAGCTGGAAGTGGCATTTGCAGCGCGCAATAGTGCAGAGTTATCTCAAAGAAAGGGGCCACGGTGTTTCTGTATCTCTATTATGTTGGTGCGGCTTCGGAACTTTTAAGTATCTTGATCTATCTCGAGAACTACGCATCTGATCAAAAAATATCATAGAAGATAAAAAGTAAGAAACTTAATTCTCTACAAAAAAGGTCTCTTAACATTTTGCCATAGCTCGCTTCGTTTCCGAGATATTTGCAGATATATCTCAAGGGAAGGGGCCTGACGGACATATTTCGAGATATTTCTTCTTCTTGTTGTTCTTCTTCTGCACAGCTAAGCTGGAAGTGGCATTTACAGCTCGCAATAGTGCAGAGTTATCTCAAAGAAAGGGGCCACGGTGTTTCTGTATCTCTATTATGTTGGTGCGGCTTCGGAACTTTTAAATATCTTGATATATCTCGAGAACTACGCATCTGATCAAAAAATATCATAGTACATCAAAAGTAGGAAACTTAATTCTCTACAAAAAAGGTCTCTTAACATTTTGCCATAGCTCTCTTCGTTTCCGAGATATTTGCAGATTTATCTCAAGGGAAGGGGCCTGACGGACATATCTCGAGATATTTCTTCTTCTTATTGTTCTTCTTCTGCACAGCTAAGCTGGAAGTGGCATTTGCGGCTCGCACTGGTGCACAGTTATCTCAAAGAAAGGGGCCACGGTGTTTCTGTATCTCTATTATGTTGGTGCGTCTTCGGAACTTTTAAATATCTCGATATATCTCGAAAACTACGCTTCTGAACAAAAAATATCATAGAACATAAATTGTAGGAAACATAATTCTCTACAAAAAACGTCTCTTAACATTTTGCCATAGCTCGCTTCGTTTCCGAGATATTTGTAGATTCAGCTCAAATGAACTGGCCTGACGGACATATTTCGAGATATTTCTTCTTCTTGTTGTTCTTCCTCTGCACAGCTAAGCTGGAAGTGGCATTTGCAGCTCGCAATAGTGCAGAGTTATCTCAAAGAAAGGGGCCACGGTGTTTCTGTATCTCTATTATGTTGGTGCGGCTTCGGAACTTTTAAATATCTTGATATATCTCGAGAACTACGCATCTGATCAAAAAATATCATAGAACATAAAAAGTAGGAAACTTAATTCTCTACAAAAAAGGTCTCTTAACATTTTGCCATAGCTCGCTTCGTTTCCGAGATATTTGCAGATATATCTCAAGGGAAGGGGCCTGACGGACATATTTCGAGATATTTCTTCTTCTTGTTGTTCTTCTTCTGCACAGCTAAGCTGGAAGTGGCATTTACAGCTCGCAATAGTGCAGAGTTATCTCAAAGAAAGGGGCCACGGTGTTTCTGTATCTCTATTATGTTGGTGCGGCTTCGGAACTTTTAAATATCTTGATATATCTCGAGAACTACGCATCTGATCAAAAAATATCATAGAACATCAAAAGTAGGAAACTTAATTCTCTACAAAAAAGGTCTCTTAACATTTTGCCATAGCTCTCTTCGTTTCCGAGATATTTGCAGATTTATCTCAAGGGAAGGGGCCTGACGGACATATTTCGAGATATTTCTTCTTCTGGTTGTTCTTCTTCTGCACAACTAAGCTGGAAGTGGCATTTGCAGCTCGGAATAGTGCAGAGTTATCTCAAAGAAAGGGGCCACGGTGTTTCTGTATCTCTATTATGTTGGTGCGGCTTCGGAACTTTTAAATATCTTGATATATCTCGAGAACTACGCGTCTGATCAAAAAATATCATAGAACATAAAAAGTAGGAAACATAATTCTCTACAAAAAACGTCTCTTAACATTTTGCCATAGCTCGCTTCGTTTCCGAGATATTTGCAGATTCAGCTCAAATGAACTGGCCTGACGGACATATTTCGAGATATTTCTTCTTCTTGTTGTTCTTCCTCTGCACAGCTAAGCTGGAAGTGGCATTTGCAGCTCGCAATAGTGCAGAGTTATCTCAAAGAAAGGGGCCACGGTGTTTCTGTATCTCTATTATGTTGGTGCGGCTTCGGAACTTTTAAATATCTTGATATATCTCGAGAACTACGCATCTCATCAAAAAATATTATAGAACATAAAAAGTAGGAAACTTCATTCTCTACAAAAAAGGTCTCTTAACATTTTGCCATAGCTCGCTTCGTTTCCGAGATATTTGCATATTTATCTCAAGGGAAGGGGCCTGACGGACATATTTCGAGATATTTCTTCTTCTTGTTGTTCTTCTTCTGCACAGCTAAGCTGGAAGTGGCATTTGCGGCTCGCACTAGTGCAGAGTTATCTCAAAGGAAGGGGCCACGGTGTTTCTGTATCTCTATTATGTTTGTGCGGCTTCGGAACTTTTAAATATCTTGATATATCTCGAGAACTACGCATCTGATCAAAAAATATCATAGAACCTAAAAAGTAGGAAACTTAATTCTCTACAAAAAAGGTCTCTTAACATTTTGCCATAGCTCGCTTCGTTTCCGAGATATTTGCAGATTCATCTCAAGGGAAGGGGTCTGACGGACATATTTCGAGATATTTCTTCTTCTTGTTGTTCTTCCTCTGCACAGCTAAGCTCGAAGTGGCATTTGCAGCTCGCAATAGTGCAGAGTTATCTCAAAGAAAGAGGCCACGGTGTTTCTGTACCTCTATTATGTTGGTGCAGCTTCGGAACTTTTAAATATCTTGATATATCTCGAGAACTACGCATCTGATCAAAAAATATCATCGAACATAAAAAGTAGGAAACTTAATTCTCTACAAAAAAGGTCTCTTAACGTTTTGCAATAGCTCGCTTCGTTTCCGAGATATTTGCAGATTTATCTCAAGGGAAGGGTCCTGACGGACATATTTCGAGATATTTCTTCTTCTTGTTGTTCTTCTTCTGCACAGCTAAACTGGAAGTGGCATTTCCAGCTCGCAATAGTGCAGAGTTATTCCAAAGAAAGGGGCCACGATGTTTCTGTATCTCTATTATGATGGTGCGGCTTCGGAACTTTTAAATATCTCGATATATCTCGAAAACTACGCTTCTGATCAAAAAATATCATAGAACATAAATTGTAGGAAACATAATTCTCTACAAAAAAGGTCTCTTAACATTTTGCCATTGCTCGCTTCGTTTCCGAGATATTTGCAGATTTATCTCAAGGGAAGGGGCCTGACGGACATATTTCGAGATATTTCTTCTTCTTGTTGTTCTTCTTCTGCACAGCTAAGCTGGAAGTGGCATTTGCAGCGCGCAATAGTGCAGAGTTATCTCAAAGAAAGGGGCCACGGTGTTTCTGTATCTCTATTATGTTGGTGCGGCTTCGGAACTTTTAAGTATCTTGATCTATCTCGAGAACTACGCATCTGATCAAAAAATATCATAGAAGATAAAAAGTAAGAAACTTAATTCTCTACAAAAAAGGTCTCTTAACATTTCGCCATAGCTCGCATCGTTTCCGAGATATTTGCAGATTTATCTCAAGGGAAGGGGCCTGTCGGACATATTTCGAGATATTTCTTCTTCTTGTTGCTCTTCTTCTGCACAGCTAAGCTGGAAGTGGCATTTGCGGCTCGCACTAGTGCAGAGTTATCTCAAAGAAAGGGGCCACGGTGTTTCTGTATCTCTATTATGTTGGTGCGGCTTCGGAACTTTTAAATATCTCGATATATCTCGAAAACTACGCTTCTGATCAAAAAATATCATAGAACATAAATTGTAGGAAACATAATTCTCTACAAAAAACGTCTCTTAACATTTTGCCATAGCGCGTTTCGTTTCCGAGATATTTGCAGATTTATCTCAAGGGAAGTGGCCTGACGGACATATTTCGAGATATTTCTTATTCTTGTTGTTCTTCTTCTGCACAGCTAAGCTGGAAGTGGCATTTGCGGCTCGCACTAGTGCAGAGTTATCTCAAAGAAAGGGGCCACGGTGTTTCTGTATCCCTATTATGTTGGTGCGGCTTCGGAACTTTTAAATATCTCGATATATCTCGAAAACTACGCTTCTGATCAAAAAATAGCATAGAACATAAATTGTAGGAAACATAATTCTCTACAAAAAAGGTCTCTTAACATTTTGCCATAGCTCGCTTCGTTTCCGAGATATTTGCAGATTTATCTCAAGGGAAGGGGCCTGACGGACATATTTCGAGATATTTCTTCTTCTTGTTGTTCTTCTTCTGCACAGCTAAGCTGGAAGTGGCATTTGCAGCGCGCAATAGTGCAGAGTTATCTCAAAGAAAGGGGCCACGGTGTTTCTGTATCTCTATTATGTTGGTGCGGCTTCGGAACTTTTAAGTATCTTGATCTATCTCGAGAACTACGCATCTGATCAAAAAATATCATAGAAGATAAAAAGTAAGAAACTTAATTCTCTACAAAAAAGGTCTCTTAACATTTCGCCATAGCTCGCATCGTTTCCGAGATATTTGCAGATTTATCTCAAGGGAAGGGGCCTGTCGGACATATTTCGAGATATTTCTTCTTCTTGTTGCTCTTCTTCTGCACAGCTAAGCTGGAAGTGGCATTTGCGGCTCGCACTAGTGCAGAGTTATCTCAAAGAAAGGGGCCACGGTGTTTCTGTATCTCTATTATGTTGGTGCGGCTTCGGAACTTTTAAATATCTCGATATATCTCGAAAACTACGCTTCTGATCAAAAAATATCATAGAACATAAATTGTAGGAAACATAATTCTCTACAAAAAACGTCTCTTAACATTTTGCCATAGCGCGTTTCGTTTCCGAGATATTTGCAGATTTATCTCAAGGGAAGTGGCCTGACGGACATATTTCGAGATATTTCTTATTCTTGTTGTTCTTCTTCTGCACAGCTAAGCTGGAAGTGGCATTTGCGGCTCGCACTAGTGCAGAGTTATCTCAAAGAAAGGGGCCACGGTGTTTCTGTATCCCTATTATGTTGGTGCGGCTTCGGAACTTTTAAATATCTCGATATATCTCGAAAACTACGCTTCTGATCAAAAAATAGCATAGAACATAAATTGTAGGAAACATAATTCTCTACAAAAAACGTCTCTTAACATTTTGCCATAGCTCGCTTCGTTTCCGAGATATTTGCAGATTCAGCTCAAAGGAACTGGCCTGACGGACATATTTCGAGATATTTCTTCTTCTTGTTGTTCTTCTTCTGCACAGCTAAGCTGGAAGTGGCATTTGCGGCTCGTACTAGTGCAGAGTTACCTCAAAGAAAGGGGCCACGGTGTTTCTGTATCTCTATTATGTTGTTGCGGCTTCGGAACTTTTAAATATCTCGATATATCTCGAAAACTACGCTTCTGATCAAAAAATGTCATAGAGCATAAATTGTAGGAAACATAATTCTCTACAAAAAACGTCTCTTAACATTTTGCCATAGCTCGCTTCGTTTCCGAGATATTTGCAGATTCAGCTCAAAGGAACTGGCCTGACGGACATATTTCGAGATATTTCTTCTTCTTGTTGCTCTTCTTCTGCACAGCTAAGCTGGAAGTGGCATTTGCGGCTCGCACTAGTGCAGAGTTATCTCAAAGGAAGGGGCCACGGTGTTTCTGTATCCCTATTATGTTGGTGCGGTTTCGGAACTTTTAAATATCTCGATATATCTCGAAAACTACGCTTCTGATCAAAAAATAGCATAGAACATAAATTGTAGGAAACATAATTCTCTACAAAAAACGTCTCTTAACATTTTGCCATAGCTCGCTTCGTTTCCGAGATATTTGCAGATTCAGCTCAAAGGAACTGGCCTGACGGACATATTTCGAGATATTTCTTCTTCTTGTTGTTCTTCCTCTGCACAGCTAAGCTGGAAGTGGCATTTGCAGCTCGCAATAGTGCAGAGTTATCTCAAAGAAAGGGGCCACGGTGTTTCTGTATCTCTATTATGTTGGTGCGGCTTCGGAACTTTTAAATATCTCGATATATCTCGAAAACTACGCTTCTGATCAAAAAATATCGTAGAACATAAATTGTAGGAAACATAATTCTCTACAAAAAAGGTCTCTTAACATTTTGCCATAGCTCGCTTCGTTTCCGAGATATTTGCAGATATATCTCAAGGGAAGGGGCCTGACGGACATATTTCGAGATATTTCTTCTTCTTGTTGTTCTTCTTCTGCACAGCTAAGCTGGAAGTGGCATTTACAGCTCGCAATAGTGCAGAGTTATCTCAAAGAAAGGGGCCACGGTGTTTCTGTATCTCTATTATGTTGGTGCGGCTTCGGAACTTTTAAATATCTTGATATATCTCGAGAACTACGCATCTGATCAAAAAATATCATAGTACATCAAAAGTAGGAAACTTAATTCTCTACAAAAAAGGTCTCTTAACATTTTGCCATAGCTCTCTTCGTTTCCGAGATATTTGCAGATTTATCTCAAGGGAAGGGGCCTGACGGACATATCTCGAGATATTTCTTCTTCTTATTGTTCTTCTTCTGCACAGCTAAGCTGGAAGTGGCATTTGCGGCTCGCACTGGTGCACAGTTATCTCAAAGAAAGGGGCCACGGTGTTTCTGTATCTCTATTATGTTGGTGCGTCTTCGGAACTTTTAAATATCTCGATATATCTCGAAAACTACGCTTCTGAACAAAAAATATCATAGAACATAAATTGTAGGAAACATAATTCTCTACAAAAAACGTCTCTTAACATTTTGCCATAGCTCGCTTCGTTTCCGAGATATTTGTAGATTCAGCTCAAATGAACTGGCCTGACGGACATATTTCGAGATATTTCTTCTTCTTGTTGTTCTTCCTCTGCACAGCTAAGCTGGAAGTGGCATTTGCAGCTCGCAATAGTGCAGAGTTATCTCAAAGAAAGGGGCCACGGTGTTTCTGTATCTCTATTATGTTGGTGCGGCTTCGGAACTTTTAAATATCTTGATATATCTCGAGAACTACGCATCTGATCAAAAAATATCATAGAACATAAAAAGTAGGAAACTTAATTCTCTACAAAAAAGGTCTCTTAACATTTTGCCATAGCTCGCTTCGTTTCCGAGATATTTGCAGATTTATCTCAAGGGAAGGGGCCTGACGGACATATTTCGAGATATTTCTTCTTCTTGTTGTTCTTCTTCTGCACAGCTAAGCTGGAAGTGGCATTTGCGGCTCGCACTAGTGCAGAGTTATCTCAACGAAAGGGGCCACAGTGTTTCTGTATCTCTATTATGTTGGTGCGGCTTCGGAACTTTTAAATATCTCGATATATCTCGAAAACTACGCATCTGATCAAAAAATATCATAGAACATCAAAAGTAGGAAACTTAATTCTCTACAAAAAAGGTCTCTTAACATTTTGCCATAGCTCGCTTCGTTTCCGAGATATTTGCAGATTTATCTCAAGGGAAGGGGCCTGACGGACATATTTCGAGATATTTCTTCTTCTTGTTGTTCTTCTTCTGCACAGCTAAGCTGGAAGTGGCATTTGCGGCTCGCACTAGTGCAGAGTTATCTCAACGAAAGGGGCCACAGTGTTTCTGTATCTCTATTATGTTGGTGCGGCTTCGGAACTTTTAAATATCTCGATATATCTCGAAAACTACGCTTCTGATGAAAAAATATCATAGAACATAAATTGTAGGAAACATAATTCTCTACAAAAAAGGTCTCTTAACATTTTGCCATAGCTCTCTTCGTTTCCGAGATATTTGCAGATTTATCTCAAGGGAAGGGGCCTGACGGACATATTTCGAGATATTTCTTCTTCTTGTTGTTCTTCTTCTGCACAGCTAAGCTGGAAGTGGCATTTGCAGCTCGCAATAGTGCACAGTTATCTCAAAGAAAGGGGCCACGGTGTTTCTGTATCTCTATTATGTTGGTGCGTCTTCGGAACTTTTAAATATCTCGATATATCTCGAAAACTACGCTTCTGATCAAAAAATATCATAGAACATAAATTGTAGGAAACATAATTCTCTACAAAAAACGTCTCTTAACATTTTGCCATAGCTCGCTTCGTTTCCGAGATATTTGCAGATTCAGCTCAAAGGAACTGGCCTGACGGACATATTTCGAGATATTTCTTCTTCTTGTTGTTCTTCTTCTGCACAGCTAAGCTGGAAGTGGCATTTGCGGCTCGTACTAGTGCAGAGTTACCTCAAAGAAAGGGGCCACGGTGTTTCTGTATCTCTATTATGTTGTTGCGGCTTCGGAACTTTTAAATATCTCGATATATCTCGAAAACTACGCTTCTGATCAAAAAATGTCATAGAGCATAAATTGTAGGAAACATAATTCTCTACAAAAAACGTCTCTTAACATTTTGCCATAGCTCGCTTCGTTTCCGAGATATTTGCAGATTCAGCTCAAAGGAACTGGCCTGACGGACATATTTCGAGATATTTCTTCTTCTTGTTGCTCTTCTTCTGCACAGCTAAGCTGGAAGTGGCATTTGCGGCTCGCACTAGTGCAGAGTTATCTCAAAGGAAGGGGCCACGGTGTTTCTGTATCCCTATTATGTTGGTGCGGTTTCGGAACTTTTAAATATCTCGATATATCTCGAAAACTACGCTTCTGATCAAAAAATAGCATAGAACATAAATTGTAGGAAACATAATTCTCTACAAAAAACGTCTCTTAACATTTTGCCATAGCTCGCTTCGTTTCCGAGATATTTGCAGATTCAGCTCAAAGGAACTGGCCTGACGGACATATTTCGAGATATTTCTTCTTCTTGTTGTTCTTCCTCTGCACAGCTAAGCTGGAAGTGGCATTTGCAGCTCGCAATAGTGCAGAGTTATCTCAAAGAAAGGGGCCACGGTGTTTCTGTATCTCTATTATGTTGGTGCGGCTTCGGAACTTTTAAATATCTCGATATATCTCGAAAACTACGCTTCTGATCAAAAAATATCGTAGAACATAAATTGTAGGAAACATAATTCTCTACAAAAAAGGTCTCTTAACATTTTGCCATAGCTCGCTTCGTTTCCGAGATATTTGCAGATATATCTCAAGGGAAGGGGCCTGACGGACATATTTCGAGATATTTCTTCTTCTTGTTGTTCTTCTTCTGCACAGCTAAGCTGGAAGTGGCATTTACAGCTCGCAATAGTGCAGAGTTATCTCAAAGAAAGGGGCCACGGTGTTTCTGTATCTCTATTATGTTGGTGCGGCTTCGGAACTTTTAAATATCTTGATATATCTCGAGAACTACGCATCTGATCAAAAAATATCATAGTACATCAAAAGTAGGAAACTTAATTCTCTACAAAAAAGGTCTCTTAACATTTTGCCATAGCTCTCTTCGTTTCCGAGATATTTGCAGATTTATCTCAAGGGAAGGGGCCTGACGGACATATCTCGAGATATTTCTTCTTCTTATTGTTCTTCTTCTGCACAGCTAAGCTGGAAGTGGCATTTGCGGCTCGCACTGGTGCACAGTTATCTCAAAGAAAGGGGCCACGGTGTTTCTGTATCTCTATTATGTTGGTGCGTCTTCGGAACTTTTAAATATCTCGATATATCTCGAAAACTACGCTTCTGAACAAAAAATATCATAGAACATAAATTGTAGGAAACATAATTCTCTACAAAAAACGTCTCTTAACATTTTGCCATAGCTCGCTTCGTTTCCGAGATATTTGTAGATTCAGCTCAAATGAACTGGCCTGACGGACATATTTCGAGACATTTCTTCTTCTTGTTGTTCTTCCTCTGCACAGCTAAGCTGGAAGTGGCATTTGCAGCTCGCAATAGTGCAGAGTTATCTCAAAGAAAGGGGCCACGGTGTTTCTGTATCTCTATTATGTTGGTGCGGCTTCGGAACTTTTAAATATCTTGATATATCTCGAGAACTACGCATCTGATCAAAAAATATCATAGAACATAAAAAGTAGGAAACTTAATTCTCTACAAAAAAGGTCTCTTAACATTTTGCCATAGCTCGCTTCGTTTCCGAGATATTTGCAGATTTATCTCAAGGGAAGGGGCCTGACGGACATATTTCGAGATATTTCTTCTTCTTGTTGTTCTTCTTCTGCACAGCTAAGCTGGAAGTGGCATTTGCGGCTCGCACTAGTGCAGAGTTATCTCAACGAAAGGGGCCACAGTGTTTCTGTATCTCTATTATGTTGGTGCGGCTTCAGAACTTTTAAATATCTCGATATATCTCGAAAACTACGCATCTGATCAAAAAATATCATAGAACATCAAAAGTAGGAAACTTAATTCTCTACAAAAAAGGTCTCTTAACATTTTGCCATAGCTCGCTTCGTTTCCGAGATATTTGCAGATTTATCTCAAGGGAAGGGGCCTGACGGACATATTTCGAGATATTTCTTCTTCTTGTTGTTCTTCTTCTGCACAGCTAAGCTGGAAGTGGCATTTGCGGCTCGCACTAGTGCAGAGTTATCTCAACGAAAGGGGCCACAGTGTTTCTGTATCTCTATTATGTTGGTGCGGCTTCGGAACTTTTAAATATCTCGATATATCTCGAAAACTACGCTTCTGATGAAAAAATATCATAGAACATAAATTGTAGGAAACATAATTCTCTACAAAAAAGGTCTCTTAACATTTTGCCATAGCTCTCTTCGTTTCCGAGATATTTGCAGATTTATCTCAAGGGAAGGGGCCTGACGGACATATTTCGAGATATTTCTTCTTCTTGTTGTTCTTCTTCTGCACAGCTAAGCTGGAAGTGGCATTTGCAGCTCGCAATAGTGCACAGTTATCTCAAAGAAAGGGGCCACGGTGTTTCTGTATCTCTATTATGTTGGTGCGTCTTCGGAACTTTTAAATATCTCGATATATCTCGAAAACTACGCTTCTGATCAAAAAATATCATAGAACATAAATTGTAGGAAACATAATTCTCTACAAAAAACGTCTCTTAACATTTTGCCATAGCTCGCTTCGTTTCCGAGATATTTGCAGATTCAGCTCAAAGGAACTGGCCTGACGGACATATTTCGTGATATTTCTTCTTCTTGTTGTTCTTCCTCTGCACAGCTAAGCTGGAAGTGGCATTTGCAGCTCGCAATAGTGCAGAGTTATCTCAAAGAAAGGGGCCACGGTGTTTCTGTATCTCTATTATGTTGGTGCGGCTTCGGAACTTTTAAATATCTTGATATATCTCGAGAACTACGCATCTGATCAAAAAATATCATAGAACATAAAAAGTAGGAAACTTAATTCTCTACAAAAAAGGTCTCTTAACATTTTGCCATAGCTCGCTTCGTTTCCGAGATATTTGCAGATTTATCTCAAGGGAAGGGGCCTGACGGACATATTTCGAGATATTTCTTCTTCTTGTTGTTCTTCTTCTGCACAGCTAAGCTGGAAGTGGCATTTACAGCTCGCAATAGTGCAGAGTTATCTCAAAGAAAGGGGCCACGGTGTTTCTGTATCTCTATTATGTTGGTGCGGCGTCGGAACTTTTAAATATCTTGATATATCTCGAGAACTACGCCTCTGATCGAAAAATATCATACAACATAAAAAGTAGGAAACTTAATTCTCTACAAAAAAGGTCTCTTAACATTTTGCCATAGCTCGCTTCGTTTCCGAGATATTTGCAGATTTATCTCAAGGGAAGGGGCCTGACGGACATATTTCGAGATATTTCTTCTTCTTGTTGTTCTTCCTCTGCACAGCTAAGCTGGAAGTGGCATTTGCAGCTCGCAATAGTGCAGAGTTATCTCAAAGAAAGGGGCCACGGTGTTTCTGTATCTCTATTATGTTGGTGCGGCTTCGGAACTTTTAAATATCTTGATATATCTCGAGAACTACGCATCTGATCAAAAAATATCATAGAACATCAAAAGTAGGAAACTTAATTCTCTACAAAAAAGGTCTCTTAACATTTTGCCATAGCTCGCTTCGTTTCCGAGATATTTGCAGATTTATCTCAAGGGAAGGGGCCTGACGGACATATTTCGAGATATTTCTTCTTCTTGTTGTTCTTCTTCTGCACAGCTAAGCTGGAAGTGGCATTTGCGGCTCGCACTAGTGCAGAGTTATCTCAACGAAAGGGGCCACGGTGTTTCTGTATCTCTATTATGTTGGTGCGGCTTCGGAACTTTTAAATATCTTGATATATCTCGAGAACTACGCATCTGATCAAAAAATATCATAGAACATAAAAAGTAGGAAACTTAATTCTCTACAAAAAAGGTCTCTTAACATTTTGCCATAGCTCGCTTTGTTTCCGAGATATTTGCAGATTTATCTCAAGGGAAGGGGCCTGACGGACATATTTCGAGATATTTCTTCTTCTTGTTGTTCTTCTTCTGCACAGCTAAGCTGGAAGTGGCATTTGCAGCTCGCACTAGTGCAGAGTTATCTCAAAGAAAGGGGCCACGGTGTTTCTCTATCTCTATTATGTTGGTGCGGCTTCGGAACTTTTAAATATCTCGATATATCTCGAAAACTACGCTTCTGATCAAAAAATATCGTAGAACATAAATTGTAGGAAACATAATTCTCTACAAAAAAGGTCTCTTAACATTTTGCCATAGCTCGCTTCGTTTCCGAGATATTTGCAGATATATCTCAAGGGAAGGGGCCTGACGGACATATTTCGAGATATTTCTTCTTCTTGTTGTTCTTCTTCTGCACAGCTAAGCTGGAAGTGGCATTTACAGCTCGCAATAGTGCAGAGTTATCTCAAAGAAAGGGGCCACGGTGTTTCTGTATCTCCATTATGTTGGTGCGGCTTCGGAACTTTTAAATATCTTGATATATCTCGAGAACTACGCATCTGATCAAAAAATATCATAGAACATCAAAAGTAGGAAACTTAATTCTCTACAAAAAAGGTCTCTTAACATTTTGCCATAGCTCTCTTCGTTTCCGAGATATTTGCAGATTTATCTCAAGGGAAGGGGCCTGACGGACATATTTCGAGATATTTCTTCTTCTTGTTGTTCTTCTTCTGCACAGCTAAGCTGGAAGTGGCATTTGCGGCTCGCACTGGTGCACAGTTATCTCAAAGAAAGGGGCCACGGTGTTTCTGTATCTCTATTATGTTGGTGCGTCTTCGGAACTTTTAAATATCTCGATATATCTCGAAAACTACGCTTCTGAACAAAAAATATCATAGAACATAAATTGTAGGAAACATAATTCTCTACAAAAAACGTCTCTTAACATTTTGCCATAGCTCGCTTCGTTTCCGAGATATTTGTAGATTCAGCTCAAATGAACTGGCCTGACGGACATATTTCGAGATATTTCTTCTTCTTGTTGTTCTTCCTCTGCACAGCTAAGCTGGAAGTGGCATTTGCAGCTCGCAATAGTGCAGAGTTATCTCAAAGAAAGGGGCCACGGTGTTTCTGTATCTCTATTATGTTGGTGCGGCTTCGGAACTTTTAAATATCTTGATATATCTCGAGAACTACGCATCTGATCAAAAAATATCATAGAACATAAAAAGTAGGAAACTTAATTCTCTACAAAAAAGGTCTCTTAACATTTTGCCATAGCTCGCTTCGTTTCCGAGATATTTGCAGATTTATCTCAAGGGAAGGGGCCTGACGGACATATTTCGAGATATTTCTTCTTCTTGTTGTTCTTCTTCTGCACAGCTAAGCTGGAAGTGGCATTTGCGGCTCGCACTAGTGCAGAGTTATCTCAACGAAAGGGGCCACAGTGTTTCTGTATCTCTATTATGTTGGTGCGGCTTCGGAACTTTTAAATATCTCGATATATCTCGAAAACTACGCATCTGATCAAAAAATATCATAGAACATCAAAAGTAGGAAACTTAATTCTCTACAAAAAAGGTCTCTTAACATTTTGCCATAGCTCGCTTCGTTTCCGAGATATTTGCAGATTTATCTCAAGGGAAGGGGCCTGACGGACATATTTCGAGATATTTCTTCTTCTTGTTGTTCTTCTTCTGCACAGCTAAGCTGGAAGTGGCATTTGCGGCTCGCACTAGTGCAGAGTTATCTCAACGAAAGGGGCCACAGTGTTTCTGTATCTCTATTATGTTGGTGCGGCTTCGGAACTTTTAAATATCTCGATATATCTCGAAAACTACGCTTCTGATGAAAAAATATCATAGAACATAAATTGTAGGAAACATAATTCTCTACAAAAAAGGTCTCTTAACATTTTGCCATAGCTCTCTTCGTTTCCGAGATATTTGCAGATTTATCTCAAGGGAAGGGGCCTGACGGACATATTTCGAGATATTTCTTCTTCTTGTTGTTCTTCTTCTGCACAGCTAAGCTGGAAGTGGCATTTGCAGCTCGCAATAGTGCACAGTTATCTCAAAGAAAGGGGCCACGGTGTTTCTGTATCTCTATTATGTTGGTGCGTCTTCGGAACTTTTAAATATCTCGATATATCTCGAAAACTACGCTTCTGATCAAAAAATATCATAGAACATAAATTGTAGGAAACATAATTCTCTACAAAAAACGTCTCTTAACATTTTGCCATAGCTCGCTTCGTTTCCGAGATATTTGCAGATTCAGCTCAAAGGAACTGGCCTGACGGACATATTTCGTGATATTTCTTCTTCTTGTTGTTCTTCCTCTGCACAGCTAAGCTGGAAGTGGCATTTGCAGCTCGCAATAGTGCAGAGTTATCTCAAAGAAAGGGGCCACGGTGTTTCTGTATCTCTATTATGTTGGTGCGGCTTCGGAACTTTTAAATATCTTGATATATCTCGAGAACTACGCATCTGATCAAAAAATATCATAGAACATAAAAAGTAGGAAACTTAATTCTCTACAAAAAAGGTCTCTTAACATTTTGCCATAGCTCGCTTCGTTTCCGAGATATTTGCAGATTTATCTCAAGGGAAGGGGCCTGACGGACATATTTCGAGATATTTCTTCTTCTTGTTGTTCTTCTTCTGCACAGCTAAGCTGGAAGTGGCATTTACAGCTCGCAATAGTGCAGAGTTATCTCAAAGAAAGGGGCCACGGTGTTTCTGTATCTCTATTATGTTGGTACGGCGTCGGAACTTTTAAATATCTTGATATATCTCGAGAACTACGCCTCTGATCGAAAAATATCATACAACATAAAAAGTAGGAAACTTAATTCTCTACAAAAAAGGTCTCTTAACATTTTGCCATAGCTCGCTTCGTTTCCGAGATATTTGCAGATTTATCTCAAGGGAAGGGGCCTGACGGACATATTTCGAGATATTTCTTCTTCTTGTTGTTCTTCCTCTGCACAGCTAAGCTGGAAGTGGCATTTGCAGCTCGCAATAGTGCAGAGTTATCTCAAAGAAAGGGGCCACGGTGTTTCTGTATCTCTATTATGTTGGTGCGGCTTCGGAACTTTTAAATATCTTGATATATCTCGAGAACTACGCATCTGATCAAAAAATATCATAGAACATCAAAAGTAGGAAACTTAATTCTCTACAAAAAAGGTCTCTTAACATTTTGCCATAGCTCGCTTCGTTTCCGAGATATTTGCAGATTTATCTCAAGGGAAGGGGCCTGACGGACATATTTCGAGATATTTCTTCTTCTTGTTGTTCTTCTTCTGCACAGCTAAGCTGGAAGTGGCATTTGCGGCTCGCACTAGTGCAGAGTTATCTCAACGAAAGGGGCCACGGTGTTTCTGTATCTCTATTATGTTGGTGCGGCTTCGGAACTTTTAAATATCTTGATATATCTCGAGAACTACGCATCTGATCAAAAAATATCATAGAACATAAAAAGTAGGAAACTTAATTCTCTACAAAAAAGGTCTCTTAACATTTTGCCATAGCTCGCTTTGTTTCCGAGATATTTGCAGATTTATCTCAAGGGAAGGGGCCTGACGGACATATTTCGAGATATTTCTTCTTCTTGTTGTTCTTCTTCTGCACAGCTAAGCTGGAAGTGGCATTTGCAGCTCGCACTAGTGCAGAGTTATCTCAAAGAAAGGGGCCACGGTGTTTCTCTATCTCTATTATGTTGGTGCGGCTTCGGAACTTTTAAATATCTCGATATATCTCGAAAACTACGCTTCTGATCAAAAAATATCGTAGAACATAAATTGTAGGAAACATAATTCTCTACAAAAAAGGTCTCTTAACATTTTGCCATAGCTCGCTTCGTTTCCGAGATATTTGCAGATATATCTCAAGGGAAGGGGCCTGACGGACATATTTCGAGATATTTCTTCTTCTTGTTGTTCTTCTTCTGCACAGCTAAGCTGGAAGTGGCATTTACAGCTCGCAATAGTGCAGAGTTATCTCAAAGAAAGGGGCCACGGTGTTTCTGTATCTCCATTATGTTGGTGCGGCTTCGGAACTTTTAAATATCTTGATATATCTCGAGAACTACGCATCTGATCAAAAAATATCATAGAACATCAAAAGTAGGAAACTTAATTCTCTACAAAAAAGGTCTCTTAACATTTTGCCATAGCTCTCTTCGTTTCCGAGATATTTGCAGATTTATCTCAAGGGAAGGGGCCTGACGGACATATTTCGAGATATTTCTTCTTCTTGTTGTTCTTCTTCTGCACAGCTAAGCTGGAAGTGGCATTTGCAGCTCGGAATAGTGCAGAGATATCTCAAAGAAAGGGGCCACGGTGTTTCTGTATCTCTATTATGTTGGTGCGGCTTCGGAACTTTTAAATATCTTGATATATCTCGAGAACTACGCGTCTGATCAAAAAATATCATAGAACATAAAAAGTAGGAAACATAATTCTCTACAAAAACGGTCTCTTAACATTTCGCCATAGCTCGCTTCGTTTCCGAGATATTTGCAGATATATCTCAAGGGAAGGGGCCTGACGGACATATTTCGAGATATTTCTTCTTCTTGTTGTTCTTCTTCTGCACAGCTAAGCTGGAAGTGGTATTTCCGGCTCGCACTGGTGCACAGTTATCTCAAAGAAAGGGGCCACGGTGTTTCTGTATCTCTATTATGTTGGTGCGTCTTCGGAACTTTTAAATATCTCGATATATCTCGAAAACTACGCTTCTGATCAAAAAATATCATAGAACATAAATTGTAGGAAACATAATTCTCTACAAAAAACGTCTCTTAACATTTTGCCATAGCTCGCTTCGTTTCCGAGATATTTGCAGATTCAGCTCAAATGAACTGGCCTGACGGACATATTTCGAGATATTTCTTCTTCTTGTTGTTCTTCCTCTGCACAGCTAGGCTGGAAGTGGCATTTGCAGCTCGCAATAGTGCAGAGTTATCTCAAAGAAAGGGGCCACGGTGTTTCTGTATCTCTATTATGTTGGTGCGGCTTCGGAACTTTTAAATATCTTGATATATCTCGAGAACTACGCATCTGATCAAAAAATATCATAGAACATAAAAAGTAGGAAACTTAATTCTCTACAAAAAAGGTCTCTTAACATTTTGCCATAGCTCGCTTCGTTTCCGAGATATTTGCAGATTTATCTCAAGGGAACGGGCCTGACGGACATATTTCGAGATATTTCTTCTTCTTGTTCTTCTTCTTCTGCACAGCTAAGCTGGAAGTGGCATTTACAGCTCGCAATAGTGCAGAGTTATCTCAAAGAAAGGGGCCACGGTGTTTCTGTATCTCTATTATGTTGGTGCGGCTTCGAAACTTTTAAATATCTTGATATATCTCGAGAACTACGCCTCTGATCGAAAAATATCATACAACATAAAAAGTAGGAAACTTAATTCTCTACAAAAAAGGTCTCTTAACATTTTGCCATAGCTCGCTTCGTTTCCGAGATATTTGCAGATTTATCTCAAGGGAAGGGGTCTGACGGACATATTTCGAGATATTTCTTCTTCTTGTTGTTCTTCCTCTGCACAGCTAAGCTGGAAGTGGCATTTGCAGCTCGCAATAGTGCAGAGTTATCTCAAAGAAAGGGGCCACGGTGTTTCTGTATCTCTATTATGTTGGTGCGGCTTCGGAACTTTTAAATATCTTGATATATCTCGAGAACTACGCATCTGATCAAAAAATATCATAGAACATCAAAAGTAGGAAACTTAATTCTCTACAAAAAAGGTCTCTTAACATTTTGCCATAGCTCGCTTCGTTTCCGAGATATTTGCAGATTTATCTCAAGGGAAGGGGCCTGACGGACATATTTCGAGATATTTCTTCTTCTTGTTGTTCTTCTTCTGCACAGCTAAGCTGGAAGTGGCATTTGCAGCTCGCAATAGTGCACAGTTATCTCAAAGAAAGGGGCCACGGTGTTTCTGTATCTCTATTATGTTGGTGCGTCTTCGGAACTTTTAAATATCTCGATATATCTCGAAAACTACGCTTCTGATCAAAAAATATCATAGAACATAAATTGTAGGAAACATAATTCTCTACAAAAAACGTCTCTTAACATTTTGCCATAGCTCGCTTCGTTTCCGAGATATTTGCAGATTCAGCTCAAAGGAACTGGCCTGACGGACATATTTCGAGATATTTCTTCTTCTTGTTGTTCTTCCTCTGCACAGCTAAGCTGGAAGTGGCATTTGCAGCTCGCAATAGTGCAGAGTTATCTCAAAGAAAGGGGCCACGGTGTTTCTGTATCTCTATTATGTTGGTGCGGCTTCGGAACTTTTAAATATCTTGATATATCTCGAGAACTACGCATCTGATCAAAAAATATCATAGAACATAAAAAGTAGGAAACTTAATTCTCTACAAAAAAGGTCTCTTAACATTTTGCCATAGCTCGCTTCGTTTCCGAGATATTTGCAGATTTATCTCAAGGGAAGGGGCCTGACGGACATATTTCGAGATATTTCTTCTTCTTGTTGTTCTTCTTCTGCACAGCTAAGCTGGAAGTGGCATTTACAGCTCGCAATAGTGCAGAGTTATCTCAAAGAAAGGGGCCACGGTGTTTCTGTATCTCTATTATGTTGGTGCGGCTTCGGAACTTTTAAATATCTTGATATATCTCGAGAACTACGCCTCTGATCGAAAAATATCATACAACATAAAAAGTAGGAAACTTAATTCTCTACAAAAAAGGTCTCTTAACATTTTGCCATAGCTCGCTTCGTTTCCGAGATATTTGCAGATTTATCTCAAGGGAAGGGGCCTGACGGACATATTTCGAGATATTTCTTCTTCTTGTTGTTCTTCCTCTGCACAGCTAAGCTGGAAGTGGCATTTGCAGCTCGCAATAGTGCAGAGTTATCTCAAAGAAAGGAGCCACGGTGTTTCTGTATCTCTATTATGTTGGTGCGGCTTCGGAACTTTTAAATATCTTGATATATCTCGAGAACTACGCATCTGATCAAAAAATATCATAGAACATCAAAAGTAGGAAACTTAATTCTCTACAAAAAAGGTCTCTTAACATTTTGCCATAGCTCGCTTCGTTTCCGAGATATTTGCAGATTTATCTCAAGGGAAGGGGCCTGACGGACATATTTCGAGATATTTCTTCTTCTTGTTGTTCTTCTTCTGCACAGCTAAGCTGGAAGTGGCATTTGCGGCTCGCACTAGTGCAGAGTTATCTCAACGAAAGGGGCCACAGTGTTTCTGTATCTCTATTATGTTGGTGCGGCTTCGGAACTTTTAAATATCTCGATATATCTCGAAAACTACGCTTCTGATGAAAAAATATCATAAAACATAAATTGTAGGAAACATAATTCTCTACAAAAAAGGTCTCTTAACATTTTGCCATAGCTCGCTTCGTTTCCGAGATATTTGCGGATATATCTCAAGGGAAGGGGCCTGACGGACATATTTCGAGATATTTCTTCTTCTTGTTGTTCTTCTTCTGCACAGCTAAGCTGGAAGTGGCATTTACAGCTCGCAATAGTGCAGAGTTATCTCAAAGAAAGGGGCCACGGTGTTTCTGTATCTCTATTATGTTGGTGCGGCTTCGGAACTTTTAAATATCTTGATATATCTCGAGAACTACGCATCTGATCAAAAAATATCATAGAACATAAAAAGTAGGAAACTTAATTCTCTACAAAAAAGGTCGCTTAACATTTTGCCATAGCTCGCTTCGTTTCCGAGATATTTGCATATTTATCTCAAGGGAAGGGGCCTGACGGACATATTTCGAGATATTTCTTCTTCTTGTTGTTCTTCTTCTGCACAGCTAAGCTGGAAGTGGCATTTGCGGCTCGCACTAGTGCAGAGTTATCTCAAAGAACGGGGCCACGGTGTTTCTGTATCCCTATTATGTTGGTGCGGCTTCGGAACTTTTAAATATCTTGATATATCTCGAGAACTACGCTTCTGATCAAAAAATATCATAGAACATAAATTGTAGGAAACATAATTCTCTACAAAAAACGTCTCTTAACATTTTGCCATAGCTCGCTTCGTTTCCGAGATATTTGCAGATTCAGCTCAAAGGAACTGGCCTGACGGACATATTTCGAGATATTCCTTCTTCTTGTTGTTCTTCCTCTGCACAGCTAAGCTGGAAGTGGCATTTGTAGCTCGCAATAGTGCAGAGTTATCTCAAAGAAAGGGGCCACGGTGTTTCTGTATCTCTATTATGTTGGTGCGGCTTCGGAACTTTTAAATATCTTCGTATATCTCGAGAACTACGCATCTGATCAAAAAATATCATAGAACATGAATTGTAGGAAACATAATTCTCTACAAAAAAGGTCTCTTAACATTTTGCCATAGCTCGCTTCGTTTCCGAGATATTTGCAGATATATCTCAAGGGAAGGGGCCTGACGGACATATTTCGAGATATTTCTTCTTCTTGTTGTTCTTCTTCTGCGCAGCTAAGCTGGAAGTGGCATTTGCAGCTCGCAATAGTGCAGAGATATCTCAAAGAAAGGGGCCACGGTGTTTCAGTATCTCTATTATGTTGGTGCGGCTTCGGAACTTTTAAATATCTTGATATATCTCGAGAACTACGCGTCTGATCAAAAAATATCATAGAACATACAAAGTAGGAAACTTAATTCTCTACAAAAAAGGTCTCTTAACATTTTGCCATAGCTCGCTTCGTTTCCGAGATATTTGCAGATTTATCTCAAGGGAAGGGGCCTGACGGACATATTTCGAGATATTTCTTCTTCTTGTTGTTCTTCTTCTGCACAGCTAAGCTGGAAGTGGCATTTGCGGCTCGCAATAGTGCAGAGTTATCTCAACGAAAGGGGCCACGGTGTTTCTGTATCTCTATTATGTTGGTGCGGCTTCGGAACTTTTAAATATCTCGATATATCTCGAAAACTATGCTTCTGATCAAAAAATATCATAGAACATAAAAAGTAGAAAACTTAATTCTCTACAGAAAAGGTCTCTTAACATTTTGCCATAGCTCGCTTCGTTTCCGAGATATTTGCAGATTTATCTCAAGGGAAGGGGCCTGACGGACATATTTCGAGATATTTCTTCTTCTTGTTGTTCTTCTTCTGCACAGCTAAACTGGACGTGGCATTTCCAGCTCGCAATAGTGCAGAGTTATCTCAAAGAGAGGGGCCACGGTGTTTCTGTATCTCTATTATGTTGGTGCGGCTTCGGAACTTTTAAATATCTTGATATATCTCGAGAACTACGAATCTGATCAGAAAATATCATAGAAGATAAAAAGTAGGAAACTTAATTCTCTACAAAAAAGGTCTCTTAACATTTTGCCATAGCTCGCTTCGTTTCCGAGATATTTGCAGATTTATCTCATGGTAAGGGGCCTGACGGACATATTTCGAGATATTTCTTCTTCTTGTTGTTCTTCTTCTGCACAGCTAAGCTGGAAGTGGCATTTGCAGCTCGCAATAGTGCATAGTTATCTGAAAGAAAGGGGCCACGGTGTTTCTGTATCTCTATTATGTTGGTGCGGCTTCGGAACTTTTGAATATCTCGATATATCTCGAAAACTACGCTTCTGATCAAAAAATATCATAGAACATAAATTGTAGGAAACATAATTCTCTACAAAAAAGGTCTCTTCACATTTTGCCATAGCTCGCTTCGTTTCCGAGATATTTGCAGATATATCTCAAGGGAAGGGGCCTGACGGACATATTTCGAGATATTTCTTCTTCTTGTTGTTCTTCTTCTGCACAGCTAAACTGGAAGTGGCATTTCCAGGTCGCAATAGTGCAGAGTTATCTCAAAGAAAGGAGCCACGGTGTTTCTGTATCTCTATTATGTTGGTGCTGCTTCGGAACTTTTAAATATCTTGATATATCTCGAGAACTACGCATCTGATCAAAAAATATCATAGAACATAAAAAGTAGGAAACTTAATTCTCTACAAAAAAGGTCTCTTAACATTTTGCCATAGCTCGCTTCGTTTCCGAGATATTTGCAGATTTATCTCAAGGGACGGGGCCTGACGGACATATTTCGAGATATTTCTTCTTCTTGATGTTCCTCTTCTGCACAGCTAAGCTGGAAGTGGCATTTGCAGCTCGCAATTGTGCAGAGTTATCTCAAAGAGAGGGGCCACGGTGTTTCTGTATCTCTATTATGTTGGTGCGGCTTCGGAACTTTTAAATATCTTGATATATCTCGAGAACTACGCATCTGATCAGAAAATATCAGAGAACATAAAACGTAGGAAACTTATTTCTCTACAAAAAAGGTCTCTTAACATTTTGCCATAGCTCGCTTCGTTTTCGAGATATTTGCAGATATATCTCAAGGGAAGGGGCCTAACGGACATATTTCGAGATATTTCTTCTTCTTGTTGTTCTTCTTCTGCACAGCTAAACTGGAAGTGGCATTTCCAGGTCGCAATAGTGCAGAGTTATCTCAAAGAAAGGAGCCACGGTGTTTCTGTATCTCTATTATGTTGGTGCGGCTTCGGAACTTTTAAATATCTTGATATATCTCGAGAACTACGCGTCTGATCAAAAAATATCATAGAACATAAAAAGTAGGAAACATAATTCTCTACAAAAAAGGTCTCTTAACATTTTGCCATAGCTCGCTTCGTTTCCGAGATATTTGCAGTTTTATCTCAAGGGAAGGGGCCTGACGGACATATTTCGAGGTATTTCTTCTTCTTGATGTTCCTCTTCTGCACAGCTAAGCTGGAAGTGGCATTTGCAGCTCGCAATTGTGCAGAGTTATCTCAAAGAGAGGGGCCACGGTGTTTCTGTATCTCTATTATGTTGGTGCGGCTTCGGAACTTTTAAATATCTTGATATATCTCGAGAACTACGCATCTGATCAAAAAATATCATAGAACACCAAAAGTAGGAAACTTAATTCGCTACAAAAAAGGTCTCTTAACATTTTGCCATAGCTCGCTTCGTTTCCGAGATATTTGCAGATTTATCTCAAGGTAAGGGGCCTGACGGACATATTTCGAGATATTTCTTCTTCTTGTTGTTCTTCTTCTGCACAGCTAAGCTGGAAGTGGCATTTGCAGCTCGCAATAGTGCATAGCTATCTGAAAGAAAGGGGCCACGGTGTTTCTGTATCTCTATTATGTTGGTGCGGCTTCGGAACTTTTAAATATCTTGATATATCTCGAGAACTACGCATCTGATCAAAAAATTTCATAGAACATAAAAAGTAGGAAACTCAATTCTCTACAAAAAAGGTCTCTTAACATTTTGCAATAGCCCGCTTCTACGGCATCTGATCAAAAAATATCATACAACATAAAAAGTAGGAAACTTAATTCTCTACAAAAAAGGTCTCTTAACGTTTTGCAATAGCTCGCTTCGTTTCCGAGATATTTGCAGATTTATCTCAAGGGAAGGTTCCTGACGGACATATTTCGAGATATTTCTTCTTCTTGTTGTTCTTCTTCTGCACAGCTAAACTGGAAGTGGCATTTCCAGCTCGCAATAGTGCAGAGTTATCCCAAAGAAAGGGGCCACGGTGTTTCTGTATCTCTATTATGTTGGTGCGGCTTCGGAACTTTTAAATATCTCGATATATCTCGGAAACTACGTTCCTGATCAAAAAATATCATAGAACATAAATTGTAGGAAACATAATTCTCTACAAAAAAGGTCTCTTAACATTTTGCCATAGCTCGCTTCGTTTCCGAGATATTTGCAGATATATCTCAAGGGAAGGGGCCTGACGGACATATTTCGAGATATTTCTTCTTCTTGTTGTTCTTCTTCTGCGCAGCTAAGCTGGAAGTGGCATTTGCAGCTCGCAATAGTGCAGAGATATCTCAAAGAAAGGGGCCACGGTGTTTCAGTATCTCTATTATGTTGGTGCGGCTTCGGAACTTTTAAATATCTTGATATATCTCGAGAACTACGCGTCTGATCAAAAAATATCATAGAACATACAAAGTAGGAAACTTAATTCTCTACAAAAAAGGTCTCTTAACATTTTGCCATAGCTCGCTTCGTTTCCGAGATATTTGCAGATTTATCTCAAGGGAAGGGGCCTGACGGACATATTTCGAGATATTTCTTCTTCTTGTTGTTCTTCTTCTGCACAGCTAAGCTGGAAGTGGCATTTGCGGCTCGCAATAGTGCAGAGTTATCTCAACGAAAGGGGCCACGGTGTTTCTGTATCTCTATTATGTTGGTGCGGCTTCGGAACTTTTAAATATCTCGATATATCTCGAAAACTATGCTTCTGATCAAAAAATATCATAGAACATAAAAAGTAGAAAACTTAATTCTCTACAGAAAAGGTCTCTTAACATTTTGCCATAGCTCGCTTCGTTTCCGAGATATTTGCAGATTTATCTCAAGGGAAGGGGCCTGACGGACATATTTCGAGATATTTCTTCTTCTTGTTGTTCTTCTTCTGCACAGCTAAACTGGACGTGGCATTTCCAGCTCGCAATAGTGCAGAGTTATCTCAAAGAGAGGGGCCACGGTGTTTCTGTATCTCTATTATGTTGGTGCGGCTTCGGAACTTTTAAATATCTTGATATATCTCGAGAACTACGAATCTGATCAGAAAATATCATAGAAGATAAAAAGTAGGAAACTTAATTCTCTACAAAAAAGGTCTCTTAACATTTTGCCATAGCTCGCTTCGTTTCCGAGATATTTGCAGATTTATCTCATGGTAAGGGGCCTGACGGACATATTTCGAGATATTTCTTCTTCTTGTTGTTCTTCTTCTGCACAGCTAAGCTGGAAGTGGCATTTGCAGCTCGCAATAGTGCATAGTTATCTGAAAGAAAGGGGCCACGGTGTTTCTGTATCTCTATTATGTTGGTGCGGCTTCGGAACTTTTGAATATCTCGATATATCTCGAAAACTACGCTTCTGATCAAAAAATATCATAGAACATAAATTGTAGGAAACATAATTCTCTACAAAAAAGGTCTCTTCACATTTTGCCATAGCTCGCTTCGTTTCCGAGATATTTGCAGATATATCTCAAGGGAAGGGGCCTGACGGACATATTTCGAGATATTTCTTCTTCTTGTTGTTCTTCTTCTGCACAGCTAAACTGGAAGTGGCATTTCCAGGTCGCAATAGTGCAGAGTTATCTCAAAGAAAGGAGCCACGGTGTTTCTGTATCTCTATTATGTTGGTGCTGCTTCGGAACTTTTAAATATCTTGATATATCTCGAGAACTACGCATCTGATCAAAAAATATCATAGAACATAAAAAGTAGGAAACTTAATTCTCTACAAAAAAGGTCTCTTAACATTTTGCCATAGCTCGCTTCGTTTCCGAGATATTTGCAGATTTATCTCAAGGGACGGGGCCTGACGGACATATTTCGAGATATTTCTTCTTCTTGATGTTCCTCTTCTGCACAGCTAAGCTGGAAGTGGCATTTGCAGCTCGCAATTGTGCAGAGTTATCTCAAAGAGAGGGGCCACGGTGTTTCTGTATCTCTATTATGTTGGTGCGGCTTCGGAACTTTTAAATATCTTGATATATCTCGAGAACTACGCATCTGATCAGAAAATATCAGAGAACATAAAACGTAGGAAACTTATTTCTCTACAAAAAAGGTCTCTTAACATTTTGCCATAGCTCGCTTCGTTTTCGAGATATTTGCAGATATATCTCAAGGGAAGGGGCCTAACGGACATATTTCGAGATATTTCTTCTTCTTGTTGTTCTTCTTCTGCACAGCTAAACTGGAAGTGGCATTTCCAGCTCGCAATTGTGCAGAGTTATCTCAAAGAGAGGGGCCACGGTGTTTCTGTATCTCTATTATGTTGGTGCGGCTTCGGAACTTTTAAATATCTTGATATATCTCGAGAACTACGCATCTGATCAAAAAATATCATAGAACACCAAAAGTAGGAAACTTAATTCGCTACAAAAAAGGTCTCTTAACATTTTGCCATAGCTCGCTTCGTTTCCGAGATATTTGCAGATTTATCTCAAGGTAAGGGGCCTGACGGACATATTTCGAGATATTTCTTCTTCTTGTTGTTCTTCTTCTGCACAGCTAAGCTGGAAGTGGCATTTGCAGCTCGCAATAGTGCATAGCTATCTGAAAGAAAGGGGCCACGGTGTTTCTGTATCTCTATTATGTTGGTGCGGCTTCGGAACTTTTAAATATCTTGATATATCTCGAGAACTACGCATCTGATCAAAAAATTTCATAGAACATAAAAAGTAGGAAACTCAATTCTCTACAAAAAAGGTCTCTTAACATTTTGCAATAGCCCGCTTCTACGGCATCTGATCAAAAAATATCATACAACATAAAAAGTAGGAAACTTAATTCTCTACAAAAAAGGTCTCTTAACGTTTTGCAATAGCTCGCTTCGTTTCCGAGATATTTGCAGATTTATCTCAAGGGAAGGTTCCTGACGGACATATTTCGAGATATTTCTTCTTCTTGTTGTTCTTCTTCTGCACAGCTAAACTGGAAGTGGCATTTCCAGCTCGCAATAGTGCAGAGTTATCCCAAAGAAAGGGGCCACGGTGTTTCTGTATCTCTATTATGTTGGTGCGGCTTCGGAACTTTTAAATATCTCGATATATCTCGGAAACTACGTTCCTGATCAAAAAATATCATACAACATAAATTGTAGGAAACATAATTCTCTACAAAAAAGGTCTCTTAACATTTTGCCATAGCTCGCTTCGTTTCCGAGATATTTGCAGATTTATCTCAAGGGAAGGGGCCTGTCGGACATATTTCGAGATATTTCTTCTTCTTGTTGTTCTTCTTCTGCACAGCTAAGCTGGAAGTGGCATTTGCAGCTCGCAATAGTGCAGAGTTATCTCAAAGAAAGGGGCCACGGTGTTTCTGTATCTCTATTATGTTGGTGCGGCTTCGGAACTTTTAAATATCTTGATATATCTCGAGAACTACGCATCTGATCAAAAAATATCGTAGAACATAAAAAGTAGGAAACTTAATTCTCTACAAATAAGGTCTCTTAACATTTTGCCATAGCTCGCTTGGTTTCCGAGATATTTGCAAATTTATCTCAAGGGAAGGGGCCTGAGGGACATATTTCGAGATATTTCTTCTTCTTGTTGTTCTTCTTCTGCACAGCTAAGCTGGAAGTGGCATTTGCAGGTCGCAATAGTGCAGAGTTATCTCAAAGAAAGGGGCCACGGTGTTTCTGTATCTCTATTATGTTGGTGCGGCTTCGGAACTTTTAAATATCTCGATATATCTCGAAAACTACGCTTCTGATCAAAAAATATCATAGAACATAAAAAGTAGGAATCCTAATTTTCTACAAAAAAGGTCTCTTAACATTTTGCCGTAGCTCGCTTCGTTTCCGAGATATTTGCAGATTTATCTCAAGGGAAGGGGCCTGAGGGACATATTTCGAGATATTTCTTCATCTTGTTGTTCTTCTTCTGCACAGCTAAGCTGGAAGTGGCATTTGCAGCTCGCAATAGTGCAGAGTTACCTCAGAGAAAGGGGCCACGGTGTTTCTGTATCTCTATTATGTTGGTGCCGCTTCGGAACTTTTAAATATCTGGATATATCTCGAGAACTACGCATCTGATCAAAAAATATCATAGAACATAAAAAGTAGGAAACTTAATTCTCTACAAAAAAGGTCTCTTAACATTTTGCCATAGCTCGCTTCGTTTCCGAGATATTTGCAGATTTATCCCAAGGGAAGGGGCCTGACGGACATATTTCGAGATATTTCTTCTTCTTGTTGTTCTTCTTCTGCACAGCTAAGCTGGAAGTGGCATTTGCAGCTCGCAGTAGTGCAGAGTTATCTCAAAGAAAGGGGCCACGGTGTTTCTGTATCTCTATTATGTTGGTGCGGGTTCTTAACTTTTAAATATCTTGATATATCTCGAGAACTACGCATCTGATCAAAAAATTTCATAGAACATAAAAAGTAGGAAACTCAATTCTCTACAAAAAAGGTCTCTTAACATTTTGCAATAGCCCGCTTCTACGGCATCTGATCAAAAAATATCATACAACATAAAAAGTAGGAAACTTAATTCTCTACAAAAAAGGTCTCTTAACGTTTTGCAATAGCTCGCTTCGTTTCCGAGATATTTGCAGATTTATCTCAAGGGAAGGTTCCTGACGGACATATTTCGAGATATTTCTTCTTCTTGTTGTTCTTCTTCTGCACAGCTAAACTGGAAGTGGCATTTCCAGCTCGCAATAGTGCAGAGTTATCCCAAAGAAAGGGGCCACGGTGTTTCTGTATCTCTATTATGTTGGTGCGGCTTCGGAACTTTTAAATATCTCGATATATCTCGGAAACTACGTTCCTGATCAAAAAATATCATAGAACATAAATTGTAGGAAACATAATTCTCTACAAAAAAGGTCTCTTAACATTTTGCCATAGCTCGCTTCGTTTCCGAGATATTTGCAGATTTATCTCAAGGGAAGGGGCCTGTCGGACATATTTCGAGATATTTCTTCTTCTTGTTGTTCTTCTTCTGCACAGCTAAGCTGGAAGTGGCATTTGCAGCTCGCAATAGTGCAGAGTTATCTCAAGGAAAGGGGCCACGGTGTTTCTGTATCTCTATTATGTTGGTGCGGCTTCGGAACTTTTAAATATCTTGATATATCTCGAGAACTACGCATCTGATCAAAAAATATCGTAGAACATAAAAAGTAGGAAACTTAATTCTCTACAAATAAGGTCTCTTAACATTTTGCCATAGCTCGCTTGGTTTCCGAGATATTTGCAAATTTATCTCAAGGGAAGGGGCCTGAGGGACATATTTCGAGATATTTCTTCTTCTTGTTGTTCTTCTTCTGCACAGCTAAGCTGGAAGTGGCATTTGCAGGTCGCAATAGTGCAGAGTTATCTCAAAGAAAGGGGCCACGGTGTTTCTGTATCTCTATTATGTTGGTGCGGCTTCGGAACTTTTAAATATCTCGATATATCTCGAAAACTACGCTTCTGATCAAAAAATATCATAGAACATAAAAAGTAGGAATCCTAATTTTCTACAAAAAAGGTCTCTTAACATTTTGCCGTAGCTCGCTTCGTTTCCGAGATATTTGCAGATTTATCTCAAGGGAAGGGGCCTGAGGGACATATTTCGAGATATTTCTTCATCTTGTTGTTCTTCTTCTGCACAGCTAAGCTGGAAGTGGCATTTGCAGCTCGCAATAGTGCAGAGTTACCTCAGAGAAAGGGGCCACGGTGTTTCTGTATCTCTATTATGTTGGTGCCGCTTCGGAACTTTTAAATATCTGGATATATCTCGAGAACTACGCATCTGATCAAAAAATATCATAGAACATAAAAAGTAGGAAACTTAATTCTCTACAAAAAAGGTCTCTTAACATTTTGCCATAGCTCGCTTCGTTTCCGAGATATTTGCAGATTTATCCCAAGGGAAGGGGCCTGACGGACATATTTCGAGATATTTCTTCTTCTTGTTGTTCTTCTTCTGCACAGCTAAGCTGGAAGTGGCATTTGCAGCTCGCAGTAGTGCAGAGTTATCTCAAAGAAAGGGGCCACGGTGTTTCTGTATCTCTATTATGTTGGTGCGGCTTCGGAACTTTTAAATATCTTGATATATCTCGAGAACTACGCATCTGATCAAAAAATATCATAGAACATAAAAAGTAGGAAACTTAATTCTCTACAAAAAAGGTCTCTTAACATTTTGCCATAGCTCGCTTCGTTTCCGAGATATTTGCAGATTTATCTCAAGGGAAGGGGCCTGACGGACATATTTCGAGATATTTCTTCTTCTTGTTGTTGTTCTTCTGCACAGCTAAGCTGGAAGTGCCATTTGCAGCGCGCAATAGTGCAGAGTTATCTCAAAGAAAGGGGCCACGGTGTTTCTGTATCTCTATTATGTTGGTGCGGCTTCGGAACTTTTAAATATCTTGATATATCTCGAGAACTACGCATCTGTTCAAAAAATATCATAGAACATAAAAAGTAGGAAACTTAATTCTCTACAAAACAGGTCTCTTAACGTTTTGCAATAGCTCGCTTCGTTTCCGAGATATTTGCAGATTTATCTCAAGGGAAGGGTCCTGACGGACATATTTCGAGATATTTCTTCTTCTTGTTGTTCTTCTTCTGCACAGCTAAACTGGAAGTGGCATTTCCAGCTCGCAATAGTGCAGAGTTATCCCAAAGAAAGGGGCCACGATGTTTCTGTATCTCTATTATGTTGGTGCGGCTTCGGAACTTTTAAATATCTCGATATATCTCGAAAACGACGCTTCTGATCAAAAAATATCATAGAACATAAATTGTAGGAAACATAATTCTCTACAAAAAAGGTCTCTTAACATTTTGCCATAGCTCGCTTCGTTTCCGAGATATTTGCAGATTTATCTCAAGGGAAGGGGCCTGACGGACATATTTCGAGATATTTCTTCTTCTTGTTGTTCTTCTTCTGCACAGCTAAGCTGGAAGTGGCATTTGCAGCTCGCAATTGTGCAGAGTTATCTCAAAGAGAGGGGCCACGGTGTTTCTGTATCTCTATTATGTTGGTGCGGCTTCGGAACTTTTAAATATCTTGATATATCTCGAGAACTACGCATCTGATCAAAAAATATCGTACAACATAAAAAGTAGGAAACTTAATTCTCTACAAATAAGGTCTCTTAACATTTTGCCATAGCTCGCTTGGTTTCCGAGATATTTGCAGATTTATCTCAAGGGAACGGGCCTGAGGGACATATTTCGAGATATTTCTTCTTCTTGTTGTTCTTCTTCTGCACAGCTAAGCTGGAAGTGGCATTTGCAGGTCGCAATAGTGCAGAGTTATCTCAAAGAAAGGGGCCACGGTGTTTCTGTATCTCTATTATGTTGGTGCGGCTTCGGAACTTTTAAATATCTTGATATATCTCGAGAACTACGCATCTGATCAAAAAATATCGTAGAACATAAAAAGTAGGAAACTTAATTCTCTACAAATAAGGTCTCTTAACATTTTGCCATAGCTCGCTTGGTTTCCGAGAAATTTGCAGATTTATCTCAAGGGAAGGGGCCTGAGGGACATATTTCGAGATATTTCTTCTTCTTGTTGTTCTTCTTCTGCACAGCTAAGCTGGAAGTGGCATTTGCAGCTCGCAATAGTGCAGAGTTACCTCAAAGAAAGGGGCCACGGTGTTTCTGTATCTCTATTATGTTGGTGCCGCTTCGGAACTTATAAATATCTGGATATATCTCGAGAACTACGCATCTGATCAAAAAATATCATAGAACATAAAAAGTAGGAAACTTAATTCTCTACAAAAAAGGTCTCTTAACATTTTGCCATAGCTCGCTTCGTTTCCGAGATATTTGCAGATTTATCCCAAGGGAAGGGGCCTGACGGACATATTTCGAGATATTTCTTCTTCTTGTTGTTCTTCTTCTGCACAGCTAAGCTGGAAGTGGCATTTGCAGCTCGCAGTAGTGCAGAGTTATCTCAAAGACAGGGGCCACGGTGTTTCTGTATCTCTATTATGTTGGTGCGGCTTCGGAACTTTTAAATATCTTGATATATCTCGAGAACTACGCATCTGATCAAAAAATATCATAGAACATAAAAAGTAGGAAACTTAATTCTCTACAAAAAAGGTCTCTTAACATTTTGCCATAGCTCGCTTCGTTTCCGAGATATTTGCAGATTTATCACAAGGGAAGGGGCCTGACGGACATATTTCGAGATATTTCTTCTTCTTGTTGTTCTTCTTCTGCACAGCTAAGCTGGAAGTGCCATTTGCAGCGCGCAATAGTGCAGAGTTATCTCAAAGAAAGGGGCCACGGTGTTTCTGTATCTCTATTATGTTGGTGCGGCTTCGGAACTTTTAAATATCTTGATATATCTCGAGAACTACGCATCTGTTCAAAAAATATCATAGAACATAAAAAGTAGGAATCCTAATTTTCTACAAAAAAGGTCTCTTAACATTTTGCCGTAGCTCGCTTCGTTTCCGAGATATTTGCAGATTTATCTCAAGGGAAGGGGCCTGAGGGACATATTTCGAGATATTTCTTCATCTTGTTGTTCTTCTTCTGCACAGCTAAGCTGGAAGTGGCATTTGCAGCTCGCAATAGTGCAGAGTTACCTCAAAGAAAGGGGCCACGGTGTTTCTGTATCTCTATTATGTTGGTGCCGCTTCGGAACTTTTAAATATCTGGATATATCTCGAGAACTACGCATCTGATCAAAAAATATCATAGAACATAAAAAGTAGGAAACTTAATTCTCTACAAAAAAGGTCTCTTAACATTTTGCCATAGCTCGCTTCGTTTCCGAGATATTTGCAGATTTATCCCAAGGGAAGGGGCCTGACGGACATATTTCGAGATATTTCTTCTTCTTGTTGTTCTTCTTCTGCACAGCTAAGCTGGAAGTGGCATTTGCAGCTCGCAGTAGTGCAGAGTTATCTCAAAGAAAGGGGCCACGGTGTTTCTGTATCTCTATTATGTTGGTGCGGCTTCGGAACTTTTAAATATCTTGATATATCTCGAGAACTACGCATCTGATCAAAAAATATCATAGAACATAAAACGTAGGAAACTTAATTCTCTACAAAAAAGGTCTCTTAACATTTTGCCATAGCTCGCTTCGTTTCCGAGATATTTGCAGATTTATCACAAGGGAAGGGGCCTGACGGACATATTTCGAGATATTTCTTCTTCTTGTTGTTCTTCTTCTGCACAGCTAAGCTGGAAGTGCCATTTGCAGCGCGCAATAGTGCAGAGTTATCTCAAAGAAAGGGGCCACGGTGTTTCTGTATCTCTATTCTGTTGGTGCGGCTTCGGAACTTTTAAATATCTTGATATATCTCGAGAACTACGCATCTGTTCAAAAAATATCATAGAACATAAAAAGTAGGAATCCTAATTTTCTACAAAAAAGGTCTCTTAACATTTTGCCGTAGCTCGCTTCGTTTCCGAGATATTTGCAGATTTATCTCAAGGGAAGGGGCCTGAGGGACATATTTCGAGATATTTCTTCATCTTGTTGTTCTTCTTCTGCACAGCTAAGCTGGAAGTGGCATTTGCAGCTCGCAATAGTGCAGAGTTACCTCAAAGAAAGGGGCCACGGTGTTTCTGTATCTCTATTATGTTGGTGCCGCTTCGGAACTTTTAAATATCTGGATATATCTCGAGAACTACGCATCTGATCAAAAAATATCATAGAACATAAAAAGTAGGAAACTTAATTCTCTACAAAAAAGGTCTCTTAACATTTTGCCATAGCTCGCTTCGTTTCCGAGATATTTGCAGATTTATCCCAAGGGAAGGGGCCTGACGGACATATTTCGAGATATTTCTTCTTCTTGTTGTTCTTCTTCTGCACAGCTAAGCTGGAAGTGGCATTTGCAGCTCGCAGTAGTGCAGAGTTATCTCAAAGAAAGGGGCCACGGTGTTTCTGTATCTCTATTATGTTGGTGCGGCTTCGGAACTTTTAAATATCTTGATATATCTCGAGAACTACGCATCTGATCAAAAAATATCATAGAACATAAAAAGTAGGAAACTTAATTCTCTACAAAAAAGGTCTCTTAACATTTTGCCATAGCTCGCTTCGTTTCTGAGATATTTGCAGATTTATCTCAAGGGAAGGGGCCTGACGGACATATTTCGAGATATTTCTTCTTCTTGTTGTTGTTCTTCTGCACAGCTAAGCTGGAAGTGCCATTTGCAGCGCGCAATAGTGCAGAGTTATCTCAAAGAAAGGGGCCACGGTGTTTCTGTATCTCTATTATGTTGGTGCGGCTTCGGAACTTTTAAATATCTTGATATATCTCGAGAACTACGCATCTGTTCAAAAAATATCATAGAACATAAAAAGTAGGAATCCTAATTTTCTACAAAAAAGGTCTCTTAACATTTTGCCGTAGCTCGCTTCGTTTCCGAGATATTTGCAGATTTATCTCAAGGGAAGGGGCCTGACGGAAATATTTCCAGATATTTCTTCTTCTTGTTGTTCTTCTTCTGCACAGCTAAGCTGGAAGTGGCATTTGCAGCTCGCAATAGTGCAGAGTTATCTCAAAGAAAGGGGCCACGGTGTTTCTGTATCTCTATTATGTTGGTGCGGCTTCGGAACTTTTAAATATCTTGATATATCTCGAGAACTACGCATCTGATCAAAAAATATCATAGAACATAAAAAGTAGGAAACTTAATTCTCTACAAAAAAGGTCTCTTAACGTTTTGCAATAGCTCGCTTCGTTTCCGAGATATTTGCAGATTTATCTCAAGGGAAGGGTCCTGACGGACATATTTCGAGATATTTCTTCTTCTTGTTGTTCTTCTTCTGCACAGCTAAACTGGAAGTGGCATTTCCAGCTCGCAATAGTGCAGAGTTATCCCAAAGAAAGGGGCCACGATGTTTCTGTATCTCTATTATGTTGGTGCGGCTTCGGAACTTTTAAATATCTTGATATATCTCGAGAACTACGCATCTGATCAAAAAATATCGTAGAACATAAAAAGTAGGAAACTTAATTCTCTACAAATAAGGTCTCTTAACATTTTGCCATAGCTCGCTTGGTTTCCGAGATATTTGCAGATTTATCTCAAGGGAAGGGGCCTGAGGGACATATTTCGAGATATTTCTTCTTCTTGTTGTTCTTCTTCTGCACAGCTAAGCTGGAAGTGGCATTTGCAGGTCGCAATAGTGCAGAGTTACCTCAAAGAAAGGGGCCACGGTGTTTCTGTATCTCTATTATGTTGGTGCGGCTTCGGAACTTTTAAATATCTTGATATATCTCGAGAACTACGCATCTGATCAAAAAATATCGTAGAACGTAAAAAGTAGGAAACTTAATTCTCTACAAATAAGGTCTCTTAACATTTTGCCATAGCTCGCTTGGTTTCCGAGATATTTGCAGATTTATCTCAAGGGAAGGGGCCTGAGGGACATATTTCGAGATATTTCTTCTTCTTGTTGTTCTTCTTCTGCACAGCTAAGCTGGAAGTGGCATTTGCAGCTCGCAATAGTGCAGAGTTACCTCAAAGAAAGGGGCCACGGTGTTTCTGTATCTCTATTATGTTGGTGCCGCTTCGGAACTTTTAAATATCTGGATATATCTCGAGAACTACGCATCTGATCAAAAAATATCATAGAACATAAAAAGTAGGAAATTTAATTCTCTACAAAAAAGGTCTCTTAACATTTTGCCATAGCTCGCTTGGTTTCCGAGATATTTGCAGATTTATCTCAAGGGAAGGGGCCTGAGGGACATATTTCGAGATATTTCTTCTTCTTGTTGTTCTTCTTCTGCACAGCTAAGCTGGAAGTGGCATTTGCAGCTCGCAATAGTGCAGAGTTACCTCAAAGAAAGGGGCCACGGTGTTTCTGTATCTCTATTATGTTGGTGCCGCTTCGGAACTTTTAAATATCTGGATATATCTCGAGAACTACGCATCTGATCAAAAAATATCATAGAACATAAAAAGTAGGAAATTTAATTCTCTACAAAAAAGGTCTCTTAACATTTTGCCATAGCTCGCTTGGTTTCCGAGATATTTGCAGATTTATCCCAAGGGAAGGGGCCTGACGGACATATTTCGAGATATTTCTTCTTCTTGTTGTTCTTCTTCTGCACAGCTAAGCTGGAAGTGGCATTTGCAGCTCGCAGTAGTGCAGAGTTATCTCAAAGAAAGGGGCCACGGTGTTTCTGTATCTCTATTATGTTGGTGCGGCTTCGGAACTTTTAAATATCTTGATATATCTCGAGAACTACGCATCTGATCAAAAAATATCATAGAACATAAAAAGTAGGAAACTTAATTCTCTACAAAAAAGGTCTCTTAACATTTTGCCATGGCTCGCTTCGTTTCCGAGATATATGCAGATTTATCTCAAGGGAAGGGGCCTGACGGACATATTTCGAGATATTTCTTCTTCTTGTTGTTCTTCTTCTGCACAGCTAAGCTGGAAGTGCCATTTGCAGCGCGCAATAGTGCAGAGTTATCTCAAAGAAAGGGGCCACGGTGTTTCTGTATCTCTATTATGTTGGTGCGGCTTCGGAACTTTTAAATATCTTGATATATCTCGAGAACTACGCATCTGTTCAAAAAATATCATAGAACATAAAAAGTAGGAATCCTAATTTTCTACAAAAAAGGTCTCTTAACATTTTGCCGTAGCTCGCTTCGTTTCCGAGATATTTGCAGATTTATCTCAAGGGAAGGGGCCTGACGGACATATTTCCAGATATTTCTTCTTCTTGTTGTTCTTCTTCTGCACAGCTAAGCTGGAAGTGGCATTTGCAGCTCGCAATAGTGCAGAGTTATCTCAAAGAAAGGGGCCACGGTGTTTCTGTATCTCTATTATGTTGGTGCGGCTTCGGAACTTTTAAATATCTTGATATATCTCGAGAACTACGCATCTGATCAAAAAATATCATAGAACATAAAAAGTAGGAAACTTAATTCTCTACAAAAAAGGTCTCTTAACATTTTGCCATAGCTCGCTTCGTTTCCGCGATATTTGCAGATTTATCTCAAGGGAAGGGGCCTGACGGACATATTTCGAGATATTTCTTCTTGTTGTTGTTCTTCTTCTGCACAGCTAAGCTGGAAGTGGCATTTGCAGCTCGCAGTAGTGCAGAGTTATCTCAAAGAAAGGGGCCACGGTGTTTCTGTATCTCTATTATGTTGGTGCGGCTTCGGAACTTTTAAATATCTTGATATATCTCGAGAACTACGCATCTGATCAAAAAATATCATAGAACATAAAAAGTAGGAAACTTAATTCTCTACAAAAAAGGTCTCTTAACGTTTTGCAATAGCTCGCTTCGTATCCGAGATATTTGCAGATTTATCTCAAGGGAAGGGTCCTGACGGACATATTTCGAGATATTTCTTCTTCTTGTTGTTCTTCTTCTGCACAGCTAAACTGGAAGTGGCATTTCCAACTCGCAATAGTGCAGAGTTATCCCAAAGAAAGGGGCCACGATGTTTCTGTATCTCTATTATGTTGGTGCGGCTTCGGAACTTTTAAATATCTCGATATATCTCGAAAACTACGCATCTGATCAAAAAATATCATAGAAGATAAAAAGTAGGAAACCTAATTCTCTACAAAAAAGGTCTCTTAACATTTTGCCATAGCTCGCTTCGTTTCCGCGATATTTGCAGATTTATCTCAAGGGAAGGGGCCTGACGGACATATTTCGAGATATTTCTTCTTGTTGTTGTTCTTCTTCTGCACAGCTAAGCTGGAAGTGGCATTTGCAGCGCGCAATAGTGCAGAGTTATCCCAAAGAAAGGGGCCACGGTGTTTCTGTATCTCTATTATGTTGGTGCGGCTTCGGAACTTTTAAATATCTCGATATATCTCGAAAACTACGTTCCTGATCAAAAAATATCATAGAACATAAATTGTAGGAAACATAATTCTCTACAAAAAAGGTCTCTTAACATTTTGCCATAGCTCGCTTCGTTTCCGAGATATTTGCAGATTTATCCCAAGGGAAGGGGCCTGACGGACATATTTCGAGATATTTCTTCTTCTTGTTGTTCTTCTTCTGCACAGCTAAGCTGGAAGTGGCATTTGCAGCTCGCAGTAGTGCAGAGTTATCTCAAAGAAAGGGGCCACGGTGTTTCTGTATCTCTATTATGTTGGTGCGGCTTCGGAACTTTTAAATATCTTGATATATCTCGAGAACTACGCATCTGTTCAAAAAATATCATAGAACATAAAAAGTAGGAATCCTAATTTTCTACAAAAAAGGTCTCTTAACATTTTGCCGTAGCTCGCTTCGTTTCCGAGATATTTGCAGATTTATCTCAAGGGAAGGGGCCTGAGGGACATATTTCGAGATATTTCTTCATCTTGTTGTTCTTCTTCTGCACAGCTAAGCTGGAAGTGGCATTTGCAGCTCGCAATAGTGCAGAGTTACCTCAGAGAAAGGGGCCACGGTGTTTCTGTATCTCTATTATGTTGGTGCCGCTTCGGAACTTTTAAATATCTGGATATATCTCGAGAACTACGCATCTGATCAAAAAATATCATAGAACATAAAAAGTAGGAAACTTAATTCTCTACAAAAAACGTCTCTTAACATTTTGCCATAGCTCGCTTCGTTTCCGAGATATTTGCAGATTTATCCCAAGGGAAGGGGCCTGACGGACATATTTCGAGATATTTCTTCTTCTTGTTGTTCTTCTTCTGCACAGCTAAGCTGGAAGTGGCATTTGCAGCTCGCAGTAGTGCAGAGTTATCTCAAAGAAAGGGGCCACGGTGTTTCTGTATCTCTATTATGTTGGTGCGGCTTCGGAACTTTTAAATATCTTGATATATCTCGAGAACTACGCATCTGATCAAAAAATATCATAGAACATAAAAAGTAGGAAACTTAATTCTCGACAAAAAAGGTCTCTTAACATTTGGCCATAGCTCGCTTCGTTTCCGAGATATTTGCAGATTTATCTCAAGGGAAGGGGCCTGACGGACATATTTCGAGATATTTCTTCTTCTTGTTGTTCTTCTTCTGCACAGCTAAGCTGGAAGTGCCATTTGCAGCGCGCAATAGTGCAGAGTTATCTCAAAGAAAGGGGCCACGGTGTTTCTGTATCTCTATTATGTTGGTGCGGCTTCGGAACTTTTAAATATCTTGATATATCTCGAGAACTACGCATCTGTTCAAAAAATATCATAGAACATAAAAAGTAGGAAACTTAATTCTCTACAAAACAGGTCTCTTAACGTTTTGCAATAGCTCGCTTCGTTTCCGAGATATTTGCAGATTTATCTCAAGGGAAGGGTCCTGACGGACATATTTCGAGATATTTCTTCTTCTTGTTGTTCTTCTTCTGCACAGCTAAACTGGAAGTGGCATTTCCAGCTCGCAATAGTGCAGAGTTATCCCAAAGAAAGGGGCCACGATGTTTCTGTATCTCTATTATGTTGGTGCGGCTTCGGAACTTTTAAATATCTTGATATATCTCGAGAACTACGCATCTGATCAAAAAATATCGTAGAACATAAAAAGTAGGAAACTTAATTCTCTACAAAAAAGGTCTCTTAACATTTTGCCATAGCTCGCTTCGTTTCCGAGATATTTGCAGATTTATCCCAAGGGAAGGGGCCTGACGGACATATTTCGAGATATTTCTTCTTCTTGTTGTTCTTCTTCTGCACAGCTAAGCTGGAAGTGGCATTTGCAGCTCGCAGTAGTGCAGAGTTATCTCAAAGAAAGGGGCCACGGTGTTTCTGTATCTCTATTATGTTGGTGCGGCTTCGGAACTTTTAAATATCTTGATATATCTCGAGAACTACGCATCTGATCAAAAAATATCATAGAACATAAAAAGTAGGAAACTTAATTCTCTACAAAAAAGGTCTCTTAACATTTTGCCATAGCTCGCTTCGTTTCCGAGATATTTGCAGATTTATCTCAAGGGAAGGGGCCTGACGGACATATTTCGAGATATTTCTTCTTCTTGTTGTTCTTCTTCTGCACAGCTAAGCTGGAAGTGCCATTTGCAGCGCGCAATAGTGCAGAGTTATCTCAAAGAAAGGGGCCACGGTGTTTCTGTATCTCTATTATGTTGGTGCGGCTTCGGAACTTTTAAATATCTTGATATATCTCGAGAACTACGCATCTGTTCAAAAAATATCATAGAACATAAAAAGTAGGAAATTAATTCTCTACAAAACAGGTCTCTTAACGTTTTGCAATAGCTCGCTTCGTTTCCGAGATATTTGCAGATTTATCTCAAGGGAAGGGTCCTGACGGACATATTTCGAGATATTTCTTCTTCTTGTTGTTCTTCTTCTGCACAGCTAAACTGGAAGTGGCATTTCCAGCTCGCAATAGTGCAGAGTTATCCCAAAGAAAGGGGCCACGATGTTTCTGTATCTCTATTATGTTGGTGCGGCTTCGGAACTTTTAAATATCTCGATATATCTCGAAAACTACGCTTCTGATCAAAAAATATCATAGAACATAAATTGTAGGAAACATAATTCTCTACAAAAAAGGTCTCTTAACATTTTGCCATAGCTCGCTTCGTTTCCGAGATATTTGCAGATTTATCTCAAGGGAAGGGGCCTGACGGACATATTTCGAGATATTTCTTCTTCTTGTTGTTCTTCTTCTGCACAGCTAAGCTGGAAGTGGCATTTGCAGCTCGCAATTGTGCAGAGTTATCTCAAAGAGAGGGGCCACGGTGTTTCTGTATCTCTATTATGTTGGTGCGGCTTCGGAACTTTTAAATATCTTGATATATCTCGAGAACTACGCATCTGATCAAAAAATATCGTACAACATAAAAAGTAGGAAACTTAATTCTCTACAAATAAGGTCTCTTAACATTTTGCCATAGCTCGCTTGGTTTCCGAGATATTTGCAGATTTATCTCAAGGGAAGGGGCCTGAGGGACATATTTCGAGATATTTCTTCTTCTTGTTGTTCTTCTTCTGCACAGCTAAGCTGGAAGTGGCATTTGCAGCTCGCAATAGTGCAGAGTTACCTCAAAGAAAGGGGCCACGGTGTTTCTGTATCTCTATTATGTTGGTGCCGCTTCGGAACTTATAAATATCTGGATATATCTCGAGAACTACGCATCTGATCAAAAAATATCATAGAACATAAAAAGTAGGAAACTTAATTCTCTACAAAAAAGGTGTCTTAACATTTTGCCGTAGCTCGCTTCGTTTCCGAGATATTTGCAGATTTATCCCATGGGAAGGGGCCTGACGGACATATTTCGAGATATTTCTTCTTCTTGTTGTTCTTCTTCTGCACAGCTAAGCTGGAAGTGGCATTTGCAGCTCGCAGTAGTGCAGAGTTATCTCAAAGACAGGGGCCACGGTGTTTCTGTATCTCTATTATGTTGGTGCGGCTTCGGAACTTTTAAATATCTTGATATATCTCGAGAACTACGCATCTGATCAAAAAATATCATAGAACATAAAAAGTAGGAAACTTAATTCTCTACAAAAAAGGTCTCTTAACATTTTGCCATAGCTCGCTCCGTTTCCGAGATATTTGCAGATATATCACAAGGGAAGGGGCCTGACGGACATATTTCGAGATATTTCTTCTTCTTGTTGTTCTTCTTCTGCACAGCTAAGCTGGAAGTGCCATTTGCAGCGCGCAATAGTGCAGAGTTATCTCAAAGAAAGGGGCCACGGTGTTTCTGTATCTCTATTATGTTGGTGCGGCTTCGGAACTTTTAAATATCTTGATATATCTCGAGAACTACGCATCTGTTCAAAAAATATCATAGAACATAAAAAGTAGGAATCCTAATTTTCTACAAAAAAGGTCTCTTAACATTTTGCCGTAGCTCGCTTCGTTTCCGAGATATTTGCAGATTTATCTCAAGGGAAGGGGCCTGAGGGACATATTTCGAGATATTTCTTCATCTTGTTGTTCTTCTTCTGCACAGCTAAGCTGGAAGTGGCATTTGCAGCTCGCAATAGTGCAGAGTTACCTCAAAGAAAGGGGCCACGGTGTTTCTGTATCTCTATTATGTTGGTGCGGCTTCGGAACTTTTAAATATCTTGATATATCTCGAGAACTACGCATCTGATCAAAAAATATCATAGAACATAAAAAGTAGGAAACTTAATTCTCTACAAAAAAGGTCTCTTAACATTTTGCCATAGCTCGCTTCGTTTCCGAGATATTTGCAGATTTATCTCAAGGGAAGGGGCCTGACGGACATATTTCGAGATATTTCTTCTTCTTGTTGTTGTTCTTCTGCACAGCTAAGCTGGAAGTGCCATTTGCAGCGCGCAATAGTGCAGAGTTATCTCAAAGAAAGGGGCCACGGTGTTTCTGTATCTCTATTATGTTGGTGCGGCTTCGGAACTTTTAAATATCTTGATATATCTCGAGAACTACGCATCTGTTCAAAAAATATCATAGAACATAAAAAGTAGGAATCCTAATTTTCTACAAAAAAGGTCTCTTAACATTTTGCCGTAGCTCGCTTCGTTTCCGAGATATTTGCAGATTTATCTCAAGGGAAGGGGCCTGACGGAAATATTTCCAGATATTTCTTCTTCTTGTTGTTCTTCTTCTGCACAGGTAAGCTGGAAGTGGCATTTGCAGCTCGCAATAGTGCAGAGTTATCTCAAAGAAAGGGGCCACGGTGTTTCTGTATCTCTATTATGTTGGTGCGGCTTCGGAACTTTTAAATATCTTGATATATCTCGAGAACTACGCATCTGATCAAAAAATATCATAGAACATAAAAAGTAGGAAACTTAATTCTCTACAAAAAAGGTCTCTTAACGTTTTGCAATAGCTCGCTTCGTTTCCGAGATATTTGCAGATTTATCTCAAGGGAAGGGTCCTGACGGACATATTTCGAGATATTTCTTCTTCTTGTTGTTCTTCTTCTGCACAGCTAAACTGGAAGTGGCATTTCCAGCTCGCAATAGTGCAGAGTTATCCCAAAGAAAGGGGCCACGATGTTTCTGTATCTCTATTATGTTGGTGCGGCTTCGGAACTTTTAAATATCTTGATATATCTCGAGAACTACGCATCTGATCAAAAAATATCGTAGAACATAAAAACTAGGAAACTTAATTCTCTACAAATAAGGTCTCTTAACATTTTGCCATAGCTCGCTTGGTTTCCGAGATATTTGCAGATTTATCTCAAGGGAAGGGGCCTGAGGGACATATTTCGAGATATTTCTTCTTCTTGTTGTTCTTCTTCTGCACAGCTAAGCTGGAAGTGGCATTTGCAGGTCGCAATAGTGCAGAGTTACCTCAAAGAAAGGGGCCACGGTGTTTCTGTATCTCTATTATGTTGGTGCGGCTTCGGAACTTTTAAATATCTTGATATATCTCGAGAACTACGCATCTGATCAAAAAATATCGTAGAACATAAAAAGTAGGAAACTTAATTCTCTACAAATAAGGTCTCTTAACATTTTGCCATAGCTCGCTTGGTTTCCGAGATATTTGCAGATTTATATCAAGGGAAGGGGCCTGAGGGACATATTTCGAGATATTTCTTCTTCTTGTTGTTCTTCTTCTGCACAGCTAAGCTGGAAGTGGCATTTGCAGCTCGCAATAGTGCAGAGTTACCTCAAAGAAAGGGGCCACGGTGTTTCTGTATCTCTATTATGTTGGTGCCGCTTCGGAACTTTTAAATATCTGGATATATCTCGAGAACTACGCATCTGATCAAAAAATATCATAGAACATAAAAAGTAGGAAATTTAATTCTCTACAAAAAAGGTCTCTTAACATTTTGCCATAGCTCGCTTCGTTTCCGCGATATTTGCAGATTTATCTCAAGGGAAGGGGCCTGACGGACATATTTCGAGATATTTCTTCTTGTTGTTGTTCTTCTTCTGCACAGCTAAACTGGAAGTGGCATTTCCAACTCGCAATAGTGCAGAGTTATCCCAAAGAAAGGGGCCACGATGTTTCTGTATCTCTATTATGTTGGTGCGGCTTCGGAACTTTGAAATATCTCGATATATCTCGAAAACTACGCATCTGATCAAAAAATATCATAGAACATAAAAAGTAGGAAACTTAATTCTCTACAAAAAAGGTCTCTTAACATTTTGCCATAGCTCGCTTCGTTTCCGCGATATTTGCAGATTTATCTCAAGGGAAGGGGCCTGACGGACATATTTCGAGATATTTCTTCTTGTTGTTGTTCTTCTTCTGCACAGCTAAGCTGGAAGTGGCATTTGCAGCGCGCAATAGTGCAGAGTTATCTCAAAGAAAGGGGCCACGGCGTTTCTGTATCTCTATTATGTTAGTGCGGCTTCGGAACTTTTAAATATCTTGATATATCTCGAGAACTACGCATCTGTTCAAAAAATATCATAGAACATAAAAAGTAGCAATCCTAATTTTCTACAAAAAAGGTCTCTTAACATTTTGCCGTAGCTCGCTTCGTTTCCGAGATATTTGCAGATTTATCTCAAGGGAAGGGGCCTGACGGACATATTTCCAGATATTTCTTCTTCTTGTTGTTCTTCTTCTGCACAGCTAAGCTGGAAGTGGCATCTGCAGCTCGCAATAGTGCAGAGTTATCTCAAAGAAAGGGGCCACGGTGTTTCTGTATCTCTATTATGTTGGTGCGGCTTCGGAACTTTTAAATATCTTGATATATCTCGAGAACTACGCATCTGATCAAAAAATATCATAGAACATAAAAAGTAGGAAACTTAATTCTCTACAAAAAAGGTCTCTTAACATTTTGCCATAGCTCGCTTCGTTTCCGAGATATTTGCAGATTTATCTCAAGGGAAGGGGCCTGACGGACATATTTCGAGATATTTCTTGTTCTTGTTGTTCTTCTTCAGCACAGCTAAGCTGGAAGTGGCATTTGCAGCTCGCAATAGTGCAGAGTTATCTCAAAGAAAGGGGCCACGGTGTTTCTGTATCTCTATTATGTTGGTGCGGCTTCGGAACTTTTAAATATCTTGATATATCTCGAGAACTACGCATCTGATCAAAAAATATCATAGAACATAAAAAGTAGGAAACTTAATTCTCTACAAAAAAGGTCTCTTAACGTTTTGCAATAGCTCGCTTGGTTTCCGAGATATTTGCAGATTTATCTCAAGGGAAGGGTCCTGACGCACATATTTCGAGATATTTCTTCTTCTTGTTGTTCTTCTTCTGCACAGCTAAACTGGAAGTGGCATTTCCAACTCGCAATAGTGCAGAGTTATCCCAAAGAAAGGGGCCACGGTGTTTCCGTATCTCTATTATGTTGGTGCGGCTTCGGAACTTTTAAATATCTCGATATATCTCGAAAACTACGCTTCTGATCAAAAAATATCATAGAACATAAAAAGTAGGAAACATAATTCTCTACAAAAAAGGTCTCCTAACATTTTGCCATAGCTCGCTTCGTTTCCGAGATATTTGCAGATTTATCTCAAGGGAAGGGTCCTGACGGACATATTTCGAGATATTTCTTCTTCTTGTTGTTCTTCTTCTGCACAGCTAAACTGGAAGTGGCATTTGCAGCTCGCAATAGTGCAGAGTTATCTCAAAGAAAGGGGCCACGGTGTTTCTGTATCTCTATTATGTTGGTGCGGCTTCGGAACTTTTAAATATCTTGATATATCTCGAGAACTACGCATCTGTTCAAAAAATATCATAGAACATAAAAAGTAGGAATCCTAATTTTCTACAAAAAAGGTCTCTTAACATTTTGCCGTAGCTCGCTTCGTTTCCGAGATATTTGCAGATTTATCTCAAGGGAAGGGGCCTGAGGGACATATTTCGAGATATTTCTTCATCTTGTTGTTCTTCTTCTGCACAGCTAAGCTGGAAGTGGCATTTGCAGCTCGCAATAGTGCAGAGTTACCTCAAAGAAAGGGGCCACGGTGTTTCTGTATCTCTATTATGTTGGTGCCGCTTCGGAACTTTTAAATATCTGGATATATCTCGAGAACTACGCATCTGATCAAAAAATATCATAGAACATAAAAAGTAGGAAACTTAATTCTCTACAAAAAAGGTCTCTTAACATTTTGCCATAGCTCGCTTCGTTTCCGAGATATTTGCAGATTTATCCCAAGGGAAGGGGCCTGACGGACATATTTCGAGATATTTCTTCTTCTTGTTGTTCTTCTTCTGCACAGCTAAGCTGGAAGTGGCATTTGCAGCTCGCAGTAGTGCAGAGTTATCTCAAAGAAAGGGGCCACGGTGTTTCTGTATCTCTATTATGTTGGTGCGGCTTCGGAACTTTTAAATATCTTGATATATCTCGAGAACTACGCATCTGATCAAAAAATATCATAGAACATAAAAAGTAGGAAACTTAATTCTCTACAAAAAAGGTCTCTTAACATTTTGCCATAGCTCGCTTCGTTTCTGAGATATTTGCAGATTTATCTCAAGGGAAGGGGCCTGACGGACATATTTCGAGATATTTCTTCTTCTTGTTGTTGTTCTTCTGCACAGCTAAGCTGGAAGTGCCATTTGCAGCGCGCAATAGTGCAGAGTTATCTCAAAGAAAGGGGCCACGGTGTTTCTGTATCTCTATTATGTTGGTGCGGCTTCGGAACTTTTAAATATCTTGATATATCTCGAGAACTACGCATCTGTTCAAAAAATATCATAGAACATAAAAAGTAGGAATCCTAATTTTCTACAAAAAAGGTCTCTTAACATTTTGCCGTAGCTCGCTTCGTTTCCGAGATATTTGCAGATTTATCTCAAGGGAAGGGGCCTGACGGAAATATTTCCAGATATTTCTTCTTCTTGTTGTTCTTCTTCTGCACAGCTAAGCTGGAAGTGGCATTTGCAGCTCGCAATAGTGCAGAGTTATCTCAAAGAAAGGGGCCACGGTGTTTCTGTATCTCTATTATGTTGGTGCGGCTTCGGAACTTTTAAATATCTTGATATATCTCGAGAACTACGCATCTGATCAAAAAATATCATAGAACATAAAAAGTAGGAAACTTAATTCTCTACAAAAAAGGTCTCTTAACGTTTTGCAATAGCTCGCTTCGTTTCCGAGATATTTGCAGATTTATCTCAAGGGAAGGGTCCTGACGGACATATTTCGAGATATTTCTTCTTCTTGTTGTTCTTCTTCTGCACAGCTAAACTGGAAGTGGCATTTCCAGCTCGCAATAGTGCAGAGTTATCCCAAAGAAAGGGGCCACGATGTTTCTGTATCTCTATTATGTTGGTGCGGCTTCGGAACTTTTAAATATCTTGATATATCTCGAGAACTACGCATCTGATCAAAAAATATCGTAGAACATAAAAAGTAGGAAACTTAATTCTCTACAAATAAGGTCTCTTAACATTTTGCCATAGCTCGCTTGGTTTCCGAGATATTTGCAGATTTATCTCAAGGGAAGGGGCCTGAGGGACATATTTCGAGATATTTCTTCTTCTTGTTGTTCTTCTTCTGCACAGCTAAGCTGGAAGTGGCATTTGCAGGTCGCAATAGTGCAGAGTTACCTCAAAGAAAGGGGCCACGGTGTTTCTGTATCTCTATTATGTTGGTGCGGCTTCGGAACTTTTAAATATCTTGATATATCTCGAGAACTACGCATCTGATCAAAAAATATCGTAGAACGTAAAAAGTAGGAAACTTAATTCTCTACAAATAAGGTCTCTTAACATTTTGCCATAGCTCGCTTGGTTTCCGAGATATTTGCAGATTTATCTCAAGGGAAGGGGCCTGAGGGACATATTTCGAGATATTTCTTCTTCTTGTTGTTCTTCTTCTGCACAGCTAAGCTGGAAGTGGCATTTGCAGCTCGCAATAGTGCAGAGTTACCTCAAAGAAAGGGGCCACGGTGTTTCTGTATCTCTATTATGTTGGTGCCGCTTCGGAACTTTTAAATATCTGGATATATCTCGAGAACTACGCATCTGATCAAAAAATATCATAGAACATAAAAAGTAGGAAATTTAATTCTCTACAAAAAAGGTCTCTTAACATTTTGCCATAGCTCGCTTGGTTTCCGAGATATTTGCAGATTTATCTCAAGGGAAGGGGCCTGAGGGACATATTTCGAGATATTTCTTCTTCTTGTTGTTCTTCTTCTGCACAGCTAAGCTGGAAGTGGCATTTGCAGCTCGCAATAGTGCAGAGTTACCTCAAAGAAAGGGGCCACGGTGTTTCTGTATCTCTATTATGTTGGTGCCGCTTCGGAACTTTTAAATATCTGGATATATCTCGAGAACTACGCATCTGATCAAAAAATATCATAGAACATAAAAAGTAGGAAATTTAATTCTCTACAAAAAAGGTCTCTTAACATTTTGCCATAGCTCGCTTGGTTTCCGAGATATTTGCAGATTTATCCCAAGGGAAGGGGCCTGACGGACATATTTCGAGATATTTCTTCTTCTTGTTGTTCTTCTTCTGCACAGCTAAGCTGGAAGTGGCATTTGCAGCTCGCAGTAGTGCAGAGTTATCTCAAAGAAAGGGGCCACGGTGTTTCTGTATCTCTATTATGTTGGTGCGGCTTCGGAACTTTTAAATATCTTGATATATCTCGAGAACTACGCATCTGATCAAAAAATATCATAGAACATAAAAAGTAGGAAACTTAATTCTCTACAAAAAAGGTCTCTTAACATTTTGCCATAGCTCGCTTCGTTTCCGAGATATATGCAGATTTATCTCAAGGGAAGGGGCCTGACGGACATATTTCGAGATATTTCTTCTTCTTGTTGTTCTTCTTCTGCACAGCTAAGCTGGAAGTGCCATTTGCAGCGCGCAATAGTGCAGAGTTATCTCAAAGAAAGGGGCCACGGTGTTTCTGTATCTCTATTATGTTGGTGCGGCTTCGGAACTTTTAAATATCTTGATATATCTCGAGAACTACGCATCTGTTCAAAAAATATCATAGAACATAAAAAGTAGGAATCCTAATTTTCTACAAAAAAGGTCTCTTAACATTTTGCCGTAGCTCGCTTCGTTTCCGAGATATTTGCAGATTTATCTCAAGGGAAGGGGCCTGACGGACATATTTCCAGATATTTCTTCTTCTTGTTGTTCTTCTTCTGCACAGCTAAGCTGGAAGTGGCATTTGCAGCTCGCAATAGTGCAGAGTTATCTCAAAGAAAGGGGCCACGGTGTTTCTGTATCTCTATTATGTTGGTGCGGCTTCGGAACTTTTAAATATCTTGATATATCTCGAGAACTACGCATCTGATCAAAAAATATCATAGAACATAAAAAGTAGGAAACTTAATTCTCTACAAAAAAGGTCTCTTAACATTTTGCCATAGCTCGCTTCGTTTCCGCGATATTTGCAGATTTATCTCAAGGGAAGGGGCCTGACGGACATATTTCGAGATATTTCTTCTTGTTGTTGTTCTTCTTCTGCACAGCTAAGCTGGAAGTGGCATTTGCAGCTCGCAGTAGTGCAGAGTTATCTCAAAGAAAGGGGCCACGGTGTTTCTGTATCTCTATTATGTTGGTGCGGCTTCGGAACTTTTAAATATCTTGATATATCTCGAGAACTACGCATCTGATCAAAAAATATCATAGAACATAAAAAGTAGGAAACTTAATTCTCTACAAAAAAGGTCTCTTAACGTTTTGCAATAGCTCGCTTCGTATCCGAGATATTTGCAGATTTATCTCAAGGGAAGGGTCCTGACGGACATATTTCGAGATATTTCTTCTTCTTGTTGTTCTTCTTCTGCACAGCTAAGCTGGAAGTGGCATTTGCAGCTCGCAATAGTGCAGAGTTACCTCAAAGAAAGGGGCCACGATGTTTCTGTATCTCTATTATGTTGGTGCGGCTTCGGAACTTTTAAATATCTTGATATATCTCGAGAACTACGCATCTGATCAAAAAATATCGTAGAACATAAAAAGTAGGAAACTTAATTCTCTACAAATAAGGTCTCTTAACATTTTGCCATAGCTCGCTTGGTTTCCGAGATATTTGCAGATTTATCTCAAGGGAAGGGGCCTGAGGGACATATTTCGAGATATTTCTTCTTCTTGTTGTTCTTCTTCTGCACAGCTAAGCTGGAAGTGGCATTTGCAGGTCGCAATAGTGCAGAGTTACCTCAAAGAAAGGGGCCACGGTGTTTCTGTATCTCTATTATGTTGGTGCGGCTTCGGAACTTTTAAATATCTTGATATATCTCGAGAACTACGCATCTGATCAAAAAATATCGTAGAACGTAAAAAGTAGGAAACTTAATTCTCTACAAATAAGGTCTCTTAACATTTTGCCATAGCTCGCTTGGTTTCCGAGATATTTGCAGATTTATCTCAAGGGAAGGGGCCTGAGGGACATATTTCGAGATATTTCTTCTTCTTGTTGTTCTTCTTCTGCACAGCTAAGCTGGAAGTGGCATTTGCAGCTCGCAATAGTGCAGAGTTACCTCAAAGAAAGGGGCCACGGTGTTTCTGTATCTCTATTATGTTGGTGCCGCTTCGGAACTTTTAAATATCTGGATATATCTCGAGAACTACGCATCTGATCAAAAAATATCATAGAACATAAAAAGTAGGAAATTTAATTCTCTACAAAAAAGGTCTCTTAACATTTTGCCATAGCTCGCTTGGTTTCCGAGATATTTGCAGATTTATCTCAAGGGAAGGGGCCTGAGGGACATATTTCGAGATATTTCTTCTTCTTGTTGTTCTTCTTCTGCACAGCTAAGCTGGAAGTGGCATTTGCAGCTCGCAATAGTGCAGAGTTACCTCAAAGAAAGGGGCCACGGTGTTTCTGTATCTCTATTATGTTGGTGCCGCTTCGGAACTTTTAAATATCTGGATATATCTCGAGAACTACGCATCTGATCAAAAAATATCATAGAACATAAAAAGTAGGAAATTTAATTCTCTACAAAAAAGGTCTCTTAACATTTTGCCATAGCTCGCTTGGTTTCCGAGATATTTGCAGATTTATCCCAAGGGAAGGGGCCTGACGGACATATTTCGAGATATTTCTTCTTCTTGTTGTTCTTCTTCTGCACAGCTAAGCTGGAAGTGGCATTTGCAGCTCGCAGTAGTGCAGAGTTATCTCAAAGAAAGGGGCCACGGTGTTTCTGTATCTCTATTATGTTGGTGCGGCTTCGGAACTTTTAAATATCTTGATATATCTCGAGAACTACGCATCTGATCAAAAAATATCATAGAACATAAAAAGTAGGAAACTTAATTCTCTACAAAAAAGGTCTCTTAACATTTTGCCATAGCTCGCTTCGTTTCCGAGATATATGCAGATTTATCTCAAGGGAAGGGGCCTGACGGACATATTTCGAGATATTTCTTCTTCTTGTTGTTCTTCTTCTGCACAGCTAAGCTGGAAGTGCCATTTGCAGCGCGCAATAGTGCAGAGTTATCTCAAAGAAAGGGGCCACGGTGTTTCTGTATCTCTATTATGTTGGTGCGGCTTCGGAACTTTTAAATATCTTGATATATCTCGAGAACTACGCATCTGTTCAAAAAATATCATAGAACATAAAAAGTAGGAATCCTAATTTTCTACAAAAAAGGTCTCTTAACATTTTGCCGTAGCTCGCTTCGTTTCCGAGATATTTGCAGATTTATCTCAAGGGAAGGGGCCTGACGGACATATTTCCAGATATTTCTTCTTCTTGTTGTTCTTCTTCTGCACAGCTAAGCTGGAAGTGGCATTTGCAGCTCGCAATAGTGCAGAGTTATCTCAAAGAAAGGGGCCACGGTGTTTCTGTATCTCTATTATGTTGGTGCGGCTTCGGAACTTTTAAATATCTTGATATATCTCGAGAACTACGCATCTGATCAAAAAATATCATAGAACATAAAAAGTAGGAAACTTAATTCTCTACAAAAAAGGTCTCTTAACATTTTGCCATAGCTCGCTTCGTTTCCGCGATATTTGCAGATTTATCTCAAGGGAAGGGGCCTGACGGACATATTTCGAGATATTTCTTCTTGTTGTTGTTCTTCTTCTGCACAGCTAAGCTGGAAGTGGCATTTGCAGCTCGCAGTAGTGCAGAGTTATCTCAAAGAAAGGGGCCACGGTGTTTCTGTATCTCTATTATGTTGGTGCGGCTTCGGAACTTTTAAATATCTTGATATATCTCGAGAACTACGCATCTGATCAAAAAATATCATAGAACATAAAAAGTAGGAAACTTAATTCTCTACAAAAAAGGTCTCTTAACGTTTTGCAATAGCTCGCTTCGTATCCGAGATATTTGCAGATTTATCTCAAGGGAAGGGTCCTGACGGACATATTTCGAGATATTTCTTCTTCTTGTTGTTCTTCTTCTGCACAGCTAAACTGGAAGTGGCATTTCCAACTCGCAATAGTGCAGAGTTATCCCAAAGAAAGGGGCCACGATGTTTCTGTATCTCTATTATGTTGGTGCGGCTTCGGAACTTTTAAATATCTCGATATATCTCGAAAACTACGCATCTGATCAAAAAATATCATAGAAGATAAAAAGTAGGAAACCTAATTCTCTACAAAAAAGGTCTCTTAACATTTTGCCATAGCTCGCTTCGTTTCCGCGATATTTGCAGATTTATCCCAAGGGAAGGGGCCTGACGGACATATTTCGAGATATTTCTTCTTCTTGTTGTTCTTCTTCTGCACAGCTAAGCTGGAAGTGGCATTTGCAGCTCGCAGTAGTGCAGAGTTATCTCAAAGAAAGGGGCCACGGTGTTTCTGTATCTCTATTATGTTGGTGCGGCTTCGGAACTTTTAAATATCTTGATATATCTCGAGAACTACGCATCTGTTCAAAAAATATCATAGAACATAAAAAGTAGGAATCCTAATTTTCTACAAAAAAGGTCTCTTAACATTTTGCCGTAGCTCGCTTCGTTTCCGAGATATTTGCAGATTTATCTCAAGGGAAGGGGCCTGAGGGACATATTTCGAGATATTTCTTCATCTTGTTGTTCTTCTTCTGCACAGCTAAGCTGGAAGTGGCATTTGCAGCTCGCAATAGTGCAGAGTTACCTCAGAGAAAGGGGCCACGGTGTTTCTGTATCTCTATTATGTTGGTGCCGCTTCGGAACTTTTAAATATCTGGATATATCTCGAGAACTACGCATCTGATCAAAAAATATCATAGAACATAAAAAGTAGGAAACTTAATTCTCTACAAAAAACGTCTCTTAACATTTTGCCATAGCTCGCTTCGTTTCCGAGATATTTGCAGATTTATCCCAAGGGAAGGGGCCTGACGGACATATTTCGAGATATTTCTTCTTCTTGTTGTTCTTCTTCTGCACAGCTAAGCTGGAAGTGGCATTTGCAGCTCGCAGTAGTGCAGAGTTATCTCAAAGAAAGGGGCCACGGTGTTTCTGTATCTCTATTATGTTGGTGCGGCTTCGGAACTTTTAAATATCTTGATATATCTCGAGAACTACGCATCTGATCAAAAAATATCATAGAACATAAAAAGTAGGAAACTTAATTCTCGACAAAAAAGGTCTCTTAACATTTGGCCATAGCTCGCTTCGTTTCCGAGATATTTGCAGATTTATCTCAAGGGAAGGGGCCTGACGGACATATTTCGAGATATTTCTTCTTCTTGTTGTTCTTCTTCTGCACAGCTAAGCTGGAAGTGCCATTTGCAGCGCGCAATAGTGCAGAGTTATCTCAAAGAAAGGGGCCACGGTGTTTCTGTATCTCTATTATGTTGGTGCGGCTTCGGAACTTTTAAATATCTTGATATATCTCGAGAACTACGCATCTGTTCAAAAAATATCATAGAACATAAAAAGTAGGAAACTTAATTCTCTACAAAACAGGTCTCTTAACGTTTTGCAATAGCTCGCTTCGTTTCCGAGATATTTGCAGATTTATCTCAAGGGAAGGGTCCTGACGGACATATTTCGAGATATTTCTTCTTCTTGTTGTTCTTCTTCTGCACAGCTAAACTGGAAGTGGCATTTCCAGCTCGCAATAGTGCAGAGTTATCCCAAAGAAAGGGGCCACGATGTTTCTGTATCTCTATTATGTTGGTGCGGCTTCGGAACTTTTAAATATCTTGATATATCTCGAGAACTACGCATCTGATCAAAAAATATCGTAGAACATAAAAAGTAGGAAACTTAATTCTCTACAAAAAAGGTCTCTTAACATTTTGCCATAGCTCGCTTCGTTTCCGAGATATTTGCAGATTTATCCCAAGGGAAGGGGCCTGACGGACATATTTCGAGATATTTCTTCTTCTTGTTGTTCTTCTTCTGCACAGCTAAGCTGGAAGTGGCATTTGCAGCTCGCAGTAGTGCAGAGTTATCTCAAAGAAAGGGGCCACGGTGTTTCTGTATCTCTATTATGTTGGTGCGGCTTCGGAACTTTTAAATATCTTGATATATCTCGAGAACTACGCATCTGATCAAAAAATATCATAGAACATAAAAAGTAGGAAACTTAATTCTCTACAAAAAAGGTCTCTTAACATTTTGCCATAGCTCGCTTCGTTTCCGAGATATTTGCAGATTTATCTCAAGGGAAGGGGCCTGACGGACATATTTCGAGATATTTCTTCTTCTTGTTGTTCTTCTTCTGCACAGCTAAGCTGGAAGTGCCATTTGCAGCGCGCAATAGTGCAGAGTTATCTCAAAGAAAGGGGCCACGGTGTTTCTGTATCTCTATTATGTTGGTGCGGCTTCGGAACTTTTAAATATCTTGATATATCTCGAGAACTACGCATCTGTTCAAAAAATATCATAGAACATAAAAAGTAGGAAATTAATTCTCTACAAAACAGGTCTCTTAACGTTTTGCAATAGCTCGCTTCGTTTCCGAGATATTTGCAGATTTATCTCAAGGGAAGGGTCCTGACGGACATATTTCGAGATATTTCTTCTTCTTGTTGTTCTTCTTCTGCACAGCTAAACTGGAAGTGGCATTTCCAGCTCGCAATAGTGCAGAGTTATCCCAAAGAAAGGGGCCACGATGTTTCTGTATCTCTATTATGTTGGTGCGGCTTCGGAACTTTTAAATATCTCGATATATCTCGAAAACTACGCTTCTGATCAAAAAATATCATAGAACATAAATTGTAGGAAACATAATTCTCTACAAAAAAGGTCTCTTAACATTTTGCCATAGCTCGCTTCGTTTCCGAGATATTTGCAGATTTATCTCAAGGGAAGGGGCCTGACGGACATATTTCGAGATATTTCTTCTTCTTGTTGTTCTTCTTCTGCACAGCTAAGCTGGAAGTGGCATTTGCAGCTCGCAATTGTGCAGAGTTATCTCAAAGAGAGGGGCCACGGTGTTTCTGTATCTCTATTATGTTGGTGCGGCTTCGGAACTTTTAAATATCTTGATATATCTCGAGAACTACGCATCTGATCAAAAAATATCGTACAACATAAAAAGTAGGAAACTTAATTCTCTACAAATAAGGTCTCTTAACATTTTGCCATAGCTCGCTTGGTTTCCGAGATATTTGCAGATTTATCTCAAGGGAAGGGGCCTGAGGGACATATTTCGAGATATTTCTTCTTCTTGTTGTTCTTCTTCTGCACAGCTAAGCTGGAAGTGGCATTTGCAGCTCGCAATAGTGCAGAGTTACCTCAAAGAAAGGGGCCACGGTGTTTCTGTATCTCTATTATGTTGGTGCCGCTTCGGAACTTATAAATATCTGGATATATCTCGAGAACTACGCATCTGATCAAAAAATATCATAGAACATAAAAAGTAGGAAACTTAATTCTCTACAAAAAAGGTGTCTTAACATTTTGCCGTAGCTCGCTTCGTTTCCGAGATATTTGCAGATTTATCCCATGGGAAGGGGCCTGACGGACATATTTCGAGATATTTCTTCTTCTTGTTGTTCTTCTTCTGCACAGCTAAGCTGGAAGTGGCATTTGCAGCTCGCAGTAGTGCAGAGTTATCTCAAAGACAGGGGCCACGGTGTTTCTGTATCTCTATTATGTTGGTGCGGCTTCGGAACTTTTAAATATCTTGATATATCTCGAGAACTACGCATCTGATCAAAAAATATCATAGAACATAAAAAGTAGGAAACTTAATTCTCTACAAAAAAGGTCTCTTAACATTTTGCCATAGCTCGCTCCGTTTCCGAGATATTTGCAGATATATCACAAGGGAAGGGGCCTGACGGACATATTTCGAGATATTTCTTCTTCTTGTTGTTCTTCTTCTGCACAGCTAAGCTGGAAGTGCCATTTGCAGCGCGCAATAGTGCAGAGTTATCTCAAAGAAAGGGGCCACGGTGTTTCTGTATCTCTATTATGTTGGTGCGGCTTCGGAACTTTTAAATATCTTGATATATCTCGAGAACTACGCATCTGTTCAAAAAATATCATAGAACATAAAAAGTAGGAATCCTAATTTTCTACAAAAAAGGTCTCTTAACATTTTGCCGTAGCTCGCTTCGTTTCCGAGATATTTGCAGATTTATCTCAAGGGAAGGGGCCTGAGGGACATATTTCGAGATATTTCTTCATCTTGTTGTTCTTCTTCTGCACAGCTAAGCTGGAAGTGGCATTTGCAGCTCGCAATAGTGCAGAGTTACCTCAAAGAAAGGGGCCACGGTGTTTCTGTATCTCTATTATGTTGGTGCGGCTTCGGAACTTTTAAATATCTTGATATATCTCGAGAACTACGCATCTGATCAAAAAATATCATAGAACATAAAAAGTAGGAAACTTAATTCTCTACAAAAAAGGTCTCTTAACATTTTGCCATAGCTCGCTTCGTTTCCGAGATATTTGCAGATTTATCTCAAGGGAAGGGGCCTGACGGACATATTTCGAGATATTTCTTCTTCTTGTTGTTGTTCTTCTGCACAGCTAAGCTGGAAGTGCCATTTGCAGCGCGCAATAGTGCAGAGTTATCTCAAAGAAAGGGGCCACGGTGTTTCTGTATCTCTATTATGTTGGTGCGGCTTCGGAACTTTTAAATATCTTGATATATCTCGAGAACTACGCATCTGTTCAAAAAATATCATAGAACATAAAAAGTAGGAATCCTAATTTTCTACAAAAAAGGTCTCTTAACATTTTGCCGTAGCTCGCTTCGTTTCCGAGATATTTGCAGATTTATCTCAAGGGAAGGGGCCTGACGGAAATATTTCCAGATATTTCTTCTTCTTGTTGTTCTTCTTCTGCACAGGTAAGCTGGAAGTGGCATTTGCAGCTCGCAATAGTGCAGAGTTATCTCAAAGAAAGGGGCCACGGTGTTTCTGTATCTCTATTATGTTGGTGCGGCTTCGGAACTTTTAAATATCTTGATATATCTCGAGAACTACGCATCTGATCAAAAAATATCATAGAACATAAAAAGTAGGAAACTTAATTCTCTACAAAAAAGGTCTCTTAACGTTTTGCAATAGCTCGCTTCGTTTCCGAGATATTTGCAGATTTATCTCAAGGGAAGGGTCCTGACGGACATATTTCGAGATATTTCTTCTTCTTGTTGTTCTTCTTCTGCACAGCTAAACTGGAAGTGGCATTTCCAGCTCGCAATAGTGCAGAGTTATCCCAAAGAAAGGGGCCACGATGTTTCTGTATCTCTATTATGTTGGTGCGGCTTCGGAACTTTTAAATATCTTGATATATCTCGAGAACTACGCATCTGATCAAAAAATATCGTAGAACATAAAAACTAGGAAACTTAATTCTCTACAAATAAGGTCTCTTAACATTTTGCCATAGCTCGCTTGGTTTCCGAGATATTTGCAGATTTATCTCAAGGGAAGGGGCCTGAGGGACATATTTCGAGATATTTCTTCTTCTTGTTGTTCTTCTTCTGCACAGCTAAGCTGGAAGTGGCATTTGCAGGTCGCAATAGTGCAGAGTTACCTCAAAGAAAGGGGCCACGGTGTTTCTGTATCTCTATTATGTTGGTGCGGCTTCGGAACTTTTAAATATCTTGATATATCTCGAGAACTACGCATCTGATCAAAAAATATCGTAGAACATAAAAAGTAGGAAACTTAATTCTCTACAAATAAGGTCTCTTAACATTTTGCCATAGCTCGCTTGGTTTCCGAGATATTTGCAGATTTATATCAAGGGAAGGGGCCTGAGGGACATATTTCGAGATATTTCTTCTTCTTGTTGTTCTTCTTCTGCACAGCTAAGCTGGAAGTGGCATTTGCAGCTCGCAATAGTGCAGAGTTACCTCAAAGAAAGGGGCCACGGTGTTTCTGTATCTCTATTATGTTGGTGCCGCTTCGGAACTTTTAAATATCTGGATATATCTCGAGAACTACGCATCTGATCAAAAAATATCATAGAACATAAAAAGTAGGAAATTTAATTCTCTACAAAAAAGGTCTCTTAACATTTTGCCATAGCTCGCTTCGTTTCCGCGATATTTGCAGATTTATCTCAAGGGAAGGGGCCTGACGGACATATTTCGAGATATTTCTTCTTGTTGTTGTTCTTCTTCTGCACAGCTAAACTGGAAGTGGCATTTCCAACTCGCAATAGTGCAGAGTTATCCCAAAGAAAGGGGCCACGATGTTTCTGTATCTCTATTATGTTGGTGCGGCTTCGGAACTTTGAAATATCTCGATATATCTCGAAAACTACGCATCTGATCAAAAAATATCATAGAACATAAAAAGTAGGAAACTTAATTCTCTACAAAAAAGGTCTCTTAACATTTTGCCATAGCTCGCTTCGTTTCCGCGATATTTGCAGATTTATCTCAAGGGAAGGGGCCTGACGGACATATTTCGAGATATTTCTTCTTGTTGTTGTTCTTCTTCTGCACAGCTAAGCTGGAAGTGGCATTTGCAGCGCGCAATAGTGCAGAGTTATCTCAAAGAAAGGGGCCACGGCGTTTCTGTATCTCTATTATGTTAGTGCGGCTTCGGAACTTTTAAATATCTTGATATATCTCGAGAACTACGCATCTGTTCAAAAAATATCATAGAACATAAAAAGTAGCAATCCTAATTTTCTACAAAAAAGGTCTCTTAACATTTTGCCGTAGCTCGCTTCGTTTCCGAGATATTTGCAGATTTATCTCAAGGGAAGGGGCCTGACGGACATATTTCCAGATATTTCTTCTTCTTGTTGTTCTTCTTCTGCACAGCTAAGCTGGAAGTGGCATCTGCAGCTCGCAATAGTGCAGAGTTATCTCAAAGAAAGGGGCCACGGTGTTTCTGTATCTCTATTATGTTGGTGCGGCTTCGGAACTTTTAAATATCTTGATATATCTCGAGAACTACGCATCTGATCAAAAAATATCATAGAACATAAAAAGTAGGAAACTTAATTCTCTACAAAAAAGGTCTCTTAACATTTTGCCATAGCTCGCTTCGTTTCCGAGATATTTGCAGATTTATCTCAAGGGAAGGGGCCTGACGGACATATTTCGAGATATTTCTTGTTCTTGTTGTTCTTCTTCAGCACAGCTAAGCTGGAAGTGGCATTTGCAGCTCGCAATAGTGCAGAGTTATCTCAAAGAAAGGGGCCACGGTGTTTCTGTATCTCTATTATGTTGGTGCGGCTTCGGAACTTTTAAATATCTTGATATATCTCGAGAACTACGCATCTGATCAAAAAATATCATAGAACATAAAAAGTAGGAAACTTAATTCTCTACAAAAAAGGTCTCTTAACGTTTTGCAATAGCTCGCTTGGTTTCCGAGATATTTGCAGATTTATCTCAAGGGAAGGGTCCTGACGCACATATTTCGAGATATTTCTTCTTCTTGTTGTTCTTCTTCTGCACAGCTAAACTGGAAGTGGCATTTCCAACTCGCAATAGTGCAGAGTTATCCCAAAGAAAGGGGCCACGGTGTTTCCGTATCTCTATTATGTTGGTGCGGCTTCGGAACTTTTAAATATCTCGATATATCTCGAAAACTACGCTTCTGATCAAAAAATATCATAGAACATAAAAAGTAGGAAACATAATTCTCTACAAAAAAGGTCTCCTAACATTTTGCCATAGCTCGCTTCGTTTCCGAGATATTTGCAGATTTATCTCAAGGGAAGGGTCCTGACGGACATATTTCGAGATATTTCTTCTTCTTGTTGTTCTTCTTCTGCACAGCTAAACTGGAAGTGGCATTTCCAACTCGCAATAGTGCAGAGTTATCCCAAAGAAAGGGGCCACGATGTTTCTGTATCTCTATTATGTTGGTGCGGCTTCGGAACTTTTAAATATCTCGATATATCTCGAAAACTACGCATCTGATCAAAAAATATCATAGAACATAAAAAGTAGGAAACTTAATTCTCTACAAAAAAGGTCTCTTAACATTTTCCCATAGCTGGCATCGTTTCCGAGATATTTGCAGATTTAGCTCAAGGGAAGGGTCCTGACGGACATATTTCGAGATATTTCTTCTTCTTGTTGTTCCTCTTCTGCACAGCTAAGCTGGAAGTGGCATTTGCAGCGCGCAATAGTGCAGAGTTATCTCAAAGAAAGGGGCCACGGTGTTTCTGTATCTCTATTATGTTGGTGCGGCTTCGGAACTTTTAAATATCTTGATATATCTCGAGAACTACGCATCTGATCAAAAAATATCATAGAACATAAAAAGTAGGAAACTTAATTCTCTACAAAAAAGGTCTCTTAACGTTTTGCAATAGCTCGCTTCGTTTCCGAGATATTTGCAGATTTATCTCAAGGGAAGGGTCCTGACGGACATATTTCGAGATATTTCTTCTTCTTGTTGTTCTTCTTCTGCACAGCTAAACTGGAAGTGGCATTTCCAACTCGCAATAGTGCAGAGTTATCCCAAAGAAAGGGGCCACGATGTTTCTGTATCTCTATTATGTTGGTGCGGCTTCGGAACTTTTAAATATCTCGATATATCTCGAAAACTACGCATCTGATCAAAAAATATCATCGAACATAAAAAGTAGGAAACTTAATTCTCTACAAAAAAGGTCTCTTAACATTTTCCCATAGCTGGCATCGTTTCCGAGATATTTGCAGATTTGGCTCAAGGGAAGGGGCCTGACGACATATTCCGAGATATTTCTTCTTCTTGTTGTTCCTCTTCTGCACAGCTAAGCTGGAAGTGGCAATTGCAGGTCGCAATAGTGCAGAGTTATCTCAAAGAAAGGGGCCACGGTGTTTCTGTATCTCTATTATGTTGGTGCGGCTTCGGAACTTTTAAATATCTCGATATATCTCGAAAACTACGCTTCTGATCAAAAAACATCAGAGAACGTAAATTGTAGGAAACATAATTCTCTACAAAAAAGGTCTCTTAACATTTTGCCATAGCTCGCTTCGTTTCCGAGATATTTGCAGATTTATCTCAAGGGAAGGGGCCTGAGGGACATATTTCGAGATATTTCTTCTTCTTGTTGTTCTTCTTCTGCACAGCTAAGCTGGAAGTGGCATTTGCAGCTCGCAATAGTGCAGAGTTACCTCAAAGAAAGGGGCCACGGTGTTTCTGTATCTCTATTATGTTGGTGCCGCTTCGGAACTTTTAAATATCTGGATATATCTCGAGAACTACGCATCTGATCAAAAAATATCATAGAACATAAAAAGTAGGAAACTTAATTCTCTACAAAAAAGGTCTCTTAACATTTTGCCATAGCTCGCTTCGTTTCCGAGATATTTGCAGATTTATCTCAAGGGAAGGGGCCTGACGGACATATTTCGAGATATTTCTTCTTCTTGTTGTTCTTCTTCTGCACACCTAAGCTGGAAGTGGCATTTGCAGCTCGCAATAGTGCAGAGTTACCTCAAAGAAAGGGGCCACGGTGTTTCTGTATCTCTATTATGTTGGTGCCGCTTCGGAACTTTTAAATATCTGGATATATCTCGAGAACTACGCATCTGATCAAAAAATATCATAGAACATAAAAAGTAGGAAACTTAATTCTCTACAAAAAAGGTCTCTTAACATTTTGCCATAGCTCGCTTCGTTTCCGAGATATTTGCAGATTTATCTCAAGGGAAGGGGCCTGACGGACATATTTCGAGATATTTCTTCTTCTTGTTGTTCTTCTTCTGCACAGCTAAGCTGGAAGTGGCATTTGCATCTCGCAGTAGTGCAGAGTTATCTCAAAGAAAGGGGCCACGGTGTTTCTGTATCTCTATTATGTTGGTGCGGCTTCGGAACTTTTAAATATCTTGATATATCTCGAGAACTACGCATCTGATCAAAAAATATCATAGAACATAAAAAGTAGGAAACTTAATTCTCTACAAAAAAGGTCTCTTAACATTTTGCCATAGCTCGCTTCGTTTCCGCGATATTTGCAGATTTATCTCAAGGGAAGGGTCCTGACGGACATATTTCGAGATATTTCTTCTTGTTGTTGTTCTTCTTCTGCACAGCTAAGCTGGAAGTGGCATTTGCAGCGCACAATAGTGCAGAGTTATCTCAAAGAAAGGGGCCACGGTGTTTCTGTATTTCTATTATGTTGGTGCGGCTTCGGAACTTTTAAATATCTTGATATATCTCGAGAACTACGCATCTGATCAAAAAATATCATAGAACATAAAAAGTAGGAAACTTAATTCTCTACAAAAAAGGTCTCTTAACGTTTTGCAATAGCTCGCTTCGTTTCCGAGATATTTGCAGATTTATCTCAAGGGAAGGGTCCTGACGGACATATTTCGAGATATTTCTTCTTCTTGTTGTTCTTCTTCTGCACAGCTAAACTGGAAGTGGCATTTCCAACTCGCAATAGTGCAGAGTTATCTCAAAGAAAGGGGCCACGGTGTTTCTGTATCTCTATTATGTTGGTGCCGCTTCGGAACTTTTAAATATCTGGATATATCTCGAGAACTACGCATCTGATCAAAAAATATCATAGAACATAAAAAGTAGGAAACTTAATTCTCTACAAAAAAGGTCTCTTAACATTTTGCCATAGCTCGCTTCGTTTCCGAGATATTTGCAGATTTATCTCAAGGGAAGGGGCCTGACGGACATATTTCGAGATATTTCTTGTTCTTGTTGTTCTTCTTCAGCACAGCTAAGCTGGAAGTGGCATTTGCAGCTCGCAATAGTGCAGAGTTATCTCAAAGAAAGGGGCCACGGTGTTTCTGTATCTCTATTATGTTGGTGCGGCTTCGGAACTTTTAAATATCTTGATATATCTCGAGAACTACGCATCTGATCAAAAAATATCATAGAACATAAAAAGTAGGAAACTTAATTCTCTACAAAAAAGGTCTCTTAACGTTTTGCAATAGCTCGCTTGGTTTCCGAGATATTTGCAGATTTATCTCAAGGGAAGGGTCCTGACGCACATATTTCGAGATATTTCTTCTTCTTGTTGTTCTTCTTCTGCACAGCTAAACTGGAAGTGGCATTTCCAACTCGCAATAGTGCAGAGTTATCCCAAAGAAAGGGGCCACGGTGTTTCCGTATCTCTATTATGTTGGTGCGGCTTCGGAACTTTTAAATATCTCGATATATCTCGAAAACTACGCTTCTGATCAAAAAATATCATAGAACATAAAAAGTAGGAAACATAATTCTCTACAAAAAAGGTCTCCTAACATTTTGCCATAGCTCGCTTCGTTTCCGAGATATTTGCAGATTTATCTCAAGGGAAGGGTCCTGACGGACATATTTCGAGATATTTCTTCTTCTTGTTGTTCTTCTTCTGCACAGCTAAACTGGAAGTGGCATTTCCAACTCGCAATAGTGCAGAGTTATCCCAAAGAAAGGGGCCACGATGTTTCTGTATCTCTATTATGTTGGTGCGGCTTCGGAACTTTTAAATATCTCGATATATCTCGAAAACTACGCATCTGATCAAAAAATATCATAGAACATAAAAAGTAGGAAACTTAATTCTCTACAAAAAAGGTCTCTTAACATTTTCCCATAGCTGGCATCGTTTCCGAGATATTTGCAGATTTAGCTCAAGGGAAGGGTCCTGACGGACATATTTCGAGATATTTCTTCTTCTTGTTGTTCCTCTTCTGCACAGCTAAGCTGGAAGTGGCATTTGCAGCGCGCAATAGTGCAGAGTTATCTCAAAGAAAGGGGCCACGGTGTTTCTGTATCTCTATTATGTTGGTGCGGCTTCGGAACTTTTAAATATCTTGATATATCTCGAGAACTACGCATCTGATCAAAAAATATCGTAGAACATAAAAACTAGGAAACTTAATTCTCTACAAATAAGGTCTCTTAACATTTTGCCATAGCTCGCTTGGTTTCCGAGATATTTGCAGATTTATCTCAAGGGAAGGGGCCTGAGGGACATATTTCGAGATATTTCTTCTTCTTGTTGTTCTTCTTCTGCACAGCTAAGCTGGAAGTGGCATTTGCAGGTCGCAATAGTGCAGAGTTACCTCAAAGAAAGGGGCCACGGTGTTTCTGTATCTCTATTATGTTGGTGCGGCTTCGGAACTTTTAAATATCTTGATATATCTCGAGAACTACGCATCTGATCAAAAAATATCGTAGAACATAAAAAGTAGGAAACTTAATTCTCTACAAATAAGGTCTCTTAACATTTTGCCATAGCTCGCTTGGTTTCCGAGATATTTGCAGATTTATATCAAGGGAAGGGGCCTGAGGGACATATTTCGAGATATTTCTTCTTCTTGTTGTTCTTCTTCTGCACAGCTAAGCTGGAAGTGGCATTTGCAGCTCGCAATAGTGCAGAGTTACCTCAAAGAAAGGGGCCACGGTGTTTCTGTATCTCTATTATGTTGGTGCCGCTTCGGAACTTTTAAATATCTGGATATATCTCGAGAACTACGCATCTGATCAAAAAATATCATAGAACATAAAAAGTAGGAAATTTAATTCTCTACAAAAAAGGTCTCTTAACATTTTGCCATAGCTCGCTTCGTTTCCGCGATATTTGCAGATTTATCTCAAGGGAAGGGGCCTGACGGACATATTTCGAGATATTTCTTCTTGTTGTTGTTCTTCTTCTGCACAGCTAAACTGGAAGTGGCATTTCCAACTCGCAATAGTGCAGAGTTATCCCAAAGAAAGGGGCCACGATGTTTCTGTATCTCTATTATGTTGGTGCGGCTTCGGAACTTTGAAATATCTCGATATATCTCGAAAACTACGCATCTGATCAAAAAATATCATAGAACATAAAAAGTAGGAAACTTAATTCTCTACAAAAAAGGTCTCTTAACATTTTGCCATAGCTCGCTTCGTTTCCGCGATATTTGCAGATTTATCTCAAGGGAAGGGGCCTGACGGACATATTTCGAGATATTTCTTCTTGTTGTTGTTCTTCTTCTGCACAGCTAAGCTGGAAGTGGCATTTGCAGCGCGCAATAGTGCAGAGTTATCTCAAAGAAAGGGGCCACGGCGTTTCTGTATCTCTATTATGTTAGTGCGGCTTCGGAACTTTTAAATATCTTGATATATCTCGAGAACTACGCATCTGTTCAAAAAATATCATAGAACATAAAAAGTAGCAATCCTAATTTTCTACAAAAAAGGTCTCTTAACATTTTGCCGTAGCTCGCTTCGTTTCCGAGATATTTGCAGATTTATCTCAAGGGAAGGGGCCTGACGGACATATTTCCAGATATTTCTTCTTCTTGTTGTTCTTCTTCTGCACAGCTAAGCTGGAAGTGGCATCTGCAGCTCGCAATAGTGCAGAGTTATCTCAAAGAAAGGGGCCACGGTGTTTCTGTATCTCTATTATGTTGGTGCGGCTTCGGAACTTTTAAATATCTTGATATATCTCGAGAACTACGCATCTGATCAAAAAATATCATAGAACATAAAAAGTAGGAAACTTAATTCTCTACAAAAAAGGTCTCTTAACATTTTGCCATAGCTCGCTTCGTTTCCGAGATATTTGCAGATTTATCTCAAGGGAAGGGGCCTGACGGACATATTTCGAGATATTTCTTGTTCTTGTTGTTCTTCTTCAGCACAGCTAAGCTGGAAGTGGCATTTGCAGCTCGCAATAGTGCAGAGTTATCTCAAAGAAAGGGGCCACGGTGTTTCTGTATCTCTATTATGTTGGTGCGGCTTCGGAACTTTTAAATATCTTGATATATCTCGAGAACTACGCATCTGATCAAAAAATATCATAGAACATAAAAAGTAGGAAACTTAATTCTCTACAAAAAAGGTCTCTTAACGTTTTGCAATAGCTCGCTTGGTTTCCGAGATATTTGCAGATTTATCTCAAGGGAAGGGTCCTGACGCACATATTTCGAGATATTTCTTCTTCTTGTTGTTCTTCTTCTGCACAGCTAAACTGGAAGTGGCATTTCCAACTCGCAATAGTGCAGAGTTATCCCAAAGAAAGGGGCCACGGTGTTTCCGTATCTCTATTATGTTGGTGCGGCTTCGGAACTTTTAAATATCTCGATATATCTCGAAAACTACGCTTCTGATCAAAAAATATCATAGAACATAAAAAGTAGGAAACATAATTCTCTACAAAAAAGGTCTCCTAACATTTTGCCATAGCTCGCTTCGTTTCCGAGATATTTGCAGATTTATCTCAAGGGAAGGGTCCTGACGGACATATTTCGAGATATTTCTTCTTCTTGTTGTTCTTCTTCTGCACAGCTAAACTGGAAGTGGCATTTCCAACTCGCAATAGTGCAGAGTTATCCCAAAGAAAGGGGCCACGATGTTTCTGTATCTCTATTATGTTGGTGCGGCTTCGGAACTTTTAAATATCTCGATATATCTCGAAAACTACGCATCTGATCAAAAAATATCATAGAACATAAAAAGTAGGAAACTTAATTCTCTACAAAAAAGGTCTCTTAACATTTTCCCATAGCTGGCATCGTTTCCGAGATATTTGCAGATTTAGCTCAAGGGAAGGGTCCTGACGGACATATTTCGAGATATTTCTTCTTCTTGTTGTTCCTCTTCTGCACAGCTAAGCTGGAAGTGGCATTTGCAGCGCGCAATAGTGCAGAGTTATCTCAAAGAAAGGGGCCACGGTGTTTCTGTATCTCTATTATGTTGGTGCGGCTTCGGAACTTTTAAATATCTTGATATATCTCGAGAACTACGCATCTGATCAAAAAATATCATAGAACATAAAAAGTAGGAAACTTAATTCTCTACAAAAAAGGTCTCTTAACGTTTTGCAATAGCTCGCTTCGTTTCCGAGATATTTGCAGATTTATCTCAAGGGAAGGGTCCTGACGGACATATTTCGAGATATTTCTTCTTCTTGTTGTTCTTCTTCTGCACAGCTAAACTGGAAGTGGCATTTCCAACTCGCAATAGTGCAGAGTTATCCCAAAGAAAGGGGCCACGATGTTTCTGTATCTCTATTATGTTGGTGCGGCTTCGGAACTTTTAAATATCTCGATATATCTCGAAAACTACGCATCTGATCAAAAAATATCATCGAACATAAAAAGTAGGAAACTTAATTCTCTACAAAAAAGGTCTCTTAACATTTTCCCATAGCTGGCATCGTTTCCGAGATATTTGCAGATTTGGCTCAAGGGAAGGGGCCTGACGACATATTCCGAGATATTTCTTCTTCTTGTTGTTCCTCTTCTGCACAGCTAAGCTGGAAGTGGCAATTGCAGGTCGCAATAGTGCAGAGTTATCTCAAAGAAAGGGGCCACGGTGTTTCTGTATCTCTATTATGTTGGTGCGGCTTCGGAACTTTTAAATATCTCGATATATCTCGAAAACTACGCTTCTGATCAAAAAACATCAGAGAACGTAAATTGTAGGAAACATAATTCTCTACAAAAAAGGTCTCTTAACATTTTGCCATAGCTCGCTTCGTTTCCGAGATATTTGCAGATTTATCTCAAGGGAAGGGGCCTGAGGGACATATTTCGAGATATTTCTTCTTCTTGTTGTTCTTCTTCTGCACAGCTAAGCTGGAAGTGGCATTTGCAGCTCGCAATAGTGCAGAGTTACCTCAAAGAAAGGGGCCACGGTGTTTCTGTATCTCTATTATGTTGGTGCCGCTTCGGAACTTTTAAATATCTGGATATATCTCGAGAACTACGCATCTGATCAAAAAATATCATAGAACATAAAAAGTAGGAAACTTAATTCTCTACAAAAAAGGTCTCTTAACATTTTGCCATAGCTCGCTTCGTTTCCGAGATATTTGCAGATTTATCTCAAGGGAAGGGGCCTGACGGACATATTTCGAGATATTTCTTCTTCTTGTTGTTCTTCTTCTGCACACCTAAGCTGGAAGTGGCATTTGCAGCTCGCAATAGTGCAGAGTTACCTCAAAGAAAGGGGCCACGGTGTTTCTGTATCTCTATTATGTTGGTGCCGCTTCGGAACTTTTAAATATCTGGATATATCTCGAGAACTACGCATCTGATCAAAAAATATCATAGAACATAAAAAGTAGGAAACTTAATTCTCTACAAAAAAGGTCTCTTAACATTTTGCCATAGCTCGCTTCGTTTCCGAGATATTTGCAGATTTATCTCAAGGGAAGGGGCCTGACGGACATATTTCGAGATATTTCTTCTTCTTGTTGTTCTTCTTCTGCACAGCTAAGCTGGAAGTGGCATTTGCATCTCGCAGTAGTGCAGAGTTATCTCAAAGAAAGGGGCCACGGTGTTTCTGTATCTCTATTATGTTGGTGCGGCTTCGGAACTTTTAAATATCTTGATATATCTCGAGAACTACGCATCTGATCAAAAAATATCATAGAACATAAAAAGTAGGAAACTTAATTCTCTACAAAAAAGGTCTCTTAACATTTTGCCATAGCTCGCTTCGTTTCCGCGATATTTGCAGATTTATCTCAAGGGAAGGGTCCTGACGGACATATTTCGAGATATTTCTTCTTGTTGTTGTTCTTCTTCTGCACAGCTAAGCTGGAAGTGGCATTTGCAGCGCACAATAGTGCAGAGTTATCTCAAAGAAAGGGGCCACGGTGTTTCTGTATTTCTATTATGTTGGTGCGGCTTCGGAACTTTTAAATATCTTGATATATCTCGAGAACTACGCATCTGATCAAAAAATATCATAGAACATAAAAAGTAGGAAACTTAATTCTCTACAAAAAAGGTCTCTTAACGTTTTGCAATAGCTCGCTTCGTTTCCGAGATATTTGCAGATTTATCTCAAGGGAAGGGTCCTGACGGACATATTTCGAGATATTTCTTCTTCTTGTTGTTCTTCTTCTGCACAGCTAAACTGGAAGTGGCATTTCCAACTCGCAATAGTGCAGAGTTATCTCAAAGAAAGGGGCCACGGTGTTTCTGTATCTCTATTATGTTGGTGCCGCTTCGGAACTTTTAAATATCTGGATATATCTCGAGAACTACGCATCTGATCAAAAAATATCATAGAACATAAAAAGTAGGAAACTTAATTCTCTACAAAAAAGGTCTCTTAACATTTTGCCATAGCTCGCTTCGTTTCCGAGATATTTGCAGATTTATCTCAAGGGAAGGGGCCTGACGGACATATTTCGAGATATTTCTTGTTCTTGTTGTTCTTCTTCAGCACAGCTAAGCTGGAAGTGGCATTTGCAGCTCGCAATAGTGCAGAGTTATCTCAAAGAAAGGGGCCACGGTGTTTCTGTATCTCTATTATGTTGGTGCGGCTTCGGAACTTTTAAATATCTTGATATATCTCGAGAACTACGCATCTGATCAAAAAATATCATAGAACATAAAAAGTAGGAAACTTAATTCTCTACAAAAAAGGTCTCTTAACGTTTTGCAATAGCTCGCTTGGTTTCCGAGATATTTGCAGATTTATCTCAAGGGAAGGGTCCTGACGCACATATTTCGAGATATTTCTTCTTCTTGTTGTTCTTCTTCTGCACAGCTAAACTGGAAGTGGCATTTCCAACTCGCAATAGTGCAGAGTTATCCCAAAGAAAGGGGCCACGGTGTTTCCGTATCTCTATTATGTTGGTGCGGCTTCGGAACTTTTAAATATCTCGATATATCTCGAAAACTACGCTTCTGATCAAAAAATATCATAGAACATAAAAAGTAGGAAACATAATTCTCTACAAAAAAGGTCTCCTAACATTTTGCCATAGCTCGCTTCGTTTCCGAGATATTTGCAGATTTATCTCAAGGGAAGGGTCCTGACGGACATATTTCGAGATATTTCTTCTTCTTGTTGTTCTTCTTCTGCACAGCTAAACTGGAAGTGGCATTTCCAACTCGCAATAGTGCAGAGTTATCCCAAAGAAAGGGGCCACGATGTTTCTGTATCTCTATTATGTTGGTGCGGCTTCGGAACTTTTAAATATCTCGATATATCTCGAAAACTACGCATCTGATCAAAAAATATCATAGAACATAAAAAGTAGGAAACTTAATTCTCTACAAAAAAGGTCTCTTAACATTTTCCCATAGCTGGCATCGTTTCCGAGATATTTGCAGATTTAGCTCAAGGGAAGGGTCCTGACGGACATATTTCGAGATATTTCTTCTTCTTGTTGTTCCTCTTCTGCACAGCTAAGCTGGAAGTGGCATTTGCAGCGCGCAATAGTGCAGAGTTATCTCAAAGAAAGGGGCCACGGTGTTTCTGTATCTCTATTATGTTGGTGCGGCTTCGGAACTTTTAAATATCTTGATATATCTCGAGAACTACGCATCTGATCAAAAAATATCATAGAACATAAAAAGTAGGAAACTTAATTCTCTACAAAAAAGGTCTCTTAACGTTTTGCAATAGCTCGCTTCGTTTCCGAGATATTTGCAGATTTATCTCAAGGGAAGGGTCCTGACGGACATATTTCGAGATATTTCTTCTTCTTGTTGTTCTTCTTCTGCACAGCTAAACTGGAAGTGGCATTTCCAACTCGCAATAGTGCAGAGTTATCCCAAAGAAAGGGGCCACGATGTTTCTGTATCTCTATTATGTTGGTGCGGCTTCGGAACTTTTAAATATCTCGATATATCTCGAAAACTACGCATCTGATCAAAAAATATCATCGAACATAAAAAGTAGGAAACTTAATTCTCTACAAAAAAGGTCTCTTAACATTTTCCCATAGCTGGCATCGTTTCCGAGATATTTGCAGATTTGGCTCAAGGGAAGGGGCCTGACGACATATTCCGAGATATTTCTTCTTCTTGTTGTTCCTCTTCTGCACAGCTAAGCTGGAAGTGGCAATTGCAGGTCGCAATAGTGCAGAGTTATCTCAAAGAAAGGGGCCACGGTGTTTCTGTATCTCTATTATGTTGGTGCGGCTTCGGAACTTTTAAATATCTCGATATATCTCGAAAACTACGCTTCTGATCAAAAAACATCAGAGAACGTAAATTGTAGGAAACATAATTCTCTACAAAAAAGGTCTCTTAACATTTTGCCATAGCTCGCTTCGTTTCCGAGATATTTGCAGATTTATCTCAAGGGAAGGGGCCTGAGGGACATATTTCGAGATATTTCTTCTTCTTGTTGTTCTTCTTCTGCACAGCTAAGCTGGAAGTGGCATTTGCAGCTCGCAATAGTGCAGAGTTACCTCAAAGAAAGGGGCCACGGTGTTTCTGTATCTCTATTATGTTGGTGCCGCTTCGGAACTTTTAAATATCTGGATATATCTCGAGAACTACGCATCTGATCAAAAAATATCATAGAACATAAAAAGTAGGAAACTTAATTCTCTACAAAAAAGGTCTCTTAACATTTTGCCATAGCTCGCTTCGTTTCCGAGATATTTGCAGATTTATCTCAAGGGAAGGGGCCTGACGGACATATTTCGAGATATTTCTTCTTCTTGTTGTTCTTCTTCTGCACACCTAAGCTGGAAGTGGCATTTGCAGCTCGCAATAGTGCAGAGTTACCTCAAAGAAAGGGGCCACGGTGTTTCTGTATCTCTATTATGTTGGTGCCGCTTCGGAACTTTTAAATATCTGGATATATCTCGAGAACTACGCATCTGATCAAAAAATATCATAGAACATAAAAAGTAGGAAACTTAATTCTCTACAAAAAAGGTCTCTTAACATTTTGCCATAGCTCGCTTCGTTTCCGAGATATTTGCAGATTTATCTCAAGGGAAGGGGCCTGACGGACATATTTCGAGATATTTCTTCTTCTTGTTGTTCTTCTTCTGCACAGCTAAGCTGGAAGTGGCATTTGCATCTCGCAGTAGTGCAGAGTTATCTCAAAGAAAGGGGCCACGGTGTTTCTGTATCTCTATTATGTTGGTGCGGCTTCGGAACTTTTAAATATCTTGATATATCTCGAGAACTACGCATCTGATCAAAAAATATCATAGAACATAAAAAGTAGGAAACTTAATTCTCTACAAAAAAGGTCTCTTAACATTTTGCCATAGCTCGCTTCGTTTCCGCGATATTTGCAGATTTATCTCAAGGGAAGGGTCCTGACGGACATATTTCGAGATATTTCTTCTTGTTGTTGTTCTTCTTCTGCACAGCTAAGCTGGAAGTGGCATTTGCAGCGCACAATAGTGCAGAGTTATCTCAAAGAAAGGGGCCACGGTGTTTCTGTATTTCTATTATGTTGGTGCGGCTTCGGAACTTTTAAATATCTTGATATATCTCGAGAACTACGCATCTGATCAAAAAATATCATAGAACATAAAAAGTAGGAAACTTAATTCTCTACAAAAAAGGTCTCTTAACGTTTTGCAATAGCTCGCTTCGTTTCCGAGATATTTGCAGATTTATCTCAAGGGAAGGGTCCTGACGGACATATTTCGAGATATTTCTTCTTCTTGTTGTTCTTCTTCTGCACAGCTAAACTGGAAGTGGCATTTCCAACTCGCAATAGTGCAGAGTTATCTCAAAGAAAGGGGCCACGGTGTTTCTGTATCTCTATTATGTTGGTGCCGCTTCGGAACTTTTAAATATCTGGATATATCTCGAGAACTACGCATCTGATCAAAAAATATCATAGAACATAAAAAGTAGGAAACTTAATTCTCTACAAAAAAGGTCTCTTAACATTTTGCCATAGCTCGCTTCGTTTCCGAGATATTTGCAGATTTATCTCAAGGGAAGGGGCCTGACGGACATATTTCGAGATATTTCTTCTTCTTGTTGTTCTTCTTCTGCACAGCTAAGCTGGAAGTGGCATTTGCATCTCGCAGTAGTGCAGAGTTATCTCAAAGAAAGGGGCCACGGTGTTTCTGTATCTCTATTATGTTGGTGCGGCTTCGGAACTTTTAAATATCTTGATATATCTCGAGAACTACGCATCTGATCAAAAAATATCATAGAACATAAAAAGTAGGAAACTTAATTCTCTACAAAAAAGGTCTCTTAACATTTTGCCATAGCTCGCTTCGTTTCCGCGATATTTGCAGATTTATCTCAAGGGAAGGGTCCTGACGGACATATTTCGAGATATTTCTTCTTGTTGTTGTTCTTCTTCTGCACAGCTAAGCTGGAAGTGGCATTTGCAGCGCACAATAGTGCAGAGTTATCTCAAAGAAAGGGGCCACGGTGTTTCTGTATCTCTATTATGTTGGTGCGGCTTCGGAACTTTTAAATATCTTGATATATCTCGAGAACTACGCATCTGATCAAAAAATATCATAGAACATAAAAAGTAGGAAACTTAATTCTCTACAAAAAAGGTCTCTTAACGTTTTGCAATAGCTCGCTTCGTTTCCGAGATATTTGCAGATTTATCTCAAGGGAAGGGTCCTGACGGACATATTTCGAGATATTTCTTCTTCTTGTTGTTCTTCTTCTGCACAGCTAAACTGGAAGTGGCATTTCCAACTCGCAATAGTGCAGAGTTATCCCAAAGAAAGGGGCCACGATGTTTCTGTATCTCTATTATGTTGGTGCGGCTTCGGAACTTTTAAATATCTCGATATATCTCGAAAACTACGCATCTGATCAAAAAATATCATCGAACATAAAAAGTAGGAAACTTAATTCTCTACAAAAAAGGTCTCTTAACATTTTCCCATAGCTGGCATCGTTTCCGAGATATTTGCAGATTTAGCTCAAGGGAAGGGGCCTGACGACATATTCCGAGATATTTCTTCTTCTTGTTGTTCCTCTTCTGCACAGCTAAGCTGGAAGTGGCATTTGCAGGTCGCAATAGTGCAGAGTTATCTCAAAGAAAGGGGCCACGGTGTTTCTGTATCTCTATTATGTTGGTGCGGCTTCGGAACTTTTAAATATCTCGATATATCTCGAAAACTACGCTTCTGATCAAAAAACATCAGAGAACGTAAATTGTAGGAAACATAATTCTCTACAAAAAAGGTCTCTTAACATTTTGCCATAGCTCGCTTCGTTTCCGAGATATTTGCAGATTTATCTCAAGGGAAGGGGCCTGAGGGACATATTTCGAGATATTTCTTCTTCTTGTTGTTCTTCTTCTGCACAACTAAGCTGGAAGTGGCATTTGCAGCTCGCAATAGTGCAGAGTTACCTCAAAGAAAGGGGCCACGGTGTTTCTGTATCTCTATTATGTTGGTGCCGCTTCGGAACTTTTAAATATCTGGATATATCTCGAGAACTACGCATCTGATCAAAAAATATCATAGAACATAAAAAGTAGGAAACTTAATTCTCTACGAAAAAGGTCTCTTAACATTTTGCCATAGCTCGCTTCGTTTCCGAGATATTTGCAGATTTATCTCAAGGGAAGGGGCCTGACGGACATATTTCGAGATATTTCTTCTTCTTGTTGTTCTTCTTCTGCACACCTAAGCTGGAAGTGGCATTTGCAGCTCGCAATAGTGCAGAGTTACCTCAAAGAAAGGGGCCACGGTGTTTCTGTATCTCTATTATGTTGGTGCCGCTTCGGAACTTTTAAATATCTGGATATATCTCGAGAACTACGCATCTGATCAAAAAATATCATAGAACATAAAAAGTAGGAAACTTAATTCTCTACAAAAAAGGTCTCTTAACATTTTGCCATAGCTCGCTTCGTTTCCGAGATATTTGCAGATTTATCTCAAGGGAAGGGGCCTGACGGACATATTTCGAGATATTTCTTCTTGTTGTTGTTCTTCTTCTGCACAGCTAAGCTGGAAGTGGCATTTGCAGCGCGCAATAGTGCAGAGTTATCTCAAAGAAAGGGGCCACGGTGTTTCTGTATCTCTATTATGTTGGTGCGGCTTCGGAACTTTTAAATATCTTGATATATCTCGAGAACTACGCATCTGATCAAAAAATATCATAGAACATAAAAAGTAGGAAACTTAATTCTCTACAAAAAAGGTCTCTTAACGTTTTGCAATAGCTCGCTTCGTTTCCGAGATATTTGCAGATTTATCTCAAGGGAAGGGTCCTGACGGACATATTTCGAGATATTTCTTCTTCTTGTTGTTCTTCTTCTGCACAGCTAAACTGGAAGTGGCATTTCCAACTCGCAATAGTGCAGAGTTATCCCAAAGAAAGGGGCCACGATGTTTCTGTATCTCTATTATGTTGGTGCGGCTTCGGAACTTTTAAATATCTCGATATATCTCGAAAACTACGCTTCTGATCAAAAAATATCAGAGAACGTAAATTGTAGGAAACATAATTCTCTACAAAAAAGGTCTCTTAACATTTTGCCATAGCTCGCTTCGTTTCCGAGATATTTGCAGATTTATCTCAAGGGTAGGGGCCTGACGGACATATTTCGAGATATTTCTTGTTCTTGTTGTTCTTCTTCTGCACAGCTAAGCTGGAAGTGGCATTTGCAGCTCGCAATAGTGCAGAGTTATCTCAAAGAAAGGGGCCACGGTGTTTCTGTATCTCTATTATGTTGGTGCGGCTTGGGAACTTTTAAATATCTTGATATATCTCGAGAACTACGCATCTGATCAAAAAATATCGTAGAACATAAAAAGTAGGAAACTTAATTCTCTACAAATAAGGTCTCTTAACATTTTGCCATAGCTCGCTTGGTTTCCGAGGTATTTGCAGATTTATCTCAAGGGAAGGGGCCTGAGGGACATATTTCGAGATATTTCTACTTCTTGTTGTTCTTCTTCTGCACAGCTAAGCTGGAAGTGGCATTTGCAGCTCGCAATAGTGCAGAGTTACCTCAAAGAAAGGGGCCACGGTGTTTCTGTATCTCTATTATGTTGGTGCCGCTTCGGAACTTTTAAATATCTGGATATATCTCGAGAACTACGCATCTGATCAAAAAATATCATAGAACATAAAAAGTAGGAAACTTAATTCTCTACAAAAAAGGTCTCTTAACATTTTGCCATAGCTCGCTTCGTTTCCGAGATATTTGCAGATTTATCTCAAGGGAAGGGGCCTGACGGACATATTTCGAGATATTCCTTCTTCTTGTTGTTCTTCTTCTGCACAGCTAAGCTGGAAGTGGCATTTGCAGCGCGCAATAGTGCAGAGTTATCTCAAAGAAAGGGGCCACGGTGTTTCTGTACCTCTATTATGTTGGTGCAGCTTCGGAGCTTTTAAATATCTTGATATATCTCGAGAACTACGCATCTGATCAAAAAATATCATAGAACATAAAAAGTAGGAAACTTAATTCTCTAGAAAAAAGGTCTCTTAACGTTTTGCAATAGCTCGCTTCGTTTCCGAGATATTTGCAGATTTATCTCAAGGGAAGGGTCCTGACGGACATATTTCGAGATATTTCTTCTTCTTGTTGTTCTTCTTCTGCACAGCTAAACTGGAAGTGGCATTTCCAGCTCGCAATAGTGCAGAGTTATCCCAAAGAAAGGGGCCACGGTGTTTCCGTATCTCTATTATGTTGGTGCGGCTTCGGAACTTTTAAATATCTCGATATATCTCGAATACTACGCTTCTGATCAAAAAATATCATAGAACATAAAAAGTAGGAAACATAATTCTCTACAAAAAAGGTCTCCTAACATTTTGCCATAGCTCGCTTCGTTTCCGAGATATTTGCAGATTTATCTCAAGGGAAGGGTCCTGACGGACATATTTCGAGATATTTCTTCTTCTTGTTGTTCTTCTTCTGCACAGCTAAACTGGAAGTGGCATTTCCAACTCGCAATAGTGCAGAGTTATCCCAAAGAAAGGGGCCACGATGTTTCTGTATCTCTATTATGTTGGTGCGGCTTCGTAACTTTTAAATATCTCGATATATCTCGAAAACTACGCATCTGATCAAAAAATATCATAGAACATAAAAAGTAGGAAACTTAATTCTCTACAAAAAAGGCCTCTTAACATTTTCCCATAGCTGGCATCGTTTCCGAGATATTTGCAGATTTAGCTCAAGGGAAGGGGCCTGACGACATATTCCGAGATATTTCTTCTTCTTGTTGTTCCTCTTCTGCACAGCTAAGCTGGAAGTGGCATTTGCAGCTCGCAGTAGTGCAGAGTTATCTCAAAGAAAGGGGCCACGGTGTTTCTGTATCTCTATTATGTTGGTGCGGCTTCGGAACTTTTAAATATCTTGCTATATCTCGAGAACTACGCATCTGATCAAAAAATATCATAGAACATAAAAAGTAGGAAACTTAATTCTCTACAAAAAAGGTCTCTTAACATTTTGCCATAGCTCGCTTTGTTTCCGAGATATTTGCAGATTTATCTCAAGGGAAGGGGCCTGACGGACATATTTCGAGATATTTCTTCTTCTTGTTGTTCTTCTTCTGCACAGCTAAGCTGGAAGTGGCATTTGCAGCGCGCAATAGTGCAGAGTTATCTCAAGGAAAGGGGCCACGGTGTTTCTGTATCTCTATTATGTTGGTGCGGCTTCGGAACTTTTAAATATCTTGATATATCTCGAGAACTACGCATCTGATCAAAAAATATCGTAGAACATAAAAAGTAGGAAACCTAATTTTCTACAAAAAAGGTCGCTTAACATTTTGCCGTAGCTCGCTTCGTTTCCGAGATATTTGCAGATTTATCTCAAGGGAAGGGGCCTGACGGACATATTTCGAAATATTTCTTATTCTTGTTGTTCTTCTTCTGCACAGCTAAGCTGGAAGTGGCATTTGCATCTCGCAGTAGTGCAGAGTTATCTCAAAGAAAGGGGCCACGGTGTTTCTGTATCTCTATTATGTTGGTGCGGCTTCGGAACTTTTAAATATCTTGATATATCTCGAGAACTACGCATCTGATCAAAAAATATCATAGAACATAAAAAGTAGGAAACTTAATTCTCTACAAAAAAGGTCTCTTAACATTTTGCCATAGCTCGCTTCGTTTCCGCGATATTTGCAGATTTATCTCAAGGGAAGGGTCCTGACGGACATATTTCGAGATATTTCTTCTTGTTGTTGTTCTTCTTCTGCACAGCTAAGCTGGAAGTGGCATTTGCAGCGCGCAATAGTGCAGAGTTATCTCAAAGAAAGGGGCCACGGTGTTTCTGTATCTCTATTATGTTGGTGCGGCTTCGGAACTTTTAAATATCTTGATATATCTCGAGCACTACGCATCTGATCAAAAAATATCATAGAACATAAAAAGTAGGAAACTTAATTCTCTACAAAAAAGGTCTCTTAACGTTTTGCAATAGCTCGCGTCGTTTCCGAGATATTTGCAGATTTATCTCAAGGGAAGGGTCCTGACGGACATATTTCGAGATATTTCTTCTTCTTGTTGTTCTTCTTCTGCACGGCTAAACTGGAAGTGGCATTTCCAACTCGCAATAGTGCAGAGTTATCCCAAAGAAAGGGGCCACGATGTTTCTGTATCTCTATTATGTTGGTGCGGCTTCGGAACTTTTAAATATCTCGATATATCTCGAAAACTACGCATCTGATCAAAAAATATCATCGAACATAAAAAGTAGGAAACTTAATTCTCTACAAAAAAGGTCTCTTAACATTTTCCCATAGCTGGCATCGTTTCCGAGGTATTTGCAGATTTAGCTCAAGGGAAGGGGCCTGACGACATATTTCGAGATATTTCTTCTTCTTGTTGTTCTTCTTCTGCACAGCTAAACTGGAAGTGCCATTTCCAACTCGCAATAGTGCAGAGTTATCCCAAAGAAAGGGGCCACGATGTTTCTGTATCTCTATTATGTTGGTGCGGCTTCGGAACTTTTAAATATCTCGATATATCTCGAAAACTACGCATCTGATCAAAAAATATCATCGAACATAAAAAGTAGGAAACTTAATTCTCTACAAAAAAGGTCTCTTAACATTTTCCCATAGCTTGCATCGTTTCCGAGATATTTGCAGATTTAGCTCAAGGGAAGGGGCCTGACGACATATTCCGAGATATTTCTTCTTCTTGTTGTTCCTCTTCTGCACAGCTAAGCTGGAAGTGGCATTTGCAGGTCGCAATAGTGCAGAGTTATCTCAAAGAAAGGGGCCACGGTGTTTCTGTATCTCTATTATGTTGGTGCGGCTTCGGAACTTTTAAATATCTCGATATATCTCGAAAACTACGCTTCTGATCAAAAAACATCAGAGAACGTAAATTGTAGGAAACATAATTCTCTACAAAAAAGGTCTCTTAACATTTTGCCATAGCTCGCTTCGTTTCCGAGATATTTGCAGATTTATCTCAAGGGAAGGGGCCTGAGGGACATATTTCGAGATATTTCTTCTTCTTGTTGTTCTTCTTCTGCACAGCTAAGCTGGAAGTGGCATTTGCAGCTCGCAATAGTGCAGAGTTACCTCAAAGAAAGGGGCCACGGTGTTTCTGTATCTCTATTATGTTGGTGCCGCTTCGGAACTTTTAAATATCTGGATATATCTCGAGAACTACGCATCTGATCAAAAAATATCATAGAACATAAAAAGTAGGAAACTTAATTCTCTACAAAAAAGGTCTCTTAACATTCTGCCATAGCTCGCTTCGTTTCCGAGATACTTGCAGATATATCTCAAGGGAAGGGGCCTGACGGACATATTTCGAGATATTTCTTCTTCTTGTTGTTCTTCTTCTGCACAGCTAAACTGGAAGTGGCATTTCCAACTCGCAATAGTGCAGAGTTATCCCAAAGAAAGGGGCCACGATGTTTCTGTATCTCTATTATGTTGGTGCGGCTTCGGAACTTTTAAATATCTCGATATATCTCGAAAACTACGCATCTGATCAAAAAATATCATAGAACATAAAAAGTAGGAAACTTAATTCTCTACAAAAAAGGTCTCTTAACATTTTCCCATAGCTGGCATCGTTTCCGAGATATTTGCAGATTTAGCTCAAGGGAAGGGGCCTGACGACATATTCCGAGATATTTCTTCTTCTTGTTGTTCCTCTTCTGCACAGCTAAGCTGGAAGTGGCATTTGCAGGTCGCAATAGTGCAGAGTTATCTCAAAGAAAGGGGCCACGGTGTTTCTGTATCTCTATTATGTTGGTGCGGCTTCGGAACTTTTAAATATCTTGCTATATCTCGAGAACTACGCATCTGATCAAAAAATATCATAGAACATAAAAAGTAGGAAACTTAATTCTCTACAAAAAAGGTCTCTTAACATTTTGCCATAGCTCGCTTTGTTTCCGAGATATTTGCAGATTTATCTCAAGGGAAGGGGCCTGACGGACATATTTCGAGATATTTCTTCTTCTTGTTGTTCTTCTTCTGCACAGCTAAGCTGGAAGTGGCATTTGCAGCGCGCAATAGTGCAGAGTTATCTCAAGGAAAGGGGCCACGGTGTTTCTGTATCTCTATTATGTTGGTGCGGCTTCGGAACTTTTAAATATCTTGATATATCTCGAGAACTACGCATCTGATCAAAAAATATCGTAGAACATAAAAAGTAGGAAACCTAATTTTCTACAAAAAAGGTCGCTTAACATTTTGCCGTAGCTCGCTTCGTTTCCGAGATATTTGCAGATTTATCTCAAGGGAAGGGGCCTGACGGACATATTTCGAAATAGTTCTTATTCTTGTTGTTCTTCTTCTGCACAGCTAAGCTGGAAGTGGCATTTGCATCTCGCAGTAGTGCAGAGTTATCTCAAAGAAAGGGGCCACGGTGTTTCTGTATCTCTATTATGTTGGTGCGGCTTCGGAACTTTTAAATATCTTGATATATCTCGAGAACTACGCATCTGATCAAAAAATATCATAGAACATAAAAAGTAGGAAACTTAATTCTCTACAAAAAAGGTCTCTTAACATTTTGCCATAGCTCGCTTCGTTTCCGCGATATTTGCAGATTTATCTCAAGGGAAGGGTCCTGACGGACATATTTCGAGATATTTCTTCTTGTTGTTGTTCTTCTTCTGCACAGCTAAGCTGGAAGTGGCATTTGCAGCGCGCAATAGTGCAGAGTTATCTCAAAGAAAGGGGCCACGGTGTTTCTGTATCTCTATTATGTTGGTGCGGCTTCGGAACTTTTAAATATCTCGATATATCTCGAAAACTACGCTTCTGATCAAAAAACATCAGAGAACGTAAATTGTAGGAAACATAATTCTCTACAAAAAAGGTCTCTTAACATTTTGCCATAGCTCGCTTCGTTTCCGAGATATTTGCAGATTTATCTCAAGGGAAGGGGCCTGAGGGACATATTTCGAGATATTTCTTCTTCTTGTTGTTCTTCTTCTGCACAGCTAAGCTGGAAGTGGCATTTGCAGCTCGCAATAGTGCAGAGTTACCTCAAAGAAAGGGGCCACGGTGTTTCTGTATCTCTATTATGTTGGTGCCGCTTCGGAACTTTTAAATATCTGGATATATCTCGAGAACTACGCATCTGATCAAAAAATATCATAGAACATAAAAAGTAGGAAACTTAATTCTCTACAAAAAAGGTCTCTTAACATTCTGCCATAGCTCGCTTCGTTTCCGAGATATTTGCAGATTTATCTCAAGGGAAGGGGCCTGACGGACATATTTCGAGATATTTCTTCTTCTTGTTGTTCTTCTTCTGCACAGCTAAACTGGAAGTGGCATTTCCAACTCGCAATAGTGCAGAGTTATCCCAAAGAAAGGGGCCACGATGTTTCTGTATCTCTATTATGTTGGTGCGGCTTCGGAACTTTTAAATATCTCGATATATCTCGAAAACTACGCATCTGATCAAAAAATATCATCGAACATAAAAAGTAGGAAACTTAATTCTCTACAAAAAAGGTCTCTTAACATTTTCCCATAGCTGGCATCGTTTCCGAGGTATTTGCAGATTTAGCTCAAGGGAAGGGGCCTGACGACATATTTCGAGATATTTCTTCTTCTTGTTGTTCCTCTTCTGCACAGCTAAGCTGGAAGTGGCATTTGCAGGTCGCAATAGTGCAGAGTTATCTCAAAGAAAGGGGCCACGGTGTTTCTGTATCTCTATTATGTTGGTGCGGCTTCGGAACTTTTAAATATCTCGATATATCTCGAAAACTACGCTTCTGATCAAAAAATATCAGAGAACGTAAATTGTAGGAAACATAATTCTCTACAAAAAAGGTCTCTTAACATTTTGCCATAGCTGGCATCGTTTCCGAGATATTTGCAGATTTATCTCAAGGGAAGGGGCCTGACGGACATATTTCGAGATATTTCTTCTTCTTGTTGTTCTTCTTCTGCACAGCTAAGCTGGAAGTGGCATTTGCAGCTCGCAGTAGTGCAGAGTTATCTCAAAGAAAGGGGCCACGGTGTTTCTGTATCTCTATTATGTTGGTGCGGCTTCGGAACTTTTAAATATCTTGCTATATCTCGAGAACTACGCATCTGATCAAAAAATATCATAGAACATAAAAAGTAGGAAACTTAATTCTCTACAAAAAAGGTCTCTTAACATTTTGCCATAGCTCGCTTTGTTTCCGAGATATTTGCAGATTTATCTCAAGGGAAATGGCCTGACGGACATATTTCGAGATATTTCTTCTTCTTGTTGTTCTTCTTCTGCACAGCTAAGCTGGAAGTGGCATTTGCAGCGCGCAATAGTGCAGAGTTATCTCAAGGAAAAGGGCCACGGTGTTTCTGTATCTCTATTATGTTGGTGCGGCTTCGGAACTTTTAAATATCTTGATATATCTCGAGAACTACGCATCTGATCAAAAAATATCGTAGAACATAAAAAGTAGGAAACTTAATTCTCTACAAAAAAGGTCTCCTAACATTTTGCCATAGCTCCCTTCGTTTCCGAGATATTTGCAGATTTACCTCAAGGGAAGGTTCCTGAGGGACATATTTCGAGATATTTCTTCTTCTTGTTGTTCTTCTTCTGCACTGCTAAGCTGGAAGTGGCATTTGCAGCTCGCAATAGTGCAGAGTTACCTCAAAGAAAGGGGCCACGGTGTTTCTGTATCTCTATTATGTTGGTGCCATTTCGGAACTTTTAAATATCTGGATATATCTCGAGAACTACGCATCTGATCAAAAAATATCATAGAACATAAAAAGTAGGAAACCTAATTCTCTACAAAAAAGGTCTCTTAACATTTTGCCATAGCTCGCTTCGTTTCCGAGATATTTGCAGATTTATCTCAAGGGAAGGGGCCTGACGGACATATTTCGAGATATTCCTTCTTCTTGTTGTTCTTCTTCTGCACAGCTAAGCTGGAAGTGGCATTTGTAGCTCGCAGTAGTGCAGAGTTATCTCAAAGAAAGGGGCCACGGTGTTTCTGTATCTCTATTATGTTGGTGCGGCTTCGGAACTTTTAAATATCTTGCTATATCTCGAGAACTACGCATCTGATCAAAAAATATCATAGAACATAAAAAGTAGGAAACTTAATTCTCTACAAAAAAGGTCTGTCAACATTTTGCCATAGCTCGCTTCGTTTTCGAGATATTTGCAGATTTATCTCAAGGGAAGGGGCCTGACGGACATATTTCGAGATATTTCTTCTTCTTGTTGTTCTTCTTCTGCACAGCTAAGCTGGAAGTGGCATTTGCAGCGCGCAATAGTGCAGAGTTATGTCAAAGAAAGGGGCCACGGTGTTTCTGTACCTCTATTATGTTGGTGCAGCTTCGGAGCTTTTAAATATCTTGATATATCTCGAGAACTACGCATCTGATCAAAAAATATCATAGAACATAAAAAGTAGGAAACTTAATTCTCTACAAAAAAGGTCTCTTAACATTTTGCAATAGCTCGCTTCGTTTCCTAGATATTTGCAGATTTATCTCAAGGGAAGGGTCCTGACGGACATATTTCGAGATATTTCTTCTTCTTGTTGTTCTTCTTCTGCACAGGTAAACTGGAAGTGGCATTTCCAGCTCGCAATAGTGCAGAGTTATCCCAAAGAAAGGGGCCACGGTGTTTCTGTATCTCTATTATGTTGGTGCGGCTTCGGAACTTTTAAATATCTCGATATATCTCGAAAACTACGCTTCTGATCAAAAAATATCAGAGAACGTAAATTGTAGGAAACATAATTCTCTACAAAAAAGGTCTCTTAACATTTTGCCATAGCTGGCATCGTTTCCGAGATATTTGCAGATTTATCTCAAGGGAAGGGGCCTGAGGGACATATTTCGAGATATTTCTTCTTCTTGTTGTTCTTCTTCTGCACAGCTAAGCTGGAAGTGGCATTTGCAGCTCGCAATAGTGCAGAGTTACCTCAAAGAAAGGGGCCACGGTGTTTCTGTATCTCTATTATGTTGGTGCCGCTTCGGAACTTTTAAATATCTGGATATATCTCGAGAACTACGCATCTGATCAAAAAATATCATAGAACATAAAAAGTAGGAAACTTAATTCTCTACAAAAAAGGTCTCTTAACATTTTGCCATAGCTCGCTTCGTTTCCGAGATATTTGCAGATTTATCTCAAGGGAAGGGGCTGACGGACATATTTCGAGATATTTCTTCTTCTTGTTGTTCTTCTTCTGCACAGCTAAGCTGGAAGTGGCATTTGCAGCTCGCAGTAGTGCAGAGTTATCTCAAAGAAAGGGGCCACGGTGTTTCTGTATCTCTATTATGTTGGTGCGGCTTCGGAACTTTTAAATATCTTGCTATATCTCGAGAACTACGCATCTGATCAAAAAATATCATAGAACATAAAAAGTAGGAAACTTAATTCTCTACAAAAAAGGTCTCTTAACATTTTGCCATAGCTCGCTTCGTTTCCGAGATATTTGCAGATTTATCTCAAGGGAAGGGGCCTGACGGACATATTTCGAGATATTTCTTCTTCTTGTTGTTCTTCTTCTGCACAGCTAAACTGGAAGTGGCATTTCCAGCTCGCAATAGTGCAGAGTTATCCCAAAGAAAGGGGCCACGGTGTTTCCGTATCTCTATTATGTTGGTGCGGCTTCGGAACTTTTAAATATCTTGATATATCTCGAGAACTACGCCTCTGATCGAAAAAGATCATAGAACATAAAAAGTAGGAAACCTAATTTTCTACAAAAAAGGTCTCTCAACATTTTGCCGTAGCTCGCTTGGTTTCCGAGATATTTGCAGATTTATCTCAAGGGAAGGTGCCTGACGGACATATTTCGAAATATTTCTTATTCTTGTTGTTCTTCTTCTGCACAGCTAAGCTGGAAGTGGCATTTGCAGCTCGCAATAGTGCAGGGTTATCTCAAAGAAAGGGGCCACGGTGTTTCTGTACCTCTATTATGTTGGTGCAGCTTCGGAACTTTTAAATATCTTGATATATCTCGAGAACTACGCATCTGATCAAAAAATATCATAGAACATAAAAAGTAGGAAACCTAATTTTCTACAAAAAAGGTCTCTTAACATTTTCCCATAGCTGGCATCGTTTCCGAGATATTTGCAGATTTAGCTCAAGGGAAGGGGCCTGACGACATATTCCGAGATATTTCTTCTTCTTGTTGTTCCTCTTCTGCACAGCTAAGCTGGAAGTGGCATTTGCAGGTCGCAATAGTGCAGAGTTATCTCAAAGAAAGGGGCCACGGTGTTTCTGTATCTCTATTATGTTGGTGCGGCTTCGGAACTTTTAAATATCTCGATATATCTCGAAAACTACGCTTCTGATCAAAAAATATCAGAGAACGTAAATTGTAGGAAACATAATTCTCTACAAAAAAGGTCTCTTAACATTTTGCCATAGCTGGCATCGTTTCCGAGATATTTGCAGATTTATCTCAAGGGAAGGGGCCTGAGGGACATATTTCGAGATATTTCTCCTTCTTGTTGTTCTTCTTCTGCACAGCTAAGCTGGAAGTGGCATTTGCAGCTCGCAATAGTGCAGAGTTACCTCAAAGAAAGGGGCCACGGTGTTTCTGTATCTCTATTATGTTGGTGCCGCTTCGGAACTTTTAAGTATCTGGATATATCTCGAGAACTACGCATCTGATCAAAAAATATCATAGAACATAAAAAGTAGGAAACTTAATTCTCTACAAAAAAGGTCTCTTAACATTTTGCGATAGCTCGCTTCGTTTCCGAGATATTTGCAGATTTATCTCAAGGGAAGGGGCCTGACGGACATATTTCGAGATATTTCTTCTTCTTGTTGTTCTTCTTCTGCACAGCTAAGCTGGAAGTGGCATTTGCAGCTCGCAGTAGTGCAGAGTTATCTCAAAGAAAGGGGCCACGGTGTTTCTGTATCTCTATTATGTTGGTGCGGCTTCGGAACTTTTAAATATCTTGCTATATCTCGAGAACTACGCATCTGATCAAAAAATATCATAGAACATAAAAAGTAGGAAACTTAATTCTCTACAAAAAAGGTCTCTTAACATTTTGCCATAGCTCGCTTCGTTTCCGAGATATTTGCAGATTTATCTCAAGGGAAGGGGCCTGACGGACATATTTCGAGATATTTCTTCTTCTTGTTGTTCTTCTTCTGCACAGCTAAGCTGGAAGTGGCATTTGCAGCGCGCAATAGTGCAGAGTTATCTCAAGGAAAGGGGCCACGGTGTTTCTGTATCTCTATTATGTTGGTGCGGCTTCGGAACGTTTAAATATCTTGATATATCTCGAGAACTACGCATCTGATCAAAAAATATCGTAGAACATAAAAAGTAGGAAACCTAATTTTCTACAAAAAAGGTCGCTTAACATTTTGCCGTAGCTCGCTTCGTTTCCGAGATATTTGCAGATTTATCTCAAGGGAAGGGGCCTGACGGACATATTTCGAAATATTTCTTATTCTTGTTGTTCTTCTTCTGCACAGCTAAGCTGGAAGTGGCATTTGCAGCTCGCAATAGTGCAGAGTTATCTCAAAGAAAGGGGCCACGGTGTTTCTGTACCTCTATTATGTTGGTGCAGCTTCGGAGCTTTTAAATATCTTGATATATCTCGAGAACTACGCATCTGATCAAAAAATATCATAGAACATAAAAAGTAGGAAACTTAATTCTCTACAAAAAAGGTCTCTTAACGTTTTGCAATAGCTCGCTTCGTTTCCGAGATATTTGCAGATTTATCTCAAGGGAAGGGTCCTGACGGACATATTTCGAGATATTTCTTCTTCTTGTTGTTCTTCTTCTGCACAGCTAAACTGGAAGTGGCATTTCCAGCTCGCAATAGTGCAGAGTTATCCCAAAGAAAGGGGCCACGGTGTTTCCGTATCTCTATTATGTTGGTGCGGCTTCGGAACTTTTAAATATCTCGATATATCTCGAAAACTACGCTTCTGATCAAAAAATATCATAGAACATAAATTGTAGGAAACATAATTCTCTACAAAAAAGGTCTCCTAACATTTTGCCATAGCTCGCTTCGTTTCCGAGATATTTGCAGATTTATCTCAAGGGAAGGGTCCTGATGGACATATTTCGAGATATTTCTTCTTCTTGTTGTTCTTCTTCTGCACAGCTAAACTGGAAGTGGCATTTCCAGCTCGCAATCGTGCAGAGTTATCTCAAAGAAAGTGGCCACGGTGTTTCTGTATCTCTATTATGTTGGTGCGGCTTCGGAACTTTTAAATATCTTGATATATCTCGAGAACTACGCCTCTGATCGAAAAAGATCATAGAACATAAAAAGTAGGAAACCTAATTTTCTACAAAAAAGGTCTCTCAACATTTTGCCGTAGCTCGCCTGGTTTCCGAGATATTTGCAGATTTATCTCAAGGGAAGGTGCCTGACGGACATATTTCGAAATATTTCTTATTCTTGTTGTTCTTCTTCTGCACAGCTAAGCTGGAAGTGGCATTTCCAGCTCGCAATCGTGCAGAGTTATCTCAAAGAAAGGGGCCACGGTGTTTCTGTATCTCTATTATGTTGGTGCGGCTTCGGAACTTCTAAATATCTTGATATATCTCGAGAACTACGCCTCTGATCGAAAAAGATCATAGAACATAAAAAGTAGGAAACCTAATTTTCTACAAAAAAGGTCTCTCAACATTTTGCCGTAGCTCGCTTGGTTTCCGAGATATTTGCAGATTTATCTCAAGGGAAGGTGCCTGACGGACATATTTCGAAATATTTCTTATTCTTGTTGTTCTTCTTCTGCACAGCTAAGCTTGAAGTGGCATTTGCAGCTCGCAATAGTGCAGGGTTATCTCAAAGAAAGGGGCCACGGTGTTTCTGTACCTCTATTATGTTGATGCAGCTTCGGAACTTTTAAATATCTTGATATATCTCGAGAACTACGCATCTGATCAAAAAATATCATAGAACATAAAAAGTAGGAAACCTAATTTTCTACAAAAAAGGTCTCTTAACATTTTGCCGTAGCTCGCTTCGTTTCCGAGATATTTGCAGATTTATCTCAAGGGAAGGGGCCTGACGGACATATTTCGAAATATTTCTTATTCTTGTTGTTCTTCTTCTGCACAGCTAAGCTGGAAGTGGCATTTGCAGCTCGCAATAGTGCAGAGTCATCTCAAAGAAAGGGGCCACGGTGTTTCTGTATCTCTATTATGTTGGTGCGGCTTCGGAACTTTTAAATATCTTAATATATCTCGAGAACTACGCATCTGATCAAAAAATATCATAGAACATAAAATGTAGGAAACTTAATTCTCTACAAAAAAGGTCTCTTAACATTTTGCCATAGCTCGCTTCGTTTCCGAGATATTTGCAGATTTATCTCAAGGGAAGGGGCCTGACGGACATATTTCGAGATATTTCTTCTTCTTGTTGTTCTTCTTCTGCACAGCTAAGCTGGAAGTGGCATTTGCAGCGCGCAATAGTGCAGAGTTATCTCAAAGAAAGGGGCCACGGTGTTTCTGTATCTCTATTATGTTGGTGCGGCTTCGGAACTTTTAAATATCTTGATATATCTCGAGAACTACGCATCCGATCAAAAAATATCATAGAACATAGAAAGTAGGAAACTTAATTCTCTACAAAAAAGGTCTCTTAACATTTTGCCATAGCTCGCTTCGTTTCCGAGATATTTGCAGATTTATCTCAAGGGAAGGGGCCTGACGGACATATTTCGAGATATTTCTTCTTCTTGTTGTTCTTCTTCTGCACAGCTAAGCTGGAAGTGGCATTTGCAGCGCGCAATAGTGCAGAGTTATCTCAAAGAAAGGGGCCACGGTGTTTCTGTATCTCTATTATGTTGGTGCGGCTTCGGAACTTTTAAATATCTTGATATATCTCGAAAACTACGCTTCTGATCAAAAAATATCAGAGAACGTAAATTGTAGGAAACATAATTCTCTACAAAAAAGGTCTCTTAACATTTTGCCATAGCTCGCTTCGTTTCCGAGATATTTGCAGATTTATCTCAAGGGAAGGAGCCTGACGGACATATTTCGAGATATTTCTTCTTCTTGTTGTTCTTCTTCTGCACAGCTAAGCTGGAAGTGGCATTTGCAGCTCGCAATAGTGCAGAGTTATCTCAAAGAAAGGGGCCACGGTGTTTCTGTATCTCTATTATGTTGGTGCGGCTTCGGAACTTTTAAATATCTTGATATATCTCGAGAACTACGCATCTGATCAAAAAATATCGTAGAACATAAAAAGTAGGAAACTTAATTCTCTACAAATAAGGTCTCTTAACATTTTGCCATAGCTCGCTTGGTTTCCGAGATATTTGCAGATTTATCTCAAGGGAAGGGGCCTGAGGGACATATTTCGAGATATTTCTTCTTCTTGTTGTTCTTCTTCTGCACAGCTAAGCTGGAAGTGGCATTTGCAGCTCGCAATAGTGCAGAGTTATCTCAAAGAAAGGGGCCACGGTGTTTCTGTATCTCTATTATGTTGGTGCGGCTTCGGAACTTTTAAATATCTTAATATATCTCGAGAACTACGCATCTGATCAAAAAATATCATAGAACATAAAAAGTAGGAAACCTAATTTTCTACAAAAAAGGTCGCTTAACATTTTGCCGTAGCTCGCTTCGTTTCCGAGATATTTGCAGATTTATCTCAAGGGAAGGGGCCTGACGGACATATTTCGAAATATTTCTTATTCTTGTTGTTCTTCTTCTGCACAGCTAAGCTGGAAGTGGCATTTGCAGCTCGCAATAGTGCAGAGTTATCTCAAAGAAAGGGGCCACGGTGTTTCTGTACCTCTATTATGTTGGTGCAGCTTCGGAGCTTTTAAATATCTTGATATATCTCGAGAACTACGCATCTGATCAAAAAATATCATAGAACATAAAAAGTAGGAAACTTAATTCTCTACAAAAAAGGTCTCTTAACATTTTGCCATAGCTCGCTTCGTTTCCGAGATATTTGCAGATTTATCTCAAGGGAAGGGGCCTGACGGACATATTTCGAGATATTTCTTCTTCTTGTTGTTCTTCTTCTGCACAGCTAAACTGGAAGTGGCATTTCCAGCTCGCAATCGTGCAGAGTTATCTCAAAGAGAGGGGCCACGGTGTTTCTGTATCTCTATTATGTTGGTGCGGCTTCGGAACTTTTAAATATCTTGATATATCTCGAGAACTACGCCTCAGATCGAAAAATATCATAGAACATAAAAAGTAGGAAACTTAATTCTCTACAAAAAAGGTCTCTTAACATTTTGCCATAGCTCGCTTCGTTTCCGAGATATTTACAGATTTATCTCAAGGGAAGGGGCCTGACGGACATATTCCGAGATATTTCTTCTTCTTGTTGTTCCTCTTCTGCACAGCTAAGCTGGAAGTGGCATTTGCAGGTCGCAATAGTGCAGAGTTATCTCAAAGAAAGGGGCCACGGTGTTTCTGTATCTCTATTATGTTGGTGCGGCTTCGGAACTTTTAAATATCTCGATATATCTCGAAATCTACGCTTCTGATCAAAAAATATCAGAGAACCTAAATTGTAGGAAACATAATTCTCTACAAAAAAGGTCTCTTAACATTTTGCCATAGCTCGCTTCGTTTCCGAGATATTTGCAGATTTATCTCAAGGGAAGGGTCCTGACGGACATATTTCGAGATATTTCTTCTTCTTGTTGTTCTTCTTCTGCACAGCTAAACTGGAAGTGGCATTTCCAGCTCGCAATCGTGCAGAGTTGTCTCAAAGGGAGGGGCCACGGTGTTTCTGTATCTCTATTATGTTGGTGCGGCTTCGGAACTTTTAAATATCTTGATATATCTCGAGAACTACGCCTCTGATCGAAAAATATCATAGAACATAAAAAGTAGGAAACTTAATTCTCTACAAAAAAGGTCTCTTAACATTTTGCCATAGCTCGCTTCGTTTCCGAGATATTTACAGATTTATCTCAAGGGAAGGGGCCTGACGGACATATTTCGAGATATTTCTTCTTCTTGTTGTTCTTCTTCTGCACAGCTAAGCTGGAAGTGGCATTTGCAGCTCGCAATAGTGCAGAGTTATCGCAAAGAAAGGGGCCACGGTGTTTCTGTATCTCTATTATGTTGGTGCGGCTTCGGAACTTTTAAATATCTTGATATATCTCGAGAACTACGCATCTGATCAAAAAATATCATAGAACATAAAAAGTAGGAAACCTAATTTTCTACAAAAAAGGTCTCTTAACATTTTGCCGTAGCTCGCTTCGTTTCCGAGATATTTGCAGATTTATCTCAAGGGAAGGGGCCTGACGGACATATTTCCAGATATTTCTTCTTCTTGTTGTTCTTCTTCTGCACAGCTAAGCTGGAAGTGGCATTTGCAGCTCGCAATAGTGCAGAGTTATCTCAAAGAAAGGGGCCACGGTGTTTCTGTATCTCTATTATGTTGGTGCGGCTTCGGAACTTTTAAATATCTTGATATATCTCGAGAACTACGCATCTGATCAAAAAATATCGTAGAACATAAAAAGTAGGAAACTTAATTCTCTACAAATAAGGTCTCTTAACATTTTGCCATAGCTCGCTTGGTTTCCGAGATATTTGCAGATTTATCTCAAGGGAAGGGGCCTGAGGGACATATTTCGAGATATTTCTTCTTCTTGTTGTTCTTCTTCTGCACAGCTAAGCTGGAAGTGGCATTTGCAGCTCGCAATAGTGCAGAGTTACCTCAAAGAAAGGGGCCACGGTGTTTCTGTATCTCTATTATGTTGGTGCCGCTTCGGAACTTTTAAATATCTGGATATATCTCGAGAACTACGCATCTGATCAAAAAATATCATAGAACATAAAAAGTAGGAAACTTAATTCTCTACAAAAAAGGTCTCTTAACATTTTGCCATAGCTCGCTTCGTTTCCGAGATATTTGCAGATTTATCTCAAGGGAAGGGGCCTGACGGACATATTTCGAGATATTTCTTCTTCTTGTTGTTCTTCTTCTGCACAGCTAAGCTGGAAGTGGCAATTGCAGCTCGCAGTAGTGCAGAGTTATCTCAAAGAAAGTGGCCACGGTGTTTCTGTATCTCTATTATGTTGGTGCGGCTTCGGAACTTTTAAATATCTTGATATATCTCGAGAACTACGCATCTGATCAAAAAATATCATAGAACATAAAAAGTAGGAAACCTAATTTTCTACAAAAAAGGTCGCTTAACATTTTGCCGTAGCTCGCTTCGTTTCCGAGATATTTGCAGATTTATCTCAAGGGAAGGGGCCTGACGGACATATTTCGAAATATTTCTTATTCTTGTTGTTCTTCTTCTGCACAGCTAAGCTGGAAGTGGCATTTGCAGCTCGCAATAGTGCAGAGTTATCTCAAAGAAAGGGGCCACGGTGTTTCTGTATCTCTATTATGTTGGTGCGGCTTCGGAACTTTTAAATATCTTGATATATCTCGAGAACTACGCATCTGATCAAAAAATATCGTAGGACATAAAAAGTAGGAAACTTAATTCTCTACAAATAAGGTCTCTTAACATTTTGCCATAGCTCGCTTGGTTTCCGAGATAGTTGCAGATTTATCTCAAGGGAAGGGGCCTGACGGACATATTTCCAGATATTTCTTCTTCTTGTTGTTCTTCTTCTGCACAGCTAAGCTGGAAGTGGCATTTGCAGCTCGCAATAGTGCAGAGTTATCTCAAAGAAAGGGGCCACGGTGTTTCTGTATCTCTATTATGTTGGTGCGGCTTCGGAACTTTTAAATATCTTGATATATCTCGAGAACTACGCATCTGATCAAAAAATATCATAGAACATAAAAAGTAGGAAACCTAATTTTCTACAAAAAAGGTCGCTTAACATTTTGCCGTAGCTCGCTTCGTTTCCGAGATATTTGCAGATTTATCTCAAGGGAAGGGGCCTGACGGACATATTTCGAAATATTTCTTATTCTTGTTGTTCTTCTTCTGCACAGCTAAGCTGGAAGTGGCATTTGCAGCTCGCAATAGTGCAGAGTTATCTCAAAGAAAGGGGCCACGGTGTTTCTGTACCTCTATTATGTTGGTGCAGCTTCGGAGCTTTTAAATATCTTGATATATCTCGAGAACTACGCATCTGATCAAAAAATATCATAGAACATAAAAAGTAGGAAACTTAATTCTCTACAAAAAAGGTCTCTCAACATTTTGCCATAGCTCGCTTCGTTTCCGAGATATTTGCAGATTTATCTCAAGGGAAGGGGCCTGACGGACATATTTCGAGATATTTCTTCTTCTTGTTGTTCTTCTTCTGCACAGCTAAACTGGAAGTGGCATTTCCAGCTCGCAATCGTGCAGAGTTATCTCAAAGAGAGGGGCCACGGTGTTTCTGTATCTCTATTATGTTGGTGCGGCTTCGGAACTTTTAAATATCTTGATATATCTCGAGAACTACGCCTCTGATCGAAAAATATCATAGAACATAAAAAGTAGGAAACTTAATTCTCTACAAAAAAGGTCTCTTAACATTTTGCCATAGCTCGCTTGGTTTCCGAGATATTTACAGATTTATCTCAAGGGAAGGGGCCTGACGGACATATTTCGAGATATTTCTTCTTCTTGCTGTTCTTCTTCTGCACAGCTAAGCTGGAAGCGGCATTTGCGGCTCGCACTAGTGCAGAGTTATATCAAAGAAAGGGGCCACGGTGTTTCTGTATCTCTATTATGTTGGTGCGGCTTCGGATCTTTTAAATATCTCGATATATCTCGAAAACTACGCATCTGATCAAAAAATATCATAGAACATAAATTGTAGGAAACATAATTCTCTACAAAAAAGGTCTCTTAACATTTTGCCATAGCTCGCTTCGTTTCCGAGATATTTGCAGATATATCTCAAGGGAAGGGGCCTGACGGACATATTTCGAGATATTTCTTCTTCTTGTTGTTCATCTTCTGCACAGCTAAGCTGGAAGTGGCATTTGCAGCTCGCAATAGTGCAGAGTTATCTCAAAGAAAGGGGCCACGGTGTTTCTGTATCTCTATTATGTTGGTGCGGCTTCGGAACTTTTAAATATCTTGATATATCTCGAGAACTACGCGTCTGATCAAAAAATATCATAGAACATAAAAAGTGGGAAACTTAATTCTCTACAAAAAGGGTCTCTTAACATTTTGCCATAGCTCGCTTCGTTTCCGAGATATTTGCAGATTTATCTCAAGGGAAGGGGCCTGACGGACATATTTCGAGATATTTCTTCTTCTTGATGTTCTCCTTCTGCACAGCTAAGCTGGAAGTGGCATTTGCGGCTCGCACTAGTGCACAGTTATCTCAAAGAAAGGGGCCACGGTGTTTCTGTATCTCTATTATGTTGGTGCGGCTTCGGAACTTTTAAATATCTTGATATATCTCTAGAACTACGCATCTGATCAAAAAATATCATAGAAGATAAAAAGTAGGAAACTTAATTCTCTACAAAAAAGGTCTCTCAACATTTTCCCATAGCTGGCATCGTTTCCGAGATATTTGCAGATTTATCTCAAGGGAAGGGGCCTGACGGACATATTCCGAGATATTTCTTCTTCTTGTTGTTCCTCTTCTGCACAGCTAAGCTGGAAGTGGCATTTGCAGCTCGCAATAGTGCAGAGTTATCTCAAAGAAAGGGGCCACGGTGTTTCTGTATCTCTATTATGTTGGTGCGGCTTCGAAACTTTTAAATATCTTGATATATCTCGAGAACTACGCATCTGATCAAAAAATATCATAGAACATAAAAAGTAGGAAACATAATTCTGTACAAAAAAGGTCTCTTAACATTTTGCCATAGCTCGCTTCGTTTCCGAGATATTTGCAGATTTATCTCAAGGGAAGGGGCCTGACGGACATATTTCGAGATATTTCTTCTTCTTGTTGTTCTTCTTCTGCACAGCTAAGCTGGAAGTGGCATTTACAGCTCGCAATAGTGCAGAGTTATCTCAAAGAAAGGGGCCACGGTGTTTCTGTATCTCTATTATGTTGGTGCGGCTTCGGAACCTTTAAATATCTTGATATATCTCGAGAACTACGCATCTGATCAAAAAATATCATAGAACATCAAAAGTAGGAAACTTAATTCTCTACAAAAAAGGTCTCTTAACATTTTGCCATAGCTCGCTTCGTTTCCGAGATATTTGCAGATTTATCTCAAGGGAAGGGGCCTAACGGACATATTTCGAGATATTTCTTCTTCTTGTTGTTCTTCTTCTGCACAGCTAAACTGGAAGTGGCATTTCCAGCTCGCAATAGTGCAGAGGTATCTCAAAGAAAGGAGCCACGGTGTTTCTGTATCTCTATTATGTTGGTGCGGCTTCGGAACTTTTAAATATCTTGATATATCTCGAGAACTACGCATCTGATCAAAAAATATCATAGAACATAAAATGTAGGAAACTTAATTCTCTACAAAAAAGGTCTCTTAACATTTTGCCATAGCTCGCTTCGTTTCCGAGATATTTGCAGATTTATCTCAAGGGAAGGGGCCTGACGGACATATTTCGAGATATTTCTTCTTCTCGTTGTTCTTCTTCTGCACAGCTAAGCTGTAAGTGGCATTTGCGGCTCGCGCTAGTGCAGAGTTATCTCAAAGAAAGGGGCCACGGTGTTTCTGTATCTCTATTATGTTGGTGCGGCTTCGGAACTTTTAAATATCTTGATATATCTCGAGAACTACGCATCTGATCAAAAAATATCATAGAACATAAAAAGTAGGAAACTTAATTCTCTACAAAAAAGATCTCTTAACATTTTGCCATAGCTCGCTTCGTTTCCGAGATATTTGCAGATTTATCTCAAGGGAAGGGGCCTGACGGACATATTTCGAGATATTTCTTCTTCTCGTTGTTCTTCTTCTGCACAGCTAAGCTGTAAGTGGCATTTGCGGCTCGCGCTAGTGCAGAGTTATCTCAAAGAAAGGGGCCAGGGTGTTTCTGTATCTCTATTATGTTGGTGCGGCTTCGGAACTTTTAAATATCTTGATATATCTCGAGAACTACGCATCTGATCAAAAAATATCATAGAACATAAAAAGTAGGAAACTTAATTCCCTACAAAAAAGATCTCTTAACATTTTGCCATAGCTCGCTTCGTTTCCGAGATATTTGCAGATATATCTCAGGGGAAGGGGCCTGACGGACATATTTCGAGATACTTCTTCTTCTTGTTGTTCTTCTTCTGCACAGCTAAGCTGGAAGTGGCATTTGCAGCTCGCAATAGTGCAGAGTTATCTCAAAGAAAGGGGCCACGGTGTTTCTGTATCTCTATTATGTTGGTGCGGCTTCGGAACTTTTAAATATCTTAATATATCTCGAGAACTACGCATCTGATCAAAAAATATCATAGAACATAAAAAGTAGGAAACTTAATTCTCTACAAAAAAGGTCTCTTAACATTTTGCCATAGCTCGCTTCGTTTCCGAGATATTTGCAGATTTATCTCAAGGGAAGGGGCCTCACGGACATATTTCGAGATATTTCTTCTTCTTGTTGTTCTTCTTCTGCACAGCTAAGCTGGAAGTGGCATTTGCAGCTCGCAATAGTGCAGAGATATCTCAAAGAAAGGGGCCACGGTGTTTCTGTATCTCTATTATGTTGGTGCGGCTTCGGAACCTTTAAGTATCTCGATATATCTCGAAAACTACGCTTCTGATCAAAAAATATCATAGAACATAAATTGTAGGAAACATAATTTTCTACAAAAAACGTCTCTTAACATTTTGCCATAGCTCGCTTCGTTTCCGAGATATTTGCAGATTCAGCTCAAAGGAACTGGCCTGACGGACATATTTCGAGATATTTCTTCTTCTTGTTGTTCTTCCTCTGCACAGCTAAGCTGGAAGTGGCATTTGCAGCTCGCAATAGTGCAGAGTTATCTCAAAGAAAGGGGCCACGGTGTTTCTGTATCTCTATTATGTTGGTGGGGCTTCGGAACTTTTAAATATCTTGATATATCTCGAGAACTACGCATCTGATCAAAAAATATCATAGAACATAAAAAGTAGGACACTTAATTCTCTACAAAAAAGGTCGCTTAACATTTTGCCATAGCTCGCTTCGTTTCCGAGATATTTGCAGATTTATCTCAAGGGAAGGGGCCTGACGGACATATTTCGAGATATTTCTTCTTCTTGTTGTTCTCCTTCTGCACAGCTAAGCTGGAAGTGGCATTTGCGGCTCGCACTAGTGCACAGTTATCTCAAAGAAAGGGGCCACGGTGTTTCTGTATCTCTATTATGTTGGTGCGGCTTCGGAACTTTTAAATATCTTGATATATCTCTAGAACTACGCATCTGATCAAAAAATATCATAGAAGATAAAAAGTAGGAAACTTAAGTCTCTACAAAAAAGGTCTCTCAACATTTTCCCATAGCTGGCATCGTTTCCGAGATATTTGCAGATTTATCTCAAGGGAAGGGGCCTGACGGACATATTCCGAGATATTTCTTCTTCTTGTTGTTCCTCTTCTGCACAGCTAAGCTGGAAGTGGCATTTGCAGCTCGCAATAGTGCAGAGTTATCTCAAAGAAAGGGGCCATGGTGTTTCTGTATCTCTATTATGTTGGTGCGGCTTCGGAACTTTTAAATATCTTGATATATCTCGAGAACTACGCTTCTGATCAAAACATATCATAGAACATAAATTGTAGGAAACAGAATTCTCTACAAAAAAGGTCTCTTAACATTTTGCCATAGCTCGCTTCGTTTCCGAGATATTTGCAGATATATCTCAAGGGAAGGGGCCTGACGGACATATTTCGAGATATTTCTTCTTCTTGTTGTTCTTCTTCTGCACAGCTAAGCTGGAAGTGGCATTTACAGCTCGCAATAGTGCAGAGTTATCTCAAAGAAAGGGGCCACGGTGTTTCTGTATCTCTATTATGTTGGTGCGGCTTCGGAACTTTTAAATATCTTGATATATCTCGAGAACTACGCATCTGAACAAAAAATATCATAGAACATAAAAAGTAGGAAACCTAATTTTCTACAAAAAAGGTCTCTGAACATTTTGCCATAGCTCGCTTCGTTTCCGAGATATTTGCAGATTTATCTCAAGGGAAGGCGCCTGACGGACATATTTCGAGATATTTCTTCTTCTTGTTGTTCTTCTTCTGCACAGCTAAGCTGGAAGTGGCATTTGCAGCTCGCAATAGTGCAGAGATATCTCAAAGAAAGGGGCCACGGTGTTTCTGTATCTCTATTATGTTGGTGCGGCTTCGGAACTTTTAAGTATCTCGATATATCTCGAAAACTACGCTTCTGATCAAAAAATATCATAGAACATAAATTGTAGGAAACATAATTCTCTACAAAAAACGTCTCTTAACATTTTGCCATAGCTCGCTTCGTTTCCGAGATATTTGCAGATTCAGCTCAAAGGAACTGGCCTGACGGACATATTTCAAGATATTTCTTCTTCTTGTTGTTCTTCCTCTGCACAGCTAAGCTGGAAGTGGCATTTGCAGCTCGCAATAGTGAAGAGTTATCTCAAAGAAAGGGGCCACGGTGTTTCTGTATCTCTATTATGTTGGTGGGGCTTCGGAACTTTTAAATATCTTGATATATCTCGAGAACTACGCATCTGATCAAAAAATATCATAGAACATAAATAGTAGGACACTTAATTCTCTACAAAAAAGGTCGCTTAACATTTTGCCATAGCTCGCTTGGTTTCCGAGATATTTGCATATTTATCTCAAGGGAAGGGGCCTGACGGACATATTTCGAGATATTTCTTCTTCTTGTTGTTCTTCTTCTGCACAGCTAAGCTGGAAGTGGCATTTGCGGCTCGCACTAGTGCAGAGTTATCTCAAAGAAAGGGGCCACGGTGTTTCTGTATCTCTATTATGTTGGTGCGGCTTCGGAACTTTTAAATATCTCGATATATCTCGAAAACTACGCTTCTGATCAAAAAATATCATAGAACATAAATTGTAGGAAACATAATTCTCTACAAAAAAGGTCTCTCAACATTTTGCCATAGCTCGCTTCGTTTCCGAGATATTTGCAGATATATCTCAAGGGCAGGGGCCTGACGGACATATTTCGAGATATTTCTTCTTCTTGTTGTTCTTCTTCTGCACAGCTAAACTGGAAGTGGCATTTCCAGCTCGCAATAGTGCAGAGTTATCTCAAAGAAAGGAGCCACGTTGTTTTTGTATCTCTATTATGTTGGTGCGGCTTCGGAACTTTTAAATATCTTGATATATCTCGAGAACTACGCATCTGATCAAAAAATATCATAGAACATAAAATGTAGGAAACTTAATTCTCTACAAAAAAGGTCTCTTAACATTTTGCCATAGCTCGCTTCGTTTCCGAGATATTTGCAGATTTATCTCAAGGGAAGGGGCCTAACGGACATATTTCGAGATATTTCTTCTTCTTGTTGTTCTTCTTCTGCACAGCTAAGCTGGAAGTGGCATTTGCAGCTCGCAATAGTGCAGAGATATCTCAAAGAAAGGGGCCACGGTGTTTCTGTATCTCTATTATGTTGGTGCGGCTTCGGAACCTTTAAGTATCTCGATATATCTCGAAAACTACGCTTCTGATCAAAAAATATCATAGAACATAAATTGTAGGAAACATAATTTTCTACAAAAAACGTCTCTTAACATTTTGCCATAGCTCGCTTCGTTTCCGAGATATTTGCAGATTCAGCTCAAAGGAACTGGCCTGACGGACATATTTCGAGATATTTCTTCTTCTTGTTGTTCTTCCTCTGCACAGCTAAGCTGGAAGTGGCATTTGCAGCTCGCAATAGTGCAGAGTTATCTCAAAGAAAGGGGCCACGGTGTTTCTGTATCTCTATTATGTTGGTGGGGCTTCGGAACTTTTAAATATCTTGATATATCTCGAGAACTACGCATCTGATCAAAAAATATCATAGAACATAAAAAGTAGGACACTTAATTCTCTACAAAAAAGGTCGCTTAACATTTTGCCATAGCTCGCTTCGTTTCCGAGATATTTGCAGATTTATCTCAAGGGAAGGGGCCTGACGGACATATTTCGAGATATTTCTTCTTCTTGTTGTTCTCCTTCTGCACAGCTAAGCTGGAAGTGGCATTTGCGGCTCGCACTAGTGCACAGTTATCTCAAAGAAAGGGGCCACGGTGTTTCTGTATCTCTATTATGTTGGTGCGGCTTCGGAACTTTTAAATATCTTGATATATCTCTAGAACTACGCATCTGATCAAAAAATATCATAGAAGATAAAAAGTAGGAAACTTAAGTCTCTACAAAAAAGGTCTCTCAACATTTTCCCATAGCTGGCATCGTTTCCGAGATATTTGCAGATTTATCTCAAGGGAAGGGGCCTGACGGACATATTCCGAGATATTTCTTCTTCTTGTTGTTCCTCTTCTGCACAGCTAAGCTGGAAGTGGCATTTGCAGCTCGCAATAGTGCAGAGTTATCTCAAAGAAAGGGGCCATGGTGTTTCTGTATCTCTATTATGTTGGTGCGGCTTCGGAACTTTTAAATATCTTGATATATCTCGAGAACTACGCATCTGATCAAAAAATATCATAGAACATAAAAAGCAGGAAACTTAATTCTCTACAAAAAAGGTCTCTTAACATTTTGCCATAGCTCGCTTCGTTTCCGAGATATTTGCAGATTTATCTCAAGGGAAGGGGCCTGACGGACATATTTCGAGATATTTCTTCTTCTTGTTGTTCTTCTTCTGCACAGCTAAACTGGAAGTGGCATTTCCAGCTCGCAATAGTGCAGAGTTATCTCAAAGAAAGGAGCCACGTTGTTTTTGTATCTCTATTATGTTGGTGCGGCTTCGGAACTTTTAAATATCTTGATATATCTCGAGAACTACGCATCTGATCAAAAAATATCATAGAACATAAAATGTAGGAAACTTAATTCTCTACAAAAAAGGTCTCTTAACATTTTGCCATAGCTCGCTTCGTTTCCGAGATATTTGCAGATTTATCTCAAGGGAAGGGGCCTGACGGACATATTTCGAGATATTTCTTCTTCTCGTTGTTCTTCTTCTGCACAGCTAAGCTGTAAGTGGCATTTGCGGCTCGCACTAGTGCAGAGTTATCTCAAAGAAAGGGGCCACGGTGTTTCTGTATCTCTATTATGTTGGTGCGGCTTCGGAACCTTTAAATATCTCGATATATCTCGAAAACTACGCTTCTGATCAAAAAATATCATAGAACATAAATTGTAGGAAACATAATTCTCTACAAAAAAGGTCTCTTAACATTTTGCCATAGCTCGCTTCGTTTCCGAGATATTTGCAGATTCAGCTCAAAGGAACGGGCCTGACGGACATATTTCGAGATATTTCTTCTTCTTGTTGTTCTTCTTCTGCACAGCTAAGCTGGAAGTGGCATTTACAGCTCGCAATAGTGCAGAGTTATCTCAAAGAAAGGGGCCACGGTGTTTCTGTATCTCTATTATGTTGGTGCGGCTTCGGAACTTTTAAATATCTTGATATATCTCGAGAACTACGCATCTGATCAAAAAATATCATAGAACATAAAAAGTAGGAAACTTAATTCTCTACAAAAAAGGTCTCTTAACATTTTGCCATAGCTCGCTTCGTTTCCGAGATATTTGCAGATTTATCTCAAGGGAAGGGGCCTAACGGACATATTTCGAGATATTTCTTCTTCTTGTTGTTCTTCTTCTGCACAGCTAAGCTGGAAGCGGCATTTGCGGCTCGCACTAGTGCAGAGTTATCTCAAAGAAAGGGGCCACGGTGTTTCTGTATCTCTATTATGTTGGTGCGGCTTCGGAACTTTTAAATATCTTAATATATCTCGAGAACTACGCATCTGATCAAAAAATATGATAGAACCTAAAAAGTAGGAAACTTAATTCTCTACAAAAAAGGTCTCTTAACATTTTGCCATAGCTCGCTTCGTTTCCGAGATATTTGCAGATATATCTCAAGGGAAGGGGCCTGACGGACATATTTCGAGATACTTCTTCTTCTTGTTGTTCTTCTTCTGCACAGCTAAGCTGGAAGTGGCATTTGCAGCTCGCAATAGTGCAGAGTCATCTCAAAGAAAGGGGCCACGGTGTTTCTGTATCTCTATTATGTTGGTGCGGCTTCGGAACTTTTAAATATCTTAATATATCTCGAGAACTACGCATCTGATCAAAAAATATCATAGAACATAAAATGTAGGAAACTTAATTCTCTACAAAAAAGGTCTCTTAACATTTTGCCATAGCTCGCTTCGTTTCCGAGATATTTGCAGATTTATCTCAAGGGAAGGGGCCTAACGGACATATTTCGAGATATTTCTTCTTCTTGTTGTTCTTCTTCTGCACAGCTAAGCTGGAAGCGGCATTTGCGGCTCGCACTAGTGCAGAGTTATCTCAAAGAAAGGGGCCACGGTGTTTCTGTATCTCTGTTATGTTGGTGCGGTTTCGGAACTTTTAAATATCTTGATATATCTCGAGAACTACGCATCTGATCAAAAAATATCATAGAACATAAATTGTAGGAAACATAATTCTCTACAAAAAAGGTCTCTTAACATTTTGCCATAGCTCGCTTCGTTTCCGAGATATTTGCAGATTTATTTCAAGGGAAGGGGCCTGACGGACATATTTCGAGATATTTCTTCTTCTTGTTGTTCTTCTTCTGCACAGCTAAGCTGGAAGTGGCATTTGCAGCTCGCAATAGTGCAGAGTTATCCCAAAGAAAGGGGCCACGGTGTTTCTGTATCTCTATTATGTTGGTGCGGCTTCGGAACTTTTAAATATCTCGATATATCTCGAAAACTACGCTTCTGATCAAAACATATCATAGAACATAAATTGTAGGAAACAGAATTCTCTACAAAAAAGGTCTCTTAACATTTTGCCATAGCTCGCTTCGTTTCCGAGATATTTGCAGATATATCTCAAGGGAAGGGGCCTGACGGACATATTTCGAGATATTTCTTCTTCTTGTTGTTCTTCTTCTGCACAGCTAAGCTGGAAGTGGCATTTACAGCTCGCAATAGTGCAGAGTTATCTCAAAGAAAGGGGCCACGGTGTTTCTGTATCTCTATTATGTTGGTGCGGCTTCGGAACTTTTAAATATCTTGATATATCTCGAGAACTACGCATCTGAACAAAAAATATCATAGAACATAAAAAGTAGGAAACCTAATTTTCTACAAAAAAGGTCTCTGAACATTTTGCCATAGCTCGCTTCGTTTCCGAGATATTTGCAGATTTATCTCAAGGGAAGGCGCCTGACGGACATATTTCGAGATATTTCTTCTTCTTGTTGTTCTTCTTCTGCACAGCTAAGCTGGAAGTGGCATTTGCAGCTCGCAATAGTGCAGAGATATCTCAAAGAAAGGGGCCACGGTGTTTCTGTATCTCTATTATGTTGGTGCGGCTTCGGAACTTTTAAGTATCTCGATATATCTCGAAAACTACGCTTCTGATCAAAAAATATCATAGAACATAAATTGTAGGAAACATAATTCTCTACAAAAAACGTCTCTTAACATTTTGCCATAGCTCGCTTCGTTTCCGAGATATTTGCAGATTCAGCTCAAAGGAACTGGCCTGACGGACATATTTCAAGATATTTCTTCTTCTTGTTGTTCTTCCTCTGCACAGCTAAGCTGGAAGTGGCATTTGCAGCTCGCAATAGTGAAGAGTTATCTCAAAGAAAGGGGCCACGGTGTTTCTGTATCTCTATTATGTTGGTGGGGCTTCGGAACTTTTAAATATCTTGATATATCTCGAGAACTACGCATCTGATCAAAAAATATCATAGAACATAAATAGTAGGACACTTAATTCTCTACAAAAAAGGTCGCTTAACATTTTGCCATAGCTCGCTTGGTTTCCGAGATATTTGCATATTTATCTCAAGGGAAGGGGCCTGACGGACATATTTCGAGATATTTCTTCTTCTTGTTGTTCTTCTTCTGCACAGCTAAGCTGGAAGTGGCATTTGCGGCTCGCACTAGTGCAGAGTTATCTCAAAGAAAGGGGCCACGGTGTTTCTGTATCTCTATTATGTTGGTGCGGCTTCGGAACTTTTAAATATCTCGATATATCTCGAAAACTACGCTTCTGATCAAAAAATATCATAGAACATAAATTGTAGGAAACATAATTCTCTACAAAAAAGGTCTCTCAACATTTTGCCATAGCTCGCTTCGTTTCCGAGATATTTGCAGATATATCTCAAGGGCAGGGGCCTGACGGACATATTTCGAGATATTTCTTCTTCTTGTTGTTCTTCTTCTGCACAGCTAAACTGGAAGTGGCATTTCCAGCTCGCAATAGTGCAGAGTTATCTCAAAGAAAGGAGCCACGTTGTTTTTGTATCTCTATTATGTTGGTGCGGCTTCGGAACTTTTAAATATCTTGATATATCTCGAGAACTACGCATCTGATCAAAAAATATCATAGAACATAAAATGTAGGAAACTTAATTCTCTACAAAAAAGGTCTCTTAACATTTTGCCATAGCTCGCTTCGTTTCCGAGATATTTGCAGATTTATCTCAAGGGAAGGGGCCTAACGGACATATTTCGAGATATTTCTTCTTCTTGTTGTTCTTCTTCTGCACAGCTAAGCTGGAAGCGGCATTTGCGGCTCGCACTAGTGCAGAGTTATCTCAAAGAAAGGGGCCACGGTGTTTCTGTATCTCTATTATGTTGGTGCGGCTTCGGAACTTTTAAATATCTTAATATATCTCGAGAACTACGCATCTGATCAAAAAATATGATAGAACCTAAAAAGTAGGAAACTTAATTCTCTACAAAAAAGGTCTCTTAACATTTTGCCATAGCTCGCTTCGTTTCCGAGATATTTGCAGATTTATCTCAAGGGAAGGGGCCTGACGGACATATTTCGAGATACTTCTTCTTCTTGTTGTTCTTCTTCTGCACAGCTAAGCTGGAAGTGGCATTTGCAGCTCGCAATAGTGCAGAGTCATCTCAAAGAAAGGGGCCACGGTGTTTCTGTATCTCTATTATGTTGGTGCGGCTTCGGAACTTTTAAATATCTTAATATATCTCGAGAACTACGCATCTGATCAAAAAATATCATAGAACATAAAATGTAGGAAACTTAATTCTCTACAAAAAAGGTCTCTTAACATTTTGCCATAGCTCGCTTCGTTTCCGAGATATTTGCAGATTTATCTCAAGGGAAGGGGCCTAACGGACATATTTCGAGATATTTCTTCTTCTTGTTGTTCTTCTTCTGCACAGCTAAGCTGGAAGCGGCATTTGCGGCTCGCACTAGTGCAGAGTTATCTCAAAGAAAGGGGCCACGGTGTTTCTGTATCTCTATTATGTTGGTGCGGCTTCGGAACTTTTAAATATCTTGATATATCTCGAGAACTACGCCTCTGATCGAAAAATATCATAGAATATGAAAAGTAGGAAACTTAATTCTCTACAAAAAAGGTCTCTTAACATTTTGCCATAGCTCGCTTCGTTTCCGAGATATTTGCAGATTTATCTCAAGGGAAGCGGCCTGACGGACATATTTCGAGATATTTCTTCTTCTTGTTGTTCTTCTTCTGCACAGCTAAACTGGAAGTGGCATTTCCAGCTCGCAATCGTGCAGAGTTATCTCAAAGAAAGGGGCCACGGTGTTTCTGTATCTCTATTATGTTGGTGCGGCTTCGGAACTTTTAAATATCTTGATATATCTCGAGAACTACGCCTCTGATCGAAAAATATCATAGAACATAAAAAGTAGGAAACTTAATTCTCTACAAAAAAGGTCTCTTAACATTTTGCCATAGCTCGCTTCGTTTCCGAGATATTTGCAGATTTATTTCAAGGGAAGGGGCCTGACGGACATATTTCGAGATATTTCTTCTTCTTGTTGTTCTTCTTCTGCACAGCTAAGCTGGAAGTGGCATTTACAGCTCGCAATAGTGCAGAGTTATCTCAAAGAAAGGGGCCACGGTGTTTCTGTATCTCTATTATGTTGGTGCGGCTTCGGAACTTTTAAATATCTTGATATATCTCGAGAAGTACGCATCTGATCAAAAAATATCATAGAACATAAAAAGTAGGAAACTTAATTCTCTACAAAAAAGGTCTCTTAAGATTTTGCCATAGCTCTCTTCGTTTCCGAGATATTTGCAGATTTATCTCAAGGGAAGGGGCCTGACGGACATATTTCGAGATACTTCTTCTTCTTGTTGTTCTTCTTCTGCACAGCTAAGCTGGAAGTGGCATTTGCAGCTCGCAATAGTGCAGAGTTATCTCAAAGAAAGGGGCCACGGTGTTTCTGTATCTCTATTATGTTGGTGCGGCTTCGGAACTTTTAAATATCTTAATATATCTCGAGAACTACGCATCTGATCAAAAAATATCATAGAACATAAAAAGTAGGAAACTTAATTCTCTACAAAAAAGGTGTCTTAACATTTTGCCATAGCTCGCTTCGTTTCCGAGATATTTGCAGATTTATCTCAAGGGAAGGGGCCTGACGGACATATTTCGAGATACTTCTTCTTCTTGTTGTTCTTCTTCTGCACAGCTAAGCTGGAAGTGGCATTTGCAGCTCGCAATAGTGCAGAGTTATCTCAAAGAAAGGGGCCACGGTGTTTCTGTATCTCTATTATGTTGGTGCGGCTTCGGAACTTTTAAATATCTTAATATATCTCGAGAACTACGCATCTGATCAAAAAATATCATAGAACATAAAATGTAGGAAACTTAATTCTCTACAAAAAAGGTCTCTTAACATTTTGCCATAGCTCGCTTCGTTTCCGAGATATTTGCAGATTTATCTCAAGGGAAGGGGCCTAACGGACATATTTCGAGATATTTCTTCTTCTTGTTGTTCTTCTTCTGCACAGCTAAGCTGGAAGCGGCATTTGCGGCGCGCACTAGTGCAGAGTTATCTCAAAGAAAGGGGCCACGGTGTTTCTGTATCTCTATTATGTTGGTGCGGCTTCGGAACTTTTAAATATCTTAATATATCTCGAGAACTACGCATCTGATCAAAAAATATGATAGAACATAAAAAGTAGGAAACTTAATTCTCTACAAAAAAGGTCTCTTAACATTTTGCGATAGCTCGCTTCGTTTCCGAGATATTTGCAGATTTATCTCAAGGGAAGGGGCCTGACGGACATATTTCGAGATACTTCTTCTTCTTGTTGTTCTTCTTCTGCACAGCTAAGCTGGAAGTGGCATTTGCAGCTCGCAATAGTGCAGAGTCATCTCAAAGAAAGGGGCCACGGTGTTTCTGTATCTCTATTATGTTGGTGCGGCTTCGGAACTTTTAAATATCTTAATATATCTCGAGAACTACGCATCTGATCAAAAAATATCATAGAACATAAAATGTAGGAAACTTAATTCTCTACAAAAAAGGTCTCTTAACATTTTGCCATAGCTCGCTTCGTTTCCGAGATATTTGCAGATTTATCTCAAGGGAAGGGGCCTAACGGACATATTTCGAGATATTTCTTCTTCTTGTTGTTCTTCTTCTGCACAGCTAAGCTGGAAGCGGCATTTGCGGCTCGCACTAGTGCAGAGTTATCTCAAAGAAAGGGGCCACTGTGTTTCTGTATCTCTGTTATGTTGGTGCGGTTTCGGAACTTTTAAATATCTTGATATATCTCGAGAACTACGCATCTGATCAAAAAATATCATAGAACATAAATTGTAGGAAACATAATTCTCTACAAAAAAGGTCTCTTAACATTTTGCCATAGCTCGCTTCGTTTCCGAGATATTTGCAGATATATCTCAAGGGCAGGGGCCTGACGGACATATTTCGAGATATTTCTTCTTCTTGTTGTTCTTCTTCTGCACAGCTAAGCTGGAGGTGGCATTTACAGCTCGCAATAGTGCAGAGTTATCTCAAAGAAAGGGGCCACGGTGTTTCTGTATCTCTATTATGTTGGTGCGGCTTCGGAACTTTTAAATATCTTGATATATCTCGAGAACTACGCATCTGATCAAAAAATATCATAGAACATAAAAAGTAGGAAACCTAATTTTCTACAAAAAAGGTCTCTTAACATTTTGCCATAGCTCGCTTCGTTTCCGAGATATTTGCAGATTTATTTCAGGGGAAGGCGCCTGACGGACATATTTCGAGATATTTCTTCTTCTTGTTGTTCTTCTTCTGCACAGCTAAGCTGGAAGTGGCATTAGCGGCTCGCACTAGTGCAGAGTTATCTCAAAGAAAGGGGCCACGGTGTTTCTGTATCCCTATTATGTTGGTGCGGCTTCGGAACTTTTAAATATCTCGATATATCTCGAAAACTACGCTTCTGATCAAAAAATATCATAGAACATAAATTGTAGGAAACATAATTCTCTACAAAAAACGTCTCTTAACATTTTGCCATAGCTCGCTTCGTTTCCGAAATATTTGCAGATTCAGCTCAAAGGAACTGGCCTGACGGACATATTTCGAGATATTTCTTCTTCTTGTTGTTCTTCTTCTGCACAGCTAAACTGGAAGTGGCATTTCCAGCTCGCAATCGTGCAGAGTTATCTCAAAGAAAGGGGCCACGGTGTTTCTGTATCTCTATTATGTTGGTGCGGCTTCGGAACTTTTAAATATCTTGATATATCTCGAGAACTACGCCTCTGATCGAAAAATATCATAGAACATAAAAAGTAGGAAACGTAATTCTCTACAAAAAAGGTCTCTTAACATTTTGCCATAGCTCGCTTCGTTTCCGAGATATTTGCAGATTTATCTCAAGGGAAGCGGCCTGACGGACATATTTCGAGATATTTCTTCTTCTTCTTGTTCTTCTTCTGCACAGCTAAACTGGAAGTGGCATTTCCAGCTCGCAATCGTGCAGAGTTATCTCAAAGAAAGGGGCCACGGTGTTTCTGTATCTCTATTATGTTGGTGCGGCTTCGGAACTTTTAAATATCTTGATATATCTCGAGAACTACGCCTCTGATCGAAAAATATCATAGAACATAAAAAGTAGGAAACTTAATTCTCTACAAAAAAGGTCTCTTAACATTTTGCCATAGCTCGCTTCGTTTCCGAGATATTTGCAGATTTATTTCAAGGGAAGGGGCCTGACGGACATATTTCGAGATATTTCTTCTTCTTGTTGTTCTTCTTCTGCACAGCTAAGCTGGAAGTGGCATTTGCAGCTCGCACTAGTGCAGAGTTATCTCAAAGAAAGGGGCCACGGTGTTTCTGTATCTCTATTATGTTGGTGCGGCTTCGGAACTTTTAACTATCTCGATATATCTCGAAAACTACGCTTCTGATCAAAAAATATCATAGAACATAAATTGTAGGAAACATAATTCTCTACAAAAAAGGTCTCTTAACATTTTGCCATAGCTCGCTTCGTTTCCGAGATATTTGCAGATATATCTCAAGGGAAGGGGCCTGACGGACATATTTCGAGATATTTCTTCTTCTTGTTGTTCTTCTTCTGCACAGCTAAGCTGGAAGTGGCATTTACAGCTCGCAATAGTGCAGAGTTATCTCAAAGAAAGGGGCCACGGTGTGTCTGTATCTCTATTATGTTGGTGCGGCTTCGGAACTTTTAAATATCTTGATATATCTCGAGAACTACGCATCTGATCAAAAAATATCATAGAACATAAAAAGTAGGAAACCAAATTTTCTACAAAAAAGGTCTCTTAACATTTTGCCATAGCTCGCTTCGTTTCCGAGATATTTGCAGATTTATCTCAAGGGAAGGCGCCTGACGGACATATTTCGAGATATTTCTTCTTCTTGTTGTTCTTCTTCTGCACAGCTAAGCTGGAAGTGGCATTTGCGGATCGCACTAGTGCAGAGTTATCTCAAAGAAAGGGGCCACGGTGTTTCTGTATCCCTATTATGTTGGTGCGGCTTCGGAACTTTTAAATATCTCCATATATCTCGAAAACTACGCTTCTGATCAAAAAATATCATAGAACATAAATTGTAGGAAACATAATTCTCTACAAAATACGTCTCTTAACATTTTGCCATAGCTCGCTTCGTTTCCGAGATATTTGCAGATTCAGCTCAAAGGAACTGACCTGACGGACATATTTCGAGATATTTCTTCTTCTTGTTGTTCTTCTTCTGCACAGCTAAACTGGAAGTGGCATTTCCAGCTCGCAATCGTGCAGAGTTATCTCAAAGAAAGGGTCACGGTGTTTCTGTATCTCTATTATGTTGGTGCGGCTTCGGAACTTTTAAATATCTTGATATATCTCGAGAACTACGCCTCTGATCGAAAAATATCATAGAACATAAATTGTAGGAAACATAATTCACTACAAAAAACGTCTCTTAACATTTTGCCATAGCTCGCTTCGTTTCCGAGATATTTGCAGATTCAGCTCAAAGGAACGGGCCTGACGGACATATTTCGAGATACTTCTTCTTCTTGCTGTTCTTCCTCTGCACAGCTAAGCTGGAAGTGGCATTTGCAGCTCGCAATAGTGCAGAGTTATCTCAAAGAAAGGGGCCACGGTGTTTCTGTATCTCTATTATGTTGGTGCGGCTTCGGAACTTTTAAATATCTTGATATATCTCGAGAACTACGCATCTGATCAAAAAATATCATAGAACATAAAAAGTAGGAAACTTAATTCTCTACAAAAAAGGTCTCTTAACATTTTGCCATAGCTCGCTTCGTTCCCGAGATATTTGCAGATTTATCTCAAGGGAAGGGGCCTGACGGACATATTTCGAGATATTTCTTCTTCTTGTTGTTCTTCTTCTGCACAGCTAAGCTGGAAGTGGCATTTGCGGCTCGCACTAGTGCAGAGTTATCTCAAAGAAAGGGGCCACGGTGTTTCTGTATCCCTATTATGTTGGTGCGGCTTCGGAACTTTTAAATATCTCCATATATCTCGAAAACTACGCTTCTGATCAAAAAATATCATAGAACATAAATTGTAGGAAACATAATTCTCTACAAAATACGTCTCTTAACATTTTGCCATAGCTCGCTTCGTTTCCGAGATATTTGCAGATTCAGCTCAAAGGAACTGACCTGACGGACATGTTTCGAGATATTTCTTCTTCTTGTTGTTCTTCTTCTGCACAGCTATACTGGAAGTGGCATTTCCAGCTCGCAATCGTGCAGAGTTATCTCAAAGAAAGGGTCACGGTGTTTCTGTATCTCTATTATGTTGGTGCGGCTTCGGAACTTTTAAATATCTTGATATATCTCGAGAACTACGCCTCTGATCGAAAAATATCATAGAACATAAATTGTAGGAAACATAATTCACTACAAAAAACGTCTCTTAACATTTTGCCATAGCTCGCTTCGTTTCCGAGATATTTGCAGATTCAGCTCAAAGGAACGGGCCTGACGGACATATTTCGAGATACTTCTTCTTCTTGTTGTTCTTCCTCTGCACAGCTAAGCTGGAAGTGGCATTTGCAGCTCGCAATAGTGCAGAGTTATCTCAAAGAAAGGGGCCACGGTGTTTCTGTATCTCTATTATGTTGGTGCGGCTTCGGAACTTTTAAATATCTTGATATATCTCGAGAACTACGCATCTGATCAAAAAATATCATAGAACATAAAAAGTAGGAAACTTAATTCTCTACAAAAAAGGTCTCTTAACATTTTGCCATAGCTCGCTTCGTTCCCGAGATATTTGCAGATTTATCTCAAGGGAAGGGGCCTGACGGACATATTTCGAGATATTTCTTCTTCTTGTTGTTCTTCTTCTGCACAGCTAAGCTGGAAGTGGCATTTGCGGCTCGCACTAGTGCAGAGTTATCTCAAAGAAAGGGGCCACGGTGTTTCTGTATCTGTATTATGTTGGTGCGGCTTCGGAACTTTTAAATATCTCGATATATCTCGAAAACTACGCTTCTGATCAAAAAATATCATAGAACCTAAATTGTAGGAAACATAATTCTCTACAAAAAAGGTCTCTTAACATTTTGCCATAGCTCGCTTCGTTTCCGAGATATTTGCAGATATATCTCAAGGGAAGGGGCCTGACGGACATATTTCGAGATATTTCTTCTTCTTGTTGTTCTTCTTCTGCACAGCTCAGCTGGAAGTGGCATTTGCATCTCGCAATAGTGCAGAGTTATCTCAAAGAAAGGGGCCACGGTGTTTCTGTATCTCTATTATGTTGGTGCGGCTTCGGAACTTTTAAATATCTTGATATATCTCGAGAACTACGCATCTGATCAAAAAATATCATAGAACATAAAAAGTAGGAAACTTAATTCTCTACAAAAACGGTCTCTTAACATTTTGCCATAGCTCGCTTCGTTTCCGAGATATTTGCAGATTTATCTCAAGGGAAGGGGCCTGCCGGACATATTTCGAGATATTTCTTCTTCTTGTTGTTCTTCTTCTGCACAGCTGAGCTGGAAGTGGCATTTGCAGCTCGCAATAGTGCAGAGTTATCCCAAAGAAAGGGGCCACGGTGTTTCTGTATCTCTATTATGTTGGTGCGGCTTCGGAACTTTTAAATATCTTGATATATCTCGAGAACTACGCATCTGATCAAAAAATATCATAGAACATAAAAAGTAGGAAACTTAATTCTCTACAAAAACGGTCTCTTAACATTTTGCCATAGCTCGCTTCGTTTCCGAGATATTTGCAGATTTATCTCAAGGGAAGGCGCCTGACGGACATATTTCGAGATATTTCTTCTTCTTGTTGTTCTTCTTCTGCACAGCTAAGCTGGAAGTGGCATTTGCGGCTCGCACTAGTGCAGAGTTATCTCAAAGAAAGGGGCCACGGTGTTTCTGTATCCCTATTATGTTGGTGCGGCTTCGGAACTTTTAAATATCTCGATATATCTCGAAAACTACGCTTCTGATCAAAAAATATCATAGAACATAAATTGTAGGAAACATAATTCTCTACAAAAAACGTCTCTTACCATTTTGCCATAGCTCGCTTGGTTTCCGAGATATTTGCAGATTCAGCTCAAAGGAACTGGCCTGACGGACATATTTCGAGATATTTCTTCTTCTTGTTGTTCTTCTTCTGCACAGCTAAACTGGAAGTGGCATTTCCAGCTCGCAATCGTGCAGAGTTATCTCAAAGAAAGGGGCCACGGTGTTTCTGTATCTCTATTATGTTGGTGCGGCTTCGGAACTTTTAAATATCTTGATATATCTCGAGAACTACGCCTCTGATCGAAAAATATCATAGAACATAGAAAGTAGGAAACGTAATTCTCTACAAAAAAGGTCTCTTAACATTTTGCCATAGCTCGCTTCGTTTCCGAGATATTTGCAGATATATCTCAAGGGAAGGGGCCTGACGGACATATTTCGAGATATTTCTTCTTCTTGTTGTTCTTCTTCTGCACAGCTAAGCTGGAAGTGGCATTTGCATCTCGCAATAGTGCAGAGTTATCTCAAAGAAAGGGGCCACGGTGTTTCTGTATCTCTATTATGTTGGTGCGGCTTCGGAACTTTTAAATATCTTGATATATCTCGAGAACTACGCATCTGATCAAAAAATATCATAGAACATAAAAAGTAGGAAACTTAATTCTCTACAAAAACGGTCTCTTAACATTTTGCCATAGCTCGCTTCGTTTCCGAGATATTTGCAGATTTATCTCAAGGGAAGGGGCCTGACGGACATATTTCGAGATATTTCTTCTTCTTGTTGTTCTTCTTCTGCACAGCTGAGCTGGAAGTGGCATTTGCAGCTCGCAATAGTGCAGAGTTATCCCAAAGAAAGGGGCCACGGTGTTTCTGTATCTCTATTATGTTGGTGCGGCTTCGGAACTTTTAAATATCTCGATATATCTCGAGAACTACGCATCTGATCAAAAAATATCATAGAACATAAAAAGTAGGAAACCTAATTTTCTACAAAAAAGGTCTCTTAACATTTTGCCATAGCTCGCTTCGTTTCCGAGATATTTGCAGATTTATCTCAAGGGAAGGCGCCTGACGGACATATTTCGAGATATTTCTTCTTCTTGTTGTTCTTCTTCTGCACAGCTAAGCTGGAAGTGGCATTTGCGGCTCGCACTAGTGCAGAGTTATCTCAAAGAAAGGGGCCACGGTGTTTCTGTATCCCTATTATGTTGGTGCGGCTTCGGAACTTTTAAATATCTCGATATATCTCGAAAACTACGCTTCTGATCAAAAAATATCATAGAACGTAAATTGTAGGAAACATTATTCTCTACAAAAAAGGTCTCTTAACATTTTGCCATAGCTCGCTTCGTTTCGGAGATATTTGCAGATTTATCTCAAGGGAAGGGTCCTGATGGACATATTTCGAGATATTTCTTCTTCTTGTTGTTCTTCTTCTGCACAGCTAAACTGGAAGTGGCATTTCCAGCTCGCAATCGTGCAGAGTTATCTCAAAGAAAGGGGCCACGGTGTTTCTGTATCTCTATTATGTTGGAGCGGCCTCGGAACTTTTAAATATCTTGATATATCTCGAGAACTACGCCTCTGATCGAAAAATATCATAGAACATAAATTGTAGGAAACATAATTCTCTACAAAAAACGTCTCTTAACATTTTGCCATAGCTCGCTTCGTTTCCGAGATATTTGCAGATTCAGCTCAAAGGAACGGGCCTGACGGACATATTTCGAGATACTTCTTCTTCTTGTTGTTCTTCCTCTGCACAGCTAAGCTGGAAGTGGCATTTGCAGCTCGCAATAGTGCAGAGTTATCTCAAAGAAAGGGGCCACGGTGTTTCTGTATCTCTATTATGTTGGTGCGGCTTCGGAACTTTTAAATATCTTGATATATCTCGAGAACGACGCATCTGATCAAAAAATATCATAGAACATAAAAAGTAGGAAACTTAATTCTCTACAAAAAAGGTCTCTTAACATTTTGCCATAGCTCGCTTCGTTTCCGAGATATTTGCAGATTTATCTCAAGGGAAGGGGCCTGACGGACATATTTCGAGATATTTCTTCTTCTTGTTGTTCTTCTTCTGCACAGCTGAGCTGGAAGTGGCATTTGCAGGTCGCAATAGTGCAGAGTTATCTCAAAGAAAGGGGCCACGGTGTTTCTGTATCTCTATTATGTTGGTGCGGCTTCGGAACTTTTAAATATCTCGATATATCTCGAAAACTACGTTTCTGATCAAAAAATATCATAGAACATAAATTGTAGGAAACATTATTCTCTACAAAAAAGGTCTCTTAACATTTTGCCATAGCTCGCTTCGTTTCCGAGATATTTGCAGATTTATCTCAAGGGAAGGGTCCTGATGGACATATTTCGAGATATTTCTTCCTCTTGTTGTTCTTCTTCTGCACAGCTAAGCTGGAAGTGGCATTTGCGGCTCGCACTAGTGCAGAGTTATCTCAAAGAAAGGGGCCACGGTGTTTCTGTATCTCTATTATGTTGGTGCGGCTTCGGAACTTTTAAATATCTCGATATATCTCGAAAACTACGCTTCTGATCAAAAAATATCATAGAACCTAAATTGTAGGAAACATAATTCTCTACAAAAAAGGTCTCTTAACATTTTGCCATAGCTCGCTTCGTTTCCGAGATATTTGCAGATATATCTCAAGGGAAGGGGCCTGACGGACATATTTCGAGATATTTCTTCTTCTTGTTGTTCTTCTTCTGCACAGCTAAGCTGGAAGTGGCATTTGCATCTCGCAATAGTGCAGAGTTATCTCAAAGAAAGGGGCCACGGTGTTTCTGTATCTCTATTATGTTGGTGCGGCTTCGGAACTTTTAAATATCTTGATATATCTCGAGAACTACGCCTCTGATCAAAAAATATCATAGAACGTAAATTGTAGGAAACATTATTCTCTACAAAAAAGGTCTCTTAACATTTTGCCATAGCTCGCTTCGTTTCCGAGATATTTGCAGATTTATCTCAAGGGAAGGGGCCTGTCGGACATATTTCGAGATATTTCTTCTTCTTGTTGTTCTTCTTCTGCACAGCTAAGCTGGAAGTGGCATTTGCGGCTCGCACTAGTGCAGAGTTATCTCAAAGAACGGGGCCACGGTGTTTCTGTATCTCTATTATGTTGGTGCGGCTTCGGAACTTTTAAATATCTCGATATATCTCGAAAACTACGCTTCTGATCAAAAAATATCATAGAACATAAATTGTAGGAAACATAATTCTCTACAAAAAACGTCTCTTAACATTTTGCCATAGCTCGCTTCGTTTCCGAGATATTTGCAGATTCAGCTCAAAGGAACGGGCCTGACGGACATATTTCGAGATACTTCTTCTTCTTGTTGTTCTTCCTCTGCACAGCTAAGCTGGAAGTGGCATTTGCAGCTCGCAATAGTGCAGAGTTATCTCAAAGAAAGGGGCCACGGTGTTTCTGTATCTCTATTATGTTGGTGCGGCTTCGGAACTTTTAAATATCTTGATATATCTCGAGAACTACGCATCTGATCAAAAAATATCATAGAACATAAAAAGTAGGAAACTTAATTCTCTACAAAAATGGTCTCTTAACATTTTGCCATAGCTCGCTTCGTTTCCGAGATATTTGCAGATTTATCTCAAGGGAAGGGGCCTGACGGACATATTTCGAGATATTTCTTCTTCTTGTTGTTCTTCTTCTGCACAGCTGAGCTGGAAGTGGCATTTGCAGGTCGCAATAGTGCAGAGTTATCTCAAAGAAAGGGGCCACGGTGTTTCTGTATCTCTATTATGTTGGTGCGGCTTCGGAACTTTTAAATATCTTGATATATCTCGAGAACTACGCCTCTGATCAAAAAATATCATAGAACGTAAATTGTAGGAAACATTATTCTCTACAAAAAAGGTCTCTTAACATTTTGCGATAGCTCGCTTCGTTTCCGAGATATTTGCAGATTTATCTCAAGGGAAGGGTCCTGATGGACATATTTCGAGATATTTCTTCTTCTTGTTGTTCTTCTTCTGCACAGCTAAACTGGTAGTGGCATTTCCAGCTCGCAATCGTGCAGAGTTATCTCAAAGAACGGGGCCACGGTGTTTCTGTATCTCTATTATGTTGGTGCGGCTTCGGAACTTTTAAATATCTTGATATATCTCGAGAACTACGCCTCTGATCGAAAAATATCATAGAACGTAAAAAGTAGGAAACTTAATTCTCTACAAAAAAGGTCTCTTAACATTTTGCCATAGCTCGCTTCGTTTCCGAGATATTTGCAGATTTATCTCAAGGGAAGGGGCCTGACGGACATATTTCGAGATATTTCTTCTTCTTGTTGTTGTTCTTCTGCACAGCTAAGCTGGAAGTGGCATTTGCAGCGCGCAATAGTGCAGAGTTATCTCAAAGAAAGGGGCCACGGTGTTTCTGTATCTCTATTATGTTGGTGCGGCTTCGGAACTTTTAAATATCTTGATACATCTCGAGAACTACGCATCTGATCAAAAAATATCATAGAAGATAAAAAGTAGGAAACTTAATTCTCTACAAAAAAGGTCTCTTAACATTTCGCCATAGCTCGCTTCGTTTCCGAGATATTTGCAGATTTATCTCAAGGGAAGGGGCCTGTCGGACATATTTCGAGATATTTCTTCTTCTTGTTGTTCTTCTTCTGCACAGCTAAGCTGGAAGTGGCATTTGCGGCTCGCACTAGTGCAGAGTTATCTCAAAGAAAGGGGCCACGGTGTTTCTGTATCTCTATTATGTTGGTGCGGCTTCGGAACTTTTAAATATCTCGATATATCTCGAAAACTACGCTTCTGATCAAAAAATATCATAGAACATAAATTGTAGGAAACATAATTCTCTACAAAAAACGTCTCTTAACATTTTGCCATAGCTCGCTTCGTTTCCGAGATATTTGCAGATTCAGCTCAAAGGAACGGGCCTGACGGACATATTTCGAGATACTTCTTCTTCTTGTTGCTCTTCCTCTGCACAGCTAAGCTGGAAGTGGCATTTGCAGCTCGCAATAGTGCAGAGTTATCTCAAAGAAAGGGGCCACGGTGTTTCTGTATCTCTATTATGTTGGTGCGGCTTCGGAACTTTAAAATATCTTGATATATCTCGAGAACTACGCATCTGATCAAAAAATATCATAGAACATAAGAAGTAGGAAACTTAATTCTCTACAAAAAAGGTCTCTTAACATTTCGCCATAGCTCGCTTCGTTTCCGAGATATTTGCAGATTTATCTCAAGGGAAGGGGCCTGTCGGACATATTTCGAGATATTTCTTCTTCTTGTTGTTCTTCTTCTGCACAGCTAAGCTGGAAGTGGCATTTGCGGCTCGCACTAGTGCAGAGTTATCTCAAAGAAAGGGGCCACGGTGTTTCTGTATCTCTATTATGTTGGTGCGGCTTCGGAACTTTTAAATATCTCGATATATCTCGAAAACTACGCTTCTGATCAAAAAATATCATAGAACATAAATTGTAGGAAACATAATTCTCTACAAAAAACGTCTCTTAACATTTTGCCATAGCTCGCTTCGTTTCCGAGATATTTGCAGATTTATCTCAAGGGAAGGGGCCTGACGGACATATTTCGAGATATTTCTTCTTCTTGTTGTTGTTCTTCTGCACAGCTAAGCTGGAAGTGGCATTTGCAGCGCGCAATAGTGCAGAGTTATCTCAAAGAAAGGGGCCACGGTGTTTCTGTATCTCTATTATGTTGGTGCGGCTTCGGAACTTTTAAATATCTTGATACATCTCGAGAACTACGCATCTGATCAAAAAATATCATAGAAGATAAAAAGTAGGAAACTTAATTCTCTACAAAAAAGGTCTCTTAACATTTCGCCATAGCTCGCTTCGTTTCCGAGATATTTGCAGATTTATCTCAAGGGAAGGGGCCTGTCGGACATATTTCGAGATATTTCTTCTTCTTGTTGTTCTTCTTCTGCACAGCTAAGCTGGAAGTGGCATTTGCGGCTCGCACTAGTGCAGAGTTATCTCAAAGAACGGGGCCACGGTGTTTCTGTATCTCTATTATGTTGGTGCGGCTTCGGAACTTTTAAATATCTCGATATATCTCGAAAACTACGCTTCTGATCAAAAAATATCATAGAACATAAATTGTAGGAAACATAATTCTCTACAAAAAACGTCTCTTAACATTTTGCCATAGCTCGCTTCGTTTCCGAGATATTTGCAGATTCAGCTCAAAGGAACGGGCCTGACGGACATATTTCGAGATACTTCTTCTTCTTGTTGTTCTTCCTCTGCACAGCTAAGCTGGAAGTGGCATTTGCAGCTCGCAATAGTGCAGAGTTATCTCAAAGAAAGGGGCCACGGTGTTTCTGTATCTCTATTATGTTGGTGCGGCTTCGGAACTTTTAAATATCTTGATATATCTCGAGAACTACGCATCTGATCAAAAAATATCATAGAACATAAAAAGTAGGAAACTTAATTCTCTACAAAAACGGTCTCTTAACATTTTGCCATAGCTCGCTTCGTTTCCGAGATATTTGCAGATTTATCTCAAGGGAAGGGGCCTGACGGACATATTTCGAGATATTTCTTCTTCTTGTTGTTCTTCTTCTGCACAGCTGAGCTGGAAGTGGCATTTGCAGGTCGCAATAGTGCAGAGTTATCTCAAAGAAAGGGGCCACGGTGTTTCTGTATCTCTATTATGTTGGTGCGGCTTCGGAACTTTTAAATATCTTGATATATCTCGAGAACTACGCCTCTGATCAAAAAATATCATAGAACGTAAATTGTAGGAAACATTATTCTCTACAAAAAAGGTCTCTTAACATTTTGCGATAGCTCGCTTCGTTTCCGAGATATTTGCAGATTTATCTCAAGGGAAGGGTCCTGATGGACATATTTCGAGATGTTTCTTCTTCTTGTTGTTCTTCTTCTGCACAGCTAAACTGGTAGTGGCATTTCCAGCTCGCAATCGTGCAGAGTTATCTCAAAGAACGGGGCCACGGTGTTTCTGTATCTCTATTATGTTGGTGCGGCTTCGGAACTTTTAAATATCTTGATATATCTCGAGAACTACGCCTCTGATCGAAAAATATCATAGAACGTAAAAAGTAGCAAACTTAATTCTCTACAAAAAAGGTCTCTTAACATTTTGCCATAGCTCGCTTCGTTTCCGAGATATTTGCAGATTTATCTCAAGGGAAGGGGCCTGACGGACATATTTCGAGATATTTCTTCTTCTTGTTGTTGTTCTTCTGCACAGCTAAGCTGGAAGTGGCATTTGCGGCTCGCACTAGTGCAGAGTTATCTCAAAGAAAGGGGCCACGGTGTTTCTGTATCTCTATTATGTTGGTGCGGCTTCGGAACTTTTAAATATCTCGATATATCTCGAAAACTACGCTTCTGATCAAAAAATATCATAGAACATAAATTGTAGGAAACATAATTCTCTACAAAAAACGTCTCTTAACATTTTGCCATAGCTCGCTTCGTTTCCGAGATATTTGCAGATTCAGCTCAAAGGAACGGGCCTGACGGACATATTTCGAGATACTTCTTCTTCTTGTTGCTCTTCCTCTGCACAGCTAAGCTGGAAGTGGCATTTGCAGCTCGCAATAGTGCAGAGTTATCTCAAAGAAAGGGGCCACGGTGTTTCTGTATCTCTATTATGTTGGTGCGGCTTCGGAACTTTTAAATATCTTGATATATCTCGAGAACTACGCATCTGATCAAAAAATATCATAGAACATAAGAAGTAGGAAAGTTAATTCTCTACAAAAAAGGTCTCTTAACATTTCGCCATAGCTCGCTTCGTTTCCGAGATATTTGCAGATTTATCTCAAGGGAAGGGGCCTGTCGGACATATTTCGAGATATTTCTTCTTCTTGTTGTTCTTCTTCTGCACAGCTGAGCTGGAAGTGGCATTTGCAGGTCGCAATAGTGCAGAGTTATCTCAAAGAAAGGGGCCACGGTGTTTCTGTATCTCTATTATGTTGGTGCGGCGTCGGAACTTTTAAATATCTCGATATATCTCGAAAACTACGCTTCTGATTAAAAAATATCATAGAACATAAATTGTAGGAAACATAATTCTCTACAAAAAACGTCTCTTAACATTTTGCCATAGCTCGCTTCGTTTCCGAGATATTTGCAGATTCAGCTCAAAGGAACTGGCCTGACGGACATATTTCGAGATATTTCTTCTTCTTGTTGTTCTTCCTCTGCACAGCTAAGCTGGAAGTGGCATTTGCAGCTCGCAATAGTGCAGAGTTATCTCAAAGAAAGGGGCCACGGTGTTTCTGTATCTCTATTATGTTGGTGCGGCTTCGGAACTTTTAAATATCTTGATACATCTCGAGAACTACGCATCTGATCAAAAAATATCATAGAACATAAGAAGTAGGAAACTTAATTCTCTACAAAAAAGGTCTCTTAACATTTCGCCATAGCTCGCTTCGTTTCCGAGATATTTGCAGATTTATCTCAAGGGAAGGGGCCTGTCGGACATATTTCGAGATATTTCTTCTTCTTGTTGTTCTTCTTCTGCACAGCTGAGCTGGAAGTGGCATTTGCAGGTCGCAATAGTGCAGAGTTATCTCAAAGAAAGGGGCCACGGTGTTTCTGTATCTCTATTATGTTGGTGCGGCTTCGGAACTTTTAAATATCTCGATATATCTCGAAAACTACGCTTCTGATTAAAAAATATCATAGAACATAAATTGTAGGAAACATAATTCTCTACAAAAAACGTCTCTTAACATTTTGCCATAGCTCGCTTCGTTTCCGAGATATTTGCAGATTCAGCTCAAAGGAACTGGCCTGACGGACATATTTCGAGATATTTCTTCTTCTTGTTGTTCTTCCTCTGCACAGCTAAGCTGGAAGTGGCATTTGCAGCTCGCAATAGTGCAGAGTTATCTCAAAGAAAGGGGCCACGGTGTTTCTGTATCTCTATTATGTTGTTGCGGCTTCGAAACTTTTAAATATCTTGATATATCTCGAGAACTACGCATCTGATCAAAAAAAATCATAGAACATAAATTGTAGGAAACATAATTCTCTACAAAAAAGGTATCTTAACATTTTGCCATAGCTCGCTTCGTTTCCGAGATATTTGCAGATATATCTCAAGGGAAGGGGCCTGACGGACATATTTCGAGATATTTCTTCTTCTTGTTGTTCTTCTTCTGCACAGCTAAGCTGGAAGTGGCATTTGCGGCTCGCACTAGTGCAGAGTTATCTCAAAGAAAGGGGCCACGGTGTTTCTGTATCTCTATTATGTTGGTGCGGCTTCGGAACTTTTAAATATCTCGATATATCTCGAGAACTACGCGTCTGATCGAAAAATATCATAGAACATAAAAAGTAGGAAACTTAATTTTCTACAAAAAAGGTCTCTTAACATTTTGCCATAGCTCGCTTCGTTTCCGAGATATTTGCAGATTTATTTCAAGGGAAGGGGCCTGACGGACATATTTCGAGATATTTCTTCTTCTTGTTGTTCTTCTTCTGCACAGCTAAGCTGGAAGTGGCATTTGCGGCTCGCACTAGTGCAGAGTTATCTCAAAGAAAGGAGCCACGGTGTTTCTGTATCTCTATTATCTTGGTGCGGCTTCGGAACTTTTAAATATCTCGATATATCTCGAAAACTACGCTTCTGATCGAAAAATATCATAGACCATAAATTGTAGGAAACATAATTCTCTACAAAAAACGTCTCTTAATATTTTGCCATAGCTCGCTTCGTTTCCGGGATATTTGCAGATTCAGCTCAAAGGAACGGGCCTGACGGACATATTTCGAGATACTTCTTCTTCTTGTTGTTCTTCCTTCGCACAGCTAAGCTGGAAGTGGCATTTGCAGCTCGCAATAGTGCAGAGTTATCTAAAAGGAAGGGGCCACGGTGTTTCTGTATCTCTATTATGTTGGTGCGGCTTCGGAACTTTTAAATATCTTGATATATCTCGAGAACTACGCATCTGATCAAAAAATATCATAGAACATAAAAAGTAGGAAACTTAATTCTCTACAAAAAAGATCTCTTAACATTTTGCCATAGCTCGCTTCGTTTCCGAGATATTTGCAGATATATCTCAAGGGAAGGGGCCTGACGGACATATTTCGAGATATTTCTTCTTCTTGTTGTTCTTCTTCTGCACAGCTAAGCTGGAAGTGGCATTTGCAGCTCGCACTAGTGCAGAGTTATCTCAAAGAAAGGGGCCACGGTGTTTCTGTATCTCTATTATGTTGGTGCGGCTTCGGAACTTTTAAATATCTCGATATATCTCGAGAACTACGCTTCTGATCAAAAAATATCATAGAACATAAATTGTAGGAAACATAATTCTCTACAAAAAAGGTCTCTTAACATTTTGCCATAGCTCGCTTCGTTTCCGAGATATTTGCAGATATATCTCAAGGGAAGGAGCCTGACGGACATATTTCGAGATATTTCTTCTTCTTGTTGTTCTTCTTCTGCACAGCTAAGCTGGAAGTGGCATTTGCAGCTCGCAATAGTGCAGAGTTATCTCTAAGAAAGGGGCCACGGTGTTTCTGTATCTCTATTATGTTGGTGCGGCTTCGGAACTTTTAAATATCTTGATATATCTCGAGAACTACGCATCTGATCAAAAAATATCATAGAAGATAAAAAGTAGGAAACTTAATTCTCTACAAAAAAGGTCTCTTAACATTTCGCCATAGCTCGCTTCGTTTCCGAGATATTTGCAGATTTATCTCAAGGGAAGGGGCCTGTCGGACATATTTCGAGATATTTCTTCTTCTTGTTGTTCTTCTTCTGCACAGCTAAGCTGGAAGTGGCATTTGCGGCTCGCACTAGTGCAGAGTTATCTCAAAGAAAGGGGCCACGGTGTTTCTGTATCTCTATTATGTTGGTGCGGCTTCGGAACTTTTAAATAACTCGATATATCTCCAAAACTACGCTTCTGATCAAAAAATATCATAGAACATAAATTGTAGGACACATAATTCTCTACAAAAAACGTCTCTCAACATTTTGCCATAGCTCGCTTCGTTTCCGAGATATTTGCAGATATATCTCAAGGGAAGGGGCCTGACGGACATATTTCGAGATATTTCTTCTTCTTGTTGTTCTTCTTCTGCACAGCTAAGCTGGAAGTGGCATTTCCAGCTCGCAATCGTGCAGAGTTATCTCAAAGAACGGGGCCACGGTGTTTCTGTATCTCTATTATGTTGGTGCGGCTTCGGAACTTTTAAATATCTCGATATATCTCGAGAACTACGCGTCTGATCGAAAAATATCATAGAACATAAAAAGTAGGAAACTTAATTTTCTACAAAAAAGGTCTCTTAACATTTTGCCATAGCTCGCTTCGTTTCCGAGATATTTGCAGATTTATTTCAAGGGAAGGGGCCTGACGGACATATTTCGAGATATTTCTTCTTCTTGTTGTTCTTCTTCTGCACAGCTAAGCTGGAAGTGGCATTTGCGGCTCGCACTAGTGCAGAGTTATCTCAAAGAAAGGAGCCACGGTGTTTCTGTATCTCTATTATCTTGGTGCGGCTTCGGAACTTTTAAATATCTCGATATATCTCGAAAACTACGCTTCTGATCGAAAAATATCATAGACCATAAATTGTAGGAAACATAATTCTCTACAAAAAACGTCTCTTAATATTTTGCCATAGCTCGCTTCGTTTCCGGGATATTTGCAGATTCAGCTCAAAGGAACGGGCCTGACGGACATATTTCGAGATACTTCTTCTTCTTGTTGTTCTTCCTTCGCACAGCTAAGCTGGAAGTGGCATTTGCAGCTCGCAATAGTGCAGAGTTATCTAAAAGGAAGGGGCCACGGTGTTTCTGTATCTCTATTATGTTGGTGCGGCTTCGGAACTTTTAAATATCTTGATATATCTCGAGAACTACGCATCTGATCAAAAAATATCATAGAACATAAAAAGTAGGAAACTTAATTCTCTACAAAAAAGATCTCTTAACATTTTGCCATAGCTCGCTTCGTTTCCGAGATATTTGCAGATATATCTCAAGGGAAGGGGCCTGACGGACATATTTCGAGATATTTCTTCTTCTTGTTGTTCTTCTTCTGCACAGCTAAGCTGGAAGTGGCATTTGCAGCTCGCACTAGTGCAGAGTTATCTCAAAGAAAGGGGCCACGGTGTTTCTGTATCTCTATTATGTTGGTGCGGCTTCGGAACTTTTAAATATCTCGATATATCTCGAGAACTACGCTTCTGATCAAAAAATATCATAGAACATAAATTGTAGGAAACATAATTCTCTACAAAAAAGGTCTCTTAACATTTTGCCATAGCTCGCTTCGTTTCCGAGATATTTGCAGATATATCTCAAGGGAAGGAGCCTGACGGACATATTTCGAGATATTTCTTCTTCTTGTTGTTCTTCTTCTGCACAGCTAAGCTGGAAGTGGCATTTGCAGCTCGCAATAGTGCAGAGTTATCTCTAAGAAAGGGGCCACGGTGTTTCTGTATCTCTATTATGTTGGTGCGGCTTCGGAACTTTTAAATAACTCGATATATCTCCAAAACTACGCTTCTGATCAAAAAATATCATAGAACATAAATTGTAGGAAACATAATTCTCTACAAAAAACGTCTCTCAACATTTTGCCATAGCTCGCTTCGTTTCCGAGATATTTGCAGATATATCTCAAGGGAAGGGGCCTGACGGACATATTTCGAGATATTTCTTCTTCTTGTTGTTCTTCTTCTGCACAGCTAAGCTGGAAGTGGCATTTCCAGCTCGCAATCGTGCAGAGTTATCTCAAAGAACGGGGCCACGGTGTTTCTGTATCTCTATTATGTTGGTGCGGCTTCGGAACTTTTAAATATCTTGATATATCTCGAGAACTACGCCTCTGATCGAAAAATATCATAGAACGTAAAAAGTAGCCAACTTAATTCTCTACAAAAAAGGTCTCTTAACATTTTGCCATAGCTCGCTTCGTTTCCGAGATATTTGCAGATTTATCTCAAGGGAAGGGGCCTGACGGACATATTTCGAGATATTTCTTCTTCTTGTTGTTGTTCTTCTGCACAGCTAAGCTGGAAGTGGCATTTGCAGCGCGCAATAGTGCAGAGTTATCTCGAAGAAAGGGGCCACGGTGTTTCTGTATCTCTATTATGTTGGTGCGGCTTTGGAACTTTTAAATATCTTGATACATCTCGAGAACTACGCATCTGATCAAAAAATATCATAGAAGATAAAAAGTAGGAAACTTAATTCTCTACAAAAAAGGTCTCTTAACATTTCGCCATAGCTCGCTTCGTTTCCGAGATATTTGCAGATTTATCTCAAGGGAAGGGGCCTGTCGGACATATTTCGAGATATTTCTTCTTCTTGTTGTTCTTCTTCTGCACAGCTAAGCTGGAAGTGGCATTTGCGGCTCGCACTAGTGCAGAGTTATCTCAAAGAAAGGGGCCACGGTGTTTCTGTATCTCTATTATGTTGGTGCGGCTTCGGAACTTTTAAATATCTCGATATATCTCGAAAACTACGCTTCTGATCAAAAAATATCATAGAACATAAATTGTAGGAAACATAATTCTCTACAAAAAACGTCTCTTAACATTTTGCCATAGCTCGCTTCGTTTCCGAGATATTTGCAGATTCAGCTCAAAGGAACGGGCCTGACGGACATATTTCGAGATACTTCTTCTTCTTGTTGCTCTTCCTCTGCACAGCTAAGCTGGAAGTGGCATTTGCAGCTCGCAATAGTGCAGAGTTATCTCAAAGAAAGGGGCCACGGTGTTTCTGTATCTCTATTATGTTGGTGCGGCTTCGGAACTTTTAAATATCTTGATATATCTCGAGAACTACGCATCTGATCAAAAAATATCATAGAACATAAGAAGTAGGAAACTTAATTCTCTACAAAAAAGGTCTCTTAACATTTCGCCATAGCTCGCTTCGTTTCCGAGATATTTGCAGATTTATCTCAAGGGAAGGGGCCTGTCGGACATATTTCGAGATATTTCTTCTTCTTGTTGTTCTTCTTCTGCACAGCTGAGCTGGAAGTGGCATTTGCAGGTCGCAATAGTGCAGAGTTATCTCAAAGAAAGGGGCCACGGTGTTTCTGTATCTCTATTATGTTGGTGCGGCTTCGGAACTTTTAAATATCTCGATATATCTCGAAAACTACGCTTCTGATTAAAAAATATCATAGAACATAAATTGTAGGAAACATAATTCTCTACAAAAAACGTCTCTTAACATTTTGCCATAGCTCGCTTCGTTTCCGAGATATTTGCAGATTCAGCTCAAAGGAACTGGCCTGACGGACATATTTCGAGATATTTCTTCTTCTTGTTGTTCTTCCTCTGCACAGCTAAGCTGGAAGTGGCATTTGCAGCTCGCACTAGTGCAGAGTTATCTCAAAGAAAGGGGCCACGGTGTTTCTGTATCTCTGTTATGTTGGTGCGGCTTCGGAACTTTTAAATATCTCGATATATCTCGAGAACTACGCTTCTGATCAAAAAATATCATAGAACATAAATTGTAGGAAACATAATTCTCTACAAAAAAGGTCTCTTAACATTTTGCCATAGCTCGCTTCGTTTCCGAGATATTTGCAGATATATCTCAAGGGAAGGAGCCTGACGGACATATTTCGAGATATTTCTTCTTCTTGTTGTTCTTCTTCTGCACAGCTAAGCTGGAAGTGGCATTTGCAGCTCGCAATAGTGCAGAGTTATCTCTAAGAAAGGGGCCACGGTGTTTCTGTATCTCTATTATGTTGGTGCGGCTTCGGAACTTTTAAATAACTCGATATATCTCCAAAACTACGCTTCTGATCAAAAAATATCATAGAACATAAATTGTAGGAAACATAATTCTCTACAAAAAACGTCTCTCAACATTTTGCCATAGCTCGCTTCGTTTCCGAGATATTTGCAGATATATCTCAAGGGAAGGGGCCTGACGGACATATTTCGAGATATTTCTTCTTCTTGTTGTTCTTCTTCTGCACAGCTAAGCTGGAAGTGGCATTTCCAGCTCGCAATCGTGCAGAGTTATCTCAAAGAACGGGGCCACGGTGTTTCTGTATCTCTATTATGTTGGTGCGGCTTCGGAACTTTTAAATATCTTGATATATCTCGAGAACTACGCCTCTGATCGAAAAATATCATAGAACGTAAAAAGTAGCCAACTTAATTCTCTACAAAAAAGGTCTCTTAACATTTTGCCATAGCTCGCTTCGTTTCCGAGATATTTGCAGATTTATCTCAAGGGAAGGGGCCTGACGGACATATTTCGAGATATTTCTTCTTCTTGTTGTTGTTCTTCTGCACAGCTAAGCTGGAAGTGGCATTTGCAGCGCGCAATAGTGCAGAGTTATCTCGAAGAAAGGGGCCACGGTGTTTCTGTATCTCTATTATGTTGGTGCGGCTTCGGAACTTTTAAATATCTTGATATATCTCGAGAACTACGCATCTGATCAAAAAATATCATAGAACATAAGAAGTAGGAAACTTAATTCTCTACAAAAAAGGTCTCTTAACATTTCGCCATAGCTCGCTTCGTTTCCGAGATATTTGCAGATTTATCTCAAGGGAAGGGGCCTGTCGGACATATTTCGAGATATTTCTTCTTCTTGTTGTTCTTCTTCTGCACAGCTGAGCTGGAAGTGGCATTTGCAGGTCGCAATAGTGCAGAGTTATCTCAAAGAAAGGGGCCACGGTGTTTCTGTATCTCTATTATGTTGGTGCGGCTTCGGAACTTTTAAATATCTCGATATATCTCGAAAACTACGCTTCTGATTAAAAAATATCATAGAACATAAATTGTAGGAAACATAATTCTCTACAAAAAACGTCTTTTAACATTTTGCCATAGCTCGCTTCGTTTCCGAGATATTTGCAGATTCAGCTCAAAGGAACTGGCCTGACGGACATATTTCGAGATATTTCTTCTTCTTGTTGTTCTTCCTCTGCACAGCTAAGCTGGAAGTGGCATTTGCAGCTCGCAATAGTGCAGAGTTATCTCAAAGAAAGGGGCCACGGTGTTTCTGTAGCTCTATTATGTTGTTGCGGCTTCGAAACTTTTAAATATCTTGATATATCTCGAGAACTACGCATCTGATCAAAAAAAATCATAGAACATAAATTGTAGGAAACATAATTCTCTACAAAAAAGGTATCTTAACATTTTGCCATAGCTCGCTTCGTTTCCGAGATATTTGCAGATATATCTCAAGGGAAGGGGCCTGCCGGACATATTTCGAGATATTTCTTCTTCTTGTTGTTCTTCTTCTGCACAGCTAAGCTGGAAGTGGCATTTACAGCTCGCAATAGTGCAGAGTTATCTCAAAGAAAGGGGCCACGGTGTTTCTGTATCTCTATTATGTTGGTGCTGCTTCGGAACTTTTAAATATCTTGATATATCTCGAGAACTACGCATCTGATCAAAAAATATCATAGAACATAAAAAGTAGGAAACTTAATTCGCTACAAAAAAGGTCTCTTAACATTTTGCCATAGCTCGCTTCGTTCCCGAGATATTTGCAGATTTATCTCAAGGGAAGGGGCCTGACGGACATATTTCGAGATATTTCTTCTTCTTGTTGTTCTTCTTCTGCACAGCTAAGCTGGAAGTGGCATTTGCGGCTCGCACTAGTGCAGAGTTATCTCAAAGAAAGGGGCCACGGTGTTTCTGTATCTCTATTATGTTGGTGCGGCTTCGGAACTTTTAAATATCTCGATATATCTCGAGAACTACGCGTCTGATCGAAAAATATCATAGAACATAAAAAGTAGGAAACTTAATTCTCTACAAAAAAGGTCTCTTAACATTTTGCCATAGCTCGCTTCGTTTCCGAGATATTTGCAGATTTATTTCAAGGGAAGGGGCCTGACGGACATATTTCGAGATATTTCTTCTTCTTGTTGTTCTTCTTCTGCACAGCTAAGCTGGAAGTGGCATTTGCGGCTCGCACTAGTGCAGAGTTATCTCAAAGAAAGGGGCCACGGTGTTTCTGTATCTCTATTATGTTGGTGCGGCTTCGGAACTTTTAAATATCTCGATATATCTCGAAAACTACGCTTCTGATCAAAAAATATCATAGAACATAAATTGTAGGAAACATAATTCTCTACAAAAAACGTCTCTTAACATTTTGCCATAGCTCGCTTCGTTTCCGAGATATTTGCAGATTCAGCTCAAAGGAACGGGCCTGACGGACATATTTCGAGATACTTCTTCTTCTTGTTGCTCTTCCTCTGCACAGCTAAGCTGGAAGTGGCATTTGCAGCTCGCAATAGTGCAGAGTTATCTCAAAGAAAGGGGCCACGGTGTTTCTGTATCTCTATTATGTTGGTGCGGCTTCGGAACTTTTAAATATCTTGATATATCTCGAGAACTACGCATCTGATCAAAAAATATCATAGAACATAAGAAGTAGGAAACTTAATTCTCTACAAAAAAGGTCTCTTAACATTTCGCCATAGCTCGCTTCGTTTCCGAGATATTTGCAGATTTATCTCAAGGGAAGGGCCTGTCGGACATATTTCGAGATATTTCTTCTTCTTGTTGTTCTTCTTCTGCACAGCTGAGCTGGAAGTGGCATTTGCAGGTCGCAATAGTGCAGAGTTATCTCAAAGAAAGGGGCCACGGTGTTTCTGTATCTCTATTATGTTGGTGCGGCTTCGGAACTTTTAAATATCTCGATATATCTCGAAAACTACGCTTCTGATTAAAAAATATCATAGAACATAAATTGTAGGAAACATAATTCTCTACAAAAAACGTCTCTTAACATTTTGCCATAGCTCGCTTCGTTTCCGAGATATTTGCAGATTCAGCTCAAAGGAACTGGCCTGACGGACATATTTCGAGATATTTCTTCTTCTTGTTGTTCTTCCTCTGCACAGCTAAGCTGGAAGTGGCATTTGCAGCTCGCAATAGTGCAGAGTTATCTCAAAGAAAGGGGCCACGGTGTTTCTGTATCTCTATTATGTTGTTGCGGCTTCGAAACTTTTAAATATCTTGATATATCTCGAGAACTACGCATCTGATCAAAAAAAATCATAGAACATAAATTGTAGGAAACATAATTCTCTACAAAAAAGGTATCTTAACATTTTGCCATAGCTCGCTTCGTTTCCGAGATATTTGCAGATATATCTCAAGGGAAGGGGCCTGCCGGACATATTTCGAGTTATTTCTTCTTCTTGTTGTTCTTCTTCTGCACAGCTAAGCTGGAAGTGGCATTTACAGCTCGCAATAGTGCAGAGTTATCTCAAAGAAAGGGGCCACGGTGTTTCTGTATCTCTATTATGTTGGTGCTGCTTCGGAACTTTTAAATATCTTGATATATCTCGAGAACTACGCATCTGATCAAAAAATATCATAGAACATAAAAAGTAGGAAACTTAATTCTCTACAAAAAAGGTCTCTTAACATTTTGCCATAGCTCGCTTCGTTCCCGAGATATTTGCAGATTTATCTCAAGGGAAGGGGCCTGACGGACATATTTCGAGATATTTCTTCTTCTTGTTGTTCTTCTTCTGCACAGCTAAGCTGGAAGTGGCATTTGCGGCTCGCACTAGTGCAGAGTTATCTCAAAGAAAGGGGCCACGGTGTTTCTGTATCTCTATTATGTTGGTGCGGCTTCGGAACTTTTAAATATCTCGATATATCTCGAGAACTACGCGTCTGATCGAAAAATATCATAGAACATAAAAAGTAGGAAACTTAATTCTCTACAAAAAAGGTCTCTTAACATTTTGCCATAGCTCGCTTCGTTTCCGAGATATTTGCAGATTTATTTCAAGGGAAGGGGCCTGACGGACATATTTCGAGATATTTCTTCTTCTTGTTGTTCTTCTTCTGCACAGCTAAGCTGGAAGTGGCATTTGCGGCTCGCACTAGTGCAGAGTTATCTCAAAGAAAGGAGCCACGGTGTTTCTGTATCTCTATTATCTTGGTGCGGCTTCGGAACTTTTAAATATCTCGATATATCTCGAAAACTACGCTTCTGATCGAAAAATATCATAGACCATAAATTGTAGGAAACATAATTCTCTACAAAAAACGTCTCTTAATATTTTGCCATAGCTCGCTTCGTTTCCGGGATATTTGCAGATTCAGCTCAAAGGAACGGGCCTGACGGACATATTTCGAGATACTTCTTCTTCTTGTTGTTCTTCCTCTGCACAGCTAAGCTGGAAGTGGCATTTGCAGCTCGCAATAGTGCAGAGTTATCTAGAAGGAAGGGGCCACGGTGTTTCTGTATCTCTATTATGTTGGTGCGGCTTCGGAACTTTTAAATATCTTGATATATCTCGAGAACTACGCATCTGATCAAAAAATATCATAGAACATAAAAAGTAGGAAACTTAATTCTCTACAAAAAAGATCTCTTAACATTTTGCCATAGCTCGCTTCGTTTCCGAGATATTTGCAGATATATCTCAAGGGAAGGGGCCTGACGGACATATTTCGAGATATTTCTTCTTCTTGTTGTTCTTCTTCTGCACAGCTAAGCTGGAAGTGGCATTTGCAGCTCGCACTAGTGCAGAGTTATCTCAAAGAAAGGGGCCACGGTGTTTCTGTATCTCTATTATGTTGGTGCGGCTTCGGAACTTTTAAATATCTCGATATATCTCGAAAACTACGCTTCTGATTAAAAAATATCATAGAACATAAATTGTAGGAAACATAATTCTCTACAAAAAACGTCTCTTAACATTTTGCCATAGCTCGCTTCGTTTCCGAGATATTTGCAGATTCAGCTCAAAGGAACTGGCCTGACGGACATATTTCGAGATATTTCTTCTTCTTGTTGTTCTTCCTCTGCACAGCTAAGCTGGAAGTGGCATTTGCAGCTCGCAATAGTGCAGAGTTATCTCAAAGAAAGGGGCCACGGTGTTTCTGTATCTCTATTATGTTGGTGCTGCTTCGGAACTTTTAAATATCTTGATATATCTCGAGAACTACGCATCTGATCAAAAAATATCATAGAACATAAAAAGTAGGAAACTTAATTCTCTACAAAAAAGGTCTCTTAACATTTTGCCATAGCTCGCTTCGTTCCCGAGATATTTGCAGATTTATCTCAAGGGAAGGGGCCTGACGGACATATTTCGAGATATTTCTTCTTCTTGTTGTTCTTCTTCTGCACAGCTAAGCTGGAAGTGGCATTTGCGGCTCGCACTAGTGCAGAGTTATCTCAAAGAAAGGGGCCACGGTGTTTCTGTATCTCTATTATGTTGGTGCGGCTTCGGAACTTTTAAATATCTCGATATATCTCGAGAACTACGCGTCTGATCGAAAAATATCATAGAACATAAAAAGTAGGAAACTTAATTCTCTACAAAAAAGGTCTCTTAACATTTTGCCATAGCTCGCTTCGTTTCCGAGATATTTGCAGATTTATTTCAAGGGAAGGGGCCTGACGGACATATTTCGAGATATTTCTTCTTCTTGTTGTTCTTCTTCTGCACAGCTGAGCTGGAAGTGGCATTTGCGGCTCGCACTAGTGCAGAGTTATCTCAAAGAAAGGAGCCACGGTGTTTCTGTATCTCTATTATCTTGGTGCGGCTTCGGAACTTTTAAATATCTCGATATATCTCGAAAACTACGCTTCTGATCGAAAAATATCATAGACCATAAATTGTAGGAAACATAATTCTCTACAAAAAACGTCTCTTAATATTTTGCCATAGCTCGCTTCGTTTCCGGGATATTTGCAGATTCAGCTCAAAGGAACGGGCCTGACGGACATATTTCGAGATACTTCTTCTTCTTGTTGTTCTTCCTCTGCACAGCTAAGCTGGAAGTGGCATTTGCAGCTCGCAATAGTGCAGAGTTATCTAGAAGGAAGGGGCCACGGTGTTTCTGTATCTCTATTATGTTGGTGCGGCTTCGGAACTTTTAAATATCTTGATATATCTCGAGAACTACGCATCTGATCAAAAAATATCATAGAACATAAAAAGTAGGAAACTTAATTCTCTACAAAAAAGATCTCTTAACATTTTGCCATAGCTCGCTTCGTTTCCGAGATATTTGCAGATATATCTCAAGGGAAGGGGCCTGACGGACATATTTCGAGATATTTCTTCTTCTTGTTGTTCTTCTTCTGCACAGCTAAGCTGGAAGTGGCATTTGCAGCTCGCACTAGTGCAGAGTTATCTCAAAGAAAGGGGCCACGGTGTTTCTGTATCTCTATTATGTTGGTGCGGCTTCGGAACTTTTAAATATCTCGATATATCTCGAGAACTACGCTTCTGATCAAAAAATATCATAGAACATAAATTGTAGGAAACATAATTCTCTACAAAAAAGGTCTCTTAACATTTTGCCATAGCTCGCTTCGTTTCCGAGATATTTGCAGATATATCTCAAGGGAAGGAGCCTGACGGACATATTTCGAGATATTTCTTCTTCTTGTTGTTCTTCTTCTGCACAGCTAAGCTGGAAGTGGCATTTGCAGCTCGCAATAGTGCAGAGTTATCTCTAAGAAAGGGGCCACGGTGTTTCTGTATCTCTATTATGTTGGTGCGGCTTCGGAACTTTTAAATATCTTGATATATCTCGAGAACTACGCATCTGATCAAAAAATATCATAGAAGATAAAAAGTAGGAAACTTAATTCTCTACAAAAAAGGTCTCTTAACATTTCGCCATAGCTCGCTTCGTTTCCGAGATATTTGCAGATTTATCTCAAGGGAAGGGGCCTGTCGGACATATTTCGAGATATTTCTTCTTCTTGTTGTTCTTCTTCTGCACAGCTAAGCTGGAAGTGGCATTTGCGGCTCGCACTAGTGCAGAGTTATCTCAAAGAAAGGGGCCACGGTGTTTCTGTATCTCTATTATGTTGGTGCGGCTTCGGAACTTTTAAATATCTCGATATATCTCGAAAACTACGCTTCTGATCAAAAAATATCATAGAACATAAATTGTAGGAAACATAATTCTCTACAAAAAACGTCTCTTAACATTTTGCCATAGCTCGCTTCGTTTCCGAGATATTTGCAGATATATCTCAAGGGAAGGGGCCTGACGGACATATTTCGAGATATTTCTTCTTCTTGTTGTTCTTCTTCTGCACAGCTAAGCTGGAAGTGGCATTTGCAGCTCGCTATAGTGCAGAGTTATCTCTAAGAAAGGGGCCACGGTGTATCTGTATCTCTATTATGTTGGTGCGGCTTCGGAACTTTTAAATATCTTGATATATCTCGAGAACCACGCATCTGATCAAAAAATATCATAGAACATAAAAAGTAGGAAACTTAATTCGCTACAAAAACGGTCTCTTAACATTTTGCCATAGCTCGCTTCGTTTCCGAGATATTTGCAGATTTATCTCAAGGGAAGGGGCCTGACGGACATATTTCGAGATATTTCTTCTTCTTGTTGTTCTTCTTCTGCACAGCTGAGCTGGAAGTGGCATTTGCAGGTCGCAATAGTGCAGAGTTATCTCAAAGAAAGGGGCCACGGTGTTTCTGTATCTCTATTATGTTGGTGCGGCTTCGGAACTTTTAAATATCTCGATATATCTCGAAAACTACGCTTCTGATCAAAAAATATCATAGACCATAAATTGTAGGAAACATTATTCTCTACAAAAAAGGTCTCTTAACATTTTGCCATAGCTCGCTTCGTTTCCGAGATATTTGCAGATTTATCTCAAGGGAAGGGGCCTGTCGGACATATTTCGAGATATTTCTTCTTCTTGTTGTTCTTCTTCTGCACAGCTAAGCTGGAAGTGGCATTTGCGGCTCGAACTAGTGCAGAGTTATCTCAAAGAAAGGGGCCACGGTGTTTCTGTATCTCTATTATGTTGGTGCGGCTTCGGAACTTTTAAATATCTTGATATATCTCGAGAACTACGCATCTGATCAAAAAATATCATAGAACATAAAAAGTAGGAAACTTAATTCTCTACAAAAAAGGTCTCTTAACATTTTGCCATAGCTCGCTTCGTTTCCGAGATATTTGCAGATTTATCTCAAGGGAAGGGGCCTGACGGACATATTTCGGGATATTTCTTCTTCTTGTTGTTCTTCTTCTGCACAGCTAAGCTGGAAGTGGCATTTGCGGCTCGCACTAGTGCAGAGTTATCTCAAAGAAAGGGGCCACGGTGTTTCTGTATCTCTATTATGTTGGTGCGGCTTCGGAACTTTTAAATATCTCGATATATCTCGAAAACTACGCTTCTGATCAAAAAATATCATAGAACATAAATTGTAGGAAACATAATTCTCTACAAAAAACGTCTCTTAACATTTTGCCATAGCTCGCTTCGTTTCCGAGATATTTGCAGATATATCTCAAGGGAAGGGGCCTGACGGACATATTTCGAGATATTTCTTCTTCTTGTTGTTCTTCTTCTGCACAGCTAAGCTGGAAGTGGCATTTGCAGCTCGCTATAGTGCAGAGTTATCTCTAAGAAAGGGGCCACGGTGTATCTGTATCTCTATTATGTTGGTGCGGCTTCGGAACTTTTAAATATCTTGATATATCTCGAGAACCACGCATCTGATCAAAAAATATCATAGAACATAAAAAGTAGGAAACTTAATTCTCTACAAAAACGGTCTCTTAACATTTTGCCATAGCTCGCTTCGTTTCCGAGATATTTGCAGATTTATCTCAAGGGAAGGGGCCTGACGGACATATTTCGAGATATTTCTTCTTCTTGTTGTTCTTCTTCTGCACAGCTGAGCTGGAAGTGGCATTTGCAGGTCGCAATAGTGCAGAGTTATCTCAAAGAAAGGGGCCACGGTGTTTCTGTATCTCTATTATGTTGGTGCGGCTTCGGAACTTTTAAATATCTCGATATATCTCGAAAACTACGCTTCTGATCAAAAAATATCATAGACCATAAATTGTAGGAAACATTATTCTCTACAAAAAAGGTCTCTTAACATTTTGCCATAGCTCGCTTCGTTTCCGAGATATTTGCAGATTTATCTCAAGGGAAGGGGCCTGTCGGACATATTTCGAGATATTTCTTCTTCTTGTTGTTCTTCTTCTGCACAGCTAAGCTGGAAGTGGCATTTGCGGCTCGAACTAGTGCAGAGTTATCTCAAAGAAAGGGGCCACGGTGTTTCTGTATCTCTATTATGTTGGTGCGGCTTCGGAACTTTTAAATATCTTGATATATCTCGAGAACTACGCATCTGATCAAAAAATATCATAGAACATAAAAAGTAGGAAACTTAATTCTCTACAAAAAAGGTCTCTTAACATTTTGCCATAGCTCGCTTCGTTTCCGAGATATTTGCAGATTTATCTCAAGGGAAGGGGCCTGACGGACATATTTCGGGATATTTCTTCTTCTTGTTGTTCTTCTTCTGCACAGCTGAGCTGGAAGTGGCATTTGCAGGTCGCAATAGTGCAGAGTTATCTCAAAGAAAGGGGCCACGGTGTTTCTGTATCTCTATTATGTTGGTGCGGCTTCGGAACTTTTAAATATCTCGATATATCTCGAAAACTACGCTTCTGATCAAAAAATATCATAGAATATAAATTGTAGGAAACATAATTCTCTACAAAAAACGTCTCTTAACATTTTGCCATAGCTCGCTTCGTTTCCGAGATATTTGCAGATTCAGCTCAAAGGAACTGGCCTGACGGACATATTTCGAGATATTTCTTCTTCTTGTTGTTCTTCCTCTGCACAGCTAAGCTGGAAGTGGCATTTGCAGCTCGCAATAGTGCAGAGTTATCTCAAAGAAAGGGGCCACGGTGTTTCTGTATCTCTATTATGTTGGTGCGGCTTCGGAACTTTTAAATATCTTGATATATCTCGAGAACTACGCATCTGATCAAAAAATATCATAGAAGATAAATTGTAGGAAACATAATTCTCTACAAAAAAGGTATCTTAACATTTTGCCATAGCTCGCTTCGTTTCCGAGATATTTGCAGATATATCTCAAGGGAAGGGGCCTGCCGGACATATTTCGAGATATTTCTTCTTCTTGTTGTTCTTCTTCTGCACAGCTAAGCTGGAAGTGGCATTTACAGCTCGCAATAGTGCAGAGTTATCTCAAAGAAAGGGGCCACGGTGTTTCTGTATCTCTATTATGTTGGTGCGGCTTCGGAACTTTTAAATATCTCGATATATCTCGAAAACTACGCTTCTGATCAAAAAATATCATAGAACATAAATTGTAGGAAACATAATTCTCTACAAAAAACGTCTCTTAACATTTTGCCATAGCTCGCTTCGTTTCCGAGATATTTGCAGATATATCTCAAGGGAAGGGGCCTGACGGACATATTTCGAGATATTTCTTCTTCTTGTTGTTCTTCTTCTGCACAGCTAAGCTGGAAGTGGCATTTGCAGCTCGCTATAGTGCAGAGTTATCTCTAAGAAAGGGGCCACGGTGTATCTGTATCTCTATTATGTTGGTGCGGCTTCGGAACTTTTAAATATCTTGATATATCTCGAGAACCACGCATCTGATCAAAAAATATCATAGAACATAAAAAGTAGGAAACTTAATTCTCTACAAAAATGGTCTCTTAACATTTTGCCATAGCTCGCTTCGTTTCCGAGATATTTGCAGATTTATCTCAAGGGAAGGGGCCTGACGGACATATTTCGAGATATTTCTTCTTCTTGTTGTTCTTCTTCTGCACAGCTGAGCTGGAAGTGGCATTTGCAGGTCGCAATAGTGCAGAGTTATCTCAAAGAAAGGGGCCACGGTGTTTCTGTATCTCTATTATGTTGGTGCGGCTTCGGAACTTTTAAATATCTCGATATATCTCGAAAACTACGCTTCTGATCAAAAAATATCATAGACCATAAATTGTAGGAAACATTATTCTCTACAAAAAAGGTCTCTTAACATTTTGCCATAGCTCGCTTCGTTTCCGAGATATTTGCAGATTTATCTCAAGGGAAGGGGCCTGTCGGACATATTTCGAGATATTTCTTCTTCTTGTTGTTCTTCTTCTGCACAGCTAAGCTGGAAGTGGCATTTGCGGCTCGAACTAGTGCAGAGTTATCTCAAAGAAAGGGGCCACGGTGTTTCTGTATCTCTATTATGTTGGTGCGGCTTCGGAACTTTTAAATATCTTGATATATCTCGAGAACTACGCATCTGATCAAAAAATATCATAGAACATAAAAAGTAGGAAACTTAATTCTCTACAAAAAAGGTCTCTTAACATTTTGCCATAGCTCGCTTCGTTTCCGAGATATTTGCAGATTTATCTCAAGGGAAGGGGCCTGACGGACATATTTCGGGATATTTCTTCTTCTTGTTGTTCTTCTTCTGCACAGCTGAGCTGGAAGTGGCATTTGCAGGTCGCAATAGTGCAGAGTTATCTCAAAGAAAGGGGCCACGGTGTTTCTGTATCTCTATTATGTTGGTGCGGCTTCGGAACTTTTAAATATCTCGATATATCTCGAAAACTACGCTTCTGATCAAAAAATATCATAGAATATAAATTGTAGGAAACATAATTCTCTACAAAAAACGTCTCTTAACATTTTGCCATAGCTCGCTTCGTTTCCGAGATATTTGCAGATTCAGCTCAAAGGAACTGGCCTGACGGACATATTTCGAGATATTTCTTCTTCTTGTTGTTCTTCCTCTGCACAGCTAAGCTGGAAGTGGCATTTGCAGCTCGCAATAGTGCAGAGTTATCTCAAAGAAAGGGGCCACGGTGTTTCTGTATCTCTATTATGTTGGTGCGGCTTCGGAACTTTTAAATATCTTGATATATCTCGAGAACTACGCATCTGATCAAAAAATATCATAGAAGATAAATTGTAGGAAACATAATTCTCTACAAAAAAGGTATCTTAACATTTTGCCATAGCTCGCTTCGTTTCCGAGATATTTGCAGATATATCTCAAGGGAAGGGGCCTGCCGGACATATTTCGAGATATTTCTTCTTCTTGTTGTTCTTCTTCTGCACAGCTAAGCTGGAAGTGGCATTTACAGCTCGCAATAGTGCAGAGTTATCTCAAAGAAAGGGGCCACGATGTTTCTGTATCTCTATTATGTTGGTGCTGCTTCGGAACTTTTAAATATCTTGATATATCTCGAGAACTACGCCTCTGATCGAAAAATATAATAGAACATAAAAAGTACGAAACTTAATTCTCTACAAAAAAGGTCTCTTAACATTTTGCCATAGCTCGCTTCGTTTCCGAGATATTTGCAGATTTATCTCAAGGGAAGGGGCCTGACGCACATATTTCGAGATATTTCTTCTTCTTGTTGTTCTTCTTCTGCACAGCTAAGCTGGAAGTGGCATTTGCAGCGCGCAATAGTGCAGAGTTATCTCAAAGAAAGGGGCCACGGTGTTTCTGTATCTGTATTATGTTGGTCCGGCTTCGGAACTTTTAAATATCTCGATATATCTCGAAAACTACGCTTCTGATCAAAAAATATCATAGAAAATAAATTGTAGGAAACATAATTCTCTACAAAAAACGTCTCTTAACATTTTGCCATAGCTCGCTTCGTTTCCGAGATATTTGCAGATTCAGCTCAAAGGAACGGGCCTGACGGACATATTTCGAGATACTTCTTCTTCTTGTTGTTCTTCCTCTGCACAGCTAAGCTGGAAGTGGCATTTGCAGCTCGCAATAGTGCAGAGTTATCTCAAAGAATGGGGCCACGGTGTTTCTGTATCTCTATTATGTTGGTGCGGCTTCGGAACTTTTAAATATCTTGATATATCTCGAGAACTACGCATCTGATCAAAAAATATCATAGAACATAAAAAGTGGGAAACTTAATTCTCTACAAAAAAGGTCTCTTAACATTTTGCCATAGCTCGCTTCGTTTCCGAGATATTTGCAGATTTATCTCAAGGGAAGGGGCCTGACGGACATATTTCGAGATATTTCTTCTTCTTGTTGTTCTTCTTCTGCACAGCTGAGCTGGAAGTGGCATTTGCAGGTCGCAATAGTGCAGAGTTATCTCAAAGAAAGGGGCCACGGTGTTTCTGTATCTCTATTATGTTGGTGCGGCTTCGGAACTTTTAAATATCTTGATATATCTCGAGAACTACGCATCTGATCAAAAAATATCATAGAACGTAAATTGTAGGAAACATTATTCTCTACAAAAAAGGTCTCTTAACATTTTGCCATAGCTCGCTTCGTTTCCGAGATATTTGCAGATTTATCTCAAGGGAAGGGTCCTGATGGACATATTTCGAGATATTTCTTCTTCTTGTTGTTCTTCTTCTGCACAGCTAAACTGGAAGTGGCATTTCCAGCTCGCAATAGTGCAGAGTTATCTCAAAGGAAGGGGCCACGGTGTTTCTGTATCTCTATTATGTTGGTGCGGCTTCGGAACTTTTAAATATCTTGATATATCTCGAGAACTACGCATCTGATCAAAAAATATCATAGAACATAAAAAGTAAGAAACTTAATTCTCTACAAAAAAGGTCTCTTAACATTTTGCCATAGCTCGCTTCGTTTCCGAGATATTTGCAGATTTATCTCAAGGGAAGGGGCCTGACGGACATATTTCGAGATATTTCTTCTTCTTGTTGCTCTTCTTCTGCACAGCTGAGCTGGAAGTGGCATTTGCAGGTCGCAATAGTGCAGAGTTATCTCAAAGAAAGGGGCCACGGTGATTCTGTATCTCTATTATGTTGGTGCGGCTTCGGAACTTTTAAATATCTCGATATATCTCGAAAACTACGCTTCTGATCAAAAAATATCATAGAACGTAAATTGTAGGAAACATTATTCTCTACAAAAAAGGTCTCTTAACATTTTGCCATAGCTCGCTTCGTTTCCGAGATATTTGCAGATTTATCTCAAGGGAAGGGTCCTGATGGACATATTTCGAGATATTTCTTCTTCTTGTTGTTCTTCTTCTGCACAGCTAAACTGGAAGTGGCATTTCCAGCTCGCAATCGTGCAGAGTTATCTCAAAGAAAGGGGCCACGGTGTTTCTGTATCTCTATTATGTTGGTGCGGCTTCGGAACTTTTAAATATCTCGATATATCTCGAAAACTACGCTTCTGATCAAAAAATATCATAGAACATAAATTGTAGGAAACATAATTCTCTACAGAAAACGTCTCTTAACATTTTGCCATAGCTCGCTTCGTTTCCGAGATATTTGCAGATTCAGCTCAAAGGAACTGGCCTGACGGACATATTTCGAGATATTTCTTCTTCTTGTTGTTCTTCCTCTGCACAGCTAAGCTGGAAGTGACATTTGCAGCTCGCAATAGTGCAGAGTTATCTCAAAGAAAGGGGCCAGGGTGTTTCTGTATCTCTATTATGTTGGTGCGGCTTCGGAACTTTTAAATATCTTGATATATCTCGAGAACTACGCATCTGATCAAAAAATATCATAGAACATAAACGGTAGGAAACTTAATTCTCTACAAAAAAGGTCTCTTAACATTTTGCCATAGCTCGCTTCGTTTCCGAGATATTTGCAGATTTATCTCAAGGGAAGGGGCCTGACGGACATATTTCGAGATATTTCTTCTTCTTGTTGTTCTTCTTCTGCACAGCTAAGCTGGAAGTGGCATTTGCGGCTCGCACTAGTGCAGAGTTATCTCAAAGAAAGGGGCCACGGTGTTTCTGTATCCCTATTATGTTGGTGCGGCTTCGGAACTTTTAAATATCTCGATATATCTCGAAAACTACGCTTCTGATCAAAAAATATCATAGAACATAAATTGTAGGAAACATAATTCTCTACAAAAAACGTCTCTTAACATTTTGCCATAGCTCGCTTCGTTTCCGAGATATTTGCAGATTCAGCTCAAAGGAACTGGCCTGACGGACATATTTCGAGATATTTCTTCTTCTTGTTGTTCTTCCTCTGCACAGCTAAGCTGGAAGTGGCATTTGCAGCTCGCAATAGTGCAGAGTTATCTCAAAGAAAGGGGCCACGGTGTTTCTGTATCTCTATTATGTTGGTGCGGCTTCGGAACTTTCAAATATCTTGATATATCTCGAGATCTACGCATCTCATCAAAAAATATCATAGAACATAAAAAGTAGGAAACCTAATTCTCTACAAAAAAGGTGTCTTAACATTTTGCCATAGCTCGCTTCGTTTCCGAGATATTTGCAGATTTATCTCAAGGGAAGGGGCCTGACGGACATATTTCGAGATATTTCTTCTTCTTGTTGTTCTTCTTCTGCACAGCTAAGCTGGAACTGGCATTTGCGGCTCGCACTAGTGCAGAGTTATCTCAAAGAAAGGGGCCACGGTGTTTCTGTATCTCTATTATGTTGGTGCGGCTTCGGAACTTTTAAATATCTTGATATATCTCGAGAACTACGCATCTGATCAAAAAATATCATAGAACATAAAAAGTAGGAAACTTAATTCTCTACAAAAAAGGTCTCTTAACATTTCGCCATAGCTCGCTTCGTTTCCGAGATATTTGCAGATTTATCTCAAGGGAAGGGGCCTGACGGACATATTTCGAGATATTTCTTCTTCTTGTTGTTCTTCTTCTGCACAGCTAAGCTGGAACTGGCATTTGCGGCTCGCACTAGTGCAGAGTTATCTCAAAGAAAGGGGCCACGGTGTTTCTGTATCTCTATTATGTTGGTGCGGCTTCGGAACTTTTAAATATCTCGATGTATCTCGAAAACTACGCTTCTGATCAAAAAATATCATAGAACATAAATTGTAGGAAGCATAATTCTCTACAAAAAAGGTCTCTTAACATTTTGCCATAGCTCGCTTCGTTTCCGAGATATTTGCAGATATATCTCAAGGGAAGGGGCCTGACCGACATATTTCGAGATATTTCTTCTTCTTGTTGTTCTTCTTCTGCACAGCTAAGCTGGAAGTGGCATTTGCGGCTCGCACTAGTGCAGAGTTATCTCAAAGAAAGTGGCCACGGTGTTTCTGTATCCCTATTATGTTGGTGCGGCTTCGGAACTTTTAAATATCTCGATATATCTCGAAAACTACGCTTCTGATCAAAAAATATCATAGAACATAAATTGTAGGAAACATAATTCTCTATAAAAAACGTCTCTTAACATTTTGCCATAGCTCGCTTCGTTTCCGAGATATTTGCAGATTCAGCTCAAAGGAACTGTCCTGACGGACATATTTCGAGATATTTCTTCTTCTTGTTGTTCTTCCTCTGCACAGCTAAGCTGGAAGTGGCATTTGCAGCTCGCAATAGTGCAGAGTTATCTCAAAGAAAGGGGCCACGGTGTTTCTGTATCTCTATTATGTTGGTGCGGCTTCGGAACTTTTAAATATCTTGATATATCTCGAGAACTACGCGTCTGATCAAAAAATATCATAGAACATAAAAAGTAGGAAACATAATTCCATACAAAAAAAGTCTCTTAACATTTTGCCATAGCTCGCTTCGTTTCCGAGATATTTGCAGATTTATCTCAAGGGAAGGGGCCTGACGGACATATTTCGAGATATTTCTTCTTCTTGTTGTTCTTCTTCTGCACAGCTAAGCTGGAAGTGGCATTTGCGGCTCGCACTAGTGCAGATTTATCTCAAAGAAAGGGGCCACGGTGTTTCTGTATCTCTATTATGTTGGTGCGGCTTCGGAACTTTTAAATATCTCGATATATCTCGAAAACTACGCTTCTGATCAAAAAATATCATAGAACATAAATTGTAGGAAACAGAATTCTCTACAAAAAAGGTCTCTTAACATTTTGCCATAGCTCGCTTCGTTTCCGAGATATTGGCAGATATATCTCAAGGGAAGGGGCCTGACGGACATATTTCGAGATATTTCTTCTTCTTGTTGTTCTTCTTCTGCACAGCTAAGCTGGAAGTGGCATTTGCGGCTCGCACTAGTGCAGAGTTATCTCAAAGAAAGGGGCCACGGTGTTTCTGTATCCCTATTATGTTGGTGCGGCTTCGGAACTTTTAAATATCTCGATATATCTCGAAAACTACGCTTCTGATCAAAAAATATCATAGAACATAAATTGTAGCAAACATAATTCTCTACAAAAAACGTCTCTTAACATTTTGCCATAGCTCGCTTCGTTTCCGAGATATTTGCAGATTCAGCTCAAAGGAACTGGCCTGACGGACATATTTCGAGATATTTCTTCTTCTTGTTGTTCTTCCTCTGCACAGCTAAGCTGGAAGTGGCATTTGCAGCTCGCAATAGTGCAGAGTTATCTCAAAGAAAGGGGCCACGGTGTTTCTGTATCTCTATTATGTTGGTGCGGCTTCGGAACTTTTAAATATCTTGATATATCTCGAGAACTACGCATCTGATCAAAAAATATCATAGATCATAAAAAGTAGGAAACTTAATTCTCTACAAAAAAGGTCTCTTAACATTTCGCCATAGCTCGCTTCGTTTCCGAGATATTTGCAGATTTATCTCAAGGGAAGGGGCCTGACGGACATATTTCGAGATATTTCTTCTTCTTGTTGTTCTTCTTCTGCACAGCTAAGCTGGAAGTGGCATTTGCAGCTCGCAATAGTGCAGAGTTATCTCAAAGAAAGGGGCCACGGTGTTTCTGTATCTCTATTATGTTGGTGCGGCTTCGGAACTTTTAAATATCTTGATATATCTCGAGAACTACGCGTCTGATCAAAAAATATCATAGAACATAAAAAGTAGGAAACATAATTCCATACAAAAAAGGGCTCTTCACATTTTGCCGTAGCTCGCTTCGTTTCCGAGATATTTGCAGATTTATCTCAAGGGAAGGGGCCTGACGGACATATTTCGAGATATTTCTTCTTCTTGTTGTTCTTCTTCTGCACAGCTAAGCTGGAAGTGGCATTTGCAGCTCGCAATAGTGCAGAGTTATCTCAAAGAAAGGGGCCACGGTGTTTCTGTATCTCTATTATGTTGGTGCGGCTTCGGAACTTTTAAATACCTCGATATATCTCGAAAACTACGCTTCTGATCAAAAAATATCATAGAACATAAATTGTAGGAAACATAATTCCCTACAAAAAACATCTCTTAACATTTTGCCATAGCTCGCTTCGTTTCCGAGATATTTGCAGATTCAGCTCAAAGGAACTGGCCTGACGGACATATTTCGAGATATTTCTTCTTCTTGTTGTTCTTCCTCTGCACAGCTAAGCTGGAAGTGGCATTTGCAGCTCGCAATAGTGCAGAGTTATCTCAAAGAAAGGGGCCACGGTGTTTCTGTATCTCTATTATGTTCGTGCGGCTTCGGAACTTTTAAATATCTTGATATATCTCGAGAACTACGCATCTGATCAAAAAATATCATACAACATAAAAAGTAGGAAACTTAATTCTCTACAAAAAAGGTCTCTTAACATTTTGCCATAGCTCGCTTCGTTTCCGAGATATTTGCAGATTTATCTCAAGGGAAGGGGCCTGACGGACATATTTCGAGATATTTCTTCTTCTTGTTGTTCTTCTTCTGCACAGCTAAGCTGGAACTGGCATTTGCGGCTCGCACTAGTGCAGAGTTATCTCAAAGAAAGGGGCCACGGTGTTTCTGTATCTCTATTATGTTGGTGCGGCTTCGGAACTTTTAAATATCTCGATGTATCTCGAAATCTACGCTTCTGATAAAAAAATATCATAGAACATAAATTGTAGGAAGCATAATTCTCTACAAAAAAGGTCTCTTAACATTTTGCCATAGCTCGCTTCGTTTCCGAGATATTTGCAGATATATCTCAAGGGAAGGGGCCTGACCGACATATTTCGAGATATTTCTTCTTCTTGTTGTTCTTCTTCTGCACAGCTAAGCTGGAAGTGGCATTTGCGGCTCGCACTAGTGCAGAGTTATCTCAAAGAAAGGGGCCACGGTGTTTCTGTATCCCTATTATGTTGGTGCGGCTTCGGAACTTTTAAATATCTCGATATATCTCGAAAACTACGCTTCTGATCAAAAAATATCATAGAACATAAATTGTAGGAAACATAATTCTCTATAAAAAACGTCTCTTAACATTTTGCCATAGCTCGCTTCGTTTCCGAGATATTTGCAGATTCAGCTCAAAGGAACTGGCCTGACGGACATATTTCGAGATATTTCTTCTTCTTGTTGTCCTTCTTCTGCACAGCTAAGCTGGAAGTGGCATTTACAGCTCGCAATCGTGCAGAGTTATCTCAAAGAAAGGGGCCACGGTGTTTCTGTATCTCTATTATGTTGGTGCGGCTTCGGAACTTTTAAATATCTTGATATATCTCGAGAACTACGCATCTGATCAAAAAATATCATAGAATATAAAAAGTAGGAAACTTAATTCTCTACAAAAAAGGTCTCTTAACATTTCGCCATAGCTCGCTTCGTTTCCGAGATATTTGCAGATTTATCTCAAGGGAAGGGGCCTGACGGACATATTTCGAGATATTTCTTCTTCTTGTTGTTCTTCTTCTGCACAGCTAAGCTGGAAGTGGCATTTGCGGCTCGCACTAGTGCAGAGTTATCTCAAAGAAAGGGGCCACGGTGTTTCTGTATCCCTATTATGTTGGTGCGGCTTCGGAACTTTTAAATACCTCGATATATCTCGAAAACTACGCTTCTGATCAAAAAATATCATAGAACATAAATTGTAGGAAACATAATTCCCTACAAAAAACATCTCTTAACATTTTGCCATAGCTCGCATCGTTTCCGAGATATTTGCAGATATATCTCAAGGGAAGGGGCCTGACCGACATATTTCGAGATATTTCTTCTTCTTGTTGTTCTTCTTCTGCACAGCTAAGCTGGAAGTGGCATTTGCGGCTCGCACTAGTGCAGAGTTATGTCAAAGAAAGGGGCCACGGTGTTTCTGTATCCCTATTATGTTGGTGCGGCTTCGGAACTTTTAAATATCTCGATATATCTCGAAAACTACGCTTCTGATCAAAAAATATCATAGAACATAAATTGTAGGAAACATAATTCTCTATAAGAAACGTCTCTTAACATTTTGCCATAGCTCGCTTCGTTTCCGAGATATTTGCAGATTCAGCTCAAAGGAACTGGCCTGACGGACATATTTCGAGATATTTCTTCTTCTTGTTGTCCTTCTTCTGCACAGCTAAGCTGGAAGTGGCATTTACAGCTCGCAATCGTGCAGAGTTATCTCAAAGAAAGGGGCCACGGTGTTTCTGTATCTCTATTATGTTGGTGCGGCTTCGGAACTTTTAAATATCTTGATATATCTCGAGAACTACGCATCTGATCAAAAAATATCATAGAACATAAAAAGTAGGAAACTTAATTCTCTACAAAAAAGGTCTCTTAACATTTCGCCATAGCTCGCTTCGTTTCCGAGATATTTGCAGATTTATCTCAAGGGACGGGGCCTGACGGACATATTTCGAGATATTCCTTCTTCTTGTTGTTCTTCTTCTGCACAGCTAAGCTGGAAGTGGCATTTGCGGCTCGCACTAGTGCAGAGTTATCTCAAAGAAAGGGGCCACGGTGTTTCTGTATCCCTATTATGTTGGTGCGGCTTCGGAACTTTTAAATACCTCGATATATCTCGAAAACTACGCTTCTGATCAAAAAATATCATAGAACATAAATTGTAGGAAACATAATTCCCTACAAAAAACATCTCTTAACATTTTGCCATAGCTCGCTTCGTTTCCGAGATATTTGCAGATTCAGCTCAAAGGAACTGGCCTGACGGACATATTTCGAGATATTTCTTCTTCTTGTTGTTCTTCCTCTGCACAGCTAAGCTGGAAGTGGCATTTGCAGCTCGCAATAGTGCAGAGTTATCTCAAAGAAAGGGGCCAGGGTGTTTCTGTATCTCTATTATGTTGGTGCGGCTTCGGAACTTTTAAATATCTTGATATATCTCGAGAACTACGCATCTGATCAAAAAATATCATACAACATAAAAAGTAGGAAACTTAATTCTCTACAAAAAAGGTCTCTTAACATTTTGCCATAGCTCGCTTCGTTTCCGAGATATTTGCAGATTTATCTCAAGGGAAGGGGCCTGACGGACATATTTCGAGATATTTCTTCTTCTTGTTGTTCTTCTTCTGCACAGCTAAGCTGGAACTGGCATTTGCGGCTCGCACTAGTGCAGAGTTATCTCAAAGAAAGGGGCCACGGTGTTTCTGTATCTCTATTATGTTGGTGCGGCTTCGGAACTTTTAAATATCTCGATGTATCTCGAAAACTACGCTTCTGATAAAAAAATATCATAGAACATAAATTGTAGGAAGCATAATTCTCTACAAAAAAGGTCTCTTAACATTTTGCCATAGCTCGCTTCGTTTCCGAGATATTTGCAGATATATCTCAAGGGAAGGGGCCTGACCGACATATTTCGAGATATTTCTTCTTCTTGTTGTTCTTCTTCTGCACAGCTAAGCTGGAAGTGGCATTTGCGGCTCGCAGTAGTGCAGAGTTATCTCAAAGAAAGGGGCCACGGTGTTTCTGTATCCCTATTATGTTGGTGCGGCTTCGGAACTTTTAAATATCTCGATATATCTCGAAAACTACGCTTCTGATCAAAAAATATCATAGAACATAAATTGTAGGAAACATAATTCTCTATAAAAAACGTCTCTTAACATTTTGCCATAGCTCGCTTCGTTTCCGAGATATTTGCAGATTCAGCTCAAAGGAACTGGCCTGACGGACATATTTCGAGATATTTCTTCTTCTTGTTGTCCTTCTTCTGCACAGCTAAGCTGGAAGTGGCATTTACAGCTCGCAATCGTGCAGAGTTATCTCAAAGAAAGGGGCCACGGTGTTTCTGTATCTCTATTATGTTGGTGCGGCTTCGGAACTTTTAAATATCTTGATATATCTCGAGAACTACGCATCTGATCAAAAAATATCATAGAACATAAAAAGTAGGAAACTTAATTCTCTACAAAAAAGGTCTCTTAACATTTCGCCATAGCTCGCTTCGTTTCCGAGATATTTGCAGATATATCTCAAGGGAAGGGGCCTGACCGACATATTTCGAGATATTTCTTCTTCTTGTTGTTCTTCTTCTGCACAGCTAAGCTGGAAGTGGCATTTGCGGCTCGCACTAGTGCAGAGTTATCTCAAAGAAAGGGGCCACGGTGTTTCTGTATCCCTATTATGTTGGTGCGACTTCGGAACTTTTAAATATCTCGATATATCTCGAAAACTACGCTTCTGATCAAAAAATATCATAGAACATAAATTGTAGGAAACATAATTCTCTATAAAAAACGTCTCTTAACATTTTGCCATAGCTCGCTTCGTTTCCGAGATATTTGCAGATTCAGCTCAAAGGAACTGTCCTGACGGACATATTTCGAGATATTTCTTCTTCTTGTTGTTCTTCCTCTGCACAGCTAAGCTGGAAGTGGCATTTTCAGCTCGCAATCGTGCAGAGTTATCTCAAAGAAAGGGGCCGCGGTGTTTCTGTATCTCTATTATGTTGGTGCGGCTTCGGACCTTTATATATCTTGATATATCTCGAGAACTACGCATCTGATCAAAAAATATCATAGAACATAAAAAGTAGGAAACTTAATTCTCTACAAAAAAGGTCTCTTAACATTTCGCCATAGCTCGCTTCGTTTCCGAGATATTTGCAGATTTATCTCAAGGGAAGGGGCCTGACGGACATATTTCGAGATATTTCTTCTTCTTGTTGTCCTTCTTCTGCACAGCTAAGCTGGAAGTGGCATTTTCAGCTCGCAATCGTGCAGAGTTATCTCAAAGAAAGGGGCCACGGTGTTTCTGTATCTCTATTATGTTGGTGCGGCTTCGGAACTTTTAAATATCTTGATATATCTCGAGAACTACGCATCTGATCAAAAAATATCATAGAACATAAAAAGTAGGAAACTTAATTCTCTACAAAAAAGGTCTCTTAACATTTCGCCATAGCTCGCTTCGTTTCCGAGATATTTGCAGATTTATCTCAAGGGAAGGGGCCTGACGGACATATTTCGAGATATTTCTTCTTCTTGTTGTTCTTCTTCTGCACAGCTAAGCTGGAAGTGGCATTTGCAGCTCGCAATAGTGCAGAGTTATCTCAAAGAAAGGGGCCACGGTGTTTCTGTATCTCTATTATGTTGGTGCGGCTTCGGAACTTTTAAATATCTTGATATATCTCGAGAACTACGCGTCTGATCAAAAAATATCATAGAACATAAAAAGTAGGAAACATAATTCCATACAAAAAAGGTCTCTTAACATTTTGCCATAGCTCGCTTCGTTTCCGAGATATTTGCAGATTTATCTCAAGGGAAGGGGCCTGACGGACATATTTCGAGATATTTCTTCTTCTTGTTGTTCTTCTTCTGCACAGCTAAGCTGGAAGTGGCATTTGCAGCTCGCAATAGTGCAGAGTTATCTCAAAGAAAGGGGCCACGGTGTTTCTGTATCTCTATTATGTTGGTGCGGCTTCGGAACTTTTAAATATCTCGATATATCTCGAGAACTACGCATCTCATCAAAAAATATCATAGAACATAAAAAGTAGAAAACTTAATTCTCTACAAATAAGGTCTCTTAACATTTTGGCATAGCTCGCTTCGTTTCCGAGATATTTGCAGATTTATCTCAAGGGAAGGGGCCTGACGGACATATTTCGAGATATTTCTTCTTCTTGTTGTTCTTCTTCTGCACAGCTAAGCTGGAAGTGGCATTTGCAGCTCGCAATAGTGCAGAGTTATCGCAAAGAAAGGGGCCACGGTGTTTCTGTATCTCTATTATGTTGGTGCGGCTTCGGAACTTTTAAATATCTTGATATATCTCGAGAACTACGCATCTGATCAAAAAATATCCTAGAACATAAAAAGTAGGAAACCTAATTTTCTACAAAAAAGGTCTCTTAACATTTTGCCGTAGCTCGCTTCGTTTCCGAGATATTTGCAGATTTATCTCAAGGGAAGGGGCCTGACGGACATATTTCGAGATATTTCCTCTTCTTGTTGTTCTTCTTCTCCACAGCTAAACTGGAAGTGGCATTTCCAGCTCGCAATAGCGCAGCGTTATCTCAAAGAAAGGGGCCACGGTGTTTCTGTATCTCTATTATGTTGGTGCGGCTTCGGAACTTTTAAATATCTTGATATATCTCGAGAACTACGCATCTGATCAAAAAATATCATAGAACATAAAAAGTAGGAAACTTAATTCTCTACAAATAAGGTCTCTTAACATTTTGCCATAGCTCGCTTCGTTTCCGAGATATTTACAGATTTATCTCAAGGGAAGGGGCCTGACGGACATATTTCGAGATATTTCTTCTTCTTGTTGTTCTTCTTCTGCGCAGCTAAGCTGGAAGTGGCATTTGCAGCTCGCAATAGTGCAGAGTTATCTCAAAGAAAGGGGCCACGGTGTTTCTGTATCTCTATTATGTTGGTGCGGCTTCGGAACTTTTAAATATCTTGATATATCTCGAGAACTACGCATCTGATCAAATGATATCATAGAACATAAAAAGTAGGAAACTTAATTCTCCACAAATAAGGTCTCTCAACATTTTGCCATAGCTCGCTTCGTTTCCGAGATATATGCAGATTTATCTCAAGGGAAGGGGCCTGACGGACATATTTCGAGATGTTTCTTCTTCTTGTTGGTCTTCTTCTGCACAGCTAAGCTGGAAGTGGCATTTGCAGCTCGCAATAGTGCAGAGTTATCTCGAAGAAAGGGGCCACGGTGTTTCTGTATCTCTATTAGTTTGGTGCGGCTTCGGATCTTTTAAATATCTCGATATATCTCGAAAACTACGCTTCTGATCAAAAAATATCATAGAACCTAAATTGTGGGAAACATAATTCTCTACAAAAAAGGTCTCTTAACATTTTGCCATAGCTCGCTTCGTTTCCGAGATATTTGCAGATTTATCTCAAGGGAAGGGGTCTGACGGACATATTTCGAAATACTTCTTCTTCTTGTTGTTCTTCTTCTGCACAGCTAAGCTGGAAGTGGCATTTGCAGCTCGCAATAGTGCAGAGTTATCTCAAAGAAAGGGGCCACGGTGTTTCTGTATCTCTATTATGTTGGTGCGGCTTCGGAACTTTTAAATATCTTGATATATCTCGAGAGCTACGCATCCGATCAAAAAATATCATAGAACATAAAAAGTAGGAAACTTAATTCTCTACAAAAAAGGTCTCTTAACATTTTGCCATAGCTCGCTTCGTTTCCGAGATATTTGCAGATTTATCTCGAGGGAAGGGGCCTGACGGACATATTTCGAGATATTTCTTCTTCTTGTTGTCCTTCTTCTGCACAGCTAAGCTGGACGTGGCATTTACAGCTCGCAATAGTGCAGAGTTATCTCAAAGAAAGGGGCCACGGTGTTTCTGTATCTCTATTATGTTGGTGCGGCTTCGGAACTTTTAAATATCTTGATATATCTCGAGGACCACGCATCTGATCAAAAAATATCATAGAACATAAAAAGTAGGAAACTTAATTCTCTACAAATAAGGTCTCTTAACATTTTGCCATAGCTCGCTTCGTTTCCGAGATATTTGCAGATTTATCTCAAGGGAAGGGGCCTGACGGACATTTTTCGAGATATTTCTTCTTCTTGTTGTTCTTCTTCTGCACAGCTAAGCTGGAAGTGGCATTTGCAGCTCGCAATAGTGCAGAGTTGTCTCGAAGAAAGGGGCCACGGTGTTTCTGTATCTCTATTATGTTGGTGCGGCTTCGGAACTTTAAAATATCTTTATATATCTCGAGAACTACGCATCTGATTAAAAAATATCATAGAACGTAAAAAGTAGGAAACTTAATTCTCTACAAATAAAGTCGCTTAACATTTTGCCATAGCTCGCTTCGTTTCCGAGATATTTGCAGATTTATCTCAAGGGAAGGGGCCTGACGGACATATTTCGAGATATTTCTTCTTCTTGTTGTTCTTCTTCTGCACAGCTAAGCTGGAAGTGGCATTTGCAGCTCGCAATAGTGCCGAGTTATCTCAAAGAAAGGGGCCACGGTGTTTCTGTATCTCTATTATGTTGGTGCGGCTTCGGAACTTTTAAATATCTTGATATATCTCGAGAACTACGCATCTGATCAAAAAATATCATAGAACATAAAAAGTAGAAAACTTAATTCTCTACAAAAAAGGTCTCTCAACATTTTGCCATAGCTCGCTTCGTTTCCGAGATATATGCAGATTTATCTCAAGGGAAGGGGCCTGACGGACATATTTCGAGATATTTCTTCTTCTTGTTGTTCTTCTTCTGCACAGCTAAACTGGAAGTGGCATTTCCAGCTCGCAGTAGTGCCGAGTTATCTCAAAGAAAGGGGCCACGGTGTTTCTGTATCTCTATTATGTTGGTGCGGCTTCGGAACTTTTAAATATCTTGATATATCTCGAGAACTACGCATCTGATCAAAAAATATCATAGAACATAAAAAGTAGAAAACTTAATTCTCTACAAAAAAGGTCTCTCAACATTTTGCCATAGCTCGCTTCGTTTCCGAGATATATGCAGATTTATCTCAAGGGAAGGGGCCTGACGGACATATTTCGAGATATTTCTTCTTCTTGTTGTTCTTCTTCTGCACAGCTAAGCTGGAAGTGGCATTTGCAGCTCGCAATAGTGCAGAGTTATCTCAAAGAAAGGGGCCACGGTGTTTCTGTATCTCTATTATGTTGGTGCGGCTTCGGAACTCTTAAATATCTTGATATATCTCGAGAACTACGCATCTGATCAAATAATATCATAGAACATAAAAAGTAGGAAACTTAATTCTCCACAAATAAGGTCTCTTAACATTTTGCCATAGCTCGCTTCGTTTCCAAGATACTTGCAGATTTATCTCAAGGGAAGGGGCCTGACGGACATATTTCGAGATATTTCTTCTTCTTGTTGTTCTTCTTCTGCACAGCTAAACTGGAAGTGGCATTTCCAGCTCGCAGTAGTGCCGAGTTATCTCAAAGAAAGGGGCCACGGTGTTTCTGTATCTCTATTATGTTGGTGCGGCTTCGGAACTTTTAAATATCTTGATATATCTCGAGAACTACGCATCTGATCAAAAAATATCATAGAACATAAAAAGTAGAAAACTTAATTCTCTACAAAAAAGGTCTCTGAACATTTTGCCATAGCTCGCTTCGTTTCCGAGATATATGCAGATTTATCTCAAGGGAAGGGGCCTGACGGACATATTTCGAGATATTTCTTCTTCTTGTTGGTCTTCTTCTGCACAGCTAAGCTGGAAGTGGCATTTGCAGCTCGCAATAGTGGAGAGTTATCTCGAAGAAAGGGGCCACGGTGTTTCTGTATCTCTATTATGTTGGTGCGGCTTCGGATCTTTTAAATATCTCGATATATCTCGAAAACTACGCTTCTGATCAAAAAATATCATAGAACGTAAATTGTGGGAAACATAATTCTCTACAAAAAAGGTCTCTTAACATTTTGCCATAGCTCGCTTCGTTTCCGAGATATTTGCAGATTTATCTCAAGGGAAGGGGTCTGACGGACATATTTCGAGATATTTCTTCTTCTTGTTGTTCTTCTTCTGCACAGCTAAGCTGGAAGTGGCATTTGCAGCTCGCAATAGTGCAGAGTTATCTCAAAGAAAGGGGCCACGGTGTTTCTGTATCTCTATTATGTTGGTGCGGCTTCGGAACTTTTAAATATCTTGATATATCTCGAGAGCTACGCATCCGATCAAAAAATATCATAGAATATAAAAAGTAGGAAACTTAATTCTCTACAAAAAAGGTCTCTTAACATTTTGCCATAGCTCGCTTCGTTTCCGAGATATTTGCAGATTTATCTCGAGGGAAGGGGCCTGACGGACATATTTCGAGATATTTCTTCTTCTTGTTGTTCTTCTTCTGCACAGCTAAGCTGGACGTGGCATTTACAGCTCGCAATAGTGCAGAGTTATCTCAAAGAAAGGGGCCACGGTGTTTCTGTATCTCTATTATGTTGGTGCGGATTCGGAACTTTTAAATATCTTGATATATCTCGAGAACTACGCATCCGATCAAAAAATATCATAGAACATAAAAAGTAGGAAACTTAATTCTCTACAAATAAGGTCTCTTAACATTTTGCCATAGCTCGCTTCGTTTCCGAGATATTTGCAGATTTATCTCAAGGGAAGGGGCCTGACGGACATTTTTCGAGATATTTCTTCTTCTTGTTGTTCTTCTTCTGCACAGCTAAGCTGGAAGTGGCATTTGCAGCTCGCAATAGTGCAGAGTTATCTCGAAGAAAGGGGCCACGGTGTTTCTGTATCTCTATTATGTTGGTGCGGCTTCGGAACTTTTAAATATCTTGATATATCTCGAGAACTACGCATCCGATCAAAAAATATCATAGAACATAAAAAGTAGGAAACTTAATTCTCCACAAATAAGGTCTCTCAACATTTTGCCATAGCTCGCTTCGTTTCCGAGATATATGCAGATTTATCTCAAGGGAAGGGGCCTGACGGACATATTTCGAGATGTTTCTTCTTCTTGTTGGTCTTCTTCTGCACAGCTAAGCTGGAAGTGGCATTTGCAGCTCGCAATAGTGCAGAGTTGTCTCGAAGAAAGGGGCCACGGTGTTTCTGTATCTCTATTATGTTGGTGCGGCTTCGGAACTTTAAAATATCTTTATATATCTCGAGAACTACGCATCTGATTAAAAAATATCATAGAACGTAAAAAGTAGGAAACTTAATTCTCTACAAATAAAGTCGCTTAACATTTTGCCATAGCTCGCTTCGTTTCCGAGATATTTGCAGATTTATCTCAAGGGAAGGGGCCTGACGGACATATTTCGAGATATTTCTTCTTCTTGTTGTTCTTCTTCTGCACAGCTAAGCTGGAAGTGGCATTTGCAGCTCGCAATAGTGCCGAGTTATCTCAAAGAAAGGGGCCACGGTGTTTCTGTATCTCTATTATGTTGGTGCGGCTTCGGAACTTTTAAATATCTTGATATATCTCGAGAACTACGCATCTGATCAAAAAATATCATAGAACATAAAAAGTAGAAAACTTAATTCTCTACAAAAAAGGTCTCTCAACATTTTGCCATAGCTCGCTTCGTTTCCGAGATATATGCAGATTTATCTCAAGGGAAGGGGCCTGACGGACATATTTCGAGATATTTCTTCTTCTTGTTGTTCTTCTTCTGCACAGCTAAACTGGAAGTGGCATTTCCAGCTCGCAGTAGTGCCGAGTTATCTCAAAGAAAGGGGCCACGGTGTTTCTGTATCTCTATTATGTTGGTGCGGCTTCGGAACTTTTAAATATCTTGATATATCTCGAGAACTACGCATCTGATCAAAAAATATCATAGAACATAAAAAGTAGAAAACTTAATTCTCTACAAAAAAGGTCTCTCAACATTTTGCCATAGCTCGCTTCGTTTCCGAGATATATGCAGATTTATCTCAAGGGAAGGGGCCTGACGGACATATTTCGAGATATTTCTTCTTCTTGTTGTTCTTCTTCTGCACAGCTAAGCTGGAAGTGGCATTTGCAGCTCGCAATAGTGCAGAGTTATCTCAAAGAAAGGGGCCACGGTGTTTCTGTATCTCTATTATGTTGGTGCGGCTTCGGAACTCTTAAATATCTTGATATATCTCGAGAACTACGCATCTGATCAAATAATATCATAGAACATAAAAAGTAGGAAACTTAATTCTCCACAAATAAGGTCTCTTAACATTTTGCCATAGCTCGCTTCGTTTCCAAGATACTTGCAGATTTATCTCAAGGGAAGGGGCCTGACGGACATATTTCGAGATATTTCTTCTTCTTGTTGTTCTTCTTCTGCACAGCTAAACTGGAAGTGGCATTTCCAGCTCGCAGTAGTGCCGAGTTATCTCAAAGAAAGGGGCCACGGTGTTTCTGTATCTCTATTATGTTGGTGCGGCTTCGGAACTTTTAAATATCTTGATATATCTCGAGAACTACGCATCTGATCAAAAAATATCATAGAACATAAAAAGTAGAAAACTTAATTCTCTACAAAAAAGGTCTCTGAACATTTTGCCATAGCTCGCTTCGTTTCCGAGATATATGCAGATTTATCTCAAGGGAAGGGGCCTGACGGACATATTTCGAGATATTTCTTCTTCTTGTTGGTCTTCTTCTGCACAGCTAAGCTGGAAGTGGCATTTGCAGCTCGCAATAGTGGAGAGTTATCTCGAAGAAAGGGGCCACGGTGTTTCTGTATCTCTATTATGTTGGTGCGGCTTCGGATCTTTTAAATATCTCGATATATCTCGAAAACTACGCTTCTGATCAAAAAATATCATAGAACGTAAATTGTGGGAAACATAATTCTCTACAAAAAAGGTCTCTTAACATTTTGCCATAGCTCGCTTCGTTTCCGAGATATTTGCAGATTTATCTCAAGGGAAGGGGTCTGACGGACATATTTCGAGATATTTCTTCTTCTTGTTGTTCTTCTTCTGCACAGCTAAGCTGGAAGTGGCATTTGCAGCTCGCAATAGTGCAGAGTTATCTCAAAGAAAGGGGCCACGGTGTTTCTGTATCTCTATTATGTTGGTGCGGCTTCGGAACTTTTAAATATCTTGATATATCTCGAGAGCTACGCATCCGATCAAAAAATATCATAGAATATAAAAAGTAGGAAACTTAATTCTCTACAAAAAAGGTCTCTTAACATTTTGCCATAGCTCGCTTCGTTTCCGAGATATTTGCAGATTTATCTCGAGGGAAGGGGCCTGACGGACATATTTCGAGATATTTCTTCTTCTTGTTGTTCTTCTTCTGCACAGCTAAGCTGGACGTGGCATTTACAGCTCGCAATAGTGCAGAGTTATCTCAAAGAAAGGGGCCACGGTGTTTCTGTATCTCTATTATGTTGGTGCGGATTCGGAACTTTTAAATATCTTGATATATCTCGAGAACTACGCATCCGATCAAAAAATATCATAGAACATAAAAAGTAGGAAACTTAATTCTCTACAAATAAGGTCTCTTAACATTTTGCCATAGCTCGCTTCGTTTCCGAGATATTTGCAGATTTATCTCAAGGGAAGGGGCCTGACGGACATTTTTCGAGATATTTCTTCTTCTTGTTGTTCTTCTTCTGCACAGCTAAGCTGGAAGTGGCATTTGCAGCTCGCAATAGTGCAGAGTTATCTCGAAGAAAGGGGCCACGGTGTTTCTGTATCTCTATTATGTTGGTGCGGCTTCGGAACTTTTAAATATCTTGATATATCTCGAGAACTACGCATCCGATCAAAAAATATCATAGAACATAAAAAGTAGGAAACTTAATTCTCCACAAATAAGGTCTCTCAACATTTTGCCATAGCTCGCTTCGTTTCCGAGATATATGCAGATTTATCTCAAGGGAAGGGGCCTGACGGACATATTTCGAGATGTTTCTTCTTCTTGTTGGTCTTCTTCTGCACAGCTAAGCTGGAAGTGGCATTTGCAGCTCGCAATAGTGCAGAGTTATCTCGAAGAAAGGGGCCACGGTGTTTCTGTATCTCTATTATGTTGGTGCGGCTTCGGATCTTTTAAATATCTCGATATATCTCGAAAACTACGCTTCTGATCAAAAAATATCATAGAACCTAAATTGTGGGAAACATAATTCTCTACAAAAAAGGTCTCTTAACATTTTGCCATAGCTCGCTTCGTTTCCGAGATATTTGCAGATTTATCTCAAGGGAAGGGGTCTGACGGACATATTTCGAAATATTTCTTCTTCTTGTTGTTCTTCTTCTGCACAGCTAAGCTGGAAGTGGCATTTGCAGCTCGCAATAGTGCAGAGTTATCTCAAAGAAAGGGGCCACGGTGTTTCTGTATCTCTATTATGTTGGTGCGGCTTCGGAACTTTTAAATATCTTGATATATCTCGAGAGCTACGCATCCGATCAAAAAATATCATAGAACATAAAAAGTAGGAAACTTAATTCTCTACAAAAAAGGTCTCTTAACATTTTGCCATAGCTCGCTTCGTTTCCGAGATATTTGCAGATTTATCTCGAGGGAAGGGGCCTGACGGACATATTTCGAGATATTTCTTCTTCTTGTTGTTCTTCTTCTGCACAGCTAAGCTGGAAGCGGCATTTGCGGCTCGCACTAGTGCAGAGTTATCTCAAAGAAAGGGGCCACGGTGTTTCTGTATCTCTATTATGTTGGTGCAGCTTCGGATCTTTTAAATATCTCGATATATCTCGAAAACTACGCTTCTGATCAAAAAATATCATAGAACATAAATTGTAGGAAACGTAATTCTCTACAAAAAAGGTCTCTTAACATTTTGCCATAGCTCGCTTCGTTTCCGAGATATTTGCAGATTTATCTCAAGGGAAGGGGCCTGACGGACATATTTCGAGATATTTCTACTTCTTGTTGTTCTTCTTCTGCACAGCTAAACTGGAAGTGGCATTTCCAGCTCGCAGTAGTGCAGAGTTATCTCAAAGAAAGGGGCCACGGTGTTTCTGTATCTCTATTATGTTGGTGCGGCGTCGGAACTTTTAAATATCTTGATATATCTCGAGAACTACGCATCTGATCAAATAATATCATAGAACATAAAAAGTAGGAAACTTAATTCTCTACAAATAAGGTCTCTTAACATTTTGCCATAGCTCGCTTCGTTTCCGAGATATTTGCAGATTTATCTCAAGGGAAGGGGCCTGACGGACATATTTCGAGATATTTCTTCTTCTTGTTGGTCTTCTTCTGCACAGCTAAGCTGGAAGTGGCATTTGCAGCTCGCAATGGTGCAGAGTTATCTCAAAGAGAGGGGCCACGGTGTTTCTGTATCTCTATTATGTTGGTGCGGCTTCGGATCTTTTAAATATCTCGATATATCTCGAAAACTACGCTTCTGATCAAAAAATATCATAGAACATAAATTGTAGGAAACATAATTCTCTACAAGAAAGGTCTCTTAACATTTTGCCATAGCTCGTTTCGTTTCCGAGATATTTGCAGATATATCTCAAGGGAAGGGGCCTGACGGACATATTTCGAGATATTTCCTCTTCTTGTTGTTCTTCTTCTGCACAGCTAAACTGGAAGTGGCATTTCCAGCTCGCAATAGCGCAGAGTTATCTCAAAGAAAGGGGCCACGGTGTTTCTGTATCTCTATTATGTTGGTGCGGCTTCGGAACTTTTAAATATCTTGATATATCTCGAGAGCTACGCATCCGATCAAAAAATATCATAGAATATAAAAAGTAGGAAACTTAATTCTCTACAAAAAAGGTCTCTTAACATTTTGCCATAGCTCGCTTCGTTTCCGAGATATTTGCAGATTTATCTCGAGGGAAGGGGCCTGACGGACATATTTCGAGATATTTCTTCTTCTTGTTGTTCTTCTTCTGCACAGCTAAGCTGGACGTGGCATTTACAGCTCGCAATAGTGCAGAGTTATCTCAAAGAAAGGGGCCACGGTGTTTCTGTATCTCTATTATGTTGGTGCGGATTCGGAACTTTTAAATATCTTGATATATCTCGAGAACTACGCATCCGATCAAAAAATATCATAGAACATAAAAAGTAGGAAACTTAATTCTCTACAAATAAGGTCTCTTAACATTTTGCCATAGCTCGCTTCGTTTCCGAGATATTTGCAGATTTATCTCAAGGGAAGGGGCCTGACGGACATTTTTCGAGATATTTCTTCTTCTTGTTGTTCTTCTTCTGCACAGCTAAGCTGGAAGCGGCATTTGCGGCTCGCACTAGTGCAGAGTTATCTCAAAGAAAGGGGCCACGGTGTTTCTGTATCTCTATTATGTTGGTGCAGCTTCGGATCTTTTAAATATCTCGATATATCTCGAAAACTACGCTTCTGATCAAAAAATATCATAGAACATAAATTGTAGGAAACGTAATTCTCTACAAAAAAGGTCTCTTAACATTTTGCCATAGCTCGCTTCGTTTCCGAGATATTTGCAGATTTATCTCAAGGGAAGGGGCCTGACGGACATATTTCGAGATATTTCTACTTCTTGTTGTTCTTCTTCTGCACAGCTAAACTGGAAGTGGCATTTCCAGCTCGCAGTAGTGCAGAGTTATCTCAAAGAAAGGGGCCACGGTGTTTCTGTATCTCTATTATGTTGGTGCGGCGTCGGAACTTTTAAATATCTTGATATATCTCGAGAACTACGCATCTGATCAAATAATATCATAGAACATAAAAAGTAGGAAACTTAATTCTCTACAAATAAGGTCTCTTAACATTTTGCCATAGCTCGCTTCGTTTCCGAGATATTTGCAGATTTATCTCAAGGGAAGGGGCCTGACGGACATATTTCGAGATATTTCTTCTTCTTGTTGGTCTTCTTCTGCACAGCTAAGCTGGAAGTGGCATTTGCAGCTCGCAATGGTGCAGAGTTATCTCAAAGAGAGGGGCCACGGTGTTTCTGTATCTCTATTATGTTGGTGCGGCTTCGGATCTTTTAAATATCTCGATATATCTCGAAAACTACGCTTCTGATCAAAAAATATCATAGAACATAAATTGTAGGAAAGATAATTCTCTACAAGAAAGGTCTCTTAACATTTTGCCATAGCTCGTTTCGTTTCCGAGATATTTGCAGATATATCTCAAGGGAAGGGGCCTGACGGACATATTTCGAGATATTTCCTCTTCTTGTTGTTCTTCTTCTGCACAGCTAAACTGGAAGTGGCATTTCCAGCTCGCAATAGCGCAGAGTTATCTCAAAGAAAGGGGCCACGGTGTTTCTGTATCTCTATTATGTTGGTGCGGCTTCGGAACTTTTAAATATCTTGATATATCTCGAGAGCTACGCATCCGATCAAAAAATATCATAGAATATAAAAAGTAGGAAACTTAATTCTCTACAAAAAAGGTCTCTTAACATTTTGCCATAGCTCGCTTCGTTTCCGAGATATTTGCAGATTTATCTCGAGGGAAGGGGCCTGACGGACATATTTCGAGATATTTCTTCTTCTTGTTGTTCTTCTTCTGCACAGCTAAGCTGGACGTGGCATTTACAGCTCGCAATAGTGCAGAGTTATCTCAAAGAAAGGGGCCACGGTGTTTCTGTATCTCTATTATGTTGGTGCGGATTCGGAACTTTTAAATATCTTGATATATCTCGAGAACTACGCATCCGATCAAAAAATATCATAGAACATAAAAAGTAGGAAACTTAATTCTCTACAAATAAGGTCTCTTAACATTTTGCCATAGCTCGCTTCGTTTCCGAGATATTTGCAGATTTATCTCAAGGGAAGGGGCCTGACGGACATTTTTCGAGATATTTCTTCTTCTTGTTGTTCTTCTTCTGCACAGCTAAGCTGGAAGTGGCATTTGCAGCTCGCAATAGTGCAGAGTTATCTCGAAGAAAGGGGCCACGGTGTTTCTGTATCTCTATTATGTTGGTGCGGCTTCGGAACTTTTAAATATCTTGATATATCTCGAGAACTACGCATCCGATCAAAAAATATCATAGAACATAAAAAGTAGGAAACTTAATTCTCCACAAATAAGGTCTCTCAACATTTTGCCATAGCTCGCTTCGTTTCCGAGATATATGCAGATTTATCTCAAGGGAAGGGGCCTGACGGACATATTTCGAGATGTTTCTTCTTCTTGTTGGTCTTCTTCTGCACAGCTAAGCTGGAAGTGGCATTTGCAGCTCGCAATAGTGCAGAGTTATCTCGAAGAAAGGGGCCACGGTGTTTCTGTATCTCTATTATGTTGGTGCGGCTTCGGATCTTTTAAATATCTCGATATATCTCGAAAACTACGCTTCTGATCAAAAAATATCATAGAACCTAAATTGTGGGAAACATAATTCTCTACAAAAAAGGTCTCTTAACATTTTGCCATAGCTCGCTTCGTTTCCGAGATATTTGCAGATTTATCTCAAGGGAAGGGGTCTGACGGACATATTTCGAAATATTTCTTCTTCTTGTTGTTCTTCTTCTGCACAGCTAAGCTGGAAGTGGCATTTGCAGCTCGCAATAGTGCAGAGTTATCTCAAAGAAAGGGGCCACGGTGTTTCTGTATCTCTATTATGTTGGTGCGGCTTCGGAACTTTTAAATATCTTGATATATCTCGAGAGCTACGCATCCGATCAAAAAATATCATAGAACATAAAAAGTAGGAAACTTAATTCTCTACAAAAAAGGTCTCTTAACATTTTGCCATAGCTCGCTTCGTTTCCGAGATATTTGCAGATTTATCTCGAGGGAAGGGGCCTGACGGACATATTTCGAGATATTTCTTCTTCTTGTTGTTCTTCTTCTGCACAGCTAAGCTGGAAGCGGCATTTGCGGCTCGCACTAGTGCAGAGTTATCTCAAAGAAAGGGGCCACGGTGTTTCTGTATCTCTATTATGTTGGTGCAGCTTCGGATCTTTTAAATATCTCGATATATCTCGAAAACTACGCTTCTGATCAAAAAATATCATAGAACATAAATTGTAGGAAACGTAATTCTCTACAAAAAAGGTCTCTTAACATTTTGCCATAGCTCGCTTCGTTTCCGAGATATTTGCAGATTTATCTCAAGGGAAGGGGCCTGACGGACATATTTCGAGATATTTCTACTTCTTGTTGTTCTTCTTCTGCACAGCTAAACTGGAAGTGGCATTTCCAGCTCGCAGTAGTGCAGAGTTATCTCAAAGAAAGGGGCCACGGTGTTTCTGTATCTCTATTATGTTGGTGCGGCGTCGGAACTTTTAAATATCTTGATATATCTCGAGAACTACGCATCTGATCAAATAATATCATAGAACATAAAAAGTAGGAAACTTAATTCTCTACAAATAAGGTCTCTTAACATTTTGCCATAGCTCGCTTCGTTTCCGAGATATTTGCAGATTTATCTCAAGGGAAGGGGCCTGACGGACATATTTCGAGATATTTCTTCTTCTTGTTGGTCTTCTTCTGCACAGCTAAGCTGGAAGTGGCATTTGCAGCTCGCAATGGTGCAGAGTTATCTCAAAGAGAGGGGCCACGGTGTTTCTGTATCTCTATTATGTTGGTGCGGCTTCGGATCTTTTAAATATCTCGATATATCTCGAAAACTACGCTTCTGATCAAAAAATATCATAGAACATAAATTGTAGGAAACATAATTCTCTACAAGAAAGGTCTCTTAACATTTTGCCATAGCTCGTTTCGTTTCCGAGATATTTGCAGATATATCTCAAGGGAAGGGGCCTGACGGACATATTTCGAGATATTTCCTCTTCTTGTTGTTCTTCTTCTGCACAGCTAAACTGGAAGTGGCATTTCCAGCTCGCAATAGCGCAGAGTTATCTCAAAGAAAGGGGCCACGGTGTTTCTGTATCTCTATTATGTTGGTGCGGCTTCGGAACTTTTAAATATCTTGATATATCTCGAGAACTACGCATCTGATCAAAAAATATCATAGAACATAAAAAGTAGCAAACTTAATTCTCTACAAATAAGGTCTCTTAACATTTTGCCATAGCTCGCTTCGTTTCCGAGATATTTGCAGATTTATCTCAAGGGAAGGGGCCTGACGGACATTTTTCGAGATATTTCTTCTTCTTGTTGTTCTTCTTCTGCACAGCTAAGCTGGAAGTGGCATTTGCAGCTCGCAATAGTGCAGAGTTATCTCGAAGAAAGGGGCCACGGTGTTTCTGTATCTCTATTATGTTGGTGCGGCTTCGGAACTTTAAAATATCTTTATATATCTCGAGAACTACGCATCTGATTAAAAAATATCATAGAACGTAAAAAGTAGGAAACTTAATTCTCTACAAATAAAGTCGCTAAACATTTTGCCATAGCTCGCTTCGTTTCCGAGATATTTGCAGATTTATCTCAAGGGAAGGGGCCTGACGGACATATTTCGAGATATTTCTTCTTCTTGTTGTTCTTCTTCTGCACAGCTAAGCTGGACGTGGCATTTACAGCTCGCAATAGTGCAGAGTTATCTCAAAGAAAGGGGCCACGGTGTTTCTGTATCTCTATTATGTTGGTGCGGATTCGGAACTTTTAAATATCTTGATATATCTCGAGAACTACGCATCCGATCAAAAAATATCATAGAACATAAAAAGTAGGAAACTTAATTCTCTACAAATAAGGTCTCTTAACATTTTGCCATAGCTCGCTTCGTTTCCGAGATATTTGCAGATTTATCTCAAGGGAAGGGGCCTGACGGACATTTTTCGAGATATTTCTTCTTCTTGTTGTTCTTCTTCTGCACAGCTAAGCTGGAAGTGGCATTTGCAGCTCGCAATAGTGCAGAGTTATCTCGAAGAAAGGGGCCACGGTGTTTCTGTATCTCTATTATGTTGGTGCGGCTTCGGAACTTTTAAATATCTTGATATATCTCGAGAACTACGCATCCGATCAAAAAATATCATAGAACATAAAAAGTAGGAAACTTAATTCTCCACAAATAAGGTCTCTCAACATTTTGCCATAGCTCGCTTCGTTTCCGAGATATATGCAGATTTATCTCAAGGGAAGGGGCCTGACGGACATATTTCGAGATGTTTCTTCTTCTTGTTGGTCTTCTTCTGCACAGCTAAGCTGGAAGTGGCATTTGCAGCTCGCAATAGTGCAGAGTTATCTCGAAGAAAGGGGCCACGGTGTTTCTGTATCTCTATTATGTTGGTGCGGCTTCGGATCTTTTAAATATCTCGATATATCTCGAAAACTACGCTTCTGATCAAAAAATATCATAGAACCTAAATTGTGGGAAACATAATTCTCTACAAAAAAGGTCTCTTAACATTTTGCCATAGCTCGCTTCGTTTCCGAGATATTTGCAGATTTATCTCAAGGGAAGGGGTCTGACGGACATATTTCGAAATATTTCTTCTTCTTGTTGTTCTTCTTCTGCACAGCTAAGCTGGAAGTGGCATTTGCAGCTCGCAATAGTGCAGAGTTATCTCAAAGAAAGGGGCCACGGTGTTTCTGTATCTCTATTATGTTGGTGCGGCTTCGGAACTTTTAAATATCTTGATATATCTCGAGAGCTACGCATCCGATCAAAAAATATCATAGAACATAAAAAGTAGGAAACTTAATTCTCTACAAAAAAGGTCTCTTAACATTTTGCCATAGCTCGCTTCGTTTCCGAGATATTTGCAGATTTATCTCGAGGGAAGGGGCCTGACGGACATATTTCGAGATATTTCTTCTTCTTGTTGTCCTTCTTCTGCACAGCTAAGCTGGACGTGGCATTTACAGCTCGCAATAGTGCAGAGTTATCTCAAAGAAAGGGGCCACGGTGTTTCTGTATCTCTATTATGTTGGTGCGGCTTCGGAACTTTTAAATATCTTGATATATCTCGAGGACCACGCATCTGATCAAAAAATATCATAGAACATAAAAAGTAGGAAACTTAATTCTCTACAAATAAGGTCTCTTAACATTTTGCCATAGCTCGCTTCGTTTCCGAGATATTTGCAGATTTATCTCAAGGGAAGGGGCCTGACGGACATTTTTCGAGATATTTCTTCTTCTTGTTGTTCTTCTTCTGCACAGCTAAGCTGGAAGTGGCATTTGCAGCTCGCAATAGTGCAGAGTTGTCTCGAAGAAAGGGGCCACGGTGTTTCTGTATCTCTATTATGTTGGTGCGGCTTCGGAACTTTAAAATATCTTTATATATCTCGAGAACTACGCATCTGATTAAAAAATATCATAGAACGTAAAAAGTAGGAAACTTAATTCTCTACAAATAAAGTCGCTTAACATTTTGCCATAGCTCGCTTCGTTTCCGAGATATTTGCAGATTTATCTCAAGGGAAGGGGCCTGACGGACATATTTCGAGATATTTCTTCTTCTTGTTGTTCTTCTTCTGCACAGCTAAGCTGGAAGTGGCATTTGCAGCTCGCAATAGTGCCGAGTTATCTCAAAGAAAGGGGCCACGGTGTTTCTGTATCTCTATTATGTTGGTGCGGCTTCGGAACTTTTAAATATCTTGATATATCTCGAGAACTACGCATCTGATCAAAAAATATCATAGAACATAAAAAGTAGAAAACTTAATTCTCTACAAAAAAGGTCTCTCAACATTTTGCCATAGCTCGCTTCGTTTCCGAGATATATGCAGATTTATCTCAAGGGAAGGGGCCTGACGGACATATTTCGAGATATTTCTTCTTCTTGTTGTTCTTCTTCTGCACAGCTAAACTGGAAGTGGCATTTCCAGCTCGCAGTAGTGCCGAGTTATCTCAAAGAAAGGGGCCACGGTGTTTCTGTATCTCTATTATGTTGGTGCGGCTTCGGAACTTTTAAATATCTTGATATATCTCGAGAACTACGCATCTGATCAAAAAATATCATAGAACATAAAAAGTAGAAAACTTAATTCTCTACAAAAAAGGTCTCTCAACATTTTGCCATAGCTCGCTTCGTTTCCGAGATATATGCAGATTTATCTCAAGGGAAGGGGCCTGACGGACATATTTCGAGATATTTCTTCTTCTTGTTGTTCTTCTTCTGCACAGCTAAGCTGGAAGTGGCATTTGCAGCTCGCAATAGTGCAGAGTTATCTCAAAGAAAGGGGCCACGGTGTTTCTGTATCTCTATTATGTTGGTGCGGCTTCGGAACTTTTAAATATCTTGATATATCTCGAGAACTACGCATCTGATCAAATAATATCATAGAACATAAAAAGTAGGAAACTTAATTCTCCACAAATAAGGTCTCTTAACATTTTGCCATAGCTCGCTTCGTTTCCAAGATACTTGCAGATTTATCTCAAGGGAAGGGGCCTGACGGACATATTTCGAGATATTTCTTCTTCTTGTTGTTCTTCTTCTGCACAGCTAAACTGGAAGTGGCATTTCCAGCTCGCAGTAGTGCCGAGTTATCTCAAAGAAAGGGGCCACGGTGTTTCTGTATCTCTATTATGTTGGTGCGGCTTCGGAACTTTTAAATATCTTGATATATCTCGAGAACTACGCATCTGATCAAAAAATATCATAGAACATAAAAAGTAGAAAACTTAATTCTCTACAAAAAAGGTCTCTGAACATTTTGCCATAGCTCGCTTCGTTTCCGAGATATATGCAGATTTATCTCAAGGGAAGGGGCCTGACGGACATATTTCGAGATATTTCTTCTTCTTGTTGGTCTTCTTCTGCACTGCTAAGCTGGAAGTGGCATTTGCAGCTCGCAATAGTGGAGAGTTATCTCGAAGAAAGGGGCCACGGTGTTTCTGTATCTCTATTATGTTGGTGCGGCTTCGGATCTTTTAAATATCTCGATATATCTCGAAAACTACGCTTCTGATCAAAAAATATCATAGAACGTAAATTGTGGGAAACATAATTCTCTACAAAAAAGGTCTCTTAACATTTTGCCATAGCTCGCTTCGTTTCCGAGATATTTGCAGATTTATCTCAAGGGAAGGGGTCTGACGGACATATTTCGAGATATTTCTTCTTCTTGTTGTTCTTCTTCTGCACAGCTAAGCTGGAAGTGGCATTTGCAGCTCGCAATAGTGCAGAGTTATCTCAAAGAAAGGGGCCACGGTGTTTCTGTATCTCTATTATGTTGGTGCGGCTTCGGAACTTTTAAATATCTTGATATATCTCGAGAGCTACGCATCCGATCAAAAAATATCATAGAATATAAAAAGTAGGAAACTTAATTCTCTACAAAAAAGGTCTCTTAACATTTTGCCATAGCTCGCTTCGTTTCCGAGATATTTGCAGATTTATCTCGAGGGAAGGGGCCTGACGGACATATTTCGAGATATTTCTTCTTCTTGTTGTTCTTCTTCTGCACAGCTAAGCTGGACGTGGCATTTACAGCTCGCAATAGTGCAGAGTTATCTCAAAGAAAGGGGCCACGGTGTTTCTGTATCTCTATTATGTTGGTGCGGATTCGGAACTTTTAAATATCTTGATATATCTCGAGAACTACGCATCCGATCAAAAAATATCATAGAACATAAAAAGTAGGAAACTTAATTCTCTACAAATAAGGTCTCTTAACATTTTGCCATAGCTCGCTTCGTTTCCGAGATATTTGCAGATTTATCTCAAGGGAAGGGGCCTGACGGACATTTTTCGAGATATTTCTTCTTCTTGTTGTTCTTCTTCTGCACAGCTAAGCTGGAAGTGGCATTTGCAGCTCGCAATAGTGCAGAGTTATCTCGAAGAAAGGGGCCACGGTGTTTCTGTATCTCTATTATGTTGGTGCGGCTTCGGAACTTTTAAATATCTTGATATATCTCGAGAACTACGCATCCGATCAAAAAATATCATAGAACATAAAAAGTAGGAAACTTAATTCTCTACAAAAAGGTCTCTTAACATTTTGCCATAGCTCGCTTCGTTTCCGCGATATTTGCAGATTTATCTCGAGGGAAGGGGCCTGACGGACATATTTCGAGATATTTCTTCTTCTTGTTGTTCTTCTTCTGCACAGCTAAGCTGGAAGTGGCATTTGCAGCTCGCAATAGTGCAGAGTTATCTCGAAGAAAGGGGCCACGGTGTTTCTGTATCTCTATTATGTTGGTGCGGCTTCGGAACTTTAAAATATCTTTATATATCTCGAGAACTACGCATCTGATTAAAAAATATCATAGAACGTAACAAGTAGGAAACTTAATTCTCTACAAATAAAGTCGCTAAACATTTTGCCATAGCTCGCTTCGTTTCCGAGATATTTGCAGATTTATCTCAAGGGAAGGGGCCTGACGGACATATTTCGAGATATTTCTTCTTCTTGTTGTTCTTCTTCTGCACAGCTAAGCTGGAAGTGGCATTTGCAGCTCGCAATAGTGCAGAGTTATCTCAAAGATAGGGGCCACGGTGTTTCTGTATCTCTATTATGTTGGTGCGGCTTCGGAACTTTTAAATATCTTGATATATCTCGAGAACTACGCATCTGATCAAAAAATATCATAGAACATAAAAAGTAGGAAACTTAATTCTCTACAAAAAAGATCTCTTAACATTTTGCCATAGCTCGCTTCGTTTCCGAGATATTTGCAGATTTATCTCGAGGGAAGGGGCCTGACGGACATATTTCGAGATATTTCTTCTTCTTGTTGTTCTTCTTCTGCACAGCTAAGCTGGACGTGGCATTTACAGCTCGCAATAGTGCAGAGTTATCTCAAAGAAAGGGGCCACGGTGTTTCTGTATCTCTATTATGTTGGTGCGGCTTCGGAACTTTTAAATATCTTGATATATCTCGAGAACTACGCATCTGATCAAAAAATATCATGGAACATAAAAAGTAGGAAACTTGACTCTCAACAAAAAAGGTCTCTTAACATTTTGCCATAGCTCGCTTCGTTTCCGAGATATTTGCAGATTTATCTCAAGGGAAGGGGCCTGACGGACATATTTCCAGATATTTCTTCTTCTTGTTGTTCTTCTTCTGCACAGCTAAGCTGGAAGTGGCATTTGCAGCTCGCAATAGTGCAGAGTTATCTCAAAGAAAGGGGCCACGGTGTTTCTGTATCTCTATTATGTTGGTGCGGCTTCGGAACTTTTAAATATCTTGATATATCTCGAGAACTACGCATCCGATCAAAAAATATCATAGAACATAGAAAGTAGGAAACTTAATTCTCTACAAAAAAGGTCTCTTAACATTTTGCCATAGCTCGCTTCGTTTCCGAGATATTTGCAGATTTATCTCGAGGGAAGGGGCCTGACGGACATATTTCGAGATATTTCTTCTTCTTGTTGTTCTTCTTCTGCACAGCTAAGCTGGAAGCGGCATTTGCGGCTCGCACTAGTGCAGAGTTATCTCAAAGAAAGGGGCCACGGTGTTTCTGTATCTCTATTATGTTGGTGCAGCTTCGGATCTTTTAAATATCTCGATATATCTCGAAAACTACGCTTCTGATCAAAAAATATCATAGAACATAAATTGTAGGAAACATAATTCTCTACAAAAAAGGTCTCTTAACATTTTGCCATAGCTCGCTTCGTTTCCGAGATATTTGCAGATTTATCTCAAGGGAAGGGGCCTGACGGACATATTTCGAGATATTTCTTCTTCTTGTTGTTCTTCTTCTGCACAGCTAAACTGGAAGTGGCATTTCCAGCTCGCAGTAGTGCAGAGTTATCTCAAAGAAAGGGGCCACGGTGTTTCTGTATCTCTATTATGTTGGTGCGGCGTCGGAACTTTTAAATATCTTGATATATCTCGAGAACTACGCATCTGATCAAATAATATCATAGAACATAAAAAGTAGGAAACTTAATTCTCTACAAATAAGGTCTCTTAACATTTTGCCATAGCTCGCTTCGTTTCCGAGATATTTGCAGATTTATCTCAAGGGAAGGGGCCTGACGGACATATTTCGAGATATTTCTTCTTCTTGTTGGTCTTCTTCTGCACAGCTAAGCTGGAAGTGGCATTTGCAGCTCGCAATGGTGCAGAGTTATCTCAAAGAGAGGGGCCACGGTGTTTCTGTATCTCTATTATGTTGGTGCGGCTTCGGATCTTTTAAATATCTCGATATATCTCGAAAACTACGCTTCTGATCAAAAAATATCATAGAACATAAATTGTAGGAAACATAATTCTCTACAAGAAAGGTCTCTTAACATTTTGCCATAGCTCGTTTCGTTTCCGAGATATTTGCAGATATATCTCAAGGGAAGGGGCCTGACGGACATATTTCGAGATATTTCCTCTTCTTGTTGTTCTTCTTCTGCACAGCTGAACTGGAAGTGGCATTTCCAGCTCGCAATAGCGCAGAGTTATCTCAAAGAAAGGGGCCACGGTGTTTCTGTATCTCTATTATGTTGGTGCGGCTTCGGAACTTTTAAATATCTTGATATATCTCGAGAACTACGCATCTGATCAAAAAATATCATAGAACATAAAAAGTAGCAAACTTAATTCTCTACAAATAAGGTCTCTTAACATTTTGCCATAGCTCGCTTCGTTTCCGAGATATTTGCAGATTTATCTCAAGGGAAGGGGCCTGACGGACATTTTTCGAGATATTTCTTCTTCTTGTTGTTCTTCTTCTGCACAGCTAAGCTGGAAGTGGCATTTGCAGCTCGCAATAGTGCAGAGTTATCTCGAAGAAAGGGGCCACGGTGTTTCTGTATCTCTATTATGTTGGTGCGGCTTCGGAACTTTAAAATATCTTTATATATCTCGAGAACTACGCATCTGATTAAAAAATATCATAGAACGTAAAAAGTAGGAAACTTAATTCTCTACAAATAAAGTCGCTAAACATTTTGCCATAGCTCGCTTCGTTTCCGAGATATTTGCAGATTTATCTCAAGGGAAGGGGCCTGACGGACATATTTCGAGATATTTCTTCTTCTTGTTGTTCTTCTTCTGCACAGCTAAGCTGGAAGTGGCATTTGCAGCTCGCAATAGTGCAGAGTTATCTCAAAGATAGGGGCCACGGTGTTTCTGTATCTCTATTATGTTGGTGCGGCTTCGGAACTTTTAAATATCTTGATATATCTCGAGAACTACGCATCTGATCAAAAAATATCATAGAACATAAAAAGTAGGAAACTTAATTCTCTACAAAAAAGATCTCTTAACATTTTGCCATAGCTCGCTTCGTTTCCGAGATATTTGCAGATTTATCTCGAGGGAAGGGGCCTGACGGACATATTTCGAGATATTTCTTCTTCTTGTTGTTCTTCTTCTGCACAGCTAAGCTGGACGTGGCATTTACAGCTCGCAATAGTGCAGAGTTATCTCAAAGAAAGGGGCCACGGTGTTTCTGTATCTCTATTATGTTGGTGCGGCTTCGGAACTTTTAAATATCTTGATATATCTCGAGAACTACGCATCTGATCAAAAAATATCATGGAACATAAAAAGTAGGAAACTTGACTCTCAACAAAAAAGGTCTCTTAACATTTTGCGATAGCTCGCTTCGTTTCCGAGATATTTGCAGATTTATCTCAAGGGAAGGGGCCTGACGGACATATTTCCAGATATTTCTTCTTCTTGTTGTTCTTCTTCTGCACAGCTAAGCTGGAAGTGGCATTTGCAGCTCGCAATAGTGCAGAGTTATCTCAAAGAAAGGGGCCACGGTGTTTCTGTATCTCTATTATGTTGGTGCGGCTTCGGAACTTTTAAATATCTTGATATATCTCGAGAACTACGCATCCGATCAAAAAATATCATAGAACATAGAAAGTAGGAAACTTAATTCTCTACAAAAAAGGTCTCTTAACATTTTGCCATAGCTCGCTTCGTTTCCGAGATATTTGCAGATTTATCTCGAGGGAAGGGGCCTGACGGACATATTTCGAGATATTTCTTCTTCTTGTTGTTCTTCTTCTGCACAGCTAAGCTGGAAGCGGCATTTGCGGCTCGCACTAGTGCAGAGTTATCTCAAAGAAAGGGGCCACGGTGTTTCTGTATCTCTATTATGTTGGTGCAGCTTCGGATCTTTTAAATATCTCGATATATCTCGAAAACTACGCTTCTGATCAAAAAATATCATAGAACATAAAAAGTAGCAAACTTAATTCTCTACAAATAAGGTCTCTTAACATTTTGCCATAGCTCGCTTCGTTTCCGAGATATTTGCAGATTTATCTCAAGGGAAGGGGCCTGACGGACATTTTTCGAGATATTTCTTCTTCTTGTTGTTCTTCTTCTGCACAGCTAAGCTGGAAGTGGCATTTGCAGCTCGCAATAGTGCAGAGTTATCTCGAAGAAAGGGGCCACGGTGTTTCTGTATCTCTATTATGTTGGTGCGGCTTCGGAACTTTAAAATATCTTTATATATCTCGAGAACTACGCATCTGATTAAAAAATATCATAGAACGTAAAAAGTAGGAAACTTAATTCTCTACAAATAAAGTCGCTAAACATTTTGCCATAGCTCGCTTCGTTTCCGAGATATTTGCAGATTTATCTCAAGGGAAGGGGCCTGACGGACATATTTCGAGATATTTCTTCTTCTTGTTGTTCTTCTTCTGCACAGCTAAGCTGGAAGTGGCATTTGCAGCTCGCAATAGTGCAGAGTTATCTCAAAGATAGGGGCCACGGTGTTTCTGTATCTCTATTATGTTGGTGCGGCTTCGGAACTTTTAAATATCTTGATATATCTCGAGAACTACGCATCTGATCAAAAAATATCATAGAACATAAAAAGTAGGAAACTTAATTCTCTACAAAAAAGATCTCTTAACATTTTGCCATAGCTCGCTTCGTTTCCGAGATATTTGCAGATTTATCTCGAGGGAAGGGGCCTGACGGACATATTTCGAGATATTTCTTCTTCTTGTTGTTCTTCTTCTGCACAGCTAAGCTGGACGTGGCATTTACAGCTCGCAATAGTGCAGAGTTATCTCAAAGAAAGGGGCCACGGTGTTTCTGTATCTCTATTATGTTGGTGCGGCTTCGGAACTTTTAAATATCTTGATATATCTCGAGAACTACGCATCTGATCAAAAAATATCATGGAACATAAAAAGTAGGAAACTTGACTCTCAACAAAAAAGGTCTCTTAACATTTTGCCATAGCTCGCTTCGTTTCCGAGATATTTGCAGATTTATCTCAAGGGAAGGGGCCTGACGGACATATTTCCAGATATTTCTTCTTCTTGTTGTTCTTCTTCTGCACAGCTAAGCTGGAAGTGGCATTTGCAGCTCGCAATAGTGCAGAGTTATCTCAAAGAAAGGGGCCACGGTGTTTCTGTATCTCTATTATGTTGGTGCGGCTTCGGAACTTTTAAATATCTTGATATATCTCGAGAACTACGCATCCGATCAAAAAATATCATAGAACATAGAAAGTAGGAAACTTAATTCTCTACAAAAAAGGTCTCTTAACATTTTGCCATAGCTCGCTTCGTTTCCGAGATATTTGCAGATTTATCTCGAGGGAAGGGGCCTGACGGACATATTTCGAGATATTTCTTCTTCTTGTTGTTCTTCTTCTGCACAGCTAAGCTGGAAGCGGCATTTGCGGCTCGCACTAGTGCAGAGTTATCTCAAAGAAAGGGGCCACGGTGTTTCTGTATCTCTATTATGTTGGTGCAGCTTCGGATCTTTTAAATATCTCGATATATCTCGAAAACTACGCTTCTGATCAAAAAATATCATAGAACATAAAAAGTAGCAAACTTAATTCTCTACAAATAAGGTCTCTTAACATTTTGCCATAGCTCGCTTCGTTTCCGAGATATTTGCAGATTTATCTCAAGGGAAGGGGCCTGACGGACATTTTTCGAGATATTTCTTCTTCTTGTTGTTCTTCTTCTGCACAGCTAAGCTGGAAGTGGCATTTGCAGCTCGCAATAGTGCAGAGTTATCTCGAAGAAAGGGGCCACGGTGTTTCTGTATCTCTATTATGTTGGTGCGGCTTCGGAACTTTAAAATATCTTTATATATCTCGAGAACTACGCATCTGATTAAAAAATATCATAGAACGTAAAAAGTAGGAAACTTAATTCTCTACAAATAAAGTCGCTAAACATTTTGCCATAGCTCGCTTCGTTTCCGAGATATTTGCAGATTTATCTCAAGGGAAGGGGCCTGACGGACATATTTCGAGATATTTCTTCTTCTTGTTGTTCTTCTTCTGCACAGCTAAGCTGGAAGTGGCATTTGCAGCTCGCAATAGTGCAGAGTTATCTCAAAGATAGGGGCCACGGTGTTTCTGTATCTCTATTATGTTGGTGCGGCTTCGGAACTTTTAAATATCTTGATATATCTCGAGAACTACGCATCTGATCAAAAAATATCATAGAACATAAAAAGTAGGAAACTTAATTCTCTACAAAAAAGATCTCTTAACATTTTGCCATAGCTCGCTTCGTTTCCGAGATATTTGCAGATTTATCTCGAGGGAAGGGGCCTGACGGACATATTTCGAGATATTTCTTCTTCTTGTTGTTCTTCTTCTGCACAGCTAAGCTGGACGTGGCATTTACAGCTCGCAATAGTGCAGAGTTATCTCAAAGAAAGGGGCCACGGTGTTTCTGTATCTCTATTATGTTGGTGCGGCTTCGGAACTTTTAAATATCTTGATATATCTCGAGAACTACGCATCTGATCAAAAAATATCATGGAACATAAAAAGTAGGAAACTTGACTCTCAACAAAAAAGGTCTCTTAACATTTTGCCATAGCTCGCTTCGTTTCCGAGATATTTGCAGATTTATCTCAAGGGAAGGGGCCTGACGGACATATTTCCAGATATTTCTTCTTCTTGTTGTTCTTCTTCTGCACAGCTAAGCTGGAAGTGGCATTTGCAGCTCGCAATAGTGCAGAGTTATCTCAAAGAAAGGGGCCACGGTGTTTCTGTATCTCTATTATGTTGGTGCGGCTTCGGAACTTTTAAATATCTTGATATATCTCGAGAACTACGCATCCGATCAAAAAATATCATAGAACATAGAAAGTAGGAAACTTAATTCTCTACAAAAAAGGTCTCTTAACATTTTGCCATAGCTCGCTTCGTTTCCGAGATATTTGCAGATTTATCTCGAGGGAAGGGGCCTGACGGACATATTTCGAGATATTTCTTCTTCTTGTTGTTCTTCTTCTGCACAGCTAAGCTGGAAGCGGCATTTGCGGCTCGCACTAGTGCAGAGTTATCTCAAAGAAAGGGGCCACGGTGTTTCTGTATCTCTATTATGTTGGTGCAGCTTCGGATCTTTTAAATATCTCGATATATCTCGAAAACTACGCTTCTGATCAAAAAATATCATAGAACATAAATTGTAGGAAACATAATTCTCTACAAAAAAGGTCTCTTAACATTTTGCCATAGCTCGCTTCGTTTCCGAGATATTTGCAGATTTATCTCAAGGGAAGGGGCCTGACGGACATATTTCGAGATATTTCTTCTTCTTGTTGTTCTTCTTCTGCACAGCTAAACTGGAAGTGGCATTTCCAGCTCGCAGTAGTGCAGAGTTATCTCAAAGAAAGGGGCCACGGTGTTTCTGTATCTCTATTATGTTGGTGCGGCGTCGGAACTTTTAAATATCTTGATATATCTCGAGAACTACGCATCTGATCAAATAATATCATAGAACATAAAAAGTAGGAAACTTAATTCTCTACAAATAAGGTCTCTTAACATTTTGCCATAGCTCGCTTCGTTTCCGAGATATTTGCAGATTTATCTCAAGGGAAGGGGCCTGACGGACATATTTCGAGATATTTCTTCTTCTTGTTGGTCTTCTTCTGCACAGCTAAGCTGGAAGTGGCATTTGCAGCTCGCAATGGTGCAGAGTTATCTCAAAGAGAGGGGCCACGGTGTTTCTGTATCTCTATTATGTTGGTGCGGCTTCGGATCTTTTAAATATCTCGATATATCTCGAAAACTACGCTTCTGATCAAAAAATATCATAGAACATAAATTGTAGGAAACATAATTCTCTACAAGAAAGGTCTCTTAACATTTTGCCATAGCTCGTTTCGTTTCCGAGATATTTGCAGATATATCTCAAGGGAAGGGGCCTGACGGACATATTTCGAGATATTTCCTCTTCTTGTTGTTCTTCTTCTGCACAGCTGAACTGGAAGTGGCATTTCCAGCTCGCAATAGCGCAGAGTTATCTCAAAGAAAGGGGCCACGGTGTTTCTGTATCTCTATTATGTTGGTGCGGCTTCGGAACTTTTAAATATCTTGATATATCTCGAGAACTACGCATCTGATCAAAAAATATCATAGAACATAAAAAGTAGCAAACTTAATTCTCTACAAATAAGGTCTCTTAACATTTTGCCATAGCTCGCTTCGTTTCCGAGATATTTGCAGATTTATCTCAAGGGAAGGGGCCTGACGGACATTTTTCGAGATATTTCTTCTTCTTGTTGTTCTTCTTCTGCACAGCTAAGCTGGAAGTGGCATTTGCAGCTCGCAATAGTGCAGAGTTATCTCGAAGAAAGGGGCCACGGTGTTTCTGTATCTCTATTATGTTGGTGCGGCTTCGGAACTTTAAAATATCTTTATATATCTCGAGAACTACGCATCTGATTAAAAAATATCATAGAACGTAAAAAGTAGGAAACTTAATTCTCTACAAATAAAGTCGCTAAACATTTTGCCATAGCTCGCTTCGTTTCCGAGATATTTGCAGATTTATCTCAAGGGAAGGGGCCTGACGGACATATTTCGAGATATTTCTTCTTCTTGTTGTTCTTCTTCTGCACAGCTAAGCTGGAAGTGGCATTTGCAGCTCGCAATAGTGCAGAGTTATCTCAAAGATAGGGGCCACGGTGTTTCTGTATCTCTATTATGTTGGTGCGGCTTCGGAACTTTTAAATATCTTGATATATCTCGAGAACTACGCATCTGATCAAAAAATATCATAGAACATAAAAAGTAGGAAACTTAATTCTCTACAAAAAAGATCTCTTAACATTTTGCCATAGCTCGCTTCGTTTCCGAGATATTTGCAGATTTATCTCGAGGGAAGGGGCCTGACGGACATATTTCGAGATATTTCTTCTTCTTGTTGTTCTTCTTCTGCACAGCTAAGCTGGACGTGGCATTTACAGCTCGCAATAGTGCAGAGTTATCTCAAAGAAAGGGGCCACGGTGTTTCTGTATCTCTATTATGTTGGTGCGGCTTCGGAACTTTTAAATATCTTGATATATCTCGAGAACTACGCATCTGATCAAAAAATATCATGGAACATAAAAAGTAGGAAACTTGACTCTCAACAAAAAAGGTCTCTTAACATTTTGCGATAGCTCGCTTCGTTTCCGAGATATTTGCAGATTTATCTCAAGGGAAGGGGCCTGACGGACATATTTCCAGATATTTCTTCTTCTTGTTGTTCTTCTTCTGCACAGCTAAGCTGGAAGTGGCATTTGCAGCTCGCAATAGTGCAGAGTTATCTCAAAGAAAGGGGCCACGGTGTTTCTGTATCTCTATTATGTTGGTGCGGCTTCGGAACTTTTAAATATCTTGATATATCTCGAGAACTACGCATCCGATCAAAAAATATCATAGAACATAGAAAGTAGGAAACTTAATTCTCTACAAAAAAGGTCTCTTAACATTTTGCCATAGCTCGCTTCGTTTCCGAGATATTTGCAGATTTATCTCGAGGGAAGGGGCCTGACGGACATATTTCGAGATATTTCTTCTTCTTGTTGTTCTTCTTCTGCACAGCTAAGCTGGAAGCGGCATTTGCGGCTCGCACTAGTGCAGAGTTATCTCAAAGAAAGGGGCCACGGTGTTTCTGTATCTCTATTATGTTGGTGCAGCTTCGGATCTTTTAAATATCTCGATATATCTCGAAAACTACGCTTCTGATCAAAAAATATCATAGAACATAAAAAGTAGCAAACTTAATTCTCTACAAATAAGGTCTCTTAACATTTTGCCATAGCTCGCTTCGTTTCCGAGATATTTGCAGATTTATCTCAAGGGAAGGGGCCTGACGGACATTTTTCGAGATATTTCTTCTTCTTGTTGTTCTTCTTCTGCACAGCTAAGCTGGAAGTGGCATTTGCAGCTCGCAATAGTGCAGAGTTATCTCGAAGAAAGGGGCCACGGTGTTTCTGTATCTCTATTATGTTGGTGCGGCTTCGGAACTTTAAAATATCTTTATATATCTCGAGAACTACGCATCTGATTAAAAAATATCATAGAACGTAAAAAGTAGGAAACTTAATTCTCTACAAGTAAAGTCGCTAAACATTTTGCCATAGCTCGCTTCGTTTCCGAGATATTTGCAGATTTATCTCAAGGGAAGGGGCCTGACGGACATATTTCGAGATATTTCTTCTTCTTGTTGTTCTTCTTCTGCACAGCTAAGCTGGAAGTGGCATTTGCAGCTCGCAATAGTGCAGAGTTATCTCAAAGATAGGGGCCACGGTGTTTCTGTATCTCTATTATGTTGGTGCGGCTTCGGAACTTTTAAATATCTTGATATATCTCGAGAACTACGCATCTGATCAAAAAATATCATAGAACATAAAAAGTAGGAAACTTAATTCTCTACAAAAAAGATCTCTTAACATTTTGCCATAGCTCGCTTCGTTTCCGAGATATTTGCAGATTTATCTCGAGGGAAGGGGCCTGACGGACATATTTCGAGATATTTCTTCTTCTTGTTGTTCTTCTTCTGCACAGCTAAGCTGGACGTGGCATTTACAGCTCGCAATAGTGCAGAGTTATCTCAAAGAAAGGGGCCACGGTGTTTCTGTATCTCTATTATGTTGGTGCGGCTTCGGAACTTTTAAATATCTTGATATATCTCGAGAACTACGCATCTGATCAAAAAATATCATGGAACATAAAAAGTAGGAAACTTGACTCTCAACAAAAAAGGTCTCTTAACATTTTGCCATAGCTCGCTTCGTTTCCGAGATATTTGCAGATTTATCTCAAGGGAAGGGGCCTGACGGACATATTTCCAGATATTTCTTCTTCTTGTTGTTCTTCTTCTGCACAGCTAAGCTGGAAGTGGCATTTGCAGCTCGCAATAGTGCAGAGTTATCTCAAAGAAAGGGGCCACGGTGTTTCTGTATCTCTATTATGTTGGTGCGGCTTCGGAACTTTTAAATATCTTGATATATCTCGAGAACTACGCATCCGATCAAAAAATATCATAGAACATAGAAAGTAGGAAACTTAATTCTCTACAAAAAAGGTCTCTTAACATTTTGCCATAGCTCGCTTCGTTTCCGAGATATTTGCAGATTTATCTCGAGGGAAGGGGCCTGACGGACATATTTCGAGATATTTCTTCTTCTTGTTGTTCTTCTTCTGCACAGCTAAGCTGGAAGCGGCATTTGCGGCTCGCACTAGTGCAGAGTTATCTCAAAGAAAGGGGCCACGGTGTTTCTGTATCTCTATTATGTTGGTGCAGCTTCGGATCTTTTAAATATCTCGATATATCTCGAAAACTACGCTTCTGATCAAAAAATATCATAGAACATAAAAAGTAGCAAACTTAATTCTCTACAAATAAGGTCTCTTAACATTTTGCCATAGCTCGCTTCGTTTCCGAGATATTTGCAGATTTATCTCAAGGGAAGGGGCCTGACGGACATTTTTCGAGATATTTCTTCTTCTTGTTGTTCTTCTTCTGCACAGCTAAGCTGGAAGTGGCATTTGCAGCTCGCAATAGTGCAGAGTTATCTCGAAGAAAGGGGCCACGGTGTTTCTGTATCTCTATTATGTTGGTGCGGCTTCGGAACTTTAAAATATCTTTATATATCTCGAGAACTACGCATCTGATTAAAAAATATCATAGAACGTAAAAAGTAGGAAACTTAATTCTCTACAAATAAAGTCGCTAAACATTTTGCCATAGCTCGCTTCGTTTCCGAGATATTTGCAGATTTATCTCAAGGGAAGGGGCCTGACGGACATATTTCGAGATATTTCTTCTTCTTGTTGTTCTTCTTCTGCACAGCTAAGCTGGAAGTGGCATTTGCAGCTCGCAATAGTGCAGAGTTATCTCAAAGATAGGGGCCACGGTGTTTCTGTATCTCTATTATGTTGGTGCGGCTTCGGAACTTTTAAATATCTTGATATATCTCGAGAACTACGCATCTGATCAAAAAATATCATAGAACATAAAAAGTAGGAAACTTAATTCTCTACAAAAAAGATCTCTTAACATTTTGCCATAGCTCGCTTCGTTTCCGAGATATTTGCAGATTTATCTCGAGGGAAGGGGCCTGACGGACATATTTCGAGATATTTCTTCTTCTTGTTGTTCTTCTTCTGCACAGCTAAGCTGGACGTGGCATTTACAGCTCGCAATAGTGCAGAGTTATCTCAAAGAAAGGGGCCACGGTGTTTCTGTATCTCTATTATGTTGGTGCGGCTTCGGAACTTTTAAATATCTTGATATATCTCGAGAACTACGCATCTGATCAAAAAATATCATGGAACATAAAAAGTAGGAAACTTGACTCTCAACAAAAAAGGTCTCTTAACATTTTGCCATAGCTCGCTTCGTTTCCGAGATATTTGCAGATTTATCTCAAGGGAAGGGGCCTGACGGACATATTTCCAGATATTTCTTCTTCTTGTTGTTCTTCTTCTGCACAGCTAAGCTGGAAGTGGCATTTGCAGCTCGCAATAGTGCAGAGTTATCTCAAAGAAAGGGGCCACGGTGTTTCTGTATCTCTATTATGTTGGTGCGGCTTCGGAACTTTTAAATATCTTGATATATCTCGAGAACTACGCATCCGATCAGAAAATATCATAGAACATAGAAAGTAGGAAACTTAATTCTCTACAAAAAAGGTCTCTTAACATTTTGCCATAGCTCGCTTCGTTTCCGAGATATTTGCAGATTTATCTCGAGGGAAGGGGCCTGACGGACATATTTCGAGATATTTCTTCTTCTTGTTGTTCTTCTTCTGCACAGCTAAGCTGGAAGCGGCATTTGCGGCTCGCACTAGTGCAGAGTTATCTCAAAGAAAGGGGCCACGGTGTTTCTGTATCTCTATTATGTTGGTGCAGCTTCGGATCTTTTAAATATCTCGATATATCTCGAAAACTACGCTTCTGATCAAAAAATATCATAGAACATAAATTGTAGGAAACATAATTCTCTACAAAAAAGGTCTCTTAACATTTTGCCATAGCTCGTTTCGTTTCCGAGATATTTGCAGATATATCTCAAGGGAAGGGGCCTGACGGACATATTTCGAGATATTTCCTCTTCTTGTTGTTCTTCTTCTGCACAGCTAAACTGGAAGTGGCATTTCCAGCTCGCAATAGCGCAGAGTTATCTCAAAGAAAGGGGCCACGGTGTTTCTGTATCTCTATTATGTTGGTGCGGCTTCGGAACTTTTAAATATCTTGATATATCTCGAGAACTACGCATCTGATCAAAAAATATCATAGAACATAAAAAGTAGCAAACTTAATTCTCTACAAATAAGGTCTCTTAACATTTTGCCATAGCTCGCTTCGTTTCCGAGATATTTGCAGATTTATCTCAAGGGAAGGGGCCTGACGGACATATTTCGAGATATTTCTTCTTCTTGTTGTTCTTCTTCTGCACAGCTAAACTGGAAGTGGCATTTCCAGCTCGCAGTAGTGCAGAGTTATCTCAAAGAAAGGGGCCACGGTGTTTCTGTATCTCTAGTATGTTGGTGCGGCGTCGGAACTTTTAAATATCTTGATATATCTCGAGAACTACGCATCTGATCAAATAATATCATAGAACATAAAAAGTAGGAAACTTAATTCTCTACAAATAAGGTCTCTTAACATTTTGCCATAGCTCGCTTCGTTTCCGAGATATTTGCAGATTTATCTCGAGGGAAGGGGCCTGACGGACATATTTCGAGATATTTCTTCTTCTTGTTGTTCTTCTTCTGCACAGCTAAGCTGGAAGCGGCATTTGCGGCTCGCACTAGTGCAGAGTTATCTCAAAGAAAGGGGCCACGGTGTTTCTGTATCTCTATTATGTTGGTGCAGCTTCGGATCTTTTAAATATCTCGATATATCTCGAAAACTACGCTTCTGATCAAAAAATATCATAGAACATAAATTGTAGGAAACATAATTCTCTACAAAAAAGGTCTCTTAACATTTTGCCATAGCTCGTTTCGTTTCCGAGATATTTGCAGATATATCTCAAGGGAAGGGGCCTGACGGACATATTTCGAGATATTTCCTCTTCTTGTTGTTCTTCTTCTGCACAGCTAAACTGGAAGTGGCATTTCCAGCTCGCAATAGCGCAGAGTTATCTCAAAGAAAGGGGCCACGGTGTTTCTGTATCTCTATTATGTTGGTGCGGCTTCGGAACTTTTAAATATCTTGATATATCTCGAGAACTACGCATCTGATCAAAAAATATCATAGAACATAAAAAGTAGCAAACTTAATTCTCTACAAATAAGGTCTCTTAACATTTTGCCATAGCTCGCTTCGTTTCCGAGATATTTGCAGATTTATCTCAAGGGAAGGGGCCTGACGGACATATTTCGAAGTATTTCTTATTCTTGTTGTTCTTCGTCTGCACAGCTAAGCTGGAAGTGGCATTTGCAGCTCGCAATAGTGCAGAGTTATCTCAAAGAAAGGGGCCACGGTGTTTCTGTACCTCTATTATGTTGGTGCAGCTTCGGAGCTTTTAAATATCTTGATATATCTCGAGAACTACGCATCTGATCCAAAAATGTCATAGAACATAAAAAGTAGGAAACTTAATTCTCTACAAAAAAGGTCTCTTAACGTTTTGCAATAGCTCGCTTCGTTTCCGAGATATTTGCAGATATATCTCAAGGGAAGGGTCCTGACGGACATATTTCGAGATATTTCTTCTTCTTGTTGTTCTTCTTCTGCACAGCTAAACTGGAAGTGGCATTTCCAGCTCGCAATCGTGCAGAGTTATCTCAAAGAGAGGGGCCACGGTGTTTCTGTATCTCTATTATGTTGGTGCGGCTTCGGAACTTTTAAATATCTTAATATATCTCGAGAACTACGCCTCTGATCGAAAAATATCATAGAACATAAAAAGTAGGAAACTTAATTCTCTACAAAAAAGGTCTCTTAACATTTTGCCATAGCTCGCTTCGTTTCCGAGATATTTGCAGATTTATCTCAAAAGAAGGGGCCTGACGGACATATTTCGAGATATTTCTTCTTTTTGTTGTTCTTCTTCTGCACAGCTAAGCTGGAAGTGGCATTTGCAGCTCGCAATAGTGCAGAGTTATCTCAAAGAAAGGGGCCACGGTGTTTCTGTATCTCTATTATGTTGGTGCGGCTTCGGATTTTTTAAATATCTTGATATATCTCGAGAACTACGCATCCGATCAAAAAATATCATAGAGCATAAAAAGTAGGAAACTTAATTCTCTACAAAAAAGGTCTCTTAACATTTTGCGATAGCTCGCTTCGTTTCCGAGATATTTGCAGATTTATCTCAAGGGAAGGGGCCTGACGGACATATTTCGAAATATTTCTTATTCTTGTTGTTCTTCTTCTGCACAGCTAAGCTGGAAGTGGCATTTCCAGCTCGCAATAGTGCACAGTTATCCCAAAGAAAGGGGCCACGGTGTTTCTGTATCTCTATTATGTTGGTGCGGCTTCGGAACTTTTAAATATCTCGATATATCTCGAAAACTACGCTTCTGATCAAAAAATATCATAGAACATAAATTGTAGGAAACATAATTCTCTACAAAAAAGGTCTCTTAACATTTTGCCATAGCTCGCTTCGTTTCCGAGATATTTGCAGATTTATCTCAAGGGAAGGGGCCTGACGGACATATTTCGAGATATTTCTTCTTCTTGTTGTTCTTCTTCTGCACAGCTAAGCTGGAAGTGGCATTTGCAGCTCGCAATAGTGCAGAGTTATCGCAAAGAAAGGGGCTACGGTGTTTCTGTATCTCTATTATGTTGGTGCGGCTTCGGAACTTTTAAATATCTTGATATATCTCGAGAACTACGCATCTGATCAGAAAATATCATAGAACATAAAAAGTAGGAAACTTAATTCTCTACAAAAAAGGTCTCTTAACATTTTCCCATAACTGGCATCGTTTCCGAGATATTTGCAGATTTATCTCAAGGGAAGGGGCCTGACGGACATATTTCGAGATATTTCTTCTTCTTGTTGTTCTTCTTCTGCACAGCTAAGCTGGAAGTGGCATTTGCTGCGCGCAATAGTGCAGAGTTATCTCAAAGAAAGGGGCCACGGTGTTTCTGTATCTCTATTATGTTGGTGCGGCTTCGGAACTTTTAAATATCTTGATATATCTCGAGAACTACGCATCTGATCAAGAAATATCATAAAACATAAAAAGTAGAAAACTTAATTCTCTACAAAAAAGGTCTCTTAACATTTTCCCATAGCTGGCATCGTTTCCGAGATATTTGCAGATTTAGCTCAAGGGAAGGGGCCTGACGGACATATTCCGAGATATTTCTTCTTCTTGTTGTTCCTCTTCTGCACAGCTAAGCTGGAAGTGGCATTTGCAGGTCGCAATAGTGCAGAGTTATCTCAAAGAAAGGGGCCACGGTGTTTCTGCATCTCTATTATGTTGGTGCGGCTTCGGAACTTTTAAATATCTCGATATATCTCGAAAACTACGCTTCTGATCAAAAAATATCAGAGAACGTAAATTGTAGGAAACATAATTCTCTACAAAAAAGGTCTCTTAACATTTTGCCGTAGCTCGCTTCGTTTCCGAGATATTTGCAGATTTATCTCAAGGGAAGGGGCCTGACGGACATATTTCGAAATATTTCTTATTCTTGTTGTGCTTCTTCTGCACAGCTAAGCTGGAAGTGGCATTTGCAGCTCGCAATAGTGCAGAGTTATCTCAAAGAAAGGGGCCACGGTGTTTCTGTACCTCTATTATGTTGGTGCAGCTTCGGAGCTTTTAAATATCTTGATATATCTCGAGAACTACGCATCTGATCAAAAAATATCATAGAACATAAAAAGTAGGAAACTTAATTCTCTACAAAAAAGGTCTTTTAACGTTTTGCAATAGCTCGCTTCGTTTCCGAGATATTTGCAGATTTATCTCAAGGGAAGGGTCCTGACGGACATATTTCGAGATATTTCTTCTTCTTGTTGTTCTTCTTCTGCACAGCTAAACTGGAAGTGGCATTTCCAGCTCGCAATCATGCAGAGTTATCTCAAAGAGAGGGGCCACGGTGTTTCTGTATCTCTATTATGTTGGTGCGGCTTCGGAACTTTTAAATATCTTGATATATCTCGAGAACTACGCCTCTGATCGAAAAATATCATAGAACATAAAAAGTAGGAAACTTAATTCTCTACAAAAAAGGTCTCTTAACATTTTGCCATAGCTCGCTTCGTTTCCGAGATATTTGCAGATTTATCTCAAGGGAAGGGGCCTGACGGACATATTTCGAGATATTTCTTCTTCTTGTTGTTCTTCTTCTGCACAGCTAAGCTGGAAGTGGCATTTGCAGCTCGCAATAGTGCAGAGTTATCGCAAAGAAAGGGGCTACGGTGTTTCTGTATCTCTATTATGTTGGTGCGGCTTCGGAACTTTTAAATATCTTAATATATCTCGAGAACTACGCCTCTGATCGAAAAATATCATAGAACATAAAAAGTAGGAAACTTAATTCTCTACAAAAAAGGTCTCTTAACATTTTGCCATAGCTCGCTTCGTTTCCGAGATATTTGCAGATTTATCTCAAAAGAAGGGGCCTGACGGACATATTTCGAGATATTTCTTCTTCTTGTTGTTCTTCTTCTGCACAGCTAAGCTGGAAGTGGCATTTGCAGCTCGCAATAGTGCAGAGTTATCGCAAAGAAAGGGGCCACGGTGTTTCTGTATCTCTATTATGTTGGTGCGGCTTCGGAACTTTTAAATATCTTGATATATCTCGAGAACTACGCATCTGATCAGAAAATATCGTAGAACATAAAAAGTAGGAAACTTAATTCTCTACAAAAAAGGTCTCTTAACATTTTCCCATAACTGGCATCGTTTCCGAGATATTTGCAGATTTATCTCAAGGGAAGGGGCCTGACGGACATATTTCGAGATATTTCTTCTTCTTGTTGTTCTTCTTCTACACAGCTAAGCTGGAAGTGGCATTTGCAGCTCGCAATAGTGCAGAGTTATCGCAAAGAAAGGGGCCACGGTGTTTCTGTATCTCTATTATGTTGGTGCGGCTTCGGAACCTTTAAATATCTTGATATATCTCGAGAACTACGCATCTGATCAAAAAATATCATAGAACATAAAAAGTAGGAAACCTAATTTTCTACAAAAAAGGTCTCTTAACATTTTGCCGTAGCTCGCTTCGTTTCCGAGATATTTGCAGATTTATCTCAAGGGAAGGGGCCTGACGGACATATTTCGAGATATTTCTTCTTCTTGTTGTTCTTCTTCTGCACAGCTAAGCTGGAAGTGGCATTTGCTGCGCGCAATAGTGCAGAGTTATCTCAAAGAAAGGGGCCACGGTGTTTCTGTATCTCTATTATGTTGGTGCAGCTTCGGAGCTTTTAAATATCTTGATATATCTCGAGAACTACGCATCTGATCAAAAAATATCGTAGAACATAAAAAGTAGGAAACTTAATTCTCTACAAATAAGGTCTCTAAACATTTTGCCATAGCTCGCTTGGTTTCCGAGATATTTGCAGATTTATCTCAAGGGAAGGGGCCTGACGGACATATTTCGAGATATTCCTTCTTCTTGTTGTTCTTCTTCTGCACAGCTAAGCTGGAAGTGGCATTTGCAGCTCGCAATAGTGCAGAGTTATCTCAAAGAAAGGGGCCACGGTGTTTCTGTACCTCTATTATGTTGGTGCAGCTTCGGAGCTTTTAAATATCTTGATATATCTCGAGAACTACGCATCTGATCAAAATATATCATAGAACATAAAAAGTAGGAAACTTAATTCTCTACAAAAAAGGTCTCTTTACATTTTCCCATAGCTGGCATCGTTTCCGAGATATTTGCAGATTTATCTCAAGGGAAGGGGCCTGACGGACATATTTCGAGATATTTCTTCTTCTTGTTGTTCTTCTTCTGCACAGCTAAGCTGGAAGTGGCATTTGCGGCTCGCACTATTGCAGAGTTATCTCAAAGAAAGGGGCCACGGTGTTTCTGTATCTCTATTATGTTGGTGCGGCTTCGGAACTTTTAAATATCTCGATATATCTCGAAAACTACGCTTCTGATCAAAAAATATCATAGAACCTAAATTGTAGGAAACATAATTCTCTACAAAAAAGGTCTCTCAACATTTTGCCATAGCTCGCTTCGTTTCCGAGATATTTGCAGATATATCTCAAGGGCAGGGGCCTGACGGACATATTTCGAGATATTTCTTCTTCTTGTTGTTCTTCTTCTGCACAGCTAAGCTGGAAGTGGCATTTGCAGCTCGCAATAGTGCAGAGTTATCGCAAAGAAAGGGGCTACGGTGTTTCTGTATCTCTATTATGTTGGTGCGGCTTCGGAACTTTTAAATATCTTGATATATCTCGAGAACTACGCATCTGATCAAAAAATATCATAGAACACAAAAAGTAGGAAACCTAATTTTCTACAAAAAAGGTCTCTTAACATTTTGCCGTAGCTCGCTTCGTTTCCGAGATATTTGCAGATTTATCTCAAGGGAAGGGGCCTGACGGACATATTTCGAAATATTTCTTATTCTTGTTGTTCTTCTTCTGCACAGCTAAGCTGGAAGTGGCATTTGCAGCTCGCAATAGTGCAGAGTTATCTCAAAGAAAGGGGCCACGGTGTTTCTGTACCTCTATTATGTTGGTGCAGCTTCGGAGCTTTTAAATATCTTGATATATCTCGAGAACTACGCATCTGATCAAAAAATATCGTAGAACATAAAAAGTAGGAAACTTAATTCTCTACAAATAAGGTCTCTAAACATTTTGCCATAGCTCGCTTGGTTTCCGAGATATTTGCAGATTTATCTCAAGGGAAGGGGCCTGACGGACATATTTCGAGATATTCCTTCTTCTTGTTGTTCTTCTTCTGCACAGCTAAGCTGGAAGTGGCATTTGCAGCTCGCAATAGTGCAGAGTTATCTCAAAGACAGGGGCCACGGTGTTTCTGTACCTCTATTATGTTGGTGCAGCTTCGGAGCTTTTAAATATCTTGATATATCTCGAGAACTACGCATCTGATCAAAATATATCATAGAACATAAAAAGTAGGAAACTTAATTCTCTACAAAAAAGGTCTCTTTACATTTTCCCATAGCTGGCATCGTTTCCGAGATATTTGCAGATTTAGCTCAAGGGAAGGGGCCTGACGGACATATTCCGAGATATTTCTTCTTCTTGTTGTTCCTCTTCTGCACAGCTAAGCTGGAAGTGGCATTTGCAGGTCGCAATAGTGCAGAGTTATCTCAAAGAAAGGGGCCACGGTGTTTCTGTATCTCTATTATGTTGGTGCGGCTTCGGAACTTTTAAATATCTCGATATATCTCGAAAACTACGCTTCTGATCAAAAAATATCAGAGAACGTAAATTGTAGGAAACATAATTCTCTACAAAAAAGGTCTCTTAACATTTTGCCATAGCTCGCTTCGTTTCCCAGATATTTGCAGATTTATCTCAAGGGAAGGGGCCTGACGGACATATTTCGAGATATTTCTTCTTCTTGTTGTTCTTCTTCTGCACAGCTAAGCTGGAAGTGGCATTTGCAGCTCGCAATAGTGCAGAGTTATCTCAAAGAAAGGGGCCACGGTGTTTCTGTATCTCTATTATGTTGGTGCGGCTTCGGAACTTTTAAATATCTTGATATATCTCGAGAACTACGCATCTGATCAAAAAATGTCGTAGAACATAAAAAGTAGGAAACTTAATTCTCTACAAATAAGATCTCTAAACATTTTGCCATAGCTCGCTTGGTTTCCGAGATATTTGCAGATTTATCTCAAGGGAAGGGGCCTGACGGACATATTTCGAGATATTCCTTCTTCTTGTTGTTCTTCTTCTGCACAGCTAAGCTGGAAGTGGCATTTGCAGCTCGCAATAGTGCAGAGTTACCTCAAAGAAAGGGGCCACGGTGTTTCTGTATCTCTATTATGTTGGTGCCGCTTCGGAACTTTTAAATATCAGGATATATCTCGAGAACTACGCATCTGATCAAAAAATATCATAGAACATAAAAAGTAGGAAACTTAATTCTCTACAAAAATGGTCTCTTAACATTTTGCCATAGCTCGCTTGGTTTCCGAGATATTTGCAGATTTATCTCAAGGGAAGGGGCCTGACGGACATATTTCGAGATATTTCTTCTTCTTGTTGTTCTTCTTCTGCACAGCTAAGCTGGAAGTGGCATTTGCAGCTCGCAGTAGTGCAGAGTTATCTCAAAGAAAGGGGCCACGGTGTTTCTGTATCTCTATTATGTTGGTGCGGCTTCGGAACTTTCAAATATCTTGATATATCTCGAGAACTACGCATCTGATCAGAAAATATCATAGAACAGAAAAAGTAGGAAACTTAATTCTCTACAAAAAAGGTCTCTTAACATTTTGCCATAGCTCGCTTCGTTTCCGAGATATTTGCAGATTTATCTCAAGGGAAGGGGCCTGACGGACATATTTCGAGATATTTCTTCTTCTTGTTGTTCTTCTTCTGCACAGCTAAGCTGGAAGTGGCATTTGCAGCGCGCAATAGTGCAGAGTTATCTCAAAGAAAGGGGCCACGGTGTTTCTGTATCTCTATTATGTTGGTGCGGCTTCGGAACTTTTAAATATCTTGATATATCTCGAGAACTACGCATCTGTTCAAAAAATATCATAGAACATAAAAAGTAGGAATCCTAATTTTCTACAAAAAAGGTCTCTTAACATTTTGCCGTAGCTCGCTTCGTTTCCGAGATATTTGCAGATTTATCTCAAGGGAAGGGGCCTGACGGACATATTTCGAAATATTTCTTATTCTTGTTGTTCTTCTTCTGCACAGCTAAGCTGGAAGTGGCATTTGCAGCTCGCAATAGTGCAGAGTTATCTCAAAGAAAGGGGCCACGGTGTTTCTGTACCTCTATTATGTTGGTGCAGCTTCGGAGCTTTTAAATACCTTGATATATCTCGAGAACTACGCATCTGATCAAAAAATATCGTAGAACATAAAAAGTAGGAAACTTAATTCTCTACAAATAAGGTCTCTAAACATTTTGCCATAGCTCGCTTGGTTTCCGAGATATTTGCAGATTTATCTCAAGGGAAGGGGCCTGACGGACATATTTCGAGATATTTCTTCTTCTTGTTGTTCTTCTTCTGCACAGCTAAGCTGGAAGTGGCATTTGCAGCTCGCAATAGTGCAGAGTTATCGCAAAGAAAGGGGCCACGGTGTTTCTGTATCTCTATTATGTTGGTGCGGCTTCGGAACTTTTAAATATCTTGATATATCTCGAGAACTACGCATCTGTTCAAAAAATATCATAGAACATAAAAAGTAGGAATCCTAATTTTCTACAAAAAAGGTCTCTTAACATTTTGCCGTAGCTCGCTTCGTTTCCGAGATATTTGCAGATTTATCTCAAGGGAAGGGGCCTGACGGACATATTTCGAAATATTTCTCATTCTTGTTGTTCTTCTTCTGCACAGCTAAGCTGGAAGTGGCATTTGCAGCTCGCAATAGTGCAGAGTTATCTCAAAGAAAGGGGCCACGGTGTTTCTGTACCTCTATTATGTTGGTGCAGCTTCGGAGCTTTTAAATATCTTGATATATCTCGAGAACTACGCATCTGATCAAAAAATATCGTAGAACATAAAAAGTAGGAATCCTAATTTTCTACAAAAAAGGTCTCTTAACATTTTGCCGTAGCTCGCTTCGTTTCCGAGATATTTGCAGATTTATCTCAAGGGAAGGGGCCTGACGGACATATTTCGAAATATTTCTCATTCTTGTTGTTCTTCTTCTGCACAGCTAAGCTGGAAGTGGCATTTGCAGCTCGCAATAGTGCAGAGTTATCTCAAAGAAAGGGGCCACGGTGTTTCTGTACCTCTATTATGTTGGTGCAGCTTCGGAGCTTTTAAATATCTTGATATATCTCGAGAACTACGCATCTGATCAAAAAATATCGTAGAACATAAAAAGTAGGAAACTTAATTCTCTACAAATAAGGTCTCTAAACATTTTGCCATAGCTCGCTTGGTTTCCGAGATATTTGCAGATTTATCTCAAGGGAAGGGGCCTGACGGACATGTTTCGAGATATTCCTTCTTCTTGTTGTTCTTCTTCTGCACAGCTAAGCTGGAAGTGGCATTTGCAGCTCGCAATAGTGCAGAGTTATCTCAAAGAAAGGGGCCACGGTGTTTCTGTACCTCTATTATGTTGGTGCAGCTTCGGAGCTTTTAAATATCTTGATATATCTCGAGAACTACGCATCTGATCAAAATATATCATAGAACATAAAAAGTAGGAAACTTAATTCTCTACAAAAAAGGTCTCTTTACATTTTCCCATAGCTGGCATCGTTTCCGAGATATTTGCAGATTTAGCTCAAGGGAAGGGGCCTGACGGACATATTCCGAGATATTTCTTCTTCTTGTTGTTCCTCTTCTGCACAGCTAAGCTGGAAGTGGCATTTGCAGGTCGCAATAGTGCAGAGTTATCTCAAAGAAAGGGGCCACGGTGTTTCTGTATCTCTATTATGTTGGTGCGGCTTCGGAACTTTTAAATATCTCGATATATCTCGAAAACTACGCTTCTGATCAAAAAATATCAGAGAACGTAAATTGTAGGAAACATAATTCTCTACAAAAAAGGTCTCTAGACATTTTGCCATAGCTCGCTTCGTTTCCCAGATATTTGCAGATTTATCTCAAGGGAAGGGGCCTGACGGACATATTTCGAGATATTTCTTCTTCTTGTTGTTCTTCTTCTGCACAGCTAAGCCGGAAGTGGCATTTGCAGCTCGCAATAGTGCAGAGTTATCTCAAAGAAAGGGGCCACGGTGTTTCTGTATCTCTATTATGTTGGTGCGGCTTCGGAACTTTTAAATATCTTGATATATCTCGAGAACTACGCATCTGATCAAAAAATGTCGTAGAACATAAAAAGTAGGAAACTTAATTCTCTACAAATAAGATCTCTAAACATTTTGCCATAGCTCGCTTGGTTTCCGAGATATTTGCAGATTTATCTCAAGGGAAGGGGCCTGACGGACATATTTCGAGATATTCCTTCTTCTTGTTGTTCTTCTTCTGCACAGCTAAGCTGGAAGTGGCATTTGCAGCTCGCAATAGTGCAGAGTTACCTCAAAGAAAGGGGCCACGGTGTTTCTGTATCTCTATTATGTTGGTGCCGCTTCGGAACTTTTAAATATCAGGATATATCTCGAGAACTACGCATCTGATCAAAAAATATCATAGAACATAAAAAGTAGGAAACTTAATTCTCTACAAAAATGGTCTCTTAACATTTTGCCATAGCTCGCTTCGTTTCCGAGATATTTGCAGATTTATCTCAAGGGAAGGGGCCTGACGGACATATTTCGAGATATTTCTTCTTCTTGTTGTTCTTCTTCTGCACAGCTAAGCTGGAAGTGGCATTTGCAGCTCGCAGTAGTGCAGAGTTATCTCAAAGAAAGGGGCCACGGTGTTTCTGTATCTCTATTATGTTGGTGCGGCTTCGGAACTTTCAAATATCTTGATATATCTCGAGAACTACGCATCTGATCAGAAAATATCATAGAACATAAAAAGTAGGAAACTTAATTCTCTACAAAAAAGGTCTCTTAACATTTTGCCATAGCTCGCTTCGTTTCCGAGATATTTGCAGATTTATCTCAAGGGAAGGGGCCTGACGGACATATTTCGAGATATTTCTTCTTCTTGTTGTTCTTCTTCTGCACAGCTAAGCTGGAAGTGGCATTTCCAGCTCGCAATCGTGCAGAGTTATCTCAAAGAGAGGGGCCACGGTGTTTCTGTATCTCTATTATGTTGGTGCGGCTTCGGAACTTTTAAATATCTTGATATATCTCGAGAACTACGCCTCTGATCGAAAAATATCATAGAACATAAAAAGTAGGAAACTTAATTCTCTACAAAAAAGGTCTCTTAACATTTTGCCATAGCTCGCTTCGTTTCCGAGATATTTGCAGATTTATCTCAAGGGAAGGGGCCTGACGGACATATTTCGAGATATTTCTTCTTCTTGTTGTTCTTCTTCTGCACAGCTAAGCTGGAAGTGGCATTTGCAGCTCGCAATAGTGCAGAGTTATCGCAAAGAAAGGGGCTACGGTGTTTCTGTATCTCTATTATGTTGGTGCGGCTTCGGAACTTTTAAATATCTTGATATATCTCGAGAACTACGCATCTGATCAAAAAATATCATAGAACATAAAAAGTAGGAAACCTAATTTTCTACAAAAAAGGTCTCTTAACATTTTGCCGTAGCTCGCTTCGTTTCCGAGATATTTGCAGATTTATCTCAAGGGAAGGGGCCTGACGGACATATTTCGAAATATTTCTTATTCTTGTTGTTCTTCTTCTGCACAGCTAAGCTGGAAGTGGCATTTGCAGCTCGCAATAGTGCAGAGTTATCTCAAAGAAAGGGGCCACGGTGTTTCTGTACCTCTATTATGTTGGTGCAGCTTCGGAGCTTTTAAATATCTTGATATATCTCGAGAACTACGCATCTGATCAAAAAATATCGTAGAACATAAAAAGTAGGAAACTTAATTCTCTACAAATAAGGTCTCTAAACATTTTGCCATAGCTCGCTTGGTTTCCGAGATATTTGCAGATTTATCTCAAGGGAAGGGGCCTGACGGACATATTTCGAGATATTCCTTCTTCTTGTTGTTCTTCTTCTGCACAGCTAAGCTGGAAGTGGCATTTGCAGCTCGCAATAGTGCAGAGTTATCTCAAAGAAAGGGGCCACGGTGTTTCTGTACCTCTATTATGTTGGTGCAGCTTCGGAGCTTTTAAATATCTTGATATATCTCGAGAACTACGCATCTGATCAAAATATATCATAGAACATAAAAAGTAGGAAACTTAATTCTCTACAAAAAAGGTCTCTTTACATTTTCCCATAGCTGGCATCGTTTCCGAGATATTTGCAGATTTAGCTCAAGGGAAGGGGCCTGACGGACATATTCCGAGATATTTCTTCTTCTTGTTGTTCCTCTTCTGCACAGCTAAGCTGGAAGTGGCATTTGCAGGTCGCAATAGTGCAGAGTTATCTCAAAGAAAGGGGCCACGGTGTTTCTGTATCTCTATTATGTTGGTGCGGCTTCGGAACTTTTAAATATCTCGATATATCTCGAAAACTACGCTTCTGATCAAAAAATATCAGAGAACGTAAATTGTAGGAAACATAATTCTCTACAAAAAAGGTCTCTTAACATTTTGCCATAGCTCGCTTCGTTTCCCAGATATTTGCAGATTTATCTCAAGGGAAGGGGCCTGACGGACATATTTCGAGATATTTCTTCTTCTTGTTGTTCTTCTTCTGCACAGCTAAGCTGGAAGTGGCATTTGCAGCTCGCAATAGTGCAGAGTTATCTCAAAGAAAGGGGCCAAGGTGTTTCTGTATCTCTATTATGTTGGTGCGGCTTCGGAACTTTTAAATATCTTGATATATCTCGAGAACTACACATCTGATCAAAAAATGTCGTAGAACATAAAAAGTAGGAAACTTAATTCTCTACAAATAAGATCTCTAAACATTTTGCCATAGCTCGCCTGGTTTCCGAGATATTTGCAGATTTATCTCAAGGGAAGGGGCCTGACGGACATATTTCGAGATATTCCTTCTTCTTGTTGTTCTTCTTCTGCACAGCTAAGCTGGAAGTGGCATTTGCAGCTCGCAATAGTGCAGAGTTACCTCAAAGAAAGGGGCCACGGTGTTTCTGTATCTCTATTATGTTGGTGCCGCTTCGGAACTTTTAAATATCAGGATATATCTCGAGAACTACGCATCTGATCAAAAAATATCATAGAACATAAAAAGTAGGAAACTTAATTCTCTACAAAAATGGTCTCTTAACATTTTGCCATAGCTCGCTTGGTTTCCGAGATATTTGCAGATTTATCTCAAGGGAAGGGGCCTGACGGACATATTTCGAGATATTTCTTCTTCTTGTTGTTCTTCTTCTGCACAGCTAAGCTGGAAGTGGCATTTGCAGCTCGCAATAGTGCAGAGTTATCTCAAAGAAAGGGGCCACGGTGTTTCTGTACCTCTATTATGTTGGTGCAGCTTCGGAGCTTTTAAATATCTTGATATATCTCGAGAACTACGCATCTGATCAAAAAATATCGTAGAACATAAAAAGTAGGAAACTTAATTCTCTACAAATAAGGTCTCTAAACATTTTGCCATAGCTCGCTTGGTTTCCGAGATATTTGCAGATTTATCTCAAGGGAAGGGGCCTGACGGACATATTCCGAGATATTTCTTCTTCTTGTTGTTCCTCTTCTGCACAGCTAAGCTGGAAGTGGCATTTGCAGGTCGCAATAGTGCAGAGTTATCTCAAAGAAAGGGGCCACGGTGTTTCTGTATCTCTATTATGTTGGTGCGGCTTCGGAACTTTTAAATATCTCGATATATCTCGAAAACTACGCTTCTGATCAAAAAATATCAGAGAACGTAAATTGTAGGAAACATAATTCTCTACAAAAAAGGTCTCTTAACATTTTGCCATAGCTCGCTTCGTTTCCCAGATATTTGCAGATTTATCTCAAGGGAAGGGGCCTGACGGACATATTTCGAGATATTTCTTCTTCTTGTTGTTCTTCTTCTGCACAGCTAAGCTGGAAGTGGCATCTGCAGCTCGCAATAGTGCAGAGTTACCTCAAAGAAAGGGGCCACGGTGTTTCTGTATCTCTATTATGTTGATGCCGCTTCGGAACTTTTAAATATCAGGATATATCTCGAGAACTACGCATCTGATCAAAAAATATCATAGAACATAAAAAGTAGGAAACTTAATTCTCTACAAAAATGGTCTCTTAACATTTTGCCATAGCTCGCTTCGTTTCCGAGATATTTGCAGATTTATCTCAAGGGAAGGGGCCTGACGGACATATTTCGAGATATTTCTTCTTCTTGTTGTTCTTCTTCTGCACAGCTAAGCTGGAAGTGGCATTTGCAGCTCGCAATAGTGCAGAGTTATCGCAAAGAAAGGGGCCACGGTGTTTCTGTACCTCTATTATGTTGGTGGAGCTTCGGAGCTTTTAAATATCTTGATATATCTCGAGAACTACGCATCTGATCAAAAAATATCGTAGAACATAAAAAGTAGGAAACTTAATTCTCTACAAATAAGGTCTCTAAACATTTTGCCATAGCTCGCTTGGTTTCCGAGATATTTGCAGATTTATCTCAAGGGAAGGGGCCTGACGGACATATTTCGAGATATTCCTTCTTCTTGTTGGTCTTCTTCTGCACAGCTAAGCTGGAAGTGGCATTTGCAGCTCGCAATAGTGCAGAGTTATCTTAAAGAAAGGGGCCACGGTGTTTCTGTACCTCTATTATGTTGGTGCAGCTTCGGAGCTTTTAAATATCTTGATATATCTCGAGAACTACGCATCTGATCAAAATATATCATAGAACATAAAAAGTAGGAAACTTAATTCTCTACAAAAAAGGTCTCTTTACATTTTCCCATAGCTGGCATCGTTTCCGAGATATTTGCAGATTTAGCTCAAGGGAAGGGGCCTGACGGACATATTCCGAGATATTTCTTCTTCTTGTTGTTCCTCTTCTGCACAGCTAAGCTGGAAGTGGCATTTGCAGGTCGCAATAGTGCAGAGTTATCTCAAAGAAAGGGGCCACGGTGTTTCTGTATCTCTATTATGTTGGTGCGGCTTCGGAACTTTTAAATATCTCGATATATCTCGAAAACTACGCTTCTGATCAAAAAATATCAGAGAACGTAAATTGTAGGAAACATAATTCTCTACAAAAAAGGTCTCTTAACATTTTGCCATAGCTCGCTTCGTTTCCCAGATATTTGCAGATTTATCTCAAGGGAAGGGGCCTGACGGACATATTTCGAGATATTTCTTCTTCTTGTTGTTCTTCTTCTGCACAGCTAAGCTGGAAGTGGCATTTGCAGCTCGCAATAGTGCAGAGTTATCTCAAAGAAAGGGGCCACGGTGTTTCTGTATCTCTATTATGTTGGTGCGGCTTCGGAACTTTTAAATATCTTGATATATCTCGAGAACTACGCATCTGATCAAAAAATGTCGTAGAACATAAAAAGTAGGAAACTTAATTCTCTACAAATAAGATCTCTAAACATTTTGCCATAGCTCGCTTGGTTTCCGAGATATTTGCAGATTTATCTCAAGGGAAGGGGCCTGACGGACATATTTCGAGATATTCCTTCTTCTTGTTGTTCTTCTTCTGCACAGCTAAGCTGGAAGTGGCATTTGCAGCTCGCAATAGTGCAGAGTTACCTCAAAGAAAGGGGCCACGGTGTTTCTGTATCTCTATTATGTTGGTGCCGCTTCGGAACTTTTAAATATCAGGATATATCTCGAGAACTACGCATCTGATCAAAAAATATCATAGAACATAAAAAGTAGGAAACTTAATTCTCTACAAAAATGGTCTCTTAACATTTTGCCATAGCTCGCTTCGTTTCCGAGATATTTGCAGATTTATCTCAAGGGAAGGGGCCTGACGGACATATTTCGAGATATTTCTTCTTCTTGTTGTTCTTCTTCTGCACAGCTAAGCTGGAAGTGGCATTTGCAGCTCGCAGTAGTGCAGAGTTATCTCAAAGAAAGGGGCCACGGTGTTTCTGTATCTCTATTATGTTGGTGCGGCTTCGGAACTTTCAAATATCTTGATATATCTCGAGAACTACGCATCTGATCAGAAAATATCATAGAACACAAAAAGTAGGAAACTTAATTCTCTACAAAAAAGGTCTCTTAACATTTTGCCATAGCTCGCTTCGTTTCCGAGATATTTGCAGATTTATCTCAAGGGAAGGGGCCTGACGGACATATTTCGAGATATTTCTTCTTCTTGTTGTTCTTCTTCTGCACAGCTAAGCTGGAAGTGGCATTTGCAGCGCGCAATAGTGCAGAGTTATCTCAAAGAAAGGGGCCACGGTGTTTCTGTATCTCTATTATGTTGGTGCGGCTTCGGAACTTTTAAATATCTTGATATATCTCGAGAACTACGCATCTGTTCAAAAAATATCATAGAACATAAAAAGTAGGAATCCTAATTTTCTACAAAAAAGGTCTCTTAACATTTTGCCGTAGCTCGCTTCGTTTCCGAGATATTTGCAGATTTATCTCAAGGGAAGGGGCCTGACGGACATATTTCGAAATATTTCTTATTCTTGTTGTTCTTCTTCTGCACAGCTAAGCTGGAAGTGGCATTTGCAGCTCGCAATAGTGCAGAGTTATCTCAAAGAAAGGGGCCACGGTGTTTCTGTACCTCTATTATGTTGGTGCAGCTTCGGAGCTTTTAAATACCTTGATATATCTCGAGAACTACGCATCTGATCAAAAAATATCGTAGAACATAAAAAGTAGGAAACTTAATTCTCTACAAATAAGGTCTCTAAACATTTTGCCATAGCTCGCTTGGTTTCCGAGATATTTGCAGATTTATCTCAAGGGAAGGGGCCTGACGGACATATTTCGAGATATTTCTTCTTCTTGTTGTTCTTCTTCTGCACAGCTAAGCTGGAAGTGGCATTTGCAGCTCGCAATAGTGCAGAGTTATCGCAAAGAAAGGGGCCACGGTGTTTCTGTATCTCTATTATGTTGGTGCGGCTTCGGAACTTTTAAATATCTTGATATATCTCGAGAACTACGCATCTGATCAAAAAATATCGTAGAACATAAAAAGTAGGAAACCTAATTTTCTACAAAAAAGGTCTCTTAACATTTTGCCGTAGCTCGCTTCGTTTCCGAGATATTTGCAGATTTATCTCAAGGGAAGGGGCCTGACGGACATATTTCGAGATATTTCTTCTTCTTGTTGTTCTTCTTCTGCACAGCTAAGCTGGAAGTGGCATTTGCAGCGCGCAATAGTGCAGAGTTATCTCAAAGAAACGGGCCACGGTGTTTCTGTATCTCTATTATGTTGGTGCGGCTTCGGAACTTTTGAATATCTTGATATATCTCGAGAACTACGCATCTGATCAAAAAATATCATAGAACATAAAAAGTAGGAAACTTAATTCTCTACAAAAAAGGTCTCTTAACATTTTCCCATAACTGGCATCGTTTCCGAGATATTTGCAGATTTATCTCAAGGGAAGGGGCCTGACGGACATATTTCGAGATATTTCTTCTTCTTGTTGTTCTTCTTCTGCACAGCTAAGCTGGAAGTGGCATTTGCAGCTCGCAATAGTGCAGAGTTATCTCAAAGAAAGGGGCCACGGTGTTTCTGTATCTCTATTATGTTGGTGCGGCTTCGGAACTTTTAAATATCTTGATATATCTCGAGAACTACGCATCTGATCAAAAAATATCGTAGAACATAAAAAGTAGGAAACTTAATTCTCTACAAATAAGGTCTCTAAACATTTTGCCATAGCTCGCTTGGTTTCCGAGATATTTGCAGATTAATCTCAAGGGAAGGGGCCTGACGGACATATTTCGAGATATTCCTTCTTCTTGTTGTTCTTCTTCTGCACAGCTAAGCTGGAAGTGGCATTTGCAGCTCGCAATAGTGCAGAGTTACCTCAAAGAAAGGGGCCACGGTGTTTCTGTATCTCTATTATGTTGGTGCCGCTTCGGAACTTTTAAATATCAGGATATATATCGAGAACTACGCATCTGATCAAAAAATATCATAGAACATAAAAAGTAGGAAACTTAATTCTCTACAAAAATGGTCTCTTAACATTTTGCCATAGCTCGCTTCGTTTCCGAGATATTTGCAGATTTATCTCAAGGGAAGGGGCCTGACGGACATATTTCGAAATATTTCTTATTCTTGTTGTTCTTCTTCTGCACAGCTAAGCTGGAAGTGGCATTTGCAGCTCGCATTAGTGCAGAGTTATCTCAAAGAAAGGGGCCACGGTGTTTCTGTACCTCTATTATGTTGGTGCAGCTTCGGAGCTTTTAAATATCTTGATATATCTCGAGAACTACGCATCTGATCAAAAAATATCATAGAACATAAAAAGTAGGAAACTTAATTCTCTACAAAAAAGGTCTCTTAACATTTTCCCATAGCTGGCATCGTTTCCGAGATATTTGCAGATTTAGCTCAAGGGAAGGGGCCTGACGGACATATTCCGAGATATTTCTTCTTCTTGTTGTTCTTCTTCTGCACAGCTAAGCTGGAAGTGGCATTTGCAGCTCGCAATAGTGCAGAGTTATCGCAAAGAAAGGGGCCACGGTGTTTCTGTATCTCTATTATGTTGGTGCGGCTTCGGAACTTTTAAATATCTTGATATATCTCGAGAACTACGCATCTGATCAAAAAATATTATAGAACATAAAAAGTAGGAAACCTAATTTTCTACAAAAAAGGTCTCTTAACATTTTGCCGTAGCTCGCTTCGTTTCCGAGATATTTGCAGATTTATCTCAAGGGAAGGGGCCTGACGGACATATTTCGAGATATTTCTTCTTCTTGTTGTTCTTCTTCTGCACAGCTAAGCTGGAAGTGGCATTTGCAGCGCGCAATAGTGCAGAGTTATCTCAAAGAAACGGGCCACGGTGTTTCTGTATCTCTATTATGTTGGTGCGGCTTCGGAACTTTTAAATATCTTGATATATCTCGAGAACTACGCATCTGATCAAAAAATATCATAGAACATAAAAAGTAGGAAACTTAATTCTCTACAAAAAAGGTCTCTTAACATTTTCCCATAACTGGCATCGTTTCCGAGATATTTGCAGATTTATCTCAAGGGAAGGGGCCTGACGGACATATTTCGAGATATTTCTTCTTCTTGTTGTTCTTCTTCTGCACAGCTAAGCTGGAAGTGGCATTTGCAGCTCGCAATAGTGCAGAGTTATCGCAAAGAAAGGGGCCACGGTGTTTCTGTATCTCTATATTGTTGGTGCGGCTTCGGAACTTTTAAATATCTTGATATATCTCGAGAACTACGCATCTGATCAAAAAATATCATAGAACATAAAAAGTAGGAAACCTAATTTTCTACAAAAAAGGTCTCTTAACATTTTGCCGTAGCTCGCTTCGTTTCCGAGATATTTGCAGATTTATCTCAAGGGAAGGGGCCTGACGGACATATTTCGAGATATTTCTTCTTCTTGTTGTTCTTCTTCTGCACAGCTAAGCTGGAAGTGGCATTTGCAGCTCGCAATAGTGCAGAGTTATCTCAAAGAAAGGGGCCACGGTGTTTCTGTATCTCTATTATGTTGGTGCGGCTTCGGAACTTTTAAATATCTTGATATATCTCGAGAACTACGCATCTGATCAAAAAATATCGTAGAACATAAAAAGTAGGAAACTTAATTCTCTACAAATAAGGTCTCTAAACATTTTGCCATAGCTCGCTTGGTTTCCGAGATATTTGCAGATTTATCTCAAGGGAAGGGGCCTGACGGACATATTTCGAGATATTCCTTCTTCTTGTTGTTCTTCTTCTGCACAGCTAAGCTGGAAGTGGCATTTGCAGCTCGCAATAGTGCAGAGTTACCTCAAAGAAAGGGGCCACGGTGTTTCTGTATCTCTATTATGTTGGTGCCGCTTCGGAACTTTTAAATATCAGGATATATATCGAGAACTACGCATCTGATCAAAAAATATCATAGAACATAAAAAGTAGGAAACTTAATTCTCTACAAAAATGGTCTCTTAACATTTTGCCATAGCTCGCTTCGTTTCCGAGATATTTGCAGATTTATCTCAAGGGAAGGGGCCTGACGGACATATTTCGAAATATTTCTTATTCTTGTTGTTCTTCTTCTGCACAGCTAAGCTGGAAGTGGCATTTGCAGCTCGCATTAGTGCAGAGTTATCTCAAAGAAAGGGGCCACGGTGTTTCTGTACCTCTATTATGTTGGTGCAGCTTCGGAGCTTTTAAATATCTTGATATATCTCGAGAACTACGCATCTGATCAAAAAATATCATAGAACATAAAAAGTAGGAAACTTAATTCTCTACAAAAAAGGTCTCTTAAGATTTTCCCATAGCTGGCATCGTTTCCGAGATATTTGCAGATTTAGCTCAATGGAAGGGGCCTGACGGACATATTCCGAGATATTTCTTCTTCTTGTTGTTCCCCTTCTGCACAGCTAAGCTGGAAGTGGCATTTGCAGGTCGCAATAGTGCAGAGTTATCTCAAAGAAAGGGGCCACGGTGTTTCTGTATCTCTATTATGTTGGTGCGGCTTCGGAACTTTTAAATATCTCGATATATCTCGAAAACTACGCTTCTGATCAAAAAATATCAGAGAACGTAAATTGTAGGAAACATAATTCTCTACAAAAAAGGTCTCTTAACATTTTGCCATAGCTCGCTTCGTTTCCGAGATATTTGCAGATTTATCTCAAGGGAAGGGGCCTGACGGACATATTTCGAGATATTTCTTCTTCTTGTTGTTCTTCTTCTGCACAGCTAAGCTGGAAGTGGCATTTGCAGCTCGCAATAGTGCAGAGTTATCTCAAAGAAAGGGGCCACGGTGTTTCTGTACCTCTATTATGTTGGTGCAGCTTCGGAGCTTTTAAATATCTTGATATATCTCGAGAACTACGCATCTGATCAAAAAATATCGTAGAACATGAAAAGTAGGAAACCTAATTTTCTACAAAAAAGGTCTCTTAACATTTTGCCGTAGCTCGCTTCGTTTCCGAGATATTTGCAGATTTATCTCAAGGGAAGGGGCCTGACGGACATATTTCGAGATATTTCTTCTTCTTGTTGTTCTTCTTCTGCACAGCTAAGCTGGAAGTGGCATTTGCAGCGCGCAATAGTGCAGAGTTATCTCAAAGAAACGGGCCACGGTGTTTCTGTATCTCTATTATGTTGGTGCGGCTTCGGAACTTTTAAATATCTTGATATATCTCGAGAACTACGCATCTGATCAAAAAATATCATAGAACATAAAAAGTAGGAAACTTAATTCTCTACAAAAAAGGTCTCTTAACATTTTCCCATAACTGGCATCGTTTCCGAGATATTTGCAGATTTATCTCAAGGGAAGGGGCCTGACGGACATATTTCGAGATATTTCTTCTTCTTGTTGTTCTTCTTCTGCACAGCTAAGCTGGAAGTGGCATTTGCAGCTCGCAATAGTGCAGAGTTATCGCAAAGAAAGGGGCCACGGTGTTTCTGTATCTCTATATTGTTGGTGCGGCTTCGGAACTTTTAAATATCTTGATATATCTCGAGAACTACGCATCTGATCAAAAAATATCATAGAACATAAAAAGTAGGAAACCTAATTTTCTACAAAAAAGGTCTCTTAACATTTTGCCGTAGCTCGCTTCGTTTCCGAGATATTTGCAGATTTATCTCAAGGGAAGGGGCCTGACGGACATATTTCGAGATATTTCTTCTTCTTGTTGTTCTTCTTCTGCACAGCTAAGCTGGAAGTGGCATTTGCAGCTCGCAATAGTGCAGAGTTATCTCAAAGAAAGGGGCCACGGTGTTTCTGTATCTCTATTATGTTGGTGCGGCTTCGGAACTTTTAAATATCTTGATATATCTCGAGAACTACGCATCTGATCAAAAAATATCGTAGAACATAAAAAGTAGGAAACTTAATTCTCTACAAATAAGGTCTCTAAACATTTTGCCATAGCTCGCTTGGTTTCCGAGATATTTGCAGATTTATCTCAAGGGAAGGGGCCTGACGGACATATTTCGAGATATTCCTTCTTCTTGTTGTTCTTCTTCTGCACAGCTAAGCTGGAAGTGGCATTTGCAGCTCGCAATAGTGCAGAGTTACCTCAAAGAAAGGGGCCACGGTGTTTCTGTATCTCTATTATGTTGGTGCCGCTTCGGAACTTTTAAATATCAGGATATATCTCGAGAACTACGCATCTGATCAAAAAATATCATAGAACATAAAAAGTAGGAAACTTAATTCTCTACAAAAATGGTCTCTTAACATTTTGCCATAGCTCGCTTCGTTTCCGAGATATTTGCAGATTTATCTCAAGGGAAGGGGCCCGACGGACATATTTCGAAATATTTCTTATTCTTGTTGTTCTTCTTCTGCACAGCTAAGCTGGAAGTGGCATTTGCAGCTCGCATTAGTGCAGAGTTATCTCAAAGAAAGGGGCCACGGTGTTTCTGTACCTCTATTATGTTGGTGCAGCTTCGGAGCTTTTAAATATCTTGATATATCTCGAGAACTACGCATCTGATCAAAAAATATCATAGAACATAAAAAGTAGGAAACTTAATTCTCTACAAAAAAGGTCTTTTAACGTTTTGCAATAGCTCGCTTCGTTTCCGAGATATTTGCAGATTTATCTCAAGGGAAGGGGCCTGACGGACATATTTCGAGATATTTCTTCTTCTTGTTGTTCTTCTTCTGCACAGCTAAGCTGGAAGTGGCATTTGCAGCTCGCAATAGTGCAGAGTTATCTCAAAGAAAGGGGCCACGGTGTTTCTGTACCTCTATTATGTTGGTGCAGCTTCGGAGCTTTTAAATATCTTGATATATCTCGAGAACTACGCATCTGATCAAAAAATATCATAGAACATAAAAAGTAGGAAACTTAATTCTCTACAAAAAAGGTCTTTTAACGTTTTGCAATAGCTCGCTTCGTTTCCGAGATATTTGCAGATTTATCTCAAGGGAAGGGTCCTGACGGACATATTTCGAGATATTTCTTCTTCTTGTTGTTCGTCTTCTGCACAGCTAAACTGGAAGTGGCATTTCCAGCTCGCAATCATGCAGAGTTATCTCAAAGAGAGGGGCCACGGTGTTTCTGTATCTCTATTATGTTGGTGCGGCTTCGGAACTTTTAAATATCTTGATATATCTCGAGAACTACGCCTCTGATCGAAAAATATCATAGAACATAAAAAGTAGGAAACTTAATTCTCTACAAAAAAGGTCTCTTAACATTTTGCCATAGCTCGCTTCGTTTCCGAGATATTTGCAGATTTATCTCAAGGGAATGGGCCTGACGGACATATTTCGGGATATTTCTTCTTCTTGTTGTTCTTCTTCTGCACAGCTAAGCTGGAAGTGGCATTTGCGGCTCGCACTAGTGCAGAGTTATCTCAAAGAAAGGGGCCACGGTGTTTCTGTATCTCTATTATGTTGGTGCGGCTTCGGAACTTTTAAATATCTCGATATATCTCGAAAACTACGCTTCTGATCAAAAAATATCATAGAACGTAAATTGTAGCAAACATAATTCTCTACAAAAAAGGTCTCTTAATATTTTGCCATAGCTCGCTTCGTTTCCGAGATATTTGCAGATATATCTCAAGGGAAGGGGCCTGACGCGCATATTTCGAGATATTTCTTCTTCTTGTTGTTCTTCTTCTGCACAGCTAAGCTGGAAGTGGCATTTACAGCTCGCAATAGTGCAGAGTTATCTCAAAGAAAGGGGCCACGGTGTTTCTGTATCTCTATTATGTTGGTGCGGCTTCGGAACTTTTAAATATCTTGATATATCTCGAGAACTACGCATCCGATCAAAAAATATCGTAGAACACAAAAAGTAGGAAACTTAATTCTCTACAAATAAGGTCTCTAAACATTTTGCCATAGCTCGCTTGGTTTCCGAGATATTTGCAGATTTCTCTCAAGGGAAGGGGCCTGACGGACATATTTCGAGATATTTCTTCTTCTTGTTGTTCTTCTTCTGCACAGCTAAGCTGGAAGTGGCATTTGCAGCTCGCAATAGTGCAGAGTTATCTCAAAGAAAGGGGCCACGGTGTTTCTGTACCTCTATTATGTTGGTGCAGCTTCGGAGCTTTTAAATATCTTGATATATCTCGAGAACTACGCATCTGATCAAAAAATATCATAGAACATAAAAAGTAGGAAACTTAATTCTCTACAAAAAAGGTCTCTTAACATTTTCCCATAGCTGGCATCGTTTCCGAGATATTTGCAGATTTAGCTCAAGGGAAGGGGCCTGACGGACATATTCCGAGATATTTCTTCTTCTTGTTGTTCCTCTTCTGCACAGCTAAGCTGGAAGTGGCATTTGCAGGTCGCAATAGTGCAGTTATCTCAAAGAAAGGGGCCACGGTGTTTCTGTATCTCTATTATGTTGGTGCGGCTTCGGAACTTTTAAATATCTCGATATATCTCGAAAACTACGCTTCTGATCAAAAAATATTAGAGAACGTAAATTGTAGGAAACATAACTCTCTACAAAAAAGGTCTCTTAACATTTTGCCATAGCTCGCTTCGTTTCCGAGATATTTGCAGATTTATCTCAAGGGAAGGGGCCTGACGGACATATTTCGAGATATTTCTTCTTCTTGTTGTTCTTCTTCTGCACAGCTAAGCTGGAAGTGGCATTTGCAGCTCGCAATAGTGCAGAGTTATCTCAAAGAAAGGGGCCACGGTGTTTCTGTATCTCTATTATGTTGGTGCGGCTTCGGAACTTTTAAATATCTTGATATATCTCGAGAACTACGCATCTGATCAAAAAATATCGTAGAACATAAAAAGTAGGAAACTTAATTCTCTACAAATAAGGTCTCTAAACATTTTGCCATAGCTCGCTTGGTTTCCGAGATATTTGCAGATTTATCTCAAGGGAAGGGGCCTGACGGACATATTTCGAGATATTCCTTCTTCTTGTTGTTCTTCTTCTGCACAGCTAAGGTGGAAGTGGCATTTGCAGCTCGCAATAGTGCAGAGTTATCTCAAAGAAAGGGGCCACGGTGTTTCTGTATCTCTATTATGTTGGTGCGGCTTCGGAACTTTTAAATATCTTGATATATCTCGAGAACTACGCATCTGATCAAAAAATATCATAGAACATAAAAAGTAGGAAACCTAATTTTCTACAAAAAAGGTCTCTCAACATTTTGCCGTAGCTCGCTTCGTTTCCGAGATATTTGCAGATTTATCTCAAGGGAAGGGGCCTGACGGACATATTTCGAGATATTTCTTCTTCTTGTTGTTCTTCTTCTGCACAGCTAAGCTGGAAGTGGCATTTGCAGCTCGCTATAGTGCAGAGTTATCTCAAAGAAAGGGGCCACGGTGTTTCTGTATCTCTATTATGTTGGTGCGGCTTCGGAACGTTTAAATATCTTGATATATCTCGAGAACTACGCATCTGATCAAAAAATATCATAGAACATAAAAAATAGGAAACCTAATTTTCTACAAAAAAAGTCTCTTAACATTTTGCCGTAGCTCGCTTCGTTTCCGAGATATTTGCAGATTTATCTCAAGGGAAGGGGCCTGACGGACATATTTCGAGATATTTCTTCTTCTTGTTGTTCTTCTTCTGCACAGCTAAACTGGAAGTGGCATTTCCAGCTCGCAATCGTGCAGAGTTATCTCAAAGAGAGGGGCCACGGTGTTTCTGTATCTCTATTATGTTGGTGCGGCTTCGGAACTTTTAAATATCTTGATATATCTCGAGAACTACGCCTCTGATCGAAAAATATCATAGAACATAAAAAGTAGGAAACTTAATTCTCTACAAAAAAGGTCTCTTAACATTTTGCCATAGCTCGCTTCGTTTCCGAGATATCTGCAGATTCATCTCAAGGGAAGGGGCCTGACGGACATATTTCGAGATATTTCTTCTTCTTGTTGTTCTTCTTCTGCACAGCTAAGCTGGAAGTGGCATTTGCAGCTCGCAATAGTGCAGAGTTATCGCAAAGAAAGGGGCCACGGTGTTTCTGTATCTCTATTATGTTGGTGCAGCTTCGGAGCTTTTAAATATCTTGATATATCTCGAGAACTACGCATCTGATCAAAAAATATCATAGAACATAAAAAGTAGGAATCCTAATTTTCTACAAAAAAGGTCTCTTAACATTTTGCCGTAGCTCGCTTCGTTTCCGAGATATTTGCAGATTTATCTCAAGGGAAGGGGCCTGACGGACATATTTCCAGATATTTCTTCTTCTTGTTGCTCTTCTACTGCATAGCTAAGCTGGAAGTGGCATTTGCAGCTCGCAATAGTGCAGAGTTATCTCAAAGAAAGGGGCCACGGTGTTTCTGTATCTCTATTATGTTGGTGCGGCTTCGGAACTTTTAAATATCTTGATATATCTCGAGAACTACGCCTCTGATCGAAAAATATCATAGAACATAAAAAGTAGGAAACTTAATTCTCTACAAAAAAGGTCTCTTAACATTTTGCGATAGCTCGCTTGGTTCCCGAGATATTTGCAGATTTATCTCAAGGGAAGGGGCCTGACGGACATATTTCGAGATATTTCTTCTTCTTGTTGTTCTTCTTCTGCACAGCTAAGCTGGAAGTGGCATTTGCAGCTCGCAATAGTGCAGAGTTATCTCAAAGAAAGGGGCCACGGTGTTTCTGTATCTCTATTATGTTGGTGCGGCTTCGGAACTTTTAAATATCTTGATATATCTCGAGAACTACGCATCCGATCAAAAAATATCATAGAACATGAAAAGTAGGAAACTTAATTCTCTACAAAAAAGGTCTCTTAACATTTTGCCATAGCTCTCTTCGTTTCCGAGATATTTGCAGATTTATCTCAAGGGAAGAGGCCTAACGGACATATTTCGAGATATTTCTTCTTCTTGTTGTCCTTCTTCTGCACAGCTAAACTGGAAGTGGCATTCCCAGCTCGCAATAGTGCAGAGTTATCTCAAAGAGAGGGGCCACGGTGTTTCTGTATCTCTATTATGTTGGTGCGGCTTCGGAACTTTTAAATATCTTGATATATCTCGAGAACTACGCATCTGATCAAAAAATATCATAGAATATAAAAAGTAGGAAACTTAATTCTCTACAAAAAAGGTCTCTTAACATTTTGCCATAGCTCGCTTCGTTTCCGAGATATTTGCAGATTTATCTCAAGGGAAGGGGCCTGACGGACATATTTCGAGATATTTCTTCTTCTTGTTGTTCTTCTTCTGCACAGCTAAGCTGGAAGTGGCATTTACAGCTCGCAATAGTGCAGAGTTATCTCAAAGAAAGGGGCCACGGTGTTTCTGTATCTCTATTATGTTGGTGCGGCTTCGGAACTTTTAAATATCTTGATATATCTCGAGAACTGCGCATCTGATCAAAAAATATCATAGAACATAAAAAGTAGGAAACTTAATTCTCTACAAAAAGGTCTCTTAACATTTTGCCATACCTCGCTTCGTTTCCGAGATATTTGCAGATTTATCTCAAGGGAAGGGGCCTGACGGACATATTTCGAGATATTTCTTCTTCTTGTTGTTCTTCTTCTGCACAGCTAAGCTGGAAGTGGCATTTGCGGCTCGCACTAGTGCAGAGTTATCTCAAAGAAAGGGGCCACGGTGTTTCTGTATCTCTATTATGTTGGAGCGGCCTCGGAACTTTTAAATATCTTGATATATCTCGAGAACTACGCATCTGATCAAAAAATATCATAGAACATAAAAAGTAGGAAACTTAATTCTCTACAAAAAACGTCTCTTAACATTTTGCCATAGCTCGCTTCGTTTCCGAGATATTTGCAGATTCAGCTCAAAGGAACTGGCCTGACGGACATATTTCGAGATATTTCTTCTTCTTGTTGTTCTTCCTCTGCACAGCTAAGCTGGAAGTGGCATTTGCAGCTCGCAATAGTGCAGAGTTATCTCAAAGAAAGGGGCCACGGTGTTTCTGTATCTCTATTATGTTGGTGCGGCTTCGGAACTTTTAAATATCTTGATATATCTCGAGAACTACGCATCTGATCAAAAAATATCATAGAACATAAAAAGTAGGAAACTTAATTCTCTACAAAAAAGGTCTCTTAACATTTTGCCATAGCTCGCTTCGTTTCCGAGATATTTGCAGATTTATCTCAAGGGAAGGGGCCTGACGGACATATTTCGAGATATTTCTTCTTCTTGTTGTTCTTCTTCTGCACAGCTAAGCTGGAAGTGGCATTTGCGGCTCGCACTATTGCAGAGTTATCTCAAAGAAAGGGGCCACGGTGTTTCTGTATCTCTATTATGTTGGTGCGGCTTCGGAACTTTTACATATCTCGATATATCTCGAAAACTACGCTTCTGATCAAAAAATATCATAGAACATAAATTGTAGGAAACATAATTCTCTACAAAAAAGGTCTCTCAACATTTTGCCATAGCTCGCTTCGTTTCCGAGATATTTGCCGATATATCTCAAGGGCAGGGGCCTGACGGACATATTTCGAGATATTTCTTCTTCTTGTTGTTCTTCTTCTGCACAGCTAAGCTGGAAGTGGCATTTACAGCTCGCAATAGTGCAGAGTTATCTCAAAGAAAGGGGCCACGGTGTTTCTGTATCTCTATTATGTTGGTGCGGCTTCGGAACTTTTAAATATCTTGATATATCTCGAGAACTGCGCATCTGATCAAAAAATATCATAGAATATAAAAAGTAGGAAACTTAATTCTCTACAAAAAAGGTCTCTTAACATTTTGCCATAGCTCGCTTCGTTTCCGAGATATTTGCAGATTTATCTCAAGGGAAGGGGCCTGACGGACATATTTCGAGATATTTCTTCTTCTTGTTGTTCTTCTTCTGCACAGCTAAGCTGGAAGTGGCATTTGCGGCTCGCACTAGTGCAGAGTTATCTCAAAGAAAGGGGCCACGGTGTTTCTGTATCCCTATTATGTTGGTGCGGCTTCGGAACTTTTAAATATCTCGATATATCTCGAAAACTACGCTTCGGATCAAAAAATATCATAGAACATAAATAGTAGGAAACATAATTGTCTACAAAAAACGTCTCTTAACATTTTGCCATAGCTCGCTCCGTTTCCGAGATATGTGCAGATTTATCTCAAGGGAAGGGGCCTGACGGACATATTTCGAGATATTTCTTCTTCTTGTTGTTCTTCTTCTGCACAGCTAAGCTGGAAGTGGCATTTGCGGCTCGCACTAGTGCAGAGTTATCTCAAAGAAAGGGGCCACGGTGTTTCTGTATCTCTATTATGTTGGTGCGGCTTCGGAACTTTTAAATATCTCGATGTATCTCGAAAACTACGCTTCTGATCAAAAAATATCATACAACATAAATTGTAGGAAACATAATTCTCTACAAAAAAGGTCTCTTAACATTTTGCCATAGCTCGCTTCGTTTCCGAGATATTTGCAGATATATCTCAAGGGAAGGGGCCTGACGGACATATTTCGAGATATTTCTTCTTCTTGTTGTTCTTCTTCTGCACAGCTAAGCTGGAAGTGGCATTTACAGCTCGCAATAGTGCAGAGTTATCTCAAAGAAAGGGGCCACGGTGTTTCTGTATCTCTATTATGTTGGTGCGGCTTCGGAACTTTTAAATATCTTGATATATCTCGAGAACTACGCATCTGATCAAAAAATATCATAGAACATAAAAAGTAGGAAACTTAATTCTCTACAAAAAAGGTCTCTTAAGATTTTGCCATAGGTCGCTTCGTTTCCGAGATATTTGCAGATTTATCTCAAGGGAAGGGGCCTAACGGACATATTTCGAGATATTTCTTCTTCTTGTTGTCCTTCTTCTGCACAGCTAAACTGGAAGTGGCATTTCCAGCTCGCAATAGTGCAGAGTTATCTCAAAGAGAGGGGCCACGGTGTTTCTGTATCTCTATTATGTTGGTGCGGCTTCGGAACTTTTAAATATCTTGATATATCTCGAGAACTACGCATCTGATCAAAAAATATCATAGAATATAAAAAGTAGGAAACTTAATTCTCTACAAAAAAGGTCTCTTAACATTTTGCCATAGCTCGCTTCGTTTCCGAGATATTTGCAGATTTATCTCAAGGGAAGGGGCCTGACGGACATATTTCGAGATATTTCTTCTTCTTGTTGTTCTTCTTCTGCACAGCTAAGCTGGAAGTGGCATTTACAGCTCGCAATAGTGCAGAGTTATCTCAAAGAAAGGGGCCACGGTGTTTCTGTATCTCTATTATGTTGGTGCGGCTTCGGAACTTTTAAATATCTTGATATATCTCGAGAACTGCGCATCTGATCAAAAAATATCATAGAACATAAAAAGTAGGAAACTTAATTCTCTACAAAAAGGTCTCTTAACATTTTGCCATACCTCGCTTCGTTTCCGAGATATTTGCAGATTTATCTCAAGGGAAGGGGCCTGACGGACATATTTCGAGATATTTCTTCTTCTTGTTGTTCTTCTTCTGCACAGCTAAGCTGGAAGTGGCATTTGCGGCTCGCACTAGTGCAGAGTTATCTCAAAGAAAGGGGCCACGGTGTTTCTGTATCTCTATTATGTTGGTGCGGCTTCGGAACTTTTAAATATCTTGATATATCTCGAGAACTGCGCATCTGATCAAAAAATATCATAGAATATAAAAAGTAGGAAACTTAATTCTCTACAAAAAAGGTCTCTTAACATTTTGCCATAGCTCGCTTCGTTTCCGAGATATTTGCAGATTTATCTCAAGGGAAGGGGCCTGACGGACATATTTCGAGATATTTCTTCTTCTTGTTGTTCTTCTTCTGCACAGCTAAGCTGGAAGTGGCATTTGCGGCTCGCACTAGTGCAGAGTTATCTCAAAGAAAGGGGCCACGGTGTTTCTGTATCCCTATTATGTTGGTGCGGCTTCGGAACTTTTAAATATCTCGATATATCTCGAAAACTACGCTTCGGATCAAAAAATATCATAGAACATAAATAGTAGGAAACATAATTGTCTACAAAAAACGTCTCTTAACATTTTGCCATAGCTCGCTCCGTTTCCGAGATATGTGCAGATTTATCTCAAGGGAAGGGGCCTGACGGACATATTTCGAGATATTTCTTCTTCTTGTTGTTCTTCTTCTGCACAGCTAAGCTGGAAGTGGCATTTGCGGCTCGCACTAGTGCAGAGTTATCTCAAAGAAAGGGGCCACGGTGTTTCTGTATCTCTATTATGTTGGTGCGGCTTCGGAACTTTTAAATATCTCGATGTATCTCGAAAACTACGCTTCTGATCAAAAAATATCATACAACATAAATTGTAGGAAACATAATTCTCTACAAAAAAGGTCTCTTAACATTTTGCCATAGCTCGCTTCGTTTCCGAGATATTTGCAGATATATCTCAAGGGAAGGGGCCTGACGGACATATTTCGAGATATTTCTTCTTCTTGTTGTTCTTCTTCTGCACAGCTAAGCTGGAAGTGGCATTTACAGCTCGCAATAGTGCAGAGTTATCTCAAAGAAAGGGGCCACGGTGTTTCTGTATCTCTATTATGTTGGTGCGGCTTCGGAACTTTTAAATATCTTGATATATCTCGAGAACTACGCATCTGATCAAAAAATATCATAGAACATAAAAAGTAGGAAACTTAATTCTCTACAAAAAAGGTCTCTTAAGATTTTGCCATAGGTCGCTTCGTTTCCGAGATATTTGCAGATTTATCTCAAGGGAAGGGGCCTAACGGACATATTTCGAGATATTTCTTCTTCTTGTTGTCCTTCTTCTGCACAGCTAAACTGGAAGTGGCATTTCCAGCTCGCAATAGTGCAGAGTTATCTCAAAGAGAGGGGCCACGGTGTTTCTGTATCTCTATTATGTTGGTGCGGCTTCGGAACTTTTAAATATCTTGATATATCTCGAGAACTACGCATCTGATCAAAAAATATCATAGAATATAAAAAGTAGGAAACTTAATTCTCTACAAAAAAGGTCTCTTAACATTTTGCCATAGCTCGCTTCGTTTCCGAGATATTTGCAGATTTATCTCAAGGGAAGGGGCCTGACGGACATATTTCGAGATATTTCTTCTTCTTGTTGTTCTTCTTCTGCACAGCTAAGCTGGAAGTGGCATTTACAGCTCGCAATAGTGCAGAGTTATCTCAAAGAAAGGGGCCACGGTGTTTCTGTATCTCTATTATGTTGGTGCGGCTTCGGAACTTTTAAATATCTTGATATATCTCGAGAACTGCGCATCTGATCAAAAAATATCATAGAACATAAAAAGTAGGAAACTTAATTCTCTACAAAAAGGTCTCTTAACATTTTGCCATACCTCGCTTCGTTTCCGAGATATTTGCAGATTTATCTCAAGGGAAGGGGCCTGACGGACATATTTCGAGATATTTCTTCTTCTTGTTGTTCTTCTTCTGCACAGCTAAGCTGGAAGTGGCATTTGCGGCTCGCACTAGTGCAGAGTTATCTCAAAGAAAGGGGCCACGGTGTTTCTGTATCTGTATTATGTTGGTGCGGCTTCGGAACTTTTAAATATCTTGATATATCTCGAGAACTACGCATCTGATCAAAAAATATCATAGAACATAAAAAGTAGGAAACTTAATTCTCTACAAAAAACGTCTCTTAACATTTTGCCATAGCTCGCTTCGTTTCCGAGATATTTGCAGATTCAGCTCAAAGGAACTGGCCTGACGGACATATTTCGAGATATTTCTTCTTCTTGTTGTTCTTCCTCTGCACAGCTAAGCTGGAAGTGGCATTTGCAGCTCGCAATAGTGCAGAGTTATCTCAAAGAAAGGGGCCACGGTGTTTCTGTATCTCTATTATGTTGGTGCGGCTTCGGAACTTTTAAATATCTTGATATATCTCGAGAACTACGCATCTGATCAAAAAATATCATAGAACATAAAAAGTAGGAAACTTAATTCTCTACAAAAAAGGTCTCTTAACATTTTGCCATAGCTCGCTTCGTTTCCGAGATATTTGCAGATTTATCTCAAGGGAAGGGGCCTGACGGACATATTTCGAGATATTTCTTCTTCTTGTTGTTCTTCTTCTGCACAGCTAAGCTGGAAGTGGCATTTGCGGCTCGCACTATTGCAGAGTTATCTCAAAGAAAGGGGCCACGGTGTTTCTGTATCTCTATTATGTTGGTGCGGCTTCGGAACTTTTACATATCTCGATATATCTCGAAAACTACGCTTCTGATCAAAAAATATCATAGAACATAAATTGTAGGAAACATAATTCTCTACAAAAAAGGTCTCTCAACATTTTGCCATAGCTCGCTTCGTTTCCGAGATATTTGCCGATATATCTCAAGGGCAGGGGCCTGACGGACATATTTCGAGATATTTCTTCTTCTTGTTGTTCTTCTTCTGCACAGCTAAGCTGGAAGTGGCATTTACAGCTCGCAATAGTGCAGAGTTATCTCAAAGAAAGGGGCCACGGTGTTTCTGTATCTCTATTATGTTGGTGCGGCTTCGGAACTTTTAAATATCTTGATATATCTCGAGAACTGCGCATCTGATCAAAAAATATCATAGAATATAAAAAGTAGGAAACTTAATTCTCTACAAAAAAGGTCTCTTAACATTTTGCCATAGCTCGCTTCGTTTCCGAGATATTTGCAGATTTATCTCAAGGGAAGGGGCCTGACGGACATATTTCGAGATATTTCTTCTTCTTGTTGTTCTTCTTCTGCACAGCTAAGCTGGAAGTGGCATTTGCGGCTCGCACTAGTGCAGAGTTATCTCAAAGAAAGGGGCCACGGTGTTTCTGTATCCCTATTATGTTGGTGCGGCTTCGGAACTTTTAAATATCTCGATATATCTCGAAAACTACGCTTCGGATCAAAAAATATCATAGAACATAAATAGTAGGAAACATAATTGTCTACAAAAAACGTCTCTTAACATTTTGCCATAGCTCGCTTCGTTTCCGAGATATGTGCAGATTTATCTCAAGGGAAGGGGCCTGACGGACATATTTCGAGATATTTCTTCTTCTTGTTGTTCTTCTTCTGCACAGCTAAGCTGGAAGTGGCATTTGCCGCTCGCACTAGTGCAGAGTTATCTCAAAGAAAGGGGCCACGGTGTTTCTGTATCTCTATTATGTTGGTGCGGCTTCGGAACTTTTAAATATCTCGATGTATCTCGAAAACTACGCTTCTGATCAAAAAATATCATACAACATAAATTGTAGGAAACATAATTCTCTACAAAAAAGGTCTCTTAACATTTTGCCATAGCTCGCTTCGTTTCCGAGATATTTGCAGATATATCTCAAGGGAAGGGGCCTGACGGACATATTTCGAGATATTTCTTCTTCTTGTTGTTCTTCTTCTGCACAGCTAAGCTGGAAGTGGCATTTACAGCTCGCAATAGTGCAGAGTTATCTCAAAGAAAGGGGCCACGGTGTTTCTGTATCTCTATTATGTTGGTGCGGCTTCGGAACTTTTAAATATCTTGATATATCTCGAGAACTACGCATCTGATCAAAAAATATCATAGAACATAAAAAGTAGGAAACTTAATTCTCTACAAAAAAGGTCTCTTAAGATTTTGCCATAGGTCGCTTCGTTTCCGAGATATTTGCAGATTTATCTCAAGGGAGGGGGCCTAACGGACATATTTCGAGATATTTCTTCTTCTTGTTGTCCTTCATCTGCACAGCTAAACTGGAAGTGGCATTTCCAGCTCGCAATAGTGCAGAGTTATCTCAAAGAGAGGGGCCACGGTGTTTCTGTATCTCTATTATGTTGGTGCGGCTTCGGAACTTTTAAATATCTTGATATATCTCGAGAACTACGCATCTGATCAAAAAATATCATAGAATATAAAAAGTAGGAAACTTAATTCTCTACAAAAAAGGTCTCTTAACATTTTGCCATAGCTCGCTTCGTTTCCGAGATATTTGCAGATTTATCTCAAGGGAAGGGGCCTGACGGACATATTTCGAGATATTTCTTCTTCTTGTTGTTCTTCTTCTGCACAGCTAAGCTGGAAGTGGCATTTACAGCTCGCAATAGTGCAGAGTTATCTCAAAGAAAGGGGCCACGGTGTTTCTGTATCTCTATTATGTTGGTGCGGCTTCGGAACTTTTAAATATCTTGATATATCTCGAGAACTGCGCATCTGATCAAAAAATATCATAGAACATAAAAAGTAGGAAACTTAATTCTCTACAAAAAGGTCTCTTAACATTTTGCCATACCTCGCTTCGTTTCCGAGATATTTGCAGATTTATCTCAAGGGAAGGGGCCTGACGGACATATTTCGAGATATTTCTTCTTCTTGTTGTTCTTCTTCTGCACAGCTAAGCTGGAAGTGGCATTTGCGGCTCGCACTAGTGCAGAGTTATCTCAAAGAAAGGGGCCACGGTGTTTCTGTATCTGTATTATGTTGGTGCGGCTTCGGAACTTTTAAATATCTTGATATATCTCGAGAACTACGCATCTGATCAAAGAATATCATAGAACATAAAGAGTAGGAAACTTAATTCTCTACAAAAAACGTCTCTTAACATTTTGCCATAGCTCGCTTCGTTTCCGAGATATTTGCAGATTCAGCTCAAAGGAACTGGCCTGACGGACATATTTCGAGATATTTCTTCTTCTTGTTGTTCTTCCTCTGCACAGCTAAGCTGGAAGTGGCATTTGCAGCTCGCAATAGTGCAGAGTTATCTCAAAGAAAGGGGCCACGGTGTTTCTGTATCTCTATTATGTTGGTGCGGCTTCGGAACTTTTAAATATCTTGATATATCTCGAGAACTACGCATCTGATCAAAAAATATTATAGAACATAAAAAGTAGGAAACTTAATTCTCTACAAAAAAGGTCTCTTAACATTTTGCCATAGCTCGCTTCGTTTCCGAGATATTTGCAGATTTATCTCAAGGGAAGGGGCCTGACGGACATATTTCGAGATATTTCTTCTTCTTGTTGTTCTTCTTCTGCACAGCTAAGCTGGAAGTGGCATTTGCGGCTCGCACTATTGCAGAGTTATCTCAAAGAAAGGGGCCACGGTGTTTCTGTATCTCTATTATGTTGGTGCGGCTTCGGAACTTTTACATATCTCGATATATCTCGAAAACTACGCTTCTGATCAAAAAATATCATAGAACATAAATTGTAGGAAACATAATTCTCTACAAAAAAGGTCTCTCAACATTTTGCCATAGCTCGCTTCGTTTCCGAGATATTTGCCGATATATCTCAAGGGCAGGGGCCTGACGGACATATTTCGAGATATTTCTTCTTCTTGTTGTTCTTCTTCTGCACAGCTAAGCTGGAAGTGGCATTTACAGCTCGCAATAGTGCAGAGTTATCTCAAAGAAAGGGGCCACGGTGTTTCTGTATCTCTATTATGTTGGTGCGGCTTCGGAACTTTTAAATATCTTGATATATCTCGAGAACTGCGCATCTGATCAAAAAATATCATAGAATATAAAAAGTAGGAAACTTAATTCTCTACAAAAAAGGTCTCTTAACATTTTGCCATAGCTCGCTTCGTTTCCGAGATATTTGCAGATTTATCTCAAGGGAAGGGGCCTGACGGACATATTTCGAGATATTTCTTCTTCTTGTTGTTCTTCTTCTGCACAGCTAAGCTGGAAGTGGCATTTGCGGCTCGCACTATTGCAGAGTTATCTCAAAGAAAGGGGCCACGGTGTTTCTGTATCTCTATTATGTTGGTGCGGCTTCGGAACTTTTAAATATCTCGATATATCTCGAAAACTACGCTTCGGATCAAAAAATATCATAGAACATAAATAGTAGGAAACATAATTGTCTACAAAAAACGTCTCTTAACATTTTGCCATAGCTCGCTTCGTTTCCGAGATATGTGCAGATTTATCTCAAGGGAAGGGGCCTGACGGACATATTTCGAGATATTTCTTCTTCTTGTTGTTCTTCTTCTGCACAGCTAAGCTGGAAGTGGCATTTGCGGCTCGCACTAATGCAGAGTTATCTCAAAGAAAGGGGCCACGGTGTTTCTGTATCTCTATTATGTTGGTGCGGCTTCGGAACTTTTAAATATCTCGATGTATCTCGAAAACTACGCTTCTGATCAAAAAATATCATACAACATAAATTGTAGGAAACATAATTCTCTACAAAAAAGGTCTCTTAACATTTTGCCATAGCTCGCTTCGTTTCCGAGATATTTGCAGATATATCTCAAGGGAAGGGGCCTGACGGACATATTTCGAGATATTTCTTCTTCTTGTTGTTCTTCTTCTGCACAGCTAAGCTGGAAGTGGCATTTACAGCTCGCAATAGTGCAGAGTTATCTCAAAGAAAGGGGCCACGGTGTTTCTGTATCTCTATTATGTTGGTGCGGCTTCGGAACTTTTAAATATCTTGATATATCTCGAGAACTACGCATCTGATCAAAAAATATCATAGAACATGAAAAGTAGGAAACTTAATTCTCTACAAAAAAGGTCTCTTAACATTTTGCCATAGCTCTCTTCGTTTCCGAGATATTTGCAGATCTATCTCAAGGGAAGGGGCCTGACGGACATATTTCGAGATATTTCTTCTTCTTGTTGTTCTTCTTCTGCACAGCTAAGCTGGAAGTGGCATTTGCAGCTCGCAATAGTGCAGAGTTATCTCAAAGAAAGGGGCCACGGTGTTTCTGTATCTCTATTATGTTGGTGCGGCTTCGGAACTTTTAAATATCTTGATATATCTCGAGAACTACGCGTCTGATCAAAAAATATCATAGAACATAAAAAGTAGGAAACTTAATTCTCTACAAAAAACGTCTCTTAACATTTTGCCATAGCTCGCTTCGTTTCCGAGATATTTGCAGATTCAGCTCAAAGGAACTTGCCTGACGGACATGTTTCGAGATATTTCTTCTTCTTGTTGTTCTTCCTCTGCACAGCTAAGCTGGAAGTGGCATTTGCAGCTCGCAATAGTGCAGAGTTATCTCAAAGAAAGGGGCCACGGTGTTTCTGTATCTCTATTATGTTGGTGCGGCTTCGGAACTTTTAAATATCTTGATATATCTCGAGAACTACGCATCTGATCAAAAAATATCATAGAACATAAAAAGTAGGAAACTTAATTCTCTACAAAAAAGGTCTCTTAGCATTTTGCCATAGCTCGCTTCGTTTCCGAGATATTTGCAGATTTATCTCAAGGGAAGAGGCCTGACGGACATATTTCGAGATATTTCTTCTTCTTGTTGTTCTTCTTCTGCACAGCTAAGCTGGAAGTGGCATTTGCGGCTCGCACTAGTGCAGAGTTATCTCAAAGAAAGGGGCCACGGTGTTTCTGTATCCCTATTATGTTGGTGCGTCTTCGGAACTTTTAAATATCTCGATATATCTCGAAAACTACGCTTCTGATCAAAAAATATCATAGAACATAAATTGTAGGAAACATAATTCTCTACAAAAAACGTCTCTTAACATTTTGCCATAGCTCGCTTCGTTTCCGAGATATTTGCAGATTTATCTCAAGGGAAGGGGCCTGACGGACATATTTCGAGATATTTCTTCTTCTTGTTGTTCCTCTTCTGCACAGCTAAGCTGGAAGTGGCATTTGCGGCTCGCACTAGTGCAGAGTTATCTCAAAGAAAGGGGCCACGGTGTTTCTGTATCTGTATTATGTTGGTGCGGCTTCGGAACTTTTAAATATCTTGATATATCTCGAGAACTACGCATCTGATCAAAAAATATCATAGAACATAAAAAGTAGGAAACTTAATTCTCTACAAAAAACGTCTCTTAACATTTTGCCATAGCTCGCTTCGTTTCCGAGATATTTGCAGATTCAGCTCAAAGGAACTGGCCTGACGGACATATTTCGAGATATTTCTTCTTCTTGTTGTCCTTCCTCTGCACAGCTAAGCTGGAAGTGGCATTTGCAGCTCGCAATAGTGCAGAGTTATCTCAAAGAAAGGGGCCACGGTGTTTCTGTATCTCTATTATGTTGGTGCGGCTTCGGAACTTTTAAATATCTTGATATATCTCGAGAACTACGCATCTGATCAAAAAATATCATAGAACATAAAAAGTAGGAAACTTAATTCTCTACAAAAAAGGTCTCTTAACATTTTGCCATAGCTCGCTTCGTTTCCGAGATATTTGCAGATTTATCTCAAGGGAAGGGGCCTGACGGACATATTTCGAGATATTTCTTCTTCTTGTTGTTCTTCTTCTGCACAGCTAAGCTGGAAGTGGCATTTACAGCTCGCAATAGTGCAGAGTTATCTCAAAGAAAGGGGCCACGGTATTTCGGTATCTCTATTATGTTGGTGCGGCTTCGGAACTTTTAAATATCTTGATATATCTCGAGAACTGCGCATCTGATCAAAAAATATCATAGAATATAAAAAGTAGGAAACTTAATTCTCTACAAAAAAGGTCTCTTAACATTTTGCCATAGCTCGCTTCGTTTCCGAGATATTTGCAGATTTATCTCAAGGGAAGGGGCCTGACGGACATATTTCGAGATATTTCTTCTTCTTGTTGTTCTTCTTCTGCACAGCTAAGCTGGAAGTGGCATTTGCGGCTCGCACTAGTGCAGAGTTATCTCAAAGAAAGGGGCCACGGTGTTTCTGTATCCCTATTATGTTGGTGCGGCTTCGGAACTTTTAAATATCTCGATATATCTCGAAAACTACGCTTCGGATCAAAAAATATCATAGAACACAAATAGTAGGAAACATAATTCTCTACAAAAAACGTCTCTTAACATTTTGCCATAGCTCGCTTCGTTTCCGAGATATGTGCAGATTTATCTCAAGGGAAGGGGCCTGACGGACATATTTCGAGATATTTCTTCTTCTTGTTGTTCTTCTTCTGCACAGCTAAGCTGGAAGTGGCATTTGCGGCTCGCACTAGTGCAGAGTTATCTCAAAGAAAGGGGCCACGGTGTTTCTGTATCTCTATTATGTTGGTGCGGCTTCGGAACTTTTAAATATCTCGATGTATCTCGAAAACTACGCTTCTGATCAAAAAATATCATACAACATAAATTGTAGGAAACATAATTCTCTACAAAAAAGGTCTCCTAACATTTTGAGATAGCTCGCTTCGTTTCCGAGATATTTGCAGATATATCTCAAGGGAAGGGGCCTGACGGACATATTTCGAGATATTTCTTCTTCTTGTTGTTCTTCTTCTGCACAGCTAAGCTGGAAGTGGCATTTACAGCTCGCAATAGTGCAGAGTTATCTCAAAGAAAGGGGCCACGGTGTTTCTGTATCTCTATTATGTTGGTGCGGCTTCGGAACTTTTAAATATCTTGATATATCTCGAGAACTACGCATCTGATCAAAAAATATCATAGAACATGAAAAGTAGGAAACTTAATTCTCTACAAAAAAGGTCTCTTAACATTTTGCCATAGCTCGCTTCGTTTCCGAGATATTTGCAGATTCAGCTCAAAGGAACTGGCCTGACGGACATATTTCGAGATATTTCTTCTTCTTGTTGTTCTTCCTCTGCACAGCTAAGCTGGAAGTGGCATTTGCAGCTCGCAATAGTGCAGAGTTATCTCAAAGAAAGGGGCCACGGTGTTTCTGTATCTCTATTATGTTGGTGCGGCTTCGGAACTTTTAAATATCTTGATATATCTCGAGAACTACGCATCTGATCAAAAAATATCATAGAACATAAAAAGTAGGAAACTTAATTCTCTACAAAAAAGGTCTCTTAACATTTTGCCATAGCTCGCTTCGTTTCCGAGATATTTGCAGATTTATCTCAAGGGAAGGGGCCTGACGGACATATTTCGAGATATTTCTTCTTCTTGTTGTTCTTCTTCTGCACAGCTAAGCTGGAAGTGGCATTTGCGGCTCGCACTATTGCAGAGTTATCTCAAAGAAAGGGGCCACGGTGTTTCTGTATCTCTATTATGTTGGTGCGGCTTCGGAACTTTTAAATATCTCGATATATCTCGAAAACTACGCTTCTGATCAAAAAATATCATAGAACATAAATTGTAGGAAACATAATTCTCTACAAAAAAGGTCTCTCAACATTTTGCCATAGCTCGCTTCGTTTCCGAGATATTTGCAGATATATCTCAATGGCAGGGGCCTGACGGACATATTTCGAGATATTTCTTCTTCTTGTTGTTCTTCTTCTGCACAGCTAAGCTGGAAGTGGCATTTACAGCTCGCAATAGTGCAGAGTTATCTCAAAGAAAGGGGCCACGGTGTTTCTGTATCTCTATTATGTTGGTGCGGCTTCGGAACTTTTAAATATCTTGATATATCTCGAGAACTGCGCATCTGATCAAAAAATATCATAGAACATAAAAAGTAGGAAACTTAATTCTCTACAAAAAAGGTCTCTTAACATTTTGCCATACCTCGCTTCGTTTCCGAGATATTTGCAGATTTATCTCAAGGGAAGGGGCCTGACGGACATATTTCGAGATATTTCTTCTTCTTGTTGTTCCTCTTCTGCACAGCTAAGCTGGAAGTGGCATTTGCGGCTCGCACTAGTGCAGAGTTATCTCAAAGAAAGGGGCCACGGTGTTTCTGTATCTGTATTATGTTGGTGCGGCTTCGGAACTTTTAAATATCTTGATATATCTCGAGAACTACGCATCTGATCAAAAAATATCATAGAACATAAAAAGTAGGAAACTTAATTCTCTACAAAAAAGGTCTCTCAACATTTTGCCATAGCTCGCTTCGTTTCCGAGATATGTGCAGATTTATCTCAAGGGAAGGGGCCTGACGGACATATTTCGAGATATTTCTTCTTCTTGTTGTTCCTCTTCTGCACAGCTAAGCTGGAAGTGGCATTTGCGGCTCGCACTAGTGCAGAGTTATCTCAACGAAAGGGGCCACGGTGTTTCTGTATCTCTATTATGTTGGTGCGGCTTCGGAACTGTTAAATATCTTGATATATCTCGAGAACTACGCATCTGATCAAAAAATATCATAGAAGATAAAAAGTAGGAAACTTAATTCTCTACAAAAAAGGTCTCTTAACATTTTGCCATAGCTCGCTTCGTTTCCGAGATATTTGCAGATTTATCTCAAGGGAAGGGGCCTGACGGACATATTTCGAGATATTTCTTCTTCTTGTTGTTCTTCTTCTGCACAGCTAAGCTGGAAGTGGCATTTGCGGCTCGCACTAGTGCAGAGTTATCTCAAAGAAAGGGGCCACGGTGTTTCTGTATCCCTATTATGTTGGTGCGGCTTCGGAACTTTTAAATATCTCGATATATCTCGAAAACTACGCTTCTGATCAAAAAATATCATAGAACATAAATTGTAGGAAACATAATTCTCTACAAAAAAGGTCTCTTAACATTTTGTCATAGCTCGCTTCGTTTCCGAGATATTTGCAGATATATCTCAAGGGAAGGGGCCTGACGGACATATTTCGAGATATTTCTTCTTCTTGTTGTTCTTCTTCTGCACAGCTAAACTGGAAGTGGCATTTCCAGCTCGCAATAGTGCAGAGTTATCTCAAAGAGAGGGGCCACGGTGTTTCTGTATCTCTATTATGTTGGTGCGGCTTCGGAACTTTTAAATATCTTGATATATCTCGAGAACTACGCATCTGATCCACAAATATCAAAGAAGCTAAAAAGTAGGAAACTTAATTCTCTACAATAAAGGTCTCTTAACATTTTGCCATAGCTCGCTTCGTTTCCGAGATATTTGCAGATTTATCTCAAGGGAAGGGGCCTGACGGACATATTTCGAGATATTTCTTCTTCTTGTTGTTCTTCTTCTGCACAGCTAAGCTGGAAGTGGCATTTGCAGCTCGCAATAGTGCAGAGTTATCTCAAAGAAAGGGGCCACGGTGTTTCTGTATCTCTATTATGTTGGTGCGGCTTCGGAACTTTTAAATATCTTGATATATCTCGAGAACTACGCGTCTGATCAAAAAATATCATAGAACATAAATTGTAGCAAACATAATTCTCTACAAAAAAGGTCTCTCAACATTTTGCCATAGCTCGCTTCGTTTCCGAGATATTTGCAGATATATCTCAAGGGCAGGGGCCTGACGGACATATTTCGAGATATTTCTTCTTCTTGTTGTTCTTCTTCTGCACAGCTAAGCTGGAAGTGGCATTTACAGCTCGCAATAGTGCAGAGTTATCTCAAAGAAAGGGGCCACGGTGTTTCTGTATCTCTATTATGTTGGTGCGGCTTCGGAACTTTTAAATATCTTGATATATCTCGAGAACTGCGCATCTGATCAAAAAATATCATAGAACATAAAAAGTAGGAAACTTAATTCTCTACAAAAAGGTCTCTTAACATTTTGCCATACCTCGCTTCGTTTCCGAGATATTTGCAGATTTATCTCAAGGGAAGGGGCCTGACGGACATATTTCGAGATATTTCTTCTTCTTGTTGTTCTTCTTCTGCACAGCTAAGCTGGAAGTGGCATTTGCGGCTCGCACTAGTGCAGAGTTATCTCAAAGAAAGGGGCCACGGTGTTTCTGTATCTGTATTATGTTGGTGCGGCTTCGGAACTTTTAAATATCTTGATATATCTCGAGAACTACGCATCTGATCAAAAAATATCATAGAACATAAAAAGTAGGAAACTTAATTCTCTACAAAAAACGTCTCTTAACATTTTGCCATAGCTCGCTTCGTTTCCGAGATATTTGCAGATTCAGCTCAAAGGAACTGGCCTGACGGACATATTTCGAGATATTTCTTCTTCTTGTTGTTCTTCCTCTGCACAGCTAAGCTGGAAGTGGCATTTGCAGCTCGCAATAGTGCAGAGTTATCTCAAAGAAAGGGGCCACGGTGTTTCTGTATCTCTATTATGTTGGTGCGGCTTCGGAACTTTTAAATATCTTGATATATCTCGAGAACTACGCATCTGATCAAAAAATATCATAGAACATAAAAAGTAGGAAACTTAATTCTCTACAAAAAAGGTCTCTTAACATTTTGCCATAGCTCGCTTCGTTTCCGAGATATTTGCAGATTTATCTCAAGGGAAGGGGCCTGACGGACATATTTCGAGATATTTCTTCTTCTTGTTGTTCTTCTTCTGCACAGCTAAGCTGGAAGTGGCATTTGCGGCTCGCACTATTGCAGAGTTATCTCAAAGAAAGGGGCCACGGTGTTTCTGTATCTCTACTATGTTGGTGCGGCTTCGGAACTTTTAAATATCTCGATATATCTCGATAACTACGCTCTGATCAAAAAATATCATAGAACATAAATTGTAGGAAACATAATTCTCTACAAAAAAGGTCGCTCAACATTTTGCCATAGCTCGCTTCGTTTCCGAGATATTTGCCGATATATCTCAAGGGCAGGGGCCTGACGGACATATTTCGAGATATTTCTTCTTCTTGTTGTTCTTCTTCTGCACAGCTAAGCTGGAAGTGGCATTTACAGCTCGCAATAGTGCAGAGTTATCTCAAAGAAAGGGGCCACGGTGTTTCTGTATCTCTATTATGTTGGTGCGGCTTCGGAACTTTTAAATATCTTGATATATCTCGAGAACTGCGCATCTGATCAAAAAATATCATAGAATATAAAAAGTAGGAAACTTAATTCTCTACAAAAAAGGTCTCTTAACATTTTGCCATAGCTCGCTTCGTTTCCGAGATATTTGCAGATTTATCTCAAGGGAAGGGGCCTGGCGGACATATTTCGAGATATTTCTTCTTCTTGTTGTTCTTCTTCTGCACAGCTAAGCTGGAAGTGGCATTTGCGGCTCGCACTAGTGCAGAGTTATCTCAAAGAAAGGGGCCACGGTGTTTCTGTATCCCTATTATGTTGGCGCGGCTTCGGAACTTTTAAATATCTCGATATATCTCGAAAACTACGCTTCGGATCAAAAAATATCATAGAACATAAATAGTAGGAAACATAATTCTCTACAAAAAACGTCTCTTAACATTTTGCCATAGCTCGCTTCGTTTCCGAGATATGTGCAGATTTATCTCAAGGGAAGGGGCCTGACGGACATATTTCGAGATATTTCTTCTTCTTGTTGTTCTTCTTCTGCACAGCTAAGCTGGAAGTGGCATTTGCGGCTCGCACTAGTGCAGAGTTATCTCAAAGAAAGGGGCCACGGTGTTTCTGTATCTCTATTATGTTGGTGCGGCTTCGGAACTTTTAAATATCTCGATGTATCTCGAAAACTACGCTTCTGATCAAAAAATATCATACAACATAAATTGTAGGAAACATAATTCTCTACAAAAAAGGTCTCTTAACATTTTGCCATAGCTCGCTTCGTTTCCGAGATATTTGCAGATATATCTCAAGGGAAGGGGCCTGACGGACATATTTCGAGATATTTCTTCTTCTTGTTGTTCTTCTTCTGCACAGCTAAGCTGGAAGTGGCATTTACAGCTCGCAATAGTGCAGAGTTATCTCAAAGAAAGGGGCCACGGTGTTTCTGTATCTCTATTATGTTGGTGCGGCTTCGGAACTTTTAAATATCTTGATATATCTCGAGAACTACGCATCTGATCAAAAAATATCATAGAACATGAAAAGTAGGAAACTTAATTCTCTACAAAAAAGGTCTCTTAACATTTTGCCATAGCTCTCTTCGTTTCCGAGATATTTGCAGATCTATCTCAAGGGAAGGGGCCTGACGGACATATTTCGAGATATTTCTTCTTCTTGTTGTTCTTCTTCTGCACAGCTAAGCTGGAAGTGGCATTTGCAGCTCGCAATAGTGCAGAGTTATCTCAAAGAAAGGGGCCACGGTGTTTCTGTATCTCTATTATGTTGGTGCGGCTTCGGAACTTTTAAATATCTTGATATATCTCGAGAACTACGCGTCTGATCAAAAAATATCATAGAACATAAATTGTAGGAAACATAATTCTCTACAAAAAAGGTCTCTCAACATTTTGCCATAGCTCGCTTCCTTTCCGAGATATTTGCAGATATATCTCAAGGGCAGGGGCCTGACGGACATATTTCGAGATATTTCTTCTTCTTGTTGTTCTTCTTCTGCACAGCTAAGCTGGAAGTGGCATTTACAGCTCGCAATAGTGCAGAGTTATCTCAAAGAAAGGGGCCACGGTGTTTCTGTATCTCTATTATGTTGGTGCGGCTTCGGAACTTTTAAATATCTTGATATATCTCGAGAACTGCGCATCTGATCAAAAAATATCATAGAACATAAAAAGTAGGAAACTTAATTCTCTACAAAAAAGGTCTCTTAACATTTTGCCATACCTCGCTTCGTTTCCGAGATATTTGCAGATTTATCTCAAGGGAAGGGGCCTGACGGACATATTTCGAGATATTTCTTCTTCTTGTTGTTCTTCTTCTGCACAGCTAAGCTGGAAGTGGCATTTGCGGCTCGCACTAGTGCAGAGTTATCTCAAAGAAAGGGGCCACGGTGTTTCTGTATCTGTATTATTTTGGTGCGGCTTCGGAACTTTTAAATATCTTGATATATCTCGAGAACTACGCATCTGATCAAAAAATATCATAGAACATAAAAAGTAGGAAACTTAATTCTCTACAAAAAACGTCTCTTAACATTTTGCCATAGCTCGCTTCGTTTCCGAGATATTTGCAGATTCAGCTCAAAGGAACTGGCCTGACGGACATATTTCGAGATATTTCTTCTTCTTGTTGTTCTTCCTCTGCACAGCTAAGCTGGAAGTGGCATTTGCAGCTCGCAATAGTGCAGAGTTATCTCAAAGAAAGGGGCCACGGTGTTTCTGTATCTCTATTATGTTGGTGCGGCTTCGGAACTTTTAAATATCTTGATATATCTCGAGAACTACGCATCTGATCAAAAAATATCATAGAACATAAAAAGTAGGAAACTTAATTCTCTACAAAAAAGGTCTCTTAACATTTTGCCATACCTCGCTTCGTTTCCGAGATATTTGCAGATTTATCTCAAGGGAAGGGGCCTGACGGACATATTTCGAGATATTTCTTCTTCTTGTTGTTCTTCTTCTGCACAGCTAAGCTGGAAGTGGCATTTGCGGCTCGCACTATTGCAGAGTTATCTCAAAGAAAGGGGCCACGGTGTTTCTGTATCTCTATTATGTTGGTGCGGCTTCGGAACTTTTAAATATCTCGATATATCTCGAAAACTACGCTTCTGATCAAAAAATATCATACAACATAAATTGTAGGAAACATAAATCTCTACAAAAAAGGTCTCTCAACATTTTGCCATAGCTCGCTTCGTTTCCGAGATATTTGCAGATATATCTCAAGGGCAGGGGCCTGACGGACATATTTCGAGATATTTCTTCTTCTTGTTGTTCTTCTTCTGCACAGCTAAGCTGGAAGTGGCATTTACAGCTCGCAATAGTGCAGAGTTATCTCAAAGAAAGGGGCCACGGTGTTTCTGTATCTCTATTATGTTGGTGCGGCTTCGGAACTTTTAAATATCTTGATATATCTCGAGAACTGCGCATCTGATCAAAAAATATCATAGAACATAAAAAGTAGGAAACTTAATTCTCTACAAAAAAGGTCTCTTAACATTTTGCCATACCTCGCTTCGTTTCCGAGATATTTGCAGATTTATCTCAAGGGAAGGGGCCTGACTGACATATTTCGAGATATTTCTTCTTCTTGTTGTTCCTCTTCTGCACAGCTAAGCTGGAAGTGGCATTTGCGGCTCGCACTAGTGCAGAGTTATCTCAAAGAAAGGGGCCACGGTGTTTCTGTATCTGTATTATGTTGGTGCGGCTTCGGAACTTTTAAATATCTTGATATATCACGAGAACTACGCATCTGATCAAAAAATATCATAGAACATAAAAAGTAGGAAACTTAATTCTCTACAAAAAACGTCTCTTAACATTTTGCCATAGCTCGCTTCGTTTCCGAGATATTTGCAGATATATCTCAAGGGAAGGGGCCTGACGGACATATTTCGAGATATTTCTTCTTCTTGTTGTTCTTCTTCTGCACAGCTAAACTGGAAGTGGCATTTCCAGCTCGCAATAGTGCAGAGTTATCTCAAAGAGAGGGGCCACGGTGTTTCTGTATCTCTATTATATTGGTGCGGCTTCGGAACTTTTAAATATCTTGATATATCTCGAGAACTACGCATCTGATCAAAAAATATCAAAGAAGATAAAAAGTAGGAAACTTAATTCTCTACAATAAAGGTCTCTTAACATTTTGCCATAGCTCGCTTCGTTTCCGAGATATTTGCAGATTTATCTCAAGGGAAGGGGCCTGACGGACATATTTCGAGATATTTCTTCTTCTTGTTGTTCTTCTTCTGCACAGCTAAGCTGGAAGTGGCATTTGCGGCTCGCACTAGTGCAGAGTTATCTCAAAGAAAGGGGCCACGGTGTTTCTGTATCCCTATTATGTTGGTGCGGCTTCTGAACTTTTAAATATCTCGATATATCTCGAAAACTACGCTTCTGACCAAAAAATATCATAGAACATAAATTGTAGGAAACATAATTCTCTACAAAAAACCTCTCTTAACATTTTGCCATAGCTCGCTTCGTTTCCGAGATATTTGCAGATTCAGCTCAAAGGAACTGGCCTGACGGACATATTTCGAGATATTTCTTCTTCTTGTTGTTCTTCCTCTGCACAGCTAAGCTGGAAGTGGCATTTGCGGCTCGCACTAGTGCAGAGTTATCTCAAAGAAAGGGGCCACGGTGTTTCTGTATCCCTATTATGTTGGTGCGGCTTCGGAACTTTTAAATATCTCGATATATCTCGAAAACTACGCTTCTGATCAAAAAATATCATAGAACATAAATTGTAGGAAACATAATTCTCTACAAAAAACGTCTCTTAACATTTTGCCATAGCTCGCTTCGTTTCCGAGATATTTGCCGATTCAGCTCAAAGGAACTGGCCTGACGGACATATTTCGAGATATTTCTTCTTCTTGTTGTTCTTCCTCTGCACAGCTAAGCTGGAAGTGGCATTTGCAGCTCGCAATAGTGCAGAGTTATCTCAAAGAAAGGGGCCACGGTGTTTCTGTATCCCTATTATGTTGGTGCGGCTTCTGAACTTTTAAATATCTCGATATATCTCGAAAAGTACGCTTCTGACCAAAAAATATCATAGAACATAAATTGTAGGAAACATAATTCTCTACAAAAAACGTCTCTTAACATTTTGCCATAGCTCGCTTCGTTTCCGAGATATTTGCAGATTCAGCTCAAAGGAACTGGCCTGACGGACATATTTCGAGATATTTCTTCTTCTTGTTGTTCTTCCTCTGCACAGCTAAGCTGGAAGTGGCATTTGCGGCTCGCACTAGTGCAGAGTTATCTCAAAGAAAGGGGCCACGGTGTTTCTGTATCCCTATTATGTTGGTGCGGCTTCGGAACTTTTAAATATCTCGATATATCTCGAAAACTACGCTTCTGATCAAAAAATATCATAGAACATAAATTGTAGGAAACATAATTCTCTACAAAAAACGTCTCTTAACATTTTGCCATAGCTCGCTTCGTTTCCGAGATATTTGCCGATTCATCTCAAAGGAACTGGCCTGACAGACATATTTCGAGATATTTCTTCTTCTTGTTGTTCTTCCTCTGCACAGCTAAGCTGGAAGTGGCATTTGCAGCTCGCAATAGTGCAGAGTTATCTCAAAGAAAGGGGCCACGGTGTTTCTGTATCTCTATTATGTTGGTGCGGCTTCGAAACTTTTAAATATCTTGATATATCTCGAGAACTACGCATCTGACCAAAAAATATCATAGAACATAAAAAGTAGGAAACTTAATTCTCTACAAAAAAGGTCTCTTAACATTTTGCCACAGCTCGCTTCGTTTCCGAGATATTTGCAGATTTATCTCAAGGGAAGGGGCCTGACGGACATATTTCGAGATATTTCTTCTTCTTGTTGTTCTTCTTCTGCACAGCTAAGCTGGAAGTGGCATTTCCGGCTCGCACTAGTGCAGAGTTATCTCAAAGAAAGGGGCCACGGTGTTTCTGTATCTCTATTATGTTGGTGCGGCTTCGGAACTTTTAAATATCTCGATATATCTCGAAAACTACGCTTCTGATCACAAAATATCATAGAACATAAAGTGTAGGAAACATAATTCTCTACAAAAAAGGTCTCTTAACATTTTGCCATAGCTAGCTTGGTTTCCGAGATATTTGCAGATATATCTCAAGGGAAGGGGCCTGACGGACATATTTCGAGATATTTCTTCTTCTTGTTGTTCTTCTTCTGCACAGCTAAGCTGGAAGTGGCATTTACAGCTCGCAATAGTGCAGAGTTATCTCAAAGAAAGGGGCCACGGTGTTTCTGTATCTCTATTATGTTGGTGCGGCTTCGGAACTTTTAAATATCTTGATATATCTCGAGAACTACGCATCTGATCAAAAAATATCATAGAACAGAAAAAGTAGGAAACTTAATTCTCTACAAAAAAGGTCTCTTAACATTTTGCCATAGCTCTCGGCGTTTCCGAGATATTTGCAGATTTATCTCAAGGGAAGGGGCCTGACGGACATATTTCGAGATATTTCTTCTTCTTGTTGTTCTTCTTCTGCACAGCTAAGCTGGAAGTGGCATTTACAGCTCGCAATAGTGCAGAGTTATCTCAAAGAAAGGGGCCACGGTGTTTCTGTATCTCTATTATGTTGGTGCGGCTTCGGAACTTTTAAATATCTTGATATATCTCGAGAACTACGCATCTGATCAAAAAATATCATAGAACATAAAAAGTAGGAAACTTAATTCTCTACAAAAGAGGTCTCTTAACATTTTGCCATAGCTCGCTTAGTTTCCGAGATATTTGCAGATTTATCTCAAGGGAAGGGGCCTAACGGACATATTTCGAGATATTTCTTCTTCTTGTTGTTCTTCTTCTGCACAGCTAAACTGGAAGTGGCATTTGCGGCTCGCACTAGTGCAGAGTTATCTCAAAGAAAGGGGCCACGGTGTTTCTGTATCCCTATTATGTTGGTGCGGCTTCTGAACTTTTAAATATCTCGATATATCTCGAAAACTACGCTTCTGACCAAAAAATATCATAGAACATAAATTGTAGGAAACATAATTCTCTACAAAAAACGTCTCTTAACATTTTGCCATAGCTCGCTTCGTTTCCGAGATATTTGCAGATTCAGCTCAAAGGAACTGGCCTGACGGACATATTTCGAGATATTTCTTCTTCTTGTTGTTCTTCCTCTGCACAGCTAAGCTGGAAGTGGCATTTGCGGCTCGCACTAGTGCAGAGTTATCTCAAAGAAAGGGGCCACGGTGTTTCTGTATCCCTATTATGTTGGTGCGGCTTCGGAACTTTTAAATATCTCGATATATCTCGAAAACTACGCTTCTGATCAAAAAATATCATAGAACATAAATTGTAGGAAACATAATTCTCTACAAAAAAGGTCTCTTAACATTTTGCCATACCTCGCTTCGTTTCCGAGATATTTGCAGATATATCTCAAGGGAAGGGGCCTGACGGACATATTTCGAGATATTTCTTCTTCTTGTTGTTCTTCTTCTGCACAGCTAAGCTGGAAGTGGCATTTGCGGCTCGCACTAGTGCAGAGTTATCTCAAAGAAAGGGGCCACGGTGTTTCTGTATCTCTATTATGTTGGTGCGGTTTCGGAACTTTTAAATATCTTGATATATCTCGAGAACTACGCATCTGATCAAAAAATATCATAGAACATAAAAAGTAGGAAACTTAATTCTCTACAAATAAGGTCTCTTAACATTTTGCCATAGCTCGCTTCGTTTCCGAGATATTTGCAGATTTATCTCGAGGGAAGGGGCCTGACGGACATATTTCGAGATATTTCTTCTTCTTGTTGTTCTTCTTCTGCGCAGCTAAGCTGGAAGTGGCATTTGCAGCTCGCAATAGTGCAGAGATATCTCAAAGAAAGGGGCCACGCTGTTTCTGTATCTCTATTATGTTGGTGCGGCTTCGGAACTTTTAAATATCTTGATATATCTCGAGAGCTACGCGTCTGATCAAAAAATATCATAGAACATAAAAAGTAGGAAACATAATTCTCTACAAAAAAGGTCTCTTAACATTTTGCCATAGCTCGCTTCGTTTCCGAGATATTTGCAGATTTATCTCAAGGGAAGGGGCCTGACGGACATATTTCGAGATATTTCTTCTTCTTGTTGTTCTTCTTCTGCACAGCTAAGCTGGAAGTGGCATTTGCGGCTCGCACTAGTGCAGAGTTATCTCAAAGAAAGGGGCCACGGTGTTTCTGTATCTCTATTATGTTGGTGCGGCTTCGGAACTTTTAAATATCTTGATATATCTCGAGAACTACGCATCTGATCAAAAAATATCATAGAACATAAAAAGTAGGAAACTTAATTCTCTACAAAAAAGGTCTCTTAACATTTTGCCATAGCTCGCTTCAATTCCGAGATATTTGCAGATTTATCTCAAGGGAAGGGGCCTGACGGACATATTTCGAGATATTTCTTCTTCTTGTTGTTCTTCTTCTGCACAGCTAAGCTGGAAGTGGCATTTGCGGCTCGCACTAGTGCAGAGTTATCTCAAAGAAAGGGGCCACGGTGTTTCTGTATCCCTATTATGTTGGTGCGGCTTCGGAACTTTTAAATATCTCGATATATCGCGAAAACTACGCTTCTGATCAAAAAATATCATAGAACATAAATTGTAGGAAACATAATTCTCTACAAAAAACGTCTCTTAACATTTTGCCATAGCTCGCTTCGTTTCCGAGATATTTGCCGATTCAGCTCAAAGGAACTGGCCTGACGGACATATTTCGAGATATTTCTTCTTCTTGTTGTTCTTCTTCTGCACAGCTAAACTGGAAGTGGCATTTCCAGCTCGCAATAGTGCAGAGTTATCTCAAAGAAAGGAGCCACGGTGTTTCTGTATCTCTATTATGTTGGTGCGGCTTCGGAACTTTTAAATATCTTGATATATCTCGAGAACTACGCATCTGATCAAAAAATATCATAGAACATAAAAAGTAGGAAACTTAATTCTCTACAAAAAAGGTCTCTTAACATTTTGCCATACCTCGCTTCGTTTCCGAGATATTTGCAGATTTATCTCAAGGGAAGGGGCCTGACGGACATATTTCGAGATATTTCTTCTTCTTGTTGTTCTTCTTCTGCACAGCTAAGCTGGAAGTGGCATTTGCGGCTCGCACTAGTGCAGAGTTATCTCAAAGAAAGGGGCCACGGTGTTTCTGTATCTGTATTATGTTGGTGCGGCTTCGGAACTTTTAAATATCTTGATATATCTCGAGAACTACGCATCTGATCAAAAAATATCATAGAACATAAAAAGTAGGAAACTTAATTCTCTACAAAAAAGGTCTCTTAACATTTTGCCATAGCTCGCTTCGTTTCCGAGATATTTGCAGATTTATCTCAAGGGAAGGGGCCTGACGGACATATTTCGAGATATTTCTTCTTCTTGTTGTTCTTCTTCTGCACAGCTAAGCTGGAAGTGGCATTTGCGGCTCGCACTAGTGCACAGTTATCTCAAAGAAAGGGGCCACGGTGTTTCTGTATCTGTATTATGTTGGTGCGGCTTCGGCACTTTTAAATATCTTGATATATCTCGAGAACTACGCATCTGATCAAAAAATATCATAGAAGATAAAAAGTAGGAAACTTAATTCTCTACAAAAAAGGTCTCTTAACATTTCGCCATAGCTCGCTTCGTTTCCGAGATATTTGCAGATTTATCTCAAGGGAAGGGGCCTGTCGGACATATTTCGAGATATTTCTTCTTCTTGTTGTTCTTCTTCTGCACAGCTAAGCTGGAAGTGGCATTTGCTGCTCGCACTAGTGCAGAGTTATCTCAAAGAAAGGGGCCACGGTGTTTCTGTATCTCTATTATGTTGGTGCGGCTTCGGAACTTTTAAATATCTCGATATATCTCGAAAACTACGCTTCTGATCGAAAAATATCATAGAACATAAATTGTAGGAAACATAATTCTCTACAAAAAACGTCTCTTAACATTTTGCCATAGCTCGCTTCGTTTCCGAGATATTTGCAAATTCAGCTCAAAGGAACGGGCCTGACGGACATATTTCGAGATACTTCTTTTTCTTGTTGTTCTTCCTCTGCACAGCTAAGCTGGAAGTGGCATTTGCAGCTCGCAATAGTGCAGAGTTATCTCAAAGAAAGGGGCCACGGTGTTTCTGTATCTCTATTATGTTGGTGCGGCTTCGGAACTTTTAAATATCTTGATATATCTCGAGAACTACGCATCTGATCACAAAATATCATAGAACATAAAAAGTAGGAAACTTAATTCTCTACAAAAAGGGTCTCTTAACATTTTGCCATAGCTCGCTTCGTTTCCGAGATATTTGCAGATTTATCTCAAGGGAAGGGGCCTGACGGACATATTTCGAGATATTTCTTCTTCTTGTTGTTCTTCTTCTGCACAGCTAAGCTGGAAGTGGCATTTGCGGCTCGCACTAGTGCAGAGTTATCTCAAAGAAAGGGGCCACGGTGTTTCTGTATCTGTATTATGTTGGTGCGGCTTCGGAACTTTTAAATATCTTGATATATCTCGAGAACTACGCATCTGATCAAAAAATATCATAGAACATAAAAAGTAGGAAACTTAATTCTCTACAAAAAAGGTCTCTTAACATTTTGCCATAGCTCGCTTCGTTTCCGAGACATTTGCAGATTTATCTCAAGGGAAGGGGCCTGACGGACATATTTCGAGATATTTCTTCTTCTTGTTGTTCTTCTTCTGCACAGCTAAGCTGGAAGTGGCATTTGCGGCTCGCACTAGTGCAGAGTTATCTCAAAGAAAGGGGCCACGGTGTTTCTGTATCTGTATTATGTTGGTGCGGCTTAGGCACTTTTAAATATCTTGATATATCTCGAGAACTACGCATCTGATCAAAAAATATCATAGAAGATAAAAAGCAGGAAACTTAATTCTCTACAAAAAAGGTCTCTTAACATTTCGCCATAGCTCGCTTCGTTTCCGAGATATTTGCAGATTTATCTCAAGGGAAGGGGCCTAACGGACATATTTCGAGATATTTCTTTTTCTTGTTGTTCTTCTTCTGCACAGCTAAACTGGAAGTGGCATTTCCAGCTCGCAATAGTGCAGAGTTATCTCAAAGAAAGGAGCCACGGTGTTTCTGTATCTCTATTATGTTGGTGCGGCTTCGGAACTTTTAAATATCTTGATATATCTCGAGAACTACGCATCTGATCAAAAAATATCATAGAACATAAAAAGTAGGAAACTTAATTCTCTACAAAAAAGGTCTCTTAACATTTTGCCATAGCTCGCTTCGTTTCCGAGATATTTGCAGATTTATCTCAAGGGAAGGGGCCTAACGGACATATTTCGAGATATTTCTTCTTCTTGTTGTTCTTCTTCTGCACAGCTAAGCTGGAAGTGGCATTTGCGGCTCGCACTATTGCAGAGTTATCTCAAAGAAAGGGGCCACGGTGTTTCTGTATCTCTATTATGTTGGTGCGGCTTCGGAACTTTTAAATATCTTGATATATCTCGAGAACTACGCGTCTGATCAAAAAATATCATAGAACATAAAAAGTAGGAAACATAATTCTCTACAAAAAAGGTCTCTTAACATTTTGCCATAGCTCGCTTCGTTTCCGAGATATTTGCAGATTTATCTCAAGGGAAGGGGCCTGACGGACATATTTCGAGATATTTCTTCTTCTTGTTGTTCTTCTTCTGCACAGCTAAGCTGGAAGTGGCATTTGCGGCTCGCACTAGTGCAGAGTTATCTCAAAGAAAGGGGCCACGGTGTTTCTGTATCTCTATTATGTTGGTGCGGCTTCGGAACTTTTAAATATCTCGATATATCTCGAAAACTACGCTTCTGATCAAAAAATATCATAGAACATAAATTGTAGGAAACTTAATTCTCTACAAAAAAGGTCTCTTAACATTTTGCCATAGCTCGCTTCGTTTCCGAGATATTTGGAGATTTATCTCAAGGGAAGGGGCCTAACGGACATATTTCGAGATATTTCTTCTTCTTGTTGTTCTTCTTCTGCACAGCTAAGCTGGAAGTGGCATTTGCGGCTCGCACTATTGCAGAGTTATCTCAAAGAAAGGGGCCACGGTGTTTCTGTATCTCTATTATGTTGGTGCGGCTTCGGAACTTTTAAATATCTCGATATATCTCGAAAACTACGCTTCTGATCAAAAAATATCATAGAACCTAAATTGTAGGAAACATAATTCTCTACAAAAAAGGTCTCTCAACATTTTGCCATAGCTCGCTTCGTTTCCGAGATATTTGCAGATATATCTCAAGGGCAGGGGCCTGACGGACATATTTCGAGATATTTCTTCTTCTTGTTGTTCTTCTTCTGCACAGCTAAGCTGGAAGTGGCATTTACAGCTCGCAATAGTGCAGAGTTATCTCAAAGAAAGGGGCCACGGTGTTTCTGTATCTCTATTATGTTGGTGCGGCTTCGGAACTTTTAAATATCTTGATATATCTCGAGAACTACGCATCTGATCAAAAAATATCATAGAACATAAAAAGTAGGAAACTTAATTCTCTACAAAAAAGGTCTCTCAACATTTTGCCATAGCTCGCTTCGTTTCCGAGATATTTGCAGATTTATCTCAAGGGAAGGGGCCTAACGGACATATTTCGAGAAGTTTCTTCTTCTTGTTGTTCTTCTTCTGCACAGCTAAGCTGGAAGTGGCATTTGCGGCTCGCACTAGTGCACAGTTATCTCAAAGAAAGGGGCCACGGTGTTTCTGTATCTCTAGTATGTTGGTGCGGCTTCGGAACTTTTAAATATCTTGGTATATCTCGAGAACTACGCATCTGATCAAAAAATATCATAGAACATAAAAAGTAGGAAACTTAATTCTCTACAAAAAAGGTCTCTTAACATTTTGCCATAGCTCGCTTCGTTTCCGAGACATTTGCAGATTTATCTCAAGGGAAGGGGCCTGACGGACATATTTCGAGATATTTCTTCTTCTTGTTGTTCTTCTTCTGCACAGCTAAGCTGGAAGTGGCACTTGCGGCTCGCACTAGTGCAGAGTTATCTCAAAGAAAGGGGCCACGGTGTTTCTGTATCTGTATTATGTTGGTGCGGCTTCGGCACTTTTAAATATCTTGATATATCTCGAGAACTACGCATCTGATCAAAAAATATCATAGAAGATAAAAAGTAGGAAACTTAATTCTCTACAAAAAAGGTCTCTTAACATTTCGCCATAGCTCGCTTCGTTTCCGAGATATTTGCAGATTTATCTCAAGGGAAGGGGCCTGTCGGACATATTTCGAGAAGTTTCTTCTTCTTGTTGTTCTTCTTCTGCACAGCTAAGCTGGAAGTGGCATTTGCGGCTCGCACTAGTGCACAGTTATCTCAAAGAAAGGGGCCACGGTGTTTCTGTATCTCTAGTATGTTGGTGCGGCTTCGGAACTTTTAAATATCTTGATATATCTCGAGAACTACGCATCTGATCAAAAAATATCATAGAACATAAAAAGTAGGAAACTTAATTCTCTACAAAAAAGGTCTCTTAACTTTTTGCCATAGCTCGCTTCGTTTCCGAGACATTTGCAGATTTATCTCAAGGGAAGGGGCCTGACGGACATATTTCGAGATATTTCTTCTTCTTGTTGTTCTTCTTCTGCACAGCTAAGCTGGAAGTGGCACTTGCGGCTCGCACTAGTGCAGAGTTATCTCAAAGAAAGGGGCCACGGTGTTTCTGTATCTGTATTATGTTGGTGCGGCTTCGGCACTTTTAAATATCTTGATATATCTCGAGAACTACGCATCTGATCAAAAAATATCATAGAAGATAAAAAGTAGGAAACTTAATTCTCTACAAAAAAGGTCTCTTAACATTTCGCCATAGCTCGCTTCGTTTCCGAGATATTTGCAGATTTATCTCAAGGGAAGGGGCCTGTCGGACATATTTCGAGATATTTCTTCTTCTTGTTGTTCTTCTTCTGCACAGCTAAGCTGGAAGTGGCATTTGCGGCTCGCACTAGTGCAGAGTTATCTCAAAGAAAGGGGCCACGGTGTTTCTGTATCTCTATTATGTTGGTGCGGCTTCGGAACTTTTAAATATCTCGATATATCTCGAAAACTACGCTTCTGATCGAAAAATATCATAGAACATAAATTGTAGGAAACATAATTCTCTACAAAGAACGTCTCTTAACATTTTGCCATAGCTCGCTTCGTTTCCGAGATATTTGCAGATTCAGCTCAAAGGAACGGGCCTGACGGACATATTTCGAGATACTTCTTTTTCTTGTTGTTCTTCCTCTGCACAGCTAAGCTGGAAGTGGCATTTGCAGCTCGCAATAGTGCAGAGTTATCTCAAAGAAAGGGGCCACGGTGTTTCTGTGTCTCTATTATGTTGGTGCGGCTTCGGAACTTTTAAAGATCTTGATATATCTCGAGAACTACGCATCTGATCAAAAAATATCATAGAACATAAAAAGTAGGAAACTTAATTCTCTACAAAAAAGGTCTGTTAACATTTTGCCATAGCTCGCTTCGTTTCCGAGATATTTGCAGATTTATCTCAAGGGAAGGGGCCTAACGGACATATTTCGAGATATTTCTTCTTCTTGTTGTTCTTCTTCTGCACAGCTAAACTGGAAGTGGCATTTCCAGCTCGCAATAGTGCAGAGTTATCTCAAAGAAAGGAGCCACGGTGTTTCTGTATCTCTATTATGTTGGTGCGGCTTCGGAACTTTTAAATATCTTGATATATCTCGAGAACTACGCATCTGATCAAAAAATATCATAGAAGATAAAAAGTAGGAAACTTAATTCTCTACAAAAAAGGTCTCTTAACATTTCGCCATAGCTCGCTTCGTTTCCGAGATATTTGCAGATTTATCTCAAGGGAAGGGGCCTGACGGACATATTTCGAGATATTTCTTCTTCTTGTTGTTCTTCTTCTGCACAGCTAAGCTGGAAGTGGCATGTGCGGCTCGCACTAGTGCAGAGTTATCTCAAAGAAAGGGGCCACGGTGTTTCTGTATCTGTATTATGTTGGTGCGGCTTCGGAACTTTTAAATATCTTGATATATCTCGAGAACTACGCATCTGATCAAAAAATATCATAGAACATAAAAAGTAGGAAACTTAATTCTCTACAAAAAAGGTCTCTTAACATTTTGCCATAGCTCGCTTCGTTTCCGAGACATTTGCAGATTTATCTCAAGGGAAGGGGCCTGACGGACATATTTCGAGATATTTCTTCTTCTTGTTGTTCTTCTTCTGCACAGCTAAGCTGGAAGTGGCATTTGCGGCTCGCACTAGTGCAGAGTTATCTCAAAGAAAGGGGCCACGGTGTTTCTGTATCTGTATTATGTTGGTGCGGCTTCGGCACTTTTAAATATCTTGATATATCTCGAGAACTACGCATCTGATCAAAAAATATCATAGAAGATAAAAAGTAGGAAACTTAATTCTCTACAAAAAAGGTCTCTTAACATTTCTCCATAGCTCGCTTCGTTTCCGAGATATTTGCAGATTTATCTCAAGGGAAGGGGCCTGTCGGACATATTTCGAGATATTTCTTCTTCTTGTTGTTCTTCTTCTGCACAGCTAAGCTGGAAGTGGCATTTGCGGCTCGCACTAGTGCAGAGTTATCTCAAAGAAAGGGGCCACGGTGTTTCTGTATCTCTATTATGTTGGTGCGGCTTCGGAACTTTTAAATATCTCGATATATCTCGAAAACTACGCTTCTGATCGAAAAATATCATAGAACATAAATTGTAGGAAACATAATTCTCTACAAAAAACGTCTCTTAACATTTTGCCATAGCTCGCTTCGTTTCCGAGATATTTGCAGATTCAGCTCAAAGGAACGGGCCTGACGGACATATTTGGAGATACTTCTTTTTCTTGTTGTTCTTCCTCTGCACAGCTAAGCTGGAAGTGGCATTTGCAGCTCGCAATAGTGCAGAGTTATCTCAAAGAAAGGGGCCACGGTGTTTCTGTGTCTCTATTATGTTGGTGCGGCTTCGGAACTTTTAAAGATCTTGATATATCTCGAGAACTACGCATCTGATCAAAAAATATCATAGAACATAAAAAGTAGGAAACTTAATTCTCTACAAAAAAGGTCTCTTAACATTTTGCCATAGCTCGCTTCGTTTCCGAGATATTTGCAGATTTATCTCAAGGGAAGGGGCCTAACGGACATATTTCGAGATATTTCTTCTTCTTGTTGTTCTTCTTCTGCACAGCTAAACTGGAAGTGGCATTTCCAGCTCGCAATAGTGCAGAGTTATCTCAAAGAAAGGAGCCACGGTGTTTCTGTATCTCTATTATGTTGGTGCGGCTTCGGAACTTTTAAATATCTTGATATATCTCGAGAACTACGCATCTGATCAAAAAATATCATAGAACATAAAAAGTAGGAAACTTAATTCTCTACAAAAAAGGTCTCTTAACATTTTGCCATAGCTCGCTTCGTTTCCGAGATATTTGCAGATTTATCTCAAGGGAAGGGGCCTAACGGACATATTTCGAGATATTTCTTTTTCTTGCTGTTCTTCTTCTGCACAGCTAAACTGGAAGTGGCATTTCCGGCTCGCAATAGTGCAGAGTTATCTCAAAGAAAGGAGCCACGGTGTTTCTGTATCTCTATTATGTTGGTGCGGCTTCGGAACTTTTAAATATCTTGATATATCTCGAGAACTACGCATCTGATCAAAAAATATCATAGAACATAAAAAGTAGGAAACTTAATTCTCTACAAAAAAGGTCTCTTAACATTTTGCCATAGCTCGCTTCGTTTCCGAGATATTTGCAGATTTATCTCAAGGGAAGGGGCCTAACGGACATATTTCGAGATATTTCTTCTTCTTGTTGTTCTTCTTCTGCACAGCTAAGCTGGAAGTGGCATTTGCGGCTCGCACTATTGCAGAGTTATCTCAAAGAAAGGGGCCACGGTGTTTCTGTATCTCTATTATGTTGGTGCGGCTTCGGAACTTTTAAATGTCTTGATATATCTCGAGAACTACGCGTCTGATCAAAAAATATCATAGAACATAAAAAGTAGGAAACATAATTCTCTACAAAAAAGGTCTCTTAACATTTTGCCATAGCTCGATTCGTTTCCGAGATATTTGCAGATTTATCTCAAGGGAAGGGGCCTGACGGACATATTTCGAGATATTTCTTCTTCTTGTTGTTCTTCTTCTGCACAGCTAAGCTGGAAGTGGCATTTGCGGCTCGCACTAGTGCAGAGTTATCTCAAAGAAAGGGGCCACGGTGTTTCTGTATCTCTATTATGTTGGTGCGGCTTCGGAACTTTTAAATATCTTGATATATCTCGAGAACTACGCATCTGATCAAAAAATATCATAGAACATAAAAAGTAGGAAACTTAATTCTCTACAAAAAAGGTCTCTTAACATTTTGCCATAGCTCGCTTCGTTTCCGAGATATTTGCAGATTTATCTCAAGGGAAGGGGCCTAACGGACATATTTCGAGAAGTTTCTTCTTCTTGTTGTTCTTCTTCTGCACAGCTAAGCTGGAAGTGGCATTTGCGGCTCGCACTAGTGCACAGTTATCTCAAAGAAAGGGGCCACGGTGTTTCTGTATCTCTAATATGTTGGTGCGGCTTCGGAACTTTTAAGTATCTCGATATATCTCGAAAACTACGCTTCTGATCAAAAAATATCATAGAACATAAATTGTAGGAAACATAATTCTCTACAAAAAACGTCTCTTAACATTTTGCCATAGCTCGCTTCGTTTCCGAGATATTTGCAGATTCAGCTCAAAGGAACTGGCCTGACGGACATATTTCGAGATATTTCTTCTTCTTGTTGTTCTTCCTCTGCACAGCTAAGCTGGAAGTGGCATTTGCAGCTCGCAATAGTGCAGAGTTATCTCAAAGAAAGGGGCCACGGTGTTTCTGTATCTATTATGTTGGTGCGGCTTCGGAACTTTTAAATATCTTGATATATCTCGAGAACTACGCATCTGATCAAAAAATATCATAGAACATAAAAAGTAGGAAACTTAATTCTCTACAAAAAAGGTCTCTTAACATTTTGCCATAGCTCGCTTCGTTTCCGAGACATTTGCAGATTTATCTCAAGGGAAGGGGCCTGACGGACATATTTCGAGATATTTCTTCTTCTTGTTGTTCTTCTTCTGCACAGCTAAGCTGGAAGTGGCATTTGCGGCTCGCACTAGTGCAGAGTTATCTCAAAGAAAGGGGCCACGGTGTTTCTGTATCTGTATTATGTTGGTGCGGCTTCGGCACTTTTAAATATCTTGATATATCTCGAGAACTACGCATCTGATCAAAAAATATCATAGAAGATAAAAAGTAGGAAACTTAATTCTCTACAAAAAAGGTCTCTTAACATTTCGCCATAGCTCGCTTCGTTTCCGAGATATTTGCAGATTTATCTCAAGGGAAGGGGCCTGTCGGACATATTTCGAGATATTTCTTCTTCTTGTTGTTCTTCTTCTGCACAGCTAAGCTGGAAGTGGCATTTGCGGCTCGCACTAGTGCAGAGTTATCTCAAAGAAAGGGGCCACGGTGTTTCTGTATCTCTATTATGTTGGTGCGGCTTCGGAACTTTTAAATATCTCGATATATCTCGAAAACTACGCTTCTGATCGAAAAATATCATAGAACATAAATTGTAGGAAACATAATTCTCTACAAAAAACGTCTCTTAACATTTTGCCATAGCTCGCTTCGTTTCCGAGATATTTGCAGATTCAGCTCAAAGGAACGGGCCTGACGGACACATTTGGAGATACTTCTTTTTCTTGTTGTTCTTCCTCTGCACAGCTAAGCTGGAAGTGGCATTTGCAGCTCGCAATAGTGCAGAGTTATCTCAAAGAAAGGGGCCACGGTGCTTCTGTGTCTCTATTATGTTGGTGCGGCTTCGGAACTTTTAAAGATCTTGATATATCTCGAGAACTACGCATCTGATCAAAAAATATCATAGAACATAAAAAGTAGGAAACTTAATTCTCTACAAAAAAGGTCTCTTAACATTTTGCCATAGCTCGCTTCGTTTCCGAGATATTTGCAGATTTATCTCAAGGGAAGGGGCCTAACGGACATATTTCGAGATATTTCTTCTTCTTGTTGTTCTTCTTCTGCACAGCTAAACTGGAAGTGGCATTTCCAGCTCGCAATAGTGCAGAGTTATCTCAAAGAAAGGAGCCACGGTGTTTCTGTATCTCTATTATGTTGGTGCGGCTTCGGAACTTTTAAATATCTTGATATATCTCGAGAACTACGCATCTGATCAAAAAATATCATAGAACATAAAAAGTAGGAAACTTAATTCTCTACAAAAAAGGTCTCTTAACATTTTGCCATAGCTCGCTTCGTTTCCGAGATATTTGCAGATTTATCTCAAGGGAAGGGGCCTAACGGACATATTTCGAGATATTTCTTTTTCTTGCTGTTCTTCTTCTGCACAGCTAAACTGGAAGTGGCATTTCCGGCTCGCAATAGTGCAGAGTTATCTCAAAGAAAGGAGCCACGGTGTTTCTGTATCTCTATTATGTTGGTGCGGCTTCGGAACTTTTAAATATCTTGATATATCTCGAGAACTACGCATCTGATCAAAAAATATCATAGAACATAAAAAGTAGGAAACTTAATTCTCTACAAAAAAGGTCTCTTAACATTTTGCCATAGCTCGCTTCGTTTCCGAGATATTTGCAGATTTATCTCAAGGGAAGGGGCCTAACGGACATATTTCGAGATATTTCTTCTTCTTGTTGTTCTTCTTCTGCACAGCTAAGCTGGAAGTGGCATTTGCGGCTCGCACTATTGCAGAGTTATCTCAAAGAAAGGGGCCACCGTGTTTCTGTATCTCTATTATGTTGGTGCGGCTTCGGAACTTTTAAATATCTTGATATATCTCGAGAACTACGCGTCTGATCAAAAAATATCATAGAACATAAAAAGTAGGAAACATAATTCTCTACAAAAAAGGTCTCTTAACATTTTGCCATAGCTCGATTCGTTTCCGAGATATTTGCAGATTTATCTCAAGGGAAGGGGCCTGACGGACATATTTCGAGATATTTCTTCTTCTTGTTGTTCTTCTTCTGCACAGCTAAGCTGGAAGTGGCATTTGCGGCTCGCACTAGTGCAGAGTTATCTCAAAGAAAGGGGCCACGGTGTTTCTGTATCTCTATTATGTTGGTGCGGCTTCGGAACTTTTAAATATCTTGATATATCTCGAGAACTACGCATCTGATCAAAAAATATCATAGAACATAAAAAGTAGGAAACTTAATTCTCTACAAAAAAGGTCTCTTAACATTTCGCCATAGCTCGCTTCGTTTCCGAGATATTTGCAGATTTATCTCAAGGGAAGGGGCCTAACGGACATATTTCGAGATATTTCTTTTTCTTGCTGTTCTTCTTCTGCACAGCTAAACTGGAAGTGGCATTTCCGGCTCGCAATAGTGCAGAGTTATCTCAAAGAAAGGAGCCACGGTGTTTCTGTATCTCTATTATGTTGGTGCGGCTTCGGAACTTTTAAATATCTTGATATATCTCGAGAACTACGCATCTGATCAAAAAATATCATAGAACATAAAAAGTAGGAAACTCAATTCTCTACAAAAAAGGTCTCTTAACATTTTGCCATAGCTCGCTTCGTTTCCGAGATATTTGGAGATTTATCTCAAGGGAAGGGGCCTAACGGACATATTTCGAGATATTTCTTCTTCTTGTTGTTCTTCTTCTGCACAGCTAAACTGGAAGTGGCATTTCCAGCTCGCAATAGTGCAGAGTTATCTCAAAGAAAGGGGCCACGGTGTTTCTGTATCTCTATTATGTTGGTGCGGCTTCGGAACTTTTAAATATCTTGATATATCTCGAGAACTACGCATCTGATCAAAAAATATCATAGAACATAAAAAGTAGGAAACTTAATTCTCTACAAAAAAGGTCTCTCAACATTTTGCCATAGCTCGCTTCGTTTCCGAGATATTTGCAGATATATCTCAAGGGCAGGGGCCTGACGGACATATTTCGAGATATTTCTTCTTCTTGTTGTTCTTCTTCTGCACAGCTAAGCTGGAAGTGGCATTTACAGCTCGCAATAGTGCAGAGTTATCTCAAAGAAAGGGGCCACGGTGTTTCTGTATCTCTATTATGTTGGTGCGGCTTCGGAACTTTTAAATATCTTGATATATCTCGAGAACTACGCATCTGATCAAAAAATATCATAGAACATAAAAAGTAGGAAACTTAATTCTCTACAAAAAAGGTCTCTCAACATTTTGCCATAGCTCGCTTCGTTTCCGAGATATTTGCAGATTTATCTCAAGGGAAGGGGCCTAACGGACATATTTCGAGAAGTTTCTTCTTCTTGTTGTTCTTCTTCTGCACAGCTAAACTGGAAGTGGCATTTCCAGCTCGCAATAGTGCAGAGTTATCTCAAAGAAAGGGGCCACGGTGTTTCTGTATCTCTATTATGTTGGTGCGGCTTCGGAACTTTTAAATATCTTGATATATCTCGAGAACTACGCATCTGATCAAAGAATATCATACAACATAAAAAGTAGGAAACTTAATTCTCTACAAAAAAGGTCTCTTAACATTTTGCCATAGCTCGCTTCGTTTCCGAGATATTTGCAGATTTATCTCAAGGGAAGGGGCCTGACGGACATATTTCGAGATATTTCTTCTTCTTGTTGTTCTTCTTCTGCACAGCTAAGCTGGAAGTGGCATTTGCGGCTCGCACTAGTGCACAGTTATCTCAAAGAAAGGGGCCACGGTGTTTCTGTATCTCTATTATGTTGGTGCGGCTTCGGAACTTTTAAATATCTCGATATATCTCGAAAACTACGCTTCTGATCAAAAAATATCATAGAACATAAATTGTAGGAAACATAATTCTCTACAAAAAAGGTCTCTTAACATTTTGCCATAGCTCGCTTCCTTTCCGAGATATTTGCAGATATATCTCAAGGGAAGGGGCCTGACGGACATATTTCGAGATATTTCTTCTTCTTGTTGTTCTTCTTCTGCACAGCTAAGCTGGAAGTGGCATTTGCAGCTCGCAATAGTGCAGAGTTATCTCAAAGAAAGGGGCCACGGTGTTTCTGTATTTCTATTATGTTGGTCCGGCTTCGGAACTTTTAAATATCTTGATATATCTCGAGAACTACGCATCTGATCAAAAAATATCATAGAACATAAAAAGTAGGAGACTTAATTCTCTACAAAAAAGGTCTCTTAACATTTTGCCATAGCTCGCTTCGTTTCCGAGATATTTGCAGATTTATCTCAAGGGAAGGGGCCTGACGGACATATTTCGAGATATTTCTTCTTCTTGTTGTTCTTCTTCTGCACAGCTAAGCTGGAAGTGGCATTTGCAGCTCGCAATAGTGCAGAGTTATCTCAAAGAAAGGGGCCACGGTGTTTCTGTACCTCTATTATGTTGGTGCGGCTTCGGAACTTTTAAATATCTCGATATATCTCGAAAACTACGCTTCTGATCAAAAAATATCATAGAACATAAATTGTAGGAAACCTAATTTTCTACAAAAAACATCTCTTAATATTTTGCCATAGCTCGCTTCGTTTCCGAGATATTTGCAGATTCAGCTCAAAGGAACGGGCCTGACGGACATATTTCGAGATATTTCTACTTCTTGTTGTTCTTCTTCTGCACAGCTAAGCTGGAAGTGACATTTGCGGCTCGCACTAGTGCAGAGTTATCTCAAAGAAAGGGGCCGCGGTGTTTCTGTACCTCTATTATGTTGGTGCGGCTTCGGAACTTTTAAATATCTCGATATATCTCGAAAACTACGCTTCTGATCAAAAAATATCATAGAACATAAATTGTAGGAAACATAATTCTCTACAAAAAAGGTCTCTTAACATTTTGCCATAGCTCGCTTCGTTTCCGAGATATTTGCAGATTCAGCTCAAAGGAACGGGCCTGACGGACATATTTCGAGATATTTCTTCTTCTTGTTGTTCTTCTTCTGAACAGCTAAGCTGGACGTGGCATTTGCAGCTCACAATAGTGCAGAGTTATCTCAAAGAAAGGGGCCACGGTGTTTCTGTATTTCTATTATGTTGGTGCGGCTTCGGAACTTTTAAATATCTTGATATATCTCGAGAACTACGCATCTGATCAAAAAATATCATAGAACATAAAAAGTAGGAAACTTAATTCTCTACAAAAAAGGTCTCTTAACATTTTGCCATAGCTCGCTTCGTTTCCGAGATATTTGCAGATTTATCTCAAGGGAAGGGGCCTGACGGACATATTTCGAGATATTTCTTCTTCTTGTTGTTCTTCTTCTGCACAGCTAAGCTGGAAGTGGCATTTGCAGCTCGCAATAGTACAGAGTTATCTCAAAGAAAGGGGCCACGGTGTTTCTGTACCTCTATTATGTTGGTGCGGCTTCGGAACTTTTAAATATCTCGATATATCTCGAAAACTACGCTTCTCATCAAAAAATATCATAGAACATGAATTGTAGGAAACATAATTCTCTACAAAAAAGGTCTCTTAACATTTTGCCATAGCTCGCTTCGTTTCCGAGATATTTGCAGATATATCTCAAGGGAAGGGGCCTGACGGACATATTTCGAGATATTTCTTCTTCTTGTTGTTCTTCTTCTGCACAGCTAAGCTGGAAGTGGCATTTGCAGCTCGCAATAGTACAGAGTTATCTCAAAGAATGGGGCCACGGTGTTTCTGTATCTCTATTATGTTGGTGCGGCTTCGGAACTTTTAAATATCTCGATATATCTCGAAAACTACGCTTCTGATCAAAAAATATCATAGAACATAAATTGTAGGAAACATAATTCTCTACAAAAAAGGTCTCTTAACATTTTGCCATAGCTCGCTTCGTTTCCGAGATATTTGCAGATATATCTCAAGGGAAGGGGCCTGACGGACATATTTCGAGATATTTCTTCTTCTTGTTGTTCTTCTTCTGCACAGCTAAGCTGGAAGTGGCATTTGCAGCTCGCAATAGTGCAGAGTTATCTCAAAGAAAGGAGCCACGGTGTTTCTGTATCTCTATTATGTTGTTGCGGCTTCGGGACTTTTAAATATCTTGATATATCTCGAGAACTGCGCATCTGATCAAAAAATATCATAGAACATAAAAAGTAGGAAACTTAATTCTCTACAAAAAAGGTCTCTTACCATTTTGCCATAGCTCGCTTCGTTTCCGAGATATTTGCAGATGTATCTCAAGGGAAGGGGCCTGACGGACATATTTCGAGATATTTCTTCTTCTTGTTGTTCTTCTTCTGCACAGCTAAGCTGGAAGTGGCATTTGCGGCTCGCACTAGTGCAGAGTTATCTCAAAGAAAGGGGCCACGGTGTTTCTGTACCTCTATTATGTTGGTGCGGCTTCGGAACTTTTAAATATCTCGATATATCTCGAAAACTACGCTTCTGATCAAAAAATATCATAGACCATAAATTGTAGGAAACATAATTCTCTACAAAAAACGTCTCTTAACATTTTGCCATAGCTCGCTTCGTTTCCGAGATATTTGCAGATTCAGCTCAAAGGAACGGGGCTGACGGACATATTTCGAGATATATCTTCTTCTTGTTGTTCTTCTTCTGCACAGCTAAGCTGGAAGTGGCATTTGCAGCTCGCAATAGTGCAGAGTTATCTCAAAGAAAGGGGCCACGGTGTTTCTGTATCTCTATTATGTTGGTGCGGCTTCGGAACTTTTAAATATCTTGATATATCTCGAGAACTACGCATCTGATCAAAAAATATCATAGAACATAAAAGGTAGGAAACTTAATTCTCTACAAAAAAGGTCTCTTAACATTTTGCCATAGCTCGCTTCGTTTCCGAGATATTTGCAGATTTATCTCAAGGGAAGGGGCCTGACGGACATATTTCGAGATATTTCTTCTTCTTGTTGTTCTTCTTCTGCACAGCTAAGCTGGAAGTGACATTTGCGGCTCGCACTAGTGCAGAGTTATCTCAAAGAAAGGGGCCACGGTGTTTCTGTACCTCTATTATGTTGGTGCGGCTTTGGAACTTTTAAATATCTCGATATATCTCGAAAACTACGCTTCTGATCAAAAAATATCATAGAACATAAATTGTAGGAAACATAATTCTCTACAAAAAAGGTCTCTTAACATTTTGCCATGGCTCGCTTCGTTTCCGAGATATTTGCAGATATATCTCAAGGGAAGGGGCCTGACGGACATATTTCGAGATATTTCTTCTTCTTGTTGTTCTTCTTCTGCACAGCTAAGCTGGAAGTGGCATTTGCGGCTCGCACTAGTGCAGAGTTATCTCAAAGAAAGGGGCCACGGTGTTTCTGTATCTCTATTATGTTGGTGCGGCTTCGGAACTTTTAAATATCTCGATATATCTCGAAAACTACGCTTCTCATCAAAAAATATCGTAGAACATAAATTGTAGGAAACATAATTCTCTACAAAAAAGGTCTCTTAACATTGGGCCATAGCCCGCTTCGTTTCCGAGATATTTGCAGATTTATCTCAAGGGAAGGGGCCTGACGGACATATTTCGAGATATTTCTTCTTCTTGTTGTTCTTCTTCTGCACAGCTAAGCTGGAAGTGGCATTTGCAGCTCGCACTAGTGCAGAGTTATCTCAAAGAAAGGGGCCACGGTGTTTCTGTACCTCTATTATGTTGGTGCGGCTTCGGAACTTTTAAATATCATGATATATCTCGAGAACTACGCATCTGATCAAAAAATATCATAGAACATAAAAAGTAGGAAACTTAATTCTCTACAGAAAAGGTCTCTTAACATTTTGCCATAGCTCGCTTCGTTTCCGAGATATTTGCAGATATATCTCAAGGGAAGGGGCCTGACGGACATATTTCGAGATATTTCTTCTTCTTGTTGTTCTTCTTCTGCACAGCTAAGCTGGAAGTGGCATTTGCAGCTCGCAATAGTGCAGAGTTATCTCAAAGAAAGGGGCCACGGTGTTTCTGTATTTCTATTATGTTGGTGCGGCTTCGGAACTTTTAAATATCTTGATATATCTCGAGAACTACGCATCTGATCAAAAAATATCATAGAACATAAAAAGTAGGAAATTTAATTCTCTACAAAAAAGGTCTCTTAACATTTTGCCATAGCTCGCTTCGTTTCCGAGATATTTGCAGATTTATCTCAAGGGAAGGGGCCTGACGGACATATTTCGAGATATTTCTTCTTCTTGTTGTTCTTCTTCTGCACAGCTAAACTGGAAGTGGCATTTCCAGCTCGCAATAGTGCAGAGCTATCTCAAAGAAAGGGGCCACGGTGTTTCTGAATCTCTATTATGTTGGTGCGGCTTCGGAACTTTTAAATATCTCGGTATATCTCGAAAACTACGCTTCTGATCAAAAAATATCATAGAACATAAATTGTAGGAAACATAATTCTCTACAAAAAAGGTCTCTTAACATTTTGCCATAGCTCGCTTCGTTTCCGAGATATTTGCAGATTTATCTCAAGGGAAGGGGCCTGACGGACATATTTCGAGATATTTCTTCTTCTTGTTGTTCTTCTTCTGCACAGCTAAGCTGGAAGTGGCATTTGCGGCTCGCACTAGTGCAGAGTTATCTCAAAGAAAGGGGCCACGGTGTTTCTGTATCTCTATTATGTTGGTGCGGCTTCGGAACTTTTAAATATCTCGATATATCTCGAAAACTACGCTTCTGATCAAAAAATATCGTAGAACATAAATTGTAGGAAACATAATTCTCTACAAAAAACGTCTCTTATCGTTTTGCCATAGCTCGCTTCGTTTCCGAGATATTTGCAGATTTATCTCAAGGGAAGGGGCCTGACGGACATATTTCGAGATATTTCTTCTTCTTGTTGTTCTTCTTCTGCACAGCTAAGCTGGAAGTGGCATTTGCAGCTCGCAATAGTGCAGAGTTATCTCAAAGAAAGGGGCCACGGTGTTTCTGTATCTCTATTATGTTGGTGCGGCTTCGGAACTTTTAAATATCTTGATATATCTCGAGAACTACGCATCTGATCAAAAAATATCATAGAACATAAAAAGTAGGAAACTTAATTCTCTACAAAAAAGGTCTCTTAACATTTTGCCATAGCTCGCTTCGTTTCCGAGATATTTGCAGATTTATCTCAAGGGAAGGGGCCTGACGGACATATTTCGAGATATTTCTTCTTCTTGTTGTTCTTCTTCTGCACAGCTAAACTGGAAGTGGCATTTCCAGCTCGCAATAGTGCAGAGCTATCTCAAAGAAAGGGGCCACGGTGTTTCTGAATCTCTATTATGTTGGTGCGGCTTCGGAACTTTTAAATATCTCGGTATATCTCGAAAACTACGCTTCTGATCAAAAAATATCATAGAACATAAATTGTAGGAAACATAATTCTCTACAAAAAAGGTCTCTTAACATTTTGCCATAGCTCGCTTCGTTTCCGAGATATTTGCAGATTTATCTCAAGGGAAGGGGCCTGACGGACATATTTCGAGATATTTCTTCTTCTTGTTGTTCTTCTTCTGCACAGCTAAGCTGGACGTGGCATTTGCAGCTCGCAATAGTGCAGAGTTATCTCAAAGAAAGGGGTCACGGTGTTTCTGTATTTCTATTATGTTGGTGCGGCTTCGGAACTTTTAAATATCTTGATATATCTCGAGAACTACGCATCTGATCAAAAAATATCATAGAACATAAAAAGTAGGAAACTTAATTCTCTACAAAAAAGGTCTCTTAACATTTTGCCATAGCTCGCTTCGTTTCCGAGATATTTGCAGATTTATCTCAAGGGAAGGGGCCTGACGGACATATTTCGAGATATTTCTTCTTCTTGTTGTTCTTCTTCTGCACAGCTAAACTGGAAGTGGCATTTCCAGCTCGCAATAGTGCAGAGCTATCTCAAAGAAAGGGGCCACGGTGTTTCTGAATCTCTATTATGTTGGTGCGGCTTCGGAACTTTTAAATATCTCGGTATATCTCGAAAACTACGCTTCTGATCAAAAAATATCATAGAACATAAATTGTAGGAAACATAATTCTCTACAAAAAACGTCTCTTAACATTTTGCCATAGCTCGCTTCGTTTCCGAGATATTTGCAGATTCAGCTCAACGGAACGGGCCTGACGGACATATTTCGAGATATTTCTTCTTCTTGTTGTTCTTCTTCTGCACAGCTAAGCTGGAAGAGGCATTTGCGGCTCGCACTAGTGCAGAGTTATCTCAAAGAAAGGGGCCACGGTGTTTCTGAATCTCTATTATGTTGGTGCGGCTTCGGAACTTTTAAATATCTCGATATATCTCGAAAACTACGCTTCTGATCAAAAAATATCATAGAACATAAATTGTAGGAAACATGATTCTCTACAAAAAAGGTCTCTTAACATTATGCCATAGCTCGCTTCGTTTCCGAGATATTTGCAGATATATCTCAAGGGAAGGGGCCTGACGGACATATTTCGAGATATTTCTTCTTCTTGTTGTTCTTCTTCTGCACAGCTAAGCTGGAAGTGGCATTTGCGGATCGCACTAGTGCAGAGTTATCTCAAAGAAAGGGGCCACGGTGTTTCTGTATCTCTATTATGTTGGTGCGGCTTCGGAACTTTTAAATATCTTGATATATCTCGAGAACTACGCATCTGATCAAAAAATATCATAGAATATAAAAAGTAGGAAACTTAATTCTCTACAAAAAAGGTCTCTTAACATTTTGCCATAGCTCGCTTCGTTTCCGAGATATTTGCAGATATATCTCAAGGGAAGGGGCCTGACGGACATATTTCGAGATATTTCTTCTTCTTGTTGTTCTTCTTCTGCACAGCTAAGCTGGAACTGGCATTTGCAGCTCGCAATAGTGCAGAGTTATCTCAAAGAAGGGGGCCACGGTGTTTCTGTATCTCTATTATGTTGGTGCGGCTTCGGAACTTTTAAATATCTCGATATATCTCGAGAACTACGCATCTGATCAAAAAATATCGTAGAACATAAAAAGTAGGAAACTTAATTCTCTACAAAAAAGGTCTCTTAACATTTGGCCATAGCTCGCTTCGTTTCCGAGATATTTGCAGATTTATCTCAAGGGAAGGGGCCTGACGGACATATTTCGAGATATTTCTTCTTCTTGTTGTTCTTCTTCTGCACAGCTAAGCTGAAAGTGGCATTTGCGGCTCGCACTAGTGCAGAGTTATCTCAAAGAAAGGGGCCACGGTGTTTCTGTATCTCAATTATGTTGGTGCGGCTTCGGAACTTTTAAATATCTCGATATATCTCGATAACTACGCTTCTGATCAAAAAATATCATAGAACATAAATTGTAGGAAACATAATTCTCTACAAAAAAGGTCTCTTAACATTTTGCCATAGCTCGCTTCGTTTCCGAGATATTTGCAGATATATCTCAAGGGAAGGGGCCTGACGGACATATTTCGAGATATTTCTTCTTCTTGTTGATCTTCTTCTGCACAGCTAAGCTGGAAGTGGCATTTGCAGCTCGCAATAGTGCAGAGTTATCTCAAAGAAAGGGACCACGGTGTTTCTGTATCTCTATTATGTTGGTGCGGCTTCGGAACTTTTAAATATCTTGATATATCTCGAGAACTACGCATCTGATCAAAAAATATCATAGAATATAAAAAGTAGGAAACTTAATTCTCTACAAAAAAGGTTTCTTAACATTTTGCCATAGCTTGCTTCGTTTCCGAGATATTTGCAGATATATATCAAGGGAAGGGGCCTGACGGACATATTTCGAGATATTTCTTCTTCTTGTTGTTCTTCTTCTGCACAGCTAAGCTGGAAGTGGCATTTGCGGCTCGCACTAGTGCAGAGTTATCTCAAAGAAAGGGGCCACGGTGTTTCTGTATCTCTATTATGTTGGTGCGGCTTCGGAACTTTTAAATATCTTGATATATCTCGAGAACTACGCATCTGATCAAAAAATATCATAGAACATAAAAAGTAGGAAACTTAATTCTCTACAAGAAAGGTCTCTTAACATTTTGCCATAGCTCGCTTCGTTTCCGAGATATTTGCAGATATATCTCAAGGGAAGGGGCCTGACGGACATATTTCGAGATATTTCTTCTTCTTGTTGTTCTTCTTCTGCACAGCTAAACTGGAAGTGGCATTTCCAGCTCGCAATAGTGCAGAGTTATCTCAAAGAAAGGGGCCACGGTGTTTCTGTATCTCTATTATGTTGGTGCGGCTTCGGAACTTTTAAATATCTCGATATATCTCGAAAACTACGCTTCTGATCAAAAAATATCATAGAACATAAATTGTAGGAAACATGATTCTCTACAAAAAAGGTCTCTTAACATTATGCCATAGCTCGCTTCGTTTCCGAGATATTTGCAGATATATCTCAAGGGAAGGGGCCTGACGGACATATTTCGAGATATTTCTTCTTCTTGTTGTTCTTCTTCTGCACAGCTAAGCTGGAAGTGGCATTTGCGGCTCGCACTAGTGCAGAGTTATCTCAAAGAAAGGGGCCACGGTGTTTCTGTATCTCTATTATGTTGGTGCGGCTTCGGAACTTTTAAATATCTCGATATATCTCGAAAACTACGCTTCTGATCAAAAAATATCGTAGAACATAAATTGTAGGAAACATAATTCTATACAAAAAAGGTCTCTTAACATTTGGCCATAGCTCGCTTCGTTTCCGAGATATTTGCAGATTTATCTCAAGGGAAGGGGCCTGACGGACATATTTCGAGATATTTCTTCTTCTTGTTGTTCTTCTTCTGCACAGCTAAGCTGGAAGTGGCATTTGCGGATCGCACTAGTGCAGAGTTATCTCAAAGAAAGGGGCCACGGTGTTTCTGTATCTCTATTATGTTGGTGCGGCTTCGGAACTTTTAAATATCTTGATATATCTCGAGAACTACGCATCTGATCAAAAAATATCATAGAATATAAAAAGTAGGAAACTTAATTCTCTACAAAAAAGGTCTCTTAACATTTTGCCATAGCTCGCTTCGTTTCCGAGATATTTGCAGATATATCTCAAGGGAAGGGGCCTGACGGACATATTTCGAGATATTTCTTCTTCTTGTTGTTCTTCTTCTGCACAGCTAAGCTGGAACTGGCATTTGCAGCTCGCAATAGTGCAGAGTTATCTCAAAGAAGGGGGCCACGGTGTTTCTGTATCTCTATTATGTTGGTGCGGCTTCGGAACTTTTAATTATCTCGATATATCTCGAGAACTACGCATCTGATCAAAAAATATCGTAGAACATAAAAAGTAGGAAACTTAATTCTCTACAAAAAAGGTCTCTTAACATTTGGCCATAGCTCGCTTCGTTTCCGAGATATTTGCAGATTTATCTCAAGGGAAGGGGCCTGACGGACATATTTCGAGATATTTCTTCTTCTTGTTGTTCTTCTTCTGCACAGCTAAGCTGAAAGTGGCATTTGCGGCTCGCACTAGTGCAGAGTTATCTCAAAGAAAGGGGCCACGGTGTTTCTGTATCTCAATTATGTTGGTGCGGCTTCGGAACTTTTAAATATCTCGATATATCTCGATAACTACGCTTCTGATCAAAAAATATCATAGAACATAAATTGTAGGAAACATAATTCTCTACAAAAAAGGTCTCTTAACATTTTGCCATAGCTCGCTTCGTTTCCGAGGTATTTGCAGATATATCTCAAGGGAAGGGGCCTGACGGACATATTTCGAGATATTTCTTCTTCTTGTTGTTCTTCTTCTGCACAGCTAAGCCGGAAGTGGCATTTACAGCTCGCAATAGTGCAGAGTTATCTCAAAGAAAGGGGCCACGGTGTTTCTGTATCTCTATTATGTTGGTGCGGCTTCGGAACTTTTAAATATCTTGATATATCTCGAGAACTACGCATCTGATCAAAAAATATCATAGAACATAAAAAGTAGGAAACTTAATTCTCTACAAAAAAGGTCTCTTAACATCTTGCCATAGCTCGCTTCGTTTCCGAGATATTTGCAGATATATCTCAAGGGAAGGGGCCTGACGGACATATTTCGAGATATTTCTTCTTCTTGTTGTTCTTCTTCTGCACAGCTAAACTGGAAGTGGCATTTCCAGCTCGCAATAGTGCAGAGTTATCTCAAAGAAAGGGGCCACGGTGTTTCTGTATCTCTATTATGTTGGTGCGGCTTCGGAACTTTTAAATATCTTGATATATCTCGAGAACTACGCATCTGATCAAAGAATATCATACAACATAAAAAGTAGGAAACTTAATTCTCTACAAAAAAGGTCTCTGAACATTTGGCCATAGCTCGCTTCGTTTCCGAGATATTTGCAGATTTATCTCAAGGGAAGGGGCCTGACGGACATATTTCGAGATATTTCTTCTTCTTGTTGTTCTTCTTCTGCACAGCTAAGCTGAAAGTGGCATTTGCGGCTCGCACTAGTGCAGAGTTATCTCAAAGAAAGGGGCCACGGTGTTTCTGTATCTCAATTATGTTGGTGCGGCTTCGGAACTTTTAAATATCTCGATATATCTCGATAACTACGCTTCTGATCAAAAAATATCATAGAACATAAATTGTAGGAAACATAATTCTCTACAAAAAAGGTCTCTTAACATTTTGCCATAGCTCGCTTCGTTTCCGAGATATTTGCAGATATATCTCAAGGGAAGGGGCCTGACGGACATATTTGGAGATATTTCTTCTTCTTGTTGATCTTCTTCTGCACAGCTAAGCTGGAAGTGGCATTTGCAGCTCGCAATAGTGCAGAGTTATCTCAAAGAAAGGGACCACGGTGTTTCTGTATCTCTATTATGTTGGTGCGGCTTCGGAACTTTTAAATATCTTGATATATCTCGAGAACTACGCATCTGATCAAAAAATATCATAGAATATAAAAAGTAGGAAACTTAATTCTCTACAAAAAAGGTCTCTTAACATTTTGCCATAGCTTGCTTCGTTTCCGAGATATTTGCAGATATATATCAAGGGAAGGGGCCTGACGGACATATTTCGAGATATTTCTTCTTCTTGTTGTTCTTCTTCTGCACAGCTAAGCTGGAAGTGGCATTTGCGGCTCGCACTAGTGCAGAGTTATCTCAAAGAAAGGGGCCACGGTGTTTCTGTATCTCTATTATGTTGGTGCGGCTTCGGAACTTTTAAATATCTTGATATATCTCGAGAACTACGCATCTGATCAAAAAATATCATAGAACATAAAAAGTAGGAAACTTAATTCTCTACAAAAAAGGTCTCTTAACATTTTGCCATAGCTCGCTTCGTTTCCGAGATATTTGCAGATGTATCTCAAGGGAAGGGGCCTGACGGACATATTTCGAGATATTTCTTCTTCTTGTTGTTCTTCCTCTGCACAGCTAAGCCGGAAGTGGCATTTACAGCTCGCAATAGTGCAGAGTTATCTCAAAGAAAGGGGCCACGGTGTTTCTGTATCTCCATTATGTTGGTGCGGCTTCGGAACTTTTAAATATCTTGATATATCTCGAGAACTGCGCATCTGATCAAAAAATATCATAGAACACAAAAAGTAGGAAACTTAATTCTCTACAAAAAAGGTCTCTTAACATTTTGCCATAGCTCGCTTCGTTTCCGAGATATTTGCAGATATATCTCAAGGGAAGGGGCCTGACGGACATATTTCGAGATATTTCTTCTTCTTGTTGTTCTTCTTCTGCACAGCTAAACTGGAAGTGGCATTTCCAGCTCGCAATAGTGCAGAGTTATCTCAAAGAAAGGGGCCACGGTGTTTCTGTATCTCTATTATGTTGGTGCGGCTTCGGAACTTTTAAATATCTTGATATATCTCGAGAACTACGCATCTGATCAAAGAATATCATACAACATAAAAAGTAGGAGACTTAATTCTCTACAAAAAAGGTCTCTTAACATTTTGCCATAGCTCGCTTCGTTTCCGAGATATTTGCAGATATATCTCAAGGGAAGGGGCCTGACGGACATATTTCGAGATATTTCTTCTTCTTGTTGTTCTTCTTCTGCACAGCTAAACTGGAAGTGGCATTTCCAGCTCGCAATAGTGCAGAGTTATCTCAAAGAAAGGGGCCACGGTGTTTCTGTATCTCTATTATGTTGGTGCGGCTTCGGAACTTTTAAATATCTTGATATATCTCGAGAACTACGCATCTGATCAAAAAATATCATAGAATATAAAAAGTAGGAAACTTAATTCTCTACAAAAAAGGTCTCTTAACATTTTGCCATAGCTTGCTTCGTTTCCGAGATATTTGCAGATATATATCAAGGGAAGGGGCCTGACGGACATATTTCGAGATATTTCTTCTTCTTGTTGTTCTTCTTCTGCACAGCTAAGCTGGAAGTGGCATTTGCGGCTCGCACTAGTGCAGAGTTATCTCAAAGAAAGGGGCCACGGTGTTTCTGTATCTCTATTATGTTGGTGCGGCTTCGGAACTTTTAAATATCTTGATATATCTCGAGAACTATGCATCTGATCAAAAAATATCATAGAACATAAAAAGTAGGAAACTTAATTCTCTACAAAAAAGGTCTCTTAACATTTTGCCATAGCTCGCTTCGTTTCCGAGATATTTGCAGATATATCTCAAGGGAAGGGGCCTGACGGACATATTTCGAGATATTTCTTCTTCTTGTTGATCTTCTTCTGCACAGCTAAGCTGGAAGTGGCATTTGCAGCTCGCAATAGTGCAGAGTTATCTCAAAGAAAGGGACCACGGTGTTTCTGTATCTCTATTATGTTGGTGCGGCTTCGGAACTTTTAAATATCTTGATATATCTCGAGAACTACGCATCTGATCAAAAAATATCATAGAATATAAAAAGTAGGAAACTTAATTCTCTACAAAAAAGGTCTCTTAACATTTTGCCATAGCTTGCTTCGTTTCCGAGATATTTGCAGATATATATCAAGGGAAGGGGCCTGACGGACATATTTCGAGATATTTCTTCTTCTTGTTGTTCTTCTTCTGCACAGCTAAGCTGGAAGTGGCATTTGCGGCTCGCACTAGTGCAGAGTTATCTCAAAGAAAGGGGCCACGGTGTTTCTGTATCTCTATTATGTTGGTGCGGCTTCGGAACTTTTAAATATCTTGATATATCTCGAGAACTACGCATCTGATCACAAAATATCATAGAACATAAAAAGTAGGAAACTTAATTCTCTACAAAAAAGGTCTGTTAACATTTTGCCATTGCTCGCTTCGTTTCCGAGATATTTGCAGATGTATCTCAAGGGAAGGGGCCTGACGGACATATTTCGAGATATTTCTTCTTCTTGTTGTTCTTCTTCTGCACAGCTAAGCCGGAAGTGGCATTTACAGCTCGCAATAGTGCAGAGTTATCTCAAAGAAAGGGGCCACGGTGTTTCTGTATCTCTATTATGTTGTTGAGGCTTCGGAACTTTTAAATATCTTGATATATCTCGAGAACTACGCATCTGATCAAAAAATATCATAGAACATAAAAAGTAGGAAACTTAATTCTCTACAAAAAAGGTCTCTTAACATTTTGCCATAGCTCGCTTCGTTTCCGTGATATTTGCAGATATATCTCAAGGGAAGGGGCCTGACGGACATATTTCGAGATATTTCTTCTTCTTGTTGTTCTTCTTCTGCACAGCTAAGCTGGAAGTGACAATTGCGGCTCGCACTAGTGCAGAGTTATCTCAAAGAAAGGGGCCACGGTGTTTCTGTACCTCTATTATGTTGGTGCGGCTTCGGAACTTTTAAATATCTCGATATATCTCGAAAACTACGCATCTGATCAAAAAATATCATAGAACATAAAAAGTAGGAAACTTAATTCTCTACAAAAAAGGTCTCTTAACATTTTGCCATAGCTCGCTTCGTTTCCGAGATATATGCAGATTTATCTCAAGGGAAGGGGCCTGACGGACATATTTCGAGATATTTCTTTTTCTTGTTGTTCTTCTTCTGCACAGCTAAACTGGAAGTGGCATTTGCGGCTCGCACTAGTGCAGAGTTATCTCAAAGAAAGGGGCCACGGTGTTTCTGTATCTCTATTATGTTGGTGCGGCTTCGGAACTTTTAAATATCTTGATATATCTCGAGAACTACGCATCTGATCAAAAAATATCATAGAACATAAAAAGTAGGAAACTTAATTCTCTACAAAAAAGGTCTGTTAACATTTTGCCATAGCTCGCTTCGTTTCCGAGATATTTGCAGATGTATCTCAAGGGAAGGGGCCTGACGGACATATTTCGAGATATTTCTTCTTCTTGTTGTTCTTCTTCTGCACAGCTAAGCCGGAAGTGGCATTTACAGCTCGCAATAGTGCAGAGTTATCTCAAAGAAAGGGGCCACGGTGTTTCTGTATCTCTATTATGTTGGTGCGGCTTCGGAACTTTTAAATATCTTGATATATCTCGAGAACTACGCATCTGATCAAAAAATATCATAGAACATAAAAAGTAGGAAACTTAATTCTCTACAAAAAAGGTCTCTTAACATTTTGCCATAGCTCGCTTCGTTTCCGTGATATTTGCAGATATATCTCAAGGGAAGGGGCCTGACGGACATATTTCGAGATATTTCTTCTTCTTGTTGTTCTTCTTCTGCACAGCTAAGCTGGAAGTGGCATTTGCGGCTCGCACTAGTGCAGAGTTATCTCAAAGAAAGGGGCCACGGTGTTTCTGTATCTCTATTATGTTGGTGCGGCTTCGGAACTTTTAAATATCTTGATATATCTCGAGAACTACGCATCTGATCAAAAAATATCATAGAACATAAAAAGTAGGAAACTTAATTCTCTACAAAAAAGGTCTGTTAACATTTTGCCATAGCTCGCTTCGTTTCCGAGATATTTGCAGATGTATCTCAAGGGAAGGGGCCTGACGGACATATTTCGAGATATTTCTTCTTCTTGTTGTTCTTCTTCTGCACAGCTAAGCCGGAAGTGGCATTTACAGCTCGCAATAGTGCAGAGTTATCTCAAAGAAAGGGGCCACGGTGTTTCTGTATCTCTATTATGTTGGTGCGGCTTCGGAACTTTTAAATATCTTGATATATCTCGAGAACCACGCATCTGATCAAAGAATATCATACAACATAAAAAGTAGGAAACTTAATTCTCTACAAAAAAGGTCTCTTAACATTTGGCCATAGCTCGCTTCGTTTCCGAGATATTTGCAGATTTATCTCAAGGGAAGGGGCCTGACGGACATATTTCGAGATATTTCTTCTTCTTGTTGTTCTTCTTCTGCACAGCTAAGCTGAAAGTGGCATTTGCGGCTCGCACTAGTGCAGAGTTATCTCAAAGAAAGGGGCCACGGTGTTTCTGTATCTCAATTATGTTGGTGCGGCTTCGGAGCTTTGAAATATCTCGATATATCTCGATAACTACGCTTCTGATCAAAAAATATCATAGAACATAAATTGTAGGAAACATAATTCTCTACAAAAAAGGTCTCTTAACATTTTGCCATAGCTCGCTTCGTTTCCGAGATATTTGCAGATGTATCTCAAGGGAAGGGGCCTGACGGACATATTTCGAGATATTTCTTCTTCTTGTTGTTCTTCTTCTGCACAGCTAAGCCGGAAGTGGCATTTACAGCTCGCAATAGTGCAGAGTTATCTCAAAGAAAGGGGCCACGGTGTTTCTGTATCTCTATTATGTTCGTGCGGCTTCGGAACTTTTAAATATCTTGATATATCTCGAGAACTACGCATCTGATCAAAGAATATCATACAACATAAAAAGTAGGAAACTTAATTCTCTACAAAAAAGGTCTCTTAACATTTTGCCATAGCTCGCTTCGTTTCCGAAATATTTGCAGATTTATCTCAAGGGAAGGGGCCTGACGGACATATTTCGAGATATTTCTTCTTCTTGTTGTTCTTCTTCTGCACAGCTAAGCTGGAAGTGGCATTTGCAGCTCGCAATAGTGCAGAGTTATCTCAAAGAAAGGGGCCACGGTGTTTCTGTATCTCTATTATGTTGGTGCGGCTTCGGAACTTTTAAATATCTCGACATATCTCGATAACTACGCTTCTGATCAAAAAATATCATAGAACATAAAAAGTAGGAAACTTAATTCTCTACAAAAAAGGTCTCTTAACATTTTGCCATAGCTCGCTTCGTTTCCGAGATATTTGCAGATATATCTCAAGGGAAGGGGCCTGACGGACATATTTCGAGATATTTCTTCTTCTTGTTGTTCTTCTTCTGCACAGCTAAGCTGGAAGTGGCATTTGCGGCTCGCACTAGTGCAGAGTTATCTCAAAGAAAGGGGCCACGGTGTTTCTGTATCTCTATTATGTTGGTGCGGCTTCGGAACTTTTAAATATCTCGATATATCTCGAAAACTACGCTTCTGATCAAAAAATATCGTAGAACATAAATTGTAGGAAACATAATTCTCTACAAAAAACGTCTCTTAACGTTTTGCCATAGCTCGCTTCGTTTCCGAGATATTTGCAGATTTATCTCAAGGGAAGGGGCCTGACGGACATATTTCGAGATATTTCTTCTTCTTGTTGTTCTTCTTCTGCACAGCTAAGCTGGAAGTGGCATTTGCAGCTCGCAATAGTGCAGAGTTATCTCAAAGAAAGGGGCCACGGTGTTTCTGTATCTCTATTATGTTGGTGCGGCTTCGGAACTTTTAAATATCATGATATATCTCGAGAACTACGCATCTGATCAAAAAATATCATACAACATAAAAAGTAGGAAACTTAATTCTCTACAAAAAAGGTCTCTTAACATTTTGCCATAGCTCGCTTCGTTTCCGAGATATTTGCAGATTTATCTCAAGGGAAGGGGCCTGACGGACATATTTCGAGATATTTCTTCTTCTTGTTGTTCTTCTTCTGCACAGCTAAGCTGGAAGTGGCATTTGCAGCTCGCAATAGTGCAGAGTTATCTCAAAGAAAGGGACCACGGTGTTTCTGTATCTCTATTATGTTGGTGCGGCTTCGGAACTTTTAAATATCTTGATATATCTCGAGAACTACGCATCTGATCAAAAAATATCATAGAATATAAAAAGTAGGAAACTTAATTCTCTACAAAAAAGGTCTCTTAACATTTTGCCATAGCTCGCTTCGTTTCCGAGATATTTGCCGATATATCTCAAGGGAAGGGGCCTGACGGACATATTTCGAGATATTTCTTCTTCTTGTTGTTCTTCTTCTGCACAGCTAAGCTGGAAGTGGCATTTGCAGCTCGCAATAGTGCAGAGTTATCTCAAAGAAGGGGGCCACGGTGTTTCTGTATCTCTATTATGTTGGTGCGGCTTCGGAACTTTTAAATATCTTGATATATCTCGAGAACTACGCATCTGATCAAAAAATATCATAGAACATAAAAAGTAGGAAACTTAATTCTCTACAAAAAAGGTCTCTTAACATTTGGCCATAGCTCGCTTCGTTTCCGAGATATTTGCAGATTTATCTCAAGGGAAGGGGCCTGGCGGACATATTTCGAGATATTTCTTCTTCTTGTTGTTCTTCTTCTGCACAGCTAAGCTGAAAGTGGCATTTGCGGCTCGCACTAGTGCAGAGTTATCTCAAAGAAAGGGGCCACGGTGTTTCTGTATCTCAATTATGTTGGTGCGGCTTCGGAACTTTTAAATATCTCGATATATCTCGATAACTACGCTTCTGATCAAAAAATATCATAGAACATAAATTGTAGGAAACATAATTCTCTACAAAAAAGGTCTCTTAACATTTTGCCATAGCTCGCTTCGTTTCCGAGATATTTGCAGATGTATCTCAAGGGAAGGGGCCTGACGGACATATTTCGAGATATTTCTTCTTCTTGTTGTTCTTCTTCTGCACAGCTAAACTGGAAGTGGCATTTCCAGCTCGCAATAGTGCAGAGTTATCTCAAAGAAAGGGGCCACGGTGTTTCTGTATCTCTATTATGTTGGTGCGGCTTCGGAACTTTTAAATATCTTGATATATCTCGAGAACTACGCATCTGATCAAAGAATATCATACAACATAAAAAGTAGGAAACTTAATTCTCTACAAAAAAGGTCTGTTAACATTTTGCCATAGCTCGCTTCGTTTCCGAGATATTTGCAGATTTATCTCAAGTGAAGGGGCCTGACGGACATATTTCGAGATATTTCTTCTTCTTGTTGTTCTTCTTCTGCACAGCTAAGCTGGAAGTGGCATTTGCAGCTCGCAATAGTGCAGAGTTATCTCAAAGAAAGGGGCCACGGTGTTTCTGTATCTCTATTATGTTGGTGCGGCTTCGGAACTTTTAAATATCTCGATATATCTCGATAACTACGCTTCTGATCAAAAAATATCATAGAACATAAATTGTAGGAAACATAATTCTCTACAAAAAAGGTCTCTTAACATTTTGCCATAGCTCGCTTCGTTTCCGAGATATTTGCAGATATATCTCAAGGGAAGGGGCCTGACGGACATATTTCGAGATATTTCTTCTTCTTGTTGTTCTTCTTCTGCACAGCTAAACTGGAAGTGGCATTTCCAGCTCGCAATAGTGCAGAGTTATCTCAAAGAAAGGGGCCACGGTGTTCTGTATCTCTATTATGTTGGTGCGGCTTCGGAACTTTTAAATATCTCGATATATCTCGATAACTACGCTTCTGATCAAAAAATATCATAGAACATAAATTGTAGGAAACATAATTCTCTACAAAAAAGGTGTCTTAACATTTTGCCATAGCTCGCTTCGTTTCCGAGATATTTGCAGATATATCTCAAGGGAAGGGGCCTGACGGACATATTTCGAGATATTTCTTCTTCTTGTTGTTCTTCTTCTGCACAGCTAAGCTGGAAGGGGCATTTGCGGCTCGCACTAGTGCAGAGTTATCTCAAAGAAAGGGGCCACGGTGTTTCTGTATCTCTATTATGTTGGTGCGGCTTCGGAACTTTTAAATATCTCGATATATCTCGAAAACTACGCTTCTGATCAAAAAATATCATAGAACATAAAACGTAGGAAACTTAATTCTCTACAAAAAACGTCTGTTAACATTTTGCCATAGCTCGCTTCGTTTCCGAGATATTTGCAGATTTATCTCAAGGGAAGGGGCCTGACGGACATATTTCGAGATATTTCTTCTTCTTGTTGTTCTTCTTCTGCACAGCTAAGCTGGAAGTGGCATTTGCGGATCGCACTAGTGCAGAGTTATCTCAAAGAAAGGGGCCACGGTGTTTCTGTACCTCTATTATGTTGGTGCGGCTTCGGAACTTTTAAATATCTCGATATATCTCGAAAACTACGCTTCTGATCAAAAAATATCATAGAACATAAATTGTAGGAAACATAATTCTCTACAAAAAAGGTCTGTTAACATTTTGCCATAGCTCGCTTCGTTTCCGAGATATTTGCAGATATATCTCAAGGGAAGGGGCCTGACGGACATATTTCGAGATATTTCTTCTTCTTGTTGTTCTTCTTCTGCACAGCTAAGCTGGAAGTGGCATCTGCAGCTCGCAATAGTGCAGAGTTATCTCAAAGAAAGGGGCCACGGTGTTTCTGTATCTCTATTATGTTGGTGCGGCTTCGGAACTTTTAAATATCTTGATATATCTCGAAAACTACGCATCTGATCAAAAAATATCATAGAACATAAAACGTAGGAAACTTAATTCTCTACAAAAAAGGTCTGTTAACATTTTGCCATAGCTCGCTTCGTTTCCGAGATATTTGCAGATTTATCTCAAGGGAAGGGGCCTGACGGACATATTTCGAGATATTTCTTCTTCTTGTTGTTCTTCTTCTGCACAGCTAAGCTGGAAGTGGCATTTGCGGATCGCACTAGTGCAGAGTTATCTCAAAGAAAGGGGCCACGGTGTTTCTGTATCTCTATTATGTTGGTGCGGCTTCGGAACTTTTAAATATCTTGATATATCTCGAGAACTACGCATCTGATCAAAGAATATCATACAACATAAAAAGTAGGAAACTTAATTCTCTACAAAAAAGGTCTCTTAACATTTTGCCATACCTCGCTTCGTTTCCGAGATATTTGCAGATTTATCTCAAGGGAAGGGGCCTGACGGACATATTTCGAGATATTTCTTCTTCTTGTTGTTCTTCTTCTGCACAGCTAAGCTGGAAGTGGCATTTGCAGCTCGCAATAGTGCAGAGTTATCTCAAAGAAAGGGGCCACGGTGTTTCTGTATCTCTATTATGTTGGTGCGGCTTCGGAACTTTTAAATATCTTGATATATCTCGAGAACTACGCATCTGATCAAAGAATATCATACAACATAAAAAGTAGGAAACTTAATTCTCTACAAAAAAGGTCTCTTAACATTTTGCCATACCTCGCTTCGTTTCCGAGATATTTGCAGATTTATCTCAAGGGAAGGGGCCTGACGGACATATTTCGAGATATTTCTTCTTCTTGTTGTTCTTCTTCTGCACAGCTAAGCTGGAAGTGGCATTTGCAGCTCGCAATAGTGCAGAGTTATCTCAAAGAAAGGGGCCACGGTGTTCTGTATCTCTATTATGTTGGTGCGGCTTCGGAACTTTTAAATATCTCGATATATCTCGATAACTACGCTTCTGATCAAAAAATATCATAGAACATAAATTGTAGGAAACATAATTCTCTACAAAAAAGGTCTCTTAACATTTTGCCATAGCTCGCTTCGTTTCCGAGATATTTGCAGATATATCTCAAGGGAAGGGGCCTGACGGACATATTTCGAGATATTTCTTCTTCTTGTTGTTCTTCTTCTGCACAGCTAAGCTGGAAGTGGCATTTGCAGCTCGCAATAGTGCAGAGTTATCTCAAAGAAAGGGGCCACGGTGTTTCTGTATCTCTATTATGTTGGTGCGGCTTCGGAACTTTTAAATATCTTGATATATCTCGAGAACTACACATCTGATCAAAAAATATCATAGAACATAAAACGTAGGAAACATAATTCTCTACAAAAAACGTCTGTTAACATTTTGCCATAGCTCGCTTCGTTTCCGAGATATTTGCAGATTTATCTCAAGGGAAGGGGCCTGACGGACATATTTCGAGATATTTCTTCTTCTTGTTGTTCTTCTTCTGCACAGCTAAGCTGGAAGTGGCATTTGCGGATCGCACTAGTGCAGAGTTATCTCAAAGAAAGGGGCCACGGTGTTTCTGTACCTCTATTATGTTGGTGCGGCTTCGGAACTTTTAAATATCTCGATATATCTCGAAAACTACGCTTCTGATCAAAAAATATCATAGAACATAAATTGTAGGAAACATAATTCTCTACAAAAAAGGTCTGTTAACATTTTGCCATAGCTCGCTTCGTTTCCGAGATATTTGCAGATATATCTCAAGGGAAGGGGCCTGACGGACATATTTCGAGATATTTCTTCTTCTGGTTGTTCTTCTTCTGCACAGCTAAGCTGGAAGTGGCATTTGCAGCTCGCAATAGTGCAGAGTTATCTCAAAGAAAGGGGCCACGGTGTTTCTGTATCTCTATTATGTTGGTGCGGCTTCGGAACTTTTAAATATCTTGATATATCTCGAGAACTACGCATCTGATCAAAAAATATCATAGAACATAAAAAGTAGGAGACTTAATTCTCTACAAAAAAGGTCTCTTAACATTTTGCCATAGCTCGCTTCGTTTCCGAGATATTTGCAGATATATCTCAAGGGAAGGGGCCTGACGGACATATTTCGAGATATTTCTTCTTCTTGCTGTTCTTCTTCTGCACAGCTAAACTGGAAGTGGCATTTCCAGCTCGCAATAGTGCAGAGTTATCTCAAAGAAAGGGGCCACGGTGTTTCTGTATCTCTATTATGTTGGTGCGGCTTCGGAACTTTTAAATATCTTGATATATCTCGAGAACTACGCATCTGATCAAAGAATATCATACAACATAAAAAGTAGGAAACTTAATTCTCTACAAAAAAGGTCTCTTAACATTTTGCCATACCTCGCTTCGTTTCCGAGATATTTGCAGATTTATCTCAAGGGAAGGGGCCTGACGGACATATTTCGAGATATTTCTTCTTCTTGTTGTTCTTCTTCTGCACAGCTAAGCTGGAAGTGGCATTTGCAGCTCGCAATAGTGCAGAGTTATCTCAAAGAAAGGGGCCACGGTGTTTCTGTATCTCTATTATGTTGGTGCGGCTTCGGAACTTTTAAATATCTTGATATATCTCGAGAACTACGCATCTGATCAAAGAATATCATACAACATAAAAAGTAGGAAACTTAATTCTCTACAAAAAAGGTCTCTTAACATTTTGCCATACCTCGCTTCGTTTCCGAGATATTTGCAGATTTATCTCAAGGGAAGGGGCCTGACGGACATATTTCGAGATATTTCTTCTTCTTGTTGTTCTTCTTCTGCACAGCTAAGCTGGAAGTGGCATTTGCAGCTCGCAATAGTGCAGAGTTATCTCAAAGACAGGGGCCACGGTGTTCTGTATCTCTATTATGTTGGTGCGGCTTCGGAACTTTTAAATATCTCGATATATCTCGATAACTACGCTTCTGATCAAAAAATATCATAGAACATAAATTGTAGGAAACATAATTCTCTACAAAAAAGGTCTCTTAACATTTTGCCATAGCTCGCTTCGTTTCCGAGATATTTGCAGATATATCTCAAGGGAAGGGGCCTGACGGACATATTTCGAGATATTTCTTCTTCTTGTTGTTCTTCTTCTGCACAGCTAAGCTGGAAGTGGCATTTGCAGCTCGCAATAGTGCAGAGTTATCTCAAAGAAAGGGGCCACGGTGTTTCTGTATCTCTATTATGTTGGTGCGGCTTCGGAACTTTTAAATATCTTGATATATCTCGAGAACTACACATCTGATCAAAAAATATCATAGAACATAAAACGTAGGAAACTTAATTCTCTACAAAAAACGTCTGTTAACATTTTGCCATAGCTCGCTTCGTTTCCGAGATATTTGCAGATTTATCTCAAGGGAAGGGGCCTGACGGACATATTTCGAGATATTTCTTCTTCTTGTTGTTCTTCTTCTGCACAGCTAAGCTGGAAGTGGCATTTGCGGATCGCACTAGTGCAGAGTTATCTCAAAGAAAGGGGCCACGGTGTTTCTGTATCTCTATTATGTTGGTGCGGCTTCGGAACTTTTAAATATCTTGATATATCTCGAGAACTACGCATCTGATCAAAAAATATCATACAACATAAAAAGTAGTAAACTTAATTCTCTACAAAAAAGGTCTCTTAACATTTTGCCATAGCTCGCTTCGTTTCCGAGATATTTGCAGATATATCTCAAGGGAAGGGGCCTGACGGACATATTTCGAGATATTTCTTCTTCTTGTTGTGCTTCTTCTGCACAGCTAAGCTGGAAGTGGCATTTGCGGCTCGCACTAGTGCAGAGTTATCTCAAAGAAAGGGGCCACGGTGTTTCTGTATCTCTATTATGTTGGTGCGGCTTCGGAACTTTTAAATATCTCGATATATCTCGAAAACTACGCTTCTGATCAAAAAATATCGTAGAACATAAATCGTAGGAAACATAATTCTCTACAAAAAACGTCTCTTAACGTTTTGCCATAGCTCGCTTCGTTTCCGAGATATTTGCAGATTTATCTCAAGGGAAGGGGCCTGACGGACATATTTCGAGATATTTCTTCTTCTTGTTGTTCTTCTTCTGCACAGCTAAGCTGGAAGTGGCATTTGCGGATCGCACTAGTGCAGAGTTATCTCAAAGAAAGGGGCCACGGTGTTTCTGTACCTCTATTATGTTGGTGCGGTTTCGGAACTTTTAAATATCTCGATATATCTCGAAAACTACGCTTCTGATCAAAAAATATCATAGAACATAAATTGTAGGAAACATAATTCTCTACAAAAAAGGTCTGTCAACATTTTACCATAGCTCGCTTCGTTTCCGAGATATTTGCAGATACATCTCAAGGGAAGGGGCCTGACGGACATATTTCGAGATATTTCTTCTTCTTGTTGTTCTTCTTCTGCACAGCTAAGCTGGAAGTGGCATTTGCAGCTCGCAATAGTGCAGAGTTATCTCAAAGAAAGGGGCCACGGTGTTTCTATATCTCTATTATGTTGGTGCGGCTTCGGAACTTTTAAATATCTTGATATATCTCGAGAACTACGCATCTGATCAAAAAATATCATACAACATAAAAAGTAGTAAACTTAATTCTCTACAAAAAAGGTCTCTTAACATTTTGCCATAGCTCGCTTCGTTTCCGAGATATTTGCAGATATATCTCAAGGGAAGGGGCCTGACGGACATATTTCGAGATATTTCTTCTTCTTGTTGTGCTTCTTCTGCACAGCTAAGCTGGAAGTGGCATTTGCGGCTCGCACTAGTGCAGAGTTATCTCAAAGAAAGGGGCCACGGTGTTTCTGTATCTCTATTATGTTGGTGCGGCTTCGGAACTTTTAAATATCTCGATATATCTCGAAAACTACGCTTCTGATCAAAAAATATCGTAGAACATAAATCGTAGGAAACATAATTCTCTACAAAAAACGTCTCTTAACGTTTTGCCATAGCTCGCTTCGTTTCCGAGATATTTGCAGATTTATCTCAAGGGAAGGGGCCTGACGGACATATTTCGAGATATTTCTTCTTCTTGTTGTTCTTCTTCTGCACAGCTAAGCTGGAAGTGGCATTTGCGGATCGCACTAGTGCAGAGTTATCTCAAAGAAAGGGGCCACGGTGTTTCTGTACCTCTATTATGTTGGTGCGGTTTCGGAACTTTTAAATATCTCGATATATCTCGAAAACTACGCTTCTGATCAAAAAATATCATAGAACATAAATTGTAGGAAACATAATTCTCTACAAAAAAGGTCTGTCAACATTTTACCATAGCTCGCTTCGTTTCCGAGATATTTGCAGATACATCTCAAGGGAAGGGGCCTGACGGACATATTTCGAGATATTTCTTCTTCTTGTTGTTCTTCTTCTGCACAGCTAAGCTGGAAGTGGCATTTGCAGCTCGCAATAGTGCAGAGTTATCTCAAAGAAAGGGGCCACGGTGTTTCTGTATCTCTATTATGTTGGTGCGGCTTCGGAACTTTTAAATATCTTGATATATCTCGAGAACTACGCATCTGATCAAAGAATATCATACAACATAAAAAGTAGGAAACTTAATTCTCTACAAAAAAGGTCTCTTAACATTTTGCCATACCTCGCTTCGTTTCCGAGATATTTGCAGATTTATCTCAAGGGAAGGGGCCTGACGGACATATTTCGAGATATTTCTTCTTCTTGTTGTTCTTCTTCTGCACAGCTAAGCTGGAAGTGGCATTTGCAGCTCGCAATAGTGCAGAGTTATCTCAAAGAAAAGGGCCACGGTGTTTCTGTATCTCTATTATGTTGGTGCGGCTTCGGAACTTTTAAATATCTTGATATATCTCGAGAACTACGCATCTGATCAAAAAATATCATAGAACATAAAAAGTAGGAAACTTAATTCTCTACAAAAAAGGTCTCTTAACATTTTGCCATAGCTCGCTTCGTATCCGAGATATTTGCAGATTTATCTCAAGGGAAGGGGCCTGACGGACATATTTCGAGATATTTCTTCTTCTTGTTGTTCTTCTTCTGCACAGCTAAGCTGGAAGTGGCATTTGCGGCTCGCATTAGTGCAGAGTTATCTCAAAGAAAGGGGCCACGGTGTTCCTGTATCTCTATTATGTTGGTGCGGCTTCGGAACTTTTAAATATCTTGATATATCTCGAGAACTACGCATCTGATCAAAAAATATCATAGAACATAAAAAGTAGTAAACTTAATTGTCTACAAAAAAGGTCTCTTAACATTTTGCCATACCTCGCTTCGTTTCCGAGATATTTGCAGATTTATCTCAAGGGAAGGGGCCTGACGGACATATTTCGAGATATTTCTTCTTCTTGTTGTTCTTCTTCTGCACAGCTAAGCTGGAAGTGGCATTTGCAGCTCGCAATAGTGCAGAGTTATCTCAAAGAAAGGGGCCACGGTGTTTCTGTATCTCTATTATGTTGGTGCGGCTTCGGAACTTTTAAATATCTCGATATATCTCGATAACTACGCTTCTGATCAAAAAATATCATAGAACATAAATTGTAGGAAACATAATTCTCTACAAAAAAGGTCTCTTAACATTTTGCCATAGCTCGCTTCGTTTCCGAGATATTTGCAGATTTATCTCAAGGGAAGGGGCCTGACGGACATATTTCGAGATATTTCTTCTTCTTGTTGTTCTTCTTCTGCACAGCTAAGCTGGAAGTGGCATTTGCGGATCGCACTAGTGCAGAGTTATCTCAAAGAAAGGGGCCACGGTGTTTCTGTACCTCTATTATGTTGGTGCGGCTTCGGAACTTTTAAATATCTCGATATATCTCGAAAACTACGCTTCTGATCAAAAAATATCATAGAACATAAATTGTAGGAAACATAATTCTCTACAAAAAAGGTCTGTTAACATTTTGCCATAGCTCGCTTCGTTTCCGAGATATTTGCAGATATATCTCAAGGGAAGGGGCCTGACGGACATATTTCGAGATATTTCTTCTTCTGGTTGTTCTTCTTCTGCACAGCTAAGCTGGAAGTGGCATTTGCAGCTCGCAATAGTGCAGAGTTATCTCAAAGAAAGGGGCCACGGTGTTTCTGTATCTCTATTATGTTGGTGCGGCTTCGGAACTTTTAAATATCTTGATATATCTCGAGAACTACGCATCTGATCAAAAAATATCATACAGCATAAAAAGTAGGAAACTTAATTCTCTACAAAAAAGGTCTCTTAACATTTTGCCATACCTCGCTTCGTTTCCGAGATATTTGCAGATATATCTCAAGGGAAGGGGCCTGACGGACATATTTCGAGATATTTCTTCTTCTTGTTGTTCTTCTTCTGCACAGCTAAGCTGGAAGTGGCATTTGCAGCTCGCAATAGTGCAGAGTTATCTCAAAGAAAGGGGCCACGGTGTTTCTGTATCTCTATTATGTTGGTGCGGCTTCGGAACTTTTAAATATCTTGATATATCTCGAGAACTACGCATCTGATCAAAAAATATCATACAACATAAAAAGTAGTAAACTTAATTCTCTACAAAAAAGGTCTCTTAACATTTTGCCATAGCTCGCTTCGTTTCCGAGATATTTGCAGATATATCTCAAGGGAAGGGGCCTGACGGACATATTTCGAGATATTTCTTCTTCTTGTTGTGCTTCTTCTGCACAGCTAAGCTGGAAGTGGCATTTGCGGCTCGCACTAGTGCAGAGTTATCTCAAAGAAAGGGGCCACGGTGTTTCTGTATCTCTATTATGTTGGTGCGGCTTCGGAACTTTTAAATATCTCGATATATCTCGAAAACTACGCTTCTGATCAAAAAATATCGTAGAACATAAATCGTAGGAAACATAATTCTCTACAAAAAACGTCTCTTAACGTTTTGCCATAGCTCGCTTCGTTTCCGAGATATTTGCAGATTTATCTCAAGGGAAGGGGCCTGACGGACATATTTCGAGATATTTCTTCTTCTTGTTGTTCTTCTTCTGCACAGCTAAGCTGGAAGTGGCATTTGCGGATCGCACTAGTGCAGAGTTATCTCAAAGAAAGGGGCCACGGTGTTTCTGTACCTCTATTATGTTGGTGCGGCTTCGGAACTTTTAAATATCTCGATATATCTCGAAAACTACGCTTCTGATCAAAAAATATCATAGAACATAAATTGTAGGAAACATAATTCTCTACAAAAAAGGTCTGTCAACATTTTACCATAGCTCGCTTCGTTTCCGAGATATTTGCAGATACATCTCAAGGGAAGGGGCCTGACGGACATATTTCGAGATATTTCTTCTTCTTGTTGTTCTTCTTCTGCACAGCTAAGCTGGAAGTGGCATTTGCAGCTCGCAATAGTGCAGAGTTATCTCAAAGAAAGGGGCCACGGTGTTTCTGTATCTCTATTATGTTGGTGCGGCTTCGGAACTTTTAAATATCTTGATATATCTCGAGAACTACGCATCTGATCAAAGAATATCATACAACATAAAAAGTAGGAAACTTAATTCTCTACAAAAAAGGTCTCTTAACATTTTGCCATACCTCGCTTCGTTTCCGAGATATTTGCAGATTTATCTCAAGGGAAGGGGCCTGACGGACATATTTCGAGATATTTCTTCTTCTTGTTGTTCTTCTTCTGCACAGCTAAGCTGGAAGTGGCATTTGCAGCTCGCAATAGTGCAGAGTTATCTCAAAGAAAAGGGCCACGGTGTTTCTGTATCTCTATTATGTTGGTGCGGCTTCGGAACTTTTAAATATCTTGATATATCTCGAGAACTACGCATCTGATCAAAAAATATCATAGAACATAAAAAGTAGGAAACTTAATTCTCTACAAAAAAGGTCTCTTAACATTTTGCCATAGCTCGCTTCGTATCCGAGATATTTGCAGATATATCTCAAGGGAAGGGGCCTGACGGACATATTTCGAGATATTTCTTCTTCTTGTTGTTCTTCTTCTGCACAGCTAAGCTGGAAGTGGCATTTGCGGCTCGCACTAGTGCCGAGTTATCTCAAAGAAAGGGGCCACGGTGTTTCTGTATCTCTATTATGTTGGTGCGGCTTCGGAACTTTTAAATATCTCGATATATCTCGAAAACTACGCTTCTGATCAAAAAATATCGTAGAACATAAATTGTAGGAAACATAATTCTCTACAAAAAACGTCTCTTAACGTTTTGCCATAGCTCGCTTCGTTTCCGAGATATTTGCAGATTTATCTCAAGGGAAGGGGCCTGACGGACATATTTCGAAATATTTCTTCTTCTTGTTGTTCTTCTTCTGCACAGCTAAGCTGGAAGTGGCATTTGCGGATCGCACTAGTGCAGAGTTATCTCAAAGAAAGGGGCCACGGTGTTTCTGTATCTCTATTATGTTGGTGCGGCTTCGGAACTTTTAAATATCTCGATATATCTCGATAACTACGCTTCTGATCAAAAAATATCATAGAACATAAATTGTAGGAAACATAATTCTCTACAAAAAAGGTCTCTTAACATTTTGCCATAGCTCGCTTCGTTTCCGAGATATTTGCAGATATATCTCAAGGGAAGGGGCCTGACGGACATATTTCGAGATATTTCTTCTTCTTGTTGTTCTTCTTCTGCACAGCTAAGCTGGAAGTGGCATTTGCGGCTCGCACTAGTGCCGAGTTATCTCAAAGAAAGGGGCCACGGTGTTTCTGTATCTCTATTATGTTGGTGCGGCTTCGGAACTTTTAAATATCTCGATATATCTCGAAAACTACGCTTCTGATCAAAAAATATCGTAGAACATAAATTGTAGGAAACATAATTCTCTACAAAAAACGTCTCTTAACGTTTTGCCATAGCTCGCTTCGTTTCCGAGATATTTGCAGATTTATCTCAAGGGAAGGGGCCTGACGGACATATTTCGAGATATTTCTTCTTCTTGTTGTTCTTCTTCTGCACAGCTAAGCTGGAAGTGGCATTTGCGGATCGCACTAGTGCAGAGTTATCTCAAAGAAAGGGGCCACGGTGTTTCTGTACCTCTATTATGTTGGTGCGGCTTCGGAACTTTTAAATATCTCGATATATCTCGAAAACTACGCTTCTGATCAAAAAATATCATAGAACATAAATTGTAGGAAACATAATTCTCTACAAAAAAGGTCTGTCAACATTTTGCCATAGCTCGCTTCGTTTCCGAGATATTTGCAGATATATCTCAAGGGAAGGGGCCTGACGGACATATTTCGAGATATTTCTTCTTCTTGTTGTTCTTCTTCTGCACAGCTAAGCTGGAAGTGGCATTTGCAGCTCGCAATAGTGCAGAGTTATCTCAAAGAAAGGGGCCACGGTGTTTCTGTATCTCTATTATGTTGGTGCGGCTTCGGAACTTTTAAATATCTTGATATATCTCGAGAACTACGCATCTGATCAAAGAATATCATACAACATAAAAAGTAGGAAACTTAATTCTCTACAAAAAAGGTCTCTTAACATTTTGCCATACCTCGCTTCGTTTCCGAGATATTTGCAGATTTATCTCAAGGGAAGGGGCCTGACGGACATATTTCGAGATATTTCTTCTTCTTGTTGTTCTTCTTCTGCACAGCTAAGCTGGAAGTGGCATTTGCAGCTCGCAATAGTGCAGAGTTATCTCAAAGAAAGGGGCCACGGTGTTTCTGTATCTCTATTATGTTGGTGCGGCTTCGGAACTTTTAAATATCTCGATATATCTCGATAACTACGCTTCTGATCAAAAAGTATCATAGAACATAAATTGTAGGAAACATAATTCTCTACAAAAAAGGTCTCTTAACATTTTGCCATAGCTCGCTTCGTTTCCGAGATATTTGCAGATATATCTCAAGGGAAGAGGCCTGACGGACATATTTCGAGATATTTCTTCTTCTTGTTGTTCTTCTTCTGCACAGCTAAGCTGGAAGTGGCATTTGCGGCTCGCACTAGTGCAGAGTTATCTCAAAGAAAGGGGCCACGGTGTTTCTGTATCTCTATTATGTTGGTGCGGCTTCGGAACTTTTAAATATTTCGATATATCTCGAAAACTACGCTTCTGATCAAAAAATATCGTAGAACATAAATTGTAGGAAACATAATTCTCTACAAAAAACGTCTCTTAACGTTTTGCCATAGCTCGCTTCGTTTCCGAGATATTTGCAGATTTATCTCAAGGGAAGGGGCCTGACGGACATATTTCGAGACATTTCTTCTTCTTGTTGTTCTTCTTCTGCACAGCTAAGCTGGAAGTGGCATGTGCAGCTCGCAATAGTGCAGAGTTATCTCAAAGAAAGGGGCCACGGTGTTTCTGTACCTCTATTATGTTGGTGCGGCTTCGGAACTTTTAAATATCTCGATATATCTCGAAAACTACGCTTCTGATCAAAAAATATCATAGAACATAAATTGTAGGAAACATAATTCTCTACAAAAAAGGTCTGTCAACATTTTGCCATAGCTCGCTTCGTTTCCGAGATATTTGCAGACATATCTCAAGGGAAGGGGCCTGACGGACATATTTCGAGATATTTCTTCTTCTTGTTGTTCTTCTTCTGCACAGCTAAGCTGGAAGTGGCATTTGCAGCTCGCAATAGTGCAGAGTTATCTCAAAGAAAGGGGCCACGGTGTTTCTGTATCTCTATTATGTTGGTGCGGCTTCGGAACTTTTAAATATCTTGATATATCTCGGAAACTACGCATCTGATCAAAAAATATCATAGAGCATAAAAAGTAGGAAACTTAATTCTCTACAATAAAGGTCTCTTAACATTTTGCCATAGCTCGCTTCGTTTCCGAGATATTTGCAGATATATCTCAAGGGAAGGGGCCTGACGGACATATTTCGAGATATTTCTTCTTCTTGTTGTTCTTCTTCTGCACAGCTAAGCTGGAAGTGGCATTTGCAGCTCGCAATAGTGCAGAGTTATCTCAAAGAAAGGGGCCACGGTGTTTCTGTATCTCTATTATGTTGGTGCGGCTTCGGAACTTTTAAATATCTTGATATATCTCGAGAACTACGCATCTGATCAAAAAATATCATACAACATAAAAAGTAGTAAACTTAATTCTCTACAAAAAAGGTCTCTTAACATTTCGCCATAGCTCGCTTCGTTTCCGAGATATTTGCAGATATATCTCAAGGGAAGGGGCCTGACGGACATATTTCGAGATATTTCTCCTTCTTGTTGTTCTTCTTCTGCACAGCTAAGCTGGAAGTGGCATTTGCGGCTCGCACTAGTGCAGAGTTATCTCAAAGAAAGGGGCCACGGTGTTTCTGTATCTCTATTATGTTGGTGCGGCTTCGGAACTTTTAAATATCTCGATATATCTCGAAAACTACGCTTCTGATCAAAAAATATCGTAGAACATAAATTGCAGGAAACATAATTCTCTACAAAAAACGTCTCTTAACGTTTTGCCATAGCTCGCTTCGTTTCCGAGATATTTGCAGATTTATCTCAAGGGAAGGGGCCTGACGGACATATTTCGAGATATTTCTTCTTCTTGTTGTTCTTCTTCTGCACAGCTAAGCTGGAAGTGGCATTTGCAGCTCGCAATAGTGCAGAGTTATCTCAAAGAAAGAGACCACGGTGTTTCTGTATCTCTATTATGTTGGTGCGGCTTCGGAACTTTTATATATCTTGATATATCTCGAGAACTACGCATCTGATCAAAAAATATCATAGAACATAAAAAGTAGGAAACTTAATTCTCTACAAAAAAGGTCTCTTAACATTTTGCCATAGCTCGCTTCGTTTCCGAGATATTTGCAGATTTATCTCAAGGGAAGGGGCCTGACGGACATATTTCGAGATATTTCTTCTTCTTGTTGTTCTTCTTCTGCACAGCTAAGCTGGAAGTGGCATTTGCGGCTCGCATTAGTGCAGAGTTATCTCAAAGAAAGGGGCCACGGTGTTCCTGTATCTCTATTATGTTGGTGCGGCTTCGGAACTTTTAAATATCTTGATATATCTCGAGAACTAGGCATCTGATCAAAAAATATCATAGAACATAAAAAGTAGTAAACTTAATTCTCTACAAAAAAGGTCTCTTAACATTTTGCCATAGCTCGCTTCGTTTCCGAGATATTTGCAGATTTATCTCTAGGGAAGGGGCCTGACGGACATATTTCGAGATATTTCTTCTTCTTGTTGTTCTTCTTCTGCACAGCTAAGCTGGAAGTGGCATTTGCAGCTCGCAATAGTGCAGAGTTATCTCAAAGAAAGGGGCCACGGTGTTTCTGTATCTCTATTATGTTGGTGCGGCTTCGGAACTTTTAAATATCTTGATATATCTCGAGAACTACGCATCTGATCAAAAAATATCATAGAACATAAAACGTAGGAAACTTAATTCTCTACAAAAAAGGTCTGTTAACATTTTGCCATAGCTCGCTTCGTTTCCGAGATATTTGCAGGTTTATCTCAAGGGAAGGGGCCTGACGGACATATTTCGAGATATTTCTTCTTCTTGTTGTTCTTCTTCTGCACAGCTAAGCTGGAAGTGGCATTTGCGGATCGCACTAGTGCAGAGTTATCTCAAAGAAAGAGGCCACGGTGTTTCTGTACCTCTATTATGTTGGTGCGGCTTCGGAACTTTTAAATATCTCGATATATCTCGAAAACTACGCTTCTGATCAAAAAATATCATAGAACATAAATTGTAGGAAACATAATTCTCTACAAAAAAGGTCTGTTAACATTTTGCCATAGCTCGCTTCGTTTCCGAGATATTTGCAGATTTATCTCAAGGGAAGGGGCCTGACGGACATATTTCGAGATATTTCTTCTTCTTGTTGTTCTTCTTCTGCACAGCTAAGCTGGAAGTGGCATTTGCGGCTCGCATTAGTGCAGAGTTATCTCAAAGAAAGGGGCCACGGTGTTCCTGTATCTCTATTATGTTGGTGCGGCTTCGGAACTTTTAAATATCTTGATATATCTCGAGAACTAGGCATCTGATCAAAAAATATCATAGAACATAAAAAGTAGTAAACTTAATTCTCTACAAAAAAGGTCTCTTAACATTTTGCCATAGCTCGCTTCGTTTCCGAGATATTTGCAGATTTATCTCTAGGGAAGGGGCCTGACGGACATATTTCGAGATATTTCTTCTTCTTGTTGTTCTTCTTCTGCACAGCTAAGCTGGAAGTGGCATTTGCAGCTCGCAATAGTGCAGAGTTATCTCAAAGAAAGGGGCCACGGTGTTTCTGTATCTCTATTATGTTGGTGCGGCTTCGGAACTTTTAAATATCTTGATATATCTCGAGAACTACGCATCTGATCAAAAAATATCATAGAACATAAAACGTAGGAAACTTAATTCTCTACAAAAAAGGTCTGTTAACATTTTGCCATAGCTCGCTTCGTTTCCGAGATATTTGCAGGTTTATCTCAAGGGAAGGGGCCTGACGGACATATTTCGAGATATTTCTTCTTCTTGTTGTTCTTCTTCTGCACAGCTAAGCTGGAAGTGGCATTTGCGGATCGCACTAGTGCAGAGTTATCTCAAAGAAAGAGGCCACGGTGTTTCTGTACCTCTATTATGTTGGTGCGGCTTCGGAACTTTTAAATATCTCCATATATCTCGAAAACTACGCTTCTGATCAAAAAATATCATAGAGCATAAAAAGTAGGAAACTTAATTCTCTACAAAAAAGGTCTCTTAACATTTTGCCATAGCTCGCTTCGTTTCCGAGATATTTGCAGATATATCTCAAGGGAAGGGGCCTGACGGACATATTTCGAGATATTTCTTCTTCTTGTTGTTCTTCTTCTGCACAGCTAAGCTGGAAGTGGCATTTGCAGCTCGCAATAGTGCAGAGTTATCTCAAAGAAAGGGGCCACGGTGTTTCTGTATCTCTATTATGTTGGTGCGGCTTCGGAACTTTTAAATATCTTGATATATCTCGAGAACTACGCATCTGATCAAAAAATATCATACAACATAAAAAGTAGGAAACTTAATTCTCTACAAAAAAGGTCTCTTAACATTTTGCCATACCTCGCTTCGTTTCCGAGATATTTGCAGATTTATCTCAAGGGAAGGGGCCTGACGGACATATTTCGAGATATTTCTTCTTCTTGTTGTTCTTCTTCTGCACAGCTAAGCTGGAAGTGGCATTTGCAGCTCGCAATAGTGCAGAGTTATCTCAAAGAAAGGGGCCACGGTGTTTCTGTATCTCTATTATGTTGGTGCGGCTTCGGAACTTTTAAATATCTTGATATATCTCGAGAACTACGCATCTGATCAAAAAATATCATAGAACATAAAACGTAGGAAACTTAATTCTCTACAAAAAAGGTCTGTTAACATTTTGCCATAGCTCGCTTCGTTTCCGAGATATTTGCAGGTTTATCTCAAGGGAAGGGGCCTGACGGACATATTTCGAGATATTTCTTCTTCTTGTTGTTCTTCTTCTGCACAGCTAAGCTGGAAGTGGCATTTGCGGATCGCAATAGTGCAGAGTTATCTCAAAGAAAGGGGCCACGGTGTTTCTGTATCTCTATTATGTTGGTGCGGCTTCGGAACTTTTAAATATCTTGATATATCTCGAGAACTACGCATCTGATCAAAGAATATCATAGAACATAAAAAGTAGGAAACTTAATTCTCTACAAAAAAGGTCTCTTAACATTTTGCCATACCTCGCTTCGTTTCCGAGATATTTGCAGATTTATCTCAAGGGAAGGGGCCTGACGGACATATTTCGAGATATTTCTTCTTCTTGTTGTTCTTCTTCTGCACAGCTAAGCTGGAAGTGGCATTTGCGGCTCGCACTAGTGCAGAGTTATCTCAAAGAAAGGGGCCACGGTGTTTCTGTATCTCTATTATGTTGGTGCGGCTTCGGAACTTTTAAATATCTCGATATATCTCGAAAACTACGCTTCTGATCAAAAAATATCGTACAACATAAATTGTAGGAAACATAATTCTCTACAAAAAAGGTCTCTTAACATTTTGCCATAGCTCGCTTCGTTTCCGAGATATTTGCAGATATATCTCAAGGGAAGGGGCCTGACGGACATATTTCGAGGTATTTCTTCTTCTTGTTGTTCTTCTTCTGCACAGCTAAGCTGGAAGTGGCATTTGCGGCTCGCACTAGTGCAGAGTTATCTCAAAGAAAGGGGCCACGGTGTTTCTGTATCTCTATTATGTTGGTGCGGCTTCGGAACTTTTAAATATCTTGATATATCTCGAGAACTACGCATCTGATCAAAAAATATCATAGAGCATAAAAAGTAGGAAACTTAATTCTCTACAAAAAAGGTCTCTTAACATTTTGCCATAGCTCGCTTCGTTTCCGAGATATTTGCAGATATATCTCAAGGGAAGGGGCCTGACGGACATATTTCGAGATATTTCTTCTTCTTGTTGTTCTTCTTCTGCACAGCTAAGCTGGAAGTGGCATTTGCAGCTCGCAATAGTGCAGAGTTATCTCAAAGAAAGGGGCCACGGTGTTTCTGTATCTCTATTATGTTGGTGCGGCTTCGGAACTTTTAAATATCTTGATATATCTCGAGAACTACGCTTGTGATCAAAAAATATCATACAACATAAAAAGTAGTAAACTTAATTCTCTACAAAAAAGGTCTCTTAACATTTCGCCATAGCTCGCTTCGTTTCCGAGATATTTGCAGATATATCTCAAGGGAAGGGGCCTGACGGACATATTTCGAGATATTTCTTCTTCTTGTTGTTCTTCTTCTGCACAGCTAAACTGGAAGTGGCATTTCCAGCTCGCAATAGTGCAGAGTTATCTCAAAGAAAGGGGCCACGGCGTTTCTGTATCTCTATTATGTTGGTGCGGCTTCGGAACTTTTAAATATCTTGATATATCTCGAGAACTACGCATCTGATCAAAGAATATCATAGAACATAAAAAGTAGGAAACTTAATTCTCTACAAAAAAGGTCTCTTAACATTTTGCCATACCTCGCTTCGTTTCCGAGATATTTGCAGATTTATCTCAAGGGAAGGGGCCTGACGGACATATTTCGAGATATTTCTTCTTCTTGTTGTTCTTCTTCTGCACAGCTAAGCTGGAAGTGGCATTTGCAGCTCGCAATAGTGCAGAGTTATCTCAAAGAAAGGGGCCACGGTGTTTCTGTATCTCTATTATGTTGGTGCGGCTTCGGAACTTTTAAATATCTTGATATATCTCGAGAACTACGCATCTGATCAAAAAATATCATAAAACATAAAAAGTAGGAAACTTAATTCTCTACAAAAAAGGTCTCTTAACATTTTGCCATAGCTCGCTTCGTTTCCGAGATATTTGCAGATTTATCTCAAGGGAAGGGGCCTGACGGACATATTTCGAGATATTTCTTCTTCTTGTTGTTCTTCTTCTGCACAGCTAAGCTGGAAGTGGCATTTGCGGCTCGCATTAGAGCAGAGTTATCTCAAAGAAAGGGGCCACGGTGTTTCTGTATCTCTATTATGTTGGTGCGGCTTCGGAACTTTTAAATATCTTGATATATCTCGAGAACTACGCATCTGATCAAAAAATATCATAGAACATAAAAAGTAGGAAACTTGATTCTCTACAAAAAAGGTCTCTTAACATTTTGCCATAGCTCGCTTCGTTTCCGAGATATTTGCAGATTTATCTCAAGGGAAGGGGCCTGACGGACATATTTCGAGATATATCTTCCTCTTGTTGTTCTTCTTCTGCACAGCTAAGCTGGAAGTGGCATTTGCAGCTCGCAATAGTGCAGAGTTATCTCAAAGAAAGGGGCCACGGTGTTTCTGTATCTCTATTATGTTGGTGCGGCTTCGGAACTTTTAAATATCTTGATATATCTCGAGAACTACGCATCTGATCAAAAAATATCATAGAACATAAAACGTAGGAAACTTAATTCTCTACAAAAAAGGTCTCTGAACATTTTGCCATAGCTCGCTTCGTTTCCGAGATATTTGCAGATTTATCTCAAGGGAAGGGGCCTGACGGACATATTTCGAGATATTTCTTCTTCTTGTTGTTCTTCTTCTGCACAGCTAAGCTGGAAGTGGCATTTGCGGCTCGCATTAGTGCAGAGTTATCTCAAAGAAAGGGGCCACGGTGTTTCTGTATCTCTATTATGTTGGTGCGGCTTCGGAACTTTTAAATATCTTGATATATCTCGAGAACTACGCATCTGATCAAAAAATATCATAGAACATAAAAAGTAGGAAACTTAATTCTCTACAAAAAAGGTCTCTTAACATTTTGCCATAGCTCGCTTCGTTTCCGAGATATTTGCAGATTTATCTCAAGGGAAGGGGCCTGACGGACATATTTCGAGATATTTCTTCTTCTTGTTGTTCTTCTTCTGCACAGCTAAGCTGGAAGTGGCATTTGCAGCTCGCAATAGTGCAGAGTTATCTCAAAGAAAGGGGCCACGGTGTTTCTGTATCTCTATTATGTTGGTGCGGCTTCGGAACTTTTAAATATCTTGATATATCTCGAGAACTACGCATCTGATCAAAAAATATCATAGAACATAAAAAGTAGTAAACTTAATTCTCTACAAAAAAGGTCTCTTAACATTTCGCCATAGCTCGCTTCGTTTCCGAGATATTTGCAGATATATCTCAAGGGAAGGGGCCTGACGGACATATTTCGAGATATTTCTTCTTCTTGTTGTTCTTCTTCTGCACAGCTATACTGGAAGTGGCATTTCCAGCTCGCAATAGTGCAGAGTTATCTCAAAGAAAGGGGCCACGGTGTTTCTGTATCTCTATTATGTTGGTGCGGCTTCGGAACTTTTAAATATCTTGATATATCTCGAGAACTACGCATCTGATCAAAGAATATCATAGAACATAAAAAGTAGGAAACTTAATTCTCTACAAAAAAGGTCTCTTAACGTTTTGCCATACCTCGCTTCGTTTCCGAGATATTTGCAGATTTATCTCAAGGGAAGGGGCCTGACGGACATATTTCGAGATATTTCTTCTTCTTGTTGTTCTTCTTCTGCACAGCTAAGCTGGAAGTGGCATTTGCAGCTCGCAATAGTGCAGAGTTATCTCAAAGAAAGGGGCCACGGTGTTTCTGTATCTCTATTATGTTGGTGCGGCTTCGGAACTTTTAAATATCTTGATATATCTCGAGAACTACGCATCTGATCAAAAAATATCATAGAACATAAAACGTAGGAAACTTAATTCTCTACAAAAAAGGTCTGTTAACATTTTGCCATAGCTCGCTTCGTTTCCGAGATATTTGCAGGTTCATCTCAAGGGAAGGGGCCTGACGGACATATTTCGAGATATTTCTTCTTCTTGTTGTTCTTCTTCTGCACAGCTAAGCTGGAAGTGGCATTTGCGGATCGCACTAGTGCAGAGTTATCTCAAAGAAAGGGGCCACGGTGTTTCTGTATCTCTATTATGTTGGTGCGGCTTCGGAACTTTTAAATATCTCGATATATCTCGAAAACTACGCTTCTGATCAAAAAATATCATAGAACATAAATTGTAGGAAACATAATTCTCTACAAAAAAGGTCTGTCAACATTTTGCCATAGCTCGCTTCGTTTCCGAGATATTTGCAGATATATCTCAAGGGAAGGGGCCTGACGGACATATTTCGAGATATTTCTTCTTCTTGTTGTTCTTCTTCTGCACAGCTAAGCTGGAAGTGGCATTTGCAGCTCGCAATAGTGCAGAGTTATCTCAAAGAAAGGGGCCACGGTGTTTCTGTATCTCTATTATGTTGGTGCGGCTTCGGAACTTTTAAATATCTTGATATATCTCGAGAACTACACATCTGATCAAAAAATATCATAGAACATAAAACGTAGGAAACTTAATTCTCTACAAAAAACGTCTGTTAACATTTTGCCATAGCTCGCTTCGTTTCCGAGATATTTGCAGATTTATCTCAAGGGAAGGGGCCTGACGGACATATTTCGAGATATTTCTTCTTCTTGTTGTTCTTCTTCTGCACAGCTAAGCTGGAAGTGGCATTTGCGGATCGCACTAGTGCAGAGTTATCTCAAAGAAAGGGGCCACGGTGTTTCTGTACCTCTATTATGTTGGTGCGGCTTCGGAACTTTTAAATATCTCGATATATCTCGAAAACTACGCTTCTGATCAAAAAATATCATAGAACATAAATTGTAGGAAACATAATTCTCTACAAAAAAGGTCTGTTAACATTTTGCCATAGCTCGCTTCGTTTCCGAGATATTTGCAGATATATCTCAAGGGAAGGGGCCTGACGGACATATTTCGAGATATTTCTTCTTCTGGTTGTTCTTCTTCTGCACAGCTAAGCTGGAAGTGGCATTTGCAGCTCGCAATAGTGCAGAGTTATCTCAAAGAAAGGGGCCACGGTGTTTCTGTATCTCTATTATGTTGGTGCGGCTTCGGAACTTTTAAATATCTTGATATATCTCGAGAACTACGCATCTGATCAAAAAATATCATACAGCATAAAAAGTAGGAAACTTAATTCTCTACAAAAAAGGTCTCTTAACATTTTGCCATACCTCGCTTCGTTTCCGAGATATTTGCAGATTTATCTCAAGGGAAGGGCCTGACGGACATATTTCGAGATATTTCTTCTTCTTGTTGTTCTTCTTCTGCACAGCTAAGCTGGAAGTGGCATTTGCAGCTCGCAATAGTGCAGAGTTATCTCAAAGAAAGAGACCACGGTGTTTCTGTATCTCTATTATGTTGGTGCGGCTTCGGAACTTTTATATATCTTGATATATCTCGAGAACTACGCATCTGATCAAAAAATATCATAGAATATAAAAAGTAGGAAACTTAATACTCTACAAAAAAGGTCTCTTAACATTTTGCCATAGCTCGCTTCGTTTCCGAGATATTTGCAGATTTATCTCAAGGGAAGGGGCCTGACGGACATATTTCGAGATATTTCTTCTTCTTGTTGTTCTTCTTCTGCACAGCTAAGCTGGAAGTGGCATTTGCAGCTCGCAATAGTGCAGAGTTATCTCAAAGAAAGGGGCCACGGTGTTTCTGTATCTCTATTATGTTGGTGCGGCTTCGGAACTTTTAAATATCTTGATATATCTCGAGAACTACGCATCTGATCAAAAAATATCATAGAGCATAAAAAGTAGGAAACTTAATTCTCTACAAAAAAGGTCTCTTAACATTTTGCCATAGCTCGCTTCGTTTCCGGGATATTTGCAGATATATCTCAAGGGAAGGGGCCTGACGGACATATTTCGAGATATTTCTTCTTCTTGTTGTTCTTCTTCTGCACAGCTAAGCTGGAAGTGGCATTTGCAGCTCGCAATAGTGCAGAGTTATCTCAAAGAAAGGGGCCACGGTGTTTCTGTATCTCTATTATGTTGGTGCGGCTTCGGAACTTTTAAATATCTTGATATATCTCGAGAACTACGCATCTGATCAAAAAATATCATACAACATAAAAAGTAGTAAACTTAATTCTCTACAAAAAAGGTCTCTTAACATTTCGCCATAGCTCGCTTCGTTTCCGAGATATTTGCAGATATATCTCAAGGGAAGGGGCCTGACGGACATATTTCGAGATATTTCTTCTTCTTGTTGTTCTTCTTCTGCACAGCTAAACTGGAAGTGGCATTTCCAGCTCGCAATAGTGCAGAGTTATCTCAAAGAAAGGGGCCACGGTGTTTCTGTATCTCTATTATGTTGGTGCGGCTTCGGAACTTTTAAATATCTTGATATATCTCGAGAACTACGCATCTGATCAAAGAATATCATAGAACATAAAAAGTAGGAAACTTAATTCTCTACAAAAAAGGTCTCTTAACATTTTGCCATACCTCGCTTCGTTTCCGAGATATTTGCAGATTTATCTCAAGGGAAGGGGCCTGACGGACATATTTCGAGATATTTCTTCTTCTTGTTGTTCTTCTTCTGCACAGCTAAGCTGGAAGTGGCATTTGCAGCTCGCAATAGTGCAGAGTTATCTCAAAGAAAGGGGCCACGGTGTTTCTGTATCTCTATTATGTTGGTGCGGCTTCGGAACTTTTAAATATCTTGATATATCTCGAGAACTACGCATCTGATCAAAAAATATCATAGAACATAAAACGTAGGAAACTTAATTCTCTACAAAAAAGGTCTGTTAACATTTTGCCATAGCTCGCTTCGTTTCCGAGATATTTGCAGGTTTATCTCAAGGGAAGGGGCCTGACGGACATATTTCGAGATATTTCTTCTTCTTGTTGTTCTTCTTCTGCACAGCTAAGCTGGAAGTGGCATTTGCGGATCGCACTAGTGCAGAGTTATCTCAAAGAAAGAGGCCACGGTGTTTCTGTACCTCTATTATGTTGGTGCGGCTTCGGAACTTTTAAATATCTTGATATATCTCGAGAACTACGCATCTGATCAAAAAATATCATACAACATAAAAAGTAGTAAACTTAATTCTCTACAAAAAAGGTCTCTTAACATTTCGCCATAGCTCGCTTCGTTTCCGAGATATTTGCAGATATATCTCAAGGGAAGGGGCCTGACGGACATATTTCGAGATATTTCTTCTTCTTGTTGTTCTTCTTCTGCACAGCTAAACTGGAAGTGGCATTTCCAGCTCGCAATAGTGCAGAGTTATCTCAAAGAAAGGGGCCACGGTGTTTCTGTATCTCTATTATGTTGGTGCGGCTTCGGAACTTTTAAATATCTTGATATATCTCGAGAACTACGCATCTGATCAAAGAATATCATAGAACATAAAAAGTAGGAAACTTAATTCTCTACAAAAAAGGTCTCTTAACATTTTGCCATACCTCGCTTCGTTTCCGAGATATTTGCAGATTTATCTCAAGAGAAGGGGCCTGACGGACATATTTCGAGATATTTCTTCTTCTTGTTGTTCTTCTTCTGCACAGCTAAGCTGGAAGTGGCATTTGCGGCTCGCACTAGTGCAGAGTTATCTCAAAGAAAGGGGCCACGGTGTTTCTGTATCTCTATTATGTTGGTGCGGCTTCGGAACTTTTAAATATTTCGATATATCTCGAAAACTACGCTTCTGATCAAAAAATATCGTAGAACATAAATTGTAGGAAACATAATTCTCTACAAAAAACGTCTCTTAACGTTTTGCCATAGCTCGCTTCGTTTCCGAGATATTTGCAGATTTATCTCAAGGGAAGGGGCCTGACGGACATATTTCGAGACATTTCTTCTTCTTGTTGTTCTTCTTCTGCACAGCTAAGCTGGAAGTGGCATGTGCAGCTCGCAATAGTGCAGAGTTATCTCAAAGAAAGGGGCCACGGTGTTTCTGTACCTCTATTATGTTGGTGCGGCTTCGGAACTTTTAAATATCTCGATATATCTCGAAAACTACGCTTCTGATCAAAAAATATCATAGAACATAAATTGTAGGAAACATAATTCTCTACAAAAAAGGTCTGTCAACATTTTGCCATAGCTCGCTTCGTTTCCGAGATATTTGCAGACATATCTCAAGGGAAGGGGCCTGACGGACATATTTCGAGATATTTCTTCTTCTTGTTGTTCTTCTTCTGCACAGCTAAGCTGGAAGTGGCATTTGCAGCTCGCAATAGTGCAGAGTTATCTCAAAGAAAGGGGCCACGGTGTTTCTGTATCTCTATTATGTTGGTGCGGCTTCGGAACTTTTAAATATCTTGATATATCTCGAGAACTACGCATCTGATCAAAAAATATCATAGAGCATAAAAAGTAGGAAACTTAATTCTCTACAATAAAGGTCTCTTAACATTTTGCCATAGCTCGCTTCGTTTCCGAGATATTTGCAGATATATCTCAAGGGAAGGGGCCTGACGGACATATTTCGAGATATTTCTTCTTCTTGTTGTTCTTCTTCTGCACAGCTAAGCTGGAAGTGGCATTTGCAGCTCGCAATAGTGCAGAGTTATCTCAAAGAAAGGGGCCACGGTGTTTCTGTATCTCTATTATGTTGGTGCGGCTTCGGAACTTTTAAATATCTTGATATATCTCGAGAACTACGCATCTGATCAAAAAATATCATACAACATAAAAAGTAGTAAACTTAATTCTCTACAAAAAAGGTCTCTTAACATTTCGCCATAGCTCGCTTCGTTTCCGAGATATTTGCAGATATATCTCAAGGGAAGGGGCCTGACGGACATATTTCGAGATATTTCTCCTTCTTGTTGTTCTTCTTCTGCACAGCTAAGCTGGAAGTGGCATTTGCGGCTCGCACTAGTGCAGAGTTATCTCAAAGAAAGGGGCCACGGTGTTTCTGTATCTCTATTATGTTGGTGCGGCTTCGGAACTTTTAAATATCTCGATATATCTCGAAAACTACGCTTCTGATCAAAAAATATCGTAGAACATAAATTGTAGGAAACATAATTCTCTACAAAAAACGTCTCTTAACGTTTTGCCATAGCTCGCTTCGTTTCCGAGATATTTGCAGATTTATCTCAAGGGAAGGGGCCTGACGGACATATTTCGAGATATTTCTTCTTCTTGTTGTTCTTCTTCTGCACAGCTAAGCTGGAAGTGGCATTTGCAGCTCGCAATAGTGCAGAGTTATCTCAAAGAAAGAGACCACGGTGTTTCTGTATCTCTATTATGTTGGTGCGGCTTCGGAACTTTTATATATCTTGATATATCTCGAGAACTACGCATCTGATCAAAAAATATCATAGAACATAAAAAGTAGGAAACTTAATTCTCTACAAAAAAGGTCTCTTAACATTTTGCCATAGCTCGCTTCGTTTCCGAGATATTTGCAGATTTATCTCAAGGGAAGGGGCCTGACGGACATATTTCGAGATATTTCTTCTTCTTGTTGTTCTTCTTCTGCACAGCTAAGCTGGAAGTGGCATTTGCGGCTCGCATTAGTGCAGAGTTATCTCAAAGAAAGGGGCCACGGTGTTCCTGTATCTCTATTATGTTGGTGCGGCTTCGGAACTTTTAAATATCTTGATATATCTCGAGAACTAGGCATCTGATCAAAAAATATCATAGAACATAAAAAGTAGTAAACTTAATTCTCTACAAAAAAGGTCTCTTAACATTTTGCCATAGCTCGCTTCGTTTCCGAGATATTTGCAGATTTATCTCTAGGGAAGGGGCCTGACGGACATATTTCGAGATATTTCTTCTTCTTGTTGTTCTTCTTCTGCACAGCTAAGCTGGAAGTGGCATTTGCAGCTCGCAATAGTGCAGAGTTATCTCAAAGAAAGGGGCCACGGTGTTTCTGTATCTCTATTATGTTGGTGCGGCTTCGGAACTTTTAAATATCTTGATATATCTCGAGAACTACGCATCTGATCAAAAAATATCATAGAGCATAAAAAGTAGGAAACTTAATTCTCTACAAAAAAGGTCTCTTAACATTTTGCCATAGCTCGCTTCGTTTCCGAGATATTTGCAGATATATCTCAAGGGAAGGGGCCTGACGGACATATTTCGAGATATTTCTTCTTCTTGTTGTTCTTCTTCTGCACAGCTAAGCTGGAAGTGGCATTTGCAGCTCGCAATAGTGCAGAGTTATCTCAAAGAAAGGGGCCACGGTGTTTCTGTATCTCTATTATGTTGGTGCGGCTTCGGAACTTTTAAATATCTTGATATATCTCGAGAACTACGCATCTGATCAAAAAATATCATACAACATAAAAAGTAGTAAACTTAATTCTCTACAAAAAAGGTCTCTTAACATTTCGCCATAGCTCGCTTCGTTTCCGAGATATTTGCAGATATATCTCAAGGGAAGGGGCCTGACGGACATATTTCGAGATATTTCTTCTTCTTGTTGTTCTTCTTCTGCACAGCTAAACTGGAAGTGGCATTTCCAGCTCGCAATAGTGCAGAGTTATCTCAAAGAAAGGGGCCACGGTGTTTCTGTATCTCTATTATGTTGGTGCGGCTTCGGAACTTTTAAATATCTTGATATATCTCGAGAACTACGCATCTGATCAAAGAATATCATAGAACATAAAAAGTAGGAAACTTAATTCTCTACAAAAAAGGTCTCTTAACATTTTGCCATACCTCGCTTCGTTTCCGAGATATTTGCAGATTTATCTCAAGGGAAGGGGCCTGACGGACATATTTCGAGATATTTCTTCTTCTTGTTGTTCTTCTTCTGCACAGCTAAGCTGGAAGTGGCATTTGCAGCTCGCAATAGTGCAGAGTTATCTCAAAGAAAGGGGCCACGGTGTTTCTGTATCTCTATTATGTTGGTGCGGCTTCGGAACTTTTAAATATCTTGATATATCTCGAGAACTACGCATCTGATCAAAAAATATCATAGAACATAAAACGTAGGAAACTTAATTCTCTACAAAAAAGGTCTGTTAACATTTTGCCATAGCTCGCTTCGTTTCCGAGATATTTGCAGGTTTATCTCAAGGGAAGGGGCCTGACGGACATATTTCGAGATATTTCTTCTTCTTGTTGTTCTTCTTCTGCACAGCTAAGCTGGAAGTGGCATTTGCGGATCGCACTAGTGCAGAGTTATCTCAAAGAAAGAGGCCACGGTGTTTCTGTACCTCTATTATGTTGGTGCGGCTTCGGAACTTTTAAATATCTCGATATATCTCGAGAACTACGCATCTGATCAAAAAATATCATACAACATAAAAAGTAGTAAACTTAATTCTCTACAAAAAAGGTCTCTTAACATTTCGCCATAGCTCGCTTCGTTTCCGAGATATTTGCAGATATATCTCAAGGGAAGGGGCCTGACGGACATATTTCGAGATATTTCTTCTTCTTGTTGTTCTTCTTCTGCACAGCTAAACTGGAAGTGGCATTTCCAGCTCGCAATAGTGCAGAGTTATCTCAAAGAAAGGGGCCACGGTGTTTCTGTATCTCTATTATGTTGGTGCGGCTTCGGAACTTTTAAATATCTTGATATATCTCGAGAACTACGCATCTGATCAAAGAATATCATAGAACATAAAAAGTAGGAAACTTAATTCTCTACAAAAAAGGTCTCTTAACATTTTGCCATACCTCGCTTCGTTTCCGAGATATTTGCAGATTTATCTCAAGGGAAGGGGCCTGACGGACATATTTCGAGATATTTCTTCTTCTTGTTGTTCTTCTTCTGCACAGCTAAGCTGGAAGTGGCATTTGCGGCTCGCACTAGTGCAGAGTTATCTCAAAGAAAGGGGCCACGGTGTTTCTGTATCTCTATTATGTTGGTGCGGCTTCGGAACTTTTAAATATCTCGATATATCTCGAAAACTACGCTTCTGATCAAAAAATATCGTACAACATAAATTGTAGGAAACATAATTCTCTACAAAAAAGGTCTCTTAACATTTTGCCATAGCTCGCTTCGTTTCCGAGATATTTGCAGATATATCTCAAGGGAAGGGGCCTGACGGACATATTTCGAGATATTTCTTCTTCTTGTTGTTCTTCTTCTGCACAGCTAAGCTGGAAGTGGCATTTGCGGCTCGCACTAGTGCAGAGTTATCTCAAAGAAAGGGGCCACGGTGTTTCTGTATCTCTATTATGTTGGTGCGGCTTCGGAACTTTTAAATATCTTGATATATCTCGAGAACTACGCATCTGATCAAAAAATATCATAGAGCATAAAAAGTAGGAAACTTAATTCTCTACAAAAAAGGTCTCTTAACATTTTGCCATAGCTCGCTTCGTTTCCGAGATATTTGCAGATATATCTCAAGGGAAGGGGCCTGACGGACATATTTCGAGATATTTCTTCTTCTTGTTGTTCTTCTTCTGCACAGCTAAGCTGGAAGTGGCATTTGCAGCTCGCAATAGTGCAGAGTTATCTCAAAGAAAGGGGCCACGGTGTTTCTGTATCTCTATTATGTTGGTGCGGCTTCGGAACTTTTAAATATCTTGATATATCTCGAGAACTACGCTTGTGATCAAAAAATATCATACAACATAAAAAGTAGTAAACTTAATTCTCTACAAAAAAGGTCTCTTAACATTTCGCCATAGCTCGCTTCGTTTCCGAGATATTTGCAGATTTATCTCAAGGGAAGGGGCCTGACGGACATATTTCGAGATATTTCTTCTTCTTGTTGTTCTTCTTCTGCACAGCTAAGCTGGAAGTGGCATTTGCAGCTCGCAATAGTGCAGAGTTATCTCAAAGAAAGGGGCCACGGTGTTTCTGTATCTCTATTATGTTGGTGCGGCTTCGGAACTTTTAAATATCTTGATATATCTCGAGAACTACGCATCTGATCAAAAAATATCATAAAACATAAAAAGTAGGAAACTTAATTCTCTACAAAAAAGGTCTCTTAACATTTTGCCATAGCTCGCTTCGTTTCCGAGATATTTGCAGATTTATCTCAAGGGAAGGGGCCTGACGGACATATTTCGAGATATTTCTTCTTCTTGTTGTTCTTCTTCTGCACAGCTAAGCTGGAAGTGGCATTTGCGGCTCGCATTAGAGCAGAGTTATCTCAAAGAAAGGGGCCACGGTGTTTCTGTATCTCTATTATGTTGGTGCGGCTTCGGAACTTTTAAATATCTTGATATATCTCGAGAACTACGCATCTGATCAAAAAATATCATAGAACATAAAAAGTAGGAAACTTGATTCTCTACAAAAGAGGTCTCTTAACATTTTGCCATAGCTCGCTTCGTTTCCGAGATATTTGCAGATTTATCTCAAGGGAAGGGGCCTGACGGACATATTTCGAGATATTTCTTCCTCTTGTTGTTCTTCTTCTGCACAGCTAAGCTGGAAGTGGCATTTGCAGCTCGCAATAGTGCAGAGTTATCTCAAAGAAAGGGGCCACGGTGTTTCTGTATCTCTATTATGTTGGTGCGGCTTCGGAACTTTTAAATATCTTGATATATCTCGAGAACTACGCATCTGATCAAAAAATATCATAGAACATAAAACGTAGGAAACTTAATTCTCTACAAAAAAGGTCTCTGAACATTTTGCCATAGCTCGCTTCGTTTCCGAGATATTTGCAGATTTATCTCAAGGGAAGGGGCCTGACGGACATATTTCGAGATATTTCTTCTTCTTGTTGTTCTTCTTCTGCACAGCTAAGCTGGAAGTGGCATTTGCGGCTCGCATTAGTGCAGAGTTATCTCAAAGAAAGGGGCCACGGTGTTTCTGTATCTCTATTATGTTGGTGCGGCTTCGGAACTTTTAAATATCTTGATATATCTCGAGAACTACGCATCTGATCAAAAAATATCATAGAACATAAAAAGTAGGAAACTTAATTCTCTACAAAAAAGGTCTCTTAACATTTTGCCATAGCTCGCTTCGTTTCCGAGATATTTGCAGATTTATCTCAAGGGAAGGGGCCTGACGGACATATTTCGAGATATTTCTTCTTCTTGTTGTTCTTCTTCTGCACAGCTAAGCTGGAAGTGGCATTTGCAGCTCGCAATAGTGCAGAGTTATCTCAAAGAAAGGGGCCACGGTGTTTCTGTATCTCTATTATGTTGGTGCGGCTTCGGAACTTTTAAATATCTAGATATATCTCGAGAACTACGCATCTGATCAAAAAATATCATAGAACATAAAAAGTAGGAAACTTAATTCTCTACAAAAAAGGTCTCTTAACATTTTGCCATAGCTCGCTTCGTTTCCGAGATATTTGCAGATTTATCTCAAGGGAAGGGGCATGACGGACATATTTCGAGATATTTCTTCTTCTTGTTGTTCTTCTTCTGCACAGCTAAGCTGGAAGTGGCATTTGCGGTTCGCACTAGTGCAGAGTTATCTCAAAGAAAGGGGCCACGGTGTTTCTGTATCTCTATTATGTTGGTGCGGCTTCGGAACTTTTAAATATCTTGATATATCTCGAGAACTACGCATCTGATCAAAAAATATCATAGAACATAAATTGTAGGAAACATAATTCTCTACAAAAAAGGTCGCTTAACATTTTGCCATAGCTCGCTTCGTTTCCGAGATATTTGCAGATATATCTCAAGGGAAGGGGCCTGACGGACATATTTCGAGATATTTCTTCTTCTTGTTGTTCTTCTTCTGCACAGCTAAGCTGGAAGTGGCATTTGCAGCTCGCAATAGTGCAGAGTTATCTCAAAGAAAGGGGCCACGGTGTTTCTGTATCTCTATTATGTTGGTGCGGCTTCGGAACTTTTAAATATCTTGATATATCTCGAGAACTACGCATCTGATCAAAAAATATCATACAACATAAAAAGTAGTAAACTTAATTCTCTACAAAAAAGGTCTCTTAACATTTCGCCATAGCTCGCTTCGTTTCCGAGATATTTGCAGATATATCTCAAGGGAAGGGGCCTGACGGACATATTTCGAGATATTTCTTCTTCTTGTTGTTCTTCTTCTGCACAGCTATACTGGAAGTGGCATTTCCAGCTCGCAATAGTGCAGAGTTATCTCAAAGAAAGGGGCCACGGTGTTTCTGTATCTCTATTATGTTGGTGCGGCTTCGGAACTTTTAAATATCTTGATATATCTCGAGAACTACGCATCTGATCAAAGAATATCATAGAACATAAAAAGTAGGAAACTTAATTCTCTACAAAAAAGGTCTCTTAACATTTTGCCATACCTCGCTTCGTTTCCGAGATATTTGCAGATTTATCTCAAGGGAAGGGGCCTGACGGACATATTTCGAGATATTTCTTCTTCTTGTTGTTCTTCTTCTGCACAGCTAAGCTGGAAGTGGCATTTGCAGCTCGCAATAGTGCAGAGTTATCTCAAAGAAAGGGGCCACGGTGTTTCTGTATCTCTATTATGTTGGTGCGGCTTCGGAACTTTTAAATATCTTGATATATCTCGAGAACTACGCATCTGATCAAAAAATATCATAGAACATAAAACGTAGGAAACTTAATTCTCTACAAAAAAGGTCTGTTAACATTTTGCCATAGCTCGCTTCGTTTCCGAGATATTTGCAGGTTCATCTCAAGGGAAGGGGCCTGACGGACATATTTCGAGATATTTCTTCTTCTTGTTGTTCTTCTTCTGCACAGCTAAGCTGGAAGTGGCATTTGCGGATCGCACTAGTGCAGAGTTATCTCAAAGAAAGGGGCCACGGTGTTTCTGTATCTCTATTATGTTGGTGCGGCTTCGGAACTTTTAAATATCTCGATATATCTCGAAAACTACGCTTCTGATCAAAAAATATCATAGAACATAAATTGTAGGAAACATAATTCTCTACAAAAAAGGTCTGTCAACATTTTGCCATAGCTCGCTTCGTTTCCGAGATATTTGCAGATATATCTCAAGGGAAGGGGCCTGACGGACATATTTCGAGATATTTCTTCTTCTTGTTGTTCTTCTTCTGCACAGCTAAGCTGGAAGTGGCATTTGCAGCTCGCAATAGTGCAGAGTTATCTCAAAGAAAGGGGCCACGGTGTTTCTGTATCTCTATTATGTTGGTGCGGCTTCGGAACTTTTAAATATCTTGATATATCTCGAGAACTACGCATCTGATCAAAAAATATCATAGAGCATAAAAAGTAGGAAACTTAATTCTCTACAAAAAAGGTCTCTTAACATTTTGCCATAGCTCGCTTCGTTTCCGAGATATTTGCAGATATATCTCAAGGGAAGGGGCCTGACGGACATATTTCGAGATATTTCTTCTTCTTGTTGTTCTTCTTCTGCACAGCTAAGCTGGAAGTGGCATTTGCAGCTCGCAATAGTGCAGAGTTATCTCAAAGAAAGGGGCCACGGTGTTTCTGTATCTCTATTATGTTGGTGCGGCTTCGGAACTTTTAAATATCTTGATATATCTCGAGAACTACGCATCTGATCAAAGAATATCATAGAACATAAAAAGTAGGAAACTTAATTCTCTACAAAAAAGGTCTCTTAACATTTTGCCATACCTCGCTTCGTTTCCGAGATATTTGCAGATTTATCTCAAGGGAAGGGGCCTGACGGACATATTTCGAGATATTTCTTCTTCTTGTTGTTCTTCTTCTGCACAGCTAAGCTGGAAGTGGCATTTGCAGCTCGCAATAGTGCAGAGTTATCTCAAAGAAAGGGGCCACGGTGTTTCTGTATCTCTATTATGTTGGTGCGGCTTCGGAACTTTCAAATATCTTGATATATCTCGAGAACTACGCATCTGATCAAAAAATATCATAAAACATAAAAAGTAGGAAACTTAATTCTCTACAAAAAAGGTCTCTTAACATTTTGCCATAGCTCGCTTCGTTTCCGAGATATTTGCAGATTTATCTCAAGGGAAGGGGCCTGACGGACATATTTCGAGATATTTCTTCTTCTTGTTGTTCTTCTTCTGCACAGCTAAGCTGGAAGTGGCATTTGCGGCTCGCATTAGTGCAGAGTTATCTCAAAGAAAGGGGCCACGGTGTTTCTGTATCTCTATTATGTTGGTGCGGCTTCGGAACTTTTAAATATCTTGATATATCTCGAGAACTACGCATCTGATCAAAAAATATCATAGAACATAAAAAGTAGGAAACTTGATTCTCTACAAAAAAGGTCTCTTAACATTTTGCCATAGCTCGCTTCGTTTCCGAGATATTTGCAGATTTATCTCAAGGGAAGGGGCCTGACGGACATATTTCGAGATATTTCTTCTTCTTGTTGTTCTTCTTCTGCACAGCTAAGCTGGAAGTGGCATTTGCAGCTCGCAATAGTGCAGAGTTATCTCAAAGAAAGGGGCCACGGTGTTTCTGTATCTCTATTATGTTGGTGCGGCTTCGGAACTTTTAAATATCTTGATATATCTCGAGAACTACGCATCTGATCAAAAAATATCATAGAACATAAAACGTAGGAAACTTAATTCTCTACAAAAAAGGTCTCTGAACATTTTGCCATAGCTCGCTTCGTTTCCGAGATATTTGCAGATTTATCTCAAGGGAAGGGGCCTGACGGACATATTTCGAGATATTTCTTCTTCTTGTTGTTCTTCTTCTGCACAGCTAAGCTGGAAGTGGCATTTGCGGCTCGCATTAGTGCAGAGTTATCTCAAAGAAAGGGGCCACGGTGTTTCTGTATCTCTATTATGTTGGTGCGGCTTCGGAACTTTTAAATATCTTGATATATCTCGAGAACTACGCATCTGATCAAAAAATATCATAGAACATAAAAAGTAGGAAACTTAATTCTCTACAAAAAAGGTCTCTTAACATTTTGCCATAGCTCGCTTCGTTTCCGAGATATTTGCAGATTTATCTCAAGGGAAGGGGCCTGACGGACATATTTCGAGATATTTCTTCTTCTTGTTGTTCTTCTTCTGCACAGCTAAGCTGGAAGTGGCATTTGCAGCTCGCAATAGTGCAGAGTTATCTCAAAGAAAGGGGCCACGGTGTTTCTGTATCTCTATTATGTTGGTGCGGCTTCGGAACTTTTAAATATCTTGATATATCTCGAGAACTACGCATCTGATCAAATAATATCATAGAACATAAAACGTACGAAACTTAATTCTCTACAAAAAAGGTCTCTTAACATTTTGCCATAGCTCGCTTCGTTTCCGAGATATTTGCAGATTTATCTCAAGGGAAGGGGCCTGACAGACATATTTCGAGATATTTCTTCTTCTTGTTGTTCTTCTTCTGCACTGCTAAGCTGGAAGTGGCATTTGCGGATCGCACTAGTGCAGAGTTATCTCAAAGAAAGGGGCCACGGTGTTTCTGTACCTCTATTATGTTGGTGCGGCTTCGGAACTTTTAAATATCTCGATATATCTCGAAAACTACGCTTCTGATCAAAAAATATCATAGAACATAAATTGTAGGAAACATAATTCTCTACAAAAAAGGTCTCTTAACATTTTGCCATAGCTCGCTTCGTTTCCGAGATATTTGCAGATTTATCTCAAGGGAAGGGGCCTAACGGACATATTTCGAGATATTTCTTCTTCTTGTTGTTCTTCTTCTGAACAGCTAAGCTGGAAGTGGCATTTGCGGCTCGCACTAGTGCAGAGTTATCTCAAAGAAAGGGGCTACGGTGTTTCTGTATCTCTATTATGTTGGTGCGGCTTCGGAACTTTTAAATATCTTGATATATCTCGAGAACTACGCATCTGATCAAAAAATATCATAGAACATAAAAAGTAGGAAACTTAATTCTCTACAAAAAAGGTCTCTTAACATTTTGCCATACCTCGCTTCGTTTCCGAGATATTTGCAGATTTATCTCAAGGGATGGGGCCTGACGGACATATTTCGAGATATTTCTTCTTCTTGTTGTTCTTCTTCTGCACAGCTAAGCTGGAAGTGGCATTTGCAGCTCGCAATAGTGCAGAGTTATCTCAAAGAAAGGGGCCACGGTGTTTCTGTATCTCTATTATGTTGGTGCAGCTTCGGAACTTTTAAATATCTCGATATATCTCGAAAACTACGCTTCTGATCAAAAAATATCATAGAACATAAATTGTAGGAAACATAATTCTCTACAAAAAAGGTCTCTTAACATTTTGCCATAGCTCGCTTCGTTTCCGAGATATTTGCAGATTTATCTCAAGGGAAGGGGCCTGACGGACATATTTCGAGATATTTCTTCTTCTTGTTGTTCTTCTTCTGCACAGCTAAGCTGGAAGTGGCATTTGCAGCTCGCAATAGTGCAGAGTTATCTCAAAGAAAGGGGCCACGGTGTTTCTGTATCTCTATTATGTTGGTGCGGCTTCGGAACTTTTAAATATCTTGATATATCTCGAGAACTACGCATCTGATCAAAAAATATCATAGAACATAAAAAGTAGGAAACTTAATTCTCTACAAAAAAGGTCTCTTAACATTTTGCCATAGCTCGCTTCGTTTCCGAGATATTTGCAGATTTATCTCAAGGGAAGGGGCATGACGGACATATTTCGAGATATTTCTTCTTCTTGTTGTTCTTCTTCTGCACAGCTAAGCTGGAAGTGGCATTTGCGGTTCGCACTAGTGCAGAGTTATCTCAAAGAAAGGGGCCACGGTGTTTCTGTATCTCTATTATGTTGGTGCGGCTTCGGAACTTTTAAATATCTTCATATATCTCGAGAACTACGCATCTGATCAAAAAATATCATAGAACATAAATTGTAGGAAACATAATTCTCTACAAAAAAGGTCGCTTAACATTTTGCCATAGCTCGCTTCGTTTCCGAGATATTTGCAGATTTATCTCAAGGGAAGGGGCCTGACGGACATATTTCGAGATATTTCTTCTTCTTGTTGTTCTTCTTCTGCACAGCTAAGCTGGAAGTGGCATTTGCGGCTCGCACTAGTGCAGAGTTATCTCAAAGAAAGGGGCCACGGTGTTTCTGTATCTCTATTATGTTGGTGCGGCTTCGGAACTTTTAAATATCTTGATATATCTCGAGAACTACGCGTCTGATCAAAAAATATCATAGAACATAAAAAGTAGGAAACTTAATTCTCTACAAAAAAGGTCTCTTAACATTTTGCCATAGCTCGCTTCGTTTCCGAGATATTTGCAGATTTATCTCAAGGGAAGGGGCCTGACGGACATATTTCGAGATATTTCTTCTTCTTGTTGTTCTTCTTCTGCACAGCTAAGCTGGAAGTGGCATTTGCGGTTCGCACTAGTGCAGAGTTATCTCAAAGAAAGGGGCCACGGTGTTTCTGTATCTCTATTATGTTGGTGCGGCTTCGGAACTTTTAAATATCTTGATATATCTCGAGAACTACGCATCTGATCAAAAAATATCATAGAACATAAATTGTAGGAAACATAATTCTCTACAAAAAAGGTCGCTTAACATTTTGCCATAGCTCGCTTCGTTTCCGAGATATTTGCAGATTTATCTCAAGGGAAGGGGCCTGACGGACATATTTCGAGATATTTCTTCTTCTTGTTGTTCTTCTTCTGCACAGCTAAGCTGGAAGTGGCATTTGCGGCTCGCACTAGTGCAGAGTTATCTCAAAGAATGGGACCACGGTGTTTCTGTATCTCTATTATGTTGGTGCAGCTTCGGAACTTTTAAATATCTCGATATATCTCGAAAACTACGCGTCTGATCAAAAAATATCATAGAACACAAATTGTAGGAAACATAATTCTCTACAAAAAAGGTCTCTTAACATTTTGCCATAGCTCGCTTCGTTTCCGAGATATTTGCAGATTTATCTCAAGGGAAGGGGCCTGACGGACATATTTCGAGATATTTCTTCTTCTTGTTGTTCTTCTTCTGCACAGCTAAGCTGGAAGTGGCATTTGCGGCTCGCACTAGTGCAGAGTTATCTCAAAGAAAGGGGCCACGGTGTTTCTGTATCTCTATTATGTTGGGGCGGCTTCGGAACTTTTAAATATATCGATATATCTCGATAACTACGCTTCTGATCAAAAAATATCATAGAACATAAATTGTAGGAAACATAATTCTCTACAAAAAAGGTCTCTTAACATTTTGCCATAGCTCGCTTCGTTTCCGAGATATTTGCAGATTTATCTCAAGGGAAGGGGCCTGACGGACATATTTCGAGATATTTCTTCTTCTTGTTGTTCTTCTTCTGCACAGCTAAGCTGGAAGTGGCATTTGCGGTTCGCATTAGTGCAGAGTTATCTCAAAGAAAGGGGCCACGGTGTTTCTGTATCTCTATTATGTTGGTGCGGCTTCGGAACTTTTAAATATCTTGATATATCTCGAGAACTACGCATCTGATCAAAAAATATCATAGAACATAAATTGTAGGAAACATAATTCTCTATAAAAAAGGTCGCTTAACATTTTGCCATAGCTCGCTTCGTTTCCGAGATATTTGCAGATTTATCTCAAGGGAAGGGGCCTGACGGACATATTTCGAGATATTTCTTCTTCTTGTTGTTCTTCTTCTGCACAGCTAAGCTGGAAGTGGCATTTGCGGCTCGCACTAGTGCAGAGTTATCTCAAAGAAAGGGGCCACGGTGTTTCTGTACCTCTATTATGTTGGTGCGGCTTCGGAACTTTTAAATATCTCGATATATCTCGAAAACTACGCATCTGATCAAAAAATATCATAGAATATAAAAAGTAGGAAACTTAATTCTCTACAAAAAAGGTCTCTTAACATTTTGCCATACCTCGCTTCGTTTCCGAGATATTTGCAGATATATCTCAAGGGAAGGGGCCTGACGGACATATTTCGAGATATTTCTTCTTCTTGTTGTTCTTCTTCTGCACAGCTATGCTGGAAGTGGCATTTGCGGCTCGCACTAGTGCAGAGTTATCTCAAAGGAAGGGGCCACGGTGTTTCTGTATCTCTATTATGTTGGTGCGGCTTCGGAACTTTTAAATATCTCGATATATCTCGAGAACTACGCATCTGATCAAAAAATATCATAGAACATAAAAAGTAGGAAACTTCATTCTCTACAAAAAAGGTCTCTTAACATTTTGCCATAGCTCGCTTCGTTTCCGAGATATTTGCAGATTTATCTCAAGGGAAGGGGCCTGACGGACATATTTCGAGATATTTCTTCTTCTTGTTGTTCTTCTTCTGCACAGCTAAGCTGGAAGTGGCATTTGCGGCTCGCACTAGTGCAGAGTTATCTCAAAGACAGGGGCCACGGTGTTTCTGTATCTCTATTATGTTGGTGCGGCTTCGGAGCTTTTAAATATCTTGATATATCTCGAGAACTACGCATCTGATCAAAAAATATCATAGAATATAAAAAGTAGGAAACTTAATTCTCTACAAAAAAGGTCTCTTAACATCTTGCCATAGCTCGCTTCGTTTCCGAGATATTTGCAGATTTATCTCAAGGGAAGGGGCCTGACGGACATATTTCGAGATATTTCTTCTTCTTGTTGTTCTTCTTCTGCACAGCTAAGCTGGAAGTGGCATTTGCGGCTCGCACTAGTGCAGAGTTATCTCAAAGAAAGGGGCCACGGTGTTTCTGTATCTCTATTATGTGGTGGTGCTGCTTCGGAACTTTTAAATATCTCGATATATCTCGATAACTACGCTTCTGATCAAAAAATATCATAAAACATAAAAAGTAGGAAACTTAATTCTCTACAAAAAAGGTCTCTTAACATTTTGCCATAGCTCGCTTCGTTTCCGAGATATTTGCAGATTTATCTCAAGGGAAGGGGCCTGACGGACATATTTCGAGATATTTCTTCTTCTTGTTGTTCTTCTTCTGCACAGCTAAGCTGGAAGTGGCATTTGCAGCTCGCAATAGTGCAGAGTTATCTCAAAGAAAGGGACCACGGTGTTTCTGTATCTCTATTATGTTGGTGCGGCTTCGGAACTTTTAAATATCTTGATATATCTCGAGAACTACGCATCTGATCAAAAAATATCATAGAACATAAAAAGTAGGAAACTTAATTCTCTACAAAAAAGGTCTCTTAACATTTTACCATAGCTCGCTTCGTTTCCGAGATATTTGCAGAGTTATCTCAAGGGAAGAGGCCTGACGGACATATTTCGAGATATTTCTTCTTCTTGTTGTTCTTCTTCTGCACAGCTAAGCTGGAAGTGGCATTTGCGGCTCGCACTAGTGCAGAGTTATCTCAAAGAAAGGGGCCACGGTGTTTCTGTATCTCTATTATGTTGGGGCGGCTTCGGAACTTTTAAATATCTCGATATATCTCGATAACTACGCTTCTGATCAAAAAATATCATAGAACATAAATTGTAGGAAACATAATTCTCTACAAAAAAGGTCTCTTAACATTTTGCCATAGCTCGCTTCGTTTCCGAGATATTTGCAGATATATCTCAAGGGAAGGGGCCTGACGGACATATTTCGAGATATTTCTTCTTCTTGTTGTTCTTCTTCTGCACAGCTAAGCTGGAAGTGGCATTTGCGGCTCGCACTAGTGCAGAGTTATCTCAAAGAAAGGGGCCACGGTGTTTCTGTATCTCTATTATGTTGGTGCGGCTTCGGAACTTTTAAATATCTCGATATATCTCGATAACTACGCTTCTGATCAAAAAATATCATAGAACATAAATTGTAGGAAACATAATTCTCTACAAAAAAGGTCTCTTAACATTTTGCAATAGCTCGCTTCGTTTCCGAGATATTTGCAGATATATCTCAACGGAAGGGGCCTGACGGACATATTTCGAGATATTTCTTCTTCTTGTTGTTCTTCTTCTGCACAGCTAAGCTGGAAGTGGCATTTGCGGCTCGCACTAGTGCAGAGTTATCTCAAAGAAAGGGGCCACGGTGTTTCTGTATCCCTATTATGTTGGTGCGGCTTCGGAACTTTTAAATATCTCGATATATCTCGAAAACTACGCTTCTGATCAAAAAATATCATAACACATAAATTGTAGGAAACATAATTCTCTACAAAAAACGTCTCTTAACATTTTGCCATAGCTCGCTTCGTTTCCGAGATATTTGCAGATTCAGCTCAAAGGAACGGGCCTGACGGACATATTTCGAGATATTTCTTCTTCTTGTTGTTCTTCTTCTGCACAGCTAAACTGGAAGTGGCATTTGCGGCTCGCACTAGTGCAGAGTTATCTCAAAGAAAGGGGCCACGGTGTTTCTGTATCTCTATTATGTTGGTGCGGCTTCGGAACTTTTAAATATCTCGATATATCTCGAGAACTACGCATCTGATCAAAAAATATCATAAAACATAAAAAGTAGGAAACTTAATTCTCTACAAAAAAGGTCTCTTAACATTTTGCCATAGCTCGCTTCGTTTCCGAGATATTTGCAGATATATCTCAGGGGAAGGGGCCTGACGGACATATTTCGAGATATTTCTTCTTCTTGTTGTTCTTCTTCTGCACAGCTAAGCTGGACGTGGCATTTGCAGCTCGCAATAGAGCAGAGTTATCTCAAAGAAAGGGGCCACGGTGTTTCTGTATTTCTATTATGTTGGTGCGGCTTCGGAACTTTTAAATATCTTGATATATCTCGAGAACTACGCATCTGATCAAAAAATATCATAGAACATAAAAAGTAGGAAACTTAATTCTCTACAAAAAAGGTCTCTTAACATTTTGCCATAGCTCGCTTCGTCTCCGAGATATTTGCAGATTTATCTCTAGGGAAGGGGCCTGACGGACATATTTCGAGATATTTCTTCTTCTTGTTGTTCTTCTTCTGCACAGCTAAGCTGGAAGTGGCATTTGCGGCTCGCACTAGTGCAGAGTTATCTCAAAGAAAGGGGCCACGGTGTTTCTGTATCTCTATTATGTTGGTGCGGCTTCGGAACTTTTAAATATCTCGATATATCTCGATAACTACGCTTCTGATCAAAAAATATCATAGAACATAAATTGTAGGAAACATAATTCTCTACAAAAAAGGTCTCTTAACATTTTGCCATAGATCGCTTCGTTTCCGAGATATTTGCAGATTTATCTCAAGGGAAGGGGCCTGACGGACATATTTCGAGATATTTCTTCTTCTTGTTGTTCTTCTTCTGCACAGCTAAGCTGGAAGTGGCATTTGCGGCTCGCACTAGTGCAGAGTTATCTCAAAGAAAGGGGCCACGGTGTTTCTGTATCTCTATTATGTTGGTGCGGCTTCGGAACTTTTAAATATCTCGATATATCTCGATAACTACGCTTCTGATCAAAAAATATCATAGAACATAAATTGTAGGAAACATAATTCTCTATAAAAAAGGTCTCTTAACATTTTGCCATAGCTCGCTTCGTTTCCGAGATATTTGCAGATATATCTCAAGGGAAGGGGCCTGACGGACATATTTCGAGATATTTCTTCTTCTTGTTGTTCTTCTTCTGCACAGCTAAGCTGGAAGTGGCATTTGCGGCTCGCACTAGTGCAGAGTTATCTCAAAGAAAGGGGCCACGGTGTTTCTGTATCTCTATTATGTTGGTGCGGCTTCGGAACTTTTAAATATCTCGATATATCTCGATAACTACGCTTCTGATCAAAAAATATCATAGAACATAAATTGTAGGAAACATAATTCTCTACAAAAAAGGTCTCTTAACATTTTGCCATAGCTCGCTTCGTTTCCGAGATATTTGCAGATATATCTCAAGGGAAGGGGCCTGACGGACATATTTCGAGATATTTCTTCTTCTTGTTGTTCTTCTTCTGCACAGCTAAACTGGAAGTGGCATTTCCAGCTCGCAATAGTGCAGAGTTATCTCAAAGAAAGGGGCCACGGTGTTTCTGTATCTCTATTATGTTGGTGCGGCTTCGGAACTTTTAAATATCTCGATATATCTCGAAAACTACGCTTCTGATCAAAAAATATCATAACACATAAATTGTAGGAAACATAATTCTCTACAAAAACGTCTCTTAACATTTTGCCATAGCTCGCTTCGTTTCCGAGATATTTGCAGATTCAGCGCAAAGGAACGGGCCTGACGGACATATTTCGAGATATTTCTTCTTCTTGTTGTTCTTCTTCTGCACAGCTAAACTGGAAGTGGCATTTCCAGCTCGCAATAGTGCAGAGTTATCTCAAAGAAAGGGGCCACGGTGTTTCTGTATCTCTATTATGTTGGTGCGGCTTCGGAACTTTTAAATATCTCGATATATCTCGATAACTACGCTTCTGATCAAAAAATATCATAGAACATAAATTGTAGGAAACATAATTCTCTACAAAAAAGGTCTCTTAACATTTTGCCATAGCTCGCTTCCTTTCCGAGATATTTGCAGATATATCTCAAGGGAAGGGGCCTGACGGACATATTTCGAGATATTTCTTCTTCTTGTTGTTCTTCTTCTGCACAGCTAAGCTGGAAGTGGCATTTGCGGCTCGCACTAGTGCAGAGCTATCTCAAAGAAAGGGGCCACGGTGTTTCTGTATCTCTATTATGTTGGTGCGGCTTCGGAACTTTTAAATATCTCGATATATCTCGAAAACTACGCTTCTGATCAAAAAATATCGTAGAACATAAATTGTAGGAAACATAATTCTCTACAAAAAACGTCTCTTAACGTTTTGCCATAGCTCGCTTCGTTTCCGAGATATTTGCATATATATCTCAAGGGAAGGGGCCTGCCGGACATATTTCGAGATATTTCTTCTTCTTGTTGTTCTTCTTCTGCACAGCTAAGCTGGAAGTGGCATTTGCAGCTCGCAATAGTGCAGAGTTATCTCAAAGAAAGGGGCCACGGTGTTTCTGTATCTCTATTATGTTGGTGCGGCTTCGGAACTTTTAAATATCTTGATATATCTCGAGAACTACGCATCCGATCAAAAAATATCATAGAACATAAAAAGTAGGAAACTTAATTCTCTACAAAAAAGGTCTCTTAACATTTTGCCATAGCTCGCTTCGTTTCCGAGATATTTGCAGATATATCTCAAGGGAAGGGGCCTGACGGACATATTTCGAGATATTTCTTCTTCTTGTTGTTCTTCTTCTGCACAGCTAAGCTGGAAGTGGCATTTGCGGCTCGCACTAGTGCAGAGTTATCTCAAAGAAAGGGGCCACGGTGTTTCTGTATCTCTATTATGTTGGTGCGGCTTCGGAACTTTTAAATATCTCGATATATCTCGATAACTACGCTTCTGATCAAAGAATATCATACAACATAAATTGTACGAAACATAATTCTCTACAAAAAAGGTCTCTTAACATTTTGCCATAGCTCGCTTCGTTTCCGAGATATTTGCAGATATATCTCAAGGGAAGGGGCCTGACGGACATATTTCGAGATATTTCTTCTTCTTGTTGTACTTCTTCTGCACAGCTAAGCTGGAAGTGGCATTTGCGGCTCGCACTAGTGCAGAGTTATCTCAAAAAAAGGGGCCACGGTGTTTCTGTATCTCTATTATGGGGGTGCAGCTTCGGAACTTTTAAATATCTCGATATATCTCGATAACTACGCTTCTGATCAAAAAATATCATAGAACATAAATTGTAGGAAACTTAATTCTCTCCAAAAATGTCTCTTAACATTTTGCCATAGCTCGCTTCGTTTCCCAGATATTTGCAGATTTATCTCAAGGGAAGGGGCCTGACGGACATATTTCGAGATATTTCTTCTTCTTGTTGTTCTTCTTCTGCACAGCTAAACTGGAAGTGGCATTTCCAGCTCGCAATAGTGCAGAGTTATCTCAAAGAAAGGGGCCACGGTGTTTCTGTATCTCTATTATGTTGGTGCGGCTTCGGAACTTTTAAATATCTTGATATATCTCGAGAACTACGCATCTGATCAAAAAATATCATAGAACATAAAAAGTAGGAAACTCAATTCTCTACAAAAAAGGTCTCTTAACATTTTGCCATAGCTCGCTTCGTTTCCGAGATATTTGCAGATATATCTCAGGGGAAGGGGCCTGACGGACATATTTCGAGATATTTCTTCTTCTTGTTGTTCTTCTTCTGCACAGCTAAGCTGGAAGTGGCATTTGCAGCTCGCAATAGTGCAGAGTTATCTCAAAGAAAGGGGCCACGGTGTTTCTGTATTTCTATTATGTTGGTGCGGCTTCGGAACTTTTAAATATCTTGATATATCTCGAGAACTACGCATCTGATCAAAAAATATCATAGAACATAAAAAGTAGCAAACATAATTCTCTACAAAAAAGGTCTCTTAACATTTTGCCATAGCTCGCTTCGTTTCCGAGATATTTGCAGATATATCTCAAGGGAAGGGGCCTGGCGGACATATTTCGAGATATTTCATCTTCTTGTTGTTCTTCTTCTGCACAGCTAAACTGGAAGTGGCATTTCCAGCTCGCAATAGTGCAGAGTTATCTCAAAGAAAGGGGCCACGGTGTTTCTGTATCTCTATTATGTTGGTGCGGCTTCGGAACTTTTAAATATCTCGATATATCTCGATAACTACGCTTCTGATCAAAAAATATCATAGAACATAAATTGTAGGAAACATAATTCTCTACAAAAAAGGTCTCTTAACATTTTGCCATAGCTCGCTTCGTTTCCGAGATATTTGCAGATATATCTCAAGGGAAGGGGCCTGACGGACATATTTCGAGATATTTCTTCTTCTTGTTGTTCTTCTTCTGCACAGCTAAGCTGGAAGTGGCATTTGCGGCTCGCACTAGTGCAGAGTTATCTCAAAGAAAGGGGCCACGGTGTTTCTGTATCTCTATTATGTTGGTGCGGCTTCGGAACTTTTAAATATCTCGATATATCTCGAAAACTACGCTTCTGATCAAAAAATATCGTAGAACATAAATTGTAGGAAACATAATTCTCTACAAAAAAGGTCTCTTAACATTTTGCCATAGCTCGCTTCGTTTCCGAGATATTTGCAGATATAACTCAAGGGAAGGGGCCTGACGGACATATTTCGAGATATTTCTTCTTCTTGTTGTTCTTCTTCTGCACAGCTAAGCTGGAAGTGGCATTTGTGGCTCGCACTAGTGCAGAGTTATCTCAAAGAAAGGGGCCACGGTGTTTCTGTATCTCTATTATGTTGGTGCGGCTTCGGAACTTTTAAATATCTCGATATATCTCGATAACTACGCTTCTGATCAAAGAATATCATACAACATAAATTGTAGGAAACATAATTCTCTACAAAAAAGGTCTCTTAACATTTTGCCATAGCTCGCTTCGTTTCCGAGATATTTGCAGATATATCTCAAGGGAAGGGGCCTGACGGACATATTTCGAGATATTTCTTCTTCTTGTTGCTCTTCTTCTGCACAGCTAAGCTGGAAGTGGCATTTGCGGCTCGCACTAGTGCAGAGTTATCTCAAAGAAAGGGGCCACGGTGTTTCTGTATCTCTATTATGTTGGTGCGGCTTCGGAACTTTTAAATATCTTGATATATCTCGAGAACTACGCATCTGATCAAAAAATATCATAGAACATAAAAAGTAAGAAACTTAATTCTCTACAAAAAAGGTCTCTTAACATTTTGCCATAGCTCGCTTTGTTTCCGAGATATTTGCAGATATATCTCAAGGGAAGGGGCCTGACGGACATATTTCGAGATATTTCTTCTTCTTGTTGTTCTTCTTCTGCACAGCTAAGCTGGAAGTGGCATTTGCGGCTCGCACTAGTGCAGAGTTAGCTCAAAGAAAGGGGCCACGGTGTTTCTGTATCTCTATTATGTTGGTGCGGCTTCGGAACTTTTAAATATCTCGATATATCTCGAAAACTACGCTTCTGATCAAAAAATATCATAGAACATAAATTGTAGGAAACATAATTCTCTACAAAAAACGTCTCTTAACATTTTGCCATAGCTCGCTTCGTTTCCGAGATATTTGCAGATTCAGCTCAAAGGAACGGGCCTGACGGACATATTTCGAGATATTTCTTCTTCTTGTTGTTCTTCTTCTGCACAGCTAAGCTGGAAGTGGCATTTGCAGCTCGCAATAGTGCAGAGTTATCTCAAAGAAAGGGGCCACGGTGTTTCTGTATCTCTATTATGTTGGTGCGGCTTCGGAACTTTTAAATATCTTGATATATCTCGAGAACTACGCATCTGATCAAAAAATATCATAGAACATAAAAAGTAGGAAACTTAATTCTCTACAAAAAAGGTCTCTTAACATTTTGCCATAGCTCGCTTCGTTTCCGAGATATTTGCAGATATATCTCAAGGGAAGGGGCCTGACGGACATATTTCGAGATATTTCTTCTTCTTGTTGTTCTTCTTCTGCACAGCTAAGCTGGAAGTGGCATTTGCGGCTCGCACGAGTGCAGAGTTATCTCAAAAAAAGGGGCCACGGTGTTTCTGTATCTCTATTATGTTGGTGCGGCTTCGGAACTTTTAAATATCTTGATATATCTCGAGAACTACGAATCTGATCAAAAAATATCATAGAACATAAAAAGTAGGAAACTTAATTGTGTACAAATAAAGTCTCTTAACATTTTGCCATAGCTCGCTTCGTTTCCGAGATATTTGCAGATTTATCTCAAGGGAAGGGGCCTGACGGACATATTTCGAGATATTTCTTCTTCTTGTTGTTCTTCTTCTGCATAGCTAAGCTGGAAGTGGCATTTGCAGCTCGCAATAGTACAGAGTTATCTCAAAGAAAGGGGCCACGGTGTTTCTGTATCTCCATTATGTTGGTGCGGCTTCGGAACTTTTAAATATATCGATATATCTCGAAAACTACGCTTCTGACTAAAAAGTATCATAGAACATACATTGTAGGAAACATAATTCTCTACAAAAAAGGTCTCTTAACATTTTGCCATAGCTCGCTTCGTTTCCGAGATATTTGCAGATATATCTCAAGGGAAGGGGCCTGACGGACATATTTCGAGATATTTCTTCTTCTTGTTGTTCTTCTTCTGCACAGCTAAGCTGGAAGTGGCATTTGCAGCTCGCAATAGTGCAGAGTTATCTCAAAGAATGGGGCCACGGTGTTTCTGTATCTCTATTATGTTGTTGCGGCTTCGGAACTTTTAAATATCTTGATATATCTCGAGAACTGCGCATCTGATCAAAAAATATCATAGAACATAAAAAGTAGGAAACTTAATTCTCTACAAAAAAGGTCTCTTAACATTTTGCCATAGCTCGCTTCGTTTCCGAGATATTTGCAGATTTATCTCAAGGGAAGGGGCCTGACGGACATATTTCGAGATATTTCTTCTTCTTGTTGTTCTTCTTCTGCACAGCTAAGCTGGAAGTGGCATTTGCAGCTCGCAATAGTGCAGAGTTATCTCAAAGAAAGGGGCCACGGTGTTTCTGTATCTCTATTATGTTGTTGCGGCTTCGGAACTTTTAAATATCTTGATATATCTCGAGAACTACGCATCTGATCAAAAAATATCATAGAACATAAAAAGTAGGAAACTTAATTCTCTACAAAAAAGGTCTCTTAACATTTTGCCATAGATCGCTTCGTTTCCGAGATATTGGCAGATTTATCTCAAGGGAAGGGGCCTGACGGACATATTTCGAGATATTTCTTCTTCTTGTTGTTCTTCTTCTGCACAGCTAAGCTGGAAGTGGCATTTGCAGCTCGCAATAGTGCAGAGTTATCCCAAAGAAAGGGGCCACGGTGTTTCTGTACCTCTATTATGTTGGTGCGGCTTCGTAACTTTAAAATATCTTGATATATCTCGAGAACTACGCATCTGATCAAAAAATATCATAGAACATAAAAAGTAGGAAACTTAATTCTCTACAAAAAAGGTCTCTTAACATTTTGCCATAGCTCGCTTCGTTTCCGAGATATTTGCAGATATATCTCAAGGGAAGGGGCCTGACGGACATATTTCGAGATATTTCTTCTTCTTGTTGTTCTTCTTCTGCACAGCTAAGCTGGAAGTGGCATTTGCAGCTCGCAATAGTGCAGAGTTATCTCAAAGAAAGGGGCCACGGTGTTTCTGTATCTCTATTATGTTGTTGCGGCTTCGGAACTTTTAAATATCTTGATATATCTCGAGAACTACGCATCTGATCAAAAAATATCATAGAACATAAAAAGTAGGAAACTTAATTCTCTACAAATAAAGTCTCTTAGCATTTTGCCATAGCTCGCTTCGTTTCCGAGATATTTGCAGATTTATCTCAAGGGAAGGGGCCTGACGGACATATTTCGAGATATTTCTTCTTCTTGTTGTTCTTCTTCTGCACAGCTAAGCTGGAAGTGGCATTTGCAGCTCGCAATAGTGCAGAGTTATCTCAAAGAAAGGGGCCACGGTGTTTCTGTATCTCTATTATGTTGGTGCGGCTTCGGAACTTTTAAATATCTTGATATATCTCGAGCACTACGCATCTGATCAAAAAATATCAAAGAACATAAAACGTAGGAAACTTAATTCTCTACAAAAAAGGTCTCTCAACATTTTGCCATAGCTCGCTTCGTTTCCGAGATATTTGCAGATATATCTCAAGGGAAGGGGCCTGACGGACATATTTCGAGATATTTCTTCTTCTTGTTGTTCTTCTTCTGCACAGCTAAGCTGGAAGTGGCATTTGCAGCTCGCAATAGTGCAGAGTTATCTCAAAGAAAGGGGCCACGTTGTTTCTGTATCTCTATTATGTTGTTGCGGCTTCGGAACTTTTAAATATCTTGATATATCTCGAGAACTGCGCATCTGATCAAAAAATATCATAGAACATAAAAAGTAGGAAACTTAATTCTCTACAAAAAAGGTCTCTTAACATTTTGCCATAGCTCGCTTCGTTTCCGAGATATTTGCAGATTTATCTCAAGGGAAGGGGCCTGACGGACATATTTCGAGATATTTCTTCTTCTTGTTGTTCTTCTTCTGCACAGCTAAGCTGGAAGTGGCATTTGCGGCTCGCACTAGTGCAGAGTTATCTTAAAGAAAGGGGCCACGGTGTTTCTGTACCTCTATTATGTTGGTGCGGCTTCGGAACTTTTAAATATCTCGATATATCTCGAAAACTACGCTTCTGATCAAAAAACATCATAGAACATAAATTGTAGGAAACATAATTTTCTACAAAAAAGGTCTGTTAACATTTTGCCATGGCTCGCTTCGTTTCCGAGATATTTGCAGATATATCTCAAGGGAAGGGGCCTGACAGACATATTTCGAGATACTTCTTCTTCTTGTTGTTCTTCTTCTGCACAGCTAAGCTGGAAGTGGAATTTGCAGCTCGCAATAGTGCAGAGTTATCTCAAAGAAAGGGGCCACGGTGTTTCTGTATTTCTATTATGTTGGTGCGGCTTCGGAACTTTTAAATATCTTGATATATCTCGAGAACTACGCATCTGATCAAAAAATATCATTGAACATAAAAAGTAGGAAACATAATTCTCTACAAAAAACGTCTCTTAACATTTTGCCATAGCTCGCTTCGTTTCCGAGATATTTGCAGATTCAGCTCAAAGGAACGGGCCTGACGGACATATTTCGAGATATTTCTTCTTCTTGTTGTTCTTCTTCTGCACAGCTAAGCTGGAAGTGGCATTTGCAGCTCGCAATAGTGCAGAGTTATCTCAAAGAAAGGGGCCACGGTGTTTCTGTACCTCTATTATGTTGGTGCGGCTTCGGAACTTTTAAATATCTCGATATATCTCGAAAACTACGTTTCTGATCAAAAAATATCATATAACATAAATTGTAGGAAACATAATTCTCTACAAAAAAGGTCTCTTAACATTTTGCCATAGCTCGCTTTGTTTCCGAGATATTTGCAGATTCAGCTCAAAGGAACGGGCCTGACGGACATATTTCGAGATATTTCTTCTTCTTGTTGTTCTTCTTCTGCACAGCTAAGCTGGAAGTGGCATTTGCAGCTCGCAATAGTGCAGAGTTATCTCAAAGAAAGGGGCCACGGTGTTTCTGTACCTCTATTATGTTGGTGCGGCTTCGGAACTTTTAAATATCTCAATATATCTCGAAAACTACGTTTCTGATCAAAAAATATCATATAACATAAATTGTAGGAAACATAATTCTCTACAAAAAAGGTCTCTTAACATTTTGCCATAGCTCGCTTTGTTTCCGAGATATGTGCAGATTTATCTCAAGGGAAGGGGCCTGACGGACATATTTCGAGATATGTCTTCTTCTTGTTGTTCTTCTTCTGCACAGCTAAGCTGGAAGTGGCATTTGCAGCTCGCAATAGTACAGAGTTATCTCAAAGAAAGGGGCCACGGTGTTTCTGTATCTCTATTATGTTGGTGCGGCTTCGGAACTTTTAAATATCTCGATATATCTCGAAAACTACGCTTCTGATCAAAAAATATCATAGAACATAAATTGTAGGAAACATAATTCTCTACAAAAAAGGTCTCTTAACATTTTGCCATAGCTCGCTTCGTTTCCGAGATATTTGCAGATATATCTCAAGGGAAGGGGCCTGACGGACATATTTCGAGATATTTCTTCTTCTTGTTGTTCTTCTTCTGCACAGCTAAGCTGGAAGTGGCATTTGCAGCTCGCAATAGTGCAGAGTTATCTCAAAGAAAGGGGCCACGGTGTTTCTGTATCTCTATTATGATGTTGCGGCTTCGGAACTTTTAAATATCTTGATATATCTCGAGAACTGCGCATCTGATCAAAAAATATCATAGAACATAAAAAGTAGGAAACTTAATTCTCTACAAAACAGGTCTCTTAACATTTTGCCATAGCTCGCTTCGTTTCCGAGATATTTGCAGATTTATCTCAAGGGAAGGGGCCTGACGGACATATTTCGAGATATTTCTTCTTCTTGTTGTTCTTCTTCTGCACAGCTAAGCTGGAAGTGGCATTTGCGGCTCGCACTAGTGCAGAGTTATCTCAAAGAAAGGGGCCACGGTGTTTCTGTATCTCTATTATGTTGTTGCGGCTTCGGAACTTTTAAATATCTCGATATATCTCGATAACTACGCTTCTGATCAAAAAATATCGTAGAACATAAATTGTAGCAACCATAATTCTCTACAAAAAACGTCTCTTAACGTTTTGCCATAGCTCGCTTCGTTTCCGAGATATTTGCAGATTTATCTCAAGGGAAGGGGCCTGACGGACATATTTCGAGATATTTCTTCTTCTTGTTGTTCTTCTTCTGCACAGCTAAGCTGGAAGTGGCATTTGCAGCTCGCAATAGTGCAGAGTTATCTCAAAGAAAGGGACCACGGTGTTTCTGTATCTCTATTATGTTGGTGCGGCTTCGGAACTTTTAAATATCTTGATATATCTCGAGAACTACGCATCTGATCAAAAAATATCATAGAACATAAAAAGTAGGAAACTTAATTCTCTACAAAAAAGGTCTGATAACATTTTGCCATAGCTCGCTTCGTTTCCGAGATATTTGCAGATGTATCTCAAGGGAAGGGGCCTGACGGACATATTTCGAGATATTTCTTCTTCTTGTTGTTCTTCTTCTGCACAGCTAAGCCGGAAGTGGCATTTACAGCTCGCAATAGTGCAGAGTTATCTCAAAGAAAGGGGCCACGGTGTTTCTGTATCTCTATTATGTTGGTGCGGCTTCGGAACTTTTAAATATCTTGATATATCTCGAGAACTACGCATCTGATCAAAAAATATCATAGAATATAAAAAGTAGGAAACTTAATTCTCTACAAAAAAGGTCTGTTAACATTTTGCCATAGCTCGCTTCGTTTCCGAGATATTTGCAGATGTATCTCAAGGGAAGGGGCCTGACGGACATATTTCGAGATATTTCTTCTTCTTGTTGTTCTTCTTCTGCACAGCTAAGCCGGAAGTGGCATTTACAGCTCGCAATAGTGCAGAGTTATCTCAAAGAAAGGGGCCACGGTGTTTCTGTATCTCTATTATGTTGGTGCGGCTTCGGAACTTTTAAATATCTTGATATATCTCGAGAACTACGCATCTGATCAAAAAATATCATAGAACATAAAAAGTAGGAAACTTAATTCTCTACAAAAAAGGTCTCTTAACATTTTGCCATAGCTCGCTTCGTTTCCGAGATATTTGCAGATTTATCTCAAGGGAAGGGGCCTGACGGACATATTTCGAGATATTTCTCCTTCTTGTTGTTCTTCTTCTACACAGCTAAACTGGAAGTGGCATTTCCAGCTCGCAATAGTGCAGAGCTATCTCAAAGAAAGGGGCCACGGTGTTTCTGAATCTCTATTATGTTGGTGCGGCTTCGGAACTTTTAAATATCTCGATATATCTCGATAACTACGCTTCTGATCAAAAAATATCGTAGAACATAAATTGTAGCAACCATAATTCTCTACAAAAAACGTCTCTTAACGTTTTGCCATAGCTCGCTTCGTTTCCGAGATATTTGCAGATTTATCTCAAGGGAAGGGGCCTGACGGACATATTTCGAGATATTTCTTCTTCTTGTTGTTCTTCTTCTGCACAGCTAAGCTGGAAGTGGCATTTGCAGCTCGCAATAGTGCAGAGTTATCTCAAAGAAAGGGGCCACGGTGTTTCTGTATCTCTATTATGTTGGTGCGGCTTCGGAACTTTTAAATATCTTGATATATCTCGAGAACTACGCATCTGATCAAAAAATATCATAGAACATAAAACGTAGGAAACTTAATTCTCTACAAAAAAGGTCTGTTAACATTTTGCCATAGCTGGCTTCGTTTCCGAGATATTTGCAGATTTATCTCAAGGGAAGGGGCCTGACGGACATATTTCGAGATATTTCTTCTTCTTGTTGTTCTTCTTCTGCACAGCTAAGCTGGAAGTGGCATTTGCGGATCGCACTAGTGCAGAGTTATCTCAAAGAAAGGGGCCACGGTGTTTCTGTACCTCTATTACGTTGGTGCGGCTTCGGAACTTTTAAATATCTCGATATATCTCGAAAACTACGCTTCTGATCAAAAAATATCATAGAACATAAATTGTAGGAAACATAATTCTCTACAAAAAAGGTCTGTTAACATTTTGCCATACCTCGCTTCGTTTCCGAGATATTTGCAGATTTATCTCAAGGGAAGGGGCCTGACGGACATATTTCGAGATATTTCTTCTTCTTGTTGTTCTTCTTCTGCACAGCTAAGCTGGAAGTGGCATTTGCAGCTCGCAATAGTGCAGAGTTATCTCAAAGAAAGGGGCCACGGTGTTTCTGTATCTCTATTATGTTGGTGCGGCTTCGGAACTTTTAAATATCTTGATATATCTCGAGAACTACGCATCTGATCAAAGAATATCATACAACATAAAAAGTAGGAAACTTAATTCTCTACAAAAAAGGTCTCTTAACATTTTGCCATACCTCGCTTCGTTTCCGAGATATTTGCAGATTTATCTCAAGGGAAGGGGCCTGACGGACATATTTCGAGATATTTCTTCTTCTTGTTGTTCTTCTTCTGCACAGCTAAGCTGGAAGTGGCATTTGCAGCTCGCAATAGTGCAGAGTTATCTCAAAGAAAGGGGCCACGGTGTTTCTGTATCTCTATTATGTTGGTGCGGCTTCGGAACTTTTAAATATCTCGATATATCTCGAAAACTACGCTTCTGATCAAAAAATATCATAGAACATAAATTGTAGGAAACATAATTCTCTACAAAAAAGGTCTGTTAACATTTTGCCATAGCTCGCTTCGTTTCCGAGATATTTGCAGATATATCTCAAGGGAAGGGGCCTGACGGACATATTTCGAGATATTTCTTCTTCTTGTTGTTCTTCTTCTGCACAGCTAAGCTGGAAGTGGCATCTGCGGCTCGCACTAGTGCAGAGTTATCTCAAAGAAAGGGGCCACGGTGTTTCTGTATCTCTATTATGTTGGTGCGGCTTCGGAACTTTTAAATATCTCGATATATCTCGAAAACTACGCTTCTGATCAAAAAATATCGTAGAACATAAATTGTAGGAAACATAATTCTCTACAAAAAACGTCTCTTAACGTTTTGCCATAGCTCGCTTCGTTTCCGAGATATTTGCAGATATATCTCAAGGGAGGGGGCCTGACGGACATATTTCGAGATATTTCTTCTTCTTGTTGTTCTTCTTCTGCACAGCTAAGCTGGAAGTGGCATGTGCAGCTCGCAATAGTGCAGAGTTATCTCAAAGAAAGGGGCCACGGTGTTTCTGTATCTCTATTATGTTGGTGCGGCTTCGGAACTTTTAAATATCTTGATATATCTCGAGAACTACGCATCTGATCAAAGAATATCATACAACATAAAAAGTAGGAAACTTAATTCTCTACAAAAAAGGTCTCTTAACATTTTGCCATACCTCGCTTCGTTTCCGAGATATTTGCAGATTTATCTCAAGGGAAGGGGCCTGACGGACATATTTCGAGATATTTCTTCTTCTTGTTGTTCTTCTTCTGCACAGCTAAGCTGGAAGTGGCATTTGCAGCTCGCAATAGTGCAGAGTTATCTCAAAGAAAGGGGCCACGGTGTTTCTGTATCTCTATTATGTTGGTGCGGCTTCGGAACTTTTAAATATCTTGATATATCTCGAGACCTACGCATCTGATCAAAAAATATCATAAAACATAAAAAGTAGGAAACTTAATTCTCTACAAAAAAGGTCTCTTAACATTTTGCCATAGCTCGCTTCGTTTCCGAGATATTTGCAGATTTATCTCAAGGGAAGGGGCCTGACGGACATATTTCGAGATATTTCTTCTTCTTGTTGTCCTTCTTCTGCACAGCTAAACTGGAAGTGGCATTTCCAGCTCGCAATAGTGCAGAGTTATCTCAAAGAAAGGGGCCACGGTGTTTCTGTATCTCTATTATGTTGGTGCGGTTTCGGAACTTTTAAATATCTTGATATATCTCGAGAACTACGCATCTGATCAAAAAATATCATAGAACATAAAAAGTAGGAAACTTAATTCTCTACAAATAAGGTCTCTTAACATTTTGCCATAGCTCGCTTCATTTCCGAGATATTTGCAGATTTATCTCAAGGGAAGGGGCCTGACGGACATATTTCGAGATATTTCTTCTTCTTGTTGTTCTTCTTCTGCACAGCTAAGCTGGAAGTGGCATTTGCAGCTCGCAATAGTGCAGAGTTATCTCAAAGAAAGGGGCCACGGTGTTTCTGTATCTCTATTATGTTGGTGCGGCTTCGGAACTTTTAAATATCTTGATATATCTCGAGAACTACGCATCTGATCAAAAAATATCATAGAACATAAAAAGTAGGACACTTAATTCTCTACAAAAAAGGTCTCTTAACATTTTGCCATAGCTCGCTTCGTTTCCGAGATATTTGCAGATATATCTCAAGGGAAGGGGCCTGACGGACATATTTCGAGATATTTCTTCTTCTTGTTGGTCTTCTTCTGCACAGCTAAACTGGAAGTGGCATTTCCAGCTCGCAATAGTGCAGAGTTATCTCAAAGAAAGGGGCCACGGTGTTTCTGTATCTCTATTATGTTGGTGCAGCTTCGGAACTTTTAAATATCTCGATATATCTCGATAACTACGCTTCTGATCAAAAAATATCATAGAACGTAAATTGTAGGAAACATAATTCTCTACAAAAAAGGTCTCTTAACATTTTGCCATAGCTCGATTCGTTTCCGAGATATTTGCAGATATATCTCAAGGGAAGGGGCCTGACGGACATATTTCGAGATATTTCTTCTTCTTGTTGTTCTTCTTCTGCACAGCTAAGCTGGAAGTGGCATTTGCGGATCGCACTAGTGCAGAGTTATCTCAAAGAAAGGGGCCACGGTGTTTCTGTACCTCTATTATGTTGGTGCGGCTTCGGAACTTTTAAATATCTCGATATATCTCGAAAACTACGCTTCTGATCAAAAAATATCATAGAACATAAATTGTAGGAAACATAATTCCCTACAAAAAAGGTCTCTTAACATTTTGCCATAGCTCGCTTGGTTTCCGAGATATTTGCAGATTTATCTCAAGGGAAGGGGCCTGACGGACATATTTCGAGATATTTCTTCTTCTTGTTGTTCTTCTTTTGCACAGCTAAACTGGAAGTGGCATTTCCAGCTCGCAATAGTGCAGACCTATCTCAAAGAAAGGGGCCACGGTGTTTCTGTATCTCTATTATGTTGGTGCGGCTTCGGAACTTTTAAATATCTTGATATATCTCGAGAACTACGCATCTGATCAAAAAATATCATAGAACATAAATTGTAGGAAACATAATTCTCTACAAAAAACGTCTCTTAACATTTTGCCATAGCTCGCTTCGTTTCCGAGATATTTGCAGATTCAGCTCAAAGGAACGGGCCTGACGGACATATTTCGAGATATTTCTTCTTCTTGTTGTTCTTCTTCTGCACAGCTAAGCTGGAAGTGGCATTTGCAGCTCGCAATAGTGCAGAGTTATCTCAAAGAAAGGGGCCACGGTGTTTCTGTACCTCTATTATGTTGGTGCGGCTTCGGAACTTTTAAATATCTCGATATATCTCGAAAACTACGTTTCTGATCAAAAAATATCATATAACATAAATTGTAGGAAACATAATTCTCTACAAAAAAGGTCTCTTAACATTTTGCCATAGCTCGCTTTGTTTCCGAGATATTTGCAGATTCAGCTCAAAGGAACGGGCCTGACGGACATATTTCGAGATATTTCTTCTTCTTGTTGTTCTTCTTCTGCACAGCTAAGCTGGAAGTGGAATTTGCAGCTCGCAATAGTGCAGAGTTATCTCAAAGAAAGGGGCCACGGTGTTTCTGTATTTCTATTATGTTGGTGCGGCTTCGGAACTTTTAAATATCTTGATATATCTCGAGAACTACGCATCTGATCAAAAAATATCATTGAACATAAAAAGTAGGAAACTTAATTCTCTACAAAAAAGGTCTCTTAACATTTTGCCATAGCTCGCTTGGTTTCCGAGATATTTGCAGATTTATCTCAAGGGAAGGGGCCTGACGGACATATTTCGAGATATTTCTTCTTCTTGTTGTTCTTCTTTTGCACAGCTAAACTGGAAGTGGCATTTCCAGCTCGCAATAGTGCAGAGCTATCTCAAAGAAAGGGGCCACGGTGTTTCTGAATCTCTATTATTTTGGTGCGGCTTCGGAACTTTTAAATATCTCGGTATATCTCGAAAACTACGCTTCTGATCAAAAAATATCATAGAACATAAATTGTAGGAAACATAATTCTCTACAAAAAACGTCTCTTAACATTTTGCCATAGCTCGCTTCGTTTCCGAGATATTTGCAGATTCAGCTCAAAGGAACGGGCCTGACGGACATATTTCGAGATATTTCTTCTTCTTGTTGTTCTTCTTCTGCACAGCTAAGCTGGAAGTGGCATTTGCAGCTCGCAATAGTGCAGAGTTATCTCAAAGAAAGGGGCCACGGTGTTTCTGTACCTCTATTATGTTGGTGCGGCTTCGGAACTTTTAAATATCTCGATATATCTCGAAAACTACGTTTCTGATCAAAAAATATCATATAACATAAATTGTAGGAAACATAATTCTCTACAAAAAAGGTCTCTTAACATTTTGCCATAGCTCGCTTTGTTTCCGAGATATTTGCAGATTCAGCTCAAAGGAACGGGCCTGACGGACATATTTCGAGATATTTCTTCTTCTTGTTGTTCTTCTTCTGCACAGCTAAGCCGGAAGTGGCATTTACAGCTCGCAATAGTGCAGAGTTATCTCAAAGAAAGGGGCCACGGTGTTTCTGTATCTCTATTATGTTGGTGCGGCTTCGGAACTTTTAAATATCTTGATATATCTCGAGAACTACGCATCTGATCAAAAAATATCATAGAATATAAAAAGTAGGAAACTTAATTCTCTACAAAAAAGGTCTGTTAACATTTTGCCATAGCTCGCTTCGTTTCCGAGATATTTGCAGATGTATCTCAAGGGAAGGGGCCTGACGGACATATTTCGAGATATTTCTTCTTCTTGTTATTCTTCTTCTGCACAGCTAAGCCGGAAGTGGCATTTACAGCTCGCAATAGTGCAGAGTTATCTCAAAGAAAGGGGCCACGGTGTTTCTGTATCTCTATTATGTTGGTGCGGCTTCGGAACTTTTAAATATCTTGATATATCTCGAGAACTACGCATCTGATCAAAAAATATCATAGAACATAAAAAGTAGGAAACTTAATTCTCTACAAAAAAGGTCTCTTAACATTTTGCCATAGCTCGCTTCGTTTCCGAGATATTTGCAGATTTATCTCAAGGGAAGGGGCCTGACGGACATATTTCGAGATATTTCTCCTTCTTGTTGTTCTTCTTCTGCACAGCTAAACTGGAAGTGGCATTTCCAGCTCGCAATAGTGCAGAGCTATCTCAAAGAAAGGGGCCACGGTGTTTCTGAATCTCTATTATGTTGGTGCGGCTTCGGAACTTTTAAATATCTCGATATATCTCGATAACTACGCTTCTGATCAAAAAATATCGTAGAACATAAATTGTAGCAACCATAATTCTCTACAAAAAACGTCTCTTAACGTTTTGCCATAGCTCGCTTCGTTTCCGAGATATTTGCAGATTTATCTCAAGGGAAGGGGCCTGACGGACATATTTCGAGATATTTCTTCTTCTTGTTGTTCTTCTTCTGCACAGCTAAGCTGGAAGTGGCATTTGCAGCTCGCAATAGTGCAGAGTTATCTCAAAGAAAGGGGCCACGGTGTTTCTGTATCTCTATTATGTTGGTGCGGCTTCGGAACTTTTAAATATCTTGATATATCTCGAGAACTACGCATCTGATCAAAAAATATCATAGAACATAAAACGTAGGAAACTTAATTCTCTACAAAAAAGGTCTGTTAACATTTTGCCATAGCTGGCTTCGTTTCCGAGATATTTGCAGATTTATCTCAAGGAAAGGGGCCTGACGGACATATTTCGAGATATTTCTTCTTCTTGTTGTTCTTCTTCTGCACAGCTAAGCTGGAAGTGGCATTTGCGGATCGCACTAGTGCAGAGTTATCTCAAAGAAAGGGGCCACGGTGTTTCTGTACCTCTATTACGTTGGTGCGGCTTCGGAACTTTTAAATATCTCGATATATCTCGAAAACTACGCTTCTGATCAAAAAATATCATAGAACATAAATTGTAGGAAACATAATTCTCTACAAAAAAGGTCTGTTAACATTTTGCCATACCTCGCTTCGTTTCCGAGATATTTGCAGATTTATCTCAAGGGAAGGGGCCTGACGGACATATTTCGAGATATTTCTTCTTCTTGTTGTTCTTCTTCTGCACAGCTAAGCTGGAAGTGGCATTTGCAGCTCGCAATAGTGCAGAGTTATCTCAAAGAAAGGGGCCACGGTGTTTCTGTATCTCTATTATGTTGGTGCGGCTTCGGAACTTTTAAATATCTTGATATATCTCGAGAACTACGCATCTGATCAAAGAATATCATACAACATAAAAAGTAGGAAACTTAATTCTCTACAAAAAAGGTCTCTTAACATTTTGCCATACCTCGCTTCGTTTCCGAGATATTTGCAGATTTATCTCAAGGGAACGGGCCTGACGGACATATTTCGAGATATTTCTTCTTCTTGTTGTTCTTCTTCTGCACAGCTAAGCTGGAAGTGGCATTTGCAGCTCGCAATAGTGCAGAGTTATCTCAAAGAAAGGGGCCACGGTGTTTCTGTATCTCTATTATGTTGGTGCGGCTTCGGAACTTTTAAATATCTCGATATATCTCGAAAACTACGCTTCTGATCAAAAAATATCATAGAACATAAATTGTAGGAAACATAATTCTCTACAAAAAAGGTCTGTTAACATTTTGCCATAGCTCGCTTCGTTTCCGAGATATTTGCAGATATATCTCAAGGGAAGGGGCCTGACGGACATATTTCGAGATATTTCTTCTTCTTGTTGTTCTTCTTCTGCACAGCTAAGCTGGAAGTGGCATTTGCGGCTCGCACTAGTGCAGAGTTATCTCAAAGAAAGGGGCCACGGTGTTTCTGTATCTCTATTATGTTGGTGCGGCTTCGGAACTTTTAAATATCTCGATATATCTCGAAAACTACGCTTCTGATCAAAAAATATCGTAGAACATAAATTGTAGGAAACATAATTCTCTACAAAAAACGTCTCTTAACGTTTTGCCATAGCTCGCTTCGTTTCCGAGATATTTGCAGATATATCTCAAGGGAGGGGGTCTGACGGACATATTTCGAGATATTTCTTCTTCTTGTTGTTCTTCTTCTGCACAGCTAAGCTGGAAGTGGCATGTGCAGCTCGCAATAGTGCAGAGTTATCTCAAAGAAAGGGGCCACGGTGTTTCTGTATCTCTATTATGTTGGTGCGGCTTCGGAACTTTTAAATATCTTGATATATCTCGAGAACTACGCATCTGATCAAAGAATATCATACAACATAAAAAGTAGGAAACTTAATTCTCTACAAAAAAGGTCTCTTAACATTTTGCCATACCTCGCTTCGTTTCCGAGATATTTGCAGATTTATCTCAAGGGAAGGGGCCTGACGGACATATTTCGAGATATTTCTTCTTCTTGTTGTTCTTCTTCTGCACAGCTAAGCTGGAAGTGGCATTTGCAGCTCGCAATAGTGCAGAGTTATCTCAAAGAAAGGGGCCACGGTGTTTCTGTATCTCTATTATGTTGGTGCGGCTTCGGAACTTTTAAATATCTTGATATATCTCGAGACCTACGCATCTGATCAAAAAATATCATAAAACATAAAAAGTAGGAAACTTAATTCTCTACAAAAAAGGTCTCTTAACATTTTGCCATAGCTCGCTTCGTTTCCGAGATATTTGCAGATTTATCTCAAGGGAAGGGGCCTGACGGACATATTTCGAGATATTTCTTCTTCTTGTTGTTCTTCTTCTGCACAGCTAAACTGGAAGTGGCATTTCCAGCTCGCAATAGTGCAGAGTTATCTCAAAGAAAGGGGCCACGGTGTTTCTGTATCTCTATTATGTTGGTGCGGTTTCGGAACTTTTAAATATCTTGATATATCTCGAGAACTACGCATCTGATCAAAAAATATCATAGAACATAAAAAGTAGGAAACTTAATTCTCTACAAATAAGGTCTCTTAACATTTTGCCATAGCTCGCTTCATTTCCGAGATATTTGCAGATTTATCTCAAGGGAAGGGGCCTGACGGACATATTTCGAGATATTTCTTCTTCTTGTTGTTCTTCTTCTGCACAGCTAAGCTGGAAGTGGCATTTGCAGCTCGCAATAGTGCAGAGTTATCTCAAAGAAAGGGGCCACGGTGTTTCTGTATCTCTATTATGTTGGTGCGGCTTCGGAACTTTTAAATATCTTGATATATCTCGAGAACTACGCATCTGATCAAAAAATATCATAGAACATAAAAAGTAGGAAACTTAATTCTCTACAAAAAAGGTCTCTTAACATTTTGCCATAGCTCGCTTCGTTTCCGAGATATTTGCAGATATATCTCAAGGGAAGGGGCCTGACGGACATATTTCGAGATATTTCTTCTTCTTGTTGGTCTTCTTCTGCACAGCTAAACTGGAAGTGGCATTTCCAGCTCGCAATAGTGCAGAGTTATCTCAAAGAAAGGGGCCACGGTGTTTCTGTATCTCTATTATGTTGGTGCAGCTTCGGAACTTTTAAATATCTCGATATATCTCGATAACTACGCTTCTGATCAAAAAATATCATAGAACGTAAATTGTAGGAAACATAATTCTCTACAAAAAAGGTCTCTTAACATTTTGCCATAGCTCGCTTCGTTTCCGAGATATTTGCAGATATATCTCAAGGGAAGGGGCCTGACGGACATATTTCGAGATATTTCTTCTTCTTGTTGTTCTTCTTCTGCACAGCTAAGCTGGAAGTGGCATTTGCGGATCGCACTAGTGCAGAGTTATCTCAAAGAAAGGGGCCACGGTGTTTCTGTACCTCTATTATGTTGGTGCGGCTTCGGAACTTTTAAATATCTCGATATATCTCGAAAACTACGCTTCTGATCAAAAAATATCATAGAACATAAATTGTAGGAAACATAATTCCCTACAAAAAAGGTCTCTAAACATTTTGCCATAGCTCGCTTCGTTTCCGAGATATTTGCAGATTTATCTCAAGGGAAGGTACCTGACGGACATATTTCGAGATATTTCTTCTTCTTGTTGTTCTTCTTCTGCACAGCTAAGCTGGAAGTGGCATTTGCGGCTCGCACTAGTGCAGAGTTATCTCAAAGAAAGGGGCCACGGTGTTTCTGTATCTCTATTATGTTGGTGCGGTTTCGGAACTTTTAAATATCTTGATATATCTCGAGAACTACGCATCTGATCAAAAAATATCATAGAACATAAAAAGTAGGAAACTTAATTCTCTACAAAAAAGGTCTCTAAAGATTTTGCCATAGCTCGCTTCGTTTCCGAGATATTTGCAGATTTATCTCAAGGGAAGGGGCCTGACGGACATATTTCGAGATATTTCTTCTTCTTGTTGTTCTTCTTCTGCACAGCTAAGCTGGAAGTGGCATTTGCGGTTCGCACTAGTGCAGAGTTATCTCAAAGAAAGGGGCCACGGTGTTTCTGTATCTCTATTATGTTGATGCGGCTTCGGAACTTTTAAATATCTTGATATATCTCGAAAACTACGCGTCTGATCAAAAAATATCATAGAGCATAAAAAGTAGGAAACTTAATTCTCTACAAAAAAGGTCTCTTAACATTTTGCCATAGCTCGCTTCGTTTCCGAGATATTTGCAGATATATCTCAAGGGAAGGGGCCTGACGGACATATTTCGAGATATTTCTTCTTCTTGTTGTTCTTCTTCTGCACAGCTAAGCTGGAAGTGGCATTTGCAGCTCGCAATAGTGCAGAGTTATCTCAAAGAAAGGGGCCACGGTGTTTCTGTATCTCTATTATGTTGGTGCGGCTTCGGAACTTTTAAATATCTTGATATATCTCGAGAACTACGCATCTGATCAAAAAATATCATAGAACATAAAAAGTAGGAAACTTAATTCTCTACAAAAAAGGTCTCTTAACATTTTGCCATAGCTCGCTTCGTTTCCGAGATATTTGGAGATATATCTCAAGGGAAGGGGCCTGACGGACATATTTCGAGATATTTCTTCTTCTTGTTGTTCTTCTTCTGCACAGCTAAGCCGGAAGTGGCATTTGCGGCTCGCACTAGTGCAGAGTTATCTCAAAGAAAGGGGCCACGGTGTTTCTGTATCTCTATTATGTTGGTGCGGCTTCGGAACTTTTAAATATCTCGATATATCTCGATAACTACGCTTCTGATCAAAGAATATCATACAACATAAATTGTAGGAAACATAATTCTCTACAAAAAAGGTCTCTTAACATTTTGCCATAGCTCGCTTCGTTTCCGAGATATTTGCAGATATATCTCAAGGGAAGGGGCCTGACGGACATATTTCGAGATATTTCTTCTTCTTGTTGTTCTTCTTCTGCACAGCTAAGCCGGAAGTGGCATTTGCGGCTCGCACTAGTGCAGAGTTATCTCAAAGAAAGGGGCCACGGTGTTTCTGTATCTCTATTATGTTGGTGCGGCTTCGGAACTTTTAAATATCTCGATATATCTCGATAACTACGCTTCTGATCAAAGAATATCATACAACATAAATTGTAGGAAACATAATTCTCTACAAAAAAGGTCTCTTAACATTTTGCCATAGCTCGCTTCGTTTCCGAGATATTTGCAGATGTATCTCAAGGGAAGGGGCCTGACGGACATATTTCGAGATATTTCTTCTTCTTGTTGTTCTTCTTCTGCACAGCTAAACTGGAAGTGGCATTTGCAGCTCGCAGTAGTGCAGAGTTATCTCAAAGAAAGGGGCCACGGTGTTTCTGTATCTCTATTATGTTGGTGCGGCTTCGGAACTTTTAAATATCTTGATATATCTCGAGAACTACGCATCTGATCAAAGAATATCATAGAATATAAAAAGTAGGAAACTTAATTTTCTACTAAAAAGGTCTCTTAACATTTTGCCATAGCTCGCTTCGTTTCCGAGATATTTGCAGATATATCTCAAGGGAAGGGGCCTGACGGACATATTTCGAGATATTTCTTCTTCTTGTTGTTCTTCTTCTGCACAGCTAAGCTGGAAGTGGCATTTGCAGCTCGCAATAGTGCAGAGTTATCTCAAAGAAAGGGGCCACGGTGTTTCTGTATCTCTATTATGTTGGTGCGGCTTCGGAACTTTTAAATATCTTGATATATCTCGAGAACTACGCATCTGATCAAAAAATATCATAAAACATAAAAAGTAGGAAACTTAATTCTCTACAAAAAAGGTCTCTTAACATTTTGCCATAGCTCGCTTCGTTTCCGAGATATTTGCAGATTTATCTCAAGGGAAGGGGCCTGACGGACATATTTCGAGATATTTCTTCTTCTTGTTCTTCTTCTGCACAGCTAAGCTGGAAGTGGCATTTGCGGTTCGCACTAGTGCAGAGTTATCTCAAAGAAAGGGGCCACGGTGTTTCTGTATCTCTATTATGTTGGTGCGGCTTCGGAACTTTTAAATATCTTGATATATCTCGAAAACTACGCGTCTGATCAAAAAATATCATAGAACATAAAAAGTAGAAAACTTAATTCTCTACAAAAAAGGTCTCTTAACATTTTGCCATAGCTCGCTTCGTTTCCGAGATATTTGCAGATATATCTCAAGGGAAGGGGCCTGACGGACATATTTCGAGATATTTCTTCTTCTTGTTGTTCTTCTTCTGCACAGCTAAGCTGGAAGTGGCATTTGCAGCTCGCAATAGTGCAGAGTTATCTCAAAGAAAGGGGCCACGGTGTTTCTGTATCTCTATTATGTTGGTGCGGCTTCGGAACTTTTAAATATCTTGATATATCTCGAGAACTACGCATCTGATCAAAAAATATTATAGAACATAAATTGTAGGAAACATAATCCTCTACAAAAAAGGTCTCTTAACATTTTGCCATAGCTCGCTTCGTTTCCGAGATATTTGCAGATTTATCTCAAGGGAAGGGGCCTAACGGACATATTTCGAGATATTTCTTCTTCTTGTTGTTCTTCTTCTGCACAGCTAAGCTGGAAGTGGCATTTGCGGCTCGCACTAGTGCAGAGTTATCTCAAAGAAAGGGGCCACGGTGTTTCTGTATCTCTATTATGTTGGTGCAGCTTCGGAACTTTTCAATATCTCGATATATCTCGAAAACTACGCGTCTGATCAAAAAATATCATAGAACATAAATTGTAGGAAACATAATTCTCTACAAAAAAGGTCTCTTAACATTTTGCCATAGCTCGCTTCGTTTCCGAGATATTTGCAGATTTATCTCAAGGGAAGGGGCCTGACGGACATATTTCGAGATATTTCTTCTTCTTGTTGTTCTTCTTCTGCACAGCTAAGCTGGAAGTGGCATTTGCGGTTCGCACTAGTGCAGAGTTATCTCAAAGAAAGGGGCCACGGTGTTTCTGTATCTCTATTATGTTGGTGCGGCTTCGGAACTTTTAAATATCTTGATATATCTCGAGAACTACGCATCTGATCAAAAAATATCATACAACATAAATTGTAGGAAACATAATTCTCTACAAAAAAGGTCTCGTAACATTTTGCCATAGCTCGCTTCGCTTCCGAGATATTTGCAGATTTATCTCAAGGGAAGGGGCCTGACGGACATATTTCGAGATATTTCTTCTTCTTGTTGTTCTTCTTCTGCACAGCTAAGCTGGAAGTGGCATTTGCGGCTCGCACTAGTGCAGAGTTATCTCAAAGAAAGGGGCCACGGTGTTTCTGTATCTCTATTATGTTGGTGCAGCTTCGGAACTTTTCAATATCTCGATATATCTCGAAAGCTACGCGTCTGATCAAAAAATATCATAGAACATAAATTGTAGGAAACATAATTCTCTACAAAAAAGGTCTCTTAACATTTTGCCATAGCTCGCTTCGTTTCCGAGATATTTGCAGATTTATCTCAAGGGAAGGGGCCTGACGGACATATTTCGAGATATTTCTTCTTCTTGTTGTTCTTCTTCTGCACAGCTAAGCTGGAAGTGGCATTTGCAGCTCGCAATAGTGCAGAGTTATCTCAAAGAAAGGGGCCACGGTGTTTCTGTATCTCTATTATGTTGGTGCGGCTTCGGAACTTTTAAATATCTTGATATATCTCGAGAACTACGCATCTGATCAAAAAATATCATAGAACATAAAAAGTAGGAAACTTAATTCTCTACAAAAAAGGTCTCTTAACATTTTGCCATAGCTCGCTTCGTTTCCGAGATATTTGCAGATTTATCTCAAGGGAAGGGGCCTGACGGACATATTTCGAGATATTTCTTCTTCTTGTTGTTCTTCTTCTGCACAGCTAAGCTGGAAGTGGCATTTGCGGTTCGCACTAGTGCAGAGTTATCTCAAAGAAAGGGGCCACGGTGTTTCTGTATCTCTATTATGTTGGTGCGGCTTCGGAACTTTTAAATATCTTGATATATCTCGAGAACTACGCATCTGATCAAAAAATATCATACAACATAAATTGTAGGAAACATAATTCTCTACAAAAAAGGTCTCTTAACATTTTGCCATAGCTCGCTTCGCTTCCGAGATATTTGCAGATTTATCTCAAGGGAAGGGGCCTGACGGACATATTTCGAGATATTTCTTCTTCTTGTTGTTCTTCTTCTGCACAGCTAAGCTGGAAGTGGCATTTACAGCTCGCAATAGTGCAGAGTTATCTCAAAGAAAGGGGCCACGGTGTTTCTGTATCTCTATTATGTTGGTGCGGCTTCGGAACTTTTAAATATCTTGATATATCTCGAGAACTACGCATCTGATCAAAAAATATCATAGAACATAAAAAGTAGGAAACTTAATTCTCTACAAAAAAGGTCTCTTAACATTTTGCCATAGCTCGCTTCGTTACCGAGATATTTGCAGATATATCTCAAGGGAAGGGGCCTGACGGACATATTTCGAGATATTTCTTCTTCTTGTTGTTCTTCTTCTGCACAGCTAAGCCGGAAGTGGCATTTACAGCTCGCAATAGTGCAGAGTTATCTCAAAGAAAGGGGCCACGGTGTTTCTGTATCTCTATTATGTTGGTGCGGCTTCGGAACTTTTAAATATCTTGATATATCTCGAGAACTACGCATCTGATCAAAAAATATCATCGAAGATAAAAAGTAGGAAACTTAATTCTCTACAAAAAAGGTCTCTTAACATTTTGCCATAGCTCGCTTCGTTTCCGAGATATTTGCAGATATATCTCAAGGGAAGGGGCCTGACGGACATATTTCGAGATATTTCTTCTTCTTGTTGTTCTTCTTCTGCACAGCTAAGCTGGAAGTGGCATTTGCAGCTCGCAATAGTGCAGAGTTATCTCAAAGAAAGGGGCCACGGTGTTTCTGTATCTCTATTATGTTGGTGCGGCTTCGGAACTTTTAAATATCTGAATATATCTCGAGAACTACGCATCTGATCAAAAAATATCATAGAACATAAAAAGCAGGAAACTTAATTCTCTACAAAGAAGGTCTCTTAACATTTTGCCATAGCTCGCTTCGTTTCCGAGATATTTCCAGATATATCTCAAGGGAAGGGGCCTGACGGACATATTTCGAGATATTTCTTCTTCTTGTTGTTCTTCTTCTGCACAGCTAAGCCGGAAGTGGCATTTACAGCTCGCAATAGTGCAGAGTTATCTCAAAGAAAGGGGCCACGGTGTTTCTGTATCTCTATTATGTTGGTGCGGCTTCGGAACTTTTAAATATCTTGATATATCTCGAGAACTACGCATCTGATCAAAAAATATCATAGAACATAAAAAGTAGGAAACTTAATTCTCTACAAAAAAGGTCTCTTAACATTTTGCCATAGCTCGCTTCGTTTCCGAGATATTTGCAGATATATCTCAAGGAAAGGGGCCTGACGGACATATTTCGAGATATTTCTTCTTCTTGTTGTTCTTCTTCTGCACAGCTAAACTGGAAGTGGCATTTGCAGCTCGCAATAGTGCAGAGTTATCTCAAAGAAAGGGGCCACGGTGTTTCTGTATCTCTATTATGTTGGTGCGGCTTCGGAACTTTTAAATATCTTGATATATTTCGAGAACTACGCATCTGATCAAAAAATATCATAGAACATAAAAAGTAGGAAACTTAATTCTCTACAAAAAAGGTCTCTTAACATTTTGCCATAGCTCGCTTCGTTTCCGAGATATTTGCAGATTTATCTCAAGGGAATGGGCCTGACGGACATATTTCGAGATATTTCTTCTTCTTGTTGTTCTTCTTCTGCACAGCTAAGCTGGAGGTGGCATTTGCGGTTCGCACTAGTGCAGAGTTATCTCAAAGAAAGGGGCCACGGTGTTTCTGTATCTCTATTATGTTGGTGCGGCTTCGGAACTTTTAAATTTCTTGATATATCTCGAGAACTACGCATCTGATCAAAAAATATCATAGAACATAAAAAGTAGGAAACTTAATTCTCTACAAAAAAGGTCTCTTAACATTTTGCCATAGCTCGCTTCGTTACCGAGATATTTGCAGATATATCTCAAGGGAAGGGGCCTGACGGACATATTTCGAGATATTTCTTCTTCTTGTTGTTCTTCTTCTGCACAGCTAAGCCGGAAGTGGCATTTACAGCTCGCAATAGTGCAGAGTTGTCTCAAAGAAAGGGGCCACGGTGTTTCTGTATCTCTATTATGTTGGTGCGGCTTCGGAACTTTTAAATATCTTGATATATCTCGAGAACTACGCATCTGATCAAAAAATATCATCGAAGATAAAAAGTAGGAAACTTAATTCTCTACAAAAAAGGTCTCTTAACATTTTGCCATAGCTCGCTTCGTTTCCGAGATATTTGCAGATATATCTCAAGGGAAGGGGCCTGACGGACATATTTCGAGATATTTCTTCTTCTTGTTGTTCTTCTTCTGCACAGCTAAGCTGGAAGTGGCATTTGCAGCTCGCAATAGTGCAGAGTTATCTCAAAGAAAGGGGCCACGGTGTTTCTGTATCTCTATTATGTTGGTGCGGCTTCGGAACTTTTAAATATCTTGATATATCTCGAGAACTACGCATCTGATCAAAAAATATCATAGAACATAAAAAGCAGGAAACTTAATTCTCTACAAAGAAGGTCTCTTAACATTTTGCCATAGCTCGCTTCGTTTCCGAGATATTTGCAGATTTATCTCAAGGGAAGGGGCCTGACGGACATATTTCGAGATATTTCTTCTTCTTGTTGTTCTTCTTCTGCACAGCTAAGCTGGAAGTGGCATTTGCGGTTCGCACTAGTGCAGAGTTATCTCAAAGAAAGGGGCCACGGTGTTTCTGTATCTCTATTATGTTGGTGCGGCTTCGGAACTTTTAAATATCTTGATATATCTCGAGAACTACGCATCTGATCAAAAAATATCATAGAACATAAATTGTAGGAAACATAATTCTCTACAAAAAAGGTCGCTTAACATTTTGCCATAGCTCGCTTCGTTTCCGAGATTTTTGCAGATTTATCTCAAGGGAAGGGGCCTGACGGACATATTTCGAGATATTTCTTCTTCTTGTTGTTCTTCTTCTGCACAGCTAAGCTGGAAGTGGCATTTGCGGCTCGCACTAGTGCAGAGTTATCTCAAAGAAAGGGGCCACGGTGTTTCTGTATCTCTATTATGTTGGTGCAGCTTCGGAACTTTTAAATATCTCGATATATCTCGAAAACTACGCGTCGGATCAAAAAATATCATAGAACATAAATTGTAGGAAACATAATTCTCTACAAAAAAGGTCTCTTAACATTTTGCCATAGCTCGCTTCGTTTCCGAGATATTTGCAGATTTATCTCAAGGGAAGGGGCCTGACGGACATATTTCGAGATATTTCTTCTTCTTGTTGTTCTTCTTCTGCACAGCTAAGCTGGAAGTGGCATTTGCAACTCGCAATAGTGCAGAGTTATCTCAAAGAAAGGGGCCACGGTGTTTCTGTACCTCTATTATGTTGGTGCGGCTTCGGAACTTTTAAATATCTCGATATATCTCGAAAACTACGCTTCTGATCAAAAAATATCATAGAACATAAATTGTAGGAAACATAATTCTCTACAAAAAAGGTCTCTTAACATTTTGCCATAGCTCGCTTCGTTTCCGAGATATTTGCAGATTTATCTCAAGGGAAGGGGCCTAACGGACATATTTCGAGATATTTCTTCTTCTTGTTGTTCTTCTTCTGCACAGCTAAGCTGGAAGTGGCATTTGCGGCTCGCACTAGTGCAGAGTTATCTCAAAGAAAGGGGCCACGGTGTTTCTGTATCTCTATTATGTTGGTGCAGCTTCGGAACTTTTAAATATCTCGATATATCTCGAAAACTACGCGTCTGATCAAAAAATATCATAGAACATAAATTGTAGGAAACATAATTCTCTACAAAAAAGGTCTCTTAACATTTTGCCATAGCTCGCTTCGTTTCCGAGATATTTGCAGATATATCTCAAGGGAAGGGGCCTGACGGACATATTTCGAGATATTTCTTCTTCTTGTTGTTCTTCTTCTGCACAGCTAAGCCGGAAGTGGCATTTACAGCTCGCAATAGTGCAGAGTTATCTCAAAGAAAGGGGCCACGGTGTTTCTGTATCTCTATTATGTTGGTGCGGCTTCGGAACTTTTAAATATCTTGATATATCTCGAGAACTACGCATCTGATCAAAAAATATCATCGAAGATAAAAAGTAGGAAACTTAATTCTCTACAAAAAAGGTCTCTTAACATTTTGCCATAGCTCGCTTCGTTTCCGAGATATTTGCAGATATATCTCAAGGGAAGGGGCCTGACGGACATATTTCGAGATATTTCTTCTTCTTGTTGTTCTTCTTCTGCACAGCTAAGCTGGAAGTGGCATTTGCAGCTCGCAATAGTGCAGAGTTATCTCAAAGAAAGGGGCCACGGTGTTTCTGTATCTCTATTATGTTGGTGCGGCTTCGGAACTTTTAAATATCTGAATATATCTCGAGAACTACGCATCTGATCAAAAAATATCATAGAACATAAAAAGCAGGAAACTTAATTCTCTACAAAGAAGGTCTCTTAACATTTTGCCATAGCTCGCTTCGTTTCCGAGATATTTCCAGATATATCTCAAGGGAAGGGGCCTGACGGACATATTTCGAGATATTTCTTCTTCTTGTTGTTCTTCTTCTGCACAGCTAAGCCGGAAGTGGCATTTACAGCTCGCAATAGTGCAGAGTTATCTCAAAGAAAGGGGCCACGGTGTTTCTGTATCTCTATTATGTTGGTGCGGCTTCGGAACTTTTAAATATCTTGATATATCTCGAGAACTACGCATCTGATCAAAAAATATCATAGAACATAAAAAGTAGGAAACTTAATTCTCTACAAAAAAGGTCTCTTAACATTTTGCCATAGCTCGCTTCGTTTCCGAGATATTTGCAGATTTATCTCAAGGGAATGGGCCTGACGGACATATTTCGAGATATTTCTTCTTCTTGTTGTTCTTCTTCTGCACAGCTAAGCTGGAGGTGGCATTTGCGGTTCGCACTAGTGCAGAGTTATCTCAAAGAAAGGGGCCACGGTGTTTCTGTATCTCTATTATGTTGGTGCGGCTTCGGAACTTTTAAATTTCTTGATATATCTCGAGAACTACGCATCTGATCAAAAAATATCATAGAACATAAAAAGTAGGAAACTTAATTCTCTACAAAAAAGGTCTCTTAACATTTTGCCATAGCTCGCTTCGTTACCGAGATATTTGCAGATATATCTCAAGGGAAGGGGCCTGACGGACATATTTCGAGATATTTCTTCTTCTTGTTGTTCTTCTTCTGCACAGCTAAGCCGGAAGTGGCATTTACAGCTCGCAATAGTGCAGAGTTATCTCAAAGAAAGGGGCCACGGTGTTTCTGTATCTCTATTATGTTGGTGCGGCTTCGGAACTTTTAAATATCTTGATATATCTCGAGAACTACGCATCTGATCAAAAAATATCATCGAAGATAAAAAGTAGGAAACTTAATTCTCTACAAAAAAGGTCTCTTAACATTTTGCCATAGCTCGCTTCGTTTCCGAGATATTTGCAGATATATCTCAAGGGAAGGGGCCTGACGGACATATTTCGAGATATTTCTTCTTCTTGTTGTTCTTCTTCTGCACAGCTAAGCTGGAAGTGGCATTTGCAGCTCGCAATAGTGCAGAGTTATCTCAAAGAAAGGGGCCACGGTGTTTCTGTATCTCTATTATGTTGGTGCGGCTTCGGAACTTTTAAATATCTTGATATATCTCGAGAACTACGCATCTGATCAAAAAATATCATAGAACATAAAAAGCAGGAAACTTAATTCTCTACAAAGAAGGTCTCTTAACATTTTGCCATAGCTCGCTTCGTTTCCGAGATATTTGCAGATTTATCTCAAGGGAAGGGGCCTGACGGACATATTTCGAGATATTTCTTATTCTTGTTGTTCTTCTTCTGCACAGCTAAGCTGGAAGTGGCATTTGCGGTTCGCACTAGTGCAGAGTTATCTCAAAGAAAGGGGCCACGGTGTTTCTGTATCTCTATTATGTTGGTGCGGCTTCGGAACTTTTAAATATCTTGATATATCTCGAGAACTACGCATCTGATCAAAAAATATCATAGAACATAAATTGTAGGAAACATAATTCTCTACAAAAAAGGTCGCTTAACATTTTGCCATAGCTCGCTTCGTTTCCGAGATATTTGCAGATTTATCTCAAGGGAAGGGGCCTGACGGACATATTTCGAGATATTTCTTCTTCTTGTTGTTCTTCTTCTGCACAGCTAAGCTGGAAGTGGCATTTGCGGCTCGCACTAGTGCAGAGTTATCTCAAAGAAAGGGGCCACGGTGTTTCTGTATCTCTATTATGTTGGTGCAGCTTCGGAACTTTTAAATATCTCGATATATCTCGAAAACTACGCGTCGGATCAAAAAATATCATAGAACATAAATTGTAGGAAACATAATTCTCTACAAAAAAGGTCTCTTAACATTTTGCCATAGCTCGCTTCGTTTCCGAGATATTTGCAGATTTATCTCAAGGGAAGGGGCCTGACGGACATATTTCGAGATATTTCTTCTTCTTGTTGTTCTTCTTCTGCACAGCTAAGCTGGAAGTGGCATTTGCAACTCGCAATAGTGCAGAGTTATCTCAAAGAAAGGGGCCACGGTGTTTCTGTACCTCTATTATGTTGGTGCGGCTTCGGAACTTTTAAATATCTCGATATATCTCGAAAACTACGCTTCTGATCAAAAAATATCATAGAACATAAATTGTAGGAAACATAATTCTCTACAAAAAAGGTCTCTTAACATTTTGCCATAGCTCGCTTCGTTTCCGAGATATTTGCAGATTTATCTCAAGGGAAGGGGCCTAACGGACATATTTCGAGATATTTCTTCTTCTTGTTGTTCTTCTTCTGCACAGCTAAGCTGGAAGTGGCATTTGCGGCTCGCACTAGTGCAGAGTTATCTCAAAGAAAGGGGCCACGGTGTTTCTGTATCTCTATTATGTTGGTGCAGCTTCGGAACTTTTAAATATCTCGATATATCTCGAAAACTACGCGTCTGCTCAAAAAATATCATAGAACATAAATTGTAGGAAACATAATTCTCTACAAAAAAGTTCTCTTAACATTTTGCCATAGCTCGCTTCGTTTCCGAGATATTTGCAGATATATCTCAAGGGAAGGGGCCTGACGGACATATTTCGAGATATTTCTTCTTCTTGTTGTTCTTCTTCTGCACAGCTAAGCTGGAAGTGGCATTTGCAGCTCGCAATAGTGCAGAGTTATCTCAAAGAAAGGGGCCACGGTGTTTCTGTATCTCTATTATGTTGGTGCGGCTTCGGAACTTTTAAATATCTTGATATATCTCGAGAACTACGCATCTGATCAAAAAATATCATAGAACATAAAACGTAGGAAACTGAATTCTCTACAAAAAAGGTCTCTTAACATTTTGCCATAGCTCGCTTCGTTTCCGAGATATTTGCAGATTTATCTCAAGGGAAGGGGCCTGACAGACATATTTCGAGATATTTCTTCTTCTTGTTGTTCTTCTTCTGCACAGCTAAGCTGGAAGTGGCATTTGCGGATCGCACTAGTGCAGAGTTATCTCAAAGAAAGGGGCCACGGTGTTTCTGTACCTCTATTATGTTGGTGCGGCTTCGGAACTTTTAAATATCTTGATATATCTCGAGAACTACGCATCTGATCAAAAAATATCATAGAACATAAAAAGTAGGAAACTTAATTCTCTACAAAAAAGGTCTCTTAACATTTTGCCATAGCTCGCTTCGTTTCCGAGATATTTGCAGATTTATCTCAAGGGAAGGGGCCTGACGGACATATTTCGAGATATTTCTTCTTCTTGTTGTTCTTCTTCTGCACACCTAAGCTGGAAGTGGCATTTGCGGATCGCACTAGTGCAGAGTTATCTCAAAGAAAGGGGACACGGTGTTTCTGTACCTCTATTATGTTGGTGCGGCTTCGGAACTTTTAAATATCTTGATATATCTCGAGAACTACGCATCTGATCAAAGAATATCATAGAACATAAAAAGTACGAAACTTAATTCTCTACAAAAAAGGTCTCTTAACATTTTGCCATAGCTCGCTTCGTTTCCGAGATATTTGCAGATTTATCTCAAGAGAAGGGGCCTGACGGACATATTTCGAGATATTTCTTCTTCTTGTTGTTCTTCTTCTGCACAGCTAAGCTGGAAGTGGCATTTGCAGCTCGCAATAGTGCAGAGTTATCTCAAAGAAAGGAGCCACGGTGTTTCTGTATTTATATTATGTTGGTGCGGCTTCGGAACTTTTAAATATCTTGATATATCTCGAGAACTACGCATCTGATCAAAAAATATCATAGAACATAAATTGTAGGAAACATAATTCTCTACAAAAAAGGTCGCTTAACATTTTGCCATAGCTCGCTTCGTTTCCGAGATATTTGCAGATTTATCTCAAGGGAAGGGGCCTGACGGACATATTTCGAGATATTTCTTCTTCTTGTTGTTCTTCTTCTGCACAGCTAAGCTGGAAGTGGCATTTGCGGCTCGCACTAGTGCAGAGTTATCTCAAAGAAAGGGGCCACGGTGTTTCTGTATCTCTATTATGTTGGTGCAGCTTCGGAACTTTTAAATATCTCGATATATCTCGAAAACTACGCGTCTGATCAAAAAATATCATAGAACATAAATTGTAGGAAACATAATTCTCTACAAAAAAGGTCTCTTAACATTTTGCCATAGCTCGCTTCGTTTCCGAGATATTTGCAGATTTATCTCAAGGGAAGGGGCCTGACGGACATATTTCGAGATATTTCTTCTTCTTGTTGTTCTTCTTCTGCACAGCTAAGCTGGAAGTGGCATTTGCGGTTCGCACTAGTGCAGAGTTATCTCAAAGAAAGGGGCCACGGTGTTTCTGTACCTCTATTATGTTGGTGCGGCTTCGGAACTTTTAAATATCTCGATATATCTCGAAAACTACGCTTCTGATCAAAAAATATCATAGAACATAAATTGTAGGAAACATAATTCTCTACAAAAAAGGTCTCTTAACATTTTGCCATAGCTCGCTTCGTTTCCGAGATATTTGCAGATTTATCTCAAGGGAAGGGGCCTGACGGACATATTTCGAGATATTTCTTCTTCTTGTTGTTCTTCTTCTGCACAGCTAAGCTGGAAGTGGCATTTGCGGATCGCACTAGTGCAGAGTTATCTCAAAGAAAGGGGACACGGTGTTTCTGTACCTCTATTATGTTGGTGCGGCTTCGGAACTTTTAAATATCTTGATATATTTCGAGAACTACGCATCTGATCAAAGAATATCATAGAACATAAAAAGTACGAAACTTAATTCTCTACAAAAAAGGTCTCTTAACATTTTGCCATACCTCGCTTCGTTTCCGAGATATTTGCAGATTTATCTCAAGAGAAGGGGCCTGACGGACATATTTCGAGATATTTCTTCTTCTTGTTGTTCTTCTTCTGCACAGCTAAGCTGGAAGTGGCATTTGCAGCTCGCAATAGTGCAGAGTTATCTCAAAGAAAGGGGCCACGGTGTTTCTGTATCTCTATTATGTTGGTGCGGCTTCGGAACTTTTAAATATCTTGATATATCTCGAGAACTACGCATCTGATCAAAAAATATCATAGAACATAAAAAGTAGGAAACTTAATTCTCTACAAAAAAGGTCTCTTAACATTTTGCCATAGCTCGCTTCGTTTCCGAGATATTTGCAGATTTATCTCAAGGGAAGGGGCCTGACGGACATATTTCGAGATATTTCTTCTTCTTGTTGTTCTTCTTCTGCACAGCTAAGCTGGAAGTGGCATTTGCGGTTCGCACTAGTGCAGAGTTATCTCAAAGAAAGGGGCCACGGTGTTTCTGTATCTCTATTATGTTGGTGCGGCTTCGGAACTTTTAAATATCTTGATATATCTCGAGAACTACGCATCTGATCAAAAAATATCATAGAACATAAATTGTAGGAAACATAATTCTCTACAAAAAAGGTCGCTTAACATTTTGCCATAGCTCGCTTCGTTTCCGAGATATTTGCAGATTTATCTCAAGGGAAGGGGCCTGACGGACATATTTCGAGATATTTCTTCTTCTTGTTGTTCTTCTTCTGCACAGCTAAGCCGGAAGTGGCATTTACAGCTCGCAATAGTGCAGACTTATCTCAAAGAAAGGGGCCACGGTGTTTCTGTATCTCTATTATGTTGGTGCGGCTTCGGAACTTTTAAATATCTTGATATATCTCGAGAACTACGCATCTGATCAAAAAATATCATAGAACATAAAAAGTAGGAAACTTAATTCTCTACAAAAAAGGTCTCTTAACATTTTGCCATAGCTCGCTTCGTTTCCGAGATATTTGCAGATATATCTCAAGGGAAGGGGCCTGACGGACATATTTCGAGATATTTCTTCTTCTTGTTGTTCTTCTTCTGCACAGCTAAGCTGGAAGTGGCATTTGCAACTCGCAATAATGCAGAGTTATCTCAAAGAAAGGGGCCACGGTGTTTCTGTATCTCTATTATGTTGGTGCGGCTTCGGAACTTTTAAATATCTTGATATATCTCGAGAACTACGCATCTGATCAAAAAATATCATAGAACATAAAACGTAGGAAACTTAATTCTCTACAAAAAAGGTCTCTTAACATTTTGCCATAGCTCGCTTCGTTTCCGAGATATTTGCAGATTTATCTCAAGGGAAGGGGCCTGACAGACATATTTCGAGATATTTCTTCTTCTTGTTGTTCTTCTTCTGCACAGCTAAGCTGGAAGTGGCATTTGCGGATCGCACTAGTGCAGAGTTATCTCAAAGAAAGGGGCCACGGTGTTTCTGTACCTCTATTATGTTGGTGCGGCTTCGGAACTTTTAAATATCTCGATATATCTCGAAAACTACGCTTCTGATCAAAAAATATCATAGAACATAAATTGTAGGAAACATAATTCTCTACAAAAAAGGTCTCTTAACATTTTGCCATAGCTCGCTTCGTTTCCGAGATATTTGCAGATTTATCTCAAGGGAAGGGGCCTGACAGACATATTTCGAGATATTTCTTCTTCTTGTTGTTCTTCTTCTGCACAGCTAAGCTGGAAGTGGCATTTGCGGATCGCACTAGTGCAGAGTTATCTCAAAGAAAGGGGCCACGGTGTTTCTGTACCTCTATTATGTTGGTGCGGCTTCGGAACTTTTAAATATCTTGATATATCTCGAGAACTACGCATCTGATCAAAAAATATCATAGAACATAAAAAGTAGGAAACTTAATTCTCTACAAAAAAGGTCTCTTAACATTTTGCCATAGCTCGCTTCGTTTCCGAGATATTTGCAGATTTATCTCAAGGGAAGGGGCCTGACGGACATATTTCGAGATATTTCTTCTTCTTGTTGTTCTTCTTCTGCACAGCTAAGCTGGAAGTGGCATTTGCAGCTCGCAATAGTGCAGAGTTATCTCAAAGAAAGGAGCCACGGTGTTTCTGTATTTATATTATGTTGGTGCGGCTTCGGAACTTTTAAATATCTTGATATATCTCGAGAACTACGCATCTGATCAAAAAATATCATAGAACATAAATTGTAGGAAACATAATTCTCTACAAAAAAGGTCGCTTAACATTTTGCCATAGCTCGCTTCGTTTCCGAGATATTTGCAGATTTATCTCAAGGGAAGGGGCCTGACGGACATATTTCGAGATATTTCTTCTTCTTGTTGTTCTTCTTCTGCACAGCTAAGCTGGAAGTGGCATTTGCGGCTCGCACTAGTGCAGAGTTATCTCAAAGAAAGGGGCCACGGTGTTTCTGTATCTCTATTATGTTGGTGCAGCTTCGGAACTTTTAAATATCTCGATATATCTCGAAAACTACGCGTCTGATCAAAAAATATCATAGAACATAAATTGTAGGAAACATAATTCTCTACAAAAAAGGTCTCTTAACATTTTGCCATAGCTCGCTTCGTTTCCGAGATATTTGCAGATTTATCTCAAGGGAAGGGGCCTGACGGACATATTTCGAGATATTTCTTCTTCTTGTTGTTCTTCTTCTGCACAGCTAAGCTGGAAGTGGCATTTGCGGTTCGCACTAGTGCAGAGTTATCTCAAAGAAAGGGGCCACGGTGTTTCTGTACCTCTATTATGTTGGTGCGGCTTCGGAACTTTTAAATATCTCGATATATCTCGAAAACTACGCTTCTGATCAAAAAATATCATAGAACATAAATTGTAGGAAACATAATTCTCTACAAAAAAGGTCTCTTAACATTTTGCCATAGCTCGCTTCGTTTCCGAGATATTTGCAGATTTATCTCAAGGGAAGGGGCCTAACGGACATATTTCGAGATATTTCTTCTTCTTGTTGTTCTTCTTCTGCACAGCTAAGCTGGAAGTGGCATTTGCGGCTCGCACTAGTGCAGAGTTATCTCAAAGAAAGGGGCCACGGTGTTTCTGTATCTCTATTATGTTGGTGCAGCTTCGGAACTTTTAAATATCTCGATATATCTCGAAAACTACGCGTCTGATCAAAAAATATCATAGAACATAAATTGTAGGAAACATAATTCTCTACAAAAAAGGTCTCTTAACATTTTGCCATAGCTCGCTTCGTTTCCGAGATATTTGCAGATATATCTCAAGGGAAGGGGCCTGACGGACATATTTCGAGATATTTCTTCTTCTTGTTGTTCTTCTTCTGCACAGCTAAGCTGGAAGTGGCATTTGCAGCTCGCAATAGTGCAGAGTTATCTCAAAGAAAGGGGCCACGGTGTTTCTGTATCTCTATTATGTTGGTGCGGCTTCGGAACTTTTAAATATCTTGATATATCTCGAGAACTACGCATCTGATCAAAAAATATCGTAGAACATAAAACGTAGGAAACTTAATTCTCTACAAAAAAGGTCTCTTAACATTTTGCCATAGCTCGCTTCGTTTCCGAGATATTTGCAGATTTATCTCAAGGGAAGGGGCCTGACAGACATATTTCGAGATATTTCTTCTTCTTGTTGTTCTTCTTCTGCACAGCTAAGCTGGAAGTGGCATTTGCGGATCGCACTATTGCAGAGTTATCTCAAAGAAAGGGGCCACGGTGTTTCTGTACCTCTATTATGTTGGTGCGGCTTCGGAACTTTTAAATATCTTGATATATCTCGAGAACTACGCATCTGATCAAAAAATATCATAGAACATAAAACGTAGGAAACTTAATTCTCTACAAAAAAGGTCTCTTAACATTTTGCCATAGCTCGCTTAGTTTCCGAGATATTTGCAGATTTATCTCAAGGGAAGGGGCCTGACAGACATATTTCGAGATATTTCTTCTTCTTGTTGTTCTTCTTCTGCACAGCTAAGCTGGAAGTGGCATTTGCGGATCGCACTAGTGCAGAGTTATCTCAAAGAAAGGGGCCACGGTGTTTCTGTACCTCTATTATGTTGGTGCGGCTTCGGAACTTTTAAATATCTCGATATATCTCGAAAACTACGCTTCTGATCAAAAAATATCATAGAACATAAATTGTAGGAAACATAATTCTCTACAAAAAAGGTCTCTTAACATTTTGCCATAGCTCGCTTCGTTTCCGAGATATTTGCAGATTTATCTCAAGGGAAGGGGCCTGACGGACATATTTCGAGATATTTCTTCTTCTTGTTGTTCTTCTTCTGCACAGCTAAGCTGGAAGTGGCATTTGCAGCTCGCAATAGTGCAGAGTTATCTCAAAGAAAGGGGCCACGGTGTTTCTGTATCTCTATTATGTTGGTGCGGCTTCGGAACTTTTAAATATCTTGATATATCTCGAGAACTACGCATCTGATCAAAAAATATCATAGAACATAAAACGTAGGAAACTTAATTCTCTACAAAAAAGGTCTCTTAACATTTTGCCATAGCTCGCTTCGTTTCCGAGATATTTGCAGATTTATCTCAAGGGAAGGGGCCTGACAGACATATTTCGAGATATTTCTTCTTCTTGTTGTTCTTCTTCTGCACAGCTAAGCTGGAAGTGGCATTTGCGGATCGCACTAGTGCAGAGTTATCTCAAAGAAAGGGGCCACGGTGTTTCTGTATCTCTATTATGTTGGTGCGGCTTCGGAACTTTTAAATATCTTGATATATCTCGAGAACTACGCATCTGATCAAAAAATATCATAGAACATAAAAAGTAGGAAACTTAATTCTCTACAAAAAAGGTCTCTTAACATTTTGCCATAGCTCGCTTCGTTTCCGAGATATTTGCAGATTTATCTCAAGGGAAGGGGCCTGACGGACATATTTCGAGATATTTCTTCTTCTTGTTGTTCTTCTTCTGCACAGCTAAGCTGGAAGTGGCATTTGCGGATCGCACTAGTGCAGAGTTATCTCAAAGAAAGGGGACACGGTGTTTCTGTACCTCTATTATGTTGGTGCGGCTTCGGAACTTTTGAATATCTTGATATATCTCGAGAACTACGCATCTGATCAAAGAATATCATACAACATAAAAAGTACGAAACTTAATTCTCTACAAAAAAGGTCTCTTAACATTTTGCCATACCTCGCTTCGTTTCCGAGATATTTGCAGATTTATCTCAAGAGAAGGGGCCTGACGGACATATTTCGAGATATTTCTTCTTCTTGTTGTTCTTCTTCTGCACAGCTAAGCTGGAAGTGGCATTTGCAGCTCGCAATAGTGCAGAGTTATCTCAAAGAAAGGGGCCACGGTGTTTCTGTATCTCTATTATGTTGGTGCGGCTTCGGAACTTTTAAATATCTTGATATATCTCGAGAACTACGCATCTGATCAAAAAATATCATAGAACATAAATTGTAGGAAACATAATTCTCTACAAAAAAGGTCGCTTAACATTTTGCCATAGCTCGCTTCGTTTCCGAGATATTTGCAGATTTATCTCAAGGGAAGGGGCCTGACGGACATATTTCGAGATATTTCTTCTTCTTGTTGTTCTTCTTCTGCACAGCTAAGCTGGAAGTGGCATTTGCGGCTCGCACTAGTGCAGAGTTATCTCAAAGAAAGGGGCCACGGTGTTTCTGTATCTCTATTATGTTGGTGCAGCTTCGGAACTTTTAAATATCTCGATATATCTCGAAAACTACGCGTCTGATCAAAAAATATCATAGAGCATAAATTGTAGGAAACATAATTCTCTACAAAAAAGGTCTCTTAACATTTTGCCATAGCTCGCTTCATTTCCGAGATATTTGCAGATTTATCTCAAGGGAAGGGGCCTGACGGACATATTTCGAGATATTTCTTCTTCTTGTTGTTCTTCTTCTGCACAGCTAAGCCGGAAGTGGCATTTACAGCTCGCAATAGTGCAGACTTATCTCAAAGAAAGGGGCCACGGTGTTTCTGTATCTCTATTATGTTGGTGCGGCTTCGGAACTTTTAAATATCTTGATATATCTCGAGAACTACGCATCTGATCAAAAAATATCATAGAACATAAAAAGTAGGAAACTTAATTCTCTACAAAAAAGGTCTCTTAACATTTTGCCATAGCTCGCTTCGTTTCCGAGATATTTGCAGATATATCTCAAGGGAAGGGGCCTGACGGACATATTTCGAGATATTTTTTCTTCTTGTTGTTCTTCTTCTGCACAGCTAAGCTGGAAGTGGCATTTGCAGCTCGCAATAGTGCAGAGTTATCTCAAAGAAAGGGGCCACGGTGTTTCTGTATCTCTATTATGTTGGTGCGGCTTCGGAACTTTTAAATATCTTGATATATCTCGAGAACTACGCATCTGATCAAAAAATATCATAGAACATAAAACGTAGGAAACTTAATTCTCTACAAAAAAGGTCTCTTAACATTTTGCCATAGCTCGCTTCGTTTCCGAGATATTTGCAGATTTATCTCAAGGGAAGGGGCCTGACAGACATATTTCGAGATATTTCTTCTTCTTGTTGTTCTTCTTCTGCACAGCTAAGCTGGAAGTGGCATTTGCGGATCGCACTAGTGCAGAGTTATCTCAAAGAAAGGGGCCACGGTGTTTCTGTACCTCTATTATGTTGGTGCGGCTTCGGAACTTTTAAATATCTCGATATATCTCGAAAACTACGCTTCTGATCAAAAAATATCATAGAACATAAATTGTAGGAAACATAATTCTCTACAAAAAAGGTCGCTTAACATTTTGCCATAGCTCGCTTCGTTTCCGAGATATTTGCAGATTTATCTCAAGGGAAGGGGCCTGACGGACATATTTCGAGATATTTCTTCTTCTTGTTGTTCTTCTTCTGCACAGCTAAGCTGTAAGTGGCATTTGCGGCTCGCACTAGTGCAGAGTTATCTCAAAGAAAGGGGCCACGGTGTTTCTGTATCTCTATTATGTTGGTGCAGCTTCGGAACTTTTAAATATCTCGATATATCTCGAAAACTACGCGTCTGATCAAAAAATATCATAGAACATAAATTGTAGGAAACATAATTCTCTACAAAAAAGGTCTCTTAACATTTTGCCATAGCTCGCTTCATTTCCGAGATATTTGCAGATTTATCTCAAGGGAAGGGGCCTGACGGACATATTTCGAGATATTTCTTCTTCTTGTTGTTCTTCTTCTGCACAGCTAAGCCGGAAGTGGCATTTACAGCTCGCAATAGTGCAGACTTATCTCAAAGAAAGGGGCCACGGTGTTTCTGTATCTCTATTATGTTGGTGCGGCTTCGGAACTTTTAAATATCTTGATATATCTCGAGAACTACGCATCTGATCAAAAAATATCATAGAACATAAAAAGTAGGAAACTTAATTCTCTACAAAAAAGGTCTCTTAACATTTTGCCATAGCTCGCTTCGTTTCCGAGATATTTGCAGATATATCTCAAGGGAAGGGGCCTGACGGACATATTTCGAGATATTTTTTCTTCTTGTTGTTCTTCTTCTGCACAGCTAAGCTGGAAGTGGCATTTGCAGCTCGCAATAGTGCAGAGTTATCTCAAAGAAAGGGGCCACGGTGTTTCTGTATCTCTATTATGTTGGTGCGGCTTCGGAACTTTTAAATATCTTGATATATCTCGAGAACTACGCATCTGATCAAAAAATATCATAGAACATAAAACGTAGGAAACTTAATTCTCTACAAAAAAGGTCTCTTAACATTTTGCCATAGCTCGCTTCGTTTCCGAGATATTTGCAGATTTATCTCAAGGGAAGGGGCCTGACAGACATATTTCGAGATATTTCTTCTTCTTGTTGTTCTTCTTCTGCACAGCTAAGCTGGAAGTGGCATTTGCGGATCGCACTAGTGCAGAGTTATCTCAAAGAAAGGGGCCACGGTGTTTCTGTACCTCTATTATGTTGGTGCGGCTTCGGAACTTTTAAATATCTCGATATATCTCGAAAACTACGCTTCTGATCAAAAAATATCATAGAACATAAATTGTAGGAAACATAATTCTCTACAAAAAAGGTCTCTTAACATTTTGCCATAGCTCGCTTCGTTTCCGAGATATTTGCAGATTTATCTCAAGGGAAGGGGCCTAACGGACATATTTCGAGATATTTCTTCTTCTTGTTGTTCTTCTTCTGCACAGCTAAGCTGGAAGTGGCATTTGCGGCTCGCACTAGTGCAGAGTTATCTCAAAGAAAGGGGCCACGGTGTTTCTGTATCTCTATTATGTTGGTGCAGCTTCGGAACTTTTAAATATCTCGATATATCTCGAAAACTACGCGTCTGATCAAAAAATATCATAGAACATAAATTGTAGGAAACATAATTCTCTACAAAAAAGGTCTCTTAACATTTTGCCATAGCTCGCTTCGTTTCCGAGATATTTGCAGATATATCTCAAGGGAAGGGGCCTGACGGACATATTTCGAGATATTTCTTCTTCTTGTTGTTCTTCTTCTGCACAGCTAAGCCGGAAGTGGCATTTACAGCTCGCAATAGTGCAGACTTATCTCAAAGAAAGGGGCCACGGTGTTTCTGAATCTCTATTATGTTGGTGCAGCTTCGGAACTTTTCAATATCTCGATATATCTCGAAAACTACGCGTCTGATCAAAAAATATCATAGAACATAAATTGTAGGAACATAATTCTCTACAAAAAAGGTCTCTTAACATTTTGCCATAGCTCGCTTTGTTTCCGAGATATTTGCAGATTTATCTCAAGGGAAGGGGCCTGACGGACATATTTCGAGATATTTCTTCTTCTTGTTGTTCTTCTTCTGCACAGCTAAGCTGGAAGTGGCATTTGCAGCTCGCAATAGTGCAGAGTTATCTCAAAGAAAGGGGCCACGGTGTTTCTGTATCTCTATTATGTTGGTGCGGCTTCGGAACTTTTAAATATCTTGATATATCTCGAGAACTACGCATCTGATCAAAAAATATCATAGAACATAAAAAGTAGGAAACTTAATTCTCTACAAAAAAGGTCTCTTAACATTTTGCCATAGCTCGCTTCGTTTCCGAGATATTTGCAGATTTATCTCAAGGGAAGGGGCCTAACGGACATATTTCGAGATATTTCTTCTTCTGGTTGTTCTTCTTCTGCACAGCTAAGCTGGAAGTCGCATTTGCGGCTCGCAGTAGTGCAGAGTTATCTCAAAGAAAGAGGCCACGGTGTTTCTGTACCTCTATTATGTTGGTGCGGCTTCGGAACTTTTAAATATCTTGATATATGTCGAGAACTACGCATCTGATCAAAAAATATCATACAACATAAAAAGTAGGAAACCTAATTCTCTACAAAAAAGGTCTCTTAACATTTTGCCGTAGCTCGCTTGGTTTCCGAGATATTTGCAGATTTATCTCAAGGGATGGGGCCTGACGGACATATTTCGAGATATTTCTTCTTCTTGTTGTTCTTCTTCTGCACAGCTAAGCTAGAAGTGGCATTTGCGGCTCGCACTAGTGCAGAGTTATCTCAAAGAAAGGGGCCACGGTGTTTCTGTATCTCTATTATGTTGGTGCGGCTTCGGAACTTTTAAATATCTCGATATATCTCGAAAACTACGCTTCTGATCAAAAAATATCATAGAACATAAATTGTAGGAAACATAATTCTCTACAAAAAATGTCTCTCAACATTTTGCCATAGCTCGCTTCGTTTCCGAGATATTTGCAGATATATCTCAAGGGAAGGGGCCTGACGGACATATTTCGAGATATTTCTTCTTCTTGTTGTTCTTCTTCTGCACAGCTAAGCTGGAAGTGGCATTTGCAGCACGCAATAGTGCAGAGTTATCTCAAAGAAAGGGACCACGGTGTTTCTGTATCTCTATTATGTTGGTGCGGCTTCGGAACTTTTAAATATCTTGATATATCTCGAGAACTACGCATCTGATCAAAAAATATCATACAACATAAAAAGTAGGAAACCTAATTTTCTACAAAAAAGGTCTCTTAACATTTTGCCATAGCTCTCTTCGTTTCCGAGATATTTGCAGATTTATCTCAAGGGAAGGGGCCTGACGGACATATTTCGAGATATTTCTTCTTCTTGTTGTTCTTCTTCGGCACAGCTAAGCTGGAAGTGGCATTTGCAGCTCGCAATAGTGCAGAGTTATCTCAAAGAAAGGGGCCACGGTGTTTCTGTATCTCTATTATGTTGGTGCGGCTTCGGAACTTTTAAATATCTTGATATATCTCGAGAACTACGCGTCTGATCAAAAAATATCATAGAACATAAAAAGTAGGAAACATAATTCTCTACAAAAAAGGTCTCTTAACATTTTGCCATAGCTCGCTTCGTTTCCGAGATATTTGCAGATTTATCTCAAGGGAAGGTACCTGACGGACATATTTCGAGATATTTCTTCTTCTTGTTGTTCTTCTTCTGCACAGCTAAGCTGGAAGTGGCATTTGCGGCTCGCACTAGTGCAGAGTTATCTCAAAGAAAGGGGCCACGGTGTTTCTGTATCTCTATTATGTTGGTGCGGTTTCGGAACTTTTAAATATCTTGATATATCTCGAGAACTACGCATCTGATCAAAAAATATCATAGAACATAAAAAGTAGGAAACTTAATTCTCTACAAATAAGGTCTCTTAACATTTTGCCATAGCTCGCTTCCTTTCCGAGATATTTGCAGATTTATCTCAAGGGAAGGGGCCTGACGGACATATTTCGAGATATTTCTTCTTCTTGTTGTTCTTCTTCTGCACAGCTAAGCTGGAAGTGGCATTTGCAGCTCGCAATAGTGCAGAGTTATCTCAAAGAAAGAGGCCACGGTGTTTCTGTACCTCTGTTATGTTGGTGCAGCTTCGGAACTTTTAAATATCTTGATATATCTCGAGAACTACGCATCTGATCAAAAAATATCATAGAAGATAAAAAGTAGGAAACTTAATTCTCTACAAAAAAGTTCTCTTAACATTTTGCCATAGCTCGCTTCGTTTCCGAGATATTTGCAGATTTATCTCAAGGGAAGGGGCCTTACGGACATATTTCGAGATATTTCTTCTTCTTGTTGTTCTTCTTCTGCACAGCTAAGCTGGAAGTGGCATTTGCAGCTCGCAATAGTGCAGAGTTATCTCAAAGAAAGGGTCCACGGTGTTTCTGTATCTCTATTATGTTGGTGCGGCTTCGGAACTTTTAAATATCTTGATATATCTCGAGAACTACGCATCTGATCAAAAAATATCATAGAACATAAAAAGTAGGAAACTTAATTCTCTACAAAAAAGGTCTCTTAACATTTTGCCATAGCTCTCTTCGTTTCCGAGATATTTGCAGATTTATCTCAAGGGAAGGGGCCTGACGGACATATTTCGAGATATTTCTTCTTCTTGTTGTTCTTCTTCTGCACAGCTAAGTTGGAAGTGGCATTTGCAGCTCGCAATAGTGCAGAGTTATCGCAAAGAAAGGGGCCACGGTGTTTCTGTATCTCTATTATGTTGGTGCGGCTTCGGAACTTTTAAATATCTTGATATATCTCGAGAACTACGCATCTGATCAAAAAATATCATACAACATAAAAAGTAGGAAACCTAATTTTCTACAAAAAAGGTCTCTTAACATTTTGCCGTAGCTCGCTTGGTTTCCGAGATATTCGCAGATTTATCTCAAGGGATGGGGCCTGACGGACATATTTCGAGATATTTCTTCTTCTTGTTGTTCTTCTTCTGCACAGCTAAGCTGGAAGTGGCATTTGCAGCTCGCAATAGTGCAGAGTTATCTCAAAGAAAGGGGCCACGGTGTTTCTGTATCTCTATTATGTTGGTGCGGCTTCGGAACTTTTAAATATCTTGATATATCTCGAGAACTACGCGTCTGATCAAAAAATATCATAGAACATAAAAAGTAGGAAACATAATTCTCTACAAAAAAGGTCTCTTAACATTTTGCCATAGCTCGCTTCGTTTCCGAGATATTTGCAGATTTATCTCAAGGGAAGGTACCTGACGGACATATTTCGAGATATTTCTTCTTCTTGTTGTTCTTCTTCTGCACAGCTAAGCTGGAAGTGGCATTTGCGGCTCGCACTAGTGCAGAGTTATCTCAAAGAAAGGGGCCACGGTGTTTCTGTATCTCTATTATGTTGGTGCGGTTTCGGAACTTTTAAATATCTTGATATATCTCGAGAACTACGCATCTGATCAAAAAATATCATAGAACATAAAAAGTAGGAAACTTAATTCTCTACAAATAAGGTCTCTTAACATTTTGCCATAGCTCGCTTCATTTCCGAGATATTTGCAGATTTATCTCAAGGGAAGGGGCCTGACGGACATATTTCGAGATATTTCTTCTTCTTGTTGTTCTTCTTCTGCACAGCTGGGTTGGAAGTGGCATTTGCAGCTCGCAATAGTGCAGAGTTATCGCAAAGAAAGGGGCCACGGTGTTTCTGTATCTCTATTATGTTGGTGCGGCTTCGGAACTTTTAAATATCTTGATATATCTCGAGAACTACGCATCTGATCAAAAAATATCATACAACATAAAAAGTAGGAAACCTAATTTTCTACAAAGAAGGTCTCTTAACATTTTGCCGTAGCTCGCTTGGTTTCCGAGATATTCGCAGATTTATCTCAAGGGATGGGGCCTGACGGACATATTTCGAGATATTTCTTCTTCTTGTTGTTCTTCTTCTGCACAGCTAAGCTGGAAGTGGCATTTGCAGCTCGCAATAGTGCAGAGTTATCTCAAAGAAAGGGGCCACGGTGTTTCTGTATCTCTATTATGTTGGTGCGGCTTCGGAACTTTTACATATCTTGATATATCTCGAGAACTACGCATCTGCTCAAAAAATATCATAGAACATAAATAGTAGGAAACTTAATTCTCTGCAAAAAACGTCTCTTAACATGTTGCCATAGCTCGCTTCGTTTCCGAGATATTTGCAGATTTATCTCAAGGGAAGGGGCCTGACGGACATATTTCGAGATATTTCTTCTTCTTGTTGTTCTTCTTCTGCACAGCTAAGCTGGAAGTGGCATTTGCGGCTCGCACTAGTGCAGAGTTATCTCAAAGAAAGGGGCCACGGTGTTTCTGTATCTCTATTATGTTGGTGCGGCTTCGGAACTTTTAAATATCTTGATATATCTCGAGAACTACGCGCCTGATCAAAAAATATCATAGAACATAAAAAGTAGGAAACTTAATTCTCTACAAAAAAGGTCTCTTAACATTTTGCCATAGCTCTCTTCGTTTCCGAGATATTTGCAGATTTATCTCAAGGGAAGGGGCCTAACGGACATATTTCGAGATATTTCTTCTTCTTGTTGTTCTTCTTCTGCACAGCTAAGCTGGAAGTGGCATTTGCGGCTCGCACTAGTGCAGAGTTATCTCAAAGAAAGGGGCCACGGTGTTTCTGTATCTCTATTATGTTGGTGCGGTTTCGGAACTTTTAAATATCTTGATATATCTCGAGAACTACGCATCTGATCAAAAAATATCATAGAACATAAAAAGTAGGAAACTTAATTCTCTACAAATAAGGTCTCTTAACATTTTGCCATAGCTCGCTTCATTTCCGAGATATTTGCAGATTTATCTCAAGGGAAGGTACCTGACGGACATATTTCGAGATATTTCTTCTTCTTGTTGTTCTTCTTCTGCACAGCTAAGCTGGAAGTGGCATTTGCAGTTCGCAATAGTGCAGAGTTATCTCAAAGAAAGAGGCCACGGTGTTTCTGTACCTCTGTTATGTTGGTGCAGCTTCGGAACTTTTAAATATCTTGATATATCTCGAGAACTACGCATCTGATCAAAAAATATCATAGAAGATAAAAAGTAGGAAACTTAATTTTCTACAAAAAAGGTCTCTTAACATTTTGCCATAGCTCGCTACGTTTCCGAGATATTTGCAGATTTATCTCAAGGGAAGGGGCCTGACGGACATATTTCGAGATATTTCTTCTTCTTGTTGTTCTTCTTCTGCACAGCTAAGCTGGAAGTGGCATTTGCAGCTCGCAATAGTGCAGAGTTATCGCAAAGAAAGGGGCCACGGTGTTTCTGTATCTCTATTATGTTTGTGCGGCTTCGGAACTTTTAAATATCTTGATATATCTCGAGAACTACGCATCTGATCAAAAAATATCATACAACATAAAAAGTAGGAAACCTAATTTTCTACAAAAAAGGTCTCATAACATTTTGCCGTAGCTCGCTTGGTTTCCGAGATATTCGCAGATTTATCTCAAGGGTTGGGGCCTGACGGACATATTTCGAGATATTTCTTCTTCTTGTTGTTCTTCTTCTGCACAGCTAAGCTGGAAGTGGCATTTGCGGCTCGCACTAGTGCAGAGTTATCTCAAAGAAAGGGGCCACGGTGTTTCTGTATCTCTATTATGTTGGTGCGGTTTCGGAACTTTTAAATATCTTGATATATCTCGAGAACTACGCATCTGATCAAAAAATATCATAGAACATAAAAAGTAGGAAACTTAATTCTCTACAAATAAGGTCTCTTAACATTTTGCCATTGCTCGCTTGATTTCCGAGATATTTGCAGATTTATCTCAAGGGAAGGGGCCTGACGGACATATTTCGAGATATTTCTTCTTCTTGTTGTTCTTCTTCTGCACAGCTAAGCTGGAAGTGGCATTTACAGCTCGCGATAGTGCAGAGTTATCTCAAAGAAAGGGGCCACGGTGTTTCTGTATCTCTATTATGTTGGTGCGGCTTCGGAACTTTTAAATATCTTGATATATCTCGAGAACTACGCATCTGATCAAAAAATATCATAGAACATAAAAAGTAGGAAACTTAATTCTCTACAAAAAAGGTCTCTGAACATTTTGCCATAGCTCTCTTCGTTTCCGAGATATTTGCAGATATATCTCAAGGGAAGGGGCCTAACGGACATATTTCGAGATATTTCTTCTTCTAGTTGTTCTTCTTCTGCACAGCTAAACTGGAAGTGGCATTTCCAGCTCGCAATAGTGCAGAGTTATCTCAAAGAAAGGAGCCACGGTGTTTCTGTATCTCTATTATGTTGGTGCGGCTTCGGAACTTTTAAATATCTTGATATATATCGAGAACTACGCGTCTGATCAAAAAATATCATAGAACATAAAAAGTAGGAAACATAATTCTCTACAAAAAAGGTCTCTTAACATTTTGCCATAGCTCGCTTCGTTTCCGAGATATTTGCAGATTCAGCTCAAAGGAACTGGCCTGACGGACATATTTCGAGATATTTCTTCTTCTTGTTGTTCTTCTTCTGCACAGCTAAGCTGGAAGTGGCATTTGCGGCTCGCACTAGTGCAGAGTTATCTCAAAGAAAGGGGCCACGGTGTTTCTGTATCTCTATTATGTTGGTGCGGCTTCGGAACTTTTAAATATCTTGATATATCTCGAGAACTACGCATCTGATCAAAAAATATCATAGAACATAAAAAGTAGGAAACTAAATTCTCTACAAAAAAGGTCTCTTAACATTTTGCCATAGCTCTCTTCGTTTCCGAGATATTTGCAGATTTATCTCAAGGGAAGGGGCCTAACGGACATATTTCGAGATATTTCTTCTTCTAGTTGTTCTTCTTCTGCACAGCTAAACTGGAAGTGGCATTTCCAGCTCGCAATAGTGCAGAGTTATCTCAAAGAAAGGAGCCACGGTGTTTCTGTATCTCTATTATGTTGGTGCGGCTTCGGAACTTTTAAATATCTTGATATATCTCGAGAACTACGCGTCTGATCAAAAAATATCATAGAACATAAAAAGTAGGAAACATAATTCTCTACAAAAAAGGTCTCTTAACATTTTGCCATAGCTCGCTTCGTTTCCGAGATATTTGCAGATTTATCTCAAGGGAAGGTACCTGACGGACATATTTCGAGATATTTCTTCTTCTTGTTGTTCTTCTTCTGCACAGCTAAGCTGGAAGTGGCATTTGCGGCTCGCACTAGTGCAGAGTTATCTCAAAGAAAGGGGCCACGGTGTTTCTGTATCTCTATTATGTTGGTGCGGTTTCGGAACTTTTAAATATCTTGATATATCTCGAGAACTACGCATCTGATCAAAAAATATCATAGAACATAAAAAGTAGGAAACTTAATTCTCTACAAATAAGGTCTCTTAACATTTTGCCATAGCTCGCTTCATTTCCGAGATATTTGCAGATTTATCTCAAGGGAAGGGGCCTGACGGACATATTTCGAGATATTTCTTCTTCTTGTTGTTCTTCTTCTGCACAGCTAAGCTGGAAGTGGCATTTGCAGCTCGCAATAGTGCAGAGTTATCTCAAAGAAAGAGGCCACGGTGTTTCTGTACCTCTGTTATGTTGGTGCAGCTTCGGAACTTTTAAATATCTTGATATATCTCGAGAACTACGCATCTGATCAAAAAATATCATAGAAGATAAAAAGTAGGAAACTTAATTCTCTACAAAAAAGTTCTCTTAACATTTTGCCATAGCTCGCTTCGTTTCCGAGATATTTGCAGATTTATCTCAAGGGAAGGGGCCTTACGGACATATTTCGAGATATTTCTTCTTCTTGTTGTTCTTCTTCTGCACAGCTAAGCTGGAAGTGGCATTTGCAGCTCGCAATAGTGCAGAGTTATCTCAAAGAAAGGGTCCACGGTGTTTCTGTATCTCTATTATGTTGGTGCGGCTTCGGAACTTTTAAATATCTTGATATATCTCGAGAACTACGCATCTGATCAAAAAATATCATAGAACATAAAAAGTAGGAAACTTAATTCTCTACAAAAAAGGTCTCTTAACATTTTGCCATAGCTCTCTTCGTTTCCGAGATATTTGCAGATTTATCTCAAGGGAAGGGGCCTGACGGACATATTTCGAGATATTTCTTCTTCTTGTTGTTCTTCTTCTGCACAGCTAAGCTGGAAGTGGCATTTGCAGCTCGCAATAGTGCAGAGTTATCGCAAAGAAAGGGGCCACGGTGTTTCTGTATCTCTATTATGTTGGTGCGGCTTCGGAACTTTTAAATATCTTGATATATCTCGAGAACTACGCATCTGATCAAAAAATATCATACAACATAAAAAGTAGGAAACCTAATTTTCTACAAAAAAGGTCTCTTAACATTTTGCCGTAGCTCGCTTGGTTTCCGAGATATTCGCAGATTTATCTCAAGGGATGGGGCCTGACGGACATATTTCGAGATATTTCTTCTTCTTGTTGTTCTTCTTCTGCACAGCTAAGCTGGAAGTGGCATTTGCAGCTCGCAATAGTGCAGAGTTATCTCAAAGAAAGGGGCCACGGTGTTTCTGTATCTCTATTATGTTGGTGCGGCTTCGGAACTTTTACATATCTTGATATATCTCGAGAACTACGCATCTGCTCAAAAAATATCATAGAACATAAATAGTAGGAAACTTAATTCTCTGCAAAAAACGTCTCTTAACATGTTGCCATAGCTCGCTTCGTTTCCGAGATATTTGCAGATTTATCTCAAGGGAAGGGGCCTGACGGACATATTTCGAGATATTTCTTCTTCTTGTTGTTCTTCTTCTGCACAGCTAAGCTGGAAGTGGCATTTGCGGCTCGCACTAGTGCAGAGTTATCTCAAAGAAAGGGGCCACGGTTGTTCTGTATCTCTATTATGTTGGTGCGGTTTCGGAACTTTTAAATATCTTGATATATCTCGAGAACTACGCATCTGATCAAAAAATATCATAGAACATAAAAAGTAGGAAACTTAATTCTCTACAAATAAGGTCTCTTAACATTTTGCCATAGCTCGCTTCATTTCCGAGATATTTGCAGATTTATCTCAAGGGAAGGTACCTGACGGACATATTTCGAGATATTTCTTCTTCTTGTTGTTCTTCTTCTGCACAGCTAAGCTGGAAGTGGCATTTGCAGTTCGCAATAGTGCAGAGTTATCTCAAAGAAAGAGGCCACGGTGTTTCTGTACCTCTGTTATGTTGGTGCAGCTTCGGAACTTTTAAATATCTTGATATATCTCGAGAACTACGCATCTGATCAAAAAATATCATAGAAGATAAAAAGTAGGAAACTTAATTTTCTACAAAAAAGGTCTCTTAACATTTTGCCATAGCTCGCTACGTTTCCGAGATATTTGCAGATTTATCTCAAGGGAAGGGGCCTGACGGACATATTTCGAGATATTTCTTCTTCTTGTTGTTCTTCTTCTGCACAGCTAAGCTGGAAGTGGCATTTGCAGCTCGCAATAGTGCAGAGTTATCGCAAAGAAAGGGGCCACGGTGTTTCTGTATCTCTATTATGTTGGTGCGGCTTCGGAACTTTTAAATATCTTGATATATCTCGAGAACTACGCATCTGATCAAAAAATATCATACAACATAAAAAGTAGGAAACCTAATTTTCTACAAAAAAGGTCTCATAACATTTTGCCGTAGCTCGCTTGGTTTCCGAGATATTCGCAGATTTATCTCAAGGGATGGGGCCTGACGGACATATTTCGAGATATTTCTTCTTCTTGTTGTTCTTCTTCTGCACAGCTAAGCTGGAAGTGGCATTTGCGGCTCGCACTAGTGCAGAGTTATCTCAAAGAAAGGGGCCACGGTGTTTCTGTATCTCTATTATGTTGGTGCGGTTTCGAAACTTTTAAATATCTTGATATATCTCGAGAACTACGCATCTGATCAAAAAATATCATAGAACATAAAAAGTAGGAAACTTAATTCTCTACAAATAAGGTCTCTTAACATTTTGCCATTGCTCGCTTCATTTCCGAGATATTTGCAGATTTATCTCAAGGGAAGGGGCCTGACGGACATATTTCGAGATATTTCTTCTTCTTGTTGTTCTTCTTCTGCACAGCTAAGCTGGAAGTGGCATTTACAGCTCGCGATAGTGCAGAGTTATCTCAAAGAAAGGGGCCACGGTGTTTCTGTATCTCTATTATGTTGGTGCGGCTTCGGAACTTTTAAATATCTTGATATATCTCGAGAACTACGCATCTGATCAAAAAATATCATAGAACATAAAAAGTAGGAAACTTAATTCTCTACAAAAAAGGTCTCTGAACATTTTGCCATAGCTCTCTTCGTTTCCGAGATATTTGCAGATATATCTCAAGGGAAGGGGCCTAACGGACATATTTCGAGATATTTCTTCTTCTAGTTGTTCTTCTTCTGCACAGCTAAACTGGAAGTGGCATTTCCAGCTCGCAATAGTGCAGAGTTATCTCAAAGAAAGGAGCCACGGTGTTTCTGTATCTCTATTATGTTGGTGCGGCTTCGGAACTTTTAAATATCTTGATATATATCGAGAACTACGCATCTGATCAAAAAATATCATAGAACATAAAAAGTAGGAAACTTAATTCTCTACAAAAACGGTCTCTTAACATTTTGCCATAGCTCGCTTCGTTTCCGAGATATTTGCAGATTTATCTCAAGGGAAGGGGCCTAACGGACATATTTCGAGATATTTCTTCTTCTTGTTGTTCTTCTTCTGCACAGCTAAGCTGGAAGTGGCATTTGCAGCTCGCAATAGTGCAGAGTTATCTCAAAGAAAGAGGCCACGGTGTTTCTGTACCTCTATTATGTTGGTGCAGCTTCGGAACTTTTAAATATCTTGATATATCTCGAGAACTACGCATCTGATCAAAAAATATCATAGAAGATATAAAGTAGGAAACTTAATTCTCTACAAAAAAGGTCTCTTAACATTTTGCCATAGCTCGCTTCGTTTCCGAGATATTTGCAGATTTATCTCAAGGGAAGGGGCCTGACGGACATATTTCGAGATATTTCTTCTTCTTGTTGTTCTTCTTCTGCACAGCTAAGCTGGAAGTGGCATTTGCGGCTCGCACTAGTGCAGAGTTATCTCAAAGAAAGGGGCCACGGTGTTTCTGTATCTCTATTATGTTGGTGCGGCTTCGGAACTTTTAAATATCTCGATATATCTCGAAAACTACGCTTCTGATCAAAAAATATCATAGAACATAAATTGTAGGAAACATAATTCTCTACAAAAAACGTCTCTTAACATTTTGCCATAGCTCGCTTCGTTTCCGAGATATTTGCAGATTCAGCTCAAAGGAACTGGCCTGACGGACATATTTCGAGATATTTCTTCTTCTTGTTGTTCTTCTTCTGCACAGCTAAGCTGGAAGTGGCATTTGCGGCTCGCACTAGTGCAGAGTTATCTCAAAGAAAGGGGCCACGGTGTTTCTGTATCTCTATTATGTTGGTGCGGCTTCGGAACTTTTAAATATCTTGATATATCTCGAGAACTACGCATCTGATCAAAAAATATCATAGAACATAAAAAGTAGGAAACTTAATTCTCTACAAAAAAGGTCTCTTAACATTTTGCCATAGCTCTCTTCGTTTCCGAGATATTTGCAGATTTATCTCAAGGGAAGGGGCCTAACGGACATATTTCGAGATATTTCTTCTTCTAGTTGTTCTTCTTCTGCACAGCTAAACTGGAAGTGGCATTTCCAGCTCGCAATAGTGCAGAGTTATCTCAAAGAAAGGAGCCACGGTGTTTCTGTATCTCTATTATGTTGGTGCGGCTTCGGAACTTTTAAATATCTTGATATATCTCGAGAACTACGCGTCTGATCAAAAAATATCATAGAACATAAAAAGTAGGAAACATAATTCTCTACAAAAAAGGTCTCTTAACATTTTGCCATAGCTCGCTTCATTTCCGAGATATTTGCAGATTTATCTCAAGGGAAGGGGCCTGACGGACATATTTCGAGATATTTCTTCTTCTTGTTGTTCTTCTTCTGCACAGCTAAGCTGGAAGTGGCATTTGCAGCTCGCAATAGTGCAGAGTTATCTCAAAGAAAGAGGCCACGGTGTTTCTGTACCTCTGTTATGTTGGTGCAGCTTCGGAACTTTTAAATATCTTGATATATCCCGAGAACTACGCATCTGATCAAAAAATATCATAGAAGATAAAAAGTAGGAAACTTAATTCTCTACAAAAAAGGTCTCTTAACATTTTGCCATAGCTCGCTTCGTTTCCGAGATATTTGCAGATTTATCTCAAGGGATGGGGCCTGACGGACATATTTCGAGATATTTCTTCTTCTTGTTGTTCTTCTTCTGCACAGCTAAGCTGGAAGTGGCATTTGCAGCTCGCAATAGTGCTGAGTTATCTCAAAGAAAGGGTCCACGGTGTTTCTGTATCTCTATTATGTTGGTGCGGCTTCGGAACTTTTAAATATCTTGATATATCTCGAGAACTACGCATCTGATCAAAAAATATCATAGAACATAAAAAGTAGGAAACTTAATTCTCTACAAAAAAGGTCTCTTAACATTTTGCCATAGCTCTCTTCGTTTCCGAGATATTTGCAGATTTATCTCAAGGGAAATGGCCTGACGGACATATTTCGAGATATTTCTTCTTCTTGTTGTTCTTCTTCTGCACAGCTAAGCTGGAAGTGGCATTTGCAGCTCGCAATAGTGCAGAGTTATCGCAAAGAAAGGGGCCACGGTGTTTCTGTATCTCTATTATGTTGGTGCGGCTTCGGAACTTTTAAATATCTTGATATATCTCGAGAACTACGCATCTGATCAAAAAATATCATAGAACATAAAAAGTAGGAAACTTAATTCTCTACAAATAAGGTCTCTGAACATTTTGCCATAGCTCTCTTCGTTTCCGAGATATTTGCAGATATATCTCAAGGGAAGGGGCCTAACGGACATATTTCGAGATATTTCTTCTTCTAGTTGTTCTTCTTCTGCACAGCTAAACTGGAAGTGGCATTTCCAGCTCGCAATAGTGCAGAGTTATCTCACAGAAAGGAGCCACGGTGTTTCTGTATCTCTATTATGTTGGTGCGGCTTCGGAACTTTTAAATATCTTGATATATATCGAGAACTACGCATCTGATCAAAAAATATCATAGAACATAAAAAGTAGGAAACTTAATTCTCTACAAAAACGGTCTCTTAACATTTTGCCATAGCTCGCTTCGTTTCCGAGATATTTGCAGATTTATCTCAAGGGAAGGGGCCTAACGGACATATTTCGAGATATTTCTTCTTCTTGTTGTTCTTCTTCTGCACAGCTAAGCTGGAAGTGGCATTTGCAGCTCGCAATAGTGCAGAGTTATCTCAAAGAAAGAGGCCACGGTGTTTCTGTACCTCTATTATGTTGGTGCAGCTTCGGAACTTTTAAATATCTTGATATATCTCGAGAACTACGCATCTGATCAAAAAATATCATAGAAGATATAAAGTAGGAAACTTAATTCTCTACAAAAAAGGTCTCTTAACATTTTGCCATAGCTCGCTTCGTTTCCGAGATATTTGCAGATTTATCTCAAGGGAAGGGGCCTGACGGACATATTTCGAGATATTTCTTCTTCTTGTTGTTCTTCTTCTGCACAGCTAAGCTGGAAGTGGCATTTGCAGCTCGCAATAGTGCAGAGTTATCTCAAAGAAAGGGGACACGGTGTTTCTGTATCTCTATTATGTTGGTGCGGCTTCGGAACTTTTACATATCTTGATATATCTCGAGAACTACGCATCTGATCAAAAAATATCATAGAACATAAATAGTAGGAAACTTAATTCTCTACAAAAAATGTCTCTTAACATTTTGCCATAGCTCGCTTCGTTTCCGAGATATTTGCAGATTTATCTCAAGGGAAGGGGCCTGACGGACATATTTCGAGATATTTCTTCTTCTTGTTGTTCTTCTTCTGCACAGCTAAGCTGGAAGTGGCATTTGCGGCTCGCACTAGTGCAGAGTTATCTCAAAGAAAGGGGCCACGGTGTTTCTGTATCTCTATTATGTTGGTGCGGCTTCGGAACTTTTAAATATCTCGATATATCTCGAAAACTACGCTTCTGATCAAAAAATATCATAGAACATAAATTGTAGGAAACATAATTCTCTACAAAAAACGTCTCTTAACATTTTGCCATAGCTCGCTTCGTTTCCGAGATATTTGCAGATTCAGCTCAAAGGAACTGGCCTGACGGACATATTTCGAGATATTTCTTCTTCTTGTTGTTCTTCTTCTGCACAGCTAAGCTGGAAGTGGCATTTGCGGCTCGCACTAGTGCAGAGTTATCTCAAAGAAAGGGGCCATGGTGTTTCTGTATCTCTATTATGTTGGTGCGGCTTCGGAACTTTTAAATATCTTGATATATCTCGAGAACTACGCATCTGATCAAAAAATATCATAGAACATAAAAAGTAGGAAACTTAATTCTCTACAAAAAAGGTCTCTTAACATTTTGCCATAGCTCTCTTCGTTTCCGAGATATTTGCAGATTTATCTCAAGGGAAGGGGCCTAACGGACATATTTCGAGATATTTCTTCTTCTAGTTGTTCTTCTTCTGCACAGCTAAACTGGAAGTGGCATTTCCAGCTCGCAATAGTGCAGAGTTATCTCAAAGAAAGGGTCCACGGTGTTTCTGTATCTCTATTATGTTGGTGCGGCTTCGGAACTTTTAAATATCTTGATATATCTCGAGAACTACGCATCTGATCATAAAATATCATAGAACATAAAAAGTAGGAAACATAATTCTCTACAAAAAAGGTCTCTTAACATTTTGCCATAGCTCGCTTCGTTTCCGAGATATTTGCAGATTTATCTCAAGGGATGGGGCCTGACGGACATATTTCGAGATATTTCTTCTTCTTGTTGTTCTTCTTCTGCACAGCTAAGCTGGAAGGGGCATTTGCAGCTCGCAATAGTGCAGAGTTATCTCAAAGAAAGGGTCCACGGTGTTTCTGTATCTCTATTATGTTGGTGCGGCTTCGGAACTTTTAAATATCTTGATATATCTCGAGAACTACGCATCTGATCATAAAATATCATAGAACATAAAAAGTAGGAAACTTAATTCTCTACAAAAAAGGTCTCTTAACATTTTGCCATAGCTCTCTTCGTTTCCGAGATATTTGCAGATTTATCTCAAGGGAAATGGCCTGACGGACATATTTCGAGATATTTCTTCTTCTTGTTGTTCTTCTTCTGCACAGCTAAGCTGGAAGTGGCATTTGCAGCTCGCAATAGTGCAGAGTTATCGCAAAGAAAGGGGCCACGGTGTTTCTGTATCTCTATTATGTTGGTGCGGCTTCGGAACTTTTAAATATCTTGATATATCTCGAGAACTACGCATCTGATCAAAAAATATCATAGAAGATATAAAGTAGGAAACTTAATTCTCTACAAAAAAGGTCTCTTACCATTTTGCCATAGCTCGCTTCGTTTCCGAGATATTTGCAGATTTATCTCAAGGGAAGGGGCCTGACGGACATATTTCGAGATATTTCTTCTTCTTGTTGTTCTTCTTCTGCACAGCTAAGCTGGAAGTGGCATTTGCAGCTCGCAATAGTGCAGAGTTATCTCAAAGAAAGGGGACACGGTGTTTCTGTATCTCTATTATGTTGGTGCGGCTTCGGAACTTTTACATATCTTGATATATCTCGAGAACTACGCATCTGATCAAAAAATATCATAGAACATAAATAGTAGGAAACTTAATTCTCTACAAAAAATGTCTCTTAACATTTTGCCATAGCTCGCTTCGTTTCCGAGATATTTGCAGATTTATCTCAAGGGAAGGGGCCTGACGGACATATTTCGAGATATTTCTTCTTCTTGTTGTTCTTCTTCTGCACAGCTAAGCTGGAAGTGGCATTTGCGGCTCGCACTAGTGCAGAGTTATCTCAAAGAAAGGGGCCACGGTGTTTCTGTATCTCTATTATGTTGGTGCGGCTTCGGAACTTTTAAATATCTCGATATATCTCGAAAACTACGCTTCTGATCAAAAAATATCATAGAACATAAATTGTAGGAAACATAATTCTCTACAAAAAACGTCTCTTAACATTTTGCCATAGCTCGCTTCGTTTCCGAGATATTTGCAGATTCAGCTCAAAGGAACTGGCCTGACGGACATATTTCGAGATATTTCTTCTTCTTGTTGTTCTTCTTCTGCACAGCTAAGCTGGAAGTGGCACTTGCGGCTCGCACTAGTGCAGAGTTATCTCAAAGAAAGGGGCCATGGTGTTTCTGTATCTCTATTATGTTGGTGCGGCTTCGGAACTTTTAAATATCTTGATATATCTCGAGAACTACGCATCTGATCAAAAAATATCATAGAACATAAAAAGTAGGAAACTTAATTCTCTACAAAAAAGGTCTCTTAACATTTTGCCATAGCTCTCTTCGTTTCCGAGATATTTGCAGATTTATCTCAAGGGAAGGGGCCTAACGGACATATTTCGAGATATTTCTTCTTCTAGTTGTTCTTCTTCTGCACAGCTAAACTGGAAGTGGCATTTCCAGCTCGCAATAGTGCAGAGTTATCTCAAAGAAAGGAGCCACGGTGTTTCTGTATCTCTATTATGTTGGTGCGGCTTCGGAACTTTTAAATATCTTGATATATCTCGAGAACTACGCGTCTGATCAAAAAATATCATAGAACATAAAAAGTAGGAAACATAATTTTCTACAAAAAAGGTCTCTTAACATTTTGCCATAGCTCGCTTCGTTTCCGAGATATTTGCAGATTTATCTCAAGGGATGGGGCCTGACGGACATATTTCGAGATATTTCTTCTTCTTGTTGTTCTTCTTCTGCACAGCTAAGCTGGAAGTGGCATTTGCAGCTCGCAATAGTGCAGAGTTATCTCAAAGAAAGGGTCCACGGTGTTTCTGTATCTCTATTATGTTGGTGCGGCTTCGGAACTTTTAAATATCTTGATATATCTCGAGAACTACGCATCTGATCAAAAAATATCATAGAACATAAAAAGTAGGAAACTTAATTCTCTACAAAAAAGGTCTCTTAACATTTTGCCATAGCTCTCTTCGTTTCCGAGATATTTGCAGATTTATCTCAAGGGAAATGGCCTGACGGACATATTTCGAGATATTTCTTCTTCTTGTTGTTCTTCTTCTGCACAGCTAAGCTGGAAGTGGCATTTGCAGCTCGCAATAGTGCAGAGTTATCGCAAAGAAAGGGGCCACGGTGTTTCTGTATCTCTATTATGTTGGTGCGGCTTCGGAACTTTTAAATATCTTGATATATCTCGAGAACTACGCATCTGATCAAAAAATATCATAGAACATAAAAAGTAGGAAACTTAATTCTCTACAAATAAGGTCTCTTAACATTTTGCCATAGCTCGCTTCATTTCCGAGATATTTGCAGATTTATCTCATGGGAAGGGGCCTGACGGACATATTTCGAGATATTTCTTCTTCTTGTTGTTCTTCTTCTGCACAGCTAAGCTGGAAGTGACATTTGCAGCTCGCGATAGTGCAGAGTTATCTCAAAGAAAGGGGCCACGGTGTTTCTGTATCTCTATTATATTGGTGCGGCTTCGGAACTTTTAAATATCTTGATATATCTCGAGAACTACGCATCTGATCAAAAAATATCATAGAACATAAAAAGTAGGAAACTTAATTCTCTACAAAAAAGGTCTCTTAACATTTTGCCATAGCTCTCTTCGTTTCCGAGATATTTGCAGATTTATCTCAAGGGAAGGGGCCTAACGGACATATTTCGAGATATTTCTTCTTCTAGTTGTTCTTCTTCTGCACAGCTAAACTGGAAGTGGCATTTCCAGCTCGCAATAGTGCAGAGTTATCTCAAAGAAAGGAGCCACGGTGTTTCTGTATCTCTATTATGTTGGTGCGGCTTCGGAACTTTTAAATATCTTGATATATATCGAGAACTACGCATCTGATCAAAAAATATCATAGAACATAAAAAGTAGGAAACTTAATTCTCTACAAAAACGGTCTCTTAACATTTTGCCATAGCTCGCTTCGTTTCCGAGATATTTGCAGATTTATCTCAAGGGAAGGGGCCTAACGGACATATTTCGAGATATTTCTTCTTCTTGTTGTTCTTCTTCTGCACAGCTAAGCTGGAAGTGGCATTTGCGGCTCGCACTAGTGCAGAGTTATCTCAAAGAAAGGGGCCACGGTGTTTCTGTATCTCTATTATGTTGGTGCGGTTTCGGAACTTTTAAATATCTTGATATATCTCGAGAACTACGCATCTGATCAAAAAATATCATAGAACATAAAAAGTAGGAAACTTAATTCTCTACAAATAAGGTCTCTTAACATTTTGCCATAGCTCGCTTCATTTCCGAGATATTTGCAGATTTATCTCAAGGGAAGGGGCCTGACGGACATATTTCGAGATATTTCTTCTTCTTGTTGTTCTTCTTCTGCACAGCTAAGCTGGAAGTGGCATTTGCAGCTCGCAATAGTGCAGAGTTATCTCAAAGAAAGGGGCCACGGTGTTTCTGTATCTCTATTATGTTGGTGCGGCTTCGGAACTTTTACATATCTTGATATATCTCGAGAACTACGCATCTGATCAAAAAATATCATAGAACATAAATTGTAGGAAACATAATTCTCTACAAAAAACGTCTCTTAACATTTTGCCATAGCTCGCTTCGTTTCCGAGATATTTGCAGATTCAGCTCAAAGGAACTGGCCTGACGGACATATTTCGAGATATTTCTTCTTCTTGTTGTTCTTCCTCTGCACAGCTAAGCTGGAAGTGGCATTTGCAGCTAGCAATAGTGCAGAGTTATCTCAAAGAAAGGGGCCACGGTGTTTCTGTATCTCTATTATGTTGGTGCGGCTTCGGAACTTTTAAATATCTTGATATATCTCGAGAACTACGCGTCTGATCAAAAAATATCATAGAACATAAAAAGTAGGAAGCATAATTCTCTACAAAAAAGGTCTCTTAACATTTTGCCATGGCTCGCTTCGTTTCCGAGATATTTGCAGATTTATCTCAAGGGAAGGGGCCTAACGGACATATTTCGAGATATTTCTTCTTCTTGTTGTTCTTCTTCTGCACAGCTAAGCTGGAAGTGGCATTTGCGGCTCGCACTAGTGCAGAGTTATCTCAAAGAAAGGGGCCACGGTGTTTCTGTATCTCTATTATGTTGGTGCGGTTTCGGAACTTTTAAATATCTTGATATATCTCGAGAACTACGCATCTGATCAAAAAATATCATAGAACATAAAAAGTAGGAAACTTAATTCTCTACAAAAAAGGTCTCTTAACATTTTGCCATAGCTCTCTTCGTTTCCGAGATATTTGCAGATTTATCTCAAGGGAAGGGGCCTAACGGACATATTTCGAGATATTTCTTCTTCTAGTTGTTCTTCTTCTGCACAGCTAAACTGGAAGTGGCATTTCCAGCTCGCAATAGTGCAGAGTTATCTCAAAGAAAGGAGCCACGGTGTTTCTGTATCTCTATTATGTTGGTGCGGCTTCGGAACTTTTAAATATCTTGATATATATCGAGAACTACGCATCTGATCAAAAAATATCATAGAACATAAAAAGTAGGAAACTTAATTCTCTACAAAAACGGTCTCTTAACATTTTGCCATAGCTCGCTTCGTTTCCGAGATATTTGCAGATTTATCTCAAGGGAAGGGGCCTAACGGACATATTTCGAGATATTTCTTCTTCTTGTTGTTCTTCTTCTGCACAGCTAAGCTGGAAGTGGCATTTGCGGCTCGCACTAGTGCAGAGTTATCTCAAAGAAAGGGGCCACGGTGTTTCTGTATCTCTATTATGTTGGTGCGGTTTCGGAACTTTTAAATATCTTGATATATCTCGAGAACTACGCATCTGATCAAAAAATATCATAGAACATAAAAAGTAGGAAACTTAATTCTCTACAAATAAGGTCTCTTAACATTTTGCCATAGCTCGCTTCATTTCCGAGATATTTGCAGATTTATCTCAAGGGAAGGGGCCTGACGGACATATTTCGAGATATTTCTTCTTCTTGTTGTTCTTCTTCTGCACAGCTAAGCTGGAAGTGGCATTTGCAGCTCGCAATAGTGCAGAGTTATCTCAAAGAAAGGGGCCACGGTGTTTCTGTATCTCTATTATGTTGGTGCGGCTTCGGAACTTTTACATATCTTGATATATCTCGAGAACTACGCATCTGATCAAAAAATATCATAGAACATAAATTGTAGGAAACATAATTCTCTACAAAAAACGTCTCTTAACATTTTGCCATAGCTCGCTTCGTTTCCGAGATATTTGCAGATTCAGCTCAAAGGAACTGGCCTGACGGACATATTTCGAGATATTTCTTCTTCTTGTTGTTCTTCCTCTGCACAGCTAAGCTGGAAGTGGCATTTGCAGCTAGCAATAGTGCAGAGTTATCTCAAAGAAAGGGGCCACGGTGTTTCTGTATCTCTATTATGTTGGTGCGGCTTCGGAACTTTTAAATATCTTGATATATCTCGAGAACTACGCGTCTGATCAAAAAATATCATAGAACATAAAAAGTAGGAAGCATAATTCTCTACAAAAAAGGTCTCTTAACATTTTGCCATGGCTCGCTTCGTTTCCGAGATATTTGCAGATTTATCTCAAGGGAAGGGGCCTAACGGACATATTTCGAGATATTTCTTCTTCTTGTTGTTCTTCTTCTGCACAGCTAAGCTGGAAGTGGCATTTGCGGCTCGCACTAGTGCAGAGTTATCTCAAAGAAAGGGGCCACGGTGTTTCTGTATCTCTATTATGTTGGTGCGGTTTCGGAACTTTTAAATATCTTGATATATCTCGAGAACTACGCATCTGATCAAAAAATATCATAGAACATAAAAAGTAGGAAACTTAATTCTCTACAAATAAGGTCTCTTAACATTTTGCCATAGCTCGCTTCATTTCCGAGATATTTGCAGATTTATCTCAAGGGAAGGGGCCTGACGGACATATTTCGAGATATTTCTTCTTCTTGTTGTTCTTCTTCTGCACAGCTAAGCTGGAAGTGGCATTTGCAGCTCGCAATAGTGCAGAGTTATCTCAAAGAAAGAGGCCACGGTGTTTCTGTACCTCTGTTATGCTGGTGCAGCTTCGGAACTTTTAAATATCTTGATATATCTCGAGAACTACGCATCTGATCAAAAAATATCATAGAAGATAAAAAGTAGGAAACTTCATTCTCTACAAAAAAGGTCTCTTAACATTTTGCCATAGCTCGCTTCGTTTCCGAGATATTTGCAGATTTATCTCAAGGGAAGGGGCCTAACGGACATATTTCGAGATATTTCTTCATCTTGTTGTTCTTCTTCTGCACAGCTAAGCTGGAAGTGGCATTTGCGGCTCGCACTAGTGCAGAGTTATCTCAAAGAAAGGGGCCACGGTGTTTCTGTATCTCTATTATGTTTGTGCGGTTTCGGAACTTTTAAATATCTTGATATATCTCGAGAACTACGCATCTGATCAAAAAATATCATAGAACATGAAAAGTAGGAAACTTAATTCTCTACAAATAAGGTCTCTTAACATTTTGCCATAGCTCGCTTCATTTCCGAGATATTTGCAGATTTATCTCAAGGGAAGGGGCCTGACGGACATATTTCGAGATATTTCTTCTTCTTGTTGTTCTTCTTCTGCACAGCTAAGCTGGAAGTGGCATTTACAGCTCACGATAGTGCAGAGTTATCCCAAAGAAAGGGGCCACGGTGTTTCTGTATCTCTATTATGTTGGTGCGGCTTCGGAACTTTTAAATATCTTGATATATCTCGAGAACTACGCATCTGATCAAAAAATATCATAGAACATAAAAAGTAGGAAACTTAATTCTCTACAAAAAAGGTCTCTTAACATTTTGCCATAGCTCGCTTCGTTTCCGAGATATTTGCAGATTTATCTCAAGGGAAGGGGCCTAACGGACATATTTCGAGATATTTCTTCTTCTTGTTGTTCTTCTTCTGCACAGCTAAGCTGGAAGTGGCATTTGCGGCTCGCACTAGTGCAGAGTTATCTCAAAGAAAGAGGCCACGGTGTTTCTGTACCTCTATTATGTTGGTGCGGCTTCGGAACTTTTAAATATCTTGATATATCTCGAGAACTACGCATCTGATCAAAAAATATCGTAGAACATAAAAAGTAGGAAACCTAATTTTCTACAAAAAAGGTCTCTTAACATCTTGCCGTAGCTCGCTTGGTTTCCGAGATATTTGCAGATTTATCTCAAGGGATGGGGCCTGACGGACATATTTCGAGATGTTTCTTCTTCTTGTTGTTCTTCTTCTGCACAGCTAAGCTGGAAGTGGCATTTGCAGCTCGCAATAGTGCAGAGTTATCTCAAAGAAAGAGGCCACGGTGTTTCTGTACCTCTATTATGTTGGTGCAGCTTCGGAACTTTTAAATATCTTGATATATCTCGAGAACTACGCATCTGATCAAAAAATATCATAGAAGATAAAAAGTAGGAAACTTAATTCTCTACAAAAAAGGTCTCTTAACATTTTGCCATAGCTCGCTTCGTTTCCGAGATATTTGCAGATTTATCTCAAGGGAAGGGGCCTTACGGACATATTTCGAGATATTTCTTCTTCTTGTTGTTCTTCTTCTGCACAGCTAAGCTGGAAGTGGCATTTGCAGCTCGCAATAGTGCAGAGTTATCTCAAAGAAAGGGTCCACGGTGTTTCTGTATCTCTATTATGTTGGTGCGGCTTCGGAACTTTTAAATATCTTGATATATCTCGAGAACTACGCATCTGATCAAAAAATATCATAGAACATAAAAAGTAGGAAACCTAATTTTCTACAAAAAAGGTCTCTTAACATTTTGCCGTAGCTCGCTTGGTTTCCGAGATATTCGCAGATTTATCTCAAGGGATGGGGCCTGACGGACATATTTCGAGATATTTCTTCTTCTTGTTGTTCTTCTTCTGCACAGCTAAGCTGGAAGTGGCATTTGCAGCTCGCAATAGTGCAGAGTTATCTCAAAGAAAGGGGCCACGGTGTTTCTGTATCTCTATTATGTTGGTGCGGCTTCGGAACTTTTACATATCTTGATATATCTCGAGAACTACGCATCTGATCAAAAAATATCATAGAACATAAATAGTAGGAAACTTAATTCTCTACAAAAAAGGTCTCTTAACATTTTGCCATAGCTCGCTTCATTTCCGAGATATTTGCAGATTTATCTCAAGGGAAGGGGCCTGACGGACATATTTCGAGATATTTCTTCTTCTTGTTGTTCTTCTTCTGCACAGCTAAGCTGGAAGTGGCATTTGCGGCTCGCACTAGTGCAGAGTTATCTCAAAGAAAGGGGCCACGGTGTTTCTGTATCTCTATTATGTTGGTGCGGCTTCGGAACTTTTAAATATCTCGATATATCTCGAAAACTACGCTTCTGATCAAAAAATATCATAGAACATAAATTGTAGGAAACATAATTCTCTACAAAAAACGTCTCTTAACATTTTGCCATAGCTCGCTTCGTTTCCGAGATATTTGCAGATTCAGCTCAAAGGAACTGGCCTGACGGACATATTTCGAGATATTTCTTCTTCTTGTTGTTCTTCCTCTGCACAGCTAAGCTGGAAGTGGCATTTGCAGCTAGCAATAGTGCAGAGTTATCTCAAAGAAAGGGGCCACGGTGTTTCTGTATCTCTATTATGTTGGTGCGGCTTCGGAACTTTTAAATATCTTGATATATCTCGAGAACTACGCGTCTGATCAAAAAATATCATAGAACATAAAAAGTAGGAAGCATAATTCACTACAAAAAAGGTCTCTTAACATTTTGCCATAGCTCGCTTCGTTTCCGAGATATTTGCAGATTTATCTCAAGGGAAGGTACCTGACGGACATATTTCGAGATATTTCTTCTTCTTGTTGTTCTTCTTCTGCACAGCTAAGCTGGAAGTGGCATTTGCGGTTCGCACTAGTGCAGAGTTATCTCAAAGAAAGGGGCCACGGTGTTTCTGTATCTCTATTATGTTGGTGCGGTTTCGGAACTTTTAAATATCTTGATATATCTCGAGAACTACGCATCTGATCAAAAAATATCATAGAACATAAAAAGTAGATAACTTAATTCTCTACAAATAAGGTCTCTTAACATTTTGCCATAGCTCGCTTCATTTCCGAGATATTTGCAGATTTATCTCAAGGGAAGGGGCCTGACGGACATATTTCGAGATATTTCTTCTTCTTGTTGTTCTTCTTCTGCACAGCTAAGCTGGAAGTGGCATTTACAGCTCGCGATAGTGCAGAGTTATCTCAAAGAAAGGGGCCACGGTGTTTCTGTATCTCTATTATGTTGGTGCGGCTTCGGAACTTTTAAATATCTTGATATATCTCGAGAACTACGCATCTGATCAAAAAATATCATAGAACATAAAAAGTAGGAAACTTCATTCTCTACAAAAAAGGTCTCTTAACATTTTGCCATAGCTCTCTTCGTTTCCGAGATATTTGCAGATTTATCTCAAGGGAAGGGGCCTAACGGACATATTTCGAGATATTTCTTCTTCTAGTTGTTCTTCTTCTGCACAGCTAAACTGGAAGTGGCATTTCCAGCTCGCAATAGTGCAGAGTTATCTCAAAGAAAGGAGCCACGGTGTTTCTGTATCTCTATTATGTTGGTGCGGCTTCGAAACTTTTAAATATCTTGATATATATCGAGAACTACGCATCTGATCAAAAAATATCATAGAACATAGAAAGTAGGAAACTTAATTCTCTACAAATAAGGTCTCTTAACATTTTGCCATAGCTCGCTTCGTTTCCGAGATATTTGCAGATTTATCTCAAGGGAAGGGGCCTGACGGACATATTTCGAGATATTTCTTCTTCTTGTTGTTCTTCTTCGGCACAGCTAAGCCGGAAGTGGCATTTGCAGCTCGCAATAGTGCAGAGTTATCTCAAAGAAAGGGGCCACGGTGTTTCTGTATCTCTATTATGTTGGTGCGGCTTCGGAACTTTTAAATATCTTGATATATCTCGAGAACTACGCGTCTGATCAAAAAATATCATAGAACATAAAAAGTAGGAAACATAATTCTCTACAAAAAAGGTCTCTTAACATTTTGCCATAGCTCGCTTCGTTTCCGAGATATTTGCAGATTTATCTCAAGGGAAGGTAGCTGACGGACATATTTCGAGATATTTCTTCTTCTTGTTGTTCTTCTTCTGCACAGCTAAGCTGGAAGTGGCATTTGTGGCTCGCACTAGTGCAGAGTTATCTCAAAGAAAGGGGCCACGGTGTTTCTGTATCTCTATTATGTTGGTGCGGTTTCGGAACTTTTAAATATCTTGATATATCTCGAGAACTACGCATCTGATCAAAAAATATCATAGAACATAAAAAGTAGGAAACTTAATTCTCTACAAATAAGGTCTCTTAACATTTTGCCATAGCTCGCTTCATTTCCGAGATATTTGCAGATTTATCTCAAGGGAAGGGGCCTGACGGACATATTTCGAGATATTTCTTCTTCTTGTTGTTCTTCTTCTGCACAGCTAAGCTGGAAGTGGCATTTGCAGCTCGCAATAGTGCAGAGTTATCTCAAAGAAATAGGCCACGGTGTTTCTGTACCTCTGTTATGTTGGTGCAGCTTCGGAACTTTTAAATATCTTGATATATCTCGAGAACTACGCATCTGATCAAAAAATATCATAGAAGATAAAAAGTAGGAAACTTAATTCTCTACAAAAAAGGTCTCTTAACATTTTGCCATAGCTCGCTTCGTTTCCGAGATATTTGCAGATTTATCTCAAGGGAAGGGGCCTAACGGACATATTTCGAGATATTTCTTCTTCTTGTTGTTCTTCTTCTGCACAGCTAAGCTGGAAGTGGCATTTGCGGCTCGCACTAGTGCAGAGTTATCTCAAAGAAAGAGGCCACGGTGTTTCTGTACCTCTATTATGTTGGTGCGGCTTCGGAACTTTTAAATATCTTGATATATCTCGAGAACTACGCATCTGATCAAAAAATATCATAGAACATAAAAAGTAGGAAACCTAATTTTCTACAAAAAAGGTCTCTTAACATTTTGCCGTAGCTCGCTTCGTTTCCGAGATATTTGCAGATTTATCTCAAGGGAAGGGGCCTGACGGACATATTTCGAGATATTTCTTCTTCTTGTTGTTCTTCTTCTGCACAGCTAAGCTGGAAGTGGCATTTGCAGCTCGCAATAGTGCAGAGTTATCGCAAAGAAAGGGGCCACGGTGTTTCTGTATCTCTATTATGTTGGTGCGGCTTCGGAACTTTTAAATATCTTGATATATCTCGAGAACTACGCATCTGATCAAAAAATATCATACAACATAAAAAGTAGGAAACCTAATTTTCTACAAAAAAGGTCTCTTAACATTTTGCCGTAGCTCGCTTGGTTTCCGAGATATTTGCAGATTTATCTCAAGGGATGGGGCCTGACGGACATATTTCGAGATATTTCTTCTTCTTGTTGTTCTTCTTCTGCACAGCTAAGCTGGAAGTGGCATTTGGAGCTCGCAATAGTGCAGAGTTATCTCAAAGAAAGAGGCCACGGTGTTTCTGTACCTCTATTATGTTGGTGCAGCTTCGGAACTTTTAAATATCTTGATATATCTCGAGAACTACGCATCTGATCAAAAAATATCATAGAACATAAAAAGTAGGAAACTTAATTCTCTACAAATAAGGTCTCTTAACATTTTGCCATAGCTCGCTTCGTTTCCGAGATATTTGCAGATTTATCTCAAGGGAAGGGGCCTGACGGACATATTTCGAGATATTTCTTCTTCTTGTTGTTCTTCTTCGGCACAGCTAAGCTGGAAGTGGCATTTGCAGCTCGCAATAGTGCAGAGTTATCTCAAAGAAAGGGGCCACGGTGTTTCTGTATCTCTATTATGTTGGTGCGGCTTCGGAACTTTTAAATATCTTGATATATCTCGAGAACTACGCGCCTGATCAAAAAATATCATAGAACATAAAAAGTAGGAAACTTAATTCTCTACAAATAAGGTCTCTTAACATTTTGCCATAGCTCGCTTCGTTTCCGAGATATTTGCAGATTTATCTCAAGGGAAGGGGCCTAACGGACATATTTCGAGATATTTCTTCTTCTTGTTGTTCTTCTTCTGCACAGCTAAGCTGGAAGTGGCATTTGCGGCTCGCACTAGTGCAGAGTTATCTCAAAGAAAGAGGCCACGGTGTTTCTGTACCTCTATTATGTTGGTGCGGCTTCGGAACTTTTAAATATCTTGATATATCTCGAGAACTACGCATCTGATCAAAAAATATCATAGAACATAAAAAGTAGGAAACCTAATTTTCTACAAAAAAGCTCTCTTAAGATTTTGCCGTAGCTCGCTTCGTTTCCGAGATATTTGCAGATTTTTCTCAAGGGAAGGGGCCTGACGGACATATTTCGAGATATTTCTTCTTCTTGTTGTTCTTCTTCTGCACAGCTAAGCTGGAAGTGGCATTTGCAGCTCGCAATAGTGCAGAGTTATCGCAAAGAAAGGGGCCACGGTGTTTCTGTATCTCTATTATGTTGGTGCGGCTTCGGAACTTTTAAATATCTTGATATATCTCGAGAACTACGCATCTGATCAAAAAATATCATACAACATAAAAAGTAGGAAACCTAATTTTCTACAAAAAAGGTCTCTTAACATTTTGCCGTAGCTCGCTTGGTTTCCGAGATATTTGCAGATTTATCTCAAGGGATGGGGCCTGACGGACATATTTCGAGATATTTCTTCTTCTTGTTGTTCTTCTTCTGCACAGCTAAGCTGGAAGTGGCATTTGCAGCTCGCAATAGTGCAGAGTTATCTCAAAGAAAGAGGCCACGGTGTTTCTGTACCTCTATTATGTTGGTGCAGCTTCGGAACTTTTAAATATCTTGATATATCTCGAGAACGACGCATCTGATCAAAAAATATCATAGAAGATAAAAAGTAGGAAACTTAATTCTCTACAAAAAAGGTCTCTTAACATTTTGCCATAGCTCGCTTCGTTTCCGAGATATTTGCAGATTTATCTCAAGGGAAGGTAGCTGACGGACATATTTCGAGATATTTCTTCTTCTTGTTGTTCTTCTTCTGCACAGCTAAGCTGGAAGTGGCATTTGTGGCTCGCACTAGTGCAGAGTTATCTCAAAGAAAGGGGCCACGGTGTTTCTGTATCTCTATTATGTTGGTGCGGTTTCGGAACTTTTAAATATCTTGATATATCTCGAGAACTACGCATCTGATCAAAAAATATCATAGAACATAAAAAGTAGGAAACTTAATTCTCTACAAATAAGGTCTATTAACATTTTGCCATAGCTCGCTTCATTTCCGAGATATTTGCAGATTTATCTCAAGGGAAGGGGCCTGACGGACATATTTCGAGATATTTCTTCTTCTTGTTGTTCTTCTTCTGCACAGCTAAGCTGGAAGTGGCATTTGCAGCTCGCAATAGTGCAGAGTTATCTCAAAGAAAGAGGCCACGGTGTTTCTGTACCTCTGTTATGTTGGTGCAGCTTCGGAACTTTTAAATATCTTGATATATCTCGAGAACTACGCATCTGATCAAAAAATATCATAGAAGGTAAAAAGTAGGAAACTTAATTCTCTACAAAAAAGGTCTCTTAACATTTTGCCATAGCTCGCTTCGTTTCCGAGATATTTGCAGATTTATCTCAAGGGAAGGGGCCTAACGGACATATTTCGAGATATTTCTTCTTCTTGTTGTTCTTCTTCTGCACAGCTAAGCTGGAAGTGGCATTTGCGGCTCGCACTAGTGCAGAGTTATCTCAAAGAAAGAGGCCACGGTGTTTCTGTACCTCTATTATGTTGGTGCGGCTTCGGAACTTTTAAATATCTTGATATATCTCGAGAACTACGCATCTGATCAAAAAATATCATAGAGCATAAAAAGTAGAAAACCTAATTTTCTACAAAAAAGGTCTCTTAACATTTTGCCGTAGCTCGCTTCGTTTCCGAGATATTTGCAGATTTATCTCAAGGGAAGGGGCCTGACGGACATATTTCGAGATATTTCTTCTTCTTGTTGTTCTTCTTCTGCACAGCTAAGCTGGAAGTGGCATTTGCAGCTCGCAATAGTGCAGAGTTATCGCAAAGAAAGGGGCCACGGTGTTTCTGTATCTCTATTATGTTGGTGCGGCTTCGGAACTTTTAAATATCTTGATATATCTCGAGAACTACGCATCTGATCAAAAAATATCATACAACATAAAAAGTAGGAAACCTAATTTTCTACAAAAACGGTCTCTTAACATTTTGCCGTAGCTCGCTTGGTTTCCGAGATATTTGCAGATTTATCTCAAGGGATGGGGCCTGACGGACATATTTCGAGATATTTCTTCTTCTTGTTGTTCTTCTTCTGCACAGCTAAGCTGGAAGTGGCATTTGCAGCTCGCAATAGTGCAGAGTTATCTCAAAGAAAGAGGCCACGGTGTTTCTGTACCTCTATTATGTTGGTGCAGCTTCGGAACTTTTAAATATCTTGATATATCTCGAGAACTACGCATCTGATCAAAAAATATCATACAACATAAAAAGTAGGAAACTTAATTCTCTACAAATAAGGTCTCTTAACATTTTGCCATAGCTCGCTTCGTTTCCGAGATATTTGCAGATTTATCTCAAGGGAAGGGGCCTGACGGACATATTTCGAGATATTTCTTCTTCTTGTTGTTCTTCTTCGGCACAGCTAAGCTGGAAGTGGCATTTGCAGCTCGCAATAGTGCAGAGTTATCTCAAAGAAAGGGGCCACGGTGTTTCTGTATCTCTATTATGTTGGTGCGGCTTCGGAACTTTTAAATATCTTGATATATCTCGAGAACTACGCGCCTGATCAAAAAATATCATAGAACATAAAAAGTAGGAAACTTAATTCTCTACAAATAAGGTCTCTTAACATTTTGCCATAGCTCGCTTCGTTTCCGAGATATTTGCAGATTTATCTCAAGGGAAGGGGCCTAACGGACATATTTCGAGATATTTCTTCTTCTTGTTGTTCTTCTTCTGCACAGCTAAGCTGGAAGTGGCATTTGCGGCTCGCACTAGTGCAGAGTTATCTCAAAGAAAGAGGCCACGGTGTTTCTGTACCTCTATTATGTTGGTGCGGCTTCGGAACTTTTAAATATCTTGATATATCTCGAGAACTACGCATCTGATCAAAAAATATCATAGAGCATAAAAAGTAGGAAACCTAATTTTCTACAAAAAAGGTCTCTTAACATTTTGCCGTAGCTCGCTTCGTTTCCGAGATATTTGCAGATTTATCTCAAGGGAAGGGGCCTGACGGACATATTTCGAGATATTTCTTCTTCTTGTTGTTCTTCTTCTGCACAGCTAAGCTGGAAGTGGCATTTGCAGCTCGCAATAGTGCAGAGTTATCGCAAAGAAAGGGGCCACGGTGTTTCTGTATCTCTATTATGTTGGTGCGGCTTCGGAACTTTTAAATATCTTGATATATCTCGAGAACTACGCGCCTGATCAAAAAATATCATAGAACATAAAAAGTAGGAAACTTAATTCTCTACAAATAAGGTCTCGTAACATTTTGCCATAGCTCGCTTCGTTTCCGAGATATTTGCAGATTTATCTCAAGGGAAGGTAGCTGACGGACATATTTCGAGATATTTCTTCTTCTTGTTGTTCTTCTTCTGCACAGCTAAGCTGGAAGTGGCATTTGTGGCTCGCACTAGTGCAGAGTTATCTCAAAGAAAGGGGCCACGGTGTTTCTGTATCTCTATTATGTTGGTGCGGCTTCGGAACTTTTAAATATCTTGATATATCTCGAGAACGACGCATCTGATCAAAAAATATCATAGAAGATAAAAAGTAGGAAACTTAATTCTCTACAAAAAAGGTCTCTTAACATTTTGCCATAGCTCGCTTCGTTTCCGAGATATTTGCAGATTTATCTCAAGGGAAGGTAGCTGACGGACATATTTCGAGATATTTCTTCTTCTTGTTGTTCTTCTTCTGCACAGCTAAGCTGGAAGTGGCATTTGTGGCTCGCACTAGTGCAGAGTTATCTCAAAGAAAGGGGCCACGGTGTTTCTGTATCTCTATTATGTTGGTGCGGTTTCGGAACTTTTAAATATCTTGATATATCTCGAGAACTACGCATCTGATCAAAAAATATCATAGAACGTAAAAAGTAGGAAACTTAATTCTCTACAAATAAGGTCTCTTAACATTTTGCCATAGCTCGCTTCATTTCCGAGATATTTGCAGATTTATCTCAAGGGAAGGGGCCTAACGGCAATATTTCGAGATATTTCTTCTTCTTGTTGTTCTTCTTCTGCACAGCTAAGCTGGAAGTGGCATTTGCGGCTCGCACTAGTGCAGAGTTATCTCAAAGAAAGAGGCCACGGTGTTTCTGTACCTCTATTATGTTGGTGCGGCTTCGGAACTTTTAAATATCTTGATATATCTCGAGAACTACGCATCTGATCAAAAAATATCATAGAACATAAAAAGTAGGAAACCTAATTTTCTACAAAAAAGGTCTCTTAACATTTTGCCGTAGCTCGCTTCGTTTCCGAGATATTTGCAGATTTATCTCAAGGGAAGGGGCCTGACGGACATATTTCGAGATATTTCTTCTTCTTGTTGTTCTTCTTCTGCACAGCTAAGCTGGAAGTGGCATTTGCAGCTCGCAATAGTGCAGAGTTATCGCAAAGAAAGGGGCCACGGTGTTTCTGTATCTCTATTATGTTGGTGCGGCTTCGGAACTTTTAAATATCTTGATATATCTCGAGAACTACGCATCTGATCAAAAAATATCATACAACATAAAAAGTAGGAAACCTAATTTTCTACAAAAAAGGTCTCTTAACATTTTGCCGTAGCTCGCTTGGTTTCCGAGATATTTGCAGATTTATCTCAAGGGATGGGGCCTGACGGACATATTTCGAGATATTTCTTCTTCTTGTTGTTCTTCTTCTGCACAGCTAAGCTGGAAGTGGCATTTGCAGCTCGCAATAGTGCAGAGTTATCTCAAAGAAAGAGGCCACGGTGTTTCTGTACCTCTATTATGTTGGTGCAGCTTCGGAACTTTTAAATATCTTGATATATCTCGAGAACTACGCATCTGATCAAAAAATATCATAGAACATAAAAAGTAGGAAACTTAATTCTCTACAAATAAGGTCTCTTAACATTTTGCCATAGCTCGCTTCGTTTCCGAGATATTTGCAGATTTATCTCAAGGGAACGGGCCTGACGGACATATTTCGAGATATTTCTTCTTCTTGTTGTTCTTCTTCGGCACAGCTAAGCTGGAAGTGGCATTTGCAGCTCGCAATAGTGCAGAGTTATCTCAAAGAAAGGGGCCACGGTGTTTCTGTATCTCTATTATGTTGGTGCGGCTTCGGAACTTTTAAATATCTTGATATATCTCGAGAACTACGCGCCTGATCAAAAAATATCATAGAACATAAAAAGTAGGAAACTTAATTCTCTACAAATAAGGTCTCTTAACATTTTGCCATAGCTCGCTTCATTTCCGAGATATTTGCAGATTTATCTCAAGGGAAGGGGCCTGACGGACATATTTCGAGATATTTCTTCTTCTTGTTGTTCTTCTTCTGTACAGCTAAGCTGGAAGTGGCATTTGCAGCTCGCAATAGTGCAGAGTTATCTCAAAGGAAGAGGCCACGGTGTTTCTGTACCTCTGTTATGTTGGTGCAGCTTCGGAACTTTTAAATATCTTGATATATCTCGAGAACTACGCATCTGATCAAAAAATATCATAGAAGATAAAAAGTAGGAAACTTAATTCTCTACAAAAAAGGTCCCTTAACATTTTGCCATAGCTCGCTTCGTTTCCGAGATATTTGCAGATTTATCTCAAGGGAAGGGGCCTAACGGACATATTTCGAGATATTTCTTCTTCTTGTTGTTCTTCTTCTGCACAGCTAAGCTGGAAGTGGCATTTGCGGCTCGCACTAGTGCAGAGTTATCTCAAAGAAAGAGGCCACGGTGTTTCTGTACCTCTATTATGTTGGTGCGGCTTCGGAACTTTTAAATATCTTGATATATCTCGAGAACTACGCATCTGATCAAAAAATATCATAGAACATAAAAAGTAGGAAACCTAATTTTCTACAAAAAAGGTCTCTTAACATTTTGCCGTAGCTCGCTTCGTTTCCGAGATATTTGCAGATTTATCTCAAGGGAAGGGGCCTGACGGACATATTTCGAGATATTTCTTCTTCTTGTTGTTCTTCTTCTGCACAGCTAAGCTGGAAGTGGCATTTGCAGCTCGCAATAGTGCAGAGTTATCGCAAAGAAAGGGGCCACGGTGTTTCTGTATCTCTATCATGTTGGTGCGGCTTCGGAACTTTTAAATATCTTGATATATCTCGAGAACTACGCATCTGATCAAAAAATATCACACAACATAAAAAGTAGGAAACCTAATTTTCTACAAAAAAGGTCTCTTAACATTTTGCCGTAGCTCGCTTGGTTTCCGAGATATTTGCAGATATATCTCAAGGGATGGGGCCTGACGGACATATTTCGAGATATTTCTTCTTCTTGTTGTTCTTCTTCTGCACAGCTAAGCTGGAAGTGGCATTTGCAGCTCGCAATATGGCAGAGTTATCTCAAAGAAAGGGTCCACGGTGTTTCTGTATCTCTATTATGTTGGTGCGGCTTCGGAACTTTTAAATATCTTGATATATCTCGAGAACTACGCATCTGATCAAAAAATATCATAGAACATAAAAAGTAGGAAACTTAATTCTCTACAAAAAAGGTCTCTTAACATTTTGCCATAGCTCTCTTCGTTTCCGAGATATTTGCAGATTTATCTCAAGGGAAGGGGCCTGACGGACATATTTCGAGATATTTCTTCTTCTTGTTGTTCTTCTTCTGCACAGCTAAGCTGGAAGTGGCATTTGCAGCTCGCAATAGTGCAGAGTTATCGCAAAGAAAGGGGCCACGGTGTTTCTGTATCTCTATTATGTTGGTGCGGCTTCGGAACTTTTACATATCTTGATATATCTCGAGAACTACGCATCTGATCAAAAAATATCATAGAACATAAATAGTAGGAAGCTTAATTCTCTACAAAAAAGGTCTCTTAACATTTTGCCATAGCTCGCTTCGTTTCCGAGATATTTGCAGATTTATCTCAAGGGAAGGGGCCTGACGGACATATTTCGAGATATTTCTTCTTCTTGTTGTTCTTCTTCTGCACAGCTAAGCTGGAAGTGGCATTTGCGGCTCGCACTAGTGCAGAGTTATCTCAAAGAAAGGGGCCACGGTGTTTCTGTATCTCTATTATGTTGGTGCGGTTTCGGAACTTTTAAATATCTTGATATATCTCGAGAACTACGCATCTGATCAAAAAATATCATAGAACATAAAAAGTAGGAAACTTAATTCTCTACAAATAAGGTCTCTTAACATTTTGCCATAGCTCGCTTCATTTCCGAGATATTTGCAGATTTATCTCAAGGGAAGGGGCCTGAGGGACATATTTCGAGATATTTCTTCTTCTTGTTGTTCTTCTTCTGCACAGCTAAGCTGGAAGTGGCATTTGCAGCTCGCAATAGTGCAGAGTTATCTCAAAGAAAGAGGCCACGGTGTTTCTGTACCTCTGTTATGTTGGTGCAGCTTCGGAACTTTTAAATATCTTGATATATCTCGAGAACTACGCATCTGATCAAAAAATATCATAGAAGATAAAAAGTAGGAAACTTAATTCTCTACAAAAAAGGTCTCTTAACATTTTGCCATAGCTCGCTTCGTTTCCGAGATATTTGCAGATTTATCTCAAGGGAAGGGGCCTAACGGACATATTTCGAGATATTTCTTCTTCTTGTTGTTCTTCTTCTGCACAGCTAAGCTGGAAGTGGCATTTGCGGCTCGCACTAGTGCAGAGTTATCTCAAAGAAAGAGGCCACGGTGTTTCTGTACCTCTATTATGTTGGTGCGGCTTCGGAACTTTTAAATATCTTGATATATCTCGAGAACTACGCATCTGATCAAAAAATATCATAGAACATAAAAAGTAGGAAACCTAATTTTCTACAAAAAAGGTCTCTTAACATTTTGCCGTAGCTCGCTTCGTTTCCGAGATATTTGCAGATTTATCTCAAGGGAAGGGGCCTGACGGACATATTTCGAGATATTTCTTCTTCTTGTTGTTCTTCTTCTGCACAGCTAAGCTGGAAGTGGCATTTGCAGCTCGCAATAGTGCAGAGTTATCGCAAAGAAAGGGGCCACGGTGTTTCTGTATCCCTATTATGTTGGTGCGGCTTCGGAACTTTCAAATATCTTGATATATCTCGAGAACTACGCATCTGATCAAAAAATATCATAGAACATAAAAAGTAGGAAACTTAATTCTCTACAAAAAAGGTCTCTTAACATTTTGCCATAGCTCGCTTCGTTTCCGAGATATTTGCAGATTTATCTCAAGGGAAGGGGCCTGACGGACATATTTCGAGATATTTCTTCTTCTTGTTGTTCTTCTTCTGCACAGCTAAGCTGGAAGTGGCATTTGCGGCTCGCACTAGTGCAGAGTTATCTCAAAGAAAGGGGCCACGGTGTTTCTGTATCTCGATTATGTTGGTGCGGTTTCGGAACTTTTAAATATCTTGATATATCTCGAGAACTACGCATCTGATCAAAAAATATCATAGAACATAAAAAGTAGGAAGCTTAATTCTCTACAAATAAGGTCTCTTAACATTTTGCCATAGCTCGCTTCATTTCCGAGATATTTGCAGATTTATCTCAAGGGAAGGGGCCTGAGGGACATATTTCGAGATATTTCTTCTTCTTGTTGTTCTTCTTCTGCACAGCTAAGCTGGAAGTGGCATTTGCAGCTCGCAATAGTGCAGAGTTATCTCAAAGAAAGAGGCCACGGTGTTTCTGTACCTCTGTTATGTTGGTGCAGCTTCGGAACTTTTAAATATCTTGATATATCTCGAGAACTACGCATCTGATCAAAAAATATCATAGAAGATAAAAAGTAGGAAACTTAATTCTCTACAAAAAAGGTCTCTTAACATTTTGCCATAGCTCGCTTCGTTTCCGAGATATTTGCAGATTTATCTCAAGGGAAGGGGCCTAACGGACATATTTCGAGATATTTCTTCTTCTTGTTGTTCTTCTTCTGCACAGCTAAGCTGGAAGTGGCATTTGCGGCTCGCACTAGTGCAGAGTTATCTCAAAGAAAGAGGCCACGGTGTTTCTGTACCTCTATTATGTTGGTGCGGCTTCGGAACTTTTAAATATCTTGATATATCTCGAGAACTACGCATCTGATCAAAAAATATCATAGAACATAAAAAGTAGGAAACTTAATTCTCTACAAAAAAGGTGTCTAAACATTTTGCCATAGCTCTCTTCGTTTCCGAGATATTTGCAGATTTATCTCAAGGGAAGGGGCCTGACGGACATATTTCGAGATATCTCTTCTTCTTGTTGTTCTTCTTCTGCACAGCTAAGCTGGAAGTGGCATTTGCAGCTCGCAATTCTGCAGAGTTATCGCAAATAAAGGGGCCACGGTGTTTCTGTATCTCTATTATGTTGGTGCGGCTTCGGAACTTTTAAATATCTTGATATATCTCGAGAACTACGCATCTGATCAAAAAATATCATAGAAGATAAAAAGTGGGAAACTTAATTCTCTACAAAAAAGGTCTCTTAACATTTTGCCATACCTCGCTTCGTTTCCGAGATATTTGCAGATTTATCTCAAGGGAAGGGGCCTTACGGACATATTTCGAGATATTTCTTCTTCTTGTTGTTCTTCTTCTGCACGGCTAAGCGGGAAGTGGCATTTGCAGCTCGCAATAGTGCAGAGTTATCTCAAAGAAAGGGGCCACGGTGTTTCTGTATCTCTAATATGTTGGTGCGGTTTCGGAACTTTTAAATATCTCGATATATCTCAAGAACTACGCATCTGATCAAAAAATATCATACAACATAAAAAGTAGGAAACTTAATTCTCTACAAAAAATGTCTCTTAACATTTTGCCATAGCTCGCTTCGTTTCGGAGATATTTGCAGATTTATCTCAAGGGAAGGGTCCTGACGGACATATTTCGAGATATTTCTTCTTCTTGTTGTTGCTCTTCTGCACAGCTAAGCTGGAAGTGGCATTTGCGGCTCGCACTAGTGCAGAGTTATCTCAAAGAAAGGGGCCACGGTGTTTCTGCATCTCTATTATGTTGGTGCGGCTTCGGAACTTTTAAATATCTCGATATATCTCGAAAACTACGCTTCTGATCAAAAAATATCATAGAACATAAATTGTAGGAAACTTAATTCTCTACAAAAAAGGTCTCTTAACATTTTGCCATAGCTCGCTTCGTTTCCGAGATATTTGCAGATTTATCTCAAGGGAAGGGGCCTGACGGACATATTTCGAGATATTTCTTCTTCTTGTTGTTCTTCTTCTGCACAGCTAAGCTGGAAGTGGCATTTGCGGCTCGCACTAGTGCAGAGTTATCTCAAAGAAAGGGGCCACGGTGTTTCTGTATCTCGATTATGTTGGTGCGGTTTCGGAACTTTTAAATATCTTGATATATCTCGAGAACTACGCATCTGATCAAAAAATATCATAGAACATAAAAAGTAGGAAACTTAATTCTCTACAAATAAGGTCTCTTAACATTTTGCCATAGCTCGCTTCATTTCCGAGATATTTGCAGATTTATCTCAAGGGAAGGGGCCTGAGGGACATATTTCGAGATATTTCTTCTTCTTGTTGTTCTTCTTCTGCACAGCTAAGCTGGAAGTGGCATTTGCAGCTCGCAATAGTGCAGAGTTATCTCAAAGAAAGAGGCCACGGTGTTTCTGTACCTCTGTTATGTTGGTGCAGCTTCGGAACTTTTAAATATCTTGATATATCTCGAGAACTACGCATCTGATCAAAAAATATCATAGAAGATAAAAAGTAGGAAACTTAATTCTCTACAAAAAAGGTCTCTTAACATTTTGCCATAGCTCGCTTCGTTTCCGAGATATTTGCAGATTTATCTCAAGGGAAGGGGCCTAACGGACATATTTCGAGATATTTCTTCTTCTTGTTGTTCTTCTTCTGCACAGCTAAGCTGGAAGTGGCATTTGCGGCTCGCACTAGTGCAGAGTTATCTCAAAGAAAGAGGCCACGGTGTTTCTGTACCTCTATTATGTTGGTGCGGCTTCGGAACTTTTAAATATCTTGATATATCTCGAGAACTACGCATCTGATCAAAAAATATCATAGAACATAAAAAGTAGGAAACTTAATTCTCTACAAAAAAGGTGTCTAAACATTTTGCCATAGCTCTCTTCGTTTCCGAGATATTTGCAGATTTATCTCAAGGGAAGGGGCCTGACGGACATATTTCGAGATATCTCTTCTTCTTGTTGTTCTTCTTCTGCACAGCTAAGCTGGAAGTGGCATTTGCAGCTCGCAATTCTGCAGAGTTATCGCAAATAAAGGGGCCACGGTGTTTCTGTATCTCTATTATGTTGGTGCGGCTTCGGAACTTTTAAATATCTTGATATATCTCGAGAACTACGCATCTGATCAAAAAATATCATAGAAGATAAAAAGTAGGAAACTTAATTCTCTACAAAAAAGGTCTCTTAACATTTTGCCATACCTCGCTTCGTTTCCGAGATATTTGCAGATTTATCTCAAGGGAAGGGGCCTTACGGACATATTTCGAGATATTTCTTCTTCTTGTTGTTCTTCTTCTGCACGGCTAAGCGGGAAGTGGCATTTGCAGCTCGCAATAGTGCAGAGTTATCTCAAAGAAAGGGGCCACGGTGTTTCTGTATCTCTAATATGTTGGTGCGGTTTCGGAACTTTTAAATATCTCGATATATCTCAAGAACTACGCATCTGATCAAAAAATATCATACAACATAAAAAGTAGGAAACTTAATTCTCTACAAAAAATGTCTCTTAACATTTTGCCATAGCTCGCTTCGTTTCGGAGATATTTGCAGATTTATCTCAAGGGAAGGGTCCTGACGGACATATTTCGAGATATTTCTTCTTCTTGTTGTTGCTCTTCTGCACAGCTAAGCTGGAAGTGGCATTTGCGGCTCGCACTAGTGCAGAGTTATCTCAAAGAAAGGGGCCACGGTGTTTCTGCATCTCTATTATGTTGGTGCGGCTTCGGAACTTTTAAATATCTCGATATATCTCGAAAACTACGCTTCTGATCAAAAAATATCATAGAACATAAATTGTAGGAAACATAATTCGCTACAAAAAAGGTCTCTTAACGTTTTGCCATAGCTCGCTTCGTTTCCGAGATATTTGCAGATCTATCTCAAGGGAAGGGTCCTGACGGACATATTTCGAGATATTTCTTCTTCTTGTTGTTCTTCTTCTGCACAGCTAAACTGGGAGTGGCATTTCCAGCTCGCAATAGTGCAGAGTTATCCCAAAGAAAGCGGCCACGGTGTTTCTGTATCTCTATTATGTTGGTGCGGCTTCGGAACTTTTAAATATCTTGGTATATCTCGACAATTACGCATCTGATCAAAAAATATCATAGAACATAAAAAGTAGGAAACTTAAATCTCTACAAAAAAGGTCTCTTAAGATTTTGCCATAGCTCTCTTCGTTTCCGAGATATTTGCAGATTTATCTCAAGGGAAGGGGCGTAACGGACATATTTCGAGATATTTCTTCTTCTTGTTGTTCTTCTTCTGCACAGCTAAGCTGGAAGTGGCATTTGCGGCTCGCACTAGTGCAGAGTTATCTCAAAGAAAGAGGCCACGGTGTTTCTGTACCTCTATTATGTTGGTGCGGCTTCGGAACTTTTAAATATCTTGATATATCTCGAGAACTACGCATCTGATCAAAAAATATCATAGAACATAAAAAGTAGGAAACCTAATTTTCTACAAAAAAGGTCTCTTAACATTTTGCCGTAGCTCGCTTCGTTTCCGAGATATTTGCAGATTTATCTCAAGGGAAGGGGCCTGACGGACATATTTCGAGATATTTCTTCTTCTTGTTGTTCTTCTTCTGCACAGCTAAGCTGGAAGTGGCATTTGCAGCTCGCAATAGTGCAGAGTTATCGCAAAGAAAGGGGCCACGGTGTTTCTGTATCCCTATTATGTTGGTGCGGCTTCGGAACTTTCAAATATCTTGATATATCTCGAGAACTACGCATCTGATCAAAAAATATCATAGAACATAAAAAGTAGGAAACTTAATTCTCTACAAAAAGGTGTCTTAACATTTTGCCATAGCTCTCTTCGTTTCCGAGATATTTGCAGATTTATCTCAAGGGAAGGGGCCTGACGGACATATTTCGAGATATTTCTTCTTCTTGTTGTTCTTCTTCTGCACAGCTAAGCTGGAAGTGGCATTTGCAGCTCGCAATTCTGCAGAGTTATCGCAAAGAAAGGGGCCACGGTGTTTCTGTATCTCTATTATGTTGGTGCGGCTTCCGAACTTTTAAATATCTTGATATATCTCGAGAACTACGCATCTGATCAAAAAATATCATGCAACATAAAAAGTAGGAAACCTAATTTTCTACAAAAAAGGTCTCTTAACATTTTGCCGTAGCTCGCTTGGTTTCCGAGATATTTGCAGATTTATCTCAAGGGATGGGGCCTGACGGACATATTTCGAGATATTTCTTCTTCTTGTTGTTCGTCTTCTGCACAGCTAAGCTGGAAGTGGCATTTGCAGCTCGCAATAGTGCAGAGTTATCTCAAAGAAAGAGGCCACGGTGTTTCTGTACCTCTATTATGTTGGTGCAGCTTCGGAACTTTTAAATATCTTGATATATCTCGAGAACTACGCATCTGATCAAAAAATATCATAGAAGATAAAAAGTATGAAACTTAATTCTCTACAAAAAAGGTCTCTTAACATTTTGCCATACCTCGCTTCGTTTCCGAGATATTTGCAGATTTATCTCAAGGGAAGGGGCCTTACGGACATATTTCGAGATATTTCTTCTTCTTGTTGTTCTTCTTCTGCACGGCTAAGCGGGAAGTGGCATTTGCAGCTCGCAATAGTGCAGAGTTATCTCAAAGAAAGGGGCCACGGTGTTTCTGTATCTCTAATATGTTGGTGCGGTTTCGGAACTTTTAAATATCTCGATATATCTCAAGAACTACGCATCTGATCAAAAAATATCATACAACATAAAAAGTAGGAAACTTAATTCTCTACAAAAAAGGTCTCTTAACATTTTGCCATAGCTCGCTTCGTTTCCGAGATATTTGCAGATTTATCTCAAGGGAAGGGGCCTGACGGACATATTTCGAGATATTTCTTCTTCTTGTTGTTCTTCTTCTGCACAGCTAAGCTGGAAGTGGCATTTGCGGCTCGCACTAGTGCAGAGTTATCTCAAAGAAAGGGGCCACGGTGTTTCTGTATCTCTATTATGTTGGTGCGGCTTCGGAACTTTTAAATATCTCGATATATCTCGAAAACTACGCTTCTGATCAAAAAATATCATAGAACATAAATTGTAGGAAACATAATTCTCTACAAAAAACGTCTCTTAACATTTTGCCATAGCTCGCTTCGTTTCCGAGATATTTGCAGATTCAGCTCAAAGGAACTGGCCTGACGGACATATTTCGAGATATTTCTTCTTCTTGTTGTTCTTCCTCTGCACAGCTAAGCTGGAAGTGGCATTTGCAGCTAGCAATAGTGCAGAGTTATCTCAAAGAAAGGGGCCACGGTGTTTCTGTATCTCTATTATGTTGGTGCGGCTTCGGAACTTTTAAATATCTTGATATATCTCGAGAACTACGCATCTGATCAAAAAATGTCATAGAACATAAAAAGTAGGAAACTTAATTCTCTACAAAAAAGGTCTCTTAACATTTTGCCATAGCTCGCTTCGTTTCCGAGATATTTGCAGATTTATCTCAAGGGAAGGGGCCTGAGGGACATATTTCGAGATATTTCTTCTTCTTGTTGTTGTTCTTCTGCACAGCTAAGCTGGAAGTGGCATTTGCGGCTCGCACTAGTGCAGAGTTATCTCAAAGAAAGGGGCCACGGTGTTTCTGTATCTCTATTATGTTGGTGCGGCTTCGGAACTTTTAAATATCTCGATATATCTCGAAAACTACGCTTCTGATCAAAAAATATCATAGAACATAAATTGTAGGAAACATAATTCTCTACAAAAAAGGTCTCTTAACATTTTGCCATAGCTCGCTTCGTTTCCGAGATATTTGCAGATATATCTCAAGGAAAGGGGCCTAACGGACATATTTCGAGATATTTCTTCTTCTTGTTGTTCTTCTTCTGCACAGCTAAACTGGAAGTGGCATTTCCAGCTCGCAATAGTGCAGAGTTATCTCAAAGAAAGGGGCCACGGTGTTTCTGTATCTCTATTATGTTGGTGCGGCTTCTGAACTTTTAAATATCTTGATATATCTCGAGAACTACGCATCTGATCAAAAAATATCATAGAACATAAAAAGTAGGAAACTTAAATCTCTACAAAAAAGGTCTCTTAACATTTTGCCATAGCTCGCTTCGTTTCCGAGATATTTGCAGATTTATCTCAAGGGAAGGGGCCTGACGGACATATTTCGAGATATTTCTTCTTCTTGTTGTTCTTCTTCTGCACAGCTAAGCTGGAAGTGGCATTTGCGGCTCGCACTAGTGCAGAGTTATCTCAAAGAAAGGGGCCACGGTGTCTCTGTATCTCTATTATGTTGGTGCGGCTTCGGAACTTTTAAATATCTCGATATATCTCGAAAACTACGCTTCTGATCAAAAAATATCATAGAACATAAATTGTAGGAAACATAATTCTCTACAAAAAACGTCTCTTAACATTTTGCCATAGCTCGCTTCGTTTCCGAGATATTTGCAGATTCCGCTCAAAGGAACTGGCCTGACGGACATATTTCGAGATATTTCTTCTTCTTGTTGTTCTTCCTCTGCACAGCTAAGCTGGAAGTGGCATTTGCAGCTAGCAATAGTGTAGAGTTATCTCAAAGAAAGGGGCCACGGTGTTTCTGTATCTCTATTATGTTGGTGCGGCTTCGGAACTTTTAAATATCTTGATATATCTCGAGAACTACGCATCTGATCAAAAAATGTCATAGAACATAAAAAGTAGGAAACTTAATTCTCTACAAAAAAGGTCTCTTAACATTTTGCCATAGCTCGCTTCGTTTCCGAGATATTTGCAGATTTATCTCAAGGGAAGGGGCCTGACGGACATATTTCGAGATATTTCTTCTTCTTGTTGTTGTTCTTCTGCACAGCTAAGCTGGAAGTGGCATTTGCGGCTCGCACTAGTGCAGAGTTATCTCAAAGAAAGGGGCCACGGTGTTTCTGTATCTCTATTATGTTGGTGCGGCTTCGGAACTTTTAAATATCTCGATATATCTCGAAAACTACGCTTCTGATCAAAAAATATCATAGAACATAAATTGGAGGAAGCATAATTCTCTACAAAAAAGGTCTCTGAACATTTTGCCATAGCTCGCTTCGTTTCCGAGATATTTGCAGATATATCTCAAGGGAAGGGGCCTGACGGACATATTTCGAGATATTTCTTCTTCTTGTTGTTCTTCTTCTGCACAGCTAAGCTGGAAGTGGCATTTGCAGCTCGCAATAGTGCAGAGTTATCTCAAAGAAAGGGTCCACGGTGTTTCTGTATCTCTATTATGTTGGTGCGGCTTCGGAACTTTTAAATATCTTGATATATCTCGAGAACTACGCATCTGATCAAAAAATATCATAGAACATAAAAAGTAGGAAACTTAATTCTCTACAAAAAAGGTCTCTTAACATTTTGCCATAGCTCTCTTCGTTTCCGAGATATTTGCAGATTTATCTCAAGGGAAGGGGCCTGACGGACATATTTCGAGATATCTCTTCTTCTTGTTGTTCTTCTTCTGCACAGCTGAGCTGGAAGTGGCATTTGCGGCTCGCACTAGTGCAGAGTTATCTCAAAGAGAGGGGCCACGGTGTTTCTGTATCTCTATTATGTTGGTGCGGCTTCGGAACTTTTAAATATCTTGATATATCTCGAGAACTACGCATCTGATCAAAAAATATCATAGAACATAAATAGTAGGAAACTTAATTCTCTACAAAAAAGGTCTCTCAACATTTTGCCATAGCTCGCTTCGTTTCCGAGATATTTGCAGATTTATCTCAAGGGAAGGGGCCTGACGGACATATTTCGAGATATTTCTTCTTCTTGTTGTTCTTCTTCTGCACAGCTAAGCTGGAAGTGGCATTTGCGGCTCGCACTAGTGCAGAGTTATCTCAAAGAAAGGGGCCACGGTGTTTCTGTATCTCTATTATGTTGGTGCGGCTTCGGAACTTTTAAATATCTCGAGATATCTCGAAAACTACGCTTCTGATCAAAAAATATCATAGAACATAAATTGTAGGAAACATAATTCTCTACAAAAAACTGCTCTTAACATTTTGCCATAGCTCGCTTCGTTTCCGAGATATTTGCAGATTCAGCTCAAAGGAACTGGCCTGACGGACATATTTCGAGATATTTCTTCTTCTTGTTGTTCTTCCTCTGCACAGCTAAGCTGGAAGTGGCATTTGCAGCTAGCAATAGTGCAGAGTTATCTCAAAGAAAGGGGCCACGGTGTTTCTGTATCTCTATTATGTTGGTGCGGCTTCGGAACTTTTAAATATCTTGATATATCTCGAGAACTACGCATCTGATCAAAAAATGTCATAGAACATAAAAAGTGGGAAACTTAATTCTCTACAAAAAAGGTCTCTTAACATTTTGCCATACCTCGCTTCTTTTCCGAGATATTTGCAGATTTATCTCAAGGGAAGGGGCCTGACGGACATATTTCGAGATATTTCTTCTTCTTGTTGTTGTTCTTCTGCACAGCTAAGCTGGAAGTGGCATTTGCGGCTCGCACTAGTGCAGAGTTATCTCAAAGAAAGGGGCCACGGTGTTTCTGTATCTCTATTATGTTGGTGCGGCTTCGAAACTTTTAAATATCTCGATATATCTCGAAAACTACGCTTCTGATCAAAAAATATCATAGAACATAAATTGTAGGAAACATAATTCTCTACAAAAAAGGTCTCTTAACATTTTGCCATAGCTCGCTTCGTTTCCGAGATATTTGCAGATATATCTCAAGGGAAGGGGCCTGACGGACATATTTCGAGATATTTCTACTTCTTGTTGTTCTTCTTCTGCACAGCTAAGCTGGAAGTGGCATTTGCAGCTCGCAATAGTGCAGAGTTATCTCAAAGAAAGGGTCCACGGTGTTTCTGTATCTCTATTATGTTGGTGCGGCTTCGGAACTTTTAAATATCTTGATATATCTCGAGAACTACGCATCTGATCAAAAAATATCATACAACATAAAAAGTAGGAAACTTAATGCTCTACAAAAAAGGTCTCTTAACATTTTGCCATAGCTCGCTTCGTTTCCGAGATATTTGCAGATTTATCTCAAGGGAAGGGGCCTAACGGACATATTTCGAGATATTTCTTCTTCTTGTTGTTCTTCTTCTGCACAGCTAAGCTGGAAGTGGCATGTGCGGGTCGCACTAGTGCAGAGTTATCTCAAAGAAAGGGACCACGGTGTTTCTGTATCTCTATTATGTTGGTGCGGCTTCGGAACTTTTAAATATCTCGATATATCTCGAAAACTACGCTTCTGATCAAAAAATATCATAGAACATAAATTGTAGGAAACATAATTCTCTACAAAAAACGTCTCTTAACATTTTGCCATAGCTCGCTTCGTTTCCGAGATATTTGCCGATTCAGCTCAAAGGAACTGGCCTGACGGACATATTTCGAGATATTTCTTCTTCTTGTTGTTCTTCCTCTGCACAGCTAAGCTGGAAGTGGCATTTGCAGCTCGCAATAGTGCAGAGTTATCTCAAAGAAAGGGGCCACGGTGTTTCTGTATCTCTATTATGTTGGTGCGGCTTCTGAACTGTTAAATATCTTGATATATCTCGAGAACCACGCATCTGATCAAAAAATATCATAGAACATAAAAAGTAGGAAACTTAAATCTCTACAAAAAAGGTCTCTTAACATTTTGCCATAGCTCGCTTCGTTTCCGAGATATTTGCAGATTTATCTCAAGGGAAGGGGCCTGACGGACATATTTCGAGATATTTCTTCTTCTTGTTGTTGTTCTTCTGCACAGCTAAGCTGGAACTGGCATTTGCGGCTCGCACTAGTGCAGAGTTATCTCAAAGAAAGGGGCCACGCTGTTTCTGTATCTCTATTATGTTGGTGCGGCTTCGGAACTTTTAAATATCTTGATATATCTCGAGAACTACGCATCTGATCAAAAACTATCATAGAATATAAAAAGTAGGAAACTTAATTCTCTACAAAAAAGGTCTCTTAACATTTTGCCATAGCTCGCTTCGTTTCCGAGATATTTGCAGATTTATCTCAAGGGAAGGGGCCTAACGGACATATATCGAGATATTTCTTCTTCTTGTTGTTCTTCTTCTGCACAGCTAAACTGGAAGTGGCATTTCCAGCTCGCAATAGTGCAGAGTTATCTCAAAGAGAGGGGCCACGGTGTTTCTGTATCTCTATTATGTTGGTGCGGCTTCGGAACTTTTAAATATCTTGATATATCTCGAGAACTACGCATCTGATCAAAAAATATCATAGAACATAAATAGTAGGAAACTTAATTCTCTACAAAAAAGGTCTCTTAACATTTTGCCATAGCTCGCTTCGTTTCCGAGCTATTTGCAGATTTATCTCAAGGGACGGGGCCTGACGGACATATTTCGAGATATTTCTTCTTCTTGTTGTTCTTCTTCTGCACAGCTAAGCTGGAAGTGGCATTTGCGGCTCGCACTAGTGCAGAGTTATCTCAAAGAAAGGGGCCACGGTGTTTCTGTATCTCTATTATGTTGGTGCGGCTTCGGAACTTTTAAATATCTCGATATATCTCGAAAACTACGCTTCTGATCAAAAAATATCATAGAACATAAATTGTAGGAAACATAATTCTCTACAAAAAACCTCTCTTAACATTTTGCCATAGCTCGCTTCGTTTCCGAGATATTTGCCGATTCAGCTCAAAGGAACTGGCCTGACGGACATATTTCGAGATATTTCTTCTTCTTGTTGTTCTTCTTCTGCACAGCTAAGCTGGAAGTGGCATTTGCAGCTCGCAATAGTGCAGAGTTATCTCAAAGAAAGGGGCCACGGTGTTTCTGTATCTCTATTATGTTGGTGCGGCTTCGGAACTTTTAAATATCTTGATATATCTCGAGAACTACGCATCTGATAAAAAAATATCATAGAACATAAAAAGTAGGAAACTTAAATCTCTACAAAAAAGGTCTCTTAACATTTTGCCATAGCTCTCATCGTTTCCGAGATATTTGCAGATTTATCTCAAGGGAAGGGGCCTGACGGACATATTTCGAGATATTTCTTCTTCTTGTTGTTCTTCTTCTGCACAGCTAAGCTGGAAGTGGCATTTGCGGCTCGCACTAGTGCAGAGTTATCTCAAAGAAAGGGGCCACGGTGTTTCTGTATCTCTATTATGTTGGTGCGGCTTCGGAACTTTTAAATATCTCGATATATCTCGAAAACTACGCTTCTGATCAAAAAATATCATAGAACATAAATTGTAGGAAACATAATTCTCTACAAAAAACGTCTCTTAACATTTTGCCATAGCTCGCTTCGTTTCCGAGATATTTGCAGATTCAGCTCAAAGGAACTGGCCTGACGGACATATTTCGAGATATTTCTTCTTCTTGTTGTTCTTCCTCTGCACAGCTAAGCTGGAAGTGGCATTTGCAGCTAGCAATAGTGCAGAGTTATCTCAAAGAAAGGGGCCACGGTGTTTCTGTATCTCTATTATGTTGGTGCGGCTTCGGAACTTTTAAATATCTTGATATATCTCGAGAACTACGCATCTGATCAAAAAATGTCATAGAACATAAAAAGTAGGAAACTTAATTCTCTACAAAAAAGGTCTCTTAACATTTTGCCATAGCTCGCTTCGTTTCCGAGATATTTGCAGATTTATCTCAAGGGAAGGGGCCTGAGGGACATATTTCGAGATATTTCTTCTTCTTGTTGTTGTTCTTCTGCACAGCTAAGCTGGAAGTGGCATTTGCGGCTCGCACTAGTGCAGAGTTATCTCAAAGAAAGGGGCCACGGTGTTTCTGTATCTCTATTATGTTGGTGCGGCTTCGGAACTTTTAAATATCTTGATATATCTCGAGAACTACGCATCTGATCAAAAAATATCATAGAAGATATACTGTAGGAAACATAATTCTCTACAAAAAAGGTCTCTTAACATTTTGCCATAGCTCGCTTCGTTTCCGAGATATTTGCAGATTTATCTCAAGGGAAGGGGCCTTACGGACATATTTCGAGATATTTCTTCTTCTTGTTGTTCTTCTTCTGCACAGCTAAGCTGGAAGTGGCATTTGCAGCTCGCAATAGTGCAGAGTTATCTCAAAGAAAGGGGCCACGGTGTTTCTGTATCTCTATTATGTTGGTGCGGCTTCGGAACTTTTAAATATCTCGATATATCTCGAAAACTACGCTTCTGATCAAAAAATATCATACAACATAAATTGTAGGAAACATAATTCTCTACAAAAAAGGTCTCTTAACGTTTTGCCATAGCTCGCTTCGTTTCCGAGATATTTGCAGATTTATCTCAAGGGAAGGGTCCTGACGGACATACTTCGAGATATTTCTTCTTCTTGTTGTTCTTCTTCTGCACAGCTAAACTGGGAGTGGCATTTCCAGCTCGCAACAGTGCTGAGTTATCCCAAAGAAAGGGGCCACGGTGTTTCTGTATCTCTATTATGTTGGTGCGGCTTCGGAACTTTTAAATATCTTGATATATCTCGAGAACTACGCATCTGATCAAAAAATATCATAGAACATAAAAAGTAGGAAACTTAAATCTCTACAAAAAAGGTCTCTTAACATTTTGCCATAGCTCTCTTCGTTTCCGAGATATTTGCAGATTTATCTCAAGGGAAGGGGCCTGACGGACATATTTCGAGATATTTCTTCTTCTTGTTGTTCTTCTTCTGCACAGCTAAGCTGGAAGTGGCATTTACAGCTCGCAATAGTGCAGAGTTATCTCAAAGAAAGGGGCCACGGTGTTTCTGTATCTCTATTATGTTGGTGCGGCTTCGGAACTTTTAAATATCTCGATATATCTCGAAAACTACGCTTCTGATCAAAAAATATCATAGAACATAAATTGTAGGAAACATAATTCTCTACAAAAAACGTCTCTTAACATTTTGCCATAGCTCGCTTCGTTTCCGAGATATTTGCAGATTCAGCTCAAAGGAACTGGCCTGACGGACATATTTCGAGATATTTCTTCTTCTTGTTGTTCTTCCTCTGCACAGCTAAGCTGGAAGTGGCATTTGCAGCTAGCAATAGTGCAGAGTTATCTCAAAGAAAGGGGCCACGGTGTTTCTGTATCTCTATTATGTTGGTGCGGCTTCGGAACTTTTAAATATCTTGATATATCTCGAGAACTACGCATCTGATCAAAAAATGTCATAGAACATAAAAAGTAGGAAACTTAATTCTCTACAAAAAAGGTCTCTTAACATTTTGCCATAGCTCGCTTCGTTTCCGAGATATTTGCAGATTTATCTCAAGGGAAGGGGCCTGAGGGACATATTTCGAGATATTTCTTCTTCTTGTTGTTGTTCTTCTGCACAGCTAAGCTGGAAGTGGCATTTGCGGCTCGCACTAGTGCAGAGTTATCTCAAAGAAAGGGGCCACGGTGTTTCTGTATCTCTATTATGTTGGTGCGGCTTCGGAACTTTTAAATATCTTGATATATCTCGAGAACTACGCATCTGATCAAAAAATATCATAGAAGATATACTGTAGGAAACATAATTCTCTACAAAAAAGGTCTCTTAACATTTTGCCATAGCTCGCTTCGTTTCCGAGATATTTGCAGATTTATCTCAAGGGAAGGGGCCTTACGGACATATTTCGAGATATTTCTTCTTCTTGTTGTTCTTCTTCTGCACAGCTAAGCTGGAAGTGGCATTTGCAGCTCGCAATAGTGCAGAGTTATCTCAAAGAAAGGGGCCACGGTGTTTCTGTATCTCTATTATGTTGGTGCGGCTTCGGAACTTTTAAATATCTCGATATATCTCGAAAACTACGCTTCTGATCAAAAAATATCATACAACATAAATTGTAGGAAACATAATTCTCTACAAAAAAGGTCTCTTAACGTTTTGCCATAGCTCGCTTCGTTTCCGAGATATTTGCAGATTTATCTCAAGGGAAGGGTCCTGACGGACATATTTCGAGATATTTCTTCTTCTTGTTGTTCTTCTTCTGCACAGCTAAACTGGGAGTGGCATTTCCAGCTCGCAACAGTGCTGAGTTATCCCAAAGAAAGGGGCCACGGTGTTTCTGTATCTCTATTATGTTGGTGCGGCTTCGGAACTTTTAAATATCTTGATATATCTCGAGAACTACGCATCTGATCAAAAAATATCATAGAACATAAAAAGTAGGAAACTTAAATCTCTACAAAAAAGGTCTCTTAACATTTTGCCATAGCTCTCTTCGTTTCCGAGATATTTGCAGATTTATCTCAAGGGAAGGGGCCTGACGGACATATTTCGAGATATTTCTTCTTCTTGTTGTTCTTCTTCTGCACAGCTAAGCTGGAAGTGGCATTTACAGCTCGCAATAGTGCAGAGTTATCTCAAAGAAAGGGGCCACGGTGTTTCTGTATCTCGATTATGTTGGTGCGGCTTCGGAACTTTTAAATATCTCGACATATCTCGAAAACTACGCTTCTGATCAAAAAATATCGTAGAACATAAATTGTAGGAAACTTAATTCTCTACAAAAAAGGTCTCTTAACATTTTGCCATAGCTCGCTTCGTTTCCGAGATATTTGCAGATATATCTCAAGGGAAGGGGCCTAACGGACATATTTCGAGATATTTCTTCTTCTTGTTGTTCTTCTTCTGCAGAGCTAAACTGGAAGTGGCATTTCCAGCTCGCAATAGTGCAGAGTTATCTCAAAGAGAGGGGCCACGGTGTTTCTGTATCTCTATTATGTTGGTGCGGCTTCGGAACTTTTAAATATCTTGATATATCTCGAGAACTACGCATCTGATCAAAAAATATCATAGAAGATAAAAAGTAGGAAACTTAATTCTCTACAAAAAAGGTCTCTTAACATTTTGCCATAGCTCGCTTCGTTTCCGAGATATTTGCAGATTTATCTCAAGGGAAGGGGCCTAACGGACATATTTCGTGATATTTCTTCTTCTTGTTGTTCTTCTTCTGCACAGCTAAGCTGGAAGTGGCATTTACAGCTCGCAATAGTGCAGAGTTATCTCAAAGAAAGGGGCCACGGTGTTTCTGTACCTCTATTATGTTGGTGCAGCTTCGGAACTTTTAAATATCTTGATATATCTCGAGAACTACGCATCTGATCAAAAAATATCATAGAAGATAAAAAGTAGGAAACTTAATTCTCTACAAAAAAGGTCTCTTAACATTTTGCCATAGCTCGCTTGGTTTCCGAGATATTTGCAGATTTATCTCAAGGGATGGGGCCTGACGGACATATTTCGAGATATTTCTTCTTCTTGTTGTTCTTCTTCTGCACAGCTAAGCTGGAAGTGGCATTTGCAGCTCGCAATAGTGCAGAGTTATCTCAAAGAAAGGGGCCACGGTGTTTCTGTATCTCTATTATGTTGGTGCGGCTTCGGAACTTTTAAATATCTTGATATATCTCGAGAACTACGCATCTGATCAAAAAATATCATAGAACATAAAAAGTAGGAAACTTAATTCTCTACAAAAAACGTCTCTTAACATTTTGCCATAGCTCTCTTCGTTTCCGAGATATTTGCAGATTTATCTCAAGGGAAGGGGCCTGACGGACATATTTCGAGATATTTCTTCTTCTTGTTGTTCTTCTTCTGCACAGCTAAGCCGGAAGTGGCATTTGCAGCTCGCAATGGTGCAGAGTTATCTCAAAGAAAGAGGCCACGGTGTTTCTGTACCTCTATTATGTTGGTGCAGCTTCGGAACTTTTAAATATCTTGATATATCTCGAGAACTACGCATCTGATCAAAAAATATCATAGAACATAAAAACTAGGAAACTTAATTCTCTACAAAAAAGGTCTCTTAACATTTTGCCATAGCTCGCTTCGTTTCCGAGATATTTGCAGATTTATCTCAAGGGAAGGGGCCTGACGGACATATTTCGAGATATTTCTTCTTCTTGTTGTTCTTCTTCTGCACAGCTAAGCTGGAAGTGGCATTTGCAGCTCGCAATAGTGCAGAGTTATCTCAAAGAAAGGGGCCACGGTGTTTCTGTATCTCTATTATGTTGGTGCGGCTTCGGAACTTTTAAATATCTTGATATATCTCGAGAACTACGCATCTGATCAAAAAATATCATAGAACATAAAAAGTAGGAAACTTAATTCTCTACAAAAAACGTCTCTTAACATTTTGCCATAGCTCTCTTCGTTTCCGAGATATTTGCAGATTTATCTCAAGGGAAGGGGCCTGACGGACATATTTCGAGATATTTCTTCTTCTTGTTGTTCTTCTTCTGCACAGCTAAGCTGGAAGTGGCATTTACAGCTCGCAATAGTGCAGAGTTATCTCAAAGAAAGGGGCCACGGTGTTTCTGTATCTCTATTATGTTGGTGCGGCTTCGGAACTTTTAAATATCTCGACATATCTCGAAAACTACGCTTCTGATCAAAAAATATCGTAGAACATAAATTGTAGGAAACTTAATTCTCTACAAAAAAGGTCTCTTAACATTTTGCCATAGCTCGCTTCGTTTCCGAGATATTGGCAGATATATCTCAAGGGAAGGGGCCTAACGGACATATTTCGAGATATTTCTTCTTCTTGTTGTTCTTCTTCTGCAGAGCTAAACTGGAAGTGGCATTTCCAGCTCGCAATAGTGCAGAGTTATCTCAAAGAGAGGGGCCACGGTGTTTCTGTATCTCTATTATGTTGGTGCGGCTTCGGAACTTTTAAATATCTTGATATATCTCGAGAACTACGCTTCTGATCAAAAAATATCATAGAACATAAATTGTAGACAACTTAATTCTCTACAAAAAAGGTCTCTTAACATTTTGCCATAGCTCGCTTCGTTTCCGAGATATTTGCAGATATATCTCAAGGGAAGGGGCCTGACGGACATATTTCGAGATATTTCCTCTTCTTGTTGTTCTTCTTCTGCACAGCTAAGCTGGAAGTGGCATTTACAGCTCGCAATAGTGCAGAGTTATCTCAAAGAAAGGGGCCACGGTGTTTCTGTATCTCTATTATGTTGGTGCGGCTTCGGAACTTTTAAATATCTTGATATATCTCGAGAACTACGCATCTGATCAAAAAATATCATAGAACATAAATTGTAGGAAACTTAATTCTCTACAAAAAAGGTCTCTTAACATTTTGCCATAGCTCGCTTCGTTTCCGAGATATTTGCAGATTTATCTCAAGGGAAGGGGCCTGACGGACATATTTCGAGATATTTCTTCTTCTTGTTGTTCTTCTTCTGCACAGCTAAGCTGGAAGTGGCATTTGCGGCTCGCACTAGTGCAGAGTTATCTCAAAGAAAGGGGCCACGGTGTTTCTGTATCTCTATTATGTTGGTGCGGCTTCGGAACTTTTAAATATCTTGATATATCTCGAGAACTACGCATCTGATCAAAAAATATCATAGAACATAAAAAGTAGGAAACTTAAATCTCTACAAAAAAGGTCTCTTAACATTTTGCCATGGCTCTCTTCGTTTCCGAGATATTTGCAGATTTATCTCAAGGGAAGGGGCCTGACGGACATATTTCGAGATATTTCTTCTTCTTGTTGTTCTTCTTCTGCACAGCTAAGCTGGAAGTGGCATTTACAGCTCGCAATAGTGCAGAGTTATCTCAAAGAAAGGGGCCACGGTGTTTCTGTATCTCTATCATGTTGGTGCGGCTTCGGAACTTTTAAATATCTTGATATATCTCGAGAACTACGCATCTGATCAAAAAATATCATAGAACATAAAAAGTAGGAAACTTAAATCTCTACAAAAAAGGTCTCTTAATATTTCACCATAGCTCTCTTCGTTTCCGAGATATTTGCAGATTTATCTCAAGGGAAGGGGCCTGACGGACATATTTCGAGATATTTCTTCTTCTTGTTGTTCTTCTTCTGCACAGCTAAGCTGGAAGTGGCATTTGCGGCTCGCACTAGTGCAGAGTTATCTCAAAGAAAGGGGCCAAGGTGTTGCTGTATCTCTATTATGTTGGTGCGGCTTCGGAACTTTTAAATATCTTGATATATCTCGAGAACTACGCATCTGATCAAAAAATATCATAGAACATAAAAAGTAGGAAACCTAATTCTCTACAAATAAGGTCTCTTAACATTTTCCCATAGCTCGCTTCGTTTCCGAGATATTTGCAGATTTATCTCAAGGGAAGGGGCCTGACGGACATATTTCGAGATATTTCTTCTTCTTGTTGTTCTTCTTCTGCACAGCTAAGCTGGAAGTGGCATTTGCAGCTCGCAATAGTGCAGAGTTATCTCAAAGAAAGGGGCCACGGTGTTTCTGTATCTCTATTATGTTGGTGCGGCTTCGGAACTTTTAAATATCGTGATATATCTCGAGAACTACACATCTGATCAAAAAATATCATAGAACATAAAAAGTAGGAAACTTAATTCTCTACAAAAAAGGTCTCTTAACATTTTGCCATAGCCCTCTTCGTTTCCGAGATATTTGCAGATTTATCTCAAGGGATTGGGCCTGACGGACATATTTCGAGATATTTCTTCTTCTTGTTGATCTTCTTCTGCACAGCTAAGCTGGAAGTGGCATTTGCAGCTCGCAATATTGCAGAGTTAGCTCAAAGAAAGGGGCCACGGTGTTTCTGTATCTCTATTATGTTGGTGCGGCTTCGGAACTTTTAAATATCTTGATATATCTCGATAACTACGCGTCTGATCAAAAAATATCATAGAACATAAACAGTAGGAAACATAATTCTCTACAAAAAAGGTCTCTTAACATTTTGCCATAGCTCGCTTCGTTTCCGAGATATTTGCAGATTTATCTCAAGGGAAGGGGCCTGACGGACATATTTCGAGATATTTCTTCTTCTTGTTGTTCTTCTTCTGCACAGCTAAGCTGGAAGTGGCATTTGCGGCTCGCACTAGTGCAGAGTTATCTCAAAGAAAGGGGCCAAGGTGTTTCTGTATCTCTATTATGTTGGTGCGGCTTCGGAAATTTTAAATATCTTGATATATCTCGAGAACTACGCATCTGATCAAAAAATATCATAGAACATAAAAAGTAGCAAACCTAATTCTCTACAAATAAGGTCTCTAAACATTTTGCCATAGCTCGCTTCGTTTCCGAGATATTTGCAGATTTATCTCAAGGGAAGGGGCCTGACGGACATATTTCGAGATATTTCTTCTTCTTCTTGTTCTTCTTCTGCACAGCTAAGCTGGAAGTGGCATTTCCGGCTCGCACTAGTGCAGAGTTATCTCAAAGAAAGGGGCCACGGTGTTTCTGTATCACTATTATGTTGGTGCGGCTTCGGAACTTTTAAATATCTCGATATATCTCGATAACTACGCTTCTGATCAAAAAATATCATAGAACATAAATTGTAGGAAACATAATTCTCTACAAAAAAGGTCTCTTAACATTTTGCTATAGCTCGCTTCGTTTTCGAGATATTTGCAGATATATCTCAAGGGAAGGGGCCTGACGGACATATTTCGAGATATTTCTTCTTCTTGTTGTTCTTCTTCTGCACAGCTAAGCTGGAAGTGGCATTTGCGGCTCGCACTAGTGCAGAGTTATCTCAAAGAAAGGGGCCACGGTGTTTCTGTATCTCTATTATGTTGGTGCGGCTTCGGAACTTTTAAATATCTTGATATATCTCGAGAACTACGCATCTGATCAAAAAATATCATAGAACATAAAAAGTAGGAAACTTAATTCTCTACAAAAAAGGTCTCTTAACATTTTGCCATAGCTCGCTTCGTTTCCGAGATATTTGCAGATATATCTCAAGGGAAGGGGCCTGACGGACATATTTCGAGATATTTCTTCTTCTTGTTGTTCTTCTTCTGCACAGCTAAGCTGGAAGTGGCATTTGCAGCTCGCAATAGTGCAGAGTTATCTCAAAGAAAGGGGCCACGGTGTTTCTGTATCTCTATTATGTTGGTGCGGCTTCGGAACTTTTAAATATCTTGATATATCTCGAGAACTACGCATCTGATCAAAAAATATCATAGAACATAAAAAGTAGGAAACTTAATTCTCTACAAAAGCGGTCTCTTAACATTTTGCCATAGCTCGCTTCGTTCCCGAGACATTTGCAGATTTATCTCAAGGGAAGGGGCCTGACGGACATATTTCGAGATATTTCTTCTTCTTGTTGTTCTTCTTCTGCACAGCTAAGCTGGAAGTGGCATTTCCGGCTCGCACTAGTGCAGAGTTATCTCAAAGAAAGGGGCCACGGTGTTTCTGTATCTCTATTATGTTGGTGCGGCTTCGGAACTTTTAAATATCTCGATATATCTCGATAACTACGCTTCTGATCAAAAAATATCATAGAACATAAATTGTAGGAAACATAATTCTCTACAAAAAAGGTCTCTTAACATTTTGCCATAGCTCGCTTCGTTTCCGAGATATTTGCAGATTTATCTCAAGGGAAGGGGCCTGACGGACATATTTCGAGATATTTCTTCTTCTTGTTGTTCTTCTTCTGCACAGCTAAGCTGGAAGTGGCATTTGCGGCTCGCACTAGTGCAGAGTTATCTCAAAGAAAGGGGCCACGGTGTTTCTGTATCTCTATTATGTTGGTGCGGCTTCGGAACTTTTAAATATCTTGATATATCTCGAGAACTACGCATCTGATCAAAAAATATCATAGAACATAAAAAGTAGGAAACTTAATTCTCTACAAAAAAGGTCTCTTAACATTTTGCCATAGCTCGCTTCGTTTCCGAGATATTTGCAGATATATCTCAAGGGAAGGGGCCTGACGGACATATTTCGAGATATTTCTTCTTCTTGTTGTTCTTCTTCTGCACAGCTAAGCTGGAAGTGGCATTTGCAGCTCGCAATAGTGCAGAGTTATCTCAAAGAAAGGGGCCACGGTGTTTCTGTATCTCTATTATGTTGGTGCGGCTTCGGAATTTTTAAATATCTTGATATATCTCGAGAACTACGCATCTGATCAAAAAATATCATAGAACATAAAAAGTAGGAAACTTAATTCTCTACAAAAACGGTCTCTTAACATTTTGCCATAGCTCGCTTCGTTTCCGAGATATTTGCAGATTTATCTCAAGGGAAGGGGCCTGACGGACATATTTCGAGATATTTCTTCTTCTTGTTGTTCTTCTTCTGCACAGCTAAGCTGGAAGTGGCATTTGCAGCTCGCAATAGTGCAGAGTTATCTCAAAGAAAGGGGCCACGGTGTTTCTGTATCTCTATTATGTTGCTGCGGCTTCGGAACTTTTAAATATCTTGATATATCTCGAGAACTACGCATCTGATCAAAAAATATCATAGAACATAAAAAGTAGGAAACATAATTCTCTACAAAAAACGTCTCTTAACATTTTGCCATAGCTCGCTTCGTTTCCGAGATATTTGCAGATTCAGCTCAAAGGAACGGGCCTGACGGACATATTTCGAGATATTTCTTCTTCTTGTTGTTCTTCTTCTGCACAGCTAAGCTGGAAGTGGCATTTGCAGCTCGCAATAGTGCAGAGTTATCTCAAAGAAAGGGGCCACGGTGTTTCTGTATCTCTATTATGTTGGTGCGGCTTCGGAACTTTTAAATATCTCGATATATCTCGAAAACTACGCATCTGATCAAAAAATATCGTAGAACATAAATTGTAGGAAACATAATTCTCTACAAAAAACGTCTCTTAACGTTTTGCCATAGCTCGCTTCGTTTCCGAGATATTTGCAGATTTATCTCAAGGGAAGGGGCCTGACGGACATATTTCGAGATATTTCTTCTTCTTGTTGTTCTTCTTCTGCACAGCTAAGCTGGAAGTGGCATTTGCAGCTCGCAATAGTGCAGAGTTATCTCAAAGAAAGGGGCCACGGTGTTTCTGTATCTCTATTATGTTGGTACGGCTTCGGAACTTTTAAATATCTTGATATATCTCGAGAACTACGCATCTGATCAAAAAATATCATAGAACATAAAAAGTAGGAAACTTAATTCTCTACAAAAAAGGTCTCTTAACATTTTGCTATAGCTCGCTTCGTTTTCGAGATATTTGCAGATATATCTCAAGGGAAGGGGCCTGACGGACATATTTCGAGATATTTCTTCTTCTTGTTGTTCTTCTTCTGCACAGCTAAGCTGGAAGTGGCATTTGCGGCTCGCACTAGTGCAGAGTTATCTCAAAGAAAGGGGCCACGGTGTTTCTGTATCTCTATTATGTTGGTGCGGCTTCGGAACTTTTAAATATCTTGATATATCTCGAGAACTACGCATCTGATCAAAAAATATCATAGAACATAAAAAGTAGGAAACTTAATTCTCTACAAAAAAGGTCTCTTAACATTTTGCCATAGCTCGCTTCGTTTCCGAGATATTTGCAGATATATCTCAAGGGAAGGGGCCTGACGGACATATTTCGAGATATTTCTTCTTCTTGTTGTTCTTCTTCTGCACAGCTAAGCTGGAAGTGGCATTTGCAGCTCGCAATAGTGCAGAGTTATCTCAAAGAAAGGGGCCACGGTGTTTCTGTATCTCTATTATGTTGGTACGGCTTCGGAACTTTTAAATATCTTGATATATCTCGAGAACTACGCATTTGATCAAAAAATATCATAGAACATAAAAAGTAGGAAACTTAATTCTCTACAAAAAAGGTCTCTTAACATTTTGCCATAGCTCGCTTCCTTTCCGAGATATTTGCAGATTTATCTCAAGGGAAGGGGCCTGACGGACATATTTCGAGATATTTCTTCTTCTTGTTGTTCTTCTTCTGCACAGCTAAGCTGGAAGTGGCATTTGCGGCTCGCAATAGTGCAGAGTTATCTCAAAGAAAGGGGCCACGGTGTTTCTGTATCTCTATTATGTTGGTGCGGCTTCGGAACTTTTAAATATCTCGATATATCTCGAAAACTACGCTTCTGATCAAAAAATATCATAGAACATAAATTGTAGGAAACATAATTGTCTACAAAAAAGGTCTCTTAACATTTTGCCATGGCTCGCTTCGTTTCCGAGATATTTGCAGATATATCTCAAGGAAAGGGGCCTGACGGACATATTTCGAGATATTTCTTCTTCTTGTTGTTCTTCTTCTGCACAGCTAAGCTGGAAGTGGCATTTGCAGCTCGCAATAGCGCAGAGTTATCTCAACGAAAGGGGCCACGGTGTTTCTGTATCTCTATTATGTTGGTGCGGCTTCGGAACTTTTAAATATCTTGATATATCTCGAGAACTACGCATCTGATCAAAAAATATCATAGAACATAAAAAGTAGGAAACTTAATTCTCTACAAAAAAGGTCTCTTAACATTTTGCCATAGCTCGCTTCGTTTCCGAGATATTAGCAGATATATCTCAAGGGAAGGGGCCTGACGGACATATTTCGAGATATTTCTTCTTCTTGTTGTTCTTCTTCTGCACAGCTAAGCTGGACGTGGCATTTGCAGCTCGCAATAGTGCAGAGTTATCTCAACGAAAGGGGCCACGGTGTTTCTGTATTTCTATTATGTTGGTGCGGCTTCGGAACTTTTAAATATCTTCATATATCTCGAGAACTACGCATCTGATCAAAGAATATCATAGAACATAAAAGGTAGGAAACTTAATTCTCTACAAAAAAGGTCTCTTAACATTTTGCCATAGCTCGCTTCGTTTCCGAGATATTTGCAGATTTATCTCAAGGGAAGGGGCCTGACGGACATATTTCGAGATATTTCTTCTTCTTGTTGTTCTTCTTCTGCACAGCTAAGCTGGAAGTGACATTTGCGGCTCGCACTAGTGCAGAGTTATCTCAAAGAAAGGGGCCACGGTGTTTCTGTACCTCTATTATGTTGGTGCGGCTTCGGAACTTTTAAATATCTCGATATATCTCGAAAACTACGCTTCTGATCAAAAAATATCATAGAACTTAAATTGTAGGAAACATGATTCTCTACAAAAAAGGTCTCTTAACATTTTGCGATAGCTCGCTTCGTTTCCGAGATATTTGCAGATATATCTCAAGGGAAGGGGCCTGACGGACATATTTCGAGATATTTCTTCTTCTTGTTGTTCTTCTTCGGCACAGCTAAACTGGAAGTGGCATTTCCAGCTCGCAATAGTGCAGAGCTACCTCAAAGAAAGGGGCCACGGTGTTTCTGAATCTCTATTATGTTGGTGCGGCTTCGGAACTTTTAAATATCTCGGTATATCTCGAAAACTACGCTTCTGATCAAAAAATATCATAGAACATAAATTGTGGGAAACATAATTCTCTACAAAAAACGTCTCTTAACATTTTGCCATAGCTCGCTTCGTTTCCGAGATATTTGCAGATTCAGCTCAAAGGAACGGGCCTGACGGACATATTTCGAGATATTTCTTCTTCTTGTTGTTCTTCTTCTGCACAGCTAAGCTGGACGTGGCATTTGCAGCTCGCAATAGTGCAGAGTTATCTCAAAGAAAGGGGCCACGGTGTTTCTGTATCTCTATTATGTTGGTGCGGCTTCGGAACTTTTAAATATCTTGATATATCTCGAGAACTACGCATCTGATCGAAGAATATCATAGAACATAAAAGGTAGGAAACTTAATTCTCTACAAAAAAGGTCTCTTAACATTTTGCCATAGCTCGCTTCGTTTCCGAGATATTTGCAGATTTATCTCAAGGGAAGGGGCCTGACGGACATATTTCGAGATATTTCTTCTTCTTGTTGTTCTTCTTCTGCACAGCTAAGCTGGAAGTGACATTTGCGGCTCGCACTAGTGCAGAGTTATCTCAAAGAAAGGGGCCACGGTGTTTCTGTACCTCTATTATGTTGGTGCGGCTTCGGAACTTTTAAATATCTCGATATATCTCGAAAACTACGCTTCTGATCAAAAAATATCATAGAACTTAAATTGTAGGAAACATGATTCTCTACAAAAAAGGTCTCTTAACATTTTGCGATAGCTCGCTTCGTTTCCGAGATATTTGCAGATATATCTCAAGGGAAGGGGCCTGACGGACATATTTCGAGATATTTCTTCTTCTTGTTGTTCTTCTTCGGCACAGCTAAACTGGAAGTGGCATTTCCAGCTCGCAATAGTGCAGAGCTACCTCAAAGAAAGGGGCCACGGTGTTTCTGAATCTCTATTATGTTGGTGCGGCTTCGGAACTTTTAAATATCTCGGTATATCTCGAAAACTACGCTTCTGATCAAAAAATATCATAGAACATAAATTGTAGGAAACATAATTCTCTACAAAAAACGTCTCTTAACATTTTGCCATAGCTCGCTTCGTTTCCGAGATATTTGCAGATTCAGCTCAAAGGAACGGGCCTGACGGACATATTTCGAGATATTTCTTCTTCTTGTTGTTCTTCTTCTGCACAGCTAAGCTGGAAGTGGCATTTCCAGCTCGCAATAGTGCAGAGTTATCTCAAAGAAAGGGGCCACGGTGTTTTTGTACCTCTATTATGTTGGTGCGGCTTCGGAACTTTTAAATATCTCGATATATCTCTAAAACTACGCTTCTGATCAAAAAATATCATAGAACATAAATTGTAAGAAACATAATTCTCTACAAAAAAGGTCTCCTAACATTTTGCCATGGCTCGCTTCGTTTCCGAGATATTTGCAGATATATCTCAAGGGAAGGGGCCTGACGGACATATTTCGAGATATTTCTTCTTCTTGTTGTTCTTCTTCTGCACAGCTAAGCTGGAAGTGGCATTTGCAGCTCGCAATAGTGCAGAGTTATCTCAAAGAAAGGGGCCACGGTGTTTCTGTATCTCTATTATGTTGGTGCGGCTTCGGAACTTTTAAATATCTTGATATATCTCGAGAACTACGCATCTGATCAAAAAATATCATAGAACATAAAAAGTAGGAAACTTAATTCTCTACAAAAAAGGTCTCTTAACATTTTGCCATAGCTCGCTTCGTTTCCGAGATATTAGCAGATATATCTCAAGGGAAGGGGCCTGACGGACATATTTCGAGATATTTCTTCTTCTTGTTGTTCTTCTTCTGCACAGCTAAGCTGGACGTGGCATTTGCAGCTCGCAATAGTGCAGAGTTATCTCAAAGAAAGGGGCCACGGTGTTTCTGTACTTCTATTATGTTGGTGCGGCTTCGGAACTTTTAAATATCTTCATATATCTCGAGAACTACGCATCTGATCAAAAAATATCATAGAACATAAAAAGTAGGAAACTTAATTCTCTACAAAAAAGGTCTCTTAACATTTTGCCATGGCTCGCTTCGTTTCCGAGATATTTGCAGATATATCTCAAGGGAAGGGGCCTGACGGACATATTTCGAGATATTTCTTCTTCTTGTTGTTCTTCTTCTGCACAGCTAAGCTGGAAGTGGCATTTGCAGCTCGCAATAGTGCAGAGTTATCTCAAAGAAAGGGGCCACGGTGTTTCTGTATCTCTATTATGTTGGTGCGGCTTCGGAACTTTTAAATATCTTGATATATCTCGAGAACTACGCATCTGATCAAAAAATATCATAGAACATAAAAAGTGGGAAACTTAATTCTCTACAAAAAAGGTCTCTTAACATTTTGCCATAGCTCGCTTCGTTTCCGAGATATTTGCAGATTTATCTCAAGGGAAGGGGCCTGACGGACATATTTCGAGATATTTCTTCTTCTTGTTGTTCTTCTTCTGCACAGCTAAGCTGGAAGTGACATTTGCGGCTCGCACTAGTGCAGAGTTATCTCAAAGGAAGGGGCCACGGTGTTTCTGTACCTCTATTATGTTGGTGCGGCTTCGGAACTTTTAAATATCTCGATATATCTCGAAAACTACGCTTCTGATCAAAAAATATCATAGAACATAAATTGTAGGAAACATAATTCTCTACAAAAAAGGTCTCTTAACATTTTGCCATGGCTCGCTTCGTTTCCGAGATATTTGCAGATATATCTCAAGGGAAGGGGCCTGACGGACATATTTCGAGATATTTCTTCTTCTTGTTGTTCGTCTTCTGCACAGCTAAGCTGGAAGTGGCATTTGCAGCTCGCAATAGTGCAGAGTTATCTCAAAGAAAGTGGCCACGGTGTTTCTGTATCTCTATTATGTTTGTGCGGCTTCGGAACTTTTAAATATCTTGATATATCTCGAGAACTACGCATCTGATCAAAAATATCATACAACATAAAAAGTAGGAAACTTAATTCTCTACAAAAAAGATCTCTTAACATTTTGCCATAGCTCGCTTCGTTTCCGAGATATTTGCAGATTTATCTCAAGGGAAGGGGCCTGACGGACATATTTCGAGATATTTCTTCTTCTTGTTGTTCTTCTTCTGCACAGCTAAGCTGGACGTGGCATTTGCAGCTCGCAATAGTGCAGAGTTATCTCAAAGAAAGGGGCCACGGTGTTTCTGTATCTCTATTATGTTGGTGCGGCTTCGGAACTTTTAAATATCTTGATATATCTCGAGAACTACGCATCTGATCAAAAAATATCATAGAACATAAAAGGTAGGAAACTTAATTCTCTACAAAAAAGGTCTCTTAACATTTTGCCATAGCTCGCTTCGTTTCCGAGATATTTGCAGATTTATCTCAAGGGAAGGGGCCTGACGGACATATTTCGAGATATTTCTTCTTCTTGTTGTTCTTCTTCGGCACAGCTAAACTGGAAGTGGCATTTCCAGCTCGCAATAGTGCAGAGCTACCTCAAAGAAAGGGGCCACGGTGTTTCTGAATCTCTATTATGTTGGTGCGGCTTCGGAACTTTTAAATATCTCGGTATATCTCGAAAACTACGCTTCTGATCAAAAAATATCATAGAACATAAATTGTAGGAAACATAATTCTCTACAAAAAACGTCTCTTAACATTTTGCCATAGCTCGCTTCGTTTCCGAGATATTTGCAGATTCAGCTCAAAGGAACGGGCCTGACGGACATATTTCGAGATATTTCTTCTTCTTGTTGTTCTTCTTCTGCACAGCTAAGCTGGAAGTAGCATTTGCAGCTCGCAATAGTGCAGAGTTATCTCAAAGAAAGGGGCCACGGTGTTTCTGTATCTCTATTATGTTGGTGCGGCTTCGGAACTTTTAAATATCTTGATATATCTCGAGAACTACGCATCTGATCAAAAAATATCATAGACCATAAAAAGTAGGAAACTTAATTCTCTACAAAAAAGGTCTGTTAACATTTTGCCATAGCTCGCTTCGTTTCCGAGATATTTGCAGATATATCTCAAGGGAAGGGGCCTGACGGACATATTTCGAGATATTTCTTCTTCTTGTTGTTCTTCTTCTGCACAGCTAAGCTGGAAGTGACATTTGCGGCTCGCATTAGTGCAGAGTTATCTCAAAGAAAGGGGCCACGGTGTTTCTGAATCTCTATTATGTTGGTGCTGCTTTGGAACTTTTAAATATCTCGATATATCTCGAAAACTACGCTTCTGATCAAAAAATATCATAGAACATAAATTGTAGGAAACATGATTCTCTACAAAAAAGGTCTCTTAACATTATGCCATAGCTCGCTTCGTTTCCGAGATATTTGCAGATATATCTCAAGGGAAGGGGCCTGACGGACATATTTCGAGATATTTCTTCTTCTTGTTGTTCTTCTTCTGCACAGCTAAGCTGGAAGTGGCATTTGCGGCTCGCACTAGTGCAGAGTTATCTCAAAGAAAGGGGCCACGGTGTTTCTGTATCTCTATTATGTTGGTGCGGCTTCGGAACTTTTAAATATCATGATATATCTCGAGAACTACGCATCTGATCAAAAAATATCATAAAACATAAAAAGTAGGAAACTTAATTCTCTACAAAAAAGGTCTCTTAACATTTTGCCATAGCTCGCTTCGTTTCCGAGATATTTGCAGATTTATCTCAAGGGAAGGGGCCTGACGGACATATTTCGAGATATTTCTTCTTCTTGTTGTTCTTCTTCTGCACAGCTAAGCTGGAAGTGACATTTGCGGCTCGCACTAGTGCAGAGTTATCTCAAAGAAAGGGGCCACGGTGTTTCTGTACCTCTATTATGTTGGTGCGGCTTCGGAACTTTTAAATATCTCGATATATCTCGAAAACTACGCTTCTGATCAAAAAATATCATAGAACATAAATTGTAGGAAACATAATTCTCTACAAAAAAGGTCTCTTAACATTTTGCCATGGCTCGCTTCGTTTCCGAGATATTTGCAGATATATCTCAAGGGAAGGGGCCTGACGGACATATTTCGAGATATTTCTTCTTCTTGTTGTTCTTCTTCTGCACAGCTAAGCTGGAAGTGGCATTTGCAGCTCGCAATAGTGCAGAGTTATCTCAAAGAAAGGGGCCACGGTGTTTCTGTATCTCTATTATGTTGGTGCGGCTTCGGAACTTTTAAATATCATGATATATCTCGAGAACTACGCATCTGATCAGAAAATATCATAGAACATAAAAAGTGGGAAACTTAATTCTCTACAAAAAAGGTCTCTTAACATTTTGCCATAGCTCGCTTCGTTTCCGAGATATTTGCAGATTCAGCTCAAAGGAACGGGCCTGACGGACATATTTCGAGATATTTCTTCTTCTTGTTGTTCTTCTTCTGCACAGCTAAGCCGGAAGTGGCATTTGCAGCTCGCAATAGTGCAGAGTTATCTCAAAGAAAGGGGCCACGGTGTTTCTGTACCTCTATTATGTTGGTGCGGTTTCGGAACTTTTAAATATCTCGATATATCTCGAAAACTACGCTTCTGATCAAAAAATATCATAGAACATAAATCGTAGGAAACATGATTCTCTACAAAAAAGGTCTCTTAACATTTTGCGATAGCTCGCTTCGTTTCCGAGATATTTGCAGATATATCTCAAGGGAAGGGGCCTGACGGGCATATTTCGAGATATTTCTTCTTCTTGTTGTTCTTCTTCGGCACAGCTAAACTGGAAGTGGCATTTCCAGCTCGCAATAGTGCAGAGCTATCTCAAAGAAAGGGGCCACGGTGTTTCTGAATCTCTATTATGTTGGTGCGGCTTCGGAACTTTTAAATATCTCGGTATATCTCGAGAACTACGCATCTGATCAAAAAATATCATAGAACATAAAAAGTAGGAAACTTAATTCTCTACAAAAAAGGTCTCTTAACATTTTGCCATAGCTCGCTTCGTTTCCGAGATATTTGCAGATATATCTCAAGGGAAGGGGCCTGACGGACATATTTCGAGATATTTCTTCTTCTTGTTGTTCTTCTTCTGCACAGCTAAGCTGGAAGTGACATTTGCGGCTCGCATTAGTGCAGAGTTATCTCAAAGAAAGGGGCCACGGTGTTTCTGAATCTCTATTATGTTGGTGCTGCTTTGGAACTTTTAAATATCTCGATATATCTCGAAAACTACGCTTCTGATCAAAAAATATCATAGAACATAAATTGTAGGAAACATGATTCTCTACAAAAAAGGTCTCTTAACATTATGCCATAGCTCGCTTCGTTTCCGAGATATTTGCAGATATATCTCAAGGGAAGGGGCCTGACGGACATATTTCGAGATATTTCTTCTTCTTGTTGTTCTTCTTCTGCACAGCTAAGCTGGAAGTGGCATTTGCGGCTCGCACTAGTGCAGAGTTATCTCAAAGAAAGGGGCCACGGTGTTTCTGTACCTCTATTATGTTGGTGCGGCTTCGGAACTTTTAAATATCTCGATATATCTCGAAAACTACGCTTCTGATCAAAAAATATCATAGAACATAAATTGTAGGAAACATAATTCTCTACAAAAAAGGTCTCTTAACATTTTGCCATGGCTCGGTTCGTTTCCGAGATATTTGCAGATATATCTCAAGGGAAGGGGCCTGACGGACATATTTCGAGATATTTCTTCTTCTTGTTGTTCTTCTTCTGCACAGCTAAGCTGGAAGTGGCATTTGCAGCTCGCAATAGTGCAGAGTTATCTCAAAGAAAGGGGCCACGGTGTTTCTGTATCTCTATTATGTTGGTGCGGCTTCGGAACTTTTAAATATCATGATATATCTCGAGAACTACGCATCTGATCAGAAAATATCATAGAACATAAAAAGTGGGAAACTTAATTCTCTACAAAAAAGGTCTCTTAACATTTTGCCATAGCTCGCTTCGTTTCCGAGATATTTGCAGATTCAGCTCAAAGGAACGGGCCTGACGGACATATTTCGAGATATTTCTTCTTCTTGTTGTTCTTCTTCTGCACAGCTAAGCCGGAAGTGGCATTTGCAGCTCGCAATAGTGCAGAGTTATCTCAAAGAAAGGGGCCACGGTGTTTCTGTACCTCTATTATGTTGGTGCGGCTTCGGAACTTTTAAATATCTCGATATATCTCGAAAACTACGCTTCTGATCAAAAAATATCATAGAACATAAATCGTAGGAAACATGATTCTCTACAAAAAAGGTCTCTTAACATTTTGCGATAGCTCGCTTCGTTTCCGAGATATTTGCAGATATATCTCAAGGGAAGGGGCCTGACGGGCATATTTCGAGATATTTCTTCTTCTTGTTGTTCTTCTTCGGCACAGCTAAACTGGAAGTGGCATTTCCAGCTCGCAATAGTGCAGAGCTATCTCAAAGGAAGGGGCCACGGTGTTTCTGAATCTCTATTATGTTGGTGCGGCTTCGGAACTTTTAAATATCTCGGTATATCTCGAAAACTACGCTTCTGATCAAAAAATATCATAGAACATAAATTGTAGGAAACATAATTCTCTACAAAAAACGTCTCTTAACATTTTGCCATAGCTCGCTTCGTTTCCGAGATATTTGCAGATTCAGCTCAAAGGAACGGGCCTGACGGACATATTTCGAGATATTTCTTCTTCTTGTTGTTCTTCTTCTGCACAGCTAAGCTGGAAGTGGCATTTGCGGCTCGCACTAGTGCAGAGTTATCTCAAAGAAAGGGGCCACGGTGTTTCTGTATCTCTATTATGTTGGTGCGGCTTCGGAACTTTTAAATATCATGATATATCTCGAGAACTACGCATCTGATCAGAAAATATCATAGAACATAAAAAGTGGGAAACTTAATTCTCTACAAAAAAGCTCTCTTAACATTTTGCCATAGCTCGCTTCGTTTCCGAGATATTTGCAGATTCAGCTCAAAGGAACGGGCCTGACGGACATATTTCGAGATATTTCTTCTTCTTGTTGTTCTTCTTCTGCACAGCTAAGCTGGAAGTGGCATTTGCAGCTCGCAATAGTGCAGAGTTATCTCAAAGAAAGGGGCCACGGTGTTTCTGTATCTCTATTATGTTGGTGCGGCTTCGGAACTTTTAAATATCTTGATATATCTCGAGAACTACGCATCTGATCAAAAAATATCATAGAACATAAAAAGTAGGAAACTTAATTCTCTACAAAAAAGGTCTCTTAACATTTTGCCATAGCTCGCTTCGTTTCCGAGATATTTGCAGATTTATCTCAAGGGAAGGGGCCTGACGGACATATTTCGAGATATTTCTTCTTCTTGTTGTTCTTCTTCTGCACAGCTAAGCTGGAAGTGACATTTGCGGCTCGCACTAGTGCAGAGTTATCTCAAAGAAAGGGGCCACGGTGTTTCTGTACCTCTATTATGTTGGTGCGGCTTCGGAACTTTTAAATATCTCGATATATCTCGAAAACTACGCTTCTGATCAAAAAATATCATAGAACATAAATTGTAGGAAACATGATTCTCTACAAAAAAGGTCTCTTAACATTTTGCGATAGCTCGCTTCGTTTCCGAGATATTTGCAGATATATCTCACGGGAAGGGGCCTGACGGGCATATTTCGAGATATTTCTTCTTCTTGTTGTTCTTCTTCTGCACAGCTAAGCTGGAAGTGACATTTGCGGCTCGCACTAGTGCAGAGTTATCTCAAAGAAAGGGGCCACGGTGTTTCTGAATCTCTATTATGTTGGTGCTGCTTTGGAACTTTTAAATATCTCGATATATCTCGAAAACTACGCTTCTGATCAAAAAATATCATAGAACATAAATTGTAGGAAACATGATTCTCTACAAAAAAGGTCTCTTAACATTATGCCATAGCTCGCTTCGTTTCCGAGATATTTGCAGATATATCTCAAGGGAAGGGGCCTGACGGACATATTTCGAGATATTTCTTCTTCTTGTTGTTCTTCTTCTGCACAGCTAAGCTGGAAGTGGCATTTGCGGCTCGCACTAGTGCAGAGTTATCTCAAAGAAAGGGGCCACGGTGTTTCTGTATCTCTATTATGTTGGTGCGGCTTCGGACCTTTGAATATCATGATATATCTCGAGAACTACGCTTCTGATCAAAAAATATCATAGAACATAAATTGTAGGAAACATAATTCTCTACAAAAAAGGTCTCTTAACATTTTGCCATGGCTCGCTTCGTTTCCGAGATATTTGCAGATATATCTCAAGGGAAGGGGCCTGACGGACATATTTCGAGATATTTCTTCTTCTTGTTGTTCTTCTTCTGCACAGCTAAGCTGGAAGTGGCATTTGCAGCTCGCAATAGTGCAGAGTTATCTCAAAGAAAGGGGCCACGGTGTTTCTGTATCTCTATTATGTTGGTGCGGCTTCGGAACTTTTAAATATCATGATATATCTCGAGAACTACGCATCTGATCAGAAAATATCATAGAACATAAAAAGTGGGAAACTTAATTCTCTACAAAAAAGGTCTCTTAACATTTTGCCATAGCTCGCTTCGTTTCCGAGATATTTGCAGATTCAGCTCAAAGGAACGGGCCTGACGGACATATTTCGAGATATTTCTTCTTCTTGTTGTTCTTCTTCTGCACAGCTAAGCTGGAAGTGGCATTTGCAGCTCGCAATAGTGCAGAGTTATCTCAAAGAAAGGGGCCACGGTGTTTCTGTATCTCTATTATGTTGGTGCGGCTTCGGAACTTTTAAATATCTTGATATATCTCGAGAACTACGCATCTGATCAAAAAATATCATAGAACATAAAAAGTAGGAAACTTAATTCTCTACAAAAAAGGTCTCTTAACATTTTGCCATAGCTCGCTTCGTTTCCGAGATATTTGCAGATTTATCTCAAGGGAAGGGGCCTGACGGACATATTTCGAGATATTTCTTCTTCTTGTTGTTCTTCTTCTGCACAGCTAAGCTGGAAGTGACATTTGCGGCTCGCACTAGTGCAGAGTTATCTCAAAGAAAGGGGCCACGGTGTTTCTGTACCTCTATTATGTTGGTGCGGCTTCGGAACTTTTAAATATCTCGATATATCTCGAAAACTACGCTTCTGATCAAAAAATATCATAGAACATAAATTGTAGGAAACATGATTCTCTACAAAAAAGGTCTCTTAACATTTTGCGATAGCTCGCTTCGTTTCCGAGATATTTGCAGATATATCTCAAGGGAAGGGGCCTGACGGGCATATTTCGAGATATTTCTTCTTCTTGTTGTTCTTCTTCGGCACAGCTAAACTGGAAGTGGCATTTCCAGCTCGCAATAGTGCAGAGCTATCTCAAAGAAAGGGGCCACGGTGTTTCTGAATCTCTATTATGTTGGTGCGGCTTCGGAACTTTTAAATATCTCGGTATATCTCGAAAACTACGCTTCTGATCAAAAAATATCATAGAACATAAATTGTAGGAAACATAATTCTCTACAAAAAACGTCTCTTAACATTTTGCCATAGCTCGCTTCGTTTCCGAGATATTTGCAGATTCAGCTCAAAGGAACGGGCCTGACGGACATATTTCGAGATATTTCTTCTTCTTGTTGTTCTTCTTCTGCACAGCTAAGCTGGAAGTGGCATTTGCAGCTCGCAATAGTGCAGAGTTATCTCAAAGAAAGGGGCCACGGTGTTTCTGTATCTCTATTATGTTGGTGCGGCTTCGGAACTTTTAAATATCTTGATATATCTCGAGAACTACGCATCTGATCAAAAAATATCATAGAACATAAAAAGTAGGAAACTTAATTCTCTACAAAAAAGGTCTCTTAACATTTTGCCATAGCTCGCTTCGTTTCCGAGATATTTGCAGATATATCTCAAGGGAAGGGGCCTGACGGACCTATTTCGAGATATTTCTTCTTCTTGTTGTTCTTCTTCTGCACAGCTAAGCTGGAAGTGACATTTGCGGCTCGCACTAGTGCAGAGTTATCTCAAAGAAAGGGGCCACGGTGTTTCTGAATCTCTATTATGTTGGTGCTGCTTTGGAACTTTTAAATATCTCGATATATCTCGAAAACTACGCTTCTGATCAAAAAATATCATAGAACATAAATTGTAGGAAACATGATTCTCTACAAAAAAGGTCTCTAAACATTATGCCATAGCTCGCTTCGTTTCCGAGATATTTGCAGATATATCTCAAGGGAAGGGGCCTGACGGACATATTTCGAGATATTTCTTCTTCTTGTTGTTCTTCTTCTGCACAGCTAAGCTGGAAGTGGCATTTGCGGCTCGCACTAGTGCGGAGTTATCTCAAAGAATGGGGCCACGGTGTTTCTGTATCTCTATTATGTTGGTGCGGCTTCGGAACTTTTAAATATCATGATATATCTCGAGAACTACGCATCTGATCAAAAAATATCATAGAACATAAAAAGTAGGAAACTTAATTCTCTACAAAAAAGGTCTCTTAAGATTTTGCCATAGCTCGTTTGGTTTCCGAGATATTGGCAGATTTATCTCAAGGGAAGGGGCCTGACGGACATATTTCAAGATATTTCTTCTTCTTGTTGTTCTTCTCCTGCACAGCTAAGCTGGAAGTGGCATTTGCGGCTCGCAATAGTGCAGAGTTATCCCAAAGAAAGGGGCCACGGTGTTTCTGTACCTCTATTATGTTGGTGCGGCTTCGGAACTTTAAAATATCTTGATATATCTCGAGAACTACGCATCTGATCAAAAAATATCATAGAACATAAAAAGTAGGAAACTTAATTCTCTACAAATAAAGTCTCTTAACATTTTGCCATAGCTCGCTTCGTTTCCGAGATATTTGCAGATATATCTCAAGGGAAGGGGCCTGACGGACATATTTCGAGATATTTCTTCTTCTTGTTGTTCCTCTTTTGCACAGCTAAGCTGGAAGTGGCATTTGCAGCTCGCAATAGTGCAGAGGTATCTCAAAGAAAGGGGCCACGGTGTTTCTGTATCTCTATTATGTTGGTGGGGCTTCGGAACTTTTAAATATCTTGATATATCTCGAGCACTACGCATCTGATCAAAAAATATCAAAGAACATAAAACGTAGGAAACTTAATTCTCTACAAAAAAGGTCTCTTAACATTTTGCCATAGCTCGCTTCGTTTCCGAGATGTTTGCAGATTTATCTCAAGGGAAGGGGCCTGACGGACATATTTCGAGATATTTCTTCTTCTTGTTGTTCTTCTTCTGCACAGCTAAGCTGGAAGTGGCATTTGCAGCTCGCAATAGTGCAGAGTTATCTCAAAGAAAGGGGCCACGGTGTTTCTGTATCTCTATGATGTTGGTGCGGCTTCGGAACTTTTAAATATCTTGATATATCTCGAGAACTACGCATCTGATCAAAAAATATCATACAACATAAAAAGTAGGAAACTTGATTCTCTACAAAAAAGGTCTCTTAACATTATGCCATAGCTCGCTTCGTTTCCGAGATATTTGCAGATATATCTCAAGGGAAGGGGCCTAACGGACATATTTCGAGATATTTCTTCTTCTTGTTGTTCTTCTTCTGCACAGCTAAACTGGAGGTGGCATTTCCAGCTCGCAATAGTGCAGAGTTATCTCAAAGAAAGGGGCCACGGTGTTTCTGTATCTCTATTATGTTGGTGCGGCTTCGGAACTTTAAAATATCTTGATATATCTCGAGAACTACGCATCTGATCAAAAAATATCATAGAACGTAAAAAGTAGGAAACTTCATTCTCTACCAAAAAGGTCTCTTAACATTTTGCCATAGCTCGCTTGGTTTCCGAGATATTTGCAGATTTATCTCAAGGGAAGGGGCCTGACGGACATATTTCGAGATATTTCTTCTTCTTGTTGTTCTTCTTCTGCACAGCTAAGCTGGAAGTGGCATTTGCAGCTCGCAATAGTGCAGAGTTATCGCAAAGAAAGGGGCCACGGTGTTTCTGTATCTCTATTATGTTGGTGCGGCTTCGGAACTTTTAAATATCTTGATATATCTCGAGAACTACGCATCTGATCAAAAAATATCATAGAACATAAAAAGTAGGAAACCTAATTTTCTACAAAAAAGGTCTCTTAACATTTTGGCGTAGCTCGCTTCGTTTCCGAGATATTTGCAGATTTATCTCAAGGGAAGGGGCCTGACGGACATATTTCGAAATATTTCTTATTCTTGTTGTTCTTCTTCTGCACAGCTAAGCTGGAAGTGGCATTTGCAGCTCGCAATAGTGCAGAGTTATCTCAAAGAAAGGGGCCACGGTGTTTCTGTATCTCTATTATGTTGGAGCGGCTTCGGAACTTTTAAATATCTTGATATATCTCGAGAACTACGCGTCTGATCAAAAAATATCATACAACACAAAAAGTAGGAAAGATAATTCTCTACAAAAAAGGTCTCTTAACATTTTGCCATAGCTCGCTTCGTTTCCGAGATATTTGCAGATTTATCTCAAGGGAAGGGGTCTGACGGACATATTTCGAGATATTTCTTCTTCTTGTTGTTCTTCTTCTGCACAGCTAAGCTCGAAGTGGCATTTGCAGCTCGCAATAGTGCAGAGTTATCTCAAAGAAAGTGGCCACGGTGTTCCTGTACCTCTATTATGTTGGTGCAGCTTCGGAACTTTTAAATATCTTGATATATCTCGAGAACTACGCATCTGATCAAAAAATATCATAGAACATAAAAAGTAGTAAACTTAATTCTCTACAAAAAAGGTCTCTTAACATTTTGCCATAGCTCGCTTCGTTTCCGAGATATTTGCAGATTTATCTCAAGGGAAGGGGCCTAACGGACATATTTCGAGATACTTCTTCTTATTGTTCTTCTTCTGCACAGCTAAGCTGGAAGTGGCATTTGCAGCTCGCAATAGTGCAGAGTTATCTCAAAGAAAGGGGCCACGGTGTTTCTGTATCTCTATTATCTTGGTGCGGCTTCGGAACTGTTAAATATCTTGATATATCTCGAGAACTACGCATCTGATCAAAAAATATCATAGAACATAAAAAGTAGGAAACTTAATTCTCTACAAAAAAGGTCTCTTAACATTTTGCCATAGCTCGCTTCCTTTCCGAGATATTTGCAGATTTATCTCAAGGGAAGGGGCCTAACGGACATATTTCGAGATATTTCTTCTTCTTGTTGTTCTTCTTCTGCACAGCTAAGCTGGAAGTGGCATTTGCAGCTCGCAATAGTGCAGAGTTATCTCAAAGAAAGGGGCCACGGTGTTTCTGTATCTCTATTATGTTGGTGCGGCTTCGGAACTTTTAAATATCTTGATATATCTCGACAATTACGCATCTGATCAAAAAATATCATACAACATAAAAAGTAGGAAACTTAGTTCTCTACAAAAAAGGTCTCTTAACATTTTCCCATAGCTGGCATCGTTTCCGAGATATTTGCAGATTTATCTCAAGGGAAGGGGCCTGACGGACATATTCCGAGATATTTCTTCTTCTGGTTGTTCCTCTTCTGCACAGCTAAGCTGGAAGTGGCATTTGCAGCTCGCAATAGAGCAGAGTTATCTCAAAGAAAGAGGCCACGGTGTTTCTGTACCTCTATTATGTTGGTGCAGCTTCGGAACTTTTAAATATCTTGATATATCTCGAGAACTACGCATCTGATCAAAAAATATCATAGAACATAAAAAGTAGGAAACCTAATTTTCTACAAAAAAGGTCTCTTAACTTTTGCCGTAGCTCGCTTCGTTTCCGAGACATTTGCAGATTTATCTCAAGGGAAGGGGCCTGACGGACATATTTCGAAATATTTCTTATTCTTGTTGTTCTTCTTCTGCACAGCTAAGCTGGAAGTGGCATTTGCAGCTCGCAATAGTGCAGAGTTATCTCAAAGAAAGGGGCCACGGTGTTTCTGTACCTCTATTATGTTGGTGCAGCTTCGGAGCTTTTAAATATCTTGATATATCTCGAGAACTACGCATCTGATCAAAAAATATCATAGAACGTAAATTGTAGGAAACATAATTCTCTACAATAAAGGTCTCTTAACATTTTGCCATAGCTCGCTTCGTTTCCGAGATATTTGCAGATTTATCTCAAGGGAAGGGGTCTGACGGACATATTTCGAGATATTTCTTCTTCTTGTTGTTCTTCTTCTGCACAGCTAAGCTCGAAGTGGCATTTGCAGCTCGCAATAGTGCAGAGTTATCTCAAAGAAAGTGGCCACGGTGTTTCTGTACCTCTATTATGTTGGTGCAGCTTCGGAACTTTTAAATATCTTGATATATCTCGAGAACTACGCATCTGATCAAAAAATATCATAGAACATAAAAAGTAGGAAACTTAATTCTCTACAAAAAAGGTCTCTTAACATTTTGCCATAGCTCGCTTCGTTTCCGAGATATTTGCAAATTTATGTCAAGGGAAGGGGCCTAACGGACATATTTCGAGATACTTCTTCTTATTGTTCTTCTTCTGCACAGCTAAGCTGGAAGTGGCATTTGCAGCTCGCAATAGTGCAGAGTTATCTCAAGGAAAGGGGCCACGGTGTTTCTGTATCTCTATTATGTTGGTGCGGCTTCGGAACTTTTAAATATCTCGATATATCTCGAAAACTACGCATCTGATTAAAAAATATCATAGAACATAAAAAGTAGGAAACTTAATTCTCTACAAATAAGGTCTCTTAACATTTTGCCATAGCTCGCTTCGTTTCCGAGATATTTGCAGATTTATCTCAAGGGAAGGGGCCTGACGGACATATTTCGAGATATTTCTTCTTCTTGTTGTTCTTCTTCTGCACAGCTAAGCTGGAAGTGGCATTTGCAGCTCGCAATAGTGCAGACTTATCGCAAAGAAAGGGGCCACGGTGTTTCTGTATCTCGATTATGTTGGTGCGGCTTCGGAACTTTTAAATATCTTGATATATCTCGAGAACTACGCATCTGATCAAAAAATATCATAGAACATAAAAAGTAGGAAACTTAATTCTCTACAAAAAAGGTATCTTAATATTTTGCCATAGCTCGCTTCGTTTCCGAGATATTTGCAGATTTATCTCAAGGGAAGGGGCCTGACGGACATATTTCGAGATATTTCTTCTTCTTGTTGTTCTTCTTCTGCACAGCTAAGCTGGAAGTGGCATTTGCAGGTCGCAATAGTGCAGAGTTATCTCAAGGAAAGGGGCCACGGTGTTTCTGTATCTCTATTATGTTGGTGCGGCTTCGGAACTTTGAAATATCTCGATATATCTCGAAAACTACGCTTCTGATCAAAAAATATCAGAGAACGTAAATTGTAGGAAACATAATTCTCTACAAAAAAGGTCTCTTAAGATTTTGCCATAGCTCGCTTGGTTTCCGAGATATTTGCAGATTTATCTCAAGGGAAGGGGCCTGACGGACATATTTCGAGATATTTCTTCTTCTTGTTGTTCTTCTTCTGCACAGCTAAGCTGGAAGTGGCATTTGCAGCTCGCAATAGAGCAGAGTTATCTCAAAGAAAGAGGCCACGGTGTTTCTGTACCTCTATTATGTTGGTGCAGCTTCGGAACTTTTAAATATCTTGATATATCTCGAGAACTACGCATCTGATCAAAAAATATCATAGAACATAAAAAGTAGGAAACCTAATTTTCTACAAAAAAGGTCTCTTAACATTTTGCCGTAGCTCGCTTCGTTTCCGAGATATTTGCAGATTTATCTCAAGGGAAGGGGCCTGACGGACATATTTCGAAATATTTCTTATTCTTGTTGTTCTTCTTCTGCACAGCTAAGCTGGAAGTGGCATTTGCAGCTCGCAATAGTGCAGAGTTATCTCAAAGAAAGGGGCCACGGTGTTTCTGTACCTCTATTATGTTGGTGCAGCTTCGGAGCTTTTAAATATCTTGATATATCTCGAGAACTACGCATCTGATCAAAAAATATCATAGAACGTAAATTGTAGGAAACATAATTCTCTACAATAAAGGTCTCTTAACATTTTGCCATAGCTCGCTTCGTTTCCGAGATATTTGCAGATTTATCTCAAGGGAAGGGGCCTAACGGACATATTTCGAGATACTTCTTCTTATTGTTCTTCTTCTGCACAGCTAAGCTGGAAGTGGCATTTGCAGCTCGCAATAGTGCAGAGTTATCTCAAGGAAAGGGGCCACGGTGTTTCTGTATCTCTATTATGTTGGTGCGGCTTCGGAACTTTTAAATATCTCGATATATCTCGAAAACTACGCATCTGATTAAAAAATATCATAGAACATAAAAGGTAGGAAACTTAATTCTCTACAAATAAGGTCTCTTAACATTTTGCCATAGCTCGCTTCGTTTCCGAGATATTTGCAGATTTATCTCAAGGGAAGGGGCCTGACGGACATATTTCGAGATATTTCTTCTTCTTGTTGTTCTTCTTCTGCACAGCTAAGCTGGAAGTGGCATTTGCAGGTCGCAATAGTGCAGAGTTATCTCAAGGAAAGGGGCCACGGTGTTTCTGTATCTCTATTATGTTGGTGCGGCTTCGGAACTTTTAAATATCTCGAGAACTACGCATCTGATCAAAAAATATCATAGAATATAAAAAGTAGGAAACTTAATTCTCTACAAAAAAGGTCTCTTAACATTTTGCCATAGCTCGCTTCGTTTCCGAGATATTTGCAGATATATCTCAAGGGAAGGGGCCTGACGGACATATTTCGAGATATTTCTTCTTCTTGTTGTTCTTCTTCTGCACAGCTAAGCTGGAAGTGGCATTTGCGGCTCGCACTAGTGCAGAGTTATCTCAAAGAAAGGGGCCAAGGTGTTTCTGTATCTCTATTATGTTGGTGCGGCTTCGGAACTTTTAAATATCTTGATATATCTCGAGAACTACGCATCTGATCAAAAAATATCATAGAACATAAAAAGTAGGAAACCTAATTCTCTACAAAAAAGGTCTCTTAACATTTTGCCATAGCTCGCTTCGTTTCCGAGATATTTGCAGATATATCTCAAGGGAAGGGGCCTGACGGATATATTTCGAGATATTTCTTCTTCTTGTTGTTCTTCTTCTGCACAGCTAAGCTGGAAGTGGCATTTGCAGCTCGCAATATTGCAGAGTTATCTCAAAGAAAGGGGCCACGGTGTTTCTGTATCTCTATTATGTTGGTGCGGCTTCGGAACTTTTAAATATCTTGATATATCTCGAGAACTACGCATCTGATCAAAAAATATCATAGAACATTAAAAGTAGGAAACTTAATTCTCTACAAAAAAGGTCTCTTAACATTTTGCCATAGCTCGCGTCGTTTCCGAGATATTTGCAGATATATCTCAAGGGAAGGGGCCTGACGGACATATTTCGAGATATTTCTCCTTCTTGTTGTTCTTCTTCTGCACAGCTAAGCTGGACGTGGCATTTGCAGCTCGCAATAGTGCAGAGTTATCTCAAAGAAAGGGGCCACGGTGTTTCTGTATTTCTATTATGTTGGTGCGGCTTCGGAACTTTTAAATATCTTGATATATCTCGAGAACTACGCATCTGATCAAAAAATATCATAGAACATAAAAAGTAGGAAACTTAATTCTGTACAAAAAAGGTCTGTTAACATTTTACCATAGCTCGCTTCGTTTCCGAGATATTTGCAGATTTATCTCAAGGGAAGGGGCCTGACGGACATATTTCGAGATATTTCTTCTTCTTGTTGTTCTTCTTCTGCACAGCTAAACTGGAAGTGGCATTTCCAGCTCGCAATAGTGCAGAGCTATCTCAAAGAAAGGGGCCACGGTGTTTCTGAATCTCTATTATGTTGGTGCGGCTTCGGAACTTTTAAATATCTCGATATATCTCGAAAACTACGCTTCTGATCAAAAAATATCATAGAACATAAATTGTAGGAAACATAATTCTCTACAAAAAACGTCTCTTAACATTTTGCCATAGCTCGCTTCGTTTCCGAGATATTTGCAGATTTATCTCAAGGGAAGGGGCCTGACGGACATATTTCGAGATATTTCTTCTTCTTGTTGTTCTTCTTCTGCACAGCTAAGCTGGAAGTGGCATTTGCACCTCGCAATAGTGCAGACTTATCGCAAAGAAAGGGGCCACGGTGTTTCTGTATCTCGATTATGTTGGTGCGGCTTCGGAACTTTTAAATATCTTGATATATCTCGAGAACTACGCATCTGATCAAAAAATATCATAGAACATAAAAAGTAGGAAACTTAATTCTCTACAAAAAAGGTATCTTAACATTTTGACATAGCTCGCTTCGTTTCCGAGACATTTGCAGATTTATCTCAAGGGAAGGGGCCTGACGGACATATTTCGAGATATTTCTTCTTCTTGTTGTTCTTCTTCTGCACAGCTAAGCTGGAAGTGGCATTTGCAGGTCGCAATAGTGCAGAGTTATCTCAAGGAAAGGGGCCACGGTGTTTCTGTATCTCTATTATGTTGGTGCGGCTTCGGAACTTTTAAATATCTCGAGAACTACGCATCTGATCAAAAAATATCATAGAATATAAAAAGTAGGAAACTTAATTCTCTACAAAAAAGGTCTCTTAACATTTTGCCATAGCTCGCTTCGTTTCCGAGATATTTGCAGATATATCTCAAGGGAAGGGGCCTGACGGACATATTTCGAGATATTTCTTCTTCTTGTTGTTCTTCTTCTGCACAGCTAAGCTGGAAGTGGCATTTGCGGCTCGCACTAGTGCAGAGTTATCTCAAAGAAAGGGGCCAAGGTGTTTCTGTATCTCTATTATGTTGGTGCGGCTTCGGAACTTTTAAATATCTTGATATATCTCGAGAACTACGCATCTGATCAAAAAATATCATAGAACATAAAAAGTAGGAAACCTAATTCTCTACAAAAAAGGTCTCTTAACATTTTGCCATAGCTCGCTTCGTTTCCGAGATATTTGCAGATATATCTCAAGGGAAGGGGCCTGACGGATATATTTCGAGATATTTCTTCTTCTTGTTGTTCTTCTTCTGCACAGCTAAGCTGGAAGTGGCATTTGCAGCTCGCAATATTGCAGAGTTATCTCAAAGAAAGGGGCCACGGTGTTTCTGTATCTCTATTATGTTGGTGCGGCTTCGGAACTTTTAAATATCTTGATATATCTCGAGAACTACGCATCTGATCAAAAAATATCATAGAACATTAAAAGTAGGAAACTTAATTCTCTACAAAAAAGGTCTCTTAACATTTTGCCATAGCTCGCGTCGTTTCCGAGATATTTGCAGATATATCTCAAGGGAAGGGGCCTGACGGACATATTTCGAGATATTTCTTCTTCTTGTTGTTCTTCTTCTGCACAGCTAAGCTGGACGTGGCATTTGCAGCTCGCAATAGTGCAGAGTTATCTCAAAGAAAGGGGCCACGGTGTTTCTGTATTTCTATTATGTTGGTGCGGCTTCGGAACTTTTAAATATCTTGATATATCTCGAGAACTACGCATCTGATCAAAAAATATCATAGAACATAAAAAGTAGGAAACTTAATTCTCTACAAAAAAGGTCTGTTAACATTTTGCCATAGCTCGCTTCGTTTCCGAGATATTTGCAGATTTATCTCAAGGGAAGGGGCCTGACGGACATATTTCGAGATATTTCTTCTTCTTGTTGTTCTTCTTCTGCACAGCTAAACTGGAAGTGGCATTTCCAGCTCGCAATAGTGCAGAGCTATCTCAAAGAAAGGGGCCACGGTGTTTCTGAATCTCTATTATGTTGGTGCGGCTTCGGAACTTTTAAATATCTCGATATATCTCGAAAACTACGCTTCTGATCAAAAAATATCATAGAACATAAATTGTAGGAAACATAATTCTCTACAAAAAACGTCTCTTAACATTTTGCCATAGCTCGCTTCGTTTCCGAGATATTTGCAGATTCAGCTCAAAGGAACGGGCCTGACGGACATATTTCGAGATATTTCTTCTTCTTGTTGTTCTTCTTCTGCACAGCTAAGCTGGAAGTGGCATTTGCAGCTCGCAATAGTGCAGAGTTATCTCAAAGAAAGGGGCCACGGTGTTTCTGTATCTCTATTATGTTGGTGCGGCTTCGGAACTTTTAAATATCTTGATATATCTCGAGAACTACGCATCTGATCAAAAGATATTATAGAATGTAAAAAGTAGGAAACTTAATTCTCTACAAAAAAGGTCTCTTAACATTTTGCCATAGCTCGCTTCGTTTCCGAGATATTTGCAGATTTATCTCAAGGGAAGGGGCCTGACGGACATATTTCGAGATATTTCTTCTTCTTGTTGTTCTTCTTCTGCACAGCTAAACTGGAAGTGGCATTTCCAGCTCGCAATAGTGCAGAGCTATCTCAAAGAAAGGGGCCACGGTGTTTCTGAATCTCTATTATGTTGGTGCGGCTTCGGAACTTTTAAATATCTCGATATATCTCGAAAACTACGCTTCTGATCAAAAAATATCATAGAACATAAATTGTAGGAAACATAATTCTATACAAAAAACGTCTCTTAACATTTTGCCATAGCTCGCTTCGTTTCCGAGATATTTGCAGATTCAGCTCAAAGGAACGGGCCTGACGGACATATTTCGAGATATTTCTTCTTCTTGTTGTTCTTCTTCTGCACAGCTAAGCTGGAAGTGGCATTTGCAGCTCGCAATAGTGCAGAGTTATCTCAAAGAAAGGGGCCACGTTGTTTCTGTATCTCTATTATGTTGGTGCGGCTTCGGAACTTTTAAATATCTTGATATATCTCGAGAACTACGCATCTGATCAAAAAATATCATAGATCATAAAAAGTAGGAAACTTAATTCTCTACAAAAAAGGTCTCTTAACATTTTGCCATAGCTCGATTCGTTTCCGAGATATTTGCAGATTTATCTCAAGGGAAGGGGCCTGACGGACATATTTCGAGATATTTCTTCTTCTTGTTGTTCTTCTTCTGCACAGCTAAGCTGGAAGTGACATTTGCGGCTCGCACTAGTGCAGAGTTATCTCAAAGAAAGGGGCCACGGTGTTTCTGTACCTCTATTATGTTGGTGCGGCTTCGGAACTTTTAAATATCTCGATATATCTCGAAAACTACGCTTCTGATCAAAAAATATCATAGAACATAAATTGTAGGAAACATAATTCTCTACAAAAAAGGTCTCTTAACATTTTGCCATGGCTCGCTTCGTTTCCGAGATATTTGCAGATATATCTCAAGGGAAGGGGCCTGACGGACATATTTCGAGATATTTCTTCTTCTTGTTGTTCTTCTTCTGCACAGCTAAGCTGGAAGTGGCACTTGCAGCTCGCAATAGTGCAGAGTTATCTCAAAGAAAGTGGCCACGGTGTTTCTGTATCTCTATTATGTTGGTGCGGCTTCGGAACTTTTAAATATCTTGATATATCTCGAGAACTACGCATCTGATCAAAAATATCATACAACATAAAAAGTAGGAAACTTAATTCTCTACAAAAAAGGTCTCTTAACATTTTGCCATAGCTCGCTTCGTTTCCGAGATATTTGCAGATTTATCTCAAGGGAAGGGGCCTGACGGACATATTTCGAGATATTTCTTCTTCTTGTTGTTCTTCTTCTGCACAGCTAAGCTGGACGTGGCATTTGCAGCTCGCAATAGTGCAGAGTTATCTCAAAGAAAGGGGCCACGGTGTTTCTGTATTTCTATTATGTGGGTGCGGCTTCGGAACTTTTAAATATCTTGATATATCTCGAGAACTACGCATCTGATCAAAAAATATCATAGAACATAAAAAGTAGGAAACTTAATTCTCTACAAAAAAGGTCTGTTAACATTTTGCCATAGCTCGCTTCGTTTCCGAGATATTTGCCGATTTATCTCAAGGGAAGGGGCCTGACGGACATATTTCGAGATATTTCTTCTTCTTGTTGTTCTTCTTCTGCACAGCTAAACTGGAAGTGGCATTTCCAGCTCGCAATAGAGCAGAGCTATCTCAAAGAAAGGGGCCACGGTGTTTCTGAATCTCTATTATGTTGGTGCGGCTTCGGAACTTTTAAATATCTTGATATATCTCGAGAACTACGCATCTGATCAAAAAATATCATAGAACATAAAAAGTAGGAAACTTAATTCTCTACAAAAAAGGTCTCTTAACATTTTGCCATAGCTCGCTTCGTTTCCGAGATATTTGCAGATTTATCTCAAGGGAAGGGGCCTGACGGACATATTTCGAGATATTTCTTCTTCTTGTTGTTCTTCTTCTGCACAGCTAAGCTGGAAGTGGCATTTGCAGCTCGCAATAGTGCAGAGTTATCTCAAAGAAAGGGGCCACGGTGTTTCTGTATCTCTATTATGTTGGTGCGGCTTCGGAACTTTTAAATATCTTGATATATCTCGAGAACTACGCATCTGATCAAAAAATATCATAGAACATAAAAAGTAGCAAACTTAATTCTCTACAAAAAAGGTCTCTTAACATTTTGCCATAGCTCGCTTCGTTTCCGAGATATTTGCAGATTTATCTCAAGGGAAGGGGCCTGACGGACATATTTCGAGATATGTCTTCTTCTTGTTGTTCTTCTTCTGCACAGCTCAGCTGGAAGTGGCACTTGCAGCTCGCAATAGTGCAGAGTTATCTCAAAGAAAGGGGCCACGGTGTTTCTGTATCTCTATTATGTTGGTGCGGCTTCGGAACTTTTAAATATCTTGATATATCTCGAGAACTACGCATCTGATCAAAAAATATCATAGAACATAAAAAGTAGCAAACTTAATTCTCTACAAAAAAGGTCTCTTAACATTTTGCCATAGCTCGCTTCGTTTCCGAGATATTTGCAGATTTATCTCAAGGGAAGGGGCCTGACGGACATATTTCGAGATATTTCTTCTTCTTGTTGTTCTTCTTCTGCACAGCTAAGCTGGAAGTGACATTTGCGGCTCGCACTAGTGCAGAGTTATCTCAAAGAAAGGGGCCACGGTGTTTCTGTATTTCTATTATGTTGGTGCGGCTTCGGAACTTTTAAATATCTTGATATATCTCGAGAACTACGCATCTGATCAAAAAATATCATAGAACATAAAAAGTAGGAAACTTAATTCTCTACAAAAAAGGTCTGTTAACATTTTGCCATAGCTCGCTTCGTTTCCGAGATATTTGCCGATTTATCTCAAGGGAAGGGGCCTGACGGACATATTTCGAGATATTTCTTCTTCTTGTTGTTCTTCTTCTGCACAGCTAAACTGGAAGTGGCATTTCCAGCTCGCAATAGAGCAGAGCTATCTCAAAGAAAGGGGCCACGGTGTTTCTGAATCTCTATTATGTTGGTGCGGCTTCGGAACTTTTAAATATCTTGATATATCTCGAGAACTACGCATCTGATCAAAAAATATCATAGAACATAAAAAGTAGGAAACTTAATTCTCTACAAAAAAGGTCTCTTAACATTTTGCCATAGCTCGCTTCGTTTCCGAGATATTTGCAGATTTATCTCAAGGGAAGGGGCCTGACGGACATATTTCGAGATATTTCTTCTTCTTGTTGTTCTTCTTCTGCACAGCTAAGCTGGAAGTGGCATTTGCAGCTCGCAATAGTGCAGAGTTATCTCAAAGAAAGGGGCCACGGTGTTTCTGTATCTCTATTATGTTGGTGCGGCTTCGGAACTTTTAAATATCTTGATATATCTCGAGAACTACGCATCTGATCAAAAAATATCATAGAACATAAAAAGTAGCAAACTTAATTCTCTACAAAAAAGGTCTCTTAACATTTTGCCATAGCTCGCTTCGTTTCCGAGATATTTGCAGATTTATCTCAAGGGAAGGGGCCTGACGGACATATTTCGAGATATGTCTTCTTCTTGTTGTTCTTCTTCTGCACAGCTCAGCTGGAAGTGGCACTTGCAGCTCGCAATAGTGCAGAGTTATCTCAAAGAAAGGGGCCACGGTGTTTCTGTATCTCTATTATGTTGGTGCGGCTTCGGAACTTTTAAATATCTTGATATATCTCGAGAACTACGCATCTGATCAAAAAATATCATAGAACATAAAAAGTAGCAAACTTAATTCTCTACAAAAAAGGTCTCTTAACATTTTGCCATAGCTCGCTTCGTTTCCGAGATATTTGCAGATTTATCTCAAGGGAAGGGGCCTGACGGACATATTTCGAGATATTTCTTCTTCTTGTTGTTCTTCTTCTGCACAGCTAAGCTGGAAGTGACATTTGCGGCTCGCACTAGTGCAGAGTTATTTCAAAGAAAGGGGCCACGGTGTTTCTGTACCTCTATTATGTTGGTGCGGCTTCGGAACTTTTAAATATCTCGATATATCTCGAAAACTACGCTTCTGATCAAAAAATATCATAGTACATAAATTGTAGGAAACATAATTCTCTACAAAAAAGGTCTCTTACCATTTTGCCGTAGCTCGCTTCGTTTCCGAGATATTTGCAGATATATCTCAAGGGAAGGGGCCTGACGGACATATTTCGAGATATTTCTTCTTCTTGTTGTTCTTCTTCTGCACAGCTAAGCTGGACGTGGCATTTGCAGCTCGCAATAGTGCAGAGTTATCTCAAAGAAAGGGGCCACGGTGTTTCTGTATTTCTATTATGTTGGTGCGGCTTCGGAACTTTTAAATATCTTGATATATCTCGAGAACTACGCATCTGATCAAAAAATATCATAGAACATAAAAAGTAGGAAACTTAATTCTCTACAAAAAAGGTCTGTTAACATTTTGCCATAGCTCGCTTCGTTTCCGAGATATTTGCAGATTTATCTCAAGGGAAGGGGCCTGACGGACATATTTCGAGATATTTCTTCTTCTTGTTGTTCTTCTTCTGCACAGCTAAGCTGGAAGTGGCATTTGCAGCTCGCAATAGTGCAGAGTTATCTCAAAGAAAGGGGCCACGGTGTTTCTGTATTTCTATTATGTTGGTGCGGCTTCGGAACTTTTAAATATCTTGATATATCTCGAGAACTACGCATCTGATCAAAAAATATCATAGAACATAGAAAGTAGGAAACTTAATTCTCTACAAAAAAGGTCTGTTAACATTTTGCCATAGCTCGCTTCGTTTCCGAGATATTTGCCGATTTATCTCAAGGGAAGGGGCCTGACGGACATATTTCGAGATATTTCTTCTTCTTGTTGTTCTTCTTCTGCACAGCTAAGCTGGAAGTGGCATTTGCAGCTCGCAATAGTGCAGAGTTATCTCAAAGAAAGGGGCCACGGTGTTTCTGTATCTCTATTATGTTGGTGCGGCTTCGGAACTTTTAAATATCTCGATATATCTCGAAAACTACGCTTCTGATCAAAAAATATCATAGAACATAAATTGTAGGAAACATAATTCTCTACAAAAAACGTCTCTTAACATTTTGCCATAGCTCGCTTCGTTTCCGAGATATTTGCAGATTCAGCTCAAAGGAACGGGCCTGACGGACATATTTCGAGATATTTCTTCTTCTTGTTGTTCTTCTTCTGCACAGCTAAGCTGGAAGTGGCATTTGCAGCTCGCAATAGTGCAGAGTTATCTCAAAGAAAGGGGCCACGGTGTTTCTGTATCTCTATTATGTTGGTGCGGCTTCGGAACTTTTAAATATCTTGATATATCTCCAGAACTACGCATCTGATCAAAAAATATCATAGAACATAAAAAGTAGGGAACTTAATTCTCTACAAAAAAGGTCTCTTAACATTTTGCCATAGCTCGCTTCGTTTCCGAGATATTTGCAGATTTATCTCAAGGGAAGGGGCCTGACGGACATATTTCGAGATATTTCTTCTTCTTGTTGTTCTTCTTCTGCACAGCTAAGCTGGAAGTGACATTTGCGGCTCGCACTAGTGCAGAGTTATCTCAAAGAAAGGGGCCACGGTGTTTCTGTACCTCTATTATGTTGGTGCGGCTTCGGAACTTTTAAATATCTCGATATATCTCTAAAACTACGCTTCTGATCAAAAAATATCATAGAACATAAATTGTAGGAAACATAATTCTCTACAAAAAAGGTCTCTTAACATTTTGCCATGGCTCGCTTCGTTTCCGAGATATTTGCAGATATATCTCAAGGGAAGGGGCCTGACGGACATATTTCGAGATATTTCTTCTTCTTGTTGTTCTTCTTCTCCACAGCTAAGCTGGACGTGGCATTTGCAGCTCGCAACAGTGCAGAGTTATCTCAAAGAAAGGGGCCACGGTGTTTCTGTATTTCTATTATGTTGGTGCGGCTTCGGAACTTTTAAATATCTTGATATATCTCGAGAACTACGCATCTGATCAAAAAATATCATAGAACATAAAAAGTAGGAAACTTAATTCTCTACAAAAAAGGTCTGTTAACATTTTGCCATAGCTCGCTTCGTTTCCGAGATATTTGCAGATTTATCTCAAGGGAAGGGGCCTGACGGACATATTTCGAGATATTTCTTCTTCTTGTTGTTCTTCTTCTGCACAGCTAAGCTGGAAGTGGCATTTGCAGCTCGCAATAGTGCAGAGTTATCTCAAAGAAAGGGGCCACGGTGTTTCTGTATCTCTATTATGTTGGTGCGGCTTCGGAACTTTTAAATATCTTGATATATCTCGAGAACTACGCATCTGATCAAAAAATATCATAGAACATAAAAAGTAGGAAACTTAATTCTCTACAAAAAAGGTCTCTTAACATTTTGCCATAGCTCGCTTCGTTTCCGAGATATTTGCAGATATATCTCAAGGGAAGGGGCCTGACGGACATATTTCGAGATATTTCTTCTTCTTGTTGTTCTTCTTCTGCACAGCTAAGCTGGACGTGGCATTTGGAGCTCGCAATAGTGCAGAGTTATCTCAAAGAAAGGGGCCACGGTGTTTCTGTATTTCTATTATGTTGGTGCGGCTTCGGAACTTTTAAATATCTTGATATATCTCGAGAACTACGCATCTGATCAAAAAATATCATAGAACATAAAAAGTAGGAAACTTAATTCTCTACAAAAAAGGTCTGTTAACATTTTGCCATAGCTCGCTTCGTTTCCGAGATATTTGCCGATTTATCTCAAGGGAAGGGGCCTGACGGACATATTTCGAGATATTTCTTCTTCTTGTTGTTCTTCTTCTGCACAGCTAAACTGGAAGTGGCATTTCCAGCTCGCAATAGAGCAGAGCTATCTCAAAGAAAGGGGCCACGGTGTTTCTGAATCTCTATTATGTTGGTGCGGCTTCGGAACTTTTAAATATCTTGATATATCTCGAGAACTACGCATCTGATCAAAAAATATCATAGAACATAAAAAGTAGGAAACTTAATTCTCTACAAAAAAGGTCTCTTAACATTTTGCCATAGCTCGCTTCGTTTCCGAGATATTTGCAGATTTATCTCAAGGGAAGGGGCCTGACGGACATATTTCGAGATATTTCTTCTTCTTGTTGTTCTTCTTCTGCACAGCTAAGCTGGAAGTGGCATTTGCAGCTCGCAATAGTGCAGAGTTATCTCAAAGAAAGGGGCCACGGTGTTTCTGTATCTCTATTATGTTGGTGCGGCTTCGGAACTTTTAAATATCTTGATATATCTCGAGAACTACGCATCTGATCAAAAAATATCATAGAACATAAAAAGTAGCAAACTTAATTCTCTACAAAAAAGGTCTCTTAACATTTTGCCATAGCTCGCTTCGTTTCCGAGATATTTGCAGATTTATCTCAAGGGAAGGGGCCTGACGGACATATTTCGAGATATGTCTTCTTCTTGTTGTTCTTCTTCTGCACAGCTCAGCTGGAAGTGGCACTTGCAGCTCGCAATAGTGCAGAGTTATCTCAAAGAAAGGGGCCACGGTGTTTCTGTATCTCTATTATGTTGGTGCGGCTTCGGAACTTTTAAATATCTTGATATATCTCGAGAACTACGCATCTGATCAAAAAATATCATAGAACATAAAAAGTAGCAAACTTAATTCTCTACAAAAAAGGTCTCTTAACATTTTGCCATAGCTCGCTTCGTTTCCGAGATATTTGCAGATTTATCTCAAGGGAAGGGGCCTGACGGACATATTTCGAGATATTTCTTCTTCTGGTTGTTCTTCTTCTGCACAGCTAAACTGGAAGTGGCATTTCCAGCTCGCAATAGCGCAGAGCTATCTCAAAGAAAGGGGCCACGGTGTTTCTGAATCTCTATTATGTTGGTGCGGCTTCGGAACTTTTAAATATCTCGATATATCTCGAAAACTACGCTTCTGATCAAAAAATATCATAGAACATAAATTGTAGGAAACATAATTCTCTACAAAAAACGTCTCTTAACATTTTGCCATACCTCGCTTCGTTTCCGAGATATTTGCAGATTTATCTCAAGGGAAGGGGCCTGACGGACATATTTCGAGATATTTCTTCTTCTTGTTGTTCTTCTTCTGCACAGCTAAACTGGAAGTGGCATTTCCAGCTCGCAATAGTGCAGAGCTATCTCAAAGAAAGGGGCCACGGTGTTTCTGAATCTCTATTATGTTGGTGCGGCTTCGGAACTTTTAAATATCTCGATATATCTCGAAAACTACGCTTCTGATCAAAAAATATCATAGAACAGAAATTGTAGGAAACATAATTCTCTACAAAAAACGTCTCTTAACATTTTGCCATAGCTCGCTTCGTTTCCGAGATATTTGCAGATTCAGCTCAAAGGAACGGGCCTGACGGACATATTTCGAGATATTTCTTCTTCTTGTTGTTCTTCTTCTGCACAGCTAAGCTGGAAGTGGCATTTGCAGCTCGCAATAGTGCAGAGTTATCTCAAAGAAAGGGGCCACGGTGTTTCTGTATCTCTATTATGTTGGTGCGGCTTCGGAACTTTTAAATATCTTGATATATCTCGAGAACTACGCATCTGATCAAAAAATATCATAGAACATAGAAAGTAGGAAACTTAATTCTCTACAAAAAAGGTCTCTTAACATTTTGCCATAGCTCGCTTCGTTTCCGAGATATTTGCAGATATATCTCAAGGGAAAGGGCCTGACGGACATATTTCGAGATATTTCTTCTTCTTGTTGTTCTTCTTCTGCACAGCTAAGCTGGACGTGGCATTTGCAGCTCGCAATAGTGCAGAGTTATCTCAAAGAAAGGGGCCACGGTGTTTCTGTATTTCTATTATGTTGGTGCGGCTTCGGAACTTTTAAATATCTTGATATATCTCGAGAACTACGCATCTGATCAAAAAATATCATAGAACATAAAAAGTAGGAAACTTAATTCTCTACAAAAAAGGTCTGTTAACATTTTGCCATAGCTCGCTTCGTTTCCGAGATATTTGCAGATTTATCTCAAGGGAAGGGGCCTGACGGACATATTTCGAGATATTTCTTCTTCTTGTTGTTCTTCTTCTGCACAGCTAAGCTGGAAGTGGCATTTGCAGCTCGCAATAGTGCAGAGTTATCTCAAAGAAAGGGGCCACGGTGTTTCTGTATCTCTATTATGTTGGTGCGGCTTCGGAACTTTTAAATATCTTGATATATCTCGAGAACTACGCATCTGATCAAAAAATATCATAGAACATAAACAGTAGGAAACTTAATTCTCTACAAAAAAGGCCTCTTAACATTTTGCCATAGCTCGCTTCTTTTCCGAGATATTTGCAGATATATCTCAAGGGAAAGGGCCTGACGGACATATTTCGAGATATTTCTTCTTCTTGTTGTTCTTCTTCTGCACAGCTAAGCTGGAAGTGGCATTTGCAGCTCGCAATAGTGCAGAGTTATCTCAAAGAAAGGGGCCACGGTGTTTCTGTATTTCTATTATGTTGGTGCGGCTTCGGAACTTTTAAATATCTTGATATATCTCGAGAACTACGCATCTGATCAAAAAATATCATAGAACATAAAAAGTAGGAAACTTAATTCTCTACAAAAAAGGTCTGTTAACATTTTGCCATAGCTCGCTTCGTTTCCGAGATATTTGCAGATATATCTCAAGGGAAGGGGCCTGACGGACATATTTCGAGATATTTCTTCTTCTTGTTGTTCTTCTTCTGCACAGCTAAACTGGAAGTGGCATTTCCAGCTCGCAATAGCGCAGAGCTATCTCAAAGAAAGGGGCCACGGTGTTTCTGAATCTCTATTATGTTGGTGCGGCTTCGGAACTTTTAAATATCTCGATATATCTCGAAAACTACGCTTCTGATCAAAAAATATCATAGAACATAAATTGTAGGAAACATAATTCTCTACAAAAAACGTCTCTTAACATTTTGCCATAGCTCGCTTCGTTTCCGAGATATTTGCAGATTTATCTCAAGGGAAGGGGCCTGACGGACATATTTCGAGATATTTCTTCTTCTTGTTGTTCTTCTTCTGCACAGCTAAACTGGAAGTGGCATTTCCAGCTCGCAATAGTGCAGAGCTATCTCAAAGAAAGGGGCCACGGTGTTTCTGAATCTCTATTATGTTGGTGCGGCTTCGGAACTTTTAAATATCTCGATATATCTCGAAAACTACGCTTCTGATCAAAAAATATCATAGAACATAAATTGTAGGAAACATAATTCTCTACAAAAAACGTCTCTTAACATTTTGCCATAGCTCGCTTCGTTTCCGAGATATTTGCAGATTCAGCTCAAAGGAACGGGCCTGACGGACATATTTCGAGATATTTCTTCTTCTTGTTGTTCTTCTTCTGCACAGCTAAGCTGGAAGTGGCATTTGCAGCTCGCAATAGTGCAGAGTTATCTCAAAGAAAGGGGCCACGGTGTTTCTGTATCTCTATTATGTTGGTGCGGCTTCGGAACTTTTAAATATCTTGATATATCTCGAGAACTACGCATCTGATCAAAAATATCATACAACATAAAAAGTAGGAAACTTAATTCTCTACAAAAAAGGTCTCTTAACATTTTGCCATAGCTCGCTTCGTTTCCGAGATATTTGCAGATTTATCTCAAGGGAAGGGGCCTGACGGACATATTTCGAGATATTTCTTCTTCTTGTTGTTCTTCTTCTGCACAGCTAAGCTGGAAGTGGCATTTGCAGCTCGCAATAGTGCAGAGTTATCTCAAAGAAAGGGGCCACGGTGTTTCTGTACCTCTATTATGTTGGTGCGGCTTCGGAACTTTTAAATATCTCGATATATCTCGAAAACTACGCTTCTGATCAAAAAATATCCTAGAACATAAATTGTAGGAAACATAATTCTCTACAAAAAACGTCTCTTAACGTTTTGCCATAGCTCGCTTCGTTTCCGAGATATTTGCAGATATATCTCAAGGGAAGGGGCCTGACGGACATATTTCGAGATATTTCTTCTTCTTGTTGTTCTTCTTCTGCACAGCTAAGCTGGAAGTGGCATTTCCAGCTCGCAATAGTGCAGAGCTATCTCAAAGAAAGGGGCCACGGTGTTTCTGAATCTCTATTATGTTGGTGCGGCTTCGGAACTTTTAAATATCTCGGTATATCTCGAAAACTACGCTTCTGATCAAAAAATATCATAGAACATAAATTGTAGGAAACATAATTCTCTACAAAAAACGTCTCTTAACATTTTGCCATAGCTCGCTTCGTTTCCGAGATATTTGCAGATTCAGCTCAAAGGAACGGGCCTGACGGACATATTTCGAGATATTTCTTCTTCTTGTTGTTCTTCTTCTCCACAGCTAAGCTGGACGTGGCATTTGCAGCTCGCAACAGTGCAGAGTTATCTCAAAGAAAGGGGCCACGGTGTTTCTGTATTTCTATTATGTTGGTGCGGCTTCGGAACTTTCAAATATCTTGATATATCTCGAGAACTACGCATCTGATCAAAAAATATCATAGAACATAAAAAGTAGGAAACTTAATTCTCTACAAAAAAGGTCTGTTAACATTTTGCCATAGCTCGCTTCGTTTCCGAGATATTTGCAGATTTATCTCAAGGGAAGGGGCCTGACGGACATATTTCGAGATATTTCTTCTTCTTGTTGTTCTTCTTCTGCACAGCTAAGCTGGAAGTGGCATTTGCTGCTCGCAATAGTGCAGAGTTATCTCAAAGAAAGTGGCCACGGTGTTTCTGTATCTCTATTATGTTGGTGCGGCTTCGGAACTTTTAAATATCTTGATATATCTCGAGAACTACGCATCTGATCAAAAATATCATACAACATAAAAAGTAGGAAACTTAATTCTCTACAAAAAAGGTCTCTTAACATTTTGCAATAGCTCGCTTCGTTTCCGAGATATTTGCAGATTTATCTCAAGGGAAGGGGCCTGACGGACATATTTCGAGATATTTCTTCTTCTTGTTGTTCTTCTTCTCCACAGCTAAGCTGGACGTGGCATTTGCAGCTCGCAATAGTGCAGAGTTATCTCAAAGAAAGGGGCCACGGTGTTTCTGTATTTCTATTATGTTGGTGCGGCTTCGGAACTTTTAAATATCTTGATATATCTCGAGAACTACGCATCTGATCAAAAAATATCATAGAACATAAAAAGTAGGAAACTTAATTCTCTACAAAAAAGGTCTGTTAACATTTTGCCATAGCTCGCTTCGTTTCCGAGATATTTGCAGATTTATCTCAAGGGAAGGGGCCTGACGGACATATTTCGAGATATTTCTTCTTCTTGTTGTTCTTCTTCTCCACAGCTAAGCTGGACGTGGCATTTGCAGCTTGCAACAGTGCAGAGTTATCTCAAAGAAAGGGGCCACGGTGTTTCTGTATTTCTATTATGTTGGTGCGGCTTCGGAACTTTTAAATATCTTGATATATCTCGAGAACTACGCATCTGATCAAAAAATATCATAGAACATAAAAAGTAGGAAACTTAATTCTCTACAAAAAAGGTCTGTTAACATTTTGCCATAGCTCGCTTCGTTTCCGAGATATTTGCAGATTTATCTCAAGGGAAGGGGCCTGACGGACATATTTCGAGATATTTCTTCTTCTTGTTGTTCTTCTTCTCCACAGCTAAGCTGGACGTGGCATTTGCAGCTTGCAACAGTGCAGAGTTATCTCAAAGAAAGGGGCCACGGTGTTTCTGTATTTCTATTATGTTGGTGCGGCTTCGGAACTTTTAAATATCTTGATATATCTCGAGAACTACGCATCTGATCAAAAAATATCATAGAACATAAAAAGTAGGAAACTTAATTCTCTACAAAAAAGGTCTGTTAACATTTTGCCATAGCTCGCTTCGTTTCCGAGATATTTGCAGATTTATCTCAAGGGAAGGGGCCTGACGGACATATTTCGAGATATTTCTTCTTCTTGTTGTTCTTCTTCTGCACAGCTAAGCTGGAACTGACATCTGCGGCTCGCACTAGTGCAGAGTTATCTCAAAGAAAGGGGCCACGGTGTTTCTGTACCTCTATTATGTTGGTGCGGCTTCGGAACTTTTAAATATCTCGATATATCTCGAAAACTACGCTTCTGATCAAAAAATATCGTAGAACATAAATTGTAGGAAACATAATTCTCTACAAAAATCGTCTCTTAACGTTTTGCCATAGCTCGCTTCGTTTCCGAGATATTTGCAGATATATCTCAAGGGAAGGGGCCTGACGGACATATTTCGAGATATTTCTTCTTCTTGTTGTTCTTCTTCTGCACAGCTAAGCTGGAAGTGGCATTTGCAGCTCGCAATAGTGCAGAGTTATCTCAAAGAAAGGGGCCACGGTGTTTCTGTATCTCTATTATGTTGGTGCGGCTTCGGAACTTTTAAATATCTTGATATATCTCGAGAACTACGCATCTGATCAAAAAATATCATAGAACATAAAAAGTAGGAATCTTAATTCTCTACAAAAAAGGTCTCTTAACATTTTGCCATAGCTCGGTTCGTTTCCGAGATATTTGCAGATTTATCTCAAGGGAAGGGGCCTGACGGACATATTTCGAGATATTTCTTCTTCTTGTTGTTCTTCTTCTGCACAGCTAAGCTGGAAGTGACATCTGCGGCTCGCACTAGTGCAGAGTTATCTCAAAGAAAGGGGCCACGGTGTTTCTGTACCTCTATTATGTTGGTGCGGCTTCGGAACTTTTAAATATCTCGATATATCTCGAAAACTACGCTTCTGATCAAAAAATATCCTAGAACATAAATTGTAGGAAACATAATTCTCTACAAAAAATGTCTCTTAACGTTTTGCCATAGCTCGCTTCGTTTCCGAGATATTTGCAGATATATCTCAAGGGAAGGGGCCTGACGGACATATTTCGAGATATTTCTTCTTCTTGTTGTTCTTCTTCTGCACAGCTAAGCTGGAAGTGGCATTTGCAGCTCGCAATAGTGCAGAGTTATCTCAAAGAAAGGGGCCACGGTGTTTCTGTATCTCTATTATGTTGGTGCGGCTTCGGAACTTTTAAATATCTTGATATATCTCGAGAACTACGCATCTGATCAAAAAATATCATAGAACATAAAAAGTAGGAAACTTAATACTCTACAAAAAAGGTCTCTTAACATTTTGCCATAGCTCGCTTCGTTTCCGAGATATTTGCAGATATATCTCAGGGGAAGGGGCCTGACGGACATATTTCGAGATATTTCTTCTTCTTGTTGTTCTTCTTCTGCACAGCTAAACTGGAAGTGGCATTTCCAGCTCGCAATAGTGCAGAGCTATCTCAAAGAAAGGGGCCACGGTGTTTCCGAATCTCTATTATGTTGGTGCGGCTTCGGAACTTTTAAATATCTCGGTATATCTCGAAAACTACGCTTCTGATCAAAAAATATCATAGAACATAAATTGTAGGAAACATAATTCTCTACAAAAAACGTCTCTTAACATTTTGCCATAGCTCGCTTCGTTTCCGAGATATTTGCAGATTCAGCTCAAAGGAACGGGCCTGACGGACATATTTCGAGATATTTCTTCTTCTTGTTGTTCTTCTTCTCCACAGCTAAGCTGGACGTGGCATTTGCAGCTCGCAACAGTGCAGAGTTATCTCAAAGAAAGGGGCCACGGTGTTTCTGTATTTCTATTATGTTGGTGCGGCTTCGGAACTTTCAAATATCTTGATATATCTCGAGAACTACGCATCTGATCCAAAAATATCATAGAACATAAAAAGTAGGAAACTTAATTCTCTACAAAAAAGGTCTGTTAACATTTTGCCATAGCTCGCTTCGTTTCCGAGATATTTGCAGATTTATCTCAAGGGAAGGGGCCTGACGGACATATTTCGAGATATTTCTTCTTCTTGTTGTTCTTCTTCTGCACAGCTAAGCTGGAAGTGGCATTTGCTGCTCGCAATAGTGCAGAGTTATCTCAAAGAAAGTGGCCACGGTGTTTCTGTATCTCTATTATGTTGGTGCGGCTTCGGAACTTTTAAATATCTTGACATATCTCGAGAACTACGCATCTGATCAAAAATATCATACAACATAAAAAGTAGGAAACTTAATTCTCTACAAAAAAGGTCTCTTAACATTTTGCCATAGCTCGCTTCGTTTCCGAGATATTTGCAGATTTATCTCAAGGGAAGGGGCCTGACGGACATATTTCGAGATATTTCTTCTTCTTGTTGTTCTTCTTCTGCACAGCTAAGCTGGAACTGACATCTGCGGCTCGCACTAGTGCAGAGTTATCTCAAAGAAAGGGGCCACGGTGTTTCTGTACCTCTATTATGTTGGTGCGGCTTCGGAACTTTTAAATATCTCGATATATCTCGAAAACTACGCTTCTGATCAAAAAATATCGTAGAACATAAATTGTAGGAAACATAATTCTCTACAAAAAACGTCTCTTAACGTTTTGCCATAGCTCGCTTCGTTTCCGAGATATTTGCAGATATATCTCAAGGGAAGGGGCCTGACGGACATATTTCGAGATATTTCTTCTTCTTGTTGTTCTTCTTCTGCACAGCTAAGCTGGAAGTGGCATTTGCAGCTCGCAATAGTGCAGAGTTATCTCAAAGAAAGGGGCCACGGTGTTTCTGTATCTCTATTATGTTGGTGCGGCTTCGGAACTTTTAAATATCTTGATATATCTCGAGAACTACGCATCTGATCAAAAAATATCATAGAACATAAAAAGTAGGAAACTTAATTCTCTACAAAAAACCTCTCTTAACATTTTGCCATAGCTCGCTTCGTTTCCGAGATATTTGCAGATATATCTCAGGGGAAGGGGCCTGACGGACATATTTCGAGATATTTCTTCTTCTTGTTGTTCTTCTTCTGCACAGCTAAGCTGGAAGTGGCATTTGCAGCTCGCAATAGTGCAGAGTTATCTCAAAGAAAGGGGCCACGGTGTTTCTGTATTTCTATTATGTTGGTGCGGCTTCGGAATTTTTAAATATCTTGATATATCTCGAGAACTACGCAGCTGATCAAAAAATATCATAGAACATAGAAAGTAGGAAACATAATTCTCTACAAAAAAGGTCTCTTAACATTCTGCCATAGCTCGCTTCGTTTCCGAGATATGTGCAGATTTATCTCAAGGGAAGGGGCCTGACGGACATATTTCGAGATATTTCTTCTTCTTGTTGTTCTTCTTCTGCACAGCTAAACTGGAAGTGGCATTTCCAGCTCGCAATAGTGCAGAGTTATCTCAAAGAAAGGGGCCACGGTGTTTCTGTATTTCTATTATGTTGGTGCGGCTTCGGAACTTTTAAATATCTTGATATATCTCGAGAACTACGCATCTGATCAAAAAATATCATAGAACATAAAAAGTAGGAAACATAATTCTCTACAAAAAACGTCTCTCAACATTTTGCCATAGCTCGGTTCGTTTCCGAGATATTTGCAGATTCAGCTCAAAGGAACGGCCCTGACGGACATATTTCGAGATATTTCTTCTTCTTGTTGTTCTTCTTCTGCACAGCTAAGCTGGAAGTGGCATTTGCAGCTCGCAATAGTGCAGAGTTATCTCAAAGAAGGGGGCCACGGTGTTTCTGTATCTCTATTATGTTGGTGCGGCTTCGGAACTTTTAAATATCTTGATATATCTCGAGAACTACGCATCTGATCAAAAAATATCATGGAACATAAAAAGTAGAAAACCTAATTCTCTACAAAAAAGGTCTCTTAACATTTTGCCATAGCTCGCTTCGTTTCCGAGATATTTGCAGATTTATCTCAAGGGAAGGGGCCTGACGGACATATTTCGAGATATTTCTTCTTCTTGTTGTTCTTCTTCTCCACAGCTAAGCTGGACGTGGCATTTGCAGCTCGCAACAGTGCAGAGTTATCTCAAAGAAAGGGGCCACGGTGTTTCTGTATTTCTATTATGTTGGTGCGGCTTCGGAACTTTTAAATATCTTGATATATCTCGAGAACTACGCATCTGATCAAAAAATATCATAGAACATAAAAAGTAGGAAACTTAATTCTCTACAAAAAAGGTCTGTTAACATTTTGCCATAGCTCGCTTCGTTTCCGAGATATTTGCAGATTTATCTCAAGGGAAGGGGCCTGACGGACATATTTCGAGATATTTCTTCTTCTTGTTGTTCTTCTTCTGCACAGCTAAGCTGGAAGTGGCATTTGCAGCTCGCAATAGTGCAGAGTTATCTCAAAGAAAGGGGCCACGGTGTTTCTGTATCTCTATTATGTTGGTGCGGCTTCGGAACTTTTAAATATCTTGATATATCTCGAGAACTACGCATCTGATCAAAAAATATCATAGAACATAAAAAGTAGGAAACTTAATTCTCTACAAAAAAGGTCTCTTAACATTTTGCCATAGCTCGCTTCGTTTCCGAGATATTTGCAGATATATCTCAGGGGAAGGGGCCTGACGGACATATTTCGAGATATTTCTTCTTCTTGTTGTTCTTCTTCTGCACAGCTAAGCTGGAAGTGGCATTTGCAGCTCGCAATAGTGCAGAGTTATCTCGAAGAAAGGGGCCACGGTGTTTCTGTATCTCTATTATGTTGGTGCGGCTTCGGAACTTTTAAATATCTTGATATATCTCGAGAACTACGCATCTGATCAAAAAATATCATGGAACATAAAAAGTAGAAAACCTAATTCTCTACAAAAAAGGTCTCTTAACATTTTGCCATAGCTCGCTTCGTTTCCGAGATATTTGCAGATTTATCTCAAGGGAAGGGGCCTGACGGACATATTTCGAGATATTTCTTCTTCTTGTTGTTCTTCTTCTCCACAGCTAAGCTGGACGTGGCATTTGCAGCTCGCAACAGTGCAGAGTTATCTCAAAGAAAGGGGCCACGGTGTTTCTGTATTTCTATTATGTTGGTGCGGCTTCGCAACTTTTAAATATCTTGATATATCTCGAGAACTACGCATCTGATCAAAAAATATCATAGAACATAAAAAGTAGGAAACTTAATTCTCTACAAAAAAGGTCTCTTAACATTTTGCCATAGCTCGCTTCGTTTCCGAGATATTTGCAGATATATCTCAGGGGAAGGGGCCTGACGGACATATTTCGAGATATTTCTTCTTCTTGTTGTTCTTCTTCTGCACAGCTAAGCTGGAAGTGGCATTTGCAGCTCGCAATAGTGCAGAGTTATCTCAAAGAAAGGGGCCACGGTGTTTCTGTATTTCTATTATGTTGGTGCGGCTTCGGAACTTTTAAATATCTTGATATATCTCGAGAACTACGCATCTGATCAAAAAATATCATAGAACATAAATTGTAGGAAACATAATTCTCTACAAAAAACGTCTCTTAACATTTTGCCATAGCTCGCTTCGTTTCCGAGATATTTGCAGATTCATCTCAAAGGAACGGGCCTGACGGACATATTTCGAGATATTTCTTCTTCTTGTTGTTCTTCTTCAGCACAGCTAAGCTGGAAGTGGCATTTGCAGCTCGCAATAGTGCAGAGTTATCTCAAAGAAAGGGGCCACGGTGTTTCTGTATCTCTATTATGTTGGTGCGGCTTCGGAACTTTTAAATATCTTGATATATCTCGAGAACTACGCATCTGATCAAAAAATATCATAGAACATAAAAAGTAGGAAACTTAATTCTCTACAAAAAAGGTCTCTTAACATTTTGCCATAGCTCGGTTCGTTTCCGAGATATTTGCAGATTTATCTCAAGGGAAGGGGCCTGACGGACATATTTCGAGATATTTCTTCTTCTTGTTGTTCTTCTTCTGCACAGCTAAGCTGGAAGTGACATCTGCGGCTCGCACTAGTGCAGAGTTATCTCAAAGAAAGGGGCCACGGTGTTTCTGTACCTCTATTATGTTGGTGCGGCTTCGGAACTTTTAAATATCTCGATATATCTCGAAAACTACGCTTCTGATCAAAACATATCGTAGAACATAAATTGTAGGAAACATAATTCTCTACAAAAAACGTCTCTTAACGTTTTGCCATAGCTCGCTTCGTTTCCGAGATATTTGCAGATATATCTCAAGGGAAGGGGCCTGACGGACATATTTCGAGATATTTCTTCTTCTTGTTGTTCTTCTTCTGCACAGCTAAGCTGGAAGTGGCATTTGCAGCTCGCAATAGTGCAGAGTTATCTCAAAGAAAGGGGCCACGGTGTTTCTGTATCTCTATTATGTTGGTGCGGCTTCGGAACTTTTAAATATCTTGATATATCTCGAGAACTACGCATCTGATCAAAAAATATCATAGAACATAAAAAGTAGGAAACTTAATTCCCTACAAAAAAGGTCTCTTAACATTTTGCCATAGCTCGCTTCGTTTCCGAGATGTTTGCAGATATATCTCAGGGGAAGGGGCCTGACGGACATATTTCGAGATATTTCTTCTTCTTGTTGTTCTTCTTCTGCACAGCTAAGCTGGAAGTGGCATTTGCAGCTCGCAATAGTGCAGAGTTATCTCAAAGAAAGGGGCCACGGTGTTTCTGTATCTCTATTATGTTGGTGCGGCTTCGGAACTTTTAAATATCTTGATATATCTCGAGAACTACGCATCTGATCAAAAAATATCGTAGAACATAAAAAGTAGGAAACTTAATTCTCTACAAAAAAGGTCTCTTAACATTTTGCCATAGCTCGCTTCGTTTCCGAGATATTTGCAGATATATCTCAGGGGAAGGGGCCTGACGGACATATTTCGAGATATTTCTTCTTCTTGTTGTTCTTCTTCTGCACAGCTAAGCTGGAAGTGGCATTTGCAGCTCGCAATAGTGCAGAGTTATCTCAAAGAAAGGGGCCACGGTGTTTCTGTATTTCTATTATGTTGGTGCGGCTTCGGAACTTTTAAATATCTTGATATATCTCGAAAACTACGCATCTGATCAAAAAATATCATAGAACATAAATTGTAGGAAACATAATTCTCTACAAAAAACGTTTCTTAACATTTTGCCATAGCTCGCTTCGTTTCCGAGATATTTGCAGATTCAGCTCAAAGGAACGGGCCTGACGGACATATTTCGAGATATTTCTTCTTCTTGTTGTTCTTCTTCTGCACAGCTAAGCTGGAAGTGGCATTTGCAGCTCGCAATAGTGCAGAGTTATCTCAAAGAATGGGGCCACGGTGTTTCTGTATCTCTATTATGTTGGTGCGGCTTCGGAACTTTTAAATATCTTGATATATCTCGAGAACTACGCATCTGATCAAAAAATATCATAGAACATAAAAAGTAGGAAATTTAATTCTCTACAAAAAAGGTCTCTTAACATTTTGCCATAGCTCGGTTCGTTTCCGAGATATTTGCAGATTTATCTCAAGGGAAGGGGCCTGACGGACATATTTCGAGATATTTCTTCTTCTTGTTGTTCTTCTTCTGCACAGCTAAGCTGGAAGTGACATCTGCGGCTCGCACTAGTGCAGAGTTATCTCAAAGAAAGGGGCCACGGTGTTTCTGTACCTCTATTATGTTGGTGCGGCTTCGGAACTTTTAAATATCTCGATATATCTCGAAAACTACGCTTCTGATCAAAACATATCGTAGAACATAAATTGTAGGAAACATAATTCTCTACAAAAAACGTCTCTTAACGTTTTGCCATAGCTCGCTTCGTTTCCGAGATATTTGCAGATATATCTCAAGGGAAGGGGCCTGACGGACATATTTCGAGATATTTCTTCTTCTTGTTGTTCTTCTTCTGCACAGCTAAGCTGGAAGTGGCATTTGCAGCTCGCAATAGTGCAGAGTTATCTCAAAGAAAGGGGCCACGGTGTTTCTGTATCTCTATTATGTTGGTGCGGCTTCGGAACTTTTAAATATCTTGATATATCTCGAAAACTACGCATCTGATCAAAAAATATCATAGAACATAAAAAGTAGGAAACTTAATTCCCTACAAAAAAGGTCTCTTAACATTTTGCCATAGCTCGCTTCGTTTCCGAGATATTTGCAGATATATCTCAGGGGAAGGGGCCTGACGGACATATTTCGAGATATTTCTTCTTCTTGTTGTTCTTCTTCTGCACAGCTAAGCTGGAAGTGGCATTTGCAGCTCGCAATAGTGCAGAGTTATCTCAAAGAAAGGGGCCACGGTGTTTCTGTATCTCTATTATGTTGGTGCGGCTTCGGAACTTTTAAATATCTTGATATATCTCGAGAACTACGCATCTGATCAAAAAATATCGTAGAACATAAAAAGTAGGAAACTTAATTGTCTACAAAAAAGGTCTCTTAACATTTTGCCATAGCTCGCTTCGTTTCCGAGATATTTGCAGATATATCTCAGGGGAAGGGGCCTGACGGACATATTTCGAGATATTTCTTCTTCTTGTTGTTCTTCTTCTGCACAGCTAAGCTGGAAGTGGCATTTGCAGCTAGCAATAGTGCAGAGTTATCTCAAAGAAAGGGGCCACGGTGTTTCTGTATTTCTATTATGTTGGTGCGGCTTCGGAACTTTTAAATATCTTGATATATCTCGAAAACTACGCATCTGATCAAAAAATATCATAGAACATAAATTGTAGGAAACATAATTCTCTACAAAAAACGTCTCTTAACATTTTGCCATAGCTCGCTTCGTTTCCGAGATATTTGCAGATTCAGCTCAAAGGAACGGGCCTGACGGACATATTTCGAGATATTTCTTCTTCTTGTTGTTCTTCTTCTGCACAGCTAAGCTGGAAGTGGCATTTGCAGCTCGCAATAGTGCAGAGTTATCTCAAAGAAAGGGGCCACGGTGTTTCTGTATTTCTATTATGTTGGTGCGGCTTCGGAACTTTTAAATATCTTGATATATCTCGAGAACTACGCATCTGATCAAAAAATATCATAGAACATAAAAAGTAGGAAACATAATTCTCTACAAAAAAGGTCGCTTAACATTCTGCCATAGCTCGCTTCGTTTCCGAGATATGTGCAGATTTATCTCAAGGGAAGGGGCCTGACGGACATATTTCGAGATATTTCTTCTTCTTGTTGTTCTTCTTCTGCACAGCTAAGCTGGAAGTGACATCTGCGGCTCGCACTAGTGCAGAGTTATCTCAAAGAAAGGGGCCACGGTGTTTCTGTACCTCTATTATGTTGGTGCGGCTTCGGAACTTTTAAATATCTCGATATATCTCGAAAACTACGCTTCTGATCAAAACATATCGTAGAACATAAATTGTAGGAAACATAATTCTCTACAAAAAACGTCTCTTAACGTTTTGCCATAGCTCGCTTCGTTTCCGAGATATTTGCAGATATATCTCAAGGGAAGGGGCCTGACGGACATATTTCGAGATATTTCTTCTTCTTGTTGTTCTTCTTCTGCACAGCTAAGCTGGAAGTGGCATTTGCAGCTCGCAATAGTGCAGAGTTATCTCAAAGAAAGGGGCCACGGTGTTTCTGTATCTCTATTATGTTGGTGCGGCTTCGGAACTTTTAAATATCTTGATATATCTCGAGAACTACGCATCTGATCAAAAAATATCATAGAACATAAAAAGTAGGAAACTTAATTCTCTACAAAAAAGGTCTCTTAACATTTTGCCATAGCTCGCTTCGTTTCCGAGATATTTGCAGATATATCTCAGGGGAAGGGGCCTGACGGACATATTTCGAGATATTTCTTCTTCTTGTTGTTCTTCTTCTGCACAGCTAAGCTGGAAGTGGCATTTGCAGCTCGCAATAGTGCAGAGTTATCTCAAAGAAAGGGGCCACGGTGTTTCTGTATTTCTATTATGTTGGTGCGGCTTCGGAACTTTTAAATATCTTGATATATCTCGAGAACTACGCATCTGATCAAAAAATATCATAGAACATAAATTGTAGGAAACATAATTCTCTACAAAAAACGTCTCTTAACATTTTGCCATAGCTCGCTTCGTTTCCGAGATATTTGCAGATTCAGCTCAAAGGAACGGGCCTGACGGACATATTTCGAGATATTTCTTCTTCTTGTTGTTCTTCTTCTGCACAGCTAAGCTGGAAGTGGCATTTGCAGCTCGCAATAGTGCAGAGTTATCTCAAAGAAAGGGGCCACGGTGTTTCTGTATCTCTATTATGTTGGTGCGGCTTCGGAACTTTTAAATATCTTGATATATCTCGAGAACTACGCATCTGATCAAAAAATATCCTAGAACATAAAAAGTAGGAAACTTAATTCTCTACAAAAAAGGTCTCTTAACATTTTGCCATAGCTCGGTTCGTTTCCGAGATATTTGCAGATTTATCTCAAGGGAAGGGGCCTGACGGACATATTTCGAGATATTTCTTCTTCTTGTTGTTCTTCTTCTGCACAGCTAAGCTGGAAGTGACATCTGCGGCTCGCACTAGTGCAGAGTTATCTCAAAGAAAGGGGCCACGGTGTTTCTGTACCTCTATTATGTTGGTGCGGCTTCGGAACTTTTAAATATCTCGATATATCTCGAAAACTCCGCTTCTGATCAAAAAATATCGTAGAACAGAAATTGTAGGAAACATAATTCTCTACAAAAAACGTCTCTTAACGTTTTGCCATAGCTCGCTTCGTTTCCGAGATATTTGCAGATATATCTCAAGGGAAGGGGCTTGACGGACATATTTCGACATATTTCTTCTTCTTGTTGTTCTTCTTCTGCACAGCTAAGCTGGAAGTGGCATTTGCAGCTCGCAATAGTGCAGAGTTATCTCAAAGAAAGGGGCCACGGTGTTTCTGTATCTCTATTATGTTGGTGCGGCTTCGGAACTTTTAAATATCTTGATATATCTCGAGAATTACGCATCTGATCAAAAAATATCATAGAACATAAAAAGTAGGAAACTTAATTCTCTACAAAAAAGGTCTCAACATTTTGCCATAGCTCGCTTCGTTTCCGAGATATTTGCAGATATATCTCAGGGGAAGGGGCCTGACGGACATATTTCGAGATATTTCTTCTTCTTGTTGTTCTTCTTCTGCACAGCTAAGCTGGAAGTGGCATTTGCTGCTCGCAATAGTGCAGAGTTATCTCAAAGAAAGGGGCCACGGTGTTTCTGTATTTCTATTATGTTGGTGCGGCTTCGGAACTTTTAAATATCTTGATATATCTCGAGAACTACGCATCTGATCAAAAAATATCATAGAACATAAAAAGTAGGAAACATAATTCTCTACAAAAAAGGTCTCTTAACATTCTGCCATAGCTCGCTTCGTTTCCGAGATATGTGCAGATTTATCTCAAGGGAAGGGGCCTGACGGACATATTTCGAGATACTTCTTCTTCTTGTTGTTCTTCTTCTGCACAGCTAAGCTGGAAGTGGCATTTGCGGCTCGCACTAGTGCAGAGTTATCTCAAAGAAAGGGGCCACGGTGTTTCTGTATCTCTATTATGTTGGTGCGGCTTCGGAACTTTTAAATATCTCGATATATCTCGAAAACTACGCTTCTGATCAAAAAATATCGTAGAACATAAATTGTAGGAAACATAATTCTCTACAAAAAACGTCTCTTAACGTTTTGCCATAGCTCGCTTCGTTTCCGAGATATTTGCAGATATATCTCAAGGGAAGGGGCCTGACGGACATATTTCGAGATATTTCTTCTTCTTGTTGTTCTTCTTCTGCACAGCTAAACTGGAAGTGGCATTTCCAGCTCGCAATAGTGCAGAGTTATCTCAAAGAAAGGGGCCACGGTGTTTCTGTATCACTATTATGTTGGTGCAGCTTCGGAACTTTTAAATATCTTGATATATCTCGAGAACTACGCATCTGATCAAAAAATATCGTAGAACATAAAAAGTAGGAAACTTAATTCTCTACAAAAAAGGTGTCTTAAGATTTTGCCATAGCTCGCTTCGTTTCCGAGATATGTGCAGATTTATCTCAAGGGAAGGGGCCTGACGGACATATTTCGAGATATTTCTTCTTCTTGTTGTTCTTCTTCTGCACAGCTAACTGGAAGTGGCATTTCCAGCTCGCAATAGTGCAGAGTTATCTCAAAGAAAGGGGCCACGGTGTTTCTGTATCTCTATTATGTTGGTGCAGCTTCGGAACTTTTAAATATCTTGATATATTTCGAGAACTACGCATCTGATCAAAAAATATCGTAGAACATAAAAAGTAGGAAACTTAATTCTCTACAAAAAAGGTCTCTTAAGATTTTGCCATAGCTCGCTTCGTTTCCGAGATATGTGCAGATTTATCTCAAGGGAAGGGGCCTGACGGACATATTTCGAGATATTTCTTCTTCTTGTTGTTCTTCTTCTGCACAGCTAAGCTGGAAGTGGCATTTGCAGCTCGCACTAGTGCAGAGTTATCTCAAAGAAAGGGGCCACGGTGTTTCTGTACCTCTATTATGTTGGTGCGGCTTCGGAACTTTTAAATATCTCGATATATCTCGAAAACTCCGCTTCTGATCAAAAAATATCGTAGAACAGAAATTGTAGGAAACATAATTCTCTACAAAAAACGTCTCTTAACGTTTTGCCATAGCTCGCTTCGTTTCCGAGATATTTGCAGATATATCTCAAGGGAAGGGGCCTGACGGACATATTTCGACATATTTCTTCTTCTTGTTGTTCTTCTTCTGCACAGCTAAGCTGGAAGTGGCATTTGCAGCTCGCAATAGTGCAGAGTTATCTCAAAGAAAGGGGCCACGGTGTTTCTGTATCTCTATTATGTTGGTGCGGCTTTGGAACTTTTAAATATCTTGATATATCTCGAGAATTACGCATCTGATCAAAAAATATCATAGAACATAAAAAGTAGGAAACTTAATTCTCTACAAAAAAGGTCTCTTAACATTTTGCCATAGCTCGCTTCGTTTCCGAGATATTTGCAGATATATCTCAGGGGAAGGGGCCTGACGGACATATTTCGAGATATTTCTTCTTCTTGTTGTTCTTCTTCTGCACAGCTAAGCTGGAAGTGGCATTTGCAGCTCGCAATAGTGCAGAGTTATCTCAAAGAAAGGGGCCACGGTGTTTCTGTATTTCTATTATGTTGGTGCGGCTTCGGAACTTTTAAATATCTTGATATATCTCGAGAACTACGCATCTGATCAAAAAATATCATAGAACATAAAAAGTAGGAAACATAATTCTCTACAAAAAAGGTCTCTTAACATTCTGCCATAGCTCGCTTCGTTTCCGAGATATGTGCAGATTTATCTCAAGGGAAGGGGCCTGACGGACATATTTCGAGATACTTCTTCTTCTTGTTGTTCTTCTTCTGCACAGCTAAGCTGGAAGTGGCATTTGCGGCTCGCACTAGTGCAGAGTTATCTCAAAGAAAGGGGCCACGGTGTTTTTGTATCTCTATTATGTTGGTGCGGCTTCGGAACTTTTAAATATCTCGATATATCTCGAAAACTACGCTTCTGATCAAAAAATATCGTAGAACATAAATTGTAGGAAACATAATTCTCTACAAAAAACGTCTCTTAACATTTTGCCATAGCTCGCTTCGTTTCCGAGATATTTGCAGATTCAGCTCAAAGGAACGGGCCTGACGGACATATTTCGAGATATTTCTTCTTCTTGTTGTTCTTCTTCTGCACAGCTAAGCTGGAAGTGGCATTTGCAGCTCGCAATAGTGCAGAGTTATCTCAAAGAAAGGGGCCACGGTGTTTCTGTATCTCTATTATGTTGGTGCGGCTTCGGAACTTTTAAATATCTTGATATATCTCGAGAACTACGCATCTGATCAAAAAATATCCTAGAACATAAAAAGTAGGAAACTTAATTCTCTACAAAAAAGGTCTCTTAACATTTTGCCATAGCTCGGTTCGTTTCCGAGATATTTGCAGATTTATCTCAAGGGAAGGGGCCTGACGGACATATTTCGAGATATTTCTTCTTCTTGTTGTTCTTCTTCTGCACAGCTAAGCTGGAAGTGACATCTGCGGCTCGCACTAGTGCAGAGTTATCTCAAAGAAAGGGGCCACGGTGTTTCTGTACCTCTATTATGTTGGTGCGGCTTCGGAACTTTTAAATATCTCGATATATCTCGAAAACTCCGCTTCTGATCAAAAAATATCGTAGAACAGAAATTGTAGGAAACATAATTCTCTACAAAAAACGTCTCTTAACGTTTTGCCATAGCTCGCTTCGTTTCCGAGATATTTGCAGATATATCTCAAGGGAAGGGGCTTGACGGACATATTTCGACATATTTCTTCTTCTTGTTGTTCTTCTTCTGCACAGCTAAGCTGGAAGTGGCATTTGCAGCTCGCAATAGTGCAGAGTTATCTCAAAGAAAGGGGCCACGGTGTTTCTGTATCTCTATTATGTTGGTGCGGCTTCGGAACTTTTAAATATCTTGATATATCTCGAGAATTACGCATCTGATCAAAAAATATCATAGAACATAAAAAGTAGGAAACTTAATTCTCTACAAAAAAGGTCTCAACATTTTGCCATAGCTCGCTTCGTTTCCGAGATATTTGCAGATATATCTCAGGGGAAGGGGCCTGACGGACATATTTCGAGATATTTCTTCTTCTTGTTGTTCTTCTTCTGCACAGCTAAGCTGGAAGTGGCATTTGCTGCTCGCAATAGTGCAGAGTTATCTCAAAGAAAGGGGCCACGGTGTTTCTGTATTTCTATTATGTTGGTGCGGCTTCGGAACTTTTAAATATCTTGATATATCTCGAGAACTACGCATCTGATCAAAAAATATCATAGAACATAAAAAGTAGGAAACATAATTCTCTACAAAAAAGGTCTCTTAACATTCTGCCATAGCTCGCTTCGTTTCCGAGATATGTGCAGATTTATCTCAAGGGAAGGGGCCTGACGGACATATTTCGAGATACTTCTTCTTCTTGTTGTTCTTCTTCTGCACAGCTAAGCTGGAAGTGGCATTTGCGGCTCGCACTAGTGCAGAGTTATCTCAAAGAAAGGGGCCACGGTGTTTCTGTATCTCTATTATGTTGGTGCGGCTTCGGAACTTTTAAATATCTCGATATATCTCGAAAACTACGCTTCTGATCAAAAAATATCGTAGAACATAAATTGTAGGAAACATAATTCTCTACAAAAAACGTCTCTTAACGTTTTGCCATAGCTCGCTTCGTTTCCGAGATATTTGCAGATATATCTCAAGGGAAGGGGCCTGACGGACATATTTCGAGATATTTCTTCTTCTTGTTGTTCTTCTTCTGCACAGCTAAACTGGAAGTGGCATTTCCAGCTCGCAATAGTGCAGAGTTATCTCAAAGAAAGGGGCCACGGTGTTTCTGTATCACTATTATGTTGGTGCAGCTTCGGAACTTTTAAATATCTTGATATATCTCGAGAACTACGCATCTGATCAAAAAATATCGTAGAACATAAAAAGTAGGAAACTTAATTCTCTACAAAAAAGGTGTCTTAAGATTTTGCCATAGCTCGCTTCGTTTCCGAGATATGTGCAGATTTATCTCAAGGGAAGGGGCCTGACGGACATATTTCGAGATATTTCTTCTTCTTGTTGTTCTTCTTCTGCACAGCTAACTGGAAGTGGCATTTCCAGCTCGCAATAGTGCAGAGTTATCTCAAAGAAAGGGGCCACGGTGTTTCTGTATCTCTATTATGTTGGTGCAGCTTCGGAACTTTTAAATATCTTGATATATTTCGAGAACTACGCATCTGATCAAAAAATATCGTAGAACATAAAAAGTAGGAAACTTAATTCTCTACAAAAAAGGTCTCTTAAGATTTTGCCATGGCTCGCTTCGTTTCCGAGATATGTGCAGATTTATCTCAAGGGAAGGGGCCTGACGGACATATTTCGAGATATTTCTTCTTCTTGTTGTTCTTCTTCTGCACAGCTAAGCTGGAAGTGGCATTTGCAGCTCGCACTAGTGCAGAGTTATCTCAAAGAAAGGGGCCACGGTGTTTCTGTACCTCTATTATGTTGGTGCGGCTTCGGAACTTTTAAATATCTCGATATATCTCGAAAACTCCGCTTCTGATCAAAAAATATCGTAGAACAGAAATTGTAGGAAACATAATTCTCTACAAAAAACGTCTCTTAACGTTTTGCCATAGCTCGCTTCGTTTCCGAGATATTTGCAGATATATCTCAAGGGAAGGGGCCTGACGGACATATTTCGACATATTTCTTCTTCTTGTTGTTCTTCTTCTGCACAGCTAAGCTGGAAGTGGCATTTGCAGCTCGCAATAGTGCAGAGTTATCTCAAAGAAAGGGGCCACGGTGTTTCTGTATCTCTATTATGTTGGTGCGGCTTTGGAACTTTTAAATATCTTGATATATCTCGAGAATTACGCATCTGATCAAAAAATATCATAGAACATAAAAAGTAGGAAACTTAATTCTCTACAAAAAAGGTCTCTTAACATTTTGCCATAGCTCGCTTCGTTTCCGAGATATTTGCAGATATATCTCAGGGGAAGGGGCCTGACGGACATATTTCGAGATATTTCTTCTTCTTGTTGTTCTTCTTCTGCACAGCTAAGCTGGAAGTGGCATTTGCAGCTCGCAATAGTGCAGAGTTATCTCAAAGAAAGGGGCCACGGTGTTTCTGTATTTCTATTATGTTGGTGCGGCTTCGGAACTTTTAAATATCTTGATATATCTCGAGAACTACGCATCTGATCAAAAAATATCATAGAACATAAAAAGTAGGAAACATAATTCTCTACAAAAAAGGTCTCTTAACATTCTGCCATAGCTCGCTTCGTTTCCGAGATATGTGCAGATTTATCTCAAGGGAAGGGGCCTGACGGACATATTTCGAGATACTTCTTCTTCTTGTTGTTCTTCTTCTGCACAGCTAAGCTGGAAGTGGCATTTGCGGCTCGCACTAGTGCAGAGTTATCTCAAAGAAAGGGGCCACGGTGTTTCTGTATCTCTATTATGTTGGTGCGGCTTCGGAACTTTTAAATATCTCGATATATCTCGAAAACTACGCTTCTGATCAAAAAATATCGTAGAACATAAATTGTAGGAAACATAATTCTCTACAAAAAACGTCTCTTAACGTTTTGCCATAGCTCGCTTCGTTTCCGAGATATTTGCAGATATATCTCAAGGGAAGGGGCCTGACGGACATATTTCGAGATATTTCTTCTTCTTGTTGTTCTTCTTCTGCACAGCTAAACTGGAAGTGGCATTTCCAGCTCGCAATAGTGCAGAGTTATCTCAAAGAAAGGGGCCACGGTGTTTCTGTATCTCTATTATGTTGGTGCAGCTTCGGAACTTTTAAATATCTTGATATATCTCGAGAACTACGCATCTGATCAAAAAATATCGTAGAACATAAAAAGTAGGAAACTTAATTCTCTACAAAAAAGGTGTCTTAAGATTTTGCCATAGCTCGCTTCGTTTCCGAGATATGTGCAGATTTATCTCAAGGGAAGGGGCCTGACGGACATATTTCGAGATATTTCTTCTTCTTGTTGTTCTTCTTCTGCACAGCTAACTGGAAGTGGCATTTCCAGCTCGCAATAGTGCAGAGTTATCTCAAAGAAAGGGGCCACGGTGTTTCTGTATCTCTATTATGTTGGTGCAGCTTCGGAACTTTTAAATATCTTGATATATTTCGAGAACTACGCATCTGATCAAAAAATATCGTAGAACAGAAAAAGTAGGAAACTTAATTCTCTACAAAAAAGGTCTCTTAAGATTTTGCCATAGCTCGCTTCGTTTCCGAGATATGTGCAGATTTATCTCAAGGGAAGGGGCCTGACGGACATATTTCGAGATATTTCTTCTTCTTGTTGTTCTTCTTCTGCACAGCTAAGCTGGAAGTGGCATTTGCAGCTCGCACTAGTGCAGAGTTATCTCAAAGAAAGGGGCCACGGTGTTTCTGTACCTCTATTATGTTGGTGCGGCTTCGGAACTTTTAAATATCTCGATATATCTCGAAAACTACGTTTCTGATCAAAAAATATCATAGAACATAGATTGTAGGAAACATAATTCTCTACAAAAAAGGTCTCGTAACATTTTGCCATAGCTCGCTTCGTTTTCGAGATATGTGCAGATCTATCTCAAGGGAAGGGGCCTGACGGACATATTTCGAGATATTTCTTCTTCTTGTTGTTCTTCTTCTGCACAGCTAAGCTGGAAGTGGCATTTGCAGCTCGCAATAGTACAGAGTTATCTCAAAGAAAGGGGCCACGGTGTTTCTGTATTTCTATTATGTTGGTGCGGCTTCGGAACTTTTAAATATCTTGATATATCTCGAGAACTACGCATCTGATCAAAAAATATCATAGAACATAAAAAGTAGGAAACATAATTCTCTACAAAAAAGGTCTCTTAACATTCTGCCATAGCTCGCTTCGTTTCCGAGATATGTGCAGATTTATCTCAAGGGAAGGGGCCTGACGGACATATTTCGAGATACTTCTTCTTCTTGTTGTTCTTCTTCTGCACAGCTAAGCTGGAAGTGGCATTTGCGGCTCGCACTAGTGCAGAGTTATCTCAAAGAAAGGGGCCACGGTGTTTCTGTATCTCTATTATGTTGGTGCGGCTTCGGAACTTTTAAATATCTCGATATATCTCGAAAACTACGCTTCTGATCAAAAAATATCGTAGAACATAAATTGTAGGAAACATAATTCTCTACAAAAAACGTCTCTTAACGTTTTGCCATAGCTCGCTTCGTTTCCGAGATATTTGCAGATATATCTCAAGGGAAGGGGCCTGACGGACATATTTCGAGATATTTCTTCTTCTTGTTGTTCTTCTTCTGCACAGCTAAACTGGAAGTGGCATTTCCAGCTCGCAATAGTGCAGAGTTATCTCAAAGAAAGGGGCCACGGTGTTTCTGTATCTCTATTATGTTGGTGCAGCTTCGGAACTTTTAAATATCTTGATATATCTCGAGAACTACGCATCTGATCAAAAAATATCGTAGAACATAAAAAGTAGGAAACTTAATTCTCTACAAAAAAGGTGTCTTAAGATTTTGCCATAGCTCGCTTCGTTTCCGAGATATGTGCAGATTTATCTCAAGGGAAGGGGCCTGACGGACATATTTCGAGATATTTCTTCTTCTTGTTGTTCTTCTTCTGCACAGCTAACTGGAAGTGGCATTTCCAGCTCGCAATAGTGCAGAGTTATCTCAAAGAAAGGGGCCACGGTGTTTCTGTATCTCTATTATGTTGGTGCAGCTTCGGAACTTTTAAATATCTTGATATATTTCGAGAACTACGCATCTGATCAAAAAATATCGTAGAACAGAAAAAGTAGGAAACTTAATTCTCTACAAAAAAGGTCTCTTAAGATTTTGCCATAGCTCGCTTCGTTTCCGAGATATGTGCAGATTTATCTCAAGGGAAGGGGCCTGACGGACATATTTCGAGATATTTCTTCTTCTTGTTGTTCTTCTTCTGCACAGCTAAGCTGGAAGTGGCATTTGCAGCTCGCACTAGTGCAGAGTTATCTCAAAGAAAGGGGCCACGGTGTTTCTGTACCTCTATTATGTTGGTGCGGCTTCGGAACTTTTAAATATCTCGATATATCTCGAAAACTACGTTTCTGATCAAAAAATATCATAGAACATAGATTGTAGGAAACATAATTCTCTACAAAAAAGGTCTCGTAACATTTTGCCATAGCTGGCTTCGTTTTCGAGATATGTGCAGATCTATCTCAAGGGAAGGGGCCTGACGGACATATTTCGAGATATTTCTTCTTCTTGTTGTTCTTCTTCTGCACAGCTAAGCTGGAAGTGGCATTTGCAGCTCGCAATAGTACAGAGTTATCTCAAAGAAAGGGGCCACGGTGTTTCTGTATCTCTATTATGTTGGTGCGGCTTCGGAACTTTTAAATATCTCGATATATCTCGAAAACTACGCTTCTGATCAAAAAATATCATAGAACATAAAAAGTAGGAAACTTAATTCTCTACAAAAAAGGTCTCTTAACATTTTGCCATAGCTCGCTTCGTTTCCGAGATATTTGCAGATATATCTCAGGGGAAGGGGCCTGACGGACATATTTCGAGATATTTCTTCTTCTTGTTGTTCTTCTTCTGCACAGCTAAGCTGGAAGTGGCATTTGCAGCTCGCAATAGTGCAGAGTTATCTCAAAGAAAGGGGCCACGGTGTTTCTGTATTTCTATTATGTTGGTGCGGCTTCGGAACTTTTAAATATCTTGATATATCTCGAGAACTACGCATCTGATCAAAAAATATCATAGAACATAAATTGTAGGAAACATAATTCTCTACAAAAAACGTCTCTTAACATTTTGCCATAGCTCGCTTCGTTTCCGAGATATTTGCAGATTCAGCTCAAAGGAACGGGCCTGACGGACATATTTCGAGATATTTCTTCTTCTTGTTGTTCTTCTTCTGCACAGCTAAGCTGGAAGTGGCATTTGCAGCTCGCAATAGTGCAGAGTTATCTCAAAGAAAGGGGCCACGGTGTTTCTGTATCTCTATTATGTTGGTGCGGCTTCGGAACTTTTAAATATCTTGATATATCTCGAGAACTACGCATCTGATCAAAAAATATCATAGAACATAAAAAGTAGGAAACTTAATTCTCTACAAAAAAGGTCTCTTAACATTTTGCCATAGCTCGGTTCGTTTCCGAGATATTTGCAGATTTATCTCAAGGGAAGGGGCCTGACGGACATATTTCGAGATATTTCTTCTTCTTGTTGTTCTTCTTCTGCACAGCTAAGCTGGAAGTGACATCTGCGGCTCGCACTAGTGCAGAGTTATCTCAAAGAAAGGGGCCACGGTGTTTCTGTACCTCTATTATGTTGGTGCGGCTTCGGAACTTTTAAATATTTCGATATATCTCGAAAACTACGCTTCTGATCAAAAAATATCGTAGAACATAAATTGTAGGAAACATAATTCTCTACAAAAAACGTCTCTTAACGTTTTGCCATAGCTCGCTTCGTTTCCGAGATATTTGCAGATATATCTCAAGGGAAGGGGCCTGACGGACATATTTCGAGATATTTCTTCTTCTTGTTGTTCTTCTTCTGCACAGCTAAGCTGGAAGTGGCATTTGCAGCTCGCAATAGTGCAGAGTTATCTCAAAGAAAGGGGCCACGGTGTTTCTGTATCTCTATTATGTTGGTGCGGCTTCGGAACTTTTAAATATCTTGATATATCTCGAGAACTACGCATCTGATCAAAAAATATCATAGAACATAAAAAGTAGGAAACTTAATTCTCTACAAAAAAGGTCTCTTAACATTTTGCCATAGCTCGCTTCGTTTCCGAGATATTTGCAGATATATCTCAGGGGAAGGGGCCTGACGGACATATTTCGAGATATTTCTTCTTCTTGTTGTTCTTCTTCTGCACAGCTAACTGGAAGTGGCATTTCCAGCTCGCAATAGTGCAGAGTTATCTCAAAGAAAGGGGCCACGGTGTTTCTGTATCTCTATTATGTCGGTGCAGCTTCGGAACTTTTAAATATCTTGATATATTTCGAGAACTACGCATCTGATCAAAAAATATCGTAGAACATAAAAAGTAGGAAACTTAATTCTCCACAAAAAAGGTCTCTTAAGATTTTGCCATAGCTCGCTTCGTTTCCGAGATATGTGCAGATTTATCTCAAGGGAAGGGGCCTGACGGACATATTTCGAGATATTTCTTCTTCTTGTTGTTCTTCTTCTGCACAGCTAAGCTGGAAGTGGCATTTGCAGCTCGCACTAGTGCAGAGTTATCTCAAAGAAAGGGGCCACGGTGTTTCTGTACCTCTATTATGTTGGTGCGGCTTCGGAACTTTTAAATATTTCGATATATCTCGAAAACTACGCTTCTGATCAAAAAATATCGTAGAACATAAATTGTAGGAAACATAATTCTCTACAAAAAACGTCTCTTAACGTTTTGCCATAGCTCGCTTCGTTTCCGAGATATTTGCAGATATATCTCAAGGGAAGGGGCCTGACGGACATATTTCGAGATATTTCTTCTTCTTGTTGTTCTTCTTCTGCACAGCTAAGCTGGAAGTGGCATTTGCAGCTCGCAATAGTGCAGAGTTATCTCAAAGAAAGGGGCCACGGTGTTTCTGTATCTCTATTATGTTGGTGCGGCTTCGGAACTTTTAAATATCTTGATATATCTCGAGAATTACGCATCTGATCAAAAAATATCATAGAACATAAAAAGTAGGAAACTTAATTCTCTACAAAAAAGGTCTCTTAACATTTTGCCATAGCTCGCTTCGTTTCCGAGATATTTGCAGATATATCTCAGGGGAAGGGGCCTGACGGACATATTTCGAGATATTTCTTCTTCTTGTTGTTCTTCTTCTGCACAGCTAAGCTGGAAGTGGCATTTGCAGCTCGCAATAGTGCAGAGTTATCTCAAAGAAAGGGGCCACGGTGTTTCTGTATTTCTATTATGTTGGTGCGGCTTCGGAACTTTTAAATATCTTGATATATCTCGAGAACTACGCATCTGATCAAAAAATATCATAGAACATAAAAAGTAGGAAACATAATTCTCTACAAAAAAGGTCTCTTAACATTCTGCCATAGCTCGCTTCGTTTCCGAGATATGTGCAGATTTATCTCAAGGGAAGGGGCCTGACGGACATATTTCGAGATATTTCTTCTTCTTGTTGTTCTTCTTCTGCACAACTAAGCTGGAAGTGGCATTTGCGGCTCGCACTAGTGCAGAGTTATCTCAAAGAAAGGGGCCACGGTGTTTCTGTATCTCTATTATGTTGGTGCGGCTTCGGAACTTTTAAATATCTCGATATATCTCGAAAACTACGCTTCTGATCAAAAAATATCGTAGAACATAAATTGTAGGAAACATAATTCTCTACAAAAAACGTCTCTTAACGTTTTGCCATAGCTCGCTTCGTTTCCGAGATATTTGCAGATATATCTCAAGGGAAGGGGCCTGACGGACATATTTCGAGATATTTCTTCTTCTTGTTGTTCTTCTTCTGCACAGCTAAGCTGGAAGTGGCATTTGCAGCTCGCAATAGTGCAGAGTTATCTCAAAGAAAGGGGCCACGGTGTTTCTGTATTTCTATTATGTTGGTGCGGCTTCGGAACTTTTAAATATCTTGATATATCTCGAGAACTACGCATCTGATCAAAAAATATCATAGAACGTAAAAAGTAGGAAACATAATTCTCTACAAAAAAGGTCTCTTAACATTCTGCCATAGCTCGCTTCGTTTCCGAGATATGTGCAGATTTATCTCAAGGGAAGGGGCCTGACGGACATATTTCGAGATATTTCTTCTTCTTGTTGTTCTTCTTCTGCACAGCTAAGCTGGAAGTGGCATTTGCGGCTCGCACTAGTGCAGAGTTATCTCAAAGAAAGGGGCCACGGTGTTTCTGTACCTCTATTATGTTGGTGCGGCTTCGGAACTTTTAAATATCTCGATATCTCGAAAACTACGCTTCTGATCAAAAAATATCATAGAACATAAAAAGTAGGAAACTTAATTCTCTACAAAAAAGGTCTCTTAACATTTTGCCATAGCTCTCTTCGTTTCCGAGATATTTGCAGATATATCTCAGGGGAAGGGGCCTGACGGACATATTTCGAGATATTTCTTCTTCTTGTTGTTCTTCTTCTGCACAGCTAAGCTGGAAGTGGCATTTGCAGCTCGCAATAGTGCAGAGTTATCTCAAAGAAAGGGGCCACGGTGTTTCTGTACCTCTATTATGTTGGTGCGGCTTCGGAACTTTTAAATATTTCGATATATCTCGAAAACTACGCTTCTGATCAAAAAATATCGTAGAACATAAATTGTAGGAAACATAATTCTCTACAAAAAACGTCTCTTAACGTTTTGCCATAGCTCGCTTCGTTTCCGAGATATTTGCAGATATATCTCAAGGGAAGGGGCCTGACGGACATATTTCGAGATATTTCTTCTTCTTGTTGTTCTTCTTCTGCACAGCTAAGCTGGAAGTGGCATTTGCAGCTCGCAATAGTGCAGAGTTATCTCAAAGAAAGGGGCCACGGTGTTTCTGTATCTCTATTATGTTGGTGCGGCTTCGGAACTTTTAAATATCTTGATATATCTCGAGAATTACGCATCTGATCAAAAAATATCATAGAACATAAAAAGTAGGAAACTTAATTCTCTACAAAAAAGGTCTCTTAACATTTTGCCATAGCTCGCTTCGTTTCCGAGATATTTGCAGATATATCTCAGGGGAAGGGGCCTGACGGACATATTTCGAGATATTTCTTCTTCTTGTTGTTCTTCTTCTGCACAGCTAAGCTGGAAGTGGCATTTGCAGCTCGCAATAGTGCAGAGTTATCTCAAAGAAAGGGGCCACGGTGTTTCTGTATTTCTATTATGTTGGTGCGGCTTCGGAACTTTTAAATATCTTGATATATCTCGAGAACTACGCATCTGATCAAAAAATATCATAGAACATAAAAAGTAGGAAACATAATTCTCTACAAAAAAGGTCTCTTAACATTCTGCCATAGCTCGCTTCGTTTCCGAGATATGTGCAGATTTATCTCAAGGGAAGGGGCCTGACGGACATATTTCGAGATATTTCTTCTTCTTGTTGTTCTTCTTCTGCACAACTAAGCTGGAAGTGGCATTTGCGGCTCGCACTAGTGCAGAGTTATCTCAAAGAAAGGGGCCACGGTGTTTCTGTATCTCTATTATGTTGGTGCGGCTTCGGAACTTTTAAATATCTCGATATATCTCGAAAACTACGCTTCTGATCAAAAAATATCGTAGAACATAAATTGTAGGAAACATAATTCTCTACAAAAAACGTCTCTTAACGTTTTGCCATAGCTCGCTTCGTTTCCGAGATATTTGCAGATATATCTCAAGGGAAGGGGCCTGACGGACATATTTCGAGATATTTCTTCTTCTTGTTGTTCTTCTTCTGCACAGCTAAGCTGGAAGTGGCATTTGCAGCTCGCAATAGTGCAGAGTTATCTCAAAGAAAGGGGCCACGGTGTTTCTGTATTTCTATTATGTTGGTGCGGCTTCGGAACTTTTAAATATCTTGATATATCTCGAGAACTACGCATCTGATCAAAAAATATCATAGAACGTAAAAAGTAGGAAACATAATTCTCTACAAAAAAGGTCTCTTAACATTCTGCCATAGCTCGCTTCGTTTCCGAGATATGTGCAGATTTATCTCAAGGGAAGGGGCCTGACGGACATATTTCGAGATATTTCTTCTTCTTGTTGTTCTTCTTCTGCACAGCTAAGCTGGAAGTGGCATTTGCGGCTCGCACTAGTGCAGAGTTATCTCAAAGAAAGGGGCCACGGTGTTTCTGTACCTCTATTATGTTGGTGCGGCTTCGGAACTTTTAAATATCTCGATATCTCGAAAACTACGCTTCTGATCAAAAAATATCATAGAACATAAAAAGTAGGAAACTTAATTCTCTACAAAAAAGGTCTCTTAACATTTTGCCATAGCTCTCTTCGTTTCCGAGATATTTGCAGATATATCTCAGGGGAAGGGGCCTGACGGACATATTTCGAGATATTTCTTCTTCTTGTTGTTCTTCTTCTGCACAGCTAAGCTGGAAGTGGCATTTGCAGCTCGCAATAGTGCAGAGTTATCTCAAAGAAAGGGGCCACGGTGTTTCTGTATTTCTATTATGTTGGTGCGGCTTCGGAACTTTTAAATATCTTGATATATCTCGAGAACTACGCATCTGATCAAAAAATATCATAGAACATAAATTGTAGGAAACATAATTCTCTACAAAAAACGTCTCTTAACATTTTGCCATAGCTCGCTTCGTTTCCGAGATATTTGCAGATTCAGCTCAAAGGAACGGGCCTGACGGACATATTTCGAGATATTTCTTCTTCTTGTTGTTCTTCTTCTGCACAGCTAAGCTGGAAGTGGCATTTGCAGCTCGCAATAGTGCAGAGTTATCTCAAAGAAAGGGGCCACGGTGTTTCTGTATCTCTATTATGTTGGTGCGGCTTCGGAACTTTTAAATATCTTGATATATCTCGAGAACTACGCATCTGATCAAAAAATATCATAGAACATAAAAAGTAGGAAACTTAATTCTCTACAAAAAAGGTCTCTTAACATTTTGCCACAGCTCGGTTCGTTTCCGAGATATTTGCAGATTTATCTCAAGGGAAGGGGCCTGACGGACATATTTCGAGATATTTCTTCTTCTTGTTGTTCTTCTTCTGCACAGCTAAGCTGGAAGTGACATCTGCGGCTCGCACTAGTGCAGAGTTATCTCAAAGAAAGGGGCCACGGTGTTTCTGTACCTCTATTATGTTGGTGCGGCTTCGGAACTTTTAAATATTTCGATATATCTCGAAAACTACGCTTCTGATCAAAAAATATCGTAGAACATAAATTGTAGGAAACATAATTCTCTACAAAAAACGTCTCTTAACGTTTTGCCATAGCTCGCTTCGTTTCCGAGATATTTGCAGATATATCTCAAGGGAAGGGGCCTGACGGACATATTTCGAGATATTTCTTCTTCTTGTTGTTCTTCTTCTGCACAGCTAAGCTGGAAGTGGCATTTGCAGCTCGCAATAGTGCAGAGTTATCTCAAAGAAAGGGGCCACGGTGTTTCTGTATCTCTATTATGTTAGTGCGGCTTCGGAACTTTTAAATATCTTGATATATCTCGAGAACTACGCATCTGATCAAAAAATATCATAGAACATAAAAAGTAGGAAACTTAATTCTCTACAAAAAAGGTCTCTTAACATTTTGCCATAGCTCGCTTCGTTTCCGAGATATTTGCAGATATATCTCAGGGGAAGGGGCCTGACGGACATATTTCGAGATATTTCTTCTTCTTGTTGTTCTTCTTCTGCACAGCTAACTGGAAGTGGCATTTCCAGCTCGCAATAGTGCAGAGTTATCTCAAAGAAAGGGGCCACGGTGTTTCTGTATCTCTATTATGTTGGTGCAGCTTCGGAACTTTTAAATATCTTGATATATTTCGAGAACTACGCATCTGATCAAAAAATATCGTAGAACATAAAAAGTAGGAAACTTAATTCTCTACAAAAAAGGTCTCTTAAGATTTTGCCATAGCTCGCTTCGTTTCCGAGATATGTGCAGATTTATCTCAAGGGAAGGGGCCTGACGGACATATTTCGAGATATTTCTTCTTCTTGTTGTTCTTCTTCTGCACAGCTAAGCTGGAAGTGGCATTTGCAGCTCGCACTAGTGCAGAGTTATCTCAAAGAAAGGGGCCACGGTGTTTCTGTACCTCTATTATGTTGGTGCGGCTTCGGAACTTTTAAATATCTCGATATATCTCGAAAACTACGTTTCTGATCAAAAAATATCATAGAACATAGATTGTAGGAAACATAATTCTCTACAAAAAAGGTCTCGTAACATTTTGCCATAGCTCGCTTCGTTTTCGAGATATGTGCAGATCTATCTCAAGGGAAGGGGCCTGACGGACATATTTCGAGATATTTCTTCTTCTTGTTGTTCTTCTTCTGCACAGCTAAGCTGGAAGTGGCATTTGCAGCTCGCAATAGTACAGAGTTATCTCAAAGAAAGGGGCCACGGTGTTTCTGTATCTCTATTATGTTGGTGCGGCTTCGGAACTTTTAAATATCTCGATATATCTCGAAAACTACGCTTCTGATCAAAAAATATCATAGAACATAAAAAGTAGGAAACTTAATTCTCTACAAAAAAGGTCTCTTAACATTTTGCCATAGCTCGCTTCGTTTCCGAGATATTTGCAGATATATCTCAGGGGAAGGGGCCTGACGGACATATTTCGAGATATTTCTTCTTCTTGTTGTTCTTCTTCTGCACAGCTAAGCTGGAAGTGGCATTTGCAGCTCGCAATAGTGCAGAGTTATCTCAAAGAAAGGGGCCACGGTGTTTCTGTATTTCTATTATGTTGGTGCGGCTTCGGAACTTTTAAATATCTTGATATATCTCGAGAACTACGCATCTGATCAAAAAATATCATAGAACATAAATTGTAGGAAACATAATTCTCTACAAAAAACGTCTCTTAACATTTTGCCATAGCTCGCTTCGTTTCCGAGATATTTGCAGATTCAGCTCAAAGGAACGGGCCTGACGGACATATTTCGAGATATTTCTTCTTCTTGTTGTTCTTCTTCTGCACAGCTAAGCTGGAAGCGGCATTTGCAGCTCGCAATAGTGCAGAGTTATCTCAAAGAAAGGGGCCACGGTGTTTCTGTATCTCTATTATGTTGGTGCGGCTTCGGAACTTTTAAATATCTTGATATATCTCGAGAACTACGCATCTGATCAAAAAATATCATAGAACATAAAAAGTAGGAAACTTAATTCTCTACAAAAAAGGTCTCTTAACATTTTGCCATAGCTCGGTTCGTTTCCGAGATATTTGCAGATTTATCTCAAGGGAAGGGGCCTGACGGACATATTTCGAGATATTTCTTCTTCTTGTTGTTCTTCTTCTGCACAGCTAAGCTGGAAGTGGCATTTGCAGCTCGCAATAGTGCAGAGTTATCTCAAAGAAAGGGGCCACGGTGTTTCTGTATTTCTATTATGTTGGTGCGGCTTCGGAACTTTTAAATATCTTGATATATCTCGAGAACTACGCATCTGATCAAAAAATATCATAGAACATAAAAAGTAGGAAACATAATTCTCTACAAAAAAGGTCTCTTAACATTCTGCCATAGCTCGCTTCGTTTCCGAGATATGTGCAGATTTATCTCAAGGGAAGGGGCCTGACGGACATATTTCGAGATATTTCTTCTTCTTGTTGTTCTTCTTCTGCACAGCTAAGCTGGAAGTGGCATTTGCAGCTCGCAATAGTGCAGAGTTATCTCAAAGAAAGGGGCCACGGTGTTTCTGTATCTCTATTATGTTGGTGCGGCTTCGGAACTTTTAAATATCTTGATATATCTCGAGAACTACGCATCTGATCAAAAAATATCATAGAACATAAAAAGTAGGAAACTTAATTCTCTACAAAAAAGGTCTCTTAACATTTTGCCATAGCTCGCTTCGTTTCCGAGATATTTGCAGATATATCTCAGGGGAAGGGGCCTGACGGACATATTTCGAGATATTTCTTCTTCCTGTTGTTCTTCTTCTGCACAGCTAAGCTGGAAGTGGCATTTGCAGCTCGCAATAGTGCAGAGTTATCTCAAAGAAAGGGGCCACGGTGTTTCTGTATTTCTATTATGTTGGTGCGGCTTCGGAACTTTTAAATATCTTGATATATCTCGAGAACTACGCATCTGATCAAAAAATATCATAGAACGTAAAAAGTAGGAAACATAATTCTCTACAAAAAAGGTCTCTTAACATTCTGCCATAGCTCGCTTCGTTTCCGAGATATGTGCAGATTTATCTCAAGGGAAGGGGCCTGACGGACATATTTCGAGATATTTCTTCTTCTTGTTGTTCTTCTTCTGCACAGCTAAGCTGGAAGTGGCATTTGCGGCTCGCACTAGTGCAGAGTTATCTCAAAGAAAGGGGCCACGGTGTTTCTGTATCTCTATTATGCTGGTGCGGCTTCGGAACTTTTAAATATCTCGATATATCTCGAAAACTACGCTTCTGATCAAAAAATATCGTAGAACATAAATTGTAGGAAACATAATTCTCTACAAAAAACGTCTCTTAACGTTTTGCCATAGCTCGCTTCGTTTCCGAGATATTTGCAGATATATCTCAAGGGAAGGGGCCTGACGGACATATTTCGAGATATTTCTTCTTCTTGTTGTTCTTCTTCTGCACAGCTAAACTGGAAGTGGCATTTCCAGCTCGCAATAGTGCAGAGTTATCTCAAAGAAAGGGGCCACGGTGTTTCTGTATCTCTATTATGTTGGTGCGGCTTCGGAACTTTTAAATATCTTGATATATCTCGAGAACTACGCATCTGATCAAAAAATATCATACAACATAAAAAGTAGGCAACTTAATTCTCTACAAAAAAGGTCTCTTAACATTTTGCCATAGCTCGGTTCGTTTCCGAGATATTTGCAGATTTATCTCAAGGGAAGGGGCCTGACGGACATATTTCGAGATATTTCTTCTTCTTGTTGTTCTTCTTCTGCACAGCTAAGCTGGAAGTGACATCTGCGGCTCGCACTAGTGCAGAGTTATCTCAAAGAAAGGGGCCACGGTGTTTCTGTACCTCTATTATGTTGGTGCGGCTTCGGAACTTTTAAATATTTCGATATATCTCGAAAACTACGCTTCTGATCAAAAAATATCGTAGAACATAAATTGTAGGAAACATAATTCTCTACAAAAAACGTCTCTTAACGTTTTGCCATAGCTCGCTTCGTTTCCGAGATATTTGCAGATATATCTCAAGGGAAGGGGCCTGACGGACATATTTCGAGATATTTCTTCTTCTTGTTGTTCTTCTTCTGCACAGCTAAGCTGGAAGTGGCATTTGCAGCTCGCAATAGTGCAGAGTTATCTCAAAGAAAGGGGCCACGGTGTTTCTGTATCTCTATTATGTTGGTGCGGCTTCGGAACTTTTAAATATCTTGATATATCTCGAGAACTACGCATCTGATCAAAAAATATCATAGAACATAAAAAGTAGGAAACTTAATTCTCTACAAAAAAGGTCTCTTAACATTTTGCCATAGCTCGCTTCGTTTCCGAGATATTTGCAGATATATCTCAGGGGAAGGGGCCTGACGGACATATTTCGAGATATTTCTTCTTCTTGTTGTTCTTCTTCTGCACAGCTAAGCTGGAAGTGGCATTTGCAGCTCGCAATAGTGCAGAGTTATCTCAAAGAAAGGGGCCACGGTGTTTCTGTATCTCTATTATGTTGGTGCGGCTTCGGAACTTTTAAATATCTTGATATATCTCGAGAACTACGCATCTGATCAAAAAATATCATAGAACATAAAAAGTAGGAAACTTAATTCTCTACAAAAAAGGTCTCTTAACATTTTGCCATAGCTCGCTTCGTTTCCGAGATATTTGCAGATATATCTCAGGGGAAGGGGCCTGACGGACATATTTCGAGATATTTCTTCTTCTTGTTGTTCTTCTTCTGCACAGCTAAGCTGGAAGTGGCATTTGCAGCTCGCAATAGTGCAGAGTTATCTCAAAGAAAGGGGCCACGGTGTTTCTGTATTTCTATTATGTTGGTGCGGCTTCGGAACTTTTAAATATCTTGATATATCTCGAGAACTACGCATCTGATCAAAAAATATCATAGAACATAAAAAGTAGGAAACATAATTCTCTACAAAAAAGGTCTCTTAACATTCTGCCATAGCTCGCTTCGTTTCCGAGATATGTGCAGATTTATCTCAAGGGAAGGGGCCTGACGGACATATTTCGAGATATTTCTTCTTCTTGTTGTTCTTCTTCTGCACAGCTAAGCTGGAAGTGGCATTTGCAGCTCGCAATAGTGCAGAGTTATCTCAAAGAAAGGGGCCACGGTGTTTCTGTATCTCTATTATGTTGGTGCGGCTTCGGAACTTTTAAATATCTTGATATATCTCGAGAACTACGCATCTGATCAAAAAATATCATAGAACATAAAAAGTAGGAAACTTAATTCTCTACAAAAAAGGTCTCTTAACATTTTGCCATAGCTCGCTTCGTTTCCGAGATATTTGCAGATATATCTCAGGGGAAGGGGCCTGACGGACATATTTCGAGATATTTCTTCTTCCTGTTGTTCTTCTTCTGCACAGCTAAGCTGGAAGTGGCATTTGCAGCTCGCAATAGTGCAGAGTTATCTCAAAGAAAGGGGCCACGGTGTTTCTGTATTTCTATTATGTTGGTGCGGCTTCGGAACTTTTAAATATCTTGATATATCTCGAGAACTACGCATCTGATCAAAAAATATCATAGAACGTAAAAAGTAGGAAACATAATTCTCTACAAAAAAGGTCTCTTAACATTCTGCCATAGCTCGCTTCGTTTCCGAGATATGTGCAGATTTATCTCAAGGGAAGGGGCCTGACGGACATATTTCGAGATATTTCTTCTTCTTGTTGTTCTTCTTCTGCACAGCTAAGCTGGAAGTGGCATTTGCGGCTCGCACTAGTGCAGAGTTATCTCAAAGAAAGGGGCCACGGTGTTTCTGTATCTCTATTATGCTGGTGCGGCTTCGGAACTTTTAAATATCTCGATATATCTCGAAAACTACGCTTCTGATCAAAAAATATCGTAGAACATAAATTGTAGGAAACATAATTCTCTACAAAAAACGTCTCTTAACGTTTTGCCATAGCTCGCTTCGTTTCCGAGATATTTGCAGATATATCTCAAGGGAAGGGGCCTGACGGACATATTTCGAGATATTTCTTCTTCTTGTTGTTCTTCTTCTGCACAGCTAAACTGGAAGTGGCATTTCCAGCTCGCAATAGTGCAGAGTTATCTCAAAGAAAGGGGCCACGGTGTTTCTGTATCTCTATTATGTTGGTGCGGCTTCGGAACTTTTAAATATCTTGATATATCTCGAGAACTACGCATCTGATCAAAAAATATCATACAACATAAAAAGTAGGAAACTTAATTCTCTACAAAAAAGGTCTCTTAACATTTTGCCATAGCTCGGTTCGTTTCCGAGATATTTGCAGATTTATCTCAAGGGAAGGGGCCTGACGGACATATTTCGAGATATTTCTTCTTCTTGTTGTTCTTCTTCTGCACAGCTAAGCTGGAAGTGACATCTGCGGCTCGCACTAGTGCAGAGTTATCTCAAAGAAAGGGGCCACGGTGTTTCTGTACCTCTATTATGTTGGTGCGGCTTCGGAACTTTTAAATATTTCGATATATCTCGAAAACTACGCTTCTGATCAAAAAATATCGTAGAACATAAATTGTAGGAAACATAATTCTCTACAAAAAACGTCTCTTAACGTTTTGCCATAGCTCGCTTCGTTTCCGAGATATTTGCAGATATATCTCAAGGGAAGGGGCCTGACGGACATATTTCGAGATATTTCTTCTTCTTGTTGTTCTTCTTCTGCACAGCTAAGCTGGAAGTGGCATTTGCAGCTCGCAATAGTGCAGAGTTATCTCAAAGAAAGGGGCCACGGTGTTTCTGTATCTCTATTATGTTGGTGCGGCTTCGGAACTTTTAAATATCTTGATATATCTCGAGAACTACGCATCTGATCAAAAAATATCATACAACATAAAAAGTAGGAAACTTAATTCTCTACAAAAAAGGTCTCTTAACATTTCGCCATAGCTCGGTTCGTTTCCGAGATATTTGCAGATTTATCTCAAGGGAAGGGGCCTGACGGACATATTTCGAGATATTTCTTCTTCTTGTTGTTCTTCTTCTGCACAGCTAAGCTGGAAGTGACATCTGCGGCTCGCACTAGTGCAGAGTTATCTCAAAGAAAGGGGCCACGGTGTTTCTGTACCTCTATTATGTTGGTGCGGCTTCGGAACTTTTAAATATTTCGATATATCTCGAAAACTACGCTTCTGATCAAAAAATATCGTAGAACATAAATTGTAGGAAACATAATTCTCTACAAAAAACGTCTCTTAACGTTTTGCCATAGCTCGCTTCGTTTCCGAGATATTTGCAGATATATCTCAAGGGAAGGGGCCTGACGGACATATTTCGAGATATTTCTTCTTCTTGTTGTTCTTCTTCTGCACAGCTAAGCTGGAAGTGGCATTTGCAGCTCGCAATAGTGCAGAGTTATCTCAAAGAAAGGGGCCACGGTGTTTCTGTATCTCTATTATGTTGGTGCGGCTTCGGAACTTTTAAATATCTTGATATATCTCGAGAACTACGCATCTGATCAAAAAATATCATAGAACATAAAAAGTAGGAAACTTAATTCTCTACAAAAAAGGTCTCTTAACATTTTGCCATAGCTCGCTTCGTTTCCGAGATATTTGCAGATATATCTCAGGGGAAGGGGCCTGACGGACATATTTCGAGATATTTCTTCTTCTTGTTGTTCTTCTTCTGCACAGCTAAGCTGGAAGTGGCATTTGCAGCTCGCAATAGTGCAGAGTTATCTCAAAGAAAGGGGCCACGGTGTTTCTGTATTTCTATTATGTTGGTGCGGCTTCGGAACTTTTAAATATCTTGATATATCTCGAGAACTACGCATCTGATCAAAAAATATCATAGAACATAAAAAGTAGGAAACATAATTCTCTACAAAAAAGGTCTCTTAACATTCTGCCATAGCTCGCTTCGTTTCCGAGATATGTGCAGATTTATCTCAAGGGAAGGGGCCTGACGGACATATTTCGAGATATTTCTTCTTCTTGTTGTTCTTCTTCTGCACAGCTAAGCTGGAAGTGGCATTTGCAGCTCGCAATAGTGCAGAGTTATCTCAAAGAAAGGGGCCACGGTGTTTCTGTATCTCTATTATGTTGGTGCGGCTTCGGAACTTTTAAATATCTTGATATATCTCGAGAACTACGCATCTGATCAAAAAATATCATAGAACATAAAAAGTAGGAAACTTAATTCTCTACAAAAAAGGTCTCTTAACATTTTGCCATAGCTCGCTTCGTTTCCGAGATATTTGCAGATATATCTCAGGGGAAGGGGCCTGACGGACATATTTCGAGATATTTCTTCTTCCTGTTGTTCTTCTTCTGCACAGCTAAGCTGGAAGTGGCATTTGCAGCTCGCAATAGTGCAGAGTTATCTCAAAGAAAGGGGCCACGGTGTTTCTGTATTTCTATTATGTTGGTGCGGCTTCGGAACTTTTAAATATCTTGATATATCTCGAGAACTACGCATCTGATCAAAAAATATCATAGAACGTAAAAAGTAGGAAACATAATTCTCTACAAAAAAGGTCTCTTAACATTCTGCCATAGCTCGCTTCGTTTCCGAGATATGTGCAGATTTATCTCAAGGGAAGGGGCCTGACGGACATATTTCGAGATATTTCTTCTTCTTGTTGTTCTTCTTCTGCACAGCTAAGCTGGAAGTGGCATTTGCGGCTCGCACTAGTGCAGAGTTATCTCAAAGAAAGGGGCCACGGTGTTTCTGTATCTCTATTATGCTGGTGCGGCTTCGGAACTTTTAAATATCTCGATATATCTCGAAAACTACGCTTCTGATCAAAAAATATCGTAGAACATAAATTGTAGGAAACATAATTCTCTACAAAAAACGTCTCTTAACGTTTTGCCATAGCTCGCTTCGTTTCCGAGATATTTGCAGATATATCTCAAGGGAAGGGGCCTGACGGACATATTTCGAGATATTTCTTCTTCTTGTTGTTCTTCTTCTGCACAGCTAAACTGGAAGTGGCATTTCCAGCTCGCAATAGTGCAGAGTTATCTCAAAGAAAGGGGCCACGGTGTTTCTGTATCTCTATTATGTTGGTGCGGCTTCGGAACTTTTAAATATCTTGATATATCTCGAGAACTACGCATCTGATCAAAAAATATCATACAACATAAAAAGTAGGAAACTTAATTCTCTACAAAAAAGGTCTCTTAACATTTTGCCATAGCTCGGTTCGTTTCCGAGATATTTGCAGATTTATCTCAAGGGAAGGGGCCTGACGGACATATTTCGAGATATTTCTTCTTCTTGTTGTTCTTCTTCTGCACAGCTAAGCTGGAAGTGACATCTGCGGCTCGCACTAGTGCAGAGTTATCTCAAAGAAAGGGGCCACGGTGTTTCTGTACCTCTATTATGTTGGTGCGGCTTCGGAACTTTTAAATATTTCGATATATCTCGAAAACTACGCTTCTGATCAAAAAATATCGTAGAACATAAATTGTAGGAAACATAATTCTCTACAAAAAACGTCTCTTAACGTTTTGCCATAGCTCGCTTCGTTTCCGAGATATTTGCAGATATATCTCAAGGGAAGGGGCCTGACGGACATATTTCGAGATATTTCTTCTTCTTGTTGTTCTTCTTCTGCACAGCTAAGCTGGAAGTGGCATTTGCAGCTCGCAATAGTGCAGAGTTATCTCAAAGAAAGGGGCCACGGTGTTTCTGTATCTCTATTATGTTGGTGCGGCTTCGGAACTTTTAAATATCTTGATATATCTCGAGAACTACGCATCTGATCAAAAAATATCATAGAACATAAAAAGTAGGAAACTTAATTCTCTACAAAAAAGGTCTCTTAACATTTTGCCATAGCTCGCTTCGTTTCCGAGATATTTGCAGATATATCTCAGGGGAAGGGGCCTGACGGACATATTTCGAGATATTTCTTCTTCTTGTTGTTCTTCTTCTGCACAGCTAAGCTGGAAGTGGCATTTGCAGCTCGCAATAGTGCAGAGTTATCTCAAAGAAAGGGGCCACGGTGTTTCTGTATTTCTATTATGTTGGTGCGGCTTCGGAACTTTTAAATATCTTGATATATCTCGAGAACTACGCATCTGATCAAAAAATATCATAGAACGTAAAAAGTAGGAAACATAATTCTCTACAAAAAAGGTCTCTTAACATTCTGCCATAGCTCGCTTCGTTTCCGAGATATGTGCAGATTTATCTCAAGGGAAGGGGCCTGACGGACATATTTCGAGATATTTCTTCTTCTTGTTGTTCTTCTTCTGCACAGCTAAGCTGGAAGTGGCATTTGCGGCTCGCACTAGTGCAGAGTTATCTCAAAGAAAGGGGCCACGGTGTTTCTGTATCTCTATTATGCTGGTGCGGCTTCGGAACTTTTAAATATCTCGATATATCTCGAAAACTACGCTTCTGATCAAAAAATATCGTAGAACATAAATTGTAGGAAACATAATTCTCTACAAAAAACGTCTCTTAACGTTTTGCCATAGCTCGCTTCGTTTCCGAGATATTTGCAGATATATCTCAAGGGAAGGGGCCTGACGGACATATTTCGAGATATTTCTTCTTCTTGTTGTTCTTCTTCTGCACAGCTAAGCTGGAAGTGGCATTTGCAGCTCGCAATAGTGCAGAGTTATCTCAAAGAAAGGGGCCACGGTGTTTCTGTATCTCTATTATGTTGGTGCGGCTTCGGAACTTTTAAATATCTTGATATATCTCGAGAACTACGCATCTGATCAAAAAATATCATAGAACATAAAAAGTAGGAAACTTAATTCTCTACAAAAAAGGTCTCTTAACATTTTGCCATAGCTCGCTTCGTTTCCGAGATATTTGCAGATATATCTCAGGGGAAGGGGCCTGACGGACATATTTCGAGATATTTCTTCTTCTTGTTGTTCTTCTTCTGCACAGCTAAGCTGGAAGTGGCATTTGCAGCTCGCAATAGTGCAGAGTTATCTCAAAGAAAGGGGCCACGGTGTTTCTGTATTTCTATTATGTTGGTGCGGCTTCGGAACTTTTAAATATCTTGATATATCTCGAGAACTACGCATCTGATCAAAAAATATCATAGAACGTAAAAAGTAGGAAACATAATTCTCTACAAAAAAGGTCTCCTAACATTCTGCCATAGCTCGCTTCGTTTCCGAGATATGTGCAGATTTATCTCAAGGGAAGGGGCCTGACGGACATATTTCGAGATATTTCTTCTTCTTGTTGTTCTTCTTCTGCACAGCTAAGCTGGAAGTGGCATTTGCGGCTCGCACTAGTGCAGAGTTATCTCAAAGAAAGGGGCCACGGTGTTTCTGTATCTCTATTATGCTGGTGCGGCTTCGGAACTTTTAAATATCTCGATATATCTCGAAAACTACGCTTCTGATCAAAAAATATCGTAGAACATAAATTGTAGGAAACATAATTCTCTACAAAAAACGTCTCTTAACGTTTTGCCATAGCTCGCTTCGTTTCCGAGATATTTGCAGATATATCTCAAGGGAAGGGGCCTGACGGACATATTTCGAGATATTTCTTCTTCTTGTTGTTCTTCTTCTGCACAGCTAAGCTGGAAGTGGCATTTGCAGCTCGCAATAGTGCAGAGTTATCTCAAAGAAAGGGGCCACGGTGTTTCTGTATCTCTATTATGTTGGTGCGGCTTCGGAACTTTTAAATATCTTGATATATCTCGAGAACTACGCATCTGATCAAAAAATATCATAGAACATAAAAAGTAGGAAACTTAATTCTCTACAAAAAAGGTCTCTTAACATTTTGCCATAGCTCGCTTCGTTTCCGAGATATTTGCAGATATATCTCAGGGGAAGGGGCCTGACGGACATATTTCGAGATATTTCTTCTTCTTGTTGTTCTTCTTCTGCACAGCTAAGCTGGAAGTGGCATTTGCAGCTCGCAATAGTGCAGAGTTATCTCAAAGAAAGGGGCCACGGTGTTTCTGTATTTCTATTATGTTGGTGCGGCTTCGGAACTTTTAAATATCTTGATATATCTCGAGAACTACGCATCTGATCAAAAAATATCATAGAACGTAAAAAGTAGGAAACATAATTCTCTACAAAAAAGGTCTCCTAACATTCTGCCATAGCTCGCTTCGTTTCCGAGATATGTGCAGATTTATCTCAAGGGAAGGGGCCTGACGGACATATTTCGAGATATTTCTTCTTCTTGTTGTTCTTCTTCTGCACAGCTAAGCTGGAAGTGGCATTTGCGGCTCGCACTAGTGCAGAGTTATCTCAAAGAAAGGGGCCACGGTGTTTCTGTATCTCTATTATGCTGGTGCGGCTTCGGAACTTTTAAATATCTCGATATATCTCGAAAACTACGCTTCTGATCAAAAAATATCGTAGAACATAAATTGTAGGAAACATAATTCTCTACAAAAAACGTCTCTTAACGTTTTGCCATAGCTCGCTTCGTTTCCGAGATATTTGCAGATATATCTCAAGGGAAGGGGCCTGACGGACATATTTCGAGATATTTCTTCTTCTTGTTGTTCTACTTCTGCACAGCTAAACTGGAAGTGGCATTTCCAGCTCGCAATAGTGCAGAGTTATCTCAAAGAAAGGGGCCACGGTGTTTCTGTATCTCTATTATGTTGGTGCGGCTTCGGAACTTTTAAATATCTTGATATATCTCGAGAACTACGCATCTGATCAAAAAATATCATAGAACATAAAAAGTAGGAAACTTAATTCTCTACAAAAAAGGTCTCTTAACATTTTGCCATAGCTCGGTTCGTTTCCGAGATATTTGCAGATTTATCTCAAGGGAAGGGGCCTGACGGACATATTTCGAGATATTTCTTCTTCTTGTTGTTCTTCTTCTGCACAGCTAAGCTGGAAGTGACATCTGCGGCTCGCACTAGTGCAGAGTTATCTCAAAGAAAGGGGCCACGGTGTTTCTGTACCTCTATTATGTTGGTGCGGCTTCGGAACTTTTAAATATTTCGATATATCTCGAAAACTACGCTTCTGATCAAAAAATATCGTAGAACATAAATTGTAGGAAACATAATTCTCTACAAAAAACGTCTCTTAACGTTTTGCCATAGCTCGCTTCGTTTCCGAGATATTTGCAGATATATCTCAAGGGAAGGGGCCTGACGGACATATTTCGAGATATTTCTTCTTCTTGTTGTTCTTCTTCTGCACAGCTAAGCTGGAAGTGGCATTTGCAGCTCGCAATAGTGCAGAGTTATCTCAAAGAAAGGGGCCACGGTGTTTCTGTATCTCTATTATGTTGGTGCGGCTTCGGAACTTTTAAATATCTTGATATATCTCGAGAACTACGCATCTGATCAAAAAATATCATAGAACATAAAAAGTAGGAAACTTAATTCTCTACAAAAAAGGTCTCTTAACATTTTGCCATAGCTCGCTTCGTTTCCGAGATATTTGCAGATTTATCTCAAGGGAAGGGGCCTGACGGACATATTTCGAGATATTTCTTCTTCTTGTTGTTCTTCTTCTGCACAGCTAAGCTCGAAGTGGCATTTGCAGCTCGCAATAGTGCAGAGTTATCTCAAACAAAGGGGCCACGGTGTTTCTGTATCTCTATTATGTTGGTGCGGCCTCGGAACTTTTAAATATCTTGATATATCTCGAGAACTACGCATCTGATCAAAAAATATCATAGAACATAAAAAGTAGGAAACTTAATTCTCTACAAAAAAGTTCTCTTAACATTTTGCCATAGCTCGCTTCGTTTCCGAGATATTTGCAGATTTATCTCAAGGGAAGGGGCCTGACGGACATATTTCGAGATATTTCTTCTTCTTGTTGTTCCTCTTCTGCACAGCTAAGCTGGAAGTGGCATTTGCAGCTCGCAATAGTGCAGAGTGATCTCAAAGAAAGAGGCCACGGTGTTTCTGTACCTCTATTATGTTGGTGCGGCTTCGGAACTTTTAAATATCTTGATATATCTCGAGAACTACGCATCTGATCAAAAAATATCATAGAACATAAAAAGTAGAAAACTTAATTCTCTACAAAAAAGGTCTCTTAACATTTTGCCATAGCTCGCTTCGTTTCCGAGACATATGCAGATTTATCTCAAGGGAAGGGGCCTGACGGACATATTTCGAGATATTTCTTCTTCTTGTTGTTCTTCTTCTGCACAGCTAAGCTGGAAGTGGCATTTGCAGCTCGCAATAGTGCAGAGCTATCTCAAAGAAAGGGGCCACGGTGTTTCTGTATCTCTATTATGTTGGTGCGGCTTCGGAACTTTTAAATATCTCGATATATCTCGAAAACTACGCTTCTGATCAAAAAATATCATAGAACATAACTTGTAGGAAACATAATTCTCTACAAAAAAGGTCTCTTAACATTTTGCCATAGCTCGCTTCGTTTCCGAGATATGTGCAGATTTATCTCAAGGGAAGGGGCCTGACGGACATATTTCGAGATATTTCTTCTTCGTGTTGTTCTTCTTCCGCACAGCTAAGCTGGAAGTGGCATTTGCAGCTCGCAATAGTGCAGAGTTATCTCAAAGAAAGAGGCCACGGTGTTTCTGTACCTTTATTATGTTGGTGCAGCTTCGGAACTTTTAAATATCTTGATATATCTCGAGAACTACGCATCTGATCAAATAATATCATAGAACATAAAAAGTAGAAAACTTAATTCTCTACAAAAAACGTCTCTTAACATTTTGCCATAGCTCGCTTCGTTTCCGAGATATTTGCAGATTTATCTCAAGGGAAGGGGCCTGACGGACATATTTCGAGATATTTCTTCTTCTTGTTGTTCTTCTTCTGCACAGCTAAGCTCGAAGTGGCATTTGCAGCTCGCAATAGTGCAGAGTTATCTCAAAGAAAGGGGCCACGGTGTTTCTGTATCTCTATTATGTTGGTGCGGCCTCGGAACTTTTAAATATCTTGATATATCTCGAGAACTACGCATCTGATCAAAAAATATCATAGAACATAAAAAGTAGGAAACTTAATTCTCTACAAAAAAGTTCTCTTAACATTTTGCCATAGCTCGCTTCGTTTCCGAGATATTTGCAGATTTATCTCAAGGGAAGGGGCCTGACGGACATATTTCGAGATATTTCTTCTTCTTGTTGTTCCTCTTCTGCACAGCTAAGCTGGAAGTGGCATTTGCAGCTCGCAATAGTGCAGAGTGATCTCAAAGAAAGAGGCCACGGTGTTTCTGTACCTCTATTATGTTGGTGCGGCTTCGGAACTTTTAAATATCTTGATATATCTCGAGAACTACGCATCTGATCAAAAAATATCATAGAACATAAAAAGTAGAAAACTTAATTCTCTACAAAAAAGGTCTCTTAACATTTTGCCATAGCTCGCTTCGTTTCCGAGACATATGCAGATTTATCTCAAGGGAAGGGGCCTGACGGACATATTTCGAGATATTTCTTCTTCTTGTTGTTCTTCTTCTGCACAACTAAGCTGGAAGTGGCATTTGCAGCTCGCAATAGTGCAGAGTTATCTCAAAGAAAGGGGCCACGGTGTTTCTGTATTTCTATTATGTTGGTGCGGCTTCGGAACTTTTAAATATCTTGATATATCTCGAGAACTACGCATCTGATCAAAAAATATCATAGAACATAAAGAGTAGGAAACTTAATTCTCTACAAAAAACGTCTCTTAACATTTTGCCATAGCTCGCTTCGTTTCCGAGATATTTGCAGATTCAGCTCAAAGGAATGGGCCTGACGGACATATTTCGAGATATTTCTTCTTCTTGTTGTTCTTCTTCTGCACAGCTAGGCTGGAAGTGGCATTTGCAGCTCGCAATAGTGCAGAGTTATCTCAAAGAAAGGGGCCACGGTGTTTCTGTATCTCTATTATGTTGGTGCGGCTTCGGAACTTTTAAAAAATCTTGATATATCTCGAGAACTACGCATCTGATCAAAAAATATCATAGAATATAAAAAGTAGGAAACTTAATTCTCTACAAAAAAGGTCTCTTAACATTTTGCCATAGCTCGCTTCGTTTTCGAGATATTTGCAGATTTATCTCAAGGGAAGGGGCCTGACGGACATATTTCGAGATATTTCTTCTTCTTGTTGTTCTTCTTCTGCACAGCTAAGCTGGAAGTGGCATTTGCAGCTCGCAATAGTGCAGAGTTATCTCAAAGAAACGGGCCACGGTGTTTCTGTATCTCTATTATGTTGGTGCGGCTTCGGAACTTTTAAATATCTTGATATATCTCGAGAACTACGCATCTGATCAAAAATTATCATAGAAGATAAAACGTAGGAAACTTAATTCTCTACAAAAAAGGTCTCTTAACATTTTGCCATAGCTCGCTTCGTTTCCGAGATATTTGCAGATTTATCTCAAGGGAAGGGGCCTGACGGACATATTTCGAGATATTTCTTCTTCTTGTTGTTCTTCTTCTGCACAGCTAAGCTGGAAGTGGCATTTGCGGCTCGCACTAGTGCAGAGTTATCTCAAAGAAAGGGGCCACGGTGTTTCTGTATCTCTATTATGTTGGTGCGGCTTCGGATCTTTTAAATATCTCGATATATCTTGAGAACTACGCATCTGATCAAAAAATATCATAGAACATAAAAAGTAGGAAACTTAATTCTCTACAAAAAAGGTCTCTTAACATTTTGCCATAGCTCGCTTCGTTTCCGAGATATTTGCAGATACATCTCAAGGGACGGGGCCTGACGGACATATTTCGAGATATTTCTTCTTCTTGTTGTTCTTCTTCTGCACAGCTAAGCTGGAAGTGGCATTTGCAGCTCGCAATAGTGCAGAGTTATCTCAAAGAAAGGGGCCACGGTGTTTCTGTATCTCTATTATGTTGGTGCGGCTTCGGAACTTTTAAAAAATCTTGATATATCTCGAGAACTACGCATCTGATCAAAAAATATCATAGAACATAAAAAGTAGGAAACTTAATTCTCTACAAAAAAGGTCTCTTAACATTTTGCCATAGCTCGCTTCGTTTTCGAGATATTTGCAGATATATCTCAAGGGAAGGGGCCTGACGGACATATTTCGAGATATTTCTTCTTCTTGTTGTTCTTCTTCTGCACAGCTAAGCTGGAAGTGGCATTTGCAGCTCGCAATAGTGCAGAGTTATCTCAAAGAAAGGGCCCACGGTGTTTCTGAATCTCTATTATGTTGGTGCGGCTTCGGAACTTTTAAATATCTCGATATATCTCGAAAACTACGGTTCTGATCAAAAAATATCATAGAACATAAAACGTAGGAAACTTAATTCTCTACAAAAAAGGTCTCTTAATATTTTGCCATAGCTCGCTTTGTTTCCGAGATATTTGCAGATTTATCTCAAGGGAAGGGGCCTGACGGACATATTTCGAGATATTTCTTCTTCTTGTTGTTCTTCTTCTGCTCAGCTAAGCTGGAAGTGGCATTTGCAGCTCGCAATAGTGCAGAGTTATCTCAAAGAAAGGGGCCACGGTGTTTCTGTATCTCTATTATGTTGGTGCGGCTTCGGAACTTTTAAATATCTTGATATATCTCGAGAACTACGCATCTGATCAAAAAATATCATAGAATATAAAAAGTAGCAATCTTAATTCTCTACAAAAAAGGTCTCTTAACATTTTGCCATAGCTCGCTTCGTTTCCGAGATATTTGCAGATATATCTCAAGGGAAGGGGCCTGACGGACATATTTCGAGATATTTCTTCTTCTTGTTGTTCTTCTTCTGCACAGCTAAGCTGGAAGTGGCATTTGCAGCTCGCAATAGTGCAGAGTTATCTCAAAGAAAGGGGCCACGGTGTTTCTGTATTTCTATTATGTTGGTGCGGCTTCGGAACTTTTAAATATCTTGATATATCTCGAGAACTACGCATCTGATCAAAAAATATCATAGAACATAAAAAGTAGCAATCTTAATTCTCTACAAAAAAGGTCTCTTAACATTTTGCCATAGCTCGCTTCGTTTCCGAGATATTTGCAGATTTATCTCAAGGGAAGGGGCCTGACGGCATATTTCGAGATATTTCTTCTTCTTGTTGTTCTTCTTCTGCACAGCTAAACTGGAAGTGGCATTTCCAGCTCGCAATAGTGCAGAGTTATCTCAAAGAAAGGGGCCACGGTGTTACTGTATCTCTATTATGTTGGTGCGGCTTCGGAACTTTTAAATATCTTGATATATCTCGAGAACTACGCATCTGATCCAAAAATATCATAGAACATAAAAAGTAGGAAACTTAATTCTCTACAAAAAAGGTCTCTTAACATTTTGCCATAGCTCGCTTCGTTTCCGAGATATTTGCAGATATATCTCAAGGGAAGGGGCCTGACGGACATATTTCGAGATATTTCTTCTTCTTGTTGTTCTTCTTCTGCACAGCTAAACTGGAAGTGGCATTTCCAGATCGCAATAGTGCAGAGTTATCTCAAGGAAAGGGGCCACGGTGTTTCTGTATCTCTATTATGTTGGTGCGGCTTCGGAACTTTTAAATATCTTGATATATCTCGAGAACTACGGATCTGATCAAAAAATATCATAGAACATAAAAAGTAGGAAACTTAATTCTCTACCAAAAAGGTCGCCTAACATTTTGCCATAGCTCGCTTCGTTTCCGAGATATTTGCAGATATATCTCAAGGGAAGGGGCCTGACGGACATATTTCGAGATATTTCTTCTTCTTGTTGTTCTTCTTCTGCACAGCTAAGCTGGAAGTGGAATTTGCGGCTCGCACTAGTGCAGAGTTATCTCAAAGAAAGGGGCCACGGTGTTTCTGTATCTCTATTATGTTGGTGCGGCTTCGGAACTTTTAAATATCTCGATATATCTCGAAAACTACGCTTCTGATCAAAAAATAGCATACAACATAAATTGTAGGAAACATAATTCTCTACAAAAAACGTCTCTTAACATTTTGCCATAGCTCGCTTCGTTTCCGAGATATTTGCAGATACAGCTCAAAGGAGCGGGCCTGACGGACATATTTCGAGATATTTCTTCTTCTTGTTGTTCTTCCTCTGCACAGCTAAGCTGGAAGTGGCATTTGCAGCTCGCAATAGTGCAGAGTTATCTCAAAGAAAGGGGCCACGGTGTTTCTGTATCTCTATTATGTTGGTGCGGCTTCGGAACTTTTAAATATCTTGATATATCTCGAGAACTACGCATCTGATCAAAAAATATCGTAGAACATACAAAGTAGGAAACTTAATTCTCTACAAAAAAGGTCTCTTAACATTTTGCCATAGCTCGCTTCGTTTCCGAGATATTTGCAGGTATATCTCAAGGGAAGGGGCCTGACGGACATATTTCGAGATATTTCTTCTTCTTGTTGTTCTTCTTCTGCACAGCTAAGCTGGAAGTGGCATTTGCAGCTCGCAATAGTGCAGAGTTATCTCAAAGAAAGGGGCCACGGTGTTTCTGTATCTCTATTATGTTGGTGCGGCTTCGGAACATTTAAATATCTTGATATATCTCCAGAACTACGCATCTGATCAAAAAATATCATAGAACATAAAAAGTAGGTAACTTAATTGTCTACAAAAAAGGTCTCTTAACATTTTGCCATAGCTCGCTTCGTTTCCGAGATATTTGCAGATTTATCTCAAGGGAAGGGGCCTGACGGACATATTTCGAGATATTTCTTCTTCTTGTTGTTCTTCTTCTGCACAGCTAAACGGGAAGTGGCATTTCCAGCTCGCAATAGTGCAGAGTTATCTCAAAGAAAGGGGCCACGGTGTTTCTGAATCTCTATTATGTTGGTGCGGCTTCGGAACTTTTAAACATCTCGATATATCTCGAAAACTACGCTTCTGATCAAAAAATATCATAGAACATAAAACGTAGGAAACTTAATTCCCTACAAAAAAGGTCTCTTAACATTTTGCCATAGCTCGCTTCGTTTCCGAGATATTTGCAGATTTATCTCAAGGGAAGGGGCCTGACGGACATATTTCGAGATATTTCTTCTTCTTGTTGTTCTTCTTCTGCACAGCTAAGCTGGAAGTGGCATTTGCGGCTCGCACTAGTGCAGAGTTATCTCAAAGAAAGGGGCCACGGTGTTTCTGTATTTCTATTATGTTGGTGCGGCTTCGGAACTTTTAAATATCTTGATATATCTCGAGAACTACGCATCTGATCAAAAAATATCATAGAACATAAAAAGGAGGAAACTTAATTCTCTACAAAAAAGGTTTCTTAACATTTTGCCATAGCTCGCTTCGTTTCCGAGATATTTGCAGATTTATCTCAAGGGAAGGGGCCTGACGGCATATTTCGAGATATTTCTTCTTCTTGTTGTTCTTCTTCTGCACAGCTAAGCTGGAAGTGGCATTTGCGGCTCGCACTAGTGCAGAGTTATCTCACAGAAAGGGGCCACGGTGTTTCTGTATTTCTATTATGTTGGTGCGGCTTCGGAACTTTTAAATATCTTGATATATCTCGAGAACTACGCATCTGATCAAAAAATATCATAGAACATAAAAAGGAGGAAACTTAATGCTCTACAAAAAAGGTTTCTTAACATTTTGCCATAGCTCGCTTCGTTTCCGAGATATTTGCAGATTTATCTCAAGGGAAGGGGCCTGACGGCATATTTCGAGATATTTCTTCTTCTTGTTGTTCTTCTTCTGCACAGCTAAGCTGGAAGTGGCATTTGCGGCTCGCACTAGTGCAGAGTTATCTCAAAGAAAGGGGCCACGGTGTTTCTGTATTTCTATTATGTTGGTGCGGCTTCGGAACTTTTAAATATCTTGATATATCTCGAGAACTACGCATCTGATCAAAAAATATCATAGAACATAAATTGTAGGAAACATAATTCTCTACAAAAAAGGTCTCTTAACATTTTGCCATAGCTCGCTTCGTTTCCGAGATATTTGCAGATTTATCTCAAGGGAAGGGGCCTGACGGACATATTTCGAGATAATTCTTCTTCTTGTTGTTCTTCTTCTGCACAGCTAAGCTGGAAGTGGAATTTGCAGCTCGCAATAGTGCAGAGTTATCTCAAAGAATGGGGCCACGGTGTTTCTGTATCTCTATTATGTTGGTGCGGCTTCGGAACTTTTAAATATCTTGATATATCTCGAGAACTACGCATCTACTCAAAAAATATCATAGAACATAAAACGTATGAAACTTAATCCTCTACAAAAAAGGTCTCTTAACATTTTGCCATAGCTCGCTTCGTTTCCGAGATATTTGCCGATTTATCTCAAGGGAAGGGGCCTGACGGACATATTTCGAGATATTTCTTCTTCTTGTTGTTCTTCTTCTGCACAGCTAAGCTGGAAGTGGCATTTGCAGCTCGCAATAGTGCAGAGTTATCTCAAAGAAAGGGGCCACGGTGTTTCTGTATCTCTATTATGTTGGTGCGGCTTCGGAACTTTTAAATATCTTGATATATCTCGAGAACTACGCATCTGATCAAAAAATATCATAGAACATAAAACGTAGGAAACTTAATTCTCTACAAAAAAGGTCTCTTAAAATTTTGCCATAGCTCGCTTCGTTTCCGAGATATTTGCAGATTTATCTCAAGGGAAGGCGCCTGACGGACATATTTCGCGATATTTCTTCTTCTTGTTGTTCTTCTTCTGCACAGCTAAGCTGGCAGTGGCATTTGCGGCTCGCACTAGTGCAGAGTTATCTCAAAGAAAGGGGCCACGGTGTTTCTGTACCTCTATTATGTTGGTGCGGCTTCGGAACTTTTAAATATCTCGATATATCTCGAAAACCACGCTTCTGACCAAAAAATATCATAGAACATCAATTGTAGGAAACATAATTCTCTACAAAAAAGGTCTCTTAACATTTTGCCATAGCTCGCTTCGTTTCCGAGATATTTGCAGATATATCTCAAGGGAAGGGGCCTGACGGACATATTTCGAGATATTTCTTCTTCTTGTTGTTCTTCTTCTGCACAGCTAAGCTGGAAGTGGCATTTGCGGCTCGCACTAGTGCAGAGTTATCTCAAAGAAAGGGGCCACGGTGTTTCTGTATTTCTATTATGTTGGTGCGGCTTCGGAACTTTTAAATATCTTGATATATCTCGAGAACTACGCATCTGATCAAAAAATATCATAGAACATAAAAAGGAGGAAACTTAATTTTCTACAAAAAAGGTTTCTTAACATTTTGCCATAGCTCGCTTCGTTTCCGAGATATTTGCAGATTTATCTCAAGGGAAGGGGCCTGACGGCATATTTCGAGATATTTCTTCTTCTTGTTGTTCTTCTTCTGCACAGCTAAGCTGGAAGTGGCATTTGCGGCTCGCACTAGTGCAGAGTTATCTCAAAGAAAGGGGCCACGGTGTTTCTGTATTTCTATTATGTTGGTGCGGCTTCGGAACTTTTAAATATCTTGATATATCTCGAGAACTACGCATCTGATCAAAAAATATCATAGAACATAAAAAGGAGGAAACTTAATTCTCTACAAAAAAGGTTTCTTAACATTTTGCCATAGCTCGCTTCGTTTCCGAGATATTTGCAGATTTATCTCAAGGGAAGGGGCCTGACGGCATATTTCGAGATATTTCTTCTTCTTGTTGTTCTTCTTCTGCACAGCTAAACTGGAAGTGGCATTTCCAGCTCGCAATAGTGCAGAGTTATCTCAAAGAAAGGGGCCACGGTGTTTCTGAATCTCTATTATGTTGGTGCGGCTTCGGAACTTTTAAATATCTTGATATATCTCGAGAACTACGCATCTGATCAAAAAATATGATAGAACATAAAAAGTAGCAATCTTAATTCTCTACAAAAAAGGTCTCTTAACATTTTGCCATAGCTCGCTTCGTTTCCGAGATATTTGCAGATATATCTCAAGGGAAGGGGCCTGACGGACATATTTCGAGATATTTCTTCTTCTTGTTGTTCTTCTTCTGCACAGCTAAGCTGGAAGTGGCATTTGCAGCTCGCAATAGTGCAGAGTTATCTCAAAGAAAGGGGCCACGGTGTTTCTGTATTTCTATTATGTTGGTGCGGCTTCGGAACTTTTAAATATCTTGATATATCTCGAGAACTACGCATCTGATCAAAAAATATCATAGAACATAAAAAGGAGGAAACTTAATTCTCTACAAAAAAGGTTTCTTAACATTTTGCCATAGCTCGCTTCGTTTCCGAGATATTTGCAGATTTATCTCAAGGGAAGGGGCCTGACGGCATATTTCGAGATATTTCTTCTTCTTGTTGTTCTTCTTCTGCACAGCTAAGCTGGAAGTGGCATTTGCGGCTCGCACTAGTGCAGAGTTATCTCAAAGAAAGGGGCCACGGTGTTTCTGTATTTCTATTATGTTGGTGCGGCTTCGGAACTTTTAAATATCTTGATATATCTCGAGAACTACGCATCTGATCAAAAAATATCATAGAACATAAAAAGGAGGAAACTTAATTCTCTACAAAAAAGGTTTCTTAACATTTTGCCATAGCTCGCTTCGTTTCCGAGATATTTGCAGATTTATCTCAAGGGAAGGGGCCTGACGGCATATTTCGAGATATTTCTTCTTCTTGTTGTTCTTCTTCTGCACAGCTAAACTGGAAGTGGCATTTCCAGCTCGCAATAGTGCAGAGTTATCTCAAAGAAAGGGGCCACGGTGTTTCTGTATCTCTATTATGTTGGTGCGGCTTCGGAACTTTTAAATATCTCGATATATCTCGAAAACTACGCTTCTGATCAAAAAATATCATACAACATAAATTGTAGGAAACATAATTCTCTACAAAAAAGGTCTCTTAACATTTTGCCATAGCTCGCTTCGTTTCCGAGATATTTGCAGATTTATCTCAAGGGAAGGGGCCTGACGGACATATTTCGAGATAATTCTTCTTCTTGTTGTTCTTCTTCTGCACAGCTAAGCTGGAAGTGGAATTTGCAGCTCGCAATAGTGCAGAGTTATCTCAAAGAATGGGGCCACGGTGTTTCTGTATCTCTATTATGTTGGTGCGGCTTCGGAACTTTTAAATATCTTGATATATCTCGAGAACTACGCATCTACTCAAAAAATATCATAGAACATAAAACGTATGAAACTTAATCCTCTACAAAAAAGGTCTCTTAACATTTTGCCATAGCTCGCTTCGTTTCCGAGATATTTGCCGATTTATCTCAAGGGAAGGGGCCTGACGGACATATTTCGAGATATTTCTTCTTCTTGTTGTTCTTCTTCTGCACAGCTAAGCTGGAAGTGGCATTTGCAGCTCGCAATAGTGCAGAGTTATCTCAAAGAAAGGGGCCACGGTGTTTCTGTATCTCTATTATGTTGGTGCGGCTTCGGAACTTTTAAATATCTTGATATATCTCGAGAACTACGCATCTGATCAAAAAATATCATAGAACATAAAACGTAGGAAACTTAATTCTCTACAAAAAAGGTCTCTTAAAATTTTGCCATAGCTCGCTTCGTTTCCGAGATATTTGCAGATTTATCTCAAGGGAAGGCGCCTGACGGACATATTTCGCGATATTTCTTCTTCTTGTTGTTCTTCTTCTGCACAGCTAAGCTGGAAGTGGCATTTGCGGCTCGCACTAGTGCAGAGTTATCTCAAAGAAAGGGGCCACGGTGTTTCTGTACCTCTATTATGTTGGTGCGGCTTCGGAACTTTTAAATATCTCGATATATCTCGAAAACCACGCTTCTGACCAAAAAATATCATAGAACATAAATTGTAGGAAACATAATTCTCTACAAAAAAGGTCTCTTAACATTTTGCCATAGCTCGCTTCGTTTCCGAGATATTTGCAGATATATCTCAAGGGAAGGGGCCTGACGGACATATTTCGAGATATTTCTTCTTCTTGTTGTTCTTCTTCTGCTCAGCTAAGCTGGAAGTGGCATTTGCAGCTCGCAATAGTGCAGAGTTATCTCAAAGAATGGGGCCACGGTGTTTCTGTATCTCTATTATGTTGGTGCGGCTTCGGAACTTTTAAATATCTTGATATATCTCGAGAACTACGCATCTACTCAAAAAATATCATAGAACATAAAACGTATGAAACTTAATCCTCTACAAAAAAGGTCTCTTAACATTTTGCCATAGCTCGCTTCGTTTCCGAGATATTTGCCGATTTATCTCAAGGGAAGGGGCCTGACGGACATATTTCGAGATATTTCTTCTTCTTGTTGTTCTTCTTCTGCACAGCTAAGCTGGAAGTGGCATTTGCAGCTCGCAATAGTGCAGAGTTATCTCAAAGAAAGGGGCCACGGTGTTTCTGTATCTCTATTATGTTGGTGCGGCTTCGGAACTTTTAAATATCTTGATATATCTCGAGAACTACGCATCTGATCAAAAAATATCATAGAACATAAAACGTAGGAAACTTAATTCTCTACAAAAAAGGTCTCTTAAAATTTTGCCATAGCTCGCTTCGTTTCCGAGATATTTGCAGATTTATCTCAAGGGAAGGCGCCTGACGGACATATTTCGCGATATTTCTTCTTCTTGTTGTTCTTCTTCTGCACAGCTAAGCTGGAAGTGGCATTTGCGGCTCGCACTAGTGCAGAGTTATCTCAAAGAAAGGGGCCACGGTGTTTCTGTACCTCTATTATGTTGGTGCGGCTTCGGAACTTTTAAATATCTCGATATATCTCGAAAACCACGCTTCTGACCAAAAAATATCATAGAACATAAATTGTAGGAAACATAATTCTCTACAAAAAAGGTCTCTTAACATTTTGCCATAGCTCGCTTCGTTTCCGAGATATTTGCAGATATATCTCAAGGGAAGGGGCCTGACGGACATATTTCGAGATATTTCTTCTTCTTGTTGTTCTTCTTCTGCTCAGCTAAGCTGGAAGTGGCATTTGCGGCTCGCACTAGTGCAGAGTTATCTCAAAGAAAGGGGCCACGGTGTTTCTGTACCTCTATTATGTTGGTGCGGCTTCGGAACTTTTAAATATCTCGATATATCTCGAAAACCACGCTTCTGACCAAAAAATATCATAGAACATAAATTGTAGGAAACATAATTCTCTACAAAAAAGGTCTCTTAACATTTTGCCATAGCTCGCTTCGTTTCCGAGATATTTGCAGATATATCTCAAGGGAAGGGGCCTGACGGACATATTTCGAGATATTTCTTCTTCTTGTTGTTCTTCTTCTGCTCAGCTAAGCTGGAAGTGGCATTTGCAGCTCGCAATAGTGCAGAGTTATCTCAAAGAAAGGGGCCACGGTGTTTCTGTATCTCTATTATGTTGGTGCGGCTTCGGAACTTTTAAATATCTTGATATATCTCGAGAACTATGCATCTGATCAAAAAATATCATAGAACATAAAAAGTAGGAAACTTAATTCTCTACAAATAAAGTCTCTTAACATTTTGCCATAGCTCGCTTCGTTTCCGAGATATTTGCAGATTTATCTCAAGGGAAGGGGCCTGACGGACATATTTCGAGATATTTCTTCTTCTTCTTGTTCTTCTTCTGCTCAGCTAAGCTGGAAGCGGCATTCGCAGCTCGCAATAGTGCAGAGTTATCTCAAAGAAAGGGGCCACGGTGTTTCTGTATCTCTATTATGTTGGTGCGGCTTCGGAACTTTTAAATATCTCGATATATCTCGAAAACTACGCTTCTGATCAAAAAATATCATAGAGCATAAATTGTAGGAAACATAATTCTCTACAAAAAAGGTCTCTTAACATTTTGCCGTAGCTCGTTTCGTTTCCGAGATATTTGCAGATATATCTCAAGGGAAGGGGCCTGACGGACATATTTCGAGATATTTCTTCTTCTTGTTGTTCTTCTTCTGCACAGCTAAACTGGAAGTGGCATTTCCAGCTCGCAATAGTGCAGAGTTATCTCAAAGAAAGGGGCCACGGTGTTTCTGTATCTCTATTATGTTGGTGCGGCTTCGGACCTTTTAAATATCTTGATATATCTCGAGAACTACGCATCTGATCTAAAAATATCGTAGAACATAAAAAGTAGGAAACTTAATTCTCTACAAAAAAGGTCTCTTAACATTTTGCCATAGCTCGCTTCGTTTCCGAGATATTTGCAGATTTATCTCAAGGGAAGGGGCCTAACGGACATATTTCGAGATATTTCTTCTTCTTGTTGTTCTTCTTCTGCACAGCTAAACTGGAAGTGGCATTTCCAGCTCGCAATAGTGCAGAGTTATCTCAAAGAAAGGAGCCACGGTGTTTCTGTATCTCTATTATGTTGGGGCGGCTTCGGAACTTTTAAATATCTTGATATATCTCGAGAACTACGCATCTGATCAAATAATATCATAGAACATAAAAAGTAGGAAACTTAATTCTCTACAAATAAGGTCTCTTAACATTTTGCCATAGCTCGCTTCGTTTCCGAGATATTTGCAGATTTATCTCGAGGGAAGGGGCCTGACGGACATATTTCGAGATATTTCTTCTTCTTGTTGTTCTTCTTCTGCACAGCTAAGCTGGAAGCGGCATTTCCGGCTCGCACTAGTGCAGAGTTATCTCGAAGAAAGGGGCTACGGTGTTTCTGTATCTCTATTATGTTGGTGCGGCTTCGGAACTTTTAAATATCTTGATATATCTCGAGAACTACGCATCTGATCAAAAAATATCATAGAACATAAAAAGTAGGAAACTTAATTCTCTACAAATAAGGTCTCTTAACATTTTGCCATAGCTCGCTTCGTTTCCGAGATATTTGCAGATTTATCTCAAGGGAAGGGGCCTGACGGACATATTTCGAGATATTTCTTCTTCTTGTTGTTCTTCTTCTGCACAGCTAAGCTGGAAGTGGCATTTGCAGCTCGCAATAGTGCAGAGATATCTCAAAGAAAGGGGCCACGGTGTTTCTGTATCTCTATTATGTTGGTGCGGCTTCGGAACTTTTAAATATCTTGATATATCTCGAGAACTACGCGTCTGATCAAAAAATATCATAGAACATAAAAAGTAGGAAACATAATTCTCTACAAAAAAGGTCTCTTAACATTTTGCCATAGCTCGCTTCGTTTCCGAGATATTTGCAGATTTATCTCAAGGGAAGGGGCCTGATGGACATATTTCGAGATATTTCTTCTTCTTGTTGTTCTTCTTCTGCACAGCTAAGCTGGAAGCGGCATTTGCGGCTCGCACTAGTGCAGAGTTATCTCGAAGAAAGGGGCCACGGTGTTTCTGTATCTCTATTATGTTGGTGCGGCTTCGGAACTTTTAAATATCTTGATATATCTCGAGAACTACGCATCTGATCAAAAAATGTCGTAGAACATAAAAAGTAGGAAACTTAATTCTCTACAAAAAAGGTCTCTTAACATTTTGCCGTAGCTCGCTTCGTTTCCGAGATATTTGCAGATTTATCTCAAGGGAAGGGGCCTAACGGACATATTTCGAGATATTTCTTCTTCTTGTTGTTCTTCTTCTGCACAGCTAAGCTGGAAGTGGCATTTGCGGCTCGCACTAGTGCAGAGTTATCTCAAAGAAAGGGGCCACGGTGTTTCTGTATCTCTATTATGTTGTTGCGGCTTCGGAACTTTTAAATATCTCGATATATCTCGAAAACTACGCTTCTGATCAAAAAATATCATAGAACATAAATTGTAGGAAACATAATTCTCTACAAAAAACGTCTCTTAACATTTTGCCATAGCTCGCTTCGTTTCCGAGATATTTGCAGATTCAGCTCAAACGAACGGGCCTGACGGACATATTTCGAGATTATTTCTTCTTCTTGTTGTTCTTCTTCTGCACAGCTAAGCTGGAAGTGGCATTTGCAGCTCGCAATAGTGCAGAGTTATCTCAAAGAAAGGGGCCACGGTGTTTCTGTATCTCTATTATGTTGGTGCGGCTTCGGAACTTTTAAATATCTTGATATATCTCGAGAACTACGCATCTGATCAAAAAATATCAAAGAACATAAATTGTAGGAAACATAATTCTCTACAAAAGACGTCTCTTAACATTTTGCCATAGCTCGCTTCGTTTCCGAGATATTTGCAGATATATCTCAAGGGAAGGGGCCTGACGGACATATTTCGAGATATTTCTTCTTCTTGTTGTTCTTCTTCAGCACAGCTAAGCTGGAAGTGGCATTTGCAGCTCGCAATAGTGCAGAGTTATCTCAAAGAACGGGGCCACGGTGTTTCTGTATCTCTATTATGTTGGTGCGGCTTCGGAACTTTTAAATATCTCGATATATCTCGAAAACTACGCTTCTGATCAAAAAATATCATAGAACATAAATTGTAGGAAACATAATTCTCTACAAAAAAGGTTTCTTAACATTTTGCCATAGCTCGCTTCGTTTCCGAGATATTTGCAGATACATCTCAAGGGAAGGGGCCTGACGGACATATTTCGAGATATTTCTTCTTGTTGTTGTTCTTCTTCTGCACAGCTAAGCTGGAAGTGGCATTTGCGGCTCGCACTAGTGCAGAGTTATCTCAAAGAAAGGGGCCACGGTGTTTCTGTATCTCTATTATGTTGTTGCGGCTTCGGAATTTTTAAATATCTCGATATATCTCGAAAACTACGCTTCTGATCAAAAAATATCATAGAACATAAATTGTAGGAAACATAATTCTCTACAAAAAACGTCTCTTAACATTTTGCCATAGCTCGCTTCGTTTCCGAGATATTTGCAGATTCAGCTCAAACGAACGGGCCTGACGGACATATTTCGAGATATTTCTTCTTCTTGTTGTTCTTCTTCTGCACAACTAAGCTGGAAGTGGCATTTACAGCTCGCAATAGGGCAGAGTTATCTCAAAGAAAGGGGCCACGGTGTTTCTGTATCTCTATTATGTTGGTGCGGCTTCGGAACTTTTAAATATCTTGATATATCTCGAGAACTACGCATCTGATCAAAAAATATCATAGAACATAAAAAGTAGAAAACTTAATTCTCTACAAAAAAGGTCTCTCAACATTTTGCCATAGCTCGCTTCGTTTCCGAGATATTTGCAGATTTATCTCAAGGGAAGGGGCCTGACGGACATATTTCGAGATATTTCTTCTTCTTGTTGTTCTTCTTCAGCACAGCTAAGCTGGAAGTGGCATTTGCAGCTCGCAATAGTGCAGAGTTATCTCAAAGAACGGGGCCACGGTGTTTCTGTATCTCTATTATGTTGGTGCGGCTTCGGAACTTTTAAATATCTCGATATATCTCGAAAACTACGCTTCTGATCAAAAAATATCATAGAACATAAATTGTAGGAAACATAATTCTCTACAAAAAAGGTTTCTTAACATTTTGCCATAGCTCGCTTCGTTTCCGAGATATTTGCAGATTCAGCTCAAACGAACGGGCCTGACGGACATATTTCGAGATATTTCTTCTTCTTGTTGTTCTTCTTCTGCACAGCTAAGCTGGAAGTGGCATTTGCAGCTCGCAATAGTGCAGAGTTATCTCAAAGAAAGGGGCCACGGTGTTTCTGTATCTCTATTATGTTGGTGCGGCTTCGGAACTTTTAAATATCTTGATATATCTCGAGAACTACGCATCTGATCAACAAATATCATAGAACATAAAAAGTAGGAAACTTAATTCTCTACAGAAAAGGTCTCTTATCATTTTGCCATAGCTCGCTTCATTTCCGAGATATTTGCAGATTTATCTCAAGGGAAGGGGCCTAACGGACATATTTCGAGATATTTCTTCTTCTTGTTGTTCTTCTTCTGCACAGCGAAGCTGGAAGTGGCATTTGCAGCTCGCAATAGTGCAGAGTTATCTCAAAGAAAGGGGCCACGGTGTTTCTGTATCTCTATAATGTTGGTGCGGGTTCGGAACTTTTAAATATCTTGATATATCTCGAGAACTACGCATCTGATCAAAAAATATCATAGAACATAAATAGTAGGAAACTTAATTCTCTACAAAAAAGGTCTCTTAACATTTTGCCATAGCTCGCTTCGTTTCCGAGATATTTGCAGATTTATCTCAAGGGAAGGGGCCTGACGGACATATTTCGAGATATTTCTTCTTCTTGTTGTTCTTCTTCAGCACAGCTAAGCTGGAAGTGACATTTGCAGCTCGCAATAGTGCAGAGTTATCTCAAAGAACGGGGCCACGGTGTTTCTGTATCTCTATTATGATGGTGCAGCTTCGGAACTTTTAAATATCTTGATATATCTCGAGAACTACGCATCTGATCAAAAAATATCGTGGAACATAAAAAGTAGAAAACTTAATTCTCTACAAAAAAGGTCTCTTAACATTTTGCCATAGCTCGCTTCGTTTCCGAGATATTTGCAGATTTATCTCAAGGGAAGGGGCCTGACGGACATATTTCGAGATATTTCTTCTTCTTGTTGTTCTTCTTCTGCACAGCTAAGCTGGAAGTGGCATTTGCGGCTCGCACTAGTGCAGAGTTATCTCAAAGAAAGGGGCCACGGTGTTTCTGTATCTCTATTATGTTGGTGCGGCTTCGGAACTTTTAAATATCTCGATGTATCTCGAAAGCTACGCTTCTGATCAAAAAATATCATAGAACATAAATTGTAGGAAACATAATTCTCTACAAAAAAGGTCTCTTAACATTTTGCCATAGCTCGCTTCGTTTCCGAGATATTTGCAGATTTATCTCAAGGGAAGGGGCCTGAAGGACATATTTCGAGATATTTCTTCTTCTTGTTGTTCTTCTTCTGCACAGCTAAGCTGGAAGTGGCATTTGCAGCTCGCAATAGTGCAGAGTTATCTCAAAGAAGGGGGCCACGGTGTTTCTGTATCTCTATTATGTTGGTGCGGCTTCGGAACTTTTAAATATCTTGATATATCTCGAGAACTACGCATCTGATCAAAAAATATCATAGAACATAAAAAGTAGGAAACTTAATTCTCTACAAAAAAGGTCTCTTAACATTTTGACATAGCTCGCTTCGTTTCCGAGATATTTGCAGATTTATCTCAAGGGAAGGGGCCTGACGGACATATTTCGAGATATTCCTTCTTCTTGTTGTTCTTCTTCTGCACAGCTAAGCTGGAAGTGGCATTTGCAGCTCGCAATAGTGCAGAGTTATCTCAAAGAAAGGGGCCACGGTGTTTCTGTATCTCTATTATGTTGGTGCGGCTTCGGAACTTTTAAATATCTTGATATATCTCGAGAACTACGCATCTGATCAAAAAACATCATAGAACATAAAAAGTAGGAAACTTAATTCTCTACAGAAAAGGTCTCTTATCATTTTGCCATAGCTCGCTTCATTTCCGAGATATTTGCAGATTTATCTCAAGGGAAGGGGCCTAACGGACATATTTCGAGATGTTTCTTCTTCTTGTTGTTCTTCTTCTGCACAGCGAAGCTGGAAGTGGCATTTGCAGCTCGCAATAGTGCAGAGTTATCTCAAAGAACGGGGCCACGGTGTTTCTGTATCTCTATTATGTTGGTGCAGCTTCGGAACTTTTAAATATCTTGATATATCTCGAGAACTACGCATCTGATCAAAAAATATCGTGGAACATAAAAAGTAGAAAACTTAGTTCTCTACAAAAAAGGTCTCTTAACATTTTGCCATAGCTCGCTTCGTTTCCGAGATATTTGCAGATTTATCTCAAGGGGAGGGGCCTGAAGGACATATTTCGAGATATTTCTTCTTCTTGTTGTTCTTCTTCTGCACAGCTAAGCTGGAAGTGGCATTTGCAGCTCGCAATAGTGCAGAGTTATCTCAAAGAAAGGGGCCACGGTGTTTCTGTATCTCTATTATGTTGGTGCGGCTTCGGAACTTTTAAATATCTTGATATATCTCGAGAACTACGCATCTGATCAAAAAATATCATAGAACATAAAAAGTAGGAAACTTAATTCTCTACAGAAAAGGTCTCTTATCATTTTGCCATAGCTCGCTTCATTTCCGAGATATTTGCAGATTTATCTCAAGGGAAGGGGCCTAACGGACATATTTCGAGATATTTCTTCTTCTTGTTGTTCTTCTTCTGCACAGCGAAGCTGGAAGTGGCATTTGCAGCTCGCAATAGTGCAGAGTTATCTCAAAGAAAGGGGCCACGGTGTTTCTGTATCTCTATAATGTTGGTGCGGGTTCGGAACTTTTAAATATCTTGATATATCTCAAGAACTACGCATCTGATCAAAAAATATCATAGAACATAAATAGTAGGAAACTTAATTCTCTACAAAAAAGGTCTCTTAACATTTTGCCATAGCTCGCTTCGTTTCCGAGATATTTGCAGATTCAGCTCAAAGGAACGGGCCTGACGGACATATTTCGAGATATTTCTTCTTCTTGTTGTTCTTCTTCTGCACAGCTAAGCTGGAAGTGGCATTTGCAGCTCGCAATAGTGCAGAGTTATCTCAAAGAGAGGGGCCACGGTGTTTCTGTATCTCTATTATGTTGGCGCGGCTTCGGAACTTTTAAATATCTTGATATATCTCGAGAACTACGCATCTGATCAAAGAATATCATAGAACATAAAAAGTAGGAAACTTAATTCTCTACAAAAAAGGTCTCTTAACATTTTGCCATAGCTCTGTTCGTTTCCGAGATATTTGCAGATTTATCTCTAGGGAAGGGGCCTGACGGACATATTTCGAGATATTTCTTCTTCTTGTTGTTCTTCTTCTGCACAGCTAAGCTGGAAGTGGCATTTGCAGCTCGCAATAGTGCAGAGTTATCTCAAAGAAAGGGGCCACGGTGTTTCTGTATCTCTATTATGTTGGTGCGGCTTCGGAACTTTTAAATATCTTGATATATCTCGAGAACTACGCATCTGATAAAAAAATATCATACTACATCAAAAGTAGGAAACTTAATTCTCTACAAGAAAGGTCTCTAAACATTTTGCCATAGCTCGCTTCGTTTCCGAGATATTTGCAGATTTATCTCAAGGGAAGGGGCCTGACGGACATATTTCGAGATATTTCTTCTTCTTGTTGTTCTTCTTCTGCACAGCTAAGCTGGAAGTGGCATTTGCAGCTCGCAATAGTGCAGAGTTATCTCAAAGAGAGGGGCCACGGTGTTTCTGTATCTCTATTATGTTGGTGCGGCTTCGGAACTTTTAAATATCTCGATATATCTCGAAAACTACGCTTCTGATCAAAAAATATCAAAGAACATAAATTGTAGGAAACATAATTCTCTACAAAAGACGTCTCTTAACATTTTGCCATAGCTCGCTTCGTTTCCGAGATATTTGCAGATATATCTCAAGGGAAGGGGCCTGACGGACATATTTCGAGATATTTCTTCTTCTTGTTGTTCTTCTTCTGCACAGCTAAGCTGGAAGTGGCATTTACAGCTCGCAATAGGGCAGAGTTATCTCAAAGAAAGGGGCCACGGTGTTTCTGTATCTCTATTATGTTGGTGCGGCTTCGGAACTTTTAAATATCTTGATATATCTCGAGAACTACGCATCTGATCAAAGAATATCATAGAACATAAAAAGTGGGAAACTTAATTCTCTACAAAAAAGGTCTCTTAACATTTTGCCATAGCTCTGTTCGTTTCCGAGATATTTGCAGATTTATCTCAAGGGAAGGGGCCTGACGGACATATTTCCAGATATTTCTTCTTCTTGTTGTTCTTCTTCTGCACAGCTAAGCTGGAAGTGGCATTTGCAGCTCGCAATAGTGCAGAGTTATCTCAAAGAGAGGGGCCACGGTGTTTCTGTATCTCTATTATGTTGGTGCGGCTTCGGAACTTTTAAATATCTTGATATATCTCGAGAACTACGCATCTGATCAAAAAATATCATAGAAGATAAAAAGTAGGAAACTTAATTCTCTACAAAAAAGGTCTCTTAACATTTTGCCATAGCTCGCTTCGTTTCCGAGATATTTGCAGATTTATCTCAAGGGAAGGGGCCTGACGGACATATTTCGAGATATTTCTTCTTCTTGTTGTTCTTCTTCTGCACAGCTAAGCTGGAAGTGGCATTTGCAGCTCGCAATAGTGCAGAGTTATCTCAAAGAAAGGGGCCACGGTGTTTCTGTATCTCTATTATGTTGGTGCGGCTTCGGAACTTTTAAATATCTCGATATATCTCGAAAACTACGCTTCTGATCAAAAAATATCGTAGAACATAAATTGTAGGAAACATAATTCTCTACAAAAAAGGTCTCTTAACATTTTGCCATAGCTCGCTTCGTTTCCGAGATATTTGCAGATTTATCTCAAGGGAAGGGGCCTGAAGGACATATCTCGAGATATTTCTTCTTCTTGTTGTTCTTCTTCTGCACAGCGAAGCTGGAAGTGGCATTTGCAGCTCGCAATAGTGCAGAGTTATCTCAAAGAAAGGGGCCACGGTGTTTCTGTATCTCTATTATGTTGGTGCGGCTTCGGAACTTTTAAATATCTTGATATATCTCGAGAACTACGCATCTGATCAAAAAATATCATAGAAGATAAAAAGTAGGAAACTTAATTCTCTACAAAAAAGGTCTCTTAACATTTTGCCATAGCTCGCTTCGTTTCCGAGATATTTGCAGATTTATCTCAAGGGAAGGGGCCTGACGGACATATTTCGAGATATTTCTTCTTCTTGTTGTTCTTCTTCTGCACAGCTAAGCTGGAAGTGGCATTTGCAGCTCGCAATAGTGCAGAGTTATCTCAAAGAAAGGGGCCACGGTGTTTCTGTATCTCTATTATGTTGGTGCGGCTTCGGAACTTTTAAATATCTCGATATATCTCGAAAACTACGCTTCTGATCAAAAAATATCGTAGAACATAAATTGTAGGAAACATAATTCTCTACAAAAAAGGTCTCTTAACATTTTGCCATAGCTCGCTTCGTTTCCGAGATATTTGCAGATTTATCTCAAGGGAAGGGGCCTGAAGGACATATCTCGAGATATTTCTTCTTCTTGTTGTTCTTCTTCTGCACAGCGAAGCTGGAAGTGGCATTTGCAGCTCGCAATAGTGCAGAGTTATCTCAAAGAAAGGGGCCACGGTGTTTCTGTATCTCTATTATGTTGGTGCGGCTTCGGAAGTTTTAAATATCTTGATATATCTCGAGAACTACGCATCTGATCAAAAAATATCATAGAACATAAATAGTAGGAAACTTAATTCTCTACAAAAAAGGTCTCTCAACATTTTGCCATAGCTCGCTTCGTTTCCGAGATATTTGCACATTTATCTCAAGGGAAGGGGCCTAACGGACATATTTCGAGATATTTCTTCTTCTTGTTGTTCTTCTTCTGCACAGCGAAGCTGGAAGTGGCATTTGCAGCTCGCAATAGTGCAGAGTTATCTCAAAGAGAGGGGCCACGGTGTTTCTGTATCTCTATTATGTTGGTGCGGCTTCGGAACTTTTAAATATCTTGATATATCTCGAGAACTACGCATCTGATCAAAAAATATCATAGAAGGTAAAAAGTAGGAAACTTAATTGTCTACAAAAAAGGTCTCTTAACATTTTGCCGTAGCTCGCTTCGTTTCCGAGATCTTTGCAGATATATCTCAAGGGAAGGGGCCTGACGGACATATTTCGAGATATTTCTTCTTCTTGTTGTTCTTCTTCTGCACAGCTAAGCTGGAAGTGGCATTTGCAGCTCGCAATAGTGCAGAGTTATCTCAAAGAAAGGGGCCACGGTGTTTCTGTATCTCTATTATGTTGGTGCGGCTTCGGAACTTTTAAATATCTTGATATATCTCGAGAACTACGCATCTGATCAAAAAATATCATACTACATCAAAAGTAGGAAACTTAATTCTCTACAAGAAAGGTCTCTAAACATTTTGCCATAGCTCGCTTCGTTTCCGAGATATTTGCAGATTTATCTCAAGGGAAGGGGCCTGACGGACATATTTCGAGATATTTCTTCTTCTTGTTGTTCTTCTTCTGCACAGCTAAGCTGGAAGTGGCATTTGCAGCTCGCAATAGTGCAGAGTTATCTCAAAGAGAGGGGCCACGGTGTTTCTGTATCTCTATTATGTTGGTGCGGCTTCGGAACTTTTAAATATCTCGATATATCTCGAAAACTACGCTTCTGATCAAAAAATATCAAAGAACATAAATTGTAGGAAACATAATTCTCTACAAAAGACGTCTCTTAACATTTTGCCATAGCTCGCTTCGTTTCCGAGATATTTGCAGATATATCTCAAGGGAAGGGGCCTGACGGACATATTTCGAGATATTTCTTCTTCTTGTTGTTCTTCTTCTGCACAGCTAAGCTGGAAGTGGCATTTACAGCTCGCAATAGGGCAGAGTTATCTCAAAGAAAGGGGCCACGGTGTTTCTGTATCTCTATTATGTTGGTGCGGCTTCGGAACTTTTAAATATCTTGATATATCTCGAGAACTACGCATCTGATCAAAGAATATCATAGAACATAAAAAGTAGGAAACTTAATTCTCTACAAAAAAGGTCTCTTAACATTTTGCCATAGCTCTGTTCGTTTCCGAGATATTTGCAGATTTATCTCAAGGGAAGGGGCCTGACGGACATATTTCGAGATATTTCTTCTTCTTGTTGTTCTTCTTCTGCACAGCTAAGCTGGAAGTGGCATTTGCAGCTCGCAATAGTGCAGAGTTATCTCAAAGAGAGGGGCCACGGTGTTTCTGTATCTCTATTATGTTGGTGCGGCTTCGGAACTTTTAAATATCTTGATATATCTCGAGAACTACGCATCTGATCAAAAAATATCATAGAAGATAAAAAGTAGGAAACTTAATTCTCTACAAAAAAGGTCTCTTAACATTTTGCCATAGCTCTGTTCGTTTCCGAGATATTTGCAGATTTATCTCAAGGGAAGGGGCCTGACGGACATATTTCGAGATATTTCTTCTTCTTGTTGTTCTTCTTCTGCACAGCGAAGCTGGAAGTGGCATTTGCAGCTCGCAATAGTGCAGAGTTATCTCAAAGAAAGGGGCCACGGTGTTTCTGTATCTCTATTATGTTGGTGCGGCTTCGGAACTTTTAAATATCTTGATATATCTCGAGAACTACGCATCTGATCAAAAAATATCATAGAACATAAATAGTAGGAAACTTAATTCTCTACAAAAAAGGTCTCTCAACATTTTGCCATAGCTCGCTTCGTTTCCGAGATATTTGCACATTTATCTCAAGGGAAGGGGCCTAACGGACATATTTCGAGATATTTCTTCTTCTTGTTGTTCTTCTTCTGCACAGCGAAGCTGGAAGTGGCATTTGCAGCTCGCAATAGTGCAGAGTTATCTCAAAGAAAGGGGCCACGGTGTTTCTGTATCTCTATTATGTTGGTGCGGCTTCGGAACTTTTAAATATCTTGATATATCTCGAGAACTACGCATCTGATCAAAAAATATCATACTACATCAAAAGTAGGAAACTTAATTCTCTACAAGAAAGGTCTCTAAACATTTTGCCATAGCTCGCTTCGTTTCCGGGATATTTGCAGATTTATCTCAAGGGAAGGGGCCTGACGGACATATTTCGAGATATTTCTTCTTCTTGTTGTTCTTCTTCTGCACAGCTAAGCTGGAAGTGGCATTTGCAGCTCGCAATAGTGCAGAGTTATCTCAAAGAGAGGGGCCACGGTGTTTCTGTATCTCTATTATGTTGGTGCGGCTTCGGAACTTTTAAATATCTCGATATATCTCGAAAACTACGCTTCTGATCAAAAAATATCAAAGAACATAAATTGTGGGAAACATAATTCTCTACAAAAGATGTCTCTTAACATTTTGCCATAGCTCGCTTCGTTTCCGAGATATTTGCAGATATATCTCAAGGGAAGGGGCCTGACGGACATATTTCGAGATATTTCTTCTTCTTGTTGTTCTTCTTCTGCACAGCTAAGCTGGAAGTGTCATTTGCAGCTCGCAATAGTGCAGAGTTATCTCAAAGAAGGGGGCCACGGTGTTTCTGTATCTCTATTATGTTGGTGCGGCTTCGGAACTTTTAAATATCTTGATATATCTCGAGAACTACGCATCTGATCAAAACATATCATAGAACATAAAAAGTAGGAAACTTAATTCTCTACAAAAAAGGTCTCTTAACATTTTGCCATAGCTCGCTTCATTTCCGAGATATTTGCAGATTTATCTCAAGGGAAGGGGCCTAACGGACATATTTCGAGATATTTCTTCTTCTTGTTGTTCTTCTTCTGCACAGCGAAGCTGGAAGTGGCATTTGCAGCTCGCAATAGTGCAGAGTTATCTCAAAGAAAGGGGCCACGGTGTTTCTGTATCTCTATTATGTTGGTGCGGCTTCGGAACTTTTAAATATCTCGATATATCTCGAAAACTACGCTTCTGATCAAAAAACATCATAGAACATAAATTGTAGGAAACATAATTCTCTACAAAAGACGTCTCTTAACATTTTGCCATAGCTCGCTTCGTTTCCGAGATATTTGCAGATTCAGCTCAAAGGAACGGGCCTGACGGACATATTTCGAGATATTTCTTCTTCTTGTTGTTCTTCCTCTGCACAGCTAAGCTGGAAGTGGCATTTGCAGCTCGCAATAGTGGAGAGTTATCTCAAAGAGAGGGGCCACGGTGTTTCTGTATCTCTATTATGTTGATGCGGCTTCGGAACTTTTAAATATCTTGATATATCTCGAGAACTACGCATCTGATCAAAAAATATCATACTACATCAAAAGTAGGAAACTTAATTCTCTACAAAAAAGGTCTCTTAACATTTTGCCATAGCTCGCTTCGTTTCCGAGATATTTGCAGATTCAGCTCAAAGGTACGGGCCTGACGGACATATTTCGAGATATTTCTTCTTCTTGTTGTTCTTCCTCTGCACAGCTAAGCTGGAAGTGGCATTTGCAGCTCGCAATAGTGCAGAGTTATCTCAAAGAAAGGAGCCACGGTGTTTCTGTATCTCTATTATATTGGTGCGGCTTCGGAACTTTTAAATATCTCGATATATCTCGAAAACTACGCTTCTGATCAAAAAATATCAAAGAACATAAATTGTAGGAAACATAATTCTCTACAAAAGACGTCTCTTAACATTTTGCCATAGCTCGCTTCGTTTCCGAGATATTTGCAGATATATCTCAAGGGAAGGGGCCTGACGGACATATTTCGAGATATTTCTTCTTCTTGTTGTTCTTCTTCTGCACAGCTAAGCTGGAAGTGGCATTTACAGCTCGCAATAGGGCAGAGTTATCTCAAAGAAAGGGGCCACGGTGTTTCTGTATCTCTATTATGTTGGTGCGGCTTCGGAACTTTTAAATATCTTGATATATCTCGAGAACTACGCATCTGATCAAAGAATATCATAGAACATAAAAAGTAGGAAACTTAATTCTCTACAAAAAAGGTCTCTTAACATTTTGCCATAGCTCTGTTCGTTTCCGAGATATTGGCAGATTTATCTCAAGGGAAGGGGCCTGACGGACATATTTCCAGATATTTCTTCTTCTTGTTGTTCTTCTTCTGCACAGCTAAGCTGGAAGTGGCATTTGCAGCTCGCAATAGTGCAGAGTTATCTCAAAGAGAGGGGCCACGGTGTTTCTGTATCTCTATTATGTTGGTGCGGCTTCGGAACTTTTAAATATCTTGATATATCTCGAGAACTACGCATCTCATCAAAAAATATCATAGAAGATAAAAAGTAGGAAACTTAATTCTCTACAAAAAAGGTCTCTTAACATTTTGCCATAGCTCGCTTCGTTTCCGAGATATTTGCAGATTTATCTCAAGGGAAGGGGCCTGACGGACATATTTCGAGATATTTCTTCTTCTTGTTGTTCTTCTTCTGCACAGCTAAGCTGGAAGTGGCATTTGCAGCTCGCAATAGTGCAGAGTTATCTCAAAGAAAGGGGCCACGGTGTTTCTGTATCTCTATTATGTTGGTGCGGCTTCGGAACTTTTAAATATCTCGATATATCTCGAAAACTACGCTTCTGATCAAAAAACATCATAGAACATAAATTGTAGGAAACATAATTCTCTACAAAAGACGTCTCTTAACATTTTGCCATAGCTCGCTTCGTTTCCGAGATATTTGCAGATTCAGCTCAAAGGAACGGGCCTGACGGACATATTTCGAGATATTTCTTCTTCTTGTTGTTCTTCCTCTGCACAGCTAAGCTGGAAGTGGCATTTGCAGCTCGCAATAGTGCAGAGTTATCTCAAAGAGAGGGGCCACGGTGTTTCTGTATCTCTATTATGTTGATGCGGCTTCGGAACTTTTAAATATCTTGATATATCTCGAGAACTACGCATCTGATCAAAAAATATCATACTACATCAAAAGTAGGAAACTTAATTCTCTACAAAAAAGGTCTCTTAACATTTTGCCATAGCTCGCTTCGTTTCCGAGATATTTGCAGATTCAGCTCAAAGGTACGGGCCTGACGGACATATTTCGAGATATTTCTTCTTCTTGTTGTTCTTCCTCTGCACAGCTAAGCTGGAAGTGGCATTTGCAGCTCGCAATAGTGCAGAGTTATCTCAAAGAAAGGAGCCACGGTGTTTCTGTATCTCTATTATATTGGTGCGGCTTCGGAACTTTTAAATATCTCGATATATCTCGAAAACTACGCTTCTGATCAAAAAATATCAAAGAACATAAATTGTAGGAAACATAATTCTCTACAAAAGACGTCTCTTAACATTTTGCCATAGCTCGCTTCGTTTCCGAGATATTTGCAGATATATCTCAAGGGAAGGGGCCTGACGGACATATTTCGAGATATTTCTTCTTCTTGTTGTTCTTCTTCTGCACAGCTAAGCTGGAAGTGGCATTTACAGCTCGCAATAGGGCAGAGTTATCTCAAAGAAAGGGGCCACGGTGTTTCTGTATCTCTATTATGTTGGTGCGGCTTCGGAACTTTTAAATATCTTGATATATCTCGAGAACTACGCATCTGATCAAAGAATATCATAGAACATAAAAAGTAGGAAACTTAATTCTCTACAAAAAAGGTCTCTTAACATTTTGCCATAGCTCTGTTCGTTTCCGAGATATTTGCAGATTTATCTCAAGGGAAGGGGCCTGACGGACATATTTCGAGATATTTCTTCTTCTTGTTGTTCTTCTTCTGCACAGCTAAGCTGGAAGTGGCATTTGCAGCTCGCAATAGTGCAGAGTTATCTCAAAGAAAGGGGCCACGGTGTTTCTGTATCTCTATTATGTTGGTGCGGCTTCGGAACTTTTAAATATCTCGATATATCTCGAAAACTACGCTTCTGATCAAAAAATATCGTAGAACAGAAATTGTAGGAAACATAATTCTCTACAAAAAAGGTCTCTTAACATTTTGCCATAGCTCGCTTCGTTTCCGAGATATTTGCAGATTTATCTCAAGGGAAGGGGCCTGAAGGACATATCTCGAGATATTTCTTCTTCTTGTTGTTCTTCTTCTGCACAGCGAAGCTGGAAGTGGCATTTGCAGCTCGCAATAGTGCAGAGTTATCTCAAAGAAAGGGGCCACGGTGTTTCTGTATCTCTATTATGTTGGTGCGGCTTCGGCACTTTTAAATATCTTGATATATCTCGAGAACTACGCATCTGATCAAAAAATATCATAGAACATAAATAGTAGGAAACTTAATTCTCTACAAAAAAGGTCTCTCAACATTTTGCCATAGCTCGCTTCGTTTCCGAGATATTTGCACATTTATCTCAAGGGAAGGGGCCTAACGGACATATTTCGAGATATTTCTTCTTCTTGTTGTTCTTCTTCTGCACAGCGAAGCTGGAAGTGGCATTTGCAGCTCGCAATAGTGCAGAGTTATCTCAAAGAGAGGGGCCACGGTGTTTCTGTATCTCTATTATGTTGGTGCGGCTTCGGAACTTTTAAATATCTTGATATATCTCGAGAACTACGCATCTGATCAAAAAATATCATAGAAGGTAAAAAGTAGGAAACTTAATTGTCTACAAAAAAGGTCTCTTAACATTTTGCCGTAGCTCGCTTCGTTTCCGAGATATTTGCAGATATATCTCAAGGGAAGGGGCCTGACGGACATATTTCGAGATATTTCTTCTTCTTGTTGTTCTTCTTCTGCACAGCTAAGCTGGAAGAGGCATTTGCAGCTCGCAATAGTGCAGAGTTATCTCAAAGAAAGGGGCCACGGTGTTTCTGTATCTCTATTATGTTGGTGCGGCTTCGGAACTTTTAAATATCTTGATGTATCTCGAGAACTACGCATCTGATCAAAAAATATCATACTACATCAAAAGTAGGAAACTTAATTCTCTACAAGAAAGGTCTCTAAACATTTTGCCATAGCTCGCTTCGTTTCCGAGATATTTGCAGATTTATCTCAAGGGAAGGGGCCTGACGGACATATTTCGAGATATTTCTTCTTCTTGTTGTTCTTCTTCTGCACAGCTAAGCTGGAAGTGGCATTTGCAGCTCGCAATAGTGCAGAGTTATCTCAAAGAGAGGGGCCACGGTGTTTCTGTATCTCTATTATGTTGGTGCGGCTTCGGAACTTTTAAATATCTCGATATATCTCGAAAACTACGCTTCTGATCAAAAAATATCAAAGAACATAAATTGTAGGAAACATAATTCTCTACAAAAGACGTCTCTTAAGATTTTGCCATAGCTCGCTTCGTTTCCGAGATATTTGCAGATATATCTCAAGGGAAGGGGCCTGACGGACATATTTCGAGATATTTCTTCTTCTTGTTGTTCTTCTTCTGCACAGCTAAGCTGGAAGTGGCATTTACAGCTCGCAATAGGGCAGAGTTATCTCAAAGAAAGGGGCCACGGTGTTTCTGTATCTCTATTATGTTGGTGCGGCTTCGGAACTTTTAAATATCTTGATATATCTCGAGAACTACGCATCTGATCAAAGAATATCATAGAACATAAAAAGTAGGAAACTTAATTCTCTACAAAAAAGGTCTCTTAACATTTTGCCATAGCTCTGTTCGTTTCCGAGATATTTGCAGATGTATCTCAAGGGAAGGGGCCTGACGGACATATTTCGAGATATTTCTTCTTCTTGTTGTTCTTCTTCTGCACAGCTAAGCTGGAAGTGGCATTTGCAGCTCGCAATAGTGCAGAGTTATCTCAAAGAGAGGGGCCACGGTGTTTCTGTATCTCTATTATGTTGGTGCGGCTTCGGAACTTTTAAATATCTTGATATATCTCGAGAACTACGCATCTGATCAAAAAATATCATAGAAGATAAAAAGTAGGAAACTTAATTCTCTACAAAAAAGGTCTCTTAACATTTTGCCATAGCTCGCTTCGTTTCCGAGATATTTGCAGATTTATCTCAAGGGAAGGGGCCTGACGGACATATTTCGAGATATTTCTTCTTCTTGTTGTTCTTCTTCTGCACAGCTAAGCTGGAAGTGGCATTTGCAGCTCGCAATAGTGCAGAGTTATCTCAAAGAAAGGGGCCACGGTGTTTCTGTATCTCTATTATGTTGGTGCGGTTTCGGAACTTTTAAATATCTCGATATATCTCGAAAACTACGCTTCTGATCAAAAAATATCGTAGAACATAAATTGTAGGAAACATAATTCTCTACAAAAAAGGTCTCTTAACATTTTGCCATAGCTCGCTTCGTTTCCGAGATATTTGCACATTTATCTCAAGGGAAGGGGCCTAACGGACATATTTCGAGATATTTCTTCTTCTTGTTGTTCTTCTTCTGCACAGCGAAGCTGGAAGTGGCATTTGCAGCTCGCAATAGTGCAGAGTTATCTCAAAGAAAGGGGCCACGGTGTTTCTGTATCTCTATTATGTTGGTGCGGCTTCGGAACTTTTAAATATCTCGATATATCTCGAAAACTACGCTTCTGATCAAAAAATATCATAGAACATAAATTGTAGGAAACATAATTCTCTACAAAAGACGTCTCTTAACATTTTGCCATAGCTCGCTTCGTTTCCGAGATATTTGCAGATTCAGCTCAAAGGAACGGGCCTGACGGACATATTTCGAGATATTTCTTCTTCTTGTTCTTCTTCCTCTGCACAGCTAAGCTGGAAGTGGCATTTGCAGCTCGCAATAGTGCAGAGTTATCTCAAAGAGAGGGGCCACGGTGTTTCTGTATCTCTATTATGTTGGTGCGGCTTCGGAACTTTTAAATATCTTGATATATCTCGAGAACTACGCATCTGATCAAAAAATATCATAGAAGGTAAAAAGTAGGAAACTTAATTCTCTACAAAAAAGGTCTCTTAACATTTTGCCGTAGCTCGCTTCGTTTCCGAGATATTTGCAGATATATCTCAAGGGAAGGGGCCTGACGGACATATTTCGAGATATTTCTTCTTCTTGTTGTTCTTCTTCTGCACAGCTAAGCTGGAAGTGGCATTTACAGCTCGCAATAGGGCAGAGTTATCTCAAAGAAAGGGGCCACGGTGTTTCTGTATCTCTATTATGTTGGTGCGGCTTCGGAACTTTTAAATATCTTGATATATCTCGAGAACTACGCATCTGATCAAAGAATATCATAGAACATAAAAAGTAGGAAACTTAATTCTCTACAAAAAAGGTCTCTTAACATTTTGCCATAGCTCTGTTCGTTTCCGAGATATTTGCAGATTTATCTCAAGGGAAGGGGCCTGACGGACATATTTCGAGATATTTCTTCTTCTTGTTGTTCTTCTTCTGCACAGCGAAGCTGGAAGTGGCATTTGCAGCTCGCAATAGTGCAGAGTTATCTCAAAGAAAGGGGCCACGGTGTTTCTGTATCTCTATTATGTTGGTGCGGCTTCGGAACTTTTAAATATCTTGATATATCTCGAGAACTACGCATCTGATCAAAAAATATCATAGAACATAAATAGTAGGAAACTTAATTCTCTACAAAAAAGGTCTCTCAACATTTTGCCATAGCTCGCTTCGTTTCCGAGATATTTGCACATTTATCTCAAGGGAAGGGGCCTAACGGACATATTTCGAGATATTTCTTCTTCTTGTTGTTCTTCTTCTGCACAGCGAAGCTGGAAGTGGCATTTGCAGCTCGCAATAGTGCAGAGTTATCTCAAAGAAAGGGGCCACGGTGTTTCTGTATCTCTATTATGTTGGTGCGGCTTCGGAACTTTTAAATATCTTGATATATCTCGAGAACTACGCATCTGATCAAAAAATATCATACTACATCAAAAGTAGGAAACTTAATTCTCTACAAGAAAGGTCTCTAAACATTTTGCCATAGCTCGCTTCGTTTCCGGGATATTTGCAGATTTATCTCAAGGGAAGGGGCCTGACGGACATATTTCGAGATATTTCTTCTTCTTGTTGTTCTTCTTCTGCACAGCTAAGCTGGAAGTGGCATTTGCAGCTCGCAATAGTGCAGAGTTATCTCAAAGAGAGGGGCCACGGTGTTTCTGTATCTCTATTATGTTGGTGCGGCTTCGGAACTTTTAAATATCTCGATATATCTCGAAAACTACGCTTCTGATCAAAAAATATCAAAGAACATAAATTGTGGGAAACATAATTCTCTACAAAAGACGTCTCTTAACATTTTGCCATAGCTCGCTTCGTTTCCGAGATATTTGCAGATATATCTCAAGGGAAGGGGCCTGACGGACATATTTCGAGATATTTCTTCTTCTTGTTGTTCTTCTTCTGCACAGCTAAGCTGGAAGTGTCATTTGCAGCTCGCAATAGTGCAGAGTTATCTCAAAGAAGGGGGCCACGGTGTTTCTGTATCTCTATTATGTTGGTGCGGCTTCGGAACTTTTAAATATCTTGATATATCTCGAGAACTACGCATCTGATCAAAAAATATCATAGAACATAAAAAGTAGGAAACTTAATTCTCTACAAAAAAGGTCTCTTAACATTTTGCCATAGCTCGCTTCATTTCCGAGATATTTGCAGATTTATCTCAAGGGAAGGGGCCTAACGGACATATTTCGAGATATTTCTTCTTCTTGTTGTTCTTCTTCTGCACAGCGAAGCTGGAAGTGGCATTTGCAGCTCGCAATAGTGCAGAGTTATCTCAAAGAAAGGGGCCACGGTGTTTCTGTATCTCTATTATGTTGGTGCGGCTTCGGAACTTTTAAATATCTCGATATATCTCGAAAACTACGCTTCTGATCAAAAAACATCATAGAACATAAATTGTAGGAAACATAATTCTCTACAAAAGACGTCTCTTAACATTTTGCCATAGCTCGCTTCGTTTCCGGGATATTTGCAGATTTATCTCAAGGGAAGGGGCCTGACGGACATATTTCGAGATATTTCTTCTTCTTGTTGTTCTTCTTCTGCACAGCTAAGCTGGAAGTGGCATTTGCAGCTCGCAATAGTGCAGAGTTATCTCAAAGAGAGGGGCCACGGTGTTTCTGTATCTCTATTATGTTGGTGCGGCTTCGGAACTTTTAAATATCTCGATATATCTCGAAAACTACGCTTCTGATCAAAAAATATCAAAGAACATAAATTGTGGGAAACATAATTCTCTACAAAAGACGTCTCTTAACATTTTGCCATAGCTCGCTTCGTTTCCGAGATATTTGCAGATATATCTCAAGGGAAGGGGCCTGACGGACATATTTCGAGATATTTCTTCTTCTTGTTGTTCTTCTTCTGCACAGCTAAGCTGGAAGTGTCATTTGCAGCTCGCAATAGTGCAGAGTTATCTCAAAGAAGGGGGCCACGGTGTTTCTGTATCTCTATTATGTTGGTGCGGCTTCGGAACTTTTAAATATCTTGATATATCTCGAGAACTACGCATCTGATCAAAAAATATCATAGAACATAAAAAGTAGGAAACTTAATTCTCTACAAAAAAGGTCTCTTAACATTTTGCCATAGCTCGCTTCATTTCCGAGATATTTGCAGATTTATCTCAAGGGAAGGGGCCTAACGGACATATTTCGAGATATTTCTTCTTCTTGTTGTTCTTCTTCTGCACAGCGAAGCTGGAAGTGGCATTTGCAGCTCGCAATAGTGCAGAGTTATCTCAAAGAAAGGGGCCACGGTGTTTCTGTATCTCTATTATGTTGGTGCGGCTTCGGAACTTTTAAATATCTCGATATATCTCGAAAACTACGCTTCTGATCAAAAAACATCATAGAACATAAATTGTAGGAAACATAATTCTCTACAAAAGACGTCTCTTAACATTTTGCCATAGCTCGCTTCGTTTCCGGGATATTTGCAGATTTATCTCAAGGGAAGGGGCCTGACGGACATATTTCGAGATATTTCTTCTTCTTGTTGTTCTTCTTCTGCACAGCTAAGCTGGAAGTGGCATTTGCAGCTCGCAATAGTGCAGAGTTATCTCAAAGAGAGGGGCCACGGTGTTTCTGTATCTCTATTATGTTGGTGCGGCTTCGGAACTTTTAAATATCTCGATATATCTCGAAAACTACGCTTCTGATCAAAAAATATCAAAGAACATAAATTGTGGGAAACATAATTCTCTACAAAAGACGTCTCTTAACATTTTGCCATAGCTCGCTTCGTTTCCGAGATATTTGCAGATATATCTCAAGGGAAGGGGCCTGACGGACATATTTCGAGATATTTCTTCTTCTTGTTGTTCTTCTTCTGCACAGCTAAGCTGGAAGTGTCATTTGCAGCTCGCAATAGTGCAGAGTTATCTCAAAGAAGGGGGCCACGGTGTTTCTGTATCTCTATTATGTTGGTGCGGCTTCGGAACTTTTAAATATCTTGATATATCTCGAGAACTACGCATCTGATCAAAAAATATCATAGAACATAAAAAGTAGGAAACTTAATTCTCTACAAAAAAGGTCTCTTAACATTTTGCCATAGCTCGCTTCATTTCCGAGATATTTGCAGATTTATCTCAAGGGAAGGGGCCTAACGGACATATTTCGAGATATTTCTTCTTCTTGTTGTTCTTCTTCTGCACAGCGAAGCTGGAAGTGGCATTTGCAGCTCGCAATAGTGCAGAGTTATCTCAAAGAAAGGGGCCACGGTGTTTCTGTATCTCTATTATGTTGGTGCGGCTTCGGAACTTTTAAATATCTCGATATATCTCGAAAACTACGCTTCTGATCAAAAAACATCATAGAACATAAATTGTAGGAAACATAATTCTCTACAAAAGACGTCTCTTAACATTTTGCCATAGCTCGCTTCGTTTCCGAGATATTTGCAGATTCAGCTCAAAGGAACGGGCCTGACGGACATATTTCGAGATATTTCTTCTTCTTGTTGTTCTTCCTCTGCACAGCTAAGCTGGAAGTGGCATTTGCAGCTCGCAATAGTGCAGAGTTATCTCAAAGAGAGGGGCCACGGTGTTTCTGTATCTCTATTATGTTGGTGCGGCTTCGGAACTTTTAAATATCTTGATATATCTCGAGAACTACGCATCTGATCAAAAAATATCATACTACATCAAAAGTAGGAAACTTAATTCTCTACAAAAAAGGTCTCTTAACATTTTGCCATAGCTCGCTTCGTTTCCGAGATATTTGCAGATTCAGCTCAAAGGTACGGGCCTGACGGACATATTTCGAGATATTTCTTCTTCTTCTTGTTCTTCTCCTGCACAGCTAAGCTGGAAGTGACATTTGCAGCTCGCAGTAGTGCAGAGTTATCTCAAAGAAAGAGGCCACGGTGTTTCTGTACCTCTATTATGTTGGTGCAGCTTCGGAACTGTTAAATATCTTGATATATCTCGAGAACTACGCATCCGATCAAAAAATATCATAGAACATAAAAAGTAGGAAACTTAATTCTCTACAAAAAAGGTCTCTTAACATTTTGCCATAGCTCGCTTCGTTTCCGAGATATTTGCAGATTTATCTCAAGGGAAGGGGCCTGACGGACATATTTCGAGATATTTCTTCTTCTTGTTATTCTTCTTCTGCACAGCTAAACTGGAAGTGGCATTTCCAGCTCGCAATAGTGCAGAGTTATCTCAAAGAAAGGGGCCACGGTGTTCCTGTATCTCTATTATGTTGGTGCGGCTTCGGAACTATAAAATATCTTGATATATCTCGAGAACTACGCATCTGATCAAAAAATATCATAGAACGTAAAAAGTAGGAAACTTAATTCTCTACAAATAAAGTCTCTAAACATTTTGCCATAGCTCGCTTCGTTTCCGAGATATTTGCAGATTTATCTCAAGGGAAGGGGCCTGACGGACATATTTCGAGATATTTCTTCTTCTAGTTGTTCTTCTTCTGCACAGCTAAGCTGGAAGTGGCATTTGCAGCTCGCAATAGTGCAGAGTTATCTCAAAGAAAGGGGCCACGGTGGTTCTGTATCTCTATTATGTTGGTGCGGCTTCGGAACTTTTAAATATCTTGATATATCTCGAGAACAACGCATCTGGTCAAAAAATATCATAGAACATAAAAAGTAGGAAACTTAATTCTCTACCAAAAAGGTCTCTTAACATTTTGCCATAGCTCGCTTCGTTTCCGAGATATATGCAGATTTATCTCAAGGGAAGGGGCCTGACGGACATATTTGGAGATATTTCTTCTTCTTGTTGTTCTTCTTCTGCACAGCTAAACTGGAAGTGGCATTTCCAGCTCGCAATAGTGCAGAGTTATCTCAAAGAAAGGGGCCACGGTGATTCTGTATCTCTATTATGTTGGTGCGGCTTCGGAACTTTTAAATATCTTGATATATCTCGAGAACTACGCATCTGATCAAAAAATATCATAGAACATAAAAAGTAGGAAACTTAATTCTCTACAAAAAAGGTCTCTTAACATTTTGCAATAGCTCGCTTCGTTTCCGAGATATTTGCAGATTTATCTCAAGGGAAGGGGCCTGACGGACATATTTCGAGATATTTCTTCTTCTTGTTGTTCTTCTTCTGCACAGCTAAGCTGGAAGTGGCATTTGCAGCTCGCAATCGTGCAGAGTTATCTCAAAGAAAGGGGCCACGGTGTTTCTGTATCTCTATTATGTTGGTGCGGCTTCGGAACTTTTAAATATCTTGATATATCTCGAGAACTACGCATCTGATCAAAAAATTTCATAGAACATAAAAAGTAGGAAACTTAATTCTCTACAAAAAAGGTCTCTTAACATTTTGCCATAGCTCGCTTCGTTTCCGAGATATTTGCAGATTTATCTCAAGGGAAGGGGCCTGACGGACATATTTCGAGATATTTCTTCTTCTTGTTGTTCTTCTTCTGCACAGCTAAGCTGGAAGTGGCATTTGCAGCTCGCAATAGTGCAGAGTTATCTCAAAGAAAGGGGCCACGGTGATTCTGTATCTCTATTATGTTGGTGCGGCTTCGGAACTTTTAAATATCTTGATATATCTCGAGAACTACGCATCTGATCAAAAAATATCATAGAACATAAAAAGTAGGAAACTTAATTCTCTACAAAAAAGGTCTCTTAACATTTTGCCATAGCTCGCTTCGTTTCCGAGATATTTGCAGATTTATCTCAAGGGAAGGGGCCTGACGGACATATTTCGAGATATTTCTTCTTCTTGTTGTTCTTCTTCTGCACAGCTAAGCTGGAAGTGGCATTTGCAGCTCGCAATAGTGCAGAGTTATCTCAAAGAAAGGGGCCACGGTGATTCTGTATCTCTATTATGTTGGTGCGGCTTCGGAACTTTTAAATATCTTGATATATCTCGAGAACTACGCATCTGATCAAAACATATCATAGAACATAAAAAGTAGGAAGCTTAATTCTCTACAAAAAAGGTCTCTTAACATTTTGCCATAGCTCGCTTCGTTTCCGAAATATTTGCAGATTTATCTCAAGGGAAGGGGCCTGACGGACATATTTCGAGATATTTCTTCTTCTTGTTGTTCTTCTTCTGCACAGCTAAGCTGGAAGTGGCATTTGCAGGTCGCAATAGTGCAGAGTTATCTCAAAGAAAGGGGCCACGGTGTTTCTGTATCTCTATTATGTTGGTGCGGCTTCGGATCTTTTAAATATCTCGATATATCACGAAAACTACGCTTCTGATCAAAAAATATCATAGAACATAAATTATAGGAAACATAATTCTCTACAAAAAACGTCTCTTAATATTTTGCCATAGCTCGCTTCGTTTCCGAGATATTTGCAGATTTATCTCAAGGGAAGGGGCCTGACGGACCTATTTCGAGATATTTATTCTTCTTCTTGTTCTTCTCCTGCACAGCTAAGCTGGAAGTGACATTTGCAGCTCGCAGTAGTGCAGAGTTATCTCAAAGAAAGAGGCCACGGTGTTTCTGTACCTCTATTATGTTGGTGCAGCTTCGGAACTTTTAAATATCTTGATATATCTCGAGAACTACGCATCTGATCAAAAAATATCATAGAACAAAAAGAGTAGGAAACTTAATTCTCTACAAAAAAGGTCTCTTAACATTTTGCCATAGCTCGCTTCGTTTCCGAGATATTTGCAGATTTATCTCAAGGGAAGGGGCCTGACGGACATATTTCGAGATATTTCTTCTTCTTGTTGTTCTTCTTCTGCACAGCTAAGCTGGAAGTGGCATTTGCAGCTCGCAATAGTGCAGAGTTATCTCAGAGATCGAGGCCACGGTGTTTCTGTACCTCTATTATGTTGGCGCAGCTTCGGAACTTTTAAATATCTTGATATATCTCGAGAACTACGCATCTGATCAAAAAATATCATAGAACATAAAAAGTAGGAAACTTAATTCTCTACAAAAAAGGTCTCTCAACATTTTGCCATAGCTCGCTTCGTTTCCGAGATATTTGCAGATTTATCTCAAGGGAAGGGGCCTGACGGACATATTTCGAGATATTTCTTCTTCTTGTTGTTCTTCTTCTGCACAGCTAAGCTGGAAGTGGCATTTGCAGCTCGCAATAGTGCAGAGTTATCTCAAAGAAAGGGGCCACGGTGTTTCTGTACCTCTATTATGTTGGTGCAGCTTCGGAACTCTTAAATATCTTGATATATCTCGAGAACTACGCATCTGATCAAAAAATATCATAGAACATGAAAAGTAGGAAACTTAATTCTCTACAAAAAAGGTATCTCAACATTTTGCCATAGCTCGCTTCGATTCCGAGATATTTGCAGATTTATCTCAAGGGAAGGGGCCTGGCGGACCTATTTCGAGATATTTCTTCTTCTTCTTGTTCTTCTCCTGCACAGCTAAGCTGGAAGTGACATTTGCAGCTCGCAGTAGTGCAGAGTTATCTCAAAGAAAGAGGCCACGGTGTTTCTGTACCTCTATTATGTTGGTGCAGCTTCGGAACTGTTAAATATCTTGATATATCTCGAGAACTACGCATCTGATCAAAAAATATCATAGAACATAAAAAGTAGGAAACTTAATTCTCTACAAAAAAGGTCTCTTAACATTTTGCCATAGCTCGCTTCGTTTCCGAGATATTTGCAGATTTATCTCAAGGGAAGGGGCCTGACGGACATATTTCGAGATATTTCTTCTTCTTGTTGTTCTTCTTCTGCACAGCTAAACTGGAAGTGGCATTTCCAGCTCGCAATAGTGCAGAGTTATCTCAAAGAAAGGGGCCACGGTGTTCCTGTATCTCTATTATGTTGGTGCGGCTTCGGAACTATAAAATATCTTGATATATCTCGAGAACTACGCATCTGATCAAAAAATATCATAGAACGTAAAAAGTAGGAAACTTAATTCTCTACAAATAAAGTCTCTAAACATTTTGCCATAGCTCGCTTCGTTTCCGAGATATTTGCAGATTTATCTCAAGGGAAGGGGCCTGACGGACATATTTCGAGATATTTCTTCTTCTAGTTGTTCTTCTTCTGCACAGCTAAGCTGGAAGTGGCATTTGCAGCTCGCAATAGTGCAGAGTTATCTCAAAGAAAGGGGCCACGGTGTTTCTGTATCTCTATTATGTTGGTGCGGCTTCGGAACTTTTAAATATCTTGATATATCTCGAGAACAACGCATCTGGTCAAAAAATATCATAGAACATAAAAAGTAGGAAACTTAATTCTCTACCAAAAAGGTCTCTTAACATTTTGCCATAGCTCGCTTCGTTTCCGAGATATATGCAGATTTATCTCAAGGGAAGGGGCCTGACGGACATATTTCGAGATATTTCTTCTTCTTGTTGTTCTTCTTCTGCACAGCTAAGCTGGAAGTGGCATTTGCAGCTCGCAATAGTGCAGAGTTATATCAAAGAAAGGGGCCACGGTGATTCTGTATCTCTATTATGTTGGTGCGGCTTCGGAACTTTCAAATATCTCGATATATCTCGAAAACTACGCTTCTGATCAAAAAATATCATAGAACATAAATTGTAGGAAACATAATTCTCTACAAAAAAGGTCGCTTAACATTTTGCCATAGCTCGCTTCGTTTCCGAGATATTTGCAGATTTATCTCGAGGGAAGGGGCCTGACGGACATATTTCGAGATATTTCTTCTTCTTGTTGTTCTTCTTCTGCACAGCTAAACTGGAAGTGCCATTTCCAGCTCGCAATAGCGCAGAGTTATCTCAAAGAAAGGGGCCACGGTGTTTCTGTATCTCTATTATGTTGGTGCGGCTTCGGAACTTTTAAATATCTTGATACATCTCGAGAACTACGCATCTGATCAAAAAATATCATAGAACATGAAAAGTAGGAAACTTAATTCTCTACAAAAAAGGTCTCTTCACATTTTGCCATAGCTCGCTTCGTTTACGAGATATTTGCAGATTTATCTCAAGGGAAGAGGCCTGACGGACATATTTCGAGATATTTCTTCTTCTTGTTGTTCTTCTTCTGCACAGCTAAGCTGGAAGTGGCATTTGCAGCTCGCAATAGTGCAGAGTTATCTCAAAGAAAGGGGCCACGGTGATTCTGTATCTCTATTATGTTGGTGCGGCTTCGGAACTTTTAAATATCTTGATATATCTCGAGAACTACGCATCTGATCAAAAAATATCATAGAATATAAAAAGTAGGAAACTTAATTCTCTACAAAAAAGATCTCTTAACATTTTGCCATAGCTCGCTTCGTTTCCGAGATATTTGCAGATTTATCTCAAGGGAAGGGGCCTGACGGACATATTTGGAGATATTTCTTCTTCTTGTTGTTCTTCTTCTGCACAGCTAACCTGGAAGTGGCATTTCCAGCTCGCAATAGTGCAGAGTTATCTCAAAGAAAGGGGCCACGGTGATTCTGTATCTCTATTATGTTGGTGCGGCTTCGGAACTTTTAAATATCTTGATATATCTCTAGAACTACGCATCTGATCAAAAAATATCATAGAACATAAAAAGTAGGAAACTTAATTCTCTACAAAAAAGGTATCTTAACATTTTGCAATAGCTCGCTTCGTTTCCGAGATATTTGCAGATTTATCTCAAGGGAAGGGGCCTGACGGACATATTTCGAGATATTTCTTCTTCTTGTTGTTCTTCTTCTGCACAGCTAAGCTGGAAGTGGCATTTGCAGCTCGCAATCGTGCAGAGTTATCTCAAAGAAAGGGGCCACGGTGTTTCTGTATCTCTATTATGTTGGTGCGGCTTCGGAACTTTTAAATATCTTGATATATCTCGAGAACTACGCATCTGATCAAAAAATTTCATAGAACATAAAAAGTAGGAAACTTAATTCTCTACAAAAAAGGTCTCTTAACATTTTGCCATAGCTCGCTTCGTTTCCGAGATATTTGCAGATTTATCTCAAGGGAAGGGGCCTGACGGACATATTTCGAGATATTTCTTCTTCTAGTTGTTCTTCTTCTGCACAGCTAAGCTGGAAGTGGCATTTGCAGCTCGCAATAGTGCAGAGTTATCTCAAAGAAAGGGGCCACGGTGTTTCTGTATCTCTATTATGTTGGTGCGGCTTCGGAACTTTTAAATATCTTGATATATCTCGAGAACAACGCATCTGGTCAAAAAATATCATAGAACATAAAAAGTAGGAAACTTAATTCTCTACCAAAAAGGTCTCTTAACATTTTGCCATAGCTCGCTTCGTTTCCGAGATATATGCAGATTTATCTCAAGGGAAGGGGCCTGACGGACATATTTCGAGATATTTCTTCTTCTTGTTGTTCTTCTTCTGCACAGCTAAGCTGGAAGTGGCATTTGCAGCTCGCAATAGTGCAGAGTTATATCAAAGAAAGGGGCCACGGTGATTCTGTATCTCTATTATGTTGGTGCGGCTTCGGAACTTTCAAATATCTCGATATATCTCGAAAACTACGCTTCTGATCAAAAAATATCATAGAACATAAATTGTAGGAAACATAATTCTCTACAAAAAAGGTCGCTTAACATTTTGCCATAGCTCGCTTCGTTTCCGAGATATTTGCAGATTTATCTCGAGGGAAGGGGCCTGACGGACATATTTCGAGATATTTCTTCTTCTTGTTGTTCTTCTTCTGCACAGCTAAACTGGAAGTGCCATTTCCAGCTCGCAATAGCGCAGAGTTATCTCAAAGAAAGGGGCCACGGTGTTTCTGTATCTCTATTATGTTGGTGCGGCTTCGGAACTTTTAAATATCTTGATACATCTCGAGAACTACGCATCTGATCAAAAAATATCATAGAACATGAAAAGTAGGAAACTTAATTCTCTACAAAAAAGGTCTCTTCACATTTTGCCATAGCTCGCTTCGTTTACGAGATATTTGCAGATTTATCTCAAGGGAAGAGGCCTGACGGACATATTTCGAGATATTTCTTCTTCTTGTTGTTCTTCTTCTGCACAGCTAAGCTGGAAGTGGCATTTGCAGCTCGCAATAGTGCAGAGTTATCTCAAAGAAAGGGGCCACGGTGATTCTGTATCTCTATTATGTTGGTGCGGCTTCGGAACTTTTAAATATCTTGATATATCTCGAGAACTACGCATCTGATCAAAAAATATCATAGAATATAAAAAGTAGGAAACTTAATTCTCTACAAAAAAGATCTCTTAACATTTTGCCATAGCTCGCTTCGTTTCCGAGATATTTGCAGATTTATCTCAAGGGAAGGGGCCTGACGGACATATTTGGAGATATTTCTTCTTCTTGTTGTTCTTCTTCTGCACAGCTAACCTGGAAGTGGCATTTCCAGCTCGCAATAGTGCAGAGTTATCTCAAAGAAAGGGGCCACGGTGATTCTGTATCTCTATTATGTTGGTGCGGCTTCGGAACTTTTAAATATCTTGATATATCTCTAGAACTACGCATCTGATCAAAAAATATCATAGAACATAAAAAGTAGGAAACTTAATTCTCTACAAAAAAGGTATCTTAACATTTTGCAATAGCTCGCTTCGTTTCCGAGATATTTGCAGATTTATCTCAAGGGAAGGGGCCTGACGGACATATTTCGAGATATTTCTTCTTCTTGTTGTTCTTCTTCTGCACAGCTAAGCTGGAAGTGGCATTTGCAGCTCGCAATCGTGCAGAGTTATCTCAAAGAAAGGGGCCACGGTGTTTCTGTATCTCTATTATGTTGGTGCGGCTTCGGAACTTTTAAATATCTTGATATATCTCGAGAACTACGCATCTGATCAAAAAATTTCATAGAACATAAAAAGTAGGAAACTTAATTCTCTACAAAAAAGGTCTCTTAACATTTTGCCATAGCTCGCTTCCTTTCCGAGATATTTGCAGATTTATCTCAAGGGAAGGGGCCTGACGGACATATTTCGAGATATTTCTTCTTCTTGTTGTTCTTCTTCTGCACAGCTAAGCTGGAAGTGGCATTTCCAGCTCGCAATAGTGCAGAGTTATCTCAAAGAAAGGGGCCACGGTGATTCTGTATCTCTATTATGTTGGTGCGGCTTCGGAACTTTTAAATATCTTGATATATCTCTAGAACTACGCATCTGATCAAAAAATATCATAGAACATAAAAAGTAGGAAACTTAATTCTCTACAAAAAAGGTATCTTAACATTTTGCAATAGCTCGCTTCGTTTCCGAGATATTTGCAGATTTATCTCAAGGGAAGGGGCCTGACGGACATATTTCGAGATATTTCTTCTTCTTGTTGTTCTTCTTCTGCACAGCTAAGCTGGAAGTGGCATTTGCAGCTCGCAATCGTGCAGAGTTATCTCAAAGAAAGGGGCCACGGTGTTTCTGTATCTCTATTATGTTGGTGCGGCTTCGGAACTTTTAAATATCTTGATATATCTCGAGAACTACGCATCTGATCAAAAAATTTCATAGAACATAAAAAGTAGGAAACTTAATTCTCTACAAAAAAGGTCTCTTAACATTTTGCCATAGCTCGCTTCCTTTCCGAGATATTTGCAGATTTATCTCAAGGGAAGGGGCCTGACGGACATATTTCGAGATATTTCTTCTTCTTGTTGTTCTTCTTCTGCACAGCTAAGCTGGAAGTGGCATTTGCGGCTCGCACTAGTGCACAGTTATCTCAAAGAAAGGGGCCACGGTGTTTCTGTATCTCTATTATGTTGGTGCGTCTTCGGAACTTTTAAATATCTCGATATATCTCGAAAACTACGCTTCTGATCAAAAAATATCATAGAACATAAATTGTAGGAAACATAATTCTCTACAAAAAACGTCTCTTAACATTTTGCCATAGCTCGCTTCGTTTCCGAGATATTTGCAGATTCAGCTCAAAGGAACTGGCCTGACGGACATATTTCGAGATATTTCTTCTTCTTGTTGTTCTTCTTCTGCACAGCTAAGCTGGAAGTGGCATTTGCGGCTCGCACTAGTGCACAGTTATCTCAAAGAAAGGGGCCACGGTGTTTCTGTATCTCTATTATGTTGGTGCGTCTTCGGAACTTTTAAATATCTCGATATATCTCGAAAACTACGCTTCTGATCAAAAAATATCATAGAACATAAATTGTAGGAAACTTAATTCTCTACAAAAAAGGTCTCTTAACATTTTGCCATAGCTCTCTTCGTTTCCGAGATATTTGCAGATTTATCTCAAGGGAAGGGGCCTGACGGACATATTTCGAGATATTTCTTCTTCTTGTTGTTCTTCTTCTGCACAGCTAAGCTGGAAGTGGCATTTGCAGCTCGCACTAGTGCAGAGTTATCTCAAAGAAAGGGGCCACGGTGTTTCTGTATCTCTATTATGTTGGTGCGGCTTCGGAACTTTTAAATATCTCGATATATCTCGAAAACTACGCTTCTGATCAAAAAATATCATAGAACATAAATTGTAGGAAACATAATTCTCTACAAAAAAGGTCTGTTAACATTTTGCCATAGCTCGCTTCGTTTCCGAGATATTTGCAGATATATCTCAAGGGAAGGGGCCTGACGGACATATTTCGAGATATTTCTTCTTCTTGTTGTTCTTCTTCTGCACAGCTAAGCTGGAAGTGGCATTTACAGCTCGCAATAGTGCAGAGTTATCTCACAGAAAGGGGCCACGGTGTTTCTGTATCTCTATTATGTTGGTGCGGCTTCGGAACTTTTAAATATCTTGATATATCTCGAGAACTACGCATCTGATCAAAAAATATCATAGAAGATAAAAAGTAGGAAACTTAATTCTCTACAAAAAAGGTCTCTTAACATTTCGCCATAGCTCGCTTCGTTTCCGAGATATTTGCAGATTTATCTCAAGGGAAGGGGCCTGTCGGACATATTTCGAGACATTTCTTCTTCTTGTTGTTCTTCTTCTGCACAGCTAAGCTGGAAGTGGCATTTGCAGCTCGCACTAGTGCAGAGTTATCTCAAAGAAAGGGGCCACGGTGTTTCTGTATCTCTATTATGTTGGTGCTTCTTCGGAACTTTTAAATATCTCGATATATCTCGAAAACTACGCTTCTGATCAAAAAATATCATAGAACATAAATTGTAGGAAACAGAATTCTCTACAAAAAAGGTCTCTTAACATTTTGCCATAGCTCGCTTCGTTTCCGAGATATTTGCAGATATATCTCAAGGTAAGGGGCCTGACGGACATATTTCGAGATATTTCTTCTTCTTGTTGTTCTTCCTCTGCACAGCTAAGCTGGAAGTGGCATTTGCAGCTCGCAATAGTGCAGAGTTATCTCAAAGAAAGGGGCCGCGGTGTTTCTGTATCTCTATTATGTTGGTGCGGCTTCGGAACTTTTAAATATCTTGATATATCTCGAGAACTACGCATCAGATCAAAAAATATCATAGAACATAAAAAGTAGGAAACTTAATTCTCTACAAAAAACGTCTCTTAACATTTTGCCATAGCTCTCTTCGTTTCCGAGATATTTGCAGATTTATCTCAAGGGAAGGGGCCTGACGGACATATTTCGAGATATTTCTTCTTCTTGTTGTTCTTCTTCTGCACAGCTAAGCTGGAAGTGGCATTTGCGGCTCGCACTAGTGCACAGTTATCTCAAAGAAAGGGGCCACGGTGTTTCTGTATCTCTATTATGTTGGTGCGGCTTCGGAACTTTTAAATATCTTGATATATCTCGAGAACTACGCGTCTGATCAAAAAATATCATAGAACATAAAAAGTAGGATCCTTAATTCTCTACAAAAACGGTCTCTTAACATTTTGCCATAGCTCGCTTCGTTTCCGAGATATTTGCAGATATATCTCAAGGGAAGGGGCCTGACGGACATATTTCGAGATATTTCTTCTTCTTGTTGTTCTTCTTCTGCACAGCTAAGCTGGAAGTGGCATTTGCAGCTCGCAATAGTGCAGAGTTATCTCAAAGAAAGGGGCCACGGTGTTTCTGTATCTCTATTATGTTGGTGCGGCTTCGGAACTTTTAAATATCTTGATATATCTCGAGAACTACGCGTCTGATCAAAAAATATCATAGAACATAAAAAGCAGGAACCTTAATTCTCTACAAAAACGGTCTCTTAACATTTTGCCATAGCTCGCTTCGTTTCCGAGATATTTGCAGATATATCTCAAGGGAAGGGGCCTGACGGACATATTTCGAGATATTTCTTCTTCTTGTTGTTCTTCTTCTGCACAGCTAAGCTGGAAGTGGCATTTGCGGCTCGCACTAGTGCACAGTTATCTCAAAGAAAGGGGCCACGGTGTTTCTGTATCTCTATTATGTTGGTGCGTCTTCGGAACTTTTAAATATCTCGATATATCTCGAAAACTACGCTTCTGATCAAAAAATATCATAGAACATAAATTGTAGGAAACATAATTCTCTACAAAAAAGGTCTCTTAACATTTTGCCATAGCTCGCTTGGTTTCCGAGATATTTGCAGATTCAGCTCAAAGGAACTGGCCTGACGGACATATTTCGAGATATTTCTTCTTCTTGTTGTTCTTCTTCTGCACAGCTAAGCTGGAAGTGGCATTTACAGCTCGCAATAGTGCAGAGTTATCTCAAAGAAAGGGGCCACGGTGTTTCTGTATCTCTATTATGTTGGTGCGGTTTCGGAACTTTTAAATATCTTGATATATCTCGAGAACTACGCATCTGATCAAAAAATATCATAGAACATAAAAAGTAGGAAACTTAATTCTCTACAAAAGAGGTCTCTCAACATTTTGCCATAGCTCGCTTCGTTTCCGAGATATTTGCACATTTATCTCAAGGGAAGGGGCCTAACGGACATATTTCGAGATATTTCTTCTTTTTGTTGTTCTTCTTCTGCACAGCTAAGCTGGAAGTGGCATTTGCGGCTCGCACTAGTGCAGAGTTATCTCAAAGAGAGGGGCCACGGTGTTTCTGTATCTCTATTATGTTGGTGCGGCTTCGGAACTTTTAAATATCTTGATATATCTCGAGAACTACGCATCTGATCAAAAAATATCATAGAAGATAAAAAGTAGGAAACTTAATTCTCTACAAAAAAGGTCTCTTAACATTTTGCCATAGCTCGCTTCGTTTCCGAGATATTTGCATATCTATCTCAAGGGAAGGGGCCTGACGGACATATTTCGAGATATTTCTTCTTCTTGTTGTTCTTCTTCTGCACAGCGAAGCTGGAAGTGGCATCTGCAGCTCGCAATAGTGCAGAGTTATCTCAAAGAAAGGGGCCACGGTGTTTCTGTATCTCTATTATGTTGGTGCGGCTTCGGAACTTTTAAATATCTTGATATATCTCGAGAGCTACGCATCTGATCAAAAAATATCATAGAACATAAATAGTAGGAAACTTAATTCTCTACAAAAAAGGTCTCTCAACATTTTGCCATAGCTCGCTTCGTTTCCGAGATATTTGCACATTTATCTCAAGGGAAGGGGCCTAACGGACATATTTCGAGATATTTCTTCTTCTTGTTGTTCTTCTTCTGCACAGCTAAGCTGGAAGTGGCATTTACAGCTCGCAATAGTGCAGAGTTATCTCAAAGAAAGGGGCCACGGTGTTTCTGTATCTCTAATATGTTGGTGCGGTTTCGGAACTTTTAAATATCTTGATATATCTCGAGAACTACGCATCTGATCAAAAAATATCATAGAACATAAAAAGTAGGAAACTTAATTCTCTACAAAAAAGGTCTCTTAACATTTTGCCATAGCTCACTTCGTTTCCGAGATATTTGCAGATTTATCTCAAGGGAAGGGGCCTGACGGACATATTTCGAGAAGCTTCTTCTTCTTGTTGTTCTTCTTCTGCACAGCTAAGCTGGAAGTGGCATTTGCAGCTCGCAATAGTGCAGAGTTATCTCAAAGAGAGGGGCCACGGTGTTTCTGTATCTCTATTATGTTGGTGCGGCTTCGGAACTTTTAAATATCTTGATATATCTCGAGAACTACGCATCTGATCAAAAAATATCATAGAAGATAAAAAGTAGGAAACTTAATTCTCTACAAAAAAGGTCTCTTAACATTTTGCCATAGCTCGCTTCGTTTCCGAGATATTTGCATATCTATCTCAAGGGAAGGGGCCTGACGGACATATTTCGAGATATTTCTTCTTCTTGTTGTTCTTCTTCTGCACAGCTAAGCTGGAAGTGGCATTTGCGGCTCGCACTAGTGCAGAGTTATCTCAAAGAAAGGGGCCACGGTGTTTCTGTATCTCTATTATGTTGGTGCGGCTTCGGAACTTTTAAATATCTTGATATATCTCGAGAACTACGCATCTGATCAAAAAATATCACAGAACATGAAAAGTAGGAAACTTAATTCTCTACAAAAAAGGTCTCTTAACATTTTGCCATAGCTCTCTTCGTTTCCGAGATATTTGCAGATTTATCTCAAGGGAAGGGGCCTGACGGACATATTTCGAGATATTGCTTCTTCTTGTTGTTCTTCTTCTGCACAGCTAAGCTCGAAGTGGCATTTGCAGCTCGCAATAGTGCAGAGTTATCTCACAGAAAGGGGCCACGGTATTTCTGTATCTCTATTATGTTGGTGCGGCTTCGGAACTTTTAAATATCTTGATATATCTCGAGAACTACGCATCTGATCAAAAAATATCATAGAACATAAAAAGTAGCAAACTTAATTCTCTACAAAAAAGGTCTCTTAACATTTTGCCATAGCTCGCTTCGTTTCCGAGATATTTGCAGATATATCTCAAGGGAAGGGGCCTGACGGACATATTTCGAGATATTTCTTCTTCTTGTTGTTCTTCCTCTGCACAGCTAAGCTGGAAGTGGCATTTGCAGCTCGCAATAGTGCAGAGTTATCTCAAAGAAAGGGGCCACGGTGTTTCTGTATCTCTATTATGTTGGTGCGGTTTCGGAACTTTTAAATATCTTGATATATCTCGAGAACTACGCATCTGATCAAAAAATATCATAGAACATAAAAAGTAGGAAACTTAATTCTCTACAAAAGAGGTCTCTCAACATTTTGCCATAGCTCGCTTCGTTTCCGAGATATTTGCACATTTATCTCAAGGGAAGGGGCCTAACGGACATATTTCGAGATATTTCTTCTTTTTGTTGTTCTTCTTCTGCACAGCTAAGCTGGAAGTGGCATTTGCGGCTCGCACTAGTGCAGAGTTATCTCAAAGAGAGGGGCCACGGTGTTTCTGTATCTCTATTATGTTGGTGCGGCTTCGGAACTTTTAAATATCTTGATATATCTCGAGAACTACGCATCTGATCAAAAAATATCATAGAAGATAAAAAGTAGGAAACTTAATTCTCTACAAAAAAGGTCTCTTAACATTTTGCCATAGCTCGCTTCGTTTCCGAGATATTTGCATATCTATCTCAAGGGAAGGGGCCTGACGGACATATTTCGAGATATTTCTTCTTCTTGTTGTTCTTCTTCTGCACAGCGAAGCTGGAAGTGGCATCTGCAGCTCGCAATAGTGCAGAGTTATCTCAAAGAAAGGGGCCACGGTGTTTCTGTATCTCTATTATGTTGGTGCGGCTTCGGAACTTTTAAATATCTTGATATATCTCGAGAGCTACGCATCTGATCAAAAAATATCATAGAACATAAATAGTAGGAAACTTAATTCTCTACAAAAAAGGTCTCTCAACATTTTGCCATAGCTCGCTTCGTTTCCGAGATATTTGCACATTTATCTCAAGGGAAGGGGCCTAACGGACATATTTCGAGATATTTCTTCTTCTTGTTGTTCTTCTTCTGCACAGCTAAGCTGGAAGTGGCATTTACAGCTCGCAATAGTGCAGAGTTATCTCAAAGAAAGGGGCCACGGTGTTTCTGTATCTCTAATATGTTGGTGCGGTTTCGGAACTTTTAAATATCTTGATATATCTCGAGAACTACGCATCTGATCAAAAAATATCATAGAACATAAAAAGTAGGAAACTTAATTCTCTACAAAAAAGGTCTCTTAACATTTTGCCATAGCTCGCTTCGTTTCCGAGATATTTGCAGATTTATCTCAAGGGAAGGGGCCTGACGGACATATTTCGAGAAGCTTCTTCTTCTTGTTGTTCTTCTTCTGCACAGCTAAGCTGGAAGTGGCATTTGCAGCTCGCAATAGTGCAGAGTTATCTCAAAGAGAGGGGCCACGGTGTTTCTGTATCTCTATTATGTTGGTGCGGCTTCGGAACTTTTAAATATCTTGATATATCTCGAGAACTACGCATCTGATCAAAAAATATCATAGAAGATAAAAAGTAGGAAACTTAATTCTCTACAAAAAAGGTCTCTTAACATTTTGCCATAGCTCGCTTCGTTTCCGAGATATTTGCATATCTATCTCAAGGGAAGGGGCCTGACGGACATATTTCGAGATATTTCTTCTTCTTGTTGTTCTTCTTCTGCACAGCTAAGCTGGAAGTGGCATTTGCGGCTCGCACTAGTGCAGAGTTATCTCAAAGAAAGGGGCCACGGTGTTTCTGTATCTCTATTATGTTGGTGCGGCTTCGGAACTTTTAAATATCTTGATATATCTCGAGAACTACGCATCTGATCAAAAAATATCACAGAACATGAAAAGTAGGAAACTTAATTCTCTACAAAAAAGGTCTCTTAACATTTTGCCATAGCTCTCTTCGTTTCCGAGATATTTGCAGATTTATCTCAAGGGAAGGGGCCTGACGGACATATTTCGAGATATTGCTTCTTCTTGTTGTTCTTCTTCTGCACAGCTAAGCTCGAAGTGGCATTTGCAGCTCGCAATAGTGCAGAGTTATCTCACAGAAAGGGGCCACGGTATTTCTGTATCTCTATTATGTTGGTGCGGCTTCGGAACTTTTAAATATCTTGATATATCTCGAGAACTACGCATCTGATCAAAAAATATCATAGAACATAAAAAGTAGCAAACTTAATTCTCTACAAAAAAGGTCTCTTAACATTTTGCCATAGCTCGCTTCGTTTCCGAGATATTTGCAGATATATCTCAAGGGAAGGGGCCTGACGGACATATTTCGAGATATTTCTTCTTCTTGTTGTTCTTCCTCTGCACAGCTAAGCTGGAAGTGGCATTTGCAGCTCGCAATAGTGCAGAGTTATCTCAAAGAAAGGGGCCACGGTGTTTCTGTATCTCTATTATGTTGGTGCGGCTTCGGAACTTTGAAATATCTTGATATATCTCGAGAACTACGCATCAGATCAAAAAATATCATAGAACATAAAAAGTAGGAAACTTAATTCTCTACAGAAAACGTCTCTTAACATTTTGCCATAGCTCTCTTCGTTTCCGAGATATTTGCAGATTTATCTCAAGGGAAGGGGCCTGACGGACATATTTCGAGATATTTCTTCTTCTTGTTGTTCTTCTTCTGCACAGCTAAACTGGAAGTGGCATTTCCAGCTCGCAATAGTGCAGACTTATCTCAAAGAGAGGGGCCACGGTGTTTCTGTATCTCTATTATGTTGGTGCGGCTTCGGAACTTTTAATTATCTTGATATATCTCGAGAACTACGCATCTGATCAAAAAATATCATAGAAGATAAAAAGTAGGAAACTTAATTCTCTACAAAAAAGGTCTCTTAACATTTTGCCATAGCTCCCTTCGTTTCCGAGATATTTGCAGATTTATCTCAAGGGAAGGGGCCTGACGGACATATTTCGAGATATTTCTTCTTGTTGTTGTTCTTCTTCTGCACAGCTAAGCTGGAAGTGGCATTTGCGGCTCGCACTAGTGCAGAGTTATCTCAAAGAAAGGGGCCACGGTGTTTCTGTATCTCTATTATGTTGGTGCGGCTTCGGAACTTTTAAATATCTTGATATATATCGAGAGCTACGCGTCTGATCAAAAAATATCATAGAACATAAAAAGTAGGAAACATAATTCTCTACAAAAAAGGTCTCTTAACATTTTGCCATAGCTCGCTTCGTTTCCGAGATATTTGCAGATTTATCTCAAGGGAAGTGGCCTGACGGACATATTTCGAGATATTTCTTCTTCTTGTTGTTCTTCTTCTGCACAGCTAAGATGGAAGTGGCATTTGCGGCTCGCACTAGTGCAGAGTTATCTCAAAGAAAGGAGCCACGGTGTTTCTGTATCTCTATTATGTTCGTGCGGCTTCGGAACTTTTAAATATCTCGATATATCTCGAAAACTACGCTTCTGATCAAAAAATATCACAGAACATAAATTGTAGGAAACAGAATTCTCTACAAAAAAGGTCTCTTAACATTTTGCCATAGCTCGCTTCGTTTCCGAGATATTTGCAGATATATCTGAAGGGAAGGGGCCTGACGGACATATTTCGAGATATTTCTTCTTCTTGTTGTTCTTCCTCTGCACAGCTAAGCTGGAAGTGGCATTTGCAGCTCGCAATAGTGCAGAGTTATCTCAAAGAAAGGGGCCACGGTGTTTCTGTATCTCTATTATGTTGGTGCGGCTTCGGAACTTTTAAATATCTTGATATATCTCGAGAACTACGCGTCTGATCAAAAAATATCATAGAACATAAAAAGTAGGAAACATAATTCTCTACAAAAAAGGTCTCTTAACATTTTGCCATAGCTCGCTTCGTTTCCGAGATATTTGCAGATATATCTGAAGGGAAGGGGCCTGACGGACATATTTCGAGATATTTCTTCTTCTTGTTGTTCTTCTTCTGCACAGCTAAGCTGGAAGTGGCATTTGCAGTTCGCAATTGTGCAGAGTTATCTCAAAGAAAGGGGCCACGGTGTTTCTGTATCTCTATTATGTTGGTGCGGCTTCGGAACTTTTAAATATCTTGATATATCTCGAGAACTACGCATCTGATCAAAAAATATCATAGAACATAAAAAGTAGGAAACTTAATTCGCTACAAAAAAGGTCTCTTAACATTTTGCCATAGCTCGCTTCGTTTCCAAGATATTTGCAGATTTATCTCAAGGGAAGGGGCCTGACGGACATATTTCGAGATATTTCTTCTTCTTGTTGTTCTCCTTCTGCACAGCTAAACTGGAAGTGGCATTTCCAGCTCGCAGTAGTGCAGAGTTATCTCAAAGAAAGGGGCCACGGTGTTTCTGTATCTCTATTATGTTGGTGCGGCTTCGGAACTTTTAGATATCTTGATATATCTCGAGAACTACGCATCTGATCAAAAAATATCATAGAACATAAAAAGTAGGAAACTTAATTCTCTACAAAAAAGGTCTCTTAACATTTTGCCATAGCTCGCTTCGTTTCCGAGATATTTGCAGATTTATCTCAAGGGAAGGGGCCTGACGGACATATTTCGAGATATTTCTTCTTCTTGTTGTTCTTCTTCTGCACAGCTAAGCTGGAAGTGGCATTTGCAGCGCGCAATAGTGCAGAGTTATCTCAAGGAAAGGGGCCACGGTGTTTCTGTATCTCTATTATGTTGGTGCGGCTTCGGAACTTTTAAATATCTTGATATATCTCGAGAACTACGCATCTGATCAGAAAATATCATAGAACATAAAAAGTAGGAATCCTAATTTTCTACAAAAAAGGTCTCTTAACATTTTGCCGTAGCTCGCTTTGTTTCCGAGATATTTGCAGATTTATCTCAAGGGAAGGGGCCTGACGGACATATTTCCAGATATTTCTTCTTCTTGTTGTTCTTCTTCTGCACAGCTAAGCTGGAAGTGGCATTTGCAGCTCGCAATAGTGCAGAGTTATCTCAAAGAAAGGAGCCACGGTGTTTCTGTATCTCTATTATGTTCGTGCGGCTTCGGAACTTTTAAATATCTCGATATATCTCGAAAACTACGCTTCTGATCAAAAAATATCACAGAACATAAATTGTAGGAAACAGAATTCTCTACAAAAAAGGTCTCTTAACATTTTGCCATAGCTCGCTTCGTTTCCGAGATATTTGCAGATATATCTGAAGGGAAGGGGCCTGACGGACATATTTCGAGATATTTCTTCTTCTTGTTGTTCTTCCTCTGCACAGCTAAGCTGGAAGTGGCATTTGCAGCTCGCAATAGTGCAGAGTTATCTCAAAGGAAGGGGCCACGGTGTTTCTGTATCTCTATTATGTTGGTGCGGCTTCGGAACTTTTAAATATCTTGATATATCTCGAGAACTACGCATCTGATCAAAAAATATCATAGAACATAAAAAGTAGCAAACTTAATTCTCTACAAAAAAGGTCTCTTAACATTTTGCCATAGCTCGCTTCGTTTCCGAGATATTTGCAGATTTATCTCAAGGGAAGGGGCCTGACGGACATATTTCGAGATATTTCTTCTTCTTGTTGTTCTTCTTCTGCACAGCTAAGCTGGAAGTGGCATTTGCAGCGCGCAATAGTGCAGAGTTATCTCAAGGAAAGGGGCCACGGTGTTTCTGTATCTCTATTATGTTGGTGCGGCTTCGGAACTTTTAAATATCTTGATATATCTCGAGAACTACGCATCTGATCAGAAAATATCATAGAACATAAAAAGTAGGAATCCTAATTTTCTACAAAAAAGGTCTCTTAACATTTTGCCGTAGCTCGCTTTGTTTCCGAGATATTTGCAGATTTATCTCAAGGGAAGGGGCCTGACGGACATATTTCCAGATATTTCTTCTTCTTGTTGTTCTTCTTCTGCACAGCTAAGCTGGAAGTGGCATTTGCAGCTCGCAATAGTGCAGAGTTATCTCAAAGAAAGGGGCCACGGTGTTTCTGTATCTCTATTATGTTGGTGCGGCTTCGGAACTTTTAAATGTCTTGATATATCTCGAGAACTACGCATCTGATCGAAAAATACCATAGAACATAAAAAGTAGGAAACTTAATTCTCTACAAAAGAGGTCTCTTAACATTTTGCCATAGCTCGCTTCGTTTCCGAGATATTTGCAGATTTATCTCAAGGGAAGGGGCCTGACGGACATATTTCGAGATATTTCTTCTTTTTGTTGTTCTTCTTCTGCACAGCTAAGCTGGAAGTGGCATTTGCAGCTCGCAATAGTGCAGAGTTATCACAAAGAAAGGGGCCACGGTGTTTCTGTATCTCTATTATGTTGGTGCGGCTTCGGATTTTTTAAATATCTTCATATATCTCGAGAACTACGCATCCGATCAAAAAATATCATAGAACATAAAAAGTAGGAAACTTAATTCTCTACGAAAAAGGTCTCTTAACATTTTGCCATAGCTCGCTTCGTTTCCGAGATATTTGCAGATTTATCTCGAGGGAAGGGGCCTGACGGACATATTTCGAGATATTTCTTCTTCTTGTTGTTCTTCTTCTGCACAGCTAAGCTGGAAGCGGCATTTGCGGCTCGCACTAGTGCAGAGTTATCTCAAAGAAAGGGGCCACGGTGTTTCTGTATCTCTATTATGTTGGTGCGGCTTCGGATCTTTTAAATATCTCGATATATCTCGAAAACTACGCTTCTGATTAAAAAATATCATAGAACATAAATTGTAGGAAACATAATTCTCTACAGAAAAGGTCTCTTAACATTTTGCCATAGCTCGTTTCGTTTCCGAGATATTTGCAGATATATCTCAAGGGAAGGGGCCTGACGGACATTTTTCGAGATATTTCTTCTTCTTGTTGTTCTTCTTCTGCACAGCTAAGCTGGTAGTGGCATTTGCAGCTCGCAATAGTGCAGAGTTATCTCGAAGAAAGGGGCCACGGTGTTTCTGTATCTCTATTATGTTGGTGCGGCTTCGGAACTTTTAGATATCTTGATATATCTCGAGAACTACGCATCTGATCAAAAAATATCATAGAACATAAAAAGTAGGAAACTTAATTCTCTACAAAAAAGGTCTCTTAACATTTTGCCATCGCTCGCTTCGTTTCCGAGATATTTGCAGATTTATCTCAAGGGAAGGGGCCTGACGGACATATTTCGAGATATTTCTTCTTCTTGTTGTTCTTCTTCTGCACAGCTAAGCTGGACCTGGCATTTACAGCTCGCAATAGTGCAGAGTTATCTCAAAGAAAGGGGCCACGGTGTTTCTGTATCTCTATTATGTTGGTGCGGCTTCGGAACTTTTAAATATCTTGATATATCTCGAGAACTACGCATCTGAGCAAAAAATATCATAGAACGTAAAAAGTAGGAAACTTAATTCTCTACAAATAAAGTCGCTTAACATTTTGCCATAGCTCGCTTCGTTTCCGAGATATTTGCAGATTTATCTCAAGGGAAGGGGCCTGACGGACATATTTCGAGATATTTCTTCTTCTTGTTGTTCTTCTTCTGCACAGCTAAGCTGGAAGTGGCATTTGCAGTTCGCAATTGTGCAGAGTTATCTCAAAGAAAGGGGCCACGGTGTTTCTGTATCTCTATTATGTTGGTGCGGCTTCGGAACTTTTAAATATCTTGATATATCTCGAGAACTACGCATCTGATCAAAAAATATCATAGAACATAAAAAGTAGGAAACTTAATTCTCTACAAAAAAGGTCTCTTAACATTTTGCCATAGCTCGCTTCGTTTCCAAGATATTTGCAGATTTATCTCAAGGGAAGGGGCCTGACGGACATATTTCGAGATATTTCTTCTTCTTGTTGTTCTCCTTCTGCACAGCTAAACTGGAAGTGGCATTTCCAGCTCGCAGTAGTGCAGAGTTATCTCAAAGAAAGGGGCCACGGTGTTTCTGTATCTCTATTATGTTGGTGCGGCTTCGGAACTTTTAGATATCTTGATATATCTCGAGAACTACGCATCTGATCAAAAAATATCATAGAACATAAAAAGTAGGAAACTTAATTCTCTACAAAAAAGGTCTCTTAACATTTTGCCATAGCTCGCTTCGTTTCCGAGATATTTGCAGATTTATCTCAAGGGAAGGGGCCTGACGGACATATTTCGAGATATTTCTTCTTCTTGTTGTTCTTCTTCTGCACAGCTAAGCTGGACGTGGCATTTACAGCTCGCAATAGTGCAGAGTTATCTCAAAGAAAGGGGCCACGGTGTTTCTGTATCTCTATTATGTTGGTGCGGCTTCGGAACTTTTAAATATCTTGATATATCTCGAGAACTACGCATCTGATCAAAAAATATCATAGAACATAAAAAGTAGGAAACTTAATTCTCTACAAAAAAGGTCTCTTAACATTTTGCCATAGCTCGCTTCGTTTCCAAGATATTTGCAGATTTATCTCAAGGGAAGGGGCCTGACGGACATATTTCGAGATATTTCTTCTTCTTGTTGTTCTCCTTCTGCACAGCTAAACTGGAAGTGGCATTTCCAGCTCGCAGTAGTGCAGAGTTATCTCAAAGAAAGGGGCCACGGTGTTTCTGTATCTCTATTATGTTGGTGCGGCTTCGGAACTTTAAAATATCTTGATATATCTCGAGAACTACGCATCTGATCAAAAAATATCATAGAACGTAAAAAGTAGGAAACTTAATTCTCTACAAATAAAGTCGCTTAACATTTTGCCATAGCTCGCTTCGTTTCCGAGATATTTGCAGATTTATCTCAAGGGAAGGGGCCTGACGGACATATTTCGAGATATTTCTTCTTCTTGTTGTTCTTCTTCTGCACAGCTAAGCTGGAAGTGGCATTTGCAGTTCGCAATTGTGCAGAGTTATCTCAAAGAAAGGGGCCACTGTGTTTCTGTATCTCTATTATGTTGGTGCGGCTTCGGAACTTTTAAATATCTTGATATATCTCGAGAACTACGCATCTGATCAAAAAATATCATAGAACATAAAAAGTAGGAACCTTAATTCTCTACAAAAAAGGTCTCTTAACATGTTGCCATAGCTCGCTTCGTTTCCGAGATATTTGCAGATTTATCTCAAGGGAAGGGGTCTGACGGACATATTTCGAGATATTTCTTCTTCTTGTTGTTCTTCTTCTGCACAGCTAAGCTGGAAGTGGCATTTGCAGCTCGCAATAGTGCAGAGTTACCTCAAAGAAAGGGGCCACGGTGTTTCTGTATCTCTATTATGTTGGTGCCGCTTCGGAACTTTTAAATATCTGGATATATCTCGAGAACTACGCATCTGATCAAAAAATATCATAGAACATAAAAAGTAGGAAACTTAATTCTTTACGAAAAAGGTCTCTTAACATTTTGCCATAGCTCGCTTCGTTTCCGAGATATTTGCAGATTTATCTCAAGGGAAGGGGCCTGACGGACATATTTCGAGATATTTCTTCTTCTTGTTGTTCTTCTTCTGCACAGCTAAACTGGAAGTGGCATTTCCAGCTCGCAGTAGTGCCGAGTTATCTCAAAGAAAGGGGCCACGGTGTTTCTGTATCTCTATTATGTTGGTGCGGCTTCGGAACTTTAAAATATCTTGATATATCTCGAGAACTACGCATCTGATCAAAAAATATCATAGAACGTAAAAAGTAGGAAACTTAATTCTCTACAAATAAAGTCGCTTAACATTTTGCCATAGCTCGTTTTGTTTCCGAGATATTTGCAGATTTATCTCAAGGGAAGGGGCCTGACGGACATATTTCGAGATATTTCTTCTTCTTGTTGTTCTTCTTTTGCACAGCTAAGCTGGAAGTGGCATTTGCAGCTCGCAATAGTGCAGAGTTATCTCAAAGAAAGGGGCCACGGTGTTTCTGTATCTCTATTATGTTGGTGCGGCTGCGGAACTCTTAAATATCTTGATATATCTCGAGAACTACGCATCTGATCAAAAAATATCATAGAACATAAAAAGTAGGAAACTTCATTCTCTACCAAAAAGGTCTCTTAACATTTTGCCATAGCTCGCTTCGTTTCCGAGATATATGCAGATTTATCTCAAGGGAAGGGGCCTGACGGACATATTTCGGGATATTTCTTCTTCTTGTTGTTCTTCTTCTGCACAGCTAAACTGGAAGTGGCATTTGCAGCTCGCAATAGTGCCGAGTTATCTCAAAGAAAGGGGCCACGGTGTTTCTGTATCTCTATTATGTTGGTGCGGCTTCGGAACTTTTAAATATCTCGATATATCTCGAAAACTACGCTTCTGATCAAAAAATATCATAGAACATAAATTGTAGGAAACATAATTCTCTACAAAAAAGGTCTCTTAACATTTTGCCATAGCTCGCTTCGTTTCCGAGATATTTGCAGATACATCTCAAGGGAAGGGGCCTGACGGACATATTTCGAGATATTTCTTCTTCTTGTTGTTCTTCTTCTGCACAGCTAAGCTGGAAGTGGCATTTGCGGCTCGCACTAAACGCAGAGTTATCTCAAAGAAAGGGGCCACGGTGTTTCTGGATCTCTATTATGTTGGTGCGGCTTCGGAACTTTTAAATATCTTGATATATCTCGAGAACTACGCATCTGATCAAAAAATATCGTAGAACATAAAAAGTAGGAAACTTAATTCTCTACAAAAAAGGTCTCTTAACATTTTGCCATAGCTCTCTTCGTTTCCGAGATATTTGCAGATTTATCTCAAGGGAAGGGGCCTGACGGACATATTTCGAGATATTTCTTCTTCTTGTTGTTCTTCTTCTGCACAGCTAAGCTGGAAGTGGCATTTGCAGCTCGCAATAGTGCCGAGTTATCTCAAAGAAAGGGGCCACGGTGTTTCTGTATCTCTATTATGTTGGTGCGGCTTCGGAACTTTTAAATATCTTGATATATCTCGAGAACTACGCGTCTGATCAAAAAATATCATAGAACATAAAAAGTAGGAAACTTAATTCTCTACAAAAACGGTCTCTTAACATTTTGCCATAGCTCGCTTCGTTTCCGAGATATTTGCAGATATATCTCAAGGGAAGGGGCCTGACGGACATATTTCGAGATATTTCTTCTTCTTGTTGTTCTTCTTCTGCACAGCTAAGCTGGAAGTGGCATTTGCGGCTCGCACTAGTGCACAGTTATCTCAAAGAAAGGGGCCACGGTGTTTCTGTATCTCTATTATGTTGGTGCGTCTTCGGAACTTTTAAATATCTCGATATATCTCGAAAACTACGCTTCTGATCAAAAAATATCATAGAACATAAATTGTAGGAAACATAATTCTCTACAAAAAAGGTCTGTTAACATTTTGCCATAGCTCGCTTCGTTTCCGAGATATTTGCAGATTCAGCTCAAAGGAACTGGCCTGACGGACATATTTCGAGATATTTCTTCTTCTTGTTGTTCTTCTTCTGCACAGCTAAGCTGGAAGTGGCATTTGCAGCTCCGAATAGTGCAGAGTTATCTCAAAGAAAGGGGCCACGGTGGTTCTGTATCTCTATTATGTTGGTGCGGCTTCGGATCTTTTAAATATCTCGATATATCTCGAAAACTACGCTTCTGATTAAAAAATATCATAGAACGTAAATTGTAGGAAACATAATTCTCTACAGAAAAGGTCTCTTAACATTTTGCCATAGCTCGTTTCGTTTCCGAGATATTTGCAGATATATCTCAAGGGAAGGGGCCTGACGGACATTTTTCGAGATATTTCTTCTTCTTGTTGTTCTTCTTCTGCACAGCTAAGCTGGTAGTGGCATTTGCAGCTCGCAATAGTGCAGAGTTATCTCGAAGAAAGGGGCCACGGTGTTTCTGTATCTCTATTATGTTGGTGCGGCTTCGGAACTTTTAGATATCTTGATATATCTCGAGAACTACGGATCTGATCAAAAAATATCATAGAACATAAAAAGTAGGAAACTTAATTCTCTACAAAAAAGGTCTCTTAACATTTTGCCATCGCTCGCTTCGTTTCCGAGATATTTGCAGATTTATCTCAAGGGAAGGGGCCTGACGGACATATTTCGAGATATTTCTTCTTCTTGTTGTTCTTCTTCTGCACAGCTAAGCTGGACGTGGCATTTACAGCTCGCAATAGTGCAGAGTTATCTCAAAGAAAGGGGCCACGGTGTTTCTGTATCTCTATTATGTTGGTGCGGCTTCGGAACTTTTAAATATCTTGATATATCTCGAGAACTACGCATCTGAGCAAAAAATATCATAGAACGTAAAAAGTAGGAAACTTAATTCTCTACAAATAAAGTCGCTTAACATTTTGCCATAGCTCGCTTCGTTTCCGAGATATTTGCAGGTTTATCTCAAGGGAAGGGGCCTGACGGACATATTTCGAGATATTTCTTCTTCTTGTTGTTCTTCTTCTGCACAGCTAAGCTGGAAGTGGCATTTGCAGTTCGCAATTGTGCAGAGTTATCTCAAAGAAAGGGGCCACGGTGTTTCTGTATCTCTATTATGTTGGTGCGGCTTCGGAACTTTTAAATATCTTGATATATCTCGAGAACTACGCATCTGATCAAAAAATATCATAGAACATAAAAAGTAGGAAACTTAATTCTCTACAAAAAAGGTCTCTTAACATTTTGCCATAGCTCGCTTCGTTTCCAAGATATTTGCAGATTTATCTCAAGGGAAGGGGCCTGACGGACATATTTCGAGATATTTCTTCTTCTTGTTGTTCTCCTTCTGCACAGCTAAACTGGAAGTGGCATTTCCAGCTCGCAGTAGTGCAGAGTTATCTCAAAGAAAGGGGCCACGGTGTTTCTGTATCTCTATTATGTTGGTGCGGCTTCGGAACTTTTAGATATCTTGATATATCTCGAGAACTACGCATCTGATCAAAAAATATCATAGAACATAAAAAGTAGGAAACTTAATTCTCTACAAAAAAGGTCTCTTAACATTTTGCCATAGCTCGCTTCGTTTCCGAGATATTTGCAGATTTATCTCAAGGGAAGGGGCCTGACGGACATATTTCGAGATATTTCTTCTTCTTGTTGTTCTTCTTCTGCACAGCTAAGCTGGACGTGGCATTTACAGCTCGCAATAGTGCAGAGTTATCTCAAAGAAAGGGGCCACGGTGTTTCTGTATCTCTATTATGTTGGTGCGGCTTCGGAACTTTTAAATATCTTGATATATCTCGAGAACTACGCATCTGATCAAAAAATATCATAGAACATAAAAAGTAGCAAACTTAATTCTCTACAAAAAAGGTCTCTTAACATTTTGCCATAGCTCGCTTCGTTTCCAAGATATTTGCAGATTTATCTCAAGGGAAGGGGCCTGACGGACATATTTCGAGATATTTCTTCTTCTTGTTGTTCTCCTTCTGCACAGCTAAACTGGAAGTGGCATTTCCAGCTCGCAGTAGTGCAGAGTTATCTCAAAGAAAGGGGCCACGGTGTTTCTGTATCTCTATTATGTTGGTGCGGCTTCGGAACTTTAAAATATCTTGATATATCTCGAGAACTACGCATCTGATCAAAAAATATCATAGAACGTAAAAAGTAGGAAACTTAATTCTCTACAAATAAAGTCGCTTAACATTTTGCCATAGCTCGCTTCGTTTCCGAGATATTTGCAGATTTATCTCAAGGGAAGGGGCCTGACGGACATATTTCGAGACATTTCTTCTTCTTGTTGTTCTTCTTCTGCACAGCTAAGCTGGAAGTGGCATTTGCAGTTCGCAATTGTGCAGAGTTATCTCAAAGAAAGGGGCCACTGTGTTTCTGTATCTCTATTATGTTGGTGCGGCTTCGGAACTTTTAAATATCTTGATATATCTCGAGAACTACGCATCTGATCAAAAAATATCATAGAACATAAAAAGTAGGAACCTTAATTCTCTACAAAAAAGGTCTCTTAACATTTTGCCATAGCTCGCTTCGTTTCCGAGATATTTGCAGATTTATCTCAAGGGAAGGGGTCTGACGGACATATTTCGAGATATTTCTTCTTCTTGTTGTTCTTCTTCTGCACAGCTAAGCTGGAAGTGGCATTTGCAGCTCGCAATAGTGCAGAGTTACCTCAAAGAAAGGGGCCACGGTGTTTCTGTATCTCTATTATGTTGGTGCCGCTTCGGAACTTTTAAATATCTGGATATATCTCGAGAACTACGCATCTGATCAAAAAATATCATAGAACATAAAAAGTGGGAAACTTAATTCTTTACGAAAAAGGTCTCTTAACATTTTGCCATAGCTCGCTTCGTTTCCGAGATATTTGCAGATTTATCTCAAGGGAAGGGGCCTGACGGACATATTTCGAGATATTTCTTCTTCTTGTTGTTCTTCTTCTGCACAGCTAAACTGGAAGTGGCATTTCCAGCTCGCAGTAGTGCCGAGTTATCTCAAAGAAAGGGGCCACGGTGTTTCTGTATCTCTATTATGTTGGTGCGGCTTCGGAACTTTAAAATATCTTGATATATCTCGAGAACTACGCATCTGATCAAAAAATATCATAGAACGTAAAAAGTAGGAAACTTAATTCTCTACAAATAAAGTCGCTTAACATTTTGCCATAGCTCGTTTTGTTTCCGAGATATTTGCAGATTTATCTCAAGGGAAGGGGCCTGACGGACATATTTCGAGATATTTCTTCTTCTTGTTGTTCTTCTTCTGCACAGCTAAGCTGGAAGTGGCATTTGCAGCTCGCAATAGTGCAGAGTTATCTCAAAGAAAGGGGCCACGGTGTTTCTGTATCTCTATTATGTTGGTGCGGCTGCGGAACTCTTAAATATCTTGATATATCTCGAGAACTGCGCATCTGATCAAAAAATATCATAGAACATAAAAAGTAGGAAACTTCATTCTCTACCAAAAAGGTCTCTTAACATTTTGCCATAGCTCGCTTCGTTTCCGAGATATATGCAGATTTATCTCAAGGGAAGGGGCCTGACGGACATATTTCGGGATATTTCTTCTTCTTGTTGTTCTTCTTCTGCACAGCTAAACTGGAAGTGGCATTTCCAGCTCGCAATAGTGCAGAGTTATCCCAAAGAAAGGGGCCACGGTGTTTCTGTATCTCTATTATGTTGGTGCGGCTTCGGAACTTTTAAATATCTTGATATATCTCGAGAACTACGCATCTGATCAAAAAATATCGTAGAACATAAAAAGTAGGAAACTTAATTCTCTACAAAAAAGGTCTCTTAACATTTTGCCATAGCTCGCTTCGTTTCCGAGATATTTGCAGATTTATCTCAAGGGAAGGGGCCTGACGGACATATTTCGAGATATTTCTTCTTCTTGTTGTTCTTCTTCTGCACAGCTAAGCTGGAAGTGGCATTTGCAGCACGCAATAGTGCAGAGTTATCTCAAAGAAAGGGGCCACGGTGTTTCTGTATCTCTATTATGTTGGTGCGGCTTCGGAACTTTTAAATATCTCGATATATCTCGAAAACTACGCTTCTGATCAAAAAATATCATAGAACATAAATTGTAGGAAACATAATTCTCTACAAAAAAGGTCTCTTAACATTTTGCCATAGCTCGCTTCGTTTCCGAGATATTTGCAGATACATCTCAAGGGAAGGGGCCTGACGGACATATTTCGAGATATTTCTTCTTCTTGTTGTTCTTCTTCTGCACAGCTAAGCTGGAAGTGGCATTTGCGGCTCGCACTAAACGCAGAGTTATCTCAAAGAAAGGGGCCACGGTGTTTCTGGATCTCTATTATGTTGGTGCGGCTTCGGAACTTTTAAATATCTTGATATATCTCGAGAACTACGCATCTGATCAAAAAATATCGTAGAACATAAAAAGTAGGAAACTTAATTCTCTACAAAAAAGGTCTCTTAACATTTTGCCATAGCTCTCTTCGTTTCCGAGATATTTGCAGATTTATCTCAAGGGAAGGGGCCTGACGGACATATTTCGAGATATTTCTTCTTCTTGTTGTTCTTCTTCTGCACAGCTAAGCTGGAAGTGGCATTTGCAGCTCGCAATAGTGCCGAGTTATCTCAAAGAAAGGGGCCACGGTGTTTCTGTATCTCTATTATGTTGGTGCGGCTTCGGAACTTTTAAATATCTTGATATATCTCGAGAACTCCGCGTCTGATCAAAAAATATCATAGAACATAAAAAGTAGGAAACTTAATTCTCTACAAAAACGGTCTCTTAACATTTTGCCATAGCTCGCTTCGTTTCCGAGATATTTGCAGATATATCTCAAGGGAAGGGGCCTGACGGACATATTTCGAGATATTTCTTCTTCTTGTTGTTCTTCTTCTGCACAGCTAAGCTGGAAGTGGCATTTGCGGCTCGCACTAGTGCACAGTTATCTCAAAGAAAGGGGCCACGGTGTTTCTGTATCTCTATTATGTTGGTGCGTCTTCGGAACTTTTAAATATCTCGATATATCTCGAAAACTACGCTTCTGATCAAAAAATATCATAGAACATAAATTGTAGGAAACATAATTCTCTACAAAAAAGGTCTGTTAACATTTTGCCATAGCTCGCTTCGTTTCCGAGATATTTGCAGATTCAGCTCAAAGGAACTGGCCTGACGGACATATTTCGAGATATTTCTTCTTCTTGTTGTTCTTCTTCTGCACAGCTAAGCTGGAAGTGGCATTTGCAGCTCCGAATAGTGCAGAGTTATCTCAAAGAAAGGGGCCACGGTGGTTCTGTATCTCTATTATGTTGGTGCGGCTTCGGATCTTTTAAATATCTCCATATATCTCGAAAACTACGCTTCTGATTAAAAAATATCATAGAACATAAATTGTAGGAAACATAATTCTCTACAGAAAAGGTCTCTTAACATTTTGCCATAGCTCGTTTCGTTTCCGAGATATTTGCAGATATATCTCAAGGGAAGGGGCCTGACGGACATTTTTCGAGATATTTCTTCTTCTTGTTGTTCTTCTTCTGCACAGCTAAGCTGGTAGTGGCATTTGCAGCTCGCAATAGTGCAGAGTTATCTCGAAGAAAGGGGCCACGGTGTTTCTGTATCTCTATTATGTTGGTGCGGCTTCGGAACTTTTAGATATCTTGATATATCTCGAGAACTACGCATCTGATCAAAAAATATCATAGAACATAAAAAGTAGGAAACTTAATTCTCTACAAAAAAGGTCTCTTAACATTTTGCCATCGCTCGCTTCGTTTCCGAGATATTTGCAGATTTATCTCAAGGGAAGGGGCCTGACGGACATATTTCGAGATATTTCTTCTTCTTGTTGTTCTTCTTCTGCACAGCTAAACTGGAAGTGGCATTTCCAGCTCGCAGTAGTGCCGAGTTATCTCAAAGAAAGGGGCCACGGTGTTTCTGTATCTCTATTATGTTGGTGCGGCTTCGGAACTTTAAAATATCTTGATATATCTCGAGAACTACGCATCTGATCAAAAAATATCATAGAACGTAAAAAGTAGGAAACTTAATTCTCTACAAATAAAGTCGCTTAACATTTTGCCATAGCTCGTTTTGTTTCCGAGATATTTGCAGATTTATCTCAAGGGAAGGGGCCTGACGGACATATTTCGAGATATTTCTTCTTCTTGTTGTTCTTCTTCTGCACAGCTAAGCTGGAAGTGGCATTTGCAGCTCGCAATAGTGCAGAGTTATCTCAAAGAAAGGGGCCACGGTGTTTCTGTATCTCTATTATGTTGGTGCGGCTGCGGAACTCTTAAATATCTTGATATATCTCGAGAACTGCGCATCTGATCAAAAAATATCATAGAACATAAAAAGTAGGAAACTTCATTCTCTACCAAAAAGGTCTCTTAACATTTTGCCATAGCTCGCTTCGTTTCCGAGATATATGCAGATTTATCTCAAGGGAAGGGGCCTGACGGACATATTTCGGGATATTTCTTCTTCTTGTTGTTCTTCTTCTGCACAGCTAAACTGGAAGTGGCATTTCCAGCTCGCAATAGTGCAGAGTTATCCCAAAGAAAGGGGCCACGGTGTTTCTGTATCTCTATTATGTTGGTGCGGCTTCGGAACTTTTAAATATCTTGATATATCTCGAGAACTACGCATCTGATCAAAAAATATCGTAGAACATAAAAAGTAGGAAACTTAATTCTCTACAAAAAAGGTCTCTTAACATTTTGCCATAGCTCGCTTCGTTTCCGAGATATTTGCAGATTTATCTCAAGGGAAGGGGCCTGACGGACATATTTCGAGATATTTCTTCTTCTTGTTGTTCTTCTTCTGCACAGCTAAGCTGGAAGTGGCATTTGCAGCACGCAATAGTGCAGAGTTATCTCAAAGAAAGGGGCCACGGTGTTTCTGTATCTCTATTATGTTGGTGCGGCTTCGGAACTTTTAAATATCTCGATATATCTCGAAAACTACGCTTCTGATCAAAAAATATCATAGAACATAAATTGTAGGAAACATAATTCTCTACAAAAAAGGTCTCTTAACATTTTGCCATAGCTCGCTTCGTTTCCGAGATATTTGCAGATACATCTCAAGGGAAGGGGCCTGACGGACATATTTCGAGATATTTCTTCTTCTTGTTGTTCTTCTTCTGCACAGCTAAGCTGGAAGTGGCATTTGCGGCTCGCACTAAACGCAGAGTTATCTCAAAGAAAGGGGCCACGGTGTTTCTGGATCTCTATTATGTTGGTGCGGCTTCGGAACTTTTAAATATCTTGATATATCTCGAGAACTACGCATCTGATCAAAAAATATCGTAGAACATAAAAAGTAGGAAACTTAATTCTCTACAAAAAAGGTCTCTTAACATTTTGCCATAGCTCTCTTCGTTTCCGAGATATTTGCAGATTTATCTCAAGGGAAGGGGCCTGACGGACATATTTCGAGATATTTCTTCTTCTTGTTGTTCTTCTTCTGCACAGCTAAGCTGGAAGTGGCATTTGCAGCTCGCAATAGTGCCGAGTTATCTCAAAGAAAGGGGCCACGGTGTTTCTGTATCTCTATTATGTTGGTGCGGCTTCGGAACTTTTAAATATCTTGATATATCTCGAGAACTCCGCGTCTGATCAAAAAATATCATAGAACATAAAAAGTAGGAAACTTAATTCTCTACAAAAACGGTCTCTTAACATTTTGCCATAGCTCGCTTCGTTTCCGAGATATTTGCAGATATATCTCAAGGGAAGGGGCCTGACGGACATATTTCGAGATATTTCTTCTTCTTGTTGTTCTTCTTCTGCACAGCTAAGCTGGAAGTGGCATTTGCGGCTCGCACTAGTGCACAGTTATCTCAAAGAAAGGGGCCACGGTGTTTCTGTATCTCTATTATGTTGGTGCGTCTTCGGAACTTTTAAATATCTCGATATATCTCGAAAACTACGCTTCTGATCAAAAAATATCATAGAACATAAATTGTAGGAAACATAATTCTCTACAAAAAAGGTCTGTTAACATTTTGCCATAGCTCGCTTCGTTTCCGAGATATTTGCAGATTCAGCTCAAAGGAACTGGCCTGACGGACATATTTCGAGATATTTCTTCTTCTTGTTGTTCTTCTTCTGCACAGCTAAGCTGGAAGTGGCATTTGCAGCTCCGAATAGTGCAGAGTTATCTCAAAGAAAGGGGCCACGGTGGTTCTGTATCTCTATTATGTTGGTGCGGCTTCGGATCTTTTAAATATCTCCATATATCTCGAAAACTACGCTTCTGATTAAAAAATATCATAGAACATAAATTGTAGGAAACATAATTCTCTACAGAAAAGGTCTCTTAACATTTTGCCATAGCTCGTTTCGTTTCCGAGATATTTGCAGATATATCTCAAGGGAAGGGGCCTGACGGACATTTTTCGAGATATTTCTTCTTCTTGTTGTTCTTCTTCTGCACAGCTAAGCTGGTAGTGGCATTTGCAGCTCGCAATAGTGCAGAGTTATCTCGAAGAAAGGGGCCACGGTGTTTCTGTATCTCTATTATGTTGGTGCGGCTTCGGAACTTTTAGATATCTTGATATATCTCGAGAACTACGCATCTGATCAAAAAATATCATAGAACATAAAAAGTAGGAAACTTAATTCTCTACAAAAAAGGTCTCTTAACATTTTGCCATCGCTCGCTTCGTTTCCGAGATATTTGCAGATTTATCTCAAGGGAAGGGGCCTGACGGACATATTTCGAGATATTTCTTCTTCTTGTTGTTCTTCTTCTGCACAGCTAAGCTGGACGTGGCATTTACAGCTCGCAATAGTGCAGAGTTATCTCAAAGAAAGGGGCCACGGTGTTTCTGTATCTCTATTATGTTGGTGCGGCTTCGGAACTTTTAAATATCTTGATATATCTCGAGAACTACGCATCTGAGCAAAAAATATCATAGAACGTAAAAAGTAGGAAACTTAATTCTCTACAAATAAAGTCGCTTAACATTTTGCCATAGCTCGCTTCGTTTCCGAGATATTTGCAGATTTATCTCAAGGGAAGGGGCCTGACGGACATATTTCGAGATATTTCTTCTTCTTGTTGTTCTTCTTCTGCACAGCTAAGCTGGAAGTGGCATTTGCAGTTCGCAATTGTGCAGAGTTATCTCAAAGAAAGGGGCCACGGTGTTTCTGTATCTCTATTATGTTGGTGCGGCTTCGGAACTTTTAAATATCTTGATATATCTCGAGAACTACGCATCTGATCAAAAAATATCATAGAACATAAAAAGTAGGAAACTTAATTCTCTACAAAAAAGGTCTCTTAACATTTTGCCATAGCTCGCTTCGTTTCCAAGATATTTGCAGATTTATCTCAAGGGAAGGGGCCTGACGGACATATTTCGAGATATTTCTTCTTCTTGTTGTTCTCCTTCTGCACAGCTAAACTGGAAGTGGCATTTCCAGCTCGCAGTAGTGCAGAGTTATCTCAAAGAAAGGGGCCACGGTGTTTCTGTATCTCTATTATGTTGGTGCGGCTTCGGAACTTTTAGATATCTTGATATATCTCGAGAACTACGCATCTGATCAAAAAATATCATAGAACATAAAAAGTAGGAAACTTAATTCTCTACAAAAAAGGTCTCTTAACATTTTGCCATAGCTCGCTTCGTTTCCGAGATATTTGCAGATTTATCTCAAGGGAAGGGGCCTGACGGACATATTTCGAGATATTTCTTCTTCTTGTTGTTCTTCTTCTGCACAGCTAAGCTGGACGTGGCATTTACAGCTCGCAATAGTGCAGAGTTATCTCAAAGAAAGGGGCCACGGTGTTTCTGTATCTCTATTATGTTGGTGCGGCTTCGGAACTTTTAAATATCTTGATATATCTCGAGAACTACGCATCTGATCAAAAAATATCATAGAACATAAAAAGTAGGAAACTTAATTCTCTACAAAAAAGGTCTCTTAACATTTTGCCATAGCTCGCTTCGTTTCCGAGATATTTGCAGATTTATCTCAAGGGAAGGGGCCTGACGGACATATTTCGAGATATTTCTTCTTCTTGTTGTTCTTCTTCTGCACAGCTAAGCTGGAAGTGGCATTTGCAGCACGCAATAGTGCAGAGTTATCTCAAAGAAAGGGGCCACGGTGTTTCTGTATCTCTATTATGTTGGTGCGGCTTCGGAACTTTTAAATATCTCGATATATCTCGAAAACTACGCTTCTGATCAAAAAATATCATAGAACATAAATTGTAGGAAACATAATTCTCTACAAAAAAGGTCTCTTAACATTTTGCCATAGCTCGCTTCGTTTCCGAGATATTTGCAGATACATCTCAAGGGAAGGGGCCTGACGGACATATTTCGAGATATTTCTTCTTCTTGTTGTTCTTCTTCTGCACAGCTAAGCTGGAAGTGGCATTTGCGGCTCGCACTAAACGCAGAGTTATCTCAAAGAAAGGGGCCACGGTGTTTCTGGATCTCTATTATGTTGGTGCGGCTTCGGAACTTTTAAATATCTTGATATATCTCGAGAACTACGCATCTGATCAAAAAATATCGTAGAACATAAAAAGTAGGAAACTTAATTCTCTACAAAAAAGGTCTCTTAACATTTTGCCATAGCTCTCTTCGTTTCCGAGATATTTGCAGATATATCTCAAGGGAAGGGGCCTGACGGACATATTTCGAGATATTTCTTCTTCTTGTTGTTCTTCTTCTGCACAGCTAAGCTGGAAGTGGCATTTGCGGCTCGCACTAGTGCACAGTTATCTCAAAGAAAGGGGCCACGGTGTTTCTGTATCTCTATTATGTTGGTGCGTCTTCGGAACTTTTAAATATCTCGATATATCTCGAAAACTACGCTTCTGATCAAAAAATATCATAGAACATAAATTGTAGGAAACATAATTCTCTACAAAAAAGGTCTGTTAACATTTTGCCATAGCTCGCTTCGTTTCCGAGATATTTGCAGATTCAGCTCAAAGGAACTGGCCTGACGGACATATTTCGAGATATTTCTTCTTCTTGTTGTTCTTCTTCTGCACAGCTAAGCTGGAAGTGGCATTTGCAGCTCCGAATAGTGCAGAGTTATCTCAAAGAAAGGGGCCACGGTGGTTCTGTATCTCTATTATGTTGGTGCGGCTTCGGAACTTTTAAATATCTTGATATATCTCGGGAACTACGCATCTGATCAAAAAATATCATAGAACATAAAAAGTAGGAAACTTAATTCTCTACAAAAAAGGTCTCTTAACATTTTGCCATAGCTCTCTTCGTTTCCGAGATATTTGCAAATTTATCTCAAGGGAAGGGGCCTGACGGACATATTTCGAGATATTTCTTCTTCTTGTTGTTCTTCTTCTGCACAGCTAAGCTGGAAGGTGGCATTTGCGGCTCGCACTAGTGCAGAGTTATCTCAAAGAAAGGGGCAACGGTGTTTCTGAATCTCTATTATGTTGGTGCGGCTTCGGAACTTTTAAATATCTCGATATATCTCGAAAACTACGCTTCTGATCAAAAAATATCATAGAACATAAATTGTAGGAAACATAATTCTCTACAAAAAAGGTCTCTTAACATTTTGCCATAGCTCGCTTCGTTTCCGAGATGTTTGCAGATTTATCTCAAGGGAAGGGGCCTGACGGACATATTTCGAGATATTTCTTCTTCTTGTTGTTCTTCTTCTGCACAGCTAAGCTGGAAGTGGCATTTACAGCTCGCAATAGTGCAGAGTTATCTCAAAGAAAGGGGCCACGGTGTTTCTGTATCTCTATTATGTTGGTGCGGCTTCGGAACTTTTAAATAACTTGATATATCTCGAGAACTACGCATCTGATCAAAAAATATTATAGAACATAAAAAGTAGGAAACTTAATTCTCTACAAAAAAGGTGTCTTAACATTTTGCCATAGCTCGCTTCGTTCCCGAGATATTTGCAGATTTATCTCAAGGGAAGGGGCCTGACGGACATATTTCGAGATATTTCTTCTTCTTGTTGTTCTTATTCTGCACAGCTAAACTGGAAGTGGCATTTCCAGCTCGCAATAGTGCAGAGTTATCTCAAAGAAAGGGGCCACGGTGTTTCTGTATCTCTATTATGTTGGTGCGGCTTTGGAACTTTTAAATATCTCGATATATCTCGAAAACTACGCTTCTGATCAAAAAATATCATAGAACATAAATTGTAGGAAACATAATTCTCTACAAAAAAGGTCTCTTAACATTTTGCCATAGCTCGCTTCGTTTCCGAGATATTTGCAGATATATCTCAAGGGAAGGGGCCTGACGGACATATTTCGAGATATTTCTTCTTCTTGCTGTTCTTCTCCTGCACAGCTAAGCTGGAAGTGGCATTTACAGCTCGCAATACTGCAGAGTTATCTCAAAGAAAGGGGCCACGGTGTTTCTGTATCTCTATTATGTTGGTGCGGCTTCGGAACTTTTAAATATCTTGATATATCTCGAGAACTACGCATCTGATCAAAAAATATCATAGAACATAAAAAGTAGGAAACTTAATTCTCTACAAAAAAGGTCTCTTAACATTTTGCCATAGCTCGCTTCGTTTCCGAGATATTTGCAGATATATCTCAAGGGAAGGGGCCTGACGGACATATTTCGAGATATTTCTTCTTCTTGTTGTTCTTCTTCTGCACAGCTAAGCTGGAAGTGGCATTTACAGCTCGCAATAGTGCAGAGTTATCTCAAAGAAAGGGTCCACGGTGTTTCTGTATCTCTATTATGTTGGTGCGGCTTCGGAACTTTTAAATATCTTGATATATCTCGAGAACTACGCATCTGATCAAAAAATATCATAGAACATAAAAAGTAGGAAACTTAATTCTCTACAAAAAAGGTCTCTTAACATTTTGCCATAGCTCGCTTCGTTTCCGAGATATTTGCAGATATATCTCAAGGGAAGGGGCCTGACGGACATATTTCGAGATATTTCTTCTTCTTGTTGTTCTTCTTCTGCACAGCTAAGCTGGAAGTGGCATTTGCGGCTCGCACTAGTGCAGAGTTATCTCAAAGAAAGGGGCCACGGTGTTTCTGTATCCCTATTATGTTGGTGCGGCTTCGGAACTTTTAAATATCTTGATATATCTCGAGAACTACGCATCTGATCAAAAAATATCATAGAACATAAAAAGTAGGAAACTTAATTCTCTACAAAAAAGGTCTCTTAACATTTTACCATAGCTCGCTTCGTTTCCGAGATATTTGCAGATCTATCTCAAGGGAAGGGGCCTGACGGACATATTTCGAGATATTTCTTCTTCTTGTTGTTCTTCTTCTGCACAGCTAAGCTGGAAGTGGCATTTGCGGCTCGCACTATTGCAGAGTTATCTCAAAGAGAGGGGCCACGGTGTTTCTGTATCTCTATTATGTTGGTGCGGCTTCGGAACTTTTAAATATCTCGATATATCTCGAAAACTACGCTTCTGATCAAAAAATATCATAGAACATAAATTGTAGGAAACATAATTCTCTACAAAAAAGGTCTCTTAACATTTTGCCATAGCTCGCTTCGTTTCCGAGATATTTGCACATTTATCTCAAGGGAAGGGGCCTGACGGACATATTTCGAGATACTTCTTCTTCTTGTTGTTCTTCTTCTGCACAGCTAAACTGGAAGTGGCATTTCCAGCTCGCAATAGTGCAGAGTTATCTCAAAGAGAGGGGCCACGGTGTTTCTGTATCTCTATTATGTTGGTGCGGCTTCGGAACTTTTAAATATCTTGATATATCTCGAGAACTACGCATCTGATCAAAAAATATCATAGAACATAAAAAGTAGGAAACTTAATTCTCTACAAAAAAGGTCTCTCAACATTTTGCCATAGCTCGCTTCGTTTCCGAGATATTTGCAGATTTACCTCAAGGGAAGGGGCCTGACGGACATATTTCGAGATATTTCTTCTTCTTGTTGTTCTTCTTCTGCACAGCTAAGCTGGAAGTGGCATTTGCGGCTCGCACTATTGCAGAGTTATCTCAAAGAGAGGGGCCACGGTGTTTCTGTATCTCTATTATGTTGGTGCGGCTTCGGAACTTTCAAATATCTTGATATATCTCGAGAGCTACGCGTCTGATCAAAAAATATCATAGAACATAAAAAGTAGGAAACATAATTCTCTACAAAAAAGGTCTCTTAACATTTTGCCATAGCTCGCTTCGTTTCCGAGATATTTGCAGATTTATCTCAAGGGAAGGGGCCTGACGGGCATATTTCGAGATATTTCTTCTTCTTGTTGTTCTTCTTCTGCACAGCTAAGCTGGAAGTGGCATTTGCGGCTCGCACTAGTGCAGAGTTACCTCATGAAAGGGGCCACGGTGTTTCTGTATCTCTATTATGTTGGTGCGGCTTCGGAACTTTTAAATATCTCGATATATCTCGAAAACTACGCTTCTGATCAAAAAATATCATAGAACCTAAATTGTAGGAAACATAATTCTCTACAAAAAAGGTCTCTTAACATTTTGCCATAGCTCCCTTCGTTTCCGAGATATTTGCAGATTTATCTCAAGGGAAGGGGCCTGACGGACATATTTCGAGATATTTCTTCTTCTTGTTGTTCTTCTTCTGCACAGCTAAACTGGAAGTGGCATTTCCAGCTCGCAATAGTGCAGAGTTATCTCAAAGAGAGGGGCCACGGTGTTTCTGTATCCCTATTATGTTGGTGCGGCTTCGGAACTTTTAAATATCTTGATATATCTCGAGAACTACGCATCTGATCAAAAAATATCATAGAACATAAAAAGTAGGAAACTTAATTCTCTACAAAAAAGGTCTCTTAACATTTTGCCATAGCTCGCTTCGTTTCCGAGATATTTGCAGATATATCTCAAGGGAAGGGGCCTGACGGACATATTTCGAGATATTTCTTCTTCTTGTTGTTCTTCTTCTGCACAGCTAAGCTGGAAGTGGCATTTGCGGCTCGCACTAGTGCAGAGTTATCTCAAAGAAAGGGGCCACGGTGTTTCTGTATCCCTATTATGTTGGTGCGGCTTCGGAACTTTTAAATATCTTGATATATCTCGAGAACTACGCATCTGATCAAAAAATATCATAGAACATAACAAGTAGGAAACTTAATTCTCTACAAAAAAGGTCTCTCAACATTTTGCCATAGCTCGCTTCGTTTCCGAGATATTTGCAGATTTACCTCAAGGGAAGGGGCCTGACGGACATATTTCGAGATATTTCTTCTTCTTGTTGTTCTTCTTCTGCACAGCTAAGCTGGAAGTGGCATTTGCGGCTCGCACTATTGCAGAGTTATCTCAAAGAGAGGGGCCACGGTGTTTCTGTATCTCTATTATGTTGGTGCGGCTTCGGAACTTTTAAATATCTTGATATATCTCGAGAGCTACGCGTCTGATCAAAAAATATCATAGAACATAAAAAGTAGGAAACATAATTCTCTACAAAAAAGGTCTCTTAACATTTTGCCATAGCTCGCTTCGTTTCCGAGATATTTGCAGATTTATCTCAAGGGAAGTGGCCTGACGGACATATTTCGAGATATTTCTTCTTCTTGTTGTTCTTCTGCTGCACAGCTAAGCTGGAAGTGGCATTTGCGGCTCGCACTAGTGCAGAGTTATCTCAAAGAAAGGGGCCACGGTGTTTCTGTATCCCTATTATGTTGGTGCGGCTTCGGAACTTTTAAATATCTCGATATATCTCGAAAACTACGCTTCTGATCAAAAAATATCATAGAACATAAATTGTAGGAAACATAATTCTCTACAAAAAACGTCTCTTAACATTTTGCCATAGCTCGCTTCGTTTCCGAGATATTTGCAGATTCACCTCAAAGGAACTGGCCTGACGGACATATTTCGAGATATTTCTTCTTCTTCTTGTTCTTCCTCTGCACAGCTAAGCTGGAAGTGGCATTTGCAGCTCGCAATAGTGCAGAGTTATCTCAAAGAAAGGGGCCACGGTGTTTCTGTATCTCTATTATGTTGGTGCGGCTTCGGAACTTTTAAATATCTTGATATATCTCGAGAACTGCGCATCTGATCAAAAAATATCATAGAACATAAAAAGTAGGAAACTTAATTCTCTACAAAAAAGGTCTCTTAACATTTTGCCATCGCTCGCTTCGTTTCCGAGATATTTGCAGATTTATCTCAAGGGAAGGGGCCTGACAGGCATATTTCGAGATATTTCTTCTTCTTGTTGTTCTTCTTCTGCACAGCTAAGCTGGAAGTGGCATTTGCGGCTCGCACTAGCGCAGAGTTATCTCAAAGAAAGGGGCCACGGTGTTTCTGTATCTCTATTATGTTGGTGCGGCTTCGGAACTTTTAAATATCTCGATATATCTCGAAAACTACGCTTCTGATCAAAAAATATCATAGAACATAAATTGTAGGAAACATAATTCTCTACAAAAAAGGTCTCTTAGCATTTTGCCATAGCTCCCTTCGTTTCCGAGATATTTGCAGATTTATCTCAAGGGAAGGGGCCTGACGGACATATTTCGAGATATTTCTTCTTCTTGTTGTTCTTCTTCTGCACAGCTAAACTGGAAGTGGCATTTCCAGCTCGCAATAGTGCAGAGTTATCTCAAAGAGAGGGGCCACGGTGTTTCTGTATCCCTATTATGTTGGTGCGGCTTCGGAACTTTTAAATATCTCGATATATCTCGAAAACTACGCTTCTGATCAAAAAATGTCATAGAACATAAATTGTAGGAAACATAATTCTCTACAAAAAACGTCTCTTAACATTTTGCCATAGCTCGCTTCGTTTCTGAGATATTTGCAGATTCAGCTCAGAGGAACTGGCCTGACGGGCATATTTCGAGATATTTCTTCTTCTTGTTGTTCTTCCTCTGCACAGCTAAGCTGGAAGTGGCATTTGCAGCTCGCAATAGTGCAGAGTTATCTCAAAGAAAGGGGCCACGGTGTTTCTGTATCTCTATTATGTTGGTGCGGCTTCGGAACTTTTAAATATCTTGATATATCTCGAGAACTACGCATCTGATCAAAAAATATCATAGAACATAAAAAGTAGGAAACTTAATTCTCTACAAAAAAGGTCTCTTAACATTTTGCCATAGCTCGCTTCGTTTCCGAGATATTTGCAGATTTATCTCAAGGGAAGGGGCCTGACGGACATATTTCGAGATATTTCTTCTTCTTGTTGTTCTTCTTCTGCACAGCTAAGCTGGAAGTGGCATTTGCGGCTCGCACTAGTGCAGAGTTATCTCAAAGAAAGGGGCCACGGTGTTTCTGTATCTCTATTATGTTGGTGCGGCTTTGGAACTTTTAAATATCTCGATATATCTCGAAAACTACGCTTCTGATCAAAAAATATCATAGAACATAAATTGTAGGAAACATAATTCTCTACAAAAAAGGTCTCTCAACATTTTGCCATAGCTCGCTTCGTTTCCGAGATATTTGCAGATATATCTCAAGGGAAGGGGCCTGACGGACATATTTCGAGATATTTCTTCTTCTTGTTGTTCTTCTCCTGCACAGCTAAGCTGGAAGTGGCATTTACAGCTCGCAATACTGCAGAGTTATCTCAAAGAAAGGGGCCACGGTGTTTCTGTATCTCTATTATGTTGGTGCGGCTTCGGAACTTTTAAATATCTTGATATATCTCGAGAACTACGCATCTGATCAAAAAATATCATAGAACATAAAAAGTAGGAAACTTAATTCTCTACAAAAAAGGTCTCTTAACATTTTGCCATAGCTCGCTTCGTTTCCGAGATATTTGCAGATTTATCTCAAGGGAAGGGGCCTGACGGACATATTTCGAGATATTTCTTCTTCTTGTTGTTCTTCTTCTGCACAGCTAAGCTGGAAGTGGCATTTGCGGCTCGCACTAGTGCAGAGTTATCTCAAAGAAAGGGGCCACGGTGTTTCTGTATCTCTATTATGTTTGTGCGGCTTTGGAACTTTTAAATATCTCGATATATCTCGAAAACTACGCTTCTGATCAAAAAATATCATAGAACATAAATTGTAGGAAACATAATTCTCTACAAAAAAGGTCTCTTAACATTTTGCCATAGCTCGCTTCGTTTCCGAGATATTTGCAGATATATCTCAAGGGAAGGGGCCTGACGGACATATTTCGAGATATGTCTTCTTCTTGTTGTTCTTCTTCTGCACAGCTAAGCTGGAAGTGGCATTTACAGCTCGCAATAGTGCAGAGTTATCTCAAAGAAAGGGGCCACGGTGTTTCTGTATCTCTATTATGTTGGTGCGGCTTCGGAACTTTTAAATATCTCGATATATCTCGAAAACTACGCTTCTGATCAAAAAATATCATAGAACATAAAAAGTAGGAAACATAATTCTCTACAAAAAAGGTCTCTTAACATTTTGCCATAGCTCGCTTCGTTTCCGAGATATTTGCAGATTTATCTCAAGGGAAGGGGCCTGACGGACATATTTCGAGATACTTCTTCTTCTTGTTGTTCTTCTTCTGCACAGCTAAACTGGAAGTGGCATTTCCAGCTCGCAATAGTGCAGAGTTATCTCAAAGAGAGGGGCCAGGGTGTTTCTGTATCTCTATTATGTTGGTGCGGCTTCGGAACTTTTAAATATCTTGATATATCTCGAGAACTACGCATCTGATCAAAAAATATCATAGAACATAAAAAGTAGGAAACTTAATTCTCTACAAAAAAGGTCTCTCAACATTTTGCCATAGCTCGCTTCGTTTCCGAGATATTTGCAGATTTACCTCAAGGGAAGGGGCCTGACGGACATATTTCGAGATATTTCTTCTTCTTGTTGTTCTTCTGCTGCACAGCTAAGCTGGAAGTGGCATTTGCGGCTCGCACTAGTGCAGAGTTATCTCAAAGAGAGGGGCCACGGTGTTTCTGTATCTCTATTATGTTGGTGCGGCTTCGGAACTTTTAAATATCTTGATATATCTCGAGAGCTACGCGTCTGATCAAAAAATATCATAGAACATAAAAAGTAGGAAACATAATTCTCTACAAAAAAGGTCTCTTAACATTTTGCCATAGCTCGCTTCGTTTCCGAGATATTTGCAGATTTATCTCAAGGGAAGTGGCCTGACGGACATATTTCGAGATATTTCTTCTTCTTCTTGTTCTTCCTCTGCACAGCTAAGCTGGAAGTGGCATTTGCAGCTCGCAATAGTGCAGAGTTATCTCAAAGAAAGGGGCCACGGTGTTTCTGTATCTCTATTATGTTGGTGCGGCTTCGGAACTTTTAAATATCTTGATATATCTCGAGAACTGCGCATCTGATCAAAAAATATCATAGAACATAAAAAGTAGGAAACTTAATTCTCTACAAAAAAGGTCTCTTAACATTTTGCCATCGCTCGCTTCGTTTCCGAGATATTTGCAGATTTATCTCAAGGGAAGGGGCCTGACGGGCATATTTCGAGATATTTCTTCTTCTTGTTGTTCTTCTTCTGCACAGCTAAGCTGGAAGTGGCATTTGCGGCTCGCACTAGCGCAGAGTTATCTCAAAGAAAGGGGCCACGGTGTTTCTGTATCTCTATTATGTTGGTGCGGCTTCGGAACTTTTAAATATCTCGATATATCTCGAAAACTACGCTTCTGATCAAAAAATATCATAGAACATAAATTGTAGGAAACATAATTCTCTACAAAAAAGGTCTCTTAACATTTTGCCATAGCTCCCTTCGTTTCCGAGATATTTGCAGATATATCTCAAGGGAAGGGGCCTGACGGACATATTTCGAGATATTTCTTCTTCTTGTTGTTCTTCTCCTGCACAGCTAAGCTGGAAGTGGCATTTACAGCTCGCAATACTGCAGAGTTATCTCAAAGAAAGGGGCCACGGTGTTTCTGTATCTCTATTATGTTGGTGCGGCTTCGGAACTTTTAAATATCTTGATATATCTCGAGAACTACGCATCTGATCAAAAAATATCATAGAACATAAAAAGTAGGAAACTTAATTCTCTACAAAAAAGGTCTCTTAACATTTTGCCATAGCTCGCTTCGTTTCCGAGATATTTGCAGATTTATCTCAAGGGAAGGGGCCTGACGGACATATTTCGAGATATTTCTTCTTCTTGTTGTTCTTCTTCTGCACAGCTAAGCTGGAAGTGGCATTTGCGGCTCGCACTAGTGCAGAGTTATCTCAAAGAAAGGGGCCACGGTGTTTCTGTATCTCTATTATGTTGGTGCGGCTTTGGAACTTTTAAATATCTCGATATATCTCGAAAACTACGCTTCTGATCAAAAAATATCATAGAACATAAATTGTAGGAAACATAATTCTCTACAAAAAAGGTCTCTTAACATTTTGCCATAGCTCGCTTCGTTTCCGAGATATTTGCAGATTTATCTCAAGGGAAGGGGCCTGACGGACATATTTCGAGATATTTCTTCTTCTTGTTGTTCTTCTTCTGCACAGCTAAGCTGGAAGTGGCATTTGCGGCTCGCACTAGTGCAGAGTTATCTCAAAGAAAGGGGCCACGGTGTTTCTGTATCTCTATTATGTTGGTGCGGCTTTGGAACTTTTAAATATCTCGATATATCTCGAAAACTACGCTTCTGATCAAAAAATATCATAGAACATAAATTGTAGGAAACATAATTCTCTACAAAAAAGGTCTCTTAACATTTTGCCATAGCTCGCTTCGTTTCCGAGATATTTGCAGATATATCTCAAGGGAAGGGGCCTGACGGACATATTTCGAGATATGTCTTCTTCTTGTTGTTCTTCTTCTGCACAGCTAAGCTGGAAGTGGCATTTACAGCTCGCAATAGTGCAGAGTTATCTCAAAGAAAGGGGCCACGGTGTTTCTGTATCTCTATTATGTTGGTGCGGCTTCGGAACTTTTAAATATCTCGATATATCTCGAAAACTACGCTTCTGATCAAAAAATATCATAGAACATAAAAAGTAGGAAACATAATTCTCTACAAAAAAGGTCTCTTAACATTTTGCCATAGCTCGCTTCGTTTCCGAGATATTTGCAGATTTATCTCAAGGGAAGGGGCCTGACGGACATATTGCGAGATACTTCTTCTTCTTGTTGTTCTTCTTCTGCACAGCTAAACTGGAAGTGGCATTTCCAGCTCGCAATAGTGCAGAGTTATCTCAAAGAGAGGGGCCACGGTGTTTCTGTATCTCTATTATGTTGGTGCGGCTTCGGAACTTTTAAATATCTTGATATATCTCGAGAACTACGCATCTGATCAAAAAATATCATAGAACATAAAAAGTAGGAAACTTAATTCTCTACAAAAAAGGTCTCTCAACATTTTGCCATAGCTCGCTTCGTTTCCGAGATATTTGCAGATTTACCTCAAGGGAAGGGGCCTGACGGACATATTTCGAGATATTTCTTCTTCTTGTTGTTCTTCTTCTGCACAGCTAAGCTGGAAGTGGCATTTGCGGCTCGCACTAGTGCAGAGTTATCTCAAAGAGAGGGGCCACGGTGTTTCTGTATCTCTATTATGTTGGTGCGGCTTCGGAACTTTTAAATATCTTGATATATCTCGAGAGCTACGCGTCTGATCAAAAAATATCATAGAACATAAAAAGTAGGAAACATAATTCTCTACAAAAAAGGTCTCTTAACATTTTGCCATAGCTCGCTTCGTTTCCGAGATATTTGCAGATTTATCTCAAGGGAAGTGGCCTGACGGACATATTTCGAGATATTTCTTCTTCTTCTTGTTCTTCCTCTGCACAGCTAAGCTGGAAGTGGCATTTGCAGCTCGCAATAGTGCAGAGTTATCTCAAAGAAAGGGGCCACGGTGTTTCTGTATCTCTATTATGTTGGTGCGGCTTCGGAACTTTTAAATATCTTGATATATCTCGAGAACTGCGCATCTGATCAAAAAATATCATAGAACATAAAAAGTAGGAAACTTAATTCTCTACAAAAAAGGTCTCTTAACATTTTGCCATCGCTCGCTTCGTTTCCGAGATATTTGCAGATTTATCTCAAGGGAAGGGGCCTGACGGGCATATTTCGAGATATTTCTTCTTCTTGTTGTTCTTCTTCTGCACAGCTAAGCTGGAAGTGGCATTTGCGGCTCGCACTAGCGCAGAGTTATCTCAAAGAAAGGGGCCACGGTGTTTCTGTATCTCTATTATGTTGGTGCGGCTTCGGAACTTTTAAATATCTCGATATATGTCGAAAACTACGCTTCTGATCAAAAAATATCATAGAACATAAATTGTAGGAAACATAATTCTCTACAAAAAAGGTCTCTTAACATTTTGCCATAGTTCCCTTCGTTTCCGAGATATTTGCAGATTTATCTCAAGGGAAGGGGCCTGACGCACATATTTCGAGATATTTCTTCTTCTTGTTGTTCTTCTTCTGCACAGCTAAACTGGAAGTGGCATTTCCAGCTCGCAATAGTGCAGGGTTATCTCAAAGAGAGGGGCCACGGTGTTTCTGTATCTCTATTATGTTGGTGCGGCTTTGGAACTTTTAAATATCTCGATATATCTCGAAAACTACGCTTCTGATCAAAAAATGTCATAGAACATAAATTGTAGGAAACATAATTCTCTACAAAAAACGTCTCTTAACATTTTGCCATAGCTCGCTTCGTTTCTGAGATATTTGCAGATTCAGCTCAGAGGAACTGGCCTGACGGGCATATTTCGAGATATTTCTTCTTCTTGTTGTTCTTCCTCTGCACAGCTAAGCTGGAAGTGGCATTTGCAGCTCGCAATAGTGCAGAGTTATCTCAAAGAAAGGGGCCACGGTGTTTCTGTATCTCTATTATGTTGGTGCGGCTTCGGAACTTTTAAATATCTTGATATATCTCGAGAACTACGCATCTGATCAAAAAATATCATAGAACATAAAAAGTAGGAAACTTAATTCTCTACAAAAAAGGTCTCTTAACATTTTGCCATAGCTCGCTTTGTTTCCGAGATATTTGCAGATTTATCTCAAGGAAGGGGCCTGACGGACATATTTCGAGATATTTCTTCTTCTTGTTGTTCTTCTTCTGCACAGCTAAGCTGGAAGTGGCATTTGCGGCTCGCACTAGTGCAGAGTTATCTCAAAGAAAGGGGCCACGGTGTTTCTGTATCTCTATTATGTTGGTGCGGCTTTGGAACTTTTAAATATCTCGATATATCTCGAAAACTACGCTTCTGATCAAAAAATATGATAGAACATAAATTGTAGGAAACATAATTCTCTACAAAAAAGGTCTCTTAACATTTTGCCATAGCTCGCTTCGTTTCCGAGATATTTGCAGATATATCTCAAGGGAAGGGGCCTGACGGACATATTTCGAGATATTTCTTCTTCTTGTTGTTCTTCTCCTGCACAGCTAAGCTGGAAGTGGCATTTACAGCTCGCAATACTGCAGAGTTATCTCAAAGAAAGGGGCCACGGTGTTTCTGTATCTCTATTATGTTGGTGCGGCTTTGGAACTTTTGAATATCTCGATATATCTCGAAAACTACGCTTCTGATCAAAAAATATCATAGAACATAAAAAGTAGGAAACTTAATTCTCTACAAAAAAGGTCTCTTAACATTTTGCCATAGCTCGCTTCGTTTCCGAGATATTTGCAGATTTATCTCAAGGGAAGGGGCCTGACGGACATATTTCGAGATATTTCTTCTTCTTGTTGTTCTTCTTCTGCACAGCTAAGCTGGAAGTGGCATTTGCGGCTCGCACTAGTGCAGAGTTATCTCAAAGAAAGGGGCCACGGTGTTTCTGTATCTCTATTATGTTGGTGCGGCTTTGGAACTTTTAAATATCTCGATATATCTCGAAAACTACGCTTCTGATCAAAAAATATCATAGAACATAAATTGTAGGAAACATAATTCTCTACAAAAAAGGTCTCTCAACATTTTGCCATAGCTCGCTTCGTTTCCGAGATATTTGCAGATATATCTCAAGGGAAGGGGCCTGACGGACATATTTCGAGATATTTCTTCTTCTTGTTGTTCTTCTCCTGCACAGCTAAGCTGGAAGTGGCATTTACAGCTCGCAATACTGCAGAGTTATCTCAAAGAAAGGGGCCACGGTGTTTCTGTATCTCTATTATGTTGGTGCGGCTTCGGAACTTTTAAATATCTTGATATATCTCGAGAACTACGCATCTGATCAAAAAATATCATAGAACATAAAAAGTAGGAAACTTAATTCTCTACAAAAAAGGTCTCTCAACATTTTGCCATAGCTCGCTTCGTTTCCGAGATATTTGCAGATTTACCTCAAGGGAAGGGGCCTGACGGACATATTTCGAGATATTTCTTCTTCTTGTTGTTCTTCTTCTGCACAGCTAAGCTGGAAGTGGCATTTGCGGCTCGCACTAGTGCAGAGTTATCTCAAAGAAAGGGGCCACGGTGTTTCTGTATCTCTATTATGTTGGTGCGGCTTCGGAACTTTTAAATATCTCGATATATCTCGAAAACTACGCTTCTGATCAAAAAATATCATAGAACATAAAAAGTAGGAAACATAATTCTCTACAAAAAAGGTCTCTTAACATTTTGCCATAGCTCGCTTCGTTTCCGAGATATTTGCAGATTTATCTCAAGGGAAGGGGCCTGACGGACATATTTCGAGATACTTCTTCTTCTTGTTGTTCTTCTTCTGCACAGCTAAACTGGAAGTGGCATTTCCAGCTCGCAATAGTGCAGAGTTATCTCAAAGAGAGGGGCCACGGTGTTTCTGTATCTCTATTATGTTGGTGCGGCTTCGGAACTTTTAAATATCTTGATATATCTCGAGAACTACGCATCTGATCAAAAAATATCATAGAACATAAAAAGTAGGAAACTTAATTCTCTACAAAAAAGGTCTCTCAACATTTTGCCATAGCTCGCTTCGTTTCCGAGATATTTGCAGATTTACCTCAAGGGAAGGGGCCTGACGGACATATTTCGAGATATTTCTTCTTCTTGTTGTTCTTCTTCTGCACAGCTAAGCTGGAAGTGGCATTTGCGGCTCGCACTAGTGCAGAGTTATCTCAAAGAGAGGGGCCACGGTGTTTCTGTATCTCTATTATGTTGGTGCGGCTTCGGAACTTTTAAATATCTTGATATATCTCGAGAGCTACGCGTCTGATCAAAAAATATCATAGAACATAAAAAGTAGGAAACATAATTCTCTACAAAAAAGGTCTCTTAACATTTTGCCATAGCTCGCTTCGTTTCCGAGATATTTGCAGATTTATCTCAAGGGAAGTGGCCTGACGGACATATTTCGAGATATTTCTTCTTCTTCTTGTTCTTCCTCTGCACAGCTAAGCTGGAAGTGGCATTTGCAGCTCGCAATAGTGCAGAGTTATCTCAAAGAAAGGGGCCACGGTGTTTCTGTATCTCTATTATGTTGGTGCGGCTTCGGAACTTTTAAATATCTTGATATATCTCGAGAACTGCGCATCTGATCAAAAAATATCATAGAACATAAAAAGTAGGAAACTTAATTCTCTACAAAAAAGGTCTCTTAACATTTTGCCATAGCTCGCTTCGTTTCCGAGATATTTGCAGATATATCTCAAGGGAAGGGGCCTGACGGACATATTTCGAGATATGTCTTCTTCTTGTTGTTCTTCTTCTGCACAGCTAAGCTGGAAGTGGCATTTACAGCTCGCAATAGTGCAGAGTTATCTCAAAGAAAGGGGCCACGGTGTTTCTGTATCTCTATTATGTTGGTGCGGCTTCGGAACTTTTAAATATCTTGATATATCTCGAGAACTACGCATCTGATCAAATAATATCATACATCATAAAAAGTAGGAAACTTAATTCTCCACAAATAAGGTCTCTTAACATTTTGCCATAGCTCGGTTCGTTTCCGAGATATTTGCAGATTTATCTCAAGGGAAGGGGCCTGACGGACATATTTCGAGATATTTCTTCTTCTTGTTGGTCTTCTTCTGCACAGCTAAGCTGGAAGTGGCATTTGCAGCTCGCAATAGTGCAGAGTTATCTCAAAGAAAGGGGCCACGGTGTTTCTGTATCTCTATTATGTTGGTGCGGCTTCGGAACTTTTAAATATCTTGATATATCTCGAGAGCTACGCATCCGATCAAAAAATATCATAGAACATAAAAAGTAGGAAACTTAATTCTCTACAAAAAAGGTCTCTTAACATTTTGCCATAGCTCGCTTCGTTTCCGAGATATTTGCAGATTTATCACGAGGGAAGGGGCCTGACGGACATATTTCGAGATATTTCTTCTTCTTGTTGTTCTTCTTCTGCACAGCTAAGCTGGACGTGGCATTTACAGCTCGCAATAGTGCAGAGTTATCTCAAAGAAAGGGGCCACGGTGTTTCTGTATCTCTATTATGTTGGTGCGGCTTCGGAACTTTTAAATATCTTGATATATCTCGAGAACTACGCATCTGATCAAAAAATATCATAGAACATAAAAAGTAGGAAACTTAATTCTCTACAAATAAGGTCTCTAAACATTTTGCCATAGCTCGCTTCGTTTCCGAGATATTTGCAGATTTATCTCAAGGGAAGGGGCCTGACGGACATTTTTCGAGATATTTCTTCTTCTTGTTGTTCTTCTTCTGCACAGCTAAGCTGGAAGTGGCATTTGCAGCTCGCAATAGTGCAGAGTTATCTCGAAGAAAGGGGCCACGGTGTTTCTGTATCTCTATTATGTTGGTGCGGCTTCGGAACTTTAAAATATCTTTATATATCTCGAGAACTACGCATCTGATTAAAAAATATCATAGAGCGTAAAAAGTAGGAAACTTAATTCTCTACAAATAAAGTCGCTTAACATTTTGCCATAGCTCGCTTCGTTTCCGAGATATTTGCAGATTTATCTCAAGGGAAGGGGCCTGACGGACATATTTCCAGATATTTCTTCTTCTTGTTGTTCTTCTTCTGCACAGCTAAGCTGGAAGTGGCATTTGCGGCTCGCACTAGTGCAGAGTTATCTCAAAGAAAGGGGCCACGGTGTTTCTGTATCTCTATTATGTTGGTGCAGCTTCAGAACTTTTAAATATCTTGATATATCTCGAGAACTACGCATCTGATCAAAAAATATCATGGAACATAAAAAGTAGAAAACTTAATTCTCTACAGAAAAGGTCTCTTAACATTTTGCCATAGCTCGCTTCGTTTCCGAGATATTTGCAGATTTATCTCAAGGGAAGGGGCCTGACGGACATATTTCGAGATATTTCTTCTTCTTGTTGTTCTTCTTCTGCACAGCTAAGCTGGAAGTGGCATTTGCAGCTCGCAATAGTGCAGAGTTATCTCAAAGAAAGGGGCCACGGTGTTTCTGTATCTCTATTATGTTGGTGCGGCTTCGGAACTTTTAAGTATCTTGATATATCTCGAGATCTACGCATCTGATCAAAAAATATCATAGAACATAAAAAGTAGGAAACTTAATTCTCTACAAAAAAGGTCTCTTAACATTTTGCCATAGCTCGCTTCGTTTTCAAGATACTTGCAGATACATCTCAAGGGAAGGGGCCTGACGGACATATTTCGAGATATTTCTTCTTCTTGTTGTTCTTCTTCTGCACAGCTAAGCTGGAAGTGGCATTTGCAGCTCGCAATAGTGCAGAGTTATCTCAAAGAAAGGGGCCACGGTGTTTCTGTATCTCTATTATGTTGGTGCGGCTTCGGAACTTTTAAATATCTTGATATATCTCGAGAACTACGCATCTGATCAAAAAATATCATAGAACATAAAAAGTAGGAAACTTAATTCTCTACAAAAAAGGTCTCTTAACATTTTGCCATAGCTCGCTTCGTTTCCAAGATACTTGCAGATTTATCTCAAGGGAAGGGGCCTGACGGACATATTTCGAGATATTTCTTCTTCTTGTTGTTCTTCTTCTGCACAGCTAAACTGGAAGTGGCATTTCCAGCTCGCAGTAGTGCCGAGTTATCTCAAAGAAAGGGGTCACGGTGTTTCTGTATCTCTATTATGTTGGTGCGGCTTCGGAACTTTTAAATATCTTGATATATCTCGAGAACTACGCATCTGATCAAAAAATATCATAGAACATAAAAAGTAGAAAACTTAATTCTCTACAAAAAAGGTCTCTCAACATTTTGCCATAGCTCGCTTCGTTTCCGAGATATATGCAGATTTATCTCAAGGGAAGGGGCCTGACGGACATATTTCGAGATATTTCTTCTTCTTGTTGTTCTTCTTCTGCACAGCTAAACTGGAAGTGGCATTTCCAGCTCGCAATAGTGCAGAGTTATCTGAAAGAAAGGGGCCACGGTGTTTCTGTATCTCTATTATGTTGGTGCGGCTTCGGAACTTTTAAATATCTTGATATATCTCGAGAACTACGCATCTGATCAAATAATATCATACATCATAAAAAGTAGGAAACTTAATTCTCCACAAATAAGGTCTCTTAACATTTTGCCATAGCTCGCTTCGTTTCCAAGATACTTGCAGATTTATCTCAAGGGAAGGGGCCTGACGGACATATTTCGAGATATTTCTTCTTCTTGTTGTTCTTCTTCTGCACAGCTAAACTGGAAGTGGCATTTCCAGCTCGCAGTAGTGCCGAGTTATCTCAAAGAAAGGGGTCACGGTGTTTCTGTATCTCTATTATGTTGGTGCGGCTTCGGAACTTTTAAATATCTTGATATATCTCGAGAACTACGCATCTGATCAAAAAATATCATAGAACATAAAAAGTAGAAAACTTAATTCTCTACAAAAAAGGTCTCTCAACATTTTGCCATAGCTCGCTTCGTTTCCGAGATATATGCAGATTTATCTCAAGGGAAGGGGCCTGACGGACATATTTCGAGATATTTCTTCTTCTAGTTGTTCTTCTTCTGCACAGCTAAACTGGAAGTGGCATTTCCAGCTCGCAATAGTGCAGAGTTATCTGAAAGAAAGGGGCCACGGTGTTTCTGTATCTCTATTATGTTGGTGCGGCTTCGGAACTTTTAAATATCTTGATATATCTCGAGAACTACGCATCTGATCAAATAATATCATACATCATAAAAAGTAGGAAACTTAATTCTCCACAAATAAGGTCTCTTAACATTTTGCCATAGCTCGCTTCGTTTCCGAGATATTTGCAGATTTATCTCAAGGGAAGGGGCCTGACGGACATATTTCGAGATATTTCTTCTTCTTGTTGGTCTTCTTCTGCACCGCTAAGCTGGAAGTGGCATTTGCAGCTCGCAATAGTTCAGAGTTATCTCAAAGAAAGGGGCCACGGTGTTTCTGTATCTCTATTATGTTGGTGCGGCTTCGGAACTTTTAAATATCTTGATATATCTCGAGAGCTACGCATCCGATCAAAAAATATCATAGAACATAAAAAGTAGGAAACTTAATTCTCTACAAAAAAGGTCTCTTAACATTTTGCCATAGCTCGCTTCGTTTCCGAGATATTTGCAGATTTATCACGAGGGAAGGGGCCTGACGGACATATTTCGAGATATTTCTTCTTCTTGTTGTTCTTCTTCTGCACAGCTAAGCTGGACGTGGCATTTACAGCTCGCAATAGTGCAGAGTTATCTCAAAGAAAGGGGCCACGGTGTTTCTGTATCTCTATTATGTTGGTGCGGCTTCGGAACTTTTAAATATCTTGATATATCTCGAGAACTACGCATCTGATCAAAAAATATCATAGAACATAAAAAGTAGGAAACTTAATTCTCTACAAATAAGGTCTCTAAACATTTTGCCATAGCTCGCTTCGTTTCCGAGATATTTGCAGATTTATCTCAAGGGAAGGGGCCTGACGGACATTTTTCGAGATATTTCTTCTTCTTGTTGTTCTTCTTCTGCACAGCTAAGCTGGAAGTGGCATTTGCAGCTCGCAATAGTGCAGAGTTATCTCGAAGAAAGGGGCCACGGTGTTTCTGTATCTCTATTATGTTGGTGCGGCTTCGGAACTTTAAAATATCTTTATATATCTCGAGAACTACGCATCTGATTAAAAAATATCATAGAGCGTAAAAAGTAGGAAACTTAATTCTCTACAAATAAAGTCGCTTAACATTTTGCCATAGCTCGCTTCGTTTCCGAGATATTTGCAGATTTATCTCAAGGGAAGGGGCCTGACGGACATATTTCCAGATATTTCTTCTTCTTGTTGTTCTTCTTCTGCACAGCTAAACTGGAAGTGGCATTTCCAGCTCGCAGTAGTGCCGAGTTATCTCAAAGAAAGGGGCCACGGTGTTTCTGTATCTCTATTATGTTGGTGCGGCTTCGGAACTTTTAAATATCTTGATATATCTCGAGAACTACGCATCTGATCAAAAAATATCATAGAACATAAAAAGTAGAAAACTTAATTCTCTACAAAAAAGGTCTCTCAACATTTTGCCATAGCTCGCTTCGTTTCCGAGATATATGCAGATTTATCTCAAGGGAAGGGGCCTGACGGACATATTTCGAGATATTTCTTCTTCTTGTTGTTCTTCCTCTGCACAGCTAAGCTGGAAGTGGCATTTGCAGCTCGCAATAGTGCAGAGTTATCTCAAAGAAAGGGGCCACGGTGTTTCTGTATCTCTATTATGTTGGTGCGGCTTCGGAACTTTTAAATATCTTGATATATCTCGAGAACTACGCATCTGATCAAAAAATATCATAGAACATAAAAAGTAGGAAACTTAATTCTCTACAAAAAAGGTCTCTTAACATTTTGCCATAGCTCGCTTCGTTTCCGAGATATTTGCAGATATATCTCAAGGGAAGGGGCCTGACGGACATATTTCGAGATATTTCTTCTTCTTGTTGTTCTTCTCCTGCACAGCTAAGCTGGAAGTGGCATTTACAGCTCGCAATACTGCAGAGTTATCTCAAAGAAAGGGGCCACGGTGTTTCTGTATCTCTATTATGTTGGTGCGGCTTTGGAACTTTTAAATATCTCGATATATCTCGAAAACTACGCTTCTGATCAAAAAATATCATAGAACATAAAAAGTAGGAAACTTAATTCTCTACAAAAAAGGTCTCTTAACATTTTGCCATAGCTCGCTTCGTTTCCGAGATATTTGCAGATTTATCTCAAGGGAAGGGGCCTGACGGACATATTTCGAGATATTTCTTCTTCTTGTTGTTCTTCTTCTGCACAGCTAAGCTGGAAGTGGCATTTGCGGCTCGCACTAGTGCAGAGTTATCTCAAAGAAAGGGGCCACGGTGTTTCTGTATCTCTATTATGTTGGTGCGGCTTTGGAACTTTTAAATATCTCGATATATCTCGAAAACTACGCTTCTGATCAAAAAATATCATAGAACATAAATTGTAGGAAACATAATTCTCTACAAAAAAGGTCTCTCAACATTTTGCCATAGCTCGCTTCGTTTCCGAGATATTTGCAGATATATCTCAAGGGAAGGGGCCTGACGGACATATTTCGAGATATTTCTTCTTCTTGTTGTTCTTCTCCTGCACAGCTAAGCTGGAAGTGGCATTTACAGCTCGCAATACTGCAGAGTTATCTCAAAGAAAGGGGCCACGGTGTTTCTGTATCTCTATTATGTTGGTGCGGCTTCGGAACTTTTAAATATCTTGATATATCTCGAGAACTACGCATCTGATCAAAAAATATCATAGAACATAAAAAGTAGGAAACTTAATTCTCTACAAAAAAGGTCTCTCAACATTTTGCCATAGCTCGCTTCGTTTCCGAGATATTTGCAGATTTACCTCAAGGGAAGGGGCCTGACGGACATATTTCGAGATATTTCTTCTTCTTGTTGTTCTTCTTCTGCACAGCTAAGCTGGAAGTGGCATTTGCGGCTCGCACTAGTGCAGAGTTATCTCAAAGAAAGGGGCCACGGTGTTTCTGTATCTCTATTATGTTGGTGCGGCTTCGGAACTTTTAAATATCTCGATATATCTCGAAAACTACGCTTCTGATCAAAAAATATCATAGAACATAAAAAGTAGGAAACATAATTCTCTACAAAAAAGGTCTCTTAACATTTTGCCATAGCTCGCTTCGTTTCCGAGATATTTGCAGATTTATCTCAAGGGAAGGGGCCTGACGGACATATTTCGAGATACTTCTTCTTCTTGTTGTTCTTCTTCTGCACAGCTAAACTGGAAGTGGCATTTCCAGCTCGCAATAGTGCAGAGTTATCTCAAAGAGAGGGGCCACGGTGTTTCTGTATCTCTATTATGTTGGTGCGGCTTCGGAACTTTTAAATATCTTGATATATCTCGAGAACTACGCATCTGATCAAAAAATATCATAGAACATAAAAAGTAGGAAACTTAATTCTCTACAAAAAAGGTCTCTCAACATTTTGCCATAGCTCGCTTCGTTTCCGAGATATTTGCAGATTTACCTCAAGGGAAGGGGCCTGACGGACATATTTCGAGATATTTCTTCTTCTTGTTGTTCTTCTTCTGCACAGCTAAGCTGGAAGTGGCATTTGCGGCTCGCACTAGTGCAGAGTTATCTCAAAGAGAGGGGCCACGGTGTTTCTGTATCTCTATTATGTTGGTGCGGCTTCGGAACTTTTAAATATCTTGATATATCTCGAGAGCTACGCGTCTGATCAAAAAATATCATAGAACATAAAAAGTAGGAAACATAATTCTCTACAAAAAAGGTCTCTTAACATTTTGCCATAGCTCGCTTCGTTTCCGAGATATTTGCAGATTTATCTCAAGGGAAGTGGCCTGACGGACATATTTCGAGATATTTCTTCTTCTTCTTGTTCTTCCTCTGCACAGCTAAGCTGGAAGTGGCATTTGCAGCTCGCAATAGTGCAGAGTTATCTCAAAGAAAGGGGCCACGGTGTTTCTGTATCTCTATTATGTTGGTGCGGCTTCGGAACTTTTAAATATCTTGATATATCTCGAGAACTGCGCATCTGATCAAAAAATATCATAGAACATAAAAAGTAGGAAACTTAATTCTCTACAAAAAAGGTCTCTTAACATTTTGCCATAGCTCGCTTCGTTTCCGAGATATTTGCAGATATATCTCAAGGGAAGGGGCCTGACGGACATATTTCGAGATATGTCTTCTTCTTGTTGTTCTTCTTCTGCACAGCTAAGCTGGAAGTGGCATTTACAGCTCGCAATAGTGCAGAGTTATCTCAAAGAAAGGGGCCACGGTGTTTCTGTATCTCTATTATGTTGGTGCGGCTTCGGAACTTTTAAATATCTCGATATATCTCGAAAACTACGCTTCTGATCAAAAAATATCATAGAACATAAAAAGTAGGAAACATAATTCTCTACAAAAAAGGTCTCTTAACATTTTGCCATAGCTCGCTTCGTTTCCGAGATATTTGCAGATTTATCTCAAGGGAAGGGGCCTGACGGACATATTTCGAGATACTTCTTCTTCTTGTTGTTCTTCTTCTGCACAGCTAAACTGGAAGTGGCATTTCCAGCTCGCAATAGTGCAGAGTTATCTCAAAGAGAGGGGCCACGGTGTTTCTGTATCTCTATTATGTTGGTGCGGCTTCGGAACTTTTAAATATCTTGATATATCTCGAGAACTACGCATCTGATCAAAAAATATCATAGAACATAAAAAGTAGGAAACTTAATTCTCTACAAAAAAGGTCTCTCAACATTTTGCCATAGCTCGCTTCGTTTCCGAGATATTTGCAGATTTACCTCAAGGGAAAGGGCCTGGCGGACATATTTCGAGATATTTCTTCTTCTTGTTGTTCTTCTTCTGCACAGCTAAGCTGGAAGTGGCATTTGCGGCTCGCACTAGTGCAGAGTTATCTCAAAGAAAGGGGCCACGGTGTTTCTGTATCCCTATTATGTTGGTGCGGCTTCGGAACTTTTAAATATCTCGATATATCTCGAATACTACGCTTCTGATCAAAAAATATCATAGAACATAAATTGTAGGAAACATAATTCTCTACAAAAAACGTCTCTTAACATTTTGCCATAGCTCGCTTCGTTTCCGAGATATTTGCAGAGTCAGCTCAAAGGAACTGGCCTGACGGGCATATTTCGAGATATTTCTTCTTCTTGTTGTTCTTCCCCTGCACAGCTAAGCTGGAAGTGGCATTTGCAGCTCGCAATAGTGCAGAGTTGTCTCAAAGAAAGGGGCCACGGTGTTTCTGTATCTCTATTATGTTGGTGCGGCTTTGGAACTTTTAAATATCTTGATATATCTCGAGAACTACGCATCTGATCAAAAAATATCATAGAACATAAAAAGTAGGAAACTTAATTCTCTACAAAAAAGGTCTCTTAACATTTTGCCATAGCTCGCTTTGTTTCCGAGATATTTGCAGATTTATCTCAAGGAAGGGGCCTGACGGACATATTTCGAGATATTTCTTCTTCTTGTTGTTCTTCTTCTGCACAGCTAAGCTGGAAGTGGCATTTGCGGCTCGCACTAGTGCAGAGTTATCTCAAAGAAAGGGGCCACGGTGTTTCTGTATCTCTATTATGTTGGTGCGGCTTTGGAACTTTTAAATATCTCGATATATCTCGAAAACTACGCTTCTGATCAAAAAATATCATAGAACATAAATTGTAGGAAACATAATTCTCTACAAAAAAGGTCTCTTAACATTTTGCCATAGCTCGCTTCGTTTCCGAGATATTTGCAGATATATCTCAAGGGAAGGGGCCTGACGGACATATTTCGAGATATGTCTTCTTCTTGTTGTTCTTCTTCTGCACAGCTAAGCTGGAAGTGGCATTTACAGCTCGCAATAGTGCAGAGTTATCTCAAAGAAAGGGGCCACGGTGGTTCTGTATCTCTATTATGTTGGTGCGGCTTCGGAACTTTTAAATATCTTGATATATATCGAGAACTACGCATCTGATCAAAAAATATCATAGAACATAAAAAGTAGGAAACTTAATTCTCTACAAAAAAGGTCTCTTAACATTTTGCCATAGCTCGCTTCGTTTCCGAGATATTTGCAGATTCAGCTCAAAGGAACTGGCCTGACGGACATATTTCGAGATATTTCTTCTTCTTGTTGTTCTTCCTCTGCACAGCTAAGCTGGAAGTGGCATTTGCAGCTCGCAATAGTGCAGAGTTATCTCAAAGAAAGGGGCCACGGTGTTTCTGTATCTCTATTATGTTGGTGCGGCTTCGGAACTTTTAAATATCTCGATATATCTCGAAAACTACGCTTCTGATCAAAAAATATCATAGAACATAAAAAGTAGGAAACATAATTCTCTACAAAAAAGGTCTCTTAACATTTTGCCATAGCTCGCTTCGTTTCCGAGATATTTGCAGATTTATCTCAAGGGAAGGGGCCTAACGGACATATTTCGAGATATTTCTTCTTCTTGTTGTTCTTCTTCTGCACAGCTAAACTGGAAGTGGCATTTCCAGCTCGCAATAGTGCAGAGTTATCTCAAAGAGAGGGGCCACGGTGTTTCTGTATCTCTATTATGTTGGTGCGGCTTCGGAACTTTTAAATATCTTGATATATCTCGAGAGCTACGCGTCTGATCAAAAAAATATCATAGAACATAAAAAGTAGGAAACATAATTCTCTACAAAAAAGGTCTCTTAACATTTTGCCATAGCTCGCTTCGTTTCCGAGATATTTGCAGATTTATCTCAAGGGAAGGGGCCTAACGGACATATTTCGAGATATTTCTTCTTCTTGTTGTTCTTCTTCTGCACAGCTAAACTGGAAGTGGCATTTCCAGCTCGCAATAGTGCAGAGTTATCTCAAAGAGAGGGGCCACGGTGTTTCTGTATCTCTATTATGTTGGTGCGGCTTCGGAACTTTTAAATATCTTGATATATCTCGAGAGCTACGCGTCTGATCAAAGAATATCATAGAACATAAAAAGTAGGAAACATAATTCTCTACAAAAAAGGTCTCTTAACATTTTGCCATAGCTCGCTTCGTTTCCGAGATATTTGCAGATTTATCTCAAGGGAAGTGGCCTGACGGACATATTTCGAGATATTTCTTCTTCTTGTTGTTCTTCTTCTGCACAGCTAAGCTGGAAGTGGCATTTGCGGCTCGCACTAGTGCAGAGTTATCTCAAAGAAAGGGGCCACGGTGTTTCTGTATCTCTATTATGTTGGTGCGGCTTCGGAACTTTTAAATATCTTGATATATCTCGAGAACTACGCATCTGATCAAAAAATATCATAGAACATAAAAAGTAGGAAACTCAATTCTCTACAAAAAAGGTCTCTTAACATTTTGCAATAGCTCGCTTCGTTTCCGAGATATTTGCAGATTTATCTCAAGGGAAGGGGCCTGACGGACATATTTCGAGATATTTCTTCTTCTTGTTGTTCTTCTTCTGCACAGCTAAGCTGGAAGTGGCATTTGCGGCTCGCACTAGTGCAGAGTTATCTCAAAGAAAGGGGCCACGGTGTTTCTGTATCTCTATTATGTTGGTGCAGCTTCAGAACTTTTAAATATCTTGATATATCTCGAGAACTACGCATCTGATCAAAAAATATCATGGAACATAAAAAGTAGAAAACTTAATTCTCTACAGAAAAGGTCTCTTAACATTTTGCCATAGCTCGCTTCGTTTCCGAGATATTTGCAGATTTATCTCAAGGGAAGGGGCCTGACGGACATATTTCGAGATATTTCTTCTTCTTGTTGTTCTTCTTCTGCACAGCTAAGCTGGAAGTGGCATTTGCAGCTCGCAATAGTGCAGAGTTATCTCAAAGAAAGGGGCCACGGTGTTTCTGTATCTCTATTATGTTGGTGCGGCTTCGGAACTTTTAAATATCTTGATATATCTCGAGAACTACGCATCTGATCAAAAAATATCATAGAACATAAAAAGTAGGAAACTCAATTCTCTACAAAAAAGGTCTCTTAACATTTTGCAATAGCTCGCTTCGTTTCCGAGATATTTGCAGATTTATCTCAAGGGAAGGGGCCTGACGGACATATTTCGAGATATTTCTTCTTCTTGTTGTTCTTCTTCTGCACAGCTAAGCTGGAAGTGGCATTTGCGGCTCGCACGAGTGCAGAGTTATCTCAAAGAAAGGGGCCACGGTGTTTCTGTATCCCTATTATGTTGGTGCGGCTTCGGAACTTTTAAATATCTCGATATATCTCGAAAACTACGCTTCTGATCAAAAAATATCATAGAACATAAATTGTAGGAAACATAATTCTCTACAAAAAACGTCTCTTAACATTTTGCCATAGCCCGCTTCGTTTCCGAGATATTTGCAGATTCAGCTCAAAGGAACTGGCCTGACGGGCATATTTCGAGATATTTCTTCTTCTTGTTGTTCTTCCTCTGCACAGCTAAGCTGGAAGTGGCATTTGCAGCTCGCAATAGTGCAGAGTTATCTCAAAGAAAGGGGCCACGGTGTTTCTGTATCTGTATTATGTTGGTGCGGCTTCGGAACTTTTAAATATCTTGATATATCTCGAGAACTACGCATCCGATCAAAAAATATCATAGAACATAAAAAGTAGGAAACTTAATTCTCTACAAAAAAGGTCTCTTAACATTTTGCCATAGCTCGCTTCGTTTCCGAGATATTTGCAGATTTATCTCAAGGGAAGGGGCCTAACGGACATATTTCGAGATATTTCTTCTTCTTGTTGTTCTTCCTCTGCACAGCTAAGCTGGAAGTGGCATTTGCAGCTCGCAATAGTGCAGAGTTATCTCAAAGAAAGGGGCCACGGTGTTTCTGTATCTCTATTATGTTGGTGCGGCTTCGGAACTTTTAAATATCTCGATATATCTCGAAAACTACGGTTCTGATCAAAAAATATCATAGAACATAAAAAGTAGGAAACATAATTCTCTACAAAAAAGGTCTCTTAACATTTTGCCATAGCTCGCTTCGTTTCCGAGATATTTGCAGATTCAGCTCAAAGGAACTGGCCTGACGGACATATTTCGAGATATTTCTTCTTCTTGTTGTTCTTCCTCTGCACAGCTAAGCTGGAAGTGGCATTTGCAGCTCGCAATAGTGCAGAGTTATCTCAAAGAAAGGGGCCACGGTGTTTCTGTATCTCTATTATGTTGGTGCGGCTTCGGAACTTTTAAATATCTCGATATATCTCGAAAACTACGCTTCTGATCAAAAAATATCATAGAACATAAAAAGTAGGAAACATAATTCTCTACAAAAAAGGTCTCTTAACATTTTGCCATAGCTCGCTTCGTTTCCGAGATATTTGCAGATTTATCTCAAGGGAAGGGGCCTAACGGACATATTTCGAGATATTTCTTCTTCTTGTTGTTCCTCTTCTGCACAGCTAAACTGGAAGTGGCATTTCCAGCTCGCAATAGTGCAGAGTTATCTCAAAGATAGGGGCCACGGTGTTTCTGTATCTCTATTATGTTGGTGCGGCTTCGGAACTTTTAAATATCTTGATATATCTCGAGAGCTACGCGTCTGATCAAAAAATATCATAGAACATAAAAAGTAGGAAACATAATTCTCTACAAAAAAGGTCTCTTAACATTTTGCCATAGCTCGCTTCGTTTCCGAGATATTTGCAGATTTATCTCAAGGGAAGGGGCCTCACGGACATATTTCCAGATATTTCTTCTTCTTGTTGTTCTTCTTCTGCACAGCTAAGCTGGAAGTGGCATTTGCGGCTCGCACTAGTGCAGAGTTATCTCAAAGAAAGGGGCCACGGTGTTTCTGTATCTCTATTATGTTGGTGCAGCTTCAGAACTTTTAAATATCATGATATATCTCGAGAACTACGCATCTGATCAAAAAATATCATGGAACATAAAAAGTAGAAAACTTAATTCTCTACAGAAAAGGTCTCTTAACATTTTGCCATAGCTCGCTTCGTTTCCGAGATATTTGCAGATTTATCTCAAGGGAAGGGGCCTGACGGACATATTTCGAGATATTTCTTCTTCTTGTTGTTCTTCTTCTGCACAGCTAGGCTGGAAGTGGCATTTGCAGCTCGCAATAGTGCAGAGTTATCTCAAAGAAAGGGGCCACGGTGTTTCTGTATCTCTATTATGTTGGTGCGGCTTCGGAACTTTTAAATATCTTGATATATCTCGAGATCTACGCATCTGATCAAAAAATATCATAGAACATAAAAAGTAGGAAACTTAATTCTCTACAAAAAAGGTCTCTTAACATTTTGCCATAGCTCGCTTCGTTTTCAAGATACTTGCAGATACATCTCAAGGGAAGGGGCCTGACGGACATATTTCGAGATATTTCTTCTTCTTGTTGTTCTTCTTCTGCACAGCTAAACTGGAAGTGGCATTTCCAGCTCGCAGTAGTGCCGAGTTATCTCAAAGAAAGGGGCCACGGTGTTTCTGTATCTCTATTATGTTGGTGCGGCTTCGGAACTTTTAAATATCTTGATATATCTCGAGAACTACGCATCTGATCAAAAAATATCATAGAACATAAAAAGTAGAAAACTTAATTCTCTACAAAAAAGGTCTCTCAACATTTTGCCATAGCTCGCTTCGTTTCCGAGATATATGCAGATTTATCTCAAGGGAAGGGGCCTGACGGACATATTTCGAGATATTTCTTCTTCTTGTTGTTCTTCTTCTGCACAGCTAAGCTGGAAGTGGCATTTGCAGCTCGCAATAGTGCAGAGTTATCTCAAAGAAAGGGGCCACGGTGTTTCTGTATCTCTATTATGTTGGTGCGGCTTCGGAACTTTTAAATATCTTGATATATCTCGAGAACTACGCATCTGATCAAAAAATATCATAGAACATAAAAAGTAGGAAACTTAATTCTCTACAAAAAAGGTCTCTTAACATTTTGCCATAGCTCGCTTCGTTTCCAAGATACTTGCAGATTTATCTCAAGGGAAGGGGCCTGACGGACATATTTCGAGATATTTCTTCTTCTTGTTGTTCTTCTTCTGCACAGCTAAACTGGAAGTGGCATTTCCAGCTCGCAGTAGTGCCGAGTTATCTCAAAGAAAGGGGTCACGGTGTTTCTGTATCTCTATTATGTTGGTGCGGCTTCGGAACTTTTAAATATCTTGATATATCTCGAGAACTACGCATCTGATCAAAAAATATCATAGAACATAAAAAGTAGAAAACTTAATTCTCTACAAAAAAGGTCTCTCAACATTTTGCCATAGCTCGCTTCGTTTCCGAGATATATGCAGATTTATCTCAAGGGAAGGGGCCTGACGGACATATTTCGAGATATTTCTTCTTCTTGTTGTTCTTCTTCTGCACAGCTAAACTGGAAGTGGCATTTCCAGCTCGCAATAGTGCAGAGTTATCTGAAAGAAAGGGGCCACGGTGTTTCTGTATCTCTATTATGTTGGTGCGGCTTCGGAACTTTTAAATATCTTGATATATCTCGAGAACTACGCATCTGATCAAATAATATCATACATCATAAAAAGTAGGAAACTTAATTCTCCACAAATAAGGTCTCTTAACATTTTGCCATAGCTCGGTTCGTTTCCGAGATATTTGCAGATTTATCTCAAGGGAAGGGGCCTGACGGACATATTTCGAGATATTTCTTCTTCTTGTTGGTCTTCTTCTGCACAGCTAAGCTGGAAGTGGCATTTGCAGCTCGCAATAGTGCAGAGTTATCTCAAAGAAAGGGGCCACGGTGTTTCTGTATCTCTATTATGTTGGTGCGGCTTCGGAACTTTTAAATATCTTGATATATCTCGAGAGCTACGCATCCGATCAAAAAATATCATAGAACATAAAAAGTAGGAAACTTAATTCTCTACAAAAAAGGTCTCTTAACATTTTGCCATAGCTCGCTTCGTTTCCGAGATATTTGCAGATTTATCACGAGGGAAGGGGCCTGACGGACATATTTCGAGATATTTCTTCTTCTTGTTGTTCTTCTTCTGCACAGCTAAGCTGGACGTGGCATTTACAGCTCGCAATAGTGCAGAGTTATCTCAAAGAAAGGGGCCACGGTGTTTCTGTATCTCTATTATGTTGGTGCGGCTTCGGAACTTTTAAATATCTTGATATATCTCGAGAACTACGCATCTGATCAAAAAATATCATAGAACATAAAAAGTAGGAAACTTAATTCTCTACAAATAAGGTCTCTAAACATTTTGCCATAGCTCGCTTCGTTTCCGAGATATTTGCAGATTTATCTCAAGGGAAGGGGCCTGACGGACATTTTTCGAGATATTTCTTCTTCTTGTTGTTCTTCTTCTGCACAGCTAAGCTGGAAGTGGCATTTGCAGCTCGCAATAGTGCAGAGTTATCTCGAAGAAAGGGGCCACGGTGTTTCTGTATCTCTATTATGTTGGTGCGGCTTCGGAACTTTAAAATATCTTTATATATCTCGAGAACTACGCATCTGATTAAAAAATATCATAGAGCGTAAAAAGTAGGAAACTTAATTCTCTACAAATAAAGTCGCTTAACATTTTGCCATAGCTCGCTTCGTTTCCGAGATATTTGCAGATTTATCTCAAGGGAAGGGGCCTGACGGACATATTTCCAGATATTTCTTCTTCTTGTTGTTCTTCTTCTGCACAGCTAAGCTGGAAGTGGCATTTGCGGCTCGCACTAGTGCAGAGTTATCTCAAAGAAAGGGGCCACGGTGTTTCTGTATCTCTATTATGTTGGTGCAGCTTCAGAACTTTTAAATATCTTGATATATCTCGAGAACTACGCATCTGATCAAAAAATATCATGGAACATAAAAAGTAGAAAACTTAATTCTCTACAGAAAAGGTCTCTTAACATTTTGCCATAGCTCGCTTCGTTTCCGAGATATTTGCAGATTTATCTCAAGGGAAGGGGCCTGACGGACATATTTCGAGATATTTCTTCTTCTTGTTGTTCTTCTTCTGCACAGCTAAGCTGGAAGTGGCATTTGCAGCTCGCAATAGTGCAGAGTTATCTCAAAGAAAGGGGCCACGGTGTTTCTGTATCTCTATTATGTTGGTGCGGCTTCGGAACTTTTAAGTATCTTGATATATCTCGAGATCTACGCATCTGATCAAAAAATATCATAGAACATAAAAAGTAGGAAACTTCATTCTCTACAAAAAAGGTCTCTTAACATTTTGCCATAGCTCGCTTCGTTTTCAAGATACTTGCAGATACATCTCAAGGGAAGGGGCCGGACGGACATATTTCGAGATATTTCTTCTTCTTGTTGTTCTTCTTCTGCACAGCTAAGCTGGAAGTGGCATTTGCAGCTCGCAATAGTGCAGAGTTATCTCAAAGAAAGGGGCCACGGTGTTTCTGTATCTCTATTATGTTGGTGCGGCTTCGGAACTTTTAAATATCTTGATATATCTCGAGAACTACGCATCTGATCAAAAAATATCATAGAACATAAAAAGTAGGAAACTTAATTCTCTACAAAAAAGGTCTCTTAACATTTTGCCATAGCTCGCTTCGTTTCCAAGATACTTGCAGATTTATCTCAAGGGAAGGGGCCTGACGGACATATTTCGAGATATTTCTTCTTCTTGTTGTTCTTCTTCTGCACAGCTAAACTGGAAGTGGCATTTCCAGCTCGCAGTAGTGCCGAGTTATCTCAAAGAAAGGGGTCACGGTGTTTCTGTATCTCTATCATGTTGGTGCGGCTTCGGAACTTTTAAATATCTTGATATATCTCGAGAACTACGCATCTGATCAAAAAATATCATAGAACATAAAAAGTAGAAAACTTAATTCTCTACAAAAAAGGTCTCTCAACATTTTGCCATAGCTCGCTTCGTTTCCGAGATATATGCAGATTTATCTCAAGGGAAGGGGCCTGACGGACATATTTCGAGATATTTCTTCTTCTTGTTGTTCTTCTTCTGCACAGCTAAACTGGAAGTGGCATTTCCAGCTCGCAATAGTGCAGAGTTATCTGAAAGAAAGGGGCCACGGTGTTTCTGTATCTCTATTATGTTGGTGCGGCTTCGGAACTTTTAAATATCTTGATATATCTCGAGAACTACGCATCTGATCAAATAATATCATACATCATAAAAAGTAGGAAACTTAATTCTCCACAAATAAGGTCTCTTAACATTTTGCCATAGCTCGCTTCGTTTCCAAGATACTTGCAGATTTATCTCAAGGGAAGGGGCCTGACGGACATATTTCGAGATATTTCTTCTTCTTGTTGTTCTTCTTCTGCACAGCTAAACTGGAAGTGGCATTTCCAGCTCGCAGTAGTGCCGAGTTATCTCAAAGAAAGGGGTCACGGTGTTTCTGTATCTCTATTATGTTGGTGCGGCTTCGGAACTTTTAAATATCTTGATATATCTCGAGAACTACGCATCTGATCAAAAAATATCATAGAACATAAAAAGTAGAAAACTTAATTCTCTACAAAAAAGGTCTCTCAACATTTTGCCATAGCTCGCTTCGTTTCCGAGATATATGCAGATTTATCTCAAGGGAAGGGGCCTGACGGACATATTTCGAGATATTTCTTCTTCTAGTTGTTCTTCTTCTGCACAGCTAAACTGGAAGTGGCATTTCCAGCTCGCAATAGTGCAGAGTTATCTGAAAGAAAGGGGCCACGGTGTTTCTGTATCTCTATTATGTTGGTGCGGCTTCGGAACTTTTAAATATCTTGATATATCTCGAGAACTACGCATCTGATCAAATAATATCATACATCATAAAAAGTAGGAAACTTAATTCTCCAAAAATAAGGTCTCTTAACATTTTGCCATAGCTCGCTTCGTTTCCGAGATATTTGCAGATTTATCTCAAGGGAAGGGGCCTGACGGACATATTTCGAGATATTTCTTCTTCTTGTTGGTCTTCTTCTGCACAGCTAAGCTGGAAGTGGCATTTGCAGCTCGCAATAGTTCAGAGTTATCTCAAAGAAAGGGGCCACGGTGTTTCTGTATCTCTATTATGTTGGTGCGGCTTCGGAACTTTTAAATATCTTGATATATCTCGAGAGCTACGCATCCGATCAAAAAATATCATAGAACATAAAAAGTAGGAAACTTAATTCTCTACAAAAAAGGTCTCTTAACATTTTGCCATAGCTCGCTTCGTTTCCGAGATATTTGCAGATTTATCACGAGGGAAGGGGCCTGACGGACATATTTCGAGATATTTCTTCTTCTTGTTGTTCTTCTTCTGCACAGCTAAGCTGGACGTGGCATTTACAGCTCGCAATAGTGCAGAGTTATCTCAAAGAAAGGGGCCACGGTGTTTCTGTATCTCTATTATGTTGGTGCGGCTTCGGAACTTTTAATTATCTTGATATATCTCGAGAACTACGCATCTGATCAAAAAATATCATAGAACATAAAAAGTAGGAAACTTAATTCTCTACAAATAAGGTCTCTAAACATTTTGCCATAGCTCGCTTCGTTTCCGAGATATTTGCAGATTTATCTCAAGGGAAGGGGCCTGACGGACATTTTTCGAGATATTTCTTCTTCTTGTTGTTCTTCTTCTGCACAGCTAAGCTGGAAGTGGCATTTGCAGCTCGCAATAGTGCAGAGTTATCTCGAAGAAAGGGGCCACGGTGTTTCTGTATCTCTATTATGTTGGTGCGGCTTCGGAACTTTAAAATATCTTTATATATCTCGAGAACTACGCATCTGATTAAAAAATATCATAGAGCGTAAAAAGTAGGAAACTTAATTCTCTACAAATAAAGTCGCTTAACATTTTGCCATAGCTCGCTTCGTTTCCGAGATATTTGCAGATTTATCTCAAGGGAAGGGGCCTGACGGACATATTTCCAGATATTTCTTCTTCTTGTTGTTCTTCTTCTGCACAGCTAAACTGGAAGTGGCATTTCCAGCTCGCAGTAGTGCCGAGTTATCTCAAAGAAAGGGGCCACGGTGTTTCTGTATCTCTATTATGTTGGTGCGGCTTCGGAACTTTTAAATATCTTGATATATCTCGAGAACTACGCATCTGATCAAAAAATATCATAGAACATAAAAAGTAGAAAACTTAATTCTCTACAAAAAAGGTCTCTCAACATTTTGCCATAGCTCGCTTCGTTTCCGAGATATATGCAGATTTATCTCAAGGGAAGGGGCCTGACGGACATATTTCGAGATATTTCTTCTTCTTGTTGTTCTTCTTCTGCACAGCTAAACTGGAAGTGGCATTTCCAGCTCGCAATAGTGCAGAGTTATCTGAAAGAAAGGGGCCACGGTGTTTCTGTATCTCTATTATGTTGGTGCGGCTTCGGAACTTTTAAATATCTTGATATATCTCGAGAACTACGCATCTGATCAAATAATATCATAGAACATAAAAAGTAGGAAACTTAATTCTCCACAAATAAGGTCTCTTAACATTTTGCCATAGCTCGCTTCGTTTCCGAGATATTTGCAGATTTATCTCAAGGGAAGGGGCCTGACGGACATATTTCGAGATATTTCTTCTTCTTGTTGGTCTTCTTCTGCACAGCTAAGCTGGAAGTGGCATTTGCAGCTCGCAATAGTGCAGAGTTATCTCAAAGAAAGGGGCCACGGTGTTTCTGTATCTCTATTATGTTGGTGCGGCTTCGGAACTTTTAAATATCTTGATATATCTCGAGAGCTACGCATCCGATCAAAAAATATCATAGAACATAAAAAGTAGGAAACTTAATTCTCTACAAAAAAGGTCTCTTAACATTTTGCCATAGCTCGCTTCGTTTCCGAGATATTTGCAGATTTATCTCGAGGGAAGGGGCCTGACGGACATATTTCGAGATATTTCTTCTTCTTGTTGTTCTTCTTCTGCACAGCTAAGCTGGCCGTGGCATTTACAGCTCGCAATAGTGCAGAGTTATCTCAAAGAAAGGGGCCACGGTGTTTCTGTATCTCTATTATGTTGGTGCGGCTTCGGAACTTTTAAATATCTTGATATATCTCGAGAACTACGCATCTGATTAAAAAATATCATAGAGCGTAAAAAGTAGGAAACTTAATTCTCTACAAATAAAGTCGCTTAACATTTTGCCATAGCTCGCTTCGTTTCCGAGATATTTGCAGATTTATCTCAAGGGAAGGGGCCTGACGGACATATTTCGAGATATTTCTTCTTCTTGTTGTTCTTCTTCTGCACAGCTAAGCTGGAAGTGGCATTTGCAGCTCGCAATAGTGCAGAGTTATCTCAAAGAAAGGGGCCACGGTGTTTCTGTATCTCTATTATGTTGGTGCGGCTTCGGAACTTTTAAATATCTTGATATATCTCGAGAACTACGCATCTGATCAAAAAATATCATAGAACATAAAAAGTAGGAAACTTAATTCTCTACAAAAAAGGTCTCTTAACATTTTGCCATAGCTCGCTTCGTTTCCAAGATACTTGCAGATTTATCTCAAGGGAAGGGGCCTGACGGACATATTTCGAGATATTTCTTCTTCTTGTTGTTCTTCTTCTGCACAGCTAAACTGGAAGTGGCATTTCCAGCTCGCAGTAGTGCCGAGTTATCTCAAAGAAAGGGGCCACGGTGTTTCTGTATCTCTATTATGTTGGTGCGGCTTCGGAACTTTTAAATATCTTGATATATCTCGAGAACTACGCATCTGATCAAAAAATATCATAGAACATAAAAAGTAGAAAACTTAATTCTCTACAAAAAAGGTCTCTCAACATTTTGCCATAGCTCGCTTCGTTTCCGAGATATATGCAGATTTATCTCAAGGGAAGGGGCCTGACGGACATATTTCGAGATATTTCTTCTTCTTGTTGTTCTTCTTCTGCACAGCTAAACTGGAAGTGGCATTTCCAGCTCGCAATAGTGCAGAGTTATCTGAAAGAAAGGGGCCACGGTGTTTCTGTATCTCTATTATGTTGGTGCGGCTTCGGAACTTTTAAATATCTTGATATATCTCGAGAGCTACGCATCCGATCAAAAAATATCATAGAACATAAAAAGTAGGAAACTTAATTCCCTACAAAAAAGGTCTCTTAACATTTTGCCATAGCTCGCTTCCTTTCCGAGATATTTGCAGATTTATCTCGAGGGAAGGGGCCTGACGGACATATTTCGAGATATTTCTTCTTCTTGTTGTTCTTCTTCTGCACAGCTAAGCTGGACGTGGCATTTACAGCTCGCAATAGTGCAGAGTTATCTCAAAGAAAGGGGCCACGGTGTTTCTGTATCTCTATTATGTTGGTGCGGCTTCGGAACTTTTAAATATCTTGATATATCTCGAGAACTACGCATCTGATCAAAAAATATCATAGAACATAAAAAGTAGGAAACTTAATTCTCTACAAATAAGGTCTCTTAACATTTTGCCATAGCTCGCTTCGTTTCCGAGATATTTGCAGATTTATCTCAAGGGAAGGGGCCTGACGGACATTTTTCGAGATATTTCTTCTTCTTGTTGTTCTTCTTCTGCACAGCTAAGCTGGAAGTGGCATTTGCAGCTCGCAATAGTGCAGAGTTATCTCGAAGAAAGGGGCCACGGTGTTTCTGTATCTCTATTATGTTGGTGCGGCTTCGGAACTTTAAAATATCTTTATATATCTCGAGAACTACGCATCTGATTAAAAAATATCATAGAACGTAAAAAGTAGGAAACTTAATTCTCTACAAATAAAGTCGCTTAACATTTGGCATAGCTCGCTTCGTTTCCGAGATATTTGCAGATTTATCTCAAGGGAAGGGGCCTGACGGACATATTTCGAGATATTTCTTCTTCTTGTTGTTCTTCTTCTGCACAGCTAAGCTGGAAGTGGCATTTGCAGCTCGCAATAGTGCAGAGTTATCTCAAAGAAAGGGGCCACGGTGTTTCTGTATCTCTATTATGTTGGTGCGGCTTCGGAACTTTTAAATATCTTGATATATCTCGAGAACTACGCATCTGATCAAAAAATATCATAGAACATAAAAAGTAGGAAACTTAATTCTCTACAAAAAAGGTCTCTTAACATTTTGCCATAGCTCGCTTCGTTTCCAAGATACTTGCAGATTTATCTCAAGGGAAGGGGCCTGACGGACATATTTCGAGATATTTCTTCTTCTTGTTGGTCTTCTTCTGCACAGCTAAGCTGGAAGTGGCATTTGCAGCTCGCAATAGTGCAGAGTTATCTCGAAGAAAGGGGCCACGGTGTTTCTGTATCTCTATTATGTTGGTGCGGCTTCGGATCTTTTAAATATCTCGATATATCTCGAAAACTACGCTTCTGATCAAAAAATATCATAAAACATAAATTGTGGGAAACATAATTCTCTACAAAAAAGGTCTCTTAACATTTTGCCATAGCTCGCTTCGTTTCCGAGATATTTGCAGATTTATCTCAAGGGAACGGGTCTGACGGACATATTTCGAGATATTTCTTCTTCTTGTTGTTCTTCTTCTGCACAGCTAAGCTGGAAGTGGCATTTGCAGCTCGCAATAGTGCATAGTTATCTCAAAGAAAGGGGCCACGGTGTTTCTGTATCTCTATTATGTTGGTGCGGCTTCGGAACTTTAAAATATCTTTATATATCTCGAGAACTACGCATCTGATCAAAAAATATCATAGAACATAAAAAGTAGAAAACTTAATTCTCTACAAAAAAGGTCTCTCAACATTTTGCCATAGCTCGCTTCGTTTCCGAGATATATGCAGATTTATCTCAAGGGAAGGGGCCTGACGGACATATTTCGAGATATTTCTTCTTCTTGTTGTTCTTCTTCTGCACAGCTAAACTGGAAGTGGCATTTCCAGCTCGCAATAGTGCAGAGTTATCTGAAAGAAAGGGGCCACGGTGTTTCTGTATCTCTATTATGTTGGAGCGGCTTCGGAACTTTTAAATATCTTGATATATCTCGAGAGCTACGCATCCGATCAAAAAATATCATAGAACATAAAAAGTAGGAAACTTAATTCTCTACAAAAAAGGTCTCTTAACATTTTGCCATAGCTCGCTTCGTTTCCGAGATATTTGCAGATTTATCTCGAGGGAAGGGGCCTGACGGACATATTTCGAGATATTTCTTCTTCTTGTTGTTCTTCTTCTGCACAGCTAAGCTGGACGTGGCATTTACAGCTCGCAATAGTGCAGAGTTATCTCAAAGAAAGGGGCCACGGTGTTTCTGTATCTCTATTATGTTGGTGCGGCTTCGGAACTTTTAAATATCTTGATATATCTCGAGAACTACGCATCTGATCAAAAAATATCATAGAACATAAAAAGGAGGAAACTTAATTCTCTACAAATAAGGTCTCTTAACATTTTGCCATAGCTCGCTTCGTTTCCGAGATATTTGCAGATTTATCTCAAGGGAAGGGGCCTGACGGACATTTTTCGAGATATTTCTTCTTCTTGTTGTTCTTCTTCTGCACAGCTAAGCTGGAAGTGGCATTTGCAGCTCGCAATAGTGCAGAGTTATCTCGAAGAAAGGGGCCACGGTGTTTCTGTATCTCTATTATGTTGGTGCGGCTTCGGAACTTTAAAATATCTTTATATATCTCGAGAACTACGCATCTGATTAAAAAATATCATAGAACGTAAAAAGTAGGAAACTTAATTCTCTACAAATAAAGTCGCTTAACATTTTGCCATAGCTCGCTTCGTTTCCGAGATATTTGCAGATTTACCTCAAGGGAAGGGGCCTGACGGACATATTTCGAGATATTTCTTCTTCTTGTTGTTCTTCTTCTGCACAGCTAAACTGGAAGTGGCATTTCCAGCTCGCAATAGTGCAGAGTTATCTGAAAGAAAGGGGCCACGGTGTTTCTGTATCTCTATTATGTTGGTGCGGCTTCGGAACTTTTAAATATCTTGATATATCTCGAGAGCTACGCATCCGATCAAAAAATATCATAGAACATAAAAAGTAGGAAACTTAATTCCCTACAAAAAAGGTCTCTTAACATTTTGCCATAGCTCGCTTCCTTTCCGAGATATTTGCAGATTTATCTCGAGGGAAGGGGCCTGACGGACATATTTCGAGATATTTCTTCTTCTTGTTGTTCTTCTTCTGCACAGCTAAGCTGGACGTGGCATTTACAGCTCGCAATAGTGCAGAGTTATCTCAAAGAAAGGGGCCACGGTGTTTCTGTATCTCTATTATGTTGGTGCGGCTTCGGAACTTTTAAATATCTTGATATATCTCGAGAACTACGCATCTGATCAAAAAATATCATAGAACATAAAAAGTAGGAAACTTAATTCTCTACAAATAAGGTCTCTTAACATTTTGCCATAGCTCGCTTCGTTTCCGAGATATTTGCAGATTTATCTCAAGGGAAGGGGCCTGACGGACATTTTTCGAGATATTTCTTCTTCTTGTTGTTCTTCTTCTGCACAGCTAAGCTGGAAGTGGCATTTGCAGCTCGCAATAGTGCAGAGTTATCTCGAAGAAAGGGGCCACGGTGTTTCTGTATCTCTATTATGTTGGTGCGGCTTCGGAACTTTAAAATATCTTTATATATCTCGAGAACTACGCATCTGATTAAAAAATATCATAGAACGTAAAAAGTAGGAAACTTAATTCTCTACAAATAAAGTCGCTTAACATTTGGCATAGCTCGCTTCGTTTCCGAGATATTTGCAGATTTATCTCAAGGGAAGGGGCCTGACGGACATATTTCGAGATATTTCTTCTTCTTGTTGTTCTTCTTCTGCACAGCTAAGCTGGAAGTGGCATTTGCAGCTCGCAATAGTGCAGAGTTATCTCAAAGAAAGGGGCCACGGTGTTTCTGTATCTCTATTATGTTGGTGCGGCTTCGGAACTTTTAAATATCTTGATATATCTCGAGAACTACGCATCTGATCAAAAAATATCATAGAACATAAAAAGTAGGAAACTTGATTCTCTACAAAAAAGGTCTCTTAACATTTTGCCATAGCTCGCTTCGTTTCCAAGATACTTGCAGATTTATCTCAAGGGAAGGGGCCTGACGGACATATTTCGAGATATTTCTTCTTCTTGTTGGTCTTCTTCTGCACAGCTAAGCTGGAAGTGGCATTTGCAGCTCGCAATAGTGCAGAGTTATCTCGAAGAAAGGGGCCACGGTGTTTCTGTATCTCTATTATGTTGGTGCGGCTTCGGATCTTTTAAATATCTCGATATATCTCGAAAACTACGCTTCTGATCAAAAAATATCATAAAACATAAATTGTGGGAAACATAATTCTCTACAAAAAAGGTCTCTTAACATTTTGCCATAGCTCGCTTCGTTTCCGAGATATTTGCAGATTTATCTCAAGGGAACGGGTCTGACGGACATATTTCGAGATATTTCTTCTTCTTGTTGTTCTTCTTCTGCACAGCTAAGCTGGAAGTGGCATTTGCAGCTCGCAATAGTGCAGAGTTATCTCAAAGAAAGGGGCCACGGTGTTTCTGTATCTCTATTATGTTGGTGCGGCTTCGGAACTTTAAAATATCTTTATATATCTCGAGAACTACGCATCTGATCAAAAAATATCATAGAACATAAAAAGTAGAAAACTTAATTCTCTACAAAAAAGGTCTCTCAACATTTTGCCATAGCTCGCTTCGTTTCCGAGATATATGCAGATTTATCTCAAGGGAAGGGGCCTGACGGACATATTTCGAGATATTTCTTCTTCTTGTTGTTCTTCTTCTGCACAGCTAAATTGGAAGTGGCATTTCCAGCTCGCAATAGTGCAGAGTTATCTGAAAGAAAGGGGCCACGGTGTTTCTGTATCTCTATTATGTTGGAGCGGCTTCGGAACTTTTAAATATCTTGATATATCTCGAGAGCTACGCATCCGATCAAAAAATATCATAGAACATAAAAAGTAGGAAACTTAATTCTCTACAAAAAAGGTCTCTTAACATTTTGCCATAGCTCGCTTCGTTTCCGAGATATTTGCAGATTTATCTCGAGGGAAGGGGCCTGACGGACATATTTCGAGATATTTCTTCTTCTTGTTGTTCTTCTTCTGCACAGCTAAGCTGGACGTGGCATTTACAGCTCGCAATAGTGCAGAGTTATCTCAAAGAAAGGGGCCACGGTGTTTCTGTATCTCTATTATGTTGGTGCGGCTTCGGAACTTTTAAATATCTTGATATATCTCGAGAACTACGCATCTGATCAAAAAATATCATAGAACATAAAAAGGAGGAAACTTAATTCTCTACAAATAAGGTCTCTTAACATTTTGCCATAGCTCGCTTCGTTTCCGAGATATTTGCAGATTTATCTCAAGGGAAGGGGCCTGACGGACATTTTTCGAGATATTTCTTCTTCTTGTTGTTCTTCTTCTGCACAGCTAAGCTGGAAGTGGCATTTGCAGCTCGCAATAGTGCAGAGTTATCTCGAAGAAAGGGGCCACGGTGTTTCTGTATCTCTATTATGTTGGTGCGGCTTCGGAACTTTAAAATATCTTTATATATCTCGAGAACTACGCATCTGATTAAAAAATATCATAGAACGTAAAAAGTAGGAAACTTAATTCTCTACAAATAAAGTCGCTTAACATTTTGCCATAGCTCGCTTCGTTTCCGAGATATTTGCAGATTTACCTCAAGGGAAGGGGCCTGACGGACATATTTCGAGATATTTCTTCTTCTTGTTGTTCTTCTTCTGCACAGCTAAGCTGGAAGTGGCATTTGCAGCTCGCAATAGTGCAGAGTTATCTCAAAGAAAGGGGCCACGGTGTTTCTGTATCTCTATTATGTTGGTGCGGCTTCGGAACTTTTAAATATCTTGATATATCTCGAGAACTACGCATCTGATCAAAAAATATCATAGAACATAAAAAGTAGGAAACTTAATTCTCTACAAAAAAGGTCTCTTAACATTTTGCCATAGCTCGCTTCGTTTCCAAGATACTTGCAGATTTATCTCAAGGGAAGGGGCCTGACGGACATATTTCGAGATATTTCTTCTTCTTGTTGGTCTTCTTCTGCACAGCTAAGCTGGAAGTGGCATTTGCAGCTCGCAATAGTGCAGAGTTATCTCGAAGAAAGGGGCCACGGTGTTTCTGTATCTCTATTATGTTGGTGCGGCTTCGGATCTTTTAAATATCTCGATATATCTCGAAAACTACGCTTCTGATCAAAAAATATCATAAAACATAAATTGTGGGAAACATAATTCTCTACAAAAAAGGTCTCTTAACATTTTGCCATAGCTCGCTTCGTTTCCGAGATATTTGCAGATTTATCTCAAGGGAACGGGTCTGACGGACATATTTCGAGATATTTCTTCTTCTTGTTGTTCTTCTTCTGCACAGCTAAGCTGGAAGTGGCATTTGCAGCTCGCAATAGTGCAGAGTTATCTCAAAGAAAGGGGCCACGGTGTTTCTGTATCTCTATTATGTTGGTGCGGCTTCGGAACTTTAAAATATCTTTATATATCTCGAGAACTACGCATCTGATTAAAAAATATCATAGAACGTAAAAAGTAGGAAACTTAATTCTCTACAAATAAAGTCGCTTAACATTTTGCCATAGCTCGCTTCGTTTCCGAGATATTTGCAGATTTATCTCAAGGGAAGGGGCCTGACGGACATATTTCGAGATATTTCTTCTTCTTGTTGTTCTTCTTCTGCACAGCTAAGCTGGAAGTGGCATTTGCAGCTCGCAATAGTGCAGAGTTATCTGAAAGAAAGGGGCCACGGTGTTTCTGTATCTCTATTATGTTGGTGCGGCTTCGGAACTTTTAAATATCTTGATATATCTCGAGAGCTACGCATCCGATCAAAAAATATCATAGAACATGAAAAGTAGGAAACTTAATTCCCTACAAAAAAGGTCTCTTAACATTTTGCCATAGCTCGCTTCCTTTCCGAGATATTTGCAGATTTATCTCGAGGGAAGGGGCCTGACGGACATATTTCGAGATATTTCTTCTTCTTGTTGTTCTTCTTCTGCACAGCTAAGCTGGACGTGGCATTTACAGCTCGCAATAGTGCAGAGTTATCTCAAAGAAAGGGGCCACGGTGTTTCTGTATCTCTATTATGTTGGTGCGGCTTCGGAACTTTTAAATATCTTGATATATCTCGAGAACTACGCATCTGATCAAAAAATATCATAGAACATAAAAAGTAGGAAACTTAATTCTCTACAAATAAGGTCTCTTAACATTTTGCCATAGCTCGCTTCGTTTCCGAGATATTTGCAGATTTATCTCAAGGGAAGGGGCCTGACGGACATTTTTCGAGATATTTCTTCTTCTTGTTGTTCTTCTTCTGCACAGCTAAGCTGGAAGTGGCATTTGCAGCTCGCAATAGTGCAGAGTTATCTCGAAGAAAGGGGCCACGGTGTTTCTGTATCTCTATTATGTTGGTGCGGCTTCGGAACTTTAAAATATCTTTATATATCTCGAGAACTACGCATCTGATTAAAAAATATCATAGAACGTAAAAAGTAGGAAACTTAATTCTCTACAAATAAAGTCGCTTAACATTTGGCATAGCTCGCTTCGTTTCCGAGATATTTGCAGATTTATCTCAAGGGAAGGGGCCTGACGGACATATTTCGAGATATTTCTTCTTCTTGTTGTTCTTCTTCTGCACAGCTAAGCTGGAAGTGGCATTTGCAGCTCGCAATAGTGCAGAGTTATCTCAAAGAAAGGGGCCACGGTGTTTCTGTATCTCTATTATGTTGGTGCGGCTTCGGAACTTTTAAATATCTTGATATATCTCGAGAACTACGCATCTGATCAAAAAATATCATAGAACATAAAAAGTAGGAAACTTAATTCTCTACAAAAAAGGTCTCTTAACATTTTGCCATAGCTCGCTTCGTTTCCAAGATACTTGCAGATTTATCTCAAGGGAAGGGGCCTGACGGACATATTTCGAGATATTTCTTCTTCTTGTTGGTCTTCTTCTGCACAGCTAAGCTGGAAGTGGCATTTGCAGCTCGCAATAGTGCAGAGTTATCTCGAAGAAAGGGGCCACGGTGTTTCTGTATCTCTATTATGTTGGTGCGGCTTCGGATCTTTTAAATATCTCGATATATCTCGAAAACTACGCTTCTGATCAAAAAATATCATAAAACATAAATTGTGGGAAACATAATTCTCTACAAAAAAGGTCTCTTAACATTTTGCCATAGCTCGCTTCGTTTCCGAGATATTTGCAGATTTATCTCAAGGGAACGGGTCTGACGGACATATTTCGAGATATTTCTTCTTCTTGTTGTTCTTCTTCTGCACAGCTAAGCTGGAAGTGGCATTTGCAGCTCGCAATAGTGCAGAGTTATCTCAAAGAAAGGGGCCACGGTGTTTCTGTATCTCTATTATGTTGGTGCGGCTTCGGAACTTTAAAATATCTTTATATATCTCGAGAACTACGCATCTGATCAAAAAATATCATAGAACATAAAAAGTAGAAAACTTAATTCTCTACAAAAAAGGTCTCTCAACATTTTGCCATAGCTCGCTTCGTTTCCGAGATATATGCAGATTTATCTCAAGGGAAGGGGCCTGACGGACATATTTCGAGATATTTCTTCTTCTTGTTGTTCTTCTTCTGCACAGCTAAACTGGAAGTGGCATTTCCAGCTCGCAATAGTGCAGAGTTATCTGAAAGAAAGGGGCCACGGTGTTTCTGTATCTCTATTATGTTGGAGCGGCTTCGGAACTTTTAAATATCTTGATATATCTCGAGAGCTACGCATCCGATCAAAAAATATCATAGAACATAAAAAGTAGGAAACTTAATTCTCTACAAAAAAGGTCTCTTAACATTTTGCCATAGCTCGCTTCGTTTCCGAGATATTTGCAGATTTATCTCGAGGGAAGGGGCCTGACGGACATATTTCGAGATATTTCTTCTTCTTGTTGTTCTTCTTCTGCACAGCTAAGCTGGACGTGGCATTTACAGCTCGCAATAGTGCAGAGTTATCTCAAAGAAAGGGGCCACGGTGTTTCTGTATCTCTATTATGTTGGTGCGGCTTCGGAACTTTTAAATATCTTGATATATCTCGAGAACTACGCATCTGATCAAAAAATATCATAGAACATAAAAAGGAGGAAACTTAATTCTCTACAAATAAGGTCTCTTAACATTTTGCCATAGCTCGCTTCGTTTCCGAGATATTTGCAGATTTATCTCAAGGGAAGGGGCCTGACGGACATTTTTCGAGATATTTCTTCTTCTTGTTGTTCTTCTTCTGCACAGCTAAGCTGGAAGTGGCATTTGCAGCTCGCAATAGTGCAGAGTTATCTCGAAGAAAGGGGCCACGGTGTTTCTGTATCTCTATTATGTTGGTGCGGCTTCGGAACTTTAAAATATCTTTATATATCTCGAGAACTACGCATCTGATTAAAAAATATCATAGAACGTAAAAAGTAGGAAACTTAATTCTCTACAAATAAAGTCGCTTAACATTTTGCCATAGCTCGCTTCGTTTCCGAGATATTTGCATATTTACCTCAAGGGAAGGGGCCTGACGGACATATTTCGAGATATTTCTTCTTCTTGTTGTTCTTCTTCTGCACAGCTAAGCTGGAAGTGGCATTTGCAGCTCGCAATAGTGCAGAGTTATCTCAAAGAAAGGGGCCACGGTGTTTCTGTATCTCTATTATGTTGGTGCGGCTTCGGAACTTTTAAATATCTTGATATATCTCGAGAACTACGCATCTGATCAAAAAATATCATAGAACATAAAAAGTAGGAAACTTAATTCTCTACAAAAAAGGTCTCTTAACATTTTGCCATAGCTCGCTTCGTTTCCAAGATACTTGCAGATTTATCTCAAGGGAAGGGGCCTGACGGACATATTTCGAGATATTTCTTCTTCTTGTTGGTCTTCTTCTGCACAGCTAAGCTGGAAGTGGCATTTGCAGCTCGCAATAGTGCAGAGTTATCTCGAAGAAAGGGGCCACGGTGTTTCTGTATCTCTATTATGTTGGTGCGGCTTCGGATCTTTTAAATATCTCGATATATCTCGAAAACTACGCTTCTGATCAAAAAATATCATAAAACATAAATTGTGGGAAACATAATTCTCTACAAAAAAGGTCTCTTAACATTTTGCCATAGCTCGCTTCGTTTCCGAGATATTTGCAGATTTATCTCAAGGGAACGGGTCTGACGGACATATTTCGAGATATTTCTTCTTCTTGTTGTTCTTCTTCTGCACAGCTAAGCTGGAAGTGGCATTTGCAGCTCGCAATAGTGCAGAGTTATCTCAAAGAAAGGGGCCACGGTGTTTCTGTATCTCTATTATGTTGGTGCGGCTTCGGAACTTTAAAAATATCTTGATATATCTCGAGAACTACGCATCTGATCAAAAAATATCATAGAACATAAAAAGTAGGAAACTTAATTCTCTACAAAAAAGGTCTCTTAACATTTTGCCATAGCTCGCTTCGTTTCCAAGATACTTGCAGATTTATCTCAAGGGAAGGGGCCTGACGGACATATTTCGAGATATTTCTTCTTCTTGTTGGTCTTCTTCTGCACAGCTAAGCTGGAAGTGGCATTTGCAGCTCGCAATAGTGCAGAGTTATCTCGAAGAAAGGGGCCACGGTGTTTCTGTATCTCTATTATGTTGGTGCGGCTTCGGATCTTTTAAATATCTCGATATATCTCGAAAACTACGCTTCTGATCAAAAAATATCATAGAACGTAAATTGTGGGAAACATAATTCTCTACAAAAAAGGTCTCTTAACATTTTGCCATAGCTCGCTTCGTTTCCGAGATATTTGCAGATTTATCTCAAGGGAAGGGGCCTGACGGACATTTTTCGAGATATTTCTTCTTCTTGTTGTTCTTCTTCTGCACAGCTAAGCTGGAAGTGGCATTTGCAGCTCGCAATAGTGCAGAGTTATCTCGAAGAAAGGGGCCACGGTGTTTCTGTATCTCTATTATGTTGGTGCGGCTTCGGAACTTTAAAATATCTTTATATATCTCGAGAACTACGCATCTGATTAAAAAATATCATAGAACGTAAAAAGTAGGAAACTTAATTCTCTACAAATAAAGTCGCTTAACATTTTGCCATAGCTCGCTTCGTTTCCGAGATATTTGCAGATTTACCTCAAGGGAAGGGGCCTGACGGACATATTTCGAGATATTTCTTCTTCTTGTTGTTCTTCTTCTGCACAGCTAAGCTGGAAGTGGCATTTGCAGCTCGCAATAGTGCAGAGTTATCTCAAAGAAAGGGGCCACGGTGTTTCTGTATCTCTATTATGTTGGTGCGGCTTCGGAACTTTTAAATATCTTGATATATCTCGAGAACTACGCATCTGATCAAGAAATATCATAGAACATAAAAAGTAGGAAACTTAATTCTCTACAAAAAAGGTCTCTTAACATTTTGCCATAGCTCGCTTCGTTTCCAAGATACTTGCAGATTTATCTCAAGGGAAGGGGCCTGACGGACATATTTCGAGATATTTCTTCTTCTTGTTGGTCTTCTTCTGCACAGCTAAGCTGGAAGTGGCATTTGCAGCTCGCAATAGTGCAGAGTTATCTCGAAGAAAGGGGCCACGGTGTTTCTGTATCTCTATTATGTTGGTGCGGCTTCGGATCTTTTAAATATCTCGATATATCTCGAAAACTACGCTTCTGATCAAAAAATATCATAAAACATAAATTGTGGGAAACATAATTCTCTACAAAAAAGGTCTCTTAACATTTTGCCATAGCTCGCTTCGTTTCCGAGATATTTGCAGATTTATCTCAAGGGAACGGGTCTGACGGACATATTTCGAGATATTTCTTCTTCTTGTTGTTCTTCTTCTGCACAGCTAAGCTGGAAGTGGCATTTGCAGCTCGCAATAGTGCAGAGTTATCTCAAAGAAAGGGGCCACGGTGTTTCTGTATCTCTATTATGTTGGTGCGGCTTCGGAACTTTAAAATATCTTTATATATCTCGAGAACTACGCATCTGATTAAAAAATATCATAGAACGTAAAAAGTAGGAAACTTAATTCTCTACAAATAAAGTCGCTTAACATTTTGCCATAGCTCGCTTCGTTTCCGAGATATTTGCAGATTTATCTCAAGGGAAGGGGCCTGACGGACATATTTCGAGATATTTCTTCTTCTTGTTGTTCTTCTTCTGCACAGCTAAGCTGGAAGTGGCATTTGCAGCTCGCAATAGTGCAGAGTTATCTCAAAGAAAGGGGCCACGGTGTTTCTGTATCTCTATTATGTTGGTGCGGCTTCGGAACTTTAAAAATATCTTGATATATCTCGAGAACTACGCATCTGATCAAAAAATATCATAGAACATAAAAAGTAGGAAACTTAATTCTCTACAAAAAAGGTCTCTTAACATTTTGCCATAGCTCGCTTCGTTTCCAAGATACTTGCAGATTTATCTCAAGGGAAGGGGCCTGACGGACATATTTCGAGATATTTCTTCTTCTTGTTGGTCTTCTTCTGCACAGCTAAGCTGGAAGTGGCATTTGCAGCTCGCAATAGTGCAGAGTTATCTCGAAGAAAGGGGCCACGGTGTTTCTGTATCTCTATTATGTTGGTGCGGCTTCGGATCTTTTAAATATCTCGATATATCTCGAAAACTACGCTTCTGATCAAAAAATATCATAGAACGTAAATTGTGGGAAACATAATTCTCTACAAAAAAGGTCTCTTAACATTTTGCCATAGCTCGCTTCATTTCCGAGATATTTGCAGATTTATCTCAAGGGAAGGGGTCTGACGGACATATTTCGAGATATTTCTTCTTCTTGTTGTTCTTCTTCTGCACAGCTAAGCTGGAAGTGGCATTTGCAGCTCGCAATAGTGCAGAGTTATCTCAAAGAAAGGGGCCACGGTGTTTCTGTATCTCTATTATGTTGGTGCGGCTTCGGAACTTTTAAATATCTTCATATATCTCGAGAACTACGCATCTGATCAAAAAATATCATAGAACATAAAAAGTAGGAAACTTCATTCTCTACCAAAAAGGTCTCTTAACATTTTGCCATAGCTCGCTTCGTTTCCGAGATATATGCAGATTTATCTCAAGGGAAGGGGCCTGACGGACATATTTCGGGATATTTCTTCTTCTTGTTGTTCTTCTTCTGCACAGCTAAACAGGAAGTGGCATTTCCAGCTCGCAATAGTGCAGAGTTATCTGAAAGAAAGGGGCCACGGTGTTTCTGTATCTCTATTATGTTGGTGCGGCTTCGGAACTTTTAAATATCTTGATATATCTCGAGAACTACGCATCTGATCAAAAAATATCATAGAACATAAAAAGTAGGAAACTTAATTCTCTACAAATAAGGTCTCTCAACATTTTGCCATAGCTCGCTTCGTTTCCGAGATATTTGCAGATTTATCTCAAGGGAAGGGGCCTGACGGACATTTTTCGAGATATTTCTTCTTCTTGTTGTTCTTCTTCTGCACAGCTAAGCTGGAAGTGGCATTTGCAGCTCGCAATAGTGCAGAGTTATCTCGAAGAAAGGGGCCACGGTGTTTCTGTATCTCTATTATGTTGGTGCAGCTTCGGATTTTTTAAATATCTTGATATATCTCGAGAACTACGCATCCGATCAAAAAATATCGTAGAGCATAAAAAGTAGGAAACTTAATTCTCTACAAAAAAGGTCTCTTAACATTTTGCCATAGCTCGCTTCGTTTCCGAGATATTTGCAGATTGATCTCGAGGGAAGGGGCCTGACGGACATATTTCGAGATATTTCTTCTTCTTGTTGTTCTTCTTCTGCACAGCTAAGCTGGAAGCGGCATTTGCGGCTCGCACTAGTGCAGGGTTATCTCAAAGAAAGGGGCCACGGTGTTTCTGTATCTCTATTATGTTGGTGCGGCTTCGGATCTTTTAAATATCTCGATATATCTCGAAAACTACGCTTCTGATTAAAAAATATCATAGAACATAAATTGTAGGAAACATAATTCTCTACAAAAAAGGTCTCTTAACATTTTGCCATAGCTCGTTTCGTTTCCGAGATATTTGCAGATATATCTCAAGGGAAGGGGCCTGACGGACATATTTCGAGATATTTCCTCTTCTTGTTGTTCTTCTTCTGCACAGCTAAACTGGAAGTGGCATTTCCAGCTCGCAATAGCGCAGAGTTATCTCAAAGAAAGGGGCCACGGTGTTTCTGTATCTCTATTATGTTGGTGCGTCTTCGGAACTTTTAAATATCTCGATATATCTCGAAAACTACGCTTCTGATCAAAAAATATCATAGAACATAAATTGTAGGAAACATAATTCTCTACAAAAAATGTCTCTTAACATTTTGCCATAGCTCGCTTCGTTTTCGAGATATTTGCAGAATCAGCTCAAAGGAACTGGCCTGACGGACATATTTCGAGATATTTCTTCTTCTTGTTGTTCTTCCTCTGCACAGCTAAGCTGGAAGTGGCATCTGCAGCTCGCAATAGTGCACAGTTATCTCAAAGAAAGGGGCCACGGTGTTTCTGTATCTCTATTATGTTGGGGCGGCTTCGGAACTTTTAAATATCTCGATATATCTCGAAAACTACGCTTCCGATCAAAAAATATCATAGAACATAAATTGTAGGAAACATAATTCTCTACAAAAAAGGTCTCTTAACATTTTGCCATAGCTCGCTTCGTTTCCGAGATATTTGCAGATTTATCTCGAGGAAAGGGGCCTGACGGACATATTTCGAGATATTTCTTCTTCTTGTTGTTCTTCTTCTGCACAGCTAAGCTGGAAGTGGCATTTGCAGCTCGCAATAGTGCAGAGTTATCTCGAAGAAAGGGGCCACGGTGTTTCTGTATCTCTATTATGTTGGTGCGGCTTCGGATCTTTTAAATATCTCGATATATCTCGAAAACTACGCTTCTGATCAAAAAATATCATAGAACGTAAATTGTGGGAAACATAATTCTCTACAAAAAAGGTCTCTTAACATTTTGCCATAGCTCGCTTCGTTTCCGAGATATTTGCAGATTTATCTCAAGGGAAGGGGTCTGACGGACATATTTCGAGATATTTCTTCTTCTTGTTGTTCTTCTTCTGCACAGCTAAGCTGGAAGTGGCATTTGCAGCTCGCAATAGTGCAGAGTTATCTCAAAGAAAGGGGCCACGGTGTTTCTGTATCTCTATTATGTTGGTGCGGCTTCGGAACTTTTAAATATCTTCATATATCTCGAGAACTACGCATCTGATCAAAAAATATCATAGAACATAAAAAGTAGGAAACTTCATTCTCTACCAAAAAGGTCTCTTAACATTTTGCCATAGCTCGCTTCGTTTCCGAGATATATGCAGATTTATCTCAAGGGAAGGGGCCTGACGGACATATTTCGGGATATTTCTTCTTCTTGTTGTTCTTCTTCTGCACAGCTAAACAGGAAGTGGCATTTCCAGCTCGCAATAGTGCAGAGTTATCTGAAAGAAAGGGGCCACGGTGTTTCTGTATCTCTATTATGTTGGTGCGGCTTCGGAACTTTTAAATATCTTGATATATCTCGAGAACTACGCATCTGATCAAAAAATATCATAGAACATAAAAAGTAGGAAACTTAATTCTCTACAAATAAGGTCTCTCAACATTTTGCCATAGCTCGCTTCGTTTCCGAGATATTTGCAGATTTATCTCAAGGGAAGGGGCCTGACGGACATTTTTCGAGATATTTCTTCTTCTTGTTGGTCTTCTTCTGCACAGCTAAGCTGGAAGTGGCATTTGCAGCTCGCAATAGTGCAGAGTTATCTCGAAGAAAGGGGCCACGGTGTTTCTGTATCTCTATTATGTTGGTGCAGCTTCGGATTTTTTAAATATCTTGATATATCTCGAGAACTACGCATCCGATCAAAAAATATCATAGAGCATAAAAAGTAGGAAACTTAATTCTCTACAAAAAAGGTCTCTTAACATTTTGCCATAGCTCGCTTCGTTTCCGAGATATTTGCAGATTGATCTCGAGGGAAGGGGCCTGACGGACATATTTCGAGATATTTCTTCTTCTTGTTGTTCTTCTTCTGCACAGCTAAGCTGGAAGCGGCATTTGCGGCTCGCACTAGTGCAGGGTTATCTCAAAGAAAGGGGCCACGGTGTTTCTGTATCTCTATTATGTTGGTGCGGCTTCGGATCTTTTAAATATCTCGATATATCTCGAAAACTACGCTTCTGATTAAAAAATATCATAGAACATAAATTGTAGGAAACATAATTCTCTACAAAAAAGGTCTCTTAACATTTTGCCATAGCTCGTTTCGTTTCCGAGATATTCGCAGATATATCTCAAGGGAAGGGGCCTGACGGACATATTTCGAGATATTTCCTCTTCTTGTTGTTCTTCTTCTGCACAGCTAAACTGGAAGTGGCATTTCCAGCTCGCAATAGCGCAGAGTTATCTCAAAGAAAGGGGCCACGGTGTTTCTGTATCTCTATTATGTTGGTGCGTCTTCGGAACTTTTAAATATCTCGATATATCTCGAAAACTACGCTTCTGATCAAAAAATATCATAGAACATAAATTGTAGGAAACATAATTCTCTACAAAAAATGTCTCTTAACATTTTGCCATAGCTCGCTTCGTTTTCGAGATATTTGCAGAATCAGCTCAAAGGAACTGGCCTGACGGACATATTTCGAGATATTTCTTCTTCTTGTTGTTCTTCCTCTGCACAGCTAAGCTGGAAGTGGCATCTGCAGCTCGCAATAGTGCAGAGTTATCTCAAAGAAAGGGGCCACGGTGTTTCTGTATCTCTATTATGTTGGGGCGGCTTCGGAACTTTTAAATATCTCGATATATCTCGAAAACTACGCTTCCGATCAAAAAATATCATAGAACATAAATTGTAGGAAACATAATTCTCTACAAAAAAGGTCTCTTAACATTTTGCCATAGCTCGCTTCGTTTCCGAGATATTTGCAGATTTATCTCGAGGAAAGGGGCCTGACGGACATATTTCGAGATATTTCTTCTTCTTGTTGTTCTTCTTCTGCACAGCTAAGCTGGAAGCGGCATTTGCGGCTCGCACTAGTGCAGGGTTATCTCAAAGAAAGGGGCCACGGTGTTTCTGTATCTCTATTATGTTGGTGCGGCTTCGGATCTTTTAAATATCTCGATATATCTCGAAAACTACGCTTCTGATTAAAAAATATCATAGAACATAAATTGTAGGAAACATAATTCTCTACAAAAAAGGTCTCTTAACATTTTGCCATAGCTCGTTTCGTTTCCGAGATATTTGCAGATATATCTCAAGGGAAGGGGCCTGACGGACATATTTCGAGATATTTCCTCTTCTTGTTGTTCTTCTTCTGCACAGCTAAACTGGAAGTGGCATTTCCAGCTCGCAATAGCGCAGAGTTATCTCAAAGAAAGGGGCCACGGTGTTTCTGTATCTCTATTATGTTGGTGCGTCTTCGGAACTTTTAAATATCTCGATATATCTCGAAAACTACGCTTCTGCTCAAAAAATATCATAGAACATAAATTGTAGGAAACATAATTCTCTACAAAAAACGTCTCTTAACATTTTGCCATAGCTCGCTTCGTTTCCGAGATATTTGCAGATATATCTCAAGGGAAGGGGCCTGACGGACATATTTCGAGATATTTCTTCTTCTGCACAGCTAAGCTGGAAGTGGCATTTGCAGCTCGCAATAGTGCAGAGTTATCTCAAAGAAAGGGGCCACGGTGTTTCTGTATCTCTATTATGTTGGTGCGGCTTCGGAACTTTTAAATATCTTGATATATCTCGAGAACTACGCATCTGATCAAAAAATATCATAGAACATAAAAAGTAGGAAACTTAATTCTCTACAAAAAAGGTCTCTTAACATTTTGCCATAGCTCGCTTCGTTTCCGAGATATTTGCAGATTTATCTCAAGGGAAGGGGCCTAACGGACATATTTCGAGATATTTCTTCTTCTTGTTGTTCTTCTTCTGCACAGCTAAGCTGGAAGTGGCATTTGCGGCTCGCACTAGTGCAGAGTTATCTCAAAGAAAGGGGCCACGGTGTTTCTGTATCTCTATTATGTTGGTGCGGCTTCGGAACTTTTAAATATCTCGATATATCTCGAAAACTACGCTTCTGATCAAAAAATATCATAGAACCTAAATTGTAGGAAACATAATTCTCTACAAAAAAGGTCTCTTAACATTTTGCCATAGCTCGCTTCGTTTCCGAGATATTTGCAGATATATCTCAAGGGAAGGGGCCTGACGGACATATTTCGAGATATTTCTTCTTCTTGTTGCTCTTCTTCTGCACAGCTAAACTGGAAGTGGCATTTCCAGCTCGCTATAGTGCAGAGTTATCTCAAAGAAAGGGGCCACGGTGTTTCTGTATCTCTATTATGTTGGTGCGGCTTCGGAACTTTTAAATATCTTGATATATCTCGAGAACTACGCTTCTGATCAAAAAATATCATAGAACATAAATTGTAGGAAACATAATTCTCTACAAAAAACGTCTCTTAACATTTTGCCATAGCTCGCTTCGTTTCCGAGATATTTGCAGATTCAGCTCAAAGGAACTGGCCTGACGGACATATTTCGAGATATTTCTTCTTCTTGTTGTTCTTCCTCTGCACAGCTAAGCTGGAAGTGGCATTTGCAGCTCGCAATAGTGCAGAGATATCTCAAAGAAAGGGGCCACGGTGTTTCTGTATCTCTATTATGTTGGTGCGGCTTCGGAACTTTTAAATATCTTGATATATCTCGAGAACTACGGGTCTGATCAAAAAATATCATAGAACATAAAAAGTAGGAAACATAATTCTCTACAAAAAAGGTCTCTTAGCATTTTGCCATAGCTCGCTTCGTTTCCGAGATATTTGCAGATTTATCTCAAGGGAAGGGGCCTGACGGACATATTTCGAGATATTTCTTCTTCTTGTTGTTCTTCTTCTGCACAGCTAAGCTGGAAGTGGCATTTGCGGCTCGCACGAGTGCAGAGTTATCTCAAAGAAAGGGGCCACGGTGTTTCTGTATCTCTATTATGTTGGTGCGGCTTCGGAACTTTTAAATATCTTGATATATCTCGAGAACTACGCATCTGATCAAAAAATATCATAGAACATGAAAAGTAGGAAACTTAATTCTCTACAAAAAAGGTCTCTGAACATTTTGCCATAGCTCTCTTCGTTTCCGAGATATTTGCAGATTTATCTCAAGGGAAGGGGCCTGACGGACATATTTCGAGATATTTCTTCTTCTTGTTGTTCTCCGTCTGCACAGCTAAGCTGGAAGTGGCATTTGCAGCTCGCAATAGTGCAGAGTTATCTCAAAGAAAGGGGCCACGGTGTTTCTGTATCTCTATTATGTTGGTGCGGCTTCGGAACTTTTAAATATCTTGATATATCTCGAGAACTACGCGTCTCATCAAAAAATATCATAGAACATAAAAAGTAGGAAACTTAATTCTCTACAAAAACGGTCTCTTAACATTTTGCTATAGCTCGCTTCGTTTCCGAGATATTTGCAGATTTATCTCAAGGGAAGGGGCCCGACGGACATATTTCGAGATATTTCTTCTTCTTGTTGTTCTTCTTCTGCACAGCTAAGCTGGAAGTGGCATTTGCGGCTCGCACTAGTGCACAGTTATCTCAACGAAAGGGGCCACGGTGTTTCTGTATCTTTATTATGTTGGTGCGGCTTCGGAACTTTTAAATATCTCGATATATCTCGAAAACTACGCTTCTGATCAAAAAATATCATAGAACATAAATTGTAGGAAACATAATTCTCTACAAAAAACGTCTCTTAACATTTTGCCATAGCTCGCTTCGTTTCCGAGATATTTGCAGATTCAGCTCAAAGGAACTGGCCTGACGGACATATTTCGAGATATTTCTTCTTCTTGTTGTTCTTCCTCTGCACAGCTAAGCTGGAAGTGGCATTTGCAGCTCGCAATAGTGCAGAGTTATCTCAAAGAAAGGGGCCACGGTGTTTCTGTATCTCTATTATGTTGGTGCGGCTTCGGAACTTTTAAATATCTTGATATATCTCGAGAACTACGCATCTGATAAAAAAATATCATAGAACATAAAAAGTAGGAAACTTAATTCTCTACAAAAAAGGTCTCTTAACATTTTGCCATAGCTCGCTTTGTTTCCGAGATATTTGCATATTTATCTCAAGGGAAGGGGCCTGACGGACATATTTCGAGATATTTCTTCTTCTTGTTGTTCTTCTTCTGCACAGCTAAGCTGGAAGTGGCATTTGCGGCTCGCACTAGTGCAGAGTTATCTCAAAGAAAGGGGCCACGGTGTTTCTGTATCTCTATTATGTTGGTGCAGCTTCGGAATTTTTAAATATCTCGATATATCTCGAAAACTACGCTTCTGACCAAAAAATATCATAGAACCTAAATTGTAGGAAACATAATTCTCTACAAAAAAGGTCTCTTAACATTTTGCCATAGCTCGCTTCGTTTCCGAGATATTTGCAGATATATCTCAAGGGAAGGGGCCTGACGGACATATTTCGAGATATTTCTTCTTCTTGTTGCTCTTCTTCTGCACAGCTAAACTGGAAGTGGCATTTCCAGCTCGCTATAGTGCAGAGTTATCTCAAAGAAAGGGGCCACGGTGTTTCTGTATCTCTATTATGTTGGTGCGGCTTCGGAACTTTTAAATATCTTGATATATCTCGAGAACTACGCTTCTGATCAAAAAATATCATAGAACATAAATTGTAGGAAACATAATTCTCTACAAAAAACGTCTCTTAACATTTTGCCATAGCTCGCTTCGTTTCCGAGATATTTGCAGATTCAGCTCAAAGGAACTGGCCTGACGGACATATTTCGAGATATTTCTTCTTCTTGTTGTTCTTCCTCTGCACAGCTAAGCTGGAAGTGGCATTTGCAGCTCGCAATAGTGCAGAGATATCTCAAAGAAAGGGGCCACGGTGTTTCTGTATCTCTATTATGTTGGTGCGGCTTCGGAACTTTTAAATATCTTGATATATCTCGAGAACTACGGGTCTGATCAAAAAATATCATAGAACATAAAAAGTAGGAAACATAATTCTCTACAAAAAAGGTCTCTTAGCATTTTGCCATAGCTCGCTTCGTTTCCGAGATATTTGCAGATTTATCTCAAGGGAAGGGGCCTGACGGACATATTTCGAGATATTTCTTCTTCTTGTTGTTCTTCTTCTGCACAGCTAAGCTGGAAGTGGCATTTGCGGCTCGCACGAGTGCAGAGTTATCTCAAAGAAAGGGGCCACGGTGTTTCTGTATCTCTATTATGTTGGTGCGGCTTCGGAACTTTTAAATATCTTGATATATCTCGAGAACTACGCATCTGATCAAAAAATATCATAGAACATGAAAAGTAGGAAACTTAATTCTCTACAAAAAAGGTCTCTGAACATTTTGCCATAGCTCTCTTCGTTTCCGAGATATTTGCAGATTTATCTCAAGGGAAGGGGCCTGACGGACATATTTCGAGATATTTCTTCTTCTTGTTGTTCTCCGTCTGCACAGCTAAGCTGGAAGTGGCATTTGCAGCTCGCAATAGTGCAGAGTTATCTCAAAGAAAGGGGCCACGGTGTTTCTGTATCTCTATTATGTTGGTGCGGCTTCGGAACTTTTAAATATCTTGATATATCTCGAGAACTACGCGTCTCATCAAAAAATATCATAGAACATAAAAAGTAGGAAACTTAATTCTCTACAAAAACGGTCTCTTAACATTTTGCTATAGCTCGCTTCGTTTCCGAGATATTTGCAGATTTATCTCAAGGGAAGGGGCCCGACGGACATATTTCGAGATATTTCTTCTTCTTGTTGTTCTTCTTCTGCACAGCTAAGCTGGAAGTGGCATTTGCGGCTCGCACTAGTGCACAGTTATCTCAACGAAAGGGGCCACGGTGTTTCTGTATCTTTATTATGTTGGTGCGGCTTCGGAACTTTTAAATATCTCGATATATCTCGAAAACTACGCTTCTGATCAAAAAATATCATAGAACATAAATTGTAGGAAACATAATTCTCTACAAAAAACGTCTCTTAACATTTTGCCATAGCTCGCTTCGTTTCCGAGATATTTGCAGATTCAGCTCAAAGGAACTGGCCTGACGGACATATTTCGAGATATTTCTTCTTCTTGTTGTTCTTCCTCTGCACAGCTAAGCTGGAAGTGGCATTTGCAGCTCGCAATAGTGCAGAGTTATCTCAAAGAAAGGGGCCACGGTGTTTCTGTATCTCTATTATGTTGGTGCGGCTTCGGAACTTTTAAATATCTTGATATATCTCGAGAACTACGCATCTGATAAAAAAATATCATAGAACATAAAAAGTAGGAAACTTAATTCTCTACAAAAAAGGTCTCTTAACATTTTGCCATAGCTCGCTTTGTTTCCGAGATATTTGCATATTTATCTCAAGGGAAGGGGCCTGACGGACATATTTCGAGATATTTCTTCTTCTTGTTGTTCTTCTTCTGCACAGCTAAGCTGGAAGTGGCATTTGCGGCTCGCACTAGTGCAGAGTTATCTCAAAGAAAGGGGCCACGGTGTTTCTGTATCTCTATTATGTTGGTGCAGCTTCGGAATTTTTAAATATCTCGATATATCTCGAAAACTACGCTTCTGACCAAAAAATATCATAGAACATAAATTGTAGGAAACATAATTCTCGACAAAAAAGGTCTCTTAACATTTTGCGATAGCTCGCTTCGTTTCCGAGATATTTGCAGATATATCTCAAGGGAAGGGGCCTGACGGACATATTTCGAGATATTTCTTCTTCTTGTTGTTCTTCTTCTGCACAGCTAAGCTGGAAGTGGCATTTACAGCTCGCAATAGTGCAGAGTTATCTCAAAGAAAGGGGCCACGGTGTTTCTGTATCTCTATTATGTTGGTGCGGCTTCGGAACTTTTAAATATGTTGATATATCTCGAGAACTACGCATCTGATCAAAAAATGTCATAGAACATAAAAAGTAGGAAACTTAATTCTCTACAAAAAAGGTCTCTTAACATTTTGCCATAGCTCTCTTCGTTTCCGAGATATTTGCAGATTTATCTCAAGGGAAGGGGCCTAACGGACATATTTCGAGATATTTCTTCTTCTTGTTGTTCTTCTTCTGCACAGCTAAACTGGAAGTGGCATTTCCAGCTCGCAATAGTGCAGAGTTATCTCAAAGAAAGGGGCCACGGTGTTTCTGTATCTCTATTATGTTGGTGCGGCTTCGGAACTTTTAAATATCTCGATATATCTCGAAAACTACGCTTCTGATCAAAAAATATCATAGAACGTAAATTGTAGGAAACATTATTCTCTACAAAAAAGGTCTCTTAACATTTTGCCATAGCTCGCTTCGTTTCCGAGATATTTGCAGATATATCTCAAGGGAAGGGGCCTGACGGACATATTTCGAGATATTTCTTCTTCTGCACAGCTAAGCTGGAAGTGGCATTTGCAGCTCGCAATAGTGCAGAGTTATCTCAAAGAAAGGGGCCACGGTGTTTCTGTATCTCTATTATGTTGGTGCGGCTTCGGAACTTTTAAATATCTTGATATATCTCGAGAACTACGCATCTGATCAAAAAATATCATAGAACATAAAAAGTAGGAAACTTAATTCTCTACAAAAAAGGTCTCTTAACATTTTGCCATAGCTCGCTTCGTTTCCGAGATATTTGCAGATATATCTCAAGGGAAGGGGCCTGACGGACATATTTCGAGATATTTCTTCTTCTGCACAGCTAAGCTGGAAGTGGCATTTGCAGCTCGCAATAGTGCAGAGTTATCTCAAAGAAAGGGGCCACGGTGTTTCTGTATCTCTATTATGTTGGTGCGGCTTCGGAACTTTTAAATATCTTGATATATCTCGAGAACTACGCATCTGATCAAAAAATATCATAGAACATAAAAAGTAGGAAACTTAATTCTCTACAAAAAAGGTCTCTTAACATTTTGCCATAGCTCGCTTCGTTTCCGAGATATTTGCAGATTTATCTCAAGGGAAGGGGCCTAACGGACATATTTCGAGATATTTCTTCTTCTTGTTGTTCTTCTTCTGCACAGCTAAGCTGGAAGTGGCATTTGCGGCTCGCACTAGTGCAGAGTTATCTCAAAGAAAGGGGCCACGGTGTTTCTGTATCTCTATTATGTTGGTGCGGCTTCGGAACTTTTAAATATCTCGATATATCTCGAAAACTACGCTTCTGATCAAAAAATATCATAGAACCTAAATTGTAGGAAACATAATTCTCTACAAAAAAGGTCTCTTAACATTTTGCCATAGCTCGCTTCGTTTCCGAGATATTTGCAGATATATCTCAAGGGAAGGGGCCTGACGGACATATTTCGAGATATTTCTTCTTCTTGTTGTTCTTCTTCTGCACAGCTAAACTGGAAGTGGCATTTGCAGCTCGCAATAGTGCAGAGTTATCTCAAAGAAAGGGGCCACGGTGTTTCTGTATCTCTATTATGTTGGTGCGGCTTCGGAACTTTTAAATATCTTGATATATCTCGAGAACTACGCATCTGATCAAAAAATATCATAGAACATAAAAAGTAGGAAACTTAATTCTCTACAAAAAGGTCTGTTAACATTTTGCCATAGCTCGCTTCGTTTCCGAGATATTTGCAGATTTATCTCAAGGGAAGGGGCCTGACGGACATATTTCGAGATATTTCTTCTTCTTGTTGTTCTTCTTCCGCACAGCTAAGCTGGAAGTGGCATTTGCGGCTCGCACTAGTGCAGAGTTACCTCAAAGAAAGGGGCCACGGTGTTTCTGTATCTCTATTATGTTGGTGCGGCTTCGGAACTTTTAAATATCTCGATATATCTCGAAAACTACGCTTCTGATCAAAAAATATCGTAGAACATAAATTGTAGGAAACAGAATTCTCTACAAAAAAGGTCTCTTAACATTTTGCCATAGCTCGCTTCGTTTCCGAGATATTTGCAGATATATCTCAAGGGAAGGGGCCTGACGGACATATTTCGAGATATTTCTTCTTCTTGTTGTTCTTCTTCTGCACAGCTAAGCTGGAAGTGGCATTTGCGGCTCGCACTAGTGCAGAGTTATCTCAAAGAAAGGGGCCACGGTGTTTCTGTATCTCTATTATGTTGGTGCGGCTTCGGAACTTTTAAATATCTCGATATATCTCGAAAACTACGCTTCTGATCAAAAAATATCATAGAACATAAATTGTAGGAAACATAATTCTCTACAAAAAAGGTCTCTTAACATTTTGCCATAGCTCGCTTCGTTTCCGAGATATTTGCAGATATATCTCAAGGGAAGGGGCCTGACGGACATATTTCGAGATATTTCTTCTTCTTGTTGTTCTTCTTCTGCACAGCTAAGCTGGAAGTGGCATTTCCAGCTCGCAATAGTGCAGAGTTATCTCAAAGAAAGGGGCCACGGTGTTTCTGTATCTCTATTATGTTGGTGCGGCTTCGGAACTTTTAAATATCTTGATATATCTCGAGAACTACGCTTCTGATCAAAAAATATCATAGAACATAAATTGTAGGAAACATAATTCTCTACAAAAAACGTCTCTTAACATTTTGCCATAGCTCGCTTCGTTTCCGAGATATTTGCAGATTCAGCTCAAAGGAACTGGCCTGACGGACATATTTCGAGATATTTCTTCTTCTTGTTGTTCTTCCTCTGCACAGCTAAGCTGGAAGTGGCATTTGCAGCTCGCAATAGTGCAGAGATATCTCAAAGAAAGGGGCCACGGTGTTTCTGTATCTCTATTATGTTGGTGCGGCTTCGGAACTTTTAAATATCTTGATATATCTCGAGAACTACGGGTCTGATCAAAAAATATCATAGAACATAAAAAGTAGGAAACATAATTCTCTACAAAAAAGGTCTCTTAGCATTTTGCCATAGCTCGCTTCGTTTCCGAGATATTTGCAGATTTATCTCAAGGGAAGGGGCCTGACGGACATATTTCGAGATATTTCTTCTTCTTGTTGTTCTTCTTCTGCACAGCTAAGCTGGAAGTGGCATTTGCGGCTCGCACGAGTGCAGAGTTATCTCAAAGAAAGGGGCCACGGTGTTTCTGTATCTCTATTATGTTGGTGCGGCTTCGGAACTTTTAAATATCTTGATATATCTCGAGAACTACGCATCTGATCAAAAAATATCATAGAACATGAAAAGTAGGAAACTTAATTCTCTACAAAAAAGGTCTCTGAACATTTTGCCATAGCTCTCTTCGTTTCCGAGATATTTGCAGATTTATCTCAAGGGAAGGGGCCTGACGGACATATTTCGAGATATTTCTTCTTCTTGTTGTTCTCCGTCTGCACAGCTAAGCTGGAAGTGGCATTTGCAGCTCGCAATAGTGCAGAGTTATCTCAAAGAAAGGGGCCACGGTGTTTCTGTATCTCTATTATGTTGGTGCGGCTTCGGAACTTTTAAATATCTTGATATATCTCGAGAACTACGCGTCTCATCAAAAAATATCATAGAACATAAAAAGTAGGAAACTTAATTCTCTACAAAAACGGTCTCTTAACATTTTGCTATAGCTCGCTTCGTTTCCGAGATATTTGCAGATTTATCTCAAGGGAAGGGGCCCGACGGACATATTTCGAGATATTTCTTCTTCTTGTTGTTCTTCTTCTGCACAGCTAAGCTGGAAGTGGCATTTGCGGCTCGCACTAGTGCACAGTTATCTCAACGAAAGGGGCCACGGTGTTTCTGTATCTTTATTATGTTGGTGCGGCTTCGGAACTTTTAAATATCTCGATATATCTCGAAAACTACGCTTCTGATCAAAAAATATCATAGAACATAAATTGTAGGAAACATAATTCTCTACAAAAAACGTCTCTTAACATTTTGCCATAGCTCGCTTCGTTTCCGAGGTATTTGCAGATTCAGCTCAAAGGAACTGGCCTGACGGACATATTTCGAGATATTTCTTCTTCTTGTTGTTCTTCTTCTGCACAGCTAAGCTGGAAGTGGCATTTACAGCTCGCAATAGTGCAGAGTTATCTCAAAGAAAGGGGCCACGGTGTTTCTGTATCTCTATTATGTTGGTGCGGCTTCGGAACTTTTAAATATGTTGATATATCTCGAGAACTACGCATCTGATCAAAAAATGTCATAGAACATAAAAAGTAGGAAACTTAATTCTCTACAAAAAAGGTCTCTTAACATTTTGCCATAGCTCTCTTCGTTTCCGAGATATTTGCAGATTTATCTCAAGGGAAGGGGCCTGACGGACATATTTCGAGATATTTCTTCTTCTTGTTGTTCTTCTTCTGCACAGCTAAGCTGGAAGTGGCATTTGCGGCTCGCACTAGTGCAGAGTTATCTCAAAGAAAGGGGCCACGGTGTTTCTGTATCTCTATTATGTTGGTGCGGCTTCGGAACTTTTAAATATCTCGATATATCTCGAAAACTACGCTTCTGATCAAAAAATATCATAGAACATAAATTGTAGGAAACATAATTCTCTACAAAAAAGGTCTCTTAACATTTTGCCATAGCTCGCTTCGTTTCCGAGATATTTGCAGATATATCTCAAGGGAAGGGGCCTGACGGACATATTTCGAGATATTTCTTCTTCTTGTTGTTCTTCTTCTGCACAGCTAAGCTGGAAGTGGCATTTCCAGCTCGCAATAGTGCAGAGTTATCTCAAAGAAAGGGGCCACGGTGTTTCTGTATCTCTATTATGTTGGTGCGGCTTCGGAACTTTTAAATATCTTGATATATCTCGAGAACTACGCTTCTGATCAAAAAATATCATAGAACATAAATTGTAGGAAACATAATTCTCTACAAAAAACGTCTCTTAACATTTTGCCATAGCTCGCTTCGTTTCCGAGATATTTGCAGATTCAGCTCAAAGGAACTGGCCTGACGGACATATTTCGAGATATTTCTTCTTCTTGTTGTTCTTCCTCTGCACAGCTAAGCTGGAAGTGGCATTTGCAGCTCGCAATAGTGCAGAGATATCTCAAAGAAAGGGGCCACGGTGTTTCTGTATCTCTATTATGTTGGTGCGGCTTCGGAACTTTTAAATATCTTGATATATCTCGAGAACTACGGGTCTGATCAAAAAATATCATAGAACATAAAAAGTAGGAAACATAATTCTCTACAAAAAAGGTCTCTTAGCATTTTGCCATAGCTCGCTTCGTTTCCGAGATATTTGCAGATTTATCTCAAGGGAAGGGGCCTGACGGACATATTTCGAGATATTTCTTCTTCTTGTTGTTCTTCTTCTGCACAGCTAAGCTGGAAGTGGCATTTGCGGCTCGCACGAGTGCAGAGTTATCTCAAAGAAAGGGGCCACGGTGTTTCTGTATCTCTATTATGTTGGTGCGGCTTCGGAACTTTTAAATATCTTGATATATCTCGAGAACTACGCATCTGATCAAAAAATATCATAGAACATGAAAAGTAGGAAACTTAATTCTCTACAAAAAAGGTCTCTGAACATTTTGCCATAGCTCTCTTCGTTTCCGAGATATTTGCAGATTTATCTCAAGGGAAGGGGCCTGACGGACATATTTCGAGATATTTCTTCTTCTTGTTGTTCTCCGTCTGCACAGCTAAGCTGGAAGTGGCATTTGCAGCTCGCAATAGTGCAGAGTTATCTCAAAGAAAGGGGCCACGGTGTTTCTGTATCTCTATTATGTTGGTGCGGCTTCGGAACTTTTAAATATCTTGATATATCTCGAGAACTACGCGTCTCATCAAAAAATATCATAGAACATAAAAAGTAGGAAACTTAATTCTCTACAAAAACGGTCTCTTAACATTTTGCTATAGCTCGCTTCGTTTCCGAGATATTTGCAGATTTATCTCAAGGGAAGGGGCCCGACGGACATATTTCGAGATATTTCTTCTTCTTGTTGTTCTTCTTCTGCACAGCTAAGCTGGAAGTGGCATTTGCGGCTCGCACTAGTGCACAGTTATCTCAACGAAAGGGGCCACGGTGTTTCTGTATCTTTATTATGTTGGTGCGGCTTCGGAACTTTTAAATATCTCGATATATCTCGAAAACTACGCTTCTGATCAAAAAATATCATAGAACATAAATTGTAGGAAACATAATTCTCTACAAAAAACGTCTCTTAACATTTTGCCATAGCTCGCTTCGTTTCCGAGGTATTTGCAGATTCAGCTCAAAGGAACTGGCCTGACGGACATATTTCGAGATATTTCTTCTTCTTGTTGTTCTTCTTCTGCACAGCTAAGCTGGAAGTGGCATTTACAGCTCGCAATAGTGCAGAGTTATCTCAAAGAAAGGGGCCACGGTGTTTCTGTATCTCTATTATGTTGGTGCGGCTTCGGAACTTTTAAATATGTTGATATATCTCGAGAACTACGCATCTGATCAAAAAATGTCATAGAACATAAAAAGTAGGAAACTTAATTCTCTACAAAAAAGGTCTCTTAACATTTTGCCATAGCTCTCTTCGTTTCCGAGATATTTGCAGATTTATCTCAAGGGAAGGGGCCTGACGGACATATTTCGAGATATTTCTTCTTCTTGTTGTTCTTCTTCTGCACAGCTAAGCTGGAAGTGGCATTTGCGGCTCGCACTAGTGCAGAGTTATCTCAAAGAAAGGGGCCACGGTGTTTCTGTATCTCTATTATGTTGGTGCGGCTTCGGAACTTTTAAATATCTCGATATATCTCGAAAACTACGCTTCTGATCAAAAAATATCATAGAACATAAATTGTAGGAAACATAATTCTCTACAAAAAAGGTCTCTTAACATTTTGCCATAGCTCTCTTCGTTTCCGAGATATTTGCAGATTTATCTCAAGGGAAGGGGCCTGACGGACATATTTCGAGATAGTTCTTCTTCTTGTTGTTCTTCTTCTGCACAGCTAAGCTGGAAGTGGCATTTGCAGCTCGCAATAGTGCAGAGTTATCTCAAAGAAAGGGGCCACGGTGTTTCTGTATCTCTATTATGTTGGTGCGGCTTCGGAACTTTTAAATATCTTCATATATCTCGAGAACTACGCATCTGATCAAAAAATATCATAGAACATGAAAAGTAGGAAACTTAATTCTCTACAAAAATGGTCTCTTAACATTTTACCATAGCTCGCTTCGTTTCCGAGATACTTGCCGATGCATCTCAAGGGAAGGGGCCTGACGGACATATTTCGAGATATTTCTTCTTCTTGTTGTTCTTCTTCTGCACAGCCAAGCTGGAAGTGGCATTTGCAGCTCGCAATTGTGCAGAGTTGTCTCAAAGAAAGGGGCCACGGTGTTTCTGTATCTCTATTATGTTGGTGCGGCTTCGGAACTTTTAAATATCTTGGTATATCTCGAGAACTACGCTTCTGATCAAAAAATATCATAGAACATAAATCGTAGGAAACATAATTCTCTACAAAAAAGGTCTCTTAACATTTTGCCATAGCTCGCTTCGTTTCCGAGATATTTGCAGATTTATCTCAAGGGAAGGGTCCTGATGGACATATTTCGAGATATTTCTTCTTCTTGTTGTTCTTCTTCTGCACAGCTAAACTGGAAGTGGCATTTCCAGCTCGCAATAGTGCAGAGTTATCCCAAAGAAAGGGGCCACGCTGTTTCTGTATCTCTATTATGTTGGTGCGGCTTCGGAACTTTTAAATATCTCGATATATCTCGAAAACTACGCTTCTGATCAAAAAATATCATAGAACATAAATTGTAGGAAACATAATTCTCTACAAAAAAGGTCTCTTAACATTTTGCCATAGCTCGCTTCGTTTCCGAGATATTTGCAGATTTATCTCAAGGGAAGGGTCCTGATGGACATATTTCGAGATATTTCTTCTTCTTGTTGTTCTTCTTGTGCACAGCTAAACTGGAAGTGGCATTTGCAGCTCGCAATAGTGCAGAGTTATCTCAAAGAAAGGGGCCACGGTGTTTCTGTATCTCTATTATGTTGGTGCGGCTTCGGAACTTTTAAATATCTTGATATATCTCGAGAACTACGCATCTGATCAAAAAATATCATAGAACATGAAAAGTAGGAAACTTAATTCTCTCCAAAAATGGTCTCTTAACATTTTACCATAGCTCGCTTCGTTTCCGAGATACTTGCCGATGTATCTCAAGGGAAGGGGCCTGACGGACATATTTCGAGATATTTCTTCTTCTTGTTGTTCTTCTTCTGCACAGCCAAGCTGGAAGTGGCATTTGCAGCTCGCAATAGTGCAGAGTTATCTCAAAGAAAGGGGCCACGGTGTTTCTGTATCTCTATTATGTTGGTGCGGCTTCGGAACTTTTAAATATCTTGGTATATCTCGAGAACTACGCATCTGATCAATAAATATCATAGATCATAAAAAGTAGGAAACTTAATTCTCTACAAAAAAGGTCTCTTAACATTTTGCCATAGCTCGCTTCGTTTCCGAGATATTTGCAGATATATCTCAAGGGAAGGGGCCTGACGGACATATTTCGAGATACTTCTTCTTCTTGTTGTTCTTCTTCTGCACAGCTAAGCTGGAAGTGGCATTTACAGCTCGGAATAGTGCAGAGTTATCTCAAAGAAAGGGGCCACGGTGTTTCTGTATCTCTATTATGTTGGTGCGGCTTCGGAACTTTTAAATATCTTGATATATCTCGAGAACTACGCATCTGATCAAAAAATATCATACTACATAGAAAGTAGGAAACTTAATTCTCTACAAGAAAGGTCTCTAAACATTTTGCCATAGCTCGCTTCGTTTCCGAGATATTTGCAGATTTATCTCAAGGGAAGGGGCCTGACGGACATATTTCGAGATATTTCTTCTTCTTGTTGTTCTTCTTCTGCACAGCTAAGCTGGAAGTGGCATTTGCAGCGCGCAATAGTGCAGAGTTATCTCAAAGAAAGGGGCCACGGTGTTTCTGTATCTCTATTATGTTGGTGCAGCTTCAGAACTTTTAAATATCTTGATATATCTCGAGAACTACGCATCTGATCAAAAAATATCATGGAACATAAAAAGTAGAAAACTTAATTCTCTACAAAAATGGTCTCTTAACATTTTACCATAGCTCGCTTCGTTTCCGAGATACTTGCCGATGTATCTCAAGGGAAGGGGCCTGACGGACATATTTCGAGATATTTCTTCTTCTTGTTGTTCTTCTTCTGCACAGCCAAGCTGGAAGTGGCATTTGCAGCTCGCAATTGTGCAGAGTTATGTCAAAGAAAGGGGCCACGGTGTTTCTGTATCTCTATTATGTTGGTGCGGCTTCGGAACTTTTAAATATCTTGATATATCTCGAGAACTACGCATCTGATCAAAAAATATCATAGAACATGAAAAGTAGGAAACTTAATTCTCTACAAAAAAGGTCTCTTAACCTTTTGCCATAGCTCTCTTCGTTTCCGAGATATTTGCAGATTTATCTCAAGGGAAGGGGCCTGACGGACATATTTCGAGATATTTCTTCTTCTTGTTGTTCTTCTTCTGCACAGCTAAGCTGGAAGTGGCATTTGCGGCTCGCACTAGTGCACAGTTATCTCAAAGAAAGGGGCCACGGTGTTTCTGTATCTCTATTATGTTGGTGCGTCTTCGGAACTTTTAAATATCTCGATATATCTCGAAAACTACGCTTCTGATCAAAAAATATCATAGAACGTAAATTGTAGGAAACATTATTCTCTACAAAAAAGGTCTCTTAACATTTTGCCATAGCTCGCTTCGTTTCCGAGATATTTGCAGATTCATCTCAAGGGAAGGGGTCTGACGGACATATTTCGAGATATTTCTTCTTCTTGTTGTTCTTCTTCTGCACAGCTAAACTGGAAGTGGCATTTGCAGCGCGCAATAGTGCAGAGTTACCTCAAAGAAAGGGGCCACGGTGTTTCTGTATCTCTATTATGTTGGTGCAGCTTCAGAACTTTTAAATATCTTGATATATCTCGAGAACTACGCATCTGATCAAAAAATATCATGGAACATAAAAAGTAGAAAACTTAATTCTCTACAAAAATGGTCTCTTAACATTTTACCATAGCTCGCTTCGTTTCCGAGATACTTGCCGATGTATCTCAAGGGAAGGGGCCTGACGGACATATTTCGAGATATTTCTTCTTCTTGTTGTTCTTCTTCTGCACAGCTAAACTGGAAGTGGCATTTCCAGCTCGCAATCGTGCAGAGTTATCTCAAAGAAAGGGGCCACGGTGTTTCTGTATCTCTATTATGTTGGTGCGGCTTCGGAACTTTTAAATATCTTGATATATCTCGAGAACTACGCCTCTGATCGAAAAATATCATAGAACATAAAAAGTAGGAAACTTAATTCTCTACAAAAAACGTCTCTTAACATTTTGCCATAGCTCGCTTCGTTTCCGAGATATTTGCAGATTTATCTCAAGGGAAGGGGCCTGACGGACATATTTCGAGATATTTCTTCTTCTTGTTGTTCTTCTTCTGCACAGCTAAGCTGGAAGTGGCATTTGCAGCTCGCAATAGTGCAGAGTTATCTCAAAGAAAGGGGCCACGGTGTTTCTGTATCTCTATTATGTTGGTGCGGCTTCGGAACTTTTAAATATCTTGATATATCTCGAGAACTACGCATCTGATCAAAAAATATCATAGAACATGAAAAGTAGGAAACTTAATTCTCTACAAAAATGGTCTCTTAACATTTTACCATAGCTCGCTTCGTTTCCGAGATACTTGCCGATGTATCTCAAGGGAAGGGGCCTGACGGACATATTTCGAGATATTTCTTCTTCTTGTTGTTCTTCTTCTGCACAGCCAAGCTGGAAGTGGCATTTGCAGCTCGCAATTGTGCAGAGTTATCTCAAAGAAAGGGGCCACGGTGTTTCTGTATCTCTATTATGTTGGTGCGGCTTCGGAACTTTTAAATATCTTGGTATATCTCGAGAACTACGCATCTGATCAAAAAATATCATAGATCATAAAAAGTAGGAAACTTAATTCTCTACAAAAAAGGTCTCTTAACATTTTGCCATAGCTCGCTTCGTTTCCGAGATATTTGCAGATTTATCTCAAGGGAAGGGGCCTAACGGACATATTTCGAGATATTTCTTCTTCTTGTTGTTCTTCTTCTGCACAGCTAAACTGGAAGTGGCATTTCCAGCTCGCAATAGTGCAGAGTTATCTCAAAGAAAGGGGCCACGGTGTTTCTGTATCTCTATTATGTTGGTGCGGCTTCGGAACTTTTAAATATCTTGATATATCTCGAGAACTACGCATCTGATCAAAAAATATCATACAACATAAAAAGTTGGAAACTTAATTCTCTACAAAAAAGGTCTCTTAACATTTTGCCATAGCTCGCTTCGTTTCCGAGATATTTGCAGATTTATCTCAAGGGAAGGGGCCTAACGGACATATTTCGAGATATTTCTTCTTCTTGTTGTTCTTCTTCTGCACAGCTAAACTGGAAGTGGCATTTCCAGCTCGCAATAGTGCAGAGTTATCTCAAAGAAAGGGGCCACGGTGTTTCTGTATCTCTATTATGTTGGTGCGGCTTCGGAACTTTTAAATATCTCGATATATCTCGACCACTACGCTTCTGATCAAAAAATATCATAGAACATAAATTGTAGGAAACATAATTCTCGACAAAAAAGGTCTCTTAACATTTTGCCATAGCTCGCTTTCTTTCCGATATATTTGCAGATATATCTCAAGGGAAGGGGCCTGACGGACATATTTCGAGATATTTCTTCTTCTTGTTGTTCTTCTTCTGCACAGCTAAGCTGGAAGTGGCATTTGCAGCGCGCAATAGTGCAGAGTTATCTCAAAGAAAGGGGCCACGGTGTTTCTGTATCTCTATTATGTTGGTGCGGCTTCGGAACTTTTAAATATCTTGATATATCTCGAGAACTACGCATCTGATCAAAAAATATCATAGAACATAAAAAGTAGGAAACTTAATTCTGTACAAAAAAGGTCTCTTAACATTTTGCCATAGCTCGCTTCGTTTCCGAGATATTTGCAGATTTATCTCAAGGGAAGGGGACTAACGGACATATTTCGAGATATTTCTTCTTCTTGTTGTTCTTCTTCTGCACAGCTAAACTGGAAGTGGCATTTCCAGCTCGCAATAGTGCAGAGTTATCTCAAAGAAAGGGGCCACGGTGTTTCTGTATCTCTATTATGTTGGTGCGGCTTCGGAACTTTTAAATATCTTGATATATCTCGAGAACTACGCATCTGATCAAAAAATATCATACTACATAAAAAGTAGGAAACTTAATTCTCTACAAGAAAGGTCTCTAAACATTTTGCCATAGCTCGCTTCGTTTCCGAGATATTTGCAGATTTATCTCAAGGGAAGGGGCCTCACGGACATATTTTGAGATATTTCTTCTTCTTGTTGTTCTTCTTCTGCACAGCTAAGCTGGAAGTGGCATTTGCAGCTCGGAATAGTGCAGAGTTATCTCAAAGAAAGGGGCGACGGTGTTTCTGTATCTCTATTATGTTGGTGCGTCTTCGGAACTTTTAAATATCTCGATATATCTCGAAAACTACGCTTCTGATCAAAAAATATCATAGAACATAAATTGTAGGAAACATAATTCTCTACAAAAAACGTCTCTTAACATTTTGCCATAGCTCGCTTCGTTTCCGAGATATTTGCAGATTCAGCTCAAAGGAACTGGCCTGACGGACATATTTCGAGATATTTCTTCTTCTTGTTGTTCTTCCTCTGCACAGCTAAGCTGGAAGTGGCATTTGCAGGTCGCAATAGTGCAGAGTTATCTCAAAGAAAGGGGCCACGGTGTTTCTGTATCTCTATTATGTTGGTGCGGCTTCGGAACTTTTAAATATCTCGATATATCTTGAAAACTACGCTTCTGATCAAAAAATATCATAGAACGTAAATTGTAGGAAACATTATTCTCTACAAAAAAGGTCTCTTAACATTTTGCCATAGCTCGCTTCCTTTCCGAGATATTTGCAGATTTATCTCAAGGGAAGGGGCCTGACGGACATATTTCGAGATATTTCTTCTTGTTGTTGTTCTTCTTCTGCACAGCTAAGCTGGAAGTGGCATTTGCAGCGCGCAATAGTGCAGAGTTATCTCAAAGAAAGGGGCCACGGTGTTTCTGTATCTCTATTATGTTGGTGCGGCTTCGGAACTTTTAAATATCTTGATATATCTCGAGAACTACGCATCTGATCAAAAAATATCATACTACATAAAAAGTAGGAAACTTAATTCTCTACAAAAAAGGTCTCTTAACATTTCGCCATAGCTCGCTTCGTTTCCGAGATATTTGCAGATTTATCTCAAGGGAAGGGGCCTGACGGACATATTTCGAGATATTTCTTCTTCTTGTTGTTCTTCTTCTGCACAGCTGAGCTGGAAGTGGCATTTGCAGGTCGCAATAGTGCAGAGTTATCTCAAAGAAAGTGGCCACGGTGTTTCTGTATCTCTATTATGTTGGTGCGGCTTCGGAACTTTAAAATATTTCGATATATCTCGAAAACTACGCTTCTGATCAAAAAATATCATAGAACGTAAATTGTAGGAAACATTATTCTCTACAAAAAAGGTCCCTTAACATTTTGCCATAGCTCGCTTCGTTTCCGAGATATTTGCAGATTTATCTCAAGGGAAGGGTCCTGATGGACATATTTCGAGATATTTCTTCTTCTTGTTGTTCTTCTTCTGCACAGCTAAACTGGAAGTGGCATTTCCAGCTCGCAATAGTGCAGAGTTATCTCAAAGAAAGGGGCCACGGTGTTTCTGTATCTCTATTATGTTGCTGCGGCTTCGGAACTTTTAAATATCTTGATATATCTCGAGAACTACGCATCTGATCAAAAAATATCATAGAACGTAAAAAGTAGGAAACTTAATTCTCTACAAAAAAGGTCTCTTAACATTTTGCCATAGCTCGCTTCGTTTCCGAGATATTTGCAGATTTATCTCAAGGGAAGGGGCCTGACGGACATATTTCGAGATATTTCTTCTTCTTGTTGTTCTTCTTCTGCTCAGCTGAGCTGGAAGTGGCATTTGCAGGTCGCAATAGTGCAGAATTATCTCAAAGAAAGGGGCCAGGGTGTTTCTGTATCTCTATTATGTTGGTGGGGCTTCGGAACTTTTAAATATCTTGATATATCTCGAGAACTACGCATCTGATCAAAAAATATCATAGAACATAAAAAGTAGGAAACTTAATTCTCTACAAAAAAGGTCTCTTAACATTTTGCCATAGCTCGCTTCGTTTCCGAGATATTTGCAGATTTATCTCAAGGGAAGGGGCCTGACGGACATATTTCGAGATATTTCTTCTTCTTGTTGTTCTTCTTCTGCACAGCTGAGCTGGAAGTGGCATTTGCAGGTCGCAATAGTGCAGAGTTATCTCAAAGAATGGGGCCACGGTGTTTCTGTATCTCTATTATGTTGGTGCGGCTTCGGAACTTTTAAATATCTCGATATATCTCGAAAACTACGCTTCTGATCAAAAAATATCATAGAACGTAAATTGTAGCAAACATTATTCTCTACAAAAAAGGTCTCTTAACATTTTGCCATAGCTCGCTTCGTTTCCGAGATATTTGCAGATTTATCTCAAGGGAAGGGGCCTGACGGACATATTTCGAGATATTTCTTCTTCTTGTTGTTCTTCTTCTGCACAGCTAAGCTGGAAGTGGCATTTGCAGCGCGCAATAGTGCAGAGTTATCTCAAAGAAAGGGGCCACGGTGTTTCTGTATCTCTATTATGTTGGTGCGGCTTCGGAACTTTTAAATATCTTGATATATCTCGAGAACTACGCATCTGATCAAAAAATATCATACTACATAAAAAGTAGGAAGCTTAATTCTCTACAAGAAAGGTCTCTAAAGATTTTGCCATAGCTCGCTTCGTTTCCGAGATATTTGCAGATTTATCTCAAGGGAAGGGGCCTGACGGACATATTTCGAGATATTTCTTTTTCTTGTTGTTCTTCTTCTGCACAGCTAAGCTGGAAGTGGCATTTGCAGCTCGCAATAGTGCAGAGTTATCTCAAAGAGAGGGGCCGCGGTGTTTCTGTATCTCTATTATGTTGGTGCGGCTTCGGAACTTTTAAATATCTTGATATATCTCGAGAACTACGCATCTGATCAAAAAATATCATAGAAGATAAAAAGTAGGAAACTTAATTCTCTACAAGAAAGGTCTCTAAAGATTTTGCCATAGCTCGCTTCGTTTCCGAGATATTTGCAGATTTATCTCAAGGGAAGGGGCCTGACGGACATATTTCGAGATATTTCTTCTTCTTGTTGTTCTTCTTCTGCACAGCTAAGCTGGAAGTGGCATTTGCAGCTCGCAATAGTGCAGAGTTATCTCAAAGAGAGGGGCCACGGTGTTTCTGTATCTCTATTATGTTGGTGCGGCTTCGGAACTTTTAAATATCTTGATATATCTCGAGAACTACGCATCTGATCAAAAAATATCATAGAACATAAAAAGTAGGAAACTTAATTCTCTACAAAAAAGGTCTCTTAACATTTTGCCATAGCTCGCTTCGTTTCCGAGATATTTGCAGATTTATCTCAAGGGAAGGGGCCTGACGGACATATTTCGAGATATTTCTTCTTCTTGTTGTTCTTCTTCTGCACAGCTGAGCTGGAAGTGGCATTTGCAGGTCGCAATAGTGCAGAGTTATCTCAAAGAATGGGGCCACGGTGTTTCTGTATCTCTATTATGTTGGTGCGGCTTCGGAACTTTTAAATATCTCGATATATCTCGAAAACTACGCTTCTGATCAAAAAATATCATAGAACGTAAATTGTAGGAAACATTATTCTCTACAAAAACGGTCTCTTAACATTTTGCCATAGCTCGCTTCGTTTCCGAGATATTTGCAGATTTATCTCAAGGGAAGGGGCCTGACGGACATATTTCGAGATATTTCTTCTTCTTGTTGTTCTTCTTCTGCACAGCTAAGCTGGAAGTGGCATTTGCAGCGCGCAATAGTGCAGAGTTATCTCAAAGAAAGGGGCCACGGTGTTTCTGTATCTCTATTATGTTGGTGCGGCTTCGGAACTTTTAAATATCTTGATATATCTCGAGAACTACGCATCTGATCAAAAAATATCATACTACATAAAAAGTAGGAAGCTTAATTCTCTACAAGAAAGGTCTCTAAAGATTTTGCCATAGCTCGCTTCGTTTCCGAGATATTTGCAGATTTATCTCAAGGGAAGGGGCCTGACGGACATATTTCGAGATATTTCTTTTTCTTGTTGTTCTTCTTCTGCACAGCTAAGCTGGAAGTGGCATTTGCAGCTCGCAATAGTGCAGAGTTATCTCAAAGAGAGGGGCCGCGGTGTTTCTGTATCTCTATTATGTTGGTGCGGCTTCGGAACTTTTAAATATCTTGATATATCTCGAGAACTACGCATCTGATCAAAAAATATCATAGAAGATAAAAAGTAGGAAACTTAATTCTCTACAAGAAAGGTCTCTAAAGATTTTGCCATAGCTCGCTTCGTTTCCGAGATATTTGCAGATTTATCTCAAGGGAAGGGGCCTGACGGACATATTTCGAGATATTTCTTCTTCTTGTTGTTCTTCTTCTGCACAGCTAAGCTGGAAGTGGCATTTGCAGCTCGCAATAGTGCAGAGTTATCTCAAAGAGAGGGGCCACGGTGTTTCTGTATCTCTATTATGTTGGTGCGGCTTCGGAACTTTTAAATATCTTGATATATCTCGAGAACTACGCATCTGATCAAAAAATATCATAGAAGATAAAAAGTAGGAAACTTAATTCTCTACAAAAAAGGTCTCTTAACATTTCGCCATAGCTCGCTTCGTTTCCGAGATATTTGCAGATTTATCTCAAGGGAAGGGGCCTGTCGGACATATTTCGAGATATTTCTTCTTCTTGTTGTTCTTCTTCTGCACAGCTAAGCTGGAAGTGGCATTTGCGGCTCGCACTAGTGCAGAGTTATCTCAAAGAAAGGGGCCACGGTGTTTCTGTATCTCTATTATGTTGGTGCGGCTTCGGAACTTTTAAATATCTCGATATATCTCGAAAACTACGCTTCTGATCAAAAAATATCATAGAACATAAATTGTAGGAAACATAGTTCTCTACAAAAAAGGTCTCTTAACATTTTGCCATAGCTCGCTTCGTTTCCGAGATATTTGCAGATATATCTCAAGGGAAGGGGCCTGACGGACATATTTCGAGATATTTCTTCTTCTTGTTGTTCTTCTTCTGCACAGCTAAGCTGGAAGTGGCATTTGCAGCTCGCAATAGTGCAGAGTTATCTCAAAGAAAGCGGCCACGGTGTTTCTGTATCTCTATTATGTTGGTGCGGCTTCGGAACTTTTAAATATCTTGATATATTTCGAGAACTACGCATCTGATCAAAAAATATCATAGAACATAAAAAGTAGGAAACTTAATTCTCTACAAAAAAGGTCTCTTAACATTTTGCCATAGCTCGCTTCGTTTCCGAGATATTTGCAGATTTATCTCAAGGGAAGGGGCCTGACGGACATATTTCGAGATATTTCTTCTTGTTGTTGTTCTTCTTCTGCACAGCTAAGCTGGAAGTGGCATTTGCAGCGCGCAATAGTGCAGAGTTATCTCAAAGAAAGGGGCCACGGTGTTTCTGTATCTCTATTATGTTGGTGCGGCTTCGGAACTTTTAAATATCTTGATATATCTCGAGAACTACGCATCTGATCAAAAAATATCATACTACATAAAAAGTAGGAAACTTAATTCTCTACAAAAAAGGTCTCTTAACATTTCGCCATAGCTCGCTTCGTTTCCGAGATATTTGCAGATTTATCTCAAGGGAAGGGGCCTGACGGACATATTTCGAGATATTTCTTCTTCTTGTTGTTCTTCTTCTGCACAGCTGAGCTGGAAGTGGCATTTGCAGGTCGCAATAGTGCAGAGTTATCTCAAAGAAAGTGGCCACGGTGTTTCTGTATCTCTATTATGTTGGTGCGGCTTCGGAACTTTAAAATATTTCGATATATCTCGAAAACTACGCTTCTGATCAAAAAATATCATAGAACGTAAATTGTAGGAAACATTATTCTCTACAAAAAAGGTCCCTTAACATTTTGCCATAGCTCGCTTCGTTTCCGAGATATTTGCAGATTTATCTCAAGGGAAGGGTCCTGATGGACATATTTCGAGATATTTCTTCTTCTTGTTGTTCTTCTTCTGCACAGCTAAACTGGAAGTGGCATTTCCAGCTCGCAATAGTGCAGAGTGATCTCAAAGAAAGGGGCCACGGTGTTTCTGTATCTCTATTATGTTGGTGCGGCTTCAGAACTTTTAAATATCTTGATATATCTCGAGAACTACGCATCTGATCAAAAAATATCATACAACGTAAAAAGTAGGAAACTTAATTCTCTACAAAAAAGGTCTCTTAACATTTTGCCATAGCTCGCTTCGTTTCCGAGATATTTGCAGATTTATCTCAAGGGAAGGGGCCTGACGGACATATTTCGAGATATTTCTTCTTCTTGTTGTTCTTCTTCTGCACAGCTGAGCTGGAAGTGGCATTTGCAGCTCGCAATAGTGCAGAGTTATCTCAAAGAGAGGGGCCACGGTGTTTCAGTATCTCTATTATGTTGGTGCGGCTTCGGAACTTTTAAATATCTTGATATATCTCGAGAACTACGCATATGATCAAAAAATATCATAGAAGATAAAAAGTAGGAAACTTAATTCTCTACAAAAAAGGTCTCTTAACATTTCGCCATAGCTCGCTTCGTTTCCGAGATATTTGCAGATTTATCTCAAGGGAAGGGGCCTGTCGGACATATTTCGAGATATTTCTTCTTCTTGTTGTTCTTCTTCTGCACAGCTAAGCTGGAAGTGGCATTTGCGGCTCGCACTAGTGCAGAGTTATCTCAAAGAAAGGGGCCACGGTGTTTCTGTATCTCTATTATGTTGGTGCGGCTTCGGAACTTTTAAATATCTCGATATATCTCGAAAACTACGCTTCTGATCAAAAAATCTCATAGAACATAAATTGTAGGAAACATAATTCTCTACAAAAAAGGTCTCTTAACATTTTGCCATAGCTCGCTTCGTTTCCGAGATATTTGCAGATATATCTCAAGGGAAGGGGCCTGACGGACATATTTCGAGATATTTCTTCTTCTTGTTGTTCTTCTTCTGCACAGCTAAGCTGGAAGTGGCATTTGCAGCTCGCAATAGTGCAGAGTTATCTCAAAGAAAGGGGCCACGGTGTTTCTGTATCTCTATTATGTTGGTGCGGCTTCGGAACTTTTAAATATCTTGATATATTTCGAGAACTACGCATCTGATCAAAAAATATCATAGAACATAAAAAGTAGGAAACTTAATTCTCTACAAAAAAGGTCTCTTAACATTTTGCCATAGCTCGCTTCGTTTCCGAGAGATTTGCAGATATATCTCAAGGGAAGGGGCCTGACGGACATATTTCGAGATATTTCTTCTTCTTGTTGTTCTTCTTCTGCACAGCTAAGCTGGAAGTGGCATTTGCAGCTCGCAATAGTGCAGAGTTATCTCAAAGAAAGGGGCCACGGTGTTTCTGTATCTCTATTATGTTGGTGCGGCTTCGGAACTTTTAAATATCTTGATATATTTCGAGAACTACGCATCTGATCAAAAAATATCATAGAACATAAAAAGTAGGAAACTTAATTCTCTACAAAAAAGGTCTCTTAACATTTTGCAATAGCTCGCTTCGTTTCCGAGATATTAGCAGATTTATCTCAAGGGAAGGGGCCTGACGGACATATTTCGAGATATTTCTTCTTCTTGTTGTTCTTCTTCTGCACAGCTAAGCTGGAAGTGGCATTTGCAGCGCGCAATAGTGCAGAGTTATCTCAAAGAAAGGGGCCACGGTGTTTCTGTATCTCTATTATGTTGGTGCGGCTTCGGAACTTTTAAATATCTTGATATATCTCGAGAACTACGCATCTGATCAAAAAATATCATACTACATAAAAAGTAGGAAACTTAATTCTCTACAAGAAAGGTCTCTAAACATTTTGCCATAGCTCGCTTCGTTTCCGAGATATTTCCAGATTTATCTCAAGGGAAGGGGCCTGACGGACATATTTCGAGATATTTCTTCTTCTTGTTGTCCTTCTTCTGCACAGCTAAGCTGGAAGTGGCATTTGCGGCTCGCACTAGTGCAGAGTTATCTCAAAGAAAGGGGCCACGGTGTTTCTGTATCTCTATTATGTTGGTGCGGCTTCGGAACTTTTAAATATCTTGATATATCTCGAGAACTACGCATCTGATCAAAAAATATCATAGAACATAAAAAGTAGGAAACTTAATTCTCTACAAAAAAGGTCTCTTAACATTTTGCCATAGCTCGCTTCGTTTCCGAGATATTTGCAGATTCATCTCAAGCGAAGGGGTCTGACGGACATATTTCGAGATATTTCTTCTTCTTGTTGTTCTTCTTCTGCACAGCTAAGCTCGAAGTGGCATTTGCAGCTCGCAATAGTGCAGAGTTATCTCAAAGAAAGAGGCCACGGTGTTTCTGTACCTCTATTATGTTGGTGCAGCTTCGGAACTTTTAAATATCTTGATATATCTCGAGAACTACGTATCTGATCAAAAAATATCATAGAACATAAAAAGTAGGAAACTTAATTCTCTACAAAAAAGGTCTCTTAACATTTTGCCATAGCTCGCTTCGTTTCCGAGATATTTGCATATTTATCTCAAGGGAAGGGGCCTGACGGACATATTTCGAGATATTTCTTGTTCTTGTTGTTCTTCTTCTGCACAGCTAAGCTGGAAGTGGCATTTGCGGCTCGCACTAGTGCAGAGTTATCTCAAAGAAAGGGGCCACGGTGTTTCTGTATCTCTATTATGTTGGTGCGGCTTCGGAACTTTTAAATATCTTGATATATCTCGAGAACTACGCATCTGATCAAAAAATATCATAGAACATAAAAAGTAGGAAACTTAATTCTCTACAAAAAAGGTCTCTTAACATTTTGCCATAGCTCGCTTCGTTTCCGAGATATTTGCAGATTTATCTCAAGGGAAGGGGCCTGACGGACATATTTCGAGATATTTCTTCTTCTTGTTGTTCTTCTTCTGCACAGCTGAGCTGGAAGTGGCATTTGCAGGTCGCAATAGTGCAGAGTTATCTCAAAGAAAGGGGCCACGGTGTTTCTGTATCTCTATTATGTTGGTGCGGCTTCGGAACTTTTAAATATCTCGATATATCTCGAAAACTACGCTTCTGATCAAAAAATATCATAGAACGTAAATTGTAGGAAATATTATTCTCTACAAAAAAGGTCTCTTAACGTTTTGCCATAGCTGGCTTCGTTTCCGAGATATTTGCAGATTCATCTCAAGGGAAGGGGTCTGACGGACATATTTCGAGATATTTCTTCTTCTTGTTGTTCTTCTTCTGCACAGCTAAGCTCGAAGTGGCATTTGCAGCTCGCAATAGTGCAGAGTTATCTCAAAGAAAGAGGCCACGGTGTTTCTGTACCTCTATTATGTTGGTGCAGCTTCTGAACTTTTAAATATCTTGATATATCTCGAGAACTACGCATCTGATCAAAAAATATCATCGAACATAAAAACTAGGAAACTTAATTCTCTACAAAAAAGGTCTCTTAATATTTTGCCATAGCTCGCTTCGTTTCCGAGATATTTGCAGATTTATCTCAAGGGAAGTGGCCTGACGGACATATTTCGAGATATTTCTTCTTCTTGTTGTTCTTCTTCTGCACAGCTAAGCTGGAAGTGGCATTTGCAGCTCGCAATAGTGCAGAGTTATCCCAAAGAAAGGGGCCACGGTGTTTCTGTATCTCTATTATGTTGGTGCGGCTTCGGAACTTTTAAATATCTTGATATATCTCGAGAACTACGCATCTGATCAAAAAATATCATACTACATAAAAAGTAGGAAACTTAATTCTCTACAAAAAAGGTCTCTTTACATTTTCCCATAGCTCGCTTCGTTTCCGAGATATTTGCAGATTTATCTCAAGGGAAGGGGCCTGACGGACATATTTCGAGATATTTCTTCTTCTTGTTGTTCTTCTTCTGCACAGCTAAGCTGGAAGTGGCATTTGCAGCTCGCAATAGTGCAGAGTTATCCCAAAGAAAGGGGCCACGGTGTTTCTGTATCTCTATTATGTTGGTGCGGCTTCGGAACTTTTAAATATCTTGATATATCTCGAGAACTACGCATCTGATCAAAAAATATCATACTACATAAAAAGTAGGAAACTTAATTCTCTACAAAAAAGGTCTCTTTACATTTTCCCATAGCTCGCTTCGTTTCCGAGATATTTGCAGATTTATCTCAAGGGAAGGGGTCTGACGGACATATTTCGAGATATTTCTTCTTCTTGTTGTTCTTCTTCTGCACAGCTAAGCTGGAAGTGGCATTTGCAGCGCGCAATAGTGCAGAGTTATCTCAAAGAAAGGGGCCACGGTGTTTCTGTATCTCTATTATATTGGTGCGGCTTCGGAACTTTTAAATATCTTGATATATCTCGAGAACTACGCATCTGATCAAAAAATATCATACTACATAAAAAGTAGGAAACTTAATTCTCTACAAGAAAGGTCTCTAAACATTTTGCCATAGCTCGCTTCGTTTCCGAGATATTTGCAGATTTATCTCAAGGGAAGGGGCCTGACGGACATATTTCGAGATATTTCTTCTTCTTGTTGTTCTTCTTCTGCACAGCTGAGCTGGAATTGGCATTTGCAGGTCGCAATAGTGCAGAGTTATCTCAAAGAAAGGGGCCACGGTGTTTCTGTATCTCTATTATGTTGGTGCGGCTTCGGAACTTTTAAATATCTCGATATATCTCGAAAACTACGCTTCTGATCAAAAAATATCATAGAACGTAAATTGTAGGAAACATTATTCTCTACAAAAAAGGTCTCTTAACATTTTGCCATAGCTCGCTTCGTTTCCGAGATATTTGCAGATTTATCTCAAGGGAAGGGGCCCGACGGACATATTTCGAGATATTTCTTCTTCTTGTTGTTCTTCCTCTGCACAGCTAAGCTGGAAGTGGCATTTGCAGCTCGCAATAGTGCAGAGTTATCTCAAAGAAAGGGGCCACGGTGTTTCTGTATCTCTATTATGTTGGTGCGGGTTCGGAACTTTTAAATATCTTGATATATCTCGAGAACTACGCATCTGATCAAAAAATATCATAGAACATAAAAAGTAGGAAACTTAATTCTCTACAAAAAAGGTCTCTTAACATTTTGCCATAGCTCGCTTCGTTTCCGAGATATTTGCAGATATATCTCAAGGGAAGGGGCCTGACGGACATATTTCGAGATATTTCTTCTTCTTGTTATTCTTCTTCTGCACAGCTAAGCTGGAAGTAGCATTTACAGCTCGCAATAGTGCAGAGTTATCTCAAAGAAAGGGGCCACGGTGTTTCTGTATCTCTATTATGTTGGTGCGGCTTCGGAACTTTTAAATATCTTGATATATCTCGAGAACTACGCATCTGATCAAAAAATATCATAGAACATAAAAAGTAGGAAACTTAATTCTCTACAAAAAAGGTCTCTTAACATTTTGCCATAGCTCGCTTCGTTTCCGAGATATTTGCAGATTTATCTCAAGGGAAGGGGCCTGACGGACATATTTCGAGATATTTCTTCTTCTTGTTGTTCTTCCTCTGCACAGCTAAGCTGGAAGTGGCATTTGCAGCTCGCAATAGTGCAGAGTTATCTCAAAGAAAGGGGCCACGGTGTTTCTGTATCTCTATTATGTTGGTGCGGCTTCGGAACTTTTAAATATCTTGATATATCTCGAGAACTACGCATCTGATCAAAAAATATCATAGAACATAAAAAGTAGGAAACTTAATTCGCTACAAAAAAGGTCTCTTAACATTTTGCCATAGCTCGCTTCGTTTCCGAGATATTTGCAGATTTATCTCAAGGGAAGGGGCCTAACGGACATATTTCGTGATATTTCTTCTTCTTGTTGTTCTTCTTCTGCACAGCTAAGCTGGAAGTGGCATTTGCAGCTCGCAATAGTGCAGAGTTATCTCAAAGAAAGGGGCCACGGTGTTTCTGTATCTCTATTATGTTGGTGCGGCTTCTTAACTTTTAAATATCTTGATATATCTCGAGAACTACGCATCTGATCAAAAAATTTCATAGAACATAAAAAGTAGGAAACTCAATTCTCTACAAAAAAGGTCTCTTAACATTTTGCAATAGCTCGCTTCGTTTCCGAGATATTTGCAGATTTATCTCAAGGGAAGGGGCCTGACGGACATATTTCGAGATATTTCTTCTTCTTGTTGTTCTTCTTCTGCACAGCTAAGCTGCAAGTGGCATTTGCGGCTCGCACTAGTGCAGAGTTATCTCAAAGAAAGGGGCCACGGTGTTTCTGTATCTCTATTATGTTGGTGCGGCTTCGGAACTTTTAAATATCTCGATATATCTCGAAAACTACGCTTCTGATCAAAAAATATCATAGAACATAAATTGTAGGAAACATAATTCTCTACAAAAAACGTCTCTTAACATTTTGCCATAGCTCGCTTCGTTTCCGAGATATTTGCAGATTCAGCTCAAAGGAACTGGCCTGACGGACATATTTCGAGATATTTCTTCTTCTTGTTGTTCTTCCTCTGCACAGCTAAGCTGGAAGTGGCATTTGCAGCTCGCAATAGTGCAGAGTTATCTCAAAGAAAGGGGCCACGGTGTTTCTGTATCTCTATTATGTTGGTGCGGCTTCGGAACTTTTAAATATCTTGATATATCTCGAGAACTACGCATCTGATCAAAAAATATCATAGAACATAAAAAGTAGGAAACTTAATTCTCTACAAAAAAGGTCTCTTATCATTTTGCCATAGCTCTCTTCGTTTCCGAGATATTTGCAGATTTATCTCAAGGGAAGGGGCCTGACGGACATATTTCGAGATATTTCTTCTTCTTGTTGTTCTTCTTCTGCACAGCTAAGCTGGAAGTGGCATTTGCAGCTCGCAATAGTGCAGAGTTATCTCAAAGAAAGGGGCCACGGTGTTTCTGTATCTCTATTATGTTGGTGCGGCTTCGGAACTTTTAAATATCTTGATATATCTCGAGAACTACGCATCTGATCAGAAAATATCATAGAAGATAAAAAGTAGGAAACTTAAGTCTCTACAAAAAAGGTCTCTTAACATTTTGCCATAGCTCGCTTCGTTTCCGAGATATTTGCAGATTTATCTCAAGGTAAGGGGCCTGACGGACATATTTCGAGATATTTCTTCTTCTTGTTGTTCTTCTTCTGCACAGCTAAGCTGGAGGTGGCATTTGCAGCTCGCAATAGTGCATAGCTATCTGAAAGAAAGGGGCCACGGTGTTTCTGTATCTCTATTATGTTGGTGCGGCTTCGGAACTTTTAAATATCTTGATATATCTCGAGAACTACGCATCTGATCAAAAAATATCATAGAACATAAAAAGTAGGAAACTTAATTCGCTACAAAAAAGGTCTCTTAACATTTTGCCATAGCTCGCTTCGTTTCCGAGATATTTGCAGATTTATCTCAAGGGAAGGGGCCTAACGGACATATTTCGTGATATTTCTTCTTCTTGTTGTTCTTCTTCTGCACAGCTAAGCTGGAAGTGGCATTTGCAGCTCGCAATAGTGCAGAGTTATCTCAAAGAAAGGGGCCACGGTGTTTCTGTATCTCTATTATGTTGGTGCGGCTTCGGAACTTTTAAATATCTTGATATATCTCGAGAACTACGCATCTGATCAAAAAATATCATAGAACATAAAAAGTAGGCAACTTAATTCTCTACAAAAAAGGTCTCTTATCATTTTGCCATAGCTCTCTTCGTTTCCGAGATATTTGCAGATTTATCTCAAGGGAAGGGGCCTGACGGACATATTTCGAGATATTTCTTCTTCTTGTTGTTCTTCTTCTGCACAGCTAAGCTGGAAGTGGCATTTGCGGCTCGCAAGGTGCAGAGTTATCTCAAAGAAAGGGGCCACGGTGTTTCTGTACCTCTATTATGTTGGTGCAGCTTCGGAGCTTTTAAATATCTTGATATATCTCGAGAACTACGCATCTGATCAAAAAATATCATAGAACATAAAAAGTAGGAAACTTAATTCTCTACAAAAAAGGTCTCTTAACGTTTTGCAATAGCTCGCTTCGTTTCCGAGATATTTGCAGATTTATCTCAAGGGAAGGGTCCTGACGGACATATTTCGAGATATTTCTTCTTCTTGTTGTTCTTCTTCTGCACAGCTAAGCTGGAAGTGGCATTTGCAGCTCGCAATTGTGCAGAGTTATCTCAAAGAGAGGGGCCACGGTGTTTCTGTATCTCTATTATGTTGGTGCGGTTTCGGAACTTTTAAATATCTTGATATATCTCGAGAACTACGCATCTGATCAGAAAATATCATAGAACATAAAAAGTAGGAAACTTAATTCGCTACAAAAAAGGTCTCTTAACATTTTGCCATAGCTCGCTTCGTTTCCGAGATATTTGCAGATTTATCTCAAGGGAAGGGGCCTAACGGACATATTTCGTGATATTTCTTCTTCTTGTTGTTCTTCTTCTGCACAGCTAAGCTGGAAGTGGCATTTGCAGCTCGCGATAGTGCAGAGTTATCTCAAAGAAAGGGGCCACGGTGTTTCTGTATCTCTATTATGTTGGTGCGGCTTCGGAACTTTTAAATATCTTGATATATCTCGAGAACTACGCATCTGATCAAAAAATATCATAGAACATAAAAAGTAGGCAACTTAATTCTCTACAAAAAAGGTCTCTTATCATTTTGCCATAGCTCTCTTCGTTTCCGAGATATTTGCAGATTTATCTCAAGGGAAGGGGCCTGACGGACATATTTCGAGATATTTCTTCTTCTTGTTGTTCTTCTTCTGCACAGCTAAGCTGGAAGTGGCATTTGCGGCTCGCAAGGTGCAGAGTTATCTCAAAGAAAGGGGCCACGGTGTTTCTGTATCTCTATTATGTTGGTGCGGCTTCGGAACTTTTAAATATCTTGATATATCTCGAGAACTACGCGTCTGATCAAAAAATATCATAGAACATAAAAAGTAGGAAACTTAATTCTCTACAAAAAAGTCTGTTAACATTTTGCCATAGCTCGCTTCGTTTCCGAGATATTTGCAGATTTATCTCAAGGGAAGGGGCCTAACGGACATATTTCGAGATATTTCTTCTTCTTGTTGTTCTTCTTCTGCACAGCTAAACTGGAAGTGGCATTTCCAGCTCGCAATAGTGCAGAGTTATCTCAAAGAGAGGGGCCACGGTGTTTCTGTATCTCTATTATGTTGGTGCGGCTTCGGAACTTTTAAATATCTTGATATATCTCGAGAACTACGCCTCTGATCGAAAAATATCATAGAACATAAAAAGTAGGAAACTTAATTCTCTACAAAAAGTGTCTCTTAACATTTTGCCATAGCTCGCTTCGTTTCCGAGATATTTGCAGATTTATCTCAAGGGAAGGGGCCGACGGACATATTTCGAGATATTTCTTCTTCTTGTTGTTCTTCTTCTGCACAGCTAAGCTGGAAGTGGCATTTGCAGCTCGCAATAGTGCAGAGTTATCTCAAAGAAAGGGGCCACGGTGTTTCTGTACCTCTATTATGTTGGTGCAGCTTCGGAGCTTTTAAATATCTTGATATATCTCGAGAACTACGCATCTGATCAAAAAATATCATAGAACATAAAAAGTAGGAAACTTAATTCTCTACAAAAAAGGTCTCTTAACGTTTTGCAATAGCTCGCTTCGTTTCCGAGATATTTGCAGATTTATCTCAAGGGAAGGGTCCTGACGGACATATTTCGAGATATTTCTTCTTCTTGTTGTTCTTCTTCTGCACAGCTAAGCTGGAAGTGGCATTTGCAGCTCGCAATTGTGCAGAGTTATCTCAAAGAGAGGGGCCACGGTGTTTCTGTATCTCTATTATGTTGGTGCGGCTTCGGAACTTTTAAATATCTTGATATATCTCGAGAACTACGCATCTGATCAGAAAATATCATAGAAGATAAAAAGTAGGAAACTTAATTCTCTACAAAAAAGGTCTCTTAACATTTTGCCATAGCTCGCTTCGTTTCCGAGATATTTGCAGATTTATCTCAAGGTAAGGGGCCTGACGGACATATTTCGAGATATTTCTTCTTCTTGTTGTTCTTCTTCTGCACAGCTAAGCTGGAGGTGGCATTTGTAGCTCGCAATAGTGCATAGCTATCTGAAAGAAAGGGGCCACGGTGTTTCTGTATCTCTATTATGTTGGTGCGGCTTCGGAACTTTTAAATATCTTGATATATCTCGAGAACTACGCATCTGATCAAAAAATATCATAGAACATAAAAAGTAGGAAACTTAATTCGCTACAAAAAAGGTCTCTTAACATTTTGCCATAGCTCGCTTCGTTTCCGAGATATTTGCAGATTTATCTCAAGGGAAGGGGCCTAACGGACATATTTCGTGATATTTCTTCTTCTTGTTGTTCTTCTTCTGCACAGCTAAACTGGAAGTGGCATTTCCAGCTCGCAATAGTGCAGAGTTATCTCAAAGAGAGGGGCCACGGTGTTTCTGTATCTCTATTATGTTGGTGCGGCTTCGGAACTTTTAAATATCTTGATATATCTCGAGAACTACGCCTCTGATCGAAAAATATCATAGAACATAAAAAGTAGGAAACTTAATTCTCTACAAAAAATGTCTCTTAACATTTTACCATAGCTCGCTTCGTTTCCGAGATATTTGCAGATTTATCTCAAGGGAAGGGGCCGACGGACATATTTCGAGATATTTCTTCTTCTTGTTGTTCTTCTTCTGCACAGCTAAGCTGGAAGTGGCATTTGCAGCTCGCAATAGTGCAGAGTTATCTCAAAGAAAGGGGCCACGGTGTTTCTGTACCTCTATTATGTTGGTGCAGCTTCGGAGCTTTTAAATATCTTGATATATCTCGAGAACTACGCATCTGATCAAAAAATATCATAGAACATAAAAAGTAGGAAACTTAATTCTCTACAAAAAAGGTCTCTTAACGTTTTGCAATAGCTCGCTTCGTTTCCGAGATATTTGCAGATTTATCTCAAGGGAAGGGTCCTGACGGACATATTTCGAGATATTTCTTCTTCTTGTTGTTCTTCTTCTGCACAGCTAAACTGGAAGTGGCATTTCCAGCTCGCAATAGTGCAGAGTTATCCCAAAGAAAGGGGCCACGGTGTTTCTGTATCTCTATTATGTTGGTGCGGCTTCGGAACTTTTAAATATCTCGATATATCTCGAAAACTACGCTTCTGATCAAAAAATATCATACAACATAAATTGTAGGAAACATAATTCTCTACAAAAAAGGTCTCTTAACATTTTGCCATAGCTCGCTTCGTTTCCGAGATATTTGCAGATTTATCTCAAGGGAAGGGTCCTGATGGACATATTTCGAGATGTTTCTTCTTCTTGTTGTTCTTCTTCTGCACAGCTAAACTGGAAGTGGCATTTCCAGCTCGCAGTAGTGCAGAGTTATCTCAAAGAAAGGGGCCACGGTGTTTCTGTATCTCTATTATGCTGGTGCGGCTTCGGAACTTTTAAATATCTTGATATATCTCGAGAACTACGCATCTGATCAAAAAATATCGTAGAACATAAAAAGTAGGAAACTTAATTCTCTACAAATAAGGTCTCTTAACATTTTGCCATAGCTCGCTTGGTTTCCGAGATATTTGCAGATTTATCTCAAGGGAAGGGGCATGAGGGACATATTTCGAGATATTTCTTCTTCTTGTTGTTCTTCTTCTGCACAGCTAAGCTGGAAGTGGCATTTGCAAGTCGCAATAGTGCAGAGTTATCTCAAAGAAAGGGGCTACGGTGTTTCTGTATCTCTATTCTGTTGGTGCGGCTTCGGAACTTTTAAATATCTCGATATATCTCGAAAACTACGCTTCTGATCAAAAAATATCAGAGAACGTAAATTGTAGGAAACATAATTCTCTACAAAAAAGGTCTCTTAAGATTTTGCCATAGCTCGCTTCGTTTCCGAGATATTTGCAGATTTATCTCAAGGGAAGGGGCCTGACGGACATATTTCGAGATATTTCTTCTTCTTGTTGTTCTTCTTCTGCACAGCTAAGCTGGAAGTGGCATTTGCAGCTCGCAATAGTGCAGAGTTATCTCAAAGAAAGGGGCCACGGTGTTTCTGTATCTCTATTATGTTGGTGCGGCTTCGGAACTTTTAAATATCTTGATATATCTCGAGAACTACGCATCTGATCAAAAAATATCGTAGAACATAAAAAGTAGGAAACTTAATTCTCTACAAATAAGGTCTCTTAACATTTTGCCATAGCTCGCTTGGTTTCCGAGATATTTGCAGATTTATCTCAAGGGAAGGGGCCTGAGGGACATATTTCGAGATATTTCTTCTTCTTGTTGCTCTTCTTCTGCACAGCTAAGCTGGAAGTGCCATTTGCAGCGCGCAATAGTGCAGAGTTATCTCAAAGAAAGGGGCCACGGTGTTTCTGTATCTCTATTATGTTGGTGCGGCTTCGGAACTTTTAAATATCTTGATATATCTCGAGAACTACGCATCTGTTCAAAAAATATCATAGAACATAAAAAGTAGGAATCCTAATTTTCTACAAAAAAGGTCTCTTAACATTTTGCCGTAGCTCGCTTCGTTTCCGAGATATTTGCAGATTTATCTCAAGGGAAGGGGCCTGACGGACATATTTCGAGATATTTCTTCTTCTTGTTGTTCTTCTTCTGCACAGCTAAGCTGGAAGTGGCATTTGCAGCTCGCAAGGTGCAGAGTTATCTCAAAGAAAGGGGCCACGGTGTTTCTGTATCTCTATTATGTTGGTGCGGCTTCGGAACTTTTAAATATCTTGATATATCTCGAGAACTACGCATCTGATCAAAAAATATCATAGAACATAAAAAGTAGGAAACTTAATTCTCTACAAAAAAGGTCTCTTAACGTTTTGCAATAGCTCTCTTCGTTTCCGAGATATTTGCAGATTTATCTCAAGGGAAGGGTCCTGACGGACATATTTCGAGATGTTTCTTCTTCTTGTTGTTCTTCTTCTGCACAGCTAAACTGGAAGTGGCATTTCCAGCTCGCAATAGTCCAGAGTTATCCCAAAGAAAGGGGCCACGGTGTTTCTGTATCTCTATTATGTTGGTGCGGCTTCGGAACTTTTAAATATCTCGATATATCTCGAAAACTACGCTTCTGATCAAAAAATATCATACAACATAAATTGTAGGAAACATAATTCTCTACAAAAAAGGTCTCTTAACATTTTGCCATAGCTCGCTTCGTTTCCGAGATATTTGCAGATTTATCTCAAGGGAAGGGTCTTGATGGACATATTTCGAGATGTTTCTTCTTCTTGTTGTTCTTCTTCTGCACAGCTAAACTGGAAGTGGCATTTCCAGCTCGCAGTAGTGCAGAGTTATCTCAAAGAAAGGGGCCACGGTGTTTCTGTATCTCTATTATGTTGGTGCGGCTTCGGAACTTTTAAATATCTTGATATATCTCGAGAACTACGCATCTGTTCAAAAAATATCATAGAACATAAAAAGTAGGAATCCTAATTTTCTACAAAAAAGGTCTCTTAAGATTTTGCCGTAGCTCGCTTCGTTTCCGAGATATTTGCAGATTTATCTCAAGGGAAGGGGCCTGACGGACATATTTCCAGATATTTCTTCTTCTTGTTGTTCTTCTTCTGCACAGCTAAGCTGGAAGTGGCATTTGCAGCTCGCAATAGTGCAGAGTTATCTCAAAGAAAGGGGCCACGGTGTTTCTGTATCTCTATTATGTTGGTGTGGCTTCGGAACTTTTAAATATCTTGATATATCTCGAGAACTACGCATCTGATCAAAAAATATCGTAGAACATAAAAAGTAGGAAACTTAATTCTCTACAAATAAGGTCTCTTAACATTTTGCCATAGCTCGCTTGGTTTCCGAGATATTTGCAGATTTATCTCAAGGGAAGGGGCCTGAGGGACATATTTCGAGATATTTCTTCTTCTTGTTGTTCTTCTTCTGCACAGCTAAGCTGGAAGTGGCATTTGCAGCACGCAATAGTGCAGAGTTACCTCAAAGAAAGGGGCCACGGTGTTTCTGTATCTCTATTATGTTGGTGCCGCTTCGGAACTTTTAAATATCTGGATATATCTCGAGAACTACGCATCTGATCAAAAAATATCATAGAACATAAAAAGTAGGAAACTTAATTCTCTACAAAAAACGTCTCTTAACATTTTGCCATAGCTCGCTTCGTTTCCGAGATATTTGCAGATTTATCTCAAGGGAAGGGGCCTGACGGACATATTTCGAGATATTTCTTCTTCTTGTTGTTCTTCTTCTGCACAGCTAAGCTGGAAGTGGCATTTGCAGCTCGCAATAGTGCAGAGTTATCTCAAAGAAAGGGGCCACGGTGTTTCTGTATCTCTATTATGTTGGTGCGGCTTCGGAACTTTTAAATATCTTGATATATCTCGAGAACTACGCATCTGATCAAAAAATATCGTAGAACGTAAAAAGTAGGAAACTTAATTCTCTACAAATAAGGTCTCTTAACATTTTGCCATAGCTCGCTTGGTTTCCGAGATATTTGCAGATTTATCTCAAGGGAAGGGGCCTGAGGGACATATTTCGAGATATTTCTTCTTCTTGTTGTTCTTCTTCTGCACAGCTAAGCTGCAAGTGGCATTTGCAGGTCGCAATAGTGCAGAGTTATCTCAAAGAAAGGGGCTACGGTGTTTCTGTATCTCTATTATGTTGGTGCGGCTTCGGAACTTTTAAATATCTCGATATATCTCGAAAACTACGCTTCTGATCAAAAAATATCAGAGAACCTAAATCGTAGGAAACATAATTCTCTACAAAAAAGGTCTCTTAAGATTTTGCCATAGCTCGCTTCGTTTCCGAGATATTTGCAGATTTATCTCAAGGGAAGGGGCCTGACGGACATATTTCGAGATATTTCTTCTTCTTGTTGTTCTTCTTCTGCACAGCTAAGCTGGAAGTGGCATTTGCAGCTCGCAATAGTGCAGAGTTATCTCAAAGAAAGGGGCCACGGTGTTTCTGTATCTCTATTATGTTGGTGCGGCTTCGGAACTTTTAAATATCTTGATATATCTCGAGAACTACGCATCTGATCAAAAAATATCGTAGAACATAAAAAGTAGGAAACTTAATTCTCTACAAATAAGGTCTCTTAACATTTTGCCATAGCTCGCTTGGTTTCCGAGATATTTGCAGATTTATCTCAAGGGAAGGGGCCTGAGGGACATATTTCGAGATATTTCTTCTTCTTGTTGTTCTTCTTCTGCACAGCTAAGCTGGAAGTGGCATTTGCAGCACGCAATAGTGCAGAGTTACCTCAAAGAAAGGGGCCACGGTGTTTCTGTATCTCTATTATGTTGGTGCCGCTTCGGAACTTTTAAATATCTGGATATATCTCGAGAACTACGCATCTGATCAAAAAATATCATAGAACATAAAAAGTAGGAAACTTAATTCTCTACAAAAAACGTCTCTTAACATTTTGCCATAGCTCGCTTCGTTTCCGAGATATTTGCAGATTTATCTCAAGGGAAGGGGCCTGACGGACATATTTCGAGATATTTCTTCTTCTTGTTGTTCTTCTTCTGCACAGCTAAGCTGGAAGTGCCATTTGCAGCGCGCAATAGTGCAGAGTTATCTCAAAGAAAGGGGCCACGGTGTTTCTGTATCTCTATTATGTTGGTGCGGCTTCGGAACTTTTAAATATCTTGATATATCTCGAGAACTACGCATCTGTTCAAAAAATATCATAGAACATAAAAAGTAGGAATCCTAATTTTCTACAAAAAAGGTCTCTTAACATTTTGCCGTAGCTCGCTTCGTTTCCGAGATATTTGCAGATTTATCTCAAGGGAAGGGGCCTGACGGACATATTTCCAGATATTTCTTCTTCTTGTTGTTCTTCTTCTGCACAGCTAAGCTGGAAGTGGCATTTGCAGCTCGCAATAGTGCAGAGTTATCTCAAAGAGAGGGGCCACGGTGTTTCTGTATCTATTATGTTGGTGCGGCTTCGGAACTTTTAAATATCTTGATATATCTCGAGAACTACGCATCTGATCGAAAAATATCATAGAACATAAAAAGTAGGAAACTTAATTCTCTACAAAAAAGGTCTCTTAACGTTTTGCAATAGCTCGCTTCGTTTCCGAGATATTTGCAGATTTATCTCAAGGGAAGGGGCCTAACGGACATATTTCGAGATATTTCTTCTTCTTGTTGTTCTTCTTCTGCACAGCTAAACTGGAAGTGGCATTTCCAGCTCGCAATAGTGCAGAGTTATCTCAAAGAAAGGGGCCACGGTGTTTCTGTATCTCTATTTTGTTGGTGCGGCTTCGGAACTTTTAAATATCTTGATATATCTCGAGAACTACGCATCTGATCAAAAAATATCGTAGAACATAAAAAGGAGGAAACTTAATTCTCTACAAAAAAGGTCTCTTATCATTTTGCCATAGCTCTCTTCGTTTCCGAGATATTTGCAGATATATCTCAAGGGAAGGGGCCTGACGGACATATTTCGAGATATTTCTTCTTCTTGTTGTTCTTCTTCTGCACAGCTAAGCTGGAAGTGGCATTTGCAGCTCGCAAGGTGCAGAGTTATCTCAAAGAAAGGGGCCACGGTGTTTCTGTATCTCTATTATGTTGGTGCGGCTTCGGAACTTTTAAATATCTTGATATATCTCGAGAACTACGCATCTGATCAAAAAATATCATAGAACATAAAAAGTAGGAAACTTAATTCTCTACAAAAAAGGTCTCTTAACGTTTTGCAATAGCTCTCTTCGTTTCCGAGATATTTGCAGATTTATCTCAAGGGAAGGTTCCTGACGGACATATTTCGAGATATTTCTTCTTCTTGTTGTTCTTCTTCTGCACAGCTAAACTGGAAGTGGCATTTCCAGCTCGCAATAGTCCAGAGTTATCCCAAAGAAAGGGGCCACGGTGTTTCTGTATCTCTATTATGTTGGTGCGGCTTCGGAACTTTTAAATATCTCGATATATCTCGAAAACTACGCTTCTGATCAAAAAATATCATACAACATAAATTGTAGGAAACATAATTCTCTACAAAAAAGGTCTCTTAACATTTTGCCATAGCTCGCTTCGTTTCCGAGATATTTGCAGATTTATCTCAAGGGAAGGGTCTTGATGGACATATTTCGAGATGTTTCTTCTTCTTGTTGTTCTTCTTCTGCACAGCTAAACTGGAAGTGGCATTTCCAGCTCGCAGTAGTGCAGAGTTATCTCAAAGAAAGGGGCCACGGTGTTTCTGTATCTCTATTATGTTGGTGCGGCTTCGGAACTTTTAAATATCTTGATATATCTCGAGAACTACGCATCTGTTCAAAAAATATCATAGAACATAAAAAGTAGGAATCCTAATTTTCTACAAAAAAGGTCTCTTAAGATTTTGCCGTAGCTCGCTTCGTTTCCGAGATATTTGCAGATTTATCTCAAGGGAAGGGGCCTGACGGACATATTTCCAGATATTTCTTCTTCTTGTTGTTCTTCTTCTGCACAGCTAAGCTGGAAGTGGCATTTGCAGCTCGCAATAGTGCAGAGTTATCTCAAAGAAAGGGGCCACGGTGTTTCTGTATCTCTATTATGTTGGTGCGGCTTCGGAACTTTTAAATATCTTGATATATCTCGAGAACTACGCATCTGATCAAAAAATATCGTAGAACATAAAAAGTAGGAAACTTAATTCTCTACAAATAAGGTCTCTTAACATTTTGCCATAGCTCGCTTGGTTTCCGAGATATTTGCAGATTTATCTCAAGGGAAGGGGCCTGAGGGACATATTTCGAGATATTTCTTCTTCTTGTTGTTCTTCTTCTGCACAGCTAAGCTGGAAGTGGCATTTGCAGCACGCAATAGTGCAGAGTTACCTCAAAGAAAGGGGCCACGGTGTTTCTGTATCTCTATTATGTTGGTGCTGCTTCGGAACTTTTAAATATCTGGATATATCTCGAGAACTACGCATCTGATCAAAAAATATCATAGAACATAAAAAGTAGGAAACTTAATTCTCTACAAAAAACGTCTCTTAACATTTTGCCATAGCTCGCTTCGTTTCCGAGATATTTGCAGATTTATCTCAAGGGAAGGGGCCTGACGGACATATTTCGAGATATTTCTTCTTCTTGTTGTTCTTCTTCTGCACAGCTAAGCTGGAAGTGGCATTTGCAGCTCGCAATAGTGCAGAGTTATCTCAAAGAAAGGGGCCACGGTGTTTCTGTATCTCTATTATGTTGGTGCGGCTTCGGAACTTTTAAATATCTTGATATATCTCGAGAACTACGCATCTGATCAAAAAATATCGTAGAACGTAAAAAGTAGGAAACTTAATTCTCTACAAATAAGGTCTCTTAACATTTTGCCATAGCTCGCTTGGTTTCCGAGATATTTGCAGATTTATCTCAAGGGAAGGGGCCTGAGGGACATATTTCGAGATATTTCTTCTTCTTGTTGTTCTTCTTCTGCACAGCTAAGCTGCAAGTGGCATTTGCAGGTCGCAATAGTGCAGAGTTATCTCAAAGAAAGGGGCTACGGTGTTTCTGTATCTCTATTATGTTGGTGCGGCTTCGGAACTTTTAAATATCTCGATATATCTCGAAAACTACGCTTCTGATCAAAAAATATCTGAGAACCTAAATCGTAGGAAACATAATTCTCTACAAAAAAGGTCTCTTAAGATTTTGCCATAGCTCGCTTCGTTTCCGAGATATTTGCAGATTTATCTCAAGGGAAGGGGCCTGACGGACATATTTCGAGATATTTCTTCTTCTTGTTGTTCTTCTTCTGCACAGCTAAGCTGGAAGTGGCATTTGCAGCTCGCAATAGTGCAGAGTTATCTCAAAGAAAGGGGCCACGGTGTTTCTGTATCTCTATTATGTTGGTGCGGCTTCGGAACTTTTAAATATCTTGATATATCTCGAGAACTACGCATCTGATCAAAAAATATCGTAGAACATAAAAAGTAGGAAACTTAATTCTCTACAAATAAGGTCTCTTAACATTTTGCCATAGCTCGCTTGGTTTCCGAGATATTTGCAGATTTATCTCAAGGGAAGGGGCCTGAGGGACATATTTCGAGATATTTCTTCTTCTTGTTGTTCTTCTTCTGCACAGCTAAGCTGGAAGTGGCATTTGCAGCACGCAATAGTGCAGAGTTACCTCAAAGAAAGGGGCCACGGTGTTTCTGTATCTCTATTATGTTGGTGCCGCTTCGGAACTTTTAAATATCTGGATATATCTCGAGAACTACGCATCTGATCAAAAAATATCATAGAACATAAAAAGTAGGAAACTTAATTCTCTACAAAAAACGTCTCTTAACATTTTGCCATAGCTCGCTTCGTTTCCGAGATATTTGCAGATTTATCTCAAGGGAAGGGGCCTGACGGACATATTTCGAGATATTTCTTCTTCTTGTTGTTCTTCTTCTGCACAGCTAAGCTGGAAGTGGCATTTGCAGCTCGCAATAGTGCAGAGTTATCTCAAAGAAAGGGGCCACGGTGTTTCTGTATCTCTATTATGTTGGTGCGGCTTCGGAACTTTTAAATATCTTGATATATCTCGAGAACTACGCATCTGATCAAAAAATATCATAGAACATGAAAAGTAGGAAACTTAATTCTCTACAAAAATGGTCTCTTAACATTTTACCATAGCTCGCTTCGTTTCCGAGATACTTGCCGATGTATCTCAAGGGAAGGGGCCTGACGGACATATTTCGAGATATTTCTTCTTCTTGTTGTTCTTCTTCTGCACAGCCAAGCTGGAAGTGGCATTTGCAGCTCGCAATTGTGCAGAGTTATCTCAAAGAAAGGGGCCACGGTGTTTCTGTATCTCTATTATGTTAGTGCGGCTTCGGAACTTTTAAATATCTTGATATATCTCGAGAACTACGCATCTGTTCAAAAAATATCATAGAACATAAAAAGTAGGAATCCTGATTTTCTACAAAAAAGGTCTCTTAACATTTTGCCGTAGCTCGCTTCGTTTCCGAGATATTTGCAGATTTATCTCAAGGGAAGGGGCCTGACGGACATATTTCCAGATATTTCTTCTTCTTGTTGTTCTTCTTCTGCACAGCTAAGCTGGAAGTGGCATCTGCAGCTCGCAATAGTGCAGAGTTATCTCAAAGAAAGGGGCCACGGTGTTTCTGTATCTCTATTATGTTGGTGCGGCTTCGGAACTTTTAAATATCTTGATATATCTCGAGAACTACGCATCTGATCAAAAAATATCATAGAACATAAAAAGTAGGAAACATAATTCTCTACAAAAAAGGTCTCTTAACGTTTTGCAATAGCTCGCTTCGTTTCCGAGATATTTGCAGATCTATCTCAAGGGAAGGGTCCTGACGGACATATTTCGAGATATTTCTTCTTCTTGTTGTTCTTCTTCTGCACAGCTAAGCTGGAAGTGGCATTTGCAGCTCGCAATAGTGCAGAGTTATCTCAAAGAAAGGGGCCACGGTGTTTCTGTATCTCTATTATGTTGGTGCGGCTTCGGAACTTTTAAATATCTTGATATATCTCGAGAACTACGCATCTGATCAAAAAATATCGTAGAACATAAAAAGTAGGAAACTTAATTCTCTACAAATAATGTCTCTTAACATTTTGCCATAGCTCGCTTGGTTTCCGAGATATTTGCAGATTTATCTCAAGGGAAGGGGCCTGAGGGACATATTTCGAGATATTTCTTCTTCTTGTTGTTCTTCTTCTGCACAGCTAAGCTGGAAGTGACATTTGCAGCTCGCAATAGTGCAGAGTTACCTCAAAGAAAGGGGCCACGGTGTTTCTGTATCTCTATTATGTTGGTGCCGCTTCGGAACTTTTAAATATCTGGATATATCTCGAGAACTACGCATCTGATCAAAAAATATCATAGAACATAAAAAGTAGGAAACTTAATTCTCTACAAAAAAGGTCTCTTAACATTTTGCCATAGCTCGCTTTGTTTCCGAGATATTTGCAGATTTATCTCAAGGGAAGGGGCCTGACGGACATATTTCGAGATATTTCTTCTTCTTGTTGTTCTTCTTCTGCACAGCTAAGCTGGAAGTGGCATTTGCAGCTCGCAGTAGTGCAGAGTTATCTCAAAGAAAGGGGCCACGGTGTTTCTGTATCTCTATTATGTTGGTGCGGCTTCGGAACTTTTAAATATCTTGATATATCTCGAGAACTACGCATCTGATCAAAAAATAGCATAGAACGTAAAAAGTAGGAAACTTAATTCTCTACAAAAAAGGTCTCTTAACATTTTGCCATAGCTCGCTTCGTTTCCGCGATATTTGCAGATTTATCTCAAGGGAAGGGGCCTGACGGACATATTTCGAGATATTTCTTCTTGTTGTTGTTCTTCTTCTGCACAGCTAAGCTGGAAGTGGCATTTGCAGCGCGCAATAGTGCAGAGTTATCTCAAAGAAAGGGGCCACGGTGTTTCTGTATCTCTATTATGTTAGTACGGCTTCGGAACTTTTAAATATCTTGATATATCTCGAGAACTACGCATCTGTTCAAAAAATATCATAGAACATAAAAAGTAGGAATCCTAATTTTCTACAAAAAAGGTCTCTTAACATTTTGCCGTAGCTCGCTTCGTTTCCGAGATATTTGCAGATTTATCTCAAGGGAAGGGGCATGACGGACATATTTCGAGATATTTCTTCTTCTTGTTGTTCTTCTTCTGCACAGCTAAGCTGGAAGTGGCATTTGCAGCTCGCAATAGTGCAGAGTTACCTCAAAGAAAGGGGCCACGGTGTTTCTGTATCTCTATTATGTTGGTGCCGCTTCGGAACTTTTAAATATCTGGATATATCTCGAGAACTACGCATCTGATCAAAAAATATCATAGAACATAAAAAGTAGGAAACTTAATTCTCTACAAAAAAGGTCTCTTAACATTTTGCCATAGCTCGCTTTGTTTCCGAGATATTTGCAGATTTATCTCAAGGGAAGGGGCCTGACGGACATATTTCGAGATATTTCTTCTTCTTGTTGTTCTTCTTCTGCACAGCTAAGCTGGAAGTGGCATTTGCAGCTCGCAGTAGTGCAGAGTTATCTCAAAGAAAGGGGCCACGGTGTTTCTGTATCTCTATTATGTTAGTACGGCTTCGGAACTTTTAAATATCTTGATATATCTCGAGAACTACGCATCTGTTCAAAAAATATCATAGAACATAAAAAGTAGGAATCCTAATTTTCTACAAAAAAGGTCTCTTAACATTTTGCCGTAGCTCGCTTCGTTTCCGAGATATTTGCAGATTTATCTCAAGGGAAGGGGCATGACGGACATATTTCGAGATATTTCTTCTTCTTGTTGGTCTTCTTCTGCACAGCTAAGCTGGAAGTGGCATTTGCAGCTCGCAGTAGTGCAGAGTTATCTCAAAGAAAGGGGCCACGGTGTTTCTGTATCTCTATTATGTTGGTGCGGCTTCGGAACTTTTAAATATCTTGATATATCTCGAGAACTACGCATCTGATCAAAAAATAGCATAGAACGTAAAAAGTAGGAAACTTAATTCTCTACAAAAAAGGTCTCTTAACATTTTGCCATAGCTCGCTTCGTTTCCGCGATATTTGCAGATTTATCTCAAGGGAAGGGGCCTGACGGACATATTTCGAGATATTTCTTCTTGTTGTTGTTCTTCTTCTGCACAGCTAAGCTGGAAGTGGCATTTGCAGCGCGCAATAGTGCAGAGTTATCTCAAAGAAAGGGGCCACGGTGTTTCTGTATCTCTATTATGTTAGTACGGCTTCGGAACTTTTAAATATCTTGATATATCTCGAGAACTACGCATCTGTTCAAAAAATATCATAGAACATAAAAAGTAGGAATCCTAATTTTCTACAAAAAAGGTCTCTTAACATTTTGCCGTAGCTCGCTTCGTTTCCGAGATATTTGCAGATTTATCTCAAGGGAAGGGGCATGACGGACATATTTCGAGATATTTCTTCTTCTTGTTGTTCTTCTTCTGCACAGCTAAGCTGGAAGTGGCATTTGCAGCTCGCAATAGTGCAGAGTTACCTCAAAGAAAGGGGCCACGGTGTTTCTGTATCTCTATTATGTTGGTGCCGCTTCGGAACTTTTAAATATCTGGATATATCTCGAGAACTACGCATCTGATCAAAAAATATCATAGAACATAAAAAGTAGGAAACTTAATTCTCTACAAAAAAGGTCTCTTAACATTTTGCCATAGCTCGCTTTGTTTCCGAGATATTTGCAGATTTATCTCAAGGGAAGGGGCCTGACGGACATATTTCGAGATATTTCTTCTTCTTGTTGTTCTTCTTCTGCACAGCTAAGCTGGAAGTGGCATTTGCAGCTCGCAGTAGTGCAGAGTTATCTCAAAGAAAGGGGCCACGGTGTTTCTGTATCTCTATTATGTTAGTACGGCTTCGGAACTTTTAAATATCTTGATATATCTCGAGAACTACGCATCTGTTCAAAAAATATCATAGAACATAAAAAGTAGGAATCCTAATTTTCTACAAAAAAGGTCTCTTAACATTTTGCCGTAGCTCGCTTCGTTTCCGAGATATTTGCAGATTTATCTCAAGGGAAGGGGCATGACGGACATATTTCGAGATATTTCTTCTTCTTGTTGTTCTTCTTCTGCACAGCTAAGCTGGAAGTGGCATTTGCAGCTCGCAATAGTGCAGAGTTATCTCAAAGAAAGGGGCCACGGTGTTTCTGTATCTCTATTATGTTGGTGCGGCTTCGGAACTTTTAAATATCTTGATATATCTCGAGAACTACGCATCTGATCAAAAAATATCGTAGAACATAAAAAGTAGGAAACTTAATTCTCTACAAATAAGGTCTCTTAACATTTTGCCATAGCTCGCTTGGTTTCCGAGATATTTGCAGATTTATCTCAAGGGAAGGGGCCTGAGGGACATATTTCGAGATATTTCTTCTTCTTGTTGTTCTTCTTCTGCACAGCTAAGCTGGAAGTGGCATTTGCAGCACGCAATAGTGCAGAGTTACCTCAAAGAAAGGGGCCACGGTGTTTCTGTATCTCTATTATGTTGGTGCCGCTTCGGAACTTTTAAATATCTGGATATATCTCGAGAACTACGCATCTGATCAAAAAATATCATAGAACATAAAAAGTAGGAAACTTAATTCTCTACAAAAAACGTCTCTTAACATTTTGCCATAGCTCGCTTCGTTTCCGAGATATTTGCAGATTTATCTCAAGGGAAGGGGCCTGACGGACATATTTCGAGATATTTCTTCTTCTTGTTGTTCTTCTTCTGCACAGCTAAGCTGGAAGTGGCATTTGCAGCTCGCAATAGTGCAGAGTTATCTCAAAGAAACTGGCCAAGGTGTTTCTGTATCTCTATTATGTTGGTGCGGCTTCGGAACTTTTAAATATCTTGATATATCTCGAGAACTACGCATCTGATCAAAAAATATCGTAGAACATAAAAAGTAGGAAACTTAATTCTCTACAAATAAGGTCTCTTAACATTTTGCCATAGCTCGCTTGGTTTCCGAGATATTTGCAGATTTATCTCAAGGGAAGGGGCCTGAGGGACATATTTCGAGATATTTCTTCTTCTTGTTGTTCTTCTTCTGCACAGCTAAGCTGCAAGTGGCATTTGCAGGTCGCAATAGTGCAGAGTTATCTCAAAGAAAGGGGCTACGGTGTTTCTGTATCTCTATTATGTTGGTGCGGCTTCGGAACTTTTAAATATCTCGATATATCTCGAAAACTACGCTTCTGATCAAAAAATATCAGAGAACCTAAATCGTAGGAAACATAATTCTCTACAAAAAAGGTCTCTTAAGATTTTGCCATAGCTCGCTTCGTTTCCGAGATATTTGCAGATTTATCTCAAGGGAAGGGGCCTGACGGACATATTTCGAGATATTTCTTCTTCTTGTTGTTCTTCTTCTGCACAGCTAAGCTGGAAGTGGCATTTGCAGCTCGCAATAGTGCAGAGTTATCTCAAAGAAAGGGGCCACGGTGTTTCTGTATCTCTATTATGTTGGTGCGGCTTCGGAACTTTTAAATATCTTGATATATCTCGAGAACTACGCATCTGATCAAAAAATATCATAGAACATGAAAAGTAGGAAACTTAATTCTCTACAAAAATGGTCTCTTAACATTTTACCATAGCTCGCTTCGTTTCCGAGATACTTGCCGATGTATCTCAAGGGAAGGGGCCTGACGGACATATTTCGAGATATTTCTTCTTCTTGTTGTTCTTCTTCTGCACAGCCAAGCTGGAAGTGGCATTTGCAGCTCGCAATTGTGCAGAGTTATCTCAAAGAAAGGGGCCACGGTGTTTCTGTATCTCTATTATGTTGGTGCCGCTTCGGAACTTTTAAATATCTGGATATATCTCGAGAACTACGCATCTGATCAAAAAATATCATAGAACATAAAAAGTAGGAAACTTAATTCTCTACAAAAAAGGTCTCTTAACATTTTGCCATAGCTCGCTTTGTTTCCGAGATATTTGCAGATTTATCTCAAGGGAAGGGGCCTGACGGACATATTTCGAGATATTTCTTCTTCTTGTTGTTCTTCTTCTGCACAGCTAAGCTGGAAGTGGCATTTGCAGCTCGCAGTAGTGCAGAGTTATCTCAAAGAAAGGGGCCACGGTGTTTCTGTATCTCTATTATGTTGGTGCGGCTTCGGAACTTTTAAATATCTTGATATATCTCGAGAACTACGCATCTGATCAAAAAATATCATAGAACATAAAAAGTAGGAAACTTAATTCTCTACAAAAAAGGTCTCTTAACATTTTGCCATAGCTCGCTTCGTTTCCGCGATATTTGCAGATTTATCTCAAGGGAAGGGGCCCGACGGACATATTTCGAGATATTTCTTCTTGTTGTTGTTCTTCTTCTGCACAGCTAAGCTGGAAGTGGCATTTGCAGCGCGCAATAGTGCAGAGTTATCTCAAAGAAAGGGGCCACGGTGTTTCTGTATCTCTATTATGTTAGTGCGGCTTCGGAACTTTTAAATATCTTGATATATCTCGAGAACTACGCATCTGTTCAAAAAATATCATAGAACATAAAAAGTAGGAATCCTGATTTTCTACAAAAAAGGTCTCTTAACATTTTGCCGTAGCTCGCTTCGTTTCCGAGATATTTGCAGATTTATCTCAAGGGAAGGGGCCTGACGGACATATTTCCAGATATTTCTTCTTCTTGTTGTTCTTCTTCTGCACAGCTAAGCTGGAAGTGGCATCTGCAGCTCGCAATAGTGCAGAGTTATCTCAAAGAAAGGGGCCACGGTGTTTCTGTATCTCTATTATGTTGGTGCGGCTTCGGAACTTTTAAATATCTTGATATATCTCGAGAACTACGCATCTGATCAAAAAATATCATAGAACATAAAAAGTAGGAAACATAATTCTCTACAAAAAAGGTCTCTTAACGTTTTGCAATAGCTCGCTTCGTTTCCGAGATATTTGCAGATCTATCTCAAGGGAAGGGTCCTGACGGACATATTTCGAGATATTTCTTCTTCTTGTTGTTCTTCTTCTGCACAGCTAAGCTGGAAGTGGCATTTGCAGCTCGCAATAGTGCAGAGTTATCTCAAAGAAAGGGGCCACGGTGTTTCTGTATCTCTATTATGTTGGTGCGGCTTCGGAACTTTTAAATATCTTGATATATCTCGAGAACTACGCATCTGATCAAAAAATAGCATAGAACATAAAAAGTAGGAAACTTAATTCTCTACAAAAAAGGTCTCTTAACATTTTGCCATAGCTCGCTTCGTTTCCGCGATATTTGCAGATTTATCTCAAGGGAAGGGGCCTGACGGACATATTTCGAGATATTTCTTCTTGTTGTTGTTCTTCTTCTGCACAGCTAAGCTGGAAGTGGCATTTGCAGCGCGCAATAGTGCAGAGTTATCTCAAAGAAAGGGGCCACGGTGTTTCTGTATCTCTATTATGTTAGTACGGCTTCGGAACTTTTAAATATCTTGATATATCTCGAGAACTACGCATCTGTTCAAAAAATATCATAGAACATAAAAAGTAGGAATCCTAATTTTCTACAAAAAAGGTCTCTTAACATTTTGCCGTAGCTCGCTTCGTTTCCGAGATATTTGCAGATTTATCTCAAGGGAAGGGGCCTGACGGACATATTTCCAGATATTTCTTCTTCTTGTTGTTCTTCTTCTGCACAGCTAAGCTGGAAGTGGCATCTGCAGCTCGCAATAGTGCAGAGTTATCTCAAAGAAAGGGGCCACGGTGTTTCTGTATCTCTATTATGTTGGTGCGGCTTCGGAACTTTTAAATATCTCGATATATCTCGAAAACTACGCATCTGATCAAAAAATATCAGAGAACGTAAATTGTAGGAAACATAATTCTCTACAAAAAAGGTCTCTTAACATTTTGCCATAGCTCGCTTCGTTTCCGAGATATTTGCAGATTTATCTCAAGGGAAGGGGCCTGACGGACATATTTCGAGATATTTCTTCTTCTTGTTGTTCTTCTTCTTCACAGCTAAGCTGGAAGTGGCATTTGCAGCTCGCAATAGTGCAGAGTTATCTCAAAGAAAGGGGCCACGGTGTTTCTGTATCTCTATTATGTTGGTGCGGCTTCGGAACTTTTAAATATCTTGATATATATCGAGAACTACGCATCTGATCATTAAATATCATAGAACATGAAAAGTAGGAAACGTAATTCTCTACAAAAAAGGTCTCTTAACATTTTGCCATAGCTCTCTTCGTTTCCGAGATATTTGCAGATTTATCTCAAGGGAAGGGGCCTGACGGACATATTTCGAGATATTTCTTCTTCTTGTTGTTCTTCTTCTGCACAGCTAAGCTGGAAGTGGCATTTGCAGCTCGCAGTAGTGCAGAGTTATCTCAAAGAAAGGGGCCACGGTGTTTCTGTATCTCTATTATGTTAGTACGGCTTCGGAACTTTTAAATATCTTGATATATCTCGAGAACTACGCATCTGTTCAAAAAATATCATAGAACATAAAAAGTAGGAATCCTAATTTTCTACAAAAAAGGTCTCTTAACATTTTGCCGTAGCTCGCTTCGTTTCCGAGATATTTGCAGATTTATCTCAAGGGAAGGGGCATGACGGACATATTTCGAGATATTTCTTCTTCTTGTTGGTCTTCTTCTGCACAGCTAAGCTGGAAGTGGCATTTGCAGCTCGCAGTAGTGCAGAGTTATCTCAAAGAAAGGGGCCACGGTGTTTCTGTATCTCTATTATGTTGGTGCGGCTTCGGAACTTTTAAATATCTTGATATATCTCGAGAACTACGCATCTGATCAAAAAATAGCATAGAACGTAAAAAGTAGGAAACTTAATTCTCTACAAAAAAGGTCTCTTAACATTTTGCCATAGCTCGCTTCGTTTCCGCGATATTTGCAGATTTATCTCAAGGGAAGGGGCCTGACGGACATATTTCGAGATATTTCTTCTTGTTGTTGTTCTTCTTCTGCACAGCTAAGCTGGAAGTGGCATTTGCAGCGCGCAATAGTGCAGAGTTATCTCAAAGAAAGGGGCCACGGTGTTTCTGTATCTCTATTATGTTAGTACGGCTTCGGAACTTTTAAATATCTTGATATATCTCGAGAACTACGCATCTGTTCAAAAAATATCATAGAACATAAAAAGTAGGAATCCTAATTTTCTACAAAAAAGGTCTCTTAACATTTTGCCGTAGCTCGCTTCGTTTCCGAGATATTTGCAGATTTATCTCAAGGGAAGGGGCATGACGGACATATTTCGAGATATTTCTTCTTCTTGTTGTTCTTCTTCTGCACAGCTAAGCTGGAAGTGGCATTTGCAGCTCGCAATAGTGCAGAGTTACCTCAAAGAAAGGGGCCACGGTGTTTCTGTATCTCTATTATGTTGGTGCCGCTTCGGAACTTTTAAATATCTGGATATATCTCGAGAACTACGCATCTGATCAAAAAATATCATAGAACATAAAAAGTAGGAAACTTAATTCTCTACAAAAAAGGTCTCTTAACATTTTGCCATAGCTCGCTTTGTTTCCGAGATATTTGCAGATTTATCTCAAGGGAAGGGGCCTGACGGACATATTTCGAGATATTTCTTCTTCTTGTTGTTCTTCTTCTGCACAGCTAAGCTGGAAGTGGCATTTGCAGCTCGCAGTAGTGCAGAGTTATCTCAAAGAAAGGGGCCACGGTGTTTCTGTATCTCTATTATGTTAGTACGGCTTCGGAACTTTTAAATATCTTGATATATCTCGAGAACTACGCATCTGTTCAAAAAATATCATAGAACATAAAAAGTAGGAATCCTAATTTTCTACAAAAAAGGTCTCTTAACATTTTGCCGTAGCTCGCTTCGTTTCCGAGATATTTGCAGATTTATCTCAAGGGAAGGGGCATGACGGACATATTTCGAGATATTTCTTCTTCTTGTTGTTCTTCTTCTGCACAGCTAAGCTGGAAGTGGCATTTGCAGCTCGCAATAGTGCAGAGTTATCTCAAAGAAAGGGGCCACGGTGTTTCTGTATCTCTATTATGTTGGTGCGGCTTCGGAACTTTTAAATATCTTGATATATCTCGAGAACTACGCATCTGATCAAAAAATATCGTAGAACATAAAAAGTAGGAAACTTAATTCTCTACAAATAAGGTCTCTTAACATTTTGCCATAGCTCGCTTGGTTTCCGAGATATTTGCAGATTTATCTCAAGGGAAGGGGCCTGAGGGACATATTTCGAGATATTTCTTCTTCTTGTTGTTCTTCTTCTGCACAGCTAAGCTGGAAGTGGCATTTGCAGCACGCAATAGTGCAGAGTTACCTCAAAGAAAGGGGCCACGGTGTTTCTGTATCTCTATTATGTTGGTGCCGCTTCGGAACTTTTAAATATCTGGATATATCTCGAGAACTACGCATCTGATCAAAAAATATCATAGAACATAAAAAGTAGGAAACTTAATTCTCTACAAAAAACGTCTCTTAACATTTTGCCATAGCTCGCTTCGTTTCCGAGATATTTGCAGATTTATCTCAAGGGAAGGGGCCTGACGGACATATTTCGAGATATTTCTTCTTCTTGTTGTTCTTCTTCTGCACAGCTAAGCTGGAAGTGGCATTTGCAGCTCGCAATAGTGCAGAGTTATCTCAAAGAAACTGGCCAAGGTGTTTCTGTATCTCTATTATGTTGGTGCGGCTTCGGAACTTTTAAATATCTTGATATATCTCGAGAACTACGCATCTGATCAAAAAATATCGTAGAACATAAAAAGTAGGAAACTTAATTCTCTACAAATAAGGTCTCTTAACATTTTGCCATAGCTCGCTTGGTTTCCGAGATATTTGCAGATTTATCTCAAGGGAAGGGGCCTGAGGGACATATTTCGAGATATTTCTTCTTCTTGTTGTTCTTCTTCTGCACAGCTAAGCTGCAAGTGGCATTTGCAGGTCGCAATAGTGCAGAGTTATCTCAAAGAAAGGGGCTACGGTGTTTCTGTATCTCTATTATGTTGGTGCGGCTTCGGAACTTTTAAATATCTCGATATATCTCGAAAACTACGCTTCTGATCAAAAAATATCAGAGAACCTAAATCGTAGGAAACATAATTCTCTACAAAAAAGGTCTCTTAAGATTTTGCCATAGCTCGCTTCGTTTCCGAGATATTTGCAGATTTATCTCAAGGGAAGGGGCCTGACGGACATATTTCGAGATATTTCTTCTTCTTGTTGTTCTTCTTCTGCACAGCTAAGCTGGAAGTGGCATTTGCAGCTCGCAATAGTGCAGAGTTATCTCAAAGAAAGGGGCCACGGTGTTTCTGTATCTCTATTATGTTGGTGCGGCTTCGGAACTTTTAAATATCTTGATATATCTCGAGAACTACGCATCTGATCAAAAAATATCATAGAACATGAAAAGTAGGAAACTTAATTCTCTACAAAAATGGTCTCTTAACATTTTACCATAGCTCGCTTCGTTTCCGAGATACTTGCCGATGTATCTCAAGGGAAGGGGCCTGACGGACATATTTCGAGATATTTCTTCTTCTTGTTGTTCTTCTTCTGCACAGCCAAGCTGGAAGTGGCATTTGCAGCTCGCAATTGTGCAGAGTTATCTCAAAGAAAGGGGCCACGGTGTTTCTGTATCTCTATTATGTTGGTGCCGCTTCGGAACTTTTAAATATCTGGATATATCTCGAGAACTACGCATCTGATCAAAAAATATCATAGAACATAAAAAGTAGGAAACTTAATTCTCTACAAAAAAGGTCTCTTAACATTTTGCCATAGCTCGCTTTGTTTCCGAGATATTTGCAGATTTATCTCAAGGGAAGGGGCCTGACGGACATATTTCGAGATATTTCTTCTTCTTGTTGTTCTTCTTCTGCACAGCTAAGCTGGAAGTGGCATTTGCAGCTCGCAGTAGTGCAGAGTTATCTCAAAGAAAGGGGCCACGGTGTTTCTGTATCTCTATTATGTTGGTGCGGCTTCGGAACTTTTAAATATCTTGATATATCTCGAGAACTACGCATCTGATCAAAAAATATCATAGAACATAAAAAGTAGGAAACTTAATTCTCTACAAAAAAGGTCTCTTAACATTTTGCCATAGCTCGCTTCGTTTCCGCGATATTTGCAGATTTATCTCAAGGGAAGGGGCCCGACGGACATATTTCGAGATATTTCTTCTTGTTGTTGTTCTTCTTCTGCACAGCTAAGCTGGAAGTGGCATTTGCAGCGCGCAATAGTGCAGAGTTATCTCAAAGAAAGGGGCCACGGTGTTTCTGTATCTCTATTATGTTAGTGCGGCTTCGGAACTTTTAAATATCTTGATATATCTCGAGAACTACGCATCTGTTCAAAAAATATCATAGAACATAAAAAGTAGGAATCCTGATTTTCTACAAAAAAGGTCTCTTAACATTTTGCCGTAGCTCGCTTCGTTTCCGAGATATTTGCAGATTTATCTCAAGGGAAGGGGCCTGACGGACATATTTCCAGATATTTCTTCTTCTTGTTGTTCTTCTTCTGCACAGCTAAGCTGGAAGTGGCATCTGCAGCTCGCAATAGTGCAGAGTTATCTCAAAGAAAGGGGCCACGGTGTTTCTGTATCTCTATTATGTTGGTGCGGCTTCGGAACTTTTAAATATCTTGATATATCTCGAGAACTACGCATCTGATCAAAAAATATCATAGAACATAAAAAGTAGGAAACATAATTCTCTACAAAAAAGGTCTCTTAACGTTTTGCAATAGCTCGCTTCGTTTCCGAGATATTTGCAGATCTATCTCAAGGGAAGGGTCCTGACGGACATATTTCGAGATATTTCTTCTTCTTGTTGTTCTTCTTCTGCACAGCTAAGCTGGAAGTGGCATTTGCAGCTCGCAATAGTGCAGAGTTATCTCAAAGAAAGGGGCCACGGTGTTTCTGTATCTCTATTATGTTGGTGCGGCTTCGGAACTTTTAAATATCTTGATATATCTCGAGAACTACGCATCTGATCAAAAAATAGCATAGAACATAAAAAGTAGGAAACTTAATTCTCTACAAAAAAGGTCTCTTAACATTTTGCCATAGCTCGCTTCGTTTCCGCGATATTTGCAGATTTATCTCAAGGGAAGGGGCCTGACGGACATATTTCGAGATATTTCTTCTTGTTGTTGTTCTTCTTCTGCACAGCTAAGCTGGAAGTGGCATTTGCAGCGCGCAATAGTGCAGAGTTATCTCAAAGAAAGGGGCCACGGTGTTTCTGTATCTCTATTATGTTAGTACGGCTTCGGAACTTTTAAATATCTTGATATATCTCGAGAACTACGCATCTGTTCAAAAAATATCATAGAACATAAAAAGTAGGAATCCTAATTTTCTACAAAAAAGGTCTCTTAACATTTTGCCGTAGCTCGCTTCGTTTCCGAGATATTTGCAGATTTATCTCAAGGGAAGGGGCCTGACGGACATATTTCCAGATATTTCTTCTTCTTGTTGTTCTTCTTCTGCACAGCTAAGCTGGAAGTGGCATCTGCAGCTCGCAATAGTGCAGAGTTATCTCAAAGAAAGGGGCCACGGTGTTTCTGTATCTCTATTATGTTGGTGCGGCTTCGGAACTTTTAAATATCTCGATATATCTCGAAAACTACGCATCTGATCAAAAAATATCAGAGAACGTAAATTGTAGGAAACATAATTCTCTACAAAAAAGGTCTCTTAACATTTTGCCATAGCTCGCTTCGTTTCCGAGATATTTGCAGATTTATCTCAAGGGAAGGGGCCTGACGGACATATTTCGAGATATTTCTTCTTGTTGTTGTTCTTCTTCTGCACAGCTAAGCTGGAAGTGGCATTTGCAGCGCGCAATAGTGCAGAGTTATCTCAAAGAAAGGGGCCACGGTGTTTCTGTATCTCTATTATGTTAGTACGGCTTCGGAACTTTTAAATATCTTGATATATCTCGAGAACTACGCATCTGTTCAAAAAATATCATAGAACATAAAAAGTAGGAATCCTAATTTTCTACAAAAAAGGTCTCTTAACATTTTGCCGTAGCTCGCTTCGTTTCCGAGATATTTGCAGATTTATCTCAAGGGAAGGGGCATGACGGACATATTTCGAGATATTTCTTCTTCTTGTTGTTCTTCTTCTGCACAGCTAAGCTGGAAGTGGCATTTGCAGCTCGCAATAGTGCAGAGTTACCTCAAAGAAAGGGGCCACGGTGTTTCTGTATCTCTATTATGTTGGTGCCGCTTCGGAACTTTTAAATATCTGGATATATCTCGAGAACTACGCATCTGATCAAAAAATATCATAGAACATAAAAAGTAGGAAACTTAATTCTCTACAAAAAAGGTCTCTTAACATTTTGCCATAGCTCGCTTTGTTTCCGAGATATTTGCAGATTTATCTCAAGGGAAGGGGCCTGACGGACATATTTCGAGATATTTCTTCTTCTTGTTGTTCTTCTTCTGCACAGCTAAGCTGGAAGTGGCATTTGCAGCTCGCAGTAGTGCAGAGTTATCTCAAAGAAAGGGGCCACGGTGTTTCTGTATCTCTATTATGTTAGTACGGCTTCGGAACTTTTAAATATCTTGATATATCTCGAGAACTACGCATCTGTTCAAAAAATATCATAGAACATAAAAAGTAGGAATCCTAATTTTCTACAAAAAAGGTCTCTTAACATTTTGCCGTAGCTCGCTTCGTTTCCGAGATATTTGCAGATTTATCTCAAGGGAAGGGGCATGACGGACATATTTCGAGATATTTCTTCTTCTTGTTGTTCTTCTTCTGCACAGCTAAGCTGGAAGTGGCATTTGCAGCTCGCAATAGTGCAGAGTTATCTCAAAGAAAGGGGCCACGGTGTTTCTGTATCTCTATTATGTTGGTGCGGCTTCGGAACTTTTAAATATCTTGATATATCTCGAGAACTACGCATCTGATCAAAAAATATCGTAGAACATAAAAAGTAGGAAACTTAATTCTCTACAAATAAGGTCTCTTAACATTTTGCCATAGCTCGCTTGGTTTCCGAGATATTTGCAGATTTATCTCAAGGGAAGGGGCCTGAGGGACATATTTCGAGATATTTCTTCTTCTTGTTGTTCTTCTTCTGCACAGCTAAGCTGGAAGTGGCATTTGCAGCACGCAATAGTGCAGAGTTACCTCAAAGAAAGGGGCCACGGTGTTTCTGTATCTCTATTATGTTGGTGCCGCTTCGGAACTTTTAAATATCTGGATATATCTCGAGAACTACGCATCTGATCAAAAAATATCATAGAACATAAAAAGTAGGAAACTTAATTCTCTACAAAAAACGTCTCTTAACATTTTGCCATAGCTCGCTTCGTTTCCGAGATATTTGCAGATTTATCTCAAGGGAAGGGGCCTGACGGACATATTTCGAGATATTTCTTCTTCTTGTTGTTCTTCTTCTGCACAGCTAAGCTGGAAGTGGCATTTGCAGCTCGCAATAGTGCAGAGTTATCTCAAAGAAACTGGCCAAGGTGTTTCTGTATCTCTATTATGTTGGTGCGGCTTCGGAACTTTTAAATATCTTGATATATCTCGAGAACTACGCATCTGATCAAAAAATATCGTAGAACATAAAAAGTAGGAAACTTAATTCTCTACAAATAAGGTCTCTTAACATTTTGCCATAGCTCGCTTGGTTTCCGAGATATTTGCAGATTTATCTCAAGGGAAGGGGCCTGAGGGACATATTTCGAGATATTTCTTCTTCTTGTTGTTCTTCTTCTGCACAGCTAAGCTGCAAGTGGCATTTGCAGGTCGCAATAGTGCAGAGTTATCTCAAAGAAAGGGGCTACGGTGTTTCTGTATCTCTATTATGTTGGTGCGGCTTCGGAACTTTTAAATATCTCGATATATCTCGAAAACTACGCTTCTGATCAAAAAATATCAGAGAACCTAAATCGTAGGAAACATAATTCTCTACAAAAAAGGTCTCTTAAGATTTTGCCATAGCTCGCTTCGTTTCCGAGATATTTGCAGATTTATCTCAAGGGAAGGGGCCTGACGGACATATTTCGAGATATTTCTTCTTCTTGTTGTTCTTCTTCTGCACAGCTAAGCTGGAAGTGGCATTTGCAGCTCGCAATAGTGCAGAGTTATCTCAAAGAAAGGGGCCACGGTGTTTCTGTATCTCTATTATGTTGGTGCGGCTTCGGAACTTTTAAATATCTTGATATATCTCGAGAACTACGCATCTGATCAAAAAATATCATAGAACATGAAAAGTAGGAAACTTAATTCTCTACAAAAATGGTCTCTTAACATTTTACCATAGCTCGCTTCGTTTCCGAGATACTTGCCGATGTATCTCAAGGGAAGGGGCCTGACGGACATATTTCGAGATATTTCTTCTTCTTGTTGTTCTTCTTCTGCACAGCCAAGCTGGAAGTGGCATTTGCAGCTCGCAATTGTGCAGAGTTATCTCAAAGAAAGGGGCCACGGTGTTTCTGTATCTCTATTATGTTGGTGCCGCTTCGGAACTTTTAAATATCTGGATATATCTCGAGAACTACGCATCTGATCAAAAAATATCATAGAACATAAAAAGTAGGAAACTTAATTCTCTACAAAAAAGGTCTCTTAACATTTTGCCATAGCTCGCTTTGTTTCCGAGATATTTGCAGATTTATCTCAAGGGAAGGGGCCTGACGGACATATTTCGAGATATTTCTTCTTCTTGTTGTTCTTCTTCTGCACAGCTAAGCTGGAAGTGGCATTTGCAGCTCGCAGTAGTGCAGAGTTATCTCAAAGAAAGGGGCCACGGTGTTTCTGTATCTCTATTATGTTGGTGCGGCTTCGGAACTTTTAAATATCTTGATATATCTCGAGAACTACGCATCTGATCAAAAAATATCATAGAACATAAAAAGTAGGAAACTTAATTCTCTACAAAAAAGGTCTCTTAACATTTTGCCATAGCTCGCTTCGTTTCCGCGATATTTGCAGATTTATCTCAAGGGAAGGGGCCCGACGGACATATTTCGAGATATTTCTTCTTGTTGTTGTTCTTCTTCTGCACAGCTAAGCTGGAAGTGGCATTTGCAGCGCGCAATAGTGCAGAGTTATCTCAAAGAAAGGGGCCACGGTGTTTCTGTATCTCTATTATGTTAGTGCGGCTTCGGAACTTTTAAATATCTTGATATATCTCGAGAACTACGCATCTGTTCAAAAAATATCATAGAACATAAAAAGTAGGAATCCTGATTTTCTACAAAAAAGGTCTCTTAACATTTTGCCGTAGCTCGCTTCGTTTCCGAGATATTTGCAGATTTATCTCAAGGGAAGGGGCCTGACGGACATATTTCCAGATATTTCTTCTTCTTGTTGTTCTTCTTCTGCACAGCTAAGCTGGAAGTGGCATCTGCAGCTCGCAATAGTGCAGAGTTATCTCAAAGAAAGGGGCCACGGTGTTTCTGTATCTCTATTATGTTGGTGCGGCTTCGGAACTTTTAAATATCTTGATATATCTCGAGAACTACGCATCTGATCAAAAAATATCATAGAACATAAAAAGTAGGAAACATAATTCTCTACAAAAAAGGTCTCTTAACGTTTTGCAATAGCTCGCTTCGTTTCCGAGATATTTGCAGATCTATCTCAAGGGAAGGGTCCTGACGGACATATTTCGAGATATTTCTTCTTCTTGTTGTTCTTCTTCTGCACAGCTAAGCTGGAAGTGGCATTTGCAGCTCGCAATAGTGCAGAGTTATCTCAAAGAAAGGGGCCACGGTGTTTCTGTATCTCTATTATGTTGGTGCGGCTTCGGAACTTTTAAATATCTTGATATATCTCGAGAACTACGCATCTGATCAAAAAATAGCATAGAACATAAAAAGTAGGAAACTTAATTCTCTACAAAAAAGGTCTCTTAACATTTTGCCATAGCTCGCTTCGTTTCCGCGATATTTGCAGATTTATCTCAAGGGAAGGGGCCTGACGGACATATTTCGAGATATTTCTTCTTGTTGTTGTTCTTCTTCTGCACAGCTAAGCTGGAAGTGGCATTTGCAGCGCGCAATAGTGCAGAGTTATCTCAAAGAAAGGGGCCACGGTGTTTCTGTATCTCTATTATGTTAGTACGGCTTCGGAACTTTTAAATATCTTGATATATCTCGAGAACTACGCATCTGTTCAAAAAATATCATAGAACATAAAAAGTAGGAATCCTAATTTTCTACAAAAAAGGTCTCTTAACATTTTGCCGTAGCTCGCTTCGTTTCCGAGATATTTGCAGATTTATCTCAAGGGAAGGGGCCTGACGGACATATTTCCAGATATTTCTTCTTCTTGTTGTTCTTCTTCTGCACAGCTAAGCTGGAAGTGGCATCTGCAGCTCGCAATAGTGCAGAGTTATCTCAAAGAAAGGGGCCACGGTGTTTCTGTATCTCTATTATGTTGGTGCGGCTTCGGAACTTTTAAATATCTCGATATATCTCGAAAACTACGCATCTGATCAAAAAATATCAGAGAACGTAAATTGTAGGAAACATAATTCTCTACAAAAAAGGTCTCTTAACATTTTGCCATAGCTCGCTTCGTTTCCGAGATATTTGCAGATTTATCTCAAGGGAAGGGGCCTGACGGACATATTTCGAGATATTTCTTCTTCTTGTTGTTCTTCTTCTTCACAGCTAAGCTGGAAGTGGCATTTGCAGCTCGCAATAGTGCAGAGTTATCTCAAAGAAAGGGGCCACGGTGTTTCTGTACCTCTATTATGTTGGTGCGGCTTCGGAACTTTTAAATATCTTGATATATATCGAGAACTACGCATCTGATCATTAAATATCATAGAACATGAAAAGTAGGAAACGTAATTCTCTACAAAAAAGGTCTCTTAACATTTTGCCATAGCTCTCTTCGTTTCCGAGATATTTGCAGATTTATCTCAAGGGAAGGGGCCTGACGGACATATTTCGAGATATTTCTTCTTCTTGTTGTTCTTCTTCTGCACAGCTAAGCTGGAAGTGGCATTTGCAGCTCGCAATAGTGCAGAGTTATCTCAAAGAAAGGGGCCACGGTGTTTCTGTATCTCTATTATGTTGGTGCGGCTTCGGAACTTTTAAATATCTTGATATATCTCGAGAACTACGCATCTGATCACAAAAGATCATAGAACATAAAAAGTAGGAAACTTAATTGTCTACAAAAAAGGTCTCTCAACATTTTGCCATAGCTCGCTTCGTTTCCGAGATATTTGCAGATTTATCTCAAGGGAAGGGGCCTGACGGACATATTTCGAGATATTTCTTCTTCTTGTTGTTCTTCTTCTGCACAGCTAAGCTGGAAGTGGCATTTGCAGCTCGCAATAGTGCAGAGTTATCGCAAAGAAAGGGGCCACGGTGTTTCTGTATCTCTATTATGTTGGTGCGGCTTCGGAACTTTTAAATATCTTGATATATCTCGAGAACTACGCATCTGATCAAAAAATATCATGGAACATAAAAAGTAGGAAACCTAATTTTCTACAAAAAAGGTCTCTTAACATTTTGCCGTAGCTCGCTTCGTTTCCGAGATATTTGCAGATTTCCCTCAAGGGAAGGGGCCTGAAGGACATATTTCGAAATATTTCTTATTCTTGTTGTTCTTCTTCTGCACAGCTAAGCTGGAAGTGGCATTTACAGCTCGCAATAGTGCAGAGTTATCTCAAAGAAAGGGGCCACGGTGTTTCTGTATCTCTATTATGTTGGTGCGGCTTCGGAACTTTTAAATATCTTGATATATCTCGAGAACTACGCATCTGATCAAAAAATGTCATAGAACGTAAAAAGTAGGAAACTTAATTCTCTACAAAAAAGGTCTCTTAACATTTTGCCATAGCTCTCTTCGTTTCCGAGATATTTCCAGATTTATCTCAAGGGAAGGGGCCTGACGGACATATTTCGAGATATTTCTTCTTCTTGTTGTTCTTCTTCTGCACAGCTAAGCTGGAAGTGGCATTTGCGGCTCGCACTAGTGCAGAGTTATCTCAAAGAAAGGGGCCACGGTGTTTCTGTATCTCTATTATGTTGGTGCGGCTTCGGAACTTTTAAATATCTCGATATATCTCGAAAACGACGCTTCTGATCAAAAAATATCATAGAACATAAATTGTAGGAAACATAATTCTCTACAAAAAAGGTCTCTCAACATTTTGCCATAGCTCGCTTCGTTTCCGAGATATTTGCAGATATATCTCAAGGGCAGGGGCCTGACGGACATATTTCGAGATATTTCTTCTTCTTGTTGTTCTTCTTCTGCACAGCTAAGCTGGAAGTGGCATTTGCGGCTCGCACTAGTGCACAGTTATGTCAAAGAAAGGGGCCACGGTGTTTCTGTATCTCTATTATGTTGGTGCGGCTTCGGAACTTTTAAGTATCTCGATATATCTCGAAAACTACGCTTCTGATCAAAAAATATCATAGAACATAAATTGTAGGAAACATAATTCTCTACAAAAAAGGTCTCTTAACATTTTGCCATAGCTCGCTTCGTTTCCGAGATATTTGCAGATTCAGCTCAAAGGAACTGGCCTGACGGACATATTTCGAGATATTTCTTCTTCTTGTTGTTCTTCCTCTGCACAGCTAAGCTGGAAGTGGCATTTGCAGCTCGCAATAGTGCAGAGTTATCTCAAAGAAAGGGGCCACGGTGTTTCTGTATCTCTATTATGTTGGTGCGGCTTCGGAACTTTTAAATATCTTGATATATCTCGAGAACTACGCATCTGATCAAAAAATATCATAGAACATAAAAAGTAGGAAACATAATTCTCTACAAAAAAGGTCTCTTAACGTTTTGCAATAGCTCGCTTCGTTTCCGAGATATTTGCAGATCTATCTCAAGGGAAGGGTCCTGACGGACATATTTCGAGATATTTCTTCTTCTTGTTGTTCTTCTTCTGCACAGCTAAGCTGGAAGTGGCATTTGCAGCTCGCAATAGTGCAGAGTTATCTCAAAGAAAGGGGCCACGGTGTTTCTGTATCTCTATTATGTTGGTGCGGCTTCGGAACTTTTAAATATCTTGATATATCTCGAGAACTACGCATCTGATCAAAAAATAGCATAGAACATAAAAAGTAGGAAACTTAATTCTCTACAAAAAAGGTCTCTTAACATTTTGCCATAGCTCGCTTCGTTTCCGCGATATTTGCAGATTTATCTCAAGGGAAGGGGCCTGACGGACATATTTCGAGATATTTCTTCTTGTTGTTGTTCTTCTTCTGCACAGCTAAGCTGGAAGTGGCATTTGCAGCGCGCAATAGTGCAGAGTTATCTCAAAGAAAGGGGCCACGGTGTTTCTGTATCTCTATTATGTTAGTACGGCTTCGGAACTTTTAAATATCTTGATATATCTCGAGAACTACGCATCTGTTCAAAAAATATCATAGAACATAAAAAGTAGGAATCCTAATTTTCTACAAAAAAGGTCTCTTAACATTTTGCCGTAGCTCGCTTCGTTTCCGAGATATTTGCAGATTTATCTCAAGGGAAGGGGCCTGACGGACATATTTCCAGATATTTCTTCTTCTTGTTGTTCTTCTTCTGCACAGCTAAGCTGGAAGTGGCATCTGCAGCTCGCAATAGTGCAGAGTTATCTCAAAGAAAGGGGCCACGGTGTTTCTGTATCTCTATTATGTTGGTGCGGCTTCGGAACTTTTAAATATCTCGATATATCTCGAAAACTACGCATCTGATCAAAAAATATCAGAGAACGTAAATTGTAGGAAACATAATTCTCTACAAAAAAGGTCTCTTAACATTTTGCCATAGCTCGCTTCGTTTCCGAGATATTTGCAGATTTATCTCAAGGGAAGGGGCCTGACGGACATATTTCGAGATATTTCTTCTTCTTGTTGTTCTTCTTCTTCACAGCTAAGCTGGAAGTGGCATTTGCAGCTCGCAATAGTGCAGAGTTATCTCAAAGAAAGGGGCCACGGTGTTTCTGTATCTCTATTATGTTGGTGCGGCTTCGGAACTTTTAAATATCTTGATATATATCGAGAACTACGCATCTGATCATTAAATATCATAGAACATGAAAAGTAGGAAACGTAATTCTCTACAAAAAAGGTCTCTTAACATTTTGCCATAGCTCTCTTCGTTTCCGAGATATTTGCAGATTTATCTCAAGGGAAGGGGCCTGACGGACATATTTCGAGATATTTCTTCTTCTTGTTGTTCTTCTTCTGCACAGCTAAGCTGGAAGTGGCATTTGCAGCTCGCAATAGTGCAGAGTTATCTCAAAGAAAGGGGCCACGGTGTTTCTGTATCTCTATTATGTTGGTGCGGCTTCGGAACTTTTAAATATCTTGATATATCTCGAGAACTACGCATCTGATCACAAAAGATCATAGAACATAAAAAGTAGGAAACTTAATTGTCTACAAAAAAGGTCTCTCAACATTTTGCCATAGCTCGCTTCGTTTCCGAGATATTTGCAGATTTATCTCAAGGGAAGGGGCCTGACGGACATATTTCGAGATATTTCTTCTTCTTGTTGTTCTTCTTCTGCACAGCTAAGCTGGAAGTGGCATTTGCAGCTCGCAATAGTGCAGAGTTATCGCAAAGAAAGGGGCCACGGTGTTTCTGTATCTCTATTATGTTGGTGCGGCTTCGGAACTTTTAAATATCTTGATATATCTCGAGAACTACGCATCTGATCAAAAAATATCATGGAACATAAAAAGTAGGAAACCTAATTTTCTACAAAAAAGGTCTCTTAACATTTTGCCGTAGCTCGCTTCGTTTCCGAGATATTTGCAGATTTCCCTCAAGGGAAGGGGCCTGAAGGACATATTTCGAAATATTTCTTATTCTTGTTGTTCTTCTTCTGCACAGCTAAGCTGGAAGTGGCATTTACAGCTCGCAATAGTGCAGAGTTATCTCAAAGAAAGGGGCCACGGTGTTTCTGTATCTCTATTATGTTGGTGCGGCTTCGGAACTTTTAAATATCTTGATATATCTCGAGAACTACGCATCTGATCAAAAAATGTCATAGAACGTAAAAAGTAGGAAACTTAATTCTCTACAAAAAAGGTCTCTTAACATTTTGCCATAGCTCTCTTCGTTTCCGAGATATTTCCAGATTTATCTCAAGGGAAGGGGCCTGACGGACATATTTCGAGATATTTCTTCTTCTTGTTGTTCTTCTTCTGCACAGCTAAGCTGGAAGTGGCATTTGCGGCTCGCACTAGTGCAGAGTTATCTCAAAGAAAGGGGCCACGGTGTTTCTGTATCTCTATTATGTTGGTGCGGCTTCGGAACTTTTAAATATCTCGATATATCTCGAAAACGACGCTTCTGATCAAAAAATATCATAGAACATAAATTGTAGGAAACATAATTCTCTACAAAAAAGGTCTCTCAACATTTTGCCATAGCTCGCTTCGTTTCCGAGATATTTGCAGATATATCTCAAGGGCAGGGGCCTGACGGACATATTTCGAGATATTTCTTCTTCTTGTTGTTCTTCTTCTGCACAGCTAAGCTGGAAGTGGCATTTGCGGCTCGCACTAGTGCACAGTTATGTCAAAGAAAGGGGCCACGGTGTTTCTGTATCTCTATTATGTTGGTGCGGCTTCGGAACTTTTAAGTATCTCGATATATCTCGAAAACTACGCTTCTGATCAAAAAATATCATAGAACATAAATTGTAGGAAACATAATTCTCTACAAAAAAGGTCTCTTAACATTTTGCCATAGCTCGCTTCGTTTCCGAGATATTTGCAGATTCAGCTCAAAGGAACTGGCCTGACGGACATATTTCGAGATATTTCTTCTTCTTGTTGTTCTTCCTCTGCACAGCTAAGCTGGAAGTGGCATTTGCAGCTCGCAATAGTGCAGAGTTATCTCAAAGAAAGGGGCCACGGTGTTTCTGTATCTCTATTATGTTGGTGCGGCTTCGGAACTTTTAAATATCTTGATATATCTCGAGAACTACGCATCTGATCAAAAAATATCATAGAACATAAAAAGTAGGAAACATAATTCTCTACAAAAAAGGTCTCTTAACGTTTTGCAATAGCTCGCTTCGTTTCCGAGATATTTGCAGATCTATCTCAAGGGAAGGGTCCTGACGGACATATTTCGAGATATTTCTTCTTCTTGTTGTTCTTCTTCTGCACAGCTAAGCTGGAAGTGGCATTTGCAGCTCGCAATAGTGCAGAGTTATCTCAAAGAAAGGGGCCACGGTGTTTCTGTATCTCTATTATGTTGGTGCGGCTTCGGAACTTTTAAATATCTTGATATATCTCGAGAACTACGCATCTGATCAAAAAATATCGTAGAACATAAAAAGTAGGAAACTTAATTCTCTACAAATAAGGTCTCTTAACATTTTGCCATAGCTCGCTTGGTTTCCGAGATATTTGCAGATTTATCTCAAGGGAAGGGGCCTGAGGGACATATTTCGAGATATTTCTTCTTCTTGTTGTTCTTCTTCTGCACAGCTAAGCTGGAAGTGGCATTTGCAGCTCGCAATAGTGCAGAGTTACCTCAAAGAAAGGGGCCACGGTGTTTCTGTATCTCTATTATGTTGGTGCCGCTTCGGAACTTTTAAATATCTGGATATATCTCGAGAACTACGCATCTGATCAAAAAATATCATAGAACATAAAAAGTAGGAAACTTAATTCTCTACAAAAAAGGTCTCTTAACATTTTGCCATAGCTCGCTTTGTTTCCGAGATATTTGCAGATTTATCTCAAGGGAAGGGGCCTGACGGACATATTTCGTGATATTTCTTCTTCTTGTTGTTCTTCTTCTGCACAGCTAAGCTGGAAGTGGCATTTGCAGCTCGCAGTAGTGCAGAGTTATCTCAAAGAAAGGGGCCACGGTGTTTCTGTATCTCTATTATGTTGGTGCGGCTTCGGAACTTTTAAATATCTTGATATATCTCGAGAACTACGCATCTGATCAAAAAATAGCATAGAACATAAAAAGTAGGAAACTTAATTCTCTACAAAAAAGGTCTCTTAACATTTTGCCATAGCTCGCTTCGTTTCCGCGATATTTGCAGATTTATCTCAAGGGAAGGGGCCTGACGGACATATTTCGAGATATTTCTTCTTCTTGTTGTTCTTCTTCTGCACAGCTAAGCTGGAAGTGGCATTTACAGCTCGCAATAGTGCAGAGTTATCTCAAAGAAAGGGGCCACGGTGTTTCTGTATCTCTATTATGTTGGTGCGGCTTCGGAACTTTTAAATATCTTGATATATCTCGAGAACTACGCATCTGATCAAAAAATGTCATAGAACGTAAAAAGTAGGAAACTTAATTCTCTACAAAAAAGGTCTCTTAACATTTTGCCATAGCTCTCTTCGTTTCCGAGATATTTCCAGATTTATCTCAAGGGAAGGGGCCTGACGGACATATTTCGAGATATTTCTTCTTCTTGTTGTTCTTCTTCCGCACAGCTAAGCTGGAAGTGGCATTTGCAGCTCGCAATAGTGCAGAGTTATCTCAAAGAAAGGGGCCACGGTGTTTCTGTATCTCTATTATGTTGGTGCGGCTTCGGAACTTTTAAATATCTTGATATATCTCGAGAACTACGCATCTGATCACAAAAGATCATAGAACATAAAAAGTAGGAAACTTAATTGTCTACAAAAAAGGTCTCTCAACATTTTGCCATAGCTCGCTTCGTTTCCGAGATATTTGCAGATTTATCTCAAGGGAAGGGGCCTAACGGACATATTTCGAGATATTTCTTCTTCTTGTTGTTCTTCTTCTGCACAGCTAAACTGGAAGTGGCATTTCCAGCTCGCAATAGTGCAGAGTCATCTCAAAGAAAGGGGCCACGGTGTTTCTGTATCTCTATTATGTTGTGCGGCTTCGGAACTTTTAAATATCTCGATATATCTCGAAAACTACGCTTCTGATCAAAAAATATCATAGAACATAAATTGTAGGAAACATAATTCTCGACAAAAAAGGTCTCTTAACATTTTGCCATAGCTCGCTTCGTTTCCGAGATATTTGCAGATATATCTCAAGGGAAGGGGCCTGACGGACATATTTCGAGATACTTCTTCTTCTTGTTGTTCTTCTTCTGCACAGCTAAGCTGGAAGTGGCATTTGCAGCTCGCAATAGTGCAGAGTTATCGCAAAGAAAGGGGCCACGGTGTTTCTGTATCTCTATTATGTTGGTGCGGCTTCGGAACTTTTAAATATCTTGATATATCTCGAGAACTACGCATCTGATCAAAAAATATCATGGAACATAAAAAGTAGGAAACCTAATTTTCTACAAAAAAGGTCTCTTAACATTTTGCCGTAGCTCGCTTCGTTTCCGAGATATTTGCAGATTTATCTCAAGGGAAGGGGCCTGAAGGACATATTTCGAAATATTTCTTATTCTTGTTGTTCTTCTTCTGCACAGCTAAGCTGGAAGTGGCATTTACAGCTCGCAATAGTGCAGAGTTATCTCAAAGAAAGGGGCCACGGTGTTTCTGTATCTCTATTATGTTGGTGCGGCTTCGGAACTTTTAAATATCTTGATATATCTCGAGAACTACGCATCTGATCAAAAAATGTCATAGAACGTAAAAAGTAGGAAACTTAATTCTCTACAAAAAAGGTCTCTTAACATTTTGCCATAGCTCTCTTCGTTTCCGAGATATTTCCAGATTTATCTCAAGGGAAGGGGCCTGACGGACATATTTCGAGATATTTCTTCTTCTTGTTGTTCTTCTTCTGCACAGCTAAACTGGAAGTGGCATTTCCAGCTCGGAATCGTGCAGAGTTATCTCAAAGAAAGGGGCCACGGTGTTTCTGTATCTCTATTATGTTGGTGCGGCTTCGGAACTTTTAAATATCTTGATATATCTCGAGAACTACGCCTCTGATCGAAAAATATCATAGAACATAAAAAGTAGGAAACTTAATTCTCTACAAAAAAGGTCTCTTAACATTTTGCCATAGCTCGCTTCGTTTCCGAGATATTTGCAGATTTATCTCAAGGGAAGCGGCCTGACGGACATATTTCGAGATATTTCTTCTTCTTGTTGTTCTTCTTCTGCACAGCTAAGCTGGAAGTGGCATTTGCAGCTCGCACTAGTGCAGAGTTATCTCAAAGAAAGGGGCCACGGTGTTTCTGTATCTCTATTATGTTGGTGCGGCTTCGGAACTTTTAAATATCTCGATATATCTCGAAAACTACGCTTCTGATCAAAAAATATCATAGAACATAAATTGTAGGAAACATAATTCTCTACAAAAAAGGTCTCTTAACATTTTGCCATAGCTCGCTTCGTTTCCGAGATATTTGCAGATTTATTTCAAGGGAAGGGGCCTGACGGACATATTTCGAGATATTTCTTCTTCTTGTTGTTCTTCTTCGGCACAGCTAAGCTGGAAGTGGCATTTGCAGCTCGCAATAGTGCAGAGTTATCCCAAAGAAAGGGGCCACGGTGTTTCTGTATCTCTATTATGTTGGTGCGGCTTCGGAACTTTTAAATATCTCGATATATCTCGAAAACTACGCTTCTGATCAAAAAATATCATAGAACATAAATTGTAGGAAACATAATTCTCTACAAAAAAGGTCTCTTAACATTTTGCCATAGCTCGCTTCGTTTCCGAGATATTTGCAGATATATCTCAAGGGAAGGGGCCTGACGGACATATTTCGAGATATTTCTTCTTCTTGTTGTTCTTCTTCTGCACAGCTAAGCTGGAAGTGGCATTTACAGCTCGCAATAGTGCAGAGTTATCTCAAAGAAAGGGGCCACGGTGTTTCTGTATCTCTATTATGTTGGTGCGGCTTCGGAACTTTTAAATATCTTGATATATCTCGAGAACTACGCATCTGATCAAAAAATATCATAGAACATAAAAAGTAGGAAACCTAATTTTCTACAAAAAAGGTCTCTTAACATTTTGCCATAGCTCGCTTCGTTTCCGAGATATTTGCAGATTTATCTCAAGGGAAGGCGCCTGACGGACATATTTCGAGATATTTCTTCTTCTTGTTGTTCTTCTTCTGCACAGCTAAGCTGGAAGTGGCATTTGCGGCTCGCACTAGTGCAGAGTTATCTCAACGAACGGGGCCACGGTGTTTCTGTATCCCTATTATGTTGGTGCGGCTTCGGAACTTTTAAATATCTCGATATATCTCGAAAACTACGCTTCTGATCAAAAAATATCATAGAACATAAATTGTAGGAAACAATTCTCTACAAAAAACGTCTCTTAACATTTTGCCATAGCTCGCTTCGTTTCCGAGATATTTGCAGATTCAGCTCAAGGGAAGCGGCCTGACGGACATATTTCGAGATATTTCTTCTTCTTGTTGTTCTTCTTCTGCACAGCTAAGCTGGAAGTGGCATTTACAGCTCGCAATAGTGCAGAGTTATCTCAAAGAAAGGGGCCACGGTGTTTCTGTATCTCTATTATGTTGGTGCGGCTTCGGAACTTTTAAATATCTTGATATATCTCGAGAACTACGCATCTGATCAAAAAATATCATAGAACATAAAAAGTAGGAAACCTAATTTTCTACAAAAAAGGTCTCTTAACATTTTGCCATAGCTCGCTTCGTTTCCGAGATATTTGCAGATTTATCTCAAGGGAAGGCGCCTGACGGACATATTTCGAGATATTTCTCCTTCTTGTTGTTCTTCTTCTGCACAGCTAAGCTGGAAGTGGCATTTGCGGTTCGCACTAGTGCAGAGTTATCTCAAAGAACGGGGCCACGGTGTTTCTGTATCCCTATTATGTTGGTGCGGCTTCGGAACTTTTAAATATCTCGATATATCTCGAAAACTACGCTTCTGATCAAAAAATATCATAGAACATAAATTGTAGGAAACAATTCTCTACAAAAAACGTCTCTTAACATTTTGCCATAGCTCGCTTCGTTTCCGAGATATTTGCAGATTCAGCTCAAAGGAACTGGCCTGACGGACATATTTCGAGATATTTCTTCTTGTTGTTCTTCTTCTGCACAGCTAAACTGGAAGTGGCATTTCCAGCTCGGAATCGTGCAGAGTTATCTCAAAGAAAGGGGCCACGGTGTTTCTGTATCTCTATTATGTTGGTGCGGCTTCGGAACTTTTAAATATCTTGATATATCTCGAGAACTACGCCTCTGATCGAAAAATATCATAGAACATAAAAAGTAGGAAACTTAATTCTCTACAAAAAAGGTCTCTTAACATTTTGCCATAGCTCGCTTCGTTTCCGAGATATTTGCAGATTTATCTCAAGGGAAGCGGCCTGACGGACATATTTCGAGATATTTCTTCTTCTTGTTGTTCTTCTTCTGCACAGCTAAGCTGGAAGTGGCATTTGCAGCTCGCACTAGTGCAGAGTTATCTCAAAGAAAGGGGCCACGGTGTTTCTGTATCTCTATTATGTTGGTGCGGCTTCGGAACTTTTAAATATCTCGATATATCTCGAAAACTACGCTTCTGATCAAAAAATATCATACAACATAAATTGTAGGAAACATAATTCTCTACAAAAAAGGTCTCTTCACATTTTGCCATAGCTCGCTTCGTTTCCGAGATATTTGCAGATATATCTCAAGGGAAGGGGCCTGACGGACATATTTCGAGATATTTCTTCTTCTTGTTGTTCTTCTTCTGCACAGCTAAGCTGGAAGTGGCATTTACAGCTCGCAATAGTGCAGAGATATCTCAAAGAAAGGGGCCACGGTGTTTCTGTATCTCTATTATGTTGGTGCGGCTTCGGAACTTTTAAATATCTTGATATATCTCGAGAACTACGCGTCTGATCAAAAAATATCATACAACATAAAAAGTAGGAAACATAATTCTGTACAAAAAAGGTCTCCTAACATTTTGCCATAGCTCGCTTCGTTTCCGAGATATTTGCAGATTTATCTCAAGGGAAGGGGCCTGACGGACATATTTCGAGATATTTCTTCTTCTTGTTGTTCTTCTTCTGCACAGCTAAGCTGGAAGTGGCATTTGCGGCTCGCACTAGTGCACAGTTATCTCAAAGAAAGGGGCCACGGTGTTTCTGTATCTCTATTATGTTGGTGCGGCTTCGGAACTTTTAAGTATCTCGATATATCTCGAAAACTACGCTTCTGATCAAAAAATATCATAGAACATAAATTGTAGGAAACATAATTCTCTACAAAAAACGTCTCTTAACATTTTGCCATAGCTCGCTTCGTTTCCGAGATATTTGCAGATTCAGCTCAAAGGAACTGGCCTGACGGACATATTTCGAGATATTTCTTCTTCTTGTTGTTCTTCCTCTGCACAGCTAAGCTGGAAGTGGCATTTGCAGCTCGCAATAGTGTAGAGTTATCTCAAAGAAAGGGGCCACGGTGTTTCTGTATCTCTATTATGTTGGTGCGGCTTCGGAACTTTTAAATATCTTGATATATCTCGAGAACTACGCCTCTGATCGAAAAATATCATAGAACATAAAAAGTAGGAAACTTAAATCTCTACAAAAAAGGTCTCTTAACATTTTGCCATAGCTCGCTTCGTTTCCGAGATATTTGCAGATTTATCTCAAGGGAAGCGGCCTGACGGACATATTTCGAGATATTTCTTCTTCTTGTTGTTCTTCTTCTGCACAGCTAAGCTGGAAGTGGCATTTGCAGCTCGCAATAGTGCAGAGTTATCCCAAAGAAAGGGGCCACGGTGTTTCTGTATCTCTATTATGTTGGTGCGGCTTCGGAACTTTTACATATCTCGATATATCTCGAAAACTACGCTTCTGATCAAAAAATATCATAGAACATAAATTGTAGGAAACATAATTCTCTACAAAAAAGGTCTCTTAACATTTTGCCATAGCTCGCTTCGTTTCCGAGATATTTGCAGATTTATCTCAAGGGAAGGGTCCTGATGGACATATTTCGAGATATTTCTTCTTCTTGTTGTTCTTCTTCTGCACAGCTAAACTGGAAGTGGCATTTCCAGCTCGCAATCGTGCAGAGTTATGTCAAAGAAAGGGGCCACGGTGTTTCTGTATCTCTATTATGTTGGTGCGGGTTCGGAACTTTTAAATATCTTGATATATCTCGAGAACTACGCATCTGATCAAAAAATATCATAGAACATAAAAAGTAGGAAACCTAATTTTCTACAAAAAAGGTCTCTTAACATTTTGCCATAGCTCGCTTCGTTTCCGAGATATTTGCAGATTTATCTCAAGGGAAGGCGCCTGACGGACATATTTCGAGATATTTCTTCTTCTTGTTGTTCTTCTTCTGCACAGCTAAGCTGGAAGTGGCATTTGCGGCTCGCACTAGTGCAGAGTTATCTCAAAGAAAGGGGCCACGGTGTTTCTGTATCTCTATTATGTTGGTGCGGCTTCGGAACTTTTAAATATCTCGATATATCTCGAAAACTACGCTTCTGATCAAAAAATATCATAGAACATAAATTGTAGGAAACATAATTCTCTACAAAAAACGTCTCTTAACATTTTGCCATAGCTCGCTTCGTTTCCGAGATATTTGCAGATTCAGCTCAAAGGAACTGGCCTGACGGACATATTTCGAGATATTTCTTCTTCTTGTTGTTCTTCTTCTGCACAGCTAAACTGGAAGTGGCATTTCCAGCTCGCAATCGTGCAGAGTTATCTCAAAGAAAGGGGCCACGGTGTTTCTGTATCTCTATTATGTTGGTGCGGCTTCGGAACTTTTAAATATCTTGATATATCTCGAGAACCACGCATCTGATCAAAAAATATCATAGAACATAAAAAGTAGGAAACTTAATTCTCTACAAAAACGGTCTCTTAACATTTTGCCATAGCTCGCTTCGTTTTCGAGATATTTGCAGATTCAGCTCAAAGGAACGGGCCTGACGGACATATTTCGAGATACTTCTTCTTCTTGTTGTTCTTCCTCTGCACAGCTAAGCTGGAAGTGGCATTTGCAGCTCGCAATAGTGCAGAGTTATCTCAAAGGAAGGGGCCACGGTGTTTCTGTATCTCTATTATGTTGGTGCGGCTTCGGAACTTTTAAATATCTTGATATATCTCGAGAACTACGCATCTGATCAAAAAATATCATAGAACATAAAAAGTAGGAAACTTAATTCTCTACAGAAAAGGTCTCTTAACATTTTGCCATAGCTCGCTTCGTTTCCGAGATATTTGCAGATTTATCTCAAGGGAAGGGGCCTGACGGACATATTTCGAGATATTTCTTCTTCTTGTTGTTCTTCTTCTGCACAGCTAAGCTGGAAGTGGCATTTGCAGCTCGCACTAGTGCAGAGTTATCTCAAAGAAAGGGGCCACGGTGTTTCTGTATCTCTATTATGTTGGTGCGGCTTCGGAACTTTTAAATATCTCGATATATCTCGAAAACTACGCTTCTGATCAAAAAACATCATAGAACATAAATTGTAGGAAACATAATTCTCTACAAAAAAGGTCTCTTAACATTTTGCAATAGCTCGCTTCGTTTCCGAGATATTTGCAGATATATCTCAAGGGAAGGGGCCTGACGGACATATTTCGAGATATTTCTTCTTCTTGTTGTTCTTCTTCTGCACAGCTAAGCTGGAAGTGGCATTTGCAGCTCGCAATAGTGCAGAGTTATCTCTAAGAAAGGGGCCACGGTGTTTCTGTATCTCTATTATGTTGGTGCGGCTTCGGAACTTTTAAATATCTTGATATATCTCGAGAACCACGCATCTGATCAAAAAATATCATAGAACATAAAAAGTAGGAAACTTAATTCTCTACAAAAACGGTCTCTTAACATTTTGCCATAGCTCGCTTCGTTTCCGAGATATTTGCAGATTTATCTCAAGGGAAGGGGCCTGACGGACATATTTCGAGATATTTCTTCTTCTTGTTGTTCTTCTTCTGCACAGCTGAGCTGGAAGTGGCATTTGCAGGTCGCAATAGTGCAGAGTTATCTCAAAGAAAGGGGCCACGGTGTTTCTGTATCTCTATTATGTTGGTGCGGCTTCGGAACTTTTAAATATCTCGATATATCTCGAAAACTACGCTTCTGATCAAAAAATATCATAGAACGTAAATTGTAGGAAACATTATTCTCTACAAAAAAGGTCTCTTAACATTTTGCCATAGCTCGCTTCGTTTCCGAGATATTTGCAGATTTATCTCAAGGGAAGGGTCCTGATGGACATATTTCGAGATATTTCTTCTTCTTGTTGTTCTTCTTCTGCACAGCTAAACTGGAAGTGGCATTTCCAGCTCGCAATCGTGCAGAGATATCTCAAAGAAAGGGGCCACGGTGTTTCTGTATCTCTATTATGTTGGTGCGGCTTCGGAACTTTTAAATATCTTGATATATCTCGAGAACTACGCATCTGATCAAAAAATATCATAGAACATAAAAAGTAGGAAACTTAATTCTCTACAAAAAAGGTCTCTTAACATTTTGCCATAGCTCGCTTCGTTCCCGAGATATTTGCAGATTTATCTCAAGGGAAGGGGCCTGACGGACATATTTCGAGATATTTCTTCTTCTTGTTGTTCTTCTTCTGCACAGCTAAGCTGGAAGTGGCATTTGCGGCTCGCACTAGTGCAGAGTTATCTCAAAGAAAGGGGCCACGGTGTTTCTGTATCTCTATTATGTTGGTGCGGCTTCGGAACTTTTAAATATCTCGATATATCTCGAAAACTACGCTTCTGATCAAAAAATATCATAGAACGTAAATTGTAGGAAACATTATTCTCTACAAAAAAGGTCTCTTAACATTTTGCCATAGCTCGCTTCGTTTCCGAGATGTTTGCAGATATATCTCAAGGGAAGGGTCCTGATGGACATATTTCGAGATATTTCTTCTTCTTGTTGTTCTTCTTCTGCACAGCTAAACTGGAAGTGGCATTTCCAGCTCGCAATCGTGCAGAGTTATCTCAAAGAAAGGGGCCACGGTGTTTCTGTATCTCTATTATGTTGGTGCGGCTTCGGAACTTTTAAATATCTTGATATATCTCGAGAACTACGCCTCTGATCGAAAAATATCATAGAACATAAACAGTAGGAAACTTAATTCTCTACAAAAAAGGTCTCTTAACATTTTGCCATAGCTCGCTTCGTTTCCGAGATATTTGCAGATTTATCTCAAGGGAAGGGGCCTGACGGACATATTTCGAGATATTTCTTCTTCTTGTTGTTCTTCTTCTGCACAGCTAAGCTGGAAGTGGCATTTGCAGCGCGCAATAGTGCAGAGTTATCTCAAAGAAAGGGGCCACGGTGTTTCTGTATCTCTATTATGTTGGTGCGGCTTCGGAACTTTTAAATATCTTGATATATCTCGAGAACTACGCATCTGATCAAAAAATATCATAGAAGATAAAAAGTAGGAAACTTAATTCTCTACAAAAAAGGTCTCTTAACATTTCGCCATAGCTCGCTTCGTTTCCGAGATATTTGCAGATTTATCTCAAGGGAAGGGGCCTGTCGGACATATTTCGAGATATTTCTTCTTCTTGTTGTTCTTCTTCTGCACAGCTAAGCTGGAAGTGGCATTTGCGGCTCGCACTAGTGCAGAGTTATCTCAAAGAAAGGGGCCACGGTGTTTCTGTATCTCTATTATGTTGGTGCGGCTTCGGAACTTTTAAATATCTCGATATATCTCGAAAACTACGCTTCTGATCAAAAAATATCATAGAACGTAAATTGTAGGAAACATTATTCTCTACAAAAAAGGTCTCTTAACATTTTGCCATAGTTCGCTTCGTTTCCGAGATATTTGCAGATTTATCTCAAGGGAAGGGTCCTGATGGACATATTTCGAGATATTTCTTCTTCTTGTTGTTCTTCTTCTGCACAGCTAAGCTGGAAGTGGAATTTGCAGCGCGCAATAGTGCAGAGTTATCTCAAAGAAAGGGGCCACCGTGTTTCTGTATCTCTATTATGTTGGTGCGGCTTCGGAACTTTTAAATATCTTGATATATCTCGAGAACTACGCATCTGATCAAAAAATATCGTCGAAGATAAAAAGTAGGAAACTTAATTCTCTACAAAAAAGGTCTCTTAACATTTCGCCATAGCTCGCTTCGTTTCCGAGATATTTGCAGATTTATCTCAAGGGAAGGGGCCTGTCGGACATATTTCGAGATATTTCTTCTTCTTGTTGTTCTTCTTCTGCACAGCTAAGCTGGAAGTGGCATTTGCGGCTCGCACTAGTGCAGAGTTATCTCAAAGAAAGGGGCCACGGTGTTTCTGTATCTCTATTATGTTGGTGCGGCTTCGGAACTTTTAAATATCTCGATATATCTCGAAAACTACGCTTCTGATCAAAAAATATGATAGAACATAAATTGTAGGAAACATAATTCTCTACAAAAAACGTCTCTTAACATTTTGCCATAGCTCGCTTCGTTTCCGAGATATTTGCAGATTCAGCTCAAAGGAACGGGCCTGACGGACATATTTCGAGATACTTCTTCTTCTTGTTGTTCTTCCTCTGCACAGCTAAGCTGGAAGTGGCATTTGCAGCTCGCAATAGTGCAGAGTTATGTCAAAGAAAGGGGCCACGGTGTTTCTGTATCTCTATTATGTTGGTGCGGCTTCGGAACTTTTAAATATCTTGATATATCTCGAGAACTACGCATCTGATCAAAAAATATCATAGAACATAAAAAGTAGGAAACTTAATTCTCTACAAAAAAGGTCTCTTAACATTTTGCCATAGCTCGCTTCGTTTCCGAGATATTTGCAGATTTATCTCAAGGGAAGGGGCCTGACGGACATATTTCGAGATATTTCTTCTTCTTGTTGTTCTTCTTCTGCACAGCTGAGCTGGAAGTGGCATTTGCAGGTCGCAATAGTGCAGAGTTATCTCAAAGAAAGGGGCCACGGTGTTTCTGTATCTCTATTATGTTGGTGCGGCTTCGGAACTTTTAAATATCTCGATATATCTCGAAAACTACGCTTCTGATCAAAAAATATCATAGAACGTAAATTGTAGGAAACATTATTCTCTACAAAAAAGGTCTCTTAACATTTTGCCATAGCTCGCTTCGTTTCCGAGATATTTGCAGATTTATCTCAAGGGAAGGGTCCTGATGGACATATTTCGAGAAATTTCTTCTTCTTGTTGTTCTTCTTCTGCACAGCTAAACTGGAAGTGGCATTTCCAGCTCGCAATCGTGCAGAGTTATCTCAAAGAAAGGGGCAACGGTGTTTCTGTATCTCTATTATGTTGGTGCGGCTTCGGAACTTTTAAATATCTTGATATATCTCGAGAACTACGCATCTGATCAAAAAATATCATACTACATAAAAAGTAGGAAACTTAATTCTCTACAAGAAAGGTCTGTAAACATTTTGCCATAGCTCGCTTCGTTTCCGAGATATTTGCAGATTTATCTCAAGGGAAGGGGCCTGACGGACATATTTCGAGATATTTCTTCTTCTTGTTGTTCTTCTTCTGCACAGCAAAGCTGGAAGTGGCATTTGCAGCTCGCAATAGTGCAGAGTTATCTCAAAGAGAGGGGCCACGGTGTTTCTGTATCTCTATTATGTTGGTGCGGCTTCGGAACTTTTAAATATCTTGATATATCTCGAGAACTACGCATCTGATCAAAAAATATCATAGAAGATAAAAAGTAGGAAACTTAATTCTCTACAGAAAAGGTCTCCTAACATATGGCCATAGCTCGCTTTGTTTCCGAGATATTTGCAGATTTATCTCAAGGGAAGGGGCCCGTCGGACATATTTCGAGATATTTCTTCTTCTTGTTGTTCTTCTTCTGCACAGCTAAGCTGGAAGTGGCATTTGCGGCTCGCAGTAGTGCAGAGTTATCTCAAAGAAAGGGGCCACGGTGTTTCTGTATCTCTATTATGTTGGTGCGGCTTCGGAACTTTTAAATATCTCGATATATCTCGAAAACTACGCTTCTGATCAAAAAATATCATAGAACATAAATTGTAGGAAACATAATTCTCTACAAAAAACGTCTCTTAACATTTTGCCATAGCTCGCTTCGTTTCCGAGATATTTGCAGATTCAGCTCAAAGGAACTGGCCTGACGGACATATTTCGAGATATTTCTTCTTCTTGTTGTTCTTCCTCTGCACAGCTAAGCTGGAAGTGACATTTGCAGCTCGCAATAGTGCAGAGTTATCTCAAAGAAAGGGGCCACGGTGTTTCTGTATCTCTATTATGTTGGTGCGGCTTCGGAACTTTTAAATATCTTGATATATCTCGAGAACTACGCATCTCATCAAAAAATATCATAGAACATAAAAAGTAGGAAACTTAATTCTCTACAAAAAAGGTCTCTTAACGTTTTGCCATAGCTCGCTTCGTTTCCGAGATATTTGCAGATTTATCTCAAGGGAAGGGGCCTGTCGGACATATTTCGAGATATTTCTTCTTCTTGTTGTTCTTCTTCTGCACAGCTAAGCTGGAAGTGGCATTTGCGGCTCGCACTAGTGCAGAGTTATCTCAAAGAAAGGGGCCACGGTGTTTCTGTATCTCTATTATGTTGGTGCGGCTTCGGAACTTTTAAATATCTCGATATATCTCGAAAACTACGCTTCTGATCAAAAAATATCATAGAACATAAAAAGTAGGAAACATAATTCTCTACAAAAAACGTCTCTAAGATTTTGCCATAGCTCGCTTCGTTTCCGAGATATTTGCAGATTCAGCTCAAAGGTACTGGCCTGACGGACATATTTCGAGATATTTCTTCTTCTTGTTGTTCTTCCTCTGCACAGCTAAGCTGGAAGTGACATTTGCAGCTCGCAATAGTGCAGAGTTATCTCAAAGAAAGGGGCCACGGTGTTTCTGTATCTCTATTATGTTGGTGCGGCTTCGGAACTTTTAAATATCTTGATATATCTCGAGAACTACGCATCTGATCAAAAAATATCATAGAACATAAAAAGTAGGAAACTTAATTCTCTACAAAAAAGGTCTCTCAACATTTTGCCATAGCTCGCTTCGTTTCCGAGATGTTTGCAGATTTATCTCAAGGGAAGGGGCCTGACGGACATATTTCGAGATATTTCTTCTTCTTGTTGTTCTTCTTCTGCACAGCTAAGCTGGAAGTGGCATTTGCGGCTCGCACTAGTGCAGAGTTATCTCAAAGAAAGGGGCCACGGTGTTTCTGTATCTCTATTATGTTGGTGCGGCTTCGGAACTTTTAAATATCTCGATATATCTCGAAAACTACGCTTCTGATCAAAAAATATCATAGAACATAAATTGTAGGAAACAGAATTCTCTACAAAAAAGGTCTCTTAACATTTTGCCATAGCTCGCTTCGTTTCCGAGATATTTGCAGATATATCTCAAGGGAAGGGGCCTGACGGACATATTTCGAGATATTTCTTCTTCTTGTTGTTCTTCTTCTGCACAGCTAAGCTGGAAGTGGCATTTACAGCTCGCAATAGTGCAGAGTTATCTCAAAGAAAGGGGCCACGGTGTTTCTGTATCTCTATTATGTTGGTGCGGCTTCGGAACTTTTAAATATCTCGATATATCTCGAAAACTACGCGTCTGATCAAAAAATATCATAGAACATAAATTGTAGGAAACATAATTCTCTACAAAAAACGTCTCTTAACATTTTGCCATAGCTCGCTTCGTTTCCGAGATATTTGCAGATTTATCTCAAGGGAAGGGGCCTGACGGACATATTTCGAGATATTTCTTCTTCTTGTTGTTCTTCTTCTGCACAGCTAAGCTGGAATTGGCATTTGCAGCGCGCAATAGTGCAGAGTTATCTCAAAGAAAGGGGCTACGGTGTTTCTGTATCTCTATTATGTTGGTGCGGCTTCGGAACTTTTAAATGTCTTGATACATCTCGAGAACTACGCATCTGATCAAAAAATATCATACAAGATAAAAAGTAGGAAACTTAATTCTCTACAAAAAAGGTCTCTTAACATTTCGCCATAGCTCGCTTCGTTTCCGAGATATTTGCAGATTTATCTCAAGGGAAGGGGCCTGTCGGACATATTTCGAGATATTTCTTCTTCTTGTTGTTCTTCTTCTGCACAGCTAAGCTGGAAGTGGCATTTGCAGCTCGCACTAGTGCAGAGTTATCTCAAAGAAAGGGGCCACGGTGTTTCTGTATCTCTATTATGTTGGTGCGGCTTCGGAACTTTTAAATATCTTGATATATCTCGAGAACCACGCATCTGATCAAAAAATATCATAGAACATAAAAAGTAGGAAACTTAATTCTCTACAAAAACGGTCTCTTAACATTTTGCCATAGCTCGCTTCGTTTCCGAGATATTTGCAGATTTATCTCAAGGGAAGGGGCCTGACGGACATATTTCGAGATATTTCTTCTTCTTGTTGTTCTTCTTCTGCACAGCTGAGCTGGAAGTGGCATTTGCAGGTCGCAATAGTGCAGAGTTATCTCAAAGAAAGGGGCCACGGTGTTTCTGTATCTCTATTATGTTGGTGCGGCTTCGGAACTTTTAAATATCTTGATATATCTCGAGAACTACGCATCTGATCAAAAAATATCATAGAACATGAAAAGTAGGAAACTTAATTCTCTACAAAAAAGGTCTCTTAACATTTCGCCATAGCTCGCTTCGTTTCCGAGATATTTGCAGATTTATCTCAAGGGAAGGGGCCTGACGGACATATTTCGAGATATTTCTTCTTCTTGTTGTTCTTCTTCTGCACAGCTAAGCTGGAAGTGGCATTTGCGGCTCGCACTAGTGCAGAGTTATCTCAAAGAAAGGGGCCACGGTGTTTCTGTATCCCTATTATGTTGGTGCGGCTTCGGAACTTTTAAATATCTCGATATATCTCGAAAACTACGCTTCTGATCAAAAAATATCATAGAACATAAATTGTAGGAAACATAATTCTCTATAAAAAACGTCTCTCAACATTTTGCCATAGCTCGCTTCGTTTCCGAGATATTTGCAGATTCAGCTCAAAGGAACTGGCCTGACGGACATATTTCGAGATATTTCTTCTTCTTGTTGTTCTTCCTCTGCACAGCTAAGCTGGAAGTGGCATTTGCAGCTCGCAATAGTGCAGAGTTATCTCAAAGAAAGGGGCCACGGTGTTTCTGTATCTCTATTATGTTGGTGCGGCTTCGGAACTTTTAAATATCTTGATATATCTCGAGAACTACGCATCTGATCAAAAAATATCATAGAACATAAAAAGTAGGAAACTTAATTCTCTACAAAAAAGGTCTCTTAACATTTTGCCATAGCTCGCTTCGTTTCCGAGATATTTGCAGATATATCTCAAGGGAAGGGGCCTGACGGACATATTTCGAGATATTTCTTCTTCTTGTTGTTCTTCTTCTGCACAGCTAAGCTGGAAGTGGCATTTACAGCTCGCAATAGTGCAGAGTTATCTCAAAGAAAGGGGCCACGGTGTTTCTGTATCTCTATTATGTTGGTGCGGCTTCGGAACTTTTAAATATCTCGATATATCTCGAAAACTACGCGTCTGATCAAAAAATATCATAGAACATAAATTGTAGGAAACATAATTCTCTACAAAAAACGTCTCTTAACATTTTGCCATAGCTCGCTTCGTTTCCGAGATATTTGCAGATTTATCTCAAGGGAAGGGGCCTGACGGACATATTTCGAGATATTTCTTCTTCTTGTTGTTCTTCTTCTGCACAGCTAAGCTGGAATTGGCATTTGCAGCGCGCAATAGTGCAGAGTTATCTCAAAGAAAGGGGCTACGGTGTTTCTGTATCTCTATTATGTTGGTGCGGCTTCGGAACTTTTAAATGTCTTGATACATCTCGAGAACTACGCATCTGATCAAAAAATATCATACAAGATAAAAAGTAGGAAACTTAATTCTCTACAAAAAAGGTCTCTTAACATTTCGCCATAGCTCGCTTCGTTTCCGAGATATTTGCAGATTTATCTCAAGGGAAGGGGCCTGTCGGACATATTTCGAGATATTTCTTCTTCTTGTTGTTCTTCTTCTGCACAGCTAAGCTGGAAGTGGCATTTGCAGCTCGCACTAGTGCAGAGTTATCTCAAAGAAAGGGGCCACGGTGTTTCTGTATCTCTATTATGTTGGTGCGGCTTCGGAACTTTTAAATATCTTGATATATCTCGAGAACCACGCATCTGATCAAAAAATATCATAGAACATAAAAAGTAGGAAACTTAATTCTCTACAAAAACGGTCTCTTAACATTTTGCCATAGCTCGCTTCGTTTCCGAGATATTTGCAGATTTATCTCAAGGGAAGGGGCCTGACGGACATATTTCGAGATATTTCTTCTTCTTGTTGTTCTTCTTCTGCACAGCTGAGCTGGAAGTGGCATTTGCAGGTCGCAATAGTGCAGAGTTATCTCAAAGAAAGGGGCCACGGTGTTTCTGTATCTCTATTATGTTGGTGCGGCTTCGGAACTTTTAAATATCTTGATATATCTCGAGAACTACGCATCTGATCAAAAAATATCATAGAACATGAAAAGTAGGAAACTTAATTCTCTACAAAAAAGGTCTCTTAACATTTCGCCATAGCTCGCTTCGTTTCCGAGATATTTGCAGATTTATCTCAAGGGAAGGGGCCTGACGGACATATTTCGAGATATTTCTTCTTCTTGTTGTTCTTCTTCTGCACAGCTAAGCTGGAAGTGGCATTTGCGGCTCGCACTAGTGCAGAGTTATCTCAAAGAAAGGGGCCACGGTGTTTCTGTATCCCTATTATGTTGGTGCGGCTTCGGAACTTTTAAATATCTCGATATATCTCGAAAACTACGCTTCTGATCAAAAAATATCATAGAACATAAATTGTAGGAAACATAATTCTCTATAAAAAACGTCTCTCAACATTTTGCCATAGCTCGCTTCGTTTCCGAGATATTTGCAGATTCAGCTCAAAGGAACTGGCCTGACGGACATATTTCGAGATATTTCTTCTTCTTGTTGTTCTTCCTCTGCACAGCTAAGCTGGAAGTGGCATTTGCAGCTCGCAATAGTGCAGAGTTATCTCAAAGAAAGGGGCCACGGTGTTTCTGTATCTCTATTATGTTGGTGCGGCTTCGGAACTTTTAAATATCTTGATATATCTCGAGAACTACGCATCTGATCAAAAAATATCATAGAACATAAAAAGTAGGAAACTTAATTCTCTACAAAAAAGGTCTCTTAACATTTTGCCATAGCTCGCTTCGTTTCCGAGATATTTGCAGATATATCTCAAGGGAAGGGGCCTGACGGACATATTTCGAGATATTTCTTCTTCTTGTTGTTCTTCTTCTGCACAGCTAAGCTGGAAGTGGCATTTACAGCTCGCAATAGTGCAGAGTTATCTCAAAGAAAGGGGCCACGGTGTTTCTGTATCTCTATTATGTTGGTGCGGCTTCGGAACTTTTAAATATCTCGATATATCTCGAAAACTACGCGTCTGATCAAAAAATATCATAGAACATAAATTGTAGGAAACATAATTCTCTACAAAAAACGTCTCTTAACATTTTGCCATAGCTCGCTTCGTTTCCGAGATATTTGCAGATTTATCTCAAGGGAAGGGGCCTGACGGACATATTTCGAGATATTTCTTCTTCTTGTTGTTCTTCTTCTGCACAGCTAAGCTGGAATTGGCATTTGCAGCGCGCAATAGTGCAGAGTTATCTCAAAGAAAGGGGCTACGGTGTTTCTGTATCTCTATTATGTTGGTGCGGCTTCGGAACTTTTAAATGTCTTGATACATCTCGAGAACTACGCATCTGATCAAAAAATATCATACAAGATAAAAAGTAGGAAACTTAATTCTCTACAAAAAAGGTCTCTTAACATTTCGCCATAGCTCGCTTCGTTTCCGAGATATTTGCAGATTTATCTCAAGGGAAGGGGCCTGTCGGACATATTTCGAGATATTTCTTCTTCTTGTTGTTCTTCTTCTGCACAGCTAAGCTGGAAGTGGCATTTGCAGCTCGCACTAGTGCAGAGTTATCTCAAAGAAAGGGGCCACGGTGTTTCTGTATCTCTATTATGTTGGTGCGGCTTCGGAACTTTTAAATATCTTGATATATCTCGAGAACCACGCATCTGATCAAAAAATATCATAGAACATAAAAAGTAGGAAACCTAATTCTCTACAAAAACGGTCTCTTAACATTTTGCCATAGCTCGCTTCGTTTCCGAGATATTTGCAGATTTATCTCAAGGGAAGGGGCCTGACGGACATATTTCGAGATATTTCTTCTTCTTGTTGTTCTTCTTCTGCACAGCTGAGCTGGAAGTGGCATTTGCAGGTCGCAATAGTGCAGAGTTATCTCAAAGAAAGGGGCCACGGTGTTTCTGTATCTCTATTATGTTGGTGCGGCTTCGGAACTTTTAAATATCTTGATATATCTCGAGAACTACGCATCTGATCAAAAAATATCATAGAACATGAAAAGTAGGAAACTTAATTCTCTACAAAAAAGGTCTCTTAACATTTCGCCATAGCTCGCTTCGTTTCCGAGATATTTGCAGATTTATCTCAAGGGAAGGGGCCTGACGGACATATTTCGAGATATTTCTTCTTCTTGTTGTTCTTCTTCTGCACAGCTAAGCTGGAAGTGGCATTTGCGGCTCGCACTAGTGCAGAGTTATCTCAAAGAAAGGGGCCACGGTGTTTCTGTATCCCTATTATGTTGGTGCGGCTTCGGAACTTTTAAATATCTCGATATATCTCGAAAACTACGCTTCTGATCAAAAAATATCATAGAACATAAATTGTAGGAAACATAATTCTCTATAAAAAACGTCTCTCAACATTTTGCCATAGCTCGCTTCGTTTCCGAGATATTTGCAGATTCAGCTCAAAGGAACTGGCCTGACGGACATATTTCGAGATATTTCTTCTTCTTGTTGTTCTTCCTCTGCACAGCTAAGCTGGAAGTGGCATTTACAGCTCGCAATAGTGCAGAGTTATCTCAAAGAAAGGGGCCACGGTGTTTCTGTATCTCTATTATGTTGGTGCGGCTTCGGAACTTTTAAATATCTTGATATATCTCGAGAACTACGCATCTGATCAAAAAATATCATACAACATAAAAAGTAGGAAACTTAATTCTCTACAAAAAAGGTCTCTTAACATTTTGCCATAGCTCGCTTCGTTTCCGAGATATTTGCAGATTCAGCTCAAAGGAACTGGCCTGACGGACATATTTCGAGATATTTCTTCTTCTTGTTGTTCTTGCTCTGCACAGCTAAGCTGGAAGTGGCATTTGCAGCTCGCAATAGTGCAGAGTTATCTCAAAGAAAGGGGCCACGGTGTTTCTGTATCTCTATTATGTTGGTGCGGCTTCGGAACTTTTAAATATCTCGATGTATCTCGAAAACTACGCTTCTGATCAAAAAATATCATAGAACATAAATTGTAGGAAACATAATTCTCTACATAAAACGTCTCTTAACATTTTGCCATAGCTCGCTTCGTTTCCGAGATATTTGCAGATTCAGCTCAAAGGAACTGGCCTGACGGACATATTTCGAGATATTTCTTCTTCTTGTTGTTCTTCCTCTGCACAGCTAAGCTGGAAGTGGCATTTGCAGCTCGCAATAGTGCAGAGTTATCTCAAAGAAAGGGGCCACGGTGTTTCTGTATCTCTATTATGTTGGTGCGGCTTCGGAACTTTTAAATATCTTGATATATCTCGAGAACTACGCATCTGATCAAAAAGTATCATACAACATAAAAAGTAGGAAACTTAATTCTCTACAAAAAAGGTCTCTTAACATTTTGCCATAGCTCGCTTCGTTTCCGAGAGATTTGCAGATTTATCTCAAGGGAAGGGGCCTGACGGACATATTTCGAGATATTTCTTCTTCTTGTTGTTCTTCTTCTGCACAGCTAAGCTGGAACTGGCATTTGCGGCTCGCACTAGTGCAGAGTTATCTCAAAGAAAGGGGCCACGGTGTTTCTGTATCTCTGTTATGTTGGTGCGGCTTCGGAACTTTTAAATATCTCGATGTATCTCGAAAACTACGCTTCTGATCAAAAAATATCATAGAACATAAATTGTAGGAAGCATAATTCTCTACAAAAAAGGTCTCTTAACATTTTGCCATAGCTCGCTTCGTTTCCGAGATATTTGCAGATATATCTCAAGGGAAGGGGCCTGACCGACATATTTCGAGATATTTCTTCTTCTTGTTGTTCTTCTTCTGCACAGCTAAGCTGGAAGTGGCATTTGCGGCTCGCACTAGTGCAGAGTTATCTCAAAGAAAGGGGCCACGGTGTTTCTGTATCCCTATTATGTTGGTGCGGCTTCGGAACTTTTAAATATCTCGATATATCTCGAAAACTACGCTTCTGATCAAAAAATATCATAGAACATAAATTGTAGGAAACATAATTCTCTATAAAAAACGTCTCTTAACATTTTGCCATAGCTCGCTTCGTTTCCGAGATATTTGCAGATTCAGCTCAAAGGAACTGGCCTGACGGACATATTTCGAGATATTTCTTCTTCTTGTTGTTCTTCCTCTGCACAGCTAAGCTGGAAGTGGCATTTGCAGCTCGCAATAGTGCAGAGTTATCTCAAAGAAAGGGGCCACGGTGTTTCTGTATCTCTATTATGTTGGTGCGGCTTCGGAACTTTTAAATATCTTGATATATCTCGAGAACTACGCATCTGATCAAAAAATATCATAGAACATAAAAAGTAGGAAACTTAATTCTCTACAAAAAAGGTCTCTTAACATTTTGCCATAGCTCGCTTCGTTTCCGAGATATTTGCAGATTTATCTCAAGGGAAGGGGCCTGACGGACATATTTCGAGATATTTCTTCTTCTTGTTGTCCTTCTTCTGCACAGCTAAGCTGGAAGTGGCATTTACAGCTCGCAATCGTGCAGAGTTATCTCAAAGAAAGGGGCCACGGTGTTTCTGTATCTCTATTATGTTGGTGCGGCTTCGGAACTTTTAAATATCTTGATATATCTCGAGAACTACGCATCTGATCAAAAAATATCATAGAACATGAAAAATAGGAAACTTAATTCTCTACAAAAAAGGTCTCTTAACATTTCGCCATAGCTCGCTTCGTTTCCGAGATATTTGCAGATTCAGCTCAAAGGAACTGGCCTGACGGACATATTTCGAGATATTTCTTCTTCTTGTTGTTCTTGCTCTGCACAGCTAAGCTGGAAGTGGCATTTGCAGCTCGCAATAGTGCAGAGTTATCTCAAAGAAAGGGGCCACGGTGTTTCTCTATCTCTATTATGTTGGTGCGGCTTCGGAACTTTTAAATATCTTGATATATCTCGAGAACTACGCATCTGATCAAAAAACATCATAGAACATAAAAAGTAGGAAACTTAATTCTCTACAAAAAAGGTCTCTTAACATTTTGCCATAGCTCGCTTCGTTTCCGAGATATTTGCAGATATATCTCAAGGGAAGGGGCCTGACGGACATATTTCGAGATATTTCTTCTTCTTGTTGTTCTTCTTCTGCACAGCTGAGCTGGAAGTGGCATTTGCAGGTCGCAATAGTGCAGAGTTATCTCAAAGAAAGGGGCCACGGTGTTTCTGTATCCCTATTATGTTGGTGCGGCTTCGGAACTTTTAAATAACTCGATACATCTCGAAAACTACGCTTCTGATCAAAAAATATCATAGAACATAAATTGTAGGAAACATAATTATCTACAAAAAAGGTCTCTTAACATTTTGCCATAGCTCGCTTCGTTTCCGAGATATTTGCAGATATATCTCAAGGGAAGGGGCCTGACGGACATATTTCGAGATATGTCTTCTTCTTGTTGTTCTTCTTCTGCACAGCTAAGCTGGAAGTGGCATTTACAGCTCGCAATAGTGCAGAGTTATCTCAAAGAAAGGGGCCACGGTGTTTCTGTATCTCTATTATGTTGGTGCGGCTTCGGAACTTTTAAATATCTTGATATATCTCGAGAACTACGCATTAGATCAAAAAATATCATAGAACATAAAAAGTAGGAAACTTAATTCTCTACAAAAAAGGTCTCTTAACATTTCGCCATAGCTCGCTTCGTTTCCGAGATATTTGCAGATTTATCTCAAGGGAAGGGGCCTGACGGACATATTACGAGATATTTCTTCTTCTTGTTGTCCTTCTTCTGCACAGCTAAGCTGGAAGTGGCATTTACAGCTCGCAATCGTGCAGAGTTATCTCAAAGAAAGGGGCCACGGTGTTTCTGTATCTCTATTATGTTGGTGCGGCTTCGGAACTTTTAAACATCTTGATATATCTCGAGAACTACGCATCTGATCAAAAAATATCATAGAACATAAAAAGTAGGAAACTTAATTCTCTACAAAAAAGGTCTCTTAACATTTCGCCATAGCTCGCTTCGTTTCCGAGATATTTGCAGATTTATCTCAAGGGAAGGGGCCTGACGGTCATATTTCGAGATATTTCTTCTTCTTGTTGTTCTTCTTCTGCACAGCTAAGCTGGAAGTGGCATTTGCAGCTCGCAATAGTGCAGAGTTATCTCAAAGAAAGGGGCCACGGTGTTTCTGTATCTCTATTATGTTGGTGCGGCTTCGGAACTTTTAGATATCTTGATATATCTAGAGAACTACGCATCTGATCAAAAAATATCATAGAACATAAAAAGTAGGAAACATAATTCTCTACAAAAAAGGTCTCTTAACATTTTGCCATAGCTCGCTTCGTTTCCGAGATATTTGCAGATTTATCTCAAGGGAAGGGGCCTGACGGACATATTTCGAGATATTTCTTCTTCTTGTTGTTCTTCTGCACAGCTAAGCTGGAAGTGGCATTTGCAGCTCGCAATAGTGCATAGTTATCTGAAAGAAAGGGGCCACGGTGTTTCTGTATCTCTATTATGTTGGTGCGGCTTCGGAACTTTTAAATATCTTGATATATCTCGAGAACTACGCATCTGATCAAAAAATATCATAGAACATAAAACGTAGGAAACTTAATTCTCTACAAAAAAGGTCTCTCAACATTTTGCCATAGCGCGCTTCGTTTCCGAGATATTTGCAGATTTATCTCAAGGGAAGGGGCCTGAGGGACATATTTCGAGATATTTCTTCTTCTTGTTGTTCTTCTTCTGCACAGCTAAGCTGGAAGTGGCATTTGCGGCTCGCACTAGTGCAGAGTTATCTCAAAGAAAGGGGCCACGGTGTTTCTGTATCTCTATTATGTTGGTGCGGCTTTGGAACTTTTAAATATCTCGATATATCTCGAAAACTACGCTTCTGACCAAAAAATATCATAGAACATAAATTGTACGAAACATAATTCTCTACAAAAAAGGTCTCTTAACATTTTGCCATAGCTCGCTTCGTTTCCGAGATATTTGCAGATATATCTCAAGGGAAGGGGCCTGACGGACATATTTCGAGATATTTCTTCTTCTTGTTGTTCTTCTTCTGCACAGCTAAGCTGGAAGTGGCATTTACAGCTCGCAATAGTGCAGAGTTATCTCAAAGAAAGGGGCCACGGTGTTTCTGTATCTCTATTATGTTGGTGCGGCTTCGGAACTTTTAAATATCTTGATATATCTCGAGAACTACGCATCTGATCAAAAAATATCATAGAACATAAAAAGTAGGAAACTTAATTCTCTACAAAAAAGGTCTCTTAACATTTTGCCATAGCTCGCTTCGTTTCCGAGATATTTGCAGATATATCTCAAGGGAAGAGGCCTGACGGACATATTTCGAGATATTTCTTCTTCTTGTTGTTCTTCTTCTGCACAGCTAAGCTGGAAGTGGCATTTGCAGCTCGCAATAGTGCAGAGTTATCTCAAAGAAAGGGGCCACGGTGTTTCTGTATCTCTATTATGTTGGTGCGGCTTCGGAACTTTTAGATATCTTGATATATCTAGAGAACTACGCATCTGATCAAAAAATATCATAGAACATAAAAAGTAGGAAACATAATTCTCTACAAAAAAGGTCTCTTAACATTTTGCCATAGCTCGCTTCGTTTCCGAGATATTTGCAGATTTATCTCAAGGGAAGGGGCCTGACGGACATATTTCGAGATATTTCTTCTTCTTGTTGTTCTTCTGCACAGCTAAGCTGGAAGTGGCATTTGCAGCTCGCAATAGTGCATAGTTATCTGAAAGAAAGGGGCCACGGTGTTTCTGTATCTCTATTATGTTGGTGCGGCTTCGGAACTTTTAAATATCTTGATATATCTCGAGAACGACGCATCTGATCAAAAAATATCATAGAACATAAAACGTAGGAAACTTAATTCTCTACAAAAAAGGTCTCTTAACATTTCGCCATACCTCGCTTCGTTTCCGAGATATTTGCAGATTTATCTCAAGGGAAGGGGCCTGACGGTCATATTTCGAGATATTTCTTCTTCTTGTTGTTCTTCTTCTGCACAGCTAAGCTGGAAGTGGCATTTGCAGCTCGCAATAGTGCAGAGTTATCTCAAAGAAAGGGGCCACGGTGTTTCTGTATCTCTATTATGTTGGTGCGGCTTCGGAACTTTTAGATATCTTGATATATCTAGAGAACTACGCATCTGATCAAAAAATATCATAGAACATAAAAAGTAGGAAACATAATTCTCTACAAAAAAGGTCTCTTAACATTTTGCCATAGCTCGCTTCGTTTCCGAGATATTTGCAGATTTATCTCAAGGGAAGGGGCCTGACGGACATATTTCGAGATATTTCTTCTTCTTGTTGTTCTTCTGCACAGCTAAGCTGGAAGTGGCATTTGCAGCTCGCAATAGTGCATAGTTATCTGAAAGAAAGGGGCCACGGTGTTTCTGTATCTCTATTATGTTGGTGCGGCTTCGGAACTTTTAAATATCTTGATATATCTCGAGAACGACGCATCTGATCAAAAAATATCATAGAACATAAAACGTAGGAAACTTAATTCTCTACAAAAAAGGTCTCTCAACATTTTGCCATAGCTCGCTTCGTTTCCGAGATATTTGCAGATTTATCTCAAGGGAAGGGGCCTGAGGGACATATTTCGAGATATTTCTTCTTCTTGTTGTTCTTCTTCTGCACAGCTAAGCTGGAAGTGGCATTTGCGGCTCGCACTAGTGCAGAGTTATCTCAAAGAAAGGGGCCACGGTGTTTCTGTATCTCTATTATTTTGGTGCGGCTTTGGAACTTTTAAATATCTCGATATATCTCGAAAACTACGCTTCTGACCAAAAAATATCATAGAACATAAATTGTACGAAACATAATTCTCTACAAAAAAGGTCTCTTAACATTTTGCCATAGCTCGCTTCGTTTCCGAGATATTTGCAGATATATCTCAAGGGAAGGGGCCTGACGGACATATTTCGAGATATTTCTTCTTCTTGTTGTTCTTCTTCTGCACAGCTAAGCTGGAAGTGGCATTTACAGCTCGCAATAGTGCAGAGTTATCTCAAAGAAAGGGGCCACGGTGTTTCTGTATCTCTATTATGTTGGTGCGGCTTCGGAACTTTTAAATATCTTGATATATCTCGAGAACTACGCATCTGATCAAAAAATATCATAGAACATAAAAAGTAGGAAACTTAATTCTCTACAAAAAAGGTCTCTTAACATTTTGCCATAGCTCGCTTCGTTTCCGAGATATTTGCAGATATATCTCAAGGGAAGGGGCCTGACGGACATATTTCGAGATATTTCTTCTTCTTGTTGTTCTTCTTCTGCACAGCTGAGCTGGAAGTGGCATTTGCAGGTCGCAATAGTGCAGAGTTATCTCAAAGAAAGGGGCCACGGTGTTTCTGTATCCCTATTATGTTGGTGCGGCTTCGGAACTTTTAAATAACTCGATACATCTCGAAAACTACGCTTCTGATCAAAAAATATCATAGAACATAAATTGTAGGAAACATAATTATCTACAAAAAAGGTCTCTTAACATTTTGCCATAGCTCGCTTCGTTTCCGAGATATTTGCAGATATATCTCAAGGGAAGGGGCCTGACGGACATATTTCGAGATATGTCTTCTTCTTGTTGTTCTTCTTCTGCACAGCTAAGCTGGAAGTGGCATTTACAGCTCGCAATAGTGCAGAGTTATCTCAAAGAAAGGGGCCACGGTGTTTCTGTATCTCTATTATGTTGGTGCGGCTTCGGAACTTTTAAATATCTTGATATATCTCGAGAACTACGCATCAGATCAAAAAATATCATAGAACATAAAAAGTAGGAAACTTAATTCTCTACAAAAAAGGTCTCTTAACATTTCGCCATAGCTCGCTTCGTTTCCGAGATATTTGCAGATTTATCTCAAGGGAAGGGGCCTGACGGACATATTACGAGATATTTCTTCTTCTTGTTGTCCTTCTTCTGCACAGCTAAGCTGGAAGTGACATTTACAGCTCGCAATCGTGCAGAGTTATCTCAAAGAAAGGGGCCACGGTGTTTCTGTATCTCTATTATGTTGGTGCGGCTTCGGAACTTTTAAATATCTTGATATATCTCGAGAACTACGCATCTGATCAAAAAATATCATAGAACATAAAAAGTAGGAAACTTAATTCTCTACAAAAAAGGTCTCTTAACATTTCGCCATAGCTCGCTTCGTTTCCGAGATATTTGCAGATTTATCTGAAGGGAAGGGGCCTGACGGTCATATTTCGAGATATTTCTTCTTCTTGTTGTTCTTCTTCTGCACAGCTAAGCTGGAAGTGGCATTTGCAGCTCGCAATAGTGCAGAGTTATCTCAAAGAAAGGGGCCACGGTGTTTCTGTATCTCTATTATGTTGGTGCGGCTTCGGAACTTTTAGATATCTTGATATATCTAGAGAACTACGCATCTGATCAAAAAATATCATAGAACATAAAAAGTAGGAAACATAATTCTCTACAAAAAAGGTCTCTTAACATTTTGCCATAGCTCGCTTCGTTTCCGAGATATTTGCAGATTTATCTCAAGGGAAGGGGCCTGACGGACATATTTCGAGATATTTCTTCTTCTTGTTGTTCTTCTGCACAGCTAAGCTGGAAGTGGCATTTGCAGCTCGCAATAGTGCATAGTTATCTGAAAGAAAGGGGCCACGGTGTTTCTGTATCTCTATTATGTTGGTGCGGCTTCGGAACTTTTAAATATCTTGATATATCTCGAGAACTACGCATCTAATCAAAAAATATCATAGAACATAAAAAGTAGGAAACTTAATTCTCTACAAAAAAGGTCTCTTAACATTTTGCCATAGCTCGCTTCGTTTCCGAGATATTTGCAGATTTATCTCAAGGGAAGGGGCCTGACGGACATATTTCGAAATATTTCTTCTTCTTGTTGTTCTTCTTCTGCACAGCTAAGCTGGAAGTGGCATTTGCAGCTCGCAATAGTGCAGAGTTATCTCAAAGAAAGGGGCCACGGTGTTTCTGTATCTCTATTATGTTGGTGCGGCTTCGGAACTTTTAGATATCTTGATATATCTCGAGAACTACCCATCTGATCAAAAAATATCATAGAACATAAAAAGTAGGAAACTTAATTCTCTACAAAAAAGGTCTCTTAACATTTTGCCATAGCTCGCTTCGTTTCCGAGATATTTGCAGATTTATCTGAAGGGAAGGGGCCTGACGGACATATTTCGAGATATTTCTTCTTCTTGTTGTTCTTCTTCTGCACAGCTAAGCTGGAAGTGGCATTTGCGGCTCGCACTAGTGCAGAGTTATCTCAACGAAAGGGGCCACGGTGTTTCTGTATCTCGATTATGTTGGTGCGGCTTCGGAACTTTTAAATATCTCGATATATCTCGAAAACTACGCTTCTGATCAAAAAATATCATAGAACATAAATTGTAGGAAACTTAATTCTCTACAAAAAAGGTCTCTTAACATTTTGCCATAGCTCTCTTCGTTTCCGAGATATTTGCAGATTTATCTCAAGGGAAGGGGCCTGACGGACATATTTCGAGATATTTCTTCTTCTTGTTGTTCTTCTGCACAGCTAAGCTGGAAGTGGCATTTGCAGCTCGCAATAGTGCATAGTTATCTGAAAGAAAGGGGCCACGGTGTTTCTGTATCTCTATTATGTTGGTGCGGCTTCGGAACTTTTAAATATCTTGATATATCTCGAGAACTACGCATCTAATCAAAAAATATCATAGAACATAAAAAGTAGGAAACTTAATTCTCTACAAAAAAGGTCTCTTAACATTTTGCCATAGCTCGCTTCGTTTCCGAGATATTTGCAGATTTATCTCAAGGGAAGGGGCCTGACGGACATATTTCGAGATATTTCTTCTTCTTGTTGTTCTTCTTCTGCACAGCGAAGCTGGAAGTGGCATTTGCAGCTCGCAATAGTGCAGAGTTATCTCAAAGAAAGGGGCCACGGTGTTTCTGTATCTCTATTATGTTGGTGCGGCTTCGGAACTTTTAGATATCTTGATATATCTCGAGAACTACGCATCTGATCAAAAAATATCATAGAACATAAAAAGTAGGAAACTTAATTCTCTACAAAAAAGGTCTCTTAACAATTGGCCATAGCTCGCTTCGTTTCCGAGATATTTGCAGATTTATCTCAAGGGAAGGGGCCTGACGGACATATTTCGAGATATTTCTTCTTCTTGTTGTTCTTCTTCTGCACAGCTAAGCTGGAAGTGGCATTTGCAGCTCGCAATAGTGCAGAGTTATCTCAAAGAAAGAGGCCACGGTGTTTCTGTATCTCTATTATGTTGGTGCGGCTTCGGAACTTTTAGATATCTTGATATATCTCGAGAACTACGCATCTGATCAAAAAATTTCATAGAACATAAAAAGTAGGAAACTTAATTCTCTACAAAAAAGGTCTCTTAACATTTTGCCATAGCTCGCTTCGTTTCCGAGATATTTGCAGATTTATCTCAAGGGAAGGGGCCTGACGGACATATTTCGAGATATTTCTTCTTCTTGTTGTTCTTCTTCTGCACAGCTAAGCTGGAAGTGGCATTTGCGGCTCGCACTAGTGCAGAGTTATCTCAACGAAAGGGGCCACGGTGTTTCTGTATCTCTATTATGTTGGTGCGGCTTCGGAACTTTTAAATATCTCGATATATCTCGAAAACTACGCTTCTGATCAAAAAATATCATAGAACATAAATTGTAGGAAGCATAATTCTCTACAAAAAAGGTCTCTTAACATTTTGCCATAGCTCGCTTCGTTTCCGAGATATTTGCAGATATATCTCAAGGGAAGGGGCCTGACGGACATATTTCGAGATATTTCTTCTTCTTGTTGTTCTTCTTCTGCACAGCTGAGCTGGAAGTGGCATTTGCAGGTCACAATAGTGCAGAGTTATCTCAAAGAAAGGGGCCACGGTGTTTCTGTATCTCTATTATGTTGGTGCGGCTTCGGAACTTTTAAATATCTCGATATATCTCGAAAACTACGCTTCTGATCAAAAAATATCATAGAACATAAATTGTAGGAAACATAATTCTCTACAAAAAACGTCTCTTAACATTTTGCCATAGCTCGCTTCGTTTCCGAGATATTTGCAGATTCAGCTCAAAGGAACTGGCCTGATGGACATATTTCGAGATATTTCTCTTTCTTGTTGTTCTTCTTCTGCACAGCTAAGCTGGAAGTGGCATTTGCGGCTCGCACTAGTGCACAGTTATCTCAAAGAAAGGGGCCACGGTGTTTCTGTATCTCTATTATGTTGGTGCGTCTTCGGAACTTTTAAATATCTCGATATATCTCGAAAACTACGCTTCTGATCAAAAAATATCATAGAACATAAAAAGTAGGAAACTTAATTCTCTACAAAAAACGTCTCTTAACATTTTGCCATAGCTCGCTTCGTTTCCGAGATATTTGCAGATTCAGCTCAAAGGAACTGGCCTGATGGACATATTTCGAGATATTTCTCTTTCTTGTTGTTCTTCTTCTGCACAGCTAAGCTGGAAGTGGCATTTGCAGCTCGCAATAGTGCAGAGTTATCTCAAAGAGAGGGGCCACGGTGTTTCTGTATCTCTATTATGTTGGTGCGGCTTCGGAACTTTTAAATATCTTGATATATCTCGAGAACTACGCATCTGATCAAAAAATATCATAGAAGATAAAAAGTAGCAAACTTAATTCTCTACAAAAAAGGTCTCTTAATATTTCGCCATAGCTCGCTTCGTTTCCGAGATATTTGCAGATTTATCTCAAGGGAAGGGGCCTGTCGGACATATTTCGAGATATTTCTTCTTCTTGTTGTTCTTCTTCTGCACAGCTAAGCTGGAAGTGGCATTTGCGGCTCGCACTAGTGCAGAGTTATCTCAAAGAAAGGGGCCACGGTGTTTCTGTATCTCTATTATGTTGATGCGGCTTCGGAACTTTTAAATATCTCGATATATCTCGAAAACTACGCTTCTGATCAAAAAATATCATAGAACATAAATTGTAGGAAACATAATTCTCTACAAAAAACGTCTCTTAACATTTTGCCATAGCTCGCTTCGTTTCCGAGATATTTGCAGATTCAGCTCAAAGGAACGGGCCTGACGGACATATTTCGAGATACTTCTTCTTCTTGTTGTTCTTCTTCTGCACAGCTAAGCTGGAAGTGGCATTTGCAGCTCGCACTAGTGCAGAGTTATCTCAAAGAAAGGGGCCACGGTGTTTCTGTATCTCTATTATGTTGGTGCGGCTTCGGAACTTTTAAATATCTTGATATATCTCGAGAACTACGCATCTGATCAAAAAATATCATAGAACATAAAAAGTAGGAAACTTAATTCTCTACAAAAAAGGTCTCTTAACATTTTGCGATAGGTCGCTTCGTTTCAGAGATATTTGCAGATTTATCTCAAGGGAAGGGGCCTAACGGACATATTTCGAGATATTTCTTCTTCTTGTTGTCCTTCTTCTGCACAGCTAAACTGGAAGTGGCATTTCCAGCTCGCAATAGTGCAGAGTTATCTCAAAGAAAGGGGCCACGGTGTTTCTGTATCTGTATTATGTTGGTGCGGCTTCGGAACTTTTAAATATCTTGATATATCTCGAGAACTACGCGTCTGATAAAACAATATCATAGAACATAAAAAGTAGGAAACATAATTCTCTACAAAAAACGTCTCTTAACATTTTGCCATAGCTCGCTTCGTTTCCGAGATATTTGCAGATTCAGCTCAAAGGAACTGGCCTGACGGACATATTTCGAGATATTTCTTCTTCTTGTTGTTCTCCTTCTGCACAGCTAAGCTGGAAGTGGCATTTGCGGCTCGCACTAGTGCACAGTTATCTCAAAGAAAGGGGCCACGGTGTTTCTGTATCTCTATTATGTTGGTGCGGCTTCGGAACTTTTAAATATCTTGATATATCTCGAGAACTACGCATCTGATCAAAAAATATCATAGAACATAAAAAGTAGGAAACTTAATTCTCTACAAAAAAGGTCTCTTAACATTTTGCCATAGCTCGCTTGGTTTCCGAGATATTTGCAGATTTATCTCAAGGGAAGGGGCCTGACGGACATATTTCGAGATATTTCTTCTTCTTGTTGTTCTTCTTCTGCACAGCTAAGCTGGAAGTGGCATTTGCGGCTCGCACTAGTGCAGAGTTATCTCAAAGAAAGGGGCCACGGTGTTTCTGTATCTCTATTATGTTGGTGCGGCTTCGGAACTTTTAAATATCTCGATATATCTCGAAAACTACGCTTCTGATCAAAAAATATCATAGAACATAAATTGTAGGAAAGATAATTCTCTGCAAAAAACGTCTCTTAACATTTTGCCATAGCTCGCTTCGTTTCCGAGATATTTGCAGATTCAGCTCAAAGGAACGGGCCTGACGGACATATTTCGAGATACTTCTTCTTCTTGTTGTTCTTCTTCTGCACAGCTAAACTGGAAGTGGCATTTCCAGCTCGCAATAGTGCAGAGTTATCTCAAAGAGAGGGGCCACGGTGTTTCTGTATCTCTATTATGTTGGTGCGGCTTCGGAACTTTTAAATATCTTGATATATCTCGAGAACTACGCATCTGATCAAAAAATATCATAGAAGATAAAAAGTAGGAAACTTAATTCTCTACAAAAAAGGTCTGTTAACATTTTGCCATAGCTCGCTTCGTTTCCGAGATATTTGCAGATATATATCAAGGGAAGGGGCCTGACGGACATATTTCGAGATATTTCTTCTTCTTGTTGTTCTTCTTCTGCACAGCTAAGCTGGAAGTGGCATTTACAGCTCGCAATAGTGCAGAGTTATCTCAAAGAAAGGGGCCACGGTGTTTCTGTATCTCTATTATGTTGGTGCGGCTTCGGAACTTTTAAATATCTTGATATATCTCGAGAACTACGCATCTGATCAAAAAATATCATAGAACATAAAAAGTAGGAAACTTAATTCTCTACAAAAAAGGTCTCTTCACATTTTGCCATAGCTCGCTTGGTTTCCGAGATATTTGCAGATTTATCTCAAGGGAAGGGGCCTGACGGACATATTTCGAGATATTTCTTCTTCTTGTTGTTCTTCTTCTGCACAGCTAAGCTGGAAGTGGCATTTGCGGCTCGCACTAGTGCAGAGTCATCTCAAAGAAAGGGGCCACGGTGTTTCTGTATCTCTATTATGTTGGTGCGGCTTCGGAACTTTTAAATATCTTGATATATCTCGAGAACTACGCATCTGATCAAAAAATATCATAGAACATAAAAAGTAGGAAACTTAATTCTCTACAAAAAAGGTCTCTTAACATTTTGCCATAGGTCGCTTCGTTTCCGAGATATTTGCAGATTTATCTCAAGGGAAGGGGCCTAACGGACATATTTCGAGATATTTCTTCTTCTTGTTGTCCTTCTTCTGCACAGCTAAACTGGAAGTGGCATTTCCAGCTCGCAATAGTGCAGAGTTATCTCAAAGAGAGGGGCCACGGTGTTTCTGTATCTCTATTATGTTGGTGCGGCTTCGGAACTTTTAAATATCTTGATATATCTCGAGAACTACGCATCTGATCAAAAAATATCATAGAAGATAAAAAGTAGGAAACTTAATTCTCTACAAAAAAGGTCTGTTAACATTTTGCCATAGCTCGCTTCGTTTCCGAGATATTTGCAGATATATCTCAAGGGAAGGGGCCTGACGGACATATTTCGAGATATTTCTCCTTCTTGTTGTTCTTCTTCTGCACAGCTAAGCTGGAAGTGGCATTTACAGCTCGCAATAGTGCAGAGTTATCTCAAAGAAAGGGGCCACGGTGTTTCTGTATCTCTATTATGTTGGTGCGGCTTCGGAACTTTTAAATATCTTGATATATCTCGAGAACTACGCATCTGATCAAAAAATATCATAGAACATAAAAAGTAGGAAACTTAATTCTCTACAAAAAAGGTCTCTTAACATTTTGCCATAGCTCGCTTGGTTTCCGAGATATTTGCAGATTTATCTCAAGGGAAGGGGCCTGACGGACATATTTCGAGATATTTCTTCTTCTTGTTGTTGTTCTTCTGCACAGCTAAGCTGGAAGTGGCATGTGCGGCTCGCACTAGTGCAGAGTTATCTCAAAGAGAGGGGCCACGGTGTTTCTGTATCTCTATTATGTTGGTGCGGCTTCGGAACTTTTAAATATCTCGATATATCTCGAAAACTACGCTTCTGATCAAAAAATATCATAGAACATAAATTGTAGGAAAGATAATTCTCTACAAAAAACGTCTCTTAATATTTTGCCATAGCTCGCTTCGTTTCCGAGATATTTGCAGATTCAGCTCAAAGGAACGGGCCTGACGGACATATTTCGAGATACTTCTTCTTCTTGTTGTTCTTCCTCTGCACAGCTAAGCTGGAAGTGGCATTTGCAGCTCGCAATAGTGCAGAGTTATCTCAAAGAAAGGGGCCACGGTGTTTCTGTATCTCTATTATGTTGGTGCTTCTTCGGAACTTTTAAATATCTTGATATATCTCGAGAACTACGCATCTGATCAAAAAATATCATACAACATAAAAAGTAGGAAACTTAATTCTCTACAAAAAAGGTCTCTTAACATTTTGCCATAGCTCGCTTTGTTTCCGAGATATTTGCAGATTTATCTCAAGGAAGGGGCCTGACGGACATATTTCGAGATATTTCTTCTTCTTGTTGTTCTTCTTCTGCACAGCTAAGCTGGAAGTGGCATTTGCGGCTCGCACTAGTGCAGAGTTATCTCAAAGAAAGGGGCCACGGTGTTTCTGTATCCCTATTATATTGGTGCGGCTTCGGAACTTTTAAATATCTCGATATATCTCGAAAACTACGCTTCGGATCAAAAAATATCATAGAACATACATAGTAGGAAACATAATTCTCTACAAAAAACGTCTCTTAACATTTTGCCATAGCTCGCTTCGTTTCCGAGATATGTGCAGATTTATCTGAAGGGAAGGGGCCTGACGGACATATTTCGAGATATTTCTTCTTCTTGTTGTTCTTCTTCTGCACAGCTAAGCTGGAAGTGGCATTTGCGGCTCGCACTAGTGCAGAGTTATCTCAAAGAAAGGGGCCACGGTGTTTCTGTATCTCTATTACGTTGGTGCGGCTTCGGAACTTTTAAATATCTCGATGTATCTCGAAAACTACGCTTCTGATCAAAAAATATCATAGAACATAAATTGTAGGAAACATAATTCTCTATAAAAAACGTCTCTTAACATTTTGCCATAGCTCGCTTCGTTTCCGAGATATTTGCAGATTCATCTCAAAGGAACTGGCCTGACGGACATATTTCGAGATATTTCTTCTTCTTGTTGTTCTTCCTCTGCACAGCTAAGCTGGAAGTGGCATTTGCAGCTCGCAATAGTGCAGAGTTATCTCAAAGAAAGGGGCCACGGCGTTTCTGTATCTCTATTATGTTGGTGCGGCTTCGGAACTTTTAAATATCTTGATATATCTCGAGAACTACGCATCTGATCAAAAAATATCATAGAACATGAAAAGTAGGAAACTTAATTCTCTACAAAAAAGTCTCTTAACATTTTGCCATAGGTCGCTTCGTTTCCGAGATATTTGCAGATTTATCTCAAGGGAAGGGGCCTAACGGACATATTTCGAGATATTTCTTCTTCTTGTTGTCCTTCTTCTGCACAGCTAAACTGGAAGTGGCATTTCCAGCTCGCAATAGTGCAGAGTTATCTCAAAGAGAGGGGCCACGGTGTTTCTGTATCTCTATTATGTTGGTGCGGCTTCGGAACTTTTAAATATCTCGATATATCTCGAAAACTACGCTTCGGATCAAAAAATATCATAGAACATAAATAGTAGGAAACATAATTCCCTACAAAAAACGTCTCTTAACATTTTGCCATAGCTCGCTTCGTTTCCGAGATATGTGCAGATTTATCTCAAGGGAAGGGGCCTGACGGACATATTTCGAGATATTTCTTCTTCTTGTTGTGCTTCTTCTGCACAGCTAAGCTGGAAGTGGCATTTGCGGCTCGCACTAGTGCAGAGTTATCTCAACGAAAGGGGCCACGGTGTTTCTGTATCTCTATTATGTTGGTGCGGCTTCGGAACTTTTAAATATCTTGATATATCTCGAGAACTACGCATCTGATCAAAAAATATCATAGAACATAAAAAGTAGGAAACTTAATTCTCTACAAAAAAGGTCTCTTAACATTTTGCCATAGGTCGCTTCGTTTCCGAGATATTTGCAGATTTATCTCAAGGGAAGGGGCCTAACGGACATATTTCGAGATATTTCTTCTTCTTGTTGTCCTTCTTCTGCACAGCTAAACTGGAAGTGGCATTTCCAGCTCGCAATAGTGCAGAGTTATCTCAAAGAGAGGGGCCACGGTGTTTCTGTATCTCTATTATGTTGGTGCGGCTTCGGAACTTTTAAATATCTTGATATATCTCGAGAACTACGCATCTGATCAAAAAATATCATAGAAGATAAAAAGTAGGAAACTTAATTCTCTACAAAAAAGGTCTGTTAACATTTTGCCATAGCTCGCTTCGTTTCCGAGATATTTGCAGATATATCTCAAGGGAAGGGGCCTGACGGACATATTTCGAGATATTTCTCCTTCTTGTTGTTCTTCTTCTGCACAGCTAAGCTGGAAGTGGCATTTACAGCTCGCAATAGTGCAGAGTTATCTCAAAGAAAGGGGCCACGGTGTTTCTGTATCTCTATTATGTTGGTGCGGCTTCGGAACTTTTAAATATCTTGATATATCTCGAGAACTACGCATCTGATCAAAAAATATCATAGAACATAAAAAGTAGGAAACTTAATTCTCTACAAAAAAGGTCTCTTAACATTTTGCCATAGCTCGCTTGGTTTCCGAGATATTTGCAGATTTATCTCAAGGGAAGGGGCCTGACGGACATATTTCGAGATATTTCTGCTTCTTGTTGTTGTTCTTCTGCACAGCTAAGCTGGAAGTGGCATGTGCGGCTCGCACTAGTGCAGAGTTATCTCAAAGAGAGGGGCCACGGTGTTTCTGTATCTCTATTATGTTGATGCGGCTTCGGAACTTTTAAATATCTCGATATATCTCGAAAACTACGCTTCTGATCAAAAAATATCATAGAACATAAATTGTAGGAAACATAATTCTCTACAAAAAACGTCTCTTAACATTTTGCCATAGCTCGCTTCGTTTCCGAGATATTTGCAGATTCAGCTCAAAGGAACGGGCCTGACGGACATATTTCGAGATACTTCTTCTTCTTGTTGTTCTTCTTCTGCACAGCTAAGCTGGAAGTGGCATTTGCAGCTCGCACTAGTGCAGAGTTATCTCAAAGAAAGGGGCCACGGTGTTTCTGTATCTCTATTATGTTGGTGCGGCTTCGGAACTTTTAAATATCTTGATATATCTCGAGAACTACGCATCTGATCAAAAAATATCATAGAACATAAAAAGTAGGAAACTTAATTCTCTACAAAAAAGGTCTCTTAACATTTTGCGATAGGTCGCTTCGTTTCAGAGATATTTGCAGATTTATCTCAAGGGAAGGGGCCTAACGGACATATTTCGAGATATTTCTTCTTCTTGTTGTCCTTCTTCTGCACAGCTAAACTGGAAGTGGCATTTCCAGCTCGCAATAGTGCAGAGTTATCTCAAAGAAAGGGGCCACGGTGTTTCTGTATCTGTATTATGTTGGTGCGGCTTCGGAACTTTTAAATATCTTGATATATCTCGAGAACTACGCGTCTGATAAAACAATATCATAGAACATAAAAAGTAGGAAACATAATTCTCTACAAAAAACGTCTCTTAACATTTTGCCATAGCTCGCTTCGTTTCCGAGATATTTGCAGATTCAGCTCAAAGGAACTGGCCTGACGGACATATTTCGAGATATTTCTTCTTCTTGTTGTTCTCCTTCTGCACAGCTAAGCTGGAAGTGGCATTTGCGGCTCGCACTAGTGCACAGTTATCTCAAAGAAAGGGGCCACGGTGTTTCTCTATCTCTATTATGTTGGTGCGGCTTCGGAACTTTTAAATATCTTGATATATCTCGAGAACTACGCATCTGATCAAAAAATATCATAGAACATAAAAAGTAGGAAACTTAATTCTCTACAAAAAAGGTCTCTTAACATTTTGCCATAGCTCGCTTGGTTTCCGAGATATTTGCAGATTTATCTCAAGGGAAGGGGCCTGACGGACATATTTCGAGATATTTCTTCTTCTTGTTGTTCTTCTTCTGCACAGCTAAGCTGGAAGTGGCATTTGCGGCTCGCACTAGTGCAGAGTTATCTCAAAGAAAGGGGCCACGGTGTTTCTGTATCTCTATTATGTTGGTGCGGCTTCGGAACTTTTAAATATCTCGATATATCTCGAAAACTACGCTTCTGATCAAAAAATATCATAGAACATAAATTGTAGGAAAGATAATTCTCTGCAAAAAACGTCTCTTAACATTTTGCCATAGCTCGCTTCGTTTCCGAGATATTTGCAGATTCAGCTCAAAGGAACGGGCCTGACGGACATATTTCGAGATACTTCTTCTTCTTGTTGTTCTTCTTCTGCACAGCTAAACTGGAAGTGGCATTTCCAGCTCGCAATAGTGCAGAGTTATCTCAAAGAGAGGGGCCACGGTGTTTCTGTATCTCTATTATGTTGGTGCGGCTTCGGAACTTTTAAATATCTTGATATATCTCGAGAACTACGCATCTGATCAAAAAATATCATAGAAGATAAAAAGTAGGAAACTTAATTCTCTACAAAAAAGGTCTGTTAATATTTTGCCATAGCTCGCTTCGTTTCCGAGATATTTGCAGATATATCTCAAGGGAAGGGGCCTGACGGACATATTTCGAGATATTTCTTCTTCTTGTTGTTCTTCTTCTGCACAGCTAAGCTGGAAGTGGCATTTACAGCTCGCAATAGTGCAGAGTTATCTCAAAGAAAGGGGCCACGGTGTTTCTGTATCTCTATTATGTTGGTGCGGCTTCGGAACTTTTAAATATCTTGATATATCTCGAGAACTACGCATCTGATCAAAAAATATCATAGAACATAAAAAGTAGGAAACTTAATTCTCTACAAAAAAGGTCTCTTCACATTTTGCCATAGCTCGCTTGGTTTCCGAGATATTTGCAGATTTATCTCAAGGGAAGGGGCCTGACGGACATATTTCGAGATATTTCTTCTTCTTGTTGTTCTTCTTCTGCACAGCTAAGCTGGAAGTGGCATTTGCGGCTCGCACTAGTGCAGAGTCATCTCAAAGAAAGGGGCCACGGTGTTTCTGTATCTCTATTATGTTGGTGCGGCTTCGGAACTTTTAAATATCTTGATATATCTCGAGAACTACGCATCTGATCAAAAAATATCATAGAACATAAAAAGTAGGAAACTTAATTCTCTACAAAAAAGGTCTCTTAACATTTTGCCATAGGTCGCTTCGTTTCCGAGATATTTGCAGATTTATCTCAAGGGAAGGGGCCTAACGGACATATTTCGAGATATTTCTTCTTCTTGTTGTTGTTCTTCTGCACAGCTAAACTGGAAGTGGCATTTCCAGCTCGCAATAGTGCAGAGTTATCTCAAAGAGAGGGGCCACGGTGTTTCTGTATCTCTATTATGTTGGTGCGGCTTCGGAACTTTTAAATATCTTGATATATCTCGAGAACTACGCATCTGATCAAAAAATATCATAGAAGATAAAAAGTAGGAAACTTAATTCTCTACAAAAAAGGTCTGTTAACATTTTGCCATAGCTCGCTTCGTTTCCGAGATATTTGCAGATATATCTCAAGGGAAGGGGCCTGACGGACATATTTCGAGATATTTCTCCTTCTTGTTGTTCTTCTTCTGCACAGCTAAGCTGGAAGTGGCATTTACAGCTCGCAATAGTGCAGAGTTATCTCAAAGAAAGGGGCCACGGTGTTTCTGTATCTCTATTATGTTGGTGCGGCTTCGGAACTTTTAAATATCTTGATATATCTCGAGAACTACGCATCTGATCAAAAAATATCATAGAACATAAAAAGTAGGAAACTTAATTCTCTACAAAAAAGGTCTCTTAACATTTTGCCATAGCTCGCTTGGTTTCCGAGATATTTGCAGATTTATCTCAAGGGAAGGGGCCTGACGGACATATTTCGAGATATTTCTTCTTCTTGTTGTTGTTCTTCTGCACAGCTAAGCTGGAAGTGGCATGTGCGGCTCGCACTAGTGCAGAGTTATCTCAAAGAGAGGGGCCACGGTGTTTCTGTATCTCTATTATGTTGGTGCGGCTTCGGAACTTTTAAATATCTCGATATATCTCGAAAACTACGCTTCTGATCAAAAAATATCATAGAACATAAATTGTAGGAAAGATAATTCTCTGCAAAAAACGTCTCTTAACATTTTGCCATAGCTCGCTTCGTTTCCGAGATATTTGCAGATTCAGCTCAAAGGAACGGGCCTGACGGACATATTTCGAGATACTTCTTCTTCTTGTTGTTCTTCTTCTGCACAGCTAAACTGGAAGTGGCATTTCCAGCTCGCAATAGTGCAGAGTTATCTCAAAGAGAGGGGCCACGGTGTTTCTGTATCTCTATTATGTTGGTGCGGCTTCGGAACTTTTAAATATCTTGATATATCTCGAGAACTACGCATCTGATCAAAAAATATCATAGAAGATAAAAAGTAGGAAACTTAATTCTCTACAAAAAAGGTCTGTTAATATTTTGCCATAGCTCGCTTCGTTTCCGAGATATTTGCAGATATATCTCAAGGGAAGGGGCCTGACGGACATATTTCGAGATATTTCTTCTTCTTGTTGTTCTTCTTCTGCACAGCTAAGCTGGAAGTGGCATTTACAGCTCGCAATAGTGCAGAGTTATCTCAAAGAAAGGGGCCACGGTGTTTCTGTATCTCTATTATGTTGGTGCGGCTTCGGAACTTTTAAATATCTTGATATATCTCGAGAACTACGCATCTGATCAAAAAATATCATAGAACATAAAAAGTAGGAAACTTAATTCTCTACAAAAAAGGTCTCTTCACATTTTGCCATAGCTCGCTTGGTTTCCGAGATATTTGCAGATTTATCTCAAGGGAAGGGGCCTGACGGACATATTTCGAGATATTTCTTCTTCTTGTTGTTCTTCTTCTGCACAGCTAAGCTGGAAGTGGCATTTGCGGCTCGCACTAGTGCAGAGTCATCTCAAAGAAAGGGGCCACGGTGTTTCTGTATCTCTATTATGTTGGTGCGGCTTCGGAACTTTTAAATATCTTGATATATCTCGAGAACTACGCATCTGATCAAAAAATATCATAGAACATAAAAAGTAGGAAACTTAATTCTCTACAAAAAAGGTCTCTTAACATTTTGCCATAGGTCGCTTCGTTTCCGAGATATTTGCAGATTTATCTCAAGGGAAGGGGCCTAACGGACATATTTCGAGATATTTCTTCTTCTTGTTGTCCTTCTTCTGCACAGCTAAACTGGAAGTGGCATTTCCAGCTCGCAATAGTGCAGAGTTATCTCAAAGAGAGGGGCCACGGTGTTTCTGTATCTCTATTATGTTGGTGCGGCTTCGGAACTTTTAAATATCTTGATATATCTCGAGAACTACGCATCTGATCAAAAAATATCATAGAAGATAAAAAGTAGGAAACTTAATTCTCTACAAAAAAGGTCTGTTAACATTTTGCCATAGCTCGCTTCGTTTCCGAGATATTTGCAGATATATCTCAAGGGAAGGGGCCTGACGGACATATTTCGAGATATTTCTCCTTCTTGTTGTTCTTCTTCTGCACAGCTAAGCTGGAAGTGGCATTTACAGCTCGCAATAGTGCAGAGTTATCTCAAAGAAAGGGGCCACGGTGTTTCTGTATCTCTATTATGTTGGTGCGGCTTCGGAACTTTTAAATATCTTGATATATCTCGAGAACTACGCATCTGATCAAAAAATATCATAGAACATAAAAAGTAGGAAACTTAATTCTCTACAAAAAAGGTCTCTTAACATTTTGCCATAGCTCGCTTGGTTTCCGAGATATTTGCAGATTTATCTCAAGGGAAGGGGCCTGACGGACATATTTCGAGATATTTCTTCTTCTTGTTGTTGTTCTTCTGCACAGCTAAGCTGGAAGTGGCATGTGCGGCTCGCACTAGTGCAGAGTTATCTCAAAGAGAGGGGCCACGGTGTTTCTGTATCTCTATTATGTTGGTGCGGCTTCGGAACTTTTAAATATCTCGATATATCTCGAAAACTACGCTTCTGATCAAAAAATATCATAGAACATAAATTGTAGGAAAGATAATTCTCTACAAAAAACGTCTCTTAATATTTTGCCATAGCTCGCTTCGTTTCCGAGATATTTGCAGATTCAGCTCAAAGGAACGGGCCTGACGGACATATTTCGAGATACTTCTTCTTCTTGTTGTTCTTCCTCTGCACAGCTAAGCTGGAAGTGGCATTTGCAGCTCGCAATAGTGCAGAGTTATCTCAAAGAAAGGGGCCACGGTGTTTCTGTATCTCTATTATGTTGGTGCTTCTTCGGAACTTTTAAATATCTTGATATATCTCGAGAACTACGCATCTGATCAAAAAATATCATACAACATAAAAAGTAGGAAACTTAATTCTCTACAAAAAAGGTCTCTTAACATTTTGCCATAGCTCGCTTTGTTTCCGAGATATTTGCAGATTTATCTCAAGGAAGGGGCCTGACGGACATATTTCGAGATATTTCTTCTTCTTGTTGTTCTTCTTCTGCACAGCTAAGCTGGAAGTGGCATTTGCGGCTCGCACTAGTGCAGAGTTATCTCAAAGAAAGGGGCCACGGTGTTTCTGTATCCCTATTATATTGGTGCGGCTTCGGAACTTTTAAATATCTCGATATATCTCGAAAACTACGCTTCGGATCAAAAAATATCATAGAACATACATAGTAGGAAACATAATTCTCTACAAAAAACGTCTCTTAACATTTTGCCATACCTCGCTTCGTTTCCGAGATATGTGCAGATTTATCTGAAGGGAAGGGGCCTGACGGACATATTTCGAGATATTTCTTCTTCTTGTTGTTCTTCTTCTGCACAGCTAAGCTGGAAGTGGCATTTGCGGCTCGCACTAGTGCAGAGTTATCTCAAAGAAAGGGGCCACGGTGTTTCTGTATCTCTATTACGTTGGTGCGGCTTCGGAACTTTTAAATATCTCGATGTATCTCGAAAACTACGCTTCTGATCAAAAAATATCATAGAACATAAATTGTAGGAAACATAATTCTCTATAAAAAACGTCTCTTAACATTTTGCCATAGCTCGCTTCGTTTCCGAGATATTTGCAGATTCATCTCAAAGGAACTGGCCTGACGGACATATTTCGAGATATTTCTTCTTCTTGTTGTTCTTCCTCTGCACAGCTAAGCTGGAAGTGGCATTTGCAGCTCGCAATAGTGCAGAGTTATCTCAAAGAAAGGGGCCACGGCGTTTCTGTATCTCTATTATGTTGGTGCGGCTTCGGAACTTTTAAATATCTTGATATATCTCGAGAACTACGCATCTGATCAAAAAATATCATAGAACATGAAAAGTAGGAAACTTAATTCTCTACAAAAAAGTCTCTTAACATTTTGCCATAGGTCGCTTCGTTTCCGAGATATTTGCAGATTTATCTCAAGGGAAGGGGCCTAACGGACATATTTCGAGATATTTCTTCTTCTTGTTGTCCTTCTTCTGCACAGCTAAACTGGAAGTGGCATTTCCAGCTCGCAATAGTGCAGAGTTATCTCAAAGAGAGGGGCCACGGTGTTTCTGTATCTCTATTATGTTGGTGCGGCTTCGGAACTTTTAAATATCTCGATATATCTCGAAAACTACGCTTCGGATCAAAAAATATCATAGAACATAAATAGTAGGAAACATAATTCCCTACAAAAAACGTCTCTTAACATTTTGCCATAGCTCGCTTCGTTTCCGAGATATGTGCAGATTTATCTCAAGGGAAGGGGCCTGACGGACATATTTCGAGATATTTCTTCTTCTTGTTGTGCTTCTTCTGCACAGCTAAGCTGGAAGTGGCATTTGCGGCTCGCACTAGTGCAGAGTTATCTCAACGAAAGGGGCCACGGTGTTTCTGTATCTCTATTATGTTGGTGCGGCTTCGGAACTTTTAAATATCTTGATATATCTCGAGAACTACGCATCTGATCAAAAAATATCATAGAACATAAAAAGTAGGAAACTTAATTCCCTACAAAAAAGGTCTCTTAACATTTTGCCATAGGTCGCTTCGTTTCCGAGATATTTGCAGATTTATCTCAAGGGAAGGGGCCTAACGGACATATTTCGAGATATTTCTTCTTCTTGTTGTCCTTCTTCTGCACAGCTAAACTGGAAGTGGCATTTCCAGCTCGCAATAGTGCAGAGTTATCTCAAAGAGAGGGGCCACGGTGTTTCTGTATCTCTATTATGTTGGTGCGGCTTCGGAACTTTTAAATATCTTGATATATCTCGAGAACTACGCATCTGATCAAAAAATATCATAGAAGATAAAAAGTAGGAAACTTAATTCTCTACAAAAAAGGTCCGTTAACATTTTGCCATAGCTCGCTTCGTTTCCGAGATATTTGCAGATATATCTCAAGGGAAGGGGCCTGACGGACATATTTCGAGATATTTCTCCTTCTTGTTGTTCTTCTTCTGCACAGCTAAGCTGGAAGTGGCATTTACAGCTCGCAATAGTGCAGAGTTATCTCAAAGAAAGGGGCCACGGTGTTTCTGTATCTCTATTATGTTGGTGCGGCTTCGGAACTTTTAAATATCTTGATATATCTCGAGAACTACGCATCTGATCAAAAAATATCATAGAACATAAAAAGTAGGAAACTTAATTCTCTACAAAAAAGTTCTCTTAACATTTTGCCATAGCTCGCTTGGTTTCCGAGATATTTGCAGATTTATCTCAAGGGAAGGGGCCTGACGGACATATTTCGAGATATTTCTTCTTCTTGTTGTTGTTCTTCTGCACAGCTAAGCTGGAAGTGGCATGTGCGGCTCGCACTAGTGCAGAGTTATCTCAAAGAGAGGGGCCACGGTGTTTCTGTATCTCTATTATGTTGGTGCGGCTTCGGAACTTTTAAATATCTCGATATATCTCGAAAACTACGCTTCTGATCAAAAAATATCATAGAACATAAATTGTAGGAAAGATAATTCTCTACAAAAAACGTCTCTTAATATTTTGCCATAGCTCGCTTCGTTTCCGAGATATTTGCAGATTCAGCTCAAAGGAACGGGCCTGACGGACATATTTCGAGATACTTCTTCTTCTTGTTGTTCTTCCTCTGCACAGCTAAGCTGGAAGTGGCATTTGCAGCTCGCAATAGTGCAGAGTTATCTCAAAGAAAGGGGCCACGGTGTTTCTGTATCTCTATTATGTTGGTGCTTCTTCGGAACTTTTAAATATCTTGATATATCTCGAGAACTACGCATCTGATCAAAAAATATCATACAACATAAAAAGTAGGAAACTTAATTCTCTACAAAAAAGGTCTCTTAACATTTTGCCATAGCTCGCTTTGTTTCCGAGATATTTGCAGATTTATCTCAAGGAAGGGGCCTGACGGACATATTTCGAGATATTTCTTCTTCTTGTTGTTCTTCTTCTGCACAGCTAAGCTGGAAGTGGCATTTGCGGCTCGCACTAGTGCAGAGTTATCTCAAAGAAAGGGGCCACGGTGTTTCTGTATCCCTATTATATTGGTGCGGCTTCGGAACTTTTAAATATCTCGATATATCTCGAAAACTACGCTTCGGATCAAAAAATATCATAGAACATACATAGTAGGAAACATAATTCTCTACAAAAAACGTCTCTTAACATTTTGCCATAGCTCGCTTCGTTTCCGAGATATGTGCAGATTTATCTGAAGGGAAGGGGCCTGACGGACATATTTCGAGATATTTCTTCTTCTTGTTGTTCTTCTTCTGCACAGCTAAGCTGGAAGTGGCATTTGCGGCTCGCACTAGTGCAGAGTTATCTCAAAGAAAGGGGCCACGGTGTTTCTGTATCTCTATTACGTTGGTGCGGCTTCGGAACTTTTAAATATCTCGATGTATCTCGAAAACTACGCTTCTGATCAAAAAATATCATAGAACATAAATTGTAGGAAACATAATTCTCTATAAAAAACGTCTCTTAACATTTTGCCATAGCTCGCTTCGTTTCCGAGATATTTGCAGATTCATCTCAAAGGAACTGGCCTGACGGACATATTTCGAGCTATTTCTTCTTCTTGTTGTTCTTCCTCTGCACTGCTAAGCTGGAAGTGGCATTTGCAGCTCGCAATAGTGCAGAGTTATCTCAAAGAAAGGGGCCACGGCGTTTCTGTATCTCTATTATGTTGGTGCGGCTTCGGAACTTTTAAATATCTTGATATATCTCGAGAACTACGCATCTGATCAAAAAATATCATAGAACATGAAAAGTAGGAAACTTAATTCTCTACAAAAAAGTCTCTTAACATTTTGCCATAGGTCGCTTCGTTTCCGAGATATTTGCAGATTTATCTCAAGGGAAGGGGCCTAACGGACATATTTCGAGATATTTCTTCTTCTTGTTGTCCTTCTTCTGCACAGCTAAACTGGAAGTGGCATTTCCAGCTCGCAATAGTGCAGAGTTATCTCAAAGAGAGGGGCCACGGTGTTTCTGTATCTCTATTATGTTGGTGCGGCTTCGGAACTTTTAAATATCTCGATATATCTCGAAAACTACGCTTCGGATCAAAAAATATCATAGAACATAAATAGTAGGAAACATAATTCCCTACAAAAAACGTCTCTTAACATTTTGCCATAGCTCGCTTCGTTTCCGAGATATGTGCAGATTTATCTCAAGGGAAGGGGCCTGACGGACATATTTCGAGATATTTCTTCTTCTTGTTGTGCTTCTTCTGCACAGCTAAGCTGGAAGTGGCATTTGCGGCTCGCACTAGTGCAGAGTTATCTCAACGAAAGGGGCCACGGTGTTTCTGTATCTCTATTATGTTGGTGCGGCTTCGGAACTTTTAAATATCTCGATATATCTCGAAAACTACGCTTCTGATCAAAAAATATCATAGAACATAAATTGTAGGAAACATAATTCTCTACAAAAAAGGTCTCTCAACATTTTGCCATAGCTCGCTTCGTTTCCGAGATATTTGTAGATATATCTCAAGGGAAGGGGCCTGACGGACATATTTCGAGATATTTCTTCTTCTTGTTGTTCTTCTTCTGCACAGCTAAGCTGGAAGTGGCATTTACAGCTCGCAATAGTGCAGAGTTATCTCAAAGAAAGGGGCCACGGTGTTTCTGTATCTCTATTATGTTGGTGCGGCTTCGGAACTTTTAAATATCTTGATATATCTCGAGAACTACGCATCTGATCAAAAAATATCATAGAACATAAAAAGTAGGAAACTTAATTCTCTACAAAAAAGGTCTCTTAACATTTTGCCATAGCTCTCTTCGTTTCCGAGATATTTGCAGATTTATCTCAAGGGAAGGGGCCTGACGGACATATTTCGAGATATTTCTTCTTCTTGTTGTTCTTCTTCTGCACAGCTAAGCTGGAAGTGGCATTTGCGGCTCGCACTAGTGCAGAGTTATCTCAAAGAAAGGGGCCACGGTGTTTCTGTATCTCTATTATGTTGGTGCGGCTTCGGAACTTTTAAATATCTCGATGTATCTCGAAAACTACGCTTCTGATCAAAAAATATCATAGAACATAAATTGTAGGAAACATAATTCTCTATAAAAAACGTCACTTAACATTTTGCCATAGCTCGCTTCGTTTCCGAGATATTTGCAGATTCATCTCAAAGGAACTGGCCTGACGGACATATTTCGAGATATTTCTTCTTCTTGTTGTTCTTCCTCTGCACAGCTAAGCTGGAAGTGGCATTTGCAGCTCGCAATAGTGCAGAGTTATCTCAAAGAAAGGGGCCACGGCGTTTCTGTATCTCTATTATGTTGGTGCGGCTTCGGAACTTTTAAATATCTTGATATATCTCGAGAACTACGCATCTGATCAAAAAATATCATAGAACATAAAAAGTAGGAAACTTAATTCTCTACAAAAAAGGTCTCTTAACATTTTGCCATAGGTCGCTTCGTTTCCGCGATATTTGCAGATTTATCTCAAGGGAAGGGGCCTAACGGACATATTTCGAGATATTTCTTCTTCTTGTTGTCCTTCTTCTGCACAGCTAAACTGGAAGTGGCATTTCCAGCTCGCAATAGTGCAGAGTTATCTCAAAGAGAGGGGCCACGGTGTTTCTGTATCTCTATTATGTTGGTGCGGCTTCGGAACTTTTAAATATCTTGATATATCTCGAGAACTACGCATCTGATCAAAAAATATCATAGAAGGTAAAAAGTAGGAAACTTAATTCTCTACAAAAAAGGTCTCTTAACATTTTGCCATAGCTCGCTTCGTTTCCGAGATATTTGCAGATTTATCTCAAGGGAAGGGGCCTGACGGACATATTCCGAGATATTTCTTCTTCTTGTTGTTCTTCTTCTGCACAGCTAAGCTGGAAGTGGCATTTGCGGCTCGCACTAGTGCAGAGTTATCTCAACGAAAGGGGCCACGGTGTTTCTGTATCTCTATTATGTTGGTGCGGCTTCGGAACTTTTAAATATCTCGATATATCTCGAAAACTACGCTTCTGATCAAAAAATATCATAGAACATAAATTGTAGGAAACATAATTCTCTACAAAAAAGGTCTCTCAACATTTTGCCATAGCTCGCTTCGTTTCCGAGATATTTGCAGATATATCTCAAGGGAAGGGGCCTGACGGACATATTTCGAGATATTTCTTCTTCTTGTTGTTCTTCTTCTGCACAGCTAAGCTGGAAGTGGCATTTACAGCTCGCAATAGTGCAGAGTTATCTCAAAGAAAGGGGCCACGGTGTTTCTGTATCTCTATTATGTTGGTGCGTCTTCGGAACTTTTAAATATCTCGATATATCTCGAAAACTACGCTTCTGATCAAAAAATATCATAGAACATAAATTGTAGGAAACATAATTCTCTACAAAAAACGTCTCTCAACATTTTGCCATAGCTCGCTTCGTTTCCGAGATATTTGCAGATGCAGCTCAAAGGAACTGGCCTGACGGACATATTTCGAGATATTTCTTCTTCTTGTTGTTCTTCCTCTGCACAGCTAAGCTGGAAGTGGCATTTGCAGCTCGCAATAGTGCAGAGTTATCTCAAAGAAAGGGGCCACGGTGTTTCTGTATCTCTATTATGTTGGTGCGGCTTCGAAACTTTTAAATATCTTGATATATCTCGAGAACTACGCATCTGATCAAAAAATATCATAGAACATAAAAAGTAGGAAACTTAATTCTCTACAAAAAAGGTCTCTTAACATTTTGCCATAGCTCGCTTCGTTTCCGAGATATTTGCAGATTTATCTCAAGGGAAGGGGCCTGACGGACATATTTCGAGATATTTCTTCTTCTTGTTGTTCTTCTTCTGCACAGCTAAGCTGGAAGTGGCATTTGCGGCTCGCACTAGTGCAGAGTTATCTCAAAGAAAGGGGCCACGGTGTTTCTGTATCCCTATTATGTTGGTGCGGCTTCGGAACTTTTAAATATCTCGATATATCTCGAAAACTACGCTTCTGATCAAAAAATATCATAGAACATAAATTGTAGGAAACATAATTCTCTACAAAGAACGTCTCTTAACATTTTGCCATAGCTCGCTTCGTTTCCGAGATATTTGCCGATTCAGCTCAAAGGAACTGGCCTGACGGACATATTTCGAGATATTTCTTCTTCTTGTTGTTCTTCCTCTGCACAGCTAAGCTGGAAGTGGCATTTGCAGCTCGCAATAGTGCAGAGTTATCTCAAAGAAAGGGGCCACGGTGTTTCTGTATCCCTATTATTTTGGTGCGGCTTCTGAACTTTTAAATATCTCGATATATCTCGAAAACTACGCTTCTGACCAAAAAATATCATAGAACATAAATTGTAGGAAACATAATTCTCTACAAAAAAGGTCTCTTAACATTTTACCATAGCTCGCTTCGTTTCCGAGATATTTGCAGATTCAGCTCAAAGGAACTGGCCTGACGGACATATTTCGAGATATTTCTTCTTCTTGTTGTTCTTCCTCTGCACAGCTAAGCTGGAAGTGGCATTTGCGGCTCGCACTAGTGCAGAGTTATCTCAAAGAAAGGGGCCACGGTGTTTCTGTATCTCTATTACGTTGGTGCGGCTTCGGAACTTTTAAATATCTCGATGTATCTCGAAAACTACGCTTCTGATCAAAAAATATCATAGAACATAAATTGTAGGAAACATAATTCTCTATAAAAAACGTCTCTTAACATTTTGCCATAGCTCGCTTCGTTTCCGAGATATTTGCAGATTCATCTCAAAGGAACTGGCCTGACGGACATATTTCGAGATATTTCTTCTTCTTGTTGTTCTTCCTCTGCACAGCTAAGCTGGAAGTGGCATTTGCAGCTCGCAATAGTGCAGAGTTATCTCAAAGAAAGGGGCCACGGCGTTTCTGTATCTCTATTATGTTGGTGCGGCTTCGGAACTTTTAAATATCTTGATATATCTCGAGAACTACGCATCTGATCAAAAAATATCATAGAACATGAAAAGTAGGAAACTTAATTCTCTACAAAAAAGGTCTCTTAACATTTTGCCATAGGTCGCTTCGTTTCCGAGATATTTGCAGATTTATCTCAAGGGAAGGGGCCTAACGGACATATTTCGAGATATTTCTTCTTCTTGTTGTCCTTCTTCTGCACAGCTAAACTGGAAGTGGCATTTCCAGCTCGCAATAGTGCAGAGTTATCTCAAAGAGAGGGGCCACGGTGTTTCTGTATCTCTATTATGTTGGTGCGGCTTCGGAACTTTTAAATATCTCGATATATCTCGAAAACTACGCTTCGGATCAAAAAATATCATAGAACATAAATAGTAGGAAACATAATTCCCTACAAAAAACGTCTCTTAACATTTTGCCATAGCTCGCTTCGTTTCCGAGATATGTGCAGATTTATCTCAAGGGAAGGGGCCTGACGGACATATTTCGAGATATTTCTTCTTCTTGTTGTTCTTCTTCTGCACAGCTAAGCTGGAAGTGGCATTTGCGGCTCGCACTAGTGCAGAGTTATCTCAACGAAAGGGGCCACGGTGTTTCTGTATCTCTATTATGTTGGTGCGGCTTCGGAACTTTTAAATATCTCGATATATCTCGAAAACTACGCTTCTGATCAAAAAATATCATAGAACATAAATTGTAGGAAACATAATTCTCTACAAAAAAGGTCTCTCAACATTTTGCCATAGCTCGCTTCGTTTCCGAGATATTTGTAGATATATCTCAAGGGAAGGGGCCTGACGGACATATTTCGAGATATTTCTTCTTCTTGTTGTTCTTCTTCTGCACAGCTAAGCTGGAAGTGGCATCTGCAGCTCGCAATAGTGCAGAGTTATCTCAAAGAAAGGGGCCACGGCGTTTCTGTATCTCTATTATGTTGGTGCGGCTTCGGAACTTTTAAATATCTTGATATATCTCGAGAACTACGCATCTGATCAAAAAATATCATAGAACATGAAAAGTAGGAAACTTAATTCTCTACAAAAAAGGTCTCTTAACATTTTGCCATAGCTCGCTTCGTTTCCGAGATATTTGCAGATATATCTCAAGGGAAGGGGCCTGACGGACATATTTCGAGATATTTCTTCTTCTTGTTGTTCTTCTTCTGCACAGCTAAACTGGAAGTGGCATTTCCAGCTCGCAATAGTGCAGAGTTATCTCAAAGAGAGGGGCCACGGTGTTTCTGTATCTCTATTATGTTGGTGCGGCTTCGGAACTTTTAAATATCTTGATATATCTCGAGAACTACGCATCTGATCAAAAAATATCATAGAAGATAAAAAGTAGGAAACTTAATTCTCTACAAAAAAGGTCTCTTAACATTTTGCCATAGCTCGCTTCGTTTCCGAGATATTTGCAGATTTATCTCAAGGGAAGGGGCCTGACGGACATATTTCGAGATATTTCTTCTTCTTGTTGTTCTTCCTCTGCACAGCTAAGCTGGAAGTGGCATTTGCGGCTCGCACTAGTGCAGAGTTATCTCAAAGAAAGGGGCCACGGTGTTTCTGTATCCCTATTATGTTGGTGCGGCTTCGGAACTTTTAAATATCTCGATATATCTCGAAAACTACGCTTCTGATCAAAAAATATCATAGAACATAAATTGTAGGAAACATAATTCTCTACAAAGAACGTCTCTTAACATTTTGCCATAGCTCGCTTCGTTTCCGAGATATTTGCAGATTCAGCTCAAAGGAACAGGCCTGACGGACATATTTCGAGATATTTCTTCTTCTTGTTGTTCTTCCTCTGCACAGCTAAGCTGGAAGTGGCATTTGCGGCTCGCACTAGTGCAGAGTTATCTCAAAGAAAGGGGCCACGGTGTTTCTGTATCTCTATTACGTTGGTGCGGCTTCGGAACTTTTAAATATCTCGATGTATCTCGAAAACTACGCTTCTGATCAAAAAATATCATAGAACATAAATTGTAGGAAACATAATTCTCTATAAAAAACGTCTCTTAACATTTTGCCATAGCTCGCTTCGTTTCCGAGATATTTGCAGATTCATCTCAAAGGAACTGGCCTGACGGACATATTTCGAGATATTTCTTCTTCTTGTTGTTCTTCCTCTGCACAGCTAAGCTGGAAGTGGCATTTGCAGCTCGCAATAGTGCAGAGTTATCTCAAAGAAAGGGGCCACGGCGTTTCTGTATCTCTATTATGTTGGTGCGGCTTCGGAACTTTTAAATATCTTGATATATCTCGAGAATTACGCATCTGATCAAAAAATATCATAGAACATGAAAAGTAGGAAACTTAATTCTCTACAAAAAAGGTCTCTTAACATTTTGCCATAGGTCGCTTCGTTTCCGAGATATTTGCAGATTTATCTCAAGGGAAGGGGCCTAACGGACATATTTCGAGATATTTCTTCTTCTTGTTGTCCTTCTTCTGCACAGCTAAACTGGAAGTGGCATTTCCAGCTCGCAATAGTGCAGAGTTATCTCAAAGAGAGGGGCCACGGTGTTTCTGTATCTCTATTATGTTGGTGCGGCTTCGGAACTTTTAAATATCTCGATATATCTCGAAAACTACGCTTCGGATCAAAAAATATCATAGAACATAAATAGTAGGAAACATAATTCCCTACAAAAAACGTCTCTTAACATTTTGCCATAGCTCGCTTCGTTTCCGAGATATGTGCAGATTTATCTCAAGGGAAGGGGCCTGACGGACATATTTCGAGATATTTCTTCTTCTTGTTGTTCTTCTTCTGCACAGCTAAGCTGGAAGTGGCATTTGCGGCTCGCACTAGTGCAGAGTTATCTCAACGAAAGGGGCCACGGTGTTTCTGTATCTCTATTATGTTGGTGCGGCTTCGGAACTTTTAAATATCTCGATATATCTCGAAAACTACGCTTCTGATCAAAAAATATCATAGAACATAAATTGTAGGAAACATAATTCTCTACAAAAAAGGTCTCTCAACATTTTGCCATAGCTCGCTTCGTTTCCGAGATATTTGTAGATATATCTCAAGGGAAGGGGCCTGACGGACATATTTCGAGATATTTCTTCTTCTTGTTGTTCTTCTTCTGCACAGCTAAGCTGGAAGTGGCATTTACAGCTCGCAATAGTGCAGAGTTATCTCAAAGAAAGGGGCCACGGTGTTTCTGTATCTCTATTATGTTGGTGCGGCTTCGGAACTTTTAAATATCTTGATATATCTCGAGAACTACGCATCTGATCAAAAAATATCATAGAACATAAAAAGTAGGAAACTTAATTCTCTACAAAAAAGGTCTCTCAACATTTTGCCATAGCTCTCTTCGTTTCCGAGATATTTGCAGATTTATCTCAAGGGAAGGGGCCTGACGGACATATTTCGAGATATTTCTTCTTCTTGTTGTTCTTCTTCTGCACAGCTAAGCTGGAAGTGGCATTTGCGGCTCGCACTAGTGCAGAGTTATCTCAAAGAAAGGGGCCACGGTGTTTCTGTATCTCTATTATGTTGGTGCGGCTTCGGAACTTTTAAATATCTCGATGTATCTCGAAAACTACGCTTCTGATCAAAAAATATCATAGAACATAAATTGTAGGAAACATAATTCTCTATAAAAAACGTCACTTAACATTTTGCCATAGCTCGCTTCGTTTCCGAGATATTTGCAGATTCATCTCAAAGGAACTGGCCTGACGGACATATTTCGAGATATTTCTTCTTCTTGTTGTTCTTCCTCTGCACAGCTAAGCTGGAAGTGGCATTTGCAGCTCGCAATAGTGCAGAGTTATCTCAAAGAAAGGGGCCACGGCGTTTCTGTATCTCTATTATGTTGGTGCAGCTTCGGAACTTTTAAATATCTTGATATATCTCGAGAACTACGCATCTGATCAAAAAATATCATAGAACATAAAAAGTAGGAAACTTAATTCTCTACAAAAAAGGTCTCTTAACATTTTGCCATAGGTCGCTTCGTTTCCGAGATATTTGCAGATTTATCTCAAGGGAAGGGGCCTGACGGACATATTTCGAGATATTTCTTCTTCTTGTTGTTCTTCTTCTGCACAGCTAAGCTGGAAGTGGCATTTGCGGCTCGCACTAGTGCAGAGTTATCTCAACGAAAGGGGCCACGGTGTTTCTGTATCTCTATTATGTTGGTGCGGCTTCGGAACTTTTAAATATCTCGATATATCTCGAAAACTACGCTTCTGATCAAAAAATATCATAGAACATAAATTGTAGGAAACATAATTCTCTACAAAAAAGGTCTCTCAACATTTTGCCATAGCTCGCTTCGTTTCCGAGATATTTGCAGATATATCTCAAGGGAAGGGGCCTGACGGACATATTTCGAGATATTTCTTCTTCTTGTTGTTCTTCTTCTGCACAGCTAAGCTGGAAGTGGCATTTACAGCTCGCAATAGTGCAGAGTTATCTCAAAGAAAGGGGCCACGGTGTTTCTGTATCTCTATTATGTTGGTGCGTCTTCGGAACTTTTAAATATCTCGATATATCTCGAAAACTACGCTTCTGATCAAAAAATATCATAGAACATAAATTGTAGGAAACATAATTCTCTACAAAAAACGTCTCTTAACATTTTGCCATAGCTCGCTTCGTTTCCGAGATATTTGCAGATGCAGCTCAAAGGAACTGGCCTGACGGACATATTTCGAGATATTTCTTCTTCTTGTTGTTCTTCCTCTGCACAGCTAAGCTGGAAGTGGCATTTGCAGCTCGCAATAGTGCAGAGTTATCTCAAAGAAAGGGGCCACGGTGTTTCTGTATCTCTATTATGTTGGTGCGGCTTCGAAACTTTTAAATATCTTGATATATCTCGAGAACTACGCATCTGATCAAAAAATATCATAGAACATAAAAAGTAGGAAACTTAATTCTCTACAAAAAAGGTCTCTTAACATTTTACCATAGCTCGCTTCGTTTCCGAGATATTTGCAGATTCAGCTCAAAGGAACTGGCCTGACGGACATATTTCGAGATATTTCTTCTTCTTGTTGTTCTTCCTCTGCACAGCTAAGCTGGAAGTGGCATTTGCGGCTCGCACTAGTGCAGAGTTATCTCAAAGAAAGGGGCCACGGTGTTTCTGTATCTCTATTACGTTGGTGCGGCTTCGGAACTTTTAAATATCTCGATGTATCTCGAAAACTACGCTTCTGATCAAAAAATATCATAGAACATAAATTGTAGGAAACATAATTCTCTATAAAAAACGTCTCTTAACATTTTGCCATAGCTCGCTTCGTTTCCGAGATATTTGCAGATTCATCTCAAAGGAACTGGCCTGACGGACATATTTCGAGATATTTCTTCTTCTTGTTGTTCTTCCTCTGCACAGCTAAGCTGGAAGTGGCATTTGCAGCTCGCAATAGTGCAGAGTTATCTCAAAGAAAGGGGCCACGGCGTTTCTGTATCTCTATTATGTTGGTGCGGCTTCGGAACTTTTAAATATCTTGATATATCTCGAGAATTACGCATCTGATCAAAAAATATCATAGAACATGAAAAGTAGGAAACTTAATTCTCTACAAAAAAGGTCTCTTAACATTTTGCCATAGGTCGCTTCGTTTCCGAGATATTTGCAGATTTATCTCAAGGGAAGGGGCCTAACGGACATATTTCGAGATATTTCTTCTTCTTGTTGTCCTTCTTCTGCACAGCTAAACTGGAAGTGGCATTTCCAGCTCGCAATAGTGCAGAGTTATCTCAAAGAGAGGGGCCACGGTGTTTCTGTATCTCTATTATGTTGGTGCGGCTTCGGAACTTTTAAATATCTCGATATATCTCGAAAACTACGCTTCGGATCAAAAAATATCATAGAACATAAATAGTAGGAAACATAATTCCCTACAAAAAACGTCTCTTAACATTTTGCCATAGCTCGCTTCGTTTCCGAGATATGTGCAGATTTATCTCAAGGGAAGGGGCCTGACGGACATATTTCGAGATATTTCTTCTTCTTGTTGTTCTTCTTCTGCACAGCTAAGCTGGAAGTGGCATTTGCGGCTCGCACTAGTGCAGAGTTATCTCAACGAAAGGGGCCACGGTGTTTCTGTATCTCTATTATGTTGGTGCGGCTTCGGAACTTTTAAATATCTCGATATATCTCGAAAACTACGCTTCTGATCAAAAAATATCATAGAACATAAATTGTAGGAAACATAATTCTCTACAAAAAAGGTCTCTCAACATTTTGCCATAGCTCGCTTCGTTTCCGAGATATTTGTAGATATATCTCAAGGGAAGGGGCCTGACGGACATATTTCGAGATATTTCTTCTTCTTGTTGTTCTTCTTCTGCACAGCTAAGCTGGAAGTGGCATTTACAGCTCGCAATAGTGCAGAGTTATCTCAAAGAAAGGGGCCACGGTGTTTCTGTATCTCTATTATGTTGGTGCGGCTTCGGAACTTTTAAATATCTTGATATATCTCGAGAACTACGCATCTGATCAAAAAATATCATAGAACATAAAAAGTAGGAAACTTAATTCTCTACAAAAAAGGTCTCTTAACATTTTGCCATAGCTCGCTTCGTTTCCGAGATATTTGCAGATTCATCTCAAAGGAACTGGCCTGACGGACATATTTCGAGATATTTCTTCTTCTTGTTGTTCTTCCTCTGCACAGCTAAGCTGGAAGTGGCATTTGCAGCTCGCAATAGTGCAGAGTTATCTCAAAGAAAGGGGCCACGGCGTTTCTGTATCTCTATTATGTTGGTGCAGCTTCGGAACTTTTAAATATCTTGATATATCTCGAGAACTACGCTTCTGATCAAAAAATATCATAGAACATAAATTGTAGGAAACATAATTCTCTACAAAAAAGGTCTCTCAACATTTTGCCATAGCTCGCTTCGTTTCCGAGATATTTGCAGATATATCTCAAGGGAAGGGGCCTGACGGACATATTTCGAGATATTTCTTCTTCTTGTTGTTCTTCTTCTGCACAGCTAAGCTGGAAGTGGCATTTACAGCTCGCAATAGTGCAGAGTTATCTCAAAGAAAGGGGCCACGGTGTTTCTGTATCTCTATTATGTTGGTGCGTCTTCGGAACTTTTAAATATCTCGATATATCTCGAAAACTACGCTTCTGATCAAAAAATATCATAGAACATAAATTGTAGGAAACATAATTCTCTACAAAAAACGTCTCTTAACATTTTGCCATAGCTCGCTTCGTTTCCGAGATATTTGCAGATGCAGCTCAAAGGAACTGGCCTGACGGACATATTTCGAGATATTTCTTCTTCTTGTTGTTCTTCCTCTGCACAGCTAAGCTGGAAGTGGCATTTGCAGCTCGCAATAGTGCAGAGTTATCTCAAAGAAAGGGGCCACGGTGTTTCTGTATCTCTATTATGTTGGTGCGGCTTCGAAACTTTTAAATATCTTGATATATCTCGAGAACTACGCATCTGATCAAAAAATATCATAGAACATAAAAAGTAGGAAACTTAATTCTCTACAAAAAAGGTCTCTTAACATTTTGCCATAGCTCGCTTCGTTTCCGAGATATTTGCAGATTTATCTCAAGGGAAGGGGCCTGACGGACATATTTCGAGATATTTCTTCTTCTTGTTGTTCTTCTTCTGCACAGCTAAGCTGGAAGTGGCATTTGCGGCTCGCACTAGTGCAGAGTTATCTCAAAGAAAGGGGCCACGGTGTTTCTGTATCTCTATTATGTTGGTGCGGCTTCGGAACTTTTAAATATCTCGATATATCTCGAAAACTACGCTTCTGATCAAAAAATATCATAGAACATAAATTGTAGGAAACATAATTCTCTACAAAGAACGTCTCTTAACATTTTGCCATAGCTCGCTTCGTTTCCGAGATATTTGCCGATTCAGCTCAAAGGAACTGGCCTGACGGACATATTTCGAGATATTTCTTCTTCTTGTTGTTCTTCCTCTGCACAGCTAAGCTGGAAGTGGCATTTGCAGCTCGCAATAGTGAAGAGTTATCTCAAAGAAAGGGGCCACGGTGTTTCTGTATCCCTATTATGTTGGTGCGGCTTCGGAACTTTTAAATATCTTGATATATCTCGAGAACTACGCATCTGATCAAAAAATATCATAGAATATTATAAGTAGGAAACTTAATTCTCTACAAAAAAGGTCTCTTAACATTTTGCCATAGCTCGCGTCGTTTCCGAGATATTTGCAGATTTATCTCAAGGGAAGGGGCCTAACGGACATATTTCGAGATATTTCTTCTTCTTGTTGTCCTTCTTCTGCACAGCTAAACTGGAAGTGGCATTTCCAGCTCGCAATAGTGCAGAGTTATCTCAAAGAAAGGAGCCACGGTGTTTCTGTATCTCTATTATGTTGGTGCGGCTTCGGAACTTTTAAATATCTTGATATATCTCGAGAACTACGCATCTGATCAAAAAATATCATAGAACATAAAAAGTAGGAAACTTAATTCTCTACAAAAAAGGTCTCTTAACATTTTGCCATACCTCGCTTCGTTTCCGAGATATTTGCAGATTTATCTCAAGGGAAGGGGCCTGACGGACATATTTCGAGATATTTCTTCTTCTTGTTGTTCTTCTTCTGCACAGCTAAGCTGGAAGTGGCATTTGCGGCTCGCACTAGTGCAGAGTTATCTCAAAAAAGGGGCCACGGTGTTTCTGTATCTGTATTATGTTGGTGCGGCTTCGGAACTTTTAAATATCTTGATATATCTCGAGAACTACGCGTCTGATCAAAAAATATCATAGAACATAAAAAGTAGGAAACATAATTCTCTACAAAAAAGGTCTCTTAACATTTTGCCATAGCTCGCTTCGTTTCCGAGATATTTGCAGATTTATCTCAAGGGAAGGGGCCTGACGGACATATTTCGAGATATTTCTTCTTCTTGTTGTTCTTCTTCTGCACAGCTAAGCTGGAAGTGGCATTTGCGGCTCGCACTAGTGCACAGTTATCTCAAAGAAAGGGGCCACGGTGTTTCTGTATCTCTATTATGTTGGTGCGGCTTCGGAACTTTTAAATATCTTGATATATCTCGAGAACTGCGCATCTGATCAAAAAATATCATAGAACATAAAAAGTAGGAAACTTAATTCTCTACAAAAAAGGTCTCTTAACATTTTGCCATAGCTCGCTTCGTTTCCGAGATATTTGCAGATTTATCTCAAGGGAAGGGGCCTAACGGACATATTTCGAGATATTTCTTCTTCTTGTTGTTCTTCTTCTGCACAGCTAAACTGGAAGTGGCATTTCCAGCTCGCAATAGTGCAGAGTTATCTCAAAGAAAGGGGCCACGGTGTTTCTGTATCTCTATTATGTTGGTGCGGCTTCGGAACTTTTAAATATCTTGATATATCTCGAGAACTACGCATCTGATCAAAAAATATCATAGAATATTATAAGTAGGAAACTTAATTCTCTACAAAAAAGGTCTCTTAACATTTTGCCATAGCTCGCGTCGTTTCCGAGATATTTGCAGATTTATCTCAAGGGAAGGGGCCTAACGGACATATTTCGAGATATTTCTTCTTCTTGTTGTCCTTCTTCTGCACAGCTAAACTGGAAGTGGCATTTCCAGCTCGCAATAGTGCAGAGTTATCTCAAAGAAAGGAGCCACGGTGTTTCTGTATCTCTATTATGTTGGTGCGGCTTCGGAACTTTTAAATATCTTGATATATCTCGAGAACTACGCATCTGATCAAAAAATATCATAGAACATAAAAAGTAGGAAACTTAATTCTCTACAAAAAAGGTCTCTTAACATTTTGCCATACCTCGCTTCGTTTCCGAGATATTTGCAGATTTATCTCAAGGGAAGGGGCCTGACGGACATATTTCGAGATATTTCTTCTTCTTGTTGTTCTTCTTCTGCACAGCTAAGCTGGAAGTGGCATTTGCGGCTCGCACTAGTGCAGAGTTATCTCAAAAAAGGGGCCACGGTGTTTCTGTATCTGTATTATGTTGGTGCGGCTTCGGAACTTTTAAATATCTTGATATATCTCGAGAACTACGCGTCTGATCAAAAAATATCATAGAACATAAAAAGTAGGAAACATAATTCTCTACAAAAAAGGTCTCTTAACATTTTGCCATAGCTCGCTTCGTTTCCGAGATATTTGCAGATTTATCTCAAGGGAAGGGGCCTGACGGACATATTTCGAGATATTTCTTCTTCTTGTTGTTCTTCTTCTGCACAGCTAAGCTGGAAGTGGCATTTGCGGCTCGCACTAGTGCACAGTTATCTCAAAGAAAGGGGCCACGGTGTTTCTGTATCTGTATTATGTTGGTGCGGCTTCGGAACTTTTAAATATCTTGATATATCTCGAGAACTACGCATCTGATCAAAAAATATCATAGAAGATAAAAAGTAGGAAACTTAATTCTCTACAAAAAAGGTCTCTTAACATTTCGCCATAGCTCGCTTCGTTTCCGAGATATTTGCAGATTTATCTCAAGGGAAGGGGCCTGACGGACATATTTCGAGATATTTCTTCTTCTTGTTGTTCTTCTTCTGCACAGCTAAGCTGGAAGTGGCATTTGCGGCTCGCACCAGTGCAGAGTTATCTCAAAGAAAGGGGCCACGGTGTTTCTGTATCTGTATTATGTTGGTGCGGCTTCGGAACTTTTAAATATCTTGATATATCTCGAGAACTACGCATCTGATCAAAAAATATCATAGAAGATAAAAAGTAGGAAACTTAATTCTCTACAAAAAAGGTCTCTTAACATTTTGCCATAGCTCGCTTCGTTTCCGAGATATTTGCAGATTTATCTCAAGGGAAGGGGCCTGACGGACATATTTCGAGATATTTCTTCTTCTTGTTGTTCTTCTTCTGCACAGCTAAGCTGGAAGTGGCATTTGCGGCTCGCACTATTGCAGAGTTATCTCAAAGAAAGGGGCCACGGTGTTTCTGTATCTCTATTATGTTGATGCGGCTTCGTAACTTTTAAATATCTAGATATATCTCGAAAACTACGCTTCTGATCAAAAAATATCATAGAACATAAAAAGTAGGAAACATAATTCTCTACAAAAAAGGTCTCTTAACATTTTGCCATAGCTCGCTTCGTTTCCGAGATATTTGCAGATTTATCTCAAGGGAAGGGGCCTGACGGACATATTTCGAGATATTTCTTCTTCTTGTTGTTCTTCTTCTGCACAGCTAAGCTGGAAGTGGCATTTGCGGCTCGCACTAGTGCACAGTTATCTCAAAGAAAGGGGCCACGGTGTTTCTGTATCTCTAATATGTTGGTGCGGCTTCGGAACTTTTAAGTATCTCGATATATCTCGAAAACTACGCTTCTGATCAAAAAATATCATAGAACATAAATTGTAGGAAACATAATTCTCTACAAAAAACGTCTCTTAACATTTTGCCATAGCTCGCTTTGTTTCCGAGATATTTGCAGATTCAGCTCAAAGGAACTGGCCTGACGGACATATTTCGAGATATTTCTTCTTCTTGTTGTTCTTCCTCTGCACAGCTAAGCTGGAAGTGGCATTTGCAGCTCGCAATAGTGCAGAGTTATCTCAAAGAAAGGGGCCACGGTGTTTCTGTATCTCTATTATGTTGGTGCGGCTTCGGAACTTTTAAATATCTTGATATATCTCGAGAACTACGCATCTGATCAAAAAATATCATAGAATATAAAAAGTAGGAAACTTAATTCTCTACAAAAAAGGTCTCTTAACATTTTGCCATAGCTCGCTTCGTTTCCGAGATATTTGCAGATTTATCTCAAGGAAAGGGGCCTGACGGACATATTTCGAGATATTTCTTCTTCTTGTTGTTCTTCTCCTGCACAGCTAAGCTGGAAGTGGCATTTGCGGCTCGCACTAGTGCAGAGTTATCTCAAAGAAAGGGGCCACGGTGTTTCTGTATCTGTATTATGTTGGTGCGGCTTCGGAACTTTTAAATATCTTGATATATCTCGAGAACTACGCATCTGATCAAAAAATATCATAGAACATAAAAAGTAGGAAACTTAATGCTCTACAAAAAAGGTCTCTTAACATTTTGCCATAGCTCGCTTCGTTTCCGAGATATTTGCAGATTTATCTCAAGGGAAGGGGCCTGACGGACATATTTCGAAATATTTCTTCTTCTTGTTGTTCTTCTTCTGCACAGCTAAGCTGGAAGTGGCATTTGCGGCTCGTACTATTGCAGAGTTATCTCAAAGAAAGGGGCCACGGTGTTTCTGAATCTCTATTATGTTGGTGCGGCTTCGTAACTTTTAAATATCTCGATATATCTCGAAAACTACGCTTCTGATCAAAAAATATCATAGAACATAAATTGTAGGAAACATAATTCTCTACAAAAAAGGTCTCTTAACATTTTGCCATAGCTCGCTTGGTTTCCGAGATATTTGCAGATATATCTCAAGGGCAGGGGCCTGACGGACATATTTCGAGATATTTCTTCTTCTTGTTGTTCTTCTTCTGCACAGCTAAGCTGGAAGTGGCATTTACAGCTCGCAATAGTGCAGAGTTATCACAAAGAAAGGGGCCACGGTGTTTCTGTATCTCTATTATGTTGGTGCGGTTTCGGAACTTTTAAATATCTTGATATATCTCGAGAACTACGCATCTGATCAAAAAATATCATAGAACATAAAAAGTAGGAAACTTAATTCTCTACAAAAAAGTTCTCTTAACATTTTGCCATAGCTCGCTGCGTTTCCGAGATATGTGCAGATTCAGCTCAAAGGAACTGGCCTGACGGACATATTTCGAGATATTTCTTCTTCTTGTTGTTCTTCCTCTGCACAGCTAAGCTGGAAGTGGCATTTGCGGCTCGCACTAGTGCAGAGTTATCTCAAAGAAAGGGGCCACGGTGTTTCTGTATCTCTATTATGTTGGTGCGGCTTCGGAACTTTTAAATATCTCGATATATCTCGAAAACTACGCTTCTGATCAAACAATATCATAGAGCGTAAATTGTAGGAAACATTATTCTCTACAAAAAAGGTCTCTTAACATTTTGCCATAGCTCGCTTCGTTTCCGAGATATTTGCAGATTCATCTCAAGGGAAGTGGCCTGACGGACATATTTCGAGATATTTCTTCTTCTTGTTGTTCTTCTTCTGCACAGCTAAGCTGGAAGTGGCATTTGCAGCTCGCAATAGTGCAGAGTTATCCCAAAGAAAGGGGCCACGGTGTTTCTGTATCTCTATTATGTTGGTGCGGCTTCGGAACTTTTAAATATCTTGATATATCTCGAGAACTACGCATCTGATCAAAAAATATCATACTACATAAAAAGTAGGAAACTTAATTCTCTACAAGAAAGGTCTCTAAGCATTTTGCCATAGCTCGCTTCGTTTCCGAGATATTTGCAGATTTATCTCAAGGGAAGGGGCCTGACGGACATATTTCGAGATATTTCTTCTTCTTGTTGTTCTTCTTCTGCACAGCTAAGCTGGAAGTGGCATTTGCGGCTCGCACTAGTGCAGAGTTATCTCAAAGAAAGGGGCCACGGTGTTTCTGTATCTCTATTATGTTGGTGCGGCTTCGGAACTTTTAAATATCTTGATATATCTCGAGAACTACGCATCTGATCAAAAAATATCATAGAACATGAAAAGTAGGAAACTTAATTCTCTACAAAAAAGGTCTCTTAACATTTTGCCATAGCTCTCTTCGTTTCCGAGATATTTGCAGATTTATCTCAAGGGAAGGGGCCTGACGGACATATTTCGAGATATTTCTTCTTCTTGTTGTTCTTCTTCTGCACAGCTAAGCTCGAAGTGGCATTTGCAGCTCGCAATAGTGCAGAGTTATCTCAAAGAAAGAGGCCACGGTGTTTCTGTACCTCTATTATGTTGGTGCAGCTTCGGAACTTTTAAATATCTTGATATATCTCGAGAACTACGCATCTGATCAAAAAATATCATCGAACATAAAAAGTAGGAAACTTAATTCTCTACAAAAAAGGTCTCTTAACATTTTGCCATAGCTCGCTTCGTTTCCGAGATATTTGCATATTTATCTCAAGGGAAGGGGCCTAACGGACATATTTCGAGATATTTCTTCTTCTTGTTGTTCTTCTTCTGCACAGCTAAGCTGGAAGTGGCATTTGCGGCTCGCACTAGTGCAGAGTTATCTCAAAGAAAGGGGCCGCCGTGTTTCTGTATCTCTATTCTGTTGGTGCGGCTTCGGAACTTTTAAATATCTCGATATATCTCGACAACTACGCTTCTGATCAAAAAATATCATAGAAGATAAAAAGTAGGAAACTTAATTCTCTACAAAAAAGGTCTCTTAACATTTCGCCATAGCTCGCTTCGTTTCCGAGATATTTGCAGATTTATCTCAAGGAAAGGGGCCTGACGGACATATTTCGAGATATTTCTTCTTCTTGTTGTTCTTCTTCTGCACAGCTAAGCTGGAAGTGGCATTTGCGGCTCGCACTATTGCAGAGTTATCTCAAAGAAAGGGGCCACGGTGTTTCTGTATCTCTATTATGTTGGTGCGGCTTCGTAACTTTTAAATATCTAGATATATCTCGAAAACTACGCTTCTGATCAAAAAATATCATAGAACATAAAAAGTAGGAAACATAATTCTCTACAAAAAAGGTCTCTTAACATTTTGCCATAGCTCGCTTCGTTTCCGAGATATTTGCAGATTTATCTCAAGGGAAGGGGCCTGACGGACATATTTCGAGATATTTCTTCTTCTTGCTGTTCTTCCTCTGCACAGCTAAGCTGGAAGTGGCATTTGCAGCTCGCAATAGTGCAGAGTTATCTCAAAGAAAGGGGCCACGGTGTTTCTGTATCTCTATTATGTTGGTGCGGCTTCGTAACTTTTAAATATCTCGATATATCTCGAAAACTACGCTTCTGATCAAAAAATATCATAGAACATGAATTGTAGGAAACATAATTCTCTACAAAAAAGGTCTCTTAACATTTTGCCATAGCTCGCTTGGTTTCCGAGATATTTGCAGATATATCTCAAGGGCAGGGGCCTGACGGACATATTTCGAGATATTTCTTCTTCTTGTTGTTCTTCTTCGGCACAGCTAAGCTGGAAGTGGCATTTGCGGCTCGCACTATTGCAGAGTTATCTCAAAGAAAGGGGCCACGGTGTTTCTGTATCTCTATTATGTTGGTGCGGCTTCGTAACTTTTAAATATCTAGATATATCTCGAAAACTACGCTTCTGATCAAAAAATATCATAGAACATAAAAAGTAGGAAACATAATTCTCTACAAAAAAGGTCTCTTAACATTTTGCCATAGCTCGCTTCGTTTCCGAGATATTTGCAGATTTATCTCAAGGGAAGGGGCCTGACGGACATATTTCGAGATATTTCTTCTTCTTGTTGTTCTTCTTCTGCACAGCTAAGCTGGAAGTGGCATTTGCGGCTCGCACTAGTGCACAGTTATCTCAAAGAAAGGGGCCACGGTGTTTCTGTATCTCTAATATGTTGGTGCGGCTTCGGAACTTTTAAGTATCTCGATATATCTCGAAAACTACGCTTCTGATCAAAAAATATCATAGAACATAAATTGTAGGAAACATAATTCTCTACAAAAAACGTCTCTTAACATTTTGCCATAGCTCGCTTTGTTTCCGAGATATTTGCAGATTCAGCTCAAAGGAACTGGCCTGACGGACATATTTCGAGATATTTCTTCTTCTTGTTGTTCTTCCTCTGCACAGCTAAGCTGGAAGTGGCATTTGCAGCTCGCAATAGTGCAGAGTTATCTCAAAGAAAGGGGCCACGGTGTTTCTGTATCTCTATTATGTTGGTGCGGCTTCGGAACTTTTAAATATCTTGATATATCTCGAGAACTACGCATCTGATCAAAAAATATCATAGAACATAAAAAGTAGGAAACTTAATTCTCTACAAAAAAGGTCTCTTAACATTTTGCCATAGCTCGCTTCGTTTCCGAGATATTTGCAGATTTATCTCAAGGAAAGGGGCCTGACGGACATATTTCGAGATATTTCTTCTTCTTGTTGTTCTTCTCCTGCACAGCTAAGCTGGAAGTGGCATTTGCGGCTCGCACTAGTGCAGAGTTATCTCAAAGAAAGGGGCCACGGTGTTTCTGTATCTGTATTATGTTGGTGCGGCTTCGTAACTTTTAAATATCTCGATATATCTCGAAAACTACGCTTCTGATCAAAAAATATCATAGAACATGAATTGTAGGAAACATAATTCTCTACAAAAAAGGTCTCTTAACATTTTGCCATAGCTCGCTTGGTTTCCGAGATATTTGCAGATATATCTCAAGGGCAGGGGCCTGACGGACATATTTCGAGATATTTCTTCTTCTTGTTGTTCTTCTTCTGCACAGCTAAGCTGGAAGTGGCATTTACAGCTCGCAATAGTGCAGAGTTATCACAAAGAAAGGGGCCACGGTGTTTCTGTATCTCTATTATGTTGGTGCGGTTTCGGAACTTTTAAATATCTTGATATATCTCGAGAACTACGCATCTGATCAAAAAATATCATAGAAGATAAAAAGTAGGAAACTTAATTCTCTACAAAAAAGGTCTCTTAACATTTTGCCATAGCTCACTGCGTTTCCGAGATATTTGCAGATTCAGCTCAAAGGAACTGGCCTGACGGACATATTTCGAGATATTTCTTCTTCTTGTTGTTCTTCCTCTGCACAGCTAAGCTGGAAGTGGCATTTGCGGCTCGCACTAGTGCAGAGTTATCTCAAAGAAAGGGGCCACGGTGTTTCTGTATCTCTATTATGTTGGTGCGGCTTCGGAACTTTTAAATATCTCGATATATCTCGAAAACTACGCTTCTGATCAAACAATATCATAGAGCGTAAATTGTAGGAAACATTATTCTCTACAAAAAAGGTCTCTTAACATTTTGCCATAGCTCGCTTCGTTTCCGAGATATTTGCAGATTCATCTCAAGGGAAGTGGCCTGACGGACATATTTCGAGATATTTCTTCTTCTTGTTGTTCTTCTTCTGCACAGCTAAGCTGGAAGTGGCATTTGCAGCTCGCAATAGTGCAGAGTTATCCCAAAGAAAGGGGCCACGGTGTTTCTGTATCTCTATTATGTTGGTGCGGCTTCGGAACTTTTAAATATCTTGATATATCTCGAGAACTACGCATCTGATCAAAAAATATCATAGAACATGAAAAGTAGGAAACTTAATTCTCTACAAAAAAGGTCTCTTAACATTTTGCCATAGCTCTCTTCGTTTCCGAGATATTTGCAGATTTATCTCAAGGGAAGGGGCCTGACGGACATATTTCGAGATATTTCTTCTTCTTGTTGTTCTTCTTCTGCACAGCTAAGCTGGAAGTGGCATTTGCAGCTCGCAATAGTGCAGAGTTATCTTAAAGAAAGGGGCCACGGTGTTTCTGTATCTCTATTATGTTGGTGCGGCTTCGGAACTTTTAAATATCTTGATATATCTCGAGAACTACGCATCTGATCAAAAAATGTCATAGAACATAAAAAGTAGGAAACTTAATTCTCTACAAAAAAGGTCTCTTAACATTTTGCCATAGCTCGCTTCGTTTCCGAGATATTTGCATATTTATCTCAAGGGAAGGGGCCTAACGGACATATATCGAAATATTTCTTCTTCTTGTTGTTCTTATTCTGCACAGCTAAGCTGGAAGTGGCATTTGCGGCCCGCACTATTGCAGAGTTATCTCAAAGAAAGGGGCCACGGTGTTTCTGTATCTCTATTATGTTGGTGCGGCTTCGTAACTTTTAAATATCTCGATATATCTCGAAAACTACGCTTCTGATCAAAAAATATCATAGAACATAAATTGTAGGAAACATAATTCTCTACAAAAAAGGTCTCTTAACATTTTGCCATAGCTCGCTTGGTTTCCGAGATATTTGCAGATATATCTCAAGGGCAGGGGCCTGACGGACATATTTCGAGATATTTCTTCTTCTTGTTGTTCTTCTTCTGCACAGCTAAGCTGGAAGTGGCATTTACAGCTCGCAATAGTGCAGAGTTATCTCAAAGAAAGGGGCCACGGTGTTTCTGTATCTCTATTATGTTGGTGCGGTTTCGGAACTTTTAAATATCTTGATATATCTCGAGAACTACGCATCTGATCAAAAAATATCATAGAACATAAAAAGTAGGAAACTTAATTCTCTACAAAAAAGGTCTCTTAACATTTTGCCATAGCTCGCTTCGTTTCCGAGATATTTGCAGATTTATCTCAAGGGAAGGGGCCTGACGGACATATTTCGAGATATTTCTTCTTCTTGTTGTTCTTCTTCTGCACAGCTAAGCTGGAAGTGGCATTTGCGGCTCGCACTAGTGCACAGTTATCTCAAAGAAAGGGGCCACGGTGTTTCTGTATCTCTAATATGTTGGTGCGGCTTCGGAACTTTTAAGTATCTCGATATATCTCGAAAACTACGCTTCTGATCAAAAAATATCATAGAACATAAATTGTAGGAAACATAATTCTCTACAAAAAACGTCTCTTAACATTTTGCCATAGCTCGCTTTGTTTCCGAGATATTTGCAGATTCACCTCAAAGGAACTGGCCTGACGGACATATTTCGAGATATTTCTTCTTCTTGTTGTTCTTCCTCTGCACAGCTAAGCTGGAAGTGGCATTTGCAGCTCGCAATAGTGCAGAGTTATCTCAAAGAAAGGGGCCACGGTGTTTCTGTATCTCTATTATGTTGGTGCGGCTTCGGAACTTTTAAATATCTTGATATATCTCGAGAACTACGCATCTGATCAAAAAATATCATAGAACATAGAAAGTAGGAAACTTAATTCTCTACAAAAAAGGTCTCTTAACATTTTGCCATAGCTCGCTGCGTTTCCGAGATATTTGCAGATTCAGCTCAAAGGAACTGGCCTGACGGACATATTTCGAGATATTTCTTCTTCTTGTTGTTCTTCCTCTGCACAGCTAAGCTGGAAGTGGCATTTGCGGCTCGCACTAGTGCAGAGTTATCTCAAAGAAAGGGGCCACGGTGTTTCTGTATCTCTATTATGTTGGTGCGGCTTCGGAACTTTTAAATATCTCGATATATCTCGAAAACTACGCTTCTGATCAAACAATATCATAGAGCGTAAATTGTAGGAAACATTATTCTCTACAAAAAAGGTCTCTTAACATTTTGCCATAGCTCGCTTCGTTTCCGAGATATTTGCAGATTCATCTCAAGGGAAGTGGCCTGACGGACATATTTCGAGATATTTCTTCTTCTTGTTGTTCTTCCTCTGCACAGCTAAGCTGGAAGTGGCATTTGCAGCTCGCAATAGTGCAGAGTTATCCCAAAGAAAGGGGCCACGGTGTTTCTGTATCTCTATTATGTTGGTGCGGCTTCGGAACTTTTAAATATCTTGATATATCTCGAGAACTACGCATCTGATCAAAAAATATCATACTACATAAAAAGTAGGAAACTTAATTCTCTACAAGAAAGGTCTCTAAGCATTTTGCCATAGCTCGCTTCGTTTCCGAGATATTTGCAGATTTATCTCAAGGGAAGGGGCCTGACGGACATATTTCGAGATATTTCTTCTTCTTGTTGTTCTTCTTCTGCACAGCTAAGCTGGAAGTGGCATTTGCGGCTCGCACTAGTGCAGAGTTATCTCAAAGAAAGGGGCCACGGTGTTTCTGTATCTCTATTATGTTGGTGCGGCTTCGGAACTTTTAAATATCTTGATATATCTCGAGAACTACGCATCTGATCAAAAAATATCATAGAACATGAAAAGTAGGAAACTTAATTCTCTACAAAAAAGGTCTCTTAACATTTTGCCATAGCTCTCTTCGTTTCCGAGATATTTGCAGATTTATCTCAAGGGAAGGGGCCTGACGGACATATTTCGAGATATTTCTTCTTCTTGTTGTTCTTCTTCTGCACAGCTAAGCTGGAAGTGGCATTTGCGGCTCGCACTAGTGCACAGTTATCTCAAAGAAAGGGGCCACGGTGTTTCTGTATCTCTAATATGTTGGTGCGGCTTCGGAACTTTTAAGTATCTCGATATATCTCGAAAACTACGCTTCTGATCAAAAAATATCATAGAACATAAATTGTAGGAAACATAATTCTCTACAAAAAACGTCTCTTAACATTTTGCCATAGCTCGCTTTGTTTCCGAGATATTTGCAGATTCAGCTCAAAGGAACTGGCCTGACGGACATATTTCGAGATATTTCTTCTTCTTGTTGTTCTTCCTCTGCACAGCTAAGCTGGAAGTGGCATTTGCAGCTCGCAATAGTGCAGAGTTATCTCAAAGAAAGGGGCCACGGTGTTTCTGTATCTCTATTATGTTGGTGCGGCTTCGGAACTTTTAAATATCTTGATATATCTCGAGAACTACGCATCTGATCAAAAAATATCATAGAACATAGAAAGTAGGAAACTTAATTCTCTACAAAAAAGGTCTCTTAACATTTTGCCATAGCTCGCTTCGTTTCCGAGATATTTGCAGATATATCTCAAGGGCAGGGGCCTGACGGACATATTTCGAGATATTTCTTCTTCTTGTTGTTCTTCTTCTGCACAGCTAAGCTGGAAGTGGCATTTACAGCTCGCAATAGTGCAGAGTTATCTCAAAGAAAGGGGCCACGGTGTTTCTGTATCTCTATTATGTTGGTGCGGTTTCGGAACTTTTAAATATCTTGATATATCTCGAGAACTACGCATCTGATCAAAAAATATCATAGAACATAAAAAGTAGAAAACTTAATTCTCTACAAAAAAGGTCTCTTAACATTTTGCCATAGCTCGCTTCGTTTCCGAGATATTTGCAGATTTATCTCAAGGGAAGGGGCCTGACGACATATTTCGAGAAGTTTCTTCTTCTTGTTGTTCTTCTTCTGCACAGCTAAGCTGGAAGTGGCATTTGCAGCTCGCAATAGTGCAGAGTTATCTCAAAGAGAGGGGCCACGGTGTTTCTGTATCTCTATTATGTTGGTGCGGCTTCGGAACTTTTAAATATCTTGATATATCTCGAGAACTACGCATCTGATCAAAAAATATCATAGAAGATAAAAAGTAGGAAACTTAATTCTCTACAAAAAAGGTCTCTTAACATTTTGCCATAGCTCGCTTCGTTTCCGAGATATTTGCAGATTTATCTCAAGGGAAGGGGCCTGACGGACATATTTCGAGATATTTCTTCTTCTTGTTGTTCTTCTTCTGCACAGCTAAGCTGGAAGTGGCATTTGCGGCTCGCACTAGTGCAGAGTTATCTCAAAGAAAGGGGCCACGGTGTTTCTGTATCTGTATTATGTTGGTGCGGCTTCGGAACTTTTAAATATCTTGATATATCTCGAGAACTACGCATCTGATCAAAAAATATCATAGAAGATAAAAAGTAGGAAACTTAATTCTCTACAAAAAAGGTCTCTTAACATTTTGCCATAGCTCTCTTCGTTTCCGAGATATTTGCAGATTTATCTCAAGGGAAGGGGCCTGACGGACATATTTCGAGATATTTCTTCTTCTTGTTGTTCTTCTTCTGCACAGCTAAGCTCGAAGTGGCATTTGCAGCTCGCAATAGTGCAGAGTTATCTCAAAGAAAGAGGCCACGGTGTTTCTGTACCTCTATTATGTTGGTGCAGCTTCGGAACTTTTAAATATCTTGATATATCTCGAGAACTACGCATCTGATCAAAAAATATCATCGAACATAAAAAGTAGGAAACTTAATTCTCTACAAAAAAGGTCTCTTAACATTTTGCCATAGCTCGCTTCGTTTCCGAGATATTTGCAGATTCAGCTCAAAGGAACTGGCCTGACGGACATATTTCGAGATATTTCTTCTTCTTGTTGTTCTTCCTCTGCACAGCTAAGCTGGAAGTGGCATTTGCAGCTCGCAATAGTGCAGAGTTATCTTAAAGAAAGGGGCCACGGTGTTTCTGTATCTCTATTATGTTGGTGCGGCTTCGGAACTTTTAAATATCTTGATATATCTCGAGAACTACGCATCTGATCAAAAAATGTCATAGAACATAAAAAGTAGGAAACTTAATTCTCTACAAAAAAGGTCTCTTAACATTTTGCCATAGCTCGCTTCGTTTCCGAGATATTTGCATATTTATCTCAAGGGAAGGGGCCTAACGGACATATTTCGAGATATTTCTTCTTCTTGTTGTTCTTCTTCTGCACAGCTAAGCTGGAAGTAGCATTTGCGGCTCGCACTAGTGCAGAGTTATCTCAAAGAAAGGGGCCACCGTGTTTCTGTATCTCTATTCTGTTGGTGCGGCTTCGGAACTTTTAAATATCTCGATATATCTCGACAACTACGCTTCTGATCAAAAAATATCATAGAAGATGAAAAGTAGGAAACTCAATTCTCTACAAAAAAGGTCTCTTAACATTTCGCCATAGCTCGCTTCGTTTCCGAGATATTTGCAGATTTATCTCAAGGGAAGGGGCCTGTCGGATATATTTCGAAATATTTCTTCTTCTTGTTGTTCTTCTTCTGCACAGCTAAGCTGGAAGTGGCATTTACAGCTCGCAATAGTGCAGAGTTATCTCAAAGAAAGGGGCCACGGTGTTTCTGTATCTCTATTATGTTGGTGCGGTTTCGGAACTTTTAAATATCTTGATATATCTCGAGAACTACGCATCTGATCAAAAAATATCATAGAACATAAAAAGTAGGAAACTTAATTCTCTACAAAAAAGGTCTCTTAACATTTTGCCATAGCTCGCTTCGTTTCCGAGATATTTGCAGATTTATCTCAAGGGAAGGGGCCTGACGGACATATTTCGAGAAGTTTCTTCTTCTTGTTGTTCTTCTTCTGCACAGCTAAGCTGGAAGTGGCATTTGCGGCTCGCACTATTGCAGAGTTATCTCAAAGAAAGGGGCCACGGTGTTTCTGTATCTCTATTATGTTGGTGCGGCTTCGTAACTTTTAAATATCTAGATATATCTCGAAAACTACGCTTCTGATCAAAAAATATCATAGAACATAAAAAGTAGGAAACATAATTCTCTACAAAAAAGGTCTCTTAACATTTTTCCATAGCTCGCTTCGTTTCCGAGATATTTGCAGATTTATCTCAAGGGAAGGGGCCTGACGGACATATTTCGAGATATTTCTTCTTCTTGTTGTTCTTCTTCTGCACAGCTAAGCTGGAAGTGGCATTTGCGGCTCGCACTAGTGCACAGTTATCTCAAAGAAAGGGGCCACGGTGTTTCTGTATCTCTAATATGTTTGTGCGGCTTCGGAACTTTTAAGTATCTCGATATATCTCGAAAACTACGCTTCTGATCAAAAAATATCATAGAACATAAATTGTAGGAAACATAATTCTCTACAAAAAACGTCTCTTAACATTTTGCCATAGCTCGCTTTGTTTCCGAGATATTTGCAGATTCAGCTCAAAGGAACTGGCCTGACGGACATATTTCGAGATATTTCTTCTTCTTGTTGTTCTTCCTCTGCACAGCTAAGCTGGAAGTGGCATTTGCAGCTCGCAATAGTGCAGAGTTATCTCAAAGAAAGGGGCCACGGTGTTTCTGTATCTCTATTATGTTGGTGCGGCTTCGGAACTTTTAAATATCTTGATATATCTCGAGAACTACGCATCTGATCAAAAAATATCATAGAAGATAAAAAGTAGGAAACTTAATTCTCTACAAAAAAGGTCTCTTAACATTTCGCCATAGCTCGCTTCGTTTCCGAGATATTTGCAGATTTATCTCAAGGGAAGGGGCCTGTCGGACATATTTCGAAATATTTCTTCTTCTTGTTGTTCTTCTTCTGCACAGCTAAGCTGGAAGTGGCATTTGCGGCTCGCACTATTGCAGAGTTATCTCAAAGAAAGGGGCCACGGTGTTTCTGTATCTCTATTATGTTGGTGCGGCTTCGTAACTTTTAAATATCTCGATATATCTCGAAAACTACGCTTCTGATTAAAAAATATCATAGAACATAAATTGTAGGAAACATAATTCTCTACAAAAAAGGTCTCTTAACATTTTGCCATAGCTCGCTTGGTTTCCGAGATATTTGCAGATATATCTCAAGGGCAGGGGCCTGACGGACATATTTCGAGATATTTCTTCTTCTTGTTGTTCTTCTTCTGCACAGCTAAGCTGGAAGTGGCATTTGCAGCTCGCAATAGTGCAGAGTTATCTCAAAGAAAGAGGCCACGGTGTTTCGGTACCTCTATTATGTTGGTGCAGCTTCGGAACTTTTAAATATCTTGATATATCTCGAGAACTACGCATCTGATCAAAAAATATCATAGAACATGAAAAGTAGGAAACTTAATTCTCTACAAAAAAGGTCTCTTAACATTTTGCCATAGCTCTCTTCGTTTCCGAGATATTTGTAGATTTATCTCAAGGGAAGGGGCCTGACGGACATATTTCGAGATATTTCTTCTTCTTGTTGTTCTTCTTCTGCACAGCTAAGCTCGAAGTGGCATTTGCAGCTCGCAATAGTGCAGAGTTATCTCAAAGAAAGAGGCCACGGTGTTTCTGTACCTCTATTATGTTGGTGCAGCTTCGGAACTTTTAAATATCTTGATATATCTCGAGAACTACGCATCTGATCAAAAAATGTCATAGAACATAAAAAGTAGGAAACTTAATTCTCTACAAAAAAGGTCTCTTAACATTTTGCCATAGCTCGCTTCGTTTCCGAGATATTTGCATATTTATCTCAAGGGAAGGGGCCTAACGGACATATTTCGAGATATTTCTTCTTCTTGTTGTTCTTCTTCTGCACAGCTAAGCTGGAAGTGGCATTTGCGGCTCGCACTAGTGCAGAGTTATCTCAAAGAAAGGGGCCACCGTGTTTCTGTATCTCTATTCTGTTGGTGCGGCTTCGGAACTTTTAAATATCTCGATATATCTCGACAACTACGCTTCTGATCAAAAAATATCATAGAACATAAAAAGTAGGAAACTTAATTCTCTACAAAAAAGGTCTCTTAACATTTTGCCATAGCTCGCTTCGTTTCCGAGATATTTGCAGATTTATCTCAAGGGAAGGGGCCTGACGGACATATTTCGAGATATTTCTTCTTCTTGTTGTTCTTCTTCTGCACAGCTAAGCTGGAAGTGGCATTTGCGGCTCGCACTAGTGCAGAGTTATCTCAAAGAAAGGGGCCACGGTGTTTCTGTATCTGTATTATGTTGGTGCGGCTTCGGAACTTTTAAATATCTTGATATATCTCGAGAACTACGCATCTGATCAAAAAATATCATACAACATAAAAAGTAGGAAACTTAATTCTCTACAAAAAAGGTCTCTTAACATTTTGCCATAGCTCGCTTCGTTTCCGAGATATTTGCAGATTTATCTCAAGGGAAGGGGCCTGACGGACATATTTCGAGATATTTCTTCTTCTTGTTGTTCTTCTTCTGCACAGCTAAGCTGGAAGTGGCATTTGCGGCTCGCACTAGTGCAGAGTTATCTCAAAGAAAGGGGCCACGGTGTTTCTGTATCTGTATTATGTTGGTGCGGCTTCGGAACTTTTAAATATCTTGATATATCTCGAGAACTACGCATCTGATCAAAAAATATCATAGAACATAAAAAGTAGGAAACTTAATTCTCTACAAAAAAGGTCTCTTAACATTTTGCCATAGCTCGCTTCGTTTCCGAGATATTTGCAGATTTATCTCAAGGGAAGGGGCCTGACGGACATATTTCGAGATATTTCTTCTTCTTGTTGTTCTTCTTCTGCACAGCTAAGCTGGAAGTGGCATTTGCGGCTCGCACTAGTGCAGAGTTATCTCAAAGAAAGGGTCCACGGTGTTTCTGTATCTGTATTATGTTGGTGCGGCTTCGGCACTTTTAAATATCTTGATATATCTCGAGAACTACGCATCTGATCAAAAAATATCATAGAAGATAAAAAGTAGGAAACTTAATTCTCTACAAAAAAGGTCTCTTAACATTTCGCCATAGCTCGCTTCGTTTCCGAGATATTTGCAGATTTATCTCAAGGGAAGGGGCCTGTCGGACATATTTCGAAATATTTCTTCTTCTTGTTGTTCTTCTTCTGCACAGCTAAGCTGGAAGTGGCATTTGCGGCTCGCACTATTGCAGAGTTATCTCAAAGAAAGGGGCCACGGTGTTTCTGTATCTCTATTATGTTGGTGCGGCTTCGTAACTTTTAAATATCTCGATATATCTCGAAAACTACGCTTCTGATCAAAAAATATCATAGAACATAAATTGTAGGAAACATAATTCTCTACAAAAAAGGTCTGTTAACATTTTGCCATAGCTCGCTTGGTTTCCGAGATATTTGCAGATATATCTCAAGGGCAGGGGCCCGACGGACATATTTCGAGATATTTCTTCTTCTTGTTGTTCTTCTTCTGCACAGCTAAGCTGGAAGTGGCATTTACAGCTCGCAATAGTGCAGAGTTATCTCAAAGAAAGGGGCCACGGTGTTTCTGTATCTCTATTATGTTGGTGCGGTTTCGGAACTTTTAAATATCTTGATATATCTCGAGAACTACGCATCTGATCAAAAAATATCATAGAACATAAAAAGTAGGAAACTTAATTCTCTACAAAAAAGGTCTCTTAACATTTTGCCATAGCTCGCTTCGTTTCCGAGATATTTGCAGATTTATCTCAAGGGAAGGGGCCTGACGGACATATTTCGAGAAGTTTCTTCTTCTTGTTGTTCTTCTTCTGCACAGCTAAGCTGGAAGTGGCATTTGCAGCTCGCAATAGTGCAGAGTTATCTCAAAGAGAGGGGCCACGGTGTTTCTGTATCTCTATTATGTTGGTGCGGCTTCGGAACTTTTAAATATCTTGATATATCTCGAGAACTACGCATCTGATCAAAAAATATCATAGAAGATAAAAAGTAGGAAACTTAATTCTCTACAAAAAAGGTCTCTCAACATTTTGCCATAGCTCGCTTCGTTTCCGAGATATTTGCACATTTATCTCAAGGGAAGGGGCCTAACGGACATATTTCGAGATATTTCTTCTTTTTGTTGTTCTTCTTCTGCACAGCTAAGCTGGAAGTGGCATTTGCGGCTCGCACTAGTGCAGAGTTATCTCAAAGAGAGGGGCCACGGTGTTTCTGTATCTCTATTATGTTGGTGCGGCTTCGGAACTTTTAAATATCTTGATATATCTCGAGAACTACGCATCTGATCAAAAAATATCATAGAAGATAAAAAGTAGGAAACTTAATTCTCTACAAAAAAGGTCTCTTAACATTTTGCCACAGCTCGCTTCGTTTCCGAGATATTTGCATATCTATCTCAAGGGAAGGGGCCTGACGGACATATTTCGAGATATTTCTTCTTCTTGTTGTTCTTCTTCTGCACAGCGAAGCTGAAAGTGGCATCTGCAGCTCGCAATAGTGCAGAGTTATCTCAAAGAAAGGGGTCACGGTGTTTCTGTATCTCTATTATGTTGGTGCGGCTTCGGAACTTGTAAATATCTTGATATATCTCGAGAGCTACGCATCTGATCAAAAAATATCATAGAACATAAATAGTAGGAAACTTAATTCTCTACAAAAAAGGTCTCTCAACATTTTGCCATAGCTCGCTTCGTTTCCGAGATATTTGCACATTTATCTCAAGGGAAGGGGCCTAACGGACATATTTCGAGATATTTCTTCTTCTTGTTGTTCTTCTTCTGCACAGCTAAGCTGGAAGTGGCATTTACAGCTCGCAATAGTGCAGAGTTATCTCAAAGAAAGGGGCCACGGTGTTTCTGTATCTCTATTATGTTGGTGCGGTTTCGGAACTTTTAAATATCTTGATATATCTCGAGAACTACGCATCTGATCAAAAAATATCATAGAACATAAAAAGTAGGAAACTTAATTCTCTACAAAAAAGGTCTCTTAACATTTTGCCATAGCTCGCTTCGTTTCCGAGATATTTGCAGATTTATCTCAAGGGAAGGGGCCTGACGGACATATTTCGAGAAGTTTCTTCTTCTTGTTGTTCTTCTTCTGCACAGCTAAGCTGGAAGTGGCATTTGCAGCTCGCAATAGTGCAGAGTTATCTCAAAGAGAGGGGCCACGGTGTTTCTGTATCTCTATTATGTTGGTGCGGCTTCGGAACTTTTAAATATCTTGATATATCTCGAGAACTACGCATCTGATCAAAAAATATCATAGAAGATAAAAAGTAGGAAACTTAATTCTCTACAAAAAAGGTCTCTCAACATTTTGCCATAGCTCGCTTCGTTTCCGAGATATTTGCACATTTATCTCAAGGGAAGGGGCCTAACGGACATATTTCGAGATATTTCTTCTTTTTGTTGTTCTTCTTCTGCACAGCTAAGCTGGAAGTGGCATTTGCGGCTCGCACTAGTGCAGAGTTATCTCAAAGAGAGGGGCCACGGTGTTTCTGTATCTCTATTATGTTGGTGCGGCTTCGGAACTTTTAAATATCTTGATATATCTCGAGAACTACGCATCTGATCAAAAAATATCATAGAAGATAAAAAGTAGGAAACTTAATTCTCTACAAAAAAGGTCTCTTAACATTTTGCCATAGCTCGCTTCGTTTCCGAGATATTTGCATATCTATCTCAAGGGAAGGGGCCTGACGGACATATTTCGAGATATTTCTTCTTCTTGTTGTTCTTCTTCTGCACAGCGAAGCTGGAAGTGGCATCTGCAGCTCGCAATAGTGCAGAGTTATCTCAAAGAAAGGGGCCACGGTGTTTCTGTATCTCTATTATGTTGGTGCGGCTTCGGAACTTGTAAATATCTTGATATATCTCGAGAGCTACGCATCTGATCAAAAAATATCATAGAACATAAATAGTAGGAAACTTAATTCTCTACAAAAAAGGTCTCTCAACATTTTGCCATAGCTCGCTTCGTTTCCGAGATATTTGCACATTTATCTCAAGGGAAGGGGCCTAACGGACATATTTCGAGATATTTCTTCTTCTTGTTGTTCTTCTTCTGCACAGCTAAGCTGGAAGTGGCATTTACAGCTCGCAATAGTGCAGAGTTATCTCAAAGAAAGGGGCCACGGTGTTTCTGTATCTCTATTATGTTGGTGCGGTTTCGGAACTTTTAAATATCTTGATATATCTCGAGAACTACGCATCTGATCAAAAAATATCATAGAACATAAAAAGTAGGAAACTTAATTCTCTACAAAAAAGGTCTCTTAACATTTTGCCATAGCTCGCTTCGTTTCCGAGATATTTGCAGATTTATCTCAAGGGAAGGGGCCTGACGGACATATTTCGAGAAGCTTCTTCTTCTTGTTGTTCTTCTTCTGCACAGCTAAGCTGGAAGTGGCATTTGCAGCTCGCAATAGTGCAGAGTTATCTCAAAGAGAGGGGCCACGGTGTTTCTGTATCTCTATTATGTTGGTGCGGCTTCGGAACTTTTAAATATCTTGATATATCTCGAGAACTACGCATCTGATCAAAAAATATCATAGAAGATAAAAAGTAGGAAACTTAATTCTCTACAAAAAAGGTCTCTTAACATTTTGCCATAGCTCGCTTCGTTTCCGAGATATTTGCATATCTATCTCAAGGGAAGGGGCCTGACGGACATATTTCGAGATATTTCTTCTTCTTGTTGTTCTTCTTCTGCACAGCTAAGCTGGAAGTGGCATTTGCGGCTCGCACTAGTGCAGAGTTATCTCAAAGAAAGGGGCCACGGTGTTTCTGTATCTCTATTATGTTGGTGCGGCTTCGGAACTTTTAAATATCTTGATATATCTCGAGAACTACGCATCTGATCAAAAAATATCACAGAACATGAAAAGTAGGAAACTTAATTCTCTACAAAAAAGGTCTCTTAACATTTTGCCATAGCTCTCTTCGTTTCCGAGATATTTGCAGATTTATCTCAAGGGAAGGGGCCTGACGGACATATTTCGAGATATTGCTTCTTCTTGTTGTTCTTCTTCTGCACAGCTAAGCTCGAAGTGGCATTTGCAGCTCGCAATAGTGCAGAGTTATCTCAAAGAAAGAGGCCACGGTGTTTCGGTACCTCTATTATGTTGGTGCAGCTTCGGAACTTTTAAATATCTTGATATATCTCGAGAACTACGCATCTGATCAAAAAATATTATCGAACATAAAAAGTAGGAAACTTAATTCTCTACAAAAAAGGTCTCTTAACATTTTGCCATAGCTCTCTTCGTTTCCGAGATATTTGCAGATTCAGCTCAAAGGAACTGGCCTGACGGACATATTTCGAGATATTTCTTCTTCTTGTTGTTCTTCCTCTGCACAGCTAAGCGGGAAGTGGCATTTGCAGCTCGCAATAGTGCAGAGTTATCTTAAAGAAAGGGGCCACGGTGTTTCTGTATCTCTATTATGTAGGTGCGGCTTCGGAACTTTTAAATATCTTGATATATCTCGAGAACTACGCATCTGATCAAAAAATGTCATAGAACATAAAAAGTAGGAAACTTAATTCTCTACAAAAAAGGTCTCTTAACATTTTGCCATAGCTCGCTTCGTTTCCGAGATATTTGCATATTTATCTCAAGGGAAGGGGCCTGACGGACATATTTCGAGATACTTCTTCTTCTTGTTGTTCTTCTTCTGCACAGCTAAGCTGGAAGTGGCATTTGCGGCTCGCACTAGTGCAGAGTTATCTCAAAGAAAGGGGCCACCGTGTTTCTGTATCTCTATTATGTTGGTGCGGCTTCGGAACTTTTAAATATCTCGATATATCTCGAAAACTACGCTTCTGATCAAAAAATATCATAGAACATAAATTGTAGGAAACATAATTCTCTACAAAAAAGGTCTCTTAACATTTTGCAATAGCTCGCTTCGTTTCCGAGATATTTGCAGATTTATCTCAAGGGAAGGGGCCTAACGGACATATTTCGAGATATTTCTTCTTCTTGTTGTTCTTCTTCTGCACAGCTAAGCTCGAAGCGGCATTTGCAGCTCGCAATAGTGCAGAGTTATCTCAAAGAAAGAGGCCACGGTGTTTCTGTACCTCTATTATGTTGGTGCAGCTTCGGAACTTTTAAATATCTTGATATATCTCGAGAACTACGCATCTGATCAAAAAATATCATCGAACATAAAAAGTAGGAAACTTAATTCTCTACAAAAAAGGTCTCTTAACATTTTGCCATAGCTCGCTTCGTTTCCGAGATATTTGCAGATTTATCTCAAGGGAAGGGGCCTGACGGACATATTTCGAGATATTTCTTCTTCTTGTTGTTCTTCTTCTGCACAGCTGAGCTGGAAGTGGCATTTGCAGGTCGCAATAGTGCAGAGTTATCTCAAAGAAAGGCGCCACGGTGTTTCTGTATCTCTATTATGTTGGTGCGGCTTCGGAACTTTTAAATATCTCGATATATCTCGAAAACTACGCTTCTGATCAAAAAATATCATAGAACATAAATTGTAGGAAACATAATTCTTTACAAAAAAGGTATCTTAACATTTTGCCATAGCTCGCTTCGTTTCCGAGATATTTGCAGATTCAGCTCAAAGGAACGGGCCTGACGGACATATTTCGAGATACTTCTTCTTCTTGTTGTTCTTCCTCTGCACAGCTAAGCTGGAAGTGGCATTTGCGGCTCGCAATAGTGCAGAGTTATCTCAAAGAAAGGGGCCACGGTGTTTCTGTATCTCTATTATGTTGGTGCGGCTTCGGAACTTTTAAATATCATGATATATCTCGAGAACTACGCATCTGATCAAAAAATATCATAGAACATAAAAAGTAGGAAACTTAATTCTCTACAAAAAAGGTCTCTTAACATTTTGCCATAGCTCGCTTCGTTTCCGAGATATTTGCAGATTTATCTCAAGGGAAGGGGCCTGACGGACATATTTCGAGATATTTCTTCTTCTTGTTGTTCTTCTTCTGCACAGCTAAGCTCGAAGTGGCATTTGCAGCTCGCAATAGTGCAGAGTTATCTCAAAGAAAGAGGCCACGGTGTTTCGGTACCTCTATTATGTTGGTGCAGCTTCGGAACTTTTAAATATCTTGATATATCTCGAGAACTACGCATCTGATCAAAAAATATCATAGAACATGAAAAGTAGGAAACTTAATTCTCTACAAAAAAGGTCTCTTAACATTTTGCCATAGCTCTCTTCGTTTCCGAGATATTTGCAGATTTATCTCAAGGGAAGGGGCCTGACGGACATATTTCGAGATATTTCTTCTTCTTGTTGTTCTTCTTCTGCACAGCTAAGCTCGAAGTGGCATATGCAGCTCGCAATAGTGCAGAGTTATCTTAAAGAAAGGGGCCACCGTGTTTCTGTATCTCTATTCTGTTGGTGCGGCTTCGGAACTTTTAAATATCTCGATATATCTCGACAACTACGCTTCTGATCAAAAAATATCATAGAACATAAAAAGTAGGAAACATAATTCTCTACAAAAAAGGTCTCTTAACATTTTGCCATAGCTCGCTTCGTTTCCGAGATATTTGCAGATTTATCTCAAGGGAAGGGGCCTGACGGACATATTTCGAGATATTTCTTCTTCTTGTTGTTCTTCTTCTGCACAGCTAAGCTGGAAGTGGCATTTGCGGCTCGCACTAGTGCAGAGTTATCTCAAAGAAAGGGGCCACGGTGTTTCTGTATCTGTATTATGTTGGTGCGGCTTCGGCACTTTTAAATATCTTGATATATCTCGAGAACTACGCATCTGATCAAAAAATATCATAGAAGATAAAAAGTAGGAAACTTAATTCTCTACAAAAAAGGTCTCTTAACATTTCGCCATAGCTCGCGTCGTTTCCGAGATATTTGCAGATTTATCTCAAGGGAAGGGGCCTAACGGACATATTTCGAGATATTTCTTCTTCTTGTTGTTCTTCTTCTGCACAGCTAAACTGGAAGTGGCATTTCCAGCTCGCAATAGTGCAGAGTTATCTCAAAGAAAGGAGCCACGGTGTTTCTGTATCTGTATTATGTTGGTGCGGCTTCGGCACTTTTAAATATCTTGATATATCTCGAGAACTACGCATCTGATCAAAAAATATCATAGAACATAAATAGTAGGAAACTTAATTCTCTACAAAAAAGGTCTCTCAACATTTTGCCATAGCTCGCTTCGTTTCCGAGATATTTGCACATTTATCTCAAGGGAAGGGGCCTGACGGACATATTTCGAGATATTTCTTCTTCTTGTTGTTCTTCTTCTGCACAGCTAAGCTGGAAGTGGCATTTGCAGCTCGCAATAGTGCAGAGTTATCTCAAAGAGAGGGGCCACGGTGTATCTGTATCTCTATTATGTTGGTGCGGCTTCGGAACTTTTAAGTATCTTGATCTATCTCGAGAACTACGCATCTGATCAAAAAATATCAGAGAAGATAAAAAGTAGGAAACTTAATTCTCTACAAAAAAGGTCTCTTAACATTTCGCCATAGCTCGCTTCGTTTCCGAGATATTTGCAGATTTATCTCAAGGGAAGTGGCCTGACGGACATATTTCGAGATATTTCTTCTTCTTGTTGTTCTTCTTCTGCACAGCTAAGCTGGAAGTGGCATTTGCAGCTCGCAATAGTGCAGAGTTATCTCAAAGAAAGGGGCCACGGTGTTTCTGTATCTCTATTATGTTGGTGCGGCTTCGGAACTTTTAAATATCTTGATATATCTCGAGAACTACGCATCTGATCAAAAAATATCATAGAACATCAAAAGTAGGAAACTTAATTCTCTACAAAAAAGGTCTCTTAACATTTTGCCATAGCTCGCTTCGTTTCCGAGATATTTGCATATTTATCTCAAGGGAAGGGGCCTGACGGACATATTTCGAGATATTTCTTCTTCTTGCTGTTCTTCTTCTGCACAGCTAAGCTGGAAGTGGCATTTGCGGCTCGCACTAGTGCAGAGTTATCTCAAAGAACGGGGCCACGGTGTTTCTGTATCCCTATTATGTTGGTGCGGCTTCGGAACTTTTAAATATCTTGATATATCTCGAGAACTACGCCTCTGATCAAAAAATATCATAGAACATAAATTGTAGGAAACATAATTCTCTACAAAAAACGTCTCTTAACATTTTGCCATAGCTCGCTTCGTTTCCGAGATATTTGCAGATACAGCTCAAAGGAACTGGCCTGACGGACATATTTCGAGATATTTCTTCTTCTTGTTGTTCTTCCACTGCACAGCTAAGCTGGAAGTGGCATTTGCAGCTCGCAATAGTGCAGAGTTATCTCAAAGAAAGGGGCCACGGTGTTTCTGTATCTCTATTATGTTGGTGCGGCTTCGGAACTTTTGAATATCTTGATATATCTCGAGAACTACGCATCTGATCAAAAAATATCATACAACATAAAAAGTAGGAAACTTAATTCTCTACAAAAAAGGTCTCTTAACATTTTGCCATAGCTCGCTTCGTTTCCGAGATATTTGCAGATTTATCTCAAGGGAAGGGGCCTGACGGACATATTTCGAGATATTTCTTCTTCTTGTTGTTCTTCTTCTGCACAGCTAAGCTGGAAGTGGCATTTGCAGCTCGCAATAGCGCATAGTTATCTGAAAGAAAGGGGCCACGGTGTTTCTGTATCTCTATTATGTTGGTGCGGCTTCGGAACTTTTAAATATCTTGATATATCTCGAGAACTACGCATCTGATCAAAAAATATCATAGAACATAAAAAGTAGGAAACTCAATTCTCTACAAAAATGGTCTCTTAACATTTTGCAATAGCTCGCTTCGTTTCCGAGATATTTGCAGATTTATCTCAAGGGAAGGTGCCTGACGGACATATTTCGAGATATTTCTTCTTCTTGTTGTTCTTGTTCTGCACAGCTAAGCTGGAAGTGGCATTTGCGGCTCGCACTAGTGCAGAGTTATCTCAAAGAAAGGGGCCACGGTGTTTCTGTATCTCTATTATGTTGGTGCGGCTTCGGAACTTTTAAATATCTCGATATATCTCGAAAACTACGCTTCTGATCAAAAAATATCATAGAACATAAATTGTAGGAAACATAATTCTCTACAAAAAAGGTCGCTTAACATTTTGCCATAGCTCGCTTCGTTTCCGAGATATTTGCATATTTATCTCAAGGGAAGGGGCCTGACGGACATATTTCGAGATATTTCTTCTTCTTGTTGTTCTTCCTCTGCACAGCTAAGCTGGAAGTGGCATTTGCAGCTCGCAATAGTGCAGAGTTATCTCAAAGAAAGGGGCCACGGTGTTTCTGTATCTCTATTATGTTGGTGCGGCTTCGGAACTTTTGAATATCTTGATATATCTCGAGAACTACGCATCTGATCAAAAAATATCATAGAACATAAAAAGTAGGAAACTTAATTCACTACAAAAACGGTCTCTTAACATTTTGCCATAGCTCGCTTCGTTTCCGAGATATTTGCAGATTTATCTCAAGGGAAGGGGCCTGACGGACATATTTCGAGATATTTCTTTTTCTTGTTGTTCTTCTTCTGCACAGCTAAGCTGGAAGTGGCATTTGCGGCTCGCAATAGTGCAGAGTTATCTCAACGAAAGGGGCCACGGTGTTTCTGTATCTCTATTATGTTGGTGCGGCTTCGGAACTTTTAAATACCTTGATATATCTCGAGAACTACGCATCTGATCAAAAAATATCATAGAACATAAAAAGTAGGAAACTTAATTCGCTACAAAAAAGGTCTCTTAACATTTTGCCATAGCTCGCTTCGTTTCCGAGATATTTGCAGATATATCTCAAGGGAAGGGGCCTGACGGACATATTTCGAGATATTTCTTCTTCTTGCTGTTCTTCTTCTGCACAGCTAAGCTGGAAGTGGCATTTGCGGCTCGCACTAGTGCAGAGTTATCTCAAAGAACGGGGCCACGGTGTTTCTGTATCCCTATTATGTTGGTGCGGCTTCGGAACTTTTAAATATCTTGATATATCTCGAGAACTACGCCTCTGATCAAAAAATATCATAGAACATAAATTGTAGGAAACATAATTCTCTACAAAAAACGTCTCTTAACATTTTGCCATAGCTCGCTTCGTTTCCGAGATATTTGCAGATACAGCTCAAAGGAACTGGCCTGACGGACATATTTCGAGATATTTCTTCTTCTTGTTGTTCTTCCACTGCACAGCTAAGCTGGAAGTGGCATTTGCAGCTCGCAATAGTGCAGAGTTATCTCAAAGAAAGGGGCCACGGTGTTTCTGTATCTCTATTATGTTGGTGCGGCTTCGGAACTTTTGAATATCTTGATATATGTCGAGAACTACGCATCTGATCAAAAAATATCATACAACATAAAAAGTAGGAAACTTATTTCTCTACAAAAAAGGTCTCTTAACATTTTGCCATAGCTCGCTTCGTTTCCGAGATATTTGCAGATTTATCTCAAGGGAAGGGGCCTGACGGACATATTTCGAGATATTTCTTCTTCTTGTTGTTCTTCTTCTGCACAGCTAAGCTGGAAGTGGCATTTGCGGCTCGCACTAGTGCAGAGTTAGCTCAAAGAAAGGGGCCACGGTGTTTCTGTATCTCTATTATGTTGGTGCGGCTTCGGAACTTTTAAATATCTCGATATATCTCGAAAACTACGCTTCTGATCAAAAAATATCATAGAACATAAATTGTAGGAAACATAATTCTCTACAAAAAACGTCTCTTAACATTTTGCCATAGCTCGCTTCGTTTCCGAGATCTTTGCAGATTCAGCTCAAAGGAACTGGCTGACGGACATATTTCGAGATATTTCTTCTTCTTGTTGTTCTTCCTCTGCACAGCTAAGCTGGAAGTGGCATTTGCAGCTCGCAATAGTGCAGAGTTATCTCAAAGAAAGGGGCCACGGTGTTTCTGTATCTCTATTATGTTGGTGCGGCTTCGGAACTTTTAAATATCTTGATATATCTCGAGAACTACGCATCTGATCAAAAAATATCATAGAACATGAAAAGTAGGAAACTTAATTCTCTACAAAAAAGGTCTCTTAACATTTTGCCATAGCTCGCTTCGTTTCCGAGATATTTGCAGATTTATCTCAAGGGAAGGGGCCTGACGGACATATTTCGAGATATTTCTTCTTCTTGTTGTTCTTCTTCTGCACAGCTAAGCTGGAAGTGGCATTTGCGGCTCGCACTAGTGCAGAGTTATCTCAAAGAAAGGAGCCACGGTGTTTCTGTATCTCTATTATGTTGGTGCGGCTTCGGAACTTTTAAATATCTCGATATATCTCGAAAACTACGCTTCTGATCAAAAAATATCATAGAACATAAATTGTAGGAAACATAATTCACTACAAAAAACGTCTCTTAACATTTTGCCATAGCTCGCTTCGTTTCCGAGATATTTGCAGATTCAGCTCAAAGGAACGGGCCTGACGGACATATTTCGAGATACTTCTTCTTCTTGTTGTTCTTCCTCTGCACAGCTAAGCTGGAAGTGGCATTTGCAGCTCGCAATAGTGCAGAGTTATCTCAAAGAAAGGGGCCACGGTGTTTCTGTATCTCTATTATGTTGGTGCGGCTTCGGAACTTTTAAATATCTTGATATATCTCGAGAACTACGCATCTGATCAAAAAATATCATAGAACATAAAAAGTAGGAAACTTAATTCTCTACAAAAAAGGTCTCTTAACATTTTGCCATAGCTCGCTTCGTTCCCGAGATATTTGCAGATTTATCTCAAGGGAAGGGGCCTGACGGACATATTTCGAGATATTTCTTCTTCTTGTTGTTCTTCTTCTGCACAGCTAAGCTGGAAGTGGCATTTGCGGCTCGCACTAGTGCAGAGTTATCTCAAAGAAAGGGGCCACGGTGTTTCTGTATCTCTATTATGTTGGTGCGGCTTCGGAACTTTTAAATATCTCGATATATCTCGAGAACTACGCGTCTGATCGAAAAATATCATAGAACATAAAAAGGAGGAAACTTAATTCTCTACAAAAAAGGTCTCTTAACATTTTGCCATAGCTCGCTTCGTTTCCGAGATATTTGCAGATTTATTTCATGGGAAGGGGCCTGACGGACATATTTCGAGATATTTGTTCTTCTTGTTGTTCTTCTTCTGCACAGCTAAGCTGGAAGTGGCATTTGCGGCTCGCACTAGTGCAGAGTTATCTCAAAGAAAGGAGCCACGGTGTTTCTGTATCTCTATTATCTTGGTGCGGCTTCGGAACTTTTAAATATCTCGATATATCTCGAAAACTACGCTTCTGATCGAAAAATATCATACAACATAAATTGTAGGAAACATAATTCTCTACAAAAAACGTCTCTTAACATTTTGCCATAGCTCGCTTCGTTTCCGAGATATTTGCAGATTCAGCTCAAAGGAACGGGCCTGACGGACATATTTCGAGATACTTCTTCTTCTTGTTGTTCTTCCTCTGCACAGCTAAGCTGGAAGTGGCATTTGCAGCTCGCAATAGTGCAGAGTTATCTCAAAGGAAGGGGCCACGGTGTTTCTGTATCTCTATTATGTTGGTGCGGCTTCGGAACTTTTAAATATCTTGATATATCTCGAGAACTACGCATCTGATCAAAAAATATCATAGAACATAAAAAGTAGGAAACTTAATTCTCTACAAAAAAGGTCTCTTAACATTTTGCCATAGCTCGCTTCGTTTCCGAGATATATGCAGATTTATCTCAAGGGAAGGGGCCTGACGGACATATTTCGAGATATTTCTTCTTCTTGTTGTTCTTCTTCTGCACAGCTGAGCTGGAAGTGGCATTTGCAGGTCGCAATAGTGCAGAGTTATCTCAAAGAAAGGGGCCACGGTGTTTCTGTATCTCTATTATGTTGGTGCGGCTTCGGAACTTTTAAATATCTCGATATATCTCGAAAACTACGCTTCTGATCAAAAAATATCATAGAACATAAATTGTAGGAAACATAATTCTCTACAAAAAACGTCTCTCAACATTTTGCCATAGCTCTCTTCGTTTCCGAGATATTTGCAGATTCAGCTCAAAGGAACTGGCCTGACGGACATATTTCGAGATATTTCTTCTTCTTGTTGTTCTTCCTCTGCACAGCTAAGCTGGAAGTGGCATTTGCAGCTCGCAATAGAGCAGAGTTATCTCAAAGAAAGGGGCCACGGTGTTTCTGTATCTCTATTATGTTGGTGCGGCTTCGGAACTTTTAAATATCTTGATATATCTCGAGAACTACGCATCTGATCAAAAAATATCATAGAACATGAAAAGTAGGAAACTTAATTCTCTACAAAAAAGGTCTCTTAACATTTTGCCATAGCTCTCTTCGTTTCCGAGATATTTGCAGATTTATCTCAAGGGAAGGGGCCTGACGGACATATTTCGAGATATTTCTTCTTCTTGTTGTTCTTCTTCTGCACAGCTAAGCTGGAAGTGGCATTTGCAGCTCGCAATAGTGCAGAGTTATCTCAAAGAAAGGGGCCACGGTGTTTCTGTATCTCTATTATGTTGGTGCGGCTTCGGAACTTTTAAATATCTTGATATATCTCGAGAACTACGCCTCTGATCGAAAAATATCATAGAACATAAAAAGTAGGAAACTTAATTCTCTACAAAAAAGGTCTCTTAACATTTTGCCATAGCTCGCTTCGTTTCCGAGATATTTGCAGATTTATCTCAAGGGAAGGTGCCTGACGGACATATTTCGAGATATTTCTTCTTCTTGTTGTTCTTCTTCTGCACAGCTAAGCTGGAAGTGGCATTTGCGGCTCGCACTAGTGCAGAGTTATCTCAAAGAAAGGAGCCACGGTGTTTCTGTATCTCTATTATGTTGGTGCGGCTTCGGAACTTTTAAATATCTCGATATATCTCGAAAACTACGCTTCTGATCAAAAAATATCATAGAACATAAATTGTAGGAAACATAATTCTCTACAAAAAACGTCTCTTAACATTTTGCCATAGCTCTCTTCGTTTCCGAGATATTTGCAGATTCAGCTCAAAGGAACTGGCCTGACGGACATATTTCGAGATATTTCTTCTTCTTGTTGTTCTTCCTCTGCACAGCTAAGCTGGAAGTGGCATTTGCAGCTCGCAATAGAGCAGAGTTATCTCAAAGAAAGGGGCCACGGTGTTTCTGTATCTCTATTATGTTGGTGCGGCTTCGGAACTTTTAAATATCTTGATATATCTCGAGAACTACGCATCTGATCAAAAAATATCATAGAACATGAAAAGTAGGAAACTTAATTCTCTACAAAAAAGGTCTCTTAACATTTTGCCATAGCTCTCTTCGTTTCCGAGATATTTGCAGATTTATCTCAAGGGAAGGGGCCTGACGGACATATTTCGAGATATTTCTTCTTCTTGTTGTTCTTCTTCTGCACAGCTAAGCTGGAAGTGGCATTTGCAGCTCGCAATAGTGCAGAGTTATCTCAAAGAAAGGGGCCACGGTGTTTCTGTATCTCTATTATGTTGGTGCGGCTTCGGAACTTTTAAATATCTTGATATATCTCGAGAACTACGCCTCTGATCGAAAAATATCATAGAACATAAAAAGTAGGAAACTTAATTCTCTACAAAAAAGGTCTCTTAACATTTTGCCATAGCTCGCTTCGTTTCCGAGATATTTGCAGATTTATCTCAAGGGAAGGTGCCTGACGGACATATTTCGAGATATTTCTTCTTCTTGTTGTTCTTCTTCTGCACAGCTAAGCTGGAAGTGGCATTTGCGGCTCGCACTAGTGCAGAGTTATCTCAAAGAAAGGAGCCACGGTGTTTCTGTATCTCTATTATGTTGGTGCGGCTTCGGAACTTTTAAATATCTCGATATATCTCGAAAACTACGCTTCTGATCAAAAAATATCATAGAACATAAATTGTAGGAAACATAATTCACTACAAAAAACGTCTCTTAACATTTTGCCATAGCTCGCTTCGTTTCCGAGATATTTGCAGATTTATCTCAAGGGAAGGGGCCTGACGGACATATTTCGAGATATTTCTTCTTATTGTTGTTCTTCTTCTGCACAGCTAAGCTGGAAGTGGCATTTGCGGCTCGCACTAGTGCAGAGTTATCTCAAAGAAAGGGGCCACGGTGTTTCTGTATCTCTATTATGTTGGTGCGGCTTCGGAACTTTTAAATATCTCGATTATCTCGAAAACTACGCTTCTGGTCGAAAAATATCATAGAACCTATATTGTAGGAAACATAATTCTCTACAAAAAAGGTCTCTTAACATTTTGCCATAGCTCGCTTCGTTTCCGAGATATTTGCAGATATATCTCAAGGGAAGGGGCCTGACGGACATATTTCGAGATATTTCTTCTTCTTGTTGTCCTTCTTCTGCACAGCTAAACTGGAAGTGGCATTTCCAGTTCGCAATAGTGCAGAGTTATCTCAAAGAGAGGGGCCACGGTGTTTCTGTATCTCTATTATGTTGGTGCGGCTTCGGAACTTTTAAATATCTTGATATATCTCGAGAACTACGCATCTGATCAAAAAATATCATAGAAGATAAAAAGTAGGAAACTTAATTCTCTACAAAAAAGGTCTCTTAACATTTTGCCATAGCTCGCTTCGTTTCCGAGATATTTGCAGATTTATCTCAAGGAAAGGGGCCTGACGGACATATTTCGAGATATTTCTTCTTCTTGTTGTTCTTCTTCTGCACAGCTAAGCTGGAAGTGGCATTTGCGGCTCGCTCTAGTGCAGAGTTATCTCAAAGAAAGGGGCCACGCTGTTTCTGTATCTCTATTATGTTGGTGCGGCTTCGGAACTTTTAAATATCTTGATATATCTCGAGAACTACGCATCTGATCCAAAAATATCATAGAAGATAAAAAGGAGGAAACTTAATTCTCTACAAAAAAGGTCTCTTAACATTTTGCCATAGCTCGCTTCGTTTCCGAGATATTTGCAGATTTATCTCAAGGGAAGGGGCCTGACGGACATATTTCGAGATATTTCTTCTTCTTGTTGTTCTTCTTCTGCACAGCTAAGCTGGAAGTGGCATTTGCGGCTCGCACTAGTGCAGAGTTATCTCAAAGAAAGGAGCCACGGTGTTTCTGTATCTCTATTATGTTGGTGCGGCTTCGGAACTTTTAAATATCTCGATATATCTCGAAAACTACGCTTCTGATCAAAAAATATCATAGAACATAAATTGTAGGAAACATAATTCACTACAAAAAACGTCTCTTAACATTTTGCCATAGCTCGCTTCGTTTCCGAGATATTTGCAGATTCAGCTCAAAGGAACGGGCCTGACGGACATATTTCGAGATACTTCTTCTTCTTGTTGTTCTTCCTCTGCACAGCTAAGCTGGAAGTGGCATTTGCAGCTCGCAATAGTGCAGAGTTATCTCAAAGAAAGGGGCCACGGTGTTTCTGTATCTCTATTATGTTGGTGCGGCTTCGGAACTTTTAAATATCTTGATATATCTCGAGAACTACGCATCTGATCAAAAAATATCATAGAACATAAAAAGTAGGAAACTTAATTCTCTACAAAAAAGGTCTCTTAACATTTTGCCATAGCTCGCTTCGTTCCCGAGATATTTGCAGATTTATCTCAAGGGAAGGGGCCTGACGGACATATTTCGAGATATTTCTTCTTCTTGTTGTTCTTCTCCTGCACAGCTAAGCTGGAAGTGGCATTTGCGGCTCGCACTAGTGCAGAGTTATCTCAAAGAAAGGGGCCACGGTGTTTCTGTATCTCTATTATGTTGGTGCGGCTTCGGAACTTTTAAATATCTCGATATATCTCGAGAACTACGCGTCTGATCGAAAAATATCATAGAACATAAAAAGTAGGAAACTTAATTCTCTACAAAAAAGGTCTCTTAACATTTTGCCATAGCTCGCTTCGTTTCCGAGATATTTGCAGATTTATTTCATGGGAAGGGGCCTGACGGACATATTTCGAGATATTTGTTCTTCTTGTTGTTCTTCTTCTGCACAGCTAAGCTGGAAGTGGCATTTGCGGCTCGCACTAGTGCAGAGTTATCTCAAAGAAAGGAGCCACGGTGTTTCTGTATCTCTATTATCTTGGTGCGGCTTCGGAACTTTTAAATATCTCGATATATCTCGAAAACTACGCTTCTGATCGAAAAATATCATACAACATAAATTGTAGGAAACATAATTCTCTACAAAAAACGTCTCTTAACATTTTGCCATAGCTCGCTTCGTTTCCGAGATATTTGCAGATTCAGCTCAAAGGAACGGGCCTGACGGACATATTTCGAGATACTTCTTCTTCTTGTTGTTCTTCCTCTGCACAGCTAAGCTGGAAGTGGCATTTGCAGCTCGCAATAGTGCAGAGTTATCTCAAAGGAAGGGGCCACGGTGTTTCTGTATCTCTATTATGTTGGTGCGGCTTCGGAACTTTTAAATATCTTGATATATCTCGAGAACTACGCATCTGATCAAAAAATATCATAGAACATAAAAAGTAGGAAACTTAATTCTCTACAAAAAAGGTCTCTTAACATTTTGCCATAGCTCGCTTCGTTTCCGAGATATTTGCAGATTTATCTCAAGGGAAGGGGCCTGACGGACATATTTCGAGATATTTCTTCTTCTTGTTGTTCTTCTTCTGCACAGCTGAGCTGGAAGTGGCATTTACAGGTCGCAATAGTGCAGAGTTATCTCAAAGAAAGGGGCCACGGTGTTTCTGTATCTCTATTATGTTGGTGCGGCTTCGGAACTTTTAAATATCTCGATATATCTCGAAAACTACGCTTCTGATCAAAAAATATCATAGAAGGTAAATTGTAGGAAACATTATTCTCTACAAAAAAGGTCTCTTAACATTTTGCCATAGCTCGCTTCGTTTCCGAGATATTTGCAGATTTATCTCAAGGGAAGGGTCCTGATGGACATATTTCGAGATATTTCTTCTTCTTGTTGTTCTTCTTCTGCACAGCTAAACTGGAAGTGGCATTTCCAGCTCGCAATCGTGCAGAGTTATCTCAAAGAAAGGGGCCACGGTGTTTCTGTATCTCTATTATGTTGGTGCGGCTTCGGAGCTTTTAAATATCTTGATATATCTCGAGAACTACGCCTCTGATCGAAAAATATCATAGAACATAAAAAGTAGGAAACTTAATTCTCTACAAAAAAGGTCTCTTAACATTTTGCCATAGCTCGCTTCGTTTCCGAGATATTTGCAGATTTATTTCATGGGAAGGGGCCTGACGGACATATTTCGAGATATTTGTTCTTCTTGTTGTTCTTCTTCTGCACAGCTAAGCTGGAAGTGGCATTTGCGGCTCGCACTAGTGCAGAGTTATCTCAAAGAAAGGAGCCACGGTGTTTCTGTATCTCTATTATCTTGGTGCGGCTTCGGAACTTTTAAATATCTCGATATATCTCGAAAACTACGCTTCTGATCGAAAAATATCATACAACATAAATTGTAGGAAACATAATTCTCTACAAAAAACGTCTCTTAACATTTTGCCATAGCTCGCTTCGTTTCCGAGATATTTGCAGATTCAGCTCAAAGGAACGGGCCTGACGGACATATTTCTAGATACTTCTTCTTCTTGTTGTTCTTCCTCTGCACAGCTAAGCTGGAAGTGGCATTTGCAGCTCGCAATAGTGCAGAGTTATCTCAAAGGAAGGGGCCACGGTGTTTCTGTATCTCTATTATGTTGGTGCGGCTTCGGAACTTTTAAATATCTTGATATATCTCGAGAACTACGCATCTGATCAAAAAATATCATAGAACATAAAAAGTAGGAAACTTAATTCTCTACAAAAAAGGTCTCTTAACATTTTGCCATAGCTCGCTTCGTTTCCGAGATATTTGCAGATTTATCTCAAGGGAAGGGGCCTGACGGACATATTTCGAGATATTTCTTCTTCTTGTTGTTCTTCTTCTGCACAGCTGAGCTGGAAGTGGCATTTGCAGGTCGCAATAGTGCAGAGTTATCTCAAAGAAAGGGGCCACGGTGTTTCTGTATCTCTATTATGTTGGTGCGGCTTCGGAACTTTTAAATATCTCGATATATCTCGAAAACTACGCTTCTGATCAAAAAATATCATAGAACGTAAATTGTAGGAAACATTATTCTCTACAAAAAAGGTCTCTTAACATTTTGCCATAGCTCGCTTCGTTTCCGAGATATTTGCAGATTTATCTCAAGGGAAGGGTCCTGATGGACATATTTCGAGATATTTCTTCTTCTTGTTGTTCTTCTTCTGCACAGCTAAACTGGAAGTGGCATTTCCAGCTCGCAATCGTGCAGAGTTATCTCAAAGAAAGGGGCCACGGTGTTTCTGTATCTCTATTATGTTGGTGCGGCTTCGGAGCTTTTAAATATCTTGATATATCTCGAGAACTACGCCTCTGATCGAAAAATATCATAGAACATAAAAAGTAGGAAACTTAATTCTCTACAAAAAAGGTCTCTTAACATTTTGCCATAGCTCGCTTCGTTTCAGAGATATTTGCAGATTTATCTCAAGGGAAGGGGCCTGACGGACATATTTCGAGATATTTCTTCTTCTTGTTGTTCTTCTTCTGCACAGCTAAGCTGGAAGTGGCATTTGCAGCGCGCAATAGTGCAGAGTTATCTCAAAGAAAGGGGCCACGGTGTTTCTGTATCTCTATTATCTTGGTGCGGCTTCGGAACTTTTAAATATCTTGATATATCTCGAGAACTACGCATCTGATCAAAAAATATCATAGAAGATAAAAAGTAGGAAACTTAATTCTCTACAAAAAAGGTCTCTTGAGATTTCGCCATAGCTCGCTTCGTTTCCGAGATATTTGCAGATTTATCTCAAGGGAAGGGGCCTGTCGGACATATTTCGAGATATTTCTTCTTCTTGTTGTTCTTCTTCTGCACAGCTAAGCTGGAAGTGGCATTTGCGGCTCGCACTAGTGCAGAGTTATCTCAAAGAAAGGGGCCACGGTGTTTCTGTATCTCTATTATGTTGGTGCGGCGTCGGAACTTTTAAATATCTCGATATATCTCGAAAACTACGCTTCTGATCAAAAAATATGATAGAACATAAATTGTAGGAAACATAATTCTCTACAAAAAACGTCTCTTAACATTTTGCCATAGCTCGCTTCGTTTCCGAGATATTTGCAGATTCAGCTCAAAGGAACGGGCCTGACGGACATATTTCGAGATACTTCTTCTTCTTGTTGTTCTTCCTCTGCACAGCTAAGCTGGAAGTGGCATTTGCAGCTCGCAATAGTGCAGAGTTATCTCAAAGAAAGGGGCCACGGTGTTTCTGTATCTCTATTATGTTGGTGCGGTTTCGGAACTTTTAAATATCTTGATGTATCTCGAAAACTACGCATCTGATCAAAAAATATCATAGAACATAAAAAGTAGGAAACTTAATTCTCTACAAAAAAGGTCTCTTAACATTTTGCCATAGCTCGCTTCGTTTCCGAGATATTTGCAGATTTATCTCAAGGGAAGGGCCTGACGGACATATTTCGAGATATTTCTTCTTCTTGTTGTTCTTCTTCTGCACAGCTGAGCTGGAAGTGGCATTTGCAGGTCGCAATAGTGCAGAGTTATCTCAAAGAAAGGGGCCACGGTGTTTCTGTATCTCTATTATGTTGGTGCGGCTTCGGAACTTTTAAATATCTCGATATATCTCGAAAACTACGCTTCTGATCAAAAAATATCATAGAACATAAATTGTAGGAAACATAATTCTCTACAAAAAACGTCTCTTAACATTTTGCCATAGCTCTCTTCGTTTCCGAGATATTTGCAGATTCAGCTCAAAGGAACTGGCCTGACGGACATATTTCGAGATATTTCTTCTTCTTGTTGTTCTTCCTCTGCACAGCTAAGCTGGAAGTGGCATTTGCAGCTCGCAATAGTGCAGAGTTATCTCAAAGAAAGGGGCCACGGTGTTTCTGTATCTCTATTATGTTGGTCCGGCTTCGGAACTTTTAAATATCTTGATATATCTCGAGAACTACGCATCTGATCAAAAAATATCATAGAACATAAAAAGTAGGAAACTTAATTCTCTACAAAAAAGTTCTCTTAACATTTTGCCATAGCTCGCTTCGTTTCCGAGATATTTGCAGATATATCTCAAGGGAAGGGGCCTGCCGGACATATTTCGAGATATTTCTTCTTCTTGTTGTTCTTCTTCAGCACAGCTAAGCTGGAAGTGGCATTTACAGCTCGCAATAGTGCAGAGTTATCTCAAAGAAAGGGGCCACGGTGTTTCTGTATCTCTATTATGTTGGTGCTGCTTCGGAACTTTTAAATATCTTGATATATCTCGAGAACTACGCATCTGATCAAAAAATATCATAGAACATGAAAAGTAGGAAACTTAATTCTCTACAAAAAAGGTCTCTTAACATTTTGCCATAGCTCTCTTCGTTTCCGAGATATTTGCAGATTTATCTCAAGGGAAGGGGCCTGACGGACATATTTCGAGATACTTCTTCTTCTTGTTGTTCTTCCTCTGCACAGCTAAGCTGGAAGTGGCATTTGCAGCTCGCAATAGTGCAGAGTTATCTCAAAGAAAGGGGCCACGGTGTTTCTGTATCTCTATTATGTTGGTGCGGCTTCGGAACTTTTAAATATCTTGATATATCTCGAGAACTACGCATCTGATCAAAAAATATCATAGAACGTAAATTGTAGGAAACATTATTCTCTACAAAAAAGGTCTCTTAACATTTTGCCATAGCTCGCTTCGTTTCCGAGATATTTGCAGATTTATCTCAAGGGAAGGGTCCTGATGGACATATTTCGAGATATTTCTTCTTCTTGTTGTTCTTCTTCTGCACAGCTAAACTGGAAGTGGCATTTCCAGCTCGCAATCGTGCAGAGTTATCTCAAAGAAAGGGGCCACGGTGTTTCTGTATCTCTATTATGTTGGTGCGGCTTCGGAACTTTTAAATATCTTGATATATCTCGAGAACTACGCCTCTGATCGAAAAATATCATAGAACATAAAAAGTAGGAAACTTAATTCTCTACAAAAAAGGTCTCTTAACATTTTGCCATAGCTCGCTTCGTTTCCGAGATATTTGCAGATTTGTCTCAAGGGAAGGGTTATGATGGACATATTTCGAGATATTTCTTCTTCTTGTTGTTCTTCTTCTGCACAGCTAAACTGGAAGTGGCATTTCCAGCTCGTAATCGTGCAGAGTTATCTCAAAGAAAGGGGCCACGGTGTTTCTGTATCTCTATTATGTTGGTGCGGCTTCGGAACTTTTAAATATCTTGATATATCTCGAGAACTACGCCTCTGATCGAAAAATATCATAGAACATAAAAAGTAGGAAACTTAATTCTCTACAAAAAAGGTCTCTTAACATTTTGCCATAGCTCGCTTCGTTTCCGAGATATTTGCAGATTTATCTCAAGGGAAGGGGCCTGACGGACATATTTCGAGATATTTCTTCTTCTTGTTGTTCTTCTTCTGCACAGCTAAGCTGGAAGTGGCATTTGCAGCGCGCAATAGTGCAGAGTTATCTCAAAGAAAGGGGCCACGGTGTTTCTGTATCTCTATTATGTTGGTGCGGCTTCGGAACTTTTAAATATCTTGATATATCTCGAGAACTACGCATCTGATCAAAAAATATCGTACAAGATAAAAAGTAGGAAACTTAATTCTCTACAAAAAAGGTCTCTTAACATTTCGCCATAGCTCGCTTCGTTTCCGAGATATTTGCAGATTTATCTCAAGGGAAGGGGCCTGTCGGACATATTTCGAGATATTTCTTCTTCTTGTTGTTCTTCTTCTGCACAGCTAAGCTGGAAGTGGCATTTGCGGCTCGCACTAGTGCAGAGTTATCTCAAAGAAAGGGGCCACGGTGTTTCTGTATCTCTATTATGTTGGTGCGGCTTCGGAACTTTTAAATATCTCGATATATCTCGAAAACTACGCTTCTGATCAAAAAATATGATAGAACATAAATTGTAGGAAACATAATTCTCTACAAAAATCGTCTCTTAACATTTTGCCATAGCTCGCTTCGTTTCCGAGATATTTGCAGATTCAGCTCAAAGGAACGGGCCTGACGGACATATTTCGAGATACTTCTTCTTCTTGTTGTTCTTCCTCTGCACAGCTAAGCTGGAAGTGGCATTTGCAGCTCGCAATAGTGCAGAGTTATCTCAAGGAAAGGGGCCACGGTGTTTCTGTATCTCTATTATGTTGGTGCGGCTTCGGAACTTTTAAATATCTTGATATATCTCGAGAACTACGCATCTGATCAAAAAATATCATAGAACATAAAAAGTAGGAATCTTAATTCTCTACAAAAAAGGTCTCTTAACATTTTGCCATAGCTCGCTTCGTTTCCGAGATATTTGCAGATTTATCTCAAGGGAAGGGGCCTGACGGACATATTTCGAGATATTTCTTCTTCTTGTTGTTCTTCTTCTGCACAGCTGAGCTGGAAGTAGCATTTGCAGGTCGCAATAGTGCAGAGTTATCTCAAAGAAAGGGGCCACGGTGTTTCTGTATCTCTATTATGTTGGTGCGGCTTCGGAACTTTTAAATATCTCGATATATCTCGAAAACTACGCTTCTGATCAAAAAATATCATAGAACGTAAATTGTAGGAAACATTGTTCTCTACAAAAAAGGTCTCTTAACATTTTGCCATAGCTCGCTTCGTTTCCGAGATATTTGCAGATATATCTCAAGGGAAGGGGCCTGACGGACATATTTCGAGATATTTCTTCTTCTTGTTGTTCTTCTTCTGCACAGCTAAGCTGGAAGTGGCATTTGCAGCTCGCAATAGTGCAGAGTTATCTCAAAGAAAGGGGCCACGGTGTTTCTGTATCTCTATTATGGTGGTGCGGCTTCGGAACTTTTAAATATTTCGATATATCTCGAAAACTACGCTTCTGATCAAAAAATATCATAGAACGTAAATTGTAGGAAACATTATTCTCTACAAAAAAGGTCTCTTAACATTTTGCCATAGCTCGCTTCGTTTCCGAGATATTTGCAGATTCAGCTCAAAGGAACGGGCCTGACGGACATATTTCGAGATACTTCTTCTTCTTGTTGTTCTTCCTCTGCACAGCTAAGCTGGAAGTGGCATTTGCAGCTCGCAATAGTGCAGAGTTATCTCAAAGAAAGGGGCCACGGTGTTTCTGTATCTCTTTTATGTTGGTGCGGCTTCGGAACTTTTAAATATCTTGATATATCTCGAGAACTACGCATCTGATCAAAAAATATCATACCACATAAAAAGTAGGAAACTTAATTCTCTACAAAAAAGGTCTCTTAACATTTTGCCATAGCTCGCTTCGTTTCCGAGATATTTGCAGATTTATCTCAAGGAAAGGGGCCTGACGGACATATTTCGAGATATTTCTTCTTCTTGTTGTTCTTCTTCTGCACAGCTAAGCTGGAAGTGGCATTTGCGGCTCGCTCTAGTGCAGAGTTATCTCAAAGAAAGGGGCCACGGTGTTTCTGTATCTCTATTATGTTGGTGCGGCTTCGGAACTTTTAAATATCTTGATATATCTCGAGAACTACGCATCTGATCCAAAAATATCATAGAACATAAATAGTAGGAAACTTAATTCTCTACAAAAAAGGTCTCTCAACATTTTGCCATAGCTCGCTTCGTTTCCGAGATATTTGCAGATTTATCTCAAGGGAAGGGGCCTGACGGACATATTTCCAGATATTTCTTCTTCTTGTTGTTCTTCTTGTGCACAGCTAAGCTGGAAGTGGCATTTGCAGCTCGCAATAGTGCAGAGTTATCTCAAAGAAAGGGGCCACGGTGTTTCTGTATCTCTGTTATGTTGGTGCGGCTTCGGAACTTTTAAATATCTCGATATATCTCGAAAACTACGCTTCTGATCAAAAAATATCATAGAACATAAATTGTAGGAAACATAATTCTCTACAAAAAAGGTCTCTTAACATTTCGCCATAGCTCGCTTCGTTTCCGAGATATTTGCAGATATATCTCAAGGGAAGGGGCCTGACGGACATATTTCGAGATATTTCTTCTTCTTGTTGTTCTTCTTCTGCACAGCTAAGCTGGAAGTGGCATTTACAGCTCGCAATAGTGCAGAGTTATCTCAAAGAAAGGGGCCACGGTGTTTCTGTATCTCTATTATGTTGGTGCGGCTTCGGAACTTTTAAATATCTTGATATATCTCGAGAACTACGCATCTAATCAAAAAATATCATAGAAGATAAAAAGTAGGAAACTTAATTCTCTACAAAAAAGGTCTCTTAACATTTTGCCATAGCTCGCTTCGTTTCCGAGATATTTGCAGATTTATCTCAAGGGAAGGGGCCTGACGGACATATTTCGAGATATTTCTTCTTCTTGTTGTTCTTCTTCTGCACAGCTAAGCTGGAAGTGGCATTTGCGGCTCGCACTAGTGCAGAGTTATCTCAAAGAAAGGGGCCACGGTGTTTCTGTATCTCTATTATGTTGGTGCGGTTTCGGAACTTTTAAATATCTTGATATATCTCGAGAACTACGCATCTGATCAAAAAATATCATAGAACATAAAAAGTAGGAAACTTAATTCTCTGCAAATAAGGTCTCTTAACATTTTGCCATAGCTCGCTTCGTTTCCGAGATATTTGCAGATTTATCTCAAGGGAAGGGGCCTGACGGACATATTTCGAGATATTTCTTCTTCTTGTTGTTCTTCTGCACAGCTAAGCTGGAAGTGGCATTTGCAGCTCGCAATAGTGCAGAGTTATCTCAAAGAAAGGGGCCACGCTGTTTCTGTATCTCTATTATGTTGGTGCGGCTTCGGAACTTTTAAATATCTTGATATATCTCGAGAGCTACGCGTCTGATCAAAAAATATCATAGAACATAAAAAGTAGGAAACATAATTCTCTACAAAAAAGGTCTCTTAACATTTTGCCATAGCTCGCTTCGTTTCCGAGATATTTGCAGATTTATCTCAAGGGAAGTGGCCTGACGGACATATTTCGAGATATTTCTTCTTCTTGTTGTTCTTCTTCTGCACAGCTAAGCTGGAAGTGGCATTTGCGGCTCGCTCTAGTGCAGAGTTATCTCAAAGAAAGGGGCCACGGTGTTTCTGTATCTCTATTATGTTGGTGCGGCTTCGGAACTTTTAAATATCTTGATATATCTCGAGAACTACGCATCTGATCCAAAAATATCATAGAACATAAATAGTAGGAAACTTAATTCTCTACAAAAAAGGTCTCTCAACATTTTGCCATAGCTCGCTTCGTTTCCGAGATATTTGCAGATTTATCTCAAGGGAAGGGGCCTGACGGACATATTTCGAGATATTTCTTCTTCTTGTTGTTCTTCTTCTGCACAGCTAAGCTGGAAGTGGCATTTGCGGCTCGCTCTAGTGCAGAGTTATCTCAAAGAAAGGGGCCACGGTGTTTCTGTATCTCTATTATGTTGGTGCGGCTTCGGAACTTTTAAATATCTTGATATATCTCGAGAAGTACGCATCTGATCAAAAAATATCATAGAACATAAAAAGTAGGAAACTTAATTCTCTACAAAAAAGGTCTCTTAACATTTTGCCATAGCTCGCTTCGTTTCCGAGATATTTGCAGATTTATCTCAAGGGAAGGGGCCTGACGGACATATTTCGAGATATTTCTTCTTCTTGTTGTTCTTCTTCTGCACAGCTAAGCTGGAAGTGGCATTTGCGGCTCGCACTAGTGCAGAGTTATCTCAACGAAAGGGGCCACGGTGTTTCTGTATCTCTATTATGTTGGTGCGGCTTCGGAACTTTTAAATATCTCGATATATCTCGAAAACTACGCTTCTGATCAAAAAATATCGTAGAACATAAATTGTAGGAAACATAATTCTCTACAAAAAAGGTCTCTTAACATTTCGCCATAGCTCGCTTCGTTTCCGAGATATTTGCAGATATATCTCAAGGGAAGGGGCCTGACGGACATATTTCGAGATATTTCTTCTTCTTGTTGTTCTTCTTCTGCACAGCTAAGCTGGAAGTGGCATTTGCAGCTCGCAATAGTGCAGAGTTATCTCAAAGAAAGGGGCCACGGTGTTTCTGTATCTCTATTATGTTGGTGCGGCTTCGGAACTTTTAAATATCTCGATATATCTCGAAAACTACGCTTCTGATCAAAAAATATCATAGAACATAAATTGTAGGAAACATAATTCTCTACAAAAAAGGTCTCTTAACATTTCGCCATAGCTCGCTTCGTATCCGAGATATTTGCAGATATATCTCAAGGGAAGGGGCCTGACGGACATATTTCGAGATATTTCTTCTTCTTGTTGTTCTTCTTCTGCACAGCTAAGCTGGAAGTGGCATTTACAGCTCGCAATAGTGCAGAGTTATCTCAAAGAAAGGGGCCACGGTGTTTCTGTATCTCTATTATGTTGGTGCGGCTTCGGAACTTTTAAATATCTTGATATATCTCGAGAACTACGCATCTAATCAAAAAATATCATAGAAGATAAAAAGTAGGAAACTTAATTCTCTACAAAAAAGGTCTCTTAACATTTTGCCATAGCTCGCTTCGTTTCCGAGATATTTGCAGATTTATCTCAAGGGAAGGGGCCTGACGGACATATTTCGAGATATTTCTTCTTCTTGTTGTTCTTCTTCTGCACAGCTAAGCTGGAAGTGGCATTTACGGCTCGCACTAGTGCAGAGTTATCTCAAAGAAAGGGGCCACGGTGTTTCTGTATCTCTATTATGTTGGTGCGGTTTCGGAACTTTTAAATATCTTGATATATCTCGAGAACTACGCATCTGATCAAAAAATATCATAGAACTTAAAAAGTAGGAAACTTAATTCTCTGCAAATAAGGTCTCTTAACATTTTGCCATAGCTCGCTTCGTTTCCGAGATATTTGCAGATTTATCTCAAGGGAAGGGGCCTGACGGACATATTTCGAGATATTTCTTCTTCTTGTTGTTCTTCTTCTGCACAGCTAAGCTGGAAGTGGCATTTACAGCTCGCAATACTGCAGAGTTATCTCAAAGAAAGGGGCCACGGTGTTTCTGTATCCCTATTATGTTGGTGCGGCTTCGGAACTTTGAAATATCTCGATATATCTCGAAAACTACGCTTCTGATCAAAAAATATCATAGAACATAAATTGTAGGAAACTTAATTCTCTACAAAAAAGGTCTCTTAACATTTTGCCATATCTCTCTTCGTTTCCGAGATATTTGCAGATTTATCTCAAGGGAAGGGGCCTGACGGACATATTTCGAGATATTTCTTCTTCTTGTTGTTCTTCTTCTGCACAGCTAAGCTGGAAGTGGCATTTGCGGCTCGCACTAGTGCAGAGTTATCTCAACGAAAGGGGCCACGGTGTTTCTGTATCTCTATTATGTTGGTGCGTCTTCGGAACTTTTAAATATCTCGATATATCTCGAAAACTACGCTTCTGATCAAAAAATATCATAGAACATAAATTGTAGGAAACTTAATTCTCTACAAAAAAGGTCTCTTAACATTTTGCCATAGCTCTCTTCGTTTCCGAGATATTTGCAGATTTATCTCAAGGGAAGGGGCCTGACGGACATATTTCGAGATATTTCTTCTTCTTGTTGTTCTTCTGCACAGCTAAGCTGGAAGTGGCATTTGCAGCTCGCAATAGTGCAGAGTTATCTCAAAGAAAGGGGCCACGCTGTTTCTGTATCTCTATTATGTTGGTGCGGCTTCGGAACTTTTAAATATCTTGATATATCTCGAGAGCTACGCGTCTGATCAAAAAATATCATAGAACATAAAAAGTAGGAAACATAATTCTCTACAAAAAAGGTCTCTTAACATTTTGCCATAGCTCGCTTCGTTTCCGAGATATTTGCAGATTTATCTCAAGGGAAGTGGCCTGACGGACATATTTCGAGATATTTCTTCTTCTTGTTGTTCTTCTTCTGCACAGCTAAGCTGGAAGTGGCATTTGCGGCTCGCTCTAGTGCAGAGTTATCTCAAAGAAAGGGGCCACGGTGTTTCTGTATCTCTATTATGTTGGTGCGGCTTCGGAACTTTTAAATATCTTGATATATCTCGAGAACTACGCATCTAATCAAAAAATATCATAGAACATAAAAAGTAGGAAACTTAATTCTCTACAAAAAAGGTCTCTTAACATTTTGCCATAGCTCTCTTCGTTTCCGAGATATTTGCAGATTTATCTCAAGGGAAGGGGCCTGACGGACATATTTCGAGATATTTCTTCTTCTTGTTGTCCTTCTTCTGCACAGCTAAACTGGAAGTGGCATTTCCAGTTCGCAATAGTGCAGAGTTATCTCAAAGAGAGGGGCCACGGTGTTTCTGTATCTCTATTATGTTGGTGCGGCTTCGGAACTTTTAGATATCTTGATATATCTCGAGAAGTACGCATCTGATCAAAAAATATCATAGAACATAAAAAGTAGGAAACTTAATTCTCTACAAAAAAGGTCTCTTAACATTTAGCCATAGCTCGCTTCGTTTCCGAGATATTTGCAGATTTATCTCAAGGGAAGGGGCCTGACGGACATATTTCGAGATATTTCTTCTTCTTGTTGTTCTTCTTCTGCACAGCTAAGCTGGAAGTGGCATTTGCGGCTCGCACTAGTGCAGAGTTATCTCAACGAAAGGGGCCACGGTGTTTCTGTATCTCTATTATGTTGGTGCGGCTTCGGAACTTTTAAATATCTCGATATATCTCGAAAACTACGCTTCTGATCAAAAAATATCGTAGAACATAAATTGTAGGAAACATAATTCTCTACAAAAAAGGTCTCTCAACATTTCGCCATAGCTCGCTTCGTTTCCGAGATATTTGCAGATATATCTCAAGGGAAGGGGCCTGACGGACATATTTCGAGATATTTCTTCTTCTTGTTGTTCTTCTTCTGCACAGCTAAGCTGGAAGTGGCATTTACAGCTCGCAATAGTGCAGAGTTATCTCAAAGAAAGGGGCCACGGTGTTTCTGTATCTCTATTATGTTGGTGCGGCTTCGGAACTTTTAAATATCTTGATATATCTCGAAAACTACGCTTCTGATCAAAAAATATCATAGAACATAAATTGTAGGAAACTTAATTCTCTACAAAAAAGGTCTCTTAAGATTTTGCCATAGCTCTCTTCGTTTCCGAGATATTTGCAGATTTATCTCAAGGGAAGGGGCCTGACGGACATATTTCGAGATATTTCTTCTTCTTGTTGTTCTTCTGCACAGCTAAGCTGGAAGTGGCATTTGCAGCTCGCAATAGTGCATAGTTATCTGAAAGAAAGGGGCCACGGTGTTTCTGTATCTCTATTATGTTGGTGCGGCTTCGGAACTTTTAAATATCTTGATATATCTCGAGAACTACGCATCTAATCAAAAAATATCATAGAACATAAAAAGTAGGAAACTTAATTCTCTACAAAAAAGGTCTCTTAACATTTTGCCATAGCTCGCTTCGTTTCCGAGATATTTGCAGATTTATCTCAAGGGAAGGGGCCTAACGGACATATTTCGAGATATTTCTTCTTCTTGTTGTTCTTCTTCTGCACAGCTAAGCTGGAAGTGGCATTTGCGGCTCGCACTAGTGCAGAGTTATCTCAACGAAAGGGGCCACGGTGTTTCTGTATCTCTATTATGTTGGTGCGGCTTCGGAACTTTTAAATATCTCGATATATCTCGAAAACTACGCTTCTGATCAAAAAATATCATAGAACATAAATTGTAGGAAACTTAATTCTCTACAAAAAAGGTCTCTTAACATTTTGCCATAGCTCTCTTCGTTTCCGAGATATTTGCAGATTTATCTCAAGGGAAGGGGCCTGACGGACATATTTCGAGATATTTCTTCTTCTTGTTGTTCTTCTGCACAGCTAAGCTGGAAGTGGCATTTGCAGCTCGCAATAGTGCAGAGTTATCTCAAAGAAAGGGGCCACGCTGTTTCTGTATCTCTATTATGTTGGTGCGGCTTCGGAACTTTTAAATATCTTGATATATCTCGAGAGCTACGCGTCTGATCAAAAAATATCATAGAACATAAAAAGTAGGAAACATAATTCTCTACAAAAAAGGTCTCTTAACATTTTGCCATAGCTCGCTTCGTTTCCGAGATATTTGCAGATTTATCTCAAGGGAAGTGGCCTGACGGACATATTTCGAGATATTTCTTCTTCTTGTTGTTCTTCTTCTGCACAGCTAAGCTGGAAGTGGCATTTGCGGCTCGCTCTAGTGCAGAGTTATCTCAAAGAAAGGGGCCACGGTGTTTCTGTATCTCTATTATGTTGGTGCGGCTTCGGAACTTTTAAATATCTTGATATATCTCGAGAACTACGCATCTGATCAAAAAATATCATAGAACATAAAAAGTAGGAAACTTAATTCTCTACAAAAAAGGTCTCTTAACATTTTGCCATAGCTCGCTTCGTTTCCGAGATATTTACAGATTTATCTCAAGGGAAGGGGCCTGACGGACATATTTCGAGATATTTCTTCTTCTTGTTGTTCTTCTTCTGCACAGCTAAGCTGGAAGTGGCATTTGCGGCTCGCACTAGTGCAGAGTTATCTCAAAGAAAGGGGCCACGGTGTTTCTGTATCTCTATTATGTTGGTGCGGCTTCGGAACTTTTAAATATCTTGATATATCTCGAGAACTACGCATCTGATCAAAAAATATCATAGAACATAAAAAGTAGGAAGCTTAATTCTCTACAAAAGAGGTCTCTTAACATTTTGCCATAGCTCGCTTCGTTTCCGAGATATTTGCAGATTTATCTCAAGGGAAGGGGCCTGACGGACATATTTCGAGATATTTCTTCTTCTTGTTGTTCTTCTTCTGCACAGCTAAGCTGGAAGTGGCATTTGCGGCTCGCACTAGTGCAGAGTTATCTCAAAGAAAGGGGCCACGGTGTTTCTGTATCTCTATTATGTTGGTGCGGCTTCGGAACTTTTAAATATCTCGATATATCTCGAAAACTACGCTTCTGATCAAAAAATATCGTAGAACATAAATTGTAGGAAACATAATTCTCTACAAGAAAGGTCTGTTAACATTTTGCCATAGCTCGCTTCGTTTCCGAGATATTTGCAGATATATCTCAAGGGAAGGCGCCTGACGGACATATTTCGAGATATTTCTTCTTCTTGTTGTTCTTCTTCTGCACAGCTAAGCTGGAAGTGGCATTTACAGCTCGCAATAGTGCAGAGTTATCTCAAAGAAAGGGGCCACGGTGTTTCTGTATCTCTATTATGTTGGTGCGGCTTCGGAACTTTTAAATATCTTGATATATCTCGAGAACTACGCATCTGATCAAAAAATATCATAGAAGATAAAAAGTAGGAAACTTAATTCTCTACAAAAAAGGTCTCTTAACATTTTGCCATAGCTGGCTTCGTTTCCGAGATATTTGCAGATTTATCTCAAGGGAAGGGGCCTAACGGACATATTTCGAGATATTTCTTCTTCTTGTTGTTCTTCTTCTGCACAGCTAAGCTGGAAGTGGCATTTGCGGCTCGCACTAGTGCAGAGTTATCTCAACGAAAGGGGCCACGGTGTTTCTGTATCTCTATTATGTTGGTGCGGCTTCGGAACTTTTAAATATCTCGATATATCTCGAAAACTACGCTTCTGATCAAAAAATATCATAGAACATAAAAAGTAGCAAACTTAATTCTCTACACAAAAGGTCTCTTAACATTTTGCCATAGCTCTCTTCGTTTCCGAGATATTTGCAGATTTATCTCAAGGGAAGGGGCCTGACGGACATATTTCGAGATATTTCTTCTTCTTGTTGTTCTTCTTCTGCACAGCTAAGCTGGAAGTGGCATTTACAGCTCGCAATACTGCAGAGTTATCTCAAAGAAAGGGGCCACGGTGTTTCTGTATCCCTATTATGTTGGTGCGGCTTCGGAACTTTTAAATATCTCGATATATCTCGAAAACTACGCTTCTGATCAAAAAATATCATAGAACATAAATTGTAGGACACATAATTCTCTACAAAAAACGTCTCTTAACATTTTGCCATAGCTCGCTTCGTTTCCGAGATATTTGCAGATTCTGCTCAAAGGAACTGGCCTGACGGACATATTTCGAGATATTTCTTCTTCTTCTTGTTCTTCTTCTGCACAGCTAAGCTGGAAGTGGCATTTGCGGCTCGCTCCAGTGCAGAGTTATCTCAAAGAAAGGGGCCACGGTGTTTCTGTATCTCTATTATGTTGGTGCGGCTTCGGAACTTTTAAATATCTTGATATATCTCGAGAACTACGCATCTAATCAAAAAATATCATACAACATAAAAAGTAGGAAACTTAATTCTCTACAAAAAAGGTCTCTTAACATTTTGCCATAGCTCTCTTCGTTTCCGAGATATTTGTAGATTTATCTCAAGGGAAGGGGCCTGACGGACATATTTCGAGATATTTCTTCTTCTTGTTGTTCTTCTTCTGCACAGCTAAGCTGGAAGTGGCATTTGCAGCTCGCAATAGTGCAGAGTTATCTCAAAGAAAGGGGCCACGGTGTTTCTGTATCTCTATTATGTTGGTGCGGCTTCGGAACTTTTAGATATCTTGATATATCTCGAGAAGTACGCATCTGATCAAAAAATATCATAGAACATAAAAAGTAGGAAACTTAATTCTCTACAAAAAAGGTCTCAACATTTTGCCATAGCTCGCTTCGTTTCCGAGATATTTGCAGATTTATCTCAAGGGAAGGGGCCTGACGGACATATTTCGAGATATTTCTTCTTCTTGTTGTTCTTCTTCTGCACAGCTAAGCTGGAAGTGGCATTTGCGGCTCGCACTAGTGCAGAGTTATCTCAAAGAAAGGGGCCACGGTGTTTCTGTATCTCTATTATGTTGGTGCGGCTTCGGAACTTTTAAATATCTCGATATATCTCGAAAACTACGCTTCTGATCAAAAAATATCGTAGAACATAAATTGTAGGAAACATAATTCTCTACAAGAAAGGTCTGTTAACATTTTGCCATAGCTCGCTTCGTTTCCGAGATATTTGCAGATATATCTCAAGGGAAGGCGCCTGACGGACATATTTCGAGATATTTCTTCTTCTTGTTGTTCTTCTTCTGCACAGCTAAGCTGGAAGTGGCATTTACAGCTCGCAATAGTGCAGAGTTATCTCAAAGAAAGGGGCCACGGTGTTTCTGTATCTCTATTATGTTGGTGCGGCTTCGGAACTTTTAAATATCTTGATATATCTCGAGAACTACGCATCTGATCAAAAAATATCATAGAAGATAAAAAGTAGGAAACTTAATTCTCTACAAAAAAGGTCTCTTAACATTTTGCCATAGCTAGCTTCGTTTCCGAGATATTTGCAGATTTATCTCAAGGGAAGGGGCCTAACGGACATATTTCGAGATATTTCATCTTCTTGTTGTTCTTCTTCTGCACAGCTAAGCTGGAAGTGGCATTTGCGGCTCGCACTAGTGCAGAGTTATCTCAACGAAAGGGGCCACGGTGTTTCTGTATCTCTATTATGTTGGTGCGGCTTCGGAACTTTTAAATATCTCGATATATCTCGAAAACTACGCTTCTGATCAAAAAATATCATAGAACATAAAAAGTAGCAAACTTAATTCTCTACACAAAAGGTCTCTTAACATTTTGCCATAGCTCTCTTCGTTTCCGAGATATTTGCAGATTTATCTCAAGGGAAGGGGCCTGACGGACATATTTCGAGATATTTCTTCTTCTTGTTGTTCTTCTTCTGCACAGCTAAGCTGGAAGTGGCATTTACAGCTCGCAATACTGCAGAGTTATCTCAAAGAAAGGGGCCACGGTGTTTCTGTATCCCTATTATGTTGGTGCGGCTTCGGAACTTTTAAATATCTCGATATATCTCGAAAACTACGCTTCTGATCAAAAAATATCATAGAACATAAATTGTAGGACACATAATTCTCTACAAAAAACGTCTCTTAACATTTTGCCATAGCTCGCTTCGTTTCCGAGATATTTGCAGATTCAGCTCAAAGGAACTGGCCTGACGGACATATTTCGAGATATTTCTTCTTCTTGTTGTTCTTCTTCTGCACAGCTAAGCTGGAAGTGGCATTTGCGGCTCGCTCCAGTGCAGAGTTATCTCAAAGAAAGGGGCCACGGTGTTTCTGTATCTCTATTATGTTGGTGCGGCTTCGGAACTTTTAAATATCTTGATATATCTCGAGAACTACGCATCTAATCAAAAAATATCATACAACATAAAAAGTAGGAAACTTAATTCTCTACAAAAAAGGTCTCTTAACATTTTGCCATAGCTCTCTTCGTTTCCGAGATATTTGCAGATTTATCTCAAGGGAAGGGGCCTGACGGACATATTTCGAGATATTTCTTCTTCTTGTTGTTCTTCTTCTGCACAGCTAAGCTGGAAGTGGCATTTGCAGCTCGCAATAGTGCAGAGTTATCTCAAAGAAAGGGGCCACGGTGTTTCTGTATCTCTATTATGTTGGTGCGGCTTCGGAACTTTTAGATATCTTGATATATCTCGAGAAGTACGCATCTGATCAAAAAATATCATAGAACATAAAAAGTAGGAAACTTAATTCTCTACAAAAAAGGTCTCAACATTTTGCCATAGCTCGCTTCGTTTCCGAGATATTTGCAGATTTATCTCAAGGGAAGGGGCCTGACGGACATATTTCGAGATATTTCTTCTTCTTGTTGTTCTTCTTCTGCACAGCTAAGCTGGAAGTGGCATTTGCGGCTCGCACTAGTGCAGAGTTATCTCAACGAAAGGGGCCACGGTGTTTCTGTATCTCTATTATGTTGGTGCGGCTTCGGAACTTTTAAATATCTCGATATATCTCGAAAACTACGCTTCTGATCAAAAAATATCGTAGAACATAAATTGTAGGAAACATAATTCTCTACAAAAAAGGTCTCTTAACATTTCGCCATAGCTCGCTTCGTTTCCGAGATATTTGCAGATATATCTCAAGGGAAGGGGCCTGACGGACATATTTCGAGATATTTCTTCTTCTTGTTGTTCTTCTTCTGCACAGCTAAGCTGGAAGTGGCATTTACAGCTCGCAATAGTGCAGAGTTATCTCAAAGAAAGGGGCCACGGTGTTTCTGTATCTCTATTATGTTGGTGCGGCTTCGGAACTTTTAAATATCTTGATATATCTCGAAAACTACGCTTCTGATCAAAAAATATCATAGAACATAAATTGTAGGAAACTTAATTCTCTACAAAAAAGGTCTCTTAACATTTTGCCATAGCTCTCTTCGTTTCCGAGATATTTGCAGATTTATCTCAAGGGAAGGGGCCTGACGGACATATTTCGAGATATTTCTTCTTCTTGTTGTTCTTCTGCACAGCTAAGCTGGAAGTGGCATTTGCAGCTCGCAATAGTGCATAGTTATCTGAAAGAAAGGGGCCACGGTGTTTCTGTACCTCTATTATGTTGGTGCGGCTTCGGAACTTTTAAATATCTTGATATATCTCGAGAACTACGCATCTAATCAAAAAATATCATAGAACATAAAAAGTAGGAAACTTAATTCTCTACAAAAAAGGTCTCTTAACATTTTGCCATAGCTCGCTTCGTTTCCGAGATATTTGCAGATTTATCTCAAGGGAAGGGGCCTGACGGACATATTTCGAGATATTTCTTCTTCTTCTTGTTCTTCTTCTGCACAGCTAAGCTGGAAGTGGCATTTGCGGCTCGCACTAGTGCAGAGTTATCTCAACGAAAGGGGCCACGGTGTTTCTGTATCTCTATTATGTTGGTGCGGCTTCGGAACTTTTAAATATCTCGATATATCTCGAAAACTACGCTTCTGATCAAAAAATATCATAGAACATAAATTGTAGGAAACTTAATTCTCTACAACAAAGGTCTCTTAACATTTTGCCATAGCTCTCTTCGTTTCCGAGATATTTGCAGATTTATCTCAAGGGAAGGGGCCTGACGGACATATTTCGAGATATTTCTTCTTCTTGTTGTTCTTCTGCACAGCTAAGCTGGAAGTGGCATTTGCAGCTCGCAATAGTGCAGAGTTATCTCAAAGAAAGGGGCCACGCTGTTTCTGTATCTCTATTATGTTGGTGCGGCTTCGGAACTTTTAAATATCTTGATATATCTCGAGAGCTACGCGTCTGATCAAAAAATATCATAGAACATAAAAAGTAGGAAACATAATTCTCTACAAAAAAGGTCTCTTAACATTTTGCCATAGCTCGCTTCGTTTCCGAGATATTTGCAGATTTATCTCAAGGGAAGGGGCCTGACGGACATATTTCGAGATATTTCTTCTTCTTGTTGTTCTTCTTCTGCACAGCTAAGCTGGAAGTGGCATTTGCGGCTCGCACTAGTGCAGAGTTATCTCAACGAAAGGGGCCACGGTGTTTCTGTATCTCTATTATGTTGGTGCGGCTTCGGAACTTTTAAATATCTCGATATATCTCGAAAACTACGCTTCTGATCAAAAAATATCATAGAACATAAATTGTAGGAAACTTAATTCTCTACAAAAAAGGTCTCTTAACATTTTGCCATAGCTCTCTTCGTTTCCGAGATATTTGCAGATTTATCTCAAGGGAAGGGGCCTGACGGACATATTTCGAGATATTTCTTCTTCTTGTTGTTCTTCTGCACAGCTAAGCTGGAAGTGGCATTTGCAGCTCGCAATAGTGCAGAGTTATCTCAAAGAAAGGGGCCACGCTGTTTCTGTATCTCTATTATGTTGGTGCGGCTTCGGAACTTTTAAATATCTTGATATATCTCGAGAGCTACGCGTCTGCTCAAAAAATATCATAGAACATAAAAAGTAGGAAACATAATTCTCTACAAAAAAGGTCTCTTAACATTTTGCCATAGCTCGCTTCGTTTCCGAGATATTTGCAGATTTATCTCAAGGGAAGTGGCCTGACGGACATATTTCGAGATATTTCTTCTTCTTGTTGTTCTTCTTCTACACAGCTAAGCTGGAAGTGGCATTTGCGGCTCGCGCTAGTGCAGAGTTATCTCGAAGAAAGGGGCCACGGTGTTTCTGTATCTCTATTATGTTGGTGCGGCTTCGGAACTTTTAAATATCTTGATATATCTTGAGAACTACGCATCTGATCCAAAAATATCATAGAACATAAATAGTAGGAAACTTAATTCTCTACAAAAAAGGTCTCTCAACATTTTGCCATAGCTCGCTTCGTTTCCGAGATATTGGCAGATTTATCTCAAGGGAAGGGGCCTGACGGACATATTTCCAGATATTTCTTCTTCTTGTTGTTCTTCTTCTGCACAGCTAAGCTGGAAGTGGCATTTGCAGCTCGCAATAGTGCAGAGTTATCTCAAAGAAAGGGGCCACGGTGTTTCTGTATCTCTATTATGTTGGTGCGGCTTCGGAAGTTTTAAATATCTTGATATATCTCGAGAACTACGCATCTGATCAAAAAATATCATAGAACATAAAAAGTAGGAAACTTAATTCTCTACAAAAAAGGTCTCTTAGCATTTTGCCATAGCTCGCTTCGTTTCCGAGATATTTGCAGATTTATCTCAAGGGAAGGGGCCTGACGGACATATTTCGAGATATTTCTTCTTCTTGTTGTTCTTCTTCTGCACAGCTAAGCTGGAAGTGGCATTTGCGGCTCGCACTAGTGCAGAGTTATCTCAACGAAAGGGGCCACGGTGTTTCTGTATCTCTATTATGTTGGTGCGGCTTCGGAACTTTTAAATATCTCGATATATCTCGAAAACTACGCTTCTGATCAAAAAATATCATAGAACATAAATTGTAGGAAACATAATTCTCTACAAAAAAGGTCTCTTAACATTTCGCCATAGCTCGCTTCGTTTCCGAGATATTTGCAGATATATCTCAAGGGAAGGGGCCTGACGGACATATTTCGAGATATTTCTTCTTCTTGTTGTTCTTCTTCTGCACAGCTAAGCTGGAAGTGGCATTTACAGCTCGCAATAGTGCAGAGTTATCTCAAAGAAAGGGGCCACGGTGTTTCTGTATCTCTATTATGTTGGTGCGGCTTCGGAACTTTTAAATATCTTGATATATTTCGAGAACTACGCATCAGATCAAAAAATATCATAGAACATAAAAAGTAGGAAACTTAATTCTCTACAAAAAAGGTCTCTTAACATTTTGCGATAGCTCTCTTCGTTTCCGAGATATTTGCAGATTTATCTCAAGGGAAGGGGCCTGACGGACATATTTCGAGATATTGCTTCTTCTTGTTGTTCTTCTGCACAGCTAAGCTGGAAGTGGCATTTGCAGCTCGCAATAGTGCATAGTTATCTGAAAGAAAGGGGCCACGGTGTTTCTGTATCTCTATTATGTTGGTGCGGCTTCGGAACTTTTAAATATCTTGATATATCTCGAGAACTACGCATCTAATCAAAAAATATCATAGAACATAAAAAGTAGGAAACTTAATTCTCTACAAAAAAGGTCTCTTAACATTTTGCCATAGCTCTCTTCGTTTCCGAGATATTTGCAGATTTATCTCAAGGGAAGGGGCCTGACGGACATATTTCGAGATATTTCTTCTTCTTGTTGTTCTTCTTCTGCACAGCTAAGCTGGAAGTGGCATTTGCAGCTCGCAATAGTGCAGAGTTATCTCAAAGAAAGGGGCCACGGTGTTTCTGTATCTCTATTATGTTGGTGCGGCTTCGGAACTTTTAGATATCTTGATATATCTCGAGAAGTACGCATCTGATCAAAAAATATCATAGAACATAAAAAGTAGGAAACTTAATTCTCTACAAAAAAGGTCTCTTAACATTTTGCCATAGCTCGCTTCGTTTCCGAGATATTTGCAGATTTATCTCAAGGGAAGGGGCCTGACGGACATATTTCGAGATATTTCTTCTTCTTGTTGTTCTTCTTCTGCACAGCTAAGCTGGAAGTGGCATTTGCGGCTCGCACTAGTGCAGAGTTATCTCAACGAAAGGGGCCACGGTGTTTCTGTATCTCTATTATGTTGGTGCGGCTTCGGAACTTTTAAATATCTCGATATATCTCGAAAACTACGCTTCTGATCAAAAAATATCGTAGAACATAAATTGTAGGAAACATAATTCTCTACAAAAAAGGTCTCTTAACATTTCGCCATAGCTCGCTTCGTTTCCGAGATATTTGCAGATATATCTCAAGGGAAGGGGCCTGACGGACATATTTCGAGATATTTCTTCTTCTTGTTGTTCTTCTTCTGCACAGCTAAGCTGGAAGTGGCATTTACAGCTCGCAATAGTGCAGAGTTATCTCAAAGAAAGGGGCCACGGTGTTTCTGTATCTCTATTATGTTGGTGCGGCTTCGGAACTTTTAAATATCTTGATATATCTCGAAAACTACGCTTCTGATCAAAAAATATCATAGAACATAAATTGTAGGAAACTTAATTCTCTACAAAAAAGGTCTCTTAACATTTTGCCATAGCTCTCTTCGTTTCCGAGATATTTGCAGATTTATCTCAAGGGAAGGGGCCTGACGGACATATTTCGAGATATTTCTTCTTCTTGTTGTTCTTCTGCACAGCGAAGCTGGAAGTGGCATTTGCAGCTCGCAATAGTGCATAGTTATCTGAAAGAAAGGGGCCACGGTGTTTCTGTATCTCTATTATGTTGGTGCGGCTTCGGAACTTTTAAATATCTTGATATATCTCGAGAACTACGCATCTAATCAAAAAATATCATAGAACATAAAAAGTAGGAAACTTAATTCTCTACAAAAAAGGTCTCTTAACATTTTGCCATAGCTCGCTTCGTTTCCGAGATATTTGCAGATTTATCTCAAGGGAAGGGGCCTGACGGACATATTTCGAGATATTTCTTCTTCTTGTTGTTCTTCTTCTGCACAGCTAAGCTGGAAGTGGCATTTGCTGCTCGCACTAGTGCAGAGTTATCTCAACGAAAGGGGCCACGGTGTTTCTGTATCTCTATTATGTTGGTGCGGCTTCGGAACTTTTAAATATCTCGATATATCTCGAAAACTACGCTTCTGATCAAAAAATATCCTAGAACATAAATTGTAGGAAACTTAATTCTCTACAAAAAAGGTCTCTTAACATTTTGCCATAGCTCTCTTCGTTTCCGAGATATTTGCAGATTTATCTCAAGGGAAGGGGCCTGACGGACATATTTCGAGATATTTCTTCTTCTTGTTGTTCTTCTGCACAGCTAAGCTGGAAGTGGCATTTGCAGCTCGCAATAGTGCAGAGTTATCTCAAAGAAAGGGGCCACGCTGTTTCTGTATCTCTATTATGTTGGTGCGGCTTCGGAACTTTTAAATATCTTGATATATCTCGAGAGCTACGCGTCTGCTCAAAAAATATCATAGAACATAAAAAGTAGGAAACATAATTCTCTACAAAAAAGGTCTCTTAACATTTTGCCATAGCTCGCTTCGTTTCCGACATATTTGCAGATTTATCTCAAGGGAAGTGGCCTGACGGACATATTTCGAGATATTTCTTCTTCTTGTTGTTCTTCTTCTACACAGCTAAGCTGGAAGTGGCATTTGCGGCTCGCTCTAGTGCAGAGTTATCTCAAAGAAAGGGGCCACGGTGTTTCTGTATCTCTATTATGTTGGTGCGGCTTCGGAACTTTTAAATATCTTGATATATCTTGAGAACTACGCATCTGATCCAAAAATATCATAGAACATAAATAGTAGGAAACTTAATTCTCTACAAAAAAGGTCTCTCAACATTTTGCCATAGCTCGCTTCGTTTCCGAGATATTGGCAGATTTATCTCAAGGGAAGGGGCCTGACGGACATATTTCCAGATATTTCTTCTTCTTGTTGTTCTTCTTCTGCACAGCTAAGCTGGAAGTGGCATTTGCAGCTCGCAATAGTGCAGAGTTATCTCAAAGAAAGGGGCCACGGTGTTTCTGTATCTCTATTATGTTGGTGCGGCTTCGGAACTTTTAAATATCTTGATATATCTCGAGAACTACGCATCTGATCAAAAAATATCATAGAACATAAAAAGTAGGAAACTTAATTCTCTACAAAAAAGGTCTCTTAGCATTTTGCCATAGCTCGCTTCGTTTCCGAGATATTTGCAGATTTATCTCAAGGGAAGGGGCCTGACGGACATATTTCGAGATATTTCTTCTTCTTGTTGTTCTTCTTCTGCACAGCTAAGCTGGAAGTGGCATTTGCGGCTCGCACTAGTGCAGAGTTATCTCAACGAAAGGGGCCACGGTGTTTCTGTATCTCTATTATGTTGGTGCGGCTTCGGAACTTTTAAATATCTCGATATATCTCGAAAACTACGCTTCTGATCAAAAAATATCATAGAACATAAATTGTAGGAAACATAATTCTCTACAAAAAAGGTCTCTTAACATTTCGCCATAGCTCGCTTCGTTTCCGAGATATTTGCAGATATATCTCAAGGGAAGGGGCCTGACGGACATATCTCGAGATATTTCTTCTTCTTGTAGTTCTTCTTCTGCACAGCTAAGCTGGAAGTGGCATTTACAGCTCGCAATAGTGCAGAGTTATCTCAAAGAAAGGGGCCACGGTGTTTCTGTATCTCTATTATGTTGGTGCGGCTTCGGAACTTTTAAATATCTTGATATATTTCGAGAACTACGCATCAGATCAAAAAATATCATAGAACATAAAAAGTAGGAAACTTAATTCTCTACAAAAAAGGTCTCTTAACATTTTGCCATAGCTCTCTTCGTTTCCGAGATATTTGCAGATTTATCTCAAGGGAAGGGGCCTGACGGACATATTTCGAGATATTTCTTCTTCTTGTCGTTCTTCTGCACAGCTAAGCTGGAAGTGGCATTTGCAGGTCGCAATAGTGCAGAGTTATCTCAAAGAAAGGGGCCACGGTGTTTCTGTATCTCTATTATGTTGGTGCGGCTTCGGAACTTTTAAATATCTTGATATATCTCGAGAACTACGCATCTGATCAAAAAATATCATAGAACATAAAAAGTAGGAAGCTTAATTCTCTACAAAAGAGGTCTCTTAACATTTTGCCATAGCTCGCTTCGTTTCCGAGATATTTGCAGATTTATCTCAAGGGAAGGGGCCTGACGGACATATTTCGAGATATTTCTTCTTCTTGTTGTTCTTCTTCTGCACAGCTAAGCTGGAAGTGGCATTTGCGGCTCGCACTAGTGCAGAGTTATCTCAAAGAAAGGGGCCACGGTGTTTCTGTATCTCTATTATGTTGGTGCGGCTTCGGAACTTTTAAATATCTTGATATATCTCGAGAACTACGCATCAGATCAAAAAATATCATAGAACATAAAAAGTAGGAAACTTAATTCTCTACAAAAAAGGTCGCTTAACATTTTGCCATAGCTCTCTTCGTTTCCGAGATATTTGCAGATTTACCTCAAGGGAAGGGGCCTGACGGACATATTTCGAGATATTTCTTCTTCTTGATGTTCTTCTTCTGCACAGCTAAGCTGGAAGTGGCATTTGCAGCTCGCAATAGTGCAGAGTTATCTCAAAGAAAGGGGCCACGGTGTTTCTGTATCTCTATTATGTTGGTGCGGCTTCGGAACTTTTAAATATCTTGATATATCTCGAGAACTACGCATCTGATCAAAAAATATCATAGAACATAAAACGTAGGAAACTTAATTCTCTACAAAAAAGGTCTCTCAACATTTTGCCATAGCTCGCTTCGTTTCCGAGATATTTGCAGATTTATCTCAAGGGAAGGGGCCTGACGGACATATTTCGAGATCTTTCTTCTTCTTGTTGTTCTTCTTCTGCACAGCTAAGCTGGAAGTGGCATTTGCGGCTCGCAATAGTGCAGAGTTATCTCAAAGAAAGGGGCCACGGTGTTTCTGTATCTCTATTATGTTGGTGCGGCTTCGGAACTTTTACATATCTCGATATATCTCGAAAACTACGCTTCTGACCAAAAAATATCATAGAACATGAATTGTAGGAAACATAATTCTCTACAAAAAAGGTCTCTTAACATTTTGCCATAGCTCGCTTCGTTTCCGAGATATTTGCAGATATATCTCAAGGGAAGGGGCCTGACGGACATATTTCGAGATATTTCTTCTTCTTGTTGTTCTTCTTCTGCACAGCTAAGCTGGAAGTGGCATTTACAGCTCGCAATAGTGCAGAGTTATCTCAAAGAAAGGGGCCACGGTGTTTCTGTATCTCTATTATGTTGGTGCGGCTTCGGAACTTTTAAATATCTTGATATATCTCGAGAACTACGCATCAGATCAAAAAATATCATAGAACATAAAAAGTAGCAAACTTAATTCTCTACACAAAAGGTCTCTTAACATTTTGCCATAGCTCTCTTCGTTTCCGAGATATTTGCAGATTTATCTCAAGCGAAGGGCCTGACGGACATATTTCGAGATATTTCTTCTTCTTGTTGTTCTTCTTCTGCACAGCTAAGCTGGAAGTGGCATTTACAGCTCGCAATACTGCAGAGTTATCTCAAAGAAAGGGGCCACGGTGTTTCTGTATCCCTATTATGTTGGTGCGGCTTCGGAACTTTTAAATATCTCGATATATCTCGAAAACTACGCTTCTGATCAAAAAATATCATAGAACATAAATTGTAGGAAACATAATTCTCTACAAAAAACGTCTCTTAACATTTTGCCATAGCTCGCTTCGTTTCCGAGATATTTGCAGATTCAGCTCAAAGGAACTGGCCTGACGGACATATTTCGAGATATTTCTTCTTCTTGTTGTTCTTCCTCTGCACAGCTAAGCTGGAAGTGGCATTTGCAGCTCGCAATAGTGCAGAGTTATCTCAAAGAAAGGGGCCACGGTGTTTCTGTATCTCTATTATGTTGGTGCGGCTTTGGAACTTTTAAATATCTCGATATATCTCGAGAACTACGCATCAGATCAAAAAATATCATAGAACATAAAAAGTAGGAAACATAATTCTCTACAAAAAAGGTCTCTTAACATTTTGCCATAGCTCTCTTCGTTTCCGAGATATTTGCAGATTTATCTCAAGGGAAGGGGCCTGACGGACATATTTCGAGATATTTCTTCTTCTTGATGTTCTTCTTCTGCACAGCTAAGCTGGAAGTGGCATTTGCAGCTCGCAATAGTGCAGAGTTATCTCAAAGAAAGGGGCCACGGTGTTTCTGTATCTCTATTATGTTGGTGCGGCTTCGGAACTTTTAAATATCTTGATATACCTCGAGAACTACGCATCAGATCAAAAAATATCATAGAACATAAAAAGTAGGAAACTTAATTCTCTACACGAAGGGTCTCTTAACATTTTGCCATAGCTCTCTTCGTTTCCGAGATATTTGCAGATTTATCTCAAGGGAAGGGCCTGACGGACATATTTCGAGATATTTCTTCTTCTTGTTGTTCTTCTTCTGCACAGCTAAGCTGGAAGTGGCATTTACAGCTCGCAATACTGCAGAGTTATCTCAAAGAAAGGGGCCACGGTGTTTCTGTATCCCTATTATGTTGGTGCGGCTTCGGAACTTTTAAATATCTCGATATATCTCGAAAACTACGCTTCTGATCAAAAAATATCATAGAACATAAATTGTAGGAAACATAATTCTCTACAAAAAACATCTCTTAACATTTTGCCATAGCTCGCTTCGTTTCCGAGATATTTGCAGATTCAGCTCAAAGGAACTGGCCTGACGGACATATTTCGAGATATTTCTTCTTCTTGTTGTTCTTCCTCTGCACAGCTAAGCTGGAAGTGGCATTTGCAGCTCGCAATAGTGCAGAGTTATCTCAAAGAAAGGGGCCACGGTGTTTCTGTATCTCTATTATGTTGGTGCGGCTTTGGAACTTTTAAATATCTCGATATATCTCGAAAACTACGCTTCTGATCAAAAAATATCATAGAACATAAATTGTAGGAAACATAATTCTCTACAAAAAAGGTCTCTTAACATTTTGCCATAGCTCGCTTCGTTTCCGAGATATTTGCAGATATATCTCAAGGGATGGGGCCTGACGGACATATTTCGAGATATTTCTTCTTCTTGATGTTCTTCTTCTGCACAGCTAAGCTGGAAGTGGCATTTGCAGCTCGCAATAGTGCAGAGTTATCTCAAAGAAAGGGGCCACGGTGTTTCTGTATCTCTATTATGTTGGTGCGGCTTCGGAACTTTTAAATATCTTGATATATCTCGAGAACTACGCATCAGATCAAAAAATATCATAGAACATAAAAAGTAGGAAACTTAATTCTCTACAAAAAAGGTCGCTTAACATTTTGCCATAGCTCTCTTCGTTTCCGAGATATTTGCAGATTTACCTCAAGGGAAGGGGCCTGACGGACATATTTCGAGATATTTCTTCTTCTTGATGTTCTTCTTCTGCACAGCTAAGCTGGAAGTGGCATTTGCAGCTCGCAATAGTGCAGAGTTATCTCAAAGAAAGGGGCCACGGTGTTTCTGTATCTCTATTATGTTGGTGCGGCTTCGGAACTTTTAAATATCTTGATATATCTCGAGAACTACGCATCTGATCAAAAAATATCATAGAACATAAAACGTAGGAAACTTAATTCTCTACAAAAAAGGTCTCTCAACATTTTGCCATAGCTCGCTTCGTTTCCGAGATATTTGCAGATTTATCTCAAGGGAAGGGGCCTGACGGACATATTTCGAGATATTTCTTCTTCTTGTTGTTCTTCTTCTGCACAGCTAAGCTGGAAGTGGCATTTGCGGCTCGCAATAGTGCAGAGTTATCTCAAAGAAAGGGGCCACGGTGTTTCTGTATCTCTATTATGATGGTGCGGCTTCGGAACTTTTACATATCTCGATATATCTCGAAAACTACGCTTCTGACCAAAAAATATCATAGAACATGAATTGTAGGAAACATAATTCTCTACAAAAAAGGTCTCTTAACATTTTGCCATAGCTCGCTTCGTTTCCGAGATATTTGCAGATATATCTCAAGGGAAGGGGCCTGACGGACATATTTCGAGATATTTCTTCTTCTTGTTGTTCTTCTTCTGCACAGCTAAGCTGGAAGTGGCATTTACAGCTCGCAATAGTGCAGAGTTATCTCAAAGAAAGGGGCCACGGTGTTTCTGTATCTCTATTATGTTGGTGCGGCTTCGGAACTTTTAAATATCTTGATATACCTCGAGAACTACGCATCAGATCAAAAAATATCATAGAACATAAAAAGTAGGAAACTTAATTCTCTACACGAAGGGTCTCTTAACATTTTGCCATAGCTCTCTTCGTTTCCGAGATATTTGCAGATTTATCTCAAGGGAAGGGCCTGACGGACATATTTCGAGATATTTCTTCTTCTTGTTGTTCTTCTTCTGCACAGCTAAGCTGGAAGTGGCATTTACAGCTCGCAATACTGCAGAGTTATCTCAAAGAAAGGGGCCACGGTGTTTCTGTATCCCTATTATGTTGGTGCGGCTTCGGAACTTTTAAATATCTCGATATATCTCGAAAACTACGCTTCTGATCAAAAAATATCATACAACATAAATTGTAGGAAACATAATTCTCTACAAAAAACATCTCTTAACATTTTGCCATAGCTCGCTTCGTTTCCGAGATATTTGCAGATTCAGCTCAAAGGAACTGGCCTGACGGACATATTTCGAGATATTTCTTCTTCTTGTTGTTCTTCCTCTGCACAGCTAAGCTGGAAGTGGCATTTGCAGCTCGCAATAGTGCAGAGTTTTCTCAAAGAAAGGGGCCACGGTGTTTCTGTATCTCTATTATGTTGGTGCGGCTTTGGAACTTTTAAATATCTCGATATATCTCGAAAACTACGCTTCTGATCAAAAAATATCATAGAACATAAATTGTAGGAAACATAATTCTCTACAAAAAAGGTCTCTTAACATTTTGCCATAGCTCGCTTCGTTTCCGAGATATTTGCAGATATATCTCAAGGGATGGGGCCTGACGGACATATTTCGAGATATTTCTTCTTCTTGATGTTCTTCTTCTGCACAGCTAAGCTGGAAGTGGCATTTGCAGCTCGCAATAGTGCAGAGTTATCTCAAAGAAAGGGGCCACGGTGTTTCTGTATCTCTATTATGTTGGTGCGGCTTCGGAACTTTTAAATATCTTGATATATCTCGAGAACTACGCATCAGATCAAAAAATATCATAGAACATAAAAAGTAGGAAACTTAATTCTCTACAAAAAAGGTCGCTTAACATTTTGCCATAGCTCTCTTCGTTTCCGAGATATTTGCAGATTTACCTCAAGGGAAGGGGCCTGACGGACATATTTCGAGATATTTCTTCTTCTTGATGTTCTTCTTCTGCACAGCTAAGCTGGAAGTGGCATTTGCAGCTCGCAATAGTGCAGAGTTATCTCAAAGAAAGGGGCCACGGTGTTTCTGTATCTCTATTATGTTGGTGCGGCTTCGGAACTTTTAAATATCTTGATATATCTCGAGAACTACGCATCTGATCAAAAAATATCATAGAACATAAAACGTAGGAAACTTAATTCTCTACAAAAAAGGTCTCTCAACATTTTGCCATAGCTCGCTTCGTTTCCGAGATATTTGCAGATTTATCTCAAGGGAAGGGGCCTGACGGACATATTTCGAGATATTTCTTCTTCTTGTTGTTCTTCTTCTGCACAGCTAAGCTGGAAGTGGCATTTACAGCTCGCAATACTGCAGAGTTATCTCAAAGAAAGGGGCCACGGTGTTTCTGTATCCCTATTATGTTGGTGCGGCTTCGGAACTTTTAAATATCTCGATATATCTCGAAAAGTACGCTTCTGATCAAAAAATATCATAGAACATAAATTGTAGGAAACATAATTCTCTACAAAAAACATCTCTTAACATTTTGCCATAGCTGGCTTCGTTTCCGAGATATTTGCAGATTCAGCTCAAAGGAACTGGCCTGACGGACATATTTCGAGATATTTCTTCTTCTTGTTGTTCTTCCTCTGCACAGCTAAGCTGGAAGTGGCATTTGCAGCTCGCAATAGTGCAGAGTTATCTCAAAGAAAGGGGCCACGGTGTTTCTGTATCTCTATTATGTTGGTGCGGCTTTGGAACTTTTAAATATCTCGATATATCTCGAAAACTACGCTTCTGATCAAAAAATATCATAGAACATAAATTGTAGGAAACATAATTCTCTACAAAAAAGGTCTCTTAACATTTTGCCATAGCTCGCTTCGTTTCCGAGATATTTGCAGATATATCTCAAGGGATGGGGCCTGACGGACATATTTCGAGATATTTCTTCTTCTTGATGTTCTTCTTCTGCACAGCTAAGCTGGAAGTGGCATTTGCAGCTCGCAATAGTGCAGAGTTATCTCAAAGAAAGGGGCCACGGTGTTTCTGTATCTCTATTATGTTGGTGCGGCTTCGGAACTTTTAAATATCTTGATATATCTCGAGAACTACGCATCAGATCAAAAAATATCATAGAACATAAAAAGTAGGAAACTTAATTCTCTACAAAAAAGGTCGCTTAACATTTTGCCATAGCTCTCTTCGTTTCCGAGATATTTGCAGATTTACCTCAAGGGAAGGGGCCTGACGGACATATTTCGAGATATTTCTTCTTCTTGATGTTCTTCTTCTGCACAGCTAAGCTGGAAGTGGCATTTGCAGCTCGCAATAGTGCAGAGTTATCTCAAAGAAAGGGGCCACGGTGTTTCTGTATCTCTATTATGTTGGTGCGGCTTCGGAACTTTTAAATATCTTGATATATCTCGAGAACTACGCATCTGATCAAAAAATATCATAGAACATAAAACGTAGGAAACTTAATTCTCTACAAAAAAGGTCTCTCAACATTTTGCCATAGCTCGCTTCGTTTCCGAGATATTTGCAGATTTATCTCAAGGGAAGGGGCCTGACGGACATATTTCGAGATATTTCTTCTTCTTGTTGTTCTTCTTCTGCACAGCTAAGCTGGAAGTGGCATTTGCGGCTCGCAATAGTGCAGAGTTATCTCAAAGAAAGGGGCCACGGTGTTTCTGTATCTCTATTATGATGGTGCGGCTTCGGAACTTTTACATATCTCGATATATCTCGAAAACTACGCTTCTGACCAAAAAATATCATAGAACATGAATTGTAGGAAACATAATTCTCTACAAAAAAGGTCTCTTAACATTTTGCCATAGCTCGCTTCGTTTCCGAGATATTTGCAGATATATCTCAAGGGAAGGGGCCTGACGGACATATTTCGAGATATTTCTTCTTCTTGTTGTTCTTCTTCTGCACAGCTAAGCTGGAAGTGGCATTTACAGCTCGCAATAGTGCAGAGTTATCTCAAAGAAAGGGGCCACGGTGTTTCTGTATCTCTATTATGTTGGTGCGGCTTCGGAACTTTTAAATATCTTGATATACCTCGAGAACTACGCATCAGATCAAAAAATATCATAGAACATAAAAAGTAGGAAACTTAATTCTCTACACGAAGGGTCTCTTAACATTTTGCCATAGCTCTCTTCGTTTCCGAGATATTTGCAGATTTATCTCAAGGGAAGGGCCTGACGGACATATTTCGAGATATTTCTTCTTCTTGTTGTTCTTCTTCTGCACAGCTAAGCTGGAAGTGGCATTTACAGCTCGCAATACTGCAGAGTTATCTCAAAGAAAGGGGCCACGGTGTTTCTGTATCCCTATTATGTTGGTGCGGCTTCGGAACTTTTAAATATCTCGATATATCTCGAAAACTACGCTTCTGATCAAAAAATATCATAGAACATAAATTGTAGGAAACATAATTCTCTACAAAAAACATCTCTTAACATTTTGCCATAGCTCGCTTCGTTTCCGAGATATTTGCAGATTCAGCTCAAAGGAACTGGCCTGACGGACATATTTCGAGATATTTCTTCTTCTTGTTGTTCTTCCTCTGCACAGCTAAGCTGGAAGTGGCATTTGCAGCTCGCAATAGTGCAGAGTTATCTCAAAGAAAGGGGCCACGGTGTTTCTGTATCTCTATTATGTTGGTGCGGCTTTGGAACTTTTAAATATCTCGATATATCTCGAAAACTACGCTTCTGATCAAAAAATATCATAGAACATAAATTGTAGGAAACATAATTCTCTACAAAAAAGGTCTCTTAACATTTTGCCATAGCTCGCTTCGTTTCCGAGATATTTGCAGATATATCTCAAGGGAAGGGGCCTGACGGACATATTTCGAGATATGTCTTCTTCTTGTTGTTCTTCTTCTGCACAGCTAAGCTGGAAGTGGCATTTACAGCTCGCAATAGTGCAGTGTTATCTCAAAGAAAGGGGCCACGGTGTTTCTGTATCTCTATTATGTTGGTGCGGCTTCGGAACTTTTAAATATCTTGATATATCTCGAGAACTACGCATCAGATCAAAAAATATCATAGAACATAAAAAGTAGGAAACTTAATTCTCTACAAAAAAGGTCTCTTAACATTTTGCCATAGCTCTCTTCGTTTCCGAGATATTTGCAGATTTATCTCAAGGGAAGGGGCCTGACGGACATATTTCGAGATATTTCTTCTTCTTGATGTTCTTCTTCTGCACAGCTAAGCTGGAAGTGGCATTTGCAGCTCGCAATAGTGCAGAGTTATCTCAAAGAAAGGGGCCACGGTGTTTCTGTATCTCTATTATGTTGGTGCGGCTTCGGAACTTTTACATATCTCGATATATCTCGAAAACTACGCTTCTGATCAAAAAATATCATAGAACATAAATTGTAGGAAACATAATTCTCTACAAAAAAGGTCTCTGAACATTTTGCCATAGCTCGCTTCGTTTCCGAGATATTTGCAGATATATCTCAAGGGAAGGGGCCTGACGGACATATTTCGAGATATTTCTTCTTCTTGTTGTTCTTCTTCTGCACAGCTAAGCTGGAAGTGGCATTTGCGGCTCGCAATAGTGCAGAGTTATCTCAAAGAAAGGGGCCACGGTGTTTCTGTATCTCTATTATGTTGGTGCGGCTTCGGAACTTTTAAATATCTTGATATATCTCGAGAACTACGCATCTGATCAAAAAATATCATAGAACATAAAACGTAGGAAACTTAATTCTCTACAAAAAAGGTCTCTCAACATTTTGCCATAGCTCGCTTCGTTTCCGAGATATTTGCAGATTTATCTCAAGGGAAGGGGCCTGACGGACATATTTCGAGATATTTCTTCTTCTTGTTGTTCTTCTTCTGCACAGCTAAGCTGGAAGTGGCATTTGCGGCTCGCAATAGTGCAGAGTTATCTCAAAGAAAGGGGCCACGGTGTTTCTGTATCTCTATTATGATGGTGCGGCTTCGGAACTTTTACATATCTCGATATATCTCGAAAACTACGCTTCTGACCAAAAAATATCATAGAACATGAATTGTAGGAAACATAATTCTCTACAAAAAAGGTCTCTTAACATTTTGCCATAGCTCGCTTCGTTTCCGAGATATTTGCAGATATATCTCAAGGGAAGGGGCCTGACGGACATATTTCGAGATATTTCTTCTTCTTGTTGTTCTTCTTCTGCACAGCTAAGCTGGAAGTGGCATTTACAGCTCGCAATAGTGCAGAGTTATCTCAAAGAAAGGGGCCACGGTGTTTCTGTATCTCTATTATGTTGGTGCGGCTTCGGAACTTTTAAATATCTTGATATACCTCGAGAACTACGCATCAGATCAAAAAATATCATAGAACATAAAAAGTAGGAAACTTAATTCTCTACACAAAGGGTCTCTTAACATTTTGGCATAGCTCTCTTCGTTTCCGAGATATTTGCAGATTTATCTCAAGGGAAGGGCCTGACGGACATATTTCGAGATATTTCTTCTTCTTGTTGTTCTTCTTCTGCACAGCTAAGCTGGAAGTGGCATTTACAGCTCGCAATACTGCAGAGTTATCTCAAAGAAAGGGGCCACGGTGTTTCTGTATCCCTATTATGTTGGTGCGGCTTCGGAACTTTTAAATATCTCGATATATCTCGAAAACTACGCTTCTGATCAAAAAATATCATAGAACATAAATTGTAGGAAACATAATTCTCTACAAAAAAGGTCTCTTAACATTTTGCCATAGCTCGCTTCGTTTCCGAGATATTTGCAGATATATCTCAAGGGAAGGGGCCTGACGGACATATTTCGAGATATTTCTTCTTCTTGATGTTCTTCTTCTGCACAGCTAAGCTGGAAGTGGCATTTGCAGCTCGCAATAGTGCAGAGTTATCTCAAAGAAAGGGGCCACGGTGTTTCTGTATCTCTATTATGTTGGTGCGGCTTCGGAACTTTTAAATATCTTGATATATCTCGAGAACTACGCATCTGATCAAAAAATATCATAGAACATAAAACGTAGGAAACTTAATTCTCTACAAAAAAGGTCTCTCAACATTTTGCCATAGCTCGCTTCGTTTCCGAGATATTTGCAGATTTATCTCAAGGGAAGGGGCCTGACGGACATATTTCGAGATATTTCTTCTTCTTGTTGTTCTTCTTCTGCACAGCTAAGCTGGAAGTGGCATTTGCGGCTCGCAATAGTGCAGAGTTATCTCAAGGAAAGGGGCCACGGTGTTTCTGTATCTCTATTATGTTGGTGCGGCTTCGGAACTTTTAAATATCTTGATATATCTCGAGAACTACGCATCTGATCAAAAAATATCATAGAAGATAAAAAGTAGGAAAATTAATTCTCTGCAAAAAAGGTCTCTTAACATTTTGCCATAGCTCGCTTCGTTTCCGAGATATTTGCAGATTTATCTCAAGGGAAGGGCCTGACGGACATATTTCGAGATATTTCTTCTTCTTGTTGTTCTTCTTCTGCACAGCTAAGCTGGAAGTGGCATTTACAGTTCGCAATACTGCAGAGTTATCTCAAAGAAAGGGGCCACGGTGTTTCTGTATCCCTATTATGTTGGTGCGGCTTCGGAACTTTTAAATATCTCGATATATCTCGAAAACTACGCTTCTGATCAAAAAATATCATAGAACATAAATTGTAGGAAACATAATTCTCTACAAAAAACATCTCTTAACATTTTGCCATAGCTCGCTTCGTTTCCGAGATATTTGCAGATTCAGCTCAAAGGAACTGGCCTGACGGACATATTTCGAGATATTTCTTCTTCTTGTTGTTCTTCTTCTGCACAGCTAAGCTGGAAGTGGCATTTGCAGCTCGCAATAGTGCAGAGTTATCTCAAAGAAAGGGGCCACGGTGTTTCTGTATCTCTATTATGTTGGTGCGGCTTCGGAACTTTTAAATATCTTGATATATCTCGAGAACTACGCATCTGATCAAAAAATATCATAGAACATAAAACGTAGGAAACTTAATTCTCTACAAAAAAGGTCTCTCAACATTTTGCCATAGCTCGCTTCGTTTCCGAGATATTTGCAGATTTATCTCAAGGGAAGGGGCCTGACGGACATATTTCGAGATATTTCTTCTTCTTGTTGTTCTTCTTCTGCACAGCTAAGCTGGAAGTGGCATTTGCGGCTCGCAATAGTGCAGAGTTATCTCAAGGAAAGGGGCCACGGTGTTTCTGTATCTCTATTATGTTGGTGCGGCTTCGGAACTTTTAAATATCTCGATATATCTCGAAAACTACGCTTCTGATCAAAAAATATCATAGAACATAAATTGTAGGAAACATAATTCTCTACAAAAAAGGTCTCTTAACATTTTGCCATAGCTCGCTTCGTTTCCGAGATATTTGCAGATATATCTCAAGGGAACTGGCCTGACGGACATATTTCGAGATATTTCTTCTTCTTGTTGTTCTTCCTCTGCACAGCTAAGCTGGAAGTGGCATTTGCAGCTCGCAATAGTGCAGAGTTATCTCAAAGAAAGGGGCCACGGTGTTTCTGTATCTCTATTATGTTGGTGCGGCTTCGGAACTTTTAAATATCTTGATATATCTCGAGAACTACGCATCTGATCAAAAAATATCATAGAACATAAAAAGTAGGAAACTTAATTCTCTACAAAAAAGGTCTCTTAACATTTTACCATAGCTCGCTTCGTTTCCCAGATATTTGCAGATTTATCTCAAGGGAAGGGGCCTGACGGACATATTTCGAGATATTTCTTCTTCTTGTTGTTCTTCTTCTGCATAGCTAAGCTGGAAGTGGCATTTGCGGCTCGCACTAGTGCAGAGTTATCTCAAAGAAAGGGGCCACGGTGTTTCTGTATCCCTATTATGTTGGTGCGGCTTCGGAACTTTTAAATATCTCGATATATCTCGAAAACTACGCTTCTGATCAAAAAATATCATAGAACATAAATTGTAGAAAACATAATTCTCTACAAAAAACGTCTCTTAACATTTTGCCATAGCTCGCTTCGTTTCCGAGATATTTGCAGATTCAGCTCAAAGGAACTGGCCTGACGGACATATTTCGAGATATTTCTTCTTCTTGTTGTTCTTCCTCTGCACAGCTAAGCTGGAAGTGGCATTTGCAGCTCGCAATAGTGCAGAGTTATCTCAAAGAAAGGGGCCACGGTGTTTCTGTATCTCTATTATGTTGGTGCGGCTTCGGAACTTTTAAATATCTTGATATATCTCGAGAACTACGCATCTGATCAAAAAATATCATAGAACATAAAAAGTAGGAAACTTAATTCTCTACAAAAAAGGTCTCTTAACATTTTGCCATAGCTCGCTTCGTTTCCGAGATATTTGCAGATATATCTCAAGGGAAGGGGCCTGACGGACATATTTCGAGATATTTCTTCTTCTTGTTGTTCTTCTTCTGCACAGCTAAGCTGGAAGTGGCATTTGCGGCTCGCACTAGTGCAGAGTTATCTCAAAGAAAGGGGCCACGGTGTTTCTGTATCCCTATTATGTTGGTGCGGCTTCGGAACTTTTAAATATCTTGATATATCTCGAGAACTACGCATCAGATCAAAAAATATCATAGAACATAAAAAGTAGGAAACTTAATTCTCTACAAAAAAGGTCTCTTAACATTTTGCCATAGCTCTCTTCGTTTCCGAGATATTTGCAGATTTATCTCAAGGGAAGGGGCCTGACGGACATATTTCGAGATATTTCTTCTTCTTGTTGTTCTTCTTCTGCATAGCTAAGCTGGAAGTGGCATTTGCGGCTCGCACTAGTGCAGAGTTATCTCAAAGAAAGGGGCCACGGTGTTTCTGTATCCCTATTATGTTGGTGCGGCTTCGGAACTTTTAAATATCTCGATATATCTCGAAAACTACGCTTCTGATCAAAAAATATCATAGAACATAAATTGTAGAAAACATAATTCTCTACAAAAAACGTCTCTTAACATTTTGCCATAGCTCGCTTCGTTTCCGAGATATTTGCAGATTCAGCTCAAAGGAACTGGCCTGACGGACATATTTCGAGATATTTCTTCTTCTTGTTGTTCTTCCTCTGCACAGCTAAGCTGGAAGTGGCATTTGCAGCTCGCAATAGTGCAGAGTTATCTCAAAGAAAGGGGCCACGGTGTTTCTGTATCTCTATTATGTTGGTGCGGCTTCGGAACTTTTAAATATCTTGATATATCTCGAGAACTACGCATCTGATCAAAAAATATCATAGATCATAAAAAGTAGGAAACTTAATTCTCTACAAAAAAGGTCTCTTAACATTTTGCCATAGCTCGCTTCGTTTCCGAGATATTTGCAGATATATCTCAAGGGAAGGGGCCTGACGGACATATTTCGAGATATTTCTTCTTCTTGTTGTTCTTCTTCTGCACAGCTAAGCTGGAAGTGGCATTTGCGGCTCGCACTAGTGCAGAGTTATCTCAAAGAAAGGGGCCACGGTGTTTCTGTATCCCTATTATGCTGGTGCGGCTTCGGAACTTTTAAATATCTTGATATATCTCGAGAACTACGCATCAGATCAAAAAATATCATAGAACATAAAAAGTAGGAAACTTAATTCTCTACAAAAAAGGTCTCTTAACATTTTGCCATAGCTCTCTTCGTTTCCGAGATATTTGCAGATTTATCTCAAGGGAAGGGGCCTGACGGACATATTTCGAGATATTTCTTCTTCTTGTTGTTCTTCTTCTGCACAGCTAAGCTGGAAGTGGCATTGGTGGCTCGCACTAGTGCAGAGTTATCTCAAAGAAAGGGGCCACGGTGTTTCTGTATCTCTATTATGTTGGTGCGGCTTCGGAACTTTTAAATATCTTGATATATCTCGAGAACTACGCATCTGATCAAAAAATATCATAGAACATAAAAAGTAGGAAACTTAATTCTCTACAAAAAAGGTCTCCTAACATTTTGCCATAGCTCGCTTCGTTTCCGAGATATTTGCAGATTTATCTCAAGGGAAGGGGCCTGACGGACATATTTCGAGATATTTCTTCTTCTTGTTGTTCTTCTTCTGCACAGCTAAGCTGGAAGTGGCATTTGCGGCTCGCACTAGTGCAGAGTTATCTCAAAGAAAGGGGCCACGGTGTTTCTGTATCCCTATTATGTTGGTGCGGCTTCGGAACTTTTAAATATCTCGATATATCTCGAAAACTACGCTTCTGATCAAAAAATATCATAGAACATAAATTGTAGGAAACATAATTCTCTACAAAAAACGTCTCTTAACATTTTGCCATAGCTCGCTTCGTTTCCGAGATATTTGCAGATTCAGCTCAAAGGAACTGGCCTGACGGACATATTTCGAGATATTTCTTCTTCTGGTTGTTCTTCTTCTGCACAGCTAAGCTGGAAGTGGCATTTACAGCTCGCAATAGTGCAGAGTTATCTCAAAGAAAGGGGCCACGGTGTTTCTGTATCTCTATTATGTTGGTGCGGCTTCGGAACTTTTAAATATCTTGATATATCTCGAAAACTACGCTTCTGATCAAAAAATATCATACAACATAAATTGTAGGAAACTTAATTCTCTACAAAAAAGGTCTCTTAACATTTTGCCATAGCTCTCTTCGTTTCCGAGATATTTGCAGATTTATCTCAAGGGAAGGGGCCTGACGGACATATTTCGAGATATTTCTTCTTCTTGTTGTTCTTCTGCACAGCTAAGCTGGAAGTGGCATTTGCAGCTCGCAATAGTGCATAGTTATCTGAAAGAAAGGGGCCACGGTGTTTCTGTATCTCTATTATGTTGGTGCGGCTTCGGAACTTTTAAATATCTTGATATATCTCGAGAACTACGCATCTAATCAAAAAATATCATAGAACATAAAAAGTAGGAAACTTAATTCTCTACAAAAAAGGTCTCTTAACATTTTGCCATGGCTCTCTTCGTTTCCGAGATATTTGCAGATTTATCTCAAGGGAAGGGGCCTGACGGACATATTTCGAGATATTTCTTCTTCTTGTTGTTCTTCTTCTGCACAGCTAAGCTGGAAGTGGCATTTGCAGGTCGCAATAGTGCAGAGTTATCTCAAAGAAAGGGGCCACGGTGTTTCTGTATCTCTATTATGTTGGTGCGGCTTCGGAACTTTTAAATATCTTGATATATCTCGAGAACTACGCATCTGATCAAAAAATATCATAGAACATAAAAAGTAGGAAACTTAATTCTCTACAAAAAAGGTCTCTTAACATTTTGCCATAGCTCGCTTCGTTTCCGAGATATTTGCAGATTTATCTCAAGGGAAGGGGCCTGACGGACATATTTCGAGATATTTCTTCTTCTTGTTGTTCTTCTTCTGCACAGCTAAGCTGGAAGTGGCATTTGCGGCTCGCACTAGTGCAGAGTTATCTCAAAGAAAGGGGCCACGGTGTTTCTGTATCTCTATTATGTTGGTGCGGCTTTGGAACTTTTAAATATCTCGATATATCTCGAAAACTACGCTTCTGACCAAAAAATATCATAGAACATAAATTGTACGAAACATAATTCTCTACAAAAAAGGTCTCTTAACATTTTGCCATAGCTCGCTTCGTTTCCGAGATATTTGCAGATATATCTCAAGGGAAGGGGCCTGACGGACATATTTCGAGATATTTCTTCTTCTTGTTGTTCTTCTTCTGCACAGCTAAGCTGGAAGTGGCATTTACAGCTCGCAATAGTGCAGAGTTATCTCAAAGAAAGGGGCCACGGTGTTTCTGTATCTCTATTATGTTGGTGCGGCTTCGGAACTTTTAAATATCTTGATATATCTCGAGAACTACGCATCAGATCAAAAAATATCATAGAACATAAAAAGTAGGAAACTTAATTCTCTACACAAAAGGTCTCTTAACATTTTGCCATAGCTCTCTTCGTTTCCGAGATATTTGGAGATTTATCTCAAGGGAAGGGGCCTGACGGACATATTTCGAGATATTTCTTCTTCTTGATGTTCTTCTTCTGCACAGCTAAGCTGGAAGTGGCATTTGCGGCTCGCACTAGTGCAGAGTTATCTCAAAGAAAGGGGCCACGGTGTTTCTGTATCCCTATTATGTTGGTGCGGCTTCGGAACTTTTAAATATCTCGATATATCTCGAAAACTACGCTTCTGATCAAAAAATATCATAGAACATAAATTGTAGGAAACATAATTCTCTACAAAAAACGTCTCTTAACATTTTGCCATAGCTCGCTTCGTTTCCGAGATATTTGCAGATTTATCTCAAGGGAAGGGGCCTGACGGACATATTTCGAGATGTTTCTTCTTCTTGTTGTTCTTCTTCTGCACAGCTAAGCTGGAAGTGGCATTTGCAGCTCGCAATAGTGCAGAGTTATCTCAACGAAAGAGGCCACGGTGTTTCTGTACCTCTATTATGTGGGTGCAGCGTCGGAACTTTTAAATATCTTGATATATCTCGAGAACTACGGATCCGATCAAAAAATATCATAGAACATAAAAAGTAGGAAACTTAATTCTCTACAAAAAAGGTCTCTTAACATTTTGCCATAGCTCGCTTCGTTTCCGAGATATTTGCAGATATATCTCAAGGGAAGGGGCCTGACGGACATATTTCGAGATATTTCTTCTTCTTGTTGTTCTTCTTCTGCACAGCTAAGCTGGAAGTGGCATTTGCAGCTCGCAGTAGTGCAGAGTTATCTCAAAGAAAGGGGCCACGGTGTTTCTGTATCTCTATTATGTTGGTGCGGCTTCGGAACTTTTAAATATCTTGATATATCTCGAGAACTGCGCATCTGATCAAAAAATATCATAGAACATAAAAAGTAGGAAACTTAATTCTCTACAAAAAAGGTCTCTTAACATTTTGCCATAGCTCGCTTCGTTTCCGAGATATTTGCAGATTTATCTCAATGGAATTGGCCTGACGGGCATATTTCGTGATATTTCTTCTTCTTGTTGTTCTTCTTCTGCACAGCTAAGCTGGAAGTGGCATTTGTAGCGCGCAATAGTGCAGAGTTATCTCAAAGAAAGGGGCCACGGTGTTTCTGTATCTCTATTATGTTGGTGCGGCTTCGGAACTTTTAAATATCTTGATATATCTCGAGAACTACGCATCTGATCAAAAAATATCATAGAAGATAAAAAGTAGGAAACTTAATTCTCTACAAAAAAGGTCTCTTAACATTTTGCCATAGCTCGCTTCGTTTCCGAGATATTTGCAGATTTATCTCAAGGGAAGGGGTCTGACGGACATATTTCGAGATATTTCTTCTTCTTGTTGTTCTTCTTCTGCACAGCTAAGCTGGAAGTGGCATTTGCAGCTCGCAGTAGTGCAGAGTCATCTCAAAGAAAGGGGCCACGGTGTTTCTGTATCTCTATTATGTTGTTGCGGCTTCGGAACTTTTAAATATCTTGATATATCTCGAGAACTACGCATCTGATCAAAAAATATCATGGAACATAAAAAGTAGAAAACTTAATTCTCTACAGAAAAGGTCTCTTAACATTTTGCCATAGCTCGCTTCGTTTCCGAGATACTTGCCGATTTATCTCAAGGGAAGGGGCCTGACGGACATATTTCGAGATATTTCTTCTTCTTGTTGTTCTTCTTCTGCACAGCTAAGCTGGAAGTGGCATTTGCAGCTCGCAATTGTGCAGAGTTATCTCAAAGAAAGGGGCCACGGTGTTTCTGTATCTCTATTATGTTGGTGCGGCTTCGGAACTTTTAAATATCTCGATATATCCCGAGAACTACGCATCTGATCAAAAAATATCATAGAACATAAAAAGTAGGAAACTTAATTCTCTACAAATAAGGTCTCTTAACATTTTGGCATAGCTCGCTTCGTTTCCGAGATATTTGCAGATTTATCTCAAGGGAAGGGGCCTGACGGACATATTTCGAGATATTTCTTCTTCTTGTTGTTCTTCTCCTGCACAGCTAAGCTGGAAGTGGCATTTGCAGCTCGCAATAGTGCAGAGTTATCGCAAAGAAAGGGGCCACGGTGTTTCTGTACCTCTATTATGTTGGTGCGGCTTCGGAACTTTTAAATATCTTGATATATCTCGAGAACTACGCATCTGATCAAAAAATATCATAGAACATAAAAAGTAGGAAACCTAATTTTCTACAAAAAAGGTCTCTGAACATTTTTCCGTAGCTCGCTTCGTTTCCGAGATATTTGCAGATTTATCTCAAGGGAAGGGGCCTGACGGACATATTTCGAGATATTTCTTCTTCTTGTTGTTCTTCTTCTGCACAGCTAAGCTGGAAGTGGCATTTGCGGCTCGCACTAGTGCAGAGTTATCTCAAAGAAAGGGGCCACGGTGTTTCTGTACCTCTATTATGTTGGTGCAGCTTCGGAGCTTTTAAATATCTTGATATATCTCGAGAACTACGCATCTGATCAAAAAATATCATTGAACATAAAAAGTAGGAAACCTAATTCTCTACAAAAAAGGTCTCTTAACGTTTTGCAATAGCTCGCTTCGTTTCCGAGATATTTGCAGATTTATCTCAAGGGAGGGGTCCTGACGGACATATTTCGAGATATTTCTTCTTCTTGTTCTTCTTCTTCTGCACAGCTAAACTGGAAGTGGCATTTCCAGCTCGCAATAGTGCAGAGTTATCCCAAAGAAAGGGGCCACGGTGTCTCTGTATCTCTATTATGTTGGTGCGGCTTCGGAACTTTTAAATATCTTGATATATCTCGAGAACTACGCATCTGATCAAAAAATATCATAGAACATAAAAAGTAGGAAACTTAATTCTCTACAAAAAAGGTCTCTTAACATTTTGCCATAGCTCGCTTCGTTTCCGAGATATTTGCAGATTTATCTCAAGGGAAGGGGCCTGACGGACATATTTCGAGATATTTCTTCTTCTTGTTGTTCTTCTTCTGCACAGCTAAGCTGGAAGTGGCATTTGCGGCTCGCACTAGTGCAGAGTTATCTCAAAGAAAGGGGCCACGGTGTTTCTGTATCTCTATTATGTTGGTGCGGCTTTGGAACTTTTAAATATCTCGATATATCTCGAAAACTACGCTTCTGACCAAAAAATATCATAGAACATAAATTGTACGAAACATAATTCTCTACAAAAAAGGTCTCTTAACATTTTGCCATAGCTCGCTTCGTTTCCGAGATATTTGCAGATATATCTCAAGGGAAGGGGCCTGACGGACATATTTCGAGATATTTCTTCTTCTTGTTGTTCTTCTTCTGCACAGCTAAGCTGGAAGTGGCATTTACAGCTCGCAATAGTGCAGAGTTATCTCAAAGAAAGGGGCCACGGTGTTTCTGTATCTCTATTATGTTGGTGCGGCTTCGGAACTTTTAAATATCTTGATATATCTCGAGAACTACGCATCAGATCAAAAAATATCATAGAACATAAAAAGTAGGAAACTTAATTCTCTACACAAAAGGTCTCTTAACATTTTGCCATAGCTCTCTTCGTTTCCGAGATATTTGGAGATTTATCTCAAGGGAAGGGGCCTGACGGACATATTTCGAGATATTTCTTCTTCTTGATGTTCTTCTTCTGCACAGCTAAGCTGGAAGTGGCATTTGCGGCTCGCACTAGTGCAGAGTTATCTCAAAGAAAGGGGCCACGGTGTTTCTGTATCCCTATTATGTTGGTGCGGCTTCGGAACTTTTAAATATCTCGATATATCTCGAAAACTACGCTTCTGATCAAAAAATATCATAGAACATAAATTGTAGGAAACATAATTCTCTACAAAAAACGTCTCTTAACATTTTGCCATAGCTCGCTTCGTTTCCGAGATATTTGCAGATTTATCTCAAGGGAAGGGGCCTGACGGACATATTTCGAGATGTTTCTTCTTCTTGTTGTTCTTCTTCTGCACAGCTAAGCTGGAAGTGGCATTTGCAGCTCGCAGTAGTGCAGAGTTATCTCAAAGAAAGGGGCCACGGTGTTTCTGTATCTCTATTATGTTGGTGCGGCTTCGGAACTTTTAAATATCTTGATATATCTCGAGAACTGCGCATCTGATCAAAAAATATCATAGAACATAAAAAGTAGGAAACTTAATTCTCTACAAAAAAGGTCTCTTAACATTTTGCCATAGCTCGCTTCGTTTCCGAGATATTTGCAGATTTATCTCAATGGAATTGGCCTGACGGGCATATTTCGTGATATTTCTTCTTCTTGTTGTTCTTCTTCTGCACAGCTAAGCTGGAAGTGGCATTTGTAGCGCGCAATAGTGCAGAGTTATCTCAAAGAAAGGGGCCACGGTGTTTCTGTATCTCTATTATGTTGGTGCGGCTTCGGAACTTTTAAATATCTTGATATATCTCGAGAACTACGCATCTGATCAAAAAATATCATAGAAGATAAAAAGTAGGAAACTTAATTCTCTACAAAAAAGGTCTCTTAACATTTTGCCATAGCTCGCTTCGTTTCCGAGATATTTGCAGATTTATCTCAAGGGAAGGGGTCTGACGGACATATTTCGAGATATTTCTTCTTCTTGTTGTTCTTCTTCTGCACAGCTAAGCTGGAAGTGGCATTTGCAGCTCGCAGTAGTGCAGAGTCATCTCAAAGAAAGGGGCCACGGTGTTTCTGTATCTCTATTATGTTGTTGCGGCTTCGGAACTTTTAAATATCTTGATATATCTCGAGAACTACGCATCTGATCAAAAAATATCATGGAACATAAAAAGTAGAAAACTTAATTCTCTACAGAAAAGGTCTCTTAACATTTTGCCATAGCTCGCTTCGTTTCCGAGATACTTGCCGATTTATCTCAAGGGAAGGGGCCTGACGGACATATTTCGAGATATTTCTTCTTCTTGTTGTTCTTCTTCTGCACAGCTAAGCTGGAAGTGGCATTTGCAGCTCGCAATTGTGCAGAGTTATCTCAAAGAAAGGGGCCACGGTGTTTCTGTATCTCTATTATGTTGGTGCGGCTTCGGAACTTTTAAATATCTCGATATATCCCGAGAACTACGCATCTGATCAAAAAATATCATAGAACATAAAAAGTAGGAAACTTAATTCTCTACAAATAAGGTCTCTTAACATTTTGGCATAGCTCGCTTCGTTTCCGAGATATTTGCAGATTTATCTCAAGGGAAGGGGCCTGACGGACATATTTCGAGATATTTCTTCTTCTTGTTGTTCTTCTCCTGCACAGCTAAGCTGGAAGTGGCATTTGCAGCTCGCAATAGTGCAGAGTTATCGCAAAGAAAGGGGCCACGGTGTTTCTGTACCTCTATTATGTTGGTGCGGCTTCGGAACTTTTAAATATCTTGATATATCTCGAGAACTACGCATCTGATCAAAAAATATCATAGAACATAAAAAGTAGGAAACCTAATTTTCTACAAAAAAGGTCTCTGAACATTTTTCCGTAGCTCGCTTCGTTTCCGAGATATTTGCAGATTTATCTCAAGGGAAGGGGCCTGACGGACATATTTCGAGATATTTCTTCTTCTTGTTGTTCTTCTTCTGCACAGCTAAGCTGGAAGTGGCATTTGCGGCTCGCACTAGTGCAGAGTTATCTCAAAGAAAGGGGCCACGGTGTTTCTGTACCTCTATTATGTTGGTGCAGCTTCGGAGCTTTTAAATATCTTGATATATCTCGAGAACTACGCATCTGATCAAAAAATATCATTGAACATAAAAAGTAGGAAACCTAATTCTCTACAAAAAAGGTCTCTTAACGTTTTGCAATAGCTCGCTTCGTTTCCGAGATATTTGCAGATTTATCTCAAGGGAGGGGTCCTGACGGACATATTTCGAGATATTTCTTCTTCTTGTTCTTCTTCTTCTGCACAGCTAAACTGGAAGTGGCATTTCCAGCTCGCAATAGTGCAGAGTTATCCCAAAGAAAGGGGCCACGGTGTCTCTGTATCTCTATTATGTTGGTGCGGCTTCGGAACTTTTAAATATCTTGATATATCTCGAGAACTACGCATCTGATCAAAAAATATCATAGAACATAAAAAGTAGGAAACTTAATTCTCTACAAAAAAGCTCTCTTAACATTTTGCCATAGCTCGCTTCGTTTCCGAGATATTTGCAGATTTATCTCAATGGAAGGGGCCTGACGGGCATATTTCGAGATATTTCTTCTTCTTGTTGTTCTTCTTCTGCACAGCTAAGCTGGAAGTGGCATTTGTAGCGCGCAATAGTGCAGAGTTATCTCAAAGAAAGGGGCCACGGTGTTTCTGTATCTCTATTATGTTGGTGCGGCTTCGGAACTTTTAAATATCTTGATATATCTCGAGAACTACGCATCCGATCAAAAAATATCATAGGACATAAAAAGTAGGAAACTTAATTCTCTACAAAAAAGGTCTCTTAACATTTTGCCATAGCTCGCTTCGTTTCCGAGATATTTGCAGATATATCTCAAGGGAAGGGGCCTGACGGACATATTTCGAGATATTTCTTCTTCTTGTTGTTCTTCTTCTGCACAGCTAAGCTGGGAGTGGCATTTGCAGCTCGCAATAGTGCAGAGTTATCTCAAAGAAAGGGGCCACGGTGTTTCTGTATCTCTATTATGTTGGTGCGGCTTCGGAACTTTTAAATATCTTGATATATCTCGAGAACAACGCATCTGATCAAAAAATATCATAGAACATAAAAAGTAGGAAACTTAGTTCTCTACAAAAAAGGTCTCTCAACATTTTGCCATACCTCGCTTCGTTTCCGAGATATTTGCAGATATATCTCAAGGGAAGGGGCCTGACAGACATATTTCGAGATATTTCTTCTTCTTGTTGTTCTTCTTCTGCACAGCTAAGCTGGAAGTGGCATTTGCAGCTCGCAATAGTGCAGAGTTATCTCAATGAAAGGGGCCACGGTGTTTCTGTATCTCTATTATGTTGGTGCGGCTTCGGAACTTTTAAATATCTTGATATATCTCGAGAACTACGGATCCGATCAAAAAATATCATAGAACATAAAAAGTAGGAAACTTAATTCTCTACAAAAAAGGTCTCTTAACATTTTGCCATAGCTCGCTTCGTTTCCGAGATATTTGCAGATATATCTCAAGGGAAGGGGCCTGACGGACATATTCCGAGATATTTCTTCTTCTTGTTGTTCCTCTTCTGCACAGCTAAGCTGGAAGTGGCATTTGCAGGTCGCAATAGTGCAGAGTTATCTCAAAGAAAGGGGCCACGGTGTTTCTGTATCTCTATTATGTTGGTGCGGCTTCGGAACTTTTAAATATCTCGATATATCTCGAAAACTACGCTTCTGATCAAAAAATATCAGAGAACGTAAATTGTAGGAAACATAATTCTCTACAAAAAAGGTCTCTCAACATTTTGCCATAGCTCGCTTCGTTTCCGAGATATTTGCAGATTTATCTCACGGGAAGGGGCCTGACGGACATATTTCGAGATATTTCTTCTTCTTGTTGTTCTTCTCCTGCACAGCTAAGCTGGAAGTGGCATTTGCAGCTCGCAATAGTGCAGAGTTATCGCAAAGAAAGGGGCCACGGTGTTTCTGTATCTCTATTATGTTGGTGCGGCTTCGGAACTTTTAAATATCTTGATATATCTCGAGAACTACGCATCTGATCAAAAAATATCATAGAACATAAAAAGTAGGAAACCTAATTTTCTACAAAAAAGGTCTCTGAACATTTTTCCGTAGCTCGCTTCGTTTCCGAGATATTTGCAGATTTATCTCAAGGGAAGGGGCCTGACGGACATATTTCGAGATATTTCTTCTTCTTGTTGTTCTTCTTCTGCACAGCTAAGCTGGAAGTGGCATTTGCGGCTCGCACTAGTGCAGAGTTATCTCAAAGAAAGGGGCCACGGTGTTTCTGTACCTCTATTATGTTGGTGCAGCTTCGGAGCTTTTAAATATCTTGATATATCTCGAGAACTACGCATCTGATCAAAAAATATCATAGAACATAAAAAGTAGGAAACCTAATTCTCTACAAAAAAGGTCTCTTAACGTTTTGCAATAGCTCGCTTCGTTTCCGAGATATTTGCAGATTTATCTCAAGGGAGGGGTCCTGACGGACATATTTCGAGATATTTCTTCTTCTTGTTCTTCTTCTTCTGCACAGCTAAACTGGAAGTGGCATTTCCAGCTCGCAATAGTGCAGAGTTATCCCAAAGAAAGGGGCCACGGTGTCTCTGTATCTCTATTATGTTGGTGCGGCTTCGGAACTTTTAAATATCTTGATATATCTCGAGAACTACGCATCTGATCAAAAAATATCATAGAACATAAAAAGTAGGAAACTTAGTTCTCTACAAAAAAGCTCTCTTAACATTTTGCCATAGCTCGCTTCGTTTCCGAGATATTTGCAGATTTATCTCAATGGAAGGGGCCTGACGGGCATATTTCGAGATATTTCTTCTTCTTGTTGTTCTTCTTCTGCACAGCTAAGCTGGAAGTGGCATTTGTAGCGCGCAATAGTGCAGAGTTATCTCAAAGAAAGGGGCCACGGTGTTTCTGTATCTCTATTATGTTGGTGCGGCTTCGGAACTTTTAAATATCTTGATATATCTCGAGAACTACGCATCCGATCAAAAAATATCATAGGACATAAAAAGTAGGAAACTTAATTCTCTACAAAAAAGGTCTCTTAACATTTTGCCATAGCTCGCTTCGTTTCCGAGATATTTGCAGATATATCTCAAGGGAAGGGGCCTGACGGACATATTTCGAGATATTTCTTCTTCTTGTTGTTCTTCTTCTGCACAGCTAAGCTGGGAGTGGCATTTGCAGCTCGCAATAGTGCAGAGTTATCTCAAAGAAAGGGGCCACGGTGTTTCTGTATCTCTATTATGTTGGTGCGGCTTCGGAACTTTTAAATATCTTGATATATCTCGAGAACAACGCATCTGATCAAAAAATATCATAGAACATAAAAAGTAGGAAACTTAGTTCTCTACAAAAAAGATCTCTTAACATTTTGCCATAGCTCGCTTCGTTTCCGAGATATTTGCAGATTTATCTCAATGGAAGGGGCCTGACGGGCATATTTCGAGATATTTCTTCTTCTTGTTGTTCTTCTTCTGCACAGCTAAGCTGGAAGTGGCATTTGCGGCTCGCACTAGTGCAGAGTTATCTCAAAGAAAGGGGCCACGGTGTTTCTGTATCCCTATTATGTTGGTGCGGCTTCGGAACTTTTAAATATCTCGATATATCTCGAGAACTACGCTTCTGATCAAAAAATATCATAGAACATAGATTGTAGGAAACATAATTCTCTACAAAAAAGGTCTCTTAACATTTTGCCATAGCTCGCTTCGTTTCCGAGATATTTGCAGATATATCTCAAGGGAAGGGGCCTGACGGACATATTTCGAGATATTTCTTCTTCTTGTTGTTCTTCCTCTGCACAGCTAAGCTGGAAGTGGCATTTGCAGCTCGCAATAGTGCAGAGTTATCTCAAAGAAAGGGGCCACGGTGTTTCTGTATCTCTATTATGTTGGTGCGGCTTCGGAACTTTTAAATATCTTGATATATCTCGAGAACTACGCCTCTGATCGAAAAATATCATAGAACATAAAAAGTAGGAAACTTAATTCTCTACAAAAAAGGTCTCTTAACATTTTCCCATAGCTGGCATCGTTTCCGAGATATTTGCAGATTTAGCTCAAGGGAAGGGGCCTGACGGACATATTCCGAGATATTTCTTCTTCTTGTTGTTCCTCTTCTGCACAGCTAAGCTGGAAGTGGCATTTGCAGGTCGCAATAGTGCAGAGTTATCTCAAAGAAAGGGGCCACGGTGTTTCTGTATCTCTATTATGTTGGTGCGGCTTCGGAACTTTTAAATATCTCGATATATCTCGAAAACTACGCTTCTGATCAAAAAATATCAGAGAACGTAGATTGTAGGAAACATAATTCTCTACAAAAAAGGTCTCTCAACATTTTGCCATAGCTCGCTTCGTTTCCGAGATATTTGCAGATTTATCTCACGGGAAGGGGCCTGACGGACATATTTCGAGATATTTCTTCTTCTTGTTGATCTTCTTCTGCACAGCTAAGCTGGAAGTGGCATTTCCAGCTCGCAATAGTGCAGAGTTATCTCAAAGAAAGGGGCCACGGTGTTTCTGTATCTCTATTATGTTGGTGCGGCTTCGGAACTTTTAAATATCTCGATATATCTCGAAAACTACGCTTCTGATCAAAAAATATCATAGAACATAAATTGTAGGAAACATAATTCTCGACAAAAAAGGTCTCTCAACATTTTGCCATAGCTCGCTTCGTTTCCGAGATATTTGCAGATATATCTCAAGGGAAGGGGCCTGACGGACATATTTCGAGATATTTCTTCTTCTTGTTGTTCTTCTTCTGCACAGCTAAGCTGGAAGTGGCATTTGCAGCGCGCAATAGTGCAGAGTTATCTCAAAGAAAGGGGCCACGGTGTTTCTGTATCTCTATTATGTTGGTGCGGCTTCGGAACTTTTAAATATCTTGATATATCTCGAGAACTACGCATCTGATCAAAAAATATCATACTACATAAAAAGTAGGAAACTTAATTCTCTACAAGAAAGGTCTCTAAACATTTTGCCATAGCTCGCTTCGTTTCCGAGATATTTGCAGATTTATCTCAAGGGAAGGGGCCTGACGGACATATTTCGAGATATTTCTTCTTCTTGTTGTTCTTCTTCTGCACAGCTAAGCTGGAAGTGGCATTTGCGGCTCGCACTAGTGCACAGTTATCTCAAAGAAAGGGGCCACGGTGTTTCTGTATCTCTATTATGTTGGTGCGTCTTCGGAACTTTTAAATATCTCGATATATCTCGAAAACTACGCTTCTGATCAAAAAATATCATAGAACATAAATTGTAGGAAACATAATTCTCTACAAAAAACGTCTCTCAACATTTTGCCATAGCTCGCTTCGTTTCCGAGATATTTGCAGATTCAGCTCAAGGGAAGGGGCCTGACGGACATATTTTGAGATATTTCTTCTTCTTCTTGTTCTTCTTCTGCACAGCTAAGCTGGAAGTGGCATTTGCGGCTCGCACTAGTGCAGAGTTATCTCAATGAAAGGGGCCACGGTGTTTCTGTATCTCTATTATGTTGGTGCGGCTTCGGAACTTTTAAATATCTCGATATATCTCGAGAACTACGCCTCTGATCGAAAAATATCATAGAACATAAAAAGTAGGAAACTGAATTCTCTACAAAAAAGGTCTCTTAACATTTTGCCATAGCTCGCTTCGTTTCCGAGATATTTGCAGATTTATCTCAAGGGAAGGGGCCTGACGGACATATTTCGAGATATTTCTTCTTCTTGTTGGTCTTCTTCTGCACAGCTAAGCTGGAAGTGGCATTTGCAGCGCGCAATAGTGCAGAGTTATCTCAAAGAAAGGGGCCACGGTGTTTCTGTATCTCTATTATGTTGGTGCGGCTTCGGAACTTTTAAATATCTTGATATATCTCGAGAACTACGCATCTGATCAGAAAATATCATACTACATAAAAAGTAGGAAACTTAATTCTCTACAAGAAAGGTCTCTAAACATTTTGCCATAGCTCGCTTCGTTTCCGAGATATTTGCAGATTTATCTCAAGGGAAGGGGCCTGACGGACATATTTCGAGATATTTCTTCTTCTTGTTGTTCTTCTTCTGCACAGCTAAGCTGGAAGTGGCATTTGCAGCTCGCAATAGTGCAGAGTTATCTCAAAGAAAGGGGCCACGGTGTTTCTGTATCTCTATTATGTTGGTGCGGCTTCGGAACTTTTAAATATCTTGATATATCTCGAGAACTACGCATCTGATCAAAAAATATCATAGAACATAAAAAGTAGGAAACTTAATTCCCTACAAAAAAGGTCTCTTAACATTTTGCCATAGCTCGCTTCGTTTCCGAGATATTTGCAGATTTATCTCAAGGGAAGGGGCCTGACGGACATATTTCGAGATATTTCTTCTTCTTGGTGATCTTCTTCTGCACAGCTAAGCTGGAAGTGGCATTTGCAGCTCGCAATAGTGCAGAGTTATCTCAAAGAAAGGGGCCACGGTGTTTCTGTATCTCTATTATGTTTGTGCGGCTTCGGAACTTTTAAATATCTTGATATATCTCGAGAACTACGCATCTGATCAAAAAATATCATAGAACATAAAAAGTAGCAAACTTAATTCCCTACAAAAAAGGTCTCTCAACATTTTGCCATAGCTCGCTTCGTTTCCGAGATATTTGCAGATTTATCTCAAGGGAAGGGGCCTGACGGACATATTTCGAGATATTTCTTCTTCTTGTTGTTCTTCTTCTGCACAGCTAAGCTGGAAGTGGCATTTGCGGCTCGCACTAGTGCACAGTTATCTCAAAGAAAGGGGCCACGGTGTTTCCGTATCTCTATTATGTTGGTGCGTCTTCGGAACTTTTAAATATCTCGATATATCCCGAAAACTACGCATCTGATCAAAAAATATCATAGAACATAAAAAGTAGGAAACTTAATTCCCTACAAAAAAGGTCTCTTAACATTTTGCCATAGCTCGCTTCGTTTCCGAGATATTTGCAGATTTATCTCAAGGGAAGGGGCCTGACGGACATATTTCGAGATATTTCTTCTTCTTGTTGTTCTTCCTCTGCACAGCTAAGCTGGAAGTGGCATTTGCGGCTCGCACTAGTGCAGAGTTATCTCAAAGAAAGGGGCCACGGTGTTTCTGTATCTCTATTATGTTGGTGCGGCTTCGGAACTTTTAAATATCTTGATATATCTCGAGAACTACGCATCTGATCAAAAAATATCATACTACATAAAAAGTAGGAAACTTAATTCTCTACAAGAAAGGTCTCTAAACATTTTGCCATAGCTCGCTTCGTTTCCGAGATATTTGCAGATTTATCTCAAGGGAAGGGGCCTGACGGACATATTTCGAGATATTTCTTCTTCTTGTTGTTCTTCTTCTGCACAGCTGAGCTGGAAGTGGCATTTGCAGGTCGCAATAGTGCAGAATTATCTCAAAGAAAGGGGCCACGGTGTTTCTGTATCTCTATTATGTTGGTGCGGCTTCGGAACTTTTAAATATCTCGATATATCTCGAAAACTACGCTTCTGATCAAAAAATATCATAGAACGTAAATTGTAGGAAACTTAATTCTCTACAAAAAAGGTCTCTTAACATTTTGCCATAGCTCGCTTCGTTTCCGTGATATTTGCAGATTTATCTCAAGGGAAGGGGCCTGACGGACATATTTCGAGATATTTCTTCTTCTTGTTGTTCTTCTTCTGCACAGCTAAGCTGGAAGTGGCATTTGCAGCGCGCAATAGTGCAGAGTTATCTCAAAGAAAGGGGCCACGGTGTTTCTGTATCTCTATTATGTTGGTGCGGCTTCGGAACTTTTAAATATCTTGATATATCTCGAGAACTACGCATCTGATCAAAAAATATCATACTACATAAAAAGTAGGAAACTTAATTCTCTACAAGAAAGGTCTCTAAACATTTTGCCATAGCTCGCTTCGTTTCCGAGATATTTGCAGATTTATCTCAAGGGAAGGGGCCTGACGGACATATTTTGAGATATTTCTTCTTCTTGTTGTTCTTCTTCTGCACAGCTAAGCTGGAAGTGGCATTTGCAGCTCGCAATAGTGCAGAGTTATCTCAAAGAAAGGGGCCACGGTGTTTCTGTATCTCTATTATGTTGGTGCGGCTTCGGAACTTTTAAATATCTTGATATATCTCGAGAACTACGCGTCTGATCAGAAAATATCATAGAAGATAAAAAGTAGGAAACTTAGTTCTCTACAAAAACGGTCTCTTAACATTTTGCCATAGCTCGCTTCGTTTCCGAGATATTTGCAGATATATCTCAAGGGAAGGGGCCTGACGGACATATTTCGAGATATTTCTTCTTCTTGTTGTTCTTCTTCTGCACAGCTAAGCTGGAAGTGGCATTTGCGGCTCGCACTAGTGCACAGTTATCTCAAAGAAAGGGGCCACGGTGTTTCTGTATCTCTATTATGTTGGTGCGTCTTCGGAACTTTTAAATATCTCGATATATCTCGAAAACTGCGCTTCTGATCAAAAAATATCATAGAACATAAATTGTAGGAAACATAATTCTCTACAAAAAACGTCTCTTAACATTTTGCCATAGCTCGCTTCGTTTCCGAGATATTTGCAGATTCAGCTCAAAGGAACTGGCCTGACGGACATATTTCGAGATATTTCTTCTTCTTGTTGGTCTTCTTCTGCACAGCTAAGCTGGAAGTGGCATTTGCAGCGCGCAATAGTGCAGAGTTATCTCAAAGAAAGGGGCCACGGTGTTTCTGTATCTCTATTATGTTGGTGCGGCTTCGGAACTTTTAAATATCTTGATATATCTCGAGAACTACGCATCTGATCAGAAAATATCATACTACATAAAAAGTAGGAAACCTAATTCTCTACAAGAAAGGTCTCTAAACATTTTGCCATAGCTCGCTTCGTTTCCGAGATATTTGCAGATTTATCTCAAGGGAAGGGGCCTGACGGACATATTTCGAGATATTTCTTCTTCTTGTTGTTCTTCTTCTGCACAGCTAAGCTGGAAGTGGCATTTGCAGCTCGCAATAGTGCAGAGTTATCTCAAAGAAAGGGGCCACGGTGTTTCTGTATCTCTATTATGTTGGTGCGGCTTCGGAACTTTTAAATATCTTGATATATCTCGAGAACTACGCATCTGATCAAAAAATATCATAGAACATAAAAAGTAGGAAACTTAATTCCCTACAAAAAAGGTCTCTTAACATTTTGCCATAGCTCGCTTCGTTTCCGAGATATTTGCAGATTTATCTCAAGGGAAGGGGCCTGACGGACATATTTCGAGATATTTCTTCTTCTTGGTGATCTTCTTCTGCACAGCTAAGCTGGAAGTGGCATTTGCAGCTCGCAATAGTGCAGAGTTATCTCAAAGAAAGGGGCCACGGTGTTTCTGTATCTCTATTATGTTTGTGCGGCTTCGGAACTTTTAAATATCTTGATATATCTCGAGAACTACGCCTCTGATCGAAAAATATCATAGAACATAAAAAGTAGGAAACTTAATTCTCTACAAAAAAGGTCTCTTTACATTTTCCCATAGCTCGCTTCGTTTCCGAGATATTTGCAGATTTATCTCAAGGGAAGGGGCCTGACGGACATATTTCGAGATATTTCTTCTTCTTGTTGTTCTTCTTCTGCACAGCTAAGCTGGAAGTGGCATTTGCAGCGCGCAATAGTGCAGAGTTATCTCAAAGAAAGGGGCCACGGTGTTTCTGTATCTCTATTATATTGGTGCGGCTTCGGAACTTTTAAATATCTTGATATATCTCGAGAACTACGCATCTGATCAAAAAATATCATACTACATAAAAAGTAGGAAACTTAATTCTCTACAAGAAAGGTCTCTAAACATTTTGCCATAGCTCGCTTCGTTTCCGAGATATTTGCAGATTTATCTCAAGGGAAGGGGCCTGACGGACATATTTCGAGATATTTCTTCTTCTTGTTGTTCTTCTTCTGCACAGCTAAGCTGGAAGTGGCATTTGCAGCTCGCAATAGTGCAGAGTTATCTCAAAGAAAGGGGCCACGGTGTTTCTGTATCTCTATTATGTTGGTGCGGCTTCGGAACTCTTAAATATCTTGATATATCTCGAGAACTACGCATCTGATCAAAAAATATCATAGAACATAAAAAGTAGGAAACTTAATTCTCTACAAAAAAGGTCTCTTAACATTTTGCCATAGCTCGCTTCGTTTCCGAGATATTTGCAGATTTATCTCAAGGGAAGGGGCCTGACGGACATATTTCGAGATATTTCTTCTTCTTGTTGTTCTTCTTCTGCACAGCTGAGCTGGAAGTGGCATTTGCAGGTCACAATAGTGCAGAGTTATCTCAAAGAAAGGGGCCACGGTGTTTCTGTATCTCTATTATGTTGGTGCGGCTTCCGAACTTTTAAATATCTCGATATATCTCGAAAACTACGCTTCTGATCAAAAAATATCATAGAACATAAATTGTAGGAAACATAATTCTCTACAAAAAACGTCTCTTAACATTTTGCCATAGATCGCTTCGTTTCCGAGATATTTGCAGATTCAGCTCAAAGGAACTGGCCTGACGGACATATTTCGAGATATTTCTTCTTCTTGTTGTTCTTCCTCTGCACAGCTAAGCTGGAAGTGGCATTTGCAGCTCGCAATAGTGCAGAGTTATCTCAAAGAAAGGGGCCACGGTGTTTCTGTATCTCTATTATGTTGGTGCGGCTTCGGAACTTTTAAATATCTTGATATATCCCGAGAACTACGCATCTGATCAAAAAATATCATAGAAGATAAAAAGTAGGAAACTTAATTCTCTACAAAAAAGGTCTCTTAACATTTTGCCATAGCTCGCTTCGTTTCCGAGATATTTGCATATTTATCTCAAGGGAAGGGGCCTGACGGACATATTTCGAGATATTTCTTCTTCTTGTTGTTCTTCTTCTGCACAGCTAAGCTGGAAGTGGCATTTGCAGCTCGCAATAGTGCAGAGTTATCTCAAAGAAAGGGGCCACGGTGTTTCTGTATCTCTATTATGTTGGTGCGGCTTCGGAACTTTTAAATATATTGATATATCTCGAGAACTACGCATCTGATCAAAAAATATCATACTACATAAAAAGTAGGAAACTTAATTCTCTACAAGAAAGGTCTCTAAACATTTTGCCATAGCTCGCTTCGGTTCCGAGATATTTGCAGATTTATCTCAAGGGAAGGGGCCTAACGGACATATTTCGAGATATTTCTTCTTCTTGTTGTTCTTCTTCTGCACAGCTGAGCTGGAAGTGGCATTTGCAGGTCGCAATAGTGCAGAGTTATCTCAAAGAAAGGGGCCACGGTGTTTCTGTATCTCTATTATGTTGGTGCGGCTTCGGAACTTTTAAATATCTCGATATATCTCGAAAACTACGCTTCTGATCAAAAAATATCATAGAACGTAAATTGTAGGAAACATTATTCTCTACAAAAAAGGTCTCTTAACATTTTGCCATAGCTCGCTTCGTTTCCGAGATATTTGCAGATTTATCTCAAGGGAAGGGGCCTGACGGACATATTTCGAGATATTTCTTCTTCTTGTTGTTCTTCTTCTGCACAGCTAAGCTGGAAGTGGCATTTGCAGCTCGCAATAGTGCAGAGTTATCTCAAAGAAAGGGGCCACGGTGTTTCTGTATCTCTATTATGTTTGTGCGGCTTCGGAACTTTTAAATATCTTGATATATCTCGAGAACAACGCATCTGATCAAAAAATATCATAGAACATAAAAAGTAGGAAACTTAATTCCCTACAAAAAAGGTCTCTTAACATTTTGCCATAGCTCGCTTCGTTTCCGAGATATTTGCAGATTTATCTCAAGGGAAGGGGCCTGACGGACATATTTCGAGATATTTCTTCTTCTTGTTGTTCTTCTTCTGCACAGCTAAGCTGGAAGTGGCATTTGCGGCTCGCACTAGTGCACAGTTATCTCAAAGAAAGGGGCCACGGTGTTTCTGTATCTCTATTATGTTGGTGCGTCTTCGGAACTTTTAAATATCTCGATATATCTCGAAAACTACGCATCTGATCAAAAAATATCATAGAACATAAAAAGTAGGAAACTTAATTCCCTACAAAAAAGGTCTCTTAACATTTTGCCATAGCTCGCTTCGTTTCCGAGATATTTGCAGATTTATCTCAAGGGAAGGGGCCTGACGGACATATTTCGAGATATTTCTTCTTCTTGTTGTTCTTCCTCTGCACAGCTAAGCTGGAAGTGGCATTTGCAGCTCGCAATAGTGCAGAGTTATCTCAAAGAAAGGGGCCACGGTGTTTCTGTATCTCTATTATGTTGGTGCGGCTTCGGAACTTTTAAATATCTTGATATATCTCGAGAACTACGCATCTCATCAAAAAATATCATAGAACATAAAAAGTAGGAAACTTAATTCTCTACAAAAAAGGTCTCTTAACATTTTGCCATAGCTCGCTTCGTTTCCGAGATATTTGCATATTTATCTCAAGGGAAGGGGCCTGACGGACATATTTCGAGATATTTCTTCTTCTTCTTGTTCTTCTTCTGCACAGCTAAGCTGGAAGTGGCATTTGCGGCTCGCACTAGTGCAGAGTTATATCAAAGAAAGGGGCCACGGTGTTTCTGTATCTCTATTATGTTGGTGCGGCTTCGGAACTTTTAAATATCTTGATATATCTCGAGAACTACGCATCTGATCAAAAAATATCATACTACATAAAAAGTAGGAAACTTAATTCTCTACAAGAAAGGTCTCTAAACATTTTGCCATAGCTCGCTTCGTTTCCGAGATATTTGCAGATTTATCTCAAGGGAAGGGGCCTGACGGACATATTTCGAGATATTTCTGATTCTTGTTGTTCTTCTTCTGCACAGCTAAGCTGGAAGTGGCATTTGCAGCTCGCAATAGTGCAGAGTTATCTCAAAGAGAGGGGCCACGGTGTTTCTGTATCTCTATTATGTTGGTGCGGCTTCGGAACTTTTAAATATCTTGATATATCTCGAGAACTACGCATCTGATCAAAAAATATCATAGAAGATAAAAAGTAGGAAACTTAATTCTCTACAAAAAAGATCTCTTAACATTTCGCCATAGCTCGCTTCGTTTCCGAGATATTTGCAGATTTATCTCAAGGGAAGGGGCCTGACGGACATATTTCGAGATATTTCTTCTTCTTGTTGTTCTTCTTCTGCACAGCTGAGCTGGAAGTGGCATTTGCAGGTCGCAATAGTGCAGAATTATCTCATAGAAAGGGGCCACGGTGTTTCTGTATCTCTATTATGTTGGTGCGGCTTCGGAACTTTTAAATATCTCGATATATCTCGAAAACTACGCTTCTGATCAAAAAATATCATAGAACGTAAATTGTAGGAAACTTAATTCGCTACAAAAAAGGTCTCTTAACATTTTGCCATAGCTCGCTTCGTTTCCGAGATATTTGCAGATTTATCTCAAGGGAAGGGGCCTGACGGACATATTTCGAGATATTTCTTCTTCTTGTTGTTCTTCTTCTGCACAGCTAAGCTGGAAGCGGCATTTGCAGCGCGCAATAGTGCAGAGTTATCTCAAAGAAAGGGGCCACGGTGTTTCTGTATCTCCATTATGTTGGTGCGGCTTCGGAACTTTTAAATATCTTGATATATCTCGAGAACTACGCATCTGATCAAAAAATATCATACGACATAAAAAGTAGGAAACTTAATTCTCTACAAGAAAGGTCTCTAAACATTTTGCCATAGCTCGCTTCGTTTCCGAGATATTTGCAGATTTATCTCAAGGGAAGGGGCCTGACGGACATATTTCGAGATATTTCTTCTTCTTGTTGTTCTTCTTCTGCACAGCTAAGCTGGAAGTGGCATTTGCAGCTCGCAATAGTGCAGAGTTATCTCAAAGAGAGGGGCCATGGTGTTTCTGTATCTCTATTATGTTGGTGCGGCTTCGGAACTTTTAAATATCTTGATATATCTCGAGAACTACGCATCTGATCAAAAAATATCATAGAAGATAAAAAGTAGGAAACTTAATTCTCTACAAAAAAGGTCTCTTAACATTTCGCCATAGCTCGCTTCGTTTCCGAGATATTTGCAGATATATCTCAAGGGAAGGGGCCTGACGGACATATTTCGAGATATTTCTTCTTCTTGTTGTTCTTCTTCTGCACAGCTAAGCTGGAAGTGGCATTTGCGGCTCGCACTAGTGCACAGTTATCTCAAAGAAAGGGGCCACGGTGTTTCTGTATCTCTATTATGTTGGTGCGTCTTCGGAACTTTTAAATATCTCGATATATCTCGAAAACTACGCTTCTGATCAAAAAATATCATAGAACATAAATTGTAGGAAACATAATTCTCTACAAAAAACGTCTCTTAACATTTTGCCATAGCTCGCTTCGTTTCCGAGATATTTGCAGATTCAGCTCAAAGGAACTGGCCTGACGGACATATTTCGAGATATTTCTTCTTCTTGTTGGTCTTCTTCTGCACAGATAAGCTGGAAGTGGCATTTGCAGCGCGCAATAGTGCAGAGTTATCTCAAAGAAAGGGGCCACGGTGTTTCTGTATCTCTATTATGTTGGTGCGGCTTCGGAACTTTTAAATATCTTGATATATCTCGAGAACTACGCATCTGATCAGAAAATATCATACTACATAAAAAGTAGGAAACTTAATTCTCTACAAGAAAGGTCTCTAAACATTTTGCCATAGCTCGCTTCGTTTCCGAGATATTTGCAGATTTATCTCAAGGGAAGAGGCCTGACGGACATATTTCGAGATATTTCTTCTTGTTGTTGTTCTTCTTCTGCACAGCTAAGCTGGAAGTGGCATTTGCAGCGCGCAATAGTGCAGAGTTATCTCAAAGAAAGGGGCCACGGTGTTTCTGTATCTCTATTATGTTGGTGCGGCTTCGGAACTTTTAAATATCTTGATATATCTCGAGAACTACGCCTCTGATCGAAAAATATCATAGAACATAAAAAGTAGGAAACTTAATTCTCTACAAAAAAGGTCTCTTTACATTTACCCATAGCTCGCTTCGTTTCCGAGATATTTGCAGATTTATCTCAAGGGAAGGGGCCTGACGGACATATTTCGAGATATTTCTTCTTCTTGTTGTTCTTCTTCTGCACAGCTAAGCTGGAAGTGGCATTTGCAGCTCGCAATAGTGCAGAGTTATCTCAAAGAAAGGGGCCACGGTGTTTCTGTATCTCTATTATGTTGGTGCGGCTTCGGAACTTTTAAATATCTTGATATATCTCGAGAACTACGCATCTGATCAAAAAATATCATAGAACATAAAAAGTAGGAAACTTAATTCTCTACAAAAAAGGTCTCTTAACATTTTGCCATAGCTCGCTTCGTTTCCGAGATATTTGCAGATTTATCTCAAGGGAAGGGGCCTGGCGGACATATTTCGAGATATTTCTTCTTCTTGTTGTTCTTCTTCTGCACAGCTGAGCTGGAAGTGGCATTTGCAGGTCGCAATAGTGCAGAGTTATCTCAAAGAAAGGGGCCACGGTGTTTCTGTATCTCTATTATGTTGGTGCGGCTTCGGAACTTTTAAATATCTCGATATATCTCGAAAACTACGCTTCTGATCAAAAAATATCATAGAACGTAAATTGTAGGAAACATTATTCTCTACAAAAAAGGTCTCTTAACATTTTGCCATAGTTCGCTTCGTTTCCGAGATATTTGCAGATTTATCTCAAGGGAAGGGGCCTGACGGACATATTTCGAGATATTTCTTCTTCTTGTTGTTCTTCTTCTGCACAGCTAAGCTGGAAGTGGCATTTGCGGCTCGCACTAGTGCAGAGTTATCTCAAAGAAAGGGGCCACGGTGTTTCTGTATCTCTATTATGTTGGTGCGGCTTCGGAACTTTTAAATATCGTGATATATCTCGAGAACTACGCATCTGATCAAAAAATATCATACTACATAAAAAGTAGGAAACTTAATTCTCTACAAGAAAGGTCTCTAAACATTTTGCCATAGCTCGCTTCGTTTCCGAGATATTTGCAGATTCATCTCAAGGGAAGGGGTCTGACGGACATATTTCGAGATATTTCTTCTTCTTGTTGTTCTTCTTCTGCACAGCTAAGCTGGAAGTGGCATTTACAGCTCGCAATAGTGCAGAGTTATCTCAAAGAAAGGGGCCACGGTGTTTCTGTATCTCTATTATGTTGGTGTGGCTTCGGAACTTTTAAATATCTTGATATATCTCGAGAACTACGCATCTGATCAAAAAATATCATAGAACCTAAATTGTAGGAAACATAATTCTCTACAAAAAAGGTCTCTTAACATTTTGCCATAGCTCGCTTCATTTCCGAGATATTTGCAGATTTATCTCAAGGGAAGGGGCCTGACGGACATATTTCGAGATATTTCTTCTTCTTGTTGTTCTTCTTCTGCACAGCTAAGCTGGAAGTGGCATTTGCAGCTCGCAATAGTGCAGAGTTATCTCAAAGAAAGGGGCCACGGTGTTTCTGTATCTCTATTATGTTGGTGCGGCTTCGGAACTTTTAAATATCTTGATATATCTCGAGAACTACGCATCTGATCAAAAAATATCATAGTACATAAAAAGTAGGAAACTTAATTCTCTACAAGAAAGGTCTCTAAACATTTTGCCATAGCTCGCTTCGTTTCCGAGATATTTGCAGATTTATCTCAAGGGAAGGGGCCTAACGGACATATTTCGAGATATTTCTTCTTCTTGTTGTTCTTCTTCTGCACAGCTAAGCTCGAAGCGGCATTTGCAGCTCGCAATAGTGCAGAGTTATCTCAAAGAAAGAGGCCACGGTGTTTCTGTACCTCTATTATGTTGGTGCAGCTTCGGAACTTTTAAATATCTTGATATATCTCGAGAACTACGCATCTGATCAAAAAATATCATCGAACATAAAAAGTAGGAAACTTAATTCTCTACAAAAAAGGTCTCTCAACATTTTGCCATAGCTCGCTTCGTTTCCGAGATATTTGCAGATTTATCTCAACGGAAGTGGCCTGACGGACATATTTCGAGATATTTCTTCTTCTTGTTGTTCTTGTTCTGCACAGCTAAGCTGGAAGTGGCATTTGCAGCTCGCAATAGTGCAGAGTTATCCCAAAGAAAGGGGCCACGGTGTTTCTGTATCTCTATTATGTTGGTGCGGCTTCGGAACTTTTAAATATCTTGATATATCTCGAGAACTACGCATCTGATCAAAAAACATCATACTACATAAAAAGTAGGAAACTTAATTCTCTACAAGAAAGGTCTCTAAACATTTTGCCATAGCTCGCTTCGTTTCCGAGATATTTGCAGATTCATCTCAAGGGAAGGGGTCTGACGGACATATTTCGAGATATTTCTTCTTCTTGTTGTTCTTCTTCTGCACAGCTAAGCTCGAAGCGGCATTTGCAGCTCGCAATAGTGCAGAGTTATCTCAAAGAAAGAGGCCACGGTGTTTCTGTATCTCTATTATGTTGGTGCGGCTTCGGAACTTTTAAATATCTTGATATATCTCGAGAACTACGCATCTGATCAAAAAATATCATAGAAGATAAAAAGTAGGAAACTTAATTCTCTACAAAAAAGGTCTCTTAACATTTTGCCATAGCTCGCTTCGTTTCCGAGATATTTGCAGATTTATCTCAAGGGAAGGGGCCTGACGGACATATTTCGAGATATTTCTTCTTCTTGTTGTTCTTCTTCTGCACAGCTAAGCTGGAAGTGGCATTTGCGGCTCGCACTAGTGCAGAGTTATCTCAAAGAAAGGGGCCACGGTGTTTCTGTATCCCTACTATGTTGGTGCGGCTTCGGAACTTTTAAATATCTCGATATATCTCGAAAACTACGCTTCTGATCAAAAAATATCATAGAACATAAATTGTAGGAAACATAATTCTCTACAAAAAACGTCTCTTAACATTTTGCCATAGATCGCTTCGTTTCCGAGATATTTGCAGATTCAGCTCAAAGGAACTGGCCTGACGGACATATTTCGAGATATTTCTTCTTCTTGTTGTTCTTCCTCTGCACAGCTAAGCTGGAAGTGGCATTTGCAGCTCGCAATAGTGCAGAGTTATCTCAAAGAAAGGGGCCACGGTGTTTCTGTATCTCTATTATGTTGGTGCGGCTTCGGAACTTTTAAATATCTTGATATATCTCGAGAACTACGCATCTGATCAAAAAATATCATAGAAGATAAAAAGTAGGAAACTTAATTCTCTACAAAAAAGGTCTCTCAACATTTTGCCATAGCTCGCTTCGTTTCCGAGATATTTGCAGATTTATCTCAAGGGAAGGGGCCTAACGGACATATTTCGAGATATTTCTTCTTCTTGTTGTTCTTCTTCTGCACAGCTGAGCTGGAAGTGGCATTTGCAGGTCGCAATAGTGCACAGTTATCTCAAAGAAAGGGGCCACGGTGTTTCTGTATCTCTATTATGTTGGTGCGGCTTCGGAACTTTTAAATATCTCGATATATCTCGAAAACTACGCTTCTGATCAAAAAATATCATAGAACGTAAATTGTAGGAAACATTATTCTCTACAAAAAAGGTCTCTTAACATTTTGCCATAGCTCGCTTCGTTTCCGAGATATTTGCAGATTTATCTCAAGGGAAGGGGCCTGACGGACATATTTCGAGATATTTCTTCTTCTTGTTGTTCTTCTTCTGCACAGCTAAGCTGGAAGTGGCATTTGCAGCTCGCAATAGTGCAGAGTTATCTCAAAGAAAGGGGCCACGGTGTTTCTGTATCTCTATTATGTTTGTGCGGCTTCGGAACTTTTAAATATCTTGATATATCTCGAGAACTACGCATCTGATCAAAAAATATCATAGAACATAAAAAGTAGTAAACTTAATTCCCTACAAAAAAGGTCTCTTAACATTTTGCCATAGCTCGCTTCGTTTCCGAGATATTTGCAGATTTATCTCAAGGGAAGGGGCCTGACGGACATATTTCGAGATATTTCTTCTTCTTGTTGTTCTTCTTCTGCACAGCTAAGCTGGAAGTGGCATTTGCGGCTCGCACTAGTGCACAGTTATCTCAAAGAAAGGGGCCACGGTGTTTCTGTATCTCTATTATGTTGGTGCGTCTTCGGAACTTTTAAATATCTCGATATATCTCGAAAACTACGCATCTGATCAAAAAATATCATAGAACATAAAAAGTAGTAAACTTAATTCCCTACAAAAAAGGTCTCTTAACATTTTGCCATAGCTCGCTTCGTTTCCGAGATATTTGCAGATTTATCTCAAGGGAAGGGGCCTGACGGACATATTTCGAGATATTTCTTCTTCTTGTTGTTCTTCTTCTGCACAGCTAAGCTGGAAGTGGCATTTGCGGCTCGCACTAGTGCACACTTATCTCAAAGAAAGGGGCCACGGTGTTTCTGTATCTCTATTATGTTGGTGCGTCTTCGGAACTTTTAAATATCTCGATATATCTCGAAAACTACGCATCTGATCAAAAAATATCATAGAACATAAAAAGTAGGAAACTTAATTCCCTACAAAAAAGGTCTCTTAACATTTTGCCATAGCTCGCTTCGTTTCCGAGATATTTGCAGATTTATCTCAAGGGAAGGGGCCTGACGGACATATTTCGAGATATTTCTTCTTGTTGTTGTCCTTCTTCTGCACAGCTAAGCTGGAAGTGGCATTTGCAGCGCGCAATAGTGCAGAGTTATCTCAAAGAAAGGGGCCACGGTGTTTCTGTATCTCTATTATGTTGGTGCGGCTTCGGAACTTTTAAATATCTTGATATATCTCGAGAACTACGCCTCTGATCGAAAAATATCATAGAACATAAAAAGTAGGAAACTTAATTCTCTACAAAAAAGGTCTCTTTACATTTACCCATAGCTCGCTTCGTTTCCGAGATATTTGCAGATTTATCTCAAGGGAAGGGGCCTGACGGACATATTTCGAGATATTTCTTCTTCTTGTTGTTCTTCTTCTGCACAGCTAAGCTGGAAGTGGCATTTGCAGCGCGCAATAGTGCAGAGTTATCTCAAAGAAAGGGGCCACGGTGTTTCTGTATCTCTATTATATTGGTGCGGCTTCGGAACTTTTAAATATCTTGATATATCTCGAGAACTACGCATCTGATCAAAAAATATCATACTACATAAAAAGTAGGAAACTTAATTCTCTACAAGAAAGGTCTCTAAACATTTTGCCATAGCTCGCTTCGTTTCCGAGATATTTGCAGATTTATCTCAAGGGAAGAGGCCTGACGGACATATTTCGAGATATTTCTTCTTCTTGTTGTTCTTCTTCTGCACAGCTAAGCTGGAAGTGGCATTTGCAGCTCGCAATAGTGCAGAGTTATCTCAAAGAAAGGGGCCACGGTGTTTCTGTATCTCTATTATGTTGGTGCGGCTTCGGAACTTTTAAATATCTTGATATATCTCGAGAACTACGCATCTGATCAAAAAATATCATAGAACATAAAAAGTAGGAAACTTAATTCTCTACAAAAAATGTCTCTTAACATTTTGCCATAGCTCGCTTCGTTTCCGAGATATTTACAGATTTATCTCAAGGGAAGGGGCCTGACGGACATATTTCGAGATATTTCTTCTTCTTGTTGTTCTTCTTCTGCACAGCTGAGCTGGAAGTGGCATTTGCAGGTCGCAATAGTGCAGAGTTATCTCAAAGAAAGGGGCCACGGTGTTTCTGTATCTCTATTATGTTGGTGCGGCTTCGGAACTTTTAAATATCTCGATATATCTCGAAAACTACGCTTCTGATCAAAAAATATCATAGAACGTAAATTGTAGGAAACATTATTCTCTACAAAAAAGGTCTCTTAACATTTTGCCATAGCTCGCTTCGTTTCCGAGATATTTGCAGATTTATCTCAAGGGAAGTGGCCTGACGGACATATTTCGAGATATTTCTTCTTCTTGTTGTTCTTGTTCTGCACAGCTAAGCTGGAAGTGGCATTTGCAGCTCGCAATAGTGCAGAGTTATCCCAAAGAAAGGGGCCACGGTGTTTCTGTATCTCTATTATGTTGGTGCGGCTTCGGAACTTTTAAATATCTTGATATATCTCGAGAACTACGCATCTGATCAAAAAATATCATACTACATAAAAAGTAGGAAACTTAATTCTCTACAAGAAAGGTCTCTAAACATTTTGCCATAGCTCGCTTCGTTTCCGAGATATTTGCAGATTCATCTCAAGGGAAGGGGTCTGACGGACATATTTCGAGATATTTCTTCTTCTTGTTGTTCTTCTTCTGCACAGCTAAGCTCGAAGCGGCATTTGCAGCTCGCAATAGTGCAGAGTTATCTCAAAGAAAGAGGCCACGGTGTTTCTGTATCTCTATTATGTTGGTGCGGCTTCGGAACTTTTAAATATCTTGATATATCTCGAGAACTACGCATCTGATCAAAAAATATCATAGAAGATAAAAAGTAGGAAACTTAATTCTCTACAAAAAAGGTCTCTTAACATTTTGCCATAGCTCGCTTCGTTTCCGAGATATTTGCAGATTTATCTCAAGGGAAGGGGCCTGACGGACATATTTCGAGATATTTCTTCTTCTTGTTGTTCTTCTTCTGCACAGCTAAGCTGGAAGTGGCATTTACAGCTCGCAATAGTGCAGAGTTATCTCAAAGAAAGGGGCCACGGTGTTTCTGTATCTCTATTATGTTGGTGTGGCTTCGGAACTTTTAAATATCTTGATATATCTCGAGAACTACGCATCTGATCAAAAAATATCATAGAACCTAAATTGTAGGAAACATAATTCTCTACAAAAAAGGTCTCTTAACATTTTGCCATAGCTCGCTTCATTTCCGAGATATTTGCAGATTTATCTCAAGGGAAGAGGCCTGACGGACATATTTCGAGATATTTCTTCTTCTTGTTGTTCTTCTTCTGCACAGCTAAGCTGGAAGTGGCATTTGCGGCTCGCACTAGTGCAGAGTTATCTCAAAGAAAGGGGCCACGGTGTTTCTGTATCCCTATTATGTTGGTGCGGCTTCGGAACTTTTAAATATCTCGATATATCTCGAAAACTACGCTTCTGATCAAAAAATATCATAGAACATAAATTGTAGGAAACATAATTCTCTACAAAAAACGTCTCTTAACATTTTGCCATAGATCGCTTCGTTTCCGAGATATTTGCAGATTCAGCTCAAAGGAACTGGCCTGACGGACATATTTCGAGATATTTCTTCTTCTTGTTGTTCTTCCTCTGCACAGCTAAGCTGGAAGTGGCATTTGCAGCTCGCAATAGTGCAGAGTTATCTCAAAGAAAGGGGCCACGGTGTTTCTGTATCTCTATTATGTTGGTGCGGCTTCGGAACTTTTAAATATCTTGATATATCTCGAGAACTACGCATCTGATCAAAAAATATCATAGAAGATAAAAAGTAGGAAACTTAATTCTCTACAAAAAAGGTCTCTTAACATTTTGCCATAGCTCGCTTCGTTTCCGAGATATTTGCATATTTATCTCAAGGGAAGGGGCCTGACGGACATATTTCGAGATATTTCTTCTTCTTGTTGTTCTTCTTCTGCACAGCTAAGCTGGAAGTGGCATTTGCGGCTCGCACTAGTGCAGAGTTATCTCAAAGAAAGGGGCCACGGTGTTTCTGTATCTCTATTATGTTGGTGCGGCTTCGGAACTTTTAAATATCTTGATATATCTCGAGAACTACGCATCTGATCAAAAAATATCATACTACATAAAAAGTAGGAAACTTAATTCTCTACAAGAAAGGTCTCTAAACATTTTGCCATAGCTCGCTTCGTTTCCGAGATATTTGCAGATTTATCTCAAGGGAAGGGGCCTAACGGACATATTTCGAGATATTTCTTCTTCTTGTTGTTCTTCTTCTGCACAGCTAAGCTCGAAGCGGCATTTGCAGCTCGCAATAGTGCAGAGTTATCTCAAAGAAAGAGGCCACGGTGTTTCTGTACCTCTATTATGTTGGTGCAGCTTCGGAACTTTTAAATATCTTGATATATCTCGAGAACTACGCATCTGATCAAAAAATATCATCGAACATAAAAAGTAGGAAACTTAATTCTCTACAAAAAAGGTCTCCCAACATTTTGCCATAGCTCGCTTCGTTTCCGAGATATTTGCAGATTTATCTCAACGGAAGTGGCCTGACGGACATATTTCGAGATATTTCTTCTTCTTGTTGTTCTTGTTCTGCACAGCTAAGCTGGAAGTGGCATTTGCAGCTCGCAATAGTGCAGAGTTATCCCAAAGAAAGGGGCCACGGTGTTTCTGTATCTCTATTATGTTGGTGCGGCTTCGGAACTTTTAAATATCTTGATATATCTCGAGAACTACGCATCTGATCAAAAAACATCATACTACATAAAAAGTAGGAAACTTAATTCTCTACAAGAAAGGTTTCTAAACATTTTGCCATAGCTCGCTTCGTTTCCGAGATATTTGCAGATTCATCTCAAGGGAAGGGGTCTGACGGACATATTTCGAGATATTTCTTCTTCTTGTTGTTCTTCTTCTGCACAGCTAAGCTCGAAGCGGCATTTGCAGCTCGCAATAGTGCAGAGTTATCTCAAAGAAAGAGGCCACGGTGTTTCTGTATCTCTATTATGTTGGTGCGGCTTCGGAACTTTTAAATATCTTGATATATCTCGAGAACTACGCATCTGATCAAAAAATATCATAGAAGATAAAAAGTAGGAAACTGAATTCTCTACAAAAAAGGTCTCTTAACATTTTGCCATAGCTCGCTTCGTTTCCGAGATATTTGCAGATTTATCTCAAGGGAAGGGGCCTGACGGACATATTTCGAGATATTTCTTCTTCTTGTTGTTCTTCTTCTGCACAGCTAAGCTGGAAGTGGCATTTACAGCTCGCAATAGTGCAGAGTTATCTCAAAGAAAGGGGCCACGGTGTTTCTGTATCTCTATTATGTTGGTGTGGCTTCGGAACTTTTAAATATCTTGATATATCTCGAGAACTACGCATCTGATCAAAAAATATCATAGAACCTAAATTGTAGGAAACATAATTCTCTACAAAAAAGGTCTCTTAACATTTTGCCATAGCTCGCTTCATTTCCGAGATATTTGCAGATTTATCTCAAGGGAAGGGGCCTGACGGACATATTTCGAGATATTTCTTCTTCTTGTTGTTCTTCTTCTGCACAGCTAAGCTGGAAGTGGCATTTGCGGCTCGCACTAGTGCAGAGTTATCTCAAAGAAAGGGGCCACGGTGTTTCTGTATCCCTATTATGTTGGTGCGGCTTCGGAACTTTTAAATATCTCGATATATCTCGAAAACTACGCTTCTGATCAAAAAATATCATAGAACATAAATTGTAGGAAACATAATTCTCTACAAAAAACGTCTCTTAACATTTTGCCATAGATCGCTTCGTTTCCGAGATATTTGCAGATTTATCTCAAGGGAAGGGGCCTAACGGACATATTTCGAGATATTTCTTCTTCTTGTTGTTCTTCTTCTGCACAGCTGAGCTGGAAGTGGCATTTGCAGGTCGCAATAGTGCAGAGTTATCTCAAAGAAAGGGGCCACGGTGTTTCTGTATCTCTATTATGTTGGTGCGGCTTCGGAACTTTTAAATATCTCGATATATCTCGAAAACTACGCTTCTGATCAAAAAATATCATAGAACGTAAATTGTAGGAAACATTATGCTCTACAAAAAAGGTCTCTTAACATTTTGCCATAGCTCGCATCGTTTCCGAGATATTTGCAGATTCATCTCAAGGGAAGGGGTCTGACGGACATATTTCGAGATATTTCTTCTTCTTGTTGTTCTTCTTCTGCACAGCTAAGCTCGAAGCGGCATTTGCAGCTCGCAATAGTGCAGAGTTATCCCAAAGAAAGAGGCCACGGTGTTTCTGTACCTCTATTATGTTGGTGCAGCTTCGGAACTTTTAAATATCTTGATATATCTCGAGAACTACGCATCTGATCAAAAAATATCATCGAACATAAAAAGTAGGAAACTTAATTCTCTACAAAAAAGGTCTCTCGACATTTTGCCATAGCTCGCTTCGTTTCCGAGATATTTGCAGATTTATCTCAAGGGAAGTGGCCTGACGGACATATTTCGAGATATTTCTTCTTCTTGTTGTTCTTGTTCTGCACAGCTAAGCTGGAAGTGGCATTTGCAGCTAGCAATAGTGCAGAGTTATCCCAAAGAAAGGGGCCACGGTGTTTCTGTATCTCTATTATGTTGGTGCGGCTTCGGAACTTTTAAATATCTTGATATATCTCGAGAACTACGCATCTGATCAAAAAATATCATACTACATAAAAGGTAGGAAACTTAATTCTCTACAAAAAGGTCTGTAAACATTTTGCCATAGCTCGCTTCGTTTCCGAGATATTTGCAGATTTATCTCAAGGGAAGGGGCCTAACGGACATATTTCGAGATATTTCTTCTTCTTGTTGTTCTTCTTCTGCACAGCTGAGCTGGAAGTGGCATTTGCAGGTCGCAATAGTGCAGAGTTATCTCAAAGAAAGGGGCCACGGTGTTTCTGTATCTCTATTATGTTGGTGCGGCTTCGGAACTTTTAAATATCTCGATATATCTCGAAAACTACGCTTCTGATCAAAAAATATCATAGAACATAAATTGTAGGAAACATTATTCTCTACAAAAAAGGTCTCTTAACATTTTGCCATAGCTCGCTTCATTTCCGAGATATTTGCAGATTTATCTCAAGGGAAGGGGCCTGACGGACATATTTCGAGATATTTCTTCTTCTTGTTGTTCTTCTTCTGCACAGCTAAGCTGGAAGTGGCATTTGCGGCTCGCACTAGTGCAGAGTTATCTGAAAGAAAGGGGCCACGGTGTTTCTGTATCCCTATTATGTTGGTGCGGCTTCGGAACTTTTAAATATCTCGATATATCTCGAAAACTACGCTTCTGATCAAAAAATATCATAGAACATAAATTGTAGGAAACATAATTCTCTACAAAAAACGTCTCTTAACATTTTGCCATAGATCGCTTCGTTTCCGAGATATTTGCAGATTCAGCTCAAAGGAACTGGCCTGACGGACATATTTCGAGATATTTCTTCTTCTTGTTGTTCTTCCTCTGCACAGCTAAGCTGGAAGTGGCATTTGCAGCTCGCAATAGTGCAGAGTTATCTCAAAGAAAGGGGCCACGGTGTTTCTGTATCTCTATTATGTTGGTGCGGCTTCGGAACTTTTAAATATCTTGATATATCTCGAGAACTACGCATCTGATCAAAAAATATCATAGAAGATAAAAAGTAGGAAACTTAATTCTCTACAAAAAAGGTCTCTTAACATTTTGCCATAGCTCGCTTCGTTTCCGAGATATTTGCATATTTATCTCAAGGGAAGGGGCCTGACGGACATATTTCGAGATATTTCTTCTTCTTGTTGTTCTTCTTCTGCACAGCTAAGCTGGAAGTGGCATTTGCGGCTCGCACTAGTGCAGAGTTATCTCAAAGAAAGGGGCCACGGTGTTTCTGTATCTCTATTATGTTGGTGCGGCTTCGGAACTTTTAAATATCTTGATATATCTCGAGAACTACGCATCTGATCAAAAAATATCATACTACATAAAAAGTAGGAAACTTAATTCTCTACAAGAAAGGTCTGTAAACATTTTGCCATAGCTCGCTTCGTTTCCGAGATATTTGCAGATTTATCTCAAGGGAAGGGGCCTAACGGACATATATCGAGATATTTCTTCTTCTTGTTGTTCTTCTTCTGCACAGCTGAGCTGGAAGTGGCATTTGCAGGTCGCAATAGTGCAGAGTTATCTCAAAGAAAGGGGCCACGGTGTTTCTGTATCTCTATTATGTTGGTGCGGCTTCGGAACTTTTAAATATCTCGATATATCTCGAAAACTACGCTTCTGATCAAAAAATATCATAGAACGTAAATTGTAGGAAACATTATTCTCTACAAAAAAGGTCTCTTAACATTTTGCCATAGCTCGCTTCGTTTCCGAGATATTTGCAGATTCATCTCAAGGGAAGGGGTCTGACGGACATATTTCGAGATATTTCTTCTTCTTGTTGTTCTTCTTCTGCACAGCTAAGCTCGAAGCGGCATTTGCAGCTCGCAATAGTGCAGAGTTATCTCAAAGAAAGAGGCCACGGTGTTTCTGTACCTCTATTATGTTGGTGCAGCTTCGGAACTTTTAAATATCTTGATATATCTCGAGAACTACGCATCTGATCAAAAAATATCATTGAACATAAAAAGTAGGAAACTTAATTCTCTACAAAAAAGGTCTCTCAACATTTTGCCATAGCTCGCTTCGTTTCCGAGATATTTGCAGATTTATCTCAAGGGAAGTGGCCTGACGGACATATTTCGAGATATTTCTTCTTCTTGTTGTTCTTGTTCTGCACAGCTAAGCTGGAAGTGGCATTTGCAGCTCGCAATAGTGCAGAGTTATCCCAAAGAAAGGGGCCACGGTGTTTCTGTATCTCTATTATGTTGGTGCGGCTTCGGAACTTTTAAATATCTCGATATATCTCGAAAACTACGCTTCTGATCAAAAAATATCATAGAACATAAATTGTAGGAAACATAATTCTCTACAAAAAACGTCTCTTAACATTTTGCCATAGATCGCTTCGTTTCCGAGATATTTGCAGATTCAGCTCAAAGGAACTGGCCTGACGGACATATTTCGAGATATTTCTTCTTCTTGTTGTTCTTCCTCTGCACAGCTAAGCTGGAAGTGGCATTTGCAGCTCGCAATAGTGCAGAGTTATCTCAAAGAAAGGGGCCACGGTGTTTCTGTATCTCTATTATGTTGGTGCGGCTTCGGAACTTTTAAATATCTTGATATATCTCGAGAACTACGCATCTGATCAAAAAATATCATAGAAGATAAAAAGTAGGAAACTTAATTCTCTACAAAAAAGGTCTCTTAACATTTTGCCATAGCTCGCTTCGTTTCCGAGATATTTGCATATTTATCTCAAGGGAAGGGGCCTGACGGACATATTTCGAGATATTTCTTCTTCTTGTTGTTCTTCTTCTGCACAGCTAAGCTGGAAGTGGCATTTGCGGCTCGCACTAGTGCAGAGTTATCTCAAAGAAAGGGGCCACGGTGTTTCTGTATCTCTATTATGTTGGTGCGGCTTCGGAACTTTTAAATATCTTGATATATCTCGAGAACTACGCATCTGATCAAAAAATATCATACTACATAAAAAGTAGGAAACTTAATTCTCTACAAGAAAGGTCTGTAAACATTTTGCCATAGCTCGCTTCGTTTCCGAGATATTTGCAGATTTATCTCAAGGGAAGGGGCCTAACGGACATATTTCGAGATATTTCTTCTTCTTGTTGTTCTTCTTCTGCACAGCTGAGCTGGAAGTGGCATTTGCAGGTCGCAATAGTGCAGAGTTATCTCAAAGAAAGGGGCCACGGTGTTTCTGTATCTCTATTATGTTGGTGCGGCTTCGGAACTTTTAAATATCTCGATATATCTCGAAAACTACGCTTCTGATCAAAAAATATCATAGAACGTAAATTGTAGGAAACATTATTCTCTACAAAAAAGGTCTCTTAACATTTTGCCATAGCTCGCTTCGTTTCCGAGATATTTGCAGATTCATCTCAAGGGAAGGGGTCTGACGGACATATTTCGAGATATTTCTTCTTCTTGTTGTTCTTCTTCTGCACAGCTAAGCTCGAAGCGGCATTTGCAGCTCGCAATAGTGCAGAGTTATCTCAAAGAAAGAGGCCACGGTGTTTCTGTACCTCTATTATGTTGGTGCAGCTTCGGAACTTTTAAATATCTTGATATATCTCGAGAACTACGCATCTGATCAAAAAATATCATCGAACATAAAAAGTAGGAAACTTAATTCTCTACAAAAAAGGTCTCTCAACATTTTGCCATAGCTCGCTTCGTTTCCGAGATATTTGCAGATTTATCTCAAGGGAAGTGGCCTGACGGACATATTTCGAGATATTTCTTCTTCTTGTTGTTCTTGTTCTGCACAGCTAAGCTGGAAGTGGCATTTGCAGCTCGCAATAGTGCAGAGTTATCCCAAAGAAAGGGGCCACGGTGTTTCTGTATCTCTATTATGTTGGTGCGGCTTCGGAACTTTTAAATATCTTGATATATCTCGAGAACTACGCATCTGATCAAAAAATATCATACTACATAAAAAGTAGGAAACTTAATTCTCTACAAGAAAGGTCTCTAAACATTTTGCCATAGCTCGCTTCGTTTCCGAGATATTTGCAGATTTATCTCAAGGGAAGGGGCCTGACGGACATATTTCGAGATATTTCTTCTTCTTGTTGTTCTTCTTCTGCACAGCTAAGCTGGAAGTGGCATTTGCAGCTCGCAATAGTGCAGAGTTATCTCAAAGAGAGGTGCCACGGTGTTTCTGTATCTCTATTATGTTGGTGCGGCTTCGGAACTTTTAAATATCTCGATATATCTCGAAAACTACGCTTCTGATCAAAAAATATCATAGAACGTAAATTGTAGGAAACATTATTCTCTACAAAAAAGGTCTCTTAACATTTTGCCATAGCTCGCTTCGTTTCCGAGATATTTGCAGATTCATCTCAAGGGAAGGGGTCTGACGGACATATTTCGAGATATTTCTTCTTCTTGTTGTTCTTCTTCTGCACAGCTAAGCTCGAAGCGGCATTTGCAGCTCGCAATAGTGCAGAGTTATCTCAAAGAAAGAGGCCACGGTGTTTCTGTACCTCTATTATGTTGGTGCAGCTTCGGAACTTTTAAATATCTTGATATATCTCGAGAACTACGCATCTGATCAAAAAATATCATCGAACATAAAAAGTAGGAAACTTAATTCTCTACAAAAAAGGTCTCTTAACATTTTGCCATAGCTCGCTTCGTTTCCGAGATATTTGCAGATTTATCTCAAGGGAAGTGGCCTGACGGACATATTTCGAGATATTTCTTCTTCTTGTTGTTCTTCTTCTGCACAGCTAAGCCGGAAGTGGCATTTGCGGCTCTCACTAGTGCAGAGTTATCTCAAAGAAAGGGGCCACGGTGTTTCTGTATCTCTATTATGTTGGTGCGGCTTCGGAACTTTTAAATATCTCGATATATCTCGAAAACTACGCTTCTGATCAAAAAATATCATTGAACATAAATTGTAGGAAACATAATTCTCTACAAAAAAGGTCTCTTAACATTTTGCCATAGCTCGCTTCGTTTCCGAGATATTTGCAGATATATCTCAAGGGAAGGGGCCTGACGGACATATTTCGAGATATTTCTTCTCCTTGTTGTTCTTCTTCTGCACAGCTAAGCTGGAAGTGGCATTTACAGCTCGCAATAGTGCAGAGTTATCTCAAAGAAAGGGGCCACGGTGTTTCTGTATCTCTATTATGTTGGTGTGGCTTCGGAACTTTTAAATATCTTGATATATCTCGAGAACTACGCATCTGATCAAAAAATATCATAGAACATAAATTGTAGGAAACATAATTCTCTACAAAAAAGGTCTCTTAACATTTTGCCATAGCTCGCTTCGTTTCCGAGATATTTGCAGATTTATCTCAAGGGAAGGGGCCTGACGGACATATTTCGAGATATTTCTTCTTCTTGTTGTTCTTCTTCTGCACAGCTAAGCTGGAAGTTGCATTTGCGGCTCGCACTAGTGCACAGTTATCTCAAAGAAAGGGGCCACGGTGTTTCTGTATCTCTATTATGTTGGTGCGTCTTCGGAACTTTTAAATATCTCGATATATCTCGAAAACTACGCTTCTGATCAAAAAATATCATAGAACATAAATTGTAGGAAACATAATTCTCTACAAAAAACGTCTCTTAACATTTTGCCATAGCTCGCTTCGTTTCCGAGATATTTGCAGATTCAGCTCAAAGGAACTGGCCTGACGGACATATTTCGAGATATTTCTTCTTCTTGTTGTTCTTCCTCTGCACAGCTAAGCTGGAAGTGGCATTTGCAACTCGCAATAGTGCAGAGTTATCTCAAAGAAAGGGGCCACGGTGTTTCTGTATCTCTATTATGTTGGTGCGGTTTCGGAACTTTTAAATATCTTGATATATCTCGAGAACTACGCATCTGATCAAAAAATATCATAGAACATAAAAAGTAGGAAACATAATTCTCTACAAAAAAGGTCTCTTAACATTTTGCCATAGCTCGCTTCGTTTCCGAGATATTTGCAGATATATCTCAAGGGCAGGGGCCTGACGGACATATTTCGAGATATTTCTTCTTCTTGTTGTTCTTCTTCTGCACAGCTAAGCTGGAAGTGGCATTTCCAGCTCGCAATAGTGCAGAGTTATCTCAAAGAAAGGGGCCACGGTGTTTCTGTATCTCTATTATGTTGGTGCGGTTTCGGAACTTTTAAATATCTTGATATATCTCGAGAACTACGCATCTGATCAAAAAATATCATAGAACATAAAAAGTAGGAAACTTAATTCTCTACAAAAAAGGTCTCTTAACATTTTGCCATAGCTCGCTTCGTTTCCGAGATATTTGCATATTTATCTCAAGGGAAGGGGCCTGACGGACATATTTCGAGATATTTCTTCTTCTTGTTGTTCTTCTTCTGCACAGCTAAGCTGGAAGTGGCATTTGCGGCTCTCACTAGTGCAGAGTTATCTCAAAGAAAGGGGCCACGGTGTTTCTGTATCTCTATTATGTTGGTGCGGCTTCGGAACTTTTAAATATCTCGATATATCTCGAAAACTACGCTTCTGATCAAAAAATATCATTGAACATAAATTGTAGGAAACATAATTCTCTACAAAAAAGGTCTCTTAACATTTTGCCATAGCTCGCTTCGTTTCCGAGATATTTGCAGATATATCTCAAGGGAAGGGGCCTGACGGACATATTTCGAGATATTTCTTCTCCTTGTTGTTCTTCTTCTGCACAGCTAAGCTGGAAGTGGCATTTACAGCTCGCAATAGTGCAGAGTTATCTCAAAGAAAGGGGCCACGGTGTTTCTGTATCTCTATTATGTTGGTGTGGCTTCGGAACTTTTAAATATCTTGATATATCTCGAGAACTACGCATCTGATCAAAAAATATCATAGAACATAAATTGTAGGAAACATAATTCTCTACAAAAAAGGTCTCTTAACATTTTGCCATAGCTCGCTTCGTTTCCGAGATATTTGCAGATTTATCTCAAGGGAAGGGGCCTGACGGACATATTTCGAGATATTTCTTCTTCTTGTTGTTCTTCTTCTGCACAGCTAAGCTGGAAGTTGCATTTGCGGCTCGCACTAGTGCACAGTTATCTCAAAGAAAGGGGCCACGGTGTTTCTGTATCTCTATTATGTTGGTGCGTCTTCGGAACTTTTAAATATCTCGATATATCTCGAAAACTACGCTTCTGATCAAAAAATATCATAGAACATAAATTGTAGGAAACATAATTCTCTACAAAAAACGTCTCTTAACATTTTGCCATAGCTCGCTTCGTTTCCGAGATATTTGCAGATTCAGCTCAAAGGAACTGGCCTGACGGACATATTTCGAGATATTTCTTCTTCTTGTTGTTCTTCCTCTGCACAGCTAAGCTGGAAGTGGCATTTGCAACTCGCAATAGTGCAGAGTTATCTCAAAGAAAGGGGCCACGGTGTTTCTGTATCTCTATTATGTTGGTGCGGTTTCGGAACTTTTAAATATCTTGATATATCTCGAGAACTACGCATCTGATCAAAAAATATCATAGAACATAAAAAGTAGGAAACATAATTCTCTACAAAAAAGGTCTCTTAACATTTTGCCATAGCTCGCTTCGTTTCCGAGATATTTGCAGATATATCTCAAGGGCAGGGGCCTGACGGACATATTTCGAGATATTTCTTCTTCTTGTTGTTCTTCTTCTGCACAGCTAAGCTGGAAGTGGCATTTCCAGCTCGCAATAGTGCAGAGTTATCTCAAAGAAAGGGGCCACGGTGTTTCTGTATCTCTATTATGTTGGTGCGGTTTCGGAACTTTTAAATATCTTGATATATCTCGAGAACTACGCATCTGATCAAAAAATATCATAGAACATAAAAAGTAGGAAACTTAATTCTCTACAAAAAAGGTCTCTTAACATTTTGCCATAGCTCGCTTCGTTTCCGAGATATTTGCATATTTATCTCAAGGGAAGGGGCCTGACGGACATATTTCGAGATATTTCTTCTTCTTGTTGTTCTTCTTCTGCACAGCTAAGCTGGAAGTGGCATTTGCGGCTCTCACTAGTGCAGAGTTATCTCAAAGAAAGGGGCCACGGTGTTTCTGTATCTCTATTATGTTGGTGCGGCTTCGGAACTTTTAAATATCTCGATATATCTCGAAAACTACGCTTCTGATCAAAAAATATCATTGAACATAAATTGTAGGAAACATAATTCTCTACAAAAAAGGTCTCTTAACATTTTGCCATAGCTCGCTTCGTTTCCGAGATATTTGCAGATATATCTCAAGGGAAGGGGCCTGACGGACATATTTCGAGATATTTCTTCTTCTTGTTGTTCTTCTTCTGCACAGCTAAGCTGGAAGTGGCATCTACAGCTCGCAATAGTGCAGAGTTATCTCAAAGAAAGGGGCCACGGTGTTTCTGTATCTCTATTATGTTGGTGTGGCTTCGGAACTTTTAAATATCTTGATATATCTCGAGAACTACGCATCTGATCAAAAAATATCATAGAACATAAATTGTAGGAAACATAATTCTCTACAAAAAAGGTCTCTTAACATTGTGCCATAGCTCGCTTCGTTTCCGAGACATTTGCAGATTTATCTCAAGGGAAGGGGCCTGACGGACATATTTCGAGATATTTCTTCTTCTTGTTGTTCTTCTTCTGCACAGCTAAGCTGGAAGTTGCATTTGCGGCTCTCACTAGTGCAGAGTTATCTCAAAGAAAGGGGCCACGGTGTTTCTGTATCTCTATTATGTTGGTGCGGCTTCGGAACTTTTAAATATCTCGATATATCTCGAAAACTACGCTTCTGATCAAAAAATATCATTGAACATAAATTGTAGGAAACATAATTCTCTACAAAAAAGGTCTCTTAACATTTTGCCATAGCTCGCTTCGTTTCCGAGATATTTGCAGATATATCTCAAGGGAAGGGGCCTGACGGACATATTTCGAGATATTTCTTCTTCTTGTTGTTCTTCTTCTGCACAGCTAAGCTGGAAGTGGCATTTGCGGCTCGCACTAGTGCAGAGTTCTCTCAAAGAAAGGGGCCACGGTGTTTCTGTATCTCTATTATGTTGGTGCGGCTTCCGAACTTTTAAATATCTTGATATATCTCGAAAACTACGCTTCTGATCAAAAAATATCATACAACATAAATTGTAGGAAACATAATTCTCTACAAAAAAGGTCTCTTAACATTTTGCCATAGCTCGCTTCGTTTCCGAGATATTTGCAGATTCAGCTCAAAGGAACTGGCCTGACGGACGTATTTCGAGATATTTCTTCTTCTTGTTGTTCTTCTTCTGCACAGCTGAGCTGGAAGTGGCATTTGCAGGTCGCAATAGTGCAGAGTTATCTCAAAGAAAGGGGCCACGGTGTTTCTGTATCTCTATTATGTTGGTGCGGCTTCGGAACTTTTAAATATCTCGATATATCTCGAAAACTACGCTTCTGATCAAAAAATATCATAGAACGTAAATTGTAGGAAACATTATTCTCTACAAGAAAGGTCTCTAAACATTTTGCCATAGCTCGCTTCGTTTCCGAGATATTTGCAGATTTATCTCAAGGGAAGGGGCCTGACGGACATATTTCGAGATATTTCTTCTTCTTGTTGTTCTTCTTCTGCACAGCTAAGCTGGAAGTGGCATTTGCAGCTCGCAATAGTGCAGAGTTATCTCACCGAAATGGGCCACGGTGTTTCTGTATCTCTACTATGTTGGTGCGGCTTCGGAACTTTTAAATATCTCGATATATCTCGAAAACTACGCTTCTGATCAAAAAATATCATACAACATAAATTGTAGGAAACATAATTCTCTACAAAAAAGGTCTCTTAACATTTTGCCATAGCTCGCTTCGTTTCCGAGATATTTGCAGATATATCTCAAGGGAAGGGGCCTGACGGACATATTTCGAGATATTTCTTCTTCTTGTTGTTCTTCTTCTGCACAGCTAAGCTGGAAGTGGCATTTACAGCTCGCAATAGTGCAGAGTTATCTCAAAGAAAGGGGCCACGGTGTTTCTGTATCTCTATTATGTTGGTGCGGGTTCGGAACTTTTAAATATCTTGATATATCTCGAGAACTACGCATCTGATCAAAAAATACCATAGAGCATGAAAAGTGGGAAACTTAATTCTCTACAAAAAAGGTCTCTCAACATTTTGCCATAGCTCTCTTCGTTTCCGAGATATTTGCAGATTTATCTCAAGGGAAGGGGCCTGACGGACATATTTCGAGATATTTCTTCTTCTTGTTGTTCTTCTTCTGTACAGCTAAGCTGAAAGTGGCATTTGCAGCTCGCAATAGTGCAGAGTTATCTCAAAGAAAGGGGCCACGGTGTTTCTGTATCTCTATTATGTTGGTGCGGCTTCGGAACTTTTAAATATCTTGATATATCTCGAGAACTACGCATCTGATCAAAAAATATCATAGAACATAAAAAGTAGGAAACTTAATTCTCTACAAAAAAGGTCGCTTAACATTTTGCCATAGCTCGCTTCGTTTCCGAGATATTTGCATATTTATCTCAAGGGAAGGGGCCTGACGGACATATTTCGAGATATTTCTTCTTCTTGTTGTTCTTCTTCTGCACAGCTAAGCTGGAAGTGGCATTTGCGGCTCGCACTAGTGCAGAGTTATCTCAAAGAACGGGGCCACGGTGTTTCTGTATCCCTATTATGTTGGTGCGGCTTCGGAACTTTTAAATATTATGATATATCTCGAGAACTACGCTTCTGATCAAAAAATATCATAGAACATAATTTGTAGGAAACATAATTCTCTACAAAAAACGTCTCTTAACATTTTGCCATAGCTCGCTTCGTTTCCGAGATATTTGCAGATTCAGCTCAAAGGAACTGGCCTGACGGACATATTTCGAGATATTTCTTCTACTTGTTGTTCTTCCACTGCACAGCTAAGCTGGAAGTGGCATTTGCAGCTCGCAATAGTGCAGAGTTATCTCAAAGAAAGGGGCCACGGTGTTTCTGTATCTCTATTATGTTGGTGCGGCTTCGGAACTTTTGAATATCTTGATATATCTCGAGAACTACGCATCTGATCAAAAAATATCATAGAACATAAAAAGTAGGAAACTTAATTCTCTACAAAAAAGGTCTCTTAACATTTTGCCATAGCTCGCTTCGTTTCCGAGATATATGCAGATTTATCTCAAGGGAAGGGGCCTGACGGACATATTTCGAGATATTTCTTCTTCTTGTTGTTCTTCTTCTGCACAGCTAAGCTGGAAGTGGCATTTGCGGCTCGCACTAGTGCAGAGTTATCTCAACGAAAGGGGCCACGGTGTTTCTGTATCTCTATTATGTTGGTGCGGCTTCGGAACTTTTAAATATCTCGATATATCTCGAAAACTACGCTTCTGATCAAAAAATATCATAGAACATAAATTGTAGGAAACATAATTCTCTACAAAAAAGGTCTCTTAACATTTTGCCATAGCTCGCTTCGTTTCCGAGATATTTGCAGATTTATCTCAAGGGAAGGGGCCTGACGGACATATTTCGAGATATTTCTTCTTCTTGTTGTTCTTCTTCTGCACAGCTAAGCTGGAAGTGGCATTTGCGGCTCGCACTAGTGCAGAGTTATCTCAACGAAAGGGGCCACGGTGTTTCTGTATCTCTATTATGTTGGTGCGGCTTCGGAACTTTTAAATATCTCGATATATCTCGAAAACTGCGCTTCTGAACAAAAAATATCATAGAACATAAATTGTAGGAAACATAATTCTCTACAAAAAAGGTCTCTTAACATTTTGCCATAGCTCGCTTCGTTTCCGAGATATTTGCAGATATATCTCAAGGGAAGGGGCCTGACGGACATATTTCGAGATATTTCTTCTTCTTGTTGTTCTTCTTCTGCACAGCTTAACTGGAAGTGGCATTTACAGCTCGCAATAGTGCAGAGTTATCTCAACGAAAGGGGCCACGGTGTTTCTGTATCTCTATTATGTTGGTGCGGCTTCGGAACTTTTAAATATCTCGATATATCTCGAAAACTACGCTTCTGAACAAAAAATATCATAGAACATAAATTGTAGGAAACATAATTCTCTACAAAAAAGGTCTCTTAACATTTTGCCATAGCTCGCTTCGTTTCCGAGATATTTGCAGATTTATCTCAAGGGAAGGGGCCTGACGGACATATTTCGAGATATTTCTTCTTCTTGTTGTTCTTCTTCTGCACAGCTAAGCTGGAAGTGGCATTTGCGGCTCGCACTAGTGCAGAGTTATCTCAACGAAAGGGGCCACGGTGTTTCTGTATCTCTATTATGTTGGTGCGGCTTCGGAACTTTTAAATATCTCGATATATCTCGAAAACTACGCTTCTGAACAAAAAATATCATAGAACATAAATTGTAGGAAACATAATTCTCTACAAAAAAGGTCTCTGAACATTTTGCCATAGCTCGCTTCGTTTCCGAGATATTTGCAGATATATCTCAAGGGAAGGGGCCTGACGGACATATTTCGAGATATTTCTTCTTCTTGTTGTTCTTCTTCTGCACAGCTTAACTGGAAGTGGCATTTACAGCTCGCAATAGTGCAGAGTTATCTCAACGAAAGGGGCCACGGTGTTTCTGTATCTCTATTATGTTGGTGCGGCTTCGGAACTTTTAAATATCTCTATATATCTCGAAAACTACGCTTCTGAACAAAAAATATCATAGAACATAAATTGTAGGAAACATAATTCTCTACAAAAAAGGTCTCTTAACATTTTGCCATAGCTCGCTTCGTTTCCGAGATATTTGCAGATATATCTCAAGGGAAGGGGCCTGACGGACATATTTCGAGATATTTCTTCTTCTTGTTGTTCTTCTTCTGCGCAGCTAAGCTGGAAGTGGCATTTGCAGCTCGCAATAGTGCAGAGATATCTCAAAGAAAGGGGCCACGGTGTTTCTGTATCTCTATTATGTTGGTGCGGCTTCGGAACTTTTAAATATCTTGATATATCTCGAGAACTACGCGTCTGATCAAAAAATATCATAGAACATACAAAGTAGGAAACTTAATTCTCTACAAAAAAGGTCTCTTAACATTTTGCCATAGCTCGCTTCGTTTCCGAGATATTTGCAGATTTATCTCAAGGGAAGGGGCCTGACGGACATATTTCGAGATATTTCTTCTTCTTGTTGTTCTTCTTCTGCACAGCTAAGCTGGAAGTTGCATTTGCGGCTCGCACTAGTGCAGAGTTATCTCAACGAAAGGGGCCACGGTGTTTCTGTATCTCTATTATGTTGGTGCGGCTTCGGAACCTTTAAATATCTTGATATATCTCGAGAACTACGCATCTGATCAAAAAATATCATAGAACATAAAAAGTAGGAAACTTAATTCTCTACAAAAAAGGTCGCTTAACATTTTGCCATAGCTCGCTTCGTTTCCGAGATATTTGCATATTTATCTCAAGGGAAGGGGCCTGACGGACATATTTCGAGATATTTCTTCTTCTTGTTGTTCTTCTTCTGCACAGCTAAGCTGGAAGTGGCATTTGCGGCTCGCACTAGTGCAGAGTTATCTCAAAGAACGGGGCCACGGTGTTTCTGTATCCCTATTATGTTGGTGCGGCTTCGGAACTTTTAAATATCTTGATATATCTCGAGAACTACGCTTCTGATCAAAAAATATCATAGAACATAAATTGTAGGAAACATAATTCTCTACAGAAAACGTCTCTTAACATTTTGCCATAGCTCGCTTCGTTTCCGAGATATTTGCAGATATATCTCAAGGGAAGGGGCCTGACGGACATATTTCGAGATATTTCTTCTTCTTGTTGTTCTTCTTCTGCACAGCTAAGCTGGAAGTGGCATTTACAGCTCGCAATAGTGCAGAGTTATCTCAATGAAAGTGGCCACGGTGTTTCTGTATCTCTATTATGTTGGTGCGGCTTCGGAACTTTTAAATATCTTGATATATCTCGAGAACTACGCATCTGATCAAAAAATATCATAGAACATAAAAAGTAGGAAACCTAATTCTCTACAAAAAAGGTCTCTTAACATTTTGCCATAGCTCTCTTCGTTTCCGAGATATTTGCAGATTTATCTCAAGGGAAGGGGCCTGACGGACATATTTCGAGATATTTCTTCTTCTTGTTGTTCTTCTTCTGTACAGCTAAGCTGAAAGTGGCATTTGCAGCTCGCAATAGTGCAGAGTTATCTCAAAGAAAGGGGCCACGGTGTTTCTGTATCTCTATTATGTTGGTGCGGCTTCGGAACTTTTAAATATCTTGATATATCTCGAGAACTACGCATCTGAACAAAAAATATCATACAACATAAATTGTAGGAAACATAATTCTCTACAAAAAAGGTCTCTTAACATTTTGCCATAGCTCGCTTCGTTTCCGAGATATTTGCAGATTTATCTCAAGGGAAGGGGCCTGACGGACATATTTCGAGATATTTCTTCTTCTTGTTGTTCTTCTTCTGCACAGCTAAGCTGGAAGTGGCATTTGCAGCTCGCAATAGTGCAGAGTTATCTCAAAGAAAGGGGCCACGGTGTTTCTGTATCTCTATTATGTTGGTGCGGCTTCGGAACTTTTAAATATCTTGATATATCTCGAGAACTACGCGTCTGATCAAAAAATATCATAGAACATAAAAAGTAGGAAACATAATTCTCTACAAAAAAGGTCTCTTAACATTTTGCCATATCTCGCTTCGTTTCCGAGATATTTGCAGATTTATCTCAAGGGAAGGGGCCTGACGGACATATTTCGAGATATTTCTTCTTCTTGTTGTTCTTCTTCTGCGCAGCTAAGCTGGAAGTGGCATTTGCAGCTCGCAATAGTGCAGAGATATCTCAAAGAAAGGGGCCACGGTGTTTCTGTATCTCTATTATGTTGGTGCGGCTTCGGAACTTTTAAATATCTTGATATATCTCGAGAACTACGCATCTGATCCAAAAATATCATAGAACATAAATAGTAGGAAACTTAATTCTCTACAAAAAAGGTCTCTCAACATTTTGCCATAGCTCGCTTCGTTTCCGATATATTTGCAGATTTATCTCAAGGGAAGGGGCCTGACGGACATATTTCGAGATATTTCTTCTTCTTGTTGTTCTTCTTCTGCACAGCTAAGCTGGAAGTGGCATTTGCGGCTCGCACTAGTGCAGAGTTATCTCAACGAAAGGGGCCACGGTGTTTCTGTATCTCTATTATGTTGGTGCGGCTTCGGAACTTTTAAATATCTCGATATATCTCGAAAACTACGCTTCTGAACAAAAAATATCATAGAACGTAAATTGTAGGAAACATAATTCTCTACAAAAAAGGTCTCTTAACATTTTGCCATAGCTCGCTTCGTTTCCGAGATATTTGCAGATATATCTCAAGGGAAGGGGCCTGACGGACATATTTCGAGATATTTCTTCTTCTTGTTGTTCTTCTTCTGCACAGCTTAACTGGAAGTGGCATTTACAGCTCGCAATAGTGCAGAGTTCTCTCAAAGGAAGGGGCCACGGTGTTTCTGTATCTCTATTATGTTGGTGCGGCTTCGGAACTTTTAAATATCTTGATATATCTCGAGAACTACTCATCTGATCAAAAAATATGATAGAACATAAAAAGTAGGAAACCTAATTCTCTACAAAAAAGGTCTCTTAACATTTTGCCATAGCTCTCTTCGTTTCCGAGATATTTGCAGATTTATCTCAAGGGAAGGGGCCTGACGGACATATTTCGAGATATTTCTTCTTCTTGTTGTTCTTCTTCTGCACAGCTAAGCTGGAAGTTGCATTTGCGGCTCGCACTAGTGCAGAGTTATCTCAACGAAAGGGGCCACGGTGTTTCTGTATCTCTATTATGTTGGTGCGGCTTCGGAACTTTTAAATATCTCGATATATCTCGAAAACTACGCTTCTGATCAAAAAATATCATAGAACATAAATTGTAGGAAACATAATTCTCTACAAAAAAGGTCTCTTAACATTTTGCCATAGCTCGCTTCGTTTCCGAGATATTTGCAGATTTATCTCAAGGGAAGGGGCCTGACGGACATATTTCGAGATATTTCTTCTTCTTGTTGTTCTTCTTCTGCACAGCTAAGCTGGAAGTGGCATTTGCGGCTCGCACTAGTGCAGAGTTATCTCAACGAAAGGGGCCACGGTGTTTCTGTATCTCTATTATGTTGGTGCGGCTTCGGAACTTTTAAATATCTCGATATATCTCGAAAACTGCGCTTCTGAACAAAAAATATCATAGAACATAAATTGTAGGAAACATAATTCTCTACAAAAAAGGTCTCTTAACATTTTGCCATAGCTCGCTTCGTTTCCGAGATATTTGCAGATATATCTCAAGGGAAGGGGCCTGACGGACATATTTCGAGATATTTCTTCTTCTTGTTGTTCTTCTTCTGCACAGCTTAACTGGAAGTGGCATTTACAGCTCGCAATAGTGCAGAGTTATCTCAACGAAAGGGGCCACGGTGTTTCTGTATCTCTATTATGTTGGTGCGGCTTCGGAACTTTTAAATATCTCGATATATCTCGAAAACTACGCTTCTGAACAAAAAATATCATAGAACATAAATTGTAGGAAACATAATTCTCTACAAAAAAGGTCTCTTAACATTTTGCCATAGCTCGCTTCGTTTCCGAGATATTTGCAGATTTATCTCAAGGGAAGGGGCCTGACGGACATATTTCGAGATATTTCTTCTTCTTGTTGTTCTTCTTCTGCACAGCTAAGCTGGAAGTGGCATTTGCGGCTCGCACTAGTGCAGAGTTATCTCAACGAAAGGGGCCACGGTGTTTCTGTATCTCTATTATGTTGGTGCGGCTTCGGAACTTTTAAATATCTCGATATATCTCGAAAACTACGCTTCTGAACAAAAAATATCATAGAACATAAATTGTAGGAAACATAATTCTCTACAAAAAAGGTCTCTGAACATTTTGCCATAGCTCGCTTCGTTTCCGAGATATTTGCAGATATATCTCAAGGGAAGGGGCCTGACGGACATATTTCGAGATATTTCTTCTTCTTGTTGTTCTTCTTCTGCACAGCTTAACTGGAAGTGGCATTTACAGCTCGCAATAGTGCAGAGTTATCTCAACGAAAGGGGCCACGGTGTTTCTGTATCTCTATTATGTTGGTGCGGCTTCGGAACTTTTAAATATCTCTATATATCTCGAAAACTACGCTTCTGAACAAAAAATATCATAGAACATAAATTGTAGGAAACATAATTCTCTACAAAAAAGGTCTCTTAACATTTTGCCATAGCTCGCTTCGTTTCCGAGATATTTGCAGATATATCTCAAGGGAAGGGGCCTGACGGACATATTTCGAGATATTTCTTCTTCTTGTTGTTCTTCTTCTGCGCAGCTAAGCTGGAAGTGGCATTTGCAGCTCGCAATAGTGCAGAGATATCTCAAAGAAAGGGGCCACGGTGTTTCTGTATCTCTATTATGTTGGTGCGGCTTCGGAACTTTTAAATATCTTGATATATCTCGAGAACTACGCGTCTGATCAAAAAATATCATAGAACATACAAAGTAGGAAACTTAATTCTCTACAAAAAAGGTCTCTTAACATTTTGCCATAGCTCGCTTCGTTTCCGAGATATTTGCAGATTTATCTCAAGGGAAGGGGCCTGACGGACATATTTCGAGATATTTCTTCTTCTTGTTGTTCTTCTTCTGCACAGCTAAGCTGGAAGTTGCATTTGCGGCTCGCACTAGTGCAGAGTTATCTCAACGAAAGGGGCCACGGTGTTTCTGTATCTCTATTATGTTGGTGCGGCTTCGGAACCTTTAAATATCTTGATATATCTCGAGAACTACGCATCTGATCAAAAAATATCATAGAACATAAAAAGTAGGAAACATAATTCTCTACAATAAAGGTCTCTTAACATTTTCCCATACCTGGCATCGTTTCCGAGATATTTGCAGATTTATCTCAAGGGAAGGGGCCTGACGGACATATTCCGAGATATTTCTTCTTCTTGTTGTTCCTCTTCTGCACAGCTAAGCTGGTAGTGGCATTTGCAGCTCGCAATAGTGCAGAGTTATCTCAAAGAGAGGGGCCACGGTGTTTCTGTATCTCTATTATGTTGGTGCGGCTTCGGAACTTTTAAATATCTTGATATATCTCGAGAACTACGCATCTGATCAGAAAATATCAGAGAAGATAAAAAGTAGGAAACTTAATTCTCTACAAAAAAGGTCTCTTAACATTTTGCCATAGCTCGCTTCGTTTCCGAGATATTTGCAGATTTATCTCAAGGTAAGGGGCCTGACGGACATATTTCGAGATATTTCTTCTTCTTGTTGTTCTTCTTCTGCACAGCTAAGCTGGAAGTGGCATTTGCGGCTCGCACTAGTGCAGAGTTATCTCAAAGAAAGGGGCCACGGTGTTTCTGTATCTCTATTATGTTGGTGCGGCTTCGGAACTTTTAAATATCTCGATATATCTCGAAAACTACGCTTCTGATCAAAAAATATCATAGAACATAAATTGTAGGAAACATAATTCTCTACAAAAAACGTCTCTTAACATTTTGCCATAGCTCGCTTCGTTTCCGAGATATTTGCAGATTTATCTCAAGGTAAGGGGCCTGACGGACATATTTCGAGATATTTCTTCTTCTTGTTGTTCTTCTTCTGCACAGCTAAGCTGGAAGTGGCATTTGCAGCTCGCAATAGTGCATAGCTATCTGAAAGAAAGGGGCCACGGTGTTTCTGTATCTCTATTATGTTGGTGCGGCTTCGGAACTTTTAAATATCTTGATATATCTCGAGAACTACGCATCTGATCAAAAAATATCATAGAACATAAAAAGTAGGAAACTTAATTCGCTACAAAAAAGGTCTCTTAACATTTTGCCATAGCTCGCTTCGTTTCCGAGATATTTGCAGATTTATCTCAAGGGAAGGGGCCTAACGGACATATTTCGAGATATTTCTTCTTCTTGTTGTTCTTCTTCTGCACAGCTAAGCTGGAAGTGGCATTTGCAGCGCGCAATAGTGCAGAGTTATCTCAAAGAAAGGGGCCACGGTGTTTCTGTATCTCTATTATGTTGGTGCGGCTTCGGAACTTTTAAATATCTTGATATATCTCGAGAACTACGCATCTGATCAAAAAATATCATAGAACATGAAAAGTAGGAAACTTAATTCTCTACAAAAAAGGTCTCTTAACATTTTGCCATAGCTCGCTTCGTTTCCGAGATATTTGCAGATTTATCTCAAGGGAAGGGGCCTGACGGACATATTTCGAGATATTTCTTCTTCTTGTTGTTCTTCTTCTGCACAGCTAAGCTGGAAGTGGCATTTGCAGCTCGCAATAGTGCAGAGTTATCTCAAAGAAAGGGGCCACGGTGTTTCTGTATCTCTATTATGTTGGTGCGGCTTCGGAACTTTTAAATATCTTGATATATCTCGAGAACTACGCATCCGATCAAAAAATATCATAGAACATAAAAAGTAGGAAACTTAATTCTCTACAAAAAAGGTCTCTTAACATTTTGCCATAGCTCGCTTCGTTTCCGAGATATTTGCAGATTTATCTCGAGGGAAGGGGCCTGAAGGACATATTTCGAGATATTTCTTCTTCTTGTTGTTCTTCTTCTGCACAGCTAAGCTGGAAGCGGCATTTGCGGCTCGCACTAGTGCAGAGTTATATCAAAGAAAGGGGCCACGGTGTTTCTGTATCTCTATTATGTTGGTGCGGCTTCGGAACTTTTAAATATCTTGATATATCTCGAGAACTACGCATCTGATCAAAAAATATCATAGAACATGAAAAGTAGGAAACTTAATTCTCTACAAAAAAGGTCTCTTAACATTTTGCCATAGCTCGCTTCGTTTCCGAGATATTTGCAGATTTATCTCAAGGGAAGGGGCCTGACGGACATATTTCGAGATATTTCTTCTTCTTGTTGTTCTTCTTCTGCACAGCTAAGCTGGAAGTGGCATTTGCAGCTCGCAATAGTGCAGAGTTATCTCAAAGAAAGGGGCCACGGTGTTTCTGTATCTCTATTATGTTGGTGCGGCTTCGGAACTTTTAAATATCTTGATATATCTCGAGAACTACGCATCCGATCAAAAAATATCATAGAACATAAAAAGTAGGAAACTTAATTCTCTACAAAAAAGGTCTCTTAACATTTTGCCATAGCTCGCTTCGTTTCCGAGATATTTGCAGATTTATCTCGAGGGAAGGGGCCTGAAGGACATATTTCGAGATATTTCTTCTTCTTGTTGTTCTTCTTCTGCACAGCTAAGCTGGAAGCGGCATTTGCGGCTCGCACTAGTGCAGAGTTATATCAAAGAAAGGGGCCACGGTGTTTCTGTATCTCTATTATGTTGGTGCGGCTTCGGAACTTTTAAATATCTTGATATATCTCTAGAACTACGCATCTGATCAAAAAATATCATAGAAGATAAAAAGTAGGAAACTTAATTCTCTACAAAAAAGGTCTCTTAACATTTTCCCATAGCTGGCATCGTTTCCGAGATATTTGCAGATTTATCTCAAGGGAAGGGGCCTGACGGACATATTCCGAGATATTTCTTCTTCTTGTTGTTCCTCTCCTGCACAGCTAAGCTGGAAGTGGCATTTGCAGCTCGCAATAGTGCAGAGTTATCTCAAAGAAAGGGGCCACGGTGTTTCTGTATCTCTATTATGTTGGTGCGGCTTCGGAACTTTTAAATATCTTGATATATCTCGAGAACTACGCATCTGATCAAAAAATATCATAGAACATGAAAAGTAGGAAACTTAATTCTCTACAAAAAAGGTCTCTTAACATTTTGCCATAGCTCGCTTCGTTTCCGAGATATTTGCAGATTTATCTCAAGGGAAGGGGCCTAACGGACATATTTCGAGATATTTCTTCTTCTTGTTGTTCTTCTTCTGCACAGCTAAACTGGAAGTGGCATTTCCAGCTCGCAAAAGTGCAGAGTCATCTCAAAGAAAGGGGCCACTGTGTTTCTGTATCTCTATTATGTTGGTGCGGCTTCGGAACTTTTAAATATCTCGATATATCTCGAAAACTACGCTTCTGATCAAAAAATATCATAGAACATAAATTGTAGGAAACATAATTCTCGACAAAAAAGGTCTCTTAACATTTTGCCATAGCTCGCTTCGTTTCCGAGATATTTGCAGATATATCTCAACGGAAGGGGCCTGACGGACATATTTCGAGATATTTCTTCTTCTTGTTGTTCTTCTTCTGCACAGCTAAACTGGAAGTGGCATTTCCAGCTCGCAATAGTGCAGAGTTATCCCAAAGAAAGGGGCCACGGTGTTTCTGTATCTCTATTATGTTGGTGCTGCTTCGGAACTTTTAAATATCTCGATATATCTCGAAAACTACGCTTCTGATCAAAAAATATCAGAGAACGTAAATTGTAGGAAACATAATTCTCTACAAAAAAGGTCTCTTAACATTTTGCCATAGCTCGCTTCGTTTCCGAGATATTTGCAGATATATCTCAACGGAAGGGGCCTGACGGACATATTTCGAGATATTTCTTCTTCTTGTTGTTCTTCTTCTGCACAGCTAAGCTGGAAGTGGCATTTGAAGCTCGCAATAGTGCAGAGTTATCTCAAAGAAAGGGGCCACGGTGTTTCTGTATCTCTATTATGTTGGTGCGGCTTCGGAACTTTTAAATATCTTGATATATCTCGAGAACTACGCATCTGATCAAAAAATATCATAGAACATAAAAAGCAGGAAACTTAATTCTCTACACAAAAGGTCTCTTAGCATTTTGCCATAGCTCGCTTCGTTTCCGAGATATTTGCAGATATATCTCAACGGAAGGGGCCTGACGGACATATTTCGAGATGTTTCTTCTTCTTGTTGTTCTTCTTCTGCACAGCTAAGCTGGAAGTGGCATTTACAGCTCGCAATAGTGCAGAGTTATCTCAAAGAAAGGGGCCACGGTGTTTCTGTATTTCTATTATGTTGGTGCGGCTTCGGAACTTTTAAATATCTTGCTATATCTCGAGAACTACGCGTCTGATCAAAAAATATCATAGAACATAAAAAGTAGGAAACATAATTCTGTACAAAAAAGGTCTCTTAACATTTTGCCATAGCTCGCTTCGTTTCCGAGATATTTGCAGATTTATCTCGAGGGAAGGGGCCTAACGGACATATTTCGAGATATTTCTTCTTCTTGTTGTTCTTCTTCTGCACAGCTAAACTGGAAGTGGCATTTCCAGCTCGCAATAGTGCAGAGTTATCTCAAAGAAAGGAGCCACGGTGTTTCTGTATCTCTATTATGTTGGTGCGGCTTCGGAACTTTTAAATATCTTGATATATCTCGAGAACTACGCATCTGATCAAAAAATATCATAGAACATAAAATGTAGGAAACTTAATTCTCTACAAAAAAGGTCTCTTAACATTTTGCCATAGCTCGCTTCGTTTCCGAGATATTTGCAGATTTATCTCAAGGGAAGGGGCCTGACGGACATATTTCGAGATATTTCTTCTTCTCGTTGTTCTTCTTCTGCACAGCTAAGCTGTAAGTGGCATTTGCGGCTCGCGCTAGTGCAGAGTTATCTCAAAGAAAGGGGCCACGGTGTTTCTGTATTTCTATTATGTTGGTGCGGCTTCGGAACTTTTAAATATCTTGCTATATCTCGAGAACTACGCGTCTGATCAAAAAATATCATAGAACATAAAAAGTAGGAAACATAATTCTGTACAAAAAAGGTCTCTTAACATTTTGCCATAGCTCGCTTCGTTTCCGAGATATTTGCAGATTTATATCAAGGGAAGGGGCCTGACGGACATATTTCGAGATATTTCTTCTTCTTGTTGTTCTTCTTCTGCACAGCTAAGCTGGAAGTGGCATTTACAGCTCGCAATAGTGCAGAGTTATCTCAAGGAAAGGGGCCACGGTGTTTCTGTATCTCTATTATGTTGGTGCGGCTTCGGAACCTTTAAATATCTTGATATATCTCGAGAACTACGCATCTGATCAAAAAATATCATAGAACATAAAAAGTAGGAAACTTAATTCTCTACAAAAAAGGTCTCTCAACATTTTGCCATAGCTCGCTTCGTTTCCGAGATATTTGCAGATTTATCTCGAGGGAAGGGGCCTAACGGACATATTTCGAGATATTTCTTCTTCTCGTTGTTCTTCTTCTGCACAGCTAAGCTGTAAGTGGCATTTGCGGCTCGCGCTAGTGCAGAGTTATCTCAAAGAAAGGGGCCACGGTGTTTCTGTATCTCTATTATGTTGGTGCGGCTTCGGAACTTTTAAATATCTTGATATATCTCGAGAACTACGCATCTGATCAAAAAATATCATAGAACATAAAAAGTAGGAAACTTAATTCTCTACAAAAAAGATCTCTTAACATTTTGCCATAGCTCGCTTCGTTTCCGAGATATTTGCAGATTTATCTCAAGGGAAGGGGCCTGACGGACATATTTCGAGATATTTCTTCTTCTCGTTGTTCTTCTTCTGCACAGCTAAGCTGTAAGTGGCATTTGCGGCCCGCGCTAGTGCAGAGATATCTCAAAGAAAGGGGCCACGGTGTTTCTGTATCTCTATTATGTTGGTGCGGCTTCGGAACTTTTAAATATCTTGATATATCTCGAGAACTACGCGTCTGATCAAAAAATATCATAGAACATAAAAAGTAGGAAACATAATTCTGTACAAAAAAGGTCTCCTAACATTTTGCCATAGCTCGCTTCGTTTCCGAGATATTTGCAGATTTATATCAAGGGAAGGGGCCTGACGGACATATTTCGAGATATTTCTTCTTCTTGTTGTTCTTCTTCTGCACAGCTAAGCTGGAAGTGGCATTTACAGCTCGCAATAGTGCAGAGTTATCTCAAAGAAAGGGGCCACGGTGTTTCTGTATCTCTATTATGTTGGTGCGGCTTCGGAACCTTTAAATATCTTGATATATCTCGAGAACTACGCATCTGATCAAAAAATATCATAGAACATAAAAAGTAGGAAACTTAATTCTCTACAAAAAAGGTCTCTCAACATTTTGCCATAGCTCGCTTCGTTTCCGAGATATTTGCAGATTTATCTCAAGGGAAGGGGCCTAACGGACATATTTCGAGATATTTCTTCTTCTTGTTGTTCTTCTTCTGCACAGCTAAGCTGGAAGTGGCATTTGCGGCTCGCACTAGTGCACAGTTATCTCAAAGAAAGGGGCCACGGTGTTTCTGTATCTCTATTATGTTGGTGCGGCTTCGGAACTTTTAAGTATCTCGATATATCTCGAAAACTACGCTTCTGATCAAAAAATATCATAGAACATAAATTGTAGGAAACATAATTCTCTACAAAAAACGTCTCTTAACATTTTGCCATAGCTCGCTTCGTTTCCGAGATATTTACAGATTCAGCTCAAAGGAACTGGCCTGACGGACATATTTCGAGATATTTCTTCTTCTTGTTGTTCTTCCTCTGCACAGCTAAGCTGGAAGTGGCATTTGCAGCTCGCAATAGTGCAGAGTTATCTCAAAGAAAGGGGCCACGGTGTTTCTGTATCTCTATTATGTTGGTGGGGCTTCGGAACTTTTAAATATCTTGATATATCTCGAGAACTACGCATCTGATCAAAAAATATCATAGAACATAAAAAGTAGGACACTTAATTCTCTACAAAAAAGGTCTCTTAACATTTTGCCATAGCTCGCTTCGTTTCCGAGATATTTGCAGATATATCTCAAGGGCAGGGGCCTGACGGACATATTTCGAGATATTTCTTCTTCTTGTTGTTCTTCTTCTGCACAGCTAAGCTGGAAGTGGCATTTACAGCTCGCAATAGTGCAGAGTTATCTCAAAGAAAGGGGCCACGGTGTTTCTGTATCTCTATTATGTTGGTGCGGCTTCGGAACTTTTAAATATCTCGATATATCTCGAAAACTACGCTTCTGATCAAAAAATATCATAGAACATAAATTGTAGGAAACAATTCTCTACAAAAAACGTCTCTCAATATTTTGCCATAGCTCGCTTCGTTTCCGAGATATTTGCAGATTCAGCTCAAAGGAACTGGCCTGACGGACATATTTCGAGATATTTCTTCTTCTTGTTGTTCTTCTTCTGCACAGCTAAACTGGAAGTGGCATTTCCAGCTCGCAATCGTGCAGAGTTATCTCAAAGAAAGGGGCCACGGTGTTTCTGTATCTCTATTATGTTGGTGCGGCTTCGGAACTTTTAAATATCTTGATATATCTCGAGAACTACGCCTCTGATCGAAAAATATCATAGAACATAAAAAGTAGGAAGCTTAATTCTCTACAAAAAAGGTCTCTTAACATTTTGTCATAGCTCGCTTCGTTTCCGAGATATTTGCAGATTTATCTCAAGGGAAGGGGCCTCACGGACATATTTCGAGATATTTCTTCTTCTTGTTGTTCTTCTTCTGCACAGCTAAGCTGGAAGTGGCATTTGCGGCTCGCACTAGTGCACAGTTAGCTCAAAGAAAGGGGCCACGGTGTTTCTGTATCTCTATTATGTTGGTGCGGCTTCGGAACTTTTAAATATCTCGATATATCTCCAAAACTACGCTTCTGATCAAAAAATATCATAGAACATAAATTGTAGGAAACAATTCTCTACAAAAAACGTCTCTCAATATTTTGCCATAGCTCGCTTCGTTTCCGAGATATTTGCAGATTCAGCTCAAAGGAACTGGCCTGACGGACATATTTCGAGATATTTCTTCTTCTTGTTGTTCTTCTTCTGCACAGCTAAGCTGGAAGTGGCATTTGCGGCTCGCGCTAGTGCAGAGTTATCTCAAAGAAAGGGGCCACGGTGTTTCTGTATCTCTATTATGTTGGTGCGGCTTCGGAACTTTTAAATATCTTGATATATCTCGAGAACTACGCATCTGATCAAAAAATATCATAGAACATAAAAAGTAGGAAACCTAATTCTCTACAAAAAAGATCTCTTAACATTTTGCCATAGCTCGCTTCGTTTCCGAGATATTTGCAGATTTATCTCAAGGGAAGGGGCCTGACGGACATATTTCGAGATATTTCTTGTTCTCGTTGTTCTTCTTCTGCACAGCTAAGCTGTAAGTGGCATTTGCGGCTCGCGCTAGTGCAGAGTTATCTCAAAGAAAGGGGCCACGGTGTTTCTGTATCTCTATTATGTTGGTGCGGCTTCGGAACTTTTAAATATCTTGATATATCTCGAGAACTCCGCATCTGATCAAAAAATATCATAGAACATAAAAAGTAGGAAACTTAATTCTCTACAAAAAAGATCTCTTAACATTTTGCCATAGCTCGCTTCGTTTCCGAGATATTTGCAGATTTATCTCAAGGGAAGGGGCCTGACGGACATATTTCGAGATACTTCTTCTTCTTGTTGTTCTTCTTCTGCACAGCTAAGCTGGAAGTGGCATTTGCAGCTCGCAATAGTGCAGAGTTATCTCAAAGAAAGGGGCCACGGTGTTTCTGTATCTCTATTATGTTGTTGCGGCTTCGGAACTTTTAAATATCTTAATATATCTCGAGAACTACGCATCTGATCAAAAAATATCATAGAACACAAAAAGTAGGAAACTTAATTCTCTACAAAAAAGGTCTCTTAACATTTTGCCATAGCTCGCTTCGTTTCCGAGATATTTGCAGATTTATCTCAAGGGAAGGGGCCTCACGGACATATTTCGAGATATTTCTTCTTCTTGTTGTTCTTCTTCTGCACAGCTAAGCTGGAAGTGGCATTTGCAGCTCGCAATAGTGCACATTTATCTCAAAGAAAGGGGCCACGGTGTTTCTGTATCTCTATTATGTTGGTGCGGCTTCGGAACTTTTAAATATCTCGATATATCTCGAAAACTACGCTTCTGATCAAAAAATATCATAGAACATAAATTGTAGGAAACAATTCTCTACAAAAAACGTCTCTCAATATTTTGCCATAGCTCGCTTCGTTTCCGAGATATTTGCAGATTCAGCTCAAAGGAACTGGCCTGACGGACATATTTCGAGATATTTCTTCTTCTTGTTGTTCTTCTTCTGCACAGCTAAACTGGAAGTGGCATTTCCAGCTCGCAATCGTGCAGAGTTATCTCAAAGAAAGGGGCCACGGTGTTTCTGTATCTCTATTATGTTGGTGCGGCTTCGGAACTTTTAAATATATTGATATATCTCGAGAACTACGCCTCTGATCGAAAAATATCATAGAACATAAAAAGTAGGAAGCTTAATTCTCTACAAAAAAGGTCTCTTAACATTTTGTCATAGCTCGCTTCGTTTCCGAGATATTTGCAGATTTATCTCAAGGGAAGGGGCCTCACGGACATATTTCGAGATATTTCTTCTTCTTGTTGTTCTTCTTCTGCACAGCTAAGCTGGAAGTGGCATTTGCAGCTCGCAATAGTGCACAGTTATCTCAAAGAAAGGGGCCACGGTGTTTCTGTATCTCTATTATGTTGGTGCGGCTTCGGAACTTTTAAATATCTCGATATATCTCGAAAACTACGCTTCTGATCAAAAAATATCATAGAACATAAAAAGTAGGAAACTCAATTCTCTACAAAAAAGGTCTCTTAACATTTTGCAATAGCTCGCTTCGTTTCCGAGATATTTGCAGATTCAGCTCAAAGGAACTGGCCTGACGGACATATTTCGAGATATTTCTTCTTCTTGTTGTTCTTCCTCTGCACAGCTAAGCTGGAAGTGGCATTTGCAGCTCGCAATAGTGCAGAGTTATCTCAAAGAAAGGGGCCACGGTGTTTCTGTATCTCTATTATGTTGGTGCGGCTTCGGACCTTTTGAATATCTTGATATATCTCGAGAACTACGCATCTGATCAAAAAATATCATAGAACATAAAAAGTAGGAAACTTAATGCTCTACAAAAAAGGTCTCTTAACATTTTGCCATAGCTCGCTTCGTTTCCGAGATATTTGCAGATTTATCTCAAGGGAAGGGGCCTGACGGACATATTTCGAGATATTTCTTCTTCTTGTTGTTCTTCTTCTGCACAGCTAAGCTGGAAGTGGCATTTGCGGCTCGCAATAGTGCAGAGTTATCTCAACGAAAGGGGCCACGGTGTTTCTGTATCTCTATTATGTTGGTGCGGCTTCGGAACTTTTAAATATCTCGATATATCTCGAAAACTATGCTTCTGATCAAAAAATATCATAGAACATAAATTGTAGGAAACATAATTCTCTACAAAAAAGGTCTCTTAACATTTTGCCATAGCTCGCTTCGTTTCCGAGATATTTGCAGATTTATCTCAAGGGAAGGGGCCTGACGGACATATTTCGAGATATTTCTTCTTCTTGTTGTTCTTCTTCTGCACAGCTAAGCTGAAAGTGGCATTTGCAGGTCGCAATAGTGCAGAGTTATCTCAAAGAAAGGGGCCACGGTGTTTCTGTATCTCTATTATGTTGGTGCGGCTTCGGAACTTTTAAATATCTTGATATATCTCGAGAACTACGCATCTGATCAAAAAATATCATAGAACATAAAAAGTAGGAAACTTAATTCGCTACAAAAAAGGTCTCTTAACATTTTGCCATAGCTCGCTTCGTTTCCGAGATATTTGCAGATTTATCTCAAGGTAAGGGGCCTGACGGACATATTTCGAGATATTTCTTCTTCTTGTTGTTCTTCTTCTGCACAGCTAAGCTGGAAGTGGCATTTGCAGCTCGCAATAGTGCATAGCTATCTGAAAGAAAGGGGCCCCGGTGTTTCTGTATCTCTATTATGTTGGTGCGGCTTCGGAACTTTTAAATATCTTGATATATCTCGAGAACTACGCATCTGATCAAAAAATATCATAGAACATAAAACGTAGGAAACTTAAGTCTCTACAAAAAAGGTCTCTTAACATTTTGCCATAGCTCGCTTCGTTTCCGAGATATTTGCAGATTTATCTCAAGGGAAGGGGCCTAACGGACATATTTCGAGATATTTCTTCTTCTTGTTGTTCTTCTTCTGCACAGCTAAACTGGAAGTGGCATTTCCAGGTCGCAATAGTGCAGAGTTATCTCAAAGAAAGGAGCCACGGTGTTTCTGTATCTCTATTATGTTGGTGCGGCTTCGGAACTTTTAAATATCTTGATATATCTCGAGAACTACGCGTCTGATCAAAAAATATCATAGAACATAAAAAGTAGGAAACATAATTCTCTACAAAAAAGGTCTCTTAACATTTTCCCATACCTGGCATCGTTTCCGAGATATTTGCAGATTTATCTCAAGGGAAGGGGCCTGACGGACATATTCCGAGATATTTCTTCTTCTTGTTGTTCCTCTTCTGCACAGCTAAGCTGGTAGTGGCATTTGCAGCTCGCAATAGTGCAGAGTTATCTCAAAGAGAGGGGCCACGGTGTTTCTGTATCTCTATTATGTTGGTGCGGCTTCGGAACTTTTAAATATCTTGATATATCTCGAGAACTACGCATCTGATCAGAAAATATCAGAGAAGATAAAAAGTAGGAAACTTAATTCTCTACAAAAAAGGTCTCTTAACATTTTGCCATAGCTCGCTTCGTTTCCGAGATATTTGCAGATTTATCTCAAGGTAAGGGGCCTGACGGACATATTTCGAGATATTTCTTCTTCTTGTTGTTCTTCTTCTGCACAGCTAAGCTGGAAGTGGCATTTGCGGCTCGCACTAGTGCAGAGTTATCTCAAAGAAAGGGGCCACGGTGTTTCTGTATCTCTATTATGTTGGTGCGGCTTCGGAACTTTTAAATATCTCGATATATCTCGAAAACTACGCTTCTGATCAAAAAATATCATAGAACATAAATTGTAGGAAACATAATTCTCTACAAAAAACGTCTCTTAACATTTTGCCATAGCTCGCTTCGTTTCCGAGATATTTGCAGATTTATCTCAAGGTAAGGGGCCTGACGGACATATTTCGAGATATTTCTTCTTCTTGTTGTTCTTCTTCTGCACAGCTAAGCTGGAAGTGGCATTTGCAGCTCGCAATAGTGCATAGCTATCTGAAAGAAAGGGGCCACGGTGTTTCTGTATCTCTATTATGTTGGTGCGGCTTCGGAACTTTTAAATATCTTGATATATCTCGAGAACTACGCATCTGATCAAAAAATATCATAGAACATAAAAAGTAGGAAACTTAATTCGCTACAAAAAAGGTCTCTTAACATTTTGCCATAGCTCGCTTCGTTTCCGAGATATTTGCAGATTTATCTCAAGGGAAGGGGCCTAACGGACATATTTCGAGATATTTCTTCTTCTTGTTGTTCTTCTTCTGCACAGCTAAGCTGGAAGTGGCATTTGCAGCGCGCAATAGTGCAGAGTTATCTCAAAGAAAGGGGCCACGGTGTTTCTGTATCTCTATTATGTTGGTGCGGCTTCGGAACTTTTAAATATCTTGATATATCTCGAGAACTACGCATCTGATCAAAAAATATCATAGAACATGAAAAGTAGGAAACTTAATTCTCTACAAAAAAGGTCTCTTAACATTTTGCCATAGCTCGCTTCGTTTCCGAGATATTTGCAGATTTATCTCAAGGGAAGGGGCCTGACGGACATATTTCGAGATATTTCTTCTTCTTGTTGTTCTTCTTCTGCACAGCTAAGCTGGAAGTGGCATTTGCAGCTCGCAATAGTGCAGAGTTATCTCAAAGAAAGGGGCCACGGTGTTTCTGTATCTCTATTATGTTGGTGCGGCTTCGGAACTTTTAAATATCTTGATATATCTCGAGAACTACGCATCCGATCAAAAAATATCATAGAACATAAAAAGTAGGAAACTTAATTCTCTACAAAAAAGGTCTCTTAACATTTTGCCATAGCTCGCTTCGTTTCCGAGATATTTGCAGATTTATCTCGAGGGAAGGGGCCTGAAGGACATATTTCGAGATATTTCTTCTTCTTGTTGTTCTTCTTCTGCACAGCTAAGCTGGAAGCGGCATTTGCGGCTCGCACTAGTGCAGAGTTATATCAAAGAAAGGGGCCACGGTGTTTCTGTATCTCTATTATGTTGGTGCGGCTTCGGAACTTTTAAATATCTTGATATATCTCGAGAACTACGCATCTGATCAAAAAATATCATAGAACATGAAAAGTAGGAAACTTAATTCTCTACAAAAAAGGTCTCTTAACATTTTGCCATAGCTCGCTTCGTTTCCGAGATATTTGCAGATTTATCTCAAGGGAAGGGGCCTAACGGACATATTTCGAGATATTTCTTCTTCTTGTTGTTCTTCTTCTGCACAGCTAAACTGGAAGTGGCATTTCCAGCTCGCAAAAGTGCAGAGTCATCTCAAAGAAAGGGGCCACGGTGTTTCTGTATCTCTATTATGTTGGTGCGGCTTCGGAACTTTTAAATATCTCGATATATCTCGAAAACTACGCTTCTGATCAAAAAATATCATAGAACATAAATTGTAGGAAACATAATTCTCGACAAAAAAGGTCTCTTAACATTTTGCCATAGCTCGCTTCGTTTCCGAGATATTTGCAGATATATCTCAACGGAAGGGGCCTGACGGACATATTTCGAGATATTTCTTCTTCTTGTTGTTCTTCTTCTGCACAGCTAAACTGGAAGTGGCATTTCCAGCTCGCAATAGTGCAGAGTTATCCCAAAGAAAGGGGCCACGGTGTTTCTGTATCTCTATTATGTTGGTGCTGCTTCGGAACTTTTAAATATCTCGATATATCTCGAAAACTACGCTTCTGATCAAAAAATATCAGAGAACGTAAATTGTAGGAAACATAATTCTCTACAAAAAAGGTCTCTTAACATTTTGCCATAGCTCGCTTCGTTTCCGAGATATTTGCAGATATATCTCAACGGAAGGGGCCTGACGGACATATTTCGAGATATTTCTTCTTCTTGTTGTTCTTCTTCTGCACAGCTAAGCTGGAAGTGGCATTTGAAGCTCGCAATAGTGCAGAGTTATCTCAAAGAAAGGGGCCACGGTGTTTCTGTATCTCTATTATGTTGGTGCGGCTTCGGAACTTTTAAATATCTTGATATATCTCGAGAACTACGCATCTGATCAAAAAATATCATAGAACATAAAAAGCAGGAAACTTAATTCTCTACACAAAAGGTCTCTTAGCATTTTGCCATAGCTCGCTTCGTTTCCGAGATATTTGCAGATATATCTCAACGGAAGGGGCCTGACGGACATATTTCGAGATGTTTCTTCTTCTTGTTGTTCTTCTTCTGCACAGCTAAGCTGGAAGTGGCATTTACAGCTCGCAATAGTGCAGAGTTATCTCAAAGAAAGGGGCCACGGTGTTTCTGTATTTCTATTATGTTGGTGCGGCTTCGGAACTTTTAAATATCTTGCTATATCTCGAGAACTACGCGTCTGATCAAAAAATATCATAGAACATAAAAAGTAGGAAACATAATTCTGTACAAAAAAGGTCTCTTAACATTTTGCCATAGCTCGCTTCGTTTCCGAGATATTTGCAGATTTATATCAAGGGAAGGGGCCTGACGGACATATTTCGAGATATTTCTTCTTCTTGTTGTTCTTCTTCTGCACAGCTAAGCTGGAAGTGGCATTTACAGCTCGCAATAGTGCAGAGTTATCTCAAGGAAAGGGGCCACGGTGTTTCTGTATCTCTATTATGTTGGTGCGGCTTCGGAACCTTTAAATATCTTGATATATCTCGAGAACTACGCATCTGATCAAAAAATATCATAGAACATAAAAAGTAGGAAACTTAATTCTCTACAAAAAAGGTCTCTCAACATTTTGCCATAGCTCGCTTCGTTTCCGAGATATTTGCAGATTTATCTCGAGGGAAGGGGCCTAACGGACATATTTCGAGATATTTCTTCTTCTTGTTGTTCTTCTTCTGCACAGCTAAACTGGAAGTGGCATTTCCAGCTCGCAATAGTGCAGAGTTATCTCAAAGAAAGGAGCCACGGTGTTTCTGTATCTCTATTATGTTGGTGCGGCTTCGGAACTTTTAAATATCTTGATATATCTCGAGAACTACGCATCTGATCAAAAAATATCATAGAACATAAAATGTAGGAAACTTAATTCTCTACAAAAAAGGTCTCTTAACATTTTGCCATAGCTCGCTTCGTTTCCGAGATATTTGCAGATTTATCTCAAGGGAAGGGGCCTGACGGACATATTTCGAGATATTTCTTCTTCTCGTTGTTCTTCTTCTGCACAGCTAAGCTGTAAGTGGCATTTGCGGCTCGCGCTAGTGCAGAGTTATCTCAAAGAAAGGGGCCACGGTGTTTCTGTATCTCTATTATGTTGGTGCGGCTTCGGAACTTTTAAATATCTTGATATATCTCGAGAACTACGCATCTGATCAAAAAATATCATAGAACATAAAAAGTAGGAAACTTAATTCTCTACAAAAAAGATCTCTTAACATTTTGCCATAGCTCGCTTCGTTTCCGAGATATTTGCAGATTTATCTCAAGGGAAGGGGCCTGACGGACATATTTCGAGATATTTCTTCTTCTCGTTGTTCTTCTTCTGCACAGCTAAGCTGTAAGTGGCATTTGCGGCTCGCGCTAGTGCAGAGTTATCTCAAAGAAAGGGGCCACGGTGTTTCTGTATTTCTATTATGTTGGTGCGGCTTCGGAACTTTTAAATATCTTGCTATATCTCGAGAACTACGCGTCTGATCAAAAAATATCATAGAACATAAAAAGTAGGAAACATAATTCTGTACAAAAAAGGTCTCTTAACATTTTGCCATAGCTCGCTTCGTTTCCGAGATATTTGCAGATTTATATCAAGGGAAGGGGCCTGACGGACATATTTCGAGATATTTCTTCTTCTTGTTGTTCTTCTTCTGCACAGCTAAGCTGGAAGTGGCATTTACAGCTCGCAATAGTGCAGAGTTATCTCAAGGAAAGGGGCCACGGTGTTTCTGTATCTCTATTATGTTGGTGCGGCTTCGGAACCTTTAAATATCTTGATATATCTCGAGAACTACGCATCTGATCAAAAAATATCATAGAACATAAAAAGTAGGAAACTTAATTCTCTACAAAAAAGGTCTCTCAACATTTTGCCATAGCTCGCTTCGTTTCCGAGATATTTGCAGATTTATCTCGAGGGAAGGGGCCTAACGGACATATTTCGAGATATTTCTTCTTCTTGTTGTTCTTCTTCTGCACAGCTAAACTGGAAGTGGCATTTCCAGCTCGCAATAGTGCAGAGTTATCTCAAAGAAAGGAGCCACGGTGTTTCTGTATCTCTATTATGTTGGTGCGGCTTCGGAACTTTTAAATATCTTGATATATCTCGAGAACTACGCATCTGATCAAAAAATATCATAGAACATAAAATGTAGGAAACTTAATTCTCTACAAAAAAGGTCTCATAACATTTTGCCATAGCTCGCTTCGTTTCCGAGATATTTGCAGATTTATCTCAAGGGAAGGGGCCTGACGGACATATTTCGAGATATTTCTTCTTCTCGTTGTTCTTCTTCTGCACAGCTAAGCTGTAAGTGGCATTTGCGGCTCGCGCTAGTGCAGAGTTATCTCAAAGAAAGGGGCCACGGTGTTTCTGTATCTCTATTATGTTGGTGCGGCTTCGGAACTTTTAAATATCTTGATATATCTCGAGAACTACGCATCTGATCAAAAAATATCATAGAACATAAAAAGTAGGAAACTTAATTCTCTACAAAAAAGATCTCTTAACATTTTGCCATAGCTCGCTTCGTTTCCGAGATATTAGCAGGTTTATCTCAAGGGAAGGGGCCTGACGGACATATTTCGAGATATTTCTTCTTCTCGTTGTTCTTCTTCTGCACAGCTAAGCTGTAAGTGGCATTTGCGGCTCGCGCTAGTGCAGAGTTATCTCAAAGAAAGGGGCCACGGTGTTTCTGTATCTCTATTATGTTGGTGCGGCTTCGGAACTTTTAAATATCTTGATATATCTCGAGAACTACGCATCTGATCAAAAAATATCATAGAACATAAAAAGTAGGAAACTTAATTCTCTACAAAAAAGATCTCTTAACATTTTGCCATAGCTCGCTTCGTTTCCGAGATATTTGCAGATTTATCTCAAGGGAAGGGGCCTGACGGACATATTTCGAGATATTTCTTCTTCTCGTTGTTCTTCTTCTGCACAGCTAAGCTGTAAGTGGCATTTGCGGCCCGCGCTAGTGCAGAGATATCTCAAAGAAAGGGGCCACGGTGTTTCTGTATCTCTATTATGTTGGTGCGGCTTCGGAACTTTTAAATATCTTGATATATCTCGAGAACTACGCGTCTGATCAAAAAATATCATAGAACATAAAAAGTAGGAAACATAATTCTGTACAAAAAAGGTCTCCTAACATTTTGCCATAGCTCGCTTCGTTTCCGAGATATTTGCAGATTTATATCAAGGGAAGGGGCCTGACGGACATATTTCGAGATATTTCTTCTTCTTGTTGTTCTTCTTCTGCACAGCTAAGCTGGAAGTGGCATTTACAGCTCGCAATAGTGCAGAGTTATCTCAAAGAAAGGGGCCACGGTGTTTCTGTATCTCTATTATGTTGGTGCGGCTTCGGAACCTTTAAATATCTTGATATATCTCGAGAACTACGCATCTGATCAAAAAATATCATAGAACATAAAAAGTAGGAAACTTAATTCTCTACAAAAAAGGTCTCTCAACATTTTGCCATAGCTCGCTTCGTTTCCGAGATATTTGCAGATTTATCTCAAGGGAAGGGGCCTGACGGACATATTTCGAGATATTTCTTCTTCTCGTTGTTCTTCTTCTGCACAGCTAAGCTGTAAGTGGCATTTGCGGCTCGCGCTAGTGCAGAGTTATCTCAAAGAAAGGGGCCACGGTGTTTCTGTATCTCTATTATGTTGGTGCGGCTTCGGAACTTTTAAATATCTTGATATATCTCGAGAACTACGCATCTGATCAAAAAATATCATAGAACATAAAAAGTAGGAAACTTAATTCTCTACAAAAAAGATCTCTTAACATTTTGCCATAGCTCGCTTCGTTTCCGAGATATTAGCAGGTTTATCTCAAGGGAAGGGGCCTGACGGACATATTTCGAGATATTTCTTCTTCTCGTTGTTCTTCTTCTGCACAGCTAAGCTGTAAGTGGCATTTGCGGCTCGCGCTAGTGCAGAGTTATCTCAAAGAAAGGGGCCACGGTGTTTCTGTATCTCTATTATGTTGGTGCGGCTTCGGAACTTTTAAATATCTTGATATATCTCGAGAACTACGCATCTGATCAAAAAATATCATAGAACATAAAAAGTAGGAAACTTAATTCTCTACAAAAAAGATCTCTTAACATTTTGCCATAGCTCGCTTCGTTTCCGAGATATTTGCAGATTTATCTCAAGGGAAGGGGCCTGACGGACATATTTCGAGATATTTCTTCTTCTCGTTGTTCTTCTTCTGCACAGCTAAGCTGTAAGTGGCATTTGCGGCCCGCGCTAGTGCAGAGATATCTCAAAGAAAGGGGCCACGGTGTTTCTGTATCTCTATTATGTTGGTGCGGCTTCGGAACTTTTAAATATCTTGATATATCTCGAGAACTACGCGTCTGATCAAAAAATATCATAGAACATAAAAAGTAGGAAACATAATTCTGTACAAAAAAGATCTCTTAACATTTTGCCATAGCTCGCTTCGTTTCCGAGATATTTGCAGATTTATCTCAAGGGAAGGGGCCTGACGGACATATTTCGAGATATTTCTTCTTCTCGTTGTTCTTCTTCTGCACAGCTAAGCTGTAAGTGGCATTTGCGGCCCGCGCTAGTGCAGAGATATCTCAAAGAAAGGGGCCACGGTGTTTCTGTATCTCTATTATGTTGGTGCGGCTTCGGAACTTTTAAATATCTTGATATATCTCGAGAACTACGCGTCTGATCAAAAAATATCATAGAACATAAAAAGTAGGAAACATAATTCTGTACAAAAAAGGTCTCCTAACATTTTGCCATAGCTCGCTTCGTTTCCGAGATATTTGCAGATTTATATCAAGGGAAGGGGCCTGACGGACATATTTCGAGATATTTCTTCTTCTTGTTGTTCTTCTTCTGCACAGCTAAGCTGGAAGTGGCATTTACAGCTCGCAATAGTGCAGAGTTATCTCAAAGAAAGGGGCCACGGTGTTTCTGTATCTCTATTATGTTGGTGCGGCTTCGGAACCTTTAAATATCTTGATATATCTCGAGAACTACGCATCTGATCAAAAAATATCATAGAACATAAAAAGTAGGAAACTTAATTCTCTACAAAAAAGGTCTCTCAACATTTTGCCATAGCTCGCTTCGTTTCCGAGATATTTGCAGATTTATCTCAAGGGAAGGGGCCTAACGGACATATTTCGAGATATTTCTTCTTCTTGTTGTTCTTCTTCTGCACAGCTAAGCTGGAAGTGGCATTTGCGGCTCGCACTAGTGCACAGTTATCTCAAAGAAAGGGGCCACGGTGTTTCTGTATCTCTATTATGTTGGTGCGGCTTCGGAACTTTTAAGTATCTCGATATATCTCGAAAACTACGCTTCTGATCAAAAAATATCATAGAACATAAATTGTAGGAAACATAATTCTCTACAAAAAACGTCTCTTAACATTTTGCCATAGCTCGCTTCGTTTCCGAGATATTTACAGATTCAGCTCAAAGGAACTGGCCTGACGGACATATTTCGAGATATTTCTTCTTCTTGTTGTTCTTCCTCTGCACAGCTAAGCTGGAAGTGGCATTTGCAGCTCGCAATAGTGCAGAGTTATCTCAAAGAAAGGGGCCACGGTGTTTCTGTATCTCTATTATGTTGGTGGGGCTTCGGAACTTTTAAATATCTTGATATATCTCGAGAACTACGCATCTGATCAAAAAATATCATAGAACATAAAAAGTAGGACACTTAATTCTCTACAAAAAAGGTCTCTTAACATTTTGCCATAGCTCGCTTCGTTTCCGAGATATTTGCAGATATATCTCAAGGGCAGGGGCCTGACGGACATATTTCGAGATATTTCTTCTTCTTGTTGTTCTTCTTCTGCACAGCTAAGCTGGAAGTGGCATTTACAGCTCGCAATAGTGCAGAGTTATCTCAAAGAAAGGGGCCACGGTGTTTCTGTATCTCTATTATGTTGGTGCGGCTTCGGAACTTTTAAATATCTCGATATATCTCGAAAACTACGCTTCTGATCAAAAAATATCATAGAACATAAATTGTAGGAAACAATTCTCTACAAAAAACGTCTCTCAATATTTTGCCATAGCTCGCTTCGTTTCCGAGATATTTGCAGATTCAGCTCAACGGAACTGGCCTGACGGACATATTTCGAGATATTTCTTCTTCTTGTTGTTCTTCTTCTGCACAGCTAAACTGGAAGTGGCATTTCCAGCTCGCAATCGTGCAGAGTTATCTCAAAGAAAGGGGCCACGGTGTTTCTGTATCTCTATTATGTTGGTGCGGCTTCGGAACTTTTAAATATCTTGATATATCTCGAGAACTACGCCTCTGATCGAAAAATATCATAGAACATAAAAAGTAGGAAGCTTAATTCTCTACAAAAAAGGTCTCTTAACATTTTGTCATAGCTCGCTTCGTTTCCGAGATATTTGCAGATTTATCTCAAGGGAAGGGGCCTCACGGACATATTTCGAGATATTTCTTCTTCTTGTTGTTCTTCTTCTGCACAGCTAAGCTGGAAGTGGCATTTGCGGCTCGCACTAGTGCACAGTTAGCTCAAAGAAAGGGGCCACGGTGTTTCTGTATCTCTATTATGTTGGTGCGGCTTCGGAACTTTTAAATATCTCGATATATCTCCAAAACTACGCTTCTGATCAAAAAATATCATAGAACATAAATTGTAGGAAACAATTCTCTACAAAAAACGTCTCTCAATATTTTGCCATAGCTCGCTTCGTTTCCGAGATATTTGCAGATTCAGCTCAAAGGAACTGGCCTGACGGACATATTTCGAGATATTTCTTCTTCTTGTTGTTCTTCTTCTGCACAGCTAAGCTGGAAGTGGCATTTGCGGCTCGCGCTAGTGCAGAGTTATCTCAAAGAAAGGGGCCACGGTGTTTCTGTATCTCTATTATGTTGGTGCGGCTTCGGAACTTTTAAATATCTTGATATATCTCGAGAACTACGCATCTGATCAAAAAATATCATAGAACATAAAAAGTAGGAAACCTAATTCTCTACAAAAAAGATCTCTTAACATTTTGCCATAGCTCGCTTCGTTTCCGAGATATTTGCAGATTTATCTCAAGGGAAGGGGCCTGACGGACATATTTCGAGATATTTCTTGTTCTCGTTGTTCTTCTTCTGCACAGCTAAGCTGTAAGTGGCATTTGCGGCTCGCGCTAGTGCAGAGTTATCTCAAAGAAAGGGGCCACGGTGTTTCTGTATCTCTATTATGTTGGTGCGGCTTCGGAACTTTTAAATATCTTGATATATCTCGAGAACTCCGCATCTGATCAAAAAATATCATAGAACATAAAAAGTAGGAAACTTAATTCTCTACAAAAAAGATCTCTTAACATTTTGCCATAGCTCGCTTCGTTTCCGAGATATTTGCAGCTTTATCTCAAGGGAAGGGGCCTGACGGACATATTTCGAGATACTTCTTCTTCTTGTTGTTCTTCTTCTGCACAGCTAAGCTGGAAGTGGCATTTGCAGCTCGCAATAGTGCAGAGTTATCTCAAAGAAAGGGGCCACGGTGTTTCTGTATCTCTATTATGTTGTTGCGGCTTCGGAACTTTTAAATATCTTAATATATCTCGAGAACTACGCATCTGATCAAAAAATATCATAGAACACAAAAAGTAGGAAACTTAATTCTCTACAAAAAAGGTCTCTTAACATTTTGCCATAGCTCGCTTCGTTTCCGAGATATTTGCAGATTTATCTCAAGGGAAGGGGCCTCACGGACATATTTCGAGATATTTCTTCTTCTTGTTGTTCTTCTTCTGCACAGCTAAGCTGGAAGTGGCATTTGCAGCTCGCAATAGTGCACATTTATCTCAAAGAAAGGGGCCACGGTGTTTCTGTATCTCTATTATGTTGGTGCGGCTTCGGAACTTTTAAATATCTCGATATATCTCGAAAACTACGCTTCTGATCAAAAAATATCATAGAACATAAATTGTAGGAAACAATTCTCTACAAAAAACGTCTCTCAATATTTTGCCATAGCTCGCTTCGTTTCCGAGATATTTGCAGATTCAGCTCAAAGGAACTGGCCTGACGGACATATTTCGAGATATTTCTTCTTCTTGTTGTTCTTCTTCTGCACAGCTAAGCTGGAAGTGGCATTTGCGGCTCGCGCTAGTGCAGAGTTATCTCAAAGAAAGGGGCCACGGTGTTTCTGTATCTCTATTATGTTGGTGCGGCTTCGGAACTTTTAAATATCTTGATATATCTCGAGAACTACGCATCTGATCAAAAAATATCATAGAACATAAAAAGTAGGAAACCTAATTCTCTACAAAAAAGATCTCTTAACATTTTGCCATAGCTCGCTTCGTTTCAGAGATATTTGCAGATTCAGCTCAAAGGAACTGGCCTGACGGACATATTTCGAGATATTTCTTCTTCTTGTTGTTCTTCTTCTGCACAGCTAAACTGGAAGTGGCATTTCCAGCTCGCAATCGTGCAGAGTTATCTCAAAGAAAGGGGCCACGGTGTTTCTGTATCTCTATTATGTTGGTGCGGCTTCGGAACTTTTAAATATCTTGATATATCTCGAGAACTACGCCTCTGATCGAAAAATATCATAGAACATAAAAAGTAGGAAGCTTAATTCTCTACAAAAAAGGTCTCTTAACATTTTGTCATAGCTCGCTTCGTTTCCGAGATATTTGCAGATTTATCTCAAGGGAAGGGGCCTCACGGACATATTTCGAGATATTTCTTCTTCTTGTTGTTCTTCTTCTGCACAGCTAAGCTGGAAGTGGCATTTGCAGCTCGCAATAGTGCAGAGATATCTCAAAGAAAGGGGCCACGGTGTTTCTGTATCTCTATTATGTTGGTGCGGCTTCGGAACTTTTAAATATCTTGATATATCTCGAGAACTACGCGTCTGATCAAAAAATATCATAGAACATAAAAAGTAGGAAACATAATTCTGTACAAAAAAGGTCTCCTAACATTTTGCCATAGCTCGCTTCGTTTCCGAGATATTTGCAGATTTATCTCAAGGGAAGGGGCCTGACGGACATATTTCGAGATACTTCTTCTTCTTGTTGTTCTTCTTCTGCACAGCTAAGCTGGAAGTGGCATTTGCGGCTCGCACTAGTGCACAGTTATCTCAAAGAAAGGGGCCACGGTGTTTCTGTATCTCTATTATGTTGGTGCGGCTTCGGAACTTTTAAGTATCTCGATATATCTCGAAAACTACGCTTCTGATCAAAAAATATCATAGAACATAAATTGTAGGAAACATAATTCTCTACAAAAAACGTCTCTTAACATTTTGCCATAGCTCGCTTCGTTTCCGAGATATTTGCAGATTCAGCTCAAAGGAACTGGCCTGACGGACATATTTCGAGATATTTCTTCTTCTTGTTGTTCTTCCTCTGCACAGCTAAGCTGGAAGTGGCATTTGCAGCTCGCAATAGTGCAGAGTTATCTCAAAGAAAGGGGCCACGGTGTTTCTGTATCTCTATTATGTTGGTGGGGCTTCGGAACTTTTAAATATCTTGATATATCTCGAGAACTACGCATCTGATCAAAAAATATCATAGAACATAAAAAGTAGGACACGTAATTCTCTACAAAAAAGGTCGCTTAACATTTTGCCATAGCTCGCTTCGTTTCCGAGATATTTGCATATTTATCTCAAGGGAAGGGGCCTGACGGACATATTTCGAGATATTTCTTCTTCTTGTTGTTCTTCTTCTGCACAGCTAAGCTGGAAGTGGCATTTGCGGCTCGCACTAGTGCAGAGTTATCTCAAAGAAAGGGGCCACGGTGTTTCTGTATCTCTATTATGTTGGTGCGGCTTCGGAACCTTTAAATATCTCGATATATCTCGAAAACTACGCTTCTGATCAAAAAATATCATAGAACATAAAAAGTAGGAAACCTAATTCTCTACAAAAAAGATCTCTTAACATTTTGCCATAGCTCGCTTCGTTTCCGAGATATTTGCAGATTTATCTCAAGGGAAGGGGCCTGACGGACATATTTCGAGATATTTCTTGTTCTCGTTGTTCTTCTTCTGCACAGCTAAGCTGTAAGTGGCATTTGCGGCTCGCGCTAGTGCAGAGTTATCTCAAAGAAAGGGGCCACGGTGTTTCTGTATCTCTATTATGTTGGTGCGGCTTCGGAACTTTTAAATATCTTGATATATCTCGAGAACTACGCATCTGATCAAAAAATATCATAGAACATAAAAAGTAGGAAACTTAATTCTCTACAAAAAAGATCTCTTAACATTTTGCCATAGCTCGCTTCGTTTCCGAGATATTTGCAGATTTATCTCAAGGGAAGGGGCCTGACGGACATATTTCGAGATACTTCTTCTTCTTGTTGTTCTTCTTCTGCACAGCTAAGCTGGAAGTGGCATTTGCAGCTCGCAATAGTGCAGAGTTATCTCAAAGAAAGGGGCCACGGTGTTTCTGTATCTCTATTATGTTGTTGCGGCTTCGGAACTTTTAAATATCTTAATATATCTCGAGAACTACGCATCTGATCAAAAAATATCATAGAACATAAAAAGTAGGAAACTTAATTCTCTACAAAAAAGGTCTCTTAACATTTTGCCATAGCTCGCTTCGTTTCCGAGATATTTGCAGATTCAGCTCAAAGGAACTGGCCTGACGGACATATTTCGAGATATTTCTTCTTCTTGTTGTTCTTCTTCTGCACAGCTAAACTGGAAGTGGCATTTCCAGCTCGCAATCGTGCAGAGTTATCTCAAAGAAAGGGGCCACGGTGTTTCTGTATCTCTATTATGTTGGTGCGGCTTCGGAACTTTTAAATATCTTGATATATCTCGAGAACTACGCCTCTGATCGAAAAATATCATAGAACATAAAAAGTAGGAAGCTTAATTCTCTACAAAAAAGGTCTCTTAACATTTTGTCATAGCTCGCTTGGTTTCCGAGATATTTGCAGATTTATCTCAAGGGAAGGGGCCTCACGGACATATTTCGAGATATTTCTTCTTCTTGTTGTTCTTCTTCTGCACAGCTAAGCTGGAAGTGGCATTTGCAGCTCGCAATAGTGCAGAGATATCTCAAAGAAAGGGGCCACGGTGTTTCTGTATCTCTATTATGTTGGTGCGGCTTCGGAACTTTTAAATATCTTGATATATCTCGAGAACTACGCGTCTGATCAAAAAATATCATAGAACATAAAAAGTAGGAAACATAATTCTGTACAAAAAAGGTCTCCTAACATTTTGCCATAGCTCGCTTCGTTTCCGAGATATTTGCAGATTTATCTCAAGGGAAGGGGCCTGACGGACATATTTCGAGATACTTCTTCTTCTTGTTGTTCTTCTTCTGCACAGCTAAGCTGGAAGTGGCATTTGCGGCTCGCACTAGTGCACAGTTATCTCAAAGAAAGGGGCCACGGTGTTTCTGTATCTCTATTATGTTGGTGCGGCTTCGGAACTTTTAAGTATCTCGATATATCTCGAAAACTACGCTTCTGATCAAAAAATATCATAGAACATAAATTGTAGGAAACATAATTCTCTACAAAAAACGTCTCTTAACATTTTGCCATAGCTCGCTTCGTTTCCGAGATATTTGCAGATTCAGCTCAAAGGAACTGGCCTGACGGACATATTTCGAGATATTTCTTCTTCTTGTTGTTCTTCCTCTGCACAGCTAAGCTGGAAGTGGCATTTGCAGCTCGCAATAGTGCAGAGTTATCTCAAAGAAAGGGGCCACGGTGTTTCTGTATCTCTATTATGTTGGTGGGGCTTCGGAACTTTTAAATATCTTGATATATCTCGAGAACTACGCATCTGATCAAAAAATATCATAGAACATAAAAAGTAGGACACGTAATTCTCTACAAAAAAGGTCGCTTAACATTTTGCCATAGCTCGCTTCGTTTCCGAGATATTTGCATATTTATCTCAAGGGAAGGGGCCTGACGGACATATTTCGAGATATTTCTTCTTCTTGTTGTTCTTCTTCTGCACAGCTAAGCTGGAAGTGGCATTTGCGGCTCGCACTAGTGCAGAGTTATCTCAAAGAAAGGGGCCACGGTGTTTCTGTATCTCTATTATGTTGGTGCGGCTTCGGAACCTTTAAATATCTCGATATATCTCGAAAACTACGCTTCTGATCAAAAAATATCATAGAACATAAAAAGTAGGAAACCTAATTCTCTACAAAAAAGATCTCTTAACATTTTGCCATAGCTCGCTTCGTTTCCGAGATATTTGCAGATTTATCTCAAGGGAAGGGGCCTGACGGACATATTTCGAGATATTTCTTGTTCTCGTTGTTCTTCTTCTGCACAGCTAAGCTGTAAGTGGCATTTGCGGCTCGCGCTAGTGCAGAGTTATCTCAAAGAAAGGGGCCACGGTGTTTCTGTATCTCTATTATGTTGGTGCGGCTTCGGAACTTTTAAATATCTTGATATATCTCGAGAACTACGCATCTGATCAAAAAATATCATAGAACATAAAAAGTAGGAAACTTAATTCTCTACAAAAAAGATCTCTTAACATTTTGCCATAGCTCGCTTCGTTTCCGAGATATTTGCAGATTTATCTCAAGGGAAGGGGCCTGACGGACATATTTCGAGATACTTCTTCTTCTTGTTGTTCTTCTTCTGCACAGCTAAGCTGGAAGTGGCATTTGCAGCTCGCAATAGTGCAGAGTTATCTCAAAGAAAGGGGCCACGGTGTTTCTGTATCTCTATTATGTTGTTGCGGCTTCGGAACTTTTAAATATCTTAATATATCTCGAGAACTACGCATCTGATCAAAAAATATCATAGAACATAAAAAGTAGGAAACTTAATTCTCTACAAAAAAGGTCTCTTAACATTTTGCCACAGCTCGCTTCGTTTCCGAGATATTTGCAGATTCAGCTCAAAGGAACTGGCCTGACGGACATATTTCGAGATATTTCTTCTTCTTGTTGTTCTTCTTCTGCACAGCTAAACTGGAAGTGGCATTTCCAGCTCGCAATCGTGCAGAGTTATCTCAAAGAAAGGGGCCACGGTGTTTCTGTATCTCTATTATGTTGGTGCGGCTTCGGAACTTTTAAATATCTTGATATATCTCGAGAACTACGCCTCTGATCGAAAAATATCATAGAACATAAAAAGTAGGAAGCTTAATTCTCTACAAAAAAGGTCTCTTAACATTTTGTCATAGCTCGCTTGGTTTCCGAGATATTTGCAGATTTATCTCAAGGGAAGGGGCCTCACGGACATATTTCGAGATATTTCTTCTTCTTGTTGTTCTTCTTCTGCACAGCTAAGCTGGAAGTGGCATTTGCAGCTCGCAATAGTGCAGAGATATCTCAAAGAAAGCGGCCACGGTGTTTCTGTATCTCTATTATGTTGGTGCGGCTTCGGAACTTTTAAATATCTTGATATATCTCGAGAACTACGCGTCTGATCAAAAAATATCATAGAACATAAAAAGTAGGAAACATAATTCTGTACAAAAAAGATCTCCTAACATTTTGCCATAGCTCGCTTCGTTTCCGAGATATTTGCAGATTTATCTCAAGGGAAGGGGCCTGACGGACATATTTCGAGATATTTCTTCTTCTTGTTGTTCTTCTTCTGCACAGCTAAGCTGGAAGTGGCATTTGCGGCTCGCACTAGTGCACAGTTATCTCAAAGAAAGGGGCCACGGTGTTTCTGTATCTCTATTATGTTGGTGCGGCTTCGGAACTTTTAAGTATCTCGATATATCTCGAAAACTACGCTTCTGATCAAAAAATATCATAGAACATAAATTGTAGGAAACATAATTCTCTACAAAAAACCTCTCTTAACATTTTGCCATAGCTCGCTTCGTTTCCGAGATATTTGCAGATTCAGCTCAAAGGAACTGGCCTGACGGACATATTTCGAGATATTTCTTCTTCTTGTTGTTCTTCCTCTGCACAGCTAAGCTGGAAGTGGCATTTGCAGCTCGCAATAGTGCAGAGTTATCTCAAAGAAAGGGGCCACGGTGTTTCTGTATCTCTATTATGTTGGTGGGGCTTCGGAACTTTTAAATATCTTGATATATCTCGAGAACTACGCATCTGATCAAAAAATATCATAGAACATAAAAAGTAGGACACGTAATTCTCTACAAAAAAGGTCGCTTAACATTTTGCCATAGCTCGCTTCGTTTCCGAGATATTTGCATATTTATCTCAAGGGAAGGGGCCTGACGGACATATTTCGAGATATTTCTTCTTCTTGTTGTTCTTCTTCTGCACAGCTAAGCTGGAAGTGGCATTTGCGGCTCGCACTAGTGCAGAGTTATCTCAAAGAAAGGGGCCACGGTGTTTCTGTATCTCTATTATGTTGGTGCGGCTTCGGAACCTTTAAATATCTCGATATATCTCGAAAACTACGCTTCTGATCAAAAAATATCATAGAACATAAATTGTAGGAAACATAATTCTCTACAAAAAAGGTCTCTTAACATTTTGCCATAGCTCGCTTCGTTTCCGAGATATTTGCAGATATATCTCAAGGGAAGGGGCCTGACGGACATATTTCGAGATATTTCTTCTTCTTGTTGTTCTTCTTCTGCACAGCTAAACTGGAAGTGGCATTTCCAGCTCGCAATCGTGCAGAGTTATCTCAAAGAAAGGGGCCACGGTGTTTCTGTATCTCTATTATGTTGGTGCGGCTTCGGAACTTTTAAATATCTTGATATATCTCGAGAACTACGCCTCTGATCGAAAAATATCATAGAACATAAAAGGTAGGAAACTTAATTCTCTACAAAAAAGGTCTCTTAACATTTTGCCATAGCTCGCTTCGTTTCCGAGATATTTGCAGATTTATTTCAAGGGAAGGGGCCTGACGGACATATTTCGAGATATTTCTTCTTCTTGTTGTTCTTCTTCTGCACAGCTAAGCTGGAAGTGGCATTTGCAGCTCGCACTAGTGCAGAGTTGTCTCAAAGAAAGGGGCCACGGTGTTTCTGTATCTCTATTATGTTGGTGCGGCTTCGGAACTTTTAAATATCTCGATATATCTCGAAAACTACGCTTCTGATCAAAAAATATCATAGAACATAAATTGTAGGAAACATAATTCTCTACAAAAAAGGTCTCTTAACATTTTGCCATAGCTCGCTTCGTTTCCGAGATATTTGCAGATATATTTCAAGGGAAGGGGCCTGACGGACATATTTCGAGATATTTCTTCTTCTTGTTGTTCTTCTTCTGCACAGCTAAGCTGGAAGTGGCATTTGCAGCTCGCACTAGTGCAGAGTTATCTCAAAGAAAGGGGCCACGGTGTTTCTGTATCTCTATTATGTTGGTGCGGCTTCGGAACTTTTAAATATCTCGATATATCTCGAAAACTACGCTTCTGATCAAAAAATATCATAGAACATAAATTGTAGGAAACAATTCTCTACAAAAAACGTCTCTCAATATTTTGCCATAGCTCGCTTCGTTTCCGAGATATTTGCAGATTCAGCTCAAAGGAACTGGCCTGACGGACATATTTCGAGATATTTCTTCTTCTTGTTGTTCTTCTTCTGCACAGCTAAACTGGAAGTGGCATTTCCAGCTCGCAATCGTGCAGAGTTATCTCAAAGAAAGGGGCCACGGTGTTTCTGTATCTCTATTATGTTGGTGCGGCTTCGGAACTTTTAAATATCTTGATATATCTCGAGAACTACGCCTCTGATCGAAAAATATCATAGAACATAAAAAGTAGGAAGCTTAATTCTCTACAAAAAAGGTCTCTTAACATTTTGTCATAGCTCGCTTCGTTTCCGAGATATTTGCAGATTTATCTCAAGGGAAGGGGCCTCACGGACATATTTCGAGATATTTCTTCTTCTTGTTGTTCTTCTTCTGCACAGCTAAGCTGGAAGTGGCATTTGCAGCTCGCAATAGTGCAGAGATATCTCAAAGAAAGGGGCCACGGTGTTCCTGTATCTCTATTATGTTGGTGCGGCTTCGGAACTTTTAAATATCTTGATATATCTCGAGAACTACGCGTCTGATCAAAAAATATCATAGAACATAAAAAGTAGGAAACATAATTCTGTACAAAAAAGGTCTCCTAACATTTTGCCATAGCTCGCTTCGTTTCCGAGATATTTGCAGATTTATCTCAAGGGAAGGGGCCTGACGGACATATTTCGAGATATTTCTTCTTCTTGTTGTTCTTCTTCTGCACAGCTAAGCTGGAAGTGGCATTTGCGGCTCGCACTAGTGCAGAGTTATCCCAAAGAAAGGGGCCACGGTGTTTCTGTATCTCTATTATGTTGGTGCGGCTTCGGAACTTTTACATATCTCGATATATCTCGAAAACTACGCTTCTGATCAAAAAATATCATAGAACATAAAAAGTAGGAAACTTAATTCTCTACACAAAAGGTCTCTTAACATTTTGCCATAGCTCGCTTCGTTTCCGAGATATTTGCAGATTTATTTCAAGGGAAGGGGCCTGACGGACATATTTCGAGATATTTCTTCTTCTTGTTGTTCTTCTTCTGCACAGCTAAGCTGGAAGTGGCATTTGCAGCTCGCACTAGTGCAGAGTTATCTCAAAGAAAGGGGCCACGGTGTTTCTGTATCTCTATTATGTTGGTGCGGCTTCGGAACTTTTAAATATCTCGATATATCTCGAAAACTACGCTTCTGATCAAAAAATATCATAGAGCATAAATTGTAGGAAACATAATTCTCTACAAAAAAGGTCTCTTAACATTTTGCCATAGCTCGCTTCGTTTCCGCGATATTTGCAGATATATCTCAAGGGAAGGGGCCTGACGGACATATTTCGAGATATTTCTTCTTCTTGTTGTTCTTCTTCTGCACAGCTAAGCTGGAAGTGGCATTTACAGCTCGCAATAGTGCAGAGTTATCTCAAAGAAAGGGGCCACGGTGTTTCTGTATCTCTATTATGTTGGTGCGGCTTCGGAACTTTTAAATATCTTGATATATCTCGAGAACTACGCATCTGATCAAAAAATATCATAGAACATAAAAAGTAGGAAACCTAATTTTCTACAAAAAAGGTCGCTTAACATTTTGCCATAGCTCGCTTTGTTTCCGAGATATTTGCAGATTTATCTCAAGGGAAGGCGCCTGACGGACATATTTCGAGATATTTCTTCTTCTTGTTGTTCTTCTTCTGCACAGCTAAGCTGGAAGTGGCATTAGCGGCTCGCACTAGTGCAGAGTTATCTCAAAGAAAGGGGCCACGGTGTTTCTGTATCCCTATTATGTTGGTGCGGCTTCGGAACTTTTAAATATCTCGATATATCTCGAAAACTACGCTTCTGATCAAAAAATATCATAGAACATAAATTGTAGGAAACATAATTCTCTACAAAAAACGTCTCTTAACATTTTGCCATATCTCGCTTCGTTTCCGAGATATTTGCATATTTATCTCAAGGGAAGGGGCCTGACGGACATATTTCGAGATATTTCTTCTTCTTGTTGTTCTTCTTCTGCACAGCTAAGCTGGAAGTGGCATTTGCGGCTCGCACTAGTGCAGAGTTATCTCAAAGAAAGGGGCCACGGTGTTTCTGTATCTCTATTATGTTGGGGCGGCTTCGGAACCTTTAAATATCTCGATATATCTCGAAAACTACGCTTCTGATCAAAAAATATCATAGAACATAAATTGTAGGAAACATAATTCTCTACAAAAAAGGTCTCTTAACATTTTGCCATAGCTCGCTTCGTTTCCGAGATATTTGCAGATTCAGCTCAAAGGAACTGGCCTGACGGACATATTTCGAGATATTTCTTCTTCTTGTTGTTCTTCTTCTGCACAGCTAAACTGGAAGTGGCATTTCCAGCTCGCAATCGTACAGAGTTATCTCAAAGAAAGGGGCCACGGTGTTTCTGTATCTGTATTATGTTGGTGCGGCTTCGGAACTTTTAAATATCTTGATATATCTCGAGAACTACGCCTCTGATCGAAAAATATCATAGAACATAAAAAGTAGGAAACTTAATTCTCTACAAAAAAGGTCTCTTAACATTTTGCCATAGCTCGCTTCGTTTCCGAGATATTTGCAGATTTATTTCAAGGGAAGGGGACTGACGGACATATTTCGAGATATTTCTTCTTCTTGTTGTTCTTCTTCTGCACAGCTAAGCTGGAAGTGGCATTTGCAGCTCGCACTAGTGCAGAGTTATCTCAAAGAAAGGGGCCACGGTGTTTCTGTATCTCTATTATGTTGGTGCGGCTTCGGAACTTTTAAATATCTTGATATATCTCGAGAACTACGCATCTGATCAAAAAATATCATAGAACATAAAAAGTAGGAAACCTAATTTTCTACAAAAAAGGTCGCTTAACATTTTGCCATAGCTCGCTTTGTTTCCGAGATATTTGCAGATTTATCTCAAGGGAAGGCGCCTGACGGACATATTTCGAGATATTTCTTCTTCTTGTTGTTCTTCTTCTGCACAGCTAAGCTGGAAGTGGCATTAGCGGCTCGCACTAGTGCAGAGTTATCTCAAAGAAAGGGGCCACGGTGTTTCTGTATCCCTATTATGTTGGTGCGGCTTCGGAACTTTTAAATATCTCGATATATCTCGAAAACTACGCTTCTGATCAAAAAATATCATAGAACATAAATTGTAGGAAACATAATTCTCTACAAAAAACGTCTCTTAACATTTTGCCATAGCTCGCTTCGTTTCCGAGATATTTGCAGATTCAGCTCAAAGGAACTGGCCTGACGGACATATTTCGAGATATTTCTTCTTCTTGTTGTTCTTCTTCTGCACAGCTAAACTGGAAGTGGCATTTCCAGCTCGCAATCGTGCAGAGTTATCTCAAAGAAAGGGGCCACGGTGTTTCTGCATCTCTATTATGTTGGTGCGGCTTCGGAACTATTAAATATCTTGATATATCTCGAGAACTACGCCTCTGATCGAAAAATATCATAGAACATAAAAAGTAGGAAACTTAATTCTCTACAAAAAAGGTCTCTCAACATTTTGCCATAGCTCGCTTCGTTTCCGAAATATTTGCAGATTTATCTCAAGGGAAGGGGCCTGACGGACATATTTCGAGATATTTCTTCTTCTTGTTGTTCTTCCTCTGCACAGCTAAGCTGGAAGTGGCATTTGCAGCTCGCAATAGTGCAGAGTTATCTCAAAGAAAGGGGCCACGGTGTTTCTGTATCTCTATTATGTTGGTGCGGCTTCGGAACTTTTAAATATCTTGATATATCTCGAGAACTACGCCTCTGATCAAAAAATATCATAGAACGTAGATTGTAGGAAACATTATTCTCTACAAAAAAGGTCTCTTAACATTTTGCCATAGCTCGCTTCGTTTCCGAGATATTTGCAGATTTATCTCAAGGGAAGGGTCCTGATGGACATATTTCGAGATATTTCTTCTTCTTGTTGTTCTTCTTCTGCACAGCTAAACTGGAAGTGGCATTTCCAGCTCGCAATCGTGCAGAGTTATCTCAAAGAACGGGGCCACGGTGTTTCTGTATCTCTATTATGTTGGTGCGGCTTCGGAACTTTTAAATATCTTGATATATCTCGAGAACTACGCCTCTGATCGAAGAATATCATAGAACGTAAAAAGTAGGAAACTTAATTCTCTACAAAAAAGGTCTCTTAACATTTTGCCATAGCTCGCTTCGTTTCCGAGATATTTGCAGATTTATCTCAAGGGAAGGGGCCTGACGGACATATTTCGAGATATTTCTTCTTCTCGTTGTTCTTCTTCTGCACAGCTAAGCTGTAAGTGGCATTTGCGGCTCGCACTAGTGCAGAGTTATCTCAAAGAAAGGGGCCACGGTGTTTCTGTATCTCTATTATGTTGGTGCGGCTTCGGAACTTTTAAATATCTTGATATATCTCGAAAACTACGCTTCTGATCAAAAAATATCATAGAACATAAATTGTAGGAAACATAACTCTCTACAAAAAAGGTCTCTTAACATTTTGCCATAGCTCTCTTCGTTTCCGAGATATTTGCAGATTTATCTCAAGGGAAGGGGCCTGACGGACATATTTCGAGATACTTCTTCTTCTTGTTGTTCTTCTTCTGCACAGCTAAGCTGGAAGTGGCATTTGCAGCTCGCAATAGTGCAGAGTTATCTCAAAGAAAGGGGCCACGGTGTTTCTGTATCTCTATTATGTTGGTGCGGCTTCGGAACTTTTAAATATCTTGATATATCTCGAGAACTACGCATCTGATCAAAAAATATCATAGAACATAAAAAGTAGGAAACCTAATTCTCTACAAAAAAGGTCTCTTAAGATTTTGCCATAGCTCGCTTCGTTTCCGAGATATTTGCAGATTTATCTCAAGGGAAGGGGCCTGACGGACATATTTCGAGATATTTCTTCTTCTTGTTGTTCTTCTTCTGCACAGCTAAGCTGGAAGTGGCATTTGCGGCTCGCACTAGTGCAGAGTTATCTCAAAGAAAGGGGCCGCGGTGTTTCTGTATCTCTATTATGTTGGTGCGGCTTCGGAACTTTTAAATATCTTGATATATCTCGAGAACTACGCATCTGATCAAAAAATATCATAGAACATAAAAAGTAGGAAACTTAATTCTCTACAAAAAAGGTCTCTTAACATTTTGCCATAGCTCTCTTCGTTTCCGAGATATTTGCAGATTTATCTCTAGGGAAGGGGCCTGACGGACATATTTCGAGATACTTCTTCTTCTTGTTGTTCTTCTTCTGCACAGCTAAGCTGGAAGTGGCATTTGCAGCTCGCAATAGTGCAGAGTTATCTCAAAGAAAGGGGCCACGGTGTTTCTGTATCTCTATTATGTTGGTGCGGTTGCGGAACTTTTAAATATCTTAATATATCTCGAGAACTACGCATCTGATCAAAAAATATCATAGAACATAAAAAGTAGGAAACTTAATTCTCTACAAAAAAGGTCTCTTAACATTTTGCCATAGCTCGCTTCGTTTCCGAGATATTTGCCGATTTATCTCAAGGGAAGGGGCCTAACGGACATATTTCGAGATATTTCTTCTTCTTGTTGTTCTTCCTCTGCACAGCTAAGCTGGAAGTGGCATTTGCAGCTCGCAATAGTGCAGAGTTATTTCAAAGAAAGGGGCCACGGTGTTTCTGTATCTCTATTATGTTGGTGCGGCTTCGGAACTTTTAAATATCTTGATATATCTCGAGAACTACGCATCTGATCAAAAAATATCATAGAACATAAATTGTAGGAAACATAATTCTCTACAAAAAACGTCTCTTAACATTTTGCCATAGCTCGCTTCGTTTCCGAGATATTTGCAGATTCAGCTCAAAGGAACTGGCCTGACGGACATATTTCGAGATATTTCTTCTTCTTGTTGTTCTTCCTCTGCACAGCTAAGCTGGAAGTGGCATTTGCAGCTCGCAATAGTGCAGAGTTATCTCAAAGAAAGGGGCCACGGTGTTTCTGTATCTCTATTATGTTGGTGCGGCTTCGGAACTTTTAAATATCTTGATATATCTCGAGAACTACGCATCTGATCAAAAAATATCATAGAACATAAATTGTAGGAAACATAATTCTCTACAAAAAAGGTATCTTAACATTTTGCCATAGCTCGCTTCGTTTCCGAGATATTTGCAGATATATCTCAAGGGAAGGGGCCTGCCGGACATATTTCGAGATATTTCTTCTTCTTGTTGTTCTTCTTCTGCACAGCTAAGCTGGAAGTGGCATTTACAGCTCGCAATACTGCAGAGTTATCTCAAAGAAAGGGGCCACGGTGTTTCTGTATCTCTATTATGTTGGTGCTGCTTCGGAACTTTTAAATATCTTGATATATCTCGAGAACTACGCATCTGATCAAAAAATATCGTAGAACATGAAAAGTAGGAACCTTAATTCTCTACAAAAAAGGTCTCTTAACATTTTGCCATAGCTCTCTTCGTTTCCGAGATATTTGCAGATTTATCTCAAGGGAAGGGGCCTGACGGACATATTTCGAGATATTTCTTCTTCTTGTTGTTCTTCTTCTGCACAGCTAAGCTGGAAGTGGCATTTGCAGCTCGCAATAGTGCAGAGTTATCTCAAAGAAAGGGGCCGCGGTGTTTCTGTATCTCTATTATGTTGGTGCGGCTTCGGAACTTTTAAATATCTTGATATATCTCGAGAACTACGCATCTGATCAAAAAATATCATAGAACATAAAAAGTAGGAAACTTAATTCTCTACAAAAAAGGTCTCTTAACATTTTGCCATAGCTCTCTTCGTTTCCGAGATATTTGCAGATTTATCTCTAGGGAAGGGGCCTGACGGACATATTTCGAGATACTTCTTCTTCTTGTTGTTCTTCTTCTGCACAGCTAAGCTGGAAGTGGCATCTGCAGCACGCAATAGTGCAGAGTTATCTCAAAGAAAGGGGCCACGGTGTTTCTGTATCTCTATTATGTTGGTGCGGTTGCGGAACTTTTAAATATCTTAATATATCTCGAGAACTACGCATCTGATCAAAAAATATCATAGAACATAAAAAGTAGGAAACTTAATTCTCTACAAAAAAGGTCTCTTAACATTTTGCCATAGCTCGCTTCGTTTCCGAGATATTTGCCGATTTATCTCAAGGGAAGGGGCCTAACGGACATATTTCGAGATATTTCTTCTTCTTGTTGTTCTTCCTCTGCACAGCTAAGCTGGAAGTGGCATTTGCAGCTCGCAATAGTGCAGAGTTATCTCAAAGAAAGGGGCCACGGTGTTTCTGTATCTCTATTATGTTGGTGCGGCTTCGGAACTTTTAAATATCTTGATATATCTCGAGAACTACGCATCTGATCAAAAAATATCATAGAACATAAATTGTAGGAAACATAATTCTCTACAAAAAACGTCTCTTAACATTTTGCCATAGCTCGCTTCGTTTCCGAGATATTTGCAGATTCAGCTCAAAGGAACTGGCCTGACGGACATATTTCGAGATATTTCTTCTTCTTGTTGTTCTTCCTCTGCACAGCTAAGCTGGAAGTGGCATTTGCAGCTCGCAATAGTGCAGAGTTATCTCAAAGAAAGGGGCCACGGTGTTTCTGTATCTCTATTATGTTGGTGGGGCTTCGGAACTTTTAAATATCTTGATATATCTCGAGAACTACGCATCTGATCAAAAAATATCATAGAACATAAAAAGTAGGACACTTAATTCTCTACAAAAAAGGTCGCTTAACATTTTGCCATAGCTCGCTTCGTTTCCGAGATATTTGCAGATATATCTCAAGGGCAGGGGCCTGACGGACATATTTCGAGATATTTCTTCTTCTTGTTGTTCTTCTTCTGCACAGCTAAGCTGGAAGTGGCATTTGCGGCTCGCACTAGTGCACAGTTATCTCAAAGAAAGGGGCCACGGTGTTTCTGTATCTCTATTATGTTGGTGCGGCTTCGGAACTTTTAAGTATCTCGATATATCTCGAAAACTACGCTTCGGATCAAAAAATATCATAGAACATAAATTGTAGGAAACATAATTCTCTACAAAAAACGTCTCTTAACATTTTGCCATAGCTCGCTTCGTTTCCGAGATATTTGCAGATTCAGCTCAAAGGAACTGGCCTGACGGACATATTTCGAGATATTTCTTCTTCTTGTTGTTCTTCCTCTGCACAGCTAAGCTGGAAGTGGCATTTGCAGCTCGCAATAGTGCAGAGTTATCTCAAAGAAAGGGGCCACGGTGTTTCTGTATCTCTATTATGTTGGTGGGGCTTCGGAACTTTTAAATATCTTGATATATCTCGAGAACTACGCATCTGATCAAAAAATATCATAGAACATAAAAAGTAGGACACTTAATTCTCTACAAAAAAGGTCGCTTAACATTTTGCCATAGCTCGCTTCGTTTCCGAGATATTTGCATATTTATCTCAAGGGAAGGGGCCTGACGGACATATTTCGAGATATTTCTTCTTCTTGTTGTTCTTCTTCCGCACAGCTAAGCTGGAAGTGGCATTTGCGGCTCGCACTAGTGCAGAGTTATCTCAAAGAAAGGGGCCACGGTGTTTCTGTATCTCTATTATGTTGGTGCGGCTTCGGAACTTTTAAATATCTCGATATATCTCGAAAACTACGCTTCTGATCAAAAAATATCATAGAACATAAATTGTAGGAAACATAATTCTCTACAAAAAACGTCTCTTAACATTTTGCCATAGCTCGCTTCGTTTCCGAGATATTTGCAGATTTATCTCAAGGGAAGGGGCCTGACGGACATATTTCGAGATATTTCTTCTTCTTGTTGTTCTTCTTCTGCACAGCTGAGCTGGAAGTGGCATTTGCAGGTCGCAATAGTGCAGAGTTATCTCAAAGAAAGCGGCCACGGTGTTTCTGTATCTCTATTATGTTTGTGCGGCTTCGGAACTTTTAAATATCTCGATATATCTCGAAAACTACGCTTCTGATCAAAAAATATCATAGAACATAAATTGTAGGAAACATAATTCTCTACAAAAAACGTCTCTTAACATTTTGCCATAGCTCGCTTCGTTTCCGAGATATTTGCAGATTCAGCTCAAAGGAACTGGCCTGACGGACATATTTCGAGATATTTCTTCTTCTTGTTGTTCTTCCTCTGCACAGCTAAGCTGGAAGTGGCATTTGCAGCTCGCAATAGTGCAGAGTTATCTCAAAGAAAGGGGCCACGGTGTTTCTGTATCTCTATTATGTTGGTGCGGCTTCGGAACTTTTAAATATCTTGATATATCTCGAAAACTACGCTTCTGATCAAAAAATATCATAGAACATAAATTGTAGGAAACATAATTCACTACAAAAAAGGTATCTTAACATTTTGCCATAGCTCGCTTCGTTTCCGAGATATTTGCAGATATATCTCAAGGGAAGGGGCCTGCCGGACATATTTCGAGATATTTCTTCTTCTTGTTGTTCTTCTTCTGCACAGCTAAGCTGGAAGTGGCATTTACAGCTCGCAATACTGCAGAGTTATCTCAAAGAAAGGGGCCACGGTGTTTCTGTATCTCTATTATGTTGGTGCTGCTTCGGAACTTTTAAATATCTTGATATATCTCGAGAACTACGCATCTGATCAAAAAATATCGTAGAACATGAAAAGTAGGAACCTTAATTCTCTACAAAAAAGGTCTCTTAACATTTTGCCATAGCTCTCTTCGTTTCCGAGATATTTGCAGATTTATCTCAAGGGAAGGGGCCTGACGGACATATTTCGAGATATTTCTTCTTCTTGTTGTTCTTCTTCTGCACAGCTAAGCTGGAAGTGGCATTTGCAGCTCGCAATAGTGCAGAGTTATCTCAAAGAAAGGGGCCACGGTGTTTCTGTATCTCTATTATGTTGGTGCGGCTTCGGAACTTTTAAATATCTTGATATATCTCGAGAACCACGCATCTGATCAAAAAATATCATAGAACATAAAAAGTAGGAAACTTAATTCTCTACAAAAAAGGTCTCTTAACATTTTGCCATAGCTCGCTTCGTTTCCGAGATATTTGCAGATTTATCTCAAGGGAAGGGTCCTGATGGACATATTTCGAGATATTTCTTCTTCTTGTTGTTCTTCTTCTGCACAGCTAAACTGGAAGTGGCATTTCCAGCTCGCAATCGTGCAGAGTTATCTCAAAGAAAGGGGCCACGGTGTTTCTGTATCTCTATTATGTTGGTGCGGCTTCGGAACTTTTAAATATCTCGATATATCTCGAAAACTACGCTTCTGATCAAAAAATATCATAGAACATAAATTGTAGGAAACATAATTCTCTACAAAAAACGTCTCTTAACATTTTGCCATAGCTCGCTTCGTTTCCGAGATATTTGCAGATTTATCTCAAGGGAAGGGGCCTGACGGACATATTTCGAGATATTTCTTCTTCTTGTTGTTCTTCTTCTGCACAGCTAAGCTGGAAGTGGCATTTGCGGCTCGCACTAGTGCAGAGTTATCTCAAAGAAAGGAGCCACGGTGTTTCTGTATCTCTATTATGTTGGTGCGGCTTCGGAACTTTTAAATATCTCGATATATCTCGAAAACTACGCTTCTGATCAAAAAATATCATAGAACATAAATTGTAGGAAACATAATTCACTACAAAAAACGTCTCTTAACATTTTGCCATAGCTCGCTTCGTTTCCGAGATATTTGCAGATTCAGCTCAAAGGAACGGGCCTGACGGACATATTTCGAGATACTTCTTCTTCTTGTTGTTCTTCCTCTGCACAGCTAAGCTGGAAGTGGCATTTGCAGCTCGCAATAGTGCAGAGTTATCTCAAAGAAAGGGGCCACGGTGTTTCTGTATCTCTATTATGTTGGTGCGGCTTCGGAACTTTTAAATATCTAGATATATCTCGAGAACTACGCATCTGATCAAAAAATATCATAGAACATAAAAAGTAGGAAACTTAATTCTCTACAAAAAAGGTCTCATAACATTTTGCCATAGCTCGCTTCGTTCCCGAGATATTTGCAGATTTATCTCAAGGGAAGGGGCCTGACGGACATATTTCGAGATATTTCTTCTTCTTGTTGTTCTTCTTCTGCACAGCTACGCTGGAAGTGGCATTTGCGGCTCGCACTAGTGCAGAGTTATCTCAAAGAAAGGGGCCACGGTGTTTCTGTATCTCTATTATGTTGGTGCGGCTTCGGAACTTTTAAATATCTTGATATATCTCGAGAACTACGCCTCTGATCGAAAAATATCATAGAACATAAAAAGGAGGAAACTTAATTCTCTACAAAAAAGGTCTCTTAACATTTCGCCATAGCTCGCTTCGTTTCCGAGATATTTGCAGATTTATCTCAAGGGAAGGGGCCTGTCGGACATATTTCGAGATATTTCTCCTTCTTGTTGTTCTTCTTCTGCACAGCTAAGCTGGAAGTGGCATTTGCGGCTCGCACTAGTGCAGAGTTATCTCAAAGAAAGGGGCCACGGTGTTTCTGTATCTCTATTATGTTGGTGCGGCTTCGGAACTTTTAAATATCTCGATATATCTCGAAAACTACGCTTCTGATCAAAAAATATCATAGAACATAAATTGTAGGAAACATAATTCTCTACAAAAAACGTCTCTTAACATTTTGCCATAGCTCGCTTCGTTTCCGAGATATTTGCAGATATATCTCAAGGGAAGGGGCCTGACGGACATATTTCGAGATATTTCTTCTTCTTGTTGTTCTTCCTCTGCACAGCTAAGCTGGAAGTGGCATTTGCAGCTCGCAATAGTGCAGAGTTATCTCAAAGAAAGGGGCCACGGTGTTTCTGTATCTCTATTATGTTGGTGCGGCTTCGGAACTTTTAAATATCTTGATATATCTCGAGAACCACGCATCTGATCAAAAAATATCATAGAACATAAAAAGTAGGAAACTTAATTCTCTACAAAAACGGTCTCTTAACATTTTGCCATAGCTCGCTTCGTTTCCGAGATATTTGCAGATTTATCTCAAGGGAAGGGGCCTGACGGACATATTTCGAGATATTTCTTCTTCTTGTTGTTCTTCTTCTGCACAGCTGAGCTGGAAGTGGCATTTGCAGGTCGCAATAGTGCAGAGTTATCTCAAAGAAAGGGGCCACGGTGTTTCTGTATCTCTATTATGTTGGTGCGGCTTCGGAACTTTTAAATATCTCGATATATCTCGAAAACTACGCTTCTGATCAAAAAATATCATAGAACATAAATTGTAGGAAACATAATTCTCTACAAAAAACGTCTCTTAACATTTTGCCATAGCTCGCTTCGTTTCCGAGATATTTGCAGATTCAGCTCAAAGGAACTGGCCTGACGGACATATTTCGAGATATTTCTTCTTCTTGTTGTTCTTCCTCTGCACAGCTAAGCTGGAAGTGGCATTTGCAGCTCGCAATAGTGCAGAGTTATCTCAAAGAAAGGGGCCACGGTGTTTCTGTATCTCTATTATGTTGGTGCGGCTTCGGAACTTTTAAATATCTTGATATATCTCGAGAACTACGCATCTGATCAAAAAATATCATAGAACATAAATTGTAGGAAACATAATTCTCTACAAAAAAGGTATCTTAACATTTTGCCATAGCTCGCTTCGTTTCCGAGATATTTGCAGATATATCTCAAGGGAAGGGGCCTGCCGGACATATTTCGAGATATTTCTTCTTCTTGTTGTTCTTCTTCTGCACAGCTAAGCTGGAAGTGGCATTTACAGCTCGCAATACTGCAGAGTTATCTCAAAGAAAGGGGCCACGGTGTTTCTGTATCTCTATTATGTTGGTGCTGCTTCGGAACTTTTAAATATCTTGATATATCTCGAGAACTACGCATCTGATCAAAAAATATCGTAGAACATGAAAAGTAGGAACCTTAATTCTCTACAAAAAAGGTCTCTTAACATTTTGCCATAGCTCTCTTCGTTTCCGAGATATTTGCAGATTTATCTCAAGGGAAGGGGCCTGACGGACATATTTCGAGATATTTCTTCTTCTTGTTGTTCTTCTTCTGCACAGCTACGCTGGAAGTGGCATTTGCGGCTCGCACTAGTGCAGAGTTATCTCAAAGAAAGGGGCCACGGTGTTTCTGTATCTCTATTATGTTGGTGCGGCTTCGGAACTTTTAAATATCTTGATATATCTCGAGAACTACGCCTCTGATCGAAAAATATCATAGAACATAAAAAGGAGGAAACTTAATTCTCTACAAAAAAGGTCTCTTAACATTTCGCCATAGCTCGCTTCGTTTCCGAGATATTTGCAGATTTATCTCAAGGGAAGGGGCCTGTCGGACATATTTCGAGATATTTCTCCTTCTTGTTGTTCTTCTTCTGCACAGCTAAGCTGGAAGTGGCATTTGCGGCTCGCACTAGTGCAGAGTTATCTCAAAGAAAGGGGCCACGGTGTTTCTGTATCTCTATTATGTTGGTGCGGCTTCGGAACTTTTAAATATCTCGATATATCTCGAAAACTACGCTTCTGATCAAAAAATATCATAGAACATAAATTGTAGGAAACATAATTCTCTACAAAAAACGTCTCTTAACATTTTGCCATAGCTCGCTTCGTTTCCGAGATATTTGCAGATATATCTCAAGGGAAGGGGCCTGACGGACATATTTCGAGATATTTCTTCTTCTTGTTGTTCTTCCTCTGCACAGCTAAGCTGGAAGTGGCATTTGCAGCTCGCAATAGTGCAGAGTTATCTCAAAGAAAGGGGCCACGGTGTTTCTGTATCTCTATTATGTTGGTGCGGCTTCGGAACTTTTAAATATCTTGATATATCTCGAGAACCACGCATCTGATCAAAAAATATCATAGAACATAAAAAGTAGGAAACTTAATTCTCTACAAAAACGGTCTCTTAACATTTTGCCATAGCTCGCTTCGTTTCCGAGATATTTGCAGATTTATCTCAAGGGAAGGGGCCTGACGGACATATTTCGAGATATTTCTTCTTCTTGTTGTTCTTCTTCTGCACAGCTGAGCTGGAAGTGGCATTTGCAGGTCGCAATAGTGCAGAGTTATCTCAAAGAAAGGGGCCACGGTGTTTCTGTATCTCTATTATGTTGGTGCGGCTTCGGAACTTTTAAATATCTCGATATATCTCGAAAACTACGCTTCTGATCAAAAAATATCATAGAACATAAATTGTAGGAAACATAATTCTCTACAAAAAACGTCTCTTAACATTTTGCCATAGCTCGCTTCGTTTCCGAGATATTTGCAGATTCAGCTCAAAGGAACTGGCCTGACGGACATATTTCGAGATATTTCTTCTTCTTGTTGTTCTTCCTCTGCACAGCTAAGCTGGAAGTGGCATTTGCAGCTCGCAATAGTGCAGAGTTATCTCAAAGAAAGGGGCCACGGTGTTTCTGTATCTCTATTATGTTGGTGCGGCTTCGGAACTTTTAAATATCTTGATATATCTCGAGAACTACGCATCTGATCAAAAAATATCATAGAACATAAATTGTAGGAAACATAATTCTCTACAAAAAAGGTATCTTAACATTTTGCCATAGCTCGCTTCGTTTCCGAGATATTTGCAGATATATCTCAAGGGAAGGGGCCTGCCGGACATATTTCGAGATATTTCTTCTTCTTGTTGTTCTTCTTCTGCACAGCTAAGCTGGAAGTGGCATTTACAGCTCGCAATACTGCAGAGTTATCTCAAAGAAAGGGGCCACGGTGTTTCTGTATCTCTATTATGTTGGTGCTGCTTCGGAACTTTTAAATATCTTGATATATCTCGAGAACTACGCATCTGATCAAAAAATATCGTAGAACATGAAAAGTAGGAACCTTAATTCTCTACAAAAAAGGTCTCTTAACATTTTGCCATAGCTCTCTTCGTTTCCGAGATATTTGCAGATTTATCTCAAGGGAAGGGGCCTGACGGACATATTTCGAGATATTTCTTCTTCTTGTTGTTCTTCTTCTGCACAGCTAAGCTGGAAGTGGCATTTGCAGCTCGCAATAGTGCAGAGTTATCTCAAAGAAAGGGGCCACGGTGTTTCTGTATCTCTATTATGTTGGTGCGGCTTCGGAACTTTTAAATATCTTGATATATCTCGAGAACCACGCATCTGATCAAAAAATATCATAGAACATAAAAAGTAGGAAACTTAATTCTCTACAAAAAAGGTCTCTTAACATTTTGCCATAGCTCGCTTCGTTTCCGAGATATTTGCAGATTTATCTCAAGGGAAGGGTCCTGATGGACATATTTCGAGATATTTCTTCTTCTTGTTGTTCTTCTTCTGCACAGCTAAACTGGAAGTGGCATTTCCAGCTCGCAATCGTGCAGAGTTATCTCAAAGAAAGGGGCCACGGTGTTTCTGTATCTCTATTATGTTGGTGCGGCTTCGGAACTTTTAAATATCTCGATATATCTCGAAAACTACGCTTCTGATCAAAAAATATCATAGAACATAAATTGTAGGAAACATAATTCTCTACAAAAAACGTCTCTTAACATTTTGCCATAGCTCGCTTCGTTTCCGAGATATTTGCAGATTTATCTCAAGGGAAGGGGCCTGACGGACATATTTCGAGATATTTCTTCTTCTTGTTGTTCTTCTTCTGCACAGCTAAGCTGGAAGTGGCATTTGCGGCTTGCACTAGTGCAGAGTTATCTCAAAGAAAGGAGCCACGGTGTTTCTGTATCTCTATTATGTTGGTGCGGCTTCGGAACTTTTAAATATCTCGATATATCTCGAAAACTACGCTTCTGATCAAAAAATATCATAGAACATAAATTGTAGGAAACATAATTCACTACAAAAAACGTCTCTTAACATTTTGCCATAGCTCGCTTCGTTTCCGAGATATTTGCAGATTCAGCTCAAAGGAACGGGCCTGACGGACATATTTCGAGATACTTCTTCTTCTTGTTGTTCTTCCTCTGCACAGCTAAGCTGGAAGTGGCATTTGCAGCTCGCAATAGTGCAGAGTTATGTCAAAGAAAGGGGCCACGGTGTTTCTGTATCTCTATTATGTTGGTGCGGCTTCGGAACTTTTAAATATCTTGATATATCTCGAGAACTACGCATCTGATCAAAAAATATCATAGAACATAAAAAGTAGGAAACTTAATTCTCTACAAAAAAGGTCTCTAAACATTTTGCCATAGCTCGCTTCGTTTCCGAGATATTTGCAGATTTATCTCAAGGGAAGGGGCCTGACGGACATATTTCGAGATATTTCTTCTTCTTGTTGTTCTTCTTCTGCACAGCTGAGCTGGAAGTGGCATTTGCAGGTCGCAATAGTGCAGGGTTATCTCAAAGAAAGGGGCCACGGTGTTTCTGTATCTCTATTATGTTGGTGCGGCTTCGGAACTTTTAAATATCTCGATATATCTCGAAAACTGCGCTTCTGATCAAAAAATATCATAGAACATAAAAAGTAGGAAACTTAATTCTCCACAAAAAAGGTCTCTTAACATTTTGCCACAGCTCGCTTCGTTTCCGAGATATTTGCAGATTTATCTCAAGGGAAGGGGCCTGACGGACATATTTCGGGATATTTCTTCTTCTTGCTGTTCTTCTTCTGCACAGCTAAGCTGGAAGTGGCATTTGCGGCTGGCACTAGTGCAGAGTTATCTCAAAGAAAGGGGCCACGGTGTTTCTGTATCCCTATTATGTTGGTGCGGCTTCGGAACTTTTAAATATCTCGATATATCTCGAAAACTACGCTTCTGATCAAAAAATATCATAGAACATAAATTGTAGGAAACATAATTCTCTACAAAAAACGTCTCTTAACATTTTGCCATAGCTCGCTTCGTTTCCGAGATATTTGCAGATTCAGCTCAAAGGAACTGGCCTGACGGACATATTTCGAGATATTTCTTCTTCTTGTTGTTCTTCCTCAGCACAGCTATGCTGGAAGTGACATTTGCAGCTCGCAATAGTGCAGAGTTATCTCAAAGAAAGGGGCCACGGTGTTTCTGTATCTCTATTATGTTGGTGCGGCTTCGGAACTTTTAAATATCTCGATATATCTCGAAAACTACGCTTCTGATCAAAAAATATCATAGAACGTAAATTGTAGGAAACATTATTCTCTACAAAAAAGGTCTCTTAACATTTTGCCATAGCTCGCTTCGTTTCCGAGATATTTGCAGATTCAGCTCAAAGGAACGGGCCTGACGGACATATTTCGAGATACTTCTTCTTCTTGTTGTTCTTCCTCTGCACAGCTAAGCTGGAAGTGGCATTTGCAGCTCGCAATAGTGCAGAGTTATCTCAAAGAAAGGGGCCACGGTGTTTCTGTATCTCTATTATGTTGGTGCGGCTTCGGAACTTTTAAATATCTTGATATATCTCGAGAACTACGCATCTGATCAAAAAATATCATAGAACATAAAAAGTAGGAAACTTAATTCTCTACAAAAAAGGTCTCTTAACATTTTGCCATAGCTCGCTTCGTTTCCGAGATATTTGCAGATTTATCTCAAGGGAAGGGGCCTGACGGACATATTTCGAGATATTTCTTCTTCTTGTTGTTCTTCTTCTGCACAGCTGAGCTGGAAGTTGCATTTGCAGGTCGCAATAGTGCAGAGTTATCTCAAAGAAAGGGGCCACGGTGTTTCTGTATCTCTATTATGTTGGTGCGGCTTCGGAACTTTTAAATATCTCGATATATCTCGAAAACTGCGCTTCTGATCAAAAAATATCATAGAACATAAAAAGTAGGAAACTTAATTCTCCACAAAAAAGGTCTCTTAACATTTTGCCACAGCTCGCTTCGTTTCCGAGATATTTGCAGATTTATCTCAAGGGAAGGGGCCTGACGGACATATTTCGGGATATTTCTTCTTCTTGCTGTTCTTCTTCTGCACAGCTAAGCTGGAAGTGGCATTTGCGGCTGGCACTAGTGCAGAGTTATCTCAAAGAAAGGGGCCACGGTGTTTCTGTATCCCTATTATGTTGGTGCGGCTTCGGAACTTTTAAATATCTCGATATATCTCGAAAACTACGCTTCTGATCAAAAAATATCATAGAACATAAATTGTAGGAAACATAATTCTCTACAAAAAACGTCTCTTAACATTTTGCCATAGCTCGCTTCGTTTCCGAGATGTTTGCAGATTCAGCTCAAAGGAACTGGCCTGACGGACATATTTCGAGATATTTCTTCTTCTTGTTGTTCTTCCTCAGCACAGCTAAGCTGGAAGTGACATTTGCAGCTCGCAATAGTGCAGAGTTATCTCAAAGAAAGGGGCCACGGTGTTTCTGTATCTCTATTATGTTGGTGCGGCTTCGGAACTTTTAAATATCTCGATATATCTCGAAAACTACGCTTCTGATCAAAAAATATCATAGAACATAAATTGTAGCAAACAGAATTCTCTACAAAAAAGGTCTCTTAACATTTTGCCATAGCTCGCTTCGTTTCCGAGATATTTGCAGATTTATCTCAAGGGAAGGGTCCTGATGGACATATTTCGGGATATTTCTTCTTCTTGTTGTTCTTCTTCTGCACAGCTAAGCTGGAAGTGGCATTTGCAGCGCGCAATAGTGCAGAGTTATCTCAAAGAAAGGGGCCACGGTGTTTCTGTATCTCTATTATGTTGGTGCGGCTTCGGAACTTTTAAATATCTTGATATATCTCGAGAACTACGCATCTGATCAAAAAATATCGTAGAAGATAAAAAGTAGGAAACTTAATTCTCTACAAAAAAGGTCTCTTAACATTTCGCCATAGCTCGCTTCGTTTCCGAGATATTTGCAGATTTATCTCACGGGAAGGGGCCTGACGGACATATTTCGAGATATTTCTTCTTCTTGTTGTTCTTCTTCTGCACAGCTGAGCTGGAAGTGGCATTTGCAGGTCGCAATAGTGCAGAGTTATCTCAAAGAAAGGGGCCACGGTGTTTCTGTATCTCTATTATGTTGGTGCGGCTTCGGAACTTTTAAATATCTCGATATATCTCGAAAACTGCGCTTCTGATCAAAAAATATCATAGAACATAAAAAGTAGGAAACTTAATTCTCCACAAAAAAGGTCTCTTAACATTTTGCCACAGCTCGCTTCGTTTCCGAGATATTTGCAGATTTATCTCAAGGGAAGGGGCCTGACGGACATATTTCGAGATATTTCTTCTTCTTGCTGTTCTTCTTCTGCACAGCTAAGCTGGAAGTGGCATTTGCGGCTGGCACTAGTGCAGAGTTATCTCAAAGAAAGGGGCCACGGTGTTTCTGTATCCCTATTATGTTGGTGCGGCTTCGGAACTTTTAAATATCTCGATATATCTCGAAAACTACGCTTCTGATCAAAAAATATCATAGAACATAAATTGTAGGAAACATAATTCTCTACAAAAAACGTCTCTTAACATTTTGCCATAGCTCGCTTCGTTTCCGAGATATTTGCAGATTCAGCTCAAAGGAACTGGCCTGACGGACATATTTCGAGATATTTCTTCTTCTTGTTGTTCTTCCTCAGCACAGCTAAGCTGGAAGTGACATTTGCAGCTCGCAATAGTGCAGAGTTATCTCAAAGAAAGGGGCCACGGTGTTTCTGTATCTCTATTATGTTGGTGCGGCTTCGGAACTTTTAAATATCTCGATATATCTCGAAAACTACGCTTCTGATCAAAAAATATCATAGAACATAAATTGTAGCAAACAGAATTCTCTACAAAAAAGGTCTCTTAACATTTTGCCATAGCTCGCTTCGTTTCCGAGATATTTGCAGATTTATCTCAAGGGAAGGGTCCTGATGGACATATTTCGAGATATTTCTTCTTCTTGTTGTTCTTCTTCTGCACAGCTAAGCTGGAAGTGGCATTTGCAGCGCGCAATAGTGCAGAGTTATCTCAAAGAAAGGGGCCACGGTGTTTCTGTATCTCTATTATGTTGGTGCGGCTTCGGAACTTTTAAATATCTTGATATATCTCGAGAACTACGCATCTGATCAAAAAATATCGTAGAAGATAAAAAGTAGGAAACTTAATTCTCTACAAAAAAGGTCTCTTAACATTTCGCCATAGCTCGCTTCGTTTCCGAGATATTTGCAGATTTATCTCAAGGGAAGGGGCCTGTCGGACATATTTCGAGATATTTCTTCTTCTTGTTGTTCTTCTTCTGCACAGCTAAGCTGGAAGTGGCATTTGCGGCTCGCACTAGTGCAGAGTTATCTCAAAGAAAGGGGCCACGGTGTTTCTGTATCTCTATTATGTTGGTGCGGCTTCGGAACTTTTAAATATCTCGATATATCTCGAAAACTACGCTTCTGATCAAAAAATATCATAGAACATAAATTGTAGGAAACATAATTCTCTACAAAAAACGTCTCTTAACATTTTGCGATAGCTCGCTTCGTTTCCGAGATATTTGCAGATTCAGCTCAAAGGAACTGGCCTGACGGACATATTTCGAGATATTTCTTCTTCTTGTTGTTCTTCCTCAGCACAGCTAAGCTGGAAGTGACATTTGCAGCTCGCAATAGTGCAGAGTTATCTCAAAGAAAGGGGCCACGGTGTTTCTGTATCTCTATTATGTTGGTGCGGCTTCGGAACTTTTAAATATCTCGATATATCTCGAAAACTACGCTTCTGATCAAAAAATATCATAGAACATAAATTGTAGCAAACAGAATTCTCTACAAAAAAGGTCTCTTAACATTTTGCCATAGCTCGCTTCGTTTCCGAGATATTTGCAGATTTATCTCAAGGGAAGGGTCCTGATGGACATATTTCGAGATATTTCTTCTTCTTGTTGTTCTTCTTCTGCACAGCTAAGCTGGAAGTGGCATTTGCAGCGCGCAATAGTGCAGAGTTATCTCAAAGAAAGGGGCCACGGTGTTTCTGTATCTCTATTATGTTGGTGCGGCTTCGGAACTTTTAAATATCTTGATATATCTCGAGAACTACGCATCTGATCAAAAAATATCGTAGAAGATAAAAAGTAGGAAACTTAATTCTCTACAAAAAAGGTCTCTTAACATTTCGCCATAGCTCGCTTCGTTTCCGAGATATTTGCAGATTTATCTCAAGGGAAGGGGCCTGTCGGACATATTTCGAGATATTTCTTCTTCTTGTTGTTCTTCTTCTGCACAGCTAAGCTGGAAGTGGCATTTGCGGCTCGCACTAGTGCAGAGTTATCTCAAAGAAAGGGGCCACGGTGTTTCTGTATCTCTATTATGTTGGTGCGGCTTCGGAACTTTTAAATATCTCGATATATCTCGAAAACTACGCTTCTGATCAAAAAATATCATAGAACATAAATTGTAGGAAACATAATTCTCTACAAAAAACGTCTCTTAACATTTTGCGATAGCTCGCTTCGTTTCCGAGATATTTGCAGATTCAGCTCAAAGGAACTGGCCTGACGGACATATTTCGGGATATTTCTTCTTCTTGTTGTTCTTCCTCTGCACAGCTAAGCTGGAAGTGACATTTGCAGCTCGCAATAGTGCAGAGTTATCTCAAAGAAAGGGGCCACGGTGTTTCTGTATCTCTATTATGTTGGTGCGGCTTCGGAACTTTTAAATATCTCGATATATCTCGAAAACTACGCTTCTGATCAAAAAATATCATAGAACATAAATTGTAGCAAACAGAATTCTCTACAAAAAAGGTCTCTTAACATTTTGCCATAGCTCGCTTCGTTTCCGAGATATTTGCAGATATATCTCAAGGGAAGGGGCCTGACGGACATATTTCGAGATATTTCTTCTTCTTGTTGTTCTTCTTCTGCACAGCTAAGCTGGAAGTGGCATTTACAGCTCGCAATAGTGCAGAGTTATCTCAAAGAAAGGGGCCACGGTGTTTCTGTATCTCTATTATGTTGGTGCGGCTTCGGAACTTTTAAATATCTCGATATATCTCGAAAACTACGCTTCTGATCAAAAAATATCATAGAAGATAAAAAGTAGGAAACTTAATTCTCTACAAAAAAGGTCTCTTAACATTTCGCCATAGCTCGCTTCGTTTCCGAGATATTTGCAGATTCAGCTCAAAGGAACTGGCCTGACGGACATATTTCGAGATATTTCTTCTTCTTGTTGTTCTTCTTCTGCACAGCTAAACTGGAAGTGGCATTTCCAGCTCGCAATCGTGCAGAGTTATCTCAAAGAAAGGGGCCACGGTGTTTCTGTATCTCTATTATGTTGGTGCGGCTTCGGAACTTTTAAATATCTTGATATATCTCGAGAACTACACCTCTGATCGAAAAATATCATAGAACATAAAAAGTAGGAAACTTAATTCTCTACAAAAAAGGTCTCTTAACATTTTGCCATAGCTCGCTTCGTTTCCGAGATATTTGCAGATATATTTCAAGGGAAGGGGCCTGACGGACATATTTCGAGATATTTCTTCTTCTTGTTGTTCTTCTTCTGCACAGCTAAGCTGGAAGTGGCATTTGCGGCTCGCACTAGTGCAGAGTTATCTCAAAGAAAGGGGCCACGGTGTTTCTGTATCTCTATTATGTTGGTGCGGCTTCGGAACTTTTAAATATCTCGATATATCTCGAAAACTACGCTTCTGATCAAAAAATATCATAGAACCTACATTGTAGGAAACATAATTCTCTACAAAAAAGGTCTCTTAACATTTTGCCATAGCTCGCTTCGTTTCCGAGATATTTGCGGATATATCTCAAGGGAAGGGGCCTGACGGACATATTTCGAGATATTTCTTCTTCTTGTTGTTCTTCTTCTGCACAGCTAAGCTGGAAGCGGCATTTGCGGCTCGCACTAGTGCAGAGTTATCTCAAAGAAAGGGGCCACGGTGTTTCTGTATCTCTGTTATGTTGGTGCGGTTTCGGAACGTTTAAATATCTTGATATATCTCGAGAACTACGCATCTGATCAAAAAATATCATAGAACATAAATTGTAGGAAACATAATTCTCTACAAAAAAGGTCTCTTAACATTTTGCCATAGCTCGCTTCGTTTCCGAGATATTTGCAGATATATCTCAAGGGCAGGGGCCTGACGGACATATTTCGAGATATTTCTTCTTCTTGTTGTTCTTCTTCTGCACAGCTAAGCTGGAAGTGGCATTTGCAGCTCGCACTAGTGCAGAGTTATCTCAAAGAAAGGGGCCACGGTGTTTCTGTATCTCTATTATGTTGGTGCGGCTTCGGAACTTTTAAATATCTCGATATATCTCGAAAACTACGCTTCTGATCAAAAAATATCATAGAACATAAATTGTAGGAAACATAATTCTCTACAAAAAAGTTCTCTTAACATTTTGCCATAGCTCGCTTCGTTTCCGAGATATTTGCAGATATATCTCAAGGGCAGGGGCCTGACGGACATATTTCGAGATATTTCTTCTTCTTGTTGTTCTTCTTCTGCACAGCTAAGCTGGAAGTGGCATTTGCAGCTCGCACTAGTGCAGAGTTATCTCAAAGAAAGGGGCCACGGTGTTTCTGTATCTCTATTATGTTGGTGCGGCTTCGGAACTTTTAAATATCTCGATATATCTCGAAAACTACGCTTCTGATCAAAAAATATCATAGAACATAAATTGTAGGAAACATAATTCTCTACAAAAAAGTTCTCTTAACATTTTGCCATAGCTCGCTTCGTTTCCGAGATATTTGCAGATATATCTCAAGGGAAGGGGCCTGACGGACATATTTCGAGATATTTCTTCTTCTTGTTGTTCTTCTTCTGCACAGCTAAGCTGGAAGCGGCATTTGCGGCTCGCACTAGTGCAGAGTTATCTCAAAGAAAGGGGCCACGGTGTTTCTGTATCCCTATTATGTTGGTGCGGCTTCGGAACTTTTAAATATCTCGATATATCTCGAAAACTACGCTTCTGATCAAAAAATATCATAGAAGATAAAAAGTAGGAAACTTAATTCTCTACAAAAAAGGTCTCTTAACATTTCGCCATAGCTCGCTTCGTTTCCGAGATATTTGCAGATTCAGCTCAAAGGAACTGGCCTGACGGACATATTTCGAGATATTTCTTCTTCTTGTTGTTCTTCTTCTGCACAGCTAAACTGGAAGTGGCATTTCCAGCTCGCAATCGTGCAGAGTTATCTCAAAGAAAGGGGCCACGGTGTTTCTGTATCTCTATTATGTTGGTGCGGCTTCGGAACTTTTAAATATCTTGATATATCTCGAGAACTACACCTCTGATCGAAAAATATCATAGAACATAAAAAGTAGGAAACTTAATTCTCTACAAAAAAGGTCTCTTAACATTTTGCCATAGCTCGCTTCGTTTCCGAGATATTTGCAGATATATTTCAAGGGAAGGGGCCTGACGGACATATTTCGAGATATTTCTTCTTCTTGTTGTTCTTCTTCTGCACAGCTAAGCTGGAAGTGGCATTTGCGGCTCGCACTAGTGCAGAGTTATCTCAAAGAAAGGGGCCACGGTGTTTCTGTATCTCTATTATGTTGGTGCGGCTTCGGAACTTTTAAATATCTCGATATATCTCGAAAACTACGCTTCTGATCAAAAAATATCATAGAACCTACATTGTAGGAAACATAATTCTCTACAAAAAAGGTCTCTTAACATTTTGCCATAGCTCGCTTCGTTTCCGAGATATTTGCGGATATATCTCAAGGGAAGGGGCCTGACGGACATATTTCGAGATATTTCTTCTTCTTGTTGTTCTTCTTCTGCACAGCTAAGCTGGAAGCGGCATTTGCGGCTCGCACTAGTGCAGAGTTATCTCAAAGAAAGGGGCCACGGTGTTTCTGTATCTCTGTTATGTTGGTGCGGTTTCGGAACGTTTAAATATCTTGATATATCTCGAGAACTACGCATCTGATCAAAAAATATCATAGAACATAAATTGTAGGAAACATAATTCTCTACAAAAAAGGTCTCTTAACATTTTGCCATAGCTCGCTTCGTTTCCGAGATATTTGCAGATATATCTCAAGGGCAGGGGCCTGACGGACATATTTCGAGATATTTCTTCTTCTTGTTGTTCTTCTTCTGCACAGCTAAGCTGGAAGTGGCATTTGCAGCTCGCACTAGTGCAGAGTTATCTCAAAGAAAGGGGCCACGGTGTTTCTGTATCTCTATTATGTTGGTGCGGCTTCGGAACTTTTAAATATCTCGATATATCTCGAAAACTACGCTTCTGATCAAAAAATATCATAGAACATAAATTGTAGGAAACATAATTCTCTACAAAAAAGTTCTCTTAACATTTTGCCATAGCTCGCTTCGTTTCCGAGATATTTGCAGATATATCTCAAGGGAAGGGGCCTGACGGACATATTTCGAGATATTTCTTCTTCTTGTTGTTCTTCTTCTGCACAGCTAAGCTGGAAGTGGCATTTACAGCTCGCAATAGTGCAGAGTTATCTCAAAGAAAGGGGCCACGGTGTTTCTGTATCTCTATTATGTTGGTGCGGCTTCGGAACTTTTAAATATCTTGATATATCTCGAGAACTACGCATCTGATCAAAAAATATCATAGAACATAAAAAGTAGGAAACCTAATTTTCTACAAAAAAGGTCTCTTAACATTTTGCCATAGCTCGCTTCGTTTCCGAGATATTTGCAGATTTATCTCAAGGGAAGGCGCCTGACGGACATATTTCGAGATATTTCTTCTTCTTGTTGTTCTTCTTCTGCACAGCTAAGCTGGAAGTGGCATTTGCGGCTCGCACTGGTGCAGAGTTATCTCAAAGAAAGGGGCCACGGTGTTTCTGTATCCCTATTATGTTGGTGCGGCTTCGGAACTTTTAAATATCTCGATATATCTCGAAAACTACGCTTCTGATCAAAAAATATCATACAAGATAAATTGTAGGAAACATAATTCTCTACAAAAAACGTCTCTTAACATTTTGCCATAGCTCGCTTCGTTTCCGAGATATTTGCAGATTCAGCTCAAAGGAACTGGCCTGACGGACATATTTCGAGATATTTCTTCTTCTTGTTGTTCTTCTTCTGCACAGCTCAACTGGAAGTGGCATTTCCAGCTCGCAATCGTGCAGAGTTATCTCCAAGAAAGGGGCCACGGTGTTTCTGTATCTCTATTATGTTGGTGCGGCTTCGGAACTTTTAAATATCTTGATATATCTCGAGAACTACGCATCTGATCAAAAAATATCATAGAACATAAAAAGTAGGAAACTTAATTCTCTACAAAAAAGGTCTCCTAACATTTTGCCATAGCTCGCTTCGTTCCCGAGATATTTGCAGATTTATCTCAAGGGAAGGGGCCTGACGGACATATTTCGAGATATTTCTTCTTCTTGTTGTTCTTCTTCTGCACAGCTAAGCTGGAAGTGGCATTTGCGGCTCGCACTAGTGCAGAGTTATCTCAAAGAAAGGGGCCACGGTGTTTCTGTATCTCTATTATGTTGGTGCGGCTTCGGAACTTTTAAATATCTCGATATATCTCGAAAACTACGCTTCTGATCAAAAAATATCATAGAACCTACATTGTAGGAAACATAATTCTCTACAAAAAAGGTCTCTTAACATTTTGCCATAGCTCGCTTCGTTTCCGAGATATTTGCGGATATATCTCAAGGGAAGGGGCCTGACGGACATATTTCGAGATATTTCTTCTTCTTGTTGTTCTTCTTCTGCACAGCTAAGCTGGAAGCGGCATTTGCGGCTCGCACTAGTGCAGAGTTATCTCAAAGAAAGGGGCCACGGTGTTTCTGTATCTCTGTTATGTTGGTGCGGTTTCGGAACGTTTAAATATCTTGATATATCTCGAGAACTACGCATCTGATCAAAAAATATCATAGAACATAAATTGTAGGAAACATAATTCTCTACAAAAAAGGTCTCTTAACATTTTGCCATAGCTCGCTTCGTTTCCGAGATATTTGCAGATATATCTCAAGGGCAGGGGCCTGACGGACATATTTCGAGATATTTCTTCTTCTTGTTGTTCTTCTTCTGCACAGCTAAGCTGGAAGTGGCATTTGCAGCTCGCACTAGTGCAGAGTTATCTCAAAGAAAGGGGCCACGGTGTTTCTGTATCTCTATTATGTTGGTGCGGCTTCGGAACTTTTAAATATCTCGATATATCTCGAAAACTACGCTTCTGATCAAAAAATATCATAGAACATAAATTGTAGGAAACATAATTCTCTACAAAAAAGTTCTCTTAACATTTTGCCATAGCTCGCTTCGTTTCCGAGATATTTGCAGATATATCTCAAGGGAAGGGGCCTGACGGACATATTTCGAGATATTTCTTCTTCTTGTTGTTCTTCTTCTGCACAGCTAAGCTGGAAGTGGCATTTACAGCTCGCAATAGTGCAGAGTTATCTCAAAGAAAGGGGCCACGGTGTTTCTGTATCTCTATTATGTTGGTGCGGCTTCGGAACTTTTAAATATCTTGATATATCTCGAGAACTACGCATCTGATCAAAAAATATCATAGAACATAAAAAGTAGGAAACCTAATTTTCTACAAAAAAGGTCTCTTAACATTTTGCCATAGCTCGCTTCGTTTCCGAGATATTTGCAGATTTATCTCAAGGGAAGGCGCCTGACGGACATATTTCGAGATATTTCTTCTTCTTGTTGTTCTTCTTCTGCACAGCTAAGCTGGAAGTGGCATTTGCGGCTCGCACTGGTGCAGAGTTATCTCAAAGAAAGGGGCCACGGTGTTTCTGTATCCCTATTATGTTGGTGCGGCTTCGGAACTTTTAAATATCTCGATATATCTCGAAAACTACGCTTCTGATCAAAAAATATCATACAAGATAAATTGTAGGAAACATAATTCTCTACAAAAAACGTCTCTTAACATTTTGCCATAGCTCGCTTCGTTTCCGAGATATTTGCAGATTCAGCTCAAAGGAACTGGCCTGACGGACATATTTCGAGATATTTCTTCTTCTTGTTGTTCTTCTTCTGCACAGCTCAACTGGAAGTGGCATTTCCAGCTCGCAATCGTGCAGAGTTATCTCCAAGAAAGGGGCCACGGTGTTTCTGTATCTCTATTATGTTGGTGCGGCTTCGGAACTTTTAAATATCTTGATATATCTCGAGAACTACGCATCTGATCAAAAAATATCATAGAACATAAAAAGTAGGAAACTTAATTCTCTACAAAAAAGGTCTCTTAACATTTTGCCATAGCTCGCTTCGTTCCCGAGATATTTGCAGATTTATCTCAAGGGAAGGGGCCTGACGGACATATTTCGAGATATTTCTTCTTCTTGTTGTTCTTCTTCTGCACAGCTAAGCTGGAAGTGGCATTTGCGGCTCGCACTAGTGCAGAGTTATCTCAAAGAAAGGGGCCACGGTGTTTCTGTATCTCTATTATGTTGGTGCGGCTTCGGAACTTTTAAATATCTCGATATATCTCGAAAACTACGCTTCTGATCAAAAAATATCATAGAACCTACATTGTAGGAAACATAATTCTCTACAAAAAAGGTCTCTTAACATTTTGCCATAGCTCGCTTCGTTTCCGAGATATTTGCAGATATATCTCAAGGGAAGGGGCCTGACGGACATATTTCGAGATATTTCTTCTTCTTGTTGTTCTTCTTCTGCACAGCTAAGCTGGAAGTGGCATTTGCATCTCGCAATAGTGCAGAGTTATCTCAAAGAAAGGGGCCACGGTGTTTCTGTATCTCTATTATGTTGGTGCGGCTTCGGAACTTTTAAATATCTTGATATATCTCGAGAACTACGCATCTGATCAAAAAATATCATAGAACATAAAAAGTAGGAAACTTAATTCTCTACAAAAACGGTCTCTTAACATTTTGCCATAGCTCGCTTCGTTTCCGAGATATTTGCAGATTTATCTCAAGGGAAGGGGCCTAACGGACATATTTCGAGATATTTCTTCTTCTTGTTGTTCTTCTTCTGCACAGCTAAGCTGGAAGCGGCATTTGCGGCTCGCACTAGTGCAGAGTTATCTCAAAGAAAGGGGCCACGGTGTTTCTGTATCTCTGTTATGTTGGTGCGGTTTCGGAACGTTTAAATATCTTGATATATCTCGAGAACTACGCATCTGATCAAAAAATATCATAGAACATAAATTGTAGGAAACATAATTCTCTACAAAAAAGGTCTCTTAACATTTTGCCATAGCTCGCTTCGTTTCCGAGATATTTGCAGATATATCTCAAGGGCAGGGGCCTGACGGACATATTTCGAGATATTTCTTCTTCTTGTTGTTCTTCTTCTGCACAGCTAAGCTGGAAGTGGCATTTACAGCTCGCAATAGTGCAGAGTTATCTCAAAGAAAGGGGCCACGGTGTTTCTGTATCTCTATTATGTTGGTGCGGCTTCGGAACTTTTAAATACCTTGATATATCTCGAGAACTACGCATCTGATCAAAAAATATCATAGAACATAAAAAGTAGGAAACTTAATTCTCTACAAAAAAGGTCTCTTAACATTTTGCCACAGCTCTCTTCGTTTCCGAGATATTTGCAGATTTATCTCAAGGGAAGGGGCCTGACGGACATATTTCGAGATACTTCTTCTTCTTGTTGTTCTTCTACTGCACAGCTAAGCTGGAAGTGGCATTTGCAGCTCGCAATAGTGCAGAGTTATCTCAAAGAAAGGGGCCACGGTGTTTCTGTATCTCTATTATGTTGGTGCGGCTTCGGAACTTTTAAATATCTTAATATATCTCGAGAACTACGCATCTGATCAAAAAATATCATAGAACATAAAAAGTAGGAAACTTAATTCTCTACAAAAAAGGTCTCTTAACATTTTGCCATAGCTCGCTTCGTTTCCGAGATATTTGCAGATTTATCTCAAGGGAAGGGGCCTAACGGACATATTTCGAGATATTTCTTCTTCTTGTTGTTCTTCTTCTGCACAGCTAAGCTGGAAGCGGCATTTGCGGCTCGCACTAGTGCAGAGTTATCTCAAAGAAAGGGGCCACGGTGTTTCTGTATCCCTATTATGTTGGTGCGGCTTCGGAACTTTTAAATATCTCGATATATCTCGAAAACTACGCTTCTGATCAAAAAATATCATAGAAGATAAAAAGTAGGAAACTTAATTCTCTACAAAAAAGGTCTCTTAACATTTCGCCATAGCTCGCTTCGTTTCCGAGATATTTGCAGATTCAGCTCAAAGGAACTGGCCTGACGGACATATTTCGAGATATTTCTTCTTCTTGTTGTTCTTCTTCTGCACAGCTAAACTGGAAGTGGCATTTCCAGCTCGCAATCGTGCAGAGTTATCTCAAAGAAAGGGGCCACGGTGTTTCTGTATCTCTATTATGTTGGTGCGGCTTCGGAACTTTTAAATATCTTGATATATCTCGAGAACTACACCTCTGATCGAAAAATATCATAGAACATAAAAAGTAGGAAACTTAATTCTCTACAAAAAAGGTCTCTTAACATTTTGCCATAGCTCGCTTCGTTTCCGAGATATTTGCAGATTTATTTCAAGGGAAGGGGCCTGACGGACATATTTCGAGATATTTCTTCTTCTTGTTGTTCTTCTTCTGCACAGCTAAGCTGGAAGTGGCATGTGCAGCTCGCACTAGTGCAGAGTTATCTCAAAGAAAGGGGCCACGGTGTTTCTGTATCTCTATTATGTTGGTGCGGCTTCGGAACTTTTAAATATCTCGATATATCTCGAAAACTACGCTTCTGATCAAAAAATATCATAGAACATAAATTGTAGGAAACATAATTCTCTACAAAAAAGTTCTCTTAACATTTTGCCATAGCTCGCTTCGTTTCCGAGATATTTGCAGATATATCTCAAGGGAAGGGGCCTGACGGACATATTTCGAGATATTTCTTCTTCTTGTTGTTCTTCTTCTGCACAGCTAAGCTGGAAGTGGCATTTACAGCTCGCAATAGTGCAGAGTTATCTCAAAGAAAGGGGCCACGGTGTTTCTGTATCTCTATTATGTTGGTGCGGCTTCGGAACTTTTAAATATCTTGATATATCTCGAGAACTACGCATCTGATCAAAAAATATCATAGAACATAAAAAGTAGGAAACCTAATTTTCTACAAAAAAGGTCTCTTAACATTTTGCCATAGCTCGCTTCGTTTCCGAGATATTTGCAGATTTATCTCAAGGGAAGGCGCCTGACGGACATATTTCGAGATATTTCTTCTTCTTGTTGTTCTTCTTCTGCACAGCTCAACTGGAAGTGGCATTTCCAGCTCGCAATCGTGCAGAGTTATCTCAAAGAAAGGGGCCACGGTGTTTCTGTATCTCTATTATGTTGGTGCGGCTTCGGAACTTTTAAATATCTTGATATATCTCGAGAACTACGCATCTGATCAAAAAATATCATAGAACATAAAAAGTAGGAAACTTAATTCTCTACAAGAAAGGTCTCTTAACATTTTGCCATAGCTCGCTTCGTTCCCGAGATATTTGCAGATTTATCTCAAGGGAAGGGGCCTGACGGACATATTTCGAGATATTTCTTCTTCTTGTTGTTCTTCTTCTGCACAGCTAAGCTGGAAGTGGCATTTGCGGCTCGCACTAGTGCAGAGTTATCTCAAAGAAAGGGGCCACGGTGTTTCTGTATCTCTATTATGTTGGTGCGGCTTCGGAACTTTTAAATATCTCGATATATCTCGAAAACTACGCTTCTGATCAAAAAATATCATAGAACATAAATTGTAGGAAACATAATTCTCTACAAAAAACGTCTCTTAACATTTTGCCATAGCTCGCTTCGTTTCCGAGATATTTGCAGATATATCTCAAGGGAAGGGGCCTGACGGACATATTTCGAGATATGTCTTCTTCTTGTTGTTCTTCTTCTGCACAGCTAAGCTGGAAGTGGCATTTACAGCTCGCAATAGTGCAGAGTTATCTCAAAGAAAGGGGCCACGGTGTTTCTGTATCTCTATTATGTTGGTGCGGCTTTGGAACTTTTAAATATCTCGATATATCTCGAAAGCTACGCTTCTCACCAAAAAATATCATAGAACATAAATTGTACGAAACATAATTCTCTACAAAAAAGGTCTCTTAACATTTTGCCATAGCTCGCTTCGTTTCCGAGATATTTGCAGATATATCTCAAGGGAAGGGGCCTGACGGACATATTTCGAGATATTTCTTCTTCTTGTTGTTCTTCTTCTGCACAGCTAAGCTGGAAGTGGCATTTACAGCTCGCAATAGTGCAGAGTTATCTCAAAGAAAGGGGCCACGGTGTTTCTGTATCTCTATTATGTTGGTGCGGCTTCGGAACTTTTAAATATCTTGATATATCTCGAGAACTACGCATCTGATCAAAAAATATCATAGAACATAAAAAGTAGGAAACTTAATTCTCTACAAAAAAGGTCTCTTAACATTTTGCCATAGCTCGCTTCGTTTCCGAGATATTTGCAGATATATCTCAAGGGAAGGGGCCTGACGGACATATTTCGAGATATTTCTTCTTCTTGTTGTTCTTCTTCTGCACAGCTAAGCTGGAAGTGGCATTTGCGGCTCGCACTAGTGCAGAGTTATCTCAAAGAAAGGAGCCACGGTGTTTCTGTATCCCTATTATGTTGGTGCGGCTTCGGAACTTTTAAATATCTTGATATATCTCGAGAACTACGCATCTGATCAAAAAATATCATAGAACATAAAAAGTAGGAAACTTAATTCTCTACAAAAAAGGTCTGTTAACAATTGGCCATAGCTCGCTTCGTTTCCGAGATATTTGCAGATTTATCTCAAGGGAAGGGGCCTGGCGGACATATTTCGAGATATTTCTTCTTCTTGTTGTTCTTCTTCTGCACAGCTAAGCTGGAAGTGGCATTTGCGGCTCGCACTAGTGCAGAGTTATCTCAAAGAAAGGGGCCACGGTGTTTCTGTATCCCTATTATGTTGGTGCGGCTTCGGAACTTTTAAATATCTCGATATATCTCGAAAACTACGCTTCTGATCAAAAAATATCATAGAACATAAATTGTAGGAAACATAATTCTCTACAAAAAACGTCTCTTAACATTTTGCCATAGCTCGCTTCGTTTCCGAGATATTTGCAGATTTATCTCAAGGGAAGGGGCCTGACGGACATATTTCGTGATATTTCTTCTTCTTGTTGTTCTTCTTCTGCACAGCTAAGCTGGAAGTGGCATTTGCGGCTCGCAATAGTGCAGAGTTATCTCAACGAAAGGGGCCACGGTGTTTCTGTATCTCTATTATGTTGGTGCGGCTTCGGAACTTTTAAATATCTCGATATATCTCGAAAACTACACTTCTGATCAAAAAATATCATAGAACATAAATTGTAGGAAACATAATTCTCTACAAAAAAGGTCTCCTAACATTTTGCCATAGCTCGCTTCGTTTCCGAGATATTTGCAGATATATCTCAAGGGAAGGGGCCTGACGGACATATTTCGAGATATTTCTTCTTCTTGTTGTTCTTCTTCTGCACAGCTAAACTGGAAGTGGCATTTCCAGCTCGCAATAGTGCAGAGTTATCTCAAAGAGAGGGGCCACGGTGTTTCTGTATCTCTATTATGTTGGTGCGGCTTCGGAACTTTTAAATATCTTGATATATCTCGAGAACTACGCATCTGATCAAAAAATATCATAGAACATAAAAAGTAGGAAACTTAATTCTCTACAAAAAAGGTCTCTCAACATATTGCCATAGCTCGCTTCGTTTCCGAGATATTTGCAGATTTATCTCAAGGGAAGGGGCCTGACGGACATATTTCGAGATATTCCTTCTTCTTGTTGTTCTTCTTCTGCACAGCTAAGGTGGAAGTGGCATTTGCGGCTCGCACTAGAGCAGAGTTATCTCAAAGAAAGGGGCCACGGTGTTTCTGTATCCCTATTATGTTGGTGCGGCTTCGGAACTTTTAAATATCTCGATATATCTCGAAAACTACGCTTCTGATCAAAAAATATCATAGAACATAAATTGTAGGAAACATAATTCTCTACAAAAAACGTCTCTCAACATTTTGCCATAGCTCGCTTCGTTTCCGAGATATTTGCAGATTTATCTCAAGGGAAGGGGCCTGACGGACATATTTCGAGATATTTCTTCTTCTTGTTGTTCTTCTTCTGCACAGCTAAACTGGAAGTGGCATTTCCAGCTCGCAATAGTGCAGAGTTATCTCAAAGAGAGGGGCCACGGTGTTTCTGTATCTCTATTATGTTGGTGCGGCTTCGGAACTTTTAAATATCTTGATATATCTCGAGAACTACGCATCTGATCAAAAAATATCATAGAACATAAAAAGTAGGAAACTTAATTCTCTACAAAAAAGGTCTCTCAACATTTTGCCATAGCTCGCTTCGTTTCCGAGATATTTGCAGATTTATCTCAAGGGAAGGGGCCTGACGGACATATTTCGAGATATTTCTTCTTCTTGTTGTTCTTCTTCTGCACAGCTAAGCTGGAAGCGGCATTTGCGGCTCGCACTAGTGCAGAGTTATCTCAAAGAAAGGGGCCACGGTGTTTCTGTATCCCTATTATGTTGGTGCGGCTTCGGAACTTTTAAATATCTCGATATATCTCGAAAACTACGCTTCTGATCAAAAAATATCATAGAAGATAAAAAGTAGGAAACTTAATTCTCTACAAAAAAGGTCTCTTAACATTTCGCCATAGCTCGCTTCGTTTCCGAGATATTTGCAGATTCAGCTCAAAGGAACTGGCCTGACGGACATATTTCGAGATATTTCTTCTTCTTGTTGTTCTTCTTCTGCACAGCTAAACTGGAAGTGGCATTTCCAGCTCGCAATCGTGCAGAGTTATCTCAAAGAAAGGGGCCACGGTGTTTCTGTATCTCTATTATGTTGGTGCGGCTTCGGAACTTTTAAATATCTTGATATATCTCGAGAACTACACCTCTGATCGAAAAATATCATAGAACATAAAAAGTAGGAAACTTAATTCTCTACAAAAAAGGTCTCTTAACATTTTGCCATAGCTCGCTTCGTTTCCGAGATATTTGCAGATTTATTTCAAGGGAAGGGGCCTGACGGACATATTTCGAGATATTTCTTCTTCTTGTTGTTCTTCTTCTGCACAGCTAAGCTGGAAGTGGCATGTGCAGCTCGCACTAGTGCAGAGTTATCTCAAAGAAAGGGGCCACGGTGTTTCTGTATCTCTATTATGTTGGTGCGGCTTCGGAACTTTTAAATATCTCGATATATCTCGAAAACTACGCTTCTGATCAAAAAATATCATAGAACATAAATTGTAGGAAACATAATTCTCTACAAAAAAGTTCTCTTAACATTTTGCCATAGCTCGCTTCGTTTCCGAGATATTTGCAGATATATCTCAAGGGAAGGGGCCTGACGGACATATTTCGAGATATTTCTTCTTCTTGTTGTTCTTCTTCTGCACAGCTAAGCTGGAAGTGGCATTTACAGCTCGCAATAGTGCAGAGTTATCTCAAAGAAAGGGGCCACGGTGTTTCTGTATCTCTATTATGTTGGTGCGGCTTCGGAACTTTTAAATATCTTGATATATCTCGAGAACTACGCATCTGATCAAAAAATATCATAGAACATAAAAAGTAGGAAACCTAATTTTCTACAAAAAAGGTCTCTTAACATTTTGCCATAGCTCGCTTCGTTTCCGAGATATTTGCAGATTTATCTCAAGGGAAGGCGCCTGACGGACATATTTCGAGATATTTCTTCTTCTTGTTGTTCTTCTTCTGCACAGCTCAACTGGAAGTGGCATTTCCAGCTCGCAATCGTGCAGAGTTATCTCAAAGAAAGGGGCCACGGTGTTTCTGTATCTCTATTATGTTGGTGCGGCTTCGGAACTTTTAAATATCTTGATATATCTCGAGAACTACGCATCTGATCAAAAAATATCATAGAACATAAAAAGTAGGAAACTTAATTCTCTACAAGAAAGGTCTCTTAACATTTTGCCATAGCTCGCTTCGTTCCCGAGATATTTGCAGATTTATCTCAAGGGAAGGGGCCTGACGGACATATTTCGAGATATTTCTTCTTCTTGTTGTTCTTCTTCTGCACAGCTAAGCTGGAAGTGGCATTTGCGGCTCGCACTAGTGCAGAGTTATCTCAAAGAAAGGGGCCACGGTGTTTCTGTATCTCTATTATGTTGGTGCGGCTTCGGAACTTTTAAATATCTCGATATATCTCGAAAACTACGCTTCTGATCAAAAAATATCATAGAACATAAATTGTAGGAAACATAATTCTCTACAAAAAACGTCTCTTAACATTTTGCCATAGCTCGCTTCGTTTCCGAGATATTTGCAGATATATCTCAAGGGAAGGGGCCTGACGGACATATTTCGAGATATGTCTTCTTCTTGTTGTTCTTCTTCTGCACAGCTAAGCTGGAAGTGGCATTTGCGGCTCGCAATAGTGCAGAGTTATCTCAACGAAAGGGGCCACGGTGTTTCTGTATCTCTATTATGTTGGTGCGGCTTCGGAACTTTTAAATATCTCGATATATCTCGAAAACTACACTTCTGATCAAAAAATATCATAGAACATAAATTGTAGGAAACATAATTCTCTACAAAAAAGGTCTCCTAACATTTTGCCATAGCTCGCTTCGTTTCCGAGATATTTGCAGATATATCTCAAGGGAAGGGGCCTGACGGACATATTTCGAGATATTTCTTCTTCTTGTTGTTCTTCTTCTGCACAGCTAAACTGGAAGTGGCATTTCCAGCTCGCAATAGTGCAGAGTTATCTCAAAGAGAGGGGCCACGGTGTTTCTGTATCTCTATTATGTTGGTGCGGCTTCGGAACTTTTAAATATCTTGATATATCTCGAGAACTACGCATCTGATCAAAAAATATCATAGAACATAAAAAGTAGGAAACTTAATTCTCTACAAAAAAGGTCTCTCAACATATTGCCATAGCTCGCTTCGTTTCCGAGATATTTGCAGATTTATCTCAAGGGAAGGGGCCTGACGGACATATTTCGAGATATTCCTTCTTCTTGTTGTTCTTCTTCTGCACAGCTAAGGTGGAAGTGGCATTTGCGGCTCGCACTAGTGCAGAGTTATCTCAAAGAAAGGGGCCACGGTGTTTCTGTATCCCTATTATGTTGGTGCGGCTTCGGAACTTTTAAATATCTCGATATATCTCGAAAACTACGCTTCTGATCAAAAAATATCATAGAACATAAATTGTAGGAAACATAATTCTCTACAAAAAACGTCTCTCAACATTTTGCCATAGCTCGCTTCGTTTCCGAGATATTTGCAGATTTATCTCAAGGGAAGGGGCCTGACGGACATATTTCGAGATATTTCTTCTTCTTGTTGTTCTTCTTCTGCACAGCTAAACTGGAAGTGGCATTTCCAGCTCGCAATAGTGCAGAGTTATCTCAAAGAGAGGGGCCACGGTGTTTCTGTATCTCTGTTATGTTGGTGCGGCTTCGGAACTTTTAAATATCTTGATATATCTCGAGAACTACGCATCTGATCAAAAAATAGCATAGAACATAAAAAGTAGGAAACTTAATTCTCTACAAAAAAGGTCTCTCAACATTTTGCCATAGCTCGCTTCGTTTCCGAGATATTTGCAGATTTATCTCAAGGGAAGGGGCCTGACGGACATATTTCGAGATATTTCTTCTTCTTGTTGTTCTTCTTCTGCACAGCTAAGCTGGAAGTGGCATTTACAGCTCGCAATAGTGCAGAGTTATCTCAAAGAAAGGGGCCACGGTGTTTCTGTATCTCTATTATGTTGGTGCGGCTTCGGAACTTTTAAATATCTTGATATATCTCGAGAACTACGCATCAGATCAAAAAATATCATAGAACATAAATTGTAGGAAACATAATTCTCTACAAAAAAAGGTCTCTTAACATTTTGCCATAGCTCGCTTCGTTTCCGAGATATTTGCAGATATATCTCAAGGGAAGGGGCCTGACGGACATATTTCGAGATATGTCTTCTTCTTGTTGTTCTTCTTCTGCACAGCTAAGCTGGAAGTGGCATTTACAGCTCGCAATAGTGCAGAGTTATCTCAAAGAAAGGGGCCACGGTGTTTCTGTATCTCTATTATGTTGGTGCGGCTTTGGAACTTTTAAATATCTCGATATATCTCGAAAGCTACGCTTCTCACCAAAAAATATCATAGAACATAAATTGTACGAAACATAATTCTCTACAAAAAAGGTCTCTTAACATTTTGCCATAGCTCGCTTCGTTTCCGAGATATTTGCAGATATATCTCAAGGGAAGGGGCCTGACGGACATATTTCGAGATATTTCTTCTTCTTGTTGTTCTTCTTCTGCACAGCTAAGCTGGAAGTGGCATTTACAGCTCGCAATAGTGCAGAGTTATCTCAAAGAAAGGGGCCACGGTGTTTCTGTATCTCTATTATGTTGGTGCGGCTTCGGAACTTTTAAATATCTTGATATATCTCGAGAACTACGCATCTGATCAAAAAATATCATAGAACATAAAAAGTAGGAAACTTAATTCTCTACAAAAAAGGTCTCTTAACATTTTGCCATAGCTCGCTTCGTTTCCGAGATATTTGCAGATATATCTCAAGGGAAGGGGCCTGACGGACATATTTCGAGATATTTCTTCTTCTTGTTGTTCTTCTTCTGCACAGCTAAGCTGGAAGTGGCATTTGCGGCTCGCACTAGTGCAGAGTTATCTCAAAGAAAGGAGCCACGGTGTTTCTGTATCCCTATTATGTTGGTGCGGCTTCGGAACTTTTAAATATCTTGATATATCTCGAGAACTACGCATCTGATCAAAAAATATCATAGAACATAAAAAGTAGGAAACTTAATTCTCTACAAAAAAGGTCTGTTAACAATTGGCCATAGCTCGCTTCGTTTCCGAGATATTTGCAGATTTATCTCAAGGGAAGGGGCCTGGCGGACATATTTCGAGATATTTCTTCTTCTTGTTGTTCTTCTTCTGCACAGCTAAGCTGGAAGTGGCATTTGCGGCTCGCACTAGTGCAGAGTTATCTCAAAGAAAGGGGCCACGGTGTTTCTGTATCCCTATTATGTTGGTGCGGCTTCGGAACTTTTAAATATCTCGATATATCTCGAAAACTACGCTTCTGATCAAAAAATATCATAGAACATAAATTGTAGGAAACATAATTCTCTACAAAAAACGTCTCTTAACATTTTGCCATAGCTCGCTTCGTTTCCGAGATATTTGCAGATTTATCTCAAGGGAAGGGGCCTGACGGACATATTTCGTGATATTTCTTCTTCTTGTTGTTCTTCTTCTGCACAGCTAAGCTGGAAGTGGCATTTGCGGCTCGCAATAGTGCAGAGTTATCTCAACGAAAGGGGCCACGGTGTTTCTGTATCTCTATTATGTTGGTGCGGCTTCGGAACTTTTAAATATCTCGATATATCTCGAAAACTACACTTCTGATCAAAAAATATCATAGAACATAAATTGTAGGAAACATAATTCTCTACAAAAAAGGTCTCCTAACATTTTGCCATAGCTCGCTTCGTTTCCGAGATATTTGCAGATATATCTCAAGGGAAGGGGCCTGACGGACATATTTCGAGATATTTCTTCTTCTTGTTGTTCTTCTTCTGCACAGCTAAACTGGAAGTGGCATTTCCAGCTCGCAATAGTGCAGAGTTATCTCAAAGAGAGGGGCCACGGTGTTTCTGTATCTCTATTATGTTGGTGCGGCTTCGGAACTTTTAAATATCTTGATATATCTCGAGAACTACGCATCTGATCAAAAAATATCATAGAACATAAAAAGTAGGAAACTTAATTCTCTACAAAAAAGGTCTCTCAACATATTGCCATAGCTCGCTTCGTTTCCGAGATATTTGCAGATTTATCTCAAGGGAAGGGGCCTGACGGACATATTTCGAGATATTCCTTCTTCTTGTTGTTCTTCTTCTGCACAGCTAAGGTGGAAGTGGCATTTGCGGCTCGCACTAGTGCAGAGTTATCTCAAAGAAAGGGGCCACGGTGTTTCTGTATCCCTATTATGTTGGTGCGGCTTCGGAACTTTTAAATATCTCGATATATCTCGAAAACTACGCTTCTGATCAAAAAATATCATAGAACATAAATTGTAGGAAACATAATTCTCTACAAAAAACGTCTCTCAACATTTTGCCATAGCTCGCTTCGTTTCCGAGATATTTGCAGATTTATCTCAAGGGAAGGGGCCTGACGGACATATTTCGAGATATTTCTTCTTCTTGTTGTTCTTCTTCTGCACAGCTAAACTGGAAGTGGCATTTCCAGCTCGCAATAGTGCAGAGTTATCTCAAAGAGAGGGGCCACGGTGTTTCTGTATCTCTATTATGTTGGTGCGGCTTCGGAACTTTTAAATATCTTGATATATCTCGAGAACTACGCATCTGATCAAAAAATAGCATAGAACATAAAAAGTAGGAAACTTAATTCTCTACAAAAAAGGTCTCTCAACATTTTGCCATAGCTCGCTTCGTTTCCGAGATATTTGCAGATTTATCTCAAGGGAAGGGGCCTGACGGACATATTTCGAGATATTTCTTCTTCTTGTTGTTCTTCTTCTGCACAGCTAAGCTGGAAGTGGCATTTACAGCTCGCAATAGTGCAGAGTTATCTCAAAGAAAGGGGCCACGGTGTTTCTGTATCTCTATTATGTTGGTGCGGCTTCGGAACTTTTAAATATCTTGATATATCTCGAGAACTACGCTTCTCACCAAAAAATATCATAGAACATAAATTGTACGAAACATAATTCTCTACAAAAAAGGTCTCTTAACATTTTGCCATAGCTCGCTTCGTTTCCGAGATATTTGCAGATATATCTCAAGGGAAGGGGCCTGACGGACATATTTCGAGATATTTCTTCTTCTTGTTGTTCTTCTTCTGCACAGCTAAGCTGGAAGTGGCATTTACAGCTCGCAATAGTGCAGAGTTATCTCAAAGAAAGGGGCCACGGTGTTTCTGTATCTCTATTATGTTGGTGCGGCTTCGGAACTTTTAAATATCTTGATATATCTCGAGAACTACGCATCTGATCAAAAAATATCATAGAACATAAAAAGTAGGAAACTTAATTCTCTACAAAAAAGGTCTCTTAACATTTTGCCATAGCTCGCTTCGTTTCCGAGATATTTGCAGATATATCTCAAGGGAAGGGGCCTGACGGACATATTTCGAGATATTTCTTCTTCTTGTTGTTCTTCTTCTGCACAGCTAAGCTGGAAGTGGCATTTGCGGCTCGCACTAGTGCAGAGTTATCTCAAAGAAAGGAGCCACGGTGTTTCTGTATCCCTATTATGTTGGTGCGGCTTCGGAACTTTTAAATATCTTGATATATCTCGAGAACTACGCATCTGATCAAAAAATATCATAGAACATAAAAAGTAGGAAACTTAATTCTCTACAAAAAAGGTCTGTTAACAATTGGCCATAGCTCGCTTCGTTTCCGAGATATTTGCAGATTTATCTCAAGGGAAGGGGCCTGGCGGACATATTTCGAGATATTTCTTCTTCTTGTTGTTCTTCTTCTGCACAGCTAAGCTGGAAGTGGCATTTTCGGCTCGCACTAGTGCAGAGTTATCTCAAAGAAAGGGGCCACGGTGTTTCTGTATCCCTATTATGTTGGTGCGGCTTCGGAACTTTTAAATATCTCGATATATCTCGAAAACTACGCTTCTGATCAAAAAATATCATAGAACATAAATTGTAGGAAACATAATTCTCTACAAAAAACGTCTCTTAACATTTTGCCATAGCTCGCTTCGTTTCCGAGATATTTGCAGATTTATCTCAAGGGAAGGGGCCTGACGGACATATTTCGTGATATTTCTTCTTCTTGTTGTTCTTCTTCTGCACAGCTAAGCTGGAAGTGGCATTTGCGGCTCGCAATAGTGCAGAGTTATCTCAACGAAAGGGGCCACGGTGTTTCTGTATCTCTATTATGTTGGTGCGGCTTCGGAACTTTTAAATATCTCGATATATCTCGAAAACTACACTTCTGATCAAAAAATATCATAGAACATAAATTGTAGGAAACATAATTCTCTACAAAAAAGGTCTCCTAACATTTTGCCATAGCTCGCTTCGTTTCCGAGATATTTGCAGATATATCTCAAGGGAAGGGGCCTGACGGACATATTTCGAGATATTTCTTCTTCTTGTTGTTCTTCTTCTGCACAGCTAAACTGGAAGTGGCATTTCCAGCTCGCAATAGTGCAGAGTTATCTCAAAGAGAGGGGCCACGGTGTTTCTGTATCTCTATTATGTTGGTGCGGCTTCGGAACTTTTAAATATCTTGATATATCTCGAGAACTACGCATCTGATCAAAAAATATCATAGAACATAAAAAGTAGGAAACTTAATTCTCTACAAAAAAGGTCTCTCAACATATTGCCATAGCTCGCTTCGTTTCCGAGATATTTGCAGATTTATCTCAAGGGAAGGGGCCTGACGGACATATTTCGAGATATTCCTTCTTCTTGTTGTTCTTCTTCTGCACAGCTAAGGTGGAAGTGGCATTTGCGGCTCGCACTAGTGCAGAGTTATCTCAAAGAAAGGGGCCACGGTGTTTCTGTATCCCTATTATGTTGGTGCGGCTTCGGAACTTTTAAATATCTCGATATATCTCGAAAACTACGCTTCTGATCAAAAAATATCATAGAACATAAATTGTAGGAAACATAATTCTCTACAAAAAACGTCTCTCAACATTTTGCCATAGCTCGCTTCGTTTCCGAGATATTTGCAGATTTATCTCAAGGGAAGGGGCCTGACGGACATATTTCGAGATATTTCTTCTTCTTGTTGTTCTTCTTCTGCACAGCTAAACTGGAAGTGGCATTTCCAGCTCGCAATAGTGCAGAGTTATCTCAAAGAGAGGGGCCACGGTGTTTCTGTATCTCTATTATGTTGGTGCGGCTTCGGAACTTTTAAATATCTTGATATATCTCGAGAACTACGCATCTGATCAAAAAATATCATAGAACATAAAAAGTAGGAAACTTAATTCTCTACAAAAAAGGTCTCTCAACATTTTGCCATAGCTCGCTTCGTTTCCGAGATATTTGCAGATTTATCTCAAGGGAAGGGGCCTGACGGACATATTTCGAGATATTTCTTCTTCTTGTTGTTCTTCTTCTGCACAGCTAAGCTGGAAGTGGCATTTACAGCTCGCAATAGTGCAGAGTTATCTCAAAGAAAGGGGCCACGGTGTTTCTGTATCTCTATTATGTTGGTGCGGCTTCGGAACTTTTAAATATCTTGATATATCTCGAGAACTACGCATCAGATCAAAAAATATCATAGAACATAAATTGTAGGAAACATAATTCTCTACAAAAAAAGGTCTCTTAACATTTTGCCATAGCTCGCTTCGTTTCCGAGATATTTGCAGATATATCTCAAGGGAAGGGGCCTGACGGACATATTTCGAGATATGTCTTCTTCTTGTTGTTCTTCTTCTGCACAGCTAAGCTGGAAGTGGCATTTACAGCTCGCAATAGTGCAGAGTTATCTCAAAGAAAGGGGCCACGGTGTTTCTGTATCTCTATTATGTTGGTGCGGCTTCGGAACTTTTAAATATCTTGATATATCTCGCGAACTACGCATCTGATCAAAAAATATCATAGAACATGAAAAGTAGGAAACTTAATTCTCTACAAAAAAGATGTCTTAACATTTTGCCATAGCTCGCTTCGTTTCCGAGATATTTGCAGATTTATCTCAAGGGAAGGGGCCTAACGGACATATTTCGAGATATTTCTTCTTCTTGTTGTTCTTCTTCTGCACAGCTAAACTGGAAGTGGCATTTCCAGCTCGCAATAGTGCAGAGTTATCTCAAAGAGAGGGGCCACGGTGTTTCTGTATCTCTATTATGTTGGTGCGGCTTCGGAACTTTTAAATATCTTGATATATCTCGAGAACTACGCATCTGATCAAAAAATATCATAGAACATAAAAAGTAGGAAACTTAATTCTCTACAAAAAAGGTCTCCTAACATTTTGCCATAGCTCGCTTCGTTTCCGAGATATTTGCAGATTTATCTCAAGGGAAGGGGCCTGACGGACATATTTCGAGATATTCCTTCTTCTTGTTGTTCTTCTTCTGCACAGCTAAGGTGGAAGTGGCATTTGCGGCTCGCACTAGTGCAGAGTTATCTCAAAGAAAGGGGCCACGGTGTTTCTGTATCCCTATTATGTTGGTGCGGCTTCGGAACTTTTAAATATCTCGATATATCTCGAAAACTACGCTTCTGATCAAAAAATATCATAGAACATAAATTGTAGGAAACATAATTCTCTACAAAAAACGTCTCTTAACATTTTGCCATAGCTCGCTTCGTTTCCGAGATATTTGCAGATTCAGCTCAAAGGAACTGGCCTGACGGACATATTTCGAGATATTTCTTCTTCTTGTTGTTCTTCCTCTGCACAGCTAAGCTGGAAGTGGCATTTGCAGCTCGCAATAGTGCAGAGTTATCTCAAAGAAAGGGGCCACGGTGTTTCTGTATCTCTATTATGTTGGTGCGGCTTCGGAACTTTTAAATATCTTGATATATCTCGAGAACTACGCATCTGATCAAAAAATATCATAGAACATAAAAAGTAGGAAACTTAATTCTCTACAAAAAAGGTCTCTTAACATTTTGCCATAGCTCGCTTCGTTTCCGAGATATTTGCAGATTTATCTGAAGGGAAGGGGCCTGACGGACATATTTCGAGATATTTCTTCTTCTTGTTGTTCTTCTTCTGCACAGCTAAGCTGGAAGTGGCATTTGCGGCTCGCACTAGTGCAGAGTTATCTCAAAGAAAGGGGCCACGGTGTTTCTGTATCTCTATTATGTTGGTGCGGCTTTGGAACTTTTAAATATCTCGATATATCTCGAAAACTACGCTTCTGATCAAAAAATATCATAGAACATAAAAAGTAGGAAACTTAATTCTCTACAAAAAAGGTCTCTTAACATTTTGCCATAGCTCGCTTCGTTTCCGAGATATTTGCAGATATATCTCAAGGGAAGGGGCCTGACGGACATATTTCGAGATATTTCTTCTTCTTGTTGTTCTTCTCCTGCACAGCTAAGCTGGAAGTGGCATTTACAGCTCGCAATTGTAACCGTATATGTTACATATAAATATATATATATATATTCGGCTCATCAGGGGGCATACCCCCTAAACGACAACGATTCCCACTCGCTCGAGATGCGTGCGCATCGATCCCCACGCGGTATCGATCCCTACCTAGGATCGATCGAGGGAGGTCGATGCGGATCGATGATCCAGCACTCTACGTTCGAAAGCGCTAGCGTTAAGACGCGAAATACGAGGGTCCGTTGGGCGAGAAACGGTACGCGAAGGCGAGTCAAACCGACTTGGTAAAATCGTCAAACTGCCGATTTACTGTCTTCGTGTATGCGCCTCAAACCGAGGAGTCGCGTGCACAAGCTGAGCCGCGGCACTGCTACAAGGGATACCCGTTCGCAATAACCAAGGTTTCGTCGTAGTAGTCAGTTTAATGAATTTATAACATCCAAATTCTGTTACACTAAATCGGTTCACATCAACACCAGTGAAATACAAATTCCGTGAAGCAGTGCCGCGACTCAGTTTGTGACTCCTGGGTTTGTGGCACATATGATTCGTGCATCGCGTTTTATATATATTCAAGACAATTATTTCAAGTATTCATGTAACAAATAGTATCAACATCAAGGTCACTGTTTGTTAGAGACAGAGAAATCGTCGAGGTCACGTAATCGTGCCCTGCCGAAACCTCTTAGTTGTTCTAAACAAGAGTGCCAAGATAGACAAATAACATAGTCTCGCCCAACGTAACAAATTACACCATTAGTTGCGTTAAATCGATAATTTCGGTTCTTGTCAGTCGAATCTCAAAGACATCTAATAGCAACCGCCGACAGTGCATGCCTACCCATTACTGGTGGCAAGTGTGCAATTGTCGTTCCGGCAAATATTCCATCTATTGTGGGTGAGGAAGCACGGTACTGAACGAACCACTGAATCTGGAAAAATCCAAGAGACCACGGAAGTGCCTCTGGACGTTTCCTAGACATCACGGAACGCAAAGACTTTGTGCACATCAGCGACGTGCGACTCTATCCCGCAAGGGCAAGACCTCTCGTCGTTCTGATAATCTCATATATACACCAATTGCTTAGATTCTATTCTTTCTCACAAGAACCGAGATTAGTTAAATAGGTCGTTCAGCCAAGCATTGTCCTACGAGCCAGGAGTGGCGTCCGCGTTTTTCTTTAAAGCCTTTAACATTCGCGATAAATCGTTGTTTATCTATATACAAGCCAGGAGTGGCGTTCGCGTTTTCTAAAGTTATTCAGATAAATCGTTGTTTATCTGTATACAAGCCAGGAGTGGCGTTCGCGTTTTCTAAAGTTATTCAGATAAATCGTTATATATCTTTACACAAGCTAGGAGTGGCGTTCGCGGTTTCTAAATTAAAGAACATTGATTACAGTCGTAACGGCTCCCAATTGTACAATTCTTCAGAAAATACATAAGCAGATTTTACCAGATATCTATCGCTGTTTCTTGTCAGACAACCTAAAAATTCCCCGTTACCAGACAAATAAAAAAATTATATATTCTAACGTATTGTTACATAATTGGCGCCCAACGTGGGGCGGTGAATTTCGGTTGGACAAGAGACAGTGGAGGTCAAAATGCCTATTGAAAAACGTCCTCGACTTCGTAATCAATCGACAACATCACCTCCGATGGAAACTGTCACGACTGAACCATCGGATAATGCAATCCCAACAGTTTCGCGAATTATGAGATCACCTCCCAGTGCGGCAGCAACTTCTGCGGAAGAGGTAGGTGCCGGACAGGTACAGATAAGTGACGATGATGAAGTAATACAGGGGCAAAGGTTAAATAATAAACAAATAGTAGCAATTATTCGCGAACTCCAAAGAGAAATAAAGCGTCAAAATGAGAGGGTCCGCGAACTTGAGGCACGATTAACATCTAAGATAGACGAGCGTATCGAGAGCACTAACGAAGAATTTCATGAAAGGTTGGTCGAGCACACGGTTGAAATTAGGGAATGTATTCGGAGATTAGAGACTCAAATAGAACGCGAGCGAACTGAAAACTCGAAGCGGGACAAAATTATCCAACAAGAAAGTCGCGAGCGTCAAAAAGGGGTCGAAACGGTCATATCAGGGCGAAGCTGCAATGAACAACGAGAAACATTAAATTCGCGTGAAACAGAGACGGAGACAATAGAATTGCAAAAGAACAGAGAAGAAATATCCCAAGTAGGAACGGCGTCGATGCCAACGCGAAGATCGTTCGTAGTTAAACCAAATTTACCCTCGTTTGAAGGGAAACCTACGGAAAGGCCGACTAAGTTTTTACGCGAATTTAAGAGGTTTATCGAGGCCGCGCGCGTACCGCAGGAAGAGTTAAAATTTATAATTACGCAATCGTTGTCCGGGATAGCCAGTGAGTGGTGGGATTTAGTTGCCGAGCGTATAAGTACATGGTCAGAATTTTCCTCGGCATTTCAAAATCAATTCTGGAGCGTAGCTGTACAAAGGAAAATCCGCCTAAATTTGGAGTCTGGGTCATACCGCCCAGAAGCGGGAATATCTCGGGTGACGTACGCGATGAAGTTGATCGGAAATGCTCGCGATTTGACACCACGAAGGCCAGATGATGAAATTGTGTTAACAATCGCACGACACTTTTCACAAGCGGTGGACGACTGCGTCATAGGACAAGGCATTACAACAGTAGAAGGACTGCTATCCTTGTTGGAACGATTTGACCATGGAGGAACAGTTAACCGACCTAAATATAATGAACCACCACGGTATTATAATGAAATGAGAGGTACGACATATAAGGACCAATCTAACCGCCCAGACAGTGGACGAACGCAACCAACAACTGCAATACACCCTGGAAGTAGCCAACAACAATCATATGACTCACGAAAAGTAAACACAAATAATATGGGACAACAAAGACAGCCAGTCACAAATAGAATTAGAACAGCAACATTGGAGGAGAACAATGAAGAAGAGAATATTCAATCTGAAGAAGGTGAGGTTCCAGCGGGAAACGAATAGAAAGGCCCTCAACAACGTTCCAGAGTGACTTCCCCTCTCTGGGCGGAGGAGTCTTGTGTGAAACAAACGGGGAAGACGAACAAGAAGTAATCAACACCATCTTCCAGAATCCTCGACAGGAACTTGTGACGGAGGAATGGAACTTACCAAGAGAAAGAACGAGCGTAAAAAATCCAATGATCAAAATTTACGTAGAGGGCATTCCCACGAAGGCGTTAATAGATACGGGAAGTTCCATGACAGCCGTTTCAGAAGAATGGTACCAAAGACACCAAAATAACCTGATTAAGTGTCCAATGTTGCCAATTACCAACACATTTGTGCTAGGAGCAACCGGAAGTAAATCGGCTCGGCTTAAGAAACAGATCTGGGTTTCGATACACCATGAAGGAAAGAAGTTTGAGACAGCCGTCGTCGTTGTACCCGGGTTAATATGTGATTTCATCCTCGGCGTGGACACATTGAAGCGCACGAAGGCGCGAATTGACTTAGAAGAAGATATCTTGATGTTAAAAGTGGAAAACAATGAGCTACGAATCCAGATAATCGATGAAGAAAGCACACAAGAGATGAGTACGACGCATTGCATCGCCGAAACCTCACAACGAACGGCTGTGCAACCGATAAATAACCCTGTGTCAACGGTGATAGAGTCCAGTCATGCATCGTACCGTGAAAAGGAAGAAATATCGTGCATAATTAAAAGCGTTCCACGACTATGGAGGAATGAAATCGGACGAGTATCATGTTACGAGCATCAATTACAAATACGAGAAGGTACACCATACTCTGCAAGAACATACCCTATTCCAATAAAATATCTCGAAGCAGCGGACCAAGAAATTAAACGTATGCTAGAAAACGATATAATCCGTCCAAGTACCAGTCCATACATCAATCCTGTGGTCCCAGTATTAAAAAAAAATGGTACTGTGAGACTCTGTCTAGATGCAAGACGATTGAACGAGATATTGGTGGACGATCACGAGATGTCTGAGGCACCTGAAATAATATTCCAAAGATTTAAAAAGGTTGCTTATCTTACAAGTTTAGATTTATCCAGCAGTTTTTGGCAAATTCCATTAGCCGCAGAATCAAGGAAATACACGGCCTTCTTGTATAGGGGAAGATGCTATGAGTATGTTGTCACACCGTTTGGTTTGAAGACTAGCAGTGCCAGCCTAGTGAGGGCACTGAGAACAATCCTTAGCGGGTTAGAGGAATTTGTTATAAACTTCATTGACGACATTCTCTGTTTCTCAAATTCATTCGAAGAACACGTTGAACACCTTCGTATCTTGTTAGAACGTTTGGACCATCACAATTTGACAATTAATCTAGATAAATGTAAATTCTTGCGGCATGAACTTAGGTTTTTAGGACATATCGTGTCGAGAGAGGGCATAAAACAGGACCCAGAAAAGCTGAACGCAATTAAAGAATTTCCAGCTCCACGAAATTTAAAACAGCTACGCGGATTCTTAGGGCTCGTTAATTATTATAGCAAGTTTACGGACAAACATGCAGAGATGACCCTCCCATTATTAGAGTTGTTAAAAAAAAATAGGAAGTGGTCATGGAGTGATCAATTAGATATCGCCTTCAAGAAAATAAAAGAAGTATTCTGTCAGGAGATCATTTTACAATATGCGAATACAAAAAAAGAATATTTCCTATCTACAGACGCGAGTTTCGCGGCATTAGGGGCCGTACTAGAACAACAGGATAGTACGGGAGTGCTCAGACCAATAACATTTGCGAGCCGTACACTTAAAGGACCAGAAATAACATACTTTACAACCGAAAAAGAACTTTTAGCAATCATATGGGCGTTAGCAAAATTTCGAACATACTTGTATGGTGCAAGGGTAATTCTATTGACAGATCATAAAGCAATAACGTTCCTCATGAATAGTAAACTAACCAATCAGCGGCTTACTCGATGGGTTTTAGCAATTCAAGATTATCACGTAGATATTCGTTATCGCCCGGGAAAAGAAAATATTCTTGCGGATACCATGAGTCGTATTCCAGAATTAAAGGAAGGGGGTAGTCCGGATGGGGAAATGCAAGTACAAATCTTTATCGCAAGGCTCACTCGGAATATATCAAAAGAGTTAGCAGAAGCTCTTAAATTATTGCCAGCGGGGCAAAAGAGCGATGAAAAGTTGTCAAAAATTATAACGCAACTTAAAGAACCGTCCGGCACCACCTCTAACCGATACGCGATTTATAATGATGTCCTTTGTCACAAAGATCGAATGGGTAAAACGAGAATAGTCATCCCAACGAAGCTGCGAGATGATCTCATAAGGGAGATACATGATGTGTATGCGCACCCTGGAAGTGAAAAAACCGCGAAGTTGGTGGCAGAAGGGTTTTATATACCAAAGTTACACCGACGCACTCGTAAATTAATATCTGTATGCGACACATGTCAACGAGTTAAAATTCAGACGCATGTGTTACATACAGATTTGCAAAGTATTATTCCAAAAAAACCATTGGAGTTGTTATCAGTTGATTATTATGGTCCGTTACCAGTTTCCAGGGGAGGTGTAGCATATATTTTGGTCATCGAGGAACTGTTTACGAAATTTGTAAAACTATATCCAGTTAAACGCGCCACGACTTGTGTAACGATATCGAAAATATGTAAAGATTTTATTCCGCGCTATGGCAAACCGGAAAAAATAATTACCGACCATGGAACCCAATTTACCGCACGACGATGGATTGACACCTTGAAGAAGGAAGGGATTCGGCACGTATTATCCTCGATCAGGCATCCACAGAGCAATCCGGTGGAAAGGGTTAATAGGGAAATCGGGCGAATATTTCGAACTTTGGTGGCCGACGCGCACACTGCATGGGCAAATTGGGTTAACGTAATCGAAACATGTTGCAACGAAATTGTACACGATAGTACAGGATACACACCAACTGAATTATTTTTGCGTAAACCACCAACGCGACCATGGGCCAGATGGTTTCCTTTCCTCAGCAACAACCATGCTATAGAGGACAACGATCATTCTCGTAATTTGGAATTAGCTTTTCGAAAAATGACACAGAAAGCGAGTAAACGACAAGAACGGGCAAATGCGGGTAAAGTACCATTCCAATATCAACTGGGAAACAAAGTTTTAGTAAAAACAAACCCCGTTTCGAATGCTGCCGATCGGCAAATAGCAAAATTTTTTCATCTCTACGAAGGACCATATACCATAACAGAAATGAAAGGACCGGCAACATTTGTAATCACAGATTTAGTGTCTGGGAAACAAAGAGGCACCTTTCATGCGTCAAGTTGTCGGCTGTATCGAGAACAAGGGGCAGAGGACGACGAAGTAAACACCTAAAAGAAAACAAGGATCTTCGTTGAAACGCGCAAATACAAATTCTTCGAAACCCCTCCCCTTATTAGTGGCTTAGCGATTAGGGAGATAGAGAGACAGCAGATCAATAAGATTAGTTGTCGAGTAAACACCCGAGATGACAGACGAAGCGAGCAAGGTTCCAACTAAGGAAGCGGGTACGCAGAGTTATGCGTACTGGGCCATGATTTCCCGACCAACGCAGACTGGTCTGGAAATCTCGTATCACGACCCACCACCTACGACGTTGAAACTTATCACTCCACGTCCATGGAAAGGGGTGAAACCGGCGAGATATCGAAGAGGGGTGGGTGTACAAGCTACGGGCAAGAGAGCTAAAGTATGCACGCAAACACCGAAGAACGGCCCATGCACGGACAACACGTCTGAAGGAGAAAAGAAAGGTGCCATCAAGAAGGCATCACTACCCATGCCAGAGGCTGTGATACCCGGAGACCGACAACCAACCCTACAACATACGGAAATCATCCAACCACTTGAGATGGATGAATGGGATTTACTGCTGGACATGGAAAACGCGGAACGACCAGAAACTTCTGGTCCAGATCCTTCATCATCAGTCCCAAGGCGGGATGTTACAGAGCCAAAGAAGCCCAAGGTCGACGATTACATAGTGGAGATTTTACCATCGAACCCACAGGATCCCCTCGGTCTGATGCTTATGACGGAGGAACTGTTGCAAGCAATATATGGCCCTGAAGAAGGAAAAATATAAATTGAAAACAATTACGTGAAAGACTTGGTGAAAGTGTTGTGACAGTTAGTGACGACATTAAACAAAAAGAATTGTGTTCCTACACATGACTAGACATTGCATTTTTATTTTCTTTAAAACGGGGAACAAATAACCCACTTCATAAGTGTTTAATTTCTTTATAAATTAGGCTAAGTGTATCAAGAGTATATTTTTCTTCTCGTTATATGGACAATTATGAACTAATTTTATTTTATTTTATTTTTCTCTTTTCGTTCCTTTTGTATGTAAATGAAATACACATTTATTCGGTATCGTTATCTAGCTGTAAGGACGATGGGAATCGTTGTAACAACGCCACATAGGCGTGCGAATTTAAAGGTAAAAGCTGAAAATTTCCGTTGTTATTACAAGAATCGTTTTATTTAATTTGAAAATTATTTAAATGTTAATTTCGTTTTATGGTATGAGTATAATAGCACCCGAAATATTAATTAATTTGATCAATCAAGGGTGCATTCTGACTGCGTCCCTGCACCCTCAGACCTTAAGAGGGGGGGCATATGTAACCGTATATGTTACATATAAATATATATATATATATTCGGCTCATCAGGGGGCATACCCCCTAAACGACAACGATTCCCACTCGCTCGAGATGCGTGCGCATCGATCCCCACGCGGTATCGATCCCTACCTAGGATCGATCGAGGGAGGTCGATGCGGATCGATGATCCAGCACTCTACGTTCGAAAGCGCTAGCGTTAAGACGCGAAATACGAGGGTCCGTTGGGCGAGAAACGGTACGCGAAGGCGAGTCAAACCGACTTGGTAAAATCGTCAAACTGCCGATTTACTGTCTTCGTGTATGCGCCTCAAACCGAGGAGTCGCGTGCACAAGCTGAGCCGCGGCACTGCTACAAGGGATACCCGTTCGCAATAACCAAGGTTTCGTCGTAGTAGTCAGTTTAATGAATTTATAACATCCAAATTCTGTTACACTAAATCGGTTCACATCAACACCAGTGAAATACAAATTCCGTGAAGCAGTGCCGCGACTCAGTTTGTGACTCCTGGGTTTGTGGCACATATGATTCGTGCATCGCGTTTTATATATATTCAAGACAATTATTTCAAGTATTCATGTAACAAATAGTATCAACATCAAGGTCACTGTTTGTTAGAGACAGAGAAATCGTCGAGGTCACGTAATCGTGCCCTGCCGAAACCTCTTAGTTGTTCTAAACAAGAGTGCCAAGATAGACAAATAACATAGTCTCGCCCAACGTAACAAATTACACCATTAGTTGCGTTAAATCGATAATTTCGGTTCTTGTCAGTCGAATCTCAAAGACATCTAATAGCAACCGCCGACAGTGCATGCCTACCCATTACTGGTGGCAAGTGTGCAATTGTCGTTCCGGCAAATATTCCATCTATTGTGGGTGAGGAAGCACGGTACTGAACGAACCACTGAATCTGGAAAAATCCAAGAGACCACGGAAGTGCCTCTGGACGTTTCCTAGACATCACGGAACGCAAAGACTTTGTGCACATCAGCGACGTGCGACTCTATCCCGCAAGGGCAAGACCTCTCGTCGTTCTGATAATCTCATATATACACCAATTGCTTAGATTCTATTCTTTCTCACAAGAACCGAGATTAGTTAAATAGGTCGTTCAGCCAAGCATTGTCCTACGAGCCAGGAGTGGCGTCCGCGTTTTTCTTTAAAGCCTTTAACATTCGCGATAAATCGTTGTTTATCTATATACAAGCCAGGAGTGGCGTTCGCGTTTTCTAAAGTTATTCAGATAAATCGTTGTTTATCTGTATACAAGCCAGGAGTGGCGTTCGCGTTTTCTAAAGTTATTCAGATAAATCGTTATATATCTTTACACAAGCTAGGAGTGGCGTTCGCGGTTTCTAAATTAAAGAACATTGATTACAGTCGTAACGGCTCCCAATTGTACAATTCTTCAGAAAATACATAAGCAGATTTTACCAGATATCTATCGCTGTTTCTTGTCAGACAACCTAAAAATTCCCCGTTACCAGACAAATAAAAAAATTATATATTCTAAAGTATTGTTACACAATACTGCAGAGTTATCTCAAAGAAAGGGGCCACGGTGTTTCTGTATCTCTATTATGTTGGTGCGGCTTCGGAACTTTTAAATATCTTGATATATCTCGAGAACTACGCATCTGATCAAAAAATATCATAGATCATAAAAAGTAGGAAACTTAATTCTCTACAAAAAAGGTCTCTTAACATTTTGCCATAGCTCGCTTCGTTTCCGAGATATTTGCAGATTTATCTCAAGGGAAGGGGCCTGACGGACATATTTCGAGATATGTCTTCTTCTTGTTGTTCTTCTTCTGCACAGCTAAGCTGGAAGTGGCATTTCCAGCTCGCAATAGTGCAGAGTTATCTCAAAGAGAGGGGCCACGGTGTTTCTGTATCTCTATTATGTTGGTGCGGCTTCGGAACTTTTAAATATCTTGATATATCTCGAGAGCTACGCGTCTGATCAAAAAATATCATAGAACATAAAAAGTAGGAAACATAATTCTCTACAAAAAAGGTCTCTTAACATTTTGCCATAGCTCGCTTCGTTTCCGAGATATTTGCAGATTTATCTCAAGGGAAGGGGCCTGACGGACATATTTCGAGATATTTCTTCTTCTTGTTGTTCTTCTTCTGCACAGCTAAACTGGAAGTGGCATTTCCAGCTCGCAATAGTGCAGAGTTATCTCAAAGAGAGGGGCCACGGTGTTTCTGTATCTCTATTATGTTGGTGCTGCTTCGGAACTTTTAAATATCTCGATATATCTCGAAAACTACGCTTCTGAGCAAAAAATATCATAGAACGTAAATTGTAGGAAACATAATTCTCTACAAAAAACGTCTCTTAACATTTTGCCATAGCTCGCTTCGTTTCCGAGATATTTGCAGATTTATCTCAAGGGAAGGGGCCTAACGGACATATTTCGAGATATTTCTTCTTCTTGTTGTTCTTCTTCTGCACAGCTAAACTGGAAGTGGCATTTCCAGCTCGCAATAGTACAGACTTATCTCAAAGAAAGGGGCCACGGTGTTTCTGTATCTCTATTATGTTGGTGCGGCTTCGGAACTTTTAAATATCTTCATATATCTCGAGAACTACGCATCTGATCAAAAAATATCATAGAACATAAAAAGTAGGAAACATAATTCCATACAAAAAAGGTCTCTTAACATTTTGCCATAGCTCGCTTCGTTTCCGAGATATTTGCAGATTTATCTCAAGGCAAGTGGCCTGACGGACATATTTCGAGATATTTCTTCTTCTTGTTGTTCTTCTTCTGCACAGCTAAGCTGGAAGTGGCATTTGCGGCTCGCACTAGTGCAGAGTTATCTCAAAGAAAGGGGCCACGGTGTTTCTGTATCTCTATTATGTTGGTGCGGCTTCGGAACTTTTAAATATCTTGATATATCTCGAGAACTACGCATCTGATCCAAAAATATCATAGAACATAAATAGTAGGAAACTTAATTCTCTACAAAAAAGGTCTCTCAACATTTTGCCATAGCTCGCTTCGTTTCCGAGATATTTGCAGATTTATTTCAAGGGAAGGGGGCTAACGGACATATTTCCAGATATTTCTTCTTCTTGTTGTTCTTCTTCTGCACAGCTAAGCTGGAAGTGGCATTTGCGGCTCGCACTAGTGCAGAGTTATCTCAAAGAAAGGGGCCACGGTGTTTCTGTATCTCTATTATGTTGGTGCAGCTTCAGAACTTTTAAATATCTTGATATATCTCGAGAACTACGCATCTGATCAAAAAATATCATAGAACATAAAAAGTAGGAAACATAATTCTCTACAGAAAAGGTCTCTTAACATTTTGCCATAGCTCGCTTCGTTTCCGAGATATTTGCAGATTTATCTCAAGGGAAGGGGCCTGACGGACATATTTCGAGATATTTCTTCTTCTTGTTGTTCTTCTTCTGCACAGCTAAGCTGGAAGTGGCATTTGCAGCTCGCAATAGTGCAGAGTTATCTCAAAGAAAGGGGCCACGGTGTTTCTGTATCTCTATTATGTTGGTGCGGCTTCGGAACTTTTAAATATCTTGATATATCTCGAGATCTACGCATCTGATCAAAAAATATCATAGAACATGAAAAGTAGGAAACTTAATTCTCTACAAAAAAGGTCTCTCAACATTTTGCCATAGCTCGCTTCGTTTCCGAGATACTTGCCGATTTATCTCAAGGGAAGGGGCCTGACGGACATATTTCGAGATATTTCTTCTTCTTGTTGTTCTTCTTCTGCACAGCTAAGCTGGAAGTGGCATTTGCAGCTCGCAATTGTGCAGAGTTATCTCAAAGAGAGGGGCCACGGTGTTTCTGTATCTCTATTATGTTGGTGCGGCTTCGGAACTTTTAAATATCTTGATATATCTCGAGAACTACGAATCTGATCAGAAAATATCATAGAAGATAAAAAGTAGGAAACTTAATTCTCTACAAAAAAGGTCTCTTAACATTTTGCCATAGCTCGCTTCGTTTCCGAGATATTTGCAGATTTATCTCAAGGGAAGGGGCCTGACGGACATATTTCGAGATATTTCTTCTTCTTGTTGTTCTTCTTCTGCACAGCTAAGCTGGAAGTGGCATTTGCGGCTCGCACTAGTGCAGAGTTATCTCAAAGAAAGGGGCCACGGTGTTTCTGTATCTCTATTATGTTGGTGCGGCTTCGGAACTTTTAAATATCTTGATATATCTCGAGAACTACGCATCTGATCAAAAAATATCATAGAACATAAAAAGTAGGAAACTTAATTCGCTACAAAAAGGTCTGTTAACATTTTGCCATAGCTCGCTTCGTTTCCGAGATATTTGCAGATTTATCTCAAGGGAAGGGGCCTAACGGACATATTTCGTGATATTTCTTCTTCTTGTTGTTCTTCTTCTGCACAGCTAAGCTGGAAGTGGCATTTGCAGCTCGCATTAGTGCAGAGTTATCTCAAAGAAAGGGGCCACGGTGTTTCTGTATCTCTATTATGTTGGTGCTGCTTCGGAACTTTTAAATATCTCGATATATCTCGAAAACTACGCTTCTGATCAAAAAATATCATAGAACATAAATTGTAGGAAACATAATTCTCTACAAAAAACGTCTCTTAACATTTTGCCATAGCTCGCTTCGTTTCCGAGATATTTGCAGATTTATCTCAAGGGAAGGGGCCTAACGGACATATTTCGAGATATTTCTTCTTCTTGTTGTTCTTCTTCTGCACAGCTAAACTGGAAGTGGCATTTCCAGCTCGCAATAGTACAGAGTTATCTCAAAGAAAGGGGCCACGGTGTTTCTGTATCTCTATTATGTTGGTGCGGCTTCGGAACTTTTAAATATCTTGATATATCTCGAGAACTACGCGTCTGATCAAAAAATATCATAGAACATAAAAAGTAGGAAACTTAATTCTCTACAAAAAAGGTCTCTTAACATTTTGCCATACCTCTCTTCGTTTCCGAGATATTTGCAGATTTATCTCAAGGGAAGGGGCCTGACGGACACATTTCGAGATATTTCTTCTTCTTGTTGTTCTTCTTCTGCACAGCTAAGCTGGAAGTGGCATTTGCAGCTCGCAATAGTGCAGAGTTATCTCAAAGAAAGGGGCCACGGTGTTTCTGTATCTCTATTATGTTGGTGCTGCTTCGGAACTTTTAAATATCTCGATATATCTCGAAAACTACGCTTCTGATCAAAAAATATCATAGAACATAAATTGTAGGAAACATAATTCTCTACAAAAAACGTCTCTTAACATTTTGCCATAGCTCGCTTCGTTTCCGAGATATTTGCAGATTTATCTCAAGGGAAGGGGCCTAACGGACATATTTCGAGATATTTCTTCTTCTTGTTGTTCTTCTTCTGCACAGCTAAACTGGAAGTGGCATTTCCAGCTCGCAATAGTACAGAGTTATCTCAAAGAAAGGGGCCACGGTGTTTCCGTATCTCTATTATGTTGGTGCGGCTTCGGAACTTTTAAATATCTTGATATATCTCGAGAACTACGCATCTGATCAAAAAATATCATAGAACATAAAAAGTAGGAAACTTAATTCTCTACAAAAAAGGTCTCTTAACATTTTGCCATAGCTCTCTTCGTTTCCGAGATATTTGCAGATTTATCTCAAGGGAAGGGGCCTGACGGACACATTTCGAGATATTTCTTCTTCTTGTTGTTCTTCTTCTGCACAGCTAAACTGGAAGTGGCATTTCCAGCTGGCAATAGTGCAGAGTTATCTCAAAGAGAGGGGCCACGGTGTTTCTGTATCTCTATTATGTTGGTGCTGCTTCGGAACTTTTAAATATCTCGATATATCTCGAAAACTACGCTTCTGATCAAAAAATATCATAGAACATAAATTGTAGGAAACATAATTCTCTACAAAAAACGTCTCTTAACATTTTGCCATAGCTCGCTTCGTTTCCGAGACATTTGCAGATTCATCTCAGGGGAAGGGGCCTAACGGACATATTTCGAGATATTTCTTCTTCTTGTTGTTCTTCTTCTGCACAGCTAAACTGGAAGTGGCATTTCCAGCTCGCAATAGTACAGAGTTATCTCAAAGAAAGGGGCCACGGTGTTTCTGTATCTCTATTATGTTGGTGCGGCTTCGGAACTTTTAAATATCTTGATATATCTCGAGAACTACGCATCTGATCAAAAAATATCATAGAACATAAAAAGTAGGAAACTTAATTCTCTACAAAAAAGTCTGGTAAGATTTTGCCATAGCTCGCTTCGTTTCCGAGATATTTGCAGATTTATCTCAAGGTAAGGGGCCTGACGGACATATTTCGAGATATTTCTTCTTCTTGTTGTTCTTCTTCTGCACAGCTAAGCTGGAAGTGGCATTTACAGCTCGCAATAGTGCATAGTTATCTGAAAGAAAGGGGCCACGGTGTTTCTGTATCTCTATTATGTTGGTGCGGCTTCGGAACTTTTAAATATCTTGATATATCTCGAGAACTACGCATCTGATCAAAAAATATCACAGAACATAAAAAGTAGGAAACTCAATTCTCTACAAAAAAGGTCTCTTAACATTTTGCAATAGCTCGCTTCGTTTCCGAGATATTTGCAGATTTATCTCAAGGGAAGGGGCCTGACGGACATATTTCGAGATATTTCTTCTTCTTGATGTTCTTCTTCTGCACAGCTAAGCTGGAAGTGGCATTTGCAGCTCGCAATAGTGCAGAGTTATCTCAAAGAAAGGGGCCACGGTGTTTCTGTATCTCTATTATGTTGGTGCGGCTTCGGAACTTTTAAATATCTTGATATATCTCGAGAACTACGCATCTGATCAAAAAATATCATAGAACATAAAAAGTAGGAAACTTAATTCTCTACAAAAAAGGTCTCTTAACATTTTGCCATAGCTCGCTTCGTTTCCGAGATATTTGCAGATTTATCTCAAGGGAAGGGGCCTGACGGACATATTTCGAGATATTTCTTCTTCTTGTTGTTCTTCTTCTGCACAGCTAAGCTGGAAGTGGCATTTGCAGCTCGCAATAGTGCAGAGTTATCTCAAAGAAAGGGGCCACGGTGTTTCTGTATCTCTATTATGTTGGTGCGGCTTCGGAACTTTTAAATATCTTGATATATCTCGAGATCTACGCATCTGATCAGAAAATATCGTAGAAGATAAAAAGTAGGAAACTTAATTCTCTACAAAAAAGGTCTCTTAACATTTTGCCATAGCTCGCTTCGTTTCCGAGATATTTGCAGATTTATCTCAAGGGAAGGGGCCTAACGGACTTATTTCGAGATATTTCTTCTTCTTATTGTTCTTCTTCTGCACAGCTAAACTGGAAGTGGCATTTCCAGGTCGCAATAGTGCAGAGTTATCTAAAAGAAAGGAGCCACGGTGTTTCTGTATCTCTATTATGTTGGTGCGGCTTCGGAACTTTTAAATATCTTGATATATCTCGAGAACTACGCGTCTGATCAAAAAATATCATAGAACATAAAAAGTAGGAAACATAATTCCATACAAAAAAGGTCTCTTAACATTTTGCCATAGCTCGCTTCGTTTCCGAGATATTTGCAGATTTATCTCAAGGGAAGGGGCCTGACGGACATATTTCGAGATATTTCTTCTTCTTGTTGTTCTTCTTCTGCACAGCTAAGCTGGAAGTGGCATTTGCAGCTCGCAATAGTGCAGAGTTATCTCAAAGAAAGGGGCCACGGTGTTTCTGTATCTCTATTATGTTGGTGCGGCTTCGGAACTTTTAAATATCTTGATATATCTCGAGATCTACGCATCTGATCAAAAAATATCATAGAACATAAAAAGTAGGAAACTTAATTCTCTACAAAAAAGGTCTCTCAAGATTTTGCCATAGCTCGCTTCGTTTCCGAGATACTTGCCGATTTATCTCAAGGGAAGGGGCCTGACGGACATATTTCGAGATATTTCTTCTTCTTGTTGTTCTTCTTCTGCACAGCTAAGCTGGAAGTGGCATTTGCAGCTCGCAATAGTGCACAGTTATCTCAAAGAAAGGGGCCACGGTGTTTCTGTATCTCTACTATGTTGGTGCGGCTTCGGAACTTTTAAATATCTCGATATATCTCGAGAACTACGCATCTCATCAAAAAATATCATAGAACATAAAAAGTAGGAAACTTAAATCTCTACAAATAAGGTCTCTTAACATTTTGGCATAGCTCGCTTCGTTTCCGAGATATTTGCAGATTTATCTCAAGGGAAGGGGCCTGACGGACATATTTCGAGATATTTCTTCTTCTTCTTGTTGTTCTTCTTCTGCACAGCTAAGCTGGAAGTGGCATTTGCAGCTCGCAATAGTGCAGAGTTATCGCAAAGAAAGGGGCCACGGTGTTTCTGTACCTCTATTATGTTGGTGCGGCTTCGGAACTTTGAAATATCTTGATATATCTCGAGAACTACGCCTCTGATCGAAAAATATCATAGAACATAAAAAGTAGGAAACTCAATTCGCTACAAAAAAGGTCTCTTAACATTTTGCCATAGCTCGCTTCGTTTCCGAGATATTTGCAGATTTATCTCAAGGGAAGGGGCCTGACGGACATATTTCGAGATATTTCTTCTTCTTGTTGTTCTTCTTCTGCACAGCTACGCTGGAAGTGGCATTTGCAGCTCGCAATTGTGCAGAGTTATCTCAAAGAGAGGGGCCACGGTGTTTCTGTATCTCTATTATGTTGGTGCGGCTTCGGAACTTTTAAATATCTTGATATATCTCGAGAACTACGCATCTGATCAAAAAATATCATAGAACATAAAAAGTAGGAAACTTAATTCTCTACAAAAAAGTCTGTTAAGATTTTGCCATAGCTCGCTTCGTTTCCGAGATATTTGCAGATTTATCTCAAGGGAAGGGGCCTAACGGACATATTTCGAGATATTTCTTCTTCTTGTTGTTCTTCTTCTGCACAGCTAAACTGGAAGTGGCATTTGCAGCTCGCAATAGTGCAGAGTTATCTCAAAGAGAGGGGCCACGGTGTTTCTGTATCTCTATTATGTTGGTGCGGCTTCGGAACTTTTAAATATCTTGATATATCCCGAGAACTACGCATCTGATCAAAAAATATCATAGAACATAAAAAGTAGGAAACTCAATTCTCTACAAAAAAGGTCTCTTAACATTTTGCAATAGCTCGCTTCGTTTCCGAGATATTTGCAGATTTATCTCAAGGGAAGGGGCCTGACGGACATATTTCGAGATATTTCTTCTTCTTGTTGTTCTTCTTCTGCACAGCTACGGTGGAAGTGGCATTTGCAGCTCGCAATTGTGCAGAGTTATCTCAAAGAGAGGGGCCACGGTGTTTCTGTATCTCTATTATGTTGGTGCGGCTTCGGAACTTTTAAATATCTTGATATATCTCGAGAACTACGCGTCTGATCAAAAAACATCATAGAACATAAAAAGTAGGAAACATAATTCCATACAAAAAAGGTCTCTTAACATTTTGCCATAGCTCGCTTCGTTTCCGAGATATTTGCAGATTTATCTCAAGGGAAGGGGCCTGACGGACATATTTCGAGATATTTCTTCTTCTTGTTGTTCTTCTTCTGCACAGCTAAGCTGGAAGTGGCATTTGCAGCTCGCAATAGTGCAGAGTTATCTCAAAGAAAGGGGCCACGGTGTTTCTGTATCTCTATTATGTTGGTGCGGCTTCGGAACTTTTAAATATCTTGATATATCTCGAGATCTACGCATCTGATCAAAAAATATCATAGAACATAAAAAGTAGGAAACTTAATTCTCTACAAAAAAGGTCTCTCAACATTTTGCCATAGCTCGCTTCGTTTCCGAGATACTTGCCGATTTATCTCAAGGGAAGGGGCCTGACGGACATATTTCGAGATATTTCTTCTTCTTGTTGTTCTTCTTCTGCACAGCTAAGCTGGAAGTGGCATTTGCAGCTCGCAATAGTGCACAGTTATCTCAAAGAAAGGGGCCACGGTGTTTCTGTATCTCTACTATGTTGGTGCGGCTTCGGAACTTTTAAATATCTCGATATATCTCGAGAACTACGCATCTCATCAAAAAATATCATAGAACATAAAAAGTAGGAAACTTAATTCTCTACAAATAAGGTCTCTTAACATTTTGGCATAGCTCGCTTCGTTTCCGAGATATTTGCAGATTTATCTCAAGGGAAGGGGCCTGACGGACATATTTCGAGATATTTCTTCTTCTTCTTGTTGTTCTTCTTCTGCACAGCTAAGCTGGAAGTGGCATTTGCAGCTCGCAATAGTGCAGAGTTATCGCAAAGAAAGGGGCCACGGTGTTTCTGTACCTCTATTATGTTGGTGCAGCTTCGGAGCTTTTAAATATCTTGATATATCTCGAGAACTACGCATCTGATCAAAAAATATCATAGAACATAAAAAGTAGGAAACTTAATTCTCTACAAAAAAGGTCTCTTAACGTTTTGCAATAGCTCGCTTCGTTTCCGAGATATTTGCAGATTTATCTCAAGGGAAGGGTCCTGATGGACATATTTCGAGATATTTCTTCTTCTTGTTGTTCTTCTTCTGCACAGCTAAACTGGAAGTGGCATTTCCAGCTCGCAATCGTGCAGAGTTATCTCAAAGAAAGGGGCCACGGTGTTTCTGTATCTCTATTATGTTGGTGCGGCTTCGGAACTTTGAAATATCTTGATATATCTCGAGAACTACGCCTCTGATCGAAAAATATCATAGAACATAAAAAGTAGGAAACTCAATTCGCTACAAAAAAGGTCTCTTAACATTTTGCCATAGCTCGCTTCGTTTCCGAGATATTTGCAGATTTATCTCAAGGGAAGGGGCCTGACGGACATATTTCGAGATATTTCTTCTTCTTGTTGTTCTTCTTCTGCACAGCTAAGCTGGAAGTGGCATTTGCAGCTCGCAATAGTGCAGAATTATCTCAAAGAAAGGGGCCACGGTGTTTCTGTATCTCTATTATGTTGGTGCGGCTTCGGAACTTTTAAATATCTTGATATATCTCGAGATCTACGCATCTGATCAAAAAATATCATAGAACATAAAAAGTAGGAAACTTAATTCTCTACAAAAAAGGTCTCTCAACATTTTGCCATAGCTCGCTTCGTTTCCGAGATACTTGCCGATTTATCTCAAGGGAAGGGGCCTGACGGACATATTTCGAGATATTTCTTCTTCTTGTTGTTCTTCTTCTGCACAGCTAAGCTGGAAGTGGCATTTGCAGCTCGCAATTGTGCAGAGTTATCTCAAAGAGAGGGGCCACGGTGTTTCTGTATCCCTATTATGTTGGTGCGGCTTCGGAACTTTTAAATATCTTGATATATCTCGAGAACTACGAATCTGATCAGAAAATATCGTAGAAGATAAAAAGTAGGAAACTTAATTCTCTACAAAAAAGGTCTCTTAACATTTTGCCATAGCTCGCTTCGTTTCCGAGATATTTGCAGATTTATCTCAAGGGAAGGGGCCTGACGGACATATTTCGAGATATTTCTTCTTCTTGTTGTTCTTCATCTGCACAGCTAAGCTGGAAGTGGCATTTGCAGCTCGCAATAGTGCACAGTTATCTCAAAGAAAGGGGCCACGGTGTTTCTGTATCTCTATTATGTCGGTGCGGCTTCGGAACTTTTAAATATCTCGATATATCTCGAGAACTACGCATCTCATCAAAAAATATCATAGAACATAAAAAGTAGGAAACTTAATTCTCTACAAATAAGGTCTCTTAACATTTTGGCATAGCTCGCTTCGTTTCCGAGATATTTGCAGATTTATCTCAAGGGAAGGGGCCTGACGGACATATTTCGAGATATTTCTTCTTCTTGTTGTTCTTCTTCTGCACAGCTAAGCTGGAAGTGGCATTTGCAGCTCGCAATAGTGCAGAGTTATCTCAAAGAAAGGGGCCACGATGTTTCTGTATCTCTATTATGTTGGTGCGGCTTCGGAACTTTTAAATATCTTGATATATCTCGAGAACTACGCATCTGATCAAAAAATATTATAGAACATAAAAAGTAGGAAACATAATTCCATACAAAAAAGGTCTCTTAACATTTTGCCATAGCTCGCTTCGTTTCCGAGATATTTGCAGATTTATCTCAAGGGAAGGGGCCTGACGGACATATTTCGAGATATTTCTTCTTCTTGTTGGTCTTCTTCTGCACAGCTAAGCTGGAAGTGGCATTTGCAGCTCGCAATAGTGCAGAGTTATCTCGAAGAAAGGGGCCACGGTGTTTCTGTATCTCTATTATGTTGGTGCGGCTTCGGATCTTTTAAATATCTCGATATATCTCGAAAACTACGCTTCTGATCAAAAAATATCATAGAACGTAAATTGTGGGAAACCTAATTCCCTACAAAAAAGGTCTCTTAACATTTTGCCATAGCTCGCTTCGTTTCCGAGATATTTGCAGATTTATCTCAAGGGAAGGGGTCTGACGGACATATTTCGAGATATTTCTTCTTCTTGTTGTTCTTCTTCTGCACAGCTAAGCTGGAAGTGGCATTTGCAGCTCGCAATAGTGCAGAGTTATCTCAAAGAAAGGGGCCACGGTGTTTCTGTATCTCTATTATGTTGGTGCGGCTTCGGAACTTTTAAATATCTTGATATATCTCGAGAACTACGCATCTGATCAAAAAATATCATAGAACATAAAAAGTAGGAAACTTAATTCTCTACAAAAAAGGTCTCTTAACATTTTGCCATAGCTCGCTTCGTTTCCAAGATACTTGCAGATTTATCTCAAGGGAAGGGGCCTGACGGACATATTTCGAGATATTTCTTCTTCTTGTTGTTCTTCTTCTGCACAGCTAAACTGGAAGTGGCATTTCCAGCTCGCAGTAGTGCCGAGTTATCTCAAAGAAAGGGGCCACGGTGTTTCTGTATCTCTATTATGTTGGTGCGGCTTCGGAACTTTGAAATATCTTGATATATCTCGAGAACTACGCCTCTGATCGAAAAATATCATAGAACATAAAAAGTAGGAAACTCAATTCGCTACAAAAAAGGTCTCTTAACATTTTGCCATAGCTCGCTTCGTTTCCGAGATATTTGCAGATTTATCTCAAGGGAAGGGGCCTGACGGACATATTTCGAGATATTTCTTCTTCTTGTTGTTCTTCTTCTGCACAGCTAAGCTGGAAGTGGCATTTGCAGCTCGCAATAGTGCAGAATTATCTCAAAGAAAGGGGCCACGGTGTTTCTGTATCTCTATTATGTTGGTGCGGCTTCGGAACTTTTAAATATCTTGATATATCTCGAGATCTACGCATCTGATCAAAAAATATCATAGAACATAAAAAGTAGGAAACTTAATTCTCTACAAAAAAGGTCTCTCAACATTTTGCCATAGCTCGCTTCGTTTCCGAGATACTTGCCGATTTATCTCAAGGGAAGGGGCCTGACGGACATATTTCGAGATATTTCTTCTTCTTGTTGTTCTTCTTCTGCACAGCTAAGCTGGAAGTGGCATTTGCAGCTCGCAATTGTGCAGAGTTATCTCAAAGAGAGGGGCCACGGTGTTTCTGTATCCCTATTATGTTGGTGCGGCTTCGGAACTTTTAAATATCTTGATATATCTCGAGAACTACGAATCTGATCAGAAAATATCGTAGAAGATAAAAAGTAGGAAACTTAATTCTCTACAAAAAAGGTCTCTTAACATTTTGCCATAGCTCGCTTCGTTTCCGAGATATTTGCAGATTTATCTCAAGGGAAGGGGCCTGACGGACATATTTCGAGATATTTCTTCTTCTTGTTGTTCTTCATCTGCACAGCTAAGCTGGAAGTGGCATTTGCAGCTCGCAATAGTGCACAGTTATCTCAAAGAAAGGGGCCACGGTGTTTCTGTATCTCTATTATGTCGGTGCGGCTTCGGAACTTTTAAATATCTCGATATATCTCGAGAACTACGCATCTCATCAAAAAATATCATAGAACATAAAAAGTAGGAAACTTAATTCTCTACAAATAAGGTCTCTTAACATTTTGGCATAGCTCGCTTCGTTTCCGAGATATTTGCAGATTTATCTCAAGGGAAGGGGCCTGACGGACATATTTCGAGATATTTCTTCTTCTTGTTGTTCTTCTTCTGCACAGCTAAGCTGGAAGTGGCATTTGCAGCTCGCAATAGTGCAGAGTTATCTCAAAGAAAGGGGCCACGATGTTTCTGTATCTCTATTATGTTGGTGCGGCTTCGGAACTTTTAAATATCTTGATATATCTCGAGAACTACGCATCTGATCAAAAAATATTATAGAACATAAAAAGTAGGAAACATAATTCCATACAAAAAAGGTCTCTTAACATTTTGCCATAGCTCGCTTCGTTTCCGAGATATTTGCAGATTTATCTCAAGGGAAGGGGCCTGACGGACATATTTCGAGATATTTCTTCTTCTTGTTGGTCTTCTTCTGCACAGCTAAGCTGGAAGTGGCATTTGCAGCTCGCAATAGTGCAGAGTTATCTCGAAGAAAGGGGCCACGGTGTTTCTGTATCTCTATTATGTTGGTGCGGCTTCGGATCTTTTAAATATCTCGATATATCTCGAAAACTACGCTTCTGATCAAAAAATATCATAGAACGTAAATTGTGGGAAACCTAATTCCCTACAAAAAAGGTCTCTTAACATTTTGCCATAGCTCGCTTCGTTTCCGAGATATTTGCAGATTTATCTCAAGGGAAGGGGTCTGACGGACATATTTCGAGATATTTCTTCTTCTTGTTGTTCTTCTTCTGCACAGCTAAGCTGGAAGTGGCATTTGCAGCTCGCAATAGTGCAGAGTTATCTCAAAGAAAGGGGCCACGGTGTTTCTGTATCTCTATTATGTTGGTGCGGCTTCGGAACTTTTAAATATCTTGATATATCTCGAGAACTACGCATCTGATCAAAAAATATCATAGAACATAAAAAGTAGGAAACTTAATTCTCTACAAAAAAGGTCTCTTAACATTTTGCCATAGCTCGCTTCGTTTCCAAGATACTTGCAGATTTATCTCAAGGGAAGGGGCCTGACGGACATATTTCGAGATATTTCTTCTTCTTGTTGTTCTTCTTCTGCACAGCTAAACTGGAAGTGGCATTTCCAGCTCGCAGTAGTGCCGAGTTATCTCAAAGAAAGGGGTCACGGTGTTTCTGTATCTCTATTATGTTGGTGCGGCTTCGGAACTTTTAAATATCTTGATATATCTCGAGAACTACGCATCTGATCAAAAAATATCATAGAACATAAAAAGTAGAAAACTTAATTCTCTACAAAAAAGGTCTCTCAACATTTTGCTATAGCTCGCTTCGTTTCCGAGATATATGCAGATTTATCTCAAGGGAAGGGGCCTGACGGACATATTTCGAGATATTTCTTCTTCTTGTTGTTCTTCTTCTGCACAGCTAAGCTGGAAGTGGCATTCGCAGCTCGCAATAGTGCAGAGTTATCTCAAAGAAAGGGGCCACGGTGTTTCTGTATCTCTATTATGTTGGTGCGGCTTCGGAACTTTTAAATACCTTGATATATCTCGAGAACTACGCATCTGATCAAATAATATCATAGAACATAAAAAGTAGGAAACTTAATTCTCCACAAATAAAGTCTCTTAACATTTTGCCATAGCTCGCTTCGTTTCCGAGATATTTGCAGATTTATCTCAAGGGAAGGGGCCTGACGGACATATTTCGAGATATTTCTTCTTCTTGTTGGTCTTCTTCTGCACAGCTAAGCTGGAAGTGGCATTTGCAGCTCGCAATAGTGCAGAGTTATCTCAAAGAAAGGGGCCACGGTGTTTCTGTATCTCTATTATGTTGGTGCGGCTTCGGAACTTTTAAATATCTTGATATATCTCGAGAGCTACGCATCCGATCAAAAAATATCATAGAACATAAAAAGTAGGAAACTTAATTCTCTACAAAAAAGGTCTCTTAACATTTTGCCATAGCTCGCTTCGTTTCCGAGATATTTGCAGATTTATCTCGAGGGAAGGGGCCTGACGGACATATTTCGAGATATTTCTTCTTCTTGTTGTTCTTCTTCTGCACAGCTAAGCTGGACGTGGCATTTACAGCTCGCAATAGTGCAGAGTTATCTCAAAGAAAGGGGCCACGGTGTTTCTGTATCTCTATTATGTTGGTGCGGCTTCGGAACTTTTAAATATCTTGATATATCTCGAGAACTACGCATCTGATCAAAAAATATCATAGAACATAAAAAGTAGGAAACTTAATTCTCTACAAAAAAGGTCTCTTAACATTTTGCCATAGCTCGCTTCGTTTCCAAGATACTTGCAGATTTATCTCAAGGGAAGGGGCCTGACGGACATATTTCGAGATATTTCTTCTTCTTGTTGTTCTTCTTCTGCACAGCTAAACTGGAAGTGGCATTTCCAGCTCGCAGTAGTGCCGAGTTATCTCAAAGAAAGGGGTCACGGTGTTTCTGTATCTCTATTATGTTGGTGCGGCTTCGGAACTTTTAAATATCTTGATATATCTCGAGAACTACGCATCTGATCAAAAAATATCATAGAACATAAAAAGTAGAAAACTTAATTCTCTACAAAAAAGGTCTCTCAACATTTTGCTATAGCTCGCTTCGTTTCCGAGATATATGCAGATTTATCTCAAGGGAAGGGGCCTGACGGACATATTTCGAGATATTTCTTCTTCTTGTTGTTCTTCTTCTGCACAGCTAAGCTGGAAGTGGCATTTGCAGCTCGCAATAGTGCAGAGTTATCTCAAAGAAAGGGGCCACGGTGTTTCTGTATCTCTATTATGTTGGTGCGGCTTCGGAACTTTTAAATACCTTGATATATCTCGAGAACTACGCATCTGATCAAATAATATCATAGAACATAAAAAGTAGGAAACTTAATTCTCCACAAATAAAGTCTCTTAACATTTTGCCATAGCTCGCTTCGTTTCCGAGATATTTGCAGATTTATCTCAAGGGAAGGGGCCTGACGGACATATTTCGAGATATTTCTTCTTCTTGTTGTTCTTCTTCTGCACAGCTAAGCTGGAAGTGGCATTTGCAGCTCGCAATAGTGCAGAGTTATCTCAAAGAAAGGGGCCACGGTGTTTCTGTATCTCTATTATGTTGGTGCGGCTTCGGAACTTTTAAATATCTTGATATATCTCGAGAGCTACGCATCCGATCAAAAAATATCATAGAACATAAAAAGTAGGAAACTTAATTCTCTACAAAAAAGGTCTCTTAACATTTTGCCATAGCTCGCTTCGTTTCCGAGATATTTGCAGATTTATCTCGAGGGAAGGGGCCTGACGGACATATTTCGAGATATTTCTTCTTCTTGTTGTTCTTCTTCTGCACAGCTAAGCTGGACGTGGCATTTACAACTCGCAATAGTGCAGAGTTATCTCAAAGAAAGGGGCCACGGTGTTTCTGTATCTCTATTATGTTGGTGCGGCTTCGGAACTTTTAAATATCTTGATATATCTCGAGAACTACGCATCTGATCAAAAAATATCATAGAACATAAAAAGTAGAAAACTTAATTCTCTACAAAAAAGGTCTCTCAACATTTTGCCATAGCTCGCTTCGTTTCCGAGATATATGCAGATTTATCTCAAGGGAAGGGGCCTGACGGACATATTTCGAGATATTTCTTCTTCTTGTTGTTCTTCTTCTGCACAGCTAAGCGGGAAGTGGCATTTGCAGCTCGCAATAGTGCAGAGTTATCTCAAAGAAAGGGGCCACGGTGTTTCTGTATCTCTATTATGTTGGTGCGGCTTCGGAACTTTTAAATATCTTGATATATCTCGAGAACTACGCATCTGATCAAAAAATATCATAGAACATAAAAAGTAGGAAACTTAATTCTCTACAAAAAAGGTCTCTTAACATTTTGCCATAGCTCGCTTCGTTTCCAAGATACTTGCAGATTTATCTCAAGGGAAGGGGCCTGACGGACATATTTCGAGATATTTCTTCTTCTTGTTGTTCTTCTTCTGCACAGCTAAACTGGAAGTGGCATTTCCAGCTCGCAGTAGTGCCGAGTTATCTCAAAGAAAGGGGTCACGGTGTTTCTGTATCTCTATTATGTTGGTGCGGCTTCGGAACTTTTAAATATCTTGATATATCTCGAGAACTACGCATCTGATCAAAAAATATCATAGAACATAAAAAGTAGAAAACTTAATTCTCTACAAAAAAGGTCTCTCAACATTTTGCTATAGCTCGCTTCGTTTCCGAGATATATGCAGATTTATCTCAAGGGAAGGGGCCTGACGGACATATTTCGAGATATTTCTTCTTCTTGTTGTTCTTCTTCTGCACAGCTAAGCTGGAAGTGGCATTCGCAGCTCGCAATAGTGCAGAGTTATCTCAAAGAAAGGGGCCACGGTGTTTCTGTATCTCTATTATGTTGGTGCGGCTTCGGAACTTTTAAATACCTTGATATATCTCGAGAACTACGCATCTGATCAAATAATATCATAGAACATAAAAAGTAGGAAACTTAATTCTCCACAAATAAAGTCTCTTAACATTTTGCCATAGCTCGCTTCGTTTCCGAGATATTTGCAGATTTATCTCAAGGGAAGGGGCCTGACGGACATATTTCGAGATATTTCTTCTTCTTGTTGGTCTTCTTCTGCACAGCTAAGCTGGAAGTGGCATTTGCAGCTCGCAATAGTGCAGAGTTATCTCAAAGAAAGGGGCCACGGTGTTTCTGTATCTCTATTATGTTGGTGCGGCTTCGGAACTTTTAAATATCTTGATATATCTCGAGAGCTACGCATCCGATCAAAAAATATCATAGAACATAAAAAGTAGGAAACTTAATTCTCTACAAAAAAGGTCTCTTAACATTTTGCCATAGCTCGCTTCGTTTCCGAGATATTTGCAGATTTATCTCGAGGGAAGGGGCCTGACGGACATATTTCGAGATATTTCTTCTTCTTGTTGTTCTTCTTCTGCACAGCTAAGCTGGACGTGGCATTTACAGCTCGCAATAGTGCAGAGTTATCTCAAAGAAAGGGGCCACGGTGTTTCTGTATCTCTATTATGTTGGTGCGGCTTCGGAACTTTTAAATATCTTGATATATCTCGAGAACTACGCATCTGATCAAAAAATATCATAGAACATAAAAAGTAGGAAACTTAATTCTCTACAAAAAAGGTCTCTTAACATTTTGCCATAGCTCGCTTCGTTTCCAAGATACTTGCAGATTTATCTCAAGGGAAGGGGCCTGACGGACATATTTCGAGATATTTCTTCTTCTTGTTGTTCTTCTTCTGCACAGCTAAACTGGAAGTGGCATTTCCAGCTCGCAGTAGTGCCGAGTTATCTCAAAGAAAGGGGTCACGGTGTTTCTGTATCTCTATTATGTTGGTGCGGCTTCGGAACTTTTAAATATCTTGATATATCTCGAGAACTACGCATCTGATCAAAAAATATCATAGAACATAAAAAGTAGAAAACTTAATTCTCTACAAAAAAGGTCTCTCAACATTTTGCTATAGCTCGCTTCGTTTCCGAGATATATGCAGATTTATCTCAAGGGAAGGGGCCTGACGGACATATTTCGAGATATTTCTTCTTCTTGTTGTTCTTCTTCTGCACAGCTAAGCTGGAAGTGGCATTTGCAGCTCGCAATAGTGCAGAGTTATCTCAAAGAAAGGGGCCACGGTGTTTCTGTATCTCTATTATGTTGGTGCGGCTTCGGAACTTTTAAATACCTTGATATATCTCGAGAACTACGCATCTGATCAAATAATATCATAGAACATAAAAAGTAGGAAACTTAATTCTCCACAAATAAAGTCTCTTAACATTTTGCCATAGCTCGCTTCGTTTCCGAGATATTTGCAGATTTATCTCAAGGGAAGGGGCCTGACGGACATATTTCGAGATATTTCTTCTTCTTGTTGGTCTTCTTCTGCACAGCTAAGCTGGAAGTGGCATTTGCAGCTCGCAATAGTGCAGAGTTATCTCAAAGAAAGGGGCCACGGTGTTTCTGTATCTCTATTATGTTGGTGCGGCTTCGGAACTTTTAAATATCTTGATATATCTCGAGAGCTACGCATCCGATCAAAAAATATCATAGAACATAAAAAGTAGGAAACTTAATTCTCTACAAAAAAGGTCTCTTAACATTTTGCCATAGCTCGCTTCGTTTCCGAGATATTTGCAGATTTATCTCGAGGGAAGGGGCCTGACGGACATATTTCGAGATATTTCTTCTTCTCGTTGTTCTTCTTCTGCACAGCTAAGCTGGACGTGGCATTTACAGCTCGCAATAGTGCAGAGTTATCTCAAAGAAAGGGGCCACGGTGTTTCTGTATCTCTATTATGTTGGTGCGGCTTCGGAACTTTTAAATATCTTGATATATCTCGAGAACTACGCATCTGATCAAAAAATATCATGGAACATAAAAAGTAGGAAACTTAATTCTCAACAAAAAAGGTCTCTTAACATTTTGCCATAGCTCGCTTCGTTTCCGAGATATTTGCAGATTTATCTCAAGGGAAGGGGCCTGACGGACATATTTCGAGATATTTCTTCTTCTTGTTGTTCTTCTTCTGCACAGCTAAACTGGAAGTGGCATTTCCAGCTCGCAGTAGTGCAGAGTTATCTCAAAGAAAGGGGCCACGGTGTTTCTGTATCTCTATTATGTTGGTGCGGCTTCGGAACTTTAAAATATCTTGATATATCTCGAGAACTACGCATCTGATCAAAAAATATCATAGAACGTAAAAAGTAGGAAACTTAATTCTCTACAAATAAAGTCGCTTAACATTTTGCCATAGCTCGCTTCGTTTCCGAGATATTTGCAGATTTATCTCAAGGGAAGGGGCCTGACGGACATATTTCGAGATATTTCTTCTTCTTGTTGTTCTTCTTCTGCACAGCTAAGCTGGAAGTGGCATTTGCAGCTCGCAATAGTGCAGAGTTATCTCAAAGAAAGGGGCCACGGTGTTTCTGTATCTCTATTATGTTGGTGCGGCTTCGGATCTTTTAAATATCTCGATATATCTCGAAAACTACGCTTCTGATCAAAAAATATCATAGAACCTAAATTGTGGGAAACTTAATTCTCTACAAAAAAGGTCTCTTAACATTTTGCCATAGCTCGCTTTGTTTCCGAGATATTTGCAGATTTATCTCGAGGGAAGGGGCCTGACGGACATATTTCGAGATATTTCTTCTTCTTGTTGTTCTTCTTCTGCACAGCTAAGCTGGACGCGGCATTTGCGGCTCGCACTAGTGCAGAGTTATCTCAAAGAAAGGGGCCACGGTGTTTCTGTATCTCTATTATGTTGGTGCGGCTTCGGAACTTTTAAATATCTTGATATATCTCGAGAACTACGCATCTGATCAAATAATATCATAGAACATAAAAAGTAGGAAACTTAATTCTCCACAAATAAGGTCTCTTAACATTTTGCCATAGCTCGCTTCGTTTCCGAGATATTTGCAGATTTATCTCAAGGGAAGGGGCCTGACGGACATATTTCGAGATGTTTCTTCTTTTTGTTGTTCTTCTTCTGCACAGCTAAGCTGGAAGTGGCATTTGCAGCTCGCAATAGTGCAGAGTTATCTCAAAGAAAGGGGCCACGGTGTTTCTGTATCTCTATTATGTTGGTGCGGCTTCGGATTTTTTAAATATCTTGATATATCTCGAGAACTACGCATCCGATCAAAAAATATCATAGAGCATAAAAAGTAGGAAACTTAATTCTCTACAAAAAAGGTCTCTTAACATTTTGCCATAGCTCGCTTCGTTTCCGAGATATTTGCAGATTTATCTCGAGGGATGGGGCCTGACGGACATATTTCGAGATATTTCTTCTTCTTGTTGTTCTTCTTCTGCACAGCTAAGCTGGAAGCGGCATTTGCGGCTCGCACTAGTGCAGGGTTATCTCAAAGAAAGGGGCCACGGTGTTTCTGTATCTCTATTATGTTGGTGCGGCTTCGGATCTTTTAAATATCTCGATATATCTCGAAAACTACGCTTCTGATTAAAAAATATCATTCAACATAAATTGTAGGAAACATAATTCTCTACAAAAAAGGTCTCTTAACATTTTGCCATAGCTCGTTTCGTTTCCGAGATATTTGCAGATATATCTCAAGGGAAGGGGCCTGACGGACATATTTCGAGATATTTCCTCTTCTTGTTGTTCTTCTTCTGCACAGCTAAACTGGAAGTGGCATTTCCAGCTCGCAATAGCGCAGAGTTATCTCAAAGAAAGGGGCCACGGTGTTTCTATATCTCTATTATGTTGGTGCGTCTTCGGAACTTTTAAATATCTCGATATATCTCGAAAACTACGCTTCTGATCAAAAAATATCATAGAACATAAATTGTAGGAAACATAATTCTCTACAAAAAACGTCTCTTAACATTTTGCCATAGTTCGCTTCGTTTCCGAGATATTTGCAGATTCAGCTCAAAGGAACTGGCCTGACGGACATATTTCGAGATATTTTTTCTTCTTGTTGTTCTTCCTCTGCACAGCTAAGCTGGAAGTGGCATCTGCAGCTCGCAATAGTGCAGAGTTATCTCAAAGAAAGGGGCCACGGTGTTTCTGTATCTCTATTATGTTGGGGCGGCTTCGGAACTTTTAAATAAATCGATATATCTCGAAAACTACGCTTCTGATCAAAAAATATCATAGAACATAAAATGTAGGAAACTTAATTCTCTACAAAAAAGGTCTCTTAACATTTTGCCATAGCTCTCTTCGTTTCCGAGATATTTGCAGATATATCTCAAGGGAAGGGGCCTGACGGACATATTTCGAGATATTTCTTCTTCTTGTTGTTCTTCTTCTGCACAGCTAAGCTGGAAGTGGCATTTGCGGCTCGCACTAGTGCACAGTTATCTCAAAGAAAGGGGCCACGGTGTTTCTGTATCTCTATTATGTTGGTGCGTCTTCGGAACTTTTAAATATCTTGATATATCTCGAGAACTACGCTTCTGATCAAAAAATATCATAGAACGTAAATTGTAGGAAACATTATTCTCTACAAAAAAGGTCTCTTAACATTTTGCCATAGCTCGCTTCGTTTCCGAGATATTTGCAGATTCATCTCAAGGGAAGGGGTCTGACGGACATATTTCGAGATATTTCTTCTTCTTGTTGTTCTTCTTCTGCACAGCTAAGCTCGAAGTGGCATTTGCAGCTCGCAATAGTGCAGAGTTATCTCAAAGAAAGAGGCCACGGTGTTTCTGTACCTCTATTATGTTGGTGCAGCTTCGGAACTTTTAAATATCTTGATATATCTCGAGAACTACGCATCCGATCAAAAAATATCATCGAACATAAAAAGTAGGAAACTTAATTCTCTACAAAAAAGGTCTCTTAACATTTTGCTATAGCTCGCTTCGTTTCCGAGATATTTGCAGATTTATCTCAAGGGAAGGGTCCTGATGGACATATTTCGAGATATTTCTTCCTCTTGTTGTTCTTCTTCTGCACAGCTAAACTGGAAGTGGCATTTCCAGCTCGCAATCGTGCAGAGTTATCTCAAAGAAAGGGGCCACGGTGTTTCTGTATCTCTATTATGTTGGTGCGGCTTCGGAACTTTTAAATATCTCGATATATCTCGAAAACTACGCTTCTGATCAAAAAATATCATAGAACATAAATTGTAGGAAACATAATTCTCTACAAAAAAGGTCTCTTACCATTTTGCCATAGCTCACTTCGTTTCCGAGATATTTGCAGATATATCTCAAGGGAAGGGGCCTGACGGACATATATCGAGATATTTCTTCTTCTTGTTGTTCTTCTTCTGCACAGCTAAGCTGGAAGTGGCATTTACAGCTCGCAATAGTGCAGAGTTATCTCAAAGAAAGGGGCCACGGTGTTTCTGTATCTCTATTATGTTGGTGCGGCTTCGGAACTTTTAAATATCTTGATATATCTCGAGAACTACGCATCTGATCAAAAAATATCATAGAACATGAAAAGTAGGAAACTTAATTCTCTACAAAAAAGGTCTCTCAACATTTTGCCATAGCTCGCTTCGTTTCCGAGATATTTGCAGATTTATCTCAAGGGAAGGGGCCTGACGGACATTTTTCGCGATATTTCTTCTTCTTGTTGTTCTTCTTCTGCACAGCTAAGCTGGAAGTGGCATTTGCAGCTCGCAATAGTGCAGAGTTATCTCGAAGAAAGGGGCCACGGTGTTTCTGTATCTCTATTATGTTGGTGCGGCTTCGGAACTTTTAGATATCTTGATATATCTCGAGAACTACGCATCTGATCAAAAAATATCATAGAACATAAAAAGTAGGAAACTTAATTGTCTACAAAAAAGGTCTCTTAACATTTTGCCATAGCTCGCTTCGTTTCCGAGATATTTGCAGATTTATCTCAAGGGAAGGGGCCTGACGGACATATTTCGAGTTATTTCTTCTTCTTGTTGTTCTTCTTCTGCACAGCTAAGCTGGAAGTGGCATTTGCAGCTCGCAATAGTGCAGAGTTATCTCAAAGAAAGGGGCCACGGTGTTTCTGTATCTCTATTATGTTGGTGCGGCTTCGGAACTTTTAAATATCTCGATATATCTCGAGAACTACGCATCTGATCGAAAAATATCAGAGAACATAAAAAGTAGGAAACTTAATTCTCTACAAAAGAGGTATCTTAACATTTTGCCATAGCTCGCTTCGTTTCCGAGATATTTGCAGATTTATCTCAAGGGAAGGGGCCTGACGGACATATTTCGAGATATTTCTTCTTTTTGTTGTTCTTCTTCTGCACAGCTAAGCTGGAAGTGGCATTTGCAGCTCGCAATAGTGCAGAGTTATCTCAAAGAAAGGGGCCACGGTGTTTCTGTATCTCTATTATGTTGGTGCGGCTTCGGATTTTTTAAATATCTTGATATATCTCGAGAACTACGCATCCGATCAAAAAATATCATAGAGCATAAAAAGTAGGAAACTTAATTCTCTACAAAAAAGGTCTCTTAACATTTTGCCATAGCTCGCTTCGTTTCCGAGATATTTGCAGATTTATCTCGAGGGAAGGGGCCTGACGGACATATTTCGAGATATTTCTTCTTCTTGTTGTTCTTCTTCTGCACAGCTAAGCTGGAAGCGGCATTTGCGGCTCGCACTAGTGCAGGGTTATCTCAAAGAAAGGGGCCACGGTGTTTCTGTATCTCTATTATGTTGGTGCGGCTTCGGATCTTTTAAATATCTCGATATATCTCGAAAACTACGCTTCTGATTAAAAAATATCATTCAACATAAATTGTAGGAAACATAATTCTCTACAAAAAAGGTCTCTTAACATTTTGCCATAGCTCGTTTCGTTTCCGAGATATTTGCAGATATATCTCAAGGGAAGGGGCCTGACGGACATATTTCGAGATATTTCCTCTTCTTGTTGTTCTTCTTCTGCACAGCTAAACTGGAAGTGGCATTTCCAGCTCGCAATAGCGCAGAGTTATCTCAAAGAAAGGGGCCACGGTGTTTCTATATCTCTATTATGTTGGTGCGTCTTCGGAACTTTTAAATATCTCGATATATCTCGAAAACTACGCTTCTGATCAAAAAATATCATAGAACATAAATTGTAGGAAACATAATTCTCTACAAAAAACGTCTCTTAACATTTTGCCATAGTTCGCTTCGTTTCCGAGATATTTGCAGATTCAGCTCAAAGGAACTGGCCTGACGGACATATTTCGAGATATTTTTTCTTCTTGTTGTTCTTCCTCTGCACAGCTAAGCTGGAAGTGGCATCTGCAGCTCGCAATAGTGCAGAGTTATCTCAAAGAAAGGGGCCACGGTGTTTCTGTATCTCTATTATGTTGGGGCGGCTTCGGAACTTTTAAATAAATCGATATATCTCGAAAACTACGCTTCTGATCAAAAAATATCATAGAACGTAAATTGTAGGAAACTTAATTCTCTACAAAAAAGGTCTCTTAACATTTTGCCATAGCTCTCTTCGTTTCCGAGATATTTGCAGATATATCTCAAGGGAAGGGGCCTGACGGACATATTTCGAGATATTTCTTCTTCTTGTTGTTCTTCTTCTGCACAGCTAAGCTGGAAGTGGCATTTGCGGCTCGCACTAGTGCACAGTTATCTCAAAGAAAGGGGCCACGGTGTTTCTGTATCTCTATTATGTTGGTGCGTCTTCGGAACTTTTAAATATCTTGATATATCTCGAGAACTACGCTTCTGATCAAAAAATATCATAGAACGTAAATTGTAGGAAACATTATTCTCTACAAAAAAGGTCTCTTAACATTTTGCCATAGCTCGCTTCGTTTCCGAGATATTTGCAGATTCATCTCAAGGGAAGGGGTCTGACGGACATATTTCGAGATATTTCTTCTTCTTGTTGTTCTTCTTCTGCACAGCTAAGCTCGAAGTGGCATTTGCAGCTCGCAATAGTGCAGAGTTATCTCAAAAAAGAGGCCACGGTGTTTCTGTACCTCTATTATGTTGGTGCAGCTTCGGAACTTTTAAATATCTTGACATATCTCGAGAACTACGCATCTGATCAAAAAATATCATCGAACATAAAAAGTAGGAAACTTAATTCTCTACAAAAAACGTCTGTTAACATTTTGCCATAGCTCGCTTCGTTTCCGAGATATTTGCAGATTTATCTCAAGGGAAGGGTCCTGATGGACATATTTCGAGATATTTCTTCTTCTTGTTGTTCTTCTTCTGCACAGCTAAACTGGAAGTGGCATTTCCAGCTCGCAATCGTGCAGAGTTATCTCAAAGAAAGGGGCCACGGTGTTTCTGTATCTCTATTATGTTGGTGCGGCTTCGGAACTTTTAAATATCTCGATATATCTCGAAAACTACGCTTCTGATCAAAAAATATCATAGAACATAAATTGTAGGAAACATAATTCTCTACAAAAAACGTCTCTCAACATTTTGCCATAGCTCGCTTCGTTTCCGAGATATTTGCAGATTCAGCTCAAAGGAACGGGCCTGACGGACATATTTCGAGATACTTCTTCTTCTTGTTGTTCTTCTTCTGCACAGCTAAGCTGGACGTGGCATTTACAGCTCGCAATAGTGCAGAGTTATCTCAAAGAAAGGGGCCACGGTGTTTCCGTATCTCTATTATGTTGGTGCGGCTTCGGAACTTTTAAATATCTTGATATATCTCGAGAACTACGCATCTGATCAAAAAATATCATAGAACATAAAAAGTAGGAAACTTAATTCTCTACAAATAAGGTCTCTTAACATTTTGCCATAGCTCGCTTCGTTTCCGAGATATTTGCAGATTTATCTCAAGGGAAGGGGCCTGACGGACATTTTTCGAGATATTTCTTCTTCTTGTTGTTCTTCTTCTGCACAGCTAAGCTGGAAGTGGCATTTGCAGCTCGCAATAGTGCAGAGTTATCTCGAAGAAAGGGGCCACGGTGTTTCTGTATCTCTATTATGTTGGTGCGGCTTCGGAACTTTAAAATATCTTTATATATCTCGAGAACTACGCATCTGATTAAAAAATATCATAGAACGTAAAAAGTAGGAAACTTAATTCTCTACAAATAAAGTCGCTTAACATTTTGCCATAGCTCGCTTCGTTTCCGAGATATTTGCAGATTTATCTCAAGGGAAGGGGCCTGACGGACATATTTCGAGATATTTCTTCTTCTTGTTGTTCTTCTTCTGCACAGCTAAGCTGGAAGTGGCATTTGCAGCTCGCAATAGTGCAGAGTTATCTCAAAGGAAGGGGCCACGGTGTTTCTGTATCTCTATTATGTTGGTGCGGCTTCGGAACTTTCAAATATCTTGATATATCTCGAGAACTACGCATCTGATCAAAAAATATCATAGAACATAAAAAGTAGGAAACCTAATTTTCTACAAAAAAGGTCTCTTAACATTTTGCCGTAGCTCGCTTCGTTTCCGCGATATTTGCAGATTTATCTCAAGGGAAGGGGCCTGACGGACATATTTCGAAATATTTCTTATTCTTGTTGTTCTTCTTCTGCACAGCTAAGCTGGAAGTGGCATTTGCAGCTCGCAATAGTGCAGAGTTATCTCAAAGAAAGGGGCCACGGTGTTTCTGTACCTCTATTATGTTGGTGCAGCTTCGGAGCTTTTAAATATCTTGATATATCTCGAGAACTACGCATCTGATCAAAAAATATCATAGAACATAAAAAGTAGGAAACTTAATTCTCTACAAAAAAGGTCTCTTAACATTTTGCCATAGCTCGCTTCGTTTCCGAGATATTTGCAGATTTATCTCAAGGGAAGGGGCCTGACGGACATATTTCGAGATATTTCTTCTTCTTGTTGTTCTTCTTCTGCACAGCTAAGCTGGAAGTGGCATTTGCAGCTCGCAATAGTGCAGAGTTATCTCAAAGAAAGGGGCCACGGTGTTTCTGTACCTCTATTATGTTGGTGCAGCTTCGGAGCTTTTAAATATCTTGATATATCTCGAGAACTACGCATCTGATCAAAAAATATCATAGAACATAAAAAGTAGGAAACTAAATGCTCTACAAAAAAGGTCTCTTAACGTTTTGCAATAGCTCGCTTCGTTTCCGAGATATTTGCAGATTTATCTCAAGGGAAGGGTCCTGACGGACATATTTCGAGATATTTCTTCTTCTTGTTGTTCTTCTTCTGCACAGCTAAACTGGAAGTGGCATTTCCAGCTCGCAATAGTGCAGAGTTATCCCAAAGAAAGGGGCCACGGTGTTTCTGTATCTCTATTATGTTGGTGCGGCTTCGGAACTTTTAAATATCTCGATATATCTCGAAAACTACGCTTCTGATCAAAAAATATCATAGAACATAAATTCTAGGAAACATAATTCTCTACAAAAAAGGTCTCCTAACATTTTGCCATAGCTCGCTTCGTTTCCGAGATATTTGCAGATTTATCTCAAGGGAAGGGTCCTGATGGACATATTTCGAGATATTTCTTCTTCTTGTTGTTCTTCTTCTGCACAGCTAAACTGGAAGTGGCATTTCCAGCTCGCAATCGTGCAGAGTTATCTCAAAGAAAGGGGCCACGGTGTTTCTGTATCTCTATTATGTTGGTGTGGCTTCGGAACTTTTAAATATCTCGATATATCTCGAAAACTACGCTTCTGATCAAAAAATATCAGAGAACGTAAATTGTAGGAAACATAATTCTCTACAAAAAAGGTCTCTTAACATTTTGCCGTAGCTCGCTTCGTTTCCGAGATATTTGCAGATTTATCTCAAGGGAAGGGGCCTGACGGACATATTTCGAGATATTTCTTCTTCTTGTTGTTCTTCTTCTGCACAGCTAAGCTGGAAGTGGCATTTGCAGCGCGCAATAGTGCAGAGTTATCTCAAAGAAAGGGGCCACGGTGTTTCTGTATCTCTATTATGTTGGTGCGGCTTCGGAACTTTTAAATATCTTGATATATCTCGAGAACTACGCATCTGATCAAAAAATATCATAGAACATAAAAAGTAGGAATCCCAATTTTCTACAAAAAAGGTCTCTTAACATTTTGCCGTAGCTCGCTTCGTTTCCGAGATATTTGCAGATTTATCTCAAGGGAAGGGGCCTGACGGACATATTTCCAGATATTTCTTCTTCTTGTTGTTCTTCTTCTGCACAGCTAAGCTGGAAGTGGCATTTGCAGCTCGCAATAGTGCAGAGTTATCTCAAAGAAAGGGGCCACGGTGTTTCTGTACCTCTATTATGTTGGTGCAGCTTCGGAGCTTTTAAATATCTTGATATATCTCGAGAACTACGCATCTGATCAAAAAATATCATAGAACATAAAAAGTAGGAAACTTAATTCTCTACAAAAAAGGTCTCTTAACATTTTGCCATAGCTCGCTTCGTTTCCGAGATATTTGCAGATTTATCTCAAGGGAAGGGGCCTGACGGACATATTTCGAGATATTTCTTCTTCTTGTTGTTCTTCTTCTGCACAGCTAAGCTGGAAGTGGCATTTGCAGCTCGCAATAGTGCAGAGTTATCTCAAAGAAAGGGGCCACGGTGTTTCTGTATCTCTATTATGTTGGTGCGGCTTCGGAACTTTTAAATATCTTGATATATCTCGAGAACTACGCATCTGTTCAAAAAATATCATAGAACATAAAAAGTAGGAATCCTAATTTTCTACAAAAAAGGTCTCTTAACATTTGGCCATAGCTCGCTTCGTTTCCGAGATATTTGCAGATTTATCTCAAGGGAAGGGGCCTGACGGACATATTTCGAGATATTTCTTCTTCTTGTTGTTCTTCTTCTGCACAGCTAAGCTGGAAGTGGCATTTGCAGCTCGCAATAGTGCAGAGTTATCGCAAAGAAAGGGGCCACGGTGTTTCTGTATCTCTATTATGTTGGTGCGGCTTCGGAACTTTTAAATATCTTGATATATCTCGAGAACTACGCATCTGATCAAAAAATATCATAGAACATAAAAAGTAGGAAACCTAATTTTCTACAAAAAAGGTCTCTTAACATTTTGGAGTAGCTCGCTTCGTTTCCGAGATATTTGCAGATTTATCTCAAGGGAAGGGGCCTGACGGACATATTTCGAGATATTTCTTCTTCTTGTTGTTCTTCTTCTGCACAGCTAAGCTGGAAGTGGCATTTGCAGCCCGCAATAGTGCAGAGTTATCTCAAAGAGAGGGGCCACGGTGTTTCTGTATCTCTATTATGTTGGTGCGGCTTCGGAACTTTTAAATATCTTGATACATCTCGAGAACTGCGCCTCTGATCGAAAAATATCATAGAACATAAAAAGTTGGAAACTTAATTCTCTACAAAAAAGGTCTCTTAACATTTTCCCATAGCTGGCATCGTTTCGGAGATATTTGCAGATTTAGCTCAAGGGAAGGGGCCTGACGGACATATTCCGAGATATTTCTTCTTCTTGTTGTTCCTCTTCTGCACAGCTAAGCTGGAAGTGGCATTTGCAGGTCGCAATAGTGCAGAGTTATCTCAAAGAAAGGGGCCACGGTGTTTCTGTATCTCTATTATGTTGGTGCGGCTTCGGAACTTTTAAATATCTCGATATATCTGGAAAACTACGCTTCTGATCAAAAAATATCGGAGAACGTAAATTGTAGGAAACATAGTTCTCTACAAAAAAGGTCTCTTAACATTTTGCCATAGCTCGCTTCGTTTCCGAGATATTTGCAGATTTATCTCAAGGGAAGGGGCCTGACGGACATATTTCGAGATATTTCTTCTTCTTGTTGTTCTTCTTCTGCACAGCTAAGCTGGAAGTGGCATTTGCAGCTCGCAATAGTGCAGAGTTATCTCAAAGAAAGGGGCCACGGTGTTTCTGTATCTCTATTATGTTGGTGCGGCTTCGGAACTTTTAAATATCTTGATATATCTCGAGAACTACGCATCTGATCAAAAAATATCGTAGAACATAAAAAGTAGGAAACTTAATTCTCTACAAATAAGGTCTCTAAACATTTTGCCATAGCTCGCTTGGTTTCCGAGATATTTGCAGATTTATCTCGAGGGAAGGGGCCTGACGGACATATTTCGAGATATTCCTTCTTCTTGTTGTTCTTCTTCTGCACAGTTAAGCTGGAAGTGGCATTTGCAGCTCGCAATAGTGCAGAGTTACCTCAAAGAAAGGGGCCACGGTGTTTCTGTATCTCTATTATGTTGGTGCCGCTTCGGAACTTTTAAATATCAGGATATATCTCGAGAACTACGCATCTGATCAAAAAATAACATAGAACATAAAAAGTAGGAAACTTAATTCTCTACAAAAATGGTCTCTTAACATTTTGCCATAGCTCGCTTCGTTTCCGAGATATTTGCAGATTTATCTCAAGGGAAGGGGCCTGACGGACATATTTCGAAATATTTCTTATTCTTGTTGTTCTTCTTCTGCACAGCTAAGCTGGAAGTGGCATTTGCAGCTCGCAATAGTGCAGAGTTATCTCAAAGAAAGGGGCCACGGTGTTTCTGTACCTCTATTATGTTGGTGCAGCTTCGGAGCTTTTAAATATCTTGATATATCTCGAGAACTACGCATCTGATCAAAAAATATCATAGAACATAAAAAGTAGGAAACTTAATTCTCTACAAAAAAGGTCTCTTAACATTTTCCCATAGCTGGCATCGTTTCCGAGATATTTGCAGATTTAGCTCAAGGGAAGGGGCCTGACGGACATATTCCGAGATATTTCTTCTTCTTGTTGTTCCTCTTCTGCACAGCTAAGCTGGAAGTGGCATTTGCAGGTCGCAATAGTGCAGAGTTATCTCAAAGAAAGGGGCCACGGTGTTTCTGTATCTCTATTATGTTGGTGCGGCTTCGGAACTTTTAAATATCTCGATATATCTCGAAAACTACGCTTCTGATCAAAAAATATCAGAGAACGTAAATTGTAGGGCACATAATTCTCTACAAAAGAGGTCCTTAACATTTTGCCATCGCTCGCTTCGTTTCCGAGATATTTGAGGATTTATCTCAAGGGAAGGGGCCTGACGGACATATTTCGAGATATTTCTTCTTCTTGTTGTTCTTCTTCTGCACAGCTAAGCTGGAAGTGGCATTTGCAGCTCGCAATAGTGCAGAGTTATCTCAAAGAAAGGGGCCACGGTGTTTCTGTATCTCTATTATGTTGGTGCGGCTTCGGAACTTTTAAATATCTTGATATATCTCGAGAACTACGCATCTGATCAAAAAATATCGTAGAACATAAAAAGTAGGAAACTTAATTCTCTACAAATAAGGTCTCTAAACATTTTGCCATAGCTCGCTTGGTTTCCGAGATATTTGCAGATTTATCTCAAGGGAAGGGGCCTGACGGACATATTTCGAGATATTCCTTCTTCTTGTTGTTCTTCTTCTGCACAGCTAAGCTGGAAGTGGCATTTGCAGCTCGCAATAGTGCAGAGTTACCTCAAAGAAAGGGGCCACGGTATTTCTGTATCTCTATTATGTTGGTGCCGCTTCGGAACTTTTAAATATCAGGATATATCTCGAGAACTACGCATCTGATCAAAAAATAACATAGAACATAAAAAGTAGGAAACTTAATTCTATACAAAAATGGTCTCTTAACATTTTGCCATAGCTCGCTTCGTTTCCGAGATATTTGCAGATTTATCTCAAGGGAAGGGGCCTGACGGACATATTTCGAAATATTTCTTATTCTTGTTGTTCTTCTTCTGCACAGCTAAGCTGGAAGTGGCATTTGCAGCTCGCAATAGTGCAGAGTTATCTCAAAGAAAGGGGCCACGGTGTTTCTGTACCTCTATTATGTTGGTGCAGCTTCGGAGCTTTTAAATATCTTGATATATCTCGAGAACTACGCATCTGATCAAAAAATATCATAGAACATAAAAAGTAGGAAACTTAATTCTCTACAAAAAAGGTCTCTTAACATTTTCCCATAGCTCGCTTCGTTTCCGAGATATTTGCAGATTTATCTCAAGGGAAGGGGCCTGACGGACATATTTCGAGATATTTCTTCTTCTTGTTGTTCTTCTTCTGCACAGCTAAGCTGGAAGTGGCATTTGCAGCTCGCAATAGTGAAGAGTTATCTCAAAGAAAGGGGCCACGGTGTTTCTGTATCTCTATTATGTTGGTGCCGCTTCGGAACTTTTAAATATCAGGATATATCTCGAGAACTACGCATCTGATCAAAAAATATCATAGAACATAAAAAGTAGGAATCCTAATTTTCTACAAAAAAGGTCTCTTAACATTTTACCGTAGCTCGCTTCGTTTCCGAGATATTTGCAGATTTATCTCAAGGGAAGGGGCCTGACGGACATATTTCCAGATATTTCTTCTTCTTGTTGTTCTTCTTCTGCACAGCTAAGCTGGAAGTGGCATTTGCAGCTCGCAATAGTGCAGAGTTACCTCAAAGAAAGGGGCCACGGTGTTTCTGTATCTCTATTATGTTGGTGCGGCTTCGGAACTTTTAAATATCTTGATATATCTCGAGAACTACGCATCTGATCAAAAAATATCATAGAACATAAAAAGTAGGAAACTTAATTCTCTACAAAAAAGGTCTCTCAACATTTTGCCATAGCTTGCTTCGTTTCCGAGATATTTGCAGATTTATCTCAAGGGAAGGGGCCTGACGGACATATTTCGAGATATTTCTTCTTCTTGTTGTTCTTCTTCTGCACAGCTAAGCTGGAAGTGGCATTTGCAGCGCGCAATAGTGCAGAGTTATCTCAAAGAAAGGGGCCACGGTGTTTCTGTATCTCTATTATGTTGGTGCGGCTTCGGAACTTATAAATATCTTGATATATCTCGAGAACTACGCATCTGTTCAAAAAATATTATAGAACATAAAAAGTAGGAATCCTAATTTTCTACAAAAAAGGTCTCTTAACATTTTGCCGTAGCTCGCTTCGTTTCCGAGATATTTGCAGATTTATCTCAAGGGAAGGGGCCTGACGGGCATATTTCCAGATATTTCTTCTTCTTGTTGTTCTTCTTCTACACAGCTAAGCTGGAAGTGGCATTTGCAGCTTGCAATAGTGCAGAGTTATCGCAAAGAAAGGGGCCACGGTGTTTCTGTATCTCTATTATGTTGGTGCGGCTTCGGAACTTTTAAATATCTTGATATATCTCGAGAACTACGCATCTGATCAAAAAATATCATAGAACATAAAAAGTAGGAAACCTAATTTTCTACAAAAAAGGTCTCTTAACATTTTGCCGTAGCTCGCTTCGTTTCCGAGATATTTGCAGATTTATCTCAAGGGAAGGGGCCTGACGGACATATTTCGAAATATTTCTTATTCTTGTTGTTCTTCTTCTGCACAGCTAAGCTGGAAGTGGCATTTGCAGCTCGCAATAGTGCAGAGTTATCTCAAAGAAAGGGGCCACGGTGTTTCTGTACCTCTATTATGTTGGTGCAACTTCGGAGCTTTTAAATATCTTGATATATCTCGAGAACTACGCATCTGATCAAAAAATATCATAGAACATAAAAAGTAGGAAACTTAATTCTCTACAAAAAAGGTCTCTTAACATTTTCCCATAGCTGGCATCGTTTCCGAGATATTTGCAGATTTAGCTCAAGGGAAGGGGCCTGACGGACATATTCCGAGATATTTCTTCTTCTTGTTGTTCCCCTTCTGCACAGCTAAGCTGGAAGTGGCATTTGCAGCTCGCAATAGTGCAGAGTTATCTCAAAGAAAGGGGCCACGGTGTTTCTGTACCTCTATTATGTTGGTGCAGCTTCGGAGCTTTTAAATATCTTGATATATCTCGAGAACTACGCATCTGATCAAAAAATATCATAGAACATAAAAAGTAGGAAACTTAATTCTCTACAAAAAAGGTCTCTTAACATTTTCCCATAGCTGGCATCGTTTCCGAGATATTTGCAGATTTAGCTCAAGGGAAGGGGCCTGACGGACATATTCCGAGATATTTCTTCTTCTTGTTGTTCCTCTTCTGCACAGCTAAGCTGGAAGTGGCATTTGCAGGTCGCAATAGTGCAGAGTTATCTCAAAGAAAGGGGCCACGGTGTTTCTGTATCTCTATTATGTTGGTGCGGCTTCGGAACTTTTAAATATCTCGATATATCTCGAAAACTACGCTTCTGATCAAAAAATATCATAGAACATAAAAAGTAGGAAACTTAATTCTCTACAAATAAGGTCTCTTAACATTTTGCGATAGCTCGCTTGGTTTCCGAGATATTTGCAGATTTATCTCAAGGGAAGGGGCCTGACGGACATATTTCGAGATATTTCTTCTTCTTGTTGTTCTTCTTCTGCACAGCTAAGCTGGAAGTGGCATTTGCAGCTCGCAATAGTGCAGAGTTACCTCAAAGAAAGGGGCCACGGTGTTTCTGTATCTCTATTATGTTGGTGCGGCTTCGGAACTTTTAAATATCTTGATATATCTCGAGAACTACGCATCCGATCAAAAAATATTATAGAACATAAATTGTAGGAAACATAATTCTCTACAAAAAACGTCTCTTAACATTTTGCCATAGTTCGCTTCGTTTCCGAGATATTTGCAGATTCAGCTCAAAGGAACTGGCCTGACGGACATATTTCGAGATATTTCTTCTTCTTGTTGTTCTTCCTCTGCACAGCTAAGCTGGAAGTGGCATTTGCAGCTCGCAATAGTGCAGAGTTATCTCAAAGAAAGGGGCCACGGTGTTTCTGTATCTCTATTATGTTGGTGCGGCTTCGGAACTTTTAAATATCTCGATATATCTCGAAAACTACGCTTCTGATCAAAAAATATCATAGAACATAAATTGTAGGAAACATAATTCTCTACAAGAAAGGTCTCTTAACATTTTTCCATAGCTCGCTTCGTTTCCGAGATATTTGCAGATATATCTCAAGGGCAGGGGCCTGACGGACATATTTCGAGATATTTCTTCTTCTTGTTGTTCTTCTTCTGCCCAGCTAAGCTGGAAGTGGCATTTACAGCTCGCAATAGTGCAGAGTTATCTCAAAGAAAGGGGCCACGGTGTTTCTGTATCTCTATTATGTTGGTGCCGCTTCGGAACTTTTAAATATCAGGATATATCTCGAGAACTACGCATCTGATCAAAAAATATCATAGAACATAAAAAGTAGGAATCCTAATTTTCTACAAAAAAGGTCTCTTAACATTTTGCCGTAGCTCGCTTCGTTTCCGAGATATTTGCAGATTTATCTCAAGGGAAGGGGCCTGACGGACATATTTCCAGATATTTCTTCTTCTTGTTGTTCTTCTTCTGCACAGCTAAGCTGGAAGTGGCATTTGCAGCTCGCAATAGTGCAGAGTTACCTCAAAGAAAGGGGCCACGGTGTTTCTGTATCTCTATTATGTTGGTGCGGCTTCGGAACTTATAAATATCTTGATATATCTCGAGAACTACGCATCTGTTCAAAAAATATCATAGAACATAAAAAGTAGGAATCCTAATTTTCTACAAAAAAGGTCTCTTAACATTTTGCCGTAGCTCGCTTCGTTTCCGAGATATTTGCAGATTTATCTCAAGGGAAGGGGCCTGACGGACATATTTCCAGATATTTCCTCTTCTTGTTGTTCTTCTTCTGCACAGCTAAGCTGGAAGTGGCATTTGCAGCTCGCAATAGTGCAGAGTTATCGCAAAGAAAGGGGCCACGGTGTTTCTGTATCTCTATTATGTTGGTGCGGCTTCGGAACTTTTAAATATCTTGATATATCTCGAGAACTACGCATCTGATCAAAAAATATCATAGAACATAAAAAGTAGGAAACTTAATTCTCTACAAAAAAGGTCTCTTAACATTTTGCCATAGCTCGCTTCGTTTCCGAGATATTTGCAGATTTATCTCAAGGGAAGGGGCCTGACGGACATATTTCGAGATATTTCTTCTTCTTGTTGTTCTTCTTCTGCACAGCTAAGCTGGAAGCGGCATTTGCGGCTCGCACTAGTGCAGAGTTATCTCAAAGAAAGGGGCCACGGTGTTTCTGTATCTCTATTATGTTGGTGCGGCTTCGGAACTTTTAAATATCTCGATATATCTCGAAAACTACGCTTCTGATCAAAAAATATCATAGAACATAAATTGTAGGAAACATAATTCTCTACAAAAAAGGTCTCTTAACATTTTGCCATAGCTCGCTTCGTTTCCGAGATATTTGCAGATATATCTCAAGGGCAGGGGCCTGACGGACATATTTCGAGATATTTCTTCTTCTTGTTGTTCTTCTTCTGCACAGCTAAGCTGGAAGTGGCATTTGCAGCTCGCAATAGTGCAGAGTTATCTCAAAGAAAGGGGCCACGGTGTTTATGTATCTCTATTATGTTGGTGCGTCTTCGGAACTTTTAAATATCTCGATATATCTCGAAAACTACGCTTCTGATCAAAAAATATCATAGAACATAAATTGTAGGAAACATAATTCTCTACAAAAAACGTCTCTTAATATTTTGCCATAGCTCGTTTCGTTTCCGAGATATTTGCAGATTCAGCTCAAAGGAACTGGCCTGACGGACATATTTCGAGATATTTCTTCTTCTTGTTGTTCTTCCTCTGCACAGCTAAGCTGGAAGTGGCATTTGCAGCTCGCAATAGTGCAGAGTTATCTCAAAGAAAGGGGCCACGGTGTTTCTGTATCTCTATTATGTTGGTGCGGCTTCGGAACTTTTAAATATCCTGATATATCTCGAGAACTACGCATCTGATCAAAAAATATCATAGAACATAAAAAGTTGGAAACTTAATTCTCTACAAAAAAGGTCTCTTAACATTTTGCCATAGCTCGCTTCGTTTCCGAGATATTTGCAGATTTATCTCAAGGGAAGTGGCCTGACGGACATATTTCGAGATATTTCTTCTTCTTGTTGTTCTTCTTCTGCACAGCTAAGCTGGAAGTGGCATTTGCAGCTCGCAAGAGTGCAGAGTTATCCCAAAGAAAGGGGCCACGTTGTTTCTGTATCTCTATTATGTTGGTGCGGCTTCGGAACTTTTACATATCTCGATATATCTTGAAAACTACGCTTCTGATCAAAAAATATCATAGAACATAAATTGTAGGAAACATAATTCTCTACAAAAAAGGTCTCTTTACATTTTGCCATAGCTCATTTCGTTTCCGAGATATTTGCAGATTTATCTCAAGGGAAGGGGCCTGACGGACATATTTCGAGATATTTCTTCTTCTTGTTGTTCTTCTTCTGCACAGCTAAGCTGGAAGTGGCATTTGCGGCTCGCACTAGTGCAGAGTTATCTCAAAGAAAGGGGCCACGGTGTTTCTGTATCTCTATTATGTTGGTGCGGCTTCGGAACTTTTAAATATCTTGATATATCTCGAGAACTACGCATCTGATCAAAAAATATCATAGAACATAAAAAGTAGGAAACTTAATTCTCTACAAAAAAGGTCTCTTAACATTTTGCCATAGCTCGCTTCGTTTCCGAGATATTTGCAGATTTATCTCAAGGGAAGGGGCCTGACGGACATATTTCGAGATATTTCTTCTTCTTGTTGTTCTTCTTCTGCACAGCTAAGCTGGAAGTGGCATTTACAGCTCGCAATAGTGCAGAGTTATCTCAAAGAAAGGGGCCACGGTGTTTCTGTATCTCTATTATGTTGGTGCGGCTTGGGAACTTTTAAATATCTTGATATATCTCGAGAACTACGCATCTGATCAAAAAATATCATAGAAGATAAAAAGTAGGAAACTTAATTCTCTACAAAAAAGGTCTCTTAACATTTTGCCATAGCTCGCTTCGTTTCCGAGATATTTGCAGATTTATCTCAAGGGAAGGGGCCTGACGGACATATTTCGAGATATTTCTTCTTCTTGTTGTTCTTCTTCTGCACAGCTAAGCTGGAAGTGGCATTTGCGGCTCGCACTAGTGCAGAGTTATCTCAAAGAAAGGGGCCACGGTGTTTCTGTATCTCTATTATGTTGGTGCGGCTTCGGAACTTTCTAATATCTCGATGTATCTCGAAAACTACGCTTCTGATCAAAAAATATCATACAACATAAATTGTAGGAAACATAATTCTCTATAAAAAACGTCTCTTAACATTTTGCCATAGCTCGCTTCGTTTCCGAGATATTTGCAGATTCATCTCAAAGGAACTGGCCTGACGGACATATTTCGAGATATTTCTTCTTCTTGTTGTTCTTCCTCTGCACAGCTAAGCTGGAAGTGGCATTTGCAGCTCGCAATAGTGCAGAGTTATCTCAAAGAAAGGGGCCACGGCGTTTCTGTATCTCTATTATGTTGGTGCGGCTTCGGAACTTTTAAATATCTTGATATATCTCGAGAACTACGCATCTGATCAAAAAATATCATAGAACATAAAAAGTAGGAAACTTAATTCTCTACAAAAAAGGTCTCTTAACAGTTTGCCATAGGTCGCTTCGTTTCCGAGATATTTGCAGATTTATCTCAAGGGAAGGGGCCTAACGGACATATTTCGAGATATTTCTTCTTCTTGTTGTCCTTCTTCTGCACAGCTAAACTGGAAGTGGCATTTCCAGCTCGCAATAGTGCAGAGTTATCTCAAAGAGAGGGGCCACCGTGTTTCTGTATCTCTATTATGTTGGTGCGGCTTCGGAACTTTTAAATATCTCGATATATCTCGAAAACTACGCTTCGGATCAAAAAATATCATAGAACATAAATAGTAGGAAACATAATTCTCTACAAAAAACGTCTCTTAACATTTTGCCATAGCTCGCTTCGTTTCCGAGATATGTGCAGATTTATCTCAAGGGAAGGGGCCTGACGGACATAATTCGAGATATTTCTTCTTCTTGTTGTTCTTCTTCTGCACAGCTAAGCTGGAAGTGGCATTTGCGGCTCGCACTAGTGCAGAGTTATCTCAACGAAAGGGGCCACGGTGTTTCTGTATCTCTATTATGTTGGTGCGGCTTCGGAACTTTTAAATATCTCGATATATCTCGAAAACTACGCTTCTGATCAAAAAATATCATAGAACATAAATTGTAGGAAACATAATTCTCTACAAAAAACGTCTCTTAACATTTTGCCATAGCTCGCTTCGTTTCCGAGATATTTGCAGATTCAGCTCAAAGGAACTGGCCTGACGGACATATTTCGAGATATTTCTTCTTCTTGTTGTTCTTCCTCTGCACAGCTAAGCTGGAAGTGGCATTTGCAGCTCGCAATAGTGCAGAGTTATCTCAAAGATAGGGGCCACGGTGTTTCTGTATCCCTATTATGTTGGTGCGGCTTCGGAACTTTTAAATATCTCGATATATCTCGAAAACTACGCTTCTGATCAAAAAATATCATAGAACATAAATTGTAGGAAACATAATTCTCTACAAAAAACGTCTCTTAACATTTTGCCATAGCTCGCTTCGTTTCCGAGATATTTGCAGATTCAGCTCAAAGGAACTGGCCTGACGGATATATTTCGAGATATTTCTTCTTCTTGTTGTTCTTCCTCTGCACAGCTAAGCTGGAAGTGGCATTTGCAGCTCGCAATAGTGTAGAGTTATCTCAACGAAAGGGGCCACGGTGTTTCTGTATCTCTATTATGTTGGTGCGGCTTCGGAACTTTTAAATATCTTGATATATCTCGAGAACTACGCATCTGATCAAAAAATATCATAGAAGATAAAAAGTAGGAAACTTAATTCTCTACAAAAAAGGTCTCTTAACATTTTGTCATAGCTCGCTTCGTTTCCGAGATATTTGCAGATTTATCTCAAGGGAAGGGGCCTGACGGACATATTTCGAGATATTTCTTCTTCTTGTTGTTCTTCTTCTGCACACCTAAGCTGGAAGTGGCATTTGCGGCTCGCACTAGTGCAGAGTTATCTCAAAGAAAGGGGCCACGGTGTTTCTGTATCCCTATTATGTTGGTGCGGCTTCGGAACTTTTAAATATCTCGATATATCTCGAAAACTACGCTTCTGATCAAAAAATATCATAGAACATAAATTGTAGGAAACATAATTCTCTACAAAAAACGTCTCTTAACATTTTGCCATAGCTCGCTTCGTTTCCGAGATATTTGCCGATTCAGCTCAAAGGAACTGGCCTGACGGACATATTTCGAGATATTTCTTCTTCTTGTTGTTCTTCCTCTGCACAGCTAAGCTGGAAGTGGCATTTGCAGCTCGCAATAGTGCAGAGTTATCTCAAAGAAAGGGGCCACGGTGTTTCTGTATCCCTATTATGTTGGTGCGGCTTCTGAACTTTTAAATATCTCGATATATCTCGAAAACTACGCTTCTGACCAAAAAATATCATAGAACATAAATTGTAGGAAACATAATTCTCTACAAAAAACGTCTCTTAACATTTTGCCATAGCTCTCTTCGTTTCCGAGATATTTGCAGATTCAGCTCAAAGGAACTGGCCTGACGGACATATTTCGAGATATTTCTTCTTCTTGTTGTTCTTCCTCTGCACAGCTAAGCTGGAAGTGGCATTTGCGGCTCGCACTAGTGCAGAGTTATCTCAAAGAAAGGGGCCACGGTGTTTCTGTATCCCTATTATGTTGGTGCGGCTTCGGAACTTTTAAATATCTCGATATATCTCGAAAAATACGCTTCTGATCAACAAATCTCATAGAACATAAATTGTAGGAAACATAATTCTCTACAAAAAACGTCTCTTAACATTTTGCCATAGCTCGCTTCGTTTCCGAGATATTTGCCGATTCAGCTCAAAGGAACTGGCCTGACGGACATATTTCGAGATATTTCTTCTTCTTGTTGTTCTTCTTCTGCACAGCTAAGCTGGAAGTGGCATTTGCGGCTCGCACTAGTGCAGAGTTATCTCAACGAAAGGGGCCACGGTGTTTCTGTATCTCTATTATGTTGGTGCGGCTTCGGAACTTTTAAATATCTCGATATATCTCGAAAACTACGCTTCTGATCAAAAAATATCATAGAACATAAATTGTAGGAAACATAATTCTCTACAAAAAAGGTCTCTTAACATTTTGCCATAGCTCGCTTCGTTTCCGAGATATTTGCAGATTCAGCTCAAAGGAACTGGCCTGACGGACATATTTCGAGATATTTCTTCTTCTTGTTGTTCTTCCTCTGCACAGCTAAGCTGGAAGTGGCATTTGCGGCTCGCACTAGTGCAGAGTTATCTCAAAGAAAGGGGCCACGGTGTTTCTGTATCCCTATTATGTTGGTGCGGCTTCGGAACTTTTAAATATCTCGATATATCTCGAAAAATACGCTTCTGATCAAAAAATATCATAGAACATAAATTGTAGGAAACATAATTCTCTACAAAAAACGTCTCTTAACATTTTGCAATAGCTCGCTTCGTTTCCGAGATATTTGCCGATTCAGCTCAAAGGAACTGGCCTGACGGACATATTTCGAGATATTTCTTCTTCTTGTTGTTCTTCCTCTGCACAGCTACGCTGGAAGTGGCATTTGCAGCTCGCAATAGTGCAGAGTTATCTCAAGGAAAGGGGCCACGGTGTTTCTGTATCTCTATTATGTTGGTGCGGCTTCGGAACTTTTAAATATCTTGATATATCTCGAGAACTACGCATCTGATCAAAAAATATCATAGAACATAAAAAGTAGGAAACTTAATTCTCTACAAAAAAGGTCTCTTAACATTTTGCCATAGCTCGCTTCGTTCCCGAGATATTTGCAGATTTATCTCAAGGGAAGGGGCCTGACGGACATATTTCGAGATATTTCTTCTTCTTGTTGTTCTTCTTCTGCACAGCTAAGCTGGAAGTGGCATTTGCGGCTCTCACTAGTGCAGAGTTATCTCAAAGAAAGGGGCCACGGTGTTTCTGTATCTCTATTATGTTGGTGCGGCTTCGGAACTTTTAAATATCTCGATATATCTCGAAAACTACGCTTCTGACCAAAAAATATCATAGAACCTAAATTGTAGGAAACATAATTCTCTACAAAAAAGGTCTCTTAACATTTTGCCATAGCTCGCTTCGTTTCCGAGATATTTGCAGATATATCTCAAGGGAAGGGGCCTGACGGACATATTTCGAGATATTTCTTCTTCTTGTTGTTCTTCTTCTGCACAGCTAAGCTGGAAGTGGCATTTGCAGCTCGCAATAGTGCAGAGTTATCTCAAAGAAAGGGGCCACGGTGTTTCTGTATCTCTATTATGTTGGTGCGGTTTCGGAACTTTTAAATATCTCGATATATCTCGAAAACTACGCTTCTGATCAAAAAATATCATAGAACATAAATTGTAGGAAACATAATTCTCTACAAAAAACGTCTCTTAACATTTTGCCATAGCTCGCTTCGTTTCCGAGATATTTGCCGATTCAGCTCAAAGGAACTGGCCTGACGGACATATTTCGAGATATTTCTTCTTCTTGTTGTTCTTCCTCTGCACAGCTAAGCTGGAAGTGGCATTTGCAGCTCGCAATAGTGCAGAGTTATCTCAAAGAAAGGGGCCACGGTGTTTCTGTATCCCTATTATGTTGGTGCGGCTTCTGAACTTTTAAATATCTCGATATATCTCGAAAACTACGCTTCTGACCAAAAAATATCATAGAACATAAATTGTAGGAAACATAATTCTCTACAAAAAACGTCTCTTAACATTTTGCCATAGCTCGCTTCGTTTCCGAGATATTTGCAGATTCAGCTCAAAGGAACTGGCCTGACGGACATATTTCGAGATATTTCTTCTTCTTGTTGTTCTTCCTCTGCACAGCTAAGCTGGAAGTGGCATTTGCGGCTCGCACTAGTGCAGAGTTATCTCAAAGAAAGGGGCCACGGTGTTTCTGTATCCCTATTATATTGGTGCGGCTTCGGAACTTTTAAATATCTCGATATATCTCGAAAAATACGCTTCTGATCAAAAAATATCATAGAACATAAATTGTAGGAAACATAATTCTCTACAAAAAACGTCTCTTAACATTTTGCCATAGCTCGCTTCGTTTCCGAGATATTTGCCGATTCAGCTCAAAGGAACTGGCCTGACGGACATATTTCGAGATATTTCTTCTTCTTGTTGTTCTTCCTCTGCACAGCTACGCTGGAAGTGGCATTTGCAGCTCGCAATAGTGCAGAGTTATCTCAAGGAAAGGGGCCACGGTGTTCCTGTATCTCTATTATGTTGGTGCGGCTTCGGAACTTTTAAATATCTTGATATATCTCGAGAACTACGCATCTGATCAAAAAATATCATAGAACATAAAAAGTAGGAAACTTAATTCTCTACAAAAAAGGTCTCTTAACATTTTGCCATAGCTCGCTTCGTTCCCGAGATATTTGCAGATTTATCTCAAGGGAAGGGGCCTGACGGACATATTTCGAGATATTTCTTCTTCTTGTTGTTCTTCTTCTGCACAGCTAAGCTGGAAGTGGCATTTGCGGCTCTCACTAGTGCAGAGTTATCTCAAAGAAAGGGGCCACGGTGTTTCTGTATCTCTATTATGTTGGTGCGGCTTCGGAACTTTTAAATATCTCGATATATCTCGAAAACTACGCTTCTGACCAAAAAATATCATAGAACCTAAATTGTAGGAAACATAATTCTCTACAAAAAAGGTCTCTTAACATTTTGCCATAGCTCGCTTCGTTTCCGAGATATTTGCAGATATATCTCAAGGGAAGGGGCCTGACGGACATATTTCGAGATATTTCTTCTTCTTGTTGTTCTTCTTCTGCACAGCTAAGCTGGAAGTGGCATTTGCAGCTCGCAATAGTGCAGAGTTATCTCAAAGAAAGGGGCCACGGTGTTTCTGTATCTCTATTATGTTGGTGCGGCTTCGGAACTTTTAAATATCTTGATATATCTCGAGAACTACGCATCTGATCAAAAAATATCATAGAACATAAAAAGTAGGAAACTTAATTCTCTACAAAAAAGGTCTCTTAACATTTTGCCATAGCTCGCTTCGTTTCCGAGATATTTGCAGATTTATCTCAAGGGAAGGGGCCTGACGGACATATTTCGAGATATTTCTTCTTCTTGTTGTTCTTCTTCTGCACAGCTGAGCTGGAAGTGGCATTTGCAGCTCGCAATCGTGCAGAGTTATCTCAAAGAAAGGGGCCACGGTGTTTCTGTATCTCTATTATGTTGGTGCGGCTTCGGAACTTTTAAATATCTTGATATATCTCGAGAACTACGCCTCTGATCGAAAAATATCATAGAATATAAAAAGTAGGAAACTTAATTCTCTACAAAAAAGGTCTCTTAACATTTTGCCATAGCTCGCTTGGTTTCCGAGATATTTGCAGATTTATCTCAAGGGAAGGGGCCTGACGGACATATTTCGAGATATTTCTTCTTCTTGTTGTTCTTCTTCTGCACAGCTAAGCTGGAAGTGGCATTTGCGGCTCGCACTAGTGCAGAGTTATCTCAAAGAAAGGAGCCACGGTGTTTCTGTATCTCTATTATGTTGGTGCGGCTTCGGAACTTTTAAATATCTTGATATATCTCGAGAACTACGCATCTGATCAAAAAATATCATAGAAGATAAAAAGTAGGAAACTTAATTCTCTACAAAAAAGGTCTCTTAACATTTCGCCATAGCTCGCTTCGTTTCCGAGATATTTGCAGATTTATCTCAAGGGAAGGGGCCTGTCGGACATATTTCGAGATATTTCTTCTTCTTGTTGTTCTTCTTCTGCACAGCTAAGCTGGAAGTGGCATTTGCGGCTCGCACTAGTGCAGAGTTATCTCAAAGAAAGGAGCCACGGTGTTTCTGTATCTCTATTATGTTGGTGCGGCTTCGGAACTTTTAAATATCTCGATATATCTCGAAAACTACGCTTCTGATCAAAAAATATCATAGAACATAAATTGTAGGAAACATAATTCACTACAAAAAACGTCTCTTAACATTTTGCCATAGCTCGCTTCGTTTCCGAGATATTTGCAGATTCAGCTCAAAGGAACGGGCCTGACGGACATATTTCGAGATACTTCTTCTTCTTGTTGTTCTTCCTCTGCACAGCTAAGCTGGAAGTGGCATTTGCAGCTCGCAATAGTGCAGAGTTATCTCAAAGAAAGGGGCCACGGTGTTTCTGTATCTCTATTATGTTGGTGCGGCTTCGGAACTTTTAAATATCTTGATATATCTCGAGAACTACGCATCTGATCAAAAAATATCATAGAACATAAATTGTAGGAAACATAATTCTCTACAAAAAACGTCTCTTAACATTTTGCCATAGCTCGCATCGTTTCCGAGATATTTGCAGATTCAGCTCAAAGGAACGGGCCTGACGGACATATTTCGAGATACTTCTTCTTCTTCTTGTTCTTCCTCTGCACAGCTAAGCTGGAAGTGGCATTTGCAGCTCGCAATAGTGCAGAGTTATCTCAAAGAAAGGGGCCACGGTGTTTCTGTATCTCTATTATGTTGGTGCGGCTTCGGAACTTTTAAATATCTTGATATATCTCGAGAACTACGCATCTGATCAAAAAATATGATAGAACATAAAAAGTAGGAAACTTAATTCTCTACAAAAAAGGTCTCTTAACATTTTGCCATAGCTCGCTTCGTTTCCGAGATATTTGCAGATTTATCTCAAGGGAAGGGGCCTGACGGACATATTTCGAGATATTTCTTCTTCTTGTTGTTCTTCTTCTGCACAGCTAAGCTGGAAGTGGCATTTGCGGCTCGCACTAGTGCAGAGTTATCTCAAAGAAAGGAGCCACGGTGTTTCTGTATCTCTATTATGTTGGTGCGGCTTCGGAACTTTTAAATATCTCGATATATCTCGAAAACTACGCTTCTGATCAAAAAATATCATAGAACATAAATTGTAGGAAACATAATTCACTACAAAAGACGTCTCTTAACATTTTGCCATAGCTCGCTTCGTTTCCGAGATATTTGCAGATTCAGCTCAAAGGAACGGGCCTGACGGACATATTTCGAGATACTTCTTCTTCTTGTTGTTCTTCCTCTGCACAGCTAAGCTGGAAGTGGCATTTGCAGCTCGCAATAGTGCAGAGTTATCTCAAAGAAAGGGGCCACGGTGTTTCTGTATCTCTATTATGTTGGTGCGGCTTCGGAACTTTTAAATATCTTGATATATCTCGAGAACTACGCATCTGATCAAAAAATATCATAGAACATAAAAAGTAGGAAACTTAATTCTCTACAAAAAAGGTCTCTTAACATTTTGCCATAGCTCGCTTCGTTTCCGAGATATTTGCAGATTTATCTCAAGGGAAGAGGCCTGACGGACATATTTCGAGATATTTCTTCTTCTTGTTGTTCTTCTTCTGCACAACTGAGCTGGAAGTGGCATTTGCAGGTCGCAATAGTGCAGAGTTATCTCAAAGAAAGGGGCCACGGTGTTTCTGTATCTCTATTATGTTGGTGCGGCTTCGGAACTTTTAAATATCTCGATATATCTCGAAAACTACGCTTCTGATCAAAAAATATCATTGAACATAAATTGTAGGAAACATAATTCTCTACAAAAAACGTCTCTTAACATTTTGCCATAGCTCGCTTCGTTTCCGAGATATTTGCAGATTCAGCTCAAAGGAACTGGCCTGACGGACATATTTCGAGATATTTCTTCTTCTTGTTGTTCTTCCTCTGCACAGCTAAGCTGGAAGTGGCATTTGCAGCTCGCAATCGTGCAGAGTTATCTCAAAGAAAGGGGCCACGGTGTTTCTGTATCTCTATTATGTTGGTGCGGCTTCGGAACTTTTAAATATCTTGATATATCTCGAAAACTACGCCTCTGATCGAAAAATATCATAGAACATAAAAAGTAGGAAACTTAATTTTCTACAAAAAAGGTCTCTTAACATTTTGCCATAGCTCGCTTCGTTTCCGAGATATTTGCAGATTTATCTCAAGGGAAGGGGCCTGACGGACATATTTCGAGATATTTCTTCTTCTTGTTGTTCTTCCTCTGCACAGCTAAGCTGGAAGTGGCATTTGCAGCTCGCAATAGTGCAGAGTTATCTCAAAGAAAGGGGCCACGGTGTTTCTGTATCTCTATTATGTTGGTGCGGCTTCGGAACTTTTAAATATCTTGATATATCTCGAGAACTACGCATCTGATCAAAAAATATCATAGAACATAAAAAGTAGGAAACTTAATTCTCTACAAAAAAGGTCTCTTAACATTTTGCCATAGCTCGCTTCGTTTCCGAGATATTTGCAGATTTATCTCAAGGGAAGAGGCCTGACGGACATATTTCGAGATATTTCTTCTTCTTGTTGTTCTTCTTCTGCACAACTGAGCTGGAAGTGGCATTTGCAGGTCGCAATAGTGCAGAGTTATCTCAAAGAAAGGGGCCACGGTGTTTCTGTATCTCTATTATGTTGGTGCGGCTTCGGAACTTTTAAATATCTCGATATATCTCGAAAACTACGCTTCTGATCAAAAAATATCATAGAACATAAATTGTAGGAAACCTAATTCTCTACAAAAAACGTCTCTTAACATTTTGCCATAGCTCGCTTCGTTTCCGAGATATTTGCAGATTCAGCTCAAAGGAACTGGCCTGACGGACATATTTCGAGATATTTCTTCTTCTTGTTGTTCTTCCTCTGCACAGCTAAGCTGGAAGTGGCATTTGCAGCTCGCAATAGTGCAGAGTTATCTCAAAGAAAGGGGCCACGATGTTTCTGTATCTCTATTATGTTGGTGCGGCTTCGGAACTTTTAAATATCTTGATATATCTCGAGAACTACGCATCTGATCAAAAAATATCATAGAACATAAAAAGTAGGAAACTTAATTCTCTACAAAAAAGGTCCCTTAACATTTCGCCATAGCTCGCTTCGTTTCCGAGATATTTGCAGATTTATCTCAAGGGAAGGGGCCTGTCGGACATATTTCGAGATATTTCTTCTTCTTGTTGTTCTTCTTCTGCACAGCTAAGCTGGAAGTGGCATTTGCGGCTCGCACTAGTGCAGAGTTATCTCAAAGAAAGGGGCCACGGTGTTTCTGTATCTCTATTATGTTGGTGCGGCTTCGGAACTTTTAAATATCTCGATATATCTCGAAAACTACGCTTCTGATCAAAAAATATCATAGAACATAAATTGTAGGAAACATAATTCTCTACAAAAAACGTCTCTTAACATTTTGCCATAGCTCGCTTCGTTTCCGAGATATTTGCAGATTCAGCTCAAAGGAGCGGGCCTGACGGACATATTTCGAGATACTTCTTCTTCTTGTTGTTCTTCCTCTGCACAGCTAAGCTGGAAGTGGCATTTGCAGCTCGCAATAGTGCAGAGTTATCTCAAAGAAAGGGGCCACGGTGTTTCTGTATCTCTATTATGTTGGTGCGGCTTCGGAACTTTTAAATATCTTGATATATCTCGAGAACTACGCATCTGATCAAAAAATATCATAGAACATAAAAAGTAGGAAACTTAATTCTCTACAAAAAAGGTCTCTTAACATTTTGCCATAGCTCGCTTCGTTTCCGAGATATTTGCAGATTTATCTCAAGGGAAGGGGCCTGACGGACATATTTCGAGATATTTCTTCTTCTTGTTGTTCTTCTTCTGCACAGCTGAGCTGGAAGTGGCATTTACAGGTCGCAATAGTGCAGAGTTATCTCAAAGAAAGGGGCCACGGTGTTTCTGTATCTCTATTATGTTGGTGCGGCTTCGGAACTTTTAAATATCTCGATATATCTCGAAAACTACGCTTCTGATCAAAAAATATCATAGAGCATAAATTGTAGGAAACATAATTCTCTACAAGAAACGTCTCTTAACATTTTGCCATAGCTCGCTTCGTTTCCGAGATATTTGCAGATTTATCTCAAAGGAACTGGCCTGACGGACATATTTCGAGATATTTCTTCTTCTTGTTGTTCTTCCTCTGCACAGCTAAGCTGGAAGTGGCATTTGCAGCTCGCAATAGTGCAGAGTTATCTCAAAGAAAGGGGCCACGGTGTTTCTGTATCTCTATTATGTTGGTGCGGCTTCGGAACTTTTAAATATCTTGATATATCTCGAGAACTACGCATCTGATCAAAAAATATCATAGAACATAAAAAGTAGGACACTTAATTCTCTACAAAAAAGGTCTCTTAACATTTTGCCATAGCTCGCTTCGTTTCCGAGATATTTGCAGATATATCTCAAGGGAAGGGGCCTGACGGACATATTTCGAGATATTTCTTCTTCTTGTTGTTCTTCTTCTGCACAGCTAAGCTGGAAGTGGCATTTGCAGCTCGCAATAGTGCAGAGTTATCTCTAAGAAAGGGGCCACGGTGTTTCTGTATCTCTATTATGTTGGTGCGGCTTCGGAACTTTTAAATATCTTGATATATCTCGAGAACCACGCATCTGATCAAAAAATATCATAGAACATAAAAAGTAGGAAACTTAATTCTCTACAAAAACGGTCTCTTAACATTTTGCCATAGCTCGCTTCGTTTCCGAGATATTTGCAGATTTATCTCAAGGGAAGGGGCCTGACGGACATATTTCGAGATATTTCTTCTTCTTGTTGTTCTTCTTCTGCACAGCTGAGCTGGAAGTGGCATTTGCAGGTCGCAATAGTGCAGAGTTATCTCAAAGAAAGGGGCCACGGTGTTTCTGTATCTCTATTATGTTGGTGCGGCTTCGGAACTTTAAATATCTCGATATATCTCGAAAACCACGCTTCTGATCAAAAAATATCATAGAACGTAAATTGTAGGAAACATTATTCTCTACAAAAAAGGTCTCTTAGCATTTTGCCATAGCTCGCTTCGTTTCCGAGATATTTGCAGATTTATCTCAAGGGAAGGGGCCTGACGGACATATTTCGAGATATTTCTTCTTCTTGTTGTTCTTCTTCTGCACAGCTAAGCTGGAAGTGGCATTTGCAGCGCGCAATAGTGCAGAGTTATCTCAAAGAAAGGGGCCACGGTGTTTCTGTATCTCTATTATGTTGGTGCGGCTTCGGAACTTTTAAGTATCTTGATATATCTCGAGAACTACGCATCTGATCAAAAAATATCATAGAAGATAAAAAGTAGGAAACTTAATTCTCTACAAAAAAGGTCTCTTAACATTTCGCCATAGCTCGCTTCGTTTCCGAGATATTTGCAGATTTATCTCAAGGGAAGGGGCCTGTCGGACATATTTCGAGATATTTCTTCTTCTTGTTGTTCTTCTTCTGCACAGCTAAGCTGGAAGTGGCATTTGCGGCTCGCACTAGTGCAGAGTTATCTCAAAGAAAGGGGCCACGGTGTTTCTGTATCTCTATTATGTTGGTGCGGCTTCGGAACTTTTAAATATCTCGATATATCTCGAAAACTACGCTTCTGATCAAAAAATATCATAGAACATAAATTGTAGGAAACATAATTCTCTACAAAAAACGTCTCTCAACATTTTGCCATAGCTCGCTTCGTTTCCGAGATATTTGCAGATTCAGCTCAAAGGAACGGGCCTGACGGACATATTTCGAGATACATCTTCTTCTTGTTGTTCTTCCTCTGCACAGCTAAGCTGGAAGTGGCATTTGCAGCTCGCAATAGTGCAGAGTTATCTCAAAGAAAGGGGCCACGGTGTTTCTGTATCTCTATTATGTTGGTGCGGCTTCGGAACTTTTAAATATCTTGATATATCTCGAAAACTACGCATCTGATCAAAAAATATCATAGAACATAAAAAGTAGGAAACTTAATTCTCTACAAAAAAGGTCTCTTAACATTTTGCCATAGCTCGCTTCGTTTCCGAGATATTTGCAGATTTATCTCAAGGGAAGGGGCCTGTCGGACATATTTCGAGATATTTCTTCTTCTTGTTGTTCTTCTTCTGCACAGCTAAGCTGGAAGTGGCATTTGCGGCTCGCACTAGTGCAGAGTTATCTCAAAGAAAGGGGCCACGGTGTTTCTGTATCTCTATTATGTTGGTGCGGCTTCGGAACTTTTAAATATCTCGATATATCTCGAAAACTACGCTTCTGATCAAAAAATATCATAGAACATAAATTGTAGGAAACATAATTCTCTACAAAAAACGTCTCTTAACATTTTGCCATAGCTCGCTTCGTTTCCGAGATATTTGCAGATTCAGCTCAAAGGAACTGGCCTGACGGACATATTTCGAGATATTTCTTCTTCTTGTTGTTCTTCCTCTGCACAGCTGAGCTGGAAGTGGCATTTGCAGGTCGCAATAGTGCAGAGTTATCTCGAAGAAAGAGGCCACGGTGTTTCTGTATCTCTATTATGTTGGTGCGGCTTCGGAACTTTTAAATATCTTGATATATCTCGAGAACTACGCATCTGATCAAAAAATATCATAGAACATAAAAAGTAGGAAACTTAATTCTCTACAAAAAAGGTCTCTTAACATTTCGCCATAGCTCGCTTCGTTTCCGAGATATTTGCAGATTTATCTCAAGGGAAGGGGCCTGTCGGACATATTTCGAGATATTTCTTCTTCTTGTTGTTCTTCTTCTGCACAGCTAAGCTGGAAGTGGCATTTGCAGCTCGCAATAGTGCAGAGTTATCTCTAAGAAAGGGGCCACGGTGTTTCTGTATCTCTATTATGTTGGTGCGGCTTCGGAACTTTTAAATATCTTGATATATCTCGAGAACCACGCATCTGATCAAAAAATATCATAGAACATAAAAAGTAGGAAACTTAATTCTCTACAAAAACGGTCTCTTAACATTTTGCCATAGCTCGCTTCGTTTCCGAGATATTTGCAGATTTATCTCAAGGGAAGTGGCCTGACGGACATATTTCGAGATATTTCTTCTTCTTGTTGTTCTTCTTCTGCACAGCTGAGCTGGAAGTGGCATTTGCAGGTCGCAATAGTGCAGAGTTATCTCAAAGAAAGGGGCCACGGTGTTTCTGTATCTCTATTATGTTGGTGCGGCTTCGGAACTTTAAATATCTCGATATATCTCGAAAACTACGCTTCTGATCAAAAAATACCATAGAACGTAAATTGTAGGAAACATTATTCTCTACAAAAAAGGTCTCTTAACATTTTGCCATAGCTCGCTTCGTTTCCGAGATATTTGCAGATTTATCTCAAGGGAAGGGTCCTGATGGACATATTTCGAGATATTTCTTCTTCTTGTTGTTCTTCTTCTGCACAGCTAAACTGGAAGTGGCATTTCCAGCTCGCAATCGTGCAGAGTTATCTCAAAGAAAGGGGCCACGGTGTTTCTGTATCTCTATTATGTTGGTGCGGCTTCGGAGCTTTTAAATATCTTGATATATCTCGAGAACTACGCCTCTGATCGAAAAATATCATAGAACATAAAAAGTAGGAAACTTAATTCTCTACAAAAAAGGTCTCTTAACATTTTGCCATAGCTCGCTTCGTTTCCGAGATATTTGCAGATTCAGCTCAAAGGAACTGGCCTGACGGACATATTTCGAGATATTTCTTCTTCTTGTTGTTCTTCCTCTGCACAGCTAAGCTGGAAGTGGCATTTGCAGCTCGCAATAGTGCAGAGTTATCTCAAAGAAAGGGGCCACGGTGTTTCTGTATCTCTATTATGTTGGTGCGGCTTCGGAACTTTTAAATATCTTGATATATCTCGAGAACTACGCATCTGATCAAAAAATATCATAGAACATAAAAAGTAGGAAACTTAATTCTCTACAAAAAAGGTCTCTTAACATTTTGCCATAGCTCGCTTCGTTTCCGAGATATTTGCAGATTTATCTCAAGGGAAGGGCCTGACGGACATATTTCGAGATATTTCTTCTTCTTGTTGTTCTTCTTCTGCACAGCTGAGCTGGTAGTGGCATTTGCAGGTCGCAATAGTGCAGAGTTATCTCGAAGAAAGGGGCCACGGTGTTTCTGTATCTCTATTATGTTGGTGCGGCTTCGGAACTTTTAAATATCTTGATATATCTCGAGAAGTACGCATCTGATCAAAAAATATCATAGAACATAAAAAGTAGGAAACTTAATTCTCTACAAAAAAGGTCTCTTAACATTTCGCCATAGCTCGCTTCGTTTCCGAGATATTTGCAGATTTATCTCAAGGGAAGGGGCCTGTCGGACATATTTCGAGATATTTCTTCTTCTTGTTGTTCTTCTTCTGCACAGCTAAGCTGGAAGTGGCATTTGCGGCTCGCACTAGTGCAGAGTTATCTCAAAGAAAGGGGCCACGGTGCTTCTGTATCTCTATTATGTTGGTGCGGCTTCGGAACTTTTAAATATCTCGATATATCTCGAAAACTACGCTTCTGATCAAAAAATATCATAGAACATAAATTGTAGGAAACATAATTCTCTACAAAAAACGTCTCTTAACATTTTGCCATAGCTCGCTTCGTTTCCGAGATATTTGCAGATTCAGCTCAAAGGAACTGGCCTGACGGACATATTTCGAGATATTTCTTCTTCTTGTTGTTCTTCCTCTGCACAGCTGAGCTGGAAGTGGCATTTGCAGGTCGCAATAGTGCAGAGTTATCTCGAAGAAAGAGGCCACGGTGTTTCTGTATCTCTATTATGTTGGTGCGGCTTCGGAACTTTTAAATATCTTGATATATCTCGAGAACTACGCATCTGATCAAAAAATATCATAGAACATAAAAAGTAGGAAACTTAATTCTCTACAAAAAAGGTCTCTTAACATTTCGCCATAGCTCGCTTCGTTTCCGAGATATTTGCAGATTTATCTCAAGGGAAGGGGCCTGTCGGACATATTTCGAGATATTTCTTCTTCTTGTTGTTCTTCTTCTGCACAGCTAAGCTGGAAGTGGCATTTGCGGCTCGCACTAGTGCAGAGTTATCTCAAAGAAAGGGGCCACGGTGTTTCTGTATCTCTATTATGTTGGTGCGGCTTCGGAACTTTTAAATATCTCGATATATCTCGAAAACTACGCTTCTGATCAAAAAATATCATAGAACATAAATTGTAGGAAACATAATTCTCTACAAAAAACGTCTCTTAACATTTTGCCATAGCTCGCTTCGTCTCCGAGATATTTGCAGATTCAGCTCAAAGGAGCGGGCCTGACGGACATATTTCGAGATACTTCTTCTTCTTGTTGTTCTTCCTCTGCACAGCTAAGCTGGAAGTGGCATTTGCAGCTCGCAATAGTGCAGAGTTATCTCAAAGAAAGGGGCCACGGTGTTTCTGTATCTCTATTATGTTGGTGCGGCTTCGGAACTTTTAAATATCTTGATATATCTCGAGAACTACGCATCTGATCAAAAAATATCATAGAACATAAAAAGTAGGAAACTTAATTCTCTACAAAAAAGGTCTCTTAACATTTTGCCATAGCTCGCTTCGTTTCCGAGATATTTGCAGATATATCTCAAGGGAAGGGGCCTGACGGACATATTTCGAGATATTTCTTCTTCTTGTTGTTCTTCTTCTGCACAGCTGAGCTGGAAGTGGCATTTGCAGGTCGCAATAGTGCAGAGTTATCTCAAAGAAAGGGGCCACGGTGTTTCTGTATCTCTATTATGTTGGTGCGGCTTCGGAACTTTTAAATATCTCGATATATCTCGAAAACTACGCTTCTGATCAAAAAATATCATAGAGCATAAATTGTAGGAAACATAATTCTCTACAAGAAACGTCTCTTAACATTTTGCCATAGCTCGCTTCGTTTCCGAGATATTTGCAGATTCATCTCAAAGGAACTGGCCTGACGGACATATTTCGAGATATTTCTTCTTCTTGTTGTTCTTCCTCTACACAGCTAAGCTGGAAGTGGCATTTGCAGCTCGCAATAGTGCAGAGTTATCTCAAAGAAAGGGGCCACGGTGTTTCTGTATCTCTATTATGTTGGTGCGGCTTCGGAACTTTTAAATATCTTGATATATCTCGAGAACTACGCATCTGATCAAAAAATATCATAGAACATAAAAAGTAGGACACTTAATTCTCTACAAAAAAGGTCTCTTAACATTTTGCCATAGCTCGCTTCGTTTCCGAGATATTTGCAGATATATCTCAAGGGAAGGGGCCTGACGGACATATTTCGAGATATTTCTTCCTCTTGTTGTTCTTCTTCTGCACAGCTAAGCTGGAAGTGGCATTTGCAGCTCGCAATAGTGCAGAGTTATCTCTAAGAAAGGGGCCACGGTGTTTCTGTATCTCTATTATGTTGGTGCGGCTTCGGAACTTTTAAATATCTTGATATATCTCGAGAACCACGCATCTGATCAAGAAATATCATAGAACATAAAAAGTAGGAAACTTAATTCTCTACAAAAACGGTCTCTTAACATTTTGCCATAGCTCGCTTCGTTTCCGAGATATTTGCAGATTTATCTCAAGGGAAGGGGCCTGACGGACATATTTCGAGATATTTCTTCTTCTTGTTGTTCTTCTTCTGCACAGCTGAGCTGGAAGTGGCATTTGCAGGTCGCAATAGTGCAGAGTTATCTCAAAGAAAGGGGCCACGGTGTTTCTGTATCTCTATTATGTTGGTGCGGCTTCGGAACTTTAAATATCTCGATATATCTCGAAAACTACGCTTCTGATCAAAAAATATCATAGAACGTAAATTGTAGGAAACATTATTCTCTACAAAAAAGGTCTCTTAACATTTTGCCATAGCTCGCTTCGTTTCCGAGATATTTGCAGATTTATCTCAAGGGAAGGGGCCTGACGGACATATTTCGAGATATTTCTTCTTCTTGTTGTTCTTCTTCTGCACAGCTAAGCTGGAAGTGGCATTTGCAGCGCGCAATAGTGCAGAGTTATCTCAAAGAAAGGGGCCACGGTGTTTCTGTATCTCTATTATGTTGGTGCGGCTTCGGAACTTTTAAGTATCTTGATATATCTCGAGAACTACGCATCTGATCAAAAAATATCATAGAAGATAAAAAGTAGGAAACTTAATTCTCTACAAAAAAGGTCTCTTAACATTTCGCCATAGCTCGCTTCGTTTCCGAGATATTTGCAGATTTATCTCAAGGGAAGGGGCCTGTCGGACATATTTCGAGATATTTCTTCTTCTTGTTGTTCTTCTTCTGCACAGCTAAGCTGGAAGTGGCATTTGCGGCTCGCACTAGTGCAGAGTTATCTCAAAGAAAGGGGCCACGGTGTTTCTGTATCTCTATTATGTTGGTGCGGCTTCGGAACTTTTAAATATCTCGATATATCTCGAAAACTACGCTTCTGATCAAAAAATATCATAGAACATAAATTGTAGGAAACATAATTCTCTACAAAAAACGTCTCTCAACATTTTGCCATAGCTCGCTTCGTTTCCGAGATATTTGCAGATTCAGCTCAAAGGAACGGGCCTGACGGACATATTTCGAGATACATCTTCTTCTTGTTGTTCTTCCTCTGCACAGCTAAGCTGGAAGTGGCATTTGCAGCTCGCAATAGTGCAGAGTTATCTCAAAGAAAGGGGCCACGGTGTTTCTGTATCTCTATTATGTTGGTGCGGCTTCGGAACTTTTAAATATCTCGATATATCTCGAAAACTACGCTTCTGATCAAAAAATATCATAGAACATAAATTGTAGGAAACATAATTCTCTACAAAAAACGTCTCTTAACATTTTGCCATAGCTCGCTTCGTTTCCGAGATATTTGCAGATTCAGCTCAAAGGAACTGGCCTGGCGGACATATTTCGAGATATTTCTTCTTCTTGTTGTTCTTCTTCTGCACAGCTAAGCTGGAAGTGGCATTTGCAGCTCGCACTAGTGCAGAGTTATCTCAAAGAAAGGGGCCACGGTGTTTCTGTATCTCTATTATGTTGGTGCGGCTTCGGAACTTTTAAATATCTCGATATATCTCGAAAACTACGCTTCTGATCAAAAAATATCATAGAACATAAATTGTAGGAAACATATTTCTCTACAAAAAAGGTCTCTTAAGATTTTGCCATAGCTCGCTTCTTTTCCGAGATATTTGCAGATATATCTCAAGGGAAGGGGCCTGACGGACATATTTCGAGATATTTCTTCTTCTTGTTGTTCTTCTTCTGCACAGCTAAGCTGGAAGTGGCATTTGCAGCTCGCAATAGTGCAGAGTTATCTCTAAGAAAGGGGCCACGGTGTTTCTGTATCTCTATTATGTTGGTGCGGCTTCGGAACTTTTAAATATCTTGATATATCTCGAGAACCACGCATCTGATCAAAAAATATCATAGAACATAAAAAGTAGGAAACTTAATTCTCTACAAAAACGGTCTCTTAACATTTTGCCATAGCTCGCTTCGTTTCCGAGATATTTGCAGATTTATCTCAAGGGAAGTGGCCTGACGGACATATTTCGAGATATTTCTTCTTCTTGTTGTTCTTCTTCTGCACAGCTGAGCTGGAAGTGGCATTTGCAGGTCGCAATAGTGCAGAGTTATCTCAAAGAAAGGGGCCACGGTGTTTCTGTATCTCTATTATGTTGGTGCGGCTTCGGAACTTTAAATATCTCGATATATCTCGAAAACTACGCTTCTGATCAAAAAATATCATAGAACGTAAATTGTAGGAAACATTATTCTCTACAAAAAAGGTCTCTTAACATTTTGCGATAGCTCGCTTCGTTTCCGAGATATTTGCAGATTTATCTCAAGGGAAGGGTCCTGACGGACATATTTCGAGATACATCTTCTTCTTGTTGTTCTTCCTCTGCACAGCTAAGCTGGAAGTGGCATTTGCAGCTCGCAATAGTGCAGAGTTATCTCAAAGAAAGGGGCCACGGTGTTTCTGTATCTCTATTATGTTGGTGCGGCTTCGGAACTTTAAATATCTCGATATATCTCGAAAACTACGCTTCTGATCAAAAAATATCATAGAACGTAAATTGTAGGAAACATTATTCTCTACAAAAAAGGTCTCTTAACATTTTGCCATAGCTCGCTTCGTTTCCGAGATATTTGCAGATTTATCTCAAGGGAAGGGTCCTGATGGACATATTTCGAGATATTTCTTCTTCTTGTTGTTCTTCTTCTGCACAGCTAAACTGGAAGTGGCATTTCCAGCTCGCAATCGTGCAGAGTTATCTCAAAGAAAGGGGCCACGGTGTTTCTGTATCTCTATTATGTTGGTGCGGCTTCGGAGCTTTTAAATATCTTGATATATCTCGAGAACTACGCCTCTGATCGATAAATATCATAGAACATAAAAAGTAGGAAACTTAATTCTCTACAAAAAAGGTCTCTTAACATTTTGCCATAGCTCGCTTCGTTTCCGAGATATTTGCAGATTTATCTCAAGGGAAGGGGCCTGACGGACATATTTCGAGATATTTCTTCTTCTTGTTGTTCTTCTTCTGCACAGCTAAGCTGGAAGTGGCATTTGCAGCGCGCAATAGTGCAGAGTTATCTCAAAGAAAGGGGCCACGGTGTTTCTGTATCTCTATTATGTTGGTGCGGCTTCGGAACTTTTAAATATCTCGATATATCTCGAAAACTACGCTTCTGATCAAAAAATATCATAGAACATAAATTGTAGCAAACGTAATTCTCTACAAAAAACGTCTCTTAACATTTTCCCATAGCTCGCTTCGTTTCCGAGATATTTGCAGATTCAGCTCAAAGGAACGGGCCTGACGGACATATTTCGAGATACATCTTCTTCTTGTTGTTCTTCCTCTGCACAGCTAAGCTGGAAGTGGCATTTGCAGCTCGCAATAGTGCAGAGTTATCTCAAAGAAAGGGGCCACGGTGTTTCTGTATCTCTATTATGTTGGTGCGGCTTCGGAACTTTTAAATATCTTGATATATCTCGAAAACTACGCATCTGATCAAAAAATATCATAGAACATAAAAAGTAGGAAACTTAATTCTCTACAAAAAAGGTCTCTTAACATTTTGCCATAGCTCGCTTCGTTTCCGAGATATTTGCAGATTTATCTCAAGGGAAGGGGCCTGACGGACATATTTCGAGATATTTCTTCTTCTTGTTGTTCTTCTTCTGCACAGCTGAGCTGGAAGTGGCATTTGCAGGTCGCAATAGTGCAGAGTTATCTCAAAGAAAGGGGCCACGGTGTTTCTGTATCTCTATTATGTTGGTGCGGCTTCGGAACTTTTAAATATCTCGATATATCTCGAAAACTACGCTTCTGATCAAAAAATATCATAGAACATAAATTGTAGGAAACATAATTCTCTACAAAAAACGTCTCTTAACATTTTGCCATAGCTCGCTTCGTTTCCGAGATATTTGCAGATTCAGCTCAAAGGAACTGGCCTGACGGACATATTTCGAGATATTTCTTCTTCTTGTTGTTCTTCCTCTGCACAGCTAAGCTGGAAGTGGCATTTGCAGCTCGCAATAGTGCAGAGTTATCTCAAAGAAAGGGGCCACGGTGTTTCTGTATCTCTATTATGTTGGTGCGGCTTCGGAACTTTTAAATATCTTGATATATCTCGAGAACTACGCATCTGATCAAAAAATATCATAGAACATAAAAAGTAGGAAACTTAATTCTCTACAAAAAAGGTCTCTTAACATTTTGCCATAGCTCGCTTCGTTTCCGAGATATTTGCAGATTTATCTCAAGGGAAGGGGCCTGACGGACATATTTCGAGATATTTCTTCTTCTTGTTGTTCTTCTTCTGCACAGCTAAGCTGGAAGTGGCATTTGCAGCGCGCAATAGTGCAGAGTTATCTCAAAGAAAGGGGCCACGGTGTTTCTGTATCTCTATTATGTTGGTGCGGCTTCGGAACTTTTAAATATCTCGATATATCTCGAAAACTACGCTTCTGATCAAAAAATATCATAGAACATAAATTGTAGGAAACGTAATTCTCTACAAAAAACGTCTCTTAACATTTTGCCATAGCTCGCTTCGTTTCCGAGATATTTGCAGATTCAGCTCAAAGGAACGGGCCTGACGGACATATTTCGAGATACATCTTCTTCTTGTTGTTCTTCCCCTGCACAGCTAAGCTGGAAGTGGCATTTGCAGCTCGCAATAGTGCAGAGTTATCTCAAAGAAAGGGGCCACGGTGTTTCTGTATCTCTATTATGTTGGTGCGGCTTCGGAACTTTTAAATATCTTGATATATCTCGAAAACTACGCATCTGATCAAAAAATATCATAGAACATAAAAAGTAGGAAACTTAATTCTCTACAAAAAAGGTCTCTTAACATTTTGCCATAGCTCGCTTCGTTTCCGAGATATTTGCAGATTTATCTCAAGGGAAGGGGCCTGACGGACATATTTCGAGATATTTCTTCTTCTTGTTGTTCTTCTTCTGCACAGCTGAGCTGGAAGTGGCATTTGCAGGTCGCAATAGTGCAGAGTTATCTCAAAGAAAGGGGCCACGGTGTTTCTGTATCTCTATTATGTTGGTGCGGCTTCGGAACTTTTAAATATCTCGATATATCTCGAAAACTACGCTTCTGATCAAAAAATATCATAGAACATAAATTGTAGGAAACATAATTCTCTACAAAAAACGTCTCTTAACATTTTGCCATAGCTCGCTTCGTTTCCGAGATATTTGCAGATTCAGCTCAAAGGAACTGGCCTGACGGACATATTTCGAGATATTTCTTCTTCTTGTTGTTCTTCCTCTGCACAGCTAAGCTGGAAGTGGCATTTGCAGCTCGCAATAGTGCAGAGTTATCTCAAAGAAAGGGGCCACGGTGTTTCTGTATCTCTATTATGTTGGTGCGGCTTCGGAACTTTTAAATATCTTGATATATCTCGAGAACTACGCATCTGATCAAAAAATATCATAGAACATAAAAAGTAGGAAACTTAATTCTCTACAAAAAAGGTCTCTTAACATTTTGCCATAGCTCGCTTCGTTTCCGAGATATTTGCAGATTTATCTCAAGGGAAGGGGCCTGACGGACATATTTCGAGATATTTCTTCTTCTTGTTGTTCTTCTTCTGCACAGCTGAGCTGGTAGTGGCATTTGCAGGTCGCAATAGTGCAGAGTTATCTCGAAGAAAGGGGCCACGGTGTTTCTGTATCTCTATTATGTTGGTGCGGCTTCGGAACTTTTAAATATCTTGATATATCTCGAGAACTACGCATCTGATCAAAAAATATCATAGAACATAAAAAGTAGGAAACTTAATTCTCTACAAAAAAGGTCTCTTAACATTTCGCCATAGCTCGCTTCGTTTCCGAGATATTTGCAGATTTATCTCAAGGGAAGGGGCCTGTCGGACATATTTCGAGATATTTCTTCTTCTTGTTGTTCTTCTTCTGCACAGCTAAGCTGGAAGTGGCATTTGCGGCTCGCACTAGTGCAGAGTTATCTCAAAGAAAGGGGCCACGGTGTTTCTGTATCTCTATTATGTTGGTGCGGCTTCGGAACTTTTAAATATCTCGATATATCTCGAAAACTACGCTTCTGATCAAAAAATATCATAGAACATAAATTGTAGGAAACATAATTCTCTACAAAAAACGTCTCTTAACATTTTGCCATAGCTCGCTTCGTTTCCGAGATATTTGCAGATTCAGCTCAAAGGAACTGGCCTGACGGACATATTTCGAGATATTTCTTCTTCTTGTTGTTCTTCTTCTGCACAGCTAAGCTGGAAGTGGCATTTGCAGCGCGCAATAGTGCAGAGTTATCTCAAAGAAAGGGGCCACGGTGTTTCTGTATCTCTATTATGTTGGTGCGGCTTCGGAACTTTTAAGTATCTTGATATATCTCGAGAACTACGCATCTGATCAAAAAATATCATAGAAGATAAAAAGTAGGAAACTTAATTCTCTACAAAAAAGGTCTCTTAACATTTCGCCATAGCTCGCTTCGTTTCCGAGATATTTGCAGATTTATCTCAAGGGAAGGGGCCTGTCGGACATATTTCGAGATATTTCTTCTTCTTGTTGTTCTTCTTCTGCACAGCTAAGCTGGAAGTGGCATTTGCAGCGCGCAATAGTGCAGAGTTATCTCAAAGAAAGGGGCCACGGTGTTTCTGTATCTCTATTATGTTGGTGCGGCTTCGGAACTTTTAAGTATCTTGATATATCTCGAGAACCACGCATCTGATCAAAAAATATCATAGAAGATAAAAAGTAGGAAACTTAATTCTCTACAAAAAAGGTCTCTTAACATTTCGCCATAGCTCGCTTCGTTTCCGAGATATTTGCAGATTTATCTCAAGGGAAGGGGCCTGTCGGACATATTTCGAGATATTTCTTCTTCTTGTTGTTCTTCTTCTGCACAGCTAAGCTGGAAGTGGCATTTGCGGCTCGCACTAGTGCAGAGTTATCTCAAAGAAAGGGGCCACGGTGTTTCTGTATCTCTATTATGTTGGTGCGGCTTCGGAACTTTTAAATATCTCGATATATCTCGAAAACTACGCTTCTGATCAAAAAATATCATAGAACATAAATTGTAGGAAACATAATTCTCTACAAAAAACGTCTCTCAACATTTTGCCATAGCTCGCTTCGTTTCCGAGATATTTGCAGATTCAGCTCAAAGGAACGGGCCTGACGGACATATTTCGAGATACATCTTCTTCTTGTTGTTCTTCCTCTGCACAGCTAAGCTGGAAGTGGCATTTGCAGCTCGCAATAGTGCAGAGTTATCTCAAAGAAAGGGGCCACGGTGTTTCTGTATCTCTATTATGTTGGTGCGGCTTCGGAACTTTTAAATATCTTGATATATCTCGAAAACTACGCATCTGATCAAAAAATATCATAGAACATAAAAAGTAGGAAACTTAATTCTCTACAAAAAAGGTCTCTTAACATTTTGCCATAGCTCGCTTCGTTTCCGAGATATTTGCAGATTTATCTCAAGGGAAGGGGCCTGACGGACATATTTCGAGATATTTCTTCTTCTTGTTGTTCTTCTTCTGCACAGCTGAGCTGGAAGTGGCATTTGCAGGTCGCAATAGTGCAGAGTTATCTCAAAGAAAGGGGCCACGGTGTTTCTGTATCTCTATTATGTTGGTGCGGCTTCGGAACTTTTAAATATCTCGATATATCTCGAAAACTACGCTTCTGATCAAAAAATATCATAGAACATAAATTGTAGGAAACATAATTCTCTACAAAAAACGTCTCTTAACATTTTGCCATAGCTCGCTTCGTTTCCGAGATATTTGCAGATTCAGCTCAAAGGAACTGGCCTGGCGGACATATTTCGAGATATTTCTTCTTCTTGTTGTTCTTCTTCTGCACAGCTAAGCTGGAAGTGGCATTTGCAGCTCGCACTAGTGCAGAGTTATCTCAAAGAAAGGGGCCACGGTGTTTCTGTATCTCTATTATGTTGGTGCGGCTTCGGAACTTTTAAATATCTCGATATATCTCGAAAACTACGCTTCTGATCAAAAAATATCATAGAAAATAAATTGTAGGAAACATAATTCTCTACAAAAAAGGTCTCTTAACATTTTGCCATAGCTCGCTTCTTTTCCGAGATATTTGCAGATATATCTCAAGGGAAGGGGCCTGACGGACATATTTCGAGATATTTCTTCTTCTTGTTGTTCTTCTTCTGCACAGCTAAGCTGGAAGTGGCATTTGCAGCTCGCAATAGTGCAGAGTTATCTCTAAGAAAGGGGCCACGGTGTTTCTGTATCTCTATTATGTTGGTGCGGCTTCGGAACTTTTAAATATCTTGATATATCTCGAGAACCACGCATCTGATCAAAAAATATCATAGAACATAAAAAGTAGGAAACTTAATTCTCTACAAAAACGGTCTCTTAACATTTTGCCATAGCTCGCTTCGTTTCCGAGATATTTGCAGATTTATCTCAAGGGAAGTGGCCTGACGGACATATTTCGAGATATTTCTTCTTCTTGTTGTTCTTCTTCTGCACAGCTGAGCTGGAAGTGGCATTTGCAGGTCGCAATAGTGCAGAGTTATCTCAAAGAAAGGGGCCACGGTGTTTCTGTATCTCTATTATGTTGGTGCGGCTTCGGAACTTTAAATATCTCGATATATCTCGAAAACTACGCTTCTGATCAAAAAATACCATAGAACGTAAATTGTAGGAAACATTATTCTCTACAAAAAAGGTCTCTTAACATTTTGCCATAGCTCGCTTCGTTTCCGAGATATTTGCAGATTTATCTCAAGGGAAGGGTCCTGATGGACATATTTCGAGATATTTCTTCTTCTTGTTGTTCTTCTTCTGCACAGCTAAACTGGAAGTGGCATTTCCAGCTCGCAATCGTGCAGAGTTATCTCAAAGAAAGGGGCCACGGTGTTTCTGTATCTCTATTATGTTGGTGCGGCTTCGGAGCTTTTAAATATCTTGATATATCTCGAGAACTACGCCTCTGATCGAAAAATATCATAGAACATAAAAAGTAGGAAACTTAATTCTCTACAAAAAAGGTCTCTTAACATTTTGCCATAGCTCGCTTCGTTTCCGAGATATTTGCAGATTTATCTCAAGGGAAGAGGCCTGACGGACATATTTCGAGATATTTCTTCTTCTTGTTGTTCTTCTTCTGCACAACTGAGCTGGAAGTGGCATTTGCAGGTCGCAGTAGTGCAGAGTTATCTCAAAGAAAGGGGCCACGGTGTTTCTGTATCTCTATTATGTTGGTGCGGCTTCGGAACTTTTAAATATCTCGATATATCTCGAAAACTACGCTTCTGATCAAAAAATATCATAGAACATAAATTGTAGGAAACATAATTCTCTACAAAAAACGTCTCTCAACATTTTGCCATAGCTCGCTTCGTTTCCGAGATATTTGCAGATTCAGCTCAAAGGAACTGGCCTGACGGACATATTTCGAGATATTTCTTCTTCTTGTTGTTCTTCCTCTGCACAGCTGAGCTGGAAGTGGCATTTGCAGGTCGCAATAGTGCAGAGTTATCTCGAAGAAAGAGGCCACGGTGTTTCTGTATCTCTATTATGTTGGTGCGGCTTCGGAACTTTTAAATATCTTGATATATCTCGAGAACTACGCATCTGATCAAAAAATATCATAGAACATAAAAAGTAGGAAACTTAATTCTCTACAAAAAAGGTCTCTTAACATTTCGCCATAGCTCGCTTCGTTTCCGAGATATTTGCAGATTTATCTCAAGGGAAGGGGCCTGTCGGACATATTTCGAGATATTTCTTCTTCTTGTTGTTCTTCTTCTGCACAGCTAAGCTGGAAGTGGCATTTGCGGCTCGCACTAGTGCAGAGTTATCTCAAAGAAAGGGGCCACGGTGTTTCTGTATCTCTATTATGTTGGTGCGGCTTCGGAACTTTTAAATATCTCGATATATCTCGAAAACTACGCTTCTGATCAAAAAATATCATAGAACATAAATTGTAGGAAACATAATTCTCTACAAAAAACGTCTCTTAACATTTTGCCATAGCTCGCTTCGTTTCCGAGATATTTGCAGATTCAGCTCAAAGGAGCGGGCCTGACGGACATATTTCGAGATACTTCTTCTTCTTGTTGTTCTTCCTCTGCACAGCTAAGCTGGAAGTGGCATTTGCAGCTCGCAATAGTGCAGAGTTATCTCAAAGAAAGGGGCCACGGTGTTTCTGTATCTCTATTATGTTGGTGCGGCTTCGGAACTTTTAAATATCTTGATATATCTCGAGAACTACGCATCTGATCAAAAAATATCATAGAACATAAAAAGTAGGAAAGTTAATTCTCTACAAAAAAGGTCTCTTAACATTTTGCCATAGCTCGCTTCGTTTCCGAGATATTTGCAGATTTATCTCAAGGGAAGGGGCCTGACGGACATATTTCGAGATATTTCTTCTTCTTGTTGTTCTTCTTCTGCACAGCTGAGCTGGAAGTGGCATTTGCAGGTCGCAATAGTGCAGAGTTATCTCAAAGAAAGGGGCCACGGTGTTTCTGTATCTCTATTATGTTGGTGCGGCTTCGGAACTTTTAAATATCTCGATATATCTCGAAAACTACGCTTCTGATCAAAAAATATCATAGAGCATAAATTGTAGGAAACATAATTCTCTACAAGAAACGTCTCTTAACATTTTGCCATAGCTCGCTTCGTTTCCGAGATATTTGCAGATTCATCTCAAAGGAACTGGCCTGACGGACATATTTCGAGATATTTCTTCTTCTTGTTGTTCTTCCTCTGCACAGCTAAGCTGGAAGTGGCATTTGCAGGTCGCAATAGTGCAGAGTTATCTCGAAGAAAGAGGCCACGGTGTTTCTGTATCTCTATTATGTTGGTGCGGCTTCGGAACTTTTAAATATCTTGATATATCTCGAGAACTACGCATCTGATCAAAAAATATCATAGAACATAAAAAGTAGGAAACTTAATTCTCTACAAAAAAGGTCTCTTAACATTTCGCCATAGCTCGCTTCGTTTCCGAGATATTTGCAGATTTATCTCAAGGGAAGGGGCCTGTCGGACATATTTCGAGATATTTCTTCTTCTTGTTGTTCTTCTTCTGCACAGCTAAGCTGGAAGTGGCATTTGCGGCTCGCACTAGTGCAGAGTTATCTCAAAGAAAGGGGCCACGGTGTTTCTGTATCTCTATTATGTTGGTGCGGCTTCGGAACTTTTAAATATCTCGATATATCTCGAAAACTACGCTTCTGATCAAAAAATATCATAGAACATAAATTGTAGGAAACATAATTCTCTACAAAAAACGTCTCTTAACATTTTGCCATAGCTCGCTTCGTTTCCGAGATATTTGCAGATTCAGCTCAAAGGAGCGGGCCTGACGGACATATTTCGAGATACTTCTTCTTCTTGTTGTTCTTCCTCTGCACAGCTAAGCTGGAAGTGGCATTTGCAGCTCGCAATAGTGCAGAGTTATCTCAAAGAAAGGGGCCACGGTGTTTCTGTATCTCTATTATGTTGGTGCGGCTTCGGAACTTTTAAATATCTTGATATATCTCGAGAACTACGCATCTGATCAAAAAATATCATAGAACATAAAAAGTAGGAAAGTTAATTCTCTACAAAAAAGGTCTCTTAACATTTTGCCATAGCTCGCTTCGTTTCCGAGATATTTGCAGATTTATCTCAAGGGAAGGGGCCTGACGGACATATTTCGAGATATTTCTTCTTCTTGTTGTTCTTCTTCTGCACAGCTGAGCTGGAAGTGGCATTTGCAGGTCGCAATAGTGCAGAGTTATCTCAAAGAAAGGGGCCACGGTGTTTCTGTATCTCTATTATGTTGGTGCGGCTTCGGAACTTTTAAATATCTCGATATATCTCGAAAACTACGCTTCTGATCAAAAAATATCATAGAGCATAAATTGTAGGAAACATAATTCTCTACAAGAAACGTCTCTTAACATTTTGCCATAGCTCGCTTCGTTTCCGAGATATTTGCAGATTCATCTCAAAGGAACTGGCCTGACGGACATATTTCGAGATATTTCTTCTTCTTGTTGTTCTTCCTCTGCACAGCTAAGCTGGAAGTGGCATTTGCAGCTCGCAATAGTGCAGAGTTATCTCAAAGAAAGGGGCCACGGTGTTTCTGTATCTCTATTATGTTGGTGCGGCTTCGGAACTTTTAAATATCTTGATATATCTCGAGAACTACGCATCTGATCAAAAAATATCATAGAACATAAAAAGTAGGACACTTAATTCTCTACAAAAAAGGTCTCTTAACATTTTGCCATAGCTCGCTTCGTTTCCGAGATATTTGCAGATATATCTCAAGGGAAGGGGCCTGACGGACATATTTCGAGATATTTCTTCTTCTTGTTGTTCTTCTTCTGCACAGCTAAGCTGGAAGTGGCATTTGCAGCTCGCAATAGTGCAGAGTTATCTCTAAGAATGGGGCCACGGTGTTTCTGTATCTCTATTATGTTGGTGCGGCTTCGGAACTTTTAAATATCTTGATATATCTCGAGAACCACGCATCTGATCAAAAAATATCATACAACATAAAAAGTAGGAAACTTAATTCTCTACAAAAACGGTCTCTTAACATTTTGCCATAGCTCGCTTCGTTTCCGAGATATTTGCAGATTTATCTCAAGGGAAGGGGCCTGACGGACATATTTCGAGATATTTCTTCTTCTTGTTGTTCTTCTTCTGCACAGCTGAGCTGGAAGTGGCATTTGCAGGTCGCAATAGTGCAGAGTTATCTCAAAGAAAGGGGCCACGGTGTTTCTGTATCTCTATTATGTTGGTGCGGCTTCGGAACTTTAAATATCTCGATATATCTCGAAAACTACGCTTCTGATCAAAAAATATCATAGAACGTAAATTGTAGGAAACATTATTCTCTACAAAAAAGGTCTCTTAACATTTTGCCATAGCTCGCTTCGTTTCCGAGATATTTGCAGATTTATCTCAAGGGAAGGGGCCTGACGGACATATTTCGAGATATTTCTTCTTCTTGTTGTTCTTCTTCTGCACAGCTAAGCTGGAAGTGGCATTTGCAGCGCGCAATAGTGCAGAGTTATCTCAAAGAAAGGGGCCACGGTGTTTCTGTATCTCTATTATGTTGGTGCGGCTTCGGAACTTTTAAGTATCTTGATATATCTCGAGAACTACGCATCTGATCAAAAAATATCATAGAAGATAAAAAGTAGGAAACTTAATTCTCTACAAAAAAGGTCTCTTAACATTTCGCCATAGCTCGCTTCGTTTCCGAGATATTTGCAGATTTATCTCAAGGGAAGGGGCCTGTCGGACATATTTCGAGATATTTCTTCTTCTTGTTGTTCTTCTTCTGCACAGCTAAGCTGGAAGTGGCATTTGCGGCTCGCACTAGTGCAGAGTTATCTCAAAGAAAGGGGCCACGGTGTTTCTGTATCTCTATTATGTTGGTGCGGCTTCGGAACTTTTAAATATCTCGATATATCTCGAAAACTACGCTTCTGATCAAAAAATATCATAGAACATAAATTGTAGGAAACATAATTCTCTACAAAAAACGTCTCTCAACATTTTGCCATAGCTCGCTTCGTTTCCGAGATATTTGCAGATTCAGCTCAAAGGAACGGGCCTGACGGACATATTTCGAGATACATCTTCTTCTTGTTGTTCTTCCTCTGCACAGCTAAGCTGGAAGTGGCATTTGCAGCTCGCAATAGTGCAGAGTTATCTCAAAGAAAGGGGCCACGGTGTTTCTGTATCTCTATTATGTTGGTGCGGCTTCGGAACTTTTAAATATCTCGATATATCTCGAAAACTACGCTTCTGATCAAAAAATATCATAGAACATAAATTGTAGGAAACATAATTCTCTACAAAAAATGTCTCTTAACATTTTGCCATAGCTCGCTTCGTTTCCGAGATATTTGCAGATTCAGCTCAAAGGAACTGGCCTGGCGGACATATTTCGAGATATTTCTTCTTCTTGTTGTTCTTCTTCTGCACAGCTAAGCTGGAAGTGGCATTTGCAGCTCGCACTAGTGCAGAGTTATCTCAAAGAAAGGGGCCACGGTGTTTCTGTATCTCTATTATGTTGGTGCGGCTTCGGAACTTTTAAATATCTCGATATATCTCGAAAACTACGCTTCTGATCAAAAAATATCATAGAACATAAATTGTAGGAAACATAATTCTCTACAAAAAAGGTCTCTTAACATTTTGCCATAGCTCGCTTCTTTTCCGAGATATTTGCAGATATATCTCAAGGGAAGGGGCCTGACGGACATATTTCGAGATATTTCTTCTTCTTGTTGTTCTTCTTCTGCACAGCTAAGCTGGAAGTGGCATTTGCAGCTCGCAATAGTGCAGAGTTATCTCAAAGAAAGGGGCCACGGTGTTTCTGTATCTCTATTATGTTGGTGCGGCTTCGGAACTTTTAAATATCTTGATATATCTCGAGAACCACGCATCTGATCAAAAAATATCATAGAACATAAAAAGTAGGAAACTTAATTCTCTACAAAAACGGTCTCTTAACATTTTGCCATAGCTCGCTTCGTTTCCGAGATATTTGCAGATTTATCTCAAGGGAAGTGGCCTGACGGACATATTTCGAGATATTTCTTCTTCTTGTTGTTCTTCTTCTGCACAGCTGAGCTGGAAGTGGCATTTGCAGGTCGCAATAGTGCAGAGTTATCTCAAAGAAAGGGGCCACGGTGTTTCTGTATCTCTATTATGTTGGTGCGGCTTCGGAACTTTAAATATCTCGATATATCTCGAAAACTACGCTTCTGATCAAAAAATATCATAGAACATAAATTGTAGGAAACGTAATTCTCTACAAAAAACGTCTCTTAACATTTTGCCATAGCTCGCTTCGTTTCCGAGATATTTGCAGATTCAGCTCAAAGGAACGGGCCTGACGGACATATTTCGAGATACATCTTCTTCTTGTTGTTCTTCCTCTGCACAGCTAAGCTGGAAGTGGCATTTGCAGCTCGCAATAGTGCAGAGTTATCTCAAAGAAAGGGGCCACGGTGTTTCTGTATCTCTATTATGTTGGTGCGGCTTCGGAACTTTAAATATCTCGATATATCTCGAAAACTACGCTTCTGATCAAAAAATATCATAGAACGTAAATTGTAGGAAACATTATTCTCTACAAAAAAGGTCTCTTAACATTTTGCCATAGCTCGCTTCGTTTCCGAGATATTTGCAGATTTATCTCAAGGGAAGGGTCCTGATGGACATATTTCGAGATATTTCTTCTTCTTGTTGTTCTTCTTCTGCACAGCTAAACTGGAAGTGGCATTTCCAGCTCGCAATCGTGCAGAGTTATCTCAAAGAAAGGGGCCACGGTGTTTCTGTATCTCTATTATGTTGGTGCGGCTTCGGAGCTTTTAAATATCTTGATATATCTCGAGAACTACGCCTCTGATCGAAAAATATCATAGAACATAAAAAGTAGGAAACTTAATTCTCTACAAAAAAGGTCTCTTAACATTTTGCCATAGCTCGCTTCGTTTCCGAGATATTTGCAGATTTATCTCAAGGGAAGGGGCCTGACGGACATATTTCGAGATATTTCTTCTTCTTGTTGTTCTTCTTCTGCACAGCTAAGCTGGAAGTGGCATTTGCAGCGCGCAATAGTGCAGAGTTATCTCAAAGAAAGGGGCCACGGTGTTTCTGTATCTCTATTATGTTGGTGCGGCTTCGGAACTTTTAAATATCTCGATATATCTCGAAAACTACGCTTCTGATCAAAAAATATCATAGAACATAAATTGTAGGAAATATAATTCACTACAAAAAACGTCTCTTAACATTTTGCCATAGCTCGCTTCGTTTCCGAGATATTTGCAGATTCAGCTCAAAGGAACGGGCCTGACGGACATATTTCGAGATACATCTTCTTCTTGTTGTTCTTCCTCTGCACAGCTAAGCTGGAAGTGGCATTTGCAGCTCGCAATAGTGCAGAGTTATCTCATAGAAAGGGGCCACGGTGTTTCTGTATCTCTATTATGTTGGTGCGGCTTCGGAACTTTTAAATATCTTGATATATCTCGAAAACTACGCATCTGATCAAAAAATATCATAGAACATAAAAAGTAGGAAACTTAATTCTCTACAAAAAAGGTCTCTTAACATTTTGCCATAGCTCGCTTCGTTTCCGAGATATTTGCAGATTTATCTCAAGGGAAGGGGCCTGACGGACATATTTCGAGATATTTCTCCTTCTTGTTGTTCTTCTTCTGCACAGCTGAGCTGGAAGTGGCATTTGCAGGTCGCAATAGTGCAGAGTTATCTCAAAGAAAGGGGCCACGGTGTTTCTGTATCTCTATTATGTTGGTGCGGCTTCGGAACTTTTAAATATCTCGATATATCTCGAAAACTACGCTTCTGATCAAAAAATATCATAGAACATAAATTGTAGGAAACATAATTCTCTACAAAAAACGTCTCTTAACATTTTGCCATAGCTCGCTTCGTTTCCGAGATATTTGCAGATTCAGCTCAAAGGAGCGGGCCTGACGGACATATTTCGAGATACTTCTTCTTCTTGTTGTTCTTCCTCTGCACAGCTAAGCTGGAAGTGGCATTTGCAGCTCGCAATAGTGCAGAGTTATCTCAAAGAAAGGGGCCACGGGGTTTCTGTATCTCTATTATGTTGGTGCGGCTTCGGAACTTTTAAATATCTTGATATATCTCGAGAACTACGCATCTGATCAAAAAATATCATAGAACATAAAAAGTAGGAAACTTAATTCTCTACAAAAAAGGTCTCTTAACATTTTGCCATAGCTCGCTTCGTTTCCGAGATATTTGCAGATATATCTCAATGGAAGGGGCCTGCCGGACATATTTCGAGATATTTCTTCTTCTTGTTGTTCTTCCTCTGCACAGCTAAGCTGGAAGTGGCATTTGCGGCTCGCACTAGTGCAGAGTTATCTCAAAGAAAGGAGCCACGGTGTTTCTGTATCTCTATTATGTTGGTGCGGCTTCGGAACTTTTAAATATCTCGATATATCTCGAAAACTACGCTTCTGATCAAAAAATATCATAGAACATAAATTGTAGGAAACATAATTCACTACAAAAAACGTCTCTTAACATTTTGCCATAGCTCGCTTCGTTTCCGAGATATTTGCAGATTCAGCTCAAAGGAACGGGCCTGACGGACATATTTCGAGATACATCTTCTTCTTGTTGTTCTTCCTCTGCACAGCTAAGCTGGAAGTGGCATTTGCAGCTCGCAATAGTGCAGAGTTATCTCAAAGAAAGGGGCCACGGTGTTTCTGTATCTCTATTATGTTGGTGCGGCTTCGGAACTTTTAAATATCTTGATATATCTCGAAAACTACGCATCTGATCAAAAAATATCATAGAACATAAAAAGTAGGAAACTTAATTCTCTACAAAAAAGGTCTCTTAACATTTTGCCATAGCTCGCTTCGTTTCCGAGATATTTGCAGATTTATCTCAAGGGAAGGGGCCTGACGGACATATTTCGAGATATTTCTTCTTCTTGTTGTTCTTCTTCTGCACAGCTGAGCTGGAAGTGGCATTTGCAGGTCGCAATAGTGCAGAGTTATCTCAAAGAAAGGGGCCACGGTGTTTCTGTATCTCTATTATGTTGGTGCGGCTTCGGAACTTTTAAATATCTCGATATATCTCGAAAACTACGCTTCTGATCAAAAAATATCATAGAACATAAATTGTAGGAAACATAATTCTCTACAAAAAACGTCTCTTAACATTTTGCCATAGCTCGCTTCGTTTCCGAGATATTTGCAGATTCAGCTCAAAGGAACTGGCCTGACGGACATATTTCGAGATATTTCTTCTTCTTGTTGTTCTTCCTCTGCACAGCTAAGCTGGAAGTGGCATTTGCAGCTCGCAATAGTGCAGAGTTATCTCAAAGAAAGGGGCCACGGTGTTTCTGTATCTCTATTATGTTGGTGCGGCTTCGGAACTTTTAAATATCTTGATATATCTCGAGAACTACGCATCTGATCAAAAAATATCATAGAACATAAAAAGTAGGAAACTTAATTCTCTACAAAAAAGGTCTCTTAACATTTTGCCATAGCTCGCTTCGTTTCCGAGATATTTGCAGATATATCTCAAGGGAAGGGGCCTGCCGGACATATTTCGAGATATTTCTTCTTCTTGTTGTTCTTCTTCTGCACAGCTAAGCTGGAAGTGGCATTTACAGCTCGCAATAGTGCAGAGTTATCTCAAAGAAAGGGGCCACGGTGTTTCTGTATCTCTATTATGTTGGTGCTGCTTCGGAACTTTTAAATATCTTGATATATCTCGAGAACTACGCCTCTGATCGAAAAATATCATAGAACATAAAAAGTAGGAAACTTAATTCTCTACAAAAAAGGTCTCTTAACATTTTGCCATAGCTCGCTTCGTTTCCGAGATATTTGCAGATTTATCTCAAGGGAAGGGGCCTGACGGACATATTTCGAGATATTTCTTCTTCTTGTTGTTCTTCCTCTGCACAGCTAAGCTGGAAGTGGCATTTGCGGCTCGCACTAGTGCAGAGTTATCTCAAAGAAAGGAGCCACGGTGTTTCTGTATCTCTATTATGTTGGTGCGGCTTCGGAACTTTTAAATATCTCGATATATCTCGAAAACTACGCTTCTGATCAAAAAATATCATAGAACATAAATTGTAGGAAACATAATTCACTACAAAAAACGTCTCTTAACATTTTGCCATAGCTCGCTTCGTTTCCGAGATATTTGCAGATTCAGCTCAAAGGAACGGGCCTGACGGACATATTTCGAGATACATCTTCTTCTTGTTGTTCTTCCTCTGCACAGCTAAGCTGGAAGTGGCATTTGCAGCTCGCAATAGTGCAGAGTTATCTCAAAGAAAGGGGCCACGGTGTTTCTGTATCTCTATTATGTTGGTGCGGCTTCGGAACTTTTAAATATCTTGATATATCTCGAAAACTACGCATCTGATCAAAAAATATCATAGAACATAAAAAGTAGGAAACTTAATTCTCTACAAAAAAGGTCTCTTAACATTTTGCCATAGCTCGCTTCGTTTCCGAGATATTTGCAGATATATCTCAAGGGAAGGGGCCTGCCGGACATATTTCGAGATATTTCTTCTTCTTGTTGTTCTTCTTCTGCACAGCTAAGCTGGAAGTGGCATTTACAGCTCGCAATAGTGCAGAGTTATCTCAAAGAAAGGGGCCACGGTGTTTCTGTATCTCTATTATGTTGGTGCTGCTTCGGAACTTTTAAATATCTTGATATATCTCGAGAACTACGCCTCTGATCGAAAAATATCATAGAACATAAAAAGTAGGAAACTTAATTCTCTACAAAAAAGGTCTCTTAACATTTTGCCATAGCTCGCTTCGTTTCCGAGATATTTGCAGATTTATCTCAAGGGAAGGGGCCTGACGGACATATTTCGAGATATTTCTTCTTCTTGTTGTTCTTCCTCTGCACAGCTAAGCTGGAAGTGGCATTTGCGGCTCGCACTAGTGCAGAGTTATCTCAAAGAAAGGAGCCACGGTGTTTCTGTATCTCTATTATGTTGGTGCGGCTTCGGAACTTTTAAATATCTCGATATATCTCGAAAACTACGCTTCTGATCAAAAAATATCATAGAACATAAATTGTAGGAAACATAATTCACTACAAAAAACGTCTCTTAACATTTTGCCATAGCTCGCTTCGTTTCCGAGATATTTGCAGATTCAGCTCAAAGGAACGGGCCTGACGGACATATTTCGAGATACATCTTCTTCTTGTTGTTCTTCCTCTGCACAGCTAAGCTGGAAGTGGCATTTGCAGCTCGCAATAGTGCAGAGTTATCTCAAAGAAAGGGGCCACGGTGTTTCTGTATCTCTATTATGTTGGTGCGGCTTCGGAACTTTTAAATATCTTGATATATCTCGAAAACTACGCATCTGATCAAAAAATATCATAGAACATAAAAAGTAGGAAACTTAATTCTCTACAAAAAAGGTCTCTTAACATTTTGCCATAGCTCGCTTCGTTTCCGAGATATTTGCAGATATATCTCAAGGGAAGGGGCCTGCCGGACATATTTCGAGATATTTCTTCTTCTTGTTGTTCTTCTTCTGCACAGCTAAGCTGGAAGTGGCATTTGCAGCTCGCAATAGTGCAGAGTTATCTCAAAGAAAGGGGCCACGGGGTTTCTGTATCTCTATTATGTTGGTGCGGCTTCGGAACTTTTAAATATCTTGATATATCTCGAGAACTACGCATCTGATCAAAAAATATCATAGAACATAAAAAGTAGGAAACTTAATTCTCTACAAAAAAGGTCTCTTAACATTTTGCCATAGCTCGCTTCGTTTCCGAGATATTTGCAGATATATCTCAAGGGAAGGGGCCTGCCGGACATATTTCGAGATATTTCTTCTTCTTGTTGTTCTTCTTCTGCACAGCTAAGCTGGAAGTGGCATTTACAGCTCGCAATAGTGCAGAGTTATCTCAAAGAAAGGGGCCACGGTGTTTCTGTATCTCTATTATGTTGGTGCTGCTTCGGAACTTTTAAATATCTTGATATATCTCGAGAACTACGCCTCTGATCGAAAAATATCATAGAACATAAAAAGTAGGAAACTTAATTCTCTACAAAAAAGGTCTCTTAACATTTTGCCATAGCTCGCTTCGTTTCCGAGATATTTGCAGATTTATCTCAAGGGAAGGGGCCTGACGGACATATTTCGAGATATTTCTTCTTCTTGTTGTTCTTCCTCTGCACAGCTAAGCTGGAAGTGGCATTTGCGGCTCGCACTAGTGCAGAGTTATCTCAAAGAAAGGAGCCACGGTGTTTCTGTATCTCTATTATGTTGGTGCGGCTTCGGAACTTTTAAATATCTCGATATATCTCGAAAACTACGCTTCTGATCAAAAAATATCATAGAACATAAATTGTAGGAAACATAATTCACTACAAAAAACGTCTCTTAACATTTTGCCATAGCTCGCTTCGTTTCCGAGATATTTGCAGATTCAGCTCAAAGGAACGGGCCTGACGGACATATTTCGAGATACATCTTCTTCTTGTTGTTCTTCCTCTGCACAGCTAAGCTGGAAGTGGCATTTGCAGCTCGCAATAGTGCAGAGTTATCTCAAAGAAAGGGGCCACGGTGTTTCTGTATCTCTATTATGTTGGTGCGGCTTCGGAACTTTTAAATATCTTGATATATCTCGAAAACTACGCATCTGATCAAAAAATATCATAGAACATAAAAAGTAGGAAACTTAATTCTCTACAAAAAAGGTCTCTTAACATTTTGCCATAGCTCGCTTCGTTTCCGAGATATTTGCAGATATATCTCAAGGGAAGGGGCCTGCCGGACATATTTCGAGATATTTCTTCTTCTTGTTGTTCTTCTTCTGCACAGCTAAGCTGGAAGTGGCATTTGCAGCTCGCAATAGTGCAGAGTTATCTCAAAGAAAGGGGCCACGGGGTTTCTGTATCTCTATTATGTTGGTGCGGCTTCGGAACTTTTAAATATCTTGATATATCTCGAGAACTACGCATCTGATCAAAAAATATCATAGAACATAAAAAGTAGGAAACTTAATTCTCTACAAAAAAGGTCTCTTAACATTTTGCCATAGCTCGCTTCGTTTCCGAGATATTTGCAGATATATCTCAAGGGAAGGGGCCTGCCGGACATATTTCGAGATATTTCTTCTTCTTGTTGTTCTTCTTCTGCACAGCTAAGCTGGAAGTGGCATTTACAGCTCGCAATAGTGCAGAGTTATCTCAAAGAAAGGGGCCACGGTGTTTCTGTATCTCTATTATGTTGGTGCTGCTTCGGAACTTTTAAATATCTTGATATATCTCGAGAACTACGCCTCTGATCGAAAAATATCATAGAACATAAAAAGTAGGAAACTTAATTCTCTACAAAAAAGGTCTCTTAACATTTTGCCATAGCTCGCTTCGTTTCCGAGATATTTGCAGATTTATCTCAAGGGAAGGGGCCTGACGGACATATTTCGAGATATTTCTTCTTCTTGTTGTTCTTCCTCTGCACAGCTAAGCTGGAAGTGGCATTTGCGGCTCGCACTAGTGCAGAGTTATCTCAAAGAAAGGAGCCACGGTGTTTCTGTATCTCTATTATGTTGGTGCGGCTTCGGAACTTTTAAATATCTCGATATATCTCGAAAACTACGCTTCTGATCAAAAAATATCATAGAACATAAATTGTAGGAAACATAATTCGCTACAAAAAACGTCTCTTAACATTTTGCCATAGCTCGCTTCGTTTCCGAGATATTTGCAGATTCAGCTCAAAGGAACGGGCCTGACGGACATATTTCGAGATACATCTTCTTCTTGTTGTTCTTCCTCTGCACAGCTAAGCTGGAAGTGGCATTTGCAGCTCGCAATAGTGCAGAGTTATCTCAAAGAAAGGGGCCACGGTGTTTCTGTATCTCTATTATGTTGGTGCGGCTTCGGAACTTTTAAATATCTTGATATATCTCGAGAACTACGCATCTGATCAAAAAATATCATAGAACATAAAAAGTAGGAAACTTAATTCTCTACAAAAAAGGTCTCTTAACATTTTGCCATAGCTCGCTTCGTTTCCGAGATATTTGCAGATATATCTCAAGGGAAGGGGCCTGCCGGACATATTTCGAGATATTTCTTCTTCTTGTTGTTCTTCTTCTGCACAGCTAAGCTGGAAGTGGCATTTACAGCTCGCAATAGTGCAGAGTTATCTCAAAGAAAGGGGCCACGGTGTTTCTGTATCTCTATTATGTTGGTGCTGCTTCGGAACTTTTAAATATCTTGATATATCTCGAGAACTACGCCTCTCATCGAAAAATATCATAGAACATAAAAAGTAGGAAACTTAATTCTCTACAAAAAAGGTCTCTTAACATTTTGCCATAGCTCGCTTCGTTTCCGAGATATTTGCAGATTTATCTCAAGGGAAGGGGCCTGACGGACATATTGCGAGATATTTCTTCTTCTTGTTGTTCTTCCTCTGCACAGCTAAGCTGGAAGTGGCATTTGCGGCTCGCACTAGTGCAGAGTTATCTCAAAGAAAGGAGCCACGGTGTTTCTGTATCTCTATTATGTTGGTGCGGCTTCGGAACTTTTAAATATCTCGATATATCTCGAAAACTACGCTTCTGATCAAAAAATATCATAGAACATAAATTGTAGGAAACATAATTCACTACAAAAAACGTCTCTTAACATTTTGCCATAGCTCGCTTCGTTTCCGAGATATTTGCAGATTCAGCTCAAAGGAACGGGCCTGACGGACATATTTCGAGATACATCTTCTTCTTGTTGTTCTTCCTCTGCACAGCTAAGCTGGAAGTGGCATTTGCAGCTCGCAATAGTGCAGAGTTATCTCAAAGAAAGGGGCCACGGTGTTTCTGTATCTCTATTATGTTGGTGCGGCTTCGGAACTTTTAAATATCTTGATATATCTCGAGAACTACGCATCTGATCAAAAAATATCATAGAACATAAAAAGTAGGAAACTTAATTCTCTACAAAAAAGTTCTCTTAACATTTTGCCATAGCTCGCTTCGTTTCCGAGATATTTGCAGATATATCTCAAGGGAAGGGGCCTGCCGGACATATTTCGAGATATTTCTTCTTCTTGTTGTTCTTCTTCTGCACAGCTAAGCTGGAAGTGGCATTTGCAGGTCGCAATAGTGCAGAGTTATCTCAAAGAAAGGGGCCACGGTGTTTCTGTATCTCTATTATGTTGGTGCGGCTTCGGAACTTTTAAATATCTCGATATATCTCGAAAACTACGCTTCTGATCAAAAAATATCATAGAACATAAATTGTAGGAAACATAATTCTCTACAAAAAACGTCTCTTAACATTTTGCCATAGCTCGCTTCGTTTCCGAGATATTTGCAGATTCAGCTCAAAGGAACTGGCCTGACGGACATATTTCGAGATATTTCTTCTTCTTGTTGTTCTTCCTCTGCACAGCTAAGCTGGAAGTGGCATTTACAGCTCGCAATAGTGCAGAGTTATCTCAAAGAAAGGGGCCACGGTGTTTCTGTATCTCTATTATGTTGGTGCTGCTTCGGAACTTTTAAATATCTTGATATATCTCGAGAACTACGCCTCTGATCGAAAAATATCATAGAACATAAAAAGTAGGAAACTTAATTCTCTACAAAAAAGGTCTCTTAACATTTTGCCATAGCTCGCTTCGTTTCCGAGATATTTGCAGATTTATCTCAAGGGAAGGGGCCTGACGGACATATTTCGAGATATTTCTTCTTCTTGTTGTTCTTCCTCTGCACAGCTAAGCTGGAAGTGGCATTTGCGGCTCGCACTAGTGCAGAGTTATCTCAAAGAAAGGAGCCACGGTGTTTCTGTATCTCTATTATGTTGGTGCGGCTTCGGAACTTTTAAATATCTCGATATATCTCGAAAACTACGCTTCTGATCAAAAAATATCATAGAACATAAATTGTAGGAAACATAATTCACTACAAAAAACGTCTCTTAACATTTTGCCATAGCTCGCTTCGTTTCCGAGATATTTGCAGATTCAGCTCAAAGGAACGGGCCTGACGGACATATTTCGAGATACATCTTCTTCTTGTTGTTCTTCCTCTGCACAGCTAAGCTGGAAGTGGCATTTGCAGCTCGCAATAGTGCAGAGTTATCTCAAAGAAAGGGGCCACGGTGTTTCTGTATCTCTATTATGTTGGTGCGGCTTCGGAACTTTTAAATATCTTGATATATCTCGAGAACTACGCATCTGATCAAAAAATATCATAGAACATAAAAAGTAGGAAACTTAATTCTCTACAAAAAAGTTCTCTTAACATTTTGCCATAGCTCGCTTCGTTTCCGAGATATTTGCAGATATATCTCAAGGGAAGGGGCCTGCCGGACATATTTCGAGATATTTCTTCTTCTTGTTGTTCTTCTTCTGCACAGCTAAGCTGGAAGTGGCATTTACAGCTCGCAATAGTGCAGAGTTATCTCAAAGAAAGGGGCCACGGTGTTTCTGTATCTCTATTATGTTGGTGCTGCTTCGGAACTTTTAAATATCTTGATATATCTCGAGAACTACGCCTCTGATCGAAAAATATCATAGAACATAAAAAGTAGGAAACTTAATTCTCTACAAAAAAGGTCTCTTAACATTTTGCCATAGCTCGCTTCGTTTCCGAGATATTTGCAGATTTATCTCAAGGGAAGGGGCCTGACGGACATATTTCGAGATATTTCTTCTTCTTGTTGTTCTTCCTCTGCACAGCTAAGCTGGAAGTGGCATTTGCGGCTCGCACTAGTGCAGAGTTATCTCAAAGAAAGGAGCCACGGTGTTTCTGTATCTCTATTATGTTGGTGCGGCTTCGGAACTTTTAAATATCTCGATATATCTCGAAAACTACGCTTCTGATCAAAAAATATCATAGAACATAAAAAGTAGGAAACTTAATTCTCTACAAAAAAGGTCTCTTAACATTTTGCCATAGCTCGCTTCGTTTCCGAGATATTTGCAGATTTATCTCAAGGGAAGGGGCCTGACGGACATATTTCGAGATATTTCTTCTTCTTGTTGTTCTTCTTCTGCACAGCTGAGCTGGAAGTGGCATTTGCAGGTCGCAATAGTGCAGAGTTATCTCAAAGAAAGGGGCCACGGTGTTTCTGTATCTCTATTATGTTGGTGCGGCTTCGGAACTTTTAAATATCTTGATATATCTCGAGAACTACGCATCTGATCAAAAAATATCATAGAACATAAAAAGTAGGAAACTTAATTCTCTACAAAAAAGGTCTCTTAACATTTTGCCATAGCTCGCTTCGTTTCCGAGATATTTGCAGATTTATCCCAAGGGAAGGGTCCTGATGGACATATTTCGAGATATTTCTTCTTCTTGTTGTTCTTCTTCTGCACAGCTAAACTGGAAGTGGCATTTCCAGCTCGCAATCGTGCAGAGTTATCTCAAAGAAAGGGGCCACGGTGTTTCTGTATCTCTATTATGTTGGTGCGGCTTCGGAACTTTTAAATATCTTGATATATCTCGAGAACTACGCCTCTGATCGAAAAATATCATAGAACATAAAAAGTAGGAAACTTAATTCTCTACAAAAAAGGTCTCTTAACATTTTGCCATAGCTCGCTTCGTTTCCGAGATATTTGCAGATATATCTCAAGGGAAGGGGCCTGACGGACATATTTCGAGATATTTCTTCTTCTTGTTGTTCTTCTTCTGCACAGCTAAGCTGGAAGTGGCATTTACAGCTCGCAATAGTGCAGAGTTATCTCAAAGAAAGGGGCCACGGTGTTTCTGTATCTCTATTATGTTGGGGCTGCTTCGGAACTTTTAAATATCTTGATATATCTCGAGAACTACGCATCTGATCAAAAAATATCATAGAACATGAAAAGTAGGAAACTTAATTCTCTACAAAAAAGGTCTCTTAACATTTTGCCATAGCTCTCTTCGTTTCCGAGATATTTGCAGATTTATCTCAAGGGAAGGGGCCTGACGGACATATTTCGAGATATTTCTTCTTCTTGTTGTTCTTCTTCTGCACAGCTAAGCTGGAAGTGGCATTTGCAGCTCGCAATAGTGCAGAGTTATCTCAGAGAAAGGGGCCACGGTGTTTCTGTATCTCTATTATGTTGGTGCGGCTTCGGAACTTTTAAATATCTTGATATATCTCGAGAACTACGCCTCTGATCGAAAAATATCATAGAACATAAAAAGTAGGAAACTTAATTCTCTACAAAAAAGGTCTCTTAACATTTTGCCATAGCTCGCTTCGTTTCCGAGATATTTGCAGATTTATCTCAAGGGAAGGGGCCTGACGGACATATTTCGAGATATTTCTTCTTCTTGTTGTTCTTCTTCTGCACAGCTAAGCTGGAAGTGGCATTTGCGGCTCGCACTAGTGCAGAGTTATCTCAAAGAAAGGAGCCACGGTGTTTCTGTATCTCTATTATGTTGGTGCGGCTTCGGAACTTTTAAATATCTCGATATATCTCGAAAACTACGCTTCTGATCAAAAAATATCATAGAACATAAATTGTAGGAAACATAATTCACTACAAAAAACGTCTCTTAACATTTTGCCATAGCTCGCTTCGTTTCCGAGATATTTGCAGATTCAGCTCAAAGGAACGGGCCTGACGGACATATTTCGAGATACTTCTTCTTCTTGTTGTTCTTCCTCTGCACAGCTACGCTGGAAGTGGCATTTGCAGCTCGCAATAGTGCAGAGTTATCTCAAGGAAAGGGGCCACGGTGTTTCTGTATCTCTATTATGTTGGTGCGGCTTCGGAACTTTTAAATATCTTGATATATCTCGAGAACTACGCCTCTGATCGAAAAATATCATAGAACATAAAAAGTAGTAAACTTAATTCTCTACAAAAAAGGTCTCTTAACATTTTGCCATAGCTCGCTTCGTTTCCGAGATATTTGCAGATTTATCTCAAGGGAAGGGGCCTGACGGACATATTTCGAGATATTTCTTCTTCTTGTTGTTCTTCTTCTGCACAGCTAAGCTGGAAGTGGCATTTGCGGCTCGCACTAGTGCAGAGTTATCTCAAAGAAAGGAGCCACGGTGTTTCTGTATCTCTATTATGTTGGTGCGGCTTCGGAACTTTTAAATATCTTGATATATCTCGAGAACTACGCATCTGATCAAAAAATATCATAGAAGATAAAAAGTAGGAAACTTAATTCTCTACAAAAAAGGTCTCTTAACATTTCGCCATAGCTCGCTTCGTTTCCGAGATATTTGCAGATTTATCTCAAGGGAAGGGGCCTGACGGACATACAGGGTGTCCCGTAACTTGTGTAACTCCCGGAAACGGGGGGTTGCTGGGGTGATCCTAAACAACATTTTCCTTTACCAAAATGTCGTTTGAAGCTTCGTTTTTGAGTTATTAAAGAAAAACACTGGCCAATCAAGCGCGCCTTTAGCGCAGGCCGAAGCACGAGAGCGTTGGCTTTCAGCCGTGCTCGGTCGTGGTCGTGAAAAAAACGCATTGGCACAAACGCATTCATTATTCATGAATAACGAATGATTCCACATTGTTCTTAATTTAAGACGATGTAACATTTATCGCACGCTTCACTTAATACCCACGCTGTGCCAATGCATTTGTTCACGACCACGACCGAGCGCCGTTGAAAGCCAACGCTGCCGTGGCTCAGCGCGCGCCCGGCGTGCGCTCTGATTGGCCAGCGTTTTTCTTTAATAACTGAAAAACGAAGCTTCAAAAGACATTTTGGTAAAGGAAAATGTTGTTCAGAATCACCCCAGCAACCCCCCCCTTTCCGGGAGTTACACAAGTTACGGGACACCCTGTATTTCGAGATATTTCTTCTTCTTGTTATTCTTCCTCTGCACAGCTAAGCTGGAAGTGGCATTTGCAGCTCGCAATAGTGCAGAGTTATCTCAAAGAAAGGGGCCACGGTGTTTCTGTATCTCTATTATGTTGGTGCGGCTTCGGAACTTTTAAATATCTCGATATATCTCGAGAACTACGCATCTCATCAAAAAATATCATAGAACATAAAAAGTAGGAAACTTAATTCTCTACAAAAAAGGTCTCTTAACATTTTGCCATAGCTCGCTTCGTTTCCGAGATATTTGCAGATTTATCTCAAGGAAAGGGGCCTGACGGACATATTTCGAGATATTTCTTCTTCTTGTTGTTCTTCTTCTGCACAGCTAAGCTGGAAGTGGCATTTGCGGCTCGCACTAGTGCAGAGTTATCTCAAAGAAAAGGGCCACGGTGTTTCTGTATCCCTATTATGTTGGTGCGGCTTCGGAACTTTTAAATATCTCGATATATCTCGAAAACTACGCTTCTGATCAAAAAATATTATAGAACATAAATTGTAGGAAACATAATTCTCTATAAAAAACGTCTCTTAACATTTTGCCATAGCTCGCTTCGTTTCCGAGATATTTGCAGATTCAGCTCAAAGGAACTGGCCTGACGGACATATTTCGAGATATTTCTTCTTCTTGTTGTTCTTCCTCTGCACAGCTAAGCTGGAAGTGGCATTTACAGCTCGCAATAGTGCAGAGTTATCTCAAAGAAAGGGGCCACGGTGTTTCTGTATCTCTATTATGTTGGTGCGGCTTCGGAACTTTTAAATATCTTGATGTATCTCGAGAACTACGCATCTCATCAAAAAATATCATAGAACATAAAAAGTAGGAAACTTAATTCTCTACAAAAAAGGTCTCTTAACATTTTGCCATAGCTCGCTTCGTTTCCGAGATATTTGCAGATTTATCTCAAGGGAAGGGGCCTGACGGACATATTTCGAGATATTTCTTCTTCTTGTTGTTCTTCTTCTGCACAGCTAAGTTGGAAGTGGCATTTGCGGCTCGCACTAGTGCAGAGTTATCTCAAAGAAAGGGGCCACGGTGTTTCTGTATCCCTATTATGTTGGTGCGGCTTCGGAACTTTTAAATATCTCGATATATCTCGAAAACTACGCTTCTGATCAAAAAATATCATAGAACATAAATTGTAGGAAACACAATTCTCTACAAAAAACGTCTCTTAACATTTTGCCATAGCTCGCTTCGTTTCCGAGATATTTGCAGATTCAGCTCAAAGGAACTGGCCTGACGGACATATTTCAAGATATTTCTTCTTCTTGTTGTTCTTCCTCTGCACAGCTAAGCTGGAAGTGGCATTAGCAGCTCGCAATAGTGCAGAGTTATCTCAAAGAAAGGGGCCACGGTGTTTCTGTATCTCTATTATGTTGGTGCGGCTTCGGAACCTTTAAATATCTTGATATATCTCGAGAACTACGCATCTCATCAAAAAATATCATAGAACATAAAAAGTAGGAAACTTAATTCTCTACAAAAAAGGTCTCTTAACATTTTGCCATAGGTCGCGTCGTTTCCGAGATATTTGCAGATTTATCTCAAGGGAAGGGGCCTAACGGACATATTTCGAGATATTTCTTCTTCTTGTTGTCCTTCTTCTGCACAGCTAAACTGGAAGTGGCATTTCCAGCTCGCAATAGTGCAGAGTTATCTCAAAGAGAGGGGCCACGGTGTTTCTGTATCTCTATTATGTTGGTGCGGCTTCGGAACTTTTAAATATCTTGATATATCTCGAGAACTACGCATCTGATCAAAAAATATCATAGAACATAAAAAGTAGGAAACTTAATTCTCTACAAAAAAGGTCTCTTAACATTTTGCCATAGCTCGCTTCGTTTCCGAGATATTTGCAGATTTATCTCAAGGGAAGGGGCCTGACGGACATATTTCGAGATATTTCTTCTTCTTGTTGTTCTTCTTCTGCACAGCTAAGCTGGAAGTGGCATTTGCGGCTCGCACTAGTGCAGAGTTATCTCAAAGAAAGGGGCCACGGTGTTTCTGTATCTCTATTATGTTGGTGCGGCTTCGGAACTTTTAAATATCTCGATATATCTCGAAAACTACGCTTCTGATCAAAAAATATCATAGAAGATAAAAAGTAGGAAACTTAATTCTCTACAAAAAAGGTCTCTTAACATTTTGCCATAGCTCGCTTCGTTTCCGAGATATTTGCAGATTTATCTCAAGGGAAGGGGCCTGACGGACATATTTCGAGATATTTCTTCTTCTTGTTGTTCTTCTTCTGCACAGCTAAGCTGGAAGTGGCATTTGCAGCTCGCAATAGTGCAGAGTTATCTCAAAGAAAGGGGCCACGGTGTTTCTGTATCTCTATTATGTTGGTGCGGCTTCGGAACTTTTAAATATCTTGATATATCTCGAGAACTACGCATCTGATCAAAAAATATCATACAACATAAAAAGTAGGAAACTTAATTCTCTACAAAAAAGGTCTCTTAACATTTTGCCATAGCTCGCTTCGTTTCCGAGATATTTGCAGATTTATCTCAAGGGAAGGGGCCTGACGGACATATTTCGAGATATTTCTTCTTCTTGTTGTTCTTCTTCTGCACAGCTAAGCTGGAAGTGGCATTTGCGGCTCGCACTAGTGCAGAGTTATCTCAAAGAAAGGGGCCACGGTGTTTCTGTATCTCTATTATGTTGGTGCGGCTTCGGAACTTTTAAATATCTCGATATATCTCGAAAACTACGCTTCTGATCAAAAAATATCATAGAACATCAATTGTAGGAAACAGAATTCTCTACAAAAAAGGTCTCTTAACATTTTGCCATAGCTCGCTTCGTTTCCGAGATATTTGCAGATATATCTCAAGGGAAGGGGCCTGACGGACATATTTCGAGATATTTCTTCTTCTTGTTGTTCTTCTTCTGCACAGCTAAGCTGGAAGTGGCATTTACAGCTCGCAATAGTGCAGAGTTATCTCAAAGAAAGGGGCCACGGTGTTTCTGTATCTCTATTATGTTGGTGCGGCTTCGGAACTTTTAAATATCTTGATATATCTCCAGAACTACGCATCTGATCAAAAAATATCATAGAAGATAAAAAGTAGGAAACTTAATTCTCTACAAAAAAGGTCTCTTAACATTTTGCCATAGCTCGCTTCGTTTCCGAGATATTTGCAGATTTATCTCAAGGGAAGGGGCCTGACGGACATATTTCGAGATATTTCTTCTTCTTGTTGTTCTTCTTCTGCACAGGTAAGCTGGAAGTGGCATTTGCGGCTCGCACTAGTGCAGAGTTATCTCAAAGAAAGGGGCCACAGTGTTTCTGTATCTCTATTATGTTGGTGCGGCTTCGGAACTTTTAAATATCGCGATATATCTCGAAAACTACGCTTCTGATCAAAAAATATCATAGAACATAAATTGTAGGAAACATAATTCTCTACAAAAAACGTCTCTTAACATTTTGCCATAGCTCGCTTCGTTTCCGAGATATTTGCAGATTCAGCTCAAAGGAACTGGCCTGACGGTCATATTTCGAGATATTTCTTCTTCTTGTTGTTCTTCCTCTGCACAGCTAAGCTGGAAGTGGCATTTGCAGCTCGCAATAGTGCAGAGTTATCTCAAAGAAAGGGGCCACGGTGTTTCTGTATCTCTATTATGTTGGTGCGGCTTCGGAACTTTTAAATATCTTGATATATCTCGAGAACTACGCATCTGATCAAAAAATATCATAGAACATAAAAAGTAGGAAACTTAATTCTCTACAAAAAAGGTCTCTTAACATTTTGCCATAGCTCGCTTCGTTTCCGAGATATTTGCAGATTTATCTCAAGGGAAGGGGCCTGACGGACATATTTCGAGATATTTCTTCTTCTTGTTGTTCTTCTTCTGCACAGCTGAGCTGGAAGTGGCATTTGCAGGTCGCAATAGTGCAGAGTTATCTCAAAGAAAGGGGCCACGGTGTTTCTGTATCTCTATTATGTTGGTGCGGCTTCGGAACTTTTAAATATCTCGATATATCTCGAAAACTACGCTTCTGATCAAAAAATGTCATAGAACGTAAATTGTAGGAAACATTATTCTCTACAAAAAAGTTCTCTTAACATTTTGCCATAGCTCGCTTCGTTTCCGAGATATTTGCAGATTTATCTCAAGGGAAGGGGCCTGACGGACATATTTCGAGATATTTCTTCTTCTTGTTGTTCTTCTTCTGCACAGCTGAGCTGGAAGTGGCATTTGCAGGTCGCAATAGTGCAGAGTTATCTCAAAGAAAGGGGCCACGGTGTTTCTGTATCTCTATTATGTTGGTGCGGCTTCGGAACTTTTAAATATCTCGATATATCTCGAAAACTACGCTTCTGATCAAAAAATATCATAGAACGTAAATTGTAGGAAACATTATTCTCTACAAAAAAGGTCTCTTAACATTTTGCCATAGCTCGCTTCGTTTCCGAGATATTTGCAGATTTATCTCAAGGGAAGGGTCCTGATGGACATATTTCGAGATATTTCTTCTTCTTGTTGTTCTTCTTCTGCACAGCTAAACTGGAAGTGGCATTTCCAGCTCGCAATCGTGCAGAGTTATCTCAAAGAAAGGGGCCACGGTGTTTCTGTATCTCTATTATGTTGGTGCGGCTTCGGAACTTTTAAATATCTCGATATATCTCGAAAACCACGCTTCTGATCAAAAAATATCATAGAACATAAATTGTAGGAAACTTAATTCTCTACAAAAAAGGTCTCTTAACATTTTGCCATAGCTCGCTTCGTTTCCGAGATATTTGCAGATTTATCTCAAGGGAAGGGGCCTGACGGACATATTTCGAGATATTTCTTCTTCTTGTTCTTCTTCTGCACAGCTAAGCTGGAAGTGGCATTTGCAGCGCGCAATAGTGCAGAGTTATCTCAAAGAAAGGGGCCACGGTGTTTCTGTATCTCTATTATGTTGGTGCGGCTTCGGAACTTTTAAATATCTTGATATATCTCGAGAACTACGCATCTGATCAAAAAATATCGTAGAAGATAAAGAGTAGGAAACTTAATTCTCTACAAAAAAGGTCTCTTAACATTTCGCCATAGCTCGCTTCGTTTCCGAGATATTTGCAGATTTATCTCAAGGGAAGGGGCCTGTCGGACATATTTCGAGATATTTCTTCTTCTTATTGTTCTTCTTCTGCACAGCTAAGCTGGAAGTGGCATTTGCGGCTCGCACTAGTGCAGAGTTATCTCAAAGAAAGGGGCCACGGTGTTTCTGTATCTCTATTATGTTGGTGCGGCTTCGGAACTTTTAAATATCTCGATATATCTCGAAAACTACGCTTCTGATCAAAAAATATGATAGAACATAAATTGTAGGAAACATAATTCTCTACAAAAAACGTCTCTTAACATTTTGCCATAGCTCGCTTCGTTTCCGAGATATTTGCAGATTCAGCTCAAAGGAACGGGCCTGACGGACATATTTCGAGATACTTCTTCTTCTTGTTGTTCTTCCTCTGCACAGCTAAGCTGGAAGTGGCATTTGCAGCTCGCAATAGTGCAGAGTTATCTCAAAGAAAGGGGCCACGGTGTTTCTGTATCTCTATTATGTTGGTGCGGCTTCGGAACTTTTAAATATCTTGATATATCTCGAGAACTACGCATCTGATCAAAAAATATCATAGAACATAAAAAGTAGGAAACTTAATTCTCTACAAAAAAGGTCTCTTAACATTTTGCCATAGCTCGCTTCGTTTCCGAGATATTTGCAGATTTATCTCAAGGGAAGGGGCCTGACGGACATACAGGGTGTCCCGTAACTTGTGTAACTCCCGGAAACGGGGGGTTGCTGGGGTGATTCTAAACAACATTTTCCTTTACCAAAATGTCGTTTGAAGCTTCGTTTTTGAGTTATTAAAGAAAAACACTGGCCAATCAAGCGCGCCTTTAGCGCAGGCCGAACCACGAGAGCGTTGGCTTTCAGCCGTGCTCGGTCGTGGTCGTGAAAAAAACGCATTGGCACAAACGCATTCATTATTCATGAATAACGAATGATTCCACATTGTTCTTAATTTAAGACGATGTAACATTTATCGCACGCTTCACTTAATACCCACGCTGTGCCAATGCATTTGTTCACGACCACGACCGAGCGCCGTTGAAAGCCAACGCTGCCGTGGCTCAGCGCGCGCCCGGCGTGCGCTCTGATTGGCCAGCGTTTTTCTTTAATAACTGAAAAACGAAGCTTCAAAAGACATTTTGGTAAAGGAAAATGTTGTTCAGAATCACCCCAGCAACCCCCCGTTTCCGGGAGTTACACAAGTTACGGGACACCCTGTATTTCGAGATATTTCTTCTTCTTGTTATTCTTCCTCTGCACAGCTAAGCTGGAAGTGGCATTTGCAGCTCGCAATAGTGCAGAGTTATCTCAAAGAAAGGGGCCACGGTGTTTCTGTATCTCTATTATGTTGGTGCGGCTTCGGAACTTTTAAATATCTCGATATATCTCGAGAACTACGCATCTCATCAAAAAATATCATAGAACATAAAAAGTAGGAAACTTAATTCTCTACAAAAAAGGTCTCTTAACATTTTGCCATAGCTCGCTTCCTTTCCGAGATATTTGCAGATTCAGCTCAAAGGAACTGGCCTGACGGACATATTTCAAGATATTTCTTCTTCTTGTTGTTCTTCCTCTGCACAGCTAAGCTGGAAGTGGCATTAGCAGCTCGCAATAGTGCAGAGTTATCTCAAAGAAAGGGGCCACGGTGTTTCTGTATCTCTATTATGTTGGTGCGGCTTCGGAACCTTTAAATATCTTGATATATCTCGAGAACTACGCATCTGATCAAAAAATATCATAGAACATAAAAAGTAGGAAACTTAATTCTCTACAAAAAAGGTCTCTTAACATTTTGCCATAGGTCGCTTCGTTTCCGAGATATTTGCAGATTTATCTCAAGGGAAGGGGCCTAACGGACATATTTCGAGATATTTCTTCTTCTTGTTGTCCTTCTTCTGCACAGCTAAACTGGAAGTGGCATTTCCAGCTCGCAATAGTGCAGAGTTATCTCAAAGAGAGGGGCCACGGTGTTTCTGTATCTCTATTATGTTGGTGCGGCTTCGGAACTTTTAAATATCTTGATATATCTCGAGAACTACGCATCTGATCAAAAAATATCATAGAAGATAAAAAGTAGGAAACTTAATTCTCTACAAAAAAGGTCTCTTAACATTTTGCCATAGCTCGCTTCGTTTCCGAGATATTTGCAGATTTATCTCAAGGAAAGGGGCCTGACGGACATATTTCGAGATATTTCTTCTTCTTGTTGTTCTTCTTCTGCACAGCTAAGCTGGAAGTGGCATTTGCGGCTCGCACTAGTGCAGAGTTATCTCAAAGAAAAGGGCCACGGTGTTTCTGTATCCCTATTATGTTGGTGCGGCTTCGGAACTTTTAAATATCTCGATATATCTCGAAAACTACGCTTCTGATCAAAAAATATTATAGAACATAAATTGTAGGAAACATAATTCTCTATAAAAAACGTCTCTTAACATTTTGCCATAGCTCGCTTCGTTTCCGAGATATTTGCAGATTCAGCTCAAAGGAACTGGCCTGACGGACATATTTCGAGATATTTCTTCTTCTTGTTGTTCTTCCTCTGCACAGCTAAGCTGGAAGTGGCATTTACAGCTCGCAATAGTGCAGAGTTATCTCAAAGAAAGGGGCCACGGTGTTTCTGTATCTCTATTATGTTGGTGCGGCTTCGGAACTTTTAAATATCTTGATGTATCTCGAGAACTACGCATCTCATCAAAAAATATCATAGAACATAAAAAGTAGGAAACTTAATTCTCTACAAAAAAGGTCTCTTAACATTTTGCCATAGCTCGCTTCGTTTCCGAGATATTTGCAGATTTATCTCAAGGGAAGGGGCCTGACGGACATATTTCGAGATATTTCTTCTTCTTGTTGTTCTTCTTCTGCACAGCTAAGCTGGAAGTGGCATTTGCGGCTCGCACTAGTGCAGAGTTATCTCAAAGAAAGGGGCCACGGTGTTTCTGTATCCCTATTATGTTGGTGCGGCTTCGGAACTTTTAAATATCTCGATATATCTCGAAAACTACGCTTCTGATCAAAAAATATCATAGAACATAAATTGTAGGAAACACAATTCTCTACAAAAAACGTCTCCTAACATTTTGCCATAGCTCGCTTCGTTTCCGAGATATTTGCAGATTCAGCTCAAAGGAACTGGCCTGACGGACATATTTCAAGATATTTCTTCTTCTTGTTGTTCTTCCTCTGCACAGCTAAGCTGGAAGTGGCATTAGCAGCTCGCAATAGTGCAGAGTTATCTCAAAGAAAGGGGCCACGGTGTTTCTGTATCTCTATTATGTTGGTGCGGCTTCGGAACCTTTAAATATCTTGATATATCTCGAGAACTACGCATCTCATCAAAAAATATCATAGAACATAAAAAGTAGGAAACTTAATTCTCTACAAAAAAGGTCTCTTAACATTTTGCCATAGGTCGCGTCGTTTCCGAGATATTTGCAGATTTATCTCAAGGGAAGGGGCCTAACGGACATATTTCGAGATATTTCTTCTTCTTGTTGTCCTTCTTCTGCACAGCTAAACTGGAAGTGGCATTTCCAGCTCGCAATAGTGCAGAGTTATCTCAAAGAGAGGGGCCACGGTGTTTCTGTATCTCTATTATGTTGGTGCGGGTTCGGAACTTTTAAATATCTTGATATATCTCGAGAACTACGCATCTGATCAAAAAATATCATAGAACATAAAAAGTAGGAAACTTAATTCTCTACAAAAAAGGTCTCTTAACATTTTGCCATAGCTCGCTTCGTTTCCGAGATATTTGCAGATTTATCTCAAGGGAAGGGGCCTGACGGACATATTTCGAGATATTTCTTCTTCTTGTTGTTCTTCTTCTGCACAGCTAAGCTGGAAGTGGCATTTGCGGCTCGCACTAGTGCAGAGTTATCTCAAAGAAAGGGGCCACGGTGTTTCTGTATCTCTATTATGTTGGTGCGGCTTCGGAACTTTTAAATATCTCGATATATCTCGAAAACTACGCTTCTGATCAAAAAATATCATAGAAGATAAAAAGTAGGAAACTTAATTCTCTACAAAAAAGGTCTCTTAACATTTTGCCATAGCTCGCTTCGTTTCCGAGATATTTGCAGATTTATCTCAAGGGAAGGGGCCTGACGGACATATTTCGAGATATTTCTTCTTCTTGTTGTTCTTCTTCTGCACAGCTAAGCTGGAAGTGGCATTTGCGGCTCGCACTAGTGCAGAGTTATCTCAAAGAAAGGGGCCACGGTGTTTCTGTATCTCTATTATGTTGGTGCGGCTTCGGAACTTTTAAATATCTCGATATATCTCGAAAACTACGCTTCTGATCAAAAAATATCATAGAACATAAATTGTAGGAAACATAATTCTCTACAAAAAACGTCTCTTAACATTTTGCCATAGCTCGCTTCGTTTCCGAGATATTTGCAGATTCAGCTCAAAGGAACTGGCCTGACGGTCATATTTCGAGATATTTCTTCTTCTTGTTGTTCTTCCTCTGCACAGCTAAGCTGGAAGTGGCATTTGCAGCTCGCACTAGTGCAGAGTTATCTCAAAGAAAGGGGCCACGGTGTTTCTGTATCTCTATTATGTTGGTGCGGCTTCGGAACTTTTAAATATCTCGATATATCTCGAAAACTACGCTTCTGATCAAAAAATATCATAGAAGATAAAAAGTAGGAAACCTAATTCTCTACAAAAAAGGTCTCTTAACATTTTGCCATAGCTCGCTTCGTTTCCGAGATATTTGCAGATTTATCTCAAGGGAAGGGGCCTGACGGACATATTTCGAGATATTTCTTCTTCTTGTTGTTCTTCTTCTGCACAGCTAAGCTGGAAGTGGCATTTGCAGCTCGCAATAGTGCAGAGTTATCTCAAAGAAAGGGGCCACGGTGTTTCTGTATCTCTATTATGTTGGTGCGGCTTCGGAACTTTTAAATATCGCGATATATCTCGAAAACTACGCTTCTGATCAAAAAACATCATAGAACATAAATTGTAGGAAACATAATTCTCTACAAAAAACGTCTCTTAACATTTTGCCATAGCTCGCTTCGTTTCCGAGATATTTGCAGATTCAGCTCAAAGGAACTGGCCTGACGGTCATATTTCGAGATATTTCTTCTTCTTGTTGTTCTTCCTCTGCACAGCTAAGCTGGAAGTGGCATTTGCAGCTCGCAATAGTGCAGAGTTACCTCAAAGAAAGGGGCCACGGTGTTTCTGTATCTCTATTATGTTGGTGCGGCTTCGGAACTTTTAAATATCTTGATATATCTCGAGAACTACGCATCTGATCAAAAAATATCATAGAACATAAAAAGTAGGAAACTTAATTCTCTACAAAAAAGGTCTCTTAACATTTTGCCATAGCTCGCTTCGTTTCCGAGATATTTGCAGATTTATCTCAAGGGAAGGGGCCTGACGGACATATTTCGAGATATTTCTTCTTCTTGTTGTTCCTCTTCTGCACAGCTAAGCTGGAAGTGGCATTTGCGGCTCGCACTAGTGCAGAGTTATCTCAAAGAAAGGGGCCACGGTGTTTCTGTATCTCTATTATGTTGGTGCGGCTTCGGAACTTTTAAATATCTCGATATATCTCGAAAACTACGCTTCTGATCAAAAAATATCATAGAACATAAATTGGAGGAAACAGAATTCTCTACAAAAAAGGTCTCTTAACATTTTGCCATAGCTCGCTTCGTTTCCGAGATATTTGCAGATATATCTCAAGGGAAGGGGCCTGACGGACATATTTCGAGATATTTCTTCTTCTTGTTGTTCTTCTTCTGCACAGCTAAGCTGGAAGTGGCATTTACAGCTCGCAATAGTGCAGAGTTATCTCAAAGAAAGGGGCCACGGTGTTTCTGTATCTCTATTATGTTGGTGCGGCTTCGGAACTTTTAAATATCTTGATATATCTCGAGAACTACGCATCTGATCAAAAAATATCATAGAAGATAAAAAGTAGGAAACTTAATTCTCTACAAAAAAGGTCTCTTAACATTTTGCCATAGCTCGCTTCGTTTCCGAGATATTTGCAGATTTATCTCAAGGGAAGGGGCCTGACGGACATATTTCGAGATATTTCTTCTTCTTGTTGTTCTTCTTCTGCACAGCTAAGCTGGAAGTGGCATTTGCGGCTCGCACTAGTGCAGAGTTATCTCAAAGAAAGGGGCCACGGTGTTTCTGTATCTCTATTATGTTGGTGCGGCTTCGGAACTTTTAAATATCTCGATATATCTCGAAAACTACGCTTCTGATCAAAAAATATCATAGAACATAAATTGTAGGAAACATAATTCTCTACAAAAAATGTCTCTTAACATTTTGCCATAGCTCGCTTCGTTTCCGAGATATTTGCAGATTCAGCTCAAAGGAACTGGCCTGACGGTCATATTTCGAGATATTTCTTCTTCTTGTTGTTCTTCCTCTGCACAGCTAAGCTGGAAGTGGCATTTGCAGCTCGCAATAGTGCAGAGTTATCTCAAAGAAAGGGGCCACGGTGTTTCTGTATCTCTATTATGTTGGTGCGGCTTCGGAACTTTTAAATATCTTGATATATCTCGAGATCTACGCATCTCATCAAAAAATATCATAGAACATAAAAAGTAGGAAACTTAATTCTCTACAAAAAAGGTCTCTTAACATTTTGCCATAGCTCGCTTCGTTTCCGAGATATTTGCAGATTTATCTCAACGGAAGGGGCCTGACGGACATATTTCGAGATATTTCTTCTTCTTGTTGTTCTTCTTCTGCACAGCTAAGCTGGAAGTGGCATTTGCGGCTCGCACTAGTGCAGAGTTATCTCAAAGAAAGGGGCCACGGTGTTTCTGTATCTCTATTATGTTGGTGCGGCTTCGGAACTTTTAAATATCTTGATATATCTCGAGAACTACCCATCTGATCAAAAAATATCATAGAACATAAAAAGTAGGAAACTTAATTCTCTACAAAAAAGGTCTCTTAACATTTCGCCATAGCTCGCTTCGTTTCCGAGATATTTGCAGATATATCTCAAGGGAAGGGGCCTGACGGACATATTTCGAGATATTTCTTCTTCTTGTTGTTCTTCTTCTGCACAGCTAAGCTGGAAGTGGCATTTACAGCTCGCAATAGTGCAGAGTTATCTCAAAGAAAGGGGCCACGGTGTTTCTGTATCTCTATTATGTTGGTGCGGCTTCGGAACTTTTAAATATCTTGATATATCTCCAGAACTACGCATCTGATCAAAAAATATCATAGAAGATAAGAAGTAGGAAACTTAATTCTCTACAAAAAAGGTCTCTTAACATTTTGCCATAGCTCGCTTCGTTTCCGAGATATTTGCAGATTTATCTCAAGGGAAGGGGCCTGACGGACATATTTCGAGATATTTCTTCTTCTTGTTGTTCTTCTTCTGCACAGCTAAGCTGGAAGTGGCATTTGCGGCTCGCACTAGTGCAGAGTTATCTCAAAGAAAGGGGCCACGGTGTTTCTGTATCTCTATTATGTTGGTGCGGCTTCGGAACTTTTAAATATCTCGATATATCTCGAAAACTACGCTTCTGATCAAAAAATATCATAGAACATAAATTGTAGGAAACATAATTCTCTACAAAAAACGTCTCTTAACATTTTGCCATAGCTCGCTTCGTTTCCGAGATATTTGCAGATTCAGCTCAAAGGAACTGGCCTGACGGACATATTTCGAGATATTTCTTCTTCTTGTTGTTCTTCCTCTGCACAGCTAAGCTGGAAGTGGCATTTGCAGCTCGCAATAGTGCAGAGTTATCTCAAAGAAAGGGGCCACGGTGTTTCTGTATCTCTATTATGTTGGTGCGGCTTCGGAACTTTTAAATATCTTGATATATCTCCAGAACTACGCATCTGATCAAAAAATATCATAGAAGATAAGAAGTAGGAAACTTAATTCTCTACAAAAAAGGTCTCTTAACATTTTGCCATAGCTCGCTTCGTTTCCGAGATATTTGCAGATTTATCTCAAGGGAAGGGGCCTGACGGACATATTTCGAGATATTTCTTCTTCTTGTTGTTCTTCTTCTGCACAGCTAAGCTGGAAGTGGCATTTGCGGCTCGCACTAGTGCAGAGTTATCTCAAAGAAAGGGGCCACGGTGTTTCTGTATCTCTATTATGTTGGTGCGGCTTCGGAACTTTTAAATATCTCGATATATCTCGAAAACTACGCTTCTGATCAAAAAATATCATAGAACATAAATTGTAGGAAACATAATTCTCTACAAAAAACGTCTCTTAACATTTTGCCATAGCTCGCTTCGTTTCCGAGATATTTGCAGATTCAGCTCAAAGGAACTGGCCTGACGGTCATATTTCGAGATATTTCTTCTTCTTGTTGTTCTTCCTCTGCACAGCTAAGCTGGAAGTGGCATTTGCAGCTCGCAATAGTGCAGAGTTATCTCAAAGAAAGGGGCCACGGTGTTTCTGTATCTCTATTATGTTGGTGCGGCTTCGGAACTTTTAAATATCTTGATATATCTCCAGAACTACGCATCTGTTCAAAAAATATCATAGAAGATAAGAAGTAGGAAACTTAATTCTCTACAAAAAAGGTCTCTTAACATTTTGCCATAGCTCGCTTCGTTTCCGAGATATTTGCAGATTTATCTCAAGGGAAGGGGCCTGACGGACATATTTCGAGATATTTCTTCTTCTTGTTGTTCTTCTTCTGCACAGCTAAGCTGGAAGTGGCATTTGCGGCTCACACTAGTGCAGAGTTATCTCAAAGAAAGGGGCCACGGTGTTTCTGTATCTCTATTATGTTGGTGCGGCTTCGGAACTTTTAAATATCTCGATATATCTCGAAAACTACGCTTCTGATCAAAAAATATCATAGAACATAAATTGTAGGAAACATAATTCTCTACAAAAAACGTCTCTTAACATTTTGCCATAGCTCGCTTCGTTTCCGAGATATTTGCAGATTCAGCTCAAAGGAACTGGCCTGACGGTCATATTTCGAGATATTTCTTCTTCTTGTTGTTCTTCCTCTGCACAGCTAAGCTGGAAGTGGCATTTGCAGCTCGCAATAGTGCAGAGTTATCTCAAAGAAAGGGGCCACGGTGTTTCTGTATCTCTATTATGTTGGTGCGGCTTCGGAACTTTTAAATATCTTGATATATCTCGAGAACTACGCATCTGATCAAAAAATATCATAGAACATAAAAAGTAGGAAACTTAATTCTCTACAAAAAAGGTCTCTTAACATTTTGCCATAGCTCGCTTCGTTTCCGAGATATTTGCAGATTTATCTCAAGGGAAGGGGCCTGACGGACATATTTCGAGATATTTCTTCTTCTTGTTGTTCTTCTTCTGCACAGCTAAGCTGGAAGTGGCATTTGCGGCTCGCACTGGTGCAGAGTTATCTCAAAGAAAGGGGCCACGGTGTTTCTGTATCTCTATTATGTTGGTGCGGCTTCGGAACTTTTAAATATCTCGATATATCTCGAAAACTACGCTTCTGATCAAAAAATATCATAGAACATAAATTGTAGGAAACAGAATTCTCTACAAAAAAGGTCTCTTAACATTTTGCCATAGCTCGCTTCGTTTCCGAGATATTTGCAGATATATCTCAAGGGAAGGGGCCTGACGGACATATTTCGAGATATTTCTTCTTCTTGTTGTTCTTCTTCTGCACAGCTAAGCTGGAAGTGGCATTTACAGCTCGCAATAGTGCAGAGTTATCTCAAAGAAAGGGGCCACGGTGTTTCTGTATCTCTATTATGTTGGTGCGGCTTCGGAACTTTTAAATATCTTGATATATCTCGAGAACTACGCATCTGATCAAAAAATATCATAGAAGATAAAAAGTAGGAAACATAATTCTCTACAAAAAAGGTCTCTTAACATTTTGCCATAGCTCGCTTCGTTTCCGAGATATTTGCAGATTTATCTCAAGGGAAGGGGCCTGACGGACATATTTCGAGATATTTCTTCTTCTTGTTGTTCTTCTTCTGCACAGCTAAGCTGGAAGTGGCATTTGCGGCTCGCACTAGTGCAGAGTTATCTCAACGAAAGGGGCCACGGTGTTTCTGTATCTCTATTATGTTGGTGCGGCTACGGAACTTTTAAATATCTCGATATATCTCGAGAACTACGCATCCGATCAAAAAATATCATAGAACATGAAAAGTAGGAAACTTAATTCTCTACAAAAAAGGTCTCTTAACATTTTGCCATAGCTCGCTTCGTTTCCGAGATATTGGCAGATTTATCTCGAGGGAAGGGGCCTGACGGACATATTTCGAGATATTTCTTCTTCTTGTTGTTCTTCTTCTGCACAGCTAAGCTGGACGTGGCATTTACAGCTCGCAATAGTGCAGAGTTATCTCAAAGAATGGGGCCACGGTGTTTCTGTATCTCTATTATGTTGGTGCGGCTTCGGAACTTTTAAATATATTGATATATCTCGAGAACTACGCATCTGATCAAAAAATATCATGGAACATAAAAAGTAGGAAACTTAATTCTCAACAAAAAAGGTCTCTTAACATTTTGCCATAGCTCGCTTCGTTTCCGAGATATTTGCAGATTTATCTCAAGGGAAGGGGCCTGACGGACATATTTCGAGATATTTCTTCTTCTTGTTGTTCTTCTTCTGCACAGCTAAACTGGAAGTGGCATTTCCAGCTCGCAGTAGTGCAGAGTTATCTCAAAGAAAGGGGCCACGGTGTTTCTGTATCTCTATTATGTTGGTGCGGCTTCGGAACTTTAAAATATCTTGATATATCTCGAGAACTACGCATCTGATCAAAAAATATCATAGAACGTAAAAAGTAGGAAACTTAATTCTCTACAAATAAAGTCGCTTAACATTTTGCCATAGCTCGCTTCGTTTCCGAGATATTTGCAGATTTATCTCAAGGGAAGGGGCCTGACGGACATATTTCGAGATATTTCTTCTTCTTGTTGTTCTTCTTCTGCACAGCTAAGCTGGAAGTGGCATTTGCAGCTCGCAATAGTGCAGAGTTATCTCAAAGAAAGGGGCCACGGTGTTTCTGTATCTCTATTATGTTGGTGCGGCTTCGGAACTTTTAAATATCTTGATATATCTCGAGAACTACGCATCTGATCAAAGAATATCATTGAACATAAAAAGTAGGAAACTTCATTCTCTACCGAAAAGGTCTCTTAACATTTTGCCATAGCTCGCTTCGTTTCCGAGATATTTGCAGATTTATCTCGAGGGAAGGGGCCTGACGGACATATTTCGAGATATTTCTTCTTCTTGTTGTTCTTCTTCTGCACAGCTAAGCTGGAAGCGGCATTTGCGGCTCGCACTAGTGCAGAGTTATCTCAAAGAAAGGGGCCACGGTGTTTCTGTATCTCTATTATGTTGGTGCGGCTTCGGAACTTTTAAATATCTTGATATATCTCGAGAACTACGCATCAGATCAAAAAATATCATAGAACATAAAAAGTAGGAAACTTAATTCTCTACAAAAAAGGTCTCTCAACATTTTGCCATAGCTCTCTTCGTTTCCGAGATATTTGCAGATTTATCTCAAGGGAAGGGGCCTGACGGACATATTTCGAGATATTGCTTCTTCTTGTTGTTCTTCTGCACAGCTAAGCTGGAAGTGGCATTTGCACCTCGCAATAGTGCATAGTTATCTGAAAGAAAGGGGCCACGGTGTTTCTGTATCTCTATTATGTTGGTGCGGCTTCGGAACTTTTAAATATCTTGATATATCTCGAGAACTACGCATCTAATCAAAAAATATCATAGAACATAAAAAGTAGGAAACTTAATTCTCTACAAAAAAGGTCTCTTAACATTTTGCCATAGCTCTCTTCGTTTCCGAGATATTTGCAGATTTATCTCAAGGGAAGGGGCCTGACGGACATATTTCGAGATATTTCTTCTTCTTGTTGTTCTTCTTCTGCACAGCTAAGCTGGAAGTGGCATTTGCAGCTCGCAATAGTGCAGAGTTATCACAAAGAAAGGGGCCACGGTGTTTCTGTATCTCTATTATGTTGGTGCGGCTTCGGAACTTTTAGATATCTTGATATATCTCGAGAACTACGCATCTGATCAAAAAATATCATAGAACATAAAAAGTAGGAAACTTAATTCTCTACAAAAAAGGTCTCTTAACATTTTGCCATAGCTCGCTTCGTTTCCGAGATATTTGCAGATTTATCTCAAGGGAAGGGGCCTGACGGACATATTTCGAGATATTTCTTCTTCTTGTTGTTCTTCTTCTGCACAGCTAAGCTGGAAGTGGCATTTGCGGCTCGCACTAGTGCAGAGTTATCTCAACGAAAGGGGCCACGGTGTTTCTGTATCTCTATTATGTTGGTGCGGCTACGGAACTTTTAAATATCTCGATATATCTCGAGAACTACGCATCCGATCAAAAAATATCATAGAACATGAAAAGTAGGAAACTTAATTCTCTACAAAAAAGGTCTCTTAACATTTTGCCATAGCTCGCTTCGTTTCCGAGATATTGGCAGATTTATCTCGAGGGAAGGGGCCTGACGGACATATTTCGAGATATTTCTTCTTCTTGTTGTTCTTCTTCTGCACAGCTAAGCTGGACGTGGCATTTACAGCTCGCAATAGTGCAGAGTTATCTCAAAGAATGGGGCCACGGTGTTTCTGTATCTCTATTATGTTGGTGCGGCTTCGGAACTTTTAAATATCTTGATATATCTCGAGAACTACGCATCTGATCAAAAAATATCATGGAACATAAAAAGTAGGAAACTTAATTCTCAACAAAAAAGGTCTCTTAACATTTTGCCATAGCTCGCTTCGTTTCCGAGATATTGGCAGATTTATCTCGAGGGAAGGGGCCTGACGGACATATTTCGAGATATTTCTTCTTCTTGTTGTTCTTCTTCTGCACAGCTAAGCTGGAAGCGGCATTTGCGGCTCGCACTAGTGCAGAGTTATCTCAAAGAAAGGGGCCACGGTGTTTCTGTATCTCTATAATGTTGGTGCAGCTTCGGATCTTTTAAATATCTCGATATATCTCGAAAACTACGCTTCTGATCAAAAAATATCACAGAACATAAATTGTAGGAAACATAATTCTCTACAAAAAAGGTCTCTTAACATTTTGCCATAGCTCGTTTCGTTTCCGAGATATTTGCAGATATATCTCAAGGGAAGGGGCCTGACGGACATTTTTCGAGATATTTCTTCTTCTTGTTGTTCTTCTTCTGCACAGCTAAGCTGGAAGTGGCATTTGCAGCTCGCAATAGTGCAGAGTTATCTCGAAGAAAGGGGCCACGGTGTTTCTGTATCTCTATTATGTTGGTGCGGCTTCGGAACTTTTAGATATCTTGATATATCTCGAGAACTACGCATCTGATCAAAAAATATCATAGAACATAAAAAGTAGGAAACTTAATTCTCTACAAAAAAGGTCTCTTAACATTTTGCCATAGCTCGCTTCGTTTCCGAGATATTTGCAGATTTATCTCAAGGGAAGGGGCCTGACGGACATATTTCGAGATACTTCTTCTTCTTGTTGTTCTTCTTCTGCACAGCTGAGCTGGAAGTGGCATTTGCAGGTCGCAATAGTGCATAGTTATCTCAAAGAAAGGGGCCACGGTGTTTCTGTATCTCTATTATGTTGGTGCGGCTTCGGAACTTTTAAATATATCGATATATCTCGAAAACTACGCTTCTGATCAAAAAATATCATAGAACGTAAATTGTAGGAAACATTATTCTCTACAAAAAAGGTCTCTTAACATTTTGCCATAGCTCGCTTCGTTTCCGAGATATTTGCGGATTTATCTCAAGGGAAGGGTCCTGATGGACATATTTCGAGATATTTCTTCTTCTTGTTGTTCTTCTTCTGCACAGCTAAACTGGAAGTGGCATTTCCAGCTCGCAATCGTGCAGAGTTATCTCAAAGAAAGGGGCCACGGTGTTTCTGTATCTCTATTATGTTGGTGCGGCTTCGGAACTTTTAAATATCTTGATATATCTCGAGAACTACGCATCTGATCAAAAAATATCATAGAACATAAAAAGTAGGAAACTTAATTCTCTACAAAAAAGGTCTCTTAACATTTTGCCATAGCTCGCTTCGTTTCCGAGATATTTGCAGATTTATCTCAAGGGAAGGGGCCTGACGGACATATTTCGAGATATTTCTTCTTCTTGTTGTTCTTCTTCTGCACAGCTAAGCTGGAAGTGGCATTTGCGGCTCGCACTAGTGCAGAGTTATCTCAAAGAAAGTGGCCACGGTGTTTCTGTATCTCTATTATGTTGGTGCGGCTTCGGAACTTTTAAATATCTCGATGTATCTCGAAAACTACGCTTCTGATCAAAAAATATCATAGAACATAAATTGTAGGAAACATAATTCTCTACAAAAAAGGTCTCTTAACATTTTGCCATAGCTCGCTTCGTTTCCGAGATATTTGCAGATATATCTCAAAGGAAGGGGCCTGACGGACATATTTCGAGATATTTCTTCTTCTTGTTGTTCTTCTTCTGCACAGCTAAGCTGGAAGTGGCATTTGCGGCTCGCACTAGTGCAGAGTTATCTCAAAGAAAGGGGCCACGGTGTTTCTGTATCCCTATTATGTTGGTGCGGCTTCGGAACTTTTAAATATCTCGATATATCTCGAAAACTACGCTTCTGATCAAAAAATATCATAGAACATAAATTGTAGGAAACATAATTCTCTATAAAAAACGTCTCTTAACATTTTGCCATAGCTCGCTTCGTTTCCGAGATATTTGCAGATTCAGCTCAAAGGAACTGGCCTGACGGACATATTTCGAGATATTTCTTCTTCTTGTTGTTCTTCCTCTGCACAGCTAAGCTGGAAGTGCCATTTGCAGCTCGCAATAGTGCAGAGTTATCTCAAAGAAAGGGGCCACGGTGTTTCTGTATCTCTATTATGTTGGTGCGGCTTCGGAACTTTTAAATATCTTGATATATCTCGAGAACTACGCATCTGATCAAAAAATATCATAGAACATAAAAAGTAGGAAACTTAATTCTCTACAAAAAAGGTCTCTTAACATTTTGCCATAGCTCGCTTCGTTTCCGAGATATTTGCAGATTTATCTCAAGGGAAGGGGCCTGACGGACATATTTCGAGATACTTCTTCTTCTTGTTGTTCTTCTTCTGCACAGCTAAGCTGGAAGTGGCATTTGCGGCTCGCACTAGTGCAGAGTTATCTCAAAGAAAGGGGCCACGGTGTTTCTGTATCTTTATTATGTTGGTGCGGCTTCGGAACTTTTAAATATATCGATATATCTCGAGAACTACGCATCTGATCAAAAAATATCATAGAACATAAAAAGTAGGAAACTTAATTCTCTACAAAAAAGGTCTCTTAACATTTTGCCATAGCTCGCTTCGTTTCCGAGATATTTGCAGATTTATCTCAAGGGAAGGGGCCTGACGGACATATTTCGAGATACTTCTTCTTCTTGTTGTTCTTCTTCTGCACAGCTGAGCTGGAAGTGGCATTTGCAGGTCGCAGTAGTGCAGAGTTATCTCAAAGAAAGGGGCCACGGTGTTTCTGTATCTCTATTATGTTGGTGCGGCTTCGGAACTTTTAAATATATCGATATATCTCGAAAACTACGCTTCTGATCAAAAAATATCATAGAACGTAAATTGTAGGAAACATTATTCTCTACAAAAAAGGTCTCTTAACATTTTGCCATAGCTCGCTTCGTTTCCGAGATATTTGCAGATTTATCTCAAGGGAAGGGTCCTGATGGACATATTTCGAGATATTTCTTCTTCTTGTTGTTCTTCTTCTGCACAGCTAAACTGGAAGTGGCATTTCCAGCTCGCAATCGTGCAGAGTTATCTCAAAGAAAGGGGCCACGGTGTTTCTGTATCTCTATTATGTTGGTGCGGCTTCGGAACTTTTAAATATCTTGATATATCTCGAGAACTACGCATCTGATCAAAAAATATCATAGAACATAAAAAGTAGGAAACTTAATTCTCTACAAAAAAGGTCTCTTAACATTTTGCCATAGCTCGCTTCGTTTCCGAGATATTTGCAGATTTATCTCAAGGGAAGGGGCCTGACGGACATATTTCGAGATATTTCTTCTTCTTGTTGTTCTTCTTCTGCACAGCTAAGCTGGAAGTGGCATTTGCGGCTCGCACTAGTGCAGAGTTATCTCAAAGAAAGTGGCCACGGTGTTTCTGTATCTCTATTATGTTGGTGCGGCTTCGGAACTTTTAAATATCTCGATGTATCTCGAAAACTACGCTTCTGATCAAAAAATATCATAGAACATAAATTGTAGGAAACATAATTCTCTACAAAAAAGGTCTCTTAACATTTTGCCATAGCTCGCTTCGTTTCCGAGATATTTGCAGATATATCTCAAAGGAAGGGGCCTGACGGACATATTTCGAGATATTTCTTCTTCTTGTTGTTCTTCTTCTGCACAGCTAAGCTGGAAGTGGCATTTGCGGCTCGCACTAGTGCAGAGTTATCTCAAAGAAAGGGGCCACGGTGTTTCTGTATCCCTATTATGTTGGTGCGGCTTCGGAACTTTTAAATATCTCGATATATCTCGAAAACTACGCTTCTGATCAAAAAATATCATAGAACATAAATTGTAGGAAACATAATTCTCTATAAAAAACGTCTCTTAACATTTTGCCATAGCTCGCTTCGTTTCCGAGATATTTGCAGATTCAGCTCAAAGGAACTGGCCTGACGGACATATTTCGAGATATTTCTTCTTCTTGTTGTTCTTCCTCTGCACAGCTAAGCTGGAAGTGGCATTTGCAGCTCGCAATAGTGCAGAGTTATCTCAAAGAAAGGGGCCACGGTGTTTCTGTATCTCTATTATGTTGGTGCGGCTTCGGAACTTTTAAATATCTTGATATATCTCGAGAACTACGCATCTGATCAAAAAATATCATAGAACATAAAAAGTAGGAAACTTAATTCTCTACAAAAAAGGTCTCTTAACATTTTGCCATAGCTCGCTTTGTTTCCGAGATATTTGCAGATTTATCTCAAGGGAAGGGGCCTGACGGACATATTTCGAGATACTTCTTCTTCTTGTTGTTCTTCTTCTGCACAGCTAAGCTGGAAGTGGCATTTGCGGCTCGCACTAGTGCAGAGTTATCTCAAAGAAAGGGGCCACGGTGTTTCTGTATCTTTATTATGTTGGTGCGGCTTCGGAACTTTTAAATATATCGATATATCTCGAGAACTACGCATCTGATCAAAAAATATCATAGAACATAAAAAGTAGGAAACTTAATTCTCTACAAAAAAGGTCTCTTAACATTTTGCCATAGCTCGCTTCGTTTCCGAGATATTTGCAGATTTATCTCAAGGGAAGGGGCCTGACGGACATATTTCGAGATACTTCTTCTTCTTGTTGTTCTTCTTCTGCACAGCTGAGCTGGAAGTGGCATTTGCAGGTCGCAATAGTGCAGAGTTATCTCAAAGAAAGGGGCCACGGTGTTTCTGTATCTCTATTATGTTGGTGCGGCTTCGGAACTTTTAAATATATCGATATATCTCGAAAACTACGCTTCTGATCAAAAAATATCATAGAACGTAAATTGTAGGAAACATTATTCTCTACAAAAAAGGTCTCTTAACATTTTGCCATAGCTCGCTTCGTTTCCGAGATATTTGCAGATTTATCTCAAGGGAAGGGTCCTGATGGACATATTTCGAGATATTTCTTCTTCTTGTTGTTCTTCTTCTGCACAGCTAAACTGGAAGTGGCATTTCCAGCTCGCAATCGTGCAGAGTTATCTCAAAGAAAGGGGCCACGGTGTTTCTGTATCTCTATTATGTTGGTGCGGCTTCGGAACTTTTAAATATCTCGATGTATCTCGAAAACTACGCTTCTGATCAAAAAATATCATAGAACATAAATTGTAGGAAACATAATTCTCTACAAAAAAGGTCTCTTAACATTTTGCCATAGCTCGCTTCGTTTCCGAGATATTTGCAGATATATCTCAAGGGAAGGGGCCTGACGGACATATTTCGAGATATTTCTTCTTCTTGTTGTTCTTCTTCTGCACAGCTAAGCTGGAAGTGGCATTTGCGGCTCGCACTAGTGCAGAGTTATCTCAAAGAAAGGGGCCACGGTGTTTCTGTATCCCTATTATGTTGGTGCGGCTTCGGAACTTTTAAATATCTCGATATATCTCGAAAACTACGCTTCTGATCAAAAAATATCATAGAACGTAAATTGTAGGAAACATAATTCTCTATAAAAAACGTCTCTTAACATTTTGCCATAGCTCGCTTCGTTTCCGAGATATTTGCAGATTCAGCTCAAAGGAACTGGCCTGACGGACATATTTCGAGATATTTCTTCTTCTTGTTGTTCTTCCTCTGCACAGCTAAGCTGGAAGTGGCATTTGCAGCTCGCAATAGTGCAGAGTTATCTCAAAGAAAGGGGCCACGGTGTTTCTGTATCTCTATTATGTTGGTGCGGCTTCGGAACTTTTAAGTATCTTGATATATCTCGAGAACTACGCATCTGATCAAAAAATATCATAGAACATAAAAAGTAGGAAACTTAATTCTCTACAAAAAAGGTCTCTTAACATTTTGCCATAGCTCGCTTCGTTTCCGAGATATTTGCAGATATATCTCAAGGGAAGGGGCCTGACGGACATATTTCGAGATATTTCTTCTTCTTGTTGTTCTTCTTCTGCACAGCTAAGCTGGAAGTGGCATTTGCGGCTCGCACTAGTGCAGAGTTATCTCAAAGAAAGGGGCCACGGTGTTTCTGTATCCCTATTATGTTGGTGCGGCTTCGGAACTTTTAAATATCTCGATATATCTCGAAAACTACGCTTCTGATCAAAAAATATCATAGAACATAAATTGTAGGAAACATAATTCTCTATAAAAAACGTCTCTTAACATTTTGCCATAGCTCGCTTCGTTTCCGAGATATTTGCAGATTCAGCTCAAAGGAACTGGCCTGACGGACATATTTCGAGATATTTCTTCTTCTTGTTGTTCCTCCTCTGCACAGCTAAGCTGGAAGTGGCATTTGCAGCTCGCAATAGTGCAGAGTTATCTCAAAGAAAGGGGCCACGGTGTTTCTGTATCTCTATTATGTTGGTGCGGCTTCGGAACTTTTAAATATCTTGATATATCTCGAGAACTACGCATCTGATCAAAAAATATCATAGAACATAAAAAGTAGGAAACTTAATTCTCTACAAAAAAGGTCTCTTAACATTTTGCCATAGCTCGCTTCGTTTCCGAGATATTTGCAGATTTATCTCAAGGGAAGGGGCCTGACGGACATATTTCGAGATATTTCTTCTTCTTGTTGTTCTTCTTCTGCACAGCTAAGCTGGAAGTGGCATTTGCGGCTCGCAATAGTGCAGAGTTATCTCAAAGAAAGGGGCCACGGTGTTTCTGTATCTCTATTATGTTGGTGCGGCTTCGGAACTTTTAAATATCTTGATATATCTCGAGAACTACGCATCTGATCAAAAAATATCATAGAACATAAAAAGTAGGAAACTTAATTCTCTACAAAAAAGGTCTCTTAACATTTTGCCATAGCTCGCTTCGTTTCCGAGATATTTGCAGATTTATCTCAAGGGAAGGGGCCTGACGGACATATTTCGAGATATTTCTTCTTGTTGTTGTTCTTCTTCTGCACAGCTAAGCTGGAAGTGGCATTTGCGGCTCGCACTAGTGCAGAGTTATCTCAAAGAAAGGGGCCACGGTGTTTCTGTATCCCTATTATGTTGGTGCGGCTTCGGAACTTTTAAATATCTTGATATATCTCGAGAACTACGCATCTGATCAAAAAATATCATAGAACATAAAAAGTAGGAAACTTAATTCTCTACAAAAAAGGTCTCTTAACATTTTGCCATAGCTCGCTTCGTTTCCGAGATATTTGCAGATTTATCTCAAGGGAAGGGGCCTGACGGACATATTTCGAGATATTTCTTCTTCTTGTTGTTCTTCTTCTGCACAGCTAAGCTGGAAGTGGCATTTGCGGCTCGCACTAGTGCAGAGTTATCTCAAAGAAAGGGGCCACGGTGTTTCTGTATCTTTATTATGTTGGTGCGGCTTCGGAACTTTTAAATATCTCGATATATCTCGAAAACTACGCTTCTGATCAAAAAATATCATAGAACGTAAATTGTAGGAAACATAATTCTCTATAAAAAACGTCTCTTAACATTTTGCCATAGCTCGCTTCGTTTCCGAGATATTTGCAGATTCAGCTCAAAGGAACTGGCCTGACGGACATATTTCGAGATATTTCTTCTTCTTGTTGTTCTTCCTCTGCACAGCTAAGCTGGAAGTGGCATTTGCAGCTCGCAATAGTGCAGAGTTATCTCAAAGAAAGGGGCCACGGTGTTTCTGTATCTCTATTATGTTGGTGCGGCTTCGGAACTTTTAAATATCTTGATATATCTCGAGAACTACGCATCTGATCAAAAAATATCATAGAACATAAAAAGTAGGAAACTTAATTCTGTACAAAAAAGGTCTCTTAACATTTTGCCATAGCTCGCTTCGTTTCCGAGATATTTGCAGATTTATCTCAAGGGAAGGGGCCTGACGGACATATTTCGAGATATTTCTTCTTCTTGTTGTTCTTCTTCTGCACAGCTAAGCTGGAAGTGGCATTTGCGGCTCGCACTAGTGCAGAGTTATCTCAAAGAAAGTGGCCACGGTGTTTCTGTATCTCTATTATGTTGGTGCGGCTTCGGAACTTTTAAATATCTCGATGTATCTCGAAAACTACGCTTCTGATCAAAAAATATCATAGAACATAAATTGTAGGAAACATAATTCTCTACAAAATAGGTCTCTTAACATTTTGCCATAGCTCGCTTCGTTTCCGAGATATTTGCAGATATATCTCAAGGGAAGGGGCCTGACGGACATATTTCGAGATATTTCTTCTTCTTGTTGTTCTTCTTCTGCACAGCTAAGCTGGAAGTGGCATTTGCGGCTCGCACTAGTGCAGAGTTATCTCAAAGAAAGGGGCCACGGTGTTTCTGTATCCCTATTATGTTGGTGCGGCTTCGGAACTTTTAAATATCTCGATATATCTCGAAAACTACGCTTCTGATCAAAAAATATCATAGAACGTAAATTGTAGGAAACATAATTCTCTATAAAAAACGTCTCTTAACATTTTGCCATAGCTCGCTTCGTTTCCGAGATATTTGCAGATTCAGCTCAAAGGAACTGGCCTGACGGACATATTTCGAGATATTTCTTCTTCTTGTTGTTCTTCCTCTGCACAGCTAAGCTGGAAGTGGCATTTGCAGCTCGCAATAGTGCAGAGTTATCTCAAAGAAAGGGGCCACGGTGTTTCTGTATCTCTATTATGTTGGTGCGGCTTCGGAACTTTTAAATATCTTGATATATCTCGAGAACTACGCATCTGATCAAAAAATATCATAGAACATAAAAAGTAGGAAACTTAATTCTCTACAAAAAAGGTCTCTTAACATTTTGCCATAGCTCGCTTCGTTTCCGAGATATTTGCAGATATATCTCAAGGGAAGGGGCCTGACGGACATATTTCGAGATATTTCTTCTTCTTGTTGTTCTTCTTCTGCACAGCTAAGCTGGAAGTGGCATTTGCGGCTCGCACTAGTGCAGAGTTATCTCAAAGAAAGGGGCCACGGTGTTTCCGTATCCCTATTATGTTGGTGCGGCTTCGGAACTTTTAAATATCTCGATATATCTCGAAAACTACGCTTCTGATCAAAAAATATCATAGAACATAAATTGTAGGAAACATAATTCTCTATAAAAAACGTCTCTTAACATTTTGCCATAGCTCGCTTCGTTTCCGAGATATTTGCAGATTCAGCTCAAAGGAACTGGCCTGACGGACATATTTCGAGATATTTCTTCTTCTTGTTGTTCTTCCTCTGCACAGCTAAGCTGGAAGTGGCATTTGCAGCTCGCAATAGTGCAGAGTTATCTCAAAGAAAGGGGCCACGGTGTTTCTGTATCTCTATTATGTTGGTGCGGCTTCGGAACTTTTAAATATCTTGATATATCTCGAGAACTACGCATCTGATCAAAAAATATCATAGAACATAAAAAGTAGGAAACTTAATTCTCTACAAAAAAGGTCTCTTAACATTTTGCCATAGCTCGCTTCGTTTCCGAGATATTTGCAGATTTATCTCAAGGGAAGGGGCCTGACGGACATATTTCGAGATATTTCTTCTTCTTGTTGTTCTTCTTCTGCACAGCTAAGCTGGAAGTGGCATTTGCGGCTCGCAATAGTGCAGAGTTATCTCAAAGAAAGGGGCCACAGTGTTTCTGTATCTCTATTATGTTGGTGCGGCTTCGGAACTTTTAAATATCTTGATATATCTCGAGAACTACGCATCTGATCAAAAAATATCATAGAACATAAAAAGTAGGAAACTTAATTCTCTACAAAAAAGGTCTCTTAACATTTTGCCATAGCTCGCTTCGTTTCCGAGATATTTGCAGATTTATCTCAAGGGAAGGGGCCTGACGGACATATTTCGAGATATTTCTTCTTCTTGTTGTTCTTCTTCTGCACAGCTAAGCTGGAAGTGGCATTTGCGGCTCGCACTAGTGCAGAGTTATCTCAAAGAAAGGGGCCACGGTGTTTCTGTATCCCTATTATGTTGCTGCGGCTTCGGAACTTTTAAATATCTCGATATATCTCGAAAACTACGCTTCTGATCAAAAAATATCATAGAACATAAATTGTAGGAAACATAATTCTCTATAAAAAACGTCTCTTAACATTTTGTCATAGCTCGCTTCGTTTCCGAGATATTTGCAGATTCAGCTCAAAGGAACTGGCCTGACGGACATATTTCGAGATATTTCTTCTTCTTGTTGTTCTTCCTCTGCACAGCTAAGCTGGAAATGGCATTTGCAGCTCGCAATAGTGCAGAGTTATCTCAAAGAAAGGGGCCACGGTGTTTCTGTATCTCTATTATGTTGGTGCGGCTTCGGAACTTTTAAATATCTTGATATATCTCGAGAACTACGCATCTGATCAAAAAATATCATAGAACATAAAAAGTAGGAAACTTAATTCTGTACAAAAAAGGTCTCTTAACATTTTGCCATAGCTCGCTTCGTTTCCGAGATATTTGCAGATTTATCTCAAGGGAAGGGGCCTGACGGACATATTTCGAGATATTTCTTCTTCTTGTTGTTCTTCTTCTGCACAGCTAAGCTGGAAGTGGCATTTGCGGCTCGCACTAGTGCAGAGTTATCTCAAAGAAAGTGGCCACGGTGTTTCTGTATCTCTATTATGTTGGTGCGGCTTGGGAACTTTTAAATATCTCGATGTATCTCGAAAACTACGCTTCTGATCAAAAAATATCATAGAACATAAATTGTAGGAAACATAATTCTCTAGAAAAAAGGTCTCTTAACATTTTGCCATAGCTCGCTTCGTTTCGGAGATATTTGCAGATATATCTCAAGGGAAGGGGCCTGACGGACATATTTCGAGATATTTCTTCTTCTTGTTGTTCTTCTTCTGCACAGCTAAGCTGGAAGTGGCATTTGCGGCTCGCACTAGTGCAGAGTTATCTCAAAGAAAGGGGCCACGGGGTTTCTGTATCCCTATTATGTTGGTGCGGCTTCGGAACTTTTAAATATCTCGATATATCTCGAAAACTACGCTTCTGATCAAAAAATATCATAGAACGTAAATTGTAGGAAACATAATTCTCTATAAAAAACGTCTCTTAACATTTTGCCATAGCTCGCTTCGTTTCCGAGATATTTGCAGATTCAGCTCAAAGGAACTGGCCTGACGGACATATTTCGAGATATTTCTTCTTCTTGTTGTTCTTCCTCTGCACAGCTAAGCTGGAAGTGGCATTTGCAGCTCGCAATAGTGCAGAGTTATCTCAAAGAAAGGGGCCACGGTGTTTCTGTATCTCTATTATGTTGGTGCGGCTTCGGAACTTTTAAATATCTTGATATATCTCGAGAACTACGCATCTGATCAAAAAATATCATAGAACATAAAAAGTAGGAAACTTAATTCTCTACAAAAAAGGTCTCTTAACATTTTGCCATAGCTCGCTTCGTTTCCGAGATATTTGCAGATATATCTCAAGGGAAGGGGCCTGACGGACATATTTCGAGATATTTCTTCTTCTTGTTGTTCTTCTTCTGCACAGCTAAGCTGGAAGTGGCATTTGCGGCTCGCACTAGTGCAGAGTTATCTCAAAGAAAGGGGCCACGGTGTTTCTGTATCCCTATTATGTTGGTGCGGCTTCGGAACTTTTAAATATCTCGATATATCTCGAAAACTACGCTTCTGATCAAAAAATATCATAGAACATAAATTGTAGGAAACATAATTCTCTATAAAAAACGTCTCTTAACATTTTGCCATAGCTCGCTTCGTTTCCGAGATATTTGCAGATTCAGCTCAAAGGAACTGGCCTGACGGACATATTTCGAGATATTTCTTCTTCTTGTTGTTCTTCCTCTGCACAGCTAAGCTGGAAGTGGCATTTGCAGCTCGCAATAGTGCAGAGTTATCTCAAAGAAAGGGGCCACGGTGTTTCTGTATCTCTATTATGTTGGTGCGGCTTCGGAACTTTTAAATATCTTGATATATCTCGAGAACTACGCATCTGATCAAAAAATATCATAGAACATAAAAAGTAGGAAACTTAATTCTCTACAAAAAAGGTCTCTTAACATTTTGCCATAGCTCGCTTCGTTTCCGAGATATTTGCAGATTTATCTCAAGGGAAGGGGCCTGACGGACATATTTCGAGATATTTCTTCTTCTTGTTGTTCTTCTTCTGCACAGCTAAGCTGGAAGTGGCATTTGCGGCTCGCACTAGTGCAGAGTTATCTCAAAGAAAGGGGCCACGGTGTTTCTGTATCTCTATTATGTTGGTGCGGCTTCGGAACTTTTAAATATCTCGATGTATCTCGAAAACTACGCTTCTGATCAAAAAATATCATAGAACATAAATTGTAGGAAACATAATTCTCTATAAAAAACGTCTCTTAACATTTTGCCATAGCTCGCTTCGTTTCCGAGATATTTGCAGATTCAGCTCAAAGGAACTGGCCTGACGGACATATTTCGAGATATTTCTTCTTCTTGTTGTTCTTCCTCTGCACAGCTAAGCTGGAAGTGGCATTTGCAGCTCGCAATAGTGCAGAGTTATCTCAAAGAAAGGGGCCACGGTGTTTCTGTATCTCTATTATGTTGGTGCGGCTTCGGAACTTTTAAATATCTTGATATATCTCGAGAACTACGCATCTGATCAAAAAATATCATAGAACATAAAAAGTAGGAAACTTAATTCTCTACAAAAAAGGTCTCTTAACATTTTGCCATAGCTCGCTTCGTTTCCGAGATATTTGCAGATTTATCTCAAGGGAAGGGGCCTGACGGACATATTTCGAGATATTTCTTCTTCTTGTTGTTCTTCTTCTGCACAGCTAAGCTGGAAGTGGCATTTGCGGCTCGCAATAGTGCAGAGTTATCTCAAAGAAAGGGGCCACGGTGTTTCTGTATCTCTATTATGTTGGTGCGGCTTCGGAACTTTTAAATATCTTGATATATCTCGAGAACTACGCATCTGATCAAAAAATATCATAGAACATAAAAAGTAGGAAACTTAATTCTCTACAAAAAAGGTCTCTTAACATTTTGCCATAGCTCGCTTCGTTTCCGAGATATTTGCAGATTTATCTCAAGGGAAGGGGCCTGACGGACATATTTCGAGATATTTCTTCTTCTTGTTGTTCTTCTTCTGCACAGCTAAGCTGGAAGTGGCATTTGCGGCTCGCACTAGTGCAGAGTTATCTCAAAGAAAGGAGCCACGGTGTTTCTGTATCCCTATTATGTTGCTGCGGCTTCGGAACTTTTAAATATCTCGATATATCTCGAAAACTACGCTTCTGATCAAAAAATATCATAGAACATAAATTGTAGGAAACATAATTCTCTATAAAAAACGTCTCTTAACATTTTGTCATAGCTCGCTTCGTTTCCGAGATATTTGCAGATTCAGCTCAAAGGAACTGGCCTGACGGACATATTTCGAGATATTTCTTCTTCTTGTTGTTCTTCCTCTGCACAGCTAAGCTGGAAGTGGCATTTGCAGCTCGCAATAGTGCAGAGTTATCTCAAAGAAAGGGGCCACGGTGTTTCTGTATCTCTATTATGTTGGTGCGGCTTCGGAACTTTTAAATATCTTGATATATCTCGAGAACTACGCATCTGATCAAAAAATATCATAGAACATAGAAAGTAGGAAACTTAATTCTCTACAAAAAAGGTCTCTTAACATTTTGTCATAGCTCGCTTCGTTTCCGAGATATTTGCAGATTTATCTCAAGGGAAGGGGCCTGACGGACATATTTCGAGATATTTCTTCTTCTTGTTGTTCTTCTTCTGCACAGCTAAGCTGGAAGTGGCATTTGCGGCTCGCACTAGTGCAGAGTTATCTCAAAGAAAGGGGCCACGGTGTTTCTGTATCTCTATTATGTTGGTGCGGCTTCGGAACTTTTAAATATCTCGATGTATCTCGAAAACTACGCTTCTGATCAAAAAATATCATAGAACATAAATTGTAGGAAACATAATTCTCTACAAAAAAGGTCTCTTAACATTTTGCCATAGCTCGCTTGGTTTCCGAGATATTTGCAGATATATCTCAAGGGAAGGGGCCTGACGGACATATTTCGAGATATTTCTTCTTCTTGTTGTTCTTCTTCTGCACAGCTAAGCTGGAAGTGGCATTTACAGCTCGCAATAGTGCAGAGTTATCTCAAAGAAAGGGGCCACGGTGTTTCTGTATCTCTATTATGTTGGTGCGGCTTCGGAACTTTTAAATATCTTGATATATCTCGAGAACTACGCATCTGATCAAAAAATATCATAGAACATAAAAAGTAGGAAACTTAATTCTCTACAAAAAAGGTCTCTTAACATTTTGCCATAGCTCGCTTCGTTTCCGAGATATTTGCAGATTTATCTCAAGGGAAGGGGCCTGACGGACATATTTCGAGATACTTCTTCTTCTTGTTGTTCTTCTTCTGCACAGCTGAGCTGGAAGTGGCATTTGCAGGTCGCAATAGTGCAGAGTTATCTCAAAGAAAGGGGCCACGGTGTTTCTGTATCTCTATTATGTTGGTGCGGCTTCGGAACTTTTAAATATATCGATATATCTCGAAAACTACGCTTCTGATCAAAAAATATCATAGAACGTAAATTGTAGGAAACATTATTCTCTACAAAAAAGGTCTCTTAACATTTTGCCATAGCTCGCTTCATTTCCGAGATATTTGCAGATTTATCTCAAGGGAAGGGTCCTGATGGACATATTTCGAGATATTTCTTCTTCTTGTTGTTCTTCTTCTGCACAGCTAAACTGGAAGTGGCATTTCCAGCTCGCAATCGTGCAGAGTTATCTCAAAGAAAGGGGCCACGGTGTTTCTGTATCTCTATTATGTTGGTGCGGCTTCGGAACTTTTAAATATCTTGATATATCTCGAGAACTACGCATCTGATCAAAAAATATCGTAGAACATTAAAAGTAGGAAACTTAATTCTCTACAAAAAAGGTCTCTTAACATTTTGCCATACCTCGCTTCGTTTCCGAGATATTTGCATATTTATCTCAAGGGAAGGGGCCTGACGGACATATTTCGAGATATTTCTTCTTCTTGTTGTTCTTCTTCTGCACAGCTAAGCTGGAAGTGGCATTTGCGGCTCGCACTAGTGCAGAGTTATCTCAAAGAAAGGGGCCACGGTGTTTCTGTATCTCTATTATGTTGGTGCGGCTTCGGAACTTTTAAATATCTCGATATATCTCGAAAACTACGCTTCTGATCAAAAAATATCATAGAACCTAAATTGTAGGAAACATAATTCTCTACAAAAAAGGTCTCTTAACATTTTGCCATAGCTCGCTTCGTTTCCGAGATATTTGCAGATATATCTCAAGGGAAGGGGCCTGACGGACATATTTCGAGATATTTCTTCTTCTTGTTGTTCTTCTTCTGCACAGCTAAACTGGAAGTGGCATTTCCAGCTCGCAATCGTGCAGAGTTATCTCAAAGAAAGGGGCCACGGTGTTTCTGTATCTCTATTATGTTGGTGCGGCTTCGGAACTTTTAAATATCTTGATATATCTCGAGAACTACGCATCTGATCAAAAAATATCATAGAACATAAAAAGTAGGAAACTTAATTCTCTACAAAAAAGGTCTCTTAACATTTTGCCATACCTCGCTTCCTTTCCGAGATATTTGCATATTTATCTCAAGGGAAGGGGCCTCACGGACATATTTCGAGATATTTCTTCTTCTTGTTGTTCTTCTTCTGCACAGCTAAGCTGGAAGTGGCATTTGCGGCTCGCACTAGTGCAGAGTTATCTCAAAGAAAGGGGCCACGGTGTTTCTGTATCTCTATTATGTTGGTGCGGCTTCGGAACTTTTAAATATCTCGATATATCTCGAAAACTACGCTTCTGATCAAAAAATATCATAGAACCTAAATTGTAGGAAACATAATTCTCTACAAAAAAGGTCTCTTAACATTTTGCCATAGCTCGCTTCGTTTCCGAGATATTTGCAGATATATCTCAAGGGAAGGGGCCTGACGGACATATTTCGAGATATTTCTTCTTCTTGTTGTTCTTCTTCTGCACAGCTAAACTGGAAGTGGCATTTCCAGCTCGCAATCGTGCAGAGTTATCTCAAAGAAAGGGGCCACGGTGTTTCTGTATCTCTATTATGTTGGTGCGGCTTCGGAACTTTTAAATATCTTGATATATCTCGAGAACTACGCATCTGATCAAAAAATATCATAGAACATAAAAAGTAGGAAACTTAATTCTCTACAAAAAAGGTCTCTTAACATTTTGCCATACCTCGCTTCGTTTCCGAGATATTTGCATATTTATCTCAAGGGAAGGGGCCTCACGGACATATTTCGAGATATTTCTTCTTCTTGTTGTTCTTCTTCTGCACAGCTAAGCTGGAAGTGGCATTTGCGGCTCGCACTAGTGCAGAGTTATCTCAAAGAAAGGGGCCACGGTGTTTCTGTATCTCTATTATGTTGGTGCGGCTTCGGAACTTTTAAATATCTCGATATATCTCGAAAACTACGCTTCTGATCAAAAAATATCATAGAACCTAAATTGTAGGAAACATAATTCTCTACAAAAAAGGTCTCTTAACATTTTGCCATAGCTCGCTTGGTTTCCGAGATATTTGCAGATATATCTCAAGGGAAGGGGCCTGACGGACATATTTCGAGATATTTCTTCTTCTTGTTGTTCTTCTTCTGCACAGCTAAGCTGGAAGTGGCATTTGCAGCTCGCAATAGTGCAGAGTTATCTCAAAGAAAGGGGCCACGGTGTTTCTGTATCTCTATTATGTTGGTGCGGCTTCGGAACTTTTAAATATCTTGATATATCTCGAGAACTACGCATCTGATCAAAAAATATCATAGAACATAAAAAGTAGGAAACTTAATTCTCTACAAAAAAGGTCTCTTAACATTTTGCCATAGCTCGCTTCGTTTCCGAGATATTTGCAGATTTATCTCAAGGGAAGGGGCCTAACGGACATATTTCGAGATATTTCTTCTTCTTGTTGTTCTTCTTCTGCACAGCTAAACTGGAAGTGGCATTTCCAGCTCGCAATAGTGCAGAGTTATCTCAAAGAAAGGGGCCACGGTGTTTCTGTATCTCTATTATGTTGGTGCGGCTTCGGAACTTTTAAATATCTTGATATATCTCGAGAACTACGCATCTGATCAAAAAATATCATAGAACATAAAAAGTAGGAAACTTAATTCTCTACAAAAAAGGTCTCTTAACATTTTGCCATAGCTCGCTTCGTTTCCGAGATATTTGCAGATTTATCTCAAGGGAAGGGGCCTGACGGTCATATTTCGAGATATTTCTTCTTCTTGTTGTTCTTCTTCTGCACAGCTAAGCTGGAAGTGGCATTTGCGGCTCGCACTAGTGCACAGTTATCTCAAAGAAAGGGGCCACGGTGTTTCTGTATCTTTATTATGTTGGTGCGGCTTCGGAACTTTTAAATATCTCGATGTATCTCGAAAACTACGCTTCTGATCAAAAAATATCATAGAACATGAATTGTAGGAAACATAATTCTCTACAAAAAAGGTCTCTCAACATTTTGCCATAGCTCGCTTCGTTTCCGAGATATTTGCTGATATATCTCAAGGGAAGGGGCCTGACGGACATATTTCGAGATATTTATTCTTCTTGTTGTTCTTCTTCTGCACAGCTAAGCTGGAAGTGGCATTTCCAGATCGCAATAGTGCAGAGTTATCTCAAAGAAAGGGGCCACGGTGTTTCTGTGTCTCTATTATGTTGGTGCGGCTTCGGAACTTTTAAATATCTTGATATATCTCGAGAACTACCCATCTGATCAAAAAATATCATAGAACATCAAAAGTAGGAAACTTAATTCTGTACAAAAAAAGTCTCTTAAGATTTTGCCATAGCTCTCTTCGTTTCCGAGATATTTGCAGATTTATCTCAAGGGAAGGGGCCTGACGGACATATTTCGAGATATTTCTTCTTCTTGTTGTTCTTCTGCACAGCTAAGCTGGAAGTGGCATTTGCAGCTCGCAATAGTGCATAGTTATCTGAAAGAAAGGGGCCACGGTGTTTCCGTATCTCTATTATGTTGGTGCGGCTTCGGAACTTTTAAATATCTTGATATATCTCGAGAACTACGCATCTGATCAAAAAATATCATAGAACATAAAAAGTAGGAAACTTAATTCTCTACAAAAGAGGTCTCTTAACATTTTGCCATAGCTCGCTTCGTTTCCGAGATATTTGCAGATTTATCTCACGGGAAGGGGCCTAACGGACATATTTCGAGATATTTCTTCTTCTTGTTGTTCTTCTTCTGCACAGCTAAACTGGAAGTGGCATTTCCAGCTCGCAATAGTGCAGAGTTATCTCAAAGAAAGGGGCCACGGTGTTTCTGTATCCCTATTATGTTGGTGCGGCTTCGGAACTTTTAAATATCTCGATATATCTCGAAAACTACGCTTCTGATCAAAAAATATCATAGAACATAAATTGTAGGAAACATAATTCTCTACAAAAAACGTCTCTTAACATTTTGCCATAGCTCGCTTCGTTTCCGAGATATTTGCAGATTCAGCTCAAAGGAACTGGCCTGACGGACATATTTCGAGATATTTCTTCTTCTTGTTGTTCTTCCTCTGCACAGCTAAGCTGGAAGTGGCATTTGCAGCTCGCAATAGTGCAGAGTTATCTCAAAGAAAGGGGCCACGGTGTTTCTGTATCTCTATTATGTTGGTGCGGCTTCGGAACTTTTAAATATCTTGATATATCTCGAGAACTACGCATCTGATCAAAAAATATCATAGAACATAAAAAGTAGGAAACTTAATTCTCTACAAAAAAGGTCTCTTAACATTTTGCCATAGCTCGCTTCGTTTCCGAGATATTTGCAGATTTATCTCAAGGGAAGGGGCCTGACGGACATATTTCGAGATATTTCTTCTTCTTGTTGTTCTTCTTCTGCACAGCTAAGCTGGAAGTGGCATTTGCGGCTAGCACTAGTGCAGAGTTATCTCAAAGAAAGGGGCCACGGTGTTTCTGTATCTCTATTATGTTGGTGCGGCTTCGGAACTTTTAAATATCTCGATATATCTCGAAAACTACGCTTCTGATCAAAAAATATCATAGAACATAAATTGTAGGAAACAGAATTCTCTACAAAAAAGGTCTCTTAACATTTTGCCATAGCTCGCTTCGTTTCCGAGATATTTGCAGATATATCTCAAGGGAAGGGGCCTGACGGACATATTTCGAGATATTTCTTCTTCTTGTTGTTCTTCTTCTGCACAGCTAAGCTGGAAGTGGCATTTGCGGCTCGCACTAGTGCACAGTTATCTCAAAGAAAGCGGCCACGGTGTTTCTGTACCTTTATTATGTTGGTGCGGCTTCGGAACTTTTAAATATCTCGATATATCTCGAAAACTACGCTTCTGATCAAAAAATATCATAGAACATAAATTGTAGGAAACATAATTCTCTACAAAAAACGTCTCTTAACATTTTGCCATAGCTCGCTTCGTTTCCGAGATATTTGCAGATTCAGCTCAAAGGAACTGGCCTGACGGACATATTTCGAGATATTTCTTCTTCTTGTTGTTCTTCCTCTGCACAGCTAAGCTGGAAGTGGCATTTGCAGCTCGCAATAGTGCAGAGTTATCTCAAAGAAAGGGGCCACGGTGTTTCTGTATCTCTATTATGTTGGTGCGGCTTCGGAACTTTTAAATATCTTGATATATCTCGAGAACTACGGGTCTGATCAAAAAATATTATAGAACATAAAAAGTAGGAAACATAATTCTCTACAAAAAAGGTCTCTTAACATTTTGCCATAGCTCGCTTCGTTTCCGAGATATTTGCAGATTTATCTCAAGGGAAGGGGCCTGACGGACATATTTCGAGATATTTCTTCTTCTTGTTGTTCTTCTTCTGCACAGCTAAGCTGGAAGTGGCATTTGCGGCTCGCACTAGTGCAGAGTTATCTCAAAGAAAGGGGCCACGGTGTTTCTGTATCTCTATTATGTTGGTGCGGCTTCGGAACTTTTAAATATCTTGATATATCTCGAGAACTACGCATCTGATCAAAAAATATGATAGAACATGAAAAGTAGGAAACTTAATTCTCTACAAAAAAGGTCTCTTAACATTTTGCCATAGCTCTCTTCGTTTCCGAGATATTTGCAGATTTATCTCAAGGGAAGGGGCCTGACGGACATATTTCGAGATATTTCTTCTTCTTGTTGTTCTCCTTCTGCACAGCTAAGCTGGAAGTGACATTTGCAGCTCGCAATAGTGCAGAGTTATCTCAAAGAAAGGGGCCACGGTGTTTCTGTATCTCTATTATGTTGGTGCGGCTTCGGAACTTTTAAATATCTTGATATATCTCGAGAACTACGCGTCTCATCAAAAAATATCATAGAACATAAAAAGTAGGAAACTTAATTCTCTACAAAAAAGGTCTCTTAACATTTTGCCATAGCTCGCTTCGTTTCCGAGATATTTGCATATTTATCTCAAGGGAAGGGGCCTGACGGACATATTTCGAGATATTTCTTCTTCTTGTTGTTCTTCTTCTGCACAGCTAAGCTGGAAGTGGCATTTGCGGCTCGCACTAGTGCAGAGTTATCTCAAAGAAAGGGGCCACGGTGTTTCTGTATCTCTATTATGTTGGTGCGGCTTCGGAACTTTTAAATATCTCGATATATCTCGAGAACTACGCATCTGATCAAAAAATATCATAGAAGATAAAAAGTAGGAAACTTAATTCTCTACAAAAAAGGTCTCTTAACATTTTGCCATAGCTCGCTTCGTTTCCGAGATATTTGCATATTTATCTCAAGGGAAGGGGCCTGACGGACATATTTCGAGATATTTCTTCTTCTTGTTGTTCTTCTTCTGCACAGCTAAGCTGGAAGTGGCATTTGCGGCTCGCACTAGTGCAGAGTTATCTCAAAGAAAGGGGCCACGGTGTTTCTGTATCTCTATTATGTTGGTGCGGCTTCGGAACTTTTAAATATCTCGATATATCTCGAAAACTACGCTTCTGATCAAAAAATATCATAGAACATAAATTGTAGGAAACATAATTCTCTACAAAAAAGGTCTCTTAACATTTTGCCATAGCTCGCTTCGTTTCCGAGATATTTGCAGATATATCTCAAGGGAAGGGGCCTGACGGACATATTTCGAGATATTCCTTCTTCTTGTTGTTCTTCCTCTACACAGCTAAGCTGGAAGTGGCATTTGCAGCTCGCAATAGTGCAGAGTTATCTCAAAGAAAGGGGCCACGGTGTTTCTGTATCTCTATTATGTTGGTGCGGCTTCGGAACTTTTAAATATCTTGATATATCTCGAGAACTACGCGTCTCATCAAAAAATATCATAGAACATAAAAAGTAGGAAACTTAATTCTCTACAAAAAAGGTCTCTTAACATTTTGCCATAGCTCGCTTCGTTTCCGAGATATTTGCATATTTATCTCAAGGGAAGGGGCCTGACGGACATATTTCGAGATATTTCTTCTTCTTGTTGTTCTTCTTCTGCACAGCTAAGCTGGAAGTGGCATTTGCGGCTCGCACTAGTGCAGAGTTATCTCAAAGAAAGGGGCCACGGTGTTTCTGTATCTCTATTATGTTGGTGCGGCTTCGGAACTTTTAAATATCTCGATATATCTCGAGAACTACGCATCTGATCAAAAAATATCATAGAAGATAAAAAGTAGGAAACTTAATTCTCTACAAAAAAGGTCTCTTAACATTTTGCCATAGCTCGCTTCGTTTCCGAGATATTTGCATATTTATCTCAAGGGAAGGGGCCTGACGGACATATTTCGAGATATTTCTTCTTCTTGTTGTTCTTCTTCTGCACAGCTAAGCTGGAAGTGGCATTTGCGGCTCGCACTAGTGCAGAGTTATCTCAAAGAAAGGGGCCACGGTGTTTCTGTATCTCTATTATGTTGGTGCGGCTTCGGAACTTTTAAATATCTCGATATATCTCGAAAACTACGCTTCTGATCAAAAAATATCATAGAACATAAATTGTAGGAAACATAATTCTCTACAAAAAAGGTCTCTTAACATTTTGCCATAGCTCGCTTCGTTTCCGAGATATTTGCAGATATATCTCAAGGGAAGGGGCCTGACGGACATATTTCGAGATATTCCTTCTTCTTGTTGTTCTTCCTCTACACAGCTAAGCTGGAAGTGGCATTTGCAGCTCGCAATAGTGCAGAGTTATCTCAAAGAAAGGGGCCACGGTGTTTCTGTATCTCTATTATGTTGGTGCGGCTTCGGAACTTTTAAATATCTTGATATATCTCGAGAACTACGCATCTGATCAAAAAATATCATAGAACATAGAAGGTAGGAAACTTAATTCTCTACAAAAAAGGTCTCTTAACATTTTGCCATAGCTCGCTTCGTTTCCGAGATATTTGCATATTTATCTCAAGGGAAGGGGCCTGACGGACATATTTCGAGATATTTCTTCTTCTTGTTGTTCTTCTTCTGCACAGCTAAGCTGGAAGTGGCATTTGCAGCTCGCAATAGTGCAGAGTTATCTCAAAGAAAGGGGCCACGGTGTTTCTGTATCTCTATTATGTTGGTGCGGCTTCGGAACTTTTAAATATCTTGATATATCTCGAGAACTACGCGTCTGATCAAAAAATATCATAGAACATAAAAAGTAGGAAACTTAATTCTCTACCACAACGGTCTCTTAACATTTTGCCACAGCTCGCTTCGTTTCCGAGATATTTGCATATTTATCTCAAGGGAAGGGGCCTGACGGACATATTTCGAGATATTTCTTCTTCTTGTTGTTCTTCTTCTGCACAGCTAAGCTGGAAGTGGCATTTGCGGCTCGCACTAGTGCAGAGTTATCTCAAAGAAAGGGGCCACGGTGTTTCTGTATCTCTATTATGTTGGTGCGGCTTCGGAACTTTTAAATATCTCGATATATCTCGAAAACTACGCTTCTGATCAAAAAATATCATAGAACATAAATTGTAGGAAACATAATTCTCTACAAAAAAGGTCTCTTAACATTTTGCCATAGCTCGCTTCGTTTCCGAGATATTTGCAGATTCATCTCAAGGGAAGGGGTCAGACGGACATATTTCGAGATATTTCTTCTTCTTGTTGTTCTTCTTCTGCACAGCTAAGCTCGAAGTGGCATTTGCAGCTCGCAATAGTGCAGAGTTATCTCAAAGAAAGAGGCCACGGTGTTTCTGTACCTCTATTATGTTGGTGCAGCTTCGGAACTTTTAAATATCTTGATATATCTCGAGAACTACGCATCTGATCAAAAAATATCATCGAACATAAAAAGTAGGAAACTTAATTCTCTACAAAAAAGGTCTCTTAACATTTTGCCATAGCTCGCTTCGTTTCCGAGATATTTGCAGATTCAGCTCAAAGGAACTGGCCTGACGGACATATTTCGAGATATTTCTTCTTCTTGTTGTTCTTCCTCTGCACAGCTAAGCTGGAAGTGGCATTTGCAGCTCGCAATATTGCAGAGTTATCTCACAGAAAGGGGCCACGGTGTTTCTGTATCTCTATTATGTTGGTGCGGCTTCGGAACTTTTAAATATCTTGATATATCTCGAGAACTAAGCATCTGATCAAAAAATATCATAGAACATAAAAAGTAGGAAACTTAATTCTCTACAAAAAAGGTCTCTTAACATTTTGCCATAGCTCGCTTCGTTTCCGAGATATTTGCAGATATATCTCAAGGGAAGGGGCCTGACGGACATATTTCGAGATATTCCTTCTTCTTGTTGTTCTTCCTCTACACAGCTAAGCTGGAAGTGGCATTTGCAGCTCGCAATAGTGCAGAGTTATCTCAAAGAAAGGGGCCACGGTGTTTCTGTATCTCTATTATGTTGGTGCGGCTTCGGAACTTTTAAATATCTTGATATATCTCGAGAACTACGCATCTGATCAAAAAATATCATAGAACATAAAAGGTAGGAAACTTAATTCTCTACAAAAAAGGTCTCTTAACATGTTGCCATAGCTCGCTTCGTTTCCGAGATATTTGCATATTTATCTCAAGGGAAGGGGCCTGACGGACATATTTCGAGATATTTCTTCTTCTTGTTGTTCTTCTTCTGCACAGCTAAGCTGGAAGTGGCATTTGCAGCTCGCAATAGTGCAGAGTTATCTCAAAGAAAGGGGCCACGGTGTTTCTGTATCTCTATTATGTTGGTGCGGCTTCGGAACTTTTAAATATCTTGATATATCTCGAGAACTACGCGTCTGATCAAAAAATATCATAGAACATAAAAAGTAGGAAACTTAATTCTCTACCACAACGGTCTCTTAACATTTTGCCACAGCTCGCTTCGTTTCCGAGATATTTGCATATTTATCTCAAGGGAAGGGGCCTGACGGACATATTTCGAGATATTTCTTCTTCTTGTTGTTCTTCTTCTGCACAGCTAAGCTGGAAGTGGCATTTGCGGCTCGCACTAGTGCAGAGTTATCTCAAAGAGAGGGGCCACGGTGTTTCTGTATCTCTATTATGTTGGTGCGGCTTCGGAACTTTTAAATATCTCGATATATCTCGAAAACTACGCTTCTGATCAAAAAATATCAAAGAACATAAATTGTAGGAAACATAATTCTCTACAAAAAAGGTCTCTTAACATTTTGCCATAGCTCGCTACGTTTCCGAGATATTTGCATATTTATCTCAAGGGAAGGGGCCTGACGGACATATTTCGAGATATTTCTTCTTCTTGTTGTTCTTCTTCTGCACAGCTAAGCTGGAAGTGACATTTGCGGCTCGCACTAGTGCAGAGTTATCTCAAAGAAAGGGGCCACGGTGTTTCTGTATCTCTATTATGTTGGTGCGGCTTCGGAACTTTTAAATATCTCGATATATCTCGAAAACTACGCTTCTGATCAAAAAATATCATAGAACGTAAAAAGTAGGAAACTTAATTCTCTACAAAAAAGGTCTCTTAACATTTTGCCATACCTCGCTTCGTTTCCGAGATATTTGCAGATTCAGCTCAAAGGAACTGGCCTGACGGACATATTTCGAGATATTTCTTCTTCTTGTTGTTCTTCCTCTGCACAGCTAAGCTGGAAGTGGCATTTGCAGCTCGCAATATTGCAGAGTTATCTCACAGAAAGGGGCCACGGTGTTTCTGTATCTCTATTATGTTGGTGCGGCTTCGGAACTTTTAAATATCTTGATATATCTCGAGAACTAAGCATCTGATCAAAAAATATCATAGAACATAAAAAGTAGGAAACTTAATTCTCTACAAAAAAGGTCTCTTAACATTTTGCCATAGCTCGCTTCGTTTCCGAGATATTTGCATATTTATCTCAAGGGAAGGGGCCTGACGGACATATTTCGAGATATTTCTTCTTCTTGTTGTTCTTCCTCTGCACAGCTAAGCTGGAAGTGGCATTTGCGGCTCGCACTAGTGCAGAGTTATCTCAAAGAAAGGGGCCACGGTGTTTCTGTATCTCTATTATGTTGGTGCGGCTTCGGAACTTTTAAATATCTCGATATATCTCCAAAACTACGCTTCTGATCAAAAAATATCATAGAACATAAATTGTAGGAAACATAATTCTCTACAAAAAAGGTCTCTTAACATTTTGCCATAGCTCGCTTCGTTTCCGAGATATTTGCAGATTTATCTCAAGGGAAGGGGCCTAACGGACATATTTCGAGATATTTCTTCTTCTTGTTGTTCTTCTTCTGCACAGCTAAACTGGAAGTGGCATTTCCAGCTCGCAATAGTGCAGAGTTATCTCAAAGAAAGGGGCCACGGTGTTTCTGTATCTCTATTATGTTGGTGCGGCTTCGGAACTTTTAAATATCTTGATATATCTCGAGAACTACGCATCTGATCAAAAAATATCATAGAACATAAAAAGTAGGAAACTTAATTCTCTACAAAAAAGGTCTCTTAACATTTTGCCATAGCTCGCTTCGTTTCCGAGATATTTGCAGATTTATCTCAAGGGAAGGGGCCTGACGGACATATTTCGAGATATTTCTTCTTCTTGTTGTTCTTCTTCTGCACAGCTAAGCTGGAAGTGGCATTTGCGGCTCGCACTAGTGCAGAGTTATCTCAAAGAAAGGGGCCACGGTGTTTCTGTATCTCTATTATGTTGGTGCGGCTTCGGAACTTTTAAATATCTTGATATATCTCGAGAACTACGCATCTGATCAAAAAATATCATAGAACATAAAAAGTAGGAAACGTAATTCTCTACAAAAAAGGTCTCTCAACATTTTGCCATAGCTCGCTTCGTTTCCGAGATATTTGCATATTTATCTCAAGGGAAGGGGCCTGACGGACATGTTTCGAGATATTTCTTCTTCTTGTTGTTCTTCTTCTGCACAGCTAAGCTGGAAGTGGCATTTGCGGCTCGCACTAGTGCAGAGTTATCTCAAAGAAAGGGGCCACGGTGTTTCTGTATCTCTATTATGTTGGTGCGGCTTCGGAACTTTTAAATATCTTGATATATCTCGAGAACTACACATCTGATCAAAAAATATCATAGAACATAAAAAGTAGGAAACTTAATTCTCTACAAAAAAGGTCTCTTAACATTTTGCCATAGCTCGCTTCGTTTCCGAGATATTTGCATATTTATCTCAAGGGAAGGGGCCGGACGGACATATTTCGAGATATTTCTTCTTCTTGTTGTTCTTCTTCTGCACAGCTAAGCTGGAAGTGGCATTTGCGGCTCGCACTAGTGCAGAGTTATCTCAAAGAAAGGGGCCACGGTGTTTCTGTATCTCTATTATGTTGGTGCGGCTTCGGAACTTTTAAATATCTCGATATATCTCGAAAACTACGGTTCTGATCAAAAAATATCATAGAACATAAATTGTAGGAAACATAATTCTCTACAAAAAAGGTCTCTTAACATTTTGCCATAGCTCGCTTCGTTTCCGAGATATTTGCAGATTTATCTCAAGGGAAGGGGCCTAACGGACATATTTCGAGATATTTCTTCTTCTTGTTGTTCTTCTTCTGCACAGCTAAACTGGAAGTGGCATTTGAAGCTCGCAATAGTGCAGAGTTATCTCAAAGAAAGGGGCCACTGTGTTCTGTATCTCTATTATGTTGGTGCGGCTTCGGAACTTTTAAATATCTTGATATATCTCGAGAACTACGCATCTGATCAAAAAATATCATAGAACATAAAAAGTAGGAAACTTAATTCTCTACAAAAAAGGTCTCTTAACATTTTGCCATAGCTCGCTTCGTTTCCGAGATATTTGCATATTTATCTCAAGGGAAGGGGCCGGACGGACATATTTCGAGATATTTCTTCTTCTTGTTGTTCTTCTTCTGCACAGCTAAGCTGGAAGTGGCATTTGCGGCTCGCACTAGTGCAGAGTTATCTCAAAGAAAGGGGCCACGGTGTTTCTGTATCTCTATTATGTTGGTGCGGCTTCGGAACTTTTAAATATCTCGATATATCTCGAAAACTACGCTTCTGATCAAAAAATATCATAGAACATAAAAAGTAGGAAACTTAATTCTCTACAAAAAAGGTCTCTTAACATTTTGCCATAGCTCGATTCGTTTCCGAGATATTTGCAGATTCATCTCAAGGGAAGGGGTCTGACGGACATATTTCGAGATATTTCTTCTTCTTGTTGTTCTTCTTCTGCACAGCTAAGCTCGAAGTGGCATTTGCAGCTCGCAATAGTGCAGTGTTATCTCAAAGAAAGAGGCCACGGTGTTTCTGTACCTCTATTATGTTGGTGCAGCTTCGGAACTTTTAAATATCTTGATATATCTCGAGAACTACGCATCTGATCAAAAAATATCATCGAACATAAAAAGTAGGAAACTTAATTCTGTACAAAAAAGGTCTCTTAACATTTTGCCATAGCTCGCTTCGTTTCCGAGATATTTGCAGATTCAGCTCAAAGGAACTGGCCTGACGGACATATTTCGAGATATTTCTTCTTCTTGTTGTTCTTCCTCTGCACAGCTAAGCTGGAAGTGGCATTTGCAGCTCGCAATATTGCAGAGTTATCTCACAGAAAGGGGCCACGGTGTTTCTGTATCTCTATTATGTTGGTGCGGCTTCGGAACTTTTAAATATCTTGATATATCTCGAGAACTACGCATCTGATCAAAAAATATCATAGAACATAAAAAGTAGGAAACTTAATTCTCTACAAAAAAGGTCTCTTAACATTTTGCCATAGCTCGCTTCGTTTCCGAGATATTTGCAGATTTATCTCAAGGGAAGGGGCCTGACGGACATATTTCGAGATATTTCTTCTTCTTGTTGTTCTTCTTCTGCACAGCTAAGCTGGAAGTGGCATTTGCGGCTCGCACTAGTGCAGAGTTATCTCAAAGAAAGGGGCCACGGTGTTTCTGTATCTCTATTATGTTGGTGCGGCTTCGGAACTTTTAAATATCTAGATATATCTCGAGAACTACGCGTCTGATCAAAAAATATCATAGAACATAAAAAGTAGGAAACTTAATTCTCTACAAAAAAGGTCTCTTAACATTTTGCTATAGCTCGCTTCGTTTCCGAGATATTTGCAGATTCATCTCAAGGGAAGGGGTCTGACGGACATATTTCGAGATATTTCTTCTTCTTGTTGTTCTTCTTCTGCACAGCTAAGCTCGAAGTGGCATTTGCAGCTCGCAATAGTGCAGTGTTATCTCAAAGAAAGAGGCCACGGTGTTTCTGTACCTCTATTATGTTGGTGCAGCTTCGGAACTTTTAAATATCTTGATATATCTCGAGAACAACGCATCTGATCAAAAAATATCATCAAACATAAAAAGTAGGAAACTTAATTCTCTACAAAAAAGGTCTCTTAACATTTTGCCATAGCTCGCTTCGTTTCCGAGATATTTGCATATTTATCTCAAGGGAAGGGGCCTGACGGACATATTTCGAGATATTTCTTCTTCTTGTTGTTCTTCTTCTGCACAGCTAAGCTGGAAGTGGCATTTGCGGCTCGCACTAGTGCAGAGTTATCTCAAAGAAAGGGGCCACGGTGTTTCTGTATCTCTATTATGTTGGTGCGGCTTCGGAACTTTTAAATATCTCGATATATCTCGAAAACTACGCTTCTGATCAAAAAATATCATAGAACATAAATTGTAGGAAACATAATTCTCTACAAAAAAGGTCTCTTAAGATTTTGCCATAGCTCTCTTCGTTTCCGAGATATTTGCAGATTTATCTCAAGGGAAGGGGCCTGACGGACATATTTCGAGATATTTCTTCTTCTTGTTGTTCTTCTTCTGCACAGCTAAGCTGGAAGTGGCATTTGCAGCTCGCAATAGTGCAGAGTTATCTCAAAGAAAGGGGCCACGGTGTTTCTGTATCTCTATTATGTTGGTGCGGCTTCGGAACTTTTAAATATCTAGATATATCTCGAGAACTACGCGTCTGATCAAAAAATATCATAGAAGATAAAAAGTAGGAAACTTAATTCTCTACAAAAAAGGTCTCTTAACATTTTGCCATAGCTCGCTTCGTTTCCGAGATATTTGCATATTTATCTCAAGGGAAGGGGCCGGACGGACATATTTCGAGATATTTCTTCTTCTTGTTGTTCTTCTTCTGCACAGCTAAGCTGGAAGTGGCATTTGCGGCTCGCACTAGTGCAGAGTTATCTCAAAGAAAGGGGCCACGGTGTTTCTGTATCTCTATTATGTTGGTGCGGCTTCGGAACTTTTAAATATCTCGATATATCTCGAAAACTACGCTTCTGATCAAAAAATATCATAGAACATAAATTGTAGGAAACTTAATTCTCTACAAAAAAGGTCTCTTAACATTTTGCCATAGCTCGCTTCGTTTCCGAGATATTTGCATATTTATCTCAAGGGAAGGGGCCTGACGGACATATTTCGAGATATTTCTTCTTCTTGTTGTTCTTCTTCTGCACAGCTAAGCTGGAAGTGGCATTTGCGGCTCGCACTAGTGCAGAGTTATCTCAAAGAAAGGGGCCACGGTGTTTCTGTATCTCTATTATGTTGGTGCGGCTTCGGAACTTTTAAATATCTCGATATATCTCGAAAACTACGCTTCTGATCAAAAAATATCATAGAACATAAATTGTAGGAAACATAATTCTCTACAAAAAAGGTCTCTTAACATTTTGCCATACCTCGCTTCGTTTCCGAGATATTTGCAGATTTATCTCAAGGGAAGGGGCCTGACGGACATATTTCGAGATATTTCTTCTTCTTGTTGTTCTTCTTCTGCACAGCTAAGCTGGAAGTGGCATTTGCGGCTCGCACTAGTGCAGAGTTATCTCAAAGAAAGGGGCCACGGTGTTTCTGTATCTCTATTATGTTGGTGCGGCTTCGGAACTTTTAAATATCTCGATATATCTCGAAAACTACGCTTCTGATCAAAAAATATCATAGAACATAAAAAGTAGGAAACTTAATTCTCTACAAAAAAGGTCTCTTAACATTTTGCCATAGCTCGCTTCGTTTCCGAGATATTTGCAGATTCATCTCAAGGGAAGGGGTCTGACGGACATATTTCGAGATATTTCTTCTTCTTGTTGTTCTTCTTCTGCACAGCTAAGCTCGAAGTGGCATTTGCAGCTCGCAATAGTGCAGTGTTATCTCAAAGAAAGGGGCCACGGTGTTTCTGTATCTCTATTATGTTGGTGCGGCTTCGGAACTTTTAAATATCTCGATATATCTCGAAAACTACGCTTCTGATCAAAAAATATCATAGAACCTAAATTGTAGGAAACATAATTCTCTACAAAAAAGGTCTCTTAACATTTTGCCATAGCTCGCTTCGTTTCCGAGATATTTGCAGATTCAGCTCAAAGGAACTGGCCTGACGGACATATTTCGAGATATTTCTTCTTCTTGTTGTTCTTCCTCTGCACAGCTAAGCTGGAAGTGGCATTTGCAGCTCGCAATATTGCAGAGTTATCTCACAGAAAGGGGCCACGGTGTTTCTGTATCTCTATTATGTTGGTGCGGCTTCGGAACTTTTAAATATCTTGATATATCTCGAGAACTAAGCATCTGATCAAAAAATATCATAGAACATAAAAAGTAGGAAACTTAATTCTCTACAAAAAAGGTCTCTTAACATTTCGCCATAGCTCGCTTCGTTTCCGAGATATTTGCAGATTTATCTCAAGGGAAGGGGCCTGTCGGACATATTTCGAGATATTTCTTCTTCTTGTTGTTCTTCTTCTGCACAGCTAAGCTGGAAGTGGCATTTGCGGCTCGCACTAGTGCAGAGTTATCTCAAAGAAAGGGGCCACGGTGTTTCTGTATCTCTATTATGTTGGTGCGGCTTCGGAACTTTTAAATATCTCGATATATCTCGAAAACTACGCTTCTGATCAAAAAATATCATAGAACATAAATTGTAGGAAATATAATTCTCTACAAAAAACGTCTCTTAACATTTTGCCATAGCTCGCTTCGTTTCCGAGATATTTGCAGATTCAGCTCAAAGGAACTGGCCTGACGGACATATTTCGAGATATTTCTTCTTCTTGTTGTTCTTCCTCTGCACAGCTAAGCAGGAAGTGGCATTTGCAGCTCGCAATAGTGCAGAGTTATCTCAAAGAGAGGGGCCACGGTGTTTCTGTATCTCTATTATGTTGGTGCGGCTTCGGAACTTTTAAATATCTTGATATATTTCGAGAACTACGCATCTGATCAAAAAATATCATAGAAGATAAAAAGTAGGAAACTTAATTCTCTACAAAAAAGGTCTCTTAACATTTCGCCATAGCTCGCTTCGTTTCCGAGATATTTGCAGATTTATCTCAAGGGAAGGGGCCTGTCGGACATATTTCGAGATATTTCTTCTTCTTGTTGTTCTTCTTCTGCACAGCTAAGCTGGAAGTGGCATTTGCGGCTCGCACTAGTGCAGAGTTATCTCAAAGAAAGGGGCCACGGTGTTTCTGTATCTCTATTATGTTGGTGCGGCTTCGGAACTTTTAAATATCTCGATATATCTCGAAAACTACGCTTCTGATCAAAAAATATCATAGAACATAAATTGTAGGAAACATAATTCTCTACAAAAAACGTCTCTTAACATTTTGCCATAGCTCGCTTCGATTCCGAGATATTTGCAGATTCAGCTCAAAGGAACGGGCCTGACGGACATATTTCGAGATACTTCTTCTTCTTGTTGTTCTTCCTCTGCACAGCTAAGCTGGAAGTGGCATTTGCAGCTCGCAATAGTGCAGAGTTATCTCAAAGAAAGGGGCCACGGTGTTTCTGTATCTCTATTATGTTGGTGCGGCTTCGGAACTTTTAAATATCTTGATATATCTCGAGAACTACGCATCTGATCAAAAAATATCATAGAACATAAAAAGTAGGAAACTTAATTCTCTACAAAAAAGGTCTCTTAACATTTTGCCATAGCTCGCTTCGTTTCCGAGATATTTGCAGATTTATCTCAAGGGAAGGGGCCTGACGGACATATTTCGAGATATTTCTTCTTCTTGTTGTTCTTCTTCTGCACAGCTAAGCTGGAAGTGGCATTTGCAGCTCGCACTAGTGCAGAGTTATCTCAAAGAAAGGGGCCACGGTGTTTCTGTATCTCTATTATGTTGGTGCGTCTTCGGAACTTTTAAATATCTCGATATATCTCGAAAACTACGCTTCTGATCAAAAAATATCATAGAACATAAATTGTAGGAAACATAATTCTCTACAGAAAAGGTCTCTTAACATTTTGCCATAGCTCGCTTCGTTTCCGAGATATTTGCAGATTTATCTCAAGGGAAGGGGCCTGACGGACATATTTCGAGATATTTCTTCTTCTTGTTGTTCTTCTTCTGCACAGCTAAGCTGGAAGTGGCATTTGCGGCTCGCACTAGTGCAGAGTTATCTCAAAGAAAGGGGCCACGGTGTTTCTGTATCTCTATTATGTTGGTGCGGCTTCGGAACTTTTAAATATCTTGATATATTTCGAGAACTACGCATCTGATCAAAAAATATCATAGAAGATAAAAAGTAGGAAACTTAATTCTCTACAAAAAAGGTCTCTTAACATTTCGCCATAGCTCGCTTCGTTTCCGAGATATTTGCAGATTTATCTCAAGGGAAGGGGCCTGACGGACATATTTCGAGATATTTCTTCTTCTTGTTGTTCTTCTTCTGCACAGCTAAGCTGGAAGTGGCATTTGCGGCTCGCACTAGTGCAGAGTTATCTCAAAGAAAGGGGCCACGGTGTTTCTGTATCCCTATTATGTTGGTGCGGCTTCGGAACTTTTAAATATCTCGATATATCTCGAAAACTACGCTTCTGATCAAAAAATATCATAGAACATAAATTATAGAAAACATAATTCTCTACACAAAAGGTCTCTTAACATTTTGCCATAGCTCGCTTCGTTTCCGAGATATTTGCAGATTTATCTCAAGGGAAGGGGTCTGACGGACATATTTCGAGATATTTCTTCTTCTTGTTGTTCTTCTTCTGCACAGCTAAGCTGGAAGTGGCATTTGCGGCTCGCACTAGTGCAGAGTTATCTCAAAGAAAGGGGCCACGGTGTTTCTGTATCTCTATTATGTTGGTGCGGCTTCGGAACTTTTAAATATCTCGATATATCTCGAAAACTACGCTTCTGATCAAAAAATATCATAGAACATAAATTGTAGGAAACATAATTCCCTACAAAAAAGGTCTCTTAACATTTTGCCATACCTCGCTTCGTTTCCGAGATATTTGCAGATTTATCTCAAGGGAAGGGGCCTGACGGACATATTTCGAGATATTTCTTCTTCTTGTTGTTCTTCTTCTGCACAGCTAAGCTGGAAGTGGCATTTGCGGCTCGCACTAGTGCAGAGTTATCTCAAAGAAAGGGGCCACGGTGTTTCTGTATCTCTATTATGTTGGTGCGGCTTCGGAACTTTTAAATATCTCGATATATCTCGAAAACTACGCTTCTGATCAAAAAATATCATAGAACATAAAAAGTAGGAAACTTAATTCTCTACAAAAAAGGTCTCTTAACATTTTGCCATAGCTCGCTTCGTTTCCGAGATATTTGCAGATTCATCTCAAGGGAAGGGGTCTGACGGACATATTTCGAGATATTTCTTCTTCTTGTTGTTCTTCTTCTGCACAGCTAAGCTCGAAGTGGCATTTGCAGCTCGCAATAGTGCAGTGTTATCTCAAAGAAAGGGGCCACGGTGTTTCTGTATCTCTATTATGTTGGTGCGGCTTCGGAACTTTTAAATATCTCGATATATCTCGAAAACTACGCTTCTGATCAAAAAATATCATAGAACCTAAATTGTAGGAAACATAATTCTCTACAAAAAAGGTCTCTTAACATTTTGCCATAGCTCGCTTCGTTTCCGAGATATTTGCAGATTCAGCTCAAAGGAACTGGCCTGACGGACATATTTCGAGATATTTCTTCTTCTTGTTGTTCTTCCTCTGCACAGCTAAGCTGGAAGTGGCATTTGCAGCTCGCAATATTGCAGAGTTATCTCACAGAAAGGGGCCACGGTGTTTCTGTATCTCTATTATGTTGGTGCGGCTTCGGAACTTTTAAATATCTTGATATATCTCGAGAACTAAGCATCTGATCAAAAAATATCATAGAACATAAAAAGTAGGAAACTTAATTCTCTACAAAAAAGGTCTCTTAACATTTCGCCATAGCTCGCTTCGTTTCCGAGATATTTGCAGATTTATCTCAAGGGTAGGGGCCTGTCGGACATATTTCGAGATATTTCTTCTTCTTGTTGTTCTTCTTCTGCACAGCTAAGCTGGAAGTGGCATTTGCGGCTCGCACTAGTGCAGAGTTATCTCAAAGAAAGGGGCCACGGTGTTTCTGTATCTCTATTATGTTGGTGCGGCTTCGGAACTTTTAAATATCTCGATATATCTCGAAAACTACGCTTCTGATCAAAAAATATCATAGAACATAAATTGTAGGAAATATAATTCTCTACAAAAAACGTCTCTTAACATTTTGCCATAGCTCGCTTCGTTTCCGAGATATTTGCAGATTCAGCTCAAAGGAACTGGCCTGACGGACATATTTCGAGATATTTCTTCTTCTTGTTGTTCTTCCTCTGCACAGCTAAGCAGGAAGTGGCATTTGCAGCTCGCAATAGTGCAGAGTTATCTCAAAGAGAGGGGCCACGGTGTTTCTGTATCTCTATTATGTTGGTGCGGCTTCGGAACTTTTAAATATCTTGATATATTTCGAGAACTACGCATCTGATCAAAAAATATCATAGAAGATAAAAAGTAGGAAACTTAATTCTCTACAAAAAAGGTCTCTTAACATTTCGCCATAGCTCGCTTCGTTTCCGAGATATTTGCAGATTTATCTCAAGGGAAGGGGCCTGTCGGACATATTTCGAGATATTTCTTCTTCTTGTTGTTCTTCTTCTGCACAGCTAAGCTGGAAGTGGCATTTGCGGCTCGCACTAGTGCAGAGTTATCTCAAAGAAAGGGGCCACGGTGTTTCTGTATCTCTATTATGTTGGTGCGGCTTCGGAACTTTTAAATATCTCGATATATCTCGAAAACTACGCTTCTGATCAAAAAATATCATAGAACATAAATTGTAGGAAACATAATTCTCTACAAAAAACGTCTCTTAACATTTTGCCATAGCTCGCTTCGATTCCGAGATATTTGCAGATTCAGCTCAAAGGAACGGGCCTGACGGACATATTTCGAGATACTTCTTCTTCTTGTTGTTCTTCCTCTGCACAGCTAAGCTGGAAGTGGCATTTGCAGCTCGCAATAGTGCAGAGTTATCTCAAAGAAAGGGGCCACGGTGTTTCTGTATCTCTATTATGTTGGTGCGGCTTCGGAACTTTTAAATATCTTGATATATCTCGAGAACTACGCATCTGATCAAAAAATATCATAGAACATAAAAAGTAGGAAACTTAATTCTCTACAAAAAAGGTCTCTTAACATTTTGCCATAGCTCGCTTCGTTTCCGAGATATTTGCAGATTTATCTCAAGGGAAGGGGCCTGACGGACATATTTCGAGATATTTCTTCTTCTTGTTGTTCTTCTTCTGCACAGCTAAGCTGGAAGTGGCATTTGCAGCTCGCACTAGTGCAGAGTTATCTCAAAGAAAGGGGCCACGGTGTTTCTGTATCTCTATTATGTTGGTGCGTCTTCGGAACTTTTAAATATCTCGATATATCTCGAAAACTACGCTTCTGATCAAAAAATATCATAGAACATAAATTGTAGGAAACATAATTCTCTACAGAAAAGGTCTCTTAACATTTTGCCATAGCTCGCTTCGTTTCCGAGATATTTGCAGATTTATCTCAAGGGAAGGGGCCTGACGGACATATTTCGAGATATTTCTTCTTCTTGTTGTTCTTCTTCTGCACAGCTAAGCTGGAAGTGGCATTTGCGGCTCGCACTAGTGCAGAGTTATCTCAAAGAAAGGGGCCACGGTGTTTCTGTATCTCTATTATGTTGGTGCGGCTTCGGAACTTTTAAATATCTTGATATATTTCGAGAACTACGCATCTGATCAAAAAATATCATAGAAGATAAAAAGTAGGAAACTTAATTCTCTACAAAAAAGGTCTCTTAACATTTCGCCATAGCTCGCTTCGTTTCCGAGATATTTGCAGATATATCTCAAGGGAAGGGGCCTGACGGACATATTTCGAGATATTTCTTCTTCTTGTTGTTCTTCTTCTGCACAGCTAAGCTGGAAGTGGCATTTGCGGCTCGCACTAGTGCAGAGTTATCTCAAAGAAAGGGGCCACGGTGTTTCTGTATCCCTATTATGTTGGTGCGGCTTCGGAACTTTTAAATATCTCGATATATCTCGAAAACTACGCTTCTGATCAAAAAATATCATAGAACATAAATTATAGAAAACATAATTCTCTACACAAAAGGTCTCTTAACATTTTGCCATAGCTCGCTTCGTTTCCGAGATATTTGCAGATTTATCTCAAGGGAAGGGGTCTGACGGACATATTTCGAGATATTTCTTCTTCTTGTTGTTCTTCTTCTGCACAGCTAAGCTCGAAGTGGCATTTGCAGCTCGCAATAGTGCAGTGTTATCTCAAAGAAAGAGGCCACGGTGTTTCTGTACCTCTATTATGTTGGTGCAGCTTCGGAACTTTTAAATATCTTGATATATCTCGAGAACAACGCATCTGATCAAAAAATATCATCAAACATAAAAAGTAGGAAACTTAATTCTCTACAAAAAAGGTCTCTTAACATTTTGCCATAGCTCGCTTGGTTTCCGAGATATTTGCAGATTCAGCTCAAAGGAACTGGCCTGACGGACATATTTCGAGATATTTCTTCTTCTTGTTGTTCTTCCTCTGCACAGCTAAGCTGGAAGTGGCATTTGCAGCTCGCAATATTGCAGAGTTATCTCACAGAAAGGGGCCACGGTGTTTCTGTATCTCTATTATGTTGGTGCGGCTTCGGAACTTTTAAATATCTTGATATATCTCGAGAACTAAGCATCTGATCAAAAAATATCATAGAACATAAAAAGTAGGAAACTTAATTCTCTACAAAAAAGGTCTCTTAACATTTCGCCATAGCTTGCTTCGTTTCCGAGATATTTGCAGATTTATCTCAAGGGAAGGGGCCTGTCGGACATATTTCGAGATATTTCTTCTTCTTGTTGTTCTTCTTCTGCACAGCTAAGCTGGAAGTGGCATTTGCGGCTCGCACTAGTGCAGAGTTATCTCAAAGAAAGGGGCCACGGTGTTTCTGTATCTCTATTATGTTGGTGCGGCTTCGGAACTTTTAAATATCTCGATATATCTCGAAAACTACGCTTCTGATCAAAAAATATCATAGAACATAAATTGTAGGAAACATAATTCTCTACAAAAAACGTCTCTTAACATTTTGCCATAGCTCGCTTCGTTTCCGAGATATTTGCAGATTCAGCTCAAAGGAACTGGCCTGACGGACATATTTCGAGATATTTCTTCTTCTTGTTGTTCTTCCTCTGCACAGCTAAGCTGGAAGTGGCATTTGCAGCTCGCAATAGTGCAGAGTTATCTCAAAGAGAGGGGCCACGGTGTTTCTGTATCTCTATTATGTTGGTGCGGCTTCGGAACTTTTAAATATCTTGATATATTTCGAGAACTACGCATCTGATCAAAAAATATCATAGAAGATAAAAAGTAGGAAACTTAATTCTCTACAAAAAAGGTCTCTTAACATTTCGCCATAGCTCGCTTCGTTTCCGAGATATTTGCAGATTTATCTCAAGGGAAGGGGCCTGTCGGACATATTTCGAGATATTTCTTCTTCTTGTTGTTCTTCTTCTGCACAGCTAAGCTGGAAGTCGCATTTGCGGCTCGCACTAGTGCAGAGTTATCTCAAAGAAAGGGGCCACGGTGTTTCTGTATCTCTATTATGTTGGTGCGGCTTCGGAACTTTTAAATATCTCGATATATCTCGAAAACTACGCTTCTGATCAAAAAATATCATAGAACATAAATTGTAGGAAACATAATTCTCTACAAAAAACGTCTCTTAACATTTTGACATAGCTCGCTTCGATTCCGAGATATTTGCAGATTCAGCTCAAAGGAACGGGCCTGACGGACATATTTCGAGATACTTCTTCTTCTTGTTGTTCTTCCTCTGCACAGCTAAGCTGGAAGTGGCATTTGCAGCTCGCAATAGTGCAGAGTTATCTCAAAGAAAGGGGCCACGGTGTTTCTGTATCTCTATTATGTTGGTGCGGCTTCGGAACTTTTAAATATCTTGATATATCTCGAGAACTACGCATCTGATCAAAAAATATCATAGAACATAAAAAGTAGGAAACTTAATTCTCTACAAAAAAGGTCTCTTAACATTTTGCCATAGCTCGCTTCGTTTCCGAGATATTTGCAGATTTATCTCAAGGGAAGGGGCCTGACGGACATATTTCGAGATATTTCTTCTTCTTGTTGTTCTTCTTCTGCACAGCTAAGCTGGAAGTGGCATTTGCAGCTCGCACTAGTGCAGAGTTATCTCAAAGAAAGGGGCCACGGTGTTTCTGTATCTCTATTATGTTGGTGCGTCTTCGGAACTTTTAAATATCTCGATATATCTCGAAAACTACGCTTCTGATCAAAAAATATCATAGAACATAAATTGTAGGAAACATAATTGTCTACAGAAAAGGTCTCTTAACATTTTGCCATAGCTCGCTTCGTTTCCGAGATATTTGCAGATTTATCTCAAGGGAAGGGGCCTGACGGACATATTTCGAGATATTTCTTCTTCTTGTTGTTCTTCTTCTGCACAGCTAAGCTGGAAGTGGCATTTGCGGCTCGCACTAGTGCAGAGTTATCTCAAAGAAAGGGGCCACGGTGTTTCTGTATCTCTATTATGTTGGTGCGGCTTCGGAACTTTTAAATATCTTGATATATTTCGAGAACTACGCATCTGATCAAAAAATATCATAGAAGATAAAAAGTAGGAAACTTAATTCTCTACAAAAAAGGTCTCTTAACATTTCGCCATAGCTCGCTTCGTTTCCGAGATATTTGCAGATTTATCTCAAGGGAAGGGGCCTGTCGGACATATTTCGAGATATTTCTTCTTCTTGTTGTTCTTCTTCTGCACAGCTAAGCTGGAAGTGGCATTTGCGGCTCGCACTAGTGCAGAGTTATCTCAAAGAAAGGGGCCACGGTGTTTCTGTATCTCTATTATGTTGGTGCGGTTTCGGAACTTTTAAATATCTCGATATATCTCGAAAACTACGCTTCTGATCAAAAAATATCATAGAACATAAATTGTAGGAAACATAATTCTCTACAAAAAACGTCTCTTAACATTTTGCCATAGCTCGCTTCGATTCCGAGATATTTGCAGATTCAGCTCAAAGGAACGGGCCTGACGGACATATTTCGAGATACTTCTTCTTCTTGTTGTTCTTCCTCTGCACAGCTAAGCTGGAAGTGGCATTTGCAGCTCGCAATAGTGCAGAGTTATCTCAAAGAAAGGGGCCACGGTGTTTCTGTATCTCTATTATGTTGGTGCGTCTTCGGAACTTTTAAATATCTCGATATATCTCGAAAACTACGCTTCTGATCAAAAAATATCATAGAACATAAATTGTAGGAAACATAATTCTCTACAGAAAAGGTCTCTTAACATTTTGCCATAGCTCGCTTCGTTTCCGAGATATTTGCAGATTTATCTCAAGGGAAGGGGCCTGACGGACATATTTCGAGATATTTCTTCTTCTTGTTGTTCTTCTTCTGCACAGCTAAGCTGGAAGTGGCATTTGCGGCTCGCACTAGTGCAGAGTTATCTCAAAGAAAGGGGCCACGGTGTTTCTGTATCTCTATTATGTTGGTGCGGCTTCGGAACTTTTAAATATCTTGATATATTTCGAGAACTACGCATCTGATCAAAAAATATCATAGAAGATAAAAAGTAGGAAACTTAATTCTCTACAAAAAAGGTCTCTTAACATTTCGCCATAGCTCGCTTCGTTTCCGAGATATTTGCAGATATATCTCAAGGGAAGGGGCCTGACGGACATATTTCGAGATATTTCTTCTTCTTGTTGTTCTTCTTCTGCACAGCTAAGCTGGAAGTGGCATTTGCGGCTCGCACTAGTGCAGAGTTATCTCAAAGAAAGGGGCCACGGTGTTTCTGTATCCCTATTATGTTGGTGCGGCTTCGGAACTTTTAAATATCTCGATATATCTCGAAAACTACGCTTCTGATCAAAAAATATCATAGAACATAAATTATAGAAAACATAATTCTCTACACAAAAGGTCTCTTAACATTTTGCCATAGCTCGCTTCGTTTCCGAGATATTTGCAGATTTATCTCAAGGGAAGGGGTCTGACGGACATATTTCGAGATATTTCTTCTTCTTGTTGTTCTTCTTCTGCACAGCTAAGCTCGAAGTGGCATTTGCAGCTCGCAATAGTGCAGTGTTATCTCAAAGAAAGAGGCCACGGTGTTTCTGTACCTCTATTATGTTGGTGCAGCTTCGGAACTTTTAAATATCTTGATATATCTCGAGAACAACGCATCTGATCAAAAAATATCATCAAACATAAAAAGTAGGAAACTTAATTCTCTACAAAAAAGGTCTCTTAACATTTTGCCATAGCTCGCTTCGTTTCAGAGATATTTGCAGATTCAGCTCAAAGGAACTGGCCTGACGGACATATTTCGAGATATTTCTTCTTCTTGTTGTTCTTCCTCTGCACAGCTAAGCTGGAAGTGGCATTTGCAGCTCGCAATATTGCAGAGTTATCTCACAGAAAGGGGCCACGGTGTTGCTGTATCTCTATTATGTTGGTGCGGCTTCGGAACTTTTAAATATCTTGATATATCTCGAGAACTAAGCATCTGATCAAAAAATATCATAGAACATAAAAAGTAGGAAACTTAATTCTCTACAAAAAAGGTCTCTTAACATTTCGCCATAGCTCGCTTCGTTTCCGAGATATTTGCAGATTTATCTCAAGGGAAGGGGCCTGTCGGACATATTTCGAGATATTTCTTCTTCTTGTTGTTCTTCTTCTGCACAGCTAAGCTGGAAGTGGCATTTGCGGCTCGCACTAGTGCAGAGTTATCTCAAAGAAAGGGGCCACGGTGTTTCTGTATCTCTATTATGTTGGTGCGGCTTCGGAACTTTTAAATATCTCGATATATCTCGAAAACTACGCTTCTGATCAAAAAATATCATAGAACATAAATTGTAGGAAACATAATTCTCTACAAAAAACGTCTCTTAACATTTTGCCATAGCTCGCTTCGTTTCCGAGATATTTGCAGATTCAGCTCAAAGGAACTGGCCTGACGGACATATTTCGAGATATTTCTTCTTCTTGTTGTTCTTCCTCTGCACAGCTAAGCTGGAAGTGGCATTTGCAGCTCGCAATAGTGCAGAGTTATCTCAAAGAGAGGGGCCACGGTGTTTCTGTATCTCTATTATGTTGGTGCGGCTTCGGAACTTTTAAATATCTTGATATATTTCGAGAACTACGCATCTGATCAAAAAATATCATAGAAGATAAAAAGTAGGAAACTTAATTCTCTACAAAAAAGGTCTCTTAACATTTCGCCATAGCTCGCTTCGTTTCCGAGATATTTGCAGATTTATCTCAAGGGAAGGGGCCTGTCGGACATATTTCGAGATATTTCTTCTTCTTGTTGTTCTTCTTCTGCACAGCTAAGCTGGAAGTGGCATTTGCGGCTCGCACTAGTGCAGAGTTATCTCAAAGAAAGGGGCCACGGTGTTTCTGTATCTCTATTATGTTGGTGCGGCTTCGGAACTTTTAAATATCTCGATATATCTCGAAAACTACGCTTCTGATCAAAAAATATCATAGAACATAAATTGTAGGAAACATAATTCTCTACAAAAAACGTCTCTTAACATTTTGACATAGCTCGCTTCGATTCCGAGATATTTGCAGATTCAGCTCAAAGGAACGGGCCTGACGGACATATTTCGAGATACTTCTTCTTCTTGTTGTTCTTCCTCTGCACAGCTAAGCTGGAAGTGGCATTTGCAGCTCGCAATAGTGCAGAGTTATCTCAAAGAAAGGGGCCACGGTGTTTCTGTATCTCTATTATGTTGGTGCGGCTTCGGAACTTTTAAATATCTTGATATATCTCGAGAACTACGCATCTGATCAAAAAATATCATAGAACATAAAAAGTAGGAAACTTAATTCTCTACAAAAAAGGTCTCTTAACATTTTGCCATAGCTCGCTTCGTTTCCGAGATATTTGCAGATTTATCTCAAGGGAAGGGGCCTGACGGACATATTTCGAGATATTTCTTCTTCTTGTTGTTCTTCTTCTGCACAGCTAAGCTGGAAGTGGCATTTGCAGCTCGCACTAGTGCAGAGTTATCTCAAAGAAAGGGGCCACGGTGTTTCTGTATCTCTATTATGTTGGTGCGTCTTCGGAACTTTTAAATATCTCGATATATCTCGAAAACTACGCTTCTGATCAAAAAATATCATAGAACATAAATTGTAGGAAACATAATTGTCTACAGAAAAGGTCTCTTAACATTTTGCCATAGCTCGCTTCGTTTCCGAGATATTTGCAGATTTATCTCAAGGGAAGGGGCCTGACGGACATATTTCGAGATATTTCTTCTTCTTGTTGTTCTTCTTCTGCACAGCTAAGCTGGAAGTGGCATTTGCGGCTCGCACTAGTGCAGAGTTATCTCAAAGAAAGGGGCCACGGTGTTTCTGTATCTCTATTATGTTGGTGCGGCTTCGGAACTTTTAAATATCTTGATATATTTCGAGAACTACGCATCTGATCAAAAAATATCATAGAAGATAAAAAGTAGGAAACTTAATTCTCTACAAAAAAGGTCTCTTAACATTTCGCCATAGCTCGCTTCGTTTCCGAGATATTTGCAGATTTATCTCAAGGGAAGGGGCCTGTCGGACATATTTCGAGATATTTCTTCTTCTTGTTGTTCTTCTTCTGCACAGCTAAGCTGGAAGTGGCATTTGCGGCTCGCACTAGTGCAGAGTTATCTCAAAGAAAGGGGCCACGGTGTTTCTGTATCTCTATTATGTTGGTGCGGTTTCGGAACTTTTAAATATCTCGATATATCTCGAAAACTACGCTTCTGATCAAAAAATATCATAGAACATAAATTGTAGGAAACATAATTCTCTACAAAAAACGTCTCTTAACATTTTGCCATAGCTCGCTTCGATTCCGAGATATTTGCAGATTCAGCTCAAAGGAACGGGCCTGACGGACATATTTCGAGATACTTCTTCTTCTTGTTGTTCTTCCTCTGCACAGCTAAGCTGGAAGTGGCATTTGCAGCTCGCAATAGTGCAGAGTTATCTCAAAGAAAGGGGCCACGGTGTTTCTGTATCTCTATTATGTTGGTGCGGCTTCGGAACTTTTAAATATCTTGATATATCTCGAGAACTACGCATCTGATCAAAAAATATCATAGAACATAAAAAGTAGGAAACTTAATTCTCTACAAAAAAGGTCTCTTAACATTTTGCCATAGCTCTCTTCGTTTCCGAGATATTTGCAGATTTATCTCAAGGGAAGGGGCCTGACGGACATATTTCGAGATATTTCTTCCTCTTGTTGTTCTTCTTCTGCACAGCTAAGCTGGAAGTGGCATTTGCAGCTCGCACTAGTGCAGAGTTATCTCAAAGAAAGGGGCCACGGTGTTTCTGTATCTCTATTATGTTGGTGCGGCTTCGGAACTTTTAAATATCTCGATATATCTCGAAAACTACGCTTCTGATCAAAAAATATCATAAAACATAAATTGTAGGAAACATAATTCTCTACAGAAAAGGTCTCTTAACATTTTGCCATAGCTCGCTTCGTTTCCGAGATATTTGCAGATTTATCTCAAGGGAAGGGGCCTGACGGACATATTTCGAGATATTTCTTCTTCTTGTTGTTCTTCTTCTGCACAGCTAAGCTGGAAGTGGCATTTGCGGCTCGCACTAGTGCAGAGTTATCTCAAAGAAAGGGGCCACGGTGTTTCTGTATCTCTATTATGTTGGTGCGGCTTCGGAACTTTTAAATATCTTGATATATCTCGAGAACTACGCATCTGATCAAAAAATATCATAGAACATAAAAAGTAGGAAACTTAATTCTCTACAAAAAAGGTCTCTTAACATTTTGCCATAGCTCGCTTCGTTTCCGAGATATTTGCAGATTTATCTCAAGGGAAGGGGCCTGACGGACATATTTCGAGATATTTCTTCTTCTTGTTGTTCTTCTTCTGCACAGCCAAGTTGGAAGTGGCATTTGCGGCTCGCACTAGTGCAGAGTTATCTCAAAGAAAGGGGCCACGGTGTTTCTGTATCTCTATTATGTTGGTGCGGCTTCGGAACTTTTAAATATATCGATATATCTCGAAAACTACGCTTCTGATCAAAAAATATCATAGAACGTAAATTGTAGGAAACATTATTCTCTACAAAAAAGGTCTCTTAACATTTTGCCATAGCTCGCTTCGTTTCCGAGATATTTGCAGATATATCTCAAGGGAAGGGGCCTGACGGACATATTTCGAGATATTTCTTCTTCTTGTTGTTCTTCTTCTGCACAGCTAAGCTGGAAGTGGCATTTGCGGCTCGCTCTAGTGCAGAGTTATCTCAAAGAAAGGGGCCACGGTGTTTCTGTATCCCTATTATGTTGGTGCGGCTTCGGAACTTTTAAATATCTCGATATATCTCGAAAACTACGCTTCTGATCAAAAAATATCATAGAACATAAATTATAGAAAACATAATTCTCTACACAAAAGGTCTCTTAACATTTTGCCATAGCTCGCTTCGTTTCCGAGATATTTGCAGATTTATCTCAAGGGAAGGGGCCTGACGGACATATTTCGAGATATTTCTTCTTCTTGTTGTTCTTCTTCTGCACAGCTAAGCTGGAAGTGGCATTTGCGGCTCGCACTAGTGCAGAGTTATCTCAAAGAAAGGGGCCACGGTGTTTCTGTATCCCTATTATGTTGGTGCTGCTTCGGAACTTTTAAATATCTCGATATATCTCGAAAACTACGCTTCTGATCAAAAAATATCATAGAACATAAATTGTAGGAAACATAATTCTCTACAAAAAACGTCTCTTAACATTTTGCCATAGCTCGCTTCGTTTCCGAGATATTTGCAGATTCAGCTCAAAGGAACTGGCCTGACGGACATATTTCGAGATATTTCTTCTTCTTGTTGTTCTTCCTCTGCACAGCTAAGCTGGAAGTGGCATTTGCAGCTCGCAATAGTGCAGAGTTATCTCAAAGAAAGGGGCCACGGTGTTTCTGTATCTCTATTATGTTGGTGCGGCTTCGGAACTTTTAAATATCTTGATATATCTCGAGAACTACGCATCTGATCAAAAAATATCATAGAGCATAAAAAGTAGGAAACTTAATTCTCTACAAAAAAGGTCTCTTAACATTTTGCCATAGCTCGCTTCGTTTCCGAGATATTTGCAGATTTATCTCAAGGGAAGGGGCCTGACGGACATATTTCGAGATATTTCTTCTTCTTGTTGTTCTTCTTCTGCACAGCTAAGCTGGAAGTGGCATTTGCGGCTCGCACTAGTGCAGAGTTATCTCAACGAAAGGGGCCACGGTGTTTCTGTATCTCTATTATGTTGGTGCGGCTTCGGAACTTTTAAATATCTTGATATATCTCGAGAACTACGCGTCTGATCAAAAAATATCATAGAACATAAAAAGTAGGAAACTTAATTCTCTACAAAAGAGGTCTCTTAACATTTTGCCATAGCTCGCTTCGTTTCCGAGATATTTGCAGATTTATCTCACGGGAAGGGGCCTGACGGACATATTTCGAGATATTTCTTCTTCTTGTTGTTCTTCTTCTGCACAGCTAAGCTGGAAGTGGCATTTACAGCTCGCAATAGTGCAGAGTTATCTCAAAGAAAGGGGCCACGGTGTTTCTGTATCTCTATTATGTTGGTGCGGCTTCGGAACTTTTAAATATCTTGATATATCTCGAGAACTACGTATCTGATCAAAAAATATCATAGAACATAAAAAGTAGGAAACTTAATTCTCTACAAAAAAGGTCTCTTAACATTTTGCCATAGCTCGCTTCGTTTCCGAGATATTTGCATATTTATCTCAAGGAAAGGGGCCTGACGGACATATTTCGAGATATTTCTTCTTCTTGTTGTTCTTCTTCTGCACAGCTAAGCTGGAAGTGGCATTTGCGGCTCGCACTAGTGCAGAGTTATCTCAAAGAAAGGGGCCACGGTGTTTCTGTATCTCTATTATGTTGGTGCGGCTTCGGAACTTTTAAATATCTCGATATATCTCGAAAACTACGCTTCTGATCAAAAAATATCATAGAACATAAATTGTAGGAAACATAATTCTCTACAAAAAACGTCTCTTAACATTTTGCCATAGCTCGCTTCGTTTCCGGGATATTTGCAGATTCAGCTCAAAGGAACTGGCCTGACGGACATATTTCGAGATATTTCTTCTTCTTGTTGTTCTTGCTCTGCACAGCTAAGCTGGAAGTGGCATTTGCGGCTCGCACTAGTGCAGAGTTATCTCAAAGAAAGGGGCCACGGTGTTTCTGTATCTCTATTATGTTGGTGCGGCTTCGGAACTTTTAAATATCTCGATATATCTCGAAAACTACGCTTCTGATCAAAAAATATCATAGAACATAAATTGTAGGAAACATAATTCTCTACAAAAAAGGTCTCTTAACATTTTGCCATAGCTCGCTTCGTTTCCGAGATATTTGCAGATATATCTCAAGGGAAGGGGCCTGACGGACATATTTCGAGATATTTCTTCTTCTTGTTGTTCTTCTTCTGCACAGCTAAGCTGGAAGTGGCATTTACAGCTCGCAATAGTGCAGAGTTATCTCAAAGAAAGGGGCCACGGTGTTTCTGTATCTCCATTATGTTGGTGCGGCTTCGGAACTTTTAAATATCTTGATATATCTCGAGAACTACGTATCTGATCAAAAAATATCATAGAACATAAAAAGTAGGAAACTTAATTCTCTACAAAAAAGGTCTCTTAACATTTTGCCATAGCTCGCTTCGTTTCCGAGATATTTGCATATTTATCTCAAGGGAAGGGGCCTGACGGACATATTTCGAGATATTTCTTCTTCTTGTTGTTCTTCTTCTGCACAGCTAAGCTGGAAGTGGCATTTGCGGCTCGCACTAGTGCAGAGTTATCTCAAAGAAAGGGGCCACGGTGTTTCTGTATCTCTATTATGTTGGTGCGGCTTCGGAACTTTTAAATATCTCGATATATCTCGAAAACTACGCTTCTGATCAAAAAATATCATAGAACATAAATTGTAGGAAACATAATTCTCTACAAAAAACGTCTCTTAACATTTTGCCATAGCTCGCTTCGATTCCGAGATATTTGCAGATTCAGCTCAAAGGAACGGGCCTGACGGACATATTTCGAGATACTTCTTCTTCTTGTTGTTCTTCCTCTGCACAGCTAAGCTGGAAGTGGCATTTGCAGCTCGCAATAGTGCAGAGTTATCCTAAAGAAAGGGGCCACGGTGTTTCTGTATCTCTATTATGTTGGTGCGGCTTCGGAACTTTTAAATATCTTGATATATCTCGAGAACTACGCATCTGATCAAAAAATATCATAGAACATAAAAAGTAGGAAACTTAATTCTCTACAAAAAAGGTCTCTTAACATTTTGCCATAGCTCTCTTCGTTTCCGAGATATTTGCAGATTTATCTCAAGGGAAGGGGCCTGACGGACATATTTCGAGATATTTCTTCCTCTTGTTGTTCTTCTTCTGCACAGCTAAGCTGGAAGTGGCATTTGCAGCTCGCACTAGTGCAGAGTTATCTCAAAGAAAGGGGCCACGGTGTTTCTGTATCTCTATTATGTTGGTGCGGCTTCGGAACTTTTAAATATCTCGATATATCTCGAAAACTACGCTTCTGATCAAAAAATATCATAAAACATAAATTGTAGGAAACATAATTCTCTACAGAAAAGGTCTCTTAACATTTTGCCATAGCTCGCTTCGTTTCCGAGATATTTGCAGATTCAGCTCAAAGGAACTGGCCTGACGGTCATATTTCGAGATATTTCTTCTTCTTGTTGTTCTTCTTCTGCACAGCTAAGCTGGAAGTGGCATTTACAGCTCGCAACAGTGCAGAGTTATCTCAAAGAAAGGGGCCACGGTGTTTCTGTATCTCTATTATGTTGGTGCGGCTTCGGAACTTTTAAATATCTTGATATATCTCGAGAACTACGCATCTGATCAAAAAATATCATAGAACATGAAAAGTAGGAAACTTAATTCTCTACAAAATAGGTCTCTTATCATTTTGCCATAGCTCTCTTCGTTTCCGAGATATTTGCAGATTTATCTCAAGGGAAGGGGCCTGGCGGACATATTTCGAGATATTTCTTCTTCTTGTTGTTCTTCTTCTGCACAGCTAAGCTGGAAGTGGCATTTGCAGCTCGCAATAGTTCAGAGTTATCTCAAAGAAAGGGGCCACGGTGTTTCTGTATCTCTATTATGTTGGTGCGGCTTCGGAACTTTTAAATATCTTGATATATCTCGAGAACTACGCATCTGATCAAAAAATATCATAGAACATGAAAAGTACGAAACTTAATTCTCTACAAAAAAGGTCTCTTAACATTTTGCCATAGCTCTCTTCGTTTCCGAGATATTTGCAGATTTATCTCAAGGGAAGGGGCCTGACGGACATATTTCGAGATATTTCTTCTTCTTGTTGTTCTTCTTCTGCACAGCTAAGCTGGAAGTGGCATTTGCGGCTCGCACTAGTGCAGAGTTATCTCAACGAAAGGGGCCACGGTGTTTCTGTATCTCTATTATGTTGGTGCGGCTTCGGAACTTTTAAATATCTTGATATATCTCGAGAACTACGCGTCTGATCAAAAAATATCATAGAACATAAAAAGTAGGAAACTTAATTCTCTACAAAAACGGTCTCTTAATATTTTGCCATAGCTCGCTTCGTTTCCGAGATATTTGCAGATATATTTCAAGGGAAGGGGCCTGACGGGCATATTTCGAGATATTTCTTCTTCTTGTTGTTCTTCTTCTGCACAGCTAAGCTGGAAGTGGCATTTGCGGCTCGCACTAGTGCACAGTTATCTCAACGAAAGGGGCCACGGTGTTTCTGTATCTCTATTATGTTGGTGCGGCTTCGGAACTTTTAAATATCTTGATATATCTCGAGAACTACGCGTCTGATCAAAAAATATCATAGAACATAAAAAGTAGGAAACTTAATTCTCTACAAAAACGGTCTCTTAATATTTTGCCATAGCTCGCTTCGTTTCCGAGATATTTGCAGATATATTTCAAGGGAAGGGGCCTGACGGGCATATTTCGAGATATTTCTTCTTCTTGTTGTTCTTCTTCTGCACAGCTAAGCTGGAAGTGGCATTTGCGGCTCGCACTAGTGCACAGTTATCTCAAAGAAAGGGGCCACGGTGTTTCTGTATCTCTATTATGTTGGTGCGGCTTCGGAACTTTTAAATATCTCGATATATCTCGAAAACTACGCTTCTGATCAAAAAATATCATAGAACATAAATTGTAGGAAACATAATTCTCTACAAAAAAGGTCTCTTAACATTTTGCCATAGCTCGCTTCGTTTCCGAGATATTTGCAGATATATCTCAAGGGAAGGGGCCTGACGGACATATTTCGAGATATTTCTTCTTCTTGTTGTTCTTCTTCTGCACAGCTAAGCTGGAAGTGGCATTTACAGCTCGCAATAGTGCAGAGTTATCTCAAAGAAAGGGGCCACGGTGTTTCTGTATCTCTATTATGTTGGTGCGGCTTCGGAACTTTTAAATATCTTGATATATCTCGAGAACTACGTATCTGATCAAAAAATATCATAGAACATAAAAAGTAGGAAACTTAATTCTCTACAAAAAAGGTCTCTTAACATTTTGCCATAGCTCGCTTCGTTTCCGAGATATTTGCATATTTATCTCAAGGAAAGGGGCCTGACGGACATATTTCGAGATATTTCTTCTTCTTGTTGTTCTTCTTCTGCACAGCTAAGCTGGAAGTGGCATTTGCGGCTCGCACTAGTGCAGAGTTATCTCAAAGAAAGGGGCCACGGTGTTTCTGTATCTCTATTATGTTGGTGCGGCTTCGGAACTTTTAAATATCTCGATATATCTCGAAAACTACGCTTCTGATCAAAAAATATCATAGAACCTAAATTGTAGGAAGCATAATTCTCTACAAAAAAGGTCTCTTAACATTTTGCCATAGCTCGCTTCGTTTCCGAGATATTTGCAAATATATCTCAAGGGAAGGGGCCTGACGGACATATTTCGAGATATTTCTTCTTCTTGTTGTTCTTCTTCTGCACAGCTAAGCTGGAAGTGGCATTTGCAGCTCGCAATAGTGCAGAGTTATCTCAAAGAAAGGGGCCACGGTGTTTCTGTATCTCTATTATGTTGGTGCGGCTTCGGAACTTTTAAATATCTTGATATATCTCGAGAACTACGCATCTGATCAAAAAATATCATAGAACATGAAAAGTAGGAAACTTAATTCTCTACCAAAAAGGTCTCTTAACATTTTGCCATAGCTCTCTTCGTTTCCGAGATATTTGCAGATTTATCTCAATGGAAGGGGCCTGACGGACATATTTCGAGATATTTCTTCTTCTTGTTGTTCTTCTTCTGCACAGCTAAGCTGGAAGTGGCATTTGCGGCTCGCACTAGTGCAGAGTTATCTCAATGAAAGGGGCCACGGTGTTTCTGTATCTCTATTATGTTGGTGCGGCTTCGGAACTTTTAAATATCTCGATATATCTCGAAAACTACGCTTCTGATCAAAAAATATCATAGAACATAAATTGTAGGAAACATAATTCTCTACAAAAAAGGTCTCTTAACATTTTGCGATAGCTCGCTTCGTTTCCGAGATATTTGCAGATATATCTCAAGGGAAGGGGCCTGACGGACATATTTCGAGATATTTCTTCTTCTTGTTGTTCTTCTTCTGCACAGCTAAGCTGGAAGTGGCATTTACAGCTCGCAATAGTGCAGAGTTATCTCAAAGAAAGGGGCCACGGTGTTTCTGTATCTCCATTATGTTGGTGCGGCTTCGGAACTTTTAAATATCTTGATATATCTCGAGAACTACGCATCTGATCAAAAAATATCATAGAACATGAAAAGTAGGAAACTTAATTCTCTACAAAAAAGGTCTCTTAACATTTTGCCATAGCTCGCTTCGTTTCCGAGATATTTGCATATTTATCTCAAGGGAAGGGGCCTGACGGACATATTTCGAGATATTTCTTCTTCTTGTTGTTCTTCTTCTGCACAGCTAAGCTGGAAGTGGCATTTGCAGCTCGCAATAGTGCAGAGTTATCGCAAAGAAAGGGGCCACGGTGTTTCTGTATCTCTATTATGTTGGTGCGGCTTCGGAACTTTTAAATATCTTGATATATCTCGAGAACTACGCGTCTGATCAAAAAATATCATAGAACATAAAAAGTAGGAAACTTAATTCTCTACAAAAAAGGTCTCTTAACATTTTGCCATAGCTCGCTTCGTTTCCGAGATATTTGCAGATTTATCTCAAGGGAAGTGGCCTGACGGACATATTTCGAGATATTTCTTCTTCTTGTTGTTCTTCTTCTGCACAGCTAAGCTGGAAGTGGCATTTGCAGCTCGCAATAGTGCAGAGATATCTCAAAGAAAGGGGCCACGGTGTTTCTGTATCTCTATTATGTTGGTGCGGCTTCGGAACTTTTAAATATCCTGATGTATCTCGAGAACTACGCATCTGATCAAAAAATATCATAGAACATAAAAAGTAAGAAACATAATTCTCTACAAAAAAGGTCTCTTAACATTTTGCCATAGCTCGCTTCGTTTCCGAGATATTTGCAGATTTATCTCAAGGGAAGTGGCCTAACGAACATATTCCGAGATATTTCTTCTTCTTGTTGTTCTTCTTCTGCACAGCTAAACTGGAAGTGGCATTTCCAGCTCGCAATAGTGCAGAGTTATCTCAAAGAAAGGGGCCACGGTGTTTCTGTATCTCTATTATGTTGGTGCGGCTTCGGAACTTTTAAATATCTTGATATATCTCGAGAACTACGCATCTGATCAAAAAATATCATAGAACATAAATTGTAGGAAACATAATTCTCTACAAAAAACGTCTCTTAACATTTTGCCATAGCTCGCTTCGTTTCCGAGATATTTGCAGATTTATCTCAAGGGAAGGGGCCTGGCGGACATATTTCGAGATATTTCTTCTTCTTGTTGTTCTTCTTCTGCACAGCTAAGCTGGAAGTGGCATTTGCAGCTCGCAATAGTTCAGAGTTATCTCAAAGAAAGGGGCCACGGTGTTTCTGTATCTCTATTATGTTGGTGCGGCTTCGGAACTTTTAAATATCTTGATATATCTCGAGAACTACGCATCTGATCAAAAAATATCATAGAACATGAAAAGTAGGAAACTTAATTCTCTACAAAAAAGGTCTCTTAACATTTTGCCATAGCTCTCTTCGTTTCCGAGATATTTGCAGATTTATCTCAAGGGAACGGGCCTGACGGACATATTTCGAGATATTTCTTCTTCTTGTTGTTCTTCTTCTGCACAGCTAAGCTGGAAGTGGCATTTACAGCTCGCAATAGTGCAGAGTTATCTCAAAGAAAGGGGCCACGGTGTTTCTGTATCTCTGTTATGTTGGTGCGGCTTCGGAACTTTTAAATATCTCGATATATCTCGAAAACTACGCTTCTGATCGAAAAATATCATAGAACATAAATTGTAGGAAGCATAATTCTCTACAAAAAAGGTCTCTTAACATTTTGCCATAGCTCGCTTCGTTTCCGAGATATTTGCAGATATATCTCAAGGGAAGGGGCCTGACGGACATATTTCGAGATATTTCTTCTTCTTGTTGTTCTTCTTCTGCACAGCTAAGCTGGAAGTGGCATTTGCAGCTCGCAATAGTGCAGAGTTATCTCAAAGAGAGGGGCCACGGTGTTTCTGTATCTCTATTATGTTGGTGCGGCTTCGGAACTTTTAAATATCTTGATATATTTCGAGAACTACGCATCTGATCAAAAAATATCATAGAAGATAAAAAGTAGGAAACTTAATTCTCTACAAAAAAGGTCTCTTAACATTTCGCCATAGCTCGCTTCGTTTCCGAGATATTTGCAGATTTATCTCAAGGGAAGGGGCCTGTCGGACATATTTCGAGATATTTCTTCTTCTTGTTGTTCTTCTTCTGCACAGCTAAGCTGGAAGTGGCATTTGCGGCTCGCACTAGTGCAGAGTTATCTCAAAGAAAGGGGCCACGGTGTTTCTGTATCTCTATTATGTTGGTGCGGCTTCGGAACTTTTAAATATCTCGATATATCTCGAAAACTACGCTTCTGATCAAAAAATATCATAAAACATAAATTGTAGGAAACATAATTCTCTACAGAAAAGGTCTCTTAACATTTTGCCATAGCTCGCTTCGTTTCCGAGATATTTGCAGATTCAGCTCAAAGGAACGGGCCTGACGGACATATTTCGAGATACTTCTTCTTCTTGTTGTTCTTCCTCTGCACAGCTAAGCTGGAAGTGGCATTTGCAGCTCGCAATAGTGCAGAGTTATCCTAAAGAAAGGGGCCACGGTGTTTCTGTATCTCTATTATGTTGGTGCGGCTTCGGAACTTTTAAATATCTTGATATATCTCGAGAGCTACGCATCTGATCAAAAAATATCATAGAACATAAAAAGTAGGAAACTTAATTCTCTACAAAAAAGGTCTCTTAACATTTTGCCATAGCTCTCTTCGTTTCCGAGATATTTGCAGATTTATCTCAAGGGAAGGGGCCTGACGGACATATTTCGAGATATTTCTTCCTCTTGTTGTTCTTCTTCTGCACAGCTAAGCTGGAAGTGGCATTTGCAGCTCGCACTAGTGCAGAGTTATCTCAAAGAAAGGGGCCACGGTGTTTCTGTATCTCTATTATGTTGGTGCGGCTTCGGAACTTTTAAATATCTCGATATATCTCGAAAACTACGCTTCTGATCAAAAAATATCATAAAACATAAATTGTAGGAAACATAATTCTCTACAGAAAAGGTCTCTTAACATTTTGCCATAGCTCGCTTCGTTTCCGAGATATTTGCAGATTCAGCTCAAAGGAACTGGCCTGACGGTCATATTTCGAGATATTTCTTCTTCTTGTTGTTCTTCTTCTGCACAGCTAAGCTGGAAGTGGCATTTACAGCTCGCAACAGTGCAGAGTTATCTCAAAGAAAGGGGCCACGGTGTTTCTGTATCTCTATTATGTTGGTGCGGCTTCGGAACTTTTAAATATCTTGATATATCTCGAGAACTACGCATCTGATCAAAAAATATCATAGAACATGAAAAGTAGGAAACTTAATTCTCTACAAAATAGGTCTCTTATCATTTTGCCATAGCTCTCTTCGTTTCCGAGATATTTGCAGATTTATCTCAAGGGAAGGGGCCTGGCGGACATATTTCGAGATATTTCTTCTTCTTGTTGTTCTTCTTCTGCACAGCTAAGCTGGAAGTGGCATTTGCAGCTCGCAATAGTTCAGAGTTATCTCAAAGAAAGGGGCCACGGTGTTTCTGTATCTCTATTATGTTGGTGCGGCTTCGGAACTTTTAAATATCTTGATATATCTCGAGAACTACGCATCTGATCAAAAAATATCATAGAACATGAAAAGTACGAAACTTAATTCTCTACAAAAAAGGTCTCTTAACATTTTGCCATAGCTCTCTTCGTTTCCGAGATATTTGCAGATTTATCTCAAGGGAAGGGGCCTGACGGACATATTTCGAGATATTTCTTCTTCTTGTTGTTCTTCTTCTGCACAGCTAAGCTGGAAGTGGCATTTGCGGCTCGCACTAGTGCAGAGTTATCTCAACGAAAGGGGCCACGGTGTTTCTGTATCTCTATTATGTTGGTGCGGCTTCGGAACTTTTAAATATCTTGATATATCTCGAGAACTACGCGTCTGATCAAAAAATATCATAGAACATAAAAAGTAGGAAACTTAATTCTCTACAAAAACGGTCTCTTAATATTTTGCCATAGCTCGCTTCGTTTCCGAGATATTTGCAGATATATTTCAAGGGAAGGGGCCTGACGGGCATATTTCGAGATATTTCTTCTTCTTGTTGTTCTTCTTCTGCACAGCTAAGCTGGAAGTGGCATTTGCGGCTCGCACTAGTGCACAGTTATCTCAAAGAAAGGGGCCACGGTGTTTCTGTATCTCTATTATGTTGGTGCGGCTTCGGAACTTTTAAATATCTCGATATATCTCGAAAACTACGCTTCTGATCAAAAAATATCATAGAACATAAATTGTAGGAAACATAATTCTCTACAAAAAAGGTCTCTTAACATTTTGCCATAGCTCGCTTCGTTTCCGAGATATTTGCAGATATATCTCAAGGGAAGGGGCCTGACGGACATATTTCGAGATATTTCTTCTTCTTGTTGTTCTTCTTCTGCACAGCTAAGCTGGAAGTGGCATTTACAGCTCGCAATAGTGCAGAGTTATCTCAAAGAAAGGGGCCACGGTGTTTCTGTATCTCTATTATGTTGGTGCGGCTTCGGAACTTTTAAATATCTTGATATATCTCGAGAACTACGTATCTGATCAAAAAATATCATAGAACATAAAAAGTAGGAAACTTAATTCTCTACAAAAAAGGTCTCTTAACATTTTGCCATAGCTCGCTTCGTTTCCGAGATATTTGCATATTTATCTCAAGGAAAGGGGCCTGACGGACATATTTCGAGATATTTCTTCTTCTTGTTGTTCTTCTTCTGCACAGCTAAGCTGGAAGTGGCATTTGCGGCTCGCACTAGTGCAGAGTTATCTCAAAGAAAGGGGCCACGGTGTTTCTGTATCTCTATTATGTTGGTGCGGCTTCGGAACTTTTAAATATCTCGATATATCTCGAAAACTACGCTTCTGATCAAAAAATATCATAGAACCTAAATTGTAGGAAGCATAATTCTCTACAAAAAAGGTCTCTTAACATTTTGCCATAGCTCGCTTCGTTTCCGAGATATTTGCAAATATATCTCAAGGGAAGGGGCCTGACGGACATATTTCGAGATATTTCTTCTTCTTGTTGTTCTTCTTCTGCACAGCTAAGCTGGAAGTGGCATTTGCAGCTCGCAATAGTGCAGAGTTATCTCAAAGAAAGGGGCCACGGTGTTTCTGTATCTCTATTATGTTGGTGCGGCTTCGGAACTTTTAAATATCTTGATATATCTCGAGAACTACGCATCTGATCAAAAAATATCATAGAACATGAAAAGTAGGAAACTTAATTCTCTACCAAAAAGGTCTCTTAACATTTTGCCATAGCTCTCTTCGTTTCCGAGATATTTGCAGATTTATCTCAAGGGAAGGGGCCTGGCGGACATATTTCGAGATATTTCTTCTTCTTGTTGTTCTTCTTCTGCACAGCTAAGCTGGAAGTGGCATTTGCAGCTCGCAATAGTTCAGAGTTATCTCAAAGAAAGGGGCCACGGTGTTTCTGTATCTCTATTATGTTGGTGCGGCTTCGGAACTTTTAAATATCTTGATATATCTCGAGAACTACGCATCTGATCAAAAAATATCATAGAACATGAAAAGTAGGAAACTTAATTCTCTACAAAAAAGGTCTCTTAACATTTTGCCATAGCTCTCTTCGTTTCCGAGATATTTGCAGATTTATCTCAAGGGAACGGGCCTGACGGACATATTTCGAGATATTTCTTCTTCTTGTTGTTCTTCTTCTGCACAGCTAAGCTGGAAGTGGCATTTACAGCTCGCAATAGTGCAGAGTTATCTCAAAGAAAGGGGCCACGGTGTTTCTGTATCTCTGTTATGTTGGTGCGGCTTCGGAACTTTTAAATATCTCGATATATCTCGAAAACTACGCTTCTGATCGAAAAATATCATAGAACATAAATTGTAGGAAGCATAATTCTCTACAAAAAAGGTCTCTTAACATTTTGCCATAGCTCGCTTCGTTTCCGAGATATTTGCAGATATATCTCAAGGGAAGGGGCCTGACGGACATATTTCGAGATATTTCTTCTTCTTGTTGTTCTTCTTCTGCACAGCTAAGCTGGAAGTGGCATTTGCAGCTCGCAATAGTGCAGAGTTATCTCAAAGAGAGGGGCCACGGTGTTTCTGTATCTCTATTATGTTGGTGCGGCTTCGGAACTTTTAAATATCTTGATATATTTCGAGAACTACGCATCTGATCAAAAAATATCATAGAAGATAAAAAGTAGGAAACTTAATTCTCTACAAAAAAGGTCTCTTAACATTTCGCCATAGCTCGCTTCGTTTCCGAGATATTTGCAGATTTATCTCAAGGGAAGGGGCCTGTCGGACATATTTCGAGATATTTCTTCTTCTTGTTGTTCTTCTTCTGCACAGCTAAGCTGGAAGTGGCATTTGCGGCTCGCACTAGTGCAGAGTTATCTCAAAGAAAGGGGCCACGGTGTTTCTGTATCTCTATTATGTTGGTGCGGCTTCGGAACTTTTAAATATCTCGATATATCTCGAAAACTACGCTTCTGATCAAAAAATATCATAGAACATAAATTGTAGGAAACATAATTCTCTACAAAAAACGTCTCTTAACATTTTGCCATAGCTCGCTTCGATTCCGAGATATTTGCAGATTCAGCTCAAAGGAACGGGCCTGACGGACATATTTCGAGATACTTCTTCTTCTTGTTGTTCTTCCTCTGCACAGCTAAGCTGGAAGTGGCATTTGCAGCTCGCAATAGTGCAGAGTTATCCTAAAGAAAGGGGCCACGGTGTTTCTGTATCTCTATTATGTTGGTGCGGCTTCGGAACTTTTAAATATCTTGATATATCTCGAGAACTACGCATCTGATCAAAAAATATCATAGAACATAAAAAGTAGGAAACTTAATTCTCTACAAAAAAGGTCTCTTAACATTTTGCCATAGCTCTCTTCGTTTCCGAGATATTTGCAGATTTATCTCAAGGGAAGGGGCCTGACGGACATATTTCGAGATATTTCTTCCTCTTGTTGTTCTTCTTCTGCACAGCTAAGCTGGAAGTGGCATTTGCAGCTCGCACTAGTGCAGAGTTATCTCAAAGAAAGGGGCCACGGTGTTTCTGTATCTCTATTATGTTGGTGCGGCTTCGGAACTTTTAAATATCTCGATATATCTCGAAAACTACGCTTCTGATCAAAAAATATCATAAAACATAAATTGTAGGAAACATAATTCTCTACAGAAAAGGTCTCTTAACATTTTGCCATAGCTCGCTTCGTTTCCGAGATATTTGCAGATTCAGCTCAAAGGAACTGGCCTGACGGTCATATTTCGAGATATTTCTTCTTCTTGTTGTTCTTCTTCTGCACAGCTAAGCTGGAAGTGGCATTTACAGCTCGCAACAGTGCAGAGTTATCTCAAAGAAAGGGGCCACGGTGTTTCTGTATCTCTATTATGTTGGTGCGGCTTCGGAACTTTTAAATATCTTGATATATCTCGAGAACTACGCATCTGATCAAAAAATATCATAGAACATGAAAAGTAGGAAACTTAATTCTCTACAAAATAGGTCTCTTATCATTTTGCCATAGCTCTCTTCGTTTCCGAGATATTTGCAGATTTATCTCAAGGGAAGGGGCCTGGCGGACATATTTCGAGATATTTCTTCTTCTTGTTGTTCTTCTTCTGCACAGCTAAGCTGGAAGTGGCATTTGCAGCTCGCAATAGTTCAGAGTTATCTCAAAGAAAGGGGCCACGGTGTTTCTGTATCTCTATTATGTTGGTGCGGCTTCGGAACTTTTAAATATCTTGATATATCTCGAGAACTACGCATCTGATCAAAAAATATCATAGAACATGAAAAGTAGGAAACTTAATTCTCTACAAAAAAGGTCTCTTAACATTTTGCCATAGCTCTCTTCGTTTCCGAGATATTTGCAGATTTATCTCAAGGGAAGGGGCCTGACGGACATATTTCGAGATATTTCTTCTTCTTGTTGTTCTTCTTCTGCACAGCTAAGCTGGAAGTGGCATTTGCGGCTCGCACTAGTGCAGAGTTATCTCAACGAAAGGGGCCACGGTGTTTCTGTATCTCTATTATGTTGGTGCGGCTTCGGAACTTTTAAATATCTTGATATATCTCGAGAACTACGCGTCTGATCAAAAAATATCATACAACATAAAAAGTAGGAAACTTAATTCTCTACAAAAACGGTCTCTTAATATTTTGCCATAGCTCGCTTCGTTTCCGAGATATTTGCAGATATATTTCAAGGGAAGGGGCCTGACGGGCATATTTCGAGATATTTCTTCTTCTTGTTGTTCTTCTTCTGCACAGCTAAGCTGGAAGTGGCATTTGCGGCTCGCACTAGTGCACAGTTATCTCAAAGAAAGGGGCCACGGTGTTTCTGTATCTCTATTATGTTGGTGCGGCTTCGGAACTTTTAAATATCTCGATATATCTCGAAAACTACGCTTCTGATCAAAAAATATCATAGAACATAAATTGTAGGAAACATAATTCTCTACAAAAAAGGTCTCTTAACATTTTGCCATAGCTCGCTTCGTTTCCGAGATATTTGCAGATATATCTCAAGGGAAGGGGCCTGACGGACATATTTCGAGATATTTCTTCTTCTTGTTGTTCTTCTTCTGCACAGCTAAGCTGGAAGTGGCATTTACAGCTCGCAATAGTGCAGAGTTATCTCAAAGAAAGGGGCCACGGTGTTTCTGTATCTCTATTATGTTGGTGCGGCTTCGGAACTTTTAAATATCTTGATATATCTCGAGAACTATGTATCTGATCAAAAAATATCATAGAACATAAAAAGTAGGAAACTTAATTCTCTACAAAAAAGGTCTCTTAACATTTTGCCATAGCTCGCTTCGTTTCCGAGATATTTGCATATTTATCTCAAGGAAAGGGGCCTGACGGACATATTTCGAGATATTTCTTCTTCTTGTTGTTCTTCTTCTGCACAGCTAAGCTGGAAGTGGCATTTGCGGCTCGCACTAGTGCAGAGTTATCTCAAAGAAAGGGGCCACGGTGTTTCTGTATCTCTATTATGTTGGTGCGGCTTCGGAACTTTTAAATATCTCGATATATCTCGAAAACTACGCTTCTGATCAAAAAATATCATAGAACCTAAATTGTAGGAAGCATAATTCTCTACAAAAAAGGTCTCTTAACATTTTGCCATAGCTCGCTTCGTTTCCGAGATATTTGCAAATATATCTCAAGGGAAGGGGCCTGACGGACATATTTCGAGATATTTCTTCTTCTTGTTGTTCTTCTTCTGCACAGCTAAGCTGGAAGTGGCATTTGCAGCTCGCAATAGTGCAGAGTTATCTCAAAGAAAGGGGCCACGGTGTTTCTGTATCTCTATTATGTTGGTGCGGCTTCGGAACTTTTAAATATCTTGATATATCTCGAGAACTACGCATCTGATCAAAAAATATCATAGAACATGAAAAGTAGGAAACTTAATTCTCTACCAAAAAGGTCTCTTAACATTTTGCCATAGCTCTCTTCGTTTCCGAGATATTTGCAGATTTATCTCAAGGGAAGGGGCCTGACGGACATATTTCGAGATATTTCTTCTTCTTGTTGTTCTTCTTCTGCACAGCTAAGCTGGAAGTGGCATTTGCGGCTCGCACTAGTGCAGAGTTATCTCAATGAAAGGGGCCACGGTGTTTCTGTATCTCTATTATGTTGGTGCGGCTTCGGAACTTTTAAATATCTCGATATATCTCGAAAACTACGCTTCTGATCAAAAAATATCATAGAACATAAATTGTAGGAAACATAATTCTCTACAAAAAAGGTCTCTTAACATTTTGCGATAGCTCGCTTCGTTTCCGAGATATTTGCAGATATATCTCAAGGGAAGGGGCCTGACGGACATATTTCGAGATATTTCTTCTTCTTGTTGTTCTTCTTCTGCACAGCTAAGCTGGAAGTGGCATTTACAGCTCGCAATAGTGCAGAGTTATCTCAAAGAAAGGGGCCACGGTGTTTCTGTATCTCCATTATGTTGGTGCGGCTTCGGAACTTTTAAATATCTTGATATATCTCGAGAACTACGCATCTGATCAAAAAATATCATAGAACATGAAAAGTAGGAAACTTAATTCTCTACAAAAAAGGTCTCTTAACATTTTGCCATAGCTCGCTTCGTTTCCGAGATATTTGCATATTTATCTCAAGGGAAGGGGCCTGACGGACATATTTCGAGATATTTCTTCTTCTTGTTGTTCTTCTTCTGCACAGCTAAGCTGGAAGTGGCATTTGCAGCTCGCAATAGTGCAGAGTTATCGCAAAGAAAGGGGCCACGGTGTTTCTGTATCTCTATTATGTTGGTGCGGCTTCGGAACTTTTAAATATCTTGATATATCTCGAGAACTACGCGTCTGATCAAAAAATATCATAGAACATAAAAAGTAGGAAACTTAATTCTCTACAAAAAAGGTCTCTTAACATTTTGCCATAGCTCGCTTCGTTTCCGAGATATTTGCAGATTTATCTCAAGGGAAGTGGCCTGACGGACATATTTCGAGATATTTCTTCTTCTTGTTGTTCTTCTTCTGCACAGCTAAGCTGGAAGTGGCATTTGCAGCTCGCAATAGTGCAGAGATATCTCAAAGAAAGGGGCCACGGTGTTTCTGTATCTCTATTATGTTGGTGCGGCTTCGGAACTTTTAAATATCCTGATGTATCTCGAGAACTACGCATCTGATCAAAAAATATCATAGAACATAAAAAGTAAGAAACATAATTCTCTACAAAAAAGGTCTCTTAACATTTTGCCATAGCTCGCTTCGTTTCCGAGATATTTGCAGATTTATCTCAAGGGAAGTGGCCTAACGAACATATTCCGAGATATTTCTTCTTCTTGTTGTTCTTCTTCTGCACAGCTAAACTGGAAGTGGCATTTCCAGCTCGCAATAGTGCAGAGTTATCTCAAAGAAAGGGGCCACGGTGTTTCTGTATCTCTATTATGTTGGTGCGGCTTCGGAACTTTTAAATATCTTGATATATCTCGAGAACTACGCATCTGATCAAAAAATATCATAGAACATAAATTGTAGGAAACATAATTCTCTACAAAAAACGTCTCTTAACATTTTGCCATAGCTCGCTTCGTTTCCGAGATATTTGCAGATTTATCTCAAGGGAAGGGGCCTGGCGGACATATTTCGAGATATTTCTTCTTCTTGTTGTTCTTCTTCTGCACAGCTAAGCTGGAAGTGGCATTTGCAGCTCGCAATAGTTCAGAGTTATCTCAAAGAAAGGGGCCACGGTGTTTCTGTATCTCTATTATGTTGGTGCGGCTTCGGAACTTTTAAATATCTTGATATATCTCGAGAACTACGCATCTGATCAAAAAATATCATAGAACATGAAAAGTAGGAAACTTAATTCTCTACAAAAAAGGTCTCTTAACATTTTGCCATAGCTCTCTTCGTTTCCGAGATATTTGCAGATTTATCTCAAGGGAACGGGCCTGACGGACATATTTCGAGATATTTCTTCTTCTTGTTGTTCTTCTTCTGCACAGCTAAGCTGGAAGTGGCATTTACAGCTCGCAATAGTGCAGAGTTATCTCAAAGAAAGGGGCCACGGTGTTTCTGTATCTCCATTATGTTGGTGCGGCTTCGGAACTTTTAAATATCTTGATATATCTCGAGAACTACGCATCTGATCAAAAAATATCATAGAACATGAAAAGTAGGAAACTTAATTCTCTACAAAAAAGGTCTCTTAACATTTTGCCATAGCTCGCTTCGTTTCCGAGATATTTGCATATTTATCTCAAGGGAAGGGGCCTGACGGACATATTTCGACATATTTCTTCTTCTTGTTGTTCTTCTTCTGCACAGCTAAGCTGGAAGTGGCATTTGCAGCTCGCAATAGTGCAGAGTTATCGCAAAGAAAGGGGCCACGGTGTTTCTGTATCTCTATTATGTTGGTGCGGCTTCGGAACTTTTAAATATCTTGATATATCTCGAGAACTACGCGTCTGATCAAAAAATATCATAGAACATAAAAAGTAGGAAACTTAATTCTCTACAAAAAAGGTCTCTTAACATTTTGCCATAGCTCGCTTCGTTTCCGAGATATTTGCAGATTTATCTCAAGGGAAGTGGCCTGACGGACATATTTCGAGATATTTCTTCTTCTTGTTGTTCTTCTTCTGCACAGCTAAGCTGGAAGTGGCATTTGCAGCTCGCAATAGTGCAGAGATATCTCAAAGAAAGGGGCCACGGTGTTTCTGTATCTCTATTATGTTGGTGCGGCTTCGGAACTTTTAAATATCCTGATGTATCTCGAGAACTACGCATCTGATCAAAAAATATCATAGAACATAAAAAGTAAGAAACATAATTCTCTACAAAAAAGGTCTCTTAACATTTTGCCATAGCTCGCTTCGTTTCCGAGATATTTGCAGATTTATCTCAAGGGAAGTGGCCTAACGAACATATTCCGAGATATTTCTTCTTCTTGTTGTTCTTCTTCTGCACAGCTAAACTGGAAGTGGCATTTCCAGCTCGCAATAGTGCAGAGTTATCTCAAAGAAAGGGGCCACGGTGTTTCTGTATCTCTATTATGTTGGTGCGGCTTCGGAACTTTTAAATATCTTGATATATCTCGAGAACTACGCATCTGATCAAAAAATATCATAGAACATAAAAAGTAGGAAACTTAATTCTCTACAAAAACGGTCTCTTAACATTTTGCCATAGCTCGCTTCGTTTCCGAGATATTTGCAGATATATTTCAAGGGAAGGGGCCTGACGGGCATATTTCGAGATATTTCTTCTTCTTGTTGTTCTTCTTCTGCACAGCTAAGCTGGAAGTGGCATTTGCGGCTCGCACTAGTGCACAGTTATCTCAAAGAAAGGGGCCACGGTGTTTCTGTATCTCTATTATGTTGGTGCGGCTTCGGAACTTTTAAATATCTCGATATATCTCGAAAACTACGCTTCTGATCAAAAAATATCATAGAACATAAATTGTAGGAAACATAATTCTCTACAAAAAACGTCTCTTAACATTTTGCCATAGCTCGCTTCGTTTCCGAGATATTTGCAGATTTATCTCAAGGGAAGGGGCCTGGCGGACATATTTCGAGATATTTCTTCTTCTTGTTGTTCTTCTTCTGCACAGCTAAGCTGGAAGTGGCATTTGCAGCTCGCAATAGTTCAGAGTTATCTCAAAGAAAGGGGCCACGGTGTTTCTGTATCTCTATTATGTTGGTGCGGCTTCGGAACTTTTAAATATCTTGATATATCTCGAGAACTACGCATCTGATCAAAAAATATCATAGAACATGAAAAGTAGGAAACTTAATTCTCTACAAAAAAGGTCTCTTAACATTTTGCCATAGCTCTCTTCGTTTCCGAGATATTTGCAGATTTATCTCAAGGGAACGGGCCTGACGGACATATTTCGAGATATTTCTTCTTCTTGTTGTTCTTCTTCTGCACAGCTAAGCTGGAAGTGGCATTTACAGCTCGCAATAGTGCAGAGTTATCTCAAAGAAAGGGGCCACGGTGTTTCTGTATCTCCATTATGTTGGTGCGGCTTCGGAACTTTTAAATATCTTGATATATCTCGAGAACTACGCATCTGATCAAAAAATATCATAGAACATGAAAAGTAGGAAACTTAATTCTCTACAAAAAAGGTCTCTTAACATTTTGCCATAGCTCGCTTCGTTTCCGAGATATTTGCATATTTATCTCAAGGGAAGGGGCCTGACGGACATATTTCGAGATATTTCTTCTTCTTGTTGTTCTTCTTCTGCACAGCTAAGCTGGAAGTGGCATTTGCAGCTCGCAATAGTGCAGAGTTATCGCAAAGAAAGGGGCCACGGTGTTTCTGTATCTCTATTATGTTGGTGCGGCTTCGGAACTTTTAAATATCTTGATATATCTCGAGAACTACGCATCTGATCAAAAAATATCATAGAACATAAAAAGTAGGAAACTTAATTCTCTACAAAAAAGGTCTCTTAACATTTTGCCATAGCTCGCTTCGTTTCCGAGATATTTGCAGATTTATCTCAAGGGAAGTGGCCTGACGGACATATTTCGAGATATTTCTTCTTCTTGTTGTTCTTCTTCTGCACAGCTAAGCTGGAAGTGGCATTTGCAGCTCGCAATAGTGCAGAGATATCTCAAAGAAAGGGGCCACGGTGTTTCTGTATCTCTATTATGTTGGTGCGGCTTCGGAACTTTTAAATATCCTGATGTATCTCGAGAACTACGCATCTGATCAAAAAATATCATAGAACATAAAAAGTAAGAAACATAATTCTCTACAAAAAAGGTCTCTTAACATTTTGCCATAGCTCGCTTCGTTTCCGAGATATTTGCAGATTTATCTCAAGGGAAGTGACCTAACGAACATATTCCGAGATATTTCTTCTTCTTGTTGTTCTTCTTCTGCACAGCTAAACTGGAAGTGGCATTTCCAGCTCGCAATAGTGCAGAGTTATCTCAAAGAAAGGGGCCACGGTGTTTCTGTATCTCTATTATGTTGGTGCGGCTTCGGAACTTTTAAATATCTTGATATATCTCGAGAACTACGCATCTGATCAAAAAATATCATAGAACATAAATTGTAGGAAACATAATTCTCTACAAAAAACGTCTCTTAACATTTTGCCATAGCTCTCTTCGTTTCCGAGATATTTGCAGATTTATCTCAAGGGAACGGGCCTGACGGACATATTTCGAGATATTTCTTCTTCTTGTTGTTCTTCTTCTGCACAGCTAAGCTGGAAGTGGCATTTGCGGCTCGCACTAGTGCAGAGTTATCTCAACGAAAGGGGCCACGGTGTTTCTGTATCTCTATTATGTTGGTGCGGCTTCGGAACTTTTAAATATCTTGATATATCTCGAGAACTACGCGTCTGATCAAAAAATATCATAGAACATAAAAAGTAGGAAACTTAATTCTCTACAAAAACGGTCTCTTAACATTTTGCCATAGCTCGCTTCGTTTCCGAGATATTTGCAGATATATTTCAAGGGAAGGGGCCTGACGGGCATATTTCGAGATATTTCTTCTTCTTGTTGTTCTTCTTCTGCACAGCTAAGCTGGAAGTGGCATTTGCGGCTCGCACTAGTGCACAGTTATCTCAAAGAAAGGGGCCACGGTGTTTCTGTATCTCTATTATGTTGGTGCGGCTTCGGAACTTTTAAATATCTCGATATATCTCGAAAACTACGCTTCTGATCAAAAAATATCATAGAACATAAATTGTAGGAAACATAATTCTCTACAAAAAACGTCTCTTAACATTTTGCCATAGCTCGCTTCGTTTCCGAGATATTTGCAGATTTATCTCAAGGGAAGGGGCCTGGCGGACATATTTCGAGATATTTCTTCTTCTTGTTGTTCTTCTTCTGCACAGCTAAGCTGGAAGTGGCATTTGCAGCTCGCAATAGTTCAGAGTTATCTCAAAGAAAGGGGCCACGGTGTTTCTGTATCTCTATTATGTTGGTGCGGCTTCGGAACTTTTAAATATCTTGATATATCTCGAGAACTACGCATCTGATCAAAAAATATCATAGAACATGAAAAGTAGGAAACTTAATTCTCTACAAAAAAGGTCTCTTAACATTTTGCCATAGCTCTCTTCGTTTCCGAGATATTTGCAGATTTATCTCAAGGGAACGGGCCTGACGGACATATTTCGAGATATTTCTTCTTCTTGTTGTTCTTCTTCTGCACAGCTAAGCTGGAAGTGGCATTTACAGCTCGCAATAGTGCAGAGTTATCTCAAAGAAAGGGGCCACGGTGTTTCTGTATCTCCATTATGTTGGTGCGGCTTCGGAACTTTTAAATATCTTGATATATCTCGAGAACTACGCATCTGATCAAAAAATATCATAGAACATGAAAAGTAGGAAACTTAATTCTCTACAAAAAAGGTCTCTTAACATTTTGCCATAGCTCGCTTCGTTTCCGAGATATTTGCATATTTATCTCAAGGGAAGGGGCCTGACGGACATATTTCGAGATATTTCTTCTTCTTGTTGTTCTTCTTCTGCACAGCTAAGCTGGAAGTGGCATTTACAGCTCGCAATAGTGCAGAGTTATCTCAAAGAAAGGGGCCACGGTGTTTCTGTATCTCTATTATGTTGGTGCGGCTTCGGAACTTTTAAATATCTTGATATATCTCGAGAACTACGTATGTGATCAAAAAATATCATAGAACATAAAAAGTAGGAAACTTAATTCTCTACAAAAAAGGTCTCTTAACATTTTGCCATAGCTCGCTTCGTTTCCGAGATATTTGCATATTTATCTCAAGGGAAGGGGCCTGAGGGACATATTTCGAGATATTTCTTCTTCTTGTTGTTCTTCTTCTGCACAGCTAAGCTGGAAGTGGCATTTGCGGCTCGCACTAGTGCAGAGTTATCTCAAAGAAAGGGGCCACGGTGTTTCTGTATCTCTATTATGTTGGTGCGGCTTCGGAACTTTTAAATATCTCGATATATCTCGAAAACTACGCTTCTGATCAAAAAATATCATAGAACATAAATTGTAGGAAACATAATTCTCTACAAAAAACGTCTCTTAACATTTTGCCATAGCTCCCTTCGTTTCCGAGATATTTGCAGATTCAGCTCAAAGGAACTGGCCTGACGGACATATTTCGAGATATTTCTTCTTCTTGTTGTTCTTGCTCTGCACAGCTAAGCTGGAAGTGGCATTTGCAGCTCGCAATGGTGCAGAGTTATCTCAAAGAAAGGGGCCACGGTGTTTCTGTATCTCCATTATGTTGGTGCGGCTTCGGAACTTTTAAATATCTTGATATATCTCGAGAACTACGTATCTGATCAAAAAATATCATAGAACATAAAAAGTAGGAAACTTAATTCTCTACAAAAAAGGTCTCTTAACATTTTGCCATAGCTCGCTTCGTTTCCGAGATATTTGCATATTTATCTCAAGGGAAGGGGCCTGACGGACATATTTCGAGATATTTCTTTTTCTTGTTGTTCTTCTTCTGCACAGCTAAGCTGGAAGTGGCATTTGCGGCTCGCACTAGTGCAGAGTTATCTCAAAGAAAGGGGCCACGGTGTTTCTGTATCTCTATTATGTTGGTGCGGCTTCGGAACTTTTAAATATCTCGATATATCTCGAAAACTACGCTTCTGATCAAAAAATATCATAGAACATAAATTGTAGGAAACATAATTCTCTACGAAAAACGTCTCTTAACATTTTGCCATAGCTCGCTTCGTTTCCGAGATATTTGCAGATTCAGCTCAAAGGAACTGGCCTGACGGACATATTTCGAGATATTTCTTCTTCTTGTTGTTCTTGCTCTGCACAGCTAAGCTGGAAGTGGCATTTGCAGCTCGCAATGGTGCAGAGTTATCTCAAAGAAAGGGGCCACGGTGTTTCTGTATCTCTATTATGTTGGTGCGGCTTCGGAACTTTTAAATATCTTGATATATCTCGAGAACTACGCATCTGATCAAAAAATATCATAGAACATAAAAAGTAGGAAACTCAATTCTCTACAAAAAAGGTCTCTTAACATTTTGCCATAGCTCGCTTCGTTTCCGAGATATTTGCATATTTATCTCAAGGGAAGGGGCCTGACGGACATATTTCGAGATATTTCTTTTTCTTGTTGTTCTTCTTCTGCACAGCCAAGCTGGAAGTGGCATTTGCGGCTCGCACTAGTGCAGAGTTATCTCAAAGAAAGGGGCCACGGTGTTTCTGTATCTCTATTATGTTGGTGCGGCTTCGGAACTTTTAAATATCTCGATATATCTCGAAAACTACGCTTCTGATCAAAAAATATCATAGAACATAAATTGTAGGAAACATAATTCTCTACAAAAAAGGTCTCTTAATATTTTGCCATAGCTCGCTTCGTTTCCGAGATATTTGCAGATATATCTCAAGGGAAGGGGCCTGACGGACATATTTCGAGATATTTCTTCTTCTTGTTGTTCTTCTTCTGCACAGCTAAGCTGGAAGTGGCATTTACAGCTCGCAATAGTGCAGAGTTATCTCAAAGAAAGGGGCCACGGTGTTTCTGTATCTCCATTATGTTGGTGCGGCTTCGGAACTTTTAAATATCTTGATATATCTCGAGAACTACGTATCTGATCAAAAAATATCATAGAACATAAAAAGTAGGAAACTTAATTCTCTACAAAAAAGGTCTCTTAACATTTTGCCATAGCTCGCTTCGTTTCCGAGATATTTGCATATTTATCTCAAGGGAAGGGGCCTGACGGACATATTTCGAGATATTTCTTCTTCTTGTTGTTCTTCTTCTGCACAGCTAAGCTGGAAGTGGCATTTGCAGCTCGCAATAGTGCAGAGTTATCTCAAAGAAAGGGGCCACGGTGTTTCTGTATCTCTATTATGTTGGTGCGGCTTCGGAACTTTTAAATATCTCGATATATCTCGAAAGCTACGCTTCTGATCAAAAAATATCATAGAACATAAATTGTAGGAAACATAATTCTCTACAAAAAACGTCTCTTAACATTTTGCCATAGCTCGCTTCGTTTCCGAGATATTTGCAGATTCACCTCAAAGGAACTGGCCTGACGGACATATTTCGAGATATTTCTTCTTCTTGTTGTTCTTCTTCTGCACAGCTAAGCTGGAAGTGGCATTTGTGGCTCGCACTAGTGCAGAGTTATCTCAAAGAAAGGGGCCACGGTGTTTCTGTATCTCTATTATGTTGGTGCGGCTTCGGAACTTTTAAATAACTCGATATATCTCGAAAACTACGCTTCTGATCAAAAAATATCATAGAACATAAATTGTAGGAAACATGATTCTCTACAAAAAACGTCTCTTAACATTTTGCCATAGCTCGCTTCGTTTCCGAGATATTTGCAGATTCAGCTCCAAGGAACTGGCCTGACGGACATATTTCGAGATATTTCTTCTTCTTGTTGTTCTTCCTCTGCACAGCTAAGCTGGAGGTGGCATTTGCGGCTCGCACTAGTGCAGAGTTATCTCAAAGAAAGGGGCCACGGTGTTTCTGTACCTCTATTATGTTGGTGCAGCTTCGGAGCTTTTAAATATCTGGATATATCTCGAGAACTACGCATCTGATCAAAAAATATCATAGAACATAAAAAGTAGGGAACTTAATTCTCTACAAAAAAGGTCTCTTAACATTTTGCCATAGCTCGCTTCGTTTCCGAGATATTTGCATATTTATCTCAAGGGAAGGGGCCTGACGGACATATTTCGAGATATTTCTTTTTCTTGTTGTTCTTCTTCTGCACAGCTAAGCTGGAAGTGGCATTTGCGGCTCGCACTAGTGCAGAGTTATCTCAAAGAAAGGGGCCACGGTGTTTCTGTATCTCTATTATGTTGGTGCGGCTTCGGAACTTTTAAATATCTCGATATATCTCGAAAACTACGCTTCTGATCAAAAAATATCATAGAACATAAATTGTAGGAAACATAATTCTCTACAAAAAAGGTCTCTTAATATTTTGCCATAGCTCGCTTCGTTTCCGAGATATTTGCAGATATATCTCAAGGGAAGGGGCCTGACGGACATATTTCGAGATATTTCTTCTTCTTGTTGTTCTTCTTCTGCACAGCTAAGCTGGAAGTGGCATTTACAGCTCGCAATAGTGCAGAGTTATCTCAAAGAAAGGGGCCACGGTGTTTCTGTATCTCCATTATGTTGGTGCGGCTTCGGAACTTTTAAATATCTTGATATATCTCGAGAACTACGTATCTGATCAAAAAATATCATAGAACATAAAAAGTAGGAAACTTAATTCTCTACAAAAAAGGTCTCTTAACATTTTGCCATAGCTCGCTTCGTTTCCGAGATATTTGCATATTTATCTCAAGGGAAGGGGCCTGACGGACATATTTCGAGATATTTCTTCTTCTTGTTGTTCTTCTTCTGCACAGCTAAGCTGGAAGTGGCATTTGCAGCTCGCAATAGTGCAGAGTTATCTCAAAGAAAGGGGCCACGGTGTTTCTGTATCTCTATTATGTTGGTGCGGCTTCGGAACTTTTAAATATCTTGATATATCTCGAGAACTACGCATCTGATCAAAAAATATCATAGAACATAAAAAGTAGGAAACTTAATTCTCTACAAAAAAGGTCTCTTAACATTTTGCCATAGCTCGCTTCGTTTCCGAGATATTTGCAGATTCAGCTCAAAGGAACTGGCCTGACGGACATATTTCGAGATATTTCTTCTTCTTGTTGTTCTTGCTCTGCACAGCTAAGCTGGAAGTGGCATTTGCAGCTCGCAATGGTGCAGAGTTATCTCAAAGAAAGGGGCCACGGTGTTTCTGTATCTCTATTATGTTGGTGCGGCTTCGGAACTTTTAAATATCTTGATATATCTCGAGAACTACGCATCTGATCAAAAAATATCATAGAACATAAAAAGTAGGAAACTTAATTCTCTACAAAAAAGGTCTCTTAACATTTTGCCATAGCTCGCTTCGTTTCCGAGATATTTGCATATTTATCTCAAGGGAAGGGGCCTGACGGACATATTTCGAGATATTTCTTTTTCTTGTTGTTCTTCTTCTGCACAGCTGAGCTGGAAGTGGCATTTGCGGCTCGCACTAGTGCAGAGTTATCTCAAAGAAAGGGGCCACGGTGTTTCTGTATCTCTATTATGTTGGTGCGGCTTCGGAACTTTTAAATAACTCGATATATCTCGAAAACTACGCTTCTGATCAAAAAATATCATAGAACATAAATTGTAGGAAACATAATTCTCTACAAAAAACGTCTCTTAACATTTTGCCATAGCTCGCTTCGTTTCCGAGATATTTGCAGATTCAGCTCCAAGGAACTGGCCTGACGGACATATTTCGAGATATTTCTTCTTCTTGTTGTTCTTCCTCTGCACAGCTAAGCTGGAGGTGGCATTTGCGGCTCGCACTAGTGCAGAGTTATCTCAAAGAAAGGGGCCACGGTGTTTCTGTACCTCTATTATGTTGGTGCAGCTTCGGAGCTTTTAAATATCTTGATATATCTCGAGAACTACGCATCTGATCAAAAAATATCATAGAACATAAAAAGTAGGAAACCTAATTCTCTACAAAAAAGGTCTCTTAACGTTTTGCAATAGCTCGCTTCGTTTCCGAGATATTTGCAGATTTATCTCAAGGGAGGGGTCCTGACGGACATATTTCGAGATATTTCTTCTTCTTGTTCTTCTTCTTCTGCACAGCTAAACTGGAAGTGGCATTTCCAGCTCGCAATAGTGCAGAGTTATCCCAAAGAAAGGGGCCACGGTGTTTCTGTATCTCTATTATGTTGGTGCCGCTTCGGAGCTTTTAAATATCTGGATATATCTCGAGAACTACGCATCTGATCAAAAAATATCATAGAACATAAAAAGTAGGGAACTTAATTCTCTACAAAAAAGGTCTCTTAACATTTTGCCATAGCTCGCTTCGTTTCCGAGATATTTGCAGATTTATCTCAAGGGAAGGGGTCTGACGGACATATTTCGAGATATTTCTTCTTCTTGTTGTTCTTCTTCTGCACAGCTAAGCTGGAAGTGGCATTTGCAGCTCGCAGTAGTGCAGAGTTATCTCAAAGAAAGGGGCCACGGTGTTTCTGTATCTCTATTATGTTGGTGCGGCTTCGGAACTTTTAAATATCTTGATATATCTCGAGAACTACGCATCTGATCAAAAAATATCATAGAACATAAAAAGTAGGAAACTTAATTCACTACAAAAAAGTTCTCTTAACATTTTGCCATAGCTCGCTTCGTTTCCGAGATATTTGCAGATTTATCTCAATGGAAGGGGCCTGACGGGCATATTTCGAGATATTTCTTCTTCTTGTTGTTCTTCTTCTGCACAGCTAAGCTGGAAGTGGCATTTGCAGCGCGCAATAGTGCAGAGTTATCTCAAAGAAAGGGGCCACGGTGTTTCTGTATCTCTATTATGTTGGTGCGGCTTCGGAACTTTTAAATATCTTGATATATCTCGAGAACTACGCATCCGATCAAAAAATATCATAGAACATAAAAAGTAGGAAACTTAATTCTCTACAAAAAAGGTCTCTCAACATTTTGCCATAGCTCGCTTCGTTTCCGAGATATTTGCAGATATATCTCAAGGGAAGGGGCCTGACAGACATATTTCGAGATATTTCTTCTTCTTGTTGTTCTTCTTCTGCACAGCTAAGCTGGAAGTGGCATTTGCAGCTCGCAATAGTGCAGAGTTATCTCAAAGAAAGGGGCCACGGTGTTTCTGTATCTATATTATGTTGGTGCGGCTTCGGAACTTTTAAATATCTTGATATATCTCGAGAACAACGCATCTGATCAAAAAATATCATAGAACATAAAAAGTAGGAAACCTAATTCTCTACAAAAAAGTTCTCTTAACATTTTGCCATAGCTCGCTTCGTTTCCGAGATATTTGCAGATTTATCTCAAGGGAAGGGGCCTGACAGACATATTTCGAGATATTTCTTCTTCTTGTTGTTCTTCTTCTGCACAGCTAAGCTGGAAGTGGCATTTGCAGCTCGCAATAGTGCAGAGTTATCTCAAAGAAAGGGGCCACGGTGTTTCTGTATCTCTATTATGTTGGTGCGGCTTCGGAACTTTTAAATATCTTGATATATCTCGAGAACTACGCATCTGATCAAAAAATATCGTAGAACATAAAAAGTAGGAAACTTAATTCTCTACAAATAAGGTCTCTTAACATTTTGCCATAGCTCGCTTGGTTTCCGAGATATTTGCAGATTTATCTCAAGGGAAGGGGCCTGACGGACATATTTCGAGATATTTCTTCTTCTTCTTGTTCTTCTTCTGCACAGCTAAGCTGGAAGTGGCATTTGCAGCTCGCAATAGTGCAGAGTTACCTCAAAGAAAGGGGCCACGGTGTTTCTGTATCTCTATTATGTTGGTGCCGCTTCGGAGCTTTTAAATATCTGGATATATCTCGAGAACTACGCATCTGATCAAAAAATATCATAGAACATAAAAAGTAGGAAACTTAATTCTCTACAAAAAAGGTCTCTTAACATTTTGCCATAGCTCGCTTCGTTTCCGAGATATTTGCAGATTTATCTCAAGGGAAGGGGTCTGACGGACATATTTCGAGATATTTCTTCTTCTTGTTGTTCTTCTTCTGCACAGCTAAGCTGGAAGTGGCATTTGCAGCGCGCAATAGTGCAGAGTTATCTCAAAGAAAGGGGCCACGGTGTTTCTGTATCTCTATTATGTTGGTGCCGCTTCGGAGCTTTTAAATATCTGGATATATCTCGAGAACTACGCATCTGATCAAAAAATATCATAGAACATAAAAAGTAGGAAACTTAATTCTCTACAAAAAAGGTCTCTTAACATTTTGCAATAGCTCGCTTCGTTTCCGAGATATTTGCAGATTTATCTCAAGGGAAGGGGCCTGACGGACATATTTCGAGATATTTCTTCTTCTTCTTGTTCTTCTTCTGCACAGCTAAGCTGGAAGTGGCATTTGCAGCTCGCAATAGTGCAGAGTTACCTCAAAGAAAGGGGCCACGGTGTTTCTGTATCTCTATTATGTTGGTGCCGCTTCGGAGCTTTTAAATATCTGGATATATCTCGAGAACTACGCATCTGATCAAAAAATATCATAGAACATAAAAAGTAGGAAACTTAATTCTCTACAAAAAAGGTCTCTTAACATTTTGCCATAGCTCGCTTCGTTTCCGAGATATTTGCAGATTTATCTCAAGGGAAGGGGTCTGACGGACATATTTCGAGATATTTCTTCTTCTTGTTGTTCTTCTTCTGCACAGCTAAGCTGGAAGTGGCATTTGCAGCGCGCAATAGTGCAGAGTTATCTCAAAGAAAGTGGCCACGGTGTTTCTGTATCTCTATTATGTTGGTGCGGCTTCGGAACTTTTAAATATCTTGATATATCTCGAGAACTACGCATCTGATCAAAAAATATCGTAGAACATAAAAAGTAGGAAACTTAATTCTCTACAAATAAGGTCTCTTAACATTTTGCCATAGCTCGCTTGGTTTCCGAGATATTTGCAGATTTATCTCAAGGGAAGGGGCCTGACGGACATATTTCGAGATATTTCTTCTTCTTCTTGTTCTTCTTCTGCACAGCTAAGCTGGAAGTGGCATTTGCAGCTCGCAATAGTGCAGAGTTACCTCAAAGAAAGGGGCCACGGTGTTTCTGTATCTCTATTATGTTGGTGCCGCTTCGGAGCTTTTAAATATCTGGATATATCTCGAGAACTACGCATCTGATCAAAAAATATCATAGAACATAAAAAGTAGGAAACTTAATTCTCTACAAAAAAGGTCTCTTAACATTTTGCCATAGCTCGCTTCGTTTCCGAGATATTTGCAGATTTATCTCAAGGGAAGGGGTCTGACGGACATATTTCGAGATATTTCTTCTTCTTGTTGTTCTTCTTCTGCACAGCTAAGCTGGAAGTGGCATTTGCAGCGCGCAATAGTGCAGAGTTATCTCAAAGAAAGGGGCCACGGTGTTTCTGTATCTCTATTATGTTGGTGCGGCTTCGGAACTTTTAAATATCTTGATATATCTCGAGAACTACGCATCCGATCAAAAAATATCATAGAACATAAAAAGTAGGAAACTTAATTCTCTACAAAAAAGGTCTCTTAACATTTTGCCATAGCTCGCTTCGTTTCCGAGATATTTGCAGATTTATCTCGAGGGAAGGGGCCTGACGGACATATTTCGAGATATTTCTTCTTCTTGTTGTTCTTCTTCTGCACAGCTAAGCTGGAAGCGGCATTTGCGGCTCGCACTAGTGCAGAGTTATCTCAAAGAAAGGGGCCACGGTGTTTCTGTATCTCTATTATGTTGGTGCGGCTTCGGAACTTTTAAATATCTTGATATATCTCGAGAACTACGCCTCTGATCGAAAAATATCATAGACCGTAAAAAGTAGGAAACTTAATTCTCTACAAAAAAGGTCTCTTAACATTTTGCCATAGCTCGCTTCGTTTCCGAGATATTTGCAGATTTATCTCAAGGGAAGGGGCCTGACGGACATATTTCGAGATATTTCTTCTTCTTGTTGTTCTTCTTCTGCACAGCTAAGCTGGAAGTGGCATTTGCGGCTCGCACTAGTGCAGAGTTATCTCAAAGAAAGGGGCCACGGTGTTTCTGTATCCCTATTATGTTGGTGCGGCTTCGGAACTTTTAAATATCTCGATATATCTCGAGAACTACGCTTCTGATCAAAAAATATCATAGAACATAAATTGTAGGAAACATAATTCTCTACAAAAAAGGTCTCTTAACATTTTGCCATAGCTCGCTTCGTTTCCGAGATATTTGCAGATATATCTCAAGGGAAGGGGCCTGACGGACATATTTCGAGATATTTCTTCTTCTTGTTGTTCTTCTTCTGCACAGCTAAGCTGGAAGTGGCATTTACAGCTCGGAATAGTGCAGAGTTATCTCAAAGAAAGGGGCCACGGTGTTTCTGTATCTCTATTATGTTGGTGCGGCTTCGGAACTTTTAAATATCTTGATATATCTCGAGAACTACGCATCTGATCAAAAAATATCATAGAACATGAAAAGTAGGAAACTTAATTCTCTACAAAAAAGGTCTCTTAACATTTTGCCATAGCTCTCTTCGTTTCCGAGATATTTGCAGATTTATCTCAAGGGAAGGGGCCTGACGGACATATTTCGAGATATTTCTTCTTCTTGTTGTTCTTCTTCTGCACAGCTAAGCTGGAAGTGGCATTTGCGGCTCGCACTAGTGCACAGTTATCTCAAAGAAAGGGGCCACGGTGTTTCTGTATCTCTATTATGTTGGTGCGGCTTCGGAACTTTTAAATATCTCGATATATCTCGAAAACTACGCTTCTGATCAAAAAATATCATAGAACATAAATTGTAGGAAACATAATTCTCTACAAAAAAGGTCTCTTAACATTTTGCCATAGCTCGCTTCGTTTCCGAGATATTTGCAGATATATCTCAAGGGAAGGGGCCTGACGGACATATTTCGAGATATTTCTTCTTCTTGTTGTTCTTCTTCTGCACAGCTAAGCTGGAAGTGGCATTTACAGCTCGGAATAGTGCAGAGTTATCTCAAAGAAAGGGGCCACGGTGTTTCTGTATCTCTATTATGTTGGTGCGGCTTCGGAACTTTTAAATATCTTGATATATCTCGAGAACTACGCCTCTGATCGAAAAATATCATAGACCGTAAAAAGTAGGAAACTTAATTCTCTACAAAAAAGGTCTCTTAACATTTTGCCATAGCTCGCTTCGTTTCCGAGATATTTGCAGATTTATCTCAAGGGAAGGGGCCTGACGGACATATTTCGAGATATTTCTTCTTCTTGTTGTTCTTCTTCTGCACAGCTAAGCTGGAAGTGGCATTTGCAGCGCGCAATAGTGCAGAGTTATCTCAAAGAAAGGGGCCACGGTGTTTCTGTATCTCTATTATGTTGGTGCGGCTTCGGAACTTTTAAATATCTTGATATATCTCGAGAACTACGCCTCTGATCGAAAAATATCATAGAACATAAAAAGTAGGAAACTTAATTCTCTACAAAAAACGTCTCTTAACATTCTGCCATAGCTCGCTTCGTTTCCGAGATATTTGCAGATTTATCTCAAGGGAAGGGGCCTGACGGACATATTTCGAGATATTTCTTCCTCTTGTTGTTCTTCTTCTGCACAGCTAAGCTGGAAGTGGCATTTGCGGCTCGCACTAGTGCAGAGTTATCTCAAAGAAAGGGGCCACGGTGTTTCTGTATCCCTATTATGTTGGTGCGGCTTCGGAACTTTTAAATATCTCGATATATCTCGAGAACTACGCTTCTGATCAAAAAATATCATAGAACATAAATTGTAGGAAACATAATTCTCTACAAAAAAGGTCTCTTAACATTTTGCCATAGCTCGCTTCGTTTCCGAGATATTTGCAGATATATCTCAAGGGAAGGGGCCTGACGGACATATTTCGAGATATTTCTTCTTCTTGTTGTTCTTCTTCTGCACAGCTAAGCTGGAAGTGGCATTTACAGCTCGGAATAGTGCAGAGTTATCTCAAAGAGAGGGGCCACGGTGTTTCTGTATCTCTATTATGTTGGTGCGGCTTCGGAACTTTTAAATATCTCGATATATCTCGAGAACTACGCGTCTGATCAAAAAATATCATAGAACATAAAAAGTAGGAAACTTAATTCTCTACAAAAACGGTCTCTTAACATTTTGCCATAGCTCGCTTCGTTTCCGAGATATTTGCAGATATATCTCAAGGGAAGGGGCCTGACGGACATATTTCGAGATATTTCTTCTTCTTGTTGTTCTTCTTCTGCACAGCTAAGCTGGAAGTGGCATTTGCGGCTCGCACTAGTGCAGAGTTATCTCAAAGAAAGGGGCCACGGTGTTTCTGTATCCCTATTATGTTGGTGCGGCTTCGGAACTTTTAAATATCTCGATATATCTCGAGAACTACGCTTCTGATCAAAAAATATCATAGAACATAAATTGTAGGAAACATAATTCTCTACAAAAAAGGTCTCTTAACATTTTGCCATAGCTCGCTTCGTTTCCGAGATATTTGCAGATATATCTCAAGGGAAGGGGCCTGACGGACATATTTCGAGATATTTCTTCTTCTTGTTGTTCTTCTTCTGCACAGCTAAGCTGGAAGTGGCATTTGCGGCTCGCACTAGTGCAGAGTTATCTCAAAGAAAGGGGCCACGGTGTTTCTGTATCTCTATTATGTTGGTGCGGCTTCGGAACTTTTAAATATCTTGATATATCTCGAGAACTACGCATCTGATCAAAAAATATCATAGAACATGAAAAGTAGGAAACTTAATTCTCTACAAAAAAGGTCTCTTAACATTTTGCCATAGCTCTCTTCGTTTCCGAGATATTTGCAGATTTATCTCAAGGGAAGGGGCCTGACGGACATATTTCGAGATATTTCTTCTTCTTGTTGTTCTTCTTCTGCACAGCTAAGCTGGAAGTGGCATTTGCGGCTCGCACTAGTGCAGAGTTATCTCAAAGAAAGGGGCCACGGTGTTTCTGTATCCCTATTATGTTGGTGCGGCTTCGGAACTTTTAAATATCTCGATATATCTCGAGAACTACGTTTCTGATCAAAAAATATCATAGAACATAAATTGTAGGAAACATAATTCTCTACAAAAAACGTCTCTTAACATTCTGCCATAGCTCGCTTCGTTTCCGAGATATTTGCAGATTTATCTCAAGCGAAGGGGCCTGACGGACATATTTCGAGATATTTCTTCTTCTTGTTGTTCTTCTTCTGCACAGCTAAGCTGGAAGTGGCATTTGCGGCTCGCACTAGTGCAGAGTTATCTCAAGGAAAGGGGCCACGGTGTTTCTGTATCCCTATTATGTTGGTGCGGCTTCGGAACTTTTAAATATCTCGATATATCTCGAGAACTACGCTTCTGATCAAAAAATATCATAGAACATAAATTGTAGGAAACATAATTCTCTACAAAAAAGGTCTCTTAACATTTTGCCATAGCTCGCTTCGTTTCCGAGATATTTGCAGATATATCTCAAGGGAAGGGGCCTGACGGACATATTTCGAGATATTTCTTCTTCTTGTTGTTCTTCTTCTGCACAGCTAAGCTGGAAGTGGCATTTACAGCTCGGAATAGTGCAGAGTTATCTCAAAGAAAGGGGCCACGGTGTTTCTGTATCTCTATTATGTTGGTGCGGCTTCGGAACTTTTAAATATCTTGATATATCTCGAGAACTACGCATCTGATCAAAAAATATCATAGAACATGAAAAGTAGGAAACTTAATTCTCTACAAAAAAGGTCTCTTAACATTTTGCCATAGCTCTCTTCGTTTCCGAGATATTTGCAGATTTATCTCAAGGGAAGGGGCCTGACGGACATATTTCGAGATATTTCTTCTTCTTGTTGTTCTTCTTCTGCACAGCTAAGCTGGAAGTGGCATTTGCGGCTCGCACTAGTGCACAGTTATCTCAAAGAAAGGGGCCACGGTGTTTCTGTATCTCTATTATGTTGGTGCGGCTTCGGAACTTTTAAATATCTCGATATATCTCGAAAACTACGCTTCTGATCAAAAAATATCATAGAACATAAATTGTAGGAAACATAATTCTCTACAAAAAAGGTCTCTTAACATTTTGCCATAGCTCGCTTCGTTTCCGAGATATTTGCAGATATATCTCAAGGGAAGGGGCCTGACGGACATATTTCGAGATATTTCTTCTTCTTGTTGTTCTTCTTCTGCACAGCTAAGCTGGAAGTGGCATTTACAGCTCGGAATAGTGCAGAGTTATCTCAAAGAAAGGGGCCACGGTGTTTCTGTATCTCTATTATGTTGGTGCGGCTTCGGAACTTTTAAATATCTTGATATATCTCGAGAACTACGCCTCTGATCGAAAAATATCATAGACCGTAAAAAGTAGGAAACTTAATTCTCTACAAAAAAGGTCTCTTAACATTTTGCCATAGCTCGCTTCGTTTCCGAGATATTTGCAGATTTATCTCAAGGGAAGGGGCCTGACGGACATATTTCGAGATATTTCTTCTTCTTGTTGTTCTTCTTCTGCACAGCTAAGCTGGAAGTGGCATTTGCAGCGCGCAATAGTGCAGAGTTATCTCAAAGAAAGGGGCCACGGTGTTTCTGTATCTCTATTATGTTGGTGCGGCTTCGGAACTTTTAAATATCTTGATATATCTCGAGAACTACGCCTCTGATCGAAAAATATCATAGAACATAAAAAGTAGGAAACTTAATTCTCTACAAAAAACGTCTCTTAACATTCTGCCATAGCTCGCTTCGTTTCCGAGATATTTGCAGATTTATCTCAAGGGAAGGGGCCTGACGGACATATTTCGAGATATTTCTTCCTCTTGTTGTTCTTCTTCTGCACAGCTAAGCTGGAAGTGGCATTTGCGGCTCGCACTAGTGCAGAGTTATCTCAAAGAAAGGGGCCACGGTGTTTCTGTATCCCTATTATGTTGGTGCGGCTTCGGAACTTTTAAATATCTCGATATATCTCGAGAACTACGCTTCTGATCAAAAAATATCATAGAACATAAATTGTAGGAAACATAATTCTCTACAAAAAAGGTCTCTTAACATTTTGCCATAGCTCGCTTCGTTTCCGAGATATTTGCAGATATATCTCAAGGGAAGGGGCCTGACGGACATATTTCGAGATATTTCTTCTTCTTGTTGTTCTTCTTCTGCACAGCTAAGCTGGAAGTGGCATTTACAGCTCGGAATAGTGCAGAGTTATCTCAAAGAGAGGGGCCACGGTGTTTCTGTATCTCTATTATGTTGGTGCGGCTTCGGAACTTTTAAATATCTCGATATATCTCGAGAACTACGCGTCTGATCAAAAAATATCATAGAACATAAAAAGTAGGAAACTTAATTCTCTACAAAAACGGTCTCTTAACATTTTGCCATAGCTCGCTTCGTTTCCGAGATATTTGCAGATATATCTCAAGGGAAGGGGCCTGACGGACATATTTCGAGATATTTCTTCTTCTTGTTGTTCTTCTTCTGCACAGCTAAGCTGGAAGTGGCATTTGCGGCTCGCACTAGTGCAGAGTTATCTCAAAGAAAGGGGCCACGGTGTTTCTGTATCCCTATTATGTTGGTGCGGCTTCGGAACTTTTAAATATCTCGATATATCTCGAGAACTACGCTTCTGATCAAAAAATATCATAGAACATAAATTGTAGGAAACATAATTCTCTACAAAAAAGGTCTCTTAACATTTTGCCATAGCTCGCTTCGTTTCCGAGATATTTGCAGATATATCTCAAGGGAAGGGGCCTGACGGACATATTTCGAGATATTTCTTCTTCTTGTTGTTCTTCTTCTGCACAGCTAAGCTGGAAGTGGCATTTACAGCTCGGAATAGTGCAGAGTTATCTCAAAGAAAGGGGCCACGGTGTTTCTGTATCTCTATTATGTTGGTGCGGCTTCGGAACTTTTAAATATCTTGATATATCTCGAGAACTACGCCTCTGATCGAAAAATATCATAGACCGTAAAAAGTAGGAAACTTAATTCTCTACAAAAAAGGTCTCTTAACATTTTGCCATAGCTCGCTTCGTTTCCGAGATATTTGCAGATTTATCTCAAGGGAAGGGGCCTGACGGACATATTTCGAGATATTTCTTCTTCTTGTTGTTCTTCTTCTGCACAGCTAAGCTGGAAGTGGCATTTGCGGCTCGCACTAGTGCAGAGTTATCTCAAAGAAAGGGGCCACGGTGTTTCTGTATCCCTATTATGTTGGTGCGGCTTCGGAACTTTTAAATATCTCGATATATCTCGAGAACTACGCTTCTGATCAAAAAATATCATAGAACATAAATTGTAGGAAACATAATTCTCTACAAAAAAGGTCTCTTAACATTTTGCCATAGCTCGCTTCGTTTCCGAGATATTTGCAGATATATCTCAAGGGAAGGGGCCTGACGGACATATTTCGAGATATTTCTTCTTCTTGTTGTTCTTCTTCTGCACAGCTAAGCTGGAAGTGGCATTTACAGCTCGGAATAGTGCAGAGTTATCTCAAAGAAAGGGGCCACGGTGTTTCTGTATCTCTATTATGTTGGTGCGGCTTCGGAACTTTTAAATATCTTGATATATCTCGAGAACTACGCATCTGATCAAAAAATATCATAGAACATGAAAAGTAGGAAACTTAATTCTCTACAAAAAAGGTCTCTTAACATTTTGCCATAGCTCTCTTCGTTTCCGAGATATTTGCAGATTTATCTCAAGGGAAGGGGCCTGACGGACATATTTCGAGATATTTCTTCTTCTTGTTGTTCTTCTTCTGCACAGCTAAGCTGGAAGTGGCATTTGCGGCTCGCACTAGTGCACAGTTATCTCAAAGAAAGGGGCCACGGTGTTTCTGTATCTCTATTATGTTGGTGCGGCTTCGGAACTTTTAAATATCTCGATATATCTCGAAAACTACGCTTCTGATCAAAAAATATCATAGAACATAAATTGTAGGAAACATAATTCTCTACAAAAAAGGTCTCTTAACATTTTGCCATAGCTCGCTTCGTTTCCGAGATATTTGCAGATATATCTCAAGGGAAGGGGCCTGACGGACATATTTCGAGATATTTCTTCTTCTTGTTGTTCTTCTTCTGCACAGCTAAGCTGGAAGTGGCATTTACAGCTCGGAATAGTGCAGAGTTATCTCAAAGAAAGGGGCCACGGTGTTTCTGTATCTCTATTATGTTGGTGCGGCTTCGGAACTTTTAAATATCTTGATATATCTCGAGAACTACGCCTCTGATCGAAAAATATCATAGACCGTAAAAAGTAGGAAACTTAATTCTCTACAAAAAAGGTCTCTTAACATTTTGCCATAGCTCGCTTCGTTTCCGAGATATTTGCAGATTTATCTCAAGGGAAGGGGCCTGACGGACATATTTCGAGATATTTCTTCTTCTTGTTGTTCTTCTTCTGCACAGCTAAGCTGGAAGTGGCATTTGCAGCGCGCAATAGTGCAGAGTTATCTCAAAGAAAGGGGCCACGGTGTTTCTGTATCTCTATTATGTTGGTGCGGCTTCGGAACTTTTAAATATCTTGATATATCTCGAGAACTACGCCTCTGATCGAAAAATATCATAGAACATAAAAAGTAGGAAACTTAATTCTCTACAAAAAACGTCTCTTAACATTCTGCCATAGCTCGCTTCGTTTCCGAGATATTTGCAGATTTATCTCAAGGGAAGGGGCCTGACGGACATATTTCGAGATATTTCTTCCTCTTGTTGTTCTTCTTCTGCACAGCTAAGCTGGAAGTGGCATTTGCGGCTCGCACTAGTGCAGAGTTATCTCAAAGAAAGGGGCCACGGTGTTTCTGTATCCCTATTATGTTGGTGCGGCTTCGGAACTTTTAAATATCTCGATATATCTCGAGAACTACGCTTCTGATCAAAAAATATCATAGAACATAAATTGTAGGAAACATAATTCTCTACAAAAAAGGTCTCTTAACATTTTGCCATAGCTCGCTTCGTTTCCGAGATATTTGCAGATATATCTCAAGGGAAGGGGCCTGACGGACATATTTCGAGATATTTCTTCTTCTTGTTGTTCTTCTTCTGCACAGCTAAGCTGGAAGTGGCATTTACAGCTCGGAATAGTGCAGAGTTATCTCAAAGAGAGGGGCCACGGTGTTTCTGTATCTCTATTATGTTGGTGCGGCTTCGGAACTTTTAAATATCTCGATATATCTCGAGAACTACGCGTCTGATCAAAAAATATCATAGAACATAAAAAGTAGGAAACTTAATTCTCTACAAAAACGGTCTCTTAACATTTTGCCATAGCTCGCTTCGTTTCCGAGATATTTGCAGATATATCTCAAGGGAAGGGGCCTGACGGACATATTTCGAGATATTTCTTCTTCTTGTTGTTCTTCTTCTGCACAGCTAAGCTGGAAGTGGCATTTGCGGCTCGCACTAGTGCAGAGTTATCTCAAAGAAAGGGGCCACGGTGTTTCTGTATCCCTATTATGTTGGTGCGGCTTCGGAACTTTTAAATATCTCGATATATCTCGAGAACTACGCTTCTGATCAAAAAATATCATAGAACATAAATTGTAGGAAACATAATTCTCTACAAAAAAGGTCTCTTAACATTTTGCCATAGCTCGCTTCGTTTCCGAGATATTTGCAGATATATCTCAAGGGAAGGGGCCTGACGGACATATTTCGAGATATTTCTTCTTCTTGTTGTTCTTCTTCTGCACAGCTAAGCTGGAAGTGGCATTTACAGCTCGGAATAGTGCAGAGTTATCTCAAAGAAAGGGGCCACGGTGTTTCTGTATCTCTATTATGTTGGTGCGGCTTCGGAACTTTTAAATATCTTGATATATCTCGAGAACTACGCATCTGATCAAAAAATATCATAGAACATGAAAAGTAGGAAACTTAATTCTCTACAAAAAAGGTCTCTTAACATTTTGCCATAGCTCTCTTCGTTTCCGAGATATTTGCAGATTTATCTCAAGGGAAGGGGCCTGACGGACATATTTCGAGATATTTCTTCTTCTTGTTGTTCTTCTTCTGCACAGCTAAGCTGGAAGTGGCATTTGCGGCTCGCACTAGTGCAGAGTTATCTCAAAGAAAGGGGCCACGGTGTTTCTGTATCCCTATTATGTTGGTGCGGCTTCGGAACTTTTAAATATCTCGATATATCTCGAGAACTACGTTTCTGATCAAAAAATATCATAGAACATAAATTGTAGGAAACATAATTCTCTACAAAAAACGTCTCTTAACATTCTGCCATAGCTCGCTTCGTTTCCGAGATATTTGCAGATTTATCTCAAGCGAAGGGGCCTGACGGACATATTTCGAGATATTTCTTCTTCTTGTTGTTCTTCTTCTGCACAGCTAAGCTGGAAGTGGCATTTGCGGCTCGCACTAGTGCAGAGTTATCTCAAGGAAAGGGGCCACGGTGTTTCTGTATCCCTATTATGTTGGTGCGGCTTCGGAACTTTTAAATATCTCGATATATCTCGAGAACTACGCTTCTGATCAAAAAATATCATAGAACATAAATTGTAGGAAACATAATTCTCTACAAAAAAGGTCTCTTAACATTTTGCCATAGCTCGCTTCGTTTCCGAGATATTTGCAGATATATCTCAAGGGAAGGGGCCTGACGGACATATTTCGAGATATTTCTTCTTCTTGTTGTTCTTCTTCTGCACAGCTAAGCTGGAAGTGGCATTTACAGCTCGGAATAGTGCAGAGTTATCTCAAAGAAAGGGGCCACGGTGTTTCTGTATCTCTATTATGTTGGTGCGGCTTCGGAACTTTTAAATATCTTGATATATCTCGAGAACTACGCATCTGATCAAAAAATATCATAGAACATGAAAAGTAGGAAACTTAATTCTCTACAAAAAAGGTCTCTTAACATTTTGCCATAGCTCTCTTCGTTTCCGAGATATTTGCAGATTTATCTCAAGGGAAGGGGCCTGACGGACATATTTCGAGATATTTCTTCTTCTTGTTGTTCTTCTTCTGCACAGCTAAGCTGGAAGTGGCATTTGCGGCTCGCACTAGTGCACAGTTATCTCAAAGAAAGGGGCCACGGTGTTTCTGTATCTCTATTATGTTGGTGCGGCTTCGGAACTTTTAAATATCTCGATATATCTCGAAAACTACGCTTCTGATCAAAAAATATCATAGAACATAAATTGTAGGAAACATAATTCTCTACAAAAAAGGTCTCTTAACATTTTGCCATAGCTCGCTTCGTTTCCGAGATATTTGCAGATATATCTCAAGGGAAGGGGCCTGACGGACATATTTCGAGATATTTCTTCTTCTTGTTGTTCTTCTTCTGCACAGCTAAGCTGGAAGTGGCATTTACAGCTCGGAATAGTGCAGAGTTATCTCAAAGAAAGGGGCCACGGTGTTTCTGTATCTCTATTATGTTGGTGCGGCTTCGGAACTTTTAAATATCTTGATATATCTCGAGAACTACGCCTCTGATCGAAAAATATCATAGACCGTAAAAAGTAGGAAACTTAATTCTCTACAAAAAAGGTCTCTTAACATTTTGCCATAGCTCGCTTCGTTTCCGAGATATTTGCAGATTTATCTCAAGGGAAGGGGCCTGACGGACATATTTCGAGATATTTCTTCTTCTTGTTGTTCTTCTTCTGCACAGCTAAGCTGGAAGTGGCATTTGCAGCGCGCAATAGTGCAGAGTTATCTCAAAGAAAGGGGCCACGGTGTTTCTGTATCTCTATTATGTTGGTGCGGCTTCGGAACTTTTAAATATCTTGATATATCTCGAGAACTACGCCTCTGATCGAAAAATATCATAGAACATAAAAAGTAGGAAACTTAATTCTCTACAAAAAACGTCTCTTAACATTCTGCCATAGCTCGCTTCGTTTCCGAGATATTTGCAGATTTATCTCAAGGGAAGGGGCCTGACGGACATATTTCGAGATATTTCTTCCTCTTGTTGTTCTTCTTCTGCACAGCTAAGCTGGAAGTGGCATTTGCGGCTCGCACTAGTGCAGAGTTATCTCAAAGAAAGGGGCCACGGTGTTTCTGTATCCCTATTATGTTGGTGCGGCTTCGGAACTTTTAAATATCTCGATATATCTCGAGAACTACGCTTCTGATCAAAAAATATCATAGAACATAAATTGTAGGAAACATAATTCTCTACAAAAAAGGTCTCTTAACATTTTGCCATAGCTCGCTTCGTTTCCGAGATATTTGCAGATATATCTCAAGGGAAGGGGCCTGACGGACATATTTCGAGATATTTCTTCTTCTTGTTGTTCTTCTTCTGCACAGCTAAGCTGGAAGTGGCATTTACAGCTCGGAATAGTGCAGAGTTATCTCAAAGAGAGGGGCCACGGTGTTTCTGTATCTCTATTATGTTGGTGCGGCTTCGGAACTTTTAAATATCTCGATATATCTCGAGAACTACGCGTCTGATCAAAAAATATCATAGAACATAAAAAGTAGGAAACTTAATTCTCTACAAAAACGGTCTCTTAACATTTTGCCATAGCTCGCTTCGTTTCCGAGATATTTGCAGATATATCTCAAGGGAAGGGGCCTGACGGACATATTTCGAGATATTTCTTCTTCTTGTTGTTCTTCTTCTGCACAGCTAAGCTGGAAGTGGCATTTGCGGCTCGCACTAGTGCAGAGTTATCTCAAAGAAAGGGGCCACGGTGTTTCTGTATCCCTATTATGTTGGTGCGGCTTCGGAACTTTTAAATATCTCGATATATCTCGAGAACTACGCTTCTGATCAAAAAATATCATAGAACATAAATTGTAGGAAACATAATTCTCTACAAAAAAGGTCTCTTAACATTTTGCCATAGCTCGCTTCGTTTCCGAGATATTTGCAGATATATCTCAAGGGAAGGGGCCTGACGGACATATTTCGAGATATTTCTTCTTCTTGTTGTTCTTCTTCTGCACAGCTAAGCTGGAAGTGGCATTTACAGCTCGGAATAGTGCAGAGTTATCTCAAAGAAAGGGGCCACGGTGTTTCTGTATCTCTATTATGTTGGTGCGGCTTCGGAACTTTTAAATATCTTGATATATCTCGAGAACTACGCATCTGATCAAAAAATATCATAGAACATGAAAAGTAGGAAACTTAATTCTCTACAAAAAAGGTCTCTTAACATTTTGCCATAGCTCTCTTCGTTTCCGAGATATTTGCAGATTTATCTCAAGGGAAGGGGCCTGACGGACATATTTCGAGATATTTCTTCTTCTTGTTGTTCTTCTTCTGCACAGCTAAGCTGGAAGTGGCATTTGCGGCTCGCACTAGTGCAGAGTTATCTCAAAGAAAGGGGCCACGGTGTTTCTGTATCCCTATTATGTTGGTGCGGCTTCGGAACTTTTAAATATCTCGATATATCTCGAGAACTACGCTTCTGATCAAAAAATATCATAGAACATAAATTGTAGGAAACATAATTCTCTACAAAAAACGTCTCTTAACATTCTGCCATAGCTCGCTTCGTTTCCGAGATATTTGCAGATTTATCTCAAGGGAAGGGGCCTGACGGACATATTTCGAGATATTTCTTCTTCTTGTTGTTCTTCTTCTGCACAGCTAAGCTGGAAGTGGCATTTGCGGCTCGCACTAGTGCAGAGTTATCTCAAGGAAAGGGGCCACGGTGTTTCTGTATCCCTATTATGTTGGTGCGGCTTCGGAACTTTTAAATATCTCGATATATCTCGAGAACTACGCTTCTGATCAAAAAATATCATAGAACATAAATTGTAGGAAACATAATTCTCTACAAAAAAGGTCTCTTAACATTTTGCCATAGCTCGCTTCGTTTCCGAGATATTTGCAGATATATCTCAAGGGAAGGGGCCTGACGGACATATTTCGAGATATTTCTTCTTCTTGTTGTTCTTCCTCTGCACAGCTAAGCTGGAAGTGGCATTTGCAGCTCGCAATAGTGCAGAGTTATCTCAAAGAAAGGGGCCACGGTGTTTCTGTATCTCTATTATGTTGGTGCGGCTTCGGAACTTTTAAATATCTTGATATATCTCGAGAACTACGCATCTGATCAAAAAATATCATACAACATAAAAAGTAGGAAACTTAATTCTCTACAAAAAAGGTCTCTTAACATTTTGCCATAGCTCGCTTCGTTTCCGAGATATTTGCAGATTTATCTCAAGGGAAGGGGCCTGACGGACATATTTCGAGATATTTCTTCTTCTTGTTGTTCTTCTTCTGCACAGCTAAGCTGGAAGTGGCATTTGCAGCGCGCAGTAGTGCAGAGTTATCTCAAAGAAAGGGGCCACGGTGTTTCTGTATCTCTATTATGTTGGTGCGGCTTCGGAACTTTTAAATATCTTGATATATCTCGAGAACTACGCATCTGATCAAAAAATATCATAGAAAATAAAAAGTAGGAGACTTAATTCTCTACAAAAAAGGTCTCTTAACATTTTGCCATAGCTCGCTTCGTTTCCGAGATATTTGCAGATTTATCTCGAGGGAAGGGGCCTGACGGACATATTTCGAGATATTTCTTCTTCTTGTTGCTCTTCTTCTGCACAGCTAAGCTGGAAGCGGCATTTGCGGCTCGCACTAGTGCAGAGTTATCTCAAAGAAAGGGGCCACGGTGTTTCTGTATCTCTATTATGTTGGTGCGGCTTCGGAACTTTTAAATATCTTGATATATCTCGAGAACTACGCCTCTGATCGAAAAATATCATAGACCGTAAAAAGTAGGAAACTTAATTCTCTACAAAAAAGGTCTCTTAACATTTTGCCATAGCTCGCTTCGTTTCCGAGATATTTGCAGATTTATCTCAAGGGAAGGGGCCTGACGGACATATTTCGAGATATTTCTTCTTCTTGTTGTTCTTCTTCTGCACAGCTAAGCTGGAAGTGGCATTTGCAGCGCGCAATAGTGCAGAGTTATCTCAAAGAAAGGGGCCACGGTGTTTCTGTATCTCTATTATGTTGGTGCGGCTTCGGAACTTTTAAATATCTTGATATATCTCGAGAACTACGCCTCTGATCGAAAAATATCATAGAACATAAAAAGTAGGAAACTTAATTCTCTACAAAAAACGTCTCTTAACATTCTGCCATAGCTCGCTTCGTTTCCGAGATATTTGCAGATTTATCTCAAGGGAAGGGGCCTGACGGACATATTTCGAGATATTTCTTCTTCTTGTTGTTCTTCTTCTGCACAGCTAAGCTGGAAGTGGCATTTGCGGCTCGCACTAGTGCAGAGTTATCTCAAAGAAAGGGGCCACGGTGTTTCTGTATCCCTATTATGTTGGTGCGGCTTCGGAACTTTTAAATATCTCGATATATCTCGAGAACTACGCTTCTGATCAAAAAATATCATAGAACATAAATTGTAGGAAACATAATTCTCTACAAAAAAGGTCTCTTAACATTTTGCCATAGCTCGCTTCGTTTCCGAGATATTTGCAGATATATCTCAAGGGAAGGGGCCTGACGGACATATTTCGAGATATTTCTTCTTCTTGTTGTTCTTCTTCTGCACAGCTAAGCTGGAAGTGGCATTTGCGGCTCGCACTAGTGCACAGTTATCTCAAAGAAAGGGGCCACGGTGTTTCTGTATCTCTATTATGTTGGTGCGGCTTCGGAACTTTTAAATATCTCGATATATCTCGAAAACTACGCTTCTGATCAAAAAATATCATAGAACATAAATTGTAGGAAACATAATTCTCTACAAAAAAGGTCTCTTAACATTTTGCCATAGCTCGCTTCGTTTCCGAGATATTTGCAGATATATCTCAAGGGAAGGGGCCTGACGGACATATTTCGAGATATTTCTTCTTCTTGTTGTTCTTCTTCTGCACAGCTAAGCTGGAAGTGGCATTTACAGCTCGGAATAGTGCAGAGTTATCTCAAAGAAAGGGGCCACGGTGTTTCTGTATCTCTATTATGTTGGTGCGGCTTCGGAACTTTTAAATATCTTGATATATCTCGAGAACTACGCCTCTGATCGAAAAATATCATAGAACATAAAAAGTAGGAAACTTAATTCTCTACAAAAAACGTCTCTTAACATTCTGCCATAGCTCGCTTCGTTTCCGAGATATTTGCAGATTTATCTCAAGGGAAGGGGCCTGACGGACATATTTCGAGATATTTCTTCTTCTTGTTGTTCTTCTTCTGCACAGCTAAGCTGGAAGTGGCATTTGCGGCTCGCACTAGTGCAGAGTTATCTCAAAGAAAGGGGCCACGGTGTTTCTGTATCCCTATTATGTTGGTGCGGCTTCGGAACTTTTAAATATCTCGATATATCTCGAGAACTACGCTTCTGATCAAAAAATATCATAGAACATAAATTGTCGGAAACATAATTCTCTACAAAAAAGGTCTCTTAACATTTTGCCATAGCTCGCTTCGTTTCCGAGATATTTGCAGATATATCTCAAGGGAAGGGGCCTGACGGACATATTTCGAGATATTTCTTCTTCTTGTTGTTCTTCTTCTGCACAGCTAAGCTGGAAGTGGCATTTACAGCTCGGAATAGTGCAGAGTTATCTCAAAGAGAGGGGCCACGGTGTTTCTGTATCTCTATTATGTTGGTGCGGCTTCGGAACTTTTAAATATCTCGATATATCTCGAGAACTACGCGTCTGATCAAAAAATATCATAGAACATAAAAAGTAGGAAACTTAATTCTCTACAAAAACGGTCTCTTAACATTTTGCCATAGCTCGCTTCGTTTCCGAGATATTTGCAGATATATCTCAAGGGAAGGGGCCTGACGGACATATTTCGAGATATTTCTTCTTCTTGTTGTTCTTCTTCTGCACAGATAAGCTGGAAGTGGCATTTGAGGCTCGCACTAGTGCAGAGTTATCTCAAAGAAAGGGGCCACGGTGTTTCTGTATCCCTATTATGTTGGTGCGGCTTCGGAACTTTTAAATATCTCGATATATCTCGAGAACTACGCTTCTGATCAAAAAATATCATAGAACATAAATTGTAGGAAACATAATTCTCTACAAAAAAGGTCTCTTAACATTTTGCCATAGCTCGCTTCGTTTCCGAGATATTTGCAGATATATCTCAAGGGAAGGGGCCTGACGGACATATTTCGAGATATTTCTTCTTCTTGTTGTTCTTCTTCTGCACAGCTAAGCTGGAAGTGGCATTTGCGGCTCGCACTAGTGCACAGTTATCTCAAAGAAAGGGGCCACGGTGTTTCTGTATCTCTATTATGTTGGTGCGGCTTCGGAACTTTTAAATATCTCGATATATCTCGAAAACTACGCTTCTGATCAAAAAATATCATAGAACATAAATTGTAGGAAACATAATTCTCTACAAAAAAGGTCTCTTAACATTTTGCCATAGCTCGCTTCGTTTCCGAGATATTTGCAGATATATCTCAAGGGAAGGGGCCTGACGGACATATTTCGAGATATTTCTTCTTCTTGTTGTTCTTCTTCTGCACAGCTAAGCTGGAAGTGGCATTTACAGCTCGGAATAGTGCAGAGTTATCTCAAAGAAAGGGGCCACGGTGTTTCTGTATCTCTATTATGTTGGTGCGGCTTCGGAACTTTTAAATATCTTGATATATCTCGAGAACTACGCCTCTGATCGAAAAATATCATAGAACATAAAAAGTAGGAAACTTAATTCTCTACAAAAAACGTCTCTTAACATTCTGCCATAGCTCGCTTCGTTTCCGAGATATTTGCAGATTTATCTCAAGGGAAGGGGCCTGACGGACATATTTCGAGATATTTCTTCTTCTTGTTGTTCTTCTTCTGCACAGCTAAGCTGGAAGTGGCATTTGCGGCTCGCAATAGTGCACAGTTATCTCAAAGAAAGGGGCCACGGTGTTTCTGTATCTCTATTATGTTGGTGCGGCTTCGGAACTTTTAAATATCTCGATATATCTCGAAAACTACGCTTCTGATCAAAAAATATCACAGAACATAAATTGTAGGAAACATAATTCTCTACAAAAAAGGTCTCTTAACATTTTGCCATAGCTCGCTTCGTTTCCGAGATATTTGCAGATATATCTCAAGGGAAGGGGCCTGACGGACATATTTCGAGATATTTCTTCTTCTTGTTGTTCTTCTTCTGCACAGCTAAGCTGGAAGTGGCATTTGCGGCTCGCACTAGTGCACAGTTATCTCAAAGAAAGGGGCCACGGTGTTTCTGTATCTCTATTATGTTGGTGCGGCTTCGGAACTTTTAAATATCTCGATATATCTCGAAAACTACGCTTCTGATCAAAAAATATCATAGAACATAAATTGTAGGAAACATAATTCTCTACAAAAAAGGTCTCTTAACATTTTGCCATAGCTCGCTTCGTTTCCGAGATATTTGCAGATATATCTCAAGGGAAGGGGCCTGACGGACATATTTCGAGATATTTCTTCTTCTTGTTGTTCTTCTTCTGCACAGCTAAGCTGGAAGTGGCATTTACAGCTCGGAATAGTGCAGAGTTATCTCAAAGAAAGGGGCCACGGTGTTTCTGTATCTCTATTATGTTGGTGCGGCTTCGGAACTTTTAAATATCTTGATATATCTCGAGAACTACGCATCTGATCAAAAAATATCATAGAACATGAAAAGTAGGAAACTTAATTCTCTACAAAAAAGGTCTCTTAACATTTTGCCATAGCTCTCTTCGTTTCCGAGATATTTGCAGATTTATCTCAAGGGAAGGGGCCTGACGGACATATTTCGAGATATTTCTTCTTCTTGTTGTTCTTCTTCTGCACAGCTAAGCTGGAAGTGGCATTTGCGGCTCGCACTAGTGCAGAGTTATCTCAAAGAAAGGGGCCACGGTGTTTCTGTATCCCTATTATGTTGGTGCGGCTTCGGAACTTTTAAATATCTCGATATATCTCGAGAACTACGCTTCTGATCAAAAAATATCATAGAAGATAAATTGTAGGAAACATAATTCTCTACAAAAAACGTCTCTTAACATTCTGCCATAGCTCGCTTCGTTTCCGAGATATTTGCAGATTTATCTCAAGGGAAGGGGCCTGACGGACATATTTCGAGATATTTCTTCTTCTTGTTGTTCTTCTTCTGCACAGCTAAGCTGGAAGTGGCATTTGCAGCGCGCAGTAGTGCAGAGTTATCTCAAAGAAAGGGGCCACGGTGTTTCTGTATCTCTATTATGTTGGTGCGGCTTCGGAACTTTTAAATATCTTGATATATCTCGAGAACTACGCATCTGATCAAAAAATATCATAGAACATAAAAAGTAGGAAACTTAATTCTCTACAAAAAAGGTCTCTTAACATTTTGCCATAGCTCGCTTCGTTTCCGAGATATTTGCAGATTTATCTCGAGGGAAGGGGCCTGAGAGACATATTTCGAGATATTTCTTCTTCTTGTTGCTCTTCTTCTGCACAGCTAAGCTGGAAGCGGCATTTGCGGCTCGCACTAGTGCAGAGTTATCTCAAGGAAAGGGGCCACGGTGTTTCTGTATCCCTATTATGTTGGTGCGGCTTCGGAACTTTTAAATATCTCGATATATCTCGAGAACTACGCTTCTGATCAAAAAATATCATAGAACATAAATTGTAGGAAACATAATTCTCTACAAAAAAGGTCTCTTAACATTTTGCCATAGCTCGCTTCGTTTCCGAGATATTTGCAGATATATCTCAAGGGAAGGGGCCTGACGGACATATTTCGAGATATTTCTTCTTCTTGTTGTTCTTCCTCTGCACAGCTAAGCTGGAAGTGGCATTTGCAGCTCGCAATAGTGCAGAGTTATCTCAAAGTAAGGGGCCACGGTGTTTCTGTATCTCTATTATGTTGGTGCGGCTTCGGAACTTTTAAACATCTTGATATATCTCGAGAACTACGCATCTGATCAAAAAATATCATACTACATAAAAAGTAGGAAACTTATTTCTCTACAAGAAAGGTCTCTAAACATTTTGCCATAGCTCGCTTCGTTTCCGAGATATTTGCAGATTCATCTCAAGGGAAGGGTCCTGATGGACATATTCCGAGATATTTCTTCTTCTTGTTGTTCTTCTTCTGCACAGCTAAACTAGAAGTGGCATTTCCAGCTCGCAATCGTGCAGAGTTATCTCAAAGAAAGGGGCCACGGTGTTTCTGTATCTCTATTATGTTGGTGCGGCTTCGGAACTTTTAAATATCTTGATATATCTCGAGAACTACGCCTCTGATCGAAAAATATCATAGAACATAAAAAGTAGGAAACTTAATTCTCTACAAAAAAGGTCTCTTAACATTTTGCCATAGCTCGCTTCGTTTCCGAGATATTTGCAGATTTATCTCAAGGGAAGGGGCCTGACGGACATATTTCGAGATATTTCTTCTTCTTGTTGTTCTTCTTCTGCACAGCTAAGCTGGAAGTGGCATTTGCGGCTCGCACTAGTGCAGAGTTATCTCAAAGAAAGGGGCCACGGTGTTTCTGTATCCCTATTATGTTGGTGCGGCTTCGGAACTTTTAAATATCTCGATATATCTCGAGAACCACGCTTCTGATCAAAAAATATCATAGAACATAAATTGTAGGAAACATAATACTCTACAAAAAAGGTCTCTTAACATTTTGCCATAGCTCGCTTCGTTTCCGAGATATTTGCAGATATATCTCAAGGGAAGGGGCCTGACGGACATATTTCGAGATATTTCTTCTTCTTGTTGTTCTTCCTCTGCACAGCTAAGCTGGAAGTGGCATTTGCAGCTCGCAATAGTGCAGAGTTATCTCAAAGAAAGGGGCCACGGTGTTTCTGTATCTCTATTATGTTGGTGCGGCTTCGGAACTTTTAAACATCTTGATATATCTCGAGAACTACGCATCTGATCAAAAAATATCATACTACATAAAAAGTAGGAAACTTATTTCTCTACAAGAAAGGTCTCTAAACATTTTGCCATAGCTCGCTTCGTTTCCGAGATATTTGCAGATTCATCTCAAGGGAAGGGGCCTGACGGACATATTTCGAGATATTTCTTCTTCTTGTTGTTCTTCTTCTGCACAGCTAAGCTGGAAGTGGCATTTGCAGCTCGCAATAGTGCAGAGTTATCTCAAAGAAAGGGGCCACGGTGTTTCTGTATCTCTATTATGTTGGTGCGGCTTCGGAACTTTTAAATATCTTGATATATCTCGAGAACTACGCATCTGATCAAAAAATATCATAGAACATGAAAAGTAGGAAACTTAATTCTCTACAAAAGAGGTCTCTTAACATTTTGCCATAGCTCGCTTCCTTTCCGAGATATTTGCAGATATATCTCAAGGGAAGGGGCCTGACGGACATATTTCGAGATATTTCTTCTTCTTGTTGTTCTTCTTTTGCACAGCTAAGCTGGAAGTGGCATTTGCGGCTCGCACTAGTGCACAGTTATCTCAAAGAAAGGGGCCACGGTGTTTCTGTATCTCTATTATGTTGGTGCGTCTTCGGAACTTTTAAATATCTCGATATATCTCGAAAACTACGCTTCTGATCAAAAAATATCATAGAACATAAATTGTAGGAAACATAATTCTCTACAAAAAACGTCTCTTAACATTTTGCCATAGCTCGCTTCGTTTCCGAGATATTTGCATATTTATCTCAAGGGAAGGGGCCTGACGGACATATTTCGAGATATTTCTTCTTCTTCTTGTTCTTCTTCTGCACAGCTAAGCTGGAAGTGGCATTTGCGGCTCGCACTAGTGCAGAGTTATCTCAAAGAAAGGGGCCACGGTGTTTCTGTATCTCTATTATGTTGGTGCGGCTTCGGAACTTTTAAATATCTCGATATATCTCGAGAACTACGCCTCTGATCGAAAAATATCATAGAACATAAAAAGTAGGAAACTGAATTCTCTACAAAAAAGGTCTCTTAACATTTTGCCATAGCTCGCTTCGTTTCCGAGATATTTGCAGATTTATCTCAAGGGAAGGGGCCTGACGGACATATTTCGAGATATTTCTTCTTCTTGTTGGTCTTCTTCTGCACAGCTAAGCTGGAAGTGGCATTTGCAGCGCGCAATAGTGCAGAGTTATCTCAAAGAAAGGGGCCACGGTGTTTCTGTATCTCTATTATGTTGGTGCGGCTTCGGAACTTTTAAATATCTTGATATATCTCGAGAACTACGCATCTGATCAGAAAATATCATACTACATAAAAAGTAGGAAACTTAATTCTCTACAAGAAAGGTCTCTAAACATTTTGCCATAGCTCGCTTCGTTTCCGAGATATTTGCAGATTTATCTCAAGGGAAGGGGCCTGACGGACATATTTCGAGATATTTCTTCTTCTTGTTGTTCTTCTTCTGCACAGCTAAGCTGGAAGTGGCATTTGCAGCTCGCAATAGTGCAGAGTTATCTCAAAGAAAGGGGCCACGGTGTTTCTGTATCTCTATTATGTTGGTGCGGCTTCGGAACTTTTAAATATCTTGATATATCTCGAGAACTACGCATCTGATCAAAAAATATCATAGAACATAAAAAGTAGGAAACTTAATTCTCTACCAAAAAGGTCTCTTAACATTTTGCCATAGCTCGCTTCGTTTCCGAGATATTTGCAGATTTATCTCAAGGGAAGGGGCCTGACGGACATATTTCGAGATATTTCTTCTTCTTGTTGTTCTTCTTCTGCACAGCTGAGCTGGAAGTGGCATTTGCAGGTCGCAATAGTGCAGAGTTATCTCAAAGAAAGGGGCCACGGTGTTTCTGTATCTCTATTATGTTGGTGCGGCTTCGGAACTTTTAAATATCTCGATATATCTTGAAAACTACGCTTCTGATCAAAAAATATCATAGAACGTAAATTGTAGGAAACATTATTCTCTACAAAAAAGGTCTCTTAACATTTTGCCATAGCTCGCTTCGTTTCCGAGATATTTGCAGATATATCTCAAGGGAAGGGGCCTGACGGACATATTTCGAGATATTTCTTCTTGTTGTTGTTCTTCTTCTGCACAGCTAAGCTGGAAGTGGCATTTGCAGCGCGCAATAGTGCAGAGTTATCTCAAAGAAAGGGGCCACGGTGTTTCTGTATCTCTATTATGTTGGTGCGGCTTCGGAACTTTTAAATATCTTGATATATCTCGAGAACTACGCATCTGATCAAAAAATATCATAGAACATGAAAAGTAGGAAACTTAATTCTCTACAAAAGAGGTCTCTTAACATTTTGCCATAGCTCGCTTCCTTTCCGAGATATTTGCAGATATATCTCAAGGGAAGGGGCCTGACGGACATATTTCGAGATATTTCTTCTTCTTGTTGTTCTTCTTCTGCACAGCTAAGCTGGAAGTGGCATTTGCGGCTCGCACTAGTGCACAGTTATCTCAAAGAAAGGGGCCACGGTGTTTCTGTATCTCTATTATGTTGGTGCGTCTTCGGAACTTTTAAATATCTCGATATATCTCGAAAACTACGCTTCTGATCAAAAAATATCATAGAACATAAATTGTAGGAAACATAATTCTCTACAAAAAAGGTCTCTTAACATTTTGCCATAGCTCGCTTCGTTTCCGAGATATTTGCAGATATATCTCAAGGGAAGGGGCCTGACGGACATATTTCGAGATATTTCTTCTTCTTGTTGTTCTTCTTCTGCACAGCTAAGCTGGAAGTGGCATTTGCAGCGCGCAATAGTGCAGAGTTATCTCAAAGAAAGGGGCCACGGTGTTTCTGTATCTCTATTATGTTGGTGCGGCTTCGGAACTTTTAAATATCTTGATATATCTCGAGAACTACGCATCCGATCAAAAAATATCATAGAACATAAAAAGTAGGAAACATAATTCTCTACAAAAAAGGTCTCTTAACATTTTGCCATAGCTCGCTTCGTTTCCGAGATATTTGCAGATATATCTCAAGGGAAGGGGCCTGACGGACATATTTCGAGATATTTCTTCTTCCTGTTGTTCTTCTTCTGCACAGCTAAGCTGGAAGTGGCATTTACAGCTCGGAATAGTGCAGAGTTATCTCAAAGAGAGGGGCCACGGTGTTTCTGTATCTCTATTATGTTGGTGCGGCTTCGGAACTTTTAAATATCTCGATATATCTCGAGAACTACGCGTCTGATCAAAAAATATCATAGAACATAAAAAGTAGGAAACTTAATTCTCTACAAAAACGGTCTCTTAACATTTTGCCATAGCTCGCTTCGTTTCCGAGATATTTGCAGATATATCTCAAGGGAAGGGGCCTGACGGACATATTTCGAGATATTTCTTCTTCTTGTTGTTCTTCTTCTGCACAGCTAAGCTGGAAGTGGCATTTGCGGCTCGCACTAGTGCACAGTTATCTCAAAGAAAGGGGCCACGGTGTTTCTGTATCTCTATTATGTTGGTGCGGCTTCGGAACTTTTAAATATCTCGATATATCTCGAAAACTACGCTTCTGATCAAAAAATATCACAGAACATAAATTGTAGGAAACATAATTCTCTACAAAAAAGGTCTCTTAACATTTTGCCATAGCTCGCTTCGTTTCCGAGATATTTGCAGATATATCTCAAGGGAAGGGGCCTGACGGACATATTTCGAGATATTTCTTCTTCTTGTTGTTCTTCTTCTGCACAGCTAAGCTGGAAGTGGCATTTGCGGCTCGCACTAGTGCACAGTTATCTCAAAGAAAGGGGCCACGGTGTTTCTGTATCTCTATTATGTTGGTGCGGCTTCGGAACTTTTAAATATCTCGATATATCTCGAAAACTACGCTTCTGATCAAAAAATATCATAGAACATAAATTGTAGGAAACATAATTGTCTACAAAAAAGGTCTCTTAACATTTTGCCATAGCTCGCTTCGTTTCCGAGATATTTGCAGATATATCTCAAGGGAAGGGGCCTGACGGACATATTTCGAGATATTTCTTCTTCTTGTTGTTCTTCTTCTGCACAGCTAAGCTGGAAGTGGCATTTACAGCTCGGAATAGTGCAGAGTTATCTCAAAGAAAGGGGCCACGGTGTTTCTGTATCTCTATTATGTTGGTGCGGCTTCGGAACTTTTAAATATCTTGATATATCTCGAGAACTACGCATCTGATCAAAAAATATCATAGAACATGAAAAGTAGGAAACTTAATTCTCTACAAAAAAGGTCTCTTAACATTTTGCCATAGCTCTCTTCGTTTCCGAGATATTTGCAGATTTATCTCAAGGGAAGGGGCCTGACGGACATATTTCGAGATATTTCTTCTTCTTGTTGTTCTTCTTCTGCACAGCTAAGCTGGAAGTGGCATTTGCGGCTCGCACTAGTGCAGAGTTATCTCAAAGAAAGGGGCCACGGTGTTTCTGTATCCCTATTATGTTGGTGCGGCTTCGGAACTTTTAAATATCTCGATATATCTCGAGAACTACGCTTCTGATCAAAAAATATCATAGAACATAAATTGTAGGAAACTTATTTCTCTACAAGAAAGGTCTCTAAACATTTTGCCATAGCTCGCTTCGTTTCCGAGATATTTGCAGATTCATCTCAAGGGAAGGGTCCTGATGGACATATTCCGAGATATTTCTTCTTCTTGTTGTTCTTCTTCTGCACAGCTAAACTAGAAGTGGCATTTCCAGCTCGCAATCGTGCAGAGTTATCTCAAAGAAAGGGGCCACGGTGTTTCTGTATCTCTATTATGTTGGTGCGGCTTCGGAACTTTTAAATATCTTGATATATCTCGAGAACTACGCCTCTGATCGAAAAATATCATAGAACATAAAAAGTAGGAAACTTAATTCTCTACAAAAAAGGTCTCTTAACATTTTGCCATAGCTCGCTTCGTTTCCGAGATATTTGCAGATTTATCTCAAGGGAAGGGGCCTGACGGACATATTTCGAGATATTTCTTCTTCTTGTTGTTCTTCTTCTGCACAGCTAAGCTGGAAGTGGCATTTGCGGCTCGCACTAGTGCAGAGTTATCTCAAAGAAAGGGGCCACGGTGTTTCTGTATCCCTATTATGTTGGTGCGGCTTCGGAACTTTTAAATATCTCGATATATCTCGAGAACCACGCTTCTGATCAAAAAATATCATAGAACATAAATTGTAGGAAACATAATTCTCTACAAAAAACGTCTCTTAACATTCTGCCATAGCTCGCTTCGTTTCCGAGATATTTGCAGATTTATCTCAAGGGAAGGGGCCTGACGGACATATTTCGAGATATTTCTTCTTCTTGTTGTTCTTCTTCTGCACAGCTAAGCTGGAAGTGGCATTTGCGGCTCGCACTAGTGCAGAGTTATCTCAAGGAAAGGGGCCACGGTGTTTCTGTATCCCTATTATGTTGGTGCGGCTTCGGAACTTTTAAATATCTCGATATATCTCGAGAACTACGCTTCTGATCAAAAAATATCATAGAACATAAATTGTAGGAAACATAATACTCTACAAAAAAGGTCTCTTAACATTTTGCCATAGCTCGCTTCGTTTCCGAGATATTTGCAGATATATCTCAAGGGAAGGGGCCTGACGGACATATTTCGAGATATTTCTTCTTCTTGTTGTTCTTCCTCTGCACAGCTAAGCTGGAAGTGGCATTTGCAGCTCGCAATAGTGCAGAGTTATCTCAAAGAAAGGGGCCACGGTGTTTCTGTATCTCTATTATGTTGGTGCGGCTTCGGAACTTTTAAACATCTTGATATATCTCGAGAACTACGCATCTGATCAAAAAATATCATACTACATAAAAAGTAGGAAACTTATTTCTCTACAAGAAAGGTCTCTAAACATTTTGCCATAGCTCGCTTCGTTTCCGAGATATTTGCAGATTCATCTCAAGGGAAGGGGCCTGACGGACATATTTCGAGATATTTCTTCTTCTTGATGTTCTTCTTCTGCACAGCTAAGCTGGAAGTGGCATTTGCAGCTCGCAATAGTGCAGAGTTATCTCAAAGAAAGGGGCCACGGTGTTTCTGTATCTCTATTATGTTGGTGCGGCTTCGGAACTTTTAAATATCTTGATATATCTCGAGAACTACGCATCTGATCAAAAAATATCATAGAAGATGAAAAGTAGGAAACTTAATTCTCTACAAAAGAGGTCTCTTAACATTTTGCCATAGCTCGCTTCCTTTCCGAGATATTTGCAGATATATCTCAAGGGAAGGGGCCTGACGGACATATTTCGAGATATTTCTTCTTCTTGTTGTTCTTCTTTTGCACAGCTAAGCTGGAAGTGGCATTTGCGGCTCGCACTAGTGCACAGTTATCTCAAAGAAAGGGGCCACGGTGTTTCTGTATCTCTATTATGTTGGTGCGTCTTCGGAACTTTTAAATATCTCGATATATCTCGAAAACTACGCTTCTGATCAAAAAATATCATAGAACATAAATTGTAGGAAACATAATTCTCTACAAAAAACGTCTCTTAACATTTTGCCATAGCTCGCTTCGTTTCCGAGATATTTGCAGATTTATCTCAAGGGAAGGGGCCTAACGGACATATTTCGAGATATTTCTTCTTCTTGTTGTTCTTCTTCTGCACAGCTAAACTGGAAGTGGCATTTCCAGCTCGCAATAGTGCAGATTTATCTCAAAGAAAGGGGCCACGGTGTTTCTGTATCTCTATTATGTTGGTGCGGCTTCGGAGCTTTTAAATATCTTGATATATCTCGAGAACTACGCATCTGATCAAAAAATATCATAGAACATAAAAAGTAGGAAACTTAATTCTCTACAAAAAAGGTCTCTTAACATTTTGCCATAGCTCGCTTCGTTTCCGAGATATTTGCATATTTATCTCAAGGGAAGGGGCCTGACGGACATATTTCGAGATATTTCTTCTTCTTCTTGTTCTTCTTCTGCACAGCTAAGCTGGAAGTGGCATTTGCGGCTCGCACTAGTGCAGAGTTATCTCAAAGAAAGGGGCCACGGTGTTTCTGTATCTCTATTATGTTGGTGCGGCTTCGGAACTTTTAAATATCTCGATATATCTCGAGAACTACGCCTCTGATCGAAAAATATCATAGAACATAAAAAGTAGGAAACTGAATTCTCTACAAAAAAGGTCTCTTAACATTTTGCCATAGCTCGCTTCGTTTCCGAGATATTTGCAGATCTATCTCAAGGGAAGGGGCCTGACGGACATATTTCGAGATATTTCTTCTTCTTGTTGGTCTTCTTCTGCACAGCTAAGCTGGAAGTGGCATTTGCAGCGCGCAATAGTGCAGAGTTATCTCAAAGAAAGGGGCCACGGTGTTTCTGTATCTCTATTATGTTGGTGCGGCTTCGGAACTTTTAAATATCTTGATATATCTCGAGAACTACGCATCTGATCAGAAAATATCATACTACATAAAAAGTAGGAAACTTAATTCTCTACAAGAAAGGTCTCTAAACATTTTGCCATAGCTCGCTTCGTTTCCGAGATATTTGCAGATTTATCTCAAGGGAAGGGGCCTGACGGACATATTTCGAGATATTTCTTCTTCTTGTTGTTCTTCTTCTGCACAGCTAAGCTGGAAGTGGCATTTGCAGCTCGCAATAGTGCAGAGTTATCTCAAAGAAAGGGGCCACGGTGTTTCTGTATCTCTATTATGTTGGTGCGGCTTCGGAACTTTTAAATATCTTGATATATCTCGAGAACTACGCATCTGATCAAAAAATATCATAGAACATAAAAAGTAGGAAACTTAATTCTCTACAAAAAAGGTCTCTTAACATTTTGCCATAGCTCGCTTCGTTTCCGAGATATTTGCAGATTTATCTCAAGGGAAGGGGCCTGACGGACATATTTCGAGATATTTCTTCTTCTTGTTGTTCTTCTTCTGCACAGCTGAGCTGGAAGTGGCATTTGCAGGTCGCAATAGTGCAGAGTTATCTCAAAGAAAGGGGCCACGGTGTTTCTGTATCTCTATTATGTTGGTGCGGCTTCGGAACTTTTAAATATCTCGATATATCTTGAAAACTACGCCTCTGATCAAAAAATATCATAGAACGTAAATTGTAGGAAACATTATTCTCTACAAAAAAGGTCTCTTAACATTTTGCCATAGCTCGCTTCGTTTCCGAGATATTTGCAGATTTATCTCAAGGGAAGGGGCCTGACGGACATATTTCGAGATATTTCTTCTTGTTGTTGTTCTTCTTCTGCACAGCTAAGCTGGAAGTGGCATTTGCAGCGCGCAATAGTGCAGAGTTATCTCAAAGAAAGGGGCCACGGTGTTTCTGTATCTCTATTATGTTGGTGCGGCTTCGGAACTTTTAAATATCTTGATATATCTCGAGAACTACGCATCTGATCAGAAAATATCATACTACATAAAAAGTAGGAAACTTAATTCTCTACAAGAAAGGTCTCTAAACATTTTGCCATAGCTCGCTTCGTTTCCGAGATATTTGCAGATTTATCTCAAGGGAAGGGGCCTGACGGACATATTTCGAGATATTTCTTCTTCTTGTTGTTCTTCTTCTGCACAGCTAAGCTGGAAGTGGCATTTGCAGGTCGCAATAGTGCAGAGTTATCTCAAAGAAAGGGGCCACGGTGTTTCTGTATCTCTATTATGTTGGTGCGGCTTCGGAACTTTTAAATATCTTGATATATCTCGAGAACTACGCATCTGATCAAAAAATATCATAGAACATGAAAAGTAGGAAACTTAATTCTCTACAAAAGAGGTCTCTTAACATTTTGCCATAGCTCGCTTCCTTTCCGAGATATTTGCAGATATATCTCAAGGGAAGGGGCCTGACGGACATATTTCGAGATATTTCTTCTTCTTGTTGTTCTTCTTCTGCACAGCTAAGCTGGAAGTGGCATTTGCGGCTCGCACTAGTGCACAGTTATCTCAAAGAAAGGGGCCACGGTGTTTCTGTATCTCTATTATGTTGGTGCGTCTTCGGAACTTTTAAATATCTCGATATATCTCGAAAACTACGCTTCTGATCAAAAAATATCATAGAACATAAATTGTAGGAAACATAATTCTCTACAAAAAATGTCTCTTAACATTTTGCCATAGCTCGCTTCGTTTCCGAGATATTTGCAGATTTATCTCAAGGGAAGGGGCCTAACGGACATATTTCGAGATATTTCTTCTTCTTGTTGTTCTTCTTCTGCACAGCTAAACTGGAAGTGGCATTTCCAGCTCGCAATAGTGCAGAGTTATCTCAAAGAAAGGGGCCACGGTGTTTCTGTATCTCTATTATGTTGGTGCGGCTTCGGAACTTTTAAATATCTTGATATATCTCGAGAACTACGCATCTGGTCAAAAAATATCATAGAACATAAAAAGTAGGAAACTTAATTCTCTACAAAAAAGGTCTCTTAACATTTTGCCATAGCTCGCTTCGTTTCCGAGATATTTGCATATTTATCTCAAGGGAAGGGGCCTGACGGACATATTTCGAGATATTTCTTCTTCTTCTTGTTCTTCTTCTGCACAGCTAAGCTGGAAGTGGCATTAGCGGCTCGCACTAGTGCAGAGTTATCTCAAAGAAAGGGGCCACGGTGTTTCTGTATCTCTATTATGTTGGTGCGGCTTCGGAACTTTTAAATATCTCGATATATCTCGAGAACTACGCCTCTGATCGAAAAATATCATAGAACATAAAAAGTAGGAAACTGAATTCTCTACAAGAAACGTCTCTTAACATTTTGCCATAGCTCGCTTCGTTTCCGAGATATTTGCAGATTTATCTCAAGGGAAGGGGCCTGACGGACATATTTCGAGATATTTCTTCTTCTTGTTGGTCTTCTTCTGCACAGCTAAGTTGGAAGTGGCATTTGCAGCGCGCAATAGTGCAGAGTTATCTCAAAGAAAGGGGCCACGGTGTTTCTGTATCTCTATTATGTTGGTGCGGCTTCGGAACTTTTAAATATCTTGATATATCTCGAGAACTACGCATCTGATCAGAAAATATCATACTACATAAAAAGTAGGAAACTTAATTCTCTACAAGAAAGGTCTCTAAACATTTTGCCATAGCTCGCTTCGTTTCCGAGATATTTGCAGATTTATCTCAAGGGAAGGGGCCTGACGGACATATTTCGAGATATTTCTTCTTCTTGTTGTTCTTCTTCTGCACAGCTAAGCTGGAAGTGGCATTTGCAGCTCGCAATAGTGCAGAGTTATCTCAAAGAAAGAGGCCACGGTGTTTCTGTATCTCTATTATGTTGGTGCGGCTTCGGAACTTTTAAATATCTTGATATATCTCGAGAACTACGCATCTGATCAAAAAATATCATAGAACATAAAAAGTAGGAAACTTAATTCTCTACAAAAAAGGTCTCTTAACATTTTGCCATAGCTCGCTTCGTTTCCGAGATATTTGCAGATTTATCTCAAGGGAAGGGGCCTGACGGACATATTTCGAGATATTTCTTCTTCTTGTTGTTCTTCTTCTGCACAGCTGAGCTGGAAGTGGCATTTGCAGGTCGCAATAGTGCAGAGTTATCTCAAAGAAAGGGGCCACGGTGTTTCTGTATCTCTATTATGTTGGTGCGGCTTCGGAACTTTTAAATATCTTGATATATCTCGAGAACTACGCATCTGATCAAAAAATATCATAGAACATAAAAAGTAGGAAACTTAATTCTCTACAAAAAAGGTCTCTTAACATTTTGCCATAGCTCGCTTCGTTTCCGAGATATTTGCAGATTTATCTCAAGGGAAGGGGCCTGACGGACATATTTCGAGATATTTCTTCTTCTTGTTGTTCTTCTTCTGCACAGCTGAGCTGGAAGTGGCATTTGCAGGTCGCAATAGTGCAGAGTTATCTCAAAGAAAGGGGCCACGGTGTTTCTGTATCTCTATTATGTTGGTGCGGCTTCGGAACTTTTAAATATCGCGATATATCTTGAAAACTACGCTTCTGATCAAAAAATATCATAGAACGTAAATTGTAGGAAACATTATTCTCTACAAAAAAGGTCTCTTAACATTCTGCCATAGCTCGCTTCGTTTCCGAGATATTTGCAGATTTATCTCAAGGGAAGGGGCCTGACGGACATATTTCGAGATATTTCTTCTTGTTGTTGTTCTTCTTCTGCACAGCTAAGCTGGAAGTGGCATTTGCAGCGCGCAATAGTGCAGAGTTATCTCAAAGAAAGGGGCCACGGTGTTTCTGTATCTCTATTATGTTGGTGCGGCTTCGGAACTTTTAAATATCTTGATATATCTCGAGAACTACGCATCTGATCAAAAAATATCATACTACATAAAAAGTAGGAAACTTAATTCTCTACAAGAAAGGTCTCTAAACATTTTGCCATAGCTCGCTTCGTTTCCGAGATATATGCATATTTATCTCAAGGGAAGGGGCCTGACGGACATATTTCGAGATATTTCTTCTTCTTGTTGTTCTTCTTCTGCACAGCTAAGCTGGAAGTGGCATTTGGAGCTCGCAATAGTGCAGAGTTATCTCAAAGAAAGGGGCCACGGTGTTTCTGTATCTCTATTATGTTGGTGCGGCTTCGGAACTTTTAAATATCTTGATATATCTCGAGAACTACGCATCTGATCAAAAAATATCATAGAACATAAAAAGTAGGAAACTTAATTCCCTACAAAAAAGGTCTCTTAACATTTTGCCATAGCTCGCTTCCTTTCCGAGATATTTGCAGATTTATCTCAAGGGAAGGGGCCTGACGGACATATTTCGAGATATTTCTTCTTCTTGTTTTTCTTCTTCTGCACAGCTAAGCTGGAAGTGGCATTTGGAGCTCGCAATAGTGCAGAGTTATCTCAAAGAAAGGGGCCACGGTGTTTCTGTATCTCTATTATGTTGGTGCGGCTTCGGAACTTTTAAATATCTTGATATATCTCGAGAACTACGCATCTGATCAAAAAATATCATAGAACATAAAAAGTAGGAAACTTAATTCCCTACAAAAAAGGTCTCTTAACATTTTGCCATAGCTCGCTTCCTTTCCGAGAGATTTGCAGATTTATCTCAAGGGAAGGGGCCTGACGGACATATTTCGAGATATTTCTTCTTCTTGTTGTTCTTCTTCTGCACAGTTAAGCTGGAAGTGGCATTTGCGGCTCGCACTAGTGCACAGTTATCTCAAAGAAAGGGGCCACGGTGTTTCTGTATCTCTATTATGTTGGTGCGGCTTCGGAACTTTTAAATATCTCGATATATCTCGAAAACTACGCTTCTGATCAAAAAATATCATAGAACGTAAATTGTAGGAAACTTAATTCTCTACAAAAAAGGTCTCTTAACATTTTGCCATAGCTCGCTTCGTTTTCGAGATATTTGCAGATTTATCTCAAGGGAAGGGGCCTGACGGACATATTTCGAGATATTTCTTCTTCTTGTTGTTCTTCTTCTGCACAGCTAAGCTGGAAGTGGCATTTGCAGCGCGCAATAGTGCAGAGTTATCTCAAAGAAAGGGGCCACGGTGTTTCTGTATCTCTATTATGTTGGTGCGGCTTCGGAACTTTTAAATATCTTGATATATCTCGAGAACTACGCATCTGATCAAAAAATATCATACTACATAAAAAGTAGGAAACTTAATTCTCTACAAGAAAGGTCTCTAAAGATTTTGCCATAGCTCGCTTCGTTTCCGAGATATTTGCAGATTTATCTCAAGGGAAGGGGCCTGACGGACATATTTTGAGATATTTCTTCTTCTTGTTGTTCTTCTTCTGCACAGCTAAGCTGGAAGTGGCATTTGCAGCTCGCAATAGTGCAGAGTTATCTCAAAGAAAGGGGCCACGGTGTTTCTGTATCTCTATTATGTTGGTGCGGCTTCGGAACTTTTAAATATCTTGATATATCTCGAGAACTACGCGTCTGATCAAAAAATATCATAGAAGGTAAAAAGTAGGAAACTTAGTTCTCTACAAAAACGGTCTCTTAACATTTTGCCATAGCTCGCTTCGTTTCCGAGATATTTGCAGATATATCTCAAGGGAAGGGGCCTGACGGACATATTTCGAGATATTTCTTCTTCTTGTTGTTCTTCTTCTGCACAGCTAAGCTGGAAGTGGCATTTGCGGCTCGCACTAGTGCACAGTTATCTCAAAGAAAGGGGCCACGGTGTTTCTGTATCTCTATTATGTTGGTGCGTCTTCGGAACTTTTAAATATCTCGATATATCTCGAAAACTACGCTTCTGATCAAAAAATATCATAGATCATAAATTGTAGGAAACATAATTCTCTACAAAAAACGTCTCTTAACATTTTGCCATAGCTCGCTTCGTTTCCGAGATATTTGCAGATTCAGCTCAAAGGAACTGGCCTGACGGACATATTTCGAGATATTTCTTCTTCTTGTTGGTCTTCTTCTGCACAGCTAAGCTGGAAGTGGCATTTGCAGCGCGCAATAGTGCAGAGTTATCTCAAAGAAAGGGGCCACGGTGTTTCTGTATCTCTATTATGTTGGTGCGGCTTCGGAACTTTTAAATATCTTGATATATCTCGAGAACTACGCATCTGATCAGAAAATATCATACTACATAAAAAGTAGGAAACTTAATTCTCTACAAGAAAGGTCTCTAAACATTTTGCCATAGCTCGCTTCGTTTCCGAGATATTTGCAGATTTATCTCAAGGGAAGGGGCCTGACGGACATATTTCGAGATATTTCTTCTTCTTGTTGTTCTTCTTCTGCACAGCTAAGCTGGAAGTGGCATTTGCAGGTCGCAATAGTGCAGAGTTATCTCAAAGAAAGGGGCCACGGTGTTTCTGTACCTCTATTATGTTGGTGCGGCTTCGGAACTTTTAAATATCTTGATATATCTCGAGAACTACGCATCTGATCAGAAAATATCATACTACATAAAAAGTAGGAAACTTAATTCTCTACAAGAAAGGTCTCTAAACATTTTGCCATAGCTCGCTTCGTTTCCGAGATATTTGCAGATTTATCTCAAGGGAAGGGGCCTGACGGACATATTTCGAGATATTTCTTCTTCTTGTTGTTCTTCTTCTGCACAGCTGAGCTCGAAGTGGCATTTGCAGGTCGCAATAGTGCAGAGTTATCTCAAAGAAAGGGGCCACGGTGTTTCTGTATCTCTATTATGTTGGTGCGGCTTCGGAACTTTTAAATATCTTGATATATCTCGAGAACTACGCATCTGATCAAAAAATATCATACTACATAAAAAGTAGGAAACTTAATTCTCTACAAGAAAGGTCTCTAAAGATTTTGCCATAGCTCGCTTCGTTTCCGAGATATTTGCAGATTTATCTCAAGGGAAGGGGCCTGACGGACATATTTTGAGATATTTCTTCTTCTTGTTGTTCTTCTTCTGCACAGCTAAGCTGGAAGTGGCATTTGCAGCTCGCAATAGTGCAGAGTTATCTCAAAGAAAGGGGCCACGGTGTTTCTGTATCTCTATTATGTTGGTGCGGCTTCGGAACTTTTAAATATCTTGATATATCTCGAGAACTACGCGTCTGATCAAAAAATATCATAGAAGGTAAAAAGTAGGAAACTTAGTTCTCTACAAAAACGGTCTCTTAACATTTTGCCATAGCTCGCTTCATTTCCGAGATATTTGCAGATATATCTCAAGGGAAGGGGCCTGACGGACATATTTCGAGATATTTCTTCTTCTTGTTGTTCTTCTTCTGCACAGCTAAGCTGGAAGTGGCATTTGCGGCTCGCACTAGTGCACAGTTATCTCAAAGAAAGGGGCCACGGTGTTTCTGTATCTCTATTATGTTGGTGCGTCTTCGGAACTTTTAAATATCTCGATATATCTCGAAAACTACGCTTCTGATCAAAAAATATCATAGATCATAAATTGTAGGAAACATAATTCTCTACAAAAAACGTCTCTTAACATTTTGCCATAGCTCGCTTCGTTTCCGAGATATTTGCAGATTCAGCTCAAAGGAACTGGCCTGACGGACATATTTCGAGATATTTCTTCTTCTTGTTGGTCTTCTTCTGCACAGCTAAGCTGGAAGTGGCATTTGCAGCGCGCAATAGTGCAGAGTTATCTCAAAGAAAGGGGCCACGGTGTTTCTGTATCTCTATTATGTTGGTGCGGCTTCGGAACTTTTAAATATCTTGATATATCTCGAGAACTACGCATCTGATCAGAAAATATCATACTACATAAAAAGTAGGAAACTTAATTCTCTACAAGAAAGGTCTCTAAACATTTTGCCATAGCTCGCTTCGTTTCCGAGATATTTGCAGATTTATCTCAAGGGAAGGGGCCTGACGGACATATTTCGAGATATTTCTTCTTCTTGTTGTTCTTCTTCTGCACAGCTAAGCTGGAAGTGGCATTTGCAGGTCGCAATAGTGCAGAGTTATCTCAAAGAAAGGGGCCACGGTGTTTCTGTACCTCTATTATGTTGGTGCGGCTTCGGAACTTTTAAATATCTTGATATATCTCGAGAACTACGCATCTGATCAGAAAATATCATACTACATAAAAAGTAGGAAACTTAATTCTCTACAAGAAAGGTCTCTAAACATTTTGCCATAGCTCGCTTCGTTTCCGAGATATTTGCAGATTTATCTCAAGGGAAGGGGCCTGACGGACATATTTCGAGATATTTCTTCTTCTTGTTGTTCTTCTTCTGCACAGCTGAGCTCGAAGTGGCATTTGCAGGTCGCAATAGTGCAGAGTTATCTCAAAGAAAGGGGCCACGGTGTTTCTGTATCTCTATTATGTTGGTGCGGCTTCGGAACTTTTAAATATCTTGATATATCTCGAGAACTACGCATCTGATCAAAAAATATCATAGAACATAAAAAGTAGGAAACTTAATTCCCTACAAAAAAGGTCTCTTAACATTTTGCCATAGCTCGCTTCCTTTCCGAGATATTTGCAGATTTATCTCAAGGGAAGGGGCCTGACGGACATATTTCGACATATTTCTTCTTCTTGTTGTTCTTCTTCTGCACAGCTAAGCTGGAAGTGGCATTTGCGGCTCGCACTAGTGCACAGTTATCTCAAAGAAAGGGGCCACGGTGTTTCTGTATCTCTATTATGTTGGTGCGGCTTCGGAACTTTTAAATATCTCGATATATCTCGAAAACTACGCTTCTGATCAAAAAATATCATAGAACGTAAATTGTAGGAAACTTAATTCTCTACAAAAAAGGTCTCTTAACATTTTGCCGTAGCTCGCTTCGTTTTCGAGATATTTGCAGATTTATCTCAAGGGAAGGGGCCTGACGGACATATTTCGAGATATTTCTTCTTTTTGTTGTTCTTCTTCTGCACAGCTAAGCTGGAAGTGGCATTTGCAGCGCGCAATAGTGCAGAGTTATCTCAAAGAAAGGGGCCACGGTGTTTCTGTATCTCTATTATGTTGGTGCGGCTTCGGAACTTTTAAATATCTTGATATATCTCGAGAACTACGCATCTGATCAAAAAATATCATACTACATAAAAAGTAGGAAACTTAATTCTCTACAAGAAAGGTCTCTAAGGATTTTGCCATAGCTCGCTTCGTTTCCGAGATATTTGCAGATTTATCTCAAGGGAAGGGGCCTGACGGACATATTTTGAGATATTTCTTCTTCTTGTTGTTCTTCTTCTGCACAGCTAAGCTGGAAGTGGCATTTGCAGCTCGCAATAGTGCAGAGTTATCTCAAAGAAAGGGGCCACGGTGTTTCTGTATCTCTATTATGTTGGTGCGGCTTCGGAACTTTTAAATATCTTGATATATCTCGAGAACTACGCGTCTGATCAAAAAATATCATAGAAGATAAAAAGTAGGAAACTTAGTTCTCTACAAAAACGGTCTCTTAACATTTTGCCATAGCTCGCTTCGTTTCCGAGATATTTGCAGATTCAACTCAAAGGAACTGGCCTGACGGACATATTTCGAGATATTTCTTCTTCTTGTTGGTCTTCTTCTGCACAGCTAAGCTGGAAGTGGCATTTGCAGCGCGCAATAGTGCAGAGTTATCTCAAAGAAAGGGGCCACGGTGTTTCTGTATCTCTATTATGTTGGTGCGGCTTCGGAACTTTTAAATATCTTGATATATCTCGAGAACTACGCATCTGATCAGAAAATATCATACTACATAAAAAGTAGGAAACTTAATTCTCTACAAGAAAGGTCTCTAAACATTTTGCCATAGCTCGCTTCGTTTCCGAGATATTTGCAGATTTATCTCAACGGAAGGGGCCTGACGGACATATTTCGAGATATTTCTTCTTCTTGTTGTTCTTCTTCTGCACAGCTAAGCTGGAAGTGGCATTTGCAGGTCGCAATAGTGCAGAGTTATCTCAAAGAAAGGGGCCACGGTGTTTCTGTACCTCTATTATGTTGGTGCGGCTTCGGAACTTTTAAATATCTTGATATATCTCGAGAACTACGCATCTGATCAGAAAATATCATACTACATAAAAAGTAGGAAACTTAATTCTCTACAAGAAAGGTCTCTAAACATTTTGCCATAGCTCGCTTCGTTTCCGAGATATTTGCAGATTTATCTCAAGGGAAGGGGCCTGACGGACATATTTCGAGATATTTCTTCTTCTTGTTGTTCTTCTTCTGCACAGCTAAGCTGGAAGTGGCATTTGCAGGTCGCAATAGTGCAGAGTTATCTCAAAGAAAGGGGCCACGGTGTTTCTGTATCTCTATTATGTTGGTGCGGCTTCGGAACTTTTAAATATCTCGATATATCTTGAAAACTACGCTTCTGATCAAAAAATATCATAGAACGTAAATTGTAGGAAACATTATTCTCTACAAAAAAGGTCTCTTAACATTTTGCCATAGCTCGCTTCGTTTCCGAGATATTTGCAGATTTATCTCAAGGGAAGGGGCCTGACGGACATATTTCGAGATATTTCTTCTTGTTGTTGTTCTTCTTCTGCACAGCTAAGCTGGAAGTGGCATTTGCAGCGCGCAATAGTGCAGAGTTATCTCAAAGAAAGGGGCCACGGTGTTTCTGTATCTCTATTATGTTGGTGCGGCTTCGGAACTTTTAAATATCTTGATATATCTCGAGAACTACGCATCTGATCAAAAAATATCATACTACATAAAAAGTAGGAAACTTAATTCTCTACAAGAAAGGTCTCTAAACATTTTGCCATAGCTCGCTTCGTTTCCGAGATATTTGCAGATTTATCTCAAGAGAAGGGGCCTGACGGACATATTTCGAGATATTTCTTCTTCTTGTTGTTCTTCTTCTGCACAGCTGAGCTGGAAGTGGCATTTGCAGGTCGCAATAGTGCAGAGTTATCTCAAAGAAAGGGGCCACGGGGTTTCTGTATCTCTATTATGTTGGTGCGTCTTCGGAACTTTTAAATATCTCGATATATCTCGAAAACTACGCTTCTGATCAAAAAATATCATAGAACATAAATTGTCGGAAACATAATTCTCTACAAAAAACGTCTCTTAACATTTTGCCATAGCTCGCTTCGTTTCCGAGATATTTGCAGATTCAGCTCAAAGGAACTGGCCTGACGGACATATTTCGAGATATTTCTTCTTCTTGTTGGTCTTCTTCTGCACAGCTAAGCTGGAAGTGGCATTTGCAGCGCGCAATAGTGCAGAGTTATCTCAAAGAAAGGGGCCACGGTGTTTCTGTATCTCTATTATGTTGGTGCGGCTTCGGAACTTTTAAATATCTTGATATATCTCGAGAACTACGCATCTGATCAGAAAATATCACACTACATAAAAAGTAGGAAACTTAATTCTCTACAAGAAAGGTCTCTAAACATTTTGCCATAGCTCGCTTCGTTTCCGAGATATTTGCAGATTTATCTCAAGGGAAGGGGCCTGACGGACATATTTCGAGATATTTCTTCTTCTTGTTGTTCTTCTTCTGCACAGCTAAGCTGGAAGTGGCATTTGCGGCTCGCACTAGTGCAGAGTTATCTCAAAGAAAGGGGCCACGGTGTTTCTGTATCCCTATTATGTTGGTGCGGCTTCGGAACTTTTAAATATCTCGATATATCTCGAAAACTACGCTTCTGATCAAAAAATATCATAGAACATAAATTGTAGGAAACATAATTCTCTACAAAAAACGTCTCTTAACATTTTGCCATAGATCGCTTCGTTTCCGAGATATTTGCAGATTCAGCTCAAAGGAACTGGCCTGACGGACATATTTCGAGATATTTCTTCTTCTTGTTGTTCTTCCTCTGCACAGCTAAGCTGGAAGTGGCATTTGCAGCTCGCAATAGTGCAGAGTTATCTCAAAGAAAGGGGCCACGGTGTTTCTGTATCTCTATTATGTTGGTGCGGCTTCGGAACTTTTAAATATCTTGATATATCTCGAGAACTACGCCTCTGATCGAAAAATATCATAGAACATAACAAGTAGGAAACTTAATTCTCTACAAAAAAGGTCTCTGTACATTTTCCCATAGCTCGCTTCGTTTCCGAGATATTTGCAGATTTATCTCAAGGGAAGGGGCCTGACGGACATATTTCGAGATATTTCTTCTTCTTGTTGTTCTTCTTCTGCACAGCTAAGCTGGAAGTGGCATTTGCAGCGCGCAATGGTGGAGAGTTATCTCAAAGAAAGGGGCCACGGTGTTTCTGTATCTCTATTATATTGGTGCGGCTTCGGAACTTTTAAATATCTTGATATATCTCGAGAACTACGCATCTGATCAAAAAATATCATACTACATAAAAAGTAGGAAACTTAATTCTCTACAAGAAAGGTCTCTAAACATTTTGCCATAGCTCGCTTCGTTTCCGAGATATTTGCAGATTTATCTCAAGGGAAGGGGCCTGACGGACATATTTCGAGATATTTCTTCTTCTTGTTGTTCTTCTTCTGCACAGCTAAGCTGGAAGTGGCATTTGCAGCTCGCAATAGTGCAGAGTTATCTCAAAGAAAGGGGCCACGGTGTTTCTGTATCTCTATTATGTTGGTGCGGCTTCGGAACTTTTAAATATCTTGATATATCTCGAGAACTACGCATCTGATCAAAAAATATCATACAACATAAAAAGTAGGAAACTTAATTCTCTACAAAAAAGGTCTCTTAACATTTTGCCATAGCTCGCTTCGTTTCCGAGATATTTGCAGATTTATCTCAAGGGAAGGGGCCTGACGGACATATTTCGAGATATTTCTTCTTCTTGTTGTTCTTCTTCTGCACAGCTAAGCTGGAAGTGGCATTTGCAGCTCGCAATAGTGCAGAGTTATCTCAAAGAGAGGGGCCACGGTGTTTCTGTATCTCTATTATGTTGGTGCGGCTTCGGAACTTTTAAATATCTTGATATATCTCGAGAACTACGCATCTGATCAAAAAATATCATACTACATAAAAAGTAGGAAACTTAATTCTCTACAAGAAAGGTCTCTAAAGATTTTGCCATAGCTCGCTTCGTTTCCGAGATATTTGCAGATTTATCTCAAGGGAAGGGGCCTGACGGACATATTTCGAGATATTTCTTCTTCTTGTTGTTCTTCTTCTGCACAGCTAAGCTGGAAGTGGCATTTGCGGCTCGCACTAGTGCAGAGTTATCTCAAAGAAAGGGGCCACGGTGTTTCTGTATCCCTATTATGTTGGTGCGGCTTCGGAACTTTTAAATATCTCGATGTATCTCGAAAACTACGCTTCTGATCAAAAAATATCATAGAACATAAATTGTAGGAAACATAATTCTCTACAAAAAACGTCTCTTAACATTTTGCCATAGATCGCTTCGTTTCCGAGATATTTGCAGATGCAGCTCAAAGGAACTGGCCTGACGGACATATTTCGAGATATTTCTTCTTCTTGTTGTTCTTCCTCTGCACAGCTAAGCTGGAAGTGGCATTTGCAGCTCGCAATAGTGCAGAGTTATCTCAAAGAAAGGGGCCACGGTGTTTCTGTATCTCTATTATGTTGGTGCGGCTTCGGAACTTTTAAATATCTTGATATATCTCGAGAACTACGCATCTGATCAAAAAATATCATAGAAGATAAAAAGTAGGAAACTTAATTCTCTACAAGAAAGGTCTCTAAACATTTTGCCATAGCTCGCTTCGTTTCCGAGATATTTGCAGATTTATCTCAAGGGAAGGGGCCTAACGGACATATTTCGAGATATTTCTTCTTCTTGTTGTTCTTCTTCTGCACAGCTGAGCTGGAAGTGGCATTTGCAGGTCGCAATAGTGCAGAGTTATCTCAAAGAAAGGGGCCACGGTGTTTCTGTATCTCTATTATGTTGGTGCGGCTTCGGAACTTTTAAATATCTCGATATATCTCGAAAACTACGCTTCTGATCAAAAAATATCATAGAACGTAAATTGTAGGAAACATTATTCTCTACAAAAAAGGTCTCTTAACATTTTGCCATAGCTCGCTTCGTTTCCGAGATATTTGCAGATTCATCTCAAGGGAAGGGGTCTGACGGACATATTTCGAGATATTTCTTCTTCTTGTTGTTCTTCTTCTGCGCAGCTAAGCTCGAAGCGGCATTTGCAGCTCGCAATAGTGCAGAGTTATCTCAAAGAAAGAGGCCACGGTGTTTCTGTACCTCTATTATGTTGGTGCAGCTTCGGAACTTTTAAATATCTTGATATATCTCGAGAACTACGCATCTGATCAGAAAATATCATCGAACATAAAAAGTAGGAAACTTAATTCTCTACAAAAAAGGTCTCTGAACATTTTGCCATAGCTCGCTTCGTTTCCGAGATATTTGCAGATTTATCTCAAGGGAAGTGGCCTGACGGACATATTTCGAGATATTTCTTCTTCTTGTTGTTCTTGTTCTGCACAGCTAAGCTGGAAGTGGCATTTGCAGCTCGCAATAGTGCAGAGTTATCCCAAAGAAAGAGGCCACGGTGTTTCTGTACCTCTATTATGTTGGTGCAGCTTCGGAACTTTTAAATATCTTGATATATCTCGAGAACTACGCATCTGATCAAAAAATATCATCGAACATAAAAAGTAGGAAACTTAATTCCCTACAAAAAAGGTCTCTTAACATTTTGCCATAGCTCGCTTCGTTTCCGAGATATTTGCAGATTTATCTCAAGGGAAGTGGCCTGACGGACATATTTCGAGATATTTCTTCTTCTTGTTGTTCTTCTTCTGCACAGCTAAGCTGGAACTGGCATTTCCAGCTCGCAATAGTGCAGAGTTATCTCAATGAAAGGGGCCACGGTGTTTCTGTATCTCTATTATGTTGGTGCGGCTTCGGAACTTTTAAATATCTTGATATATCTCGAGAACTACGCATCTGATCAAAAAATATCATAGAACATAAAAAGTAGGAAACTGAATTCTCTACAAGAAAGGTCTCTAAACATTTTGCCATAGCTCGCTTCGTTTCCGAGATATTTGCAGATTTATCTCAAGGGAAGGGGCCTAACGGACATATTTCGAGATATTTCTTCTTCTTGTTGTTCTTCTTCTGCACAGCTAAGCTGGAAGTGGCATTTGCGGCTCGCACTAGTGCAGAGTTATCTCAAAGAAAGGGGCCACGGTGTTTCTGTATCTCTATTATGTTGGTGCGGCTTCCGAACTTTTAAATATCTCGATATATCTCGAAAACTACGCTTCTGATCAAAAAATATCATACAACATAAATTGTAGAAAACATAATTCTCTACAAAAAAGGTCTCTTAACATTTTGCCATAGCTCGCTTCGTTTCCGAGATATTTGCAGATTCAGCTCAAAGGAACTGGCCTGACGGACATATTTCGAGATATTTCTTCTTCCTGTTGTTCTTCCTCTGCACAGCTAAGCTGGAAGTGGCATTTGCAGCTCGCAATAGTGCAGAGTTATCTCAAAGAAAGGGGCCACGGTGTTTCTGTATCTCTATTATGTTGGTGCGGTTTCGGAACTTTTAAATACCTTGATATATCTCGAGAACTACGCATCTGATCAAAAAATATCATAGAACATAAAAAGTAGGAAACTTAATTCTCTACAAAAAAGGTCTCTTAACATTTTGCCATAGCTCGCTTCGTTTCCGAGATATTTGCAGATTTATCTCAAGGGAAGGGGCCTGACGGACGTATTTCGAGATATTTCTTCTTCTTGTTGTTCTTCTTCTGCACAGCTAAGCTGGAAGTGGCATTTGCGGCTCGCACTAGTGCAGAGTTATCTCAAAGAAAGGGGCCACGGTGTTTCTGTATCTCTATTATGTTGGTGCGGCTTCGGAACTTTTAAATATCTCGATATATCTCGAAAACTACGCTTCTGATCAAAAAATATCATAGAACATAAAAAGTAGGAAACTTAATTCTCTACAAAAAAGGTCTCTTAACATTTTGCCATAGCTCGCTTCGTTTCCGAGATATTTGCAGATTTATCTCAAGGGAAGGGGCCTGACGGACGTATTTCGAGATATTTCTTCTTCTTGTTGTTCTTCTTCTGCACAGCTAAGCTGGACGTGGCATTTGCGGCTCGCACTAGTGCAGAGTTATCTCAACGAAAGGGGCCACGGTGTTTCTGTATCTCTATTATGTTGGTGCGGCTTCGGAACTTTTAAATATCTCGATATATCTCGAAAACTACGCTTCTGATCAAAAAATATCATAGAACATAAAAAGTAGGAAACTTAATTCTCTACAAAAAAGGTCTCTTAACATTTTGCCATAGCTCGCTTCGTTTCCGAGATATTTGCAGATTTATCTCAAGGGAAGGGGCCTAACGGACATATTTCGAGATATTTCTTCTTCTTGTTGTTCTTCTTCTGCACAGCTGAGCTGGAAGTGGCATTTGCAGCTCGCAATAGTGCAGAGTTATCTCAAAGAAAGGGGCCACGGTGTTTCTGTATCTCTATTATGTTGTTGCGGTTTCGGAACTTTTAAATACCTTGATATATCTCGAGAACTACGCATCTGATCAAAAAATATCATAGAACATAAAAAGTAGGAAACTTAATTCTCTACAAAAAAGGTCTCTGAACATTTTGCCATAGCTCGCTTCGTTTCCGAGATATTTGCAGATTTATCTCAAGGGAAGGGGCCTGACGGACGTATTTCGAGATATTTCTTCTTCTTGTTGTTCTTCTTCTGCACAGCTAAGCTGGAAGTGGCATTTGCGGCTCGCACTAGTGCAGAGTTATCTCAAAGAAAGGGGCCACGGTGTTTCTGTATCTCTATTATGTTGGTGCGGCTTCGGAACTTTTAAATATCTCGATATATCTCGAAAACTACGCTTCTGATCAAAAAATATCATAGAACATAAAAAGTAGGAAACTTAATTCTCTACAAAAAAGGTCTCTTAACATTTTGCCATAGCTCGCTTCGTTTCCGAGATATTTGCAGATTTATCTCAAGGGAAGGGGCCTGACGGACGTATTTCGAGATATTTCTTCTTCTTGTTGTTCTTCTTCTGCACAGCTAAGCTGGACGTGGCATTTGCGGCTCGCACTAGTGCAGAGTTATCTCAAAGAAAGGGGCCACGGTGTTTCTGTATCTCTATTATGTTGGTGCGGCTTCGGAACTTTTAAATATCTCGATATATCTCGAAAACTACGCTTCTGATCAAAAAATATCATAGAACATAAAAAGTAGGAAACTTAATTCTCTACAAAAAAGGTCTCTTAACATTTTGCCATAGCTCGCTTCGTTTCCGAGATATTTGCAGATTTATCTCAAGGGAAGGGGCCTAACGGACATATTTCGAGATATTTCTTCTTCTTGTTGTTCTTCTTCTGCACAGCTGAGCTGGAAGTGGCATTTGCAGCTCGCAATAGTGCAGAGTTATCTCAAAGAAAGGGGCCACGGTGTTTCTGTATCTCTATTATGTTGGTGCGGCTTCGGAACTTTTAAATATCTTGATATATCTCGAGAACTACGCATCTGATCAAAAAATATCATAGAACATAAAAAGTAGGAAACTTAATTCTCTACAAAAAAGGTCTCTTAACATTTTGCCATAGCTCGCTTCGTTTCCGAGACATTTGCAGATTTATCTCAAGGGAAGGGGCCTGACGGACATATTTCGAGATATTTCTTCTTCTTGTTGTTCTTCTTCTGCACAGCTAAGCTGGAAGTTGCATTTGCGGCTCTCACTAGTGCAGAGTTATCTCAAAGAAAGGGGCCACGCTGTTTCTGTATCTCTATTATGTTGGTGCGGCTTCGGAACTTTTAAATATCTCGATATATCTCGAAAACTACGCTTCTGATCAAAAAATATCATAGAACATAAATTGTAGGAAACATAATTCTCTACAAAAAACGTCTCTTAACATTTTGCCATAGCTCGCTTCGTTTCCGAGATATTTGCAGATTCAGCTCAAAGGAACTGGCCTGACGGACATATTTCGAGATATTTCTTCTTCTTGTTGTTCTTCCTCTGCACAGCTAAGCTGGAAGTGGCATTTGCAGCTCGCAATAGTGCAGAGTTATCTCAAAGAAAGGGGCCACGGTGTTTCTGTATCTCTATTATGTTGGTGCGGTTTCGGAACTTTTAAATATCTTGATATATCTCGAGAACTACGCATCTGATCAAAAAATATCATAGAACATAAAAAGTAGGAAACTTAATTCTTTACAAAAAAGGTCTCTTAACATTTTGCCATAGCTCGCTTTGTTTCCGAGATATTTGCAGATTTATCTGAAGGGAAGGGGCCTGACGGACGTATTTCGAGATATTTCTTCTTCTTGTTGTTCTTCTTCTGCACAGCTAAGCTGGAAGTGGCATTTGCGGCTCGCACTAGTGCAGAGTTATCTCAAAGAAAGGGGCCACGGTGTTTCTGTATCTCTATTATGTTGGTGCGGCTTCGGAACTTTTAAATATCTCGATATATCTCGAAAACTACGCTTCTGATCAAAAAATATCATAGAACATAAAAAGTAGGAAACTTAATTCTCTACAAAAAAGGTCTCTTAACATTTTGCCATAGCTCGCTTCGTTTCCGAGATATTTGCAGATTTATCTCAAGGGAAGGGGCCTAACGGACATATTTCGAGATATTTCTTCTTCTTGTTGTTCTTCTTCTGCACAGCTAAACTGGAAGTGGCATTTCCAGCTCGCAATAGTGCAGAGTTGTCTCAAAGAAAGGGGCCACGGTGTTTCTGTATCTCTATTATGTTGGTGCGGTTTCGGAACTTTTAAATATCTTGATATATCTCGAGAACTACGCATCTGATCAAAAAATATCATAGAACATAAAAAGTAGGAAACTTAATTCTCTACAAAAAAGGTCTCTTAACATTTTGCCATAGCTCGCTTCGTTTCCGAGATATTTGCAGATTTATCTCAAGGGAAGGGGCCTGACGGACGTATTTCGAGATACTTCTTCTTCTTGTTGTTCTTCTTCTGCACAGCTGAGCTGGAAGTGGCATTTGCAGCTCGCAATAGTGCAGAGTTATCTCAAAGAAAGGGGCCACGGTGTTTCTGTATCTCTATTATGTTGGTGCGGCTTCGGAACTTTTAAATATCTTGATATATCTCGAGAACTACGCATCTGATCAAAAAATATCATAGAACATAAAAAGTAGGAAACTTAATTCTCTACAAAAAAGGTCTCTTAACATTTTGCCATAGCTCGCTTCGTTTCCGAGACATTTGCAGATTTATCTCAAGGGAAGGGGCCTGACGGACATATTTCGAGATATTTCTTCTTCTTGTTGTTCTTCTTCTGCACAGCTAAGCTGGAAGTTGCATTTGCGGCTCTCACTAGTGCAGAGTTATCTCAAAGAAAGGGGCCACGCTGTTTCTGTATCTCTATTATGTTGGTGCGGCTTCGGAACTTTTAAATATCTCGATATATCTCGAAAACTACGCTTCTGATCAAAAAATATCATTGAACATAAATTGTAGGAAACATAATTCTCTACAAAAAAGGTCTCTTAACATTTTGCCATAGCTCGCTTCGTTTCCGAGATATTTGCAGATTTATCTCAAGGGAAGGGGCCTGACGGACGTATTTCGAGATATTTCTTCTTCTTGTTGTTCTTCTTCTGCACAGCTAAGCTGGAAGTGGCATTTGCGGCTCGCACTAGTGCAGAGTTATCTCAAAGAAAGGGGCCACGGTGTTTCTGTATCTCTATTATGTTGGTGCGGCTTCGGAACTTTTAAATATCTCGATATATCTCGAAAACTACGCTTCTGATCAAAAAATATCATAGAACATAAAAAGTAGGAAACTTAATTCTCTACAAAAAAGGTCTCTTAACATTTTGCCATAGCTCGCTTCGTTTCCGAGATATTTGCAGATTTATCTCAAGGGAAGGGGCCTAACGGACATATTTCGAGATATTTCTTCTTCTTGTTGTTCGTCTTCTGCACAGCTAAACTGGAAGTGGCATTTCCAGCTCGCAATAGTGCAGAGTTGTCTCAAAGAAAGGGGCCACGGTGTTTCTGTATCTCTATTATGTTGGTGCGGTTTCGGAACTTTTAAATATCTTGATATATCTCGAGAACTACGCATCTGATCAAAAAATATCATAGAACATAAAAAGTAGGAAACTTAATTCTCTACAAAAAAGGTCTCTTAACATTTTGCCATAGCTCGCTTCGTTTCCGAGATATTTGCAGATTTATCTCAAGGGAAGGGGCCTGACGGACGTATTTCGAGATACTTCTTCTTCTTGTTGTTCTTCTTCTGCACAGCTGAGCTGGAAGTGGCATTTGCAGCTCGCAATAGTGCAGAGTTATCTCAAAGAAAGGGGCCACGGTGTTTCTGTATCTCTATTATGTTGGTGCGGCTTCGGAACTTTTAAATATCTTGATATATCTCGAGAACTACGCATCTGATCAAAAAATATCATAGAACATAAAAAGTAGGAAACTTAATTCTCTACAAAAAAGGTCTCTTAACATTTTGCCATAGCTCGCTTCGTTTCCGAGACATTTGCAGATTTATCTCAAGGGAAGGGGCCTGACGGACATATTTCGAGATATTTCTTCTTCTTGTTGTTCTTCTTCTGCACAGCTAAGCTGGAAGTTGCATTTGCGGCTCTCACTAGTGCAGAGTTATCTCAAAGAAAGGGGCCACGCTGTTTCTGTATCTCTATTATGTTGGTGCGGCTTCGGAACTTTTAAATATCTCGATATATCTCGAAAACTACGCTTCTGATCAAAAAATATCATTGAACATAAATTGTAGGAAACATAATTCTCTACAAAAAAGGTCTCTTAACATTTTGCCATAGCTCGCTTCGTTTCCGAGATATTTGCAGATTTATCTCAAGGGAAGGGGCCTGACGGACGTATTTCGAGATATTTCTTCTTCTTGTTGTTCTTCTTCTGCACAGCTAAGCTGGAAGTGGCATTTGCGGCTCGCACTAGTGCAGAGTTATCTCAAAGAAAGGGGCCACGGTGTTTCTGTATCTCTATTATGTTGGTGCGGCTTCGGAACTTTTAAATATCTCGATATATCTCGAAAACTACGCTTCTGATCAAAAAATATCATAGAACATAAAAAGTAGGAAACTTAATTCTCTACAAAAAAGGTCTCTTAACATTTTGCCATAGCTCGCTTCGTTTCCGAGATATTTGCAGATTTATCTCAAGGGAAGGGGCCTAACGGACATATTTCGAGATATTTCTTCTTCTTGTTGTTCTTCTTCTGCACAGCTAAACTGGAAGTGGCATTTCCAGCTCGCAATAGTGCAGAGTTATCTCAAAGAAAGGGGCCACGGTGTTTCTGTATCTCTATTATGTTGGTGCAGCTTCGGAACTTTTAAATATCTTGATATATCTCGAGAACTACGCATCTGATCAAAAAATATCATAGAACATAAAAAGTAGGAAACTTAATTCTCTACAAGAAAGGTCTCTTAACATTTTGCCATAGCTCGCTTCGTTTCCGAGACATTTGCAGATTTATCTCAAGGGAAGGGGCCTGACGGACATATTTCGAGATATTTCTTCTTCTTGTTGTTCTTCTTCTGCACAGCTAAGCTGGAAGTTGCATTTGCGGCTCTCACTAGTGCAGAGTTATCTCAAAGAAAGGGGCCACGCTGTTTCTGTATCTCTATTATGTTGGTGCGGCTTCGGAACTTTTAAATATCTCGATATATCTCGAAAACTACGCTTCTGATCAAAAAATATCATTGAACATAAATTGTAGGAAACATAATTCTCTACAAAAAAGGTCTCTTAACATTTTGCCATAGCTCGCTTCGTTTCCGAGATATTTGCAGATATATCTCAAGGGAAGGGGCCTGACGGACATATTTCGAGATATTTCTTCTTCTTGTTGTTCTTCTTCTGCACAGCTAAGCTGGAAGTGGCATTTACAGCTCGCAATAGTGCAGAGTTATCTCAAAGAAAGGGGCCACGGTGTTTCTGTATCTCTATTATGTTGGTGCGGCTTCGGAACTTTTAAATATCTCGATATATCTCGAAAACTACGCTTCTGATCAAAAAATATCATAGAACATAAAAAGTAGGAAACTTAATTCTCTACAAAAAAGGTCTCTTAACATTTTGCCATAGCTCGCTTCGTTTCCGAGATATTTGCAGATTTATCTCAAGGGATGGGGCCTAACGGATATATTTCGAGATATTTCTTCTTCTTGTTGTTCTTCTTCTGCACAGCTAAACTGGAAGTGGCATTTCCAGCTCGCAATAGTGCAGAGTTATCTCAAAGAAAGGGGCCACGGTGTTTCTGTATCTCTATTATGTTGGTGCGGCTTCGGAACTTTTAAATATCTTGATATATCTCGAGAACTACGCATCTGATCAAAAAATATCATAGAACATAAAAAGTAGGAAACTTAATTCTCTACAAAAAAGGTCGCTTAACATTTTGCCATAGCTCGCTTCGTTTCCGAGATATTTGCATATTTATCTCAAGGGAAGGGGCCTGACGGACATATTTCGAGATATTTCTTCTTCTTGTTGTTCTTCTTCTGCACAGCTAAGCTGGAAGTGGCATTTGCTGCTCGCACTAGTGCAGAGTTATCTCAAAGAGCGGGGCCACGGTGTTTCTGTATCCCTATTATGTTGGTGCGGCTTCGGAACTTTTAAATATCTTGATATATCTCGAGAACTACGCTTCTGATCAAAAAATATCATAGAACATAAATTGTAGGAAACATAATTCTCTACAAAAAACGTCTCTTAACATTTTGCCATAGCTCGCTTCGTTTCCGAGATATTTGCAGATTCAGCTCAAAGGAACTGGCCTGACGGACATATTTCGAGATATTTCTTCTTCTTGTTGTTCTTCCACTGCACAGCTAAGCTGGAAGTGGCATTTGCAGCTCGCAATAGTGCAGAGTTATCTCAAAGAAAGGGGCCACGGTGTTTCTGTATCTCTATTATGTTGGTGCGGCTTCGGAACTTTTAAATATCTCGATATATCTCGAAAACTACGCTTCTGATCAAAAAATATCATAGAACATAAATTGTAGGAAACATAATTCTCTACAAAAAAGGTCTCTTAACATTTTGCCATAGCTCGCTTCGTTTCCGAGATATTTGCAGATATATCTCAAGGGAAGGGGCCTGACGGACATATTTCGAGATATTTCTTCTTCTTGTTGTTCTTCTTCTGCACAGCTTAACTGGAAGTGGCATTTACAGCTCGCAATAGTGCAGAGTTCTCTCAAAGAAAGGGGCCACGGTGTTTCTGTATCTCTATTATGTTGGTGCGGCTTCGGAACTTTTAAATATCTTGATATATCTCGAGAACTACTCATCTGATCAAAAAATATCATAGAACATAAAAAGTAGGAAACCTAATTCTCTACAAAAAAGGTCTCTGAACATTTTGCCATAGCTCGCTTCGTTTCCGAGATATTTGCAGATTTATCTCAAGGGAAGGGGCCTGACGGACATATTTCGAGATATTTCTTCTTCTTGTTGTTCTTCTTCTGCACAGCTAAGCTGGAAGTGGCATTTGCGGCTCGCACTAGTGCAGAGTTATCTCAACGAAAGGGGCCACGGTGTTTCTGTATCTCTATTATGTTGGTGCGGCTTCGGAACTTTTAAATATCTCGATATATCTCGAAAACTACGCTTCTGAACAAAAAATATCATAGAACGTAAATTGTAGGAAACATAATTCTCTACAAAAAAGGTCTCTTAACATTTTGCTATAGCTCGCTTCGTTTCCGAGATATTTGCAGATATATCTCAAGGGAAGGGGCCTGACGGACATATTTCGAGATATTTCTTCTTCTTGTTGTTCTTCTTCTGCACAGCTTAACTGGAAGTGGCATTTACAGCTCGCAATAGTGCAGAGTTATCTCAACGAAAGGGGCCACGGTGTTTCTGTATCTCTATTATGTTGGTGCGGCTTCGGAACTTATAAATATCTCGATATATCTCGAAAACTACGCTTCTGAACAAAAAATATCATAGAACATAAATTGTAGGAAACATAATTCTCTACAAAAAAGGTCTCTTAACATTTTGCCATAGCTCGCTTCGTTTCCGAGATATTTGCAGATATATCTCAAGGGAAGGGGCCTGACGGACATATTTCGAGATATTTCTTCTTCTTGTTGTTCTTCTTCTGCACAGCTTAACTGGAAGTGGCATTTACAGCTCGCAATAGTGCATAGCTATCTGAAAGAAAGGGGCCACGGTGTTTCTGTATCTCTATTATGTTGGTGCGGCTTCGGAACTTTTAAATATCTTGATATATCTCGAGAACTACGCATCTGATCAAAAAATATCGTAGAACATAAAAAGTAGGAAACTTAATTCTCTACAAATAAGGTCTCTTAACATTTTGCGATAGCTCGCTTGGTTTCCGAGATATTTGCAGATTTATCTCAAGGGAAGGGGCCTGAGGGACATATTTCGAGATATTTCTTCTTCTTGTTGTTCTTCTTCTGCACAGCTAAGCTGGAAGTGGCATTTGCAGCTCGCAATAGTGCAGAGTTACCTCAAAGAAAGGGGCCACGGTGTTTCTGTATCTCTATTATGTTGGTGCGGCTTCGGAACTTTTAAATATCTAGATATATCTCGAGAACTACGCATCTGATCAAAAAATATCATAGAACATAAAAAGTAGGAAACTTAATTCTCTACAAAAAAGGTCTCTTAACATTTTGCCGTAGCTCGCTTCGTTTCCGAGATATTTGCAGATTTATCTCAAGGAAAGGGGCCTGACGGACATATTTCCAGATATTTCTTCTTCTTGTTGTTCTTCTTCTGCACAGCTAAGCTCGAAGTGGCATCTGCAGCTCGCAATAGTGCAGAGTTATCTCAAAGAAAGGGGCCACGGTGTTTCTGTACCTCTATTATGTTGGTGCGGCTTCGGAACTTTTAAATATCTTGATATATCTCGAGAACTACGCATCTGATCAAAAAATATCATAGAACATAAGAAGTAGGAAACTTAATTCTCTACAAAAAAGGTCTCTTAACATTTTGCCATAGCTCGCTTCGTTTCCGAGATATTTGCAGATTTATCCCAACGGAAGGGGCCTGAGGGACATATTTCGAGATATTTCTTCTTCTTGTTGTTCTTCTTCTGCACAGCTAAACTGGAAGTGGCATTTCCAGCTCGCAATAGTGCAGAGTTATCCCAAAGAAAGGGGCCACGGTGTTTCTGTATCTCTATTATGTTGGTGCGGTTTCGGAACTTTTAAATATCTTGATATATCTCGAGAACTACGCATCTGATCAAAAAATATCCTAGAACATAAAAAGTAGGAAACTTAATTCTCTACAAAAAAGGTCTCTTAACATTTTGCCATAGCTCGCTTCGTTTCCGAGATATTTGCAGATTTATCTCAAGGGAAGGGGCCTGACGGACGTATTTGGAGATATTTCTTCTTCTTGTTGTTCTTCTTCTGCACAGCTGAGCTGGAAGTGGCATTTGCAGGTCGCAATAGTGCAGAGTTATCTCAAAGAAAGGGGCCACGGTGTTTCTGTATCTCTATTATGTTGGTGCGGCTTCGGAACTTTTAAATATCTTGATATATCTCGAGAACTACGCATCTGATCAAAAAATACCATAGAACATGAAAAGTAGGAAACTTAATTCTCTACAAAAAAGGTCTCTCAACATTTTGCCATAGCTCTCTTCGTTTCCGAGATATTTGCAGATTTATCTCAAGGGAAGGGGCCTGACGGACATATTTCGAGATATTTCTTCATCTTGTTGTTCTTCTTCTGCACAGCTAAGCTGGAAGTGGCATTTGCGGCTCGCACTGGTGCACAGTTATCTCAAAGAAAGGGGCCACGGTGTTTCTGTATCTCTATTATGTTGGTGCGTCTTCGGAACTTTTAAATATCTCGATATATCTCGAAAACTACGCTTCTGATCAAAAAATATCATAGAACATAAATTGTAGGAAACATAATTCTCTACAAAAAACGTCTCTTAACATTTTGCCATAGCTCGCTTCGTTTCCGAGATATTTGCAGATATATCTCAAGGGAAGGGGCCTGACGGACATATTTCGAGATATTTCTTCTTCTTGTTGTTCTTCTTCTGCACAGCTAAGCTGGAAGTGGCATTTGCAGGTCGCAATAGTGCAGAGTTATCTCAAAGAAAGGGGCCACGGTGTTTCTGTATCTCTATTATGTTGGTGCGGCTTCGGAACTTTTAAATATCTCGATATATCTCGAAAACTACGCTTCTGATCAAAAAATATCAGAGAACGTAAATTGTAGGAAACATAATTCTCTCCAAAAAACGTCTCTTAAGATTTTGCCATAGCTCGCTTCGTTTCCGAGATATTTGCAGATTTATCTCAAGGGAAGGGGCCTGACGGACATATTTCGAGATATTTCTTCTTCTTGTTGTTCTTCTTCTGCACAGCTAAGCTGGAAGTGGCATTTGCAGCTCGCAATAGTGCAGAGTTATCTCAAAGAAAGGGGCCACGGTGTTTCTGCATCTCTATTATGTTGGTGCGGCTTCGGAACTTTTAAATATCTTGATATATCTCGAGAACTACGCATCTGATCAAAAAATATCGTAGAACATAAAAAGTAGGAAACTTAATTCTCTACAAATAAGGTCTCTTAGCATTTTGCCATAGCTCGCTTGGTTTCCGAGATATTTGCAGATTTATCTCAAGGGAAGGTGCCTGAGGGACATATTTCGAGATATTTCTTCTTCTTGTTGTTCTTCTTCTGCACAGCTAAGCTGGAAGTGGCATTTGCAGCTCGCAATAGTGCAGAGTTATCTCAAAGAAAGGGGCCACGGTGTTTCTGTATCTCTATTATGTTGGTGCGGCTTCGGAACTTTTAAATATCTTGATATATCTCGAGAACTACGCATCTGTTCAAAAAATATCATAGGACATAAAAAGTAGGAATCCTAATTTTCTACAAAAAAGGTCTCTTAACATTTTGCCGTAGCTCGCTTCGTTTCCGAGATATTTGCAGATTTATCTCAGGGGAAGGGGCCTGACGGACATATTTCCAGATATTTCTTCTTCTTGTTGTTCTTCTTCTGCACAGCTAAGCTGGAAGTGGCATTTGCAGGTCGCAATAGTGCAGAGTTATCTCAAAGAAAGGGGCCACGGTGTTTCTGTATCTCTATTATGTTGGTGCGGCTTCGGAACTTTTAAATATCTTGATATATCTCGAGAACTACGCATCTGTTCAAAAAATATCATAGAACATAAAAAGTAGGAATCCTAATTTTCTACAAAAAAGGTCTCTTAACATTTTGCCGTAGCTCGCTTCGTTTCCGAGATATTTGCAGATTTATCTCAAGGGAAGGGGCCTGACGGACATATTTCGAGATATTTCTTCTTCTTGTTGTTCTTCTTCTGCACAGCTAAGCTGGAAGTGGCATTTGCAGGTCGCAATAGTGCAGAGTTATCTCAAAGAAAGGGGCCACGGTGTTTCTGTATCTCTATTATGTTGGTGCGGCTTCGGAACTTTTAAATATCTCGATATATCTCGAAAACTACGCTTCTGATCAAAAAATATCAGAGAACGTAAATTGTAGGAAACATAATTCTCTACAAAAAAGGTCTCTTAACATTTTGCCATAGCTCGCTTCGTTTCCGAGATATTTGCAGATTTATCTCAAGGGAAGGGGCCTGACGGACATATTTCGGGATATTTCTTCTTCTTGTTGCTCTTCTTCTGCACAGCTAAGCTGGAAGTGGCATTTGCAGGTCGCAATAGTGCAGAGTTATCTCAAAGAAAGGGGCCACGGTGTTTCTGTATCTCTATTATGTTGGTGCGGCTTCGGAACTTTTAAATGTCTCGATATATCTCGAAAACTACGCTTCTGATCAAAAAATATCAGAGAACGTAAATTGTAGGAAACATAATTCTCTACAAAAAAGGTCTCTTAACATTTTGCCATAGCTCGCTTCGTTTCCGAGATATTTGCAGATTTATCTCAAGGGAAGGGGCCTGACGGACATATTTCGAGATATTTCTTCTTCTTGTTGTTCTTCTTCTGCACAGCTAAGCTGGAAGTGGCATTTGCAGCTCGCAATAGTGCAGAGTTATCTCAAAGAAAGGGGCCACGGTGTTTCTGTATCTCTATTATGTTGGTGCGGCTTCGGAACTTTTAAATATCTTGATATATCTCGAGAACTACGCATCTGATCAAAAAATATCGTAGAACATAAAAAGTAGGAAACTCAATTCTCTACAAATAAGGTCTCTTAACATTTTGCCATAGCTCGCTTGGTTTCCGAGATATTTGCAGATTTATCTCAAGGGAAGGGGCCTGAGGGACATATTTCGAGATATTTCTTCTTCTTGTTGTTCTTCTTCTGCACAGCTAAGCTGGAAGTGGCATTTGCAGCTCGCAATAGTGCAGAGTTACCTCAAAGAAAGGGGCCACGGTGTTTCTGTATCTCTATTATGTTGGTGCCGCTTCGGAACTTTTAAATATCTTGATATATCTCGAGAACTACGCATCTGATCAAAAAATATCATAGAACATAAAAAGTAGGAAACTTAATTCTCTACAAAAAAGGTCTCTTAACATTTTGCCATAGCTCGCTTCGTTTCCGAGATATTTGCAGATTTATCTCAAGGGAAGGGGCCTGACGGACATATTTCGAGATATTTCTTCTTCTTGTTGTTCTTCTTCTGCACAGCTAAGCTGGAAGTGCCATTTGCAGCGCGCAATAGTGCAGAGTTATCTCAAAGAAAGGGGCCACGGTGTTTCTGTATCTCTATTATGTTGGTGCGGCTTCGGAACTTTTAAATATCTTGATATATCTCGAGAACTACGCATCTGTTCAAAAAATATCATAGAACATAAAAAGTAGGAATCCTAATTTTCTACAAAAAAGGTCTCTTAACATTTTGCCATAGCTCGCTTCGTTTCCGAGATATTTGCAGATTTATCTCAAGGGAAGGGGCCTGACGGACATATTTCGAGATATTTCTTCTTCTTGTTGTTCTTCATCTGCACAGCTAAGCTGGAAGTGGCATTTGCAGGTCGCAATAGTGCAGAGTTATCTCAAAGAAAGGGGCCACGGTGTTTCTGTATCTCTATTATGTTGGTGCGGCTTCGGAACTTTTAAATATCTAGATATATCTCGAGAACTACGCATCTGATCAAAAAATATCATAGAACATAAAAAGTAGGAAACTTAATTCTCTACAAAAAAGGTCTCTTAACATTTTGCCGTAGCTCGCTTCGTTTCCGAGATATTTGCAGATTTATCTCAAGGAAAGGGGCCTGACGGACATATTTCCAGATATTTCTTCTTCTTGTTGTTCTTCTTCTGCACAGCTAAGCTCGAAGTGGCATCTGCAGCTCGCAATAGTGCAGAGTTATCTCAAAGAAAGGGGCCACGGTGTTTCTGTACCTCTATTATGTTGGTGCGGCTTCGGAACTTTTAAATATCTCGATATATCTCGAAAACTACGCTTCTGATCAAAAAATATCATAGAACATAAATTGTAGGAAACATAATTCTCTACAAAAAAGGTCTCTTAACATTTTCCCATAGCTGGCATCGTTTCCGAGATATTTGCAGATTTAGCTCAAGGGAAGGGGCCTGACGGACATATTCCGAGATATTTCTTCTTCTTGTTGTTCCTCTTCTGCACAGCTAAGCTGGAAGTGGCATTTGCAGGTCGCAATAGTGCAGAGTTATCTCAAAGAAAGGTGCCACGGTGTTTCTGTATCTCTATTATGTTGGTGCGGCTTCGGAACTTTTAAATATCTCGATATATCTCGAAAACTACGCTTCTGATCAAAAAATATCAGAGAACTTAAATTGTAGGGAACATAATTCTCTACAAAAAAGGTCTCTTAACATTTTGCCATAGCTCGCTTCGTTTCCGAGATATTTGCAGATTTATCTCGAGGGAAGGGGCCTGACGGACATATTTCGAGATATTTCTTCTTCTTGTTGTTCTTCTTCTGCACAGCTAAGCTGGAAGCGGCATTTGCGGCTCGCACTAGTGCAGAGTTATATCAAAGAAAGGGGCCACGGTGTTTCTGTATCTCTATTATGTTGGTGCGGCTTCGGATCTTTTAAATATCTCGATATATCTCGAGAACTACGCATCTGTTCAAAAAATATCATACAACATAAAAAGTAGGAATCCTAATTTTCTACAAAAAAGGTCTCTTAACATTTTGCGGTAGCTCGCTTCGTTTCCGAGATATTTGCAGATTTATCTCAAGGGAAGGGGCCTGACGGACATATTTCGAGATATTTCTTCTTTTTTTGTTCTTCTTCTGCACAGCTAAGCTGGAAGTGGCATTTGCAGCTCGCAATAGTGCAGAGTTATCTCAAAGAAAGGGGCCACGGTGTTTCTGTATCTCTATTATGTTGGTGCGGCTTCGGAACTTTTAAATATCTTGATATATCTCGAGAACTACGCATCCGATCAAAAAATATCATAGAACATAAAAAGTAGGAAACTAAATTCTCTACAAAAAAGGTCTCTTAACATTTTGCCATAGCTCGCTTCGTTTCCGAGATATTTGCAGATATATCTCAAGGGAAGGGGCCTGACGGACATATTTCGAGATATTTCTTCTTCTTGTTGTTCTTCTTCTGCACAGCTAAGCTGGAAGTGGCATTTGCAGCTCGCAATAGTGCAGAGATATCTCAAAGAAAGGGGCCACGGTGTTTCTGTATCTCTATTATGTTGGTGCGGCTTCGGAACTTATAAATATCTTGATATATCTCGAGAACTACGCGTCTGATCAAAAAATATCATAGAACATAAAAAGTGGGAAACTTAATTCTCTACAAAAAGGGTCTCTTAACATTTTGCCATAGCTCGCTTCGTTTCCGAGATATTTGCAGATTTATCTCAAGGGAAGGGGACTGACGGACATATTTCGAGATATTTCTTCTTCTTGTTGTTCTTCTTCTGCACAGCTAAGCTGGAAGTGGCATTTGCGGCTCGCACTAGTGCAGAGTTATCTCAAAGAAAGGGGCCACGGTGTTTCTGTATCTCTATTATGTTGGTGCGGCTTCGGAACTTTTAAATATCTTGATATATCTCGAGAACTACGCATCCGATCAAAAAATATCATAGAACATAAAAAGTAGGAAACTTAATTCTCTACAAAAAAGGTCTCTTAACATTTTGCCATAGCTCGCTTCGTTTCCGAGATATTTGCAGATTTATCTCGAGGGAAGGGGCCTGACGGACATATTTCGAGATATTTCTTCTTCTTGTTGTTCTTCTTCTGCACAGCTAAGCTGGAAGCGGCATTTGCGGCGCGCAATAGTGCAGAGTTTTCTCAAAGAAAGGGGCCACGGTGTTTCTGTATCTCTATTATGTTAGTGCGGCTTCGGAACTTTTAAATATCTTGATATATCTCGAGAACTACGCATCTGGTCAAAAAATATCATAGAACATAAAAAGTAGGAATCCTAATTTTCTACAAAAAAGGTCTCTTAACATTTTGCCGTAGCTCGCTTCGTTTCCGAGATATTTGCAGATTTATCTCAAGGGAAGGGGCCTGACGGACATATTTCCAGATATTTCTTCTTCTTGTTGTTCTTCCTCTGCACAGCTAAGCTGGAAGTGGCATTTGCAGGTCGCAATAGTGCAGAGTTATCTCAAAGAAAGGGGCCACGGTGTTTCTGTATCTCTATTATGTTGGTGCGGCTTCGGATCTTTTAAATATCTCGATATATCTCGAAAACTACGCATCTGATCAAAAAATATCACAGAACATAAATTGTAGGAAACATAATTCTCTACAAAAAAGGTCTCTAAACATTTTGCCATAGCTCGCTTCGTTTCCGAGATATTTGCAGATATATCTCAAGGGAAGGGGCCTGACGGACATATTTCGAGATATTTCTTCTTCTTGTTGTTCTTCTTCTGCACAGCTAAGCTGGAAGTGGCATTTGCAGCTCGCAATAGTGCAGAGTTATCTCAAAGAGAGGGGCCACGGTGTTTCTGTATCTCTATTATGTTGGTGCGGCTTCGGAACTTTTAAATATCTTGATATATCTCGAGAACTACGCATCTGATCAAAAAATATCATACTACATAAAAAGTAGGAAACTTAATTCTCTACAAGAAAGGTCTCTAAAGATTTTGCCATAGCTCGCTTCGTTTCCGAGATATTTGCAGATTTATCTCAAGGGAAGGGGCCTGACGGACATATTTCGAGATATTTCTTCTTCTTGTTGTTCTTCTTCTGCACAGCTAAGCTGGAAGTGGCATTTGCGGCTCGCACTAGTGCAGAGTTATCTGAAAGAAAGGGGCCACGGTGTTTCTGTATCCCTATTATGTTGGTGCGGCTTCGGAACTTTTAAATATCTCGATATATCTCGAAAACTACGCTTCTGATCAAAAAATATCATAGAACATAAATTGTAGGAAACATAATTCTCTACAAAAAACGTCTCTTAACATTTTGCCATAGATCGCTTCGTTTCCGAGATATTTGCAGATTCAGCTCAAAGGAACTGGCCTGACGGACATATTTCGAGATATTTCTTCTTCTTGTTGTTCTTCCTCTGCACAGCTAAGCTGGAAGTGGCATTTGCAGCTCGCAATAGTGCAGAGTTATCTCAAAGAAAGGGGCCACGGTGTTTCTGTATCTCTATTATGTTGGTGCGGCTTCGGAACTTTTAAATATCTTGATATATCTCGAGAACTACGCCTCTGATCGAAAAATATCATAGAACATAACAAGTAGGAAACTTAATTCTCTACAAAAAAGGTCTCTTTACATTTTCCCATAGCTCGCTTCGTTTCCGAGATATTTGCAGATTTATCTCAAGGGAAGGGGCCTGACGGACATATTTCGAGATATTTCTTCTTCTTGTTGTTCTTCTTCTGCACAGCTAAGCTGGAAGTGGCATTTGCAGCTCGCAATAGTGCAGAGTTATCTCAAAGAAAGGGGCCACGGTGTTTCTGTATCTCTATTATGTTGGTGCGGCTTCGGAACTTTTAAATATCTTGATATATCTCGAGAACTACGCATCTGATCAAAAAATATCATACAACATAAAAAGTAGGAAACTTAATTCTCTACAAAAAAGGTCTCTTAACATTTTGCCATAGCTCGCTTCGTTTCCGAGATATTTGCAGATTTATCTCAAGGGAAGGGGCCTGACGGACATATTTCGAGATATTTCTTCTTCTTGTTGTTCTTCTTCTGCACAGCTGAGCTCGAAGCGGCATTTGCAGCTCGCAATAGTGCAGAGTTATCTCAAAGAAAGAGGCCACGGTGTTTCTGTACCTCTATTATGTTGGTGCAGCTTCGGAACTTTTAAATATCTTGATATATCTCGAGAACTACGCATCTGATCAAATAATATCATCGAACATAAAAAGTAGGAAACTTAATTCTCTACAAAAAAGGTCTCTCAACATTTTGCCATAGCTCGCTTCGTTTCCGAGATATTTGCAGATTTATCTCAAGGGAAGTGGCCTGACGGACATATTTCGAGATATTTCTTCTTCTTGTTGTTCTTGTTCTGCACAGCTAAGCTGGAAGTGGCATTTGCAGCTCGCAATAGTGCAGAGTTATCCCAAAGAAAGGGGCCACGGTGTTTCTGTATCTCTATTATGTTGGTGCGGCTTCGGAACTTTTAAATATCTTGATATATCTCGAGAACTACGCATCTGATCAAAAAATTTCATACTACATAAAAAGTAGGAAACTTAATTCTCTACAAGAAAGGTCTCTAAACATTTTGCCATAGCTCGCTTCGTTTCCGAGATATTTGCAGATTTATCTCAAGGGAAGGGGCCTGACGGACATATTTCGAGATATTTCTTCTTCTTGTTGTTCTTCTTCTGCACAGCTAAGCTGGAAGTGGCATTTGCAGCTCGCAATAGTGCGGAGTTATCTCAAAGAAAGGGGCCACGGTGTTTCTGTATCCCTATTATGTTGGTGCGGCTTCGGAACTTTTAAATATCGCGATATATCTCGAAAACTACGCTTCTGATCAAAAAATATCATAGAACATAAATTGTAGGAAACATAATTCTCTACAAAAAACGTCTCTTAACATTTTGCCATAGATCGCTTCGTTTCCGAGATATTTGCAGATTCAGCTCAAAGGAACTGGCCTGACGGACATATTTCGAGATATTTCTTCTTCTTGTTGTTCTTCCTCTGCACAGCTAAGCTGGAAGTGGCATTTGCAGCTCGCAATAGTGCAGAGTTATCTCAAAGAAAGGGGCCACGGTGTTTCTGTATCTCTATTATGTTGGTGCGGCTTCGGAACTTTTAAATATCTTGATATATCTCGAGAACTACGCATCTGATCAAAAAATATCATAATAGATAAAAAGTAGGAAACTTAATTCTCTACAAAAAAGGTCTCTTAACATTTTGCCATAGCTCGCTTCGTTTCCGAGATATTTGCATATTTATCTCAAGGGAAGGGGCCTGACGGACATATTTCGAGATACTTCTTCTTCTTGTTGTTCTTCTTCTGCACAGCTAAGCTGGAAGTGGCATTTGCGGCTCGCACTAGTGCAGAGTTATCTCAAAGAAAGGGGCCACGGTGTTTCTGTATCTCTATTATGTTGGTGCGGCTTCGGAACTTTTAAATATCTTGATATATCACGAGAACTACGCATCTGATCAAAAAATATCATACTACATAAAAAGTAGGAAACTTAATTCTCTACAAGAAAGGTCTCTTAACATTTTGCCATAGCTCGCTTCGTTTCCGAGATATTTGCAGATTCATCTCAAGGGAAGGGGTCTGACGGACATATTTCGAGATATTTCTTCTTCTTGTTGTTCTTCTTCTGCACAGCTAAGCTCGAAGCGGCATTTGCAGCTCGCAATAGTGCAGAGTTATCTCAAAGAAAGAGGCCACGGTGTTTCTGTATCTCTATTATGTTGGTGCGGCTTCGGAACTTTTAAATATCTTGATATATCTCGAGAACTACGCATCTGATCAAAAAATATCATAGAAGATAAAAAGTAGGAAACTTAATTCTCTACAAAAAAGGTCTCTTAACATTTTGCCATAGCTCCCTTCGTTTCCGAGATATTTGCAGATTTATCTCAAGGGAAGGGGCCTGACGGACATATTTCGAGATATTTCTTCTTCTTGTTGTTCTTCTTCTGCACAGCTAAGCTGGAAGTGGCATTTACAGCTCGCAATAGTGCAGAGTTATCTCAAAGAAAGGGGCCACGGTGTTTCCGTATCTCTATTATGTTGGTGTGGCTTCGGAACTTTTAAATATCTTGATATATCTCGAGAACTACGCATCTGATCAAAAAATATCATAGAACCTAAATTGTAGGAAACATAATTCTCTACAAGAAAGGTCTCTAAACATTTTGCCATAGCTCGCTTCGTTTCCGAGATATTTGCAGATTTATCTCAAGGGAAGGGGCCTGACGGACATATTTCGAGATATTTCTTCTTCTTGTTGTTCTTCTTCTGCACAGCTAAGCTGGAAGTGGCATTTGCAGCTCGCAATAGTGCAGAGTTATCTCAAAGAGAGGGGCCACGGTGTTTCTGTATCTCTATTATGTTGGTGCGGCTTCGGAACTTTTAAATATCTCGATATATCTCGAAAACTACGCTTCTGATCAAAAAATATCATAGAACGTAAATTGTAGGAAACATTATTCTCTACAAAAAAGGTCTCTTAACATTTTGCCATAGCTCGCTTCGTTTCCGAGATATTTGCAGATTCATCTCAAGGGAAGGGGTCTGACGGACATATTTCGAGATATTTCTTCTTCTTGTTGTTCTTCTTCTGCACAGCTAAGCTCGAAGCGGCATTTGCAGCTCGCAATAGTGCAGAGTTATCTCAAAGAAAGAGGCCACGGTGTTTCTGTACCTCTATTATGTTGGTGCAGCTTCGGAACTTTTAAATATCTTGATATATCTCGAGAACTACGCATCTGATGAAAAAATATCATCGAACATAAAAAGTAGGAAACTTAATTCCCTACAAAAAAGGTCTCTTAACATTTTGCCATAGCTCGCTTCGTTTCCGAGATATTTGCAGATTTATCTCAAGGGAAGTGGCCTGACGGACATATTTCGAGATATTTCTTCTTCTTGTTGTTCTTCTTCTGCACAGCTAAGCTGGAAGTGGCATTTCCAGCTCGCAATAGTGCAGAGTTATCTCAATGAAAGGGGCCACGGTGTTTCTGTATCTCTATTATGTTGGTGCGGCTTCGGAACTTTTAAATATCTTGATATATCTCGAGAACTACGCATCTGATCAAAAAATATCATAGAACATAAAAAGTAGGAAACTTAATTCTCTACAAGAAAGGTCTCTAAACATTTTGCCATAGCTCGCTTCGTTTCCGAGATATTTGCAGATTTATCTCAAGGGAAGGGGCCTAACGGACATATTTCGAGATATTTCTTCTTCTTGTTGTTCTTCTTCTGCACAGCTGAGCTGGAAGTGGCATTTGCAGGTCGCAATAGTGCATAGTTATCTCAAAGAAAGGGGCCACGGTGTTTCTGTATCTCTATTATGTTGGTGCGGCTTCGGAACTTTTAAATATCTCGATATATCTCGAAAACTACGCTTCTGATCAAAAAATATCATAGAACGTAAATTGTAGGAAACATTATTCTCTACAAAAAAGGTCTCTTAACATTTTGCCATAGCTCGCTTCGTTTCCGAGATATTTGCAGATTCATCTCAAGGGAAGGGGTCTGACGGACATATTTCGAGATATTTCTTCTTCTTGTTGTTCTTCTTCTGCACAGCTAAGCTCGAAGCGGCATTTGCAGCTCGCAATAGTGCAGAGTTATCTCAAAGAAAGAGGCCACGGTGTTTCTGTATCTCTATTATGTTGGTGCGGCTTCGGAACTTTTAAATATCTTGATATATCTCGAGAACTACGCATCTGATCAAAAAATATCATAGAAGATAAAAAGTAGGAAACTTAATTCTCTACAAAAAAGGTCTCTTAACATTTTGCCATAGCTCGCTTCGTTTCCGAGATATTTGCAGATTTATCTCAAGGGAAGGGGCCTGACGGACATATTTCGAGATATTTCTTCTTCTTGTTGTTCTTCTTCTGCACAGCTAAGCTGGAAGTGGCATTTACAGCTCGCAATAGTGCAGAGTTATCTCAAAGAAAGGGGCCACGGTGTTTCTGTATCTCTATTATGTTGGTGTGGCTTCGGAACTTTTAAATATCTTGATATATCTCGAGAACTACGCATCTGATCAAAAAATATCATAGAACATAAATTGTAGGAAACATAATTCTCTACAAAAAAGGTCTCTTAACATTTTGCCATAGCTCGCTTCATTTCCGAGATATTTGCAGATTTATCTCAAGGGATGGGGCCTGACGGACATATTTCGAGATATTTCTTCTTCTTGTTGTTCTTCTTCTGCACAGCTAAGCTGGAAGTGGCATTTGCGGCTCGCACTAGTGCAGAGTTATCTCAAAGAAAGGGGCCACGGTGTTTCTGTATCCCTATTATGTTGGTGCGGCTTCGGAACTTTTAAATATCTCGATATATCTCGAAAACTACGCTTCTGATCAAAAAATATCATAGAACATAAATTGTAGGAAACATAATTCTCTACAAAAAACGTCTCTTAACATTTTGCCATAGATCGCTTCGTTTCCGAGATATTTGCAGATTCAGCTTAAAGGAACTGGCCTGACGGACATATTTCGAGATATTTCTTCTTCTTGTTGTTCTTCCTCTGCACAGCTAAGCTGGAAGTGGCATTTGCAGCTCGCAATAGTGCAGAGTTATCTCAAAGAAAGGGGCCACGGTGTTTCTGTATCTCTATTATGTTGGTGCGGCTTCGGAACTTTTAAATATCTTGATATATCACGAGAACTACGCATCTGATCAAAAAATATCATACAAGATAAAAAGTAGGAAACTTAATTCTCTACAAAAAAGGTCTCTTAACATTTTGCCATAGCTCGCTTCGTTTCCGAGATATTTGCATATTTATCTCAAGGGAAGGGGCCTGACGGACATATTTCGAGATATTTCTTCTTCTTGTTGTTCTTCTTCTGCACAGCTAAGCTGGAAGTGGCATTTGCGGCTCGCACTAGTGCAGAGTTATCTCAAAGAAAGGGGCCACGGTGTTTCTGTATCTCTATTATGTTGGTGCGGCTTCGGAACTTTTAAATATCTTGATATATCTCGAGAACTACGCATCTGATCAAAAAATATCATACTACATAAAAAGTAGGAAACTTAATTCTCTACAAGAAAGGTCTCTAAACATTTTGCCATAGCTCGCTTCGTTTCCGAGATATTTGCAGATTTATCTCAAGGGAAGGGGCCTAACGGACATATTTCGAGATATTTCTTCTTCTTGTTGTTCTTCTTCTGCACAGCTGAGCTGGAAGTGGCATTTGCAGGTCGCAATAGTGCAGAGTTATCTCAAAGAAAGGGGCCACGGTGTTTCTGTATCTCTATTATGTTGGTGCGGCTTCGGAACTTTTGAATATCTCGATATATCTCGAAAACTACGCTTCTGATCAAAAAATATCATAGAACGTAAATTGTAGGAAACATTATTCTCTACAAAAAAGGTCTCTTAACATTTTGCCATAGCTCGCTTCGTTTCCGAGATATTTGCAGATTCATCTCAAGGGAAGGGGCCTGACGGACATATTTCGAGATATTTCATCTTCTTGTTGTTCTTCTTCTGCACAGCTAAGCTGGAAGTGGCATTTGCAGCTCGCAATAGTGCAGAGTTATCTCAAAGAGAGGGGCCACGGTGTTTCTGTATCTCTATTATGTTGGTGCGGCTTCGGAACTTTTAAATATCTTGATATATCTCGAGAACTACGCATCTGATCAAAAAATATCATAGAAGATAAAAAGTAGGAAACTTAATTCTCTACAAAAAAGGTCTCTTAACATTTTGCCATAGCTCGCTTCGTTTCCGAGATATTTGCATATTTATCTCAAGGGAAGGGGCCTGACGGACATATTTCGAGATATTTCTTCTTCTTGTTGTTCTTCTTCTGCACAGCTAAGCTGGAAGTGGCATTTGCGGCTCGCACTAGTGCAGAGTTATCTCAAAGAAAGGGGCCACGGTGTTTCTGTATCTCTATTATGTTGGTGCGGCTTCGGAACTTTTAAATATCTTGATATATCTCGAGAACTACGCATCTGATCAAAAAATATCATACTACATAAAAAGTAGGAAACTTAATTCTCTACAAGAAAGGTCTCTAAACATTTTGCCATAGCTCGCTTCGTTTCCGAGATATTTGCAGATTCATCTCAAGGGAAGGGGTCTGACGGACATATTTCGAGATATTTCTTCTTCTTGTTGTTCTTCTTCTGCACAGCTAAGCTCGAAGCGGCATTTGCAGCTCGCAATAGTGCAGAGTTATCTCAAAGAAAGAGGCCACGGTGTTTCTGTATCTCTATTATGTTGGTGCGGCTTCGGAACTTTTAAATATCTTGATATATCTCGAGAACTACGCATCTGATCAAAAAATATCATAGAAGATAAAAAGTAGGAAACTTAATTCTCTACAAAAAAGGTCTCTTAACATTTTGCCATAGCTCGCTTCGTTTCCGAGATATTTGCAGATTTATCTCAAGGGAAGGGGCCTGACGGACATATTTCGAGATATTTCTTCTTCTTGTTGTTCTTCTTCTGCACAGCTAAGCTGGAAGTGGCATTTACAGCTCGCAATAGTGCAGAGTTATCTCAAAGAAAGGGGCCACGGTGTTTCTGTATCTCTATTATGTTGGTGTGGCTTCGGAACTTTTAAATATCTTGATATATCTCGAGAACTACGCATCTGATCAAAAAATATCATAGAACATAAATTGTAGGAAACATAATTCTCTACAAAAAAGGTCTCTTAACATTTTGCCATAGCTCGCTTCATTTCCGAGATATTTGCAGATTTATCTCAAGGGATGGGGCCTGACGGACATATTTCGAGATATTTCTTCTTCTTGTTGTTCTTCTTCTGCACAGCTAAGCTGGAAGTGGCATTTGCGGCTCGCACTAGTGCAGAGTTATCTCAAAGAAAGGGGCCACGGTGTTTCTGTATCCCTATTATGTTGGTGCGGCTTCGGAACTTTTAAATATCTCGATATATCTCGAAAACTACGCTTCTGATCAAAAAATATCATAGAACATAAATTGTAGGAAACATAATTCTCTACAAAAAACGTCTCTTAACATTTTGCCATAGATCGCTTCGTTTCCGAGATATTTGCAGATTCAGCTTAAAGGAACTGGCCTGACGGACATATTTCGAGATATTTCTTCTTCTTGTTGTTCTTCCTCTGCACAGCTAAGCTGGAAGTGGCATTTGCAGCTCGCAATAGTGCAGAGTTATCTCAAAGAAAGGGGCCACGGTGTTTCTGTATCTCTATTATGTTGGTGCGGCTTCGGAACTTTTAAATATCTTGATATATCACGAGAACTACGCATCTGATCAAAAAATATCATACAAGATAAAAAGTAGGAAACTTAATTCTCTACAAAAAAGGTCTCTTAACATTTTGCCATAGCTCGCTTCGTTTCCGAGATATTTGCATATTTATCTCAAGGGAAGGGGCCTGACGGACATATTTCGAGATATTTCTTCTTCTTGTTGTTCTTCTTCTGCACAGCTAAGCTGGAAGTGGCATTTGCGGCTCGCACTAGTGCAGAGTTATCTCAAAGAAAGGGGCCACGGTGTTTCTGTATCTCTATTATGTTGGTGCGGCTTCGGAACTTTTAAATATCTTGATATATCTCGAGAACTACGCATCTGATCAAAAAATATCATACTACATAAAAAGTAGGAAACTTAATTCTCTACAAGAAAGGTCTCTAAACATTTTGCCATAGCTCGCTTCGTTTCCGAGATATTTGCAGATTTATCTCAAGGGAAGGGGCCTAACGGACATATTTCGAGATATTTCTTCTTCTTGTTGTTCTTCTTCTGCACAGCTGAGCTGGAAGTGGCATTTGCAGGTCGCAATAGTGCAGAGTTATCTCAAAGAAAGGGGCCACGGTGTTTCTGTATCTCTATTATGTTGGTGCGGCTTCGGAACTTTTGAATATCTCGATATATCTCGAAAACTACGCTTCTGATCAAAAAATATCATAGAACGTAAATTGTAGGAAACATTATTCTCTACAAAAAAGGTCTCTTAACATTTTGCCATAGCTCGCTTCGTTTCCGAGATATTTGCAGATTCATCTCAAGGGAAGGGGCCTGACGGACATATTTCGAGATATTTCATCTTCTTGTTGTTCTTCTTCTGCACAGCTAAGCTGGAAGTGGCATTTGCAGCTCGCAATAGTGCAGAGTTATCTCAAAGAGAGGGGCCACGGTGTTTCTGTATCTCTATTATGTTGGTGCGGCTTCGGAACTTTTAAATATCTTGATATATCTCGAGAACTACGCATCTGATCAAAAAATATCATAGAAGATAAAAAGTAGGAAACTTAATTCTCTACAAAAAAGGTCTCTTAACATTTTGCCATAGCTCGCTTCGTTTCCGAGATATTTGCATATTTATCTCAAGGGAAGGGGCCTGACGGACATATTTCGAGATATTTCTTCTTCTTGTTGTTCTTCTTCTGCACAGCTAAGCTGGAAGTGGCATTTGCGGCTCGCACTAGTGCAGAGTTATCTCAAAGAAAGGGGCCACGGTGTTTCTGTATCTCTATTATGTTGGTGCGGCTTCGGAACTTTTAAATATCTTGATATATCTCGAGAACTACGCATCTGATCAAAAAATATCATACTACATAAAAAGTAGGAAACTTAATTCTCTACAAGAAAGGTCTCTAAACATTTTGCCATAGCTCGCTTCGTTTCCGAGATATTTGCAGATTTATCTCAAGGGAAGGGGCCTAACGGACATATTTCGAGATATTTCTTCTTCTTGTTGTTCTTCTTCTGCACAGCTGAGCTGGAAGTGGCATTTGCAGGTCGCAATAGTGCAGAGTTATCTCAAAGAAAGGGGCCACGGTGTTTCTGTATCTCTATTATGTTGGTGCGGCTTCGGAACTTTTAAATATCTCGATATATCTCGAAAACTACGCTTCTGATCAAAAAATATCATAGAACATAAATTGTAGGAAACATAATTCTCTACAAAAAACGTCTCTTAACATTTTGCCATAGCTCGCTTCGTTTCCGAGATATTTGCAGATTCACCTCAAAGGAACTGGCCTGACGGACATATTTCGAGATATTTCTTCTTCTTGTTGTTCTTCCTCTGCACAGCTAAGCTGGAAGTGGCATTTGCAGCTCGCAATAGTGCAGAGTTATCTCAAAGAGAGGGGCCACGGTGTTTCTGTATCTCTATTATGTTGGTGCGGCTTCGGAACTTTTAAATATCTTGATATATCTCGAGAACTACGCATCTGATCAAAAAATATCATAGAAGATAAAAAGTAGGAAACTTAATTCTCTACAAAAAAGGTCTCTTAACATTTTGCCATAGCTCGCTTCGTTTCCGAGATATTTGCATATTTATCTCAAGGGAAGGGGCCTGACGGACATATTTCGAGATATTTCTTCTTCTTGTTGTTCTTCTTCTGCACAGCTAAGCTGGAAGTGGCATTTGCGGCTCGCACTAGTGCAGAGTTATCTCAAAGAAAGGGGCCACGGTGTTTCTGTATCTCTATTATGTTGGTGCGGCTTCGGAACTTTTAAATATCTTGATATATCTCGAGAACTACGCATCTGATCAAAAAATATCATACTACATAAAAAGTAGGAAACTTAATTCTCTACAAGAAAGGTCTCTAAACATTTTGCCATAGCTCGCTTCGTTTCCGAGATATTTGCAGATTTATCTCAAGGGAAGGGGCCTAACGGACATATTTCGAGATATTTCTTCTTCTTGTTGTTCTTCTTCTGCACAGCTGAGCTGGAAGTGGCATTTGCAGGTCGCAATAGTGCAGAGTTATCTCAAAGAAAGGGGCCACGGTGTTTCTGTATCTCTATTATGTTGGTGCGGCTTCGGAACTTTTAAATATCTCGATATATCTCGAAAACTACGCTTCTGATCAAAAAATATCATAGAACGTAAATTGTAGGAAACATTATTCTCTACAAAAAAGGTCTCTTAACATTTTGCCATAGCTCGCTCCGTTTCCGAGATATTTGCAGATTCATCTCAAGGGAAGGGGCCTGACGGACATATTTCGAGATATTTCTTCTTCTTGTTGTTCTTCTTCTGCACAGCTAAGCTGGAAGTTGCATTTGCGGCTCGCACTAGTGCACAGTTATCTCAAAGAAAGGGGCCACGGTGTTTCTGTATCTCTATTATGTTGGTGCGTCTTCGGAACTTTTAAATATCTCGATATATCTCGAAAACTACGCTTCTGATCAAAAAATATCATAGAACATAAATTGTAGGAAACATTATTCTCTACAAAAAAGGTCTCTTAACATTTTGCCATAGCTCGCTTCGTTTCCGAGATATTTGCAGATTCATCTCAAGGGAAGGGGCCTGACGGACATATTTCGAGATATTTCATCTTCTTGTTGTTCTTCTTCTGCACAGCTAAGCTGGAAGTGGCATTTGCAGCTCGCAATAGTGCAGAGTTATCTCAAAGAGAGGGGCCACGGTGTTTCTGTATCTCTATTATGTTGGTGCGGCTTCGGAACTTTTAAATATCTTGATATATCTCGAGAACTACGCATCTGATCAAAAAATATCATAGAAGATAAAAAGTAGGAAACTTAATTCTCTACAAAAAAGGTCTCTTAACATTTTGCCATAGCTCGCTTCGTTTCCGAGATATTTGCATATTTATCTCAAGGGAAGGGGCCTGACGGACATATTTCGAGATATTTCTTCTTCTTGTTGTTCTTCTTCTGCACAGCTAAGCTGGAAGTGGCATTTGCGGCTCGCACTAGTGCAGAGTTATCTCAAAGAAAGGGGCCACGGTGTTTCTGTATCTCTATTATGTTGGTGCGGCTTCGGAACTTTTAAATATCTTGATATATCTCGAGAACTACGCATCTGATCAAAAAATATCATACTACATAAAAAGTAGGAAACTTAATTCTCTACAAGAAAGGTCTCTAAACATTTTGCCATAGCTCGCTTCGTTTCCGAGATATTTGCAGATTTATCTCAAGGGAAGGGGCCTAACGGACATATTTCGAGATATTTCTTCTTCTTGTTGTTCTTCTTCTGCACAGCTGAGCTGGAAGTGGCATTTGCAGGTCGCAATAGTGCAGAGTTATCTCAAAGAAAGGGGCCACGGTGTTTCTGTATCTCTATTATGTTGGTGCGGCTTCGGAACTTTTAAATATCTCGATATATCTCGAAAACTACGCTTCTGATCAAAAAATATCATAGAACATAAATTGTAGGAAACATAATTCTCTACAAAAAATGTCTCTTAACATTTTGCCATAGCTCGCTTCGTTTCCGAGATATTTGCAGATTCACCTCAAAGGAACTGGCCTGACGGACATATTTCGAGATATTTCTTCTTCTTGTTGTTCTTCCTCTGCACAGCTAAGCTGGAAGTGGCATTTGCAGCTCGCAATAGTGCAGAGTTATCTCAAAGAGAGGGGCCACGGTGTTTCTGTATCTCTATTATGTTGGTGCGGCTTCGGAACTTTTAAATATCTTGATATATCTCGAGAACTACGCATCTGATCAAAAAATATCATAGAAGATAAAAAGTAGGAAACTTAATTCTCTACAAAAAAGGTCTCTTAACATTTTGCCATAGCTCGCTTCGTTTCCGAGATATTTGCATATTTATCTCAAGGGAAGGGGCCTGACGGACATATTTCGAGATATTTCTTCTTCTTGTTGTTCTTCTTCTGCACAGCTAAGCTGGAAGTGGCATTTGCGGCTCGCACTAGTGCAGAGTTATCTCAAAGAAAGGGGCCACGGTGTTTCTGTATCTCTATTATGTTGGTGCGGCTTCGGAACTTTTAAATATCTTGATATATCTCGAGAACTACGCATCTGATCAAAAAATATCATACTACATAAAAAGTAGGAAACTTAATTCTCTACAAGAAAGGTCTCTAAACATTTTGCCATAGCTCGCTTCGTTTCCGAGATATTTGCAGATTTATCTCAAGGGAAGGGGCCTAACGGACATATTTCGAGATATTTCTTCTTCTTGTTGTTCTTCTTCTGCACAGCTGAGCTGGAAGTGGCATTTGCAGGTCGCAATAGTGCAGAGTTATCTCAAAGAAAGGGGCCACGGTGTTTCTGTATCTCTATTATGTTGGTGCGGCTTCGGAACTTTTAAATATCTCGATATATCTCGAAAACTACGCTTCTGATCAAAAAATATCATAGAACGTAAATTGTAGGAAACATTATTCTCTACAAAAAAGGTCTCTTAACATTTTGCCATAGCTCGCTCCGTTTCCGAGATATTTGCAGATTCATCTCAAGGGAAGGGGCCTGACGGACATATTTCGAGATATTTCTTCTTCTTGTTGTTCTTCTTCTGCACAGCTAAGCTGGAAGTTGCATTTGCGGCTCGCACTAGTGCACAGTTATCTCAAAGAAAGGGGCCACGGTGTTTCTGTATCTCTATTATGTTGGTGCGTCTTCGGAACTTTTAAATATCTCGATATATCTCGAAAACTACGCTTCTGATCAAAAAATATCATAGAACATAAATTGTAGGAAACATAATTCTCTACAAAAAACGTCTCTTAACATTTTGCCATAGCTCGCTTCGTTTCCGAGATATTTGCAGATTCAGCTCAAAGGAACTGGCCTGACGGACATATTTCGAGATATTTCTTCTTCTTGTTGTTCTTCCTCTGCACAGCTAAGCTGGAAGTGGCATTTGCAGCTCGCAATAGTGCAGAGTTATCTCAAAGAAAGGGGCCACGGTGTTTCTGTATCTCTATTATGTTGGTGCGGTTTCGGAACTTTTAAATATCTTGATATATCTCGAGAACTACTCATCTGATCAAAAAATATCATAGAACATAAAAAGTAGGAAACTTAATTCTCTACAAAAAAGGTCTCTTAACATTTTGCCATAGCTCGCTTCGTTTCCGAGATATTTGCAGATTTATCTCAAGGGAAGGGGCCTGACGGACGTATTTCGAGATATTTCATCTTCTTGTTGTTCTTCTTCTGCACAGCTAAGCTGGAAGTGGCATTTGCGGCTCGCACTAGTGCAGAGTTATCTCAAAGAAAGGGGCCACGGTGTTTCTGTATCTCTATTATGTTGGTGTGGCTTCGGAACTTTTAAATATCTTGATATATCTCGAGAACTACGCATCTGATCAAAAAATATCATAGAACATAAATTGTAGGAAACATAATTCTCTACAAAAAAGGTCTCTTAACATTTTGCCATAGCTCGCTTCGTTTCCGAGATATTTGCAGATTTATCTCAAGGGAAGGGGCCTGACGGACATATTTCGAGATATTTCTTCTTCTTGTTGTTCTTCTTCTGCACAGCTAAGCTGGAAGTTGCAGTTGCGGCTCGCACTAGTGCACAGTTATCTCAAAGAAAGGGGCCACGGTGTTTCTGTATCTCTATTATGTTGGTGCGTATTCGGAACTTTTAAATATCTCGATATATCTCGAAAACTACGCTTCTGATCAAAAAATATCATAGAACATAAATTGTAGGAAACATAATTCTCTACAAAAAACGTCTCTTAACATTTTACCATAGCTCGCTTCGTTTCCGAGATATTTGCAGATTCAGCTCAAAGGAACTGGCCTGACGGACATATTTCGAGATATTTCTTCTTCTTGTTGTTCTTCCTCTGCACAGCTAAGCTGGAAGTGGCATTTGCAGCTCGCAATAGTGCAGAGTTATCTCAAAGAAAGAGGCCACGGTGTTTCTGTATCTCTATTATGTTGGTGTGGCTTCGGAACTTTTAAATATCTTGATATATCTCGAGAACTACGCATCTGATCAAAAAATATCATAGAACATAAATTGTAGGAAACATAATTCTCTACAAAAAAGGTCTCTTAACATTTTGCCATAGCTCGCTTCGTTTCCGAGATATTTGCAGATTTATCTCAAGGGAAGGGGCCTGACGGACGTATTTCGAGATATTTCTTCGTCTTGTTGTGCTTCTTCTGCACAGCTAAGCTGGAAGTGGCATTTGCGGCTCGCACTAGTGCAGAGTTATCTCAAAGAAAGGGGCCACGGTGTTTCTGTATCTCTATTATGTTGGTGCGGCTTCGGAACTTTTAAATATCTCGATATATCTCGAAAACTACGCTTCTGATCAAAAAATATCATAGAACATAAAAAGTAGGAAACTTAATTCTCTACAAAAAAGGTCTCTTAACATTTTGCCATAGCTCGCTTCGTTTCCGAGATATTTGCAGATTTATCTCAAGGGAAGGGGCCTGACGGACGTATTTCGAGATATTTCATCTTCTTGTTGTTCTTCTTCTGCACAGCTAAGCTGGAAGTGGCATTTGCGGCTCGCACTAGTGCAGAGTTATCTCAAAGAAAGGGGCCACGGTGTTTCTGTATCTCTATTATGTTGGTGCGGCTTCGGAACTTTTAAATATCTCGATATATCTCGAAAACTACGCTTCTAATCAAAAAATATCATTGAACATAAATTGTAGGAAACATAATTCTCTACAAAAAAGGTCTCTTAACATTTTGCCATAGCTCGCTTCGTTTCCGAGATATTTGCAGATATATCTCAAGGGAAGGGGCCTGACGGACATATTTCGAGATATTTCTTCTTCTTGTTGTTCTCCTTCTGCACAGCTAAGCTGGAAGTGGCATTTACAGCTCGCAATAGTGCAGAGTTATCTCAAAGAAAGGGGCCACGGTGTTTCTGTATCTCTATTATGTTGGTGTGGCTTCGGAACTTTTAAATATCTTGATATATCTCGAGAACTACGCATCTGATCAAAAAATATCATACAACATAAATTGTAGGAAACATAATTCTCTACAAAAAAGGTCTCTTAACATTTTGCCATAGCTCGCTTCGTTTCCGAGATATTTGCAGATTTATCTCAAGGGAAGGGGCCTGACGGACATATTTCGAGATATTTCTTCTTCTTGTTGTTCTTCTTCTGCACAGCTAAGCTGGAAGTTGCAGTTGCGGCTCGCACTAGTGCACAGTTATCTCAAAGAAAGGGGCCACGGTGTTTCTGTATCTCTATTATGTTGGTGCGTATTCGGAACTTTTAAATATCTCGATATATCTCGAAAACTACGCTTCTGATCAAAAAATATCATAGAACATAAATTGTAGGAAACATAATTCTCTACAAAAAACGTCTCTTAACATTTTACCATAGCTCGCTTCGTTTCCGAGATATTTGCAGATTCAGCTCAAAGGAACTGGCCTGACGGACATATTTCGAGATATTTCTTCTTCTTGTTGTTCTTCCTCTGCACAGCTAAGCTGGAAGTGGCATTTGCAGCTCGCAATAGTGCAGAGTTATCTCAAAGAAAGAGGCCACGGTGTTTCTGTATCTCTATTATGTTGGTGTGGCTTCGGAACTTTTAAATATCTTGATATATCTCGAGAACTACGCATCTGATCAAAAAATATCATAGAACATAAATTGTAGGAAACATAATTCTCTACAAAAAAGGTCTCTTAACATTTTGCCATAGCTCGCTTCGTTTCCGAGATATTTGCAGATTTATCTCAAGGGAAGGGGCCTGACGGACGTATTTCGAGATATTTCTTCGTCTTGTTGTGCTTCTTCTGCACAGCTAAGCTGGAAGTGGCATTTGCGGCTCGCACTAGTGCAGAGTTATCTCAAAGAAAGGGGCCACGGTGTTTCTGTATCTCTATTATGTTGGTGCGGCTTCGGAACTTTTAAATATCTCGATATATCTCGAAAACTACGCTTCTGATCAAAAAATATCATAGAACATAAAAAGTAGGAAACTTAATTCTCTACAAAAAAGGTCTCTTAACATTTTGCCATAGCTCGCTTCGTTTCCGAGATATTTGCAGATTTATCTCAAGGGAAGGGGCCTGACGGACGTATTTCGAGATATTTCATCTTCTTGTTGTTCTTCTTCTGCACAGCTAAGCTGGAAGTGGCATTTGCGGCTCGCACTAGTGCAGAGTTATCTCAAAGAAAGGGGCCACGGTGTTTCTGTATCTCTATTATGTTGGTGCGGCTTCGGAACTTTTAAATATCTCGATATATCTCGAAAACTACGCTTCTAATCAAAAAATATCATTGAACATAAATTGTAGGAAACATAATTCTCTACAAAAAAGGTCTCTTAACATTTTGCCATAGCTCGCTTCGTTTCCGAGATATTTGCAGATATATCTCAAGGGAAGGGGCCTGACGGACATATTTCGAGATATTTCTTCTTCTTGTTGTTCTCCTTCTGCACAGCTAAGCTGGAAGTGGCATTTACAGCTCGCAATAGTGCAGAGTTATCTCAAAGAAAGGGGCCACGGTGTTTCTGTATCTCTATTATGTTGGTGTGGCTTCGGAACTTTTAAATATCTTGATATATCTCGAGAACTACGCATCTGATCAAAAAATATCATAGAACATAAATTGTAGGAAACATAATTCTCTACAAAAAAGGTCTCTTAACATTTTGCCATAGCTCGCTTCGTTTCCGAGATATTTGCAGATTTATCTCAAGGGAAGGGGCCTGACGGACATATTTCGAGATATTTCTTCTTCTTGTTGTTCTTCTTCTGCACAGCTAAGCTGGAAGTGGCATTTGCGGCTCGCACTAGTGCAGAGTTATCTCAAAGAAAGGGGCCACGGTGTTTCTGTATCTCTATTATGTTGGTGCGGCTTCCGAACTTTTAAATATCTCGATATATCTCGAAAACTACGCTTCTGATCAAAAAATATCATACAACATAAATTGTAGGAAACATAATTCTCTACAAAAAAGGTCTCTTAACATTTTGCCATAGCTCGCTTCGTTTCCGAGATATTTGCAGATTCAGCTCAAAGGAACTGGCCTGACGGACATATTTCGAGATATTTCTTCTTCTTGTTGTTCTTCCTCTGCACAGCTAAGCTGGAAGTGGCATTTGCAGCTCGCAATAGTGCAGAGTTATCTCAAAGAAAGGGGCCACGGTGTTTCTGTATCTCTATTATGTTGGTGCGGTTTCGGAACTTTTAAATACCTTGATATATCTCGAGAACTACGCATCTGATCAAAAAATATCATAGAACATAAAAAGTAGGAAACTTAATTCTCTACAAAAAAGGTCTCTTAACATTTTGCCATAGCTCGCTTCGTTTCCGAGATATTTGCAGATTTATCTCAAGGGAAGGGGCCTGACGGACGTATTTCGAGATACTTCTTCTTCTTGTTGTTCTTCTTCTGCACAGCTAAGCTGGACGTGGCATTTGCGGCTCGCACTAGTGCAGAGTTATCTCAAAGAAAGGGGCCACGGTGTTTCTGTATCTCTATTATGTTGGTGCGGCTTCGGAACTTTTAAATATCTCGATATATCTCGAAAACTACGCTTCTGATCAAAAAATATCATAGAACATAAAAAGTAGGAAACTTAATTCTCTACAAAAAAGGTCTCTTAACATTTTGCCATAGCTCGCTTCGTTTCCGAGATATTTGCAGATTTATCTCAAGGGAAGGGGCCTGACGGACGTATTTCGAGATATTTCTTCTTCTTGTTGTTCTTCTTCTGCACAGCTAAGCTGGACGTGGCATTTGCGGCTCGCACTAGTGCAGAGTTATCTCAAAGAAAGGGGCCACGGTGTTTCTGTATCTCTATTATGTTGGTGCGGCTTCGGAACTTTTAAATATCTCGATATATCTCGAAAACTACGCTTCTGATCAAAAAATATCATAGAACATAAAAAGTAGGAAACTTAATTCTCTACAAAAAAGGTCTCTTAACATTTTGCCATAGCTCGCTTCGTTTCCGAGATATTTGCAGATTTATCTCAAGGGAAGGGGCCTAACGGACATATTTCGAGATATTTCTTCTTCTTGTTGTTCTTCTTCTGCACAGCTGAGCTGGAAGTGGCATTTGCAGCTCGCAATAGTGCAGAGTTATCTCAAAGAAAGGGGCCACGGTGTTTCTGTATCTCTATTATGTTGGTGCGGCTTCGGAACTTTTAAATATCTTGATATATCTCGAGAACTACGCATCTGATCAAAAAATATCATAGAACATAAAAAGTAGGAAACTTAATTCTCTACAAAAAAGGTCTCTTAACATTTTGCCATAGCTCGCTTCGTTTCCGAGATATTTGCAGATTCAGCTCAAAGGAACTGGCCTGACGGACATATTTCGAGATATTTCTTCTTCTTGTTGTTCTTCCTCTGCACAGCTAAGCTGGAAGTGGCATTTGCAGCTCGCAATAGTGCAGAGTTATCTCAAAGAAAGGGGCCACGGTGTTTCTGTATCTCTATTATGTTGGTGCGGTTTCGGAACTTTTAAATACCTTGATATATCTCGAGAACTACGCATCTGATCAAAAAATATCATAGAACATAAAAAGTAGGAAACTTAATTCTCTACAAAAAAGGTCTCTTAACATTTTGCCATAGCTCGCTTCGTTTCCGAGATATTTGCAGATTTATCTCAAGGGAAGGGGCCTGACGGACGTATTTCGAGATACTTCTTCTTCTTGTTGTTCTTCTTCTGCACAGCTAAGCTGGACGTGGCATTTGCGGCTCGCACTAGTGCAGAGTTATCTCAAAGAAAGGGGCCACGGTGTTTCTGTATCTCTATTATGTTGGTGCGGCTTCGGAACTTTTAAATATCTCGATATATCTCGAAAACTACGCTTCTGATCAAAAAATATCATAGAACATAAAAAGTAGGAAACTTAATTCTCTACAAAAAAGGTCTCTTAACATTTTGCCATAGCTCGCTTCGTTTCCGAGATATTTGCAGATTTATCTCAAGGGAAGGGGCCTGACGGACGTATTTCGAGATATTTCTTCTTCTTGTTGTTCTTCTTCTGCACAGCTAAGCTGGACGTGGCATTTGCGGCTCGCACTAGTGCAGAGTTATCTCAAAGAAAGGGGCCACGGTGTTTCTGTATCTCTATTATGTTGGTGCGGCTTCGGAACTTTTAAATATCTCGATATATCTCGAAAACTACGCTTCTGATCAAAAAATATCATAGAACATAAAAAGTAGGAAACTTAATTCTCTACAAAAAAGGTCTCTTAACATTTTGCCATAGCTCGCTTCGTTTCCGAGATATTTGCAGATTTATCTCAAGGGAAGGGGCCTAACGGACATATTTCGAGATATTTCTTCTTCTTGTTGTTCTTCTTCTGCACAGCTGAGCTGGAAGTGGCATTTGCAGCTCGCAATAGTGCAGAGTTATCTCAAAGAAAGGGGCCACGGTGTTTCTGTATCTCTATTATGTTGGTGCGGCTTCGGAACTTTTAAATATCTTGATATATCTCGAGAACTACGCATCTGATCAAAAAATATCATAGAACATAAAAAGTAGGAAACTTAATTCTCTACAAAAAAGGTCTCTTAACATTTTGCCATAGCTCGCTTCGTTTCCGAGACATTTGCAGATTTATCTCAAGGGAAGGGGCCTGACGGACATATTTCGAGATATTCCTTCTTCTTGTTGTTCTTCTTCTGCACAGCTAAGCTGGAAGTTGCATTTGCGGCTCTCACTAGTGCAGAGTTATCTCAAAGAAAGGGGTCACGCTGTTTCTGTATCTCTATTATGTTGGTGCGGCTTCGGAACTTTTAAATATCTCGATATATCTCGAAAACTACGCGTCTGATCAAAAAATATCATAGAACATAAATTGTAGGAAACATAATTCTCTACAAAAAACGTCTCTTAACATTTTGCCATAGCTCGCTTCGTTTCCGAGATATTTGCAGATTCAGCTCAAAGGAACTGGCCTGACGGACATATTTCGAGATATTTCTTCTTCTTGTTGTTCTTCCTCTGCACAGCTAAGCTGGAAGTGGCATTTGCAGCTCGCAATAGTGCAGAGTTATCTCAAAGAAAGGGGCCACGGTGTTTCTGTATCTCTATTATGTTGGTGCGGTTTCGGAACTTTTAAATATCTTGATATATCTCGAGAACTACGCATCTGATCAAAAAATATCATAGAACATAAAAAGTAGGAAACTTAATTCTCTACAAAAAAGGTCTCTTAACATTTTGCCATAGCTCGCTTCGTTTCCGAGATATTTGCAGATTTATCTCAAGGCAAGGGGCCTAACGGACATATTTCGAGATATTTCTTCTTCTTGTTGTTCTTCTTCTGCACAGCTAAACTGGAAGTGGCATTTCCAGCTCGCAATAGTGCAGAGTTATCTCAAAGAAAGGGGCCACGGTGTTTCTGTATCTCTATTATGTTGGTGCGGTTTCGGAACTTTTAAATATCTTGATATATCTCGAGAACTACGCTTCTGATCAAAAAATATCATTGATCATAAATTGTAGGAAACATAATTCTCTACAAAAAAGGTCTCTTAACATTTTGCCATAGCTCGCTTCGTTTCCGAGATATTTGCAGATTTATCTCAAGGGAAGGGGCCTGACGGACGTATTTCGAGATACTTCTTCTTCTTGTTGTTCTTCTTCTGCACAGCTGAGCTGGAAGTGGCATTTGCAGCTCGCAATAGTGCAGAGTTATCTCAAAGAAAGGGGCCACGGTGTTTCTGTATCTCTATTATGTTGGTGCGGCTTCGGAACTTTTAAATATCTTGATATATCTCGAGAACTACGCATCTGATCAAAAAATATCATAGAACATAAAAAGTAGGAAACTTAATTCTCTACAAAAAAGGTCTCTTAACATTTTGCCATAGCTCGCTTCGTTTCCGAGACATTTGCAGATTTATCTCAAGGGAAGGAGCCTGACGGACATATTTCGAGATATTTCTTCTTCTTGTTGTTCTTCTTCTGCACAGCTAAGCTGGAAGTGGCATTTGCGGCTCGCACTAGTGCAGAGTTATCTCAAAGAAAGGGGCCACGGTGTTTCTGTATCCCTATTATGTTGGTGCGGCTTCGGAACTTTTAAATATCTCGATGTATCTCGAAAACTACGCTTCTGATCAAAAAATATCATAGAACATAAATTGTAGGAAACATAATTCTCTACAAAAAACGTCTCTTAACATTTTGCCATAGATCGCTTCGTTTCCGAGATATTTGCAGATTCAGCTCAAAGGAACTGGCCTGACGGACATATTTCGAGATATTTCTTCTTCTTGTTGTTCTTCCTCTGCACAGCTAAGCTGGAAGTGGCATTTGCAGCTCGCAATAGTGCAGAGTTATCTCAAAGAAAGGGGCCACGGTGTTTCTGTATCTCTATTATGTTGGTGCGGCTTCGGAACTTTTAAATATCTTGATATATCTCGAGAACTACGCATCTGATCAAAAAATATCATAGAAGATAAAAAGTAGGAAACTTAATTCTCTACAAAAAAGGTCTCTTAACATTTTGCCATAGCTCGCTTCGTTTCCGAGATATTTGCATATTTATCTCAAGGGAAGGGGCCTGACGGACATATTTCGAGATATTTCTTCTTCTTGTTGTTCTTCTTCTGCACAGCTAAGCTGGAAGTGGCATTTGCAGCGCGCAATGGTGGAGAGTTATCTCAAAGAAAGGGGCCACGGTGTTTCTGTATCTCTATTATATTGGTGCGGCTTCGGAACTTTTAAATATCTTGATATATCTCGAGAACTACGCATCTGATCAAAAAATATCATACTACATAAAAAGTAGGAAACTTAATTCTCTACAAGAAAGGTCTCTAAACATTTTGCCATAGCTCGCTTCGTTTCCGAGATATTTGCAGATTTATCTCAAGGGAAGGGGCCTGACGGACATATTTCGAGATATTTCTTCTTCTTGTTGTTCTTCTTCTGCACAGCTAAGCTGGAAGTGGCATTTGCAGCTCGCAATAGTGCAGAGTTATCTCAAAGAAAGGGGCCACGGTGTTTCTGTATCTCTATTATGTTGGTGCGGCTTCGGAACTTTTAAATATCTTGATATATCTCGAGAACTACGCATCTGATCAAAAAATATCATACAACATAAAAAGTAGGAAACTTAATTCTCTACAAAAAAGGTCTCTTAACATTTTGCCATAGCTCGCTTCGTTTCCGAGATATTTGCAGATTTATCTCAAGGGAAGGGGCCTGACGGACATATTTCGAGATATTTCTTCTTCTTGTTGTTCTTCTTCTGCACAGCTGAGCTGGAAGTGGCATTTGCAGGTCGCAATAGTGCAGAGTTATCTCAAAGAAAGGGGCCACGGTGTTTCTGTATCTCTATTATGTTGGGGCGGCTTCGGAACTTTTAAATATCTCGATATATCTCGAAAACTACGCTTCTGATCAAAAAATATCATAGAACGTAAATTGTAGGAAACATTATTCTCTACAAAAAAGGTCTCTTAACATTTTGCCATAGCTCGCTTCGTTTCCGAGATATTTGCAGATTTATCTCAAGGGAAGGGGCCTGACGGACATATTTCGAGATATTTCTTCTTCTTGTTGTTCTTCTTCTGCACAGCTAAGCTGGAAGTGGCATTTGCAGCGCGCAATAGTGCAGAGTTATCTCAAAGAAAGGGGCCACGGTGTTTCTGAATCTCTATTATGTTGGTGCGGCTTCGGAACTTTTAAATATCTTGATATATCTCGAGAACTACGCATCTGATCAAAAAATATCATACTACATAAAAAGTAGGAAACTTAATTCTCTACAAGAAAGGTCTCTAAAGATTTTGCCATAGCTCGCTTCGTTTCCGAGATATTTGCAGATTCATCTCAAGGGAAGGGGTCTGACGGACATATTTCGAGATATTTCTTCTTCTTGTTGTTCTTCTTCTGCACAGCTAAGCTCGAAGCGGCATTTGCAGCTCGCAATAGTGCAGAGTTATCTCAAAGAAAGAGGCCACGGTGTTTCTGTATCTCTATTATGTTGGTGCGGCTTCGGAACTTTTAAATATCTTGATATATCTCGAGAACTACGCATCTGATCAAAAAATATCATAGAAGATAAAAAGTAGCAAACTTAATTCTCTACAAAAAAGGTCTCTTAACATTTTGCCATAGCTCGCTTCGTTTCCGAGATATTTGCAGATTTATCTCAAGGGAAGGGGCCTGACGGACATATTTCGAGATATTTCTTCTTCTTGTTGTTCTTCTTCTGCACAGCTAAGCTGGAAGTGGCATTTACAGCTCGCAATAGTGCAGAGTTATCTCAAAGAAAGGGGCCACGGTGTTTCTGTATCTCTATTATGTTGGTGTGGCTTCGGAACTTTTAAATATCTTGATATATCTCGAGAACTACGCATCTGATCAAAAAATATCATAGAACCTAAATTGTAGGAAACATAATTCTCTACAAGAAAGGTCTCTAAACATTTTGCCATAGCTCGCTTCGTTTCCGAGATATTTGCAGATTTATCTCAAGGGAAGGGGCCTGACGGACATATTTCGAGATATTTCTTCTTCTTGTTGTTCTTCTTCTGCACAGCTAAGCTGGAAGTGGCATTTGCAGCTCGCAATAGTGCAGAGTTATCTCAAAGAGAGGGGCCACGGTGTTTCTGTATCTCTATTATGTTGGTGCGGCTTCGGAACTTTTAAATATCTCGATATATCTCGAAAACTACGCTTCTGATCAAAAAATATCATAGAACGTAAATTGTAGGAAACATTATTCTCTACAAAAAAGGTCTCTTAACATTTTGCCATAGCTCGCTTCGTTTCCGAGATATTTGCAGATTCATCTCAAGGGAAGGGGTCTGACGGACATATTTCGAGATATTTCTTCTTCTTGTTGTTCTTCTTCTGCACAGCTAAGCTCGAAGCGGCATTTGCAGCTCGCGATAGTGCAGAGTTATCTCAAAGAAAGAGGCCACGGTGTTTCTGTACCTCTATTATGTTGGTGCAGCTTCGGAACTTTTAAATATCTTGATATATCTCGAGAACTACGCATCTGATCAAAAAATATCATCGAACATAAAAAGTAGGAAACTTAATTCCCTACAAAAAAGGTCTCTTAACATTTTGCCATAGCTCGCTTCGTTTCCGAGATATTTGCAGATTTATCTCAAGGGAAGTGGCCTGACGGACATATTTCGAGATATTTCTTCTTCTTGTTGTTCTTCTTCTGCACAGCTAAGCTGGAAGTGGCATTTCCAGCTCGCAATAGTGCAGAGTTATCTCAATGAGAGGGGCCACGGTGTTTCTGTATCTCTATTATGTTGGTGCGGCTTCGGAACTTTTAAATATCTTGATATATCTCGAGAACTACGCATCTGATCAAAAAATATCATAGAACATAAAAAGTAGGAAACTTAATTCTCTACAAGAAAGGTCTCTAAACATTTTGCCATAGCTCGCTTCGTTTCCCAGATATTTGCAGATTTATCTCAAGGGAAGGGGCCTAACGGACATATTTCGAGATATTTCTTCTTCTTGTTGTTCTTCTTCTGCACAGCTGAGCTGGAAGTGGCATTTGCAGGTCGCAATAGTGCATAGTTATCTCAAAGAAAGGGGCCACGGTGTTTCTGTATCTCTATTATGTTGGTGCGGCTTCGGAACTTTTAAATATCTCGATATATCTCGAAAACTACGCTTCTGATCAAAAAATATCATAGAACATAAATTGTAGGAAACATTATTCTCTACAAAAAAGGTCTCTTAACATTTTGCCATAGCTCGCTTCGTTTCCGAGATATTTGCAGATTCATCTCAAGGGAAGGGGTCTGACGGACATATTTCGAGATATTTCTTCTTCTTGTTGATCTTCTTCTGCACAGCTAAGCTCGAAGCGGCATTTGCAGCTCGCAATAGTGCAGAGTTATCTCAAAGAAAGGGGCCACGGTGTTTCTGTATCTCTATTATGTTGGTGCGGCTTCGGAACTTTTAAATATCTTGATATATCTCGAGAACTACGCATCTGATCAAAAAATATCATAATAGATAAAAAGTAGGAAACTTAATTCTCTACAAAAAAGGTCTCTTAACATTTTGCCATAGCTCGCTTCGTTTCCGAGATATTTGCATATTTATCTCAAGGGAAGGGGCCTGACGGACATATTTCGAGATACTTCTTCTTCTTGTTGTTCTTCTTCTGCACAGCTAAGCTGGAAGTGGCATTTGCGGCTCGCACTAGTGCAGAGTTATCTCAAAGAAAGGGGCCACGGTGTTTCTGTATCTCTATTATGTTGGTGCGACTTCGGAACTTTTAAATATCTTGATATATCTCGAGAACTACGCATCTGATCAAAAAATATCATACTACATAAAAAGTAGGAAACTTAATTCTCTACAAGAAAGGTCTCTTAACATTTTGCCATAGCTCGCTTCGTTTCCGAGATATTTGCAGATTCATCTCAAGGGAAGGGGTCTGACGGACATATTTCGAGATATTTCTTCTTCTTGTTGTTCTTCTTCTGCACAGCTAAGCTCGAAGCGGCATTTGCAGCTCGCAATAGTGCAGAGTTATCTCAAAGAAAGAGGCCACGGTGTTTCTGTATCTCTATTATGTTGGTGCGGCTTCGGAACTTTTAAATATCTTGATATATCTCGAGAACTACGCATCTGATCAAAAAATATCATAGAAGATAAAAAGTAGCAAACTTAATTCTCTACAAAAAAGGTCTCTTAACATTTTGCCATAGCTCGCTTCGTTTCCGAGATATTTGCAGATTTATCTCAAGGGAAGGGGCCTGACGGACATATTTCGAGATATTTCTTCTTCTTGTTCTTCTTCTTCTGCACAGCTAAGCTGGAAGTGGCATTTACAGCTCGCAATAGTGCAGAGTTATCTCAAAGAAAGGGGCCACGGTGTTTCTGTATCTCTATTATGTTGGTGTGGCTTCGGAACTTTTAAATATCTTGATATATCTCGAGAACTACGCATCTGATCAAAAAATATCATAGAACCTAAATTGTAGGAAACATAATTCTCTACAAGAAAGGTCTCTAAACATTTTGCCATAGCTCGCTTCGTTTCCGAGATATTTGCAGATTTATCTCAAGGGAAGGGGCCTGACGGACATATTTCGAGATATTTCTTCTTCTTGTTGTTCTTCTTCTGCACAGCTAAGCTGGAAGTGGCATTTGCAGCTCGCAATAGTGCAGAGTTATCTCAAAGAGAGGGGCCACGGTGTTTCTGTATCTCTATTATGTTGGTGCGGCTTCGGAACTTTTAAATATCTCGATATATCTCGAAAACTACGCTTCTGATCAAAAAATATCATAGAACGTAAATTGTAGGAAACATTATTCTCTACAAAAAAGGTCTCTTAACATTTTGCCATAGCTCGCTTCGTTTCCGAGATATTTGCAGATTCATCTCAAGGGAAGGGGTCTGACGGACATATTTCGAGATATTTCTTCTTCTTGTTGTTCTTCTTCTGCACAGCTAAGCTCGAAGCGGCATTTGCAGCTCGCAATAGTGCAGAGTTATCTCAAAGAAAGAGGCCACGGTGTTTCTGTACCTCTATTATGTTGGTGCAGCTTCGGAACTTTTAAATATCTTGATATATCTCGAGAACTACGCATCTGATCAAAAAATATCATCGAACATAAAAAGTAGGAAACTTAATTCCCTACAAAAAAGGTCTCTTAACATTTTGCCATAGCTCGCTTCGTTTCCGAGATATTTGCAGATTTATCTCAAGGGAAGTGGCCTGACGGACATATTTCGAGATATTTCTTCTTCTTGTTGTTCTTCTTCTGCACAGCTAAGCTGGAAGTGGCATTTCCAGCTCGCAATAGTGCAGAGTTATCTCAATGAGAGGGGCCACGGTGTTTCTGTATCTCTATTATGTTGGTGCGGCTTCGGAACTTTTAAATATCTTGATATATCTCGAGAACTACGCATCTGATCAAAAAATATCATAGAACATAAAAAGTAGGAAACTTAATTCTCTACAAGAAAGGTCTCTAAACATTTTGCCATAGCTCGCTTCGTTTCCGAGATATTTGCAGATTTATCTCAAGGGAAGGGGCCTAACGGACATATTTCGAGATATTTCTTCTTCTTGTTGTTCTTCTTCTGCACAGCTGAGCTGGAAGTGGCATTTGCAGGTCGCAATAGTGCATAGTTATCTCAAAGAAAGGGGCCACGGTGTTTCTGTATCTCTATTATGTTGGTGCGGCTTCGGAACTTTTAAATATCTCGATATATCTCGAAAACTACGCTTCTGATCAAAAAATATCATAGAACATAAATTGTAGGAAACATTATTCTCTACAAAAAAGGTCTCTTAACATTTTGCCATAGCTCGCTTCGTTTCCGAGATATTTGCAGATTCATCTCAAGGGAAGGGGTCTGACGGACATATTTCGAGATATTTCTTCTTCTTGTTGTTCTTCTTCTGCACAGCTAAGCTCGAAGCGGCATTTGCAGCTCGCAATAGTGCAGAGTTATCTCAAAGAAAGGGGCCACGGTGTTTCTGTATCTCTATTATGTTAGTGTGGCTTCGGAACTTTTAAATATCTTGATATATCTCGAGAACTACGCATCTGATCAAAAAATATCATAGAACATAAATTGTAGGAAACATAATTCTCTACAAAAAAGGTCTCTTAACATTTTGCCATAGCTCGCTTCATTTCCGAGATATTTGCAGATTTATCTCAAGGGAAGGGGCCTGACGGACATATTTCGAGATATTTCTTCTTCTTGTTGTTCTTCTTCTGCACAGCTAAGCTGGAAGTGGCATTTGCGGCTCGCACTAGTGCAGAGTTATCTCAAAGAAAGGGGCCACGGTGTTTCTGTATCCCTATTATGTTGGTGCGGCTTCGGAACTTTTAAATATCTCGATATATCTCGAAAACTACGCTTCTGATCAAAAAATATCATAGAACATAAATTGTAGGAAACATAATTCTCTACAAAAAACGTCTCTTAACATTTTGCCATACATCGCTTCGTTTCCGAGATATTTGCAGATTCAGCTTAAAGGAACTGGCCTGACGGACATATTTCGAGATATTTCTTCTTCTTGTTGTTCTTCCTCTGCACAGCTAAGCTGGAAGTGGCATTTGCAGCTCGCAATAGTGCAGAGTTATCTCAAAGAAAGGGGCCACGGTGTTTCTGTATCTCTATTATGTTGGTGCGGCTTCGGAACTTTTAAATATCTTGATATATCACGAGAACTACGCATCTGATCAAAAAATATCATACAAGATAAAAAGTAGGAAACTTAATTCTCTACAAAAAAGGTCTCTTAACATTTTGCCATAGCTCGCTTCGTTTCCGAGATATTTGCAGATTTATCTCAAGGGAAGGGGCCTAACGGACATATTTCGAGATATTTCTTCTTCTTGTTGTTCTTCTTCTGCACAGCTGAGCTGGAAGTGGCATTTGCAGGTCGCAATAGTGCAGAGTTATCTCAAAGAAAGGGGCCACGGTGTTTCTGTATCTCTATTATGTTGGTGCGGCTTCGGAACTTTTGAATATCTCGATATATCTCGAAAACTACGCTTCTGATCAAAAAATATCATAGAACGTAAATTGTAGTAAATATTATTCTCTACAAAAAAGGTCTCTTAACATTTTGCCATAGCTCGCTTCGTTTCCGAGATATTTGCAGATTCATCTCAAGGGAAGGGGTCTGACGGACATATTTCGAGATATTTCTTCTTCTTGTTGTTCTTCTTCTGCACAGCTAAGCTCGAAGCGGCATTTGCAGCTCGCAATAGTGCAGAGTTATCTCAAAGAAAGAGGCCACGGTGTTTCTGTACCTCTATTATGTTGGTGCAGCTTCGGAACTTTTAAATATCTTGATATATCTCGAGAACTACGCATCTGATCAAAAAATATCATGGAACATAAAAAGTAGGAAACTTAATTCTCTACAAAAAAGGTCTCTCAACATTTTGCCATAACTCGCTTCGTTTCCGAGATATTTGCAGATTTATCTCAAGGGAAGTGGCCTGACGGACATATTTCGAGATATTTCTTCTTCTTGTTGTTCTTGTTCTGCACAGCTAAGCTGGAAGTGGCATTTGCAGCTCGCAATAGTGCAGAGTTATACCAAAGAAAGGGGCCACGGTGTTTCTGTATCTCTATTATGTTGGTGCGGCTTCGGAACTTTTAAATATCTTGATATATCTCGAGAACTACGCATCTGATCAAAAAATATCATACTACATAAAAAGTAGGAAACTTAATTCTCTACAAGAAAGGTCTCTAAACATTTTGCCATAGCTCGCTTCGTTTCCGAGATATTTGCAGATTTATCTCAAGGGAAGGGGCCTGACGGACATATTTCGAGATATTTCTTCTTCTTGTTGTTCTTCTTCTGCACAGCTAAGCTGGAAGTGGCATTTGCAGCTCGCAATAGTGCAGAGTTATCTCAAAGAGAGGGGCCACGGTGTTTCTGTATCTCTATTATGTTGGTGCGGCTTCGGAACTTTTAAATATCTTGATATATCTCGAGAACTACGCATCTGATCAAAAAATATCATAGAAGATAAAAAGTAGGAACCTTAATTCTCTACAAAAAAGGTCTCTTAACATTTTGCCATAGCTCGCTTCGTTTCCGAGATATTTGCATATTTATCTCAAGGGAAGGGGCCTGACGGACATATTTCGAGATATTTCTTCTTCTTGTTGTTCTTCTTCTGCACAGCTAAGCTGGAAGTGGCATTTGCGGCTCGCACTAGTGCAGAGTTATCTCAAAGAAAGGGGCCACGGTGTTTCTGTATCTCTATTATGTTGGTGCGGCTTCGGAACTTTTAAATATCTTGATATATCTCGAGAACTACGCATCTGATCAAAAAATATCATACTACATAAAAAGTAGGAAACTTAATTCTCTACAAGAAAGGTCTCTAAACATTTTGCCATAGCTCGCTTCGTTTCCGAGATATTTGCAGATTTATCTCAAGGGAAGGGGCCTAACGGACATATTTCGAGATATTTCTTCTTCTTGTTGTTCTTCTTCTGCACAGCTGAGCTGGAAGTGGCATTTGCAGGTCGCAATAGTGCAGAGTTATCTCAAAGAAAGGGGCCACGGTGTTTCTGTATCTCTATTATGTTGGTGCGGCTTCGGAACTTTTAAATATCTCGATATATCTCGAAAACTACGCTTCTGATCAAAAAATATCATACAACGTAAATTGTAGGAAACATTATTCTCTACAAAAAAGGTCTCTTAACATTTTGCCATAGCTCGCTCCGTTTCCGAGATATTTGCAGATTCATCTCAAGGGAAGGGGCCTGACGGACATATTTCGAGATATTTCTTCTTCTTGTTGTTCTTCTTCTGCACAGCTAAGCTGGAAGTTGCATTTGCGGCTCGCACTAGTGCACAGTTATCTCAAAGAAAGGGGCCACGGTGTTTCTGTATCTCTATTATGTTGGTGCGTCTTCGGAACTTTTAAATATCTCGATATATCTCGAAAACTACGCTTCTGATCAAAAAATATCATAGAACATAAATTGTAGGAAACATAATTCTCTACAAAAAACGTCTCTTAACATTTTGCCATAGCTCGCTTCGTTTCCGAGATATTTGCAGATTCATCTCAAAGGAACTGGCCTGACGGACATATTTCGAGATATTTCTTCTTCTTGTTGTTCTTCCTCTGCACAGCTAAGCTGGAAGTGGCATTTGCAGCTCGCAATAGTGCAGAGTTATCTCAAAGAAAGGGGCCACGGTGTTTCTGTATCTCTATTATGTTGGTGCGGTTTCGGAACTTTTAAATATCTTGATATATCTCGAGAACTACGCATCTGATCAAAAAATATCATAGAACATAAAAAGTAGGAAACTTAATTCTCTACAAAAAAGGTCTCTTAACATTTTGCCATAGCTCGCTTCGTTTCCGAGATATTTGCAGATTTATCTCAAGGGAAGGGGCCTGACGGACGTATTTCGAGATATTTCATCTTCTTGTTGTTCTTCTTCTGCACAGCTAAGCTGGAAGTGGCATTTGCGGCTCGCACTAGTGCAGAGTTATCTCAAAGAAAGGGGCCACGGTGTTTCTGTATCTCTATTATGTTGGTGCGGCTTCGGAACTTTTAAATATCTCGATATATCTCGAAAACTACGCTTCTGATCAAAAAATATCATTGAACATAAATTGTAGGAAACATAATTCTCTACAAAAAAGGTCTCTTAACATTTTGCCATAGCTCGCTTCGTTTCCGAGATATTTGCAGATTTATCTCAAGGGAAGGGGCCTGACGGACATATTTCGAGATATTTCTTCTTCTTGTTGTTCTCCTTCTGCACAGCTAAGCTGGAAGTGGCATTTACAGCTCGCAATAGTGCAGAGTTATCTCAAAGAAAGGGGCCACGGTGTTTCTGTATCTCTATTATGTTGGTGTGGCTTCGGAACTTTTAAATATCTTGATATATCTCGAGAACTACGCATCTGATCAAAAAATATCATAGAACATTAATTGTAGGAAACATAATTCTCTACAAAAAAGGTCTCTTAACATTTTGCCATAGCTCGCTTCGTTTCCGAGATATTTGCAGATTTATCTCAAGGGAAGGGGCCTGACGGACATATTTCGAGATATTTCTTCTTCTTGTTGTTCTTCTTCTGCACAGCTAAGCTGGAAGTTGCAGTTGCGGCTCGCACTAGTGCACAGTTATCTCAAAGAAAGGGGCCACGGTGTTTCTGTATCTCTATTATGTTGGTGCGTCTGCGGAACTTTTAAATATCTCGATATATCTCGAAAACTACGCTTCTGATCAAAAAATATCATAGAACATAAATTGTAGGAAACATAATTCTCTACAAAAAACGTCTCTTAACATTTTACCATAGCTCGCTTCGTTTCCGAGATATTTGCAGATTCAGCTCAAAGGAACTGGCCTGACGGACATATTTCGAGATATTTCTTCTTCTTGTTGTTCTTCCTCTGCACAGCTAAGCTGGAAGTGGCATTTGCAGCTCGCAATAGTGCAGAGTTATCTCAAAGAAAGGGGCCACGGTGTTTCTGTATCTCTATTATGTTGGTGTGGCTTCGGAACTTTTAAATATCTTGATATATCTCGAGAACTACGCATCTGATCACAAAATATCATAGAACATAAATTGTAGGAAACATAATTCTCTACAAAAAAGGTCTCTTAACATTTTGCCATAGCTCGCTTCGTTTCCGAGATATTTGCAGATTTATCTCAAGGGAAGGGGCCTGACGGACGTATTTCGAGATATTTCTTCTTCTTGTTGTTCTTCTTCTGCACAGCTAAGCTGGAAGTGGCATTTGCGGCTCGCACTAGTGCAGAGTTATCTCAAAGAAAGGGGCCACGGTGTTTCTGTATCTCTATTATGTTGGTGCGGCTTCGGAACTTTTAAATATCTCGATATATCTCGAAAACTACGCTTCTGATCAAAAAATATCATAGAACATAAAAAGTAGGAAACTTAATTCTCTACAAAAAAGGTCTCTTAACATTTTGCCATAGCTCGCTTCGTTTCCGAGACATTTGCAGATTTATCTCAAGGGAAGGGGCCTGACGGACATATTTCGAGATATTTCTTCTTCTTGTTGTTCTTCTTCTGCACAGCTAAGCTGGAAGTTGCATTTGCGGCTCTCACTAGTGCAGAGTTATCTCAAAGAAAGGGGCCACGGTGTTTCTGTATCTCTATTATGTTGGTGCGGCTTCGGAACTTTTAAATATCTCGATATATCTCGAAAACTACGCTTCTGATCAAAAAATATCATTGAACATAAATTGTAGGAAACATAATTCTCTACAAAAAAGGTCTCTTAACACTTTGCCATAGCTCGCTTCGTTTCCGAGATATTTGCAGATATATCTCAAGGGAAGGGGCCTGACGGACATATTTCGAGATATTTCTTCTTCTTGTTGTTCTTCTTCTGCACAGCTAAGCTGGAAGTGGCATTTACAGCTCGCAATAGTGCAGAGTTATCTCAAAGAAAGGGGCCACGGTGTTTCTGTATCTCTATTATGTTGGTGTGGCTTCGGAACTTTTAAATATCTTGATATATCTCGAGAACTACGCATCTGATCAAAAAATATCATAGAACATAAATTGTAGGAAACATAATTCTCTACAAAAAACGTCTCTTAACATTTTGCCATAGATCGCTTCGTTTCCGAGATATTTGCAGATTCAGCTCAAAGGAACTGGCCTGACGGACATATTTCGAGATATTTCTTCTTCTTGTTGTTCTTCCTCTGCACAGCTAAGCTGGAAGTGGCATTTGCAGCTCCCAATAGTGCAGAGTTATCTCAAAGAAAGGGGCCACGGTGTTTCTGTATCTCTATTATGTTGGTGCGGCTTCGGAACTTTTAAATATCTTGATATGTCTCGAGAACTACGCATCTGATCAAAAAATATCATAGAACATAAAAAGTAGGAAACTTAATTCTCTACAAAAAAGGTCTCTTAACATTTTGCCATAGCTCGCTTCGTTTCCGAGATATTTGCATATTTATCTCAAGGGAAGGGGCCTGACGGACATATTTCGAGATATTTCTTCTTCTTGTTGTTCTTCTTCTGCACAGCTAAGCTGGAAGTGGCATTTGCGGCTCGCACTAGTGCAGAGTTATCTCAAAGAAAGGGGCCACGGTGTTTCTGTATCTCTATTATGTTGGTGCGGCTTCCGAACTTTTAAATATCTCGATATATCTCGAAAACTACGCTTCTGATCAAAAAATATCATACAACATAAATTGTAGAAAACATAATTCTCTACAAAAAAGGTCTCTTAACATTTTGCCATAGCTCGCTTCGTTTCCGAGATATTTGCAGATTCAGCTCAAAGGAACTGGCCTGACGGACATATTTCGAGATATTTCTTCTTCTTGTTGTTCTTCCTCTGCACAGCTAAGCTGGAAGTGGCATTTGCAGCTCGCAATAGTGCAGAGTTATCTCAAAGAAAGGGGCCACGGTGTTTCTGTATCTCTATTATGTTGGTGCGGTTTCGGAACTTTTAAATACCTTGATATATCTCGAGAACTACGCATCTGATCAAAAAATATCATAGAACATAAAAAGTAGGAAACTTAATTCTCTACAAAAAAGGTCTCTTAACATTTTGCCATAGCTCGCTTCGTTTCCGAGATATTTGCAGATTTATCTCAAGGGAAGGGGCCTGACGGACGTATTTCGAGATATTTCTTCTTCTTGTTGTTCTTCTTCTGCACAGCTAAGCTGGAAGTGGCATTTGCGGCTCGCACTAGTGCAGAGTTATCTCAAAGAAAGGGGCCACGGTGTTTCTGTATCTCTATTATGTTGGTGCGGCTTCGGAACTTTTAAATATCTCGATATATCTCGAAAACTACGCTTCTGATCAAAAAATATCATAGAACATAAAAAGTAGGAAACTTAATTCTCTACAAAAAAGGTCTCTTAACATTTTGCCATAGCTCGCTTCGTTTCCGAGATATTTGCAGATTTATCTCAAGGGAAGGGGCCTGACGGACGTATTTCGAGATATTTCTTCTTCTTGTTGTTCTTCTTCTGCACAGCTAAGCTGGACGTGGCATTTGCGGCTCGCACTAGTGCAGAGTTATCTCAAAGAAAGGGGCCACGGTGTTTCTGTATCTCTATTATGTTGGTGCGGCTTCGGAACTTTTAAATATCTCGATATATCTCGAAAACTACGCTTCTGATCAAAAAATATCATAGAACATAAAAAGTAGGAAACTTAATTCTCTACAAAAAAGGTCTCTTAACATTTTGCCATAGCTCGCTTCGTTTCCGAGATATTTGCAGATTTATCTCAAGGGAAGGGGCCTAACGGACATATTTCGAGATATTTCTTCTTCTTGTTGTTCTTCTTCTGCACAGCTGAGCTGGAAGTGGCATTTGCAGCTCGCAATAGTGCAGAGTTATCTCAAAGAAAGGGGCCACGGTGTTTCTGTATCTCTATTATGTTGGTGCGGCTTCGGAACTTTTAAATATCTTGATATATCTCGAGAACTACGCATCTGATCAAAAAATATCATAGAACATAAAAAGTAGGAAACTTAATTCTCTACAAAAAAGGTCTCTTAACATTTTGCCATAGCTCGCTTCGTTTCCGAGACATTTGCAGATTTATCTCAAGGGAAGGGGCCTGACGGACATATTTCGAGATATTTCTTCTTCTTGTTGTTCTTCTTCTGCACAGCTAAGCTGGAAGTTGCATTTGCGGCTCTCACTAGTGCAGAGTTATCTCAAAGAAAGGGGCCACGGTGTTTCTGTATCTCTATTATGTTGGTGCGGCTTCGGAACTTTTAAATATCTCGATATATCTCGAGAACTACGCATCTGATCAAAAAATATCATAGAACATAAATTGTAGGAAACATAATTCTCTACAAAAAACGTCTCTTAACATTTTGCCATAGATCGCTTCGTTTCCGAGATATTTGCAGATTCAGCTCAAAGGAACTGGCCTGACGGACATATTTCGAGATATTTCTTCTTCTTGTTGTTCTTCCTCTGCACAGCTAAGCTGGAAGTGGCATTTGCAGCTCGCAATAGTGCAGAGTTATCTCAAAGAAAGGGGCCACGGTGTTTCTGTATCTCTATTATGTTGGTGCGGCTTCGGAACTTTTAAATATCTTGATATGTCTCGAGAACTACGCATCTGATCAAAAAATATCATAGAACATAAAAAGTAGGAAACTTAATTCTCTACAAAAAAGGTCTCTTAACATTTTGCCATAGCTCGCTTCGTTTCCGAGATATTTGCATATTTATCTCAAGGGAAGGGGCCTGACGGACATATTTCGAGATATTTCTTCTTCTTGTTGTTCTTCTTCTGCACAGCTAAGCTGGAAGTGGCATTTGCGGCTCGCACTAGTGCAGAGTTATCTCAAAGAAAGGGGCCACGGTGTTTCTGTATCTCTATTATGTTGGTGCGGCTTCCGAACTTTTAAATATCTCGATATATCTCGAAAACTACGCTTCTGATCAAAAAATATCATACAACATAAATTGTAGAAAACATAATTCTCTACAAAAAAGGTCTCTTAACATTTTGCCATAGCTCGCTTCGTTTCCGAGATATTTGCAGATTCAGCTCAAAGGAACTGGCCTGACGGACATATTTCGAGATATTTCTTCGTCTTGTTGTTCTTCCTCTGCACAGCTAAGCTGGAAGTGGCATTTGCAGCTCGCAATAGTGCAGAGTTATCTCAAAGAAAGGGGCCACGGTGTTTCTGTATCTCTATTATGTTGGTGCGGTTTCGGAACTTTTAAATACCTTGATATATCTCGAGAACTACGCATCTGATCAAAAAATATCATAGAACATAAAAAGTAGGAAACTTAATTCTCTACAAAAAAGGTCTCTTAACATTTTGCCATAGCTCGCTTCGTTTCCGAGATATTTGCAGATTTATCTCAAGGGAAGGGGCCTGACGGACGTATTTCGAGATATTTCTTCTTCTTGTTGTTCTTCTTCTGCACAGCTAAGCTGGAAGTGGCATTTGCGGCTCGCACTAGTGCAGAGTTATCTCAAAGAAAGGGGCCACGGTGTTTCTGTATCTCTATTATGTTGGTGCGGCTTCGGAACTTTTAAATATCTCGATATATCTCGAAAACTACGCTTCTGATCAAAAAATATCATAGAAGATAAAAAGTAGGAAACTTAATTCTCTACAAAAAAGGTCTCTTAACATTTTGCCATAGCTCGCTTCGTTTCCGAGATATTTGCAGATTTATCTCAAGGGAAGGGGCCTGACGGACGTATTTCGAGATATTTCTTCTTCTTGTTGTTCTTCTTCTGCACAGCTAAGCTGGACGTGGCATTTGCGGCTCGCACTAGTGCAGAGTTATCTCAAAGAAAGGGGCCACGGTGTTTCTGTATCTCTATTATGTTGGTGCGGCTTCGGAACTTTTAAATATCTCGATATATCTCGAAAACTACGCTTCTGATCAAAAAATATCATAGAACATAAAAAGTAGGAAACTTAATTCTCTACAAAAAAGGTCTCTTAACATTTTGCCATAGCTCGCTTCGTTTCCGAGATATTTGCAGATTTATCTCAAGGGAAGGGGCCTAACGGACATATTTCGAGATATTTCTTCTTCTTGTTGTTCTTCTTCTGCACAGCTGAGCTGGAAGTGGCATTTGCAGCTCGCAATAGTGCAGAGTTATCTCAAAGAAAGGGGCCACGGTGTTTCTGTATCTCTATTATGTTGGTGCGGCTTCGGAACTTTTAAATATCTTGATATATCTCGAGAACTACGCATCTGATCAAAAAATATCATAGAACATAAAAAGTAGGAAACTTAATTCTCTACAAAAAAGGTCTCTTAACATTTTGCCATAGCTCGCTTCGTTTCCGAGACATTTGCAGATTTATCTCAAGGGAAGGGGCCTGACGGACATATTTCGAGATATTTCTTCTTCTTGTTGTTCTTCTTCTGCACAGCTAAGCTGGAAGTTGCATTTGCGGCTCTCACTAGTGCAGAGTTATCTCAAAGAAAGGGGCCACGCTGTTTCTGTATCTCTATTATGTTGGTGCGGCTTCGGAACTTTTAAATATCTCGATATATCTCGAAAACTACGCTTCTGATCAAAAAATATCATAGAACATAAATTGTAGGAAACATAATTCTCTACAAAAAACGTCTCTTAACATTTTGCCATAGCTCGCTTCGTTTCCGAGATATTTGCAGATTCAGCTCAAAGGAACTGGCCTGACGGACATAGTTCGAGATATTTCTTCTTCTTGTTGTTCTTCCTCTGCACAGCTAAGCTGGAAGTGGCATTTGCAGCTCGCAATAGTGCAGAGTTATCTCAAAGAAAGGGGCCACGGTGTTTCTGTATCTCTATTATGTTGGTGCGGTTTCGGAACTTTTAAATATCTTGATATATCTCGAGAACTACGCATCTGATCAAAAAATATCATAGAACATAAAAAGTAGGAAACTTAATTCTTTACAAAAAAGGTCTCTTAACATTTTGCCATAGCTCGCTTCGTTTCCGAGATATTTGCAGATTTATCTCAAGGGAAGGGGCCTGACGGACGTATTTCGAGATATTTCTTCTTCTTGTTGTTCTTCTTCTGCACAGCTAAGCTGGAAGTGGCATTTGCGGCTCGCACTAGTGCAGAGTTATCACAAAGAAAGGGGCCACGGTGTTTCTGTATCTCTATTATGTTGGTGCGGCTTCGGAACTTTTAAATATCTCGATATATCTCGAAAACTACGCTTCTGATCAAAAAATATCATAGAACATAAAAAGTAGGAAACTTAATTCTCTACAAAAAAGGTCTCTTAACATTTTGCCATAGCTCGCTTCGTTTCCGAGATATTTGCAGATTTATCTCAAGGGAAGGGGCCTAACGGACATATTTCGAGATATTTCTTCTTCTTGTTGTTCTTCTTCTGCACAGCTGAGCTGGAAGTGGCATTTGCAGCTCGCAATAGTGCAGAGTTATCTCAAAGAAAGGGGCCACGGTGTTTCTGTATCTCTATTATGTTGGTGCGGCTTCGGAACTTTTAAATATCTTGATATATCTCGAGAACTACGCATCTGATCAAAAAATATCATAGAACATAAAAAGTAGGAAACTTAATTCTCTACAAAAAAGGTCTCTTAACATTTTGCCATAGCTCGCTTCGTTTCCGAGACATTTGCAGATTTATCTCAAGGGAAGGGGCCTGACGGACATATTTCGAGATATTTCTTCTTCTTGTTGTTCTTCTTCTGCACAGCTAAGCTGGAAGTTGCATTTGCGGCTCTCACTAGTGCAGAGTTATCTCAAAGAAAGGGGCCACGCTGTTTCTGTATCTCTATTATGTTGGTGCGGCTTCGGAACTTTTAAATATCTCGATATATCTCGAAAACTACGCTTCTGATCAAAAAATATCATAGAACATAAATTGTAGGAAACATAATTCTCTACAAAAAACGTCTCTTAACATTTTGCCATAGCTCGCTTCGTTTCCGAGATATTTGCAGATTCAGCTCAAAGGAACTGGCCTGACGGACATAGTTCGAGATATTTCTTCTTCTTGTTGTTCTTCCTCTGCACAGTTAAGCTGGAAGTTGCATTTGCAGCTCGCAATAGTGCAGAGTTATCTCAAAGAAAGGGGCCACGGTGTTTCTGTATCTCTATTATGTTGGTGCGGTTTCGGAACTTTTAAATATCTTGATATATCTCGAGAACTACGCATCTGATCAAAAAATATCATAGAACATAAAAAGTAGGAAACTTAATTCTTTACAAAAAAGGTCTCTTAACATTTTGCCATAGCTCGCTTCGTTTCCGAGATATTTGCAGATTTATCTCAAGGGAAGGGGCCTGACGGACGTATTTCGAGATATTTCTTCTTCTTGTTGTTCTTCTTCTGCACAGCTAAGCTGGAAGTGGCATTTGCGGCTCGCACTAGTGCAGAGTTATCACAAAGAAAGGGGCCACGGTGTTTCTGTATCTCTATTATGTTGGTGCGGCTTCGGAACTTTTAAATATCTCGATATATCTCGAAAACTACGCTTCTGATCAAAAAATATCATAGAACATAAAAAGTAGGAAACTTAATTCTCTACAAAAAAGGTCTCTTAACATTTTGCCATAGCTCGCTTCGTTTCCGAGATATTTGCAGATTTATCTCAAGGGAAGGGGCCTAACGGACATATTTCGAGATATTTCTTCTTCTTGTTGTTCTTCTTCTGCACAGCTAAACTGGAAGTGGCATTTCCAGCTCGCAATAGTGCAGAGTTATCTCAAAGAAAGGGGCCACGGTGTTTCTGTATCTCTATTATGTTGGTGCGGTTTCGGAACTTTTAAATATCTTGATATATCTCGAGAACTACGCATCTGATCAAAAAATATCATAGAACATAAAAAGTAGGAAACTTAATTCTCTACAAAAAAGGTCTCTTAACATTTTGCCATAGCTCGCTCCGTTTCCGAGATATTTGCAGATTTATCTCAAGGGAAGGGGCCTGACGGACGTATTTCGAGATACTTCTTCTTCTTGTTGTTCTTCTTCTGCACAGCTGAGCTGGAAGTGGCATTTGCAGCTCGCAATAGTGCAGAGTTATCTCAAAGAAAGGGGCCACGGAGTTTCTGTATCTCTATTATGTTGGTGCGGCTTCGGAACTTTTAAATATCTTGATATATCTCGAGAACTACGCATCTGATCAAAAAATATCATAGAACATAAAAAGTAGGAAACTTAATTCTCTACAAAAAAGGTCTCTTAACATTTTGCCATAGCTCGCTTCGTTTCCGAGACATTTGCAGATTTATCTCAAGGGAAGGGGCCTGACGGACATATTTCGAGATATTTCTTCTTCTTGTTGTTCTTCTTCTGCACAGCTAAACTGGAAGTGGCATTTCCAGCTCGCAATAGTGCAGAGTTATCTCAAAGAAAGGGGCCACGGTGTTTCTGTATCTCTATTATGTTGGTGCGGTTTCGGAACTTTTAAATATCTTGATATATCTCGAGAACTACGCATCTGATCAAAAAATATCATAGAACATAAAAAGTAGGAAACTTAATTCTCTACAAAAAAGGTCTCTTAACATTTTGCCATAGCTCGCTTCGTTTCCGAGATATTTGCAGATTCAGCTCAAAGGAACTGGCCTGACGGACATATTTCGAGATATTTCTTCTTCTTGTTGTTCTTCCTCTGCACAGCTAAGCTGGAAGTGGCATTTGCAGCTCGCAATAGTGCAGAGTTATCTCAAAGAAAGGGGCCACGGTGTTTCTGTATCTCTATTATGTTGGTGCGGTTTCGGAACTTTTAAATATCTTGATATATCTCGAGAACTACGCATCTGATCAAAAAATATCATAGAACATAAAAAGTAGGAAACTTAATTCTCTACAAAAAAGGTCTCTTAACATTTTGCCATAGCTCGCTTCGTTTCCGAGATATTTGCAGATTTATCTCAAGGGAAGGGGCCTGACGGACGTATTTCGAGATATTTCTTCTTCTTGTTGTTCTTCTTCTGCACAGCTAAGCTGGAAGTGGCATTTGCGGCTCGCACTAGTGCAGAGTTATCTCAAAGAAAGGGGCCACGGTGTTTCTGTATCTCTATTATGTTGGTGCGGCTTCGGAACTTTTAAATATCTCGATATATCTCGAAAACTACGCTTCTGATCAAAAAATATCATAGAACATAAAAAGTAGGAAACTTAATTCTCTACAAAAAAGGTCTCTTAACATTTTGCCATAGCTCGCTTCGTTTCCGAGATATTTGCAGATTTATCTCAAGGGAAGGGGCCTAACGGACATATTTCGAGATATTTCTTCTTCTTGTTGTTCTTCTTCTGCACAGCTAAACTGGAAGTGGCATTTCCAGCTCGCAATAGTGCAGAGTTATCTCAAAGAAAGGGGCCACGGTGTTTCTGTATCTCTATTATGTTGGTGCGGTTTCGGAACTTTTAAATATCTTGATATATCTCGAGAACTACGCATCTGATCAAAAAATATCATAGAACATAAAAAGTAGGAAACTTAATTCTCTACAAAAAAGGTCTCTTATCATTTTGCCATAGCTCGCTTCGTTTCCGAGATATTTGCAGATTTATCTCAAGGGAAGGGGCCTGACGGACGTATTTCGAGATACTTCTTCTTCTTGTTGTTCTTCTTCTGCACAGCTGAGCTGGAAGTGGCATTTGCAGCTCGCAATAGTGCAGAGTTATCTCAAAGAAAGGGGCCACGGTGTTTCTGTATCTCTATTATGTTGGTGCGGCTTCGGAACTTTTAAATATCTTGATATATCTCGAGAACTACGCATCTGATCAAAAAATATCATAGAACATAAAAAGTAGGAAACTTAATTCTCTACAAAAAAGGTCTCTTAACATTTTGCCATAGCTCGCTTCGTTTCCGAGACATTTGCAGATTTATCTCAAGGGAAGGGGCCTGACGGACATATTTCGAGATATTTCTTCTTCTTGTTGTTCTTCTTCTGCACAGCTAAGCTGGAAGTTGCATTTGCGGCTCTCACTAGTGCAGAGTTATCTCAAAGAAAGGGGCCACGCTGTTTCTGTATCTCTATTATGTTGGTGCGGCTTCGGAACTTTTAAATATCTCGATATATCTCGAAAACTACGCTTCTGATCAAAAAATATCATTGAACATAAATTGTAGGAAACATAATTCTCTACAAAAAAGGTCTCTTAACATTTTGCCATAGCTCGCTTCGTTTCCGAGATATTTGCAGATTTATCTCAAGGGAAGGGGCCTGACGGACGTATTTCGAGATATTTCTTCTTCTTGTTGTTCTTCTTCTGCACAGCTAAGCTGGAAGTGGCATTTGCGGCTCGCACTAGTGCAGAGTTATCTCAAAGAAAGGGGCCACGGTGTTTCTGTATCTCTATTATGTTGGTGCGGCTTCGGAACTTTTAAATATCTCGATATATCTCGAAAACTACGCTTCTGATCAAAAAATATCATAGAACATAAAAAGTAGGAAACTTAATTCTCTACAAAAAAGGTCTCTTAACATTTTGCCATAGCTCGCTTCGTTTCCGAGATATTTGCAGATTTATCTCAAGGGAAGGGGCCTAACGGACATATTTCGAGATATTTCTTCTTCTTGTTGTTCTTCTTCTGCACAGCTAAACTGGAAGTGGCATTTCCAGCTCGCAATAGTGCAGAGTTATCTCAAAGAAAGGGGCCACGGTGTTTCTGTATCTCTATTATGTTGGTGCGGTTTCGGAACTTTTAAAAATCTTGATATATCTCGAGAACTACGCATCTGATCAAAAAATATCATAGAACATAAAAAGTAGGAAACTTAATTCTCTACAAAAAAGGTCTCTTAACATTTTGCCATAGCTCGCTTCGTTTCCGAGATATTTGCAGATTTATCTCAAGGGAAGGGGCCTGACGGACGTATTTCGAGATACTTCTTCTTCTTGTTGTTCTTCTTCTGCACAGCTGAGCTGGAAGTGGCATTTGCAGCTCTCACTAGTGCAGAGTTATCTCAAAGAAAGGGGCCACGCTGTTTCTGTATCTCTATTATGTTGGTGCGGCTTCGGAACTTTTAAATATCTCGATATATCTCGAAAACTACGCTTCTGATCAAAAAATATCATAGAACATAAATTGTAGGAAACATAATTCTCTACAAAAAACGTCTCTTAACATTTTGCCATAGCTCGCTTCGTTTCCGAGATATTTGCAGATTCAGCTCAAAGGAACTGGCCTGACGGACATATTTCGAGATATTTCTTCTTCTTGTTGTTCTTCCTCTGCACAGCTAAGCTGGAAGTGGCATTTGCAGCTCGCAATAGTGCAGAGTTATCTCAAAGAAAGGGGCCACGGTGTTTCTGTATCTCTATTATGTTGGTGCGGTTTCGGAACTTTTAAATATCTTGATATATCTCGAGAACTACGCATCTGATCAAAAAATATCATAGAACATAAAAAGTAGGAAACTTAATTCTCTACAAAAAAGGTCTCTTAACATTTTGCCATAGCTCGCTTCGTTTCCGAGATATTTGCAGATTTATCTCAAGGGAAGGGGCCTGACGGACGTATTTCGAGATACTTCTTCTTCTTGTTGTTCTTCTTCTGCACAGCTGAGCTGGAAGTGGCATTTGCAGCTCGCAATAGTGCAGAGTTATCTCAAAGAAAGGGGCCACGGTGTTTCTGTATCTCTATTATGTTGGTGCGGCTTCGGAACTTTTAAATATCTTGATATATCTCGAGAACTACGCATCTGATCAAAAAATATCATAGAACATAAAAAGTAGGAAACTTAATTCTCTACAAAAAAGGTCTCTTAACATTTTGCCATAGCTCGCTTCGTTTCCGAGACATTTGCAGATTTATCTCAAGGGAAGGGGCCTGACGGACATATTTCGAGATATTTCTTCTTCTTGTTGTTCTTCTTCTGCACAGCTAAGCTGGAAGTTGCATTTGCGGCTCTCACTAGTGCAGAGTTATCTCAAAGAAAGGGGCCACGCTGTTTCTGTATCTCTATTATGTTGGTGCGGCTTCGGAACTTTTAAATATCTCGATATATCTCGAAAACTACGCTTCTGATCAAAAAATATCATTGAACATAAATTGTAGGAAACATAATTCTCTACAAAAAAGGTCTCTTAACATTTTGCCATAGCTCGCTTCGTTTCCGAGATATTTGCAGATTTATCTCAAGGGAAGGGGCCTGACGGACGTATTTCGAGATATTTCTTCTTCTTGTTGTTCTTCTTCTGCACAGCTAAGCTGGAAGTGGCATTTGCGGCTCGCACTAGTGCAGAGTTATCTCAAAGAAAGGGGCCACGGTGTTTCTGTATCTCTATTATGTTGGTGCGGCTTCGGAACTTTTAAATATCTCGATATATCTCGAAAACTACGCTTCTGATCAAAAAATATCATAGAACATAAAAAGTAGGAAACTTAATTCTCTACAAAAAAGGTCTCTTAACATTTTGCCATAGCTCGCTTCGTTTCCGAGATATTTGCAGATTTATCTCAAGGGAAGGGGCCTAACGGACATATTTCGAGATATTTCTTCTTCTTGTTGTTCTTCTTCTGCACAGCTAAACTGGAAGTGGCATTTCCAGCTCGCAATAGTGCAGAGTTATCTCAAAGAAAGGGGCCACGGTGTTTCTGTATCTCTATTATGTTGGTGCGGTTTCGGAACTTTTAAATATCTTGATATATCTCGAGAACTACGCATCTGATCAAAAAATATCATAGAACATAAAAAGTAGGAAACTTAATTCTCTACAAAAAAGGTCTCTTAACATTTTGCCATAGCTCGCTTCGTTTCCGAGATATTTGCAGATTTATCTCAAGGGATGGGGCCTAACGGACATATTTCGAGATATTTCTTCTTCTTGTTGTTCTTCTTCTGCACAGCTAAACTGGAAGTGGCATTTCCAGCTCGCAATAGTGCAGAGTTATCCCAAAGAAAGGGGCCACGGTGTTTCTGTATCTCTATTATGTTGGTGCGGTTTCGGAACTTTTAAATATCTTGATATATCTCGAGAACTACGCATCTGATCAAAAAATATCCTACAACATAAAAAGTAGGAAACTTAATTCTCTACAAAAAAGGTCTCTTAACATTTTGCCATAGCTCGCTTCGTTTCCGAGATATTTGCAGATTTATCTCAAGGGAAGGGGCCTGACGGACGTATTTGGAGATATTTCTTTTTCTTGTTGTTCTTCTTCTGCACAGCTGAGCTGGAAGTGGCATTTGCAGGTCGCAATAGTGCAGAGTTATCTCAAAGAAAGGGGCCACGGTGTTTCTGTATCTCTATTATGTTGGTGCGGCTTCGGAACTTTTAAATATCTCGATATATCTCGAAAACTACGCTTCTGATCAAAAAATATCATAGAACGTAAATTGTAGGAAACATTATTCTCTACAAGAAAGGTCTCTTAACATTTTGCCATAGCTCGCTTCGTTTCCGAGATATTTGCAGATTTATCTCAAGGGAAGGGGCCTGACGGACATATTTCGAGATATTTCTTCTTCTTGTTGTTCTTCTTCTGCACAGCTAAGCTGGAAGTGGCATTTGCGGCTCGCACTAGTGCAGAGTTATCTCAAAGAAAGGGGCCACGGTGTTTCTGTATCTCTATTATGTTGGTGCGGCTTCGGAACTTTTAAATATCTCGATATATCTCGAAAACTTCGCTTCTGATCAAAAAATATCATAGAACATAAATTGTAGGAAACATAATTCTCTACAAAAAAGGTCTCTTAACATTTTGCCATAGCTCGCTTCGTTTCGGAGATATTTGCAGATATATCTCAAGGGAAGGGGCCTGACGGACATATTTCGAGGTATTTCTTCTTCTTGTTGTTCTTCTTCTGCACAGCTAAGCTGGAAGTGGCATTTACAGCTCGCAATAGTGCAGAGTTATCTCAAAGAAAGGGGCCACGGTGTTTCTGTATCTCTATTATGTTGGTGCGGCTTCGGAACTTTTAAATATCTTGATATATCTCGAGAACTACGCATCTGATCAAAAAATACCATAGAACATGAAAAGTAGGAAACTTAATTCTCTACAAAAAAGGTCTCTCAACATTTTGCCATAGCTCTCTTCGTTTCCGAGATATTTGCAGATTTATCTCAAGGGAAGGGGCCTGACGGACATATTTCGAGATATTTCTTCATCTTGTTGTTCTTCTTCTGCACAGCTAAGCTGGAAGTGGCATTTGCGGCTCGCACTGGTGCACAGTTATCTCAAAGAAAGGGGCCACGGTGTTTCTGTATCTCTATTATGTTGGTGCGTCTTCGGAACTTTTAAATATCTCGATATATCTCGAAAACTACGCTTCTGATCAAAAAATATCATAGAACATAAATTGTAGGAAACATAATTCTCTACAAAAAACGTCTCTTAACATTTTGCCATAGCTCGCTTCGTTTCCGAGATATTTGCAGATATATCTCAAGGGAAGGGGCCTGACGGACATATTTCGAGATATTTCTTCTTCTTGTTGTTCTTCTTCTGCACAGCTAAGCTGGAAGTGGCATTTATAGCTCGCAATAGTGCAGAGTTATCTCAAAGAAAGGGGCCACGGTGTTTCTGTATCTCTATTATGTTGGTGCGGCTTCGGAACTTTTAAATATCTTGATATATCTCGAGAACTACGCATCTGATCAAAAAATATCATAGAACATAAAAAGTAGGAAACCTAATTCTCTACAAAAAAGGTCTCTTAACATTTTGCCATAGCTCTCTTCGTTTCCGAGATATTTGCAGATTTATCTCAAGGGAAGGGGCCTGACGGACATATTTCGAGATATTTCTTCTTCTTGTTGTTCTTCTTCTGTACAGCTAAGCTGAAAGTGGCATTTGCAGCTCGCAATAGTGCAGAGTTATCTCAAAGAAAGGGGCCACGGTGTTTCTGTATCTCTATTATGTTGGTGCGGCTTCGGAACTTTTAAATATCTTGATATATCTCGAGAACTACGCATCTGATCAAAAAATATCATAGAACATAAAAAGTAGGAAACTTAATTCTCTACAAAAAAGGTCGCTTAACATTTTGCCATAGCTCGCTTCGTTTCCGAGATATTTGCATATATATCTCAAGGGAAGGGGCCTGACGGACATATTTCGAGATATTTCTTCTTCTTGTTGTTCTTCTTCTGCACAGCTAAGCTGGAAGTGGCATTTGCGGCTCGCACTAGTGCAGAGTTATCTCAAAGAGCGGGGCCACGGTGTTTCTGTATCCCTATTATGTTGGTGCGGCTTCGGAACTTTTAAATATCTTGATATATCTCGAGAACTACGCTTCTGATCAAAAAATATCATAGAACATAAATTGTAGGAAACATAATTCTCTACAAAAAACGTCTCTTAACATTTTGCCATAGCTCGCTTCGTTTCCGAGATATTTGCAGATTCAGCTCAAAGGAACTGGCCTGACGGACATATTTCGAGATATTTCTTCTTCTTGTTGTTCTTCCACTGCACAGCTAAGCTGGAAGTGGCATTTGCAGCTCGCAATAGTGCAGAGTTATCTCAAAGAAAGGGGCCACGGTGTTTCTGTATCTCTATTATGTTGGTGCGGCTTCGGAACTTTTAAATATCTCGATATATCTCGAAAACTACGCTTCTGATCAAAAAATATCATAGAACATAAATTGTAGGAAACATAATTCTCTACAAAAAAGGTCTCTTAACATTTTGCCATAGCTCGCTTCGTTTCCGAGATATTTGCAGATATATCTCAAGGGAAGGGGCCTGACGGACATATTTCGAGATATTTCTTCTTCTTGTTGTTCTTCTTCTGCACAGCTTAACTGGAAGTGGCATTTACAGCTCGCAATAGTGCAGAGTTCTCTCAAAGAAAGGGGCCACGGTGTTTCTGTATCTCTATTATGTTGGTGCGGCTTCGGAACTTTTAAATATCTTGATATATCTCGAGAACTACTCATCTGATCAAAAAATATCATAGAACATAAAAAGTAGGAAACCTAATTCTCTACAAAAAAGGTCTCTTAACATTTTGCCATAGCTCGCTTCGTTTCCGAGATATTTGCAGATTTATCGCAAGGGAAGGGGCCTGACGGACATATTTCGAGATATTTCTTCTTCTTGTTGTTCTTCTTCTGCACAGCTAAGCTGGAAGTGGCATTTGCGGCTCGCACTAGTGCAGAGTTATCTCAACGAAAGGGGCCACGGTGTTTCTGTATCTCTATTATGTTGGTGCGGCTTCGGAACTTTTAAATATCTCGATATATCTCGAAAACTACGCTTCTGAACAAAAAATATCATAGAACATAAATTGTAGGAAACATAATTCTCTACAAAAAAGGTCTCTTAACATTTTGCCATAGCTCGCTTCGTTTCCGAGATATTTGCAGATATATCTCAAGGGAAGGGGCCTGACGGACATATTTCGAGATATTTCTTCTTCTTGTTGTTCTTCTTCTGCACAGCTTAACTGGAAGTGGCATTTACAGCTCGCAATAGTGCAGAGTTATCTCAACGAAAGGGGCCACGGTGTTTCTGTATCTCTATTATGTTGGTGCGGCTTCGGAACTTTTAAATATATCGATATATCTCGAAAACTACGCTTCTGAACAAAAAATATCATAGAACATAAATTGTAGGAAACATAATTCTCTACAAAAAAGGTCTCTTAACATTTTGCCATAGCTCGCTTCGTTTCCGAGATATTTGCAGATATATCTCAAGGGAAGGGGCCTGACGGACATATTTCGAGATATTTCTTCTTCTTGTTGTTCTTCTTCTGCGCAGCAAAGCTGGAAGTGGCATTTGCAGCTCGCAATGGTGCAGAGATATCTCAAAGAAAGGGGCCACGGTGTTTCTGTATCTCTATTATGTTGGTGCGGCTTCGGAACTTTTAAATATCTTGATATATCTCGAGAACTACGCGTCTGATCAAAAAATATCATAGAACATACAAAGTAGGAAACTTAATTCTCTACAAAAAAGGTCTCTTAACATTTTGCCATAGCTCGCTTCGTTTCCGAGATATTTGCAGATTTATCTCAAGGGAAGGGGCCTGACGGACATATTTCGAGATATTTCTTCTTCTTGTTGTTCTTCTTCTGCACAGCTAAGCTGGAAGTGGCATTTGCGGCTCGCACTAGTGCAGACTTATCTCAACGAAAGGGGCCACGGTGTTTCTGTATCTCTATTATGTTGGTGCGGCTTCGGAACTTTTAAATATCTCGATATATCTCGAAAACTACGCTTCTGAACAAAAAATATCATAGAACATAAATTGTAGGAAACATAATTCTCTACAACAAAGGTCTCTTAACATTTTGCCATAGCTCGCTTCGTTTCCGAGATATTTGCAGATATATCTCAAGGGAAGGGGCCTGACGGACATATTTCGAGATATTTCTTCTTCTTGTTGTTCTTCTTCTGCGGAGCAAAGCTGGAAGTGGCATTTGCAGCTCGCAATAGTGCAGAGATATCTCAAAGAAAGGGGCCACGGTGTTTCTGTATCTCTATTATGTTGGTGCGGCTTCGGAACTTTTAAATATCTTGATATATCTCGAGAACTACGCGTCTGATCAAAAAATATCATAGAACATACAAAGTAGGAAACTTAATTCTCTACAAAAAAGGTCTCTTAACATTTTGCCATAGCTCGCTTCGTTTCCGAGATATTTGCAGATTTATCTCAAGGGAAGGGGCCTGACGGACATATTTCGAGATATTTCTTCTTCTTGTTGTTCTTCTTCTGCACAGCTAAGCTGGAAGTGGCATTTGCGGCTCGCACTAGTGCAGAGTTATCTCAACGAAAGGGGCCACGGTGTTTCTGTATCTCTATTATGTTGGTGCGGCTTCGGAACTTTTAAATATCTCGATATATCTCGAAAACTACGCTTCTGAACAAAAAATATCATAGAACGTAAATTGTAGGAAACATAATTCTCTACAAAAAAGGTCTCTTAACATTTTGCCATAGCTTGCTTCGTTTCCGAGATATTTGCAGATATATCTCAAGGGAAGGGGCCTGACGGACATATTTCGAGATATTTCTTCTTCTTGTTGTTCTTCTTCTGCACAGCTTAACTGGAAGTGGCATTTACAGCTCGCAATAGTGCAGAGTTATCTCAACGAAAGGGGCCACGGTGTTTCTGTATCTCTATTATGTTGCTGCGGCTTCGGAACTTTTAAATATCTCGATATATCTCGAAAACTACGCTTCTGAACAAAAAATATCATAGAACATAAATTGTAGGAAACATAATTCTCTACAAAAAAGGTCTCTTAACATTTTGCCATAGCTCGCTTCGTTTCCGAGATATTTGCAGATATATCTCAAGGGAAGGGGCCTGACGGACATATTTCGAGATATTTCTTCTTCTTGTTGTTCTTCTTCTGCGCAGCTAAGCTGGAAGTGGCATTTGCAGCTCGCAATAGTGCAGAGATATCTCAAAGAAAGGGGCCACGGTGTTTCTGTATCTCTACTATGTTGGTGCGGCTTCGGAACTTTTAAATATCTTGATATATCTCGAGAACTACGCGTCTGATCAAAAAATATCATAGAACATACAAAGTAGGAAACTTAATTCTCTACAAAAAAGGTCTCTTAACATTTTGCCATAGCTCGCTTCGTTTCCGAGATATTTGCAGATTTATCTCAAGGGAAGGGGCCTGACGGACATATTTCGAGATATTTCTTCTTCTTGTTGTTCTTCTTCTGCACCGCTAAGCTGGAAGTGGCATTTGCGGCTCGCACTAGTGCAGAGTTATCTCAACGAAAGGGGCCACGGTGTTTCTGTATCTCTATTATGTTGGTGCGGCTTCGGAACTTTTAAATATCTCGATATATCTCGAAAACTACGCTTCTGAACAAAAAATATCATAGAACGTAAATTGTAGGAAACATAATTCTCTACAAAAAAGGTCTCTTAACATTTTGCCATAGCTCGCTTCGTTTCCGAGATATTTGCAGATATATCTCAAGGGAAGGGGCCTGACGGACATATTTCGAGATATTTCTTCTTCTTGTTGTTCTTCTTCTGCACAGCTTAACTGGAAGTGGCATTTACAGCTCGCAATAGTGCAGAGTTCTCTCAAAGGAACGGGCCACGGTGTTTCTGTATCTCTATTATGTTGGTGCGGCTTCGGAACTTTTAAATATCTTGATATATCTCGAGAACTACTCATCTGATCAAAAAATATCATAGAACATAAAAAGTAGGAAACCTAATTCTCTACAAAAAAGGTCTCTTAACATTTTGCCATGGCTCGCTTCGTTTCCGAGATATTTGCAGATATATCTCAAGGGAAGGGGCCTGACGGACATATTTCGAGATATTTCTTCTTCTTGTTGTTCTTCTTCTGCACAGCTTAACTGGAAGTGGCATTTACAGCTCGCAATAGTGCAGAGTTCTCTCAAAGGAAGGGGCCACGGTGTTTCTGTATCTCTATTATGTTGGTGCGGCTTCGGAACTTTTAAATATCTTGATATATCTCGAGAACTACTCATCTGATCAAAAAATATCATAGAACATAAAAAGTAGGAAACCTAATTCTCTACAAAAAAGGTCTCTTAACATTTTGCCATAGCTCGCTTCGTTTCCGAGATATTTGCAGATATATCTCAAGGGAAGGGGCCTGACGGACATATTTCGAGATATTTCTTCTTCTTGTTGTTCTTCTTCTGCACAGCTTAACTGGAAGTGGCATTTACAGCTCGCAATAGTGCATAGCTATCTGAAAGAAAGGGGCCACGGTGTTTCTGTATCTCTATTATGTTGGTGCGGCTTCGGAACTTTTAAATATCTTGATATATCTCGAGAACTACGCATCTGATCAAAAAATATCGTAGAACATAAAAAGTAGGAAACTTAATTCTCTACAAATAAGGTCTCTTAACATTTTGCGATAGCTCGCTTGGTTTCCGAGATATTTGCAGATTTATCTCAAGGGAAGGGGCCTGAGGGACATATTTCGAGATATTTCTTCTTCTTGTTGTTCTTCTTCTGCACAGCTAAGCTGGAAGTGGCATTTGCAGCTCGCAATAGTGCAGAGTTACCTCAAAGAAAGGGGCCACGGTGTTTCTGTATCTCTATTATGTTGGTGCGGCTTCGGAACTTTTAAATATCTAGATATATCTCGAGAACTACGCATCTGATCAAAAAATATCATAGAACATAAAAAGTAGGAAACTTAATTCTCTACAAAAAAGGTCTCTTAACATTTTGCCGTAGCTCGCTTGGTTTCCGAGATATTTGCAGATTTATCTCAAGGAAAGGGGCCTGACGGACATATTTCCAGATATTTCTTCTTCTTGTTGTTCTTCTTCTGCACAGCTAAGCTCGAAGTGGCATCTGCAGCTCGCAATAGTGCAGAGTTATCTCAAAGAAAGGGGCCACGGTGTTTCTGTACCTCTATTATGTTGGTGCGGCTTCGGAACTTTTAAATATCTTGATATATCTCGAGAACTACGCATCTGATCAAAAAATATCATAGAACATAAAAAGTAGGAAACTTAATTCTCTACAAAAAAGGTCTCTTAACATTTTGCCATAGCTCGCTTCGTTTCCGAGATATTTGCAGATTTATCCCAAGGGAAGGGGCCTGAGGGACATATTTCGAGATATTTCTTCTTCTTGTTGTTCTTCTTCTGCACAGCTAAGCTGGAAGTGGCATTTGCAGCTCGCAATAGTGCAGAGTTACCTCAAAGAAAGGGGCCACGGTGTTTCTGTATCTCTATTATGTTGGTGCCGCTTCGGAACTTTTAAATATCTGGATATATCTCGAGAACTACGCATCTGATCAAAAAATATCATAGAACATAAAAAGTAGGAAACTTAATTCTCTACAAAAAAGTCTGTTAACATTTTGCCATAGCTCGCTTCGTTTCCGAGATATTTGCAGATTTATCTCAAGGGAAGGGGCCTAACGGACATATTTCGAGATATTTCTTCTTCTTGTTGTTCTTCTTCTGCACAGCTAAACTGGAAGTGGCATTTCCAGCTCGCAATAGTGCAGAGTTATCTCAAAGAGAGGGGCCACGGTGTTTCTGTATCTCTATTATGTTGGTGCGGCTTCGGAACTTTTAAATATCTTGATATATCTCGAGAACTACGCCTCTGATCGAAAAATATCATAGAACATAAAAAGTAGGAAACTTAATTCTCTACAAAAAAGGTCTCTTAACATTTTGCTATAGCTCGCTTCGTTTCCGAGATATTTGCAGATTTATCTCAAGGGAAGGGGCCGACGGACATATTTCGAGATATTTCTTCTTCTTGTTGTTCTTCTTCTGCACCGCTAAGCTGGAAGTGGCATTTGCAGCTCGCAATTGTGCAGAGTTATCTCAAAGAGAGGGGCCACGGTGTTTCTGTATCTCTATTATGTTGGTGCGGCTTCGGAACTTTTAAATATCTTGATATATCTCGAGAACTACGCATCTGATCAAAAAATATCGTAGAACATAAAAAGTAGGAAACTTAATTCTCTACAAATAAGGTCTCTTAACATTTTGCCATAGCTCGCTTGGTTTCCGAGATATTTGCAGATTTATCTCAAGGGAAGGGGCCTGAGGGACATATTTCGAGATATTTCTTCTTCTTGTTGTTCTTCTTCTGCACAGCTAAGCTGGAAGTGGCATTTGCAGCTCGCAGTAGTGCAGAGTTATCTCAAAGAAAGGGGCCACGGTGTTTCTGTATCTCTATTATGTTGGTGCGGCTTCGGAACTTTTAAATATCTTGATATATCTCGAGAACTACGCATCTGATCAAAAAATATCATAGAACATAAAAAGTAGGAAACTTAATTCTCTACGAAAAAGGTCTCTTAACATTTTGCCATAGCTCGCTTCGTTTCCGAGATATTTGCAGATTTATCTCAAGGGAAGGGTCCTGACGGACATATTTCGAGATATTTCTTCTTCTTGTTGTTCTTCTTCTGCACAGCTAAGCTGGAAGTGGCATTTGCAGGTCGCAATAGTGCAGAGTTATCTCAAAGAAAGGGGCCACGGTGTTTCTGTATCTCTATTATGTTGGTGCGGCTTCGGAACTTTTAAATATCTTGATATATCTCGAGAACTACGCATCTGTTCAAAAAATATCATAGAACATAAAAAGTACGAATCCTAATTTTCTACAAAAAAGGTCTCTTAACATTTTGCCGTAGCTCGCTTCGTTTCCGAGATATTTGCAGATTTATCTCAAGGAAAGGGGCCTGACGGACATATTTCCAGATATTTCTTCTTCTTGTTGTTCTTCTTCTGCACAGCTAAGCTCGAAGTGGCATCTGCAGCTCGCAATAGTGCAGAGTTATCTCAAAGAAAGGGGCCACGGTGTTTCTGTACCTCTATTATGTTGGTGCCGCTTCGGAACTTTTAAATATCTGGATATATCTCGAGAACTACGCATCTGATCAAAAAATATCATAGAACATAAAAAGTAGGAAACTTAATTCTCTACAAAAAAGTCTGTTAACATTTTGCCATAGCTCGCTTCGTTTCCGAGATATTTGCAGATTTATCTCAAGGGAAGGGGCCTAACGGACATATTTCGAGATATTTCTTCTTCTTGTTGTTCTTCTTCTGCACAGCTAAACTGGAAGTGGCATTTCCAGCTCGCAATAGTGCAGAGTTATCTCAAAGAGAGGGGCCACGGTGTTTCTGTATCTCTATTATGTTGGTGCGGCATCGGAACTTTTAAATATCTTGATATATCTCGAGAACTACGCCTCTGATCGAAAAATATCATAGAACATAAAAAGTAGGAAACTTAATTCTCTACAAATAAGGTCTCTTAACATTTTGCCATAGCTCGCTTGGTTTCCGAGATATTTGCAGATTTATCTCAAGGGAAGGGGCCTGAGGGACATATTTCGAGATATTTCTTCTTCTTGTTGTTCTTCTTCTGCACAGCTAAGCTGGAAGTGGCATTTGCAGCTCGCAGTAGTGCAGAGTTATCTCAAAGAAAGGGGCCACGGTGTTTCTGTATCTCTATTATGTTGGTGCGGCTTCGGAACTTTTAAATATCTTGATATATCTCGAGAACTACGCATCTGATCAAAAAATACCATAGAACATAAAAAGTAGGAAACTTAATTCTCTACAAATAAGGTCTCTTAACATTTTGCCATAGCTCGCTTCGTTTCCGAGATATTTGCAGATTTATCTCGAGGGAAGGGGCCTGACGGACATATTTCGAGATATTTCTTCTTCTTGTTGTTCTTCTTCTGCACAGCTAAGCTGGAAGCGGCATTTGCGGCTCGCACTAGTGCAGAGTTATATCAAAGAGAGGGGCCACGGTGTTTCTGTATCTCTATTATGTTGGTGCGGCTTCGGATCTTTTAAATATCTCGATATATCTCGAAAACTACGCATCTGATCAAAAAATATCATAGAACATAAATTGTAGGAAACATAATTCTCTACAAAAAAGGTCTCTTAACATTTTGCCATAGCTCGCTTCGTTTCCGAGATATTTGCAGATATATCTCAAGGGAATGGTCCTGACGGACATATTTCGAGATTTTTCTTCTTCTTGTTGTTCTTCTTCTGCACAGCTAAGCTGGAAGTGGCATTTGCAGCTCGCAATAGTGCAGAGTTATCTCAAAGAAAGGGGCCACGGTGTTTCTGTATCTCTATTATGTTGGTGCGGCTTCGGAACTTTTAAATATCTTGATATATCTCGAGAACTACGCATCTGTTCAAAAAATATCATAGAACATAAAAAGTAGGAATCCTAATTTTCTACAAAAAAGGTCTCTTAACATTTTGCCGTAGCTCGCTTCGTTTCCGAGATATTTGCAGATTTATCTCAAGGGAAGGGGCCTGACGGACATATTTCCAGATATTTCTTCTTCTTGTTGTTCTTCTTCTGCACAGCTAAGCTGGAAGTGGCATTTGCAGGTCGCAATAGTGCAGAGTTATCTCAAAGAAAGGGGCCACGGTGTTTCTGTATCTCTATTATGTTGGTGCGGCTTCGGTACTTTTAAATATCTCGATATATCTCGAAAACTACGCTTCTGATCAAAAAATATCAGAGAACGTAAATTGTAGGAAACATAATTCTCTACAAAAAAGGTCTCTTAAGATTTTGCCATAGTTCGCTTCGTTTCCGAGATATTTGCAGATTTATCTCAAGGGAAGGGGCCTGACGGACATATTTCGAGATATTTCTTCTTCTTGTTGTTCTTCTTCTGCACAGCTAAGCTGGAAGTGGCATTTGCAGCTCGCAATAGTGAAGAGTTATCTCAAAGAAAGAGGCCACGGTGTTTCTGTATCTCTATTATGTTGGTGCGGCTTCGGAACTTTTAAATATCTTGATATATCTCGAGAACTACGCATCTGATCAAAAAATATCGTAGAACATAAAAAGTAGGAAACTTAATTCTCTACAAATAAGGTCTCTTAACATTTTGCGCTAGCTCGCTTGGTTTCCGAGATATTTGCAGATTTATCTCAAGGGAAGGGGCCTGAGGGACATATTTCGAGATATTTCTTCTTCTTGTCGTTCTTCTTCTGCACAGCTAAGCTGGAAGTGGCATTTGCAGCTCGCTATAGTGCAGAGTTACCTCAAAGAAAGGGGCCACGGTGTTTCTGTATCTCTATTATGTTGGTGCGGCTTCGGAACTTTTAAATATCTAGATATATCTCGAGAACTACGCATCTGATCATAAAATATCATAGAACATAAAAAGTAGGAAACTTAATTCTCTACAAAAAAGGTCTCTTAACATTTTGCCGTAGCTCACTTCGTTTCCGAGATATTTGCTGATTTATCTCAAGGAAAGGGGCCTGACGGACATATTTCCAGATATTTCTTCTTCTTGTTGTTCTTCTTCTGCACAGCTAAGCTCGAAGTGGCATCTGCAGCTCGCAATAGTGCAGAGTTATCTCAAAGAAAGGGGCCACGGTGTTTCTGTACCTCTATTATGTTGGTGCGGCTTCGGAACTTTTTAATATCTCGATATATCTCGAAAACTACGCTTCTGATCAAAAAATATCATAGAACATAAATTGTAGGAAACATAATTCTCTACAAAAAAGGTCTCTTAACATTTTCCCATAGCTGGCATCGTTTCCGAGATATTTGCAGATTTAGCTCAAGGGAAGGGGCCTGACGGACATATTCCGAGATATTTCTTCGTCTTGTTGTTCCTCTTCTGCACAGCTAAGCTGGAAGTGGCATTTGCAGGTCGCAATAGTGCAGAGTTATCTCAAAGAAAGGGGCCACGGTGTTTCTGTATCTCTATTATGTTGGTGCGGCTTCGGAACTTTTAAATATCTCGATATATCTCGAAAACTACGCTTCTGATCAAAAAATATCAGAGAACGTAAATTGTAGGGAACATAATTCTCTACAAAAAAGGTCTCTTAACATTTTGCCATAGCTCGCTTCGTTTCCGAGATATTTGCAGATTTATCTCAAGGGAAGGGGCCTGACGGACATATTTCGAGATATTTCTTCTTCTTGTTGTTCTTCTTCTGCACAGCTAAGCTGGAAGTGGCATTTGCAGCTCGCAATAGTGCAGAGTTATCTCAAAGAAAGAGGCCACGGTGTTTCTGTATCTCTATTATGTTGGTGCGGCTTCGGAACTTTTAAATATCTTGATATATCTCGAGAACTACGCATCTGCTCAAAAAATATCGTAGAACATAAAAAGTAGGAAACTTAATTCTCTACAAATAAGGTCTCTTAACATTTTGCGATAGCTCGCTTGGTTTCCGAGATATTTGCAGATTTATCTCAAGGGAAGGGGCCTGAGGGACATATTTCGAGATATTTCTTCTTCTTGTTGTTCTTCTTCTGCACAGCTAAGCTGGAAGTGGCATTTGCAGCTCGCAATAGTGCAGAGTTACCTCAAAGAAAGGGGCCACGGTGTTTCTGTATCTCTATTATGTTGGTGCGGCTTCGGAACTTTTAAATATCTAGATATATCTCGAGAACTACGCATCTGATCATAAAATATCATAGAACATAAAAAGTAGGAAACTTAATTCTCTACAAAAAAGGTCTCTTAACATTTTGCCGTAGCTCACTTCGTTTCCGAGATATTTGCAGATTTATCTCAAGGAAAGGGGCCTGACGGACATATTTCCAGATATTTCTTCTTCTTGTTGTTCTTCTTCTGCACAGCTAAGCTCGAAGTGGCATCTGCAGCTCGCAATAGTGCAGAGTTATCTCAAAGAAAGGGGCCACGGTGTTTCTGTACCTCTATTATGTTGGTGCGGCTTCGGAACTTTTTAATATCTCGATATATCTCGAAAACTACGCTTCTGATCAAAAAATATCATAGAACATAAATTGTAGGAAACATAATTCTCTACAAAAAAGGTCTCTTAACATTTTCCCATAGCTGGCATCGTTTCCGAGATATTTGCAGATTTAGCTCAAGGGAAGGGGCCTGACGGACATATTCCGAGATATTTCTTCTTCTTGTTGTTCCTCTTCTGCACAGCTAAGCTGGAAGTGGCATTTGCAGGTCGCAATAGTGCAGAGTTATCTCAAAGAAAGGGGCCACGGTGTTTCTGTATCTCTATTATGTTGGTGCGGCTTCGGAACTTTTAAATATCTCGATATATCTCGAAAACTACGCTGCTGATCAAAAAATATCAGAGAACGTAAATTGTAGGGAACATAATTCTCTACAAAAAAGGTCTCTTAACATTTTGCCATAGCTCGCTTCGTTTCCGAGATATTTGCAGATTTATCTCAAGGGAAGGGGCCTGACGGACATATTTCGAGATATTTCTTCTTCTTGTTGTTCTTCTTCTGCACAGCTAAGCTGGAAGTGGCATTTGCAGCTCGCAATAGTGCAGAGTTATCTCAAAGAAAGGGGCCACGGTGTTTCTGTATCTCTATTATGTTGGTGCTGCTTCGGAACTTTTAAATATCTCGATATATCTCGAAAACTACGCTTCTGATCAAAAAATATCAGAGAACGTAAATTGTAGGAAACATAATTCTCTACAAAAAAGGTCTCTTAACATTTTGCCATAGCTCGCTTCGTTTCCGAGATATTTGCAGATTTATCTCAAGGGAAGGGGCCTGACGGACATATTTCGAGATATTTCTTCTTCTTGTTGTTCTTCTTCTTCACAGCTAAGCTGGAAGTGGCATTTGCAGCTCGCAATAGTGCAGAGTTATCTCAAAGAAAGGGGCCACGGTGTTTCTGTATCTCTATTATGTTGGTGCGGCTTCGGAACTTTTAAATATCTTGATATATCTCGAGAACTACGCATCTGATCAAAAAATACCATAGAACATAAAAAGTAGGAAACTTAATTCTCTACAAATAAGGTCTCTTAACATTTTGCCATAGCTCGCTTCGTTTCCGAGATATTTGCAGATTTATCTCGAGGGAAGGGGCCTGACGGACATATTTCGAGATATTTCTTCTTCTTGTTGTTCTTCTTCTGCACAGCTAACCTGGAAGCGGCATTTGCGGCTCGCACTAGTGCAGAGTTATATCAAAGAGAGGGGCCACGGTGTTTCTGTATCTCTATTATGTTGGTGCGGCTTCGGATCTTTTAAATATCTCGATATATCTCGAAAACTACGCATCTGATCAAAAAATATCATAGAACATAAATTGTAGGAAACATAATTCTCTACAAAAAAGGTCTCTTAACATTTTGCCATAGCTCGCTTCGTTTCCGAGATATTTGCAGATATATCTCAAGGGAAGGGGCCTGACGGACATATTTCGAGATATTTCTTCTTCTTGTTGTTCTTCTTCTGCACAGCTAAGCTGGAAGTGGCATTTGCAGCTCGCAATAGTGCAGAGTTATCTCAAAGAAAGGGGCCACGGTGTTTCTGTATCTCTATTATGTTGGTGCGGCTTCGGAACTTTTAAATATCTTGATATATCTCGAGAACTACGCATCTGTTCAAAAAATTATCATAGAACATAAAAAGTAGGAATCCTAATTTTCTACAAAAAAGGTCTCTTAACATTTTGCCGTAGCTCGCTTCGTTTCCGAGATATTTGCAGATTTATCTCAAGGGAAGGGGCCTGACGGACATATTTCGAGATATTTCTTCTTCTTGTTGTTCTTCTTCTGCACAGCTAAGCTGGAAGTGGCATTTGCAGGTCGCAATAGTGCAGAGTTATCTCAAAGAAAGGGGCCACGGTGTTTCTGTATCTCTATTATGTTGGTGCGGCTTCGGAACTTTTAAATATCTTGATATATCTCGAAAACTACGCTTCTGATCAAAAAATATCAGAGAACGTAAATTGTAGGAAACATAATTCTCTACAAAAAAGGTCTCTTAACATTTTGCCATAGCTCGCTTCGTTTCCGAGATATTTGCAGATTTATCTCAAGGGAAGGGGCCTGACGGACATATTTCGGGATATTTCTTCTTCTTGTTGCTCTTCTTCTGCACAGCTAAGCTGGAAGTGGCATTTGCAGGTCGCAATAGTGCAGAGTTATCTCAAAGAAAGGGGCCACGGTGTTTCTGTATCTCTATTATGTTGGTGCGGCTTCGGAACTTTTAAATATCTCGATATATCTCGAAAACTACGCTTCTGATCAAAAAATATCAGAGAACGTAAATTGTAGGAAACATAATTCTCTACAAAAAAGGTCTCTTAACATTTTGCCATAGCTCGCTTCGTTTCCGAGATATTTGCAGATTTATCTCAAGGGAAGGGGCCTGACGGACATATTTCGAGATATTTCTTCTTCTTGTTGTTCTTCTTCTGCACAGCTAAGCTGGAAGCGGCATTTGCGGCTCGCACTAGTGCAGAGTTATATCAAAGAAAGGGGCCACGGTGTTTCTGTATCTCTATTATGTTGGTGCGGCTTCGGATCTTTTAAATATCTCGATATATCTCGAAAACTACGCATCTGATCAAAAAATATCATAGAACATAAATTGTAGGAAACATAATTCTCTACAAAAAAGGTCTCTTAACATTTTGCCATAGCTCGCTTCGTTTCCGAGATATTTGCAGATATATCTCAAGGGAAGGGGCCTGACGGACATATTTCGAGATATTTCTTCTTCTTGTTGTTCTTCTTCTGCACAGCTAAGCTGGAAGTGGCATTTGCAGCTCGCAATAGTGCAGAGTTATCTCAAAGAAAGGGGCCACGGTGTTTCTGTATCTCTATTATGTTGGTGCGGCTTCGGAACTTTTAAATATCTTGATATATCTCGAGAACTACGCGTCTGATCAAAAAATATCATAGAACATAAAAAGTGGGAAACTTAATTCTCTACAAAAAGGGTCTCTTAACATTTTGCCATAGCTCGCTTCGTTTCCGAGATATTTGCAGATTTATCTCAAGGGAAGGGGCCTGACGGACATATTTCGAGATATTTCTTCTTCTTGTTGTTCTTCTTCTGCACAGCTAAGCTGGAAGTGGCATTTGCGGCTCGCACTAGTGCAGAGTTATCTCAAAGAAAGGGGCCACGGTGTTTCTGTATCTCTATTATGTTGGTGCGGCTTCGGAACTTTTAAATATCTCGATATATCTCGAAAACTACGCTTCTGATCAAAAAATATCAGAGAACGTAAATTGTAGGAAACATAATTCTCTCCAAAAAACGTCTCTTAAGATTTTGCCATAGCTCGCTTCGTTTCCGAGATATTTGCAGATTTATCTCAAGGGAAGGGGCCTGACGGACATATTTCGAGATATTTCTTCTTCTTGTTGTTCTTCTTCTGCACAGCTAAGCTGGAAGTGGCATTTGCAGCTCGCAATAGTGCAGAGTTATCTCAAAGAAAGGGGCCACGGTGTTTCTGCATCTCTATTATGTTGGTGCGGCTTCGGAACTTTTAAATATCTTGATATATCTCGAGAACTACGCATCTGATCAAAAAATATCGTAGAACATAAAAAGTAGGAAACTTAATTCTCTACAAATAAGGTCTCTTAACATTTTGCCATAGCTCGCTTGGTTTCCGAGATATTTGCAGATTTATCTCAAGGGAAGGGGCCTGAGGGACATATTTCGAGATATTCCTTCTTCTTGTTGTTCTTCTTCTGCACAGCAAAGCTGGAAGTGGCATTTGCAGCTCGCAATAGTGCAGAGTTACCTCAAAGAAAGGGGCCACGGTGTTTCTGTATCTCTATTATGTTGGTGCCGCTTCGGAACTTTTAAATATCTTGATATATCTCGAGAACTACGCATCTGATCAAAAAATATCATAGAACATAAAAAGTAGGAAACTTAATTCTCTACAAAAAAGGTCTCTTAACATTTTGCAATAGCTCGCTTCGTTTCCGAGATATTTGCAGATTTATCTCAAGGGAAGGGGCCTGACGGACATATTTCGAGATATTTCTTCTTCTTGTTGTTCTTCTTCTGCACAGCTAAGCTGGAAGTGCCATTTGCAGCGCGCAATAGTGCAGAGTTATCTCAAAGAAAGGGGCCACGGTGTTTCTGTATCTCTATTATGTTGGTGCGGCTTCGGAACTGTTAAATATCTTGATATATCTCGAGAACTACGCATCTGTTCAAAAAATATCATAGAACATAAAAAGTAGGAATCCTAATTTTCTACAAAAAAGGTCTCTTAACATTTTGCCGTAGCTCGCTTCGTTTCCGAGATATTTGCAGATTTATCTCAAGGGAAGGGGCCTGACGGACATATTTCGAGATATTTCTTCTTCTTGTTGTTCTTCTTCTGCACAGCTAAGCTGGAAGTGGCATTTGCAGGTCGCAATAGTGCAGAGTTATCTCAAAGAAAGGGGCCACGGTGTTTCTGTATCTCTATTATGTTGGTGCGGCTTCGGAACTTTTAAATATCTCGATATATCTCGAAAACTACGCTTCTGATCAAAAAATATCAGAGAACGTAAATTGTAGGAAACATAATTCTCTACAAAAAAGGTCTCTTAACATTTTGCCATAGCTCGCTTCGTTTCCGAGATATTTGCAGATTTATCTCAAGGGAAGGGGCCTGACGGACATATTTCGGGATATTTCTTCTTCTTGTTGCTCTTCTTCTGCACAGCTAAGCTGGAAGTGGCATTTGCAGGTCGCAATAGTGCAGAGTTATCTCAAAGAAAGGGGCCACGGTGTTTCTGTATCTCTATTATGTTGGTGCGGCTTCGGAACTTTTAAATATCTCGATATATCTCGAAAACTACGCTTCTGATCAAAAAATATCAGAGAACATAAATTGTAGGAAACATAATTCTCTACAAAAAAGGTCTCTTAACATTTTGCCATAGCTCGCTTCGTTTCCGAGATATTTGCAGATTTATCTCAAGGGAAGGGGCCTGACGGACATATTTCGAGATATTTCTTCTTCTTGTTGTTCTTCTTCTGCACAGCTAAGCTGGAAGCGGCATTTGCGGCTCGCACTAGTGCAGAGTTATATCAAAGAAAGGGGCCACGGTGTTTCTGTATCTCTATTATGTTGGTGCGGCTTCGGATCTTTTAAATATCTCGATATATCTCGAAAACTACGCATCTGATCAAAAAATATCATAGAACATAAATTGTAGGAAACATAATTCTCTACAAAAAAGGTCTCTTAACATTTTGCCATAGCTCGCTTCGTTTCCGAGATATTTGCAGATATATCTCAAGGGAAGGGGCCTGACGGACATATTTCGAGATATTTCTTCTTCTTGTTGTTCTTCTTCTGCACAGCTAAGCTGGAAGTGGCATTTGCAGCTCGCAATAGTGCAGAGTTATCTCAAAGAAAGGGGCCACGGTGTTTCTGTATCTCTATTGTGTTGGTGCGGCTTCGGAACTTTTAAATATCTTGATATATCTCGAGAACTACGCGTCTGATCAAAAAATATCATAGAACATAAAAAGTGGGAAACTTAATTCTCTACAAAAAGGGTCTCTTAACATTTTGCCATAGCTCGCTTCGTTTCCGAGATATTTGCAGATTTATCTCAAGGGAAGGGGCCTGACGGACATATTTCGAGATATTTCTTCTTCTTGTTGTTCTTCTTCTGCACAGCTAAGCTGGAAGTGGCATTTGCGGCTCGCACTAGTGCAGAGTTATCTCAAAGAAAGGGGCCACGGTGTTTCTGTATCTCTATTATGTTGGTGCGGCTTCGGAACTTTTAAATATCTCGATATATCTCGAAAACTACGCTTCTGATCAAAAAATATCAGAGAACGTAAATTGTAGGAAACATAATTCTCTCCAAAAAACGTCTCTTAAGATTTTGCCATAGCTCGCTTCGTTTCCGAGATATTTGCAGATTTATCTCAAGGGAAGGGGCCTGACGGACATATTTCGAGATATTTCTTCTTCTTGTTGTTCTTCTTCTGCACAGCTAAGCTGGAAGTGGCATTTGCAGCTCGCAATAGTGCAGAGTTATCTCAAAGAAAGGGGCCACGGTGTTTCTGCATCTCTATTATGTTGGTGCGGCTTCGGAACTTTTAAATATCTTGATATATCTCGAGAACTACGCATCTGATCAAAAAATATCGTAGAACATAAAAAGTAGGAAACTTAATTCTCTACAAATAAGGTCTCTTAACATTTTGCCATAGCTCGCTTGGTTTCCGAGATATTTGCAGATTTATCTCAAGGGAAGGGGCCTGAGGGACATATTTCGAGATATTCCTTCTTCTTGTTGTTCTTCTTCTGCACAGCAAAGCTGGAAGTGGCATTTGCAGCTCGCAATAGTGCAGAGTTACCTCAAAGAAAGGGGCCACGGTGTTTCTGTATCTCTATTATGTTGGTGCCGCTTCGGAACTTTTAAATATCTTGATATATCTCGAGAACTACGCATCTGATCAAAAAATATCATAGAACATAAAAAGTAGGAAACTTAATTCTCTACAAAAAAGGTCTCTTAACATTTTGCCATAGCTCGCTTCGTTTCCGAGATATTTGCAGATTTATCTCAAGGGAAGGGGCCTGACGGACATATTTCGAGATATTTCTTCTTCTTGTTGTTCTTCTTCTGCACAGCTAAGCTGGAAGTGCCATTTGCAGCGCGCAATAGTGCAGAGTTATCTCAAAGAAAGGGGCCACGGTGTTTCTGTATCTCTATTATGTTGGTGCGGCTTCGGAACTTTTAAATATCTTGATATATCTCGAGAACTACGCATCTGTTCAAAAAATATCATAGAACATAAAAAGTAGGAATCCTAATTTTCTACAAAAAAGGTCTCTTAACATTTTGCCGTAGCTCGCTTCGTTTCCGAGATATTTGCAGATTTATCTCAAGGGAAGGGGCCTGACGGACATATTTCGGGATATTTCTTCTTCTTGTTGCTCTTCTTCTGCACAGCTAAGCTGGAAGTGGCATTTGCAGGTCGCAATAGTGCAGAGTTATCTCAAAGAAAGGGGCCACGGTGTTTCTGTATCTCTATTATGTTGGTGCGGCTTCGGAACTTTTAAATATCTCGATATATCTCGAAAACTACGCTTCTGATCAAAAAATATCAGAGAACGTAAATTGTAGGAAACATAATTCTCTACAAAAAAGGTCTCTTAACATTTTGCCATAGCTCGCTTCGTTTCCGAGATATTTGCAGATTTATCTCAAGGGAAGGGGCCTGACGGACATATTTCGAGATATTTCTTCTTCTTGTTGTTCTTCTTCTGCACAGCTAAGCTGGAAGCGGCATTTGCGGCTCGCACTAGTGCAGAGTTATATCAAAGAAAGGGGCCACGGTGTTTCTGTATCTCTATTATGTTGGTGCGGCTTCGGATCTTTTAAATATCTCGATATATCTCGAAAACTACGCATCTGATCAAAAAATATCATAGAACATAAATTGTAGGAAACATAATTCTCTACAAAAAAGGTCTCTTAACATTTTGCCATAGCTCGCTTCGTTTCCGAGATATTTGCAGATATATCTCAAGGGAAGGGGCCTGACGGACATATTTCGAGATATTTCTTCTTCTTGTTGTTCTTCTTCTGCACAGCTAAGCTGGAAGTGGCATTTGCAGCTCGCAATAGTGCAGAGTTATCTCAAAGAAAGGGGCCACGGTGTTTCTGTATCTCTATTATGTTGGTGCGGCTTCGGAACTTTTAAATATCTTGATATATCTCGAGAACTACGCGTCTGATCAAAAAATATCATAGAACATAAAAAGTGGGAAACTTAATTCTCTACAAAAAGGGTCTCTTAACATTTTGCCATAGCTCGCTTCGTTTCCGAGATATTTGCAGATTTATCTCAAGGGAAGGGGCCTGACGGACATATTTCGAGATATTTCTTCTTCTTGTTGTTCTTCTTCTGCACAGCTAAGCTGGAAGTGGCATTTGCGGCTCGCACTAGTGCAGAGTTATCTCAAAGAAAGGGGCCACGGTGTTTCTGTATCTCTATTATGTTGGTGCGGCTTCGGAACTTTTAAATATCTCGATATATCTCGAAAACTACGCTTCTGATCAAAAAATATCAGAGAACGTAAATTGTAGGAAACATAATTCTCTCCAAAAAACGTCTCTTAAGATTTTGCCATAGCTCGCTTCGTTTCCGAGATATTTGCAGATTTATCTCAAGGGAAGGGGCCTGACGGACATATTTCGAGATATTTCTTCTTCTTGTTGTTCTTCTTCTGCACAGCTAAGCTGGAAGTGGCATTTGCAGCTCGCAATAGTGCAGAGTTATCTCAAAGAAAGGGGCCACGGTGTTTCTGTATCTCTATTATGTTGGTGCGGCTTCGGAACTTTTAAATATCTTGATATATCTCGAGAACTACGCATCTGATCAAAAAATATCGTAGAACATAAAAAGTAGGAAACTTAATTCTCTACAAATAAGGTCTCTTAACATTTTGCCATAGCTCGCTTGGTTTCCGAGATATTTGCAGATTTATCTCAAGGGAAGGGGCCTGAGGGACATATTTCGAGATATTTCTTCTTCTTGTTGTTCTTCTTCTGCACAGCTAAGCTGGAAGTGGCATTTGCAGGTCGCAATAGTGCAGAGTTATCTCAAAGAAAGGGGCCACGGTGTTTCTGTATCTCTATTATGTTGGTGCGGCTTCGGAACTTTTAAATATCTCGATATATCTCGAAAACTACGCTTCTGATCAAAAAATATCATAGAACATAAAAAGTAGGAAACTTAATTCTCTACAAAAAAGGTCTCTTAACATTTTGCCATAGCTCGCTTCGTTTCCGAGATATTTGCAGATTTATCTCAAGGGAAGGGGCCTGACGGACATATTTCGAGATATTTCTTCTTCTTGTTGTTCTTCTTCTGCACAGCTAAGCTGGAAGTGCCATTTGCAGCGCGCAATAGTGCAGAGTTATCTCAAAGAAAGGGGCCACGGTGTTTCTGTATCTCTATTATGTTGGTGCGGCTTCGGAACTTTTAAATATCTTGATATATCTCGAGAACTACGCATCTGTTCAAAAAATATCATAGAACATAAAAAGTAGGAATCCTAATTTTCTACAAAAAAGGTCTCTTAACATTTTGCCGTAGCTCGCTTCGTTTCCGAGATATTTGCAGATTTATCTCAAGGGAAGGGGCCTGACGGACATATTTCGAGATATTTCTTCTTCTTGTTGTTCTTCTTCTGCACAGCTAAGCTGGAAGTGGCATTTGCAGGTCGCAATAGTGCAGAGTTATCTCAAAGAAAGGGGCCACGGTGTTTCTGTATCTCTATTATGTTGGTGCGGCTTCGGAACTTTTAAATATCTCGATATATCTCGAAAACTACGCTTCTGATCAAAAAATATCAGAGAACGTAAATTGTAGGAAACATAATTCTCTACAAAAAAGGTCTCTTAACATTTTGCCATAGCTCGCTTCGTTTCCGAGATATTTGCAGATTTATCTCAAGGGAAGGGGCCTGACGGACATATTTCGGGATATTTCTTCTTCTTGTTGCTCTTCTTCTGCACAGCTAAGCTGGAAGTGGCATTTGCAGGTCGCAATAGTGCAGAGTTATCTCAAAGAAAGGGGCCACGGTGTTTCTGTATCTCTATTATGTTGGTGCGGCTTCGGAACTTTTAAATATCTCGATATATCTCGAAAACTACGCTTCTGATCAAAAAATATCAGAGAACGTAAATTGTAGGAAACATAATTCTCTACAAAAAAGGTCTCTTAACATTTTGCCATAGCTCGCTTCGTTTCCGAGATATTTGCAGATTTATCTCAAGGGAAGGGGCCTGACGGACATATTTCGAGATATTTCTTCTTCTTGTTGTTCTTCTTCTGCACAGCTAAGCTGGAAGTGCCATTTGCAGCGCGCAATAGTGCAGAGTTATCTCAAAGAAAGGGGCCACGGTGTTTCTGTATCTCTATTATGTTGGTGCGGCTTCGGAACTTTTAAATATCTTGATATATCTCGAGAACTACGCATCTGTTCAAAAAATATCATAGAACATAAAAAGTAGGAATCCTAATTTTCTACAAAAAAGGTCTCTTAACATTTTGCCGTAGCTCGCTTCGTTTCCGAGATATTTGCAGATTTATCTCAAGGGAAGGGGCCTGACGGACATATTTCGAGATATTTCTTCTTCTTGTTGTTCTTCTTCTGCACAGCTAAGCTGGAAGTGGCATTTGCAGGTCGCAATAGTGCAGAGTTATCTCAAAGAAAGGGGCCACGGTGTTTCTGTATCTCTATTATGTTGGTGCGGCTTCGGAACTTTTAAATATCTCGATATATCTCGAAAACTACGCTTCTGATCAAAAAAAATCAGAGAACGTAAATTGTAGGAAACATAATTCTCTACAAAAAAGGTCTCTTAACATTTTGCCATAGCTCGCTTCGTTTCCGAGATATTTGCAGATTTATCTCAAGGGAAGGGGCCTGACGGACATATTTCGGGATATTTCTTCTTCTTGTTGCTCTTCTTCTGCACAGCTAAGCTGGAAGTGGCATTTGCAGGTCGCAATAGTGCAGAGTTATCTCAAAGAAAGGGGCCACGGTGTTTCTGTATCTCTATTATGTTGGTGCGGCTTCGGAACTTTTAAATATCTCGATATATCTCGAAAACTACGCTTCTGATCAAAAAATATCAGAGAACGTAAATTGTAGGAAACATAATTCTCTACAAAAAAGGTCTCTTAACATTTTGCCATAGCTCGCTTCGTTTCCGAGATATTTGCAGATTTATCTCAAGGGAAGGGGCCTGACGGACATATTTCGAGATATTTCTTCTTCTTGTTGTTCTTCTTCTGCACAGCTAAGCTGGAAGCGGCATTTGCGGCTCGCACTAGTGCAGAGTTATATCAAAGAAAGGGGCCACGGTGTTTCTGTATCTCTATTATGTTGGTGCGGCTTCGGATCTTTTAAATATCTCGATATATCTCGAAAACTACGCATCTGATCAAAAAATATCATAGAACATAAAAAGTAGGAAACTTAATTCTCTACAAAAAAGGTCTCTTAACATTTTGCCATAGCTCGCTTCGTTTCCGAGATATTTGCAGATTTATCTCAAGGGAAGGGGCCTGACGGACATATTTCGAGATATTTCTTCTTCTTGTTGTTCTTCTTCTGCACAGCTAAGCTGGAAGTGCCATTTGCAGCGCGCAATAGTGCAGAGTTATCTCAAAGAAAGGGGCCACGGTGTTTCCGTATCTCTATTATGTTGGTGCGGCTTCGGAACTTTTAAATATCTTGATATATCTCGAGAACTACGCATCTGTTCAAAAAATATCAGAGAACGTAAATTGTAGGAAACATAATTCTCTACAAAAAAGGTCTCTTAACATTTTGCCATAGCTCGCTTCGTTTCCGAGATATTTGCAGATTTATCTCAAGGGAAGGGGCCTGACGGACATATTTCGGGATATTTCTTCTTCTTGTTGCTCTTCTTCTGCACAGCTAAGCTGGAAGTGGCATTTGCAGGTCGCAATAGTGCAGAGTTATCTCAAAGAAAGGGGCCACGGTGTTTCTGTATCTCTATTATGTTGGTGCGGCTTCGGAACTTTTAAATATCTCGATATATCTCGAAAACTACGCTTCTGATCAAAAAATATCAGAGAACGTAAATTGTAGGAAACATAATTCTCTACAAAAAAGGTCTCTTAACATTTTGCCATAGCTCGCTTCGTTTCCGAGATATTTGCAGATTTATCTCAAGGGAAGGGGCCTGACGGACATATTTCGAGATATTTCTTCTTCTTGTTGTTCTTCTTCTGCACAGCTAAGCTGGAAGCGGCATTTGCGGCTCGCACTAGTGCAGAGTTATATCAAAGAAAGGGGCCACGGTGTTTCTGTATCTCTATTATGTTGGTGCGGCTTCGGATCTTTTAAATATCTCGATATATCTCGAAAACTACGCATCTGATCAAAAAATATCATAGAACATAAATTGTAGGAAACATAATTCTCTACAAAAAAGGTCTCTTAACATTTTGCCATAGCTCGCTTCGTTTCCGAGATATTTGCAGATATATCCCAAGGGAAGGGGCCTGACGGACATATTTCGAGATATTTCTTCTTCTTGTTGTTCTTCTTCTGCACAGCTAAGCTGGAAGTGGCATTTGCAGCTCGCAATAGTGCAGAGTTATCTCAAAGAAAGGGGCCACGGTGTTTCTGTATCTCTATTATGTTGGTGCGGCTTCGGAACTTTTAAATATCTTGATATATCTCGAGAACTACGCGTCTGATCAAAAAATATCATAGAACATAAAAAGTGGGAAACTTAATTCTCTACAAAAAGGGTCTCTTAACATTTTGCCATAGCTCGCTTCGTTTCCGAGATATTTGCAGATTTATCTCAAGGGAAGGGGCCTGACGGACATATTTCGAGATATTTCTTCTTCTTGTTGTTCTTCTTCTGCACAGCTAAGCTGGAAGTGGCATTTGCGGCTCGCACTAGTGCAGAGTTATCTCAAAGAAAGGGGCCACGGTGTTTCTGTATCTCTATTATGTTGGTGCGGCTTCGGAACTTTTAAATATCTCGATATATCTCGAAAACTACGCTTCTGATCAAAAAATATCAGAGAACGTAAATTGTAGGAAACATAATTCTCTCCAAAAAACGTCTCTTAAGATTTTGCCATAGCTCGCTTCGTTTCCGAGATATTTGCAGATTTATCTCAAGGGAAGGGGCCTGACGGACATATTTCGAGATATTTCTTCTTCTTGTTGTTCTTCTTCTGCACAGCTAAGCTGGAAGTGGCATTTGCAGCTCGCAATAGTGCAGAGTTATCTCAAAGAAAGGGGCCACGGTGTTTCTGTATCTCTATTATGTTGGTGCGGCTTCGGAACTTTTAAATATCTTGATATATCTCGAGAACTACGCATCTGATCAAAAAATATCGTAGAACATAAAAAGTAGGAAACTTAATTCTCTACAAATAAGGTCTCTTAACATTTTGCCATAGCTCGCTTGGTTTCCGAGATATTTGCAGATTTATCTCAAGGGAAGGGGCCTGAGGGACATATTTCGAGATATTTCTTCTTCTTGTTGTTCTTCTTCTGCACAGCTAAGCTGGAAGTGGCATTTGCAGGTCGCAATAGTGCAGAGTTATCTCAAAGAAAGGGGCCACGGTGTTTCTGTATCTCTATTATGTTGGTGCGGCTTCGGAACTTTTAAATATCTCGATATATCTCGAAAACTACGCTTCTGATCAAAAAATATCAGAGAACGTAAATTGTAGGAAACATAATTCTCTACAAAAAAGGTCTCTTAACATTTTGCCATAGCTCGCTTCGTTTCCGAGATATTTGCAGATTTATCTCAAGGGAAGGGGCCTGACGGACATATTTCGAGATATTTCTTCTTCTTGTTGTTCTTCTTCTTCACAGCTAAGCTGGAAGTGGCATTTGCAGCTCGCAATAGTGCAGAGTTATCTCAAAGAAAGGGGCCACGGTGTTTCTGTATCTCTATTATGTTGGTGCGGCTTCGGAACTTTTAAATATCTTGATATATCTCGAGAACTACGCATCTGATCAAAAAATACCATAGAACATAAAAAGTAGGAAACTTAATTCTCTACAAATAAGGTCTCTTAACATTTTGCCATAGCTCGCTTCGTTTCCGAGATATTTGCAGATTTATCTCGAGGGAAGGGGCCTGACGGACATATTTCGAGATATTTCTTCTTCTTGTTGTTCTTCTTCTGCACAGCTAAGCTGGAAGTGGCATTTGCAGCTCGCAATAGTGCAGAGTTATCTCAAAGAAAGGGGCCACGGTGTTTCTGTATCTCTATTATGTTGGTGCGGCTTCGGATCTTTTAAATATCTCGATATATCTCGAAAACTACGCATCTGATCAAAAAATATCATAGAACATAAATTGTAGGAAACATAATTCTCTACAAAAAAGGTCTCTTAACATTTTGCCATAGCTCGCTTCGTTTCCGAGATATTTGCAGATATATCTCAAGGGAAGGGGCCTGACGGACATATTTCGAGATATTTCTTCTTCTTGTTGTTCTTCTTCTGCACAGCTAAGCTGGAAGTGGCATTTGCAGCTCGCAATAGTGCAGAGTTATCTCAAAGAAAGGGGCCACGGTGTTTCTGTATCTCTATTATGTTGGTGCGGCTTCGGAACTTTTAAATATCTTGATATATCTCGAGAACTACGCGTCTGATCAAAAAATATCATAGAACATAAAAAGTGGGAAACTTAATTCTCTACAAAAAGGGTCTCTTAACATTTTGCCATAGCTCGCTTCGTTTCCGAGATATTTGCAGATTTATCTCAAGGGAAGGGGCCTGACGGACATATTTCGAGATATTTCTTCTTCTTGTTGTTCTTCTTCTGCACAGCTAAGCTGGAAGTGGCATTTGCAGCTCGCAATAGTGCAGAGTTATCTCAAAGAAAGGGGCCACGGTGTTTCTGTATCTCTATTATGTTGGTGCGGCTTCGGAACTTTTAAATATCTCGATATATCTCGAAAACTACGCTTCTGATCAAAAAATATCAGAGAACGTAAATTGTAGGGAACATAATTCTCTACAAAAAAGGTCTCTTAACATTTTGCCATAGCTCGCTTCGTTTCCGAGATATTTGCAGATTTATCTCAAGGGAAGGGGCCTGACGGACATATTTCGAGATATTTCTTCTTCTTGTTGTTCTTCTTCTGCACAGCTAAGCTGGAAGTGGCATTTGCAGCTCGCAATAGTGCAGAGTTATCTCAAAGAAAGGGGCCACGGTGTTTCTGTATCTCTATTATGTTGGTGCTGCTTCGGAACTTTTAAATATCTCGATATATCTCGAAAACTACGCTTCTGATCAAAAAATATCAGAGAACATAAATTGTAGGAAACATAATTCTCTACAAAAAAGGTCTCTTAACATTTTGCCATAGCTCGCTTCGTTTCCGAGATATTTGCAGATTTATCTCAAGGGAAGGGGCCTGACGGACATATTTCGAGATATTTCTTCTTCTTGTTGTTCTTCTTCTTCACAGCTAAGCTGGAAGTGGCATTTGCAGCTCGCAATAGTGCAGAGTTATCTCAAAGAAAGGGGCCACGGTGTTTCTGTATCTCTATTATGTTGGTGCCGCTTCGGAACTTTTAAATATCTTGATATATCTCGAGAACTACGCATCTGATCAAAAAATATCATAGAACATAAAAAGTAGGAAACTTAATTCTCTACAAAAAAGGTCTCTTAACATTTTGCCATAGCTCGCTTCGTTTCCGAGATATTTGCAGATTTATCTCAAGGGAAGGGGCCTGACGGACATATTTCGAGATATTTCTTCTTCTTGTTGTTCTTCTTCTGCACAGCTAAGCTGGAAGCGGCATTTGCGGCTCGCACTAGTGCAGAGTTATATCAAAGAAAGGGGCCACGGTGTTTCTGTATCTCTATTATGTTGGTGCGGCTTCGGATCTTTTAAATATCTCGATATATCTCGAAAACTACGCATCTGATCAAAAAATATCATAGAACATAAATTGTAGGAAACATAATTCTCTACAAAAAAGGTCTCTTAACATTTTGCCATAGCTCGCTTCGTTTCCGAGATATTTGCAGATATATCTCAAGGGAAGGGGCCTGACGGACATATTTCGAGATATTTCTTCTTCTTGTTGTTCTTCTTCTGCACAGCTAAGCTGGAAGTGGCATTTGCAGCTCGCAATAGTGCAGAGTTATCTCAAAGAAAGGGGCCACGGTGTTTCTGTATCTCTATTATGTTGGTGCGGCTTCGGAACTTTTAAATATCTTGATATATCTCGAGAACTACGCATCTGATCAAAAAATATCGTAGAACATAAAAAGTAGGAAACTTAATTCTCTACAAATAAGGTCTCTTAACATTTTGCCATAGCTCGCTTGGTTTCCGAGATATTTGCAGATTTATCTCAAGGGAAGGGGCCTGAGGGACATATTTCGAGATATTCCTTCTTCTTGTTGTTCTTCTTCTGCACAGCAAAGCTGGAAGTGGCATTTGCAGCTCGCAATAGTGCAGAGTTACCTCAAAGAAAGGGGCCACGGTGCTTCTGTATCTCTATTATGTTGGTGCCGCTTCGGAACTTTTAAATATCTTGATATATCTCGAGAACTACGCATCTGATCAAAAAATATCATAGAACATAAAAAGTAGGAAACTTAATTCTCTACAAAAAAGGTCTCTTAACATTTTGCCATAGCTCGCTTCGTTTCCGAGATATTTGCAGATTTATCTCAAGGGAAGGGGCCTGACGGACATATTTCGAGATATTTCTTCTTCTTGTTGTTCTTCTTCTGCACAGCTAAGCTGGAAGTGCCATTTGCAGCGCGCAATAGTGCAGAGTTATCTCAAAGAAAGGGGCCACGGTGTTTCTGTATCTCTATTATGTTGGTGCGGCTTCGGAACTTTTAAATATCTTGATATATCTCGAGAACTGCGCATCTGTTCAAAAAATATCATAGAACATAAAAAGTAGGAATCCTAATTTTCTACAAAAAAGGTCTCTTAACATTTTGCCGTAGCTCGCTTCGTTTCCGAGATATTTGCAGATTTATCTCAAGGGAAGGGGCCTGACGGACATATTTCGAGATATTTCTTCTTCTTGTTGTTCTTCTTCTGCACAGCTAAGCTGGAAGTGGCATTTGCAGGTCGCAATAGTGCAGAGTTATCTCAAAGAAAGGGGCCACGGTGTTTCTGTATCTCTATTATGTTGGTGCGGCTTCGGAACTTTTAAATATCTCGATATATCTCGAAAACTACGCTTCTGATCAAAAAATATCAGAGAACGTAAATTGTAGGAAACATAATTCTCTACAAAAAAGGTCTCTTAACATTTTGCCATAGCTCGCTTCGTTTCCGAGATATTTGCAGATTTATCTCAAGGGAAGGGGCCTGACGGACATATTTCGGGATATTTCTTCTTCTTGTTGCTCTTCTTCTGCACAGCTAAGCTGGAAGTGGCATTTGCAGGTCGCAATAGTGCAGAGTTATCTCAAAGAAAGGGGCCACGGTGTTTCTGTATCTCTATTATGTTGGTGCGGCTTCGGAACTTTTAAATATCTCGATATATCTCGAAAACTACGCTTCTGATCAAAAAATATCAGAGAACGTAAATTGTAGGAAACATAATTCTCTACAAAAAAGGTCTCTTAACATTTTGCCATAGCTCGCTTCGTTTCCGAGATATTTGCAGATTTATCTCAAGGGAAGGGGCCTGACGGACATATTTCGAGATATTTCTTCTTCTTGTTGTTCTTCTTCTGCACAGCTAAGCTGGAAGCGGCATTTGCGGCTCGCACTAGTGCAGAGTTATATCAAAGAAAGGGGCCACGGTGTTTCTGTATCTCTATTATGTTGGTGCGGCTTCGGATCTTTTAAATATCTCGATATATCTCGAAAACTACGCATCTGATCAAAAAATATCATAGAACATAAATTGTAGGAAACATAATTCTCTACAAAAAAGGTCTCTTAACATTTTGCCATAGCTCGCTTCGTTTCCGAGATATTTGCAGACATATCTCAAGGGAAGGGGCCTGACGGACATATTTCGAGATATTTCTTCTTCTTGTTGTTCTTCTTCTGCACAGCTAAGCTGGAAGTGGCATTTGCAGCTCGCAATAGTGCAGAGTTATCTCAAAGAAAGGGGCCACGGTGTTTCTGTATCTCTATTATGTTGGTGCGGCTTCGGAACTTTTAAATATCTTGATATATCTCGAGAACTACGCGTCTGATCAAAAAATATCATAGAACATAAAAAGTGGGAAACTTAATTCTCTACAAAAAGGGTCTCTTAACATTTTGCCATAGCTCGCTTCGTTTCCGAGATATTTGCAGATTTATCTCAAGGGAAGGGGCCTGACGGACATATTTCGAGATATTTCTTCTTCTTGTTGTTCTTCTTCTGCACAGCTAAGCTGGAAGTGGCATTTGCGGCTCGCACTAGTGCAGAGTTATCTCAAAGAAAGGGGCCACGGTGTTTCTGTATCTCTATTATGTTGGTGCGGCTTCGGAACTTTTAAATATCTCGATATATCTCGAAAACTACGCTTCTGATCAAAAAGTATCAGAGAACGTAAATTGTAGGAAACATAATTCTCTCCAAAAAACGTCTCTTATGATTTTGCCATAGCTCGCTTCGTTTCCGAGATATTTGCAGATTTATCTCAAGGGAAGGGGCCTGACGGACATATTTCGAGATATTTCTTCTTCTTGTTGTTCTTCTTCTGCACAGCTAAGCTGGAAGTGGCATTTGCAGCTCGCAATAGTGCAGAGTTATCTCAAAGAAAGGGGCCACGGTGTTTCTGTATCTCTATTATGTTGGTGCGGCTTCGGAACTTTTAAATATCTTGATATATCTCGAGAACTACGCATCTGATCAAAAAATATCGTAGAACATAAAAAGTAGGAAACTTAATTCTCTACAAATAAGGTCTCTTAACATTTTGCCATAGCTCGCTTGGTTTCCGAGATATTTGCAGATTTATCTCAAGGGAAGGGGCCTGAGGGACATATTTCGAGATATTTCTTCTTCTTGTTGTTCTTCTTCTGCACAGCTAAGCTGGAAGTGGCATTTGCAGGTCGCAATAGTGCAGAGTTATCTCAAAGAAAGGGGCCACGGTGTTTCTGTATCTCTATTATGTTGGTGCGGCTTCGGAACTTTTAAATATCTCGATATATCTCGAAAACTACGCTTCTGATCAAAAAATATCAGAGAACGTAAATTGTAGGAAACATAATTCTCTACAAAAAAGGTCTCTTAACATTTTGCCATAGCTCGCTTCGTTTCCGAGATATTTGCAGATTTATCTCAAGGGAAGGGGCCTGACGGACATATTTCGAGATATTTCTTCTTCTTGTTGTTCTTCTTCTTCACAGCTAAGCTGGAAGTGGCATTTGCAGCTCGCAATAGTGCAGAGTTATCTCAAAGAAAGGGGCCACGGTGTTTCTGTATCTCTATTATGTTGGTGCGTCTTCGGAACTTTTAAATATCTCGATATATCTCGAAAACTACGCTTCTGATCAAAAAATATCATAGAACATAAATTGTAGGAAACATAATTCTCTACAAAAAACGTCTCTTAACATTTTACCATAGCTCGCTTCGTTTCCGAGATATTTGCAGATTCAGCTCAAAGGAACTGGCCTGACGGACATATTTCGAGATATTTCTTCTTCTTGTTGTTCTTCCTCTGCACAGCTAAGCTGGAAGTGGCATTTGCAGCTCGCAATAGTGCAGAGTTATCTCAAAGAAAGGGGCCACGGTGTTTCTGTATCTCTATTATGTTGGTGTGGCTTCGGAACTTTTAAATATCTTGATATATCTCGAGAACTACGCATCTGATCAAAAAATATCATGGAACATAAATTGTAGGAAACATAATTCTCTACAAAAAAGGTCTCTTAACATTTTGCCATAGCTCGCTTCGTTTCCGAGATATTTGCAGATTTATCTCAAGGGAAGGGGCCTGACGGACGTATTTCGAGATATTTCTTCTTCTTGTTGTTCTTCTTCTGCACAGCTAAGCTGGAAGTGGCATTTGCGGCTCGCACTAGTGCAGAGTTATCTCAAAGAAAGGGGCCACGGTGTTTCTGTATCTCTATTATGTTGGTGCGGCTTCGGAACTTTTAAATATCTCGATATATCTCGAAAACTACGCTTCTGATCAAAAAATATCATAGAACATAAAAAGTAGGAAACTTAATTCTCTACAAAAAACGTCTCTTAACATTTTGCCAGAGCTCGCTTCGTTTCCGAGATATTTGCAGATTTATCTCAAGGGAAGGGGCCTAACGGACATATTTCGAGATATTTCTTCTTCTTGTTGTTCTTCTTCTGCACAGCTAAACTGGAAGTGGCATTTCCAGCTCGCAATAGTGCAGAGTTATCTCAAAGAAAGGGGCCACGGTGTTTCTGTATCTCTATTATGTTGGTGCGGTTTCGGAACTTTTAAATATCTTGATATATCTCGAGAACTACGCATCTGATCAAAAAATATCATAGAACATAAAAAGTAGGAAACTTAATTCTCTACAAAAAAGGTCTCTTAACATTTTGCCATAGCTCGCTTCGTTTCCGAGATATTTGCAGATTTATCTCAAGGGAAGGGGCCTGACGGACGTATTTCGAGATACTTCTTCTTCTTGTTGTTCTTCTTCTGCACAGCTGAGCTGGAAGTGGCATTTGCAGCTCGCAATAGTGCAGAGTTATCTCAAAGAAAGGGGCCACGGTGTTTCTGTATCTCTATTATGTTGGTGCGGCTTCGGAACTTTTAAATATCTTGATATATCTCGAGAACTACGCATCTGATCAAAAAATATCATAGAACATAAAAAGTAGGAAACTTAATTCTCTACAAAAAAGGTCTCTTAACATTTTGCCATAGCTCGCTTCGTTTCCGAGATATTTGCATATTTATCTCAAGGGAAGGGGCCTGACGGACATATTTCGAGATATTTCTTCTTCTTGTTGTTCTTCTTCTGCACAGCTAAGCTGGAAGTGGCATTTGCGGCTCGCACTAGTGCAGAGTTATCTCAAAGAAAGGGGCCACGGTGTTTCTGTATCTCTATTATGTTGGTGCGGCTTCCGAACTTTTAAATATCTCGATATATCTCGAAAACTACGCTTCTGATCAAAAAATATCATACAACATAAATTGTAGGAAACATAATTCTCTACAAAAAAGGTCTCTTAACATTTTGCCATAGCTCGCTTCGTTTCCGAGATATTTGCAGATTCAGCTCAAAGGAACTGGCCTGACGGACATATTTCGAGATATTTCTTCTTCTTGTTGTTCTTCCTCTGCACAGCTAAGCTGGAAGTGGCATTTGCAGCTCGCAATAGTGCAGAGTTATCTCAAAGAAAGGGGCCACGGTGTTTCTGTATCTCTATTATGTTGGTGCGGTTTCGGAACTTTTAAATATCTTGATATATCTCGAGAACTACGCATCTGATCAAAAAATATCATAGAACATAAAAAGTAGGAAACTTAATTCTCTACAAAAAAGGTCTCTTAACATTTTGCCATAGCTCGCTTCGTTTCCGAGATATTTGCAGATTTATCTCAAGGGAAGGGGCCTGACGGACGTATTTCGAGATACTTCTTCTTCTTGTTGTTCTTCTTCTGCACAGCTGAGCTGGAAGTGGCATTTGCAGCTCGCAATAGTGCAGAGTTATCTCAAAGAAAGGGGCCACGGTGTTTCTGTATCTCTATTATGTTGGTGCGGCATCGGAACTTTTAAATATCTTGATATATCTCGAGAACTACGCATCTGATCAAAAAATATCATAGAACATAAAAAGTAGGAAACTTAATTCTCTACAAAAAAGGTCTCTTAACATTTTGCCATAGCTCGCTTCGTTTCCGAGACATTTGCAGATTTATCTCAAGGGAAGGGGCCTGACGGACATATTTCGAGATATTTCTTCTTCTTGTTGTTCTTCTTCTGCACAGCTAAGCTGGAAGTTGCATTTGCGGCTCTCACTAGTGCAGAGTTATCTCAAAGAAAGGGGCCACGGTGTTTCTGTATCTCTATTATGTTGGTGCGGCTTCGGAACTTTTAAATATCTCGATATATCTCGAAAACTACGCTTCTGATCAAAAAATATCATTGAACATAAATTGTAGGAAACATAATTCTCTACAAAAAAGGTCTCTTAACATTTTGCCATAGCTCGCTTCGTTTCCGAGATATTTGCAGATATATCTCAAGGGAAGGGGCCTGACGGACATATTTCGGGATATTTCTTCTTCTTGTTGTTCTTCTTCTGCACAGCTAAGCTGGAAGTGGCATTTACAGCTCGCAATAGTGCAGAGTTATCTCAAAGAAAGGGGCCACGGTGTTTCTGTATCTCTATTATGTTGGTGTGGCTTCGGAACTTTTAAATATCTTGATATATCTCGAGAACTACGCATCTGATCAAAAAATATCATAGAACATAAATTGTAGGAAACATAATTCTCTACAAAAAACGTCTCTTAACATTTTGCCATAGATCGCTTCGTTTCCGAGATATTTGCAGATTCAGCTCAAAGGAACTGGCCTGACGGACATATTTCGAGATATTTCTTCTTCTTGTTGTTCTTCCTCTGCACAGCTAAGCTGGAAGTGGCATTTGCAGCTCGCAATAGTGCAGAGTTATCTCAAAGAAAGGGGCCACGGTGTTTCTGTATCTCTATTATGTTGGTGCGGCTTCGGAACTTTTAAATATCTTGATATATCTCGAGAACTACGCATCTGATCAAAAAATATCATAGAACATAAAAAGTAGGAAACTTAATTCTCTACAAAAAAGGTCTCTTAACATTTTGCCATAGCTCGCTTCGTTTCCGAGATATTTGCATATTTATCTCAAGGGAAGGGGCCTGACGGACATATTTCGAGATATTTCTTCTTCTTGTTGTTCTTCTTCTGCACAGCTAAGCTGGAAGTGGCATTTGCGGCTCGCACTAGTGCAGAGTTATCTCAAAGAAAGGGGCCACGGTGTTTCTGTATCTCTATTATGTTGGTGCGGCTTCCGAACTTTTAAATATCTCGATATATCTCGAAAACTACGCTTCTGATCAAAAAATATCATACAACATAAATTGTAGGAAACATAATTCTCTACAAAAAAGGTCTCTTAACATTTTGCCATAGCTCGCTTCGTTTCCGAGATATTTGCAGATTCAGCTCAAAGGAACTGCCTGACGGACATATTTCGAGATATTTCTTCTTCTTGTTGTTCTTCCTCTGCACAGCTAAGCTGGAAGTGGCATTTGCAGCTCGCAATAGTGCAGAGTTATCTCAAAGAAAGGGGCCACGGTGTTTCTGTATCTCTATTATGTTGGTGCGGTTTCGGAACTTTTAAATACCTTGATATATCTCGAGAACTACGCATCTGATCAAAAAATATCATAGAACATAAAAAGTAGGAAACTTAATTCTCTACAAAAAAGGTCTCTTAACATTTTGCCATAGCTCGCTTCGTTTCCGAGATATTTGCAGATTTATCTCAAGGGAAGGGGCCTGACGGACGTATTTCGAGATATTTCTTCTTCTTGTTGTTCTTCTTCTGCACAGCTAAGCTGGAAGTGGCATTTGCGGCTCGCACTAGTGCAGAGTTATCTCAAAGAAAGGGGCCACGGTGTTTCTGTATCTCTATTATGTTGGTGCGGCTTCGGAACTTTTAAATATCTCGATATATCTCGAAAACTACGCTTCTGATCAAAAAATATCATAGAACATAAAAAGTAGGAAACTTAATTCTCTACAAAAAAGGTCTCTTAACATTTTGCCATAGCTCGCTTCGTTTCCGAGATATTTGCAGATTTATCTCAAGGGAAGGGGCCTGACGGACGTATTTCGAGATATTTCTTCTTCTTGTTGTTCTTCTTCTGCACAGCTAAGCTGGACGTGGCATTTGCGGCTCGCACTAGTGCAGAGTTATCTCAAAGAAAGGGGCCACGGTGTTTCTGTATCTCTATTATGTTGGTGCGGCTTCGGAACTTTTAAATATCTCGATATATCTCGAAAACTACGCTTCTGATCAAAAAATATCATAGAACATAAAAAGTAGGAAACTTAATTCTCTACAAAAAAGGTCTCTTAACATTTTGCCATAGCTCGCTTCGTTTCCGAGATATTTGCAGATTTATCTCAAGGGAAGGGGCCTAACGGACATATTTCGAGATATTTCTTCTTCTTGTTGTTCTTCTTCTGCACAGCTGAGCTGGAAGTGGCATTTGCAGCTCGCAATAGTGCAGAGTTATCTCAAAGAAAGGGGCCACGGTGTTTCTGTATCTCTATTATGTTGGTGCGGCTTCGGAACTTTTAAATATCTTGATATATCTCGAGAACTACGCATCTGATCAAAAAATATCATAGAACATAAAAAGTAGGAAACTTAATTCTCTACAAAAATGGTCTCTTAACATTTTGCCATAGCTCGCTTCGTTTCCGAGACATTTGCAGATTTATCTCAAGGGAAGGGGCCTGACGGACATATTTCGAGATATTTCTTCTTCTTGTTGTTCTTCTTCTGCACAGCTAAGCTGGAAGTTGCATTTGCGGCTCTCACTAGTGCAGAGTTATCTCAAAGAAAGGGGCCACGCTGTTTCTGTATCTCTATTATGTTGGTGCGGCTTCGGAACTTTTAAATATCTCGATATATCTCGAAAACTACGCTTCTGATCAAAAAATATCATAGAACATAAATTGTAGGAAACATAATTCTCTACAAAAAACGTCTCTTAACATTTTGCCATAGCTCGCTTCGTTTCCGAGATATTTGCAGATTCAGCTCAAAGGAACTGGCCTGACGGACATATTTCGAGATATTTCTTCTTCTTGTTGTTCTTCCTCTGCACAGCTAAGCTGGAAGTGGCATTTGCAGCTCGCAATAGTGCAGAGTTATCTCAAAGAAAGGGGCCACGGTGTTTCTGTATCTCTATTATGTTGGTGCGGTTTCGGAACTTTTAAATATCTTGATATATCTCGAGAACTACGCATCTGATCAAAAAATATCATAGAACATAAAAAGTAGGAAACTTAATTCTCTACAAAAAAGGTCTCTTAACATTTTGCCATAGCTCGCTTCGTTTCCGAGATATTTGCAGATTTATCTCAAGGGAAGGGGCCTGACGGACGTATTTCGAGATATTTCTTCTTCTTGTTGTTCTTCTTCTGCACAGCTAAGCTGGAAGTGGCATTTGCGGCTCGCACTAGTGCAGAGTTATCTCAAAGAAAGGGGCCACGGTGTTTCTGTATCTCTATTTTGTTGGTGCGGCTTCGGAACTTTTAAATATCTCGATATATCTCGAAAACTACGCTTCTGATCAAAAAATATCATAGAACATAAAAAGTGGGAAACTTAATTCTCTACAAAAAAGGTCTCTTAACATTTTGCCATAGCTCGCTTCGTTTCCGAGATATTTGCAGATTTATCTCAAGGGAAGGGGCCTAACGGACATATTTCGAGATATTTCTTCTTCTTGTTGTTCTTCTTCTGCACAGCTAAACTGGAAGTGGCATTTCCAGCTCGCAATAGTGCAGAGTTATCTCAAAGAAAGGGGCCACGGTGTTTCTGTATCTCTATTATGTTGGTGCGGTTTCGGAACTTTTAAATATCTTGATATATCTCGAGAACTACGCATCTGATCAAAAAATATCATAGAACATAAAAAGTAGGAAACTTAATTCTCTACAAAAAAGGTCTCTTAACATTTTGCCATAGCTCGCTTCGTTTCCGAGATATTTGCAGATTTATCTCAAGGGAACTGGCCTGACGGACATATTTCGAGATATTTCTTCTTCTTGTTGTTCTTCCTCTGCACAGCTAAGCTGGAAGTGGCATTTGCAGCTCGCAATAGTGCAGAGTTATCTCAAAGAAAGGGGCCACGGTGTTTCTGTATCTCTATTATGTTGGTGCGGTTTCGGAACTTTTAAATATCTTGATATATCTCGAGAACTACGCTTCTGATCAAAAAATATCATAGAACATAAAAAGTAGGAAACTTAATTCTCTACAAAAAAGGTCTCTTAACATTTTGCCATAGCTCGCTTCGTTTCCGAGATATTTGCAGATTTATCTCAAGGGAAGGGGCCTAACGGACATATTTCGAGATATTTCTTCTTCTTGTTGTTCTTCTTCTGCACAGCTAAACTGGAAGTGGCATTTCCAGCTCGCAATAGTGCAGAGTTATCTCAAAGAAAGGGGCCACGGTGTTTCTGTATCTCTATTATGTTGGTGCGGTTTCGGAACTTTTAAATATCTTGATATATCTCGAGAACTACGCTTCTGATCAAAAAATATCATTGAACATAAATTGTAGGAAACATAATTCTCTACAAAAAAGGTCTCTTAACATTTTGCCATAGCTCGCTTCGTTTCCGAGATATTTGCAGATTTATCTCAAGGGAAGGGGCCTGACGGACGTATTTCGAGATACTTCTTCTTCTTGTTGTTCTTCTTCTGCACAGCTGAGCTGGAAGTGGCATTTGCAGCTCGCAATAGTGCAGAGTTATCTCAAAGAAAGGGGCCACGGTGTTTCTGTATCTCTATTATGTTGGTGCGGCTTCGGAACTTTTAAATATCTTGATATATCTCGAGAACTACACATCTGATCAAAAAATATCATAGAACATAAAAAGTAGGAAACTTAATTCTCTACAAAAAAGGTCTCTTAACATTTTGCCATAGCTCGCTTCGTTTCCGAGACATTTGCAGATTTATCTCAAGGGAAGGGGCCTGACGGACATATTTCGAGATATTTCTTCTTCTTGTTGTTCTTCTTCTGCACAGCTAAGCTGGAAGTTGCATTTGCGGCTCTCACTAGTGCAGAGTTATCTCAAAGAAAGGGGCCACGCTGTTTCTGTATCTCTATTATGTTGGTGCGGCTTCGGAACTTTTAAATATCTCGATATATCTCGAAAACTACGCTTCTGATCAAAAAATATCATTGAACATAAATTGTAGGAAACATAATTCTCTACAAAAAAGGTCTCTTAACATTTTGCCATAGCTCGCTTCGTTTCCGAGATATTTGCAGATTTATCTCAAGGGAAGGGGCCTGACGGACGTATTTCGAGATATTTCTTCTTCTTGTTGTTCTTCTTCTGCACAGCTAAACTGGAAGTGGCATTTCCAGCTCGCAATAGTGCAGAGTTATCTCAAAGAAAGGGGCCACGGTGTTTCTGTATCTCTATTATGTTGGTGCGGCTTCGGAACTTTTAAATATCTCGATATATCTCGAGAACTACGCTTCTGATCAAAAAATATCATAGAACGTAAATTGTAGGAAACATTATTCTCTACAAGAAAGGTCTCTTAACATTTTGCCATAGCTCGCTTCGTTTCCGAGATATTTGCAGATTTATCTCAAGGGAAGGGGCCTGACGGACATATTTCGAGATATTTCTTCTTCTTGTTGTTCTTCTTCTGCACAGCTAAGCTGGAAGTGGCATTTGCGGCTCGCACTAGTGCAGAGTTATCTCAAAGAAAGGGGCCACGGTGTTTCTGTATCTCTATTATGTTGGTGCGGCTTCGGAACTTTTAAATATCTTGATATATCTCGAGAACTACGCATCTGATCAAAAAATATCATAGAACATAAAAAGTAGGAAACTTAATTCTTTACAAAAAAGGTCGCTTAACATTTTGCCATAGCTCGCTTCGTTTCCGAGATATTTGCATATTTATCTCAAGGGAAGGGGCCTGACGGACATATTTCGAGATATTTCTTCTTCTTGTTGTTCTTCTTCTGCACAGCTAAGCTGGAAGTGGCATTTGCGGCTCGCACTAGTGCAGAGTTATCTCAAAGAGCGGGGCCACGGTGTTTCTGTATCCCTATTATGTTGGTGCGGCTTCGGAACTTTTAAATATCTTGATATATCTCGAGAACTACGCTTCTGATCAAAAAATATCATAGAACATAAATTGTAGGAAACATAATTCTCTACAAAAAACGTCTCTTAACATTTTGCCATAGCTCGCTTCGTTTCCGAGATATTTGCAGATTCAGCTCAAAGGAACTGGCCTGACGGACATATTTCGAGATATTTCTTCTTCTTGTTGTTCTTCCACTGCACAGCTAAGCTGGAAGTGGCATTTGCAGCTCGCAATAGTGCAGAGTTATCTCAAAGAAAGGGGCCACGGTGTTTCTGTATCTCTATTATGTTGGTGCGGCTTCGGAACTTTTAAATATCTCGATATATCTCGAAAACTACGCTTCTGATCAAAAAATATCATAGAACATAAATTGTAGGAAACATAATTCTCTACAAAAAAGGTCTCTTAACATTTTGCCATAGCTCGCTTCGTTTCCGAGATATTTGCAGATATATCTCAAGGGAAGGGGCCTGACGGACATATTTCGAGATATTTCTTCTTCTTGTTGTTCTTCTTCTGCACAGCTTAACTGGAAGTGGCATTTACAGCTCGCAATAGTGCAAGGTTCTCTCAAAGAAAGGGGCCACGGTGTTTCTGTATCTCTATTATGTTGGTGCGGCTTCGGAACTTTTAAATATCTTGATATATCTCGAGAACTACTCATCTGATCAAAAAATATCATAGAACATAAAAAGTAGGAAACCTAATTCTCTACAAAAAAGGTCTCTTAACATTTTGCCATAGCTCGCTTCGTTTCCGAGATATTTGCAGATTTATCTCAAGGGAAGGGGCCTGACGGACATATTTCGAGATATTTCTTCTTCTTGTTGTTCTTCTTCTGCACAGCTAAGCTGGAAGTGGCATTTGCGGCTCGCACTAGTGCAGAGTTATCTCAACGAAAGGGGCCACGGTGTTTCTGTATCTCTATTATGTTGGTGCGGCTTCGGAACTTTTAAATATCTCGATATATCTCGAAAACTACGCTTCTGAACAAAAAATATCATAGAACATAAATTGTAGGAAACATAATTCTCTACAAAAAAGGTCTCTTAACATTTTGCCATAGCTCGCTTCGTTTCCGAGATATTTGCAGATATATCTCAAGGGAAGGGGCCTGACGGACATATTTCGAGATATTTCTTCTTCTTGTTGTTCTTCTTCTGCACAGCTTAACTGGAAGTGGCATTTACAGCTCGCAATAGTGCAGAGTTATCTCAACGAAAGGGGCCACGGTGTTTCTGTATCTCTATTATGTTGGTGCGGCTTCGGAACTTTTAAATATCTCGATATATCTCGAAAACTACGCTTCTGAACAAAAAATATCATAGAACATAAATTGTAGGAAACATAATTCTCTACAAAAAAGGTCTCTTAACATTTTGCCATAGCTCGCTTCGTTTCCGAGATATTTGCAGATATATCTCAAGGGAAGGGGCCTGACGGACATATTTCGAGATATTTCTTCTTCTTGTTGTTCTTCTTCTGCGCAGCAAAGCTGGAAGTGGCATTTGCAGCTCGCAATAGTGCAGAGATATCTCAAAGAAAGGGGCCACGGTGTTTCTGTATCTCTATTATGTTGGTGCGGCTTCGGAACTTTTAAATATCTTGATATATCTCGAGAACTACGCGTCTGATCAAAAAATATCATAGAACATACAAAGTAGGAAACTTAATTCTCTACAAAAAAGGTCTCTTAACATTTTGCCATAGCTCGCTTCGTTTCCGAGATATTTGCAGATTTATCTCAAGGGAAGGGGCCTGACGGACATATTTCGAGATATTTCTTCTTCTTGTTGTTCTTCTTCTGCACAGCTAAGCTGGAAGTGGCATTTGCAGCTCGCAATAGTGCAGAGTTACCTCAAAGAAAGGGGCCACGGTGTTTCTGTATCTCTATTATGTTGGTGCGGCTTCGGAACTTTTAAATATCTAGATATATCTCGAGAACTACGCATCTGATCATAAAATATCATAGAACATAAAAAGTAGGAAACTTAATTCTCTACAAAAAAGGTCTCTTAACATTTTGCCGTAGCTCGCTTCGTTTCCGAGATATTTGCAGATTTATCTCAAGGAAAGGGGCCTGACGGACATATTTCCAGATATTTCTTCTTCTTGTTGTTCTTCTTCTGCACAGCTAAGCTCGAAGTGGCATCTGCAGCTCGCAATAGTGCAGAGTTATCTCAAAGAAAGGGGCCACGGTGTTTCTGTACCTCTATTATGTTGGTGCGGCTTCGGAACTTTTTAATATCTCGATATATCTCGAAAACTACGCTTCTGATCAAAAAATATCATAGAACATAAAAAGTAGGAATCCTAATTTTCTACAAAAAAGGTCTCTTAACATTTTGCCGTAGCTCGCTTCGTTTCCGAGATATTTGCAGATTTATCTCAAGGAAAGGGGCCTGACGGACATATTTCCAGATATTTCTTCTTCTTGTTGTTCTTCTTCTGCACAGCTAAGCTCGAAGTGGCATCTGCAGCTCGCAATAGTGCAGAGTTATCTCAAAGAAAGGGGCCACGGTGTTTCTGTACCTCTATTATGTTGGTGCGGCTTCGGAACTTTTAAATATCTTGATATATCTCGAGAACTACGCATCTGATCAAAAAATATCATAGAACATAAAAAGTAGGAAACTTAATTCTCTACAAAAAAGGTCTCTTAACATTTTGCCATAGCTCGCTTCGTTTCCGAGATATTTGCAGATTTATCCCAAGGGAAGGGGCCTGAGGGACATATTTCGAGATATTTCTTCTTCTTGTTGTTCTTCTTCTGCACAGCTAAGCTGGAAGTGGCATTTGCAGCTCGCAATAGTGCAGAGTTACCTCAAAGAAAGGGGCCACGGTGTTTCTGTATCTCTATTATGTTGGTGCCGCTTCGGAACTTTTAAATATCTGGATATATCTCGAGAACTACGCATCTGATCAAAAAATATCATAGAACATAAAAAGTAGGAAACTTAATTCTCTACAAAAAAGTCTGTTAACATTTTGCCATAGCTCGCTTCGTTTCCGAGATATTTGCAGATTTATCTCAAGGGAAGGGGCCTAACGGACATATTTCGAGATATTTCTTCTTCTTGTTGTTCTTCTTCTGCACAGCTAAACTGGAAGTGGCATTTCCAGCTCGCAATAGTGCAGAGTTATCTCAAAGAGAGGGGCCACGGTGTTTCTGTATCTCTATTATGTTGGTGCGGCTTCGGAACTTTCAAATATCTTGATATATCTCGAGAACTACGCCTCTGATCGAAAAATATCATAGAACATAAAAAGTAGGAAACTTAATTCTCTACAAAAAAGGTCTCTTAACATTTTGCTATAGCTCGCTTCGTTTCCGAGATATTTGCAGATTTATCTCAAGGGAAGGGGCCGACGGACATATTTCGAGATATTTCTTCTTCTTGTTGTTCTTCTTCTGCACCGCTAAGCTGGAAGTGGCATTTGCAGCTCGCAATTGTGCAGAGTTATCTCAAAGAGAGGGGCCACGGTGTTTCTGTATCTCTATTATGTTGGTGCGGCTTCGGAACTTTTAAATATCTTGATATATCTCGAGAACTACGCATCTGATCAAAAAATATCGTAGAACATAAAAAGTAGGAAACTTAATTCTCTACAAATAAGGTCTCTTAACATTTTGCCATAGCTCGCTTGGTTTCCGAGATATTTGCAGATTTATCTCAAGGGAAGGGGCCTGAGGGACATATTTCGAGATATTTCTTCTTCTTGTTGTTCTTCTTCTGCACAGCTAAGCTGGAAGTGGCATTTGCAGCTCGCAGTAGTGCAGAGTTATCTCAAAGAAAGGGGCCACGGTGTTTCTGTATCTCTATTATGTTGGGGAGGCTTCGGAACTTTTAAATATCTTGATATATCTCGAGAACTACGCATCTGATCAAAAAATATCATAGAACATAAAAAGTAGGAAACTTAATTCTCTACGAAAAAGGTCTCTTAACATTTTGCCATAGCTCGCTTCGTTTCCGAGATATTTGCAGATTTATCTCAAGGGAAGGGGCCGACGGACATATTTCGAGATATTTCTTCTTCTTGTTGTTCTTCTTCTGCACCGCTAAGCTGGAAGTGGCATTTGCAGCTCGCAATTGTGCAGAGTTATCTCAAAGAGAGGGGCCACGGTGTTTCTGTATCTCTATTATGTTGGTGCGGCTTCGGAACTTTTAAATATCTTGATATATCTCGAGAACTACGCATCTGATCAAAAAATATCGTAGAACATAAAAAGTAGGAAACTTAATTCTCTACAAATAAGGTCTCTTAACATTTTGCCATAGCTCGCTTGGTTTCCGAGATATTTGCACATTTATCTCAAGGGAAGGGGCCTGAGGGACATATTTCGAGATATTTCTTCTTCTTGTTGTTCTTCTTCTGCACAGCTAAGCTGGAAGTGGCATTTGCAGCTCGCAGTAGTGCAGAGTTATCTCAAAGAAAGGGGCCACGGTGTTTCTGTATCTCTATTATGTTGGGGAGGCTTCGGAACTTTTAAATATCTTGATATATCTCGAGAACTACGCATCTGATCAAAAAATATCATAGAACATAAAAAGTAGGAAACTTAATTCTCTACGAAAAAGGTCTCTTAACATTTTGCCATAGCTCGCTTCGTTTCCGAGATATTTGCAGATTTATCTCAAGGGAAGGGTCCTGACGGACATATTTCGAGATATTTCTTCTTCTTGTTGTTCTTCTTCTGCACAGCTAAGCTGGAAGTGGCATTTGCAGGTCGCAATAGTGCAGAGTTATCTCAAAGAGAGGGGCCACGGTGTTTCTGTATCTCTATTATGTTGGTGCGGCTTCGGAACTTTTAAATATCTTGATATATCTCGAGAACTACGCATCTGTTCAAAAAATATCATAGAACATAAAAAGTAGGAATCCTAATTTTCTACAAAAAAGGTCTCTTAACATTTTGCCGTAGCTCGCTTCGTTTCCGAGATATTTGCAGATTTATCTCAAGGGAAGGGGCCTGACGGACATATTTCCAGATATTTCTTCTTCTTGTTGTTCTTCTTCTGCACAGCTAAGCTGGAAGTGGCATTTGCAGCTCGCAATAGTGCAGAGTTATCTCAAAGAAAGGGGCCACGGTGTTTCTGTATCTCTATTATGTTGGTGCGGCTTCGGAACTTTTAAATATCTCGATATATCTCGAAAACTACGCTTCTGATCAAAAAATATCAGAGAACGTAAATTGTAGGAAACATAATTCTCTCCAAAAAAGGTCTCTTAAGATTTTGCCATAGCTCGCTTCGTTTCCGAGATATTTGCAGATTTATCTCAAGGGAAGGGGCCTGACGGACATATTTCGAGATATTTCTTCTTCTTGTTGTTCTTCTTCTGCACAGCTAAGCTGGAAGTGGCATTTGCAGCTCGCAATAGTGCAGAGTTATCTCAAAGAAAGGGGCCACGGTGTTTCTGTATCTCTATTATGTTGGTGCGGCTTCGGAACTTTTAAATATCTTGATATATCTCGAGAACTACGCATCTGATCAAAAAATATCGTAGAACATAAAAAGTAGGAAACTTAATTCTCTACAAATAAGGTCTCTTAACATTTTGCCATAGCTCGCTTGGTTTCCGAGATATTTGCAGATTTATCTCAAGGGAAGGGGCCTGAGGGACATATTTCGAGATATTTCTTCTTCTTGTTGTTCTTCTTCTGCACAGCTAAGCTGGAAGTGGCATTTGCAGCTCGCAGTAGTGCAGAGTTATCTCAAAGAAAGGGGCCACGGTGTTTCTGTATCTCTATTATGTTGGTGCGGCTTCGGAACTTTTAAATATCTTGATATATCTCGAGAACTACGCATCTGATCAAAAAATATCATAGAACATAAAAAGTAGGAAACTTAATTCTCTACAAAAAAGGTCTCTTAACATTTTGCCATAGCTCGCTTCGTTTCCGAGATATTTGCAGATTTATCTCAAGGGAAGGGGCCTGACGGACATATTTCGAGATATTTCTTCTTCTTGTTGTTCTTCTTCTGCACAGCTAAGCTGGAAGTGGCATTTGCAGCGCGCAATAGTGCAGAGTTATCTCAAAGAAAGGGGCCACGGTGTTTCTGTATCTCTATTATGTTAGTGCGGCTTCGGAACTTTTAAATATCTTGATATATCTCGAGAACTACGCATCTGGTCAAAAAATATCATAGAACATAAAAAGTAGGAATCCTAATTTTCTACAAAAAAGGTCTCTTAACATTTTGCCGTAGCTCGCTTCGTTTCCGAGATATTTGCAGATTTATCTCAAGGGAAGGGGCCTGACGGACATATTTCCAGATATTTCTTCTTCTTGTTGTTCTTCTTCTGCACAGCTAAGCTGGAAGTGGCATTTGCAGGTCGCAATAGTGCAGAGTTATCTCAAAGAAAGGGGCCACGGTGTTTCTGTATCTCTATTATGTTGGTGCGGCTTCGGAACTTTTAAATATCTCGATATATCTCGAAAACTACGCTTCTGATCAAAAAATATCGGAGAACGTAAATTGTAGGAAACATAATTCTCTACAAAAAAGGTCTCTTAACATTTTGCCGTAGCTCGCTTCGTTTCCGAGATATTTGCAGATTTATCTCAAGGAAAGGGGCCTGACGGACATATTTCCAGATATTTCTTCTTCTTGTTGTTCTTCTTCTGCACAGCTAAGCCCGAAGTGGCATCTGCAGCTCGCAATAGTGCAGAGTTATCTCAAAGAAAGGGGCCACGGTGTTTCTGTACCTCTATTATGTTGGTGCGGCTTCGGAACTTTTTAATATCTCGATATATCTCGAAAACTACGCTTCTGATCAAAAAATATCATAGAACATAAATTGTAGGAAACATAATTCTCTACAAAAAAGGTCTCTTAACATTTTCCCATAGCTGGCATCGTTTCCGAGATATTTGCAGATTTAGCTCAAGGGAAGGGGCCTGACGGACATATTCCGAGATATTTCTTCTTCTTGTTGTTCCTCTTCTGCACAGCTAAGCTGGAAGTGGCATTTGCAGGTCGCAATAGTGCAGAGTTATCTCAAAGAAAGGGGCCACGGTGTTTCTGTATCTCTATTATGTTGGTGCGGCTTCGGAACTTTTAAATATCTCGATATATCTCGAAAACAACGCTTCTGATCAAAAAATATCAGAGAACGTAAATTGTAGGGAACATAATTCTCTACAAAAAAGGTCTCTTAACATTTTGCCATAGCTCGCTTCGTTTCCGAGATATTTGCAGATTTATCTCAAGGGAAGGGGCCTGACGGACATATTTCGAGATATTTCTTCTTCTTGTTGTTCTTCTTCTGCACAGCTAAGCTGGAAGTGGCATTTGCAGCTCGCAATAGTGCAGAGTTATCTCAAAGAAAGGGGCCACGGTGTTTCTGTATCTCTATTATGTTGGTGCTGCTTCGGAACTTTTAAATATCTCGATATATCTCGAAAACTACGCTTCTGATCAAAAAATATCAGAGAACGTAAATTGTAGGAAACATAATTCTCTACAAAAAAGGTCTCTTAACATTTTGCCATAGCTCGCTTCGTTTCCGAGATATTTGCAGATTTATCTCGAGGGAAGGGGCCTGACGGACATATTTCGAGATATTTCTTCTTCTTGTTGTTCTTCTTCTGCACAGCTAAGCTGGAAGCGGCATTTGCGGCTCGCACTAGTGCAGAGTTATATCAAAGAGAGGGGCCACGGTGTTTCTGTATCTCTATTATGTTGGTGCGGCTTCGGATCTTTTAAATATCTCGATATATCTCGAAAACTACGCATCTGATCAAAAAATATCATAGAACATAAATTGTAGGAAACATAATTCTCTACAAAAACGGTCTCTTAACATTTTGCCATAGCTCGCTTCGTTTCCGAGATATTTGCAGATATATCTCAAGGGAAGGGGCCTGACGGACATATTTCGAGATATTTCTTCTTCTTGTTGTTCTTCTTCTGCACAGCTAAGCTGGAAGTGGCATTTGCAGCTCGCAATAGTGCAGAGTTATCTCAAAGAAAGGGGCCACGGTGTTTCTGTATCTCTATTATGTTGGTGCGGCTTCGGAACTTTTAAATATCTTGATATATCTCGAGAACTACGCGTCTGATCAAAAAATATCATAGAACATAAAAAGTGGGAAACTTAATTCTCTACAAAAAGGGTCTCTTAACATTTTGCCATAGCTCGCTTCGTTTCCGAGATATTTGCAGATTTATCTCAAGGGAAGGGGCCTGACGGACATATTTCGAGATATTTCTTCTTCTTGTTGTTCTTCTTCTGCACAGCTAAGCTGGAAGTGGCATTTGCGGCTCGCACTAGTGCAGAGTTATCTCAAAGAAAGGGGCCACGGTGTTTCTGTATCTCTATTATGTTGGTGCGGCTTCGGAACTTTTAAATATCTCGATATATCTCGAAAACTACGCTTCTGATCAAAAAATATCAGAGAACGTAAATTGTAGGAAACATAATTCTCTCCAAAAAACGTCTCTTAAGATTTTGCCATAGCTCGCTTCGTTTCCGAGATATTTGCAGATTTATCTCAAGGGAAGGGGCCTGACGGACATATTTCGAGATATTTCTTCTTCTTGTTGTTCTTCTTCTGCACAGCTAAGCTGGAAGTGGCATTTGCAGCTCGCAATAGTGCAGAGTTATCTCAAAGAAAGGGGCCACGGTGTTTCTGTATCTCTATTATGTTGGTGCGGCTTCGGAACTTTTAAATATCTTGATATATCTCGAGAACTACGCATCTGATCAAAAAATATCGTAGAACATAAAAAGTAGGAAACTTAATTCTCTACAAATAAGGTCTCTTAACATTTTGCCATAGCTCGCTTCGTTTCCGAGATATTTGCAGATTTATCTCGAGGGAAGGGGCCTGACGGACATATTTCGAGATATTTCTTCTTCTTGTTGTTCTTCTTCTGCACAGCTAAGCTGGAAGCGGCATTTGCGGCTCGCACTAGTGCAGAGTTATATCAAAGAGAGGGGCCACGGTGTTTCTGTATCTCTATTATGTTGGTGCGGCTTCGGATCTTTTAAATATCTCGATATATCTCGAAAACTACGCATCTGATCAAAAAATATCATAGAACATAAATTGTAGGAAACATAATTCTCTACAAAAAAGGTCTCTTAACATTTTGCCATAGCTCGCTTCGTTTCCGAGATATTTGCAGATATATCTCAAGGGAAGGGGCCTGACGGACATATTTCGAGATATTTCTTCTTCTTGTTGTTCTTCTTCTGCACAGCTAAGCTGGAAGTGGCATTTGCAGCTCGCAATAGTGCAGAGTTATCTCAAAGAAAGGGGCCACGGTGTTTCTGTATCTCTATTATGTTGGTGCGGCTTCGGAACTTTTAAATATCTTGATATATCTCGAGAACTACGCGTCTGATCAAAAAATATCATAGAACATAAAAAGTGGGAAACTTAATTCTCTACAAAAAGGGTCTCTTAACATTTTGCCATAGCTCGCTTCGTTTCCGAGATATTTGCAGATTTATCTCAAGGGAAGGGGCCTGACGGACATATTTCGAGATATTTCTTCTTCTTGTTGTTCTTCTTCTGCACAGCTAAGCTGGAAGTGGCATTTGCGGCTCGCACTAGTGCAGAGTTATCTCAAAGAAAGGGGCCACGGTGTTTCTGTATCTCTATTATGTTGGTGCGGCTTCGGAACTTTTAAATATCTCGATATATCTCGAAAACTACGCTTCTGATCAAAAAATATGAGAGAACGTAAATTGTAGGAAACATAATTCTCTCCAAAAAACGTCTCTCAAGATTTTGCCATAGCTCGCTTCGTTTCCGAGATATTTGCAGATTTATCTCAAGGGAAGGGGCCTGACGGACATATTTCGAGATATTTCTTCTTCTTGTTGTTCTTCTTCTGCACAGCTAAGCTGGAAGTGGCATTTGCAGCTCGCAATAGTGCAGAGTTATCTCAAAGAAAGGGGCCACGGTGTTTCTGTATCTCTATTATGTTGGTGCGGCTTCGGAACTTTTAAATATCTTGATATATCTCGAGAACTACGCATCTGATCAAAAAATATCGTAGAACATAAAAAGTAGGAAACTTAATTCTCTACAAATAAGGTCTCTTAACATTTTGCCATCGCTCGCTTGGTTTCCGAGATATTTGCAGATTTATCTCAAGGGAAGGGGCCTGAGGGACATATTTCGAGATATTTCTTCTTCTTGTTGTTCTTCTTCTGCACAGCTAAGCTGGAAGTGGCATTTGCAGCTCGCAATAGTGCAGAGTTACCTCAAAGAAAGGGGCCACGGTGTTTCTGTATCTCTATTATGTTGGTGCGGCTTCGGAACTTTTAAATATCTGGATATATCTCGAGAACTACGCATCTGATCAAAAAATATCATAGAACATAAAAAGTAGGAAACTTAATTCTCTACAAAAAAGTCTGTTAACATTTTGCCATAGCTCGCTTCGTTTCCGAGATATTTGCAGATTTATCTCAAGGGAAGGGGCCTAACGGACATATTTCGAGATATTTCTTCTTCTTGTTGTTCTTCTTCTGCACAGCTAAACTGGAAGTGGCATTTCCAGCTCGCAATAGTGCAGAGTTATCTCAAAGAGAGGGGCCACGGTGTTTCTGTATCTCTATTATGTTGGTGCGGCTTCGGAACTTTTAAATATCTTGATATATCTCGAGAACTACGCCTCTGATCGAAAAATATCATAGAACATAGAAAGTAGGAAACTTAATTCTCTACAAAAAAGGTCTCTTAACATTTTGCTATAGCTCGCTTCGTTTCCGAGATATTTGCAGATTTATCTCAAGGGAAGGGGCCGACGGACATATTTCGAGATATTTCTTCTTCTTGTTGTTCTTCTTCTGCACCGCTAAGCTGGAAGTGGCATTTGCAGCTCGCAATTGTGCAGAGTTATCTCAAAGAAAGGGGCCACGGTGTTTCTGTATCTCTATTATGTTGGTGCGGCTTCGGAACTTTTAAATATCTTGATATATCTCGAGAACTACGCATCTGATCAAAAAATATCATAGAACATAAAAAGTAGGAAACTTAATTCTCTACGAAAAAGGTCTCTTAACATTTTGCCATAGCTCGCTTCGTTTCCGAGATATTTGCAGATTTATCTCAAGGGAAGGGTCCTGACGGACATATTTCGAGATATTTCTTCTTCTTGTTGTTCTTCTTCTGCACAGCTAAGCTGGAAGTGGCATTTGCAGGTCGCAATAGTGCAGAGTTATCTCAAAGAGAGGGGCCACGGTGTTTCTGTATCTCTATTATGTTGGTGCGGCTTCGGAACTTTTAAATATCTTGATATATCTCGAGAACTACGCATCTGTTCAAAAAATATCATAGAACATAAAAAGTAGGAATCCTAATTTTCTACAAAAAAGGTCTCTTAACATTTTGCCGTAGCTCGCTTCGTTTCCGAGATATTTGCAGATTTATCTCAAGGGAAGGGGCCTGACGGACATATTTCCAGATATTTCTTCTTCTTGTTGTTCTTCTTCTGCACAGCTAAGCTGGAAGTGGCATTTGCAGCTCGCAATAGTGCAGAGTTATCTCAAAGAAAGGGGCCACGGTGTTTCTGTTTCTCTATTATGTTGGTGCGGCTTCGGAACTTTTAAATATCTCGATATATCTCGAAAACTACGCTTCTGATCAAAAAATATCAGAGAACGTAAATTGTAGGAAACATAATTCTCTCCAAAAAAGGTCTCTTAAGATTTTGCCATAGCTCGCTTCGTTTCCGAGATATTTGCAGATTTATCTCAAGGGAAGGGGCCTGACGGACATATTTCGAGATATTTCTTCTTCTTGTTGTTCTTCTTCTGCACAGCTAAGCTGGAAGTGGCATTTGCAGCTCGCAATAGTGCAGAGTTATCTCAAAGAAAGGGGCCACGGTGTTTCTGTATCTCTATTATGTTGGTGCGGCTTCGGAACTTTTAAATATCTTGATATATCTCGAGAACTACGCATCTGATCAAAAAATATCGTAGAACATAAAAAGTAGGAAACTTAATTCTCTACAAATAAGGTCTCTTAACATTTTGCCATAGCTCGCTTGGTTTCCGAGATATTTGCAGATTTATCTCAAGGGAAGGGGCCTGAGGGACATATTTCGAGATATTTCTTCTTCTTGTTGTTCTTCTTCTGCACAGCTAAGCTGGAAGTGGCATTTGCAGCTCGCAGTAGTGCAGAGTTATCTCAAAGAAAGGGGCCACGGTGTTTCTGTATCTCTATTATGTTGGTGCGGCTTCGGAACTTTTAAATATCTTGATATATCTCGAGAACTACGCATCTGATCAAAAAATATCATAGAACATAAAAAGTAGGAAACTTAATTCTCTACAAAAAAGGTCTCTTAACATTTTGCCATAGCTCGCTTCGTTTCCGAGATATTTGCAGATTTATCTCAAGGGAAGGGGCCTGACGGACATATTTCGAGATATTTCTTCTTCTTGTTGTTCTTCTTCTGCACAGCTAAGCTGGAAGTGGCATTTGCAGCGCGCAATAGTGCAGAGTTATCTCAAAGAAAGGGGCCACGGTGTTTCTGTATCTCTATTATGTTAGTGCGGCTTCGGAACTTTTAAATATCTTGATATATCTCGAGAACTACGCATCTGGTCAAAAAATATCATAGAACAGAAAAAGTAGGAATCCTAATTTTCTACAAAAAAGGTCTCTTAACATTTTGCCGTAGCTCGCTTCGTTTCCGAGATATTTGCAGATTTATCTCAAGGGAAGGGGCCTGACGGACATATTTCCAGATATTTCTTCTTCTTGTTGTTCTTCTTCTGCACAGCTAAGCTGGAAGTGGCATTTGCAGGTCGCAATAGTGCAGAGTTATCTCAAAGAAAGGGGCCACGGTGTTTCTGTATCTCTATTATGTTAGTGCGGCTTCGGAACTTTTAAATATCTCGATATATCTCGAAAACTACGCTTCTGATCAAAAAATATCAGAGAACGTAAATTGTAGGAAACACAATTCTCTACAAAAAAGGTCTCTTAAGATTTTGCCATAGTTCGCTTCGTTTCCGAGATATTTGCAGATTTATCTCAAGGGAAGGGGCCTGACGGACATATTTCGAGATATTTCTTCTTCTTGTTGTTCTTCTTCTGCACAGCTAAGCTGGAAGTGGCATTTGCAGCTCGCAATAGTGCAGAGTTATCTCAAAGAAAGAGGCCACGGTGTTTCTGTATCTCTATTATGTTGGTGCGGCTTCGGAACTTTTAAATATCTTGATATATCTCGAGAACTACGCATCTGATCAAAAAATATCGTAGAACATAAAAAGTAGGAAACTTAATTCTCTACAAATAAGGTCTCTTAACATTTTGCGATAGCTCGCTTGGTTTCCGAGATATTTGCAGATTTATCTCAAGGGAAGGGGCCTGAGGGACATATTTCGAGATATTTCTTCTTCTTGTTGTTCTTCTTCTGCACAGCTAAGCTGGAAGTGGCATTTGCAGCTCGCAATAGTGCAGAGTTACCTCAAAGAAAGGGGCCACGGTGTTTCTGTATCTCTATTATGTTGGTGCGGCTTCGGAACTTTTAAATATCTAGATATATCTCGAGAACTACGCATCTGATCATAAAATATCATAGAACATAAAAAGTAGGAAACTTAATTCTCTACAAAAAAGGTCTCTTAACATTTTGCCGTAGCTCGCTTCGTTTCCGAGATATTTGCAGATTTATCTCAAGGAAAGGGGCCTGACGGACATATTTCCAGATATTTCTTCTTCTTGTTGTTCTTCTTCTGCACAGCTAAGCTCGAAGTGGCATCTGCAGCTCGCAATAGTGCAGAGTTATCTCAAAGAAAGGGGCCACGGTGTTTCTGTACCTCTATTATGTTGGTGCGGCTTCGGAACTTTTTAATATCTCGATATATCTCGAAAACTACGCTTCTGATCAAAAAATATCATAGAACATAAATTGTAGGAAACATAATTCTCTACAAAAAAGGTCTCTTAACATTTTCCCATAGCTGGCATCGTTTCCGAGATATTTGCAGATTTAGCTCAAGGGAAGGGGCCTGACGGACATATTCCGAGATATTTCTTCTTCTTGTTGTTCCTCTTCTGCACAGCTAAGCTGGAAGTGGCATTTGCAGGTCGCAATAGTGCAGAGTTATCTCAAAGAAAGGGGCCACGGTGTTTCTGTATCTCTATTATGTTGGTGCGGCTTCGGAACTTTTAAATATCTCGATATATCTCGAAAACTACGCTTCTGATCAAAAAATATCAGAGAATGTAAATTGTAGGGAACATAATTCTCTACAAAAAAGGTCTCTTAACATTTTGCGATAGCTCGCTTCGTTTCCGAGATATTTGCAGATTTATCTCAAGGGAAGGGGCCTGACGGACATATTTCGAGATATTTCTTCTTCTTGTTGTTCTTCTTCTGCACAGCTAAGCTGGAAGTGTCATTTGCAGCTCGCAATAGTGCAGAGTTATCTCAAAGAAAGGGGCCACGGTGTTTCTGTATCTCTATTATGTTGGTGCTGCTTCGGAACTTTTAAATATCTCGATATATCTCGAAAACTACGCTTCTGATCAAAAAATATCAGAGAACGTAAATTGTAGGAAACATAATTCTCTACAAAAAAGGTCTCTTAACATTTTGCCATAGCTCGCTTCGTTTCCGAGATATTTGCAGATTTATCTCAAGGGAAGGGGCCTGACGGACATATTTCGAGATATTTCTTCTTCTTGTTGTTCTTCTTCTTCACAGCTAAGCTGGAAGTGGCATTTGCAGCTCGCAATAGTGCAGAGTTATCTCAAAGAAAGGGGCCACGGTGTTTCTGTATCTCTATTATGTTGGTGCGGCTTCGGAACTTTTAAATATCTTGATATATCTCGAGAACTACGCATCTGATCAAAAAATACCATAGAACATAAAAAGTAGGAAACTTAATTCTCTACAAATAAGGTCTCTTAACATTTTGCCATAGCTCGCTTCGTTTCCGAGATATTTGCAGATTTATCTCGAGGGAAGGGGCCTGACGGACATATTTCGAGATATTTCTTCTTCTTGTTGTTCTTCTTCTGCACAGCTAAGCTGGAAGCGGCATTTGCGGCTCGCACTAGTGCAGAGTTATATCAAAGAGAGGGGCCACGGTGTTTCTGTATCTCTATTATGTTGGTGCGGCTTCGGATCTTTTAAATATCTCGATATATCTCGAAAACTACGCATCTGATCAAAAAATATCATAGAACATAAATTGTAGGAAACATAATTCTCTACAAAAAAGGTCTCTTAACATTTTGCCATAGCTCGCTTCGTTTCCGAGATATTTGCAGATATATCTCAAGGGAAGGGGCCTGACGGACATATTTCGAGATATTTCTTCTTCTTGTTGTTCTTCTTCTGCACAGCTAAGCTGGAAGTGGCATTTGCAGCTCGCAATAGTGCAGAGTTATCTCAAAGAAAGGGGCCACGGTGTTTCTGTATCTCTATTATGTTGGTGCGGCTTCGGAACTTTTAAATATCTTGATATATCTCGAGAACTACGCGTCTGATCAAAAAATATCATAGAACATAAAAAGTGGGAAACTTAATTCTCTACAAAAAGGGTCTCTTAACATTTTGCCATAGCTCGCTTCGTTTCCGAGATATTTGCAGATTTATCTCAAGGGAAGGGGCCTGACGGACATATTTCGAGATATTTCTTCTTCTTGTTGTTCTTCTTCTGCACAGCTAAGCTGGAAGTGGCATTTGCGGCTGGCACTAGTGCAGAGTTATCTCAAAGAAAGGGGCCACGGTGTTTCTGTATCTCTATTATGTTGGTGCGGCTTCGGAACTTTTAAATATCTCGATATATCTCGAAAACTACGCTTCTGATCAAAAAATATCAGAGAACGTAAATTGTAGGAAACATAATTCTCTCCAAAAAACGTCTCTTAAGATTTTGCCATAGCTCGCTTCGTTTCCGAGATATTTGCAGATTTATCTCAAGGGAAGGGGCCTGACGGACATATTTCGAGATATTTCTTCTTCTTGTTGTTCTTCTTCTGCACAGCTAAGCTGGAAGTGGCATTTGCAGCTCGCAATAGTGCAGAGTTATCTCAAAGAAAGGGGCCACGGTGTTTCTGTATCTCTATTATGTTGGTGCGGCTTCGGAACTTTTAAATATCTTGATATATCTCGAGAACTACGCATCTGATCAAAAAATATCGTAGAACATAAAAAGTAGGAAACTTAATTCTCTACAAATAAGGTCTCTTAACATTTTGCCATAGCTCGCTTCGTTTCCGAGATATTTGCAGATTTATCTCGAGGGAAGGGGCCTGACGGACATATTTCGAGATATTTCTTCTTCTTGTTGTTCTTCTTCTGCACAGCTAAGCTGGAAGCGGCATTTGCGGCTCGCACTAGTGCAGAGTTATATCAAAGAGAGGGGCCACGGTGTTTCTGTATCTCTATTATGTTGGTGCGGCTTCGGATCTTTTAAATATCTCGATATATCTCGAAAACTACGCATCTGATCAAAAAATATCATAGAACATAAATTGTAGGAAACATAATTCTCTACAAAAAAGGTCTCTTAACATTTTGCCATAGCTCGCTTCGTTTCCGAGATATTTGCAGATATATCTCAAGGGAAGGGGCCTGACGGACATATTTCGAGATATTTCTTCTTCTTGTTGTTCTTCTTCTGCACAGCTAAGCTGGAAGTGGCATTTGCAGCTCGCAATAGTGCAGAGTTATCTCAAAGAAAGGGGCCACGGTGTTTCTGTATCTCTATTATGTTGGTGCGGCTTCGGAACTTTTAAATATCTTGATATATCTCGAGAACTACGCGTCTGATCAAAAAATATCATAGAACATAAAAAGTGGGAAACTTAATTCTCTACAAAAAGGGTCTCTTAACATTTTGCCATAGCTCGCTTCGTTTCCGAGATATTTGCAGATTTATCTCAAGGGAAGGGGCCTGACGGACATATTTCGAGATATTTCTTCTTCTTGTTGTTCTTCTTCTGCACAGCTAAGCTGGAAGTGGCATTTGCGGCTCGCACTAGTGCAGAGTTATCTCAAAGAAAGGGGCCACGGTGTTTCTGTATCTCTATTATGTTGGTGCGGCTTCGGAACTTTTAAATATCTCGATATATCTCGAAAACTACGCTTCTGATCAAAAAATATGAGAGAACGTAAATTGTAGGAAACATAATTCTCTCCAAAAAACGTCTCTTAAGATTTTGCCATAGCTCGCTTCGTTTCCGAGATATTTGCAGATTTATCTCAAGGGAAGGGGCCTGACGGACATATCTCGAGATATTTCTTCTTCTTGTTGTTCTTCTTCTGCACAGCTAAGCTGGAAGTGGCATTTGCAGCTCGCAATAGTGCAGAGTTATCTCAAAGAAAGGGGCCACGGTGTTTCTGTATCTCTATTATGTTGGTGCGGCTTCGGAACTTTTAAATATCTTGATATATCTCGAGAACTACGCATCTGATCAAAAAATATCGTAGAACATAAAAAGTAGGAAACTTAATTCTCTACAAATAAGGTCTCTTAACATTTTGCCATCGCTCGCTTGGTTTCCGAGATATTTGCAGATTTATCTCAAGGGAAGGGGCCTGAGGGACATATTTCGAGATATTTCTTCTTCTTGTTGTTCTTCTTCTGCACAGCTAAGCTGGAAGTGGCATTTGCAGCTCGCAATAGTGCAGAGTTACCTCAAAGAAAGGGGCCACGGTGTTTCTGTATCTCTATTATGTTGGTGCGGCTTCGGAACTTTTAAATATCTTGATATATCTCGAGAACTACGCATCTGTTCAAAAAATATCATAGAACATAAAAAGTAGGAATCCTAATTTTCTACAAAAAAGGTCTCTTAACATTTTGCCGTAGCTCGCTTCGTTTCCGAGATATTTGCAGATTTATCTCAAGGGAAGGGGCCTGACGGACATATTTCGAGATATTTCTTCTTCTTGTTGTTCTTCTTCTGCACAGCTAAGCTGGAAGTGGCATTTGCAGGTCGCAATAGTGCAGAGTTATCTCAAAGAAAGGGGCCACGGTGTTTCTGTATCTCTATTATGTTGGTGCGGCTTCGGAACTTTTAAATATCTCGATATATCTCGAAAACTACGCTTCTGATCAAAAAATATCAGAGAACGTAAATTGTAGGGAACATAATTCTCTACAAAAAAGGTCTCTTAACATTTTGCCATAGCTCGCTTCGTTTCCGAGATATTTGCAGATTTATCTCAAGGGAAGGGGCCTGACGGACATATTTCGAGATATTTCTTCTTCTTGTTGTTCTTCTTCTGCACAGCTAAGCTGGAAGTGGCATTTGCAGCTCGCAATAGTGCAGAGTTATCTCAAAGAAAGGGGCCACGGTGTTTCTGTATCTCTATTATGTTGGTGCTGCTTCGGAACTTTTAAATATCTCGATATATCTCGAAAACTACGCTTCTGATCAAAAAATATCAGAGAACGTAAATTGTAGGAAACATAATTCTCTACAAAAAAGGTCTCTTAACATTTTGCCATAGCTCGCTTCGTTTCCGAGATATTTGCAGATTTATCTCAAGGGAAGGGGCCTGACGGACATATTTCGAGATATTTCTTCTTCTTGTTGTTCTTCTTCTTCACAGCTAAGCTGGAAGTGGCATTTGCAGCTCGCAATAGTGCAGAGTTATCTCAAAGAAAGGGGCCACGGTGTTTCTGTATCTCTATTATGTTGGTGCGGCTTCGGAACTTTTAAATATCTTGATATATCTCGAGAACTACGCATCTGATCAAAAAATACCATAGAACATAAAAAGTAGGAAACTTAATTCTCTACAAATAAGGTCTCTTAACATTTTGCCATAGCTCGCTTCGTTTCCGAGATATTTGCAGATTTATCTCGAGGGAAGGGGCCTGACGGACATATTTCGAGATATTTCTTCTTCTTGTTGTTCTTCTTCTGCACGGCTAAGCTGGAAGCGGCATTTGCGGCTCGCACTAGTGCAGAGTTATATCAAAGAAAGGGGCCACGGTGTTTCTGTATCTCTATTATGTTGGTGCGGCTTCGGATCTTTTAAATATCTCGATATATCTCGAAAACTACGCATCTGATCAAAAATTATCATAGAACATAAATTGTAGGAAACATAATTCTCTACAAAAAAGGTCTCTTAACATTTTGCCATAGCTGGCTTCGTTTCCGAGATATTTGCAGATATATCTCAAGGGAAGGGGCCTGACGGACATATTTCGAGATATTTCTTCTTCTTGTTGTTCTTCTTCTGCACAGCTAAGCTGGAAGTGGCATTTGCAGCTCGCAATAGTGCAGAGTTATCTCAAAGAAAGGGGCCACGGTGTTTCTGTATCTCTATTATGTTGGTGCGGCTTCGGAACTTTTAAATATCTTGATATATCTCGAGAACTACGCGTCTGATCAAAAAATATCATAGAACATAAAAAGTGGGAAACTTAATTCTCTACAAAAAGGGTCTCTTAACATTTTGCCATAGCTCGCTTCGTTTCCGAGATATTTGCAGATTTATCTCAAGGGAAGGGGCCTGACGGACATATTTCGAGATATTTCTTCTTCCTGTTGTTCTTCTTCTGCACAGCTAAGCTGGAAGTGGCATTTGCGGCTCGCACTAGTGCAGAGTTATCTCAAAGAAAGGGGCCACGGTGTTTCTGTATCTCTATTATGTTGGTGCGGCTTCGGAACTTTTAAATATCTCGATATATCTCGAAAACTACGCTTCTGATCAAAAAATATCAGAGAGCGTAAATTGTAGGAAACATAATTCTCTCCAAAAAACGTCTCTTAAGATTTTGCCATAGCTCGCTTCGTTTCCGAGATTTTTGCAGATTTATCTCAAGGGAAGGGGCCTGACGGACATATTTCGAGATATTTCTTCTTCTTGTTGTTCTTCTTCTGCACAGCTAAGCTGGAAGTGGCATTTGCAGCTCGCAATAGTGCAGAGTTATCTCAAAGAAAGGGGCCACGGTGTTTCTGCATCTCTATTATGTTGGTGCGGCTTCGGAACTTTTAAATATCTTGATATATCTCGAGAACTACGCATCTGATCAAAAAATATCGTAGAACATAAAAAGTAGGAAACTTAATTCTCTACAAAAAAGGTCTCTTAACATTTTGCCATAGCTCGCTTCGTTTCCGAGATATTTGCAGATATATCTCAAGGGAAGGGGCCTGACGGACATATTTCGAGATATTTCTTCTTCTTGTTGTTCTTCTTCTGCACAGCTAAGCTGGAAGTGGCATTTGCAGCTCGCAATAGTGCAGAGTTATCTCAAAGAAAGGGGCCACGGTGTTTCTGTATCTCTATTATGTTGGTGCGGCTTCGGAACTTTTAAATATCTTGATATATCTCGAGAACTACGCGTCTGATCAAAAAATATCATAGAACATAAAAAGTGGGAAACTTAATTCTCTACAAAAAGGGTCTCTTAACATTTTGCCATAGCTCGCTTCGTTTCCGAGATATTTGCAGATTTATCTCAAGGGAAGGGGCCTGACGGACATATTTCGAGATATTTCTTCTTCCTGTTGTTCTTCTTCTGCACAGCTAAGCTGGAAGTGGCATTTGCGGCTCGCACTAGTGCAGAGTTATCTCAAAGAAAGGGGCCACGGTGTTTCTGTATCTCTATTATGTTGGTGCGGCTTCGGAACTTTTAAATATCTCGATATATCTCGAAAACTACGCTTCTGATCAAAAAATATCAGAGAGCGTAAATTGTAGGAAACATAATTCTCTCCAAAAAACGTCTCTTAAGATTTTGCCATAGCTCGCTTCGTTTCCGAGATTTTTGCAGATTTATCTCAAGGGAAGGGGCCTGACGGACATATTTCGAGATATTTCTTCTTCTTGTTGTTCTTCTTCTGCACAGCTAAGCTGGAAGTGGCATTTGCAGCTCGCAATAGTGCAGAGTTATCTCAAAGAAAGGGGCCACGGTGTTTCTGCATCTCTATTATGTTGGTGCGGCTTCGGAACTTTTAAATATCTTGATATATCTCGAGAACTACGCATCTGATCAAAAAATATCGTAGAACATAAAAAGTAGGAAACTTAATTCTCTACAAAAAAGGTCTCTTAACATTTTGCCATAGCTCGCTTCGTTTCCGAGATATTTGCAGATATATCTCAAGGGAAGGGGCCTGACGGACATATTTCGAGATATTTCTTCTTCTTGTTGTTCTTCTTCTGCACAGCTAAGCTGGAAGTGGCATTTGCAGCTCGCAATAGTGCAGAGTTATCTCAAAGAAAGGGGCCACGGTGTTTCTGTATCTCTATTATGTTGGTGCGGCTTCGGAACTTTTAAATATCTTGATATATCTCGAGAACTACGCGTCTGATCAAAAAATATCATAGAACATAAAAAGTGGGAAACTTAATTCTCTACAAAAAGGGTCTCTTAACATTTTGCCATAGCTCGCTTCGTTTCCGAGATATTTGCAGATTTATCTCAAGGGAAGGGGCCTGACGGACATATTTCGAGATATTTCTTCTTCTTGTTGTTCTTCTTCTGCACAGCTAAGCTGGAAGTGGCATTTGCGGCTCGCACTAGTGCAGAGTTATCTCAAAGAAAGGGGCCACGGTGTTTCTGTATCTCTATTATGTTGGTGCGGCTTCGGAACTTTTAAATATCTCGATATATCTCGAAAACTACGCTTCTGATCAAAAAATATCAGAGAACGTAAATTGTAGGAAACATAATTCTCTCCAAAAAACGTCTCTTAAGATTTTGCCATAGCTCGCTTCGTTTCCGAGATATTTGCAGATTTATCTCAAGGGAAGGGGCCTGACGGACATATTTCGAGATATTTCTTCTTCTTGTTGTTCTTCTTCTGCACAGCTAAGCTGGAAGTGGCATTTGCAGCTCGCAATAGTGCAGAGTTATCTCAAAGAAAGGGGCCACGGTGTTTCTGTATCTCTATTATGTTGGTGCGGCTTCGGAACTTTTAAATATCTTGATATATCTCGAGAACTACGCATCTGATCAAAAAATATCGTAGAACATAAAAAGTAGGAAACTTAATTCTCTACAAATAAGGTCTCTTAACATTTTGCCATAGCTCGCTTGGTTTCCGAGATATTTGCAGATTTATCTCAAGGGAAGGGGCCTGAGGGACATATTTCGAGATATTCCTTCTTCTTGTTGTTCTTCTTCTGCACAGCTAAGCTGGAAGTGGCATTTGCAGCTCGCAATAGTGCAGAGTTACCTCAAAGAAAGGGGCCACGGTGTTTCTGTATCTCTATTATGTTGGTGCCGCTTCGGAACTTTTAAATATCTTGATATATCTCGAGAACTACGCATCTGATCAAAAAATATCATAGAACATAAAAAGTAGGAAACTTAATTCTCTACAAAAAAGGTCTCTTAACATTTTGCCATAGCTCGCTTCGTTTCCGAGATATTTGCAGATTTATCTCAAGGGAAGGGGCCTGACGGACATATTTCGAGATATTTCTTCTTCTTGTTGTTCTTCTTCTGCACAGCTAAGCTGGAAGTGCCATTTGCAGCGCGCAATAGTGCAGAGTTATCTCAAAGAAAGGGGCCACGGTGTTTCTGTATCTCTATTATGTTGGTGCGGCTTCGGAACTTTTAAATATCTTGATATATCTCGAGAACTACGCATCTGTTCAAAAAATATCATAGAACATAAAAAGTAGGAATCCTAATTTTCTACAAAAAAGGTCTCTTAACATTTTGCGGTAGCTCGCTTCGTTTCCGAGATATTTGCAGATTTATCTCAAGGGAAGGGGCCTGACGGACATATTTCGAGATATTTCTTCTTCTTGTTGTTCTTCTTCTGCACAGCTAAGCTGGAAGTGGCATTTGCGGCTCGCACTAGTGCAGAGTTATCTCAAAGAAAGGGGCCACGGTGTTTCTGTATCTCTATTATGTTGGTGCGGCTTCGGAACTTTTAAATATCTCGATATATCTCGAAAACTACGCTTCTGATCAAAAAATATCAGAGAACGTAAATTGTAGGAAACATAATTCTCTACAAAAAAGGTCTCTTAACATTTTGCCATAGCTCGCTTCGTTTCCGAGATATTTGCAGATTTATCTCAAGGGAAGGGGCCTGACGGACATATTTCGAGATATTTCTTCTTCTTGTTGTTCTTCTTCTGCACAGCTAAGCTGGAAGCGGCATTTGCGGCTCGCACTAGTGCAGAGTTATATCAAAGAAAGGGGCCACGGTGTTTCTGTATCTCTATTATGTTGGTGCGGCTTCGGATCTTTTAAATATCTCGATATATCTCGAAAACTACGCATCTGATCAAAAAATATCATAGAACATAAATTGTAGGAAACATAATTCTCTACAAAAAAGGTCTCTTAACATTTTGCCATAGCTCGCTTCGTTTCCGAGATATTTGCAGATATATCTCAAGGGAAGGGGCCTGACGGACATATTTCGAGATATTTCTTCTTCTTGTTGTTCTTCTTCTGCACAGCTAAGCTGGAAGTGGCATTTGCAGCTCGCAATAGTGCAGAGTTATCTCAAAGAAAGGGGCCACGGTGTTTCTGTATCTCTATTATGTTGGTGCGGCTTCGGAACTTTTAAATATCTTGATATATCTCGAGAACTACGCGTCTGATCAAAAAATATCATAGAACATAAAAAGTGGGAAACTTAATTCTCTACAAAAAGGGTCTCTTAACATTTTGCCATAGCTCGCTTCGTTTCCGAGATATTTGCAGATTTATCTCAAGGGAAGGGGCCTGACGGACATATTTCGAGATATTTCTTCTTCTTGTTGTTCTTCTTCTGCACAGCTAAGCTGGAAGTGGCATTTGCGGCTCGCACTAGTGCAGAGTTATCTCAAAGAAAGGGGCCACGGTGTTTCTGTATCTCTATTATGTTGGTGCGGCTTCGGAACTTTTAAATATCTCGATATATCTCGAAAACTACGCTTCTGATCAAAAAATATCAGAGAACGTAAATTGTAGGAAACATAATTCTCTCCAAAAAACGTCTCTTAAGATTTTGCCATAGCTCGCTTCGTTTCCGAGATATTTGCAGATTTATCTCAAGGGAAGGGGCCTGACGGACATATTTCGAGATATTTCTTCTTCTTGTTGTTCTTCTTCTGCACAGCTAAGCTGGAAGTGGCATTTGCAGCTCGCAATAGTGCAGAGTTATCTCAAAGAAAGGGGCCACGGTGTTTCTGTATCTCTATTATGTTGGTGCGGCTTCGGAACTTTTAAATATCTTGATATATCTCGAGAACTACGCATCTGATCAAAAAATATCGTAGAACATAAAAAGTAGGAAACTTAATTCTCTACAAATAAGGTCTCTTAACATTTTGCCATAGCTCGCTTGGTTTCCGAGATATTTGCAGATTTATCTCAAGGGAAGGGGCCTGAGGGACACATTTCGAGATATTCCTTCTTCTTGTTGTTCTTCTTCTGCACAGCTAAGCTGGAAGTGGCATTTGCAGCTCGCAATAGTGCAGAGTTACCTCAAAGAAAGGGGCCACGGTGTTTCTGTATCTCTATTATGTTGGTGCCGCTTCGGAACTTTTAAATATCTTGATATATCTCGAGAACTACGCATCTGATCAAAAAATATCATAGAACATAAAAAGTAGGAAACTTAATTCTCTACAAAAAAGGTCTCTTAACATTTTGCCATAGCTCGCTTCGTTTCCGAGATATTTGCAGATTTATCTCAAGGGAAGGGGCCTGACGGACATATTTCGAGATATTTCTTCTTCTTGTTGTTCTTCTTCTGCACAGCTAAGCTGGAAGTGCCATTTGCAGCGCGCAATAGTGCAGAGTTATCTCAAAGAAAGGGGCCACGGTGTTTCTGTATCTCTATTATGTTGGTGCGGCTTCGGAACTTTTAAATATCTTGATATATCTCGAGAACTACGCATCTGTTCAAAAAATATCATAGAACATAAAAAGTGGTAAACTTAATTCTCTACAAAAAGGGTCTCTTAACATTTTGCCATAGCTCGCTTCGTTTCCGAGATATTTGCAGATTTATCTCAAGGGAAGGGGCCTGACGGACATATTTCGAGATATTTCTTCTTCTTGTTGTTCTTCTTCTGCACAGCTAAGCTGGAAGTGGCATTTGCGGCTCGCACTAGTGCAGAGTTATCTCAAAGAAAGGGGCCACGGTGTTTCTGTATCTCTATTATGTTGGTGCGGCTTCGGAACTTTTAAATATCTCGATATATCTCGAAAACTACGCTTCTGATCAAAAAATATCAGAGAACGTAAATTGTAGGAAACATAATTCTCTCCAAAAAAGGTCTCTTAAGATTTTGCCATAGCTCGCTTCGTTTCCGAGATATTTGCAGATTTATCTCAAGGGAAGGGGCCTGAGGGACATATTTCGAGATATTTCTTCTTCTTGTTGTTCTCCTTCTGCACAGCTAAGCTGGAAGTGGCATTTGCAGCTCGCAATAGTGCAGAGTTACCTCAAAGAAAGGGGCCACGGTGTTTCTGTATCTCTATTATGTTGGTGCGGCTTCGGAACTTTTAAATATCTTGATATATCTCGAGAACTACGCATCTGATCAAAAAATATCGTAGAACATAAAAAGTAGGAAACTTAATTCTCTACAAATAAGGTCTCTTAACATTTTGCCATAGCTCGCTTGGTTTCCGAGATATTTGCAGATTTATCTCAAGGGAAGGGGCCTGAGGGACATATTTCGAGATATTCCTTCTTCTTGTTGTTCTTCTTCTGCACAGCTAAGCTGGAAGTGGCATTTGCAGCTCGCAATAGTGCAGAGTTACCTCAAAGAAAGGGGCCACGGTGTTTCTGTATCTCTATTATGTTGGTGCCGCTTCGGAACTTTTAAATATCTTGATATATCTCGAGAACTACGCATCTGATCAAAAAATATCATAGAACATAAAAAGTAGGAAACTTAATTCTCTACAAAAAAGGTCTCTTAACATTTTGCCATAGCTCGCTTCGTTTCCGAGATATTTGCAGATTTATCTCAAGGGAAGGGGCCTGACGGACATATTTCGAGATATTTCTTCTTCTTGTTGTTCTTCTTCTGCACAGCTAAGCTGGAAGTGCCATTTGCAGCGCGCAATAGTGCAGAGTTATCTCAAAGAAAGGGGCCACGGTGTTTCTGTATCTCTATTATGTTGGTGCGGCTTCGGAACTTTTAAATATCTTGATATATCTCGAGAACTACGCATCTGTTCAAAAAATATCATAGAACATAAAAAGTGGTAAACTTAATTCTCTACAAAAAGGGTCTCTTAACATTTTGCCATAGCTCGCTTCGTTTCCGAGATATTTGCAGATTTATCTCAAGGGAAGGGGCCTGACGGACATATTTCGAGATATTTCTTCTTCTTGTTGTTCTTCTTCTGCACAGCTAAGCTGGAAGTGGCATTTGCGGCTCGCACTAGTGCAGAGTTATCTCAAAGAAAGGGGCCACGGTGTTTCTGTATCTCTATTATGTTGGTGCGGCTTCGGAACTTTTAAATATCTCGATATATCTCGAAAACTACGCTTCTGATCAAAAAATATCAGAGAACGTAAATTGTAGGAAACATAATTCTCTCCAAAAAAGGTCTCTTAAGATTTTGCCATAGCTCGCTTCGTTTCCGAGATATTTGCAGATTTATCTCAAGGGAAGGGGCCTGAGGGACATATTTCGAGATATTTCTTCTTCTTGTTGTTCTCCTTCTGCACAGCTAAGCTGGAAGTGGCATTTGCAGCTCGCAATAGTGCAGAGTTACCTCAAAGAAAGGGGCCACGGTGTTTCTGTATCTCTATTATGTTGGTGCCGCTTCGGAACTTTTAAATATCTTGATATATCTCGAGAACTACGCATCTGATCAAAAAATATCATAGAACATAAAAAGTAGGAAACTTAATTCTCTACAAAAAAGGTCTCTTAACATTTTGCCATAGCTCGCTTCGTTTCCGAGATATTTGCAGATTTATCTCAAGGGAAGGGGCCTGACGGACATATTTCGAGATATTTCTTCTTCTTGTTGTTCTTCTTCTGCACAGCTAAGCTGGAAGTGCCATTTGCAGCGCGCAATAGTGCAGAGTTATCTCAAAGAAAGGGGCCACGGTGTTTCTGTATCTCTATTATGTTGGTGCGGCTTCGGAACTTTTAAATATCTTGATATATCTCGAGAACTACGCATCTGTTCAAAAAATATCATAGAACATAAAAAGTAGGAATCCTAATTTTCTACAAAAAAGGTCTCTTAACATTTTGCGGTAGCTCGCTTCGTTTCCGAGATATTTGCAGATTTATCTCAAGGGAAGGGGCCTGACGGACATATTTCGAGATATTTCTTCTTCTTGTTGTTCTTCTTCTGCACAGCTAAGCTGGAAGTGGCATTTGCGGCTCGCACTAGTGCAGAGTTATCTCAAAGAAAGGGGCCACGGTGTTTCTGTATCTCTATTATGTTGGTGCGGCTTCGGAACTTTTAAATATCTTGATATATCTCGAGAACTACGCATCCGATCAAAAAATATCATAGAACATAAAAAGTAGGAAACTTAATTCTCTACAAAAAAGGTCTCTTAACATTTTGCCATAGCTCGCTTCGTTTCCGAGATATTTGCAGATTTATCTCGAGGGAAGGGGCCTGACGGACATATTTCGAGATATTTCTTCTTCTTGTTGTTCTTCTTCTGCACAGCTAAGCTGGAAGCGGCATTTGCGGCTCGCACTAGTGCAGAGTTATATCAAAGAAAGGGGCCACGGTGTTTCTGTATCTCTATTATGTTGGTGCGGCTTCGGATCTTTTAAATATCTCGATATATCTCGAAAACTACGCATCTGATCAAAAAATATCATAGAACATAAATTGTAGGAAACATAATTCTCTACAAAAAAGGTCTGTTAACATTTTGCCATAGCTCGCTTCGTTTCCGAGATATTTGCAGATTTATCTCAAGGCAAGGGGCCTGACGGACATATTTCGAGATATTTCTTCTTCTTGTTGCTCTTCTTCTGCACAGCTAAGCTGGAAGTGGCATTTGCAGGTCGCAATAGTGCAGAGTTATCTCAAAGAAAGGGGCCACGGTGTTTCTGTATCTCTATTATGTTGGTGCGGCTTCGGAACTTTTAAATATCTCGATATATCTCGAAAACTACGCTTCTGATCAAAAAATATCAGAGAACGTAAATTGTAGGAAACATAATTCTCTACAAAAAAGGTCTCTTAACATTTTGCCATAGCTCGCTTCGTTTCCGAGATATTTGCAGATTTATCTCAAGGGAAGGGGCCTGACGGACATATTTCGAGATATTTCTTCTTCTTGTTGTTCTTCTTCTGCACAGCTAAGCTGGAAGTGGCATTTGCAGCTCGCAATAGTGCAGAGTTATCTCAAAGAAAGGGGCCACGGTGTTTCTGTATCTCTATTATGTTGGTGCGGCTTCGGAACTTTTAAATATCTTGATATATCTCGAGAACTACGCATCTGTTCAAAAAATATCATACAACATAAAAAGTAGGAATCCTAATTTTCTACAAAAAAGGTCTCTTAACATTTTGCGGTAGCTCGCTTCGTTTCCGAGATATTTGCAGATTTATCTCAAGGGAAGGGGCCTGACGGACATATTTCGAGATATTTCTTCTTTTTTTGTTCTTCTTCTGCACAGCTAAGCTGGAAGTGGCATTTGCAGCTCGCAATAGTGCAGAGTTATCTCAAAGAAAGGGGCCACGGTGTTTCTGTATCTCTATTATGTTGGTGCGGCTTCGGAACTTTTAAATATCTTGATATATCTCGAGAACTACGCATCCGATCAAAAAATATCATAGAACATAAAAAGTAGGAAACTAAATTCTCTACAAAAAAGGTCTCTTAACATTTTGCCATAGCTCGCTTCGTTTCCGAGATATTTGCAGATTTATCTCGAGGGAAGGGGCCTGACGGACATATTTCGAGATATTTCTTCTTCTTGTTGTTCTTCTTCTGCACAGCTAAGCTGGAAGTGGCATTTGCAGCTCGCAATAGTGCAGAGTTATCTCAAAGAAAGGGGCCACGGTGTTTCTGTATCTCTATTATGTTGGTGCGGCTTCGGAACTTATAAATATCTTGATATATCTCGAGAACTACGCATCTGATCAAAAAATATCATAGAACATAAAAAGTGGGAAACTTAATTCTCTACAAAAAGGGTCTCTTAACATTTTGCCATAGCTCGCTTCGTTTCCGAGATATTTGCAGATTTATCTCAAGGGAAGGGGCCTGACGGACATATTTCGAGATATTTCTTCTTCTTGTTGTTCTTCTTCTGCACAGCTAAGCTGGAAGTGGCATTTGCGGCTCGCACTAGTGCAGAGTTAGCTCAAAGAAAGGGGCAACGGTGTTTCTGTATCTCTATTATGTTGGTGCGGCTTCGGAACTTTTAAATATCTTGATATATCTCGAGAACTACGCATCCGATCAAAAAATATCATGGAACATAAATTGTAGGAAACATAATTCTCTACAAAAAAGGTCGCTTAACATTTTGCCATAGCTCGCTTCGTTTCCGAGATATTTGCAGATATATCTCAAGGGAAGGGGCCTGACGGACATATTTCGAGATATTTCTTCTTCTTGTTGTTCTTCTTCTGCACAGCTAAGCTGGAAGTGGCATTTGCAGCTCGCAATAGTGCAGAGTTATCTCAAAGAAAGGGGCCACGGTGTTTCTGTATCTCTATTATGTTGGTGCGGCTTCGGAACTTTTAAATATCTTGATATATCTCGAGAACTACGCGTCTGATCAAAAAATATCATAGAACATAAAAAGTGGGAAACTTAATTCTCTACAAAAAGGGTCTCTTAACATTTTGCGATAGCTCGCTTCGTTTCCGAGATATTTGCAGATTTATCTCAAGGGAAGGGGCCTGACGGACATATTTCGAGATATTTCTTCTTCTTGTTGTTCTTCTTCTGCACAGCTAAGCTGGAAGTGGCATTTGCGGCTCGCACTAGTGCACAGTTATCTCAAAGAAAGGGGCCACGGTGTTTCTGTATCTCTATTATGTTGGTGCGGCTTCGGAACTTTTAAATATCTTGATATATCTCTAGAACTACGCATCTGATCAAAAAATATCATAGAAGATGAAAAGTAGGAAACTTAATTCTCTACAAAAAAGGTCTCTTAACATTTTCCCATAGCTGGCATCGTTTCCGAGATATTTGCAGATTTATCTCAAGGGAAGGGGCCTGACGGACATATTCCGAGATATTTCTTCTTCTTGTTGTTCCTCTTCTGCACAGCTAAGCTGGAAGTGGCATTTGCAGCTCGCAATAGTGCAGAGTTATCTCAAAGAAAGGGGCCACGGTGTTTCTGTATCTCTATTATGTTGGTGCGGCTTCGGAACTTTTAAATATCTTGATATATCTCGAGAACTACGCATCTGATCAAAAAATATCATAGAACATAAAAAGCAGGAAACTTAATTCTCTACAAAAAAGGTCTCTTAACATTTTGCCATAGCTCGCTTCGTTTCCGAGATATTTGCAGATTTATCTCGAGGGAAGGGGCCTGATGGACATATTTCGAGATATTTCTTCTTCTTGTTGTTCTTCTTCTGCACAGCTAAGCTGGAAGCGGCATTTGCGGCTCGCACTAGTGCAGAGTTATATCAAAGAAAGGGGCCACGGTGTTTCTGTATCTCTATTATGTTGGTGCGGCTTCGGAACTTATAAATATCTTGATATATCTCTAGAACTACGCATCTGATCAAAAAATATCATAGAAGATAAAAAGTAGGAAACTTAATTCTCTACAAAAAAGGTCTCTTAACATTTTCCCATAGCTGGCATCGTTTCCGAGATATTTGCAGATTTATCTCAAAGGAAGGGGCCTGACGGACATATTCCGAGATATTTCTTCTTCTTGTTGTTCTTCTTCTGCACAGCTAAGCTGGAAGTGGCATTTGCAGCTCGCAATAGTGCAGAGTTATCTCAAAGAAAGGGGCCACGGTGTTTCTGTATCTCTATTATGTTGGTGCGGCTTCGGAACTTTTAAATATCTTGATATATCTCGAGAACTACGCGTCTGATCAAAAAATATCATAGAACATAAAAAGTGGGAAACTTAATTCTCTACAAAAAGGGTCTCTTAACATTTTGCCATAGCTCGCTTCGTTTCCGAGATATTTGCAGATTTATCTCAAGGGAAGGGGCCTGACGGACATATTTCGAGATATTTCTTCTTCTTGTTGTTCTTCTTCTGCACAGCTAAGCTGGAAGCGGCATTTGCGGCTCGCACTAGTGCAGAGTTATATCAAAGAAAGGGGCCACGGTGTTTCTGTATCTCTATTATGTTGGTGCGGCTTCGGAACTTTTAAATATCTTGATATATCTCTAGAACTACGCGTCTGATCAAAAAATATCATAGAACATAAAAAGTGGGAAACTTAATTCTCTACAAAAAGGGTCTCTTAACATTTTGCCATAGCTCGCTTCGTTTCCGAGATATTTGCAGATTTATCTCAAGGGAAGGGGCCTGACGGACATATTTCGAGATATTTCTTCTTCTTGTTGTTCTTCTTCTGCACAGCTAAGCTGGAAGTGGCATTTGCGGCTCGCACTAGTGCAGAGTTATCTCAAAGAAAGGGGCCACGGTGTTTCTGTATCTCTATTATGTTGGTGCGGCTTCGGAACTTTTAAATATCTTGATATATCTCGAGAACTACGCATCCGATCAAAAAATATCATAGAACATAAAAAGTAGGAAACTTAATTCTCTACAAAAAAGGTCTCTTAACATTTTGCCATAGCTCGCTTCGTTTCCGAGATATTTGCAGATTTATCTCGAGGGAAGGGGCCTGACGGACATATTTCGAGATATTTCTTCTTCTTGTTGTTCTTCTTCTGCACAGCTAAGCTGGAAGCGGCATTTGCGGCTCGCACTAGTGCAGAGTTATATCAAAGAAAGGGGCCACGGTGTTTCTGTATCTCTATTATGTTGGTGCGGCTTCGGATCTTTTAAATATCTCGATATATCTCGAAAACTACGCATCTGATCAAAAATATCATAGAACATAAATTGTAGGAAACATAATTCTCTACAAAAAAGGTCGCTTAACATTTTGCCATAGCTCGCTTCGTTTCCGAGATATTTGCAGATATATCTCAAGGGAAGGGGCCTGACGGACATATTTCGAGATATTTCTTCTTCTTGTTGTTCTTCTTCTGCACAGCTAAGCTGGAAGTGGCATTTGCAGCTCGCAATAGTGCAGAGTTATCTCAAAGAAAGGGGCCACGGTGTTTTTGTATCTCTATTATGTTGGTGCGGCTTCGGAACTTTTAAATATCTTGATATATCTCGAGAACTACGCGTCTGATCAAAAAATATGATAGAACATAAAAAGTGGGAAACTTAATTCTCTACAAAAAGGGTCTCTTAACATTTTGCCATAGCTCGCTTCGTTTCCGAGATATTTGCAGATTTATCTCAAGGGAAGGGGCCTGACGGACATATTTCGAGATATTTCTTCTTCTTGTTGTTCTTCTTCTGCACAGCTAAGCTGGAAGTGGCATTTGCGGCTCGCACTAGTGCAGAGTTATCTCAAAGAAAGGGGCCACGGTGTTTCTGTATCTCTATTATGTTGGTGCGGCTTCGGAACTTTTAAATATCTTGATATATCTCTAGAACTACGCATCTGATCAAAAAATATCATAGAAGATAAAAAGTAGGAAACTTAATTCTCTACAAAAAAGGTCTCTTAACATTTTCCCATAGCTGGCATCGTTTCCGAGATATTTGCAGATTTATCTCAAGGGAAGGGGCCTGACGGACATATTCCGAGATATTTCTTCTTCTTGTTGTTCCTCTTCTGCACAGCTAAGCTGGAAGTGGCATTTGCAGCTCGCAATAGTGCAGAGTTATCTCAAAGAAAGGGGCCACGGTGTTTCTGTATCTCTATTATGTTGGTGCGGCTTCGGAACTTTTAAATATCTTGATATATCTCGAGAACTACGCATCTGATCAAAAAATATCATAGAACATAAAAAGTGGGAAACTTAATTCTCTACAAAAAGGGTCTCTTAACATTTTGCCATAGCTCGCTTCGTTTCCGAGATATTTGCAGATTTATCTCAAGGGAAGGGGCCTGACGGACATATTTCGAGATATTTCTTCTTCTTGTTGTTCTTCTTCTGCACAGCTAAGCTGGAAGTGGCATTTGCGGCTCGCACCAGTGCACAGTTATCTCAAAGAAAGGGGCCACGGTGTTTCTGTATCTCTATTATGTTGGTGCGGCTTCGGAACTTTTAAATATCTTGATATATCTCTAGAACTACGCATCTGATCAAAAAATATCATAGAAGATAAAAAGTAGGAAACTTAATTCTCTACAAAAAAGGTCTCTTAACATTTTCCCATAGCTGGCATCGTTTCCGAGATATTTGCAGATTTATCTCAAGGGAAGGGGCCTGACGGACATATTCCGAGATATTTCTTCTTCTTGTTGTTCCTCTTCTGCACAGCTAAGCTGGAAGTGGCATTTGCAGCTCGCAATAGAGCAGAGTTATCTCAAAGAAAGGGGCCACGGTGTTTCTGTATCTCTATTATGTTGGTGCGGCTTCGGAACTTTTAAATATCTTGATATATCTCGAGAACTACGCATCTGATCAAAAAATGTCATAGAACATGAAAAGTAGGAAACTTAATTCTCTACAAAAAAGGTCTCTTAACATTTTGCCATAGCTCGCTTCGTTTCCGAGATATTTGCAGATTTATCTCAAGGGAAGGGGCCTAACGGACATATTTCGAGATATTTCTTCTTCTTGTTGTTCTTCTTCTGCACAGCTAAACTGGAAGTGGCATTTCCAGCTCGCAATAGTGCAGAGTCATCTCAAAGAAAGGGGCCACGGTGTTTCTGTATCTCTATTATGTTGGTGCGGCTTCGGAACTTTTAAATATCTCGATATATCTCGAAAACTACGCTTCTGATCAAAAAATATCATAGAACATAAATTGTAGGAAACATAATTCTCGACAAAAAAGGTCTCTTAACATTTTGCCATAGCTCGCTTCGTTTCCGAGATATTTGCAGATATATCTCAACGGAAGGCGCCTGACGGACATATTTCGAGATATTTCTTCTTCTTGTTGTTCTTCTTCTGCACAGCTAAGCTGGAAGTGGCATTTACAGCTCGCAATAGTGCAGAGTTATCTCAAAGAAAGGGGCCACGGTGTTTCTGTATCTCTATTATGTTGGTGCGGCTTCGGAACTTTTAAATATCTTGATATATCTCGAGAACTACGCATCTGATCAAAAAATGTCATAGAACGTAAAAAGTAGGAAACTTAATTCTCTACAAAAAAGGTCTCTTAACATTTTGCCATAGCTCTCTTCGTTTCCGAGATATTTCCAGATTTATCTCAAGGGAAGGGGCCTGACGGACATATTTCGAGATATTTCTTCTTCTTGTTGTTCTTCTTCTGCACAGCTAAGCTGGAAGTGGCATTTGCAGCTCGCAATAGTGCAGAGTTATCTCAAAGAATGGGGCCACGGTGTTTCTGTATCTCTATTATGTTGGTGCGGCTTCGGAACTTTTAAATATCTTGATATATCTCGAGAACTGCGCATCTGATCAAAAAATATCCTAGAACATAAAAAGTAGGAAACTTAATTCTCTACAAAAAAGGTCTCTTAACATTTTGCCATAGCTCGCTTCGTTTCCGAGATATTTGCAGATTTATCTCAAGGGAAGGGGCCTGACGGACATATTTCGAGATATTTCTTCTTCTTGTTGTTCTTCTTCTGCACAGCTAAACTGGAAGTGGCATTTCCAGCTCACAATAGTGCAGAGTCATCTCAAAGAAAGGGGCCACGGTGTTTCTGTATCTCTATTATGTTGGTGCGGCTTCGGAACTTTTACATATCTCGATATATCTCGAAAACTACGCTTCTGATCAAAAAATATCATAGAACATAAATTGTAGGAAACATAATTCTCGACAAAAAAGGTCTCTTAACATTTTGCCATAGCTCGCTTCGTTTCCGAGATATTTGCAGATATATCTCAACGGAAGGGGCCTGACGGACATATTTCGAGATATTTCTTCTTCTTGTTGTTCTTCTTCTGCACAGCTAAGCTGGAAGTGGCATTTACAGCTCGCAATAGTGCAGAGTTATCTCAAAGAAAGGGGCCACGGTGTTTCTGTATCTCTATTATGTTGGTGCGGCTTCGGAACTTTTAAATATCTTGATATATCTCGAGAACTACGCATCTGATCAAAAAATGTCATAGAACGTAAAAAGTAGGAAACTTAATTCTCTACAAAAAAGGTCTCTTAACATTTTGCCATAGCTCTCTTCGTTTCCGAGATATTTCCAGATTTATCTCAAGGGAAGGGGCCTGACGGACATATTTCGAGATATTTCTTCTTCTTGTTGTTCTTCTTCTGCACAGCTAAGCTGGAAGTGGCATTTGCAGCTCGCAATAGTGCAGAGTTATCTCAAAGAAAGGGGCCACGGTGTTTCTGTATCTCTATTATGTTGGTGCGGCTTCGGAACTTTTAAATATCTTGATATATCTCGAGAACTGCGCATCTGATCAAAAAATATCCTAGAACATAAAAAGTAGGAAACTTAATTCTCTACAAAAAAGGTCTCTTAACATTTTGCCATAGCTCGCTTCGTTTCCGAGATATTTGCAGATTTATCTCAAGGGAAGGGGCCTGACGGACATATTTCGAGATATTTCTTCTTCTTGTTGTTCTTCTTCTGCACAGCTAAACTGGAAGTGGCATTTCCAGCTCGCAATAGTGCAGAGTCATCTCAAAGAAAGGGGCCACGGTGTTTCTGTATCTCTATTATGTTGGTGCGGCTTCGGAACTTTTAAATATCTCGATATATCTCGAAAACTACGCTCCTGATCAAAAAATATCATAGAACATAAATTGTAGGAAACATAATTCTCGACAAAAAAGGTCTCTTAACATTTTGCCATAGCTCGCTTCGTTTCCGAGATATTTGCAGATATATCTCAACGGAAGGGGCCTGACGGACATATTTCGAGATATTTCTTCTTCTTGTTGTTCTTCTTCTGCACAGCTAAACTGGAAGTGGCATTTCCAGCTCGCAATAGTGCAGAGTCATCTCAAAGAAAGGGGCCACGGTGTTTCTGTATCTCTATTATGTTGGTGCGGCTTCGGAACTTTTACATATCTCGATATATCTCGAAAACTACGCTTCTGATCAAAAAATATCATAGAACATAAATTGTAGGAAACATAATTCTCGACAAAAAAGGTCTCTTAACATTTTGCCATAGCTCGCTTCGTTTCCGAGATATTTGCAGATGTATCTCAACGGAAGGGGCCTGACGGACATATTTCGAGATATTTCTTCTTCTTGTTGTTCTTCTTCTGCACAGCTAAGCTGGAAGTGGCATTTACAGCTCGCAATAGTGCAGAGTTATCTCAAAGAAAGGGGCCACGGTGTTTCTGTATCTCTATTATGTTGGTGCGGCTTCGGAACTTTTAAATATCTTGATATATCTCGAGAACTACGCATCTGATCAAAAAATGTCATAGAACGTAAAAAGTAGGAAACTTAATTCTCTACAAAAAAGGTCTCTTAACATTTTGCCATAGCTCGCTTCGTTTCCGAGATATTTCCAGATTTATCTCAAGGGAAGGGGCCTGACGGACATATTTCGAGATATTTCTTCTTCTTGTTGTTCTTCTTCTGCGCAGCTAAACTGGAAGTGGCATTTCCAGCTCGCAATAGTGCAGAGTCATCTCAAAGAAAGGGGCCACGGTGTTTCTGTATCTCTATTATGTTGGTGCGGCTTCGGAACTTTTAAATATCTCGATATATCTCGAAAACTACGCTCCTGATCAAAAAATATCATAGAACATAAATTGTAGGAAACATAATTCTCGACAAAAAAGGTCTCTTAACATTTTGCCATAGCTCGCTTCGTTTCCGAGATATTTGCAGATATATCTCAACGGAAGGGGCCTGACGGACATATTTCGAGATATTTCTTCTTCTTGTTGTTCTTCTTCTGCACAGCTAAGCTGGAAGTGGCATTTACAGCTCGCAATAGTGCAGAGTTATCTCAAAGAAAGGGGCCACGGTGTTTCTGTATCTCTATTATGTTGGTGCGGCTTCGGAACTTTTAAATATCTTGATATATCTCGAGAACTACGCATCTGATCAAAAAATGTCATAGAACGTAAAAAGTAGGAAACTTAATTCTCTACAAAAAAGGTCTCTTAACATTTTGCCATAGCTCGCTTCGTTTCCGAGATATTTGCAGATTTATCTCTAGGGAAGGGGCCTGACGGACATATTTCGAGATATTTCTTCTTCTCGTTGTTCTTCTTCTGCACAGCTAAGCTGGAAGTGGCATTTGCGGCTCGCACTAGTGCAGAGTTAGCTCAAAGAAAGGGGCCACGGTGTTTCTGTATCTCTATTATGTTGGTGCGGCTTCGGAACTTTTAAATATCTTGGTATATCTCGAGAACTACGCATCTGATCAAAAAATATCATAGAACATAAAAAGTAGGAAACATAATTCTCTACAAAAAAGGTCTCTTAACATTTTGCCATAGCTCGCTTCGTTTCCGAGATATTTGCAGATATATCTCAAGGGCAGGGGCCTGACGGATATATTTCGAGATATTTCTTCTTCTTGTTGTTCTTCTTCTGCACAGCTAAGCTGGAAGTGGCATTTGCGGCTCGCACTAGTGCAGAGTTATCTCAAAGAAAGGGGCCACGGTGTTTCTGTATCTCTATTATTTTGGTGCGGCTTCGGAACCTTTAAATATCTCGATATATCTCGAAAACTACGCTTCTGATCAAAAAATATCATAGAACATAAATTGTAGGAAACATAATTCTCGACAAAAAAGGTCTCTTAACATTTTGCCATAGCTCGCTTCGTTTCCGAGATATTTGCAGATATATCTCAACGGAAGGGGCCTGACGGACATATTTCGAGATATTTCTTCTTCTTGTTGTTCTTCTTCTGCACAGCTAAGCTGGAAGTGGCATTTACAGCTCGCAATAGTGCAGAGTTATCTCAAAGAAAGGGGCCACGGTGTTTCTGTATCTCTATTATGTTGGTGCGGCTTCGGAACTTTTAAATATCTTGATATATCTCGAGAACTACGCATCTGATCAAAAAATGTCATAGAACGTAAAAAGTAGGAAACTTAATTCTCTACAAAAAAGGTCTCTTAACATTTTGCCATAGCTCTCTTCGTTTCCGAGATATTTCCAGATTTATCTCAAGGGAAGGGGCCTGACGGACATATTTCGAGATATTTCTTCTTCTTGTTGTTCTTCTTCTGCACAGCTAAGCTGGAAGTGGCATTTGCAGCTCGCAATAGTGCAGAGTTATCTCAAAGAAAGGGGCCACGGTGTTTCTGTATCTCTATTATGTTGGTGCGGCTTCGGAACTTTTAAATATCTTGATATATCTCGAGAACTGCGCATCTGATCAAAAAATATCCTAGAACATAAAAAGTAGGAAACTTAATTCTCTACAAAAAAGGTCTCTTAACATTTTGCCATAGCTCGCTTCGTTTCCGAGATATTTGCAGATTTATCTCAAGGGAAGGGGCCTGACGGACATATTTCGAGATATTTCTTCTTCTTGTTGTTCTTCTTCTGCACAGCTAAACTGGAAGTGGCATTTCCAGCTCGCAATAGTGCAGAGTCATCTCAAAGAAAGGGGCCACGGTGTTTCTGTATCTCTATTATGTTGGTGCGGCTTCGGAACTTTTACATATCTCGATATATCTCGAAAACTACGCTTCTGATCAAAAAATATCATAGAACATAAATTGTAGGAAACATAATTCTCGACAAAAAAGGTCTCTTAACATTTTGCCATAGCTCGCTTCGTTTCCGAGATATTTGCAGATATATCTCAACGGAAGGGGCCTGACGGACATATTTCGAGATATTTCTTCTTCTTGTTGTTCTTCTTCTGCACAGCTAAGCTGGAAGTGGCATTTACAGCTCGCAATAGTGCAGAGTTATCTCAAAGAAAGGGGCCACGGTGTTTCTGTATCTCTATTATGTTGGTGCGGCTTCGGAACTTTTAAATATCTTGATATATCTCGAGAACTACGCATCTGATCAAAAAATGTCATAGAACGTAAAAAGTAGGAAACTTAATTCTCTACAAAAAAGGTCTCTTAACATTTTGCCATAGCTCGCTTCGTTTCCGAGATATTTCCAGATTTATCTCAAGGGAAGGGGCCTGACGGACATATTTCGAGATATTTCTTCTTCTTGTTGTTCTTCTTCTGCGCAGCTAAACTGGAAGTGGCATTTCCAGCTCGCAATAGTGCAGAGTCATCTCAAAGAAAGGGGCCACGGTGTTTCTGTATCTCTATTATGTTGGTGCGGCTTCGGAACTTTTAAATATCTCGATATATCTCGAAAACTACGCTCCTGATCAAAAAATATCATAGAACATAAATTGTAGGAAACATAATTCTCGACAAAAAAGGTCTCTTAACATTTTGCCATAGCTCGCTTCGTTTCCGAGATATTTGCAGATATATCTCAACGGAAGGGGCCTGACGGACATATTTCGAGATATTTCTTCTTCTTGTTGTTCTTCTTCTGCACAGCTAAGCTGGAAGTGGCATTTACAGCTCGCAATAGTGCAGAGTTATCTCAAAGAAAGGGGCCACGGTGTTTCTGTATCTCTATTATGTTGGTGCGGCTTCGGAACTTTTAAATATCTTGATATATCTCGAGAACGACGCATCTGATCAAAAAATATCATAGAACATAGAAAGTAGGAAACCTAATTCTCTACAAAAAAGGTCTCTTAACATTTTGCCATAGCTCGCTTCGTTTCCGAGATATTTGCAGATATATCTCAAGGGCAGGGGCCTGACGGATATATTTCGAGATATTTCTTCTTCTTGTTGTTCTTCTTCTGCACAGCTAAGCTGGAAGTGGCATTTGCGGCTCGCACTAGTGCAGAGTTATCTCAAAGAAAGGGGCCACGGTGTTTCTGTATCTCTATTATTTTGGTGCGGCTTCGGAACCTTTAAATATCTCGATATATCTCGAAAACTACGCTTCTGATCAAAAAATATCATAGAACATAAATTGTAGGAAACATAATTCTGTACAAAAAAGGTCTCTAAACATTTTGCCATAGCTCGCTTCGTTTCCGAGATATTTGCAGATTTATCTCAAGGGAAGGGGCCTGACGGACATATTTCGAGATATTTCTTCTTCTCGTTGTTCTTCTTCTGCACAGCTAAGCTGTAAGTGGCATTTGCGGCTCGCGCTAGTGCAGAGTTATCTCAAAGAAAGGGGCCACGGTGTTTCTGTATCTCTATTATGTTGGTGCGGCTTCGGAACTTTTAAATATCTTGATATATCTCGAGAACTACGCATCTGATCAAAAAATATCATAGAACATAAAAAGTAGGAAACTTAATTCTCTACAAAAAAGGTCTCTTAACATTTTGCCATAGCTCGCTTCGTTTCCGAGATATTTGCAGATTTATCTCAAGGGAAGGGGCCTGACGGACATATTTCGAGATACTTCTTCTTCTTGTTATTCTTCTTCTGCACAGCTAAGCTGGAAGTGGCATTTGCAGCTCGCAATAGTGCAGAGTTATCTCAAAGAAAGGGGCCACGGTGTTTCTGTATCTCTATTATGTTGGTGCGGCTTCGGAACTTTTAGATATCTTAATATATCTCGAGAACTACGCATCTGATCAAAAAATATCATAGAACATAAAAAGGAGGAAACTTAATTCTCTACAAAAAAGGTCTCTTAGCATTTTGCCATAGCTCGCTTCGTTTCCGAGATATTTGCAGATTTATCTCAAGGGAAGGGGCCTCACGGACATATTTCGAGATATTTCTTCTTCTTGTTGTTCTTCTTCTGCACAGCTAAGCTGGTAGTGGCATTTGCAGCTCGCAATAGTGCAGAGATATCTCAAAGAAAGGGGCCACGGTGTTTCTGTATCTCTATTATGTTGGTGCGGCTTCGGAACTTTTAAATATCTTGATATATCTCGAAAACTACGCTTCTGATCAAAAAATATCATAGAACATAAATTGTAGGAAACATAATTCTCTACAAAAAAGGTCTCTTAACATTTTGCCATAGCTCTCTTCGTTTCCGAGATATTTGCAGATTTATCTCAAGGGAAAGGGCCTGACGGACATATTTCGAGATATTTCTTCTTCTTGTTGTTCTTCTTCTGCACAGCTAAGCTGGAAGTGGCATTTACAGCTCGCAATACTGCAGAGTTATCTCAAAGAAAGGGGCCACGGTGTTTCTGTATCCCTATTATGTTGGTGCGGCTTCGGAACTTTTAAATATCTCGATATATCTCGAAAACTACGCTTCTGATCAAAAAATATCATAGAACATAAATTGTAGGAAACATAATTCTCTACAAAAAACGTCTCTTAACATTTTGCCATAGCTCGCTTCGTTTCCGAGATATTTGCAGAACAGCTCAAAGGAACTGGCCTGACGGACATATTTCGAGATATTTCTTCTTCTTGTTGTTCTTCCTCTGCACAGCTAAGCTGGAAGTGGCATTTGCAGCTCGCAATAGTGCAGAGTTATCTCAAAGAAAGGGGCCACGGTGTTTCTGTATCTCTATTATGTTGGTGCGGCTTTGGAACTTTTAAATATCTCGATATATCTCGAAAACTACGCTTCTGATCAAAAAATATCATAGAACATAAATTGTAGGAAACATAATTCTCTACAAAAAAGGTCTCTTAACATTTTGCCATAGCTCGCTTCGTTTCCGAGATATTTGCAGATTCAGCTCAAAGGAACTGGCCTGACGGACATATTTCGAGATATTTCTTCTTCTCGTTGTTCTTCTTCTGCACAGCTAAGCTGGAAGTGGCATTTGCGGCTCGCACTAGTGCAGAGTTAGCTCAAAGAAAGGGGCCACGGTGTTTCTGTATCTCTATTATGTTGGTGCGGCTTCGGAACTTTTAAATATCTTGGTATATCTCGAGAACTACGCATCTGATCAAAAAATATCATAGAACATAAAAAGTAGGAAACATAATTCTCTACAAAAAAGGTCTCTTAACATGTTGCCATAGCTCGCTTCGTTTCCGAGATATTTGCAGATATATCTCAAGGGCAGGGGCCTGACGGACATATTTCGAGATATTTCTTCTTCTTGTTGTTCTTCTTCTGCACAGCTAAGCTGTAAGTGGCATTTGCGGCTCGCGCTAGTGCAGAGTTATCTCAAAGAAAGGGGCCACGGTGTTTCTGTATCTCTATTATGTTGGTGCGGCTTCGGAACTTTTAAATATCTTGATATATCTCGAGAACTACGCATCTGATCAAAAAATATCATAGAACATAAAAAGTAGGAAACTTAATTCTCTACAAAAAAGATCTCTTAACATTTTGCCATAGCTCGCTTCGTTTCCGAGATATTTGCAGATTTATCTCAAGGGAAGGGGCCTGACGGACATATTTCGAGATATTTCTTCTTCTCGTTGTTCTTCTTCTGCACAGCTAAGCTGTAAGTGGCATTTGCGGCTCGCGCTAGTGCAGAGTTATCTCAAAGAAAGGGGCCACGGTGTTTCTGTATCTCTATTATGTTGGTGCGGCTTCGGAACTTTTAAATATCTTGATATATCTCGAGAACTACGCATCTGATCAAAAAATATCATAGAACATAAAAAGTAGGAAACTTAATTCTCTACAAAAAAGATCTCTTAACATTTTGCCATAGCTCGCTTCGTTTCCGAGATATTTGCAGATTTATCTCAAGGGAAGGGGCCTGACGGACATATTTCGAGATACTTCTTCTTCTTGTTGTTCTTCTTCTGCACAGCTAAGCTGGAAGTGGCATTTGCAGCTCGCAATAGTGCAGAGTTATCTCAAAGAAAGGGGCCACGGTGTTTCTGTATCTCTATTATGTTGGTGCGGCTTCGGAACTTTTAGATATCTTAATATATCTCGAGAACTACGCATCTGATCAAAAAATATCATAGAACATAAAAAGGAGGAAACTTAATTCTCTACAAAAAAGGTCTCTTAGGATTTTGCCATAGCTCGCTTCGTTTCCGAGATATTTGCAGATTTATCTCAAGGGAAGGGGCCTCACGGACATATTTCGAGATATTTCTTCTTCTTGTTGTTCTTCTTCTGCACAGCTAAGCTGGAAGTGGCATTTGAAGCTCGCAATAGTGCAGAGATATCTCAAAGAAAGGGGCCACGGTGTTTCTGTATCTCTATTATGTTGGTGCGGCTTCGGAACTTTTAAATATCTTGATATATCTCGAAAACTACGCTTCTGATCAAAAAATATCATAGAACATAAATTGTAGGAAACATAATTCTCTACAAAAAAGGTCTCTTAACATTTTGCCATAGCTCTCTTCGTTTCCGAGATATTTGCAGATTTATCTCAAGGGAAAGGGCCTGACGGACATATTTCGAGATACTTCTTCTTCTTGTTGTTCTTCCTCTGCACAGCTAAGCTGGAAGTGGCATTTGCAGCTCGCAATAGTGCAGAGTTATCTCAAAGAAAGGGGCCACGGTGTTTCTGTATCTCTATTATGTTGGTGCGGCTTCGGAACTTTTAAATATCTTGATATATCTCGAGAACGACGCATCTGATCAAAAAATATCATAGAACATAGAAAGTAGGAAACCTAATTCTCTACAAAAAAGGTCTCTTAACATTTTGCCATAGCTCGCTTCGTTTCCGAGATATTTGCAGATTTATCTCAAGGGAAGGGGCCTGACGGACATATTTCGAGATATTTCTTCTTCTTGTTGTTCTTCTTCTGCACAGCTGAGCTGGAAGTGGCATTTGCAGGTCGCAATAGTGCAGAGTTATCTCAAAGAAAGGGGCCACGGTGTTTCTGTATCTCTATTATGTTGGTGCGGCTTCGGAACTTTTAAATATCTCGATATATCTCGAAAACTACGCTTCTGATCAAAAAATATCATAGAACATAAATTGTAGGAAACATAATTCTCTACAAAAAACATCTCTTAACATTTTGCCATAGCTCGCTTCGTTTCCGAGATATTTGCAGATTCAGCTCAAAGGAACTGGCCTGACGGACATATTTCGAGATATTTCTTCTTCTTGTTGTTCTTCCTCTGCACAGCTAAGCTGGAAGTGGCATTTGCAGCTCGCAATAGTGCAGAGTTATCTCAAAGAAAGGGGCCACGGTGTTTCTGTATCTCTATTATGTTGGTGCGGCTTCGGAACTTTTAAATATCTTGATATATCTCGAGAACTACGCCTCTGATCGAAGAATATCATAGAACGTAAAAAGTAGGAAACTTAATTCTCTACAAAAAAGGTCTCTTAACATTTTGCCATAGCTCGCTTCGTTTCCGAGATATTTGCAGATTTATCTCAAGGGAAGGGGCCTGACGGACATATTTCGAGATATTTCTTCTTCTCGTTGTTCTTCTTCTGCACAGCTAAGCTGTAAGTGGCATTTGCGGCTCGCACTAGTGCAGAGTTATCTCAAAGAAAGGGGCCACGGTGTTTCTGTATCTCTATTATGTTGGTGCGGCTTCGGAACTTTTAAATATCTTGATATATCTCGAAAACTACGCTTCTGATCAAAAAATATCATAGAACATAAATTGTAGGAAACATAATTCTCTACAAAAAAGGTCTCTTAACATTTTGCCATAGCTCTCTTCGTTTCCGAGATATTTGCAGATTTATCTCAAGGGAAGGGGCCTGACGGACATATTTCGAGATATTTCTTCTTCTCGTTGTTCTTCTTCTGCACAGCTAAGCTGTAAGTGGCATTTGCGGCTCGCGCTAGTGCAGAGTTATCTCAAAGAAAGGGGCCACGGTGTTTCTGTATCTCTATTATGTTGGTGCGGCTTCGGAACTTTTAAATATCTTGATATATCTCGAGAACTACGCATCTGATCAAAAAATATCATAGAACATAAAAAGTAGGAAACTTAATTCTCTACAAAAAAGATCTCTTAACATTTTGCCATAGCTCGCTTCGTTTCCGAGATATTTGCAGATTTATCTCAAGGGAAGGGGCCTGACGGACATATTTCGAGATACTTCTTCTTCTTGTTGTTCTTCTTCTGCACAGCTAAGCTGGAAGTGGCATTTGCAGCTCGCAATAGTGCAGAGTTATCTCAAAGAAAGGGGCCACGGTGTTTCTGTATCTCTATTATGTTGGTGCGGCTTCGGAACTTTTAGATATCTTAATATATCTCGAGAACTACGCATCTGATCAAAAAATATCATAGAACATAAAAAGGAGGAAACTTAATTCTCTACAAAAAAGGTCTCTTAGCATTTTGCCATAGCTCGCTTCGTTTCCGAGATATTTGCAGATTTATCTCAAGGGAAGGGGCCTCACGGACATATTTCGAGATATTTCTTCTTCTTGTTGTTCTTCTTCTGCACAGCTAAGCTGGAAGTGGCATTTGCAGCTCGCAATAGTGCAGAGATATCTCAAAGAAAGGGGCCACGGTGTTTCTGTATCTCTATTATGTTGGTGCGGCTTCGGAACTTTTAAATATCTTGATATATCTCGAAAACTACGCTTCTGATCAAAAAATATCATAGAACATAAATTGTAGGAAACATAATTCTCTACAAAAAACGTCTCTTAACATTTTGCCATAGCTCGCTTCGTTTCCGAGATATTTGCAGAACAGCTCAAAGGAACTGGCCTGACGGACATATTTCGAGATATTTCTTCTTCTTGTTGTTCTTCCTCTGCACAGCTAAGCTGGAAGTGGCATTTGCAGCTCGCAATAGTGCAGAGTTATCTCAAAGAAAGGGGCCACGGTGTTTCTGTATCTCTATTATGTTGGTGCGGCTTTGGAACTTTTAAATATCTCGATATATCTCGAAAACTACGCTTCTGATCAAAAAATATCATAGAACATAAATTGTAGGAAACATAATTCTCTACAAAAAAGGTCTCTTAACATTTTGCCATAGCTCGCTTCGTTTCCGAGATATTTGCAGATATATCTCAAGGGAAGGGGCCTGACGGACATATTTCGAGATATGTCTTCTTCTTGTTGTTCTTCTTCTGCACAGCTAAGCTGGAAGTGGCATTTACAGCTCGCAATAGTGCAGAGTTATCTCAAAGAAAGGGGCCACGGTGTTTCTGTATCTCTAATATGTTGGTGCGGCTTCGGAACTTTTAAATATCTTGATATATCTCGAGAACTACGCATCAGATCAAAAAATATCATAGAACATAAAAAGTAGGAAACTTAATTCTCTACAAAAAAGGTCTCTTAACATTTTGCCATAGCTCTCTTCCTTTCCGAGATATTTGCAGATTTATCTCAAGGGAAGGGGCCTGACGGACATATTTCGAGATATTTCTTCTTCTTGATGTTCTTCTTCTGCACAGCTAAGCTGGAAGTGGCATTTGCAGCTCGCAATAGTGCAGAGTTATCTCAAAGAAAGGGGCCACGGTGTTTCTGTATCTCTATTATGTTGGTGGGGCTTCGGAACTTTTAAATATCTTGATATATCTCGAGAACTACGCATCTGATCAAAAAATATCATAGAACATAAAAAGTAGGACACGTAATTCTCTACAAAAAAGGTCGCTTAACATTTTGCCATAGCTCGCTTCGTTTCCGAGATATTTGCATATTTATCTCAAGGGAAGGGGCCTGACGGACATATTTCGAGATATTTCTTCTTCTTGTTGTTCTTCTTCTGCACAGCTAAGCTGGAAGTGGCATTTGCGGCTCGCACTAGTGCAGAGTTATCTCAAAGAAAGGGGCCACGGTGTTTCTGTATCTCTATTATGTTGGTGCGGCTTCGGAACCTTTAAATATCTCGATATATCTCGAAAACTACGCTTCTGATCAAAAAATATCATAGAACATAAATTGTAGGAAACATAATTCTCTACAAAAAAGGTCTCTTAACATTTTGCCATAGCTCGCTTCGTTTCCGAGATATTTGCAGATTCAGCTCAAAGGAACTGGCCTGACGGACATATTTCGAGATATTTCTTCTTCTTGTTGTTCTTCTTCTGCACAGCTAAACTGGAAGTGGCATTTCCAGCTCGCAATCGTGCAGAGTTATCTCAAAGAAAGGGGCCACGGTGTTTCTGTATCTCTATTATGTTGGTGCGGCTTCGGAACTTTTAAATATCTTGATATATCTCGAGAACTACGCCTCTGATCGAAAAATATCATAGAACATAAAAAGTAGGAAACTTAATTCTCTACAAAAAAGGTCTCTTAACATTTTGCCATAGCTCGCTTCGTTTCCGAGATATTTGCAGATTTATCTCAAGGGAAGCGGCCTGACGGACATATTTCGAGATATTTCTTCTTCTCGTTGTTCTTCTTCTGCACAGCTAAGCTGTAAGTGGCATTTGCGGCTCGCACTAGTGCAGAGTTATCTCAAAGAAAGGGGCCACGGTGTTTCTGTATCTCTATTATGTTGGTGCGGCTTCGGAACTTTTAAATATCTTGATATATCTCGAAAACTACGCTTCTGATCAAAAAATATCATAGAACATAAATTGTAGGAAACATAATTCTGTACAAAAAAGGTCTCTTAACATTTTGCCATAGCTCGCTTCGTTTCCGAGATATTTGCAGATTTATCTCAAGGGAAGGGGCCTCACGGACATATTTCGAGATATTTCTTCTTCTTGTTGTTCTTCTTCTGCACAGCTAAGCTGGAAGTGGCATTTGCAGCTCGCAATAGTGCAGAGATATCTCAAAGAAAGGGGCCACGGTGTTTCTGTATCTCTATTATGTTGGTGCGGCTTCGGAACTTTTAAATATCTTGATATATCTCGAAAACTACGCCTCTGATCGAAGAATATCATAGAACGTAAAAAGTAGGAAACTTAATTCTCTACAAAAAAGGTCTGTTAACATTTTGCCATAGCTCGCTTCGTTTCCGAGATATTTGCAGATTTATCTCAAGGGAAGGGGCCTGACGGACATATTTCGAGATATTTCTTCTTCTCGTTGTTCTTCTTCTGCACAGCTAAGCTGTAAGTGGCATTTGCGGCTCGCACTAGTGCAGAGTTATCTCAAAGAAAGGGGCCACGGTGTTTCTGTATCTCTATTATGTTGGTGCGGCTTCGGAACTTTTAAATATCTTGATATATCTCGAAAACTACGCTTCTGATCAAAAAATATCATAGAACATAAATTGTAGGAAACATAATTCTCTACAAAAAAGGTCTCTTAAGATTTTGCCATAGCTCTCTTCGTTTCCGAGATATTTGCAGATTTATCTCAAGGGAAGGGGCCTGACGGACATATTTCGAGATATTTCTTCTTCTCGTTGTTCTTCTTCTGCACAGCTAAGCTGTAAGTGGCATTTGCGGCTCGCGCTAGTGCAGAGTTATCTCAAAGAAAGGGGCCACGGTGTTTCTGTATCTCTATTATGTTGGTGCGGCTTCGGAACTTTTAAATATCTTGATATATCTCGAGAACTACGCATCTGATCAAAAAATATCATAGAACATAAAAAGTAGGAAACTTAATTCTCTACAAAAAAGATCTCTTAACATTTTGCCATAGCTCGCTTCGTTTCCGAGATATTTGCAGATTTATCTCAAGGGAAGGGGCCTGACGGACATATTTCGAGATACTTCTTCTTCTTGTTGTTCTTCTTCTGCACAGCTAAGCTGGAAGTGGCATTTGCAGCTCGCAATAGTGCAGAGTTATCTCAAAGAAAGGGGCCACGGTGTTTCTGTATCTCTATTATGTTGGTGCGGCTTCGGAACTTTTAGATATCTTAATATATCTCGAGAACTACGCATCTGATCAAAAAATATCATAGAACATAAAAAGGAGGAAACTTAATTCTCTACAAAAAAGGTCTCTTAGCATTTTGCCATAGCTCGCTTCGTTTCCGAGATATTTGCAGATTTATCTCAAGGGAAGGGGCCTCACGGACATATTTCGAGATATTTCTTCTTCTTGTTGTTCTTCTTCTGCACAGCTAAGCTGGAAGTGGCATTTGCGGCTCGCACTAGTGCAGAGTTATCTCAAAGAAAGGGGCCACGGTGTTTCTGTATCTCTATTATTTTGGTGCGGCTTCGGAACCTTTAAATATCTCGATATATCTCGAAAACTACGCTTCTGATCAAAAAATATCATAGAACATAAATTGTAGGAAACATAATTCTGTACAAAAAAGGTCTCTTAACATTTTGCCATAGCTCGCTTCGTTTCCGAGATATTTGCAGATTTATCTCAAGGGAAGGGGCCTGACGGACAGATTTCGAGATATTTCTTCTTCTCGTTGTTCTTCTTCTGCACAGCTAAGCTGTAAGTGGCATTTGCGGCTCGCGCTAGTGCAGAGTTATCTCAAAGAAAGGGGCCACGGTGTTTCTGTATCTCTATTATGTTGCTGCGGCTTCGGAACTTTTAAATATCTTGATATATCTCGAGAACTACGCATCTGATCAAAAAATATCATAGAACATAAAAAGTAGGAAACTTAATTCTCTACAAAAAAGATCTCTTAACATTTTGCCATAGCTCGCTTCGTTTCCGAGATATTTGCAGATTTATCTCAAGGGAAGGGGCCTGACGGACATATTTCGAGATACTTCTTCTTCTTGTTGTTCTTCTTCTGCACAGCTAAGCTGGAAGTGGCATTTGCAGCTCGCAATAGTGCAGAGTTATCTCAAAGAAAGGGGCCACGGTGTTTCTGTATCTCTATTATGTTGGTGCGGCTTCGGAACTTTTAGATATCTTAATATATCTCGAGAACTAGGCATCTGATCAAAAAATATCATAGAACATAAAAAGGAGGAAACTTAATTCTCTACAAAAAAGGTCTCTTAGCATTTTGCCATAGCTCGCTTCGTTTCCGAGATATTTGCAGATTTATCTCAAGGGAAGGGGCCTCACGGACATATTTCGAGATATTTCTTCTTCTTGTTGTTCTTCTTCTGCACAGCTAAGCTGGAAGTGGCATTTGCAGCTCGCAATAGTGCAGAGATATCTCAAAGAAAGGGGCCACGGTGTTTCTGTATCTCTATTATGTTGGTGCGGCTTCGGAACTTTTAAATATCTTGATATATCTCGAAAACTACGCTTCTGATCAAAAAATATCATAGAACATAAATTGTAGGAAACATAATTCTCTACAAAAAAGGTCTCTTAACATTTTGCCATAGCTCTCTTCGTTTCCGAGATATTTGCAGATTTATCTCAAGGGAAAGGGCCTGACGGACATATTTCGAGATATTTCTTCTTCTTGTTGTTCTTCTTCTGCACAGCTAAGCTGGAAGTGGCATTTACAGCTCGCAATACTGCAGAGTTATCTCAAAGAAAGGGGCCACGGTGTTTCTGTATCCCTATTATGTTGGTGCGGCTTCGGAACTTTTAAATATCTCGATATATCTCGAAAACTACGCTTCTGATCAAAAAATATCATAGAACATAAATTGTAGGAAACATAATTCTCTACAAAAAACGTCTCTTAACATTTTGCCATAGCTCGCTTCGTTTCCGAGATATTTGCAGAAGAGCTCAAAGGAACTGGCCTGACGGACATATTTCGAGATATTTCTTCTTCTTGTTGTTCTTCCTCTGCACAGCTAAGCTGGAAGTGGCATTTGCAGCTCGCAATAGTGCAGAGTTATCTCAAAGAAAGGGGCCACGGTGTTTCTGTATCTCTATTATGTTGGTGCGGCTTTGGAACTTTTAAATATCTCGATATATCTCGAAAACTACGCTTCTGATCAAAAAATATCATAGAACATAAATTGTAGGAAACATAATTCTCTACAAAAAAGTTCTCTTAACATTTTGCCATAGCTCGCTTCGTTTCCGAGATATTTGCAGATATATCTCAAGGGAAGGGGCCTGACGGACATATTTCGAGATATGTCTTCTTCTTGTTGTTCTTCTTCTGCACAGCTAAGCTGGAAGTGGCATTTACAGCTCGCAATAGTGCAGAGTTATCTCAAAGAAAGGGGCCACGGTGTTTCTGTATCTCTATTATGTTGGTGCGGCTTCGGAACTTTTAAATATCTTGATATATCTCGAGAACTACGCATCAGATCAAAAAATATCATAGAACATAAAAAGTAGGAAACTTAATTCTCTACAAAAAAGGTCTCTTAACATTTTGCCATAGCTCTCTTCCTTTCCGAGATATTTGCAGATTTATCTCAAGGGAAGGGGCCTGACGGACATATTTCGAGATATTTCTTCTTCTTGATGTTCTTCTTCTGCACAGCTAAGCTGGAAGTGGCATTTGCAGCTCGCAATAGTGCAGAGTTATCTCAAAGAAAGGGGCCACGGTGTTTCTGTATCTCTATTATGTTGGTGGGGCTTCGGAACTTTTAAATATCTTGATATATCTCGAGAACTACGCATCTGATCAAAAAATATCATAGAACATAAAAAGTAGGACACGTAATTCTCTACAAAAAAGGTCGCTTAACATTTTGCCATAGCTCGCTTCGTTTCCGAGATATTTGCATATTTATCTCAAGGGAAGGGGCCTGACGGACATATTTCGAGATATTTCTTCTTCTTGTTGTTCTTCTTCTGCACAGCTAAGCTGGAAGTGGCATTTGCGGCTCGCACTAGTGCAGAGTTATCTCAAAGAAAGGGGCCACGGTGTTTCTGTATCTCTATTATGTTGGTGCGGCTTCGGAACCTTTAAATATCTCGATATATCTCGAAAACTACGCTTCTGATCAAAAAATATCATAGAACATAAATTGTAGGAAACATAATTCTCTACAAAAAAGGTCTCTTAACATTTTGCCATAGCTCGCTTCGTTTCCGAGATATTTGCAGATTCAGCTCAAAGGAACTGGCCTGACGGACATATTTCGAGATATTTCTTCTTCTTGTTGTTCTTCTTCTGCACAGCTAAACTGGAAGTGGCATTTCCAGCTCGCAATCGTGCAGAGTTATCTCAAAGAAAGGGGCCACGGTGTTTCTGTATCTCTATTATGTTGGTGCGGCTTCGGAACTTTTAAATATCTTGATATATCTCGAGAACTACGCCTCTGATCGAAAAATATCATAGAACATAAAAAGTAGGAAACTTAATTCTCTACAAAAAAGGTCTCTTAACATTTTGCCATAGCTCGCTTCGTTTCCGAGATATTTGCAGATTTATCTCAAGGGAAGCGGCCTGACGGACATATTTCGAGATATTTCTTCTTCTTGTTGTTCTTCTTCTGCACAGCTAAGCTGGAAGTGGCATTTGCAGCTCGCAATAGTGCAGAGTTATCCCAAAGAAAGGGGCCACGGTGTTTCTGTATCTCTATTATGTTGGTGCGGCTTCGGAACTTTTACATATCTCGATATATCTCGAAAACTACGCTTCTGATCAAAAAATATCATAGAACATAAACTGTAGGAAATATAATTCTCTACAAAAAAGGTCTCTTAACATTTTGCCATAGCTCGCTTCGTCTCCGAGATATTTGCAGATTTACTTCAAGGGAAGGGGCCTGACGGACATATTTCGAGATATTTCTTCTTCTTGTTGTTCTTCTTCTGCACAGCTAAGCTGGAAGTGGCATTTGCAGCTCGCACTAGTGCAGAGTTATCTCAAAGAAAGGGGCCACGGTGTTTCTGTATCTCTATTATGTTGGTGCGGCTTCGGAACTTTTAAATATCTCGATATATCTCGAAAACTACGCTTCTGATCAAAAAATATCATAGAACATAAATTGTAGGAAACATAATTCTCTACAAAAAAGGTCTCTTAACATTTTGCCATAGCTCGCTTCGTTTCCGAGATATTTGCAGATATATCTCAAGGGAAGGGGCCTGACGGACATATTTCGAGATATTTCTTCTTCTTGTTGTTCTTCTTCTGCACAGCTAAGCTGAAAGTGGCATTTGCAGCGCGCAATAGTGCAGAGTTATCTCAAAGAAAGGGGCCACGGTGTTTCTGTATCTCTATTATGTTGTTGCGGCTTCGGAACTTTTAAATATCTCGATATATCTCGAAAACTACGCTTCTGATCAAAAAATATCGTAGAACATAAATTGTAGGAAACATAATTCTCTACAAAAAACGTCTCTTAACATTTTGCCATAGCTCGCTTCGTTTCCGAGATATTTGCAGATTCAGCTCAAAGGAACGGGCCTGACGGACATATTTCGAGATACTTCTTCTTCTTGTTGTTCTTCCTCTGCACAGCTAAGCTGGAAGTGGCATTTGCAGCTCGCAATAGTGCAGAGTTATCTCAAAGAAAGGGGCCACGGTGTTTCTGTATCTCTATTATGTTGGTGCGGCTTCGGAACTTTTAAATATCTTGATATATCTCGAGAACGACGCATCTGATCAAAAAATATCATAGAACATAGAAAGTAGGAAACCTAATTCTCTACAAAAAAGGTCTCTTAACATTTTGCCATAGCTCGCTTCGTTTCCGAGATATTTGCAGATTTATCTCAAGGGAAGGGGCCTGACGGACATATTTCGAGATATTTCTTCTTCTTGTTGTTCTTCTTCTGCACAGCTGAGCTGGAAGTGGCATTTGCAGGTCGCAATAGTGCAGAGTTATCTCAAAGAAAGGGGCCACGGTGTTTCTGTATCTCTATTATGTTGGTGCGGCTTCGGAACTTTTAAATATCTCGATATATCTCGAAAACTACGCTTCTGATCAAAAAATATCATAGAACATAAATTGTAGGAAACATAATTCTCTACAAAAAACATCTCTTAACATTTTGCCATAGCTCGCTTCGTTTCCGAGATATTTGCAGATTCAGCTCAAAGGAACTGGCCTGACGGACATATTTCGAGATATTTCTTCTTCTTGTTGTTCTTCCTCTGCACAGCTAAGCTGGAAGTGGCATTTGCAGCTCGCAATAGTGCAGAGTTATCTCAAAGAAAGGGGCCACGGTGTTTCTGTATCTCTATTATGTTGGTGCGGCTTCGGAACTTTTAAATATCTTGATATATCTCGAGAACTACGCCTCTGATCAAAAAATATCATAGAACGTAAATTGTAGGAAACATTATTCTCTACAAAAAAGGTCTCTTAACATTTTGCCATAGCTCGCTTCGTTTCCGTGATATTTGCAGATTTATCTCAAGGGAAGGGTCCTGATGGACATATTTCGAGATATTTCTTCTTCTTGTTGTTCTTCTTCTGCACAGCTAAACTGGAAGTGGCATTTCCAGCTCGCAATCGTGCAGAGTTATCTCAAAGAACGGGGCCACGGTGTTTCTGTATCTCTATTATGTTGGTGCGGCTTCGGAACTTTTAAATATCTTGATATATCTCGAGAACTACGCCTCTGATCGAAGAATATCATAGAACGTAAAAAGTAGGAAACTTAATTCTCTACAAAAAAGGTCTCTTAACATTTTGCCATAGCTCGCTTCGTTTCCGAGATATTTGCAGATTTATCTCAAGGGAAGGGGCCTGACGGACATATTTCGAGATATTTCTTCTTCTCGTTGTTCTTCTTCTGCACAGCTAAGCTGTAAGTGGCATTTGCGGCTCGCACTAGTGCAGAGTTATCTCAAAGAAAGGGGCCAGGGTGTTTCTGTATCTCTATTATGTTGGTGCGGCTTCGGAACTTTTAAATATCTTGATATATCTCGAAAACTACGCTTCTGATCAAAAAATATCATAGAACATAAATTGTAGGAAACATAATTCTCTACAAAAAAGGTCTCTTAACATTTTGCCATAGCTCTCTTCGTTTCCGAGATATTTGCAGATTTATCTCAAGGGAAGGGGCCTGACGGACATATTTCGAGATACTTCTTCTTCTTGTTGTTCTTCTTCTGCACAGCTAAGCTGGAAGTGGCATTTGCAGCTCGCAATAGTGCAGAGTTATCTCAAAGAACGGGGCCACGGTGTTTCTGTATCTCTATTATGTTGGTGCGGCTTCGGAACCTTTAAATATCTCGATATATCTCGAAAACTACGCTTCTGATCAAAAAATATCATAGAACATAAATTGTAGGAAACATAATTCTCTACAAAAAAGGTCTCTTAACATTTTGCCATAGCTCGCTTCGTTTCCGAGATATTTGCAGATATATCTCAAGGGCAGGGGCCTGACGGACATATTTCGAGATATTTCTTCTTCTTGTTGTTCTTCTTCTGCACAGCTAAGCTGGAAGTGGCATTTACAGCTCGCAAGAGTGCAGAGTTATCTCAAAGAAAGGGGCCACGGTGTTTCTGTATCTCTATTATATTGGTGCGGCTTCGGAACTTTTAAATATCTTGATATATCTCGAGAACTACGCATCTGATCAAAAAATATCATAGAACATAAAAAGTAGGAAACTTAATTCTCTACAAAAAAGATCTCTTAACATTTTGCCATAGCTCGCTTCGTTTCCGAGATATTTGCAGATTTATCTCAAGGGAAGGGGCCTAACGGACATATTTCGAGATATTTCTTCTTCTTGTTGTTCTTCTTCTGCACAGCTAAGCTGTAAGTGGCATTTGCGGCTCGCACTAGTGCAGAGTTATCTCAAAGAAAGGGGCCACGGTGTTTCTGTATCTCTATTATGTTGGTGCGGCTTCGGAACTTTTAAATATCTTGATATATCTCGAGAACTACGCATCTGATCAAAAAATGTCATAGAACATAAAAAGTAGGAAACATAATTCTGTACAAAAAAGGTCTCCTAACATTTTGCCATAGCTCGCTTCGTTTCCGAGATATTTGCAGATTTATCTCAAGGGAAGGGGCCTGACGGACATATTTCGAGATATTTCTTCTTCTTGTTGTTCTTCTTCTGCACAGCTAAGCTGGAAGTGGCATTTGCGGCTCGCACTAGTGCACAGTTATCTCAAAGAAAGGGGCCACGGTGTTTCTGTATCTCTATTATGTTGGTGCGGCTTCGGAACTTTTAAGTATCTCGATATATCTCGAAAACTACGCTTCTGATCAAAAAATATCATAGAACATAAATTGTAGGAAACATAATTCTCTACAAAAAACGTCTCTTAACATTTTGCCATAGCTCGCTTCGTTTCCGAGATATTTGCAGATTCAGCTCAAAGGAACTGGCCTGACGGACATATTTCGAGATATTTCTTCTTCTTGTTGTTCTTCTTCTGCACAGCTAAGCTGGAAGTGGCATTTGCAGCTCGCGCTAGTGCAGAGTTATCTCAAAGAAAGGGGCCACGGTGTTTCTGTATCTCTATTATGTTGGTGCGGCTTCGGAACTTTTAAATATCTTGATATATCTCGAGAACTGCGCATCTGATCAAAAAATATCATAGAACACAAAAAGTAGGAAACCTAATTCTCTACAAAAAAGGTCTCTTAACATTTTGCCATAGCTCGCTTCGTTTCCGAGATATTTGCAGATTTATCTCAAGGGAAGGGGCCTGACGGACATATTTCGAGATATTTCTTCTTCTTGTTGTTCTTCTTCTGCACAGCTAAGCTGGAAGTGGCATTTGCGGCTCGCACTAGTGCAGAGTTATCTCAAAGAAAGGGGCCACGGTGTTTCTGTATCTCTATTATGTTGGTGCGGCTTCGGAACCTTTAAATATCTCGATATATCTCGAAAACTACGCTTCTGATCAAAAAATATCATAGAACATAAATTGTAGGAAACATAATTCTCTACAAAAAAGGTCTCTTAACATTTTGCCATAGCTCGCTTCGTTTCCGAGATATTTGCAGATATATCTCAAGGGCAGGGGCCTGACGGACATATTTCGAGATATTTCTTCTTCTTGTTGTTCTTCTTCTGCACAGCTAAGCTGGAAGTGGCATTTACAGCTCGCAATAGTGCAGAGTTATCTCAAAGAAAGGGGCCACGGTGTTTCTGTATCTCTATTATGTTGGTGCGGCTTCGGAACTTTTAAATATCTTGATATATCTCGAGAACTACGCATCTGATCAAAAAATATCATAGAACATAAAAAGTAGGAAACTTAATTCTCTACAAAAAAGGTCTCTTAACATTTTGCCATAGCTCTCTTCGTTTCCGAGATATTTGCAGATTTATCTCTAGGGAAGGGGCCTGACGGACATATTTCGAGATACTTCTTCTTCTTGTTGTTCTTCTTCTGCACAGCTAAGCTGGAAGTGGCATTTGCAGCTCGCAATAGTGCAGAGTTATCTCAAAGAAAGGGGCCACGGTGTTTCTGTATCTCTATTATGTTGGTGCGGCTGCGGAACTTTTAAATATCTTGATATATCTCGAGAACTACGCATCTGATCAAAAAATGTCCTAGAACATAAAAAGTAGGAAACATAATTCTGTACAAAAAAGGTCTCCTAACATTTTGCCATAGCTCGCTTCGTTTCCGAGATATTTGCAGATTTATCTCAAGGGAAGGGGCCTGACGGACATATTTCGAGATATTTCTTCTTCTTGTTGTTCTTCTTCTGCACAGCTAAGCTGGAAGTGGCATTTGCGGCTCGCACTAGTGCACAGTTATCTCAAAGAAAGGGGCCACGGTGTTTCTGTATCTCTATTATGTTGGTGCGGCTTCGGAACTTTTAAGTATCTCGATATATCTCGAAAACTACGCTTTTGATCAAAAAATATCATAGAACATAAATTGTAGGAAACATAATTCTCTATAAAAAACGTCTCTTAACATTTTGCCATAGCTCGCTTCGTTTCCGAGATATTTGCAGATTCAGCTCAAAGGAACTGGCCTGACGGACATATTTCGAGATATTTCTTCTTCTTGTTGTTCTTCTTCTGCACAGCTAAGCTGGAAGTGGCATTTGCAGCTCGCGCTAGTGCAGAGTTATCTCAAAGAAAGGGGCCACGGTGTTTCTGTATCTCTATTATGTTGGTGCGGCTTCGGAACTTTTAAATATCTTGATATATCTCGAGAACTACGCATCTGATCAAAAAATATCATAGAACATAAAAAGTAGGAAACTTAATTCTCTACAAAAAAGGTCTCTTAACATTTTGCCATAGCTCTCTTCGTTTCCGAGATATTTGCAGATTTATCTCAAGGGAAGGGGCCTGACGGACATATTTCGAGATACTTCTTCTTCTTGTTGTTCTTCTTCTGCACAGCTAAGCTGGAAGTGGCATTTGCAGCTCGCAATAGTGCAGAGTTATCTCAAAGAAAGGGGCCACGGTGTTTCTGTATCTCTATTATGTTGGTGCGGCTTCGGAACTTTTAAATATCTTGATATATCTCGAGAACTACGCATCTGATCAAAAAATATCATAGAACATAAAAAGTAGGAAACCTAATTCTCTACAAAAAAGGTCTCTTAACATTTTGCCATAGCTCGCTTCGTTTCCGAGATATTTGCAGATTTATCTCAAGGGAAGGGGCCTGACGGACATATTTCGAGATATTTCTTCTTCTTGTTGTTCTTCTTCTGCACAGCTAAGCTGGAAGTGGCATTTGCGGCTCGCACTAGTGCAGAGTTATCTCAAAGAAAGGGGCCACGGTGTTTCTGTATCTCTATTATGTTGGTGCGGCTTCGGAACCTTTAAATATCTCGATATATCTCGAAAACTACGCTTCTGATCAAAAAATATCATAGAACATAAATTGTAGGAAACATAATTCTCTACAAAAAAGGTCTCTTAACATTTTGCCATAGCTCGCTTCGTTTCCGAGATATTTGCAGATATATCTCAAGGGCAGGGGCCTGACGGACATATTTCGAGATATTTCTTCTTCTTGTTGTTCTTCTTCTGCACAGCTAAGCTGGAAGTGGCATTTGCAGCTCGCAATAGTGCAGAGTTATCTCAAAGAAAGGGGCCACGGTGTTTCTGTATCTCTATTATGTTGGTGCGGCTTCGGAACTTTTAAATATCTTGATATATCTCGAGAACTACGCATCTGATCAAAAAATATCATAGAACATAAAAAGTAGGAAACTTAATTCTCTACAAAAAAGGTCTCTTAACATTTTGCCATAGCTCTCTTCGTTTCCGAGATATTTGCAGATTTATCTCAAGGGAAGGGGCCTGACGGACATATTTCGAGATACTTCTTCTTCTTGTTGTTCTTCTTCTGCACAGCTAAGCTGGAAGTGGCATTTGCAGCTCGCAATAGTGCAGAGTTATCTCAAAGAAAGGGGCGACGGTGTTTCTGTATCTCTATTATGTTGGTGCGGCTTCGGAACTTTTAAATATCTTGATATATCTCGAGAACTACGCATCTGATCAAAAAATATCATAGAACATAAAAAGTAGGAAACCTAATTCTCTACAAAAAAGGTCTCTTAACATTTTGCCATAGCTCGCTTCGTTTCCGAGATATTTGCAGATTTATCTCAAGGGAAGGGGCCTGACGGACATATTTCGAGATACTTCTTCTTCTTGTTGTTCTTCTTCTGCACAGCTAAGCTGGAAGTGGCATTTGTGGCTCGCACTAGTGCAGAGTTATCTCAAAGAAAGGGGCCACGGTGTTTCTGTATCTCTATTATGTTGGTGCGGCTTCGGAACCTTTAAATATCTCGATATATCTCGAAAACTACGCTTCTGATCAAAAAATATCATAGAACATAAATTGTAGGAAACATAATTCTCTACAAAAAAGGTCTCTTAACATTTTGCCATAGCTCGCTTCGTTTCCGAGATATTTGCAGATATATCTCAAGGGCAGGGGCCTGACGGACATATTTCGAGATATTTCTTCTTCTTGTTGTTCTTCTTCTGCACAGCTAAGCTGGAAGTGGCATTTGCAGCTCGCAATAGTGCAGAGTTATCTCAAAGAAAGGGGCCACGGTGTTTCTGTATCTCTATTATGTTGGTGCGGCTTCGGAACTTTTAAATATCTTGATATATCTCGAGAACTACGCATCTGATCAAAAAATATCATAGAACATAAAAAGTAGGAAACTTAATTCTCTACAAAAAAGATCTCTTAACATTTTGCCATAGCTCGCTTCCTTTCCGAGATATTTGCAGATTTATCTCAAGGGAAGGGGCCTGACGGACATATTTCGAGATATTTCTTGTTCTCGTTGTTCTTCTTCTGCACAGCTAAGCTGTAAGTGGCATTTGCGGCTCGCGCTAGTGCAGAGTTATCTCAAAGAAAGGGGCCACGGTGTTTCTGTATCTCTATTATGTTGGTGCGGCTTCGGAACCTTTAAATATCTCGATATATCTCGAAAACTACGCTTCTGATCAAAAAATATCATAGAACATAAATTGTAGGAAACATAATTCTCTACAAAAAAGGTCTCTTAACATTTTGCCATAGCTCGCTTCGTTTCCGAGATATTTGCAGATATATCTCAAGGGCAGGGGCCTGACGGACATATTTCGAGATACTTCTTCTTCTTGTTGTTCTTCTTCTGCACAGCTAAGCTGGAAGTGGCATTTGCAGCTCGCAATAGTGCAGAGTTATCTCAAAGAAAGGGGCCACGGTGTTTCTGTATCTCTATTATGTTGGTGCGGCTGCGGAACTTTTAAATACCTTAATATATCTCGAGAACTACGCATCTGATCAGAAAATATCATAGAACATAAAAAGTAGGAAACTTAATTCTCTACAAAAAAGGTCTCTTAACATTTTGCCATAGCTCGCTTCGTTTCCGAGATATTTGCAGATTTATCTCAAGGGAAGGGGCCTAACGGACATATTTCGAGATATTTCTTCTTCTTGTTGTTCTTCTTCTGCACAGCTAAGCTGTAAGTGGCATTTGCGGCTCGCACTAGTGCAGAGTTATCTCAAAGAAAGGGGCCACGGTGTTTCTGTATCTCTATTATGTTGGTGCGGCTTCGGAACTTTTAAATATATTGATATATCTCGAGAACTACGCATCTGATCAAAAAATGTCATAGAACATAAAAAGTAGGAAACATAATTCTGTACGAAAAAGGTCTCCTAACATTTTGCCATAGCTCGCTTCGTTTCCGAGATATTTGCAGATTTATCTCAAGGGAAGGGGCCTGACGGACATATTTCGAGATATTTCTTCTTCTTGTTGTTCTTCTTCTGCACAGCTAAGCTGGAAGTGGCATTTGCGGCTCGCACTAGTGCACAGTTATCTCAAAGAAAGGGGCCACGGTGTTTCTGTATCTCTATTATGTTGGTGCGGCTTCGGAACTTTTAAGTATCTCGATATATCTCGAAAACTACGCTTCTGATCAAAAAATATCATAGAACATAAATTGTAGGAAACATAATTCTCTACAAAAAACGTCTCTTAACATTTTGCCATAGCTCGCTTCGTTTCCGAGATATTTGCAGATTCAGCTCAAAGGAACTGGCCTGACGGACATATTTCGAGATATTTCTTCTTCTTGTTGTTCTTCTTCTGCACAGCTAAGCTGGAAGTGGCATTTGCAGCTCGCGGTAGTGCAGAGTTATCTCAAAGAAAGGGGCCACGGTGTTTCTGTATCTCTATTATGTTGGTGCGGCTTCGGAACTTTTAAATATCTTGATATATCTCGAGAACTACGCATCTGATCAAAAAATATCATAGAACATAAAAAGTAGGAAACTTAATTCTCTACAAAAAAGATCTCTGAACATTTTGCCATAGCTCGCTTCGTTTCCGAGATATTTGCAGATTTATCTCAAGGGAAGGGGCCTGACGGACATATTTCGAGATATTTCTTGTTCTCGTTGTTCTTCTTCTGCACAGCTAAGCTGTAAGTGGCATTTGCGGCTCGCGCTAGTGCAGAGTTATCTCAAAGAAAGGGGCCACGGTGTTTCTGTATCTCTATTATGTTGGTGCGGCTTCGGAACTTTTAAATATCTTGATATATCTCGAGAACTACGCGTCTGATCAAAAAATATCATAGAACATAAAAAGTAGGAAACATAATTCTGTACAAAAAAGGTCTCCTAACATTTTGCCATAGCTCGCTTCGTTTCCGAGATATTTGCAGATTTATCTCAAGGGAAGGGGCCTGACGGACATATTTCGAGATATTTTTCTTCTTGTTGTTCTTCTTCTGCACAGCTAAGCTGGAAGTGGCATTTGCGGCTCGCACTAGTGCACAGTTATCTCAAAGAAAGGGGCCACGGTGTTTCTGTATCTCTATTATGTTGGTGCGGCTTCGGAACTTTTAAGTATCTCGATATATCTCGAAAACTACGCTTCTGATCAAAAAATATCATAGAATATAAATTGTAGGAAACATAATTCTCTACAAAAAACGTCTCTTAACATTTTGCCATAGCTCGCTTCGTTTCCGAGATATTTGCAGATTCAGCTCAAAGGAACTGGCCTGACGGACATATTTCGAGATATTTCTTCTTCTTGTTGTTCTTCCTCTGCACAGCTAAGCTGGAAGTGGCATTTGCAGCTCGCAATAGTGCAGAGTTATCTCAAAGAAAGGGGCCACGGTGTTTCTGTATCTCTATTATGTTGGTGGGGCTTCGGAACTTTTAAATATCTTGATATATCTCGAGAACTACGCATCTGATCAAAAAATATCATAGAACATAAAAAGTAGGACACTTAATTCTCTACAAAAAAGGTCGCTTAACATTTTGCCATAGCTCGCTTCGTTTCCGAGATATTTGCAGATATATCTCAAGGGAAGGGGCCTGACGGACATATTTCGAGATATTTCTTCTTCTTGTTGTTCTTCTTCTGCACAGCTAAGCTGGAAGTGGCATTTGCGGCTCGCACTAGTGCAGAGTTATCTCAAAGAAAGGGGCCACGGTGTTTCTGTATCTCTATTATGTTGGTGCGGCTTCGGAACTTTTAAATATCTCGATATATCTCGAAAACTACGCTTCTGATCAAAAAATATCATAGAACATAAAAAGTAGGAAACTTAATTCTCTACAAAAAAGGTCTCTTAACATTTTGCCATACCTCGCTTCGTTTCCGAGATATTTGCAGATTTATCTCAAGGGAAGGGGCCTAACGGACATATTTCGAGATATTTCTTCTTCTTGTTGTTCTTCTTCTGCACAGCTAAGCTGGAAGTGGCATTTGCGGCTCGCACTAGTGCAGAGTTATCTCAAAGAAAGAGGCCACGGTGTTTCTGTATCTCTATTGTGTTGGTGCGGCTTCGGAACTTTTAAATATCTCGATATATCTCGAAAACTACGCTTCTGATCAAAAAATATCATAGAACATAAATTGTAGGAAACATAATTCTCTACAAAAAAGGTCTCTTAATATTTTGCCATAGCTCGCTTCGTTTCCGAGATATTTGCAGATATATCTCAAGGGAAGGGGCCTGACGGACATATTTCGAGATATTTCTTCTTCTTGTTGTTCTTCCTCTGCACAGCTAAGCTGGAAGTGGCATTTGCAGCTCGCAATAGTGCAGAGTTATCTCAAAGAAAGGGGCCACGGTGTTTCTGTATCTCTATTATGTTGGTGCGGCTTCGGAACTTTTAAATATCTTGATATATCTCGAGAACTACGCATCTGATCAAAAAATATCATAGAACATAAAAAGTAGGAAACTTAATTCTCTACAAAAAAGGTCTCTTAACATTTTGCCATAGCTCGCTTCGTTTCCGAGATATTTGCATATATATCTCAAGGGAAGGGGCCTGACGGACATATTTCGAGATATTTCTTCTTCTTGTTGTTCTTCTTCTGCACAGCTAAGCTGGAAGTGGCATTTGCGGCTCGCACTAGTGCAGAGTTATCTCAAAGATAGGGGCCACGGTGTTTCTGTATCTCTATTATGTTGGTGCGGCTTCGGAACTTTTAAATATCTCGATATATCTCGAAAACTACGCTTCTGATCAAAAAATATCATAGAACATAAATTGTAGGAAACATAATTCTCTACAAAAAAGGTCTCTTAACATTTTGCCATAGCTCGCTTCGTTTCCGAGATATTTGCAGATATATCTCAAGGGAAGGGGCCTGACGGACATATTTCGAGATATTTCTTCTTCTTGTTGTTCTTCTTCTGCACAGCTAAGCTGGAAGTGGCATTTGCGGCTCGCACTAGTGCAGAGTTATCTCAAAGAAAGGGGCCACGGTGTTTCTGTATCTCTATTATGTTGGTGCGGCTTCGGAACTTTTAAATATCTTGATATATCTCGAGAACTACGCATCTGATCAAAAAATATCATAGAACATAAAAAGTAGGAAACTTAATTCTCTACAAAAAAGGTCTCTTAACATTTTGCCATAGCTCGCTTCGTTTCCGAGATATTTGCAGATTTATCTCAAGGGAAGGGGCCTGACGGACATATTTCGAGATATTTCTTCTTCTTGTTGTTCTTCTTCTGCACAGCTAAGCTGGAAGTGGCATTTGCGGCTCGCACTAGTGCAGAGTTATCTCAAAGAAAGGGGCCACGGTGTTTCTGTATCCCTATTATGTTGGTGCGGCTTCGGAACTTTTAAATATCTTGATATATCTCGAGAACTACGCATCTGATCAAAAAATATCATAGAACATAAAAAGTAGGAAACTTAATTCTCTACAAAAAAGGTCTCTTAACATTTTGCCATAGCTCGCTTCGTTTCCGAGATATTTGCATATTTATCTCAAGGGAAGGGGCCTGACGGACATATTTCGAGATATTTCTTCTTCTTGTTCTTCTTCTGCACAGCTAAGCTGGAAGCGGCATTTGCGGCTCGCACTAGTGCAGAGTTATCTCAAAGAAAGGGGCCACGGTGTTTCTGTATCTCTATTATGTTGGTGCGGCTTCGGAACTTTTAAATATCTTGATATATCTCGAGAACTACGCATCTGATCAAAAAATATCATAGAACATAAAAAGTAGGAAACTTAATTCTCTACAAAAAAGGTCTCTTAACATTTTGCCATAGCTCGCTTCGTTTCCGAGATATTTGCATATTTATCTCATGGGAAGGGGCCTGACGGACATATTTCGAGATATTTCTTCTTCTTGTTGTTCTTCTTCTGCACAGCTAAGCTGGAAGTGGCATTTGCGGCTCGCACTAGTGCAGAGTTATCTCAAAGAAAGGGGCCACGGTGTTTCTGTATCTCTATTATGTTGGTGCGGCTTCGGAACTTTTAAATATCTCGATATATCTCGAAAACTACGCTTCTGATCAAAAAATATCATAGAACATAAAAAGTAGGAAACTTAATTCTCTACAAAAAAGGTCTCTTAACATTTTGCCATAGCTCGCTTCGTTTCCGAGATATTTGCAGATATATCTCAAGGGAAGGGGCCTGACGGACATATTTCGAGATATTTCTTCTTCTTGTTGTTCTTCCTCTGCACAGCTAAGCTGGAAGTGGCATTTGCAGCTCGCAATAGTGCAGAGTTATCTCAAAGAAAGGGGCCACGGTGTTTCTGTATCTCTATTATGTTGGTGCGGCTTCGGAACTTTTAAATATCTTGATATATCTCGAGAACTACGCATCTGATCAAAAAATATGATAGAACATAAAAAGTAGGAAACTTAATTCTCTACAAAAAAGGTCTCTTAACATTTTGCCATAGCTCGCTTCGTTTCCGAGATATTTGCATATTTATCTCATGGGAAGGGGCCTGACGGACATATTTCGAGATATTTCTTCTTCTTGTTGTTCTTCTTCTGCACAGCTGAGCTGGAAGTGGCATTTGCGGCTCGCACTAGTGCAAGTTATCTCAAAGAAAGGGGCCACGGTGTTTCTGTATCGCTATTATGTTGGTGCGGCTTCGGAACTTTTAAATATCTTGATATATCTCGAGAACTACGCATCTGATCAAAAAATATCACAGAACATAAAAAGTAGGAAACTTAATTCTCTACAAAAAAGGTCTCTTAACATTTTGCCATAGCTCGCTTCGTTTCCGAGATATTTGCAGATTTATCTCAAGGGAAGGGGCCTGACGGACATATTTCGAGATATTTCTTCTTCTTGTTGTTCTTCTTCTGCACAGCTAAGCTGGAAGTGGCATTTGCGGCTCGCACTAGTGCAGAGTTATCTCAAAGAAAGGGGCCACGGTGTTTCTGTATCTCTATTATGTTGGTGCGGCTTCGGAACTTTTAAATATCTCGATATATCTCGAAAACTACGCTTCTGATCAAAAAATATCATAGAACATAAAAAGTAGGAAACTTAATTCTCTACAAAAAAGGTCTCTTAACATTTTGCCATAGCTCGCTTCGTTTCCGAGATATTTGCAGATTTATCTCAAGGGAAGGGGCCTAACGGACATATTTCGAGATATTTCTTCTTCTTGTTGTTCTTCTTCTGCACAGCTAAACTGGAAGTGGCATTTCCAGCTCGCAATAGTGCAGAGTTATCTCAAAGAAAGGGGCCACGGTGTTTCTGTATCTCTATTATGTTGGTGCGGCTTCGGAACTTTTAAATATCTTGATATATCTCGAGAACTACGCATCTGATCAAAAAATATCATAGAACATAAAAAGTAGGAAACTTAATTCTCTACAAAAAAGGTCTCTTAACATTTTGCCATAGCTCGCTTCGTTTCCGAGATATTTGCAGATTTATCTCAAGGGAAGGGGCCTGACGGACATATTTCGAGATATTTCTTCTTCTTGTTGTTCTTCTTCTGCACAGCTAAGCTGGAAGTGGCATTTGCGGCTCGCACTAGTGCAGAGTTATCTCAAAGAAAGGGGCCACGGTGTTTCTGTATCCCTATTATGTTGGTGCGGCTTCGGAACTTTTAAATATCTTGATATATCTCGAGAACTACGCATCTGATCAAAAAATATCATAGAACATAAATTGTAGGAAACATAATTCTCTACAAAAAATGTCTCTTAACATTTTGCCATAGCTCGCTTCGTTTCCGAGATATTTGCAGATATATCTCAAGGGAAGGGGCCTGACGGACATATTTCGAGATATTTCTTCTTCTTGTTGTTCTTCCTCTGCACAGCTAAGCTGGAAGTGGGATTTGCAGCTCGCAATAGTGCAGAGTTATCTCAAAGAAAGGGGCCACGGTGTTTCTGTATCTCTATTATGTTGGTGCGGCTTCGGAACTTTTAAATATCTTGATATATCTCGAGAACTACGCATCTGATCAAAAAATATCATAGAACATAAAAAGTAGGAAACTTAATTCTCTACAAAAAAGGTCTCCCAACATTTTGCCATAGCTCGCTTCGTTTCCGAGATATTTGCATATTTATCTCAAGGGAAGGGGCCTGACGGACATATTTCTAGATATTTCTTCTTCTTGTTGTTCTTCTTCTGCACAGCTAAGCTGGAAGTGGCATTTGCGGCTCGCACTAGTGCAGAGTTATCTCAAAGAAAGGGGCCACGGTGTTTCTGTATCTCTATTATGTTGGTGCGGCTTCGGAACTTTTAAATATCTCGATATATCTCGAGAACTACGCATCTGATCAAAAAATATCATAGAACATAAAAAGTAGGAAACTTAATTCTCTACAGAAAAGGTCTCTTAACATTTTGCCATAGCTCGCTTCGTTTCCGAGATATTTGCAGATTTATCTCAAGGGAAGGGGCCTGACGGACATATTTCGAGATATTTCTTCTTCTTGTTGTTCTTCTTCTGCACAGCTAAGCTGGAAGTGGCATTTGCGGCTCGCACTAGTGCAGAGTTATCTCAAAGAAAGGGGCCACGGTGTTTCTGTATCTCTATTATGTTGGTGCGGCTTCGGAACTTTTAAATATCTCGATATATCTCGAAAACTACGCTTCTGATCAAAAAATATCATAGAACATAAATTGTAGGAAACATAATTCTCTACAAAAAATGTCTCTCAACATTTTGCCATAGCTCGCTTCGTTTCCGAGATATTTGCAGATATATCTCAAGGGAAGGGGCCTGACGGACATATTTCGAGATATTTCTTCTTCTTGTTGTTCTTCCTCTGCACAGCTAAGCTGGAAGTGGGATTTGCAGCTCGCAATAGTGCAGAGTTATCTCAAAGAAAGGGACCACGGTGTTTCTGTATCTCTATTATGTTGGTGCGGCTTCGGAACTTTTAAATATCTTGATATATCTCGAGAACTACGCATCTGATCAAAAAATATCATAGAACATAAAAAGTAGGAAACTTAATTCTCTACAAAAAAGGTCTCTTAACATTTTGCCATAGCTCGCTTCGTTTCCGAGATATTTGCATATTTATCTCAAGGGAAGGGGCCTGACGGACATATATCTAGATATTTCTTCTTCTTGTTGTTCTTCTTCTGCACAGCTAAGCTGGAAGTGGCATTTGCGGCTCGCACTAGTGCAGAGTTATCTCAAAGAAAGGGGCCACGGTGTTTCTGTATCTCTATTATGTTGGTGCGGCTTCGGAACTTTTAAATATCTTGATATATCTCGAGAACTACGCATCTGATCAAAAAATATCATAGAACATAAAAAGTAGGAAACTTAATTCTCTACAAAAAAGGTCTCTTAACATTTTGCCATAGCTCGCTTCGTTTCCGAGATATTTGCATATTTATCTCAAGGGAAGGGGCCTGACGGACATATTTCTAGATATTTCTTATTCTTGTTGTTCTTCTTCTGCACAGCTAAGCTGGAAGTGGCATTTGCGGCTCGCACTAGTGCAGAGTTATCTCAAAGAAAGGGGCCACGGTGTTTCTGTATCTCTATTATTTTGGTGCGGCTTCGGAACTTTTAAATATCTCGATATATCTCGAAAACTACGCTTCTGATCAAAAAATATCATAGAACATAAAAAGTAGGAAACTTAATTCTCTACAAAAAAGGTCTCTTAACATTTTGCCATAGCTCGCTTCGTTTCCGAGATATTTGCAGATTTATCTCAAGGGAAGGGGCCTAACGGACATATTTCGAGATATTTCTTCTTCTTGTTGTTCTTCTTCTGCACAGCTAAACTGGAAGTGGCATTTCCAGCTCGCAATAGTGCAGAGTTATCTCAAAGAAAGGGGCCACGGTGTTTCTGTATCTCTATTATGTTGGTGCGGCTTCGGAACTTTTAAATATCTTGATATATCTCGAGAACTACGCATCTGATCAAAAAATATCATAGAACATAAAAAGTAGGAAACTTAATTCTCTACAAAAAAGGTCTCTTAACATTTTGCCATAGCTCGCTTCGTTTCCGAGATATTTGCAGATTTATCTCAAGGGAAGGGGCCTGACGGACATATTTCGATATATTTCTTCTTCTTGTTGTTCTTCTTCTGCACAGCTAAGCTGGAAGTGGCATTTGCGGCTCGCACTAGTGCAGAGTTATCTCAAAGAAAGGGGCCACGGTGTTTCTGTATCTCTATTATGTTGGTGCGGCTTCGGAACTTTTAAATATCTCGATATATCTCGAGAACTACGCATCTGATCAAAAAATATCATACAACATAAAAGGTAGGAAACTTAATTCTCTACAAAAAAGGTCTCTTAACATTTTGCCATAGCTCGCTTCGTTTCCGAGATATTTGCATATTTATCTCAAGGGAAGGGGCCTGACGGACATATTTCGAGATATTTCTTCTTCTTGTTGTTCTTCTTCTGCACTGCTAAGCTGGAAGTGGCATTTGCGGCTCGCACTAGTGCAGAGTTATCTCAAAGAAAGGGGCCACGGTGTTTCTGTATCTCTATTATGTTGGTGCGGCTTCGGAACTTTTAAATATCTCGATATATCTCGAAAACTACGCTTCTGATCAAAAAATATCATAGAACATAAATTGTAGGAAACATAATTCTCTACAAAAAAGGTGTCTTAACATTTTGCCATAGCTCGCTTCGTTTCCGAGATATTTGCAGATATATCTCAAGGGAAGGGGCCTGACGGACATATTTCGAGATATTTCTTCTTCTTGTTGTTCTTCTTCTGCACAGCTAAGCTGGAAGTGGCATTTGCGGCTCGCACTAGTGCAGCGTTATCTCAAAGAAAGGGGCCACGGTGTTTCTGTATCTCTATTATGTTGGTGCGGCTTCGGAACTTTTAAATATCTCGATATATCTCGAAAACTACGCTTCTGATCAAAAAATATCATAGAACATAAATTGTAGGAAACATAATTCTCTACAAAAAAGGTCTCCTAACATTTTGCCATAGCTCGCTTCGTTTCCGAGATATTTGCAGATTTATCTCAAGGGAAGGGGCCTGACGGACATATTTCGAGATATTTCTTCTTCTTGTTGTTCTTCTTCTGCACAGCTAAGCTGGAAGTGGCATTTGCAGCTCGCAATAGTGCAGAGTTGTCTCAAAGAAAGGGGCCACGGTGTTTCTGTATCTCTATTATGTTGGTGCGGCATCGGAACTATTAAATATCTTGATATATCTCGAGAACTACGCGTCTGATCAAAAAATATCATAGAACATAAAAAGTAGGAAACTTAATTCTCTACAACAACGGTCTCTTAACATTTTGCCATAGCTCGCTTCGTTTCCGAGATATTTGCATATTTATCTCAAGGGAAGGGGCCTGACGGACATATTTCGAGATATTTCTTCTTCTTGTTGTTCTTCTTCTGCACAGCTAAGCTCGAAGTGGCATTTGCAGCTCGCAATAGTGCAGAGTTATCTCAAAGAAAGAGGCCACGGTGTTTCTGTACCTCTATTATGTTGGTGCAGCTTCGGAACTTTTAAATATCTTGATATATCTCGAGAACTACGCATCTGATCAAAAAATATCATCGAACATAAAAAGTAGGAAACTTAATTCTCTACAAAAAAGGTCTCTTAACATTTTGCCATAGCTCGCTTCGTTTCCGAGATATTTGCAGATTTATCTCAAGGGAAGTGGCCTGACGGACATATTTCGAGATATTTCTTCTTCTTGTTGTTCTTCTTCTGCACAGCTAAGCTGGAAGTGGCATTTGCCGCTCGCACTAGTGCAGAGTTATCTCAAAGAAAGGGGCCACGGTGTTTCTGTATCTCTATTAGGTTGGTGCGGCTTCGGAACTTTTAAATATCTTGATATATCTCGAGAACTACGCATCTGATCAAAAAATATCATAGAACATAAAAAGTAGGAAACTTAATTCTCTACAAAAAAGGTCTCCCAACATTTTGCCATAGCTCGCTTCGTTTCCGAGATATTTGCATATTTATCTCAAGGGAAGGGGCCTGACGGACATATTTCTAGATATTTCTTCTTCTTGTTGTTCTTCTTCTGCACAGCTAAGCTGGAAGTGGCATTTGCGGCTCGCACTAGTGCAGAGTTATCTCAAAGAAAGGGGCCACGGTGTTTCTGTATCTCTATTATGTTGGTGCGGCTTCGGAACTTTTAAATATCTCGATATATCTCGAGAACTACGCATCTGATCAAAAAATATCATAGAACATAAAAAGTAGGAAACTTAATTCTCTACAAAAAAGGTCTCTTAACATTTTGCCATAGCTCGCTTCGTTTCCGAGATATTTGCAGATTTATCTCAAGGGAAGGGGCCTGACGGACATATTTCGAGATATTTCTTCTTCTTGTTGTTCTTCTTCTGCACAGCTAAGCTGGAAGTGGCATTTGCGGCTCGCACTAGTGCAGAGTTATCTCAAAGAAAGGGGCCACGGTGTTTCTGTATCTCTATTATGTTGGTGCGGCTTCGGAACTTTTAAATATCTCGATATATCTCGAAAACTACGCTTCTGATCAAAAAATATCATAGAACATAAATTGTAGGAAACATAATTCTCTACAAAAAATGTCTCTCAACATTTTGCCATAGCTCGCTTCGTTTCCGAGATATTTGCAGATATATCTCAAGGGAAGGGGCCTGACGGACATATTTCGAGATATTTCTTCTTCTTGTTGTTCTTCCTCTGCACAGCTAAGCTGGAAGTGGGATTTGCAGCTCGCAATAGTGCAGAGTTATCTCAAAGAAAGGGACCACGGTGTTTCTGTATCTCTATTATGTTGGTGCGGCTTCGGAACTTTTAAATATCTTGATATATCTCGAGAACTACGCATCTGATCAAAAAATATCATAGAACATAAAAAGTAGGAAACTTAATTCTCTACAAAAAAGGTCTCTTAACATTTTGCCATAGCTCGCTTCGTTTCCGAGATATTTGCATATTTATCTCAAGGGAAGGGGCCTGACGGACATATATCTAGATATTTCTTCTTCTTGTTGTTCTTCTTCTGCACAGCTAAGCTGGAAGTGGCATTTGCGGCTCGCACTAGTGCAGAGTTATCTCAAAGAAAGGGGCCACGGTGTTTCTGTATCTCTATTATGTTGGTGCGGCTTCGGAACTTTTAAATATCTTGATATATCTCGAGAACTACGCATCTGATCAAAAAATATCATAGAACATAAAAAGTAGGAAACTTAATTCTCTACAAAAAAGGTCTCTTAACATTTTGCCATAGCTCGCTTCGTTTCCGAGATATTTGCATATTTATCTCAAGGGAAGGGGCCTGACGGACATATTTCTAGATATTTCTTATTCTTGTTGTTCTTCTTCTGCACAGCTAAGCTGGAAGTGGCATTTGCGGCTCGCACTAGTGCAGAGTTATCTCAAAGAAAGGGGCCACGGTGTTTCTGTATCTCTATTATTTTGGTGCGGCTTCGGAACTTTTAAATATCTCGATATATCTCGAAAACTACGCTTCTGATCAAAAAATATCATAGAACATAAAAAGTAGGAAACTTAATTCTCTACAAAAAAGGTCTCTTAACATTTTGCCATAGCTCGCTTCGTTTCCGAGATATTTGCAGATTTATCTCAAGGGAAGGGGCCTAACGGACATATTTCGAGATATTTCTTCTTCTTGTTGTTCTTCTTCTGCACAGCTAAACTGGAAGTGGCATTTCCAGCTCGCAATAGTGCAGAGTTATCTCAAAGAAAGGGGCCACGGTGTTTCTGTATCTCTATTATGTTGGTGCGGCTTCGGAACTTTTAAATATCTTGATATATCTCGAGAACTACGCATCTGATCAAAAAATATCATAGAACATAAAAAGTAGGAAACTTAATTCTCTACAAAAAAGGTCTCTTAACATTTTGCCATAGCTCGCTTCGTTTCCGAGATATTTGCAGATTTATCTCAAGGGAAGGGGCCTGACGGACATATTTCGATATATTTCTTCTTCTTGTTGTTCTTCTTCTGCACAGCTAAGCTGGAAGTGGCATTTGCGGCTCGCACTAGTGCAGAGTTATCTCAAAGAAAGGGGCCACGGTGTTTCTGTATCTCTATTATGTTGGTGCGGCTTCGGAACTTTTAAATATCTCGATATATCTCGAGAACTACGCATCTGATCAAAAAATATCATACAACATAAAAGGTAGGAAACTTAATTCTCTACAAAAAAGGTCTCTTAACATTTTGCCATAGCTCGCTTCGTTTCCGAGATATTTGCATATTTATCTCAAGGGAAGGGGCCTGACGGACATATTTCGAGATATTTCTTCTTCTTGTTGTTCTTCTTCTGCACTGCTAAGCTGGAAGTGGCATTTGCGGCTCGCACTAGTGCAGAGTTATCTCAAAGAAAGGGGCCACGGTGTTTCTGTATCTCTATTATGTTGGTGCGGCTTCGGAACTTTTAAATATCTCGATATATCTCGAAAACTACGCTTCTGATCAAAAAATATCATAGAACATAAATTGTAGGAAACATAATTCTCTACAAAAAAGGTGTCTTAACATTTTGCCATAGCTCGCTTCGTTTCCGAGATATTTGCAGATATATCTCAAGGGAAGGGGCCTGACGGACATATTTCGAGATATTTCTTCTTCTTGTTGTTCTTCTTCTGCACAGCTAAGCTGGAAGTGGCATTTGCGGCTCGCACTAGTGCAGCGTTATCTCAAAGAAAGGGGCCACGGTGTTTCTGTATCTCTATTATGTTGGTGCGGCTTCGGAACTTTTAAATATCTCGATATATCTCGAAAACTACGCTTCTGATCAAAAAATATCATAGAACATAAATTGTAGGAAACATAATTCTCTACAAAAAAGGTCTCTTAACATTTTGCCATAGCTCGCTTCGTTTCCGAGATATTTGCAGATTTATCTCAAGGGAAGGGGCCTGACGGACATATTTCGAGATATTTCTTCTTCTTGTTGTTCTTCTTCTGCACAGCTAAGCTGGAAGTGGCATTTGCAGCTCGCAATAGTGCAGAGTTGTCTCAAAGAAAGGGGCCACGGTGTTTCTGTATCTCTATTATGTTGGTGCGGCATCGGAACTATTAAATATCTTGATATATCTCGAGAACTACGCGTCTGATCAAAAAATATCATAGAACATAAAAAGTAGGAAACTTAATTCTCTACAACAACGGTCTCTTAACATTTTGCCATAGCTCGCTTCGTTTCCGAGATATTTGCATATTTATCTCAAGGGAAGGGGCCTGACGGACATATTTCGAGATATTTCTTCTTCTTGTTGTTCTTCTTCTGCACAGCTAAGCTCGAAGTGGCATTTGCAGCTCGCAATAGTGCAGAGTTATCTCAAAGAAAGAGGCCACGGTGTTTCTGTACCTCTATTATGTTGGTGCAGCTTCGGAACTTTTAAATATCTTGATATATCTCGAGAACTACGCATCTGATCAAAAAATATCATCGAACATAAAAAGTAGGAAACTTAATTCTCTACAAAAAAGGTCTCTTAACATTTTGCCATAGCTCGCTTCGTTTCCGAGATATTTGCAGATTTATCTCAAGGGAAGTGGCCTGACGGACATATTTCGAGATATTTCTTCTTCTTGTTGTTCTTCTTCTGCACAGCTAAGCTGGAAGTGGCATTTGCCGCTCGCACTAGTGCAGAGTTATCTCAAAGAAAGGGGCCACGGTGTTTCTGTATCTCTATTAGGTTGGTGCGGCTTCGGAACTTTTAAATATCTTGATATATCTCGAGAACTACGCATCTGATCAAAAAATATCATAGAACATAAAAGGTAGGAAACTTAATTCTCTACAAAAAAGGTCTCTTAACATTTTGCCATAGCTCGCTTCGTTTCCGAGATATTTGCATATTTATCTCAAGGGAAGGGGCCTGACGGACATATTTCGAGATATTTCTTCTTCTTGTTGTTCTTCTTCTGCACAGCTAAGCTGGAAGTGGCATTTGCGGCTCGCACTAGTGCAGAGTTATCTCAAAGAAAGGGGCCACGGTGTTTCTGTATCTCTATTATGTTGGTGCGGCTTCGGAACTTTTAAATATCTCGATATATCTCGAAAACTACGCTTCTGATCAAAAAATATCATAGAACATAAAAAGTAGGAAACTTCATTCTCTACAAAAAAGGTCTCTTAACATTTTGACATAGCTCGCTTAGTTTCCGAGATATTTGCAGATTTATCTCAAGGGAAGGGGCCTAACGGACATATTTCGAGATATTTCTTCTTCTTGTTGTTCTTCTTCTGCACAGCTAAGCTGGAAGTGGCATTTGCGGCTCGCACTAGTGCAGAGTTATCTCAAAGAAAGGGGCCACGGTGTTTCTGTATCTCTATTATGTTGGTGCGGCTTCGGAACTTTTAAATATCTCGATATATCTCGAAAACTACGCTTCTGATCAAAAAATATCATAGAACATAAATTGTAGGAAACATAATTCTCTACAAAAAAGGTCTCTTAACATTTTGCCATAGCTCTCTTCGTTTCCGAGATATTTGCAGATTTATCTCAAGGGAAGGGGCCTGACGGACATATTTCGAGATATTTCTTCTTCTTGTTGTTCTTCTTCTGCACAGCTAAGCTGGAAGTGGCATTTGCAGCTCGCAATAGTGCAGAGTTATCTCAAAGAAAGGGGCCACGGTGTTTCTGTATCTCTATTATGTTGGTGCGGCATCGGAACTATTAAATATCTTGATATATCTCGAGAACTACGCGTCTGATCAAAAAATATCATAGAACATAAAAAGTAGGAAACTTAATTCTCTACAACAACGGTCTCTTAACATTTTGCCATAGCTCGCTTCGTTTCCGAGATATTTGCATATTTATCTCAAGGGAAGGGGCCTGACGGACATATTTCGAGATATTTCTTCTTCTTGTTGTTCTTCTTCTGCACAGCTAAGCTCGAAGTGGCATTTGCAGCTCGCAATAGTGCAGAGTTATCTCAAAGAAAGAGGCCACGGTGTTTCTGTACCTCTATTATGTTGGTGCAGCTTCGGAACTTTTAAATATCTTGATATATCTCGAGAACTACGCATCTGATCAAAAAATATCATCGAACATAAAAAGTAGGAAACTTAATTCTCTACAAAAAAGGTCTCTTAACATTTTGCCATAGCTCGCTTCGTTTCCGAGATATTTGCAGATTTATCTCAAGGGAAGTGGCCTGACGGACATATTTCGAGATATTTCTTCTTCTTGTTGTTCTTCTTCTGCACAGCTAAGCTGGAAGTGGCATTTGCCGCTCGCACTAGTGCAGAGTTATCTCAAAGAAAGGGGCCACGGTGTTTCTGTATCTCTATTAGGTTGGTGCGGCTTCGGAACTTTTAAATATCTTGATATATCTCGAGAACTACGCATCTGATCAAAAAATATCATAGAACATAAAAGGTAGGAAACTTAATTCTCTACAAAAAAGGTCTCTTAACATTTTGCCATAGCTCGCTTCGTTTCCGAGATATTTGCATATTTATCTCAAGGGAAGGGGCCTGACGGACATATTTCGAGATATTTCTTCTTCTTGTTGTTCTTCTTCTGCACAGCTAAGCTGGAAGTGGCATTTGCGGCTCGCACTAGTGCAGAGTTATCTCAAAGAAAGGGGCCACGGTGTTTCTGTATCTCTATTATGTTGGTGCGGCTTCGGAACTTTTAAATATCTCGATATATCTCGAAAACTACGCTTCTGATCAAAAAATATCATAGAACATAAATTGTTGGAAACATAATTCTCTACAAAAAAGGTCTCTTAACATTTTGCCATAGCTCGCTTCGTTTCCGAGATATTTGCAGATATATCTCAAGGGAAGGGGCCTGACGGACATATTTCGAGATATTTCTTCTTCTTGTTGTTCTTCTTCTGCACAGCTAAGCTGGAAGTGGCATTTACAGCTCGCAATAGTGCAGAGTTATCTCAAAGAAAGGGGCCACGGTGTTTCTGTATCTCTATTATGTTGGTGCGGCTTCGGAACTTTTAAATATCTTGATATATCTCGAGAACTACGCATCTGATCAAAAAATATCATAGAACATAAAAGGTAGGAAACTTAATTCTCTACAAAAAAGGTCTCTTAACATTTTGCCATAGCTCGCTTCGTTTCCGAGATATTTGCATATTTATCTCAAGGGAAGGGGCCTGACGGACATATTTCGAGATATTTCTTCTTCTTGTTGTTCTTCTTCTGCACAGCTAAGCTGGAAGTGGCATTTGCGGCTCGCACTAGTGCAGAGTTATCTCAAAGAAAGGGGCCACGGTGTTTCTGTATCTCTATTATGTTGGTGCGGCTTCGGAACTTTTAAATATCTCGATATATCTCGAAAACTACGCTTCTGATCAAAAAATATCATAGAACATAAAAAGTAGGAAACTTAATTCTCTACAAAAAAGGTCTCTTAACATTTTGCCATAGCTCGCTTCGTTTCCGAGATATTTGCAGATTCATCTCAAGGGAAGGGGCCTGACGGACATATTTCTAGATATTTCTTCTTCTTGTTGTTCTTCTTCTGCACAGCTAAGCTGGAAGTGGCATTTGCGGCTCGCACTAGTGCAGAGTTATCTCAAAGAAAGGGGCCACGGTGTTTCTGTATCTCTATTATGTTGGTGCGGCTTCGGAACTTTTAAATATCTTGATATATCTCGAGAACTACGCATCTGATCAAAAAATATCATAGAACATAAAAAGTAGGAAACTTAATTCTCTACAAAAAAGGTCTCTTAACATTTTGCCATAGCTCGCTTCGTTTCCGAGATATTTGCATATTTATCTCAAGGGAAGGGGCCTGACGGACATATTTCTAGATATTTCTTATTCTTGTTGTACTTCTTCTGCACAGCTAAGCTGGAAGTGGCATTTGCGGCTCGCACTAGTGCAGAGTTATCTCAAAGAAAGGGGCCACGGTGTTTCTGTATCTCTATTATTTTGGTGCGGCTTCGGAACTTTTAAATATCTCGATATATCTCGAAAACTACGCTTCTGATCAAAAAATATCATAGAACATAAAAAGTAGGAAACTTAATTCTCTACAAAAAAGGTCTCTTAACATTTTGCCATAGCTCGCTTCTTTCCCGAGATATTTGCAGATTTATCTCAAGGGAAGGGGCCTAACGGACATATTTCGAGATATTTCTTCTTCTTGTTGTTCTTCTTCTGCACAGCTAAACTGGAAGTGGCATTTCCAGCTCGCAATAGTGCAGAGTTATCTCAAAGAAAGGGGCCACGGTGTTTCTGTATCTCTATTATGTTGGTGCGGCTTCGGAACTTTTAAATATCTTGATATATCTCGAGAACTACGCATCTGATCAAAAAATATCATAGAACATAAAAAGTAGGAAACTTAATTCTCTACAAAAAAGGTCTCTTAACATTTTGCCATAGCTCGCTTCGTTTCCGAGATATTTGCAGATTTATCTCAAGGGAAGGGGCCTGACGGACATATTTCGATATATTTCTTCTTCTTGTTGTTCTTCTTCTGCACAGCTAAGCTGGAAGTGGCATTTGCGGCTCGCACTAGTGCAGAGTTATCTCAAAGAAAGGGGCCACGGTGTTTCTGTATCTCTATTATGTTGGTGCGGCTTCGGAACTTTTAAATATCTCGATATATATCGAAAACTACGCTTCTGATCAAAAAATATCATAGAACATAAATTGTAGGAAACATAATTCTCTACAAAAAAGGTCTCTTAACATTTTGCCATAGCTCGCTTCGTTTCCGAGATATTTGCAGATATATCTCAAGGGAAGGGGCCTGACGGACATATTTCGAGATATTTCTTCTTCTTGTTGTTCTTCTTCTGCACAGCTAAGCTGGAAGTGGCATTTACAGCTCGCAATAGTGCAGAGTTATCTCAAAGAAAGGGGCCACGGTGTTTCTGTATCTCTATTAGGTTGGTGCGGCTTCGGAACTTTTAAATATCTTGATATATCTCGAGAACTACGCATCTGATCAAAAAATATCATAGAACATAAAAGGTAGGAAACTTAATTCTCTACAAAAAAGGTCTCTTAACATTTTGCCATAGCTCGCTTCGTTTCCGAGATATTTGCATATTTATCTCAAGGGAAGGGGCCTGACGGACATATTTCGAGATATTTCTTCTTCTTGTTGTTCTTCTTCTGCACAGCTAAGCTGGAAGTGGCATTTGCGGCTCGCACTAGTGCAGAGTTATCTCAAAGAAAGGGGCCACGGTGTTTCTGTATCTCTATTATGTTGGTGCGGCTTCGGAACTTTTAAATATCTCGATATATCTCGAAAACTACGCTTCTGATCAAAAAATATCATAGAACATAAATTGTAGGAAAGATAATTCTCTACAAAAAAGGTCTCTTAACATTTTGCCATAGCTCGCTTCGTTTCCGAGATATTTGCAGATATATCTCAAGGGAAGGGGCCTGACGGACATATTTCGAGATATTTCTTCTTCTTGTTGTTCTTCTTCTGCACAGCTAAGCTGGAAGTGGCATTTACAGCTCGCAATAGTGCAGAGTTATCTCAAAGAAAGGGGCCACGGTGTTTCTGTATCTCTATTATGTTGGTGCGGCTTCGGAACTTTTAAATATCTTGATATATCTCGAGAACTACGCATCTGATCAAAAAATATCATAGAACATAAAAGGTAGGAAACTTAATTCTCTACAAAAAAGGTCTCTTAACATTTTGCCATAGCTCGCTTCGTTTCCGAGATATTTGCATATTTATCTCAAGGGAAGGGGCCTGACGGACATATTTCGAGATATTTCTTCTTCTTGTTGTTCTTCTTCTGCACAGCTAAGCTGGAAGTGGCATTTGCGGCTCGCACTAGTGCAGAGTTATCTCAAAGAAAGGGGCCACGGTGTTTCTGTATCTCTATTATGTTGGTGCGGCTTCGGAACTTTTAAATATCTCGATATATCTCGAAAACTACGCTTCTGATCAAAAAATATCATAGAACATAAAAAGTAGGAAACTTAATTCTCTACAAAAAAGGTCTCTTAACATTTTGCCATAGCTCGCTTCGTTTCCGAGATATTTGCAGATTCATCTCAAGGGAAGGGGTCTGACGGACATATTTCGAGATATTTCTTCTTCTTGTTGTTCTTCTTCTGCACAGCTAAGCTCGAAGTGGCATTTGCAGCTCGCAATAGTGCAGAGTTATCTCAAAGAAAGAGGCCACGGTGTTTCTGTACCTCTATTATGTTGGTGCAGCTTCGGAACTTTTAAATATCTTGATATATCTCGAGAACTACGCATCTGATCAAAAAATATCATCGAACATAAAAAGTAGGAAACTTAATTCTCTACAAAAAAGGTCTCTTAACATTTTGCCATAGCTCGCTTCGTTTCCGAGATCTTTGCAGATTCAGCTCAAAGGAACTGGCCTGACGGACATATTTCGAGATATTTCTTCTTCTTGTTGTTCTTCCTCTGCACAGCTAAGCTGGAAGTGGCATTTGCAGCTCGCAATATTGCAGAGTTATCTCACAGAAAGGGGCCACGGTGTTTCTGTATCTCTATTATGTTGGTGCGGCTTCGGAACTTTTAAATATCTTGATATATCTCGAGAACTACGCATCTGATCAAAAAATATCATAGAACATAAAAAGTAGGAAACTTAATTCTCTACAAAAAAGGTCTCTTAACATTTTGCCATAGCTCGCTTCGTTTCCGAGATATTTGCATATTTATCTCAAGGGAAGGGGCCTGACGGACATATTTCGAGATATTTCTTCTTCTTGTTGTTCTTCTTCTGCACAGCTAAGCTGGAAGTGGCATTTGCGGCTCGCACTAGTGCAGAGTTATCTCAAAGAAAGGGGCCACGTTGTTTCTGTATCTCTATTATGTTGGTGCGGCTTCGGAACTTTTAAATATCTCGATATATCTCGAAAACTACGCTTCTGATCAAAAAATATCATAGAACATAAAAAGTAGGAAACTTAATTCTCTACAAAAAAGGTCTCTTAACATTTTGCCATAGCTCGCTTCGTTTCCGAGATATTTGCAGATTTATCTCAAGGGAAGGGGCCTAACGGACATATTTCGAGATATTTCTTCTTCTTGTTGTTCTTCTTCTGCACAGCTAAACTGGAAGTGGCATTTCCAGCTCGCAATAGTGCAGAGTTATCTCAAAGAAAGGGGCCACGGTGTTTCTGTATCTCTATTATGTTGGTGCGGCTTCGGAACTTTTAAATATCTTGATATATCTCGAGAACTACGCATCTGATCAAAAAATATCATAGAACATAAAAAGTAGGAAACTTAATTCTCTACAAAAAAGGTCTCTTAACATTTTGCCATAGCTCGCTTCGTTTCCGAGATATTTGCATATTTATCTCAAGGGAAGGGGCCTGACGGACATATTTCGAGATATTTCTTCTTCTTGTTGTTCTTCTTCTGCACTGCTAAGCTGGAAGTGGCATTTGCGGCTCGCACTAGTGCAGAGTTATCTCAAAGAAAGGGGCCACGGTGTTTCTGTATCTCTATTATGTTGGTGCGGCTTCGGAACTTTTAAATATCTCGATATATCTCGAAAACTACGCTTCTGATCAAAAAATATCATAGAACATAAAAAGTAGGAAACTTAATTCTCTACAAAAAAGGTCTCTTAACATTTTGCCATAGCTCGCTTCGTTTCCGAGATATTTGCAGATTTATCTCAAGGGAAGGGGCCTAACGGACATATTTCGAGATATTTCTTCTTCTTGTTGTTCTTCTTCTGCACAGCTAAACTGGAAGTGGCATTTCCAGCTCGCAATAGTGCAGAGTTATCTCAAAGAAAGGGGCCACGGTGTTTCTGTATCTCTATTATGTTGGTGCGGCTTCGGAACTTTTAAATATCTTGATATATCTCGAGAACTACGCATCTGATCAAAAAATATCATAGAACATAAAAAGTAGGAAACTTAATTCTCTACAAAAAAGGCCTCTTAACATTTTGCCATAGCTCGCTTCGTTTCCGAGATATTTGCAGATTTATCTCAAGGGAAGGGGCCTGACGGACATATTTCGAGATATTTCTTCTTCTTGTTGTTCTTCTTCTGCACAGCTAAGCTGGAAGTGGCATTTGCGGCTCGCACTAGTGCAGAGTTATCTCAAAGAAAGGGGCCACGGTGTTTCTGTATCCCTATTATGTTGGTGCGGCTTCGGAACTTTTAAATATCTTGATATATCTCGAGAACTACGCATCTGATCAAAAAATATCATAGAACATAAATTGTAGGAAACATAATTCTCTACAAAAAATGTCTCTTAACATTTTGCCATAGCTCGCTTCGTTTCCGAGATATTTGCAGATATATCTCAAGGGAAGGGGCCTGACGGACATATTTCGAGATATTTCTTCTTCTTGTTGTTCTTCCTCTGCACAGCTAAGCTGGAAGTGGGATTTGCAGCTCGCAATAGTGCAGAGTTATCTCAAAGAAAGGGGCCACGGTGTTTCTGTATCTCTATTATGTTGGTGCGGCTTCGGAACTTTTAAATATCTTGATATATCTCGAGAACTACGCATCTGATCAAAAAATATCATAGAACATAAAAAGTAGGAAACTTAATTCTCTACAAAAAAGGTCTCTCAACATTTTGCCATAGCTCGCTTCGTTTCCGAGATATTTGCATATTTATCTCAAGGGAAGGGGCCTGACGGACATATTTCTAGATATTTCTTCTTCTTGTTGTTCTTCTTCTGCACAGCTAAGCTGGAAGTGGCATTTGCGGCTCGCACTAGTGCAGAGTTATCTCAAAGAAAGGGGCCACGGTGTTTCTGTATCTCTATTATGTTGGTGCGGCTTCGGAACTTTTAAATATCTCGATATATCTCGAGAACTACGCATCTGATCAAAAAATATCATAGAACATAAAAAGTAGGAAACTTAATTCTCTACAAAAAAGGTCTCTTAACATTTTGCCATAGCTCGCTTCGTTTCCGAGATATTTGCATATTTATCTCAAGGGAAGGGGCCTGACGGACATATTTCTAGATATTTCTTCTTCTTGTTGTTCTTCTTCTGCACAGCTAAGCTGGAAGTGGCATTTGCGGCTCGCACTAGTGCAGAGTTATCTCAAAGAAAGGGGCCACGGTGTTTCTGTATCTCTATTATGTTGGTGCGGCTTCGGAACTTTTAAATACCTTGATATATCTCGAGAACTACGCATCTGATCAAAAAATATCATAGAACATAAAAAGTAGGAAACTTAATTCTCTACAAAAAAGGTCTCTTAACATTTTGCCATAGCTCGCTTCGTTTCCGAGATATTTGCATATTTATCTCAAGGGAAGGGGCCTGACGGACATATTTCTAGATATTTCTTATTCTTGTTGTTCTTCTTCTGCACAGCTAAGCTGGAAGTGGCATTTGCGGCTCGCACTAGTGCAGAGTTATCTCAAAGAAAGGGGCCACGGTGTTTCTGTATCTCTATTATTTTGGTGCGGCTTCGGAACTTTTAAATATCTCGATATATCTCGAAAACTACGCTTCTGATCAAAAAATATCATAGAACATAAAAAGTAGGAAACTTAATTCTCTACAAAAAAGGTCTCTTAACATTTTGCCATAGCTCGCTTCGTTTCCGAGATATTTGCAGATTTATCTCAAGGGAAGGGGCCTAACGGACATATTTCGAGATATTTCTTCTTCTTGTTGTTCTTCTTCTGCACAGCTAAACTGGAAGTGGCATTTCCAGCTCGCAATAGTGCAGAGTTATCTCAAAGAAAGGGGCCACGGTGTTTCTGTATCTCTATTATGTTGGTGCGGCTTCGGAACTTTTAAATATCTTGATATATCTCGAGAACTACGCATCTGATCAAAAAATATCATAGAACATAAAAAGTAGGAAACTTAATTCTCTACAAAAAAGGTCTCTTAACATTTTGCCATAGCTCGCTTCGTTTCCGAGATATTTGCAGATTTATCTCAAGGGAAGGGGCCTGACGGACATATTTCGATATATTTCTTCTTCTTGTTGTTCTTCTTCTGCACAGCTAAGCTGGAAGTGGCATTTGCGGCTCGCACTAGTGCAGAGTTATCTCAAAGAAAGGGGCCACGGTGTTTCTGTATCTCTATTATGTTGGTGCGGCTTCGGAACTTTTAAATATCTCGATATATATCGAAAACTACGCTTCTGATCAAAAAATATCATAGAACATAAATTGTAGGAAACATAATTCTCTACAAAAAAGGTCTCTTAACATTTTGCCATAGCTCGCTTCGTTTCCGAGATATTTGCAGATATATCTCAAGGGAAGGGGCCTGACGGACATATTTCGAGATATTTCTTCTTCTTGTTGTTCCTCTTCTGCACAGCTAAGCTGGAAGTGGCATTTACAGCTCGCAATAGTGCAGAGTTATCTCAAAGAAAGGGGCCACGGTGTTTCTGTATCTCTATTAGGTTGGTGCGGCTTCGGAACTTTTAAATATCTTGATATATCTCGAGAACTACGCATCTGATCAAAAAATATCATAGAACATAAAAGGTAGGAAACTTAATTCTCTACAAAAAAGGTCTATTAACATTTTGCCATAGCTCGCTTCGTTTCCGAGATATTTGCATATTTATCTCAAGGGAAGGGGCCTGACGGACATATTTCGAGATATTTCTTCTTCTTGTTGTTCTTCTTCTGCACAGCTAAGCTGGAAGTGGCATTTGCGGCTCGCACTAGTGCAGAGTTATCTCAAAGAAAGGGGCCACGGTGTTTCTGTATCTCTATTATGTTGGTGCGGCTTCGGAACTTTTAAATATCTCGATATATCTCGAAAACTACGCTTCTGATCAAAAAATATCATAGAACATAAATTGTAGGAAACATAATTCTCTACAAAAAAGGTCTCTTAACATTTTGCCATAGCTCGCTTCGTTTCCGAGATATTTGCAGATATATCTCAAGGGAAGGGGCCTGACGGACATATTTCGAGATATTTCTTCTTCTTGTTGTTCTTCTTCTGCACAGCTAAGCTGGAAGTGGCATTTACAGCTCGCAATAGTGCAGAGTTATCTCAAAGAAAGGGGCCACGGTGTTTCTGTATCTCTATTATGTTGGTGCGGCTTCGGAACTTTTAAATATCTTGATATATCTCGAGAACTACGCATCTGATCAAAAAATATCATAGAACATAAAAGGTAGGAAACTTAATTCTCTACAAAAAAGGTCTCTTAACATTTTGCCATAGCTCGCTTCGTTTCCGAGATATTTGCATATTTATCTCAAGGGAAGGGGCCTGACGGACATATTTCGAGATATTTCTTCTTCTTGTTGTTCTTCTTCTGCACAGCTAAGCTGGAAGTGGCATTTGCGGCTCGCACTAGTGCAGAGTTATCTCAAAGAAAGGGGCCACGGTGTTTCTGTATCTCTATTATGTTGGTGCGGCTTCGGAACTTTTAAATATCTCGATATATCTCGAAAACTACGCTTCTGATCAAAAAATATCATAGAACATAAAAAGTAGGAAACTTAATTCTCTACAAAAAAGGTCTCTTAACATTTTGCCATAGCTCGCTTCGTTTCCGAGATATTTGCAGATTTATCTCAAGGGAAGGGGCCTAACGGACATATTTCGAGATATTTCTTCTTCTTGTTGTTCTTCTTCTGCACAGCTAAACTGGAAGTGGCATTTCCAGCTCGCAATAGTGCAGAGTTATCTCAAAGAAAGGGGCCACGGTGTTTCTGTATCTCTATTATGTTGGTGCGGCTTCGGAACTTTTAAATATCTTGATATATCTCGAGAACTACGCATCTGATCAAAAAATATCATAGAACATAAAAAGTAGGAAACTTAATTCTCTACAAAAAAGGTCTCTTAACATTTTGCCATAGCTCGCTTCGTTTCCGAGATATTTGCAGATTTATCTCAAGGGAAGGGGCCTGACGGACATATTTCGATATATTTCTTCTTCTTGTTGTTCTTCTTCTGCACAGCTAAGCTGGAAGTGGCATTTGCGGCTCGCACTAGTGCAGAGTTATCTCAAAGAAAGGGGCCACGGTGTTTCTGTATCTCTATTATGTTGGTGCGGCTTCGGAACTTTTAAATATCTCGATATATATCGAAAACTACGCTTCTGATCAAAAAATATCATAGAACATAAATTGTAGGAAACATAATTCTCTACAAAAAAGGTCTCTTAACATTTTGCCATAGCTCGCTTCGTTTCCGAGATATTTGCAGATATATCTCAAGGGAAGGGGCCTGACGGACATATTTCGAGATATTTCTTCTTCTTGTTGTTCTTCTTCTGCACAGCTAAGCTGGAAGTGGCATTTACAGCTCGCAATAGTGCAGAGTTATCTCAAAGAAAGGGGCCACGGTGTTTCTGTATCTCTATTAGGTTGGTGCGGCTTCGGAACTTTTAAATATCTTGATATATCTCGAGAACTACGCATCTGATCAAAAAATATCATAGAACATAAAAGGTAGGAAACTTAATTCTCTACAAAAAAGGTCTCTTAACATTTTGCCATAGCTCGCTTCGTTTCCGAGATATTTGCATATTTATCTCAAGGGAAGGGGCCTGACGGACATATTTCGAGATATTTCTTCTTCTTGTTGTTCTTCTTCTGCACAGCTAAGCTGGAAGTGGCATTTGCGGCTCGCACTAGTGCAGAGTTATCTCAAAGAAAGGGGCCACGGTGTTTCTGTATCTCTATTATGTTGGTGCGGCTTCGGATCTTTTAAATATCTCGATATATCTCGAAAACTACGCTTCTGATCAAAAAATATCATAGAACATAAATTGTAGGAAACATAATTCTCTACAAAAAAGGTCTCTTAACATTTTGCCATAGCTCGCTTCGTTTCCGAGATATTTGCAGATATATCTCAAGGGAAGGGGCCTGACGGACATATTTCGAGATATTTCTTCTTCTTGTTGTTCTTCTTCTGCACAGCTAAGCTGGAAGTGGCATTTACAGCTCGCAATAGTGCAGAGTTATCTCAAAGAAAGGGGCCACGGTGTTTCTGTATCTCTATTATGTTGGTGCGGCTTCGGAACTTTTAAATATCTTGATATATCTCGAGAACTACGCATCTGATCAAAAAATATCATAGAACATAAAAGGTAGGAAACTTAATTCTCTACAAAAAAGGTCTCTTAACATTTTGCCATAGCTCGCTTCGTTTCCGAGATATTTGCAGATTCATCTCAAGGGAAGGGGTCTGACGGACATATTTCGAGATATTTCTTCTTCTTGTTGTTCTTCTTCTGCACAGCTAAGCTCGAAGTGGCATTTGCAGCTCGCAATAGTGCAGAGTTATCTCAAAGAAAGAGGCCACGGTGTTTCTGTACCTCTATTATGTTGGTGCAGCTTCGGAACTTTTAAATATCTTGATATATCTCGAGAACTACGCATCTGATCAAAAAATATCATCGAACATAAAAAGTAGGAAACTTAATTCTCTACAAAAAAGGTCTCTTAACATTTTGCCATAGCTCGCTTCGTTTCCGAGATCTTTGCAGATTCAGCTCAAAGGAACTGGCCTGACGGACATATTTCGAGATATTTCTTCTTCTTGTTGTTCTTCCTCTGCACAGCTAAGCTGGAAGTGGCATTTGCAGCTCGCAATATTGCAGAGTTATCTCACAGAAAGGGGCCACGGTGTTTCTGTATCTCTATTATGTTGGTGCGGCTTCGGAACTTTTAAATATCTTGATATATCTCGAGAACTACGCATCTGATCAAAAAATATCATAGAACATAAAAAGTAGGAAACTTAATTCTCTACAAAAAAGGTCTCTTAACATTTTGCCATAGCTCGCTTCGTTTCCGAGATATTTGCATATTTATCTCAAGGGAAGGGGCCTGACGGACATATTTCGAGATATTTCTTCTTCTTGTTGTTCTTCTTCTGCACAGCTAAGCTGGAAGTGGCATTTGCGGCTCGCACTAGTGCAGAGTTATCTCAAAGAAAGGGGCCACGTTGTTTCTGTATCTCTATTATGTTGGTGAGGCTTCGGAACTTTTAAATATCTCGATATATCTCGAAAACTACGCTTCTGATCAAAAAATATCATAGAACATAAAAAGTAGGAAACTTAATTCTCTACAAAAAAGGTCTCTTAACATTTTGCCATAGCTCGCTTCGTTTCCGAGATATTTGCAGATTTATCTCAAGGGAAGGGGCCTAACGGACATATTTCGAGATATTTCTTCTTCTTGTTGTTCTTCTTCTGCACAGCTAAACTGGAAGTGGCATTTCCAGCTCGCAATAGTGCAGAGTTATCTCAAAGAAAGGGGCCACGGTGTTTCTGTATCTCTATTATGTTGGTGCGGCTTCGGAACTTTTAAATATCTTGATATATCTCGAGAACTACGCATCTGATCAAAAAATATCATAGAACATAAAAAGTAGGAAACTTAATTCTCTACAAAAAAGGTCTCTTAACATTTTGCCATAGCTCGCTTCGTTTCCGAGATATTTGCATATTTATCTCAAGGGAAGGGGCCTGACGGACATATTTCGAGATATTTCTTCTTCTTGTTGTTCTTCTTCTGCACTGCTAAGCTGGAAGTGGCATTTGCGGCTCGCACTAGTGCAGAGTTATCTCAAAGAAAGGGGCCACGGTGTTTCTGTATCTCTATTATGTTGGTGCGGCTTCGGAACTTTTAAATATCTCGATATATCTCGAAAACTACGCTTCTGATCAAAAAATATCATAGAACATAAATTGTAGGAAACATAATTCTCTACAAAAAAGGTGTCTTAACATTTTGCCATAGCTCGCTTCGTTTCCGAGATATTTGCAGATATATCTCAAGGGAAGGGGCCTGACGGACATATTTCGAGATATTTCTTCTTCTTGTTGTTCTTCTTCTGCACAGCTAAGCTGGAAGTGGCATTTGCGGCTCGCACTAGTGCAGCGTTATCTCAAAGAAAGGGGCCACGGTGTTTCTGTATCTCTATTATGTTGGTGCGGCTTCGGAACTTTTAAATATCTCGATATATCTCGAAAACTACGCTTCTGATCAAAAAATATCATACAACATAAATTGTAGGAAACATAATTCTCTACAAAAAAGGTCTCTTAACATTTTGCCATAGCTCGCTTCGTTTCCGAGATATTTGCAGATATATCTCAAGGGAAGGGGCCTGACGGACATATTTCGAGATATTTCTTCTTCTTGTTGTTCTTCTTCTGCACAGCTAAGCTGGAAGTGGCGTTTGCGGCTCGCACTAGTGCAGAGGTATCTCAAAGAAAGGGGCCACGGTGTTTCTGTATCTCTATTATGTTGGTGCGGCTTCGGAACTTTTAAATATCTCGATATATCTCGAAAACTACGCTTCTGATCAAAAAATATCATAGAACATAAAAAGTAGGAAACTTCATTCTCTACAAAAAAGGTCTCTTAACATTTTGCCATAGCTCGCTTAGTTTCCGAGATATTTGCAGATTTATCTCAAGGGAAGGGGCCTAACGGACATATTTCGAGATATTTCTTCTTCTTGTTGTTCTTCTTCTGCACAGCTAAGCTGGAAGTGGCATTTGCGTCTCGCACTAGTGCAGAGTTATCTCAAAGAAAGGGGCCACGGTGTTTCTGTATCTCTATTATGTTGGTGCGGCTTCGGAACTTTTAAATATCTCGATATATCTCGAAAACTACGCTTCTGATCAAAAAATATCATAGAACATAAATTGTAGGAAACATAATTCTCTACAAAAAAGGTCTCTTAACATTTTGCCATAGCTCTCTTCGTTTCCGAGATATTTGCAGATTTATCTCAAGGGAAGGGGCCTGACGGACATATTTCTAGATATTTCTTATTCTTGTTGTTCTTCTTCTGCACAGCTAAGCTGGAAGTGGCATTTGCGGCTCGCACTAGTGCAGAGTTATCTCAAAGAAAGGGGCCACGGTGTTTCTGTATCTCTATTATTTTGGTGCGGCTTCGGAACTTTTAAATATCTCGATATATCTCGAAAACTACGCTTCTGATCAAAAAATATCATAGAACATAAAAAGTAGGAAACTTAATTCTCTACAAAAAAGGTCTCTTAACATTTTGCCATAGCTCGCTTCGTTTCCGAGATATTTGCAGATTTATCTCAAGGGAAGGGGCCTAACGGACATATTTCGAGATATTTCTTCTTCTTGTTGTTCTTCTTCTGCACAGCTAAACTGGAAGTGGCATTTCCAGCTCGCAATAGTGCAGAGTTATCTCAAAGAAAGGGGCCACGGTGTTTCTGTATCTCTATTATGTTGGTGCGGCTTCGGAACTTTTAAATATCTTGATATATCTCGAGAACTACGCATCTGATCAAAAAATATCATAGAACATAAAAAGTAGGAAACTTAATTCTCTACAAAAAAGGTCTCTTAACATTTTGCCATAGCTCGCTTCGTTTCCGAGATATTTGCAGATTTATCTCAAGGGAAGGGGCCTGACGGACATATTTCGATATATTTCTTCTTCTTGTTGTTCTTCTTCTGCACAGCTAAGCTGGAAGTGGCATTTGCGGCTCGCACTAGTGCAGAGTTATCTCAAAGAAAGGGGCCACGGTGTTTCTGTATCTCTATTATGTTGGTGCGGCTTCGGAACTTTTAAATATCTCGATATATATCGAAAACTACGCTTCTGATCAAAAAATATCATAGAACATAAATTGTAGGAAACATAATTCTCTACAAAAAAGGTCTCTTAACATTTTGCCATAGCTCGCTTCGTTTCCGAGATATTTGCAGATATATCTCAAGGGAAGGGGCCTGACGGACATATTTCGAGATATTTCTTCTTCTTGTTGTTCTTCTTCTGCACAGCTAAGCTGGAAGTGGCATTTACAGCTCGCAATAGTGCAGAGTTATCTCAAAGAAAGGGGCCACGGTGTTTCTGTATCTCTATTAGGTTGGTGCGGCTTCGGAACTTTTAAATATCTTGATATATCTCGAGAACTACGCATCTGATCAAAAAATATCATAGAACATAAAAGGTAGGAAACTTAATTCTCTACAAAAAAGGTCTCTTAACATTTTGCCATAGCTCGCTTCGTTTCCGAGATATTTGCATATTTATCTCAAGGGAAGGGGCCTGACGGACATATTTCGAGATATTTCTTCTTCTTGTTGTTCTTCTTCTGCACAGCTAAGCTGGAAGTGGCATTTGCGGCTCGCACTAGTGCAGAGTTATCTCAAAGAAAGGGGCCACGGTGTTTCTGTATCTCTATTATGTTGGTGCGGCTTCGGATCTTTTAAATATCTCGATATATCTCGAAAACTACGCTTCTGATCAAAAAATATCATAGAACATAAATTGTAGGAAACATAATTCTCTACAAAAAAGGTCTCTTAACATTTTGCCATAGCTCGCTTCGTTTCCGAGATATTTGCAGATATATCTCAAGGGAAGGGGCCTGACGGACATATTTCGAGATATTTCTTCTTCTTGTTGTTCTTCTTCTGCACAGCTAAGCTGGAAGTGGCATTTACAGCTCGCAATAGTGCAGAGTTATCTCAAAGAAAGGGGCCACGGTGTTTCTGTATCTCTATTATGTTGGTGCGGCTTCGGAACTTTTAAATATCTTGATATATCTCGAGAACTACGCATCTGATCAAAAAATATCATAGAACATAAAAGGTAGGAAACTTAATTCTCTACAAAAAAGGTCTCTTAACATTTTGCCATAGCTCGCTTCGTTTCCGAGATATTTGCAGATTCATCTCAAGGGAAGGGGTCTGACGGACATATTTCGAGATATTTCTTCTTCTTGTTGTTCTTCTTCTGCACAGCTAAGCTCGAAGTGGCATTTGCAGCTCGCAATAGTGCAGAGTTATCTCAAAGAAAGAGGCCACGGTGTTTCTGTACCTCTATTATGTTGGTGCAGCTTCGGAACTTTTAAATATCTTGATATATCTCGAGAACTACGCATCTGATCAAAAAATATCATCGAACATAAAAAGTAGGAAACTTAATTCTCTACAAAAAAGGTCTCTTAACATTTTGCCATAGCTCGCTTCGTTTCCGAGATCTTTGCAGATTCAGCTCAAAGGAACTGGCCTGACGGACATATTTCGAGATATTTCTTCTTCTTGTTGTTCTTCCTCTGCACAGCTAAGCTGGAAGTGGCATTTGCAGCTCGCAATATTGCAGAGTTATCTCACAGAAAGGGGCCACGGTGTTTCTGTATCTCTATTATGTTGGTGCGGCTTCGGAACTTTTAAATATCTTGATATATCTCGAGAACTACGCATCTGATCAAAAAATATCATAGAACATAAAAAGTAGGAAACTTAATTCTCTACAAAAAAGGTCTCTTAACATTTTGCCATAGCTCGCTTCGTTTCCGAGATATTTGCATATTTATCTCAAGGGAAGGGGCCTGACGGACATATTTCGAGATATTTCTTCTTCTTGTTGTTCTTCTTCTGCACAGCTAAGCTGGAAGTGGCATTTGCGGCTCGCACTAGTGCAGAGTTATCTCAAAGAAAGGGGCCACGTTGTTTCTGTATCTCTATTATGTTGGTGAGGCTTCGGAACTTTTAAATATCTCGATATATCTCGAAAACTACGCTTCTGATCAAAAAATATCATAGAACATAAAAAGTAGGAAACTTAATTCTCTACAAAAAAGGTCTCTTAACATTTTGCCATAGCTCGCTTCGTTTCCGAGATATTTGCAGATTTATCTCAAGGGAAGGGGCCTAACGGACATATTTCGAGATATTTCTTCTTCTTGTTGTTCTTCTTCTGCACAGCTAAACTGGAAGTGGCATTTCCAGCTCGCAATAGTGCAGAGTTATCTCAAAGAAAGGGGCCACGGTGTTTCTGTATCTCTATTATGTTGGTGCGGCTTCGGAACTTTTAAATATCTTGATATATCTCGAGAACTACGCATCTGATCAAAAAATATCATAGAACATAAAAAGTAGGAAACTTAATTCTCTACAAAAAAGGTCTCTTAACATTTTGCCATAGCTCGCTTCGTTTCCGAGATATTTGCATATTTATCTCAAGGGAAGGGGCCTGACGGACATATTTCGAGATATTTCTTCTTCTTGTTGTTCTTCTTCTGCACTGCTAAGCTGGAAGTGGCATTTGCGGCTCGCACTAGTGCAGAGTTATCTCAAAGAAAGGGGCCACGGTGTTTCTGTATCTCTATTATGTTGGTGCGGCTTCGGAACTTTTAAATATCTCGATATATCTCGAAAACTACGCTTCTGATCAAAAAATATCCTAGAACATAAATTGTAGGAAACATAATTCTCTACAAAAAAGGTGTCTTAACATTTTGCCATAGCTCGCTTCGTTTCCGAGATATTTGCAGATATATCTCAAGGGAAGGGGCCTGACGGACATATTTCGAGATATTTCTTCTTCTTGTTGTTCTTCTTCTGCACAGCTAAGCTGGAAGTGGCATTTGCGGCTCGCACTAGTGCAGCGTTATCTCAAAGAAAGGGGCCACGGTGTTTCTGTATCTCTATTATGTTGGTGCGGCTTCGGAACTTTTAAATATCTCGATATATCTCGAAAACTACGCTTCTGATCAAAAAATATCATACAACATAAATTGTAGGAAACATAATTCTCTACAAAAAAGGTCTCTTAACATTTTGCCATAGCTCGCTTCGTTTCCGAGATATTTGCAGATATATCTCAAGGGAAGGGGCCTGACGGACATATTTCGAGATATTTCTTCTTCTTGTTGTTCTTCTTCTGCACAGCTAAGCTGGAAGTGGCGTTTGCGGCTCGCACTAGTGCAGAGGTATCTCAAAGAAAGGGGCCACGGTGTTTCTGTATCTCTATTATGTTGGTGCGGCTTCGGAACTTTTAAATATCTCGATATATCTCGAAAACTACGCTTCTGATCAAAAAATATCATAGAACATAAAAAGTAGGAAACTTCATTCTCTACAAAAAAGGTCTCTTAACATTTTGCCATAGCTCGCTTAGTTTCCGAGATATTTGCAGATTTATCTCAAGGGAAGGGGCCTAACGGACATATTTCGAGATATTTCTTCTTCTTGTTGTTCTTCTTCTGCACAGCTAAGCTGGAAGTGGCATTTGCGTCTCGCACTAGTGCAGAGTTATCTCAAAGAAAGGGGCCACGGTGTTTCTGTATCTCTATTATGTTGGTGCGGCTTCGGAACTTTGAAATATCTCGATATATCTCGAAAACTACGCTTCTGATCAAAAAATATCATAGAACATAAAAAGTAGGAAACTTAATTCTCTACAAAAAAGGTCTCTTAACATTTTGCCATAGCTCGCTTCGTTTCCGAGATATTTGCAGATTCATCTCAAGGGAAGGGGTCTGACGGACATATTTCGAGATATTTCTTCTTCTTGTTGTTCTTCTTCTGCACAGCTAAGCTCGAAGTGGCATTTGCAGCTCGCAATAGTGCAGAGTTATCTCAAAGAAAGAGGCCACGGTGTTTCTGTACCTCTATTATGTTGGTGCAGCTTCGGAACTTTTAAATATCTTGATATATCTCGAGAACTACGCATCTGATCAAAAAATATCATCGAACATAAAAAGTAGGAAACTTAATTCTCTACAAAAAAGGTCTCTTAACATTTTGCCATAGCTCGCTTCGTTTCCGAGATCTTTGCAGATTCAGCTCAAAGGAACTGGCCTGACGGACATATTTCGAGATATTTCTTCTTCTTGTTGTTCTTCCTCTGCACAGCTAAGCTGGAAGTGGCATTTGCAGCTCGCAATATTGCAGAGTTATCTCACAGAAAGGGGCCACGGTGTTTCTGTATCTCTATTATGTTGGTGCGGCTTCGGAACTTTTAAATATCTTGATATATCTCGAGAACTACGCATCTGATCAAAAAATATCATAGAACATAAAAAGTAGGAAACTTAATTCTCTACAACAACGGTCTCTTAACATTTTGCCATAGCTCGCTTCGTTTCCGAGATATTTGCATATTTATCTCAAGGGAAGGGGCCTGACGGACATATTTCGAGATATTTCTTCTTCTTGTTGTTCTTCTTCTGCACAGCTAAGCTCGAAGTGGCATTTGCAGCTCGCAATAGTGCAGAGTTATCTCAAAGAAAGAGGCCACGGTGTTTCTGTACCTCTATTATGTTGGTGCAGCTTCGGAACTTTTAAATATCTTGATATATCTCGAGAACTACGCATCTGATCAAAAAATATCATCGAACATAAAAAGTAGGAAACTTAATTCTCTACAAAAAAGGTCTCTTAACATTTTGCCATAGCTCGCTTCGTTTCCGAGATATTTGCAGATTTATCTCAAGGGAAGTGGCCTGACGGACATATTTCGAGATATTTCTTCTTCTTGTTGTTCTTCTTCTGCACAGCTAAGCTGGAAGTGGCATTTGCCGCTCGCACTAGTGCAGAGTTATCTCAAAGAAAGGGGCCACGGTGTTTCTGTATCTCTATTATGTTGGTGCGGCTTCGGAACTTTTAAATATCTCGATATATCTCGAAAACTACGCTTCTGATCAAAAAATATCATAGAACATAAATTGTAGGAAACATAATTCTCTACAAAAAAGGTCTCTTAACATTTTGCCATAGCTCTCTTCGTTTCCGAGATATTTGCAGATTTATCTCAAGGGAAGGGGCCTGACGGACATATTTCGAGATATTTCTTCTTCTTGTTGTTCTTCTTCTGCACAGCTAAGCTGGAAGTGGCATTTGCAGCTCGCAATAGTGCAGAGTTATCTCAAAGAAAGGGGCCACGGTGTTTCTGTATCTCTATTATGTTGGTGCGGCTTCGGAACTTTTAAATATCTTGATATATCTCGAGAACTACGCGTCTGATCAAAAAATATCATAGAACATAAGAAGTAGGAAACTTAATTCTCTACAACAACGGTCTCTTAACATTTTGCCACAGCTCGCTTCGTTTCCGAGATATTTGCATATTTATCTCAAGGGAAGGGGCCTGACGGACATATATCGAGATATTTCTTCTTCTTGTTGTTCTTCTTCTGCACAGCTAAGCTGGAAGTGGCATTTGCGGCTCGCACTAGTGCAGAGTTATCTCAAAGAAAGGGGCCACGGTGTTTCTGTATCTCTATTATGTTGTTGCGGCTTCGGAACTTTTAAATATCTCGATATATCTCGAAAACTACGCTTCTGATCAAAAAATATCATAGAACATAAATTGTAGGAAACATAATTCTCTACAAAAAAGGTCTCTTAACATTTTGCCATAGCTCTCTTCGTTGCCGAGATATTTGCAGATTTATCTCAAGGGAAGGGGCCTGACGGACATATTTCGAGATATTTCTTCTTCTTGTTGTTCTTCTTCTGCACAGCTAAGCTGGAAGTGGCATTTGCAGCTCGCAATAGTGCAGAGTTATCTCAAAGAAAGGGGCCACGGTGTTTCTGTATCTCTATTATGTTGGTGCGGCTTCGGAACTTTTAAATATCTTGATATATCTCGAGAACTACGCGTCTGATCAAAAAATATCATAGAACATAAGAAGTAGGACACTTAATTCTCTACAACAACGGTCTCTTAACATTTTGCCACAGCTCGCTTTGTTTCCGAGATATTTGCATATTTATCTCAAGGGAAGGGGCCTGACGGACATATTTCGAGATATTTCTTCTTCTTGTTGTTCTTCTTCTGCACAGCTAAGCTGGAAGTGGCATTTGCGGCTCGCACTAGTGCAGAGTTATCTCAAAGAAAGGGGCCACGGTGTTTCTGTATCTCTATTATGTTGGTGCGGCTTCGGAACTTTTAAATATCTTGATATATCTCGAGAACTACGCTTCTGATCAAAAAATATCATCGAACATAAAAAGTAGGAAACTTAATTCTCTACAAAAAAGGTCTCTTAACATTTTGCCATAGCTCGCTTCGTTTCCGAGATATTTGCAGATTTATCTCAAGGGAAGTGGCCTGACGGACATATTTCGAGATATTTCTTCTTCTTGTTGTTCTTCTTCTGCTCAGCTAAACTGGAAGTGGCATTTCCAGCTCGCAATCGTGCAGAGTTATCTCAAAGAAAGGGGCCATGGTGTTTCTGTATCTCTATTATGTTGGTGCGGCTTCGGAACTTTTAAATATCTTGATATATCTCGAGAACTACGCGTCTGATCAAAAAATATCATAGAACATAAAAAGTAGGAAACTTAATTCTCTACAACAACGGTCTCTTAACATTTTGCCATAGCTCGCTTCGTTTCCGAGATATTTGCATATTTATCTCAAGGGAAGGGGCCTGACGGACATATTTCGAGATATTTCTTCTTCTTGTTGTTCTTCTTCTGCACAGCTAAGCTGGAAGTGGCATTTGCAGCTCGCAATAGTGCAGAGTTATCTCAAAGAAAGGGGCCATGGTGTTTCTGTATCTCTATTATGTTGGTGCGGCTTCGGAACTTTTAAATATCTTGATATATCTCGAGAACTACGCGTCTGATCAAAAAATATCATAGAACATAAAAAGTAGGAAACTTAATTCTCTACAACAACGGTCTCTTAACATTTTGCCATAGCTCGCTTCGTTTCCGAGATATTTGCATATTTATCTCAAGGGAAGGGGCCTGACGGACATATTTCGAGATATTTCTTCTTCTTGTTGTTCTTCTTCTGCACAGCTAAGCTGGAAGTGGCATTTGCAGCTCGCAATAGTGCAGAGTTATCTCAAAGAAAGGGGCCACGGTGTTTCTGTATCTCTATTATGTTGGTGCGGCTTCGGAACTTTTAAATATCTTGATATATCTCGAGAACTACGCGTCTGATCAAAAAATATCATAGAACATAAGAAGTAGGAAACTTAATTCTCTACAACAACGGTCTCTTAACATTTTGCCACAGCTCGCTTCGTTTCCGAGATATTTGCATATTTATCTCAAGGGAAGGGGCCTGACGGACATATTTCGAGATATTTCTTCTTCTTGTTGTTCTTCTTCTGCACAGCTAAGCTGGAAGTGGCATTTGCGGCTCGCACTAGTGCAGAGTTATCTCAAAGAAAGGGGCCACGGTGTTTCTGTATCTCTATTATGTTGGTGCGGCTTCGGAACTTTTAAATATCTCGATATATCTCGAAAACTACGCTTCTGATCAAAAAATATCATAGAACATAAATTGTAGGAAACATAATTCTCTACAAAAAAGGTCTCTTAACATTTTGCCATAGCTCTCTTCGTTGCCGAGATATTTGCAGATTCATCTCAGGGGAAGGGGTCTGACGGACATATTTCGAGATATTTCTTCTTCTTGTTGTTCTTCTTCTGCACAGCTAAGCTGGAAGTGGCATTTGCAGCTCGCAATAGTGCAGAGTTATCTCAAAGAAAGGGGCCACGGTGTTTCTGTATCTCTATTATGTTGGTGCGGCTTCGGAACTTTTAAATATCTTGATATATCTCGAGAACTACGCGTCTGATCAAAAAATATCATAGAACATAAGAAGTAGGAAACTTAATTCTCTACAACACCGGTCTCTTAACATTTTGCCACAGCTCGCTTCGTTTCCGAGATATTTGCATATTTATCTCAAGGGAAGGGGCCTGACGGACATATTTCGAGATATTTCTTCTTCTTGTTGTTCTTCTTCTGCACAGCTAAGCTGGAAGTGGCATTTGCGGCTCGCACTAGTGCAGAGTTATCTCAAAGAAAGGGGCCACGGTGTTTCTGTATCTCTATTATGTTGGTGCGGCTTCGGAACTTTTAAATATCTTGATATATCTCGAGAACTACGCTTCTGATCAAAAAATATCATCGAACATAAAAAGTAGGAAACTTAATTCTCTACAAAAAAGGTCTCTTAACATTTTGCCATAGCTCGCTTCGTTTCCGAGATATTTGCAGATTTATCTCAAGGGAAGTGGCCTGACGGACATATTTCGAGATATTTCTTCTTCTTGTTGTTCTTCTTCTGCACAGCTAAGCTGGAAGTGGCATTTGCAGCTCGCAATAGTGCAGAGTTATCCCAAAGAAAGGGGCCACGGTGTTTCTGTATCTCTATTATGTTGGTGCGGCTTCGGAACTTTTAAATATCTCGATATATCTCGAAAACTACGCTTCTGATTAAAAAATATCATAGAACATAAATTGTAGGAAACATAATTCTTTACAAAAAAGGTCTCTTAACATTTTGCCATAGCTCGCTTCGTTTCCGAGATATTTGCAGATTTATCTCAAGGGAAGGGTCCTGATGGACATATTTCGAGATATTTCTTCTTCTTGTTGTTCTTCTTCTGCACAGCTAAACTGGAAGTGGCATTTCCAGCTCGCAATCGTGCAGAGTTATCTCAAAGAAAGGGGCCATGGTGTTTCTGTATCTCTATTATGTTGGTGCGGCTTCGGAACTTTTAAATATCTTGATATATCTCGAGAACTACGCGTCTGATCAAAAAATATCATAGAACATAAAAAGTAGGAAACTTAATTCTCTACAACAACGGTCTCTTAACATTTTGCCACAGCTCGCTTCGTTTCCGAGATATTTGCATATTTATCTCAAGGGAAGGGGCCTGACGGACATATTTCGAGATATTTCTTCTTCTTGTTGTTCTTCTTCTGCACAGCTAAGCTGGAAGTGGCATTTGCGGCTCGCACTAGCGCACAGTTATCTCAAAGAAAGGGGCCACGGTGTTTCTGTATCTCTATTATGTTGGTGCGTCTTCGGAACTTTTAAATATCTCGATATATCTCGAAAACTACGCTTCTGATCAAAAAATATCATAGAACGTAAATTGTAGGAAACATTATTCTCTACAAAAAAGGTCTCTTAACATTTTGCCATAGCTCGCTTCGTTTCCGAGATATTTGCAGATTCATCTCAAGGGAAGGGGTCTGACGGACATATTTCGAGATATTTCTTCTTCTTGTTGTTCTTCTTCTGCACAGCTAAGCTCGAAGTGGCATTTGCAGCTCGCAATAGTGCAGAGTTATCTCAAAGAAAGAGGCCACGGTGTTTCTGTACCTCTATTATGTTGGTGCAGCTTCGGAACTTTTAAATATCATGATATATCTCGAGAACTACGCATCTGATCAAAAAATATCATCGAACATAAAAAGTAGGAAACTTAATTCTCTACAAAAAACGTCTCTTAACATTTTGCCATAGCTCGCTTCGTTTCCGAGATATTTGCAGATTCAGCTCAAAGGAACTGGCCTGACGGACATATTTCGAGATATTTCTTCTTCTTGTTGTTCTTCCTCTGCACAGCTAAGCTGGAAGTGGCATTTGCAGCTCGCAATAGTGCAGAGTTATCTCAAACAAAGGGGCCACGGTGTTTCTGTATCTCTATTATGTTGGTGCGGCTTCGGAACTTTTAAATATCTTGATATATCTCGAGAACTACGCATCTGATCAAAAAATATCATAGAACATAAAAAGTAGGAAACTTAATTCTCTACAAAAAAGGTCTCTTAACATTTTGCCATAGCTCGCTTCGTTTCCGAGATATTTGCAGATTTATCTCAAGGGAAGGGGCCTGACGGACATATTTCCAGATATTTCTTCTTCTTGTTGTTCTTCTTCTGCACAGCTAAGCTGGAAGTGGCATTTACAGCTCGCAATAGTGCGGAGTTATCTCAAAGAAAGGGGCCACGGTGTTTCTGTATCTCTATTATGTTGGTGCGGCTTCGGAACTTTTAAATATCTTGATATATCTCGAGAACTACGCATCTGATCAAAAAATATCATAGAACATGAAAAGTAGGAAACTTAATTCTCTACAAAAAAGGTCTCTTAACATTTTGCCATTGCTCGCTTCGTTTCCGAGATATTTGCAGATTTATCTCAAGGGAAGGGGCCTGACGGACATATTTCGAGATATTTCTTCTTCTTGTTGTTCTTCTTCTGCACAGCTAAGCTGGAAGTGGCATTTGCAGCTCGCACTAGTGCAGAGTTATCTCAAAGAAAGGGGCCACGGTGTTTCTGTATCTCTATTATGTTGGTGCGGCTTCGGAACTTTTAAATATCTCGATATATCTCGAAAACTACGCTTCTGATCAAAAAATATCGTAGAACATAAATTGTAGGAAACATAATTCTCTACAAAAAAGGTCTCTTAACATTTTGCGATAGCTCGCTTCGTTTCCGAGATATTTGCAGATTTATCTCAAGGGAAGGGGCCTGACGGACATATTTCGAGATATTTCTTCTTCTTGTTGTTCTTCTTCTGCACAGCTAAGCTGGAAGTGGCATTTGCGGCTCGCACTAGTGCAGAGTTATCTCAAAGAAAGGGGCCACGGTGTTTCTGTATCCCTATTATGTTGGTGCGGCTTCGGAACTTTTAAATATCTTGATATATCTCGAGAACTACGCATCTGATCAAAAAATATCATAGAACATAAATTGTAGGAAACATAATTCTCTACAAAAAAGGTCTCTTAACATTTTGCCATAGCTCGCGTCGTTTCCGAGATATTTGCAGATTTATCTCAAGGGAAGGGGCCTGACGGACATATTTCGAGATATTTCTTCTTCTTGTTGTTCTTCTTCTGCACAGCTAAGCTGGAAGTGGCATTTACAGCTCGCAATAGTGCAGAGTTATCTCAAAGAAAGGGGCCACGGTGTTTATGTATCTCTATTATGTTGGTGCGGCTTCGGAACTTTTAAATATCTTGATATATCTCGAGAACTACGCATCTGATCAAAAAATATCATAGAACATAAAAAGTAGGAAACTTAATTCTCTACAAAAAAGGTCTCTTAACATTTTGCCATAGCTCGCTTCGTTTCCGAGATATTTGCAGATTTATCTCAAGGGAAGGGGCCTGTCGGACATATTTCGAGATATTTCTTCTTCTTGTTGCTCTTCTTCTGCACAGCTAAGCTGGAAGTGGCATTTGCGGCTCGCACTAGTGCAGAGTTATCTCAAAGAAAGGGGCCACGGTGTTTCTGTATGTCTATTATGTTGGTGCGGCTTCGGAACTTTTAAATATCTCGATATATCTCGAAAACTACGCTTCTGATCAAAAAATATCATAGAACATAAATTGTAGGAAACATAATTCTCTACAAAAAAGGTCTCTTAACATTTTGCCATAGCTCGCGTCGTTTCCGAGATATTTGCAGATTTATCTCAAGGGAAGGGGCCTGACGGACATATTTCGAGATATTTCTTCTTCTTGTTGTTCTTCTTCTGCACAGCTAAGCTCGAAGTGGCATTTGCAGCTCGCAATAGTGCAGAGTTATCTCAAAAAAAGAGGCCACGGTGTTTCTGTACCTCTATTATGTTGGTGCAGCTTCGGAACTTTTAAATATCATGATATATCTCGAGAACTACGCATCTGATCAAAAAATATCATCGAACATAAAAAGTAGGAAACTTAATTCTCTACAAAAAACGTCTCTTAACATTTTGCCATAGCTCGCTTCGTTTCCGAGATATTTGCAGATTCAGCTCAAAGGAACTGGCCTGACGGACATATTTCGAGATATTTCTTCTTCTTGTTGTTCTTCCTCTGCACAGCTAAGCTGGAAGTGGCATTTGCAGCTCGCCATAGTGCAGAGTTATCTCAAAGAAAGGGGCCACGGTGTTTCTGTATCTCTATTATGTTGGTGCGGCTTCGGAACTTTTAAATATCTTGATATATCTCGAGAACTACGCATCTGATCAAAAAATATCATAGAACATAATAAGTAGGAAACTTAATTCTCTACAAAAAAGGTCTCTTAACATTTTGCCATAGCTCGCTTCGTTTCCGAGATATTTGCAGATATATCTCAAGGGAAGGGGCCTGACGGACATATTTCGAGATATTTCTTCTTCTTGTTGTTCTTCTTCTGCACAGCTAAGCTGGAAGTGGCATTTGCGGCTCGCACTAGTGCAGAGTTATCTCAACGAAAGGGGCCACGGTGTTTCTGTATCTCTATTATGTTGGTGCGGCTTCGGAACTTTTAAATATCTTGATATATCTCGAGAACTACGCGTCTGCTCAAAAAATATCATAGAACATAAAAAGTAGGAAACTTAATTCTCTACAAAAACGGTCTCTTAACATTTTGCCATAGCTCGCTTCGTTTCCGAGATATTTGCAGATATATCTCAAGGGAAGGGGCCTGACGGACATATTTCGAGATATTTCTTCTTCTTGTTGTTCTTCTTCTGCACAGCTAAGCTGGAAGTGGCATTTGCGGCTCGCACTAGCGCACAGTTATCTCAAAGAAAGGGGCCACGGTGTTTCTGTATCTCTATTATGTTGGTGCGTCTTCGGAACTTTTAAATATCTCGATATATCTCGAAAACTACGCTTCTGATCAAAAAATATCATAGAACGTAAATTGTAGGAAACATTATTCTCTACAAAAAAGGTCTCTTAACATTTTGCCATAGCTCGCTTCGTTTCCGAGATATTTGCAGATTCATCTCAAGGGAAGGGGTCTGACGGACATATTTCGAGATATTTCTTCTTCTTGTTGTTCTTCTTCTGCACAGCTAAGCTCGAAGTGGCATTTGCAGCTCGCAATAGTGCAGAGTTATCTCAAAGAAAGAGGCCACGGTGTTTCTGTACCTCTATTATGTTGGTGCAGCTTCGGAACTTTTAAATATCATGATATATCTCGAGAACTACGCATCTGATCAAAAAATATCATCGAACATAAAAAGTAGGAAACTTAATTCTCTACAAAAAACGTCTCTTAACATTTTGCCATAGCTCGCTTCGTTTCCGAGATATTTGCAGATTCAGCTCAAAGGAACTGGCCTGACGGACATATTTCGAGATATTTCTTCTTCTTGTTGTTCTTCCTCTGCACAGCTAAGCTGGAAGTGGCATTTGCAGCTCGCAATAGTGCAGAGTTATCTCAAACAAAGGGGCCACGGTGTTTCTGTATCTCTATTATGTTGGTGCGGCTTCGGAACTTTTAAATATCTTGATATATCTCGAGAACTACGCATCTGATCAAAAAATATCATAGAACATAAAAAGTAGGAAACTTAATTCTCTACAAAAAAGGTCTCTTAACATTTTGCCATAGCTCGCTTCGTTTCCGAGATATTTGCAGATTTATCTCAAGGGAAGGGGCCTGACGGACATATTTCCAGATATTTCTTCTTCTTGTTGTTCTTCTTCTGCACAGCTAAGCTGGAAGTGGCATTTACAGCTCGCAATAGTGCAGAGTTATCTCAAAGAAAGGGGCCACGGTGTTTCTGTATCTCTATTATGTTGGTGCGGCTTCGGAACTTTTAAATATCTTGATATATCTCGAGAACTACGCATCTGATCAAAAAATATCATAGAACATGAAAAGTAGGAAACTTAATTCTCTACAAAAAAGGTCTCTTAACATTTTGCCATTGCTCGCTTCGTTTCCGAGATATTTGCAGATTTATCTCAAGGGAAGGGGCCTGACGGACATATTTCGAGATATTTCTTCTTCTTGTTGTTCTTCTTCTGCACAGCTAAGCTGGAAGTGGCATTTGCAGCTCGCACTAGTGCAGAGTTATCTCAAAGAAAGGGGCCACGGTGTTTCTGTATCTCTATTATGTTGGTGCGGCTTCGGAACTTTTAAATATCTCGATATATCTCGAAAACTACGCTTCTGATCAAAAAATATCGTAGAACATAAATTGTAGGAAACATAATTCTCTACAAAAAAGGTCTCTTAACATTTTGCGATAGCTCGCTTCGTTTCCGAGATATTTGCAGATTTATCTCAAGGGAAGGGGCCTGACGGACATATTTCGAGATATTTCTTCTTCTTGTTGTTCTTCTTCTGCACAGCTAAGCTGGAAGTGGCATTTGCGGCTCGCACTAGTGCAGAGTTATCTCAAAGAAAGGGGCCACGGTGTTTCTGTATCCCTATTATGTTGGTGCGGCTTCGGAACTTTTAAATATCTTGATATATCTCGAGAACTACGCATCTGATCAAAAAATATCATAGAACATAAATTGTAGGAAACATAATGCTCTACAAAAAAGGTCTCTTAACATTTTGCCATAGCTCGCGTCGTTTCCGAGATATTTGCAGATTTATCTCAAGGGAAGGGGCCTGACGGACATATTTCGAGATATTTCTTCTTCTTGTTGTTCTTCTTCTGCACAGCTAAGCTGGAAGTGGCATTTACAGCTCGCAATAGTGCAGAGTTATCTCAAAGAAAGGGGCCACGGTGTTTATGTATCTCTATTATGTTGGTGCGGCTTCGGAACTTTTAAATATCTTGATATATCTCGAGAACTACGCATCTGATCAAAAAATATCATAGAACATAAAAAGTAGGAAACTTAATTCTCTACAAAAAAGGTCTCTTAACATTTTGCCATAGCTCGCTTCGTTTCCGAGATATTTGCAGATTTATCTCAAGGGAAGGGGCCTGTCGGACATATTTCGAGATATTTCTTCTTCTTGTTGCTCTTCTTCTGCACAGCTAAGCTGGAAGTGGCATTTGCGGCTCGCACTAGTGCAGAGTTATCTCAAAGAAAGGGGCCACGGTGTTTCTGTATGTCTATTATGTTGGTGCGGCTTCGGAACTTTTAAATATCTCGATATATCTCGAAAACTACGCTTCTGATCAAAAAATATCATAGAACATAAATTGTAGGAAACATAATTCTCTACAAAAAAGGTCTCTTAACATTTTGCCATAGCTCGCGTCGTTTCCGAGATATTTGCAGATTTATCTCAAGGGAAGGGGCCTGACGGACATATTTCGAGATATTTCTTCTTCTTGTTGTTCTTCTTCTGCACAGCTAAGCTCGAAGTGGCATTTGCAGCTCGCAATAGTGCAGAGTTATCTCAAAAAAAGAGGCCACGGTGTTTCTGTACCTCTATTATGTTGGTGCAGCTTCGGAACTTTTAAATATCATGATATATCTCGAGAACTACGCATCTGATCAAAAAATATCATCGAACATAAAAAGTAGGAAACTTAATTCTCTACAAAAAACGTCTCTTAACATTTTGCCATAGCTCGCTTCGTTTCCGAGATATTTGCAGATTCAGCTCAAAGGAACTGGCCTGACGGACATATTTCGAGATATTTCTTCTTCTTGTTGTTCTTCCTCTGCACAGCTAAGCTGGAAGTGGCATTTGCAGCTCGCAATAGTGCAGAGTTATCTCAAAGAAAGGGGCCACGGTGTTTCTGTATCTCTATTATGTTGGTGCGTCTTCGGAACTTTTAAATATCTCGATATATCTCGAAAACTACGCTTCTGATCAAAAAATATCATAGAACGTAAATTGTAGGAAACATTATTCTCTACAAAAACGGTTTCTTAACATTTTGCCATAGCTCGCTTCGTTTCCGAGATATTTGCAGATATATCTCAAGGGAAGGGGCCTGACGGACATATTTCGAGATATTTCTTCTTCTTGTTGTTCTTCTTCTGCACAGCTAAGCTGGAAGTGGCATTTGCGGCTCGCACTAGTGCAGAGTTATCTCAAAGAAAGGGGCCACGGTGTTTCTGTATCCCTATTATGTTGGTGCGGCTTCGGAACTTTTAAATATCTTGATATATCTCGAGAACTACGCATCTGATCAAAAAATATCATAGAACATAAAAAGTAGGAAACTTAATTCTCTACAAAAAAGGTCTCTTAACATTTTGCCATAGCTCGCTTCGTTTCCGAGATATTTGCAGATTTATCTCAAGGGAAGGGGCCTGACGGACATATTTCGAGATATTTCTTCTTCTTGTTGTTCTTCTTCTGCACAGCTAAGCTGGAAGTGGCATTGGCCGGCTCGCACTAGTGCAGAGTTATCTCAAACAAAGGAGCCACGGTGTTTCTGTATCTCTATTATGTTGGTGCGGCTTCGGAACTTTTAAATATCTTGATATATCTCGAGAACTACGCATCTGATCAAAAAATATCATAGAACATAAAAAGTAGGAAACTTAATTCTCTACAAAAACGGTCTCTTAACATTTTGCCATAGCTCGCTTCGTTTCCGAGATATTTGCAGATTTATCTCAAGGGAAGGGGCCTGACGGACATATTTCGAGATATTTCTTCTTCTTGTTGTTCTTCTTCTGCACAGCTAAGCTGGAAGTGGCATTTGCGGCTCGCACTAGTGCAGAGTTATCTCAAAGAAAGGGGCCACGGTGTTTCTGTATCTCTATTATGTTGGTGCGGCTTCGGAACTTTTAAATATCTCGATATATCTCGAAAACTACGCTTCTGATCAAAAAATATCATAGAACATAAATTGTAGGAAACATAATTCTCTACAAAAAAGGTCTCCTAACATTTTGCCATAGCTCGCTTCGTTTCCGAGATATTTGCAGATTTATCTCAAGGGAAGGGTTCTGATGGACATATTTCGAGATATTTCTTCTTCTTGTTGTTTTTCTTCTGCACAGCTAAACTGGAAGTGGCATTTCCAGCTCGCAATCGTGCAGAGTTATCTCAAAGAAAGGGGCCACGGTGTTTCTGTATCTCTATTATGTTGGTGCGGCTTCGGAACTTTTAAATATCTTCATATATCTCGAGAACTACGCCTCTGATCGAAAAATATCATAGAACATAAAAAGTAGGAAACCTAATTTTCTACAAAAAAGGTCTCTTAACATTTTGCCGTAGCTCGCTTCGTTTCCGAGATATTTGCAGATTTATCTCAAGGGAAGGGGCCTGACGGACATATTTCGAGATATTTCTTCTTCTTGTTGTTCTTCTTCTGCACAGCTAAGCTGGAAGTGGCATTTGCAGCTCGCAATAGTGCAGAGTTACCTCAAAGAAGGGGGCCACGGTGTTTCTGTATCTCTATTATGTTGGTGCCGCTTCGGAACTTTTAAATATCTGGATATATCTCGAGAACTACGCATCTGATCAAAAAATATCATAGAACATAAAAAGTAGGAAACTTAATTCTCTACAAAAAAGGTCTCTTAACATTTTGCCATAGCTCGCTTCGTTTCCGAGATATTTGCAGATTTAGCTCAAGGGAAGGGGCCTGACGGACATATTCCGAGATATTTCTTCTTCTTGTTGTTCCTCTTCTGCACAGCTAAGCTGGAAGTGGCATTTGCGGGTCGCAATAGTGCAGAGTTATCTCAAAGAAAGGGGCCACGGTGTTTCTGTATCTCTATTATGTTGGTGCGGCTTCGGAACTTTTAAATATCTCGATATATCTCGAAAACTACGCTTCTGATCAAAAAATATCAGAGAACCTAAATTGTAGCAAACATAATTCTCTACAAAAAAGGTCTCTTAACATTTTGCCATAGCTCGCTTCGTTTCCGAGATATTTGCAGATTTATCTCAAGGGAAGGGTCCTGACGGACATATTTCGAGATATTTCTTCTTCTTGTTGTTCTTCTTCTGCACAGCTAAACTGGAAGTGGCATTTCCAGCTCGCAATCGTGCAGAGTTATCTCAAAGAGAGGGGCCACGGAGTTTCTGTATCTCTATTATGTTGGTGCGGCTTCGGAACTTTTAAATATCTTGATATATCTCGAGAACTACGCCTCTGATCGAAAAATATCATAGAACATAAAAAGTAGGAAACTTAATTCTCTACAAAAAAGGTCTCTTAACATTTTGCCGTAGCTCGCTTCGTTTCCGAGATATTTGCAGATTTATCTCAAGGGAAGGGGCCTGACGGACATATTTCGAAATATTTCTTATTCTTGTTGTTCTTCTTCTGCACAGCTAAGCTGGAAGTGGCATTTGCAGCTCGCAATAGTGCAGAGTTATCTCAAAGAAAGGGGCCACGGTGTTTCTGTATCTCTATTATGTTGGTGCGGCTTCGGAACTTTTAAATATCTTCATATATCTCGAGAACTACGCCTCTGATCGAAAAATATCATAGAACATAAAAAGTAGGAAACCTAATTTTCTACAAAAAAGGTCTCTTAACATTTTGCCGTAGCTCGCTTCGTTTCCGAGATATTTGCAGATTTATCTCAAGGGAAGGGGCCTGACGGACATATTCCGAGATATTTCTTCTTCTTGTTGTTCCTCTTCTGCACAGCTAAGCTGGAAGTGGCATTTGCAGGTCGCAATAGTGCAGAGTTATCTCAAAGAAAGGGGCCACGGTGTTTCTGTATCTCTATTATGTTGGTGCGGCTTCGGAACTTTTAAATATCTTGATATATCTCGAAAACTACGCTTCTGATCAAAAAATATCATAGAACGTAAATTGTAGGAAACATTATTCTCTACAAAAAAGGTTTCTTAACATTTTGCCATAGCTCGCTTCGTTTCCGAGATATTTGCAGATTCATCTCAAGGGAAGGGGTCTGACGGACATATTTCGAGATATTTCTTCTTCTTGTTGTTCTTCTTCTGCACAGCTAAGCTCGAAGCGGCATTTGCAGCTCGCAATAGTGCAGAGTTATCTCAAAGAAAGAGGCCACGGTGTTTCTGTACCTCTATTATGTTGGTGCAGCTTCGGAACTTTTAAATATCTTGATATATCTCGAGAACTACGCATCTGATCAAAAAATATCATCGAACATAAAAAGTAGGAAACTTAATTCCCTACAAAAAAGGTCTCTAAACATTTTGCCATAGCTCGCTTCGTTTCCGAGATATTTGCAGATTTATCTCAAGGGAAGGGGCCTGACGGACATATTTCGAGATATTTCTTCTTCTTGTTGTTCTTCTTCTGCACAGCTAAGCTGGAAGTGGCATTTGCAACTCGCAATAGTGCAGAGTTATCTCAAAGAGAGGGGCCACGGTGTTTCTGTATCTCTATTATGTTGGTGCGGCTTCGGAACTTTTAAATATCTCGATATATCTCGAAAACTACGCTTCTGATCAAAAAATATCATAGAACGTAAATTGTAGGAAACATTATTCTCTACAAAAAAGGTCTCTTAACATTTTGCCATAGCTCGCTTCGTTTCCGAGATATTTGCAGATTCATCTCAAGGGAAGGGGTCTGACGGACATATTTCGAGATATTTCTTCTTCTTGTTGTTCTTCTTCTGCACAGCTAAGCTCGAAGCGGCATTTGCAGCTCGCAATAGTGCAGAGTTATCTCAAAGAAAGAGGCCACGGTGTTTCTGTACCTCTTTTATGTTGGTGCAGCTTCGGAACTTTTAAATATCTTGATATATCTCGAGAACTACGCATCTGATCAAAAAATATCATCGAACATAAAAAGTAGGAAACTTAATTCCCTACAAAAAAGGTCTCTTAACATTTTGCCATAGCTCGCTTCGTTTCCGAGATATTTGCAGATTTATCTCAAGGGAAGTGGCCTGACGGACATATTTCGAGATATTTCTTCTTCTTGTTGTTCTTCTTCTGCACAGCTAAGCTGGAAGTGGCATTTCCAGCTCGCAATAGTGCAGAGTTATCTCAATGAAAGGGGCCACGGTGTTTCTGTATCTCTATTATGTTGGTGCGGCTTCGGAACTATTAAATATCTTGATATATCTCGAGAACTACGCATCTGATCAAAAAATATCATAGAACATAAAAAGTAGGAAACTTAATTCTCTACAAGAAAGGTCTCTGAACATTTTGCCATAGCTCGCTTCGTTTCCGAGATATTTGCAGATTTATCTCAAGGGAAGGGGCCTAACGGACATATTTCGAGATATTTCTTCTTCTTGTTGTTCTTCTTCTGCACAGCTGAGCTGGAAGTGGCATTTGCAGGTCGCAATAGTGCATAGTTATCTCAAAGAAAGGGGCCACGGTGTTTCTGTATCTCTATTATGTTGGTGCGGCTTCGGAACTTTTAAATATCTCGATATATCTCGAAAACTACGCTTCTGATCAAAAAATATCATAGAACGTAAATTGTAGGAAACATTATTCTCTACAAAAAAGGTCTCTTAACATTTTGCCATAGCTCGCTTCGCTTCCGAGATATTTGCAGATTCATCTCAAGGGAAGGGGTCTGACGGACATATTTCGAGATATTTCTTCTTCTTGTTGTTCTTCTTCTGCACAGCTAAGCTCGAAGCGGCATTTGCAGCTCGCAATAGTGCAGAGTTATCTCAAAGAAAGAGGCCACGGTGTTTCTGTATCTCTATTATGTTGGTGCGGCTTCGGAACTTTTAAATATCTTGATATATCTCGAGAACTACGCATCTGATCAAAAAATATCATAGAAGATAAAAAGTAGGAAACTTAATTCTCTACAAGAAAGGTCTCTAAACATTTTGCCATAGCTCGCTTCGTTTCCGAGATATTTGCAGATTTATCTCAAGGGAAGGGGCCTAACGGACATATTTCGAGATATTTCTTCTTCTTGTTGTTCTTCTTCTGCACAGCTGAGCTGGAAGTGGCATTTGCAGGTCGCAATAGTGCATAGTTATCTCAAAGAAAGGGGCCACGGTGTTTCTGTATCTCTATTATGTTGGTGCGGCTTCGGAACTTTTAAATATCTTGATATATCTCGAGAACTACGCATCTGATCAAAAAATATCATACTACATAAAAAGTAGGAAACTTAATTCTCTACAAAAAAGGTCTCTTAACATTTTGCCATAGCTCGCTTCGTTTCCGAGATATTTGCAGATTTATCTCAAGGGAAGGGGCCTGACGGACATATTTCGAGATATTTCTTCTTCTTGTTGTTCTTCTTCTGCACAGCTAAGCTGGAAGTGGCATTTACAGCTCGCAATAGTGCAGAGTTATCTCAAAGAAAGGGGCCACGGTGTTTCTGTATCTCTATTATGTTGGTGTGGCTTCGGAACTTTTAAATATCTTGATATATCACGAGAACTACGCATCTGATCAAAAAATATCATAGAACATAAATTGTAGGAAACATAATTCTCTACAAAAAAGGTCTCTTAACATTTTGCCATAGCTCGCTTCATTTCCGAGATATTTGCAGATTTATCTCAAGGGAAGGGGCCTGACGGACATATTTCGAGATATTTCTTCTTCTTGTTGTTCTTCTTCTGCACAGCTAAGCTGGAAGTGGCATTTGCGGCTCGCACTAGTGCAGAGTTATCTCAAAGAAAGGGGCCACGGTGTTTCTGTATCCCTATTATGTTGGTGCGGCTTCGGAACTTTTAAATATCTCGATATATCTCGAAAACTACGCTTCTGATCAAAAAATATCATAGAACATAAATTGTAGGAAACATAATTCTCTACAAAAAACGTCTCTTAACATTTTGCCATAGATCGCTTCGTTTCCGAGATATTTGCAGATTCAGCTCAAAGGAACTGGCCTGACGGACATATTTCGAGATATTTCTTCTTCTTGTTGTTCTTCCTCTGCACAGCTAAGCTGGAAGTGGCATTTGCAGCTCGCAATAGTGCAGAGTTATCTCAAAGAAAGGGGCCACGGTGTTTCTGTATCTCTATTATGTTGGTGCGGCTTCGGAACTTTTAAATATCTTGATATATCTCGAGAACTACGCATCTGATCAAAAAATATCATAATAGATAAAAAGTAGGAAACTTAATTCTCTACAAAAAAGGTCTCTTAACATTTTGCCATAGCTCGCTTCGTTTCCGAGATATTTGCATATTTATCTCAAGGGAAGGAGCCTGACGGACATATTTCGAGATACTTCTTCTTCTTGTTGTTCTTCTTCTGCACAGCTAAGCTGGAAGTGGCATTTGCGGCTCGCACTAGTGCAGAGTTATCTCAAAGAAAGGGGCCACGGTGTTTCTGTATCTCTATTATGTTGGTGCGGCTTCGGAACTTTTGAATATCTTGATATATCTCGAGAACTACGCATCTGATCAAAAAATATCATACTACATAAAAAGTAGGAAACTTAATTCTCTACAAGAAAGGTCTCTTAACATTTTGCCATAGCTCGCTTCGTTTCCGAGATATTTGCAGATTCATCTCAAGGGAAGGGGTCTGACGGACATATTTCGAGATATTTCTTCTTCTTGTTGTTCTTCTTCTGCACAGCTGAGCTGGAAGTGGCATTTGCAGGTCGCAATAGTGCATAGTTATCTCAAAGAAAGGGGCCACGGTGTTTCTGTATCTCTATTATGTTGGTGCGGCTTCGGAGCTTTTAAATATCTCGATATATCTCGAAAACTACGCTTCTGATCAAAAAATATCATAGAACGTAAATTGTAGGAAACATTATTCTCTACAAAAAAGGTCTCTTAACATTTTGCCATAGCTCGCTTCGTTTCCGAGATATTTGCAGATTCCTCTCAAGGGAAGGGGTCTGACGGACATATTTCGAGATATTTCTTCTTCTTGTTGTTCTTCTTCTGCACAGCTAAGCTCGAAGCGGCATTTGCAGCTCGCAATAGTGCAGAGTTATCTCAAAGAAAGAGGCCACGGTGTTTCTGTATCTCTATTATGTTGGTGCGGCTTCGGAACTTTTAAATATCTTGATATATCTCGAGAACTACGCATCTGATCAAAAAATATCATAGAAGATAAAAAGTAGGAAACTTAATTCTCTACAAAAAAGGTCTCTTAACATTTTGCCATAGCTCGCTTCGTTTCCGAGATATTTGCAGATTTATCTCAAGGGAAGGGGCCTGACGGACATATTTCGAGATATTTCTTCTTCTTGTTGTTCTTCTTCTGCACAGCTAAGCTGGAAGTGGCATTTACAGCTCGCAATAGTGCAGAGTTATCTCAAAGAAAGGGGCCACGGTGTTTCTGTATCTCTATTATGTTGGTGTGGCTTCGGAACTTTTAAATATCTTGATATATCTCGAAAACTACGCTTCTGATCAAAAAATATGATAGAACGTAAATTGTAGGAAACATTATTCTCTACAAAAAAGGTTTCTTAACATTTTGCCATAGCTCGCTTCGTTTCCGAGATATTTGCAGATTCATCTCAAGGGAAGGGGTCTGACGGACATATTTCGAGATATTTCTTCTTCTTGTTGTTCTTCTTCTGCACAGCTAAGCTCGAAGCGGCATTTGCAGCTCGCAATAGTGCAGAGTTATCTCAAAGAAAGAGGCCACGGTGTTTCTGTACCTCTATTATGTTGGTGCAGCTTCGGAACTTTTAAATATCTTGATATATCTCGAGAACTACGCATCTGATCAAAAAATATCATCGAACATAAAAAGTAGGAAACTTAATTCCCTACAAAAAAGGTCTCTAAACATTTTGCCATAGCTCGCTTCATTTCCGAGATATTTGCAGATTCATCTCAAGGGAAGGGGTCTGACGGACATATTTCGAGATATTTCTTCTTCTTGTTGTTCTTCTTCTGCACAGCTAAGCTGGAAGTGGCATTTCCAGCTCGCAATAGTGCAGAGTTATCTCAATGAAAGGGGCCACGGTGTTTCTGTATCTCTATTATGTTGGTGCGGCTTCGGAACTTTTAAATATCTTGATATATCTCGAGAACTACGCATCTGATCAAAAAATATCATAGAACATAAAAAGTAGGAAACTTAATTCTCTACAAGAAAGGTCTCTAAACATTTTGCCATAGCTCGCTTCGTTTCCGAGATATTTGCAGATTTATCTCAAGGGAAGGGGCCTAACGGACATATTTCGAGATATTTCTTCTTCTTGTTGTTCTTCTTCTGCACAGCTGAGCTGGAAGTGGCATTTGCAGGTCGCAATAGTGCATAGTTATCTCAAAGAAAGGGGCCACGGTGTTTCTGTATCTCTATTATGTTGGTGCGGCTTCGGAACTTTTAAATATCTCGATATATCTCGAAAACTACGCTTCTGATCAAAAAATATCATAGAACGTAAATTGTAGGAAACATTATTCTCTACAAAAAAGGTCTCTTAACATTTTGCCATAGCTCGCTTCGTTTCCGAGATATTTGCAGATTCATCTCAAGGGAAGGGGTCTGACGGACATATTTCGAGATATTTCTTCTTCTTGTTGTTCTTCTTCTGCACAGCTAAGCTCGAAGCGGCATTTGCAGCTCGCAATAGTGCAGAGTTATCTCAAAGAAAGAGGCCACGGTGTTTCTGTATCTCTATTATGTTGGTGCGGCTTCGGAACTTTTAAATATCTTGATATATCTCGAGAACTACGCATCTGATCAAAAAATATCATAGAAGATAAAAAGTAGGAAACTTAATTCTCTACAAAAAAGGTCTCTTAACATTTTGCCATAGCTCGCTTCGTTTCCGAGATATTTGCAGATTTATCTCAAGGGAAGGGGCCTGACGGACATATTTCGAGATATTTCTTCTTCTTGTTGTTCTTCTTCTGCACAGCTAAGCTGGAAGTGGCATTTACAGCTCGCAATAGTGCAGAGTTATCTCAAAGAAAGGGGCCACGGTGTTTCTGTATCTCTATTATGTTGGTGTGGCTTCGGAACTTTTAAATATCTTGATATATCTCGAGAACTACGCATCTGATCAAAAAATATCATAGAACATAAATTGTAGGAAACATAATTCTCTACAAAAAAGGTCTCTTAACATTTTGCCATAGCTCGCTTCATTTCCGAGATATTTGCAGATTTATCTCAAGGGAAGGGGCCTGACGGACATATTTCGAGATATTTCTTCTTCTTGTTGTTCTTCTTCTGCACAGCTAAGCTGGAAGTGGCATTTGCAGGTCGCAATAGTGCAGAGTTATCTCAAAGAAAGGGGCCACGGTGTTTCTGTATCTCTATTATGTTGGTGCGGCTTCGGAACTTTTGAATATCTCGATATATCTCGAAAACTACGCTTCTGATCAAAAAATATCATAGAACGTAAATTGTAGGAAACATTATTCTCTACAAAAAAGGTCTCTTAACATTTTGCCATAGCTCGCTTCGTTTCCGAGATATTTGCAGATTTATCTCAAGGGAAGGGGCCTGACGGACATATTTCCAGATATTTCTTCTTCTTGTTGTTCTTCTTCTGCACAGCTAAGCTGGAAGTGGCATTTACAGCTCGCAATAGTGCAGAGTTATCTCAAAGAAAGGGGCCACGGTGTTTCTGTATCTCTATTATGTTGGTGCGGCTTCGGAACTTTTAAATATCTTGATATATCTCGAGAACTACGCATCTGATCAAAAAATATCATAGAACATGAAAAGTAGGAAACTTAATTCTCTACAAAAAAGGTCTCTTAACATTTTGCCATTGCTCGCTTCGTTTCCGAGATATTTGCAGATTTATCTCAAGGGAAGGGGCCTGACGGACATATTTCGAGATATTTCTTCTTCTTGTTGTTCTTCTTCTGCACAGCTAAGCTGGAAGTGGCATTTGCAGCTCGCACTAGTGCAGAGTTATCTCAAAGAAAGGGGCCACGGTGTTTCTGTATCTCTATTATGTTGGTGCGGCTTCGGAACTTTTAAATATCTCGATATATCTCGAAAACTACGCTTCTGATCAAAAAATATCGTAGAACATAAATTGTAGGAAACATAATTCTCTACAAAAAAGGTCTCTTAACATTTTGCGATAGCTCGCTTCGTTTCCGAGATATTTGCAGATTTATCTCAAGGGAAGGGGCCTGACGGACATATTTCGAGATATTTCTTCTTCTTGTTGTTCTTCTTCTGCACAGCTAAGCTGGAAGTGGCATTTGCGGCTCGCACTAGTGCAGAGTTATCTCAAAGAAAGGGGCCACGGTGTTTCTGTATCCCTATTATGTTGGTGCGGCTTCGGAACTTTTAAATATCTTGATATATCTCGAGAACTACGCATCTGATCAAAAAATATCATAGAACATAAATTGTAGGAAACATAATTCTCTACAAAAAAGGTCTCTTAACATTTTGCCATAGCTCGCGTCGTTTCCGAGATATTTGCAGATTTATCTCAAGGGAAGGGGTCTGACGGACATATTTCGAGATATTTCTTCTTCTTGTTGTTCTTCTTCTGCACAGCTAAGCTGGAAGTGGCATTTACAGCTCGCAATAGTGCAGAGTTATCTCAAAGAAAGGGGCCACGGTGTTTATGTATCTCTATTATGTTGGTGCGGCTTCGGAACTTTTAAATATCTTGATATATCTCGAGAACTACGCATCTGATCAAAAAATATCATAGAACATAAAAAGTAGGAAACTTAATTCTCTACAAAAAAGGTCTCTTAACATTTTGCCATAGCTCGCTTCGTTTCCGAGATATTTGCAGATTTATCTCAAGGGAAGGGGCCTGTCGGACATATTTCGAGATATTTCTTCTTCTTGTTGCTCTTCTTCTGCACAGCTAAGCTGGAAGTGGCATTTGCGGCTCGCACTAGTGCAGAGTTATCTCAAAGAAAGGGGCCACGGTGTTTCTGTATGTCTATTATGTTGGTGCGGCTTCGGAACTTTTAAATATCTCGATATATCTCGAAAATTACGCTTCTGATCAAAAAATATCATAGAACATAAATTGTAGGAAACATAATTCTCTACAAAAAAGGTCTCTTAACATTTTGCCATAGCTCGCGTCGTTTCCGAGATATTTGCAGATTTATCTCAAGGGAAGGGGCCTGACGGACATATTTCGAGATATTTCTTCTTCTTGTTGTTCTTCTTCTGCACAGCTAAGCTCGAAGTGGCATTTGCAGCTCGCAATAGTGCAGAGTTATCTCAAAAAAAGAGGCCACGGTGTTTCTGTACCTCTATTATGTTGGTGCAGCTTCGGAACTTTTAAATATCATGATATATCTCGAGAACTACGCATCTGATCAAAAAATATCATCGAACATAAAAAGTAGGAAACTTAATTCTCTACAAAAAACGTCTCTTAACATTTTGCCATAGCTCGCTTCGTTTCCGAGATATTTGCAGATTCAGCTCAAAGGAACTGGCCTGACGGACATATTTCGAGATATTTCTTCTTCTTGTTGTTCTTCCTCTGCACAGCTAAGCTGGAAGTGGCATTTGCAGCTCGCCATAGTGCAGAGTTATCTCAAAGAAAGGGGCCACGGTGTTTCTGTATCTCTATTATGTTGGTGCGGCTTCGGAACTTTTAAATATCTTGATATATCTCGAGAACTACGCATCTGATCAAAAAATATCATAGAACATAATAAGTAGGAAACTTAATTCTCTACAAAAAAGGTCTCTTAACATTTTGCCATAGCTCGCTTCGTTTCCGAGATATTTGCAGATATATCTCAAGGGAAGGGGCCTGACGGACATATTTCGAGATATTTCTTCTTCTTGTTGTTCTTCTTCTGCACAGCTAAGCTGGAAGTGGCATTTGCGGCTCGCACTAGTGCAGAGTTATCTCAACGAAAGGGGCCACGGTGTTTCTGTATCTCTATTATGTTGGTGCGGCTTCGGAACTTTTAAATATCTTGATATATCTCGAGAACTACGCGTCTGCTCAAAAAATATCATAGAACATAAAAAGTAGGAAACTTAATTCTCTACAAAAACGGTCTCTTAACATTTTGCCATAGCTCGCTTCGTTTCCGAGATATTTGCAGATATATCTCAAGGGAAGGGGCCTGACGGACATATTTCGAGATATTTCTTCTTCTTGTTGTTCTTCTTCTGCACAGCTAAGCTGGAAGTGGCATTTGCGGCTCGCACTAGCGCACAGTTATCTCAAAGAAAGGGGCCACGGTGTTTCTGTATCTCTATTATGTTGGTGCGTCTTCGGAACTTTTAAATATCTCGATATATCTCGAAAACTACGCTTCTGATCAAAAAATATCATAGAACGTAAATTGTAGGAAACATTATTCTCTACAAAAAAGGTCTCTTAACATTTTGCCATAGCTCGCTTCGTTTCCGAGATATTTGCAGATTCATCTCAAGGGAAGGGGTCTGACGGACATATTTCGAGATATTTCTTCTTCTTGTTGTTCTTCTTCTGCACAGCTAAGCTCGAAGTGGCATTTGCAGCTCGCAATAGTGCAGAGTTATCTCAAAGAAAGAGGCCACGGTGTTTCTGTACCTCTATTATGTTGGTGCAGCTTCGGAACTTTTAAATATCATGATATATCTCGAGAACTACGCATCTGATCAAAAAATATCATCGAACATAAAAAGTAGGAAACTTAATTCTCTACAAAAAACGTCTCTTAACATTTTGCCATAGCTCGCTTCGTTTCCGAGATATTTGCAGATTCAGCTCAAAGGAACTGGCCTGACGGACATATTTCGAGATATTTCTTCTTCTTGTTGTTCTTCCTCTGCACAGCTAAGCTGGAAGTGGCATTTGCAGCTCGCAATAGTGCAGAGTTATCTCAAACAAAGGGGCCACGGTGTTTCTGTATCTCTATTATGTTGGTGCGGCTTCGGAACTTTTAAATATCTTGATATATCTCGAGAACTACGCATCTGATCAAAAAATATCATAGAACATAAAAAGTAGGAAACTTAATTCTCTACAAAAAAGGTCTCTTAACATTTTGCCATAGCTCGCTTCGTTTCCGAGATATTTGCAGATTTATCTCAAGGGAAGGGGCCTGACGGACATATTTCCAGATATTTCTTCTTCTTGTTGTTCTTCTTCTGCACAGCTAAGCTGGAAGTGGCATTTACAGCTCGCAATAGTGCAGAGTTATCTCAAAGAAAGGGGCCACGGTGTTTCTGTATCTCTATTATGTTGGTGCGGCTTCGGAACTTTTAAATATCTTGATATATCTCGAGAACTACGCATCTGATCAAAAAATATCATAGAACATGAAAAGTAGGAAACTTAATTCTCTACAAAAAAGGTCTCTTAACATTTTGCCATTGCTCGCTTCGTTTCCGAGATATTTGCAGATTTATCTCAAGGGAAGGGGCCTGACGGACATATTTCGAGATATTTCTTCTTCTTGTTGTTCTTCTTCTGCACAGCTAAGCTGGAAGTGGCATTTGCAGCTCGCACTAGTGCAGAGTTATCTCAAAGAAAGGGGCCACGGTGTTTCTGTATCTCTATTATGTTGGTGCGGCTTCGGAACTTTTAAATATCTCGATATATCTCGAAAACTACGCTTCTGATCAAAAAATATCGTAGAACATAAATTGTAGGAAACATAATTCTCTACAAAAAAGGTCTCTTAACATTTTGCGATAGCTCGCTTCGTTTCCGAGATATTTGCAGATTTATCTCAAGGGAAGGGGCCTGACGGACATATTTCGAGATATTTCTTCTTCTTGTTGTTCTTCTTCTGCACAGCTAAGCTGGAAGTGGCATTTGCGGCTCGCACTAGTGCAGAGTTATCTCAAAGAAAGGGGCCACGGTGTTTCTGTATCCCTATTATGTTGGTGCGGCTTCGGAACTTTTAAATATCTTGATATATCTCGAGAACTACGCATCTGATCAAAAAATATCATAGAACATAAATTGTAGGAAACATAATTCTCTACAAAAAAGGTCTCTTAACATTTTGCCATAGCTCGCGTCGTTTCCGAGATATTTGCAGATTTATCTCAAGGGAAGGGGCCTGACGGACATATTTCGAGATATTTCTTCTTCTTGTTGTTCTTCTTCTGCACAGCTAAGCTGGAAGTGGCATTTACAGCTCGCAATAGTGCAGAGTTATCTCAAAGAAAGGGGCCACGGTGTTTATGTATCTCTATTATGTTGGTGCGGCTTCGGAACTTTTAAATATCTTGATATATCTCGAGAACTACGCATCTGATCAAAAAATATCATAGAACATAAAAAGTAGGAAACTTAATTCTCTACAAAAAAGGTCTCTTAACATTTTGCCATAGCTCGCTTCGTTTCCGAGATATTTGCAGATTTATCTCAAGGGAAGGGGCCTGTCGGACATATTTCGAGATATTTCTTCTTCTTGTTGCTCTTCTTCTGCACAGCTAAGCTGGAAGTGGCATTTGCGGCTCGCACTAGTGCAGAGTTATCTCAAAGAAAGGGGCCACGGTGTTTCTGTATGTCTATTATGTTGGTGCGGCTTCGGAACTTTTAAATATCTCGATATATCTCGAAAACTACGCTTCTGATCAAAAAATATCATAGAACATAAATTGTAGGAAACATAATTCTCTACAAAAAAGGTCTCTTAACATTTTGCCATAGCTCGCGTCGTTTCCGAGATATTTGCAGATTTATCTCAAGGGAAGGGGCCTGACGGACATATTTCGAGATATTTCTTCTTCTTGTTGTTCTTCTTCTGCACAGCTAAGCTCGAAGTGGCATTTGCAGCTCGCAATAGTGCAGAGTTATCTCAAAAAAAGAGGCCACGGTGTTTCTGTACCTCTATTATGTTGGTGCAGCTTCGGAACTTTTAAATATCATGATATATCTCGAGAACTACGCATCTGATCAAAAAATATCATCGAACATAAAAAGTAGGAAACTTAATTCTCTACAAAAAACGTCTCTTAACATTTTGCCATAGCTCGCTTCGTTTCCGAGATATTTGCAGATTCAGCTCAAAGGAACTGGCCTGACGGACATATTTCGAGATATTTCTTCTTCTTGTTGTTCTTCCTCTGCACAGCTAAGCTGGAAGTGGCATTTGCAGCTCGCAATAGTGCAGAGTTATCTCAAAGAAAGGTGCCACGGTGTTTCTGTATCTCTATTATGTTGGTGCGTCTTCGGAACTTTTAAATATCTCGATATATCTCGAAAACTACGCTTCTGATCAAAAAATATCATAGAACGTAAATTGTAGGAAACATTATTCTCTACAAAAACGGTCTCTTAACATTTTGCCATAGCTCGCTTCGTTTCCGAGATATTTGCAGATATATCTCAAGGGAAGGGGCCTGACGGACATATTTCGGGATATTTCTTCTTCTTGTTGTTCTTCTTCTGCACAGCTAAGCTGGAAGTGGCATTTGCGGCTCGCACTAGTGCAGAGTTATCTCAAAGAAAGGGGCCACGGTGTTTCTGTATCCCTATTATGTTGGTGCGGCTTCGGAACTTTTAAATATCTTGATATATCTCGAGAACTACGCATCTGATCAAAAAATATCATAGAACATAAAAAGTAGGAAACTTAATTCTCTACAAAAAAGGTCTCTTAACATTTTGCCATAGCTCGCTTCGTTTCCGAGATATTTGCAGATTTATCTCAAGGGAAGGGCCCTGACGGACATATTTCCAGATATTTCTTCTTCTTGTTGTTCTTCTTCTGCACAGCTAAGCTGGAAGTGGCATTTGCGGCTCGCACTAGTGCAGAGTTATCTCAAACAAAGGGGCCACGGTGTTTCTGTATCTCTATTATGTTGGTGCGGCTTCGGAACTTTTAAATATCTTGATATATCTCGAGAACTACGCATCTGATCAAAAAATATCATAGAACATAAAAAGTAGGAAACTTAATTCTCTACAAAAAAGGTCTCTTAACATTTTGCCATAGCTCGCTTCGTTTCCGAGATATTTGCAGATTTATCTCAAGGGAAGGGGCCTGACGGACATATTTCGAGATATTTCTTCTTCTTGTTGTTCTTCTTCTGCACAGCTAAGCTGGAAGTGGCATTTGCGGCTCGCACTAGTGCAGAGTTATCTCAAACAAAGGGGCCACGGTGTTTCTGTATCTCTATTATGTTGGTGCGGCTTCGGAACTTTTAAATATCTTGATATATCTCGAGAACTACGCATCTGATCAAAAAATATCATAGAACATAAAAAGTAGGAAACTTAATTCTCTACAAAAACGGTCTCTTAACATTTTGCCATAGCTCGCTTCGTTTCCGAGATATTTGCAGATTTATCTCAAGGGAAGGGGCCTGACGGACATATTTCGAGATATTTCTTCTTCTTGTTGTTCTTCTTCTGCACAGCTAAGCTGGAAGTGGCATTTGCGGCTCGCACTAGTGCAGAGTTATCTCAAAGAAAGGGGCCACGGTGTTTCTGTATCTCTATTATGTTGGTGCGGCTTCGGAACTTTTAAATATCTCGATATATCTCGAAAACTACGCTTCTGATCAAAAAATATCATAGAACATAAATTGTAGGAAACATAATTCTCTACAAAAAAGGTCTCCTAACATTTTGCCATAGCTCGCTTCGTTTCCGAGATATTTGCAGATTTATCTCAAGGGAAGGGTTCTGATGGACATATTTCGAGATATTTCTTCTTCTTGTTGTTTTTCTTCTGCACAGCTAAACTGGAAGTGGCATTTCCAGCTCGCAATCGTGCAGAGTTATCTCAAAGAAAGGGGCCACGGTGTTTCTGTATCTCTATTATGTTGGTGCGGCTTCGGAACTTTTAAATATCTTCATATATCTCGAGAACTACGCCTCTGATCGAAAAATATCATAGAACATAAAAAGTAGGAAACCTAATTTTCTACAAAAAAGGTCTCTTAACATTTTGCCGTAGCTCGCTTCGTTTCCGAGATATTTGCAGATTTATCTCAAGGGAAGGGGCCTGACGGACATATTTCGAGATATTTCTTCTTCTTGTTGTTCTTCTTCTGCACAGCTAAGCTGGAAGTGGCATTTGCAGCTCGCAATAGTGCAGAGTTACCTCAAAGAAAGGGGCCACGGTGTTTCTGTATCTCTATTATGTTGGTGCCGCTTCGGAACTTTTAAATATCTGGATATATCTCGAGAACTACGCATCTGATCAAAAAATATCATAGAACATAAAAAGTAGGAAACTTAATTCTCTACAAAAAAGGTCTCTTAACATTTTGCCATAGCTCGCTTCGTTTCCGAGATATTTGCAGATTTAGCTCAAGGGAAGGGGCCTGACGGACATATTCCGAGATATTTCTTCTTCTTGTTGTTCCTCTTCTGCACAGCTAAGCTGGAAGTGGCATTTGCGGGTCGCAATAGTGCAGAGTTATCTCAAAGAAAGGGGCCACGGTGTTTCTGTATCTCTATTATGTTGGTGCGGCTTCGGAACTTTTAAATATCTCGATATATCTCGAAAACTACGCTTCTGATCAAAAAATATCAGAGAACCTAAATTGTAGCAAACATAATTCTCTACAAAAAAGGTCTCTTAACATTTTGCCATAGCTCGCTTCGTTTCCGAGATATTTGCAGATTTATCTCAAGGGAAGGGTCCTGACGGACATATTTCGAGATATTTCTTCTTCTTGTTGTTCTTCTTCTGCACAGCTAAGCTGGAAGTGGCATTTGCGGCTCGCACTAGTGCAGAGTTATCTCAAAGAAAGGGGCCACGGTGTTTCTGTATCCCTATTATGTTGGTGCGGCTTCGGAACTTTTAAATATCTCGATATATCTCGAAAACTACGCTTCTGATCAAAAAATATCATAGAACATAAATTGTAGGAAACATAATTCTCTACAAAAAACGTCTCTTAACATTTTGCCATAGATCGCTTCGTTTCCGAGATATTTGCAGATTCAGCTCAAAGGAACTGGCCTGACGGACATATTTCGAGATATTTCTTCTTCTTGTTGTTCTTCCTCTGCACAGCTAAGCTGGAAGTGGCATTTGCAGCTCGCAATAGTGCAGAGTTATCTCAAAGAAAGGGGCCACGGTGTTTCTGTATCTCTATTATGTTGGTGCGGCTTCGGAACTTTTAAATATCTTGATATATCTCGAGAACTACGCATCTGATCAAAAAATATCATAATAGATAAAAAGTAGGAAACTTAATTCTCTACAAAAAAGGTCTCTTAACATTTTGCCATAGCTCGCTTCGTTTCCGAGATATTTGCATATTTATCTCAAGGGAAGGGGCCTGACGGACATATTTCGAGATACTTCTTCTTCTTGTTGTTCTTCTTCTGCACAGCTAAGCTGGAAGTGGCATTTGCGGCTCGCACTAGTGCAGAGTTATCTCAAAGAAAGGGGCCACGGTGTTTCTGTATCTCTATTATGTTGGTGCGGCTTCGGAACTTTTAAATATCTTGATATATCTCGAGAACTACGCATCTGATCAAAAAATATCATACTACATAAAAAGTAGGAAACTTAATTCTCTACAAGAAAGGTCTCTTAACATTTTGCCATAGCTCGCTTCGTTTCCGAGATATTTGCAGATTCATCTCAAGGGAAGGGGTCTGACGGACATATTTCGAGATATTTCTTCTTCTTGTTGTTCTTCTTCTGCACAGCTGAGCTGGAAGTGGCATTTGCAGGTCGCAATAGTGCATAGTTATCTCAAAGAAAGGGGCCACGGTGTTTCTGTATCTCTATTATGTTGGTGCGGCTTCGGAACTTTTAAATATCTCGATATATCTCGAAAACTACGCTTCTGATCAAAAAATATCATAGAACGTAAATTGTAGGAAACATTATTCTCTACAAAAAAGGTCTCTTAACATTTTGCCATAGCTCGCTTCGTTTCCGAGATATTTGCAGATTCATCTCAAGGGAAGGGGTCTGACGGACATATTTCGAGATATTTCTTCTTCTTGTTGTTCTTCTTCTGCACAGCTAAGCTCGAAGCGGCATTTGCAGCTCGCAATAGTGCAGAGTTATCTCAAAGAAAGAGGCCACGGTGTTTCTGTATCTCTATTATGTTGGTGCGGCTTCGGAACTTTTAAATATCTTGATATATCTCGAGAACTACGCATCTGATCAAAAAATATCATAGAAGATAAAAAGTAGGAAACTTAATTCTCTACAAAAAAGGTCTCTTAACATTTTGCCATAGCTCGCTTCGTTTCCGAGATATTTGCAGATTTATCTCAAGGGAAGGGGCCTGACGGACATATTTCGAGATATTTCTTCTTCTTGTTGTTCTTCTTCTGCACAGCTAAGCTGGAAGTGGCATTTACAGCTCGCAATAGTGCAGAGTTATCTCAAAGAAAGGGGCCACGGTGTTTCTGTATCTCTATTATGTTGGTGTGGCTTCGGAACTTTTAAATATCTTGATATATCTCGAAAACTACGCTTCTGATCAAAAAATATCATAGAACGTAAATTGTAGGAAACATTATTCTCTACAAAAAAGGTTTCTTAACATTTTGCCATAGCTCGCTTCGTTTCCGAGATATTTGCAAATTCATCTCAAGGGAAGGGGTCTGACGGACATATTTCGAGATATTTCTTCTTCTTGTTGTTCTTCTTCTGCACAGCTAAGCTCGAAGCGGCATTTGCAGCTCGCAATAGTGCAGAGTTATCTCAAAGAAAGAGGCCACGGTGTTTCTGTACCTCTATTATGTTGGTGCAGCTTCGGAACTTTTAAATATCTTGATATATCTCGAGAACTACGCATCTGATCAAAAAATATCATCGAACATAAAAAGTAGGAAACTTAATTCCCTACAAAAAAGGTCTCTTAACATTTTGCCATAGCTCGCTTCGTTTCCGAGATATTTGCAGATTTATCTCAAGGGAAGTGGCCTGACGGACATATTTCGAGATATTTCTTCTTCTTGTTGTTCTTCTTCTGCACAGCTAAGCTGGAAGTGGCATTTCCAGCTCGCAATAGTGCAGAGTTATCTCAATGAAAGGGGCCACGGTGTTTCTGTATCTCTATTATGTTGGTGCGGCTTCGGAACTTTTAAATATCTTGATATATCTCGAGAACTACGCATCTGATCAAAAAATATCATAGAACATAAAAAGTAGGAAACTTAATTCTCTACAAGAAAGGTCTCTAAACATTTTGCCATAGCTCGCTTCGTTTCCGAGATATTTGCAGATTTATCTCAAGGGAAGGGGCCTAACGGACATATTTCGAGATATTTCTTCTTCTTGTTGTTCTTCTTCTGCACAGCTGAGCTGGAAGTGGCATTTGCAGGTCGCAATAGTGCATAGTTATCTCAAAGAAAGGGGCCACGGTGTTTCTGTATCTCTATTATGTTGGTGCGGCTTCGGAACTTTTAAATATCTCGATATATCTCGAAAACTACGCTTCTGATCAAAAAATATCATAGAACGTAAATTGTAGGAAACATTATTCTCTACAAAAAAGGTCACTTAACATTTTGCCATAGCTCGCTTCGTTTCCGAGATATTTGCAGATTTATCTCAAGGGAAGGGGCCTGACGGACATATTTCGAGATATTTCTTCTTCTTGTTGTTCTTCTTCTGCACAGCTAAGCTGGAAGTGGCATTTACAGCTCGCAATAGTGCAGAGTTATCTCAAAGAAAGGGGCCACGGTGTTTCTGTATCTCTATTATGTTGGTGCGGCTTCGGAACTTTTAAATATCTTGATATATCACGAGAACTACGCATCTGATCAAAAAATATCATACAAGATAAAAAGTAGGAAACTTAATTCTCTACAAGAAAGGTCTCTAAACATTTTGCCATAGCTCGCTTCGTTTCCGAGATATTTGCAGATTTATCTCAAGGGAAGGGGCCTAACGGACATATTTCGAGATATTTCTTCTTCTTGTTGTTCTTCTTCTGCACAGCTGAGCTGGAAGTGGCATTTGCAGGTCGCAATAGTGCAGAGTTATCTCAAAGAAAGGGGCCACGGTGTTTCTGTATCTCTATTATGTTGGTGCGGCTTCGGAACTTTTGAATATCTCGATATATCTCGAAAACTACGCTTCTGATCAAAAAATATCATAGAACGTAAATTGTAGGAAACATTATTCTCTACAAAAAAGGTCTCTTAACATTTTGCCATAGCTCGCTTCGTTTCCGAGATATTTGCAGATTCATCTCAAGGGAAGGGGTCTGACGGACATATTTCGAGATATTTCTTCTTCGTGTTGTTCTTCTTCTGCACAGCTAAGCTCGAAGCGGCATTTGCAGCTCGCAATAGTGCAGAGTTATCTCAAAGAAAGAGGCCACGGTGTTTCTGTACCTCTATTATGTTGGTGCAGCTTCGGAACTTTTAAATATCTTGATATATCTCGAGAACTACGCATCTGATCAAAAAATATCATCGAACATAAAAAGTAGGAAACTTAATTCTCTACAAAAAAGGTCTCTCAACATTTTGCCATAGCTCGCTTCGTTTCCGAGATATTTGCAGATTTATCTCAAGGGAAGTGGCCTGACGGACATATTTCGAGATATTTCTTCTTCTTGTTGTTCTTGTTCTGCACAGCTAAGCTGGAAGTGGCATTTGCAGCTCGCAATAGTGCAGAGTTATACCAAAGAAAGGGGCCACGGTGTTTCTGTATCTCTATTATGTTGGTGCGGCTTCGGAACTTTTAAATATCTTGATATATCTCGAGAACTACGCATCTGATCAAAAAATATCATACTACATAAAAAGTAGGAAACTTAATTCTCTACAAAAAAGGTCTCTCAACATTTTGCCATAGCTCGCTTCGTTTCCGAGATATTTGCAGATTTATCTCAAGGGAAGTGGCCTGACGGACATATTTCGAGATATTTCTTCTTCTTGTTGTTCTTGTTCTGCACAGCTGAGCTGGAAGTGGCATTTGCAGGTCGCAATAGTGCAGAGTTATCTCAAAGAAAGGGGCCACGGTGTTTCTGTATCTCTATTATGTTGGTGCGGCTTCGGAACTTTTAAATATCTCGATATATCTCGAAAACTACGCTTCTGATCAAAAAATATCATAGAACGTAAATTGTAGGAAACATTATTCTCTACAAAAAAGGTCTCTTAACATTTTGCCATAGCTCGCTCCGTTTCCGAGATATTTGCAGATTCATCTCAAGGGAAGGGGCCTGACGGACATATTTCGAGATATTTCTTCTTCTTGTTGTTCTTCTTCTGCACAGCTAAGCTGGAAGTTGCATTTGCGGCTCGCACTAGTGCACAGTTATCTCAAAGAAAGGGGCCACGGTGTTTCTGTATCTCTATTATGTTGGTGCGTCTTCGGAACTTTTAAATATCTCGATATATCTCGAAAACTACGCTTCTGATCAAAAAATATCATAGAACATAAATTGTAGGAAACATAATTCTCTACAAAAAACGTCTCTTAACATTTTGCCATAGCTCGCTTCGTTTCCGAGATATTTGCAGATTCAGCTCAAAGGAACTGGCCTGACGGACATATTTCGAGATATTTCTTCTTCTTGTTGTTCTTCCTCTGCACAGCTAAGCTGGAAGTGGCATTTGCAGCTCGCAATAGTGCAGAGTTATCTCAAAGAAAGGGGCCACGGTGTTTCTGTATCTCTATTATGTTGGTGCGGTTTCGGAACTTTTAAATATCTTGATATATCTCGAGAACTACGCATCTGATCAAAAAATATCATAGAACATAAAAAGTAGGAAACTTAATTCTCTACAAAAAAGGTCTCTCAACATTTTGCCATAGCTCGCTTCGTTTCCGAGATATTTGCAGATTTATCTCAAGGGAAGGGGCCTGACGGACGTATTTCGAGATATTTCATCTTCTTGTTGTTCTTCTTCTGCACAGCTAAGCTGGAAGTGGCATTTGCGGCTCGCACTAGTGCAGAGTTATCTCAAAGAAAGGGGCCACGGTGTTTCTGTATCTCTATTATGTTGGTGCGGCTTCGGAACTTTTAAATATCTCGATATATCTCGAAAACTACGCTTCTGATCAAAAAATATCATTGAACATAAATTGTAGGAAACATAATTCTCTACAAAAAAGGTCTCTTAACATTTTGCCATAGCTCGCTTCGTTTCCGAGATATTTGCAGATATATCTCAAGGGAGGGGGCCTGACGGACATATTTCGAGATATTTCTTCTTCTTGTTGTTCTCCTTCTGCACAGCTAAGCTGGAAGTGGCATTTACAGCTCGCAATAGTGCAGAGTTATCTCAAAGAAAGGGGCCACGGTGTTTCTGTATCTCTATTATGTTGGTGTGGCTTCGGAACTTTTAAATATCTCGATATATCTCGAAAACTACGCTTCTGATCAAAAAATATCATAGAACATAAATTGTAGGAAACATAATTCTCTACAAAAAACGTCTCTTAACATTTTACCATAGCTCGCTTCGTTTCCGAGATATTTGCAGATTCAGCTCAAAGGAACTGGCCTGACGGACATATTTCGAGATATTTCTTCTTCTTGTTGTTCTTCTTCTGCACAGCTAAGCTGGAAGTTGCATTTGCGGCTCTCACTAGTGCAGAGTTATCTCAAAGAAAGGGGCCACGCTGTTTCTGTATCTCTATTATGTTGGTGCGGCTTCGGAACTTTTAAATATCTCGATATATCTCGAAAACTACGCTTCTGATCAAAAAATATCATAGAACATAATTCTCTACAAAAAACGTCTCTTAACATTTTGCCATAGCTCGCTTCGTTTCCGAGATATTTGCAGATTTATCTCAAGGGAAGGGGCCTGACGGACGTATTTCGAGATATTTCTTCTTCTTGTTGTTCTTCTTCTGCACAGCTAAGCTGGAAGTGGCATTTGCGGCTCGCACTAGTGCAGAGTTATCTCAAAGAAAGGGGCCACGGTGTTTCTGTATCTCTATTATGTTGGTGCGGCTTCGGAACTTTTAAATATCTCGATATATCTCGAAAACTACGCTTCTGATCAAAAAATATCATAGAACATAAAAAGTAGGAAACTTAATTCTCTACAAAAAAGGTCTCTTAACATTTTGCCATAGCTCGATTCGTTTCCGAGATATTTGCAGATTTATCTCAAGGGAAGGGGCCTAACGGACATATTTCGAGATATTTCTTCTTCTTGTTGTTCTTCTTCTGCACAGCTAAACTGGAAGTGGCATTTCCAGCTCGCAATAGTGCAGAGTTATCTCAAAGAAAGGGGCCACGGTGTTTCTGTATCTCTATTATGTTGGTGCGGTTTCGGAACTTTTAAATATCTTGATATATCTCGAGAACTACGCATCTGATCAAAAAATATCATAGAACATAAAAAGTAGGAAACTTAATTCTCTACAAAAAAGGTCTCTTAACATTTTGCCATAGCTCGCTTCGTTTCCGAGATATTTGCAGATTCAGCTCAAAGGAACTGGCCTGACGGACATATTTCGAGATATTTCTTCTTCTTGTTGTTCTTCCTCTGCACAGCTAAGCTGGAAGTGGCATTTGCAGCTCGCAATAGTGCAGAGTTATCTCAAAGAAAGGGGCCACGGTGTTTCTGTATCTCTATTATGTTGGTGCGGTTTCGGAACTTTTAAATACCTTGATATATCTCGAGAACTACGCATCTGATCAAAAAATATCATAGAACATAAAAAGTAGGAAACTTAATTCTCTACAAAAAAGGTCTCTTAACATTTTGCCATAGCTCGCTTCGTTTCCGAGATATTTGCAGATTTATCTCAAGGGAAGGGGCCTGACGGACGTATTTCGAGATATTTCTTCTTCTTGTTGTTCTTCTTCTGCACAGCTAAGCTGGAAGTGGCATTTGCGGCTCGCACTAGTGCAGAGTTATCTCAAAGAAAGGGGCCACGGTGTTTCTGTATCTCTATTATGTTGGTGCGGCTTCGGAACTTTTAAATATCTCGATATATCTCGAAAACTACGCTTCTGATCAAAAAATATCATAGAACATAAAAAGTAGGAAACTTAATTCTCTACAAAAAAGGTCTCTTAACATTTTGCCATAGCTCGATTCGTTTCCGAGATATTTGCAGATTTATCTCAAGGGAAGGGGCCTAACGGACATATTTCGAGATATTTCTTCTTCTTGTTGTTCTTCTTCTGCACAGCTAAACTGGAAGTGGCATTTCCAGCTCGCAATAGTGCAGAGTTATCTCAAAGAAAGGGGCCACGGTGTTTCTGTATCTCTATTATGTTGGTGCGGTTTCGGAACTTTTAAATATCTTGATATATCTCGAGAACTACGCATCTGATCAAAAAATATCATAGAACATAAAAAGTAGGAAACTTAATTCTCTACAAAAAAGGTCTCTTAACATTTTGCCATAGCTCGCTTCGTTTCCGAGATATTTGCAGATTCAGCTCAAAGGAACTGGCCTGACGGACATATTTCGAGATATTTCTTCTTCTTGTTGTTCTTCCTCTGCACAGCTAAGCTGGAAGTGGCATTTGCAGCTCGCAATAGTGCAGAGTTATCTCAAAGAAAGGGGCCACGGTGTTTCTGTATCTCTATTATGTTGGTGCGGTTTCGGAACTTTTAAATACCTTGATATATCTCGAGAACTACGCATCTGATCAAAAAATATCATAGAACATAAAAAGTAGGAAACTTAATTCTCTACAAAAAAGGTCTCTTAACATTTTGCCATAGCTCGCTTCGTTTCCGAGATATTTGCAGATTTATCTCAAGGGAAGGGGCCTGACGGACGTATTTCGAGATATTTCTTCTTCTTGTTGTTCTTCTTCTGCACAGCTAAGCTGGAAGTGGCATTTGCGGCTCGCACTAGTGCAGAGTTATCTCAAAGAAAGGGGCCACGGTGTTTCTGTATCTCTATTATGTTGGTGCGGCTTCGGAACTTTTAAATATCTCGATATATCTCGAAAACTACGCTTCTGATCAAAAAATATCATAGAACATAAAAAGTAGGAAACTTAATTCTCTACAAAAAAGGTCTCTTAACATTTTGCCATAGCTCGCTTCGTTTCCGAGATATTTGCAGATTTATCTCAAGGGAAGGGGCCTGACGGACGTATTTCGAGATATTTCTTCTTCTTGTTGTTCTTCTTCTGCACAGCTAAGCTGGACGTGGCATTTGCAGCTCGCACTAGTGCAGAGTTATCTCAAAGAAAGGGGCCACGGTGTTTCTGTATCTCTATTATGTTGGTGCGGCTTCGGAACTTTTAAATATCTCGATATATCTCGAAAACTACGCTTCTGATCAAAAAATATCATAGAACATAAAAAGTAGGAAACTTAATTCTCTACAAAAAAGGTCTCTTAACATTTTGCCATAGCTCGCTTCGTTTCCGAGATATTTGCAGATTTATCTCAAGGGAAGGGGCCTAACGGACATATTTCGAGATATTTCTTCTTCTTGTTGTTCTTCTTCTGCACAGCTGAGCTGGAAGTGGCATTTGCAGCTCGCAATAGTGCAGAGTTATCTCAAAGAAAGGGGCCACGGTGTTTCTGTATCTCTATTATGTTGGTGCGGCTTCGGAACTTTTAAATATCTTGATATATCTCGAGAACTACGCATCTGATCAAAAAATATCATAGAACATAAAAAGTAGGAAACTTAATTCTCTACAAAAAAGGTCTCTTAACATTTTGCCATAGCTCGCTTCGTTTCCGAGACATTTGCAGATTGATCTCAAGGGAAGGGGCCTGACGGACATATTTCGAGATATTTCTTCTTCTTGTTGTTCTTCTTCTGCACAGCTAAGCTGGAAGTTGCATTTGCGGCTCTCACTAGTGCAGAGTTATCTCAAAGAAAGGGGCCACGCTGTTTCTGTATCTCTATTATGTTGGTGCGGCTTCGGAACTTTTAAATATCTCGATATATCTCGAAAACTACGCTTCTGATCAAAAAATATCATAGAACATAATTCTCTACAAAAAACGTCTCTTAACATTTTGCCATAGCTCGCTTCGTTTCCGAGATATTTGCAGATTTATCTCAAGGGAAGGGGCCTGACGGACGTATTTCGAGATATTTCTTCTTCTTGTTGTTCTTCTTCTGCACAGCTAAGCTGGAAGTGGCATTTGCGGCTCGCACTAGTGCAGAGTTATCTCAAAGAAAGGGGCCACGGTGTTTCTGTATCTCTATTATGTTGGTGCGGCTTCGGAACTTTTAAATATCTCGATATATCTCGAAAACTACGCTTCTGATCAAAAAATATCATAGAACATAAAAAGTAGGAAACTTAATTCTCTACAAAAAAGGTCTCTTAACATTTTGCCATAGCTCGCTTCGTTTCCGAGATATTTGCAGATTTATCTCAAGGGAAGGGGCCTGACGGACGTATTTCGAGATATTTCTTCTTCTTGTTGTTCTTCTTCTGCACAGCTAAGCTGGACGTGGCATTTGCGGCTCGCACTAGTGCAGAGTTATCTCAAAGAAAGGGGCCACGGTGTTTCTGTATCTCTATTATGTTGGTGCGGCTTCGGAACTTTTAAATATCTTGATATATCTCGAGAACTACGCGTCTGATCAAAAAATATCATAGAACATACAAAGTAGGAAACTTAATTCTCTACAAAAAAGGTCTCTTAACATTTTGCCATAGCTCGCTTCGTTTCCGAGATATTTGCAGATTTATCTCGAGGGAAGGGGCCTGACGGACATATTTCGAGATATTTCTTCTTCTTGTTGTTCTTCTTCTGCACAGCTAAGCTGGAAGTTGCATTTGCGGCTCGCACTAGTGCAGAGTTATCTCAACGAAAGGGGCCACGGTGTTTCTGTATCTCTATTATGTTGGTGCGGCTTCGGAACTTTTAAATATCTCGATATATCTCGAAAACTACGCTTCTGAACAAAAAATATCATAGAACGTAAATTGTAGGAAACATAATTCTCTACAAAAAAGGTCTCTTAACATTTTGCCATAGCTCGCTTCGTTTCCGAGATATTTGCAGATATATCTCAAGGGAAGGGGCCTGACGGACATATTTCGAGATATTTCTTCTTCTTGTTGTTCTTCTTCTGCACAGCTTAACTGGAAGTGGCATTTACAGCTCGCAATAGTGCAGAGTTATCTCAACGAAAGGGGCCACGGTGTTTCTGTATCTCTATTATGTTGCTGCGGCTTCGGAACTTTTAAATATCTCGATATATCTCGAAAACTACGCTTCTGAACAAAAAATATCATAGAACATAAATTGTAGGAAACATAATTCTCTACAAAAAAGGTCTCTTAACATTTTGCCATAGCTCGCTTCGTTTCCGAGATATTTGCAGATATATCTCAAGGGAAGGGGCCTGACGGACATATTTCGAGATATTTCTTCTTCTTGTTGTTCTTCTTCTGCGCAGCTAAGCTGGAAGTGGCATTTGCAGCTCGCAATAGTGCAGAGATATCTCAAAGAAAGGGGCCACGGTGTTTCTGTATCTCTATTATGTTGGTGCGGCTTCGGAACTTTTAAATATCTTGATATATCTCGAGAACTACGTGTCTGATCAAAAAATATCATAGAACATACAAAGTAGGAAACTTAATTCTCTACAAAAAAGGTCTCTTAACATTTTGCCATAGCTCGCTTCGTTTCCGAGATATTTGCAGATTTATCTCAAGGGAAGGGGCCTGACGGACATATTTCGAGATATTTCTTCTTCTTGTTGTTCTTCTTCTGCACAGCTAAGCTGGAAGTGGCATTTGCGGCTCGCACTAGTGCAGAGTTATCTCAACGAAAGGGGCCACGGTGTTTCTGTATCTCTATTATGTTGGTGCGGCTTCGGAACTTTTAAATATCTCGATATATCTCGAAAACTACGCTTCTGAACAAAAAATATCATAGAACGTAAATTGTAGGAAACATAATTCTCTACAAAAAAGGTCTCTTAACATTTTGCCATAGCTCGCTTCGTTTCCGAGATATTTGCAGATATATCTCAAGGGAAGGGGCCTGACGGACATATTTCGAGATATTTCTTCTTCTTGTTGTTCTTCTTCTGCACAGCTTAACTGGAAGTGGCATTTACAGCTCGCAATAGTGCAGAGTTCTCTCAAAGGAAGGGGCCACGGTGTTTCTGTATCTCTATTATGTTGGTGCGGCTTCGGAACTTTTAAATATCTTGATATATCTCGAGAACTACTCATCTGATCAAAAAATATCATAGAACATAAAAAGTAGGAAACCTAATTCTCTACAAAAAAGGTCTCTTAACATTTTGCCATAGCTCGCTTCGTTTCCGAGATATTTGCAGATTTATCTCAAGGGAAGGGGCCTGACGGACATATTTCGAGATATTTCTTCTTCTTGTTGTTCTTCTTCTGCACAGCTAAGCTGGAAGTGGCATTTGCGGCTCGCACTAGTGCAGAGTTATCTCAACGAAAGGGGCCACGGTGTTTCTGTATCTCTATTATGTTGGTGCGGCTTCGGAACTTTTAAATATCTCGATATATCTCGAAAACTACGCTTCTGAACAAAAAATATCATAGAACATAAATTGTAGGAAACATAATTCTCTACAAAAAAGGTCTCTTAACATTTTGCCATAGCTCGCTTCGTTTCCGAGATATTTGCAGATATATCTCAAGGGAAGGGGCCTGACGGACATATTTCGAGATATTTCTTCTTCTTGTTGTTCTTCTTCTGCACAGCTTAACTGGAAGTGGCATTTACAGCTCGCAATAGTGCATAGCTATCTGAAAGAAAGGGGCCACGGTGTTTCTGTATCTCTATTATGTTGGTGCGGCTTCGGAACTTTTAAATATCTTGATATATCTCGAGAACTACGCATCTGATCAAAAAATATCGTAGAACATAAAAAGTAGGAAACTTAATTCTCTACAAATAAGGTCTCTTAACATTTTGCGATAGCTCGCTTGGTTTCCGAGATATTTGCAGATTTATCTCAAGGGAAGGGGCCTGAGGGACATATTTCGAGATATTTCTTCTTCTTGTTGTTCTTCTTCTGCACAGCTAAGCTGGAAGTGGCATTTGCAGCTCGCAATAGTGCAGAGTTACCTCAAAGAAAGGGGCCACGGTGTTTCTGTATCTCTATTATGTTGGTGCGGCTTCGGAACTTTTAAATATCTAGATATATCTCGAGAACTACGCATCTGATCAAAAAATATCATAGAACATAAAAAGTAGGAAACTTAATTCTCTACAAAAAAGGTCTCTTAACATTTTGCCGTAGCTCGCTTCGTTTCCGAGATATTTGCAGATTTATCTCAAGGAAAGGGGCCTGACGGACATATTTCCAGATATTTCTTCTTCTTGTTGTTCTTCTTCTGCACAGCTAAGCTCGAAGTGGCATCTGCAGCTCGCAGTAGTGCAGAGTTATCTCAAAGAAAGGGGCCACGGTGTTTCTGTATCTCTATTATGTTGGTGCGGCTTCGGAACTTTTAAATATCTTGATATATCTCGAGAACTACGCATCTGATCAAAAAATATCATAGAACATAAAAAGTAGGAAACTTAATTCTCTACGAAAAAGGTCTCTTAACATTTTGCCATAGCTCGCTTCGTTTCCGAGATATTTGCAGATTTATCTCAAGGGAAGGGTCCTGACGGACATATTTCGAGATATTTCTTCTTCTTGTTGTTCTTCTTCTGCACAGCTAAGCTGGAAGTGGCATTTGCAGGTCGCAATAGTGCAGAGTTATCTCAAAGAAAGGGGCCACGGTGTTTCTGTATCTCTATTATGTTGGTGCGGCTTCGGAACTTTTAAATATCTTGATATATCTCGAGAACTACGCATCTGTTCAAAAAATATCATAGAACATAAAAAGTACGAATCCTAATTTTCTACAAAAAAGGTCTCTTAACATTTTGCCGTAGCTCGCTTCGTTTCCGAGATATTTGCAGATATATCTCAAGGGAAGGGGCCTGACGGACATATTTCGAGATATTTCTTCTTCTTGTTGTTCTTCTTCTGCGCAGCTAAGCTGGAAGTGGCATTTGCAGCTCGCAATAGTGCAGAGATATCTCAAAGAAAGGGGCCACGGTGTTTCTGTATCTCTATTATGTTGGTGCGGCTTCGGAACTTTTAAATATCTTGATATATCTCGAGAACTACGCGTCTGATCAAAAAATATCATAGAACATACAAAGTAGGAAACTTAATTCTCTACAAAAAAGGTCTCTTAACATTTTGCCATAGCTCGCTTCGTTTCCGAGATATTTGCAGATTTACCTCAAGGGAAGGGGCCTGACGGACATATTTCGAGATATTTCTTCTTCTTGTTGTTCTTCTTCTGCACAGCTAAGCTGGAAGTGGCATTTGCGGCTCGCACTAGTGCAGAGTTATCTCAACGAAAGGGGCCACGGTGTTTCTGTATCTCTATTATGTTGGTGCGGCTTCGGAACTTTTAAATATCTCGATATATCTCGAAAACTACGCTTCTGAACAAAAAATATCATAGAACGTAAATTGTAGGAAACATAATTCTCTACAAAAAAGGTCTCTTAACATTTTGCCATAGCTCGCTTCGTTTCCGAGATATTTGCAGATATATCTCAAGGGAAGGGGCCTGACGGACATATTTCGAGATATTTCTTCTTCTTGTTGTTCTTCTTCTGCACAGCTTAACTGGAAGTGGCATTTACAGCTCGCAATAGTGCAGAGTTCTCTCAAAGGAAGGGGCCACGGTGTTTCTGTATCTCTATTATGTTGGTGCGGCTTCGGAACTTTTAAATATCTTGATATATCTCGAGAACTACTCATCTGATCAAAAAATATCATAGAACATAAAAAGTAGGAAACCTAATTCTCTACAAAAAAGGTCTCTTAACATTTTGCCATAGCTCGCTTCGTTTCCGAGATATTTGCAGATTTATCTCAAGGGAAGGGGCCTGACGGACATATTTCGAGATATTTCTTCTTCTTGTTGTTCTTCTTCTGCACAGCTAAGCTGGAAGTGGCATTTGCGGCTCGCACTAGTGCAGAGTTATCTCAACGAAAGGGGCCACGGTGTTTCTGTATCTCTATTATGTTGGTGCGGCTTCGGAACTTTTAAATATCTCGATATATCTCGAAAACTACGCTTCTGAACAAAAAATATCATAGAACATAAATTGTAGGAAACATAATTCTCTACAAAAAAGGTCTCTTAACATTTTGCCATAGCTCGCTTCGTTTCCGAGATATTTGCAGATATATCTCAAGGGAAGGGGCCTGACGGACATATTTCGAGATATTTCTTCTTCTTGTTGTTCTTCTTCTGCACAGCTTAACTGGAAGTGGCATTTACAGCTCGCAATAGTGCATAGCTATCTGAAAGAAAGGGGCCACGGTGTTTCTGTATCTCTATTATGTTGGTGCGGCTTCGGAACTTTTAAATATCTTGATATATCTCGAGAACTACGCATCTGATCAAAAAATATCGTAGAACATAAAAAGTAGGAAACTTAATTCTCTACAAATAAGGTCTCTTAACATTTTGCGATAGCTCGCTTGGTTTCCGAGATATTTGCAGATTTATCTCAAGGGAAGGGGCCTGAGGGACATATTTCGAGATATTTCTTCTTCTTGTTGTTCTTCTTCTGCACAGCTAAGCTGGAAGTGGCATTTGCAGCTCGCAATAGTGCAGAGTTACCTCAAAGAAAGGGGCCACGGTGTTTCTGTATCTCTATTATGTTGGTGCGGCTTCGGAACTTTTAAATATCTAGATATATCTCGAGAACTACGCATCTGATCAAAAAATATCATAGAACATAAAAAGTAGGAAACTTAATTCTCTACAAAAAAGGTCTCTTAACATTTTGCCGTAGCTCGCTTCGTTTCCGAGATATTTGCAGATTTATCTCAAGGAAAGGGGCCTGACGGACATATTTCCAGATATTTCTTCTTCTTGTTGTTCTTCTTCTGCACAGCTAAGCTCGAAGTGGCATCTGCAGCTCGCAGTAGTGCAGAGTTATCTCAAAGAAAGGGGCCACGGTGTTTCTGTATCTCTATTATGTTGGTGCGGCTTCGGAACTTTTAAATATCTTGATATATCTCGAGAACTACGCATCTGATCAAAAAATATCATAGAACATAAAAAGTAGGAAACTTAATTCTCTACGAAAAAGGTCTCTTAACATTTTGCCATAGCTCGCTTCGTTTCCGAGATATTTGCAGATTTATCTCAAGGGAAGGGTCCTGACGGACATATTTCGAGATATTTCTTCTTCTTGTTGTTCTTCTTCTGCACAGCTAAGCTGGAAGTGGCATTTGCAGGTCGCAATAGTGCAGAGTTATCTCAAAGAAAGGGGCCACGGTGTTTCTGTATCTCTATTATGTTGGTGCGGCTTCGGAACTTTTAAATATCTTGATATATCTCGAGAACTACGCATCTGTTCAAAAAATATCATAGAACATAAAAAGTAGGAATCCTAATTTTCTACAAAAAAGGTCTCTTAACATTTTGCCGTAGCTCGCTTCGTTTCCGAGATATTTGCAGATTTATCTCAAGGGAAGGGGCCTGACGGACATATTTCCAGATATTTCTTCTTCTTGTTGTTCTTCTTCTGCACAGCTAAGCTGGAAGTGGCATTTGCAGCTCGCAATAGTGCAGAGTTATCTCAAAGAAAGGGGCCACGGTGATTCTGTATCTCTATTATGTTGGTGCGGCTTCGGAACTTTTAAATATCTCGATATATCTCGAAAACTACGCTTCTGATCAAAAAATATCAGAGAACGTAAATTGTAGGAAACATAATTCTCTCCAAAAAAGGTCTCTTAAGATTTTGCCATAGCTCGCTTCGTTTCCGAGATATTTGCAGATTTATCTCAAGGGAAGGGGCCTGACGGACATATTTCGAGATATTTCTTCTTCTTGTTGTTCTTCTTCTGCACAGCTAAGCTGGAAGTGGCATTTGCAGCTCGCAGTAGTGCAGAGTTATCTCAAAGAAAGGGGCCACGGTGTTTCTGTATCTCTATTATGTTGGTGCGGCTTCGGAACTTTTAAATATCTTGATATATCTCGAGAACTACGCATCTGATCAAAAAATATCATAGAACATAAAAAGTAGGAAACTTAATTCTCTACAAAAAAGGTCTCTTAACATTTTGCCATAGCTCGCTTCGTTTCCGAGATATTTGCAGATTTATCTCAAGGGAAGGGGCCTGACGGACATATTTCGAGATATTTCTTCTTCTTGTTGTTCTTCTTCTGCACAGCTAAGCTGGAAGTGGCATTTGCAGCGCGCAATAGTGCAGAGTTATCTCAAAGAAAGGGGCCACGGTGTTTCTGTATCTCTATTATGTTAGTGCGGCTTCGGAACTTTTAAATATCTTGATATATCTCGAGAACTACGCATCTGGTCAAAAAATATCATAGAACATAAAAAGTAGGAATCCTCATTTTCTACAAAAAAGGTCTCTTAACATTTTGCCGTAGCTCGCTTCGTTTCCGAGATATTTGCAGATTTATCTCAAGGGAAGGGGCCTGACGGACATATTTCCAGATATTTCTTCTTCTTGTTGTTCTTCTTCTGCACAGCTAAGCTGGAAGTGGCATTTGCAGGTCGCAATAGTGCAGAGTTATCTCAAAGAAAGGGGCCACGGTGTTTCTGTATCTCTATTATATTGGTGCGGCTTCGGAACTTTTAAATATCTCGATATATCTCGAAAACTACGCTTCTGATCAAAAAATATCAGACAACGTAAATTGTAGGAAACATAATTCTCTACAAAAAAGGTCTCTTAAGATTTTGCCATAGTTCGCTTCGTTTCCGAGATATTTGCAGATTTATCTCAAGGGAAGGGGCCTGACGGACATATTTCGAGATATTTCTTCTTCTTGTTGTTCTTCTTCTGCACAGCTAAGCTGGAAGTGGCATTTGCAGCTCGCAATAGTGCAGAGTTATCTCAAAGAAAGAGGCCACGGGGTTTCTGTATCTCTATTATGTTGGTGCGGCTTCGGAACTTTTAAATATCTTGATATATCTCGAGAACTACGCATCTGATCAAAAAATATCGTAGAACATAAAAAGTAGGAAACTTAATTCTCTACAAATAAGGTCTCTTAACATTTTGCGATAGCTCGCTTGGTTTCCGAGATATTTGCAGATTTATCTCAAGGGAAGGGGCCTGAGGGACATATTTCGAGATATTTCTTCTTCTTGTTGTTCTTCTTCTGCACAGCTAAGCTGGAAGTGGCATTTGCAGCTCGCAATAGTGCAGAGTTACCTCAAAGAAAGGGGCCACGGTGTTTCTGTATCTCTATTATGTTGGTGCGGCTTCGGAACTTTTAAATATCTAGATATATCTCGAGAACTACGCATCTGATCATAAAATATCATAGAACATAAAAAGTAGGAAACTTAATTCTCTACAAAAAAGGTCTCTTAACATTTTGCCGTAGCTCACTTCGTTTCCGAGATATTTGCAGATTTATCTCAAGGAAAGGGGCCTGACGGACATATTTCCAGATATTTCTTCTTCTTGTTGTTCTTCTTCTGCACAGCTAAGCTCGAAGTGGCATCTGCAGCTCGCAATAGTGCAGAGTTATCTCAAAGAAAGGGGCCACGGTGTTTCTGTACCTCTATTATGTTGGTGCGGCTTCGGAACTTTTTAATATCTCGATATATCTCGAAAACTACGCTTCTGATCAAAAAATATCATAGAACATAAATTGTAGGAAACATAATTCTCTACAAAAAAGGTCTCTTAACATTTTCCCATAGCTGGCATCGTTTCCGAGATATTTGCAGATTTAGCTCAAGGGAAGGGGCCTGACGGACATATTCCGAGATATTTCTTCTTCTTGTTGTTCCTCTTCTGCACAGCTAAGCTGGAAGTGGCATTTGCAGGTCGCAATAGTGCAGAGTTATCTCAAAGAAAGGGGCCACGGTGTTTCTGTATCTCTATTATGTTGGTGCGGCTTCGGAACTTTTAAATATCTCGATATATCTCGAAAACTACGCTTCTGATCAAAAAATATCAGAGAACGTAAATTGTAGGGAACATAATTCTCTACAAAAAAGGTCTCTTAACATTTTGCTATAGCTCGCTTCGTTTCCGAGATATTTGCAGATTTATCTCAAGGGAAGGGGCCGACGGACATATTTCGAGATATTTCTTCTTCTTGTTGTTCTTCTTCTGCACCGCTAAGCTGGAAGTGGCATTTGCAGCTCGCAATTGTGCAGAGTTATCTCAAAGAGAGGGGCCACGGTGTTTCTGTATCTCTATTATGTTGGTGCGGCTTCGGAACTTTTAAATATCTTGATATATCTCGAGAACTACGCATCTGATCAAAAAATATCGTAGAACATAAAAAGTAGGAAACTTAATTCTCTACAAATAAGGTCTCTTAACATTTTGCCATAGCTCGCTTGGTTTCCGAGATATTTGCAGATTTATCTCAAGGGAAGGGGCCTGAGGGACATATTTCGAGATATTTCTTCTTCTTGTTGTTCTTCTTCTGCACAGCTAAGCTGGAAGTGGCATTTGCAGCTCGCAGTAGTGCAGAGTTATCTCAAAGAAAGGGGCCACGGTGTTTCTGTATCTCTATTATGTTGGTGCGGCTTCGGAACTTTTAAATATCTTGATATATCTCGAGAACTACGCATCTGATCAAAAAATATCATAGAACATAAAAAGTAGGAAACTTAATTCTCTACGAAAAAGGTCTCTTAACATTTTGCCATAGCTCGCTTCGTTTCCGAGATATTTGCAGATTTATCTCAAGGGAAGGGTCCTGACGGACATATTTCGAGATATTTCTTCTTCTTGTTGTTCTTCTTCTGCACAGCTAAGCTGGAAGTGGCATTTGCAGGTCGCAATAGTGCAGAGTTATCTCAAAGAAAGGGGCCACGGTGTTTCTGTATCTCTATTATGTTGGTGCGGCTTCGGAACTTTTAAATATCTTGATATATCTCGAGAACTACGCATCTGTTCAAAAAATATCATAGAACATAAAAAGTAGGAATCCTAATTTTCTACAAAAAAGGTCTCTTAACATTTTGCCGTAGCTCGCTTCGTTTCCGAGATATTTGCAGATTTATCTCAAGGGAAGGGGCCTGACGGACATATTTCCAGATATTTCTTCTTCTTGTTGTTCTTCTTCTGCACAGCTAAGCTGGAAGTGGCATTTGCAGCTCGCAATAGTGCAGAGTTATCTCAAAGAAAGGGGCCACGGTGTTTCTGTATCTCTATTATGTTGGTGCGGCTTCGGAACTTTTAAATATCTCGATATATCTCGAAAACTACGCTTCTGATCAAAAAATATCAGAGAACGTAAATTGTAGGAAACATAATTCTCTCCAAAAAAGGTCTCTTAAGATTTTGCCATAGCTCGCTTCGTTTCCGAGATATTTGCAGATTTATCTCAAGGGAAGGGGCCTGACGGACATATTTCGAGATATTTCTTCTTCTTGTTGTTCTTCTTCTGCACAGCTAAGCTGGAAGTGGCATTTGCAGCTCGCAATAGTGCAGAGTTATCTCAAAGAAAGGGGCCACGGTGTTTCTGTATCTCTATTATGTTGGTGCGGCTTCGGAACTTTTAAATATCTTGATATATCTCGAGAACTACGCATCTGATCAAAAAATATCGTAGAACATAAAAAGTAGGAAACTTAATTCTCTACAAATAAGGTCTCTTAACATTTTGCCATAGCTCGCTTGGTTTCCGAGATATTTGCAGATTTATCTCAAGGGAAGGGGCCTGACGGACATATTTCCAGATATTTCTTCTTCTTGTTGTTCTTCTTCTGCACAGCTAAGCTGGAAGTGGCATTTGCAGGTCGCAATAGTGCAGAGTTATCTCAAAGAAAGGGGCCACGGTGTTTCTGTATCTCTATTATGTTGGTGCGGCTTCGGAACTTTTAAATATCTCGATATATCTCGAAAACTACGCTTCTGATCAAAAAATATCAGAGAACGTAAATTGTAGGAAACATAATTCTCTACAAAAAAGGTCTCTTAAGATTTTGCCATAGTTCGCTTCGTTTCCGAGATATTTGCAGATTTATCTCAAGGGAAGGGGCCTGACGGACATATTTCGAGATATTTCTTCTTCTTGTTGTTCTTCTTCTGCACAGCTAAGCTGGAAGCGGCATTTGCAGCTCGCAATAGTGCAGAGTTATCTCAAAGAAAGAGGCCACGGTGTTTCTGTATCTCTATTATGTTGGTGCGGCTTCGGAACTTTTAAATATCTTGATATATCTCGAGAACTACGCATCTGATCAAAAAATATCGTAGAACATAAAAAGTAGGAAACTTAATTCTCTACAAATAAGGTCTCTTAACATTTTGCGATAGCTCGCTTGGTTTCCGAGATATTTGCAGATTTATCTCAAGGGAAGGGGCCTGAGGGACATATTTCGAGATATTTCTTCTTCTTGTTGTTCTTCTTCTGCACAGCTAAGCTGGAAGTGGCATTTGCAGCTCGCAATAGTGCAGAGTTACCTCAAAGAAAGGGGCCACGGTGTTTCTGTATCTCTATTATGTTGGTGCGGCTTCGGAACTTTTAAATATCTAGATATATCTCGAGAACTACGCATCTGATCATAAAATATCATAGAACATAAAAAGTAGGAAACTTAATTCTCTACAAAAAAGGTCTCTTAACATTTTGCCGTAGCGCACTTCGTTTCCGAGATATTTGCAGATTTATCTCAAGGAAAGGGGCCTGACGGACATATTTCCAGATATTTCTTCTTCTTGTTGTTCTTCTTCTGCACAGCTAAGCTCGAAGTGGCATCTGCAGCTCGCAATAGTGCAGAGTTATCTCAAAGAAAGGGGCCACGGTGTTTCTGTACCTCTATTATGTTGGTGCGGCTTCGGAACTTTTTAATATCTCGATATATCTCGAAAACTACGCTTCTGATCAAAAAATATCATAGAACATAAATTGTAGGAAACATAATTCTCTACAAAAAAGGTCTCTTAACATTTTCCCATAGCTGGCATCGTTTCCGAGATATTTGCAGATTTAGCTCAAGGGAAGGGGCCTGACGGACATATTCCGAGATATTTCTTCTTCTTGTTGTTCCTCTTCTGCACAGCTAAGCTGGAAGTGGCATTTGCAGGTCGCAATAGTGCAGAGTTATCTCAAAGAAAGGGGCCACGGTGTTTCTGTATCTCTATTATGTTGGTGCGGCTTCGGAACTTTTAAATATCTCGATATATCTCGAAAACTACGCTTCTGATCAAAAAATATCAGAGAACGTAAATTGTAGGGAACATAATTCTCTACAAAAAAGGTCTCTTAACATTTTGCCATAGCTCGCTTCGTTTCCGAGATATTTGCAGATTTATCTCAAGGGAAGGGGCCTGACGGACATATTTCGAGATATTTCTTCTTCTTGTTGTTCTTCTTCTGCACAGCTAAGCTGGAAGTGGCATTTGCAGCTCGCAATAGTGCAGAGTTATCTCAAAGAAAGGGGCCACGGTGTTTCTGTATCTCTATTATGTTGGTGCGGCTTCGGAACTTTTAAATATCTTGATATATCTCGAGAACTACGCGTCTGATCAAAAAATATCATAGAACATAAAAAGTGGGAAACTTAATTCTCTACAAAAAGGGTCTCTTAACATTTTGCCATAGCTCGCTTCGTTTCCGAGATATTTGCAGATTTATCTCAAGGGAAGGGGCCTGACGGACATATTTCGAGATATTTCTTCTTCTTGTTGTTCTTCTTCTGCACAGCTAAGCTGGAAGTGGCATTTGCGGCTCGCACTAGTGCAGAGTTATCTCAAAGAAAGGGGCCACGGTGTTTCTGCATCTCTATTATGTTGGTGCGGCTTCGGAACTTTTAAATATCTTGATATATCTCGAGAACTACGCATCTGATCAAAAAATATCGTAGAACATAAAAAGTAGGAAACTTAATTCTCTACAAATAAGGTCTCTTAACATTTTGCCATAGCTCGCTTGGTTTCCGAGATATTTGCAGATTTATCTCAAGGGAAGGGGCCTGAGGGACATATTTCGAGATATTCCTTCTTCTTGTTGTTCTTCTTCTGCACAGCAAAGCTGGAAGTGGCATTTGCAGCTCGCAATAGTGCAGAGTTACCTCAAAGAAAGGGGCCACGGTGTTTCTGTATCTCTATTATGTTGGTGCCGCTTCGGAACTTTTAAATATCTTGATATATCTCGAGAACTACGCATCTGATCAAAAAATATCATAGAACATAAAAAGTAGGAAACTTAATTCTCTACAAAAAAGGTCTCTTAACATTTTGCCATAGCTCGCTTCGTTTCCGAGATATTTGCAGATTTATCTCAAGGGAAGGGGCCTGACGGACATATTTCGAGATATTTCTTCTTCTTGTTGTTCTTCTTCTGCACAGCTAAGCTGGAAGTGCCATTTGCAGCGCGCAATAGTGCAGAGTTATCTCAAAGAAAGGGGCCACGGTGTTTCTGTATCTCTATTATGTTGGTGCGGCTTCGGAACTTTTAAATATCTTGATATATCTCGAGAACTACGCATCTGATCAAAAAATACCATAGAACATAAAAAGTAGGAAACTTAATTCTCTACAAATAAGGTCTCTTAACATTTTGCCATAGCTCGCTTCGTTTCCGAGATATTTGCAGATTTATCTCGAGGGAAGGGGCCTGACGGACATATTTCGAGATATTTCTTCTTCTTGTTGTTCTTCTTCTGCACAGCTAAGCTGGAAGCGGCATTTGCGGCTCGCACTAGTGCAGAGTTATATCAAAGAAAGGGGCCGCGGTGTTTCTGTATCTCTATTATGTTGGTGCGGCTTCGGATCTTTTAAATATCTCGATATATCTCGAAAACTACGCATCTGATCAAAAAATATCATAGAACATAAATTGTAGGAAACATAATTCTCTACAAAAAAGGTCTCTTAACATTTTGCCATAGCTCGCTTCGTTTCCGAGATATTTGCAGATATATCTCAAGGGAAGGGGCCTGACGGACATATTTCGAGATATTTCTTCTTCTTGTTGTTCTTCTTCTGCACAGTTAAGCTGGAAGTGCCATTTGCAGCGCGCAATAGTGCAGAGTTATCTCAAAGAAAGGGGCCACGGTGTTTCTGTATCTCTATTATGTTGGTGCGGCTTCGGAACTTTTAAATATCTCGATATATCTCGAAAACTACGCTTCTGATCAAAAAATATCAGAGAACGTAAATTGTAGGAAACATAATTCTCTCCAAAAAACGTCTCTTAAGATTTTGCCATAGCTCGCTTCGTTTCCGAGATATTTGCAGATTTATCTCAAGGGAAGGGGCCTGACGGACATATTTCGAGATATTTCTTCTTCTTGTTGTTCTTCTTCTGCACAGCTAAGCTGGAAGCGGCATTTGCGGCTCGCACTAGTGCAGAGTTATATCAAAGAAAGGGGCCACGGTGTTTCTGTATCTCTATTATGTTGGTGCGGCTTCGGATCTTTTAAATATCTCGATATATCTCGAAAACTACGCATCTGATCAAAAAATATCATAGAACATAAATTGTAGGAAACATAATTCTCTACAAAAAAGGTCTCTTAACATTTTGCCATAGCTCGCTTCGTTTCCGAGATATTTGCAGATATATCTCAAGGGAAGGGGCCTGACGGACATATTTCGAGATATTTCTTCTTCTTGTTGTTCTTCTTCTGCACAGCTAAGCTGGAAGTGGCATTTGCAGCTCGCAATAGTGCAGAGTTATCTCAAAGAAAGGGGCCACGGTGTTTCTGTATCTCTATTATGTTGGTGCGGCTTCGGAACTTTTAAATATCTTGATATATCTCGAGAACTACGCGTCTGATCAAAAAATATCATAGAACATAAAAAGTGGGAAACTTAATTCTCTACAAAAAGGGTCTCTTAACATTTTGCCATAGCTCGCTTCGTTTCCGAGATATTTGCAGATTTATCTCAAGGGAAGGGGCCTGACGGACATATTTCGAGATATTTCTTCTTCTTGTTGTTCTTCTTTTGCACAGCTAAGCTGGAAGTGGCATTTGCGGCTCGCACTAGTGCAGAGTTATCTCAAAGAAAGGGGCCACGGTGTTTCTGTATCTCTATTATGTTGGTGCGGCTTCGGAACTTTTAAATATCTCGATATATCTCGAAAACTACGCTTCTGATCAAAAAATATCAGAGAACGTAAATTGTAGGAAACATAATTCTCTCCAAAAAAGGTCTCTTAAGATTTTGCCATAGCTCGCTTCGTTTCCGAGATATTTGCAGATTTATCTCAAGGGAAGGGGCCTGACGGACATATTTCGAGATATTTCTTCTTCTTGTTGTTCTTCTTCTGCACAGCTAAGCTGGAAGTGGCATTTGCAGCTCGCAATAGTGCAGAGTTATCTCAAAGAAAGGGGCCACGGTGTTTCTGTATCTCTATTATGTTGGTGCGGCTTCGGAACTTTTAAATATCTTGATATATCTCGAGAACTACGCATCTGATCAAAAAATATCGTAGAACATAAAAAGTAGGAAACTTAATTCTCTACAAATAAGGTCTCTTAACATTTTGCCATAGCTCGCTTGGTTTCCGAGATATTTGCAGATTTATCTCAACGGAAGGGGCCTGAGGGACATATTTCGAGATATTTCTTCTTCTTGTTGTTCTTCTTCTGCACAGCTAAGCTGGAAGTGCCATTTGCAGCGCGCAATAGTGCAGAGTTATCTCAAAGAAAGGGGCCACGGTGTTTCTGTATCTCTATTATGTTGGTGCGGCTTCGGAACTTTTAAATATCTTGATATATCTCGAGAACTACGCATCTGTTCAAAAAATATCATAGAACATAAAAAGTAGGAATCCTAATTTTCTACAAAAAAGGTCTCTTAACATTTTGCCGTAGCTCGCTTCGTTTCCGAGATATTTGCAGATTTATCTCAAGGGAAGGGGCCTGACGGACATATTTCGAGATATTTCTTCTTCTTGTTGTTCTTCTTCTGCACAGCTAAGCTGGAAGTGGCATTTGCAGGTCGCAATAGTGCAGAGTTATCTCAAAGAAAGGGGCCACGGTGTTTCTGTATCTCTATTATGTTGGTGCGGCTTCGGAACTTTTAAATATCTCGATATATCTCGAAAACTACGCTTCTGATCAAAAAATATCAGAGAACGTAAATTGTAGGAAACATAATTCTCTACAAAAAAGGTCTCTTAACATTTTGCCATAGCTCGCTTCGTTTCCGAGATATTTGCAGATTTATCTCAAGGGAAGGGGCCTGACGGACATATTTCGAGATATTTCTTCTTCTTGTTGTTCTTCATCTGCACAGCTAAGCTGGAAGTGGCATTTGCAGGTCGCAATAGTGCAGAGTTATCTCAAAGAAAGGGGCCACGGTGTTTCTGTATCTCTATTATGTTGGTGCGGCTTCGGAACTTTTAAATATCTTGATATATCTCGAGAACTACGCATCTGATCAAAAAATACCATAGAACATAAAAAGTAGGAAACTTAATTCTCTACAAATAAGGTCTCTTAACATTTTGCCATAGCTCGCTTCGTTTCCGAGATATTTGCAGATTTATCTCAAGGGAAGGGGCCTGACGGACATATTTCGAGATATTTCTTCTTTTTTTGTTCTTCTTCTGCACAGCTAAGCTGGAAGTGGCATTTGCAGCTCGCAATAGTGCAGAGTTATCTCAAAGAAAGGGGCCACGGTGTTTCTGTATCTCTATTATGTTGGTGCGGCTTCGGAACTTTTAAATATCTTGATATATCTCGAGAACTACGCATCCGATCGAAAAATATCATAGAACATAAAAAGTAGGAAACTAAATTCTCTACAAAAAAGGTCTCTTAACATTTTGCCATAGCTCGCTTCGTTTCCGAGATATTTGCAGATTTATCTCGAGGGAAGGGGCCTGACGGACATATTTCGAGATATTTCTTCTTCTTGTTGTTCTTCTTCTGCACAGCTAAGCTGGAAGCGGCATTTGCGGCTCGCACTAGTGCAGAGTTATATCAAAGAAAGGGGCCACGGTGTTTCTGTATCTCTATCATGTTGGTGCGGCTTCGGATCTTTTAAATATCTCGATATATCTCGAAAACTACGCATCTGATCAAAAAATATCATAGAACATAAATTGTAGGAAACATAATTCTCCACAAAAAAGGTCTCTTAACATTTTGCCATAGCTCGCTTCGTTTCCGAGATATTTGCAGATATATCTCAAGGGAAGGGGCCTGACGGACATATTTCGAGATATTTCTTCTTCTTGTTGTTCTTCTTCTGCACAGCTAAGCTGGAAGTGGCATTTGCAGCTCGCAATAGTGCAGAGTTATCTCAAAGAAAGGGGCCACGGTGTTTCTGTATCTCTATTATGTTGGTGCGGCTTCGGAACTTATAAATATCTTGATATATCTCGAGAACTACGCGTCTGATCAAAAAATATCATAGAACATAAAAAGTGGGAAACTCATTTCTCTACAAAAAGGGTCTCTTAACATTTTGCCATAGCTCGCTTCGTTTCCGAGATATTTGCAGATTTATCTCAAGGGAAGGGGCCTGACGGACATATTTCCAGATATTTCTTCTTCTTGTTGTTCTTCTTCTGCACAGCTAAGCTGGAAGTGGCATTTGCGGCTCGCACTAGTGCAGAGTTATCTCAAAGAAAGGGGCCACGGTGTTTCTGTATCTCTATTATGTTGGTGCGGCTTCGGAACTTTTAAATATCTCGATATATCTTGAAAACTACGCTTCTGATCAAAAAATATCAGAGAACGTAAATTGTAGGAAACATAATTCTCTACAAAAAAGGTCTCTTAAGATTTTGCCATAGTTCGCTTGGTTTCCGAGATATTTGCAGATTTATCTCAAGGGAAGGGGCCTGACGGACATATTTCGAGATATTTCTTCTTCTGGTTGTTCTTCTTCGGCACAGCTAAGCTGGAAGTGGCATTTGCAGGTCGCAATAGTGCAGAGTTATCTCAAAGAAAGAGGCCACGGTGTTTCTGTATCTCTATTATGTTGGTGCGGCTTCGGAACTTTTAAATATCTTGATATATCTCGAGAACTACGCATCTGATCAAAAAATATCGTAGAACATAAAAAGTAGGAAACTTAATTCTCTACAAATAAGGTCTCTTAACATTTTGCGATAGCTAGCTTGGTTTCCGAGATATTTGCAGATTTATCTCAAGGGAAGGGGCCTGAGGGACATATTTCGAGATATTTCTTCTTCTTGTTGTTCTTCTTCTGCACAGCTAAGCTGGAAGTGGCATTTGCAGCTCGCAATAGTGCAGAGTTACCTCAAAGAAAGGGGCCACGGTGTTTCTGTATCTCTATTATGTTGGTGCGGCTTCGGAACTTTTAAATATCTAGATATATCTCGAGAACTACGCATCTGATCAAAAAATATCATAGAACATAAAAAGTAGGAAACTTAATTCTCTACAAAAAAGGTCTCTTAACATTTTGCCGTAGCTCGCTTCGTTTCCGAGATATTTGCAGATTTATCTCAAGGAAAGGGGCCTGACGGACATATTTCCAGATATTTCTTCTTCTTGTTGTTCTTCCTCTGCACAGCTAAGCTCGAAGTGGCATCTGCAGCTCGCAATAGTGCAGAGTTATCTCAAAGAAAGGGGCCACGGTGTTTCTGTACCTCTATTATGTTGGTGCGGCTTCGGAACTTTTAAATATCTCGATATATCTCGAAAACTACGCTTCTGATCAAAAAATATCATAGAACATAAATTGTAGGAAACATAATTCTCTACAAAAAAGGTCTCTCAACATTTTCCCATAGCTGGCATCGTTTCCGAGATATTTGCAGATTTAGCTCAAGGGAAGGGGCCTGACGGACATATTCCGAGATATTTCTTCTTCTTGTTGTTCCTCTTCTGCACAGCTAAGCTGGAAGTGGCATTTGCAGGTCGCAATAGTGCAGAGTTATCTCAAAGAAAGGGGCCACGGTGTTTCTGTATCTCTATTATGTTGGTGCGGCATCGGAACTTTTAAATATCTCGATATATCTCGAAAACTACGCTTCTGATCAAAAAATATCAGAGAACGTAAATTGTAGGGAACATAATTCTCTACAAAAAAGGTCTCTTAACATTTTGCCATAGCTCGCTTCGTTTCCGAGATATTTGCAGATTTATCTCAAGGGAAGGGGCCTGAGGGACATATTTCGAGATATTTCTTCTTCTTGTTGATCTTCTTCTGCACAGCTAAGCTGGAAGTGGCATTTGCAGCTCGCAATAGTGCAGAGTTACCTCAAAGAAAGGGGCCACGGTGTTTCTGTATCTCTATTATGTTGGTGCGGCTTCGGAACTTTTAAATATCTAGATATATCTCGAGAACTACGCATCTGATCAAAAAATATCATAGAACATAAAAAGTAGGAAACTTAATTCTCTACAAAAAAGGTCTCTTAACATTTTGCCGTAGCTCGCTTCGTTTCCGAGATATTTGCAGATTTATCTCAAGGAAAGGGGCCTGACGGACATATTTCCAGATATTTCTTCTTCTTGTTGTTCTTCCTCTGCACAGCTAAGCTCGAAGTGGCATCTGCAGCTCGCAATAGTGCAGAGTTATCTCAAAGAAAGGGGCCACGGTGTTTCTGTACCTCTATTATGTTGGTGCGGCTTCGGAACTTTTAAATATCTCGATATATCTCGAAAACTACGCTTCTGATCAAAAAATATCATAGAACATAAATTGTAGGAAACATAATTCTCTACAAAAAAGGTCTCTCAACATTTTCCCATAGCTGGCATCGTTTCCGAGATATTTGCAGATTTAGCTCAAGGGAAGGGGCCTGACGGACATATTCCGAGATATTTCTTCTTCTTGTTGTTCCTCTTCTGCACAGCTAAGCTGGAAGTGGCATTTGCAGGTCGCAATAGTGCAGAGTTATCTCAAAGAAAGGGGCCACGGTGTTTCTGTATCTCTATTATGTTGGTGCGGCATCGGAACTTTTAAATATCTCGATATATCTCGAAAACTACGCTTCTGATCAAAAAATATCAGAGAACGTAAATTGTAGGGAACATAATTCTCTACAAAAAAGGTCTCTTAACATTTTGCCATAGCTCGCTTCGTTTCCGAGATATTTGCAGATTTATCTCAAGGGAAGGGGCCTGACGGACATATTTCGAGATATTTCTTCTTCTTGTTGTTTTTCTTCTGCACAGCTAAGCTGGAAGTGGCATTTGCAGCTCGCAATAGTGCAGAGTTATCTCAAAGAAAGGGGCCACGGTGTTTCTGTATCTCTATTATGTTGGTGCTGCTTCGGAACTTTTAAATATCTCGATATATCTCGAAAACTACGCTTCTGATCAAAAAATATCAGAGAACGTAAATTGTAGGAAACATAATTCTCTACAAAAAAGGTCTCTTAACATTTTGCCATAGCTCGCTTCGTTTCCGAGATATTTGCAGATTTATCTCAAGGGAAGGGGCCTGACGGACATATTTCGAGATATTTCTTCTTCTTGTTGTTCTTCTTCTTCACAGCTAAGCTGGAAGTGGCATTTGCAGCTCGCAATAGTGCAGAGTTATCTCAAAGAAAGGGGCCACGGTGTTTCTGTATCTCTATTATGTTGGTGCGGCTTCGGAACTTTTAAATATCTCGATATATCTCGAAAACTACGCTTCTGATCAAAAAATATCATAGAACATAAATTGTAGGAAACATAATTCTCTACAAAAAACGTCTCTTAACATTTTGCCATAGATCGCTTCGTTTCCGAGATATTTGCAGATTCAGCTCAAAGGAACTGGCCTGACGGACATATTTCGAGATATTTCTTCTTCTGGTTGTTCTTCCTCTGCACAGCTAAGCTGGAAGTGGCATTTGCAGCTCGCAATAGTGCAGAGTTATCTCAAAGAAAGGGGCCACGGTGTTTCTGTATCTCTATTATGTTGGTGCGGCTTCGGAACTTTTAAATATCTTGATATATCTCGAGAACTACGCCTCTGATCGAAAAATATCATAGAACATAACAAGTAGGAAACTTAATTCTCTACAAAAAAGGTCTCTTTACATTTTCCCATAGCTCGCTTCGTTTCCGAGATATTTGCAGATTTATCTCAAGGGAAGGGGCCTGACGGACATATTTCGAGATATTTCTTCTTCTTGTTGTTCTTCTTCTGCACAGCTAAGCTGGAAGTGGCATTTGCAGCGCGCAATGGTGGAGAGTTATCTCAAAGAAAGGGGCCACGGTGTTTCTGTATCTCTATTATATTGGTGCGGCTTCGGAACTTTTAAATATCTTGATATATCTCGAGAACTACGCATCTGCTCAAAAAATATCATACTACATAAAAAGTAGGAAACTTAATTCTCTACAAGAAAGGTCTCTAAACATTTTGCCATAGCTCGCTTCGTTTCCGAGATATTTGCAGATTTATCTCAAGGGAAGGGGCCTGACGGACATATTTCGAGATATTTCTTCTTCTTGTTGTTCTTCTTCTGCACAGCTAAGCTGGAAGTGGCATTTACAGCTCGCAATAGTGCAGAGTTATCTCAAAGAAAGGGGCCACGGTGTTTCTGTATCTCTATTATGTTGGTGTGGCTTCGGAACTTTTAAATATCTTGATATATCTCGAGAACTACGCATCTGATCAAAAAATATCATAGAACATAAATTGTAGGAAACATAATTCTCTACAAAAAAGGTCTCTTAACATTTTGCCATAGCTCGCTTCATTTCCGAGATATTTGCAGATTTATCTCAAGGGAAGGGGCCTGACGGACATATTTCGAGATATTTCTTCTTCTTGTTGTTCTTCTTCTGCACAGCTAAGCTGGAAGTGGCATTTGCGGCTCGCACTAGTGCAGAGTTATCTCAAAGAAAGGGGCCACGGTGTTTCTGTATCCCTATTATGTTGGTGCGGCTTCGGAACTTTTAAATATCTCGATATATCTCGAAAACTACGCTTCTGATCAAAAAATATCATAGAACATAAATTGTAGGAAACATAATTCTCTACAAAAAACGTCTCTTAACATTTTGCCATAGATCGCTTCGTTTCCGAGATATTTGCAGATTCAGCTTAAAGGAACTGGCCTGACGGACATATTTCGAGATATTTCTTCTTCTTGTTGTTCTTCCTCTGCACAGCTAAGCTGGAAGTGGCATTTGCAGCTCGCAATAGTGCAGAGTTATCTCAAAGAAAGGGGCCACGGTGTTTCTGTATCTCTATTATGTTGGTGCGGCTTCGGAACTTTTAAATATCTTGATATATCACGAGAACTACGCATCTGATCAAAAAATATCATACAAGATAAAAAGTAGGAAACTTAATTCTCTACAAAAAAGGTCTCTTAACATTTTGCCATAGCTCGCTTCGTTTCCGAGATATTTGCATATTTATCTCAAGGGAAGGGGCCTGACGGACATATTTCGAGATATTTCTTCTTCTTGTTGTTCTTCTTCTGCACAGCTAAGCTGGAAGTGGCATTTGCGGCTCGCACTAGTGCAGAGTTATCTCAAAGAAAGGGGCCACGGTGTTTCTGTATCTCTATTATGTTGGTGCGGCTTCGGAACTTTTAAATATCTTGATATATCTCGAGAACTACGCATCTGATCAAAAAATATCATACTACATAAAAAGTAGGAAACTTAATTCTCTACAAGAAAGGTCTCTAAACATTTTGCCATAGCTCGCTTCGTTTCCGAGATATTTGCAGATTTATCTCAAGGGAAGGGGCCTAACGGACATATTTCGAGATATTTCTTCTTCTTGTTGTTCTTCTTCTGCACAGCTGAGCTGGAAGTGGCATTTGCAGGTCGCAATAGTGCAGAGTTATCTCAAAGAAAGGGGCCACGGTGTTTCTGTATCTCTATTATGTTGGTGCGGCTTCGGAACTTTTAAATATCTCGATATATCTCGAAAACTACGCTTCTGATCAAAAAATATCATAGAACGTAAATTGTAGGAAACATTATTCTCTACAAAAAAGGTCTCTTAACATTTTGCCATAGCTCGCTTCGTTTCCGAGATATTTGCAGATTCATCTCAAGGGAAGGGGTCTGACGGACATATTTCGAGATATTTCTTCTTCTTGTTGTTCTTCTTCTGCACAGCTAAGCTCGAAGCGGCATTTGCAGCTCGCAATAGTGCAGAGTTATCTCAAAGAAAGAGGCCACGGTGTTTCTGTATCTCTATTATGTTGGTGCGGCTTCGGAACTTTTAAATATCTTGATATATCTCGAGAACTACGCATCTGATCAAAAAATATCATAGAAGATAAAAAGTAGGAAACTTAATTCTCTACAAAAAAGGTCTCTTAACATTTTGCCATAGCTCGCTTCGTTTCCGAGATATTTGCAGATTTATCTCAAGGGAAGGGGCCTGACGGACATATTTCGAGATATTTCTTCTTCTTGTTGTTCTTCTTCTGCACAGCTAAGCTGGAAGTGGCATTTACAGCTCGCAATAGTGCAGAGTTATCTCAAAGAAAGGGGCCACGGTGTTTCTGTATCTCTATTATGTTGGTGTGGCTTCGGAACTTTTAAATATCTTGATATATCTCGAGAACTACGCATCTGATCAAAAAATATCATAGAACATAAATTGTAGGAAACATAATTCTCTACAAAAAAGGTCTCTTAACATTTTGCCATAGCTCGCTTCATTTCCGAGATATTTGCAGATTTATCTCAAGGGAAGGGGCCTGACGGACATATTTCGAGATATTTCTTCTTCTTGTTGTTCTTCTTCTGCACAGCTAAGCTGGAAGTGGCATTTGCGGCTCGCACTAGTGCAGAGTTATCTCAAAGAAAGGGGCCACGGTGTTTCTGTATCCCTATTATGTTGGTGCGGCTTCGGAACTTTTAAATATCTCGATATATCTCGAAAACTACGCTTCTGATCAAAAAATATCATAGAACATAAATTGTAGGAAACATAATTCTCTACAAAAAACGTCTCTTAACATTTTGCCATAGATCGCTTCGTTTCCGAGATATTTGCAGATTCAGCTTAAAGGAACTGGCCTGACGGACATATTTCGAGATATTTCTTCTTCTTGTTGTTCTTCCTCTGCACAGCTAAGCTGGAAGTGGCATTTGCAGCTCGCAATAGTGCAGAGTTATCTCAAAGAAAGGGGCCACGGTGTTTCTGTATCTCTATTATGTTGGTGCGGCTTCGGAACTTTTAAATATCTTGATATATCACGAGAACTACGCATCTGATCAAAAAATATCATACAAGATAAAAAGTAGGAAACTTAATTCTCTACAAAAAAGGTCTCTTAACATTTTGCCATAGCTCGCTTCGTTTCCGAGATATTTGCATATTTATCTCAAGGGAAGGGGCCTGACGGACATATTTCGAGATATTTCATCTTCTTGTTGTTCTTCTTCTGCACAGCTAAGCTGGAAGTGGCATTTGCGGCTCGCACTAGTGCAGAGTTATCTCAAAGAAAGGGGCCACGGTGTTTCTGTATCTCTATTATGTTGGTGCGGCTTCGGAACTTTTAAATATCTTGATATATCTCGAGAACTACGCATCTGATCAAAAAATATCATACTACATAAAAAGTAGGAAACTTAATTCTCTACAAGAAAGGTCTCTAAACATTTTGCCATAGCTCGCTTCGTTTCCGAGATATTTGCAGATTTATCTCAAGGGAAGGGGCCTAACGGACATATTTCGAGATATTTCTTCTTCTTGTTGTTCTTCTTCTGCACAGCTGAGCTGGAAGTGGCATTTGCAGGTCGCAATAGTGCAGAGTTATCTCAAAGAAAGGGGCCACGGTGTTTCTGTATCTCTATTATGTTGGTGCGGCTTCGGAACTTTTAAATATCTCGATATATCTCGAAAACTACGCTTCTGATCAAAAAATATCATAGAACGTAAATTGTAGGAAACATTATTCTCTACAAAAAAGGTCTCTTAACATTTTGCCATAGCTCGCTTCGTTTCCGAGATATTTGCAGATTCATCTCAAGGGAAGGGGTCTGACGGACATATTTCGAGATATTTCTTCTTCTTGTTGTTCTTCTTCTGCACAGCTAAGCTCGAAGCGGCATTTGCAGCTCGCAATAGTGCAGAGTTATCTCAAAGAAAGAGGCCACGGTGTTTCTGTATCTCTATTATGTTGGTGCGGCTTCGGAACTTTTAAATATCTTGATATATCTCGAGAACTACGCATCTGATCAAAAAATATCATAGAAGATAAAAAGTAGGAAACTTAATTCTCTACAAAAAAGGTCTCTTAACATTTTGCCATAGCTCGCTTCATTTCCGAGATATTTGCAGATTTATCTCAAGGGAAGGGGCCTGACGGACATATTTCGAGATATTTCTTCTTCTTGTTGTTCTTCTTCTGCACAGCTAAGCTGGAAGTGGCATTTACAGCTCGCAATAGTGCAGAGTTATCTCAAAGAAAGGGGCCACGGTGTTTCTGTATCTCTATTATGTTGGTGTGGCTTCGGAACTTTTAAATATCTTGATATATCTCGAGAACTACGCATCTGATCAAAAAATATCATAGAACATAAATTGTAGGAAACATAATTCTCTACAAAAAAGGTCTCTTAACATTTTGCCATAGCTCGCTTCATTTCCGAGATATTTGCAGATTTATCTCAAGGGAAGGGGCCTGACGGACATATTTCGAGATATTTCTTCTTCTTGTTGTTCTTCTTCTGCACAGCTAAGCTGGAAGTGGCATTTGCGGCTCGCACTAGTGCAGAGTTATCTCAAAGAAAGGGGCCACGGTGTTTCTGTATCCCTATTATGTTGGTGCGGCTTCGGAACTTTTAAATATCTCGATATATCTCGAAAACTACGCTTCTGATCAAAAAATATCATAGAACATAAATTGTAGGAAACATAATTCTCTACAAAAAACGTCTCTTAACATTTTGCCATAGATCGCTTCGTTTCCGAGATATTTGCAGATTCAGCTTAAAGGAACTGGCCTGACGGACATATTTCGAGATATTTCTTCTTCTTGTTGTTCTTCCTCTGCACAGCTAAGCTGGAAGTGGCATTTGCAGCTCGCAATAGTGCAGAGTTATCTCAAAGAAAGGGGCCACGGTGTTTCTGTATCTCTATTATGTTGGTGCGGCTTCGGAACTTTTAAATATCTTGATATATCACGAGAACTACGCATCTGATCAAAAAATATCATACAAGATAAAAAGTAGGAAACTTAATTCTCTACAAAAAAGGTCTCTTAACATTTTGCCATAGCTCGCTTCGTTTCCGAGATATTTGCATATTTATCTCAAGGGAAGGGGCCTGACGGACATATTTCGAGATATTTCTTCTTCTTGTTGTTCTTCTTCTGCACAGCTAAGCTGGAAGTGGCATTTGCGGCTCGCACTAGTGCAGAGTTATCTCAAAGAAAGGGGCCACGGTGTTTCTGTATCTCTATTATGTTGGTGCGGCTTCGGAACTTTTAAATATCTTGATATATCTCGAGAACTACGCATCTGATCAAAAAATATCATACTACATAAAAAGTAGGAAACTTAATTCTCTACAAGAAAGGTCTCTAAACATTTTGCCATAGCTCGCTTCGTTTCCGAGATATTTGCAGATTTATCTCAAGGGAAGGGGCCTAACGGACATATTTCGAGATATTTCTTCTTCTTGTTGTTCTTCTTCTGCACAGCTGAGCTGGAAGTGGCATTTGCAGGTCGCAATAGTGCAGAGTTATCTCAAAGAAAGGGGCCACGGTGTTTCTGTATCTCTATTATGTTGGTGCGGCTTCGGAACTTTTAAATATCTCGATATATCTCGAAAACTACGCTTCTGATCAAAAAATATCATAGAACGTAAATTGTAGGAAACATTATTCTCTACAAAAAAGGTCTCTTAACATTTTGCCATAGCTCGCTCCGTTTCCGAGATATTTGCAGATTCATCTCAAGGGAAGGGGCCTGACGGACATATTTCGAGATATTTCTTCTTCTTGTTGTTCTTCTTCTGCACAGCTAAGCTGGAAGTTGCATTTGCGGCTCGCACTAGTGCACAGTTATCTCAAAGAAAGGGGCCACGGTGTTTCTGTATCTCTATTATGTTGGTGCGTCTTCGGAACTTTTAAATATCTCGATATATCTCGAAAACTACGCTTCTGATCAAAAAATATCATAGAACATAAATTGTAGGAAACATAATTCTCTACAAAAAACGTCTCTTAACATTTTGCAATAGCTCGCTTCGTTTCCGAGATATTTGCAGATTCAGCTCAAAGGAACTGGCCTGACGGACATATTTCGAGATATTTCTTCTTCTTGTTGTTCTTCCTCGGCACAGCTAAGCTGGAAGTGGCATTTGCAGCTCGCAATAGTGCAGAGTTATCTCAAAGAAAGGGGCCACGGTGTTTCTGTATCTCTATTATGTTGGTGCGGTTTCGGAACTTTTAAATATCTTGATATATCTCGAGAACTACGCATCTGATCAAAAAATATCATAGAACATAAAAAGTAGGAAACTTAATTCTCTACAAAAAAGGTCTCTTAACATTTTGCCATAGCTCGCTTCGTTTCCGAGATATTTGCAGATTTATCTCAAGGGAAGGGGCCTGACGGACGTATTTCGAGATATTTCATCTTCTTGTTGTTCTTCTTCTGCACAGCTAAGCTGGAAGTGGCATTTGCGGCTCGCACTAGTGCAGAGTTATCTCAAAGAAAGGGGCCACGGTGTTTCTGTATCTCTATTATGTTGGTGCGGCTTCGGAACTTTTAAATATCTCGATATATCTCGAAAACTACGCTTCTGATCAAAAAATATCATTGAACATAAATTGTAGGAAACATAATTCTCTACAAAAAAGGTCTCTTAACATTTTGCCATAGCTCGCTTCGTTTCCGAGATATTTGCAGATATATCTCAAGGGAAGGGGCCTGACGGACATATTTCGAGATATTTCTTCTTCTTGTTGTTCTCCTTCTGCACAGCTAAGCTGGAAGTGGCATTTACAGCTCGCAATAGTGCAGAGTTATCTCAAAGAAAGGGGCCACGGTGTTTCTGTATCTCTATTATGTTGGTGTGGCTTCGGAACTTTTAAATATCTTGATATATCTCGAGAACTACGCATCTGATCAAAAAATATCATAGAACATAAATTGTAGGAAACATAATTCTCTACAAAAAAGGTCTCTTAACATTTTGCCATAGCTCGCTTCGTTTCCGAGATATTTGCAGATTTATCTCAAGGGAAGGGGCCTGACGGACATATTTCGAGATATTTCTTCTTCTTGTTGTTCTTCTTCTGCACAGCTAAGCTGGAAGTTGCAGTTGCGGCTCGCACTAGTGCACAGTTATCTCAAAGAAAGGGGCCACGGTGTTTCTGTATCTCTATTATGTTGGTGCGTCTTCGGAACTTTTAAATATCTCGATATATCTCGAAAACTACGCTTCTGATCAAAAAATATCATAGAACATAAATTGTAGGAAACATAATTCTCTACAAAAAACGTCTCTTAACATTTTACCATAGCTCGCTTCGTTTCCGAGATATTTGCAGATTCAGCTCAAAGGAACTGGCCTGACGGACATATTTCGAGATATTTCTTCTTCTTGTTGTTCTTCCTCTGCACAGCTAAGCTGGAAGTGGCATTTGCAGCTCGCAATAGTGCAGAGTTATCTCAAAGAAAGGGGCCACGGTGTTTCTGTATCTCTATTATGTTGGTGCGGCTTCGGAACTTTTAAATATCTCGATATATCTCGAAAACTACGCTTCTGATCAAAAAATATCATAGAACATAAAAAGTAGGAAACTTAATTCTCTACAAAAAAGGTCTCTTAACATTTTGCCATAGCTCGCTTCGTTTCCGAGATATTTGCAGATTTATCTCAAGGGAAGGGGCCTGACGGACGTATTTCGAGATATTTCTTCTTCTTGTTGTTCTTCTTCTGCACAGCTAAGCTGGAAGTGGCATTTGCGGCTCGCACTAGTGCAGAGTTATCTCAAAGAAAGGGGCCACGGTGTTTCTGTATCTCTATTATGTTGGTGCGGCTTCGGAACTTTTAAATATCTCGATATATCTCGAAAACTACGCTTCTGATCAAAAAATATCATAGAACATAAAAAGTAGGAAACTTAATTCTGTACAAAAAAGGTCTCTTAACATTTTGCCATAGCTCGCTTCGTTTCCGAGATATTTGCAGATTTATCTCAAGGGAAGGGGCCTAACGGACATATTTCGAGATATTTCTTCTTCTTGTTGTTCTTCTTCTGCACAGCTAAACTGGAAGTGGCATTTCCAGCTCGCAATAGTGCAGAGTTATCTCAAAGAAAGGGGCCACGGTGTTTCTGTATCTCTATTATGTTGGTGCGGTTTCGGAACTTTTAAATATCTTGATATATCTCGAGAACTACGCATCTGATCAAAAAATATCATAGAACATAAAAAGTAGGAAACTTAATTCTCTACAAAAAAGGTCTCTTAACATTTTGCCATAGCTCGCTTCGTTTCCGAGATATTTGCAGATTTATCTCAAGGGAAGGGGCCTGACGGACGTATTTCGAGATACTTCTTCTTCTTGTTGTTCTTCTTCTGCACAGCTGAGCTGGAAGTGGCATTTGCAGCTCGCAATAGTGCAGAGTTATCTCAAAGAAAGGGGCCACGGTGTTTCTGTATCTCTATTATGTTGGTGCGGCTTCGGAACTTTTAAATATCTTGATATATCTCGAGAACTACGCATCTGATCAAAAAATATCATAGAACATAAAAAGTAGGAAACTTAATTCTCTACAAAAAAGGTCTCTTAACATTTTGCCATAGCTCGCTTCGTTTCCGAGACATTTGCAGATTTATCTCAAGGGAAGGGGCCTGACGGACATATTTCGAGATATTTCTTCTTCTTGTTGTTCTTCTTCTGCACAGCTAAGCTGGAAGTTGCATTTGCGGCTCTCACTAGTGCAGAGTTATCTCAAAGAAAGGGGCCACGGTGTTTCTGTATCTCTATTATGTTGGTGCGGCTTCGGAACTTTTAAATATCTCGATATATCTCGAAAACTACGCTTCTGATCAAAAAATATCATTGAACATAAATTGTAGGAAACATAATTCTCTACAAAAAAGGTCTCTTAACATTTTGCCATAGCTCGCTTCGTTTCCGAGATATTTGCAGATATATCTCAAGGGAAGGGGCCTGACGGACATATTTCGAGATATTTCTTCTTCTTGTTGTTCTTCTTCTGCACAGCTAAGCTGGAAGTGGCATTTACAGCTCGCAATAGTGCAGAGTTATCTCAAAGAAAGGGGCCACGGTGTTTCTGTATCTCTATTATGTTGGTGTGGCTTCGGAACTTTTAAATATCTTGATATATCTCGAGAACTACGCATCTGATCAAAAAATATCATAGAACATAAATTGTAGGAAACATAATTCTCTACAAAAAAGGTCTCTTAACATTTTGCCATAGCTCGCTTCGTTTCCGAGATATTTGCAGATTTATCTCAAGGGAAGGGGCCTGACGGACGTATTTCGAGATATTTCTTCTTCTTGTTGTTCTTCTTCTGCACAGCTAAGCTGGAAGTGGCATTTGCGGCTCGCACTAGTGCAGAGTTATCTCAAAGAAAGGGGCCACGGTGTTTCTGTATCTCTATTATGTTGGTGCGGCTTCGGAGCTTTTAAATATCTCGATATATCTCGAAAACTACGCTTCTGATCAAAAAATATCATAGAACATAAAAAGTAGGAAACTTAATTCTCTACAAAAAAGGTCTCTTAACATTTTGCCATAGCTCGCTTCGTTTCCGAGACATTTGCAGATTTATCTCAAGGGAAGGGGCCTGACGGACATATTTCGAGATATTTCTTCTTCTTGTTGTTCTTCTTCTGCACAGCTAAGCTGGAAGTTGCATTTGCGGCTCTCACTAGTGCCGAGTTATCTCAAAGAAAGGGGCCACGGTGTTTCTGTATCTCTATTATGTTGGTGCGGCTTCGGAACTTTTAAATATCTCGATATATCTCGAAAACTACGCTTCTGATCAAAAAATATCATTGAACATAAATTGTAGGAAACATAATTCTCTACAAAAAAGGTCTCTTAACATTTTGCCATAGCTCGCTTCGTTTCCGAGATATTTGCAGATATATCTCAAGGGAAGGGGCCTGACGGACATATTTCGAGATATTTCTTCTTCTTGTTGTTCTTCTTCTGCACAGCTAAGCTGGAAGTGGCATTTACAGCTCGCAATAGTGCAGAGTTATCTCAAAGAAAGGGGCCACGGTGTTTCTGTATCTCTATTATGTTGGTGTGGCTTCGGAACTTTTAAATATCTTGATATATCTCGAGAACTACGCATCTGATCAAAAAATATCATAGAACATAAATTGTAGGAAACATAATTCTCTACAAAAAACGTCTCTTAACATTTTGCCATAGATCGCTTCGTTTCCGAGATATTTGCAGATTCAGCTCAAAGGAACTGGCCTGACGGACATATTTCGAGATATTTCTTCTTCTTGTTGTTCTTCCTCTGCACAGCTAAGCTGGAAGTGGCATTTGCAGCTCGCAATAGTGCAGAGTTATCTCAAAGAAAGGGGCCACGGTGTTTCTGTATCTCTATTATGTTGGTGCGGCTTCGGAACTTTTAAATATCTCGATATATCTCGAAAACTACGCTTCTGATCAAAAAATATCATAGAACATAAAAAGTAGGAAACTTAATTCTCTACAAAAAAGGTCTCTTAAGATTTTGCCATAGCTCGCTTCGTTTCCGAGATATTTGCAGATTTATCTCAAGGGAAGGGGCCTAACGGACATATTTCGAGATATTTCTTCTTCTTGTTGTTCTTCTTCTGCACAGCTAAACTGGAAGTGGCATTTCCAGCTCGCAATAGTGCAGAGTTATCTCAAAGAAAGGGGCCACGGTGTTTCTGTATCTCTATTATGTTGGTGCGGTTTCGGAACTTTTAAATATCTTGATATATCTCGAGAACTACGCATCTGATCAAAAAATATCATAGAACATAAAAAGTAGGAAACTTAATTCTCTACAAAAAAGGTCTCTTAACATTTTGCCATAGCTCGCTTCGTTTCCGAGATATTTGCAGATTTATCTCAAGGGAAGGGGCCTGACGGACGTATTTCGAGATACTTCTTCTTCTTGTTGTTCTTCTTCTGCACAGCTGAGCTGGAAGTGGCATTTGCAGCTCGCAATAGTGCAGAGTTATCTCAAAGAAAGGGGCCACGGTGTTTCTGTATCTCTATTATGTTGGTGCGGCTTCGGAACTTTTAAATATCTTGATATATCTCGAGAACTACGCATCTGATCAAAAAATATCATAGAACATAAAAAGTAGGAAACTTAATTCTCTACAAAAAAGGTCTCTTAACATTTTGCCATAGCTCGCTTCGTTTCCGAGACATTTGCAGATTTATCTCAAGGGAAGGGGCCTGACGGACATATTTCGAGATATTTCTTCTTCTTGTTGTTCTTCTTCTGCACAGCTAAGCTGGAAGTTGCATTTGCGGCTCTCACTAGTGCAGAGTTATCTCAAAGAAAGGGGCCACGCTGTTTCTGTATCTCTATTATGTTGGTGCGGCTTCGGAACTTTTAAATATCTCGATATATCTCGAAAACTACGCTTCTGATCAAAAAATATCATTGAGCATAAATTGTAGGAAACATAATTCTCTACAAAAAAGGTCTCTTAACATTTTGCCATAGCTCGCTTCGTTTCCGAGATATTTGCAGATTTATCTCAAGGGAAGGGGCCTAACGGACATATTTCGAGATATTTCTTCTTCTTGTTGTTCTTCTTCTGCACAGCTAAACTGGAAGTGGCATTTCCAGCACGCAATAGTGCAGAGTTATCCCAAAGAAAGGGGCCACGGTGTTTCTGTATCTCTATTATGTTGGTGCGGTTTCGGAACTTTTAAATATCTTGATATATCTCGAGAACTACGCATCTGATCAAAAAATATCCTAGAACATAAAAAGTAGGAAACTTAATTCTCTACAAAAAAGGTCTCTTAACATTTTGCCATAGCTCGCTTCGTTTCCGAGATATTTGCAGATTTATCTCAAGGGAAGGGGCCTGACGGACGTATTTGGAGATATTTCTTCTTCTTGTTGTTCTTCTTCTGCACAGCTGAGCTGGAAGTGGCATTTGCAGGTCGCAATAGTGCAGAGTTATCTCAAAGAAAGGGGCCACGGTGTTTCTGTATCTCTATTATGTTGGTGCGGCTTCGGAACTTTTAAATATCTCGATATATCTCGAAAACTACGCTTCTGATCAAAAAATATCATAGAACGTAAATTGTAGGAAACATTATTCTCTACAAGAAAGGTCTCTTAACATTTTGCCATAGCTCGCTTCGTTTCCGAGATATTTGCAGATTTATCTCAAGGGAAGGGGCCTGACGGACATATTTCGAGATATTTCTTCTTCTTGTTGTTCTTCTTCTGCACAGCTAAGCTGGAAGTGGCATTTGCGGCTCGCACTAGTGCAGAGTTATCTCAAAGAAAGGGGCCACGGTGTTTCTGTATCTCTATTATGTTGGTGCGGCTTCGGAACTTTTAAATATCTCGATATATCTCGAAAACTTCGCTTCTGATCAAAAAATATCATAGAACATAAATTGTAGGAAACATAATTCTCTACAAAAAAGGTCTCTTAACGTTTTGCCATAGCTCGCTTCGTTTCGGAGATATTTGCAGATATATCTCAAGGGAAGGGGCCTGACGGACATATTTCGAGGTATTTCTTCTTCTTGTTGTTCTTCTTCTGCACAGCTAAGCTGGAAGTGGCATTTACAGCTCGCAATAGTGCAGAGTTATCTCAAAGAAAGGGGCCACGGTGTTTCTGTATCTCTATTATGTTGGTGCGGTTTCGGAACTTTTAAATATCTTGATATATCTCGAGAACTACGCATCTGATCAAAAAATATCATAGAACATAAAAAGTAGGAAACTTAATTCTCTACAAAAAAGGTCTCTTAACATTTTGCCATAGCTCGCTTCGTTTCCGAGATATTTGCAGATTTATCTCAAGGGAAGGGGCCTGACGGACGTATTTCGAGATACTTCTTCTTCTTGTTGTTCTTCTTCTGCACAGCTGAGCTGGAAGTGGCATTTGCAGCTCGCAATAGTGCAGAGTTATCTCAAAGAAAGGGGCCACGGTGTTTCTGTATCTCTATTATGTTGGTGCGGCTTCGGAACTTTTAAATATCTTGATATATCTCGAGAACTACGCATCTGATCAAAAAATATCATAGAACATAAAAAGTAGGAAACTTAATTCTCTACAAAAAAGGTCTCTTAACATTTTGCCATAGCTCGCTTCGTTTCCGAGACATTTGCAGATTTATCTCAAGGGAAGGGGCCTGACGGACATATTTCGAGATATTTCTTCTTCTTGTTGTTCTTCTTCTGCACAGCTAAGCTGGAAGTTGCATTTGCGGCTCTCACTAGTGCAGAGTTATCTCAAAGAAAGGGGCCACGCTGTTTCTGTATCTCTATTATGTTGGTGCGGCTTCGGAACTTTTAAATATCTCGATATATCTCGAAAACTACGCTTCTGATCAAAAAATATCATTGAGCATAAATTGTAGGAAACATAATTCTCTACAAAAAAGGTCTCTTAACATTTTGCCATAGCTCGCTTCGTTTCCGAGATATTTGCAGATTTATCTCAAGGGAAGGGGCCTAACGGACATATTTCGAGATATTTCTTCTTCTTGTTGTTCTTCTTCTGCACAGCTAAACTGGAAGTGGCATTTCCAGCACGCAATAGTGCAGAGTTATCCCAAAGAAAGGGGCCACGGTGTTGCTGTATCTCTATTATGTTGGTGCGGTTTCGGAACTTTTAAATATCTTGATATATCTCGAGAACTACGCATCTGATCAAAAAATATCCTAGAACATAAAAAGTAGGAAACTTAATTCTCTACAAAAAAGGTCTCTTAACATTTTGCCATAGCTCGCTTCGTTTCCGAGATATTTGCAGATTTATCTCAAGGGAAGGGGCCTGACGGACGTATTTGGAGATATTTCTTCTTCTTGTTGTTCTTCTTCTGCACAGCTGAGCTGGAAGTGGCATTTGCAGGTCGCAATAGTGCAGAGTTATCTCAAAGAAAGGGGCCACGGTGTTTCTGTATCTCTATTATGTTGGTGCGGCTTCGGAACTTTTAAATATCTCGATATATCTCGAAAACTTCGCTTCTGATCAAAAAATATCATAGAACATAAATTGTAGGAAACATAATTCTCTACAAAAAAGGTCTCTTAACGTTTTGCCATAGCTCGCTTCGTTTCGGAGATATTTGCAGATATATCTCAAGGGAAGGGGCCTGACGGACATATTTCGAGGTATTTCTTCTTCTTGTTGTTCTTCTTCTGCACAGCTAAGCTGGAAGTGGCATTTACAGCTCGCAATAGTGCAGAGTTATCTCAAAGAAAGGGGCCACGGTGTTTCTGTATCTCTATTATGTTGGTGCGGCTTCGGAACTTTTAAATATCTTGATATATCTCGAGAACTACGCATCTGATCAAAAAATATCATAGAACGTAAAAAGTAGGAAACCTAATTCTCTACAAAAAAGGTCTCTTAACATTTTGCCATAGCTCTCTTCGTTTCCGAGATATTTGCAGATTTATCTCAAGGGAAGGGGCCTGACGGACATATTTCGAGATATTTCTTCTTCTTGTTGTTCTTCTTCTGTACAGCTAAGCTGAAAGTGGCATTTGCAGCTCGCAATAGTGCAGAGTTATCTCAAAGAAAGGGGCCACGGTGTTTCTGTATCTCTATTATGTTGGTGCGGCTTCGGAACTTTTAAATATCTTGATATATCTCGAGAACTACGCATCTGATCAAAAAATATCATAGAACATAAAAAGTAGGAAACTTAATTCTCTACAAAAAAGGTCGCTTAACATTTTGCCATAGCTCGCTTCGTTTCCGAGATATTTGCATATTTATCTCAAGGGAAGGGGCCTGACGGACATATTTCGAGATATTTCTTCTTCTTGTTGTTCTTCTTCTGCACAGCTAAGCTGGAAGTGGCATTTGCGGCTCGCACTAGTGCAGAGTTATCTCAAAGAGCGGGGCCACGGTGTTTCTGTATCCCTATTATGTTGGTGCGGCTTCGGAACTTTTAAATATCTTGATATATCTCGAGAACTACGCTTCTGATCAAAAAATATCATAGAACATAAATTGTAGGAAACATAATTCTCTACAAAAAACGTCTCTTAACATTTCGCCATAGCTCGCTTCGTTTCCGAGATATTTGCAGATTCAGCTCAAAGGAACTGGCCTGACGGACATATTTCGAGATATTTCTTCTTCTTGTTGTTCTTCCACTGCACAGCTAAGCTGGAAGTGGCATTTGCAGCTCGCAATAGTGCAGAGTTATCTCAAAGAAAGGGGCCACGGTGTTTCTGTATCTCTATTATGTTGGTGCGGCTTCGGAACTTTTAAATATCTCGATATATCTCGAAAACTACGCTTCTGATCAAAAAATATCATAGAACATAAATTGTAGGAAACATAATTCTCTACAAAAAAGGTCTCTTAACATTTCGCCATAGCTCGCTTCGTTTCCGAGATATTTGCAGATTCAGCTCAAAGGAACTGGCCTGACGGACATATTTCGAGATATTTCTTCTTCTTGTTGTTCTTCTTCTGCACAGCTAAGCTGGAAGTGGCATTTGCGGCTCGCACTAGTGCAGAGTTATCTCAACGAAAGGGGCCACGGTGTTTCTGTATCTCTATTATGTTGGTGCGGCTTCGGAACTTTTAAATATCTCGATATATCTCGAAAACTACGCTTCTGAACAAAAAATATCATAGAACGTAAATTGTAGGAAACATAATTCTCTACAAAAAAGGTCTCTTAACATTTTGCCATAGCTCGCTTCGTTTCCGAGATATTTGCAGATATATCTCAAGGGAAGGGGCCTGACGGACATATTTCGAGATATTTCTTCTTCTTGTTGTTCTTCTTCTGCGCAGCTAAGCTGGAAGTGGCATTTGCAGCTCGCAATAGTGCAGAGATATCTCAAAGAAAGGGGCCACGGTGTTTCTGTATCTCTATTATGTTGGTGCGGCTTCGGAACTTTTAAATATCTTGATATATCTCGAGAACTACGCATCTGATCAAAAAATATCGTAGAACATAAAAAGTAGGAAACTTAATTCTCTACAAATAAGGTCTCTTAACATTTTGCGATAGCTCGCTTCGTTTCCGAGATATTTGCAGATTTATCTCAAGGGAAGGGGCCTGACGGACATATTTCGAGATATTTCTTCTTCTTGTTGTTCTTCTTCTGCACAGCTAAGCTGGAAGTGGCATTTGCGGCTCGCACTAGTGCAGAGTTATCTCAACGAAAGGGGCCACGGTGTTTCTGTATCTCTATTATGTTGGTGCGGCTTCGGAACTTTTAAATATCTCGATATATCTCGAAAACTACGCTTCTGAACAAAAAATATCATAGAACGTAAATTGTAGGAAACATAATTCTCTACAAAAAAGGTCTCTTAACATTTTGCCATAGCTCGCTTCGTTTCCGAGATATTTGCAGATATATCTCAAGGGAAGGGGCCTGACGGACATATTTCGAGATATTTCTTCTTCTTGTCGTTCTTCTTCTGCACAGCTTAACTGGAAGTGGCATTTACAGCTCGCAATAGTGCAGAGTTCTCTCAAAGGACGGGGCCACGGTGTTTCTGTATCTCTATTATGTTGGTGCGGCTTCGGAACTTTTAAATATCTTGATATATCTCGAGAACTACTCATCTGATCAAAAAATATCATAGAACATAAAAAGTAGGAAACCTAATTCGCTACAAAAAAGGTCTCTTAACATTTTGCCATAGCTCGCTTCGTTTCCGAGATATTTGCAGATTTATCTCAAGGGAAGGGGCCTGACGGACATATTTCGAGATATTTCTTCTTCTTGTTGTTCTTCTTCTGCACAGCTAAGCTGGAAGTGGCATTTGCGGCTCGCACTAGTGCAGAGTTATCTCAACGAAAGGGGGCACGGTGTTTCTGTATCTCTATTATGTTGGTGCGGCTTCGGAACTTTTAAATATCTCGATATATCTCGAAAACTACGCTTCTGAACAAAAAATATCATAGAACATAAATTGTAGGAAACATAATTCTCTACAAAAAAGGTCTCTTAACATTTTGCCATAGCTCGCTTCGTTTCCGAGATATTTGCAGATATATCTCAAGGGAAGGGGCCTGACGGACATATTTCGAGATATTTCTTCTTCTTGTTGTTCTTCTTCTGCACAGCTTAACTGGAAGTGGCATTTACAGCTCGCAATAGTGCATAGCTATCTGAAAGAAAGGGGCCACGGTGTTTCTGTATCTCTATTATGTTGGTGCGGCTTCGGAACTTTTAAATATCTTGATATATCTCGAGAACTACGCATCTGATCAAAAAATATCGTAGAACATAAAAAGTAGGAAACTTAATTCTCTACAAATAAGGTCTCTTAACATTTTGCGATAGCTCGCTTGGTTTCCGAGATATTTGCAGATTTATCTCAAGGGAAGGGGCCTGAGGGACATATTTCGAGATATTTCTTCTTCTTGTTGTTCTTCTTCTGCACAGCTAAGCTGGAAGTGGCATTTGCAGCTCGCAATAGTGCAGAGTTACCTCAAAGAAAGGGGCCACGGTGTTTCTGTATCTCTATTATGTTGGTGCGGCTTCGGAACTTTTAAATATCTAGATATATCTCGAGAACTACGCATCTGATCAAAAAATATCATAGAACATAAAAAGTAGGAAACTTAATTCTCTACAAAAAAGGTCTCTTAACATTTTGCCGTAGCTCGCTTCGTTTCCGAGATATTTGCAGATTTATCTCAAGGAAAGGGGCCTGACGGACATATTTCCAGATATTTCTTCTTCTTGTTGTTCTTCTTCTGCACAGCTAAGCTCGAAGTGGCATCTGCAGCTCGCAATAGTGCAGAGTTATCTCAAAGAAAGGGGCCACGGTGTTTCTGTACCTCTATTATGTTGGTGCGGCTTCGGAACTTTTAAATATCTTGATATATCTCGAGAACTACGCATCTGATCAAAAAATATCATAGAACATAAAAAGTAGGAAACTTAATTCTCTACAAAAAAGGTCTCTTAACATTTTGCCATAGCTCGCTTCGTTTCCGAGATATTTGCAGATTTATCCCAAGGGAAGGGGCCTGAGGGACATATTTCGAGATATTTCTTCTTCTTGTTGTTCTTCTTCTGCACAGCTAAGCTGGAAGTGGCATTTGCAGCTCGCAATAGTGCAGAGTTACCTCAAAGAAAGGGGCCACGGTGTTTCTGTATCTCTATTATGTTGGTGCCGCTTCGGAACTTTTAAATATCTGGATATATCTCGAGAACTACGCATCTGATCAAAAAATATCATAGAACATAAAAAGTCGGAAACTTAATTCTCTACAAAAAAGTCTGTTAACATTTTGCCATAGCTCGCTTCGTTTCCGAGATATTTGCAGATTTATCTCAAGGGAAGGGGCCTAACGGACATATTTCGAGATATTTCTTCTTCTTGTTGTTCTTCTTCTGCACAGCTAAACTGGAAGTGGCATTTCCAGCTCGCAATAGTGCAGAGTTATCTCAAAGAAAGGGGCCACGGTGTTTCTGTATCTCCATTATGTTGGTGCGGCTTCGGAACTTTTAAATATCTTGATATATCTCGAGAACTACGCATCTGATCAAAAAATACCATAGAACATAAAAAGTAGGAAACTTAATTCTCTACAAATAAGGTCTCTTAACATTTTGCCATAGCTCGCTTCGTTTCCGAGATATTTGCAGATTTATCTCGAGGGAAGGGGCCTGACGGACATATTTCGAGATATTTCTTCTTCTTGTTGTTCTTCTTCTGCACAGCTAAGCTGGAAGCGGCATTTGCCGCTCGCACTAGTGCAGAGTTATATCAAAGAAAGGGGCCACGGTGTTTCTGTATCTCTATTATGTTGGTGCGGCTTCGGATCTTTTAAATATCTCGATATATCTCGAAAACTACGCATCTGATCAAAAAATATCATAGAACATAAATTGTAGGAAACATAATTCTCTACAAAAAAGGTCTCTTAACATTTTGCCATAGCTCGCTTCGTTTCCGAGATATTTGCAGATATATCTCAAGGGAAGGGGCCTGACGGACATATTTCGAGATATTTCTTCTTCTTGTTGTTCTTCTTCTGCACAGCTAAGCTGGAAGTGGCATTTGCAGCTCGCAATAGTGCAGAGTTATCTCAAAGAAAGGGGCCACGGTGTTTCTGTATCTCTATTATGTTGGTGCGGCTTCGGAACTTTTAAATATCTTGATATATCTCTAGAACTACGCATCTGATCAAAAAATATCATAGAAGATAAAAAGTAGGAAACTTAATTCTCTACAAAAAAGGTCTCTTAACATTTTCCCATAGCTGGCATCGTTTCCGAGATATTTGCAGATTTATCTCAAGGGAAGGGGCCTGACGGACATATTCCGAGATATTTCTTCTTCTTGTTGTTCCTCTTCTGCACAGCTAAGCTGGAAGTGGCATTTGCAGCTCGCAATAGTGCAGAGTTATCTCAAAGAAAGGGGCCACGGTGTTTCTGTATCTCTATTATGTTGGTGCGGCTTCGGAACTTTTAAATATCTTGATATATCTCGAGAACTACGCATCCGATCAAAAAATATCATAGAACATAAAAAGTAGGAAACTAAATTCTCTACAAAAAAGGTCTCTTAATATTTTGCCATAGCTCGCTTCGTTTCCGAGATATTTGCAGATTTATCTCGAGGGAAGGGGCCTGACGGACATTTTTCGAGATATTTCTTCTTCTTGTTGTTCTTCTTCTGCACAGCTAAGCTGGAAGCGGCATTTGCGGCTCGCACTAGTGCAGAGTTATATCAAAGAAAGGGGCCACGGTGTTTCTGTATCTCTATTATGTTGGTGCGGCTTCGGATCTTTTAAATATCTCGATATATCTCGAAAACTACGCATCTGATCAAAAAATATCATAGAACATAAATTGTAGGAAACATAATTCTCTACAAAAAACGTCTCTCAACATTTTGCCATAGCTCGCTTCGTTTCCGAGATATTTGCAGATATATCTCAAGGGAAGGGGCCTGACGGACATATTTCGAGATATTTCTTCTTCTTGTTGTTCTTCTTCTGCACAGCTAAGCTGGAAGTGGCATTTGCAGCTCGCAATAGTGCAGAGTTATCTCAAAGAAAGGGGCCACGGTGTTTCTGTATCTCTATTATGTTGGTGCGGCTTCGGAACTTTTAAATATCTTGATATATCTCGAGAACTACGCGTCTGATCAAAAAATATCATAGAACATAAAAAGTGGGAAACTTAATTCTCTACAAAAAGGGTCTCTTAACATTTTGCCATAGCTCGCTTCGTTTCCGAGATATTTGCAGATTTATTTCAAGGGAAGGGGCCTGACGGACATATTTCGAGATATTTCTTCTTCTTGTTGTTCTTCTTCTGCACAGCTAAGCTGGAAGTGGCATTTGCGGCTCGCACTAGTGCAGAGTTATCTCAAAGAAAGGGGCCACGGTGTTTCTGTATCTCTATTATGTTGGTGCGGCTTCGGAACTTTTAAATATCTTGATATATCTCGAGAACTACGCATCCGATCAAAAAATATCATGGAACATAAATTGTAGGAAACATAATTCTCTACAAAAAAGGTCGCTTAACATTTTGCCATAGCTCGCTTCGTTTCCGAGATATTTGCAGATATATCTCAAGGGAAGGGGCCTGACGGACATATTTCGAGATATTTCTTCTTCTTGTTGTTCTTCTTCTGCACAGCTAAGCTGGAAGTGGCATTTGCGGCTCGCACTAGTGCAGAGTTATCTCAAAGAAAGGGGCCACGGTGTTTCTGTATCTCTATTATGTTGGTGCGGCTTCGGAACTTTTAAATATCTTGATATATCTCTAGAACTACGCATCTGATCAAAAAATATCATAGAAGATAAAAAGTAGGAAACTTAATTCTCTACAAAAAAGGTCTCTTAACATTTTCCCATAGCTGGCATCGTTTCCGAGATATTTGCAGATTTATCTCAAGGGAAGGGGCCTGACGGACATATTCCGAGATATTTCTTCTTCTTGTTGTTCCTCTTCTGCACAGCTAAGCTGGAAGTGGCATTTGCAGCTCGCAATAGTGCAGAGTTATCTCAAAGAAAGGGGCCACGGTGTTTCTGTATCTCTATTATGTTGGTGCGGCTTCGGAACTTTTAAATATCTTGATATATCTCGAGAACTACGCATCTGATCAAAAAATATCATAGAACATAAAAAGCAGGAAACTTAATTCTCTACAAAAAAGGTCTCTTAACATTTTGCCATAGCTCGCTTCGTTTCCGAGATATTTGCAGATTTATCTCGAGGGAAGGGGCCTGATGGACATATTTCGAGATATTTCTTCTTCTTGTTGTTCTTCTTCTGCACAGCTAAGCTGGAAGCGGCATTTGCGGCTCGCACTAGTGCAGAGTTATATCAAAGAAAGGGGCCACGGTGTTTCTGTATCTCTATTATGTTGGTGCGGCTTCGGAACTTTTAAATATCTTGATATATCTCTAGAACTACGCATCTGATCAAAAAATATCATAGAAGATAAAAAGTAGGAAACTTAATTCTCTACAAAAAAGGTCTCTTAACATTTTCCCATAGCTGGCATCGTTTCCGAGATATTTGCAGATTTATCTCAAAGGAAGGGGCCTGACGGACATATTCCGAGATATTTCTTCTTCTTGTTGTTCTTCTTCTGCACAGCTAAGCTGGAAGTGGCATTTGCAGCTCGCAATAGTGCAGAGTTATCTCAAAGAAAGGGGCCACGGTGTTTCTGTATCTCTATTATGTTGGTGCGGCTTCGGAACTTTTAAATATCTTGATATATCTCGAGAACTACGCGTCTGATCAAAAAATATCATAGAACATAAAAAGTGGGAAACTTAATTCTCTACAAAAAGGGTCTCTTAACATTTTGCCATAGCTCGCTTCGTTTCCGAGATATTTGCAGATTTATCTCAAGGGAAGGGGCCTGACGGACATATTTCGAGATATTTCTTCTTCTTGTTGTTCTTCTTCTGCACAGCTAAGCTGGAAGTGGCATTTGCGGCTCGCACTAGTGCAGAGTTATCTCAAAGAAAGGGGCCACGGTGTTTCTGTATCTCTATTATGTTGGTGCGGCTTCGGAACTTTTAAATATCTTGATATATCTCGAGAACTACGCATCCGATCAAAAAATATCATAGAACATAAAAAGTAGGAAACTTAATTCTCTACAAAAAAGGTCTCTTAACATTTTGCCATAGCTCGCTTCGTTTCCGAGATATTTGCAGATTTATCTCGAGGGAAGGGGCCTGACGGACATATTTCGAGATATTTCTTCTTCTTGTTGTTCTTCTTCTGCACAGCTAAGCTGGAAGCGGCATTTGCGGCTCGCACTAGTGCAGAGTTATATCAAAGAAAGGGGCCACGGTGTTTCTGTATCTCTATTATGTTGGTGCGGCTTCGGATCTTTTAAATATCTCGATATATCTCGAAAACTACGCATCTGTTCAAAAAATATCATAGAACATAAATTGTAGGAAACATAATTCTCTACAAAAAAGGTCGCTTAACATTTTGCCATAGCTCGCTTCGTTTCCGAGATATTTGCAGATATATCTCAAGGGAAGGGGCCTGACGGACATATTTCGAGATATTTCTTCTTCTTGTTGTTCTTCTTCTGCACAGCTAAGCTGGAAGTGGCATTTGCAGCTCGCAATAGTGCAGAGTTATCTCAAAGAAAGGGGCCACGGTGTTTCTGTATCTCTATTATGTTGGTGCGGCTTCGGAACTTTTAAATATCTTGATATATCTCGAGAACTACGCGTCTGATCAAAAAATATCATAGAACATAAAAAGTGGGAAACTTAATTCTCTACAAAAAGGGTCTCTTAACATTTTGCGATAGCTCGCTTCGTTTCCGAGATATTTGCAGATTTATCTCAAGGGAAGGGGCCTGACGGACATATTTCGAGATATTTCTTCTTCTTGTTGTTCTTCTTCTGCACAGCTAAGCTGGAAGTGGCATTTGCGGCTCGCACTAGTGCAGAGTTATCTCAAAGAAAGGGGCCACGGTGTTTCTATATCTCTATTATGTTGGTACGGCTTCGGAACTTTTAAATATCTTGATATATCTCGAGAACTACGCGTCTGATCAAAAAATATCATAGAACATAAAAAGTGGGAAACTTAATTCTCTACAAAAAGGGTCTCTTAACATTTTGCCATAGCTCGCTTCGTTTCCGAGATATTTGCAGATTTATCTCAAGGGAAGGGGCCTGACGGACATATTCCGAGATATTTCTTCTTCTTGTTGTTCCTCTTCTGCACAGCTAAGCTGGAAGTGGCATTTGCAGCTCGCAATAGTGCAGAGTTATCTCAAAGAAAGGGGCCACGGTGTTTCTGTATCTCGATTATGTTGGTGCGGCTTCGGAACTTTTAAATATCTTGATATATCTCGAGAACTACGCATCTGATCAAAAAATATCATAGAACATAAAAAGCAGGAAACATAATTCTCTACAAAAAAGGTCTCTTAACATTTTGCCATAGCTCGCTTCGTTTCCGAGATATCTGCTGATTTATCTCAAGGGAAGGGGCCTGACGGACATATTTCGAGATATTTCTTCTTCTTGTTGTTCTTCTTCTGCACAGCTAAGCTGGAAGTGGCATTTGCAGCGCGCAATAGTGCAGAGTTATCTCAAAGAAAGGGGCCACGGTGTTTCTGTATCTCTATTATGTTGGTGCGGCTTCGGAACTTTTAAATATCTTGATATATCTCGAGAACTACGCATCTGATCAAAAAATATCATAGAACATGAAAAGTAGGAAACTTAATTCTCTACAAAAAAGGTCTCTTAACATTTTGCCATAGCTCGCTTCGTTTCCGAGATATTTGCAGATTTATCTCGAGGGAAGGGGCCTGACGGACATATTTCGAGATATTTCTTCTTCTTGTTGTTCTTCTTCTGCACAGCTAAGCTGGAAGCGGCATTTGCGGCTCGCACTAGTGCAGAGTTATATCAAAGAAAGGGGCCACGGTGTTTCTGTATCTCTATTATGTTGGTGCGGTTTCGGATCTTTTAAATATCTCGATATATCTCGAAAACTACGCATCTGATCAAAAAATATCATAGAACATAAATTGTAGGAAACATAATTCTCTACAAAAAAGGTCGCTTAACATTTTGCCATAGCTCGCTTCGTTTCCGAGATATTTGCAGATATATCTCAAGGGAAGGGGCCTGACGGACATATTTCGAGATATTTCTTCTTCTTGTTGTTCCTCTTCTGCACAGCTAAGCTGGAAGTGGCATTTGCAGCTCGCAATAGTGCAGAGTTATCTCAAAGAAAGGGGCCACGGTGTTTCTGTATCTCTATTATGTTGGTGCGGCTTCGGAACTTTTAAATATCTTGATATATCTCGAGAACTACGCATCCGATCAAAAAATATCATAGAACATAAAAAGTAGGAAACTAAATTCTCTACAAAAAAGGTCTCTTAACATTTTGCCATAGCTAGCTTCGTTTCCGAGATATTTGCAGATTTATCTCGAGGGAAGGGGCCTGACGGACATATTTCGAGATATTTCTTCTTCTTGTTGTTCTTCTTCTGCACAGCTAAGCTGGAAGCGGCATTTGCGGCTCGCACTAGTGCAGAGTTATATCAAAGAAAGGGGCCACGGTGTTTCTGTATCTCTATTATGTTGGTGCGGCTTCGGATCTTTTAAATATCTCGATATATCTCGAAAACTACGCATCTGATCAAAAAATATCATAGAACATAAATTGTAGGAAACATAATTCTCTACAAAAAAGGTCTCTTAACATTTTGCCATAGCTAGCTTCGTTTCCGAGATATTTGCAGATTTATCTCGAGGGAAGGGGCCTGACGGACATATTTCGAGATATTTCTTCTTCTTGTTGTTCTTCTTCTGCACAGCTAAGCTGGAAGCGGCATTTGCGGCTCGCACTAGTGCAGAGTTATATCAAAGAAAGGGGCCACGGTGTTTCTGTATCTCTATTATGTTGGTGCGGCTTCGGATCTTTTAAATATCTCGATATATCTCGAAAACTACGCATCTGATCAAAAAATATCATAGAACATAAATTGTAGGAAACATAATTCTCTACAAAAAAGGTCGCTTAACATTTTGCCATAGCTCGCTTCGTTTCCGAGATATTTGCAGATATATCTCAAGGGAAGGGGCCTGACGGACATATTTCGAGATATTTCTTCTTCTTGTTGTTCTTCCTCTGCACAGCTAAGCTGGAAGTGGCATTTGCAGCTCGCAATAGTGCAGAGTTATCTCAAAGAAAGGGGCCACGGTGTTTCTGTATCTCTATTATGTTGGTGCGGCTTCGGAACTTTTAAATATCTTGATATATCTCGAGAACTACGCGTCTGATCAAAAAATATCATAGAACATAAAAAGTGGGAAACTTAATTCTCTACAAAAAGGGTCTCTTAACATTTTGCCATAGCTCGCTTCGTTTCCGAGATATTTGCAGATTTATCTCAAGGGAAGGGGCCTGACGGACATATTTCGAGATATTTCTTCTTCTTGTTGTTCTTCTTCTGCACAGCTAAGCTGGAAGTGGCATTTGCGGCTCGCACTAGTGCACAGTTATCTCAAAGAAAGGGGCCACGGTGTTTCTGTATCTCTATTATGTTGGTGCGGCTTCGGAACTTTTAAATATCTTGATATATCTCTAGAACTACGCATCTGATCAAAAAATATCATAGAAGATAAAAAGTAGGAAACTTAATTCTCTACAAAAAAGGTCTCTTAACATTTTCCCATAGCTGGCAACGTTTCCGAGATATTTGCAGATTTATCTCAAGGGAAGGGGCCTGACGGACATATTCCGAGATATTTCTTCTTCTTGTTGTTCCTCTTCTGCACAGCTAAGCTGGAAGTGGCATTTGCAGCTCGCAATAGTGCAGAGTTATCTCAAAGAAAGGGGCCACTGTGTTTCTGTATCTCGATTATGTTGGTGCGGCTTCGGAACTTTTAAATATCTTGATATATCTCGAGAACTACGCATCTGATCAAAAAATATCATAGAACATAAAAAGCAGGAAACATAATTCTCTACAAAAAAGGTCTCTTAACATTTTGCCATAGCTCGCTTCGTTTCCGAGATATTTGCAGATTTATCTCAAGGGAAGGGGCCTGACGGACATATTTCGAGATATTTCTTCTTCTTGTTGTTCTTCTTCTGCACAGCTAAGCTGGAAGTGGCATTTGCAGCGCGCAATAGTGCAGAGTTATCTCAAAGAAAGGGGCCACGGTGTTTCTGTATCTCTATTATGTTGGTGCGGCTTCGGAACTTTTAAATATCTTGATATATCTCGAGAACTACGCATCTGATCAAAAAATATCATAGAACATGAAAAGTAGGAAACTTAATTCTCTACAAAAAAGGTCTCTTAACATTTTGCCATAGCTCTCTTCGTTTCCGAGATATTTCCAGATTTATCTCAAGGGAAGGGGCCTGACGGACATATTTCGAGATATTTCTTCTTCTTGTTGTTCTTCTTCTGCACAGCTAAGCTGGAAGTGGCATTTGCAGCTCGCAATAGTGCAGAGTTATCTCAAAGAAAGGGGCCACGGTGTTTCTGTATCTCTATTATGTTGGTGCGGCTTCGGAACTTTTAAATATCTTGATATATCTCGAGAACTACGCATCTGATCAAAAAATGTCATAGAACATGAAAAGTAGGAAACTTAATTCTCTACAAAATAGGTCTCTTAACATTTTGCCATAGCTCGCTTCGTTTCCGAGATATTTGCAGATTTATCTCAAGGGAAGGGGCCTAACGGACATATTTCGAGATATTTCTTCTTCTTGTTGTTCTTCTTCTGCACAGCTAAACTGGAAGTGGCATTTCCAGCTCGCAATAGTGCAGAGTCATCTCAAAGAAAGGGGCCACGGTGTTTCTGTATCTCTATTATGTTGGTGCGGCTTCGGAACTTTTAAATATCTCGATATATCTCGAAAACTACGCTTCTGATCAGAAAATATCATAGAACATAAATTGTAGGAAACATAATTCTCGACAAAAAAGGTCTCTTAACATTTTGCCATAGCTCGCTTCGTTTCCGAGATATTTGCAGATATATCTCAACGGAAGGGGCCTGACGGACATATTTCGAGATATTTCTTCTTCTTGTTGTTCTTCTTCTGCACAGCTAAGCTGGAAGTGGCATTTACAGCTCGCAATAGTGCAGAGTTATCTCAAAGAAAGGGGCCACGGTGTTTCTGTATCTCTATTATGTTGGTGCGGCTTCGGAACTTTTAAATATCTTGATATATCTCGAGAACTACGCATCTGATCAAAAAATGTCATAGAACGTAAAAAGTAGGAAACTTAATTCTCTACAAAAAAGGTCTCTTAACATTTTGCCATAGCTCTCTTCGTTTCCGAGATATTTCCAGATTTATCTCAAGGGAAGGGGCCTGACGGACATATTTCGAGATATTTCTTCTTCTTGTTGTTCTTCTTCTGCACAGCTAAGCTGGAAGTGGCATTTACAGCTCGCAATAGTGCAGAGTTATCTCAAAGAAAGGGGCCACGGTGTTTCTGCATCTCTATTATGTTGGTGCGGCTTCGGAACTTTTAAATATCTTGATATATCTCGAGAACTACGCATCTGATCAAAAAATATCATAGAACATAAAAAGTAGGAAACATAATTCTCTACAAAAAAGGTCTCTTAACATTTTGCCATAGCTCGCTTCGTTTCCGAGATATTTGCAGATATATCTCAAGGGCAGGGGCCTGACGGACATATTTCGAGATATTTCTTCTTCTTGTTGTTCTTCTTCTGCACAGCTAAGCTGGAAGTGGCATTTGCGGCTCGCACTAGTGCAGAGTTATCTCAAAGAAAGGGGCCACGGTGTTTCTGTATCTCTATTATTTTGGTGCGGCTTCGGAACCTTTAAATATCTCGATATATCTCGAAAACTACGCTTCTGATCAAAAAATATCATAGAACATAAATTGTAGGAAACATAATTCTGTACAAAAAAGGTCTCTTAACATTTTGCCATAGCTCGCTTCGTTTCCGAGATATTTGCAGATTTATCTCAAGGGAAGGGGCCTGACGGACATATTTCGAGATATTTCTTCTTCTCGTTGTTCTTCTTCTGCACAGCTAAGCTGTAAGTGGCATTTGCGGCTCGCGCTAGTGCAGAGTTATCTCAAAGAAAGGGGCCACGGTGTTTCTGTATCTCTATTATGTTGGTGCGGCTTCGGAACTTTTAAGTATCTTGATATATCTCGAGAACTACGCATCTGATCAAAAAATATCATAGAACATAAAAAGTAGGAAACTTAATTCTCTACAAAAAAGATCTCTTAACATTTTGCCATAGCTCGCTTCGTTTCCGAGATATTTGCAGATTTATCTCAAGGGAAGGGGCCTGACGGACATATTTCGAGATATTTCTTCTTCTCGTTGTTCTTCTTCTGCACAGCTAAGCTGTAAGTGGCATTTGCGGCTCGCGCTAGTGCAGAGTTATCTCAAAGAAAGGGGCCACGGTGTTTCTGTATCTCTATTATGTTGGTGCGGCTTCGGAACTTTTAAATATCTTGATATATCTCGAGAACTACGCATCTGATCAAAAAATATCATAGAACATAAAAAGTAGGAAACTTAATTCTCTACAAAAAAGATCTCTTAACATTTTGCCATAGCTCGCTTCGTTTCCGAGATATTTGCAGATTTATCTCAAGGGAAGGGGCCTGACGGACATATTTCGAGATACTTCTTCTTCTTGTTGTTCTTCTTCTGCACAGCTAAGCTGGAAGTGGCATTTGCAGCTCGCAATAGTGCAGAGTTATCTCAAAGAAAGGGGCCACGGTGTTTCTGTATCTCTATTATGTTGGTGCGGCTTCGGAACTTTTAGATATCTTAATATATCTCGAGAACTACGCATCTGATCAAAAAATATCATAGAACATAAAAAGGAGGAAACTTAATTCTCTACAAAAAAGGTCTCTTAGCATTTTGCCATAGCTCGCTTCGTTTCCGAGATATTTGCAGATTTATCTCAAGGGAAGGGGCCTCACGGACATATTTCGAGATATTTCTTCTTCTTGTTGTTCTTCTTCTGCACAGCTAAGCTGGAAGTGGCATTTGCAGCTCGCAATAGTGCAGAGATATCTCAAAGAAAGGGGCCACGGTGTTTCTGTATCTCTATTATGTTGGTGCGGCTTCGGAACTTTTAAATATCTTGATATATCTCGAAAACTACGCTTCTGATCAAAAAATATCATAGAACATAAATTGTAGGAAACATAATTCTCTACAAAAAAGGTCTCTTAACATTTTGCCATAGCTCTCTTCGTTTCCGAGATATTTGCAGATTTATCTCAAGGGAAAGGGCCTGACGGACATATTTCGAGATATTTCTTCTTCTTGTTGTTCTTCTTCTGCACAGCTAAGCTGGAAGTGGCATTTACAGCTCGCAATACTGCAGAGTTATCTCAAAGAAAGGGGCCACGGTGTTTCTGTATCCCTATTATGTTGCTGCGGCTTCGGAACTTTTAAATATCTCGATATATCTCGGAAACTACGCTTCTGATCAAAAAATATCATAGAACATAAATTGTAGGAAACATAATTCTCTACAAAAAACGTCTCTTAACATTTTGCCATAGCTCACTTCGTTTCCGAGATATTTGCAGATTCAGCTCAAAGGAACTGGCCTGACGGACATATTTCGAGATATTTCTTCTTCTCGTTGTTCTTCTTCTGCACAGCTAAGCTGGAAGTGGCATTTGCGGCTCGCACTAGTGCAGAGTTAGCTCAAAGAAAGGGGCCACGGTGTTTCTGTATCTCTATTATGTTGGTGCGGCTTCGGAACTTTTAAATATCTTGGTATATCTCGAGAACTACGCATCTGATCAAAAAATATCATAGAACATAAAAAGTAGGAAACATAATTCTCTACAAAAAAGGTCTCTTAACATTTTGCCATAGCTCGCTTCGTTTCCGAGATATTTGCAGATATATCTCAAGGGCAGGGGCCTGACGGACATATTTCGAGATATTTCTTCTTCTTGTTGTTCTTCTTCTGCACAGCTAAGCTGGAAGTGGCATTTGCGGCTCGCACTAGTGCAGAGTTATCTCAAAGAAAGGGGCCACGGTGTTTCTGTATCTCTATTATTTTGGTGCGGCTTCGGAACCTTTAAATATCTCGATATATCTCGAAAACTACGCTTCTGATCAAAAAATATCATAGAACATAAATTGTAGGAAACATAATTCTGTACAAAAAAGGTCTCTTAACATTTTGCCATAGCTCGCTTCGTTTCCGAGATATTTGCAGATTTATCTCAAGGGAAGGGGCCTGACGGACATATTTCGAGATATTTCTTCTTCTCGTTGTTCTTCTTCTGCACAGCTAAGCTGTAAGTGGCATTTGCGGCTCGCGCTAGTGCAGAGTTATCTCAAAGAAAGGGGCCACGGTGTTTCTGTATCTCTATTATGTTGGTGCGGCTTCGGAACTTTTAAATATCTTGATATATCTCGAGAACTACGCATCTGATCAAAAAATATCATAGAACATAAAAAGTAGGAAACTTAATTCTCTACAAAAAAGATCTCTTAACATTTTGCCATAGCTCGCTTCGTTTCCGAGATATTTGCAGATTTATCTCAAGGGAAGGGGCCTGACGGACATATTTCGAGATATTTCTTCTTCTCGTTGTTCTTCTTCTGCACAGCTAAGCTGTAAGTGGCATTTGCGGCTCGCGCTAGTGCAGAGTTATCTCAAAGAAAGGGGCCACGGTGTTTCTGTATCTCTATTATGTTGGTGCGGCTTCGGAACTTTTAAATATCTTGATATATCTCGAGAACTACGCATCTGATCAAAAAATATCATAGAACATAAAAAGTAGGAAACTTAATTCTCTACAAAAAAGATCTCTTAACATTTTGCCATAGCTCGCTTCGTTTCCGAGATATTTGCAGATTTATCTCAAGGGAAGGGGCCTGACGGACATATTTCGAGATACTTCTTCTTCTTGTTGTTCTTCTTCTGCACAGCTAAGCTGGAAGTGGCATTTGCAGCTCGCAATAGTGCAGAGTTATCTCAAAGAAAGGGGCCACGGTGTTTCTGTATCTCTATTATGTTGGTGCGGCTTCGGAACTTTTAGATATCTTAATATATCTCGAGAACTACGCATCTGATCAAAAAATATCATAGAACATAAAAAGGAGGAAACTTAATTCTCTACAAAAAAGGTCTCTTAGCATTTTGCCATAGCTCGCTTCGTTTCCGAGATATTTGCAGATTTATCTCAAGGGAAGGGGCCTCACGGACATATTTCGAGATATTTCTTCTTCTTGTTGTTCTTCTTCTGCACAGCTAAGCTGGAAGTGGCATTTGCAGCTCGCAATAGTGCAGAGATATCTCAAAGAAAGGGGCCACGGTGTTTCTGTATCTCTATTATGTTGGTGCGGCTTCGGAACTTTTAAATATCTTGATATATCTCGAAAACTACGCTTCTGATCAAAAAATCTCATAGAACATAAATTGTAGGAAACATAATTCTCTACAAAAAAGGTCTCTTAACATTTTGCCATAGCTCTCTTCGTTTCCGAGATATTTGCAGATTTATCTCAAGGGAAAGGGCCTGACGGACATATTTCGAGATATTTCTTCTTCTTGTTGTTCTTCTTCTGCACAGCTAAGCTGGAAGTGGCATTTACAGCTCGCAATACTGCAGAGTTATCTCAAAGAAAGGGGCCACGGTGTTTCTGTATCCCTATTATGTTGGTGCGGCTTCGGAACTTTTAAATATCTCGATATATCTCGAAAACTACGCTTCTGATCAAAAAATATCATAGAACATAAATTGTAGGAAACATAATTCTCTACAAAAAACGTCTCTTAACATTTTGCCATAGCTCGCTTCGTTTCCGAGATATTTGCAGATTCAGCTCAAAGGAACTGGCCTGACGGACATATTTCGAGATATTTCTTCTTCTTGTTGTTCTTCCTCTGCACAGCTAAGCTGGAAGTGGCATTTGCGGCTCGCACTAGTGCAGAGTTATCTCAAAGAAAGGGGCCACGGTGTTTCTGTATCTCTATTATGTTGGTGCGGCTTCGGAACTTTTAAATATCTCGATATATCTCGAAAACTACGCTTCTGATCAAAAAATATCATAGAACATAAATTGTAGGAAACATAATTCTCTACAAAAAAGGTCTCTTAATATTTTGCCATAGCTCGCTTCGTTTCCGAGATATTTGCAGATATATCTCAAGGGAAGGGGCCTGACGGACATATTTCGAGATATTTCTTCTTCTTGTTGTTCTTCTTCTGCACAGCTAAGCTGGAAGTGGCATTTGCGGCTCGCACTAGTGCAGAGTTATCTCAAAGAAAGGGGCCACGGTGTTTCTGTATCCCTATTATGTTGGTGCGGCTAGGGAACTTTTAAATATCTTGATATATCTCGAGAACTACGCATCTGATCAAAAAATATCATAGAACCTAAAAAGTAGGAAACTTAATTCTCTACAAAAAAGGTCTCTTAACATTTTGCCATAGCTCGCTTCGTTTCCGAGATATTTGCATATTTATCTCAAGGGAAGGGGCCTGACGGACATATTTCGAGATATTTCTTCTTCTTGTTGTTCTTCTTCTGCACAGCTAAACTGGAAGTGGCATTTCCAGCTCGCAATAGTGCAGAGTTATCTCAAAGAAAGGGGCCACGGTGTTTCTGTATCTCTATTATGTTGGTGCGGCTTCGGAACTTTTAAATATCTTGATATATCTCGAGAACTACGCATCTGATCAAAAAATTTCATAGAACATAAAAAGTAGGAAACTGAATTCTCTACAAAAAAGGTCTCTTAACATTTTGCCATAGCTCGCTTCGTTTCCGAGATATTTGCAGATTTATCTCAAGGGAAGGGGCCTGACGGACATATTTCGAGATATTTCTTCTTCTTGTTGTTTTTCTTCTGCACAGCTAAGCTGGAAGTGGCATTTGCGGCTCGCACTAGTGCAGAGTTATCTCAAAGAAAGGGGCCACGGTGTTTCTGTATCTCTATTATGTTGGTGCGGCTTCGGAACTTTTAAATATCTCGATATATCTCGAGAACTACGCTTCTGATCAAAAAATATCATAGAACATAAAAAGTAGGAAACTTAATTCTCTACAAAAAAGGTCTCTCAACATTTTGCCATAGCTCGCTTCGTTTCCGAGATATTTGCAGATTTATCTCAAGGGAAGGGGCCTAACGGACATATTTCGAGATATTTCTTCTTCTTGTTGTTCTTCTTCTGCACAGCTAAACTGGAAGTGGCATTTCCAGCTCGCAATAGTGCAGAGTTATCTCAAAGAAAGGGGCCACGGTGTTTCTGTATCTCTATTATGTTGGTGCGGCTTCGGAACTTTTAAATATCTTGATATATCTCGAGAACTACGCATCTGATCAAAAAATATCATAGAACATAAAAAGTAGGAAACTTAATTCTCTACAAAAAAGGTCTCTTAACATTTTGCTATAGCTCGCTTCGTTTCCGAGATATTTGCAGATTTATCTCAAGGGAAGGGGCCTGACGGACATATTTCGAGATATTTCTTCTTCTTGTTGTTCTTCTTCTGCACAGCTAAGCTGGAAGTGGCATTTGCGGCTCGCACTAGTGCAGAGTTATCTCAAAGAAAGGGGCCACGGTGTTTCTGTATCTCTATTATGTTGGTGCGGCTTCGGAACTTTTAAATATCTCGATATATCTCGAAAACTACGCATCTGATCAAAAAATATCATAGAACATAGAAAGTAGGAAACTTAATTCTCTACAAAAAAGGTCTCTTAACATTTTGCCATAGCTCGCTTCGTTTCCGAGATATTTGCAGATTTATCTCAAGGGAAGGGGCCTGACGGACATATTTCGAGATATTTCTTCTTCTTGTTGTTCTTCTTCTGCACAGCTAAGCTGGAAGTGGCATTTGCGGCTCGCACTAGTGCAGAGTTATCTCAAAGAAAGGGGCCACGGTGTTTCTGTATCTCTATTATTTTGGTGCGGCTTCGGAACCTTTAAATATCTCGATATATCTCGAAAACTACGCTTCTGATCAAAAAATATCATAGAACATAAATTGTAGGAAACATAATTCTGTACAAAAAAGGTCTCTTAACATTTTGCCATAGCTCGCTTCGTTTCCGAGATATTTGCAGATTTATCTCAAGGGAAGGGGCCTGACGGACATATTTCGAGATATTTCTTCTTCTCGTTGTTCTTCTTCTGCACAGCTAAGCTGTAAGTGGCATTTGCGGCTCGCGCTAGTGCAGAGTTATCTCAAAGAAAGGGGCCACGGTGTTTCTGTATCTCTATTATGTTGGTGCGGCTTCGGAACTTTTAAGTATCTTGATATATCTCGAGAACTACGCATCTGATCAAAAAATATCATAGAACATAAAAAGTAGGAAACTTAATTCTCTACAAAAAAGATCTCTTAACATTTTGCCATAGCTCGCTTCGTTTCCGAGATATTTGCAGATTTATCTCAAGGGAAGGGGCCTGACGGACATATTTCGAGATATTTCTTCTTCTCGTTGTTCTTCTTCTGCACAGCTAAGCTGTAAGTGGCATTTGCGGCTCGCGCTAGTGCAGAGTTATCTCAAAGAAAGGGGCCACGGTGTTTCTGTATCTCTATTATGTTGGTGCGGCTTCGGAACTTTTAAATATCTTGATATATCTCGAGAACTACGCATCTGATCAAAAAATATCATAGAACATAAAAAGTAGGAAACTTAATTCTCTACAAAAAAGATCTCTTAACATTTTGCCATAGCTCGCTTCGTTTCCGAGATATTTGCAGATTTATCTCAAGGGAAGGGGCCTGACGGACATATTTCGAGATACTTCTTCTTCTTGTTGTTCTTCTTCTGCACAGCTAAGCTGGAAGTGGCATTTGCAGCTCGCAATAGTGCAGAGTTATCTCAAAGAAAGGGGCCACGGTGTTTCTGTATCTCTATTATGTTGGTGCGGCTTCGGAACTTTTAAATATCTCGATATATCTCGAAAACTACGCTTCTGACCAAAAAATATCATAGAACATAAATTGTAGGAAACATAATTCTCTACAAAAAACGTCTCTTAACATTTTGCCATAGCTCACTTCGTTTCCGAGATATTTGCAGATTCAGCTCAAAGGAACTGGCCTGACGGACATATATCGAGATATTTCTTCTTCTTGTTGTTCTTCTTCTGCACAGCTAAGCTGGAAGTGGCATTTGCAGCTCGCAATAGTGCAGAGATATCTCAAAGAAAGGGGCCACGGTGTTTCTGTATCTCTATTATGTTGGTGCGGCTTCGGAACTTTTAAATATCTTGATATATCTCGAAAACTACGCTTCTGATCAAAAAATATCATAGAACATAAAAAGTAGGAAACATAATTCTCTACAAAAAAGGTCTCTTAACATTTTGCCATAGCTCTCTTCGTTTCCGAGATATTTGCAGATTTATCTCAAGGGAAAGGGCCTGACGGACATATTTCGAGATATTTCTTCTTCTTGTTGTTCTTCTTCTGCACAGCTAAGCTGGAAGTGGCATTTACAGCTCGCAATACTGCAGAGTTATCTCAAAGAAAGGGGCCACGGTGTTTCTGTATCCCTATTATGTTGGTGCGGCTTCGGAACTTTTAAATATCTCGATATATCTCGAAAACTACGCTTCTGATCAAAAAATATCATAGAACATAAATTGTAGGAAACATAATTCTCTACAAAAAACGTCTCTTAACATTTTGCCATAGCTCACTTCGTTTCCGAGATATTTGCAGATTCAGCTCAAAGGAACTGGCCTGACGGACATATTTCGAGATATTTCTTCTTCTCGTTGTTCTTCTTCTGCACAGCTAAGCTGGAAGTGGCATTTGCGGCTCGCACTAGTGCAGAGTTAGCTCAAAGAAAGGGGCCACGGTGTTTCTGTATCTCTATTATGTTGGTGCGGCTTCGGAACTTTTAAATATCTTGGTATATCTCGAGAACTACGCATCTGATCAAAAAATATCATAGAACATAAAAAGTAGGAAACATAATTCTCTACAAAAAAGGTCTCTTAACATTTTGCCATAGCTCGCTTCGTTTCCGAGATATTTGCAGATATATCTCAAGGGCAGGGGCCTGACGGACATATTTCGAGATATTTCTTCTTCTTGTTGTTCTTCTTCTGCACAGCTAAGCTGGAAGTGGCATTTGCGGCTCGCACTAGTGCAGAGTTATCTCAAAGAAAGGGGCCACGGTGTTTCTGTATCTCTATTATTTTGGTGCGGCTTCGGAACCTTTAAATATCTCGATATATCTCGAAAACTACGCTTCTGATCAAAAAATATCATAGAACATAAATTGTAGGAAACATAATTCTGTACAAAAAAGGTCTCTTAACATTTTGCCATAGCTCGCTTCGTTTCCGAGATATTTGCAGATTTATCTCAAGGGAAGGGGCCTGACGGACATATTTCGAGATATTTCTTCTTCTCGTTGTTCTTCTTCTGCACAGCTAAGCTGTAAGTGGCATTTGCGGCTCGCGCTAGTGCAGAGTTATCTCAAAGAAAGGGGCCACGGTGTTTCTGTATCTCTATTATGTTGGTGCGGCTTCGGAACTTTTAAATATCTTGATATATCTCGAGAACTACGCATCTGATCAAAAAATATCATAGAACATAAAAAGTAGGAAACTTAATTCTCTACAAAAAAGATCTCTTAACATTTTGCCATAGCTCGCTTCGTTTCCGAGATATTTGCAGATTTATCTCAAGGGAAGGGGCCTGACGGACATATTTCGAGATATTTCTTCTTCTCGTTGTTCTTCTTCTGCACAGCTAAGCTGTAAGTGGCATTTGCGGCTCGCGCTAGTGCAGAGTTATCTCAAAGAAAGGGGCCACGGTGTTTCTGTATCTCTATTATGTTGGTGCGGCTTCGGAACTTTTAAATATCTTGATATATCTCGAGAACTACGCATCTGATCAAAAAATATCATAGAACATAAAAAGTAGGAAACTTAATTCTCTACAAAAAAGATCTCTTAACATTTTGCCATAGCTCGCTTCGTTTCCGAGATGTTTGCAGATTTATCTCAAGGGAAGGGGCCTGACGGACATATTTCGAGATACTTCTTCTTCTTGTTGATCTTCTTCTGCACAGCTAAGCTGGAAGTGGCATTTGCAGCTCGCAATAGTGCAGAGTTATCTCAAAGAAAGGGGCCACGGTGTTTCTGTATCTCTATTATGTTGGTGCGGCTTCGGAACTTTTAGATATCTTAATATATCTCGAGAACTACGCATCTGATCAAAAAATATCATAGAACATAAAAAGGAGGAAACTTAATTCTCTACAAAAAAGGTCTCTTAGCATTTTGCCATAGCTCGCTTCGTTTCCGAGATATTTGCAGATTTATCTCAAGGGAAGGGGCCTCACGGACATATTTCGAGATATTTCTTCTTCTTGTTGTTCTTCTTCTGCACAGCTAAGCTGGAAGTGGCATTTGCAGCTCGCAATAGTGCAGAGATATCTCAAAGAAAGGGGCCACGGTGTTTCTGTATCTCTATTATGTTGGTGCGGCTTCGGAACTTTTAAATATCTTGATATATCTCGAAAACTACGCTTCTGATCAAAAAATATCATAGAACATAAATTGTAGGAAACATAATTCTCTACAAAAAAGGTCTCTTAACATTTTGCCATAGCTCTCTTCGTTTCCGAGATATTTGCAGATTTATCTCAAGGGAAAGGGCCTGACGGACATATTTCGAGATATTTCTTCTTCTTGTTGTTCTTCTTCTGCACAGCTAAGCTGGAAGTGGCATTTACAGCTCGCAATACTGCAGAGTTATCTCAAAGAAAGGGGCCACGGTGTTTCTGTATCCCTATTATGTTGGTGCGGCTTCGGAACTTTTAAATATCTCGATATATCTCGAAAACTACGCTTCTGATCAAAAAATATCATAGAACATAAATTGTAGGAAACATAATTCTCTACAAAAAACGTCTCTTAACATTTTGCCATAGCTCGCTTCGTTTCCGAGATATTTGCAGATTCAGCTCAAAGGAACTGGCCTGACGGACATATTTCGAGATATTTCTTCTTCTTGTTGTTCTTCCTCTGCACAGCTAAGCTGGAAGTGGCATTTGCGGCTCGCACTAGTGCAGAGTTAGCTCAAAGAAAGGGGCCACGGTGTTTCTGTATCTCTATTATGTTGGTGCGGCTTCGGAACTTTTAAATATCTTGGTATATCTCGAGAACTACGCATCTGATCAAAAAATATCATAGAACATAAAAAGTAGGAAACATAATTCTCTACAAAAAAGGTCTCTTAACATTTTGCCATAGCTCGCTTCGTTTCCGAGATATTTGCAGATATATCTCAAGGGCAGGGGCCTGACGGACATATTTCGAGATATTTCTTCTTCTTGTTGTTCTTCTTCTGCACAGCTAAGCTGGAAGTGGCATTTGCGGCTCGCACTAGTGCAGAGTTATCTCAAAGAAAGGGGCCACGGTGTTTCTGTATCTCTATTATTTTGGTGCGGCTTCGGAACCTTTAAATATCTCGATATATCTCGAAAACTACGCTTCTGATCAAAAAATATCATAGAACATAAATTGTAGGAAACATAATTCTGTACAAAAAAGGTCTCTTAACATTTTGCCATAGCTCGCTTCGTTTCCGAGATATTTGCAGATTTATCTCAAGGGAAGGGGCCTGACGGACATATTTCGAGATATTTCTTCTTCTCGTTGTTCTTCTTCTGCACAGCTAAGCTGTAAGTGGCATTTGCGGCTCGCGCTAGTGCAGAGTTATCTCAAAGAAAGGGGCCACGGTGTTTCTGTATCTCTATTATGTTGGTGCGGCTTCGGAACTTTTAAATATCTTGATATATCTCGAGAACTACGCATCTGATCAAAAAATATCATAGAACATAAAAAGTAGGAAACTTAATTCTCTACAAAAAAGATCTCTTAACATTTTGCCATAGCTCGCTTCGTTTCCGAGATATTTGCAGATTTATCTCAAGGGAAGGGGCCTGACGGACATATTTCGAGATATTTCTTCTTCTCGTTGTTCTTCTTCTGCACAGCTAAGCTGTAAGTGGCATTTGCGGCTCGCGCTAGTGCAGAGTTATCTCAAAGAAAGGGGCCACGGTGTTTCTGTATCTCTATTATGTTGGTGCGGCTTCGGAACTTTTAAATATCTTGATATATCTCGAGAACTACGCATCTGATCAAAAAATATCATAGAACATAAAAAGTAGGAAACTTAATTCTCTACAAAAAAGATCTCTTAACATTTTGCCATAGCTCGCTTCGTTTCCGAGATATTTGCAGATTTATCTCAAGGGAAGGGGCCTGACGGACATATTTCGAGATACTTCTTCTTCTTGTTGTTCTTCTTCTGCACAGCTAAGCTGGAAGTGGCATTTGCAGCTCGCAATAGTGCAGAGTTATCTCAAAGAAAGGGGCCACGGTGTTTCTGTATCTCTATTATGTTGGTGCGGCTTCGGAACTTTTAGATATCTTAATATATCTCGAGAACTACGCATCTGATCAAAAAATATCATAGAACATAAAAAGGAGGAAACTTAATTCTCTACAAAAAAGGTCTCTTAGCATTTTGCCATAGCTCGCTTCGTTTCCGAGATATTTGCAGATTTATCTCAAGGGAAGGGGCCTCACGGACATATTTCGAGATATTTCTTCTTCTTGTTGTTCTTCTTCTGCACAGCTAAGCTGGAAGTGGCATTTGCAGCTCGCAATAGTGCAGAGATATCTCAAAGAAAGGGGCCACGGTGTTTCTGTATCTCTATTATGTTGGTGCGGCTTCGGAACTTTTAAATATCTTGATATATCTCGAAAACTACGCTTCTGATCAAAAAATATCATAGAACATAAATTGTAGGAAACATAATTCTCTACAAAAAAGGTCTCTTAACATTTTGCCATAGCTCTCTTCGTTTCCGAGATATTTGCAGATTTATCTCAAGGGAAAGGGCCTGACGGACATATTTCGAGATATTTCTTCTTCTTGTTGTTCTTCTTCTGCACAGCTAAGCTGGAAGTGGCATTTACAGCTCGCAATACTGCAGAGTTATCTCAAAGAAAGGGGCCACGGTGTTTCTGTATCCCTATTATGTTGGTGCGGCTTCGGAACTTTCAAATATCTCGATATATCTCGAAAACTACGCTTCTGATCAAAAAATATCATAGAACATAAATTGTAGGAAACATAATTCTCTACAAAAAACGTCTCTTAACATTTTGCCATAGCTCGCTTCGTTTCCGAGATATTTGCAGATTCAGCTCAAAGGAACTGGCCTGACGGACATATTTCGAGATATTTCTTCTTCTTGTTGTTCTTCCTCTGCACAGCTAAGCTGGAAGTGGCATTTGCGGCTCGCACTAGTGCAGAGTTATCTCAAAGAAAGGGGCCACGGTGTTTCTGTATCTCTATTATGTTGGTGCGGCTTCGGAACTTTTAAATATCTCGATATATCTCGAAAACTACGCTTCTGATCAAAAAATATCATAGAACATAAATTGTAGGAAACATAATTCTCTACAAAAAAGGTCTCTTAATATTTTGCCATAGCTCGCTTCGTTTCCGACATATTTGCAGATATATCTCAAGGGAAGGGGCCTGACGGACATATTTCGCGATATTTCTTCTTCTTGTTGTTCTTCTTCTGCACAGCTAAGCTGGAAGTGGCATTTGCGGCTCGCACTAGTGCAGAGTTATCTCAAAGAAAGGGGCCACGGTGTTTCTGTATCCCTATTATGTTGGTGCGGCTAGGGAACTTTTAAATATCTTGATATATCTCGAGAACTACGCATCTGATCAAAAAATATCATAGAACCTAAAAAGTAGGAAACTTAATTCTCTACAAAAAAGGTCTCTTAACATTTTGCCATAGCTCGCTTCGTTTCCGAGATATTTGCATATTTATCTCAAGGGAAGGGGCCTGACGGACATATTTCGAGATATTTCTTCTTCTTGTTGTTCTTCTTCTGCACAGCTAAACTGGAAGTGGCATTTCCAGCTCGCAATAGTGCAGAGTTATCTCAAAGAAAGGGGCCACGGTGTTTCTGTATCTCTATTATGTTGGTGCGGCTTCGGAACTTTTAAATATCTTGATATATCTCGAGAACTACGCATCTGATCAAAAAATTTCATAGAACATAAAAAGTAGGAAACTGAATTCTCTACAAAAAAGGTCTCTTAACATTTTGCCATAGCTCGCTTCGTTTCCGAGATATTTGCAGATTTATCTCAAGGGAAGGGGCCTGACGGACATATTTCGAGATATTTCTTCTTCTTGTTGTTCTTCTTCTGCACAGCTAAGCTGGAAGTGGCATTTACAGCTCGCAATACTGCAGAGTTATCTCAAAGAAAGGGGCCACGGTGTTTCTGTATCCCTATTATGTTGGTGCGGCTTCGGAACTTTCAAATATCTCGATATATCTCGAAAACTACGCTTCTGATCAAAAAATATCATAGAACATAAATTGTAGGAAACATAATTCTCTACAAAAAATGTCTCTTAACATTTTGCCATAGCTCGCTTCGTTTCCGAGATATTTGCAGATATATCTCAAGGGAAGGGGCCTGACGGACATATTTCGAGATATTTCTTCTTCTTGTTGTTCTTCCTCTGCACAGCTAAGCTGGAAGTGGGATTTGCAGCTCGCAATAGTGCAGAGTTATCTCAAAGAATGGGGCCACGGTGTTTCTGTATCTCTATTATGTTGGTGCGGCTTCGGAACTTTTAAATATCTTGATATATCTCGAGAACTACGCATCTGATCAAAAAATATCATAGAACATAAAAAGTAGGAAACTTAATTCTCTACAAAAAAGGTCTCTCAACATTTTGCCATAGCTCGCTTCGTTTCCGAGATATTTGCATATTTATCTCAAGGGAAGGGGCCTGACGGACATATTTCTAGATATTTCTTCTTCTTGTTGTTCTTCTTCTGCACAGCTAAGCTGGAAGTGGCATTTGCGGCTCGCACTAGTGCAGAGTTATCTCAAAGAAAGGGGCCACGGTGTTTCTGTATCTCTATTATGTTGGTGCGGCTTCGGAACTTTTAAATATCTCGATATATCTCGAGAACTACGCATCTGATCAAAAAATATCATAGAACATAAAAAGTAGGAAACTTAATTCTCTACAAAAAAGGTCTCTTAACATTTTGCCATAGCTCGCTTCGTTTCCGAGATATTTGCAGATTTATCTCAAGGGAAGGGGCCTGACGGACATATTTCGAGATATTTCTTCTTCTTGTTGTTCTTCTTCTGCACAGCTAAGCTGGAAGTGGCATTTGCGGCTCGCACTAGTGCAGAGTTATCTCAAAGAAAGGGGCCACGGTGTTTCTGTATCGCTATTATGTTGGTGCGGCTTCGGAACTTTTAAATATCTCGATATATCTCGAAAACTACGCTTCTGATCAAAAAATATCATAGAACATAAATTGTAGGAAACATAATTCTCTACAAAAAAGGTCTCTTAACATTTTGCCATAGCTCGCTTCGTTTCCGAGATATTTGCAGATTTATCTCAAGGGAAGGGGCCTGACGGACATATTTCGAGATATTTCTTCTTCTTGTTGTTCTTCTTCTGCACAGCTAAGCTGGAAGTGGCATTTGCGGCTCGCACTAGTGCAGAGTTATCTCAAAGAAAGGGGCCACGGTGTTTCTGTATCTCTATTATGTTGGTGCGGCTTCGGAACTTTTAAATATCTCGATATATCTCGAAAACTACGCTTCTGATCAAAAAATATCATAGAACATAAATTGTAGGAAACATAATTCTCTACAAAAAATGTCTCTTAACATTTTGCCATAGCTCGCTTCGTTTCCGAGATATTTGCAGATATATCTCAAGGGAAGGGGCCTGACGGACATATTTCGAGATATTTCTTCTTCTTGTTGTTCTTCCTCTGCACAGCTAAGCTGGAAGTGGGATTTGCAGCTCGCAATAGTGCAGAGTTATCTCAAAGAAAGGGGCCACGGTGTTTCTGTATCTCTATTATGTTGGTGCGGCTTCGGAACTTTTAAATATCTTGATATATCTCGAGAACTACGCATCTGATCAAAAAATATCATAGAACATAAAAAGTAGGAAACTTAATTCTCTACAAAAAAGGTCTCTCAACATTTTGCCATAGCTCGCTTCGTTTCCGAGATATTTGCATATTTATCTCAAGGGAAGGGGCCTGACGGACATATTTCGAGATATTTCTTCTTCTTGTTGTTCTTCTTCTGCACAGCTAAGCTGGAAGTGGCATTTGCGGCTCGCACTAGTGCAGAGTTATCTCAAAGAAAGGGGCCACGGTGTTTCTGTATCGCTATTATGTTGGTGCGGCTTCGGAACTTTTAAATATCTCGATATATCTCGAAAACTACGCTTCTGATCAAAAAATATCATAGAACATAAATTGTAGGAAACATAATTCTCTACAAAAAATGTCTCTTAACATTTTGCCATAGCTCGCTTCGTTTCCGAGATATTTGCAGATATATCTCAAGGGAAGGGGCCTGACGGACATATTTCGAGATATTTCTTCTTCTTGTTGTTCTTCCTCTGCACAGCTAAGCTGGAAGTGGGATTTGCAGCTCGCAATAGTGCAGAGTTATCTCAAAGAAAGGGACCACGGTGTTTCTGTATCTCTATTATGTTGGTGCGGCTTCGGAACTTTTAAATATCTTGATATATCTCGAGAACTACGCATCTGATCAAAAAATATCATAGAACATAAAAAGTAGGAAACTTAATTCTCTACAAAAAAGGTCTCTTAACATTTTGCCATAGCTCGCTTCGTTTCCGAGATATTTGCATATTTATCTCAAGGGAAGGGGCCTGACGGACATATTTCTAGATATTTCTTCTTCTTGTTGTTCTTCTTCTGCACAGCTAAGCTGGAAGTGGCATTTGCGGCTCGCACTAGTGCAGAGTTATCTCAAAGAAAGGGGCCACGGTGTTTCTGTATCTCTATTATGTTGGTGCGGCTTCGGAACTTTTAAATATCTTGATATATCTCGAGAACTACGCATCTGATCAAAAAATATCATAGAACATAAAAAGTAGGAAACTTAATTCTCTACAAAAAAGGTCTCTTAACATTTTGCCATAGCTCGCTTCGTTTCCGAGATATTTGCATATTTATCTCAAGGGAAAGGGCCTGACGGACATATTTCTAGATATTTCTTATTCTTGTTGTTCTTCTTCTGCACAGCTAAGCTGGAAGTGGCATTTGCGGCTCGCACTAGTGCAGAGTTATCTCAAAGAAAGGGGCCACGGTGTTTCTGTATCTCTATTATTTTGGTGCGGCTTCGGAACTTTTAAATATCTCGATATATCTCGAAAACTACGCTTCTGATCAAAAAATATCATAGAACATAAAAAGTAGGAAACTTAATTCTCTACAAAAAAGGTCTCTTAACATTTTGCCATAGCTCGCTTCGTTTCCGAGATATTTGCAGATTTATCTCAAGGGAAGGGGCCTAACGAACATATTTCGAGATATTTCTTCTTCTTGTTGTTCTTCTTCTGCACAGCTAAACTGGAAGTGGCATTTCCAGCTCGCAATAGTGCAGAGTTATCTCAAAGAAAGGGGCCACGGTGTTTCTGTATCTCTATTATGTTGGTGCGGCTTCGGAACTTTTAAATATCTTGATATATCTCGAGAACTACGCATCTGATCAAAAAATATCATAGAACATAAAAAGTAGGAAACTTAATTCTCTACAAAAAAGGTCTCTTAACATTTTGCGATAGCTCGCTTCGTTTCCGAGATATTTGCATATTTATCTCAAGGGAAGGGGCGTGACGGACATATTTCGAGATATTTCTTCTTCTTGTTGTTCTTCTTCTGCACAGCTAAGCTGGAAGTGGCATTTGCGGCTCGCACTAGTGCAGAGTTATCTCAAAGAAAGGGGCCACGGTGTTTCTGTATCTCTATTATGTTGGTAGGGCTTCGGAACTTTTAAATATCTCGATATATCTCGAAAACTACGCTTCTGATCAAAAAATATCATAGAACATAAAAAGTAGGAAACTTAATTCTCTACAAAAAAGGTCTCTTAACATTTTGCCATAGCTCGCTTCGTTTCCGAGATATTTGCATATTTATCTCAAGGGAAGGGGCCTGACGGACATATTTCTAGATATTTCTTCTTCTTGTTGTTCTTCTTCTGCACAGCTAAGCTGGAAGTGGCATTTGCGGCTCGCACTAGTGCAGAGTTATCTCAAAGAAAGGGGCCACGGTGTTTCTGTATCTCTATTATGTTGGTGCGGCTTCGGAACTTTTAAATATCTTGATATATCTCGAGAACTACGCATCTGATCAAAAAATATCATAGAACATAAAAAGTAGGAAACTTAATTCTCTACAAAAAAGGTCTCTTAACATTTTGCCATAGCTCGCTTCGTTTCCGAGATATTTGCATATTTATCTCAAGGGAAGGGGCCTGACGGACATATTTCTAGATATTTCTTCTTCTTGTTGTTCTTCTTCTGCACAGCTAAGCTGGAAGTGGCATTTGCGGCTCGCACTAGTGCAGAGTTATCTCAAAGAAAGGGGCCACGGTGTTTCTGTATCTCTATTATGTTGGTGCGGCTTCGGAACTTTTAAATATCTCGATATATCTCGAAAACTACGCTTCTGATCAAAAAATATCATAGAACATAAAAAGTAGGAAACTTAATTCTCTACAAAAAAGGTCTCTTAACATTTTGCCATAGCTCGCTTCGTTTCCGAGATATTTGCAGATTTATCTCAAGGGAAGGGGCCTAACGGACATATTTCGAGATATTTCTTCTTCTTGTTGTTCTTCTTCTGCACAGCTAAACTGGAAGTGGCATTTCCAGCTCGCAATAGTGCAGAGTTATCTCAAAGAAAGGGGCCACGGTGTTTCTGTATCTCTATTATGTTGGTGCGGCTTCGGAACTTTTAAATATCTTGATATATCTCGAGAACTACGCATCTGATCAAAAAATATCATAGAACATAAGAAGTAGGAAACTTAATTCTCTACAAAAAAGGTCTCTTAACATTTTGCCATAGCTCGCTTCGTTTCCGAGATATTTGCAGATTTATCTCAAGGGAAGGGGCCTGACGGACATATTTCGATATATTTCTTCTTCTTGTTGTTCTTCTTCTGCACAGCTAAGCTGGAAGTGGCATTTGCGGCTCGCACTAGTGCAGAGTTATCTCAAAGAAAGGGGCCACGGTGTTTCTGTATCTCTATTATGTTGGTGCGGCTTCGGAACTTTTAAATATCTCGATATATATCGAAAACTACGCTTCTGGTCAAAAAATATCATAGAACATAAATTGTAGGAAACATAATTCTCTACAAAAAAGGTCTCTTAACATTTTGCCATAGCTCGCTTCGTTTCCGAGATATTTGCAGATATATCTCAAGGGAAGGGGCCTGACGGACATATTTCGAGATATTTCTTCTTCATGTTGTTCTTCTTCTGCACAGCTAAGCTGGAAGTGGCATTTACAGCTCGCAATAGTGCAGAGTTATCTCAAAGAAAGGGGCCACGGTGTTTCTGTATCTCTATTATGTTGGTGCGGCTTCGGAACTTTTAAATATCTTGATATATCTCGAGAACTACGCATCTGATCAAAAAATATCATAGAAGATAAAAGGTAGGAAACTTAATTCTCTACAAAAAAGGTCTCTTAACATTTTGCCATAGCTCGCTTCGTTTCCGAGATATTTGCATATTTATCTCAAGGGAAGGGGCCTGACGGACATATTTCGAGATATTTCTTCTTCTTGTTGTTCTTCTTCTGCACAGCTAAGCTGGAAGTGGCATTTGCGGCTCGCACTAGTGCAGAGTTATCTCAAAGAAAGGGGCCACGGTGTTTCTGTATCTCTATTATGTTGGTGCGGCTTCGGAACTTTTAAATATCTCGATATATCTCGAAAACTACGCTTCTGATCAAAAAATATCATAGAACATAAATTGTAGGAAACATAATTCTCTACAAAAAAGGTCTCTTAACATTTTGCCATAGCTCGCTTCGTTTCCGAGATATTTGCAGATATATCTCAAGGGAAGGGGCCTGACGGACATATTTCGAGATATTTCTTCTTCTTGTTGTTCTTCTTCTGCACAGCTAAGCTGGAAGTGGCATTTACAGCTCGCAATAGTGCAGAGTTATCTCAAAAAAGGGGCCACGGTGTTTCTGTATCTCTATTATGTTGGTGCGGCTTCGGAACTTTTAAATATCTTGATATATCTCGAGAACTACGCATCTGATCAAAAAATATCATAGAACATAAAAGGTAGGAAACTTAATTCTCTACAAAAAAGGTCTCTTAACATTTTGCCATAGCTCGCTTCGTTTCCGAGATATTTGCATATTTATCTCAAGGGAAGGGGCCTGACGGACATATTTCGAGATATTTCTTCTTCTTGTTGTTCTTCTTCTGCACAGCTAAGCTGGAAGTGGCATTTGCGGCTCGCACTAGTGCAGAGTTATCTCAAAGAAAGGGGCCACGGTGTTTCTGTATCTCTATTATGTTGGTGCGGCTTCGGAACTTTTAAATATCTCGATATATCTCGAAAACTACGCTTCTGATCAAAAAATATCATAGAACATAAAAAGTAGGAAACTTAATTCTCTACAAAAAAGGTCTTTTAACATTTTGCCATAGCTCGCTTCGTTTCCGAGATATTTGCAGATTCAGCTCAAAGGAACTGGCCTGACGGACATATTTCGAGATATTTCTTCTTCTTGTTGTTCTTCCTCTGCACAGCTAAGCTGGAAGTGGCATTTGCAGCTCGCAATATTGCAGAGTTATCTCACAGAAAGGGGCCACGGTGTTTCTGTATCTCTATTATGTTGGTGCGGCTTCGGAACTTTTAAATATCTTGATATATCTCGAGAACTACGCATCTGATCAAAAAATATCATAGAACATAAAAAGTAGGAAACTTAATTCTCTACAAAAAAGGTCTCTTAACATTTTGCCATAGCTCGCTTCGTTTCCGAGATATTTGCATATTTATCTCAAGGGAAGGGGCCTGACGGACATATTTCGAGATATTTCTTCTTCTTGTTGTTCTTCTTCTGCACAGCTAAGCTGGAAGTGGCATTTGCGGCTCGCACTAGTGCAGAGTTATCTCAAAGAAAGGGGCCACGTTGTTTCTGTATCTCTATTATGTTGGTGCGGCTTCGGAACTTTTAAATATCTTGATATATCTCGAGAACTACGCATCTGATCAAAAAATATCATAGAACATAAAAAGTAGGAAACTGAATTCTCTACAAAAAAGGTCTCTTAACATTTTGCCATAGCTCGCTTCGTTTCCGAGATATTTGCATATTTATCTCAAGGGAAGGGGCCTGACGGACATATTTCGAGATATTTCTTCTTCTTGTTGTTCTTCTTCTGCACTGCTAAGCTGGAAGTGGCATTTGCGGCTCGCACTAGTGCAGAGTTATCTCAAAGAAAGGGGCCACGGTGTTTCTGTATCTCTATTATGTTGGTGCGGCTTCGGAACTTTTAAATATCTCGATATATCTCGAAAACTACGCTTCTGATCAAAAAATATCATAGAACATAAATTGTAGGAAACATAATTCTCTACAAAAAAGGTGTCTTAACATTTTGCCATAGCTCGCTTCGTTTCCGAGATATTTGCAGATATATCTCAAGGGAAGGGGCCTGACGGACATATTTCGAGATATTTCTTCTTCTTGTTGTTCTTCTTCTGCACAGCTAAGCTGGAAGTGGCATTTGCGGCTCGCACTAGTGCAGCGTTATCTCAAAGAAAGGGGCCACGGTGTTTCTGTATCTCTATTATGTTGGTGCGGCTTCGGAACTTTTAAATATCTCGATATATCTCGAAAACTACGCTTCTGATCAAAAAATATCATACAACATAAATTGTAGGAAACATAATTCTCTACAAAAAAGGTCTCTTAACATTTTGCCATAGCTCGCTTCGTTTCCGAGATATTTGCAGATATATCTCAAGGGAAGGGGCCTGACGGACATATTTCGAGATATTTCTTCTTCTTGTTGTTCTTCTTCTGCACAGCTAAGCTGGAAGTGGCATTTGCGGCTCGCACTAGTGCAGAGTTATCTCAAAGAAAGGGGCCACGGTGTTTCTGTATCTCTATTATGTTGGTGCGGCTTCGGAACTTTTAAATATCTCGATATATCTCGAAAACTACGCTTCTGATCAAAAAATATCATAGAACAGAAAAAGTAGGAAACTTCATTCTCTACAAAAAAGGTCTCTTAACATTTTGCCATAGCTCGCTTAGTTTCCGAGATATTTGCAGATTTATCTCAAGGGAAGGGGCCTAACGGACATATTTCGAGATATTTCTTCTTCTTGTTGTTCTTCTTCTGCACAGCTAAGCTGGAAGTGGCATTTGCGGCTCGCACTAGTGCAGAGTTATCTCAAAGAAAGGGGCCACGGTGTTTCTGTATCTCTATTATGTTGGTGCGGCATCGGAACTTTTAAATATCTTGATATATCTCGAGAACTACGCGTCTGATCAAAAAATATCATAGAACATAAAAAGTAGGAAACTTAATTCTCTACAACAACGGTCTCTTAACATTTTGCCATAGCTCGCTTCGTTTCCGAGATATTTGCATATTTATCTCAAGGGAAGGGGCCTGACGGACATATTTCGAGATATTTCTTCTTCTTGTTGTTCTTCTTCTGCACAGCTAAGCTCGAAGTGGCATTTGCAGCTCGCAATAGTGCAGAGTTATCTCAAAGAAAGAGGCCACGGTGTTTCTGTACCTCTATTATGTTGGTGCAGCTTCGGAACTTTTAAATATCTTGATATATCTCGAGAACTACGCATCTGATCAAAAAATATCATCCAACATAAAAAGTAGGAAACTTAATTCTCTACAAAAAAGGTCTCTTAACATTTTGCCATAGCTCGCTTCGTTTCCGAGATATTTGCAGATTTATCTCAAGGGAAGTGGCCTGACGGACATATTTCGAGATATTTCTTCTTCTTGTTGTTCTTCTTCTGCACAGCTAAGCTGGAAGTGGCAGTTGCCGCTCGCACTAGTGCAGAGTTATCTCAAAGAAAGGGGCCACGGTGTTTCTGTATCTCTATTATGTTGGTGCGGCTTCGGAACTTTTAAATATCTCGATATATCTCGAAAACTACGCTTCTGATCAAAAAATATCATAGAACATAAATTGTAGCAAACATAATTCTCTACAAAAAAGGTCTCTTAACATTTTGCCATAGCTCTCTTCGTTTCCGAGATATTTGCAGATTTATCTCAAGGGAAGGGGCCTGACGAACATATTTCGAGATATTTCTTCTTCTTGTTGTTCTTCTTCTGCACAGCTAAGCTGGAAGTGGCATTTGCAGCTCGCAATAGTGCAGAGTTATCTCAAAGAAAGGGGCCACGGTGTTTCTGTATCTCTATTATGTTGGTGCGGCTTCGGAACTTTTAAATATCTTGATATATCTCGAGAACTACGCGTCTGATCAAAAAATATCATAGAACATAAGAAGTAGGAAACTTAATTCTCTACAACAACTGTCTCTTAACATTTTGCCACAGCTCGCTTCGTTTCCGAGATATTTGCATATTTATCTCAAGGGAAGGGGCCTGACGGACATATATCGAGATATTTCTTCTTCTTGTTGTTCTTCTTCTGCACAGCTAAGCTGGAAGTGGCATTTGCGGCTCGCACTAGTGCAGAGTTATCTCAAAGAAAGGGGCCACGGTGTTTCTGTATCTCTATTATGTTGGTGCGGCTTCGGAACTTTTAAATATCTCGATATATCTCGAAAACTACGCTTCTGATCAAAAAATATCATAGAACATAAATTGTAGGAAACATAATTCTCTACAAAAAAGGTCTCTTAACATTTTGCCATACCTCTCTTCGTTGCCGAGATATTTGCAGATTTATCTCAAGGGAAGGGGCCTGACGGACATATTTCGAGATATTTCTTCTTCTTGTTGTTCTTCTTCTGCACAGCTAAGCTGGAAGTGGCATTTGCAGCTCGCAATAGTGCAGAGTTATCTCAAAGAAAGGGGCCACGGTGTTTCTGTATCTCTATTATGTTGGTGCGGCTTCGGAACTTTTAAATATCTTGATATATCTCGAGAACTACGCGTCTGATCAAAAAATATCATAGAACATAAGAAGTAGGACACTTAATTCTCTACAACAACGGTCTCTTAACATTTTGCCACAGCTCGCTTCGTTTCCGAGATATTTGCATATTTATCTCAAGGGAAGGGGCCTGACGGACATATTTCGAGATATTTCTTCTTCTTGTTGTTCTTCTTCTGCACAGCTAAGCTGGAAGTGGCATTTGCAGCTCGCAATAGTGCAGAGTTATCCCAAAGAAAGGGGCCACGGTGTTTCTGTATCTCTATTATGTTGGTGCGGCTTCGGAACTTTTAAATATCTCGATATATCTCGAAAACTACGCTTCTGATCAAAAAATATCATAGAACATAAATTGTAGGAAACATAATTCTTTACAAAAAAGGTCTCTTAACATTTTGCCATAGCTCGCTTCGTTTCCGAGATATTTGCAGATTTATCTCAAGGGAAGGGTCCTGATGGACATATTTCGAGATATTTCTTCTTCTTGTTGTTCTTCTTCTGCACAGCTAAACTGGAAGTGGCATTTCCAGCTCGCAATCGTGCAGAGTTATCTCAAAGAAAGGGGCCATGGTGTTTCTGTATCTCTATTATGTTGGTGCGGCTTCGGAACTTTTAAATATCTTGATATATCTCGAGAACTACGCGTCTGATCAAAAAATATCATAGAACATAAAAAGTAGGAAACTTAATTCTCTACAACAACGGTCTCTTAACATTTTGCCATAGCTCGCTTCGTTTCCGAGATATTTGCATATTTATCTCAAGGGAAGGGGCCTGACGGACATATTTCGAGATATTTCTTCTTCTTGTTGTTCTTCTTCTGCACAGCTAAGCTGGAAGTGGCATTTGCGGCTCGCACTAGTGCAGAGTTATCTCAAAGAAAGGGGCCACGGTGTTTCTGTATCTCTATTATGTTGGTGCGGCTTCGGAACTTTTAAATATCTTGATATATCTCGAGAACTACGCTTCTGATCAAAAAATATCATTGAACATAAAAAGTAGGAAACTTAATTCTCTACAAAAAAGGTCTCTTAACATTTTGCCATAGCTCGCTTCGTTTCCGAGATATTTGCAGATTTATCTCAAGGGAAGTGGCCTGACGGACATATTTCGAGATATTTCTTCTTCTTGTTGTTCTTCTTCTGCACAGCTAAGCTGGAAGTGGCATTTGCAGCTCGCAATAGTGCAGAGTTATCCCAAAGAAAGGGGCCACGGTGTTTCTGTATCTCTATTATGTTGGTGCGGCTTCGGAACTTTTAAATATCTCGATATATCACGAAAACTACGCTTCTGATCAAAAAATATCATAGAACATAAATTGTAGGAAACATATTTCTCTACAAAAAAGGTCTCTTAACATTTTGCCATAGCTCTCTTCGTTTCCGAGATATTTGCAGATTTATCTCAAGGGAAGGGGCCTGACGGACATATTTCGAGATATTTCTTCTTCTTGTTGTTCTTCTTCTGCACAGCTAAGCTGGAAGTGGCATTTGCAGATCGCAATAGTGCAGAGTTATCTCAAAGAAAGGGGCCACGGTGTTTCTGTATCTCTATTATGTTGGTGCGGCTTCGGAACTTTTAAATATCTTGATATATCTCGAGAACTACGCGTCTGATCAAAAAATATCATAGAACATAAGAAGTAGGAAACTTAATTCTCTACAACAACGGTCTCTTAACATTTTGCCACAGCTCGCTTCGTTTCCGAGATATTTGCAGATTTATCTCAGGGGAAGGGGTCTGACGGACATATTTCGAGATATTTCTTCTTCTTGTTGTTCTTCTTCTGCACAGCTAAGCTGGAAGTGGCATTTGCAGCTCGCAATAGTGCAGAGTTATCTCAAAGAAAGGGGCCACGGTGTTTCTGTATCTCTATTATGTTGGTGCGGCTTCGGAACTTTTAAATATCTTGATATATCTCGAGAACTACGCGTCTGATCAAAAAATATCATAGAACATAAGAAGTAGGAAACTTAATTCTCTACAACAACGGTCTCTTAACATTTTGCCACAGCTCGCTTCGTTTCCGAGATATTTGCATATTTATCTCAAGGGAAGGGGCCTGACGGACATATTTCGAGATATTTCTTCTTCTTGTTGTTCTTCTTCTGCACAGCTAAGCTGGAAGTGGCATTTGCGGCTCGCACTAGTGCAGAGTTATCTCAAAGAAAGGGGCCACGGTGTTTCTGTATCTCTATTATGTTGGTGCGGCTTCGGAACTTTTAAATATCTTGATATATCTCGAGAACTACGCTTCTGATCAAAAAATATCATCGAACATAAAAAGTAGGAAACTTAATTCTCTACAAAAAAGGTCTCTTAACATTTTGCCATAGCTCGCTTCGTTTCCGAGATATTTGCAGATTTATCTCAAGGGAAGTGGCCTGACGGACATATTTCGAGATATTTCTTCTTCTTGTTGTTCTTCTTCTGCACAGCTAAGCTGGAAGTGGCATTTGCAGCTCGCAATAGTGCAGAGTTATCCCAAAGAAAGGGGCCACGGTGTTTCTGTATCTCTATTATGTTGGTGCGGCTTCGGAACTTTTAAATATCTCGATATATCTCGAAAACTACGCTTCTGATAAAAAAATATCATAGAACATAAATTGTAGGAAACATAATTCTTTACAAAAAAGGTCTCTTAACATTTTGCCATAGCTCGCTTCGTTTCCGAGATATTTGCAGATTTATCTCAAGGGAAGGGTCCTGATGGACATATTTCGAGATATTTCTTCTTCTTGTTGTTCTTCTTCTGCACAGCTAAACTGGAAGTGGCATTTCCAGCTCGCAATCGTGCAGAGTTATCTCAAAGAAAGGGGCCATGGTGTTTCTGTATCTCTATTATGTTGGTGCGGCTTCGGAACTTTTAAATATCTTGATATATCTCGAGAACTACGCGTCTGATCAAAAAATATCATAGAACATAAAAAGTAGGAAACTTAATTCTCTACAACAACGGTCTCTTAACATTTTGCCATAGCTCGCTTCGTTTCCGAGATATTTGCATATTTATCTCAAGGGAAGGGTCCTGATGGACATATTTCGAGATATTTCTTCTTCTTGTTGTTCTTCTTCTGCACAGCTAAACTGGAAGTGGCATTTCCAGCTCGCAATCGTGCAGAGTTATCTCAAAGAAAGGGGCCATGGTGTTTCTGTATCTCTATTATGTTGGTGCGGCTTCGGAACTTTTAAATATCTTGATATATCTCGAGAACTACGCTTCTGATCGAAAAATATCATAGAACATAAAAAGTAGGAAACTTAATTCTCTACAAAAAAGGTCTCTTAACATTTTGCCATAGCTCGCTTCGTTTCCGAGATATTTGCAGATTTATCTCAAGGGAAGGGGCCTGACGGACATATTTCGAGATATTTCTTCTTTTTGTTGTTCTTCTTCTGCACAGCTAAGCTGGAAGTGGCATTTGGAGCGCGCAATAGTGCAGAGTTATCTCAAAGAAAGGGGCCACGGTGTTTCTGTATCTCTATTATGTTGGTGCGGCTTCGGAACTTTTAAATATCTTGATATATCTCGAGAACTACGCATCTGATCAAAAAATATCATACTACATAGAAAGTAGGAAACTTAATTCTCTACAAGAAAGGTCTCTTAACATTTTGCCATAGCTCGCTTCGTTTCCGAGATATTTGCAGATATATCTCAAGGGAAGGGGCCTGACGGACATATTTCGAGATATTTCTTCTTCTTGTTGTTCTTCTTCTGCACAGCTAAGCTGGAAGTGGCATTTACAGCTCGCAACAGTGCAGAGTTATCTCAAAGAAAGGGGCCACGGTGTTTCTGTATCTCTATTATGTTGGTGCGGCATCGGAACTTTTAAATATCTTGATATATCTCGAGAACTACGCGTCTGATCAAAAAATATCATAGAACATAAAAAGTAGGAAACTTAATTCTCTACAACAACGGTCTCTTAACATTTTGCCATAGCTCGCTTCGTTTCCGAGATATTTGCATATTTATCTCAAGGGAAGGGGCCTGACGGACATATTTCGAGATATTTCTTCTTCTTGTTGTTCTTCTTCTGCACAGCTAAGCTCGAAGTGGCATTTGCAGCTCGCAATAGTGCAGAGTTATCTCAAAGAAAGAGGCCACGGTGTTTCTGTACCTCTATTATGTTGGTGCAGCTTCGGAACTTTTAAATATCTTGATATATCTCGAGAACTACGCATCTGATCAAAAAATATCATCGAACATAAAAAGTAGTAAACTTAATTCTCTACAAAAAAGGTCTCTTAACATTTTGCCATAGCTCGCTTCGTTTCCGAGATATTTGCAGATTTATCTCAAGGGAAGTGGCCTGACGGACATATTTCGAGATATTTCTTCTTCTTGTTGTTCTTCTTCTGCACAGCTAAGCTGGAAGTGGCATTTGCCGCTCGCACTAGTGCAGAGTTATCTCAAAGAAAGGGGCCACGGTGTTTCTGTATCTCTATTATGTTGGTGCGGCTTCGGAACTTTTAAATATCTCGATATATCTCGAAAACTACGCTTCTGATCAAAAAATATCATAGAACATAAATTGTAGGAAACATAATTCTCTACAAAAAAGGTCTCTTAACATTTTGCCATAGCTCTCTTCGTTTCCGAGATATTTGCAGATTTATCTCAAGGGAAGGGGCCTGACGGACATATTTCGAGATATTTCTTCTTCTTGTTGTTCTTCTTCTGCACAGCTAAGCTGGAAGTGGCATTTGCAGCTCGCAATAGTGCAGAGTTATCTCAAAGAAAGGGGCCACGGTGTTTCTGTATCTCTATTATGTTGGTGCGGCTTCGGAACTTTTAAATATCTTGATATATCTCGAGAACTACGCGTCTGATCAAAAAATATCATAGAACATAAGAAGTAGGAAACTTAATTCTCTACAACAACGGTCTCTTAACATTTTGCCACAGCTCGCTTCGTTTCCGAGATATTTGCATATTTATCTCAAGGGAAGGGGCCTGACGGACATATATCGAGATATTTCTTCTTGTTGTTGTTCTTCTTCTGCACAGCTAAGCTGGAAGTGGCATTTGCGGCTCGCACTAGTGCAGGGTTATCTCAAAGAAAGGGGCCACGGTGTTTCTGTATCTCTATTATGTTGGTGCGGCTTCGGAACTTTTAAATATCTCGATATATCTCGAAAACTACGCTTCTGATCAAAAAATATCATAGAACATAAATTGTAGGAAACATAATTCTCTACAAAAAAGGTCTCTTAACATTTTGCCATACCTCTCTTCGTTGCCGAGATATTTGCAGATTTATCTCAAGGGAAGGGGCCTGACGGACATATTTCGAGATATTTCTTCTTCTTGTTGTTCTTCTTCTGCACAGCTAAGCTGGAAGTGGCATTTGCGGCTCGCACTAGTGCAGAGTTATCTCAAAGAAAGGGGCCACGGTGTTTCTGTATCTCTATTATGTTGGTGCGGCTTCGGAACTTTTAAATATCTTGATATATCTCGAGAACTACGCTTCTGATCAAAAAATATCATCGAACATAAAAAGTAGGAAACTTAATTCTCTACAAAAAAGGTCTCTTAACATTTTGCCATAGCTCGCTTCGTTTCCGAGATATTTGCAGATTTATCTCAAGGGAAGTGGCCTGACGGACATATTTCGAGATATTTCTTCTTCTTGTTGTTCTTCTTCTGCACAGCTAAGCTGGAAGTGGCATTTGCAGCTCGCAATAGTGCAGAGTTATCCCAAAGAAAGGGGCCACGGTGTTTCTGTATCTCTATTATGTTGGTGCGGCTTCGGAACTTTTAAATATCTCGATATATCTCGAAAACTACGCTTCTGATAAAAAAATATCATAGAACATAAATTGTAGGAAACATAATTCTTTACAAAAAAGGTCTCTTAACATTTTGCCATAGCTCGCTTCGTTTCCGAGATATTTGCAGATTTATCTCAAGGGAAGGGTCCTGATGGACATATTTCGAGATATTTCTTCTTCTTGTTGTTCTTCTTCTGCACAGCTAAACTGGAAGTGGCATTTCCAGCTCGCAATCGTGCAGAGTTATCTCAAAGAAAGGGGCCATGGTGTTTCTGTATCTCTATTATGTTGGTGCGGCTTCGGAACTTTTAAATATCTTGATATATCTCGAGAACTACGCGTCTGATCAAAAAATATCATAGAACATAAAAAGTAGGAAACTTAATTCTCTACAACAACGGTCTCTTAACATTTTGCCATAGCTCGCTTCGTTTCCGAGATATTTGCATATTTATCTCAAGGGAAGGGTCCTGATGGACATATTTCGAGATATTTCTTCTTCTTGTTGTTCTTCTTCTGCACAGCTAAACTGGAAGTGGCATTTCCAGCTCGCAATCGTGCAGAGTTATCTCAAAGAAAGGGGCCATGGTGTTTCTGTATCTCTATTATGTTGGTGCGGCTTCGGAACTTTTAAATATCTTGATATATCTCGAGAACTACGCCTCTGATCGAAAAATATCATAGAACATAAAAAGTAGGAAACTTAATTCTCTACAAAAAAGGTCTCTTAACATTTTGCCATAGCTCGCTTCGTGTCCGAGATATTTGCAGATTTATCTCAAGGGAAGGGGCCTGACGGACATATTTCGAGATATTTCTTCTTTTTGTTGTTCTTCTTCTGCACAGCTAAGCTGGAAGTGGCATTTGGAGCGCGCAATAGTGCAGAGTTATCTCAAAGAAAGGGGCCACGGTGTTTCTGTATCTCTATTATGTTGGTGCGGCTTCGGAACTTTTAAATATCTTGATATATCTCGAGAACTACGCATCTGATCAAAAAATATCATACTACATAGAAAGTAGGAAACTTAATTCTCTACAAGAAAGGTCTCTAAACATTTTGCCATAGCTCGCTTCGTTTCCGAGATATTTGCAGATATATCTCAAGGGAAGGGGCGTGACGGACATATTTCGAGATATTTCTTCTTCTTGTTGTTCTTCTTCTGCACAGCTAAGCTGGAAGTGGCATTTGCAGCTCGCAATAGTGCAGAGTTATCTCAAAGAAAGGGGCCACGGTGTTTCTGTACCTCTATCATGTTGGTGCGGCTTCGGAACTTTTAAATATCTCGATATATCTCGAAAACTACGCTTCTGATCAAAAAATATCCTAGAACATAAATTGTAGGAAACATAATTCTCTACAAAAAACGTCTCTTAACATTTTGCCATAGCTCGCTTCGTTTCCGAGATATTTGCAGATTCAGCTCAAAGGAACTGGCCTGACGGACATATTTCGAGATATTTCTTCTTCTTGTTGTTCTTCCTCTGCACAGCTAAGCTGGAAGTGGCATTTGCAGCTCGCCATAGTGCAGAGTTATCTCAAAGAAAGGGGCCACGGTGTTTCTGTATCTCTATTATGTTGGTGCGGCTTCGGAACTTTTAAATATCTTGATATATCTCGAGAACTACGCATCTGATCAAAAAATATCATAGAACATAAAAAGTAGGAAACTTAATTCTCTACAAAAAAGGTCTCTTAACATTTTGCCATAGCTCGCTTCGTTTCCGAGATATTTGCAGATATATCTCAAGGGAAGGGGCCTGACGGACATATTTCGAGATATTTCTTCTTCTTGTTGTTCTTCTTCTGCACAGCTAAGCTGGAAGTGGCATTTACAGCTCGCAACAGTGCAGAGTTATCTCAAAGAAAGGGGCCACGGTGTTTCTGTATCTCTATTATGTTGGTGCGGCATCGGAACTTTTAAATATCTTGATATATCTCGAGAACTACGCGTCTGATCAAAAAATATCATAGAACATAAAAAGTAGGAAACTTAATTCTCTACAACAACGGTCTCTTAACATTTTGCCATAGCTCGCTTCGTTTCCGAGATATTTGCATATTTATCTCAAGGGAAGGGGCCTGACGGACATATTTCGAGATATTTCTTCTTCTTGTTGTTCTTCTTCTGCACAGCTAAGCTCGAAGTGGCATTTGCAGCTCGCAATAGTGCAGAGTTATCTCAAAGAAAGAGGCCACGGTGTTTCTGTACCTCTATTATGTTGGTGCAGCTTCGGAACTTTTAAATATCTTGATATATCTCGAGAACTACGCATCTGATCAAAAAATATCATCGAACATAAAAAGTAGTAAACTTAATTCTCTACAAAAAAGGTCTCTTAACATTTTGCCATAGCTCGCTTCGTTTCCGAGATATTTGCAGATTTATCTCAAGGGAAGTGGCCTGACGGACATATTTCGAGATATTTCTTCTTCTTGTTGTTCTTCTTCTGCACAGCTAAGCTGGAAGTGGCATTTGCCGCTCGCACTAGTGCAGAGTTATCTCAAAGAAAGGGGCCACGGTGTTTCTGTATCTCTATTATGTTGGTGCGGCTTCGGAACTTTTAAATATCTCGATATATCTCGAAAACTACGCTTCTGATCAAAAAATATCATAGAACATAAATTGTAGGAAACATAATTCTCTACAAAAAAGGTCTCTTAACATTTTGCCATAGCTCTCTTCGTTTCCGAGATATTTGCAGATTTATCTCAAGGGAAGGGGCCTGACGGACATATTTCGAGATATTTCTTCTTCTTGTTGTTCTTCTTCTGCACAGCTAAGCTGGAAGTGGCATTTGCAGCTCGCAATAGTGCAGAGTTATCTCAAAGAAAGGGGCCACGGTGTTTCTGTATCTCTATTATGTTGGTGCGGCTTCGGAACTTTTAAATATCTTGATATATCTCGAGAACTACGCGTCTGATCAAAAAATATCATAGAACATAAGAAGTAGGAAACTTAATTCTCTACAACAACGGTCTCTTAACATTTTGCCACAGCTCGCTTCGTTTCCGAGATATTTGCATATTTATCTCAAGGGAAGGGGCCTGACGGACATATATCGAGATATTTCTTCTTGTTGTTGTTCTTCTTCTGCACAGCTAAGCTGGAAGTGGCATTTGCGGCTCGCACTAGTGCAGGGTTATCTCAAAGAAAGGGGCCACGGTGTTTCTGTATCTCTATTATGTTGGTGCGGCTTCGGAACTTTTAAATATCTCGATATATCTCGAAAACTACGCTTCTGATCAAAAAATATCATAGAACATAAATTGTAGGAAACATAATTCTCTACAAAAAAGGTCTCTTAACATTTTGCCATACCTCTCTTCGTTGCCGAGATATTTGCAGATTTATCTCAAGGGAAGGGGCCTGACGGACATATTTCGAGATATTTCTTCTTCTTGTTGTTCTTCTTCTGCACAGCTAAGCTGGAAGTGGCATTTGCAGCTCGCAATAGTGCAGAGTTATCTCAAAGAAAGGGGCCACGGTGTTTCTGTATCTCTATTATGTTGGTGCGGCTTCGGAACTTTTAAATATCTTGATATATCTCGAGAACTACGCGTCTGATCAAAAAATATCATAGAACATAAGAAGTAGGACACTTAATTCTCTACAACAACGGTCTCTTAACATTTTGCCACAGCTCGCTTCGTTTCCGAGATATTTGCATATTTATCTCAAGGGAAGGGGCCTGACGGACATATTTCGAGATATTTCTTCTTCTTGTTGTTCTTCTTCTGCACAGCTAAGCTGGAAGTGGCATTTGCGGCTCGCACTAGTGCAGAGTTATCTCAAAGAAAGGGGCCACGGTGTTTCTGTATCTCTATTATGTTGGTGCGGCTTCGGAACTTTTAAATATCTTGATATATCTCGAGAACTACGCTTCTGATCAAAAAATATCATCGAACATAAAAAGTAGGAAACTTAATTCTCTACAAAAAAGGTCTCTTAACATTTTGCCATAGCTCGCTTCGTTTCCGAGATATTTGCAGATTTATCTCAAGGGAAGTGGCCTGACGGACATATTTCGAGATATTTCTTCTTCTTGTTGTTCTTCTTCTGCACAGCTAAGCTGGAAGTGGCATTTGCAGCTCGCAATAGTGCAGAGTTATCCCAAAGAAAGGGGCCACGGTGTTTCTGTATCTCTATTATGTTGGTGCGGCTTCGGAACTTTTAAATATCTCGATATATCTCGAAAACTACGCTTCTGGTCAAAAAATATCATAGAACATAAATTGTAGGAAACATAATTCTCTACAAAAAAGGTCTCTTAACATTTTGCCATAGCTCGCTTCGTTTCCGAGATATTTGCAGATATATCTCAAGGGAAGGGGCCTGACGGACATATTTCGAGATATTTCTTCTTCATGTTGTTCTTCTTCTGCACAGCTAAGCTGGAAGTGGCATTTACAGCTCGCAATAGTGCAGAGTTATCTCAAAGAAAGGGGCCACGGTGTTTCTGTATCTCTATTATGTTGGTGCGGCTTCGGAACTTTTAAATATCTTGATATATCTCGAGAACTACGCATCTGATCAAAAAATATCATAGAACATAAAAGGTAGGAAACTTAATTCTCTACAAAAAAGGTCTCTTAACATTTTGCCATAGCTCGCTTCGTTTCCGAGATATTTGCATATTTATCTCAAGGGAAGGGGCCTGACGGACATATTTCGAGATATTTCTTCTTCTTGTTGTTCTTCTTCTGCACAGCTAAGCTGGAAGTGGCATTTGCGGCTCGCACTAGTGCAGAGTTATCTCAAAGAAAGGGGCCACGGTGTTTCTGTATCTCTATTATGTTGGTGCGGCTTCGGAACTTTTAAGTATCTCGATATATCTCGAAAACTACGCTTCTGATCAAAAAATATCATAGAACATAAATTGTAGGAAACATAATTCTCTACAAAAAAGGTCTCTTAACATTTTGCCATAGCTCGCTTCGTTTCCGAGATATTTGCAGATATATCTCAAGGGAAGGGGCCTGACGGACATATTTCGAGATATTTCTTCTTCTTGTTGTTCTTCTTCTGCACAGCTAAGCTGGAAGTGGCATTTACAGCTCGCAATAGTGCAGAGTTATCTCAAAAAAGGGGCCACGGTGTTTCTGTATCTCTATTATGTTGGTGCGGCTTCGGAACTTTTAAATATCTTGATATATCTCGAGAACTACGCATCTGATCAAAAAATATCATAGAACATAAAAGGTAGGAAACTTAATTCTCTACAAAAAAGGTCTCTTAACATTTTGCCATAGCTCGCTTCGTTTCCGAGATATTTGCATATTTATCTCAAGGGAAGGGGCCTGACGGACATATTTCGAGATATTTCTTCTTCTTGTTGTTCTTCTTCTGCACAGCTAAGCTGGAAGTGGCATTTGCGGCTCGCACTAGTGCAGAGTTATCTCAAAGAAAGGGGCCACGGTGTTTCTGTATCTCTATTATGTTGGTGCGGCTTCGGAACTTTTAAATATCTCGATATATCTCGAAAACTACGCTTCTGATCAAAAAATATCATAGAACATAAAAAGTAGGAAACTTAATTCTCTACAAAAAAGGTCTTTTAACATTTTGCCATAGCTCGCTTCGTTTCCGAGATATTTGCAGATTCAGCTCAAAGGAACTGGCCTGACGGACATATTTCGAGATATTTCTTCTTCTTGTTGTTCTTCCTCTGCACAGCTAAGCTGGAAGTGGCATTTGCAGCTCGCAATATTGCAGAGTTATCTCACAGAAAGGGGCCACGGTGTTTCTGTATCTCTATTATGTTGGTGCGGCTTCGGAACTTTTAAATATCTTGATATATCTCGAGAACTACGCATCTGATCAAAAAATATCATAGAACATAAAAAGTAGGAAACTTAATTCTCTACAAAAAAGGTCTCTTAACATTTTGCCATAGCTCGCTTCGTTTCCGAGATATTTGCATATTTATCTCAAGGGAAGGGGCCTGACGGACATATTTCGAGATATTTCTTCTTCTTGTTGTTCTTCTTCTGCACAGCTAAGCTGGAAGTGGCATTTGCGGCTCGCACTAGTGCAGAGTTATCTCAAAGAAAGGGGCCACGTTGTTTCTGTATCTCTATTATGTTGGTGCGGCTTCGGAACTTTTAAATATCTTGATATATCTCGAGAACTACGCATCTGATCAAAAAATATCATAGAACATAAAAAGTAGGAAACTTAATTCTCTACAAAAAAGGTCTCTTAACATTTTGCCATAGCTCGCTTCGTTTCCGAGATATTTGCATATTTATCTCAAGGGAAGGGGCCTGACGGACATATTTCGAGATATTTCTTCTTCTTGTTGTTCTTCATCTGCACTGCTAAGCTGGAAGTGGCATTTGCGGCTCGCACTAGTGCAGAGTTATCTCAAAGAAAGGGGCCACGGTGTTTCTGTATCTCTATTATGTTGGTGCGGCTTCGGAACTTTTAAATATCTCGATATATCTCGAAAACTACGCTTCTGATCAAAAAATATCATAGAACATAAATTGTAGGAAACATAATTCTCTACAAAAAAGGTGTCTTAACATTTTGCCATAGCTCGCTTCGTTTCCGAGATATTTGCAGATATATCTCAAGGGAAGGGGCCTGACGGACATATTTCGAGATATTTCTTCTTCTTGTTGTTCTTCTTCTGCACAGCTAAGCTGGAAGTGGCATTTGCGGCTCGCACTAGTGCAGCGTTATCTCAAAGAAAGGGGCCACGGTGTTTCTGTATCTCTATTATGTTGGTGCGGCTTCGGAACTTTTAAATATCTCGATATATCTCGAAAACTACGCTTCTGATCAAAAAATATCATACAACATAAATTGTAGGAAACATAATTCTCTACAAAAAAGGTCTCTTAACATTTTGCCATAGCTCGCTTCGTTTCCGAGATATTTGCAGATATATCTCAAGGGAAGGGGCCTGACGGACATATTTCGAGATATTTCTTCTTCTTGTTGTTCTTCTTCTGCACAGCTAAGCTGGAAGTGGCATTTGCGGCTCGCACTAGTGCAGAGTTATCTCAAAGAAAGGGGCCACGGTGTTTCTGTATCTCTATTATGTTGGTGCGGCTTCGGAACTTTTAAATATCTCGATATATCTCGAAAACTACGCTTCTGATCAAAAAATATCATAGAACATAAAAAGTAGGAAACTTCATTCTCTACAAAAAAGGTCTCTTAACATTTTGCCATAGCTCGCTTAGTTTCCGAGATATTTGCAGATTTATCTCAAGGGAAGGGGCCTAACGGACATATTTCGAGATATTTCTTCTTCTTGTTGTTCTTCTTCTGCACAGCTAAGCTGGAAGTGGCATTTGCGGCTCGCACTAGTGCAGAGTTATCTCAAAGAAAGGGGCCACGGTGTTTCTGTATCTCTATTATGTTGGTGCGGCATCGGAACTTTTAAATATCTTGATATATCTCGAGAACTACGCGTCTGATCAAAAAATATCATAGAACATAAAAAGTAGGAAACTTAATTCTCTACAACAACGGTCTCTTAACATTTTGCCATAGCTCGCTTCGTTTCCGAGATATTTGCATATTTATCTCAAGGGAAGGGGCCTGACGGACATATTTCGAGATATTTCTTCTTCTTGTTGTTCTTCTTCTGCACAGCTAAGCTCGAAGTGGCATTTGCAGCTCGCAATAGTGCAGAGTTATCTCAAAGAAAGAGGCCACGGTGTTTCTGTACCTCTATTATGTTGGTGCAGCTTCGGAACTTTTAAATATCTTGATATATCTCGAGAACTACGCATCTGATCAAAAAATATCATCCAACATAAAAAGTAGGAAACTTAATTCTCTACAAAAAAGGTCTCTTAACATTTTGCCATAGCTCGCTTCGTTTCCGAGATATTTGCAGATTTATCTCAAGGGAAGTGGCCTGACGGACATATTTCGAGATATTTCTTCTTCTTGTTGTTCTTCTTCTGCACAGCTAAGCTGGAAGTGGCATTTGCCGCTCGCACTAGTGCAGAGTTATCTCAAAGAAAGGGGCCACGGTGTTTCTGTATCTCTATTATGTTGGTGCGGCTTCGGAACTTTTAAATATCTCGATATATCTCGAAAACTACGCTTCTGATCAAAAAATATCATAGAACATAAATTGTAGGAAACATAATTCTCTACAAAAAAGGTCTCTTAACATTTTGCCATAGCTCTCTTCGTTTCCGAGATATTTGCAGATTTATCTCAAGGGAAGGGGCCTGACGAACATATTTCGAGATATTTCTTCTTCTTGTTGTTCTTCTTCTGCACAGCTAAGCTGGAAGTGGCATTTGCAGCTCGCAATAGTGCAGAGTTATCTCAAAGAAAGGGGCCACGGTGTTTCTGTATCTCTATTATGTTGGTGCGGCTTCGGAACTTTTAAATATCTTGATATATCTCGAGAACTACGCGTCTGATCAAAAAATATCATAGAACATAAGAAGTAGGAAACTTAATTCTCTACAACAACGGTCTCTTAACATTTTGCCACAGCTCGCTTCGTTTCCGAGATATTTGCATATTTATCTCAAGGGAAGGGGCCTGACGGACATATATCGAGATATTTCTTCTTCTTGTTGTTCTTCTTCTGCACAGCTAAGCTGGAAGTGGCATTTGCGGCTCGCACTAGTGCAGAGTTATCTCAAAGAAAGGGGCCACGGTGTTTCTGTATCTCTATTATGTTGGTGCGGCTTCGGAACTTTTAAATATCTCGATATATCTCGAAAACTACGCTTCTGATCAAAAAATATCATAGAACATAAATTGTAGGAAACATAATTCTCTACAAAAAAGGTCTCTTAACATTTTGCCATACCTCTCTTCGTTGCCGAGATATTTGCAGATTTATCTCAAGGGAAGGGGCCTGACGGACATATTTCGAGATATTTCTTCTTCTTGTTGTTCTTCTTCTGCACAGCTAAGCTGGAAGTGGCATTTGCAGCTCGCAATAGTGCAGAGTTATCTCAAAGAAAGGGGCCACGGTGTTTCTGTATCTCTATTATGTTGGTGCGGCTTCGGAACTTTTAAATATCTTGATATATCTCGAGAACTACGCGTCTGATCAAAAAATATCATAGAACATAAGAAGTAGGACACTTAATTCTCTACAACAACGGTCTCTTAACATTTTGCCACAGCTCGCTTCGTTTCCGAGATATTTGCATATTTATCTCAAGGGAAGGGGCCTGACGGACATATTTCGAGATATTTCTTCTTCTTGTTGTTCTTCTTCTGCACAGCTAAGCTGGAAGTGGCATTTGCGGCTCGCACTAGTGCAGAGTTATCTCAAAGAAAGGGGCCACGGTGTTTCTGTATCTCTATTATGTTGGTGCGGCATCGGAACTTTTAAATATCTTGATATATCTCGAGAACTACGCGTCTGATCAAAAAATATCATAGAACATAAAAAGTAGGAAACTTAATTCTCTACAACAACGGTCTCTTAACATTTTGCCATAGCTCGCTTCGTTTCCGAGATATTTGCATATTTATCTCAAGGGAAGGGGCCTGACGGACATATTTCGAGATATTTCTTCTTCTTGTTGTTCTTCTTCTGCACAGCTAAGCTCGAAGTGGCATTTGCAGCTCGCAATAGTGCAGAGTTATCTCAAAGAAAGAGGCCACGGTGTTTCTGTACCTCTATTATGTTGGTGCAGCTTCGGAACTTTTAAATATCTTGATATATCTCGAGAACTACGCATCTGATCAAAAAATATCATCCAACATAAAAAGTAGGAAACTTAATTCTCTACAAAAAAGGTCTCTTAACATTTTGCCATAGCTCGCTTCGTTTCCGAGATATTTGCAGATTTATCTCAAGGGAAGTGGCCTGACGGACATATTTCGAGATATTTCTTCTTCTTGTTGTTCTTCTTCTGCACAGCTAAGCTGGAAGTGGCATTTGCCGCTCGCACTAGTGCAGAGTTATCTCAAAGAAAGGGGCCACGGTGTTTCTGTATCTCTATTATGTTGGTGCGGCTTCGGAACTTTTAAATATCTCGATATATCTCGAAAACTACGCTTCTGATCAAAAAATATCATAGAACATAAATTGTAGGAAACATAATTCTCTACAAAAAAGGTCTCTTAACATTTTGCCATAGCTCTCTTCGTTTCCGAGATATTTGCAGATTTATCTCAAGGGAAGGGGCCTGACGAACATATTTCGAGATATTTCTTCTTCTTGTTGTTCTTCTTCTGCACAGCTAAGCTGGAAGTGGCATTTGCAGCTCGCAATAGTGCAGAGTTATCTCAAAGAAAGGGGCCACGGTGTTTCTGTATCTCTATTATGTTGGTGCGGCTTCGGAACTTTTAAATATCTTGATATATCTCGAGAACTACGCGTCTGATCAAAAAATATCATAGAACATAAGAAGTAGGAAACTTAATTCTCTACAACAACGGTCTCTTAACATTTTGCCACAGCTCGCTTCGTTTCCGAGATATTTGCATATTTATCTCAAGGGAAGGGGCCTGACGGACATATATCGAGATATTTCTTCTTCTTGTTGTTCTTCTTCTGCACAGCTAAGCTGGAAGTGGCATTTGCGGCTCGCACTAGTGCAGAGTTATCTCAAAGAAAGGGGCCACGGTGTTTCTGTATCTCTATTATGTTGGTGCGGCTTCGGAACTTTTAAATATCTCGATATATCTCGAAAACTACGCTTCTGATCAAAAAATATCATAGAACATAAATTGTAGGAAACATAATTCTCTACAAAAAAGGTCTCTTAACATTTTGCCATACCTCTCTTCGTTGCCGAGATATTTGCAGATTTATCTCAAGGGAAGGGGCCTGACGGACATATTTCGAGATATTTCTTCTTCTTGTTGTTCTTCTTCTGCACAGCTAAGCTGGAAGTGGCATTTGCAGCTCGCAATAGTGCAGAGTTATCTCAAAGAAAGGGGCCACGGTGTTTCTGTATCTCTATTATGTTGGTGCGGCTTCGGAACTTTTAAATATCTTGATATATCTCGAGAACTACGCGTCTGATCAAAAAATATCATAGAACATAAATTGTAGGAAACATAATTCTTTACAAAAAAGGTCTCTTAACATTTTGCCATAGCTCTCTTCGTTTCCGAGATATTTGCAGATTTATCTCAAGGGAAGGGGCCTGACGGACATATTTCGAGATATTTCTTCTTCTTGTTGTTCTTCTTCTGCACAGCTAAGCTGGAAGTGGCATTTGCAGATCGCAATAGTGCAGAGTTATCTCAAAGAAAGGGGCCACGGTGTTTCTGTATCTCTATTATGTTGGTGCGGCTTCGGAACTTTTAAATATCTTGATATATCTCGAGAACTACGCGTCTGATCAAAAAATATCATAGAACATAAGAAGTAGGAAACTTAATTCTCTACAACAACGGTCTCTTAACATTTTGCCACAGCTCGCTTCGTTTCCGAGATATTTGCAGATTTATCTCAGGGGAAGGGGTCTGACGGACATATTTCGAGATATTTCTTCTTCTTGTTGTTCTTCTTCTGCACAGCTAAGCTGGAAGTGGCATTTGCAGCTCGCAATAGTGCAGAGTTATCTCAAAGAAAGGGGCCACGGTGTTTCTGTATCTCTATTATGTTGGTGCGGCTTCGGAACTTTTAAATATCTTGATATATCTCGAGAACTACGCGTCTGATCAAAAAATATCATAGAACATAAGAAGTAGGAAACTTAATTCTCTACAACAACGGTCTCTTAACATTTTGCCACAGCTCGCTTCGTTTCCGAGATATTTGCATATTTATCTCAAGGGAAGGGGCCTGACGGACATATTTCGAGATATTTCTTCTTCTTGTTGTTCTTCTTCTGCACAGCTAAGCTGGAAGTGGCATTTGCGGCTCGCACTAGTGCAGAGTTATCTCAAAGAAAGGGGCCACGGTGTTTCTGTATCTCTATTATGTTGGTGCGGCTTCGGAACTTTTAAATATCTTGATATATCTCGAGAACTACGCTTCTGATCAAAAAATATCATTGAACATAAAAAGTAGGAAACTTAATTCTCTACAAAAAAGGTCTCTTAACATTTTGCCATAGCTCGCTTCGTTTCCGAGATATTTGCAGATTTATCTCAAGGGAAGTGGCCTGACGGACATATTTCGAGATATTTCTTCTTCTTGTTGTTCTTCTTCTGCACAGCTAAGCTGGAAGTGGCATTTGCAGCTCGCAATAGTGCAGAGTTATCCCAAAGAAAGGGGCCACGGTGTTTCTGTATCTCTATTATGTTGGTGCGGCTTCGGAACTTTTAAATATCTCGATATATCTCGAAAACTACGCTTCTGATAAAAAAATATCATAGAACATAAATTGTAGGAAACATAATTCTTTACAAAAAAGGTCTCTTAACATTTTGCCATAGCTCGCTTCGTTTCCGAGATATTTGCAGATTTATCTCAAGGGAAGGGTCCTGATGGACATATTTCGAGATATTTCTTCTTCTTGTTGTTCTTCTTCTGCACAGCTAAACTGGAAGTGGCATTTCCAGCTCGCAATCGTGCAGAGTTATCTCAAAGAAAGGGGCCATGGTGTTTCTGTATCTCTATTATGTTGGTGCGGCTTCGGAACTTTTAAATATCTTGATATATCTCGAGAACTACGCGTCTGATCAAAAAATATCATAGAACATAAAAAGTAGGAAACTTAATTCTCTACAACAACGGTCTCTTAACATTTTGCCATAGCTCGCTTCGTTTCCGAGATATTTGCATATTTATCTCAAGGGAAGGGTCCTGATGGACATATTTCGAGATATTTCTTCTTCTTGTTGTTCTTCTTCTGCACAGCTAAACTGGAAGTGGCATTTCCAGCTCGCAATCGTGCAGAGTTATCTCAAAGAAAGGGGCCATGGTGTTTCTGTATCTCTATTATGTTGGTGCGGCTTCGGAACTTTTAAATATCTTGATATATCTCGAGAACTACGCCTCTGATCGAAAAATATCATAGAACATAAAAAGTAGGAAACTTAATTCTCTACAAAAAAGGTCTCTTAACATTTTGCCATAGCTCGCTTCGTTTCCGAGATATTTGCAGATTTATCTCAAGGGAAGGGGCCTGACGGACATATTTCGAGATATTTCTTCTTTTTGTTGTTCTTCTTCTGCACAGCTAAGCTGGAAGTGGCATTTGGAGCGCGCAATAGTGCAGAGTTATCTCAAAGAAAGGGGCCACGGTGTTTCTGTATCTCTATTATGTTGGTGCGGCTTCGGAACTTTTAAATATCTTGATATATCTCGAGAACTACGCATCTGATCAAAAAATATCATACTACATAGAAAGTAGGAAACTTAATTCTCTACAAGAAAGGTCTCTAAACATTTTGCCATAGCTCGCTTCGTTTCCGAGATATTTGCAGATATATCTCAAGGGAAGGGGCGTGACGGACATATTTCGAGATATTTCTTCTTCTTGTTGTTCTTCTTCTGCACAGCTAAGCTGGAAGTGGCATTTGCAGCTCGCAATAGTGCAGAGTTATCTCAAAGAAAGGGGCCACGGTGTTTCTGTACCTCTATCATGTTGGTGCGGCTTCGGAACTTTTAAATATCTCGATATATCTCGAAAACTACGCTTCTGATCAAAAAATATCCTAGAACATAAATTGTAGGAAACATAATTCTCTACAAAAAACGTCTCTTAACATTTTGCCATAGCTCGCTTCGTTTCCGAGATATTTGCAGATTCAGCTCAAAGGAACTGGCCTGACGGACATATTTCGAGATATTTCTTCTTCTTGTTGTTCTTCCTCTGCACAGCTAAGCTGGAAGTGGCATTTGCAGCTCGCCATAGTGCAGAGTTATCTCAAAGAAAGGGGCCACGGTGTTTCTGTATCTCTATTATGTTGGTGCGGCTTCGGAACTTTTAAATATCTTGATATATCTCGAGAACTACGCGTCTGATCAAAAAATATCATAGAACATAAGAAGTAGGAAACTTAATTCTCTACAACAACGGTCTCTTAACATTTTGCCACAGCTCGCTTCGTTTCCGAGATATTTGCATATTTATCTCAAGGGAAGGGGCCTGACGGACATATATCGAGATATTTCTTCTTGTTGTTGTTCTTCTTCTGCACAGCTAAGCTGGAAGTGGCATTTGCGGCTCGCACTAGTGCAGGGTTATCTCAAAGAAAGGGGCCACGGTGTTTCTGTATCTCTATTATGTTGGTGCGGCTTCGGAACTTTTAAATATCTCGATATATCTCGAAAACTACGCTTCTGATCAAAAAATATCATAGAACATAAATTGTAGGAAACATAATTCTCTACAAAAAAGGTCTCTTAACATTTTGCCATACCTCTCTTCGTTGCCGAGATATTTGCAGATTTATCTCAAGGGAAGGGGCCTGACGGACATATTTCGAGATATTTCTTCTTCTTGTTGTTCTTCTTCTGCACAGCTAAGCTGGAAGTGGCATTTGCAGCTCGCAATAGTGCAGAGTTATCTCAAAGAAAGGGGCCACGGTGTTTCTGTATCTCTATTATGTTGGTGCGGCTTCGGAACTTTTAAATATCTTGATATATCTCGAGAACTACGCGTCTGATCAAAAAATATCATAGAACATAAGAAGTAGGACACTTAATTCTCTACAACAACGGTCTCTTAACATTTTGCCACAGCTCGCTTCGTTTCCGAGATATTTGCATATTTATCTCAAGGGAAGGGGCCTGACGGACATATTTCGAGATATTTCTTCTTCTTGTTGTTCTTCTTCTGCACAGCTAAGCTGGAAGTGGCATTTGCGGCTCGGACTAGTGCAGAGTTATCTCAAAGAAAGGGGCCACGGTGTTTCTGTATCTCTATTATGTTGGTGCGGCTTCGGAACTTTTAAATATCTTGATATATCTCGAGAACTACGCTTCTGATCAAAAAATATCATCGAACATAAAAAGTAGGAAACTTAATTCTCTACAAAAAAGGTCTCTTAACATTTTGCCATAGCTCGCTTCGTTTCCGAGATATTTGCAGATTTATCTCAAGGGAAGTGGCCTGACGGACATATTTCGAGATATTTCTTCTTCTTGTTGTTCTTCTTCTGCACAGCTAAGCTGGAAGTGGCATTTGCAGCTCGCAATAGTGCAGAGTTATCCCAAAGAAAGGGGCCACGGTGTTTCTGTATCTCTATTATGTTGGTGCGGCTTCGGAACTTTTAAATATCTCGATATATCTCGAAAACTACGCTTCTGATCAAAAAATATCATAGAACATAAATTGTAGGAAACATAATTCTTTACAAAAAAGGTCTCTTAACATTTTGCCATAGCTCGCTTCGTTTCCGAGATATTTGCAGATTTATCTCAAGGGAAGGGTCCTGATGGACATATTTCGAGATATTTCTTCTTCTTGTTGTTCTTCTTCTGCACAGCTAAACTGGAAGTGGCATTTCCAGCTCGCAATCGTGCAGAGTTATCTCAAAGAAAGGGGCCATGGTGTTTCTGTATCTCTATTATGTTGGTGCGGCTTCGGAACTTTTAAATATCTTGATATATCTCGAGAACTACGCGTCTGATCAAAAAATATCATAGAACATAAAAAGTAGGAAACTTAATTCTCTACAACAACGGTCTCTTAACATTTTGCCATAGCTCGCTTCGTTTCCGAGATATTTGCATATTTATCTCAAGGGAAGGGGCCTGACGGACATATTTCGAGATATTTCTTCTTCTTGTTGTTCTTCTTCTGCACAGCTAAGCTGGAAGTGGCATTTGCGGCTCGCACTAGTGCAGAGTTATCTCAAAGAAAGGGGCCACGGTGTTTCTGTATCTCTATTATGTTGGTGCGGCTTCGGAACTTTTAAATATCTTGATATATCTCGAGAACTACGCTTCTGATCAAAAAATATCATCGAACATAGAAAGTAGGAAACTTAATTCTCTACAAAAAAGGTCTCTTAACATTTTGCCATAGCTCGCTTCGTTTCCGAGATATTTGCAGATTTATCTCAAGGGAAGTGGCCTGACGGACATATTTCGAGATATTTCTTCTTCTTGTTGTTCTTCTTCTGCACAGCTAAGCTGGAAGTGGCATTTGCGGCTCGCACTAGTGCAGAGTTATCTCAAGGAAAGGGGCCACGGTGTTTCTGTATCCCTATTATGTTTGTGCGGCTTCGGAACTTTTAAATATCTCGATATATCTCGAGAACTACGCTTCTGATCAAAAAATATCATAGAACATAAATTGTAGGAAACGTAATTCTCTACAAAAAACGTCTCTTAACATTTTGCCATAGCTCGCTTCGTTTCCGAGATATTTGCAGATTCAGCTCAAAGGAACTGGCCTGACGGACATATTTCGAGATATTTCTTCTTCTTGTTGTTCTTCCTCTGCACAGCTAAGCTGGAAGTGGCATTTGCAGCTCGCAATAGTGCAGAGTTATCTGAAAGAAAGGGGCCACGGTGTTTCTGTATCTCTATTATGTTGGTGCGGCTTCGGAACTTTTAAATATCTCGATATATCTCGAAAACTACGCTTCTGATCAAAAAATATCATAGAACGTAAATTGTAGGAAACATTATTCTCTACAAAAAAGGTCTCTTAACATTTTGCCATAGCTCGGTTCGTTTCCGAGATATTTGCAGATTCATCTCAAGGGAAGGGGTCTGACGGACATATTTCGAGATATTTCTTCTTCCTGTTGTTCTTCTTCTGCACAGCTAAGCTCGAAGCGGCATTTGCAGCTCGCAATAGTGCAGAGTTATCTCAAAAAAAGAGGCCACGGTGTTTCTGTACCTCTATTATGTTGGTGCAGCTTCGGAACTTTTAAATATCTTGATATATCTCGAGAACTACGCATCTGATCAAAAAATATCATAGAACATAAAAAGTAGGAAACTTAATTCTCTACAAAAAAGGTCCCTTAACATTTTGCCATAGCTCGCTTCGTTTCCGAGATATTTGCATACTTATCTCAAGGGAAGGGGCCTGACGGACATATTTCGAGATATTTCTTCTTCTTGTTGTTCTTCTTCTGCACAGCTGAGCTGGAAGTGGCATTTGCAGGTCGCAATAGTACAGAGTTATCTCAAAGAAAGGGGCCACGGTGTTTCTGTATCTCTATTATGTTGGTGCGGCTTCGGAACTTTTAAATATCTTGATATATCTCGAGAACTACGCATCTGATCAAAAAATATCATAGAACATAAAAAGTAGGAAACTTAATTCTCTACAAAAAAGGTCTCTTAACAATTTGCCATAGCTCGCTTCGTTTCCGAGATATTTGCAGATTTATCTCAAGGGAAGGGGCCTGACGGACATATTTCGAGATATTTCTTCTTCTTGTTGTTCTTCTTCTGCACAGCTAAGCTGGAAGTGGCATTTACAGCTCGCAATAGTGCAGAGTTATCTCAAAGAAAGGGGCCACGGTGTTTCTGTATCTCTATTATGTTGGTGCGGCTTCGGAACTTTTAAATATCTCGATATATCTCGAAAACTACGCTTCTGATCAAAAAATATCATAGAACGTAAATTGTAGGAAACATTATTCTCTACAAAAAAGGTCTCTTAACATTTTGCCATAGCTCGGTTCGTTTCCGAGATATTTGCAGATTCATCTCAAGGGAAGGGGTCTGACGGACATATTTCGAGATATTTCTTCTTCTTGTTGTTCTTCTTCTGCACAGCTAAGCTCGAAGCGGCATTTGCAGCTCGCAATAGTGCAGAGTTATCTCAAAAAAAGAGGCCACGGTGTTTCTGTACCTCTATTATGTTGGTGCAGCTTCGGAACTTTTAAATATCTTGATATATCTCGAGAACTACGCATCTGATCAAAAAATATCATCGAACATAAAAAGTAGGAAACTTAATTCTCTACAAAAAAGGTCTCTTAACATTTTGCCATAGCTCGCTTCGTTTCCGAGATATTTGCATATTTATCTCAAGGGAAGGGGCCTGACGGACATATTTCGAGATATTTCTTCTTCTTGTTGTTCTTCTTCTGCACAGCTGAGCTGGAAGTGGCATTTGCAGGTCGCAATAGTACAGAGTTATCTCAAAGAAAGGGGCCACGGTGTTTCTGTATCTCTATTATGTTGGTGCGGCTTCGGAACTTTTAAATATCTTGATATATCTCGAGAACTACGCATCTGATCAAAAAATATCATAGAACATAAAAAGTAGGAAACTTAATTCTCTACAAAAAAGGTCTCTTAACAATTTGCCATAGCTCGCTTCGTTTCCGAGATATTTGCAGATTTATCTCAAGGGAAGGGGCCTGACGGACATATTTCGAGATATTTCTTCTTCTTGTTGTTCTTCTTCTGCACAGCTAAGCTGGAAGTGGCATTTACAGCTCGCAATAGTGCAGAGTTATCTCAAAGAAAGGGGCCACGGTGTTTCTGTATCTCTATTATGTTGGTGCGGCTTCGGAACTTTTAAATATCTTGATATATCTCGAGAACTACGCATCTGATCAAAAAATATCATAGAACCTGAAAAGTAGGAAACTTAATTCTCTACAAAAAAGGTCTCTATACATTTTGCCATAGCTCGCTTCGTTTCCGAGATATTTGCAGATTTATCTGAAGGGAAGGGGCCTAACGGACATATTTCGAGATATTTCTTCTTCTTGTTGTTCTTCTTCTGCATAGCTAAACTGGAAGTGGCATTTCCAGCTCGCAATAGTGCAGAGTTATCTCAAAGAAAGGGGCCACGGTGTTTCTGTATCTCTATTATGTTGGTGCGGCTTCGGAACTTTTAAATATCTTGATATATCTCGAGAACTACGCATCTGATCAAAAAATATCATAGAACATAAAAAGTAGGAAACTTAATTCTCTACAAAAAAGGTCTCTTAACATTTTGCCATAGCTCGCTTCGTTTCCGAGATATTTGCAGATTTATCTCAAGGGAAGGGGCCTGACGGACATATTTCGAGATATTTCTTCTTCTTGTTGTTCTTCTTCTGCACAGCTGAGCTGGAAGTGGCATTTGCAGGTCGCAATAGTGCAGAGTTATCTCAAAGAAAGGGGCCACGGTGTTTCTGTATCTCTATTATGTTGGTGCGGCTTCGGAACTTTTAAATATCTCGATATATCTCGAAAACTACGCTTCTGATCAAAAAATATCATAGAACATAAATTGTAGGAAACATAATTCTCTACAAAAAAGGTCTCTTAACATTTTGCCATAGCTCGCTTCGTTTCCGAGATATTTGCAGATTTATCTCAAGGGAAGGGGCCTGACGGACATATTTCGAGATATTTCTTCTTCTTGTTGTTCTTCTTCTGCACAGCTAAGCTGGAAGTGGCATTTGCGGCTCGCACTAGTGCAGAGTTATCTCAAAGAAAGGGGCCACGGTGTTTCTGTATCTCTATTATGTTGGTGCGTCTTCGGAACTTTTAAATATCTCGATATATCTCGAAAACTACGCTTCTGATCAAAAAATATCATAGAACATAAATTGTAGGAAACATAATTCTCTACAAAAAACGTATCTTAACATTTTGCCATAGCTCGCTTCGTTTCCGAGATATTTGCAGATTCAGCTCAAAGGAACGGGCCTGACGGACATATTTCGAGATACTTCTTCTTCTTGTTGTTCTTCCTCTGCACAGCTAAGCTGGAAGTGGCATTTGCAGCTCGCAATAGTGCAGAGTTATCTCAAAGAAAGGGGCCACGGTGTTTCTGTATCTCTATTATGTTGATGCGGCTTCGGAACTTTTAAATATCTTGATATATCTCGAGAACTACGCATCTGATCAAAAAATATCAGAGAACATAAAAAGTAGGAAACTTAATTCTCTACAAAAAAGGTCTCTTAACATTTTGCCATAGCTCGCTTCGTTTCCGAGATATTTGCAGATTTATCTCAAGGGAAGGGGCCTGACGGACATATTTCGAGATATTTCTTCTTCTAGTTGTTCTTCTTCTGCACAGCTAAGCTGGAAGTGGCATTTGCGGCTCGCACTAGTGCAGAGTTATCTCAAAGAAAGGGGCCACGGTGTTTCTGTATCTCTATTATGTTGGTGCGGCTTCGGAACTTTTAAATATCTCGATATATCTCGAAAACTACGCTTCTGATCAAAAAATATCATAGAACATAAATTGTAGGAAACATAATTCTCTACAAAAAACGTATCTTAACATTTTGCCATAGCTCGCTTCGTTTCCGAGATATTTGCAGATATATCTCAAGGGAAGGGGCCTAACGGACATATTTCGAGATATTTCTTCTTCTTGTTGTTCTTCTTCTGCACAGCTAAACTGGAAGTGGCATTTCCAGCTCGCAATAGTGCAGAGTTATCTCAAAGAAAGGGGCCACGGTGTTTCTGTATCTCTATTATGTTGGTGCGGCTTCGGAACTTTTAAATATCTTGATATATCTCGAGAACTACGCATCTGATCAAAAAATATCATAGAACATAAAAAGTAGGAAACTTAATTCTCTACAAAAAAGGTCTCTTAACATTTTGCCATAGCTCGCTTCGTTTCCGAGATATTTGCAGATTTATCTCAAGGGAAGGGGCCTGACGGACATATTTCGAGATATTTCTTCTTCTTGTTGTTCTTCTTCTGCACAGCTAAGCTGGAAGTGGCAGTTGCAGCTCGCACTAGTGCAGAGTTATCTCAAAGAAAGGGGCCACGGTGTTTCTGTATCTCTATTATGTTGGTGCGGCTTCGGAACTTTTAAATATCTCGATATATCTCGAAAACTACGCTTCGGATCAAAAAATATCATAGAACATAAAAAGTAGGAAACTTAATTCTCTACAAAAAAGGTCTCTTAACATTTTGCCATAGCTCGCTTCGTTTCCGAGATATTTGCAGATTTATCTCAAGGGAAGGGGCCTGACGGACATATTTCGAGATATTTCTTCTTCTTGTTGTTCTTCTTCTGCACAGCTAAGCTGGAAGTGGCATTTACAGCTCGCAATAGTGCAGAGTTATCTCAAAGAAAGGGGCCACGGTGTTTCTGTATCTCTATTATGTTGGTGTGGCTTCGGAACTTTTAAATATCTTGATATATCTCGAGAACTACGCATCTGATCAAAAAATATCATAGAACATAAATTGTAGGAAACATAATTCTCTACAAAAAAGGTCTCTTAACATTTTGCCATAGCTCGCTTCGTTTCCGAGATATTTGCAGATTTATCTCAAGGGAAGGGGCCTGACGGACATATTTCGAGATATTTCTTCTTCTTGTTGTTCTTCTTCTGCACAGCTAAGCTGGAAGTGGCATTTGCGGCTCGCACTAGTGCAGAGTTCTCTCAAAGAAAGGGGCCACGGTGTTTCTGTATCCCTATTATGTTGGTGCGGCTTCGGAACTTTTAAATATCTCGATATATCTCGAAAACTACGCTTCTGATCAAAAAATATCATAGAACATAAATTGTAGGAAACATAATTCTCTACAAAAAACGTCTCTTAACATTTTGCCATAGATCGCTTCGTTTCCGAGATATTTGCAGATTCAGCTCAAAGGAACTGGCCTGACGGACATATTTCGAGATATTTCTTCTTCTTGTTGTTCTTCCTCTGCACAGCTAAGCTGGAAGTGGCATTTGCAGCTCGCAATAGTGCAGAGTTATCTCAAAGAAAGGGGCCACGGTGTTTCTGTATCTCTATTATGTTGGAGCGGCTTCGGAACTTTTAAATATCTTGATATATCTCGAGAACTACGCATCTGATCAAAAAATATCATAGAACATAAAAAGTAGGAAACTTAATTCTCTACAAAAAAGGTCTCTTAACATTTTGCCATAGCTCGCTTCGTTTCCGAGATATTTGCAGATTTATCTCAAGGGAAGGGGCCTGACGGACATATTTCAAGATATTTCTTCTTCTTGTTGTTCTTCTTCTGCACAGCTAAACTGGAAGTGGCATTTCCAGCTCGCAATAGTGCAGAGTTATCTCAAAGAAAGGGGCCACGGTGTTTCTGTATCTCTATTATGTTGGTGCGGCTTCGGAACTTTTAAATATCTTGATATATCTCGAGAACTACGCATCTGATCAAAAAATATCATAGAACATAAAAAGTAGGAAACTTAATTCTCTACACAAAAGGTCTCTTAACATTTTGCCATAGCCCGCTTCGTTTCCGAGATATTTGCAGATTTATCTCAAGGGAAGGGGCCTGACGGACATATTTCGAGATATTTCTTCTTCTTGTTGTTCTTCTTCTGCACAGCTGAGCTGGAAGTGGCATTTGCAGGTCGCAATAGTGCAGAGTTATCTCAAAGAAAGGGGCCACGGTGTTTCTGTATCTCTATTATGTTGGTGCGGCTTCGGAACTTTTAAATATCTCGATATATCTCGAAAACTACGCTTCTGATCAAAAAATATCATATAACATAAATTGTAGGAAACATAATTCTCTACAAAAAAGGTCTCTTAACATTTTGCCATAGCTCGCTTCGTTTCCGAGATATTTGCAGATTTATCTCAAGGGAAGGGGCCTGACGGACATATTTCGAGATATTTCTTCTTCTTGTTGTTCTTCTTCTGCACAGCTAAGCTGGAAGTGGCATTTGCGGCTCGCACTAGTGCAGAGTTATCTCAAAGAAAGGGGCCACGGTGTTTCTGTATCTCTATTATGTTGGTGCGTCTTCGGAACTTTTAAATATCTCGATATATCTCGAAAACTACGCTTCTGATCAAAAAATATCATAGAACATAAATTGTAGGAAACATAATTCTCTACAAAAAACGTATCTTAACATTTTGCCATAGCTCGCTTCGTTTCCGAGATATTTGCAGATTCAGCTCAAAGGAACGGGCCTGACGGACATATTTCGAGATACTTCTTCTTCTTGTTGTTCTTCCTCTGCACAGCTAAGCTGGAAGTGGCATTTGCAGCTCGCAATAGTGCAGAGTTATCTCAAAGAAAGGGGCCACGGTGTTTCTGTATCTCTATTATGTTGGTGCGGCTTCGGAACTTTTAAATATCTTGATATATCTCGAGAACTACGCATCTGATCAAAAAATATCATAGAACATAAAAAGTAGGAAACTTAATTCTCTACAAAAAAGGTCTCTTAACATTTTGCCATAGCTCGCTTCGTTTCCGAGATATTTGCAGATATATCTCAAGGGAAGGGGCCTGACGGACATATTTCGAGATACTTCTTCTTCTTGTTGTTCTTCTTCTGCACAGCTAAGCTGGAAGTTGCATTTGCGGCTCGCACTAGTGCACAGTTATCTCAAAGAAAGGGGCCACGGTGTTTCTGTATCTCTATTATGTTGGTGCGGCTTCGGAACTTTTAAATATCTTGATATATCTCGAGAGCTACGCATCTGATCAAAAAATATCATAGAACCTGAAAAGTAGGAAACTTAATTCTCTACAAAAAAGGTCTCTTAACATTTTGCCATAGCTCGCTTCGTTTCCGAGATATTTGCAGATTCAACTCAAAGGAACTGGCCTGACGGACATATTTCGAGATATTTCTTCTTCTTGTTGTTCTTCCTCTGCACAGCTAAGCTGGAAGTGGCATTTGCAGCTCGCAATAGTGCAGAGTTATCTTAAAGAAAGGGGCCACGGTGTTTCTGTATCTCTATTATGTTGGTGCGGCTTCGGAACTTTTAAATATCTTGATATATCTCGAGAACTACGCATCTGATCAAAAAATGTCATAGAACATAAAAAGTAGAAAACTTAATTCTCTACAAAAAAGGTCTCTTAACATTTTGCCATAGCTCGCTTCGTTTCCGAGATATTTGCATATTTATCTCAAGGGAAGGGGCCTGACGGACATATTTCGAGATATTTCTTCTTCTTGTTGTTCTTCTTCTGCACAGCTAAGCTGGAAGTGGCATTTGCGGCTCGCACTAGTGCAGAGTTATCTCAAAGAAAGGGGCCACGGTGTTTCTGTATCTCTATTATGTTGGTGCGGCTTCGGAACTTTTAAATATCTCGATATATCTCGAAAACTACGCTTCTGATCAAAAAATATCATAGAACATAAAAAGTAGGAAACTTAATTCTCTACAAAAAAGGTCTCTTAACATTTTGCCATAGCTCGCTTTGTTTCCGAGATATTTGCAGATTTATCTCAAGGGAAGGGGCCTAACGGACATATTTCGAGATATTTCTTCTTCTTGTTGTTCTTCTTCTGCACAGCTAAACTGGAAGTGGCATTTCCAGCTCGCAATAGTGCAGAGTTATCCCAAAGAAAGGGGCCACGGTGTTTCTGTATCTCTATTATGTTGGTGCGGCTTCGGAACTTTTAAATATCTTGATATATCTCGAGAACTACGCATCTGATCAAAAAATATCATACTACATAAAAAGTAGGAAACTTAATTCTCTACAAGAAAGGTCTCTAAACATTTTGCCATAGCTCGCTTCGTTTCCGAGATATTTGCAGATTTATCTCAAGGGAAGGGGCCTAACGGACATATTTCGAGATATTTCTTCTTCTTGTTGTTGTTCTTCTGCACAGCTGAGCTGGAAGTGGCATTTGCAGGTCGCAATAGTGCAGAGTTATCTCAAAGAAAGGGGCCACGGTGTTTCTGTATCTCTATTATGTTGGTGCGGCTTCGGAACTTTTAAATATCTCGATACATCTCGAAAACTACGCTTCTGATCAAAAAATATCATAGAACGTAAATTATAGGAAACATTATTCTCTACAAAAAAGGTCTCTTAACATTTTGCCATAGCTCGCTTCGTTTCCGAGATATTTGCAGATTCATCTCAAGGGAAGGGGTCTGACGGACATATTTCGAGATATTTCTTCTTCTTGTTGTTCTTCTTCTGCACAGCTAAGCTCGAAGCGGCATTTGCAGCTCGCAATAGTGCAGAGTTATCTCAATGAAAGGGGCCACGGTGTTTCTGTATCTCTATTATGTTGGTGCGGCTTCGGAACTTTTAAATATCTTGATATATCTCGAGAACTACGCATCTGATCAAAAAATATCATAGAACATAAAAAGTAGGAAACTTAATTCTCTACAAAAAAGGTCTCTTAACATTTTGCCATACCTCGCTTCGTTTCCGAGATATTTGCATATTTATCTCAAGGGAAGGGGCCTGACGGACATATTTCGAGATATTTCTTCTTCTTGTTGTTCTTCTTCTGCACAGCTAAGCTGGAAGTGGCATTTGCGGCTCTCACTAGTGCAGAGTTATCTCAAAGAAAGGGGCCACGGTGTTTCTGTATCTCTATTATGTTGGTGCGGCTTCGGAACTTTTAAATATCTCGATATATCTCGAAAACTACGCTTCTGATCAAAAAATATCATTGAACATAAATTGTAGGAAACATAATTCTCTACAAAAAAGGTCTCTTAACATTTTGCCATAGCTCGCTTCGTTTCCGAGATATTTGCAGATATATCTCAAGGGAAGGGGCCTGACGGACATATTTCGAGATATTTCTTCTTCTTGTTGTTCTTCTTCTGCACAGCTAAGCTGGAAGTGGCATTTACAGCTCGCAATAGTGCAGAGTTATCTCAAAGAAAGGGGCCACGGTGTTTCTGTATCTCTATTATGTTGGTGTGGCTTCGGAACTTTTAAATATCTTGATATATCTCGAGAACTACGCATCTGATCAAAAAATATCATAGAACATAAATTGTAGGAAACATAATTCTCTACAAAAAAGGTCTCTTAACATTTTGCCATAGATCGCTTCGTTTCCGAGATATTTGCAGATTCAGCTCAAAGGAACTGGCCTGACGGACATATTTCGAGATATTTCTTCTTCTTGTTGTTCTTCCTCTGCACTGCTAAGCTGGAAGTGGCATTTGCAGCTCGCAATAGTGCAGAGTTATCTCAAAGAAAGGGGCCACGGTGTTTCTGTATCTCTATTATGTTGGTGCGGCTTCGGAACTTTTAAATATCTTGATATATCTCGAGAACTTCGCATCTGATCAAAAAATATCATAGAACATAAAAAGTAGGAAACTTAATTCTCTACAAAAAAGGACTCTTAACATTTTGCCATAGCTCGCTTCGTTTCCGAGACATTTGCAGATTTATCTCAAGGGAAGGGGCCTGACGGACATATTTCGAGATATTTCTTCTTCTTGTTGCTCTTCTTCTGCACAGCTAAGCTGGAAGTGGCATCTGCGGCTCGCACTAGTGCAGAGTTATCTCAAAGAAATGAGCCGCGGTGTTTCTGTATCTCTATTATGTTGGTGCGGCTTCGGAACTTTTAAATATCTTGATATATCTCGAGAACTACGCATCTGATCAAAAAATATCATACTACATAAAAAGTAGGAAACTTAATTCTCTACAAGAAAGGTCTCTAAACATTTTGCCATAGCTCGCTTCGTTTCCGAGATATTTGCAGATTTATCTCAAGGGAAGGGGCCTAACGGACATATTTCGAGATATTTCTTCTTCTTGTTGTTCTTCTTCTGCACAGCTGAGCTGGAAGTGGCATTTGCAGGTCGCAATAGTGCAGAGTTATCTCAAAGAAAGGGGCCACGGTGTTTCTGTATCTCTATTATGTTGGTGCAGCTTCGGAACTTTTAATATCTTGATATATCTCGAGAACTACGCATCTGATCAAAAAATATCATCGAACATAAAAAGTAGGAAACTTAATTCTCTACAAAAAAGGTCTCTGAACATTTTGCCATAGCTCGCTTCGTTTCCGAGATATTTGCAGATTTATCTCAAGGGAAGTGGCCTGACGGACATATTTCGAGATATTTCTTCTTCTTGTTGTTCTTGTTCTGCACAGCTAAGCTGGAAGTGGCATTTGCAGCTCGCAATAGTGCAGAGTTATCCCAAAGAAAGGGGCCACGGTGTTTCTGTATCTCTATTATGTTGGTGCGGCTTCGGAACTTTTAAATATCTTGATATATCTCGAGAACTACGCATCTGATCAAAAAATATCATACTACATAAAAAGTAGGAAACTTAATTCTCTACAAGAAAGGTCTCTAAACATTTTGCCATAGCTCGCTTCGTTTCCGAGATATTTGCAGATTTATCTCAAGGGAAGGGGCCTGACGGACATATTTCGAGATATTTCTTCTTCTTGTTGTTCTTCTTCTGCACAGCTAAGCTGGAAGTGGCATTTGCAGCTCGCAATAGTGCAGAGTTATCTCAAAGAGAGGGGCCACGGTGTTTCTGTATCTCTATTATGTTGGTGCGGCTTCGGAACTTTTAAATATCTTGATATATCTCGAGAACTACGCATCTGATCAAAAAATATCATAGAAGATAAAAAGTAGGAAACTTAATTCTCTACAAAAAAGGTCTCTTAACATTTTGCCATAGCTCGCTTCGTTTCCGAGATATTTGCATATTTATCTCAAGGGAAGGGGCCTGACGGACATATTTCGAGATATTTCTTCTTCTTGTTGTTCTTCTTCTGCACAGCTAAGCTGGAAGTGGCATTTGCGGCTCGCACTAGTGCAGAGTTATCTCAAAGAAAGGGGCCACGGTGTTTCTGTATCTCTATTATGTTGGTGCGGCTTCGGAACTTTTAAATATCTTGATATATCTCGAGAACTACGCATCTGATCAAAAAATATCATACTACATAAAAAGTAGGAAACTTAATTCTCTACAAGAAAGGTCTCTAAACATTTTGCCATAGCTCGCTTCGTTTCCGAGATATTTGCAGATTTATCTCAAGGGAAGGGGCCTAACGGACATATTTCGAGATATTTCTTCTTCTTGTTGTTCTTCTTCTGCACAGCTGAGCTGGAAGTGGCATTTGCAGGTCGCAATAGTGCAGAGTTATCTCAAAGAAAGGGGCCACGGTGTTTCTGTATCTCTATTATGTTGGTGCGGCTTCGGAACTTTTAAATATCTCGATACATCTCGAAAACTACGCTTCTGATCAAAAAATATCATAGAACGTAAATTGTAGGAAACATTATTCTCTACAAAAAAGGTCTCTTAACATTTTGCCATAGCTCGCTTCGTTTCCGAGATATTTGCAGATTCATCTCAAGGGAAGGGGTCTGACGGACATATTTCGAGATATTTCTTCTTCTTGTTGTTCTTCTTCTGCACAGCTAAGCTCGAAGCGGCATTTGCAGCTCGCAATAGTGCAGAGTTATCTCAATGAAAGGGGCCACGGTGTTTCTGTATCTCTATTATGTTGGTGCGGCTTCGGAACTTTTAAATATCTTGATATATCTCGAGAACTACGCATCTGATCAAAAAATATCATAGAACATAGAAAGTAGGAAACTTAATTCTCTACAAAAAAGGTCTCTTAACATTTTGCCATAGCTCGCTTCGTTTCCGAGATATTTATATATTAATCTCAAGGGAAGGGGCCTGACGGACATATTTCGAGATATTTCTTCTTCTTGTTGTTCTTCTTCTGCACAGCTAAGCTGGAAGTGGCATTTGCGGCTCTCACTAGTGCAGAGTTATCTCAAAGAAAGGGGCCACGGTGTTTCTGTATCTCTATTATGTTGGTGCGGCTTCGGAACTTTTAAATATCTCGATATATCTCGAAAACTATGCTTCTGATCAAAAAATATCATAGAACATAAATTGTAGGAAACATAATTCTCTACAAAAAAGGTCTCTTAACATTTTGCCATACCTCGCTTCGTTTCCGAGATATTTGCAGATTTATCTCAAGGGAAGGGGCCTGACGGACATATTTCGAGATATTTCTTCTTCTTGTTGTTCTTCTTCTGCACAGCTAAGCTGGAAGTGGCATTTGCAGCTCGCAATAGTGCAGAGATATCTCAAAGAAAGGGGCCACGGTGTTTCTGTATCTCTATTATGTTGGTGCGGCTTCGGAACTTTTAAATATCTTGATATATCTCGAGAACTACGCATCTGATCCAAAAATATCATAGAACATAAATAGTAGGAAACTTAATTCTCTACAAAAAAGGTCTCTCAACATTTTGCCATAGCTCGCTTCGTTTCCGAGATATTTGCAGATTTATCTCAAGGGAAGGGGCCTAACGGACATATTTCCAGATATTTCTTCTTCTTGTTGTTCTTCTTCTGCACAGCTAAGCTGGAAGTGGCATTTGCGGCTCGCACTAGTGCAGAGTTATCTCAAAGAAAGGGGCCACGGTGTTTCTGTATCTCTATTATGTTGGTGCGGCTTCGGAACTTTTAAATATCTTGATATATCTCGAGAACTACGCATCTGATCAAAAAATATCATAGAACATAAATTGTAGGAAACATAATTCTCTACAAAAAAGGTCTCTTAACATTTTGCCATAGATCGCTTCGTTTCCGAGATATTTGCAGATTCAGCTCAAAGGAACTGGCCTGACGGACATATTTCGAGATATTTCTTCTTCTTGTTGTTCTTCCTCTGCACTGCTAAGCTGGAAGTGGCATTTGCAGCTCGCAATAGTGCAGAGTTATCTCAAAGAAAGGGGCCACGGTGTTTCTGTATCTCTATTATGTTGGTGCGGCTTCGGAACTTTTAAATATCTTGATATATCTCGAGAACTTCGCATCTGATCAAAAAATATCATAGAACATAAAAAGTAGGAAACTTAATTCTCTACAAAAAAGGACTCTTAACATTTTGCCATAGCTCGCTTCGTTTCCGAGACATTTGCAGATTTATCTCAAGGGAAGGGGCCTGACGGACATATTTCGAGATATTTCTTCTTCTTGTTGCTCTTCTTCTGCACAGCTAAGCTGGAAGTGGCATCTGCGGCTCGCACTAGTGCAGAGTTATCTCAAAGAAATGAGCCGCGGTGTTTCTGTATCTCTATTATGTTGGTGCGGCTTCGGAACTTTTAAATATCTTGATATATCTCGAGAACTACGCATCTGATCAAAAAATATCATACTACATAAAAAGTAGGAAACTTAATTCTCTACAAGAAAGGTCTCTAAACATTTTGCCATAGCTCGCTTCGTTTCCGAGATATTTGCAGATTTATCTCAAGGGAAGGGGCCTAACGGACATATTTCGAGATATTTCTTCTTCTTGTTGTTCTTCTTCTGCACAGCTGAGCTGGAAGTGGCATTTGCAGGTCGCAATAGTGCAGAGTTATCTCAAAGAAAGGGGCCACGGTGTTTCTGTATCTCTATTATGTTGGTGCAGCTTCGGAACTTTTAATATCTTGATATATCTCGAGAACTACGCATCTGATCAAAAAATATCATCGAACATAAAAAGTAGGAAACTTAATTCTCTACAAAAAAGGTCTCTGAACATTTTGCCATAGCTCGCTTCGTTTCCGAGATATTTGCAGATTTATCTCAAGGGAAGTGGCCTGACGGACATATTTCGAGATATTTCTTCTTCTTGTTGTTCTTGTTCTGCACAGCTAAGCTGGAAGTGGCATTTGCAGCTCGCAATAGTGCAGAGTTATCCCAAAGAAAGGGGCCACGGTGTTTCTGTATCTCTATTATGTTGGTGCGGCTTCGGAACTTTTAAATATCTTGATATATCTCGAGAACTACGCATCTGATCAAAAAATATCATACTACATAAAAAGTAGGAAACTTAATTCTCTACAAGAAAGGTCTCTAAACATTTTGCCATAGCTCGCTTCGTTTCCGAGATATTTGCAGATTTATCTCAAGGGAAGGGGCCTGACGGACATATTTCGAGATATTTCTTCTTCTTGTTGTTCTTCTTCTGCACAGCTAAGCTGGAAGTGGCATTTGCAGCTCGCAATAGTGCAGAGTTATCTCAAAGAGAGGGGCCACGGTGTTTCTGTATCTCTATTATGTTGGTGCGGCTTCGGAACTTTTAAATATCTTGATATATCTCGAGAACTACGCATCTGATCAAAAAATATCATAGAAGATAAAAAGTAGGAAACTTAATTCTCTACAAAAAAGGTCTCTTAACATTTTGCCATAGCTCGCTTCGTTTCCGAGATATTTGCATATTTATCTCAAGGGAAGGGGCCTGACGGACATATTTCGAGATATTTCTTCTTCTTGTTGTTCTTCTTCTGCACAGCTAAGCTGGAAGTGGCATTTGCGGCTCGCACTAGTGCAGAGTTATCTCAAAGAAAGGGGCCACGGTGTTTCTGTATCTCTATTATGTTGGTGCGGCTTCGGAACTTTTAAATATCTTGATATATCTCGAGAACTACGCATCTGATCAAAAAATATCATACTACATAAAAAGTAGGAAACTTAATTCTCTACAAGAAAGGTCTCTAAACATTTTGCCATAGCTCGCTTCGTTTCCGAGATATTTGCAGATTTATCTCAAGGGAAGGGGCCTAACGGACATATTTCGAGATATTTCTTCTTCTTGTTGTTCTTCTTCTGCACAGCTGAGCTGGAAGTGGCATTTGCAGGTCGCAATAGTGCAGAGTTATCTCAAAGAAAGGGGCCACGGTGTTTCTGTATCTCTATTATGTTGGTGCGGCTTCGGAACTTTTAAATATCTCGATACATCTCGAAAACTACGCTTCTGATCAAAAAATATCATAGAACGTAAATTGTAGGAAACATTATTCTCTACAAAAAAGGTCTCTTAACATTTTGCCATAGCTCGCTTCGTTTCCGAGATATTTGCAGATTCATCTCAAGGGAAGGGGTCTGACGGACATATTTCGAGATATTTCTTCTTCTTGTTGTTCTTCTTCTGCACAGCTAAGCTCGAAGCGGCATTTGCAGCTCGCAATAGTGCAGAGTTATCTCAATGAAAGGGGCCACGGTGTTTCTGTATCTCTATTATGTTGGTGCGGCTTCGGAACTTTTAAATATCTTGATATATCTCGAGAACTACGCATCTGATCAAAAAATATCATAGAACATAGAAAGTAGGAAACTTAATTCTCTACAAAAAAGGTCTCTTAACATTTTGCCATAGCTCGCTTCGTTTCCGAGATATTTATATATTAATCTCAAGGGAAGGGGCCTGACGGACATATTTCGAGATATTTCTTCTTCTTGTTGTTCTTCTTCTGCACAGCTAAGCTGGAAGTGGCATTTGCGGCTCTCACTAGTGCAGAGTTATCTCAAAGAAAGGGGCCACGGTGTTTCTGTATCTCTATTATGTTGGTGCGGCTTCGGAACTTTTAAATATCTCGATATATCTCGAAAACTACGCTTCTGATCAAAAAATATCATTGAACATAAATTGTAGGAAACATAATTCTCTACAAAAAAGGTCTCTTAACATTTTGCCATAGCTCGCTTCGTTTCCGAGATATTTGCAGATATATCTCAAGGGAAGGGGCCTGACGGACATATTTCGAGATATTTCTTCTTCTTGTTGTTCTTCTTCTGCACAGCTAAGCTGGAAGTGGCATTTACAGCTCGCAATAGTGCAGAGTTATCTCAAAGAAAGGGGCCACGGTGTTTCTGTATCTCTATTATGTTGGTGTGGCTTCGGAACTTTTAAATATCTTGATATATCTCGAGAACTACGCATCTGATCCAAAAATATCATAGAACATAAATTGTAGGAAACTTAATTCTCTACAAAAAAGGACTCTTAACATTTTGCCATAGCTCGCTTCGTTTCCGAGACATTTGCAGATTTATCTCAAGGGAAGGGGCCTGACGGACATATTTCGAGATATTTCTTCTTCTTGTTGTTCTTCTTCTGCACAGCTAAGCTGGAAGTTGCATTTGCGGCTCGCACTAGTGCACAGTTATCTCAAAGAAAGGGGCCACGGTGTTTCTGTATCTCTATTATGTTGGTGCGTCTTCGGAACTTTTAAATATCTCGATATATCTCGAAAACTACGCTTCTGATCAAAAAATATCATAGAACATAAATTGTAGGAAACATAATTCTCTACAAAAAAGGTCTCTTAACATTTTGCGATAGCTCGCTTCGTTTCCGAGATATTTGCAGATTTATCTCAAGGGAAGGGGCCTGACGGACATATTTCGAGATATTTCTTCTTCTTGTTGTTCTTCTTCTGCACAGCTAAGCTGGAAGTGGCATTTGCAGCTCGCAATAGTGCAGAGTTATCTCAAAGAAAGAGGCCACGGTGTTTCTGTACCTCTATTATGTTGGTGCAGCTTCGGAACTTTTAAATATCTTGATATATCTCGAGAACTACGCTTCTGATCAAAAAATATCATAGAACATAAATTGTAGGAAACATAATTCTCTACAAAAAAGGTCTCTTAACATTTTGCCATAGCTCGCTTGGTTTCCGAGATATTTGCAGATTTATCTCAAGGGAAGGGGCCTGACGGACATATTTCGAGATATTTCTTCTTCTTGTTGTTCTTCTTCTGCACAGCTAAGCTGGAAGTGGCATTTGCAGCTCGCAATAGTGCATAGCTATCTGAAAGAAAGGGGCCACGGTGTTTCTGTATCTCTATTATGTTGGTGCGGCTTCGGAACTTTTAAATATCTTGATATATCTCGAGAACTACGCATCTGATCAGAAAATAGCATAGAAGATAAAAAGTAGGAAACTTAATTCTCTACAAAAAAGGTTTCTTAACATTTTGCCATAGCTCGCTTCGTTTCCGAGATATTTGCAGATTTATCTCAAGGTAAGGGGCCTGATGGACATATTTCGAGATATTTCTTCTTCTTGTTGTTCTTCTTCTGCACAGCTAAGCTGAAAGTGGCATTTGCAGCTCGCAATAGTGCAGAGTTATCTCAAAGAACGGGGCCACGGTGTTTCTGTATCCCTATTATGTTGGTGCGGCTTCGGAGCTTTTAAATATCTTGATATATCTCGAGCACTACGCTTCTGATCAAAAAATATCATAGAACATAAATTATAGGAAACATAATTCTCTACAAAAAACGTCTCTTAACATTTTGCCATAGCTCGCTTGGTTTCCGAGATATTTGCAGATTCAGCTCAAAGGAACTGGCCTGACGGACATATTTCGAGATATTTCTTCTTCTTGTTGTTCTTCCTCTGCACAGCTAAGCTGGAAGTGGCATTTGCAGCTCGCAATAGTGCAGAGTTATCTCAACGAAAGGGGCCACGGTGTTTCTGTATCTCTATTATGTTGGTGCGGCTTCGGAACTTTTAAATATCTCGATATATCTCGAAAACTATGCTTCTGATCAAAAAATATCATAGAACATAAATTGTAGGAAACATAATTCTCTACAAAAAAGGTCTCTTAACATTTTGCCATACCTCGCTTCGTTTCCGAGATATTTGCAGATATATCTCAAGGGAAGGGGCCTGACGGACATATTTCGAGATATTTCTTCTTCTTGTTGTTCTTCTTCTGCGCAGCTAAGCTGGAAGTGGCATTTGCAGCTCGCAATAGTGCAGAGATATCTCAAAGAAAGGGGCCACGGTGTTTCTGTATCTCTATTATGTTGGTGCGGCTTCGGAACTTTTAAATATCTTGATATATCTCGAGAACTACGCGTCTGATCAAAAAATATCATAGAACATACAAAGTAGGAAACTTAATTCTCTACAAAAAAGGTCTCTTAACATTTTGCCATAGCTCGCTTCGTTTCCGAGATATTTGCAGATTTATCTCAAGGGAAGGGGCCTGACGGACATATTTCGAGATATTTCTTCTTCTTGTTGTTCTTCTTCTGCACAGCTAAGCTGGAAGTGGCATTTGCGGCTCGCACTAGTGCAGAGTTATCTCAACGAAAGGGGCCACGGTGTTTCTGTATCTCTATTATGTTGGTGCGGCTTCGGAACTTTTAAATATCTCGATATATCTCGAAAACTATGCTTCTGATCAAAAAATATCATAGAACATAAATTGTAGGAAACATAATTCTCTACAAAAAAGGTCTCTTAACATTTTGCCATACCTCGCTTCGTTTCCGAGATATTTGCAGATTTATCTCAAGGGAAGGGGCCTGACGGACATATTTCGAGATATTTCTTCTTCTTGTTGTTCTTCTTCTGCACAGCTAAGCTGGAAGTGGCATTTGCAGCTCGCAATAGTGCAGAGATATCTCAAAGAAAGGGGCCACGGTGTTTCTGTATCTCTATTATGTTGGTGCGGCTTCGGAACTTTTAAATATCTTGATATATCTCGAGAACTACGCATCTGATCCAAAAATATCATAGAACATAAATAGTAGGAAACTTAATTCTCTACAAAAAAGGTCTCTCAACATTTTGCCATAGCTCGCTTCGTTTCCGAGATATTTGCAGATTTATCTCAAGGGAAGGGGCCTAACGGACATATTTCCAGATATTTCTTCTTCTTGTTGTTCTTCTTCTGCACAGCTAAGCTGGAAGTGGCATTTGCGGCTCGCACTAGTGCAGAGTTATCTCAAAGAAAGGGGCCACGGTGTTTCTGTATCTCTATTATGTTGGTGCGGCTTCGGAACTTTTAAATATCTTGATATATCTCGAGAACTACGCATCTGATCAAAAAATATCATAGAACATAAATTGTAGGAAACATAATTGTCTACAAAAAAGGTCTCTTAACATTTTGCCATAGCTCGCTTCGTTTCCGAGATACTTGCCGATTTATCTCAAGGGAAGGGGCCTGACGGACGTATTTCGAGATATTTCCTCTTCTTGTTGTTCTTCTTCTGCACAGCTAAGCTGGAAGTGGCATTTGCAGCTCGCAATTGTGCAGAGTTATCTCAAAGAGAGGGGCTACGGTGTTTCTGTATCTCTATTATGTTGGTGCGGCTTCGGAACTTTTAAATATCTTGATATATCTCGAGAACTACGAATCTGATCAGAAAATATCATAGAAGATAAAAAGTAGGAAACTTAATTCTCTACAAAAAAGGTCTCTTAACATTTTGCCATAGCTCGCTTCGTTTCCGAGATATTTGCAGATATATCTCAAGGGAAGGGGCCTGACGGACATATTTCGAGATATTTCTTCTTCTTGTTGTTCTTCTTCTGCACAGCTAAGCTGGAAGTGGCATTTACAGCTCGCAATAGTGCAGAGTTATCTCAAAGAAAGGGGCCACGGTGTTTCTGTATCTCTATTATGTTGGTGCGGCTTCGGAACTTTTAAATATCTTGATATATCTCGAGAACTACGCGTCTGATCAAAAAATATCATAGAAGATAAAAAGTAGGGAACTTAATTCTCTACAAAAAAGGTCTCTTAACATTTTCCCATACCTGGCATCGGTTCCGAGATATTTGCAGATTTATCTCAAGGGAAGGGGCCTGACGGACATATTTCGAGATATTTCTTCTTCTTGTTGTTCTTCTTCTGCACAGCTAAGCTGGAAGTGGCATTTGCAGCTCGCAATAGTGCATAGTTATCTGAAAGAAAGGGGCCACGGTGTTTCTGTATCTCCATTATGTTGGAGCGGCTTCGGAACTTTTAAATATCTCGATATATCTCGAAAACTACGCTTCTGAACAAAAAATATCATAGAACATAAATTGTAGGAAACATAATTCTCTACAAAAAAGGTCTCTTAACATTTTGCCATAGCTAGCTTCTTTTCCGAGATATTTGCAGATATATCTCAAGGGAAGGGGCCTGACGGACATATTTCGAGATATTTCTTCTTCTTGTTGTTCTTCTTCTGCACAGCTTAACTGGAAGTGGCATTTACAGCTCGCAATAGTGCAGAGTTATCTCAAAGAAAGGGGCCACGGTGTTTCTGTACCTCTATTATGTTGGTGCAGCTTCGGAACTTTTAAATATCTTGATATATCTCGAGAACTACTCATCTGATCAAAAAATATCATAGAACATAAAAAGTAGGAAACCTAATTCTCTACAAAAAAGGTCTCTTAACATTTTGCCATAGCTCTCTTCGTTTCCGAGATATTTGCAGATTTATCTCAAGGGAAGGGGCCTGACGGACATATTTCGAGATATTTCTTCTTCTTGTTGTTCTTCTTCTGCACAGCTAAGCTGAAAGTGGCATTTGCAGCTCGCAATAGTGCAGAGTTATCTCAAAGAAAGGGGCCACGGTGTTTCTGTATCTCTATTCTGTTGGTGCGGCTTCGGAACTTTTAAATATCTTGATATATCTGGAGAACTACGCATCTGATCAAAAAATATCATAGAACATAAAAAGTAGGAAACTTAATTCTCTACAAAAAAGGTCGCTTAACATTTTGCCATAGCTCGCTTCGTTTCCGAGATATTTGCATATTTATCTCAAGGGAAGGGGCCTGACGGACATATTTCGAGATATTTCTTCTTCTTGTTGTTCTTCTTCTGCACAGCTAAGCTGGAAGTGGCATTTGCGGCTCGCACTAGTGCAGAGTTGTCTCAAAGAACGGGGCCACGGTGTTTCTGTATCCCTATTATGTTGTTGCGGCTTCGGAACTTTTAAATATCTTGATATATCTCGAGAACTACGCTTCTGATCAAAAAATATCATAGAACATAAATTGTAGGAAACATAATTCTCTACAAAAAACGTCTCTTAACATTTTGCCATAGCTCGCTTCGTTTCCGAGATATTTGCAGATTCAGCTCAAAGGAACTGGCCTGACGGACATATTTCGAGATATTTCTTCTTCATGTTGTTCTTCCTCTGCACAGCTAAGCTGGAAGTGGCATTTGCAGCTCGCAATAGTGCAGAGTTATCTCAAAGAAAGGGGCCACGGTGTTTCTGTATCTCTATTATGTTGGTGCGGCTTCGGAACTTTTAAATATCTTGATATATCTCGAGAACTACGCATCTGATCAAAAAATATCATAGAACATAAAAAGTAGGAAACCTAATTCTCTACAAGAAAGGTCTCTTAACATTTTGCCATAGCTCTCTTCGTTTCCGAGATATTTGCAGATTTATCTCAAGGGAAGGGGCCTGACGGACATATTTCGAGATATTTCTTCTTCTTGTTGTTCTTCTTCTGCACAGCTAAGCTGGAAGTGGCATTTGCGGCTCGCACTAGTGCAGAGTTATCTCAACGAAAGGGGCCACGGTGTTTCTGTATCTCTATTATGTTGGTGCGGCCTCGGAACTTTTAAATATCTCGATATATCTCGAAAACTACGCTTCTGATCAAAAAATATCATAGAACATAAATTGTAGGAAACATAATTCTCCACAAAAAAGGTCTCTTCACATTTTGCCATAGCTCGCTTCGTTTCCGAGATATTTGCAGATATATCTCAAGGGAAGGGGCCTGACGGACATATTTCGAGATATTTCTTCTTCTTGTTGTTCTTCTTCTGCACAGCTAAGCTGGAAGTGGCATTTACAGCTCGCAATAGTGCAGAGTTATCTCAAAGAAAGGGGCCACGGTGTTTCTGTATCTCTATTATGTTGGTGCGGCTTCGGAACTTTTAAATATCTTGATATATCTCGAGAACTACGCATCTGATCAAAAAATATCATAGAAGATAAAAAGTAGGGAACTTAATTCTCTACAAAAAAGGTCTCTTAACATTTTCCCATACCTGGCATCGGTTCCGAGATATTTGCAGATTTATCTCAAGGGAAGGGGCCTGACGGACATATTTCGAGATATTTCTTCTTCTTGTTGTTCTTCTTCTGCACAGCTAAGCTGAAAGTGGCATTTGCAGCTCGCAATAGTGCAGAGTTATCTCAAAGAAAGGGGCCACGGTGTTTCTGTATCTCTATTATGTTGGTGCGGCTTCGGAACTTTTAAATATCTTGATATATCTCGAGAACTACGCATCTGATCAGAAAATATCATAGAAGATAAAAAGTAGGAAACTTAATTCTCTACAAAAAAGGTTTCTTAACATTTTGCCATAGCTCGCTTCGTTTCCGAGATATTTGCAGATTTATCTCAAGGTAAGGGGCCTGACGGACATATTTCGAGATATTTCTTCTTCTTGTTGTTCTTCTTCTGCACAGCTAAGCTGGAAGTGGCATTTGCAGCTCGCAATAGTGCATAGTTATCTCAAAGAAAGGGGCCACGGTGTTTCTGTATCTCTATTATGTTGGTGCGGCTTCGGAACTTTTAAATATCTTGGTATATCTCGAGAACTACGCATCTGATCAAAAAATATCATAGAACATAAATTGTAGGAAAGATAATTCTCTACAAAAAAGGTCTCTTAACATTTTGCCATAGCTCGCTTCGTTTCCGAGATATTTGCAGATATATCTCAAGGGAAGGGGCCTGACGGACATATTTCGAGATATTTCTTCTTCTTGTTGTTCTTCTTCTGCGCAGCTAAGCTGGAAGTGGCATTTGCAGCTCGCAATAGTGCAGAGATATCTCAAAGAAAGGGGCCACGGTGTTTCTGTATCTCTATTATGTTGGTGCGGCTTCGGAACTTTTAAATATCTTGATATATCTCGAGAACTACGCGTCTGATCAAAAAATATCATAGAACATACAAAGTAGGAAACTTAATTCTCTACAAAAAAGGTCTCTTAACATTTTGCCATAGCTCGCTTCGTTTCCGAGATATTTGCAGATTTATCTCAAGGGAAGGGGCCTGACGGACATATTTCGAGATATTTCTTCTTCTTGTTGTTCTTCTTCTGCACAGCTAAGCTGGAAGTGGCATTTGCGGCTCGCACTAGTGCAGAGTTATCTCAACGAAAGGGGCCACGGTGTTTCTGTATCTCTATTATGTTGGTGCGGCTTCGGAACTTTTAAATATCTCGATATATCTCGAAAACTATGCTTCTGATCAAAAAATATCATAGAACATAAATTGTAGGAAACATAATTCTCTACAAAAAAGGTCTCTTAACATTTTGCCATACCTCGCTTCGTTTCCGAGATATTTGCAGATTTATCTCAAGGGAAGGGGCCTGACGGACATATTTCGAGATATTTCTTCTTCTTGTTGTTCTTCTTCTGCACAGCTAAGCTGGAAGTGGCATTTGCAGCTCGCAATAGTGCAGAGATATCTCAAAGAAAGGGGCCACGGTGTTTCTGTATCTCTATTATGTTGGTGCGGCTTCGGAACTTTTAAATATCTTGATATATCTCGAGAACTACGCATCTGATCCAAAAATATCATAGAACATAAATAGTAGGAAACTTAATTCTCTACAAAAAAGGTCTCTCAACATTTTGCCATAGCTCGCTTCGTTTCCGAGATATTTGCAGATTTATCTCAAGGGAAGGGGCCTAACGGACATATTTCCAGATATTTCTTCTTCTTGTTGTTCTTCTTCTGCACAGCTAAGCTGGAAGTGGCATTTGCGGCTCGCACTAGTGCAGAGTTATCTCAAAGAAAGGGGCCACGGTGTTTCTGTATCTCTATTATGTTGGTGCGGCTTCGGAACTTTTAAATATCTTGATATATCTCGAGAACTACGCATCTGATCAAAAAATATCATAGAACATAAATTGTAGGAAACATAATTGTCTACAAAAAAGGTCTCTTAACATTTTGCCATAGCTCGCTTCGTTTCCGAGATACTTGCCGATTTATCTCAAGGGAAGGGGCCTGACGGACGTATTTCGAGATATTTCCTCTTCTTGTTGTTCTTCTTCTGCACAGCTAAGCTGGAAGTGGCATTTGCAGCTCGCAATTGTGCAGAGTTATCTCAAAGAGAGGGGCTACGGTGTTTCTGTATCTCTATTATGTTGGTGCGGCTTCGGAACTTTTAAATATCTTGATATATCTCGAGAACTACGAATCTGATCAGAAAATATCATAGAAGATAAAAAGTAGGAAACTTAATTCTCTACAAAAAAGGTCTCTTAACATTTTGCCATAGCTCGCTTCGTTTCCGAGATATTTGCAGATATATCTCAAGGGAAGGGGCCTGACGGACATATTTCGAGATATTTCTTCTTCTTGTTGTTCTTCTTCTGCACAGCTAAGCTGGAAGTGGCATTTACAGCTCGCAATAGTGCAGAGTTATCTCAAAGAAAGGGGCCACGGTGTTTCTGTATCTCTATTATGTTGGTGCGGCTTCGGAACTTTTAAATATCTTGATATATCTCGAGAACTACGCGTCTGATCAAAAAATATCATAGAAGATAAAAAGTAGGGAACTTAATTCTCTACAAAAAAGGTCTCTTAACATTTTCCCATACCTGGCATCGGTTCCGAGATATTTGCAGATTTATCTCAAGGGAAGGGGCCTGACGGACATATTTCGAGATATTTCTTCTTCTTGTTGTTCTTCTTCTGCACAGCTAAGCTGGAAGTGGCATTTGCAGCTCGCAATAGTGCATAGTTATCTGAAAGAAAGGGGCCACGGTGTTTCTGTATCTCCATTATGTTGGAGCGGCTTCGGAACTTTTAAATATCTCGATATATCTCGAAAACTACGCTTCTGAACAAAAAATATCATAGAACATAAATTGTAGGAAACATAATTCTCTACAAAAAAGGTCTCTTAACATTTTGCCATAGCTAGCTTCTTTTCCGAGATATTTGCAGATATATCTCAAGGGAAGGGGCCTGACGGACATATTTCGAGATATTTCTTCTTCTTGTTGTTCTTCTTCTGCACAGCTTAACTGGAAGTGGCATTTACAGCTCGCAATAGTGCAGAGTTATCTCAAAGAAAGGGGCCACGGTGTTTCTGTACCTCTATTATGTTGGTGCAGCTTCGGAACTTTTAAATATCTTGATATATCTCGAGAACTACTCATCTGATCAAAAAATATCATAGAACATAAAAAGTAGGAAACCTAATTCTCTACAAAAAAGGTCTCTTAACATTTTGCCATAGCTCTCTTCGTTTCCGAGATATTTGCAGATTTATCTCAAGGGAAGGGGCCTGACGGACATATTTCGAGATATTTCTTCTTCTTGTTGTTCTTCTTCTGCACAGCTAAGCTGAAAGTGGCATTTGCAGCTCGCAATAGTGCAGAGTTATCTCAAAGAAAGGGGCCACGGTGTTTCTGTATCTCTATTCTGTTGGTGCGGCTTCGGAACTTTTAAATATCTTGATATATCTGGAGAACTACGCATCTGATCAAAAAATATCATAGAACATAAAAAGTAGGAAACTTAATTCTCTACAAAAAAGGTCGCTTAACATTTTGCCATAGCTCGCTTCGTTTCCGAGATATTTGCATATTTATCTCAAGGGAAGGGGCCTGACGGACATATTTCGAGATATTTCTTCTTCTTGTTGTTCTTCTTCTGCACAGCTAAGCTGGAAGTGGCATTTGCGGCTCGCACTAGTGCAGAGTTGTCTCAAAGAACGGGGCCACGGTGTTTCTGTATCCCTATTATGTTGTTGCGGCTTCGGAACTTTTAAATATCTTGATATATCTCGAGAACTACGCTTCTGATCAAAAAATATCATAGAACATAAATTGTAGGAAACATAATTCTCTACAAAAAACGTCTCTTAACATTTTGCCATAGCTCGCTTCGTTTCCGAGATATTTGCAGATTCAGCTCAAAGGAACTGGCCTGACGGACATATTTCGAGATATTTCTTCTTCATGTTGTTCTTCCTCTGCACAGCTAAGCTGGAAGTGGCATTTGCAGCTCGCAATAGTGCAGAGTTATCTCAAAGAAAGGGGCCACGGTGTTTCTGTATCTCTATTATGTTGGTGCGGCTTCGGAACTTTTAAATATCTTGATATATCTCGAGAACTACGCATCTGATCAAAAAATATCATAGAACATAAATAGTAGGAAACCTAATTCTCTACAAGAAAGGTCTCTTAACATTTTGCCATAGCTCTCTTCGTTTCCGAGATATTTGCAGATTTATCTCAAGGGAAGGGGCCTGACGGACATATTTCGAGATATTTCTTCTTCTTGTTGTTCTTCTTCTGTACAGCTAAGCTGAAAGTGGCATTTGCAGCTCGCAATAGTGCAGAGTAATCTCAAAGAAAGGGGCCACGGTGTTTCTGTATCTCTATTATGTTGGTGCGGCTTCGGAACTTTTAAATATCTTGATATATCTCGAGAACTACGCTTCTGATCAAAAAACATCATAGAACATAAATTGTAGGAAACATAATTCTCTACAAAAAACGTCTCTTAACATTTTGCCATAGCTCGCTTCGTTTCCGAGATATTTGCAGATTCAGCTCAAAGGAACTGGCCTGACGGACATATTTCGAGATATTTCTTCTTCTTGTTGTTCTTCTTCTGCACAGCTAAGCTGGAAGTGGCATTTGCGGCTCGCACTAGTGCAGAGTTATCTCAACGAAAGGGGCCACGGTGTTTCTGTATCTCTATTATGTTGGTGCGGCTTCGGAACTTTTAAATATCTCGATATATCTCGAAAACTATGCTTCTGATCAAAAAATATCATAGAACATAAATTGTAGGAAACATAATTCTCTACAAAAAAGGTCTCTTAACATTTTGCCATACCTCGCTTCGTTTCCGAGATATTTGCAGATTTATCTCAAGGGAAGGGGCCTGACGGACATATTTCGAGATATTTCTTCTTCTTGTTGTTCTTCTTCTGCACAGCTAAGCTGGAAGTGGCATTTGCAGCTCGCAATAGTGCAGAGATATCTCAAAGAAAGGGGCCACGGTGTTTCTGTATCTCTATTATGTTGGTGCGGCTTCGGAACTTTTAAATATCTTGATATATCTCGAGAACTACGCATCTGATCCAAAAATATCATAGAACATAAATAGTAGGAAACTTAATTCTCTACAAAAAAGGTCTCTCAACATTTTGCCATAGCTCGCTTCGTTTCCGAGATATTTGCAGATTTATCTCAAGGGAAGGGGCCTAACGGACATATTTCCAGATATTTCTTCTTCTTGTTGTTCTTCTTCTGCACAGCTAAGCTGGAAGTGGCATTTGCGGCTCGCACTAGTGCAGAGTTATCTCAAAGAAAGGGGCCACGGTGTTTCTGTATCTCTATTATGTTGGTGCGGCTTCGGAACTTTTAAATATCTTGATATATCTCGAGAACTACGCATCTGATCAAAAAATATCATAGAACATAAATTGTAGGAAACATAATTGTCTACAAAAAAGGTCTCTTAACATTTTGCCATAGCTCGCTTCGTTTCCGAGATACTTGCCGATTTATCTCAAGGGAAGGGGCCTGACGGACGTATTTCGAGATATTTCCTCTTCTTGTTGTTCTTCTTCTGCACAGCTAAGCTGGAAGTGGCATTTGCAGCTCGCAATTGTGCAGAGTTATCTCAAAGAGAGGGGCTACGGTGTTTCTGTATCTCTATTATGTTGGTGCGGCTTCGGAACTTTTAAATATCTTGATATATCTCGAGAACTACGAATCTGATCAGAAAATATCATAGAAGATAAAAAGTAGGAAACTTAATTCTCTACAAAAAAGGTCTCTTAACATTTTGCCATAGCTCGCTTCGTTTCCGAGATATTTGCAGATATATCTCAAGGGAAGGGGCCTGACGGACATATTTCGAGATATTTCTTCTTCTTGTTGTTCTTCTTCTGCACAGCTAAGCTGGAAGTGGCATTTACAGCTCGCAATAGTGCAGAGTTATCTCAAAGAAAGGGGCCACGGTGTTTCTGTATCTCTATTATGTTGGTGCGGCTTCGGAACTTTTAAATATCTTGATATATCTCGAGAACTACGCGTCTGATCAAAAAATATCATAGAAGATAAAAAGTAGGGAACTTAATTCTCTACAAAAAAGGTCTCTTAACATTTTCCCATACCTGGCATCGGTTCCGAGATATTTGCAGATTTATCTCAAGGGAAGGGGCCTGACGGACATATTTCGAGATATTTCTTCTTCTTGTTGTTCTTCTTCTGCACAGCTAAGCTGGAAGTGGCATTTGCAGCTCGCAATAGTGCATAGTTATCTGAAAGAAAGGGGCCACGGTGTTTCTGTATCTCCATTATGTTGGAGCGGCTTCGGAACTTTTAAATATCTCGATATATCTCGAAAACTACGCTTCTGAACAAAAAATATCATAGAACATAAATTGTAGGAAACATAATTCTCTACAAAAAAGGTCTCTTAACATTTTGCCATAGCTAGCTTCTTTTCCGAGATATTTGCAGATATATCTCAAGGGAAGGGGCCTGACGGACATATTTCGAGATATTTCTTCTTCTTGTTGTTCTTCTTCTGCACAGCTTAACTGGAAGTGGCATTTACAGCTCGCAATAGTGCAGAGTTATCTCAAAGAAAGGGGCCACGGTGTTTCTGTACCTCTATTATGTTGGTGCAGCTTCGGAACTTTTAAATATCTTGATATATCTCGAGAACTACTCATCTGATCAAAAAATATCATAGAACATAAAAAGTAGGAAACCTAATTCTCTACAAAAAAGGTCTCTTAACATTTTGCCATAGCTCTCTTCGTTTCCGAGATATTTGCAGATTTATCTCAAGGGAAGGGGCCTGACGGACATATTTCGAGATATTTCTTCTTCTTGTTGTTCTTCTTCTGCACAGCTAAGCTGAAAGTGGCATTTGCAGCTCGCAATAGTGCAGAGTTATCTCAAAGAAAGGGGCCACGGTGTTTCTGTATCTCTATTCTGTTGGTGCGGCTTCGGAACTTTTAAATATCTTGATATATCTGGAGAACTACGCATCTGATCAAAAAATATCATAGAACATAAAAAGTAGGAAACTTAATTCTCTACAAAAAAGGTCGCTTAACATTTTGCCATAGCTCGCTTCGTTTCCGAGATATTTGCATATTTATCTCAAGGGAAGGGGCCTGACGGACATATTTCGAGATATTTCTTCTTCTTGTTGTTCTTCTTCTGCACAGCTAAGCTGGAAGTGGCATTTGCGGCTCGCACTAGTGCAGAGTTGTCTCAAAGAACGGGGCCACGGTGTTTCTGTATCCCTATTATGTTGTTGCGGCTTCGGAACTTTTAAATATCTTGATATATCTCGAGAACTACGCTTCTGATCAAAAAATATCATAGAACATAAATTGTAGGAAACATAATTCTCTACAAAAAACGTCTCTTAACATTTTGCCATAGCTCGCTTCGTTTCCGAGATATTTGCAGATTCAGCTCAAAGGAACTGGCCTGACGGACATATTTCGAGATATTTCTTCTTCATGTTGTTCTTCCTCTGCACAGCTAAGCTGGAAGTGGCATTTGCAGCTCGCAATAGTGCAGAGTTATCTCAAAGAAAGGGGCCACGGTGTTTCTGTATCTCTATTATGTTGGTGCGGCTTCGGAACTTTTAAATATCTTGATATATCTCGAGAACTACGCATCTGATCAAAAAATATCATAGAACATAAATAGTAGGAAACCTAATTCTCTACAAGAAAGGTCTCTTAACATTTTGCCATAGCTCTCTTCGTTTCCGAGATATTTGCAGATTTATCTCAAGGGAAGGGGCCTGACGGACATATTTCGAGATATTTCTTCTTCTTGTTGTTCTTCTTCTGTACAGCTAAGCTGAAAGTGGCATTTGCAGCTCGCAATAGTGCAGAGTAATCTCAAAGAAAGGGGCCACGGTGTTTCTGTATCTCTATTATGTTGGTGCGGCTTCGGAACTTTTAAATATCTTGATATATCTCGAGAACTACGCTTCTGATCAAAAAACATCATAGAACATAAATTGTAGGAAACATAATTCTCTACAAAAAACGTCTCTTAACATTTTGCCATAGCTCGCTTCGTTTCCGAGATATTTGCAGATTCAGCTCAAAGGAACTGGCCTGACGGACATATTTCGAGATATTTCTTCTTCTTGTTGTTCTTCCACTGCACAGCTAAGCTGGAAGTGGCATTTGCAGCTCGCAATAGTGCAGAGTTATCTCAAAGAAAGGGGCCACGGTGTTTCTGTATCTCTATTATGTTGGTGCGGCTTCGGAACTTTTGAATATCTTGATATATCTCGAGAACTACGCATCTGATCAAAAAATATCGTAGAACATAAAAAGTAGGAAACTTAATTCTCTACAAAAAAGGTCTCTTAACATTTTGCCATAGCTCGCTTCGTTTCCGAGATATTTGCAGATTTATCTCAAGGGAAGGGGCCTGACGGACATATTTCGAGATATTTCTTCTTCTTGTTGTTCTTCTTCTGCACAGCTAAGCTGGAAGTGGCATTTGCGGCTCGCACTAGTGCAGAGTTATCTCAACGAAAGGGGCCACGGTGTTTCTGTATCTCTATTATGTTGGTGCGGCCTCGGAACTTTTAAATATCTCGATATATCTCGAAAACTACGCTTCTGATCAAAAAATATCATAGAACATAAATTGTAGGAAACATAATTCTCCACAAAAAAGGTCTCTTCACATTTTGCCATAGCTCGCTTCGTTTCCGAGATATTTGCAGATATATCTCAAGGGAAGGGGCCTGACGGACATATTTCGAGATATTTCTTCTTCTTGTTGTTCTTCTTCTGCACAGCTAAGCTGGAAGTGGCATTTACAGCTCGCAATAGTGCAGAGTTATCTCAAAGAAAGGGGCCACGGTGTTTCTGTATCTCTATTATGTTGGTGCGGCTTCGGAACTTTTAAATATCTTGATATATCTCGAGAACTACGCATCTGATCAAAAAATATCATAGAAGATAAAAAGTAGGGAACTTAATTCTCTACAAAAAAGGTCTCTTAACATTTTCCCATACCTGGCATCGGTTCCGAGATATTTGCAGATTTATCTCAAGGGAAGGGGCCTGACGGACATATTTCGAGATATTTCTTCTTCTTGTTGTTCTTCTTCTGCACAGCTAAGCTGAAAGTGGCATTTGCAGCTCGCAATAGTGCAGAGTTATCTCAAAGAAAGGGGCCACGGTGTTTCTGTATCTCTATTATGTTGGTGCGGCTTCGGAACTTTTAAATATCTTGATATATCTCGAGAACTACGCATCTGATCAGAAAATATCATAGAAGATAAAAAGTAGGAAACTTAATTCTCTACAAAAAAGGTTTCTTAACATTTTGCCATAGCTCGCTTCGTTTCCGAGATATTTGCAGATTTATCTCAAGGTAAGGGGCCTGACGGACATATTTCGAGATATTTCTTCTTCTTGTTGTTCTTCTTCTGCACAGCTAAGCTGGAAGTGGCATTTGCAGCTCGCAATAGTGCATAGTTATCTCAAAGAAAGGGGCCACGGTGTTTCTGTATCTCTATTATGTTGGTGCGGCTTCGGAACTTTTAAATATCTTGGTATATCTCGAGAACTACGCATCTGATCAAAAAATATCATAGAACATAAATTGTAGGAAAGATAATTCTCTACAAAAAAGGTCTCTTAACATTTTGCCATAGCTCGCTTCGTTTCCGAGATATTTGCAGATATATCTCAAGGGAAGGGGCCTGACGGACATATTTCGAGATATTTCTTCTTCTTGTTGTTCTTCTTCTGCGCAGCTAAGCTGGAAGTGGCATTTGCAGCTCGCAATAGTGCAGAGATATCTCAAAGAAAGGGGCCACGGTGTTTCTGTATCTCTATTATGTTGGTGCGGCTTCGGAACTTTTAAATATCTTGATATATCTCGAGAACTACGCGTCTGATCAAAAAATATCATAGAACATACAAAGTAGGAAACTTAATTCTCTACAAAAAAGGTCTCTTAACATTTTGCCATAGCTCGCTTCGTTTCCGAGATATTTGCAGATTTATCTCAAGGGAAGGGGCCTGACGGACATATTTCGAGATATTTCTTCTTCTTGTTGTTCTTCTTCTGCACAGCTAAGCTGGAAGTGGCATTTGCGGCTCGCACTAGTGCAGAGTTATCTCAACGAAAGGGGCCACGGTGTTTCTGTATCTCTATTATGTTGGTGCGGCTTCGGAACTTTTAAATATCTCGATATATCTCGAAAACTATGCTTCTGATCAAAAAATATCATAGAACATAAATTGTAGGAAACATAATTCTCTACAAAAAAGGTCTCTTAACATTTTGCCATACCTCGCTTCGTTTCCGAGATATTTGCAGATTTATCTCAAGGTAAGGGGCCTGACGGACATATTTCGAGATATTTCTTCTTCTTGTTGTTCTTCTTCTGCACAGCTAAGCTGGAAGTGGCATTTGCAGCTCGCAATAGTGCATAGCTATCTGAAAGAAAGGGGCCACGGTGTTTCTGTATCTCTATTATGTTGGTGCGGCTTCGGAACTTTTAAATATCTTGATATATCTCGAGAACTACGCATCTGATCAAAAAATATCATAGAACATAAAAAGTAGGAAACTTAATTCGCTACAAAAAAGGTCTCTTAACATTTTGCCATAGCTCGCTTCGTTTCCGAGATATTTGCAGATTTATCTCAAGGGAAGGGGCCTGACGGACATATTTCGAGATATTTCTTCTTCTTGTTGATCTTCTTCTGCGCAGCTAAGCTGGAAGTGGCATTTGCAGCTCGCAATAGTGCAGAGATATCTCAAAGAAAGGGGCCACGGTGTTTCTGTATCTCTATTATGTTGGTGCGGCTTCGGAACTTTTAAATATCTTGATATATCTCGAGAACTACGCATCTGATCCAAAAATATCATAGAACATAAATAGTAGGAAACTTAATTCTCTACAAAAAAGGTCTCTCAACATTTTGCCATAGCTCGCTTCGTTTCCGAGATATTTGCAGATTTATCTCAAGGGAAGGGGCCTAACGGACATATTTCCAGATATTTCTTCTTCTTGTTGTTCTTCTTCTGCACAGCTAAGCTGGAAGTGGCATTTGCGGCTCGCACTAGTGCAGAGTTATCTCAAAGAAAGGGGCCACGGTGTTTCTGTATCTCTATTATGTTGGTGCGGCTTCGGAACTTTTAAATATCTTGATATATCTCGAGAACTACGCATCTGATCAAAAAATATCATAGAACATAAATTGTAGGAAACATAATTGTCTACAAAAAAGGTCTCTTAACATTTTGCCATAGCTCGCTTCGTTTCCGAGATACTTGCCGATTTATCTCAAGGGAAGGGGCCTGACGGACGTATTTCGAGATATTTCCTCTTCTTGTTGTTCTTCTTCTGCGCAGCTAAGCTGGAAGTGGCATTTGCAGCTCGCAATAGTGCAGAGATATCTCAAAGAAAGGGGCCACGGTGTTTCTGTATCTCTATTATGTTGGTGCGGCTTCGGAACTTTTAAATATCTTGATATATCTCGAGAACTACGCATCTGATCCAAAAATATCATAGAACATAAATAGTAGGAAACTTAATTCTCTACAAAAAAGGTCTCTCAACATTTTGCCATAGCTCGCTTCGTTTCCGAGATATTTGCAGATTTATCTCAAGGGAAGGGGCCTAACGGACATATTTCCAGATATTTCTTCTTCTTGTTGTTCTTCTTCTGCACAGCTAAGCTGGAAGTGGCATTTGCGGCTCGCACTAGTGCAGAGTTATCTCAAAGAAAGGGGCCACGGTGTTTCTGTATCTCTATTATGTTGGTGCGGCTTCGGAACTTTTAAATATCTTGATATATCTCGAGAACTACGCATCTGATCAAAAAATATCATAGAACATAAATTGTAGGAAACATAATTGTCTACAAAAAAGGTCTCTTAACATTTTGCCATAGCTCGCTTCGTTTCCGAGATACTTGCCGATTTATCTCAAGGGAAGGGGCCTGACGGACGTATTTCGAGATATTTCCTCTTCTTGTTGTTCTTCTTCTGCACAGCTAAGCTGGAAGTGGCATTTGCAGCTCGCAATTGTGCAGAGTTATCTCAAAGAGAGGGGCTACGGTGTTTCTGTATCTCTATTATGTTGGTGCGGCTTCGGAACTTTTAAATATCTTGATATATCTCGAGAACTACGAATCTGATCAGAAAATATCATAGAAGATAAAAAGTAGGAAACTTAATTCTCTACAAAAAAGGTCTCTTAACATTTTGCCATAGCTCGCTTCGTTTCCGAGATATTTGCAGATATATCTCAAGGGAAGGGGCCTGACGGACATATTTCGAGATATTTCTTCTTCTTGTTGTTCTTCTTCTGCACAGCTAAGCTGGAAGTGGCATTTACAGCTCGCAATAGTGCAGAGTTATCTCAAAGAAAGGGGCCACGGTGTTTCTGTATCTCTATTATGTTGGTGCGGCTTCGGAACTTTTAAATATCTTGATATATCTCGAGAACTACGCATCTGATCAAAAAATATCGTAGAAGATAAAAAGTAGGGAACTTAATTCTCTACAAAAAAGGTCTCTTAACATTTTCCCATACCTGGCATCGGTTCCGAGATATTTGCAGATTTATCTCAAGGGAAGGGGCCTGACGGACATATTTCGAGATATTTCTTCTTCTTGTTGTTCTTCTTCTGCACAGCTAAGCTGGAAGTGGCATTTGCGGCTCGCACTAGTGCAGAGTTATCTCAACGAAAGGGGCCACGGTGTTTCTGTATCTCTATTATGTTGGTGCGGCTTCGGAACTTTTAAATATCTCGATATATCTCGAAAACTACGCTTCTGAACAAAAAATATCATAGAACATAAATTGTAGGAAACATAATTCTCTACAAAAAAGGTCTCTTAACATTTTGCCATAGCTAGCTTCTTTTCCGAGATATTTGCAGATATATCTCAAGGGAAGGGGCCTGACGGACATATTTCGAGATATTTCTTCTTCTTGTTGTTCTTCTTCTGCACAGCTTAACTGGAAGTGGCATTTACAGCTCGCAATAGTGCAGAGTTCTCTCAAAGAAAGGGGCCACGGTGTTTCTGTATCTCTATTATGTTGGTGCGGCTTCGGAACTTTTAAATATCTTGATATATCTCGAGAACTACTCATCTGATCAAAAAATATCATAGAACATAAAAAGTAGGAAACCTAATTCTCTACAAAAAAGGTCTCTTAACATTTTGCCATAGCTCTCTTCGTTTCCGAGATATTTGCAGATTTATCTCAAGGGAAGGGGCCTGACGGACATATTTCGAGATATTTCTTCTTCTTGTTGTTCTTCTTCTGCACAGCTAAGCTGAAAGTGGCATTTGCAGCTCGCAATAGTGCAGAGTTATCTCAAAGAAAGGGGCCACGGTGTTTCTGTATCTCTATTCTGTTGGTGCGGCTTCGGAACTTTTAAATATCTTGATATATCTCGAGAACTACGCATCTGATCAAAAAATATCATAGAACATAAAAAGTAGGAAACTTAATTCTCTACAAAAAAGGTCGCTTAACATTTTGCCATAGCTCGCTTCGTTTCCGAGATATTTGCATATTTATCTCAAGGGAAGGGGCCTGACGGACATATTTCGAGATATTTCTTCTTCTTGTTGTTCTTCTTCTGCACAGCTAAGCTGGAAGTGGCATTTGCGGCTCGCACTAGTGCAGAGTTGTCTCAAAGAACGGGGCCACGGTGTTTCTGTATCCCTATTATGTTGTTGCGGCTTCGGAACTTTTAAATATCTTGATATATCTCGAGAACTACGCTTCTGATCAAAAAATATCATAGAACATAAATTGTAGGAAACATAATTCTCTACAAAAAACGTCTCTTAACATTTTGCCATAGCTCGCTTCGTTTCCGAGATATTTGCAGATTCAGCTCAAAGGAACTGGCCTGACGGACATATTTCGAGATATTTCTTCTTCATGTTGTTCTTCCTCTGCACAGCTAAGCTGGAAGTGGCATTTGCAGCTCGCAATAGTGCAGAGTTATCTCAAAGAAAGGGGCCACGGTGTTTCTGTATCTCTATTATGTTGGTGCGGCTTCGGAACTTTTCAATATCTTGATATATCTCGAGAACTACGCATCTGATCAAAAAATATCATAGAACATAAAAAGTAGGAAACCTAATTCTCTACAAGAAAGGTCTCTTAACATTTTGCCATAGCTCTCTTCGTTTCCGAGATATTTGCAGATTTATCTCAAGGGAAGGGGCCTGACGGACATATTTCGAGATATTTCTTCTTCTTGTTGTTCTTCTTCTGTACAGCTAAGCTGAAAGTGGCATTTGCAGCTCGCAATAGTGCAGAGTAATCTCAAAGAAAGGGGCCACGGTGTTTCTGTATCTCTATTATGTTGGTGCGGCTTCGGAACTTTTAAATATCTTGATATATCTCGAGAACTACGCTTCTGATCAAAAAACATCATAGAACATAAATTGTAGGAAACATAATTCTCTACAAAAAACGTCTCTTAACATTTTGCCATAGCTCGCTTCGTTTCCGAGATATTTGCAGATTCAGCTCAAAGGAACTGGCCTGACGGACATATTTCGAGATATTTCTTCTTCTTGTTGTTCTTCCACTGCACAGCTAAGCTGGAAGTGGCATTTGCAGCTCGCAATAGTGCAGAGTTATCTCAAAGAAAGGGGCCACGGTGTTTCTGTATCTCTATTATGTTGGTGCGGCTTCGGAACTTTTGAATATCTTGATATATCTCGAGAACTACGCATCTGATCAAAAAATATCATAGAACATAAAAAGTAGGAAACTTAATTCTCTACAAAAAAGGTCTCTTAACATTTTGCCATAGCTCGCTTCGTTTCCGAGATATTTGCAGATTTATCTCAAGGGAAGGGGCCTGACGGACATATTTCGAGATATTTCTTCTTCTTGTTGTTCTTCTTCTGCACAGCTAAGCTGGAAGTGGCATTTGCGGCTCGCACTAGTGCAGAGTTATCTCAACGAAAGGGGCCACGGTGTTTCTGTATCTCTATTATGTTGGTGCGGCCTCGGAACTTTTAAATATCTCGATATATCTCGAAAACTACGCTTCTGATCAAAAAATATCATAGAACATAAATTGTAGGAAACATAATTCTCCACAAAAAAGGTCTCTTCACATTTTGCCATAGCTCGCTTCGTTTCCGAGATATTTGCAGATATATCTCAAGGGAAGGGGCCTGACGGACATATTTCGAGATATTTCTTCTTCTTGTTGTTCTTCTTCTGCACAGCTAAGCTGGAAGTGGCATTTACAGCTCGCAATAGTGCAGAGTTATCTCAAAGAAAGGGGCCACGGTGTTTCTGTATCTCTATTATGTTGGTGCGGCTTCGGAACTTTTAAATATCTTGATATATCTCGAGAACTACGCATCTGATCAAAAAATATCATAGAAGATAAAAAGTAGGGAACTTAATTCTCTACAAAAAAGGTCTCTTAACATTTTCCCATACCTGGCATCGGTTCCGAGATATTTGCAGATTTATCTCAAGGGAAGGGGCCTGACGGACATATTTCGAGATATTTCTTCTTCTTGTTGTTCTTCTTCTGCACAGCTAAGCTGAAAGTGGCATTTGCAGCTCGCAATAGTGCAGAGTTATCTCAAAGAAAGGGGCCACGGTGTTTCTGTATCTCTATTATGTTGGTGCGGCTTCGGAACTTTTAAATATCTTGATATATCTCGAGAACTACGCATCTGATCAGAAAATATCATAGAAGATAAAAAGTAGGAAACTTAATTCTCTACAAAAAAGGTTTCTTAACATTTTGCCATAGCTCGCTTCGTTTCCGAGATATTTGCAGATTTATCTCAAGGTAAGGGGCCTGACGGACATATTTCGAGATATTTCTTCTTCTTGTTGTTCTTCTTCTGCACAGCTAAGCTGGAAGTGGCATTTGCAGCTCGCAATAGTGCATAGTTATCTCAAAGAAAGGGGCCACGGTGTTTCTGTATCTCTATTATGTTGGTGCGGCTTCGGAACTTTTAAATATCTTGGTATATCTCGAGAACTACGCATCTGATCAAAAAATATCATAGAACATAAATTGTAGGAAAGATAATTCTCTACAAAAAAGGTCTCTTAACATTTTGCCATAGCTCGCTTCGTTTCCGAGATATTTGCAGATATATCTCAAGGGAAGGGGCCTGACGGACATATTTCGAGATATTTCTTCTTCTTGTTGTTCTTCTTCTGCGCAGCTAAGCTGGAAGTGGCATTTGCAGCTCGCAATAGTGCAGAGATATCTCAAAGAAAGGGGCCACGGTGTTTCTGTATCTCTATTATGTTGGTGCGGCTTCGGAACTTTTAAATATCTTGATATATCTCGAGAACTACGCGTCTGATCAAAAAATATCATAGAACATACAAAGTAGGAAACTTAATTCTCTACAAAAAAGGTCTCTTAACATTTTGCCATAGCTCGCTTCGTTTCCGAGATATTTGCAGATTTATCTCAAGGGAAGGGGCCTGACGGACATATTTCGAGATATTTCTTCTTCTTGTTGTTCATCTTCTGCACAGCTAAGCTGGAAGTGGCATTTGCGGCTCGCACTAGTGCAGAGTTATCTCAACGAAAGGGGCCACGGTGTTTCTGTATCTCTATTATGTTGGTGCGGCTTCGGAACTTTTAAATATCTTGATATATCTCGAGAACTACGCATCTGATCAAAAAATATCATAGAACATAAAAAGTAGGATACTTAATTCGCTACAAAAAAGGTCTCTTAACATTTTGCCATAGCTCGCTTCGTTTCCGAGATATTTGCAGATTTATCTCAAGGGAAGGGGCCTGACGGACATATTTCGAGATATTTCTTCTTCTTGTTGTTCTTCTTCTGCACAGCTAAGCTGGAAGTGGCATTTGCGGCTCGCACTAGTGCAGAGTTATCTCAACGAAAGGGGCCACGGTGTTTCTGTATCTCTATTATGTTGGTGCGGCTTCGGAACTTTTAAATATCTCGATATATCTCGAAAACTACGCTTCTGAACAAAAAATATCATAGAACATAAATTGTAGGAAACATAATTCTCTACAAAAAAGGTCTCTTAACATTTTGCCATAGCTAGCTTCTTTTCCGAGATATTTGCAGATATATCTCAAGGGAAGGGGCCTGACGGACATATTTCGAGATATTTCTTCTTCTTGTTGTTCTTCTTCTGCACAGCTTAACTGGAAGTGGCATTTACAGCTCGCAATAGTGCAGAGTTCTCTCAAAGAAAGGGGCCACGGTGTTTCTGTATCTCTATTATGTTGGTGCGGCTTCGGAACTTTTAAATATCTTGATATATCTCGAGAACTACTCATCTGATCAAAAAATATCATAGAACATAAAAAGTAGGAAACCTAATTCTCTACAAAAAAGGTCTCTTAACATTTTGCCATAGCTCTCTTCGTTTCCGAGATATTTGCAGATTTATCTCAAGGGAAGGGGCCTGACGGACATATTTCGAGATATTTCTTCTTCTTGTTGTTCTTCTTCTGCACAGCTAAGCTGAAAGTGGCATTTGCAGCTCGCAATAGTGCAGAGTTATCTCAAAGAAAGGGGCCACGGTGTTTCTGTATCTCTATTCTGTTGGTGCGGCTTCGGAACTTTTAAATATCTTGATATATCTCGAGAACTACGCATCTGATCAAAAAATATCATAGAACATAAAAAGTAGGAAACTTAATTCTCTACAAAAAAGGTCGCTTAACATTTTGCCATAGCTCGCTTCGTTTCCGAGATATTTGCATATTTATCTCAAGGGAAGGGGCCTGACGGACATATTTCGAGATATTTCTTCTTCTTGTTGTTCTTCTTCTGCACAGCTAAGCTGGAAGTGGCATTTGCGGCTCGCACTAGTGCAGAGTTGTCTCAAAGAACGGGGCCACGGTGTTTCTGTATCCCTATTATGTTGTTGCGGCTTCGGAACTTTTAAATATCTTGATATATCTCGAGAACTACGCTTCTGATCAAAAAATATCATAGAACATAAATTGTAGGAAACATAATTCTCTACAAAAAACGTCTCTTAACATTTTGCCATAGCTCGCTTCGTTTCCGAGATATTTGCAGATTCAGCTCAAAGGAACTGGCCTGACGGACATATTTCGAGATATTTCTTCTTCATGTTGTTCTTCCTCTGCACAGCTAAGCTGGAAGTGGCATTTGCAGCTCGCAATAGTGCAGAGTTATCTCAAAGAAAGGGGCCACGGTGTTTCTGTATCTCTATTATGTTGGTGCGGCTTCGGAACTTTTAAATATCTTGATATATCTCGAGAACTACGCATCTGATCAAAAAATATCATAGAACATAAAAAGTAGGAAACCTAATTCTCTACAAGAAAGGTCTCTTAACATTTTGCCATAGCTCTCTTCGTTTCCGAGATATTTGCAGATTTATCTCAAGGGAAGGGGCCTGACGGACATATTTCGAGATATTTCTTCTTCTTGTTGTTCTTCTTCTGTACAGCTAAGCTGAAAGTGGCATTTGCAGCTCGCAATAGTGCAGAGTAATCTCAAAGAAAGGGGCCACGGTGTTTCTGTATCTCTATTATGTTGGTGCGGCTTCGGAACTTTTAAATATCTTGGTATATCTCGAGAACTACGCATCTGATCAAAAAATATCATAGAACATAAATTGTAGGAAAGATAATTCTCTACAAAAAAGGTCTCTTAACATTTTGCCATAGCTCGCTTCGTTTCCGAGATATTTGCAGATATATCTCAAGGGAAGGGGCCTGACGGACATATTTCGAGATATTTCTTCTTCTTGTTGTTCTTCTTCTGCGCAGCTAAGCTGGAAGTGGCATTTGCAGCTCGCAATAGTGCAGAGATATCTCAAAGAAAGGGGCCACGGTGTTTCTGTATCTCTATTATGTTGGTGCGGCTTCGGAACTTTTAAATATCTTGATATATCTCGAGAACTACGCGTCTGATCAAAAAATATCATAGAACATACAAAGTAGGAAACTTAATTCTCTACAAAAAAGGTCTCTTAACATTTTGCCATAGCTCGCTTCGTTTCCGAGATATTTGCAGATTTATCTCAAGGGAAGGGGCCTGACGGACATATTTCGAGATATTTCTTCTTCTTGTTGTTCTTCTTCTGCACAGCTAAGCTGGAAGTGGCATTTGCGGCTCGCACTAGTGCAGAGTTATCTCAACGAAAGGGGCCACGGTGTTTCTGTATCTCTATTATGTTGGTGCGGCTTCGGAACTTTTAAATATCTTGATATATCTCGAGAACTACGCATCTGATCAAAAAATATCATAGAACATAAAAAGTAGGAAACTTAATTCGCTACAAAAAAGGTCTCTTAACATTTTGCCATAGCTCGCTTCGTTTCCGAGATATTTGCAGATTTATCTCAAGGGAAGGGGCCTGACGGACATATTTCGAGATATTTCTTCTTCTTGTTGTTCTTCTTCTGCACAGCTAAGCTGGAAGTGGCATTTGCGGCTCGCACTAGTGCAGAGTTATCTCAACGAAAGGGGCCACGGTGTTTCTGTATCTCTATTATGTTGGTGCGGCTTCGGAACTTTTAAATATCTCGATATATCTCGAAAACTACGCTTCTGAACAAAAAATATCATAGAACATAAATTGTAGGAAACATAATTCTCTACAAAAAAGGTCTCTTAACATTTTGCCATAGCTAGCTTCTTTTCCGAGATATTTGCAGATATATCTCAAGGGAAGGGGCCTGACGGACATATTTCGAGATATTTCTTCTTCTTGTTGTTCTTCTTCTGCACAGCTTAACTGGAAGTGGCATTTACAGCTCGCAATAGTGCAGAGTTCTCTCAAAGAAAGGGGCCACGGTGTTTCTGTATCTCTATTATGTTGGTGCGGCTTCGGAACTTTTAAATATCTTGATATATCTCGAGAACTACTCATCTGATCAAAAAATATCATAGAACATAAAAAGTAGGAAACCTAATTCTCTACAAAAAAGGTCTCTTAACATTTTGCCATAGCTCTCTTCGTTTCCGAGATATTTGCAGATTTATCTCAAGGGAAGGGGCCTGACGGACATATTTCGAGATATTTCTTCTTCTTGTTGTTCTTCTTCTGCACAGCTAAGCTGAAAGTGGCATTTGCAGCTCGCAATAGTGCAGAGTTATCTCAAAGAAAGGGGCCACGGTGTTTCTGTATCTCTATTCTGTTGGTGCGGCTTCGGAACTTTTAAATATCTTGATATATCTCGAGAACTACGCATCTGATCAAAAAATATCATAGAACATAAAAAGTAGGAAACTTAATTCTCTACAAAAAAGGTCGCTTAACATTTTGCCATAGCTCGCTTCGTTTCCGAGATATTTGCATATTTATCTCAAGGGAAGGGGCCTGACGGACATATTTCGAGATATTTCTTCTTCTTGTTGTTCTTCTTCTGCACAGCTAAGCTGGAAGTGGCATTTGCGGCTCGCACTAGTGCAGAGTTGTCTCAAAGAACGGGGCCACGGTGTTTCTGTATCCCTATTATGTTGTTGCGGCTTCGGAACTTTTAAATATCTTGATATATCTCGAGAACTACGCTTCTGATCAAAAAATATCATAGAACATAAATTGTAGGAAACATAATTCTCTACAAAAAACGTCTCTTAACATTTTGCCATAGCTCGCTTCGTTTCCGAGATATTTGCAGATTCAGCTCAAAGGAACTGGCCTGACGGACATATTTCGAGATATTTCTTCTTCATGTTGTTCTTCCTCTGCACAGCTAAGCTGGAAGTGGCATTTGCAGCTCGCAATAGTGCAGAGTTATCTCAAAGAAAGGGGCCACGGTGTTTCTGTATCTCTATTATGTTGGTGCGGCTTCGGAACTTTTAAATATCTTGATATATCTCGAGAACTACGCATCTGATCAAAAAATATCATAGAACATAAAAAGTAGGAAACCTAATTCTCTACAAGAAAGGTCTCTTAACATTTTGCCATAGCTCTCTTCGTTTCCGAGATATTTGCAGATTTATCTCAAGGGAAGGGGCCTGACGGACATATTTCGAGATATTTCTTCTTCTTGTTGTTCTTCTTCTGTACAGCTAAGCTGAAAGTGGCATTTGCAGCTCGCAATAGTGCAGAGTAATCTCAAAGAAAGGGGCCACGGTGTTTCTGTATCTCTATTATGTTGGTGCGGCTTCGGAACTTTTAAATATCTTGATATATCTCGAGAACTACGCTTCTGATCAAAAAACATCATAGAACATAAATTGTAGGAAACATAATTCTCTACAAAAAACGTCTCTCAACATTTTGCCATAGCTCGCTTCGTTTCCGAGATATTTGCAGATTCAGCTCAAAGGAACTGGCCTGACGGACATATTTCGAGATATTTCTTCTTCTTGTTGTTCCTCCACTGCACAGCTAAGCTGGAAGTGGCATTTGCAGCTCGCAATAGTGCAGAGTTATCTCAAAGAAAGGGGCCACGGTGTTTCTGTATCTCTATTATGTTGGTGCGGCTTCGGAACTTTTGAATATCTTGATATATCTCGAGAACTACGCATCTGATCAAAAAATATCATAGAACATAAAAAGTAGGAAACTTAATTCTCTACAAAAAAGGTCTCTTAACATTTTGCCATAGCTCGCTTCGTTTCCGAGATATTTGCAGATTTATCTCAAGGGAAGGGGCCTGACGGACATATTTCGAGATATTTCTTCTTCTTGTTGTTCTTCTTCTGCACAGCTAAGCTGGAAGTGGCATTTGCGGCTCGCACTAGTGCAGAGTTATCTCAACGAAAGGGGCCACGGTGTTTCTGTATCTCTATTATGTTGGTGCGGCCTCGGAACTTTTAAATATCTCGATATATCTCGAAAACTACGCTTCTGATCAAAAAATATCATAGAACATAAATTGTAGGAAACATAATTCTCCACAAAAAAGGTCTCTTCACATTTTGCCATAGCTCGCTTCGTTTCCGAGATATTTGCAGATATATCTCAAGGGAAGGGGCCTGACGGACATATTTCGAGATATTTCTTCTTCTTGTTGTTCTTCTTCTGCACAGCTAAGCTGGAAGTGGCATTTACAGCTCGCAATAGTGCAGAGTTATCTCAAAGAAAGGGGCCACGGTGTTTCTGTATCTCTATTATGTTGGTGCGGCTTCGGAACTTTTAAATATCTTGATATATCTCGAGAACTACGCATCTGATCAAAAAATATCATAGAAGATAAAAAGTAGGGAACTTAATTCTCTACAAAAAAGGTCTCTTAACATTTTCCCATACCTGGCATCGGTTCCGAGATATTTGCAGATTTATCTCAAGGGAAGGGGCCTGACGGACATATTCCGAGATATTTCTTCTTCTTGTTGTTCCTCTTCTGCACAGCTAAGCTGGAAGTGGCATTTGCAGCTCGCAATAGTGCAGAGTTATCTCAAAGAGAGGGGCCACGGTGTTTCTGTATCTCTATAATGTTGGTGCGGCTTCGGAACTTTTAAATATCTTGATATATCGCGAGAACTACGCATCTGATCAGAAAATATCATAGAAGATAAAAAGTAGGAAACTTAATTCTCTACAAAAAAGGTCTCTTAACATTTTGCCATAGCTCGCTTCGTTTCCGAGATATTTGCAGATTTATCTCAAGGTAAGGGGCCTGACGGACATATTTCCAGATATTTCTTCTTCTTGTTGTTCTTCTTCTGCACAGCTAAGCTGGAAGTGGCATTTGCAGCTCGCAATAGTGCATAGCTATCTGAAAGAAAGGGGCCACGGTGTTTCTGTATCTCTATTATGTTTGTGCGGCTTCGGAACTTTTAAATATCTTGATATATCTCGGGAAATACGCATCTGATCAAAAAATATCATAGAACATAAAAAGTAGGAAACTTAATTCGCTACAAAAAAGGTCTCTTAACATTTTGCCATAGCTCGCTTCGTTTCCGAGATATTTGCAGATTTATCTCAAGGGAAGGGGCCTGACGGACATATTTCGAGATATTTCTTCTTCTTGTTGTTCTTCTTCTGCACAGCTAAGCTGGAAGTGGCATTTGCAGCTCGCAATAGTGCAGAGTTATCTCAAAGAAAGGGGCCACGGTGTTTCTGTATCTCTATTATGTTGGTGCGGCTTCGGAACTTTTAAATATCTTGATATATCTCGAGAACTACGCATCTAATCAAAAAATATCATAGAACATAAAAAGTGGGAAACCTAATTCTCTACAAAAAAGGTCTCTTAACGCTTTGCCATAGCTCTCTTCGTTTCCGAGATATTTGCAGATTTATCTCAAGGGAAGGGGCCTGACGGACATATTTCGAGATATTTCTTCTTCTTGTTGTTCTTCTTCTGTACAGCTAAGCTGAAAGTGGCATTTGCAGCTCGCAATAGTGCAGAGTTATCTCAAAGAAAGGGGCCACGGTGTTTCTGTATCTCTATTATGTTGGTGCGGCTTCGGAACTTTTAAATATCTTGATATATCTCGAGAACTACGCATCTGATCAAAAAATATCATAGAACATAAAAAGTAGGAAACTTAATTCTCTACAAAAAAGGTCGCTTAACATTTTGCCATAGCTCGCTTCGTTTCCGAGATATTTGCATATTTATCTCAAGGGAAGGGGCCTGACGGACATATTTCGAGATATTTCTTCTTCTTGTTGTTCTTCTTCTGCACAGCTAAGCTGGAAGTGGCATTTGCGGCTCGCACTAGTGCAGAGTTATCTCAAAGAACGGGGCCACGGTGTTTCTGTATCCCTATTATGTTGGTGCGGCTTCGGAACTTTTAAATATCTTGATATATCTCGAGAACTACGCTTCTGATCAAAAAACATCATAGAACATAAATTGTAGGAAACATAATTCTCTACAAAAAATGTCTCTTAACATTTTGCCATACCTCGCTTCGTTTCCGAGATATTTGCAGATTCAGCTCAAAGGAACTGGCCTGACGGACATATTTCGAGATATTTCTTCTTCTTGTTGTTCTTCCACTGCACAGCTAACCTGGAAGTGGCATTTGCAGCTCGCAATAGTGCAGAGTTATCTCAAAGAAAGGGGCCACGGTGTTTCTGTATCTCTATTATGTTGGTGCGGCTTCGGAACTTTTGAATATCTTGATATATCTCGAGAACTACGCATCTGATCAAAAAATATCATAGAACATAAAAAGTAGGAAACTTAATTCTCTACAAAAAAGGTCTCTTAACATTTTGCCATAGCTCGCTTCGTTTCCGAGATATTTGCAGATTTATCTCAAGGGAAGGGGCCTGACGGACATATTTCGAGATATTTCTTCTTCTTGTTGTTCTTCTTCTGCACAGCTTAACTGGAAGTGGCATTTACAGCTCGCAATAGTGCAGAGTTCTCTCAAAGAAAGGGGCCACGGTGTTTCTGTATCTCTATTATGTTGGTGCGGCTTCGGAACTTTTAAATATCTTGATATATCTCGAGAACTACTCATCTGATCAAAAAATATCATAGAACATAAAAAGTAGGAAACCTAATTCTCTACAAAAAAGGTCTCTTAACATTTTGCCATAGCTCTCTTCGTTTCCGAGATATTTGCAGATTTATCTCAAGGGAAGGGGCCTGACGGACATATTTCGAGATATTTCTTCTTCTTGTTGTTCTTCTTCTGCACAGTTAAGCTGAAAGTGGCATTTGCAGCTCGCAATAGTGCAGAGTTATCTCAAAGAAGGGGGGCCACGGTGTTTCTGTATCTCTATTATGTTGGTGCGGCTTCGGAACTTTTGAATATCTTGATATATCTCGAGAACTACGCATCTGATCAAAAAATATCATAGAACATAAAACGTAGGAAACTTAATTCTCTACAAAAAAGGTCTCTTAACATTTTGCCATAGCTCGCTTCGTTTCCGAGATATTTGCAGATTTATCTCAAGGGAAGGGGCCTAACGGACATATTTCGAGATATTTCTTCTTCTTGTTGTTCTTCTTCTGCACAGCTAAACTGGAACTGGCATTTCCAGGTCGCAATAGTGCAGAGTTATCTCAAAGAAAGGAGCCACGGTGTTTCTGTATCTCTATTATGTTGGTGCGGCTTCGGAACTTTTAAATATCTTGATATATCTCGAGAACTACGCGTCTGATCAAAAAATATCATAGAACATAAAAAGTAGGAAACTTAATTCTCTACAAAAAAGGTCTCTTAACATTTTGCCATAGCTCGCTTCGTTTCCGAGATATTTGCAGATTTATCTCAAGGGAAGGGGCCTGACGGACATATTTCGAGATATTTCTTCTTCTTGTTGCTCTTCTTCTGCACAGCTAAGCTGGAAGTGGCATTTACAGCTCGCAATAGTGCAGAGTTATCTCAAAGAAAGGGGCCACGGTGTTTCTGTATCTCTATTATGTTGGTGCGGCTTCGGAACTTTTAAATATCTTGATATATCTCGAGAACTACGCATCTGATCAAAAAATATCATAGAACATAAAAAGTAGGAAACTTAATTCTCTACAAAAAAGGTCGCTTAACATTTTGCCATAGCTCGCTTCGTTTCCGAGATATTTGCATATTTATCTCAAGGGAAGGGGCCTGACGGACATATTTCGAGATATTTCTTCTTCTTGTTGTTCTTCTTCTGCACAGCTAAGCTGGAAGTGGCATTTGCGGCTCGCACTAGTGCAGAGTTATCTCAAAGAACGGGGCCACGGTGTTTCTGTATCCCTATTATGTTGGTGCGGCTTCGGAACTTTTAAATATCTTGATATATCTCGAGAACTACGCATCTGATCAAAAAATATCATAGAACATAAAAAGTAGGAAACCTAATTCTCTACAAAAAAGGTCTCTTAACATTTTGCCATAGCTCTCTTCGTTTCCGAGATATTTGCAGATTTATCTCAAGGGAAGGGGCCTGACGGACATATTTCGAGATATTTCTTCTTCTTGTTGTTCTTCTTCTGTACAGCTAAGCTGAAAGTGGCATTTGCAGCTCGCAATAGTGCAGAGTAATCTCAAAGAAAGGGGCCACGGTGTTTCTGTATCTCTATTATGTTGGTGCGGCTTCGGAACTTTTAAATATCTTGATATATCTCGAGAACTACGCTTCTGATCAAAAAACATCATAGAACATAAATTGTAGGAAACATAATTCTCTACAAAAAACGTCTCTTAACATTTTGCCATAGCTCGCTTCGTTTCCGAGATATTTGCAGATTCAGCTCAAAGGAACTGGCCTGACGGACATATTTCGAGATATTTCTTCTTCTTGTTGTTCTTCCACTGCACAGCTAAGCTGGAAGTGGCATTTGCAGCTCGCAATAGTGCAGAGTTATCTCAAAGAAAGGGGCCACGGTGTTTCTGTATCTCTATTATGTTGGTGCGGCTTCGGAACTTTTGAATATCTTGATATATCTCGAGAACTACGCATCTGATCAAAAAATATCATAGAACATAAAAAGTAGGAAACTTAATTCTCTACAAAAAAGGTCTCTTAACATTTTGCCATAGCTCGCTTCGTTTCCGAGATATTTGCAGATTTATCTCAAGGGAAGGGGCCTGACGGACATATTTCGAGATATTTCTTCTTCTTGTTGTTCTCCTTCTGCACAGCTAAGCTGGAAGTGGCATTTGCGGCTCGCACTAGTGCAGAGTTATCTCAACGAAAGGGGCCACGGTGTTTCTGTATCTCTATTATGTTGGTGCGGCCTCGGAACTTTTAAATATCTCGATATATCTCGAAAACTACGCTTCTGATCAAAAAATATCATAGAACATAAATTGTAGGAAACATAATTCTCTACAAAAAAGGTCTCTTAACATTTTGCCATAGCTCGCTTCGTTTCCGAGATATTTGCAGATTTATCTCAAGGGAAGGGGCCTGACGGACATATTTCGAGATATTTCTTCTTCTTGTTGTTCTTCTTCTGCACAGCTAAGCTGAAAGTGGCATTTGCAGCTCGCAATAGTGCAGAGTTATCTCAAAGAAAGGGGCCACGGTGTTTCTGTATCTCTATTATGTTGGTGCGGCTTCGGAACTTTTAAATATCTTGATATATCTCGAGAACTACGCATCTGATCAGAAAATATCATAGAAGATAAAAAGTAGGAAACTTAATTCTCTACAAAAAAGGTCTCTTAACATTTTGCCATAGCTCGCTTCGTTTCCGAGATATTTGCAGATTTATCTCAAGGTAAGGGGCCTGACGGACATATTTCGAGATATTTCTTCTTCTTGTTGTTCTTCTTCTGCACAGCTAAGCTGGAAGTGGCATTTGCAGCTCGCAATAGTGCATAGCTATCTGAAAGAAAGGGGCCACGGTGTTTCTGTATCTCTATTATGTTGGTGCGGCTTCGGAACTTTTAAATATCTTGATATATCTCGAGAACTACGCATCTGATCAAAAAATATTATAGAACATAAAAAGTAGGAAACTTAATTCGCTACAAAAAAGGTCTCTTAACATTTTGCCATAGCTCGCTTCGTTTCCGAGATATTTGCAGATTTATCTCAAGGGAAGGGGCCTGACGGACATATTTCGAGATATTTCTTCTTCTTGTTGTTCTTCTTCTGCACAGCTAAGCTGGAAGTGGCATTTGCAGCTCGCAATTGTGCAGAGTTATCTCAAAGAGAGGGGCCACGGTGTTTCTGTATCTCTATTATGTTGGTGCGGCTTTGGAACTTTTAAATATCTTTATATATCTCGAGAACTACGAATCTGATCAGAAAATATCATAGAAGATAAAAAGTAGGAAACTTAATTCTCTACAAAAAAGGTCTCTTAACATTTTGCCATAGCTCGCTTCGTTTCCGAGATATTTGCAGATTTATCTCATGGTAAGGGGCCTGACGGACATATTTCGAGATATTTCTTCTTCTTGTTGTTCTTCTTCTGCACAGCTAAGCTGGAAGTGGCATTTGCAGCTCGCAATAGTGCATAGTTATCTGAAAGAAAGGGGCCACGGTGTTTCTGTATCTCTATTATGTTGGTGCGGCTTCGGAACTTTTAAATATCTTGATATATCTCGAGAACTACGCATCTGATCAGAAAATATCATAGAAGATAAAAAGTAGGAAACTTAATTCTCTACAAAAAAGGTCTCTTAACATTTTGCCATAGCTCGCTTCGTTTCCGAGATATTTGCAGATTTATCTCAAGGTAAGGGGCCTGACGGACATATTTCCAGATATTTCTTCTTCTTGTTGTTCTTCTTCTGCACAGCTAAGCTGGAAGTGGGATTTGCAGCTCGCAATAGTGCATAGCTATCTGAAATAAAGGGGCCACGGTGTTTCTGTATCTCTATTATGTTGGTGCGGCTTCGGAACTTTTAAATATCTTGATGTATCTCGAGAACTACGCATCTGAAAAAAAAATATCATGGAACATAAAAAGTAGAAAACTTAATTCTCTACAGAAAAGGTCTCTTAACATTTTGCCATAGCTCGCTTCGTTTCCGAGATATTTGCAGATTTATCTCAAGGGAAGGGGCCTGACGGACATATTTCGAGATATTTCTTCTTCTTGTTGTTCTTCTTCTGCACAGCTAAACTGGACGTGGCATTTCCAGCTCGCAATAGTGCAGAGTTATCTCAAAGAGAGGGGCCACGGTGTTTCTGTATCTCTATTATGTTGGTGCGGCTTCGGAACTTTTAAATATCTTGATATATCTCGAGAACTACGCATCTGATCAAAAAATATCATAGAACATAAATTGTAGGAAACATAATTGTCTACAAAAAAGGTCTCTTAACATTTTGCCATAGCTCGCTTCGTTTCCGAGATACTTGCCGATTTATCTCAAGGGAAGGGGCCTGACGGACATATTTCGAGATATTTCTTCTTCTTGTTGTTCTTCTTCTGCACAGCTAAGCTGGAAGTGGCATTTGCAGCTCGCAATTGTGCAGAGTTATCTCAAAGAGAGGGGCCACGGTGTTTCTGTATCTCTATTATGTTGGTGCGGCTTCGGAACTTTTAAATATCTTGATATATCTCGAGAACTACGAATCTGATCAGAAAATATCATAGAAGATAAAAAGTAGGAAACTTAATTCTCTACAAAAAAGGTCTCTTAACATTTTGCCATAGCTCGCTTCGTTTCCGAGATATTTGCAGATTTATCTCATGGTAAGGGGCCTGACGGACATATTTCGAGATATTTCTTCTTCTTGTTGTTCTTCTTCTGCACAGCTAAGCTGGAAGTGGCATTGGCAGCTCGCAATAGTGCATAGTTATCTGAAAGAAAGGGGCCACGGTGTTTCTGTATCTCCATTATGTTGGTGCGGCTTCGGAACTTTTAAATATCTCGATATATCTCGAAAACTACACTTCTGATCAAAAAATATCATAGAACATAAATTGTAGGAAACATAATTCTCTACAAAGAAGGTCTCTTCACATTTTGCCATAGCTCGCTTCGTTTCCGAGATATTTGCAGATATATCTCAAGGGAAGGGGCCTGACGGACATATTTCGAGATATTTCTTCTTCTTGTTGTTCTTCTTCTGCACAGCTAAGCTGGAAGTGGCATTTACAGCTCGCAATAGTGCAGAGTTATCTCAAAGAAAGGGGCCACGGTGTTTCTGTATCTCTATTATGTTGGTGCGGCTTCGGAACTTTTAAATATCTTGATATATCTCGAGAACTACGCATCTGATCAAAAAATATCATAGAACATAAAACGTAGGAAACTTAATTCTCTACAAAAAAGGTCTCTTAACATTTTGCCATAGCTCGCTTCGTTTCTGAGATATTTGCAGATTTATCTCAAGGGAAGGGGCCTAACGGACATATTTCGAGATATTTCTTCTTCTTGTTGTTCTTCTTCTGCACAGCTAAACTGGAAGTGGCATTTCCAGGTCGCAATAGTGCAGAGTTATCTCAAAGAAAGGAGCCACGGTGTTTCTGTATCTCTATTATGTTGGTGCGGCTTCGGAACTTTTAAATATCTTGATATATCTCGAGAACTACGCGTCTGATCAAAAAATATCGTAGAACATAAAAAGTAGGAAACATAATTCTCTACAAAAAAGGTCTCTTAACATTTTGCCATAGCTCGCTTCGTTTCCGAGATATTTGCAGATTTATCTGAAGGGAAGGGGCCTGACGGACATATTTCGAGATATTTCTTCTTCTTGTTGTTCTTCTTCTGCACAGCTAAGCTGGAAGTGGCATTTGCAGCTCGCAATAGTGCATAGCTATCTGAAAGAAAGGGGCCACGGTGTTTCTGTATCTCTATTATGTTGGTGCGGCTTCGGAACTTTTAAATATCTTGATATATCTCGAGAACTACGCATCTGATCAAAAAATATCATAGAACATAAAAAGTATGAAACCTAATTCTCTACAAAAAAGGTCTCTTAACATTTTGCCATAGCTCTCTTCGTTTCCGAGATATTTGCAGATTTATCTCAAGGGAAGGGGCCTGACGGACATATTTCGAGATATTTCTTCTTCTTGTTGTTCTTCTTCTGCACAGCTAAGCTGAAAGTGGCATTTGCAGCTCGCAATAGTGCAGAGTTATCTCAAAGAAAGGGGCCACGGTGTTTCTGTATCTCTATTATGTTGGTGCGGCTTCGGAACTTTTAAATATCTTGATATATCTCGAGAACTACGCATCTGATCAAAAAATATCATAGAACATAAAAAGTAGGAAACTTAATTCTCTACAGAAAAGGTCTCTTAACATTTTGCCATAGCTCGCTTCGTTTCCGAGATATTTGCAGATTTATCTCAAGGGAAGGGGCCTGACGGACATATTTCGAGATATTTCTTCTTCTTGTTGTTCTTCTTCTGCACAGCTAAACTGGACGTGGCATTTCCAGCTCGCAATAGTGCAGAGTTATCTCAAAGAGAGGGGCCACGGTGTTTCTGTATCTCTATTATGTTGGTGCGGCTTCGGAACTTTTAAATATCTTGATATATCTCGAGAACTACGCATCTGATCAAAAAATATCATAGAACATAAATTGTAGGAAACATAATTGTCTACAAAAAAGGTCTCTTAACATTTTGCCATAGCTCGCTTCGTTTCCGAGATACTTGCCGATTTATCTCAAGGGAAGGGGCCTGACGGACATATTTCGAGATATTTCTTCTTCTTGTTGTTCTTCTTCTGCACAGCTAAGCTGGAAGTGGCATTTGCAGCTCGCAATTGTGCAGAGTTATCTCAAAGAGAGGGGCCACGGTGTTTCTGTATCTCTATTATGTTGGTGCGGCTTCGGAACTTTTAAATATCTTGATATATCTCGAGAACTACGAATCTGATCAGAAAATATCATAGAAGATAAAAAGTAGGAAACTTAATTCTCTACAAAAAAGGTCTCTTAACATTTTACCATAGCTCGCTTCGTTTCCGAGATATTTGCAGATTTATCTCATGGTAAGGGGCCTGACGGACATATTTCGAGATATTTCTTCTTCTTGTTGTTCTTCTTCTGCACAGCTAAGCTGGAAGTGGCATTGGCAGCTCGCAATAGTGCATAGTTATCTGAAAGAAAGGGGCCACGGTGTTTCTGTATCTCCATTATGTTGGTGCGGCTTCGGAACTTTTAAATATCTCGATATATCTCGAAAACTACACTTCTGATCAAAAAATATCATAGAACATAAATTGTAGGAAACATAATTCTCTACAAAGAAGGTCTCTTCACATTTTGCCATAGCTCGCTTCGTTTCCGAGATATTTGCAGATATATCTCAAGGGAAGGGGCCTGACGGACATATTTCGAGATATTTCTTCTTCTTGTTGTTCTTCTTCTGCACAGCTAAGCTGGAAGTGGCATTTGCAGCTCGCAATAGTGCATAGCTATCTGAAAGAAAGGGGCCACGGTGTTTCTGTATCTCTATTATGTTGGTGCGGCTTCGGAACTTTTAAATATCTTGATATATCTCGAGAACTACGCATCTGATCAAAAAATATCATAGAACATAAAAAGTATGAAACCTAATTCTCTACAAAAAAGGTCTCTTAACATTTTGCCATAGCTCTCTTCGTTTCCGAGATATTTGCAGATTTATCTCAAGGGAAGGGGCCTGACGGACATATTTCGAGATATTTCTTCTTCTTGTTGTTCTTCTTCTGCACAGCTAAGCTGAAAGTGGCATTTGCAGCTCGCAATAGTGCAGAGTTATCTCAAAGAAAGGGGCCACGGTGTTTCTGTATCTCTATTATGTTGGTGCGGCTTCGGAACTTTTAAATATCTTGATATATCTCGAGAACTACGCATCTGATCAAAAAATATCATAGAACATAAAAAGTAGGAAACTTAATTCTCTACAAAAAAGGTCGCTTAACATTTTGCCATAGCTCGCTTCGTTTCCGAGATATTTGCATATTTATCTCAAGGGAAGGGGCCTGACGGACATATTTCGAGATATTTCTTCTTCTTGTTGTTCTTCTTCTGCACAGCTAAGCTGGAAGTGGCATTTGCGGCTCGCACTAGTGCAGAGTTATCTCAAAGAAAGGGGCCACGGTGTTTCTGTATCTCTATTATGTTGGTGCGGCTTCGGAACTTTTAAATATCTCGATATATCTCGAAAACTACGCTTCTGATCAAAAAATATCATAGAACATAAATTGTAGGAAACATAATTCTCTACAAAAAAGGTCTCTTAACATTTTGCCATAGCTCGCTTCGTTTCCGAGATATTTGCAGATATATCTCAAGGGAAGGGGCCTGACGGACATACTTCGAGATATTTCTTCTTCTTGTTGTTCTTCTTCTGCACAGCTAAGCTGGAAGTGGCATTTACAGCTCGCAATAGTGCAGAGTTATCTCAAAGAAAGGGGCCACGGTGTTTCTGTATCTCTATTATGTTGGTGCGGCTTCGAAACTTTTAAATATCTTGATATATCTCAAGAACTACGCATCTGATCAAAAAATATCATAGAACATAAAAAGTAAGAAACTTAATTCTCTACAAAACAGGTCTCTTAACATTTTGCCATAGCTCGCTTCGTTTCCGAGATATTTGCAGATATATCTCAAGGGAAGGGGCCTGACGGACATATTTCGAGATATTTCTTCTTCTTGTTGTTCTTCTTCTGCACAGCTAAGCTGGAAGTGGCATTTACAGCTCGCAATAGTGCAGAGTTATCTCAAAGAAAGGGGCCACGGTGTTTCTGTATCTCTATTATGTTGGTGCGGCTTCGGAACTTTTAAATATCTTGATATATCTCGAGAACTACGCATCTGATCAAAAAATATCATAGAACATAAAAAGTAGGAAACTTAATGCTCTACAAAAAAGGTCTCTTAACATTTTGCCATAGCTCGCTTCGTTTCCGAGATATTTGCAGATTTATCTCAAGGGAAGGGGCCTGACGGACATATTTCGAGATATTTCTTCTTCTTGTTGTTCTTCTTCTGCACAGCTAAGCTGGAAGTGGCATTTGCAGCTCGCAATAGTGCATAGTTATCTGAAAGAAAGGGGCCACGGTGTTTCTGTATCTCTATTATGTTGGTGCGGCTTCGGAACTTTTAAATATCTTGATATATCTCGAGAACTACGCATCTCATCAAAAAATATCATAGAACATAAAAAGTAGGAAACTTAATTCGCTACAAAAAAGGTCTCTTAACATTTTGCCATAGCTCGCTTCGTTTCCGAGATATTTGCAGATTCAGCTCAAAGGAACTGGCCTGACGGACATATTTCGAGATATTCCTTCTTCTTGTTGTTCTTCCTCTGCACAGCTAAGCTGGAAGTGGCATTTGCAGCTCGCAATAGTGCAGAGTTATCTCAAAGAAAGGGGCCACGGTGTTTCTGTATCTCTATTATGTTGGTGCGGCTTCGGAACTTTTAAATATCTTCGTATATCTCGAGAACTACGCATCTGATCAAAAAATATCATAGAACATAAAAAGTAGGAAACTTAATTCTCTACAAAAAAGGTCGCTTAACATTTTGCCATAGCTCGCTTCGTTTCCGAGATATTTGCAGATTTATCTCAAGGGAAGGGGCCTAACGGACATATTTCGAGATATTTCTTCTTCTTGTTGTTCTTCTTCTGCACAGCTAAACTGGAAGTGGCATTTCCAGCTCGCAATAGTGCAGAGTTATCTCAAAGAAAGGGGCCACGGTGTTTCTGTATCTCTATTATGTTGGTGCGGCTTCGGAACTTTTAAATATCTCGATATATCTCGAAAACTACGCTTCTGATCAAAAAATATCATAGAACATAAAAAGTAGGAAACCTAATTCTCTACAAAAAAGGTCTCTTAACATTTTGCCATAGCTCTCTTCGTTTCCGAGATATTTGCAAATTTATCTCAAGGGAAGGGGCCTGACGGACATATTTCGAGATATTTCTTCTTCTTGTTGTTCTTCTTCTGCACAGCTAAGCTGAAAGTGGCATTTGCAGCTCGCAATAGTGCAGAGTTATCTCAAAGAAAGGGGCCACGGTGTTTCTGTATCCCTATTATGTTGGTGCGGCTTCGGAACTTTTAAATATCTCGATATATCTCGAAAACTACGTTTCTGATCAAAAAATATCATAGAACATAAATTGTAGGAAACATAATTCTCTACAAAAAACGTCTCTTAACATTTTGCCATAGCTCGCTTCGTTTCCGAGATATTTGCAGATTCAGCTCAAAGGAACTGGCCTGACGGACATATTTCGAGATATTTCTTCTTCTTGTTGTTCTTCCTCTGCACAGCTAAGCTGGAAGTGGCATTTGCAGCTCGCAATAGTGCAGAGTTTTCTCAAAGAAAGGGGCCACGGTGTTTCTGTATCTCTATTATGTTGGTGCGGCTTCGGAACTTTTAAATATCTCGATATATCTCGAAAACTACGCTTCTGATCAAAAAATATCATACAACATAAATTGTAGGAAACGTAATTCTCTACAAAAAAGGTCTCTTAACATTTTGCAATAGCTCGCTTCGTTTCCGAGATATTTGCAGATTTATCTCAAGGGAAGGTGCCTGACGGACATATTTCGAGATATTTCTTCTTCTTGTTGTTCTTCTTCTGCACAGCTAAACTGGAAGTGGCATTTCCAGCTCGCAATAGTGCAGAGTTATCTCAAAGAAAGGGGCCACGGTGTTTCTGTATCTCTATTATGTTGGTGCGGCTTCGGAACTTTTAAATATCTCGATATATCTCGAAAACTACGCTTCTGATCAAAAAATATCATAGAACATAAAAAGTAGGAAACCTAATTCTCTACAAAAAAGGTCTCTTAACATTTTGCCATAGCTCTCTTCGTTTCCGAGATATTTGCAGATTTATCTCAAGGGAAGGGGCCTGACGGACATATTTCGAGATATTTCTTCTTCTTGTTGTTCTTCTTCTGCACAGCTAAGCTGAAAGTGGCATTTGCAGCTCGCAATAGTGCAGAGTTATCTCAAAGAAAGGGGCCACGGTGTTTCTGTATCCCTATTATGTTGGTGCGGCTTCGGAACTTTTAAATATCTCGATATATCTCGAAAACTACGTTTCTGATCAAAAAATATCATAGAACATAAATTGTAGGAAACATAATTCTCTACAAAAAACGTCTCTTAACATTTTGCCATAGCTCGCTTCGTTTCCGAGATATTTGCAGATTCAGCTCAAAGGAACTGGCCTGACGGACATATTTCGAGATATTTCTTCTTCTTGTTGTTCTTCCTCTGCACAGCTAAGCTGGAAGTGGCATTTGCAGCTCGCAATTGTGCAGAGTTTTCTCAAAGAAAGGGGCCACGGTGTTTCTGTATCTCTATTATGTTGGTGCGGCTTCGGAACTTTTAAATATCTCGATATATCTCGAAAACTACGCTTCTGATCAAAAAATATCATACAATATAAATTGTAGGAAACGTAATTCTCTACAAAAAAGGTCTCTTAACATTTTGCCATAGCTCGCTTCGTTTCCGAGATATTTGCAGATATATCTCAAGGGAAGGGGCCTGACGGACATATTTCGAGATATTTCTTCTTCTTGTTGTTCTTCTTCTGCACAGCTAAGCTGGAAGTGGCATTTACAGCTCGCAATAGTGCAGAGTTATCTCAAAGAAAGGGGCCACGGTGTTTCTGTATCTCTATTATGTTGGTGCGGCTTCGGAACTTTTAAATATCTTGATATATCTCGAGAACTACGCATCTGATCAAAAAATATCATAGAACATAAAAAGTAGGAAACTTAATTCTCTACAAAAAATGTCGCTTAACATTTTGCCATAGCTCGCTTCGTTTCTGAGATATTTGCATATTTATCTCAAGGGAAGGGGCCTGACGGACATATTTCGAGATATTTCTTCTTCTTGTTGTTCTTCTTCTGCACAGCTAAGCTGGAAGTGGCATTTGCGGCTCGCACTAGTGCAGAGTTATCTCAAAGAAAGGGGCCACGGTGTTTCTGTATCTCTATTATGTTGGTGCGGCTTCGGAACTTTTAAATATCTCGATATATCTCGAAAACTACGCTTCTGATCAAAAAATATCATACAACATAAATTGTAGGAAACCTAATTCTCTACAAAAAAGGTCTCTTAACATTTTGCCATAGCTCTCTTCGTTTCCGAGATATTTGCAGATTTATCTCAAGGGAAGGGGCCTGACGGACATATTTCGAGATATTTCTTCTTCTTGTTGTTCTTCTTCTGCACAGCTAAGCTGAAAGTGGCATTTGCAGCTCGCAATAGTGCAGAGTTATCTCAAAGAAAGGGGCCACGGTGTTTCTGTATCCCTATTATGTTGGTGCGGCTTCGGAACTTTTAAATATCTCGATATATCTCGAAAACTACGCTTCTGATCAAAAAATATCATAGAACATAAATTGTAGGAAACATAATTCTCTACAAAAAACGTCTCTTAACATTTTGCCATAGCTCGCTTCGTTTCCGAGATATTTGCAGATTCAGCTCAAAGGAACTGGCCTGACGGACATATTTCGAGATATTTCTTCTTCTTGTTGTTCTTCCTCTGCACAGCTAAGCTGGAAGTGGCATTTGCAGCTCGCAATAGTGCAGAGTTTTCTCAAAGAAAGGGGCCACGGTGTTTCTGTATCTCTATTATGTTGGTGCGGCTTCGGAACTTTTAAATATCTCGATATATCTCGAAAACTACGCTTCTGATCAAAAAATATCATACAACATAAATTGTAGGAAACGTAATTCTCTACAAAAAAGGTCTCTTAACATTTTGCCATAGCTCGCTTCGTTTCCGAGATATTTGCAGATATATCTCAAGGGAAGGGGCCTGACGGACATATTTCGAGATATTTCTACTTCTTGTTGTTCTTCTTCTGCACAGCTAAGCTGGAAGTGGCATTTACAGCTCGCAATAGTGCAGAGTTATCTCAAAGAAAGGGGCCACGGTGTTTCTGTATCTCTATTATGTTGGTGCGGCTTCGGAACTTTTAAATATCTCGATATATCTCGAAAACTACGCTTCTGATCAAAAAATATCATACAACATAAATTGTAGGAAACGTAATTCTCTACAAAAAAGGTCTCTTAACATTTTGCCATAGCTCGCTTCGTTTCCGAGATATTTGCAGATATATCTCAAGGGAAGGGGCCTGACGGACATATTTCGAGATATTTCTTCTTCTTGTTGTTCTTCTTCTGCACAGCTAAGCTGGAAGTGGCATTTACAGCTCGCAATAGTGCAGAGTTATCTCAAAGAAAGGGGCCACGGTGTTTCTGTATCTCTATTATGTTGGTGCGGCTTCGGAACTTTTAAATATCTTGATATATCTCGAGAACTACGCATCTGATCAAAAAATATCATAGAACATAAATTGTAGGAAACATAATTCTCTACAAAAAAGGTCTCTTAACATTTTGCCATAGCTCGCTTCGTTTCCGAGATATTTGCAGATATATCTCAAGGGAAGGGGCCTGACGGACATATTTCGAGATATTTCTTCTTCTTGTTGTTCTTCTTCTGCACAGCTAAGCTGGAAGTGGCATTTACAGCTCGCAATAGTGCAGAGTTATCTCAAAGAAAGGGGCCACGGTGTTTCTGTATCTCTATTATGTTGGTGCGGCTTCGGAACTTTTAAATATCCCGATATATCTCGAAAACTACGCTTCTGATCAAAAAATATCATAGAACATAAATTGTAGGAAACATAATTCTCTACAAAAAAGGTCTCTTAACATTTTGCCATAGCTCGCTTCGTTTCCGAGATATTTGCAGATATATCTCAAGGGAAGGGGCCTGACGGACATATTTCGAGATATTTCTTCTTCTTGTTGTTCTTCTTCTGCACAGCTAAGCTGGAAGTGGCATTTACAGCTCGCAATAGTGCAGAGTTATCTCAAAGAAAGGGGCCGCGGTGTTTCTGTATCTCTATTATGTTGGTGCGGCTTCGGAACTTTTAAATATCTTGATATATCTCGAGAACTACGCATCTGATCAAAAAATATCATAGAACATAAAAAGTAGCAAACTTAATTCTCTACAAAAAGGGTCTCTTAACATTTTGCCATAGCTCTTTTTGTTTCCGAGATATTTGCAGATTTATCTCAAGGGAAGGGGCCTGACGGACATATTTCGGGTTATTTCTTCTTCTTGTTGTTCTTCTTCTGCACAGCTAAGCTGAAAGTGGCATTTGCAGCTCGCAATAGTGCAGAGTTATCTCAAAGAAAGGGGCCACGGTGTTTCTGTATCCCTATTATGTTGGTGCGGCTTCGGAACTTTTAAATATCTCGATATATCTCGAAAACTACGTTTCTGATCAAAAAATATCATAGAACATAAATTGTAGGAAACATAATTCTCTACAAAAAACGTCTCTTAATATTTTGCCATAGCTCGCTTCGTTTCCGAGATATTTGCAGATTCAGCTCAAAGGAACTGGCCTGACGGACATATTTCGAGATATTTCTTCTTCTTGTTGTTCTTCCTCTGCACAGCTAAGCTGGAAGTGGCATTTGCAGCTCGCAATAGAGCAGAGTTATCTCAAAGAAAGGGGCCACGGTGTTTCTGTATCTCTATTATGTTGGTGCGGCATCGGAACTTTTAAATATCTCGATATATCTCGAAAACTACGCTTCTGATCAAAAAATATCATAGAACATAAATTGTAGGAAACATAATTCTCTACAAAAAAGGTCTCTTAACATTTTGCCATAGCTCGCTTCGTTTCCGAGATATTTGCAGATATATCTCAAGGGAAGGGGCCTGACGGACATATTTCGAGATATTTCTTCTTCTTGTTGTTCTTCTTCTGCACAGCTAAGCTGGAAGTGGCATTTACAGCTCGCAATAGTGCAGAGTTATCTCAAAGAAAGGGGCCACGGTGTTTCTGTATCTCTATTATGTTGGTGCGGCTTCGGAACTTTTAAATATCTTGATATATCTCGAGAACTACGCATCTGATCAAAAAATATCATAGAACATAAAAAGTATGAAACCTAATTCTCTACAAAAAAGGTCTCTTAACATTTTACCATAGCTCTCTTCGTTTCCGAGATATTTGCAGATTTATCTCAAGGGAAGGGGCCTGACGGACATATTTCGAGATATTTCTTCTTCTTGTTGTTCTTCTTCTGCACAGCTAAGCTGAAAGTGGCATTTGCAGCTCGCAATAGTGCAGAGTTATCTCAAAGAAAGGGGCCACGGTGTTTCTGTATCTCTATTATGTTGGTGCGGCTTCGGAACTTTTAAATATCTTGATATATCTCGAGAACTACGCATCTGATCAAAAAATATCATAGAACATAAAAAGTAGGAAACTTAATTCTCTACAAAAAATGTCGCTTAACATTTTGCCATAGCTCGCTTCGTTTCCGAGATATTTGCATATTTATCTCAAGGGAAGGGGCCTGACGGACATATTTCGAGATATTTCTTCTTCTTGTTGTTCTTCTTCTGCACAGCTAAGCTGGAAGTGGCATTTGCGGCTCGCACTGGTGCAGAGTTATCTCAAAGAAAGGGGCCACGGTGTTTCTGTATCTCTATTATGTTGGTGCGGCTTCGGAACTTTTAAATATCCCGATATATCTCGAAAACTACGCTTCTGATCAAAAAACATCATAGAACATAAATTGTAGGAAACATAATTCTCTACAAAAAAGGTCTCTTAACATTTTGCCATAGCTCGCTTCGTTTCCGAGATATTTGCAGATATATCTCAAGGGAAGGGGCCTGACGGACATATTTCGAGATATTTCTTCCTCTTGTTGTTCTTCTTCTGCACAGCTAAGCTGGAAGTGGCATTTACAGCTCGCAATAGTGCAGAGTTATCTCAAAGAAAGGGGCCACGGTGTTTCTGTATCTCTATTATGTTGGTGCGGCTTCGGAACTTTTAAATATCTTGATATATCTCGAGAACTACGCATCTGATCAAAAAATATCATAGAACATAAAAAGTAAGAAACTTAATTCTCTACAAAAGAAGTCTCTTAACATTTTGCCATAGCTCGCTTCGTTTCCGAGATATTTGCATATTTATCTCAAGGGAAGGGGCCTGACGGACATATTTCGAGATATTTCTTCTTCTTGTTGTTCTTCTTCTGCACAGCTAAGCTGGAAGTGGCATTTGCAGCTCGCAATAGTGCATAGTTATCTGAAAGAAAGGGGCCACGGTGTTTCTGTATCTCTATTATGTTGGTGCGGCTTCGGAACTTTTAAATATCTTGATATATCTCGAGAACTACGCATCTCATCAAAAAATATCATAGAACATAAAAAGTAGGAAACTTAATTCGCTACAAAAAAGGTCTCTTAACATTTTGCCATAGCTCGCTTCGTTTCCGAGATATTTGCAGATTTATCTCAAGGGAAGGGGCCTAACGGACATATTTCCTGATATTTCTTCTTCTTGTTGTTCTTCTTCTGCACAGCTAAGCTGGAAGTGGCATTTGCAGCTCGCAATAGTGCAGAGTTATCTCAAAGAAAGGGGCCACGGTGTTTCTGTATCTCTATTATGTTGGTGCGGCTTCTTAACTTTTAAATATCTTGATATATCTCGAGAACTACGCATCTGATCAAAAAATATCATAGAACATAAAAAGTAGGAAACATAATTCTCTACAAAAAAGGTCTCTTAACATTTTGCCATAGCTCGCTTCGTTTCCGAGATATTTGCAGATTCAGCTCAAAGGAACTGGCCTGACGGACATATTTCGAGATATTTCTTCTTCTTGTTGTTCTTCCTCTGCACAGCTAAGCTGGAAGTTGCATTTGCAGCTCGCAATAGTGCAGAGTTATTTCAAAGAAAGGGGCCACGGTGTTTCTGTATCTCTATTATGTTGGTGCGGTTTCGGAACTTTTAAATATCTTGATATATCTCGAGAACTACGCATCTGATCAAAAAGTATCATAGAACATAAAAAGTGGAAACATAATTCTCTACAAAAAAGGTCTCTTAACATTTTGCCATAGCTCGCTTCGTTTCCGAGATATTTGCATATTTATCTCAAGGGAAGGGGCCTGACGGACATATTTCGAGATATTTCTTCTTCTTGTTGTTCTTCTTCTGCACAGCTACGCTGCATGTGGCATTTGCGGCTCGCACTAGTGCAGAGTTATCTCAAAGAAAGGGGCCACGGTGTTTCTGTATCTCTATTATGTTGGTGCGGCTTCGGAACTTTTAAATATCTCGATATATCTCGAAAACTACGCTTCTGATCAAAAAATATCATAGAACATAAATTGTAGGAAACATAATTCTCTACAAAAAACGTCTCTTAACATTTTGCCATAGCTCGCTTCGTTTCCGAGATATTTGCAGATATATCTCAAGGGAAGGGGCCTGACGGACATATTTCGAGATATTTCTTCTTCTTGTTGTTCTTCTTCTGCACAGCTAAGCTGGAAGTGGCATTTGCAGCTCGCAATAGTGCATAGTTATCTGAAAGAAAGGGGCCACGGTGTTTCTGTATCTCTATTATGTTGGTGCGGCTTCGGAACTTTTAAATATCTTGATATATCTCGAGAACTACGCATCTCATCAAAAAATATCATAGAACATAAAAAGTAGGAAACATAATTCGCTACAAAAAAGGTCTCTTAACATTTTGCCATAGCTCGCTTCGTTTCCGAGATATTTGCAGATTTATCTCAAGGGAAGGGGCCTAACGGACATATTTCCTGATATTTCTTCTTCTTGTTGTTCTTCTTCTGCACAGCTAAGCTGGAAGTGGCATTTGCAGCTCGCAATAGTGCAGAGTTATCTCAAAGAAAGGGGCCACGGTGTTTCTGTATCTCTATTATGTTGGTGCGGCTTCTTAACTTTTAAATATCTTGATATATCTCGAGAACTACGCATCTGATCAAAAAATATCATAGAACATAAAAAGTAGGAAACTTAATTCTCTACAAAAAAGGTCGCTTAACATTTTGCCATAGCTCGCTTCGTTTCCGAGATATTTGCATATTTATCTCAAGGGAAGGGGCCTGACGGACATATTTCGAGATATTTCTTCTTCTTGTTGTTCTTCTTCTGCACAGCTAAGCTGGAAGTGGCATTCGCGGCTCGCACTAGTGCAGAGTTATCTCAAAGAAAGGGGCCACGGTGTTTCTGTATCTCTATTATGTTGGTGCGGCTTCGGAACTTTTAAATATCTTGATATATCTCGAGAACTACGCATCTGATCAAAAAATATCATAGAACATAAAAAGTAAGAAACTTAATTCTCTACAAAAGAGGTCTCTTAACATTTTGCCATAGCTCGCTTCGTTTCCGAGATATTTGCAGATATATCTCAAGGGAAGGGGCCTGACGGACATATTTCGAGATATTTCTTCTTCTTGTTGTTCTTCTTCTGCACAGCTAAGCTGGACGTGGCATTTACAGCTCGCAATTGTGCAGGGTTATCTCAAAGAAAGGGGCCACGGTGTTTCTGTATCTCTATTATGTTGGTGCGGCTTCGGAACTTTTAAATATCTTGATATATCTCGAGAACTACGCATCTGATCAAAAAATATCATAGAACATAAAAAGTAGGAAACTTAATTCTCTACCAAAAAGGTCTCTTAACATTTTGCCATAGCTCTCTTCGTTTCCGAGATATTTGCAGATTTATCTCAAGGGATGGGGCCTGACGGACATATTTCGAGATATTTCTTCTTCCTGTTGTTCTTCTTCTGCACAGCTAAGCTGGAAGTGGCATTTGCAGCTCGCAATAGTGCAGAGATATCTCAAAGAAAGGGGCCACGGCGTTTCTGTATCTCTATTATGTTGGTGCGGCTTCGGAACTTTTAAATATCTTGATATATCTCGAGAACTACGCGTCTGATCAACAAATATCATAGAACATAAAAAGTAGGAAACATAATTCTCTACAAAAAAGGTCTCTTAACATTTTGCCATAGCTCGCTTCGTTTCCGAGATATTTGCAGATTCAGCTCAAAGGAACTGGCCTGACGGACATATTTCGAGATATTTCTTCTTCTTGTTGTTCTTCCTCTGCACAGCTAAGCTGGAAGTGGCATTTGCAGCTCGCAATAGTGCAGAGTTATCTCAAAGAAAGGGGCCACGGTGTTTCTGTATCTCTATTATGTTGGTGCGGCTTCGGAACTTTTAAATATCTCGATATATCTCGAAAACTACGCTTCTGATCAAAAAATATCATAGAACATAAATTGTAGGAAACATAATTCTCTACAAAAAAGGTCTCTTAACATTTTGCCATAGCTCGCTTCGTTTCCGAGATATTTGCAGATATATCTCAAGGGAAGGGGCCTGACGGACATATTTCGAGATATTTCTGCTTCTTGTTGTTCTTCTTCTGCACAGCTAAGCTGGAAGTGGCATTTGCAGCTCGCAATAGTGCATAGTTATCTGAAAGAAAGGGGCCACGGTGTTTCTGTATCTCTATTATGTTGGTGCGGCTTCGGAACTTTTAAATATCTTGATATATCTCGAGAACTACGCATCTCATCAAAAAATATCATAGAACATAAAAAGTAGGAAACTTAATTCGCTACAAAAAAGGTCTCTTAACATTTTGCCATAGCTCGCTTCGTTTCCGAGATATTTGCAGATTTATCTCAAGGGAAGGGGCCTAACGTACATATTTCCTGATATTTCTTCTTCTTGTTGTTCTTCTTCTGCACAGCTAAGCTGGAAGTGGCATTTGCAGCTCGCAATAGTGCTGAGTTATCTCAAAGAAAGGGGCCACGGTGTTTCTGTATCTCTATTATGTTGGTGCGGCTTCTTAACTTTTAAATATCTTGATATATCTCGAGAACTACGCATCTGATCAAAAAATATCATAGAACATAAAAAGTAGGAAATTCAATTCTCTACAAAAAAGATCTCTTAACATTTTGCAATAGCTCGCTTCGTTTCCGAGATATTTGCAGATTTATCTCAAGGGAAGGTGCCTGACGGACATATTTCGAGATATTTCTTCTTCTTGTTGTTCTTCTTCTGCACAGCTAAGCTGGAAGTGGCATTTGCGGCTCGCACTAGTGCAGAGTTATCTCAAAGAAAGGGGCCACGGTGTTTCTGTATCTCTATTATGTTGGTGCGGCTTCGGAACTTTTAAATATCTCGATATATCTCGAAAACTACGCTTCTGATCAAAAAATATCATAGAACATAAATTGTAGGAAACATAGTTCTCTACAAAAAACGTCTCTTAACATTTTGCCATAGCTCGCTTCGTTTCCGAGATATTTGCAGATTCAGCTCAAAGGAGCTGGCCTGACGGACATATTTCGAGATATTCCTTCTTCTTGTTGTTCTTCCTCTGCACAGCTAAGCTGGAAGTGGCATTTGCAGCTCGCAATAGTGCAGAGTTATCTCAAAGAAAGGGGCCACGGTGTTTCTGTATCTCTATTATGTTGGTGCGGCTTCGGAACTTTTAAATATCTTCGTATATCTCGAGAACTACGCATCTGATCAAAAAATATCATACAACATAAAAAGTAGGAAACTTAATTCGCTACAAAAAAGGTCTCTTAACATTTTGCCATAGCTCGCTTCGTTTCCGAGATATTTGCAGATTTATCTCAAGGGAAGGGGCCTAACGGACATATTTCCTGATATTTCTTCTTCTTGTTGTTCTTCTTCTGCACAGCTAAGCTGGAAGTGGCATTTGCAGCTCGCAATAGTGCAGAGTTATCTCAAAGAAAGGGGCCACGGTGTTTCTGTATCTCTATTATGTTGGTGCGGCTTCTTAACTTTTAAATATCTTGATATATCTCGAGAACTACGCATCTGATCAAAAAATATCATAGAACATAAAAAGTAGGAAACTCAATTCTCTACAAAAAAGGTCTCTTAACATTTTGCAATAGCTCGCTTCGTTTCCGAGATATTTGCAGATTTATCTCAAGGGAAGGTGCCTGACGGACATATTTCGAGATATTTCTTCTTCTTGTTGTTCTTCTTCTGCACAGCTAAGCTGGAAGTGGCATTTGCGGCTCGCACTAGTGCAGAGTTATCTCAAAGAAAGGGGCCACGGTGTTTCTGTATCTCTATTATGTTGGTGCGGCTTCGGAACTTTTAAATATCTCGATATATCTCGAAAACTACGCTTCTGATCAAAAAATATCATAGAACATAAATTGTAGGAAACATAATTCTCTACAAAAAACGTCTCTTAACATTTTGCCATAGCTCGCTTCGTTTCCGAGATATTTGCAGATTCAGCTCAAAGGAACTGGCCTGACGGACATATTTCGAGATATTCCTTCTTCTTGTTGTTCTTCCTCTGCACAGCTAAGCTGGAAGTGGCATTTGCAGCTCGCAATAGTGCAGAGTTATCTCAAAGAAAGGGGCCACGGTGTTTCTGTATCTCTATTATGTTGGTGCGGCTTCGGAACTTTTAAATATCTTCGTATATCTCGAGAACTACGCATGTGATCAAAAAATATCATAGAACATAAAAAGTAGGAAACTTAATTCTCTACAAAGAAGGTCTCTTAACATTTTGCCATAGCTCGCTTCGTTTCCGAGATATTTGCAGATTTATCTCAAGGGAAGGGGCCTAACGGACATATTTCGAGATATTTCTTCTTCTTGTTGTTCTTCTTCTGCACAGCTAAACTGGAAGTGGCATTTCCAGCTCGCAATAGTGCAGAGTTATCTCAAAGAAAGGGGCCACGGTGTTTCTGTATCTCTATTATGTTGGTGCGGCTTCGGAACTTTTAAATATCTTGATATATCTCGAGAACTACGCATCTGATCAAAAAATATCATAGAACATAAAAAGTAGGAAACTTAATTCTCTACAAAAAAGGTCGCTTAACATTTTGCCATAGCTCGCTTCGTTTCCGAGATATTTGCATATTTATCTCAAGGGAAGGGGCCTGACGGACATATTTCGAGATATTTCTTCTTCTTGTTGTTCTTCTTCTGCACAGCTAAGCTGGAAGTGGCATTTGCGGCTCGCACTAGTGCAGAGTTGTCTCAAAGAAAGGGGCCACGGTGTTTCTGTATCTCTATTATGTTGGTGCGGCTTCGGAACTTTTAAATATCCCGATATATCTCGAAAACTACGCTTCTGATCAAAAAATATCATAGAACATAAATTGTAGGAAACATAATTCTCTACAGAAAAGGTCTCTTAACATTTTGCCATAGCTCGCTTCGTTTCCGAGATATTTGCAGATATATCTCAAGGGAAGGGGCCTGACGGACATATTTCGAGATATTTCTTCTTCTTGTTGTTCTTCTTCTGCACAGCTAAGCTGGAAGTGGCATTTACAGCTCGCAATAGTGCAGAGTTATCTCAAAGAAAGGGGCCACGGTGTTTCTGTATCTCTATTATGTTGGTGCGGCTTCGGAACTTTTAAATATCTCGATATATCTCGAGAACTACGCATCTGATCAAAAAATATCATAGAACATAAAAAGTAGGAAACTTAATTCTCTACAAAAAAGGTCTCTTAACATTTTGCCATAGCTCTCTTCGTTTCCGAGATATTTGCAGATTTATCTCAAGGGAAGGGGCCTGACGGACATATTTCGAGATATTTCTTCTTCTTGTTGTTCTTCTTCTGCACAGCTAAGCTGGAAGTGGCATTTGCAGCTCGCAATAGTGCAGAGATATCTCAAAGAAAGGGGCCACGGTGTTTCTGTATCTCTATTATGTTGGTGCGGCTTCGGAACTTTTAAATATCTTGATATATCTCGAGAACTACGCGTCTGATCAAAAAATATCATAGAACATAAAAAGTAGGAAACATAATTCTCTACAAAAAAGGTCTCTTAACATTTTGCCATAGCTCGCTTCGTTTCCGAGATATTTGCAGATTCAGCTCAAAGGAACTGGCCTGACGGACATATTTCGAGATATTTCTTCTTCTTGTTGTTCTTCCTCTGCACAGCTAAGCTGGAAGTGGCATTTGCAGCTCGCAATAGTGCAGAGTTATTTCAAAGAAAGGGGCCACGGTGTTTCTGTATCTCTATTATGTTGGTGCGGTTTCGGAACTTTTAAATATCTTGATATATCTCGAGAACTACGCATCTGATCAAAAAATATCATAGAACATAAAAAGTAGGAAACTTAATTCTCTACCAAAAAGGTCTCTTAACATTTTGCCATAGCTCGCTTCGTTTCCGAGATATTTGCAGATTTATCTCAAGGGAAGGGGCCTGACGGACATATTTCGAGATATTTCTTCTTCCTGTTGTTCTTCTTCTGCACAGCTAAGCTGGAAGTGGCATTTGCAGCTCGCAATAGTGCAGAGATATCTCAAAGAAAGGGGCCACGGTGTTTCTGTATCTCTATTATGTTGGTGCGGCTTCGGAACTTTTAAATATCTTGATATATCTCGAGAACTACGCGTCTGATCAAAAAATATCATAGAACATAAAAAGTAGGAAACATAATTCTCTACAAAAAAGGTCTCTTAACATTTTGCCATAGCTCGCTTCGTTTCCGAGATATTTGCAGATTCAGCTCAAAGGAACTGGCCTGACGGACATATTTCGAGATATTTCTTCTTCTTGTTGTTCTTCCTCTGCACAGCTAAGCTGGAAGTGGCATTTGCAGCTCGCAATAGTGCATAGTTATCTGAAAGAAAGGGGCCACGGTGTTTCTGTATCTCTATTATGTTGGTGCGGCTTCGGAACTTTTAAATATCTTGATATATCTCGAGAACTACGCATCTCATCAAAAAATATCATAGAACATAAAAAGTAGGAAACTTAATTCGCTACAAAAAAGGTCTCTTAACATTTTGCCATAGCTCGCTTCGTTTCCGAGATATTTGCAGATTTATCTCAAGGGAAGGGGCCTAACGTACATATTTCCTGATATTTCTTCTTCTTGTTGTTCTTCTTCTGCACAGCTAAGCTGGAAGTGGCATTTGCAGCTCGCAATAGTGCTGAGTTATCTCAAAGAAAGGGGCCACGGTGTTTCTGTATCTCTATTATGTTGGTGCGGCTTCTTAACTTTTAAATATCTTGATATATCTCGAGAACTACGCATCTGATCAAAAAATATCATAGAACATAAAAAGTAGGAAATTCAATTCTCTACAAAAAAGGTCTCTTAACATTTTGCAATAGCTCGCTTCGTTTCCGAGATATTTGCAGATTTATCTCAAGGGAAGGTGCCTGACGGACATATTTCGAGATATTTCTTCTTCTTGTTGTTCTTCTTCTGCACAGCTAAGCTGGAAGTGGCATTTGCGGCTCGCACTAGTGCAGAGTTATCTCAAAGAAAGGGGCCACGGTGTTTCTGTATCTCTATTATGTTGGTGCGGCTTCGGAACTTTTAAATATCTCGATATATCTCGAAAACTACGCTTCTGATCAAAAAATATCATAGAACATAAATTGTAGGAAACATAGTTCTCTACAAAAAACGTCTCTTAACATTTTGCCATAGCTCGCTTCGTTTCCGAGATATTTGCAGATTCAGCTCAAAGGAGCTGGCCTGACGGACATATTTCGAGATATTCCTTCTTCTTGTTGTTCTTCCTCTGCACAGCTAAGCTGGAAGTGGCATTTGCAGCTCGCAATAGTGCAGAGTTATCTCAAAGAAAGGGGCCACGGTGTTTCTGTATCTCTATTATGTTGGTGCGGCTTCGGAACTTTTAAATATCTTCGTATATCTCGAGAACTACGCATCTGATCAAAAAATATCATACAACATAAAAAGTAGGAAACTTAATTGTCTACAAAAAAGGTCTCTTAACATTTTGCCATAGCTCGCTTCGTTTCCGAGATATTTGCAGATTTATCTCAAGGGAAGGGGCCCAACGGACATATTTCGAGATATTTCTTCTTCTTGTTGTTCTTCTTCTGCACAGCTAAACTGGAAGTGGCATTTCCAGCTCGCAATAGTGCAGAGTTATCTCAAAGAAAGGGGCCACGGTGTTTCTGTATCTCTATTATGTTGGTGCGGCATCGGAACTTTTAAATATCTTGATATATCTCGAGAACTACGCATCTGATCAAAAAATATCATAGAACATAAAAAGTAGGAAACTTAATTCTCTACAAAAAAGGTCGCTTAACATTTTGCCATAGCTCTCTTCGTTTCCGAGATATTTGCAGATTTATCTCAAGGGAAGGGGCCTGACGGACATATTTCGAGATATTTCTTCTTCTTTTTGTTCTTCTTCTGCACAGCTAAGCTGGAAGTGGCATTTGCAGCTCGCAATAGTGCAGAGATATCTCAAAGAAAGGGGCCACGGTGTTTCTGTATCTCTATTATGTTGGTGCGGCTTCGGAACTTTTAAATATCTTGATATATCTCGAGAACTACGCGTCTGATCAAAAAATATCATAGAACATGAAAAGTAGGAAACATAATTCTCTACAAAAAAGGTCTCTTAACATTTTGCCATAGCTCGCTTCGTTTCCGAGATATTTGCAGATTCAGCTCAAAGGAACTGGCCTGACGGACATATTTCGAGATATTTCTTCTTCTTGTTGTTCTTCCTCTGCACAGCTAAGCTGGAAGTGGCATTTGCAGCTCGCAATAGTGCAGAGTTATTTCAAAGAAAGGGGCCACGGTGTTTCTGTATCTCTATTATGTTGGTGCGGCTTCGGAACTTTTAAATATCTCGATATATCTCGAAAACTACGCTTCTGATCAAAAAATATCATAGAACATAAATTGTAGGAAACATAATTCTCTACAAAAAAGGTCTCTTAACATTTTGCCATAGCTCGCTTCGTTTCCGAGATATTTGCAGATATATCTCAAGGGAAGGGGCCTGACGGACATATTTCGAGATATTTCTTCTTCTTGTTGTTCTTCTTCTGCACAGCTAAGCTGGAAGTGGCATTTGCGGCTCGCACTAGTGCAGAGTTATCTCAAAGAAAGGGGCCACGGTGTTTCTGTATCTCTATTATGTTGGTGCGGTTTCGGAAGTTTTAAATATCTTGATATATCTCGAGAACTACGCATCTGATCAAAAAATATCATAGAACATAAAAAGTAGGAAACTTAATTCTCTACAAATAAGGTCTCTTATCATTTTGCCATAGTTCGCTTCGTTTCCGAGATATTTGCAGATTTATCTCAAGGGAAGGGGCCTGACGGACATATTTCGAGATATTTCTTCTTCTTGTTGTTCTTCTTCTGCGCAGCTAAGCTGGAAGTGGCATTTGCAGCTCGCAATAGTGCAGAGATATCTCAAAGAAAGGGGCCACGGTGTTTCTGTATCTCTATTATGTTGGTGCGGCTTCGGAACTTTTAAATATCTTGATATATCTCGAGAACTACGCGTCTGATCAAAAAATATCATACAACATAAAAAGTAGGAAACATAATTCTCTACAAAAAAGGTCTCTTAACATTTTGCCATAGCTCGCTTCGTTTCCGAGATATTTGCTGATTTATCTCAAGGGAAGTGGCCTGACGGACATATTTCGAGATATTTCTTCTTCTTGTTGTTCTTCTTCTGCACAGCTAAGCTGGAAGTGGCATTTGCGGCTCGCACTAGTGCAGAGTTATCTGAAAGAAAGGGGCTACGGTGTTTCTGTATCTCTATTATGTTGGTGCGGCTTCGGAACTTTTAAATATCTTGATATATCTCGAGAACTACGCATCTGATCAAAAAATATCATAGAACATAAAAAGTAACAAACTTAATTCTCTACAAAAGAGGTCTCTTAACATTTTGCCATAGCTCGCTTCGTTTCCGAGATATTTGCAGATTTATCTCAAGGGAAGGGGCCTAACGGACATATTTCCTGATATTTCTTCTTCTTGTTGTTCTTCTTCTGCACAGCTAAGCTGGAAGTGGCATTTGCAGCTCGCAATAGTGCAGAGTTATCTCAAAGAAAGGGGCCACGGTGTTTCTGTATCTCTATTATGTTGGTGCGGCTTCTTAACTTTTAAATATCTTGATATATCTCGAGAACTACGCATCTGATCAAAAAATATCATAGAACATAAAAAGTAGGAAACTCAATTCTCTACAAAAAAGGTCTCTTAACATTTTGCAATAGCTCGCTTCGTTTCCGAGATATTTGCATATTTATCTCAAGGGAAGGGGCCTGACGGACATATTTCGAGATATTTCTTCTTCTTGTTGTTCTTCTTCTGCACAGCTACGCTGCAAGTGGCATTTGCGGCTCGCACTAGTGCAGAGTTATCTCAAAGAAAGGGGCCACGGTGTTTCAGTATCTCTATTATGTTGGTGCGGCTTCGGAACTTTTAAATATCTCGATATATCTCGAAAACTACGCTTCTGATCAAAAAATATCATAGAACATAAATTGTAGGAAACATAATTCTCTACAAAAAAGGTCTCTTAACATTTTGCCATAGCTCGCTTCGTTTCCGAGATATTTGCAGATATATCTCAAGGGAAGGGGCCTGACGGACATATTTCGAGATATTTCTTCTTCTTGTTGTTCTTCTTCTGCACAGCTAAGCTGGAAGTGGCATTTGCGGCTCGCACTAGTGCAGAGTTATCTCAAAGAAAGGGGCCACGGTGTTTCTGTATCTCTATTATGTTGGTGCGGTTTCGGAACTTTTAAATATCTTGATATATCTCGAGAACTAGGCATCTGATCAAAAAATATCATAGAACATAAAAAGTAGGAAACTTAATACTCTACAAATAAGGTCTCTTAACATTTTGCCATAGCTCGCTTCGTTTCCGAGATATTTGCAGATTTATCTCAAGGGAAGGGGCCTGACGGACATATTTCGAGATATTTCTTCTTCTTGTTGTTCTTCTTCTGCGCAGCTAAGCTGGAAGTGGCATTTGCAGCTCGCAATAGTGCAGAGATATCTCAAAGAAAGGGGCCACGGTGTTTCTGTATCTCTATTATGTTGGTGCGGCTTCGGAACTTTTAAATATCTTGATATATCTCGAGAACTACGCGTCTGATCAAAAAATATCATACAACATAAAAAGTAGGAAACATAATTCTCTACAAAAAAGGTCTCTTAACATTTTGCCATAGCTCGCTTCGTTTCCGAGATATTTGCAGATTTATCTCAAGGGAAGGGGCCTGACGGACATATTTCGAGATATTTCTTCTTCTTGTTGTTCTTCTTCTGCACAGCTAAGCTGGAAGTGGCATTTGCAGCTCGCACTAGTGCAGAGTTATCTCAAAGAAAGGGGCCACGGTGTTTCTGTATCTCTATTATGTTGGTGCGTCTTCGGAACTTTTAAATATCTCGATATATCTCGAAAACTACGCTTCTGATCAAAAAATATCATAGAACATAAATTGCAGGAAACATAATTCTCTACAAAAAACGTCTCTTAACATTTTGCCATAGCTCGCTTCGTTTCCGAGATATTTGCAGATTCAGCTCAAAGGAACTGGCCTGACGGACATATTTCGAGATATTTCTTCTTCTTGTTGTTCTTCCTCTGCACAGCTAAGCTGGAAGTGGCATTTGCAGCTCCCAATAGTGCAGAGTTATCTCAAAAAAAGGGGCCACAGTGTTTCTGTATCTCTATTATGTTGGTGCGGCTTCGGAACTTTTAAATATCTTGATATATCTCGAGAACTACGCATCTGATCAAAAAATATCATAGAACATAAAAAGTAGGAAACTTAATTCTCTACAAAAAAGGTCTCTTAACATTTTGCCATAGCTCGCTTCGTTTCCGAGATATTTGCAGATTTATCTCAAGGGAAGGGGCCTGACGGACATATTTCGAGATATTTCTTCTTCTTGTTGTTCTTCTTCTGCACAGCTAAGCTGGAAGTGGCATTTGCGGCTCGCACTAGTGCAGAGTTATCTCAAAGAAAGGGGCCACGGTGTTTCTGTATCTCTATTATGTTGGTGCGGCTTCGGAACTTTTAAATATCTCGATATATCTCGAAAACTACGCTTCTGATCAAAAAATATCATACAACATAAATTGTAGGAAACATAATTCTCTACAAAAAAGGTCTCTTAACATTTTGCCATAGCTCGCTTCGTTTCCGAGATATTTGCAGATATATCTCAAGGGAAGGGGCCTGACGGACATATTTCGAGATATTTCTTCTTCTTGTTGTTCTTCCTCTGCACAGCTAAGCTGGAAGTGGCATTTGCCGCTCGCAATAGTGCAGAGTTATCTCAAAGAAAGGGGCCACGGTGTTTCTGTATCCCTATTATGTTGGTGCGGCTTCGGAACTTTTAAATATCTCGATATATCTCGAAAACTACGCCTCTGATCAAAAAATATCATAGAACATAAATTGTAGGAAACATAATTCTCTACAAAAAACGTCTCTTAACATTTTGCCATAGATCGCTTCGTTTCCGAGATATTTGCAGATTCAGCTCAAAGGAACTGGCCTGACGGACATATTTCGAGATATTTCTTCTTCTTGTTGTTCTTCCTCTGCACAGCTAAGCTGGAAGTGGCATTTGCAGCTCGCAATAGTGCAGAGTTATCTCAAAGAAAGGGGCCACGGTGTTTCTGTATCTCTATTATGTTGGTGCGGCTTCGGAACTTTTAAATATCTTGATATATCTCGAGAACTACGCATCTGATCAAAAAATATCATAGAACATAAAAAGTAGGAAACTTAATTCTCTACAAAAAAGGTCTCTTAACATTTTGCCATAGCTCGCTTCGTTTCCGAGACATTTGCAGATTTATCTCAAGGGAAGGGGCCTGACGGACATATTTCGAGATATTTCTTCTTCTTGTTGTTCTTCTTCTGCACAGCGAAGCCGGAAGTTGCATTTGCGGCTCGCACTAGTGCACAGTTATCTCAAAGAAAGGGGCCACGGTGTTTCTGTATCTCTATTATGTTGGTGCGGCTTCGGAACTTTTAAATATCTCGATATATCTCGAAAACTACGCTTCTGATCAAAAAATATCATACAACATAAATTGTAGGAAACATAATTCTCTACAAAAAAGGTCTCTTAACATTTTGCCATAGCTCGCTTCGTTTCTGAGATATTTGCAGATTCAGCTCAAAGGAACTGGCCTGACGGACATATTTCGAGATATTTCTTCTTCTTGTTGTTCCTCCTCTGCACAGCTAAGCTGGAAGTGGCATTTGCAGCTCGCAATAGTGCAGAGTTATCTTAAAGAAAGGGGCCACGGTGTTTCTGTATCTCTATTATGTTGGTGCGGCTTCGGAACTTTTAAATATCTTGATATATCTCGAGAACTACGCATCTGATCAAAAAATGTCATAGAACATAAAAAGTACGAAACTTAATTCTCTACAAAAAAGGTCTCTTAACATTTTGCCATAGCTCGCTTCGTTTCCGAGATATTTGCATATTTATCTCAAGGGAAGGGGCCTGACGGACATATTTCGAGATATTTCTTCTTCTTCTGGTTCTTCTTCTGCACAGCTAAGCTGGAAGTGGCATTTGCGGCTCGCACTAGTGCAGAGTTATCTCAAAGAAAGGGGCCACGGTGTTTCTGTATCTCTATTATGTTGGTGCGGCTTCGGAACTTTTAAATATCTCGATATATCTCGAAAACTACGCTTCTGATCAAAAAATATCATAGAACATAAAAAGTAGGAAACTTAATACTCTACAAATAAGGTCTCTTAACATTTTGCCATAGCTCGCTTCGTTTCCGAGATATTTGCAGATTTATCTCAAGGGAAGGGGCCTGACGGACATATTTCGAGATATTTCTTCTTCTTGTTGTTCTTCTTCTGCGCAGCTAAGCTGGAAGTGGCATTTGCAGCTCGCAATAGTGCAGAGATATCTCAAAGAAAGGGGCCACGGTGTTTCTGTATCTCTATTATGTTGGTGCGGCTTCGGAACTTTTAAATATCTTGATATATCTCGAGAACTACGCGTCTGATCAAAAAATATCATACAACATAAAAAGTAGGAAACATAATTCTCTACAAAAAAGGTCTCTTAACATTTTGCCATAGCTCGCTTCGTTTCCGAGATATTTGCAGATTTATCTCAAGGGAAGGGGCCTGACGGACATATTTCGAGATATTTCTTCTTCTTGTTGTTCTTCTTCTGCACAGCTAAGCTGGAAGTGGCATTTGCAGCTCGCACTAGTGCAGAGTTATCTCAAAGAAAGGGGCCACGGTGTTTCTGTATCTCTATTATGTTGGTGCGTCTTCGGAACTTTTAAATATCTCGATATATCTCGAAAACTACGCTTCTGATCAAAAAATATCATAGAACATAAATTGCAGGAAACATAATTCTCTACAAAAAACGTCTCTTAACATTTTGCCATAGCTCGCTTCGTTTCCGAGATATTTGCAGATTCAGCTCAAAGGAACTGGCCTGACGGACATATTTCGAGATATTTCTTCTTCTTGTTGTTCTTCCTCTGCACAGCTAAGCTGGAAGTGGCATTTGCAGCTCCCAATAGTGCAGAGTTATCTCAAAAAAAGGGGCCACAGTGTTTCTGTATCTCTATTATGTTGGTGCGGCTTCGGAACTTTTAAATATCTTGATATATCTCGAGAACTACGCATCTGATCAAAAAATATCATAGAACATAAAAAGTAGGAAACTTAATTCTCTACAAAAAAGGTCTCTTAACATTTTGCCATAGCTCGCTTCGTTTCCGAGATATTTGCAGATTTATCTCAAGGGAAGGGGCCTGACGGACATATTTCGAGATATTTCTTCTTCTTGTTGTTCTTCTTCTGCACAGCTAAGCTGGAAGTGGCATTTGCGGCTCGCACTAGTGCAGAGTTATCTCAAAGAAAGGGGCCACGGTGTTTCTGTATCTCTATTATGTTGGTGCGGCTTCGGAACTTTTAAATATCTCGATATATCTCGAAAACTACGCTTCTGATCAAAAAATATCATACAACATAAATTGTAGGAAACATAATTCTCTACAAAAAAGGTCTCTTAACATTTTGCCATAGCTCGCTTCGTTTCCGAGATATTTGCAGATATATCTCAAGGGAAGGGGCCTGACGGACATATTTCGAGATATTTCTTCTTCTTGTTGTTCTTCCTCTGCACAGCTAAGCTGGAAGTGGCATTTGCCGCTCGCAATAGTGCAGAGTTATCTCAAAGAAAGGGGCCACGGTGTTTCTGTATCCCTATTATGTTGGTGCGGCTTCGGAACTTTTAAATATCTCGATATATCTCGAAAACTACGCCTCTGATCAAAAAATATCATAGAACATAAATTGTAGGAAACATAATTCTCTACAAAAAACGTCTCTTAACATTTTGCCATAGATCGCTTCGTTTCCGAGATATTTGCAGATTCAGCTCAAAGGAACTGGCCTGACGGACATATTTCGAGATATTTCTTCTTCTTGTTGTTCTTCCTCTGCACAGCTAAGCTGGAAGTGGCATTTGCAGCTCGCAATAGTGCAGAGTTATCTCAAAGAAAGGGGCCACGGTGTTTCTGTATCTCTATTATGTTGGTGCGGCTTCGGAACTTTTAAATATCTTGATATATCTCGAGAACTACGCATCTGATCAAAAAATATCATAGAACATAAAAAGTAGGAAACTTAATTCTCTACAAAAAAGGTCTCTTAACATTTTGCCATAGCTCGCTTCGTTTCCGAGACATTTGCAGATTTATCTCAAGGGAAGGGGCCTGACGGACATATTTCGAGATATTTCTTCTTCTTGTTGTTCTTCTTCTGCACAGCGAAGCCGGAAGTTGCATTTGCGGCTCGCACTAGTGCACAGTTATCTCAAAGAAAGGGGCCACGGTGTTTCTGTATCTCTATTATGTTGGTGCGGCTTCGGAACTTTTAAATATCTCGATATATCTCGAAAACTACGCTTCTGATCAAAAAATATCATACAACATAAATTGTAGGAAACATAATTCTCTACAAAAAAGGTCTCTTAACATTTTGCCATAGCTCGCTTCGTTTCTGAGATATTTGCAGATTCAGCTCAAAGGAACTGGCCTGACGGACATATTTCGAGATATTTCTTCTTCTTGTTGTTCCTCCTCTGCACAGCTAAGCTGGAAGTGGCATTTGCAGCTCGCAATAGTGCAGAGTTATCTTAAAGAAAGGGGCCACGGTGTTTCTGTATCTCTATTATGTTGGTGCGGCTTCGGAACTTTTAAATATCTTGATATATCTCGAGAACTACGCATCTGATCAAAAAATGTCATAGAACATAAAAAGTACGAAACTTAATTCTCTACAAAAAAGGTCTCTTAACATTTTGCCATAGCTCGCTTCGTTTCCGAGATATTTGCATATTTATCTCAAGGGAAGGGGCCTGACGGACATATTTCGAGATATTTCTTCTTCTTCTGGTTCTTCTTCTGCACAGCTAAGCTGGAAGTGGCATTTGCGGCTCGCACTAGTGCAGAGTTATCTCAAAGAAAGGGGCCACGGTGTTTCTGTATCTCTATTATGTTGGTGCGGCTTCGGAACTTTTAAATATCTCGATATATCTCGAAAACTACGCTTCTGATCAAAAAATATCATAGAACATAAAAAGCAGGAAACTTAATTCTCTACAAAAAAGGTCTCTTAACATTTTGTCATAGCTCGCTTCGTTTCCGAGATATTTGCAGATTTATCTCAAGGGAAGGGGCCTAACGGACATATTTCGAGATATTTCTTCTTCTTGTTGTTCTTCTTCTGCACAGCTAAGCTCGAAGCGGCATTTGCAGCTCGCAATAGTGCAGAGTTATCTCAAAGAAAGAGGCCACGGTGTTTCTGTACCTCTATTATGTTGGTGCAGCTTCGGAACTTTTAAATATCTTGATATATCTCGAGAACTACGCATCTGATCAAAGAATATCATAGAACATAAATTGTAGGAAACATAATTCTCTACAAAAAAGGTCTCTTAACATTTTGCCATAGCTCGCTTCGTTTCCGAGATATTTGCAGATTTATCACAAGGGAAGGGGCCTGACGGACATATTTCGAGATATTTCTTCTTCTTGTTGTTCTTCTTCTGCACAGCTAAGCTGGAAGTGGCATTTGCGGCTCGCACTAGTGCAGAGTTATCTCAAAGAAAGGGGCCACGGTGTTTCTGTATCCCTATTATGTTGGTGCGGCTTCGGAACTTTTAAATATCTCGATATATCTCGAAAACTACGCTTCTGATCAAAAAATATCATAGAACATAAATTGCAGGAAACATAATTCTCTACAAAAAACGTCTCTTAACATTTTGCCATAGATCGCTTCGTTTCCGAGATATTTGCAGATTCAGCTCAAAGGAACTGGCCTGACGGACATATTTCGAGATATTTCTTCTTCTTGTTGTTCTTCCTCTGCACAGCTAAGCTGGAAGTGGCATTTGCAGCTCGCAATAGTGCAGAGTTATCTCAAAGAAAGGGGCCACGGTGTTTCTGTATCTCTATTATGTTGGTGCGGCTTCGGAACTTTTAAATATATTGATATATCTCGAGAACTACGCATCTGATCAAAAAATATCATAGAACATAAAAAGTAGGAAACTTAATTCTCTACAAAAAAGGTATCTTAACATTTTGCCATAGCTCGCTTCGTTTCCGAGACATTTGCAGATTTATCTCAAGGGAAGGGGCCTGACGGACATATTTCGAGATATTTCTTCTTCTTGTTGTTCTTCTTCTGCACAGCGAAGCCGGAAGTTGCATTTGCGGCTCGCACTAGTGCACAGTTATCTCAAAGAAAGGGGCCACGGTGTTTCTGTATCTCTATTATGTTGGTGCGGCTTCGGAACTTTTAAATATCTCGATATATCTCGAAAACTACGCTTCTGATCAAAAAATATCATACAACATAAATTGTAGGAAACATAATTCTCTACAAAAAAGGTCTCTTAACATTTTGCCATAGCTCGCTTCGTTTCTGAGATATTTGCAGATTCAGCTCAAAGGAACTGGCCTGACGGACATATTTCGAGATATTTCTTCTTCTTGTTGTTCCTCCTCTGCACAGCTAAGCTGGAAGTGGCATTTGCAGCTCGCAATAGTGCAGAGTTATCTTAAAGAAAGGGGCCACGGTGTTTCTGTATCTCTATTATGTTGGTGCGGCTTCGGAACTTTTAAATATCTTGATATATCTCGAGAACTACGCATCTGATCAAAAAATGTCATAGAACATAAAAAGTACGAAACTTAATTCTCTACAAAAAAGGTCTCTTAACATTTTGCCATAGCTCGCTTCGTTTCCGAGATATTTGCATATTTATCTCAAGGGAAGGGGCCTGACGGACATATTTCGAGATATTTCTTCTTCTTCTGGTTCTTCTTCTGCACAGCTAAGCTGGAAGTGGCATTTGCGGCTCGCACTAGTGCAGAGTTATCTCAAAGAAAGGGGCCACGGTGTTTCTGTATCTCTATTATGTTGGTGCGGCTTCGGAACTTTTAAATATCTCGATATATCTCGAAAACTACGCTTCTGATCAAAAAATATCATAGAACATAAAAAGCAGGAAACTTAATTCTCTACAAAAAAGGTCTCTTAACCTTTTGTCATAGCTCTCTTCGTTTCCGAGATATTTGCAGATTTATCTCAAGGGAAGGGGCCTAACGGACATATTTCGGGATATTTCTTCTTCTTGTTGTTCTTCTTCTGCACAGCTAAGCTCGAAGCGGCATTTGCAGCTCGCAATAGTGCAGAGTTATCTGAAAGAAAGAGGCCACGGTGTTTCTGTACCTCTATTATGTTGGTGCAGCTTCGGAACTTTTAAATATCTTGATATATCTCGAGAACTACGCATCTGATCAAAAAATATCATCGAACATAAAAAGTAGGAAACTTAATTCTCTACAAAAAAGGTCTCTTAACATTTTGCCATAGCTCGCTTCGTTTCCGAGATATTTGCAGATTTATCTCAAGGGAAGTGGCCTGACGGACATATTTCGAGATATTTCTTCTTCTTGTTGTTCTTCTTCTGCACAGCTAAGCTGGAAGTGGCATTTGCGGCTCGCACTAGTGCAGAGTTATCTCAAAGAAAGGGGCCACGGTGTTTCTGTATCCCTATTATGTTGGTGCGGCTTCGGAACTTTTAAATATCTCGATATATCTCGAAAACTACGCTTCTGATCAAAAAATATCATAGAACATAAATTGTAGGAAACACAATTCTCTACAAAAAACGTCTCTTAACATTTTGCCATAGATCGCTTCGTTTCCGAGATATTTGCAGATTCAGCTCAAAGGAACTGGCCTGACGGACATATTTCGAGATATTTCTTCTTCTTGTTGTTCTTCCTCTGCACAGCTAAGCTGGAAGTGGCATTTGCAGCTCGCAATAGTGCAGAGTTATCTCAAAGAAAGGGGCCACGGTGTTTCTGTATCTCTATTATGTTGGTGCGGCTTCGGAACTTTTAAATATCTTGATATATCTCGAGAACTACGCATCTGATCAAAAAATATCATAGAACATAAAAAGTAGGAAACTTAATTCTCTACAAAAAAGGTCTCTTAACATTTTGCCATAGCTCGCTTCGTTTCCGAGACATTTGCAGATTTATCTCAAGGGAAGGGGCCTGACGGACATATTTCGAGATATTTCTTCTTCTTGTTGTTCTTCTTCTGCACAGCGAAGCCGGAAGTTGCATTTGCGGCTCGCACTAGTGCACAGTTATCTCAAAGAAAGGGGCCACGGTGTTTCTGTATCTCTATTATGTTGGTGCGGCTTCGGAACTTTTAAATATCTCGATATATCTCGAAAACTACGCTTCTGATTAAAAAATATCATACAACATAAATTGTAGGAAACATAATTCTCTACAAAAAAGGTCTCTTAACATTTTGCCATAGCTCGCTTCGTTTCCGAGATATTTGCAGATTCCGCTCAAAGGAACTGGCCTGACGGACATATTTCGAGATATTTCTTCTTCTTGTTGTTCCTCCTCTGCACAGCTAAGCTGGAAGTGGCATTTGCAGCTCGCAATAGTGCAGAGTTATCTTAAAGAAAGGGGCCACGGTGTTTCTGTATCTCTATTATGTTGGTGCGGCTTCGGAACTTTTAAATATCTTGATATATCTCGAGAACTACGCATCTGATCAAAACATGTCATAGAACATAAAAAGTACGAAACTTAATTCTCTACAAAAAAGGTCTCTTAACATTTTGCCATAGCTCGCTTCGTTTCCGAGATATTTGCATATTTATCTCAAGGGAAGGGGCCTGACGGACATATTTCGAGATATTTCTTCTTCTTGTTGTTCTTCTTCTGCACAGCTAAGCTGGAAGTGGCATTTGCGGCTCGCACTAGTGCAGAGTTATCTCAAAGAAAGGGGCCACGGTGTTTCTGTATCTCTATTATGTTGGTGCGGCTTCGGAACTTTTAAATATCTTGATATATCTCGAGAACTACGCATCTGATCAAAAAATATCATACTACATAAAAAGTAGGAAACTTAATTCTCTACAAGAAAGGTCTCTAAACATTTTGCCATAGCTCGCTTCGTTTCCGAGATATTTGCAGATTTATCTCAAGGGAAGGGGCCTGACGGACATATTTCGAGATATTTCTTCTTCTTGTTGTTCTTCTTCTGCACAGCTAAGCTGGAAGTGGCATTTGCAGCTCGCAATAGTGCAGAGTTATCTCAAAGAGAGGGGCCACGGTGTTTCTGTATCTCTATTATGTTGGTGCGGCTTCGGAACTTTTAAATATCTTGATATATCTCGAGAACTACGCATCTGATCAAAAAATATCATAGAAGATAAAAAGTAGGAAACTTAATTCTCTACAAAAAAGGTCTCTTAACATTTCGCCATAGCTCGCTTCGTTTCTGAGATATTTGCAGATTTATCTCGAGGGAAGGGGCCTGACGGACATATTTCGAGATATTTCTTCTTCTTGTTGTTCTTCTTCTGCACAGCTAAGCTGGAAGTGGCATTTGCCGCTCGCACTAGTGCACAGTTATCTCAAAGAAAGGGGCCACGGTGTTTCTGTATCTCTATTATGTTGGTGCGTCTTCGGAACTTTTAAATATCTCGATATATCTCGAAAACTACGCTTCTGATCAAAAAATATCATAGAACATAAATTGTAGGAAACATAATTCTCTACAAAAAACGTCTCTTAACATTTTGCCATAGCTCGCTTCGTTTCCGAGATATTTGCAGATTCAGCTCAAAGGAACTGGCCTGACGGACATATTTCGAGATATTTCTTCTTCTTGTTGTTCTTCTTCTGCACAGCTAAGCTGGAAGTGGCATTTGCGGCTCGCACTAGTGCAGAGTTATCTCAAAGAAAGGGGCCACGGTGTTTCTGTATCTCTATTATGTTGGTGCGGCTTCGGAACTTTTAAATATCTTGATATATCTCGAGAACTACGCATCTGATCAAAAAATATCATAGAACATAAAAAGTAGGAAACTTAATTCTCTACAAAAAAGGTCTCTTAACATTTTGCCATAGCTCGCTTCGTTTCCGAGATATTTGCAGATTCATCTCAAGGGAAGGGGTCTGACGGACATATTTCGAGATATTTCTTCTTCTTGTTGTTCTTCTTCTGCACAGCTAAGCTGGAAGTGGCATTTACAGCTCGCAATAGTGCAGAGTTATCTCGAAGAAAGGGGCCACGGTGTTTCTGTATCTCTATTATGTTGGTGCGGCTTCGGAACTTTTAAATATCTTGATATATCTCGAGAACTACGCTTCTGATCAAAAAATATCATAGAACATAAATTGTAGGAAACATAATTCTCTACAAAAAACGTCTCTTAACATTTTGCCATAGCTCGCTTCGTTTCCGAGATATTTGCAGATTTATCTCGAGGGAAGGGGCCTGACGGACATATTTCGAGATATTTCTTCTTCTTGTTGTTCTTCTTCTGCACAGCTAAGCTGGAAGTGGCATTTGCAGCGCGCAATAGTGCAGAGTTATCTCAAAGAAAGGGGCCACGGTGTTTCTGTATCTCTATTATGTTGGTGCGGCTTCGGATCTTTTAAATATCTCGATATATCTCGAAAACAACGCTTCTGATCAAAAAATATCATAGAACATAAATTGTAGGAAACATAATTCTCTACAAAAAAGGTCTCTTAACATTTTGCCGTAGCTCGCTTCGTTTCCGAGATATTTGCAGATTTATCTCAAGGGAAGGGGCCTGACGGACATATTTCCAGATATTTCTTCTTCTTGTTGTTCTTCTTCTGCACAGCTAAGCTGGAAGTGGCATTTGCAGCTCGCAATAGTGCAGAGTTATCTCAAAGAGAGGGGCCACGGTGTTTCTGTATCTCTATTATGTTGGTGCGGCTTCGGAACTTTTAAATATCTTGATATATCTCGAGAACTACGCATCTGATCGAAAAATATCATAGAACATAAAAAGTAGGAAACTTAATTCTCTACAAAAGAGGTCTCTTAACATTTTGCCATAGCTCGCTTCGTTTCCGAGATATTTGCAGATTTATCTCAAGGGAAGGGGCCTGACGGACATATTTCGAGATATTTCTTCTTTTTGTTGTTCTTCTTCTGCACAGCTAAGCTGGAAGTGGCATTTGCAGCTCGCAATAGTGCAGAGTTATCTCAAAGAAAGGGGCCACGGTGTTTCTGTATCTCTATTATGTTGGTGCGGCTTCGGAACTTTTAAATATCTTGATATATCTCGAGAACTACGCATCCGATCAAAAAATATCATACAACATAAAAAGTAGGAAACTTAATTCTCTACAAAAAAGGTCTCTTAACATTTTGCCATAGCTCGCTTCGTTTCCGAGATATTTGCAGATTTATCTCGAGGGAAGGGGCCTGACGGACATATTTCGAGATATTTCTTCTTCTTGTTGTTCTTCTTCTGCACAGCTAAGCTGGAAGTGGCATTTGCAGCGCGCAATAGTGCAGAGTTATCTCAAAGAAAGGGGCCACGGTGTTTCTGTATCTCTATTATGTTGGTGCGGCTTCGGAACTTTTAAATATCTTGATATATCTCGAGAACTACGCATCCGATCAAAAAATATCATAGAACATAAAAAGTAGGAAACTTAATTCTCTACAAAAAAGGTCTCTTAACATTTTGCATTAGCTCGCTTCGTTTCCGAGATATTTGCAGATTTATCTCGAGGGAAGGGGCCTGACGGACATATTTCGAGATATTTCTTCCTCTTGTTGTTCTTCTTCTGCACAGCTAAGCTGGAAGCGGCATTTGCGGCTCGCACTAGTGCAGAGTTATCTCAAAGAAAGGGGCCACGGTGTTTCTGTATCTCTATTATGTTGGTGCGGCTTCGGATCTTTTAAATATCTCGATATATCTCGAAAACTACGCTTCTGATCAAAAAATATCATAGAACATAAATTGTAGGAAACATAATTCTCTACAAAAAACGTCTCTTAACATTTTGCCATAGCTCGCTTCGTTTCCGAGATATTTGCAGATTCAGCTCAAAGGAACTGGCCTGACGGACATATTTCGAGATATTTCTTCTTCTTGTTGTTCTTCTTCTGCACAGCTAAGCTGGAAGTGGCATTTGCGGCTCGCACTAGTGCACAGTTATCTCAAAGAAAGGGGCCACGGTGTTTCTGTATCTCTATTATGTTGGTGCGTCTTCGGAACTTTTAAATATCTCGATATATCTCGAAAACTACGCTTCTGATCAAAAAATATCATAGAACATAAATTGTAGGAAACATAATTCTCTACAAAAAACGTCTCTTAACATTTTGCCATAGCTCGCTTCGTTTCCGAGATATTTGCAGATTTATCTCAAGGGAAGGGGCCTGACGGACATATTTCGAGATATTTCTTCTTCTTGTTGTTCTTCTTCTGCACAGCTAAGCTGGAAGTGGCATTTGCGGCTCGCACTAGTGCAGAGTTATCTCAAAGAAAGGGGCCACGGTGTTTCTGTATCCCTATTATGTTGGTGCGGCTTCGGAACTTTTAAATATCTTGATATATCTCGAGAACTACGCTTCTGATCAAAAAATATCATAGAACATAAATTGTAGGAAACATAATTCTCTACAAAAAACGTCTCTCAACATTTTGCCATAGCTCGCTTCGTTTCCGAGATATTTGCAGATTCAGCTCAAAGGAACTGGCCTGACGGACATATTTCGAGATATTTCTTCTTCTTGTTGTTCTTCTTCTGCACAGCTAAGCTGGAAGTGGCATTTGCGGCTCGCACTAGTGCACAGTTATCTCAAAGAAAGGGGCCACGGTGTTTCTGTATCTCTATTATGTTGGTGCGTCTTCGGAACTTTTAAATATCTCGATATATCTCGAAAACTACGCTTCTGATCAAAAAATATCATAGAACATAAATTGTAGGAAACATAATTCTCTACAAAAAACGTCTCTTAACATTTTGCCATAGCTCGCTTCGTTTCCGAGATATTTGCAGATTTATCTCAAGGGAAGGGGCCTGACGGACATATTTCGAGATATTTCTTCTTCTTGTTGTTCTTCTTCTGCACAGCTAAGCTGGAAGTGGCATTTGCGGCTCGCACTAGTGCAGAGTTATCTCAAAGAAAGGGGCCACGGTGTTTCTGTATCCCTATTATGTTGGTGCGGCTTCGGAACTTTTAAATATCTCGATATATCTCGAAAACTACGCTTCTGATCAAAAAATATCATAGAACATAAATTGTAGGAAACATAATTCTCTATAAAAAACGTCTCTTAACATTTTGCCATAGCTCGCTTCGTTTCCGAGATATTTGCAGATTCATCTCAAAGGAACTGGCCTGACGGACATATTTCGAGATATTTCTTCTTCTTGTTGTTCTTCCTCTGCACAGCTAAGCTGGAAGTGGCATTTGCAGCTCGCAATAGTGCAGAGTTATCTCAAAGAAAGGGGCCACGGCGTTTCTGTATCTCTATTATGTTGGTGCGGCTTCGGAACTTTTAAATATCTTGATATATCTCGAGAACTACGCATCTGATCAAAAAATATCATAGAACATAAAAAGTAGGAAACTTAATTCTCTACAAAAAAGGTCTCTTAACATTTTGCCATAGGTCGCTTCGTTTCCGAGATATTTGCAGATTTATCTCAAGGGAAGGGGCCTAACGGACATATTTCGAGATATTTCTTCTTCTTGTTGTCCTTCTTCTGCACAGCTAAACTGGAAGTGGCATTTCCAGCTCGCAATAGTGCAGAGTTATCTCAAAGAGAGGGGCCACGGTGTTTCTGTATCTCTATTATGTTGGTGCGGCTTCGGAACTTTTAAATATCTTGATATATCTCGAGAACTACGCATCTGATCAAAAAATATCATAGAACATAAAAAGTAGGAAACTTAATTCTCTACAAAAAAGGTCTCTTAACATTTTGCCATAGCTCTCTTCGTTTCCGAGATATTTGCAGATTTATCTCAAGGGAAGGGGCCTGACGGACATATTTCGAGATATTTCTTCTTCTTGTTGTTCTTCTTCTGCACAGCTAAGCTGGAAGTGGCATTTGCGGCTCGCACTAGTGCAGAGTTATCTCAAAGAAAGGGGCCACGGTGTTTCTGTATCTCTATTATGTTGGTGCGGCTTCGGAACTTTTAAATATCTCGATGTATCTCGAAAACTACGCTTCTGATCAAAAAATATCATAGAACATAAATTGTAGGAAAGATAATTCTCTACAAAAAACGTCTCTTAACATTTTGCCATAGCTCGCTTCGTTTCCGAGATATTTGCAGATTCAGCTCAAAGGAACGGGCCTGACGGACATATTTCGAGATACTTCTTCTTCTTGTTGTTCTTCCTCTGCACAGCTAAGCTGGAAGTGGCATTTGCAGCTCGCAATAGTGCAGAGTTATCTCAAAGAAAGGGGCCACGGTGTTTCTGTATCTCTATTATGTTGGTGCGGCTTCGGAACTTTTAAATATCTTCATATATCTCGAGAACTACGCATCTGATCAAAAAATATCATAGAACATAAAAAGTAGGAAACTTAATTCTCTACAAAAAAGGTCTCTTAACATTTTGCCATAGCTCGCTTCGTTTCCGAGATATTTGCAGATTTATCTCAAGGGAAGGGGCCTGACGGACATATTTCGAGATATTTCTTCTTCTTGTTGTTCTTCTTCTGCACAGCTAAGCTGGAAGTGGCATTTACAGCTCGCAATAGTGCAGAGTTATCTCAAAGAAAGGGGCCACGGTGTTTCTGTATCTCTATTATGTTGGTGCGGCTTCGGAACTTTTAAATATCTCGATATATCTCGAAAACTACGCTTCTGATCAAAAAATATCATAGAACATAAATTGTAGGAAACATAATTCTCTACAAAAAAGGTCTCTCAACATTTTGCCATAGCTCGCTTCGTTTCCGAGATATTTGCAGATATATCTCAAGGGAAGGGGCCTGACGGACATATTTCGAGATATTTCTTCTTCTTGTTGTTCTTCTTCTGCACAGCTAAGCTGGAAGTGGCATTTACAGCTCGCAATAGTGCAGAGTTATCTCAAAGAAAGGGGCCACGGTGTTTCTGTATCTCTATTATGTTGGTGCGGCTTCGGAACTTTTAAATATCTCGATATATCTCGAAAACTACGCTTCTGATCAAAAAATATCATAGAACATAAATAGTAGGATACATAATTCTCTACAAAAAACGTCTCTTAACATTTTGCCATAGCTCGCTTCGTTTCCGAGATATGTGCAGATTTATCTCAAGGGAAGGGGCCTGACGGACATATTTCGAGATATTTCTTCTTCTTGTTGTTCTTCTTCTGCACAGCTAAGCTGGAAGTGGCATTTGCGGCTCGCACTAGTGCAGAGTTATCTCAACGAAAGGGGCCACGGTGTTTCTGTATCTCTATTATGTTGGTGCGGCTTCGGAACTTTTAAATATCTCGATATATCTCGAAAACTACGCTTCTGATCAAAAAATATCATAGAACATAAAAAGCAGGAAACTTAATTCTCTACAAAAAAGGTCTCTTAACCTTTTGTCATAGCTCTCTTCGTTTCCGAGATATTTGCAGATTTATCTCAAGGGAAGGGGCCTAACGGACATATTTCGGGATATTTCTTCTTCTTGTTGTTCTTCTTCTGCACAGCTAAGCTCGAAGCGGCATTTGCAGCTCGCAATAGTGCAGAGTTATCTGAAAGAAAGAGGCCACGGTGTTTCTGTACCTCTATTATGTTGGTGCAGCTTCGGAACTTTTAAATATCTTGATATATCTCGAGAACTACGCATCTGATCAAAAAATATCATCGAACATAAAAAGTAGGAAACTTAATTCTCTACAAAAAAGGTCTCTTAACATTTTGCCATAGCTCGCTTCGTTTCCGAGATATTTGCAGATTTATCTCAAGGGAAGTGGCCTGACGGACATATTTCGAGATATTTCTTCTTCTTGTTGTTCTTCTTCTGCACAGCTAAGCTGGAAGTGGCATTTGCGGCTCGCACTAGTGCAGAGTTATCTCAAAGAAAGGGGCCACGGTGTTTCTGTATCCCTATTATGTTGGTGCGGCTTCGGAACTTTTAAATATCTCGATATATCTCGAAAACTACGCTTCTGATCAAAAAATATCATAGAACATAAATTGTAGGAAACACAATTCTCTACAAAAAACGTCTCTTAACATTTTGCCATAGATCGCTTCGTTTCCGAGATATTTGCAGATTCAGCTCAAAGGAACTGGCCTGACGGACATATTTCGAGATATTTCTTCTTCTTGTTGTTCTTCCTCTGCACAGCTAAGCTGGAAGTGGCATTTGCAGCTCGCAATAGTGCAGAGTTATCTCAAAGAAAGGGGCCACGGTGTTTCTGTATCTCTATTATGTTGGTGCGGCTTCGGAACTTTTAAATATCTTGATATATCTCGAGAACTACGCATCTGATCAAAAAATATCATAGAACATAAAAAGTAGGAAACTTAATTCTCTACAAAAAAGGTCTCTTAACATTTTGCCATAGCTCGCTTCGTTTCCGAGACATTTGCAGATTTATCTCAAGGGAAGGGGCCTGACGGACATATTTCGAGATATTTCTTCTTCTTGTTGTTCTTCTTCTGCACAGCGAAGCCGGAAGTTGCATTTGCGGCTCGCACTAGTGCACAGTTATCTCAAAGAAAGGGGCCACGGTGTTTCTGTATCTCTATTATGTTGGTGCGGCTTCGGAACTTTTAAATATCTCGATATATCTCGAAAACTACGCTTCTGATTAAAAAATATCATACAACATAAATTGTAGGAAACATAATTCTCTACAAAAAAGGTCTCTTAACATTTTGCCATAGCTCGCTTCGTTTCCGAGATATTTGCAGATTCCGCTCAAAGGAACTGGCCTGACGGACATATTTCGAGATATTTCTTCTTCTTGTTGTTCCTCCTCTGCACAGCTAAGCTGGAAGTGGCATTTGCAGCTCGCAATAGTGCAGAGTTATCTTAAAGAAAGGGGCCACGGTGTTTCTGTATCTCTATTATGTTGGTGCGGCTTCGGAACTTTTAAATATCTTGATATATCTCGAGAACTACGCATCTGATCAAAACATGTCATAGAACATAAAAAGTACGAAACTTAATTCTCTACAAAAAAGGTCTCTTAACATTTTGCCATAGCTCGCTTCGTTTCCGAGATATTTGCATATTTATCTCAAGGGAAGGGGCCTGACGGACATATTTCGAGATATTTCTTCTTCTTGTTGTTCTTCTTCTGCACAGCTAAGCTGGAAGTGGCATTTGCGGCTCGCACTAGTGCAGAGTTATCTCAAAGAAAGGGGCCACGGTGTTTCTGTATCTCTATTATGTTGGTGCGGCTTCGGAACTTTTAAATATCTTGATATATCTCGAGAACTACGCATCTGATCAAAAAATATCATACTACATAAAAAGTAGGAAACTTAATTCTCTACAAGAAAGGTCTCTAAACATTTTGCCATAGCTCGCTTCGTTTCCGAGATATTTGCAGATTTATCTCAAGGGAAGGGGCCTGACGGACATATTTCGAGATATTTCTTCTTCTTGTTGTTCTTCTTCTGCACAGCTAAGCTGGAAGTGGCATTTGCAGCTCGCAATAGTGCAGAGTTATCTCAAAGAGAGGGGCCACGGTGTTTCTGTATCTCTATTATGTTGGTGCGGCTTCGGAACTTTTAAATATCTTGATATATCTCGAGAACTACGCATCTGATCAAAAAATATCATAGAAGATAAAAAGTAGGAAACTTAATTCTCTACAAAAAAGGTCTCTTAACATTTCGCCATAGCTCGCTTCGTTTCTGAGATATTTGCAGATTTATCTCGAGGGAAGGGGCCTGACGGACATATTTCGAGATATTTCTTCTTCTTGTTGTTCTTCTTCTGCACAGCTAAGCTGGAAGTGGCATTTGCCGCTCGCACTAGTGCACAGTTATCTCAAAGAAAGGGGCCACGGTGTTTCTGTATCTCTATTATGTTGGTGCGTCTTCGGAACTTTTAAATATCTCGATATATCTCGAAAACTACGCTTCTGATCAAAAAATATCATAGAACATAAATTGTAGGAAACATAATTCTCTACAAAAAACGTCTCTTAACATTTTGCCATAGCTCGCTTCGTTTCCGAGATATTTGCAGATTCAGCTCAAAGGAACTGGCCTGACGGACATATTTCGAGATATTTCTTCTTCTTGTTGTTCTTCTTCTGCACAGCTAAGCTGGAAGTGGCATTTGCGGCTCGCACTAGTGCAGAGTTATCTCAAAGAAAGGGGCCACGGTGTTTCTGTATCTCTATTATGTTGGTGCGGCTTCGGAACTTTTAAATATCTTGATATATCTCGAGAACTACGCATCTGATCAAAAAATATCATAGAACATAAAAAGTAGGAAACTTAATTCTCTACAAAAAAGGTCTCTTAACATTTTGCCATAGCTCGCTTCGTTTCCGAGATATTTGCAGATTTATCTCAAGGGAAGGGGCCTGACGGACATATTTCGAGATATTTCTTCTTTTTGTTGTTCTTCTTCTGCACAGCTAAGCTGGAAGTGGCATTTGCAGCTCGCAATAGTGCAGAGTTATCTCAAAGAAAGGGGCCACGGTGTTTCTGTATCTCTATTATGTTGGTGCGGCTTCGGAACTTTTAAATATCTTGATATATCTCGAGAACTACGCATCCGATCAAAAAATATCATACAACATAAAAAGTAGGAAACTTAATTCTCTACAAAAAAGGTCTCTTAACATTTTGCCATAGCTCGCTTCGTTTCCGAGATATTTGCAGATTTATCTCGAGGGAAGGGGCCTGACGGACATATTTCGAGATATTTCTTCTTCTTGTTGTTCTTCTTCTGCACAGCTAAGCTGGAAGTGGCATTTGCAGCGCGCAATAGTGCAGAGTTATCTCAAAGAAAGGGGCCACGGTGTTTCTGTATCTCTATTATGTTGGTGCGGCTTCGGAACTTTTAAATATCTTGATATATCTCGAGAACTACGCATCCGATCAAAAAATATCATAGAACATAAAAAGTAGGAAACTTAATTCTCTACAAAAAAGGTCTCTTAACATTTTGCATTAGCTCGCTTCGTTTCCGAGATATTTGCAGATTTATCTCGAGGGAAGGGGCCTGACGGACATATTTCGAGATATTTCTTCCTCTTGTTGTTCTTCTTCTGCACAGCTAAGCTGGAAGCGGCATTTGCGGCTCGCACTAGTGCAGAGTTATCTCAAAGAAAGGGGCCACGGTGTTTCTGTATCTCTATTATGTTGGTGCGGCTTCGGATCTTTTAAATATCTCGATATATCTCGAAAACTACGCTTCTGATCAAAAAATATCATAGAACATAAATTGTAGGAAACATAATTCTCTACAAAAAACGTCTCTTAACATTTTGCCATAGCTCGCTTCGTTTCCGAGATATTTGCAGATTCAGCTCAAAGGAACTGGCCTGACGGACATATTTCGAGATATTTCTTCTTCTTGTTGTTCTTCTTCTGCACAGCTAAGCTGGAAGTGGCATTTGCGGCTCGCACTAGTGCACAGTTATCTCAAAGAAAGGGGCCACGGTGTTTCTGTATCTCTATTATGTTGGTGCGTCTTCGGAACTTTTAAATATCTCGATATATCTCGAAAACTACGCTTCTGATCAAAAAATATCATAGAACATAAATTGTAGGAAACATAATTCTCTACAAAAAACGTCTCTTAACATTTTGCCATAGCTCGCTTCGTTTCCGAGATATTTGCAGATTTATCTCAAGGGAAGGGGCCTGACGGACATATTTCGAGATATTTCTTCTTCTTGTTGTTCTTCTTCTGCACAGCTAAGCTGGAAGTGGCATTTGCGGCTCGCACTAGTGCAGAGTTATCTCAAAGAAAGGGGCCACGGTGTTTCTGTATCCCTATTATGTTGGTGCGGCTTCGGAACTTTTAAATATCTTGATATATCTCGAGAACTACGCTTCTGATCAAAAAATATCATAGAACATAAATTGTAGGAAACATAATTCTCTACAAAAAACGTCTCTCAACATTTTGCCATAGCTCGCTTCGTTTCCGAGATATTTGCAGATTCAGCTCAAAGGAACTGGCCTGACGGACATATTTCGAGATATTTCTTCTTCTTGTTGTTCTTCTTCTGCACAGCTAAGCTGGAAGTGGCATTTGCGGCTCGCACTAGTGCACAGTTATCTCAAAGAAAGGGGCCACGGTGTTTCTGTATCTCTATTATGTTGGTGCGTCTTCGGAACTTTTAAATATCTCGATATATCTCGAAAACTACGCTTCTGATCAAAAAATATCATAGAACATAAATTGTAGGAAACATAATTCTCTACAAAAAACGTCTCTTAACATTTTGCCATAGCTCGCTTCGTTTCCGAGATATTTGCAGATTTATCTCAAGGGAAGGGGCCTGACGGACATATTTCGAGATATTTCTTCTTCTTGTTGTTCTTCTTCTGCACAGCTAAGCTGGAAGTGGCATTTGCGGCTCGCACTAGTGCAGAGTTATCTCAAAGAAAGGGGCCACGGTGTTTCTGTATCCCTATTATGTTGGTGCGGCTTCGGAACTTTTAAATATCTCGATATATCTCGAAAACTACGCTTCTGATCAAAAAATATCATAGAACATAAATTGTAGGAAACATAATTCTCTATAAAAAACGTCTCTTAACATTTTGCCATAGCTCGCTTCGTTTCCGAGATATTTGCAGATTCATCTCAAAGGAACTGGCCTGACGGACATATTTCGAGATATTTCTTCTTCTTGTTGTTCTTCCTCTGCACAGCTAAGCTGGAAGTGGCATTTGCAGCTCGCAATAGTGCAGAGTTATCTCAAAGAAAGGGGCCACGGCGTTTCTGTATCTCTATTATGTTGGTGCGGCTTCGGAACTTTTAAATATCTTGATATATCTCGAGAACTACGCATCTGATCAAAAAATATCATAGAACATAAAAAGTAGGAAACTTAATTCTCTACAAAAAAGGTCTCTTAACATTTTGCCATAGGTCGCTTCGTTTCCGAGATATTTGCAGATTTATCTCAAGGGAAGGGGCCTAACGGACATATTTCGAGATATTTCTTCTTCTTGTTGTCCTTCTTCTGCACAGCTAAACTGGAAGTGGCATTTCCAGCTCGCAATAGTGCAGAGTTATCTCAAAGAGAGGGGCCACGGTGTTTCTGTATCTCTATTATGTTGGTGCGGCTTCGGAACTTTTAAATATCTTGATATATCTCGAGAACTACGCATCTGATCAAAAAATATCATAGAACATAAAAAGTAGGAAACTTAATTCTCTACAAAAAAGGTCTCTTAACATTTTGCCATAGCTCTCTTCGTTTCCGAGATATTTGCAGATTTATCTCAAGGGAAGGGGCCTGACGGACATATTTCGAGATATTTCTTCTTCTTGTTGTTCTTCTTCTGCACAGCTAAGCTGGAAGTGGCATTTGCGGCTCGCACTAGTGCAGAGTTATCTCAAAGAAAGGGGCCACGGTGTTTCTGTATCTCTATTATGTTGGTGCGGCTTCGGAACTTTTAAATATCTCGATGTATCTCGAAAACTACGCTTCTGATCAAAAAATATCATAGAACATAAATTGTAGGAAAGATAATTCTCTACAAAAAACGTCTCTTAACATTTTGCCATAGCTCGCTTCGTTTCCGAGATATTTGCAGATTCAGCTCAAAGGAACGGGCCTGACGGACATATTTCGAGATACTTCTTCTTCTTGTTGTTCTTCCTCTGCACAGCTAAGCTGGAAGTGGCATTTGCAGCTCGCAATAGTGCAGAGTTATCTCAAAGAAAGGGGCCACGGTGTTTCTGTATCTCTATTATGTTGGTGCGGCTTCGGAACTTTTAAATATCTTCATATATCTCGAGAACTACGCATCTGATCAAAAAATATCATAGAACATAAAAAGTAGGAAACTTAATTCTCTACAAAAAAGGTCTCTTAACATTTTGCCATAGCTCGCTTCGTTTCCGAGATATTTGCAGATTTATCTCAAGGGAAGGGGCCTGACGGACATATTTCGAGATATTTCTTCTTCTTGTTGTTCTTCTTCTGCACAGCTAAGCTGGAAGTGGCATTTACAGCTCGCAATAGTGCAGAGTTATCTCAAAGAAAGGGGCCACGGTGTTTCTGTATCTCTATTATGTTGGTGCGGCTTCGGAACTTTTAAATATCTCGATATATCTCGAAAACTACGCTTCTGATCAAAAAATATCATAGAACATAAATTGTAGGAAACATAATTCTCTACAAAAAAGGTCTCTCAACATTTTGCCATAGCTCGCTTCGTTTCCGAGATATTTGCAGATATATCTCAAGGGAAGGGGCCTGACGGACATATTTCGAGATATTTCTTCTTCTTGTTGTTCTTCTTCTGCACAGCTAAGCTGGAAGTGGCATTTACAGCTCGCAATAGTGCAGAGTTATCTCAAAGAAAGGGGCCACGGTGTTTCTGTATCTCTATTATGTTGGTGCGGCTTCGGAACTTTTAAATATCTCGATATATCTCGAAAACTACGCTTCTGATCAAAAAATATCATAGAACATAAATAGTAGGATACATAATTCTCTACAAAAAACGTCTCTTAACATTTTGCCATAGCTCGCTTCGTTTCCGAGATATGTGCAGATTTATCTCAAGGGAAGGGGCCTGACGGACATATTTCGAGATATTTCTTCTTCTTGTTGTTCTTCTTCTGCACAGCTAAGCTGGAAGTGGCATTTGCGGCTCGCACTAGTGCAGAGTTATCTCAACGAAAGGGGCCACGGTGTTTCTGTATCTCTATTATGTTGGTGCGGCTTCGGAACTTTTAAATATCTCGATATATCTCGAAAACTACGCTTCTGATCAAAAAATATCATAGAACATAAATTGTAGGAAACATAATTCTCTACAAAAAAGGTCTCTCAACATTTTGCCATAGCTCGCTTCGTTTCCGAGATATTTGCAGATATACCTCAAGGGAAGGGGCCTGACGGACATATTTCGAGATATTTCTTCTTCTTGTTGTTCTTCTTCTGCACAGCTAAGCTGGAAGTGGCATTTACAGCTCGCAATAGTGCAGAGTTATCTCGAAGAAAGGGGCCACGGTGTTTCTGTATCTCTATTATGTTGGTGCGGCTTCGGAACTTTTAAATATCTTGATATATCTCGAGAACTACGCTTCTGATCAAAAAATATCATAGAACATAAATTGTAGGAAACATAATTCTCTACAAAAAACGTCTCTCAACATTTTGCCATAGCTCGCTTCGTTTCCGAGATATTTGCAGATTCAGCTCAAAGGAACTGGCCTGACGGACATATTTCGAGATATTCCTTCTTCTTGTTGTTCTTCTTCTGCACAGCTAAGCTGGAAGTGGCATTTGCAGCTCGCAATAGTGCAGAGTTACCTCAAAGAAAGGGGCCACGGTGTTTCTGTATCTCTATTATGTTGGTGCCGCTTCGGAACTTTTAAATATCAGGATATATCTCGAGAACTACGCATCTGATCAAAAAATATCATAGAACATAAAAAGTAGGAAACTTAATTCTCTACAAAAATGGTCTCTTAACATTTTGCCATAGCTCGCTTCGTTTCCGAGATATTTGCAGATTTATCTCAAGGGAAGGGGCCTGACGGACATATTTCGAGATATTTCTTCTTCTTGTTGTTCTTCTTCTGCACAGCTAAGCTGGAAGTGGCATTTGCAGCTCGCAGTAGTGCAGAGTTATCTCAAAGAAAGGGGCCACGGTGTTTCTGTATCTCTATTATGTTGGTGCGGCTTCGGAACTTTTAAATATCTTGATATATCTCGAGAACTACGCATCTGATCGAAAAATATCATAGAACATAAATTGTAGGAAACATAATTCTCTACAAAAAAGGTCTCTTAACATTTTGCCGTAGCTCGCTTCGTTTCCGAGATATTTGCAGATTTATCTCAAGGGAAGGGGCCTGACGGACATATTTCGAGATATTTCTTCTTCTTGTTGTTCTTCTTCTGCACAGCTAAGCTGGAAGTGGCATTTGCAGCTCGCAATAGTGCAGAGTTATCTCAAAGAAAGGGGCCACGGTGTTTCTGTATCTCTATTATGTTGGTGCGGCTTCGGAACTTTTAAATATCTTGATATATCTCGAGAACTACGCATCTGATCGAAAAATATCATAGAACATAAAAAGTAGGAAACTTAATTCTCTACAAAAGAGGTCTCTTAACATTTTGCCATAGCTCGCTTCGTTTCCGAGATATTTGCAGATTTATCTCAAGGGAAGGGGCCTGACGGACATATTTCGAGATATTTCTTCTTTTTGTTGTTCTTCTTCTGCACAGCTAAGGTGGAAGTGGCATTTGCAGCTCGCAATAGTGCAGAGTTATCTCAAAGAAAGGGGCCTCGGTGTTTCTGTACCTCTATTATGTTGGTGCGGCTTCGGAACTTTTAAATATCTTGATATATCTCGAGAACTACGCATCCGATCAAAAAATATCATAGAACATAAAAAGTAGGAAACTTAATTCTCTACAAAAAACGTCCTTTACATTTTGCCATAGCTCGCTTCGTTTCCGAGATATTTGCAGATTTATCTCGAGGGAAGGGGCCTGACGGACATATTTCGAGATATTTCTTCTTCTTGTTGTTCTTCTTCTGCACAGCTAAGCTGGAAGTGGCATTTGCAGCGCGCAATAGTGCAGAGTTATCTCAAAGAAAGGGGCCACGGTGTTTCTGTATCTCTATTATGTTGGTGCGGCTTCGGATCTTTTAAATATCTCGATATATCTCGAAAACAACGCTTCTGATCAAAAAATATCATAGAACATAAATTGTAGGAAACATAATTCTCTACAAAAAAGGTCTCTTAACATTTTGCCGTAGCTCGCTTCGTTTCCGAGATATTTGCAGATTTATCTCAAGGGAAGGGGCCTGACGGACATATTTCCAGATATTTCTTCTTCTTGTTGTTCTTCTTCTGCACAGCTAAGCTGGAAGTGGCATTTGCAGCTCGCAATAGTGCAGAGTTATCTCAAAGAGAGGGGCCACGGTGTTTCTGTATCTCTATTATGTTGGTGCGGCTTCGGAACTTTTAAATATCTTGATATATCTCGAGAACTACGCATCTGATCGAAAAATATCATAGAACATAAAAAGTAGGAAACTTAATTCTCTACAAAAGAGGTCTCTTCACATTTTGCCATAGCTCGCTTCGTTTCCGAGATATTTGCAGATTTATCTCAAGGGAAGGGGCCTGACGGACATATTTCGAGATATTTCTTCTTTTTGTTGTTCTTCTTCTGCACAGCTAAGCTGGAAGTGGCATTTGCAGCTCGCAATAGTGCAGAGTTATCTCAAAGAAAGGGGCCACGGTGTTTCTGTATCTCTATTATGTTGGTGCGGCTTCGGAACTTTTAAATATCTTGATATAACTCGAGAACTACGCATCCGATCAAAAAATATCATACAACATAAAAAGTAGGAAACTTAATTCTCTACAAAAAAGGTCTCTTAACATTTTGCCATAGCTCGCTTCGTTTCCGAGATATTTGCAGATTTATCTCGAGGGAAGGGGCCTGACGGACATATTTCGAGATATTTCTTCTTCTTGTTGTTCTTCTTCTGCACAGCTAAGCTGGAAGTGGCATTTGCAGCGCGCAATAGTGCAGAGTTATCTCAAAGAAAGGGGCCACGGTGTTTCTGTATCTCTATTATGTTGGTGCGGCTTCGGAACTTTTAAATATCTTGATATATCTCGAGAACTACGCATCCGATCAAAAAATATCATAGAACATAAAAAGTAGGAAACTTAATTCTCTACAAAAAAGGTCTCTTAACATTTTGCCATAGCTCGCTTCGTTTCCGAGATATTTGCAGATTTATCTCGAGGGAAGGGGCCTGACGGACATATTTCGAGATATTTCTTCCTCTTGTTGTTCTTCTTCTGCACAGCTAAGCTGGAAGTGGCATTTACAGCTCGCAATAGTGCAGAGTTATCTCAAAGAAAGGGGCCACGGTGTTTCTGTATCTCTATTATGTTGGTGCGGCTTCGGAACTTTTAAATATCTCGATATATCTCGAAAACTACGCTTCTGATCAAAAAATATCATAGAACATAAATTGTAGGAAACATAATTCTCTACAAAAAAGGTCTCTGAACATTTTGCCATAGCTCGCTTCGTTTCCGAGATATTTGCAGATATATCTCAAGGGAAGGGGCCTGACGGACATATTTCGAGATATTTCTTCTTCTTGTTGTTCTTCTTCTGCACAGCTAAGCTGGAAGTGGCATTTACAGCTCGCAATAGTGCAGAGTTATCTCAAAGAAAGGGGCCACGGTGTTTCTGTATCTCTATTATGTTGGTGCGGCTTCGGAACTTTTAAATATCTTGATATATCTCGAGAACTACGCATCTGATCAAAAAATATCATAGAACATAAAAAGTAGGAAACTTAATTCTCTACAAAAAAGGTCTCCTAACATTTCGCCATAGCTCGCTTCGTTTCCGAGATATTTGCAGATTTATCTCAAGGGAAGGGGCCTGTCGGACATATTTCGAGATATTTCTTCTTCTTGTTGTCCTTCTTCTGCACAGCTAAGCTGGAAGTGGCATTTGCGGCTCGCACTAGTGCAGAGTTATCTCAAAGAAAGGGGCCACGGTGTTTCTGTATCTCTATTATGTTGGTGCGGCTTCGGAACTTTTAAATATCTTGATATATCTCGAGAACTACGCATCTGATCAAAAAATATCATAGAAGATAAAAAGTAGGAAACTTAATTCTCTACAAAAAAGGTCTCTTAACATTTTGCCATAGCTCGCTTCGTTTCCGAGATATTTGCAGATTTATCTCAAGGGAAGGGGTGTGACGGACATATTTCGAGATATTTCTTCTTCTTGTTGTTCTTCTTCTGCACAGCTAAGCTGGACGTGGCATTTGCGGCTCGCACTAGTGCAGAGTTATCTCAATGAAAGGGGCCACGGTGTTTCTGTATCCCTATTATGTTGGTGCGGCTTCGGAACTTTTAAATATCTGGATATATCTCGAGAACTACGCTTCGGATCAAAAAATATCATAGAACATAAATAGTAGGAAACATAATTCTCTACAAAAAACGTCTCTTAACATTTTGCCATAGCTCGCTTCGTTTCCGAGATATTTGCAGATTCATCTCAAAGGAACTGGCCTGACGGACATATTTCGAGATATTTCTTCTTCTTGTTGTTCTTCCTCTGCACAGCTAAGCTGGAAGTGGCATTTGCAGCTCGCAATAGTGCAGAGTTATCTCAAAGAAAGGGGCCACGGCGTTTCTGTATCTCTATTATGTTGGTGCGGCTTCGGAACTTTTAAATATCTTGATATATCTCGAGAACTACGCATCTGATCAAAAAATATCATAGAACATAAAAAGTAGGAAACTTAATTCTCTACAAAAAAGGTCTCTCAACATTTTGCCATAGCTCGCTTCGTTTCCGAGATATTTGCAGATTTATCTCAAGGGAAGGGGCCTGACGGACATATTTCGAGATATTTCTTCTTCTTGTTGTTCTTCTTCTGCACAGCTAAGCTGGAAGTGGCATTTGCGGCTCGCACTAGTGCAGAGTTATCTCAAAGAAAGGGGCCACGGTGTTTCTGTATCTCTATTATGTTTGTGCGGCTTTGGAACTTTTAAATATCTCGATATATCTCGAAAACTACGCTTCTGATCAAAAAATATCATAGAACATAAATTGTAGGAAACATAATTCTCTACAAAAAAGGTCTCTTAACATTTTGCCATAGCTCGCTTCGTTTCCGAGATATTTGCAGATATATCTCAAGGGAAGGGGCCTGACGGACATATTTCGAGATATTTCTTCTTCTTGTTGTTCTTCTTCTGCACAGCTAAGCTGGAAGTGGCATTTACAGCTCGCAATAGTGCAGAGTTATCTCAAAGAAAGGGGCCACGGTGTTTCTGTATCTCTATTATGTTGGTGCGGCTTCGGAACTTTTAAATATCTTGATATATCTCGAGAACTACGCATCTGATCAAAAAATATCATAGAACATAAAAAGTAGGAAACTTAATTCTCTACAAAAAACGTCTCTTAACATTTTGCCATAGCTCGCTTCGTTTCCGAGATATTTGCAGATATATCTCAAGGGAAGGGGCCTGACGGACAGATTTCGAGATATTTCTTCTTCTTGTTGTTCTTCTTCTGCACAGCTAAGCTGGAAGTGGCATTTACAGCTCGCAATAGTGCAGAGTTATCTCAAAGAAAGGGGCCACGGTGTTTCTGTATCTCTATTATGTTGGTGCGGCTTCGGAACTTTTAAATATCTTGATATATCTCGAGAACTACGCATCTGATCAAAAAATATCATACAACATAAAAAGTAGGAAACTTCATTCTCTACAAAAAAGGTCTCTTAACATTTTGCCATAGCTCGCTTCGTTTCCGAGATATTTGCAGATTTATCTCAAGGGAAGGGGCCTGACGGACATATTTCGAGATATTTCTTCTTCTTGTTGTTCTTCTTCTGCACAGCTAAGCTGGAAGTGGCATTTGCGGCTCGCACTAGTGCAGAGTTATCTCAAAGAAAGGGGCCACGGTGTTTCTGTATCTCTATTATGTTGGTGCGGCTTCGGAACTTTTAAATATCTCGATATATCTCGAAAACTACGCTTCTGATCAAAAAATATCATAGAGCATAAATTGTAGGAAACAGAATTCTCTACAAAAAAGGTCTCTTAACATTTTGCCATAGCTCGCTTCGTTTCCGAGATATTTGCAGATATATCTCAAGGGAAGGGGCCTGACAGACATATTTCGAGATATTTCTTCTTCTTGTTGTTCTTCTTCTGCACAGCTCAGCTGGAAGTGGCATTTGCGGCTCGCACTAGTGCAGAGTTATCTCAAAGAAAGGGGCCACGGTGTTTCTGTATCTCTATTATGTTGGTGCGGCTTCGGAACTTTTAAATATCTCGATGTATCTCGAAAACTACGCTTCTGATCAAAAAATATCATAGAACATAAATTGTAGGAAACATAATGGTCTACAAAAAAGGTCTCTGAACATTTTGCCATAGCTCGCTTCGTTTCCGAGATATTTGCAGATATATCTCAAGGGAAGGGACCTGACGGACATATTTCGAGATATTTCTTCTTCTTGTTGTTCTTCTTCTGCACAGCTAAGCTGGAGGTGGCATTTACAGCTCGCAATAGTGCAGAGTTATCTCAAAGAAAGGGGCCACGGTGTTTCTGTATCTCTATTATGTTGGTGCGGCTTCGGAACTTTTAAATATCTTGATATATCTCGAGAACTACGCATCTGATCAAAAAATATCATGGAAGATAAAAAGTAGGAAACTTAATTCTCTACAAAAAAGGTCTCTTAACATTTTGCCATAGCTCGCTTCGTTTCCGAGATATTTGCAGATTTATCTCAAGGGAAGGGGCCTGACGGACATATTTCGAGATATTTCTTCTTCTTGTTGTTCTTCTTCTGCACAGCTAAGCTGGAAGTGGCATTTGCGGCTCGCACTAGTGCAGAGTTATCTCAAAGAAAGGGGCCACGGTGTTTCTGTATCTCTATTATGTTGGTGCGGCTTCGGAACTTTTAAATATCTGGATATATCTCGAAAACTACGCTTCGGATCAAAAAATATCATAGAACATAAATAGTAGGATACATAATTCTCTACAAAAAACGTCTCTTAACATTTTGCCATAGCTCGCTTCGTTTCCGAGATATGTGCAGATTTATCTCAAGGGAAGGGGCCTGACGGACATATTTCGAGATATTTCTTCTTCTTGTTGTTCTTCTTCTGCACAGCTAAGCTGGAAGTGGCATTTGCGGCTCGCACTAGTGCAGAGTTATCTCAACGAAAGGGGCCTCGGTGTTTCTGTATCTCTATTATGTTGGTGCGGCTTCGGAACTTTTAAATATCTCGATATATCTCGAAAACTACGCTTCTGATCAAAAAATATCATAGAACATAAATTGTAGGAAACATAATTCTCTACAAAAAAGGTCTCAAAACATTTTGCCATAGCTCGCTTCGTTTCCGAGATATTTGCAGATATATCTCAAGGGAAGGGGCCTGACGGACATATTTCGAGATATTTCTTCTTCTTGTTGTTCTTCTTCTGCACAGCTAAGCTGGAAGTGGCATTTACAGCTCGCAATAGTGCAGAGTTATCTCGAAGAAAGGGGCCACGGTGTTTCTGTATCTCTATTATGTTGGTGCGGCTTCGGAACTTTTAAATATCTTGATATATCTCGAGAACTACGCTTCTGATCAAAAAATATCATAGAACATAAATTGTAGGAAACATAATTCTCTACAAAAAACGTCTCTTAACATTTTGCCATAGCTCGCTTCGTTTCCGAGATATTTGCAGATTCAGCTCAAAGGAACTGGCCTGACGGACATATTTCGAGATATTTCTTCTTCTTGTTGTTCTTCTTCTGCACAGCTAAGCTGGAAGTGGCATTTGCAGCTTGCAATAGTGCAGAGTTATCTCAAAGAGAGGGGCCACGGTGTTTCTGTATCTCTATTATGTTGGTGCGGCTTCGGAACTTTTAAATATCTTGATATATCTCGAGAACTACGCATCTGATCAAAAAATATGATAGAAGATAAAAAGTAGGAAACTTAATTCTCTACAAAAAAGGTCTCCTAACATTTCGCCATAGCTCGCTTCGTTTCCGAGATATTTGCAGATTTATCTCAAGGGAAGGGGCCTGTCGGACATATTTCGAGATATTTCTTCTTCTTGTTGTCCTTCTTCTGCACAGCTAAGCTGGAAGTGGCATTTGCGGCTCGCACTAGTGCAGAGTTATCTCAAAGAAAGGGGCCACGGTGTTTCTGTATCTCTATTATGTTGGTGCGGCTTCGGAACTTTTAAATATCTTGATATATCTCGAGAACTACGCATCTGATCAAAAAATATCATAGAAGATAAAAAGTAGGAAACTTAATTCTCTACAAAAAAGGTCTCTTAACATTTTGCCATAGCTCGCTTCGTTTCCGAGATATTTGCAGATTTATCTCAAGGGAAGGGGTGTGACGGACATATTTCGAGATATTTCTTCTTCTTGTTGTTCTTCTTCTGCACAGCTAAGCTGGACGTGGCATTTGCGGCTCGCACTAGTGCAGAGTTATCTCAAAGAAAGGGGCCACGGTGTTTCTGTATCCCTATTATGTTGGTGCGGCTTCGGAACTTTTAAATATCTGGATATATCTCGAAAACTACGCTTCGGATCAAAAAATATCATAGAACATAAATAGTAGGAAACATAATTCTCTACAAAAAACGTCTCTTAACATTTTGCCATAGCTCGCTTCGTTTCCGAGATATTTGCAGATTCATCTCAAAGGAACTGGCCTGACGGACATATTTCGAGATATTTCTTCTTCTTGTTGTTCTTCCTCTGCACAGCTAAGCTGGAAGTGGCATTTGCAGCTCGCAATAGTGCAGAGTTATCTCAAAGAAAGGGGCCACGGCGTTTCTGTATCTCTATTATGTTGGTGCGGCTTCGGAACTTTTAAATATCTTGATATATCTCGAGAACTACGCATCTGATCAAAAAATATCATAGAACATAAAAAGTAGGAAACTTAATTCTCTACAAAAAAGGTCTCTCAACATTTTGCCATAGCTCGCTTCGTTTCCGAGATATTTGCAGATTTATCTCAAGGGAAGGGGCCTGACGGACATATTTCGAGATATTTCTTCTTCTTGTTGTTCTTCTTCTGCACAGCTAAGCTGGAAGTGGCATTTGCGGCTCGCACTAGTGCAGAGTTATCTCAAAGAAAGGGGCCACGGTGTTTCTGTATCTCTATTATGTTTGTGCGGCTTTGGAACTTTTAAATATCTCGATATATCTCGAAAACTACGCTTCTGATCAAAAAATATCATAGAACATAAATTGTAGGAAACATAATTCTCTACAAAAAAGGTCTCTTAACATTTTGCCATAGCTCGCTTCGTTTCCGAGATATTTGCAGATATATCTCAAGGGAAGGGGCCTGACGGACATATTTCGAGATATTTCTTCTTCTTGTTGTTCTTCTTCTGCACAGCTAAGCTGGAGGTGGCATTTACAGCTCGCAATAGTGCAGAGTTATCTCAAAGAAAGGGGCCACGGTGTTTCTGTATCTCTATTATGTTGGTGCGGCTTCGGAACTTTTAAATATCTTGATATATCTCGAGAACTACGCATCTGATCAAAAAATATCATGGAAGATAAAAAGTAGGAAACTAAATTCTCTACAAAAAAGGTCTCTTAACATTTTGCCATAGCTCGCTTCGTTTCCGAGATATTTGCAGATTTATCTCAAGGGAAGGGGCCTGACGGACATATTTCGAGATATTTCTTCTTCTTGTTGTTCTTCTTCTGCACAGCTAAGCTGGAAGTGGCATTTGCGGCTCGCACTAGTGCAGAGTTATCTCAAAGAAAGGGGCCACGGTGTTTCTGTATCTCTATTATGTTGGTGCGGCTTCGGAACTTTTAAATATCTCGATGTATCTCGAAAACTACGCTTCTGATCAAAAAATATCATAGAACATAAATTGTAGGAAACATAATTCTCTACAAAAAAGGTCTCTTAACATTTTGCCATAGCTCGCTTCGTTTCCGAGATATTTGCAGATATATCTCAAGGGAAGGGGCCTGACGGACATATTTCGAGATATTTCTTCTTCTTGTTGTTCTTCTCCTGCACAGCTAAGCTGGAAGTGGCATTTGCAGCTCGCAATAGTGCAGAGTTATCTCAAAGAAAGGGGCCACGGTGTTTCTGTATCTCTATTATGTTGGTGCGGCTTCGGAACTTTTAAATATCTTGATATATCTCGAGAACTACGCGTCTGATCAAAAAATATCATAGAACATAAAAAGTAGGAAACTTAATTCTCTACAAAAACGGTCTCTTAACATTTTGCCATAGCTCGCTTCGTTTCCGAGATATTTGCAGATATATCTCAAGGGAAGAGGCCTGACGGACATATTTCGAGATATTTCTTCTTCTTGTTGTTCTTCTTCTGCACAGCTAAGCTGGAAGTGGCATTTGCGGCTCGCACTAGTGCACAGTTATCTCAAAGAAAGGGGCCACGGTGTTTTTGTATCCCTATTATGTTGGTGCGGCTTCGGAACTTTTAAATATCTCGATATATCTCGAAAACTACGCTTCTGATCAAAAAATATCATAGAACATAAATTGTAGGAAACATAATTCTCTACAAAAAAGGTCTCTTAATATTTTGCCATAGCTCGCTTCGTTTCCGAGATATTTGCAGATTCAGCTCAAAGGAACTGGCCTGACGGACATATTTCGAGATATTTCTTCTTCTTGTTGTTCTTCCTCTGCACAGCTAAGCTGGAAGTGGCATTTGCAGCTCGCAATAGTGCAGAGTTATCTCAAAGAAAGGGGCCACGGTGTTTCTGTATCTCTATTATGTTGGTGCGGCTTCGGAACTTTTAAATAACTTGATATATCTCGAGAACTACGCATCTGATCAAAAAATATCATAGAACATAAAAAGTAGGAAACTTAATTCTCTACAAAAAAGGTCTCTTAACATTTTGCCATAGCTCGCTTCGTTTCCGAGATATGTGCAGATATATCTCAAGGGAAGGGGCCTGACGGACATATTTCGAGATATTTCTTCTTCTTGTTGTTCTTCTTCTGCACAGCTAAGTTGGAAGTGGCATTTGCGGCTCGCACTAGTGCAGAGTTATCTCAAAGAAAGGGGCCACGGTGTTTCTGTATCCCTATTATGTTGGTGCGGCTTCGGAACTTTTAAATATCTCGATGTATCTCGAAAACTACGCTTCTGATCAAAAAATATCATAGAAGATAAAAAGTAGGAAGCTTAATTCTCTACAAAAAAGGTCTCCTAACATTTTGCCATAGCTCGCTTCGTTTCCGAGATATTTGCAGATTTATCTCAAGGGAAGGGGCCTGACGGACGTATTTCGAGATATTTCTTCTTCTTGTTGTTCTTCTTCTGCACAGCTAAGCTGGAAGTGGCATTTGCGGCTCGCACTAGTGCAGAGTTATCTCAAAGAAAGGGGCCACGGTGTTTCTGCATCTCTATTATGTTGGTGCGGCTTCGGAACTTTTAAATATCTCGATGTATCTCGAAAACTACGCTTCTGATCAAAAAATATCATAGAACATAAATTGTAGGAAACATAATTCTCTACAAAAAATGTCTCTTAACATTTTGCCATAGCTCGCTTCGTTTCCGAGATATTTGCAGATTCAGCTCAAAGGAACTGGCCTGACGGACATATTTCGAGATATTTCTTCTTCTTGTTGTTCTTCCTCTGCACAGCTAAGCTGGAAGTGGCATTTGCAGCTCGCAATAGTGCAGAGTTATCTCAAAGAAAGGGGCCACGGTGTTTCTGTATCTCTATTATGTTGGTGCGGCTTCGGAACTTTTAAATATCTTAATATATCTCGAGAACCACGCATCTGATCAAAAAATATCATAGAACACAAAAAGTAGGAAACTTAATTCTCTACAAAAAAGGTCTCTTCTCATTTTGCCATAGCTCGCTTCGTTTCCGAGATATTTGCAGATTTATCTCAAGGGAAGGGGCCTGACGGACATATTTCGAGATATTTCTTCTTCTTGTTGTTCTTCTTCTGCACAGCTAAGCTGGAAGTGGCATTTGCGGCTCGCACTAGTGCAGAGTTATCTCAAAGAAAGGGGCCACGGTGTTTCTGTATCTCTATTATGTTGGTGCGGCTTCGGAACTTTTAAATATCTCGATATATCTCGAAAACTACGCTTCTGATCAAAAAATATCATAGAGCATAAATTGTAGGAAACAGAATTCTCTACAAAAAAGGTCTCTTAACATTTTGCCATAGCTCGTTTCGTTTCCGAGATATTTGCAGATATATCTCAAGGGAAGGGGCCTGACAGACATATTTCGAGATATTTCTTCTTCTTGTTGTTCTTCTTCTGCACAGCTAAGCTGGAAGTGGCATTTGCGGCTCGCACTAGTGCAGAGTTATCTCAAAGAAAGGGGCCACGGTGTTTCTGTATCTCTATTATGTTGGTGCGGCTTCGGAACTTTTAAATATCTCGATGTATCTCGAAAACTACGCTTCTGATCAAAAAATATCATAGAACATAAATTGTAGGAAACATAATGCTCTACAAAAAAGGTTTCTGAACATTTTGCCATAGCTCGCTTCGTTTCCGAGATATTTGCAGATATATCTCAAGGGAAGGGGCCTGACGGACATATTTCGAGATATTTCTTCTTCTTGTTGTTCTTCTTCTGCACAGCTAAGCTGGAGGTGGCATTTACAGCTCGCAATAGTGCAGAGTTATCTCAAAGAAAGGGGCCACGGTGTTTCTGTATCTCTATTATGTTGGTGCGGCTTCGGAACTTTTAAATATCTTGATATATCTCGAGAACTACGCATCTGATCAAAAAATATCATGGAAGATAAAAAGTAGGAAACTTAATTCTCTACAAAAAAGGTCTCTTAACATTTTGCCATAGCTCGCTTCGTTTCCGAGATATTTGCAGATTTATCTCAAGGGAAGGGGCCTGACGGACATATTTCGAGATATTTCTTCTTCTTGTTGTTCTTCTTCTGCACAGCTAAGCTGGAAGTGGCATTTGCGGCTCGCACTAGTGCAGAGTTATCTCAAAGAAAGGGGCCACGGTGTTTCTGTATCTCTATTATGTTGGTGCGGCTTCGGAACTTTTAAATATCTCGATGTATCTCGAAAACTACGCTTCTGATCAAAAAATATCGTAGAACATAAATTGTAGGAAACATAATTCTCTACAAAAAAGGTCTCTTAACATTTTGCCATAGCTCGCTTCGTTTCCGAGATATTTGCAGATATATCTCAAGGGAAGGGGCCTGACGGACATACTTCGAGATATTTCTTCTTCTTGTTGTTCTTCTTCTGCACAGCTAAGCTGGAAGTGGCATTTACAGCTCGCAATAGTGCAGAGTTATCTCAAAGAAAGGGGCCACGGTGTTTCTGTATCTCTATTATGTTGGTGCGGCTTCGGAACTTTTAAATATCTCGATGTATCTCGAAAACTACGCTTCTGATCAAAAAATATCATAGAACATAAATTGTAGGAAACATAATGGTCTACAAAAAAGGTCTCTGAACATTTTGCCATAGCTCGCTTCGTTTCCGAGATATTTGCAGATATATCTCAAGGGAAGGGACCTGACGGACATATTTCGAGATATTTCTTCTTCTTGTTGTTCTTCTTCTGCACAGCTAAGCTGGAGGTGGCATTTACAGCTCGCAATAGTGCAGAGTTATCTCAAAGAAAGGGGCCAGGGTGTTTCTGTATCTCTATTATGTTGGTGCGGCTTCGGAACTTTTAAATATCTTGATATATCTCGAGAACTACGCATCTGATCAAAAAATATCATGGAAGATAAAAAGTAGGAAACTTAATTCTCTACAAAAAAGGTCTCTTAACATTTTGCCATAGCTCGCTTCGTTTCCGAGATATTTGCAGATTTATCTCAAGGGAAGGGGCCTGACGGACATATTTCGAGATATTTCTTCTTCTTGTTGTTCTTCTTCTGCACAGCTAAGCTGGAAGTGGCATTTGCGGCTCGCACTAGTGCAGAGTTATCTCAAAGAAAGGGGCCACGGTGTTTCTGTATCTCTATTATGTTGGTGCGGCTTCGGAACTTTTAAATATCTGGATATATCTCGAAAACTACGCTTCGGATCAAAAAATATCATAGAACATAAATAGTAGGATACATAATTCTCTACAAAAAACGTCTCTTAACATTTTGCCATAGCTCGCTTCGTTTCCGAGATATGTGCAGATTTATCTCAAGGGAAGGGGCCTGACGGACATATTTCGAGATATTTCTTCTTCTTGTTGTTCTTCTTCTGCACAGCTAAGCTGGAAGTGGCATTTGCGGCTCGCACTAGTGCAGAGTTATCTCAACGAAAGGGGCCTCGGTGTTTCTGTATCTCTATTATGTTGGTGCGGCTTCGGAACTTTTAAATATCTCGATATATCTCGAAAACTACGCTTCTGATCAAAAAATATCATAGAACATAAATTGTAGGAAACATAATTCTCTACAAAAAAGGTCTCAAAACATTTTGCCATAGCTCGCTTCGTTTCCGAGATATTTGCAGATATATCTCAAGGGAAGGGGCCTGACGGACATATTTCGAGATATTTCTTCTTCTTGTTGTTCTTCTTCTGCACAGCTAAGCTGGAAGTGGCATTTACAGCTCGCAATAGTGCAGAGTTATCTCGAAGAAAGGGGCCACGGTGTTTCTGTATCTCTATTATGTTGGTGCGGCTTCGGAACTTTTAAATATCTTGATATATCTCGAGAACTACGCTTCTGATCAAAAAATATCATAGAACATAAATTGTAGGAAACATAATTCTCTACAAAAAACGTCTCTTAACATTTTGCCATAGCTCGCTTCGTTTCCGAGATATTTGCAGATTCAGCTCAAAGGAACTGGCCTGACGGACATATTTCGAGATATTTCTTCTTCTTGTTGTTCTTCTTCTGCACAGCTAAGCTGGAAGTGGCATTTGCAGCTTGCAATAGTGCAGAGTTATCTCAAAGAGAGGGGCCACGGTGTTTCTGTATCTCTATTATGTTGGTGCGGCTTCGGAACTTTTAAATATCTTGATATATCTCGAGAACTACGCATCTGATCAAAAAATATGATAGAAGATAAAAAGTAGGAAACTTAATTCTCTACAAAAAAGGTCTCCTAACATTTCGCCATAGCTCGCTTCGTTTCCGAGATATTTGCAGATTTATCTCAAGGGAAGGGGCCTGTCGGACATATTTCGAGATATTTCTTCTTCTTGTTGTCCTTCTTCTGCACAGCTAAGCTGGAAGTGGCATTTGCGGCTCGCACTAGTGCAGAGTTATCTCAAAGAAAGGGGCCACGGTGTTTCTGTATCTCTATTATGTTGGTGCGGCTTCGGAACTTTTAAATATCTTGATATATCTCGAGAACTACGCATCTGATCAAAAAATATCATAGAAGATAAAAAGTAGGAAACTTAATTCTCTACAAAAAAGGTCTCTTAACATTTTGCCATAGCTCGCTTCGTTTCCGAGATATTTGCAGATTTATCTCAAGGGAAGGGGTGTGACGGACATATTTCGAGATATTTCTTCTTCTTGTTGTTCTTCTTCTGCACAGCTAAGCTGGACGTGGCATTTGCGGCTCGCACTAGTGCAGAGTTATGTCAAAGAAAGGGGCCACGGTGTTTCTGTATCCCTATTATGTTGGTGCGGCTTCGGAACTTTTAAATATCTGGATATATCTCGAAAACTACGCTTCGGATCAAAAAATATCATAGAACATAAATAGTAGGAAACATAATTCTCTACAAAAAACGTCTCTTAACATTTTGCCATAGCTCGCTTCGTTTCCGAGATATTTGCAGATTCATCTCAAAGGAACTGGCCTGACGGACATATTTCGAGATATTTCTTCTTCTTGTTGTTCTTCCTCTGCACAGCTAAGCTGGAAGTGGCATTTGCAGCTCGCAATAGTGCAGAGTTATCTCAAAGAAAGGGGCCACGGCGTTTCTGTATCTCTATTATGTTGGTGCGGCTTCGGAACTTTTAAATATCTTGATATATCTCGAGAACTACGCATCTGATCAAAAAATATCATAGAACATAAAAAGTAGGAAACTTAATTCTCTACAAAAAAGGTCTCTCAACATTTTGCCATAGCTCGCTTCGTTTCCGAGATATTTGCAGATTTATCTCAAGGGAAGGGGCCTGACGGACATATTTCGAGATATTTCTTCTTCTTGTTGTTCTTCTTCTGCACAGCTAAGCTGGAAGTGGCATTTGCGGCTCGCACTAGTGCAGAGTTATCTCAAAGAAAGGGGCCACGGTGTTTCTGTATCTCTATTATGTTTGTGCGGCTTTGGAACTTTTAAATATCTCGATATATCTCGAAAACTACGCTTCTGATCAAAAAATATCATAGAACATAAATTGTAGGAAACATAATTCTCTACAAAAAAGGTCTCTTAACATTTTGCCATAGCTCGCTTCGTTTCCGAGATATTTGCAGATATATCTCAAGGGAAGGGGCCTGACGGACATATTTCGAGATATTTCTTCTTCTTGTTGTTCTTCTTCTGCACAGCTAAGCTGGAGGTGGCATTTACAGCTCGCAATAGTGCAGAGTTATCTCAAAGAAAGGGGCCACGGTGTTTCTGTATCTCTATTATGTTGGTGCGGCTTCGGAACTTTTAAATATCTTGATATATCTCGAGAACTACGCATCTGATCAAAAAATATCATGGAAGATAAAAAGTAGGAAACTTAATTCTCTACAAAAAAGGTCTCTTAACATTTTGCCATAGCTCGCTTCGTTTCCGAGATATTTGCAGATTTATCTCAAGGGAAGGGGCCTGACGGACATATTTCGAGATATTTCTTCTTCTTGTTGTTCTTCTTCTGCACAGCTAAGCTGGAAGTGGCATTTGCGGCTCGCACTAGTGCAGAGTTATCTCAAAGAAAGGGGCCACGGTGTTTCTGTATCTCTATTATGTTGGTGCGGCTTCGGAACTTTTAAATATCTCGATGTATCTCGAAAACTACGCTTCTGATCAAAAAATATCATAGAACATAAATTGTAGGAAACATAATTCTCTACAAAAAAGGTCTCTTAACATTTTGCCATAGCTCGCTTCGTTTCCGAGATATTTGCAGATATATCTCAAGGGAAGGGGCCTGACGGACATATTTCGAGATATTTCTTCTTCTTGTTGTTCTTCTCCTGCACAGCTAAGCTGGAAGTGGCATTTGCAGCTCGCAATAGTGCAGAGTTATCTCAAAGAAAGGGGCCACGGTGTTTCTGTATCTCTATTATGTTGGTGCGGCTTCGGAACTTTTAAATATCTTGATATATCTCGAGAACTACGCGTCTGATCAAAAAATATCATAGAACATAAAAAGTAGGAAACTTAATTCTCTACAAAAACGGTCTCTTAACATTTTGCCATAGCTCGCTTCGTTTCCGAGATATTTGCAGATATATCTCAAGGGAAGAGGCCTGACGGACATATTTCGAGATATTTCTTCTTCTTGTTGTTCTTCTTCTGCACAGCTAAGCTGGAAGTGGCATTTGCGGCTCGCACTAGTGCACAGTTATCTCAAAGAAAGGGGCCACGGTGTTTTTGTATCCCTATTATGTTGGTGCGGCTTCGGAACTTTTAAATATCTCGATATATCTCGAAAACTACGCTTCTGATCAAAAAATATCATAGAACATAAATTGTAGGAAACATAATTCTCTACAAAAAAGGTCTCTTAATATTTTGCCATAGCTCGCTTCGTTTCCGAGATATTTGCAGATTCAGCTCAAAGGAACTGGCCTGACGGACATATTTCGAGATATTTCTTCTTCTTGTTGTTCTTCCTCTGCACAGCTAAGCTGGAAGTGGCATTTGCAGCTCGCAATAGTGCAGAGTTATCTCAAAGAAAGGGGCCACGGTGTTTCTGTATCTCTATTATGTTGGTGCGGCTTCGGAACTTTTAAATAACTTGATATATCTCGAGAACTACGCATCTGATCAAAAAATATCATAGAACATAAAAAGTAGGAAACTTAATTCTCTACAAAAAAGGTCTCTTAACATTTTGCCATAGCTCGCTTCGTTTCCGAGATATGTGCAGATATATCTCAAGGGAAGGGGCCTGACGGACATATTTCGAGATATTTCTTCTTCTTGTTGTTCTTCTTCTGCACAGCTAAGTTGGAAGTGGCATTTGCGGCTCGCACTAGTGCAGAGTTATCTCAAAGAAAGGGGCCACGGTGTTTCTGTATCCCTATTATGTTGGTGCGGCTTCGGAACTTTTAAATATCTCGATGTATCTCGAAAACTACGCTTCTGATCAAAAAATATCATAGAAGATAAAAAGTAGGAAGCTTAATTCTCTACAAAAAAGGTCTCCTAACATTTTGCCATAGCTCGCTTCGTTTCCGAGATATTTGCAGATTTATCTCAAGGGAAGGGGCCTGACGGACGTATTTCGAGATATTTCTTCTTCTTGTTGTTCTTCTTCTGCACAGCTAAGCTGGAAGTGGCATTTGCGGCTCGCACTAGTGCAGAGTTATCTCAAAGAAAGGGGCCACGGTGTTTCTGCATCTCTATTATGTTGGTGCGGCTTCGGAACTTTTAAATATCTCGATGTATCTCGAAAACTACGCTTCTGATCAAAAAATATCATAGAACATAAATTGTAGGAAACATAATTCTCTACAAAAAATGTCTCTTAACATTTTGCCATAGCTCGCTTCGTTTCCGAGATATTTGCAGATTCAGCTCAAAGGAACTGGCCTGACGGACATATTTCGAGATATTTCTTCTTCTTGTTGTTCTTCCTCTGCACAGCTAAGCTGGAAGTGGCATTTGCAGCTCGCAATAGTGCAGAGTTATCTCAAAGAAAGGGGCCACGGTGTTTCTGTATCTCTATTATGTTGGTGCGGCTTCGGAACTTTTAAATATCTTAATATATCTCGAGAACCACGCATCTGATCAAAAAATATCATAGAACACAAAAAGTAGGAAACTTAATTCTCTACAAAAAAGGTCTCTTCTCATTTTGCCATAGCTCGCTTCGTTTCCGAGATATTTGCAGATTTATCTCAAGGGAAGGGGCCTGACGGACATATTTCGAGATATTTCTTCTTCTTGTTGTTCTTCTTCTGCACAGCTAAGCTGGAAGTGGCATTTGCGGCTCGCACTAGTGCAGAGTTATCTCAAAGAAAGGGGCCACGGTGTTTCTGTATCTCTATTATGTTGGTGCGGCTTCGGAACTTTTAAATATCTCGATATATCTCGAAAACTACGCTTCTGATCAAAAAATATCATAGAGCATAAATTGTAGGAAACAGAATTCTCTACAAAAAAGGTCTCTTAACATTTTGCCATAGCTCGTTTCGTTTCCGAGATATTTGCAGATATATCTCAAGGGAAGGGGCCTGACAGACATATTTCGAGATATTTCTTCTTCTTGTTGTTCTTCTTCTGCACAGCTAAGCTGGAAGTGGCATTTGCGGCTCGCACTAGTGCAGAGTTATCTCAAAGAAAGGGGCCACGGTGTTTCTGTATCTCTATTATGTTGGTGCGGCTTCGGAACTTTTAAATATCTCGATGTATCTCGAAAACTACGCTTCTGATCAAAAAATATCATAGAACATAAATTGTAGGAAACATAATGCTCTACAAAAAAGGTTTCTGAACATTTTGCCATAGCTCGCTTCGTTTCCGAGATATTTGCAGATATATCTCAAGGGAAGGGGCCTGACGGACATATTTCGAGATATTTCTTCTTCTTGTTGTTCTTCTTCTGCACAGCTAAGCTGGAGGTGGCATTTACAGCTCGCAATAGTGCAGAGTTATCTCAAAGAAAGGGGCCACGGTGTTTCTGTATCTCTATTATGTTGGTGCGGCTTCGGAACTTTTAAATATCTTGATATATCTCGAGAACTACGCATCTGATCAAAAAATATCATGGAAGATAAAAAGTAGGAAACTTAATTCTCTACAAAAAAGGTCTCTTAACATTTTGCCATAGCTCGCTTCGTTTCCGAGATATTTGCAGATTTATCTCAAGGGAAGGGGCCTGACGGACATATTTCGAGATATTTCTTCTTCTTGTTGTTCTTCTTCTGCACAGCTAAGCTGGAAGTGGCATTTGCGGCTCGCACTAGTGCAGAGTTATCTCAAAGAAAGGGGCCACGGTGTTTCTGTATCTCTATTATGTTGGTGCGGCTTCGGAACTTTTAAATATCTCGATGTATCTCGAAAACTACGCTTCTGATCAAAAAATATCGTAGAACATAAATTGTAGGAAACATAATTCTCTACAAAAAAGGTCTCTTAACATTTTGCCATAGCTCGCTTCGTTTCCGAGATATTTGCAGATATATCTCAAGGGAAGGGGCCTGACGGACATACTTCGAGATATTTCTTCTTCTTGTTGTTCTTCTTCTGCACAGCTAAGCTGGAAGTGGCATTTACAGCTCGCAATAGTGCAGAGTTATCTCAAAGAAAGGGGCCACGGTGTTTCTGTATCTCTATTATGTTGGTGCGGCTTCGGAACTTTTAAATATCTTGATATATCTCGAGAACTACGCATCTGATCAAAAAATATCATAGAACATGAAAAGTAGGAAACTTAATTCTCTACAAAAAAGGTCTCTTAACATTTTGCCATAGCTCTCTTCGTTTCCGAGATATTTGCAGATTTATCTCAAGGGAAGGGGCCTGACGGACATATTTCGAGATATTTCTTCTTCTTGTTGTTCTTCTTCTGCACAGCTAAGCTGGAAGTGGCATTTGCGGCTCGCACTAGTGCAGAGTTATCTCAAAGAAAGGGGCCACGGTGTTTCTGTATCTCTATTATGTTGGTGCGGCTTCGGAACTTTTAAATATCTTGATATATCTCGAGAACTACGCGTCTGATCAAAAAATATCATAGAACATAAAAAGTAGGAAACTTAATTCTCTACAAAAACGGTCTCTTAACATTTTGCCATAGCTCGCTTCGTTTCCGAGATATTTGCAGATATATCTCAAGGGAAGGGGCCTGACGGACATATTTCGAGATATTTCTTCTTCTTGTTGTTCTTCTTCCGCACAGCTAAGCTGGAAGTGGCATTTACAGTTCGCAATAGTGCAGAGTTATCGCAAAGAAAGGGGCCACGGTGTTTCTTTATCTCTATTATGTTGGTGCGGCTTCGGAACTTTTAAATATCTTGATATATCTCGAGAACTACGCATCTGATTAAAAAATATCATAGAACATAAAAAGTAGGAAACCTAATTTTCTACAAAAAAGGTCTCTTAACATTTTGCCGTAGCTCGCTTCGTTTCCGAGATATTTGCAGATTTATCTCAAGGGAAGGGGCCTGACGGACATATTTCGAGATATTTCTTCTTCTTGTTGTTCTTCTTCTGCACAGCTAAGCTGGAAGTGGCATTTGCAGCGCGCAATAGTGCAGAGTTATCTCAAAGAAAGGGGCCACGGTGTTTCTGTATCTCTATTATGTTGGTGCGGCTTCGGAACTTTTAAATATCTTGATATATCTCGAGAACTACGCATCTGATCAAAAAATATCATAGAACATAAAAAGTAGGAAACTTAATTCTCTACAAAAAAGGTCTCTTAACATTTTCCCATAACTGGCATCGTTTCCGAGATATTTGCAGATTTAGCTCAAGGGAAGGGGCCTGACGGACATATTCCGAGATATTTCTTCTTCTTGTTGTTCCTCTTCTGCACAGCTAAGCTGGAAGTGGCATTTGCAGGTCGCAATAGTGCAGAGTTATCTCAAAGAAAGGGGCCACGGTGTTTCTGTATCTCTATTATGTTGGTGCGGCTTCGGAACTTTTAAATATCTCGATATATCTCGAAAACTACGCTTCTGATCAAAAAATATCAGAGAAGGTAAATTGTAGGAAACATAATTCTCTACAAAAAAGGTCTCTTAACATTTTGCCATAGCTCGCTTCGTTTCCGAGATATTTGCAGATATATCTCAAGGGAAGGGGCCTGACGGACATATTTCGAGATATTTCTTCTTCTTGTTGTTCTTCTTCTGCACAGCTAAGCTGGAGGTGGCATTTACAGCTCGCAATAGTGCAGAGATATCTCAAAGAAAGGGGCCACGGTGTTTCTGTATCTCTATTATGTTGGTGCGGCTTCGGAACTTTTAAATATCTTGATATATCTCGAGAACTACGCATCTGATCAAAAAATATCGTAGAACATAAAAAGTAGGAAACTTAATTCTCTACAAATAAGGTCTCTAAACGTTTTGCCATAGCTCGCATGGTTTCCGAGATATTTGCAGATTTATCTCAAGGGAAGGGGCCTGACGGACATATTTCGAGATATTCCTTCTTCTTGTTGTTCTTCTTCTGCACAGCTAAGCTGGAAGTGGCATTTGCAGCTCGCAATAGTGCAGAGTTACCTCAAAGAAAGGGGCCACGGTGTTTCTGTATCTCTATTATGTTGGTGCGGCTTCGGAACTTTTAAATATCTCGATGTATCTCGAAAACTACGCTTCTGATCAAAAAATATCATAGAACATAAATTGTAGGAAACATAATTCTCTACAAAAAACGTCTCTTAACATTTTGCCATAGCTCGTTTCGTTTCCGAGATATTTGCAGATTCAGCTCAAAGGAACTGCCCTGACGGACATATTTCGAGATATTTCTTCTTCTTGTTGTTCTTCCTCTGCACAGCTAAGCTGGAAGTGGCATTTGCAGCTCGCAATAGTGCAGAGTTTTCTCAAAGAAAGGGGCCACGGTGTTTCTGTACCTCTATTATGTTGGTGCAGCTTCGGAGCTTTTAAATATCTTGATATATCTCGAGAACTACGCATCTGATCAAAAAATATCATAGAACATAAAAAGTAGGAAACTTAATTCTCTACAAAAAAGGTGTTTTAACGTTTTGCAATAGCTCGCTTCGTTTCCGAGATATTTGCAGATTTATCTCAAGGGAAGGGTCCTGACGGACATATTTCGAGATATTTCTTCTTCTTGTTGTTCTTCTTCTGCACAGCTAAACTGGAAGTGGCATTTCCAGCTCGCAATCATGCAGAGTTATCTCAAAGAGAGGGGCCACGGTGTTTCTGTATCTCTATTATGTTGGTGCGGCTTCGGAACTTTTAAATATCTTGATATATCTCGAGAACTACGCCTCTGATCGAAAAATATCATAGAACATAAAAAGTAGGAAACTTAATTCTCTACAAAAAAGGTCTCTTAACATTTTGCCATAGCTCGCTTCGTTTCCGAGATAGTTGCATATTTATCTCAAGGGAAGGGGCCTGACGGACATATTTCGAGATATTTCTTCTTCTTGTTGTTCTTCTTCTGCACAGCTAAGCTGGAAGTGGCATTTACAGCTCGCAATAGTGCAGAGTTATCTCAAAGAAAGGGGCCACGGTGTTTCTGTATCTCTATTATGTTGGTGCGGCTTCGGAACTTTTAAATATCTTGATATATCTCGAGAACTACGCATCTGATCAAAAAATATCATAGAACATAAAAAGTAGGAAACTTAATTCTCTACAAAAAAGGTCGCTTAACATTTTGCCATAGCTCGCTTCGTTTCCGAAATATTTGCATATTTATCTCAAGGGAAGGGGCCTGACGGACATATTTCGAGATATTTCTTCTTCTTGTTGTTCTTCTTCTGCACAGCTAAGCTGGAAGTGGCATTTGCAGCGCGCAATAGTGCAGAGTTGTCTCAAAGAAAGGGGCCACGGTGTTTCTGTATCTCTAATATGTTGGTGCGGCTTCGGAACTTTTAAATATCTTGATATATCTCGAGAACTACGCATCTGTCCAAAAAATATCATAGAACATAAAAAGTAGGAATCCTAATTTTCTACAAAAAAGGTCTCTTAACATTTTGCCGTAGCTCGCTTCGTTTCCGAGATATTTGCAGATTTATCTCAAGGGAAGGGGCCTGACGGACATATTTCCAGATATTTCTTCTTCTTGTTGTTCTTCTTCTGCACAGCTAAGCTGGAAGTGGCATTTGCAGCTCGCAATAGTGCAGAGTTACCTCAAAGAAAGGGGCCACGGTGTTTCTGTATCTCTATTATGTTGGTGCGGCTTCGGAACTTTTAAATATCTCGATATATCTCGAGAACTACGCATCTGATCAAAAAATATCATAGAACATAAAAAGTAGGAAACTTAATTCTCTACAAAAAAGGTCTCTTAACATTTTGCCATAGCTCGTTTCGTTTCCGAGATATTTGCAGATTCAGCTCAAAGGAACTGGCCTGACGGACATATTTCGAGATATTTCTTCTTCTTGTTGTTCTTCTTCTGCACAGCTAAGCTGGAAGCGGCATTTGCGGCTCGCACTAGTGCAGAGTTATCTCAAAGAAAGGGGCCACGGTGTTTCTGTATCTCTATTATGTTGGTGCGGCTTCGGAACTTTTAAATATCTCGATATATCTCGAAAACTACGCTTCTGATCAAAAAAATATCATAGAACATAAATTGTAGCAAACATAATTCTCTACAAAAAAGGTCTCTTAACATTTTGCCATAGCTCGCTTCGTTTCCGAGATATTTGCAGATATATCTCAAGGGAAGGGGCCTGACGGGCATATTTCGAGATATTTCTTCTTCTTGTTGTTCTTCTTCTGCACAGCTAAGCTGGAAGTGGCATTTACAGCTCGCAATAGTGCAGAGTTAGCTCAAAGAAAGGGGCCACGGTGTTTCTGTATCTCTATTATGTTGGTGCGGCTTCGGAACTTTTAAATATCTTGATATATCTCGAAAACTACGCATCCGATCAAAAAATATCGTAGAACATGAAAAGTAGGAAACTTAATTCTCTACGAAAAAGGTCTCTTAACATTTTGCCATAGCTCTCTTCGTTTCCGAGATATTTGCAGATATATCTCAAGGGAAGGGGCCTGACGGACATATTTCGAGATATTTCTTCTTCTTGTTGTTCTTCTTCTGCACAGCTAAGCTGGAAGTGGCATTTGCGGCTCGCACTAGTGCAGAGTTATCTCAAAGAAAGGGGCCACGGTGTTTCTGTATCTCTATTATGTTGGTGCGTCTTCGGAACTTTTAAATATCTCGATATATCTCGAAAACTACGCTTCTGATAAAAAAATATCATAGAACATAAATTGTAGGAAACATAATTCTCTACAAAAAACGTCTCTTAACATTTTGCCATAGCTCGTTTCGTTTCCGAGATATTTGCAGATTCAGCTCAAAGGAACTGGCCTGACGGACATATTTCGAGATATTTCTTCTTCTTGTTGTTCTTCCTCTGCACAGCTAAGCTGGAAGTGGCATTTGCAGCTCGCAATAGTGCAGAGTTTTCTCAAAGAAAGGGGCCACGGTGTTTCTGTATCTCTATTATGTTGGTGCGGCTTCGGAACTTTTAAATATCTTGATATATCTCGAGAACTACGCATCTGATCAAAAAATATTATAGAACATAAAAAGTAGGAATCCTAATTTTCTACAAAAAAGGTCTCTTAACATTTTGCCATAGCTCTCTTCGTTTCCGAGATATTTGCAGATATATCTCAAGGGAAGGGGCCTGACGGACATATTTCGAGATATTTCTTCTTCTTGTTGTTCTTCTTCTGCACAGCTAAGCTGGAAGTGGCATTTGCGGCTCGCACTAGTGCAGAGTTATCTCAAAGAAAGGGGCCACGGTGTTTCTGTATCTCTATTATGTTGGTGCGGCTTCGGAACTTTTAAATATCTCGATATATCTCGAAAACTACGCTTCTGATCAAAAAATATCATAGAACATAAATTGTAGCAAACATAATTCTCTACAAAAAAGGTCTCTTAACATTTTGCCATAGCTCGCTTCGTTTCCGAGATATTTGCAGATATATCTCAAGGGAAGGGGCCTGACGGGCATATTTCGAGATATTTCTTCTTCTTGTTGTTCTTCTTCTGCACAGCTAAGCTGGAAGTGGCATTTACAGCTCGCAATAGTGCAGAGTTATCTCAAAGAAAGGGGCCACGGTGTTTCTGTATCTCTATTATGTTGGTGCGGCTTCGGAACTTTTAAATATCTTGATATATCTCGAAAACTTCGCATCCGATCAAAAAATATCATAGAACATAAATTGTAGGAAACATAATTCTCTACAAAAAACGTCTCTTAACATTTTGCCATAGCTCGTTTCGTTTCCGAGATATTTGCAGATTCAGCTCAAAGGAACTGGCCTGACGGACATATTTCGAGATATTTCTTCTTCTTGTTGTTCTTCCTCTGCACAGCTAAGCTGGAAGTGGCATTTGCAGCTCGCAATATTGCAGAGTTTTCTCAAAGAAAGGGGCCACGGTGTTTCTGTATCTCTATTATGTTGGTGCGGCTTCGGAACTTTTAAATATCTTGATATATCTCGAGAACTACGCATCTGATCAAAAAATATCATAGAACATAAAAAGTAGGAATCCTAATTTTCTACAAAAAAGGTCTCTTAACATTTTGCCATAGCTCGCTTCGTTTCCGAGATATTTGCATATTTATCTCAAGGGAAGGGGCCTGACGGACATATTTCGAGATATTTCTTCTTCTTGTTGTTCTTCTTCTGCACAGCTAAGCTGGAAGTGGCATTTACAGCTCGCAATAGTGCAGAGTTATCTCAAAGAAAGGGGCCACGGTGTTTCTGTATCTCTATTATGTTGGTGCGGCTTCGGAACTTTTAAATATCTTGATATATCTCGAGAACTACGCATCTGATCAAAAAATATCATAGAACATAAATTGTAGCAAACATAATTCTCTACAAAAAAGGTCTCTTAACATTTTGCCATAGCTCGCTTCGTTTCCGAGATATTTGCAGATATATCTCAAGGGAAGGGGCCTGACGGACATATTTCGAGATATTTCTTCTTCTTGTTGTTCTTCTTCTGCACAGCTAAGCTGGAAGTGGCATTTGCGGCTCGCACTAGTGCAGAGTTATCTCAGAGAAAGGGGCCACGGTGTTTCTGTATCTCTATTATGTTGGTGCGGCTTCGGAACTTTTAAATATCTCGATATATCTCGAAAACTACGCTTCTGATCAAAAAATATCATAGAACATAAATTGTAGCAAACATAATTCTCTACAAAAAAGGTCTCTTAACATTTTGCCATAGCTCGCTTCGTTTCCGAGATATTTGCAGATATATCTCAAGGGATGGGGCCTGACGGGCATATTTCGAGATATTTCTTCTTCTTGTTGTTCTTCTTCTGCACAGCTAAGCTGGAAGTGGCATTTACAGCTCGCAATAGTGCAGAGTTATCTCAAAGAAAGGGGCCACGGTGTTTCTGTATCTCTATTATGTTGGTGCGGCTTCGGAACTTTTAAATATCTTGATATATCTCGAGAACTACGCATCCGATCAAAAAATATCGTAGAACATGAAAAGTAGGAAACTTAATTCTCTACAAAAAAGGTCTCTTAACATTTTGCCATAGCTCTCTTCGTTTCCGAGATATTTGCAGATATATCTCAAGGGAAGGGGCCTGACGGACATATTTCGAGATATTTCTTCTTCTTGTTGTTCTTCTTCTGCACAGCTAAGCTGGAAGTGGCATTTGCGGCTCGCACTAGTGCAGAGTTATCTCAAAGAAAGGGGCCACGGTGTTTCTGTATCTCTATTATGTTGGTGCGTCTTCGGAACTTTTAAATATCTCGATATATCTCGAAAACTACGCTTCTGATCAAAAAATATCATAGAACATAAATTGTAGGAAACATAATTCTCTACAAAAAACGTCTCTTAACATTTTGCCATAGCTCGTTTCGTTTCCGAGATATTTGCAGATTCAGCTCAAAGGAACTGGCCTGACGGACATATTTCGAGATATTCCTTCTTCTTGTTGTTCTTCCTCTGCACAGCTAAGCTGGAAGTGGCATTTGCGGCTCGCACTAGTGCAGAGTTATCTCAAAGAAAGGGGCCACGGTGTTTCTGTATCTCTATTATGTTGGTGCGTCTTCGGAACTTTTAAATATCTCGATATATCTCGAAAACTACGCTTCTGATCAAAAAATATCATAGAACATAAATTGTAGGAAACATAATTCTCTACAAAAAAGGTCTCTTAACATTTTGCCATAGCTCGTTTCGTTTCCGAGATATTTGCAGATTCAGCTCAAAGGAACTGGCCTGACGGACATATTTCGAGATATTTCTTCTTCTTGTTGTTCTTCCTCTGCACAGCTAAGCTGGAAGTGGCATTCGCAGCTCGCAATAGTGCAGAGTTATCTCAAAGAAAGGGGCCACGGTGTTTCTGTATCTCTATTATGTTGGTGCTGCTTCGGAACTTTTAAATATCTTGATATATCTCGAGAACTACGCATCTGATCAAAAAATATCATAGAACATGAAAAGTAGGAAACTTAATTCTCTACAAAAAAGGTCTGTTAACATTTTGCCATAGCTCTCTTCGTTTCCGAGATATTTGCAGATTTATCTCAAGGGAAGGGGCCTGACGGACATATTTCGAGATATTTCTTCTTCTTGTTGTTCTTCTTCTGCACAGCTAAGCTGGAAGTGGCATTTGCAGCTCGCAAGAGTGCAGAGTTATCCCAAAGAAAGGGACCACGGTGTTTCTGTATCTCTATTATGTTGGTGCGGCTTCGGAACTTTTAAATATCTTGATATATCTCGAGAAGTACGCATCTGATCAAAAAATATCATAGAACATAAAAAGTAGGAAACTTAATTCTCTACAAAAAAGGTCTCTTAACATTTTGCCATAGCTCGCTTCGTTTCCGAGATATTTGCATATTTATCTCAAGGGAAGGGGCCTGACGGACATATTTCGAGATATTTCTTCTTCTTGTTGTTCTTCTTCTGCACAGCTAAGCTGGAAGTGGCATTTACAGCTCGCAATAGTGCAGAGTTATCTCAAAGAAAGGGGCCACGGTGTTTCTGTATCTCTATTATGTTGGTGCGGCTTCGGAACTTTTAAATATCTTGATATATCTCGAGAACTACGCATCTGATCAAAAAATATCATAGAACATAAAAAGTAGGAAACTTAATTCTCTACAAAAAAGGTCGCTTAACATTTTGCCATAGCTCGTTTCGTTTCCGAGATATTTGCAGATTCAGCTCAAAGGAACTGGCCTGACGGACATATTTCGAGATATTTCTTCTTCTTGTTGTTCTTCCTCTGCACAGCTAAGCTGGAAGTGGCATTTGCAGCTCGCAATAGTGCAGAGTTTTCTCAAAGAAAGGGGCCACGGTGTTTCTGTATCTCTATTATGTTGGTGCGGCTTCGGAACTTTTAAATATCTTGATATATCTCGAGAACTACGCATCTGATCAAAAAATATTATAGAACATAAAAAGTAGGAATCCTAATTTTCTACAAAAAAGGTCTCTTAACATTTTGCCATAGCTCTCTTCGTTTCCGAGATATTTGCAGATATATCTCAAGGGAAGGGGCCTGACGGACATATTTCGAGATATTTCTTCTTCTTGTTGTTCTTCTTCTGCACAGCTAAGCTGGAAGTGGCATTTGCGGCTCGCACTAGTGCAGAGTTATCTCAAAGAAAGGGGCCACGGTGTTTCTGTATCTCTATTATGTTGGTGCGGCTTCGGAACTTTTAAATATCTCGATATATCTCGAAAACTACGCTTCTGATCAAAAAATATCATAGAACATAAATTGTAGCAAACATAATTCTCTACAAAAAAGGTCTCTTAACATTTTGCCATAGCTCGCTTCGTTTCCGAGATATTTGCAGATATATCTCAAGGGAAGGGGCCTGACGGGCATATTTCGAGATATTTCTTCTTCTTGTTGTTCTTCTTCTGCACAGCTAAGCTGGAAGTGGCATTTACAGCTCGCAATAGTGCAGAGTTATCTCAAAGAAAGGGGCCACGGTGTTTCTGTATCTCTATTATGTTGGTGCGGCTTCGGAACTTTTAAATATCTTGATATATCTCGAAAACTTCGCATCCGATCAAAAAATATCATAGAACATAAATTGTAGGAAACATAATTCTCTACAAAAAACGTCTCTTAACATTTTGCCATAGCTCGTTTCGTTTCCGAGATATTTGCAGATTCAGCTCAAAGGAACTGGCCTGACGGACATATTTCGAGATATTTCTTCTTCTTGTTGTTCTTCCTCTGCACAGCTAAGCTGGAAGTGGCATTTGCAGCTCGCAATATTGCAGAGTTTTCTCAAAGAAAGGGGCCACGGTGTTTCTGTATCTCTATTATGTTGGTGCGGCTTCGGAACTTTTAAATATCTTGATATATCTCGAGAACTACGCATCTGATCAAAAAATATCATAGAACATAAAAAGTAGGAATCCTAATTTTCTACAAAAAAGGTCTCTTAACATTTTGCCATAGCTCGCTTCGTTTCCGAGATATTTGCATATTTATCTCAAGGGAAGGGGCCTGACGGACATATTTCGAGATATTTCTTCTTCTTGTTGTTCTTCTTCTGCACAGCTAAGCTGGAAGTGGCATTTACAGCTCGCAATAGTGCAGAGTTATCTCAAAGAAAGGGGCCACGGTGTTTCTGTATCTCTATTATGTTGGTGCGGCTTCGGAACTTTTAAATATCTTGATATATCTCGAGAACTACGCATCTGATCAAAAAATATCATAGAACATAAATTGTAGCAAACATAATTCTCTACAAAAAAGGTCTCTTAACATTTTGCCATAGCTCGCTTCGTTTCCGAGATATTTGCAGATATATCTCAAGGGAAGGGGCCTGACGGACATATTTCGAGATATTTCTTCTTCTTGTTGTTCTTCTTCTGCACAGCTAAGCTGGAAGTGGCATTTGCGGCTCGCACTAGTGCAGAGTTATCTCAGAGAAAGGGGCCACGGTGTTTCTGTATCTCTATTATGTTGGTGCGGCTTCGGAACTTTTAAATATCTCGATATATCTCGAAAACTACGCTTCTGATCAAAAAATATCATAGAACATAAATTGTAGCAAACATAATTCTCTACAAAAAAGGTCTCTTAACATTTTGCCATAGCTCGCTTCGTTTCCGAGATATTTGCAGATATATCTCAAGGGATGGGGCCTGACGGGCATATTTCGAGATATTTCTTCTTCTTGTTGTTCTTCTTCTGCACAGCTAAGCTGGAAGTGGCATTTACAGCTCGCAATAGTGCAGAGTTATCTCAAAGAAAGGGGCCACGGTGTTTCTGTATCTCTATTATGTTGGTGCGGCTTCGGAACTTTTAAATATCTTGATATATCTCGAGAACTACGCATCCGATCAAAAAATATCGTAGAACATGAAAAGTAGGAAACTTAATTCTCTACAAAAAAGGTCTCTTAACATTTTGCCATAGCTCTCTTCGTTTCCGAGATATTTGCAGATATATCTCAAGGGAAGGGGCCTGACGGACATATTTCGAGATATTTCTTCTTCTTGTTGTTCTTCTTCTGCACAGCTAAGCTGGAAGTGGCATTTGCGGCTCGCACTAGTGCAGAGTTATCTCAAAGAAAGGGGCCACGGTGTTTCTGTATCTCTATTATGTTGGTGCGTCTTCGGAACTTTTAAATATCTCGATATATCTCGAAAACTACGCTTCTGATCAAAAAATATCATAGAACATAAATTGTAGGAAACATAATTCTCTACAAAAAACGTCTCTTAACATTTTGCCATAGCTCGTTTCGTTTCCGAGATATTTGCAGATTCAGCTCAAAGGAACTGGCCTGACGGACATATTTCGAGATATTCCTTCTTCTTGTTGTTCTTCCTCTGCACAGCTAAGCTGGAAGTGGCATTTGCGGCTCGCACTAGTGCAGAGTTATCTCAAAGAAAGGGGCCACGGTGTTTCTGTATCTCTATTATGTTGGTGCGTCTTCGGAACTTTTAAATATCTCGATATATCTCGAAAACTACGCTTCTGATCAAAAAATATCATAGAACATAAATTGTAGGAAACATAATTCTCTACAAAAAAGGTCTCTTAACATTTTGCCATAGCTCGTTTCGTTTCCGAGATATTTGCAGATTCAGCTCAAAGGAACTGGCCTGACGGACATATTTCGAGATATTTCTTCTTCTTGTTGTTCTTCCTCTGCACAGCTAAGCTGGAAGTGGCATTCGCAGCTCGCAATAGTGCAGAGTTATCTCAAAGAAAGGGGCCACGGTGTTTCTGTATCTCTATTATGTTGGTGCTGCTTCGGAACTTTTAAATATCTTGATATATCTCGAGAACTACGCATCTGATCAAAAAATATCATAGAACATGAAAAGTAGGAAACTTAATTCTCTACAAAAAAGGTCTGTTAACATTTTGCCATAGCTCTCTTCGTTTCCGAGATATTTGCAGATTTATCTCAAGGGAAGGGGCCTGACGGACATATTTCGAGATATTTCTTCTTCTTGTTGTTCTTCTTCTGCACAGCTAAGCTGGAAGTGGCATTTGCAGCTCGCAAGAGTGCAGAGTTATCCCAAAGAAAGGGACCACGGTGTTTCTGTATCTCTATTATGTTGGTGCGGCTTCGGAACTTTTAAATATCTTGATATATCTCGAGAAGTACGCATCTGATCAAAAAATATCATAGAACATAAAAAGTAGGAAACTTAATTCTCTACAAAAAAGGTCTCTTAACATTTTGCCATAGCTCGCTTCGTTTCCGAGATATTTGCATATTTATCTCAAGGGAAGGGGCCTGACGGACATATTTCGAGATATTTCTTCTTCTTGTTGTTCTTCTTCTGCACAGCTAAGCTGGAAGTGGCATTTACAGCTCGCAATAGTGCAGAGTTATCTCAAAGAAAGGGGCCACGGTGTTTCTGTATCTCTATTATGTTGGTGCGGCTTCGGAACTTTTAAATATCTTGATATATCTCGAGAACTACGCATCTGATCAAAAAATATCATAGAACATAAAAAGTAGGAAACTTAATTCTCTACAAAAAAGGTCGCTTAACATTTTGCCATAGCTCGCTTCGTTTCCGAGATATTTGCATATTTATCTCAAGGGAAGGGGCCTGACGGACATATTTCGAGATATTTCTTCTTCTTGTTGTTCTTCTTCTGCACAGCTAAGCTGGAAGTGGCATTTGCGGCTCGCACTAGTGCAGAGTTATCTCAAAGAAAGGGGCCACGGTGTTTCTGTATCTCTATTATGTTGGTGCGGCTTCGGAACTTTTAAATATCTCGATATATCTCGAAAACTACGCTTCTGATCAAAAAATATCATAGAACATAAATTGTAGCAAACATAATTCTCTACAAAAAAGGTCTCTTAACATTTTGCCATATCTCGCTTCGTTTCCGAGATATTTGCAGATATATCTCAAGGGAAGGGGCCTGACGGGCATATTTCGAGATATTTCTTCTTCTTGTTGTTCTTCTTCTGCACAGCTAAGCTGGAAGTGGCATTTACAGCTCGCAATAGTGCAGAGTTATCTCAAAGAAAGGGGCCACGGTGTTTCTGTATCTCTATTATGTTGGTGCGGCTTCGGAACTTTTAAATATCTTGATATATCTCGAAAACTACGCATCCGATCAAAAAATATCGTAGAACATGAAAAGTAGGAAACTTAATTCTCTACAAAAAAGGTCTCTTAACATTTTGCCATAGCTCTCTTCGTTTCCGAGATATTTGCAGATATATCTCAAGGGAAGGGGCCTGACGGACATATTTCGAGATATTTCTTCTTCTTGTTGTTCTTCTTCTGCACAGCTAAGCTGGAAGTGGCATTTGCGGCTCGCACTAGTGCAGAGTTATCTCAAAGAAAGGGGCCACGGTGTTTCTGTATCTCTATTATGTTGGTGCGTCTTCGGAACTTTTAAATATCTCGATATATCTCGAAAACTACGCTTCTGATCAAAAAATATCATAGAACATAAATTGTAGGAAACATAATTCTCTACAAAAAACGTCTCTTAACATTTTGCCATAGCTCGTTTCGTTTCCGAGATATTTGCAGATTCAGCTCAAAGGAACTGGCCTGACGGACATATTTCGAGATATTTCTTCTTCTTGTTGTTCTTCCTCTGCACAGCTAAGCTGGAAGTGGCATTTGCAGCTCGCAATAGTGCAGAGTTTTCTCAAAGAAAGGGGCCACGGTGTTTCTGTATCTCTATTATGTTGGTGCGGCTTCGGAACTTTTAAATATCTTGATATATCTCGAGAACTACGCATCTGATCAAAAAATATCATAGAACATAAAAAGTAGGAATCCTAATTTTCTACAAAAAAGGTCTCTTAACATTTTGCCATAGCTCGCTTCGTTTCCGAGATATTTGCATATTTATCTCAAGGGAAGGGGCCTGACGGACATATTTCGAGATATTTCTTCTTCTTGTTGTTCTTCTTCTGCACAGCTAAGCTGGAAGTGGCATTTACAGCTCGCAATAGTGCAGAGTTATCTCAAAGAAAGGGGCCACGGTGTTTCTGTATCTCTATTATGTTGGTGCGGCTTCGGAACTTTTAAATATCTTGATATATCTCGAGAACTACGCATCTGATCAAAAAATATCATAGAACATAAATTGTAGCAAACATAATTCTCTACAAAAAAGGTCTCTTAACATTTTGCCATAGCTCGCTTCGTTTCCGAGATATTTGCAGATATATCTCAAGGGAAGGGGCCTGACGGACATATTTCGAGATATTTCTTCTTCTTGTTGTTCTTCTTCTGCACAGCTAAGCTGGAAGTGGCATTTGCGGCTCGCACTAGTGCAGAGTTATCTCAAAGAAAGGGGCCACGGTGTTTCTGTATCTCTATTATGTTGGTGCGGCTTCGGAACTTTTAAATATCTCGATATATCTCGAAAACTACGCTTCTGATCAAAAAATATCATAGAACATAAATTGTAGCAAACATAATTCTCTACAAAAAAGGTCTCTTAACATTTTGCCATAGCTCGCTTCGTTTCCGAGATATTTGCAGATATATCTCAAGGGAAGGGGCCTGACGGGCATATTTCGAGATATTTCTTCTTCTTGTTGTTCTTCTTCTGCACAGCTAAGCTGGAAGTGGCATTTACAGCTCGCAATAGTGCAGAGTTATCTCAAAGAAAGGGGCCACGGTGTTTCTGTATCTCTATTATGTTGGTGCGGCTTCGGAACTTTTAAATATCTTGATATATCTCGAGAACTACGCATCCGATCAAAAAATATCGTAGAACATGAAAAGTAGGAAACTTAATTCTCTACAAAAAAGGTCTCTTAACATTTTGCCATAGCTCTCTTCGTTTCCGAGATATTTGCAGATATATCTCAAGGGAAGGGGCCTGACGGACATATTTCGAGATATTTCTTCTTCTTGTTGTTCTTCTTCTGCACAGCTAAGCTGGAAGTGGCATTTGCGGCTCGCACTAGTGCAGAGTTATCTCAAAGAAAGGGGCCACGGTGTTTCTGTATCTATTATGTTGGTGCGTCTTCGGAACTTTTAAATATCTCGATATATCTCGAAAACTACGCTTCTGATCAAAAAATATCATAGAACATAAATTGTAGGAAACATAATTCTCTACAAAAAACGTCTCTTAACATTTTGCCATAGCTCGTTTCGTTTCCGAGATATTTGCAGATTCAGCTCAAAGGAACTGGCCTGACGGACATATTTCGAGATATTTCTTCTTCTTGTTGTTCTTCCTCTGCACAGCTAAGCTGGAAGTGGCATTTGCGGCTCGCACTAGTGCAGAGTTATCTCAAAGAAAGGGGCCACGGTGTTTCTGTATCTCTATTATGTTGGTGCGTCTTCGGAACTTTTAAATATCTCGATATATCTCGAAAACTACGCTTCTGATCAAAAAATATCATAGAACATAAATTGTAGGAAACATAATTCTCTACAAAAAAGGTCTCTTAACATTTTGCCATAGCTCGTTTCGTTTCCGAGATATTTGCAGATTCAGCTCAAAGGAACTGGCCTGACGGACATATTTCGAGATATTTCTTCTTCTTGTTGTTCTTCCTCTGCACAGCTAAGCTGGAAGTGGCATTCGCAGCTCGCAATAGTGCAGAGTTATCTCAAAGAAAGGGGCCACGCTGTTTCTGTATCTCTATTATGTTGGTGCGGCTTCGGAACTTTTAAATATCTTGATATATCTCGAGAACTACGCATCTGATCAAAAAATATCATAGAAGATAAAAAGTAGGAAACATAATTCTCTACAAAAAAGGTCTCTTAACATTTTGTCATAGCTCGCTTCGTTTCCGAGATATTTGCAGATATATCTCAAGGGAAGGGGCCTGACGGACATATTTCGAGATATTTCTTCTTCTTGTTGTTCTTCTTCTGCACAGCTAAACTGGAAGTGGCATTTCCAGCTCGCAATAGTGCAGGGTTATCTCAAAGAGAGGGGCCACGGTGTTTCTGTATCTCTATTATGTTGGTGCGGCTTCGGAACTTTTAAATATCTTGATATATCTCGAGAACTACGCATCTGATCAAAAAATATCATAGAAGATAAAAAGTAGGAAACTTAATTCTCTACAAAAAAGGTCTCTTAACATTTTGCCATAGCTCGCTTCGTTTCCGAGATATTTGCAGATTTATCTCAAGGGAAGGGGCCTTACGGACATATTTCGAGATATTGCTTCTTCTTGTTGTTCTTCCTCTGCACAGCTAAGCTGGAAGTGGCATTTGCGGCTCGCACTAGTGCAGAGTTATCTCAAAGAAAGGGGCCACGGTGTTTCTGTATCCCTATTATGTTGGTGCGGCTTCGGAACTTTTAAATATCTCGATATATCTCGAAAACTACGCTTCTGATCAAAAAATATCATAGAACATAAATTGTAGGAAACATAATTCTCTACAAAAAACGTCTCTTAACATTTTGCCATAGCTCGCTTCGTTTCCGAGATATTTGCCGATTCAGCTCAAAGGAACTGGCCTGACGGACATATTTCGAGATATTTCTTCTTCTTGTTGTTCTTCCTCTGCACAGCTAAGCTGGAAGTGGCATTTGCGGCTCGCACTATTGCAGAGTTATCTCAAAGAAAGGGGTCACGGTGTTTCTGTATCCCTATTATGTTGGTGCGGCTTCTGAACTTTTAAATATCTCGATATATCTCGAAAACTACGCTTCTGACCAAAAAATATCAGAGAACATAAATTGTAGGAAACATAATTCTCTACAAAAAACGTCTCTTAACATTTTGCCATAGCTCGCTTCGTTTCCGAGATATTTGCAGATTCAGCTCAAAGGAACTGGCCTGACGGACATATTTCGAGATATTTCTTCTTCTTGTTGTTCTTCCTCTGCACAGCTAAGCTGGAAGTGGCATTTGCGGCTCGCACTAGTGCAGAGTTATCTCAAAGAAAGGGGCCACGGTGTTTCTGTATCTCTATTATGTTGGTGCGGCTTCGAAACTTTTAAATATCTTGATATATCTCGAAAACTACGCATCTGATCAAAAAATATCATAGAACATAAAAAGTAGGAAACTTAATTCTCTACAAAAAAGTTCTCTTAACATTTTGCCATAGCTCGCTTCGTTTCCGAGATATTTGCAGATTTATCTCAAGGGAAGGGGCCTGACGGACATATTTCGAGATATTTCTTCTTCTTGTTGTTCTTCTTCTGCACAGCTAAGCTGGAAGTGGCATTTGCGGCTCGCACTAGTGCAGAGTTATCTCAAAGAAAGGGGCCACGGTGTTTCTGTATCTCTATTATGTTGGTGCGGCTTCGGAACTTTTAAATATCTCGATATATCTCGAAAACTACGCTTCTGATCAAAAAATATCATAGAACATAAATTGTAGGAAACATAATTCTCTACAAAAAAGGTCTCTTAACATTTTGTCATAGCTCGCTTCGTTTCCGAGATATTTGCAGATATATCTCAAGGGAAGGGGCCTGACGGACATATTTCGAGATATTTCTTCTTCTTGTTGTTCTTCTTCTGCACAGCTAAACTGGAAGTGGCATTTCCAGCTCGCAATAGTGCAGGGTTATCTCAAAGAGAGGGGCCACGGTGTTTCTGTATCTCTATTATGTTGGTGCGGCTTCGGAACTTTTAAATATCTTGATATATCTCGAGAACTACGCATCTGATCAAAAAATATCATAGAAGATAAAAAGTAGGAAACTTAATTCTCTACAAAAAAGGTCTCTTAACATTTTGCCATAGCTCGCTTCGTTTCCGAGATATTTGCAGATTTATCTCAAGGGAAGGGGCCTGACGGACATATTTCGAGATATTTCTTCTTCTTGTTGTTCTTCCTCTGCACAGCTAAGCTGGAAGTGGCATTTGCGGCTCGCACTAGTGCAGAGTTATCTCAAAGAAAGGGGCCACGGTGTTTCTGTATCCCTATTATGTTGGTGCGGCTTCGGAACTTTTAAATATCTCGATATATCTCGAAAACTACGCTTCTGATCAAAAAATATCATAGAACATAAATTGTAGGAAACATAATTCTCTACAAAAAAGGTCTCTTAACATTTTGTCATAGCTCGCTTCGTTTCCGAGATATTTGCAGATATATCTCAAGGGAAGGGGCCTGACGGACATATTTCGAGATATTTCTTCTTCTTGTTGTTCTTCTTCTGCACAGCTAAACTGGAAGTGGCATTTCCAGCTCGCAATAGTGCAGGGTTATCTCAAAGAGAGGGGCCACGGTGTTTCTGTATCTCTATTATGTTGGTGCGGCTTCGGAACTTTTAAATATCTTGATATATCTCGAGAACTACGCATCTGATCAAAAAATATCATAGAAGATAAAAAGTAGGAAACTTAATTCTCTACAAAAAAGGTCTCTTAACATTTTGCCATAGCTCGCTTCGTTTCCGAGATATTTGCAGATTTATCTCAAGGGAAGGGGCCTGACGGACATATTTCGAGATATTTCTTCTTCTTGTTGTTCTTCTTCTGCACAGCTAAGCTGGAAGTGGCATTTACAGCTCGCAATAGTGCAGAGTTATCTCAAAGAAAGGGGCCACGGTGTTTCTGTATCTCTATTATGTTGGTGCGGCTTCGGAACTTTTAAATATCTCGATATATATCGAAAACTACGCTTCTGATCAAAAAATATCATAGAACATAAATTGTAGGAAACGTGATTCTCTACAAAAAAGGTCTCTTAACATTTTGCCATAGCTAGCTTCGTTTCCGAGATATTTGCAGATATATCTCAAGGGAAGGGGCCTGACGGACATATTTCGAGATATTTCTTCTTCTTGTTGTTCTTCTTCTGCACAGCTAAGCTGGAAGTGGCATTTACAGCTCGCAATAGTGCAGAGTTATCTCAAAGAAAGGGGCCACGGTGTTTCTGTATCTCTATTATGTTGGTGCGGCTTCGGAACTTTTAAATATCTTGATATATCTCGAGAACTACGCATCAGATAAAAAAATATCATAGAACATAAAAAGTAGGAAACTTAATTCTCTACAAAAAAGGTCTCTTAACATTTTGCCATAGCCCTCTTCGTTTCCGAGATATTTGCAGATTTATCTCAAGGGAAGGGGCCTGACGGACATTAATCGAGATATTTCTTCTTCTTGATGTTCTTCTTCTGCACAGCTAAGCTGGAAGTGGCATTTGCAGCTCGCAATAGTGCAGAGTTATCTCAAAGAAAGGGGCCACGGTGTTTCTGTATCTCTATTATGTTGGTGCGGCTTCGGAACTTTTAAATATCTTGATATATCTCGAGAACTACGCATCTGATCAAAGAATATCATAGAACATAAATTGTAGGAAACATAATTCTCTACAAAAAAGGTCTCTTAACATTTTGCCATAGCTCGCTTTGTTTCCGAGATATTTGCAGATATATCTCAAGGGAAGGGGCCTGACGGACATATTTCGAGATATTTCTTCTTCTTGTTGTTCTTCTTCTGCACAGCTAAGCTGGAAGTGGCATTTGCGGCTCGCACTAGTGCAGAGTTATCTCAAAGAAAGGGGCCACGGTATTTCTGTATCCCTATTATGTTGGTGCGGCTTCGGAACTTTTAAATATCTCGATATATCTCGAAAACTACGCTTCTGATCAAAAAATATCATAGAACATAAATTGTAGGAAACATAATTCTCTACACTAAAGGTCTCTTAACATTTTGCCATACCTCGCTTCGTTTCCGAGATATTTGCAGATATATCTCAAGGGAAGGGGCCTGACGGACATATTTCGAGATATTTCTTCTTCTTGTTGTTCTTCTTCTGCACAGCTAAGCTGGAAGTGGCATTTGCGGCTCGAACTAGTGCAGAGTTATCTCAAAGAAAGGGGCCACGGTGTTTCTGTATCTCTATTATGTTGGTGCGGCTTTGGAACTTTTAAATATCTCGATATATCTCGAAAACTACGCTTCTGATCAAAAAATATCATAGAACATAAATTGTAGGAAACATAATTCTCTACAAAAAAGGTCTCTTAACATTTTGCCATAGCTCGCTTCGTTTCCGAGATATTTGCCGATTCAGCTCAAAGGAACTGGCCTGACGGACATATTTCGAGATATTTCTTCTTCTTGTTGTTCTTCCTCTGCACAGCTAAGCTGGAAGTGGCATTTGCAGCTCGCAATAGTGCAGAGTTATCTCAAAGAAAGGGGCCACGGTGTTTCTGTATCCCTATTCTGTTGGTGCGGCTTCGGAACTTTTAAATATCTCGATATATCTCGAAAAATACGCTTCTGATCAAAAAATATCATAGAACATAAATTGTAGGAAACATAATTCTCTACAAAAAAGGTCTCTTAACATTTTGTCATAGCTCGCTTCGTTTCCGAGATATTTGCAGATATATCTCAAGGGAAGGGGCCTGACGGACATATTTCGAGATATTTCTTCTTCTTGTTGTTCTTCTTCTGCACAGCTAAACTGGAAGTGGCATTTCCAGCTCGCAATAGTGCAGGGTTATCTCAAAGAGAGGGGCCACGGTGTTTCTGTATCTCTATTATGTTGGTGCGGCTTCGGAACTTTTAAATATCTTGATATATCTCGAGAACTACGCATCTGATCAAAAAATATCATAGAAGATAAAAAGTAGGAAACTTAATTCTCTACAAAAAAGGTCTCTTAACATTTTGCCATAGCTCGCTTCGTTTCCGAGATATTTGCAGATTTATCTCAAGGGAAGGGGCCTGACGGACATATTTCGAGATATTTCTTCTTCTTGTTGTTCTTCTTCTGCACAGCTAAGCTGGAAGTGGCATTTACAGCTCGCAATAGTGCAGAGTTATCTCAAAGAAAGGGGCCACGGTGTTTCTGTATCTCTATTATGTTGGTGCGGCTTCGGAACTTTTAAATATCTCGATATATATCGAAAACTACGCTTCTGATCAAAAAATATCATAGAACATAAATTGTAGGAAACGTGATTCTCTACAAAAAAGGTCTCTTAACATTTTGCCATAGCTAGCTTCGTTTCCGAGATATTTGCAGATATATCTCAAGGGAAGGGGCCTGACGGACATATTTCGAGATATTTCTTCTTCTTGTTGTTCTTCTTCTGCACAGCTAAGCTGGAAGTGGCATTTACAGCTCGCAATAGTGCAGAGTTATCTCAAAGAAAGGGGCCACGGTGTTTCTGTATCTCTATTATGTTGGTGCGGCTTCGGAACTTTTAAATATCTTGATATATCTCGAGAACTACGCATCAGATAAAAAAATATCATAGAACATAAAAAGTAGGAAACTTAATTCTCTACAAAAAAGGTCTCTTAACATTTTGCCATAGCCCTCTTCGTTTCCGAGATATTTGCAGATTTATCTCAAGGGAAGGGGCCTGACGGACATTAATCGAGATATTTCTTCTTCTTGATGTTCTTCTTCTGCACAGCTAAGCTGGAAGTGGCATTTGCAGCTCGCAATAGTGCAGAGTTATCTCAAAGAAAGGGGCCACGGTGTTTCTGTATCTCTATTATGTTGGTGCGGCTTCGGAACTTTTAAATATCTTGATATATCTCGAGAACTACGCATCTGATCAAAGAATATCATAGAACATAAATTGTAGGAAACATAATTCTCTACAAAAAAGGTCTCTTAACATTTTGCCATAGCTCGCTTTGTTTCCGAGATATTTGCAGATATATCTCAAGGGAAGGGGCCTGACGGACATATTTCGAGATATTTCTTCTTCTTGTTGTTCTTCTTCTGCACAGCTAAGCTGGAAGTGGCATTTGCGGCTCGCACTAGTGCAGAGTTATCTCAAAGAAAGGGGCCACGGTATTTCTGTATCCCTATTATGTTGGTGCGGCTTCGGAACTTTTAAATATCTCGATATATCTCGAAAACTACGCTTCTGATCAAAAAATATCATAGAACATAAATTGTAGGAAACATAATTCTCTACACTAAAGGTCTCTTAACATTTTGCCATACCTCGCTTCGTTTCCGAGATATTTGCAGATATATCTCAAGGGAAGGGGCCTGACGGACATATTTCGAGATATTTCTTCTTCTTGTTGTTCTTCTTCTGCACAGCTAAGCTGGAAGTGGCATTTGCGGCTCGAACTAGTGCAGAGTTATCTCAAAGAAAGGGGCCACGGTGTTTCTGTATCTCTATTATGTTGGTGCGGCTTTGGAACTTTTAAATATCTCGATATATCTCGAAAACTACGCTTCTGATCAAAAAATATCATAGAACATAAATTGTAGGAAACATAATTCTCTACAAAAAAGGTCTCTTAACATTTTGCCATAGCTCGCTTCGTTTCCGAGATATTTGCCGATTCAGCTCAAAGGAACTGGCCTGACGGACATATTTCGAGATATTTCTTCTTCTTGTTGTTCTTCCTCTGCACAGCTAAGCTGGAAGTGGCATTTGCAGCTCGCAATAGTGCAGAGTTATCTCAAAGAAAGGGGCCACGGTGTTTCTGTATCCCTATTCTGTTGGTGCGGCTTCGGAACTTTTAAATATCTCGATATATCTCGAAAAATACGCTTCTGATCAAAAAATATCATAGAACATAAATTGTAGGAAACATAATTCTCTACAAAAAACGTCTCTTAACATTTTGCCATAGCTCGCTTCGTTTCCGAGATATTTGCCGATTCAGCTCAAAGGAACTGGCCTGACGGACATATTTCGAGATATTTCTTCTTCTTGTTGTTCTTCCTCTGCACAGCTAAGCTGGAAGTGGCATTTGCAGCTCGCAATAGTGCAGAGTTATCTCAAAGAAAGGGACCACGGTGTTTCTGTATCTCTATTATGTTGGTGCGGCTTCGAAACTTTTAAATATCTTGATATATCTCGAGAACTACGCATCTGATCAAAAAATATCATGGAACATAAATTGTAGGAAACATAATTCTCTACAAAAAAGGTCTCTTAACATTTTGTCATAGCTCGCTTCGTTTCCGAGATATTTGCAGATATATCTCAAGGGAAGGGGCCTGACGGACATATTTCGAGATATTTCTTCTTCTTGTTGTTCTTCTTCTGCACAGCTAAACTGGAAGTGGCATTTCCAGCTCGCAATAGTGCAGGGTTATCTCAAAGAGAGGGGCCACGGTGTTTCTGTATCTCTATTATGTTGGTGCGGCTTCGGAACTTTTAAATATCTTGATATATCTCGAGAACTACGCTTCTGATCAAAAAATATCATAGAACATAAATTGTAGGAAACATAATTCTCTACAAAAAAGGTCTCTTAACATTTTGCCATAGCTCGCTTCGTTTCCGAGATATTTGCCGATTCAGCTCAAAGGAACTGGCCTGACGGACATATTTCGAGATATTTCTTCTTCTTGTTGTTCTTCCTCTGCACAGCTAAGCTGGAAGTGGCATTTGCAGCTCGCAATAGTGCAGAGTTATCTCAAAGAAAGGGGCCACGGTGTTTCTGTATCCCTATTCTGTTGGTGCGGCTTCGGAACTTTTAAATATCTCGATATATCTCGAAAAATACGCTTCTGATCAAAAAATATCATAGAACATAAATTGTAGGAAACATAATTCTCTACAAAAAACGTCTCTTAACATTTTGTCATAGCTCGCTTCGTTTCCGAGATATTTGCAGATATATCTCAAGGGAAGGGGCCTGACGGACATATTTCGAGATATTTCTTCTTCTTGTTGTTCTTCTTCTGCACAGCTAAACTGGAAGTGGCATTTCCAGCTCGCAATAGTGCAGGGTTATCTCAAAGAGAGGGGCCACGGTGTTTCTGTATCTCTATTATGTTGGTGCGGCTTCGGAACTTTTAAATATCTTGATATATCTCGAGAACTACGCATCTGATCAAAAAATATCATAGAAGATAAAAAGTAGGAAACATAATTCTCTACAAAAAACGTCTCTTAACATTTTGCCATAGCTCGCTTCGTTTCCGAGATATTTGCAGATTCAGCTCAAAGGAACTGGCCTGACGGACATATTTCGAGATATTTCTTCTTCTTGTTGTTCTTCCTCTGCACAGCTAAGCTGGAAGTGGCATTTGCAGCTCGCAATAGTGCAGAGTTATCTCAAAGAAAGGGGCCACGGTGTTTCTGTATCTCTATTATGTTGGTGCGGCTTCGGAACTTTTAAATAACTTGATATATCTCGAGAACTACGCATCTGATCAAAAAATATCATAGAACATAAAAAGTAGGAAACTTAATTCTCTACAAAAAAGGTCTCTTAACATTTTGCCATAGCTCGCTTCGTTTCCGAGATATGTGCAGATTTATCTCAAGGGAAGGGGCCTGACGGTCATATTTCGAGATATTTCTTCTTCTGGTTGTTCTTCTTCTGCACAGCTAAGCTGGAAGTGGCATTTGCGGCTCGCACTAGTGCAGAGTTATCTCAACGAAAGGGGCCACGGTGTTTCTGTATCTCTATTATGTTGGTGCGGCTTCGGAACTTTTAAATATCTTGATATATCTCGAGAACTACGCATCTGATCAAAAAATATCATAGAAGATAAAAAGTAGGAAACTTAATTCTCTACAAAAAAGGTCTCTTAACATTTTGCCATAGCTCGCTTCGTTTCCGAGATATTTGCAGATTTATCTCAAGGGAAGGGGCCTGACGGACATATTTCGAGATATTTCTTCTTCTTGTTGTTCTTCCTCTGCACAGCTAAGCTGGAAGTGGCATTTGCAGCTCGCAATAGTGCAGAGTTATCTCAAAGAAAGGGGCCACGGTGTTTCTGTATCCCTATTATGTTGGTGCGGCTTCGGAACTTTTAAATATCTCGATATATCTCGAAAAATACGCTTCTGATCAAAAAATATCATAGAACATAAATTGTAGGAAACATAATTCTCTACAAAAAACGTCTCTTAACATTTTGCCATAGCTCGCTTCGTTTCCGAGATATTTGCCGATTCAGCTCAAAGGAACTGGCCTGACGGACATATTTCGAGATATTTCTTCTTCTTGTTGTTCTTCCTCTGCACAGCTAAGCTGGAAGTGGCATTTGCAGCTCGCAATAGTGCAGAGTTATCTCAAAGAAAGGGACCACGGTGTTTCTGTATCTCTATTATGTTGGTGCGGCTTCGAAACTTTTAAATATCTTGATATATCTCGAGAACTACGCATCTGATCAAAAAATATCATAGAACATAAATTGTAGGAAACATAATTCTCTACAAAAAAGGTCTCTTAACATTTTGTCATAGCTCGCTTCGTTTCCGAGATATTTGCAGATATATCTCAAGGGAAGGGGCCTGACGGACATATTTCGAGATATTTCTTCTCCTTGTTGTTCTTCTTCTGCACAGCTAAACTGGAAGTGGCATTTCCAGCTCGCAATAGTGCAGGGTTATCTCAAAGAGAGGGGCCACGGTGTTTCTGTATCTCTATTATGTTGGTGCGGCTTCGGCACTTTTAAATATCTTGATATATCTCGAGAACTACGCATCTGATCAAAAAATATCATAGAAGATAAAAAGTAGGAAACATAATTCTCTACAAAAAAGGTCTCTTAACATTTTGCCATAGCTCGCTTCGTTTCCGAGATATTTGCCGATTCAGCTCAAAGGAACTGGCCTGACGGACATATTTCGAGATATTTCTTCTTCTTGTTGTTCTTCCTCTGCACAGCTAAGCTGGAAGTGGCATTTGCAGCTCGCAATAGTGCAGAGTTATCTCAAAGAAAGGGGCCACGGTGTTTCTGTATCCCTATTCTGTTGGTGCGGCTTCGGAACTTTTAAATATCTCGATATATCTCGAAAAATACGCTTCTGATCAAAAAATATCATAGAACATAAATTGTAGGAAACATAATTCTCTACAAAAAACGTCTCTTAACATTTTGCCATAGCTCGCTTCGTTTCCGAGATATTTGCCGATTCAGCTCAAAGGAACTGGCCTGACGGACATATTTCGAGATATTTCTTCTTCTTGTTGTTCTTCCTCTGCACAGCTAAGCTGGAAGTGGCATTTGCAGCTCGCAATAGTGCAGAGTTATCTCAAAGAAAGGGACCACGGTGTTTCTGTATCTCTATTATGTTGGTGCGGCATCGAAACTTTTAAATATCTTGATATATCTCGAGAACTACGCATCTGATCAAAAAATATCATAGAACATAAATTCTAGGAAACATAATTCTCTACAAAAAAGGTCTCTTAACATTTTGTCATAGCTCGCTTCGTTTCCGAGATATTTGCAGATATATCTCAAGGGAAGGGGCCTGACGGACATATTTCGAGATATTTCTTCTTCTTGTTGTTCTTCTTCTGCACAGCTAAACTGGAAGTGGCATTTCCAGCTCGCAATAGTGCAGGGTTATCTCAAAGAGAGGGGCCACGGTGTTTCTGTATTTCTATTATGTTGGTGCGGCTTCGGAACTTTTAAATATCTTGATATATCTCGAGAACTACGCATCTGATCAAAAAATATCATAGAAGATAAAAAGTAGGAAACTTAATTCTCTACAAAAAACGTCTCTTAACATTTTGCCATAGCTCGCTTCGTTTCCGAGATATTTGCAGATTCAGCTCAAAGGAACTGGCCTGACGGACATATTTCGAGATATTTCTTCTTCTTGTTGTTCTTCCTCTGCACAGCTAAGCTGGAAGTGGCATTTGCAGCTCGCAATAGTGCAGAGTTATCTCAAAGAAAGGGGCCACGGTGTTTCTGTATCTCTATTATGTTGGTGCGGCTTCGGAACTTTTACATAACTTGATATATCTCGAGAACTACGCATCTGATCAAAAAATATCATAGAACATAAAAAGTAGGAAACTTAATTCTCTACAAAAAAGGTCTCTTAACATTTTGCCATAGCTCGCTTCGTTTCCGAGATATTTGCAGATTTATCTCAAGGGAAGGGGCCTTACGGACATATTTCGAGATATTTCTTCTTCTTGTTGTTCTTCCTCTGCACAGCTAAGCTGGAAGTGGCATTTGCAGCTCGCAATAGTGCAGAGTTATCTCAAAGAAAGGGGCCACGGTGTTTCTGTATCCCTATTATGTTGGTGCGGCTTCGGAACTTTTAAATATCTCGATATATCTCGAAAAATACGCTTCTGATCAAAAAATATCATAGAACATAAATTGTAGGAAACATAATTCTCTACAAAAAACGTCTCTTAACATTTTGCCATAGCTCGCTTCGTTTCCGAGATATTTGCCGATTCAGCTCAAAGGAACTGGCCTGACGGACATATTTCGAGATATTTCTTCTTCTTGTTGTTCTTCCTCTGCACAGCTAAGCTGGAAGTGGCATTTGCAGCTCGCAATAGTGCAGAGTTATCTCAAAGAAAGGGACCACGGTGTTTCTGTATCTCTATTATGTTGGTGCGGCTTCGAAACTTTTAAATATCTTGATATATCTCGAGAACTACGCATCTGATCAAAAAATATCATAGAACATAAATTGTAGGAAATATAATTCTCTCCAAAAAAGGTCTCTTAACATTTTGTCATAGCTCGCTTCGTTTCCGAGATATTTGCAGATATATCTCAAGGGAAGGGGCCTGACGGACATATTTCGAGATATTTCTTCTTCTTGTTGTTCTTCTTCTGCACAGCTAAACTGGAAGTGGCATTTCCAGCTCGCAATAGTGCAGGGTTATCTCAAAGAGAGGGGCCACGGTGTGTCTGTATCTCTATTATGTTGGTGCGGCTTCGGAACTTTTAAATATCTTGATATATCTCGAGAACTACGCATCTGATCAAAAAATATCATAGAAGATAAAAAGTAGGAAACTTAATTCTCTACAAAAAAGGTCTCTTAACATTTTGCCATAGCTCGCTTCGTTTCCGAGATATTTGCAAATTTATCTCAAGGGAAGGGGCCTGACGGACATATTTCGAGATATTTCTTCTTCTTGTTGTTCTTCTTCTGCACAGCTAGGCTGGAAGTGGCATTTACAGCTCGCAATAGTGCAGAGTTATCTCAAAGAAAGGGGCCACGGTGTTTCTGTATCTCTATTATGTTGGTGCGGCTTCGGAACTTTTAAATATCTCGATATATCTCGAAAACTACGCTTCTGATCAAAAAATATCATAGAACATAAATTGTAGGAAACGTAATTCTCTACAAAAAAGGTCTCTTAACATTTTGCCATAGCTAGCTTCGTTTCCGAGATATTTGCAGATATATCTCAAGGGAAGGGGCCTGACGGACATATTTCGAGATATTTCTTCTTCTTGTTGTTCTTCTTCTGCACAGCTAAGCTGGAAGTGGCATTTACAGCTCGCAATAGTGCAGAGTTATCTCAAAGAAAGGGGCCACGGTGTTTCTGTATCTCTATTTTGTTGGTGCGGCTTCGGAACTTTTAAATATCTTGATATATCTCGAGAACTACGCATCAGATAAAAAAATATCATAGAACATAAAAAGTAGGAAACTTAATTCTCTACAAAAAAGGTCTCTTAACATTTTGCCATAGCCCTCTTCGTTTCCGAGATATTTGCAGATTTATCTCAAGGGAAGGGGCCTGACGGACATTAATCGAGATATTTCTTCTTCTTGATGTTCTTCTTCTGCACAGCTAAGCTGGAAGTGGCATTTGCAGCTCGCAATAGTGCAGAGTTATCTCAAAGAAAGGGGCCACGGTGTTTCTGTATCTCTATTATGTTGGTGCGGCTTCGGAACTTTTAAATATCTTGATATATCTCGAGAACTACGCATCTGATCAAAGAATATCATAGAACATAAATTGTAGGAAACATAATTCTCTACAAAAAAGGTCTCTTAACATTTTGCCATAGCTCGCTTCGTTTCCGAGATATTTGCAGATATATCTCAAGGGAAGGGGCCTGACGGACATATTTCGAGATATTTCTTCTTCTTGTTGTTCTTCTTCTGCACAGCTAAGCTGGAAGTGGCATTTGCTGCTCGCACTAGTGCAGAGTTATCTCAAAGAAAGGGGCCACGGTATTTCTGTATCCCTATTATGTTGGTGCGGCTTCGGAACTTTTAAATATCTCGATATATCTCGAAAACTACGCTTCTGATCAAAAAATATCATAGAACATAAATTGTAGGAAACATAATTCTCTACACTAAAGGTCTCTTAACATTTTGCCATACCTCGCTTCGTTTCCGAGATATTTGCAGATATATCTCAAGGGAAGGGGCCTGACGGACATATTTCGAGATATTTCTTCTTCTTGTTGTTCTTCTTCTGCACAGCTAAACTGGAAGTGGCATTTCCAGCCCGCAATAGTGCAGAGTTATCTCAAAGAGAGGGGCCATGGTGTTTCTGTATCTCTATTATGTTGGTGCGGCTTCGGAACTTTTAAATATCTTGATATATCTCGAGAACTACGCATCTGATCAAAAAATATCATAGAAGATAAAAAGTAGGAAACTTAATTCTCTACAAAAAAGGTCTCTTAACATTTTGCCATAGCTCGCTTCGTTTCCGAGATATTTGCAGATTTATCTCAAGGGAAGGGGCCTGACGGACATATTTCGAGATATTTCCTCTTCTTGTTGTTCTTCTTCTGCACAGCTAAGCTGGAAGTGGCATTTGCGGCTCGAACTAGTGCAGAGTTATCTCAAAGAAAGGGGCCACGGTGTTTCTGTATCTCTATTATGTTGGTGCGGCTTTGGAACTTTTAAATATCTCGATATATCTCGAAAACTACGCTTCTGATCAAAAAATATCATAGAACATAAATTGTAGGAAACATAATTCTCTACAAAAAAGGTCTCTTAACATTTTGCCATAGCTCGCTTCGTTTCCGAGATATTTGCCGATTCAGCTCAAAGGAACTGGCCTGACGGACATATTTCGAGATATTTCTTCTTCTTGTTGTTCTTCCTCTGCACAGCTAAGCTGGAAGTGGCATTTGCAGCTCGCAATAGTGCAGAGTTATCTCAAAGAAAGGGGCCACGGTGTTTCTGTATCTCTATTATGTTGGTGCGGCTTCGGAACTTTTAAATATCTCGATATATCTCGAAAACTACGCTTCTGATCAAAAAATATCATAGAACATAAATTGTAGGAAACGTAATTCTCTACAAAAAAGGTCTCTTAACATTTTGCCATAGCTAGCTTCGTTTCCGAGATATTTGCAGATATATCTCAAGGGACATATATCTGACGGACATATTTCGAGATATTTCTTCTTCTTGTTGTTCTTCTTCTGCACAGCTAAGCTGGAAGTGGCATTTACAGCTCGCAATAGTGCAGAGTTATCTCAAAGAAAGGGGCCACGGTGTTTCTGTATCTCTATTTTGTTGGTGCGGCTTCGGAACTTTTAAATATCTTGATATATCTCGAGAACTACGCATCAGATAAAAAAATATCATAGAACATAAATTGTAGGAAACATAATTCTCTACAACAAAGGTCTCTTAACATTTTGTCACAGCTCGCTTCGTCTCCGAGATATTTGCAGATATATCTCAAGGGAAGGGGCCTGACGGACATATTTCGAGATATTTCTTCTTCTTGTTGTTCTTCCTCTGCACAGCTAAGCTGGAAGTGGCATTTGCGGCTCGCACTAGTGCAGAGTTATCTCAAAGAAAGGGGCCACGGTGTTTCTGTATCCCTATTATGTTGGTGCGGCTTCGGAACTTTTAAATATCTCGATATATCTCGAAAACTACGCTTCTGATCAAAAAATATCATAGAACATAAATTGTAGGAAACATAATTCTCTACAAAAAACGTCTCTTAACATTTTGCCATAGCTCGCTTCGTTTCCGAGATATTTGCCGATTCAGCTCAAAGGAACTGGCCTGACGGACATATTTCGAGATATTTCTTCTTCTTGTTGTTCTTCCTCTGCACAGCTAAGCTGGAAGTGGCATTTGCAGCTCGCAATAGTGCAGAGTTATCTCAAAGAAAGGGGTCACGGTGTTTCTGTATCCCTATTATGTTGGTGCGGCTTCTGAACTTTTAAATATCTCGATATATCTCGAAAACTACGCTTCTGACCAAAAAATATCATAGAACATAAATTGTAGGAAACATAATTCTCTACAAAAAACGTCTCTTGACATTTTGCCATAGCTCGCTTCGTTTCCGAGATATTTGCAGATTCAGCTCAACGGAACTGGCCTGACGGACATATTTCGAGATATTTCTTCTTCTTGTTGTTCTTCCTCTGCACAGCTAAGCTGGAAGTGGCATTTGCAGCTCGCAATAGTGCAGAGTTATCTCAAAGAAAGGGGCCACGGTGTTTCTGTATCTCTATTATGTTGGTGCGGCTTCGGAACTTTTAAATATCTCGATATATCTCGAAAACTACGCTTCTGATCAAAAAATATCATAGAACATAAATTGTAGGAAACGTAATTCTCTACAAAAAAGGTCTCTTAACATTTTGCCATAGCTAGCTTCGTTTCCGAGATATTTGCAGATATATCTCAAGGGACATATATCTGACGGACATATTTCGAGATATTTCTTCTTCTTGTTGTTCTTCTTCTGCACAGCTAAGCTGGAAGTGGCATTTACAGCTCGCAATAGTGCAGAGTTATCTCAAAGAAAGGGGCCACGGTGTTTCTGTATCTCTATTTTGTTGGTGCGGCTTCGGAACTTTTAAATATCTTGATATATCTCGAGAACTACGCATCAGATAAAAAAATATCATAGAACATAAAAAGTAGGAAACTTAATTCTCTACAAAAAAGGTCTCTTAACATTTTGCCATAGCCCTCTTCGTTTCCGAGATATTTGCAGATTTATCTCAAGGGAAGGGGCCTGACGGACATTAATCGAGATATTTCTTCTTCTTGATGTTCTTCTTCTGCACAGCTAAGCTGGAAGTGGCATTTGCAGCTCGCAATAGTGCAGAGTTATCTCAAAGAAAGGGGCCACGGTGTTTCTGTATCTCTATTATGTTGGTGCGGCTTCGGAACTTTTAAATATCTTGATATATCTCGAGAACTACGCATCTGATCAAAGAATATCATAGAACATAAATTGTAGGAAACATAATTCTCTACAAAAAAGGTCTCTTAACATTTTGCCATAGCTCGCTTCGTTTCCGAGATATTTGCAGATATATCTCAAGGGAAGGGGCCTGACGGACATATTTCGAGATATTTCTTCTTCTTGTTGTTCTTCTTCTGCACAGCTAAGCTGGAAGTGGCATTTGCTGCTCGCACTAGTGCAGAGTTATCTCAAAGAAAGGGGCCACGGTATTTCTGTATCCCTATTATGTTGGTGCGGCTTCGGAACTTTTAAATATCTCGATATATCTCGAAAACTACGCTTCTGATCAAAAAATATCATAGAACATAAATTGTAGGAAACATAATTCTCTACACTAAAGGTCTCTTAACATTTTGCCATACCTCGCTTCGTTTCCGAGATATTTGCAGATATATCTCAAGGGAAGGGGCCTGACGGACATATTTCGAGATATTTCTTCTTCTTGTTGTTCTTCTTCTGCACAGCTAAACTGGAAGTGGCATTTCCAGCCCGCAATAGTGCAGAGTTATCTCAAAGAGAGGGGCCATGGTGTTTCTGTATCTCTATTATGTTGGTGCGGCTTCGGAACTTTTAAATATCTTGATATATCTCGAGAACTACGCATCTGATCAAAAAATATCATAGAAGATAAAAAGTAGGAAACTTAATTCTCTACAAAAAAGGTCTCTTAACATTTTGCCATAGCTCGCTTCGTTTCCGAGATATTTGCAGATTTATCTCAAGGGAAGGGGCCTGACGGACATATTTCGAGATATTTCCTCTTCTTGTTGTTCTTCTTCTGCACAGCTAAGCTGGAAGTGGCATTTGCGGCTCGAACTAGTGCAGAGTTATCTCAAAGAAAGGGGCCACGGTGTTTCTGTATCTCTATTATGTTGGTGCGGCTTTGGAACTTTTAAATATCTCGATATATCTCGAAAACTACGCTTCTGATCAAAAAATATCATAGAACATAAATTGTAGGAAACATAATTCTCTACAAAAAAGGTCTCTTAACATTTTGCCATAGCTCGCTTCGTTTCCGAGATATTTGCCGATTCAGCTCAAAGGAACTGGCCTGACGGACATATTTCGAGATATTTCTTCTTCTTGTTGTTCTTCCTCTGCACAGCTAAGCTGGAAGTGGCATTTGCAGCTCGCAATAGTGCAGAGTTATCTCAAAGAAAGGGACCACTGTGTTCCTGTATCTCTATTATGTTGATGCGGCTTCGAAACTTTTAAATATCTTGATATATCTCGAGAACTACGCATCTGATCAAAAAATATCATAGAACATAAATTGTAGGAAACATAATTCTCTACAACAAAGGTCTCTTAACATTTTGTCACAGCTCGCTTCGTCTCCGAGATATTTGCAGATATATCTCAAGGGAAGGGGCCTGACGGACATATTTCGAGATATTTCTTCTTCTTGTTGTTCTTCCTCTGCACAGCTAAGCTGGAAGTGGCATTTGCGGCTCGCACTAGTGCAGAGTTATCTCAAAGAAAGGGGCCACGGTGTTTCTGTATCCCTATTATGTTGGTGCGGCTTCGGAACTTTTAAATATCTCGATATATCTCGAAAACTACGCTTCTGATCAAAAAATATCATAGAACATAAATTGTAGGAAACATAATTCTCTACAAAAAACGTCTCTTAACATTTTGCCATAGCTCGCTTCGTTTCCGAGATATTTGCCGATTCAGCTCAAAGGAACTGGCCTGACGGACATATTTCGAGATATTTCTTCTTCTTGTTGTTCTTCCTCTGCACAGCTAAGCTGGAAGTGGCATTTGCAGCTCGCAATAGTGCAGAGTTATCTCAAAGAAAGGGGTCACGGTGTTTCTGTATCCCTATTATGTTGGTGCGGCTTCTGAACTTTTAAATATCTCGATATATCTCGAAAACTACGCTTCTGACCAAAAAATATCATAGAACATAAATTGTAGGAAACATAATTCTCTACAAAAAACGTCTCTTAACATTTTGCCATAGCTCGCTTCGTTTCCGAGATATTTGCAGATTCAGCTCAACGGAACTGGCCTGACGGACATATTTCGAGATATTTCTTCTTCTTGTTGTTCTTCCTCTGCACAGCTAAGCTGGAAGTGGCATTTGCGGCTCGCACTAGTGCAGAGTTATCTCAAAGAAAGGGGCCACGGTGTTTCTGTATCTCTATTATGTTGGTGCGGCTTCGAAACTTTTAAATATCTTGATATATCTCGAGAACTACGCATCTGATCAAAAAATATCATACAAGATAAAAAGTAGGAAACTTAATTCTCTACAAAAAAGGTCTCTTAACATTTTGCCATAGCCCTCTTCGTTTCCGAGATATTTGCAGATTTATCTCAAGGGAAGGGGCCTGACGGACATTAATCGAGATATTTCTTCTTCTTGTTGTTCTTCTTCTGCACAGCTAAGCTGGAAGTGGCATTTGCGGCTCGCACTAGTGCAGAGTTATCTCAAAGAAAGGGGCCACGGTATTTCTGTATCCCTATTATGTTGGTGCGGCTTCGGAACTTTTAAATATCTCGATATATCTCGAAAACTACGCTTCTGATCAAAAAATATCATAGAACATAAATTGTAGGAAACATAATTCTCTACACTAAAGGTCTCTTAACATTTTGTCATAGCTCGCTTCGTTTCCGAGATATTTGCAGATATATCTCAAGGGAAGGGGCCTGACGGACATATTTCGAGATATTTCTTCTTCTTGTTGTTCTTCTTCTGCACAGCTAAGCTGGAAGTGGCATTTGCGGCTCGCACTAGTGCAGAGTTATCTCAAAGAAAGGGGCCACGGTGTTTCTGTATCTCTATTATGTTGGTGCGGCTTCGGAACTTTTAAATATCTCGATATATCTCGAAACCTACGCTTCTGATCAAAAAATATCATAGAACATAAATTGTAGGAAACATACTTCTCTACAAAAAAGGTCTCTTAACATTTTGCCATAGCTCGCTTGGTTTCCGAGATATTTGCAGATATATCTCAAGGGAAGGGGCCTGACGGACATATTTCGAGATATTTCTTCTTCTTGTTGTTCTTCTTCTGCACAGCTAAGCTGGAAGTGGCATTTACAGCTCGCAATAGTGCAGAGTTATCTCAAAGAAAGGGGCCACGGTGTTTCTGTACCTCTATTATGTTGGTGCGGCTTCGGAACTTTTAAATATCTCGATATATCTCGAAAACTACGCTTCTGATCAAAAAATATCATAGAACATAAATTGTAGGAAACATACTTCTCTACAAAAAAGGTCTCTTAACATTTTGCCATAGCTCGCTTCGTTTCCGAGATATTTGCGGATATATCTCAAGGGAAGGGGCCTGACGGACATATTTCGAGATATTTCTTCTTCTTGTTGTTCTTCTTCTGCACAGCTAAGCTGGAAGTGGCATTTACAGCTCGCAATAGTGCAGAGTTATCTCAAAGAAAGGGGCCACGGTGTTTCTGTATCTCTATTATGTTGGTGCGGCTTCGGAACTTTTAAATATCTTGATATATCTCGAGAACTACGCATCTGATCAAAAAATATCATAGAAGATAAAAAGTAGGAAACCTAATTCTCTACAAAAAAGGTCTCTTAACATTTTGCCATAGCTCGCTTCGTTTCCGAGATATTTGCAGATTTATCTCAAGGGAAGGGGCCTTACGGACATATTTCGAGATATTTCTTCTTCTTGTTGTTCTTCCTCTGCACAGCTAAGCTGGAAGTGGCATTTGCGGCTCGCACTAGTGCAGAGTTATCTCAAAGAAAGGGGCCACGGTGTTTCTGTATCCCTATTATGTTGGTGCGGCTTCGGAACTTTTAAATATCTCGATATATCTCGAAAACTACGCTTCTGATCAAAAAATATCATAGAACATAAATTGTAGGAAACATAATTCTCTACAAAAAACGTCTCTTAACATTTTGCCATAGCTCGCTTCGTTTCCGAGATATTTGCCGATTCAGCTCAAAGGAACTGGCCTGACGGACATATTTCGAGATATTTCTTCTTCTTGTTGTTCTTCCTCTGCACAGCTAAGCTGGAAGTGGCATTTGCAGCTCGCAATAGTGCAGAGTTATCTCAAAGAAAGGGGCCACGGTGTTTCTGTATCCCTATTATGTTGGTGCGGCTTCTGAACTTTTAAATATCTCGATATATCTCGAAAACTACGCTTCTGACCAAAAAATATCATAGAACATAAATTGTAGGAAACATAATTCTCTACAAAAAACGTCTCTTAACATTTTGCCATAGCTCGCTTCGTTTCCGAGATATTTGCAGATTCAGCTCAAAGGAACTGGCCTGACGGACATATTTCGAGATATTTCTTCTTCTTGTTGTTCTTCCTCTGCACAGCTAAGCTGGAAGTGGCATTTGCGTCTCGCACTAGTGCAGAGTTATCTCAAAGAAAGGGGCCACGGTGTTTCTGTATCTCTATTATGTTGGTGCGGCTTCGAAACTTTTAAATATCTTGATATATCTCGAGAACTACGCATCTGATCAAAAAATATCATAGAACATAAAAAGTAGGAAACTTAATTCTCTACAAAAAAGGTCTCTTAACATTTTGCCATAGCTCGCTTCGTTTCCGAGATATTTGCAGATTTATCTCAAGGGAAGGGGCCTGACGGACATATTTCGAGATATTTCTTCTTCTTGTTGTTCTTCTTCTGCACAGCTAAGCTGGAAGTGGCATATGCGGCTCGCACTAGTGCAGAGTTATCTCAAAGAAAGGGGCCACGGTATTTCTGTATCCCTATTATGTTGGTGCGGCTTCGGAACTTTTAAATATCTTGATATATCTCGAGAACTACGCATCTGATCAAAAAATATCATAGAAGATAAAAAGTAGGAAACTTAATTCTCTACAAAAAAGGTCTCTTAACATTTTGCCATAGCTCGCTTCGTTTCCGAGATATTTGCCGATTCAGCTCAAAGGAACTGGCCTGACGGACATATTTCGAGATATTTCTTCTTCTTGTTGTTCTTCCTCTGCACAGCTAAGCTGGAAGTGGCATTTGCAGCTCGCAATAGTGCAGAGTTATCTCAAAGAAAGGGGTCACGGTGTTTCTGTATCCCTATTATGTTGGTGCGGCTTCTGAACTTTTAAATATCTCGATATATCTCGAAAACTACGCTTCTGACCAAAAAATATCATAGAACATAAATTGTAGGAAACATAATTCTCTACAAAAAACGTCTCTTAACATTTTGCCATAGCTCGCTTCGTTTCCGAGATATTTGCAGATTCAGCTCAAAGGAACTGGCCTGACGGACATATTTCGAGATATTTCTTCTTCTTGTTGTTCTTCCTCTGTACAGCTAAGCTGGAAGTGGCATTTGCGGCTCGCACTAGTGCAGAGTTATCTCAAAGAAAGGGGCCACGGTGTTTCTGTATCCCTATTATGTTGGTGCGGCTTCGGAACTTTTAAATATCTCGATATATCTCGAAAACTACGCTTCTGATGAAAAAGTATCATAGAACATAAATTGTAGGAAACATAATTCTCTACAAAAAACGTCTCTTAACATTTTGCCATAGCTCGCTTCGTTTCCGAGATATTTGCCGATTCAGCTCAAAGGAACTGGCCTGACGGACATATTTCGAGATATTTCTTCTTCTTGTTGTTCTTCCTCTGCACAGCTAAGCTGGAAGTGGCATTTGCAGCTCGCAATAGTGCAGAGTTATCTCAAAGAAAGGGGCCACGGTGTTTCTGTATCTCTATTATGTTGGTGCGGCTTCGAAACTTTTAAATATCTTGATATATCTCGAGAACTACGCATCTGATCAAAAAATATCATAGAACATAAAAAGTAGGAAACTTAATTCTCTACAAAAAAGGTCTCTTAACATTTTGCCATAGCTCGCTTCGTTTCCGAGATATTTGCAGATTTATCTCAAGGGAAGGGGCCTGACGGACATATTTCGAGATATTTCTTCTTCTTGTTGTTCTTCTTCTGCACAGCTAAGCTGGAAGTGGCATTTGCGGCTCGCACTAGTGCAGAGTTATCTCAAAGAAAGGGGCCACGGTGTTTCTGTATCTCTATTATGTTGGTGCGGCTTCGGAACTTTTAAATATCTCGATATATCTCGAAACCTACGCTTCTGATCAAAAAATATCATAGAACATAAATTGTAGGAAACATACTTCTCTACAAAAAAGGTCTCTTAACATTTTGCCATAGCTCGCTTGGTTTCCGAGATATTTGCAGATATATCTCAAGGGAAGGGGCCTGACGGACATATTTCGAGATATTTCTTCTTCTTGTTGTTCTTCTTCTGCACAGCTAAGCTGGAAGTGGCATTTACAGCTCGCAATAGTGCAGAGTTATCTCAAAGAAAGGGGCCACGGTGTTTCTGTATCTCTATTATGTTGGTGCGGCTTCGGAACTTTTAAATATCTCGATATATCTCGAAAACTACGCTTCTGATCAAAAAATATCATAGAACATAAATTGTAGGAAACATACTTCTCTACAAAAAAGGTCTCTTAACATTTTGCCATAGCTCGCTTGGTTTCCGAGATATTTGCAGATATATCTCAAGGGAAGGGGCCTGACGGACATATTTCGAGATATTTCTTCTTCTTGTTGTTCTTCTTCTGCACAGCTAAGCTGGAAGTGGCATTTACAGCTCGCAATAGTGCAGAGTTATCTCAAAGAAAGGGGCCACGGTATTTCTGTATCCCTATTATGTTGGTGCGGCTTCGGAACTTTTAAATATCTCGATATATCTCGAAAACTACGCTTCTGATCAAAAAATATCATAGAACATAAATTGTAGGAAACATACTTCTCTACAAAAAAGGTCTCTTAACATTTTGCCATAGCTCGCTTGGTTTCCGAGATATTTGCAGATATATCTCAAGGGAAGGGGCCTGACGGACATATTTCGAGATATTTCTTCTTCTTGTTGTTCTTCTTCTGCACAGCTAAGCTGGAAGTGGCATTTACAGCTCGCAATAGTGCAGAGTTATCTCAAAGAAAGGGGCCACGGTGTTTCTGTATGTCTATTATGTTGGTGCGGCTTCGGAACTTTTAAATATCTCGATATATCTCGAAAACTACGCTTCTGATCAAAAAATATCATAGAACATAAATTGTAGGAAACATACTTCTCTACAAAAAAGGTCTCTTAACATTTTGCCATAGCTCGCTTGCTTTCCGAGATATTTGCAGATATATCTCAAGGGAAGGGGCCTGACGGACATATTTCGAGATATTTCTTCTTCTTGTTGTTCTTCTTCTGCACAGCTAAGCTGGAAGTGGCATTTACAGCTCGCAATAGTGCAGAGTTATCTCAAAGAAAGGGGCCACGGTGTTTCTGTATCTCTATTATGTTGGTGCGGCATCGGAACTTTTAAATATCTTGATATATCTCGAGAACTACGCATCAGATAAAAAAATATCATAGAACATAAAAAGTAGGAAACTTAATTCTCTACAAAAAAGGTCTCTTAACATTTTGCCATAGCCCTCTTCGTTTCCGAGATATTTGCAGATTTATCTCAAGGGAAGGGGCCTGACGGACATTAATCGAGATATTTCTTCTTCTTGATGTTCTTGTTCTGCACAGCTAAGCTGGAAGTGGCATTTGCAGCTCGCAATAGTGCAGAGTTATCTCAAAGAAAGGGGCCACGGTGTTTCTGTATCTCTATTATGTTGGTGCGGCTTCGGAACTTTTAAATATCTTGATATATCTCGAGAACTACGCATCTGATCAAAGAATATCATAGAACATAAATTGTAGGAAACATAATTCTCTACAAAAAAGGTCTCTTAACATTTTGCCATAGCTCGCTTCGTTTCCGAGATATTTGCAGATATATCTCAAGGGAAGGGGCCTGACGGACATATTTCGAGATATTTCTTCTTCTTGTTGTTCTTCTTCTGCACAGCTAAGCTGGAAGTGGCATTTGCGGCTCGCACTAGTGCAGAGTTATCTCAAAGAAAGGGGCCACGGTATTTCTGTATCCCTATTATGTTGGTGCGGCTTCGGAACTTTTAAATATCTCGATATATCTCGAAAACTACGCTTCTGATCAAAAAATATCATAGAACATAAATTGTAGGAAACATAATTCTCTACACTAAAGGTCTCTTAACATTTTGCCATACCTCGCTTCGTTTCCGAGATATTTGCAGATATATCTCAAGGGAAGGGGCCTGACGGACATATTTCGAGATATTTCTTCTTCTTGTTGTTCTTCTTCTGCACAGCTAAGCTGGAAGTGGCATTTACAGCTCGCAATAGTGCAGAGTTATCGCAAAGAAAGGGGCCACGGTGTTTCTGTATCTCTATTATGTTGGTGCGGCTTCGGAACTTTTAAATATCTCGATATATCTCGAAAACTACGCTTCTGATCAAAAAATATCATAGAACATAAATTGTAGGAAACATACTTCTCTACAAAAAAGGTCTCTTAACATTTTGCCATAGCTCGCTTGGTTTCCGAGATATTTGCAGATTTATCTCAAGGGAAGGGGCCTCACGGACATATTTCGAGATATTTCTTCTTCTTGTTGTTCTTCTTCTGCACAGCTAAGCTGGAAGTGGCATTTGCAGCTCGCAATAGTGCAGAGATATCTCAAAGAAAGGGGCCACGGTGTTTCTGTATCTCTATTATGTTGGTGCGGCTTCGGAACTTTTAAATATCTTGATATATCTCGAGAACTACGCGTCTGATCAAAAAATATCATAGATCATAAAAAGTAGGAAACATAATTCTCTACAAAAGAGGTCTCTTAACATTTTGCCATAGCTCGCGTCGTTTCCGAGATATTTGCAGATTTATCTAAAGGGAAGGGGCCTGACGGACATATTTCGAGATATTTCATCTTCTTGTTGTTCTTCTTCTGCACAGCTAAGCTGGAAGTGGCATTTGCGGCTCGCACTAGTGCAGAGTTATCTCAAAGAAAGGGGCCACGGTGTTTCTGTATCTGTATTATGTTGGTGCGGCTTCGGAACTTTTAAATATCTTGATATATCTCGAGAACTACGCATCTGATCACAAAATATCATAGAACATAAAAAGTAGGAAACTTAATTCTCTACAAAAAAGGTCTCTTAACATTTTGCCATAGCTCGCTTCGTTTCCGAGATATTTGCAGATATATCTCAAGGGGAGGGGCCTGACGGACATATTTCGAGATATTTCTTCTTCTTGTTGTTCTTCTTCTGCACAGCTAAGCTGGAAGTGGCATTTGCGGCTCGCACTAGTGCAGAGTTATCTCAAAGAAAGGGGCCACGGTGTTTCTGTATCTGTATTATGTTGGTGCGGCTTCGGAACTTTTAAATATCTTTATATATCTCGAGAACTACGCGTCTGATCAAAAAATATCATAGAACATAAAAAGTAGGAAACATAATTCTCTACAAAAAAGGTCTCTTAACATTTTGCCATAGCTCGCTTCGTTTCCGAGATATTTGCAGATTTATCTCAAGGGAAGGGGCCTGACGGACATATTTCGAGATATTTCTTCTTCTTGTTGTTCTTCTTCTGCACAGCTAAGCTGGAAGTGGCATTTGCGGCTCGCACTAGTGCACAGTTATCTCAAAGAAAGGGGCCACGGTGTTTCTGTATCTCTAATATGTTGGTGCGGCTTCGGAACTTTTAAGTATCTCGATATATCTCGAAAACTACGCTTCTGATCAAAAAATATCATAGAACATAAATTGTAGGAAACATAATTCTCTAGAAAAAACGTCTCTTAACATTTTGCCATAGCTCGCTTCGTTTCCGAGATATTTGCAGATTCAGCTCAAAGGAACTGGCCTGACGGACATATTTCGAGATATTTCTTCTTCTTGTTGTTCTTCCTCTGCACAGCTAAGCTGGAAGTGGCATTTGCAGCTCGCAATAGTGCAGAGTTATCTCAAAGAAAGGGGCCACGGTGTTTCTGTATCTCTATTATGTTGGTGCGGCTTCGGATCTTTTAAATATCTTGATATATCTCGAGAACTACGCATCTGATCAAAAAATATCATAGAACAGAAAAAGTAGGAAACTTAATTCTCTACAAAAAAGGACTCTTAACATTTTGCCATAGCTCGCTTCGTTTCCGAGATATTTGCAGATATATCTCAAGGAAAGGGGCCTGACGGACATATTTCGAGATATTTCTTCTTCTTGTTGTTCTTCTCCTGCACAGCTAAGCTGGAAGTGGCATTTGCAGCTAGCACTAGTGCAGAGTTATCTCAAAGAAAGGGGCCACGGTGTTTCTGTATCTGTATTATGTTGGTGCGGCTTCGGAACTTTTAAATATCTTGATATATCTCGAGAACTACGCATCTGATCAAAAAATATCATAGAACATCAAAAGTAGGAAACTTAATTCTCTACAAAAAAGGTCTCTTAACATTTTGCCATAGCTCGCTTCGTTTCCAAGATATTTGCAGATTTATCTCAAGGGAAGGGGCCTGACGGACATATTTCGAAATATTTCTTCTTCTTGTTGTTCTTCTTCTGCACAGCTAAGCTGGAAGTGGCATTTGCGGCTCGCACTATTGCAGAGTTATCTCAAAGAAAGGGGCCACGGTGTTTCTGTATCTCTATTATGTTGGTGCGGCTTCGTAACTTTTAAATATCTCGATATATCTCGAAAACTACGCTTCTGATCAAAAAATATCATAGAACATAAATTGTAGGAAACATAATTCTCTACAAAAAAGGTCTCTTAACATTTTGCCATAGCTCGCTTGGTTTCCGAGATATTTGCAGACATATCTCAAGGGCAGGGGCCTGACGGACATATTCCGAGATATTTCTTCTTCTTGTTGTTCTTCTTCTGCACAGCTAAGCTGGAAGTGGCATTTGCAGCTCGCAATAGTGCAGAGTTATCCCAAAGAAAGGGGCCACGGTGTTTCTGTATCTCTATTATGTTGGTGCGGCTTCGGAACTTTTAAATATCTTGATATATCTCGAGAACTACGCATCTGATCAAAAAATATCATACTACATAAAAAGTAGGAAACTTAATTCTCTACAAGAAAGGTCTCTAAACATTTTGCCATAGCTCGCTTCGTTTCCGAGATATTTGCAGATTTATCTCAAGGGAAGGGGCCTGACGGACATATTTCGAGATATTTCTTCTTCTTGTTGTTCTTCTTCTGCACAGCTAAGCTGGAAGTGGCATTTGCGGCTCGCACTAGTGCAGAGTTATCTCAAAGAAAGGGGCCACGGTGTTCCTGTATCTCTATTATGTTGGTGCGGCTTCGGAACTTTTAAATATCTTGATATATCTCGAGAACTACGCATCTGATCAAAAAATATCATCGAACATAAAAAGTAGGAAACTTAATTCTCTACAAAAAAGGTCTCTTAACATTTTGCCATAGCTCGCTTCGTTTCCGAGATATTTGCAGATTTATCTCAAGGGAAGGGGCCTGACGGACATATTTCGAGATATTTCTTCTTCTTGTTGTTCTTCTTCTGCACAGCTAAGCTCGAAGTGGCATTTGCAGCTCGCAATAGTGCAGAGTTATCTCAAAGAAAGAGGCCACGGTGTTTCTGTACCTCTATTATGTTGGTGCAGCTTCGGAACTTTTAAATATCTTGATATATCTCGAGAACTACGCATCTGATCAAAAAATATCATCGAACATAAAAAGTAGGAAACTTAATTCTCTACAAAAAAGGTCTCTTAACATTTTGCCATAGCTCTCTTCGTTTCCGAGATATTTGCAGATTCAGCTCAAAGGAACTGGCCTGACGGACATATTTCGAGATATTTCTTCTTCTTGTTGTTCTTCCTCTGCACAGCTAAGCTGGAAGTGGCATTTGCAGCTCGCAATAGTGCAGAGTTATCTTAAAGAAAGGGGCCACGGTGTTTCTGTATCTCTATTATGTAGGTGCGGCTTCGGAACTTTTAAATATCTTGATATATCTCGAGAACTACGCATCTGATCAAAAAATATCATAGAAGATAAAAAGTAGGAAACTTAATTCTCTACAAAAAAGGTCTGTTAACATTTCGCCATAGCTCGCTTCGTTTCCGAGATATTTGCAGATTTATCTCAAGGGAAGGGGCCTGTCGGACATATTTCGAAATATTTCTTCTTCTTGTTGTTCTTCTTCTGCACAGCTAAGCTGGAAGTGGCATTTGCGGCTCGCACTATTGCAGAGTTATCTCAAAGAAAGGGGCCACGGTGTTTCTGTATCTCTATTATGTTGGTGCGGCTTCGTAACTTTTAAATATCTCGATATATCTCGAAAACTACGCTTCTGATCAAAAAATATCGTGGAACATAAAAAGTAGGAAACTTAATTCTCTACAAAAAAGGTCTCTTAACATTTTGCCATAGCTCGCTTCGTTTCCGAGATATTTGCAGACATATCTCAAGGGCAGGGGCCTGACGGACATATTCCGAGATATTTCTTCTTCTTGTTGTTCTTCTTCTGCACAGCTAAGCTGGAAGTGGCATTTGCAGCTCGCAATAGTGCAGAGTTATCCCAAAGAAAGGGGCCACGGTGTTTCTGTATCTCTATTATGTTGGTGCGGCTTCGGAACTTTTAAATATCTTGATATATCTCGAGAACTACGCATCTGATCAAAAAATATCATACTACATAAAAAGTAGGAAACTTAATTCTCTACAAGAAAGGTCTCTAAACATTTTGCCATAGCTCGCTTCGTTTCCGAGATATTTGCAGATTTATCTCAAGGGAAGGGGCCTGACGGACATATTTCGAGATATTTCTTCTTCTTGTTGTTCTTCTTCTGCACAGCTAAGCTGGAAGTGGCATTTGCGGCTCGCACTAGTGCAGAGTTATCTCAAAGAAAGGGGCCACGGTGTTCCTGTATCTCTATTATGTTGGTGCGGCTTCGGAACTTTTAAATATCTTGATATATCTCGAGAACTACGCATCTGATCAAAAAATATCATCGAACATAAAAAGTAGGAAACTTAATTCTCTACAAAAAAGGTCTCTTAACATTTTGCCATAGCTCGCTTCGTTTCCGAGATATTTGCAGATTTATCTCAAAGGAACTGGCCTGACGGACATATTTCGAGATATTTCTTCTTCTTGTTGTTCTTCCTCTGCACAGCTAAGCTGGAAGTGGCATTTGCAGCTCGCAATAGTGCAGAGTTATCTTAAAGAAAGGGGCCACGGTGTTTCTGTATCTCTATTATGTAGGTGCGGCTTCGGAACTTTTAAATATCTTGATATATCTCGAGAACTACGCATCTGATCAAAAAATATCATAGAAGATAAAAAGTAGGAAACTTAATTCTCTACAAAAAAGGTCTGTTAACATTTCGCCATAGCTCGCTTCGTTTCCGAGATATTTGCAGATTTATCTCAAGGGAAGGGGCCTGTCGGACATATTTCGAAATATTTCTTCTTCTTGTTGTTCTTCTTCTGCACAGCTAAGCTGGAAGTGGCATTTGCGGCTCGCACTATTGCAGAGTTATCTCAAAGAAAGGGGCCACGGTGTTTCTGTATCTCTATTATGTTGGTGCGGCTTCGTAACTTTTAAATATCTCGATATATCTCGAAAACTACGCTTCTGATCAAAAAATATCGTGGAACATAAAAAGTAGGAAACTTAATTCTCTACAAAAAAGGTCTCTTAACATTTTGCCATAGCTCGCTTCGTTTCCGAGATATTTGCAGATTTATCTCAAGGGAAGGGGCCTGACGGACATATTTCGAGATATTTCTTCTTCTGCATAGCTAAGCTCGAAGTGGCATTTGCAGCTCGCAATAGTGCAGAGTTATCTCAAAGAAAGAGGCCACGGAGTTTCTGTACCTCTATTATGTTGGTGCAGCTTCGGAACTTTTAAATATCTTGATATATCTCGAGAACTACGCATCTGATCAAAAAATATCATCGAACATAAAAAGTAGGAAACTTAATTCTCTACAAAAAAGGTCTCTTAACATTTTGCCATAGCTCTCTTCGTTTCCGAGATATTTGCAGATTCAGCTCAAAGGAACTGGCCTGACGGACATATTTCGAGATATTTCTTCTTCTTGTTGTTCTTCCTCTGCACAGCTAAGCTGGAAGTGGCATTTGCAGCTCGCAATAGTGCAGAGTTATCTTAAAGAAAGGGGCCACGGTGTTTCTGTATCTCTATGTAGGTGCGGCTTCGGAACTTTTAAATATCTTGATATATCTCGAGAACTACGCATCTGATCAAAAAATGTCATAGAACATAAAAAGTAGGAAACTTAATTCTCTACAAAAAAGGTCTCTTAACATTTTGCCATAGCTCGCTGCGTTTCCGAGATATTTGCATATTTATCTCAAGGGAAGGGGCCTGACGGACATATTTCGAGATATTTCTTCTTCTTGTTGTTCTTCTTCTGCACAGCTAAGCTGGAAGTGGCATTTGCGGCTCGCACTAGTGCAGAGTTATCTCAAAGAAAGGGGCCACCGTGTTTCTGTATCTCTATTATGTTGGTGCGGCTTCGGAACTTTTAAATATCTCGATATATCTCGAAAACTACGCTTCTGATCAAAAAATATCATAGAACATAAATTGTAGGAAACATAATTCTCTACAAAAAAGGTCTCTTAACATTTTGCCATAGCTCGCTTCGTTTCCGAGATATTTGCAGATTTATCTCAAGGGAAGGGGCCTAACGGACATATTTCGAGATATTTCTTCTTCTTGTTGTTCTTCTTCTGCACAGCTAAACTGGAAGTGGCATTTCCAGCTCGCAATAGTGCAGAGTTATCTCAAAGAAAGGGGCCACGGTGTTTCTGTATCTCTATTATGTTGGTGCGGCTTCGGAACTTTTAAATATCTTGATATATCTCGAGAACTACGCATCTGATCAAAAAATGTCATAGAACATAAAAAGTAGGAAACTTAATTCTCTACAAAAAAGGTCTCTTAACATTTTGCCATAGCTCGCTTCGTTTCCGAGATATTTGCATATTTATCTCAAGGGAAGGGGCCTGACGGACATATTTCGAGATATTTCTTCTTCTTGTTGTTCTTCTTCTGCACAGCTAAGCTGGAAGTGGCATTTGCGGCTCGCACTAGTGCAGAGTTATCTCAAAGAAAGGGGCCACGGTGTTCCTGTATCTCTATTATGTTGGTGCGGCTTCGGAACTTTTAAATATCTTGATATATCTCGAGAACTACGCATCTGATCAAAAAATATCATCGAACATAAAAAGTAGGAAACTTAATTCTCTACAAAAAAGGTCTCTTAACATTTTGCCATAGCTCGCTTCGTTTCCGAGATATTTGCAGATTTATCTCAAGGGAAGGGGCCTGACGGACATATTTCGAGATATTTATCCTTCTTGTTGTTCTTCTTCTGCACAGCTAAGCTCGAAGTGGCATTTGCAGCTCGCAATAGTGCAGAGTTATCTCAAAGAAAGAGGCCACGGTGTTTCTGTACCTCTATTATGTTGGTGCAGCTTCGGAACTTTTAAATATCTTGATATATCTCGAGAACTACGCATCTGATCAAAAAATATCATCGAACATAAAAAGTAGGAAACTTAATTCTCTACAAAAAAGGTCTCTTAACATTTTGCCATAGCTCTCTTCGTTTCCGAGATATTTGCAGATTCAGCTCAAAGGAACTGGCCTGACGGACATATTTCGAGATATTTCTTCTTCTTGTTGTTCTTCCTCTGCACAGCTAAGCTGGAAGTGGCATTTGCAGCTCGCAATAGTGCAGAGTTATCTTAAAGAAAGGGGCCACGGTGTTTCTGTATCTCTATTATGTAGGTGCGGCTTCGGAACTTTTAAATATCTTGATATATCTCGAGAACTACGCATCTGATCAAAAAATATCATAGAAGATAAAAAGTAGGAAACTTAATTCTCTACAAAAAAGGTCTGTTAACATTTCGCCATAGCTCGCTTCGTTTCCGAGATATTTGCAGATTTATCTCAAGGGAAGGGGCCTGTCGGACATATTTCGAAATATTTCTTCTTCTTGTTGTTCTTCTTCTGCACAGCTAAGCTGGAAGTGGCATTTGCGGCTCGCACGATTGCAGAGTTATCTCAAAGAAAGGGGCCACGGTGTTTCTGTATCTCTATTATGTTGGTGCGGCTTCGTAACTTTTAAATATCTCGATATATCTCGAAAACTACGCTTCTGATCAAAAAATATCGTGGAACATAAAAAGTAGGAAACTTAATTCTCTACAAAAAAGGTCTCTTAACATTTTGCCATAGCTCGCTTCGTTTCCGAGATATTTGCAGATTTATCTCAAGGGAAGGGGCCTGACGGACATATTTCGAGATATTTCTTCTTCTGCATAGCTAAGCTCGAAGTGGCATTTGCAGCTCGCAATAGTGCAGAGTTATCTCAAAGAAAGAGGCCACGGAGTTTCTGTACCTCTATTATGTTGGTGCAGCTTCGGAACTTTTAAATATCTTGATATATCTCGAGAACTACGCATCTGATCAAAAAATATCATCGAACATAAAAAGTAGGAAACTTAATTCTCTACAAAAAAGGTCTCTTAACATTTTGCCATAGCTCTCTTCGTTTCCGAGATATTTGCAGATTCAGCTCAAAGGAACTGGCCTGACGGACATATTTCGAGATATTTCTTCTTCTTGTTGTTCTTCCTCTGCACAGCTAAGCTGGAAGTGGCATTTGCAGCTCGCAATAGTGCAGAGTTATCTTAAAGAAAGGGGCCACGGTGTTTCTGTATCTCTATGTAGGTGCGGCTTCGGAACTTTTAAATATCTTGATATATCTCGAGAACTACGCATCTGATCAAAAAATGTCATAGAACATAAAAAGTAGGAAACTTAATTCTCTACAAAAAAGGTCTCTTAACATTTTGCCATAGCTCGCTTCGTTTCCGAGATATTTGCATATTTATCTCAAGGGAAGGGGCCTGACGGACATATTTCGAGATATTTCTTCTTCTTGTTGTTCTTCTTCTGCACAGCTAAGCTGGAAGTGGCATTTGCGGCTCGCACTAGTGCAGAGTTATCTCAAAGAAAGGGGCCACCGTGTTTCTGTATCTCTATTATGTTGGTGCGGCTTCGGAACTTTTAAATATCTCGATATATCTCGAAAACTACGCTTCTGATCAAAAAATATCATAGAACATAAATTGTAGGAAACATAATTCTCTACAAAAAAGGTCTCTTAACATTTTGCCATAGCCGCTTCGTTTCCGAGATATTTGCAGATTTATCTCAAGGGAAGGGGCCTAACGGACATATTTCGAGATATTTCTTCTTCTTGTTGTTCTTCTTCTGCACAGCTAAACTGGAAGTGGCATTTCCAGCTCGCAATAGTGCAGAGTTATCTCAAAGAAAGGGGCCACGGTGTTTCTGTATCTCTATTATGTTGGTGCGGCTTCGGAACTTTTAAATATCTTGATATATCTCGAGAACTACGCATCTGATCAAAAAATGTCATAGAACATAAAAAGTAGGAAACTTAATTCTCTACAAAAAAGGTCTCTTAACATTTTGCCATAGCTCGCTTCGTTTCCGAGATATTTGCATATTTATCTCAAGGGAAGGGGCCTGACGGACATATTTCGAGATATTTCTTCTTCTTGTTGTTCTTCTTCTGCACAGCTAAGCTGGAAGTGGCATTTGCGGCTCGCACTAGTGCAGAGTTATCTCAAAGAAAGGGGCCACCGTGTTTCTGTATCTCTATTATGTTGGTGCGGATTCGGAACTTTTAAATATCTCGATATATCTCGAAAACTACGCTTCTGATCAAAAAATATCATAGAACATAAATTGTAGGAAACATAATTCTCTACAAAAAAGGTCTCTTAACATTTTGCCATAGCTCGCTTCGTTTCCGAGATATTTGCAGATTTATCTCAAGGGAAGGGGCCTAACGGACATATTTCGAGATATTTCTTATTCTTGTTGTTCTTCTTCTGCACACCTAAACTGGAAGTGGCATTTCCAGCTCGCAATAGTGCAGAGTTATCTCAAAGAAAGGGGCCACGGTGTTTCTGTATCTCTATTATGTTGGTGCGGCTTCGGAACTTTTAAATATCTTGATATATCTCGAGAACTACGCATCTGATCAAAAAATATCATAGAACACAAAAAGTAGGAAACTTAATTCTCTACAAAAAAGGTCTGTTAACATTTTGCCATAGCTCGCTTCGTTTCCGAGATATTTGCAGATTTATCTCAAGGGAAGGGGCCTGACGGACATATTTCGAGATATTTCTTCTTCTTGTTGTTCTTCTTCTGCACAGCTGAGCTGGAAGTGGCATTTGCAGGTCGCAATAGTGCAGAGTTATCTCAAAGAAAGGGGCCACGGTGTTTCTGTATCTCTATTATGTTGGTGCGGCTTCGGAACTTTTAAATATCTCGATATATCTCGAAAACTACGCTTCTGATCAAAAAATATCATAGAGCGTAAATTGTAGGAAACATTATTCTCAACAAAAAAGGTCTCTTAACATTTTGCCATAGCTCGCTTCGTTTCCGAGATATTTGCAGATTCATCTCAAGGGAAGGGGTCTGACGGACATATTTCGAGATATTTCTTCTTCTTGTTGTTCTTCTTCTGCACAGCTAAGCTCGAAGCGGCATTTGCAGCTCGCAATAGTGCAGAGTTATCTCAAAGAAAGAGGCCACGGTGTTTCTGTACCTCTATTATGTTGGTGCAGCTTCGGAACTTTTAAATATCTTGATATATCTCGAGAACTACGCATCTGATGAAAAAATATCATCGAACATAAAAAGTAGGAAACTTAATTCTCTACAAAAAAGGTCTCTTAACATTTTGCCATAGCTCGCTTCGTTTCCGAGATATTTGCAGATTCATCTCAAGGGAAGGGGTCTGACGGACATATTTCGAGATATTTCTTCTTCTTGTTGTTCTTCTTCTGCACAGCTAAGCTCGAAGCGGCATTTGCAGCTCGCAATAGTGCAGAGTTATCTCAAAGAAAGAGGCCACGGTGTTTCTGTATCTCTATTATGTTGGTGCGGCTTCGGAACTTTTAAATATCTTGATATATCTCGAGAACTACGCATCTGATCAAAAAATATCATAGCACATAAAAAGTAGGAAACTTAATTCTCTACAAAAAAGGTCTCTTAACATTTTGCCATAGCTCGCTTCGTTTCCGAGATATTTGCAGATTTATCTCAAGGGAAGGGGCCTGACGGACATATTTCGAGATATTTCTTCTTCTTGTTGTTCTTCTTCTGCACAGCTGAGCTGGAAGTGGCATTTGCAGGTCGCAATAGTGCAGAGTTATCTCAAAGAAAGGGGCCACGGTGTTTCTGTATCTCTATTATGTTGGTGCGGCTTCGGAACTTTTAAATATCTCGATATATCTCGAAAACTACGCTTCTGATCAAAAAATATCATAGAGCGTAAATTGTAGGAAACATTATTCTCAACAAAAAAGGTCTCTTAACATTTTGCCATAGCTCGCTTCGTTTCCGAGATATTTGCAGATTCATCTCAAGGGAAGGGGTCTGACGGACATATTTCGAGATATTTCTTCTTCTTGTTGTTCTTCTTCTGCACAGCTAAGCTCGAAGCGGCATTTGCAGCTCGCAATAGTGCAGAGTTATCTCAAAGAAAGAGGCCACGGTGTTTCTGTACCTCTATTATGTTGGTGCAGCTTCGGAACTTTTAAATATCTTGATATATCTCGAGAACTACGCATCTGATCAAAAAATATCATAGAAGATAAAAAGTAGGAAACTTAATTCTCTACAAAAAAGGTCTCTTAACATTTCGCCATAGCTCGCTTCGTTTCCGAGATATTTGCAGATTTATCTCAAGGGAAGGGGCCTGTCGGACATATTTCGAAATATTTCTTCTTCTTGTTGTTCTTCTTCTGCACAGCTAAGCTGGAAGTGGCATTTGCGGCTCGCACTATTGCAGAGTTATCTCAAAGAAAGGGGCCACGGTGTTTCTGTATCTCTATTATGTTGGTGCGGCTTCGTAACTTTTAAATATCTCGATATATCTCGAAAACTACGCTTCTGATCAAAAAATATCATAGAACATAAATTGTAGGAAACTTAATTCTCTACAAAAAAGGTCTCTCAACATTTTGCCATAGCTCGCTTCGTTTCCGAGATATTTGCAGATTTATCTCAAGGGAAGGGGCCTGACGGACATATTTCGAGATATTTCTTCTTCTTGTTGTTCTTCTTCTGCATAGCTAAGCTCGAAGTGGCATTTGCAGCTCGCAATAGTGCAGAGTTATCTCAAAGAAAGAGGCCACGGTGTTTCTGTACCTCTATTATGTTGGTGCAGCTTCGGAACTTTTAAATATCTTGATATATCTCGAGAACTACGCATCTGATCAAAAAATATCGTGGAACATAAAAAGTAGGAAACTTAATTCTCTACAAAAAAGGTCTCTTAACATTTTGCCATAGCTCGCTTCGTTTCCGAGATATTTGCAGATATATCTCAAGGGAAGGGGCCTGACGGACATATTTCGAGATATTTCTTCTTCTTGTTGTTCTTCTTCTGCACAGCTAAGCTGGAAGTGGCACTTACAGCTCGCAATAGTGCAGAGTTATCTCAAAGAAAGGGGCCACGGTGTTTCTGTATCTCTATTATGTTGGTGCGGTTTCGGAACTTTTAAATATCTTGATATATCTCGAGAACTACGCATCTGATCAAAAAATATCATAGAAGATAAAAAGTAGGAAACTTAATTCTCTACAAAAAAGGTCTCTTAACATTTTGCCATAGCTCGCTTCGTTTCCGAGATATTTGCATATTTATCTCAAGGGAAGGGGCCTGACGGACATATTTCGAGATATTTCTTCTTCTTGTTGTTCTTCTTCTGCACAGCTAAGCTGGAAGTGGCATTTGCGGCTCGCACTAGTGCAGAGTTATCTCAAAGAAAGGGGCCACCGTGTTTCTGTATCTCTATTATGTTGGTGCGGCTTCGGAACTTTTAAATATCTCGATATATCTCGAAAACTACGCTTCTGATCAAAAAATATCATAGAACATAAATTGTAGGAAACATAATTCTCTACAAAAAAGGTCTCTTAACATTTTGCCATAGCTCGCTTCGTTTCCGAGATATTTGCAGATTTATCTCAAGGGAAGGGGCCTAACGGACATATTTCGAGATATTTCTTATTCTTGTTGTTCTTCTTCTGCACACCTAAACTGGAAGTGGCATTTCCAGCTCGCAATAGTGCAGAGTTATCTCAAAGAAAGGGGCCACGGTGTTTCTGTATCTCTATTATGTTGGTGCGGCTTCGGAACTTTTAAATATCTTGATATATCTCGAGAACTACGCATCTGATCAAAAAATATCATAGAACACAAAAAGTAGGAAACTTAATTCTCTACAAAAAAGGTCTCTTAACATTTTGCCATAGCTCGCTTCGTTTCCGAGATATTTGCAGATTTATCTCAAGGGAAGGGGCCTGACGGACATATTTCGAGATATTTCTTCTTCTTGTTGTTCTTCTTCTGCACAGCTGAGCTGGAAGTGGCATTTGCAGGTCGCAATAGTGCAGAGTTATCTCAAAGAAAGGGGCCACGGTGTTTCTGTATCTCTATTATGTTGGTGCGGCTTCGGAACTTTTAAATATCTCGATATATCTCGAAAACTACGCTTCTGATCAAAAAATATCATAGAGCGTAAATTGTAGGAAACATTATTCTCAACAAAAAAGGTCTCTTAACATTTTGCCATAGCTCGCTTCGTTTCCGAGATATTTGCAGATTCATCTCAAGGGAAGGGGTCTGACGGACATATTTCGAGATATTTCTTCTTCTTGTTGTTCTTCTTCTGCACAGCTAAGCTCGAAGCGGCATTTGCAGCTCGCAATAGTGCAGAGTTATCTCAAAGAAAGAGGCCACGGTGTTTCTGTACCTCTATTATGTTGGTGCAGCTTCGGAACTTTTAAATATCTTGATATATCTCGAGAACTACGCATCTGATCAAAAAATATCATAGCACATAAAAAATAGGAAACTTAATTCTCTACAAAAAAGGTCTCTTAACATTTTGCCATAGCTCGCTTCGTTTCCGAGATATTTGCAGATTTATCTCAAGGGAAGGGGCCTGACGGACATATTTCGAGATATTTCTTCTTCTTGTTGTTCTTCTTCTGCACAGCTGAGCTGGAAGTGGCATTTGCAGGTCGCAATAGTGCAGAGTTATCTCAAAGAAAGGGGCCACGGTGTTTCTGTATCTCTATTATGTTGGTGCGGCTTCGGAACTTTTAAATATCTCGATATATCTCGAAAACTACGCTTCTGATCAAAAAATATCATAGAACATAAATTGTAGGAAACATAATTCTTTACAAAAAAGGTCTCTTAACATTTTGCCATAGCTCGCTTCGTTTCCGAGATATTTGCAGATTTATCTCAAGGGAAGGGGCCTGACGGACATATTTCGAGATATTTCTTCTTCTTGTTGTTCTTCTTCTGCACAGCTAAGCTGGAAGTGGCATTTGCGGCTCGCACTAGTGCAGAGTTATCTCAAAGAAAGGGGCCACGGTGTTTCTGTATCTCTATTATGTTGGTGCGGCTTCGGAACTTTTAAATATCTCGATATATCTCGAAAACTACGCTTCTGATCAAAAAATATCATAGAACATAAATTGTAGGAAACATAATTCTCTACAAAAAACGTATCTTAACATTTTGCCATAGCTCGCTTCGTTTCCGAGATATTTGCAGATTCAGCTCAAAGGAACGGGCCTGACGGACATATTTCGAGATACTTCTTCTTCTTGTTGTTCTTCCTCTGCACAGCTAAGCTGGAAGTGGCATTTGCGGCTCGCAATAGTGCAGAGTTATCTCAAAGAAAGGGGCCACGGTGTTTCTGTATCTCTATTATGTTGGTGCGGCTTCGGAACTTTTAAATATCTTGATATATCTCGAGAACTACGCATCTGATCAAAAAATATCATAGAACATAAAAAGTAGGAAACTTAATTCTCTACAAGAAAGGTCTCTTAACATTTTGCCATAGCTCGCTTCGTTTCCGAGATATTTGCAGATTTATCTCAAGGGAAGGGACCTGACGGACATATTTCGAGATATTTCTTCTTCTTGTTGTTCTTCTTCTGCACAGCTGAGCTGGAAGTGGCATTTGCAGGTCGCAATAGTGCAGAGTTATCTCAAAGAAAGGGGCCACGGTGTTTCTGTATCTCTATTATGTTGGTGCGGCTTCGGAACTTTTAAATATCTCGATATATCTCGAAAACTACGCTTCTGATCAAAAAATATCATAGAACGTAAATTGTAGGAAACATTATTCTCTACAAAAAAGGTCTCTTAACATTTTGCCATAGCTCGCTTCGTTTCCGAGATATTTGCAGATTCATCTCAAGGGAAGGGGTCTGACGGACATATTTCGAGATATTTCTTCTTCTTGTTGTTCTTCTTCTGCACAGCTAAGCTCGAAGCGGCATTTGCAGCTCGCAATAGTGCAGAGTTATCTCAAAGAAAGAGGCCACGGTGTTTCTGTACCTCTATTATGTTGGTGTAGCTTCGGAACTTTTAAATATCTTGATATATCTCGAGAACTACGCATCTGATCAAAAAATATCATAGAATATAAAAAGTAGGAAACTTAATTCTCTACAAAAAAGGTCTCTTTACATTTTGCCATAGCTCGCTTCGTTTCCGAGATATTTGCATATTTATCTCAAGGGAAGGGGCCTGACGGACATATTTCGAGATATTTGTTCTTCTTGTTGTTCTTCTTCTGCACAGCTAAGCTGGAAGTTGCATTTGCGGCTCGCACTAGTGCACAGTTATCTCAAAGAAAGGGGCCACGGTGTTTCTGTATCTCTATTATGTTGGTGCGTCTTCGGAACTTTTAAATATCTCGATATATCTCGAAAACTACGCTTCTGATCAAAAAATATCATAGAACATAAATTGTAGGAAACATAATTCTCTACAAAAAACGTCTCTTAACATTTTACCATAGCTCGCTTCGTTTCCGAGATATTTGCAGATTCAGCTCAAAGGAACTGGCCTGACGGACATATTTCGAGATATTTCTTCTTCTTGTTGTTCTTCCTCTGCACAGCTAAGCTGGAAGTGGCATTTGCAGCTCGCAATAGTGCAGAGTTATCTCAAAGAAAGGGGCCACGGTGTTTCTGTATCTCTATTATGTTGGTGCGGCTTCGGAACTTTTAAATATCTTGATATATCTCGAGAACTACGCATCTGATCAAAAAATATCATAGAACATAAAAAGTAGGAAACTTAATTCTCTACAAAAAAGGTCTCTTAACATTTTGCCATAGCTCGCTTCGTTTCCGAGATATTTGCAGATTTATCTCAAGGGAAGGGGCCTAACGGACATATTTCGAGATATTTCTTCTTCTTGTTGTTCTTCTTCTGCACAGCTAAACTGGAAGTGGCATTTCCAGCTCGCACTAGTGCAGAGTTATCTCAAAGAAAGGGGCCACGGTGTTTCTGTATCTCTATTATGTTGGTGCGGCTTCGGAACTTTTAAATATCTCGATATATCTCGAAAACTACGCTTCTGATCAAAAAATATCATAGAACGTAAATTGTAGGAAATATTATTCTCTACAAAAAAGGTCTCTAAACATTTTGCCATAGCTCGCTTCGTTTCCGAGATATTTGCAGATTCATCTCAAGGGAATGGGTCTGACGGACATATTTCGAGATATTTCTTCTTCTTGTTGTTCTTCTTCTGCACAGCTAAGCTCGAAGCGGCATTTGCAGCTCGCAATAGTGCAGAGTTATCTCAAAGAAAGAGGCCACGGTGTTTCTGTACCTCTATTATGTTGGTGCAGCTTCGGAACTTTTAAATATCTTGATATATCTCGAGAACTACGAATCTGATCAAAAAATATCATCGAACATAAAAAGTAGGAAACTTAATTCTCTACAAAAAAGGTCTCTTAACATTTTGCCATAGCTCGCTTCGTTTCCGAGATATTTGCAGATTTATCTCAAGGGAAGTGGCCTGACGGACATATTTCGAGATATTTCTTCTTCTTGTTGTTCTTGTTCTGCACAGCTAAGCTGGAAGTGGCATTTGCAGCTCGCAATAGTGCAGAGTTATCCCAAAGAAAGGGGCCACGGTGTTTCTGTATGTCTATTATGTTGGTGCGGCTTCGGAACTTTTAAATATCTTGATATATCTCGAGAACTACGCATCTGATCAAAAAATATCATACTACATAAAAAGTAGGAAACTTAATTCTCTACAAGAAAGGTCTCTAAACATTTTGCCATAGCTCGCTTCGTTTCCGAGATATTTGCAGATTTATCTCAAGGGAAGGGGCCTGACGGACATATTTCGAGATATTTGTTCTTCTTGTTGTTCTTCTTCTGCACAGCTAAGCTGGAAGTTGCATTTGCGGCTCGCACTAGTGCACAGTTATCTCAAAGAAAGGGGCCACGGTGTTTCTGTATCTCTATTATGTTGGTGCGTCTTCGGAACTTTTAAATATCTCGATATATCTCGAAAACTACGCTTCTGATCAAAAAATATCATAGAACATAAATTGTAGGAAACATAATTCTCTACAAAAAACGTCTCTTAACATTTTACCATAGCTCGCTTCGTTTCCGAGATATTTGCAGATTCAGCTCAAAGGAACTGGCCTGACGGACATATTTCGAGATATTTCTTCTTCTTGTTGTTCTTCCTCTGCACAGCTAAGCTGGAAGTTGCATTTGCGGCTCGCACTAGTGCACAGTTATCTCAAAGAAAGGGGCCACGGTGTTTCTGTATCTCTATTATGTTGGTGCGTCTTCGGAACTTTTAAATATCTCGATATATCTCGAAAACTACGCTTCTGATCAAAAAATATCATAGAACATAAATTGTAGGAAACATAATTCTCTACAAAAAACGTCTCTTAACATTTTACCATAGCTCGCTTCGTTTCCGAGATATTTGCAGATTCAGCTCAAAGGAACTGGCCTGACGGACATATTTCGAGATATTTCTTCTTCTTGTTGTTCTTCCTCTGCACAGCTAAGCTGGAAGTGGCATTTGCAGCTCGCAATAGTGCAGAGTTATCTCAAAGAAAGGGGCCACGGTGTTTCTGTATCTCTATTATGTTGGTGCGGCTTCGGAACTTTTAAATATCTTGATATATCTCGAGAACTACGCATCTGATCAAAAAATATCATAGAACATAAAAAGTAGGAAACTTAATTCTCTACAAAAAAGGTCTCTTAACATTTTGCCATAGCTCGCTTCGTTTCCGAGATATTTGCAGATTTATCTCAAGGGAAGGGGCCTAACGGACATATTTCGAGATATTTCTTCTTCTTGTTGTTCTTCTTCTGCACAGCTAAACTGGAAGTGGCATTTCCAGCTCGCACTAGTGCAGAGTTATCTCAAAGAAAGGGGCCACGGTGTTTCTGTATCTCTATTATGTTGGTGCGGCTTCGGAACTTTTAAATATCTCGATATATCTCGAAAACTACGCTTCTGATCAAAAAATATCATAGAACGTAAATTGTAGGAAATATTATTCTCTACAAAAAAGGTCTCTAAACATTTTGCCATAGCTCGCTTCGTTTCCGAGATATTTGCAGATTCATCTCAAGGGAATGGGTCTGACGGACATATTTCGAGATATTTCTTCTTCTTGTTGTTCTTCTTCTGCACAGCTAAGCTCGAAGCGGCATTTGCAGCTCGCAATAGTGCAGAGTTATCTCAAAGAAAGAGGCCACGGTGTTTCTGTACCTCTATTATGTTGGTGCAGCTTCGGAACTTTTAAATATCTTGATATATCTCGAGAACTACGAATCTGATCAAAAAATATCATCGAACATAAAAAGTAGGAAACTTAATTCTCTACAAAAAAGGTCTCTTAACATTTTGCCATAGCTCGCTTCGTTTCCGAGATATTTGCAGATTTATCTCAAGGGAAGTGGCCTGACGGACATATTTCGAGATATTTCTTCTTCTTGTTGTTCTTGTTCTGCACAGCTAAGCTGGAAGTGGCATTTGCAGCTCGCAATAGTGCAGAGTTATCCCAAAGAAAGGGGCCACGGTGTTTCTGTATCTCTATTATGTTGGTGCGGCTTCGGAACTTTTAAATATCTTGATATATCTCGAGAACTACGCATCTGATCAAAAAATATCATACTACATAAAAAGTAGGAAACTTAATTCTCTACAAGAAAGGTCTCTAAACATTTTGCCATAGCTCGCTTCGTTTCCGAGATATTTGCAGATTTATCTCAAGGGAAGGGGCCTGACGGACATATTTCGAGATATTTGTTCTTCTTGTTGTTCTTCTTCTGCACAGCTAAGCTGGAAGTTGCATTTGCGGCTTGCACTAGTGCACAGTTATCTCAAAGAAAGGGGCCACGGTGTTTCTGTATCTCTATTATGTTGGTGCGTCTTCGGAACTTTTAAATATCTCGATATATCTCGAAAACTACGCTTCTGATCAAAAAATATCATAGAACATAAATTGTAGGAAACATAATTCTCTACAAAAAACGTCTCTTAACATTTTACCATAGCTCGCTTCGTTTCCGAGATATTTGCAGATTCAGCTCAAAGGAACTGGCCTGACGGACATATTTCGAGATATTTCTTCTTCTTGTTGTTCTTCCTCTGCACAGCTAAGCTGGAAGTGGCATTTGCAGCTCGCAATAGTGCAGAGTTATCTCAAAGAAAGGGGCCACGGTGTTTCTGTATCTCTATTATGTTGGTGCGGCTTCGGAACTTTTAAATATCTTGATATATCTCGAGAACTACGCATCTGATCAAAAAATATCATAGAACATAAAAAGTAGGAAACTTAATTCTCTACAAAAAAGGTCTCTTAACATTTTGCCATAGCTCGCTTCGTTTCCGAGATATTTGCAGATTTATCTCAAGGGAAGGGGCCTAACGGACATATTTCGAGATATTTCTTCTTCTTGTTGTTCTTCTTCTGCACAGCTAAACTGGAAGTGGCATTTCCAGCTCGCACTAGTGCAGAGTTATCTCAAAGAAAGGGGCCACGGTGTTTCTGTATCTCTATTATGTTGGTGCGGCTTCGGAACTTTTAAATATCTCGATATATCTCGAAAACTACGCTTCTGATCAAAAAATATCATAGAACGTAAATTGTAGGAAATATTATTCTCTACAAAAAAGGTCTCTAAACATTTTGCCATAGCTCGCTTCGTTTCCGAGATATTTGCAGATTCATCTCAAGGGAATGGGTCTGACGGACATATTTCGAGATATTTCTTCTTCTTGTTGTTCTTCTTCTGCACAGCTAAGCTCGAAGCGGCATTTGCAGCTCGCAATAGTGCAGAGTTATCTCAAAGAAAGAGGCCACGGTGTTTCTGTACCTCTATTATGTTGGTGCAGCTTCGGAACTTTTAAATATCTTGATATATCTCGAGAACTACGAATCTGATCAAAAAATATCATCGAACATAAAAAGTAGGAAACTTAATTCTCTACAAAAAAGGTCTCTTAACATTTTGCCATAGCTCGCTTCGTTTCCGAGATATTTGCAGATATATCTCAAGGGATGGGTCCTGACGGACATATTTCGAGATATTTCTTCTTGTTGTTCTTCTTCTGCACAGCAAAGCTGGAAGTGGCATTTGCGGCTCGCACTAGTGCAGAGTTATGTCAAAGAAAGGGGCCACGGTGTTTCTGTATCTCTATTATGTTGGTGCGGCTTCGGAACTTTTAAATATCTCGATATATCTGGAAAACTACGCTTCTGATCAAAAAATATCATAGAACGTAAAAAGTAGGAAACTTAATTCTCTAAAAATAAGGTCTCTTAACATTTTGCCATAGCTCGCTTCGTTTCCGAGATATTTGCAGATTTATCTCAAGGGAAGGGGCCTGACGGACATATTTCGAGATATTTCTTCTTCTTGTTGTTCTTCTTCTGCACAGCTAAGCTGGAAGTGGCATTTGCAGCTCGCAATGGTGCAGAGTTATCTCAAAGAGAGGAGCCACGGTGTTTCTGTATCTCTATTATGTTGGTGCGGCTTCGGAACTTTTAAATATCTTGATATATCTCGAGAACTACGCATCTGATCAAAAAATATCATAGAAGATAAAAAGTAGGAAACTTAATTCTATACAAAAAAGGTCTCTTAACATTTCGCCATAGCTCGCTTCGTTTCCGAGATATTTGCAGATATATCTCAAGGGAAGGGGCCTGACGGACATATTTCGAGATATTTCTTCTTCTTGTTGTTCTTCTTCTGCACAGCTAAGCTGGAAGTGGCATTTGCGGCTCGCACTAGTGCAGAGTTATCTCAAAGAAAGGGGCCACGGTGTTTCTGTATCCCTATTATGTTGGTGCGGCTTCGGAACTTTTAAATATCTTGATATATCTCGAGAACTACGCATCTGATCAAAAAATATCATAGAACATAAAAAGTAGGAAACTTAATTCTCTACAAAAAAGGTCTCTTAACATTTTGCCATAGCTCGCTTCGTTTCCGAGATATTTGCAGATTTATCTCAAGGGAAGGGGCCTGTCGGACATATTTCGAGATATTTCTTCTTCTTGTTGCTCTTCTTCTGCACAGCTAAGCTGGAAGTGGCATTTGCGGCTCGCACTAGTGCAGAGTTATCTCAAAGAAAGGGGCCACGGTGTTTCTGTATCTCTATTATGTTGGTGCGGCTTCGGAACTTTTAAATATCTTGATATATCTCGAGAACTACGCATCTGATCAAAAAATATCATACTACATAAATTGTAGGAAACATAATTCTCTACAAAAAACGTCTCTTAACATTTTGCCATAGCTCGCTTCGTTTCCGAGATATTTGCAGATTTATCTCAAGGGAAGTGGCCTGACGGACATATTTCGAGATATTTCTTCTTCTTGTTGTTCTTCTTCTGCACAGCTAAGCTGGAAGTGGCATTTGCGGCTCGCACTAGTGCAGAGTTATCTCAAAGAAAGGGGCCACGGTGTTTCTGTATCCCTATTATGTTGGTGCGGCTTCGGAACTTTTAAATATCTCGATATATCTCGAAAACTACGCTTCTGATCAAAAAATATCATAGAACATAAATTGTAGGAAACATAATTCTCTACAAAAAACGTCTCTTAACATTTTGCCATAGCTCGCTTCGTTTCCGAGATATTTGCAGATTCAGCTCAAAGGAACTGGCCTGACGGACATATTTCGAGATATTTCTTCTTCTTGTTGTTCTTCTTCTGCACAGCTAAGCTGGAAGTGGCATTTACAGCTCGCAATAGTGCAGAGCTATCTCAAAGAATGGGGCCACGGTGTTTCTGTATCTCTATTATGTTGGTGCGGCTTCGGAACTTTTAAATATCTTGATATATCTCGAGAACTACGCATCTGATCAAAAAATATCATAGAACATAAAAAGTAGGAAACCTAATTCTCTACAAAAAAGGTCTCTTAACATTTTGCCATAGCTCGCTTCGTTTCCGAGATATTTGCAGATTTATCTCAAGGGAAGGGGCCTGACGGACATATTTCGAGATATTTCTTATTCTTGTTGTTCTTCTTCTGCACAGCTAAGCTGGAAGTGGCATTTGCGGGTCGCACTAGTGCAGAGTTATCTCAAAGAAAGGGGCCACGGTGTTTCTGTATCCCTATTATGTTGGTGCGGCTTCGGAACTTTTAAATATCTCGATATATCTCGAAAACTACGCTTCTGATCAAAAAATATCATAGAACATAAATTGTAGGAAACATAATTCTCTACAAAAAACGTCTCTTAACATTTTGCCATAGCTCGCTTCGTTTCCGAGATATTTGCAGATTCAGCTCAAAGGAACTGGCCTGACGGACATATTTCGAGATATTTCTTCTTCTTGTTGTTCTTCCTCTGCACAGCTAAGCTGGAAGTGGCATTTGCAGCTCGCAATAGTGCAGAGTTATCTCAAAGAAAGGGGCCACGGTGTTTCTGTATCTCTATTATGTTGGTGCGGCTTCGGAACTTTTAAATATCTCGATATATCTCAAAAACTACGCTTCTGATCAAAAAATATCATAGAACGTAAATTGTAGGAAACATTATTCTCTACAAAAAAGGTCTCTTAACATTTTGCCATAGCTCGCTTCGTTTCCGAGATATTTGCAGATTTATCTCAAGGGAAGGGGCCTGACGGACATGTTTCGACATATTTCTTCTTCTTGTTGTTCTTCTTCTGCACAGCTAAACTGGAAGTGGCATTTCCAGCTCGCAATAGTGCAGAGTTATCTCAAAGAAAGGGGCCACGGTGTTTCTGTATCTCTATTATGTTGGTGCGGCTTCGGAACTTTTAAATATCTTGATATATCTCGAGAACTATGCTTCTGATCAAAAAATATCATGGAACATAAAAAGTAGAAAACTTAATTCTCTACAAAAAAGGTCTCTTAACATTTTGCCATAGCTCGCTTAGTTTCCGAGATATTTGCAGATTTATCTCAAGGGAAGGGGCCTGACGGACATATTTCGAGATATTTCTTCTTCTTGTTGTTCTTCTTCTGCACAGCTAAGCTGGAAGTGGCATTTGCAGCTCGCAATAGTGCAGAGTTATCTCAAAGAATGGGGCCACGGTGTTTCTGTATCTCTATTATGTTGGTGCGGCTTCGGAACTTTTAAATATCTCGATATATCTCGAAAACTACGCTTCTGATCAAAAAATATCATAGAACATAAATTGTAGGAAACATAATTCTCTACAAAAAAAGTCTCTTAACATTTTGCCATAGCTCGCTTCGTTTCCGAGATATTTGCAGATTTATCTCAAGGGAAGGGGCCTGACGGACATGTTTCGAGATATTTCTTCTTCTTGTTGTTCTTCTTCTGCACAGCTAAACTGGAAGTGGCATTTCCAGCTCGCAATAGTGCAGAGTTATCTCAAAGAAAGGGGCCACGGTGTTTCTGAATCTCTATTATGTTGGTGCGGCTTCGGAACTTTTAAATATCTCGATATATCTCGAAAACTACGCTTCTGATCAAAAAATATCATAGAACGTAAATTGTAGGAAACATAATTCTCTACAAAAAACGTCTCTTAACATTTTGCCATAGCTCGCTTCGTTTCCGAGATATTTGCAGATTTATCTCCAGGGAAGGGGCCTGACGGACATATTTCGAGATATTTCTTCTTCTTGTTATTCTTCTTCTGCACAGCTATGCTGGAAGTGGCATTTGCAGCACGCAATAGTGCAGAGTTATCTCAAAGAAAGGGGCCACGGTGTTTCTGTATCTCTATTATGTTGGTGCGGCTTCGGAACTTTTAAATATCTTGATATATCTCGAGAACTACGCATCTGATCAAAAAATATCATAGAACATAAAAAGTAGCAAACTTAATTCTCCACAAAAAAGGTCTCTTAACATTTTGCCATAGCTCGCTTCGTTTCCGAGATATTTGCAGATTTATCTCAAGGGAAGGGGCCTGACGGACATGTTTCGAGATATTTCTTCTTCTTGTTGTTCTTCCTCTGCACAGCTAAACTGGAAGTGGCATTTCCAGCTCGCAATAGTGCAGAGTTATCTCAAAGAAAGGGGCCACGGTGTTTCTGTATCTCTATTATGTTGGTGCGGCTTCGGAACTTTTAAGTATCTCGATATATCTCGAAAACTACGCATCTGATCAAAAAATATCATGGAACACAAAAAGTAGAAACCCTAATTCTCTACAAAAAAGGTCTCTTAACATTTTGCCATAGCTCGCTTCGTTTCCGAGATATTTGCAGATCTATCTCAAGGGAAGGGGCCTGACGGACATATTTCGAGATATTTCTTCTTCTTGTTGTTCTTCTTCTGCACAGCGAAGCTGGAAGTGGCATTTGCAGCTCGCAATAGTGCAGAGTTATCTCAAAGAAAGGGGCCACGGTGTTTCTGTATCTCTATTATGTTGGTGCGGCCTTGGAACTTTTAAATATCTTGATATATCTCGAGAACTATGCATCTGATCAAAAAATATCATAGAAGATAAATAGTAGGAAACTTAATTCTCTACAAAAAAGGTCTCCCAACATTTTGCCATAGCTCGCTTCGTTTCCGAGATATTTGCACATTTATCTCAAGGGAAGGGGCCCGACGGACATATTTCGAGATGTTTCTTCTTCTTGTTGTTCTTCTTCTGCACAGCTAAGCTGGAAGTGGCATTTGCAGCTCGCAATAGTGCAGAGTTATCTCAAAGAGAGGGGCCACGGTGTTTCTGTATCTCTATTATGTTGGTGCAGCTTCGGAACTTTTAAATATCTTGATATATCTCGAGAACTACGCATCTGATCAAAAGATATCATACAACATAAATAGTAGGAAACTTAATTCTTTACAAAAAAGGTCTCTCAACATTTTGCCATAGCTCGCTTCGTTTCCGAGATATTTGCACATTTATCTCAAGGGAAGGGGCCTAACGGACATATTTCGAGATATTTCTTCTTCTTGTTGTTCTTCTTCTGCACAGCTAAGCTGGAAGTGGCACTTGCGGCTCGCACTAGTGCAGAGTTATCTCAACGAAAGGGGCCACGGTGTTTCTGTATCTCTATTATGTTGGTGCAGCTTCGGAACTTTTAAATATCTTGATATATCTCGAGAACTACGCATCTGATCAAAAAATATCATGGAACACAAAAAGTGGAAACCCTAATTCTCTACAAAAAAGGTCTCTTAACATTTTGCCATAGCTCGCTTCGTTTCCGAGATATTTGCAGATTTATCTCAAGGGAAGGGGCCTGACGGACATATTTCGAGATATTTCTTCTTCTTGTTGTTCTTCTTCTGCACAGCTAAGCTGGAAGTGGCATTTGCGGCTCGCAATAGTGCAGAGTTATCTCAAAGAGAGGGGCCACGGTGTTTCTGTATCTCTATTATGTTGGTGCGGCTTCGGAACTTTTAAATATCTTGATATATCTCGAGAACTACGCATCTGATAAAAAAATATCATACTACATAAAAAGTAGGAAACTTAATTCTCTACAAGAAAGGTCTCTAAACATTTTGCCATAGCTCGCTTCGTTTCCGAGATATTTGCAGATTTATCTCAAGGGAAGGGGCCTGACGGACATATTTCGAGATATTTCTTCTTCTTGTTGTTCTTCTTCTGCACAGCTAAGCTGGAAGTGGCATTTGCAGCTCGCAATAGTGCAGAGTTATCTCAAAGAAAGGGGCCACGGTGTTTCTGTATCTCTATTATGTTGGTGCGGCTTCGGAACTTTTAAATATCTCGATATATCTCGAGAACTACGCATCTGAGCAAAAAATATCATAGAACATAAAAAGTAGGAAACTTAATTCTCTACAAATAAGGTCTCTTAACATTTTGCCATAGCTCGCTTCGTTTCCGAGATATTTGCTGATTTATCTCAAGGGATGGGTCCTGACGGACATATTTCGAGATATTTCTTCTTGTTGTTCTTCTTCTGCACAGCTAAGCTGGAAGTGGCATTTGCGGCTCGCACTAGTGCAGAGTTATGTCAAAGAAAGGGGCCACGGTGTTTCTGTATCTCTATTATGTTGGTGCGGCTTCGGAACTTTTAAATATCTCGATATATCTCGAAAACTACGCTTCTGATCAAAAAATATCATAGAACATAAATTGTAGGAAACATAATTCTCTACAAAAAACGTCTCTTAACATTTTGCCATAGCTCGCTTCGTTTCCGAGATATTTGCAGATTTATCTCAAGGAAAGGGGCCTGACGGACATATTTCGAGATATTTCTTCTTCTTGTTGTTCTTCTTCTGCACAGCTAAGCTGGAAGTGGCATTTGCAGCTCGCAATAGTGCAGAGTTATCTCAAAGAAAGGGGCCACGGTGTTTCTGTATCTCTATTATGTTGGTGCGGCTTCGGAACTTTTAAATATCTTGATATATCTCGAGAACTACGCATCTGATCAAAAATTATCATAGAACATAAAAAGTAGGAAACTTAATCCTCTACAAAAAAGGTCTCTTAACATTTTGCCATAGCTCGCTTCGTTTCCGAGATATTTGCAGATTTATCTCAAGGGAAGGGGCCTGACGGACATGTTTCGAGATATTTCTTCTTCTTGTTGTTCTTCTTCTGCACAGCTAAGCTGGAAGTGGCATTTGCAGCTCGCAATAGTGCAGAGTTATCTCGAAGAAAGGGGCCACGGTGTTTCTGTATCTCTATTATGTTGGTGCGGCTTCGGACCTTTTAAATATCTTGATATATCTCGAGAACTACGCATCTGATCAAAAAATATCATACAACATAAAAAGTAGGAAACTTAATTCTCTACAAAAAAGGTCTCTTAACATTTTGCCTTAGCTCGCTTCGTTTCCGAGATATTTGCAGATTTATCTCAAGGGAAGGTGCCTGAGGGACATATTTCGAGATATTTCTTCTTCTTGTTGTTCTTCTTCTGCACAGCTAAGCTGGAAGTGGCATTTGCAGCTCGCAATAGTGCAGAGTTATCTCAGAGAAAGAGGCCACGGTGTTTCTGTATCTCTATTATGTTGGTGCGGCTTCGGAACTTTTAAATATCTCGATATATCTCGAAAACTACGCTTCTGATCAAAAAATATCATAGAACATAAAGTGTAGGAAACATAATTCTCTACACAAAAGGTCTCTTAACATTTTGCCATAGCTCGTTTCGTTTCCGAGATATTTGCAGATATATCTCAAGGGAAGGGGCCTGACGGACATATTTCGAGATATTTCTTCTTCTTGTTGTTCTTCTTCTGCACAGCTAAACTGGAAGTGGCATTTCCAGCTCGCAATAGCGCAGAGTTATCTCAAAGAAAGGGGCCACGGTGTTTCTGTATCTCTATTATGTTGGTGCGGCTTCGGAACTTTTAAATATCTTGATACATCTCGAGAACTACGCATCTGATCAAAAAATATCATAGAACATAAAAAGTAGGAAACTTAATTCTCTACAAAAAAGGTCTCTTAAGATTTTGCCATAGCTCGTTTGGTTTCCGAGATATTTGCAGATATATCTCAAGGGATGGGTCCTGACGGACATATTTCGAGATATTTCTTCTTGTTGTTCTTCTTCTGCACAGCAAAGCTGGAAGTGGCATTTGCGGCTCGCACTAGTGCAGAGTTATGTCAAAGAAAGGGGCCACGGTGTTTCTGTATCTCTATTATGTTGGTGCGGCTTCGGAACTTTTAAATATCTCGATATATCTGGAAAACTACGCTTCTGATCAAAAAATATCATAGAACGTAAAAAGTAGGAAACTTAATTCTCTACAAATAAGGTCTCTTAACATTTTGCCATAGCTCGCTTCGTTTCCGAGATATTTGCAGATTTATCTCAAGGGAAGGGGCCTGACGGACATATTTCGAGATATTTCTTCTTCTTGTTGTTCTTCTTCTGCACAGCTAAGCTGGAAGTGGCATTTGCAGCTCGCAATAGTGCAGAGATATCTCAAAGAAAGGGGCCACGGTGTTTCTGTATCTCTATTATGTTGGTGCGGCTTCGGAACTTTTAAATATCTTGATATATCTCGAGAACTACGCGTCTGATCAAAAAATATCATAGAACATAAAAAGTGGAAACTTAATTCTCTACAAAAACGGTCTCTTAACATTTTGCCATAGCTCGCTTCGTTTCCGAGATATTTGCATATTTATCTCAAGAGAAGGGGCCTGACGGACATATTTCGAGATATTTCTTCTTCTTGTTGTTCTTCTTCTGCACAGCTAAGCTGGAAGTGGCATTCACAGCTCGCAATAGTGCAGAGTTATCTCAAAGAAAGGGGCCACGGTGTTTCTGTATCTCTATTATGTTGGTGCGGCTTCGGAACTTTTAAATATCTCGATATATCTCGAAAACTACGCTTCTGATTAAAAAATATCGTAGAACATAAATTGTAGGAAACATAATTCTCTACAAAAAAGGTCTCTTAACATTTGGCCATAGCTCTCTTTGTTTCCGAGATATTTCCAGATTTATCTCAAGGGAAGGGGCCTGACGGACATATTTCGAGATATTTCTTCTTCTTGTTGTTCTTCTTCTGCACAGCTGAGCTGGAAGTGGCATTTGCAGCTCGCAATAGTGCAGAGTTATCTCAAAGAAAGGGGCCACGGTGTTTCTGTATCTCTATTATGTTGGTGCGGCTTCGGAACTTTTAAATATCTCGATATATCTCGAAAACTACGCTTCTGATCAAAAAATATCATAGAACATAAATTGTAGGAAACATAATTCTCTACAAAAAACGTCTCTTAACATTTTGCCATAGCTCGCTTCGTTTCCGAGATATTTGCAGATTTATCTCAAGGAAAGGGGCCTGACGGACATATTTCGAGATATTTCTTCTTCTTGTTGTTCTTCTTCTGCACAGCTAAGCTGGAAGTGGCATTTGCAGCTCGCAATAGTGCAGAGTTATCTCAAAGAAAGGGGCCACGGTGTTTCTGTATCTCTATTATGTTGGTGCGGCTTCGGAACTTTTAAATATCTTGATGTATCTCGAGAACTACGCATCTGATCAAAAATTATCATAGAACATAAAAAGTAGGAAACTTAATCCTCTACAAAAAAGGTCTCTTAACATTTTGCCATAGCTCGCTTCGTTTCCGAGATATTTGCAGATTTATCTCAAGGGAAGGGGCCTGACGGACATATTTCGAGATATTTCTTCTTCTTGTTGTTCTTCTTCTGCACAGCTAAACTGGAAGTGGCATTTCCAGCTCGCAATAGCGCAGAGTTATCTCAAAGAAAGGGGCCACGGTGTTTCTGTATCTCTATTATGTTGGTGCGGCTTCGGAACTTTTAAATATCTTGATACATCTCGAGAACTACGCATCTGATCAAAAAATATCATAGAACATAAAAAGTAGGAAACTTAATTCTCTACAAAAAAGGTCTCTTAAGATTTTGCCATAGCTCGTTTGGTTTCCGAGATATTTGCAGATATATGTCAAGGGATGGGTCCTGACGGACATATTTCGAGATATTTCTTCTTGTTGTTCTTCTTCTGCACAGCTAAGCTGGAAGTGGCATTTGCGGCTCGCACTAGTGCAGAGTTATGTCAAAGAAAGGGGCCACGGTGTTTCTGTATCTCTATTATGTTGGTGCGGCTTCGGAACTTTTAAATATCTCGATATATCTGGAAAACTACGCTTCTGATCAAAAAATATCATAGAACGTAAAAAGTAGGAAACTTAATTCTCTACAAATAAGGTCTCTTAACATTTTGCCATAGCTCGCTTCGTTTCCGAGATATTTGCAGATTTATCTCAAGGGAAGGGGCCTGACGGACATATTTCGAGATATTTCTTCTTCTTGTTGTTCTTCTTCTGCACAGCTAAGCTGGAAGTGGCATTTGCGGCTCGCACTAGTGCACAGTTATCTCAAAGAAAGGGGCCACGGTGTTTCTGTATCTCTATTATGTTGGTGCGGCTTCGGAACTTTTAAATATCTTGATATATCTCGAGAACTACGCATCTGATCAAAAAATATCATAGAACATGAAAAGTAGGAAACTTAATTCTCTACAAAAGAGGTCTCTTAACATTTTGCCATAGCTCTCTTCGTTTCCGAGATATTTGCAGATTTATCTCAAGGGAAGGGGCCTGACGGACATATTTCGAGATATTTCTTCTTCTTGTTGTTCTTCTTCTGCACAGCTAAGCTGGAAGTGGCATTTGCAGCTCGCAATAGAGCAGAGTTATCTCAAAGAAAGGGGCCACGGTGTTTCTGTATCTCTATTATGTTGGTGCGGCTTCGGAACTTTTAAATATCTTGATATATCTCGAGAACTACTCGTCTGATCAAAAAATATCATAGAACATAAAAAGTAGGAAACTTAATTCTCTACAAAAACTGTCTCTTAACATTTTGCCATAGCTCGCTTCGTTTCCGAGATATTTGCAGATATATCTCAAGGGAAGGGGCCTGACGGACATATTTCGAGATATTTCTTCTTCTTGTTGTTCTTCTTCTGCACAGCTAAGCTGGAAGTGGCATTAGCGGCTCGCACTAGTGCACAGTTATCTCAAAGAAAGGGGCCACGGTGTTTCTGTATCTCTATTATGTTGGTGCGTCTTCGGAACTTTTAAATATCTCGATATATCTCGAAAACTACGCTTCTGATCAAAAAATATCATAGAACATAAATTGTAGGAAACATAATTCTCTACAAAAAACGTCTCTTAACATTTTGCCATAGCTCGCTTCGTTTCCGAGATATTTGCAGATTCAGCTCAAAGGAACTGGCCTGACGGACATATTTCGAGATATTTCTTCTTCTTGTTGTTCTTCCTCTGCACAGCTAAGCTTGAAGTGGCATTTGCAGCTCGCAATAGTGCAGAGTTATCTCTAAGAAAGGGGCCACGGTGTTTCTGTATCTCTATTATGTTGGTGCGGCTTCGGAACTTTTAAATATCTTGATATATCTCGAGAACTACGCGTCTGATCAAAAAATATCATAGAACATAAAAAGTAGGAAACTTAATTCTCTACAAAAAAGGTCTCTTAACATTTTGCCATAGCTCGCTTCGTTTCCGAGATATTTGCAGATTTATCTCAAGGGAAGGGGCCTAACGGACATATTTCGAGATATTTCTTCTTCTTGTTGTTCTTCTTCTGCACAGCTAAACTGGAAGTGGCATTTCCAGCTCGCAATAGTGCAGAGTTATCTCAAAGAAAGGGGCCACGGTGTTTCTGTATCTCTATTATGTTGGTGCGGCTTCGGAACTTTTAAATATCTTGATATATCTCGAGAACTACGCATCTGATCAAAAGATATCATAGAACATAAATAGTAGGAAACTTAATTCTTTACAAAAAAGGTCTCTCAACATTTTGCCATAGCTCGCTTCGTTTCCGAGATATTTGCACATTTATCTCAAGGGAAGGGGCCTAACGGACATATTTCGAGATATTTCTTCTTCTTGTTGTTCTTCTTCTGCACAGCTAAGCTGGAAGTGGCACTTGCGGCTCGCACTAGTGCAGAGTTATCTCAACGAAAGGGGCCACGGTGTTTCTGTATCTCTATTATGTTGGTGCAGCTTCGGAACTTTTAAATATCTTGATATATCTCGAGAACTACGCATCTGATCAAAAAATATCATGGAACACAAAAAGTGGAAACCCTAATTCTCTACAAAAAAGGTCTCTTAACATTTTGCCATAGCTCGCTTCGTTTCCGAGATATTTGCAGATTTATCTCAAGGGAAGGGGCCTGACGGACATATTTCGAGATATTTCTTCTTCTTGTTGTTCTTCTTCTGCACAGCTAAGCTGGAAGTGGCATTTGCGGCTCGCAATAGTGCAGAGTTATCTCAAAGAGAGGGGCCACGGTGTTTCTGTATCTCTATTATGTTGGTGCGGCTTCGGAACTTTTAAATATCTTGATATATCTCGAGAACTACGCATCTGATAAAAAAATATCATACTACATAAAAAGTAGGAAACTTAATTCTCTACAAGAAAGGTCTCTAAACATTTTGCCATAGCTCGCTTCGTTTCCGAGATATTTGCAGATTTATCTCAAGGGAAGGGGCCTGACGGACATATTTCGAGATATTTCTTCTTCTTGTTGTTCTTCTTCTGCACAGCTAAGCTGGAAGTGGCATTTGCAGCTCGCAATAGTGCAGAGTTATCTCAAAGAAAGGGGCCACGGTGTTTCTGTATCTCTATTATGTTGGTGCGGCTTCGGAACTTTTAAATATCTCGATATATCTCGAGAACTACGCATCTGAGCAAAAAATATCATAGAACATAAAAAGTAGGAAACTTAATTCTCTACAAATAAGGTCTCTTAACATTTTGCCATAGCTCGCTTCGTTTCCGAGATATTTGCTGATTTATCTCAAGGGATGGGTCCTGACGGACATATTTCGAGATATTTCTTCTTGTTGTTCTTCTTCTGCACAGCTAAGCTGGAAGTGGCATTTGCGGCTCGCACTAGTGCAGAGTTATGTCAAAGAAAGGGGCCACGGTGTTTCTGTATCTCTATTATGTTGGTGCGGCTTCGGAACTTTTAAATATCTCGATATATCTCGAAAACTACGCTTCTGATCAAAAAATATCATAGAACATAAATTGTAGGAAACATAATTCTCTACAAAAAAGGTCTCTTAAGATTTTGCCATAGCTCGTTTGGTTTCCGAGATATTTGCAGATATATCTCAAGGGATGGGTCCTGACGGACATATTTCGAGATATTTCTTCTTGTTGTTCTTCTTCTGCACAGCAAAGCTGGAAGTGGCATTTGCGGCTCGCACTAGTGCAGAGTTATGTCAAAGAAAGGGGCCACGGTGTTTCTGTATCTCTATTATGTTGGTGCGGCTTCGGAACTTTTAAATATCTCGATATATCTGGAAAACTACGCTTCTGATCAAAAAATATCATAGAACGTAAAAAGTAGGAAACTTAATTCTCTACAAATAAGGTCTCTTAACATTTTGCCATAGCTCGCTTCGTTTCCGAGATATTTGCAGATTTATCTCAAGGGAAGGGGCCTGACGGACATATTTCGAGATATTTCTTCTTCTTGTTGTTCTTCTTCTGCACAGCTAAGCTGGAAGTGGCATTTGCAGCTCGCAATAGTGCAGAGATATCTCAAAGAAAGGGGCCACGGTGTTTCTGTATCTCTATTATGTTGGTGCGGCTTCGGAACTTTTAAATATCTTGATATATCTCGAGAACTACGCGTCTGATCAAAAAATATCATAGAACATAAAAAGTAGGAAACTTAATTCTCTACAAAAACGGTCTCTTAACATTTTGCCATAGCTCGCTTCGTTTCCGAGATATTTGCATATTTATCTCAAGGGAAGGGGCCTGACGGACATATTTCGAGATATTTCTTCTTCTTGTTGTTCTTCTTCTGCACAGCTAAGCTGGAAGTGGCATTCACAGCTCGCAATAGTGCAGAGTTATCTCAAAGAAAGGGGCCACGGTGTTTCTGTATCTCTATTATGTTGGTGCGGCTTCGGAACTTTTAAATATCTCGATATATCTCGAAAACTACGCTTCTGATTAAAAAATATCGTAGAACATAAATTGTAGGAAACATAATTCTCTACAAAAAACGTCTCTTAACATTTGGCCATAGCTCTCTTTGTTTCCGAGATATTTCCAGATTTATCTCAAGGGAAGGGGCCTGACGGACATATTTCGAGATATTTCTTCTTCTTGTTGTTCTTCTTCTGCACAGCTGAGCTGGAAGTGGCATTTGCAGCTCGCAATAGTGCAGAGTTATCTCAAAGAAAGGGGCCACGGTGTTTCTGTATCTCTATTATGTTGGTGCGGCTTCGGAACTTTTAAATATCTCGATATATCTCGAAAACTACGCTTCTGATCAAAAAATATCATAGAACATAAATTGTAGGAAACATAATTCTCTACAAAAAACGTCTCTTAACATTTTGCCATAGCTCGCTTCGTTTCCGAGATATTTGCAGATTTATCTCAAGGAAAGGGGCCTGACGGACATATTTCGAGATATTTCTTCTTCTTGTTGTTCTTCTTCTGCACAGCTAAGCTGGAAGTGGCATTTGCAGCTCGCAATAGTGCAGAGTTATCTCAAAGAAAGGGGCCACGGTGTTTCTGTATCTCTATTATGTTGGTGCGGCTTCGGAACTTTTAAATATCTTGATATATCTCGAGAACTACGCATCTGATCAAAAATTATCATAGAACATAAAAAGTAGGAAACTTAATTCTCTACAAAAAAGGTCTCTTAACATTTTGCCTTAGCTCGCTTCGTTTCCGAGATATTTGCAGATTTATCTCAAGGGAAGGTGCCTGAGGGACATATTTCGAGATATTTCTTCTTCTTGTTGTTCTTCTTCTGCACAGCTAAGCTGGAAGTGGCATTTGCAGCTCGCAATAGTGCAGAGTTATCTCAGAGAAAGAGGCCACGGTGTTTCTGTATCTCTATTATGTTGGTGCGGCTTCGGAACTTTTAAATATCTCGATATATCTCGAAAACTACGCTTCTGATCAAAAAATATCATAGAACATAAAGTGTAGGAAACATAATTCTCTACACAAAAGGTCTCTTAACATTTTGCCATAGCTCGTTTCGTTTCCGAGATATTTGCAGATATATCTCAAGGGAAGGGGCCTGACGGACATATTTCGAGATATTTCTTCTTCTTGTTGTTCTTCTTCTGCACAGCTAAACTGGAAGTGGCATTTCCAGCTCGCAATAGCGCAGAGTTATCTCAAAGAAAGGGGCCACGGTGTTTCTGTATCTCTATTATGTTGGTGCGGCTTCGGAACTTTTAAATATCTTGATACATCTCGAGAACTACGCATCTGATCAAAAAATATCATACAACATAAAAAGTAGGAAACTTAATTCTCTACAAAAAAGGTCTCTTAAGATTTTGCCATAGCTCGTTTGGTTTCCGAGATATTTGCAGATATATCTCAAGGGATGGGTCCTGACGGACATATTTCGAGATATTTCTTCTTGTTGTTCTTCTTCTGCACAGCAAAGCTGGAAGTGGCATTTGCGGCTCGCACTAGTGCAGAGTTATGTCAAAGAAAGGGGCCACGGTGTTTCTGTATCTCTATTATGTTGGTGCGGCTTCGGAACTTTTAAATATCTCGATATATCTGGAAAACTACGCTTCTGATCAAAAAATATCATAGAACGTAAAAAGTAGGAAACTTAATTCTCTAAAAATAAGGTCTCTTAACATTTTGCCATAGCTCGCTTCGTTTCCGAGATATTTGCAGATTTATCTCAAGGGAAGGGGCCTGACGGACATATTTCGAGATATTTCTTCTTCTTGTTGTTCTTCTTCTGCACAGCTAAGCTGGAAGTGGCATTTGCAGCTCGCAATAGTGCAGAGATATCTCAAAGAAAGGGGCCACGGTGTTTCTGTATCTCTATTATGTTGGTGCGGCTTCGGAACTTTTAAATATCTTGATATATCTCGAGAACTACGCGTCTGATCAAAAAATATCATAGAACATAAAAAGTAGGAAACTTAATTCTCTACAAAAACGGTCTCTTAACATTTTGCCATAGCTCGCTTCGTTTCCGAGATATTTGCATATTTATCTCAAGGGAAGGGGCCTGACGGACATATTTCGAGATATTTCTTCTTCTTGTTGTTCTTCTTCTGCACAGCTAAGCTGGAAGTGGCATTCACAGCTCGCAATAGTGCAGAGTTATCTCAAAGAAAGGGGCCACGGTGTTTCTGTATCTCTATTATGTTGGTGCGGCTTCGGAACTTTTAAATATCTCGATATATCTCGAAAACTACGCTTCTGATTAAAAAATATCGTAGAACATAAATTGTAGGAAACATAATTCTCTACAAAAAAGGTCTCTTAACATTTGGCCATAGCTCTCTTTGTTTCCGAGATATTTCCAGATTTATCTCAAGGGAAGGGGCCTGACGGACATATTTCGAGATATTTCTTCTTCTTGTTGTTCTTCTTCTGCACAGCTGAGCTGGAAGTGGCATTTGCAGCTCGCAATAGTGCAGAGTTATCTCAAAGAAAGGGGCCACGGTGTTTCTGTATCTCTATTATGTTGGTGCGGCTTCGGAACTTTTAAATATCTCGATATATCTCGAAAACTACGCTTCTGATCAAAAAATATCATAGAACATAAATTGTAGGAAACATAATTCTCTACAAAAAACGTCTCTTAACATTTTGCCATAGCTCGCTTCGTTTCCGAGATATTTGCAGATTTATCTCAAGGAAAGGGGCCTGACGGACATATTTCGAGATATTTCTTCTTCTTGTTGTTCTTCTTCTGCACAGCTAAGCTGGAAATCGCATTTGCAGCTCGCAATAGTGCAGAGTTATCTCAAAGAAAGGGGCCACGGTGTTTCTGTATCTCTATTATGTTGGTGCGGCTTCGGAACTTTTAAATATCTTGATATATCTCGAGAACTACGCATCTGATCAAAAATTATCATAGAACATAAAAAGTAGGAAACTTAATCCTCTACAAAAAAGGTCTCTTAACATTTTGCCATAGCTCGCTTCGTTTCCGAGATATTTGCAGATTTATCTCAAGGGAAGGGGCCTGACGGACATATTTCGAGATATTTCTTCTTCTTGTTGTTCTTCTTCTGCACAGCTAAACTGGAAGTGGCATTTCCAGCTCGCAATAGCGCAGAGTTATCTCAAAGAAAGGGGCCACGGTGTTTCTGTATCTCTATTATGTTGGTGCGGCTTCGGAACTTTTAAATATCTTGATACATCTCGAGAACTACGCATCTGATCAAAAAATATCATAGAACATAAAAAGTAGGAAACTTAATTCTCTACAAAAAAGGTCTCTTAAGATTTTGCCATAGCTCGTTTGGTTTCCGAGATATTTGCAGATATATCTCAAGGGATGGGTCCTGACGGACATATTTCGAGATATTTCTTCTTGTTGTTCTTCTTCTGCACAGCTAAGCTGGAAGTGGCATTTGCGGCTCGCACTAGTGCAGAGTTATGTCAAAGAAAGGGGCCACGGTGTTTCTGTATCTCTATTATGTTGGTGCGGCTTCGGAACTTTTAAATATCTCGATATATCTGGAAAACTACGCTTCTGATCAAAAAATATCATAGAACGTAAAAAGTAGGAAACTTAATTCTCTACAAATAAGGTCTCTTAACATTTTGCCATAGCTCGCTTCGTTTCCGAGATATTTGCAGATTTATTTCAAGGGAAGGGGCCTGACGGACATATTTCGAGATATTTCTTCTTCTTGTTGTTCTTCTTCTGCACAGCTAAGCTGGAAGTGGCATTTGCGGCTCGCACTAGTGCACAGTTATCTCAAAGAAAGGGGCCACGGTGTTTCTGTATCTCTATTATGTTGGTGCGGCTTCGGAACTTTTAAATATCTTGATATATCTCGAGAACTACGCATCTGATCAAAAAATATCATAGAACATGAAAAGTAGGAAACTTAATTCTCTGCAAAAGAGGTCTCTTAACATTTTGCCATAGCTCTCTTCGTTTCCGAGATATTTGCAGATTTATCTCAAGGGAAGGGGCCTGACGGACATATTTCGAGATATTTCTTCTTCTTGTTGTTCTTCTTCTGCACAGCTAAGCTGGAAGTGGCATTTGCAGCTCGCAATAGAGCAGAGTTATCTCAAAGAAAGGGGCCACGGTGTTTCTGTATCTCTATTATGTTGGTGCGGCTTCGGAACTTTTAAATATCTTGATATATCTCGAGAACTACTCGTCTGATCAAAAAATATCATAGAACATAAAAAGTAGGAAACTTAATTCTCTACAAAAACTGTCTCTTAACATTTTGCCATAGCTCGCTTCGTTTCCGAGATATTTGCAGATATATCTCAAGGGAAGGGGCCTGACGGACATATTTCGAGATATTTCTTCTTCTTGTTGTTCTTCTTCTGCACAGCTAAGCTGGAAGTGGCATTAGCGGCTCGCACTAGTGCACAGTTATCTCAAAGAAAGGGGCCACGGTGTTTCTGTATCTCTATTATGTTGGTGCGGCTTCGGAACTTTTAAATATCTCGATATATCTCGAAAACTACGCTTCTGATCAAAAAATATCATAGAACATAAATTGTAGGAAACATAATTCTCTACAAAAAACGTCTCTTAACATTTTGCCATAGCTCGCTTCGTTTCCGAGATATTTGCAGATTTATCTCAAGGAAAGGGGCCTGACGGACATATTTCGAGATATTTCTTCTTCTTGTTGTTCTTCTTCTGCACAGCTAAGCTGGAAATCGCATTTGCAGCTCGCAATAGTGCAGAGTTATCTCAAAGAAAGGGGCCACGGTGTTTCTGTATCTCTATTATGTTGGTGCGGCTTCGGAACTTTTAAATATCTTGATATATCTCGAGAACTACGCATCTGATCAAAAATTATCATAGAACATAAAAAGTAGGAAACTTAATCCTCTACAAAAAAGGTCTCTTAACATTTTGCCATAGCTCGCTTCGTTTCCGAGATATTTGCAGATTTATCTCAAGGGAAGGGGCCTGACGGACATATTTCGAGATATTTCTTCTTCTTGTTGTTCTTCTTCTGCACAGCTAAGCTGGAAGTGGCATTTGCGGCTCGCACTAGTGCACAGTTATCTCAAAGAAAGGGGCCACGGTGTTTCTGTATCTCTATTATGTTGGTGCGGCTTCGGAACTTTTAAATATCTTGATATATCTCGAGAACTACGCATCTGATCAAAAAATATCATAGAACATGAAAAGTAGGAAACTTAATTCTCTACAAAAGAGGTCTCTTAACATTTTGCCATAGCTCTCTTCGTTTCCGAGATATTTGCAGATTTATCTCAAGGGAAGGGGCCTGACGGACATATTTCGAGATATTTCTTCTTCTTGTTGTTCTTCTTCTGCACAGCTAAGCTGGAAGTGGCATTTGCAGCTCGCAATAGAGCAGAGTTATCTCAAAGAAAGGGGCCACGGTGTTTCTGTATCTCTATTATGTTGGTGCGGCTTCGGAACTTTTAAATATCTTGATATATCTCGAGAACTACTCGTCTGATCAAAAAATATCATAGAACATAAAAAGTAGGAAACTTAATTCTCTACAAAAACTGTCTCTTAACATTTTGCCATAGCTCGCTTCGTTTCCGAGATATTTGCAGATATATCTCAAGGGAAGGGGCCTGACGGACATATTTCGAGATATTTCTTCTTCTTGTTGTTCTTCTTCTGCACAGCTAAGCTGGAAGTGGCATTAGCGGCTCGCACTAGTGCACAGTTATCTCAAAGAAAGGGGCCACGGTGTTTCTGTATCTCTATTATGTTGGTGCGTCTTCGGAACTTTTAAATATCTCGATATATCTCGAAAACTACGCTTCTGATCAAAAAATATCATAGAACATAAATTGTAGGAAACATAATTCTCTACAAAAAACGTCTCTTAACATTTTGCCATAGCTCGCTTCGTTTCCGAGATATTTGCAGATTCAGCTCAAAGGAACTGGCCTGACGGACATATTTCGAGATATTTCTTCTTCTTGTTGTTCTTCCTCTGCACAGCTAAGCTTGAAGTGGCATTTGCAGCTCGCAATAGTGCAGAGTTATCTCTAAGAAAGGGGCCACGGTGTTTCTGTATCTCTATTATGTTGGTGCGGCTTCGGACCTTTTAAATATCTTGATATATCTCGAGAACTACGCATCTGATCAAAAAATATCATACAACATAAAAAGTAGGAAACTTAATTCTCTACAAAAAAGGTCTCTTAACATTTTGCCTTAGCTCGCTTCGTTTCCGAGATATTTGCAGATTTATCTCAAGGGAAGGTGCCTGAGGGACATATTTCGAGATATTTCTTCTTCTTGTTGTTCTTCTTCTGCACAGCTAAGCTGGAAGTGGCATTTGCAGCTCGCAATAGTGCAGAGTTATCTCAGAGAAAGAGGCCACGGTGTTTCTGTATCTCTATTATGTTGGTGCGGCTTCGGAACTTTTAAATATCTCGATATATCTCGAAAACTACGCTTCTGATCAAAAAATATCATAGAACATAAAGTGTAGGAAACATAATTCTCTACACAAAAGGTCTCTTAACATTTTGCCATAGCTCGTTTCGTTTCCGAGATATTTGCAGATATATCTCAAGGGAAGGGGCCTGACGGACATATTTCGAGATATTTCTTCTTCTTGTTGTTCTTCTTCTGCACAGCTAAACTGGAAGTGGCATTTCCAGCTCGCAATAGCGCAGAGTTATCTCAAAGAAAGGGGCCACGGTGTTTCTGTATCTCTATTATGTTGGTGCGGCTTCGGAACTTTTAAATATCTTGATACATCTCGAGAACTACGCATCTGATCAAAAAATATCATAGAACATAAAAAGTAGGAAACTTAATTCTCTACAAAAAAGGTCTCTTAAGATTTTGCCATAGCTCGTTTGGTTTCCGAGATATTTGCAGATATATCTCAAGGGATGGGTCCTGACGGACATATTTCGAGATATTTCTTCTTGTTGTTCTTCTTCTGCACAGCAAAGCTGGAAGTGGCATTTGCGGCTCGCACTAGTGCAGAGTTATGTCAAAGAAAGGGGCCACGGTGTTTCTGTATCTCTATTATGTTGGTGCGGCTTCGGAACTTTTAAATATCTCGATATATCTGGAAAACTACGCTTCTGATCAAAAAATATCATAGAACGTAAAAAGTAGGAAACTTAATTCTCTACAAATAAGGTCTCTTAACATTTTGCCATAGCTCGCTTCGTTTCCGAGATATTTGCAGATTTATCTCAAGGGAAGGGGCCTGACGCACATATTTCGAGATATTTCTTCTTCTTGTTGTTCTTCTTCTGCACAGCTAAGCTGGAAGTGGCATTTGCAGCTCGCAATAGTGCAGAGATATCTCAAAGAAAGGGGCCACGGTGTTTCTGTATCTCTATTATGTTGGTGCGGCTTCGGAACTTTTAAATATCTTGATATATCTCGAGAACTACGCGTCTGATCAAAAAATATCATAGAACATAAAAAGTAGGAAACTTAATTCTCTACAAAAACGGTCTCTTAACATTTTGCCATAGCTCGCTTCGTTTCCGAGATATTTGCATATTTATCTCAAGGGAAGGGGCCTGACGGACATATTTCGAGATATTTCTTCTTCTTGTTGTTCTTCTTCTGCACAGCTAAGCTGGAAGTGGCATTCACAGCTCGCAATAGTGCAGAGTTATCTCAAAGAAAGGGGCCACGGTGTTTCTGTATCTCTATTATGTTGGTGCGGCTTCGGAACTTTTAAATATCTCGATATATCTCGAAAACTACGCTTCTGATTAAAAAATATCGTAGAACATAAATTGTAGGAAACATAATTCTCTACAAAAAAGGTCTCTTAACATTTGGCCATAGCTCTCTTTGTTTCCGAGATATTTCCAGATTTATCTCAAGGGAAGGGGCCTGACGGACATATTTCGAGATATTTCTTCTTCTTGTTGTTCTTCTTCTGCACAGCTGAGCTGGAAGTGGCATTTGCAGCTCGCAATAGTGCAGAGTTATCTCAAAGAAAGGGGCCACGGTGTTTCTGTATCTCTATTATGTTGGTGCGGCTTCGGAACTTTTAAATATCTCGATATATCTCGAAAACTACGCTTCTGATCAAAAAATATCATAGAACATAAATTGTAGGAAACATAATTCTCTACAAAAAACGTCTCTTAACATTTTGCCATAGCTCGCTTCGTTTCCGAGATATTTGCAGATTTATCTCAAGGAAAGGGGCCTGACGGACATATTTCGAGATATTTCTTCTTCTTGTTGTTCTTCTTCTGCACAGCTAAGCTGGAAGTGGCATTTGCAGCTCGCAATAGTGCAGAGTTATCTCAAAGAAAGGGGCCACGGTGTTTCTGTATCTCTATTATGTTGGTGCGGCTTCGGAACTTTTAAATATCTTGATATATCTCGAGAACTACGCATCTGATCAAAAATTATCATAGAACATAAAAAGTAGGAAACTTAATTCTCTACAAAAAAGGTCTCTTAACATTTTGCCTTAGCTCGCTTCGTTTCCGAGATATTTGCAGATTTATCTCAAGGGAAGGTGCCTGAGGGACATATTTCGAGATATTTCTTCTTCTTGTTGTTCTTCTTCTGCACAGCTAAGCTGGAAGTGGCATTTGCAGCTCGCAATAGTGCAGAGTTATCTCAGAGAAAGAGGCCACGGTGTTTCTGTATCTCTATTATGTTGGTGCGGCTTCGGAACTTTTAAATATCTCGATATATCTCGAAAACTACGCTTCTGATCAAAAAATATCATAGAACATAAAGTGTAGGAAACATAATTCTCTACACAAAAGGTCTCTTAACATTTTGCCATAGCTCGTTTCGTTTCCGAGATATTTGCAGATATATCTCAAGGGAAGGGGCCTGACGGACATATTTCGAGATATTTCTTCTTCTTGTTGTTCTTCTTCTGCACAGCTAAACTGGAAGTGGCATTTCCAGCTCGCAATAGCGCAGAGTTATCTCAAAGAAAGGGGCCACGGTGTTTCTGTATCTCTATTATGTTGGTGCGGCTTCGGAACTTTTAAATATCTTGATACATCTCGAGAACTACGCATCTGATCAAAAAATATCATACAACATAAAAAGTAGGAAACTTAATTCTCTACAAAAAAGGTCTCTTAAGATTTTGCCATAGCTCGTTTGGTTTCCGAGATATTTGCAGATATATCTCAAGGGATGGGTCCTGACGGACATATTTCGAGATATTTCTTCTTGTTGTTCTTCTTCTGCACAGCAAAGCTGGAAGTGGCATTTGCGGCTCGCACTAGTGCAGAGTTATGTCAAAGAAAGGGGCCACGGTGTTTCTGTATCTCTATTATGTTGGTGCGGCTTCGGAACTTTTAAATATCTCGATATATCTGGAAAACTACGCTTCTGATCAAAAAATATCATAGAACGTAAAAAGTAGGAAACTTAATTCTCTACAAATAAGGTCTCTTAACATTTTGCCATAGCTCGCTTCGTTTCCGAGATATTTGCAGATTTATCTCAAGGGAAGGGGCCTGACGGACATATTTCGAGATATTTCTTCTTCTTGTTGTTCTTCTTCTGCACAGCTAAGCTGGAAGTGGCATTTGCAGCTCGCAATAGTGCAGAGATATCTCAAAGAAAGGGGCCACGGTGTTTCTGTATCTCTATTATGTTGGTGCGGCTTCGGAACTTTTAAATATCTTGATATATCTCGAGAACTACGCGTCTGATCAAAAAATATCACAGAACATAAAAAGTAGGAAACTTAATTCTCTACAAAAACGGTCTCTTAACATTTTGCCATAGCTCGCTTCGTTTCCGAGATATTTGCATATTTATCTCAAGGGAAGGGGCCTGACGGACATATTTCGAGATATTTCTTCTTCTTGTTGTTCTTCTTCTGCACAGCTAAGCTGGAAGTGGCATTCACAGCTCGCAATAGTGCAGAGTTATCTCAAAGAAAGGGGCCACGGTGTTTCTGTATCTCTATTATGTTGGTGCGGCTTCGGAACTTTTAAATATCTCGATATATCTCGAAAACTACGCTTCTGATTAAAAAATATCGTAGAACATAAATTGTAGGAAACATAATTCTCTACAAAAAAGGTCTCTTAACATTTGGCCATAGCTCTCTTTGTTTCCGAGATATTTCCAGATTTATCTCAAGGAAAGGGGCCTGACGGACATATTTCGAGATATTTCTTCTTCTTGTTGTTCTTCTTCTGCACAGCTGAGCTGGAAGTGGCATTTGCAGCTCGCAATAGTGCAGAGTTATCTCAAAGAAAGGGGCCACGGTGTTTCTGTATCTCTATTATGTTGGTGCGGCTTCGGAACTTTTAAATATCTCGATATATCTCGAAAACTACGCTTCTGATCAAAAAATATCATAGAACATAAATTGTAGGAAACATAATTCTCTACAAAAAACGTCTCTTAACATTTTGCCATAGCTCGCTTCGTTTCCGAGATATTTGCAGATTTATCTCAAGGAAAGGGGCCTGACGGACATATTTCGAGATATTTCTTCTTCTTGTTGTTCTTCTTCTGCACAGCTAAGCTGGAAATCGCATTTGCAGCTCGCAATAGTGCAGAGTTATCTCAAAGAAAGGGGCCACGGTGTTTCTGTATCTCTATTATGTTGGTGCGGCTTCGGAACTTTTAAATATCTTGATATATCTCGAGAACTACGCATCTGATCAAAAATTATCATAGAACATAAAAAGTAGGAAACTTAATCCTCTACAAAAAAGGTCTCTTAACATTTTGCCATAGCTCGCTTCGTTTCCGAGATATTTGCAGATTTATCTCAAGGGAAGGGGCCTGACGGACAAATTTCGAGATATTTCTTCTTCTTGTTGTTCTTCTTCTGCACAGCTAAACTGGAAGTGGCATTTCCAGCTCGCAATAGCGCAGAGTTATCTCAAAGAAAGGGGCCACGGTGTTTCTGTATCTCTATTATGTTGGTGCGGCTTCGGAACTTTTAAATATCTTGATACATCTCGAGAACTACGCATCTGATCAAAAAATATCATAGAACATAAAAAGTAGGAAACTTAATTCTCTACAAAAAAGGTCTCTTAAGATTTTGCCATAGCTCGTTTGGTTTCCGAGATATTTGCAGATATATCTCAAGGGATGGGTCCTGACGGACATATTTCGAGATATTTCTTCTTGTTGTTCTTCTTCTGCACAGCTAAGCTGGAAGTGGCATTTGCGGCTCGCACTAGTGCAGAGTTATGTCAAGGAAAGGGGCCACGGTGTTTCTGTATCTCTATTATGTTGGTGCGGCTTCGGAACTTTTAAATATCTCGATATATCTGGAAAACTACGCTTCTGATCAAAAAATATCATAGAACGTAAAAAGTAGGAAACTTAATTCTCTACAAATAAGGTCTCTTAACATTTTGCCATAGCTCGCTTCGTTTCCGAGATATTTGCAGATTTATTTCAAGGGAAGGGGCCTGACGGACATATTTCGAGATATTTCTTCTTCTTGTTGTTCTTCTTCTGCACAGCTAAGCTGGAAGTGGCATTTGCGGCTCGCACTAGTGCACAGTTATCTCAAAGAAAGGGGCCACGGTGTTTCTGTATCTCTATTATGTTGGTGCGGCTTCGGAACTTTTAAATATCTTGATATATCTCGAGAACTACGCATCTGATCAAAAAATATCATAGAACATGAAAAGTAGGAAACTTAATTCTCTACAAAAGAGGTCTCTTAACATTTTGCCATAGCTCTCTTCGTTTCCGAGATATTTGCAGATTTATCTCAAGGGAAGGGGCCTGACGGACATATTTCGAGATATTTCTTCTTCTTGTTGTTCTTCTTCTGCACAGCTAAGCTGGAAGTGGCATTTGCAGCTCGCAATAGAGCAGAGTTATCTCAAAGAAAGGGGCCACGGTGTTTCTGTATCTCTATTATGTTGGTGCGGCTTCGGAACTTTTAAATATCTTGATATATCTCGAGAACTACTCGTCTGATCAAAAAATATCATAGAACATAAAAAGTAGGAAACTTAATTCTCTACAAAAACTGTCTCTTAACATTTTGCCATAGCTCGCTTCGTTTCCGAGATATTTGCAGATATATCTCAAGGGAAGGGGCCTGACGGACATATTTCGAGATATTTCTTCTTCTTGTTGTTCTTCTTCTGCACAGCTAAGCTGGAAGTGGCATTAGCGGCTCGCACTAGTGCACAGTTATCTCAAAGAAAGGGGCCACGGTGTTTCTGTATCTCTATTATGTTGGTGCGGCTTCGGAACTTTTAAATATCTCGATATATCTCGAAAACTACGCTTCTGATCAAAAAATATCATAGAACATAAATTGTAGGAAACATAATTCTCTACAAAAAACGTCTCTTAACATTTTGCCATAGCTCGCTTCGTTTCCGAGATATTTGCAGATTTATCTCAAGGAAAGGGGCCTGACGGACATATTTCGAGATATTTCTTCTTCTTGTTGTTCTTCTTCTGCACAGCTAAGCTGGAAATCGCATTTGCAGCTCGCAATAGTGCAGAGTTATCTCAAAGAAAGGGGCCACGGTGTTTCTGTATCTCTATTATGTTGGTGCGGCTTCGGAACTTTTAAATATCTTGATATATCTCGAGAACTACGCATCTGATCAAAAATTATCATAGAACATAAAAAGTAGGAAACTTAATCCTCTACAAAAAAGGTCTCTTAACATTTTGCCATAGCTCGCTTCGTTTCCGAGATATTTGCAGATTTATCTCAAGGGAAGGGGCCTGACGGACATATTTCGAGATATTTCTTCTTCTTGTTGTTCTTCTTCTGCACAGCTAAGCTGGAAGTGGCATTTGCGGCTCGCACTAGTGCACAGTTATCTCAAAGAAAGGGGCCACGGTGTTTCTGTATCTCTATTATGTTGGTGCGGCTTCGGAACTTTTAAATATCTTGATATATCTCGAGAACTACGCATCTGATCAAAAAATATCATAGAACATGAAAAGTAGGAAACTTAATTCTCTACAAAAGAGGTCTCTTAACATTTTGCCATAGCTCTCTTCGTTTCCGAGATATTTGCAGATTTATCTCAAGGGAAGGGGCCTGACGGACATATTTCGAGATATTTCTTCTTCTTGTTGTTCTTCTTCTGCACAGCTAAGCTGGAAGTGGCATTTGCAGCTCGCAATAGAGCAGAGTTATCTCAAAGAAAGGGGCCACGGTGTTTCTGTATCTCTATTATGTTGGTGCGGCTTCGGAACTTTTAAATATCTTGATATATCTCGAGAACTACTCGTCTGATCAAAAAATATCATAGAACATAAAAAGTAGGAAACTTAATTCTCTACAAAAACTGTCTCTTAACATTTTGCCATAGCTCGCTTCGTTTCCGAGATATTTGCAGATATATCTCAAGGGAAGGGGCCTGACGGACATATTTCGAGATATTTCTTCTTCTTGTTGTTCTTCTTCTGCACAGCTAAGCTGGAAGTGGCATTAGCGGCTCGCACTAGTGCACAGTTATCTCAAAGAAAGGGGCCACGGTGTTTCTGTATCTCTATTATGTTGGTGCGTCTTCGGAACTTTTAAATATCTCGATATATCTCGAAAACTACGCTTCTGATCAAAAAATATCATAGAACATAAATTGTAGGAAACATAATTCTCTACAAAAAACGTCTCTTAACATTTTGCCATAGCTCGCTTCGTTTCCGAGATATTTGCAGATTCAGCTCAACGGAACTGGCCTGACGGACATATTTCGAGATATTTCTTCTTCTTGTTGTTCTTCCTCTGCACAGCTAAGCTGGAAGTGGCATTAGCAGCTCGCACTAGTGCAGAGTTATCTCAAAGAAAGGGGCCACGGTGTTTCTGTATCTCTATTATGTTGGTGCGGCTTCGGAACTTTTAAATATCTTGATATATCTCGAGAACTACGCATCTGATCAAAAAATATCATAGAACATAAAAAGTAGGAAACTTAATTCTCTACAAAAAAGGTCTCTTAACATTTTGCCATAGCTCGCTTCGTTTCCGAGATATTTGCAGATTTATCTCAAGGGAAGGGGCCTAACGGACATATTTCGAGATATTTCTTCTTCTTGTTGTTCTTCTTCTGCACAGCTAAGTTGGAAGTGGCATTTGCGGCTCGCACTAGTGCAGAGTTATCTCAAAGAAAGGGGCCACGGTGTTTCTGTATCTCTATTATGTTGGTGCGGCTTCGGAACTTTTAAATATCTTGATATATCTCGAGAACTCCGCATCTGATCAAAAAATATCATAGAACATAAAAAGTAGGAAACTTAATTCTGTACAAAAAAGGTCTCTTAATATTTTGCCATAGCTCGCTTCGTTTCCGAGATATTTGCAGATTTATCTCAAGGGAAGGGGCCTGACGGACATATTTCGAGATATTTCTTCTTCTTGTTGTTCTTCTTCTGCACAGCTAAGCTGGAAGTGGCATTTGCGGCTCGCACTAGTGCAGAGTTATCTCAAAGAAAGGGGCCACGGTGTTTCTGTATCTCTATTATGTTGGTGCGGCTTCGGAACTTTTAAATATCTTGATATATCTCGAGAACTACGCGTCTGATCAAAAAATATCATAGAACATAAAAAGTAGGAAACTTAATTCTCTACAAAAAAGGTCTCTCAAGATTTTGCAATAGCTCGCTTCGTTTCCGAGATATTTGCAGATTTATCTCAAGGGAAGGGGCCTAACGGACATATTTCGAGATATTTCTTCTTCTTGATGTTCTTCTTCTGCACAGCTAAACTGGAAGTGGCATTTCCAGCTCGCAATAGTGCAGAGTTATCTCAAAGAAAGGGGCCACGGTGTTTCTGTATCTCTATTATGTTGGTGCGGCTTCGGAACGTTTAAATATCTTGATATATCTCGAGAACTACGCATCTGATCAAAAAATATCATAGAACATAAAAAGTACGAAACTTAATTCTCTACAAAAAAGGTCTCTTAACATTTTGCCATAGCTCGCTTCGTTTCCGAGATATTTGCAGATTTATCTCAAGGGAAGGGGCCTGACGGACATATTTCGAGATATTTCTTCTTCTTGTTGTTCTTCTTCTGCACAGCTAAGCTGGAAGTGGCATTTGCGGCTCGCACTAGTGCAGAGTTATCTCAAAGAAAGGGGCCACGGTGTTTCTGTATCTCTATTATGTTGGTGCGGCTTCGGAACTTTTAAATATCTTGATATATCTCGAGAACTACGCATCTGATCAAAAAATATCATAGAACATAAAAAGTAGGAAACTTAATTCTCTACAAAAAAGGTCTCTTAACATTTTGCCATAGCTCGCTTCGTTTCCGAGATATTTGCAGATTTATCTCAAGGGAAGGGGCCTAACGGACATATTTCGAGATATTTCTTCTTCTTGTTGTTCTTCTTCTGCACAGCTAAGTTGGAAGTGGCATTTGCGGCTCGCACTAGTGCAGAGTTATCTCAAAGAAAGGGGCCACGGTGTTTCTGTATCTCTATTATGTTGGTGCGGTTTCGGAACTTTTAAATATCTTGATATATCTCGAGAACTACGCATCTGATCAAAAAATATCATAGAACATAAAAAGTAGGAAACTTAATTCTCTACAAACAAGGTCTCTTAACATTTTGCCATAGCTCGCTTCGTTTCCTAGATATTTGCAGATATATCTCAAGGGAAGGGGCCTCACGGACATATTTCGAGATATTTCTTCTTCTTGTTGTTCTTCTTCTGCACAGCTAAGCTGGAAGTGGCATTTGCAGCTCGCAATAGTGCAGAGATATCTCAAAGAAAGGGGCCACGGTGTTTCTGTATCTCTATTATGTTGGTGCGGCTTCGGAACTTTTAAATATCTTGATATATCTCGAGAACTACGCGTCTGATCAAAAAATATCATAGAACATAAAAAGTAGGAAACTTAATTCTCTACAAAAAAGGTCTCTTAATATTTTGCAATAGCTCGCTTCGTTTCCGAGATATTTGCAGATTTATCTCAAGGGAAGGGGCCTAACGGACATATTTCGAGATATTTCTTCTTCTTGATGTTCTTCTTCTGCACAGCTAAACTGGAAGTGGCATTTCCAGCTCGCAATAGTGCAGAGTTATCTCAAAGAAAGGGGCCACGGTGTTTCTGTATCTCTATTATGTTGGTGCGGCTTCGGAACGTTTAAATATCTTGATATATCTCGAGAACTACGCATCTGATCAAAAAATATCATAGAACATAAAAAGTACGAAACTTAATTCTCTACAAAAAAGGTCTCTTAACATTTTGCCATAGCTCGCTTCGTTTCCGAGATATTTGCAGATTTATCTCAAGGGAAGGGGCCTAACGGACATATTTCGAGATATTTCTTCTTCTTGTTGTTCTTCTTCTGCACAGCTAAGTTGGAAGTGGCATTTGCGGCTCGCACTAGTGCAGAGTTATCTCAAAGAAAGGGGCCACGGTGTTTCTGTATCTCTATTATGTTGGTGCGGTTTCGGAACTTTTAAATATCTTGATATATCTCGAGAACTACGCATCTGATCAAAAAATATCATAGAACATAAAAAGTAGGAAACTTAATTCTCTACAAACAAAGTCTCTTAACATTTTGCCATAGCTCGCTTCGTTTCCTAGATATTTGCAGATATATCTCAAGGGAAGGTGCCTCACCGACATATTTCGAGATATTTCTTCTTCTTGTTGTTCTTCTTCTGCACAGCTAAGCTGGAAGTGGCATTTGCAGCTCGCAATAGTGCAGAGATATCTCAAAGAAAGGGGCCACGGTGTTTCTGTATCTCTATTATGTTGGTGCGGCTTCGGAACTTTTAAATATCTTGATATATCTCGAGAACTACGCGTCTGATCAAAAAATATCATAGAACATAAAAAGTAGGAAACTTAATTCTCTACAAAAAAGGTCTCTTAATATTTTGCAATAGCTCGCTTCGTTTCCGAGATATTTGCAGATTTATCTCAAGGGAAGGGGCCTAACGGACATATTTCGAGATATTTCTTCTTCTTGATGTTCTTCTTCTGCACAGCTAAACTGGAAGTGGCATTTCCAGCTCGCAATAGTGCAGAGTTATCTCAAAGAAAGGGGCCACGGTGTTTCTGTATCTCTATTATGTTGGTGCGGCTTCGGAACGTTTAAATATCTTGATATATCTCGAGAACTACGCATCTGATCAAAAAATATCATAGAACATAAAAAGTACGAAACTTAATTCTCTACAAAAAAGGTCTCTTAACATTTTGCCATAGCTCGCTTCGTTTCCGAGATATTTGCAGATTTATCTCAAGGGAAGGGGCCTGACGGACATATTTCGAGATATTTCTTCTTCTTGTTGTTCTTCTTCTGCACAGCTAAGCTGGAAGTGGCATTTGCGGCTCGCACTAGTGCAGAGTTATCTCAAAGAAAGGGGCCACGGTGTTTCTGTATCTCTATTATGTTGGTGCGGCTTCGGAATTTTTAAATATCTTGATATATCTCGAGAACTACGCATCTGATCAAAAAATATCATACTACATAAAAAGTAGGAAACTTAATTCTCTACAAAAAAGGTCTCTTAACATTTCGCCATAGCTCGCTTCGTTTCCGAGATATTTGCAGATTTATCTCAAGGGAAGGGGCCTGACGGACATATTTCGAGATATTTCTTCTTCTTGTTGTTCTTCCTCTGCACAGCTAAGCTGGAAGTGGCATTTGCAGCTCGCAATAGTGCAGAGTTATCTCAAAGAAAGGGGCCACGGTGTTTCTGTATCTCTATTATGTTGGTGCGGCTTCGGAACTTTTAAATATCTCGATATATCTCGAAAACTACGCTTCTGATCAAAAAATATCAGAGAACATAAATTGTAGGAAAGATAATTCTCTACAAAAAAGGTCTCTTAACATTTTGCCATAGCTCGCTTCGTTTCCGAGATATTTGCAGATCCAACTCAAAGGAAGGGGCCTGACGGACATATTTCGAGATATTTCTTCTTCTTGTTGTTCTTCTTCTGCACAGCTGAGCTGGAAGTGGCATTTGCAGGTCGCAATAGTGCAGAGTTATCTCAAAGAAAGGGGCCACGGTGTTTCTGTATCTCTATTATGTTGGTGCGGCTTCGCAACTTTTAAATATCTCGATATATCTCGAAAACTACGCTTCTGATCAAAAAATATCATAGAACGTAAATTGTAGGAAACATTATTCTCTACAAAAAGGGTCTCTTAACATTTTGCCATAGCTCGCTTCGTTTCCGAGATATTTGCAGATCCAACTCAAAGGAACTGGCCTGACGGACATATTTCGAGATATTTCTTCTTCTTGTTGTTCTTCCTCTGCACAGCTAAGCTGGAAGTGGCATTTGCAGCTCGCACTAGTGCACAGTTATCTCAAAGAAAGGGGCCACGGTGTTTCTGTATCTCTATTATGTTGGTGCGTCTTCGGAACTTTTAAATATCTCGATATATCTCGAAAACTACGCTTCTGATCAAAAAATATCATAGAACATAAATTGTAGGAAACATAATTCTCTACAAAAAACGTCTCTTAACATTTTGCCATAGCTCGCTTCGTTTCCGAGATATTTGCAGATTTATCTCAAGGAAAGGGGCCTGACGGACATATTTCGAGATATTTCTTCTTCTTGTTGTTCTTCTTCTGCACAGCTAAGCTGGAAGTGGCATTTGCGGCTCGCACTAGTGCAGAGTCATCTCAAAGAAAGGGGCCACGGTGTTTCTGTATCTCTATTATGTTGGTGCGGCTTCGGAACTTTTAAATATCTCGATATATCTCGAAAACTACGCTTCTGATCAAAAAATATCATAGAAGATAAAAAGTAGGAAACTTAAATCTCTACAAAAAAGGTCTCTTAACATTTCGCCATAGCTCGCTTCGTTTCCGAGATATTTGCAGATTTATCTCAAGGGAAGGGGCCTGTCGGACATATTTCGAGATATTTCTTCTTCTTGTTGTTCTTCTTCTGCACAGCTAAGCTGGAAGTGGCATTTGCGGCTCGCACTAGTGCAGAGTTATCTCAAAGAAAGGGGCCACGGTGTTTCTGTATCTCTATTATGTTGGTGCGGCTTCGGAACTTTTAAATATCTCGATATATCTCGAAAACTACGCTTCTGATCAAAAAATATCATAGAACATAAATTGTAGGAAACATAATTCTCTACAAAAAACGTCTCTTAATATTTTGCCATAGCTCGCTTCGTTTCCGAGATATTTGCAGATTCAGCTCAAAGGAACGGGCCTGACGGACATATTTCGAGATACTTCTTCTTCTTGTTGTTCTTCCTCTGCACAGCTAAGCTGGAAGTGGCATTTGCAGCTCGCAATAGTGCAGAGTTATCTCAAAGAAAGGGGCCACGGTGTTTCTGTATCTCTATTATGTTGGTGCGGCTTCGGAACTTTTAAATATCTCGATATATCTCGAAAACTACGCTTCTGATCAAAAAATATCATAGAAGATAAATTGTAGGAAAGATAATTCTCTACAAAAAAGGTCTCTTAACATTTTGCCATAGCTCGCTTCGTTTCCGAGATATTTGCAGATATATCTCAAGGGAAGGGGCCTGACGGACATATTTCGAGATATTTCTTCTTCTTGTTGTTCTTCTTCTGCACAGCTAAGCTGGAAGTGGCATTTACAGCTCGCAATAGTGCAGAGTTATCTCAAAGAAAGGGGCCACGGTGTTTCTGTATCTCTATTATGTTGGTGCGGCTTCGGAACTTTTGAATATCTTGATATATCTCGAGAACTACGCATCTGATCAAAAAATATCATAGAACATGAAAAGTAGGAAACTTAATTCTCTACAAAAAAGGTCTCTTAACATTTTGCCATAGCTCTCTTCGTTTCCGAGATATTTGCAGATTTATCTCAAGGGAAGGGGCCTGACGGACATATTTCGAGATATTTCTTCTTCTTGTTGTTCTTCTTCTGCACAGCTAAGCTGGAAGTGGCATTTGCAGCTCGCAATAGTGCAGAGTTATCTCAAAGAAAGGGGCCACGGTGTTTCTGTATCTCTATTATGTTGGTGCGGCTTCGGAACTTTTAAATATCTCGATATATCTCGAAAACTACGCTTCTGATCAAAAAATATCATAGAACATAAATTGTAGGAAACATAATTCTCTACAAAAAACGTCTCTTAATATTTTGCCATAGCTCGCTTCGTTTCCGAGATATTTGCAGATTCAGCTCAAAGGAACGGGCCTGACGGACATATTTCGAGATACTTCTTCTTCTTGTTGTTCTTCCTCTGCACAGCTAAGCTGGAAGTGGCATTTGCAGCTCGCACTAGTGCACAGTTATCTCAAAGAAAGGGGCCACGGTGTTTCTGTATCTCTATTATGTTGGTGCGGCCTCGGAACTTTTAAATATCTCGATATATCTCGAAAACTACGCTTCTGATCAAAAAATATCATAGAACATAAATTGTAGGAAACATAATTCTCTACAAAAAAGGTCTCTTAACATTTTGCCATAGCTCGCTTCGTTTCCGAGATATTTGCAGATTTATCTCAAAGAAAGGGGCCACGGTGTTTCTGTATCTCTATTATGTTGGTGCGGCTTCGGAACTTTTAAATATCTTGATATATCTCGGGAACTACGCATCTGATCAAAAAATATCATAGAACATAAAAAGTAGGAAACTTAATTCTCTACAAAAAAGGTCTCTTAACATTTTGCCATAGCTCGCTTCGTTTCCGAGATATTTGCAGATTTATCTCAAGGGAAGGGGCCTAACGGACATATTTCGAGATATTTCTTCTTCTTGTTGTTCTTCTTCTGCACAGCTAAGCTGGAAGTGGCATTTGCGGCTCGCACTATTGCAGAGCTATCTCAAAGAAAGGGGCCACGGTGTTTCTGTATCTCTATTATGTTGGTGCGGCTTCGGAACTTTTAAATATCTTGATATATCTCGAGAACTACGCGTCTGATCAAAAAATATCATAGAACATAAAAAGTAGGAAACATAATTCTCTACAAAAAAGGTCTCTTAACATTTTGCCATAGCTCGCTTCGTTTCCGAGATATTTGCAGATTTATCTCAAGGAAAGGGGCCTGACGGACATATTTCGAGATATTTCTTCTTCTTGTTGTTCTTCTTCTGCACAGCTAAGCTGGAAGTGGCATTTGCGGCTCGCACTAGTACAGAGTCATCTCAAAGAAAGGGGCCACGGTGTTTCTGTATCTCTATTATGTTGGTGCGGCTTCGGAACTTTTAAATATCTCGATATATCTCGAAAACTACGCTTCTGATCAAAAAATATCATAGAACATAAATTGTAGGAAACATAATTCTCTACAAAAAACGTCTCTTAACATTTTGCCATAGCTCGCTTGGTTTCCGAGATATTTGCAGATTCAGCTCAAAGGAACGGGCCTGACGGACATATTTCGAGATACTTCTTCTTCTTGTTGTTCTTCCTCTGCACAGCTAAGCTGGAAGTGGCCTTTGCAGCTCGCAATAGTGCAGAGTTATCTCAAAGAAAGGGGCCACGGTGTTTCTGTATCTCTATTATGTTGGTGCGGCTTCGGAACTTTTAAATATCTCGATATATCTCGAAAACTACGCTTCTGATCAAAAAATATCATAGAACATAAATTGTAGGAAAGATAATTCTCTACAAAAAAGGTCTCTTAACATTTTGCCATAGCTCGCTTCGTTTCCGAGATATTTGCAGATCCAACTCAAAGGAAGGGGCCTGACGGACATATTTCGAGATATTTCTTCTTCTTGTTGTTCTTCTTCTGCACAGCTGAGCTGGAAGTGGCATTTGCAGGTCGCAATAGTGCAGAGTTATCTCAAAGAAAGGGGCCACGGTGTTTCTGTATCTCTATTATGTTGGTGCGGCTTCGCAACTTTTAAATATCTCGATATATCTCGAAAACTACGCTTCTGATCAAAAAATATCATAGAACGTAAATTGTAGGAAACATTATTCTCTACAAAAAGGGTCTCTTAACATTTTGCCATAGCTCGCTTCGTTTCCGAGATATTTGCAGATATATCTCAAGGGAAGGGGCCTGACGGACATATTTCGAGATATTTCTTCTTCTTGTTGTTCTTCTTCTGCACAGCTAAGCTGGAAGTGGCATTTGCGGCTCGCACTAGTGCACAGTTATCTCAAAGAAAGGGGCCACGGTGTTTCTGTATCTCTATTATGTTGGTGCGTCTTCGGAACTTTTAAATATCTCGATATATCTCGAAAACTACGCCTCTGATCAAAAAATATCATAGAACATAAATTGTAGGAAACATAATTCTCTACAAAAAACGTCTCTTAACATTTTGCCATAGCTCGCTTGGTTTCCGAGATATTTGCAGATTCAGCTCAAAGGAACGGGGCCTGACGGACATATTTCGAGATACTTCTTTTTCTTGTTGTTCTTCCTCTGCACAGCTAAGCTGGAAGTGGCATTTGCAGCTCGCAATAGTGCAGAGTTATCTCAAAGAAAGGGGCCACGGTGTTTCTGTATCTCTATTATGTTGGTGCGGCTTCGGAACTTTTAAATATCTTGATATATCTCGAGAACTACGCATCTGATCAAAAAATATCATAGAACATAAAAAGTAGGAAACTTAATTCTCTACAAAAAAGGTCTCTTAACATTTTGCCATAGCTCGCTTCGTTTCCGAGATATTTGCAGATTTATCTCAAAGAAAGGGGCCACGGTGTTTCTGTATCTCTATTATGTTGGTGCGTCTTCGGAACTTTTAAATATCTCGATATATCTCGAAAACTACGCTTCTGATCAAAAAATATCATAGAACATAAATTGTAGGAAACATAATTCTCTACAAAAAAGGTCTCTTAACATTTTGCCATAGCTCGCTTCGTTTCCGAGATATTTGCAGATTTATCTCAAGGGAAGGGGCCTAACGGACATATTTCGAGATATTTCTTCTTCTTGTTGTTCTTCTTCTGCACAGCTAAGCTGGAAGTGGCATTTGCGGCTCGCACTATTGCAGAGCTATCTCAAAGAAAGGGGCCACGGTGTTTCTGTATCTCTATTATGTTGGTGCGGCTTCGGAACTTTTAAATATCTTGATATATCTCGGGAACTACGCATCTGATCAAAAAATATCATAGAACATAAAAAGTAGGAAACTTAATTCTCTACAAAAAAGGTCTCTTAACATTTTGCCATAGCTCGCTTCGTTTCCGAGATATTTGCAGATTTATCTCAAGGGAAGGGGCCTAACGGACATATTTCGAGATATTTCTTCTTCTTGTTGTTCTTCTTCTGCACAGCTAAGCTGGAAGTGGCATTTGCGGCTCGCACTATTGCAGAGCTATCTCAAAGAAAGGGGCCACGGTGTTTCTGTATCTCTATTATGTTGGTGCGGCTTCGGAACTTTTAAATATCTTGATATATCTCGAGAACTACGCATCTGATCAAAAAATATCATAGAAGATAAAAAGTAGGAAACTTAATTCTCTACAAAAAAGGTCTCTTAACATTTTGCCATAGCTCGCTTCGTTTCCGAGATAATTGCAGATTTATCTCAAGGGAAGGGGCCTGTCGGACATATTTCGAGATATTTCTTCTTCTTGTTGTTCTTCTTCTGCACGGCTAAGCTGGAAGTGGCATTTGCGGCTCGCACTAGTGCAGAGTTATCTCAAAGAAAGGGGCCACGGTGTTTCTGTATCTCTATTATGTTGGTGCGGCTTCGGAACTTTTAAATATCTCGATATATCTCGAGAACTACGCATCTGATCAAAAAATATCATAGAACATAAAAAGTAGGAAACTTAATTCTCTACAAAAAAGGTCTCTTAACATTTTGCCATAGCTCGCTTCGTTTCCGAGATATTTGCAGATTTATCTCAAGGGAAGGGGCCTGACGGACATATTTCGAGATATTTCTTCTTCTTGTTGTTCTTCTTCTGCACAGCTAAGCTGGAAGTGGCATTTGCGGCTCGCACTAGTGCAGAGTTATCTCAAAGAAAGGGGCCACGGTGTTTCTGTATCTCTATTATGTTGGTGCGGCTTTGGAACTTTTAAATATCTTGATATATCTCGAGAACTACGCATCTGATCAAAAAATATCATAGAAGATAAAAAGTAGGAAACTTAATTCTCTACAAAAAAGGTCTCTTAACATTTCGCCATAGCTCGCTTCGTTTCCGAGATATTTGCAGATTTATCTCAAGGGAAGGGGCCTGTCGGACATATTTCGAGATATTTCTTCTTCTTGTTGTTCTTCTTCTGCACAGCTAAGCTGGAAGTGGCATTTGCGGCTCGCACTAGTGCAGAGTTATCTCAAAGAAAGGGGCCACGGTGTTTCTGTATCTCTATTATGTTGGTGCGGCTTCGGAACTTTTAAATATCTCGATATATCTCGAAAACTACGCTTCTGATCGAAAAATATCATAGAACATAAATTGTAGGAAACATAATTCTCTACAAAAAACGTCTCTTAACATTTTGCCATAGCTCGCTTCGTTTCCGAGATATTTGCAGATTCAGCTCAAAGGAACGGGCCTGACGGACATATTTCGAGATACTTCTTTTTCTTGTTGTTCTTCCTCTGCACAGCTAAGCTGGAAGTGGCATTTGCAGCTCGCAATAGTGCAGAGTTATCTCAAAGAAAGGGGCCACGGTGTTTCTGTATCTCTATTATGTTGGTGCGGCTTCGGAGCTTTTAAATATCTTGATATATCTCGAGAACTACGCATCTGATCAAAAAATATCATAGAACATAAAAAGTAGGAAACTTAATTCTCTACAAAAAAGGTCTCTTAACATTTTGCCATAGCTCGCTTCGTTTCCGAGATATTTGCAGATTTATCTCAAGGGAAGGGGCCTAACGGACATATTTCGAGATATTTCTTCTTCTTGTTGTTCTTCTTCTGCACAGCTAAACTGGAAGTGGCATTTCCAGCTCGCAATAGTGCAGAGTTATCTCAAAGAAAGGAGCCACGGTGTTTCTGTATCTCTATTATGTTGGTGCGGCTTCGGAACTTTTAAATATCTTGATATATCTCGAGAACTACGCATCTGATCGAAAAATATCATAGAACATAAAAAGTAGGAAACTTAATTCTCTACAAAAAAGGTCTCTTAACATTTTGCCATAGCTCGCTTCGTTTCCGAGACATTTGCAGATTTATCTCAAGGGAAGGGGCCTGACGGACATATTTCGAGATATTTCTTCTTCTTGTTGTTCTTCTTCTGCACAGCTAAGCTGGAAGTGGCATTTGCGGCTCGCACTAGTGCAGAGTTATCTCAAAGAAAGGGGCCACGGTGTTTCTGTATCTCTATTATGTTGGTGCGGCTTCGGAACTTTTAAATATCTCGATATATCTCGAAAACTACGCTTCTGATCAAAAAATATCATAGAGCATAAATTGTAGGAAACATAATTCTCTACAAAAAACGTATCTTAACATTTTGCCATAGCTCGCTTCGTTTCCGAGATATTTGCAGATTCAGCTCAAAGGAACGGGCCTGACGGACATATTTCGAGATACTTCTTCTTCTTGTTGTTCTTCCTCTGCACAGCTAAGCTGGAAGTGGCATTTGCAGCTCGCAATAGTGCAGAGTTATCTCAAAGAAAGGGGCCACGGTGTTTCTGTATCTCTATTATGTTGGTGCGGCTTCGGAACTTTTAAATATCTTGATATATCTCGAGAACTACGCATCTGATCAAAAAATATCATAGAACATAAAAAGTAGGAAACTTAATTCTCTACAAAAAAGGTCTCTTAACATTTTGCCATAGCTCGCTTCGTTTCCGAGATATTTGCAGATTTATCTCAAGGGAAGGGGCCTGACGGACATATTTCGAATATTTCTTCTTCTTGTTGTTCTTCTTCTGCACAGCTAAGCTGGAAGTGGCATTTGCAGCTCGCACTAGTGCAGAGTTATCTCAAAGAAAGGGGCCACGGTGTTTCTGTATCTCTATTATGTTGGTGCGGTTTCGGAACTTTTAAATATCTTGATATATCTCGAGAACTACGCATCTGATCAAAAAATATCATAGAACATAAAAAGTAGGAAACTTAATTCTCTACAAAAAAGGTCTCTTAACATTTTGCCATAGCTCGCTTCGTTTCCGAGATATTTGCAGATTTATCTCAAGGGAAGGGGCCTGACGGACATATTTCGAGATATTTCTTCTTCTTGTTGTTCTTCTTCTGCACAGCTGAGCTGGAAGTGGCATTTGCAGGTCGCAATAGTGCAGAGTTATCTCAAAGAAAGGGGCCACGGTGTTTCTGTATCTCTATTATGTTGGTGCGGCTTCGGAACTTTTAAATATCTCGATATATCTCGAAAACTACGCTTCTGATCAAAAAATATCATAGAACGTAAATTGTAGGAAACATTATTCTCTACAAAAAAGGTCTCTTAACATTTTGCCATAGCTCGCTTCGTTTCCGAGATATTTGCAGATTCATCTCAAGGGAAGGGGTCTGACGGACATATTTCGAGATATTTCTTCTTCTTGTTGTTCTTCTTCTGCACAGCTAAGCTCGAAGCGGCATTTGCAGCTCGCAATAGTGCAGAGTTATCTCAAAGAAAGAGGCCACGGTGTTTCTGTACCTCTATTATGTTGGTGCAGCTTCGGAACTTTTAAATATCTTGATATATCTCGAGAACTACGCATCTGATCAAAAAATATCATCGAACATAAAAAGTAGGAAACTTAATTCTCTACAAAAAAGGTCTCTTAACATTTTGCCATAGTTCGCTTCGTTTCCGAGATATTTGCAGATTCATCTCAAGGGAAGGGGTCTGACGGACATATTTCGAGATATTTCTTCTTCTTGTTGTTCTTCTTCTGCACAGCTAAGCTCGAAGTGGCATTTGCAGCTCGCAATAGTGCAGAGTTATCTCAAAGAAAGAGGCCACGGTGTTTCTGTACCTCTATTATGTTGGTGCAGCTTCGGAACTTTTAAATATCTTGATATATCTCGAGAACTACGCATCTGATCAAAAAATATCATCGAACATAAAAAGTAGGAAACTTAATTCTCTACAAAAAAGGTCTCTTAACATTTTGCCATAGCTCGCTTCGTTTCCGAGATATTTGCAGATTTATCTCAAGGGAAGTGGCCTGACGGACATATTTCGAGATATTTCTTCTTCTTGTTGTTCTTCTTCTGCACAGCTAAGCTGGAAGTGGCATTTGCAGCTCGCAATAGTGCAGAGTTATCCCAAAGAAAGGGGCCACGGTGTTTCTGTATCTCTATTATGTTGGTGCGGCTTCGGAACTTTTAAATATCTCGATATATCTCGAAAACTACGCTTCTGATCAAAAAATATCATAGAACATAAATTGTAGGAAACATAATTCTCTACAAAAAACGTCTCTTAACATTTTGCCATAGCTCGCTTCGTTTCCGAGATATTTGCAGATTTATCTCAAGGGAAGTGGCCTGACGGACATATTTCGAGATATTTCTTCTTCTTGTTGTTCTTCTTCTGCACAGCTAAGCTCGAAGCGGCATTTGCAACTCGCAATAGTGCAGAGTTATCTCAAAGAAAGAGGCCACGGTGTTTCTGTACCTCTATTATGTTGGTGCAGCTTCGGAACTTTTAAATATCTTGATATATCTCGAGAACTACGTATCTGATCAAAAAATATCATCCAACATAAAAAGTAGGAAACTTAATTCTCTACAAAAAAGGTCTCTTAACATTTTGCCATAGTTCGCTTCGTTTCCGAGATATTTGCAGATTCATCTCAAGGGAAGGGGTCTGACGGACATATTTCGAGATATTTCTTCTTCTTGTTGTTCTTCTTCTGCACAGCTAAGCTCGAAGTGGCATTTGCAGCTCGCAATAGTGCAGAGTTATCTCAAAGAAAGAGGCCACGGTGTTTCTGTACCTCTATTATGTTGGTGCAGCTTCGGAACTTTTAAATATCTTGATATATCTCGAGAACTACGCATCTGATCAAAAAATATCATCGAACATAAAAAGTAGGAAACTTAATTCTCTACAAAAAAGGTCTCTTAACATTTTGCCATAGCTCGCTTCGTTTCCGAGATATTTGCAGATTTATCTCAAGGGAAGTGGCCTGACGGACATATTTCGAGATATTTCTTCTTCTTGTTGTTCTTCTTCTGCACAGCTAAGCTGGAAGTGGCATTTGCGGCTCGCACTAGTGCAGAGTTATCTCAAAGAAAGGGGCCACGGTGTTTCTGTATCTCTATTATGTTGGTGCGGCTTCGGAACTTTTAAATATCTCGATATATCTCGAAAACTACGCTTCTGATCAAAAAATATCATAGAACATAAATTGTAGGAAACATAATTCTCTACAAAAAAGGTCTCTTAACATTTTGCCATAGCTCGCTTCGTTTCCGAGATATTTGCAGATATATCTCAAGGGAAGGGGCCTGACGGACATATTTCGAGATATTTCTTCTTCTTGTTGTTCTTCTTCTGCACAGCTAAGCTGGAAGTGGCATTTACAGCTCGCAATAGTGCAGAGTTATCTCAAAGAAAGGGGCCACGGTGTTTCTGTATCTCTATTATGTTGGTGCGGCTTCGGAACTTTTAAATATCTTGATATATCTCGAGAACTACGCATCTGATCAAAAAATATCATAGAACATGAAAAGTAGGAAACTTAATTCTCTACAAAAAAGGTCTCTTAACATTTTGCCATAGCTCTCTTCGTTTCCGAGATATTTGCAGATTTATCTCAAGGGAAGGGGCCTGACGGACATATTTCGAGATATTTCTTCTTCTTGTTGTTCTTCTTCTGCACAGCTAAGCTGGAAGTGGCATTTGCAGCTCGCAATAGTGCAGAGTTATCTCAAAGAAAGGAGCCACGGTGTTTCTGTATCTCTATTATGTTGGTGCGGCTTCGGAACTTTTAAATATCTTGATATATCTCGAGAACTACGCGTCTGATCAAAAAATATCATAGAACATAAAAAGTAGGAAACATAATTCTCTACAAAAACGGTCTCTTAACATTTTGCCATAGCTCGCTTCGTTTCCGAGATATTTGCAGATTTATCTCAAGGGAAGGGGCCTGACGGACATATTTCGAGATATTTCTTCTTCTTGTTGTTCTTCTTCTGCACAGCTAAGCTGGAAGTGGCATTTGCAGCTCGCAATAGTGCAGAGTTATCTCAAAGAGAGGGGCCACGGTGTTTCTGTATCTCTATTATGTTGGTGCGGCTTCGGAACTTTTAAATATCTTGATATATCTCGAGAACTACGCATCTGATCAGAAAATATCATAGAAGATAAAAAGTAGGAAACTTAATTCTCTACAAAAAAGGTCTCTTAACATTTTGCCATAGCTCGCTTCGTTTCCGAGATATTTGCAGATTTATCTCAAGGTAAGGGGCCTGTCGGACATATTTCGAGATATTTCTTCTTCTTGTTGCTCTTCTTCTGCACAGCTAAGCTGGAAGTGGCATTTGCGGCTCGCACTAGTGCAGAGTTATCTCAAGGAAAGGGGCCACGGTGTTTCTGTATCTCTATTATGTTGGTGCGGCTTCGGAACTTTTAAATATCTCGATATATCTCGAAAACTACGCTTCTGATCAAAAAATATCATAGAGCATAAATTGTAGGAAACATAATTCTCTACAAAAAACGTATCTTAACATTTTGCCATAGCTCGCTTCGTTTCCGAGATATTTGCAGATTCAGCTCAAAGGAACGGGCCTGACGGACATATTTCGAGATACTTCTTCTTCTTGTTGTTCTTCCTCTGCACAGCTAAGCTGGAAGTGGCATTTGCAGCTCGCAATAGTGCAGAGTTATCTCAAAGAAAGGGGCCACGGTGTTTCTGTATCTCTATTATGTTGGTGCGGCTTCGGAACTTTTAAATATCTTGATATATCTCGAGAACTACGCATCTGATCAAAAAATATCATAGAACATAAAAAGTAGGAAACTTAATTCTCTACAAAAAAGGTCTCTTAACATTTTGCCATAGCTCGCTTCGTTTCCGAGATATTTGCAGATTTATCTCAAGGGAAGGGGCCTGACGGACATATTTCGAATATTTCTTCTTCTTGTTGTTCTTCTTCTGCACAGCTAAGCTGGAAGTGGCATTTGCAGCTCGCACTAGTGCAGAGTTATCTCAAAGAAAGGGGCCACGGTGTTTCTGTATCTCTATTATGTTGGTGCGGTTTCGGAACTTTTAAATATCTTGATATATCTCGAGAACTACGCATCTGATCAAAAAATATCATAGAACATAAAAAGTAGGAAACTTAATTCTCTACAAAAAAGGTCTCTTAACATTTTGCCATAGCTCGCTTCGTTTCCGAGATATTTGCAGATTTATCTCAAGGGAAGGGGCCTGACGGACATATTTCGAGATATTTCTTCTTCTTGTTGTTCTTCTTCTGCACAGCTGAGCTGGAAGTGGCATTTGCAGGTCGCAATAGTGCAGAGTTATCTCAAAGAAAGGGGCCACGGTGTTTCTGTATCTCTATTATGTTGGTGCGGCTTCGGAACTTTTAAATATCTCGATATATCTCGAAAACTACGCTTCTGATCAAAAAATATCATAGAACGTAAATTGTAGGAAACATTATTCTCTACAAAAAAGGTCTCTTAACATTTTGCCATAGCTCGCTTCGTTTCCGAGATATTTGCAGATTCATCTCAAGGGAAGGGGTCTGACGGACATATTTCGAGATATTTCTTCTTCTTGTTGTTCTTCTTCTGCACAGCTAAGCTCGAAGCGGCATTTGCAGCTCGCAATAGTGCAGAGTTATCTCAAAGAAAGAGGCCACGGTGTTTCTGTACCTCTATTATGTTGGTGCAGCTTCGGAACTTTTAAATATCTTGATATATCTCGAGAACTACGCATCTGATCAAAAAATATCATCGAACATAAAAAGTAGGAAACTTAATTCTCTACAAAAAAGGTCTCTTAACATTTTGCCATAGTTCGCTTCGTTTCCGAGATATTTGCAGATTCATCTCAAGGGAAGGGGTCTGACGGACATATTTCGAGATAGCTCTTCTTCTTGTTGTTCTTCTTCTGCACAGCTAAGCTCGAAGTGGCATTTGCAGCTCGCAATAGTGCAGAGTTATCTCAAAGAAAGAGGCCACGGTGTTTCTGTACCTCTATTATGTTGGTGCAGCTTCGGAACTTTTAAATATCTTGATATATCTCGAGAACTACGCATCTGATCAAAAAATATCATCGAACATAAAAAGTAGGAAACTTAATTCTCTACAAAAAAGGTCTCTTAACATTTTGCCATAGCTCGCTTCGTTTCCGAGATATTTGCAGATTTATCTCAAGGGAAGTGGCCTGACGGACATATTTCGAGATATTTCTTCTTCTTGTTGTTCTTCTTCTGCACAGCTAAGCTGGAAGTGGCATTTGCAGCTCGCAATAGTGCAGAGTTATCCCAAAGAAAGGGGCCACGGTGTTTCTGTATCTCTATTATGTTGGTGCGGCTTCGGAACTTTTAAATATCTCGATATATCTCGAAAACTACGCTTCTGATCAAAAAATATCATAGAACATAAATTGTAGGAAACATAATTCTCTACAAAAAACGTCTCTTAACATTTTGCCATAGCTCGCTTCGTTTCCGAGATATTTGCAGATTTATCTCAAGGGAAGTGGCCTGACGGACATATTTCGAGATATTTCTTCTTCTTGTTGTTCTTCTTCTGCACAGCTAAGCTCGAAGCGGCATTTGCAGCTCGCAATAGTGCAGAGTTATCTCAAAGAAAGAGGCCACGGTGTTTCTGTACCTCTATTATGTTGGTGCAGCTTCGGAACTTTTAAATATCTTGATATATCTCGAGAACTACGTATCTGATCAAAAAATATCATCCAACATAAAAAGTAGGAAACTTAATTCTCTACAAAAAAGGTCTCTTAACATTTTGCCATAGTTCGCTTCGTTTCCGAGATATTTGCAGATTCATCTCAAGGGAAGGGGTCTGACGGACATATTTCGAGATAGCTCTTCTTCTTGTTGTTCTTCTTCTGCACAGCTAAGCTCGAAGTGGCATTTGCAGCTCGCAATAGTGCAGAGTTATCTCAAAGAAAGAGGCCACGGTGTTTCTGTACCTCTATTATGTTGGTGCAGCTTCGGAACTTTTAAATATCTTGATATATCTCGAGAACTACGCATCTGATCAAAAAATATCATCGAACATAAAAAGTAGGAAACTTAATTCTCTACAAAAAAGGTCTCTTAACATTTTGCCATAGCTCGCTTCGTTTCCGAGATATTTGCAGATTTATCTCAAGGGAAGTGGCCTGACGGACATATTTCGAGATATTTCTTCTTCTTGTTGTTCTTCTTCTGCACAGCTAAGCTGGAAGTGGCATTTGCAGCTCGCAATAGTGCAGAGTTATCCCAAAGAAAGGGGCCACGGTGTTTCTGTATCTCTATTATGTTGGTGCGGCTTCGGAACTTTTAAATATCTCGATATATCTCGAAAACTACGCTTCTGATCAAAAAATATCATAGAACATAAATTGTAGGAAACATAATTCTCTACAAAAAACGTCTCTTAACATTTTGCCATAGCTCGCTTCGTTTCCGAGATATTTGCAGATTTATCTCAAGGGAAGTGGCCTGACGGACATATTTCGAGATATTTCTTCTTCTTGTTGTTCTTCTTCTGCACAGCTAAGCTCGAAGCGGCATTTGCAGCTCGCAATAGTGCAGAGTTATCTCAAAGAAAGAGGCCACGGTGTTTCTGTACCTCTATTATGTTGGTGCAGCTTCGGAACTTTTAAATATCTTGATATATCTCGAGAACTACGTATCTGATCAAAAAATATCATCCAACATAAAAAGTAGGAAACTTAATTCTCTACAAAAAAGGTCTCTTAACATTTTGCCATAGTTCGCTTCGTTTCCGAGATATTTGCAGATTCATCTCAAGGGAAGGGGTCTGACGGACATATTTCGAGATATTTCTTCTTCTTGTTGTTCTTCTTCTGCACAGCTAAGCTCGAAGTGGCATTTGCAGCTCGCAATAGTGCAGAGTTATCTCAAAGAAAGAGGCCACGGTGTTTCTGTACCTCTATTATGTTGGTGCAGCTTCGGAACTTTTAAATATCTTGATATATCTCGAGAACTACGCATCTGATCAAAAAATATCATCGAACATAAAAAGTAGGAAACTTAATTCTCTACAAAAAAGGTCTCTTAACATTTTGCCATAGCTCGCTTCGTTTCCGAGATATTTGCAGATTTATCTCAAGGGAAGTGGCCTGACGGACATATTTCGAGATATTTCTTCTTCTTGTTGTTCTTCTTCTGCACAGCTAAGCTGGAAGTGGCATTTGCGGCTCGCACTAGTGCAGAGTTATCTCAAAGAAAGGGGCCACGGTGTTTCTGTATCTCTATTATGTTGGTGCGGCTTCGGAACTTTTAAATATCTCGATATATCTCGAAAACTACGCTTCTGATCAAAAAATATCATAGAACATAAATTGTAGGAAACATAATTCTCTACAAAAAAGGTCTCTTAACATTTTGCCATAGCTCGCTTCGTTTCCGAGATATTTGCAGATATATCTCAAGGGAAGGGGCCTGACGGACATATTTCGAGATATTTCTTCTTCTTGTTGTTCTTCTTCTGCACAGCTAAGCTGGAAGTGGCATTTACAGCTCGCAATAGTGCAGAGTTATCTCAAAGAAAGGGGCCACGGTGTTTCTGTATCTCTATTATGTTGGTGCGGCTTCGGAACTTTTAAATATCTTGATATATCTCGAGAACTACGCATCTGATCAAAAAATATCATAGAACATGAAAAGTAGGAAACTTAATTCTCTACAAAAAAGGTCTCTTAACATTTTGCCATAGCTCTCTTCGTTTCCGAGATATTTGCAGATTTATCTCAAGGGAAGGGGCCTGACGGACATATTTCGAGATATTTCTTCTTCTTGTTGTTCTTCTTCTGCACAGCTAAGCTGGAAGTGGCATTTGCAGCTCGCAATAGTGCAGAGTTATCTCAAAGAAAGGAGCCACGGTGTTTCTGTATCTCTATTATGTTGGTGCGGCTTCGGAACTTTTAAATATCTTGATATATCTCGAGAACTACGCGTCTGATCAAAAAATATCATAGAACATAAAAAGTAGGAAACATAATTCTCTACAAAAACGGTCTCTTAACATTTTGCCATAGCTCGCTTCGTTTCCGAGATATTTGCAGATTTATCTCAAGGGAAGGGGCCTGACGGACATATTTCGAGATATTTCTTCTTCTTGTTGTTCTTCTTCTGCACAGCTAAGCTGGAAGTGGCATTTGCAGCTCGCAATAGTGCAGAGTTATCTCAAAGAAAGGGGCCACAGTGTTTCTGTATCTCTATTATGTTGGTGCGGCTTCGGAACTTTTAAATATCTTGATATATCTCGAGAACTACGCATCTGATCAAAAAATATCATAGAACATAAAAAGTAGGAAACCTAATTCTCTACAAAAAAGGTCTCTTAACATTTTGCCATAGCTCGCTTCGTTTCCGAGATATTTGCAGATTTATCTCAAGGGAAGGGGCCTGACGGACATATTTCGAGATATTTCTTCTTCTTGTTGTTCTTCTTCTGCACAGCTAAGCTGGAAGTGGCATTTGCAGCTCGCAATAGTGCATAGTTATCTGAAAGAAAGGGGCCACGGTGTTTCTGTATCTCTATTATGTTGGTGCGGCTTCGGAACTTTTAAATATCTCGATATATCTCGAAAACTACGCTTCTGATCAAAAAATATCATACAACATAAATTGTAGGAAACATAATTCTCTACAAAAAACGTCTCTTAACATTTTGCCATAGCTCGCTTCGTTTCCGAGATATTTGCAGATTCAGCTCAAAGGAACTGGCCTGACGGACATATTTCGAGATATTCCTTCTTCTTGTTGTTCTTCCTCTGCACAGCTAAGCTGGAAGTGGCATTTGCAGCTCGCAATAGTGCAGAGTTATCTCAAAGAAAGGGGCCACGGTGTTTCTGTATCTCTATTATGTTGGTGCGGCTTCGGAACTTTTAAATATCTTGATATATCTCGAGAACTACGCATCTGATCAAAAAATATCATAGAACATAAAAAGTAGGAAACCTAATTCTCTACAAAAAAGGTCTCTTAACATTTTGCCATAGCTCTCTTCGTTTCCGAGATATTTGCAGATTTATCTCAAGGGAAGGTGCCTGACGGACATATTTCGAGATATTTCTTCTTCTTGTTGTTCTTCTTCTGCACAGCTAAGCTGAAAGTGGCATTTGCAGCTCGCAATAGTGCAGAGTTATCTCAAAGAAAGGGGCCACGGTGTTTCTGTATCCCTATTATGTTGGTGCGGCTTCGGAACTTTTAAACATCTTGATATATCTCGAGAACTACGCATCTGATCAGAAAATATCATAGAAGATAAAAAGTAGGAAACTTAATTCTCTACAAAAAAGGTCTCTTAACATTTTGCCATAGCTCGCTTCGTTTCCGAGATATTTGCAGATTTATCTCAAGGGAAGAGGCCTAACGGACATATTTCGAGATATTTCTTCTTCTTGTTGTTCTTCTTCTGCACAGCTAAACTGGAAGTGGCATTTCCAGGTCGCAATAGTGCAGAGTTATCTCAAAGAAAGGAGCCACGGTGTTTCTGTATCTCTATTATGTTGGTGCGGCTTCGGAACTTTTAAATATCTTGATATATCTCGAGAACTACGCGTCTGATCAAAAAATATCATAGAACCTAAAAAGTAGGAAACATAATTCTCTACAAAAAAGGTCTCTTAACATTTTGCCATAGCTCGCTTCGTCTCCGAGATATTTGCAGATATATCTCAAGGGAAGGGGCCTAACGGACATATTTAGAGATATTTCTTCTTCTTGTTGTTCTTCTTCTGCAGAGCTAAGCTGGAAGTGGCATTTACAGCTCGCAATAGTGCAGAGTTATCTCAAAGAAAGGGGCCACGGTGTTTCTGTAGCTCTATTATGTTGGTGCGGCTTCGCAACTTTTAAATATCTTGATATATCTCGAGAACTACGCATCTGATCAAAAAATATCATAGAACATAAAAAGTAGGAAACCTAATTCTCTACAAAAAAGGTCTCTTAACATTTTGCCATAGCTCTCTTCGTTTCCGAGATATTTGCAGATTTATCTCAAGGGAAGGGGCCTGACGGACATATTTCGAGATGTTTCTTCTTCTTGTTGTTCTTCTTCTGCACAGCTAAGCTGAAAGTGGCATTTGCGGCTCGCAATAGTGCAGAGTTATCTCAAAGAAAGGGGCCACGGTGTTTCTGTATCTCTATTATGTTGGTGCGGCTTCGGAACTTTTAAATATCGTGATATATCTCGAGAACTACGCATCTGATCAGAAAATATCATAGAAGATAAAAAGTAGGAAACTTAATTCTCTACAAAAAAGGTCTCTTAACATTTTGCCATAGCTCGCTTCGTTTCCGAGATATTTGCAGATTTATCTCAAGGTAAGGGGCCTGACGGACATATTTCGAGATATTTCTTCTTCTTGTTGTTCTTCTTCTGCACAGCTAAGCTGGAAGTGGGATTTGCAGCTCGCAATAGTGCAGAGTTATCTCAAACAGAGGGGCACGGTGTTTCTGTATCCCTATTATGTTGGTGCGGCTTCGGAACTTTTAAATATCTTGATATATCTCGAGAACTACGCATCTGATCAAAAAATATCATAGAACATAAAACGTAGGAAACTTAATTCTCTACAAAAAAGGTCTCTTAACATTTTGCCATAGCTCGCTTCGTTTCCGAGATATTTGCAGATTTATCTCAAGGGAAGGGGCCTAACGGACATATTTCGAGATATTTCTTCTTCTTGTTGTTCTTCTTCTGCACAGCTAAGCTGGAAGTGGCATTTACAGCTCGCAATAGTGCAGAGTTATCTCAAAGGAAGGGGCCACGGTGTTTCTGTATCTCTATTATGTTGGTGCGGCTTCGGAACTTTTAAATATCTTGATATATCTCGAGAACTACGCATCTGATCAAAAAATATCATAGAAGAGAAAAAGTAGGAAACATAATTCTCTACAAAAAAGGTCTCTTAACATTTTGCGATAGCTCGCTTCGTTTCCGAGATATTTGCAGATTTATCTCAAGGGAAGGGGCCTGACGGACATATTTCGAGATATTTCTTCTTCTTGTTGTTCCTCTTCTGCACAGCTAAGCTGGAAGTGGGATTTGCAGCTCGCAATTGTGCAGAGTTATCTCAAAGAGAGGGGCCACGATGTTTCTGTATCTCTATTATGTTGGTGCGGCTTCGGAACTTTTAAATATCTTGATATATCTCGAGAACTACGCATCTGATCAGAAAATATCATAGAGGATAAAAAGTAGGAAACTTAATTCTCTACAAAAAAGGTCTCTTAACATTTTGCCATAGCTCGCTTCGTTTCCGAGATATTTGCAGATCTATCTCAAGGTAAGGGGCCTGACGGACATATTTCGAGATATTTCTTCTTCTTGTTGTTCTTCTTCTGCACAGCTAAGCTGGAAGTGGCATTTCCAGCTCGCAATAGTGCAGAGTTATCTCGAAGAGAGGGGCCACGGTGTTTCTGTATCTCTATTATGTTGGTGCGGCTTCGGAACTTTTAAATATCTTGATATATCTCGAGAACTACGCATCTGATCAAAAAATATCATAGAACATAAATTGTAGGAAACATAATTGTCTACAAAAAAGGTCTCTTAACATTTTGCCATAGCTCGCTTCGTTTCCGAGATATTTGCAGATTTATCTCATGGTAAGGGGCCTGACGGACATATTTCGAGATATTTCTTATTCTTGTTGTTCTTCTTCTGCACAGCTAAGCTGAAAGTGGCATTTGCAGCTCGCAATAGTGCAGAGTTATCTCAAAGAGAGGGGCACGGTGTTTCTGTATCCCTATTATGTTGGTGCGGCTTCGGAACTTTTAAATATCTTGATATATCTCGAGAACTACGCATCTGATCAAAAAATATCATAGAACATAAAACGTAGGAAACTTAATTCTCTACAAAAAAGGTCTCTTAACATTTTGCCATAGCTCGCTTGGTTTCCGAGATATTTGCAGATTTATCTCAAGGGAAGGGGCCTAACGGACATATTTCGAGATATTTCTTCTTCTTGTTGTTCTTCTTCTGCACAGCTAAACTGGAAGTGGCATTTCCAGGTCGCAATAGTGCAGAGTTATCTCAAAGAAAGGAGCCACGGTGTTTCTGTATCTCTATTATGTTGGTGCGGCTTCGGAACTTTTAAATATCTTGATATATCTCGAGAACTACGCATCTGATCAAAAAATATCATAGAACATGAAAAGTAGGCAACTTAATTCTCTACAAAAAAGGTCTCTTAACATTTTGCCATAGCTCGCTTCGTTTCCGAGATATTTGCAGATTTATCTCAAGGGAAGGGGCCTGACGGACATATTTCGAGATATTTCTTCTTCTTGTTGTTCTTCTTCTGCACAGCTAAGCTGGAAGTGGCATTTGCAGCTCGCAATAGTGCAGAGTTATCTCAAAGAGAGGGGCACGGTGTTTCTGTATCCCTATTATGTTGGTGCGGCTTCGGAACTTTTAAACATCTTGATATATCTCGAGAACTACGCATCTGATCAGAAAATATCATAGAAGATAAAAAGTAGGAAACTTAATTCTCTACAAAAAAGGTCTCTTAACATTTTGCCATAGCTCGCTTCGTTTCCGAGATATTGGCAGATTTATCTCAAGGGAAGGGGCCTAACGGACATATTTCGAGATATTTCTTCTTCTTGTTGTTCTTCTTCTGCACAGCTAAACTGGAAGTGGCATTTCCAGGTCGCAATAGTGCAGAGTTATCTCAAAGAAAGGAGCCACGGTGTTTCTGTATCTCTATTATGTTGGTGCGGCTTCGGAACTTTTAAATATCTTGATATATCTCGAGAACTACGCGTCTGATCAAAAAATATCATAGAACCTAAAAAGTAGGAAACATAATTCTCTACAAAAAAGGTCTCTTAACATTTTGCCATAGCTCGCTTCGTCTCCGAGATATTTGCAGATATATCTCAAGGGAAGGGGCCTAACGGACATATTTAGAGATATTTCTTCTTCTTGTTGTTCTTCTTCTGCAGAGCTAAGCTGGAAGTGGCATTTACAGCTCGCAATAGTGCAGAGTTATCTCAAAGAAAGGGGCCACGGTGTTTCTGTAGCTCTATTATGTTGGTGCGGCTTCGCAACTTTTAAATATCTTGATATATCTCGAGAACTACGCATCTGATCAAAAAATATCATAGAACATAAAAAGTAGGAAACCTAATTCTCTACAAAAAAGGTCTCTTAACATTTTGCCATAGCTCTCTTCGTTTCCGAGATATTTGCAGATTTATCTCAAGGGAAGGGGCCTGACGGACATATTTCGAGATGTTTCTTCTTCTTGTTGTTCTTCTTCTGCACAGCTAAGCTGAAAGTGGCATTTGCAGCTCGCAATAGTGCAGAGTTATCTCAAAGAAAGGGGCCACGGTGTTTCTGTATCTCTATTATGTTGGTGCGGCTTCGGAACTTTTAAATATCGTGATATATCTCGAGAACTACGCATCTGATCAGAAAATATCATAGAAGATAAAAAGTAGGAAACTTAATTCTCTACAAAAAAGGTCTCTTAACATTTTGCCATAGCTCGCTTCGTTTCCGAGATATTTGCAGATTTATCTCAAGGTAAGGGGCCTGACGGACATATTTCGAGATATTTCTTCTTCTTGTTGTTCTTCTTCTGCACAGCTAAGCTGGAAGTGGGATTTGCAGCTCGCAATAGTGCAGAGTTATCTCAAACAGAGGGGCACGGTGTTTCTGTATCCCTATTATGTTGGTGCGGCTTCGGAACTTTTAAATATCTTGATATATCTCGAGAACTACGCATCTGATCAAAAAATATCATAGAACATAAAACGTAGGAAACTTAATTCTCTACAAAAAAGGTCTCTTAACATTTTGCCATAGCTCGCTTCGTTTCCGAGATATTTGCAGATTTATCTCAAGGGAAGGGGCCTAACGGACATATTTCGAGATATTTCTTCTTCTTGTTGTTCTTCTTCTGCACAGCTAAGCTGGAAGTGGCATTTACAGCTCGCAATAGTGCAGAGTTATCTCAAAGGAAGGGGCCACGGTGTTTCTGTATCTCTATTATGTTGGTGCGGCTTCGGAACTTTTAAATATCTTGATATATCTCGAGAACTACGCATCTGATCAAAAAATATCATAGAAGAGAAAAAGTAGGAAACATAATTCTCTACAAAAAAGGTCTCTTAACATTTTGCGATAGCTCGCTTCGTTTCCGAGATATTTGCAGATTTATCTCAAGGGAAGGGGCCTGACGGACATATTTCGAGATATTTCTTCTTCTTGTTGTTCCTCTTCTGCACAGCTAAGCTGGAAGTGGCATTTGCAGCTCGCAATTGTGCAGAGTTATCTCAAAGAGAGGGGCCACGATGTTTCTGTATCTCTATTATGTTGGTGCGGCTTCGGAACTTTTAAATATCTTGATATATCTCGAGAACTACGCATCTGATCAGAAAATATCATAGAGGATAAAAAGTAGGAAACTTAATTCTCTACAAAAAAGGTCTCTTAACATTTTGCCATAGCTCGCTTCGTTTCCGAGATATTTGCAGATCTATCTCAAGGTAAGGGGCCTGACGGACATATTTCGAGATATTTCTTCTTCTTGTTGTTCTTCTTCTGCACAGCTAAGCTGGAAGTGGCATTTCCAGCTCGCAATAGTGCAGAGTTATCTCGAAGAGAGGGGCCACGGTGTTTCTGTATCTCTATTATGTTGGTGCGGCTTCGGAACTTTTAAATATCTTGATATATCTCGAGAACTACGCATCTGATCAAAAAATATCATAGAACATAAATTGTAGGAAACATAATTGTCTACAAAAAAGGTCTCTTAACATTTTGCCATAGCTCGCTTCGTTTCCGAGATATTTGCAGATTTATCTCATGGTAAGGGGCCTGACGGACATATTTCGAGATATTTCTTATTCTTGTTGTTCTTCTTCTGCACAGCTAAGCTGAAAGTGGCATTTGCAGCTCGCAATAGTGCAGAGTTATCTCAAAGAGAGGGGCACGGTGTTTCTGTATCCCTATTATGTTGGTGCGGCTTCGGAACTTTTAAATATCTTGATATATCTCGAGAACTACGCATCTGATCAAAAAATATCATAGAACATAAAACGTAGGAAACTTAATTCTCTACAAAAAAGGTCTCTTAACATTTTGCCATAGCTCGCTTGGTTTCCGAGATATTTGCAGATTTATCTCAAGGGAAGGGGCCTAACGGACATATTTCGAGATATTTCTTCTTCTTGTTGTTCTTCTTCTGCACAGCTAAACTGGAAGTGGCATTTCCAGGTCGCAATAGTGCAGAGTTATCTCAAAGAAAGGAGCCACGGTGTTTCTGTATCTCTATTATGTTGGTGCGGCTTCGGAACTTTTAAATATCTTGATATATCTCGAGAACTACGCATCTGATCAAAAAATATCATAGAACATGAAAAGTAGGCAACTTAATTCTCTACAAAAAAGGTCTCTTAACATTTTGCCATAGCTCGCTTCGTTTCCGAGATATTTGCAGATTTATCTCAAGGGAAGGGGCCTGACGGACATATTTCGAGATATTTCTTCTTCTTGTTGTTCTTCTTCTGCACAGCTAAGCTGGAAGTGGCATTTGCAGCTCGCAATAGTGCAGAGTTATCTCAAAGAAAGGGGCCACGGTGTTTCTGTATCTCTATTATGTTGGTGCGGCTTCGGAACTTTTAAATATCTTGATATATCTCGAGAACTACGCGTCTGATCAAAAAATATCATAGAACATAAAAAGTAGGAAACATAATTGTCTACAAAAAAGGTCTCTTAACATTTTGCCATAGCTCGCTTCGTTTCCGAGATACTTGCCGATTGATCTCAAGGGAAGGGGCCTGACGGACATATTTCGAGATATTTCTTCTTCTTGTTGTTCTTCTTCTGCACAGCTAAGCTGGAAGTGGCATTTGCAGCTCGCAATTGTGCAGAGTTATCTCAAAGAGAGGGGCCACGGAGTTTCTGTATCTCTATTATGTTGGTGCGGCTTCGGAACTTTTAAATATCTTGATATATCTCGAGAACTACGAATCTGATCAGAAAATATCATAGAAGATAAAAAGTAGGAAACTTAATTCTCTACAAAAAAGGTCTCTTAACATTTTCCCATAGCTGGCATCGTTTCCGAGATATTTGCAGATATATCTCAAGGGAAGGGGCCTGACGGACATATTCCGAGATATTTCTTCTTCTTGTTGTTCCTCTTCTGCACAGCTAAGCTGGAAGTGGCATTTGCAGCTCGCAATAGTGCAGAGTTATCTCAAAGAAAGAGGCCACGGTGTTTCTGCACCTCTATTATGTTGGTGCAGCTTCGGAACTTTTAAATATCTTGATATATCTCGAGAACTACGCATCTGATCAAAAAATATCATAGAACATAAAAAGTAGGAAACTTAATTCTCTACAAAAAAGGTCTCTTAACGTTTTGCAATAGCTCGCTTTGTTTCCGAGATACTTGCCGATTTATCTCAAGGGAAGGGGCCTGACGGACATATTTCGAGATATTTCTTCTTCTTGTTGTTCTTCTTCTGCACAGCTAAGCTGGAAGTGGCATTTGCAGCTCGCAATTGTGCAGAGTTATCTCAAAGAGTGGGGCCACGGTGTTTCTGTATCTCTATTATGTTGGTGCGGCTTCGGAACTTTCAAATATCTTGATATATCTCGAGAACTACGAATCTGGTCAGAAAATATCATAGAAGATAAAAAGTAGGAAACTTAATTCTCTACAAAAAAGGTCTCTTAACATTTTGCCATAGCTCGCTTCGTTTCCGAGATATTTGCAGATTTATCTCAAGGTAAGGGGCCTGACGGACATATTTCGAGATATTTCTTCTTCTTGTTGTTCTTCTTCTGCACAGCTAAACTGGAAGTGGCATTTCCAGGTCGCAATAGTGCAGAGTTATCTCAAAGAAAGGAGCCACGGTGTTTCTGTATCTCTATTATGTTGGTGCGGCTTCGGAACTTTTAAATATCTTGATATATCTCGAGAGCTACGCATCTGATCAAAAAATATCATAGAACATAAAACGTAGGAAACTTAATTCTCTACAAAAAAGGTCTCTTAACATTTTGCCATAGCTCGCTTCGTTTCCGAGATATTTGCAGATGTATCTCAAGGGAAGGGGCCTAACGGACATATTTCGAGATATTTCTTCTTCTTGTTGTTCTTCTTCTGCACAGCTAAACTGGAAGTGGCATTTCCAGGTCGCAATAGTGCAGAGTTATCTCAAAGAAAGGAGCCACGGTGTTTCTGTATCTCTATTATGTTGGTGCGGCTTCGGAACTTTTAAATATCTTGATATATCTCGAGAACTACGCGTCTGATCAAAAAATATCATACAAGATAAAAAGTAGGAAACTTAATTCTCTACAAAAAAGGTCTCTTAACATTTTGCCATAGCTCGCTTCGTTTCCGAGATATTTGCAGATTTATCTCAAGGTAAGGGGCCTGACGGACATATTTCGAGATATTTCTTCTTCTTGTTGTTCTTCTTCTGCACAGCTAAGCTGGAAGTGGCATTTGCAGCTCGCAATAGTGCATAGCTATCTGAAAGAAAGGGGCCACGGTGTTTCTGTATCTCTATTATGTTGGTGCGGCTTCGGAACTTTTAAATATCTTGATATATCTCGAGAACTACGCATCTGATCAAAAAATATCATAGAACATAAAAAGTAGGAAACTTAATTCGCTACAAAAAAGGTCTCTTAACATTTTGCCATAGCTCGCTTCGTTTCCGAGATATTTGCAGATTTATCTCAAGGGAAGGGGCCTAACGGACATATTTCGTGATATTTCTTCTTCTTGTTGTTCTTCTTCTGCACAGCTAAGCTGGAAGTGGCATTTGCAGCTCGCAATAGTGCAGAGTTATCTCAAAGAAAGGGGCCACGGTGTTTCTGTATCTCTATTATGTTGGTGCGGCTTCGGAACTTTTAAATATCTCGATATATCTCGAAAACTACGCTTCTGATCAAAAAATATCATAGAACATAAATTGTAGGAAACATAATTCTCTACAAAAAACGTCTGTTATCATTTTGCCATAGCTCTCTTCGTTTCCGAGATATTTGCAGATTTATCTCAAGGGAAGGGGCCTGACGGACATATTTCGAGATATTTCTTCTTCTTGTTGTTCTTCTTCTGCACAGCTAAGCTGGAAGTGGCATTTGCAGCTCGCAATAGTGCAGAGTTATCTCAAAGAAAGGGGCCACGGTGTTTCTGTATCTCTATTATGTTGGTGCGGCTTCGGAACTTTTAAATATCCTGATATATCTCGAGAACTACGCATCTGATCAAAAAATATCATAGAACATAAAAAGTAGGAAACTCAATTCTCTACAAAAAAGGTCTCTTAACATTTTGCAATAGCTCGCTTCGTTTCCGAGATATTTGCAGATTTATCTCAACGGAAGGGGCCTGACGGACATATTTCGAGATATTTCTTCTTCTTGTTGTTCTTCTTCTGCACAGCTAAGCTGGAAGTGGCATTTGCGGCTCGCACTAGTGCAGAGTTATCTCAAAGAAAGGGGCCACGGTGTTTCTGTATCTTTATTATGTTGGTGCGGCTTCGGAACTTTTAAATATCTTGATATATCACGAGAACTACGCATCTGATCAAAAAATACCATAGAACATAAAAAGTAGGAAACTTTATTCTCTACAAATAAGGTCTCTTAACATTTTGCCATAGCTCGCTTCGTTTCCGAGATATTTGCAGATTTATCTCAAGGGAAGGGGCCTGACGGACATATTTCGAGATATTTCTTCTTCTTGTTGTTCTTCTTCTGCACAGCTAAGCTGGAAGTGGCATTTGCAGCTCGCAATAGTGCAGAGTTATCTCAAAGAAAGGGGCCACGGTGTTTCTGTATCTCTATTATGTTGGTGCGGCTTCGGAACTTTTAAATATCTTGATATATCGCGAGAACTACGCGTCTGATCAAAAAATATCATAGAACATAAAAAGTAGGAAACATAATTCTCTACAAAAAAGGTCTCTTAACATTTTGCCATAGCTCGCTTCGTTTCCGAGATATTTGCAGATTTATCTCAAGGGAAGGGGCCTGACGGACATATTTCGAGATATTTCTTCTTCTTGTTGTTCTTCTTCTGCACAGCTAAGCTGGAAGTGGCATTTGCAGCTCGCAATAGTGCAGAGTTATCTCAAAGAAAGGGGCCACGGTGTTTCTGTATCTCTATTATGTTGGTGCGGCTTCGGAACTTTTAAATATCTTGATATATCTCGAGAACTACGCGTCTGATCAAAAAATATCATAGAGCATAAAAAGTAGGAAACTCAATTCTCTACAAAAAAGTTCTCTTAACATTTTGCAATAGCTCGCTTCGTTTCCGAGATATTTGCAGATTTATCTCAAGGGAAGGGGCCTGACGGACATATTTCGAGATATTTCTTCTTCTTGTTGTTCTTCTTCTGCACAGCTAAGCTGGAAGTGGCATTTGCGGCTCGCACTAGTGCAGAGTTATCTCAAAGAAAGGGGCCACGGTGTTTCTGTATCTCTATTATGTTGGTGCGGCTTCGGAACTTTTAAATATCTCGATATATCTCGAAAACTACGCGTCTGATCGAAAAATATCATACAACATAAAAAGTAGGAAACTTAATTCTCTACAAAAAAGTCTGTTAACATTTTGCCATAGCTCGCTTCGTTTCCGAGATATTTGCAGATTCATCTCAAGGGAATGGGCCTAACGGACATATTTCGAGATATTTCTTCTTCTTGTTGTTCTTCTTCTGCACAGCTAAACTGGAAGTGGCATTTCCAGCTCGCAATAGTGCAGAGTTATCTCAAAGAGAGGGGCCACGGTGTTTCTGTATCTCTATTATGTTGGTGCGGCTTCTTAACTTTTAAATATCCTGATATATCTCGAGAACTACGCATCTGATCAAAAAATATCATAGAACATAAAAAGTAGGAAACTCAATTCTCTACAAAAAAGGTCTCTTAACATTTTGCAATAGCTCGCTTCGTTTCCGAGATATTTGCAGATTTATCTCAAGGGAAGGGGCCTGACGGACATATTTCGAGATATTTCTTCTTCTTGTTGTTCTTCTTCTGCACAGCTAAGCTGGAAGTGGCATTTGCGGCTCGCACTAGTGCAGAGTTATCTCAAAGAAAGGGGCCACGGTGTTTCTGTATCTCTATTATGTTGGTGCGGCTTCGGAACTTTTAAATATCTCGATATATCTCGAAAACTACGCTTCTGATCAAAAAATATCATAGAACATAAATTGTAGGAAACATAATTCTCTACAAAAAACGTCTCTTAACATTTTGCCATAGCTCGCTTCGTTTCCGAGATATTCGCAGATTCAGCTCAAAGGAACTGGCCTGACGGACATATTTCGAGATATTTCTTCTTCTTGTTGTTCTTCCTCTGCACAGCTAAGCTGGAAGTGGCATTTGCAGCTCGCAATAGTGCAGAGTTATCTCAAAGAAAGGGGCCACGGTGTTTCTGTATCTCTATTATGTTGGTGCGGCTTCGGAACTTTTAAATATCTTGATATATCTCGAGAACTACGCATCTGATCAAAAAATATCATAGAACATAAAAAGTAGGCAACTTAATTCTCTACAAAAAAGGTCTCTTATCATTTTGCCATAGCTCTCTTCGTTTCTGAGATATTTGCAGATTTATCTCAAGGTAAGGGGCCTGACGGACATATTTCGAGATATTTCTTCTTCTTGTTGTTCTTCTTCTGCACAGCTAAACTGGAAGTGGCATTTCCAGGTCGCAATAGTGCAGAGTTATCTCAAAGAAAGGAGCCACGGTGTTTCTGTATCTCTATTATGTTGGTGCGGCTTCGGAACTTTTAAATATCTTGATATATCTCGAGAGCTACGCATCTGATCAAAAAATATCATAGAACATAAAACGTAGGAAACTTAATTCTCTACAAAAAAGGTCTCTTAACATTTTGCCATAGCTCGCTTCGTTTCCGAGATATTTGCAGATGTATCTCAAGGGAAGGGGCCTAACGGACATATTTCGAGATATTTCTTCTTCTTGTTGTTCTTCTTCTGCACAGCTAAACTGGAAGTGGCATTTCCAGGTCGCAATAGTGCAGAGTTATCTCAAAGAAAGGAGCCACGGTGTTTCTGTATCTCTATTATGTTGGTGCGGCTTCGGAACTTTTAAATATCTTGATATATCTCGAGAACTACGCGTCTGATCAAAAAATATCATACAAGATAAAAAGTAGGAAACTTAATTCTCTACAAAAAAGGTCTCTTAACATTTTGCCATAGCTCGCTTCGTTTCCGAGATATTTGCAGATTTATCTCAAGGTAAGGGGCCTGACGGACATATTTCGAGATATTTCTTCTTCTTGTTGTTCTTCTTCTGCACAGCTAAGCTGGAAGTGGCATTTGCAGCTCGCAATAGTGCATAGCTATCTGAAAGAAAGGGGCCACGGTGTTTCTGTATCTCTATTATGTTGGTGCGGCTTCGGAACTTTTAAATATCTTGATATATCTCGAGAACTACGCATCTGATCAAAAAATATCATAGAACATAAAAAGTAGGAAACTTAATTCGCTACAAAAAAGGTCTCTTAACATTTTGCCATAGCTCGCTTCGTTTCCGAGATATTTGCAGATTTATCTCAAGGGAAGGGGCCTAACGGACATATTTCGTGATATTTCTTCTTCTTGTTGTTCTTCTTCTGCACAGCTAAGCTGGAAGTGGCATTTGCAGCTCGCAATAGTGCAGAGTTATCTCAAAGAAAGGGGCCACGGTGTTTCTGTATCTCTATTATGTTGGTGCGGCTTCGGAACTTTTAAATATCTCGATATATCTCGAAAACTACGCTTCTGATCAAAAAATATCATAGAACATAAATTGTAGGAAACATAATTCTCTACAAAAAACGTCTGTTATCATTTTGCCATAGCTCTCTTCGTTTCCGAGATATTTGCAGATTTATCTCAAGGGAAGGGGCCTGACGGACATATTTCGAGATATTTCTTCTTCTTGTTGTTCTTCTTCTGCACAGCTAAGCTGGAAGTGGCATTTGCAGCTCGCAATAGTGCAGAGTTATCTCAAAGAAAGGGGCCACGGTGTTTCTGTATCTCTATTATGTTGGTGCGGCTTCGGAACTTTTAAATATCCTGATATATCTCGAGAACTACGCATCTGATCAAAAAATATCATAGAACATAAAAAGTAGGAAACTCAATTCTCTACAAAAAAGGTCTCTTAACATTTTGCAATAGCTCGCTTCGTTTCCGAGATATTTGCAGATTTATCTCAACGGAAGGGGCCTGACGGACATATTTCGAGATATTTCTTCTTCTTGTTGTTCTTCTTCTGCACAGCTAAGCTGGAAGTGGCATTTGCGGCTCGCACTAGTGCAGAGTTATCTCAAAGAAAGGGGCCACGGTGTTTCTGTATCTTTATTATGTTGGTGCGGCTTCGGAACTTTTAAATATCTTGATATATCACGAGAACTACGCATCTGATCAAAAAATACCATAGAACATAAAAAGTAGGAAACTTTATTCTCTACAAATAAGGTCTCTTAACATTTTGCCATAGCTCGCTTCGTTTCCGAGATATTTGCAGATTTATCTCAAGGGAAGGGGCCTGACGGACATATTTCGAGATATTTCTTCTTCTTGTTGTTCTTCTTCTGCACAGCTAAGCTGGAAGTGGCATTTGCAGCTCGCAATAGTGCAGAGTTATCTCAAAGAAAGGGGCCACGGTGTTTCTGTATCTCTATTATGTTGGTGCGGCTTCGGAACTTTTAAATATCTTGATATATCTCGAGAACTACGCGTCTGATCAAAAAATATCATAGAACATAAAAAGTAGGAAACATAATTCTCTACAAAAAAGGTCTCTTAACATTTTGCCATAGCTCGCTTCGTTTCCGAGATATTTGCAGATTTATCTCAAGGGAAGGGGCCTGACGGACATATTTCGAGATATTTCTTCTTCTTGTTGTTCTTCTTCTGCACAGCTAAGCTGGAAGTGGCATTTGCAGCTCGCAATAGTGCAGAGTTATCTCAAAGAAAGGGGCCACGGTGTTTCTGTATCTCTATTATGTTGGTGCGGCTTCGGAACTTTTAAATATCTTGATATATCTCGAGAACTACGCGTCTGATCAAAAAATATCATAGAGCATAAAAAGTAGGAAACTCAATTCTCTACAAAAAAGTTCTCTTAACATTTTGCAATAGCTCGCTTCGTTTCCGAGATATTTGCAGATTTATCTCAAGGGAAGGGGCCTGACGGACATATTTCGAGATATTTCTTCTTCTTGTTGTTCTTCTTCTGCACAGCTAAGCTGGAAGTGGCATTTGCGGCTCGCACTAGTGCAGAGTTATCTCAAAGAAAGGGGCCACGGTGTTTCTGTATCTCTATTATGTTGGTGCGGCTTCGGAACTTTTAAATATCTCGATATATCTCGAAAACTACGCGTCTGATCGAAAAATATCATACAACATAAAAAGTAGGAAACTTAATTCTCTACAAAAAAGTCTGTTAACATTTTGCCATAGCTCGCTTCGTTTCCGAGATATTTGCAGATTCATCTCAAGGGAATGGGCCTAACGGACATATTTCGAGATATTTCTTCTTCTTGTTGTTCTTCTTCTGCACAGCTAAACTGGAAGTGGCATTTCCAGCTCGCAATAGTGCAGAGTTATCTCAAAGAGAGGGGCCACGGTGTTTCTGTATCTCTATTATGTTGGTGCGGCTTCTTAACTTTTAAATATCCTGATATATCTCGAGAACTACGCATCTGATCAAAAAATATCATAGAACATAAAAAGTAGGAAACTCAATTCTCTACAAAAAAGGTCTCTTAACATTTTGCAATAGCTCGCTTCGTTTCCGAGATATTTGCAGATTTATCTCAAGGGAAGGGGCCTGACGGACATATTTCGAGATATTTCTTCTTCTTGTTGTTCTTCTTCTGCACAGCTAAGCTGGAAGTGGCATTTGCGGCTCGCACTAGTGCAGAGTTATCTCAAAGAAAGGGGCCACGGTGTTTCTGTATCTCTATTATGTTGGTGCGGCTTCGGAACTTTTAAATATCTCGATATATCTCGAAAACTACGCTTCTGATCAAAAAATATCATAGAACATAAATTGTAGGAAACATAATTCTCTACAAAAAACGTCTCTTAACATTTTGCCATAGCTCGCTTCGTTTCCGAGATATTCGCAGATTCAGCTCAAAGGAACTGGCCTGACGGACATATTTCGAGATATTTCTTCTTCTTGTTGTTCTTCCTCTGCACAGCTAAGCTGGAAGTGGCATTTGCAGCTCGCAATAGTGCAGAGTTATCTCAAAGAAAGGGGCCACGGTGTTTCTGTATCTCTATTATGTTGGTGCGGCTTCGGAACTTTTAAATATCTTGATATATCTCGAGAACTACGCATCTGATCAAAAAATATCATAGAACATAAAAAGTAGGCAACTTAATTCTCTACAAAAAAGGTCTCTTATCATTTTGCCATAGCTCTCTTCGTTTCCGAGATATTTGCAGATTTATCTCAAGGGAAGGGGCCTGACGGACATATTTCGAGATATTTCTTCTTCTTGTTGTTCTTCTTCTGCACAGCTAAGCTGGAAGTGGCATTTGCAGGTCGCAATAGTGCAGAGTTATCTCAAAGAAAGGAGCCACGGTGTTTCTGTATCTCTATTATGTTGGTGCGGCTTCGGAACTTTTAAATATCTTGATATATCTCGAGAGCTACGCATCTGATCAAAAAATATCATAGAACATAAAACGTAGGAAGCTTAATTCTCTACAAAAAAGGTCTCTTAACATTTTGCCATAGCTCGCTTCGTTTCCGAGATATTTGCAGATGTATCTCAAGGGAAGGGGCCTAACGGACATATTTCGAGATATTTCTTCTTCTTGTTGTTCTTCTTCTGCACAGCTAAACTGGAAGTGGCATTTCCAGGTCGCAATAGTGCAGAGTTATCTCAAAGAAAGGAGCCACGGTGTTTCTGTATCTCTATTATGTTGGTGCGGCTTCGGAACTTTTAAATATCTTGATATATCTCGAGAACTACGCGTCTGATCAAAAAATATCATACAAGATAAAAAGTAGGAAACTTAATTCTCTACAAAAAAGGTCTCTTAACATTTTGCCATAGCTCGCTTCGTTTCCGAGATATTTGCAGATTTATCTCAAGGTAAGGGGCCTGACGGACATATTTCGAGATATTTCTTCTTCTTGTTGTTCTTCTTCTGCACAGCTAAGCTGGAAGTGGCATTTGCAGCTCGCAATAGTGCATAGCTATCTGAAAGAAAGGGGCCACGGTGTTTCTGTATCTCTATTATGTTGGTGCGGCTTCGGAACTTTTAAATATCTTGATATATCTCGAGAACTACGCATCTGATCAAAAAATATCATAGAACATAAAAAGTAGGAAACTTAATTCGCTACAAAAAAGGTCTCTTAACATTTTGCCATAGCTCGCTTCGTTTCCGAGATATTTGCAGATTTATCTCAAGGGAAGGGGCCTAACGGACATATTTCGTGATATTTCTTCTTCTTGTTGTTCTTCTTCTGCACAGCTAAGCTGGAAGTGGCATTTGCAGCTCGCAATAGTGCAGAGTTATCTCAAAGAAAGGGGCCACGGTGTTTCTGTATCTCTATTATGTTGGTGCGGCTTCTTAACTTTTAAATATCCTGATATATCTCGAGAACTACGCATCTGATCAAAAAATATCATAGAACATAAAAAGTAGGAAACTCAATTCTCTACAAAAAAGGTCTCTTAACATTTTGCAATAGCTCGCTTCGTTTCCGAGATATTTGCAGATTTATCTCAAGGGAAGGGGCCTGACGGACATATTTCGAGATATTTCTTCTTCTTGTTGTTCTTCTTCTGCACAGCTAAGCTGGAAGTGGCATTTGCGGCTCGCACTAGTGCAGAGTTATCTCAAAGAAAGGGGCCACGGTGTTTCTGTATCTCTATTATGTTGGTGCGGCTTCGGAACTTTTAAATATCTCGATATATCTCGAAAACTACGCTTCTGATCAAAAAATATCATAGAACATAAATTGTAGGAAACATAATTCTCTACAAAAAACGTCTGTTATCATTTTGCCATAGCTCTCTTCGTTTCCGAGATATTTGCAGATTTATCTCAAGGGAAGGGGCCTGACGGACATATTTCGAGATATTTCTTCTTCTTGTTGTTCTTCTTCTGCACAGCTAAGCTGGAAGTGGCATTTGCAGCTCGCAATAGTGCAGAGTTATCTCAAAGAAAGGGGCCACGGTGTTTCTGTATCTCTATTATGTTGGTGCGGCTTCGGAACTTTTAAATATCCTGATATATCTCGAGAACTACGCATCTGATCAAAAAATATCATAGAACATAAATAGTAGGAAACTCAATTCTCTACAAAAAAGGTCTCTTAACATTTTGCAATAGCTCGCTTCGTTTCCGAGATATTTGCAGATTTATCTCAACGGAAGGGGCCTGACGGACATATTTCGAGATATTTCTTCTTCTTGTTGTTCTTCTTCTGCACAGCTAAGCTGGAAGTGGCATTTGCGGCTCGCACTAGTGCAGAGTTATCTCAAAGAAAGGGGCCACGGTGTTTCTGTATCTTTATTATGTTGGTGCGGCTTCGGAACTTTTAAATATCTTGATATATCACGAGAACTACGCATCTGATCAAAAAATACCATAGAACATAAAAAGTAGGAAACTTTATTCTCTACAAATAAGGTCTCTTAACATTTTGCCATAGCTCGCTTCGTTTCCGAGATATTTGCAGATTTATCTCAAGGGAAGGGGCCTGACGGACATATTTCGAGATATTTCTTCTTCTTGTTGTTCTTCTTCTGCACAGCTAAGCTGGAAGTGGCATTTGCAGCTCGCAATAGTGCAGAGTTATCTCAAAGAAAGGGGCCACGGTGTTTCTGTATCTCTATTATGTTGGTGCGGCTTCGGAACTTTTAAATATCTTGATATATCTCGAGAACTACGCGTCTGATCAAAAAATATCATAGAACATAAAAAGTAGGAAACATAATTCTCTACAAAAAAGGTCTCTTAACATTTTGCCATAGCTCGCTTCGTTTCCGAGATATTTGCAGATTTATCTCAAGGGAAGGGGCCTGACGGACATATTTCGAGATATTTCTTCTTCTTGTTGTTCTTCTTCTGCACAGCTAAGCTGGAAGTGGCATTTGCAGCTCGCAATAGTGCAGAGTTATCTCAAAGAAAGGGGCCACGGTGTTTCTGTATCTCTATTATGTTGGTGCGGCTTCGGAACTTTTAAATATCTTGATATATCTCGAGAACTACGCGTCTGATCAAAAAATATCATAGAGCATAAAAAGTAGGAAACTCAATTCTCTACAAAAAAGTTCTCTTAACATTTTGCAATAGCTCGCTTCGTTTCCGAGATATTTGCAGATTTATCTCAAGGGAAGGGGCCTGACGGACATATTTCGAGATATTTCTTCTTCTTGTTGTTCTTCTTCTGCACAGCTAAGCTGGAAGTGGCATTTGCGGCTCGCACTAGTGCAGAGTTATCTCAAAGAAAGGGGCCACGGTGTTTCTGTATCTCTATTATGTTGGTGCGGCTTCGGAACTTTTAAATATCTTGATATATCTCGAGAACTACGCATCTGATCAAAAAATATCATAGAACATAAAAAGTAGGCAACTTAATTCTCTACAAAAAAGGTCTCTTATCATTTTGCCATAGCTCTCTTCGTTTCCGAGATATTTGCAGATTTATCTCAAGGGAAGGGGCCTGACGGACATATTTCGAGATATTTCTTCTTCTTGTTGTTCTTCTTCTGCACAGCTAAGCTGGAAGTGGCATTTGCAGCTCGCAATAGTGCAGAGTTATCTCAAAGAAAGGGGCCACGGTGTTTCTGTATCTCTATTATGTTGGTGCGGCTTCGGAACTTTTAAATATCTTGATATATCTCGAGAACTACGCATCTGATCAGAAAATATCATACAAGATAAAAAGTAGGAAACTTAATTCTCTACAAAAAAGGTTTCTTAACATTTTCCCATAGCTGGCATCGTTTCCGAGATATTTGCAGATTTATCTCAAGGGAAGGGGCCTGACGGACATATTCCGAGATATTTCTTCTTCTTGTTGTTCCTCTTCTGCACAGCTAAGCTGGAAGTGGCATTTGCAGCTCGCAATAGTGCAGAGTTATCTCAAAGAAAGAGGCCACGGTGTTTCTGCACCTCTATTATGTTGGTGCAGCTTCGGAACTTTTAAATATCTTGATATATCTCGAGAACTACGCATCTGATCAAAAAATATCATAGAACATAAAAAGTAGGAAACTTAATTGTCTACAAATAAGGTCTCTTAACATTTTGGCATAGCTCGCTTCTTTCCGAGATACTTGCCGATTTATCTCAAGGGAAGGGGCCTGACGGACATATTTCGAGATATTTCTTCTTCTTGTTGTTCTTCTTCTGCACAGCTAAGCTGGAAGTGGCATTTGCAGCGCGCAATAGTGCAGAGTTATCTCAAAGAAAGGGGCCACGGTGTTTCTGTATCTCTATTATGTTGGTGCGGCTTCGGAACTTTTAAATATCTTGATATATCTCGAGAACTACGCATCTGTTCAAAAAATATCATACAACATAAAAAGTAGGAATCCTAATTTTCTACAAAAAAGGTCTCTTAACATTTTGCCGTAGCTCGCTTCGTTTCCGAGATATTTGCAGATTTATCTCAAGGGAAGGGGCCTGACGGACATATTTCCAGATATTTCTTCTTCTTGTTGTTCTTCTTCTGCGCAGCTAAGCTGGAAGTGGCATTTGCAGCTCGCAATACTGCAGAGTTATCTCAAAGAAAGGGGCCACGGTGTTTCTGTATCTCTATTATGTTGGTGCGGCTTCGGAACTTTTAAATATCTTGATATATCTCGAGAACTACGCATCTGATTAAAAAATATCATAGAACATAAAAAGTAGGAAACTTAATTCTCTATAAAAAAGGTCTCTTAACGTTTTGCAATAGCTCGCTTCGTTTCCGAGATATTTGCAGATTTATCTCAAGGGAAGGGTCCTGACGGACATATTTCGAGATATTTCTTCTTCTTGTTGTTCTTCTTCTGCACAGCTAAGCTGGAAGTGGCATTTGCAGCTCGCAATAGTGCAGAGTTATCTCAAAGAAAGGGGCCACGGTGTTTCTGTATCCCTATTATGTTGGTGCGGCTTCGGAACTTTTAAATATCTTGATATATCTCGAGAACTACGCATCTGATCAAAAAATATCGTAGAACATAAAAAGTAGGAAACTTAATTCTCTACAAATAAGGTCTCTTAACATTTTGCCATAGCTCGCTTGGTTTCCGAGATATTTGCAGATTTATCTCAAGGGAAGGGGCCTGAGGGACATATTTCGAGATATTTCTTCTTCTTGTTGTTCTTCTTCTGCACAGCTAAGCTGGAAGTGGCATTTGCAGCTCGCAATAGTGCAGAGTTATCTCAAAGAGAGGGGCCACGGTGTTTCTGTATCTCTATCATGTTGGTGCGGCTTCGGAACTTTTAAATATCTTGATATATCTCGAGAACTACGAATCTGGTCAGAAAATATCATAGAAGATAAAAAGTAGGAAACTTAATTCTCTACAAAAAAGGTCTCTTAACATTTTGCCATAGCTCGCTTCGTTTCCGAGATATTTGCAGATTTATCTCAAGGTAAGGGGCCTGACGGACATATTTCGAGATATTTCTTCTTCTTGTTGTTCTTCTTCTGCACAGCTAAGCTGGAAGTGGCATTTGCAGCTCGCAATAGTGCATAGTTATCTGAAAGAAAGGGGCCACGGTGTTTCTGTATCTCTATTATGTTGGTGCGGCTTCGGAACTTTTAAATATCTCGATATATCTCGAAAACTACGCTTCTGATCAAAAAATATCATAGAACATAAATTGTAGGAAACATAATTCTCTACAAAAAAGGTCTCTTAACATTTTGCCATAGCTCGCTTTGTTTCCGAGATATTTGCAGATATATCTCAAGGGAAGGGGCCTGACGGACATATTTCGAGATATTTCTTCTTCTGCACAGCTAAGCTGGAAGTGGCATTTACAGCTCGCAATAGTGCAGAGTTATCTCAAAGAAAGGGGCCACGGTGTTTCTGTATCTCTATTATGTTGGTGCGGCTTCGGAACTTTTAAATATCTTGATATATCTCGAGAACTACGCATCTGATCAAAAAATATCATAGAAGATAAAGAGTAGGAAACTTAATCCTCTACAAAAAAGGTTTCTTAACATTTTCCCATAGCTGGCATCGTTTCCGAGATATTTGCAGATTTATCTCAAGGGAAGGGGCCTGACGGACATATTCCGAGATATTTCTTCTTCTTGTTGTTCCTCTTCTGCACAGCTAAGCTGGAAGTGGCATTTGCAGCTCGCAATAGTGCAGAGTTATCTCAAAGAAAGAGGCCACGGTGTTTCTGCACCTCTATTATGTTGGTGCAGCTTCGGAACTTTTAAATATCTTGATATATCTCGAGAACTACGCATCTGATCAAAAAATATCATAGAACATAAAAAGTAGGAAACTTAATTGTCTACAAATAAGGTCTCTTAACATTTTGGCATAGCTCGCTTCGTTTCCGAGATATTTGCAGATTTATCTCAAGGGAAGGGGCCTGACGGACATATTTCGAGATATTTCTTCTTCTTGTTGTTCTTCTTCTGCACAGCTAAGCTGGAAGTGGCATTTGCAGCTCGCAATAGTGCAGAGTTATCGCAAAGAAAGGGGCCACGGTGTTTCTGTATCTCTATTATGTTGGTGCGGCTTCGGAAATTTTAAATATCTTGATATATCTCGAGAACTACGCATCTGATCGAAAAATATCATAGAACATAAAAAGTAGGAAACTTAATTCGCTACGAAAAAGGTCTCTTAACATTTTGCCATAGCTCGCTTCGTTTCCGAGATATTTGCAGATTTATCTCAAGGGAAGGGTCCTGATGGACATATTTCGAGATATTTCTTCTTCTTTTTGTTCTTCTTCTGCACAGCTAAACTGGAAGTGGCATTTCCAGCTCGCAATCGTGCAGAGTAATCTCAAAGAAAGGGGCCACGGTGTTTCTGTATCTCTATTATGTTGGTGCGGCTTCGGAACTTTTAAATATCTTGATATATCTCGAGAACTACGCCTCTGATCGAAAAATATCATAGAACATAAAAAGTAGGAAACATAATTCTCTACAAAAAAGGTCTCTTAACGTTTTGCAATAGCTCGCTTCGTTTCCGAGATATTTGCAGATTTATCTCAAGGGAAGGGGCCTGACGGACATATTTCCAGATATTTCTTCTTCTTGTTGTTCTTCTCCTGCACAGCTAAGCTGGAAGTGGCATTTGTAGCTCGCAATGGTGCAGAGTTATCTCAAAGAAAGGGGCCACGGTGTTTCTGTATCTCTATTATGTTGGTGCGGCTTCGGAACTTTTAAATATCTCGATATATCTCGAAAACTACGCTTCTGATCAAAAAATATCAGAGAACGTAAATTGTAGGAAACATAATTCTCTACAAAAAAGGTCTCTTAACATTTTGCCATAGCTCGCTTCGTTTCCGAGATATTTGCAGATTTATCCCAAGGGAAGGGGCCTGACGGACATATTTCGAGATATTTCTTCTTCTTGTTGTTCTTCTTCTGCACAGCTAAGCTGGAAGTGCCATTTGCAGCGCGCAATAGTGCAGAGTTATCTCAAAGAAAGGGGCCACGGTGTTTCTGTATCTCTATTATGTTGGTGCGGCTTCGGAACTTTTAAATATCTTGATATATCTCGAGAACTACGCATCTGTTCAAAAAATATCATACAACATAAAAAGTAGGAATCCTAATTTTCTACAAAAAAGGTCTCTTAACATTTTGCCGTAGCTCGCTTCGTTTCCGAGATATTTGCAGATTTATCTCAAGGGAAGGGGCCTGACGGACATATTTCCAGATATTTCTTCTTCTTGTTGTTCTTCTTCTGCGCAGCTAAGCTGGAAGTGGCATTTGCAGCTCGCAATAGTGCAGAGTTATCTCAAAGAAAGGGGCCACGGTGTTTCTGTATCTCTATTATGTTGGTGCGGCTTCGGAACTTTTAAATATCTTGATATATCTCGAGAACTACGCATCTGATTAAAAAATATCATAGAACATAAAAAGTAGGAAACTTAATTCTCTATAAAAAAGGTCTCTTAACGTTTTGCAATAGCTCGCTTCGTTTCCGAGATATTTGCAGATTTATCTCAAGGGAAGGGTCCTGACGGACATATTTCGAGATATTTCTTCTTCTTGTTGTTCTTCTTCTGCACAGCTAAGCTGGAAGTGGCATTTGCAGCTCGCAATAGTGCAGAGTTATCTCAAAGAAAGGGGCCACGGTGTTTCTGTATCCCTATTATGTTGGTGCGGCTTCGGAACTTTTAAATATCTTGATATATCTCGAGAACTACGCATCTGATCAAAAAATATCGTAGAACATAAAAAGTAGGAAACTTAATTCTCTACAAATAAGGTCTCTTAACATTTTGCCATAGCTCGCTTGGTTTCCGAGATATTTGCAGATTTATCTCAAGGGAAGGGGCCTGAGGGACATATTTCGAGATATTTCTTCTTCTTGTTGTTCTTCTTCTGCACAGCTAAGCTGGAAGTGGCATTTGCAGGTCGCAATAGTGCAGAGTTATCTCAAAGAAAGGGGCCACGGTGTTTCTGTATCTCTATTATGTTGGAGCGGCTTCGGAACTTTTAAATATCTCGATATATCTCGAAAACTACGCTTCTGATCAAAAAATATCGGAGAACGTAAATTGTAGGAAACATAATTCTCTACAAAAAAGGTCTCTTAACATTTTGCCATAGCTCGCTTCGTTTCCGAGATATTTGCAGATTTATCTCAAGGGAAGGGGCCTGACGGACATATTTCGAGATATTTCTTCTTCTTGTTGTTCTTCTTCTGCACAGCTAAGCTGGAAGTGGCATTTGCAGCGCGCAATAGTGCAGAGTTATCTCAAAGAAAGGGGCCACGGTGTTTCAGTATCTCTATTATGTTAGTGCGGCTTCGGAACTTTTAAATATCTTGATATATCTCGAGAACTACGCATCTGGTCAAAAAATATCATAGAACATAAAAAGTAGGAATCCTAATTTTCTACAAAAAAGGTCTCTTAACATTTTGCCGTAGCTCGCTTCGTTTCCGAGATATTTGCAGATTTATCTCTAGGGAAGGGGCCTGACGGACATATTTCCAGATATTTCTTCTTCTTGTTGTTCCTCTTCTGCACAGCTAAGCTGGAAGTGGCATTTGCAGCTCGCAATAGTGCAGAGTTATCTCAAAGAAAGGGGCCACGGTGTTTCTGTATCTCTATTATGTTGGTGCGGCTTCGGAACTTTTAAATATCTCGATATATCTCGAAAACTACGCTTCTGATCAAAAAATATCAGAGAACGTAAATTGTAGGAAACATAATTCTCTACAAAAAAGGTCTCTTAAGATTTTGCCATAGCTCGCTTCGTTTCCGAGATATTTGCAGATTTATCTCAAGGGAAGGGGCCTGACGGACATATTTCGAGATATTTCTTCTTCTTGTTGTTCTTCTTCTGCACAGCTAAGCTGGAAGTGGCATTTGCAGCTCGCAATAGTTCAGAGTTATCTCAAAGAAAGGGGCCACGGTGTTTCTGTATCTCTATTATGTTGGTGCGGCTTCGGAACTTTTAAATATCTTGATATATCTCGAGAACTACGCATCTGATCAAAAAATATCGTAGAACATAAAAAGTAGGAAACTTAATTCTCTACAAATAAGGTCTCTTAACATTTTGCCATAGCTCGCTTGGTTTCCGAGATATTTGCAGATTTATCTCAAGGGAAGGGGCCTGAGGGACATATTTCGAGATATTTCTTCTTCTTGTTGTTCTTCTTCTGCACAGCTAAGCTGGAAGTGGCATTTGCAGCTCGCAATAGTGCAGAGTTACCTCAAAGAAAGGGGCCACGGTGTTTCTGTATCTCTATTATGTTGGTGCCGCTTCGGAACTTTTAAATATCTGGATATATCTCGAGAACTACGCATCTGATCAAAAAATATCATAGAACATAAAAAGTAGGAAACTTAATTCTCTACAAGAAAGGTCTCTTAACATTTTGCCATAGCTCGCTTCGTTTCCGAGATATTTGCAGATTTATCTCAAGGGAAGGGGCCTGACGGACATATTTCGAGATATTTCTTCTTCTTGTTGTTCTTCTTCTGCACAGCTAAGCTGGAAGTGGCATTTGCAGCTCGCAGTAGTGCAGAGTTATCTCAAAGAAAGCGGCCACGGTGTTTCTGTATCTCTATTATGTTAGTGCGGCTTCGGAACTTTTAAATATCTTGATATATCTCGAGAACTACGCATCTGATCAAAAAATATCATAGAACATAAAAAGTAGGAAACTTAATTCTCTACAAAAAAGGTCTCTCAACATTTTGCCATAGCTCGCTTCGTTTCCGAGATATTTGCAGATTTATCTCAAGGGAAGGGGCCTGACGGACATATTTCGAGATATTTCTTCTTCTTGTTGTTCTTCTTCTGCACAGCTAAGCTGGAAGTGGCATTTGCAGCGCGCAATAGTGCAGAGTTATCTCAAAGAAAGGGGCCACGGTGTTTCTGTATCTCTATTATGTTAGTGCGGCTTCGGAACTTTTAAATATCTTGATATATCTCGAGAACTACGCATCTGATCAAAAAATATCATAGAACATAAAAAGTAGGAAACTTAATTCTCTACAAAAAAGGTCTCTTAACATTTTGCCATAGCTCGCTTCGTTTCCGAGATATTTGCAGATTTATCTCAAGGGAAGGGGCCTGACGGACATATTTCGAGATATTTCTTCTTCTTGTTGTTCTTCTTCTGCACAGCTAAGCTGGAAGTGGCATTTGCAGCGCGCAACAGTGCAGAGTTATCTCAAAGAAAGGGGCCACGGTGTTTCTGTATCTCTATTATGTTAGTGCGGCTTCGGAACTTTTAAATATCTTGATATATCTCGAGAACTACGCATCTGTTCAAAAAATATCATAGAACATAAAAAGTAGGAATCCTAATTTTCTACAAAAAAGGTCTCTTAACATTTTGCCGTAGCTCGCTTCGTTTCCGAGATATTTGCAGATTTATCTCAAGGGAAGGGGCCTGACGGACATATTTCCAGATATTTCTTCTTCTTGTTGTTCTTCTTCTGCACAGCTAAGCTGGAAGTGGCATTTGCAGGTCGCAATAGTGCAGAGTTATCTCAAAGAAAGGGGCCACGGTGTTTCTGTATCTCTATTATGTTGGTGCGGCTTCGGAACTTTTAAATATCTCGATATATATAGAAAACTACGCTTCTGATCAAAAAATATCAGAGAACGTAAATTGTAGGAAACATAATTCTCTACAAAAAAGGTCTCTTAACATTTTGCCATAGCTCGCTTCGTTTCCGAGATATTTGCAGATTTATCTCAAGGGAAGGGGCCTGACGGACATATTTCGAGATATTTCTTCTTCTTGTTGTTCTTCTTCTGCACAGCTAAGCTGGAAGTGGCATTTGCAGCTCGCAATAGTGCAGAGTTATCTCAAAGAAAGGGGCCACGGTGTTTCTGTATCTCTATTATGTTGGTGCGGCTTCGGAACTTTTAAATATCTTGATATATCTCGAGAACTACGCATCTGATCAAAAAATATCGTAGAACATAAAAAGTAGGAAACTTAATTCTCTACAAATGAGGTCTCTCAACATTTTGCCATAGCTCGCTTGGTTTCCGAGATATTTGCAGATTTATCTCAAGGGAAGGGGCCTGAGGGACATATTTCGAGACATTTCTTCTTCTTGTTGTTCTTCTTCTGCACAGCTAAGCTGGAAGTGGCATTTGCAGCTCGCAATAGTGCAGAGTTACCTCAATGAAAGGGGCCACGGTGTTTTTGTATCTCTATTATGTTGGTGCCGCTTCGGAACTTTTAAATATCTGGATATATCTCGAGAACTACGCATCTGATCAAAAAATATCATAGAACATAAAAAGTAGGAAACTGAATTCTCTACAAAAAAGGTCTCTTAACATTTTGCCATAGCTCGCTTCGTTTCCGAGATATTTGCAGATTTATCTCAAGGGAAGGGGCCTGACGGACATATTTCGAGATATTTCTTCATCTTGTTGTTCTTCTTCTGCACAGCTAAGCTGGAAGTGGCATTTGCAGCGCGCAATAGTGCAGAGTTATCTCAAAGAAAGGGGCCACGGTGTTTCTGTATCTCTATTATGTTGGTGCGGCTTCGGAACTTTTAAATATCTTGATATATCTCGAGAACTACGCATCTGATCAAAAAATATCGTAGAACATAAAAAGTAGGAAACTTAATTCTCTACAAATAAGGTCTCTTAACATTTTGCCATAGCTCGCTTGGTTTCCGAGATATTTGCAGATTTATCTCAAGGGAAGGGGCCTGACGGACATATTTCCAGATATTTCTTCTTCTTGTTGTTCTTCTTCTGCACAGCTAAGCTGGAAGTGGCATTTGCAGCTCGCAATAGTGCAGAGTTATCTCAAAGAAAGGGGCCACGGTGTTTCTGTATCTCTATTATGTTGGTGCGGCTTCGGAACTTTTAAATATCTTGATATATCTCGAGAACTACGCATCTGATCAAAAAATATCATAGAACCTAAAAAGTAGGAAACCTAATTTTCTACAAAAAAGGTCGCTTAACATTTTGCCGTAGCTCGCTTCGTTTCCGAGATATTTGCAGATTTATCTCAAGGGAAGGGGCCTGACGGACATATTTCGAGATATTTCTTCTTCTTGTTGTTCTTCTTCTGCACAGCTAAGCTGGAAGTGGCATTTGCAGCGCGCAATAGTGCAGAGTTATCTCAAAGAAAGGGGCCACGGTGTTTTTGTATCTCTATTATGTTGGTGCGGCTTCGGAACTTTTAAATATCTTGATATATCTCGAGAACTACGCATCTGATCAAAAAATATCATAGAACATAAAAAGTAGGAAACTTAATTCTCTACAAAAAAGGTCTCTTAACATTTTCCCATAGCTGGCATTGTTTCCGAGATATTTGCAGATTTAGCTCAAGGGAAGGGGCCTGACGGACATATTCCGAGATATTTCTTCTTCTTGTTGTTCCTCTTCTGCACAGCTAAGCTGGAAGTGGCATTTGCAGCTCGCAATAGTGCAGAGTTATCTCAAAGAAAGGGGCCACGGTGTTTCTGTATCTCTATTATGTTGGTGCGGCTTCGGAACTTTTAAATATCTTGATATATCTCGAGAACTGCGCATCTGATCAAAAAATATCATAGAACATAAAAAGTAGGAAACTTAATTCTCTACAAAAAAGGTCTCTTAACATTTTGCCATAGCTCGCTTTGTTTCCGAGATATTTGCAGATTTATCTCAAGGGAAGGGGCCTGACGGACATATTTCGAGATATTTCTTCTTCTTGTTGTTCTTCTTCTGCACAGCTAAGCTGGAAGTGGCATTTGCGGCTCGCACTAGTGCAGAGTTATCTCAAAGAAAAGGGCCACGGTGTTTCTGTATCTCTATTATGTTGGTGCGGCTTCGGAACTTTTAAATATCTTGATATATCTCGAGAACTACGCATCTGATCAAAAAATATCGTAGAACATAAAAAGTAGGAAACCTAATTCTCTACAAAAAAGGTCTCTTAACATTTTGCCATAGCTCGCTTCGTTTCCGAGATATTTGCAGATTTATCTCAAGGGAAGGGGCCTGACGGACATATTTCGAGATATTTCTTCTTCTTGTTGTTCTTCTTCTGCACAGCTAAGCTGGAAGTGGCATTTGCGGCTCGCACTAGTGCAGAGTTATCTCAAAGAAAGGGGCCACGGTGTTTCTGTATCTCTATTATGTTGGTGCGGCTTCGGAACTTTTAAATATCTTGATATATCTCGAGAACTAGGCATCTGATCAAAAAATATCATAGAACATAAAAAGTAGGAAACTTAATTCTCTACAAAAAAGGTCTCTTAACATTTTGCCATAGCTAGCTTCGTTTCCGAGATATTTGCAGATTTATCTCAAGGGAAGGGGCCTGACGGACATATTTCGAGATATTTCTTCTTCTTGTTGTTCTTCTTCTGCACAGCTAAGCTGGAAGTGGCATTTGCAGCTCGCAACAGTGCAGAGTTATCTCAAAGAAAGGGGCCACGGTGTTTCTGTATCTCTATTATGTTGGTGCGGCTTCGGAACTTTTAAATATCTTGATATATCTCGAGAACTACGCATCTGATCAAAAAATATCGTAGAACATAAAAAGTAGGAAACTTAATTCTCTACAAATAAGGTCTCTCAACATTTTGCCATAGCTCGCTTGGTTTCCGAGATATTTGCAGATTTATCTCAAGGGAAGGGGCCTGAGGGACATATTTCGAGACATTTCTTCTTCTTGTTGTTCTTCTTCTGCACAGCTAAGCTGGAAGTGGCATTTGCAGCTCGCAATAGTGCAGAGTTACCTCAAAGAAAGGGGCCACGGTGTTTCTGTATCTCTATTATGTTGGTGCCGCTTCGGAACTTTTAAATATCTTGATATATCTCGAGAACTACGCATCTGATCAAAAAATATCGTAGAACATAAAAAGTAGGAAACTTAATTCTCTACAAATAAGGTCTCTTAACATTTTGCCATAGCTCGCTTGGTTTCCGAGATATTTGCAGATTTATCTCAAGGGAAGGGGCCTGACGGACATATTTCCAGATATTTCTTCTTCTTGTTGTTCTTCTTCTGCACAGCTAAGCTGGAAGTGGCATTTGCAGCTCGCGATATTGCAGAGTTATCTCAAAGAAAGGGGCCACGGTGTTTCTGTATCTCTATTATGTTGGTGCGGCTTCGGAACTTTTAAATATCTTGATATATCTCGAGAACTACGCATCTGATCAAAAAATATCATAGAACATAAAAAGTAGGAAACCTAATTTTCTACAAAAAAGGTCGCTTAACGTTTTGCAATAGCTCGCTTCGTTTCCGAGATATTTGCAGATTTATCTCAAGGGAAGGGTCCTGACGGACATATTTCGAGATATTTCTTCTTCTTGTTGTTCTTCTTCTGCACAGCTAAACTGGAAGTGGCATTTCCAACTCGCAATAGTGCAGAGTTATCCCAAAGAAAGGGGCCACGATGTTTCTGTATCTCTATTATGTTGGTGCGGCTTCGGAACTTTTAAATATCTCGATATATCTCGAAAACTACGCATCTGATCAAAAAATATCATACAACATAAAAAGTAGGAAACATAATTCTCTACAAAAAAGGTCTCTTAACATTTTCCCATAGCTGGCATCGTTTCCGAGATATTTGCAGATTTAGCTCAAGGGAAGGGGCCTGACGACATATTCCGAGATATTTCTTCTTCTTGTTGTTCCTCTTCTGCACAGCTAAGCTGGAAGTGGCATTTGCAGGTCGCAATAGTGCAGAGTTATCTCAAAGAAAGGGGCCACGGTGTTTCTGTATCTCTATTATGTTGGTGCGGCTTCGGAACTTTTAAATATCTCGATATATCTCGAAAACTACGCTTCTGATCAAAAAATATCAGAGAACGTAAATTGTAGAAAACATAATTCTCTACAAAAAAGGTCTCTTAACATTTTGCCATAGCTCGCTTCGTTTCCGAGATATTTGCAGATTTATCTCAAGGGAAGGGGCCTGACGGACATATTTCGAGATATTTCTTCTTCTTGTTGTTCTTCTTCTGCACAGCTAAGCTGGAAGTGGCATTTGCAGCTCGCAATAGTGCAGAGTTATCTCAAAGAAAGGGGCCACGGTGTTTCTGTATCTCTATTATGTTGGTGCGGCTTCGGAACTTTTAAATATCTTGATATATCTCGAGAACTACGCATCTGATCAAAAAATATCGTAGAACATAAAAAGTAGGAAACTTAATTCTCTACAAATAAGGTCTCTCAACATTTTGCCATAGCTCGCTTGGTTTCCGAGATATTTGCAGATTTATCTCAAGGGAAGGGGCCTGAGGGACATATTTCGAGACATTTCTTCTTCTTGTTGTTCTTCTTCTGCACAGCTAAGCTGGAAGTGGCATTTGCAGCTCGCAATAGTGCAGAGTTACCTCAAAGAAAGGGGCCACGGTGTTTCTGTATCTCTATTATGTTGGTGCGGCTTCGGAACTTTTAAATATCTTGCTATATCTCGAGAACTACGCATCTGATCAAAAAATATCATAGAACATAAAAAGTAGGAAACTTAATTCTCTACAAAAAAGGTCTCTTAACATTTTGCCATAGCTCGCTTCGTTTCCGAGATATTTGCAGATTTATCTCAAGGGAAGGGGCCTGACGGACATATTTCGAGATATTTCTTCTTCTTGTTGTTCTTCTTCTGCACAGCTAAGCTGGAAGTGGCATTTGCAGCGCGCAATAGTGCAGAGTTATCTCAAAGAAAGGGGCCACGGTGTTTCTGTATCTCTATTATGTTGGTGCGGCTTCGGAACTTTTAAATATCTTGATATATCTCGAGAACTACGCATCTGATCAAAAAATATCGTAGAACATAAAAAGTAGGAAACTTAATTCTCTACAAATAAGGTCTCTTAACATTTTGCCATAGCTCGCTTGGTTTCCGAGATATTTGCAGATTTATCTCAAGGGAAGGGGCCTGACGGACATATTTCCAGATATTTCTTCTTCTTGTTGTTCTTCTTCTGCACAGCTAAGCTGGAAGTGGCATTTGCAGCTCGCAATAGTGCAGAGTTATCTCAAAGAAAGGGGCCACGGTGTTTCTGTATCTCTATTATGTTGGTGCGGCTTCGGAACTTTTAAATATCTTGATATATCTCGAGAACTACGCATCTGATCAAAAAATATCATAGAACATAAAAAGTAGGAAACCTAATTTTCTACAAAAAAGGTCGCTTAACATTTTGCCGTAGCTCGCTTCGTTTCCGAGATATTTGCAGATTTATCTCAAGGGAAGGGGCCTGACGGACATATTTCGAAATATTTCTTATTCTTGTTGTTCTTCTTCTGCACAGCTGAGCTGGAAGTGGCATTTGCAGCTCGCAATAGTGCAGAGTTATCTCAAAGAAAGGGGCCACGGTGTTTCTGTACCTCTATTATGTTGGTGCAGCTTCGGAGCTTTTAAATATCTTGATATATCTCGAGAACTACGCATCTGATCAAAAAATATCATAGAACATAAAAAGTAGGAAACATAATTCTCTACAAAAAAGGTCTCTTAACATTTTCCCATAGCTGGCATCGTTTCCGAGATATTTGCAGATTTAGCTCAAGGGAAGGGGCCTGACGACATATTCCGAGATACTTCTTCTTCTTGTTGTTCCTCTTCTGCACAGCTAAGCTGGAAGTGGCATTTGCAGGTCGCAATAGTGCAGAGTTATCTCAAAGAAAGGGGCCACGGTGTTTCTGTATCTCTATTATGTTGGTGCGGCTTCGGAACTTTTAAATATCTCGATATATCTCGAAAACTACGCTTCTGATCAAAAAATATCAGAGAACGTAAATTGTAGAAAACATAATTCTCTACAAAAAAGGTCTCTTAACATTTTGCCATAGCTCGCTTCGTTTCCGAGATATTTGCAGATTTATCTCAAGGGAAGGGGCCTGACGGACATATTTCGAGATATTTCTTCTTCTTGTTGTTCTTCTTCTGCACAGCTAAGCTGGAAGTGGCATTTACAGCTCGCAATAGTGCAGAGTTATCTCAAAGAAAGGGGCCACGGTGTTTCTGTATCTCTATTATTTTGGTGCGGCTTCGGAACTTTTAAATATCTTGATATATCTCGAGAACTACGCATCTGATCAAAAAATATCATAGAACATAGAAAGTAGGAAACGTAATTCTCTACAAAAAAGGTCTCTTAACATTTTGCCATAGCTCGCTTTGTTTCCGAGATATTTGCAGATTTATCTCAAGGGAAGGGGCCTGACGGACATATTTCGAGATATTTCTTCTTTTTGTTGTTCTTCTTCTGCACAGCTAAGCTGGAAGTGGCATTTGCAGCTCGCAATAGTGCAGAGTTATCTCAAAGAAAGGGGCCACGGTGTTTCTGTACCTCTATTATGTTGGTGCGGCTTCGGAACTTTTAAATATCTTGATATATCTCGAGAACTACGCATCCGATCAAAAAATATCATAGAACATAAAAAGTAGGAAACTTAATTCTCTACAAAAAAGGTCTCTTATCATTTTGCCATAGCTCGCTTCGTTTCCGAGATATTTGCAGATTTATCTCGAGGGAAGGGGCCTGACGGACATATTTCGAGATATTTCTTCTTCTTGTTGTTCTTCTTCTGCACAGCTAAGCTGGAAGTGGCATTTGCAGCGCGCAATGATGCAGAGTTATCTCAAAGAAAGGGGCCACGGTGTTTCTGTATCTCTATTATGTTGGTGCGGCTTCGGAACTTTTAAATATCTTGATATATCTCGAGAACTACGCATCTGATCGAAAAATATCATAGAACATAAAAAGTAGGAAACTTAATTCTCTACAAAAGAGGTCTCTTAACATTTTGCCATAGCTCGCTTCGTTTCCGAGATATTTGCAGATTTATCTCAAGGGAAGGGGCCTGACGGACATATTTCGAGATATTTCTTCTTTTTGTTGTTCTTCTTCTGCACAGCTAAGCTGGAAGTGGCATTTGCAGCTCGCAATAGTGCAGAGTTACCTCAAAGAAAGGGGCCACGGTGTTTCTGTATCTCTATTATGTTGGTGCCGCTTCGGAACTTTTAAATATCAGGATATATCTCGAGAACTACGCATCTGATCAAAAAATATCATAGAACATAAAAAGTAGGAAACTTAATTCTCTACAAAAATGGTCTCTTAACATTTTGCCATAGCTCGCTTCGTTTCCGAGATATTTGCAGATTTATCTCAAGGGAAGGGGCCTGACGGACATATTTCGAGATATTTCTTCTTCTTGTTGTTCTTCTTCTGCACAGCTAAGCTGGAAGTGGCATTTGCAGCTCGCAGTAGTGCAGAGTTATCTCAAAGAAAGGGGCCACGGTGTTTCTGTATCTCTATTATGTTGGTGCGGCTTCGGAACTTTTAAATATCTTGATATATTTCGAGAACTACGCATCTGATCAGAAAATATCATAGAACATAAAAAGTAGGAAACTTAATTCTCTACAAAAATGGTCTCTTAACATTTTGCCATAGCTCGCTTCGTTTCCGAGATATTTGCAGATTTATCTCAAGGGAAGGGGCCTGACGGACATATTTCGAGATATTTCTTCTTCTTGTTGTTCTTCTTCTGCACAGCTAAGCTGGAAGTGGCATTTGCAGCTCGCAATAGTGCAGAGTTATCCCAAAGAAAGGGGCCACGATGTTTCTGTATCTCTATTATGTTGGTGCGGCTTCGGAACTTTTAAATATCTTGATATATCTCGAGAACTACGCATCTGATCAAAAAATATCGTAGAACATAAAAAGTAGGAAACTTAATTCTCTACAAATAAGGTCTCTTAACATTTTGCCATAGCTCGCTTGGTTTCCGAGATATTTGCAGATTTATCTCAAGGGAAGGGGCCTGACGGACATATTTCCAGATATTTCTTCTTCTTGTTGTTCTTCTTCTGCACAGCTAAGCTGGAAGTGGCATTTGCAGCTCGCAATAGTGCAGAGTTATCTCAAAGAAAGGGGCCACGGTGTTTCTGTATCTCTATTATGTTGGTGCGGCTTCGGAACTTTTAAATATCTTGATATATCTCGAGAACTACGCATCTGATCAAAAAATATCATAGAACATAAAAAGTAGGAAACCTAATTTTCTACAAAAAAGGTCGCTTAACATTTTGCCGTAGCTCGCTTCGTTTCCGAGATATTTGCAGATTTATCTCAAGGGAAGGGGCCTGACGGACATATTTCGAAATATTTCTTATTCTTGTTGTTCTTCTTCTGCACAGCTGAGCTGGAAGTGGCATTTGCAGCTCGCAATAGTGCAGAGTTATCTCAAAGAAAGGGGCCACGGTGTTTCTGTACCTCTATTATGTTGGTGCAGCTTCGGAGCTTTTAAATATCTTGATATATCTCGAGAACTACGCATCTGATCAAAAAATATCATAGAACATAAAAAGTAGGAAACATAATTCTCTACAAAAAAGGTCTCTTAACATTTTCCCATAGCTGGCATCGTTTCCGAGATATTTGCAGATTTAGCTCAAGGGAAGGGGCCTGACGACATATTCCGAGATACTTCTTCTTCTTGTTGTTCCTCTTCTGCACAGCTAAGCTGGAAGTGGCATTTGCAGGTCGCAATAGTGCAGAGTTATCTCAAAGAAAGGGGCCACGGTGTTTCTGTATCTCTATTATGTTGGTGCGGCTTCGGAACTTTTAAATATCTCGATATATCTCGAAAACTACGCTTCTGATCAAAAAATATCAGAGAACGTAAATTGTAGAAAACATAATTCTCTACAAAAAAGGTCTCTTAACATTTTGCCATAGCTCGCTTCGTTTCCGAGATATTTGCAGATTTATCTCAAGGGAAGGGGCCTGACGGACATATTTCGAGATATTTCTTCTTCTTGTTGTTCTTCTTCTGCACAGCTAAGCTGGAAGTGGCATTTACAGCTCGCAATAGTGCAGAGTTATCTCAAAGAAAGGGGCCACGGTGTTTCTGTATCTCTATTATTTTGGTGCGGCTTCGGAACTTTTAAATATCTTGATATATCTCGAGAACTACGCATCTGATCAAAAAATATCATAGAACATAGAAAGTAGGAAACGTAATTCTCTACAAAAAAGGTCTCTTAACATTTTGCCATAGCTCGCTTTGTTTCCGAGATATTTGCAGATTTATCTCAAGGGAAGGGGCCTGACGGACATATTTCGAGATATTTCTTCTTTTTGTTGTTCTTCTTCTGCACAGCTAAGCTGGAAGTGGCATTTGCAGCTCGCAATAGTGCAGAGTTATCTCAAAGAAAGGGGCCACGGTGTTTCTGTACCTCTATTATGTTGGTGCGGCTTCGGAACTTTTAAATATCTTGATATATCTCGAGAACTACGCATCCGATCAAAAAATATCATAGAACATAAAAAGTAGGAAACTTAATTCTCTACAAAAAAGGTCTCTTATCATTTTGCCATAGCTCGCTTCGTTTCCGAGATATTTGCAGATTTATCTCGAGGGAAGGGGCCTGACGGACATATTTCGAGATATTTCTTCTTCTTGTTGTTCTTCTTCTGCACAGCTAAGCTGGAAGTGGCATTTGCAGCGCGCAATGATGCAGAGTTATCTCAAAGAAAGGGGCCACGGTGTTTCTGTATCTCTATTATGTTGGTGCGGCTTCGGAACTTTTAAATATCTTGATATATCTCGAGAACTACGCATCTGATCGAAAAATATCATAGAACATAAAAAGTAGGAAACTTAATTCTCTACAAAAGAGGTCTCTTAACATTTTGCCATAGCTCGCTTCGTTTCCGAGATATTTGCAGATTTATCTCAAGGGAAGGGGCCTGACGGACATATTTCGAGATATTTCTTCTTTTTGTTGTTCTTCTTCTGCACAGCTAAGCTGGAAGTGGCATTTGCAGCTCGCAATAGTGCAGAGTTACCTCAAAGAAAGGGGCCACGGTGTTTCTGTATCTCTATTATGTTGGTGCCGCTTCGGAACTTTTAAATATCAGGATATATCTCGAGAACTACGCATCTGATCAAAAAATATCATAGAACATAAAAAGTAGGAAACTTAATTCTCTACAAAAATGGTCTCTTAACATTTTGCCATAGCTCGCTTCGTTTCCGAGATATTTGCAGATTTATCTCAAGGGAAGGGGCCTGACGGACATACTTCGAGATATTTCTTCTTCTTGTTGTTCTTCTTCTGCACAGCTAAGCTGGAAGTGGCATTTGCAGCTCGCAGTAGTGCAGAGTTATCTCAAAGAAAGGGGCCACGGTGTTTCTGTATCTCTATTATGTTGGTGCGGCTTCGGAACTTTTAAATATCTTGATATATTTCGAGAACTACGCATCTGATCAGAAAATATCATAGAACATAAAAAGTAGGAAACTTAATTCTCTACAAAAATGGTCTCTTAACATTTTGCCATAGCTCGCTTCGTTTCCGAGATATTTGCAGATTTATCTCAAGGGAAGGGGCCTGACGGACATATTTCGAGATATTTCTTCTTCTTGTTGTTCTTCTTCTGCACAGCTAAGCTGGAAGTGGCATTTGCAGCTCGCAATAGTGCAGAGTTATCCCAAAGAAAGGGGCCACGATGTTTCTGTATCTCTATTATGTTGGTGCGGCTTCGGAACTTTTAAATATCTTGATATATCTCGAGAACTACGCATCTGATCAAAAAATATCGTAGAACATAAAAAGTAGGAAACTTAATTCTCTACAAATAAGGTCTCTTAACATTTTGCCATAGCTCGCTTGGTTTCCGAGATATTTGCAGATTTATCTCAAGGGAAGGGGCCTGACGGACATATTTCCAGATATTTCTTCTTCTTGTTGTTCTTCTTCTGCACAGCTAAGCTGGAAGTGGCATTTGCAGCTCGCAATAGTGCAGAGTTATCTCAAAGAAAGGGGCCACGGTGTTTCTGTATCTCTATTATGTTGGTGCGGCTTCGGAACTTTTAAATATCTTGATATATCTCGAGAACTACGCATCTGATCAAAAAATATCATAGAACATAAAAAGTAGGAAACCTAATTTTCTACAAAAAAGGTCGCTTAACATTTTGCCGTAGCTCGCTTCGTTTCCGAGATATTTGCAGATTTATCTCAAGGGAAGGGGCCTGACGGACATATTTCGAAATATTTCTTATTCTTGTTGTTCTTCTTCTGCACAGCTGAGCTGGAAGTGGCATTTGCAGCTCGCAATAGTGCAGAGTTATCTCAAAGAAAGGGGCCACGGTGTTTCTGTACCTCTATTATGTTGGTGCAGCTTCGGAGCTTTTAAATATCTTGATATATCTCGAGAACTACGCATCTGATCAAAAAATATCATAGAACATAAAAAGTAGGAAACTTAATTCTCTACAAAAAAGGTCTCTCAACGTTTTGCAATAGCTCGCTTCGTTTCCGAGATATTTGCAGATTTATCTCAAGGGAAGGGTCCTGACGGACATACTTCGAGATATTTCTTCTTCTTGTTGTTCTTCTTCTGCACAGCTAAGCTGGAAGTGGCATTTGCAGCTCGCAGTAGTGCAGAGTTATCTCAAAGAAAGGGGCCACGGTGTTTCTGTATCTCTATTATGTTGGTGCGGCTTCGGAACTTTTAAATATCTTGATATATTTCGAGAACTACGCATCTGATCAGAAAATATCATAGAACATAAAAAGTAGGAAACATAATTCTCTACAAAAAAGGTCTCTTAACATTTTCCCATAGCTGGCATCGTTTCCGAGATATTTGCAGATTTAGCTCAAGGGAAGGGGCCTGACGACATATTCCGAGATACTTCTTCTTCTTGTTGTTCCTCTTCTGCACAGCTAAGCTGGAAGTGGCATTTGCAGGTCGCAATAGTGCAGAGTTATCTCAAAGAAAGGGGCCACGGTGTTTCTGTATCTCTATTATGTTGGTGCGGCTTCGGAACTTTTAAATATCTCGATATATCTCGAAAACTACGCTTCTGATCAAAAAATATCAGAGAACGTAAATTGTAGAAAACATAATTCTCTACAAAAAAGGTCTCTTAACATTTGGCCATAGCTCGCTTCGTTTCCGAGATATTTGCAGATTTATCTCAAGGGAAGGGGCCTGACGGACATATTTCGAGATATTTCTTCTTCTTGTTGTTCTTCTTCTGCACAGCTAAGCTGGAAGTGGCATTTACAGCTCGCAATAGTGCAGAGTTATCTCAAAGAAAGGGGCCACGGTGTTTCTGTATCTCTATTATTTTGGTGCGGCTTCGGAACTTTTAAATATCTTGATATATCTCGAGAACTACGCATCTGATCAAAAAATATCATAGAACATAGAAAGTAGGAAACGTAATTCTCTACAAAAAAGGTCTCTTAACATTTTGCCATAGCTCGCTTCGTTTCCGAGATATTTGCAGATTTATCTCAAGGGAAGGGGCCTGACGGACATATTTCGAGATATTTCTTCTTTTTGTTGTTCTTCTTCTGCACAGCTAAGCTGGAAGTGGCATTTGCAGCTCGCAATAGTGCAGAGTTACCTCAAAGAAAGGGGCCACGGTGTTTCTGTATCTCTATTATGTTGGTGCCGCTTCGGAACTTTTAAATATCAGGATATATCTCGAGAACTACGCATCTGATCAAAAAATATCATAGAACATAAAAAGTAGGAAACTTAATTCTCTACAAAAATGGTCTCTTAACATTTTGCCATAGCTCGCTTCGTTTCCGAGATATTTGCAGATTTATCTCAAGGGAAGGGGCCTGACGGACATATTTCGAGATATTTCTTCTTCTTGTTGTTCTTCTTCTGCACAGCTAAGCTGGAAGTGGCATTTGCAGCTCGCAGTAGTGCAGAGTTATCTCAAAGAAAGGGGCCACGGTGTTTCTGTATCTCTATTATGTTGGTGCGGCTTCGGAACTTTTAAATATCTTGATATATTTCGAGAACTACGCATCTGATCAGAAAATATCATAGAACATAAAAAGTAGGAAACTTAATTCTCCACAAAAATGGTCTCTTAACATTTTGCCATAGCTCGCTTCGTTTCCGAGATATTTGCAGATTTATCTCAAGGGAAGGGGCCTGACGGACATATTTCGAGATATTTCTTCTTCTTGTTGTTCTTCTTCTGCACAGCTAAGCTGGAAGTGGCATTTGCAGCTCGCAGTAGTGCAGAGTTATCTCAAAGAAAGGGGCCACGGTGTTTCTGTATCTCTATTATGTTGGTGCGGCTTCGGAACTTTTAAATATCTTGATATATTTCGAGAACTACGCATCTGATCAGAAAATATCATAGAACATAAAAAGTAGGAAACTTAATTCTCTACAAAAAAGATCTCTTAACATTTTGCCATAGCTCGCTTCGTTTCCGAGATATTTGCAGATTTATCTCAAGGGAACGGGCCTGACGGACATATTTCGAGATATTTCTTCTTCTTGTTGTTCTTCTTCTGCACAGCTAAGCTGGAAGTGGCATTTGCAGCGCGCAATAGTGCAGAGTTATCTCAAAGAAAGGGGCCACGGTGTTTCTGTATCTCTATTATGTTGGTGCGGCTTCGGAACTTTTAAATATCTTGATATATCTCGAGAACTACGCATCTGTTCAAAAAATATCATAGAACATAAAAAGTAGGAATCCTAATTTTCTACAAAAAAGGTCTCTTAACATTTTGCCGTAGCTCGCTTCGTTTCCGAGATATTTGCAGATTTATCTCAAGGGAAGGGGCCTGACGGACATATTTCGAGATATTTCTTCTTCTTGTTGTTCTTCTTCTGCACAGCTAAGCTGGAAGTGGCATTTGCAGCTCGCAGTAGTGCAGAGTTATCTCAAAGAAAGGGGCCACGGTGTTTCTGTATCTCTATTATGTTGGTGCGGCTTCGGAACTTTTAAATATCTTGATATATCTCGAGAACTACGCATCCGATCAAAAAATATCATACAACATAAAAAGTAGGAAACTTAATTCTCTACAAAAAAGGTCTCTTAACATTTTGCCATAGCTCGCTTCGTTTCCGAGATATTTGCAGATTTATCTCAAGGGAAGGGGCCTGACGGACATATTTCGAGATATTTCTTCTTCTTGTTGTTCTTCTTCTGCACAGCTAAGCTGGAAGTGGCATTTGCAGCTCGCAGTAGTGCAGAGTTATCTCAAAGAAAGGGGCCACGGTGTTTCTGTATCTCTATTATGTTGGTGCGGCTTCGGAACTTTTAAATATCTTGATATATCTCGAGAACTACGCATCCGATCAAAAAATATCATACAACATAAAAAGTAGGAAACTTAATTCTCTACAAAAAAGGTCTCTTAACATTTTGCCATAGCTCGCTTCGTTTCCGAGATATTTGCAGATTTATCTCAAGGGAAGGGGCCTGACGGACATATTTCGAGATATTTCTTCTTCTTGTTGTTCTTCTTCTGCACAGCTAAGCTGGAAGTGGCATTTGCAGCTCGCAGTAGTGCAGAGTTATCTCAAAGAAAGGGGCCACGGTGTTTCTGTATCTCTATTATGTTGGTGCGGCTTCGGAACTTTTAAATATCTTGATATATTTCGAGAACTACGCATCTGATCAGAAAATATCATAGAACATAAAAAGTAGGAAACTTAATTCTCTACAAAAAAGATCTCTTAACATTTTGCCATAGCTCGCTTCGTTTCCGAGATATTTGCAGATTTATCTCAAGGGAAGGGGCCTGACGGACATATTTCGAGATATTTCTTCTTCTTGTTGTTCTTCTTCTGCACAGCTAAGCTGGAAGTGGCATTTGCAGCGCGCAATAGTGCAGAGTTATCTCAAAGAAAGGGGCCACGGTGTTTCTGTATCTCTATTATGTTGGTGCGGCTTCGGAACTTTTAAATATCTTGATATATCTCGAGAACTACGCATCTGTTCAAAAAATATCATAGAACATAAAAAGTAGGAATCCTAATTTTCTACAAAAAAGGTCTCTTAACATTTTGCCGTAGCTCGCTTCGTTTCCGAGATATTTGCAGATTTATCTCAAGGGAAGGGGCCTGACGGACATATTTCCAGATATTTCTTCTTCTTGTTGTTCTTCTTCTGCACAGCTAAGCTGGAAGTGGCATTTGCAGCTCGCAATAGTGCAGAGTTATCTCAAAGAGAGGGGCCACGGTGTTTCTGTATCTCTATTATGTTGGTGCGGCTTCGGAACTTTTAAATATCTTGATATATCTCGAGAACTACGCATCTGATCGAAAAATATCATAGAACATAAAAAGTAGGAAACTTAATTCTCTACAAAAGAGGTCTCTTAACATTTTGCCATAGCTCGCTTCGTTTCCGAGATATTTGCAGATTTATCTCAAGGGAAGGGGCCTGACGGACATATTTCGAGATATTTCTTCTTTTTGTTGTTCTTCTTCTGCACAGCTAAGCTGGAAGTAGCATTTGCAGCTCGCAATAGTGCAGAGTTATCTCAAAGAAAGGGGCCACGGTGTTTCTGTATCTCTATTATGTTGGTGCGGCTTCGGAACTTTTAAATATCTTGATATATCTCGAGAACTACGCATCCGATCAAAAAATATCATACAACATAAAAAGTAGGAAACTTAATTCTCTACAAAAAAGGTCTCTTAACATTTTGCCATAGCTCGCTTCGTTTCCGAGATATTTGCAGATTTATCTCAAGGGAAGGGGCCTGACGGACATATTTCGAGATATTTCTTCTTCTTGTTGTTCTTCTTCTGCACAGCTAAGCTGGAAGTGGCATTTGCAGCGCGCAATAGTGCAGAGTTATCTCAAAGAAAGGGGCCACGGTGTTTCTGTATCTCTATTATGTTGGTGCGGCTTCGGAACTTTTAAATATCTTGATATATCTCGAGAACTACGCATCCGATCAAAAAATATCATAGAACATAAAAAGTAGGAAACTTAATTCTCTACAAAAAAGGTCTCTTAACATTTTGCCATAGCTCGCTTCGTTTCCGAGATATTTGCAGATTTATCTCGAGGGAAGGGGCCTGACGGACATATTTCGAGATATTTCTTCTTCTTGTTGTTCTTCTTCTGCACAGCTAAGCTGGAAGCGGCATTTGCGGCTCGCACTAGTGCAGAGTTATCTCAAAGAAAGGGGCCACGGTGTTTCTGTATCTCTATTATGTTGGTGCGGCTTCGGATCTTTTAAATATCTCGATATATCTCGAAAACTACGCTTCTGATTAAAAAATATTATAGAACATAAATTGTAGGAAACATAATTCTCTACAAAAAACGTCTCTTAACATTTTGCCATAGCTCGCTTCGTTTCCGAGATATTTGCAGATTCAGCTCAAAGGAACTGGCCTGACGGACATATTTCGAGATATTTCTTCTTTTTGTTGTTCTTCTTCTGCACAGCTAAGCTGGAAGTGGCATTTGCAGCTCGCAATAGTGCAGAGTTATCTCAAAGAAAGGGGCCACGGTGTTTCTGTACCTCTATTATGTTGGTGCGGCTTCGGAACTTTTAAATATCTTGATATATCTCGAGAACTACGCATCCGATCAAAAAATATCATAGAACATAAAAAGTAGGAAACTTAATTCTCTACAAAAAAGGTCTCTTAACATTTTGCCATAGCTCGCTTCGTTTCCGAGATATTTGCAGATTTATCTCAAGGGAAGTGGCCTGACGGACATATTTCGAGATATTTCTTCTTCTTGTTGTTCTTCTTCTGCACAGCTAAGCTGGAAGTGGCATTTGCAGCTCGCAGTAGTGCAGAGTTATCTCAAAGGAAGGGGCCACGGTGTTTCTGTATCTCTATTATGTTGGTGCGGCTTCGGAACTTTTAAATATCTTAATATATTTCGAGAACTACGCATCTGATCAGAAAATATCATAGAACATAAAAAGTAGGAAACTTAATTCTCTACAAAAAAGATCTCTTAACATTTTGCCATAGCTCGCTTCGTTTCCGAGATATTTGCAGATTTATCTCAAGGGAAGGGGCCTGACGGACATATTTCGAGATATTTCTTCTTCTTGTTGTTCTTCTTCTGCACAGCTAAGCTGGAAGTGGCATTTGCAGCGCGCAATAGTGCAGAGTTATCTCAAAGAAAGGGGCCACGGTGTTTCTGTATCTCTATTATGTTGGTGCGGCTTCGGAACTTTTAAATATCTTGATATATCTCGAGAACTACGCATCTGTTCAAAAAATATCATAGACCATAAAAAGTAGGAATCCTAATTTTCTACAAAAAAGGTCTCTTAACATTTTGCCGTAGCTCGCTTCGTTTCCGAGATATTTGCAGATTTATCTCAAGGGAAGGGGCCTGACGGACATATTTCCAGATATTTCTTCTTCTTGTTGTTCTTCTTCTGCACAGCTAAGCTGGAAGTGGCATTTGCAGCTCGCAATAGTGCAGAGTTATCTCAAAGAAAGGGGCCACGGTGTTTCTGTATCTCTATTATGTTGGTGCGGCTTCGGAACTTTTAAATATCTTGATATATCTCGAGAACTACGCATCTGATCGAAAAATATCATAGAACATAAATTGTAGGAAACATAATTCTCTACAAAAAAGGTCTCTTAACATTTTGCCGTAGCTCGCTTCGTTTCCGCGATATTTGCAGATTTATCTCAAGGGAAGGGGCCTGACGGACATATTTCCAGATGTTTCTTCTTCTTGTTGTTCTTCTTCTGCACAGCTAAGCTGGAAGTGGCATTTGCAGCTCGCAATAGTGCAGAGTTATCTCAAAGAAAGGGGCCACGGTGTTTCTGTACCTCTATTATGTTGGTGCGGCTTCGGAACTTTTAAATATCTTGATATATCTCGAGAACTACGCATCCGATCAAAAAATATCATAGAACATAAAAAGTAGGAAACTTAATTCTCTACAAAAAAGGTCTCTTAACATTTTGCCATAGCTCGCTTCGTTTCCGAGATATTTGCAGATTTATCTCAAGGGAAGGGGCCTGACGGACATATTTCGAGATATTTCTTCTTCTTGTTGTTCTTCTTCTGCACAGCTAAGCTGGAAGTGGCATTTGCAGCTCGCAGTAGTGCAGAGTTATCTCAAAGGAAGGGGCCACGGTGTTTCTGTATCTCTATTATGTTGGTGCGGCTTCGGAACTTTTAAATATCTTGATATATTTCGAGAACTACGCATCTGATCAGAAAATATCATAGAACATAAAAAGTAGGAAACTTAATTCTCTACAAAAAAGATCTCTTAACATTTTGCCATAGCTCGCTTCGTTTCCGAGATATTTGCAGATTTATCTCAAGGGAAGGGGCCTGACGGACATATTTCGAGATATTTCTTCTTCTTGTTGTTCTTCTTCTGCACAGCTAAGCTGGAAGTGGCATTTGCAGCGCGCAATAGTGCAGAGTTATCTCAAAGAAAGGGGCCACGGTGTTTCTGTATCTCTATTATGTTGGTGCGGCTTCGGAACTTTTTAATATCTTGATATATCTCGAGAACTACGCATCTGTTCAAAAAATATCATAGAACATAAAAAGTAGGAATCCTAATTTTCTACAAAAAAGGTCTCTTAACATTTTGCCGTAGCTCGCTTCGTTTCCGAGATATTTGCAGATTTATCTCAAGGGAAGGGGCCTGACGGACATATTTCCAGATATTTCTTCTTCTTGTTGTTCTTCTTCTGCACAGCTAAGCTGGAAGTGGCATTTGCAGCTCGCAATAGTGCAGAGTTATCTCAAAGAAAGGGGCCACGGTGTTTCTGTATCTCTATTATGTTGGTGCGGCTTCGGAACTTTTAAATATCTTGATATATCTCGAGAACTACGCATCTGATCGAAAAATATCATAGAACATAAATTGTAGGAAACATAATTCTCTACAAAAAAGGTCTCTTAACATTTTGCCGTAGCTCGCTTCGTTTCCGAGATATTTGCAGATTTATCTCAAGGAAAGGGGCCTGACGGACATATTTCCAGATATTTCTTCTTCTTGTTGTTCTTCTTCTGCACAGCTAAGCTGGAAGTGGCATTTGCAGCTCGCAATAGTGCAGAGTTATCTCAAAGAAAGGGGCCACGGTGTTTCTGTATCTCTATTATGCTGGTGCGGCTTCGGAACTTTTAAATATCTTGATATATCTCGAGAACTACGCATCTGATCGAAAAATATCATACAACATAAAAAGTAGGAAACTTAATTCTCTACAAAAGAGGTCTCTTAACATTTTGCCATAGCTCGCTTCGTTTCCGAGATATTTGCAGATTTATCTCAAGGGAAGGGGCCTGACGGACATATTTCGAGATATTTCTTCTTTTTGTTGTTCTTCTTCTGCACAGCTAAGCTGGAAGTGGCATTTGCAGCGCGCAATAGTGCAGAGTTATCTCAAAGAAAGGGGCCACGGTGTTTCTGTATCTCTATTATGTTGGTGCGGCTTCGGATCTTTTAAATATCTCGATATATCTCGAAAACAACGCTTCTGATCAAAAAATATCATAGAACATAAATTATAGGAAACATAATTCTCTACAAAAAAGGTCTCTTAACATTTTGCCGTAGCTCGCTTCGTTTCCGAGATATTTGCAGATTTATCTCAAGGGAAGGGGCCTGACGGACATATTTCCAGATATTTCTTCTTCTTGTTGTTCTTCTTCTGCACAGCTAAGCTGGAAGTGGCATTTGCAGCTCGCAATAGTGCAGAGTTATCTCAAAGAGAGGGGCCACGGTGTTTCTGTATCTCTATTATGTTGGTGCGGCTTCGGAACTTTTAAATATCTTGATATATCTCGAGAACTACGCATCTGATCGAAAAATATTATAGAACATAAAAAGTAGGAAACTTAATTCTCTACAAAAGAGGTCTCTTAACATTTTGCCATAGCTCGCTTCGTTTCCGAGATATTTGCAGATTTATCTCAAGGGAAGGGGCCTGACGGACATATTTCGAGATATTTCTTCTTTTTGTTGTTCTTCTTCTGCACAGCTAAGCTGGAAGTGGCATTTGCAGCTCGCAATAGTGCAGAGTTATCTCAAAGAAAGGGGCCACGGTGTTTCTGTATCTCTATTATGTTGGTGCGGCTTCGGAACTTTTAAATATCTTGATATATCTCGAGAACTACGCATCCGATCAAAAAATATCATACAACATAAAAAGTAGGAAACTTAATTCTCTACAAAAAAGGTCTCTTAACATTTTGCCATAGCTCGCTTCGTTTCCGAGATATTTGCAGATTTATCTCGAGGGAAGGGGCCTGACGGACATATTTCGAGATATTTCTTCTTCTTGTTGTTCTTCTTCTGCACAGCTAAGCTGGAAGTGGCATTTGCAGCGCGCAATAGTGCAGAGTTATCTCAAAGAAAGGGGCCACGGTGTTTCTGTATCTCTATTATGTTGGTGCGGCTTCGGAACTTTTAAATATCTTGATATATCTCGAGAACTACGCATCCGATCAAAAAATATCATAGAACATAAAAAGTAGGAAACTTAATTCTCTACAAAAAAGGTCTCTTAACATTTTGCCATAGCTCGCTTCGTTTCCGAGATATTTGCAGATTTATCTCGAGGGAAGGGGCCTGACGGACATATTTCGAGATATTTCTTCTTCTTGTTGTTCTTCTTCTGCACAGCTAAGCTGGAAGCGGCATTTGCGGCTCGCACTAGTGCAGAGTTATCTCAAAGAAAGGGGCCACGGTGTTTCTGTATCTCTATTATGTTGGTGCGGCTTCGGATCTTTTAAATATCTCGATATATCTCGAAAACTACGCTTCTGATCAAAAAATATCATAGAACATAAATTGTAGGAAACATAATTCTCTACAAAAAACGTCTCTTAACATTTTGCCATAGCTCGCTTCGTTTCCGAGATATTTGCAGATTCAGCTCAAAGGAACTGGCCTGACGGACATATTTCGAGATATTTCTTCTTCTTGTTGTTCTTCTTCTGCACAGCTAAGCTGGAAGCGGCATTTGCGGCTCGCACTAGTGCACAGTTATCTCAAAGAAAGGGGCCACGGTGTTTCTGTATCTCTATTATGTTGGTGCGTCTTCGGAACTTTTAAATATCTCGATATATCTCGAAAACTACGCTTCTGATCAAAAAATATCATAGAACATAAATTGTAGGAAACATAATTCTCGACAAAAAACGTCTCTTAACATTTTGCCATAGCTCGCTTCGTTTCCGAGATATTTGCAGATTCAGCTCAAAGGAACTGGCCTGACGGACATATTTCGAGATATTTCTTCTTCTTGTTGTTCTTCTTCTGCACAGCTAAGCTGGAAGTGGCATTTGCAGCTCGCAATAGTGCAGAGTTATCTCAAAGAGAGGGGCCACGGTGTTTCTGTATCTCTATTATGTTGGTGCGGCTTCGGAACTTTTAAATATCTTGATATATCTCGAGAACTACGCATCTGATCAAAAAATATGATAGAAGATAAAAAGTAGGAAACTTAATTCTCTACAAAAAAGGTCTCTTAACATTTCGCCATAGCTCGCTTCGTTTCCGAGATATTTGCAGATTTATCTCAAGGGAAGGGGCCTGACGGACATATTTCGAGATATTTCTTCTTTTTGTTGTTCTTCTTCTGCACAGCTAAGCTGGAAGTGGCATTTGCAGCTCGCAATAGTGCAGAGTTATCTCAAAGAAAGGGGCCACGGTGTTTCTGTATCTCTATTATGTTGGTGCGGCTTCGGAATTTTTAAATATCTTGATATATCTCGAGAACTACGCATCCGATCAAAAAATATCATACAACATAAAAAGTAGGAAACTTAATTCTCTACAAAAAAGGTCTCTTAACATTTTGCCATAGCTCGCTTCGTTTCCGAGATATTTGCAGATTTATCTCGAGGGAAGGGGCCTGACGGACATATTTCGAGATATTTCTTCTTCTTGTTGTTCTTCTTCTGCATAGCTAAGCTGGAAGCGGCATTTGCGGCTCGCACTAGTGCAGAGTTATCTCAAAGAAAGGGGCCACGGTGTTTCTGTATCTCTATTATGTTGGTGCGGCTTCGGATCTTTTAAATATCTCGATATATCTCGAAAACTACGCTTCTGATCAAAAAATATCATAGAACATAAATTGTAGGAAACATAATTCTCTACAAAAAACGTCTCTTAACATTTTGCCATAGCTCGCTTCGTTTCCGAGATATTTGCAGATTCAGCTCAAAGGAACTGGCCTGACGGACATATTTCGAGATATTTCTTCTTTTTGTTGTTCTTCTTCTGCACAGCTAAGCTGGAAGAGGCATTTGCAGCTCGCAATAGTGCAGAGTTATCTCAAAGAAAGGGGCCACGGTGTTTCTGTACCTCTATTATGTTGGTGCGGCTTCGGAACTTTTAAATATCTTGATATATCTCGAGAACTACGCATCCGATCAAAAAATATCATAGAACATAAAAAGTAGGAAACTTAATTCTCTACAAAAAAGGTCTCTTAACATTTTGCCATAGCTCGCTTCGTTTCCGAGATATTTGCAGATTTATCTCAAGGGAAGGGGCCTGACGGACATATTTCGAGATATTTCTTCTTCTTGTTGTTCTTCTTCTGCACAGCTAAGCTGGAAGTGGCATTTGCAGCTCGCAGTAGTGCAGAGTTATCTCAAAGAAAGGGGCCACGGTGTTTCTGTATCTCTATTATGTTGGTGCGGCTTCGGAACTTTTAAATATCTTGATATATTTCGAGAACTACGCATCTGATCAGAAAATATCATAGAACATAAAAAGTAGGAAACTTAATTCTCTACAAAAAAGATCTCTTAACATTTTGCCATAGCTCGCTTCGTTTCCGAGATATTTGCAGATTTATCTCAAGGGAAGGGGCCTGACGGACATATTTCGAGATATTTCTTCTTCTTGTTGTTCTTCTTCTGCACAGCTAAGCTGGAAGTGGCATTTGCAGCGCGCAATAGTGCAGAGTTATCTCAAAGAAAGGGGCCACGGTGTTTCTGTATCTCTATTATGTTGGTGCGGCTTCGGAACTTTTAAATATCTTGATATATCTCGAGAACTACGCATCTGTTCAAAAAATATCATAGAACATAAAAAGTAGGAATCCTAATTTTCTACAAAAAAGGTCTCTTAACATTTTGCCGTAGCTCGCTTCGTTTCCGAGATATTTGCAGATTTATCTCAAGGGAAGGGGCCTGACGGACATATTTCCAGATATTTCTTCTTCTTGTTGTTCTTCTTCTGCACAGCTAAGCTGGAAGTGGCATTTGCAGCTCGCAATAGTGCAGAGTTATCTCAAAGAAAGGGGCCACGGTGTTTCTGTATCTCTATTATGTTGGTGCGGCTTCGGAACTTTTAAATATCTTGATATATCTCGAGAACTACGCATCTGATCGAAAAATATCATAGAACATAAATTGTAGGAAACATAATTCTCTACAAAAAAGGTCTCTTAACATTTTGCCGTAGCTCGCTTCGTTTCCGAGATATTTGCAGATTTATCTCAAGGGAAGGGGCCTGACGGACATATTTCCAGATATTTCTTCTTCTTGTTGTTCTTCTTCTGCACAGCTAAGCTGGAAGTGGCATTTGCAGCTCGCAATAGTGCAGAGTTATCTCAAAGAGAGGGGCCACGGTGTTTCTGTATCTCTATTATGTTGGTGCGGCTTCGGAACTTTTAAATATCTTGATATATCTCGAGAACTACGCATCTGATCGAAAAATATCATAGAACGTAAAAAGTAGGAAACTTAATTCTCTACAAAAGAGGTCTCTTAACATTTTGCCATAGCTCGCTTCGTTTCCGAGATATTTGCAGATTTATCTCAAGGGAAGGGGCCTGACGGACATATTTCGAGATATTTCTTCTTTTTGTTGTTCTTCTTCTGCACAGCTAAGCTGGAAGTGGCATTTGCAGCGCGCAATAGTGCAGAGTTATCTCAAAGAAAGGGGCCACGGTGTTTCTGTATCTCTATTATGTTAGTGCGGCTTCGGATCTTTTAAATATCTCGATATATCTCGAAAACAACGCTTCTGATCAAAAAATATCATAGAACATAAATTATAGGAAACATAATTCTCTACAAAAAAGGTCTCTTAACATTTTGCCGTAGCTCGCTTCGTTTCCGAGATATTTGCAGATTTATCTCAAGGGAAGGGGCCTGACGGACATATTTCCAGATATTTCTTCTTCTTGTTGTTCTTCTTCTGCACAGCTAAGCTGGAAGTGGCATTTGCAGCTCGCAATAGTGCAGAGTTATCTCAAAGAGAGGGGCCACGGTGTTTCTGTATCTCTATTATGTTGGTGCGGCTTCGGAACTTTTAAATATCTTGATATATCTCGAGAACTACGCATCTGATCGAAAAATATCATAGAACATAAAAAGTAGGAAACTTAATTCTCTACAAAAGAGGTCTCTTAACATTTTGCCATAGCTCGCTTCGTTTCCGAGATATTTGCAGATTTATCTCAAGGGAAGGGGCCTGACGGACATATTTCGAGATATTTCTTCTTTTTGTTGTTCTTCTTCTGCACAGCTAAGCTGGAAGTGGCATTTGCAGCTCGCAATAGTGCAGAGTTATCTCAAAGAAAGGGGCCACGGTGTTTCTGTATCTCTATTATGTTGGTGCGGCTTCGGAACTTTTAAATATCTTGATATATCTCGAGAACTACGCATCCGATCAAAAAATATCATACAACATAAAAAGTAGGAAACTTAATTCTCTACAAAAAAGGTCTCTTAACATTTTGCCATAGCTCGCTTCGTTTCCGAGATATTTGCAGATTTATCTCGAGGGAAGGGGCCTGACGGACATATTTCGAGATATTTCTTCTTCTTGTTGTTCTTCTTCTGCACAGCTAAGCTGGAAGTGGCTTTTGCAGCGCGCAATAGTGCAGAGTTATCTCAAAGAAAGGGGCCACGGTGTTTCTGTATCTCTATTATGTTGGTGCGGCTTCGGAACTTTTAAATATCTTGATATATCTCGAGAACTACGCATCCGATCAAAAAATATCATAGAACATAAAAAGTAGGAAACTTAATTCTCTACAAAAAAGGTCTCTTAACATTTTGCCATAGCTCGCTTCGTTTCCGAGATATTTGCAGATTTATCTCGAGGGAAGGGGCCTGACGGACATATTTCGAGATATTTCTTCTTCTTGTTGTTCTTCTTCTGCACAGCTAAGCTGGAAGCGGCATTTGCGGCTCGCACTAGTGCAGAGTTATCTCAAAGAAAGGGGCCACGGTGTTTCTGTATCTCTATTATGTTGGTGCGGCTTCGGATCTTTTAAATATCTCGATATATCTCGAAAACTACGCTTCTGATCAAAAAATATCATAGAACATAAATTGTAGGAAACATAATTCTCTACAAAAAACGTCTCTTAACATTTTGCCATAGCTCGCTTCGTTTCCGAGATATTTGCAGATTCAGCTCAAAGGAACTGGCCTGACGGACATATTTCGAGATATTTCTTCTTCTTGTTGTTCTTCTTCTGCACAGCTAAGCTGGAAGCGGCATTTGCGGCTCGCACTAGTGCACAGTTATCTCAAAGAAAGGGGCCACGGTGTTTCTGTATCTCTATTATGTTGGTGCGTCTTCGGAACTTTTAAATATCTCGATATATCTCGAAAACTACGCTTCTGATCAAAAAATATCATAGAACATAAATTGTAGGAAACATAATTCTCGACAAAAAACGTCTCTTAACATTTTGCCATAGCTCGCTTCGTTTCCGAGATATTTGCAGATTCAGCTCAAAGGAACTGGCCTGACGGACATATTTCGAGATATTTCTTCTTCTTGTTGTTCTTCTTCTGCACAGCTAAGCTGGAAGTGGCATTTGCAGCTCGCAATAGTGCAGAGTTATCTCAAAGAGAGGGGCCACGGTGTTTCTGTATCTCTATTATGTTGGTGCGGCTTCGGAACTTTTAAATATCTTGATATATCTCGAGAACTACGCATCTGATCAAAAAATATGATAGAAGATAAAAAGTAGGAAACTTAATTCTCTACAAAAAAGGTCTCTTAACATTTCGCCATAGCTCGCTTCGTTTCCGAGATATTTGCAGATTTATCTCAAGGGAAGGGGCCTGTCGGACATATTTCGAGATATTTCTTCTTCTTGTTGTTCTTCTTCTGCACAGCTAAGCTGGAAGTGGCATTTACAGCTCGCAATAGTGCAGAGTTATCTCAAAGAAAGGGGCCACGGTGTTTCTGTATCTCTATTATGTTGGTGCGGCTTCGGAACTTTTAAATATCTTGATATATCTCGAGAACTACGCATCTGATCAAAAAATATCATAGAACATAAAAAGTAGGAAACTTAATTCTCTACAAAAAAGGTCTCTTAACATTTTGCCATAGCTCGCTTGGTTTCCGAGATATTTGCAGATTTATCTCAAGGGAAGGGGCCTGACGGACATATTTCGAGATATTTCTTCTTCTTGTTGTTCTTCTTCTGCACAGATAAGCTGGAAGTGGCATTTGCGGCTCGCACTAGTGCAGAGTTATCTCAAAGAAAGGGGCCACGGTGTTTCTGTATCTCTATTATGTTGGTGCGGCTTCGGAACTTTTAAATATCTCGATGTATCTCGAAAACTACGCTTCTGATCAAAAAATATCATAGAACATAAATTGTAGGAAACATAATTCTCTATAAAAAACGTCTCTTAACATTTTGCCATAGCTCGCTTCGTTTCCGAGATATTTGCAGATTCATCTCAAAGGAACTGGCCTGACGGACATATTTCGAGATATTTCTTCTTCTTGTTGTTCTTCCTCTGCACAGCTAAGCTGGAAGTGGCATTTGCAGCTCGCAATAGTGCAGAGTTATCTCAAAGAAAGGGGCCACGGCGTTTCTGTATCTCTATTATGTTGGTGCGGCTTCGGAACTTTTAAATATCTTGATATATCTCGAGAACTACGCATCTGATCAAAAAATATCATAGAACATAAAAAGTAGGAAACTTAATTCTCTACAAAAAAGGTCTCTTAACATTTTGCCATAGGTCGCTTCGTTTCCGAGATATTTGCAGATTTATCTCAAGGGAAGGGGCCTAACGGACATATTTCGAGATATTTCTTCTTCTTGTTGTTCTTCTTCTGCACAGCTGAGCTGGAAGTGGCATTTACAGCTCGCAATAGTGCAGAGTTATCTCAAAGAAAGGGGCCACGGTGTTTCTGTATCTCTATTATGTTGGTGCGGCTTCGGAACTTTTAAATATCTTGATATATCTGGAGAACTACGCTTCTGATCAAAAAATATCATAGAACATAAATTGTAGGAAACATAATTCTCTACAAAAAACGTCTCTTAACATTTTGCCATAGCTCGCTTCGTTTCCGAGATATTTGCAGATTCAGCTCAAAGGAACTGGCCTGACGGACATATTTCGAGATATTTCTTCTTCTTGTTGTTCTTCTTCTGCACAGCTAAGCTGGAAGTGGCATTTGCAGCTCGCAATAGTGCAGAGTTATCTCAAAGAGAGGGGCCACGGTGTTTCTGTATCTCTATTATGTTGGTGCGGCTTCGGAACTTTTAAATATCTTGATATATCTCGAGAACTACGCATCTGATCAAAAAATATCATAGAAGATAAAAAGTAGGAAGCTTAATTCTCTACAAAAAAGGTCTCTTAACATTTTGCCATAGCTCGCTTCGTTTCCGAGATATTTGCAGATTTATCTCAAGGGAAGGGGCCTGACGGACATATTTCGAGATATTTCTTCTTCTTGTTGTTCTTCTTCTGCACAGCTAAGCTGGAAGTGGCATTTGCGGCTCGCACTAGTGCAGAGTTATCTCAAAGAAAGGGGCCACGGTGTTTCTGTATCTCTATTATGTTGGTGCGGCTTCGGAACTTTTAAATATCTCGATGTATCTCGAAAACTACGCTTCTGATCAAAAAATATCATACAACATAAATTGTAGGAAACATAATTCTCTACAAAAAAGGTCTCTTAACATTTTGCCATAGCTCACTTCGTTTCCGAGATATTTGCAGATATATCTCAAGGGAAGGGGCCTGACAGACATATTTCGAGATATTTCTTCTTCTTGTTGTTCTTCTTCTGCACAGCTAAGCTGGAAGTGGCATTTACAGCTCGCACTAGTGCAGAGTTATCTCAAAGAAAGGGGCCACGGTGTTTCTGTATCTCTATTATGTTGGTGCGGCTTCGGAACTTTTAAATATCTCGATGTATCTCGAAAACTACGCTTCTGATCAAAAAATATCATAGAACATAAATTGTAGGAAACATAATTCTCTACAAAAAATGTCTCTTAACATTTTGCCATAGCTCGCTTCGTTTCCGAGATATTTGCAGATTTATCTCAAGGGAAGGGGCCTGACGGACATATTTCGAGATATTTCTTCTTCTTGTTGTTCTTCTTCTGCACAGCTAAGCTGGAAGTGGCATTTGCGGCTCGCACTAGTGCAGAGTTATCTCAAAGAAAGGGGCCACGGTGTTTCTGTATCTCTATTATGTTGGTGCGGCTTCGGAACTTTTAAATACCTCGATGTATCTCGAAAACTACGCTTCTGATCAAAAAATATCATAGAACATAAATTGTAGGAAACATAATTCTCTACAAAAAAGGTCTCTTAACATTTTGCCATAGCTCGCTTCGTTTCCGAGATATTTGCAGATATATCTCAAGGGAAGGGGCCTGACGGACAGATTTCGAGATATTTCTTCTTCTTGTTGTTCTTCTTCTGCACAGCTAAGCTGGAAGTGGCATTTCCAGCTCGCAATAGTGCAGAGTTATCTCAAAGAGAGGGGCCACGGTGTTTCTGTATCTCTATTATGTTGGTGCGGCTTCGGAACTTTTAAATATCTTGATATATCTCGAGAACTACGCATCTGATCAAAAAATATCATAGAAGATAAAAAGTAGGAAGCTTAATTCTCTACAAAAAAGGTCTCTTAACATTTTGCCATAGCTCGCTTCGTTTCCGAGATATTTGCAGATTTATCTCAAGGGAAGGGGCCTGACGGACATATTTCGAGATATTTCTTCTTCTTGTTGTTCTTCTTCTGCACAGCTAAGCTGGAAGTGGCATTTGCGGCTCGCACTAGTGCAGAGTTATCTCAAAGAAAGGGGCCACGGTGTTTCTGTATCTCTATTATGTTGGTGCGGCTTCGGAACTTTTAAATATCTCGATGTATCTCGAAAACTACGCTTCTGATCAAAAAATATCATAGAACATAAATTGTAGGAAACATAATTCTCTACAAAAAATGTCTCTTAACATTTTGCCATAGCTCGCTTCGTTTCCGAGATATTTGCAGATTCAGCTCAAAGGAACTGGCCTGACGGACATATTTCGAGATATTTCTTCTTCTTGTTGTTCTTCCTCTGCACAGCTAAGCTGGAAGTGGCATTTGCAGCTCGCAACAGTGCAGAGTTATCTCAAAGAAAGGGGCCACGGTGTTTCTGTATCTCTATTATGTTGGTGCGGCTTCTTAACTTTTAAATATCCTGATATATCTCGAGAACTACGCATCTGATCAAAAAATATCATAGAGCATAAATTGTAGGAAACAGAATTCTCTACAAAAAAGGTCTCTTAACATTTTGCCATAGCTCGCTTCGTTTCCGAGATATTTGCAGATATATCTCAAGGGAAGGGGCCTGACAGACATATTTCGAGATATTTCTTCTTCTTGTTGTTCTTCTTCTGCACAGCTCAGCTGGAAGTGGCATTTGCGGCTCGCACTAGTGCAGAGTTATCTCAAAGAAAGGGGCCACGGTGTTTCTGTATCTCTATTATGTTGTTGCGGCTTCGGAACTTTTAAATATCTCGATGTATCTCGAAAACTACGCTTCTGATCAAAAAATATCATAGAACATAAATTGTAGGAAACATAATGCTCTACAAAAAAGGTCTCTGAACATTTTGCCATAGCTCGCTTTGTTTCCGAGATATTTGCAGATATATCTCAAGGGAAGGGGCCTGACGGACATATTTCGAGATATTTCTTCTTCTTGTTGTTCTTCTTCTGCACAGCTAAGCTGGAGGTGGCATTTACAGCTCGCAATAGTGCAGAGTTATCTCAAAGAAAGGGGCCACGGTGTTTCTGTATCTCTATTATGTTGGTGCGGCTTCGGAACTTTTAAATATCTTGATATATCTCGAGAACTACGCATCTGATCAAAAAATATCATGGAAGATAAAAAGTAGGAAACTTAATTCTCTACAAAAAAGGTCTCTTAACATTTTGCCATAGCTCGCTTCGTTTCCGAGATATTTGCAGATTTATCTCAAGGGAAGGGGCCTGACGGACATATTCCGAGATATTTCTTCTTCTTGTTGTTCTTCTTCTGCACAGCTAAGCTGGAAGTGGCATTTCCGGCTCGCACTTGTGCAGAGTTATCTCAAAGAAAGGGGCCACGGTGTTTCTGTATCTCTATTATGTTGGTGCGGCTTCGGAACTTTTAAATATCTCGATGTATCTCGAAAACTACGCTTCTGATCAAAAAATATCATAGAACATAAATTGTAGGAAACATAATTCTCTACAAAAAAGGTCTCTTAACATTTTGCCATAGCTCTCTTCGTTTCCGAGATATTTGCAGATTTATCTCAAGGGAAGGGGCCTGACGGACATATTTCGAGATATTTCTTCTTCTTGTTGTTCTTCTTCTGCACAGCTAAGCTGGAAGTGGCATTTGCAGCTCGCAATAGTGCAGAGTTATCTCAAAGAAAGGGGCTACGGTGTTTCTGTATCTCTATTATGTTGGTGCGGCTTCGGAACTTTTAAATATCTTGATATATCTCGAGAACTACGCGTCTGATCAAAAAATAACATAGAACATAAAAAGTAGGAAACTTAATTCTCTACAAAAACGGTCTCTGAACATTTTGCCATAGCTCGCTTCGTTTCCGAGATATTTGCAGATATATCTCAAGGGAAGGGGCCTGACGGACATATTTCGAGATATTTCTTCTTCTTGTTGTTTTTCTTCTGCACAGCTAAGCTGGAAGTGGCATTTCCAGCTCGCAATAGTGCAGAGTTATCTCAAAGAAAGGGGCCACGGTGTTTCTGTATCTCTATTATGTTGGTGCGGCTTCGGAACTTTTAAATATCTTGATATATCTCGAGAACTACGCATCTGATCAAAAAATATCATGGAAGATAAAAAGTAGGAAACTTAATTCTCTACAAAAAAGGTCTCTTAACATTTTGCCATAGCTCGCTTCGTTTCCGCGATATTTGCAGATTTATCTCAAGGGAAGGGGCCTGACGGACATATTTCGAGATATTTCTTCTTCTTGTTGTTCTTCTTCCGCACAGCTAAGCTGGAAGTGGCATTTGCGGCTCGCACTAGTGCAGAGTTATCTCAAAGAAAGGGGCCACGGTGTTTCTGTATCTCTATTATGTTGGTGCGGCTTCGGAACTTTTAAATATCTCGATGTATCTCGAAAACTACGCTTCTGATCAAAAAATATCATAGAACATAAATTGTAGGAAACATAATTCTCTACAAAAAAGGTCTCTTAACATTTTGCCATAGCTCGCTTCGTTTCCGAGATATTTGCAGATATATCTCAAGGGAAGGGGCCTGACGGACATATTTCGAGATATTTCTTCTTCTTGTTGTTCTTCTTCTGCACAGCTAAGCTGGAAGTGGCATTTACAGCTCGCAATAGTGCAGAGTTATCTCAAAGAAAGGGGCCACGGTGTTTCTGTATCTCTATTATGTTGGTGCGGCTTCGGAACTTTTAAATATCTTGATATATCTCGAGAACTACGCATCTGATCAAAAAATATCATAGAACATGAAAAGTAGGAAACTTAATTCTCTACAAAAAAGGTCTCTTAACATTTTGCCATAGCTCTCTTCGTTTCCGAGATATTTGCAGATTTATCTCAAGGGAAGGGGCCTGACGGACATATTTCGAGATATTTCTTTTTCTTGTTGTTCTTCTTCTGCACAGCTAAGCTGGAAGTGGCATTTGCAGCTCGCAATAGTGCAGAGTTATCTCAAAGAAAGGGGCCACGGTGTTTCTGTATCTCTATTATGTTGGTGCGGCTTCGGAACTTTTAAATATCTTGATATATCTCGAGAACTACGCGTCTGATCAAAAAATATCATAGAACATAAATTGTAGGAAACATAATTCTCTACAAAAAAGGTCTCTTAACATTTTGCCATAGCTCGCTTCGTTTCCGAGATATTTGCAGATATATCTCAAGGGAAGGGGCCTGACGGACATATTTCGAGATATTTCTTCTTCTTGTTGTTCTTCTTCTGCACAGCTAAGCTGGAAGTGGCATTTACAGCTCGCAATAGTGCAGAGTTATCTCAAAGAAAGGGGCCACGGTGTTTCTGTATCTCTATTATGTTGGTGCGGCTTCGGAACTTTTAAATATCTTGATATATCTCGAGAACTACGCATCTGATCAAAAAATATCATGGAAGATAAAAAGTAGGAAACTTAATTCTCTACAAAAAAGGTCTCTTAACATTTTGCCATAGCTCGCTTCGTTTCCGAGATATTTGCAGATTTATCTCAAGGGAAGGGGCCTGACGGACATATTCCGAGATATTTCTTCTTCTTGTTGTTCTTCTTCTGCACAGCTAAGCTGGAAGTGGCATTTCCGGCTCGCACTTGTGCAGAGTTATCTCAAAGAAAGGGGCCACGGTGTTTCTGTATCTCTATTATGTTGGTGCGGCTTCGGAACTTTTAAATATCTCGATGTATCTCGAAAACTACGCTTCTGATCAAAAAATATCATAGAACATAAATTGTAGGAAACATAATTCTCTACAAAAAAGGTCTCTTAACATTTTGCCATAGCTCTCTTCGTTTCCGAGATATTTGCAGATTTATCTCAAGGGAAGGGGCCTGACGGACATATTTCGAGATATTTCTTCTTCTTGTTGTTCTTCTTCTGCACAGCTAAGCTGGAAGTGGCATTTGCAGCTCGCAATAGTGCAGAGTTATCTCAAAGAAAGGGGCTACGGTGTTTCTGTATCTCTATTATGTTGGTGCGGCTTCGGAACTTTTAAATATCTTGATATATCTCGAGAACTACGCGTCTGATCAAAAAATATCATAGAACATAAAAAGTAGGAAACTTAATTCTCTACAAAAACGGTCTCTTAACATTTTGCCATAGCTCGCTTCGTTTCCGAGATATTTGCAGATATATCTCAAGGGAAGGGGCCTGACGGACATATTTCGAGATATTTCTTCTTCTTGTTGTTTTTCTTCTGCACAGCTAAGCTGGAAGTGGCATTTCCAGCTCGCAATAGTGCAGAGTTATCTCAAAGAAAGGGGCCACGGTGTTTCTGTATCTCTATTATGTTGGTGCGGCTTCGGAACTTTTAAATATCTTGATATATCTCGAGAACTACGCATCTGATCAAAAAATATCATGGAAGATAAAAAGTAGGAAACTTAATTCTCTACAAAAAAGGTCTCTTAACATTTTGCCATAGCTCGCTTCGTTTCCGCGATATTTGCAGATTTATCTCAAGGGAAGGGGCCTGACGGACATATTTCGAGATATTTCTTCTTCTTGTTGTTCTTCTTCCGCACAGCTAAGCTGGAAGTGGCATTTGCGGCTCGCACTAGTGCAGAGTTATCTCAAAGAAAGGGGCCACGGTGTTTCTGTATCTCTATTATGTTGGTGCGGCTTCGGAACTTTTAAATATCTCGATGTATCTCGAAAACTACGCTTCTGATCAAAAAATATCATAGAACATAAATTGTAGGAAACATAATTCTCTACAAAAAAGGTCTCTTAACATTTTGCCATAGCTCGCTTCGTTTCCGAGATATTTGCAGATATATCTCAAGGGAAGGGGCCTGACGGACATATTTCGAGATATTTCTTCTTCTTGTTGTTCTTCTTCTGCACAGCTAAGCTGGAAGTGGCATTTACAGCTCGCAATGGTGCAGAGTTATCTCAAAGAAAGGGGCCACGGTGTTTCTGTATCTCTATTATGTTGGTGCGGCTTCGGAACTTTTAAATATCTTGATATATCTCGAGAACTACGCATCTGATCAAAAAATATCATAGAACATGAAAAGTAGGAAACTTAATTCTCTACAAAAAAGGTCTCTTAACATTTTGCCATAGCTCTCTTCGTTTCCGAGATATTTGCAGATTTATCTCAAGGGAAGGGGCCTGACGGACATATTTCGAGATATTTCTTTTTCTTGTTGTTCTTCTTCTGCACAGCTAAGCTGGAAGTGGCATTTGCAGCTCGCAATAGTGCAGAGTTATCTCAAAGAAAGGGGCCACGGTGTTTCTGTATCTCTATTATGTTGGTGCGGCTTCGGAACTTTTAAATATCTTGATATATCTCGAGAACTACGCGTCTGATCAAAAAATATCATAGAACATAAATTGTAGGAAACATAATTCTCTACAAAAAAGGTCTCTTAACATTTTGCCATAGCTCGCTTCGTTTCCGAGATATTTGCAGATATATCTCAAGGGAAGGGGCCTGACGGACATATTTCGAGATATTTCTTCTTCTTGTTGTTCTTCTTCTGCACAGCTAAGCTGGAAGTGGCATTTACAGCTCGCAATAGTGCAGAGTTATCTCAAAGAAAGGGGCCACGGTGTTTCTGTATCTCTATTATGTTGGTGCGGCTTCGGAACTTTTAAATATCTTGATATATCTCGAGAACTACGCGTCTGATCAAAAAATATCATAGAACATAAATTGTAGGAAACATAATTCTCTACAAAAAAGGTCTCTTAACATTTTGCCATAGCTCGCTTCGTTTCCGAGATATTTGCAGATATATCTCAAGGGAAGGGGCCTGACGGACATATTTCGAGATATTTCTTCTTCTTGTTGTTCTTCTTCTGCACAGCTAAGCTGGAAGTGGCATTTGCAGCTCGCAATAGTGCAGAGTTATCTCAAAGAAAGGGGCCACGGTGTTTCTGTATCTCTATTATGTTGGTGCGGCTTCGGAACTTTTAAATATCTTGATATATCTCGAGAACTACGCATCTGATCAAAAAATATCATAGAACATGAAAAGTAGGAAACTTAATTCTCTACAAAAAAGGTCTCTTAACATTTTGCCATAGCTCTCTTCGTTTCCGAGATATTTGCAGATTTATCTCAAGGGAAGGGGCCTGACGGACATATTTCGAGATATTTCTTCTTCTTGTTGTTCTTCTTCTGCACAGCTAAGCTGGAAGTGGCATTTGCAGCTCGCAATAGTGCAGAGTTATCTCAAAGAAAGGGGCCACGGTGTTTCTGTATCTCTATTATGTTGGTGCGGCTTCGGAACTTTTAAATATCTTGATATATCTCGAGAACTACGCGTCTGATCAAAAAATATCATAGAACATAAAAAGTAGGAAACTTAATTCTCTACAAAAACGGTCTCTTAACATTTTGCCATAGCTCGCTTCGTTTCCGAGATATTTGCAGATATATCTCAAGGGAAGGGGCCTGACGGACATATTTCGAGATATTTCTTCTTCTTGTTGTTCTTCTTCTGCACAGCTAAGCTGGAAGTGGCATTTGCAGCTCGCAATAGTGCAGAGTTATCTCAAAGAAAGGGGCCACGGTGTTTCTGTATCTCTATTATGTTGGTGCGGCTTCGGAACTTTTAAATATCTTGATACATCTCGAGAACTACGCATCTGATCAAAAAATATCGTAGAACATAAGAAGTAGGAAACTTAATTCTCTACAAATAAGGTCTCTAAACGTTTTGCCATAGCTCGCATGGTTTCCGAGATATTTGCAGATTTATCTCAAGGGAAGGGGCCTGACGGACATATTTCGAGATATTCCTTCTTCTTGTTGTTCTTCTTCTGCACAGCTAAGCTGGAAGTGGCATTTGCAGCTCGCAATAGTGCAGAGTTACCTCAAAGAAAGGGGCCACGGTGTTTCTGTATCTCTATTATGTTGGTGCCGCTTCGGAACTTTTAAATATCAGGATATATCTCGAGAACTACGCATCTGATCAGAAAATATCATAGAACATAAAAAGTAGGAAACTTAATTCTCTACAAAAAAGATCTCTTAACATTTTGCCATAGCTCGCTTCGTTTCCGAGATATTTGCAGATTTATCTCAAGGGAAGGGGCCTGACGGACATATTTCGAGATATTTCTTCTTCTTGTTGTTCTTCTTCTGCACAGCTAAGCTGGAAGTGGCATTTGCAGCGCGCAATAGTGCAGAGTTATCTCAAAGAAAGGGGCCACGGTGTTTCTGTATCTCTATTATGTTGGTGCGGCTTCGGAACTTTTAAATATCTTGATATATCTCGAGAACTACGCATCTGTTCAAAAAATATCATAGAACATAAAAAGTAGGAATCCTAATTTTCTACAAAAAAGGTCTCTTAACATTTTGCCGTAGCTCGCTTCGTTTCCGAGATATTTGCAGATTTATCTCAAGGGAAGGGGCCTGACGGACATATTTCGAGATATTTCTTCTTTTTGTTGCACTTCTTCTGCACAGCTAAGCTGAAAGTGGCATTTGCAGCTCGCAATAGTGCAGAGTTATCTCAAAGAAAGGGGCCACGGTGTTTCTGTACCTCTATTATGTTGGTGCGGCTTCGGAACTTTTAAATATCTTGATATATCTCGAGAACTACGCATCCGATCAAAAAATATCATAGAACATAAAAAGTAGGAAACTTAATTCTCTACAAAAAAGGTCTCTTAACATTTTGCCATAGCTCGCTTCGTTTCCGAGATATTTGCAGATTTATCTCGAGGGAAGGGGCCTGACGGACATATTTCGAGATATTTCTTCTTCTTGTTGTTCTTCTTCTGCACAGCTAAGCTGGAAGTGGCATTTGCAGCTCGCAATAGTGCAGAGTTATCTCAAAGAAAGGGGCCACGGTGTTTCTGTATCTCTATTATGTTGGTGCGGCTTCGGAACTTTTAAATATCTTGATATATCTCGAGAACTACGCGTCTGATCAAAAAATATCATAGAACATAAAAAGTAGGAAACTTAATTCTCTACAAAAACGGTCTCTTAACATTTTGCCATAGCTCGCTTCGTTTCCGAGATATTTGCAGATATATCTCAAGGGAAGGGGCCTGACGGACATATTTCGAGATATTTCTTCTTCTTGTTGTTCTTCTTCTGCACAGCTAAGCTGGAAGTGGCATTTGCAGCTCGCAATAGTGCAGAGTTATCTCAAAGAAAGGGGCCACGGTGTTTCTGTATCTCTATTATGTTGGTGCGGCTTCGGAACTTTTAAATATCTTGATACATCTCGAGAACTACGCATCTGATCAAAAAATATCGTAGAACATAAAAAGTAGGAAACTTAATTCTCTACAAATAAGGTCTCTAAACGTTTTGCCATAGCTCGCATGGTTTCCGAGATATTTGCAGATTTATCTCAAGGGAAGGGGCCTGACGGACATATTTCGAGATATTCCTTCTTCTTGTTGTTCTTCTTCTGCACAGCTAAGCTGGAAGTGGCATTTGCAGCTCGCAATAGTGCAGAGTTACCTCAAAGAAAGGGGCCACGGTGTTTCTGTATCTCTATTATGTTGGTGCCGCTTCGGAACTTTTAAATATCAGGATATATCTCGAGAACTACGCATCTGATCAGAAAATATCATAGAACATAAAAAGTAGGAAACTTAATTCTCTACAAAAAAGATCTCTTAACATTTTGCCATAGCTCGCTTCGTTTCCGAGATATTTGCAGATTTATCTCAAGGGAAGGGGCCTGACGGACATATTTCGAGATATTTCTTCTTCTTGTTGTTCTTCTTCTGCACAGCTAAGCTGGAAGTGGCATTTGCAGCGCGCAATAGTGCAGAGTTATCTCAAAGAAAGGGGCCACGGTGTTTCTGTATCTCTATTATGTTGGTGCGGCTTCGGAACTTTTAAATATCTTGATATATCTCGAGAACTACGCATCTGTTCAAAAAATATCATAGAACATAAAAAGTAGGAATCCTAATTTTCTACAAAAAAGGTCTCTTAACATTTTGCCGTAGCTCGCTTCGTTTCCGAGATATTTGCAGATTTATCTCAAGGGAAGGGGCCTGACGGACATATTTCGAGATATTTCTTCTTTTTGTTGTTCTTCTTCTGCACAGCTAAGCTGAAAGTGGCATTTGCAGCTCGCAATAGTGCAGAGTTATCTCAAAGAAAGGGGCCACGGTGTTTCTGTACCTCTATTATGTTGGTGCGGCTTCGGAACTTTTAAATATCTTGATATATCTCGAGAACTACGCATCCGATCAAAAAATATCATAGAACATAAAAAGTAGGAAACTTAATTCTCTACAAAAAAGGTCTCTTAACATTTTGCCATAGCTCGCTTCGTTTCCGAGATATTTGCAGATTTATCTCGAGGGAAGGGGCCTGACGGACATATTTCGAGATATTTCTTCTTCTTGTTGTTCTTCTTCTGCACAGCTAAGCTGGAAGTGGCATTTGCAGCGCGCAATAGTGCAGAGTTATCTCAAAGAAAGGGGCCACGGTGTTTCTGTATCTCTATTATGTTGGTGCGGCTTCGGATCTTTTAAATATCTCGATATATCTCGAAAACAACGCTTCTGATCAAAAAATATCATAGAACATAAATTGTAGGAAACATAATTCTCTACAAAAAAGGTCTCTTAACATTTTGCCGTAGCTCGCTTCGTTTCCGAGATATTTGCAGATTTATCTCAAGGGAAGGGGCCTGACGGACATATTTCCAGATATTTCTTCTTCTTGTTGTTCTTCTTCTGCACAGCTAAGCTGGAAGTGGCATTTGCAGCTCGCAATAGTGCAGAGTTATCTCAAAGAAAGGGGCCACGGTGTTTCTGTATCTCTATTATGTTGGTGCGGCTTCGGAACTTTTAAATATCTTGATATATCTCGAGAACTACGCATCCGATCAAAAAATATCATAGAACATAAATTGTAGGAAACATAATTCCCTACAAAAAAGGTCTCATAACATTTTGCCGTAGCTCGCTTCGTTTCCGAGATATTTGCAGATTTATCTCAAGGGAAGGGGCCTGACGGACATATTTCCAGATATTTCTTCTTCTTGTTGTTCTTCTTCTGCACAGCTAAGCTGGAAGTGGCATTTGCAGCTCGCAATAGTGCAGAGTTATCTCAAAGAGAGGGGCCACGGTGTTTCTGTATCTCTATTATGTTGGTGCGGCTTCGGAACTTTTAAATATCTTGATATATCTCGAGAACTACGCATCCGATCAAAAAATATCATACAACATAAAAAGTAGGAAACTTAATTCTCTACAAAAAAGGTCTCTTAACATTTTGCCATATCTCGCTTCGTTTCCGAGATATTTGCAGATTTATCTCGAGGGAAGGGGCCTGACGGACATATTTCGAGATATTTCTTCTTCTTGTTGTTCTTCTTCTGCACAGCTAAGCTGGAAGTGGCATTTGCAGCGCGCAATAGTGCAGAGTTATCTCAAAGAAAGGGGCCACGGTGTTTCTGTATCTCTATTATGTTGGTGCGGCTTCGGAACTTTTAAATATCTTGATATATCTCGAGAACTACGCATCTGATCGAAAAATATCATAGAACATAAAAAGTAGGAATCCTAATTTTCTACAAAAAAGGTCTCTTAACATTTTGCCGTAGCTCGCTTTGTTTCCGAGATATTTGCAGATTTATCTCAAGGGAAGGGGCCTGACGGACATATTTCGAGATATTTCTTCTTTTTGTTGTTCTTCTTCTGCACAGCTAAGCTGGAGGTGGCATTTGCAGTTCGCAATAGTGCAGAGTTATCTCAAAAACAGGGGCCACGGTGTTTCTGTATCTCTATTATGTTGGTGCGGCTTCGGAACTTTTAAATATCTCGATATATCTCGAAAACTACGCTTCTGATCAAAAAATATCAGAGAACGTAAATTGTAGGAAACATAATTCTCTACAAAAAAGGTCTCTTAACATTTTGCCGTAGCTCGCTTCGTTTCCGAGATATTTGCAGATTTATCTCAAGGGAAGGGGCCTGACGGACATATTTCGAGATATTTCTTCTTCTTGTTGTTCTTCTTCTGCACAGCTAAGCTGGAAGTGGCATTTGCAGCGCGCAATAGTGCAGAGTTATCTCAAAGAAAGGGGCCACGGTGTTTCTGTATCTCTATTATGTTGGTGCGGCTTCGGAACTTTTAAATATCTTGATATATCTCGAGAACTACGCATCTGATCGAAAAATATCATAGAACATAAAAAGTAGGAAACTTAATTCTCTACAAAAGAGGTCTCTTAACATTTTGCCATAGCTCGCTTCGTTTCCGAGATATTTGCAGATTTATCTCAAGGGAAGGGGCCTGACGGACATATTTCGAGATATTTCTTCTTTTTGTTGTTCTTCTTCTGCACAGCTAAGCTGGAAGTGGCATTTGCAGCTCGCAATAGTGCAGAGTTATCTCAAAGAAAGGGGCCACGGTGTTTCTGTACCTCTATTATGTTGGTGCGGCTTCGGAACTTTTAAATATCTTGATATATCTCGAGAACTACGCATCCGATCAAAAAATATCATAGAACATAAATTGTAGGAAACATAATTCTCTACAAAAAAGGTCTCTTAACATTTTGCCGCAGCTCGCTTCGTTTCCGAGATATTTGCAGATTTATCTCAAGGGAAGGGGCCTGACGGACATATTTCCAGATATTTCTTCTTCTTGTTGTTCTTCTTCTGCACAGCTAAGCTGGAAGTGGCATTTGCAGCTCGCAATAGTGCAGAGTTATCTCAAAGAGAGGGGCCACGGTGTTTCTGTATTTCTATTATGTTGGTGCGGCTTCGGAACTTTTAAATATCTTGATATATCTCGAGAACTACGCATCTGATCGAAAAATATCATAGAACATAAAAAGTAGGAAACTTAATTCTCTACAAAAGAGGTCTCTTAACATTTTGCCATAGCTCGCTTCGTTTCCGAGATATTTGCAGATTTATCTCAAGGGAAGGGGCCTGACGGACATATTTCCAGATATTTCTTCTTCTTGTTGTTCTTCTTCTGCACAGCTAAGCTGGAAGTGGCATTTGCAGCTCGCAATAGTGCAGAGTTATCTCAAAGAAAGGGGCCACGGTGTTTCTGTATCTCTATTATGTTGGTGCGGCTTCGGAACTTTTAAATATCTTGATATATCTCGAGAACTACGCATCTGATCGAAAAATATCATAGAACATAAAAAGTAGGAAACTTAATTCTCTACAAAAGAGGTCTCTTAACATTTTGCCATAGCTCGCTTCGTTTCCGAGATATTTGCAGATTTATCTCGAGGGAAGGGGCCTGACGGACATATTTCGAGATATTTCTTCTTCTTGTTGTTCTTCTTCTGCACAGCTAAGCTGGAAGTGGCATTTGCAGCGCGCAATAGTGCAGAGTTATCTCAAAGAAAGGGGCCACGGTGTTTCTGTATCTCTATTATGTTGGTGCGGCTTCGGAACTTTTAAATATCTTGATATATCTCGAGAACTACGCATCTGATCGAAAGATATCATAGAACATAAAAAGTAGGAAACTTAATTCTCTACAAAAGAGGTCTCTTAACATTTTGCCATAGCTCGCTTCGTTTCCGAGATATTTGCAGATTTATCTCAAGGGAAGGGGCCTGACGGACATATTTCGAGATATTTCTTCTTTTTGTTGTTCTTCTTCTGCAGAGCTAAGCTGGAAGTGGCATTTGCAGCTCGCAATAGTGCAGAGTTATCTCAAAGAAAGGGGCCACGGTGTTTCTGTATCTCTATTATGTTGGTGCGGCTTCGGAACTTTTAAGTATCTTGATATATCTCGAGAACTACGCATCTGATCGAAAAATATCATAGAACATAAAAAGTAGGAAACTTAATTCTCTACAAAAGAGGTCTCTTAACATTTTGCCATAGCTCGCTTCGTTTCCGAGATATTTGCAGATTTATCTCAAGGGAAGGGGCCTGACGGACATATTTCGAGATATTTCTTCTTTTTGTTGTTCTTCTTCTGCACAGCTAAGCTGGAAGTGGCATTTGCAGCTCGCAATAGTGCAGAGTTATCTCAAAGAAAGGGGCCACGGTGTTTCTGTACCTCTATTATGTTGGTGCGGCTTCGGAACTTTTAAATATCTTGATATATCTCGAGAACTACGCATCCGATCAAAAAATATCATAGAACATAAATTGTAGGAAACATAATTCTCTACAAAAAAGGTCTCTTAACATTTTGCCGTAGCTCGCTTCGTTTCCGAGATATTTGCAGATTTATCTCAAGGGAAGGGGCCTGACGGACATATTTCCAGATATTTCTTCTTCTTGTTGTTCTTCTTCTGCACAGCTAAGCTGGAAGTGGCATTTGCAGCTCGCAATAGTGCAGAGTTATCTCAAAGAGAGGGGCCACGGTGTTTCTGTATCTCTATTATGTTGGTGCGGCTTCGGAACTTTTAAATATCTTGATATATCTCGAGAACTACGCATCTGATCGAAAAATATCATAGAACATAAAAAGTAGGAAACTTAATTCTCTACAAAAGAGGTCTCTTAACATTTTGCCATAGCTCGCTTCGTTTCCGAGATATTTGCAGATTTATCTCAAGGGAAGGGGCCTGACGGACATATTTCGAGATATTTCTTCTTTTTGTTGTTCTTCTTCTGCACAGCTAAGCTGGAAGTGGCATTTGCAGCTCGCAATAGTGCAGAGTTATCTCAAAGAAAGGGGCCACGGTGTTTCTGTATCTCTATTATGTTGGTGCGGCTTCGGAACTTTTAAATATCTTGATATATCTCGAGAACTACGCATCCGATCAAAAAATATCATACAACATAAAAAGTAGGAAACTTAATTCTCTACAAAAAAGGTCTCTTAACATTTTGCCATAGCTCGCTTCGTTTCCGAGATATTTGCAGATTTATCTCGAGGGAAGGGGCCTGACGGACATATTTCGAGATATTTCTTCTTCTTGTTGTTCTTCTTCTGCACAGCTAAGCTGGAAGTGGCATTTGCAGCGCGCAATAGTGCAGAATTATCTCAAAGAAAGGGGCCACGGTGTTTCTGTATCTCTATTATGTTGGTGCGGCTTCGGAACTTTTAAATATCTTGATATATCTCGAGAACTACGCATCTGATCCAAAAATATCATAGAACATAAAAAGTAGGAATCCTAATTTTCTACAAAAAAGGTCTCTTAACATTTTGCCGTAGCTCGCTTTGTTTCCGAGATATTTGCAGATTTATCTCAAGGGAAGGGGCCTGACGGACATATTTCGAGATATTTCTTCTTTTTGTTGTTCTTCTTCTGCACAGCTAAGCTGGAAGTGGCATTTGCAGTTCGCAATAGTGCAGAGTTATCTCAAAAACAGGGGCCACGGTGTTTCTGTATCTCTATTATGTTGGTGCGGCTTCGGAACTTTTAAATATCTCGATATATCTCGAAAACTACGCTTCCGATCAAAAAATATCAGAGAACGTAAATTGTAGGAAACATAATTCTCTACAAAAAAGGTCTCTTAACATTTTGCCATAGCTCGCTTCGTTTCCGAGATATTTGCAGATTTATCTCAAGGGAAGGGGCCTGACGGACATATTTCGAGATATTTCTTCTTCTTGTTGTTCTTCTTCTGCACAGCTAAGCTGGAAGTGGCATTTGCAGCTCGCAATAGTGCAGAGTTATCTCAAAGAAAGGGGCCACGGTGTTTCTGTATCTCTATTATGTTGGTGCGGCTTCGGAACTTTTAAATATCTTGATATATCTCGAGAACTACGCATCTGATCAAAAAATATCGTAGAACATAAAAAGTAGGAAACTTAATTCTCTACAAATAAGGTCTCTAAACATTTTGCCATAGCTCGCATGGTTTCCGAGATATTTGCAGATTTATCTCAAGGGAAGGGGCCTGACGGACATATTTCGAGATATTCCTTCTTCTTGTTGTTCTTCTTCTGCACAGCTAAGCTGGAAGTGGCATTTGCAGCTCGCAATAGTGCAGAGTTACCTCAAAGAAAGGGGCCACGGTGTTTCTGTATCTCTATTATGTTGGTGCCGCTTCGGAACTTTTAAATATCAGGATATATCTCGAGAACTACGCATCTGATCAAAAAATATCATAGAACATAAAAAGTAGGAAACTTAATTCTCTACAAAAATGGTCTCTTAACATTTTGCCATAGCTCGCTTCGTTTCCGAGATATTTGCAGATTTATCTCAAGGGAAGGGGCCTGACGGACATATTTCGAGATATTTCTTCTTCTTGTTGTTCTTCTTCTGCACAGCTAAGCTGGAAGTGGCATTTGCAGTTCGCAATAGTGCAGAGTTATCTCAAAGAAAGGGGCCACGGTGTTTCTGTATCTCTCTTATGTTGGTGCGGCTTCGGAACTTTTAAATATCTCGATGTATCTCGAAAACTACGCTTCTGATCAAAAAATATCATAGAACATAAATTGTAGGAAACATAATTCTCTACAAAAAAGGTCTCTTAACATTTTGCCATAGCTCGCTTCGTTTCCGAGATATTTGCAGATTTATCTCGAGGGAAGGGGCCTGACGGACATATTTCGAGATATTTCTTCTTCTTGTTGTTCTTCTTCTGCACAGCTAAGCTGGAAGTGGCATTTGCAGCGCGCAATAGTGCAGAATTATCTCAAAGAAAGGGGCCACGGTGTTTCTGTATCTCTATTATGTTGGTGCGGCTTCGGAACTTTTAAATATCTTGATATATCTCGAGAACTACGCATCTGATCCAAAAATATCATAGAACATAAAAAGTAGGAATCCTAATTTTCTACAAAAAAGGTCTCTTAACATTTTGCCGTAGCTCGCTTTGTTTCCGAGATATTTGCAGATTTATCTCAAGGGAAGGGGCCTGACGGACATATTTCGAGATATTTCTTCTTTTTGTTGTTCTTCTTCTGCACAGCTAAGCTGGAAGTGGCATTTGCAGTTCGCAATAGTGCAGAGTTATCTCAAAAACAGGGGCCACGGTGTTTCTGTATCTCTATTATGTTGGTGCGGCTTCGGAACTTTTAAATATCTCGATATATCTCGAAAACTACGCTTCCGATCAAAAAATATCAGAGAACGTAAATTGTAGGAAACATAATTCTCTACAAAAAAGGTCTCTTAACATTTTGCCATAGCTCGCTTCGTTTCCGAGATATTTGCAGATTTATCTCAAGGGAAGGGGCCTGACGGACATATTTCGAGATATTTCTTCTTCTTGTTGTTCTTCTTCTGCACAGCTAAGCTGGAAGTGGCATTTGCAGCTCGCAATAGTGCAGAGTTATCTCAAAGAAAGGGGCCACGGTGTTTCTGTATCTCTATTATGTTGGTGCGGCTTCGGAACTTTTAAATATCTTGATATATCTCGAGAACTACGCATCTGATCAAAAAATATCGTAGAACATAAAAAGTAGGAAACTTAATTCTCTACAAATAAGGTCTCTAAACATTTTGCCATAGCTCGCATGGTTTCCGAGATATTTGCAGATTTATCTCAAGGGAAGGGGCCTGACGGACATATTTCGAGATATTCCTTCTTCTTGTTGTTCTTCTTCTGCACAGCTAAGCTGGAAGTGGCATTTGCAGCTCGCAATAGTGCAGAGTTACCTCAAAGAAAGGGGCCACGGTGTTTCTGTATCTCTATTATGTTGGTGCCGCTTCGGAACTTTTAAATATCAGGATATATCTCGAGAACTACGCATCTGATCAAAAAATATCATAGAACATAAAAAGTAGGAAACTTAATTCTCTACAAAAATGGTCTCTTAACATTTTGCCATAGCTCGCTTCGTTTCCGAGATATTTGCAGATTTATCTCAAGGGAAGGGGCCTGACGGACATATTTCGAGATATTTCTTCTTCTTGTTGTTCTTCTTCTGCACAGCTAAGCTGGAAGTGGCATTTGCAGCTCGCAGTAGTGCAGAGTTATCTCAAAGAAAGGGGCCACGGTGTTTCTGTATCTCTCTTATGTTGGTGCGGCTTCGGAACTTTTAAATATCTCGATGTATCTCGAAAACTACGCTTCTGATCAAAAAATATCATAGAACATAAATTGTAGGAAACATAATTCTCTACAAAAAAGGTCTCTTAACATTTTGCCATAGCCCGTTTCGTTTCCGAGATATTTGCAGATATATCTCAAGGGAAGGGGCCTGACGGACATATTTCGAGATATTTCTTCTTCTTGTTGTTCTTCTTCTGCACAGCTAAGCTGGAAGTGGCATTTACAGCTCGCAATAGTGCAGAGTTATCTCAAAGAAAGGGGCCACGGTGTTTCTGTATCTCTATTATGTTGGTGCGGCTTCGGAACTTTTAAATATCTTGATATATCTCGAGAACTACGCATCTGATCAAAAAATATCATAGAACATGAAAAGTAGGAAACTTAATTCTCTACAAAAAAGGTCTGTTAACATTTTGCCATAGCTCTCTTCGTTTCCGAGATATTTGCAGATTTATCTCAAGGGAAGGGGCCTGACGGACATATTTCGAGATATTTCTTCTTTTTGTTGTTCTTCTTCTGCAGAGCTAAGCTGGAAGTGGCATTTGCAGCTCGCAATAGTGCAGAGTTATCTCAAAGAAAGGGGCCACGGTGTTTCTGTATCTCTATTATGTTGGTGCGGCTTCGGAACTTTTAAGTATCTTGATATATCTCGAGAACTACGCATCTGATCGAAAAATATCATAGAACATAAAAAGTAGGAAACTTAATTCTCTACAAAAGAGGTCTCTTAACATTTTGCCATAGCTCGCTTCGTTTCCGAGATATTTGCAGATTTATCTCAAGGGAAGGGGCCTGACGGACATATTTCGAGATATTTCTTCTTTTTGTTGTTCTTCTTCTGCACAGCTAAGCTGGAAGTGGCATTTGCAGCTCGCACTAGTGCAGAGTTATCTCAAAGAAAGGGGCCACGGTGTTTCTGTACCTCTATTATGTTGGTGCGGCTTGGGAACTTTTAAATATCTCGATATATCTCGAAAACAACGCTTCTGATCAAAAAATATCATAGAACATAAATTGTAGGAAACATAATTCTCTACAAAAAAGGTCTCTTAACATTTTGCCGTAGCTCGCTTCGTTTCCGAGATATTTGCAGATTTATCTCAAGGGAAGGGGCCTGACGGACATATTTCCAGATATTTCTTCTTCTTGTTGTTCTTCTTCTGCACAGCTAAGCTGGAAGTGGCATTTGCAGTTCGCAATAGTGCAGAGTTATCTCAAAAACAGGGGCCACGGTGTTTCTGTATCTCTATTATGTTGGTGCGGCTTCGGAACTTTTAAATATCTCGATATATCTCGAAAACTACGCTTCCGATCAAAAAATATCAGAGAACGTAAATTGTAGGAAACATAATTCTCTACAAAAAAGGTCTCTTAACATTTTGCCATAGCTCGCTTCGTTTCCGAGATATTTGCAGATTTATCTCAAGGGAAGGGGCCTGACGGACATATTTCGAGATATTTCTTCTTCTTGTTGTTCTTCTTCTGCACAGCTAAGCTGGAAGTGGCATTTGCAGCTCGCAATAGTGCAGAGTTATCTCAAAGAAAGGGGCCACGGTGTTTCTGTATCTCTATTATGTTGGTGCGGCTTCGGAACTTTTAAATATCTTGATATATCTCGAGAACTACGCATCTGATCAAAAAATATCGTAGAACATAAAAAGTAGGAAACTTAATTCTCTACAAATAAGGTCTCTAAACATTTTGCCATAGCTCGCATGGTTTCCGAGATATTTGCAGATTTATCTCAAGGGAAGGGGCCTGACGGACATATTTCGAGATATTCCTTCTTCTTGTTGTTCTTCTTCTGCACAGCTAAGCTGGAAGTGGCATTTACAGCTCGCAATAGTGCAGAGTTATCTCAAAGAAAGGGGCCACGGTGTTTCTGTATCTCTATTATGTTGGTGCGGCTTCGGAACTTTTAAATATCTTGATATATCTCGAGAACTACGCATCTGATCAAAAAATATCATAGAACATGAAAAGTAGGAAACTTAATTCTCTACAAAAAAGGTCTCTTAACATTTTGCCATAGCTCTCTTCGTTTCCGAGATATTTGCAGATTTATCTCAAGGGAAGGGGCCTGACGGACATATTTCGAGATATTTCTTCTTCTTGTTGTTCTTCTTCTGCACAGCTAAGCTGGAAGTGGCATTTGCGGCTCGCACTAGTGCAGAGTTATCTCAAAGAAAGGGGCCACGGTGTTTCTGTATCTCTATTATGTTGGTGCGGCTTCGGAACTTTTAAATATCTTGATATATCTCGAGAACTACGCGTCTGATCAAAAAATATCATAGAACTTAAAAAGTAGGAAACTTAATTCTCTACAAAAACGGTCTCTTAACATTTTGCCATAGCTCGCTTCGTTTCCGAGATATTTGCAGATATATCTCAAGGGAAGGGGCCTGACGGACATATTTCGAGATATTTCTTCTTCTTGTTGTTCTTCTTCCGCACAGCTAAGCTGGAAGTGGCATTTACAGTTCGCAATAGTGCAGAGTTATCGCAAAGAAAGGGGCCACGGTGTTTCTGTATCTCTATTATGTTGGTGCGGCTTCGGAACTTTTAAATATCTTGATATATCTCGAGAACTACGCATCTGATCAAAAAATATCATAGAACATAAAAAGTAGGAAACTTAATTCTCTACAAAAAAGGTCTCTTAACATTTTCCCATAACTGGCATCGTTTCCGAGATATTTGCAGATTTAGCTCAAGGGAAGGGGCCTGACGGACATATTCCGAGATATTTCTTCTTCTTGTTGTTCCTCTTCTGCACAGCTAAGCTGGAAGTGGCATTTGCAGCTCGCAATAGTGCAGAGTTATCTCAAAGAAAGGGGCCACGGTGTTTCTGTACCTCTATTATGTTGGTGCAGCTTCGGAGCTTTTAAATATCTTGATATATCTCGAGAACTACGCATCTGATCAAAAAATATCATAGAACATAAAAAGTAGGAAACTTAATTCTCTACAAAAAAGTCTCTTAACATTTTCCCATAGCTGGCATCGTTTCCGAGATATTTGCAGATTTAGCTCAAGGGAAGGGGCCTGACGGACATATTCCGAGATATTTCTTCTTCTTGTTGTTCCTCTTCTGCACAGCTAAGCTGGAAGTGGCATTTGCAGGTCGCAATAGTGCAGAGTTATCTCAAAGAAAGGGGCCACGGTGTTTCTGTATCTCTATTATGTTGGTGCGGCTTCGGAACTTTTAAATATCTCGATATATCTCGAAAACTACGCTTCTGGTCAAAAAATATCAGAGAACGTAAATTGTAGGAAACATAATTCTCTACAAAAAAGGTCTCTTAACATTTTGCCATAGCTCGCTTCGTTTCCGAGATATTTGCAGATTTATCTCAAGGGAAGGGGCCTGACGGACATATTTCGAGATATTTCTTCTTCTTGTTGTTCTTCTTCTGCACAGCTAAGCTGGAAGTGGCATTTGCAGCTCGCAATAGTGCAGAGTTATCTCAAAGAAAGGGGCCACGGTGTTTCTGTATCTCTATTATGTTGGTGCGGCTTCGGAACTTTTAAATATCTTGATATATCTCGAGAACTACGCATCTGATCAAAAAATATCGTAGAACATAAAAAGTAGGAAACTTAATTCTCTACAAATAAGGTCTCTAAACATTTTGCCATAGCTCGCATGGTTTCCGAGATATTTGCAGATTTATCTCAAGGGAAGGGGCCTGACGGACATATTTCGAGATATTCCTTCTTCTTGTTGTTCTTCTTCTGCACAGCTAAGCTGGAAGTGGCATTTGCAGCTCGCAATAGTGCAGAGTTACCTCAAAGAAAGGGGCCACGGTGTTTCTGTATCTCTATTATGTTGGTGCCGCTTCGGAACTTTTAAATATCAGGATATATCTCGAGAACTACGCATCTGATCAAAAAATATCATAGAACATAAAAAGTAGGAAACATAATTCTCTACAAAAAAGGTCTCTTAACATTTTGCCGTAGCTCGCTTCGTTTCCGAGATATTTGCAGATTTATCTCAAGGGAAGGGGCCTGACGGACATATTTCCAGATATTTCTTCTTCTTGTTGTTCTTCTTCTGCACAGCTAAGCTGGAAGTGGCATTTGCAGCTCGCAATAGTGCAGAGTTATCTCAAAGAAAGGGGCCACGGTGTTTCTGTATCTCTATTATGTTGGTGCGGCTTCGGAACTTTTAAATATCTTGATATATCTCGAGAACTACGCATCTGATCGAAAAATATCATAGAACATAAAAAGTAGGAAACTTAATTCTCTACAAAAGAGGTCTCTTAACATTTTGCCATAGCTCGCTTCGTTTCCGAGATATTTGCAGATTTATCTCAAGGGAAGGGGCCTGACGGACATATTTCGAGATATTTCTTCTTTTTGTTGTTCTTCTTCTGCACAGCTAAGCTGGAAGTGGCATTTGCAGCTCGCAATAGTGCAGAGTTATCTCAAAGAAAGGGGCCACGGTGTTTCTGTACCTCTATTATGTTGGTGCGGCTTCGGAACTTTTAAATATCTTGATATATCTCGAGAACTACGCATCCGATCAAAAAATATCATAGAACATAAAAAGTAGGAAACTTAATTCTCTACAAAAAAGGTCTCTTAACATTTTGCCATAGCTCGCTTCGTTTCCGAGATATTTGCAGATTTATCTCGAGGGAAGGGGCCTGACGGACATATTTCGAGATATTTCTTCTTCTTGTTGTTCTTCTTCTGCACAGCTAAGCTGGAAGTGGCATTTGCAGCGCGCAATAGTGCAGAGTTATCTCAAAGAAAGGGGCCACGGTGTTTCTGTATCTCTATTATGTTGGTGCGGCTTCGGAACTTTTAAATATCTTGATATATCTCGAGAACTACGCATCCGATCAAAAAATATCATAGAACATAAAAAGTAGGAAACTTAATTCTCTACAAAAAAGGTCTCTTAACATTTTGCCATAGCTCGCTTCGTTTCCGAGATATTTGCAGATTTATCTCGAGGGAAGGGGCCTGACGGACATATTTCGAGATATTTCTTCTTCTTGTTGTTCTTCTTCTGCACAGCTAAGCTGGAAGCGGCATTTGCGGCTCGCACTAGTGCAGAGTTATCTCAAAGAAAGGGGCCACGGTGTTTCTGTATCTCTATTATGTTGGTGCGGCTTCGGATCTTTTAAATATCTCGATATATCTCGAAAACTACGCTTCTGATCAAAAAATATCATAGAACATAAATTGTAGGAAACATAATTCTCTATAAAAAACGTCTCTTAACATTTTGCCATAGCTCGCTTCGTTTCCGAGATATTTGCAGATATATCTCAAGGGAAGGGGCCTGACGGACATATTTCGAGATATTTCTTCTTCTTGTTGTTCTTCTTCTGCACAGCTAAGCTGGAAGTGGCATTTACAGCTCGCAATAGTGCAGAGTTATCTCAAAGAAAGGGGCCACGGTGTTTCTGTATCTCTACTATATTGGTGCGGCTTCGGAACTTTTAAATATCTTGATATATCTCGAGAACTACGCATCTGATCAAAAAATATCATAGAACATGAAAAGTAGGAAACTTAATTCTCTACAAAAAAGGTCTCTTAACATTTTGCCATAGCTCTCTTCGTTTCCGAGATATTTGCAGATTTATCTCAAGGGAAGGGGCCTGACGGACATATTTCGAGATATTTCTTCTTCTTGTTGTTCTTCTTCTGCACAGCTAAGCTGGAAGTGGCATTTGCAGCTCGCAATAGTGCAGAGTTATCTCAAAGAAAGGGGCCACGGTGTTTCTGTATCTCTATTATGTTGGTGCGGCTTCGGAACTTTTAAATATCTTGATATATCTCGAGAACTACGCATCTGATCAAAAAATATCATAGAACGTAAAAAGTAGGAAACTTAATTCTCTACAAAAAAGGTCTCTTAACATTTTGCCATAGCTCGCTTCGTTTCCGAGATATTTGCAGATTTATCTCAAGGGAAGGGGCCTAACGGACATATTTCGAGATATTTCTTCTTCTTGTTGTTCTTCTTCTGCACAGCTGAGCTGGAAGTGGCATTTGCAGGTCGCAATAGTGCAGAGTTATCTCAAAGAAAGGGGCCACGGTGTTTCTGTATCTCTATTATGTTGGTGCGGCTTCGGAACTTTTAAATATCTCGATATATCTCGAAAACTACGCTTCTGATCAAAAAATATCATAGAACGTAAATTGTAGGAAACATTATTCTCTACAAAAAAGGTCTCTTAACATTTTGCCATAGCTCGCTTCGTTTCCGAGATATGTGCAGATTCATCTCAAGGGAAGGGGTCTGACGGACATATTTCGAGATATTTCTTCTTCTTGTTGTTCTTCTTCGGCACAGCTAAGCTCGAAGTGGCATTTGCAGCTCGCAATAGTGCAGAGTTATCTCAAAGAAAGAGGCCACGGTGTTTCTGTACCTCTATTATGTTGGTGCAGCTTCGGAAATTTTAAATATCTTGATATATCTCGAGAACTACGCATCTGATCAAAAAATATCATCGAACATAAAAAGTAGGAAACATAATTCTCTACAAAAAAGGTCTCTTAACATTTTGCCATAGCTCGCTTCGTTTCCGAGATATTTGCAGATTTATCTCAAGGGAAGGGGCCTGACGGACATATTTCGAGATATTTCTTCTTCTTGTTGTTCTTCTTCTGCACAGCTAAGCTAGAAGTGGCATTTACAGCTCGCAATAGTGCAGAGTTATCTCAAAGAAAGGGGCCACGGTGTTTCTGTATCTCTACTATGTTGGTGCGGCTTCGGAACTTTTAAATATCTTGATATATCTCGAGAACTACGCATCTGATCAAAAAATAGCATAGAACATTAAAAGTAGGAAACTTAATTCTCTACAAAAAAGGTCTCTTAACATTTTGCCATAGCTCGCTTCGTTTCCGAGATATTTGCAGATATATCTCAAGGGAAGGGGCCTGACGGACATATTTCGAGATATTTCTTCTTCTTGTTGTTCTTCTTCTGCACAGCTGAGCTGGAAGTGGCATTTGCAGGTCGCAATAGTGCAGAGTTATCTCAAAGAAAGGGGCCACGGTGTTTCTGTATCTCTATTATGTTGGTGCGGCTTCGGAACTTTTAAATATCTCGATATATCTCGAAAACTACACTTCTGATCAAAAAATATCATAGAACGTAAATTGTAGGAAACGTAATTCTCTACAAAAAAGGTCTCTTAACATTTTGCCATAGCTCGCTTCGTTTCCGAGATATTTGCAGATTTATCTCAAGGGAAGGGGCCTGACGGACATATTTCGAGATATTTCTTCTTCTTGTTGTTCTTCTTCTGCACAGCTAAGCTGGAAGTGGCATTTGCGGCTCGCACTAGTGCAGAGTTATCTCAACGAAAGGGGCCACGGTGCTTCTGTATCTCTATTATGTTGGTGCGGCTTCGGAACTTTTAAATATCTCGATATATCTCGAAAACTACGCTTCTGATCAAAAAATATCATAGAACATAAATTGTAGGAAGCATAATTCTCTACAAAAAAGGTCTCTTAACATTTTGCCATAGCTCGCTTCGTTTCCGAGATATTTGCAGATTTATCTCAAGGGAAGTGGCCTGACGGACATATTTCGAGATATTCCTTCTTCTTGTTGTTCTTCTTCTGCACAGCTAAACTGGAAGTGGCATTTCCAGCTCGCAATCGTGCAGAGTTATCTCAAAGAAAGGGGCCACGGTGTTTCTGTATCTCTATTATGTTGGTGCGGCTTCGGAACTTTTAAATATCTTGATATATCTCGAGAACTACGCCTCTGATCGAAAAATATCATAGAACATAAAAAGTAGGAAACTTAATTCTCTACAAAAAAGGTCTCTTAACATTTTGCCATAGCTCGCTTCGTTTCCGAGATATTTGCAGATTTATCTCAAGGGAAGGGGCCTGACGGACATATTTCGAGATATTTCTTCTTCTTGTTGTTCTTCTTCTGCACAGCTAAGCTGGAAGTGGCATTTACAGCTCGCAATAGTGCAGAGTTATCTCAAAGAAAGGGGCCACGGTGTTTCTGTATCTCTATTATGTTGGTGCGGCTTCGGAACTTTTAAATATCTTGATATATCTCGAGAACTACGCGTCTGATCAAAAAATATCATAGAACATAAAAAGTAGGAAACTTAATTCTCTACAAAAACGGTCTCTCAACATTTTGCCATAGCTCGCTTCGTTTCCGAGATATTTGCAGATATATCTCAAGGGAAGGGGCCTGACGGACATATTTCGAGATATTTCTTCTTCTTGTTGTTCTTCTTCTGCACAGCTAAGCTGGAAGTGGCATTTGCGGCTCGCACTAGTGCAGAGTTATCTCAAAGAAAGGAGCCACGGTGTTTCTGTATCTCTATTATGTTGGTGCGGCTTCGGAACTTTTAAATATCTTGATATATCTCGAGAACTACGCATCTGATCAAAAAATATCATAGAACATAAAAAGTAGGAAACATAATTCTCTACAAAAAAGGTCTCTTAACATTTTGCCATAGCTCGCTTCGTTTCCGAGATATTTGCAGATTTATCTCAAGGGAAGGGGCCTGACGGACATATTTCGAGATATTTCTTCTTCTTGTTGTTCTTCTTCTGCACAGCTAAGCTGGAAGTGGCATTTGCGGCTCGCACTAGTGCAGAGTTGTCTCAACGAAAGGGGCCACGGTGTTTCTGTATCTCTATTATGTTGGTGCGGCTTCGGAACTTTTAAATATCTCGATATATCTCGAAAACTACGCTTCTGATCAAAAAATATCATAGAACATAAATTGTAGGAAGCATAATTCTCTACAAAAAAGGTCTCTTAACATTTTGCCATAGCTCGCTTCGTTTCCGAGATATTTGCAGATATATCTCAAGGGAAGGGGCCTGACGGACATATTTCGAGATATTTCTTCTTCTTGTTGTTCTTCTTCTGCACAGCTAAGCTGGAAGTGGCATTTACAGCTCGCAATAGTGCAGAGTTATCTCAAAGAAAGGGGCCACGGTGTTTCTGTATCTCTATTATGTTGGTGCGGCTTCGGAACTTTTAAATATCTTGATATATCTCGAGAACTACGCATCTGATCAAAAAATATCATAGAACATGAAAAGTAGGAAACTTAATTCTCTACAAAAAAGGTCTCTTAACATTTCGCCATAGCTCGCTTCGTTTCCGAGATATTTGCAGATTTATCTCAAGGGAAGGGGCCTGTCGGACATATTTCGAGATATTTCTTCTTCTTGTTGTTCTTCTTCTGCACAGCTAAGCTGGAAGTGGCATTTGCGGCTCGCACTAGTGCAGAGTTATCTCAAAGAAAGGGGCCACGGTGTTTCTGTATCTCTATTATGTTGGTGCGGCTTCGGAACTTTTAAATATCTTGATATATCTCGAGAACTACGCATCTGATCAAAAAATATCATAGAAGATAAAAAGTAGGAAAGATAATTCTCTACAAAAAACGTCTCTTAACATTTTGCCACAGCTCGCTTCGTTTCCGAGATATTTGCAGATTCAGCTCAAAGGAACGGGCCTGACGGACATATTTCGAGATACTTCTTCTTCTTGTTGTTCTTCCTCTGCACAGCTAAGCTGGAAGTGGCATTTGCAGCTCGCAATAGTGCAGAGTTATCTCAAAGAAAGGGGCCACGGTGTTTCTGTATCTCTATTATGTTGGTGCGGCTTCGGAACTTTTAAATATCTTGATATATCTCGAGAACTACGCATCTGATCAAAAAATATCATAGAACATAAAAAGTAGGAAACTTAATTCTCTACAAAAAAGGTCTCTTAACATTTTGCCATAGCTCGCTTCGTTTCCGAGATATTTGCAGATTTATCTCAAGGGAAGGGGCCTGACGGACATATTTCGAGATATTTCTTCTTCTTGTTGTTCTTCTTCTGCACAGCTAAGCTGGAAGTGGCATTTACAGCTCGCAATAGTGCAGAGTTATCTCAAAGAAAGGGGCCACGGTGTTTCTGTATCTCTATTATGTTGGTGCGGCTTCGGAACTTTTAAATATCTCGATATATCTCGAAAACTACGCATCTGATCAAAAAATATCATAGAACATAAATTGTAGAAAACATAATTCTCTACAAAAAAGGTCTCTCAACATTTTGCCATAGCTCGCTTCGTTTCCGAGATATTTGCAGATATATCTCAAGGGAAGGGGCCTGACGGACATATTTCGAGATATTTCTTCTTCTTGTTGTTCTTCTTCTGCACAGCTAAGCTGGAAGTGGCATTTACAGCTCGCAATAGTGCAGAGTTATCTCAAATAAAGGGGCCACGGTGTTTCTGTATCTCTATTATGTTGGTGCGGCTTCGGAACTTTTAAATATCTTGATATATCTCGAGAACTACGCATCTGATCAAAAAATATCATAGAACATAAAAAGTAGGAAACTTAATTCTCTACAAAAAAGGTCTCTTAACATTTTGCCATAGCTCTCTTCGTTTCCGAGATATTTGCAGATTTATCTCAAGGGAAGGGGCCTGACGGACATATTTCGAGATATTTCTTCTTCTTGTTGTTCTTCTTCTGCACAGCTAAGCTGGAAGTGGCATTTGCGGCTCGCACTAGTGCAGAGTTATCTCAAAGAAAGGGGCCACGGTGTTTCTGTATCTCTATTATGTTGGTGCGGCTTCGGAACTTTTAAATATCTCGATGTATCTCGAAAACTACGCTTCTGATCAAAAAATATCATAGAACATAAATTGTAGGAAACATAATTCTCTATAAAAAACGTCTCTTAACATTTTGCCATAGCTCGCTTCGTTTCCGAGATATTTGCAGATTCATCTCAAAGGAACTGGCCTGACGGACATATTTCGAGATATTTCTTCTTCTTGTTGTTCTTCTTCTGCACAGCTAAGCTGGAAGTGGCATTTACAGCTCGCAATAGTGCAGAGTTATCTCAAAGAAAGGGGCCACGGTGTTTCTGTATCTCTATTATGTTGGTGCGGCTTCGGAACTTTTAAATATCTTGATATATCTCGAGAACTACGCATCTGATCAAAAAATATCATAGAACATAAAAAGTAGGAAACTTCATTCTCTACAAAAAAGGTCTCTTAACATTTTGCCATAGCTCGCTTCGTTTCCGAGATATTTGCAGATTTATCTCAAGGGAAGGGGCCTGACGGACATATTTCGAGATATTTCTTCTTCTTGTTGTTCTTCTTCTGCACAGCTAAGCTGGAAGTGGCATTTACAGCTCGCAATAGTGCAGAGTTATCTCAAAGAAAGGGGCCACGGTGTTTCTGTATCTCTATTATGTTGGTGCGGCTTCGGAACTTTTAAATATCTTGATATATCTCGAGAACTACGCATCTGATCAAAAAATATCATAGAACATGAAAAGTAGGAAACTTAATTCTCTACAAAAAAGGTCTCTTAACATTTTGCCATAGCTCGCTTCGTTTCCGAGATATTTGCAGATTTATCTCAAGGGAAGGGGCCTGACGGACATATTTCGAGATATTTCTTCTTCTTGTTGTTCTTCTTCTGCACAGCTAAGCTGGAAGTGGCATTTACAGCTCGCAATAGTGCAGAGTTATCTCAAAGAAAGGGGCCACGGTGTTTCTGTATCTCTATTATGTTGGTGCGGCTTCGGAACTTTTAAATATCTCGATATATCTCGAAAACTACGCATCTGATCAAAAAATATCATAGAACATAAATTGTAGAAAACATAATTCTCTACAAAAAAGGTCTCTCAACATTTTGCCATAGCTCGCTTCGTTTCCGAGATATTTGCAGATATATCTCAAGGGAAGGGGCCTGACGGACATATTTCGAGATATTTCTTCTTCTTGTTGTTCTTCTTCTGCACAGCTAAGCTGGAAGTGGCATTTACAGCTCGCAATAGTGCAGAGTTATCTCAAATAAAGGGGCCACGGTGTTTCTGTATCTCTATTATGTTGGTGCGGCTTCGGAACTTTTAAATATCTTGATATATCTCGAGAACTACGCATCTGATCAAAAAATATCATAGAACATAAAAAGTAGGAAACTTAATTCTCTACAAAAAAGGTCTCTTAACATTTTGCCATAGCTCTCTTCGTTTCCGAGATATTTGCAGATTTATCTCAAGGGAAGGGGCCTGACGGACATATTTCGAGATATTTCTTCTTCTTGTTGTTCTTCTTCTGCACAGCTAAGCTGGAAGTGGCATTTGCGGCTCGCACTAGTGCAGAGTTATCTCAAAGAAAGGGGCCACGGTGTTTCTGTATCTCTATTATGTTGGTGCGGCTTCGGAACTTTTAAATATCTCGATGTATCTCGAAAACTACGCTTCTGATCAAAAAATATCATAGAACATAAATTGTAGGAAACATAATTCTCTATAAAAAACGTCTCTTAACATTTTGCCATAGCTCGCTTCGTTTCCGAGATATTTGCAGATTCATCTCAAAGGAACTGGCCTGACGGACATATTTCGAGATATTTCTTCTTCTTGTTGTTCTTCTTCTGCACAGCTAAGCTGGAAGTGGCATTTACAGCTCGCAATAGTGCAGAGTTATCTCAAAGAAAGGGGCCACGGTGTTTCTGTATCTCTATTATGTTGGTGCGGCTTCGGAACTTTTAAATATCTTGATATATCTCGAGAACTACGCATCTGATCAAAAAATATCATAGAACATAAAAAGTAGGAAACTTCATTCTCTACAAAAAAGGTCTCTTAACATTTTGCCATAGCTCGCTTCGTTTCCGAGATATTTGCAGATTTATCTCAAGGGAAGGGGCCTGACGGACATATTTCGAGATATTTCTTCTTCTTGTTGTTCTTCTTCTGCACAGCTAAGCTGGAAGTGGCATTTACAGCTCGCAATAGTGCAGAGTTATCTCAAAGAAAGGGGCCACGGTGTTTCTGTATCTCTATTATGTTGGTGCGGCTTCGGAACTTTTAAATATCTTGATATATCTCGAGAACTACGCATCTGATCAAAAAATATCATAGAACATGAAAAGTAGGAAACTTAATTCTCTACAAAAAAGGTCTCTTAACATTTTGCCATAGCTCTCTTCGTTTCCGAGATATTTGCAGATTTATCTCAAGGGAAGGGGCCTGACGGACATATTTCGAGATATTTCTTCTTCTTGTTGTTCTTCCTCTGCACAGCTAAGCTGGAAGTGGCATTTGCAGCTCGCAATAGTGCAGAGTTATCTCAAAGAAAGGGGCCACGGTGTTTCTGTATCTCTATTATGTTGGTGCGGCTTCGGAACTTTTAAATATCTTGATATATCTCGAGAACTACGCATCTGATCAAAAAATATCATAGAACATAAAAAGTAGGAAACTTAATTCTCTACAAAAAAGGTCTCTTAACATTTTGCCATAGCTCGCTTCGTTTCCGAGATATTTGCAGATTTATCTCAAGGGAAGGGGCCTGACGGACATATTTCGAGATATTTCTTCTTCTTGTTGTTCTTCTTCTGCACAGCTAAGCTGGAAGTGGCATTTGCGGCTCGCACTAGTGCAGAGTTGTCTCAACGAAAGGGGCCACGGTGTTTCTGTATCTCTATTATGTTGGTGCGGCTTCGGAACTTTTAAATATCTCGATATATCTCGAAAACTACGCTTCTGATCAAAAAATATCATAGAACATAAATTGTAGGAAGCATAATTCTCTACAAAAAAGGTCTCTTAACATTTTGCCATAGCTCGCTTCGTTTCCGAGATATTTGCAGATATATCTCAAGGGAAGGGGCCTGACGGACATATTTCGAGATATTTCTTCTTCTTGTTGTTCTTCTTCTGCACAGCTGAGCTGGAAGTGGCATTTGCAGGTCGCAATAGTGCAGAGTTATCTCAAAGAAAGGGGCCACGGTGTTTCTGTATCTCTATTATGTTGGTGCGGCTTCGGAACTTTTAAATATCTCGATATATCTCGAAAACTACGCTTCTGATCAAAAAATATCATAGAACGTAAATTGTAGGAAACATTATTCTCTACAAAAAAGGTCTCTTAACATTTTGCCATAGCTCGCTTCGTTTCCGAGATATGTGCAGATTCATCTCAAGGGAAGGGGTCTGACGGACATATTTCGAGATATTTCTTCTTCTTGTTGTTCTTCTTCGGCACAGCTAAGCTCGAAGTGGCATTTACAGCTCGCAATAGTGCAGAGTTATCTCAAAGAAAGGGGCCACGGTGTTTCTGTATCTCTACTATGTTGGTGCGGCTTCGGAACTTTTAAATATCTTGATATATCTCGAGAACTACGCATCTGATCAAAAAATAGCATAGAACATTAAAAGTAGGAAACTTAATTCTCTACAAAAAAGGTCTCTTAACATTTTGCCATAGCTCGCTTCGTTTCCGAGATATTTGCAGATATATCTCAAGGGAAGGGGCCTGACGGACATATTTCGAGATATTTCTTCTTCTTGTTGTTCTTCTTCTGCACAGCTGAGCTGGAAGTGGCATTTGCAGGTCGCAATAGTGCAGAGTTATCTCAAAGGAAGGGGCCACGGTGTTTCTGTATCTCTATTATGTTGGTGCGGCTTCGGAACTTTTAAATATCTCGATATATCTCGAAAACTACACTTCTGATCAAAAAATATCATAGAACGTAAATTGTAGGAAACGTAATTCTCTACAAAAAAGGTCTCTTAACATTTTGCCATAGCTCGCTTCGTTTCCGAGATATTTGCAGATTTATCTCAAGGGAAGGGGCCTGACGGACATATTTCGAGATATTTCTTCTTCTTGTTGTTCTTCTTCTGCACAGCTAAGCTGGAAGTGGCATTTGCGGCTCGCACTAGTGCAGAGTTATCTCAAAGAAAGGAGCCACGGTGTTTCTGTATCTCTATTATGTTGGTGCGGCTTCGGAACTTTTAAATATCTTGATATATCTCGAGAACTACGCATCTGATCAAAAAATATCATAGAACATAAAAAGTAGGAAACATAATTCTCTACAAAAAAGGTCTCTTAACATTTTGCCATAGCTCGCTTCGTTTCCGAGATATTTGCAGATTTATCTCAAGGGAAGGGGCCTGACGGACATATTTCGAGATATTTCTTCTTCTTGTTGTTCTTCTTCTGCACAGCTAAGCTGGAAGTGGCATTTGCGGCTCGCACTAGTGCAGAGTTGTCTCAACGAAAGGGGCCACGGTGTTTCTGTATCTCTATTATGTTGGTGCGGCTTCGGAACTTTTAAATATCTCGATATATCTCGAAAACTACGCTTCTGATCAAAAAATATCATAGAACATAAATTGTAGGAAGCATAATTCTCTACAAAAAAGGTCTCTTAACATTTTGCCATAGCTCGCTTCGTTTCCGAGATATTTGCAGATATATCTCAAGGGAAGGGGCCTGACGGACATATTTCGAGATATTTCTTCTTCTTGTTGTTCTTCTTCTGCACAGCTAAGCTGGAAGTGGCATTTACAGCTCGCAATAGTGCAGAGTTATCTCAAAGAAAGGGGCCACGGTGTTTCTGTATCTCTATTATGTTGGTGCGGCTTCGGAACTTTTAAATATCTTGATATATCTCGAGAACTACGCATCTGATCAAAAAATATCATAGAACATGAAAAGTAGGAAACTTAATTCTCTACAAAAAAGGTCTCTTAACATTTCGCCATAGCTCGCTTCGTTTCCGAGATATTTGCAGATTTATCTCAAGGGAAGGGGCCTGTCGGACATATTTCGAGATATTTCTTCTTCTTGTTGTTCTTCTTCTGCACAGCTAAGCTGGAAGTGGCATTTGCGGCTCGCACTAGTGCAGAGTTATCTCAAAGAAAGGGGCCACGGTGTTTCTGTATCTCTATTATGTTGGTGCGGCTTCGGAACTTTTAAATATCTTGATATATCTCGAGAACTACGCATCTGATCAAAAAATATCATAGAAGATAAAAAGTAGGAAAGATAATTCTCTACAAAAAACGTCTCTTAACATTTTGCCACAGCTCGCTTCGTTTCCGAGATATTTGCAGATTCAGCTCAAAGGAACGGGCCTGACGGACATATTTCGAGATACTTCTTCTTCTTGTTGTTCTTCCTCTGCACAGCTAAGCTGGAAGTGGCATTTGCAGCTCGCAATAGTGCAGAGTTATCTCAAAGAAAGGGGCCACGGTGTTTCTGTATCTCTATTATGTTGGTGCGGCTTCGGAACTTTTAAATATCTTGATATATCTCGAGAACTACGCATCTGATCAAAAAATATCATAGAACATAAAAAGTAGGAAACTTAATTCTCTACAAAAAAGGTCTCTTAACATTTTGCCATAGCTCGCTTCGTTTCCGAGATATTTGCAGATTTATCTCAAGGGAAGGGGCCTGACGGACATATTTCGAGATATTTCTTCTTCTTGTTGTTCTTCTTCTGCACAGCTAAGCTGGAAGTGGCATTTACAGCTCGCAATAGTGCAGAGTTATCTCAAAGAAAGAGGCCACGGTGTTTCTGTATCTCTATTATGTTGGTGCGGCTTCGGAACTTTTAAATATCTCGATATATCTCGAAAACTACGCATCTGATCAAAAAATATCATAGAACATAAATTGTAGAAAACATAATTCTCTACAAAAAAGGTCTCTCAACATTTTGCCATAGCTCGCTTCGTTTCCGAGATATTTGCAGATATATCTCAAGGGAAGGGGCCTGACGGACATATTTCGAGATATTTCTTCTTCTTGTTGTTCTTCTTCTGCACAGCTAAGCTGGAAGTGGCATTTACAGCTCGCAATAGTGCAGAGTTATCTCAAATAAAGGGGCCACGGTGTTTCTGTATCTCTATTATGTTGGTGCGGCTTCGGAACTTTTAAATATCTTGATATATCTCGAGAACTACGCATCTGATCAAAAAATATCATAGAACATAAAAAGTAGGAAACTTAATTCTCTACAAAAAAGGTCTCTTAACATTTTGCCATAGCTCTCTTCGTTTCCGAGATATTTGCAGATTTATCTCAAGGGAAGGGGCCTGACGGACATATTTCGAGATATTTCTTCTTCTTGTTGTTCTTCTTCTGCACAGCTAAGCTGGAAGTGGCATTTGCGGCTCGCACTAGTGCAGAGTTATCTCAAAGAAAGGGGCCACGGTGTTTCTGTATCTCTATTATGTTGGTGCGGCTTCGGAACTTTTAAATATCTCGATGTATCTCGAAAACTACGCTTCTGATCAAAAAATATCATAGAACATAAATTGTAGGAAACATAATTCTCTATAAAAAACGTCTCTTAACATTTTGCCATAGCTCGCTTCGTTTCCGAGATATTTGCAGATTCATCTCAAAGGAACTGGCCTGACGGACATATTTCGAGATATTTCTTCTTCTTGTTGTTCTTCTTCTGCACAGCTAAGCTGGAAGTGGCATTTACAGCTCGCAATAGTGCAGAGTTATCTCAAAGAAAGGGGCCACGGTGTTTCTGTATCTCTATTATGTTGGTGCGGCTTCGGAACTTTTAAATATCTTGATATATCTCGAGAACTACGCATCTGATCAAAAAATATCATAGAACATAAAAAGTAGGAAACTTCATTCTCTACAAAAAAGGTCTCTTAACATTTTGCCATAGCTCGCTTCGTTTCCGAGATATTTGCAGATTTATCTCAAGGGAAGGGGCCTGACGGACATATTTCGAGATATTTCTTCTTCTTGTTGTTCTTCTTCTGCACAGCTAAGCTGGAAGTGGCATTTACAGCTCGCAATAGTGCAGAGTTATCTCAAAGAAAGGGGCCACGGTGTTTCTGTATCTCTATTATGTTGGTGCGGCTTCGGAACTTTTAAATATCTTGATATATCTCGAGAACTACGCATCTGATCAAAAAATATCATAGAACATGAAAAGTAGGAAACTTAATTCTCTACAAAAAAGGTCTCTTAACATTTTGCCATAGCTCTCTTCGTTTCCGAGATATTTGCAGATTTATCTCAAGGGAAGGGGCCTGACGGACATATTTCGAGATATTTCTTCTTCTTGTTGTTCTTCCTCTGCACAGCTAAGCTGGAAGTGGCATTTGCAGCTCGCAATAGTGCAGAGTTATCTCAAAGAAAGGGGCCACGGTGTTTCTGTATCTCTATTATGTTGGTGCGGCTTCGGAACTTTTAAATATCTTGATATATCTCGAGAACTACGCATCTGATCAAAAAATATCATAGAACATAAAAAGTAGGAAACTTAATTCTCTACAAAAAAGGTCTCTTAACATTTTGCCATAGCTCGCTTCGTTTCCGAGATATTTGCAGATATATCTCAAGGGAAGGGGCCTGCCGGACATATTTCGAGATACTTCTTCTTCTTGTTGTTCTTCTTCTGCACAGCTAAGCTGGAAGTGGCATTTGCGGCTCGCACTAGTGCAGAGTTATCTCAAAGAAAGGGGCCACGGTGTTTCTGTATCTCTATTATGTTGGTGCGGCTTCGGAACTTTTAAATATCTCGATGTATCTCGAAAACTACGCTTCTGATCAAAAAATATCATAGAACATAAATTGTAGGAAACATAATTCTCTACAAAAAAGGTCTCTTAACATTTTGCCATAGCTCGCTTCGTTTCCGAGATATTTGCAGATTTATATCAAGGGAAGGGGCCTGACGGACATATTTCGAGATATTTCTTCTTCTTGTTGTTCTTCTTCTGCACAGCTAAGCTGGAAGTGGCATTTGCGGCTCGCACTAGTGCAGAGTTATCTCAAAGAAAGGGGCCACGGTGTTTCTGTATCCCTATTATGTTGGTGCGGCTTCGGAACTTTTAAATATCTCGATATATCTCGAAAACTACGCTTCTGATCAAAAAATATCATAGAACATAAATTGTAGGAAACATAATTCTCTACAAAAAACGTCTCTTAACATTTTGCCATAGCTCGCTTCGTTTCCGAGATATTTGCAGATTCAGCTCAAAGGAACTGGCCTGACGGACATATTTCGAGATATTTCTTCTTCTTGTTGTTCTTCCTCTGCACAGCTAAGCTGGAAGTGGCATTTGCAGCTCGCAATAGTGCAGAGTTATCTCAAAGAAAGGGGCCACGGTGTTTCTGTATCTCTATTATGTTGGTGCGGCTTCGGAACTTTTAAATAACTTGATATATCTCGAGAACTACGCATCTGATCAAAAAATATCATAGAACATAAAAAGTAGGAAACATAATTCTCTACAAAAAAGGTCTCTTAACATTTTGCCATAGCTCGCTTCGTTTCCGAGATATTTGCAGATATATCTCAAGGGAAGGGGCCTGACGGACATATTTCGAGATATTTCTTCTTCTTGTTGTTCTTCTTCTGCACAGCTAAGCTGGAAGTGGCACTTACAGCTCGCAATAGTGCAGAGTTATCTCAAAGAAAGGGGCCACGGTGTTTCTGTATCTCTATTATGTTGGTGCGGCTTCGGAACTTTTAAATATCTTGATATATCTCGAGAACTACGCATCTGATCAAAAAATATCATAGAAGGTAAAAAGTAGGAAGCTTAATTCTCTACAAAAAAGGTCTCTTAACATTTTGCCATAGCTCGCTTCGTTTCCGAGATATTTGCAGATTTATCTCAAGGGAAGGGGCCTGACGGACATATTTCGATATATTTCTTCTTCTTGTTGTTCTTCTTCTGCGCAGCTAAGCTGGAAGTGGCATTTGCAGCTCGCAATAGTGCAGAGATATCTCAAAGAAAGGGGCCACGGTGTTTCTGTATCTCTATTATGTTGGTGCGGCTTCGGAACTTTTAAATATCTCGATGTATCTCGAAAACTACGCTTCTGATCAAAAAATATCATAGAACATAAATTGTAGGAAACATAATTCTCTACAAAAAAGGTCTCTTAACATTTTGCCATAGCTCGCTTCGTTTCCGAGATATTTGCAGATATATCTCAAGGGAAGGGGCCTGACGGACAGATTTCGAGATATTTCTTCTTCTTGTTGTTCTTCTTCTGCACAGCTAAACTGGAAGTGGCATTTCCAGCTCGCAATAGTGCAGAGTTATCTCAAAGAGAGGGGCCACGGTGTTTCTGTATCTCTATTATGTTGGTGCGGCTTCGGAACTTTTAAATATCTTGATATATCTCGAGAACTACGCATCTGATCAAAAAATATCATAGAAGATAAAAAGTAGGAAGCTTAATTCTCTACAAAAAAGGTCTCTTAACATTTTGCCATAGCTCGCTTCGTTTCCGAGATATTTGCAGATTTATCTCAAGGGAAGGGGCCTGACGGACATATTTCGAGATATTTCTTCATCTTGTTGTTCTTCTTCTGCACAGCTAAGCTGGAAGTGGCATTTGCGGCTCGCACTAGTGCAGAGTTATCTCAAAGAAAGGGGCCACGGTGTTTCTGTATCTCTATTATGTTGGTGCGGCTTCGGAACTTTTAAATATCTCGATGTATCTCGAAAACTACGCTTCTGATCAAAAAATATCATACAACATAAATTGTAGGAAACATAATTCTCTACAAAAAAGGTCTCTTAACATTTTGCCATAGCTCGCTTCGTTTCCGAGATATTTGCAGATATATCTCAAGGGAAGGGGCCTGACGGACATATTTCGAGATATTTCTTCTTCTTGTTGTTCTTCTTCTGCACAGCTAAGCTGGAAGTGGCATTTACAGCTCGCACTAGTGCAGAGTTATCTCAAAGAAAGGGGCCACGGTGTTTCTGTATCTCTATTATGTTGGTGCGGCTTCGGAACTTTTAAATATCTCGATGTATCTCGAAAACTACGCTTCTGATCAAAAAATATCATAGAACATAAATTGTAGGAAACATAATTCTCTACAAAAAATGTCTCTTAACATTTTGCCATAGCTCGCTTCGTTTCCGAGATATTTGCAGATTTATCTCAAGGGAAGGGGCCTGACGGACATATTTCGAGATATTTCTTCTTCTTGTTGTTCTTCTTCTGCACAGCTAAGCTGGAAGTGGCATTTACAGCTCGCAATAGTGCAGAGTTATCTCAAAGAAAGGGGCCACGGTGTTTCTGTATCTCTATTATGTTGGTGCGGCTTCGGAACTTTTAAATATCTTGATATATCTCGAGAACTACGCATCTGATCAAAAAATATCATAGAACATGAAAAGTAGGAAACTTAATTCTCTACAAAAAAGGTCTCTTAACATTTTGCCATAGCTCTCTTCGTTTCCGAGATATTTGCAGATTTATCTCAAGGGAAGGGGCCTGACGGACATATTTCGAGATATTTCTTCTTCTTGTTGTTCTTCTTCTGCACAGCTAAGCTGGAAGTGGCATTTGCAGCTCGCAATAGTGCAGAGTTATCTCAAAGAAAGGGGCCACGGTGTTTCTGTATCTCTATTATGTTGGTGCGGCTTCGGAACTTTTAAATATCTTGATATATCTCGAGAACTACGCGTCTGATCAAAAAATATCATAGAACATAAAAAGTAGGAAACTTAATTCTCTACAAAAACGGTCTCTTAACATTTTGCCATAGCTCGCTTCGTTTCCGAGATATTTGCAGATAGATCTCAAGGGAAGGGGCCTGACGGACATATTTCGAGATATTTCTTCTTCTTGTTGTTCTTCTTCTGCACAGCTAAGCTGGAAGTGGCATTTGCGGCTCGCACTAGTGCACAGTTATCTCAAAGAAAGGGGCCACGGTGTTTCTGTATCCCTATTATGTTGGTGCGGCTTCGGAACTTTTAAATATCTCGATATATCTCGAAAACTACGCTTCTGATCAAAAAATATCATAGAACATAAATTGTAGGAAACATAATTCTCAACAAAAAACGTCTCTTAATATTTTGCCATAGCTCGCTTCGTTTCCGAGATATTTGCAGATTCAGCTCAAAGGAACTGGCCTGACGGACATATTTCGAGATATTTCTTCTTCTTGTTGTTCTTCCTCTGCACAGCTAAGCTGGAAGTGGCATTTGCAGCTCGCAATAGTGCAGAGTTATCTCAAAGAAAGGGCCCACGGTGTTTCTGTATCGCTATTATGTTGGTGCGGCTTCGGAACTTTTAAATAACTTGATATATCTCGAGAACTACGCATCTGATCAAAAAATATCATAGAACATAAAAAGTAGGAAACTTAATTCTCTACAAAAAAGGTCTCTTAACATTTTGCCATAGCTCGCTTCGTTTCCGAGATATGTGCAGTTTTATCTCAAGGGAAGGGGCCTGACGGACATATTTCGAGATATTTCTTCTTCTTGTTGTTCTTCTTCTGCACAGCTAAGCTGGAAGTGGCATTTGCGGCTCGCACTAGTGCAGAGTTATCTCAACGAAAGGGGCCACGGTGTTTCTGTATCTCTATTATGTTGGTGCGGCTTCGGAACTTTTAAATATCTCGATATATCTCGAAAACTACGCTTCTGATCAAAAAATATCATAGAACATAAATTGTAGGAAACATAATTCTCTACAAAAAAGGTCTCTTAACATTTTGCCATAGCTCGCTTCGTTTCCGAGATATTTGCAGATATATCTCAAGGGAAGGGGCCTGACGGACATATTTCGAGATATTTCTTCTTCTTGTTGTTCTTCTTCTGCACAGCTAAGCTGGAAGTGGCACTTACAGCTCGCAATAGTGCAGAGTTATCTCAAAGAAAGGGGCCACGGTGTTTCTGTATCTCTATTATGTTGGTGCGGCTTCGGAACTTTTAAATATCTTGATATATCTCGAGAACTACGCATCTGATCAAAAAATATCATAGAACATAAAAAGTAGGAAACTTAATTCTTTACAAAAGAGGTCTCTTAACATTTTGCCATAGCTCGCTTCGTTTCCGAGATATTTGCAGATTTATCTCAAGGGAAGGGGCCTAACGGACATATTTCGAGATATTTCTTCTTCTTGTTGTTCTTCTTCTGCACAGCTAAACTGGAAGTGGCATTTCCAGCTCGCAATAGTGCAGAGTTATCTCAAAGAGAGGGGCCACGGTGTTTCTGTATCTCTATTATGTTGGTGCGGCTTCGGAACTTTTAAATATCTTGATATATCTCGAGAACTACGCATCTGATCAAAAAATATCATAGAAGGTAAAAAGTAGGAAGCTTAATTCTCTACAAAAAAGGTCTCTTAACATTTTGCCATAGCTCGCTTCGTTTCCGAGATATTTGCAGATTTATCTCAAGGGAAGGGGCCTGACGGACATATTTCGAGATATTTCTTCTTCTTGTTGTTCTTCTTCTGCACAGCTAAGCTGGAAGTGGCATTTGCGGCTCGCACTAGTGCAGAGTTATCTCAAAGAAAGGGGCCACGGTGTTTCTGTATCCCTATTATGTTGGTGCGGCTTCGGAACTTTTAAATATCTCGATGTATCTCGAAAACTACGCTTCTGATCAAAAAATATCATAGAACATAAATTGTAGGAAACATAATTCTCTACAAAAAAGGTCTCTTAACATTTTGCCATAGCTCGCTTCGTTTCCGAGATATTTGCAGATATATCTCAAGGGAAGGGGCCTGACGGACAGATTTCGAGATATTTCTTCTTCTTGTTGTTCTTCTTCTGCACAGCTAAACTGGAAGTGGCATTAACAGCTCGCACTAGTGCAGAGTTATCTCAAAGAAAGGGGCCACGGTGTTTCTGTATCTCTATTATGTTGGTGCGGCTTCGGAACTTTTAAATATCTCGATGTATCTCGAAAACTACGCTTCTGATCAAAAAATATCATACAACATAAATTGTAGGAAACATAATTCTCTACAAAAAAGGTCTCTTAACATTTTGCCATAGCTCGCTTCGTTTCCGAGATATTTGCAGATATATCTCAAGGGAAGGGGCCTTACGGACATATTTCGAGATATTTCTTCTTCTTGTTGTTCTTCTTCTGCACAGCTAAGCTGGAAGTGGCATTTACAGCTCGCACTAGTGCAGAGTTATCTCAAAGAAAGGGGCCACGGTGTTTCTGTATCTCTATTATGTTGGTGCGGCTTCGGAACTTTTAAATATCTCGATGTATCTCGAAAACTACGCTTCTGATCAAAAAATATCATAGAACATAAATTGTAGGAAACATAATTCTCTACAAAAAATGTCTCTTAACATTTTGCCATAGCTCGCTTCGTTTCCGAGATATTTGCAGATTTATCTCAAGGGAAGGGGCCTGACGGACATATTTCGAGATATTTCTTCTTCTTGTTGTTCTTCTTCTGCACAGCTAAGCTGGAAGTGGCATTTGCGGCTCGCACTAGTGCAGAGTTATCTCAAAGAGAGGGGCCACGGTGTTTCTGTATCCCTATTATGTTGGTGCGGCTTCGGAACTTTTAAATATCTCGATGTATCTCGAAAACTACGCTTCTGATCAAAAAATATCATAGAACATAAATTGTAGGAAACATAATTCTCTACAAAAAAGGTCTCTTAACATTTTGCCATAGCTCGCTTCGTTTCCGAGATATTTGCAGATATATCTCAAGGGAAGGGGCCTGACGGACATATTTCGAGATATTTCTTCTTCTTGTTGTTCTTCATCTCCACAGCTAAGCTGGAAGTGGCATTTGCGGCTCGCACTAGTGCAGAGTTATCTCAAAGAAAGGGGCCACGGTGTTTCTGTATCTCTATTATGTTGGTGCGGCTTCGGAACTTTTAAATATCTTAATATATCTCGAGAACTACGCATCTGATCAAAAAATATCATAGAACACAAAAAGTAGGAAACTTAATTCTCTACAAAAAAGGTCTCTTCACATTTTGCCATAGCTCGCTTCGTTTCCGAGATATTTGCAGATTTATCTCAAGGGAAGGGGCCTGACGGACATATTTCGAGATATTTCTTCTTCTTGTTGTTCTTCCTCTGCACAGCTAAGCTGGAAGTGGCATTTGCAGCTCGCAATAGTGCAGAGTTATCTCAAAGAAAGGGGCCACGGTGTTTCTGTATCTCTATTATGTTGGTGCGGCTTCGGAACTTTTAAATATCTCGATATATCTCGAAAACTACGCTTCTGATCAAAAAATATCATAGAGCATAAATTGTAGGAAACAGAATTCTCTACAAAAAAGGTCTCTTACCATTTTGCCATAGCTCGCTTCGTTTCCGAGATATTTGCAGATTTATCTCAAGGGAAGGGGCCTAACGGACATATTTCGAGATATTTCTTCTTCTTGTTGTTCTTCTTCTGCACAGCTAAACTGGAAGTGGCATTTCCAGCTCGCAATAGTGCAGAGTTATCTCAAAGAGAGGGGCCACGGTGTTTCTGTATCTCTATTATGTTGGTGCGGCTTCGGAACTTTTAAATATCTTGATATATCTCGAGAACTACGCATCTGATCAAAAAATATCATAGAACATAAAAAGTAGGAAACTTAATTCTCTACAAAAAAGGTCTCTTAACATTTTGCCATAGCTCGCTTCGTTTCCGAGATATTTGCAGATATATCCCAAGGGAAGGGGCCTGACGGACATATTTCGAGATATTTCTTCTTCTTGTTGTTCTTCTTCTGCACAGCTAAGCTGGAAGTGGCATTTACAGCTCGCAATAGTGCAGAGTTATCTCAAAGAAAGGGGCCACGGTGTTTCTGTATCTCTATTATGTTGGTGCGGCTTCGGAACTTTTAAATATCTTGATATATCTCGAGAACTACGCATCTGATCAAAAAATATCATAGAACATAAAAAGTAGGAAACTTAGTTCTCTACAAAAGAGGTCTCTTAACATTTTGCCATAGCTCGCTTCGTTTCCGAGATATTTGCAGATTTATCTCAAGGGAAGGGGCCTGACGGACATATTTCGAGATATTTCTTCTTCTTGTTGTTCTTCTTCTGCACAGCTAAACTGGAAGTGGCATTTCCAGCTCGCAATAGTGCAGAGTTATCTCAAAGAGAGGGGCCACGGTGTTTCTGTATCTCTATTATGTTGGTGCGGCTTCGGAACTTTTAAATATCTTGATATATCTCGAGAACTACGCATCTGATCAAAAAATATCATAGAAGATAAAAAGTAGGAAGCTTAATTCCCTACAAAAAAGGTCTCTTAACATTTTGCCATAGCTCGCTTCGTTTCCGAGATATTTGCAGATTTATCTCAAGGGAAGGGGCCTGACGGACATATTTCGAGATATTTCTTCTTCTTGTTGTTCTTCTTCTGCACAGCTAAGCTGGAGGTGGCATTTACAGCTCGCAATAGTGCAGAGTTATCTCAAAGAAAGGGGCCACGGTGTTTCTGTATCTCTATTATGTTGGTGCGGCTTCGGAACTTTTAAATATCTCGATGTATCTCGAAAACTACGCTTCTGATCAAAAAATATCATAGAACATAAATTGTAGGAAACATAATTCTCTACAAAAAAGGTCTCTTAACATTTTGCCATAGCTCGCTTCGTTTCCGAGATATTTGCAGATATATCTCAAGGGAAGGGGCCTGACGGACATATTTCGAGATATTTCTTCTTCTTGTTGTTCTTCTTCTCCACAGCTAAGCTGGAAGTGGCATTTGCGGCTCGCACTAGTGCAGAGTTATCTCAAAGAAAGGGGCCACGGTGTTTCTGTATCTCTATTATGTTGGTGCGGCTTCGGAACTTTTAAATATCTTAATATATCTCGAGAACTACGCATCTGATCAAAAAATATCATAGAACACAAAAAGTAGGAAACTTAATTCTCTACAAAAAAGGTCTCTTCACATTTTGCCATAGCTCGCTTCGTTTCCGAGATATTTGCAGATTTATCTCAAGGGAAGGGGCCTGACGGACATATTTCGAGATATTTCTTCTTCTTGTTGTTCTTCCTCTGCACAGCTAAGCTGGAAGTGGCATTTGCAGCTCGCAATAGTGCAGAGTTATCTCAAAGAAAGGGGCCACGGTGTTTCTGTATCTCTATTATGTTGGTGCGGCTTCGGAACTTTTAAATATCTCGATATATCTCGAAAACTACGCTTCTGATCAAAAAATATCATAGAGCATAAATTGTAGGAAACAGAATTCTCTACAAAAAAGGTCTCTTACCATTTTGCCATAGCTCGCTTCGTTTCCGAGATATTTGCAGATTTATCTCAAGGGAAGGGGCCTAACGGACATATTTCGAGATATTTCTTCTTCTTGTTGTTCTTCTTCTGCACAGCTAAACTGGAAGTGGCATTTCCAGCTCGCAATAGTGCAGAGTTATCTCAAAGAGAGGGGCCACGGTGTTTCTGTATCTCTATTATGTTGGTGCGGCTTCGGAACTTTTAAATATCTTGATATATCTCGAGAACTACGCATCTGATCAAAAAATATCATAGAACATAAAAAGTAGGAAACTTAATTCTCTACAAAAAAGGTCTCTTAACATTTTGCCATAGCTCGCTTCGTTTCCGAGATATTTGCAGATATATCCCAAGGGAAGGGGCCTGACGGACATATTTCGAGATATTTCTTCTTCTTGTTGTTCTTCTTCTGCACAGCTAAGCTGGAAGTGGCATTTACAGCTCGCAATAGTGCAGAGTTATCTCAAAGAAAGGGGCCACGGTGTTTCTGTATCTCTATTATGTTGGTGCGGCTTCGGAACTTTTAAATATCTTGATATATCTCGAGAACTACGCATCTGATCAAAAAATATCATAGAACATAAAAAGTAGGAAACTTAGTTCTCTACAAAAGAGGTCTCTTAACATTTTGCCATAGCTCGCTTCGTTTCCGAGATATTTGCAGATTTATCTCAAGGGAAGGGGCCTGACGGACATATTTCGAGATATTTCTTCTTCTTGTTGTTCTTCCTCTGCACAGCTAAGCTGGAAGTGGCATTTGCAGCTCGCAATAGTGCAGAGTTATCTCAAAGAAAGGGGCCACGGCGTTTCTGTATCTCTATTATGTTGGTGCGGCTTCGGAACTTTTAAATATCTCGATATATCTCGAAAACTACGCTTCTGATCAAAAAATATCATAGAGCATAAATTGTAGGAAACAGAATTCTCTACAAAAAAGGTCTCTTAACATTTTGCCATAGCTCGCTTCGTTTCCGAGATATTTGCAGATTTATCTCAAGGGAAGGGGCCTAACGGACATATTTCGAGATATTTCTTCTTCTTGTTGTTCTTCTTCTGCACAGCTAAGCTGGAAGTGGCATTTGCGGCTCGCACTAGTGCAGAGTTATCTCAAAGAAAGGGGCCACGGTGTTTCTGTATCCCTATTATGTTGGTGCGGCTTCGGAACTTTTAAATATCTCGATATATCTCGAAAACTACGCTTCTGATCAAAAAATATCATAGAACATAAATTGTAGGAAACATAATTCTCTACAAAAAATGTCTCTTAACATTTTGCCATAGCTCGCTTCGTTTCCGAGATATTTGCAGATTCAGCTCAAAGGAACTGGCCTGACGGACATATTTCGAGATATTTCTTCTTCTTGTTGTTCTTCTTCTGCACAGCTAAGCTGGAAGTGGCATTTGCGGCTCGCACTAGTGCAGAGTTATCTCAAGGAAAGGGGCCACGGTGTTTCTGTATCTCTATTATGTTGGTGCGGCTTCGGAACTTTTAAATATCTCGATGTATCTCGAAAACTACGCTTCTGATCAAAAAATATCATAGAGCATAAATTGTAGGAAACATAATTCTCTACAAAAAAGGTCTCTTAACATTTTGCCATAGCTCGCTTCGTTTCCGAGATATTTGCAGATATATCTCAAGGGAAGGGGCCTGACGGACATATTTCGAGATATTTCTTCTTCTTGTTGTTCTTCTTCTGCACAGCTAAGCTGGAAGTGGCATTTACAGCTCGCAATAGTGCAGAGTTATCTCAAAGAAAGGGGCCACGGTGTTTCTGTATCTCTATTATGTTGGTGCGGCTTCGGAACTTTTAAATATCTTGATATATCTCGAGAACTACGCATCTGATCAAAAAATATCATAGAATATAAAAAGTAGGAAACTTAATTCTCTACAAAAAAGGTCTCTTAACATTTTGCCATAGCTCGCTTCGTTTCCGAGATATTTGCAGATTTATCTCAAGGGAAGGGGCCTGACGGACATATTTCGAGATATTTCTTCTTCTTGTTGTTCTTCTTCTGCACAGCTAAGCTGGAAGTGGCATTTGCGGCTCGCACTAGTGCAGAGTTATCTCAAAGAAAGGGGCCACGGTGTTCCTGTATCCCTATTATGTTGGTGCGGCTTCGGAACTTTTAAATATCTCGATATATCTCGAAAACTACGCTTCTGATCAAAAAATATCATAGAACATAAATTGTAGGAAACATAATTCTCTACAAAAAATGTCTCTTAACATTTTGCCATAGCTCGCTTCGTTTCCGAGATATTTGCAGATTCAGCTCAAAGGAACTGGCCTGACGGACATATTTCGAGATATTTCTTCTTCTTGTTGTTCTTCTTCTGCACAGCTAAGCTGGAAGTGGCATTTACAGCTCGCAATAGTGCAGAGTTATCTCAAAGAAAGGGGCCACGGTGTTTCTGTATCTCTATTATGTTGGTGCGGCTTCGGAACTTTTAAATATCTTGATATATCTCGAGAACTACGCATCTGCTCAAAAAATATCATAGAACATAAAAAGTAGGAAACTTAATTCTCTACACAAAAGGTCTCTTAACATTTTGCCATAGCTCGCTTCGTTTCCGAGATATTTGCAGATTTATCTCAAGGGAAGGGGCCTGACGGACATATTTCGAGATATTTCTTCTTCTTGTTGTTCATCTTCTGCACAGCTAAGCTGGAAGTGGCATTTGCGGCTCGCACTAGTGCAGAGTTATCTCAAAGAAAGGGGCCACGGTGTTTCTGTATCTCTATTATGTTGGTGCGGCTTCGGAACTTTTAAATATCTCGATGTATCTCGAAAACTACGCTTCTGATCAAAAAATATCATAGAATATAAATTGTAGGAAACATAATTCTCTACAAAAAAGGTCTCTTAACATTTTGCCATAGCTCGCTTCGTTTCCGAGATATTTGCAGATATATCTCAAGGGAAGGGGCCTGACGGACATATTTCGAGATATTTCTTCTTCTTGTTGTTCTTCTTCTGCACAGCTAAGCTGGAAGTGGCATTTACAGCTCGCAATAGTGCAGAGTTATCTCAAAGAAAGGGGCCACGGTGTTTCTGTATCTCTATTATGTTGGTGCGGCTTCGGAACTTTTAAATATCTTGATATATCTCGAGAACTACGCATCTGATCAAAAAATATCATAGAAGATAAAAAGTAGGAAACTTAATTCTCTACAAAAAAGGTCTCTTAACATTTTGCCATAGCTCGCTTCGTTTCCGAGATATTTGCCGATTTATCTCAAGGGAAGGGGCCTGACGGACATATTTCGAGATATTTCTTCTTCTTGTTGTTCTTCTTCTGCACAGCTAAGCTGGAAGTGGCATTTGCGGCTCGCACTAGTGCAGAGTTATCTCAAAGAAAGGGGCCACGGTGTTTCTGTATCCCTATTATGTTGGTGCGGCTTCTGAACTTTTAAATATCTCGATATATCTCGAAAACTACGCTTCTGACCAAAAAATATCATAGAACATAAATTGTAGGAAACATAATTCTCTACAAAAAACGTCTCTTAACATTTTGCCATAGCTCGCTTCGTATCCGAGATATTTGCAGATTCAGCTCAAAGGAACTGGCCTGACGGACATATTTCGAGATATTTCTTCTTCTTGTTGTTCTTCCTCTGCACAGCTAAGCTGGAAGTGGCATTTGCGGCTCGCACTAGTGCAGAGTTATCTCAAAGAAAGGGGCCACGCTGTTTCTGTATCTCTATTATGTTGGTGCGGCTTCGGAACTTTTAAATATCTCGATGTATCTCGAAAACTACGCTTCTGATCAAAAAATATCATAGAACATAAATTGTAGGAAACATAATTCTCTATAAAAAACGTCTCTTAACATTTTGCCATAGCTCGCTTCGTTTCCGAGATATTTGCAGATTCATCTCAAAGGAACTGGCCTGACGGACATATTTCGAGATATTTCTTCTTCTTGTTGTTCTTCCTCTGCACAGCTAAGCTGGAAGTGGCATTTGCAGCTCGCAATAGTGCAGAGTTATCTCAAAGAAAGGGGCCACGGCGTTTCTGTATCTCTATTATGTTGGTGCGGCTTCGGAACTTTTAAATATCTTGATATATCTCGAGAACTACGCATCTGATCAAAAAATATCATTGAACATAAAAAGTAGGAAACTTAATTCTCTACAAAAAAGGTCTCTTAACATTTTGCCATAGCTCGCTTCGTTTCCGAGATATTTGCAGATTTATCTCAAGGGAAGGGGCCTGACGGACATATTTCGAGATATTTCTTCTTCTTGTTGTTCTTCTTCTGCACAGCTAAGCTGGAAGTGGCATTTGCGGCTCGCACTAGTGCAGAGTTATCTCAAAGAAAGGGGCCACGGTGTTTCTGTATCTCTATTATGTTGGTGCGGCTTCGGAACTTTTAAATATCTCGATGTATCTCGAAAACTACGCTTCTGATCAAAAAATATCATAGAACATAAATTGTAGGCAACATAATTCTCTACAAAAAAGGTCTCTTAACATTTTGCCATAGCTCGCTTCGTTTCCGAGATATTTGCAGATATATCTCAAGGGAAGGGGCCTGACGGACATATTTCGAGATATTTCTTCTGCTTGTTGTTCTTCTTCTGCACAGCTAAGCTGGAAGTGGCATTTACAGCTCGCAATAGTGCAGAGTTATCTCAAAGAAAGGGGCCACGGTGTTTCTGTATCTCTATTATGTTGGTGCGGCTTCGGAACTTTTAAATATCTTGATATATCTCGAGAACTACGCATCTGATCAAAAAATATCATAGAAGAGAAAAAGTAGGAAACTTAATTCTCTACAAAAAAGGTCTCTTAACATTTTGCCATAGCTCGCTTCGTTTCCGAGATATTTGCAGATTTATCTCAAGGGAAGGGGCCTGACGGACATATTTCGAGATATTTCTTCTTCTTGTTGTTCTTCTTCTGCACAGCTAAGCTGGAAGTGGCATTTGCGGCTCGCACTAGTGCAGAGTTATCTCAAAGAAAGGGGCCACGGTATTTCTGTATCCCTATTATGTTGGTGCGGCTTCGGAACTTTTAAATATCTCGATATATCTCGAAAACTACGCTTCTGATCAAAAAATATCATAGAACATAAATTGTAGGAAACATAATTCTCTACAAAAAAGGTCTCTTAACATTTTGCCATACCACGCTTCGTTTCCGAGATATTTGCAGATATATCTCAAGGGAAGGGGCCGGACGGACATATTTCGAGATATTTCTTCTTCTTGTTGTTCTTCCTCTGCACAGCTAAGCCGGAAGTGGCATTTGCAGCTCGCACTAGTGCAGAGTTATCTCAAAGAAAGGGGCCACGGTGTTTCTGTATCCCTATTATGTTGGTGCGGCTTCGGAACTTTTAAATATCTCGATATATCTCGAAAACTACGCTTCTGATCAAAAAATATCATAGAACTTAAATTGTAGGAAACATAATTCTCTACAAAAAACGTCTCTTAACATTTTGCCATAGCTCGCTTCGTTTCCGAGATATTTGCAGATTCAGCTCAAAGGAACTGGCCTGACGGACATATTTCGAGATATTTCTTCTTCTTGTTGTTCTTCTTCTGCACAGCTAAACTGGAAGTGGCATTTCCAGCTCGCAATAGTGCAGAGTTATCTGAAAGAGAAGGGCCACGGTGTTTCTGTATCTCTATTATGTTGGTGCGGCTTCGGAACTTTTAAATATCTTGATATATCTCGAGAACTACGCATCTGATCAAAAAATATCATAGAAGAGAAAAAGTAGGAAACTTAATTCTCTACAAAAAAGGTCTCTTAACATTTTGCCATAGCTCGCTTCGTTTCCGAGATATTTGCAGATTTATCTCAAGGGAAGGGGCCTGACGGACATATTTCGAGATATTTCTTCTTCTTGTTGTTCTTCTTCTGCACAGCTAAGCTGGAAGTGGCATTTGCGGCTCGCACTAGTGCAGAGTTATCTCAAAGAAAGGGGCCACGGTATTTCTGTATCCCTATTATGTTGGTGCGGCTTCGGAACTTTTAAATATCTCGATATATCTCGAAAACTACGCTTCTGATCAAAAAATATCATAGAACATAAATTGTAGGAAACATAATTCTCTACAAAAAAGGTCTCTTAACATTTTGCCATACCTCGCTTCGTTTCCGAGATATTTGCAGATATATCTCAAGGGAAGGGGCCGGACGGACATATTTCGAGATATTTCTTCTTCTTGTTGTTCTTCCTCTGCACAGCTAAGCTGGAAGTGGCATTTGCAGCTCGCACTAGTGCAGAGTTATCTCAAAGAAAGGGGCCACGGTGTTTCTGTATCCCTATTATGTTGGTGCGGCTTCGGAACTTTTGAATATCTCGATATATCTCGAAAACTACGCTTCTGATCAAAAAATATCATAGAACATAAATTGTAGGCAACATAATTCTCTACAAAAAAGGTCTCTTAACATTTTGCCATAGCTCGCTTCGTTTCCGAGATATTTGCAGATATATCTCAAGGGAAGGGGCCTGACGGACATATTTCGAGATATTTCTTCTGCTTGTTGTTCTTCTTCTGCACAGCTAAGCTGGAAGTGGCATTTACAGCTCGCAATAGTGCAGAGTTATCTCAAAGAAAGGGGCCACGGTGTTTCTGTATCTCTATTATGTTGGTGCGGCTTCGGAACTTTTAAATATCTTGATATATCTCGAGAACTACGCATCTGATCAAAAAATATCATAGAAGAGAAAAAGTAGGAAACTTAATTCTCTACAAAAAAGGTCTCTTAACATTTTGCCATAGCTCGCTTCGTTTCCGAGATATTTGCAGATTTATCTCAAGGGAAGGGGCCTGACGGACATATTTCGAGATATTTCTTCTTCTTGTTGTTCTTCTTCTGCACAGCTAAGCTGGAAGTGGCATTTGCGGCTCGCACTAGTGCAGAGTTATCTCAAAGAAAGGGGCCACGGTATTTCTGTATCCCTATTATGTTGGTGCGGCTTCGGAACTTTTAAATATCTCGATATATCTCGAAAACTACGCTTCTGATCAAAAAATATCATAGAACATAAATTGTAGGAAACATAATTCTCTACAAAAAAGGTCTCTTAACATTTTGCCATACCTCGCTTCGTTTCCGAGATATTTGCAGATATATCTCAAGGGAAGGGGCCGGACGGACATATTTCGAGATATTTCTTCTTCTTGTTGTTCTTCCTCTGCACAGCTAAGCTGGAAGTGGCATTTGCAGCTCGCACTAGTGCAGAGTTATCTCAAAGAAAGGGGCCACGGTGTTTCTGTATCCCTATTATGTTGGTGCGGCTTCGGAACTTTTGAATATCTCGATATATCTCGAAAACTACGCTTCTGATCAAAAAATATCATAGAACATAAATTGTAGGCAACATAATTCTCTACAAAAAAGGTCTCTTAACATTTTGCCATAGCTCGCTTCGTTTCCGAGATATTTGCAGATATATCTCAAGGGAAGGGGCCTGACGGACATATTTCGAGATATTTCTTCTGCTTGTTGTTCTTCTTCTGCACAGCTAAGCTGGAAGTGGCATTTACAGCTCGCAATAGTGCAGAGTTATCTCAAAGAAAGGGGCCACGGTGTTTCTGTATCTCTATTATGTTGGTGCGGCTTCGGAACTTTTAAATATCTTGATATATCTCGAGAACTACGCATCTGATCAAAAAATATCATAGAAGAGAAAAAGTAGGAAACTTAATTCTCTACAAAAAAGGTCTCTTAACATTTTGCCATAGCTCGCTTCGTTTCCGAGATATTTGCAGATTTATCTCAAGGGAAGGGGCCTGACGGACATATTTCGAGATATTTCTTCTTCTTGTTGTTCTTCTTCTGCACAGCTAAGCTGGAAGTGGCATTTGCGGCTCGCACTAGTGCAGAGTTATCTCAAAGAAAGGGGCCACGGTATTTCTGTATCCCTATTATGTTGGTGCGGCTTCGGAACTTTTAAATATCTTGATATATCTCGAGAACTACGCATCTGATCAAAAAATATCATAGAACATAAAAAGTAGGAAACTTAATTCTCTACAAAAAAGGTCTCTTAACATTTTGCCATACCTCGCTTCGTTTCCGAGATATTTGCAGATTTATCTCAAGGGAAGGGGCCTGACGGACATATTTCGAGATATTTCTTCTTCTTGTTGTTCTTCTTCTGCACAGCTAAGCTGGAAGTGGCATTTGCGGCTCGCACTAGTGCAGAGTTATCTCAAAGAAAGGGGCCACGGTGTTTCTGTATCTCTATTATGTTGGTGCGGCTTCGGAACTTTTAAATATCTTGATATATCTCGAGAACTACGCATCTGATCAAAAAATATCATAGAACATAAAAAGTAGGAAACTTAATTCTCTACAAAAAAGGTCTCTTAACATTTTGCCATAGCTCGCTTCGTTTCCGAGATATTTGCAGATTTATCTCAAGGGAAGGGGCCTGACGGACATATTTCGAGATATTTCTTCTTCTTGTTGTTCTTCTTCTGCACAGCTAAGCTGGAAGTGGCATTTGCGGCTCGCACTAGTGCAGAGTTATCTCAAAGAAAGGGGCCACGGTGTTTCTGTATCTCTATTATGTTGGTGCGGCTTCGGAACTTTTAAATATCTCGATATATCTCGAAAACTACGCTTCTGATCAAAAAATATCATAGAACATAAATTGTAGGAAACATAATTCTCTACAAAAAACGTCTCTAAACATTTTGCCATAGCTCGCTTCGTTTCCGAGATATTTGCAGATTCAGCTCAAAGGAACGGGCCTGACGGACATATTTCGAGATACTTCTTTTTCTTGTTGTTCTTCCTCTGCACAGCTAAGCTGGAAGTGGCATTTGCAGCTCGCAATAGTGCAGAGTTATCTCAAAGAAAGGGGCCACGGTGTTTCTGTATCTCTATTATGTTGGTGCGGCTTCGGAACTTTTAAATATCTTGATATATCTCGAGAACTACGCATCTGATCAAAAAATATCATAGAACATAAAAAGTAGGAAACTTAATTCTCTACAAAAAAGGTCTCTTAACATTTTGCCATAGCTCGCTTCGTTTCCGAGATATTTGCAGATTTATCTCAAGGGAAGGGGCCTAACGGACATATTTCGAGATATTTCTTCTTCTTGTTGTTCTTCTTCTGCACAGCTAAACTGGAAGTGGCATTTCCAGCTCGCAATAGTGCAGAGTTATCTCAAAGAAAGGAGCCACGGTGTTTCTGTATCTCTATTATGTTGGTGCGGCTTCGGAACTTTTAAATATCTTGATATATCTCGAGAACTACGCATCTGATCAAAAAATATCATAGAACATAAGAAGTAGGAAACTTAATTCTCTACAAAAAAGGTCTCTTAACATTTTGCCATAGCTCGCTTCGTTTCCGAGATATTTGCAGATTTATCTCAAGGGAAGGGGCCTGACGGACATATTTCGAGATATTTCTTCTTCTTGTTGTTCTTCTTCTGCACAGCTAAGCTGGAAGTGGCATTTGCGGCTCGCACTAGTGCAGAGTTATCTCAAAGAAAGGGGCCACGGTGTTTCTGTATCTGTATTATGTTGGTGCGGCTTCGGAACTTTTATATATCTTGATATATCTCGAGAACTACGCATCTGATCAAAAAATATCATAGAACATAAAAAGTAGGAAACTTAATTCTCTACAAAAAAGGTCTCTTAACATTTTGCCATAGCTCGCTTCGTTTCCGAGATATTTGCAGATTTATCTCAAGGGAAGGGGCCTGACGGACATATTTCGAGATATTTCTTCTTCTTGTTGTTCTTCTTCTGCACAGCTAAGCTGGAAGTGGCATTTGCGGCTCGCACTAGTGCAGAGTTATCTCAAAGAAAGGGGCCACGGTGTTTCTGTATCTGTATTATGTTGGTGCGGCTTCGGAACTTTTAAATATCTTGATATATCTCGAGAACTACGCATCTGATCAAAGAATATCATACAACATAAAAAGTAGGAAACTTAATTCTCTACAAAAAAGGTCTCTTAACATTTTGCCATAGCTCACTTCGTTTCCGAGATATTTGCAGATTTATCTCAAGGGAAGGGGCCTGACGGACATATTTCGAGATATTTCTTCTTCTTGTTGTTCTTCTTCTGCACAGCTAAGCTGGAAGTGGCATTTGCGGCTCGCACTAGTGCAGAGTTATCTCAAAGAAAGGGGCCACGGTGTTTCTGTATCTGTCTTATGTTGGTGCGGCTTCGGAACTTTTAAATATCTTGATATATCTCGAGAACTACGCGTCTGATCAAAAAATATCATAGAACATAAAAAGTAGGAAACATAATTCTCTACAAAAAAGGTCTCTTAACATTTTGCCATAGCTCGCTTCGTTTCCGAGATATTTGCAGATTTATCTCAAGGGAAGGGGCCTGACGGACATATTTCGAGATATTTCTTCTTCTTGTTGTTCTTCTTCTGCACAGCTAAGCTGGAAGTGGCATTTGCGGCTCGCACTAGTGCACAGTTATCTCAAAGAAAGGGGCCACGGTGTTTCTGTATCTCTAATATGTTGATGCGGCTTCGGAACTTTTAAGTATCTCGATATATCTCGAAAACTACGCTTCTGATCAAAAAATATCATAGAAGATAAATTGTAGGAAACATAATTCTCTACAAAAAACGTCTCTTAACATTTTGCCATAGCTCGCTTCGTTTCCGAGATATTTGCTGATTCAGCTCAAAGGAACTGGCCTGACGGACATATTTCGAGATATTTCTTCTTCTTGTTGTTCTTCCTCTGCACAGCTAAGCTGGAAGTGGCATTTGCAGCTCGCAATAGTGCAGAGTTATCTCAAAGAAAGGGGCCACGGTGTTTCTGTATCTGTATTATGTTGGTGCGGCTTCGGAACTTTTAAATATCTTGATATATCTCGAAAACTACGCATCTGATCAAAAAATATCATAGAACATAAAAAGTAGGAAACTTAATTCTCTACAAAAAAGGTCTCTTAACATTTTGCCATAGCTCGCTTCGTTTCCGAGATATTTGCAGATTTATCTCAAGGGAAGGGGCCTGACGGACATATTTCGAGATATTTCTTCTTCTTGTTGTTCTTCTTCTGCACAGCTAAGCTGGAAGTGGCATTTGCGGCTCGCACTAGTGCACAGTTATCTCAAAGAAAGGGGCCACGGTGTTTCTGTATCTCTAATATGTTGGTGCGGCTTCGGAACTTTTAAGTATCTCGATATATCTCGAAAACTACGCTTCTGATCAAAAAATATCATAGAACATAAATTGTAGGAAACATAATTCTCTACAAAAAACGTCTCTTAACATTTTGCCATAGCTCGCTTCGTTTCCGAGATATTTGCAGATTCAGCTCAAAGGAACTGGCCTGACGGACATATTTCGAGATATTTCTTCTTCTTGTTGTTCTTCCTCTGCACAGCTAAGCTGGAAGTGGCATTTGCGGCTCGCACTATTGCAGAGTTATCTCAAAGAAAGGGGCCACGGTGTTTCTGTATCTCTATTATGTTGGTGCGGCTTCGGAACTTTTAAATATCTCGATATATCTCGAAAACTACGCTTCTGATCAAAAAATATCATAGAACATAAATTGTAGGAAACATAATTCTCTACAAAAAAGGTCTCTCAACATTTTGCCATAGCTCGCTTCGTTTCCGAGATATTTGCAGATATATCTCAAGGGCAGGGGCCTGACGGACATATTTCGAGATATTTCTTCTTCTTGTTGTTCTTCTTCTGCACAGCTAAGCTGGAAGTGGCATTTACAGCTCGCAATAGTGCAGAGTTATCTCAAAGAAAGGGGCCACGGTGTTTCTGTATCTCTATTATGTTGGTGCGGCTTCGGAACTTTTAAATATCTTGATATATCTCGAGAACTGCGCATCTGATCAAAAAATATCATAGAACATAAAAAGTAGGAAACTTAATTCTCTACAAAAAAGGTCTCTTAACATTTTGCCATAGCTCGCTTCGTTTCCGAGATATTTGCAGATTTATCTCAAGGGAAGGGGCCTAACGGACATATTTCGAGATATTTCTTCTTCTTGTTGTTCTTCTTCTGCACAGCTAAGCTGGAAGTGGCATTTGCGGCTCGCACTATTGCAGAGTTATCTCAAAGAAAGGGGCCACGGTGTTTCTGTATCTCTATTATGTTGGTGCGGCTTCGGAACTTTTAAATATCTTGATATATCTCGAGAACTACGCATCTGATCAAAAAATATCATAGAACATAAAAAGTAGGAAACTTAATTCTCTACAAAAAAGGTCTCTTAACATTTTGCCATACCTCGCTTCGTTTCCGAGATATTTGCAGATTTATCTCAAGGGAAGGGGCCTGACGGACATATTTCGAGATATTTCTTCTTCTTGTTGTTCTTCTTCTGCACAGCTAAGCTGGAAGTGGCATTTGCGGCTCGCACTAGTGCAGAGTTATCTCAAAGAAAGGGGCCACGGTGTTTCTGTATCTCTATTATGTTGGTGCGGCTTCGGAACTTTTAAATATCTTGATATATCTCGAGAACTACGCATCTGATCAAAAAATATCATAGAACATAAAAAGTAGGAAACTTAATTCTCTACAAAAAAGGTCTCTTAACATTTTGCCATAGCTCGCTTCGTTTCCGAGATATTTGCATATTTATCTCAAGGGAAGGGGCCTGACGGACATATTTCGGGATATTTCTTCTTCTTGTTGTTCTTCTTCTGCACAGCTAAGCTCGAAGTGGCATTTGCAGCTCGCAATAGTGCAGAGTTATCTCAAAGAAAGAGGCCACGGTGTTTCTGTATCTCTATTATGTTGGTGCGGCTTCGGAACTTTTAAATATCTCGATATATCTCGAAAACTACGCTTCTGATCAAAAAATATCATAGAACATAAATTGTAGGAAACATAATTCTCTACAAAAAAGGTCTCTTAACATTTTGCCATAGCTCGCTTCGTTTCCGAGATATTTGCAGATTTATCTCAAGGGAAGGGGCCTAACGGACATATTTCGAGATATTTCTTCTTCTTGTTGTTCTTCTTCTGCACAGCTAAACTGGAAGTGGCATTTCCAGCTCGCAATAGTGCAGAGTTATCTCAAAGAAAGGGGCCACGGTGTTTCTGTATCTCTATTATGTTGGTGCGGCTTCGGAACTTTTAAATATCTTGATATATCTCGAGAACTACGCATCTGATCAAAAAATGTCATAGAACACAAAAAGTAGGAAACTTAATTCTCTACAAAAAAGGTCTCCTAACATTTTGCCATAGCTCGCTTCGTTTCCGAGATATTTGCAGATTTATCTCAAGGGAAGGGGCCTGACGGACATATTTCGAGATATTTCTTCTTCTTGTTGTTCTTCTTCTGCACAGCTGAGCTGGAAGTGGCATTTGCAGGTCGCAATAGTGCAGAGTTATCTCAAAGAAAGGGGCCACGGTGTTTCTGTATCTCTATTATGTTGGTGCGGCTTCGGAACTTTTAAATATCTCGATATATCTCGAAAACTACGCTTCTGATCAAAAAATATCATAGAACATAAAAAGTAGGAAACTTAATTCTCTACAAAAAAGGTCTCTTAACATTTTGCCATAGCTCGCTTCGTTTCCGAGATATTTGCAGATTCATCTCAAGGGAAGGGGTCTGACGGACATATTTCGAGATATTTCTTCTTCTTGTTGTTCTTCTTCTGCACAGCTAAGCTCGAAGCGGCATTTGCAGCTCGCAATAGTGCAGAGTTATCTCAAAGAAAGAGGCCACGGTGTTTCTGTACCTCTATTATGTTGGTGCAGCTTCGGAACTTTTAAATATCTTGATATATCTCGAGAACTACGCATCTGATCAAAAATTATCATCGAACATAAAAAGTAGGAAACTTAATTCTCTACAAAAAAGGTCTCTTAACATTTTGCCATAGCTCGCTTCGTTTCCGAGATATTTGCAGATTTATCTCAAGGGAAGTGGCCTGACGGACATATTTCGAGATATTTCTTCTTCTTGTTGTTCTTCTTCTGCACAGCTAAGCTGGAAGTGGCATTTGCAGCTCGCAATAGTGCAGAGTTATCCCAAAGAAAGGGGCCACGGTGTTTCTGTATCTCTATTATGTTGGTGCGGCTTCGGAACTTTTAAATATCTTGATATATCTCGAGAACTACGCATCTGATCAAAAAATATCATACTACATAAAAAGTAGGAAACTTAATTCTCTACAAGAAAGGTCTCTAAACATTTTGCCATAGCTCGCTTCGTTTCCGAGATATTTGCAGATTTATCTCAAGGGAAGGGGCCTGACGGACATATTTCGAGATATTTCTTCTTCTTGTTGTTCTTCTTCTGCACAGCTAAGCTGGAAGTGGCATTTGCAGCTCGCAATAGTGCAGAGTTATCTCAAAGAAAGGGGCCACGGTGTTTCTGTATCTCTATTATGTTGGTGCGGCTTCGGAACTTTTAAATATCTCGATATATCTCGAAAACTACGCTTCTGATCAAAAAATATCATAGAACATAAAAAGTAGGAAACTTAATTCTCTACAAAAAAGATCTCTTAACATTTTGCCATAGCTCGCTTCGTTTCCGAGATATTTGCAGATTTATCTCAAGGGAAGGGGCCTAACGGACATATTTCGAGATATTTCTTCTTCTTGTTGTTCTTCTTCTGCACAGCTAAACTGGAAGTGGCATTTCCAGCTCGCAATAGTGCAGAGTTATCTCAAAGAAAGGGGCCACGGTGTTTCTGTATCTCTATTATGTTGGTGCGGCTTCGGAACTTTTAAATATCTTGATATATCTCGAGAACTACGCATCTGATCTAAAAATATCATAGAACATAAAAAGTAGGAAACTTAATTCTCTACAAAAAAGGTCTCTTAACATTTTGCCATAGCTCGCTTCGTTTCCGAGATATTTGCAGATTTATCTCAAGGGAAGTGGCCTGACGGACATATTTCGAGATATTTCTTCTTCTTGTTGTTCTTCTTCTGCACAGCTAAGCTGGAAGTGGCATTTGCAGCTCGCAATAGTGCAGAGTTATCCCAAAGAAAGGGGCCACGGTGTTTCTGTATCTCTATTATGTTGGTGCGGCTTCGGAACTTTTAAATATCTTGATATATCTCGAGAACTACGCATCTGATCAAAAAATATCATACTACATAAAAAGTAGGAAACTTAATTCTCTACAAGAAAGGTCTCTAAACATTTTGCCATAGCTCGCTTCGTTTCCGAGATATTTGCAGATTTATCTCAAGGGAAGGGGCCTAACGGACATATTTCGAGATATTTCTTCTTCTTGTTGTTCTTCTTCTGCACAGCTAAACTGGAAGTGGCATTTCCAGCTCGCAATAGTGCAGAGTTATCTCAAAGAAAGGGGCCACGGTGTTTCTGTATCTCTATTATGTTGGTGCGGCTTCGGAACTTTTAAATATCTTGATATATCTCGAGAACTACGCATCTGATCAAAAAATATCATAGAACATAAAAAGTAGGAAACTTAATTCTCTACAAAAAAGGTCTCTTAACATTTTGCCATAGCTCGCTTCGTTTCCGAGATATTTGCAGATTTATCTCAAGGGAAGGGGCCTGACGGACATATTTCGAGATATTACTTCTTCTTGTTGTTCTTCTTCTGCACAGCTAAGCTGGAAGTGGCATTTGCAGCTCGCAATAGTGCAGAGTTATCTCAAAGAAAGGGGCCACGGTGTTTCTGTATCTCTATTATGTTGGTGCGGCTTCGGAACTTTTAAATATCTCGATATATCTCGAAAACTACGCTTCTGATCGAAAAATATCATAGAACGTAAATTATACGGAGCATAATTCTCTACAAAAAACGTCTCTTAACATTTTGCCGTAGCTCGCTTCGTTTCCGAGATATTTGCAGATTCAGCTCAAAGGAACGGGCCTGACGGATATATTTCGAGATACTTCTTTTTCTTGTTGTTCTTCCTCTGCACAGCTAAGCTGGAAGTGGCATTTGCAGCTCGCAATAGTGCAGAGTTATCTCAAAGAAAGGGGCCACGGTGTTTCTGTATCTCTATTATGTTGGTGCGGCTTCGGAACTTTTAAATATCTTGATATATCTCGAGAACTACGCATCTGATCAAAAAATGTCATAGAACATAAAAAGTAGGAAACTTAATTCCCTACAAAAAAGGTCTCTTAACATTTTGCCATAGCTCGCTTCGTTTCCGAGATATTTGCATATTTATCTCAAGGGAAGGGGCCTGACGGACATATTTCGAGATATTTCTTCTTCTTGTTGTTCTTCTTCTGCACAGCTAAGCTGGAAGTGGCATTTGCGGCTCGCACTAGTGCAGAGTTATCTCAAAGAAAGGGGCCACGGTGTTTCTGTATCTTTATTATGTTGGTGCGGCTTCGGAAATTTTAAATATCTCGATATATCTCGACAACTACGCTTCTGATCAAAAAATATCATAGAACATAAAAAGTAGGAAACTTAATTCTCTACAAAAAAGGTCTCTTAACATTTTGCCATAGCTCGCTTCGTTTCCGAGATATTTGCAGATTTATCTCAAGGGAAGTGGCCTGACGGACATATTTCGAGATATTTCTTCTTCTTGTTGTTCTTCTTCTGCACAGCTAAGCTGGAAGTGGCATTTGCAGCTCGCAATAGTGCAGAGTTATCCCAAAGAAAGGGGCCACGGTGTTTCTGTATCTCTATTATGTTGGTGCGGCTTCGGAACTTTTAAATATCTTGATATATCTCGAGAACTACGCATCTGATCAAAAAATATCATACTACATAAAAAGTAGGAAACTTAATTCTCTACAAGAAAGGTCTCTAAACATTTTGCCATAGCTCGCTTCGTTTCCGAGATATTTGCAGATTTATCTCAAGGGAAGGGGCCTGACGGACATATTTCGAGATATTTCTTCTTCTTGTTGTTCTTCTTCTGCACAGCTAAGCTGGAAGTGGCATTTGCAGCTCGCAATAGTGCAGAGTTATCTCAAAGAAAGGGGCCACGGTGTTTCTGTATCTCTATTATGTTGGTGCGGCTTCGGAACTTTTAAATATCTTGATATATCTCGAGAACTACGCATCTGATCAAAAAATATCATAGAACATAAAAAGTAGGAAACTTAATTCTCTACAAAAAAGGTCTCTTAACATTTTGCCATAGCTCGCTTCGTTTCCGAGATATTTGCATATTTATCTCAAGGGAAGGGGCCTGACGGACATATTTCGAGATATTTCTTCTTCTTGTTGTTCTTCTTCTGCACAGCTAAGCTGGAAGTGGCATTTGCGGCTCGCACTAGTGCAGAGTTATCTCAAAGAAAGGGGCCACGGTGTTTCTGTATCTTTATTATGTTGGTGCGGCTTCGGAAATTTTAAATATCTCGATATATCTCGACAACTACGCTTCTGATCAAAAAATATCATAGAACATAAAAAGTAGGAAACTTAATTCTCTACAAAAAAGGTCTCTTAACATTTTGCCATAGCTCGCTTCGTTTCCGAGATATTTGCATATTTATCTCAAGGGAAGGGGCCTGACGGACATATTTCGAGATATTTCTTCTTCTTGTTGTTCTTCTTCTGCACAGCTAAGCTGGAAGTGGCATTTGCGGCTCGCACTAGTGCAGAGTTATCTCAAAGAAAGGGGCCACGGTGTTTCTGTATCTTTATTATGTTGGTGCGGCTTCGGAAATTTTAAATATCTCGATATATCTCGACAACTACGCTTCTGATCAAAAAATATCATAGAACATAAAAAGTAGGAAACTTAATTCTCTACAAAAAAGGTCTCTTAACATTTTGCCATAGCTCGCTTCGTTTCCGAGATATTTGCAGATTTATCTCAAGGGAAGGGGCCTAACGGACATATTTCGAGATATTTCTTCTTCTTGTTGTTCTTCTTCTGCACAGCTAAGCTGGAAGTGGCATTTGCGGCTCGCACTAGTGCAGAGTTATCTCAAAGAAAGGGGCCACGGTGTTTCTGTATCCCTATTATGTTGGTGCGGCTTCGGAACTTTTAAATATCTCGATATATCTCGAAAACTACGCTTCTGATCACAAAATATCATAGAACATAAATTGTAGGAAACATAATTCTCTACAAAAAAGGTCTCTTAACATTTTGCCATAGCTCGCTTCGTTTCCGAGATATTTGCAGATATATCTCAAGGGAAGGGGCCTGACGGACATATCTCGAGATATTTCTTCTTCTTGTTGTTCTTCCTCTGCACAGCTAAGCTGGAAGTGGCATTTGCAGCTCGCAATAGTGCAGAGTTATCTCAAAGAAAGGGGCCACGGTGTTTCTGTATCTCTATTATGTTGGTGCGGCTTCGGAACTTTTAAATATCTTGATATATCTCGAGAACTACGCATCTGATCAAAAAATATCATAGAACATAAAAAGTAGGAAACTTAATTCTCTACAAAAAAGGTCTCTTAACATTTTGCCATAGCTCGCTTCGTTTCCGAGATATTTGCAGATTTATCTCAAGGGAAGGGGCCTAACGGACATATTTCGAGATATTTCTTCTTCTTGTTGTTCTTCTTCTGCACAGCTAAACTGGAAGTGGCATTTCCAGCTCGCAATAGTGCAGAGTTATCTCAAAGAAAGGGGCCACGGTGTTTCTGTATCTCTATTATGTTGGGGCGGTTTCGGAACTTTTAAATATCTTGATATATCTCGAGAACTACGCATCTGATCAAAAAATATCATAGAACATAAAAAGTAGGAAACATAATTCTCTACAAAAAAGGTCTCTTAACATTTTGCCATAGCTCGCTTCGTTTCCGAGATATTTGCAGATTTATCTCAAGGGAAGGGGCCTGGCGGACGTATTTCGAGATATTTCTTCTTCTTGTTGTTCTTCTTCTGCACAGCTGAGCTGGAAGTGGCATTTGCAGGTCGCAATAGTGCAGAGTTATCTCAAAGAAAGGGGCCACGGTGTTTCTGTATCTCTATTATGTTGGTGCGGCTTCGGAACTTTTAAATATCTCGATATATCTCGAAAACTACGCTTCTGATCAAAAAATATCATAGAACGTAAATTGTAGGAAACATTATTCTCTACAAAAAAGGTCTCTTAACATTTTGCCATAGCTCGCTTCGTTTCCGAGATATTTGCAGATTCATCTCAAGGGAAGGGGTCTGACGGACATATTTCGAGATATTTCTTCTTCTTGTTGTTCTTCTTCTGCACAGCTAAGATCGAAGCGGCATTTGCAGCTCGCAATAGTGCAGAGTTATCTCAAAGAAAGAGGCCACGGTGTTTCTGTACCTCTATTATGTTGGTGCAGCTTCGGAACTTTTAAATATCTTGATATATCTCGAGAACTACGCATCTGATCAAAGAATATCATCGAACATAAAAAGTAGGAAACTTAATTCTCTACAAAAAAGGTCTCTTAACATTTTGCCATAGCTCGCTTCGTTTCCGAGATATTTGCAGATTTATCTCAAGGGAAGGGGCCTGACGGACATATTTCGAGATATTTCTTCTTCTTGTTGTTCTTCTTCTGCACAGCTAAGCTGGAAGTGGCATTTGCGGCTCGCACTAGTGCAGAGTTATCTCAAAGAAAGGGGCCACGGTGTTTCTGTATCTCTATTATGTTGGTGCGGCTTCGGAACTTTTAAATATCTCGATATATCTCGAAAACTACGCTTCTGATCAAAAAATATCATAGAACATAAAAAGTAGGAAACTTAATTCTCTACAAAAAAGGTCTCTTAACATTTTGCCATAGCTCGCTTCGTTTCCGAGATATTTGCAGATTTATCTCAAGGGAAGGGGCCTAACGGACATATTTCGAGATATTTCTTCTTCTTGTTGTTCTTCTTCTGCACAGCTAAACTGGAAGTGGCATTTCCAGCTCGCAATAGTGCAGAGTTATCTCAAAGAAAGGGGCCACGGTGTTTCTGTATCTCTATTATGTTGGGGCGGTTTCGGAACTTTTAAATATCTTGATATATCTCGAGAACTACGCATCTGATCAAAAAATATCATAGAACATAAAAAGTAGGAAACATAATTCTCTACAAAAAAGGTCTCTTAACATTTTGCCATAGCTCGCTTTGTTTCCGAGATATTTGCAGATTCATCTCAAGGGAAGGGGTCTGACGGACATATTTCGAGATATTTCTTCTTCTTGTTGTTCTTCTTCTGCACAGCTAAGCTCGAAGCGGCATTTGCAGCTCGCAATAGTGCAGAGTTATCTCAAAGAAAGAGGCCACGGTGTTTCTGTACCTCTATTATGTTGGTGCAGCTTCGGAACTTTTAAATATCTTGATATATCTCGAGAACTACGCATCTGATCAAAAAATATCATCGAACATAAAAAGTAGGAAACTTAATTCTCTACAAAAAAGGTCTCTTAACATTTTGCCATAGCTCGCTTCGTTTCCGAGATATTTGCAGATTCATCTCAAGGGAAGGGGTCTGACGGACATATTTCGAGATATTTCTTCTTCTTGTTGTTCTTCTTCTGCACAGCTAAGCTCGAAGCGGCATTTGCAGCTCGCAATAGTGCAGAGTTATCTCAAAGAAAGAGGCCACGGTGTTTCTGTACCTCTATTATGTTGGTGCAGCTTCGGAACTTTTAAATATCTTGATATATCTCGAGAACTACGCATCTGATCAAAAAATATCATCGAACATAAAAAGTAGGAAACTGAATTCTCTACAAAAAAGGTCTCTTAACATTTTGCCATAGCTCGCTTCGTTTCCGAGATATTTGCAGATTTATCTCAAGGGAAGGGGCCTGACGGACATATTTCGAGATATTTCTTCTTCTTGTTGTTCTTCTTCTGCACAGCTAAGCTGGAAGTGGCATTTGCAGCTCGCACTAGTGCAGAGTTATCTCAAAGAAAGGGGCCACGGTGTTTCTGTATCTCTATTATGTTGGTGCGGCTTCGGAACTTTTAAATATCTCGATATATCTCGAAAACTACGCTTCTGATCAAAAAATATCATACAACATAAATTGTAGGAAACTTAATTCTCTACAAAAAAGGTCTCTTAACATTTTGCCATAGCTCGTTTCGTTTCCGAGATATTTGCAGATTTATCTCAAGGGAAGGGGCCTGACGGACATATTTCGAGATATTTCTTCTTCTTGTTGTTCTTCTTCTGCACAGCTAAGCTGGCAGTGGCATTTACAGCTCGCAATAGTGCAGAGTTATCTCAAAGAAAGGGGCCACGGTGTTTCTGTATCTCTATTATGTTGGTGTGGCTTCGGAACTTTTAAATATCTTGATATATCTCGAGAACTACGCATCTGATCAAAAAATATCATAGAACATAAATTGTAGGAAACATAATTCTCTACAAAAAAGGTCTCTTAACATTTTGCCATAGCTCGCTTCGTTTCCGAGATATTTGCAGATTTATCACAAGGGAAGGGGCCTGACGGACATATTTCGAGATATTTCTTCTTCTTGTTGTTCTTCTTCTGCACAGCTAAGCTGGAAGTGGCATTTGCGGCTCGCACTAGTGCAGAGTTATCTCAAAGAAAGGGGCCACGGTGTTTCCGTATCCATATTATGTTGGTGCGGCTTCGGAACTTTTAAATATCTCGATATATCTCGAAAACTACGCTTCTGATCAAAAAATATCATAGAACATAAATTGTAGGAAACATAATTCTCTACAAAAAACGTCTCTTAACATTTTGCCATAGATCGCTTCGTTTCCGAGATATTTGCAGATTCAGCTCAAAGGAACTGGCCTGACGGACATATTTCGAGATATTTCTTCTTCTTGTTGTTCTTCCTCTGCACAGCTAAGCTGGAAGTGGCATTTGCAGCTCGCAATAGTGCAGAGTTATCTCAAAGAAAGGGGCCACGGTGTTTCTGTATCTCTATTATGTTGGTGCGGCTTCGGAACTTTTAAATATCTTGATATATCTCGAGAACTACGCATCTGATCAAAAAATATCATAGAACATAAAAAGTAGGAAACTTAATTCTCTACAAAAAAGGTCTCTTAACATTTTGCCATAGCTCGCTTCGTTTCCGAGACATTTGCAGATTTATCTCAAGGGAAGGGGCCTGACGGACATATTTCGAGATATTTCTTCTTCTTGTTGTTCTTCTTCTCCACAGCTAAGCCGGAAGTTGCATTTGCGGCTCGCACTAGTGCACAGTTATCTCAAAGAAAGGGGCCACGGTGTTTCTGTATCTCTATTATGTTGGTGCGTCTTCGGAACTTTTAAATATCTCGATATATCTCGAAAACTACGCTTCTGATCAAAAAATATCATAGAACATAAATTGTAGGAAACATAATTCTCTACAAAAAACGTCTCTTAACATTTTGCCATAGCTCGCTTCGTTTCCGAGATATTTGCAGATTTATCTCAAGGGAAGGGGCCTGACGGACATATTTCGAGATATTTCTTCTTCTTGTTGTTCTTCTTCTGCACAGCTAAGCTGGAAGTGGCATTTGCGGCTCGCACTAGTGCAGAGTTATCTCAAAGAAAGGGGCCACGGTGTTTCTGTATCTCTATTATGTTGGTGCGGCCTCGGAACTTTTAAATATCTCGATATATCTCGAAAACTACGCTTCTGATCAAAAAATATCATACAACATAAATTGTAGGAAACTTAATTCTCTACAAAAAAGCTCTCTTAACATTTTGCCATAGCTCGTTTCGTTTCCGAGATATTTGCAGATTTATCTCAAGGGAAGGGGCCTGACGGACATATTTCGAGATATTTCTTCTTCTTGTTGTTCTTCTTCTGCACAGCTAAGCTGGCAGTGGCATTTACAGCTCGCAATAGTGCAGAGTTATCTCAAAGAAAGGGGCCACGGTGTTTCTGTATCTCTATTATGTTGGTGTGGCTTCGGAACTTTTAAATATCTTGATATATCTCGAGAACTACGCATCTGATCAAAAAATATCATAGAACATAAATTGTAGGAAACATAATTCTCTACAAAAAAGGTCTCTTAACATTTTGCCATAGCTCGCTTCGTTTCCGAGATATTTGCAGATTTATCACAAGGGAAGGGGCCTGACGGACATATTTCGAGATATTTCTTCTTCTTGTTGTTCTTCTTCTGCACAGCTAAGCTGGAAGTGGCATTTGCGGCTCGCACTAGTGCAGAGTTATCTCAAAGAAAGGGGCCACGGTGTTTCTGTATCTCTATTATGTTGGTGCGGCTTCGGAACTTTTAAATATCTCGATATATCTCGAAAACTACGCTTCTGATCAAAAAATATCATAGAATGTAAATTGTAGGAAACATTATTCTCTACAAAAAAGGTCTCTTAACATTTTGCCATAGCTCGCTTCGTTTCCGAGATATTTGCAGATTCATCTCAAGGGAAGGGGTCTGACGGACATATTTCGAGATATTTCTTCTTCTTGTTGTTCTTCTTCTGCACAGCTAAGCTCGAAGCGGCATTTGCAGCTCGCAATAGTGCAGAGTTATCTCAAAGAAAGAGGCCACGGTGTTTCTGTACCTCTATTATGTTGGTGCAGCTTCGGAACTTTTAAATATCTTGATATATCTCGAGAACTACGCATCTGATCAAAAAATATCATCGAACATAAAAAGTAGGAAACTTAATTCTCTACAAAAAAGGTCTCTTAACATTTTGCCATAGCTCGCTTCGTTTCCGAGATATTTGCAGATTTATCTCAAGGGAAGGGGCCTGACGGACATATTTCGAGATATTTCTTCTTCTTGTTGTTCTTCTTCTGCACAGCTAAGCTGGAAGTGGCATTTGCAGCTCGCACTAGTGCAGAGTTATCTCAAAGAAAGGGGCCACGGTGTTTCTGTATCTCTATTATGTTGGTGCGGCTTCGGAACTTTTAAATATCTCGATATATCTCGAAAACTACGCTTCTGATCAAAAAATATCATAGAACATAAAAAGTAGGAAACTTAATTTTCTACAAAAAAGGTCTCTTAACATTTTGCCATAGCTCGGTTCGTTTCCGAGATATTGGCAGATTTATCTCAAGGGAAGGGTCCTGACGGACATATTTCGAGATATTTCTTCTTCTTGTTGTTCTTCCTCTGCACAGCTAAGCTGGAAGTGGCATTTGCAGCTCGCAATAGTGCAGAGTTATCTCAAAGAAAGGGGCCACGGTGTTTCTGTATCTCTATTATGTTGGTGCGGCTTCGGAACTTTTAAATATCTTGATATATCTCGAGAACTACGCATCTGATCAAAAAATATCATAGAACATAAAAAGTAGGAAACTTAATTCTCTACAAAAAAGGTCTCTTAACATTTTGCCATAGCTCGCTTCGTTTCCGAGACATTTGCAGATTTATCTCAAGGGAAGGGGCCTGACGGACATATTTCGAGATATTTCTTCTTCTTGTTGTTCTTCTTCTGCACAGCTAAGCTGGAAGTGGCATTTGCGGCTCGCACTAGTGCAGAGTTATCTCAAAGAAAGGGGCCACGGTGTTTCTGTATCTCTATTATGTTGGTGCGGCTTCGGAACTTTTAAATATCTCGATATATCTCGAAAACTACGCTTCTGATCAAAAAATATCATACAACATAAATTGTAGGAAACTTAATTCTCTACAAAAAAGGTCTCTTAACATTTTGCCATAGCTCGTTTCGTTTCCGAGATATTTGCAGATTTATCTCAAGGGAAGGGGCCTGACGGACATATTTCGAGATATTTCTTCTTCTTGTTGTTCTTCTTCTGCACAGCTAAGCTGGCAGTGGCATTTACAGCTCGCAATAGTGCAGAGTTATCTCAAAGAAAGGGGCCACGGTGTTTCTGTATCTCTATTATGTTGGTGTGGCTTCGGAACTTTTAAATATCTTGATATATCTCGAGAACTACGCATCTGATCAAAAAATATCATAGAACATAAATTGTAGGAAACATAATTCTCTACAAAAAAGGTCTCTTAACATTTTGCCATAGCTCGCTTCGTTTCCGAGATATTTGCAGATTTATCACAAGGGAAGGGGCCTGACGGACATATTTCGAGATATTTCTTCTTCTTGTTGTTCTTCTTCTGCACAGCTAAGCTGGAAGTGGCATTTGCGGCTCGCACTAGTGCAGAGTTATCTCAAAGAAAGGGGCCACGGTGTTTCTGTATCTCTATTATGTTGGTGCGTCTTCGGAACTTTTAAATATCTCGATATATCTCGAAAACTACGCTTCTGATCAAAAAATATCATAGAACATAAATTGTAGGAAACATAATTCTCTACAAAAAACGTCTCTTAACATTTTGCCATAGCTCGCTTCGTTTCCGAGATATTTGCAGATTTATCTCAAGGGAAGGGGCCTGACGGACATATTTCGAGATATTTCTTCTTCTTGTTGTTCTTCTTCTGCACAGCTAAGCTGGAAGTGGCATTTGCGGCTCGCACTAGTGCAGAGTTATCTCAAAGAAAGGGGCCACGGTGTTTCTGTATCTCTATTATGTTGGTGCGGCTTCGGAACTTTTAAATATCTCGATATATCTCGAAAACTACGCTTCTGATCAAAAAATATCATACAACATAAATTGTAGGAAACTTAATTCTCTACAAAAAAGGTCTCTTAACATTTTGCCATAGCTCGTTTCGTTTCCGAGATATTTGCAGATTTATCTCAAGGGAAGGGGCCTGACGGACATATTTCGAGATATTTCTTCTTCTTGTTGTTCTTCTTCTGCACAGCTAAGCTGGCAGTGGCATTTACAGCTCGCAATAGTGCAGAGTTATCTCAAAGAAAGGGGCCACGGTGTTTCTGTATCTCTATTATGTTGGTGTGGCTTCGGAACTTTTAAATATCTTGATATATCTCGAGAACTACGCATCTGATCAAAAAATATCATAGAACATAAATTGTAGGAAACATAATTCTCTACAAAAAAGGTCTCTTAACATTTTGCCATAGCTCGCTTCGTTTCCGAGATATTTGCAGATTTATCACAAGGGAAGGGGCCTGACGGACATATTTCGAGATATTTCTTCTTCTTGTTGTTCTTCTTCTGCACAGCTAAGCTGGAAGTGGCATTTGCGGCTCGCACTAGTGCAGAGTTATCTCAAAGAAAGGGGCCACGGTGTTTCTGTATCTCTATTATGTTGGTGCGGCTTCGGAACTTTTAAATATCTCGATATATCTCGAAAACTACGCTTCTGATCAAAAAATATCATAGAACATAAAAAGTAGGAAACTTAATTCTCTACAAAAAAGGTCTCTTAACATTTTGCCATAGCTCGCTTCGTTTCCGAGATATTTGCAGATTTATCTCAAGGGAAGGGGCCTAACGGACATATTTCGAGATATTTCTTCTTCTTGTTGTTCTTCTTCTGCACAGCTAAACTGGAAGTGGCATTTCCAGCTCGCAATAGTGCAGAGTTATCTCAAAGAAAGGGGCCACGGTGTTTCTGTATCTCTATTATGTTGGTGCGGCTTCGGAACTTTTAAATATCTCGATATATCTCGAAAACTACGCTTCTGATCAAAAAATATCATACAACATAAATTGTAGGAAACTTAATTCTCTACAAAAAAGGTCTCTTAACATTTTGCCATAGCTCGTTTCGTTTCCGAGATATTTGCAGATTTATCTCAAGGGAAGGGGCCTGACGGACATATTTCGAGATATTTCTTCTTCTTGTTGTTCTTCTTCTGCACAGCTAAGCTGGCAGTGGCATTTACAGCTCGCAATAGTGCAGAGTTATCTCAAAGAAAGGGGCCACGGTGTTTCTGTATCTCTATTATGTTGGTGTGGCTTCGGAACTTTTAAATATCTTGATATATCTCGAGAACTACGCATCTGATCAAAAAATATCATAGAACATAAATTGTAGGAAACATAATTCTCTACAAAAAAGGTCTCTTAACATTTTGCCATAGCTCGCTTCGTTTCCGAGATATTTGCAGATTTATCACAAGGGAAGGGGCCTGACGGACATATTTCGAGATATTTCTTCTTCTTGTTGTTCTTCTTCTGCACAGCTAAGCTGGAAGTGGCATTTGCGGCTCGCACTAGTGCAGAGTTATCTCAAAGAAAGGGGCCACGGTGTTTCTGTATCTCTATTATGTTGGTGCGGCTTCGGAACTTTTAAATATCTCGATATATCTCGAAAACTACGCTTCTGATCAAAAAATATCATAGAACATAAAAAGTAGGAAACTTAATTCTCTACAAAAAAGGTCTCTTAACATTTTGCCATAGCTCGCTTCGTTTCCGAGATATTTGCAGATTTATCTCAAGGGAAGGGGCCTAACGGACATATTTCGAGATATTTCTTCTTCTTGTTGTTCTTCTTCTGCACAGCTAAACTGGAAGTGGCATTTCCAGCTCGCAATAGTGCAGAGTTATCTCAAAGAAAGGGGCCACGGTGTTTCTGTATCTCTATTATGTTGGGGCGGTTTCGGAACTTTTAAATATCTTGATATATCTCGAGAACTACGCATCTGATCAAAAAATATCATAGAACATAAAAAGTAGGAAACATAATTCTCTACAAAAAAGGTCTCTTAACATTTTGCCATAGCTCGCTTCGTTTCCGAGATATTTGCAGATTTATCTCAAGGGAAGGGGCCTGACGGACGTATTTCGAGATATTTCTTCTTCTTGTTGTTCTTCTTCTGCACAGCTGAGCTGGAAGTGGCATTTGCAGGTCGCAATAGTGCAGAGTTATCTCAAAGAAAGGGGCCACGGTGTTTCTGTATCTCTATTATGTTGGTGCGGCTTCGGAACTTTTAAATATCTCGATATATCTCGAAAACTACGCTTCTGATCAAAAAATATCATAGAACGTAAATTGTAGGAAACATTATTCTCTACAAAAAAGGTCTCTTAACATTTTGCCATAGCTCGCTTCGTTTCCGAGATATTTGCAGATTCATCTCAAGGGAAGGGGTCTGACGGACATATTTCGAGATATTTCTTCTTCTTGTTGTTCTTCTTCTGCACAGCTAAGCTCGAAGCGGCATTTGCAGCTCGCAATAGTGCAGAGTTATCTCAAAAAAAGAGGCCACGGTGTTTCTGTACCTCTATTATGTTGGTGCAGCTTCGGAACTTTTAAATATCTTGATATATCTCGAGAACTACGCATCTGATCAAAAAATATCATCGAACATAAAAAGTAGGAAACTTAATTCTCTACAAAAAAGGTCTCTTAACATTTTGCCATAGCTCGCTTCGTTTCCGAGATATTTGCAGATTTATCTCAAGGGAAGGGGCCTGACGGACATATTTCGAGATATTTCTTCTTCTTGTTGTTCTTCTTCTGCACAGCTAAGCTGGAAGTGGCATTTGCAGCTCGCACTAGTGCAGAGTTATCTCAAAGAAAGGGGCCACGGTGTTTCTGTATCTCTATTATGTTGGTGCGGCTTCGGAACTTTTAAATATCTCGATATATCTCGAAAACTACGCTTCTGATCAAAAAATATCATAGAACATAAAAAGTAGGAAACTTAATTTTCTACAAAAAAGGTCTCTTAACATTTTGCCATAGCTCGGTTCGTTTCCGAGATATTGGCAGATTTATCTCAAGGGAAGTGTCCTGACGGACATATTTCGAGATATTTCTTCTTCTTGTTGTTCTTCCTCTGCACAGCTAAGCTGGAAGTGGCATTTGCAGCTCGCAATAGTGCAGAGTTATCTCAAAGAAAGGGGCCACGGTGTTTCTGTATCTCTATTATGTTGGTGCGGCTTCGGAACTTTTAAATATCTTGATATATCTCGAGAACTACGCATCTGATCAAAAAATATCATAGAACATAAAAAGTAGGAAACTTAATTCTCTACAAAAAAGGTCTCTTAACATTTTGCCATAGCTCGCTTCGTTTCCGAGACATTTGCAGATTTATCTCAAGGGAAGGGGCCTGACGGACATATTTCGAGATATTTCTTCTTCTTGTTGTTCTTCTTCTGCACAGCTAAGCTGGAAGTGGCATTTGCGGCTCGCACTAGTGCAGAGTTATCTCAAAGAAAGGGGCCACGGTGTTTCTGTATCTCTATTATGTTGGTGCGGCTTCGGAACTTTTAAATATCTCGATATATCTCGAAAACTACGCTTCTGATCAAAAAATATCATACAACATAAATTGTAGGAAACTTAATTCTCTACAAAAAAGGTCTCTTAACATTTTGCCATAGCTCGTTTCGTTTCCGAGATATTTGCAGATTTATCTCAAGGGAAGGGGCCTGACGGACATATTTCGAGATATTTCTTCTTCTTGTTGTTCTTCTTCTGCACAGCTAAGCTGGCAGTGGCATTTACAGCTCGCAATAGTGCAGAGTTATCTCAAAGAAAGGGGCCACGGTGTTTCTGTATCTCTATTATGTTGGTGTGGCTTCGGAACTTTTAAATATCTTGATATATCTCGAGAACTACGCATCTGATCAAAAAATATCATAGAACATAAATTGTAGGAAACATAATTCTCTACAAAAAAGGTCTCTTAACATTTTGCCATAGCTCGCTTCGTTTCCGAGATATTTGCAGATTTATCACAAGGGAAGGGGCCTGACGGACATATTTCGAGATATTTCTTCTTCTTGTTGTTCTTCTTCTGCACAGCTAAGCTGGAAGTGGCATTTGCGGCTCGCACTAGTGCAGAGTTATCTCAAAGAAAGGGGCCACGGTGTTTCTGTATCTCTATTATGTTGGTGCGGCTTCGGAACTTTTAAATATCTCGATATATCTCGAAAACTACGCTTCTGATCAAAAAATATCATACAACATAAATTGTAGGAAACTTAATTCTCTACAAAAAAGGTCTCTTAACATTTTGCCATAGCTCGTTTCGTTTCCGAGATATTTGCAGATTTATCTCAAGGGAAGGGGCCTGACGGACATATTTCGAGATATTTCTTCTTCTTGTTGTTCTTCCTCTGCACAGCTAAGCTGGAAGTGGCATTTGCAGCTCGCAATAGTGCAGAGTTATCTCAAAGAAAGGGGCCACGGTGTTTCTGTATCTCTATTATGTTGGTGCGGCTTCGGAACTTTTAAATATCTTGATATATCTCGAGAACTACGCATCTGATCAAAAAATATCATAGAACATAAATTGTAGGAAACATAATTCTCTACAAAAAAGGTCTCTTAACATTTTGCCATAGCTCGCTTCGTTTCCGAGATATTTGCAGATTTATCACAAGGGAAGGGGCCTGACGGACATATTTCGAGATATTTCTTCTTCTTGTTGTTCTTCTTCTGCACAGCTAAGCTGGAAGTGGCATTTGCGGCTCGCACTAGTGCAGAGTTATCTCAAAGAAAGGGGCCACGGTGTTTCTGTATCCCTATTATGTTGGTGCGGCTTCGGAACTTTTAAATATCTCGATATATCTCGAAAACTACGCTTCTGATCAAAAAATATCATAGAACATAAATTGTAGGAAACATAATTCTCTACAAAAAAGGTCTCTTAACATTTTGCCATAGCTCGCTTCGTTTCCGAGATATTTGCAGATATATCTCAAGGGAAGGGGCCTGACGGACATATTTCGAGATATTTCTTCTTCTTGTTGTTCTTCTTCTGCACAGTTAAGCTGGAAGTGGCATTTACAGCTCGCAATAGTGCAGAGTTATCTCAAAGAAAGGGGCCACGGTGTTTCTGTATCTCTATTATGTTGGTGTGGCTTCGGAACTTTTAAATATCTTGATATATCTCGAGAACTACGCATCTGATCAAAAAATATCATAGAACATAAATTGTAGGAAACATAATTCTCTACAAAAAAGGTCTCTTAACATTTTGCCATAGCTCGCTTCGTTTCCGAGATATTTGCAGATTTATCACAAGGGAAGGGGCCTGACGGACATATTTCGAGATATTTCTTCTTCTTGTTGTTCTTCTTCTGCACAGCTAAGCTGGAAGTGGCATTTGCGGCTCGCACTAGTGCAGAGTTATCTCAAAGAAAGGGGCCACGGTGTTTCTGTATCCCTATTATGTTGGTGCGGCTTCGGAACTTTTAAATATCTCGATATATCTCGAAAACTACGCTTCTGATCAAAAAATATCATAGAACATAAATTGTAGGAAACATAATTCTCTACAAAAAATGTCTCTTAACATTTTGCCATAGATCGCTTCGTTTCCGAGATATTTGCAGATTCAGCTCAAAGGAACTGGCCTGACGGACATATTTCGAGATATTTCTTCTTCTTGTTGTTCTTCCTCTGCACAGCTAAGCTGGAAGTGGCATTTGCAGCTCGCAATAGTGCAGAGTTATCTCAAAGAAAGGGGCCACGGTGTTTCTGTATCTCTATTATGTTGGTGCGGCTTCGGAGCTTTTAAATATCTTGATATATCTCGAGAACTACGCATCTGATCAAAAAATATCATCGAACATAAAAAGTAGGAAACTTAATTCTCTACAAAAAAGGTCTCTTAACATTTTGCCATAGCTCGTTTCGTTTCCGAGATATTGGCAGATTTATCTCAAGGGAAGGGGCCTGACGGACATATTTCGAGATATTTCTTCTTCTTGTTGTTCTTCTTCTGCACAGCTAAGCTGGCAGTGGCATTTACAGCTCGCAATAGTGCAGAGTTATCTCAAAGAAAGGGGCCACGGTGTTTCTGTATCTCTATTATGTTGGTGTGGCTTCGGAACTTTTAAATATCTTGATATATCTCGAGAACTACGCATCTGATCAAAAAATATCATAGAACATAAATTGTAGGAAACATAATTCTCTACAAAAAAGGTCTCTTAACATTTTGCCATAGCTCGCTTCGTTTCCGAGATATTTGCAGATTTATCACAAGGGAAGGGGCCTGACGGACATATTTCGAGATATATCTTCTTCTTGTTGTTCTTCCTGTGCACAGCTAAGCTGGAAGTGGCATTTGCGGCTCGCACTAGTGCAGACTTATCTCAAAGAAAGGGGCCACGGTGTTTCTGTATCCATATTATGTTGGTGCGGCTTCGGAACTTTTAAATATCTCGATATATCTCGAAAACTACGCTTCTGATCAAAAAATATCATAGAACATAAATTGTAGGAAACATAATTCTCTACAAAAAATGTCCCTTAACATTTTGCCATAGATCGCTTCGTTTCCGAGATATTTGCAGATTCAGCTCAAAGGAACTGGCCTGACGGACATATTTCGAGATATTTCTTCTTCTTGTTGTTCTTCCTCTGCACAGCTAAGCTGGAAGTGGCATTTGCAGCTCGCAATAGTGCAGAGTTATCTCAAAGAAAGGGGCCACGGTGTTTCTGTATCTCTATTATGTTGGTGCGGCTTCGGAGCTTTTAAATATCTTGATATATCTCGAGAACTACGCATCTGATCAAAAAATATCATCGAACATAAAAAGTAGGAAACTTAATTCTCTACAAAAAAGGTCTCTTAACATTTTGCCATAGCTCGCTTCGTTTCCGAGATATTTGCAGATTTATCACAAGGGAAGGGGCCTGACGGACATATTTCGAGATATTTCTTCTTCTTGTTGTTCTTCTTCTGCACAGCTAAGCTGGAAGTGGCATTTGCGGCTCGCACTAGTGCAGAGTTATCTCAAAGAAAGGGGCCACGGTGTTTCTGTATCCCTATTATGTTGGTGCGGCTTCGGAACTTTTAAATATCTCGATATATCTCGAAAACTACACTTCTGATCAAAAAATATCATAGAACATAAATTGTAGGAAACATAATTCTCTACAAAAAAGGTCTCTTAACATTTTGCCATAGCTCGCTTCGTTTCCGAGATATTTGCAGATATATCTCAAGGGAAGGGGCCTGACGGACATATTTCGAGATATTTCTTCTTCTTGTTGTTCTTCTTCTGCACAGCTAAGCTGGCAGTGGCATTTACAGCTCGCAATAGTGCAGAGTTATCTCAAAGAAAGGGGCCACGGTGTTTCTGTATCTCTATTATGTTGGTGTGGCTTCGGAACTTTTAAATATCTTGATATATCTCGAGAACTACGCATCTGATCAAAAAATATCATAGAACATAAATTGTAGGAAACATAATTCTCTACAAAAAAGGTCTCTTAACATTTTGCCATAGCTCGCTTCGTTTCCGAGATATTTGCAGATTTATCACAAGGGAAGGGGCCTGACGGACATATTTCGAGATATATCTTCTTCTTGTTGTTCTTCCTGTGCACAGCTAAGCTGGAAGTGGCATTTGCGGCTCGCACTAGTGCAGACTTATCTCAAAGAAAGGGGCCACGGTGTTTCTGTATCCATATTATGTTGGTGCGGCTTCGGAACTTTTAAATATCTCGATATATCTCGAAAACTACGCTTCTGATCAAAAAATATCATAGAACATAAATTGTAGGAAACATAATTCTCTACAAAAAATGTCCCTTAACATTTTGCCATAGATCGCTTCGTTTCCGAGATATTTGCAGATTCAGCTCAAAGGAACTGGCCTGACGGACATATTTCGAGATATTTCTTCTTCTTGTTGTTCTTCCTCTGCACAGCTAAGCTGGAAGTGGCATTTGCAGCTCGCAATAGTGCAGAGTTATCTCAAAGAAAGGGGCCACGGTGTTTCTGTATCTCTATTATGTTGGTGCGGCTTCGGAGCTTTTAAATATCTTGATATATCTCGAGAACTACGCATCTGATCAAAAAATATCATCGAACATAAAAAGTAGGAAACTTAATTCTCTACAAAAAAGGTCTCTTAACATTTTGCCATAGCTCGCTTCGTTTCCGAGATATTTGCAGATTTATCACAAGGGAAGGGGCCTGACGGACATATTTCGAGATATTTCTTCTTCTTGTTGTTCTTCTTCTGCACAGCTAAGCTGGAAGTGGCATTTGCGGCTCGCACTAGTGCAGAGTTATCTCAAAGAAAGGGGCCACGGTGTTTCTGTATCCCTATTATGTTGGTGCGGCTTCGGAACTTTTAAATATCTCGATATATCTCGAAAACTACACTTCTGATCAAAAAATATCATAGAACATAAATTGTAGGAAACATAATTCTCTACAAAAAAGGTCTCTTAACATTTTGCCATAGCTCGCTTCGTTTCCGAGATATTTGCAGATATATCTCAAGGGAAGGGGCCTGACGGACATATTTCGAGATATTTCTTCTTCTTGTTGTTCTTCTTCTGCACAGCTAAGCTGGAAGTGGCATTTACAGCTCGCAATAGTGCAGAGTTATCTCAAAGAAAGGGGCCACGGTGTTTCTGTATCTCTATTATGTTGGTGTGGCTTCGGAACTTTTAAATATCTTGATATATCTCGAGAACTACGCATCTGATCAAAAAATATCACAGAACATAAATTGTAGGAAACATAATTCTCTACAAAAAAGGTCTCTTAACATTTTGCCATAGCTCGCTTCGTTTCCGAGATATTTGCAGATTTATCACAAGGGAAGGGGCCTGACGGACATATTTCGAGATATTTCTTCTTCTTGTTGTTCTTCTTCTGCACAGCTAAGCTGGAAGTGGCATTTGCGGCTCGCACTAGTGCAGAGTTATCTCAAAGAAAGGGGCCACGGTGTTTCTGTATCCCTATTATGTTGGTGCGGCTTCGGAACTTTTAAATATCTCGATATATCTCGAAAACTACGCTTCTGATCAAAAAATATCATAGAACATAAATTGTAGGAAACATAATTCTCTACAAAAAACGTCTCTTAACATTTTGCCATAGATCGCTTCGTTTCCGAGATATTTGCAGATTCAGCTCAAAGGAACTGGCCTGACGGACATATTTCGAGATATTTCTTCTTCTTGTTGTTCTTCCTCTGCACAGCTAAGCTGGAAGTGGCATTTGCAGCTCGCAATAGTGCAGAGTTATCTCAAAGAAAGGGGCCACGGTGTTTCTGTATCTCTATTATGTTGGTGCGGCTTCGGAGCTTTTAAATATCTTGATATATCTCGAGAACTACGCATCTGATCAAAAAATATCATCGAACATAAAAAGTAGGAAACTTAATTCTCTACAAAAAAGGTCTCTTAACATTTTGCCATAGCTCGTTTCGTTTCCGAGATATTGGCAGATTTATCTCAAGGGAAGGGGCCTGACGGACATATTTCGAGATATTTCTTCTTCTTGTTGTTCTTCTTCTGCACAGCTAAGCTGGCAGTGGCATTTACAGCTCGCAATAGTGCAGAGTTATCTCAAAGAAAGGGGCCACGGTGTTTCTGTATCTCTATTATGTTGGTGTGGCTTCGGAACTTTTAAATATCTTGATATATCTCGAGAACTACGCATCTGATCAAAAAATATCATAGAACATAAATTGTAGGAAACATAATTCTCTACAAAAAAGGTCTCTTAACATTTTGCCATAGCTCGCTTCGTTTCCGAGATATTTGCAGATTTATCACAAGGGAAGGGGCCTGACGGACATATTTCGAGATATATCTTCTTCTTGTTGTTCTTCCTGTGCACAGCTAAGCTGGAAGTGGCATTTGCGGCTCGCACTAGTGCAGACTTATCTCAAAGAAAGGGGCCACGGTGTTTCTGTATCCATATTATGTTGGTGCGGCTTCGGAACTTTTAAATATCTCGATATATCTCGAAAACTACGCTTCTGATCAAAAAATATCATAGAACATAAATTGTAGGAAACATAATTCTCTACAAAAAATGTCCCTTAACATTTTGCCATAGATCGCTTCGTTTCCGAGATATTTGCAGATTCAGCTCAAAGGAACTGGCCTGACGGACATATTTCGAGATATTTCTTCTTCTTGTTGTTCTTCCTCTGCACAGCTAAGCTGGAAGTGGCATTTGCAGCTCGCAATAGTGCAGAGTTATCTCAAAGAAAGGGGCCACGGTGTTTCTGTATCTCTATTATGTTGGTGCGGCTTCGGAACTTTTAAATATCTTGATATATCTCGAGAACTACGCATCTGATCAAAAAATATCATAGAACATAAAAAGTAGGAAACTTAATTCTCTACAAAAAAGGTCTCTTAACATTTTGCCATAGCTCGCTTCGTTTCCGAGACATTTGCAGATTTATCTCAAGGGAAGGGGCCTGACGGACATATTTCGAGATATTTCTTCTTCTTGTTGTTCTTCTTCTGCACAGCTAAGCCGGAAGTTGCATTTGCGGCTCGCACTAGTGCACAGTTATCTCAAAGAAAGGGGCCACGGTGTTTCTGTATCTCTATTATGTTGGTGCGGCTTCGGAACTTTTAAATATCTCGATATATCTCGAAAACTACGCTTCTGATCAAAAAATATCATAGAACATAAATTGTAGGAAACATAATTCTCTACAAAAAACGTCTCTTAACATTTTGCCATAGCTCGCTTCGTTTCCGAGATATTTGCAGATTCACCTCAAAGGAACTGGCCTGACGGACATATTTCGAGATATTTCTTCTTCTTGTTGTTCTTCCTCTGCACAGCTAAGCTGGAAGTGGCATTTGCAGCTCGCAATAGTGCAGAGTTATCTCAAAGAAAGGGGCCACGGTGTTTCTGTATCTCTATTATGTTGGTGCGGCTTCGGAACTTTTAAATATCTTGATATATCTCGAGAACTACGCATCTGATCAAAAAATATCATAGAACATAAAAAGTAGGAAACTTAATTCTCTACAAAAAAGGTCGCTTAACATTTTGCCATAGCTCGCTTCGTTTCCGAGATATTTGCAGATTTATCTCAAGGGAAGGGGCCTGACGGACATATTTCGAGATATTTCTTCTTCTTGTTGTTCTTCTTCTGCACAGCTAAGCTGGAAGTGGCATTTGCAGCTCGCACTAGTGCAGAGTTATCTCACCGAAATGGGCCACGGTGTTTCTGTATCTCTATTATGTTGGTGCGGCTTCGGAACTTTTAAATATCTCGATATATCTCGAAAACTACGCTTCTGATCAAAAAATATCATAGAACATAAATTGTAGGAAACATAATTCTCTACAAAAAAGGCCTCTTAACATTTTGCCATAGCTCGCTTCGTTTCCGAGATATTTGCAGATTTACCTCAAGGGAAGGGGCCTGACGGACATATTTCGAGATATTTCTTCTTCTTGTTGTTCTTCTTCTGCACAGCTAAGCTGGAAGTGGCATTTGCAGCTCGCAATAGTGCAGAGTTATCTCACCGAAATGGGCCACGGTGTTTCTGTATCTCTATTATGTTGGTGCGGCTTCGGAACTTTTAAATATCTCGATATATCTCGAAAACTACGCTTCTGATCAAAAAATATCATAGAACATAAATTGTAGGAAACATAATTCTCTACAAAAAAGGTCTCTTAACATTTTGCCATAGCTCGCTTCGTTTCCGAGATATTTGCAGATTTATCTCAAGGGAAGGGGCCTGACGGACATATTTCGAGATATTTCTTCTTCTTGTTGTTCTTCTTCTGCACAGCTAAGCTGGCAGTGGCATTTACAGCTCGCAATAGTGCAGAGTTATCTCAAAGAAAGGGGCCACGGTGTTTCTGTATCTCTATTATGTTGGTGTGGCTTCGGAACTTTTAAATATCTTGATATATCTCGAGAACTACGCATCTGATCAAAGAATATCATAGAACATAAATTGTAGGAAACATAATTCTCTACAAAAAAGGTCTCTTAACATTTTGCCATAGCTCGCTTCGTTTCCGAGATATTTGCAGATATATCTCAAGGGAAGGGGCCTGACGGACATATTTCGAGATATTTCTTCTTCTTGTTGTTCTTCCTCTGCACAGCTAAGCTGGAAGTGGCATTTGCAGCTCGCAATAGTGCAGAGTTATCTCAAAGGAAGGGGCCACGGTGTTTCTGTATCTCTATTATGTTGGTGCGGCTTCGGAACTTTTAAATATCTTGATATATCTCGAGAACTACGCATCTGATCAAAAAATATCATAGAACATAAAAAGTAGGAAACTTAATTCTCTACAAAAAAGGTCTCTTAACATTTTGCCATAGCTCTCTTCGTTTCCGAGACATTTGCAGATTTATCTCAAGGGAAGGGGCCTGACGGACATATTTCGAGATATTTCTTCTTCTTGTTGTTCTTCTTCTGCACAGCGAAGCCGGAAGTTGCATTTGCGGCTCGCACTAGTGCACAGTTATCTCAAAGAAAGGGGCCACGGTGTTTCTGTATCTCTATTATGTTGGTGCGGCTTCGGAACTTTTAAATATCTCGATATATCTCGAAAACTACGCTTCTGATCAAAAAATATCATACAACATAAATTGTAGGAAACATAATTCTCTACAAAAAAGGTCTCTTAACATTTTGCCATAGCTCGCTTCGTTTCTGAGATATTTGCAGATTCAGCTCAAAGGAACTGGCCTGACGGACATATTTCGAGATATTTCTTCTTCTTGTTTTTCCTCCTCTGCACAGCTAAGCTGGAAGTGGCATTTGCAGCTCGCAATAGTGCAGAGTTATCTTAAAGAAAGGGGCCACGGTGTTTCTGTATCTCTATTATGTTGGTGCGGCTTCGGAACTTTTAAATATCTTGATATATCTCGAGAACTACGCATCTGATCAAAAAATGTCATAGAACATAAAAAGTACGAAACTTAATTCTCTACAAAAAAGGTCTCTTAACATTTTGCCATAGCTCGCTTCGTTTCCGAGATATTTGCATATTTATCTCAAGGGAAGGGGCCTGACGGACATATTTCGAGATATTTCTTCTTCTTGTTGTTCTTCTTCTGCACAGCTAAGCTGGAAGTGGCATTTGCGGCTCGCACTAGTGCAGAGTTATCTCAAAGAAAGGGGCCACGGTGTTTCTGTATCTCTATTATGTTGGTGCGGCTTCGGAACTTTTAAATATCTCGATATATCTCGAAAACTACGCTTCTGATCAAAAAATATCATAGAACATAAATTGCAGGAAACATAATTCTCTACAAAAAACGTCTCTTAACATTTTGCCATAGCTCGCTTCGTTTCCGAGATATTTGCAGATTCAGCTCAAAGGAACTGGCCTGACGGACATATTTCGAGATATTTCTTCTTCTTGTTGTTCTTCCTCTGCACAGCTAAGCTGGAAGTGGCATTTGCAGCTCGCAATAGTGCAGAGTTATCTCAAAAAAAGGGGCCACGGTGTTTCTGTATCTCTATTATGTTGGTGCGGCTTCGGAACTTTTAAATATCTTGATATATCTCGAGAACTACGCATCTGATCGAAAAATATCATAGAACATAAAAAGTAGGAAACTTAATTCTCTACAAAAAAGGTCTCTTAACATTTTGCCATAGCTCGCTTCGTTTCCGAGATATTTGCAGATTTATCTCAAGGGAAGGGGCCTGACGGACATATTTCGAGATATTTCTTCTTCTTGTTGTTCTTCTTCTGCACAGCTAAGCTGGCAGTGGCATTTACAGCTCGCAATAGTGCAGAGTTATCTCAAAGAAAGGGGCCACGGTGTTTCTGTATCTCTATTATGTTGGTGCGGCTTCGGAACTTTTAAATATCTCGATATATCTCGAGAACTACGCATCTGATCAAAAAATATCATCGAACATAAAAAGTAGGAAACTTAATTCTCTACAAAAAAGGTCTCTTAACATTTTGCCATAGCTCGCTTCGTTTCCGAGATATTTGCAGATTTATCTCAAGGGAAGTGGCCTGACGGACATATTTCGAGATATTTCTTCTTCTTGTTGTTCTTCTTCTGCACAGCTAAGCTGGAAGTGGCATTTGCGGCTCGCACTAGTGCAGAGTTATCTCAAAGAAAGGGGCCACGGTGTTTCTGTATCCCTATTATGTTGGTGCGGCTTCGGAACTTTTAAATATCTCGATATATCTCGAAAACTACGCTTCTGATCAAAAAATATCATAGAACATAAATTGTAGCAAACACAATTCTCTACAAAAAACGTCTCTTAACATTTTGCCATAGATCGCTTCGTTTCCGAGATATTTGCAGATTCAGCTCAAAGGAACTGGCCTGACGGACATATATCGAGATATTTCTTCTTCTTGTTGTTCTTCCTCTGCACAGCTAAGCTGGAAGTGGCATTTGCAGCTCGCAATAGTGCAGAGTTATCTCAAAGAAAGGGGCCACGGTGTTTCTGTATCTCTATTATGTTGGTGCGGCTTCGGAACTTTTAAATATCTTGATATATCTCGAGAACTACGCATCTGATCAAAAAATATCATAGAACATAAAAAGTAGGAAACTTAATTCTCTACAAAAAAGGTCTCTTAACATTTTGCCATAGCTCGCTTCGTTTCCGAGACATTTGCAGATTTATCTCAAGGGAAGGGGCCTGACGGACATATTTCGAGATATTTCTTCTTCTTGTTGTTCTTCTTCTGCACAGCGAAGCCGGAAGTTGCATTTGCGGCTCGCACTAGTGCACAGTTATCTCAAAGAAAGGGGCCACGGTGTTTCTGTATCTCTATTATGTTGGTGCGGCTTCGGAACTTTTAAATATCTCGATATATCTCGAAAACTACGCTTCTGATCAAAAAATATCATACAACATAAATTGTAGGAAACATAATTCTCTACAAAAAAGGTCTCTTAACATTTTGCCATAGCTCGCTTCGTTTCCGAGATATTTGCAGATTCAGCTCAAAGGAACTGGCCTGACGGACATATTTCGAGATATTTCTTCTTCTTGTTGTTCCTCCTCTGCACAGCTAAGCTGGAAGTGGCATTTGCAGCTCGCAATAGTGCAGAGTTATCTTAAAGAAAGGGGCCACGGTGTTCCTGTATCTCTATTATGTTGGTGCGGCTTCGGAACTTTTAAATATCTTGATATATCTCGAGAACTACGCATCTGATCAAAACATGTCATAGAACATAAAAAGTACGAAACTTAATTCTCTACAAAAAAGGTCTCTTAACATTTTGCCATAGCTCGCTTCGTTTCCGAGATATTTGCATATTTATCTCAAGGGAAGGGGCCTGACGGACATATTTCGAGATATTTCTTCTTCTTGTTGTTCTTCTTCTGCACAGCTAAGCTGGAAGTGGCATTTGCGGCTCGCACTAGTGCAGAGTTATCTCAAAGAAAGGGGCCACGGTGTTTCTGTATCTCTATTATGTTGGTGCGGCTTCGGAACTTTTAAATATCTCGATATACCTCGAAAACTACGCTTCTGATCAAAAAATATCATAGAACATAAAAAGTAGGAAACTTAATTCTCTACAAAAAAGGTCTCTTAACATTTTGCCATAGCTCGCTTCGTTTCCGAGATATTTGCAGATTTATCTCAAGGGAAGTGGCCTGACGGACATATTTCGAGATATTTCTTCTTCTTGTTGTTCTTCTTCTGCACAGCTAAGCTCGAAGCCGCATTTGCAGCTCGCAATAGTGCAGAGTTATCTCAAAGAAAGAGGCCACGGTGTTTCTGTACCTCTATTATGTTGGTGCAGCTTCGGAACTTTTAAATATCTTGATATATCTCGAGAACTACGCATCTGATCAAAAAATATCATCGAACATAAAAAGTAGGAAACTTAATTCTCTACAAAAAAGGTCTCTTAACATTTCGCCATAGCTCGCTTCGTTTCTGAGATATTTGCAGATTTATCTCGAGGGAAGGGGCCTGACGGACATATTTCGAGATATTTCTTCTTCTTGTTGTTCTTCTTCTGCACAGCTAAGCTGGAAGTGGCATTTGCCGCTCGCACTAGTGCACAGTTATCTCAAAGAAAGGGGCCACGGTGTTTCTGTATCTCTATTATGTTGGTGCGTCTTCGGAACTTTTAAATATCTCGATATATCTCGAAAACTACGCTTCTGATCAAAAAATATCATAGAACATAAATTGTAGGAAACATAATTCTCTACAAAAAACGTCTCTTAACATTTTGCCATAGCTCGCTTCGTTTCCGAGATATTTGCAGATTCAGCTCAAAGGAACTGGCCTGACGGACATATTTCGAGATATTTCTTCTTCTTGTTGTTCTTCTTCTGCACAGCTAAGCTGGAAGTGGCATTTGCGGCTCGCACTAGTGCAGAGTTATCTCAAAGAAAGGGGCCACGGTGTTTCTGTATCTCTATTATGTTGGTGCGGCTTCGGAACTTTTAAATATCTTGATATATCTCGAGAACTACGCATCTGATCAAAAAATATCATAGAACATAAAAAGTAGGAAACTTAATTCTCTACAAAAAAGGTCTCTTAACATTTTGCCATAGCTCGCTTCGTTTCCGAGATATTTGCAGATTCATCTCAAGGGAAGGGGCCTAACGGACATATTTCGAGATATTTCTTCTTCTTGTTGTTCCTCTTCTGCACAGCTAAGCTCGAAGCGGCATTTGCAGCTCGCAATAGTGCAGAGTTATCTCAAAGAAAGAGGCCACGGTGTTTCTGTACCTCTATTATGTTGGTGCAGCTTCGGAACTTTTAAATATCTTGATATATCTCGAGAACTACGCATCTGATCAAAAAATATCATCGAACATAAAAAGTAGGAAACTTAATTCTCTACAAAAAAGGTCTCTTAACATTTTGCCATAGCTCGCTTCGTTTCCGAGATATTTGCAGATTTATCTCAAGGGAAGTGGCCTGACGGACATATTTCGAGATATTTCTTCTTCTTGTTGTTCTTGTTCTGCACAGCTAAGCTGGAAGTGGCATTTGCAGCTCGCAATAGTGCAGAGTTATCCCAAAGAAAGGGGCCACGGTGTTTCTGTATCTCTATTATGTTGGTGCGGCTTCGGAACTTTTAAATATCTTGATATATCTCGAGAACTACGCATCTGATCAAAAAATATCATACTACATAAAAAGTAGGAAACTTAATTCTCTACAAGAAAGGTCTCTAAACATTTTGCCATAGCTCGCTTCGTTTCCGAGATATTTGCAGATTTATCTGAAGGGAAGGGGCCTGACGGACATATTTCGAGATATTTCTTCTTCTTGTTGTTCTTCTTCTGCACAGCTAAGCTGGAAGTGGCATTTGCAGCTCGCAATAGTGCAGAGTTATCTCAAAGAGAGGGGCCACGGTGTTTCTGTATCTCTATTATGTTGGTGCGGCTTCGGAACTTTTAAATATCTTGATATATCTCGAGAACTACGCATCTGATCAAAAAATATCATAGAAGATAAAAAGTAGGAAACTTAATTCTCTACAAAAAAGGTCTCTTAACATTTCGCCATAGCTCGCTTCGTTTCCGAGATATTTGCAGATTTATCTCGAGGGAAGGGGCCTGACGGACATATTTCGAGATATTTCTTCTTCTTGTTGTTCTTCTTCTGCACAGCTAAGCTGGAAGTGGCATTTGCGGCTCGCACTAGTGCAGAGTTATCTCAAAGAAAGGGGCCACGGTGTTTCTGTATCTCTATTATGTTGGTGCGGCTTCGGAACTTTTAAATATCTCGATATATCTCGAAAACTACGCTTCTGATCAAAAAATATCATAGAACATAAAAGGCAGGAAACTTAATTCTCTACAAAAAAGGTCTCTTAACATTTTGTCATAGCTCGCTTCGTTTCCGAGATATTTGCAGATTTATCTCAAGGGAAGGGGCCTAACGGACATATTTCGAGATATTTCTTCTTCTTGTTGTTCTTCTTCTGCACAGCTAAGCTCGAAGCGGCATTTGCAGCTCGCAATAGTGCAGAGTTATCTCAAAGAAAGAGGCCACGCTGTTTCTGTACCTCTATTATGTTGGTGCAGCTTCGGAACTTTTAAATATCTTGATATATCTCGAGAACTACGCATCTGATCAAAAAATATCATCGAACATAAAAAGTAGGAAACTTAATTCTCTACAAAAAAGGTCTCTTAACATTTTGCCATAGCTCGCTTCGTTTCCGAGATATTTGCAGATTTATCTCAAGGGAAGTGGCCTGACGGACATATTTCGAGATATTTCTTCTTCTTGTTGTTCTTCTTCTGCACAGCTAAGCTCGAAGTGGCATTTGCGGCTCGCACTAGTGCAGAGTTATCTCAAAGAAAGGGGCCACGGTGTTTCTGTATCTCTATTATGTTGGTGCGGCTTCGGAACTTTTAAATATCTTGATATATCTCGAGAACTACGCATCTGATCAAAAAATATCATAGAACATAAAAAGTAGAAAACTTAATTCTCTACAAAAAAGGTCTCTCAACATTTTGCCATAGCTCGCTTCGTTTCCGAGATATATGCAGATTTATCTCAAGGGAAGGGGCCTGACGGACATATTTCGAGATATTTCTTCTTCTTGTTGTTCTTCTTCTGCACAGCTAAGCTCGAAGCGGCATTTGCAGCTCGCAATAGTGCAGAGTTATCTCAAAGAAAGAGGCCACGCTGTTTCTGTACCTCTATTATGTTGGTGCAGCTTCGGAACTTTTAAATATCTTGATATATCTCGAGAACTACGCATCTGACCAAAAAATATCATCGAACATAAAAAGTAGGAAACTGATTTCTCTACAAAAAAGGTCTCTTAACATTTTGCCATAGCTCGCTTCGTTTCCGAGATATTTGCAGATTTATCTCAAGGGAAGTGGCCTGACGGACATATTTCGAGATATTTCTTCTTCTTGTTGTTCTTCTTCTGCACAGCTAAGCTCGAAGCCGCATTTGCAGCTCGCAATAGTGCAGAGTTATCTCAAAGAAAGAGGCCACGGTGTTTCTGTACCTCTATTATGTTGGTGCAGCTTCGGAACTTTTAAATATCTTGATATATCTCGAGAACTACGCATCTGATCAAAAAATATCATCGAACATAAAAAGTAGGAAACTTAATTCTCTACAAAAAAGGTCTCTTAACATTTCGCCATAGCTCGCTTCGTTTCTGAGATATTTGCAGATTTATCTCGAGGGAAGGGGCCTGACGGACATATTTCGAGATATTTCTTCTTCTTGTTGTTCTTCTTCTGCACAGCTAAGCTGGAAGTGGCATTTGCCGCTCGCACTAGTGCACAGTTATCTCAAAGAAAGGGGCCACGGTGTTTCTGTATCTCTATTATGTTGGTGCGTCTTCGGAACTTTTAAATATCTCGATATATCTCGAAAACTACGCTTCTGATCAAAAAATATCATAGAACATAAATTGTAGGAAACATAATTCTCTACAAAAAACGTCTCTTAACATTTTGCCATAGCTCGCTTCGTTTCCGAGATATTTGCAGATTCAGCTCAAAGGAACTGGCCTGACGGACATATTTCGAGATATTTCTTCTTCTTGTTGTTCTTCTTCTGCACAGCTAAGCTGGAAGTGGCATTTGCGGCTCGCACTAGTGCAGAGTTATCTCAAAGAAAGGGGCCACGGTGTTTCTGTATCTCTATTATGTTGGTGCGGCTTCGGAACTTTTAAATATCTTGATATATCTCGAGAACTACGCATCTGATCAAAAAATATCATAGAACATAAAAAGTAGGAAACTTAATTCTCTACAAAAAAGGTCTCTTAACATTTTGCCATAGCTCGCTTCGTTTCCGAGATATTTGCAGATTCATCTCAAGGGAAGGGGCCTAACGGACATATTTCGAGATATTTCTTCTTCTTGTTGTTCCTCTTCTGCACAGCTAAGCTCGAAGCGGCATTTGCAGCTCGCAATAGTGCAGAGTTATCTCAAAGAAAGAGGCCACGGTGTTTCTGTACCTCTATTATGTTGGTGCAGCTTCGGAACTTTTAAATATCTTGATATATCTCGAGAACTACGCATCTGATCAAAAAATATCATCGAACATAAAAAGTAGGAAACTTAATTCTCTACAAAAAAGGTCTCTTAACATTTTGCCATAGCTCGCTTCGTTTCCGAGATATTTGCAGATTTATCTCAAGGGAAGTGGCCTGACGGACATATTTCGAGATATTTCTTCTTCTTGTTGTTCTTCTTCTGCACAGCTAAGCTCGAAGTGGCATTTGCGGCTCGCACTAGTGCAGAGTTATCTCAAAGAAAGGGGCCACGGTGTTTCTGTATCTCTATTATGTTGGTGCGGCTTCGGAACTTTTAAATATCTTGATATATCTCGAGAACTACGCATCTGATCAAAAAATATCATAGAACATAAAAAGTAGAAAACTTAATTCTCTACAAAAAAGGTCTCTCAACATTTTGCCATAGCTCGCTTCGTTTCCGAGATATATGCAGATTTATCTCAAGGGAAGGGGCCTGACGGACATATTTCGAGATATTTCTTCTTCTTGTTGTTCTTCTTCTGCACAGCTAAGCTCGAAGCGGCATTTGCAGCTCGCAATAGTGCAGAGTTATCTCAAAGAAAGAGGCCACGCTGTTTCTGTACCTCTATTATGTTGGTGCAGCTTCGGAACTTTTAAATATCTTGATATATCTCGAGAACTACGCATCTGATCAAAAAATATCATCGAACATAAAAAGTAGGAAACTTAATTCTCTACAAAAAAGGTCTCTTAACATTTTGCCATAGCTCGCTTCGTTTCCGAGATATTTGCAGATTTATCTCAAGGGAAGTGGCCTGACGGACATATTTCGAGATATTTCTTCTTCTTGTTGTTCTTCTTCTGCACAGCTAAGCTCGAAGTGGCATTTGCGGCTCGCACTAGTGCAGAGTTATCTCAAAGAAAGGGGCCACGGTGTTTCTGTATCCCTATTATGTTGGTGCGGCTTCGGAACTTTTAAATATCTCGATATATCTCGAAAACTACGCTTCTGATCAAAAAATATCATAGAACATAAATTGTAGGAAACACAATTCTCTACAAAAAACGTCTCTTAACATTTTGCCATAGATCGCTTCGTTTCCGAGATATTTGCAGATTCAGCTCAAAGGAACTGGCCTGACGGACATATTTCGAGATATTTCTTCTTCTTGTTGTTCTTCCTCTGCACAGCTAAGCTGGAAGTGGCATTTGCAGCTCGCAATAGTGCAGAGTTATCTCAAAGAAAGGGGCCACGGTGTTTCTGTATCTCTATTATGTTGGTGCGGCTTCGGAACTTTTAAATATCTTGATATATCTCGAGAACTACGCCTCTGATCGAAAAATATCATAGAACATAAAAAGTAGGAAACTTAATTCTCTACAAAAAAGGTCTCTTAACATTTTGCCATAGCTCGCTTCGTTTCCGAGATATTTGCAGATTTATCTCAAGGGAAGGGGCCTGACGGACATATTTCGAGATATTTCTTCTTCTTGTTGTTCTTCCTCTGCACAGCTAAGCTGGAAGTGGCATTTGCAGCTCGCAATAGTGCAGAGTTATCTCAAAGAAAGGGGCCACGGTGTTTCTGTATCTCTATTATGTTGGTGCGGCTTCGGAACTTTTAAATATCTTGATATATCTCGAGAACTACGCATCTGATCAAAAAATATCATAGAACATAAAAAGTAGAAAACTTAATTCTCTACAAAAAAGGTCTCTCAACATTTTGCCATAGCTCGCTTCGTTTCCGAGATATTTGCAGATTTATCTCAAGGGAAGGGGCCTGACGGACATATTTCGAGATATTTCTTCTTCTTGTTGTTCTTCTTCTGCACAGCTAAGCTGGAAGTGGCATTTGCAACTCGCACTAGTGCAGAGTTATCTCAAAGAAAGGGGCCACGGTGTTTCTGTATCTCTATTATGTTGGTGCGGCTTCGGAACTTTTGAATATCTTGATATATCTCGAGAACTACGCATCTGATCAAAAAATATCATAGAACATCAAAAGTAGGAAACTTAATTCTCTACAAAAAAGGTCTCTTAACATTTTGCCATAGCTCGCTTCGTTTCCGAGATATTTGCAGATTTATCTCAAGGGAAGGGGCCTGACGGACATATTTCGAGATATTTCTTCTTCTTGTTGTTCTTCCTCTGCACAGCTAAGCTGGAAGTGGCATTTGCAGCTCGCAATAGTGCAGATTTATCTCAAAGAAAGGGGCCACGGTGTTTCTGTATCTCTATTATGTTGGTGCGGCTTCGGAACTTTTAAATATCTTGATATATCTCGAGAACTACGCATCTGATCAAAAAATATCATAGAACATAAAAAGTAGGAAACTTAATTCTCTACAAAAAAGGTCTCTTAACATTTTGCCATAGCTCGCTTCGTTTCCGAGATATTTGCAGATTTATCTCAAGGGAAGGGGCCTGACGGACATATTTCGAGATATTTCTTCTTCTTGTTGTTCTTCTTCTGCACAGCTAAGCTGGAAGTGGCATTTGCAGCTCGCAATAGTGCAGAGTTATCTCAAAGAAAGGGGCCACGGTGTTTCTGTATCTCTATTATGTTGGTGCGGCTTCGGAACTTTTGAATATCTTGATATATCTCGAGAACTACGCATCTGATCAAAAAATATCATAGAACATCAAAAGTAGGAAACTTAATTCTCTACAAAAAAGGTCTCTTAACATTTTGCCATAGCTCGCTTCGTTTCCGAGATATTTGCAGATTTATCTCAAGGGAAGGGGCCTGACGGACATATTTCGAGATATTTCTTCTTCTTGTTGTTCTTCTTCTGCACAGCTAAGCTGGAAGTGGCATTTGCGGCTCGCACTAGTGCAGAGTTATCTCAACGAAAGGGGCCACAGTGTTTCTGTATCTCTATTATGTTGGTGCGGCTTCGGAACTTTTAAATATCTCGATATATCTCGAGAACTACGCTTCTGATCAAAAAATATCATAGAACATAAATTGTAGGAAACATAATTCTCTACAAAAAACGTCTCTTAACATTTTGCCATAGCTCGCTTCGTTTCCGAGATATTTGCAGATTCAGCTCAAAGGAACTGGCCTGACGGACATATTTCGAGATATTTCTTCTTCTTGTTGTTCTTCCACTGCACAGCTAAGCTGGAAGTGGCATTTGCAGCTCGCAATAGTGCAGAGTTATCTCAAAGAAAGGGGCCACGGTGTTTCTGTATCTCTATTATGTTGGTGCGGCTTCGGAACTTTTGAATATCTTGATATATCTCGAGAACTACGCATCTGATCAAAAAATATCATAGAACATAAAAAGTAGGAAACTTAATTCTCTACAAAAAAGGTCTCTTAACATTTTGCCATAGCTCGCTTCGTTTCCGAGATATTTGCAGATTTATCTCAAGGGAAGGGGCCTGACGGACATATTTCGAGATATTTCTTCTTCTTGTTGTTCTTGTTCTGCACAGCTAAGCTGGAAGTGGCATTTGCGGCTCGCACTAGTGCAGAGTTATCTCAAAGAAAGGGGCCACGGTGTTTCTGTATCTCTATTATGTTGGTGCGGCTTCGGAACTTTTAAATATCTCGATATATCTCGAAAACTACGCTTCTGATCAAAAAATATCATAGAACATAAATTGTAGGAAACATAATTCTCTACAAAAAACGTCTCTTAACATTTTGCCATAGCTCGCTTCGTTTCCGAGATATTTGCAGATTCAGCTCAAAGGAACTGGCCTGACGGACATATTTCGAGATATTCCTTCTTCTTGTTGTTCTTCCTCTGCACAGCTAAGCTGGAAGTGGCATTTGCAGCTCGCAATAGTGCAGAGTTATCTCAAAGAAAGGGGCCACGGTGTTTCTGTATCTCTATTATGTTGGTGCGGCTTCGGAACTTTTAAATATCTTGGTATATCTCGAGAACTACGCATCTGATCAAAAAATATCATAGAACATAAATTGTAGGAAACATAATTCTCTACAAAAAAGGTCTCTTAACATTTTGCCATAGCTCGCTTCGTTTCCGAGATATTTGCAGATATATCTCAAGGGAAGGGGCCTGACGGACATATTTCGATATATTTCTTCTTCTTGTTGTTCTTCTTCTGCGCAGCTAAGCTGGAAGTGGCATTTGCAGCTCGCAATAGTGCAGAGATATCTCAAAGAAAGGGGCCACGGTGTTTCTGTATCTCTATTATGTTGGTGCGGCTTCGGAACTTTTAAATATCTTGATATATCTCGAGAACTACGCATCTGATCAAAAAATATCATAGAACATAAATTGTAGGAAACTTAATTCTCTACAAAAAAGGTCTCTTCACATTTTGCCATAGCTTGCTTCGTTTCCGAGATATTTGCAGATTTATCTCAAGGGAAGGGGCCTGACGGACATATTTCGAGATATTTCTTCTTCTTGTTGTTCTTCTCCTGCACAGCTAAGCTGGAAGTGGCATTTGCGGCTCGCACTAGTGCAGAGTTATCTCAACGAAAGGGGCCACGGTGTTTCTGTATCTCTATTATGTTGGTGCGGCTTCGGAACTTTTAAATATCTCGATATATCTCGAAAACTACGCTTCTGATCAAAAAATATCATAGAACATAAATTGTAGGAAACATAATTCTCTACAAAAAAGGTCTCTTAACATTTTGCCATAGCTCGCTTCGTTTCCGAGATATTTGCAGATTTATCTCAAGGGAAGGGGCCTGACGGACATATTTCGAGATATTTCTTCTTCTTGTTGTTCTTCTTCTGCACAGCTAAGCTAAAAGTGGCATTTGCAGCTCGCAATAGTGCAGAGTTATCTCAAAGAAAGGGGCCACGGTGTTTCTGTATCTCTATTATGTTGGTGCGGCTTCGGAACTTTTAAATATCTTGATATATCTCGAGAACTACGCATCTGATCAGAAAATATCATAAAAGATAAAAAGTAGGAAACCCAATTCTCTACAAAAAAGGTCTCTTAACATTTTGCAATAGCTCGCTTCGTTTCCGAGATATTTGCAGATTTATCTCAAGGGAAGGTGCCTCACGGACATATTTCGAGATATTTCTTCTTCTTGTTGTTCTTGTTCTGCCCAGCTAAGCTGGAAGTGGCATTTGCGGCTCGCACTAGTGCAGAGTTATCTCAAAGAAAGGGGCCACGGTGTTTCTGTATCTCTATTATGTTGGTGCGGCTTCGGAACTTTTAAATATCTCGATATATCTCGAAAACTACGCTTCTGATCAAAAAATATCATAGAACATAAATTATAGGAAACATAATTCTCTACAAAAAACGTCTCTTAACATTTTGCCATAGCTCGCTTCGTTTCCGAGATATTTGCAGATTCAGCTCAAAGGAACTGGCCTGACGGACATATTTCGAGATATTCCTTCTTCTTGTTGTTCTTCCTCTGCACAGCTAAGCTGGAAGTGGCATTTGCAGCTCGCAATAGTGCAGAGTTATCTCAAAGAAAGGGGCCACGGTGTTTCTGTATCTCTATTATGTTGGTGCGGCTTCGGAACTTTTAAATATCTTGGTATATCTCGAGAACTACGCATCTGATCAAAAAATATCATAGAACATAAATTGTAGGAAACATAATTCTCTACAAAAAAGGTCTCTTAACATTTTGCCATAGCTCGCTTCGTTTCCGAGATATTTGCAGATATATCTCAAGGGAAGGGGCCTGACGGACATATTTCGAGATATTTCTTCTTCTTGTTGTTCTTCTTCTGCGCAGCTAAGCTGGAAGTGGCATTTGCAGCTCGCAATAGTGCAGAGATATCTCAAAGAAAGGGGCCACGGTGTTTCTATATCTCTATTATGTTGGTGCGGCTTCGGAACTTTTAAATATCTTGATATATCTCGAGAACTACGCGTCTGATCAAAAAATATCATAGAACATACAAAGTAGGAAACTTAATTCTCTACAAAAAAGGTCTCTTAACATTTTGCCATAGCTCGCTTCGTTTCCGAGATATTTGCAGATTCAGCTCAAAGGAACTGGCCTGACGGACATATTTCGAGATATTCCTTCTTCTTGTTGTTCTTCCTCTGCACAGCTAAGCTGGAAGTGGCATTTGCAGCTCGCAATAGTGCAGAGTTATCTCAAAGAAAGGGGCCACGGTGTTTCTGTATCTCTATTATGTTGGTGCGGCTTCGGAACTTTTAAATATCTTGGTATATCTCGAGAACTACGCATCTGATCAAAAAATATCATAGAACATAAATTGTAGGAAACATAATTCTCTACAAAAAAGGTCTCTTAACATTTTGCCATAGCTCGCTTCGTGTCCGAGATATTTGCAGATATATCTCAAGGGAAGGGGCCTGACGGACATATTTCGAGATATTTCTTCTTCTTGTTGTTCTTCTTCTGCACAGCTTAACTGGAAGTGGCATTTACAGCTCGCAATAGTGCAGAGTTATCTCAAAGAAAGGGGCCACGGTGTTTCTGTATCTCTATTATGTTGGTGCGGCTTCGGAACTTTTAAATATCTTGATATATCTCGAGAACTACGCTTCTGATCAAAAAATATCATAGAACATAAATTGTAGGAAACATAATTCTCTACAAAAAACGGCTCTTAACATTTTGCCATAGCTCGCTTCGTTTCCGAGATATTTGCAGATTCAGCTCAAAGGAACTGGCCTGACGGACATATTTCGAGATATTTCTTCTTCTTGTTGTTCTTCTTCTGCACAGCTGAGCTGGAAGTGGCATTTGCAGGTCGCAATAGTGCAGAGTTATCTCAAAGAAAGGGGCCACGGTGTTTCTGTATCTCTATTCTGTTGGTGCGGCTTCGGAACTTTTAAATATCTTGATATATCTCGAGAACTACGCATCTGATCAAAAAATATCATAGAACATAAAAAGTAGGAAACTTAATTCTCTACAAAAAAGGTCGCTTAACATTTTGCCATAGCTCGCTTCGTTTCCGAGATATTTGCATATTTATCTCAAGGGAAGGGGCCTGACGGACATATTTCGAGATATTTCTTCTTCTTGTTGTTCTTCTTCTGCACAGCTAAGCTGGAAGTGGCATTTGCGGCTCGCACTAGTGCAGAGTTATCTCAAAGAACGGGGCCACGGTGTTTCTGTATCCCTATTATGTTGGTGCGGCTTCGGAACTTTTAATTATCTTGATATATCTCGAGAACTACGCTTCTGATCAAAAAATATCATAGAACATAAATTGTAGGAAACATAATTCTCTACAAAAAACGTCTCTTAACATTTTGCCATAACTCGCTTCGTTTCCGAGATATTTGCAGATTCAGCTCAAAGGAACTGGCCTGACGGACATATTTCGAGATATTTCTTCTTCTTGTAGTTCTTTTTCTGCACAGCTAAGCTGGAAGTGGCATTTGCAGCTCGCAATAGTGCAGAGTTATCTCAAAGAAAGGGGCCACGGTGTTTCTGTATCTCTATTATGTTGGTGCGGCTTCGGAACTTTTAAATATCTCGATATATCTCGAGAACTACGGATCTGATCAAAAAATATCATAGAACCTAAAAAGTAGGAAACTTAATTCGCTACAAAAAAGGTCTCTTAACATTTTGCCACAGCTCGCTTCGTTTCCGAGATATTTGCAGATTTATCTCAAGGGAAGGGGCCTGACGGACATATTTCGAGATATTTCTTCTTCTTGTTGTTCTTCTTCTGCACAGCTAAGCTGGAAGTGGCATTCGCGGCTCGCACTAGTGCAGAGTTATCTCAAAGAAAGGGGCCACGGTGTTTCTGTATCTCTATTATGTTGGTGCGGCTTCGGAACTTTTAAATATCTTGATATATCTCGAGAACTACGCGTCTGATCAAAAAATATCATAGAACATAAAAAGTAGGAAACTTAATTCTCTACAAAAAAGTCTGTTAACATTTTGCCATAGCTCGCTTCATTTCCGAGATATTTGCAGATTTATCTCAAGGGAAGGTGCCTGACGGACATATTTCGAGATATTTCTTCTTCTTGTTGTTCTTGTTCTGCACAGCTAAGCTGGAAGTGGCATTTGCAGCTCGCAATAGTGCAGAGTTATCTCAAAGAAAGGGGCCACGGTGTTTCTGTATCTCTATTATGTTGGTGCGGCTTCGGAACTTTTAAATATCTTGATATATCTCGAGAACTACGCGTCTGATCAAAAAATATCATAGAACATAAAAAGTAGGAAACATAATTCTCTACAAAAAAGGTCTCTTAACATTTTGCCATAGCTCGCTTCGTTTCCGAGATATTTGCAGATTTATCTCAAGGTAAGGGGCCTGACGGACATATTTCGAGATATTTCTTCTTCTTGTTGTTCTTCTTCTGCACAGCTAAGCTGGAAGTGGCATTTACAGCTCGCAATAGTGCATAGTTATCTGAAAGAAAGGGGCCACGGTGTTTCTGTATCTCTATTATGTTGGTGCGGCTTCGGAACTTTTAAATATCTTGATATATCTCGAGAACTACGCATCTGATCAAAAAATATCATAGAACATAAAAAGTAGGAAACTCAATTCGCTACAAAAAAGGTCTCTTAACATTTTGCAATAGCTCGCTTCGTTTCCGAGATATTTGCAGATTTATCTCAAGGGAAGGGGCCTGACGGACATATGTCGAGATATTTCTTCTTCTTGTTGTTCTTCTTCTGCACAGCTAAGCTGGAAGTGGCATTTGCGGCTCGCACTAGTGCAGAGTTATCTCAAAGAAAGGGGCCACGGTGTTTCTGTATATCTATTATGTTGGTGCTGCCTCGGAACTTTTAAATATCTCGATATATCTCGAAAACTACGCTTCTGATCAAAAAATATCATAGAACATAAATTGTAGGAAACATAATTCTCTACAAAAAACGTCTCTTAACATTTTGCCATAGCTCGCTTCGTTTCCGAGATATTTGCAGATATATCTCAAGGGAAGGGGCCTGACGGACATATTTCGATATATTTCTTCTTCTTGTTGTTCTTCTTCTGCGCAGCTAAGCTGGAAGTGGCATTTGCAGCTCGCAATAGTGCAGAGATATCTCAAAGAAAGGGGCCACGGTGTTTCTGTATCTCTATTATGTTGGTGCGGCTTCGGAACTTTTAAATATCTTGATATATCTCGAGAACTACGCATCTGATCAAAAAATATCATAGAACATAAATTGTAGGAAACTTAATTCTCTACAAAAAAGGTCTCTTAACATTTTGCCATAGCTCGCTTCGTTTCCGAGATATTTGCAGATTTATCTCAAGGGAAGGGGCCTGACGGACATATTTCGAGATATTTCTTCTTCTTGTTGTTCTTCTTCTGCACAGCTAAGCTGGAAGTGGCATTTGCGGCTCGCACTAGTGCAGAGTTATCTCAACGAAAGGGGCCACGGTGTTTCTGTATCTCTATTATGTTGGTGCGGCTTCGGAACTTTTAAATATCTCGATATATCTCGAAAACTACGCTTCTGAACAAAAAATATCATAGAACATAAAAAGTAGGAAACTCAATTGTCTACAAAAAAGGTCTCTTAACATTTTGCAATAGCTCGCTTCGTTTCCGAGATATTTGCAGATTTATCTCAAGGGAAGGTGCCTGACGGACATATTTCGAGATATTTCTTCTTCTTGTTGTTCTTGTTCTGCACAGCTAAGCTGGAACTGGCATTTGCGGCTCGCACTAGTGCAGAGTTATCTCAAAGAAAGGGGCCACGGTGTTTCTGTATCTCTATTATGTTGGTGCGGCTTCGGAACTTTTAAATATCTCGATATATCTCGAAAACTACGCTTCTGATCAAAAAATATCATAGAACATAAATTGTAGGAAACGTAATTCTCTACAAAAAAGGTCTCTTAACATTTTGCCATAGCTCGCTTCGTTTCCGAGATATTTGCAGATATATCTCAAGGGAAGGGGCCTGACGGACATATTTCGATATATTTCTTCTTCTTGTTGTTCTTCTTCTGCGCAGCTAAGCTGGAAGTGGCATTTGCAGCTCGCAATAGTGCAGAGATATCTCAAAGAAAGGGGCCACGGTGTTTCTGTATCTCTATTATGTTGGTGCGGCTTCGGAACTTTTAAATATCTTGATATATCCCGAGAACTACGCATCTGATCAAAAAATATCATAGAACATAAATTGTAGGAAACTTAATTCTCTACAAAAAAGGTCTCTTAACATTTTGCCATAGCTCGCTTCGTTTCCGAGATATTTGCAGATTTATCTCAAGGGAAGGGGCCTGACGGACACATTTCGAGATATTTCTTCTTCTTGTTGTTCTTCTTCTGCACAGCTAAGCTGGAAGTGGCATTTGCAGCTCGCAATAGTGCAGAGTTATCTCAAAGAAAGGGGCCACGGTGTTTCTGTATCTCTATTATGTTGGTGCGGCTTCGGAACTTTTAAATATCTTGATATATCTCGAGAACTACGCATCTGATCAGAAAATATCATAAAAGATAAAAAGTAGGAAACTCAATTCTCTACAAAAAAGGTCTCTTAACATTTTGCAATAGCTCGCTTCGTTTCCGAGATATTTGCAGATTTATCTCAAGGGAAGGTGCCTCACGGACATATTTCGAGATATTTCTTCTTCTTGTTGTTCTTGTTCTGCACAGCTAAGCTGGAAGTGGCATTTGCGGCTCGCACTAGTGCAGAGTTATCTCAAAGAAAGGGGCCACGGTGTTTCTGTATCTCTATTATGTTGGTGCGGCTTCGGAACTTTTAAATATCTCGATATATCTCGAAAACTACGCTTCTGATCAAAAAATATCATAGAACATAAATTGTAGGAAACATAATTCTCTACAAAAAACGTCTCTTAACATTTTGCCATAGCTCGCTTCGTTTCCGAGATATTTGCAGATTCAGCTCAAAGGAACTGGCCTGACGGACATATTTCGAGATATTCCTTCTTCTTGTTGTTCTTCCTCTGCACAGCTAAGCTGGAAGTGGCATTTGCAGCTCGCAATAGTGCAGAGTTATCTCAAAGAAAGGGGCCACGGTGTTTCTGTATCTCTATTATGTTGGTGCGGCTTCGGAACTTTTAAATATCTTGGTATATCTCGAGAACTACGCATCTGATCAAAAAATATCATAGAACATAAATTGTAGGAAACATAATTCTCTACAAAAAAGGTCTCTTAACATTTTGCCATAGCTCGCTTCGTTTCCGAGATATTTGCAGATATATCTCAAGGGAAGGGGCCTGACGGACATATTTCGATATATTTCTTCTTCTTGTTGTTCTTCTTCTGCGCAGCTAAGCTGGAAGTGGCATTTGCAGCTCGCAATAGTGCAGAGATATCTCAAAGAAAGGGGCCACGGTGTTTCTGTATCTCTATTATGTTGGTGCGGCTTCGGAACTTTTGAATATCTTGATATATCTCGAGAACTACGCATCTGATCAAAAAATATCATAGAACATAAAAAGTAGGAAACTTAATTCTCTACAAAAAACGTCTCTTAACATTTTGCCATAGCTCGCTTCGTTTCCGAGATATTTGCAGATTTATCTCAAGGGAAGGGGCCTGACGGACATATTTCGAGATATTTCTTCTTCTTGTTGTTCTTCTTCTGCACAGCTAAGCTGGAAGTGGCATTTGCGGCTCGCACTAGTGCAGAGTTATCTCAACGAAAGGGGCCACGGTGTTTCTGTATCTCTATTATGTTGGTGCGGCTTCGGAACTTTTAAATATCTCGATATATCTCGAAAACTACGCTTCTGATCAAAAAATATCATAGAACATAAATTGTAGGAAACATAATTCTCTACAAAAAAGGTCTCTTAACATTTTGCCATAGCTCGCTTCGTTTCCGAGATATTTGCAGATTTATCTCAAGGGAAGGGGCCTGACGGACATATTTCGAGATATTTCTTCTTCTTGTTGTTCTTCTTCTGCACAGCTAAGCTAAAAGTGGCATTTGCAGCTCGCAATAGTGCAGAGTTATCTCAAAGAAAGGGGCCACGGTGTTTCTGTATCTCTATTATGTTGGTGCGGCTTCGGAACTTTTAAATATCTTGATATATCTCGAGAACTACGCATCTGATCAGAAAATATCATAAAAGATAAAAAGTAGGAAACTCAATTCTCTACAAAAAAGGTCTCTTAACATTTTGCAATAGCTCGCTTCGTTTCCGAGATATTTGCAGATTTATCTCAAGGGAAGGTGCCTCACGGACATATTTCGAGATATTTCTTCTTCTTGTTGTTCTTGTTCTGCACAGCTAAGCTGGAAGTGGCATTTGCGGCTCGCACTAGTGCAGAGTTATCTCAAAGAAAGGGGCCACGGTGTTTCTGTATCTCTATTATGTTGGTGCGGCTTCGGAACTTTTAAATATCTCGATATATCTCGAAAACTACGCTTCTGATCAAAAAATATCATAGAACATAAATTGTAGGAAACATAATTCTCTACAAAAAACGTCTCTTAACATTTTGCCATAGCTCGCTTCGTTTCCGAGATATTTGCAGATTCAGCTCAAAGGAACTGGCCTGACGGACATATTTCGAGATATTCCTTCTTCTTGTTGTTCTTCCTCTGCACAGCTAAGCTGGAAGTGGCATTTGCAGCTCGCAATAGTGCAGAGTTATCTCAAAGAAAGGGGCCACGGTGTTTCTGTATCTCTATTATGTTGGTGCGGCTTCGGAACTTTTAAATATCTTGGTATATCTCGAGAACTACGCATCTGATCAAAAAATATCATAGAACATAAATTGTAGGAAACTTAATTCTCTACAAAAAAGGTCTCTTAACATTTTGCCATAGCTCGCTTCGTTTCCGAGATATTTGCAGATTTATCTCAAGGGAAGGGGCCTGACGGACATATTTCGAGATATTTCTTCTTCTTGTTGTTCTTCTTCTGCACAGCTAAGCTGGACGTGGCATTTGCGGCTCGCACTAGTGTAGAGTTATCTCAACGAAAGGGGCCACGGTGTTTCTGTATCTCTATTATGTTGGTGCGGCTTCGGAACTTTTAAATATCTCGATATATCTCGAAAACTACGCTTCTGAACAAAAAATATCATAGAACATAAAAAGTAGGAAACTCAATTGTCTACAAAAAAGGTCTCTTAACATTTTGCAATAGCTCGCTTCGTTTCCGAGATATTTGCAGATATATCTCAAGGGAAGGGGCCTGACGGACATATTTCGAGATATTTCTTCTTCTTGTTGTTCTTCTTCTGCGCAGCTAAGCTGGAAGTGGCATTTGCAGCTCGCAATAGTGCAGAGATATCTCAAAGAAAGGGGCCACGGTGTTTCTGTATCTCTATTATGTTGGTGCGGCTTCGGAACTTTTAAATATCTCGATATATCTCGAAAACTACGCTTCTGATCAAAAAATATCATAGAACATAAATTGTAGGAAACATAATTCTCTACAAAAAACGTCTCTTAACATTTTGCCATAGCTCGCTTCGTTTCCGAGATGTTTGCAGATTCAGCTCAAAGGAACTGGCCTGACGGACATATTTCGAGATATTCCTTCTTCTTGTTGTTCTTCCTCTGCACAGCTAAGCTGCAAGTGGCATTTGCAGCTCGCAATAGTGCAGAGTTATCTCAAAGAAAGGGGCCACGGTGTTTCTGTATCTCTATTATGTTGGTGCGGCTTCGGAACTTTTAAATATCTTGGTATATCTCGAGAACTACGCATCTGATCAAAAAATATCATAGAACATAAATTGTAGCAAACATAATTCTCTACAAAAAAGGTCTCTTAACATTTTGCCATAGCTCGCTTCGTTTCCGAGATATTTGCAGATATATCTCAAGGGAAGGGGCCTGACGGACATATTTCGAGATATTTCTTCTTCTTGTTGTTCTTCTTCTGCGCAGCTAAGCTGGAAGTGGCATTTGCAGCTCGCAATAGTGCAGAGTTATCTCAAAGAAAGGGGCCACGGTGTGTCTGTATCTCTATTATGTTGGTGCGGCTTCGGAACTTTTAAATATCTTGGTATATCTCGAGAACTACGCATCTGATCAAAAAATATCATAGAACATAAATTGTAGCAAACATAATTCTCTACAAAAAAGGTCTCTTAACATTTTGCCATAGCTCGCTTCGTTTCCGAGATATTTGCAGATATATCTCAAGGGAAGGGGCCTGACGGACATATTTCGAGATATTTCTTCTTCTTGTTGTTCTTCTTCTGCGCAGCTAAGCTGGAAGTGGCATTTGCAGCTCGCAATAGTGCAGAGTTATCTCAAAGAAAGGGGCCACGGTGTGTCTGTATCTCTATTATGTTGGTGCGGCTTCGGAACTTTTAAATATCTTGATATATCTCGAGAACTACGCATCTGATCAAAAAATATCATAGAACATAAAAAGTAGGAAACTTAATTCTCTACAAATAAGGTCTCTTAACATTTTGCCATAGCTCGCTTCGTTTCCGAGATATTTGCAGATTTATCTCAAGGGAAGGGGCCTGACGGACATATTTCGAGATATTTCTTCTTCTTGTTGTTCTTCTTCTGCACAGCTAAGCTGGAAGTGGCATTTGCAGCTCGCAATAGTGCAGAGTTATCTCAAAGAAAGGGGCCACGGTGTTTCTGTATCTCTATTATGTTGGTGCGGCTTCGGAACTTTTAAATATCTTGATATATCTCGAGAACTACGCATCTGATCAAAAAATATCATAGAACATAAAAAGTAGAAAACTTAATTCTCTACAAAAAAGGTCTCTCAACATTTTGCCATAGCTCGCTTCGTTTCCGAGATATATGCAGATTTATCTCAAGGGAAGGGGCCTGACGGACATATTTCGAGATATTTCTTCTTCTTGTTGTTCTTCTTCTGCACAGCTAAACTGGAAGTGGCATTTCCAGCTCGCAATAGTGCAGAGTTATCTCAAAGAAAGGGGCCACGGTGTTTCTGTATCTCTATTATGTTGGTGCGGCTTCGGAACTTTTAAATATCTTGATATATCTCGAGAACTACGCATCTGATCAAAAAATATCATAGAACATAAAAAGTAGGAAACTTAATTCTCTACAAAAAAGGTCTCTTAACATTTTGCCATAGCTCGCTTCGTTTCCAAGATACTTGCAGATTTATCTCAAGGGAAGGGGCCTGACGGACATATTTCGAGATATTTCTTCTTCTTGTTGTTCTTCTTCTGCACAGCTAAACTGGAAGTGGCATTTCCAGCTCGCAGTAGTGCAGAGTTATCTCAAAGAAAGGGGCCACGGTGTTTCTGTATCCCTATTATGTTGGTGCGGCTTCGGAACTTTTAAATATCTCGATATATCTCGAAAACTACGCTTCTGATCAAAAAATATCATAGAACATAAATTGTAGGAAACATAATTCTCTACAAAACAGGTCTCTTAACATTTTGCCATAGCTCGCTTCGTTTCCGAGATATTTGCAGATTTATCTCGAGGGAAGGGGCCTGACGGACATATTTCGAGATATTTCTTCTTCTTGTTGTTCTTCTTCTGCACAGCTAAGCTGGAAGCGGCATTTGCGGCTCGCAATAGTGCAGAGTTATCTCAAAGAAAGGGGCCACGGTGTTTCTGTATCTCTATTATGTTGGTGCGGCTTCGGAACTTTTAAATATCTTGATATGTCTCGAGAACTACGCATCTGATCAAAAAATATCATAGAACATAAAAAGTAGGAATCCTAATTTTCTACAAAAAAGGTCTCTTAACATTTTGCCGTAGCTCGCTTCGTTTCCGAGATATTTGCAGATTTATCTCAAGGGAAGGGGCCTGACGGACATATTTCCAGATATTTCTTCTTCTTGTTGTTCTTCTTCTGCACAGCTAAGCTGGAAGTGGCATTTGCAGCTCGCAATAGTGCAGAGTTATCTCAAAGAAAGGGGCCACGGTGTGTCTGTATCTCTATTATGTTGGTGCGGCTTCGGAACTTTTAAATATCTTGATATATCTCGAGAACTACGCATCTGATCAAAAAATATCATAGAACATAAAAAGTAGGAAACTTAATTCTCTACAAATAAGGTCTCTTAACATTTTGCCATAGCTCGCTTCGTTTCCGAGATATTTGCAGATTTATCTCAAGGGAAGGGGCCTGACGGACATATTTCGAGATATTTCTTCTTCTTGTTGTTCTTCTTCTGCACAGCTAAGCTGGAAGTGGCATTTGCAGCTCGCAATAGTGCAGAGTTATCTCAAAGAAAGGGGCCACGGTGTTTCTGTATCTCTATTATGTTGGTGCGGCTTCGGAACTTTTAAATATCTTGATATATCTCGAGAACTACGCATCTGATCAAAAAATATCATAGAACATAAAAAGTAGGAAACTTAATTCTCTACAAAAAAGGTCTCTTAACATTTTGCCATAGCTCGCTTCGTTTCCAAGATACTTGCAGATTTATCTCAAGGGAAGGGGCCTGACGGACATATTTCGAGATATTTCTTCTTCTTGTTGTTCTTCTTCTGCACAGCTAAGCTGGAAGTGGCATTTGCAGCTCGCAATAGTGCAGAGTTATCTCAAAGAAAGGGGCCACGGTGTTTCTGTATCTCTATTATGTTGGTGCGGCTTCGGAACTTTTAAATATCTTGATATATCTCGAGAACTACGCATCTGATCAAAAAATATCATAGAACATAAAAAGTAGGAATCCTAATTTTCTACAAAAAAGGTCTCTTAACATTTTGCCGTAGCTCGCTTCGTTTCCGAGATATTTGCAGATTTATCTCAAGGGAAGGGGCCTGACGGACATATTTCCAGATATTTCTTCTTCTTGTTGTTCTTCTTCTGCACAGCTAAGCTGGAAGTGGCATTTGCAGCTCGCAATAGTGCAGAGTTATCTCAAAGAAAGGGGCCACGGTGTGTCTGTATCTCTATTATGTTGGTGCGGCTTCGGAACTTTTAAATATCTTGATATATCTCGAGAACTACGCATCTGATCGAAAAATATCATAGAACATAAAAAGTAGGAAACGTAATTCTCTACAAAAGAGGTCTCTTAACATTTTGCCATACCTCGCTTCGTTTCCGAGATATTTGCAGATTTATCTCAAGGGAAGGGGCCTGACGGACATATTTCGAGATATTTCTTCTTTTTGTTGTTCTTCTTCTGCACAGCTAAGCTGGAAGTGGCATTTGCAGCTCGCAATAGTGCAGAGTTATCTCAAAGAAAGGGGCCACGGTGTTTCTGTATCTCTATTATGTTGGTGCGGCTTCGGAACTTTTAAATATCTTGATATATCTCAAGAACTACGCATCCGATCAAAAAATATCATAGAACATAAAAAGTAGTAAACTTAATTCTCTACAAAAAAGGTCTCTTAACATTTTGCCATAGCTCGCTTCGTTTCCGGGATATTTGCAGATTTATCTCGAGGGAAGGGGCCTGACGGACATATTTCGAGATATTTCTTCTTCTTGTTGTTCTTCTTCTGCACAGCTAAGCTGGAAGCGGCATTTGCGGCTCGCAATAGTGCAGAGTTATCTCAAAGAAAGGGGCCACGGTGTTTCTGTATCTCTATTATGTTGGTGCGGCTTCGGAACTTTTAAATATCTTGATATGTCTCGAGAACTACGCATCTGATCAAAAAATATCATAGAACATAAAAAGTAGGAATCCTAATTTTCTACAAAAAAGGTCTCTGAACATTTTGCCGTAGCTCGCTTCGTTTCCGAGATATTTGCAGATTTATCTCAAGGGAAGGGGCCTGACGGACATATTTCCAGATATTTCTTCTTCTTGTTGTTCTTCTTCTGCACAGCTAAGCTGGAAGTGGCATTTGCAGCTCGCAATAGTGCAGAGTTATCTCAAAGAAAGGGGCCACGGTGTGTCTGTATCTCTATTATGTTGGTGCGGCTTCGGAACTTTTAAATATCTTGATATATCTCGAGAACTACGCATCTGATCAAAAAATATCATAGAACATAAAAAGTAGGAAACTTAATTCTCTACAAATAAGGTCTCTTAACATTTTGCCATAGCTCGCTTCGTTTCCGAGATATTTGCAGATTTATCTCAAGGGAAGGGGCCTGACGGACATATTTCGAGATATTTCTTCTTCTTGTTGTTCTTCTTCTGCACAGCTAAGCTGGAAGTGGCATTTGCAGCTCGCAATAGTGCAGAGTTATCTCAAAGAAAGGGGCCACGGTGTTTCTGTATCTCTATTATGTTGGTGCGGCTTCGGAACTTTTAAATATCTTGATATATCTCGAGAACTACGCATCTGATCAAAAAATATCATAGAACATAAAAAGTAGGAAACTTAATTCTCTACAAAAAAGGTCTCTTAACATTTTGCCATAGCTCGCTTCGTTTCCAAGATACTTGCAGATTTATCTCAAGGGAAGGGGCCTGACGGACATATTTCGAGATATTTCTTCTTCTTGTTGTTCTTCTTCTGCACAGCTAAACTGGAAGTGGCATTTCCAGCTCGCAGTAGTGCCGAGTTATCTCAAAGAAAGGGGTCACGGTGTTTCTGTATCTCTATTATGTTGGTGCGGCTTCGGAACTTTTAAATATCTTGATATATCTCGAGAACTACGCATCTGATCAAAAAATATCATAGAACATAAAAAGTAGAAAACTTAATTCTCTACAAAAAAGGTCTCTCAACATTTTGCCATAGCTCGCTTCGTTTCCGAGATATATGCAGATTTATCTCAAGGGAAGGGGCCTGACGGACATATTTCGAGATATTTCTTCTTCTTGTTGTTCTTCTTCTGCACAGCTAAGCTGGAAGTGGCATTTGCAGCTCGCAATAGTGCAGAGTTATCTCAAAGAAAGGGGCCACGGTGTTTCTGTATCTCTATTATGTTGGTGCGGCTTCCGAACTTTTAAATATCTTGATATATCTCGAGAACTACGCATCTGATCAAATAATATCATAGAACATAAAAAGTAGGAAACTTAATTCTCCACAAATAAGGTCTCTTAACATTTTGCCATAGCTCGCTTCGTTTCCGAGATATTTGCAGATTTATCTCAAGAGAAGGGGCCTGACGGACATATTTCGAGATATTTCTTCTTCTTGTTGGTCTTCTTCTGCACAGCTAAGCTGGAAGTGGCATTTGCAGCTCGCAATAGTGCAGAGTTATCTCGAAGAAAGGGGCCACGGTGTTTCTGTATCTCTATTATGTTGGTGCTGCTTCGGAACTTTTAAATATCTCGATATATCTCGAAAACTACGCTTCTGATCAAAAAATATCATAGAACATAAATTGTAGGAAACATAATTCTCTACAAAAAACGTCTCTTAACATTTTGCCATAGCTCGCTTCGTTTCCGAGATATTTGCAGATTTATCTCAAGGGAAGGGGCCTAACGGACATATTTCGAGATATTTCTTCTTCTTGTTCTTCTTCTTCTGCACAGCTAAACTGGAAGTGGCATTTCCAGCTCGCAATAGTGCAGAGTTATCTCAAAGAAAGGGGCCACGGTGTTTCTGTATCTCTATTATGTTGGTACGGCTTCGGAACTTTTAAATATCTTGATATATCTCGAGAGCTACGCATCCGATCAAAAAATATCATAGAACATAAAAAGTAGGAAACTTAATTCTCTACAAAAAAGGTCTCTTAACATTTTGCCATAGCTCGCTTTGTTTCCGAGATATTTGCAGATTTATCTCGAGGGAAGGGGCCTGACGGACATATTTCGAGATATTTCTTCTTCTTGTTGTTCTTCTTCTGCACAGCTAAGCTGGAAGTGGCATTTGCGGCTCGCACTAGTGCAGAGTTATCTCAAAGAAAGGGGCCACGGTGTTTCTGTATCTCTATTATGTTGGTGCGGCTTCGGAACTTTTAAATATCTCGATATATCTCGAAAACTACGCTTCTGATCAAAAAATATCATAGAACATAAAAAGCAGGAAACTTAATTCTCTACAAAAAAGGTCTCTTAACATTTTGTCATAGCTCGCTTCGTTTCCGAGATATTTGCAGATTTATCTCAAGGGAAGGGGCCTAACGGACATATTTCGAGATATTTCTTCTTCTTGTTGTTCCTCTTCTGCACAGCTAAGCTCGAAGCGGCATTTGCAGCTCGCAATAGTGCAGAGTTATCTCAAAGAAAGAGGCCACGGTGTTTCTGTACCTCTATTATGTTGGTGCAGCTTCGGAACTTTTAAATATCTTGATATATCTCGAGAACTACGCATCTGATCAAAAAATATCATAGAACGTAAATTGTGGGAAACTTAATTCTCTACAAAAAAGGTCTCTTAACATTTTGCCATAGCTCGCTTCGTTTCCAAGATACTTGCAGATTTATCTCAAGGGAAGGGGCCTGACGGACATATTTCGAGATATTTCTTCTTCTTGTTGTTCTTCTTCTGCACAGCTAAGCTGGAAGTGGCATTTCCAGCTCGCAGTAGTGCCGAGTTATCTCAAAGAAAGGGGCCACGGTGTTTCTGTATCTCTATTATGTTGGTGCGGCTTCGGAACTTTTAAATATCTTGATATATCTCGAGAACTACGCATCTGATCAAAAAATATCATAGAACGTAAATTGTGGGAAACTTAATTCTCTACAAAAAAGGTCTCTTAACATTTTGCCATAGCTCGCTTCGTTTCCGAGATATTTGCAGATTTATCTCGAGGGAAGGGGCCTGACGGACATGTTTCGAGATATTTCTTCTTCTTGTTGTTCTTCTTCTGCACAGCTAAGCTGGACGTGGCATTTACAGCTCGCAATAGTGCAGAGTTATCTCGAAGAAAGGGGCCACGGTGTTTCTGTATCTCTATTATGTTGGTGCGGCTTCGGAACTTTAAAATATCTTTATATATCTCGAGAACTACGCATCTGATTAAAAAATATCATAGAACGTAAAAAGTAGGAAACTTAATTCTCTACAAATAAAGTCGCTTAACATTTTGCTATAGCTCGCTTCGTTTCCGAGATATTTGCAGATTTATCTCAAGGGAAGGGGCCTGACGGACATATTTCGAGATATTTCTTCTTCTTGTTGTTCTTCTTCTGCACAGCTAAGCTGGAAGTGGCATTTGCAGCTCGCAATAGTGCAGAGTTATCTCGAAGAAAGGGGCCGCGGTGTTTCTGTATCTCTATTATGTTGGTGCGGCTTCGGATCTTTTAAATATCTCGATATATCTCGAAAACTACGCTTCTGATCAAAAAATATCATAGAACGTAAATTGTGGGAAACATAATTCTCTACAAAAAAGGTCTCTTAACATTTTGCCATATCTCGCTTCGTTTCCGAGATATTTGCAGATTTATCTCAAGGGAAGGGGTCTGACGGACATATTTCGAGATATTTCTTCTTCTTGTTGTTCTTCTTCTGCACAGCTAAGCTGGAAGTGGCATTTGCAGCTCGCAATAGTGCAGAGTTATCTCAAAGAAAGGGGCCACGGTCTTTCTGTATCTCTATTATGTTGGTGCGGCTTCGGAACTTTTAAATATCTTGATATATCTCGAGAGCTACGCATCCGATCAAAAAATATCATAGAACATGAAAAGTAGGAAACTTAATTCTCTACAAATAAGATCTCTTAACATTTTGCCATAGCTCGCTTCGTTTCCGAGATATTTGCAGATTTATCTCAAGGGAAGGGGCCTGACGGACATTTTTCGAGATATTTCTTCTTCTTGTTGTTCTTCTTCTGCACAGCTAAGCTGGAAGTGGCATTTGCAGCTCGCAATAGTGCAGAGTTATCTCGAAGAAAGGGGCCACGGTGTTTCTGTATCTCTATTATGTTGGTGCGGCTTCGGAACTTTAAAATATCTTTATATATCTCGAGAACTACGCATCTGATTAAAAAATATCATAGAACGTAAAAAGTAGGAAACTTAATTCTCTACAAATAAAGTCGCTTAACATTTTGCCATAGCTCGCTTCGTTTCCGAGATATTTGCAGATTTATCTCAAGGGAAGGGGCCTGACGGACATATTTCGAGATATTTCTTCTTCTTGTTGTTCTTCTTCTGCACAGCTAAGCTGGAAGTGGCATTTGCAGCTCGCAATAGTGCAGAGTTATCTCAAAGAAAGGGGCCACGGTGTTTCTGTATCTCTATTATGTTGGTGCGGCTTCGGAACTTTTAAATATCTTGATATATCTCGAGAACTACGCATCTGATCAAAAAATATCATAGAACATAAAAAGTAGGAAACTTAATTCTCTACAAAAAAGGTCTCTTAACATTTTGCCATAGCTCGCTTCGTTTCCAAGATACTTGCAGATTTATCTCAAGGGAAGGGGCCTGACGGACATATTTCGAGATATTTCTTCTTCTTGTTGTTCTTCTTCTGCACAGCTAAACTGGAAGTGGCATTTCCAGCTCGCAGTAGTGCCGAGTTATCTCAAAGAAAGGGGCCACGGTGTTTCTGTATCTCTATTATGTTGGTGCGGCTTCGGAACTTTTAAATATCTTGATATATCTCGAGAACTACGCATCTGATCAAAAAATATCATAGAACATAAAAAGTAGAAAACTTAATTCTCTACAAAAAAGGTCTCTCAACATTTTGCCATAGCTCGCTTCGATTCCGAGATATATGCAGATTTATCTCAAGGGAAGGGGCCTGACGGACATATTTCGAGATATTTCTTCTTCTTGTTGTTCTTCTTCTGCACAGCTAAACTGGAAGTGGCATTTCCAGCTCGCAATAGTGCAGAGTTACCTGAAAGAAAGGGGCCACGGTGTTTCTGTATCTCTATTATGTTGGTGCGGCTTCGGAACTTTTAAATATCTTGATATATCTCTAGAACTACGCATCTGATCAAATAATATCATAGAACATAAAAAGTAGGAAACTTAATTCTCCACAAAAAAGGTCTCTTAACATTTTGCCATAGCTCGCTTCGCTTCCGAGATATATGCAGATTTATCTCAAGGGAAGGGGCCTGACGGACATATTTCGAGATATTTCTTCTTCTTGTTGTTCTTCTTCTGCACAGCTAAGCTGGAAGTGGCATTTGCAGCTCGCAATAGTGCAGAGTTATCTCGAAGAAAGGGGCCGCGGTGTTTCTGTATCTCTATTATGTTGGTGCGGCTTCGGATCTTTTAAATATCTCGATATATCTCGAAAACTACGCTTCTGATCAAAAAATATCATAGAACGTAAATTGTGGGAAACATAATTCTCTACAAAAAAGGTCTCTTAACATTTTGCCATATCTCGCTTCGTTTCCGAGATATTTGCAGATTTATCTCGAGGGAAGGGGCCTGACGGACATGTTTCGAGATATTTCTTCTTCTTGTTGTTCTTCTTCTGCACAGCTAAGCTGGACGTGGCATTTACAGCTCGCAATACTGCAGAGTTATCTCGAAGAAAGGGGCCACGGTGTTTCTGTATCTCTATTATGTTGGTGCGGCTTCGGAACTTTAAAATATCTTTATATATCTCGAGAACTACGCATCTGATTAAAAAATATCATAGAACGTAAAAAGTAGGAAACTTAATTCTCTACAAATAAAGTCGCTTAACATTTTGCCATAGCTCGCTTCGTTTCCGAGATATTTGCAGATTTATCTCAAGGGAAGGGGCCTGACGGACATATTTCGAGATATTTCTTCTTCTTGTTGTTCTTCTTCTGCACAGCTAAGCTGGAAGTGGCATTTGCAGCTCGCAATAGTGCAGAGTTATCTCGAAGAAAGGGGCCGCGGTGTTTCTGTATCTCTATTATGTTGGTGCGGCTTCGGATCTTTTAAATATCTCGATATATCTCGAAAACTACGCTTCTGATCAAAAAATATCATAGAACGTAAATTGTGGGAAACATAATTCTCTACAAAAAAGGTCTCTTAACATTTTGCCATATCTCGCTTCGTTTCCGAGATATTTGCAGATTTATCTCAAGGGAAGGGGTCTGACGGACATATTTCGAGATATTTCTTCTTCTTGTTGTTCTTCTTCTGCACAGCTAAGCTGGAAGTGGCATTTGCAGCTCGCAATAGTGCAGAGTTATCGCAAAGAAAGGGGCCACGGTGTTTCTGTATCTCTATTATGTTGGTGCGGCTTCGGAACTTTTAAATATCTTGATATATCTCGAGAGCTACGCATCCGATCAAAAAATATCATAGAACATAAAAAGTAGGAAACTTAATTCTCTACAAATAAGGTCTCTTAACATTTTGCCATAGCTCGCTTCGTTTCCGAGATATTTGCAGATTTATCTCAAGGGAAGGGGCCTGACGGACATTTTTCGAGATATTTCTTCTTCTTGTTGTTCTTCTTCTGCACAGCTAAGCTGGAAGTGGCATTTGCAGCTCGCAATAGTGCAGAGTTATCTCGAAGAAAGGGGCCACGGTGTTTCTGTATCTCTATTATGTTGGTGCGGCTTCGGAACTTTAAAATATCTTTATATATCTCGAGAACTACGCATCTGATTAAAAAATATCATAGAACGTAAAAAGTAGGAAACTTAATTCTCTACAAATAAAGTCGCTTAACATTTTGCCATAGCTCGCTTCGTTTCCGAGATATTTGCAGATTTATCTCAAGGGAAGGGGCCTGACGGACATATTTCGAGATATTTCTTCTTCTTGTTGTTCTTCTTCTGCACAGCTAAGCTGGAAGTGGCATTTGCAGCTCGCAATAGTGCAGAGTTATCTCAAAGAAAGGGGCCACGGTGTTTCTGTATCTCTATTATGTTGGTGCGGCTTCGGAACTTTAAAATATCTTTATATATCTCGAGAACTACGCATCTGATTAAAAAATATCATAGAACGTAAAAAGTAGGAAACTTAATTCTCTACAAATAAAGTCGCTTAACATTTTGCCATAGCTCGCTTCGTTTCCGAGATATTTGCAGATTTATCTCAAGGGAAGGGGCCTGACGGACATATTTCGAGATATTTCTTCTTCTTGTTGTTCTTCTTCTGCACAGCTAAGCTGGAAGTGGCATTTGCAGCTCGCAATAGTGCAGAGTTATCTCAAAGAAAGGGGCCACGGTGTTTCTGTATCTCTATTATGTTGGTGCGGCTTCGGAACTTTTAAATATCTTGATATATCTCGAGAACTACGCATCTGATCAAAAAATATCATAGAACATAAAAAGTAGGAAACTTAATTCTCTACAAAAAAGGTCTCTTAACATTTTGCCATAGCTCGCTTCGTTTCCAAGATACTTGCAGATTTATCTCAAGGGAAGGGGCCTGACGGACATATTTCGAGATATTTCTTCTTCTTGTTGTTCTTCTTCTGCACAGCTAAACTGGAAGTGGCATTTCCAGCTCGCAGTAGTGCCGAGTTATCTCAAAGAAAGGGGCCACGGTGTTTCTGTATCTCTATTATGTTGGTGCGGCTTCGGAACTTTTAAATATCTTGATATATCTCGAGAACTACGCATCTGATCAAAAAATATCATAGAACATAAAAAGTAGAAAACTTAATTCTCTACAAAAAAGGTCTCTCAACATTTTGCCATAGCTCGCTTCGTTTCCGAGATATATGCAGATTTATCTCAAGGGAAGGGGCCTGACGGACATATTTCGAGATATTTCTTCTTCTTGTTGTTCTTCTTCTGCACAGCTAAACTGGAAGTGGCATTTCCAGCTCGCAATAGTGCAGAGTTATCTGAAAGAAAGGGGCCACGGTGTTTCTGTATCTCTATTATGTTGGTGCGGCTTCGGAACTTTTAAATATCTTGATATATCTCTAGAACTACGCATCTGATCAAATAATATCATAGAACATAAAAAGTAGGAAACTTAATTCTCCACAAAAAAGGTCTCTTAACATTTTGCCATAGCTCGCTTCGCTTCCGAGATATATGCAGATTTATCTCAAGGGAAGGGGCCTGACGGACATATTTCGAGATATTTCTTCTTCTTGTTGTTCTTCTTCTGCACAGCTAAGCTGGAAGTGGCATTTGCAGCTCGCAATAGTGCAGAGTTATCTCAAAGAAAGGGGCCACGGTGTTTCTGTATCTCTATTATGTTGGTGCGGCTTCGGAACTTTTAAATATCTTGATATATAATTTGAGAACTACGCATCTGATCAAATAATATCATAGAACATAAAAAGTAGGAAACTTAATTCTCCACAAATAAGGTCTCTTAACATTTTGCCATAGCTCGCTTCGTTTCCGAGATATTTGCAGATTTATCTCAAGGGAAGGGGCCTGACGGACATATTTCGAGATATTTCTTCTTCTTGTTGTTCTTCTTCTGCACAGCTAAGCTGGAAGTGGCATTTGCAGCTCGCAATAGTGCAGAGTTATCTCGAAGAAAGGGGCCACGGTGTTTCTGTATCTCTATTATGTTGGTGCGGCTTCGGAACTTTAAAATATCTTTATATATCTCGAGAACTACGCATCTGATTAAAAAATATCATAGAACGTAAAAAGTAGGAAACTTAATTCTCTACAAATAAAGTCGCTTAACATTTTGCCATAGCTCGCTTCGTTTCCGAGATATTTGCAGATTTATCTCAAGGGAAGGGGCCTGACGGACATATTTCGAGATATTTCTTCTTCTTGTTGTTCTTCTTCTGCACAGCTAAGCTGGAAGTGGCATTTGCAGCTCGCTGTAGTGCAGAGTTATCTCAAAGAAAGGGGCCACGGTGTTTCTGTATCTCTATTATGTTGGTGCGGCTTCGGAACTTTTAAATATCTTGATATATCTCGAGAACTACGCATCTGATCAAATAATATCATAGAACATAAAAAGTAGGAAACGTAATTCTCCACAAATAAGGTCTCTTAACATTTTGCCATAGCTCGCTTCGTTTCCGAGATATTTGCAGATTTATCTCAAGGGAAGGGGCCTGACGGACATATTTCGAGATATTTCTTCTTCTTGTTGGTCTTCTTCTGCACAGCTAAGCTGGAAGTGGCATTTGCAGCTCGCAATAGTGCAGAGTTATCTCGAAGAAAGGGGCCACGGTGTTTCTGTATCTCTATTATGTTGGTGCGGCTTCGGATCTTTTAAATATCTCGATATATCTCGAAAACTACGCTTCTGATCAAAAAATATCATAGAACGTAAATTGTGGGAAACATAATTCTCTACAAAAAAGGTCTCTTAACATTTTGCCATAGCTCGCTTCGTTTCCGAGATATTTGCAGATTTATCTCAAGGGAAGGGGTCTGACGGACATATTTCGAGATATTTCTTCTTCTTGTTGTTCTTCTTCTGCACAGCTAAGCTGGAAGTGGCATTTGCTTCTCGCAATAGTGCAGAGTTATCTCAAAGAAAGGGGCCACGGTGTTTCTGTATCTCTATTATGTTGGTGCGGCTTCGGAACTTTTAAATATCTTGATATATCTCGAGAACTACGCATCCGATCAAAAAATATCATAGAACATAAAAAGTAGGAAACTTAATTCTCTACAAAAAAGGTCTCTTAACATTTTGCCATAGCTCGCTTCGTTTCCGAGATATTTGCAGATTTATCTCGAGGGAAGGGGCCTGACGGACATATTTCGAGATATTTCTTCTTCTTGTTGTTCTTCTTCTGCACAGCTAAGCTGGACGTGGCATTTACAGCTCGCAATAGTGCAGAGTTATCTCAAAGAAAGGGGCCACGGTGTTTCTGTATCTCTATTATGTTGGTGCGGCTTCGGAACTTTTAAATATCTTGATATATCTCGAGAACTACGCATCTGATCAAAAAATATCATGGAACATAAAAAGGAGGAAACTTAATTCTCTACAAATAAGGTCTCTTAACATTTTGCCATAGCTCGCTTCGTTTCCGAGATATTTGCAGATTTATCTCAAGGGAAGGGGCCTGACGGACATATTTCGAGATATTTCTTCTTCTTGTTGGTCTTCTTCTGCACAGCTAAGCTGGAAGTGGCATTTGCAGCTCGCAATAGTGCAGAGTTATCTCAAAGAAAGGGGCCACGGTGTTTCTGTATCTCTATTATGTTGGTGCGGCTTCGGAACTTTTAAATATCTTGATATATCTCGAGAACTACGCATCCGATCAAAAAATATCATAGGACATAAAAAGTAGGAAACTTAATTCTCTACAAAAAAGGTCTCTTAACATTTTGCCATACCTCGCTTCGTTTCCGAGATATTTGCAGATTTATCTCGAGGGAAGGGGCCTGACGGACATATTTCGAGATATTTCTTCTTCTTGTTGTTCTTCTTCGGCACAGCTAAGCTGGAAGCGGCATTTGCAGCTCGCAATAGTGCAGAGTTATCTCAAAGAAAGGGGCCACGGTGTTTCTGTATCTCTATTATGTTGGTGCGGCTTCGGAACTTTTTAATATCTCGATATATCTCGAAAACTACGCTTCTGATCAAAAAATATCATAGAACATAAATTGTAGGAAACATAATTCTCTACAAAAAAGGTCTCTTAACATTTTGCCATAGCTCGCTTCGTTTCCGAGATATTTGCAGATATATCTCAAGGGAAGGGACCTGACGGACATATTTCGAGATATTTCTTCTTCTTGTTGTTCTTCTTCTGCACAGCTAAGCTGGAAGTGGCATTTACAGCTCGCAATAGTGCAGAGTTATCTCAAAGAAAGGGGCCACGGTGTTTCTGTATCTCTATTATTTTGGTGCGGCTTCGGAACTTTTAAATATCTTGATATATCTCGAGAACTACGCATCTGATCAAAAAATATCATAGAACATAGAAAGTAGGAAACGTAATTCTCTACAAAAAAGGTCTCTTACCATTTTGCCATAGCTCGCTTCGTTTCCGAGATATTTGCAGATTTATCTCAAGGGAAGGGGCCTGACGGAAATATTTCGAGATATTTCTTCTTCTTGTTGTTCTTCTTCTGCACAGCTAAGCTGGAAGTGGCATTTGCAGCTCGCAATAGTGCAGAGTTATCTCAAAGAAAGGGGCCACGGTGTTTCTGTATCTCTATTATGTTGGTGCGGCTTCGGAACTTTTTAATATCTCGATATATCTCGAAAACTACGCTTCTGATCAAAAAATATCATAGAACATAAATTGTAGGAAACATAATTCTCTACAAAAAAGGTCTCTTAACATTTTGCCATAGCTCGCTTCGTTTCCGAGATATTTGCAGATATATCTCAAGGGAAGGGACCTGACGGACATATTTCGAGATATTTCTTCTTCTTGTTGTTCTTCTTCTGCACAGCTAAGCTGGAAGTGGCATTTACAGCTCGCAATAGTGCAGAGTTATCTCAAAGAAAGGGGCCACGGTGTTTCTGTATCTCTATTATTTTGGTGCGGCTTCGGAACTTTTAAATATCTTGATATATCTCGAGAACTACGCATCTGATCAAAAAATATCATAGAACATAGAAAGTAGGAAACGTAATTCTCTACAAAAAAGGTCTCTTAACATTTTGCCATAGCTCGCTTCGTTTCCGAGATATTTGCAGATTTATCTCAAGGGAAGGGGCCTGACGGAAATATTTCGAGATATTTCTTCTTCTTGTTGTTCTTCTTCTGCACAGCTAAGCTGGAAGTGGCATTTGCAGCTCGCAATAGTGCAGAGTTATCTCAAAGAAAGGGGCCACGGTGTTTCTGTATCTCTATTATGTTGGTGCGGCTTCGCAACTTTTAAATATCTTGATATATCTCGAGAACTACGCATCTGATCAAAAAATATCATTGAACATAAAAAGTAGGAAACTTAATTCTCTACAAAAAAGGTCTCTCAACATTTTGCCGCAGCTCGCTTCGTTTCCGAGATATTTGCAGATTTATCTCAAGGGAAGGGGCCTGACGGACATATTTCGAGATATTTCTTCTTCTTGTTGTTCTTCTTCTGCACAACTAAGCTGGAAGTGGCATTTGCAGCTCGCAATAGTGCAGAGATATCTCAAAGAAAGGGGCCACGGTGTTTCTGTATCTCTATTATGTTGGTGCGGCTTCGGAACTTTTAAATATCTTGATATATCTCGAGAACTACGCGTCTGATCAAAAAATATCATAGAACATAAAAAGTAGGAAACATAATTCTCTACAAAAAAGGTCTCTCAACATTTTGCCATAGCTCGCTTCGTTTCCGAGATATTTGCAGATTTATCTCAAGGGAAGTGGCCTGACGGACATATTTCGAGATATTTCTTCTTCTTGTTGTTCTTCTTCTGCACAGCTAAGCTGGAAGTGGCATTTGCGGCTCGCACTAGTGCAGAGTTATCTCAAAGAAAGGGGCCACGGTGTTTCTGTATCTCTATTATGTTGGTGCGGCTTCGGAACTTTTAAATATCTTGATATATCTCGAGAACTACGCATCTGATCAAAAAATATCATAGAACATAAAAAGTAGGAAACTTAATTCTCTACAAAAAAGGTCTCTTAACATTTTGCCATAGCTCGCTTCGTTTCCGAGATATTTGCATATTTATCTCAAGGGAAGGGGCCTGACGGACATATTTCGAGATATTTCTTCTTCTTGTTGTTCTTCTTCCGCACAGCTAAACTGGAAGTGGCATTTCCAGCTCGCAATAGTGCAGAGTTATCTCGAAGAAAGGGGCCACGGTGTTTCTGTATCTCTATTATGTTGGTGCGGCTTCGGAACTTTTAGATATCTTGATATATCTCGAAAACTACGCTTCTGATTAAAAAATATCATAGAACATAAATTGTAGGAAACATAATTCTCTACAAAAAAGGTCTCTTAACATTTTGCCATAGCTCGTTTCGTTTCCGAGATATTTGCAGATATATCTCAAGGGAAGGGGCCTGACGGACATATTTCGAGATATTTCCTCTTCTTGTTGTTCCTCTTCTGCACAGCTAAACTGGAAGTGGCATTTCCAGCTCGCAATAGCGCAGAGTTATCTCAAAGAAAGGGGCCACGGTGTTTCTGTATCTCCATTATGTTGGTGCGTCTTCGGAACTTTTAAATATCTCGATATATCTCGAAAACTACGCTTCTGATCAAAAAATATCATAGAACATAAATTGTAGGAAACATAATTCTCTACAAAGAACGTCTCTTAACATTTTGCCATAGCTCGCTTCGTTTCCGAGATATTTGCAGATATATCTCAAGGGAAGGGGCCTGACGGACATATTTCGAGATATTTCTTCTTCTTGTTGTTCTTCTTCCGCACAGCTAAGCTGGAAGTGGCATTTACAGTTCGCAATAGTGCAGAGTTATCTCAAAGAAAGGGGCCACGGTGTTTCTGTATCTCTGTTATGTTGGTGCGGCTTCGGAACTTTTAAATATCTTGATATATCTCGAGAACTACGCATCTGATCAAAAAATATCATAGAACGTAAAAAGTAAGAAACTTAATTCTCTACAAAAGAGGTCTCTTAACATTTTCCCATAGCTCGCTTCGTTTCCGAGATATTTGCAGATTTATCTCAAGGGAAGGGGCCTGACGGACATATTTCGAGATATTTCTTCTTCTTGTTGTTCTTCTTCTGCACAGCTAAGCTGGAAGTGGCATTTGCGGCTCGCACTAGTGCAGAGTTATCTCAAAGAAAGGGGCCACGGTGTTTCTGTATCCCTATTATGTTGGTGCGGCTTCGGAACTTTCTATATCTCGATATATCTCGAAAACTACGCTTCTGATCAAAAAATATCATAGAACATAAATTGTAGGAAACATAATTCTCTACAAAAAAGGTCTCTTAACATTTTGCCATAGCTCGCTTCGTTTCCGAGATATTTGCAGATTTATCTCAAGGGAAGGGGCCTGACGGAAATATTTCGAGATATTTCTTCTTCTTGTTGTTCTTCTTCTGCACAGCTAAGCTGGAAGTGGCATTTGCAGCTCGCAATAGTGCAGAGTTATCTCAAAGAAAGGGGCCACGGTGTTTCTGTATCTCTATTATGTTGGTGCGGCTTCGGAACTTTTAAATATCTTGATATATCTCGAGAACTACGCATCTGATCAAAAAATATCATAGAACATAAAAAGTAGGAAACTTAATTCTCTATAAAAAAGGTCTCTTAACATTTTGCCATAGCTCTCTTCGTTTCCGAGATATTTGCAGATTTATCTCAAGGGAAGGGGCCTGACGGACATATTTCGAGATATTTCTTCTTCTTGTTGTTCTTCTTCTGCACAGCTAAGCTGGAAGTGGCATTTGCAGCTCGCAGTAGTGCAGAGTTATCTCAAAGAAAGGGGCCACGGTGTTTCTGTATCTCTATTATGTTGGTGCGGCTTCGCAACTTTTAAATATCTTGATATATCTCGAGAACTACGCATCTGATCAAAAAATATCATTGAACATAAAAAGTAGGAAACTTAATTCTCTACAAAAAAGGTCTCTTAACATTTTGCCACAGCTCGCTTCGTTTCCGAGATATTTGCAGATTTATCTCAAGGGAAGGGGCCTGACGGACATATTTCGAGATATTTCTTCTTCTTGTTGTTCTTCTTCTGCACAGCTAAGCTGGAAGTGGCATTTGCAGCTCGCAATAGTGCAGAGATATCTCAAAGAAAGGGGCCACGGTGTTTCTGTATCTCTATTATGTTGGTGCGGCTTCGGAACTTTTAAATATCTTGATATATCTCGAGAACTACGCGTCTGATCAAAAAATATCATAGAACATAAAAAGTAGGAAACATAATTCTCTACAAAAAAGGTCTCTCAACATTTTGCCATAGCTCGCTTCGTTTCCGAGATATTTGCAGATTTATCTCAAGGGAAGTGGCCTGACGGACATATTTCGAGATATTTCTTCTTCTTGTTGTTCTTCTTCTGCACAGCTAAGCTGGAAGTGGCATTTGCGGCTCGCACTAGTGCAGAGTTATCTCAAAGAAAGGGGCCACGGTGTTTCTGTATCTCTATTATGTTGGTGCGGCTTCGGAACTTTTAAATATCTTGATATATCTCGAGAACTACGCATCTGATCAAAAAATATCATAGAACATAAAAAGTAGGAAACTTAATTTTCTACAAAAAAGGTCTCTTAACATTTTGCCATAGCTCGCTTCGTTTCCGAGATATTTGCATATTTATCTCAAGGGAAGGGGCCTGACGGACATATTTCGAGATATTTCTTCTTCTTGTTGTTCTTCTTCCGCACAGCTAAACTGGAAGTGGCATTTCCAGCTCGCAATAGTGCAGAGTTATCTCGAAGAAAGGGGCCACGGTGTTTCTGTATCTCTATTATGTTGGTGCGGCTTCGGAACTTTTAGATATCTTGATATATCTCGAAAACTACGCTTCTGATTAAAAAATATCATAGAACATAAATTGTAGGAAACATAATTCTCTACAAAAAAGGTCTCTTAACATTTTGCCATAGCTCGTTTCGTTTCCGAGATATTTGCAGATATATCTCAAGGGAAGGGGCCTGACGGACATATTTCGAGATATTTCCTCTTCTTGTTGTTCTTCTTCTGCACAGCTAAACTGGAAGTGGCATTTCCAGCTCGCAATAGCGCAGAGTTATCTCAAAGAAAGGGGCCACGGTGTTTCTGTATCTCCATTATGTTGGTGCGTCTTCGGAACTTTTAAATATCTCGATATATCTCGAAAACTACGCTTCTGATCAAAAAATATCATAGAACATAAATTGTAGGAAACATAATTCTCTACAAAGAACGTCTCTTAACATTTTGCCATAGCTCGCTTCGTTTCCGAGATATTTGCAGATTCAGCTCAAAGGAACTGGCCTGACGGACATATTTCGAGATATTTCTTCTTCTTGTTGTTCTTCCTCTGCACAGCTAAGCTGGAAGTGGCATTTGCAGCTCGCAATAGTGCAGAGTTATCTCAAAGAAAGGGGCCACGGTGTTTCTGTATCTCTATTATGTTGGTGCGGCTTCGGAACTTTTAAATATCTTGATATATCTCGGGAACTACGCATCTGATCAAAAAATATCATAGAACATAGAAAGTAGGAAACGTAATTCTCTACAAAAAAGGTCTCTTAACATTTTGCCATAGCTCGCTTCGTTTCCGAGATATTTGCAGATTTATCTCAAGGGAAGGGGCCTGACGGAAATATTTCGAGATATTTCTTCTTCTTGTTGTTCTTCTTCTGCACAGCTAAGCTGGAAGTGGCATTTGCAGCTCGCAATAGTGCAGAGTTATCTCAAAGAAAGGGGCCACGGTGTTTCTGTATCTCTATTATGTTGGTGCGGCTTCGGAACTTTTAAATATCTTGATATATCTCGAGAACTACGCATCTGACCAAAAAATATCATAGAACATAAAAAGTAGGAAACTTAATTCTCTATAAAAAAGGTCTCTTAACATTTTGCCATAGCTCTCTTCGTTTCCGAGATATTTGCAGATTTATCTCAAGGGAAGGGGCCTAACGGACATATTTCGAGATATTTCTTCTTCTTGTTGTTCTTCTTCTGCACAGCTAAGCTGGAAGTGGCATTTGCAGCTCGCAGTAGTGCAGAGTTATCTCAAAGAAAGGGGCCACGGTGTTTCTGTATCTCTATTATGTTGGTGCGGCTTCGCAACTTTTAAATATCTTGATATATCTCGAGAACTACGCATCTGATCAAAAAATATCATTGAACATAAAAAGTAGGAAACTTAATTCTCTACAAAAAAGCTCTCTTAACATTTTGCCACAGCTCGCTTCGTTTCCGAGATATTTGCAGATTTATCTCAAGGGAAGGGGCCTGACGGACATATTTCGAGATATTTCTTTTTCTTGTTGTTCTTCTTCTGCACAGCTAAGCTGGAAGTGGCATTTGCAGCTCGCAATAGTGCAGAGATATCTCAAAGAAAGGGGCCACGGTGTTTCTGTATCTCTATTATGTTGGTGCGGCTTCGGAACTTTTAAATATCTTGATATATCTCGAGAACTACGCGTCTGATCAAAAAATATCATAGAACATAAAAAGTAGGAAACATAATTCTCTACAAAAAAGGTCTCTCAACATTTTGCCATAGCTCGCTTCGTTTCCGAGATATTTGCAGATTTATCTCAAGGGAAGTGGCCTGACGGACATATTTCGAGATATTTCTTCTTCTTGTTGTTCTTCTTCTGCACAGCTAAGCTGGAAGTGGCATTTGCGGCTCGCACTAGTGCAGAGTTATCTCAAAGAAAGGGGCCACGATGTTTCTGTATCTCTATTATGTTGGTGGGGCTTCGGAACTTTTAAATATCTTGATATATCTCGAGAACTACGCATCTGATCAAAAAATATCATAGAACATAAAAAGTAGGAAACTTAATTCTCTACAAAAAAGGTCTCTTAACATTTTGCCATCGCTCGCTTCGTTTCCGAGATATTTGCAGATTTATCTCAAGGGAAGGGTCCTGATGGACATATTTCGAGATATTTCTTCTTCTGCACAGCTAAGCTGGAAGTGGCATTTGCAGCTCGCAATAGTGCAGAGTTATCGCAAAGAAAGGGGCTACGGTGTTTCTGTATCTCTATTATGTTGGTGCGGCATCGGAACTTTTAAATATCTTGATATATCTCGAGAACTACGCATCTGATCAAAAAATATCATAGAACATAAAAAGTAGCAAACTTAATTCTCTACAAAAAAGGTCTCTTAACATTTTGCCATAGCTCGCTTCGTTTCCGAGATATTTGCAGATTTATCTCAAGGGAAGGGGCCTGACGGACATATTTCGAGATATTTCTTCTTCTTGTTGTTCTTCTTCTGCACAGCTAAGCTGGAAGTGGCATTTGCAGCGCGCAATAGTGCAGAGTTATCTCAAAGAAAGGGGCCACGGTGTTTCTGTATCTCTATTATGTTGGTGCGGCTTCGGAACTTTTAAATATCTTGATATATCTCGAGAACTACGCATCTGATCAAAAAATATCATAGAACATAAAAAGTAGGAAACTTAATTCTCTACAAAAAAGGTCTCTTAACATTTTGCCATAGCTCGCTTCGTTTCCGAGATATTTGCAGATATATCTCAAGGGAAGGGGCCTGACGGACATATTTCGAGATATTTCTTCTTCTTGTTGTTCTTCTTCTGCACAGCTAAGCTGGAAGTGGCATTTACAGCTCGCAATAGTGCAGAGTTATCTCAAAGAAAGGGGCCACGGTGTTTCTGTATCTCTATTATGTTGGTGCGGCTTCGGAACTTTTAAATATCTTGATATATCTCGAGAACTACGCTTCTGATCAAAAAATATCATAGAACATAAATTGTAGGAAACATAATTCTCTACAAAAAACGTCTCTTAACATTTTGCCATAGCTCGCTTCGTTTCCGAGATATTTGCAGATTCAGCTCAAAGGAACTGGCCTGACGGACATATTTCGAGATATTTCTTCTTCTTGTTGTTCTTCTTCTGCACAGCTAAGCTGGAAGTGGCATTTGCAGCTCGCAATAGAGCAGAGTTATCTCAAAGAGAGGGGCCACGGTGTTTCTGTATCTCTATTATGTTGGTGCGGCTTCGGAACTTTTAAATATCTTGATATATCTCGAGAACTACGCATCTGATCAAAAAATATGATAGAAGATAAAAAGTAGGAAACTTAATTCTCTACAAAAAAGGTCTCTTAACATTTCGCCATAGCTCGCTTCGTTTCCGAGATATTTGCAGATTTATCTCAAGGGAAGGGGCCTGTCGGACATATTTCGAGATATTTCTTCTTCTTGTTGTTCTTCTTCTGCACAGCTAAGCTGGAAGTGGCATTTGCGGCTCGCACTAGTGCAGAGTTATCTCAAAGAAAGGCGCCACGGTGTTTCTGTATCTCTATTATGTTGGTGCGGCTTCGGAACTTTTAAATATCTTGATATATCTCGAGAACTACGCATCTGATCAAAAAATATCATAGAAGATAAAAAGTAGGAAACTTAATTCTCTACAAAAAAGGTCTCTTAACATTTTGCCATAGCTCGCTTCGTTTCCGAGATATTTGCAGATTTATCTCAAGGGAAGGGGTGTGACGGACATATTTCGAGATATTTCTTCTTCTTGTTGTTCTTCTTCTGCACAGCTAAGCTGGAAGTGGCATTTGCGGCTCGCACTAGTGCAGAGTTATCTCAAAGAAAGGGGCCACGGTGTTTCTGTATCCCTATTATGTTGGTGCGGCTTCGGAACTTTTAAATATCTCGATATATCTCGAAAACTACGCTTCTGATCAAAAAATATCATAGAACATAAATTGTAGGAAACATAATTCTCTATAAAAAACGTCTCTTAACATTTTGCCATAGCTCGCTTCGTTTCCGAGATATTTGCAGATTCATCTCAAAGGAACTGGCCTGACGGACATATTTCGAGATATTTCTTCTTCTTGTTGTTCTTCCTCTGCACAGCTAAGCTGGAAGTGGCATTTGCAGCTCGCAATAGTGCAGAGTTATCTCAAAGAAAGGGGCCACGGCGTTTCTGTATCTCTATTATGTTGGTGCGGCTTCGGAACTTTTAAATATCTTGATATATCTCGAGAACTACGCATCTGATCAAAAAATATCATAGAAGATAAAAAGTAGGAAACTTAATTCTCTACAAAAAAGGTCTCTTAACATTTTGCCATAGCTCGCTTCGTTTCCGAGATATTTGCAGATTTATCTCAAGGGAAGGGGTGTGACGGACATATTTCGAGATATTTCTTCTTCTTGTTGTTCTTCTTCTGCACAGCTAAGCTGGAAGTGGCATTTGCGGCTCGCACTAGTGCAGAGTTATCTCAAAGAAAGGGGCCACGGTGTTTCTGTATCCCTATTATGTTGGTGCGGCTTCGGAACTTTTAAATATCTCGATATATCTCGAAAACTACGCTTCTGATCAAAAAATATCATAGAACATAAATTGTAGGAAACATAATTCTCTATAAAAAACGTCTCTTAACATTTTGCCATAGCTCGCTTCGTTTCCGAGATATTTGCAGATTCATCTCAAAGGAACTGGCCTGACGGACATATTTCGAGATATTTCTTCTTCTTGTTGTTCTTCCTCTGCACAGCTAAGCTGGAAGTGGCATTTGCAGCTCGCAATAGTGCAGAGTTATCTCAAAGAAAGGGGCCACGGCGTTTCTGTATCTCTATTATGTTGGTGCGGCTTCGGAACTTTTAAATATCTTGATATATCTCGAGAACTACGCATCTGATCAAAAAATATCATAGAACATAAAAAGTAGGAAACTTAATTCTCTACAAAAAAGGTCTCTTAACATTTTGCCATAGGTCGCTTCGTTTCCGAGATATCTGCAGATTTATCTCAAGGGAAGGGGCCTAACGGACATATTTCGAGATATTTCTTCTTCTTGTTGTCCTTCTTCTGCACAGCTAAACTGGAAGTGGCATTTCCAGCTCGCAATAGTGCAGAGTTATCTCAAAGAGAGGGGCCACGGTGTTTCTGTATCTCTATTATGTTGGTGCGGCTTCGGAGCTTTTAAATATCTTGATATATCTCGAGAACTACGCATCTGATCAAAAAATATCATAGAAGATAAAAAGTAGGAAACTTAATTATCTACAAAAAAGGTCTCTTAACATTTTGCCATAGCTCGCTTCGTTTCCGAGATATTTGCAGATTTATCTCAAGGGAAGGGGCCTGACGGACATATTTCGAGATATTTCTTCTTCTTGTTGTTCTTCTTCTGCACAGCTAAGCTGGAAGTGGCATTTGCGGCTCGCACTAGTGCAGAGTTATCTCAAAGAAAGGGGCCACGGTGTTTCTGTATCCCTATTATGTTGGTGCGGCTTCGGAACTTTTAAATATCTGGATATATCTCGAAAACTACGCTTCGGATCAAAAAATATCATAGAACATAAATAGTAGGAAACATAATTCTCTACAAAAAACGTCTCTTAACATTTTGCCATAGCTCGCTTCGTTTCCGAGATATTTGCAGATTCAGCTCAAAGGAACTGGCCTGACGGACATATTTCGAGATATTTCTTCTTCTTGTTGTTCTTCCTCTGCACAGCTAAGCTGGAAGTGGCATTTGCAGCTCGCAATAGTGCAGAGTTATCTCAAAGAAAGGGGCCACGGTGTTTCTGTATCTCTATTATGTTGGTGCGGCTTCGGAACTTTTAAATAACTTGATATATCTCGAGAACTACGCATCTGATCAAAAAATATCATAGAACATAAAAAGTAGGAAACTTAATTCTCTACAAAAAAGGTCTCTTAACATTTTGCCATAGCTCGCTTCGTTTCCGAGATATTTGCAGATATATCTCAAGGGAAGGGGCCTGACGGACATATTTCGAGATATTTCTTCTTCTTGTTGTTCTTCTTCTGCACAGCTAAGCTGGAAGTGGCATTTGCGGCTCGCACTAGTGCAGAGTTATCTCAAAGAAAGGGGCCACGGTGTTTCTGTATCTCTATTATGTTGGTGCGGCTTCGGAACTTTTAAATATCTCGATGTATCTCGAAAACTACGCTTCTGATCAAAAAATATCATAGAACATAAATTGTAGGAAACATAATTCTCTACAAAAAAGGTCTCTTAACATTTTGCCATAGCTCGCTTCGTTTCCGAGATATTTGCAGATATATCTCAAGGGAAGGGGCCTGACGGACAGATTTCGAGATATTTCTTCTTCTTGTTGTTCTTCTTCTGCACAGCTAAACTGGAAGTGGCATTTCCAGCTCGCAATAGTGCAGAGTTATCTCAAAGAGAGGGGCCACGGTGTTTCTGTATCTCTATTGTGTTGGTGCGGCTTCGGAACTTTTAAATATCTTGATATATCTCGAGAACTACGCATCTGATCAAAAAATATCATAGAAGATAAAAAGTAGGAAGCTTAATTCTCTACAAAAAAGGTCTCTTAACATTTTGCCATAGCTCGCTTCGTTTCCGAGATATTTGCAGATTTATCTCAAGGGAAGGGGCCTGACGGACATATTTCGAGATATTTCTTCTTCTTGTTGTTCTTCTTCTGCACAGCTAAGCTGGAAGTGGCATTTGCAGCTCGCACTAGTGCAGAGTTATCTCAAAGAAAGGGGCCACGGTGTTTCTGTATCTCTATTATGTTGGTGCGGCTTCGGAACTTTTAAATATCTCGATGTATCTCGAAAACTACGCTTCTGATCAAAAAATATCATAGAACATAAATTGTAGGAAACATAATTCTCTACAAAAAATGTCTCTTAACATTTTGCCATAGCTCGCTTCGTTTCCGAGATATTTGCAGATTCAGCTCAAAGGAACTGGCCTGACGGACATATTTCGAGATATTTCTTCTTCTTGTTGTTCTTCCTCTGCACAGCTAAGCTGGAAGTGGCATTTGCAGCTCGCAATAGTGCAGAGTTATCTCAAAGAAAGGGGCCACGGTGTTTCTGTATCTCTATTATGTTGGTGCGGCTTCGGAACTTTTAAATATCTTGATATATCTCGAGAACTACGCGTCTGATCAAAAAATATCATAGAACATAAAAAGTAGGAAACTTAATTCTCTACAAAAACGGTCTCTTAACATTTTGCCATAGCTCGCTTCGTTTCCGAGATATTTGCAGATATATCTCAAGGGAAGGGGCCTGACGGACATATTTCGAGATATTTCTTCTTCTTGTTGTTCTTCTTCCGCACAGCTAAGCTGGAAGTGGCATTTACAGTTCGCAATAGTGCAGAGTTATCGCAAAGAAAGGGGCCACGGTATTTCTGTATCTCTATTATGTTGGTGCGGCTTCGGAACTTTTAAATATCTTGATATATCTCGAGAACTACGCATCTGATTAAAAAATATCATAGAACATAAAAAGTAGGAAACCTAATTTTCTACAAAAAAGGTCTCTTAACATTTTGCCGTAGCTCGCTTCGTTTCCGAGATATTTGCAGATTTATCTCAAGGGAAGGGGCCTGACGGACATATTTCGAGATATTTCTTCTTCTTGTTGTTCTTCTTCTGCACAGCTAAGCTGGAAGTGGCATTTGCAGCGCGCAATAGTGCAGAGTTATCTCAAAGAAAGGGGCCCCGGTGTTTCTGTATCTCTATTATGTTGGTGCGGCTTCGGAACTTTTAAATATCTCGATATATCTCGAAAACTACGCTTCTGATCAAAAAATATCAGAGAAGGTAAATTGTAGGAAACATAATTCTCTACAAAAAAGGTCTCTTAACATTTTGCCATAGCTCGCTTCGTTTCCGAGATATTTGCAGATTTATCTCAAGGGAAGGGGCCTGACGGACATATTTCGAGATATTCCTTCTTCTTGTTGTTCTTCTTCTGCACAGCTAAGCTGGAAGTGGCATTTGCAGCTCGCAATAGTGCAGAGTTACCTCAAAGAAAGGGGCCACGGTGTTTCTGTATCTCTATTATGTTGGTGCGGCTTCGGAACTTTTAAATATCTCGATATATCTCGAAAACTACGCTTCTGATCAAAAAATATCATAGAACGTAAATTGTAGGAAACATTATTCTCTACAAAAAAGATCTCTTAACATTTTGCCATAGCTCGCTTCGTTTCCGAGATATTTGCAGATTTATCTCAAGGGAAGGGGCCTGACGGACATATTTCGAGATATTTCTTCTTCTTGTTGTTCTTCTTCTGCACAGCTAAGCTGGAAGTGGCATTTGCAGCGCGCAATAGTGCAGAGTTATCTCAAAGAAAGGGGCCACGGTGTTTCTGTATCTCTATTATGTTGGTGCGGCTTCGGAACTTTTAAATATCTTGATATATCTCGAGAACTACGCATCTGATCGAAAAATATCATAGAACATAAAAAGTAGGAAACTTAATTCTCTACAAAAGAGGTCTCTTAACATTTTGCCATAGCTCGCTTCGTTTCCGAGATATTTGCAGATTTATCTCAAGGGAAGGGGCCTGACGGACATATTTCGAGATATTTCTTCTTTTTGTTGTTCTTCTTCTGCACAGCTAAGCTGGAAGTGGCATTTGCAGCTCGCAATAGTGCAGAGTTATCTCAAAGAAAGGGGCCACGGTGTTTCTGTACCTCTATTATGTTGGTGCGGCTTCGGAACTTTTAAATATCTTGATATATCTCGAGAACTACGCATCCGGTCAAAAAATATCATAGAACATAAAAAGTAGGAAACTTAATTCTCTACAAAAAAGGTCTCTTAACATTTTGCCATAGCTCGCTTCGTTTCCGAGATATTTGCAGATTTATCTCGAGGGAAGGGGCCTGACGGACATATTTCGAGATATTTCTTCTTCTTGTTGTTCTTCTTCTGCACAGCTAAGCTGGAAGTGGCATTTGCAGCGCGCAATAGTGCAGAGTTATCTCAAAGAAAGGGGCCACGGTGTTTCTGTATCTCTATTATGTTGGTGCGGCTTCGGATCTTTTAAATATCTCGATATATCTCGAAAACAACGCTTCTGATCAAAAAATATCATAGAACATAAATTGTAGGAAACATAATTCTCTACAAAAAAGGTCTCTTAACATTTTGCCGTAGCTCGCTTCGTTTCCGAGATATTTGCAGATTTATCTCAAGGGAAGGGGCCTGACGGACATATTTCCAGATATTTCTTCTTCTTGTTGTTCTTCTTCTGCACAGCTAAGCTGGAAGTGGCATTTGCAGCTCGCAATAGTGCAGAGTTATCTCAAAGAGAGGGGCCACGGTGTTTCTGTATCTCTATTATGTTGGTGCGGCTTCGGAACTTTTAAATATCTTGATATATCTCGAGAACTACGCATCTGATCGAAAAATATCATAGAACATAAAAAGTAGGAAACTTAATTCTCTACAAAAGAGGTCTCTTCACATTTTGCCATAGCTCGCTTCGTTTCCGAGATATTTGCAGATTTATCTCAAGGGAAGGGGCCTGACGGACATATTTCGAGATATTTCTTCTTCTTGTTGTTCTTCTTCTGCACAGCTAAGCTGGAAGTGGCATTTGCAGCTCGCAATAGTGCAGAGTTATCCCAAAGAAAGGGGCCACGGTGTTTCTGTATCTCTATTATGTTGGTGCGGCTTCGGAACTTTTAAATATCTTGATATATCTCGAGAACTACGCATCTGATCAAAAAATATCGTAGAACATAAAAAGTAGGAAACTTAATTCTCTACAAATAAGGTCTCTAAACATTTTGCCATAGCTCGCATGGTTTCCGAGATATTTGCAGATTTATCTCAAGGGAAGGGGCCTGACGGACATATTTCGAGATATTCCTTCTTCTTGTTGTTCTTCTTCTGCACAGCTAAGCTGGAAGTGGCATTTGCAGCTCGCAATAGTGCAGAGTTACCTCAAAGAAAGGGGCCACGGTGTTTCTGTATCTCTATTATGTTGGTGCCGCTTCGGAACTTTTAAATATCAGGATATATCTCGAGAACTACGCATCTGATCAAAAAATATCATAGAACATAAAAAGTAGGAAACTTAATTCTCTACAAAAATGGTCTCTTAACATTTTGCCATAGCTCGCTTCGTTTCCGAGATATTTGCAGATTTATCTCAAGGGAAGGGGCCTGACGGACATATTTCGAGATATTTCTTCTTCTTGTTGTTCTTCTTCTGCACAGCTAAGCTGGAAGTGGCATTTGCAGCTCGCAGTAGTGCAGAGTTATCTCAAAGAAAGGGGCCACGGTGTTTCTGTATCTCTATTATGTTGGTGCGGCTTCGGAACTTTTAAATATCTTGATATATTTCGAGAACTACGCATCTGATCAGAAAATATCATAGAACATAAAAAGTAGGAAACTTAATTCTCTACAAAAAAGATCTCTTAACATTTTGCCATAGCTCGCTTCGTTTCCGAGATATTTGCAGATTTATCTCAAGGGAAGGGGCCTGACGGACATATTTCGAGATATTTCTTCTTCTTGTTGTTCTTCTTCTGCACAGCTAAGCTGGAAGTGGCATTTGCAGCTCGCAGTAGTGCAGAGTTATCTCAAAGAAAGGGGCCACGGTGTTTCTGTATCTCTATTATGTTGGTGCGGCTTCGGAACTTTTAAATATCTTGATATATTTCGAGAACTACGCATCTGATCAGAAAATATCATAAAACATAAAAAGTAGGAAACTTAATTCTCTACAAAAAAGATCTCTTAACATTTTGCCATAGCTCGCTTCGTTTCCGAGATATTTGCAGATTTATCTCAAGGGAAGGGGCCTGACGGACATATTTCGAGATATTTCTTCTTCTTGTTGTTCTTCTTCTGCACAGCTAAGCTGGAAGTGGCATTTGCAGCGCGCAATAGTGCAGAGTTATCTCAAAGAAAGGGGCCACGGTGTTTCTGTATCTCTATTATGTTGGTGCGGCTTCGGAACTTTTAAATATCTTGATATATCTCGAGAACTACGCATCTGTTCAAAAAATATCATAGAACATAAAAAGTAGGAATCCTAATTTTCTACAAAAAAGGTCTCTTAACATTTTGCCGTAGCTCGCTTCGTTTCCGAGATATTTGCAGATTTATCTCAAGGGAAGGGGCCTGACGGACATATTTCGAGATATTTCTTCTTCTTGTTGTTCTTCTTCTGCACAGCTAAGCTGGAAGTGGCATTTGCGGCTCGCACTAGTGCAGAGATATCTCAAAGAACGGGGCCACGGTGTTTCTGTATCTCTATTATGTTGGTGCGGCTTCGGAACTTTTAAATATCTCGATGTATCTCGAAAACTACGCTTCTGATCAAAAAATATCATAGAACATAAATTGTAGGAAACATAATTCTCTACAAAAAAGGTCTCTTAACATTTTGCCATAGCTCGCTTCGTTTCCGAGATATTTGCAGATATATCTCAAGGGAAGGGGCCTGACGGACATATTTCGAGATATTTCTTCTTCTTGTTGTTCTTCTTCTGCACAGCTAAGCTGGAAGTGGCATTTACAGCTCGCACTAGTGCACAGTTATCTCAAAGAAAGGGGCCACGGTGTTTCTGTATCTCTATTATGTTGGTGCGTCTTCGGAACTTTTAAATATCTCGATATATCTCGAAAACTACGCTTCTGATCAAAAAATATCATAGAACATAAATTGTAGGAAACATAATTCTCTACAAAAAACGTCTCTTAACATTTTGCCATAGCTCGCTTCGTTTCCGAGATATTTGCAGATTCAGCTCAAAGGAGCTGGCCTGACGGACATATTTCGAGATATTTCTTCTTCTTGTTGTTCTTCCTCTGCACAGCTAAGCTGGAAGTGGCATTTGCAGCTCGCAATAGTGCAGAGTTATCTCAAAGAAAGGGGCCACGGTGTTTCTGTATCTCTATTATGTTGGTGCGGCTTCGGAACTTTTAAATATCTTGATATATCTCGAGAACTACGCATCTGATCAAAAAATGTCATTGAACATAAAAAGTAGGAAACTTAATTCTCTACAAAAAAGGTCTCTTAACATTTTGCCATAGCTCGCTTCGTTTCCGAGATATTTGCAGATATATCTCAAGGGAAGGGGCCTGACGGACATATTTCGAGATATTTCTTCTTCTTGTTGTTCTTCTTCTGCACAGCTAAGCTGGAAGTGGCATTTGCAGCTCGCAATAGTGCAGAGTTATCTCAAAGAAAGGGGCCACGGTGTTTCTGTATCTCTATTATGTTGGTGCGGCTTCGGAACTTTTAAATATCTTGATATATCTCGAGAACTACGCATCTGATCAAAAAATATCATAGAACATAAAAAGTAGGAAACTTAATTCTCTACAAAAAAGGTCGCTTAGCATTTTGCCATAGCTCGCTTCGTTTCCGAGATATTTGCAGATTTATCTCAAGGGAAGGGGCCTAACGGACATATTTCGAGATATTTCTTCTTCTTGTTGTTCTTCTTCTGCACAGCTAAACTTGAGGTGGCATTTCCAGCTCGCAATAGTGCAGAGTTATCTCAAAGAAAGGGGCCACGGTGTTTCTGTATCTCTATTATGTTGGTGCGGCTTCGGAACTTTTAAATATCTCGATATATCTCGAAAACTACGCTTCTGATCAAAAAATATCATAGAACGTAAATTGTAGGAAACTTAATTCTCTACAAAAAAGGTCTCTTAACATTTTGCCATAGCTCGCTTCGTTTCCGAGATATTTGCAGATATATCTCAAGGGAAGGGGCCTGACGGACATATTTCGAGATATTTCTTCTTCTTGTTGTTCTTCTTCTGCACAGCTAAGCTGGAAGTGGCATTTGCAGCTCGCAATAGTGCAGAGTTATCTCAAAGAAAGGGGCCACGGTGTTTCTGTATCTCTATTATGTTGGTGCGGCTTCGGAACTTTTAAATATCTTGATATATCTCGAGAACTACGCATCTGATCAAAAAATATCATAGAACATAAAAAGTAGGAAACTTAATTCTCTACAAAAAAGGTCGCTTAGCATTTTGCCATAGCTCGCTTCGTTTCCGAGATATTTGCAGATTTATCTCAAGGGAAGGGGCCTAACGGACATATTTCGAGATATTTCTTCTTCTTGTTGTTCTTCTTCTGCACAGCTAAACTTGAGGTGGCATTTCCAGCTCGCAATAGTGCAGAGTTATCTCAAAGAAAGGGGCCACGGTGTTTCTGTATCTCTATTATGTTGGTGCGGCTTCGGAACTTTTAAATATCTCGATATATCTCGAAAACTACGCTTCTGATCAAAAAATATCATAGAACGTAAATTGTAGGAAACATTATTCGCTACAAAAAAGGTCTCTTAACATTTTGCCATAGCTCGCTTCGTTTCCGAGATATTTGCAGATTCATCTCAAGGGAAGGGGTCTGACGGACATATTTCGAGATATTTCTTCTTCTTGTTGTTCTTCTTCTGCACAGCTAAGCTGGAAGTGGCATTTGCAGCTCGCAGTAGTGCAGAGTTATCTCAAAGAAAGGGGCCACGGTGTTTCTGTATCTCTATTATGTTGGTGCGGCTTCGGAACTTTTAAATATCTTGATATATCTCGAGAACTATGCGTCTGATCAAAAAATATCATAGAACATAAATTGTAGGAAACATAATTCTCTATAAAAAACATCTCTTAACATTTTGTCATAGCTCGCTTCGTTTCCGAGATATTTGCAGATTCATCTCAAAGGAACTGGCTTGACGGACATATTTCGAGATATTTCTTCTTCTTGTTGTTCTTCCTCTGCACAGGTAAGCTGGAAGTGGCATTTCCAGCTCGCAATAGTGCAGAGTTATCTCAAAGAAAGGGGCCACGGTGTTTCTGTATCTCTATTATGTTGGTGCGGCTTCGGAACTTTTAAATATCTTGATATATCTCGAGAACTACGCATCAGATCAAAAAATATCATAGAACATAAAAAGTAGGAAACTTAATTCTCTACAAAAAAGGTCTCTTAGCATTTTGCCATAGCTCGCTTCGTTTCCGAGATATTTGCAGATTTATCTCAAGGGAAGGGTCCTGATGGACATATTTCGAGATATTTCTTCTTCTTGTTGTTCTTCTTCTGCACAGCTAAACTGGAAGTGGCATTTCCAGCTCGCAATCGTGCAGAGTTATCTGAAAGAAAGGGGCCACGGTGTTTCTGTATCTCTATTATGTTGGTGCGGCTTCGGAACTTTTAAATATCTTGATATATCTCGAGAACTACGCATCAGATCAAAAAATATCATAGAACATAAAAAGTAGGAAACTTAATTCTCTACAAAAAAAGTCTCTTAACATTTTGCCATAGCTCTCTTCGTTTCCGAGATATTTGCAGATTTATCTCAAGGGAAGGGGCCTGACGGACATATTTCGAGATATTTCTTCTTCTTGTTGTTCTTCTGCACAGCTAAGCTGGAAGTGGCATTTGCAGCTCGCAATAGTGCATAGTTATCTGAAAGAAAGGGGCCACGGTGTTTCTGTATCTCTATTATGTTGGTGCGGCTTCGGAACTTTTAAATATCTTGATATATCTCGAGAACTACGCATCTGATCAAAAAATATCATAGAACATAAAAAGTAGGAAACATAATTCTCTACAAAAAAGGTCTCTTAACATTTTGCCATAGCTCGCTTCGTTTCCGAGATATTTGCAGATATATCTCAAGGGAAGGGGCCTGACGGACATATTTCGAGATATTTCTTCTTCTTGTTGTTCTTCTTCTGCACAGCTAAGCTGGAAGTGGCATTTACAGCTCGCAATAGTGCAGAGTTATCTCAAAGAAAGGGGCCACGGTGTTTCTGTATCTCTATTATGTTGGTGCGGCTTCGGAACTTTTAAATATCTTGATATATCTCGAGAACTACGCATCTGATCAAAAAATATCATAGAACATGAAAAGTAGGAAACTTAATTCTCTACAAAAAAGGTCTCTTAACATTTTGCCATAGCTCGCTTCGTTTCCGAGATATTTGCAGATTTATCTCAAGGGAAGGGGCCTGACGGACATATTTCGAGATATTTCTTCTTCTTGTTGTTCTTCTTCTGCACAGCTAAGCTGGAAGTGGCATTTGCGGCTCGCACTAGTGCAGAGTTATCTCAAAGAAAGGGGCCACGGTGTTTCTGTTTCTCTATTATGTTGGTGCGGCTTCGGAACTTTTAAATATCTCGATATATCTCGAAAACTACGCTTCTGATCAAAAAATATCATAGAACATAAATTATAGGAAACATAATTCTCTACAAAAAAGGTCTCTTAACATTTTGCCATAGCTCGCTTCGTTTCCGAGATATTTGCAGATTTATCTCAAGGGAAGGGGCCTAACGGACATATTTCGAGATATTTCTTCTTCTTGTTGTTCCTCTTCTGCACAGCTAAGCTGGAAGTGGCATTTGCGGCTCGCACTAGTGCAGAGTTATCTCAAAGAAAGGGGTCACGGTGTTTATGTATCTCTATTATGTTGGTGCGGTTTCGGAACTTTTAAATATCTTGATATATCTCGAGAACTACGCATCTGATCAAAAAATATCATAGAACATGAAAAGTAGGAAACTTAATTCTCTACAAAAAAGGTCTCTTAACATTTTGCCATAGCTCTCTTCGTTTCCGAGATATTCGCAGATTTATCTCAAGGGAAGGGGCCTGACGGACATATTTCGAGATATTTCTTCTTCTTGTTGTTCTTCTGCACAGCTAAGCTGGAAGTGGCATTTGCAGCTCGCAATAGTGCATAGTTATCTGAAAGAAAGGGGCCACGGTGTTTCTGTATCTCTATTATGTTGGTGCGGCTTCGGAACTTTTAAATATCTTGATATATCTCGAGAACTACGCATCTGATCAAAAAATATCATAGAACATAAAAAGTAGGAAACATAATTCTCTACAAAAAAGGTCTCTTAACATTTTGCCATAGCTCGCTTCGTTTCCGAGATATTTGCAGATATATCTCAAGGGAAGGGGCCTGACGGACATATTTCGAGATATTTCTTCTTCTTGTTGTTCTTCTTCTGCACAGCTAAGCTGGAAGTGGCATTTGCGGCTCGCACTAGTGCAGAGTTATCTCAAAGAAAGGGGCCACGGTGTTTCTGTTTCTCTATTATGTTGGTGCGGCTTCGGAACTTTTAAATATCTCGATATATCTCGAAAACTACGCTTCTGATCAAAAAATATCATAGAACATAAATTATAGGAAACATAATTCTCTCCAAAAAAGGTCTCTTAACATTTTGCCATAGCTCGCTTCGTTTCCGAGATATTTGCAGATTTATCTCAAGGGAAGGGGCCTAACGGACATATTTCGAGATATTTCTTCTTCTTGTTGTTCTTCTTCTGCACAGCTAAGCTGGAAGTGGCATTTGCGGCTCGCACTAGTGCAGAGTTATCTCAAAGAAAGGGGTCACGGTGTTTATGTATCTCTATTATGTTGGTGCGGTTTCGGAACTTTTAAATATCTTGATATAACTCGAGAACTACGCATCTGATCAAAAAATATCATAGAACATGAAAAGTAGGAAACTTAATTCTCTACAATAAAGGTCTCTTAACATTTTGCCATAGCTCTCTTCGTTTCCGAGATATTTGCAGATTTATCTCAAGGGAAGGGGCCTGACGGACATATTTCGAGATATTTCTTCTTCTTGTTGTTCTTCTGCACAGCTAAGCTGGAAGTGGCATTTGCAGCTCGCAATAGTGCATAGTTATCTGAAAGAAAGGGGCCACGGTGTTTCTGTATCTCTATTATGTTGGTGCGGCTTCGGAACTTTTAAATATCTTGATATATCTCGAGAACTACGCATCTGATCAAAAAATATCATAGAACATAAAAAGTAGGAAACATAATTCTCTACAAAAAAGGTCTCTTAACATTTTGCCATAGCTCGCTTCGTTTCCGAGATATTTGCAGATATATCTCAAGGGAAGGGGCCTGACGGACATATTTCGAGATATTTCTTCTTCTTGTTGTTCTTCTTCTGCACAGCTAAGCTGGAAGTGGCATTTACAGCTCGCAATAGTGCAGAGTTACCTCAAAGAAAGGGGCCACGGTGTTTCTGTATCTCTATTATGTTGGTGCGGCTTCGGAACTTTTAAATATCTTGATATATCTCGAGAACTACGCATCTGATCAAAAAATATCATAGAACATAAAAAGTAGGAAACTTAATTCTCTACAAAAAAGGTCTCTTAACATTTTGCCATAGCTCGCTTCGTTTCCGAGATATTTGCAGATTTATCTCAAGGGAAGGGGCCTGACGGACATATTTCGAGATATTTCTTCTTCTTGTTGTTCTTCTTCTGCACAGCTAAGCTGGAAGTGGCATTTGCGGCTCGCACTAGTGCAGAGTTATCTCAAAGAAAGGGGCCACGGTGTTTCTGTTTCTCTATTATGTTGGTGCGGCTTCGGAACTTTTAAATATCTCGATATATCTCGAAAACTACGCTTCTGATCAAAAAATATCATAGAACATAAATTGTAGGAAACATAATTCTCTACAAAAAAGGTCTCTTAACATTTTGCCATAGCTCGCTTCGTTTCCGAGATATTTGCAGATTTATCTCAAGGGAAGGGGCCTAACGGACATATTTCGAGATATTTCTTCTTCTTGTTGTTCTTCTTCTGCACAGCTAAGCTGGAAGTGGCATTTGCGGCTCGCACTAGTGCAGAGTTATCTCAAAGAAAGGGGTCACGGTGTTTATGTATCTCTATTATGTTGGTGCGGTTTCGGAACTTTTAAATATCTTGATATATCTCGAGAACTACGCATCTGGTCAAAAAATATCATAGAACGTAAAAGGTAGGAAACTTAATTCTCTACAAATGAGGTCTCTTAACATTTTGCCATAGCTCGCTTCGTTTCCGAGATATTTGCAGATTTATCTCAAGGGAAGGGGCCTAACGGACATATTTCGAGATATTTTTGCTTCTTGTTGTTCTTCTTGTGCACAGCTAAACTGGAAGTGGCATTTCCAGCTCGCAATAGTGCAGAGTTATCTCAAAGAAAGGGGCCACGGTGTTTCTGTATCTCTATTATGTTGGTGCGGCTTCGGAACTTTTAAATATCTTGATATATCTCGAGAACTACGCATCTGATCAAAAAATATCATAGAACATAAAAAGTAGGAAACTTAATTCTCTACAAAAGAGGTCTCTTAACATTTTGCCATAGCTCGCTTCGTTTCCGAGATATTTGCAGATTTATCTCACGGGAAGGGGCCTAACGGACATATTTCGAGATATTTCTTCTTCTTGTTGTTCTTCTTCTGCACAGCTAAACTGGAAGTGGCATTTCCAGCTCGCAATAGTGCAGAGTTATCTCAAAGAAAGGGGCCACGGTGTTTCTGTATCCCTATTATGTTGGTGCGGCTTCGGAACTTTTAAATATCTCGATATATCTCGAAAACTACGCTTCTGATCAAAAAATATCATAGAACATAAATTGTAGGAAACATAATTCTCTATAAAAAACGTCTCTTAACATTTTGCCATAGCTCGCTTCGTTTCCGAGATATTTGCAGATTCAGATCAAAGGAACTGGCCTGACGGACATATTTCGAGATATTTCTTCTTCTTGTTGTTCTTCTTCTGCACAGCTAAGCTGGAAGTGGCATTTGCAGCTCGCAATAGTGCAGAGTTATCTCAAAGAAAGGGGCCACGGTGTTTCTGTATCTCTATTATGTTGGTGCGGCTTCGGAACTTTTAAATATCTTGATATATCTCGAGAACTACGCATCTGATCAAAAAATATCATAGAACATAAAAAGTAGGAAACTTAATTCTCTACAAAAAAGGTCTCTTAACATTTTGCCATAGCTCGCTTCGTTTCCGAGATATTTGCAGATTTATCTCAAGGGAAGGGGCCTGACGGACATATTTCGAGATATTTCTTCTTCTTGTTGTTCTTCTTCTGCACAGCTAAGCTGGAAGTGGCATTTGCGGCTCGCACTAGTGCAGAGTTATCTCAAAGAAAGGGGCCACGGTGTTTCTGTATCTCTATTATGTTGGTGCGGCTTCGGAACTTTTAAATATCTCGATGTATCTCGAAAACTACGCTTCTGATCAAAAAATATCATAGAACATAAATTGTAGGAAACATAATTCTCTACAAAAAAGGTCTCTTAACATTTTGCCATAGCTCGCTTCGTTTCCGAGATATTTGCAGATATATCTCAAGGGAAGGGGCCTGACGGACATATTTCGAGATATTTCTTCTTCTTGTTGTTCTTCTTCTGCACAGCTAAGCTGGAAGTGGCATTTACAGCTCGCAATAGTGCAGAGTTATCTCAAAGAAAGGGGCCACGGTGTTTCTGTATCTCTATTATGTTGGTGCGGCTTCGGAACTTTTAAATATCTTGATATATCTCGAGAACTATGCGTCTGATCAAAAAATATCATAGAACATAAATTGTAGGAAACATAATTCTCTATAAAAAACATCTCTTAACATTTTGTCATAGCTCGCTTCGTTTCCGAGATATTTGCAGATTCAGCTCAAAGGAACTGGCCTGACGGACATATTTCGAGATATTTCTTCTTCTTGTTGTTCTTCCTCTGCACAGCTAAGCTGGAAGTGGCATTTCCAGCTCGCAATAGTGCAGAGTTATCTCAAAGAAAGGGGCCACGGTGTTTCTGTATCTCTATTATGTTGGTGCGGCTTTGGAACTTTTAAATATCTCGATATATCTCGAAAACTACGCTTCTGACGAAAAAATATCATAGAACATAAATTGTAGGAAACATAATTCTCTACAAAAAAGGTCTCTTAAGATTTTGCCATAGCTCGCTTCGTTTCCGAGATATTTGCAGATATATCTCAAGGGAAGGGGCCTGACGGACATATTTCGAGATATTTCTTCTTCTTGTTGTTCTTCTTCTGCACAGTTAAGCTGGAAGTGGCATTTACAGCTCGCAATAGTGCAGAGTTATCTCAAAGAAAGGGGCCACGGTGTTTCTGTATCTCTATTATGTTGGTGCGGCTTCGGAACTTTTAAATATCTTGATATATCTCGAGAACTACGCATCTGATCAAAAAATATCATAGAACATAAAAAGTAGGAAACTTAATTCTCTACAAAAAAGGTCTCTTAACATTTTGCCATAGCTCGCTTCGTTTCCGAGATATTTGCAGATATATCTCAAGGGAAGGGGCCTGACGGACATATTTCGAGATATTTCTTCTTCTTGTTGTTCTTCTTCTGCACAGCTAAGCTGGAAGTGGCATTTACAGCTCGCAATAGTGCAGAGTTATCTCAAAGAAAGGGGCCACGGTGTTTCTGTATCTCTATTATGTTGGTGCGGCTTCGGAACTTTTAAATATCTTGATATATCTCGAGAACTACGCATCTGATCAAAAAATATCATAGAACATAAAAAGTAGGAAACTTAATTCTCTACAAAAAAGGTCTCTTAACATTTTGCCATAGCTCGCTTCGTTTCCGAGATATTTGCAGATATATCTCAAGGGAAGGGGCCTGACGGACATATTTCGAGATATTTCTTCTTCTTGTTGTTCTTCTTCTGCACAGCTAAGCTGGAAGTGGCATTTACAGCTCGCAATAGTGCAGAGTTATCTCAAAGAAAGGGGCCACGGTGTTTCTGTATCTCTATTATGTTGGTGCGGCTTCGGAACTTTTAAATATCTTGATATATCTCGAGAACTACGCATCTGATCAAAAAATATCATAGAACATAAAAAGTAGGAAACTTAATTCTCTACAAAAAAGGTCTCTTAACATTTTGCCATAGCTCGCTTCGTTTCCGAGATATTTGCAGATTTATCTCAAGGGAAGGGGCCTGACGGACATATTTCGAGATATTTCTTCTTCTTGTTGTTCTTCTTCTGCACAGCTAAGCTGGAAGTGGCATTTGCGGCTCGCACTAGTGCAGAGTTATCTCAAAGAAAGGGGCCACGGTGTTTCTGTTTCTCTATTATGTTGGTGCGGCTTCGGAACTTTTAAATATCTCGATATATCTCGAAAACTACGCTTCTGATCAAAAAATATCATAGAACATAAATTGTAGGAAACATAATTCTCTACAAAAAAGGTCTCTTAACATTTTGCCATAGCTCGCTTCGTTTCCGAGATATTTGCAGATTTATCTCAAGGGAAGGGGCCTAACGGACATATTTCGAGATATTTCTTCTTCTTGTTGTTCTTCTTCTGCACAGCTAAGCTGGAAGTGGCATTTGCAGCTCGCAATAGTGCAGAGTTATGTCAAAGAAAGGGGCCACGGTGTTTCTGTATCTCTATTATGTTGGTGCGGCTTTGGAACTTTTAAATATCTCGATATATCTCGAAAACTACGCTTCTGACGAAAAAATATCATAGAACATAAATTGTAGGAAACATAATTCTCTACAAAAAAGGTCTCTTAAGATTTTGCGATAGCTCGCTTCGTTTCCGAGATATTTGCAGATATATCTCAAGGGAAGGGGCCTGACGGACATATTTCGAGATATTTCTTCTTCTTGTTGTTCTTCTTCTGCACAGTTAAGCTGGAAGTGGCATTTACAGCTCGCAATAGTGCAGAGTTATCTCAAAGAAAGGGGCCACGGTGTTTCTGTATCTCTATTATGTTGGTGCGGCTTCGGAACTTTTAAATATCTTGATATATCTCGAGAACTACGCATCTGATCAAAAAATATCATAGAACATAAAAAGTAGAAAACTTAATTCTCTACAAAAAAGGTCTCTTAACATTTTGCCATAGCTCGCTTCGTTTCCGAGATATTTGCAGATATATCTCAAGGGAAGGGGCCTGACGGACATATTTCGAGATATTTCTTCTTCTTGTTGTTCTTCTTCTGCACAGCTAAGCTGGAAGTGGCATTTACAGCTCGCAATAGTGCAGAGTTATCTCAAAGAAAGGGGCCACGGTGTTTCTGTATCTCTATTATGTTGGTGCGGCTTCGGAACTTTTAAATATCTTGATATATCTCGAGAACTACGCATCTGATCAAAAAATATCATAGAACATAAAAAGTAGGAAACTTAATTCTCTACAAAAAAGGTCTCTTAACATTTTGCCATAGCTCGCTTCGTTTCCGAGATATTTGCAGATTTATCTCAAGGGAAGGGGCCTGACGGACATATTTCGAGATATTTCTTCTTCTTGTTGTTCTTCTTCTGCACAGCTAAGCTGGAAGTGGCATTTGCGGCTCGCACTAGTGCAGAGTTATCTCAAAGAAAGGGGCCACGGTGTTTCTGTTTCTCTATTATGTTGGTGCGGCTTCGGAACTTTTAAATATCTCGATATATCTCGAAAACTACGCTTCTGATCAAAAAATATCATAGAACATAAATTGTAGGAAACATAATTCTCTACAAAAAAGGTCTCTTAACATTTTGCCATAGCTCGCTTCGTTTCCGAGATATTTGCAGATTTATCTCAAGGGAAGGGGCCTAACGGACATATTTCGAGATATTTCTTCTTCTTGTTGTTCTTCTTCTGCACAGCTAAGCTGGAAGTGGCATTTGCGGCTCGCACTAGTGCAGAGTTATCTCAAAGAAAGGGGTCACGGTGTTTATGTATCTCTATTATGTTGGTGCGGTTTCGGAACTTTTAAATATCTTGATATATCTCGAGAACTACGCATCTGGTCAAAAAATATCATAGAACGTAAAAGGTAGGAAACTTAATTCTCTACAAATGAGGTCTCTTAACATTTTGCCATAGCTCGCTTCGTTTCCGAGATATTTGCAGATTTATCTCAAGGGAAGGGGCCTAACGGACATATTTCGAGATATTTTTGCTTCTTGTTGTTCTTCTTGTGCACAGCTAAACTGGAAGTGGCATTTCCAGCTCGCAATAGTGCAGAGTTATCTCAAAGAAAGGGGCCACGGTGTTTCTGTATCTCTATTATGTTGGTGCGGCTTCGGAACTTTTAAATATCTTGATATATCTCGAGAACTACGCATCTGATCAAAAAATATCATAGAACATAAAAAGTAGGAAACTTAATTCTCTACAAAAGAGGTCTCTTAACATTTTGCCATAGCTCGCTTCGTTTCCGAGATATTTGCAGATTTATCTCACGGGAAGGGGCCTAACGGACATATTTCGAGATATTTCTTCTTCTTGTTGTTCTTCTTCTGCACAGCTAAACTGGAAGTGGCATTTCCAGCTCGCAATAGTGCAGAGTTATCTCAAAGAAAGGGGCCACGGTGTTTCTGTATCCCTATTATGTTGGTGCGGCTTCGGAACTTTTAAATATCTCGATATATCTCGAAAACTACGCTTCTGATCAAAAAATATCATAGAACATAAATTGTAGGAAACATAATTCTCTATAAAAAACGTCTCTTAGCATTTTGCCATAGCTCGCTTCGTTTCCGAGATATTTGCAGATTCAGATCAAAGGAACTGGACTGACGGACATATTTCGAGATACTTCTTCTTCTTGTTGTTCTTCTTCTGCACAGCTAAGCTGGAAGTGGCATTTGCAGCTCGCAATAGTGCAGAGTTATCTCAAAGAAAGGGGCCACGGTGTTTCTGTATCTCTATTATGTTGGTGCGGCTTCGGAACTTTTAAATATCTTGATATATCTCGAGAACTACGCATCTGATCAAAAAATATCATAGAACATAAAAAGTAGGAAACTTAATTCTCTACAAAAAAGGTCTCTTAACATTTTGCCATAGCTCGCTTCCTTTCCGAGATATTTGCAGATTTATCTCAAGGGAAGGGGCCTGACGGACATATTTCGAGATATTTCTTCTTCTTGTTGTTCTTCTTCTGCACAGCTAAGCTGGAAGTGGCATTTGCGGCTCGCACTAGTGCAGAGTTATCTCAAAGAAAGGGGCCACGGTGTTTCTGTATCTCTATTATGTTGGTGCGGCTTCGGAACTTTTAAATATCTCGATGTATCTCGAAAACTACGCTTCTGATCAAAAAATATCATAGAACATAAATTGTAGGAAACATAATTCTCTACAAAAAAGGTCTCTTAACATTTTGCCATAGCTCGCTTCGTTTCCGAGATATTTGCAGATATATCTCAAGGGAAGGGGCCTGACGGACATATTTCGAGATATTTCTTCTTCTTGTTGTTCTTCTTCTGCACAGCTAAGCTGGAAGTGGCATTTACAGCTCGCAATAGTGCAGAGTTATCTCAAAGAAAGGGGCCACGGTGTTTCTGTATCTCTATTATGTTGGTGCGGCTTCGGAACTTTTAAATATCTTGATATATCTCGAGAACTATGCGTCTGATCAAAAAATATCATAGAACATAAATTGTAGGAAACATAATTCTCTATAAAAAACATCTCTTAACATTTTGTCATAGCTCGCTTCGTTTCCGAGATATTTGCAGATTCAGCTCAAAGGAACTGGCCTGACGGACATATTTCGAGATATTTCTTCTTCTTGTTGTTCTTCCTCTGCACAGCTAAGCTGGAAGTGGCATTTCCAGCTCGCAATAGTGCAGAGTTAACTCAAAGAAAGGGGCCACGGTGTTTCTGTATCTCTATTATGTTGGTGCGGCTTCGGAACTTTTAAATATCTTGATATATCTCGAGAACTACGCATCAGATCAAAAAATATCATAGAACATAAAAAGTAGGAAACTTAATTCTCTACAAAAAAAGTCTCTTAACATTTTGCCATAGCTCTCTCCGTTTCCGAGATATTTGCAGATTTATCTCAAGGGAAGGGGCCTGACGGACATATTTCGAGATATTTCTTCTTCTTGTTGTTCTTCTGCACAGCTAAGCTGGAAGTGGCATTTGCAGCTCGCAATAGTGCATAGTTATCTGAAAGAAAGGGGCCACGGTGTTTCTGTATCTCTATTATGTTGGTGCGGCTTCGGAACTTTTAAATATCTTGATATATCTTGAGAACTACGCATCTGATCAAAAAATATCATAGAACATAAAAAGTAGGAAACATAATTCTCTACAAAAAAGGTCTCTTAACATTTTGCCATAGCTCGCTTCGTTTCCGAGATATTTGCAGATATATCTCAAGGGAAGGGGCCTGACGGACATATTTCGAGATATTTCTTCTTCTTGTTGTTCTTCTTCTGCACAGCTAAGCTGGAAGTGGCATTTACAGCTCGCAATAGTGCAGAGTTATCTCAAAGAAAGGGGCCACGGTGTTTCTGTATCTCTATTATGTTGGTGCGGCTTCGGAACTTTTAAATATCTTGATATATCTCGAGAACTACGCATCTGATCAAAAAATATCATAGAACATAAAAAGTAGGAAACTTAATTCTCTACAAAAAAGGTCTCTTAACATTTTGCCATAGCTCGCTTCGTTTCCGAGATATTTGCAGATTTATCTCAAGGGAAGGGGCCTGACGGACATATTTCGAGATATTTCTTCTTCTTGTTGTTCTTCTTCTGCACAGCTAAGCTGGAAGTGGCATTTGCGGCTCGCACTAGTGCAGAGTTATCTCAAAGAAAGGGGCCACGGTGTTTCTGATTCTCTATTATGTTGGTGCGGCTTCGGAACTTTTAAATATCTCGATATATCTCGAAAACTACGCTTCTGATCAAAAAATATCATAGAACATAAATTGTAGGAAACATAATTCTCTACAAAAAAGGTCTCTTAACATTTTGCCATAGCTCGCTTCGTTTCCGAGATATTTGCAGATTTATCTCAAGGGAAGGGGCCTGACGGACATATTTCGAGATATTTCTTCTTCTTGTTGTTCTTCTTCTGCACAGCTAAGCTGGAAGTGGCATTTGCGGCTCGCACTAGTGCAGAGTTATCTCAAAGAAAGGGGCCACGGTGTTTCTGTATCTCTATTATGTTGGTGCGGCTTCGGAACTTTTAAATATCTCGATGTATCTCGAAAACTACGCTTCTGATCAAAAAATATCATAGAACATAAATTGTAGGAAACATAATTCTCTACAAAAAAGGTCTCTTAACATTTTGCCATAGCTCGCTTCGTTTCCGAGGTATTTGCAGATATATCTCAAGGGAAGGGGCCTGACGGACATATTTCGAGATATTTCTTCTTCTTGTTGTTCTTCTTCTGCACAGCTAAGCTGGAAGTGGCATTTACAGCTCGCAATAGTGCAGAGTTATCTCAAAGAAAGGGGCCACGGTGTTTCTGTATCTCTATTATGTTGGTGCGGCTTCGGAACTTTTAAATATCTTGATATATCTCGAGAACTATGCGTCTGATCAAAAAATATCATAGAACATAAATTGTAGGAAACATAATTCTCTATAAAAAACATCTCTTAACATTTTGTCATAGCTCGCTTCGTTTCCGAGATATTTGCAGATTCAGCTCAAAGGAACTGGCCTGACGGACATATTTCGAGATATTTCTTCTTCTTGTTGTTCTTCCTCTGCACAGCTAAGCTGGAAGTGGCATTTCCAGCTCGCAATAGTGCAGAGTTATCTCAAAGAAAGGGGCCACGGTGTTTCTGTATCTCTATTATGTTGGTGCGGCTTCGGAACTTTTAAATATCTTGATATATCTCGAGAACTACGCATCAGATCAAAAAATATCATAGAACATAAAAAGTAGGAAACTTAATTCTCTACAAAAAAAGTCTCTTAACATTTTGCCATAGCTCTCTCCGTTTCCGAGATATTTGCAGATTTATCTCAAGGGAAGGAGCCTGACGGACATATTTCGAGATATTTCTTCTTCTTGTTGTTCTTCTGCACAGCTAAGCTGGAAGTGGCATTTGCAGCTCGCAATAGTGCATAGTTATCTGAAAGAAAGGGGCCACGGTGTTTCTGTATCTCTATTATGTTGGTGCGGCTTCGGAACTTTTAAATATCTTGATATATCTTGAGAACTACGCATCTGATCAAAAAATATCATAGAACATAAAAAGTAGGAAACATAATTCTCTACAAAAAAGGTCTCTTAACATTTTGCCATAGCACGCTTCGTTTCCGAGATATTTGCAGATATATCTCAAGGGAAGGGGCCTGACGGACATATTTCGAGATATTTCTTCTTCTTGTTGTTCTTCTTCTGCACAGCTAAGCTGGAAGTGGCATTTGCGGCTCGCACTAGTGCAGAGTTATCTCAAAGAAAGGGGCCACGGTGTTTCTGTTTCTCTATTATGTTGGTGCGGCTTCGGAACTTTTAAATATCTCGATATATCTCGAAAACTCCGCTTCTGATCAAAAAATATCATAGAACATAAATTGTAGGAAACATAATTCTCTACAAAAAAGGTCTCTTAACATTTTGCCATAGCTCGCTTCGTTTCCGAGATATTTGCAGATTTATCTCAAGGGAAGGGGCCTAACGGACATATTTCGAGATATTTCTTCTTCTTGTTGTTCTTCTTCTGCACAGCTAAGCTGGAAGTGGCATTTGCGGCTCGCACTAGTGCAGAGTTATCTCAAAGAAAGGGGTCACGGTGTTTATGTATCTCTATTATGTTGGTGCGGTTTCGGAACTTTTAAATATCTTGATATATCTCGAGAACTACGCATCTGGTCAAAAAATATCATAGAACGTAAAAGGTAGGAAACTTAATTCTCTACAAATGAGGTCTCTTAACATTTTGCCATAGCTCGCTTCGTTTCCGAGATATTTGCAGATTTATCTCAAGGGAAGGGGCCTAACGGACATATTTCGAGATATTTTTGCTTCTTGTTGTTCTTCTTGTGCACAGCTAAACTGGAAGTGGCATTTCCAGCTCGCAATAGTGCAGAGTTATCTCAAAGAAAGGGGCCACGGTGTTTCTGTATCTCTATTATGTTGGTGCGGCTTCGGAACTTTTAAATATCTTGATATATCTCGAGAACTACGCATCTGATCAAAAAATATCATAGAACATAAAAAGTAGGAAACTTAATTCTCTACAAAAGAGGTCTCTTAACATTTTGCCATAGCTCGCTTCGTTTCCGAGATATTTGCAGATTTATCTCACGGGAAGGGGCCTAACGGACATATTTCGAGATATTTCTTCTTCTTGTTGTTCTTCTTCTGCACAGCTAAACTGGAAGTGGCATTTCCAGCTCGCAATAGTGCAGAGTTATCTCAAAGAAAGGGGCCACGGTGTTTCTGTATCCCTATTATGTTGGTGCGGCTTCGGAACTTTTAAATATCTCGATATATCTCGAAAACTACGCTTCTGATCAAAAAATATCATAGAACATAAATTGTAGGAAACATAATTCTCTATAAAAAACGTCTCTTAGCATTTTGCCATAGCTCGCTTCGTTTCCGAGATATTTGCAGATTCAGATCAAAGGAACTGGACTGACGGACATATTTCGAGATACTTCTTCTTCTTGTTGTTCTTCTTCTGCACAGCTAAGCTGGAAGTGGCATTTGCAGCTCGCAATAGTGCAGAGTTATCTCAAAGAAAGGGGCCACGGTGTTTCTGTATCTCTATTATGTTGGTGCGGCTTCGGAACTTTTAAATATCTTGATATATCTCGAGAACTACGCATCTGATCAAAAAATATCATAGAACATAAAAAGTAGGAAACTTAATTCTCTACAAAAAAGGTCTCTTAACATTTTGCCATAGCTCGCTTCCTTTCCGAGATATTTGCAGATTTATCTCAAGGGAAGGGGCCTGACGGACATATTTCGAGATATTTCTTCTTCTTGTTGTTCTTCTTCTGCACAGCTAAGCTGGAAGTGGCATTTGCGGCTCGCACTAGTGCAGAGTTATCTCAAAGAAAGGGGCCACGGTGTTTCTGTATCTCTATTATGTTGGTGCGGCTTCGGAACTTTTAAATATCTTGATATATCTCGAGAACTATGCGTCTGATCAAAAAATATCATAGAACATAAATTGTAGGAAACATAATTCTCTATAAAAAACATCTCTTAACATTTTGTCATAGCTCGCTTCGTTTCCGAGATATTTGCAGATTCAGCTCAAAGGAACTGGCCTGACGGACATATTTCGAGATATTTCTTCTTCTTGTTGTTCTTCCTCTGCACAGCTAAGCTGGAAGTGGCATTTCCAGCTCGCAATAGTGCAGAGTTAACTCAAAGAAAGGGGCCACGGTGTTTCTGTATCTCTATTATGTTGGTGCGGCTTCGGAACTTTTAAATATCTTGATATATCTCGAGAACTACGCATCAGATCAAAAAATATCATAGAACATAAAAAGTAGGAAACTTAATTCTCTACAAAAAAAGTCTCTTAACATTTTGCCATAGCTCTCTCCGTTTCCGAGATATTTGCAGATTTATCTCAAGGGAAGGGGCCTGACGGACATATTTCGAGATATTTCTTCTTCTTGTTGTTCTTCTGCACAGCTAAGCTGGAAGTGGCATTTGCAGCTCGCAATAGTGCATAGTTATCTGAAAGAAAGGGGCCACGGTGTTTCTGTATCTCTATTATGTTGGTGCGGCTTCGGAACTTTTAAATATCTTGATATATCTTGAGAACTACGCATCTGATCAAAAAATATCATAGAACATAAAAAGTAGGAAACATAATTCTCTACAAAAAAGGTCTCTTAACATTTTGCCATAGCTCGCTTCGTTTCCGAGATATTTGCAGGTATATCTCAAGGGAAGGGGCCTGACGGACATATTTCGAGATATTTCTTCTTCTTGTTGTTCTTCTTCTGCACAGCTAAGCTGGAAGTGGCATTTACAGCTCGCAATAGTGCAGAGTTATCTCAAAGAAAGGGGCCACGGTGTTTCTGTATCTCTATTATGTTGGTGCGGCTTCGGAACTTTTAAATATCTTGATATATCTCGAGAACTACGCATCTGATCAAAAAATATCATAGAACATAAAAAGTAGGAAACTTAATTCTCTACAAAAAAGGTCTCTTAACATTTTGCCATAGCTCGCTTCGTTTCCGAGATATTTGCAGATTTATCTCAAGGGAAGGGGCCTGACGGACATATTTCGAGATATTTCTTCTTCTTGTTGTTCTTCTTCTGCACAGCTAAGCTGGAAGTGGCATTTGCGGCTCGCACTAGTGCAGAGTTATCTCAAAGAAAGGGGCCACGGTGTTTCTGTATCTCTATTATGTTGGTGCGGCTTCGGAACTTTTAAATATCTTGATATATCTCGAGAACTACGCATCACATCAAAAAATATCATAGAACATAAAAAGTAGCAAACTTAATTCTCTACAAAAAAGGTCTCTTAACATTTTGCCATAGCTCTCTTCGTTTCCGAGATATTTGCAGATTTATCTCAAGGGAAGGGGCCTAACGGACATATTTCGAGATATTTTTGCTTCTTGTTGTTCTTCTTCTGCACAGCTAAGCTGGAAGTGGCATTTGCAGCTCGCAATAGTGCAGAGTTATCTCAAAGAAAGGGGCCACGGTGTTTCTGTATCTCTATTATGTTGGTGCGGCTTCGGAACTTTTAAATATCTTGATATATCTCGAGAACTACGCATCACATCAAAAAATATCATAGAACATAAAAAGTAGGAAACTTAATTCTCTACAAAAAAGGTCTCTTAACATTTTGCCATAGCTCGCTTCGTTTCCGAGATATTTGCAGATTTATCTCAAGGGAAGGGGCCTGACGGACATATTTCGAGATATTTCTTCTTCTTGTTGTTCTTCTTCTGCACAGCTAAGCTGGAAGTGGCATTTGCGGCTCGCACTAGTGCAGAGTTATCTCAAAGAAAGGGGCCACGGTGTTTCGGTATCTCTATTATGTTGGTGCGGCTTCGGAACTTTTAAATATCTTGATATATCTCGAGAACTACGGGTCTGATCAAAAAATATCATAGAACATAAAAAGTAGGAAACTTAATTCTCCACAAATAATGTCTCTTAACATTTTGCCATAGCTCGCTTCGTTTCCGAGATATTTGCAGATTTATCTCAAGGGAAGGGGCCTGACGGACATATTTCGAGATATTTCTTCTTCTTGTTGTTCTTCTTCTGCACAGCTAAGCTGGAAGTGGCATTTGCGGCTCGCACTAGTGCAGAGTTATCTCAAAGAAAGGGGCCACGGTGTTTCTGTATCTCTATTATGTTGGTGCGGCTTCGCAACTTTTAAATATCTTGATATATCTCGAGAACTACGCATCTGATCAAAAAATATCAGAGAACATGAAAAGTAGGAAACTTAATTCTCTACAAAAAAGGTCTCTTAACATTTTGCCATAGCTCTCTTCGTTTCCGAGATATTTGCAGATTTATCTCAAGGGAAGGGGCCTGACGGACATATTTCGAGATATTTCTTCTTCTTGTTGTTCTTCTTCTGCACAGCTAAGCTGGAAGTGGCATTTGCGGCTCGCACTAGTGCAGAGTTATCTCAAAGAAAGGGGCCACGGTGTTTCTGTTTCTCTATTATGTTGGTGCGGCTTCGGAACTTTTAAATATCTCGATATATCTCGAAAACTACGCTTCTGATCAAAAAATATCATAGAACATAAATTGTAGGAAACATAATTCTCTACAAAAAAGGTCTCTTAACATTTTGCCATAGCTCGCTTGGTTTCCGAGATATTTGCAGATTTATCTCAAGGGAAGGGGCCTAACGGACATATTTCGAGATATTTCTTCTTCTTGTTGTTCTTCTTCTGCACAGCTAAGCTGGAAGTGGCATTTGCAGCTCGCAATAGTGCAGAGTTATCTCAAAGAAAGGGGCCACGGTGTTTCTGTATCTCTATTATGTTGGTGCGGCTTCGGAACTTTTAAATATCTTGATATATCTCGAGAACTACGCATCACATCAAAAAATATCATAGAACATAAAAAGTAGCAAACTTAATTCTCTACAAAAAAGGTCTCTTAACATTTTGCCATAGCTCTCTTCGTTTCCGAGATATTTGCAGATTTATCTCAAGGGAAGGGGCCTGACGGACATATTTCGAGATATTTCTTCTTCTTGTTGTTCTTCTTCTGCACAGCTAAGCTGGAAGTGGCATTTGCAGCTCGCAATAGTGCAGAGTTATCTCAAAGAAAGGGGCCACGGTGTTTCTGTATCTCTATTATGTTGGTGCGGCTTCGGAACTTTTAAATATCTTGATATATCTCGAGAACTACGCATCTGATCAAAAAATATCATAGAAGGTAAAAGGTAGGAAACTTAATTCTCTACAAATAAGGTCTCTTAACATTTTGCCATAGCTCGCTTCGTTTCCGAGATATTTGCAGATTTATCTCAAGGGAAGGGGCCTAACGGACATATTTCGAGATATTTTTGCTTCTTGTTGTTCTTCTTCTGCACAGCTAAACTGGAAGTGGCATTTGCGGCTCGCACTAGTGCAGAGTTATTTCAAAGAAAGGGGCCACGGTGTTTCGGTATCTCTATTATGTTGGTGCGGCTTCGGAACTTTTAAATATCTTGATATATCTCGAGAACTACGGGTCTGATCAAAAAATATCATAGAACATAAAAAGTAGGAAACTTAATTCTCCACAAATAATGTCTCTTAACATTTTGCCATAGCTCGCTTCGTTTCCGAGATATTTGCAGATTTATCTCAAGGGAAGGGGCCTAACGGACATATTTCGAGATATTTTTGCTTCTTGTTGTTCTTCTTCTGCACAGCTAAACTGGAAGTGGCATTTGCGGCTCGCACTAGTGCAGAGTTATCTCAAAGAAAGGGGCCACGGTGTTTCGGTATCTCTATTATGTTGGTGCGGCTTCGGAACTTTTAAATATCTTGATATATCTCGAGAACTACGGGTCTGATCAAAAAATATCATAGAACATAAAAAGTAGGAAACTTAATTCTCCACAAATAATGTCTCTTAACATTTTGCCATAGCTCGCTTCGTTTCCGAGATATTTGCAGATTTATCTCAAGGGAAGGGGCCTGACGGACATATTTCGAGATATTTCTTCTTCTTGTTGTTCTTCTTCTGCACAGCTAAGCTGGAAGTGGCATTTGCGGCTCGCAGTAGTGCAGAGTTATCTCAAAGAAAGGGGCCACGGTGTTTCTGTATCTCTATTATGTTGGTGCGGCTTCGCAACTTTTAAATATCTTGATATATCTCGAGAACTACGCATCTGATCAAAAAATATCAGAGAACATGAAAAGTAGGAAACTTAATTCTCTACAAAAAAGGTCTCTTAACATTTTGCCATAGCTCTCTTCGTTTCCGAGATATTTGCAGATTTATCTCAAGGGAAGGGGCCTGACGGACATATTTCGAGATATTTCTTCTTCTTGTTGTTCTTCTTCTGCACAGCTAAGCTGGAAGTGGCATTTGCGGCTCGCACCAGTGCAGAGTTATCTCAAAGAAAGGGGCCACGGTGTTTCTGTTTCTCTATTATGTTGGTGCGGCTTCGGAACTTTTAAATATCTCGATATATCTCGAAAACTACGCTTCTGATCAAAAAATATCATAGAACATAAATTGTAGGAAACATAATTCTCTACAAAAAAGGTCTCTTAACATTTTGCCATAGCTCGCTTGGTTTCCGAGATATTTGCAGATTTATCTCAAGGGAAGGGGCCTAACGGACATATTTCGAGATATTTCTTCTTCTTGTTGTTCTTCTTCTGCACAGCTAAGCTGGAAGTGGCATTTGCAGCTCGCAATAGTGCAGAGTTATCTCAAAGAAAGGGGCCACGGTGTTTCTGTATCTCTATTATGTTGGTGCGGCTTCGGAACTTTTAAATATCTTGATATATCTCGAGAACTACGCATCACATCAAAAAATATCATAGAACATAAAAAGTAGCAAACTTAATTCTCTACAAAAAAGGTCTCTTAACATTTTGCCATAGCTCTCTTCGTTTCCGAGATATTTGCAGATTTATCTCAAGGGAAGGGGCCTGACGGACATATTTCGAGATATTTCTTCTTCTTGTTGTTCTTCTTCTGCACAGCTAAGCTGGAAGTGGCATTTGCAGCTCGCAATAGTGCAGAGTTATCTCAAAGAAAGGGGCCACGGTGTTTCTGTATCTCTATTATGTTGGTGCGGCTTCGGAACTTTTAAATATCTTGATATATCTCGAGAACTACGCATCTGATCAAAAAATATCATAGAAGGTAAAAGGTAGGAAACTTAATTCTCTACAAATAAGGTCTCTTAACATTTTGCCATAGCTCGCTTCGTTTCCGAGATATTTGCAGATTTATCTCAAGGGAAGGGGCCTGACGGACATATTTCGAGATATTTCTTCTTCTTGATGTTCTTCTTCTGCACAGCTAAGCTGGAAGTGGCATTTGCAGCTCGCAATAGTGCAGAGTTATCTCAAAGAAAGGGGCCACGGTGTTTCTGTATCTCTATTATGTTGGTGCGGCTTCGGAACTTTTAAATATCTTGATATATCTCAAGAACTACGCATCTGATCAAAAAATATCATAGAACATAAAAAGTAGGAAACTTAATTCTCTACAAAAAAGGTCTCTCAACATTTTGCCATAGCTCGCTTCGTTTCTGAGATATTTGCAGATTTATCTCAAGGGAAGGGGCCTGACGGACATATTTCGAGATATTTCTTCTTCTTGTTGTTCTTCTTCTGCACAGCTAAGCTGGAAGTGGCATTTGCGGCTCGCACTAGTGCAGAGTTATCTCAAAGAAAGGGGCCACGGTGTTTCTGTATCTCTATTATGTTGGTGCGGCTTTGGAACTTTTAAATATCTCGATATATCTCGAAAACTACGCTTCTGACCAAAAAATATCATAGAACATAAATTGTAGGAAACATAATTCTCTACAAAAAAGGTCTCTTAACATTTTGCCATAGCTCGCTTCGTTTCCGAGATATTTGCAGATATATCTCAAGGGAAGGGGCCTGACGGACATATTTCGAGATATTTCTTCTTCTTGTTGTTCTTCTTCTGCACAGTTAAGCTGGAAGTGGCATTTACAGCTCGCAATAGTGCAGAGTTATCTCAAAGAAAGGGGCCACGGTGTTTCTGTATCTCTATTATGTTGGTGCGGCTTCGGAACTTTTAAATATCTTGATATATCTCGAGAACTACGCATCTGATCAAAAAATATCATAGAACATAAAAAGTAGGAAACTTAATTCTCTACAAAAAAGGTCTCTTAACATTTTGCCATAGCTCGCTTCGTTTCCGAGATATTTGCAGATTTATCTCAAGGGAAGGGGCCTGACGGACATATTTCGAGATATTTCTTCTTCTTGTTGTTCTTCTTCTGCACAGCTAAGCTGGAAGTGGCATTTGCGGCTCGCACTAGTGCAGAGTTATCTCAAAGAAAGGGGCCACGGTGTTTCTGTATCTCTATTATGTTGGTGCAGCTTCGGAACTTTTAAATATCTCGATATATCTCGAAAACTACGCTTCTGATCAAAAAATATCATAGAACATAAATTGTAGGAAACATAATTCTCTACAAAAAAGGTCTCTTAACATTTTGCCATAGCTCGCTTCGTTTCCGAGATATTTGCAGATTTATCTCAAGGGAAGGGGCCTGACGGACATATTTCGAGATATTTCTTCTTCTTGTTGTTCTTCTTCTGCACAGCTAAGCTGGAAGTGGCATTTGCGGCTCGCACTAGTGCAGAGTTATCTCAAAGAAAGGGGCCACGGTGTTTCTGTATCTCTATTATGTTGGTGCGGCTTCGGAACTTTTAAATATCTTGATATATCTCGAGAACTACGCATCTGATCACAAAATATCATAGAACATGAAAAGTAGGAAACTTAATTCTCTACAAAAAAGGTCTCTTAACATTTTGCCATAGCTCTCTTCGTTTCCGAGATATTTGCAGATTTATCTCAAGGGAAGGGGCCTGACGGACATATTTCGAGATATTTCTTCTTCTTGTTGTTCTTCTTCTGCACAGCTAAGCTGGAAGTGGCATTTGCGGCTCGCACTAGTGCAGAGTTATCTCAAAGAAAGGGGCCACGGTGTTTCTGTTTCTCTATTATGTTGGTGCGGCTTCGGAACTTTTAAATATCTCGATATATCTCGAAAACTACGCTTCTGATCAAAAAATATCATAGAACATAAAAAATAGGAAACTTAATTCTCTACAAATAAGGTCTCTTAACATTTTGCCATAGCTCGCTTCGTTTCCGAGATATTTGCAGATTTATCTCAAGGGAAGGGGCCTAACGGACATATTTCGAGATATTTTTGCTTCTTGTTGTTCTTCTTCTGCACAGCTAAACTGGAAGTGGCATTTCCAGCTCGCAATAGTGCAGAGTTATCTCAAAGAGAGGGGCCACGGGGTTTCTGTATCTCTATTATGTTGGTGCGGCTTCGGAACTTTTAAATATCTTGATATATCTCGAGAACTACGCATCAGATCAAAAAATATCATAGAACATAAAAAATTGCAAACTTAATTCTCTACAAAAAAGGTCTCTTAACATTTTGCCATAGCTCTCTTCGTTTCCGAGATATTTGCAGATTTATCTCAAGGGAAGGGGCCTGACGGACATATTTCGAGATATTTCTTCTTCTTGATGTTCTTCTTCTGCACAGCTAAGCTGGAAGTGGCATTTGCAGCTCGCAATAGTGCAGAGTTATCTCAAAGAAAGGGGCCACGGTGTTTCTGTATCTCTATTATGTTGGTGCGGCTTCGGAACTTTTAAATATCTCGATATATCTCGAAAACTACGCTTCTGATCAAAAAATATCATAGAACATAAATTGTAGGAAACATAATTCTCTACAAAAAAGGTCTCTTAACATTTTGCCATAGCTCGCTTCGTTTCCGAGATATTTGCAGATTTATCTCAAGGGAAGGGGCCTAACGGACATATTTCGAGATATTTTTGCTTCTTGTTGTTCTTCTTCTGCACAGCTAAACTGGAAGTGGCATTTCCAGCTCGCAATAGTGCAGAGTTATCTCAAAGAGAGGGGCCACGGTGTTTCTGTATCTCTATTATGTTGGTGCGGCTTCGGAAGTTTTAAATATCTTGATATATCTCGAGAACTACGCATCTGATCAAAAAATATCATAGAACGTAAAAAGTAGGAAACTTAATTCTCTACAAATAAGGTCTCTTAACATTTTGCCATAGCTCGCTTCGTTTCCGAGATATTTGCAGATTTATGTCAAGGGAAGGGGCCTGACGGACATATTTCGAGATATTTCTTCTTCTTGTTGTTCTTCTTCTGCACAGCTAAGCTGGAAGTGGCATTTGCAGCTCGCAATAGTGCAGAGATATCTCAAAGAAAGGGGCCACGGTGTTTCTGTATCTCTATTATGTTGGTGCGGTTTCGGAACTTTTAAATATCTTGATATATCTCGAGAACTACGCATCTGATCAAAAAATATCATAGAACGTAAAAAGTAGGAAACTTAATTCTCTACAAATAAGGTCTCTTAACATTTTGCCATAGCTCGATTCGTTTCCGAGATATTTGCAGATTTATCTCAAGGGAAGGGGCCTGACGGACATATTTCGAGATATTTCTACTTCTTGTTGTTCTTCTTCTGCACAGCTAAGCTGGAAGTGGCATTTGCGGCTCGCACTAGTGCAGAGTTATCTCAAAGAAAGGGGCCACGGTGTTTCTGTATCTCTATTATGTTGGTGCGGCTTCGGAACTTTTAAATATCTTGATATATCTCGAGAACTACGGGTCTGATCAAAAAATATCATAGAACATAAAAAGTAGGAAACATAATTCTCTACAAAAAGGTCTGTTAACATTTTGCCATAGCTCGCTTCGTTTCCGAGATATTTGCAGATTTATCTCAAGGGAAGGGGCCTGACGGACATGTTTCGAGATATTTCTTCTTCTTGTTGTTCTTCTTCTGCACAGCTAAGCTGGAAGTGGCATTTGCGGCTCGTACTAGTGCAGAGTTATCTCAAAGAAAGGGGCCACGGTGTTTCTGTATCTCTATTATGTTGGTGCGGCTTCGGAACTTTTAAATATCTTGATATATCTCGAGAACTACGCGTCTGATCAAAAAATATCATAGAACATAAAAAGTAGGAAACTTAATTCTCTACAAAAACGGTCTCTTAACATTTTGCCATAGCTCGCTTCGTTTCCGAGATATTTGCAGATTTATCTCAAGGGAAGGGGCCTGACGGACATATTTCGAGATATTTCTTCTTCTTGTTGTTCTTCTTCTGCACAGCTAAGCTGGAAGTGGCATTTGCGGCTCGCACTAGTGCACAGTTATCTCAAAGAAAGGGGCCACGGTGTTTCTGGATCTTTATTATGTTGGTGCGGCTTCGGAACTTTTAAATATCTCGATATATCTCGAAAACTACGCTTCTGATCAAAAAATATCATAGAACATAAATTGTAGGAAACATAATTCTCTACAATAAACGTCTCTTAACATTTTGCCATAGCTCGCTTCGTTTCCGAGATATTTGCAGATTCAGCTCAAAGGAACTGGCCTGACGGACATATTTCGAGATATTTCTTCTTCTTGTTGTTCTTCCTCTGCACAGCTAAGCTGGAAGTGGCATTTGCAGCTCGCAATAGTGCAGAGTTATCTCAAAGAAAGGGGCCACGGTGTTTCTGTATCTCTATTATGTTGGTGCGGCTTCGGAACTTTTAAATATCTTGATATATCTCGAGAACTACGCATCTGATCAAAAAATATCATAGAACATAAAAAGTAGGAAACTTAATTCTCTACAAAAAAGGTCTCTTAACATTTTGCCATAGCTCGCTTCGTTTCCGAGATATTTGCATATTTATCTCAAGGGAAGGGGCCTGACGGACATATTTCGAGATATTTCTTCTTCTTGTTGTTCTTCTTCTGCACAGCTAAGCTGGAAGTGGCATTTGCGGCTCGCACTAGTGCAGAGATATCTCAAAGAAAGGGGCCACGGTGTTTCTGTATCTCTATTATGTTGGTGCGGCTTCGGAACTTTTAAATATCTCGATATATCTCGAAAACTACGCTTCTGATCAAAAAATATCATAGAACATAAATTGTAGGAAACATAATTCTCTACAAAAAAGGTCTCTTAACATTTTGCCATAGCTCGCTTCGTTTCCGAGATATTTGCAGATTTATCTCAAGGGAAGGGGCCTAACGGACATATTTCGAGATATTTTTGCTTCTTGTTGTACTTCTTCTGCACAGCTAAACTGGAAGTGGCATTTCCAGCTCGCAATAGTGCAGAGTTATCTCAAAGAGAGGGGCCACGGTGTTTCTGTATCTCTATTATGTTGGTGCGGCTTCGGAAGTTTTAAATATCTTGATATATCTCGAGAACTACGCATCTGATCAAAAAATATCATAGAACGTAAAAAGTAGGAAACTTAATTCTCTACAAATAAGGTCTCTTAACATTTTGCCATAGCTCGCTTCGTTTCCGAGATATTTGCAGATTTATGTCAAGGGAAGGGGCCTGACGGACATATTTCGAGATATTTCTTCTTCTTCTTGTTCTTCTTCTGCACAGCTAAGCTGGAAGTGGCATTTGCAGCTCGCAATAGTGCAGAGATATCTCAAAGAAAGGGGCCACGGTGTTTCTGTATCTCTATTATGTTGGTGCGGTTTCGGAACTTTTAAATATCTTGATATATCTCGAGAACTACGCATCTGCTCAAAAAATATCATAGAACGTAAAAAGTAGGAAACTTAATTCTCTACAAATAAGGTCTCTTAACATTTTGCCATAGCTCGCTTCGTTTCCGAGATATTTGCAGATTTATGTCAAGGGAAGGGGCCTGACGGACATATTTCGAGATATTTCTTCTTCTTGTTGTTCTTCTTCTGCCCAGCTAAGCTGGAAGTGGCATTTGCAGCTCGCACTAGTGCAGAGTTATCTCAAAGAAAGGGGCCACGGTGTTTGTGTATCTCTATTATGTTGGTGCGGCTTCGGAACTTTTAAATATCTTGATATATCTCGAGAACTACGCATCTGATCAAAAAATATCATAGAACATGAAAAGTAGGAAACTTAATTCTCTACAAAAAAGGTCGCTTAACATTTTGCCATAGCTCTCTTCGTTTCCGAGATATTTGCAGATTTATCTCAAGGGAAGGGGCCTGACGGACATATTTCGAGATATTTCTTCTTCTTGTTGTTCTCCTTCTGCACAGCTAAGCTGGAAGTGGCATTTGCAGCTCGCAATAGTGCAGAGTTATCTCAAAGAAAGGGGCCACGGTGTTTCTGTATCTCTATTATGTTGGTGCGGCTTCGGAACTTTTAAATATCTTGATATATCTCGAGAACTACGCGTCTCATCAAAAAATATCATAGAACATAAAAAGTAGGAAACTTAATTCTCTACAAAAACGGTCTCTTAACATTTTGCCATAGCTCGCTTCGTTTCCGAGATATTTGCAGATTTATCTCAAGGGAAGGGGCCTGACGGACATATTTCGAGATATTTCTTCTTCTTGTTGTTCTTCTTCTGCACAGCTAAGCTGGAAGTGGCATTTGCGGCTCGCACTAGTGCACAGTTATCTCAAAGAGAGGGGCCACGGTGTTTCTGTATCTCTATTATGTTGGTGCGGTTTCGGAACTTTTAAATATCTTGATATATCTCGAGAACTACGCATCTGATCAAAAAATATCATAGAACGTAAAAAGTAGGAAACTTAATTCTCTACAAATAAGGTCTCTTAACATTTTGCCATAGCTCGCTTCGTTTCCGAGATATTTGCAGATTTATGTCAAGGGAAGGGGCCTGACGGACATATTTCGAGATATTTCTTCTTCTTGTTGTTCTTCTTCTGCCCAGCTAAGCTGGAAGTGGCATTTGCAGCTCGCACTAGTGCAGAGTTATCTCAAAGAAAGGGGCCACGGTGTTTCTGTATCTCTATTATGTTGGTGCGGCTTCGGAACTTTTAAATATCTTGATATATCTCGAGAACTACGCATCTGATCAAAAAATATCATAGAACATGAAAAGTAGGAAACTTAATTCTCTACAAAAAAGGTCGCTTAACATTTTGCCATAGCTCGCTTCGTTTCCGAGATATTTGCAGATTTATCTCAAGGGAAGGGGCCTGACGGACATATTTCGAGATATTTCTTCTTCTTGTTGTTCTTCTTCTGCACAGCTAAGCTGGAAGTGGCATTTGCGGCTCGCTCTAGTGCACAGTTATCTCAAAGAAAGGGGCCACGGTGTTTCTGTATCTCTATTATGTTGGTGCGGCTTCGGAACTTTTAAATATCTTGATATATCTCGAGAACTACGCTTCTGATCAAAAAATATCATACAACGTAAATTGTAGGAAACATTATTCTCTACAAAAAAGGTCTCTTAACATTTTGCCATAGCTCGCTTCGTTTCCGAGATATTTGCAGATTCATCTCAAGGGAAGGGGTCTGACGGACATATTTCGAGATGTTTCTTCTTCTTGTTGTTCTTCTTCTGCACAGCTAAGCTCGAAGTGGCATTTGCAGCTCGCAATAGTGCAGAGTTATCTCAAAGAAAGAGGCCACGGTGTTTCTGTACCTCTATTATGTTGGTGCAGCTTCGGAACTTTTAAATATCTTGATATATCTCGAGAACTACGCATCTGATCAAAAAATATCATCGAACATAAAAAGTAGGAAACTTAATTCTCTACAAAAAAGGTCTCTTAACATTTTGCCATAGCTCGCTTCGTTTCCGAGATATTTGCAGATTTATCTCAAGGGAAGTGGCCTGACGGACATATTTCGAGATATTTCTTCTTCTTGTTGTTCTTCCTCTGCACAGCTAAGCTGGAAGTGGCATTTGCAGCTCGCAATAGTGCAGAGTTATCTCAAAGAAAGGGGCCACGGTGTTTCTGTATCTCTATTATGTTGGTGCGGCTTCGGAACTTTTAAATATCTTGATATATCTCGAGAACTACGCATCTGATCAAAAAATATCATAGAACATAAAAAGTAGGAAACTTAATTCTCTACAAAAAAGGTCTCTTAACATTTTGCCATAGCTCGCTTCGTTTCCGAGATATTTGCATATTTATCTCAAGGGAAGGGGCCTGACGGACATATTTCGAGATATTTCTTCTTCTTGTTGTTCTTCTTCTGCACAGCTAAGCTGGAAGTGGCATTTGCGGCTCGCACTAGTGCAGAGTTATCTCAAAGAAAGGGGCCACGGTGTTTCTGTATCTCTATTATGTTGGTGCGGCTTTGGAACTTTTAAATATCTCGATATATCTCGAAAACTACGCTTCTGATCAAAAAATATCATAGAACATAAATTGTAGGAAACATAATTCTCTACAAAAAAGGTCTCTTAACATTTTGCCATAGCTCGCTTCGTTTCCGAGATATTTGCAGATATATCTCAAGGGAAGGGGCCTGACGGACATATTTCGAGATATTTCTTCTTCTTGTTGTTCTTCCTCTGCACAGCTAAGCTGGAAGTGGCATTTGCAGCTCGCAATAGTGCAGAGTTATCTCAAAGAAAGGGGCCACGGTGTTTCTGTATCTCTATTATGTTGGTGCGGCTTCGGAACTTTTAAATATCTTGATATATCTCGAGAACTACGCATCTGATCAAAAAATATCATAGAACATAAAAAGTAGGAAACTTAATTCTCTACAAAAAAGGTCTCTTAACATTTTGCCATAGCTCGCTTCGTTTCCGAGATATTTGCAGATATATCTCAAGGGAAGGGGCCTGACGGACATATTTCGAGATATTTCTTCTTCTTGTTGTTCTTCCTCTGCACAGCTAAGCTGGAAGTGGCATTTGCAGCTCGCAATAGTGCAGAGTTATCTCAAAGAAAGGGGCCACGGTGTTTCTGTATCTCTATTATGTTGGTGCGGCTTCGGAACTTTTAAATATCTTGATATATCTCGAGAACTACGCGTCTCATCAAAAAATATCATAGAACATAAAAAGTAGGAAACTTAATTCTCTACAAAAACGGTCTCTTAACATTTTGCCATAGCTCGCTTCGTTTCCGAGATATTTGCAGATTTATCTCAAGGGAAGTGGCCTGACGGACATATTTCGAGATATTTCTTCTTCTTGTTGTTCTTCTTCTGCACAGCTAAGCTGGAAGTGGCATTTGCGGCTCGCACTAGTGCACAGTTATCTCAAAGAAAGGGGCCACGGTGTTTCTGTATCTTTATTATGTTGGTGCGGCTTCGGAACTTTTAAATATCTCGATATATCTCGAAAACTACGCTTCTGATCAAAAAATATCATAGAACATAAATTGTAGGAAACATAATTCTCTACAAAAAACGTCTCTTAACATTTTGCCATAGCTCGCTTCGTTTCCGAGATATTTGCAGATTCAGCTCAAAGGAACTGGCCTGACGGACATATTTCGAGATATTTCTTCTTCTTGTTGTTCTTCCTCTGCACAGCTAAGCTGGAAGTGGCATTTGCAGCTCGCAATAGTGCAGAGTTATCTCAAAGAAAGGGGCCACGGTGTTTCTGTATCTCTATTATGTTGGTGCGGCTTCGGAACTTTTAAATATCTTGATATATCTCGAGAACTACGCATCTGATCAAAAAATATCATAGAACATAAAAAGTAGGAAACTTAATTCTCTACAAAAAAGGTCTCTTAACATTTTGCCATAGCTCGCTTCGTTTCCGAGATATTTGCATATTTATCTCAAGGGAAGGGGCCTGACGGACATATTTCGAGATATTTCTTCTTCTTGTTGTTCTTCTTCTGCACAGCTAAGCTGGAAGTGGCATTTGCGGCTCGCACTAGTGCAGAGTTATCTCAAAGAAAGGGGCCACGGTGTTTCTGTATCTCTATTATGTTGGTGCGGCTTTGGAACTTTTAAATATCTCGATATATCTCGAAAACTACGCTTCTGATCAAAAAATATCATACAACATAAATTGTAGGAAACATAATTCTCTACAAAAAAGGTCTCTTAACATTTTGCCATAGCTCGCTTCGTTTCCGAGATATTTGCATATTTATCTCAAGGGAAGGGGCCTGACGGACATATTTCGAGATATTTCCTCTTCTTGTTGTTCTTCCTCTGCACAGCTAAGCTGGAAGTGGCATTTGCAGCTCGCAATAGTGCAGAGTTATCTCAAAGAAAGGGGCCACGGTGTTTCTGTATCTCTATTATGTTGGTGCGGCTTCGGAACTTTTAAATATCTTGATATATCTCGAGAACTACGCATCTGATCAAAAAATATCATAGAACATAAAAAGTAGGAAACTTAATTCTCTACAAGAAAGGTCTCTTAACATTTTGCCATAGCTCGCTTCGTTTCCGAGATATTTGCATATTTATCTCATGGGAAGGGGCCTGACGGACATATTTCGAGATATTTCTTCTTCTTGTTGTTCTTCTTCTGCACAGCTAAGCTGGAAGTGGCATTTGCGGCTCGCACTAGTGCAGAGTTATCTCAAAGAAAGAGGCCACGGTGTTTCTGTATCTCTATTATGTTGGTGCGGCTTCGGAACTTTTAAATATCTCGATATATCTCGAGAATTACGCATCTGATCAAAAAATATCATAGAACATAAAAGGTAGGAAACTTAATTCTCTACAAAAAAGGTCTCTTAACATTTTGCCATAGCTCGCTTCGTTTCCGAGATATTTGCATATTTATCTCAAGGGAAGGGGCCTGACGGACATATTTCGAGATATTTCTTCTTCTTGTTGTTCTTCTTCTGCACAGCTAAGCTGGAAGTGGCATTTGCGGCTCGCACTAGTGCAGAGTTATCTCAAAGAAAGGGGCCACGGTGTTTCTGTATCTCTATTATGTTGGTGCGGCTTCGGAACTTTCAAATATCTCGATATATCTCGAAAACTACGCTTCTGATCAAAAAATATCATAGTACATAAAAAGTAGGAAACTTAATTCTCTACAAAAACGGTCTCTTAACATTTTGCCATAGCTCGCTTCGCTTCCGAGATATTTGCAGATTCAGCTCAAAGGAACTGGCCTGACGGACATATTTCGAGATATTTCTTCTTCTTGTTGTTCTTCCTCTGCACAGCTAAGCTGGAAGTGGCATTTGCAGCTCGCAATATTGCAGAGTTATCTCACAGAAAGGGGCCACGGTGTTTCTGTATCTCTATTATGTTGGTGCGGCTTCGGAACTTTTAAATATCTCGATATAACCTCGAAAACTACGCTTCTGATCAAAAAATATCATAGAACATAAATTGTAGGAAACATAATTCTCTACAAAAAAGGTCTCTTAACATTTTGCCATAGCTCTCTTCGTTTCCGAGATATTTGCAGATTTATCTCAAGGGAAGGGGCCTGACGGACATATTTCGAGATATTTCTTCTTCTTGTTGTTCTTCTTCTGCACAGCTAAGCTGGAAGTGGCATTTGCAGCTCGCAATAGTGCAGAGTTATCTCAAAGAAAGGGGCCACGGTGTTTCTGTATCTCTATTATGTTGGTGCGGCATCGGAACTTTTAAATATCTTGATATATCTCGAGAACTACGCGTCTGATCAAAAAATATCATAGAACATAAAAAGTAGCAAACTTAATTCTCTACAACAACGGTCTCTTAACATTTTGCCATAGCTCGCTTCGTTTCCGAGATATTTGCATATTTATCTCAAGGGAAGGGGCCTGACGGACATATTTCGAGATATTTCTTCTTCTTGTTGTTCTTCTTCTGCACAGCTAAGCTGGAAGTGGCATTTGCGGCTCGCACTAGTGCAGAGTTATCTCAAAGAAAGGGGCCACGGTGTTTCTGTATCTCTATTATGTTGGTGCGGCTTCGGAACTTTTAAATATCTTGATATATCTCGAGAACTACGCTTCTGATCAAAAAATATCATAGAACGTAAATTGTAGGAAACATTATTCTCTACAAAAAAGGTCTCTTAACATTTTGCCATAGCTCGCTTCGTTTCCGAGATATTTGCAGATTCATCTCAAGGGAAGGGGTCTGACGGACATATTTCGAGATGTTTCTTCTTCTTGTTGTTCTTCTTCTGCACAGCTAAGCTCGAAGTGGCATTTGCGGCTCGCACTAGTGCAGAGTTATCTCAAAGAAAGGGGCCACGGTGTTTCTGTATCTCTACTATGTTGGTGCGGCTTCGGAACTTTTAAATATCTTGATATATCTCGAGAACTACGCTTCTGATCAAAAAATATCATAGAACGTAAATTGTAGGAAACATTATTCTCTACAAAAAAGGTCTCTTAACATTTTGCCATAGCTCGCTTCGTTTCCGAGATATTTGCAGATTCATCTCAAGGGAAGGGGTCTGACGGACATATTTCGAGATGTTTCTTCTTCTTGTTGTTCTTCTTCTGCACAGCTAAGCTCGAAGTGGCATTTGCAGCTCGCAATAGTGCAGAGTTATCTCAAAGAAAGAGGCCACGGTGTTTCTGTACCTCTATTATGTTGGTGCAGCTTCGGAACTTTTAAATATCTTGATATATCTCGAGAACTACGCATCTGATCAAAAAATATCATCGAACATAAAAAGTAGGAAACTTAATTCTCTACAAAAAAGGTCTCTTAACATTTTGCCATAGCTCGCTTCGTTTCCGAGATATTTGCAGATTTATCTCAGGGGAAGTGGCCTGACGGACATATTTCGAGATATTTCTTCTTCTTGTTGTTCTTCCTCTGCACAGCTAAGCTGGAAGTGGCATTGGCAGCTCGCAATAGTGCAGAGTTATCTCAAAGAAAGGGGCCACGGTGTTTCTGTATCTCTATTATGTTGGTGCGGCTTCGGAACTTTTAAATATCTTGATATATCTCGAGAACTACGCATCTGATCAAAAAATATCATAGAACATAAAAAGTAGGAAACTTAATTCTCTACAAAAAAGGTCTCTTAACATTTTGCCATAGCTCGCTTCGTTTCCGAGATATTTGCAGATATATCTCAAGGGAAGGGGCCTGACGGACATATTTCGAGATATTTCTTCTTCTTGTTGTTCTTCCTCTGCACAGCTAAGCTGGAAGTGGCATTTGCAGCTCGCAATAGTGCAGAGTTATCTCAAAGAAAGGGGCCACGGTGTTTCTGTATCTCTATTATGTTGGTGCGGCTTCGGAACTTTTAAATATCTTGATATATCTCGAGAACTACGCATCTGATCAAAAAATATCATAGAACATAAAAAGTAGGAAACTTCATTCTCTACAAAAAAGGTCTCTTAACATTTTGCCATAGCTCGCTTCGTTTCCGAGATATTTGCATATTTATCTCATGGGAAGGGGCCTGACGGACATATTTCGAGATATTTCTTCTTCTTGTTGTTCTTCTTCTGCACAGCTAAGCTGGAAGTGGCATTTGCGGCTCGCACTAGTGCAGAGTTATCTCAAAGAAAGGGGCCACGGTGTTTCTGTATCTCTATTATGTTGGTGCGGCTTCGGAACTTTTAAATATCTCGATATATCTCGAGAACTACGCTTCTGATCAAAAAATATCATAGAACATAAAAAGTAGGAAACTTAATTCTCTACAAAAAAGGTCTCTTAACATTTTGCCATAGCTCGCTTCGTTTCCGAGATATTTGCAGATTTATCTCAAGGGAAGGGGCCTAACGGACATATTTCGAGATATTTCTTCTTCTTGTTGTTCTTCTTCTGCACAGCTAAACTGGAAGTGGCATTTCCAGCTCGCAATAGTGCAGAGTTATCTCAAAGAAAGGGGCCACGGTGTTTCTGTATCTCTATTATGTTGGTGCGGCTTCGGAACTTTTAAATATCTCGATATATCTCGAAAACTACGCTTCTGATCAAAAAATATCATAGAACATAAATTGTAGGAAACATAATTCTCTACAAAAAAGGTCTCTTAACATTTTGCCATAGCTCGCTTCGTTTCCGAGATATTTGCAGATTTATCTCAAGGGAAGGGGCCTGACGGACATATTTCGAGATATTTCTTCTTTTTGTTGTTCTTCTTCTGCACAGCTAAGCTGGAAGTGGCATTTGCAGCGCGCAATAGTGCAGAGTTATCTCAAAGAAAGGGGCCACGGTGTTTCTTTATCTCTATTATGTTGGTGCGGCTTCGGAACTTTTAAATATCTTGATATATCTCGAGAATTACGCATCTGATCAAAAAATATCATAGAACATAAAAGGTAGGAAACTTAATTCTCTACAAAAAAGGTCTCTTAACATTTTGCCATAGCTCGCTTCGTTTCCGAGATATTTGCATATTTATCTCAAGGGAAGGGGCCTGACGGACATATTTCGAGATATTTCTTCTTCTTGTTGTTCTTCTTCTGCACAGCTAAGCTGGAAGTGGCATTTGCGGCTCGCACTAGTGCAGAGTTATCTCAAAGAAAGGGGCCACGGTGTTTCTGTATCTCTATTATGTTGGTGCGGCTTCGGAACTTTTAAATATCTCGATATATCTCGAGAACTACGCTTCTGATCAAAAAATATCATAGAACATAAAAAGTAGGAAACTTAATTCTCTACAAAAAAGGTCTCTTAACATTTTGCCATAGCTCGCTTCGTTTCCGAGATATTTGCAGATTTATCTCAAGGGAAGGGGCCTAACGGACATATTTCGAGATATTTCTTCTTCTTGTTGTTCTTCTTCTGCACAGCTAAACTGGAAGTGGCATTTCCAGCTCGCAATAGTGCAGAGTTATCTCAAAGAAAGGGGCCACGGTGTTTCTGTATCTCTATTATGTTGGTGCGGCTTCGGAACTTTTAAATATCTCGATATATCTCGAAAACTACGCTTCTGATCAAAAAATATCATAGAACATAAATTGTAGGAAACATAATTCTCTACAAAAAAGGTCTCTTAACATTTTGCCATAGCTCGCTTCGTTTCCGAGATATTTGCAGATTTATCTCAAGGGAAGGGGCCTGACGGACATATTTCGAGATATTTCTTCTTTTTGTTGTTCTTCTTCTGCACAGCTAAGCTGGAAGTGGCATTTGCAGCGCGCAATAGTGCAGAGTTATCTCAAAGAAAGGGGCCACGGTGTTTCTTTATCTCTATTATGTTGGTGCGGCTTCGGAACTTTTAAATATCTTGATATATCTCGAGAATTACGCATCTGATTAAAAAATATCATAGAACATAAAAGGTAGGAAACTTAATTCTCTACAAAAAAGGTCTCTTAACATTTTGCCATAGCTCGCTTCGTTTCCGAGATATTTGCATATTTATCTCAAGGGAAGGGGCCTGACGGACATATTTCGAGATATTTCTTCTTCTTGTTGTTCTTCTTCTGCACAGCTAAGCTGGAAGTGGCATTTGCGGCTCGCACTAGTGCAGAGTTATCTCAAAGAAAGGGGCCACGGTGTTTCTGTATCTCTATTATGTTGGTGCGGCTTCGGAACTTTTAAATATCTCGATATATCTCGAAAACTACGCTTCTGATCAAAAAATATCATAGAACATAAATTGTAGGAAACATAATTCTCTACAAAAAAGGTCTCTTAACATTTTGCCATAGCTCGCTTCGTTTCCGAGATATTTGCAGATTTATCTCAAGGGAAGGGGCCTGACGGACATATTTCGAGATATTTCTTCTTTTTGTTGTTCTTCTTCTGCACAGCAAAGCTGGAAGTGGCATTTGCAGCGCGCAATAGTGCAGAGTTATCTCAAAGAAAGGGGCCACGGTGTTTCTTTATCTCTATTATGTTGGTGCGGCTTCGGAACTTTTAAATATCTTGATATATCTCGAGAATTACGCATCTGATTAAAAAATATCATAGTACATAAAAAGTAGGAAACTTAATTCTCTACAAAAAAGGTCTCTTAACATTTTGCCATAGCTCGCTTCGTTTCCGAGATATTTGCAGATTTATCTCAAGGGAAGTGGCCTGACGGACATATTTCGAGATATTTCTTCTTCTTGTTGTTCTTCCTCTGCACAGCTAAGCTGGAAGTGGCATTGGCAGCTCGCAATAGTGCAGAGTTATCTCAAAGAAAGGGGCCACGGTGTTTCTGTATCTCTATTATGTTGGTGCGGCTTCGGAACTTTTAAATATCTTGATATATCTCGAGAACTACGCATCTGATCAAAAAATATCATAGAACATAAAAAGTAGGAAACTTAATTCTCTACAAAAAAGGTCTCTTAACATTTTGCCATAGCTCGCTTCGTTTCCGAGATATTTGCATATTTATCTCAAGGGAAGGGGCCTGACGGACATATTTCGAGATATTTCTTCTTCTTGTTGTTCTTCTTCTGCACAGCTAAGCTGGAAGTGGCATTTGCGGCTCGCACTAGTGCAGAGTTATCTCAAAGAAAGGGGCCACGGTGTTTCTGTATCTCTATTATGTTGGTGCGGCTTTGGAACTTTTAAATATCTCGATATATCTCGAAAACTACGCTTCTGATCAAAAAATATCATAGAACATAAAAAGTAGGAAACTTAATTCTCTACAAAAAAGGTCTCTTAACATTTTGCCATAGCTCGCTTCGTTTCCGAGATATTTGCAGATTTATCTCAAGGGAAGGGGCCTAACGGACATATTTCGAGATATTTCTTCTTCTTGTTGTTCTTCTTCTGCACAGCTAAACTGGAAGTGGCATTTCCAGCTCGCAATAGTGCAGAGTTATCTCAAAGAAAGGGGCCACGGTGTTTCTGTATCTCTATTATGTTGGTGCGGCTTCGGAACTTTTAAATATCTCGATATATCTCGAAAACTACGCTTCTGATCAAAAAATATCATAGAACATAAATTGTAGGAAACATAATTCTCTACAAAAAAGGTCTCTTAACATTTTGCCATAGCTCGCTTCGTTTCCGAGATATTTGCAGATTTATCTCAAGGGAAGGGGCCTGACGGACATATTTCGAGATATTTCTTCTTTTTGTTGTTCTTCTTCTGCACAGCTAAGCTGGAAGTGGCATTTGCAGCGCGCAATAGTGCAGAGTTATCTCAAAGAAAGGGGCCACGGTGTTTCTTTATCTCTATTATGTTGGTGCGGCTTCGGAACTTTTAAATATCTTGATATATCTCGAGAATTACGCATCTGATCAAAAAATATCATAGAACATAAAAGGTAGGAAACTTAATTCTCTACAAAAAAGGTCTCTTAACATTTTGCCATAGCTCGCTTCGTTTCCGAGATATTTGCATATTTATCTCAAGGGAAGGGGCCTGACGGACATATTTCGAGATATTTCTTCTTCTTGTTGTTCTTCTTCTGCACAGCTAAGCTGGAAGTGGCATTTGCGGCTCGCACTAGTGCAGAGTTATCTCAAAGAAAGGGGCCACGGTGTTTCTGTATCTCTATTATGTTGGTGCGGCTTCGGAACTTTTAAATATCTCGATATATCTCGAGAACTACGCTTCTGATCAAAAAATATCATAGAGCATAAAAAGTAGGAAACTTAATTCTCTACAAAAAAGGTCTCTTAACATTTTGCCATAGCTCGCTTCGTTTCCGAGATATTTGCAGATTTATCTCAAGGGAAGGGGCCTAACGGACATATTTCGAGATATTTCTTCTTCTTGTTGTTCTTCTTCTGCACAGCTAAACTGGAAGTGGCATTTCCAGCTCGCAATAGTGCAGAGTTATCTCAAAGAAAGGGGCCACGGTGTTTCTGTATCTCTATTATGTTGGTGCGGCTTCGGAACTTTTAAATATCTCGATATATCTCGAAAACTACGCTTCTGATCAAAAAATATCATAGAACATAAATTGTAGGAAACATAATTCTCTACAAAAAAGGTCTCTTAACATTTTGCCATAGCTCGCTTCGTTTCCGAGATATTTGCAGATTTATCTCAAGGGAAGGGGCCTGACGGACATATTTCGAGATATTTCTTCTTTTTGTTGTTCTTCTTCTGCACAGCTAAGCTGGAAGTGGCATTTGCAGCGCGCAATAGTGCAGAGTTATCTCAAAGAAAGGGGCCACGGTGTTTCTTTATCTCTATTATGTTGGTGCGGCTTCGGAACTTTTAAATATCTTGATATATCTCGAGAATTACGCATCTGATTAAAAAATATCATAGAACATAAAAGGTAGGAAACTTAATTCTCTACAAAAAAGGTCTCTTAACATTTTGCCATAGCTCGCTTCGTTTCCGAGATATTTGCATATTTATCTCAAGGGAAGGGGCCTGACGGACATATTTCGAGATATTTCTCCTTCTTGTTGTTCTTCTTCTGCACAGCTAAGCTGGAAGTGGCATTTGCGGCTCGCACTAGTGCAGAGTTATCTCAAAGAAAGGGGCCACGGTGTTTCTGTATCTCTATTATGTTGGTGCGGCTTCGGAACTTTTAAATATCTCGATATATCTCGAAAACTACGCTTCTGATCAAAAAATATCATAGAACATAAATTGTAGGAAACATAATTCTCTACAAAAAACGTCTCTTAACATTTTGCCATAGCTCGCTTCGTTTCCGAGATATTTGCAGATTTATCTCAAGGGAAGGGGCCTGACGGACATATTTCGAGATATTTCTTCTTTTTGTTGTTCTTCTTCTGCACAGCAAAGCTGGAAGTGGCATTTGCAGCGCGCAATAGTGCAGAGTTATCTCAAAGAAAGGGGCCACGGTGTTTCTTTATCTCTATTATGTTGGTGCGGCTTCGGAACTTTTAAATATCTTGATATATCTCGAGAATTACGCATCTGATTAAAAAATATCATAGTACATAAAAAGTAGGAAACTTAATTCTCTACAAAAAAGGTCTCTTAACATTTTGCCATAGCTCGCTTCGTTTCCGAGATATTTGCAGATTTATCTCAAGGGAAGTGGCCTGACGGACATATTTCGAGATATTTCTTCTTCTTGTTGTTCTTCCTCTGCACAGCTAAGCTGGAAGTGGCATTGGCAGCTCGCAATAGTGCAGAGTTATCTCAAAGAAAGGGGCCACGGTGTTTCTGTATCTCTATTATGTTGGTGCGGCTTCGGAACTTTTAAATATCTTGATATATCTCGAGAACTACGCATCTGATCAAAAAATATCATAGAACATAAAAAGTAGGAAACTTAATTCTCTACAAAAAAGGTCTCTTAACATTTTGCCATAGCTCGCTTCGTTTCCGAGATATTTGCATATTTATCTCAAGGGAAGGGGCCTGACGGACATATTTCGAGATATTTCTTCTTCTTGTTGTTCTTCTTCTGCACAGCTAAGCTGGAAGTGGCATTTGCGGCTCGCACTAGTGCAGAGTTATCTCAAAGAAAGGGGCCACGGTGTTTCTGTATCTCTATTATGTTGGTGCGGCTTTGGAACTTTTAAATATCTCGATATATCTCGAAAACTACGCTTCTGATCAAAAAATATCATAGAACATAAATTGTAGGAAACATAATTCTCTACAAAAAAGGTCTCTTAACATTTTGCCATAGCTCGCTTCGTTTCCGAGATATTTGCAGATATATCTCAAGGGAAGGGGCCTGACGGACATATTTCGAGATATTTCTTCTTCTTGTTGTTCTTCCCCTGCACAGCTAAGCTGAAAGTGGCATTTGCAGCTCGCAATAGTGCAGAGTTATCTCAAAGAAAGGGGCCACGGTGTTTCTGTATCTCTATTATGTTGGTGCGGCTTCGGAACTTTTAAATATCTTGATATATCTCGAGAACTACGCATCTGCTCAAAAAATATCATAGAACATAAAAAGTAGGAAACTTAATTCTCTACAAAAAAGGTCTCTTAACATTTTGCCATAGCTCGCTTCGTTTCCGAGATATTTGCATATTTATCTCATGGGAAGGGGCCTGACGGACATATTTCGAGATATTTCTTCTTCTTGTTGTTCTTCTTCTGCACAGCTAAGCTGGAAGTGGCATTTGCGGCTCGCACTAGTGCAGAGTTATCTCAAAGAAAGGGGCCACGGTGTTTCTGTATCTCTATTATGTTGGTGCGGCTTCGGAACTTTTAAATATCTCGATATATCTCGAGAACTACGCTTCTGATCAAAAAATATCATAGAACATAAAAAGTAGGAAACTTCATTCTCTACAAAAAAGGTCTCTTAACATTTTGCCATAGCTCGCTTCGTTTCCGAGATATTTGCAGATTTATCTCAAGGGAAGGGGCCTAACGGACATATTTCGAGATATTTCTTCTTCTTGTTGTTCTTCTTCTGCACAGCTAAACTGGAAGTGGCATTTCCAGCTCGCAATAGTGCAGAGTTATCTCAAAGAAAGGGGCCACGGTGTTTCTGTATCTCTATTATGTTGGTGCGGCTTCGGAACTTTTAAATATCTCGATATATCTCGAAAACTACGCTTCTGATCAAAAAATATCATAGAACATAAATTGTAGGAAACATAATTCTCTACAAAAAAGGTCTCTTAACATTTTGCCATAGCTCGCTTCGTTTCCGAGATATTTGCAGATTTATCTCAAGGGAAGGGGCCTGACGGACATATTTCGAGATATTTCTTCTTTTTGTTGTTCTTCTTCTGCACAGCTAAGCTGGAAGTGGCATTTGCAGCGCGCAATAGTGCAGAGTTATCTCAAAGAAAGGGGCCAGGGTGTTTCTTTATCTCTATTATGTTGGTGCGGCTTCGGAACTTTTAAATATCTTGATATATCTCGAGAATTACGCATCTGATCAAAAAATATCATAGAACATAAAAGGTAGGAAACTTAATTCTCTACAAAAAAGGTCTCTTAACATTTTGCCATAGCTCGCTTCGTTTCCGAGATATTTGCAGATTTATCTCAAGGGAAGGGTCCTGATGGACATATTTCGAGATATTTCTTCTTTTTGTTGTTCTTCTTCTGCACAGCTAAGCTGGAAGTGGCATTTGCAGCGCGCAATAGTGCAGAGTTATCTCAAAGAAAGGGGCCACGGTGTTTCTGTATCTCTATTATGTTGGTGCGGCTTCGGAACTTTTAAATATCTTGATATATCTCGAGAACTACGCATCTGATCAAAAAATATCATACTACATAAAAAGTAGGAAACTTAATTCTCTGCAAGAAAGGTCTCTGAACATTTTGCCATAGCTCGCTTCGTTTCCGAGATATTTGCAGATTTATCTCAAGGGAAGGGGCGTGACGGACATATTTCGAGATATTTCTTCTTCTTGTTGTTCTTCTTCTGCACAGCTAAGCTGGAAGTGGCATTTGCGGCTCGCACTAGTGCAGAGTTATCTCAAAGAAAGGGGCCACGGTGTTTCTGTATCTCTATCATGTTCGTGCGGCTTCGGAACTTTTAAATATCTCGATATATCTCGAAAACTACGCTTCTGATCAAAAAATATCATAGAACATAAATTGTAGGAAACATAATTCTCTACAAAAAACGTCTCTTAACATTTTGCCATAGCTCGCTTCGTTTCCGAGATATTTGCAGATTCAGCTCAAAGGAACTGGCCTGACGGACATATTTCGAGATATTTCTTCTTCTTGTTGTTCTTCTTCTGCACAGCTAAGCTGGAAGTGGCATTTACAGCTCGCAACAGTGCAGAGTTATCTCAAAGAAAGGGGCCACGGTGTTTCTGTATCTCTATTATGTTGGTGCGGCTTCGGAACTTTTAAATATCTTGATATATCTCGAGAACTACGCATCTGATCAAAAAATATCATAGAACATGAAAAGTAGGAAACTTAATTCTCTACAAAACAGGTCTCTTAACATTTTGCCATAGCTCTCTTCGTTTCCGAGATATTTGCAGATTTATCTCAAGGGAAGGGGCCTGGCGGACATATTTCGAGATATTTCTTCTTCTTGTTGTTCTTCTTCTGCACAGCTAAGCTGGAAGTGGCATTTGCAGCTCGCAATAGTTCAGAGTTATCTCAAAGAAAGGGGCCACGGTGTTTCTGTATCTCTATTATGTTGGTGCGGCTTCGGAACTTTTAAATATCTTGATATATCTCGAGAACTACGCATCTGATCAAAAAATGTCATAGAACAAGAAAAGTAGGAAACTTAATTCTCTACAAAAAAGGTCTCTTAACATTTTGCCATAGCTCTCTTCGTTTCCGAGATATTTGCAGATTTATCTCAAGGGAAGGGGCCTGACGGACATATTTCGAGATATTTCTTCTTCTTGTTGTTCTTCTTCTGCACAGCTAAGCTGGAAGTGGCATTTGCGGCTCGCACTAGTGCAGAGTTATCTCAACGAAAGGGCCCACGGTGTTTCTGTATCTCTATTATGTTGGTGCGGCTTCGGAACTTTTAAATATCTAGATATATCTCGAGAACTACGCGTCTGATCAAAAAATATCATAGAACATAAAAAGTAGGAAACTTAATTCTCTACAAAAACGGTCTCTTAACATTTTGCCATAGCTCGCTTCGTTTCCGAGATATTTGCAGATATATTTCAAGGGAAGGGGCCTGACGGGCATATTTCGAGATATTTCTTCTTCTTGTTGTTCTTCTTCTGCACAGCTAAGCTGGAAGTGGCATTTGCGGCTCGCACTAGTGCACAGTTATCCCAAAGAAAAGGGCCACGGTGTTTCTGTATCTCTATTATGTTGGTGCGGCTTCGGAACTTTTAAATATCTCGATATATCTCGAAAACTACGCTTCTGATCAAAAAATATCATAGAACATAAATTGTAGGAAACATAATTCTTTACAAAAAAGGTCTCTTAACATTTTGCCATAGCTCGCTTCGTTTCCGAGATATTTGCAGATTTATCTCAAGGGAAGGGTCCTGATGGACATATTTCGAGATATTTCTTCTTCTTGTTGGTCTTCTTCTGCACAGCTAAGCTGGAAGTGGCATTTGCAGCTCGCAATAGTTCAGAGTTATCTCAAAGAAAGGGGCCACGGTGTTTCTGTATCTCTATTATGTTGGTGCGGCTTCGGAACTTTTAAATATCTTGATATATCTCGAGAACTACGCATCTGATCAAAAAATATCATAGAACATGAAAAGTAGGAAACTTAATTCTCTACAAAAAAGGTCTCTTAACATTTTGCCATAGCTCTCTTCGTTTCCGAGATATTTGCAGATTTATCTCAAGGGAAGGGGCCTGACGGACATATTTCGAGATATTTCTTCTTCTTGTTGTTCTTCTTCTGCACAGCTAAGCTGGAAGTGGCATTTGCGGCTCGCACTAGTGCAGAGTTATCTCAACGAAAGGGGCCACGGTGTTTCTGTATCTCTATTATGTTGGTGCGGCTTCGGAACTTTTAAATATCTTGATATATCTCGAGAACTACGCGTCTGATCAAAAAATATCATAGAACATAAAAAGTAGGAAACTTAATTCTCTACAAAAACGGTCTCTTAACATTTTGCCATAGCTCGCTTCGTTTCCGAGATATTTGCAGATATATTTCAAGGGAAGGGGCCTGACGGGCATATTTCGAGATATTTCTTCTTCTTGTTGTTCTTCTTCTGCACAGCTAAGCTGGAAGTGGCATTTGCGGTTCGCACTAGTGCACAGTTATCCCAAAGAAAGGGGCCACGGTGTTTCTGTATCTCTATTATGTTGGTGCGGCTTCGGAACTTTTAAATATCTCGATATATCTCGAAAACTACGCTTCTGATCAAAAAATATCATAGAACATAAATTGTAGGAAACATAATTCTTTACAAAAAAGGTCTCTTAACATTTTGCCATAGCTCGCTTCGTTTCCGAGATATTTGCAGATTTATCTCAAGGGAAGGGGCCTGACGGACATATTTCGAGATATTTCTTCTTCTTGTTGTTCTTCTTCTGCACAGCTAAGCTGGAAGTGGCATTTGCGGCTCGCACTAGTGCAGAGTTATCTCAACGAAAGGGGCCACGGTGTTTCTGTATCTCTATTATGTTGGTGCGGCTTCGGAACTTTTAAATATCTTGATATATCTCGAGAACTACGCGTCTGATCGAAAAATATCATAGAACATAAAAAGTAGGAAACTTAATTCTCTACAAAAAAGGTCTCTTAACATTTTGCCATAGCTCGCTTCGTTTCCGAGATATTTACAGATTTATCTCAAGGGAAGGGGCCTGACGGACATATTTCGAGATATTTCTTCTTTTTGTTGTTCTTCTTCTGCACAGCTAAGCTGGAAGTGGCATTTGCAGCGCGCAATAGTGCAGAGTTATCTCAAAGAAAGGGGCCACGGTGTTTCTGTATCTCTATTATGTTGGTGCGGCTTCGGAACTTTTAAATATCTTGATATATCTCGAGAACTACGCATCTGATCAAAAAATATCATACTACATAAAAAGTAGGAAACTTAATTCTCTACAAGAAAGGTCTCTAAACATTTTGCCATAGCTCGCTTCGTTTCCGAGATATTTGCAGATTTATCTCAAGGGAAGGGGCGTGACGGACATATTTCGAGATATTTCTTCTTCTTGTTGTTCTTCTTCTGCACAGCTAAGCTGGAAGTGGCATTTGCGGCTCGCACTAGTGCACAGTTATCTCAAAGAAAGGGGCCACTGTGTTTCTGTATCTCTATTATGTTGGTGCGTCTTCGGAACTTTTAAATATCTCGATATATCTCGAAAACTACGCTTCTGATCAAAAAATATCATAGAACATAAATTGTAGGAAACATAATTCTCTACAAATAAGGTCTCTTAACATTTTGCCATAGCTCTCTTCGTTTCCGAGATATTTGCAGATTTATCTCAAGGGAAGGGGCCTGACGGACATATTTCGAGATATTTCTTCTTCTTGTTGTTCTTCTTCTGCACAGCTAAGCTGGAAGTGGCATTTGCGGCTCGCACTAGTGCAGGGTTATCTCAACGAAAGGGGCCACGGTGTTTCTGTATCTCTATTATGTTGGTGCGGCTTCGGAACTTTTAAATATCTTGATATATCTCGAGAACTACGCGTTTGATCAAAAAATATCATAGAACATAAAAAGTAGGAAACTTAATTCTCTACAAAAACGGTCTCTTAACATTTTGCCATAGCTCGCTTCGTTTCCGAGATATTTGCAGATATATTTCAAGGGAAGGGGCCTGACGGGCATATTTCGAGATATTTCTTCTTCTTGTTGTTCTTCTTCTGCACAGCTAAGCTGGAAGTGGCATTTGCGGCTCGCACTAGTGCACAGTTATCCCAAAGAAAGGGGCCACGGTGTTTCTGTATCTCTATTATGTTGGTGCGGCTTCGGAACTTTTAAATATCTCGATATATCTCGAAAACTACGCTTCTGATCAAAAAATATCATAGAACATAAATTGTAGGAAACATAATTCTTTACAAAAAAGGTCTCTTAACATTTTGCCATAGCTCGCTTCGTTTCCGAGATATTTGCAGATTTATCTCAAGGGAAGGGTCCTGATGGACATATTTCGAGATATTTCTTCTTCTTGTTGTTCTTCTTCTGCACAGCTAAGCTGGAAGTGGCATTTGCAGCTCGCAATAGTTCAGAGTTATCTCAAAGAAAGGGGCCACGGTGTTTCTGTATCTCTATTATGTTGGTGCGGCTTCGGAACTTTTAAATATCTTGATATATCTCGAGAACTACGCATCTGATCAAAAAATATCATAGAACATGAAAAGTAGGAAACTTAATTCTCTACAAAAAAGGTCTCTTAACATTTTGCCATAGCTCGCTTCGTTTCCGAGATATTTGCAGATATATTTCAAGGGAAGGGGCCTGACGGGCATATTTCGAGATATTTCTTCTTCTTGTTGTTCTTCTTCTGCACAGCTAAGCTGGAAGTGGCATTTGCGGTTCGCACTAGTGCACAGTTATCCCAAAGAAAGGGGCCACGGTGTTTCTGTATCTCTATTATGTTGGTGCGGCTTCGGAACTTTTAAATATCTCGATATATCTCGAAAACTACGCTTCTGATCAAAAAATATCATAGAACATAAATTGTAGGAAACATAATTCTTTACAAAAAAGGTCTCTTAACATTTTGCCATAGCTCGCTTCGTTTCCGAGATATTTGCAGATTTATCTCAAGGGAAGGGTCCTGATGGACATATTTCGAGATATTTCTTCTTCTTGTTGTTCTTCTTCTGCACAGCTAAACTGGAAGTGGCATTTCCAGCTCGCAATCGTGCAGAGTTATCTCAAAGAAAGGGGCCACGGTGTTTCTGTATCTCTATTATGTTGGTGCGGCTTCGGAACTTTTAAATATCTTGATATATCTCGAGAACTACGCATCTGATCAAAAAATATCATACTACATAAAAAGTAGGAAACTTAATTCTCTACAAGAAAGGTCTCTAAACATTTTGCCATAGCTCGCTTCGTTTCCGAGATATTTGCAGATTTATCTCAAGGGAAGGGGCGTGACGGACATATTTCGAGATATTTCTTCTTCTTGTTGTTCTTCTTCTGCACAGCTAAGCTGGAAGTGGCATTTGCGGCTCGCACTAGTGCACAGTTATCTCAAAGAAAGGGGCCACGGTGTTTCTGTATCTCTATTATGTTGGTGCGTCTTCGGAACTTTTAAATATCTCGATATATCTCGAAAACTACGCTTCTGATCAAAAAATATCATAGAACATAAATTGTAGGAAACATAATTCTCTACAAATAAGGTCTCTTAACATTTTGCCATAGCTCGCTTCGTTTCCGAGATATTTGCAGATATATTTCAAGGGAATGGGCCTGACGGGCATATTTCGAGATATTTCTTCTTCTTGTTGTTCTTCTTCTGCACAGCTAAGCTGGAAGTGGCATTTGCGGCTCGCACTAGTGCACAGTTATCTCAAAGAAAAGGGCCACGGTGTTTCTGTATCTCTATTATGTTGGTGCATCTTCGGAACTTTTAAATATCTCAATATATCTCGAAAACTACGCTTCTGATCAAAAAATATCATAGAACATAACTTGTAGGAAACATAATTCTCTACAAAAAACGTCTCTTAACATTTTGCCATAGCTCGCTTCGTTTCCGAGATATTTGCAGATTCAGCTCAAAGGAACTGGCCTGACGGACATATTTCGAGATATTTCTTCTTCTTGTTGTTCTTCTTCTGCACAGCTAAGCTGGAAGTGGCATTTGCAGCTCGCAATAGTGCAGAGTTATCTCAAAGAAAGGGGCCACGGTGTTTCTGTATCTCTATTATGTTGGTGCGGCTTCGGAACTTTTAAATATCTTGATATATCTCGAGAACTACGCGTCTGATCAAAAAATGTCATAGAACATAAAAAGTAGGAAACTTAATTCTCTACAAAAACGGTCTCTTAACATTTTGCCATAGCTCACTTCGTTTCCGAGATATTTGCAGATATATCTCAAGGGAAGGGGCCTGACGGACATATTTCGAGATATTTCTTCTTCTTGTTGTTCTTCTTCTGCACAGCTAAGCTGGAAGTGGCATTTGCGGCTCGCACTAGCGCACAGTTATCTCAAAGAAAGGGGCCACGGTGTTTCTGTATCTCTATTATGTTGGTGCGTCTTCGGAACTTTTAAATATCTCGATATATCTCGAAAACACCGCTTCTGATCAAAAAATATCATAGAAGGTAAATTGTAGGAAACATTATTCTCTACAAAAAAGGTCTCTTAACATTTTGCCATAGCTTGCTTCGTTTCCGAGATATTTGCAGATTCATCTCAAGGGAAGGGGTCTGACGGACATATTTCGAGATATTTCTTCTTCTTGTTGTTCTTCTTCTGCACAGCTAAGCTCGAAATGGCATTTGCAGCTCGCAATAGTGCAGAGTTATCTCAAAGAAAGAGGCCACGGTGTTTCTGTACCTCTATTATGTTGGTGCAGCTTCGGAACTTTTAAATATCTTGATATATCTCGAGAACTACGCATCTGATCAAAAAATATCATCGAACATAAAAAGTAGGAAACTTAATTCTCTACAAAAAAGGTCTCTTAACATTTTGCCATAGCTCGCTTCGTTTCCGAGATATTTGCATATTTATCTCAAGGGAAGGGGCCTGACGGACATATTTCGAGATATTTCTTCTTCTTGTTGTTCTTCTTCTGCACAGCTAAGCTGGAAGTGGCATTTGCAGCTCGCAATAGTTCAGAGTTATCTCAAAGAAAGGGGCCACGGTGTTTCTGTATCTCTATTATGTTGGTGCGGCTTCGGAACTTTTAAATATCTTGATATATCTCGAGAACTACGCATCTGATCAAAAAATATCATAGAACATGAAAAGTAGGAAACTTAATTCTCTACAAAAAAGGTCTCTTAACATTTTGCCATAGCTCTCTTCGTTTCCGAGATATTTGCAGATTTATCTCAAGGGAAGGGGCCTGACGGACATATTTCGAGATATTTCTTCTTCTTGTTGTTCTTCTTCTGCACAGCTAAGCTGGAAGTGGCATTTGCGGCTCGCACTAGTGCAGGGTTATCTCAACGAAAGGGGCCACGGTGTTTCTGTATCTCTATTATGTTGGTGCGGCTTCGGAACTTTTAAATATCTTGATATATCTCGAGAACTACGCGTCTGATCAAAAAATATCATAGAACATAAAAAGTAGGAAACTTAATTCTCTACAAAAACGGACTCTTAACATTTTGCCATAGCTCGCTTCGTTTCCGAGATATTTGCAGATATATTTCAAGGGAAGGGGCCTGACGGGCATATTTCGAGATATTTCTTCTTCTTGTTGTTCTTCTTCTGCACAGCTAAGCTGGAAGTGGCATTTGCGGCTCGCACTAGTGCACAGTTATCTCAAAGAAAGGGGCCACGGTGTTTCTGTATCTCTATTATGTTGGTGCGTCTTCGGAACTTTTAAATATCTCGATATATCTCGAAAACTACGCTTCTGATCAAAAAATATCATAGAACATAAATTGTAGGAAACGTAATTCTCTACAAATAAGGTATCTTAACATTTTGCCATAGCTCTCTTCGTTTCCGAGATATTTGCAGATTTATCTCAAGGGAAGGGGCCTGACGGACATATTTCGAGATATTTCTTCTTCTTGTTGTTCTTCTTCTGCACAGCTAAGCTGGAAGTGGCATTTGCGGCTCGCACTAGTGCAGGGTTATCTCAACGAAAGGGGCCACGGTGTTTCTGTATCTCTATTATGTTGGTGCGGCTTCGGAACTTTTAAATATCTTGATATATCTCGAGAACTACGCGTCTGATCAAAAAATATCATAGAACATAAAAAGTAGGATACTTAATTCTCTACAAAAACGGTCTCTTAACATTTTGCCATAGCTCGCTTCGTTTCCGAGATATTTGCAGATATATTTCAAGGGAATGGGCCTGACGGGCATATTTCGAGATATTTCTTCTTCTTGTTGTTCTTCTTCTGCACAGCTAAGCTGGAAGTGGCATTTGCGGCTCGCACTAGTGCACAGTTATCTCAAAGAAAGGGGCCACGGTTTTTCTGTATCTCTATTATGTTGGTGCGTCTTCGGAACTTTTAAATATCTCGATATATCTCGAAAACTACGCTTCTGATCAAAAAATATCATAGAACATAAATTGTAGGAAACATAATTCTCTACAAAAAACGTCTCTTAACATTTTGCCATAGCTCGCTTCGTTTCCGAGATATTTGCAGATTCAGCTCAAAGGAACTGGCCTGACGGACATATTTCGAGATATTTCTTCTTCTTGTTGTTCTTCTTCTGCACAGCTAAGCTGGAAGTGGCATTTGCAGCTCGCAATAGTGCAGAGTTATCTCAAAGAAAGAGGCCACGGTGTTTCTGTATCTCTATTATGTTGGTGCGGCTTCGGAACTTTTAAATATCTTGATATATCTCGAGAACTACGCGTCTGATCAAAAAATGTCATAGAACATAAAAAGTAGGAAACTTAATTCTCTACAAAAACGGTCTCTTAACATTTTGCCATAGCTCACTTCGTTTCCGAGATATTTGCAGATATATCTCAAGGGAAGGGGCCTGACGGACATATTTCGAGATATTTCTTCTTCTTGTTGTTCTTCTTCTGCACAGCTAAGCTGGAAGTGGCATTTGCGGCTCGCACTAGCGCACAGTTATCTCAAAGATAGGGGCCACGGTGTTTCTGTATCTCTATTATGTTGGTGCGTCTTCGGAACTTTTAAATATCTCGATATATCTCGAAAACACCGCTTCTGATCAAAAAATATCATAGAACGTAAATTGTAGGAAACATTATTCTCTACAAAAAAGGTCTCTTAACATTTTGCCATAGCTCGCTTCGTTTCCGAGATATTTGCAGATTCATCTCAAGGGAAGGGGTCTGACGGACATATTTCGAGATATTTCTTCTTCTTGTTGTTCTTCTTCTGCACAGCTAAGCTCGAAGTGGCATTTGCAGCTCGCAATAGTGCAGAGTTATCTCAAAGAAAGAGGCCACGGTGTTTCTGTACCTCTATTATGTTGGTGCAGCTTCGGAACTTTTAAATATCTTGATATATCTCGAGAACTACGCATCTGATCAAAAAATATCATCGAACATAAAAAGTAGGAAACTTAATTCTCTACAAAAAAGGTCTCTTAACATTTTGCCATAGCTCGCTTCGTTTCCGAGATATTTGCAGATTTATCTCAAGGGAAGTGGCCTGACGGACATATTTCGAGATATTTCTTCTTCTTGTTGTTCTTCTTCTGCACAGCTAAGCTGGAAGTGGCATTTGCAGCTCGCAATAGTGCAGAGATATCTCAAAGAAAGGGGCCACGGTGTTTCTGTATCTCTATTATGTTGGTGCGGCTTCGGAACTTTTAAATATCTTGATATATCTCGAGAACTACGCGTCTGATCAAAAAATATCATAGAACATAAAAAGTAAGAAACATAATTCTCTACAAAAAAGGTCTCTTAACATTTTGCCATAGCTCGCTTCGTTTCCGAGATATTTGCAGATTTATCTCAAGGGAAGGGGCCTGACGGACATATTTCGAGATATTTCTTCTTCTTGTTGTTCTTCTTCTGCACAGCTGAGCTGGAAGTGGCATTTGCGGCTTGCACTAGTGCAGAGTTATCTCAACGAAAGGGGCCACGGTGTTTCTGTATCTCTATTATGTTGGTGCGGCTTCGGAACTTTTAAATATCTTGATATATCTCGAGAACTACGCGTCTGATCAAAAAATATCATAGAACATAAAAAGTAGGAAACTTAATTCTCTACAAAAACGGTCTCTTAACATTTTGCCATAGCTCGCTTCGTTTCCGAGATATTTGCAGATATATTTCAAGGGAAGGGGCCTGACGGGCATATTTCGAGATATTTCTTCTTCTTGTTGTTCTTCTTCTGCACAGCTAAGCTGGAAGTGGCATTTGCAGCTCGCAATAGTGCAGAGTTATCTCAAAGAAAGGGGCCACGGTGTTTCTGTATCTCTATTATGTTGGTGCGGCTTCGGAACTTTTAAATATCTCGATATATCTCGAAAACTACGCTTCTGATCAAAAAATATCATAGAACATAAATTGTAGGAAACATAATTCTCTACAAAAAAGGTCTCTTAACATTTTGCCATAGCTCTCTTCGTTTCCGAGATATTTGCAGATTTATCTCAAGGGAAGGGGCCTGACGGACATATTTCGAGATATTTCTTCTTCTTGTTGTTCTTCTTCTGCACAGCTAAGCTGGAAGTGGCATTTGCAGCTCGCAATAGTGCAGAGTTATCTCAAAGAAAGGGGCCACGGTGTTTCTGTATCTCTATTATGTTGGTGCGGCTTCGGAACTTTTAAATATCTTGATATATCTCGAGAACTACGCCTCTGATCGAAAAATATCATAGAACATAAAAAGTAGGATACTTAATTCTCTACAAAAACGGTCTCTTAACATTTTGCCATAGCTCGCTTCGTTTCCGAGATATTTGCAGATATATTTCAAGGGAATGGGCCTGACGGGCATATTTCGAGATATTTCTTCTTCTTGTTGTTCTTCTTCTGCACAGCTAAGCTGGAAGTGGCATTTGCGGCTCGCACTAGTGCACAGTTATCTCAAAGAAAGGGGCCACGGTGTTTCTGTATCTCTATTATGTTGGTGCGTCTTCGGAACTTTTAAATATCTCGATATATCTCGAAAACTACGCTTCTGATCAAAAAATATCATAGAACATAAATTGTAGGAAACATAATTCTCTACAAAAAACGTCTCTTAACATTTTGCCATAGCTCGCTTCGTTTCCGAGATATTTGCAGATTCAGCTCAAAGGAACTGGCCTGACGGACATATTTCGAGATATTTCTTCTTCTTGTTGTTCTTCTTCTGCACAGCTAAGCTGGAAGTGGCATTTGCAGCTCGCAATAGTGCAGAGTTATCTCAAAGAAAGGGGCCACGGTGTTTCTGTATCTCTATTATGTTGGTGCGGCTTCGGAACTTTTAAATATCTTGATATATCTCGAGAACTACGCGTCTGATCAAAAAATGTCATAGAACATAAAAAGTAGGAAACTTAATTCTCTACAAAAACGGTCTCTTAACATTTTGCCATAGCTCACTTCGTTTCCGAGATATTTGCAGATATATCTCAAGGGAAGGGGCCTGACGGACATATTTCGAGATATTTCTTCTTCTTGTTGTTCTTCTTCTGCACAGCTAAGCTGGAAGTGGCATTTGCGGCTCGCACTAGCGCACAGTTATCTCAAAGATAGGGGCCACGGTGTTTCTGTATCTCTATTATGTTGGTGCGTCTTCGGAACTTTTAAATATCTCGATATATCTCGAAAACACCGCTTCTGATCAAAAAATATCATAGAACGTAAATTGTAGGAAACATTATTCTCTACAAAAAAGGTCTCTTAACATTTTGCCATAGCTCGCTTCGTTTCCGAGATATTTGCAGATTCATCTCAAGGGAAGGGGTCTGACGGACATATTTCGAGATATTTCTTCTTCTTGTTGTTCTTCTTCTGCACAGCTAAGCTCGAAGTGGCATTTGCAGCTCGCAATAGTGCAGAGTTATCTCAAAGAAAGAGGCCACGGTGTTTCTGTACCTCTATTATGTTGGTGCAGCTTCGGAACTTTTAAATATCTTGATATATCTCGAGAACTACGCATCTGATCAAAAAATATCATCGAACATAAAAAGTAGGAAACTTAATTCTCTACAAAAAAGGTCTCTTAACATTTTGCCATAGCTCGCTTCGTTTCCGAGATATTTGCAGATTTATCTCAAGGGAAGTGGCCTGACGGACATATTTCGAGATATTTCTTCTTCTTGTTGTTCTTCTTCTGCACAGCTAAGCTGGAAGTGGCATTTGCAGCTCGCAATAGTGCAGAGATATCTCAAAGAAAGGGGCCACGGTGTTTCTGTATCTCTATTATGTTGGTGCGGCTTCGGAACTTTTAAATATCTTGATATATCTCGAGAACTACGCGTCTGATCAAAAAATATCATAGAACATAAAAAGTAAGAAACATAATTCTCTACAAAAAAGGTCTCTTAACATTTTGCCATAGCTCGCTTCGTTTCCGAGATATTTGCAGATTTATCTCAAGGGAAGGGGCCTGACGGACATATTTCGAGATATTTCTTCTTCTTGTTGTTCTCCTTCTGCACAGCTGAGCTGGAAGTGGCATTTGCGGCTTGCACTAGTGCAGAGTTATCTCAACGAAAGGGGCCACGGTGTTTCTGTATCTCTATTATGTTGGTGCGGCTTCGGAACTTTTAAATATCTTGATATATCTCGAGAACTACGCGTCTGATCAAAAAATATCATAGAACATAAAAAGTAGGAAACTTAATTCTCTACAAAAACGGTCTCTTAACATTTTGCCATAGCTCGCTTCGTTTCCGAGATATTTGCAGATATATTTCAAGGGAAGGGGCCTGACGGGCATATTTCGAGATATTTCTTCTTCTTGTTGTTCTTCTTCTGCACAGCTAAGCTGGAAGTGGCATTTGCAGCTCGCAATAGTGCAGAGTTATCTCAAAGAAAGGGGCCACGGTGTTTCTGTATCTCTATTATGTTGGTGCGGCTTCGGAACTTTTAAATATCTTGATATATCTCGAGAACTACGCATCTGATCAAAAAATATCATACTACATAAAAAGTAGGAAACTTAATTCTCTACAAGAAAGGTCTCTAAACATTTTGCCATAGCTCGCTTCGTTTCCGAGATATTTGCAGATTTATCTCAAGGGAAGGGGCGTGACGGACATATTTCGAGATACTTCTTCTTCTTGTCGTTCTTCTTCTGCACAGCTAAGCTGGAAGTGGCATTCGCGGCTCGCACTAGTGCAGAGTTATCTCAAAGAAAGGGGCCACGGTGTTTCTGTATCTCTATCATGTTGGTGCGGCTTCGGAACTTTTAAATATCTCGATATATCTCGAAAACTACGCTTCTGATCAAAAAATATCATAGAACATAAATTGTAGGAAACATAATTCTCTACAAAAAACGTCTCTTAACATTTTGCCATAGCTCGCTTCGTTTCCGAGATATTTGCAGATTCAGCTCAAAGGAACTGGCCTGACGGACATATTTCGAGATATTTCTTCTTCTTGTTGTTCTTCTTCTGCACAGCTAAGCTGGAAGTGGCATTTACAGCTCGCAACAGTGCAGAGTTATCTCAAAGAAAGGGGCCACGGTGTTTCTGTATCTCTATTATGTTGGTGCGGCTTCGGAACTTTTAAATATCTTGATATATCTCGAGAACTACGCATCTGATCAAAAAATATCGTAGAACATGAAAAGTAGGAAACTTAATTCTCTACAAAACAGGTCTCTTAACATTTTGCCATAGCTCTCTTTGTTTCCGAGATATTTGCAGATTTATCTCAAGGGAAGGGGCCTGGCGGACATATTTCGAGATATTTCTTCTTCTTGTTGTTCTTCTTCTGCACAGCTAAGCTGGAAGTGGCATTTGCAGCTCGCAATAGTTCAGAGTTATCTCAAAGAAAGGGGCCACGGTGTTTCTGTATCTCTATTATGTTGGTGCGGCTTCGGAACTTTTAAATATCTTGATATATCTCGAGAACTACGCTTCTGATCAAAAAATATCATAGAACGTAAATTGTAGGAAACATTATTCTCTACAAAAAAGGTCTCTTAACATTTTGCCATAGCTCGCTTCGTTTCCGAGATATTTGCAGATTCATCTCAAGGGAAGGGGTCTGACGGACATATTTCGAGATGTTTCTTCTTCTTGTTGTTCTTCTTCTGCACAGCTAAGCTGGAAGTGGCATTTGCAGCTCGCAATAGTGCAGAGTTATCTCAAAGAAAGGGGCCACGGTGTTTCTGTATCTCTATTATGTTGGTGCGGCTTCGGAACTTTTAAATATCTCGATATATCTCGAAAACTACGCTTCTGATCAAAAAATATCATAGAACATAAATTGTAGGAAACATAATTCTCTACAAAAAAGGTCTCTTAACATTTTGCCATAGCTCTCTTCGTTTCCGAGATATTTGCAGATTTATCTCAAGGGAAGGGGCCTGACGGACATATTTCGAGATATTTCTTCTTCTTGTTGTTCTTCTTCTGCACAGCTAAGCTGGAAGTGGCATTTGCGGCTCGCACTAGTGCAGGGTTATCTCAACGAAAGGGGCCACGGTGTTTCTGTATCTCTATTATGTTGGTGCGGCTTCGGAACTTTCAAATATCTTGATATATCTCGAGAACTACGCTTCTGATCAAAAAATATCATAGAACGTAAATTGTAGGAAACATTATTCTCTACAAAAACGGTCTCTTAACATTTTGCCATAGCTCTCTTCGTTTCCGAGATATTTGCAGATATATTTCAAGGGAAGGGGCCTGACGGGCATATTTCGAGATATTTCTTCTTCTTGTTGTTCTTCTTCTGCACAGCTAAGCTGGAAGTGGCATTTGCGGCTCGCACTAGTGCACAGTTATCTCAAAGAAAGGGGCCACGGTGTTTCTGTATCTCTATTATGTTGGTGCGTCTTCGGAACTTTTAAATATCTCGATATATCTCGAAAACTACGCTTCTGATCAAAAAATATCATAGAACATAAATTGTAGGAAACATAATTCTCTACAAATAAGGTCTCTTAACATTTTGCCATAGCTCTCTTCGTTTCCGAGATATTTGCAGATTTATCTCAAGGGAAGGGGCCTGACGGACATATTTCGAGATATTTCTTCTTCTTGTTGTTCTTCTTCTGCACAGCTAAGCTGGAAGTGGCATTTTCGGCTCGCACTAGTGCAGGGTTATCTCAACGAAAGGGGCCACGGTGTTTCTGTATCTCTATTATGTTGGTGCGGCTTCGGAACTTTTAAATATCTTGATATATCTCGAGAACTACGCTTCTGATCAAAAAATATCATAGAACGTAAATTGTAGGAAACATTATTCTCTACAAAAAAGGTCTCTTAACATTTTGCCATAGCTCGCTTCGTTTCCGAGATATTTGCAGATTCATCTCAAGGGAAGGGGTCTGACGGACATATTTCGAGATGTTTCTTCTTCTTGTTGTTCTTCTTCTGCACAGCTAAGCTCGAAGTGGCATTTGCAGCTCGCAATAGTGCAGAGTTATCTCAAAGAAAGAGGCCACGGTGTTTCTGTACCTCTATTATGTTGGTGCAGCTTCGGAACTTTTAAATATCTTGATATATCTCGAGAACTACGCATCTGATCAAAAAATATCATCGAACATAAAAAGTAGGAAACTTAATTCTCTACAAAAAAGGTCTCTTAACATTTTGCCATAGCTCGCTTCGTTTCCGAGATATTTGCAGATTTATCTCAAGGGAAGTGGCCTGACGGACATATTTCGAGATATTTCTTCTTCTTGTTGTTCTTCTTCTGCACAGCTAAGCTGGAAGTGGCATTTGCAGCTCGCAATAGTGCAGTGTTATCTCAAAGAAAGGGGCCATGGTGTTTCTGTATCTCTATTATGTTGGTGCGGCTTCGGAACTTTTAAATATCTTGATATATCTCGAGAACTACGCCTCTGATCGAAAAATATCATAGAACATAAAAAGTAGGAAACTTAATTCTCTACAAAAAAGGTCTCTTAACATTTTGCCATAGCTCGCTTCGTTTCCGAGATATTTGCAGATTTATCTCAAGGGAAGGGGCCTGACGGGCATATTTCGAGATATTTCTTCTTCTTGTTGTTCTTCTTCTGCACAGCTAAGCTGGAAGTGGCATTTGCGGCTCGCACTAGTGCACAGTTATCTCAAAGAAAGGGGCCACGGTGTTTCTGTATCTCTATTATGTTGGTGCGTCTTCGGAACTTTTAAATATCTCGATATATCTCGAAAACTACGCTTCTGATCAAAAAATATCATAGAACATAAATTGTAGGAAACATAATTCTCTACAAATAAGGTCTCTTAACATTTTGCCATAGCTCTCTTCGTTTCCGAGATATTTGCAGATTTATCTCAAGGGAAGGGGCCTGACGGACATATTTCGAGATATTTCTTCTTCTTGTTGTTCTTCTTCTGCACAGCTAAGCTGGAAGTGGCATTTGCGGCTCGCACTAGTGCAGGGTTATCTCAACGAAAGGGGCCACGGTGTTTCTGTATCTCTATTATGTTGGTGCGGCTTCGGAACTTTTAAATATCTTGATATATCTCGAGAACTACGCATCTGATCAAAAAATATCATAGAACATAAAAAGTAGGAAACTTAATTCTCTACAAAAACGGTCTCTTAACATTTTGCCATAGCTCGCTTCGTTTCCGAGATATTTGCAGATATATTTCAAGGGAAGGGGCCTGACGGGCATATTTCGAGATATTTCTTCTTCTTGTTGTTCTTCTTCTGCACAGCTAAGCTGGAAGTGGCATTTGCGGCTCGCACTAGTGCACAGTTATCTCAAAGAAAGGGGCCACGGTGTTTCTGTATCTCTATTATGTTGGTGCGTCTTCGGAACTTTTAAATATCTCGATATATCTCGAGAACTACGCATCTGATCAAAAAATATCATCGAACATAAAAAGTAGGAAACTTAATTCTCTACAAAAAAGGTCTCTTAACATTTTGCCATAGCTCGCTTCGTTTCCGAGATATTTGCAGATTTATCTCAAGGGAAGTGGCCTGACGGACATATTTCGAGATATTTCTTCTTCTTGTTGTTCTTCTTCTGCACAGCTAAGCTGGAAGTGGCATTTGCAGCTCGCAATAGTGCAGTGTTATCTCAAAGAAAGGGGCCATGGTGTTTCTGTATCTCTATTATGTTGGTGCGGCTTCGGAACTTTTAAATATCTTGATATATCTCGAGAACTACGCCTCTGATCGAAAAATATCATAGAACATAAAAAGTAGGAAACTTAATTCTCTACAAAAAAGGTCTCTTAACATTTTGCCATAGCTCGCTTCGTTTCCGAGATATTTGCAGATTTATCTCAAGGGAAGTGGCCTGACGGACATATTTCGAGATATTTCTTCTTCTTGTTGTTCTTCTTCTGCACAGCTAAGCTGGAAGTGGCATTTGCAGCTCGCAATAGTGCAGTGTTATCTCAAAGAAAGGGGCCATGGTGTTTCTGTATCTCTATTATGTTGGTGCGGCTTCGGAACTTTTAAATATCTTGATATATCTCGAGAACTACGCCTCTGATCGAAAAATATCATAGAACATAAAAAGTAGGAAACTTAATTCTCTACAAAAAAGGTCTCTTAACATTTTGCCATAGCTCGCTTCGTTTCCGAGATATTTGCAGATTTATCTCAAGGGAAGGGGCCTGACGGACATATTTCGAGATATTTCTTCTTTTTGTTGTTCTTCTTCTGCACAGCTAAGCTGGAAGTGGCATTTGCAGCGCGCAATAGTGCAGAGTTATCTCAAAGAAAGGGGCCACGGTGTTTCTGTATCTCTATTATGTTGGTGCGGCTTCGGAACTTTTAAATATCTTGATATATCTCGAGAACTACGCATCTGATCAAAAAATATCATAGAACATGAAAAGTAGGAAACTTAATTCTCTACAAAAAAGGTCTCTTAACATTTTGCCATAGCTCTCTTCGTTTCCGAGATATTTGCAGATTTATCTCAAGGGAAGGGGCCTGACGGACATATTTCGAGATATTTCTTCTTCTTGTTGTTCTTCTTCTGCACAGCTAAGCTGGAAGTGGCATTTGCGGCTCGCACTAGTGCAGGGTTATCTCAACGAAAGGGGCCACGGTGTTTCTGTATCTCTATTATGTTGGTGCGGCTTCGGAACTTTTAAATATCTTGATATATCTCGAGAACTACGCATCTGATCAAAAAATATCATAGAACATAAAAAGTAGGAAACTTAATTCTCTACAAAAACGGTCTCTTAACATTTTGCCATAGCTCGCTTCGTTTCCGAGATATTTGCAGATATATTTCAAGGGAAGGGGCCTGACGGGCATATTTCGAGATATTTCTTCTTCTTGTTGTTCTTCTTCTGCACAGCTAAGCTGGAAGTGGCATTTGCGGCTCGCACTAGTGCACAGTTATCCCAAAGAAAGGGGCCACGGTGTTTCTGTATCTCTATTATGTTGGTGCGGCTTCGGAACTTTTAAATATCTCGATATATCTCGAAAACTACGCTTCTGATCAAAAAATATCATAGAACATAAATTGTAGGAAACATAATTCTTTACAAAAAAGGTCTCTTAACATTTTGCCATAGCTCGCTTCGTTTCCGAGATATTTGCAGATTTATCTCAAGGGAAGGGTCCTGATGGACATATTTCGAGATATTTCTTCTTCTTGTTGTTCTTCTTCTGCACAGCTAAACTGGAAGTGGCATTTCCAGCTCGCAATCGTGCAGAGTTATCTCAAAGAAAGGGGCCATGGTGTTTCTGTATCTCTATTATGTTGGTGCGGCTTCGGAACTTTTAAATATCTTGATATATCTCGAGAACTACGCCTCTGATCGAAAAATATCATAGAACATAAAAAGTAGGAAACTTAATTCTCTACAAAAAAGGTCTCTTAACATTTTGCCATAGCTCGCTTCGTTTCCGAGATATTTACAGATTTATCTCAAGGGAAGGGGCCTGACGGACATATTTCGAGATATTTCTTCTTTTTGTTGTTCTTCTTCTGCACAGCTAAGCTGGAAGTGGCATTTGCAGCGCGCAATAGTGCAGAGTTATCTCAAAGAAAGGGGCCACGGTGTTTCTGTATCTCTATGTTGGTGCGGCTTCGGAACTTTTAAATATCTTGATATATCTCGAGAACTACGCATCTGATCAAAAAATATCATACTACATAAAAAGTAGGAAACTTAATTCTCTACAAGAAAGGTCTCTATACATTTTGCCATAGCTCGCTTCGTTTCCGAGATATTTGCAGATTTATCTCAAGGGAAGGGAGGTGACGGACATATTTCGAGATATTTCTTCTTCTTGTTGTTCTTCTGCACAGCTAAGCTGGAAGTGGCATTTGCGGCTCGCACTAGTGCAGAGTTATCTCAAAGAAAGGGGCCACATTGTTTCTGTATCTCTATCATGTTGGTGCGGCTTCGGAACTTTTAAATATCTCGATATATCTCGAAAACTACGCTTCTGATCAAAAAATATCATAGAACATAAATTGTAGGAAACATAATTCTCTACAAAAAACGTCTCTTAACATTTTGCCATAGCTCGCTTCGTTTCCGAGATATTTGCAGATTCAGCTCAAAGGAACTGGCCTGACGGACATATTTCGAGATATTTCTTCTTCTTGTTGTTCTTCTTCTGCACAGCTAAGCTGGAAGTGGCATTTACAGCTCGCAACAGTGCAGAGTTATCTCAAAGAAAGGGGCCACGGTGTTTCTGTATCTCTATTATGTTGGTGCGGCTTCGGAACTTTTAAATATCTTGATATATCTCGAGAACTACGCATCTGATCAAAAAATATCACAGAACATGAAAAGTAGGAAACTTAATTCTCTACAAAACAGGTCTCTTAACATTTTGCCATAGCTCTCTTCGTTTCGGAGATAATTGCAGATTTATCTCGAGGGAAGGGGCCTGGCGGACAGATTTCGAGATATTTCTTCTTCTTGTTGTTCTTCTTCTGCACAGCTAAGCTGGAAGTGGCATTTGCAGCTCGCAATAGTTCAGAGTTATCTCAAAGAAAGGGGCCACGGTGTTTCTGTATCTCTATTATGTTGTTGCGGCTTCGGAACTTTTAAATATCTTGATATATCTCGAGAACTACGCATCTGATCAAAAAATATCATAGAACATGAAAAGTAGGAAACTTAATTCTCTACAAAAAAGGTCTCTTAACATTTTGCCATAGCTCTCTTCGTTTCCGAGATATTTGCAGATTTATCTCAAGGGAAGGGGCCTGACGGACATATTTCGAGATATTTCTTCTTCTTGTTGTTCTTCTTCTGCACAGCTAAGCTGGAAGTGGCATTTGCGGCTCGCACTAGTGCAGGGTTATCTCAACGAAAGGGGCCACGGTGTTTCTGTATCTCTATTATGTTGGTGCGGCTTCGGAACTTTTAAATATCTTGATATATCTCGAGAACTACGCGTCTGATCAAAAAATATCATAGAACATAAAAAGTAGGAAACTTAATTCTCTACAAAAACGGTCTCTTAACATTTTGCCATAGCTCGCTTCGTTTCCGAGATCTTTGCAGATATATTTCAAGGGAATGGGCCTGACGGGCATATTTCGAGATATTTCTTCTTCTTGTTGTTCTTCTTCTGCACAGCTAAGCTGGAAGTGGCATTTGCGGCTCGCACTAGTGCACAGTTATCTCAAAGAAAGGGGCCACGGTGTTTCTGTATCTCTATTATGTTGGTGCGTCTTCGGAACTTTTAAATATCTCGATATATCTCGAAAACTACGCTTCTGATCAAAAAATATCATAGAACATAAATTGTAGGAAACATAATTCTCTACAAAAAACGTATCTTAACATTTTGCCATAGCTCGCGTCGTTTCCGAGATATTTGCAGATTCAGCTCAAAGGAACTGGCCTGACGGACATATTTCGAGATATTTCTTCTTCTTGTTGTTCTTCTTCTGCACAGCTAAGCTGGAAGTGGCATTTGCAGCTCGCAATAGTGCAGAGTTATCTCAAAGAAAAGGGCCACGGTGTTTCTGTATCTCTATTATGTTGGTGCGGCTTCGGAACTTTTAAATATCTTGATATATCTCGAGAACTACGCGTCTGATCAAAAAATGTCATAGAACATAAAAAGTAGGAAACTTAATTCTCTACAAAAACGGTCTCTTAACATTTTGCCATAGCTCACTTCGTTTCCGAGATATTTGCAGATATATCTCAAGGGAAGGGGCCTGACGGACATATTTCGAGATATTTCTTCTTCTTGTTGTTCTTCTTCTGCACAGCTAAGCTGGAAGTGGCATTTGCGGCTCGCACTAGCGCACAGTTATCTCAAAGAAAGGGGCCACGGTGTTTCTGTATCTCTATTATGTTGGTGCGTCTTCGGAACTTTTAAATATCTCGATATATCTCGAAAACACCGCTTCTGATCAAAAAATATCATAGAACGTAAATTGTAGGAAACATTATTCTCTACAAAAAAGGTCTCTTAACATTTTGCCATAGCTCGCTTCGTTTCCGAGATATTTGCAGATTCATCTCAAGGGAAGGGGTCTGACGGACATATTTCGAGATATTTCTTCTTCTTGTTGTTCTTCTTCTGCACAGCTAAGCTCGAAGTGGCATTTGCAGCTCGCAATAGTGCAGAGTTATCTCAAAGAAAGAGGCCACGGTGTTTCTGTACCTCTATTATGTTGGTGCAGCTTCGGAACTTTTAAATATCTTGATATATCTCGAGAACTACGCATCTGATCAAAAAATATCATCGAACATAAAAAGTAGGAAACTTAATTCTCTACAAAAAAGGTCTCTTAACATTTTGCCATAGCTCGCTTCGTTTCCGAGATATTTGCAGATTTATCTCAAGGGAAGTGGCCTGACGGACATATTTCGAGATATTTCTTCTTCTTGTTGTTCTTCTTCTGCACAGCTAAGCTGGAAGTGGCATTTGCAGCTCGCAATAGTGCAGAGATATCTCAAAGAAAGGGGCCACGGTGTTTCTGTATCTCTATTATGTTGGTGCGGCTTCGGAACTTTTAAATATCTTGATATATCTCGAGAACTACGCGTCTGATCAAAAAATATCATAGAACATAAAAAGTAAGAAACATAATTCTCTACAAAAAAGGTCTCTTAACATTTTGCCATAGCTCGCTTCGTTTCCGAGATATTTGCAGATTTATCTCAAGGGAAGGGGCCTGACGGACATATTTCGAGATATTTCTTCTTCTTGTTGTTCTTCTTCTGCACAGCTGAGCTGGAAGTGGCATTTGCGGCTTGCACTAGTGCAGAGTTATCTCAAAGAAAGGGGCCACGGTGTTTCTGTATCTCTATTATGTTGGTGCGGCTTCGGAACTTTTAAATATCTCGATATATCTCGAAAACTACGCTTCTGATCAAAAAATATCATAGAACATAAATTGTAGGAAACATAATTCTCTACAAAAAACGTCTGTTAACATTTTGCCATAGCTCGCTTCGTTTCCGAGATATTTGCAGATTCAGCTCAAAGGAACTGGCCTGACGGACATATTTCGAGATATTTCTTCTTCTTGTTGTTCTTCCTCTGCACAGCTAAGCTGGAAGTGGCATTTGCAGCTCGCACTAGTGCAGAGTTATCTCAAAGAAAGGGGCCACGGTGTTTCTGTATCTCTATTATGTTGGTGCGGCTTCGGAACTTTTAAATATCTTGATATATCTCGAGAACTACGCATCTGCTCAAAAAATATCATAGAACATAAAAAGTAGGAAACTTAATTCTCTACAAAAAAGGTCTCTTAACATTTTGCCATAGCTCGCTTCGTTTCCGAGATATTTGCATATTTATCTCAAGGGAAGGGGCCTGACGGACATATTTCGAGATATTTCTTCTTCTTGTTGTTCTTCTTCTGCACAGCTAAGCTGGAAGTGGCATTTGCGGCTCGCACTAGTGCAGAGTTATCTCAAAGAAAGGGGCCACGGTGTTTCTGTATCTCTATTATGTTGGTGCGGCTTCGGAACTTTTAAATATCTCGATATATCTCGAAAACTACGCTTCTGATCAAAAAATATCATAGAACATAAATTGTAGGAAACATAATTCTCTACAAAAAAGGTCACTTAACATTTTGCCATAGCTCGCTTCGTTTCCGAGATATTTGCAGATATATCTCAAGGGAAGGGGCCTGACGGACATATTTCGAGATATTTCTTCTTTTTGTTGTTCTTCTTCTGCACAGCTAAGCTGGAAGTGGCATTTGCAGCGCGCAATAGTGCAGAGTTATCTCAAAGAAAGGGGCCACGGTGTTTCTTTATCTCTATTATGTTGGTGCGGCTTCGGAACTTTTAAATATCTTGATATATCTCGAGAATTACGCATCTGATCAAAAAATATCATCGAACATAAAAAGTAGGAAACTTAATTCTCTACAAAAAAGGTCTCTTAACATTTTGCCATAGCTCGCTTCGTTTCCGAGATATTTGCAGATTTATCTCAAGGGAAGTGGCCTGACGGACATATTTCGAGATATTTCTTCTTCTTGTTGTTCTTCTTCTGCACAGCTAAGCCGGAAGTGGCATTTGCAGCTCGCAATAGTGCAGAGATATCTCAAAGAAAGGGGCCACGGTGTTTCTGTATCTCTATTATGTTGGTGCGGCTTCGGAACTTTTAAATATCTTGATATATCTCGAGAACTACGCGTCTGATCAAAAAATATCATAGAACATAAAAAGTAAGAAACATAATTCTCTACAAAAAAGGTCTCTTAACATTTTGCCATAGCTCGCTTCGTTTCCGAGATATTTGCAGATTTATCTCAAGGGAAGGGGCCTGACGGACATATTTCGAGATATTTCTTCTTCTTGTTGTTCTTCTTCTGCACAGCTGAGCTGGAAGTGGCATTTGCGGCTTGCACTAGTGCAGAGTTATCTCAACGAAAGGGGCCACGGTGTTTCTGTATCTCTATTATGTTGGTGCGGCTTCGGAACTTTTAAATATCTTGATATATCTCGAGAACTACGCGTCTGATCAAAAAATATCATAGAACATAAAAAGTAGGAAACTTAATTCTCTACAAAAACGGTCTCTTAACATTTTGCCATAGCTCGCTTCGTTTCCGAGATATTTGCAGATATATTTCAAGGGAAGGGGCCTGACGGGCATATTTCGAGATATTTCTTCTTCTTGTTGTTCTTCTTCTGCACAGCTAAGCTGGAAGTGGCATTTGCGGCTCGCACTAGTGCACAGTTATCTCAAAGAAAGGGGCCACGGTGTTTCTGGATCTTTATTATGTTGGTGCGGCTTCGGAACTTTTAAATATCTCGATATATCTCGAAAACTACGCTTCTGATAAAAAAATATCATAGAACATAAATTGTAGGAAACATAATTCTCTACAATAAACGTCTCTTAACATTTTGCCATAGCTCGCTTCGTTTCCGAGATATTTGCAGATTCAGCTCAAAGGAACTGGCCTGACGGACATATTTCGAGATATTTCTTCTTCTTGTTGTTCTTCCTCTGCACAGCTAAGCTGGAAGTGGCATTTGCAGCTCGCAATAGTGCAGAGTTATCTCAAAGAAAGGGGCCACGGTGTTTCTGTATCTCTATTATGTTGGTGCGGCTTCGGAACTTTTAAATATCTTGATATATCTCGAGAACTACGCATCTGATCAAAAAATATCATAGAACATAAAAAGTAGGAAACTTAATTCTCTACAAAAAAGGTCTCTTAACATTTTGCCATAGCTCGCTTCGTTTCCGAGATATTTGCATATTTATCTCAAGGGAAGGGGCCTGACGGACATATTTCGAGATATTTCTTCTTCTTGTTGTTCTTCTTCTGCACAGCTAAGCTGGAAGTGGCATTTGCGGCTCGCACTAGTGCAGAGATATCTCAAAGAAAGGGGCCACGGTGTTTCTGTATCTCTATTATGTTGGTGCGGCTTCGGAACTTTTAAATATCTCGATATATCTCGAAAACTACGCTTCTGATCAAAAAATATCATAGAACATAAATTGTAGGAAACATAATTCTCTACAAAAAAGGTCTCTTAACATTTTGCCATAGCTCGCTTCGTTTCCGAGATATTTGCAGATTTATCTCAAGGGAAGGGGCCTAACGGACATATTTCGAGATATTTTTGCTTCTTGTTGTTCTTCTTCTGCACAGCTAAACTGGAAGTGGCATTTCCAGCTCGCAATAGTGCAGAGTTATCTCAAAGAGAGGGGCCACGGTGTTTCTGTATCTCTATTATGTTGGTGCGGCTTCGGAAGTTTTAAATATCTTGATATATCTCGAGAACTACGCATCTGATCAAAAAATATCATAGAACGTAAAAAGTAGGAAACTTAATTCTCTACAAATAAGGTCTCTTAACATTTTGCCATAGCTCGCTTCGTTTCCGAGATATTTGCAGATTTATGTCAAGGGAAGGGGCCTGACGGACATATTTCGAGATATTTCTTCTTCTTGTTGTTCTTCTTCTGCACAGCTAAGCTGGAAGTGGCATTTGCAGCTCGCAATAGTGCAGAGATATCTCAAAGAAAGGGGCCACGGTGTTTCTGTATCTCTATTATGTTGGTGCGGTTTCGGAACTTTTAAATATCTTGATATATCTCGAGAACTACGCATCTGATCAAAAAATATCATAGAACGTAAAAAGTAGGAAACTTAATTCTCTACAAATAAGGTCTCTTAACATTTTGCCATAGCTCGCTTCGTTTCCGAGATATTTGCAGATTTATGTCAAGGGAAGGGACCTGACGGACATATTTCGAGATATTTCTTCTTCTTGTTGTTCTTCTTCTGCCCAGCTAAGCTGGAAGTGGCATTTGCAGCTCGCACTAGTGCAGAGTTATCTCAAAGAAAGGGGCCACGGTGTTTCTGTATCTCTATTATGTTGGTGCGGCTTCGGAACTTTTAAATATCTTGATATATCTCGAGAACTACGCATCTGATCAACTAATATCATAGAACATGAAAAGTAGGAAACTTAATTCTCTACAAAAAAGGTCGCTTAACATTTTGCCATAGCTCTCTTCGTTTCCGAGATATTTGCAGATTTATCTCAAGGGAAGGGGCCTGACGGACATATTTCGAGATATTTCTTCTTCTTGTTGTTCTCCTTCTGCACAGCTAAGCTGGAAGTGGCATTTGCAGCTCGCAATAGTGCAGAGTTATCTCAAAGAAAGGGGCCACGGTGTTTCTGTATCTCTATTATGTTGGTGCGGCTTCGGAACTTTTAAATATCTTGATATATCTCGAGAACTACGCGTCTCATCAAAAAATATCATAGAACATAAAAAGTAGGAAACTTAATTCTCTACAAATAAGGTCTCTTAACATTTTGCCATAGCTCGCTTCGTTTCCGAGATATTTGCAGATTTATGTCAAGGGAAGGGACCTGACGGACATATTTCGAGATATTTCTTCTTCTTGTTGTTCTTCTTCTGCCCAGCTAAGCTGGAAGTGGCATTTGCAGCTCGCACTAGTGCAGAGTTATCTCAAAGAAAGGGGCCACGGTGTTTCTGTATCTCTATTATGTTGGTGCGGCTTCGGAACTTTTAAATATCTTGATATATCTCGAGAACTACGCATCTGATCAACTAATATCATAGAACATCAAAGGTAGGAAACTTAATTCTCTACAAAAAAGGTCGCTTAACATTTTGCCATAGCTCTCTTCGTTTCCGAGATATTTGCAGATTTATCTCAAGGGAAGGGGCCTGACGGACATATTTCGAGATATTTCTTCTTCTTGTTGTTCTCCTTCTGCACAGCTAAGCTGGAAGTGGCATTTGCAGCTCGCAATAGTGCAGAGTTATCTCAAAGAAAGGGGCCACGGTGTTTCTGTATCTCTATTATGTTGGTGCGGCTTCGGAACTTTTAAATATCTTGATATATCTCGAGAACTACGCGTCTCATCAAAAAATATCATAGAACATAAAAAGTAGGAAACTTAATTCTCTACAAAAACGGTCTCTTAACATTTTGCCATAGCTCGCTTCGTTTCCGAGATATTTGCAGATTTATCTCAAGGGAAGGGGCCTGACGGACATATTTCGAGATATTTCTTCTTCTTGTTGTTCTTCTTCTGCACAGCTAAGCTGGAAGTGGCATTTGCGGCTCGCACTAGTGCACAGTTATCTCAAAGAAAGGGGCCACGGTGTTTCTGTATCTTTATTATGTTGGTGCGGCTTCGGAACTTTTAAATATCTCGATATATCTCGAAAACTACGCTTCTGATCAAAAAATATCATAGAACATAAAAAGTAGGAAACTTAATTCTCTACAAAAAAGATCTCTTAACATTTTGTCATAGCTCGCTTCGTTTCCGAGATATTTGCATATTTATCTCAAGGGAAGGGGCCTGACGGACATATTTCGAGATATTTCTTCTTCTTGTTGTTCTTCTTCTGCACAGCTAAGCTGGAAGTGGCATTTGCGGCTCGCACTAGTGCAGAGTTATCTCAAAGAAAGGGGCCACGGTGTTTCTGTATCTCTATTATGTTGGTGCGGCTTCGGAACTTTTAAATATCTTGATATATCTCGAGAACTACGCATCTGATCAAAAAATATCATAGAACATAAAAAGTAGGAAACTTAATTCTCTACAAAAAAGGTCTCTTAACATTTTGCCATAGCTCGCTTCGTTTCCGAGATATTTGCATATTTATCTCAAGGGAAGGGGCCTGACGGACATATTTCGAGATATTTCTTCTTCTTGTTCTTCTTCTTCTGCACAGCTAAGCTGGAAGTGGCATTTGCGGCTCGCACTAGTGCAGAGTTATCTCAAAGAAAGGGGCCACGGTGTTTCTGGATCTTTATTATGTTGGTGCGGCTTCGGAACTTTTAAATATCTCGATATATCTCGAAAACTACGCTTCTGATAAAAAAATATCATAGAACATAAATTGTAGGAAACATAATTCTCTACAATAAACGTCTCTTAACATTTTGCCATAGCTCGCTTCGTTTCCGAGATATTTGCAGATTCAGCTCAAAGGAACTGGCCTGACGGACATATTTCGAGATATTTCTTCTTCTTGTTGTTCTTCCTCTGCACAGCTAAGCTGGAAGTGGCATTTGCAGCTCGCAATAGTGCAGAGTTATCTCAAAGAAAGGGGCCACGGTGTTTCTGTATCTCTATTATGTTGGTGCGGCTTCGGAACTTTTAAATATCTTGATATATCTCGAGAACTACGCATCTGATCAAAAAATATCATAGAACATAAAAAGTAGGAAACTTAATTCTCTACAAAAAAGGTCTCTTAACATTTTGCCATAGCTCGCTTCGTTTCCGAGATATTTGCATATTTATCTCAAGGGAAGGGGCCTGACGGACATATTTCGAGATATTTCTTCTTCTTGTTGTTCTTCTTCTGCACAGCTAAGCTGGAAGTGGCATTTGCGGCTCGCACTAGTGCAGAGATATCTCAAAGAAAGGGGCCACGGTGTTTCTGTATCTCTATTATGTTGGTGCGGCTTCGGAACTTTTAAATATCTCGATATATCTCGAAAACTACGCTTCTGATCAAAAAATATCATAGAACATAAATTGTAGGAAACATAATTCTCTACAAAAAAGGTCTCTTAACATTTTGCCATAGCTCGCTTCGTTTCCGAGATATTTGCAGATTTATCTCAAGGGAAGGGGCCTAACGGACATATTTCGAGATATTTTTGCTTCTTGTTGTTCTTCTTCTGCACAGCTAAACTGGAAGTGGCATTTCCAGCTCGCAATAGTGCAGAGTTATCTCAAAGAGAGGGGCCACGGTGTTTCTGTATCTCTATTATGTTGGTGCGGCTTCGGAAGTTTTAAATATCTTGATATATCTCGAGAACTACGCATCTGATCAAAAAATATCATAGAACGTAAAAAGTAGGAAACTTAATTCTCTACAAATAAGGTCTCTTAACATTTTGCCATAGCTCGCTTCGTTTCCGAGATATTTGCAGATTTATGTCAAGGGAAGGGGCCTGACGGACATATTTCGAGATATTTCTTCTTCTTGTTGTTCTTCTTCTGCACAGCTAAGCTGGAAGTGGCATTTGCAGCTCGCAATAGTGCAGAGATATCTCAAAGAAAGGGGCCACGGTGTTTCTGTATCTCTATTATGTTGGTGCGGTTTCGGAACTTTTAAATATCTTGATATATCTCGAGAACTACGCATCTGATCAAAAAATATCATAGAACGTAAAAAGTAGGAAACTTAATTCTCTACAAATAAGGTCTCTTAACATTTTGCCATAGCTCGCTTCGTTTCCGAGATATTTGCAGATTTATGTCAAGGGAAGGGACCTGACGGACATATTTCGAGATATTTCTTCTTCTTGTTGTTCTTCTTCTGCCCAGCTAAGCTGGAAGTGGCATTTGCAGCTCGCACTAGTGCAGAGTTATCTCAAAGAAAGGGGCCACGGTGTTTCTGTATCTCTATTATGTTGGTGCGGCTTCGGAACTTTTAAATATCTTGATATATCTCGAGAACTACGCATCTGATCAACTAATATCATAGAACATGAAAAGTAGGAAACTTAATTCTCTACAAAAAAGGTCGCTTAACATTTTGCCATAGCTCTCTTCGTTTCCGAGATATTTGCAGATTTATCTCAAGGGAAGGGGCCTGACGGACATATTTCGAGATATTTCTTCTTCTTGTTGTTCTCCTTCTGCACAGCTAAGCTGGAAGTGGCATTTGCAGCTCGCAATAGTGCAGAGTTATCTCAAAGAAAGGGGCCACGGTGTTTCTGTATCTCTATTATGTTGGTGCGGCTTCGGAACTTTTAAATATCTTGATATATCTCGAGAACTACGCGTCTCATCAAAAAATATCATAGAACATAAAAAGTAGGAAACTTAATTCTCTACAAATAAGGTCTCTTAACATTTTGCCATAGCTCGCTTCGTTTCCGAGATATTTGCAGATTTATGTCAAGGGAAGGGACCTGACGGACATATTTCGAGATATTTCTTCTTCTTGTTGTTCTTCTTCTGCCCAGCTAAGCTGGAAGTGGCATTTGCAGCTCGCACTAGTGCAGAGTTATCTCAAAGAAAGGGGCCACGGTGTTTCTGTATCTCTATTATGTTGGTGCGGCTTCGGAACTTTTAAATATCTTGATATATCTCGAGAACTACGCATCTGATCAACTAATATCATAGAACATGAAAAGTAGGAAACTTAATTCTCTACAAAAAAGGTCGCTTAACATTTTGCCATAGCTCTCTTCGTTTCCGAGATATTTGCAGATTTATCTCAAGGGAAGGGGCCTGACGGACATATTTCGAGATATTTCTTCTTCTTGTTGTTCTCCTTCTGCACAGCTAAGCTGGAAGTGGCATTTGCAGCTCGCAATAGTGCAGAGTTATCTCAAAGAAAGGGGCCACGGTGTTTCTGTATCTCTATTATGTTGGTGCGGCTTCGGAACTTTTAAATATCTTGATATATCTCGAGAACTACGCGTCTCATCAAAAAATATCATAGAACATAAAAAGTAGGAAACTTAATTCTCTACAAAAGCGGTCTCTTAACATTTTGCCATAGCTCGCTTCGTTTCCGAGATATTTGCAGATTTATCTCAAGGGAAGGGGCCTGACGGACATATTTCGAGATATTTCTTCTTCTTGTTGTTCTTCTTCTGCACAGCTAAGCTGGAAGTGGCATTTGCGGCTCGCACTAGTGCACAGTTATCTCAAAGAAAGGGGCCACGGTGTTTCTGTATCTTTATTATGTTGGTGCGGCTTCGGAACTTTTAAATATCTCGATATATCTCGAAAACTACGCTTCTGATCAAAAAATATCATAGAACATAAAAAGTAGGAAACTTAATTCTCTACAAAAAAGATCTCTTAACATTTTGTCATAGCTCGCTTCGTTTCCGAGATATTTGCATATTTATCTCAAGGGAAGGGGCCTGACGGACATATTTCGAGATATTTCTTCTTCTTGTTGTTCTTCTTCTGCACAGCTAAGCTGGAAGTGGCATTTGCGGCTCGCACTAGTGCAGAGTTATCTCAAAGAAAGGGGCCACGGTGTTTCTGTATCTCTATTATGTTGGTGCGGCTTCGGAACTTTTAAATATCTTGATATATCTCGAGAACTACGCATCTGATCAAAAAATATCATAGAACATAAAAAGTAGGAAACTTAATTCTCTACAAAAAAGGTCTCTTAACATTTTGCCATAGCTCGCTTCGTTTCCGAGATATTTGCATATTTATCTCAAGGGAAGGGGCCTGACGGACATATTTCGAGATATTTCTTCTTCTTGTTCTTCTTCTTCTGCACAGCTAAGCTGGAAGTGGCATTTGCGGCTCGCACTAGTGCAGAGTTATCTCAAAGAAAGGGGCCACGGTGTTTCTGGATCTTTATTATGTTGGTGCGGATTCGGAACTTTTAAATATCTCGATATATCTCGAAAACTACGCTTCTGATCAAAAAATACCATAGAACATAAATTGTAGGAAACATAATTCTCTACAATAAACGTCTCTTAACATTTTGCCATAGCTCGCTTCGTTTCCGAGATATTTGCAGATTTATGTCAAGGGAAGGGGCCTGACGGACATATTTCGAGATATTTCTTCTTCTTGTTGTTCTTCTTCTGCACAGCTAAGCTGGAAGTGGCATTTGCAGCTCGCAATAGTGCAGAGATATCTCAAAGAAAGGGGCCACGGTGTTTCTGTATCTCTATTATGTTGGTGCGGTTTCGGAACTTTTAAATATCTTGATATATCTCGAGAACTACGCATCTGATCAAAAAATATCATAGAACGTAAAAAGTAGGAAACTTAATTCTCTACAAATAAGGTCTCTTAACATTTTGCCATAGCTCGCTTCGTTTCCGAGATATTTGCAGATTTATGTCAAGGGAAGGGACCTGACGGACATATTTCGAGATATTTCTTCTTCTTGTTGTTCTTCTTCTGCCCAGCTAAGCTGGAAGTGGCATTTGCAGCTCGCACTAGTGCAGAGTTATATCAAAGAAAGGGGCCACGGTGTTTCTGTATCTCTATTATGTTGGTGCGGCTTCGGAACTTTTAAATATCTTGATATATCTCGAGAACTACGCATCTGATCAACTAATATCATAGAACATGAAAAGTAGGAAACTTAATTCTCTACAAAAAAGGTCGCTTAACATTTTGCCATAGCTCTCTTCGTTTCCGAGATATTTGCAGATTTATCTCAAGGGAAGGGGCCTGACGGACATATTTCGAGATATTTCTTCTTCTTGTTGTTCTCCTTCTGCACAGCTAAGCTGGAAGTGGCATTTGCAGCTCGCAATAGTGCAGAGTTATCTCAAAGAAAGGGGCCACGGTGTTTCTGTATCTCTATTATGTTGGTGCGGCTTCGGAACTTTTAAATATCTTGATATATCTCGAGAACTACGCGTCTCATCAAAAAATATCATAGAACATAAAAAGTAGGAAACTTAATTCTCTACAAATAAGGTCTCTTAACATTTTGCCATAGCTCGCTTCGTTTCCGAGATATTTGCAGATTTATGTCAAGGGAAGGGACCTGACGGACATATTTCGAGATATTTCTTCTTCTTGTTGTTCTTCTTCTGCCCAGCTAAGCTGGAAGTGGCATTTGCAGCTCGCACTAGTGCAGAGTTATCTCAAAGAAAGGGGCCACGGTGTTTCTGTATCTCTATTATGTTGGTGCGGCTTCGGAACTTTTAAATATCTTGATATATCTCGAGAACTACGCATCTGATCAACTAATATCATAGAACATGAAAAGTAGGAAACTTAATTCTCTACAAAAAAGGTCGCTTAACATTTTGCCATAGCTCTCTTCGTTTCCGAGATATTTGCAGATTTATCTCAAGGGAAGGGGCCTGACGGACATATTTCGAGATATTTCTTCTTCTTGTTGTTCTCCTTCTGCACAGCTAAGCTGGAAGTGGCATTTGCAGCTCGCAATAGTGCAGAGTTATCTCAAAGAAAGGGGCCACGGTGTTTCTGTATCTCTATTATGTTGGTGCGGCTTCGGAACTTTTAAATATCTTGATATATCTCGAGAACTACGCGTCTCATCAAAAAATATCATAGAACATAAAAAGTAGGAAACTTAATTCTCTACAAAAACGGTCTCTTAACATTTTGCCATAGCTCGCTTCGTTTCCGAGATATTTGCAGATTTATCTCAAGGGAAGGGGCCTGACGGACATATTTCGAGATATTTCTTCTTCTTGTTGTTCTTCTTCTGCACAGCTAAGCTGGAAGTGGCATTTGCGGCTCGCACTAGTGCACAGTTATCTCAAAGAAAGGGGCCACGGTGTTTCTGTATCTTTATTATGTTGGTGCGGCTTCGGAACTTTTAAATATCTCGATATATCTCGAAAACTACGCTTCTGATCAAAAAATATCATAGAACATAAAAAGTAGGAAACTTAATTCTCTACAAAAAAGATCTCTTAACATTTTGTCATAGCTCGCTTCGTTTCCGAGATATTTGCATATTTATCTCAAGGGAAGGGGCCTGACGGACATATTTCGAGATATTTCTTCTTCTTGTTGTTCTTCTTCTGCACAGCTAAGCTGGAAGTGGCATTTGCGGCTCGCACTAGTGCAGAGTTATCTCAAAGAAAGGGGCCACGGTGTTTCTGTATCTCTATTATGTTGGTGCGGCTTCGGAACTTTTAAATATCTTGATATATCTCGAGAACTACGCATCTGATCAAAAAATATCATAGAACATAAAAAGTAGGAAACTTAATTCTCTACAAAAAAGGTCTCTTAACATTTTGCCATAGCTCGCTTCGTTTCCGAGATATTTGCATATTTATCTCAAGGGAAGGGGCCTGACGGACATATTTCGAGATATTTCTTCTTCTTGTTCTTCTTCTTCTGCACAGCTAAGCTGGAAGTGGCATTTGCGGCTCGCACTAGTGCAGAGTTATCTCAAAGAAAGGGGCCACGGTGTTTCTGGATCTTTATTATGTTGGTGCGGATTCGGAACTTTTAAATATCTCGATATATCTCGAAAACTACGCTTCTGATCAAAAAATACTATAGAACATAAATTGTAGGAAACATAATTCTCTACAATAAACGTCTCTTAACATTTTGCCATAGCTCGCTTCGTTTCCGAGATATTTGCAGATTCAGCTCAAAGGAACTGGCCTGACGGACATATTTCGAGATATTTCTTCTTCTTGTTGTTCTTCCTCTGCACAGCTAAGCTGGAAGTGGCATTTGCAGCTCGCAATAGTGCAGAGTTATCTCAAAGAAAGGGGCCACGGTGTTTCTGTATCTCTATTATGTTGGTGCGGCTTCGGAACTTTTAAATATCTTGATATATCTCGAGAACTACGCATCTGATCAAAAAATATCATAGAACATAAAAAGTAGGAAACTTAATTCTCTACAAAAAAGGTCTCTTAACATTTTGCCATAGCTCGCTTCGTTTCCGAGATATTTGCATATTTATCTCAAGGGAAGGGGCCTGACGGACATATTTCGAGATATTTCTTCTTCTTGTTCTTCTTCTTCTGCACAGCTAAGCTGGAAGTGGCATTTGCGGCTCGCACTAGTGCAGAGTTATCTCAAAGAAAGGGGCCACGGTGTTTCTGGATCTTTATTATGTTGGTGCGGATTCGGAACTTTTAAATATCTCGATATATCTCGAAAACTACGCTTCTGATCAAAAAATACTATAGAACATAAATTGTAGGAAACATAATTCTCTACAATAAACGTCTCTTAACATTTTGCCATAGCTCGCTTCGTTTCCGAGATATTTGCAGATTCAGCTCAAAGGAACTGGCCTGACGGACATATTTCGAGATATTTCTTCTTCTTGTTGTTCTTCCTCTGCACAGCTAAGCTGGAAGTGGCATTTGCAGCTCGCAATAGTGCAGAGTTATCTCAAAGAAAGGGGCCACGGTGTTTCTGTATCTCTATTATGTTGGTGCGGCTTCGGAACTTTTAAATATCTTGATATATCTCGAGAACTACGCATCTGATCAAAAAATATCATAGAACATAAAAAGTAGGAAACTTAATTCTCTACAAAAAAGGTCTCTTAACATTTTGCCATAGCTCGCTTCGTTTCCGAGATATTTGCATATTTATCTCAAGGGAAGGGGCCTGACGGACATATTTCGAGATATTTCCTCTTCTTGTTGTTCTTCTTCTGCACAGCTAAGCTGGAAGTGGCATTTGCGGCTCGCTCTAGTGCAGAGATATCTCAAAGAAAGGGGCCACGGTGTTTCTGTATCTCTATTATGTTGGTGCGGCTTCGGAACTTTTAAATATCTCGATATATCTCGAAAACTACGCTTCTGATCAAAAAATATCATAGAACATAAATTGTAGGAAACATAATTCTCTACAAAAAAGGTCTCTTAACATTTTGCCATAGCTCGCTTCGTTTCCGAGATATTTGCAGATATATCTCAAGGGAAGGGGCCTGACGGACATATTTCGAGATATTTCTTCTTCTTGTTGTTCTTCTTCTGCACCGCTAAGCTGGAAGTGGCATTTACAGCTCGCAATAGTGCAGAGTTATCTCAAAGAAAGGGGCCACGGTGTTTCTGTATCTCTATTATGTTGGTGCGGCTTCGGAAGTTTTAAATATCTTGATATATCTCGAGAACTACGCATCTGATCAAAAAATATCATAGAACGTAAAAAGTACGAAACTTAATTCTCTACAAATAAGGTCTCTTAACATTTTGCCATAGCTCGCTTCGTTTCCGAGATATTTGCAGATTTATGTCAAGGGAAGGGGCCTGACGGACATATTTCGAGATATTTCTTCTTCTTGTTGTTCTTCTTCTGCACAGCTAAGCTGGAAGTGGCATTTGCAGCTCGCACTAGTGCAGAGTTATCTCAAAGAAAGGGGCCACGGTGTTTCTGTATCTCTATTATGTTGGTGCGGCTTCGGAACTTTTAAATATCTTGATATATCTCGAGAACTACGCATCTGATCAAAAAATATCATAGAACATGAAAAGTAGGAAACTTAATTCTCTACAAAAAAGGTCTCTTAACATTTTGCCATAGCTCTCTTCGTTTCCGAGATATTTGCAGATTTATCTCAAGGGAAGGGGCCTGACGGACATATTTCGAGATATTTCTTCTTCTTGTTGTTCTCCTTCTGCACAACTAAGCTGGAAGTGGCATTTGCAGCTCGCAATAGTGCAGAGTTATCTCAAAGAAAGGGGCCACGGTGTTTCTGTATCTCTATTATGTTGGTGCGGCTTCGGAACTTTTAAATATCTTGATATATCTCGAGAACTACGCGTCTCATCAAAAAATATCATAGAACATAAAAAGTAGGAAACTTAATTCTCTACAAAAACGGACTCTTAACATTTTGCCATAGCTCGCTTCGTTTCCGAGATATTTGCAGATTTATCTCAAGGGAAGGGGCCTGACGGACATATTTCGAGATATTTCTTCTTCTTGTTGTTCTTCTTCTGCACAGCTAAGCTGGAAGTGGCATTTGCGGCTCGCACTAGTGCACAGTTATCTCAAAGAAAGGGGCCACGGTGTTTCTGTATCTTTATTATGTTGGTGCGGCTTCGGAACTTTTAAATATCTCGATATATCTCGAAAACTACGCTTCTGATCAAAAAATATCATAGAACATAAATTGTAGGAAACATAATTCTCTACAAAAAACGTCTCTTAACATTTTGCCATAGCTCGCTTCGTTTCCGAGATATTTGCAGATTCAGCTCAAAGGAACTGGCCTGACGGACATATTTCGAGATATTTCTTCTTCTTGTTGTTCTACCTCTGCACAGCTAAGCTGGAAGTGGCATTTGCAGCTCGCAATAGTGCAGAGTTATCTCAAAGAAAGGGGCCACGGTGTTTCCGTATCTCTATTATGTTGGTGCGGCTTCGGAACTTTTAAATATCTTGATATATCTCGAGAACTACGCATCTGATCAAAAAATATCATAGAACATAAAAAGTAGGAAACTTAATTCTCTACAAAAAACGTCTCTTAACATTTTGCCATAGCTCGCTTCGTTTCCGAGATATTTGCAGATTCAGCTCAAAGGAACTGGCCTGACGGACATATTTCGAGATATTTCTTCTTCTTGTTGTTCTTCCTCTGCACAGCTAAGCTGGAAGTGGCATTTGCAGCTCGCAATAGTGCAGAGTTATCTCAAAGAAAGGGGCCACGGTGTTTCCGTATCTCTATTATGTTGGTGCGGCTTCGGAACTTTTAAATATCTTGATATATCTCGAGAACTACGCATCTGATCAAAAAATATCATAGAACATAGAAAGTAGGAAACTTAATTCTCTACAAAAAAGGTCTCTTAACATTTTGCCATAGCTCGCTTCGTTTCCGAGATATTTGCATATTTATCTCAAGGGAAGGGGCCTGACGGACTTAATCCGAGATACTTCTTGTTCTTGTTGTGCTTCTTCTGCACAGCTAAGCTGGAACTGGCATTTGCAGCTCGCAATAGTGCAGAGTTATCTCACAGAAAGGGGCCACGGTGTTTCCGTATCTCTATTATGTTGGTCCGGCTTTGGAACTTTTAAATATCTCGATATATCTCGAAAACTACGCTTCTGATCAAAAAATATCATAGAACATAAATTGTAGGAAACATAATTCTCTACAAAAAAGGTCTCTTAACATTTTGCCATAGCTCGCTTCGTTTCCGAGATATTTGCAGATATATCTCAAGGGAAGGGGCCTGACGGACATATTTCGAGATATTTCTTCTTCTTGTTGTTCTTCCTCTGCACAGCTAAGCTGGAAGTGGCATTTGCAGCTCGCAATAGTGCAGAGTTATCTCAAAGAAAGGGGCCACGGTGTTTCTGTATCTCTATTATGTTGGTGCGGCTTCGGAACTTTTAAATATCTTGATATATCTCGAGAACTACGCATCTGATCAAAAAATATCATAGAACATAAAAAGTAGGAAACTTAATTCTCTACAAAAAAGGTCGCTTAACATTTTGCCATAGCTCGCTTCGTTTCCGAGATATTTGCATATATATGTCATGGGAAGGGGCCTGACGGACATATTTCGAGATATTTCTTCTTCTTGTTGTTCTTCTTCTGCACAGCTAAGCTGGAAGTGGCATTTGCGGCTCGCACTAGTGCAGAGTTATCTCAAAGAAAGGGGCCACGGTGTTTCTGTATCTCTATTATGTTGGTGCGGCTTCGGAACTTTTAAATATCTCGATATATCTCGAGAACTACGCTTCTGATCAAAAAATATCATAGAACATAAAAAGTAGGAAACTTAATTCTCTACAAAAAAGGTCTCTTAACATTTTGCCATAGCTCGCTTCGTTTCCGAGATATTTGCAGATTTATCTCAAGGGAAGGGGCCTAACGGACATATTTCGAGATATTTCTTCTTCTTGTTGTTCTTCTTCTGCACAGCTAAACTGGAAGTGGCATTTCCAGCTCGCAATAGTGCAGAGTTATCTCAAAGAAAGGGGCCACGGTGTTTCTGTATCTCTATTATGTTGGTGCGGCTTCGGAACTTTTAAATATCTTGATATATCTCGAGAACTACGCTTCTGATCAAAAAATATCATAGAACGTAAATTGTAGGAAACATTATTCTCTACAAAAAAGGTCTCTTAACATTTTGCCATAGCTCGCTTCGTTTCCGAGATATTTGCAGATTCATCTCAAGGGAAGGGGTCTGACGGACATATTTCGAGATATTTCTTCTTCTTGTTGTTCTTCTTCTGCACAGCTAAGCTCGAAGTGGCATTTGCAGCTCGCAATAGTGCAGAGTTATCTCAAAGAAAGAGGCCACGGTGTTTCTGTACCTCTATTATGTTGGTGCAGCTTCGGAACTTTTAAATATCTTGATATATCTCGAGAACTACGCATCTGATCAAAAAATATCATCGAACATAAAAAGTAGGAAACTTAATTCTCTACAAAAAAGGTCTCTTAACATTTTGCCATAGCTCGCTTCGTTTCCGAGATATTTGCAGATTTATCTCAAGGGAAGTGGCCTGACGGACATATTTCGAGATATTTCTTCTTCTTGTTGTTCTTCTTCTGCACAGCTAAGCTGGAAGTGGCATTTGCAGCTCGCAATAGTGCAGAGTTATCCCAAAGAAAGGGGCCACGGTGTTTCTGTATCTCTATTATGTTGGTGCGGCTTCGGAACTTTTAAATATCTCGATATATCTCGAAAACTACGCTTCTGATCAAAAAATATCATAGAACATAAATTGTAGGAAACATAATTCTTTACAAAAAAGGTCTCTTAACATTTTGCCATAGCTCGCTTCGTTTCCGAGATATTTGCAGATTTATATCAAGGGAAGGGTCCTGATGGACATATTTCGAGATATTTCTTCTTCTTGTTGTTCTTCTTCTGCACAGCTAAGCTGGAAGTGGCATTTGCAGCTCGCAATAGTGCAGAGTTATCCCAAAGAAAGGGGCCACGGTGTTTCTGTATCTCTATTATGTTGGTGCGGCTTCGGAACTTTTAAATATCTCGATATATCTCGAAAACTACGCTTCTGATCAAAAAGTATCATACAACATAAATTGTAGGAAACATAATTCTTTACAAAAAAGGTCTCTTAACATTTTGCCATAGCTCGCTTCGTTTCCGAGATATTTGCAGATTTATCTCAAGGGAAGGGTCCTGATGGACATATTTCGAGATATTTCTTCTTCTTGTTGTTCTTCTTCTGCACAGCTAAACTGGAAGTGGCATTTCCAGCTCGCAATCGTGCAGAGTTATCTCAAAGAAAGGGGCCATGGTGTTTCTGTATCTCTATTATGTTGGTGCGGCTTCGGAACTTTTAAATATCTTGATATATCTCGAGAACTACGCCTCTGATCGAAAAATATCATAGAACATAAAAAGTAGGAAACTTAATTCTCTACAAAAAAGGTCTCTTAACATTTTGCCATAGCTCGCTTCGTTTCCGAGATATTTGCAGATTTATCTCAAGGGAAGGGGCCTGACGGACATATTTCGAGATATTTCTTCTTTTTGTTGTTCTTCTTCTGCACAGCTAAGCTGGAAGTGGCATTTGCAGCGCGCAATAGTGCAGAGTTATCTCAAAGAAAGGGGCCACGGTGTTTCTGTATCTCTATTATGTTGGTGCGGCTTCGGAACTTTTAAATATCTCGATATATCTCGAAAACTACGCTTCTTATCAAAAAATATCATAGAACATAGATTGTAGGAAACATAATTCTCTACAAAAAAGGTCTCTTAACATTTTGCCATAGCTCGCTTCGTTTCCGAGATATTTGCAGATTTATCTCAAGGGAAGGGGCCTGACGGACATATTTCGAGATATTTCTTCTTCTTGTTGTTCTTCTTCTGCACAGCTAAGCTGGAAGTGGCATTTGCGGCTCGCACTAGTGCAGAGTTATCTCAAAGAAAGGGGCCACGGTGTTTCTGTATCTCTATTATGTTGGTGCGGCTTCGGAACTTTTAAATATTTCGATATATCTCGAAAACTACGCTTCTGATCAAAAAATATCATAGAACATAAATTGTAGGAAACATAATTCTCTACAAAAAACGTATCTTAACATTTTGCCATAGCTCGCTTGGTTTCCGAGATATTTGCAGATTTATCTCAAGGGAAGGGGCCTGACGGACATATTTCGAGATATTTCTTCTTCTTGTTGATCTTCTTCTGCACAGCTAAGCTGGAAGTGGCGTTTACAGCTCGCAATAGTGCAGAGTTATCTCAAAGAAAGGGGCCACGGTGTTTCTGTATCTCTATTATGTTGGTGCGGCTTCGGAACTTTTAAATATCTTGATATATCTCGAGAACTACGCATCTGATCAAAAAATATCATAGAACATGAAAAGTAGGAAACTTAATTCTCTACAAAAAAGGTCTCTTACCATTTTGCCATAGCTCGTTTCGTTTCCGAGATATTTGCAGATTTATCTGAAGGGAAGGGGCCTAACGGACATATTTCGAGATATTTCTTCTTCTTGTTGTTCTTCTTCTGCACAGCTAAACTGGAAGTGGCATTTCCAGCTCGCAATAGTGCAGAGTTATCTCAAAGAAAGGGGCCACGGTGTTTCTGTATCTCTATTATGTTGGTGCGGCTTCGGAACTTTTAAATATCTTGATATATTTCGAGAACTACGCATCTGATCAAAAAATATCATAGAACATAAAAAGTCGGAAACTTAATTCTCTACAAAAAAGGTCTCTTAACATTTTGCCATAGCTCGCTTCGTTTCCGAGATGTTTGCAGATTTATCTCAAGGGAAGGGGCCTGACGGACATATTTCGAGATATTTCTTCTTCTTGTTGTTCTTCTTCTGCACAGCTGAGCTGGAAGTGGCATTTGCAGGTCGCAATAGTGCAGAGTTATCTCAAAGAAAGGGGCCACGGTGTTTCTGTATCTCTATTATGTTGGTGCGGCTTCGGAACTTTTAAATATCTCGATATATCTCGAAAACTACGCTTCTGATCAAAAAATATCATAGAACATAAAAACTAGGAAACTTAATTCTCTACAAAAAAGGTCTCTTAACATTTTGCCATAGCTCGCTTCGTTTCCGAGATATTTGCAGATTTATCTCAAGGGAAGGGGCCTGACGGACATATTTCGAGATACTTCTTCTTCTTGTTGTTCTTCTTCTGCACAGCTAAGCTGGAAGTCGCATTTGCGGCTCTCACTAGTGCAGAGTTATCTCAAAGAAAGGGGCCACGGTGTTTCTGTATCTCTATTATGTTGGTGCGGCTTCGGAACTTTTAAATATCTCGATATATCTCGAAAACTACGCTTCTGATCAAAAAATATCATAGAACATAAATTGTAGGAAACATAATTCTCCACAAAAAAGGTCTCTTAACATTTTGCCATAGCTCGCTTCGTTTCCGAGATATTTGCAGATATATCTCAAGGGAAGTGGCCTGACGGACATATTTCGAGATATTTCTTCTTCTTGTTGTTCTTCTTCTGCACAGCTAAGCTGGAAGTGGCATTTACAGCTCGCAATAGTGCAGAGTTATCTCAAAGAAAGGGGCCACGGTGTTTCTGTATCTCTATTATGTTGTTGCGGGTTCGGAACTTTTAAATATCTTGATATATCTCGAGAACTACGCATCTGATCAAAAAATATCATAGAACATAAAAAGTAGGAAACTTAATTCTCTACAAAAAAGGTCTCTTAACATTTTGCCATAGCTCGCCTCGTTTCCGAGATATTTGCAGATTTATCTCAAGGGAAGGGGCCTGACGGACATATTTCGAGATATTTCTTCTTCTTGTTGTTCTTCTTCTGCACAGCTAAGCTGGAAGTGGCATTTGCGGCTCTCACTAGTGCAGAGTTATCTCAAAGAAAGGGGCCACGGTGTTTCTGTATCTCTATTATGTTGGTGCGGCTTCGGAACTTTTAAATATCTCGATATATCTCGAAAACTACGCTTCTGATCAAAAAATATCATAGAACATAAATTGTAGGAAACATAATTCTCTACAAAAAAGGTCTCTTAACATTTTGCCATAGCTCGCTTCGTTTCCGAGATATTTGCAGATTTATCTCAAGGGAAGGGGCCTGACGGACATATTTCGAGATATTTCTTCTTCTTGTTGTTCTTCTTCTGCACAGCTAAGCTGGAAGTGGCATTTGCGGCTCGCACTAGTGCAGAGTTATCTCAAAGAAAGGGGCCACGGTGTTTCTGTATCTCTATTATGTTGGTGCGGCTTCGGAACTTTTAAATATCTCGATATATCTCGAAAACTACGCTTCTGATCAAAAAATATCATAGAACATAAATTGTAGGAAACATAATTCTCTACAAAAAACGTATCTTAACATTTTGCCATAGCTCGCTTCGTTTCCGAGATATTTGCAGATTCAGCTCAAAGGAACGGGCCTGACGGACATATTTCGAGATACTTCTTCTTCTTGTTGTTCTTCCTCTGCACAGCTAAGCTGGAAGTGGCATTTGCAGCTCGCAATAGTGCAGAGTTATCTCAAAGAAAGGGGCCACGGTGTTTCTGTATCTCTATTATGTTGATGCGGCTTCGGAACTTTTAAATATCTTGATATATCTCGAGAACTACGCATCTGATCAAAAAATATCATAGAACATAAAAAGTAGGAAACTTAATTCTCTACAAAAAAGGTCTCTTAACATTTTGCCATAGCTCGCTTCGTTTCCGAGATATTTGCAGATTTATCTCAAGGGAAGGGGCCTGACGGACATATTTCGAGATATTTCTTCTTCTTGTTGTTCTTCTTCTGCACAGCTAAGCTGGAAGTGGCATTTGCAGCTCGCACTAGTGCAGAGTTATCTCAAAGAAAGGGGCCACGGTGTTTCTGTATCTCTATTATGTTCGTGCGGCCTCGGAACTTTTAAATATCTCGATATATCTCGAAAACTACGCTTCTGATCAAAAAATATCATAGAACATAAAAAGTTGGAAACTTAATTCTCTACAAAAAAGGTCTCTTAACATTTTGCCATAGCTCGCTTCGTTTCCGAGATATTTGCAGATTTATCTCAAGGGAAGGGGCCTGACGGACATATTTCGAGATATTTCTTCTTCTTGTTGTTCTTCTTCTGCACAGCTAAGCTGGAAGTGGCATTTGCGGCTCTCACTAGTGCAGAGTTATCTCAAAGAAAGGGGCCACGGTGTTTCTGTATCTCTATTATGTTGGTGCGGCTTCGGAACTTTTAAATATCTCGATATATCTCGAAAACTACGCTTCTGATCAAAAAATATCATAGAACATAAATTGTAGGAAACATAATTCTCTACAAAAAAGGTCTCTTAACATTTTGCCATAGCTCGCTTCGTTTCCGAGATATTTGCAGATATATCTCAAGGGAAGGGGCCAGACGGACATATTTCGAGATATTTCTTCTTCTTGTTGTTCTTCTTCTGCACAGCTAAGCTGGAAGTGGCATTTACAGCTCGCAATAGTGCAGAGTTATCTCAAAGAAAGGGGCCACGGTGTTTCTGTATCTCTATTATGTTGGTGCGGCTTCGGAACTTTTAAATATCTTGATATATCTCGAGAACTACGCATGTGATCAAAAAATATCATAGAACATGAAAAGTAGGAAACTTAATTCTCTACAAAAAAGGTCTCTTAACATTTTGCCATAGCTCGCTTCGTTTCCGAGATATTTGCAGATTTATCTCAAGGGAAGGGGCCTGACGGACATATTTCGAGATATTTCTTCTTCTTGTTGTTCTTCTTCTGCACAGCTAAGCTGGAAGTGGCATTTGCGGCTCGCACTAGTGCAGAGTTATCTCAAAGAAAGGGGCCACGGTGTTTCTGTATCTCTATTATGTTGGTGCGGCTTCGGAACTTTTAAATATCTCGATATATCTCGAAAACTACGCTTCTGATCAAAAAATATCATAGAACATAAAAAGTAGGAAACTTAATTCTCTACAAAAAAGGTCTCTTAACATTTTGCCATAGCTCGCTTCGTTTCCGAGATATTTGCAGGTTTATCTCAAGGGAAGGGGCCTGACGGACATATTTCGAGATATTTCTTCTTCTTGTTGTTCTTCTTCTGCACAGCTAAGCTGGAAGTGGCATTTGCGGCTCTCACTAGTGCAGAGTTATCTCAAAGAAAGGGGCCACGGTGTTTCTGTATCTCTATTATGTTGGTGCGGCTTCGGAACTTTTAAATATCTCGATATATCTCGAAAACTACGCTTCTGATCAAAAAATATCATAGAACATAAATTGTAGGAAACATAATTCTCTACAAAAAAGCTCTCTTAACATTTTGCCATAGCTCGCTTCGTTTCCGAGATATTTGCAGATATATCTCAAGGGAAGGGGCCTGACGGACATATTTCGAGATATTTCTTCTTCTTGTTGATCTTCTTCTGCACAGCTAAGCTGGAAGTGGCATTTACAGCTCGCAATAGTGCAGAGTTATCTCAAAGAAAGGGGCCACGGTGTTTCTGTATCTCTATTATGTTGGTGCGGCTTCGGAACTTTTAAATATCTTGATATATCTCGAGAACTACGCATCTGATCAAAAAATATCATAGAACATAAAAAGTCGGAAACTTAATTCTCTACGAAAAAGGTCTCTTAACATTTTGCCATAGCTCGCTTCCTTTCCGAGATATTTGCAGATTTATCTCAAGGGAAGGGGCCTGACGGACATATTTCGAGATATTTCTTCTTCTTGTTGTTCTTCTTCTGCACAGCTGAGCTGGAAGTGGCATTTGCAGGTCGCAATAGTGCAGAGTTATCTCAAAGAAAGGGGCCACGGTGTTTCTGTATCTCTATTATGTTGGTGCGGCTTCGGAACTTTTAAATATCTCGATATATCTCGAAAACTACGCTTCTTATCAAAAAATATCATAGAACATAAATTGTAGGAAACATAATTCTCTACAAAAAAGGTCTCTTAACATTTTGCCATAGCTCGCTGCGTTTCCGAGATATTTGCAGATTTATCTCAAGGGAAGGGGCCTGACGGACATATTTCGAGATATTTCTTCTTCTTGTTGTTCTTCTTCTGCACAGCTAAGCTGGAAGTGGCATTTGCGGCTCGCACTAGTGCAGAGTTATTTCAAAGAAAGGGGCCACGGTGTTTCTGTATCTCTATTATGTTGGTGCGGCTTCGGAACTTTTAAATATTTCGATATATCTCGAAAACTACGCTTCTGATCAAAAAATATCATAGAACATAAATTGTAGGAAACATAATTCTCTACAAAAAACGTATCTTAACATTTTGCCATAGCTCGCTTCGTTTCCGAGATATTTGCAGATTTATCTCAAGGGAAGGGGCCTGACGGACATATTTCGAGATATTTCTTCTTCTTGTTGATCTTCTTCTGCACAGCTAAGCTGGAAGTGGCATTTACAGCTCGCAATAGTGCAGAGTTATCTCAAAGAAAGGGGCCACGGTGTTTCTGTATCTCTATTATGTTGGTGCGGCTTCGGAACTTTTAAATATCTCGATATATCTCGAAAACTACGCTTCTGATCAAAAAATATCATAGAACATAAATTGTAGGAAACATAATTCTCCACAAAAAAGGTCTCTTAACATTTTGCCATAGCTCGCTTCGTTTCCGAGATATTTGCAGATATATCTCAAGGGAAGGGGCCTGACGGACATATTTCGAGATATTTCTTCTTCTTGTTGTTCTTCTTCTGCACAGCTAAGCTGGAAGTGGCATTTACAGCTCGCAATAGTGCAGAGTTATCTCAAAGAAAGGGGCCACGGTGTTTCTGTATCTCTATTATGTTGTTGCGGGTTCGGAACTTTTAAATATCTTGATATATCTCGAGAACTACGCATCTGATCAAAAAATATCATAGAACCTGAAAAGTAGGAAACTTAATTCTCTACAAAAAAGGTCTCTTAACATTTTGCCATAGCTCGCTTCGTTTCCGAGATATTTGCAGATTTATCTCAAGGGAAGGGGCCTGACGGACATATTAGAGATATTTCTTCTTCTTGTTGTTCTTCTTCTGCACAGCTGAGCTGGAAGTGGCATTTGCAGGTCGCAATAGTGCAGAGTTATCTCAAAGAAAGGGGCCACGGTGTTTCTGTATCTCTATTATGTTGGTGCGGCTTCGGAACTTTTAAATATCTCGATATATCTCGAAAACTACGCTTCTGATCAAAAAATATCATAGAACATAAATTGTAGGAAACATAATTCTCTACAAAAAAGGTCTCTTAACATTTTGCCATAGCTCGCTTCGTTTCCGAGATATTTGCAGATTTATCTCAAGGGAAGGGGCCTGACGGACATATTTCGAGATATTTCTTCTTCTTGTTGTTCTTCTTCTGCACAGCTAAGCTGGAAGTGGCATTTGCGGCTCGCACTAGTGCAGAGTTATCTCAAAGAAAGGGGCCACGGTGTTTCTGTATCTCTATTATGTTGGTGCGGCTTCGGAACTTTTAAATATCTCGATATATCTCGAAAACTACGCTCCTGATCAAAAAATATCATAGAACATAAATTGTAGGAAACATAATTCTCTACAAAAAACGTATCTTAACATTTTGCCATAGCTCGCTTCGTTTCCGAGATATTTGCAGATTCAGCTCAAAGGAACGGGCCTGACGGACATATTTCGAGATACTTCTTCTTCTTGTTGTTCTTCCTCTGCACAGCTAAGCTGGAAGTGGCATTTGCAGCTCGCAATAGTGCAGAGTTATCTCAAAGAAAGGGGCCACGGTGTTTCTGTATCTCTATTATGTTGATGCGGCTTCGGAACTTTTAAATATCTTGATATATCTCGAGAACTACGCATCTGATCAAAAAATATCATAGAACATAAAAGGTAGGAAACTTAATTCTCTACAAAAAAGGTCTCTTAACATTTTGCCATAGCTCGCTTGGTTTCCGAGATATTTGCAGATTTATCTCAAGGGAAGGGGCCTGACGGACATATTTCGAGATATTTCTTCTTCTTGTTGTTCTTCTTCTGCACAGCTAAGCTGGAAGTGGCATTTGCAGCTCGCACTAGTGCAGAGTTATCTCAAAGAAAGGGGCCACGGTGTTTCTGTATCTCTATTATGTTGGTGCGGCTTCGGAACTTTTAAATATCTCGATATATCTCGAAAACTACGCTTCTGATCAAAAAATATCATAGAACATAAAAAGTAGGAAACTTAATTCTCTACAAAAAAGGTCTCTTAACATTTTCCCATAGCTCGCTTCGTTTCCGAGATATTTGCAGATTTATCTCAAGGGAAGGGGCCTGACGGACATATTTCGAGATATTTCTTCTTCTTGTTGTTCTTCTTCTGCACAGCTAAGCTGGAAGTGGCATTTGCGGCTCTCACTAGTGCAGAGTTATCTCAAAGAAAGGGGCCACGGTGTTTCTGTATCTCTATTATGTTGGTGCGGCTTCGGAACTTTTAAATATCTCGATATATCTCGAAAACTACGCTTCTGATCAAAAAATATCATAGAACATAAATTGTAGGAAACATAATTGTCTACAAAAAAGGTCTCTTAACATTTTGCCATAGCTCGCTTCGTTTCCGAGATATTTGCGGATATATCTCAAGGGAAGGGGCCTGACGGACATATTTCGAGATATTTCTTCTTCTTGTTGTTCTTCTTCTGCACAGCTGAGCTGGAAGTGGCATTTGCAGGTCGCAATAGTGCAGAGTTATCTCAAAGAAAGGGGCCACGGTGTTTCTGTATCTCTATTATGTTGGTGCGGCTTCGGAACTTTTAAATATCTCGATATATCTCGAAAACTACGCTTCTGATCAAAAAATATCATAGAACATAAATTGTAGGAAACATAATTCTCTACAAAAAAGGTCTCTTAACATTTTGCCATAGCTCGCTTCGTTTCCGAGATATTTGCAGATTTATCTCAAGGGAAGGGGCCTGACGGACATATTTCGAGATATTTCTTCTTCTTGTTGTTCTTCTTCTGCACAGCTAAGCTGGAAGTGGCATTTGCGGCTCGCACTAGTGCAGAGTTATCTCAAAGAAAGGGGCCACGGTGTTTCTGTATCTCTATTATGTTGGTGCGGCTTCGGAACTTTTAAATATCTCGATATATCTCGAAAACTACGCTTCTGATCAAAAAATATCATAGAACATAAATTGTAGGAAACATAATTCTCTACAAAAAACGTATCTTAACATTTTGCCATAGCTCGCTTCGTTTCCGAGATATTTGCAGATTCAGCTCAAAGGAACGGGCCTGACGGACATATTTCGAGATACTTCTTCTTCTTGTTGTTCTTCCTCTGCACAGCTAAGCTGGAAGTGGCATTTGCAGCTCGCAATAGTGCAGAGTTATCTCAAAGAAAGGGGCCACGGTGTTTCTGTATCTCTATTATGTTGGTGCGGCTTCGGAACTTTTAAACATCTTGATATATCTCGAGAACTACGCATCTGATCAAAAAATATCATAGAACATAAAAAGTAGGAAACTTAATTCTCTACAAAAAAGGTCTCTTAACATTTTGCCATAGCTCGCTTCGTTTCCGAGATATTTGCAGATTTATCTCAAGGGAAGGGGCCTGACGGACATATTTCGAGATATTTCTTCTTCTTGTTGTTCTTCTTCTGCACAGCTAAGCTGGAAGTGGCATTTGCAGCTCGCACTAGTGCAGAGTTATCTCAAAGAAAGGGGCCACGGTGTTTCTGTATCTCTATTATGTTCGTGCGGCTTCGGAACTTTTAAATATCTCGATATATCTCGAAAACTACGCTTCTGATCAAAAAATATCATAGAACATAAAAAGTAGGAAACTTAATTCTCTACAAAAAAGGTCTCTTAACATTTTGCCATAGCTCGCTTCGTTTCCGAGATATTTGCAGATTTATCTCAAGGGAAGGGGCCTGACGGACATATTTCGAGATATTTCTTCTTCTTGTTGTTCTTCTTCTGCACAGCTAAGCTGGAAGTGGCATTTGCGGCTCTCACTAGTGCAGAGTTATCTCAAAGAAAGGGGCCACGGTGTTTCTGTATCTCTATTATGTTGGTGCGGCTTCGGAACTTTTAAATATCTCGATATATCTCGAAAACTACGCTTCTGATCAAAAAATATCATAGAACATAAATTGTAGGAAACATAATTCTCTACAAAAAAGGTCTCTTAACATTTTGCCATAGCTCGCTTCGTTTCCGAGATATTTGCAGATATATCTCAAGGGAAGGGGCCAGACGGACATATTTCGAGATATTTCTTCTTCTTGTTGTTCTTCTTCTGCACAGCTAAGCTGGAAGTGGCATTTACAGCTCGCAATAGTGCAGAGTTATCTCAAAGAAAGGGGCCACGGTGTTTCTGTATCTCTATTATGTTGGTGCGGCTTCGGAACTTTTAAATATCTTGATATATCTCGAGAACTACGCATGTGATCAAAAAATATCATAGAACATGAAAAGTAGGAAACTTAATTCTCTACAAAAAAGGTCTCTTAACATTTTGCCATAGCTCGCTTCGTTTCCGAGATATTTGCAGATTTATCTGAAGGGAAGGGGCCTAACGGACATATTTCGAGATATTTCTTCTTCTTGTTGTTCTTCTTCTGCACAGCTAAACTGGAAGTGGCATTTCCAGCTCGCAATAGTGCAGAGTTATCTCAAAGAAAGGGGCCACGGTGTTTCTGTATCTCTATTATGTTGGTGCGGCTTCGGAACTTTTAAATATCTTGATATATCTCGAGAACTACGCATCTGATCAAAAAATATCATAGAACATAAAAAGTAGGAAACTTAATTCTCTACAAAAAAGGTCTCTTAACATTTTGCCATAGCTCGCTTCGTTTCCGAGATATTTGCAGATTTATCTCAAGGGAAGGGGCCTGACGGACATATTTCGAGATATTTCTTCTTCTTGTTGTTCTTCTTCTGCACAGCTGAGCTGGAAGTGGCATTTGCAGGTCGCAAGAGTGCAGAGTTATCTCAAAGAAAGGGGCCACGGTGTTTCTGTATCTCTATTATGTTGGTGCGGCTTCGGAACTTTTAAATATCTCGATATATCTCGAAAACTACGCTTCTGATCAAAAAATATCATAGAACATAAATTGTAGGAAACATAATTCTCTACAAAAAAGGTCTCTTAACATTTTGCCATAGCTCGCTTCGTTTCCGAGATATTTGCAGATTTATCTCAAGGGAAGGGGCCTGACGGACATATTTCGAGATATTTCTTCTTCTTGTTGTTCTTCTTCTGCACAGCTAAGCTGGAAGTGGCATTTGCGGCTCGCACTAGTGCAGAGTTATCTCAAAGAAAGGGGCCACGGTGTTTCTGTATCTCTATTATGTTGGTGCGGCTTCGGAACTTTTAAATATCTCGATATATCTCGAAAACTACGCTTCTGATCAAAAAATATCATAGAACATGAAAAGTAGGAAACTTAATTCTCTACAAAAAAGGTCTCTTAACATTTTGCCATAGCTCGCTTCGTTTCCGAGATATTTGCAGATTTATCTGAAGGGAAGGGGCCTAACGGACATATTTCGAGATATTTCTTCTTCTTGTTGTTCTTCTTCTGCACAGCTAAACTGGAAGTGGCATTTCCAGCTCGCAATAGTGCAGAGTTATCTCAAAGAAAGGGGCCACGGTGTTTCTGTATCTCTATTATGTTGGTGCGGCTTCGGAACTTTTAAATATCTTGATATATCTCGAGAACTACGCATCTGATCAAAAAATATCATAGAACATAAAAAGTCGGAAACTTAATTCTCTACAAAAAAGGTCTCTTAACATTTTGCCATAGCTCGCTTCGTTTCCGAGATATTTGCAGATTTATCTCAAGGGAAGGGGCCTGACGGACATATTTCGAGATATTTCTTCTTCTTGTTGTTCTTCTTCTGCACAGCTGAGCTGGAAGTGGCATTTGCAGGTCGCAATAGTGCAGAGTTATCTCAAAGAAAGGGGCCACGGTGTTTCTGTATCTCTATTATGTTGGTGCGGCTTCGGAACTTTTAAATATCTCGATATATCTCGAAAACTACGCTTCTTATCAAAAAATATCATAGAACATAAATTGTAGGAAACATAATTCTCTACAAAAAAGGTCTCTTAACATTTTGCCATAGCTCGCTTCGTTTCCGAGATATTTGCAGATTCAGCTCAAAGGAACGGGCCTGACGGACATATTTCGAGATACTTCTTCTTCTTGTTGTTCTTCCTCTGCACAGCTAAGCTGGAAGTGGGTTTTGCAGCTCGCAATAGTGCAGAGTTATCTCAAAGAAAGGGGCCACGGTGTTTCTGTATCTCTATTATGTTGGTGCGGCTTCGGAACTTTTAAATATCTTGATATATCTCGAGAACTACGCATCTGATCAAAAAATATCATAGAACATAAAAAGTAGGAAACTTAATTCTCTACAAAAAAGGTCTCTTAACATTTTGCCATAGCTCGCTTTGTTTCCGAGATATTTGCAGATTTATCGCAAGGGAAGGGGCCTAACGGACATATTTCGAGATATTTCTTCTTCTTGTTGTTCTTCTTCTGCACAGCTAAACTGGAAGTGGCATTTCCAGCTCGCAATAGTGCAGAGTTATCTCAAAGAAAGGGGCCACGGTGTTTCTGTATCTCTATTATGTTGGTGCGGCTTCGGAACTTTTAAATATCTTGATATATCTCGAGAACTACGCATCTGATCAAAAAATATCATAGAACATAAAAAGTAGGAAACTTAATTCTCTACAAAAAAGGTCTCTTAACATTTTGCCATAGCTCGCTTGGTTTCCGAGATATTTGCAGATTTATCTCAAGGGAAGGGGCCTGACGGACATATTTCGAGATATTTCTTCTTCTTGTTGTTCTTCTTCTGCACAGCTAAGCTGGAAGTGGCATTTGCAGCTCGCACTAGCGCAGAGTTATCTCAAAGAAAGGGGCCACGGTGTTTCTGTATCTCTATTATGTTGGTGCGGCTTCGGAACTTTTAAATATCTCGATATATCTCGAAAACTACGCTTCTGATCAAAAAATATCATAGAACATAAAAACTAGGAAACTTAATTCTCTACAAAAAAGGTCTCTTAACATTTTGCCATAGCTCGCTTCGTTTCCGAGATATTTGCAGATATATCTCAAGGGAAGGGGCCTGACGGACATATTTCGAGATATTTCTTCTTCTTGTTGTTCTTCTTCTGCACAGCTAAGCTGGAAGTGGCATTTGCGGCTCTCACTAGTGCAGAGTTATCTCAAAGAAAGGGGCCACGGTGTTTCTGTATCTCTATTATGTTGGTGCGGCTTCGGAACTTCTAAATATCTCGATATATCTCGAAAACTACGCTTCTGATCAAAAAATATCATAGAACATAAATTGTAGGAAACATAATTCTCCACAAAAAAGGTCTCTTAACATTTTGCCATAGCTCGCTTCGTTTCCGAGATATTTGCAGATATATCTCAAGGGAAGGGGCCTGACGGACATATTTCGAGATATTTCTTCTTCTTGTTGTTCTTCTTCTGCACAGCTAAGCTGGAAGTGGCATTTACAGCTCGCAATAGTGCAGAGTTATCTCAAAGAAAGGGGCCACGGTGTTTCTGTATCTCTATTATGTTGTTGCGGGTTCGGAACTTTTAAATATCTTGATATATCTCGAGAACTACGCATCTGATCAAAAAATATCATAGAACCTGAAAAGTAGGAAACTTAATTCTCTACAAAAAAGGTCTCTTAACATTTTGCCATAGCTCGCTTCGTTTCCGAGATATTTGCAGATTTATCTCAAGGGAAGGGGCCTGACGGACATATTAGAGATATTTCTTCTTCTTGTTGTTCTTCTTCTGCACAGCTGAGCTGGAAGTGGCATTTGCAGGTCGCAATAGTGCAGAGTTATCTCAAAGAAAGGGGCCACGGTGTTTCTGTATCTCTATTATGTTGGTGCGGCTTCGGAACTTTTAAATATCTTGATATATCTCGAGAACTACGCATCTGATCAAAAAATATCATAGAACCTGAAAAGTAGGAAACTTAATTCTCTACAAAAAAGGTCTCTTAACATTTTGCCATAGCTCGCTTCGTTTCCGAGATATTTGCAGATTTATCTCAAGGGAAGGGGCCTGACGGACATATTAGAGATATTTCTTCTTCTTGTTGTTCTTCTTCTGCACAGCTGAGCTGGAAGTGGCATTTGCAGGTCGCAATAGTGCAGAGTTATCTCAAAGAAAGGGGCCACGGTGTTTCTGTATCTCTATTATGTTGGTGCGGCTTCGGAACTTTTAAATATCTCGATATATCTCGAAAACTACGCTTCTGATCAAAAAATATCATAGAACATAAATTGTAGGAAACATAATTCTCTACAAAAAAGGTCTCTTAACATTTTGCCATAGCTCGCTTCGTTTCCGAGATATTTGCAGATTTATCTCAAGGGAAGGGGCCTGACGGACATATTTCGAGATATTTCTTCTTCTTGTTGTTCTTCTTCTGCACAGCTAAGCTGGAAGTGGCATTTGCGGCTCGCACTAGTGCAGAGTTATCTCAAAGAAAGGGGCCACGGTGTTTCTGTATCTCTATTATGTTGGTGCGGCTTCGGAACTTTTAAATATCTCGATATATCTCGAAAACTACGCTTCTGATCAAAAAATATCATAGAACATAAATTGTAGTAAACATAATTCTCTACAAAAAAGGTCTCTTAACATTTTGCCATAGCTCGCTTCGTTTCCGAGATATTTGCAGATTTATCTCAAGGGAAGGGGCCTGACGGACATATTTCGAGATATTTCTTCTTCTTGTTGTTCTTCTTCTGCACAGCTAAGCTGGAAGTGGCATTTGCGGCTCGCACTAGTGCAGAGTTATCTCAAAGAAAGGGGCCACGGTGTTTCTGTATCTCTATTATGTTCGTGCGGCTTCGGAACTTTTAAATATCTCGATATATCTCGAAAACTACGCTTCTGATCAAAAAATATCATAGAACATAAATTGTAGGAAACTTAATTCGCTACACAAAAGGTCTCTTATCGTTTTGCCATAGCTCGCTTCGTTTCCGAGATATTTGCAGATTTATCTCAAGGGAAGGGGCCTGACGGACATATTTCGAGATATTTCTTCTTCTTGTTGTTCTTCTTCTGCACAGCTGAGCTGGAAGTGGCATTTGCAGGTCGCAATAGTGCAGAGTTATCTCAAAGAAAGGGGCCACGGTGTTTCTGTATCTCTATTATGTTGGTGCGGCTTCGGAACTTTTAAATATCTCGATATATCTCGAAAACTACGCTTCTGATCAAAAAATATCATAGAACATAAATTGTAGGAAACATAATTCTCTACAAAAAACGTATCTTAACATTTTGCCATAGCTCGCTTCGTTTCCGAGATATTTGCAGATTCAGCTCAAAGGAACGGGCCTGACGGACATATTTCGATATACTTCTTCTTCTTGTTGTTCTTCCTCTGCACAGCTAAGCTGGAAGTGGCATTTGCAGCTCGCAATAGTGCAGAGTTATCTCAAAGAAAGGGGCCACGGTGTTTCTGTATCTCTATTATGTTGGTGCGGCTTCGGAACTTTTAAATATCTTGATATATCTGGAGAACTACGCCTCTGATCGAAAAATATCATAGAACATAAAAAGTAGGAAACTTAATTCTCTACAAAAAAGGTCTCTTAACATTTTGCCATAGCTCGCTTCGTTTCCGAGATATTTACAGATTTATCTCAAGGGAAGGGGCCTGACGGATATATTTCGAGATATTTCTTCCTCTTGTTGTTCTTCTTCTGCACAGCTAAGCTGGAAGTGGCATTTGCAGCTCGCAATAGTGCAGAGTTATCGCAAAGAAAGGGGCCACGGTGTTTCTGTATCTCTATTATGTTGGTGCGGCTTCGGAACTCTTAAATATCTTGATATATCTCGAGAACTACGCATCTGATCAAAAAATATCATAGAACATAAAAAGTAGGAAACCTAATTTTCTACAAAAAAGGTCTCTTAACATTTTGCCGTAGCTCGCTTCGTTTCCGAGATATTTGCAGATTTATCTCAAGGGAAGGGGCCTGACGAACATATTTCGAAATATTTCTTATTCTTGTTGTTCTTCTTCTGCACAGCTAAGCTGGAAGTGGCATTTGCAGCTCGCAATAGTGCAGAGTTATCTCAAAGAAAGGGGCCACGGTGTTTCTGTACCTCTATTATGTTGGTGCAGCTTCGGAGCTTTTAAATATCTTGATATATCTCGAGAACTACGCATCTGATCAAAAAATATCATAGAAGGTAAAAAGTAGGAAACTTAATTCTCTACAAAAAAGGTCTCTTAACATTTCGCCATAGCTCGCTTCGTTTCCGAGATATTTGCAGATTTATCTCAAGGGAAGGGGCCTGTCGGACATATTTCGAGATATTTCTTCTTCTTGTTGTTCTTCTTCTGCACAGCTAAGCTGGAAGTGGCATTTGCGGCTCGCACTAGTGCAGAGTTATCTCAAAGAAAGGGGCCACGGTGTTTCTGTATCTCTATTATGTTGGTGCGGCTTCGGAACTTTTAAATATCTCGATATATCTCGAAAACTACGCTTCTGATCAAAAAATATCATAGAACATAAAAAGTAGGAAACTTAATTCTCTACAAAAAAGGTCTCTTAACATTTTGCCATAGCTCGCTTCGTTTCCGAGATATTTGCAGATTTATCTCAAGGGAAGGGGCCTGACGGACATATTTCGAGATATTTCTTCCTCTTGTTGTTCTTCTTCTGCACAGCTGAGCTGGAAGTGGCAATTGCAGGTCGCAATAGTGCAGAGTTATCTCAAAGAAAGGGGCCACGGTGTTTCTGTATCTCTATTATGTTGCTGCGGCTTCGGAACTTTTAAATATCTCGATATATCTCGAAAACTACGCTTCTGATCAAAAAATATCATAGAACATAAATTGTAGGAAACATAATTCTCTACAAAAAACGTCTCTTAACATTTTGCCATAGCTCGCTTTGTTTCCGAGATATTTGCAGATTCAGCTCAAAGGAACTGGCCTGACGGACATATTTCGAGATATTTCTTCTTCTTGTTGTTCTTCCTCTGCACAGCTAAGCTGGAAGTGGCATTTGCAGCTCGCAATAGTGCAGAGTTATCTCAAAGAAAGGGGCCACGGTGTTTCTGTATCTCTATTATGTTGGTGCGGCTTCGGAACTTTTAAATATCTTGATATATCTCGAGAACTACGCATCTGATCAAAAAATATCATAGAACATAAATTGTAGGAAACATAATTCTCTACAAAAAAGGTATCTTAACATTTTGCCATAGCTCGCTTCGTTTCCGAGATATTTGCAGATATATCTCAAGGGAAGGGGCCTGCCGGACATATTTCGAGATATTTCTTCTTCTTGTTGTTCTTCTTCTGCACAGCTAAGCTGGAAGTGGCATTTACAGCTCGCAATAGTGCAGAGTTATCTCAAAGAAAGGGGCCACGGTGTTTCTGTATCTCTATTATGTTGGTGCTGCTTCGGAACTTTTAAATATCTTGATATATCTCGAGAACTACGCATCTGATCAAAAAATATCGTAGAACATGAAAAGTAGGAAACTTAATTCTCTACAAAAAAGGTCTCTTAACATTTTGCCATAGCTCTCTTCGTTTCCGAGATATTTGCAGATTTATCTCAAGGGAAGGGGCCTGACGGACATATTTCGAGATATTTCTTCTTCTTGTTGTTCTTCTTCTGCACAGCTAAGCTGGAAGTGGCATTTGCAGCTCGCAATAGTGCAGAGTTATCTCAAAGAAAGGGGCCACGGTGTTTCTGTATCTCTATTATGTTGGTGCGGCTTCGGAACTTTTAAATATCTTGATATATCTCGAGAACTACGCATCTGATCAAAAAATATCATAGAACATAAAAAGTAGGAAACTTAATTCTCTACAAAAAAGGTCTCTTAACATTTTGCCATAGCTCGCTTCGTTTCCGAGATATTTGCAGATTTATCTCAAGGGAAGGGTCCTGATGGACATATTTCGAGATATTTCTTCTTCTTGTTGTTCTTCTTCTGCACAGCTAAACTGGAAGTGGCATTTCCAGCTCGCAATCGTGCAGAGTTATCTCTAAGAAAGGGGCCACGGTGTTTCTGTATCTCTATTATGTTGGTGCGGCTTCGGAACTTTTAAATATCTTGATATATCTCGAGAACTACGCCTCTGATCGAAAAATATCATAGAACGTAAAAAGTAGGAAACTTAATTCTCTACAAAAAAGGTCTCTTAACATTTTGCCATAGCTCGCTTCGTTTCCGAGATATTTGCAGATTTATCTCAAGGGAAGGGGCCTGACGGACATATTTCGAGATATTTCTTCTTCTTGTTGTTCTTCTTCTGCACAGCTAAGCTGGAAGTGGCATTTGCGGCTCGCACTAGTGCAGAGTTATCTCAAAGAAAGGAGCCACGGTGTTTCTGTATCTCTATTATGTTGGTGCGGCTTCGGAACTTTTAAATATCTCGATATATCTCGAAAACTACGCTTCTGATCAAAAAATATCATAGAACATAAATTGTAGGAAACATAATTCACTACAAAAAACGTCTCTTAACATTTTGCCATAGCTCGCTTCGTTTCCGAGATATTTGCAGATTCAGCTCAAAGGAACGGGCCTGACGGACATATTTCGAGATACTTCTTCTTCTTGTTGTTCTTCCTCTGCACAGCTAAGCTGGAAGTGGCATTTGCAGCTCGCAATAGTGCAGAGTTATCTCAAAGAAAGGGGCCACGGTGTTTCTGTATCTCTATTATGTTGGTGCGGCTTCGGAACTTTTAAATATCTCGATATATCTCGAGAACTACGCGTCTGATGGAAAAATATCATAGAACATAAAAAGTAGGAAACTTAATTCTCTACAAAAAAGTTCTCTTAACATTTTGCCATAGCTCGCTTCGTTTCCGAGATATTTGCAGATTTATCTCAAGGGAAGGGGCCTGACGGACATATTTCGAGATATTTCTTCTTCTTGTTGTTCTTCTTCTGCACAGCTAAGCTGGAAGTGGCATTTGCAGCTCGCAATAGTGCAGAGTTGTCTCTAAGAAAGGGGCCACGGTGTTTCTGTATCTCTATTATGTTGGTGCGGCTTCGGAACTTTTAAATATCTTGATATATCTCGAGAACCACGCATCTGATCAAAAAATATCATAGAACATAAAAAGTAGGAAACTTAATTCTCTACAAAAACGGTCTCTTAACATTTTGCCATAGCTCGCTTTGTTTCCGAGATATTTGCAGATTTATCTCAAGGGAAGGGGCCTGACGGACATATTTCGAGATATTTCTTCTTCTTGTTGTTCTTCTTCTGCACAGCTGAGCTGGAAGTGGCATTTGCAGGTCGCAATAGTGCAGAGTTATCTCAAAGAAAGGGGCCACGGTGTTTCTGTATCTCTATTATGTTGGTGCGGCTTCGGAACTTTTAAATATCTTGATATATCTCGAGAACTACGCCTCTGATCGAAAAATATCATACAACATAAAAAGTAGGAAACTTAATTCTCTACAAAAAAGGTCTCTTAACATTTTGCCATAGCTCGCTTCGTTTCCGAGATATTTGCAGATTTATCTCAAGGGAAGGGGCATGACGGACATATTTCGAGATATTTCTTCTTCTTGTTGTTCTTTTTCTGCACAGCTAAGCTGGAAGTGGCATTTGCAGCGCGCAATAGTGCAGAGTTATCTCAAAGAAAGGGGCCACGGTGTTTCTGTATCTCTATTATGTTGGTGCGGCTTCGGAACTTTTAAATATCTTGATATATCTCGAGAACTACGCATCTGATCAAAAAATATCATAGAAGATAAAAAGTAGGAAACTTAATCCTCTACAAAAAAGGTCTCTTAACATTTCGCCATAGCTCGCTTCGTTTCCGAGATATTTGCAGATTTATCTCAAGGGAAGGGGCCTGTCGGACATATTTCGAGATATTTCTTCTTCTTGTTGTTCTTCTTCTGCACAGCTAAGCTGGAAGTGGCATTTGCGGCTCGCACTAGTGCAGAGTTATCTCAAAGAAAGGGGCCACGGTGTTTCTGTATCTCTATTATGTTGGTGCGGCTTCGGAACTTTTAAATATCTCGATATATCTCGAAAACTACGCTTCTGATCAAAAAATATCATAGAACATAAATTGTAGGAAACATAATTCTCTACAAAAAACGTCTCTTAACATTTTGCCATAGCTCGCTTCGTTTCCGAGATATTTGCAGATATATCTCAAGGGAAGGGGCCTGACGGACATATTTCGAGATATTTCTTCTTCTTGTTGTTCTTCTTCTGCACAGCTAAGCTGGAAGTGGCATTTGCAGCTCGCAATAGTGCAGAGTTATCTCTAAGAAAGGGGCCACGGTGTATCTGTATCTCTATTATGTTGGTGCGGCTTCGGAACTTTTAAATATCTTGATATATCTCGAGAACCACGCATCTGATCAAAAAATATCATAGAACATAAAAAGTAGGAAACTTAATTCTCTACAAAAACGGTCTCTTAACATTTTGCCATAGCTCGCTTCGTTTCCGAGATATTTGCAGATTTATCTCAAGGGAAGGGTCCTGATGGACATATTTCGAGATATTTCTTCTTCTTGTTGTTCTTCTTCTGCACAGCTAAGCTGGAAGTGGCATTTGCAGCGCGCAATAGTGCAGAGTTATCTCAAAGAAAGGGGCCACGGTGTTTCTGTATCTCTATTATGTTGGTGCGGCTTCGGAACTTTTAAATATCTCGATATATCTCGAAAACTACGCTTCTGATCAAAAAATATCATAGAACATAAATTGTCGGAAACATAATTCACTACAAAAAACGTCTCTTAACATTTTGCCATAGCTCGCTTCGTTTCCGAGATATTTGCAGATTCAGCTCAAAGGAACGGGCCTGACGGACATATTTCGAGATACTTCTTCTTCTTGTTGTTCTTCCTCTGCACAGCTAAGCTGGAAGTGGCATTTGCAGCTCGCAATAGTGCAGAGTTATCTCAAAGAAAGGGGCCACGATGTTTCTGTATCTCTATTATGTTGGTGCGGCTTCGGAACTTTTAAATATCTTGATATATCTCGAGAACTACGCATCTCATCAAAAAATATCATAGAACATAAAAAGTAGGAAACTTAATTCTCTACAAAAAAGGTCTCTTAACATTTTGCCATAGCTCGCTTCGTTCCCGAGATATTTGCAGATTTATCTCAAGGGAAGGGGCCTGACGGACATATTTCGAGATATTTCTTCTTCTTGTTGTTCTTCTTCTGCACAGCTAAGCTGGAAGTGGCATTTGCGGCTCGCACTAGTGCAGAGTTATCTCAAAGAAAGGAGCCACGGTGTTTCTGTATCTCTATTATGTTGGTGCGGCTTCGGAACTTTTAAATATCTCGATATATCTCGAAAACTACGCTTCTGATCAAAAAATATCATAGAACATAAATTGTAGAAAACATAATTCACTACAAAAAACGTCTCTTAACATTTTGCCATAGCTCGCTTCGTTTCCGAGATATTTGCAGATTCAGCTCAAAGGAACGGGCCTGACGGACATATTTCGAGATACTTCTTCTTCTTGTTGTTCTTCCTCTGCACAGCTAAGCAGGAAGTGGCATTTGCAGCTCGCAATAGTGCAGTGTTATCTCAAAGAAAGGGGCCACGGTGTTTCTGTATCTCTATTATGTTGGTGCGGCTTCGGAACTTTTAAATATCTTGATATATCTCGAGAACTACGCATCTGATCAAAAAATATCATAGAACATAAAAAGTAGGAAACTTAATTCTCTACAAAAAAGGTCTCTTAACATTTTGCCATAGCTCGCTTCGTTCCCGAGATATTTGCAGATTTATCTCAAGGGAAGGGGCCTGACGGACATATTTCGAGATATTTCTTCTTCTTGTTGTTCTTCTTCTGCACAGCTAAGCTGGAAGTGGCATTTGCGGCTCGCACTAGTGCAGAGTTATCTCAAAGAAAGGGGCCACGGTGTTTCTGTATCTCTATTATGTTGGTGCGGCTTCGGAACTTTTAAATATCTCGATATATCTCGAGAACTACGCGTCTAATCGAAAAATATCATAGAACATAAAAAGTAGGAAACTTAATTCTCTACAAAAAAGGTCTCTTAACATTTTGCCATAGCTCGCTTCGTTTCCGAGATATTTGCAGATTTATCTCAAGGGAAGGGGCCTGACGGACATATTTCGAGATATTTCTTCTTCTTGTTGTTCTTCTTCAGCACAGCTGAGCTGGAAGTGGCATTTGCAGGTCGCAATAGTGCAGAGTTATCTCAAAGAAAGGGGCCACGGTGTTTCTGTATCTCTATTATGTTGGTGCGGCTTCGGAACTTTTAAATATCTTGATATATCTCGAGAACTACGCCTCTGATCGAAAAATATCATAGAACATAAAAAGTAGGAAACTTAATTCTCTACAAAAAAGGTCTCTTAACATTTTGCCATAGCTCGCTTCGTTTCCGAGATATTTGCAGATATATCTCAAGGGAAGGGGCCTGACGGACATATTTCGAGATATTTCTTCTTCTTGTTGTTCTTTTTCTGCACAGCAAAGCTGGAAGTGGCATTTGCAGCGCGCAATAGTGCAGAGTTATCTCAAAGAAAGGGGCCACGGTGTTTCTGTATCTCTATTATGTTGGTGCGGCTTCGGAACTTTTAAATATCTTGATATATCTCGAGAACTACGCATCTGATCAAAAAATATCATAGAAGATAAAAAGTAGGAAACTTAATTCTCTACAAAAAAGGTCTCTTAACATTTCGCCATAGCTCGCTTCGTTTCCGAGATATTTGCAGATTTATCTCAAGGGAAGGGGCCTGTCGGACATATTTCGAGATATTTCTTCTTCTGTTTGTTCTTCTTCTGCACAGCTAAGCTGGAAGTGGCATTTGCGGCTCGCACTAGTGCAGAGTTATCTCAAAGAAAGGGGCCACGGTGTTTCTGTATCTCTATTATGTTGGTGCGGCTTCGGAACTTTTAAATATCTCGATATATCTCGAAAACTACGCTTCTGATCAAAAAATATCATAGAACATAAATTGTAGGAAACATAATTCTCTACAAAAAACGTCTCTTAACATTTTGCCATAGCTCGCTTCGTTTCCGAGATATTTGCAGATATATCTCAAGGGAAGGGGCCTGACGGACATATTTCGAGATATTTCTTCTTCTTGTTGTTCTTCTTCTGCACAGCTAAGCTGGAAGTGGCATTTGCAGCTCGCAATAGTGCAGAGTTATCTCTAAGAAAGGGGCCACGGTGTATCTGTATCTCTATTATGTTGGTGCGGCTTCGGAACTTTTAAATATCTTGATATATCTCGAGAACCACGCATCTGATCAAAAAATATCATAGAACATAAAAAGTAGGAAACTTAATTCTCTACAAAAACGGTCTCTTAACATTTTGCCATAGCTCGCTTCGTTTCCGAGATATTTGCAGATTTATCTCAAGGGAAGGGTCCTGATGGACATATTTCGAGATATTTCTTCTTCTTGTTGTTCTTCTTCTGCACAGCTAAGCTGGAAGTGGCATTTGCAGCGCGCAATAGTGCAGAGTTATCTCAAAGAAAGGGGCCACGGTGTTTCTGTATCTCTATTATGTTGGTGCGGCTTCGGAACTTTTAAATATCTCGATATATCTCGAAAACTACGCTTCTGATCAAAAAATATCACAGAACATAAATTGTCTGAAACATAATTCACTACAAAAAACGTCTCTTAACATTTTGCCATAGCTCGCTTCGTTTCCGAGATATTTGCAGATTCAGCTCAAAGGAACGGGCCTGACGGACATATTTCGAGATACTTCTTCTTCTTGTTGTTCTTCCTCTGCACAGCTAAGCTGGAAGTGGCATTTGCAGCTCGCAATAGTGCAGAGTTATCTCAAAGAAAGGGGCCACGATGTTTCTGTATCTCTATTATGTTGGTGCGGCTTCGGAACTTTTAAATATCTTGATATATCTCGAGAACTACGCATCTCATCAAAAAATATCATAGAACATAAAAAGTAGGAAACTTAATTCTCTACAAAAAAGGTCTCTTAACATTTTGCCATAGCTCGCTTCGTTCCCGAGATATTTGCAGATTTATCTCAAGGGAAGGGGCCTGACGGACATATTTCGAGATATTTCTTCTTCTTGTTGTTCTTCTTCTGCACAGCTAAGCTGGAAGTGGCATTTGCGGCTCGCACTAGTGCAGAGTTATCTCAAAGAAAGGAGCCACGGTGTTTCTGTATCTCTATTATGTTGGTGCGGCTTCGGAACTTTTAAATATCTGGATATATCTCGAAAACTACGCTTCTGATCAAAAAATATCATAGAACATAAATTGTAGAAAACATAATTCACTACAAAAAACGTCTCTTAACATTTTGCCATAGCTCGCTTCGTTTCCGAGATATTTGCAGATTCAGCTCAAAGGAACGGGCCTGACGGACATATTTCGAGATACTTCTTCTTCTTGTTGTTCTTCCTCTGCACAGCTAAGCAGGAAGTGGCATTTGCAGCTCGCAATAGTGCAGTGTTATCTCAAAGAAAGGGGCCACGGTGTTTCTGTATCTCTATTATGTTGGTGCGGCTTCGGAACTTTTAAATATCTTGATATATCTCGAGAACTACGCATCTGATCAAAAAATATCATAGAACATAAAAAGTAGGAAACTTAATTCTCTACAAAAAACGTCTCTTAACATTTTGCCATAGCTCGCTTCGTTCCCGAGATATTTGCAGATTTATCTCAAGGGAAGGGGCCTGACGGACATATTTCGAGATATTTCTTCTTCTTGTTGTTCTTCTTCTGCACAGCTAAGCTGGACGTGGCATTTGCGGCTCGCACTAGTGCAGAGTTATCTCAAAGAAAGGGGCCACGGTGTTTCTGTATCTCTATTATGTTGGTGCGGCTTCGGAACTTTTAAATATCTCGATATATCTCGAAAACTACGCTTCTGATCAAAAAATGTCATAGAACGTAAATTGTAGGAAACATTATTCTCTACAAAAAAGGTCTCTTAACATTTTGCCATAGCTCGCTTCGTTTCCGAGATATTTGCAGATTTATCTCAAGGGAAGGGTCCTGATGGACATATTTCGAGATATTTCTTCTTCTTGTTGTTCTTCTTCTGCACAGCTAAGCTGGAAGTGGCATTTGCAGCTCGCAATAGTGCAGAGTTATCTCAAAGAAAGGGGCCACGGTGTTTCTGTATCTCTATTATGTTGGTGCGGCTTCGGAACTTTTAAATATCTTGATATATCTCGAGAACTACGCATCTGATCAAAAAATATCATAGAACATAAAAAGTAGGAAACTTAATTCTCTACAAAAACGGTCTCTTAACATTTTGCCATAGCTCGCTTCGTTTCCGAGATATTTGCAGATTTATCTCAAGGGAAGGGGCCTGACGGACATATTTCGAGATATTTCTTCTTCTTGTTGTTCTTCTTCTGCACAGCTGAGCTGGAAGTGGCATTTGCAGGTCGCAATAGTGCAGAGTTATCTCAAAGAAAGGGGCCACGGTGTTTCTGTATCTCTATTATGTTGGTGCGGCTTCGGAACTTTTAAATATCTCGATATATCTCGAAAACTACGCTTCTGATCAAAAAATATCATAGAACGTAAATTGTAGGAAACATTATTCTCTACAAAAAAGGTCTCTTAACATTTTGCCATAGCTCGCTTCGTTTCCGAGATATTTGCAGATTTATCTCAAGGGAAGGGGCCTGACGGACATATTTCGAGATATTTCTTCTTCTTGTTGTTCTTTTTCTGCACAGCTAAGCTGGAAGTGGCATTTGCAGCGCGCAATAGTGCAGAGTTATCTCAAAGAAAGGGGCCACGGTGTTTCTGTATCTCTATTATGTTGGTGCGCCTTCGGAACTTTTAAATATCTTGATATATCTCGAGAACTACGCATCTGATCAAAAAATATCATAGAAGATAAAAAGTAGGAAACTTAATTCTCTACAAAAAAGGTCTCTTAACATTTCGCCATAGCTCGCTTCGTTTCCGAGATATTTGCAGATTTATCTCAAGGGAAGGGGCCTGACGGACATATTTCGAGATATTTCTTCTTCTTGTTGTTCTTCTTCTGCACAGCTAAGCTGGAAGTGGCATTTGCAGCTCGCAATAGTGCAGAGTTATCTCTAAGAAAGGGGCCACGGTGTATCTGTATCTCTATTATGTTGGTGCGGCTTCGGAACTTTTAAATATCTTGATATATCTCGAGAACCACGCATCTGATCAAAAAATATCATAGAACATAAAAAGTAGGAAACGTAATTCTCTACAAAAACGGTCTCTTAACATTTTGCCATAGCTCGCTTCGTTTCCGAGATATTTGCAGATTTATCTCAAGGGAAGGGTCCTGATGGACATATTTCGAGATATTTCTTCTTCTTGTTGTTCTTCTTCTGCACAGCTAAGCTGGAAGTGGCATTTGCAGCGCGCAATAGTGCAGAGTTATCTCAAAGAAAGGGGCCACGGTGTTTCTGTATCTCTATTATGTTGGTGCGGCTTCGGAACTTTTAAATATCTCGATATATCTCGAAAACTACGCTTCTGATCAAAAAATATCATAGAACATAAATTGTCGGAAACATAATTCACTACAAAAAACGTCTCTTAACATTTTGCCATAGCTCGCTTCGTTTCCGAGATATTTGCAGATTCAGCTCAAAGGAACGGGCCTGACGGACATATTTCGAGATACTTCTTCTTCTTGTTGTTCTTCCTCTGCACAGCTAAGCTGGAAGTGGCATTTGCAGCTCGCAATAGTGCAGAGTTATCTCAAAGAAAGGGGCCACGATGTTTCTGTATCCCTATTATGTTGGTGCGGCTTCGGAACTTTTAAATATCTTGATATATCTCGAGAACTACGCATCTCATCAAAAAATATCATAGAACATAGAAAGTAGGAAACTTAATTCTCTACAAAAAAGGTCTCTTAACATTTTGCCATAGCTCGCTTCGTTCCCGAGATATTTGCAGATTTATCTCAAGGGAAGGGGCCTGACGGACATATTTCGAGATATTTCTTCTTCTTGTTGTTCTTTTTCTGCACAGCTAAGCTGGAAGTGGCATTTGCAGCGCGCAATAGTGCAGAGTTATCTCAAAGAAAGGGGCCACGGTGTTTCTGTATCTCTATTATGTTGGTGCGGCTTCGGAACTTTTAAATATCTTGATATATCTCGAGAACTACGCATCTGATCAAAAAATATCATAGAAGATAAAAAGTAGGAAACTTAATTCTCTACAAAAAAGGTCTCTTAACATTTCGCCATAGCTCGCTTCGTTTCCGAGATATTTGCAGATTTATCTCAAGGGAAGGGGCCTGTCGGACATATTTCGAGATATTTCTTCTTCTTGTTGTTCTTCTTCTGCACAGCTAAGCTGGAAGTGGCATTTGCGGCTCGCACTAGTGCAGAGTTATCTCAAAGAAAGGGGCCACGGTGTTTCTGTATCTCTATTATGTTGGTGCGGCTTCGGAACTTTTAAATATCTCGATATATCTCGAAAACTACGCTTCTGATCAAAAAATATCATAGAACATAAATTGTAGGAAACATAATTCTCTACAAAAAACGTCTCTTAACATTTTGCCATAGCTCGCTTCGTTTCCGAGATATTTGCAGATATATCTCAAGGGAAGGGGCCTGACGGACATATTTCGAGATATTTCTTCTTCTTGTTGTTCTTGTTCTGCACAGCTAAGCTGGAAGTGGCATTTGCAGCTCGCAATAGTGCAGAGTTATCTCTAAGAAAGGGGCCACGGTGTATCTGTATCTCTATTATGTTGGTGCGGCTTCGGAACTTTTAAATATCTTGATATATCTCGAGAACCACGCATCTGATCAAAAAATATCATAGAACATAAAAAGTAGGAAACTTAATTCTCTACAAAAACGGTCTCTTAACATTTTGCCATAGCTCGCTTCGTTTCCGAGATATGTGCAGATTTATCTCAAGGGAAGGGTCCTGATGGACATATTTCGAGATATTTCTTCTTCTTGTTGTTCTTCTTCTGCACAGCTAAGCTGGAAGTGGCATTTGCAGCGCGCAATAGTGCAGAGTTATCTCAAAGAAAGGGGCCACGGTGTTTCTGTATCTCTATTATGTTGGTGCGGCTTCGGAACTTTTAAATATCTCGATATATCTCGAAAACTACGCTTCTGATCAAAAAATATCATAGAACATAAATTGTCGGAAACATAATTCACTACAAAAAACGTCTCTTAACATTTTGCCATAGCTCGCTTCGTTTCCGAGATATTTGCAGATTCAGCTCAAAGGAACGGGCCTGACGGACATATTTCGAGATACTTCTTCTTCTTCTTGTTCTTCCTCTGCACAGCTAAGCTGGAAGTGGCATTTGCAGCTCGCAATAGTGCAGAGTTATCTCAAAGAAAGGGGCCACGATGTTTCTGTATCTCTATTATGTTGGTGCGGCTTCGGAACTTTTAAATATCTTGATATATCTCGAGAACTACGCATCTCATCAAAAAATATCATAGAACATAAAAAGTAGGAAACTTAATTCTCTACAAAAAAGGTCTCTTAACATTTTGCCATAGCTCGCTTCGTTCCCGAGATATTTGCAGATTTATCTCAAGGGAAGGGGCCTGACGGACATATTTCGAGATATTTCTTCTTCTTGTTGTTCTTCTTCTGCACAGCTAAGCTGGAAGTGGCATTTGCGGCTCGCACTAGTGCAGAGTTATCTCAAAGAAAGGAGCCACGGTGTTTCTGTATCTCTATTATGTTGGTGCGGCTTCGGAACTTTTAAATATCTCGATATATCTCGAAAACTACGCTTCTGATCAAAAAATATCATAGAACATAAATTGTAGAAAACATAATTCACTACAAAAAACGTCTCTTAACATTTTGCCATAGCTCGCTTCGTTTCCGAGATATTTGCAGATTCAGCTCAAAGGAACGGGCCTGACGGACATATTTCGAGATACTTCTTCTTCTTGTTGTTCTTCCTCTGCACAGCTAAGCAGGAAGTGGCATTTGCAGCTCGCAATAGTGCGTTGTTATCTCAAAGAAAGGGGCCACGGTGTTTCTGTATCTCTATTATGTTGGTGCGGCTTCGGAACTTTTGAATATCTTGATATATCTCGAGAACTACGCATCTGATCAAAAAATATCATAGAACATAAAAAGTAGGAAACTTAATTCTCTACAAAAAAGGTCTCTTAACATTTTGCCATAGCTCGCTTCGTTCCCGAGATATTTGCAGATTTATCTCAAGGGAAGGGGCCTGACGGACATATTTCGAGATATTTCTTCTTCTTGTTGTTCTTCTTCTGCACAGCTAAGCTGGAAGTGGCATTTGCGGCTCGCACTAGTGCAGAGTTATCTCAAAGAAAGGGGCCACGGTGTTTCTGTATCTCTATTATGTTGGTCCGGCTTCGGAACTTTTAAATATCTCGATATATCTCGAAAACTACGCTTCTGATCAAAAAACATCATAGAACATAAATTGTCGGAAACATAATTCACTACAAAAAACGTCTCTTAACATTTTGCCATAGCTCGCTTCGTTTCCGAGATATTTGCAGATTCAGCTCAAAGGAACGGGCCTGACGGACATATTTCGAGATACTTCTTCTTCTTGTTGTTCTTCCTCTGCACAGCTAAGCTGGAAGTGGCATTTGCAGCTCGCAATAGTGCAGAGTTATCTCAAAGAAAGGGGCCACGATGTTTCTGTATCTCTATTATGTTGGTGCGGCTTCGGAACTTTTAAATATCTTGATATATCTCGAGAACTACGCATCTCATCAAAAAATATCATAGAACATAAAAAGTAGGAAACCTAATTCTCTACAAAAAAGGTCTCTTAACATTTTGCCATAGCTCGCTTCGTTCCCGAGATATTTGCAGATTTATCTCAAGGGAAGGGGCCTGACGGACATATTTCGAGATATTTCTTCTTCTTGTTGTTCTTCTTCTGCACAGCTAAGCTGGAAGTGGCATTTGCGGCTCGCACTAGTGCAGAGTTATCTCAAAGAAAGGAGCCACGGTGTTTCTGTATCTCTATTATGTTGGTGCGGCTTCGGAACTTTTAAATATCTCGATATATCTCGAAAACTACGCTTCTGATCAAAAAATATCATAGAACATAAATTGTAGAAAACATAATTCACTACAAAAAACGTCTCTTAACATTTTGCCATAGCTCGCTTCGTTTCCGAGATATTTGCAGATTCAGCTCAAAGGAACGGGCCTGACGGACATATTTCGAGATACTTCTTCTTCTTGTTGTTCTTCCTCTGCACAGCTAAGCAGGAAGTGGCATTTGCAGCTCGCAATAGTGCAGTGTTATCTCAAAGAAAGGGGCCACGGTGTTTCTGTATCTCTATTATGTTGGTGCGGCTTCGGAACTTTTAAATATCTTGATATATCTCGAGAACTACGCATCTGATCCAAAAATATCATAGAACATAAAAAGTAGGAAACTTAATTCTCTACAAAAAAGGTCTCTTAACATTTTGCCATAGCTCGCTTCGTTCCCGAGATATTTGCAGATTTATCTCAAGGGAAGGGGCCTGACGGACATATTTCGAGATATTTCTTCTTCTTGTTGTTCTTCTTCTGCACAGCTAAGCTGGAAGTGGCATTTGCGGCTCGCACTAGTGCAGAGTTATCTCAAAGAAAGGGGCCACGGTGTTTCTGTATCTCTATTATGTTGGTCCGGCTTCGGAACTTTTAAATATCTCGATATATCTCGAAAACTACGCTTCTGATCAAAAAATATCATAGAACATAAAAAGTAGGAAACTTAATTCTCTACAAAAAAGGTCTCTTAACATTTTGCCATAGCTCGCTTCGTTTCCGAGATATTTGCAGATTTATCTCAAGGGAAGGGGCCTGACGGACATATTTCGAGATATTTCTTCTTCTTGTTGTTCTTCTTCTGCACAGCTGAGCTGGAAGTGGCATTTGCAGGTCGCAATAGTGCAGAGTTATCTCAAAGAAAGGGGCCACGGTGTTTCTGTATCTCTATTATGTTGGTGCGGCTTCGGAACTTTTAAATATCTCGATATATCTCGAAAACTACGCTTCTGATCAAAAAATGTCATAGAACGTAAATTGTAGGAAACATTATTCTCTACAAAAAAGGTCTCTTAACATTTTGCCATAGCTCGCTTCGTTTCCGAGATATTTGCAGATTTATCTCAAGGGAAGGGTCCTGATGGACATATTTCGAGATATTTCTTCTTCTTGTTGTTCTTCTTCTGCACAGCTAAGCTGGAAGTGGCATTTGCAGCTCGCAATAGTGCAGAGTTATCTCAAAGAAAGGGGCCACGGTGTTTCTGTATCTCTATTATGTTGGTGCGGCTTCGGAACTTTTAAATATCTTGATATATCTCGAGAACTACGCATCTGATCAAAAAATATCATAGAACATAAAAAGTAGGAAACTTAATTCTCTACAAAAACGGTCTCTTAACATTTTGCCATAGCTCGCTTCGTTTCCGAGATATTTGCAGATTTATCTCAAGGGAAGGGGCCTGACGGACATATTTCGAGATATTTCTTCTTCTTGTTGTTCTTCTTCTGCACAGCTGAGCTGGAAGTGGCATTTGCAGGTCGCAATAGTGCAGAGTTATCTCAAAGAAAGGGGCCACGGTGTTTCTGTATCTCTATTATGTTGGTGCGGCTTCGGAACTTTTAAATATCTCGATATATCTCGAAAACTACGCTTCTGATCAAAAAATATCATAGAACGTAGATTGTAGGAAACATTATTCTCTACAAAAAAGGTCTCTTAACATTTTGCCATAGCTCGCTTCGTTTCCGAGATATTTGCAGATTTATCTCAAGGGAAGGGGCCTGACGGACATATTTCGAGATATTTCTTCTTCTTGTTGTTCTTTTTCTGCACAGCTAAGCTGGAAGTGGCATTTGCAGCGCGCAATAGTGCAGAGTTATCTCAAAGAAAGGGGCCACGGTGTTTCTGTATCTCTATTATGTTGGTGCGCCTTCGGAACTTTTAAATATCTTGATATATCTCGAGAACTACGCATCTGATCAAAAAATATCATAGAAGATAAAAAGTAGGAAACTTAATTCTCTACAAAAAAGGTCTCTTAACATTTCGCCATAGCTCGCTTGGTTTCCGAGATATTTGCAGATTTATCTCAAGGGAAGGGGCCTGTCGGACATATTTCGAGATATTTCTTCTTCTTGTTGTTCTTCTTCTGCACAGCTAAGCTGGAAGTGGCATTTGCGGCTCGCACTAGTGCAGAGTTATCTCAAAGAAAGGGGCCACGGTGTTTCTGTATCTCTATTATGTTGGTGCGGCTTCGGAACTTTTAAATATCTCGATATATCTCGAAAACTACGCTTCTGATCAAAAAATATCATAGAACATAAATTGTCGGAAACATAATTCACTACAAAAAACGTCTCTTAACATTTTGCCATAGCTCGCTTCGTTTCCGAGATATTTGCAGATTCAGCTCAAAGGAACGGGCCTGACGGACATATTTCGAGATACTTCTTCTTCTTGTTGTTCTTCCTCTGCACAGCTAAGCAGGAAGTGGCATTTGCAGCTCGCAATAGTGCAGTGTTATCTCAAAGAAAGGGGCCACGGTGTTTCTGTATCTCTATTATGTTGGTGCGGCTTCGGAACTTTTAAATATCTTGATATATCTCGAGAACTACGCATCTGATCAAAAAATATCAGAGAACATAAAAAGTAGGAAACTTAATTCTGTACAAAAAAGGTCTCTTAACATTTTGCCATAGCTCGCTTCGTTTCCGAGATATTTGCAGATTCAGCTCAAAGGAACGGGCCTGACGGACATATTTCGAGATACTTCTTCTTCTTGTTGTTCTTCCTCTGCACAGCTAAGCAGGAAGTGGCATTTGCAGCTCGCAATAGTGCAGAGTTATCTCACAGAAAGGGGCCACGGTGTTTCTGTATCTCTATTATGTTGGTGCGGCTTCGGAACTTTTAAATATCTCGATATATCTCGAAAACTACGCTTCTGATCAAAAAATATCATAGAACATAAATTGTCGGAAACATAATTCACTACAAAAAACGTCTCTTAACATTTTGCCACAGCTCGCTTCGATTCCGAGATATTTGCAGATTCAGCTCAAAGGAACGGGCCTGACGGACATATTTCGAGATACTTCTTCTTCTTGTTGTTCTTCCTCTGCACAGCTAAGCTGGAAGTGGCATTTGCAGCTCGCAATAGTGCAGAGTTATCTCAAAGAAAGGGGCCACGATGTTTCTGTATCCCTATTATGTTGGTGCGGCTTCGGAACTTTTAAATATCTTGATATATCTCGAGAACTACGCATCTCATCAAAAAATATCATCGAACATAAAAAGTAGGAAACTTAATTCTCTACAAAAAAGGTCTCTTAACATTTTGCCATAGCTCGCTTCGTTCCCGAGATATTTGCAGATTTATCTCAAGGGAAGGGGCCTGACGGACATATATCGAGATATTTCTTCTTCTTGTTGTTCTTTTTCTGCACAGCTAAGCTGGAAGTGGCATTTGCAGCGCGCAATAGTGCAGAGTTATCTCAAAGAAAGGGGCCACGGTGTTTCTGTATCTCTATTATGTTGGTGCGGCTTCGGAACTTTTAAATATCTTGATATATCTCGAGAACTACGCATCTGATCAAAAAATATCATAGAAGATAAAAAGTAGGAAACTTAATTCTCTACAAAAAAGGTCTCTTAACATTTCGCCATAGCTCGCTTCGTTTCCGAGATATTTGCAGATTTATCTCAAGGGAAGGGGCCTGTCGGACATATTTCGAGATATTTCTTCTTCTTGTTGTTCTTCTTCTGCACAGCTAAGCTGGAAGTGGCATTTGCGGCTCGCACTAGTGCAGAGTTATCTCAAAGAAAGGGGCCACGGTGTTTCTGTATCTCTATTATGTTGGTGCGGCTTCGGAACTTTTAAATATCTCGATATATCTCGAAAACTACGCTTCTGATCAAAAAATATCATAGAACATAAATTGTAGGAAACATAATTCTCTACAAAAAACGTCTCTTAACATTTTGCCATAGCTCGCTTCGTTTCCGAGATATTTGCAGATATATCTCAAGGGAAGGGGCCTGACGGACATATTTCGAGATATTTCTTCTTCTTGTTGTTCTTGTTCTGCACAGCTAAGCTGGAAGTGGCATTTGCAGCTCGCAATAGTGCAGAGTTATCTCTAAGAAAGGGGCCACGGTGTATCTGTATCTCTATTATGTTGGTGCGGCTTCGGAACTTTTAAATATCTTGATATATCTCGAGAACCACGCATCTGATCAAAAAATATCATAGAACATAAAAAGTAGGAAACTTAATTCTCTACAAAAACGGTCTCTTAACATTTTGCCATAGCTCGCTTCGTTTCCGAGATATGTGCAGATTTATCTCAAGGGAAGGGTCCTGATGGACATATTTCGAGATATTTCTTCTTCTTGTTGTTCTTCTTCTGCACAGCTAAGCTGGAAGTGGCATTTGCAGCGCGCAATAGTGCAGAGTTATCTCAAAGAAAGGGGCCACGGTGTTTCTGTATCTCTATTATGTTGGTGCGGCTTCGGAACTTTTAAATATCTCGATATATCTCGAAAACTACGCTTCTGATCAAAAAATATCATAGAACATAAATTGTCGGAAACATAATTCACTACAAAAAACGTCTCTTAACATTTTGCCATAGCTCGCTTCGTTTCCGAGATATTTGCAGATTCAGCTCAAAGGAACGGGCCTGACGGACATATTTCGAGATACTTCTTCTTCTTGTTGTTCTTCCTCTGCACAGCTAAGCTGGAAGTGGCATTTGCAGCTCGCAATAGTGCAGAGTTATCTCAAAGAAAGGGGCCACGATGTTTCTGTATCTCTATTATGTTGGTGCGGCTTCGGAACTTTTAAATATCTTGATATATCTCGAGAACTACGCATCTCATCAAAAAATATCATAGAACATAAAAAGTAGGAAACTTAATTCTCTACAAAAAAGGTCTCTTAACATTTTGCCATAGCTCGCTTCGTTCCCGAGATATTTGCAGATTTATCTCAAGGGAAGGGGCCTGACGGACATATTTCGAGATATTTCTTCTTCTTGTTGTTCTTCTTCTGCACAGCTAAGCTGGAAGTGGCATTTGCGGCTCGCACTAGTGCAGAGTTATCTCAAAGAAAGGAGCCACGGTGTTTCTGTATCTCTATTATGTTGGTGCGGCTTCGGAACTTTTAAATATCTCGATATATCTCGAAAACTACGCTTCTGATCAAAAAATATCATAGAACATAAATTGTAGAAAACATAATTCACTACAAAAAACGTCTCTTAACATTTTGCCATAGCTCGCTTCGTTTCCGAGATATTTGCAGATTCAGCTCAAAGGAACGGGCCTGACGGACATATTTCGAGATACTTCTTCTTCTTGTTGTTCTTCCTCTGCACAGCTAAGCAGGAAGTGGCATTTGCAGCTCGCAATAGTGCAGTGTTATCTCAAAGAAAGGGGCCACGGTGTTTCTGTATCTCTATTATGTTGGTGCGGCTTCGGAACTTTTAAATATCTTGATATATCTCGAGAACTACGCATCTGATCAAAAAATATCAGAGAACATAAAAAGTAGGAAACTTAATTCTGTACAAAAAAGGTCTCTTAACATTTTGCCATAGCTCGCTTCGTTTCCGAGATATTTGCAGATTCAGCTCAAAGGAACGGGCCTGACGGACATATTTCGAGATACTTCTTCTTCTTGTTGTTCTTCCTCTGCACAGCTAAGCAGGAAGTGGCATTTGCAGCTCGCAATAGTGCAGAGTTATCTCACAGAAAGGGGCCACGGTGTTTCTGTATCTCTATTATGTTGGTGCGGCTTCGGAACTTTTAAATATCTCGATATATCTCGAAAACTACGCTTCTGATCAAAAAATATCATAGAACATAAATTGTCGGAAACATAATTCACTACAAAAAACGTCTCTTAACATTTTGCCACAGCTCGCTTCGATTCCGAGATATTTGCAGATTCAGCTCAAAGGAACGGGCCTGACGGACATATTTCGAGATACTTCTTCTTCTTGTTGTTCTTCCTCTGCACAGCTAAGCTGGAAGTGGCATTTGCAGCTCGCAATAGTGCAGAGTTATCTCAAAGAAAGGGGCCACGATGTTTCTGTATCCCTATTATGTTGGTGCGGCTTCGGAACTTTTAAATATCTTGATATATCTCGAGAACTACGCATCTCATCAAAAAATATCATCGAACATAAAAAGTAGGAAACTTAATTCTCTACAAAAAAGGTCTCTTAACATTTTGCCATAGCTCGCTTCGTTCCCGAGATATTTGCAGATTTATCTCAAGGGAAGGGGCCTGACGGACATATATCGAGATATTTCTTCTTCTTGTTGTTCTTTTTCTGCACAGCTAAGCTGGAAGTGGCATTTGCAGCGCGCAATAGTGCAGAGTTATCTCAAAGAAAGGGGCCACGGTGTTTCTGTATCTCTATTATGTTGGTGCGGCTTCGGAACTTTTAAATATCTTGATATATCTCGAGAACTACGCATCTGATCAAAAAATATCATAGAAGATAAAAAGTAGGAAACTTAATTCTCTACAAAAAAGGTCTCTTAACATTTCGCCATAGCTCGCTTCGTTTCCGAGATATTTGCAGATTTATCTCAAGGGAAGGGGCCTGTCGGACATATTTCGAGATATTTCTTCTTCTTGTTGTTCTTCTTCTGCACAGCTAAGCTGGAAGTGGCATTTGCGGCTCGCACTAGTGCAGAGTTATCTCAAAGAAAGGGGCCACGGTGTTTCTGTATCTCTATTATGTTGGTGCGGCTTCGGAACTTTTAAATATCTCGATATATCTCGAAAACTACGCTTCTGATCAAAAAATATCATAGAACATAAATTGTAGGAAACATAATTCTCTACAAAAAACGTCTCTTAACATTTTGCCATAGCTCGCTTCGTTTCCGAGATATTTGCAGATATATCTCAAGGGAAGGGGCCTGACGGACATATTTCGAGATATTTCTTCTTCTTGTTGTTCTTGTTCTGCACAGCTAAGCTGGAAGTGGCATTTGCAGCTCGCAATAGTGCAGAGTTATCTCTAAGAAAGGGGCCACGGTGTATCTGTATCTCTATTATGTTGGTGCGGCTTCGGAACTTTTAAATATCTTGATATATCTCGAGAACCACGCATCTGATCAAAAAATATCATAGAACATAAAAAGTAGGAAACTTAATTCTCTACAAAAACGGTCTCTTAACATTTTGCCATAGCTCGCTTCGTTTCCGAGATATGTGCAGATTTATCTCAAGGGAAGGGTCCTGATGGACATATTTCGAGATATTTCTTCTTCTTGTTGTTCTTCTTCTGCACAGCTAAGCTGGAAGTGGCATTTGCAGCGCGCAATAGTGCAGAGTTATCTCAAAGAAAGGGGCCACGGTGTTTCTGTATCTCTATTATGTTGGTGCGGCTTCGGAACTTTTAAATATCTCGATATATCTCGAAAACTACGCTTCTGATCAAAAAATATCATAGAACATAAATTGTCGGAAACATAATTCACTACAAAAAACGTCTCTTAACATTTTGCCATAGCTCGCTTCGTTTCCGAGATATTTGCAGATTCAGCTCAAAGGAACGGGCCTGACGGACATATTTCGAGATACTTCTTCTTCTTGTTGTTCTTCCTCTGCACAGCTAAGCTGGAAGTGGCATTTGCAGCTCGCAATAGTGCAGAGTTATCTCAAAGAAAGGGGCCACGATGTTTCTGTATCTCTATTATGTTGGTGCGGCTTCGGAACTTTTAAATATCTTGATATATCTCGAGAACTACGCATCTCATCAAAAAATATCATAGAACATAAAAAGTAGGAAACTTAATTCTCTACAAAAAAGGTCTCTTAACATTTTGCCATAGCTCGCTTCGTTCCCGAGATATTTGCAGATTTATCTCAAGGGAAGGGGCCTGACGGACATATTTCGAGATATTTCTTCTTCTTGTTGTTCTTCTTCTGCACAGCTAAGCTGGAAGTGGCATTTGCGGCTCGCACTAGTGCAGAGTTATCTCAAAGAAAGGAGCCACGGTGTTTCTGTATCTCTATTATGTTGGTGCGGCTTCGGAACTTTTAAATATCTCGATATATCTCGAAAACTACGCTTCTGATCAAAAAATATCATAGAACATAAATTGTAGAAAACATAATTCACTACAAAAAACGTCTCTTAACATTTTGCCATAGCTCGCTTCGTTTCCGAGATATTTGCAGATTCAGCTCAAAGGAACGGGCCTGACGGACATATTTCGAGATACTTCTTCTTCTTGTTGTTCTTCCTCTGCACAGCTAAGCAGGAAGTGGCATTTGCAGCTCGCAATAGTGCAGTGTTATCTCAAAGAAAGGGGCCACGGTGTTTCTGTATCTCTATTATGTTGGTGCGGCTTCGGAACTTTTAAATATCTTGATATATCTCGAGAACTACGCATCTGATCAAAAAATATCAGAGAACATAAAAAGTAGGAAACTTAATTCTGTACAAAAAAGGTCTCTTAACATTTTGCCATAGCTCGCTTCGTTCCCGAGATATTTGCAGATTTATCTCAAGGGAAGGGGCCTGTCGGACATATTTCGAGATATTTCTTCTTCTTGTTGTTCTTCTTCTGCACAGCTAAGCTGGAAGTGGCATTTGCGGCTCGCACTAGTGCAGAGTTATCTCAAAGAAAGGGGCCACGGTGTTTCTGTATCTCTATTATGTTGGTCCGGCTTCGGAACTTTTAAATATCTCGATATATCTCGAAAACTACGCTTCTGATCAAAAAATATCATAGAACATAAAAAGTAGGAAACTTAATTCTCTACAAAAAAGGTCTCTTAACATTTTGCCATAGCTCGCTTCGTTTCCGAGATATTTGCAGATTTATCTCAAGGGAAGGGGCCTGACGGACATATTTCGAGATATTTCTTCTTCTTGTTGTTCTTCTTCTGCACAGCTGAGCTGGAAGTGGCATTTGCAGGTCGCAATAGTGCAGAGTTATCTCAAAGAAAGGGGCCACGGTGTTTCTGTATCTCTATTATGTTGGTGCGGCTTCGGAACTTTTAAATATCTCGATATATCTCGAAAACTACGCTTCTGATCAAAAAATGTCATAGAACGTAAATTGTAGGAAACATTATTCTCTACAAAAAAGGTCTCTTAACATTTTGCCATAGCTCGCTTCGTTTCCGAGATATTTGCAGATTTATCTCAAGGGAAGGGTCCTGATGGACATATTTCGAGATATTTCTTCTTCTTGTTGTTCTTCTTCTGCACAGCTAAGCTGGAAGTGGCATTTGCAGCTCGCAATAGTGCAGAGTTATCTCAAAGAAAGGGGCCACGGTGTTTCTGTATCTCTATTATGTTGGTGCGGCTTCGGAACTTTTAAATATCTTGATATATCTCGAGAACTACGCATCTGATCAAAAAATATCATAGAACATAAAAAGTAGGAAACTTAATTCTCTACAAAAACGGTCTCTTAACATTTTGCCATAGCTCGCTTCGTTTCCGAGATATTTGCAGATTTATCTCAAGGGAAGGGGCCTGACGGACATATTTCGAGATATTTCTTCTTCTTGTTGTTCTTCTTCTGCACAGCTAAGCTGGAAGTGGCATTTGCGGCTCGCACTAGTGCAGAGTTATCTCAAAGAAAGGGGCCACGGTGTTTCTGTATCCCTATTATGTTGGTGCGGCTTCGGAACTTTTAAATATCTCGATATATCTCGAAAACTACGCTTCTGATCAAAAAATATCATAGAACATGAATTGTAGGAAACATAATTCTCTACAAAAAACGTCTCTTAACATTTTGCCATAGCTCGCTTCGTTTCCGAGATATTTGCAGATTCAGCTCAAAGGAACTGGCCTGACGGACATATTTCGAGATATTTCTTCTTCTTGTTGTTCTTCTTCTGCACAGCTAAGCTGGAAGTGGCATTTACAGCTCGCAATCGTGCAGAGTTATCTCAAAGAAAGGGGCCACGGTGTTTCTGTATCCCTATTATGTTGGTGCGGCTTCGGAACTTTTAAATATCTCGATATATCTCGAAAACTACGCTTCTGATCAAAAAATATCATAGAACATAAATTGTAGGAAACATAATTCTCTACAAAAAACGTCTCTTAACATTTTGCCATAGCTCGCTTCGTTTCCGAGATATTTGCAGATTCAGGTCAAAGGAACTGGCCTGACGGACATATTTCGAGATATTTCTTCTTCATGTTGTTCTTCCTCTGCACAGCTAAGCTGGAAGTGGCATTTGCAGCTCGCGATAGTGCAGAGTTATCTCAAAGAAAGGGGCCACGGTGTTTCTGTATCTCTATTATGTTGGTGCGGCTTCGGAACTTTTAAATATCTTGATATATCTCGAGAACTACGCATCTGATCAAAAAATATCATAGAACATAAAAAGTGGGAAACTTAATTCTCTACAAAAAAGGTCTCTCAACATTTCGCCATAGCTCGCTTCGTTTCCGAGATATTTGCAGATTTATCTCAAGGGAAGGGGCCTGACGGACATATTTCGAGATATTTCTTCTTCTTGTTGTTCTTCTTCTGCACAGCTAAGCTGGAAGTGGCACTTACAGCTCGCAATCGTGCAGAGTTATCTCAAAGAAAGGGGCCACGGTGTTTCTGTATCTCTTATTATGTTGGTGCGGCTTCGGAACTTTTAAATATCTTGATATATCTCGAGAACTACGCATCTGATCAAAAAATATCATAGAACATAAAAAGTAGGAAACTTAATTCTCTACAAAAAAGGTCTCTTAACATTTCGCCATAGCTCGCTTCGTTTCCGAGATATTTGCAGATTTATCTCAAGGGAAGGGGCCTGACGGACATATTTCGAGATATTTCTTCTTCTTGTTGTTCTTCTTCTGCACAGCTAAGCTGGAAGTGGCATTTGCGGCTCGCACTAGTGCAGAGTTATCTCAAAGAAAGGGGCCACGGTGTTTCTGTATCCCTATTATGTTGGTGCGGCTTCGGAACTTTTAAATATCTCGATATATCTCGAAAACTACGCTTCTGATCAAAAAATATCATAGAACATAAATTGTAGGAAACATAATTCTCTACAAAAAACGTCTCTTAACATTTTGCCATAGCTCGCTTCGTTTCCGAGATATTTGCAGATTCAGCTCAAAGGAACTGGCCTGACGGACATATTTCGAGATATTTCTTCTTCTTGTTGTTCTTCCTCTGCACAGCTAAGCTGGAAGTGGCATTTGCAGCTCGCAATAGTGCAGAGTTATCTCAAAGAAAGGGGCCACGGTGTTTCTGTATCTCTATTATGTTGGTGCGGCTTCGGAACTTTTAAATATCTTGATATATCTCGAGAACTACGCATCTGATCAAAAAATATCATACAACATAAAAAGTAGGAAACTTAATTCTCTACAAAAAAGCTCTCTTAACATTTTGCCATAGCTCGCTTCGTTTCCGAGATATTTGCAGATTTATCTCAAGGGAAGGGGCCTGACGGACATATTTCGAGATATTTCTTCTTCTTGTTGTTCTTCTTCTGCACAGCTAAGCTGGAACTGGCATTTGCGGCTCGCACTAGTGCAGAGTTATCTCAAAGAAAGGGGCCACGGTGTTTCTGTATCTCTATTATGTTGGTGCGGCTTCGGAACTTTTAAATATCTCGATGTATCTCGAAAACTACGCTTCTGATCAAAAAATATCATACAACATAAATTGTAGGAAGCATAATTCTCTACCAAAAAGGTCTCTCAACATTTTGCCATAGCTCGCTTCGTTTCCGAGATATTTGCAGATATATCTCAAGGGAAGGGGCCTGACGGACATATTTCGAGATATTTCTTCTTCTTGTTGTTCTTCTTCTGCACAGCTAAGCTGGAAGTGGCATTTGCGGCTCGCACTAGTGCAGAGTTATCTCAAAGAAAGGGGCCACGGTGTGTCTGTATCCCTATTATGTTGGTGCGGCTTCGGAACTTTTAAATATCTCGATATATCTCGAAAACTACGCTTCTGATCAAAAAATATCATACAACATAAATTGTAGGAAACATAATTCTCTATAAAAAACGTCTCTTAACATTTTGCCATAGCTCGCTTCGTTTCCGAGATATTTGCAGATTCAGCTCAAAGGAACTGGCCTGACGGACATATTTCGAGATATTTCTTCTTCTTGTTGTTCTTCCTCTGCACAGCTAAGCTGGAAGTGGCATTTGCAGCTCGCAATATTGCAGAGTTATCTCAAAGAAAGGGGCCACGGTGTTTCTGTATCCCTATTATGTTGGTGCGGCTTCGGAACTTTTAAATACCTCGATATATCTCGAAAACTACGCTTCTGATCAAAAAATATCATAGAACATAAATTGTAGGAAACATAATTCTCTACAAAAAACGTCTCTTAACATTTTGCCATAGCTCGCTTCGTTTCCGAGATATTTGCAGATTCAGCTCAAAGGAACTGGCCTGACGGACATATTTCGAGATATTTCTTCTTCTTGTTGTTCTTCCTCTGCACAGCTAAGCTGGAAGTGGCATTTGCAGCTCGCAATAGTGCAGAGTTATCTCAAAGAAAGGGGCCACGGTGTTTCTGTATCTCTATTATGTTGGTGCGGCTTCGGAACTTTTAAATATCTTGATATATCTCGAGAACTACGCATCTGATCAAAAAATATCATACAACATAAAAAGTAGGAAACTTAATTCTCTACAAAAAAGGTCTCTTAACATTTTGCCATAGCTCGCTTCGTTTCCGAGATATTTGCAGATATATCTCAAGGGAAGGGGCCTGACCGACATATTTCGAGATATTTCTTCTTCTTGTTGTTCTTCTTCTGCACAGCTAAGCTGGAAGTGGCATTTGCGGCTCGCACTAGTGCAGAGTTATCTCAAAGAAAGGGGCCACGGTGTTTCTGTATCTCTTATTATGTTGGTGCGGCTTCGGAACTTTTAAATATCTTGATATATCTCGAGAACTACGCATCTGATCAAAAAATATCATAGAACATAAAAAGTAGGAAACTTAATTCTCTACAAAAAAGGTCTCTTAACATTTCGCCATAGCTCGCTTCGTTTCCGAGATATTTGCAGATTTATCTGAAGGGAAGGGGCCTGACGGACATATTTCGAGATATTTCCTCTTCTTGTTGTTCTTCTTCTGCACAGCTAAGCTGGAAGTGGCATTTGCGGCTCGCACTAGTGCAGAGTTATCTCAAGGAAAGGGGCCACGGTGTTTCTGTATCCCTATTATGTTGGTGCGGCTTCGGAACTTTTAAATATCTCGATATATCTCGAAAACTACGCTTCTGATCAAAAAATATCATAGAACATAAATTATAGGAAACATAATTCTCTATAAAAAACGTCTCTTAACATTTTGCCATAGCTCGCTTCGTTTCCGAGATATTTGCAGATTCAGCTCAAAGGAACTGGCCTGACGGACATATTTCGAGATATTTCTTCTTCTTGTTGTTCTTCCTCTGCACAGATAAGCTGGAAGTGGCATTTGCAGCTCGCAATAGAGCAGAGTTATCTCAACGAAAGGGGCCACGGTGTTTCTGTATCTCTATTATGTTGGTGCGGCTTCGGAACTTTTAAATATCTTGATATATCTCGAGAACTACGCATCTGATCAAAAAATATCATAGGACATAAAAAGTAGGAAACTTAATTCTCTACAAAAAAGGTCTCTTAACATTTCGCCATAGATCGCTTCGTTTCCGAGATATTTGCAGATTTATCTCAAGGGAAGGGGCCTGACGGACATATTTCGAGATATTTCTTCTTCTTGTTGTCCTTCTTCTGCACAGCTAAGCTGGAAGTGGCATTTACAGCTCGCAATCGTGCAGAGTTATCTCAAAGAAAGGGGCCACGGTGTTTCTGTATCTCTATTATGTTGGTGCGGCTTCGGAACTTTTAAATATCTTGATATATCTCGAGAACTACGCATCTGATCAAAAAATATCGTAGAACGTGAAAAGTAGGAAACTTAATTCTCTACAAAAAAGGTCTCTTAACATTTCGCCATAGCTCGCTTCGTTTCCGAGATATTTGCAGATTTATCTCAAGGGAAGGGGCCTGACGGACATATTTCGAGATATTTCTTCTTCTTGTTGTTCTTCTTCTGCACAGCTAAGCTGGAAGTGGCATTTGCGGCTCGCACTAGTGCAGAGTTATCTCAAAGAAAGGGGCCACGGTGTTTCTGTATCCCTATTATGTTGGTGCGGCTTCGGAACTTTTAAATACCTCGATATATCTCGAAAACTACGCTTCTGATCAAAAAATATCATAGAACATAAATTGTAGGAAACATAATTCTCTACAAAAAACGTCTCTTAACATTTTGCCATAGCTCGCTTCGTTTCCGAGATATTTGCAGATTCAGCTCAAAGGAACTGGCCTGACGGACATATTTCGAGATATTTCTTCTTCTTGTTGTTCTTCCTCTGCACAGCTAAGCTGGAAGTGGCATTTGCAGCTCGCAATAGTGCAGAGTTATCTCAAAGAAAGGGGCCACGGTGTTTCTGTATCTCTATTATGTTGGTGCGGCTTCGGAACTTTTAAATATCTTGATATATCTCGAGAACTACGCATCTGATCAAAAAATATCATACAACATAAAAAGTAGGAAACTTAATTCTCTACAAAAAAGCTCTCTTAACATTTTGCCATAGCTCGCTTCGTTTCCGAGATATTTGCAGATTTATCTCAAGGGAAGGGGCCTGACGGACATATTTCGAGATATTTCTTCTTCTTGTTGTTCTTCTTCTGCACAGCTAAGCTGGAACTGGCATTTGCGGCTCGCACTAGTGCAGAGTTATCTCAAAGAAAGGGGCCACGGTGTTTCTGTATCTCTATTATGTTGGTGCGGCTTCGGAACTTTTAAATATCTCGATGTATCTCGAAAACTACGCTTCTGATCAAAAAATCTCATAGAACATAAATTGTAGGAAGCATAATTCTCTACAAAAAAGGTCTCTTAACATTTTGCCATAGCTCGCTTCGTTTCCGAGATATTTGCAGATATATCTCAAGGGAAGGGGCCTGACGGACATTTTTCGAGATATTTCTTCTTCTTGTTGTTCTTCTTCTGCACAGCTAAGCTGGAAGTGGCATTTACAGCTCGCAATCGTGCAGAGTTATCTCAAAGAAAGGGGCCACGGTGTTTCTGTATCTCTATTATGTTGGTGCGGCTTCGGAACTTTTAAATATCTTGATATATCTCGAGAACTACGCATCTGATCAAAAAATATCATAGAACATAAAAAGTAGGAAACTTAATTCTCTACAAAAAAGGTCTCTTAACATTTCGCCATAGCTCGCTTCGTTTCCGAGATATTTGCAGATTTATCTCAAGGGAAGGGGCCTGACGGACATATTTCGAGATATTTCTTCTTCTTGTTGTTCTTCTTCTGCACAGCTAAGCTGGAAGTGGCATTTGCAGCTCGCAATAGTGCAGAGTTATCTCAAAGAAAGGGGCCACGGTGTTTCTGTATCTCTATTATGTTGGTACGGCTTCGGAACTTTTAAATATCTTGATATATCTCGAGAACTACGCATCTGATCAAAAAATATCATAGAAGATAAAAAGTAGGAAACTTAATTCTCTACAAAAAAGGTCTCTTAACATTTCGCCATAGCTCGCTTCGTTTCCGAGATATTTGCAGATTTATCTCAAGGGAAGGGGCCTGACGGACATATTTCGAGATATTTCTTCTTCTTGTTGTCCTTCTTCTGCACAGCTAAGCTGGAAGTGGCATTTACAGCTCGCAATCGTGCAGAGTTATCTCAAAGAAAGGGGCCACGGTGTTTCTGTATCTCTATTATGTTGGTGCGGCTTCGGAACTTTTAAATATCTTGATATATCTCGAGAACTACGCATCTGATCAAAAAATATCATAGAACATAAAAAGTAGGAAACTTAATTCTCTACAAAAAAGGTCTCTTAACATTTCGCCATAGCTCGCTTCGTTTCCGAGATATTTGCAGATTTATCTCAAGGGAAGGGGCCTGACGGACATATTTCGAGATATTTCTTCTTCTTGTTGTTCTTCTTCTGCACAGCTAAGCTGGAAGTGGCATTTGCAGCTCGCAATAGTGCAGAGTTATCTCAAAGAAAGGGGCCACGGTGTTTCTGTATCTCTATTATGTTGGTGCGGCTTCGGAACTTTTAAATACCTCGATATATCTCGAAAACTACGCTTCTGATCAAAAAACATCATAGAACATAAATTGTAGGAAACATAATTCTCTACAAAAAACGTCTCTTAACATTTTGCCATAGCTCGCTTCGTTTCCGAGATATTTGCAGATTCAGCTCAAAGGAACTGGCCTGACGGACATATTTCGAGATATTTCTTCTTCTTGTTGTTCTTCCTCTGCACAGCTAAGCTGGAAGTGGCATTTGCAGCTCGCAATAGTGCAGAGTTATCTCAAAGAAAGGGGCCACGGTGTTTCTGTATCTCTATTATGTTGGTGCGGCTTCGGAACTTTTAAATATCTTGATATATCTCGAGAACTACGCATCTGATCAAAAAATATCATAGAACATAAAAAGTAGGAAACTTAATTCTCTACAAAAAAGGTCTCTTAACATTTCGCCATAGCTCGCTTCGTTTCCGAGATATTTGCAGATTTATCTCAAGGGAAGGGGCCTGACGGACATATTTCGAGATATTTCTTCTTCTTGTTGTTCTTCTTCTGCACAGCTAAGCTGGAAGTGGCATTTGCAGCTCGCAATAGTGCAGAGTTATCTCAAAGAAAGGGGCCACGGTGTTTCTGTATCTCTATTATGTTGGTGCGGCTTCGGAACTTTTAAATACCTCGATATATCTCGAAAACTACGCTTCTGATCAAAAAACATCATAGAACATAAATTGTAGGAAACATAATTCTCTACAAAAAACGTCTCTTAACATTTTGCCATAGCTCGCTTCGTTTCCGAGATATTTGCAGATTCAGCTCAAAGGAACTGGCCTGACGGACATATTTCGAGATATTTCTTCTTCTTGTTGTTCTTCCTCTGCACAGCTAAGCTGGAAGTGGCATTTGCAGCTCGCAATAGTGCAGAGTTATCTCAAAGAAAGGGGCCACGGTGTTTCTGTATCTCTATTATGTTGGTGCGCCTTCGGAGCTTTTAAATATCTTGATATATCTCGAGAACTACGCATCTGATCAAAAAATATCATAGAAGATAAAAAGTAGGAAACTTAATTCTCTACAAAAAAGGTCTCTTAACATTTCGCCATAGCTCGCTTCGTTTCCGAGATATTTGCAGATTTATCTCAAGGGAAGGGGCCTGACGGACATATTTCGAGATATTTCTTCTTCTTGTTGTCCTTCTTCTGCACAGCTAAGCTGGAAGTGGCATTTACAGCTCGCAATCGTGCAGAGTTATCTCAAAGAAAGGGGCCACGGTGTTTCTGTATCTCTATTATGTTGGTGCGGCTTCGGAACTTTTAAATATCTTGATATATCTCGAGAACTACGCATCTGATCAAAAAATATCATAGAACATAAAAAGTAGGAAACTTAATTCTCTACAAAAAAGGTCTCTTAACATTTCGCCATAGCTCGCTTCGTTTCCGAGATATTTGCAGATTTATCTCAAGGGAAGGGGCCTGACGGACATATTTCGAGATATTTCTTCTTCTTGTTGTTCTTCTTCTGCACAGCTAAGCTGGAAGTGGCATTTGCAGCTCGCAATAGTGCAGAGTTATCTCAAAGAAAGGGGCCACGGTGTTTCTGTATCTCTATTATGTTGGTGCGGCTTCGGAACTTTTAAATATCTTGATATATCTCGAGAACTACGCGTCTGATCAAAATATATCATAGAACATAAAAAGTAGGAAACTTAATTCTCTACAAAAAAGGTCTCTTAACATTTTGCCATAGCTCGCTTCGTTTCCGAGATATTTGCAGATTTATCTCAAGGGAAGGGGCCTAACGGACTTATTTCGAGATATTTCTTCTTCTTGTTGTTCTTCTTCTGCACAGCTAAACTGGAAGTGGCATTTCCAGGTCGCAATAGTGCAGAGTTATCTAAAAGAAAGGAGCCACGGTGTTTCTGTATCTCTATTATGTAGGTGCGGCTTCGGAACTTTTAAATATCTTGATATATCTCGAGAACTACGCGTCTGATCAAAAAATATCATAGAACATAAAAAGTAGGAAACATAATTCCATACAAAAAAGGTCTCTTAACATTTTGCCATAGCTCGCTTCGTTTCCGAGATATTTGCAGATTTATCTCAAGGGAAGGGGCCTGACGGACATATTTCGAGATATTTCTTCTTCTTGTTGTTCTTCTTCTGCACAGCTAAGCTGGAAGTGGCATTTGCAGCTCGCAATAGTGCAGAGTTATCTCAAAGAAAGGGGCCACGGTGTTTCTGTATCTCTATTATGTTGGTGCGGCTTCGGAACTTTTAAATATCTTGATATATCTCGAAAACTACGCTTCTGATCAAAAAATATCATAGAACATAAATTGTAGGAAACATAATTCTCTACAAAAAACGTCTCTTAACATTTTGCCATAGCTCGCTTCGTTTCCGAGATATTTGCAGATTCAGCTCAAAGGAACGGGCCTGACGGACATATTTCGAGATATTTCTTCTTCTTGTTGTTCTTCTTCTGCACAGCTAAGCTGGAAGTGGCATTTGCGGCTCGCACTAGTGCAGAGTTATCTCGAAGAAAGGGGCCGCGGTGTTTCTGTATCTCTATTATGTTGGTGCGGCTTCGGAACTTTTAAATATCTCGATATATCTCGAAAACTACGCTTCTGATCAAAAAATATCATAGAACATAAATAGTAGGAAACTTAATTCTCTACAAAAAGGTCCCTCAACATTTTGCCATAGCTCGCTTCGTTTCCGAGATATTTGCACATTTATCTCAAGGGAAGGGGCCTAACGGACATATTTCGAGATATTTCTTCTTCTTGTTGTTCTTCTTCTGCACAGCTAAGCTGGAAGTGGCATTTGCAGCTCGCAATAGTGCAGAGTTATCTCAAAGAAAGGGGCCACGGTGTTTCTGTATCTCTATTATGTTGGTGCGGCTTCGGAACTTTTATATATCTTGATATATCTCGAGAACTACGCATCTGATCAAAAAATACCATAGAACATAAAAAGTAGGAAACTTAATTCTCTACAAAAAAGGTCTCTTAACATTTTGCCATAGCTCGCTTCGTTTCCGAGATATTTGCAGATTTATCTCAAGGGAAGGGGCCTGACGGACATATCTCGAGATATTTCTTCTTCTTGTTGTTCTTCTTCTGCACAGCTAAGCTGGAAGTGGCATTTGCGGCTCGCACTAGTGCAGAGTTATCTCGAAGAAAGGGGCCGCGGTGTTTCTGTATCTCTATTATGTTGGTGCGGCTTCGGAACTTTTAAATATCTCGATATATCTCGAAAACTACGCTTCTGATCAAAAAATATCATAGAACATAAATAGTAGGAAACTTAATTCTCTACAAAAAGGTCCCTCAACATTTTGCCATAGCTCGCTTCGTTTCCGAGATATTTGCACATTTATCTCAAGGGAAGGGGCCTGACGGACATATTTCGAGATATTTCTTCTTCTTGTTGTTCTTCTTCTGCACAGCTAAGCTGGAAGTGGCATTTGCAGCTCGCAATAGTGCAGAGTTATCTCAAAGAAGGGGGCCACGGTGTTTCTGTATCTCTATTATGTTGGTGCGGCTTCGGAACTTTTAAATATCTTGATATATCTCGAGAACTACGCATCTGATCAAAAAATATCATAGAACATAAAAAGTAGGAAACTTAATTCTCTACAAAAAAGGTCTCTTAACATTTTGCCATAGCTCGCTTCGTTTCCGAGATATTTGCAGATTTATCTCCAGGGAAGGGGCCTGACGGACATATTTCGAGATATTTCTTCTTCTTGTTGTTCTTCTTCTGCACAGCTAAGCTGGAAGTGGCATTTGCAGCTCGCAATAGTGCAGAGTTATCTCAAAGAAAGGGGCCACGGTGTTTCTGTATCTCTATTATGTTGGTGCGGCTTCGGAACTTTTAAATATCTTGATATATCTCGAGAACTACGCATCTGATCAAAAAATATCATAGAACATAAAAAGTAGGAAACATAATTCTCTACAAAAAAAGTCTCTTAACATTTTGCCATAGCTCGCTTCGTTTCCGAGATATTTGCAGATTCAGCTCAAAGGAACGGGCCTGACGGGCATGTTTCGAGATGTTTCTTCTTCTTGTTGTTCTTCTTCTGCACAGCTAACCTGGAAGTGGCATTTGCAGCTCGCAATAGTGCAGAGTAATCTCAAAGAAAGGGGCCACGGTGTTTCTGTATCTCTATTATGTTGGTGCGGCTTCGGAACTTTTAAATATCTCGATATATCTCGAAAACTACGCTTATGATCAAAAAATATCATAGAACATAAATTGTAGGAAACATAATTCTCTACAAAAAACGTCTCTTAACATTTTGCCATAGCTCGCTTCGTTTCCGAGATATTTGCAGATTCAGCTCAAAGGAACGGGCCTGACGGACATGTTTCGAGATATTTCTTCTTCTTGTTGTTCTTCTTCTGCACAGCTAAGCTGGAAGTGGCATTTGCAGCTCGCAATAGTGCAGAGTAATCTCAAAGAAAGGGGCCACGGTGTTTCTGTATCTCTATTATGTTGGTGCGGCTTCGGAACTTTTAAATATCTTGATATATCTCGAGAACTACGCATCTGATCAAAAAATACCATAGAACATAAAAAGTAGGAAACTTAATTCTCTACAAAAAAGGTCTCTTAACATTTTGCCATAGCTCGCTTCGTTTCCGAGATATTTGCAGATTTATCTCAAGGGAAGGGGCCTGACGGACATATTTCGAGATATTTCTTCTTCTTGTTGTTCTTCTTCTGCACAGCTAAGCTGGAAGTGGCATTTACAGCTCGCAATAGTGCAGAGTTATCTCAAAGAAAGGGGCCACGGTGTTTCTGTATCTCTATTATGTTGGTGCGGCTTCGGAACTTTTAAATATCTTGATATATCTCGAGAACTACGCATCTGATCAAAAAATATCATAAAACATAAAAAGTAGGAAACTTAATTCTCTACAAAAAACGTCTCTTAACATTTTGCCATAGCTCGCTTCGTTTCCGAGATATTTGCAGATTTATCTCCAGGGAAGGGGCCTGACGGACATATTTCGAGATATTTCTTCTTCTTGTTGTTCTTCTTCTGCACAGCTAAGCTGGAAGTGGCATTTGCTGCTCGCACTAGTGCAGAGTTATCTCAAAGAAAGGGGCCACGGTGTTTCTGTATCTCTATTATGTTGGTGCGGCTTCGGAACTTTTAAATATCTCGATATATCTCGAAAACTACGCTTCTGATCAAAAAATATCATAGCACATAAATTGTGGGAAACATAATTCTCTACAAAAAACGTCTCTTAACATTTTGCCATAGCTCGCTTCGTTTCCGAGATATTTGCAGATTTATCTCAAGGGAAGGGGCCTGACGGACATATTTCGAGATATTTCTTCTTCTTGTTGTTCTTCTTCTGCACAGCTAAGCTGGAAGTGGCATTTGCAGCTCGCAATAGTGCAGAGTTATCTCAAAGAGAGGGGCCACGGTGTTTCTGTATCTCTATTATGTTGGTGCGGCTTCGGAACTTTTAAATATCTTGATATATCTCGAGAACTACGCATCTGATCAAAAAATACCATAGAACATAAAAAGTAGGAAACTTAATTCTCTACAAAAAAGGTCTCTTAACATTTTGCCATAGCTCGCTTCGTTTCCGAGATATTTGCAGATTTATCTCAAGGGAAGGGGCCTGGCGGACATATTTCGAGATATTTCTTCTTCTTGTTGTTCTTCTTCTGCACAGCTAAGCTGGAAGTGGCATTTGCGGCTCGCACTAGTGCAGAGTTATCTCGAAGAAAGGGGCCGCGGTGTTTCTGTATCTCTATTATGTTGGTGCGGCTTCGGAACTTTTAAATATCTCGATATATCTCGAAAACTACGCTTCTGATCAAAAAATATCATAGAACATAAATAGTAGGAAACTTAATTCTCTACAAAAAGGTCCCTCAACATTTTGCCATAGCTCGCTTCGTTTCCGAGATATTTGCACATTTATCTCAAGGGAAGGGGCCTGGCGGACATATTTCGAGATATTTCTTCTTCTTGTTGTTCTTCTTCTGCACAGCTAAGCTGGAAGTGGCATTTGCGGCTCGCACTAGTGCAGAGTTATCTCGAAGAAAGGGGCCGCGGTGTTTCTGTATCTCTATTATGTTGGTGCGGCTTCGGAACTTTTAAATATCTCGATATATCTCGAAAACTACGCTTCTGATCAAAAAATATCATAGAACATAAATAGTAGGAAACTTAATTCTCTACAAAAAGGTCCCTCAACATTTTGCCATAGCTCGCTTCGTTTCCGAGATATTTGCACATTTATCTCAAGGGAAGGGGCCTAACGGACATATTTCGAGATATTTCTTCTTCTTGTTGTTCTTCTTCTGCACAGCTAAGCTGGAAGTGGCATTTGCTGCTCGCACTAGTGCAGAGTTATCTCAAAGAAAGGGGCCACGGTGTTTCTGTATCTCTATTATGTTGGTGCGGCTTCGGAACTTTTAAATATCTTGATATATCTCGAGAACTACGCATCTGATCAAAAAATATCATAGAACATAAAAAGTAGGAAACATAATTCTCTACAAAAAAAGTCTCTTAACATTTTGCCATAGCTCGCTTCGTTTCCGAGATATTTGCAGATTCAGCTCAAAGGAACGGGCCTGACGGGCATGTTTCGAGATGTTTCTTCTTCTTGTTGTTCTTCTTCTGCACAGCTAACCTGGAAGTGGCATTTGCAGCTCGCAATAGTGCAGAGTAATCTCAAAGAAAGGGGCCACGGTGTTTCTGTATCTCTATTATGTTGGTGCGGCTTCGGAACTTTTAAATATCTCGATATATCTCGAAAACTACGCTTATGATCAAAAAATATCATAGAACATAAATTGTAGGAAACATAATTCTCTACAAAAAACGTCTCTTAACATTTTGCCATAGCTCGCTTCGTTTCCGAGATATTTGCAGATTCAGCTCAAAGGAACGGGCCTGACGGACATGTTTCGAGATATTTCTTCTTCTTGTTGTTCTTCTTCTGCACAGCTAAGCTGGAAGTGGCATTTGCAGCTCGCAATAGTGCAGAGTAATCTCAAAGAAAGGGGCCACGGTGTTTCTGTATCTCTATTATGTTGGTGCGGCTTCGGAACTTTTAAATATCTTGATATATCTCGAGAACTACGCATCTGATCAAAAAATACCATAGAACATAAAAAGTAGGAAACTTAATTCTCTACAAAAAAGGTCTCTTAACATTTTGCCATAGCTCGCTTCGTTTCCGAGATATTTGCAGATTTATCTCAAGGGAAGGGGCCTGACGGACATATTTCGAGATATTTCTTCTTCTTGTTGTTCTTCTTCTGCACAGCTAAGCTGGAAGTGGCATTTACAGCTCGCAATAGTGCAGAGTTATCTCAAAGAAAGGGGCCACGGTGTTTCTGTATCTCCATTATGTTGGTGCGGCTTCGGAACTTTTAAATATCTTGATATATCTCGAGAACTACGCATCTCATCAAAAAATATCATAAAACATAAAAAGTAGGAAACTTAATTCTCTACAAAAAAGGTCTCTTAACATTTTGCCATAGCTCGCTTCGTTTCCGAGATATTTGCAGATTTATCTCAAGGGAAGGGGCCTGACGGACATATTTCGAGATATTTCTTCTTCTTGTTGTTCTTCTTCTGCACAGCTAAGCTGGAAGTGGCATTTGCGGCTCGCACTAGTGCAGAGTTATCTCAAAGAAAGGGGCCACGGTGTTTCTGAATCTCTATTATGTCGGTGCGGCTTCGGAACTTTTAAATATCTCGATATATCTCGAAAACTACGCTTCTGATCAAAAAATATCATAGAACATAAATTGTAGGAAACATAATTCTCTACAAAAAACGTCTCTTACACATTTTGCCATAGCTCGCTTCGTTTCCGAGATATTTGCAGATTCAGCTCAAAGGAACGGGCCTGACGGACATATTTCGAGATATTTCTTCTTCTTGTTGTTCTTCTTCTGCACAGCTAAGCTGGAAGTGGCATTTACAGCTCGCAATAGTGCTGAGTTATCTCAAAGAAAGGGGCCACGGTGTTTCTGTATCTCTATTATGTTGGTGCGGCTTCGGAACTTTTAAATATCTCGATATATCTCGAAAACTACGCTTCTGATCAAAAAATATCATAGAACATAAATTGTAGGAAACATAATTCTCTACAAAAAAGGTCTCTTAACATTTTGCCATAGCTCGCTTCGTTTCCGAGATATTTGCAGATTTATCTCAAGGGAAGGGGCCTGACGGACATATTTCGAGATATTTCTTCTTCTTGTTGTTCTTCTTCTGCACAGCTAAGCTGGAAGTGGCATTTGCGGCTCGCACTAGTGCAGAGTTATCTCGAAGAAAGGGGCCACGGTGTTTCTGTATCTCTATTATGTTGGTGCGGCTTCGGAACTTTTAAATATCTTGATATATCTCGAGAACTACGCATCTGATCAAAAAATATCATAAAACATAAAAAGTAGGAAACTTAATTCTCTACAAAAAAGGTCTCTTAACATTTTGCCATAGCTCTCTTCGTTTCCGAGATATTTGCAGATTTATCTCCAGGGAAGGGGCCTGACGGACATATTTCGGGATATTTCTTCTTCTTGTTGTTCTTCTTCTGCACAGCTAAGCTGGAAGTGGCATTTGCAGCTCGCAGTAGTGCAGAGTTATCTCAAAGAAAGGGGCCACGGTGTTTCTGTATCTCTATTATGTTGGTGCGGCTTCGGAACTTTTAAATATCTTGATATATCTCGAGAACTACGCATCTGATCAAAAAATATCATAAAACATAAAAAGTAGGAAACTTAATTCTCTACAAAAAAGGTCTCTTAACATTTTGCCATAGCTCGCTTCGTTTCCGAGATATTTGCAGATTTATCTCCAGGGAAGGGGCCTGACGGTCATATTTCGAGATATTTCTTCTTCTTGTTGTTCTTCTTCTGCACAGCTAAGCTGGAAGTGGCATTTGCGGCTCGCACTAGTGCAGAGTTATCTCAAAGAAAGGGGCCACGGTGTTTCTGAATCTCTATTATGTTGGTGCGGCTTCGGAACTTTTAAATATCTCGATATATCTCGAAAACTACGCTTCTGATCAAAAAATATCATAGAACATAAATTGTAGGAAACATAATTCTCTACAAAAAACGTCTCTTACACATTTTGCCATAGCTCGCTTCGTTTCCGAGATATTTGCAGATTCAGCTCAAAGGAACGGGCCTGACGGACATTTTCGAGATATTTCTTCTTCTTGTTGTTCTTCTTCTGCACAGCTAAGCTGGAAGTGGCATTTACAGCTCGCAATAGTGCAGAGTTATCTCAAAGAAAGGGGCCACGGTGTTTCTGTATCTCTATTATGTTGGTGCGACTTCGGAACTTTTAAATATCTCGATATATCTCGAAAACTACGCTTCTGATCAAAAAATATCATAGAACATAAATTGTAGGAAACATAATTCTCTACAAAAAAGGTCTCTTAACATTTTGCCATAGCTCGCTTCGTTTCCGAGATATTTGCAGATTTATCTCAAGGGAAGGGGCCTGACGGACATATTTCGAGATATTTCTTCTTCTTGTTGTTCTTCTTCTGCACAGCTAAGCTGGAAGTGGCATTTGCAGCTCGCAATTGTGCAGAGTTATCTCGAAGAAAGGGGCCACGGTGTTTCTGTATCTCTATTATGTTGGTGCGGCTTCGGAACTTTTAAATATCTTGATATATCTCGAGAACTACGCATCTGATCAAAAAATATCATAAAACATAAAAAGTAGGAAACTTAATTCTCTACAAAAAAGGTCTCTTAACATTTTGCCATAGCTCTCTTCGTTTCCGAGATATTTGCAGATTTATCTCCAGGGAAGGGGCCTGACGGACATATTTCGGGATATTTCTTCTTCTTGTTGTTCTTCTTCTGCACAGCTAAGCTGGAAGTGGCATTTGCAGCTCGCAGTAGTGCAGAGTTATCTCAAAGAAAGGGGCCACGGTGTTTCTGTATCTCTATTATGTTGGTGCGGCTTCGGAACTTTTAAATATCTTGATATATCTCGAGAACTACGCATCTGATCAAAAAATATCATAAAACATAAAAAGTAGGAAACTTAATTCTCTACAAAAAAGGTCTCTTAACATTTTGCCATAGCTCGCTTCGTTTCCGAGATATTTGCAGATTTATCTCCAGGGAAGGGGCCTGACGGTCATATTTCGAGATATTTCTTCTTCTTGTTGTTCTTCTTCTGCACAGCTAAGCTGGAAGTGGCATTTGCGGCTCGCACTAGTGCAGAGTTATCTCAAAGAAAGGGGCCACGGTGTTTCTGAATCTCTATTATGTTGGTGCGGCTTCGGAACTTTTAAATATCTCGATATATCTCGAAAACTACGCTTCTGATCAAAAAATATCATAGAACGTAAATTGTAGGAAACATAATTCTCTACAAAAAACGTCTCTTAACATTTTGCCATAGCTCGCTTCGTTTCCGAGATATTTGCAGATTCAGCTCAAAGGAACGGGCCTGACGGACATATTTCGAGATATTTCTTCTTCTTGTTGTTCTTCTTCTGCACAGCTAAGCTGGAAGTGGCATTTGCAGCTCGCAATAGTGCAGAGTAATCTCAAAGAAAGGGGCCACGGTGTTTCTGTATCTCTATTATGTTGGTGCGGCTTCGGAACTTTTAAATATCTTGATATATCTCGAGAACTACGCATCTGATCAAAAAATACCATAGAACATAAAAAGTAGGAAACTTAATTCTCTACAAAAAAGGTCTCTTAACATTTTGCCATAGCTCGCTTCGTTTCCGAGATATTTGCAGATTTATCTCAAGGGAAGGGGCCTGACGGTCATATTTCGAGATATTTCTTCTTCTTGTTGTTCTTCTTCTGCACAGCTAAGCTGGAAGTGGCATTTGCGGCTCGCACTAGTGCAGAGTTATCTCAAAGAAAGGGGCCACGGTGTTTCTGAATCTCTATTATGTTGGTGCGGCTTCGGAACTTTTAAATATCTCGATATATCTCGAAAACTACGCTTCTGATCAAAAAATATCATAGAACGTAAATTGTAGGAAACATAATTCTCTACAAAAAACGTCTCTTAACATTTTGCCATAGCTCGCTTCGTTTCCGAGATATTTGCAGATTCAGCTCAAAGGAACGGGCCTGACGGACATATTTCGAGATATTTCTTCTTCTTGTTGTTCTTCTTCTGCACAGCTAAGCTGGAAGTGGCATTTGCAGCTCGCAATAGTGCAGAGTAATCTCAAAGAAAGGGGCCACGGTGTTTCTGTATCTCTATTATGTTGGTGCGGCTTCGGAACTTTTAAATATCTTGATATATCTCGAGAACTACGCATCTGATCAAAAAATACCATAGAACATAAAAAGTAGGAAACTTAATTCTCTACAAAAAAGGTCTCTTAACATTTTGCCATAGCTCGCTTCGTTTCCGAGATATTTGCAGATTTATCTCAAGGGAAGGGGCCTGACGGACATATTTCGAGATATTTCTTCTTCTTGTTGTTCTTCTTCTGCACAGCTAAGCTGGAAGTGGCATTTACAGCTCGCAATAGTGCAGAATTATCGCAAAGAAAGGGGCCACGGTGTTTCTGTATCTCTATTATGTTGGTGCGGCTTCGGAACTTTTAAATATCTCGATATATCTCGAAAACTACGCTTCTGATCAAAAAATATCATAGAACATAAATTGTAGGAAACATAATGCTCTACAAAAAAGGTCTCTTAACATTTTGCCATAGCTCGCTTCGTTTCCGAGATATTTGCAGATATATCTCAAGGGAAGGGGCCTGACGGACATATTTCGAGATATTTCTTCTTCTTGTTGTTCTTCTTCTGCACAGCTAAACTGGAAGTGGCATTTCCAGCTCGCAATAGTGCAGAGTTATCTCAAAGAGAGGAGCCACGGTGTTTCTGTATCTCTATTATGTTGGTGCGGCTTCGGAACTTTTAAATATCTTGATATATCTCGAAAACTACGCATCTGCTCAAAAAATATCATAGAAGATTAAAAGTAGGAAACTTAATTCTCTACAAAAAAGGTCTCTTAACATTTTGCCATACCTCGCTTCGTTTCCGAGATATTTGCAGATTTATCTCCAGGGAAGGGGCCTGACGGTCATATTTCGAGATATTTCTTCTTCTTGTTGTTCTTCTTCTGCACAGCTAAGCTGGAAGTGGCATTTGCGGCTCGCACTAGTGCAGAGTTATCTCAAAGAAAGGGGCCACGGTGTTTCTGAATCTCTATTATGTTGGTGCGGCTTCGGAACTTTTAAATATCTCGATATATCTCGAAAACTACGCTTCTGATCAAAAAATATCATAGAACGTAAATTGTAGGAAACATAATTCTCTACAAAAAACGTCTCTTAACATTTTGCCATAGCTCGCTTCGTTTCCGAGATATTTGCAGATTCAGCTCAAAGGAACGGGCCTGACGGACATATTTCGAGATATTTCTTCTTCTTGTTGTTCTTCTTCTGCACAGCTAAGCTGGAAGTGGCATTTGCAGCTCGCAATAGTGCAGAGTAATCTCAAAGAAAGGGGCCACGGTGTTTCTGTATCTCTATTATGTTGGTGCGGCTTCGGAACTTTTAAATATCTTGATATATCTCGAGAACTACGCATCTGATCAAAAAATACCATAGAACATAAAAAGTAGGAAACTTAATTCTCTACAAAAAAGGTCTCTTAACATTTTGCCATAGCTCGCTTCGTTTCCGAGATATTTGCAGATTTATCTCAAGGGAAGGGGCCTGACGGTCATATTTCGAGATATTTCTTCTTCTTGTTGTTCTTCTTCTGCACAGCTAAGCTGGAAGTGGCATTTGCGGCTCGCACTAGTGCAGAGTTATCTCAAAGAAAGGGGCCACGGTGTTTCTGAATCTCTATTATGTTGGTGCGGCTTCGGAACTTTTAAATATCTCGATATATCTCGAAAACTACGCTTCTGATCAAAAAATATCATAGAACGTAAATTGTAGGAAACATAATTCTCTACAAAAAACGTCTCTTAACATTTTGCCATAGCTCGCTTCGTTTCCGAGATATTTGCAGATTCAGCTCAAAGGAACGGGCCTGACGGACATATTTCGAGATATTTCTTCTTCTTGTTGTTCTTCTTCTGCACAGCTAAGCTGGAAGTGGCATTTGCAGCTCGCAATAGTGCAGAGTAATCTCAAAGAAAGGGGCCACGGTGTTTCTGTATCTCTATTATGTTGGTGCGGCTTCGGAACTTTTAAATATCTTGATATATCTCGAGAACTACGCATCTGATCAAAAAATACCATAGAACATAAAAAGTAGGAAACTTAATTCTCTACAAAAAAGGTCTCTTAACATTTTGCCATAGCTCGCTTCGTTTCCGAGATATTTGCAGATTTATCTCAAGGGAAGGGGCCTGACGGACATATTTCGAGATATTTCTTCTTCTTGTTGTTCTTCTTCTGCACAGCTAAGCTGGAAGTGGCATTTACAGCTCGCAATAGTGCAGAATTATCGCAAAGAAAGGGGCCACGGTGTTTCTGTATCTCTATTATGTTGGTGCGGCTTCGGAACTTTTAAATATCTCGATATATCTCGAAAACTACGCTTCTGATCAAAAAATATCATAGAACATAAATTGTAGGAAACATAATGCTCTACAAAAAAGGTCTCTTAACATTTTGCCATAGCTCGCTTCGTTTCCGAGATATTTGCAGATATATCTCAAGGGAAGGGGCCTGACGGACATATTTCGAGATATTTCTTCTTCTTGTTGTTCTTCTTCTGCACAGCTAAACTGGAAGTGGCATTTCCAGCTCGCAATAGTGCAGAGTTATCTCAAAGAGAGGAGCCACGGTGTTTCTGTATCTCTATTATGTTGGTGCGGCTTCGGAACTTTTAAATATCTTGATATATCTCGAAAACTACGCATCTGCTCAAAAAATATCATAGAAGATTAAAAGTAGGAAACTTAATTCTCTACAAAAAAGGTCTCTTAACATTTTGCCATACCTCGCTTCGTTTCCGAGATATTTGCAGATTTATCTCAAGGGATGGGGCCTGACGGACATATTTCGAGATATTTCTTCTTCTTGTTGTTCTTCTTCTGCACAGCTAAGCTGGAAGTGGCATTTGCAGCTCGCAATAGTGCAGAGTTATCTCAAAGAAAGGGGCCACGGTGTTTCTGTATCTCTATTATGTTGGTGCGGCTTCGGAACTTTTAAATATCTTGATATATCTCGAGAACTACGCATCTGATCAAAAAATATCATGGAACATAAAAAGTAGGAAACTTAATTCTCTACAAAAAAGGTCTCTTAACATTTTGCCATAGCTCGCTTCGTTTCCGAGATATTTGCAGATTTATCTCCAGGGAAGGGGCCTGACGGACATATTTCGAGATATTTCTTCTTCTTGTTGTTCTTCTTCTGCACAGCTAAGCTGGAAGTGGCATTTGCAGCTCGCAATAGTGCAGAGTTATCTCAAAGAAAGGGGCCACGGTGTTTCTGTATCTCTATTATGTTGGTGCGGCTTCGGAACTTTTAAATATCTTGATATATCTCGAGAACTACGCATCTGATCAAAAAATATCATAGAACATAAAAAGTAGGAAACTTAATTCTCTACAAAAAAGGTCTCTTAACATTTTGCCATAGCTCGCTTCGTTTCCGAGATATTTGCAGATTTATCTCCAGGGAAGGGGCCTGACGGACATATTTCGAGATATTTCTTCTTCTTGTTGTTCTTCTTCTGCACAGCTAAGCTGGAAGTGGCATTTGCGGCTCGCACTAGTGCAGAGTTATCTCAAAGAAAGGGGCCACGGTGTTTCTGAATCTCTATTATGTTGGTGCGGCTTCGGAACTTTTAAATATCTCGATATATCTCGAAAACTACGCTTCTGATCAAAAAATATCATACAACATAAATTGTAGGAAACATGATTCTCTACAAAAAACGTCTCTTAACATTTTGCCATAGCTCGCTTCGTTTCCGAGATATTTGCAGATTCAGCTCAAAGGAACGGGCCTGACGGACATATTTCGAGATATTTCTTCTTCTTGTTGTTCTTCTTCTGCACAGCTAAGCTGGAAGTGGCATTTGCAGCTCGCAATAGTGCAGAGTAATCTCAAAGAAAGGGGCCACGGTGTTTCTGTATCTCTATTATGTTGGTGCGGCTTCGGAACTTTTAAATATCTTGATATATCTCGAGAACTACGCATCTGATCAAAAAATACCATAGAACATAAAAAGTAGGAAACTTAATTCTCTACAAAAAAGGTCTCTTAACATTTTGCCATAGCTCGCTTCGTTTCCGAGATATTTGCAGATATATCTCAAGGGAAGGGGCCTGACGGACATATTTCGAGATATTTCTTCTTCTTGTTGTTCTTCTTCTGCACAGCTAAGCTGGAAGTGGCATTTGCAGCTCGCAGTAGTGCAGAGTTATCTCAAAGAAAGGGGCCACGGTGTTTCTGTATCTCTATTATGTTGGTGCGGCTTCGGAACTTTTAAATATCTTGATATATCTCGAGAACTACGCATCTGATCAAAAAATATCATAAAACATAAAAAGTAGGAAACTTAATTCTCTACAAAAAAGGTCTCTTAACATTTTGCCATAGCTCGCTTCGTTTCCGAGATATTTGCAGATTTATCTCCAGGGAAGGGGCCTGACGGTCATATTTCGAGATATTTCTTCTTCTTGTTGTTCTTCTTCTGCACAGCTAAGCTGGAAGTGGCATTTGCGGCTCGCACTAGTGCAGAGTTATCTCAAAGAAAGGGGCCACGGTGTTTCTGAATCTCTATTATGTTGGTGCGGCTTCGGAACTTTTAAATATCTCGATATATCTCGAAAACTACGCTTCTGATCAAAAAATATCATAGAACATAAATTGTAGGAAACATAATTCTCTACAAAAAACGTCTCTTACACATTTTGCCATAGCTCGCTTCGTTTCCGAGATATTTGCAGATTCAGCTCAAAGGAACGGGCCTGACGGACATTTTCGAGATATTTCTTCTTCTTGTTGTTCTTCTTCTGCACAGCTAAGCTGGAAGTGGCATTTACAGCTCGCAATAGTGCAGAGTTATCTCAAAGAAAGGGGCCACGGTGTTTCTGTATCTCTATTATGTTGGTGCGGCTTCGGAACTTTTATATATCTCGATATATCTCGAAAACTACGCTTCTGATCAAAAAATATCATAGAACATAAATTGTAGGAAACATAATTCTCTACAAAAAAGGTCTCTTAACATTTTGCCATAGCTCGCTTCGTTTCCGAGATATTTGCAGATTTATCTCAAGGGAAGGGGCCTGACGGACATATTTCGAGATATTTCTTCTTCTTGTTGTTCTTCTTCTGCACAGCTAAGCTGGAAGTGGCATTTGCAGCTCGCAATTGTGCAGAGTTATCTCGAAGAAAGGGGCCACGGTGTTTCTGTATCTCTATTATGTTGGTGCGGCTTCGGAACTTTTAAATATCTTGATATATCTCGAGAACTACGCATCTGATCAAAAAATATCATAAAACATAAAAAGTAGGAAACTTAATTCTCTACAAAAAAGGTCTCTTAACATTTTGCCATAGCTCTCTTCGTTTCCGAGATATTTGCAGATTTATCTCCAGGGAAGGGGCCTGACGGACATATTTCGGGATATTTCTTCTTCTTGTTGTTCTTCTTCTGCACAGCTAAGCTGGAAGTGGCATTTGCAGCTCGCAATAGTGCAGAATTATCGCAAAGAAAGGGGCCACGGTGTTTCTGTATCTCTATTATGTTGGTGCGGCTTCGGAACTTTTAAATATCTCGATATATCTCGAAAACTACGCTTCTGATCAAAAAATATCATAGAACATAAATTGTAGGAAACATAATGCTCTACAAAAAAGGTCTCTTAACATTTTGCCATAGCTCGCTTCGTTTCCGAGATATTTGCAGATATATCTCAAGGGAAGGGGCCTGACGGACATATTTCGAGATATTTCTTCTTCTTGTTGTTCTTCTTCTGCACAGCTAAACTGGAAGTGGCATTTCCAGCTCGCAATAGTGCAGAGTTATCTCAAAGAGAGGAGCCACGGTGTTTCTGTATCTCTATTATGTTGGTGCGGCTTCGGAACTTTTAAATATCTTGATATATCTCGAAAACTACGCATCTGCTCAAAAAATATCATAGAAGATTAAAAGTAGGAAACTTAATTCTCTACAAAAAAGGTCTCTTAACATTTTGCCATAGCTCGCTTCGTTTCCGAGATATTTGCAGATTTATCTCAAGGGATGGGGCCTGACGGACATATTTCGAGATATTTCTTCTTCTTGTTGTTCTTCTTCTGCACAGCTAAGCTGGAAGTGGCATTTGCAGCTCGCAATAGTGCAGAGTTATCTCAAAGAAAGGGGCCACGGTGTTTCTGTATCTCTATTATGTTGGTGCGGCTTCGGAACTTTTAAATATCTTGATATATCTCGAGAACTACGCATCTGATCAAAAAATATCATGGAACATAAAAAGTAGGAAACTTAATTCTCTACAAAAAAGGTCTCTTAACATTTTGCCATAGCTCGCTTCGTTTCCGAGATATTTGCAGATTTATCTCCAGGGAAGGGGCCTGACGGACATATTTCGAGATATTTCTTCTTCTTGTTGTTCTTCTTCTGCACAGCTAAGCTGGAAGTGGCATTTGCAGCTCGCAATAGTGCAGAGTTATCTCAAAGAAAGGGGCCACGGTGTTTCTGTATCTCTATTATGTTGGTGCGGCTTCGGAACTTTTAAATATCTTGATATATCTCGAGAACTACGCATCTGATCAAAAAATATCATAGAACATAAAAAGTAGGAAACTTAATTCTCTACAAAAAAGGTCTCTTAACATTTTGCCATAGCTCGCTTCGTTTCCGAGATATTTGCAGATTTATCTCCAGGGAAGGGGCCTGACGGACATATTTCGAGATATTTCTTCTTCTTGTTGTTCTTCTTCTGCACAGCTAAGCTGGAAGTGGCATTTGCGGCTCGCACTAGTGCAGAGTTATCTCAAAGAAAGGGGCCACGGTGTTTCTGAATCTCTATTATGTTGGTGCGGCTTCGGGACTTTTAAATATCTCGATATATCTCGAAAACTACGCTTCTGATCAAAAAATATCATACAACATAAATTGTAGGAAACATGATTCTCTACAAAAAACGTCTCTTAACATTTTGCCATAGCTCGCTTCGTTTCCGAGATATTTGCAGGTTCAGCTCAAAGGAACGGGCCTGACGGACATATTTCGAGATATTTCTTCTTCTTGTTGTTCTTCTTCTGCACAGCTAAGCTGGAAGTGGCATTTGCAGCTCGCAATAGTGCAGAGTTATCTCAAAGAAAGGGGCCACGGTGTTTCTGTATCTCTATTATGTTGGTGCGGCTTCGGAACTTTTAAATATCTTGATATATCTCGAAAACTACGCATCTGCTCAAAAAATATCATAGAAGATTAAAAGTAGGAAACTTAATTCTCTACAAAAAAGGTCTCTTAACATTTTGCCATAGCTCGCTTCGTTTCCGAGATATTTGCAGATTTATCTCAAGGGATGGGGCCTGACGGACATATTTCGAGATATTTCTTCTTCTTGTTGTTCTTCTTCTGCACAGCTAAGCTGGAAGTGGCATTTGCGGCTCGCACTAGTGCAGAGTTATCTCAAAGAAAGGGGCCACGGTGTTTCTGTATCTCTATTATGTTGGTGCGGCTTCGGAACTTTTAAATATCTTGATATATCTCGAGAACTACGCATCTGATCAAAAAATATCATAGAACATAAAAAGTAGGAAACTTAATTCTCTACAAAAAAGGTCTCTTAACATTTTGCCATAGCTCGCTTCGTTTCCGAAATATTTGCAGATTTATCTCAAGGGAAGGGGCCTGACGGACATATTTCGGGATATTTCTTCTTCTTGTTGTTCTTCTTCTGCACAGCTAAGCTGGAAGTGGCATTTGCAGCTCGCAGTAGTGCAGAGTTATCTCAAAGAAAGGGGCCACGGTGTTTCTGTATCTCTATTATGTTGGTGCGGCTTCTTAACTTTTAAATATCTTGATATATCTCGAGAACTACGCATCTGATCAAAAAATATCATAGAACATAAAAAGTAGGAAACTCAATTCTCTACAAAAAAGGTCTCTTAACATTTTGCAATAGCTCGCTTCGTTTCCGAGATATTGGCAGATTTATCTCAAGGGAAGGGGCCTGACGGACATATTTCGAGATATTTCTTCTTCTTGTTGTTCTTCTTCTGCACAGCTAAGCTGGAAGTGGCATTTGCAGCTCGCAATAGTGCATAGTTATCTCAAAGAAAGGGGCCACGGTGTTTCTGTATCTCTATTATGTTGGTGCGGCTTCGGAACTTTTAAATATCTTGGTATATCTCGAGAACTACGCATCTGATCAAAAAATATCATAGAACATAAATTGTAGGAAACATAATTCTCTACAAAAAAGGTCTCTTAACATTTTGCCATAGCTCGCTTCGTTTCCGAGATATTTGCAGATATATCTCAAGGGAAGGGGCCTGACGGACATATTTCGAGATATTTCTTCTGCTTGTTGTTCTTCTTCTGCGCAGCTAAGCTGGAAGTGGCATTTGCAGCTCGCAATAGTGCAGAGATATCTCAAAGAAAGGGGCCACGGTGTTTCTGTATCTCTATTATGTTGGTGCGGCTTCGGAACTTTTAAATATCTTGATATATCTCGAGAACTACGCGTCTGATCAAAAAATATCATAGAACATACAAAGTAGGAAACTTAATTCTCTACAAAAAAGGTCTCTTAACATTTTGCCATAGCTCGCTTCGTTTCCGAGATATTTGCAGATATATCTCAAGGGAAGGGGCCTGACGGACATATTTCGAGATATTTCTTCTTCTTGTTGTTCTTCTTCTGCACAGCTTAACTGGAAGTGGCATTTACAGCTCGCAATAGTGCAGAGTTCTCTCAAAGAAAGGGGCCACGGTGTTTCTGTATCTCTATTATGTTGGTGCGGCTTCTTAACTTTTAAATATCTTGATATATCTCGAGAACTACGCATCTGATCAAAAAATATCATAGAACATAAAAAGTAGGAAACTCAATTCTCTACAAAAAAGGTCTCTTAACATTTTGCAATAGCTCGCTTCGTTTCCGAGATATTGGCAGATTTATCTCAAGGGAAGGGGCCTGACGGACATATTTCGAGATATTTCTTCTTCTTGTTGTTCTTCTTCTGCACAGCTAAGCTGGAAGTGGCATTTGCAGCTCGCAATAGTGCAGAGTTATCTCAAAGAAAGGGGCCACGGTGTTTCTGTATCTCTATTATGTTGGTGCGGCTTCGGAACTTTTAAATATCTTGATATATCTCGAGAACTACACATCTGATCAAAAAATATCATAGAACATAAAAAGTAGGAAACCTAATTCTCTACAAAAAAGGTCTCTTAACATTTTGCCATAGCTCTCTTCGTTTCCGAGATATTTGCAGATTTATCTCAAGGGAAGGGGCCTGACGGACATATTTCGAGATATTTCTTCTTCTTGTTGTTCTTCTTCTGTACAGCTAAGCTGAAAGTGGCATTTGCACCTCGCAATAGTGCAGAGTTATCTCGAAGAAAGGGGCCACGGTGTTTCTGTATCTCTATTATGTTGGTGCGGCTTCGGAACTTTTAAATATCTTGGTATATCTCGAGAACTACGCTTCTGATCAAAAAACATCATAGAACATAAATTGTAGGAAACATAATTCTCTACAAAAAAGGTCTCTTAACATTTTGCCATAGCTCGCTTCGTTTCCGAGATATTTGCAGATTTATCTCAAGGGAAGGGGCCTGACGGACATATTTCGAGATATTTCTTCTTCTTGTTGTTCTTCTTCTGCACAGCTAAGCTGAAAGTGGCATTTGCAGCTCGCAATAGTGCAGAGTTATCTCAAAGAAAGGGGCCACGGTGTTTCTGTATCTCTATTATGTTGGTGCGGCTTCGGAACTTTTAAATATCTTGATATATCTCGAGAACTACGCATCTGATCAGAAAATATCATAGAAGATAAAAAGTAGAAAACTTAATTCTCTACAAAAAAGGTCTCTTAACATTTTGCCATAGCTCGCTTCGTTTCCGAGATATTTGCAGATTTATCTCAAGGTAAGGGGCCTGACGGACATATTTCGAGATATTTCTTCTTCTTGTTGTTCTTCTTCTGCACAGCTAAGCTGGAAGTGGCATTTGCAGCTCGCAATAGTGCATAGTTATCTCAAAGAAAGGGGCCACGGTGTTTCTGTATCTCTATTATGTTGGTGCGGCTTCGGAACTTTTAAATATCTTGGTATATCTCGAGAACTACGCATCTGATCAAAAAATATCATAGAACATGAATTGTAGGAAACATAATTCTCTACAAAAAAGGTCTCTTAACATTTTGCCATAGCTCGCTTCGTTTCCGAGATATTTGCAGATATATCTCAAGGGAAGGGGCCTGACGGACATATTTCGAGATATTTCTTCTGCTTGTTGTTCTTCTTCTGCGCAGCTAAGCTGGAAGTGGCATTTGCAGCTCGCAATAGTGCAGAGATATCTCAAAGAAAGGGGCCACGGTGTTTCTGTATCTCTATTATGTTGGTGCGGCTTCGGAACTTTTAAATATCTTGATATATCTCGAGAACTACGCGTCTGATCAAAAAATATCATAGAACATACAAAGTAGGAAACTTAATTCTCTACAAAAAAGTTCTCTTAACATTTTGCCATAGCTCGCTTCGTTTCCGAGATATTTGCAGATATATCTCAAGGGAAGGGGCCTGACGGACATATTTCGAGATATTTCTTCTTCTTGTTGTTCTTCTTCTGCACAGCTTAACTGGAAGTGGCATTTACAGCTCGCAATAGTGCAGAGTTCTCTCAAAGAAAGGGGCCACGGTGTTTCTGTATCTCTATTATGTTGGTGCGGCTTCGGAACTTTTAAATATCTTGATATATCTCGAGAACTACGCATCTGATCAAAAAATATCATAGAACATAAAAAGTAGGAAACTCAATTCTCTACAAAAAAGGTCTCTTAACATTTTGCAATAGCTCGCTTCGTTTCCGAGATATTTGCAGATTTATCTCAAGGGAAGGGGCCTGACGGACATATTTCGAGATATTTCTTCTTCTTGTTGTTCTTCTTCTGCACAGCTAAGCTGGAAGTGGCATTTGCAGCTCGCAATAGTGCAGAGTTATCTCAAAGAAAGGGGCCACGGTGTTTCTGTATCTCTATTATGTTGGTGCGGCTTCGGAACTTTTAAATATCTTGATATATCTCGAGAACTACGCATCTGATCAGAAAATATCATAGAAGATAAAAAGTAGAAAACTTAATTCTCTACAAAAAAGGTCTCTTAACATTTTGCCATAGCTCGCTTCGTTTCCGAGATATTTGCAGATTTATCTCAAGGTAAGGGGCCTGACGGACATATTTCGAGATATTTCTTCTTCTTGTTGTTCTTCTTCTGCACAGCTAAGCTGGAAGTGGCATTTGCAGCTCGCAATAGTGCATAGTTATCTCAAAGAAAGGGGCCACGGTGTTTCTGTATCTCTATTATGTTGGTGCGGCTTCGGAACTTTTAAATATCTTGGTATATCTCGAGAACTACGCATCTGATCAAAAAATATCATAGAACATAAATTGTAGGAAACATAATTCTCTACAAAAAAGGTCTCTTAACATTTTGCCATAGCTCGCTTCGTTTCCGAGATATTTGCAGATATATCTCAAGGGAAGGGGCCTGACGGACATATTTCGAGATATTTCTTCTGCTTGTTGTTCTTCTTCTGCGCAGCTAAGCTGGAAGTGGCATTTGCAGCTCGCAATAGTGCAGAGATATCTCAAAGAAAGGGGCCACGGTGTTTCTGTATCTCTATTATGTTGGTGCGGCTTCGGAACTTTTAAATATCTTGATATATCTCGAGAACTACGCGTCTGATCAAAAAATATCATAGAACATACAAAGTAGGAAACTTAATTCTCTACAAAAAAGGTCTCTTAACATTTTGCCATAGCTCGCGTCGTTTCCGAGATATTTGCAGATATATCTCAAGGGAAGGGGCCTGACGGACATATTTCGAGATATTTCTTCTTCTTGTTGTTCTTCTTCTGCACAGCTTAACTGGAAGTGGCATTTACAGCTCGCAATAGTGCAGAGTTCTCTCAAAGAAAGGGGCCACGGTGTTTCTGTATCTCTATTATGTTGGTGCGGCTTCGGAACTTTTAAATATCTTGATATATCTCGAGAACTACGCATCTGATCAAAAAATATCATAGAACATAAAAAGTAGGAAACTCAATTCTCTACAAAAAAGGTCTCTTAACATTTTGCAATAGCTCGCTTCGTTTCCGAGATATTTGCAGATTTATCTCAAGGGAAGGGGCCTGACGGACATATTTCGAGATATTTCTTCTTCTTGTTGTTCTTCTTCTGCACAGCTAAGCTGGAAGTGGCATTTGCAGCTCGCAATAGTGCAGAGTTATCTCAAAGAAAGGGGCCACGGTGTTTCTGTATCTCTATTATGTTGGTGCGGCTTCGGAACTTTTAAATATCTTGATATATCTCGAGAACTACGCATCTGATCAAAAAATATCGTAGAACATAAAACGTGGGAAACTTAATTCTCTACAAAAAAGGTCTCTTAACATTTTGCCATAGCTCGCTTCGTTTCCGAGATATTTGCAGATTTATCTCAAGGGAAGGGGCCTAACGGACATATTTCGAGATATTTCTTCTTCTTGTTGTTCTTCTTCTGCACAGCTAAACTGGAAGTGGCATTTCCAGGTCGCAATAGTGCAGAGTTATCTCAAAGAAAGGAGCCACGGTGTTTCTGTATCTCTATTATGTTGGTGCGGCCTCGGAACTTTTAAATATCTTGATATATCTCGAGAACTACGCGTCTGATCAAAAAATATCATAGAACATAAAAAGTAGGAAACATAATTCTCTACAAAAAAGGTCTCTTAACATTTTGCCATAGCTCGCTTCGTTTCCGAGATATTTGCAGATTTATCTCAAGGGAAGGGGCCTGACGGACATATTTCGAGATATTTCTTCTTCTTGTTGTTCCTCTTCTGCACAGCTAAGCTGGAAGTGGCATTTGCAGCTCGCAATTGTGCAGAGTTATCTCAAAGAGAGGGGCCACGGTGTTTCTGTATCTCTATTATGTTGGTGCGGCTTCTTAACTTTTAAATATCTTGATATATCTCGAGAAATACGCATCTGATCAAAAAATTTCATAGAAGATAAAAAGTAGAAAACTCAATTCTCTACAAAAAAGGTCTCTTAACATTTTGCAATAGCTCGCTTCGTTTCCGAGATATTTGCAGATTTATCTCAAGGGAAGGGGCCTGACGGACATATTTCGAGATATTTCTTCTTCTTGTTGTTCTTCTTCTGCACAGCTAAGCTGGAAGTGGCATTTGCGGCTCGCACTAGTGCAGAGTTATCTCAAAGAAAGGGGCCACGGTGTTTCTGTATCTCTATTATGTTGGTGCGGCTTCGGAACTTTTAAATATCTCGATATATCTCGAAAACTACGCTTCTGATCAAAAAATATCATACAACATAAATTGTAGGAAACATAATTCTCTACAAAAAACGTCTCTTAACATTTTGCCATAGCTCGCTTCGTTTCCGAGATATTTGCAGATTCAGCTCAAAGGAACTGGCCTGACGGACATATTTCGAGATATTTCTTCTTCTTGTTGTTCTTCCTCTGCACAGCTAAGCTGGAAGTGGCATTTGCAGCTCGCAATAGTGCAGAGTTATCTCAAAGAAAGGGGCCACGGTGTTTCTGTATCTCTATTATGTTGGTGCGGCTTCGGAACTTTTAAATATCTTGTTATATCTCGAGAACTACGCATCTGATCAAAAAATATCATAGAACATAAATTGTAGGAAACATAATTCTCTACAAAAAACGTCTCTTAACATTTTGCCATAGCTCGCTTCGTTTCCGAGATATTTGCAGATTCAGCTCAAAGGAACTGGCCTGACGGACATATTTCGAGATATTTCTTCTTCTTGTTGTTCTTCCTCTGCACAGCTAAGCTGGAAGTGGCATTTGCAGCTCGCAATAGTGCAGAGTTATCTCAAAGAAAGGGGCCACGGTGTTTCTGTATCTCTATTATGTTGGTGCGGCTTCGGAACTTTTAAATATCTTGATATATCTCGAGAACTACACATCTGATCAAAAAATATCATAGAACATAAAAAGTAGGAAACCTAATTCTCTACAAAAAAGGTCTCTTAACATTTTGCCATAGCTCTCTTCGTTTCCGAGATATTTGCAGATTTATCTCAAGGGAAGGGGCCTGACGGACATATTTCGAGATATTTCTTCTTCTTGTTGTTCTTCTTCTGTACAGCTAAGCTGAAAGTGGCATTTGCACCTCGCAATAGTGCAGAGTTATCTCAAAGAAAGGGGCCACGGTGTTTCTGTATCTCTATTATGTTGGTGCGGCTTCGGAACTTTTAAATATCTTGGTATATCTCGAGAACTACGCTTCTGATCAAAAAACATCATAGAACATAAATTGTAGGAAACATAATTCTCTACAAAAAACGTCTCTTAACATTTTGCCATAGCCCGCTTCGTTTCCGAGATATTTGCAGATTCAGCTCAAAGGAACTGGCCTGACGGACATATTTCGAGATATTTCTTCTTCTTGTTGTTCTTCCACTGCACAGCTAAGCTGGAAGTGGCATTTGCAGCTCGCAATAGTGCAGAGTTATCTCAAAGAAAGGGGCCACGGTGTTTCTGTATCTCTATTATGTTGCCGCGGCTTCGGAACTTTTGAATATCTTGATATATCTCGAGAACTACGCATCTGATCAAAAAATATCATAGAACATAAAAAGTAGGAAACTTAATTCTCTACAAAAAAGGTCTCTTAACATTTTGCCATAGCTCGCTTCGTTTCCGAGATATTTGCAGATATATCTCAAGGGAAGGGGCCTGACGGACATATTTCGAGATATTTCTTCTTCTTGTTGTTCTTCTTCTGCACAGCTTAACTGGAAGTGGCATTTACAGCTCGCAATAGTGCAGAGTTCTCTCAAAGAAAGGGGCCACGGTGTTTCTGTATCTCTATTATGTTGGTGCGGCTTCGGAACTTTTAAATATCTCGATATATCTCGAAAACTACGCTTCTGATCAAAAAATATCATAGAACATAAATTGTAGGAAACATAATTCTCTACAAAAAAGGTCTCTTAACATTTTGCCATAGCTCGCTTCGTTTCCGAGATATTTGCAGATTTATCTCAAGGGAAGGGGCCTGACGGACATATTTCGAGATATTTCTTCTTCTTGTTGTTCTTCTTCTGCACAGCTAAGCTGAAAGTGGCATTTGCAGCTCGCAATAGTGCAGAGTTATCTCAAAGAAAGGGGCCACGGTGTTTCTGTATCTCTATTATGTTGGTGCGGCTTCGGAACTTTTAAATATCTTGATATATCTCGAGAACTACGCATCTGATCAGAAAATATCATAGAAGATAAAAAGTAGAAAACTTAATTCTCTACAAAAAAGGTCTCTTAACATTTTGCCATAGCTCGCTTCGTTTCCGAGATATTTGCAGATTTATCTCAAGGTAAGGGGCCTGACGGACATATTTCGAGATATTTCTTCTTCTTGTTGTTCTTCTTCTGCACAGCTAAGCTGGAAGTGGCATTTGCAGCTCGCAATAGTGCATAGTTATCTCAAAGAAAGGGGCCACGGTGTTTCTGTATCTCTATTATGTTGGTGCGGCTTCGGAACTTTTAAATATCTTGGTATATCTCGAGAACTACGCATCTGATCAAAAAATATCATAGAACATAAATTGTAGGAAACATAATTCTCTACAAAAAAGGTCTCTTAACATTTTGCCATAGCTCGCTTCGTTTCCGAGATATTTGCAGATATATCTCAAGGGAAGGGGCCTGACGGACATATTTCGAGATATTTCTTCTGCTTGTTGTTCTTCTTCTGCGCAGCTAAGCTGGAAGTGGCATTTGCAGCTCGCAATAGTGCAGAGATATCTCAAAGAAAGGGGCCACGGTGTTTCTGTATCTCTATTATGTTGGTGCGGCTTCGGAACTTTTAAATATCTTGATATATCTCGAGAACTACGCGTCTGATCAAAAAATATCATAGAACATACAAAGTAGGAAACTTAATTCTCTACAAAAAAGGTCTCTTAACATTTTGCCATAGCTCGCTTCGTTTCCGAGATATTTGCAGATATATCTCAAGGGAAGGGGCCTGACGGACATATTTCGAGATATTTCTTCTTCTTGTTGTTCTTCTTCTGCACAGCTTAACTGGAAGTGGCATTTACAGCTCGCAATAGTGCAGAGTTCTCTCAAAGAAAGGGGCCACGGTGTTTCTGTATCTCTATTATGTTGGTGCGGCTTCGGAACTTTTAAATATCTTGATATATCTCGAGAACTACGCGTCTGGTCAAAAAATATCATAGAACATAAAAAGTAGGAAACTCAATTCTCTACAAAAAAGGTCTCTTAACATTTTGCAATAGCTCGCTTCGTTTCCGAGATATTTGCAGATTTATCTCAAGGGAAGGGGCCTGACGGACATATTTCGAGATATTTCTTCTTCTTGTTGTTCTTCTTCTGCACAGCTAAGCTGGAAGTGGCATTTGCAGCTCGCAATAGTGCAGAGTTATCTCAAAGAAAGGGGCCACGGTGTTTCTGTATCTCTATTATGTTGGTGCGGCTTCGGAACTTTTAAATATCTTGATATATCTCGAGAACTACGCATCTGATCAGAAAATATCATAGAAGATAAAAAGTAGAAAACTTAATTCTCTACAAAAAAGGTCTCTTAACATTTTGCCATAGCTCGCTTCGTTTCCGAGATATTTGCAGATTTATCTCAAGGTAAGGGGCCTGACGGACATATTTCGAGATATTTCTTCTTCTTGTTGTTCTTCTTCTGCACAGCTAAGCTGGAAGTGGCATTTGCAGCTCGCAATAGTGCAGAGTTATCTCAAAGAAAGGGGCCACGGTGTTTCTGTATCTCTATTATGTTGGTGCGGCTTCGGAACTTTTAAATATCTTGGTATATCTCGAGAACTACGCATCTGATCAAAAAATATCATAGAACATAAATTGTAGGAAACATAATTCTCTACAAAAAAGGTCTCTTAACATTTTGCCATAGCTCGCTTCGTTTCCGAGATATTTGCAGATATATCTCAAGGGAAGGGGCCTGACGGACATATTTCGAGATATTTCTTCTGCTTGTTGTTCTTCTTCTGCGCAGCTAAGCTGGAAGTGGCATTTGCAGCTCGCAATAGTGCAGAGATATCTCAAAGAAAGGGGCCACGGTGTTTCTGTATCTCTATTATGTTGGTGCGGCTTCGGAACTTTTAAATATCTTGATATATCTCGAGAACTACGCGTCTGATCAAAAAATATCATAGAACATACAAAGTAGGAAACTTAATTCTCTACAAAAAAGGTCTCTTAACATTTTGCCATAGCTCGCTTCGTTTCCGAGATATTTGCAGATATATCTCAAGGGAAGGGGCCTGACGGACATATTTCGAGATATTTCTTCTTCTTGTTGTTCTTCTTCTGCACAGCTTAACTGGAAGTGGCATTTACAGCTCGCAATAGTGCAGAGTTCTCTCAAAGAAAGGGGCCACGGTGTTTCTGTATCTCTATTATGTTGGTGCGGCTTCGGAACTTTTAAATATCTTGATATATCTCGAGAACTACGCATCTGATCAAAAAATATCATAGAACATAAAAAGTAGGAAACTCAATTCTCTACAAAAAAGGTCTCTTAACATTTTGCAATAGCTCGCTTCGTTTCCGAGATATTTGCAGATTTATCTCAAGGGAAGGGGCCTGACGGACATATTTCGAGATATTTCTTCTTCTTGTTGTTCTTCTTCTGCACAGCTAAGCTGGAAGTGGCATTTGCAGCTCGCAATAGTGCAGAGTTATCTCAAAGAAAGGGGCCACGGTGTTTCTGTATCTCTATTATGTTGGTGCGGCTTCGGAACTTTTAAATATCTTGATATATCTCGAGAACTACGCATCTGATCAAAAAATATCATAGAACATAAAACGTAGGAAACTTAATTCTCTACAAAAAAGGTCTCTTAACATTTTGCCATAGCTCGCTTCGTTTCCGAGATATTTGCAGATTTATCTCAAGGGAAGGGGCCTAACGGACATATTTCGAGATATTTCTTCTTCTTGTTGTTCTTCTTCTGCACAGCTAAACTGGAAGTGGCATTTCCAGGTCGCAATAGTGCAGAGTTATCTCAAAGAAAGGAGCCACGGTGTTTCTGTATCTCTATTATGTTGGTGCGGCTTCTTAACTTTTAAATATCTTGATATATCTCGAGAAATACGCATCTGATCAAAAAATTTCATAGAAGATAAAAAGTAGGAAACTCAATTCTCTACAAAAAAGGTCTCTTAACATTTTGCAATAGCTCGCTTCGTTTCCGAGATATTTGCAGATTTATCTCAAGGGAAGGGGCCTGACGGACATATTTCGAGATATTTCTTCTTCTTGTTGTTCTTCTTCTGCACAGCTAAGCTGGAAGTGGCATTTGCGGCTCGCACTAGTGCAGAGTTATCTCAAAGAAAGGGGCCACGGTGTTTCTGTATCTCTATTATGTTGGTGCGGCTTCGGAACTTTTAAATATCTCGATATATCTCGAAAACTACGCTTCTGATCAAAAAATATCATACAACATAAATTGTAGGAAACATAATTCTCAACAAAAAACGTCTCTTAACATTTTGCCATAGCTCGCTTCGTTTCCGAGATATTTGCAGATTCAGCTCAAAGGAACTGGCCTGACGGACATATTTCGAGATATTTCTTCTTCTTGTTGTTCTTCCTCTGCACAGCTAAGCTGGAAGTGGCATTTGCAGCTCGCAATAGTGCAGAGTTATCTCAAAGAAAGGGGCCACGGTGTTTCTGTATCTCTATTATGTTGGTGCGGCTTCGGAACTTTTAAATATCTTGATATATCTCGAGAACTACGCATCTGATCAAAAAATATCATAGAACATAAATTGTAGGAAACATAATTCTCTACAAAAAACGTCTCTTAACATTTTGCCATAGCTCGCTTCGTTTCCGAGATATTTGCAGATTCAGCTCAAAGGAACTGGCCTGACGGACATATTTCGAGATATTTCTTCTTCTTGTTGTTCTTCCTCTGCACAGCTAAGCTGGAAGTGGCATTTGCAGCTCGCAATAGTGCAGAGTTATCTCAAAGAAAGGGGCCACGGTGTTTCTGTATCTCTATTATGTTGGTGCGGCTTCGGAACTTTTAAATATCTTGATATATCTCGAGAACTACGCATCTGATCAAAAAATATCATAGAACATAAAAAGTAGGAAACGTAATTCTCTACAAAAAAGGTCTCTTATCATTTTGCCATAGCTCTCTTCGTTTCCGAGATATTTGCAGATTTATCTCAAGGGAAGGGGCCTGACGGACATATTTCGAGATATTTCTTCTTCTTGTTGTTCTTCTTCTGCACAGCTAAGCTGGAAGTGGCATTTGCAGCTCGCAATAGTGAAGAGTTATCTCAAAGAAAGGGGCCACGGTGTTTCTGTATCTCTATTATGTTGGTGCGGCTTCGGAACTTTTAAATATCTTGATATATCTCGAGAACTACACATCTGATCAAAAAATATCATAGAACATAAAAAGTAGGAAACCTAATTCTCTACAAAAAAGGTCTCTTAACATTTTGCCATAGCTCTCTTCGTTTCCGAGATATTTGCAGATTTATCTCAAGGGAAGGGGCCTGACGGACATATTTCGAGATATTTCTTCTTCTTGTTGTTCTTCTTCTGCACAGCTAAGCTGGAAGTGGCATTTGCAGCTCGCAATAGTGAAGAGTTATCTCAAAGAAAGGGGCCACGGTGTTTCTGTATCTCTATTATGTTGGTGCGGCTTCGGAACTTTTAAATATCTTGATATATCTCGAGAACTACGCATCTGATCAGAAAATATCATAGAAGATAAAAAGTAGAAAACTTAATTCTCTACAAAAAAGGTCTCTTAACATTTTGCCATAGCTCGCTTCGTTTCCGAGATATTTGCAGATATATCTCAAGGGAAGGGGCCTGACGGACATATTTCGAGATATTTCTTCTGCTTGTTGTTCTTCTTCTGCACAGCTAAGCTGGAAGTGGCATTTGCAGCTCGCAATAGTGCATAGTTATCTCAAAGAAAGGGGCCACGGTGTTTCTGTATCTCTATTATGTTGGTGCGGCTTCGGAACTTTTAAATATCTTGGTATATCTCGAGAACTACGCATCTGATCAAAAAATATCATAGAACATAAATTGTAGGAAACATAATTCTCTACAAAAAAGGTCTCTTAACATTTTGCCATAGCTCGCTTCGTTTCCGAGATATTTGCAGATATATCTCAAGGGAAGGGGCCTGACGGACATATTTCGAGATATTTCTTCTGCTTGTTGTTCTTCTTCTGCGCAGCTAAGCTGGAAGTGGCATTTGCAGCTCGCAATAGTGCAGAGATATCTCAAAGAAAGGGGCCACGGTGTTTCTGTATCTCTATTATGTTGGTGCGGCTTCGGAACTTTTAAATATCTTGATATATCTCGAGAACTACGCGTCTGATCAAAAAATATCATAGAACATACAAAGTAGGAAACTTAATTCTCTACAAAAAAGGTCTCTTAACATTTTGCCATAGCTCGCTTCGTTTCCGAGATATTTGCAGATATATCTCAAGGGAAGGGGCCTGACGGACATATTTCGAGATATTTCTTCTTCTTGTTGTTCTTCTTCTGCACAGCTTAACTGGAAGTGGCATTTACAGCTCGCAATAGTGCAGAGTTCTCTCAAAGAAAGGGGCCACGGTGTTTCTGTATCTCTATTATGTTGGTGCGGCTTCGGAACTTTTAAATATCTTGATATATCTCGAGAACTACGCATCTGATCAAAAAATATCATAGAACATAAAAAGTAGGAAACTCAATTCTCTACAAAAAAGGTCTCTTAACATTTTGCAATAGCTCGCTTCGTTTCCGAGATATTTGCAGATTTATCTCAAGGGAAGGGGCCTGACGGACATATTTCGAGATATTTCTTCTTCTTGTTGTTCTTCTTCTGCACAGCTAAGCTGGAAGTGGCATTTGCAGCTCGCAATAGTGCAGAGTTATCTCAAAGAAAGGGGCCACGGTGTTTCTGTATCTCTATTATGTTGGTGCGGCTTCGGAACTTTTAAATATCTTGATATATCTCGAGAACTACGCGTCTGATCAAAAAACATCATAGAACATAAATTGTAGCAAACATAATTCTCTACAAAAAACGTATCTTAACATTTTGCCATAGCTCGCTTCGTTTCCGAGATATTTGCAGATTCAGCTCAAAGGAACTGGCCTGACGGACATATTTCGAGATATTTCTTCTTCTTGTTGTTCTTCCACTGCACAGCTAAGCTGGAAGTGGCATTTGCAGCTCGCAATAGTGCAGAGTTATCTCAAAGAAAGGGGCCACGGTGTTTCTGTATCTCTATTATGTTGGTGCGGCTTCGGAACTTTTAAATATCTCGATATATCTCGAGAACTACGCATCTGATCAAAAAATATCATAGAACATAATACGTAGGAAACTTAATTCTCTACAAAAAAGGTCTCCTAACATTTTGCCATAGCTCGCTTCGTTTCCGAGATATTTGCATATTTATCTCAAGGGAAGGGGCCTGACGGACATATTTCGAGATATTTCTTCTTCTTGTTGTTCTTCTTCTGCACAGCTAAACTGGAAGTGGCATTTCCAGCTCGCAATAATGCAGAGTTATCTCAAAGAAAGGGGCCACGGTGTTTCTGTATCTCTATTATGTTGGTGCGGCTTCGGAACTTTTAAATATCTTGATATATCTCGAGAACTACGCATCTGATCAAAAAATATCATAGAACATAAAAAGTAGGAAACTTAATTGTCTACAAATAAAGTCTCTTAACATTTTGCCATAACTCGCTTCGTTTCCGAGATATTTGCAGATTTATCTCAAGGGAAGGGGCCTGACGGCCATATTTCGAGATACTTCTTCTTCTTGTTGTTCTTCTTCTGCACAGCTAAGCTGGAAGTGGCATTTGCGGCTCGCACTAGTGCAGAGTTATCTCAAAGAAAGGGGCCACGGTGTTTCTGTACCTCTATTATGTTGGTGCGGCTTCGGAACTTTTAAATATCTCGATATATCTCGAAAACTACGCTTCTGATCAAAAAATATCGTAGAACATAAATTGTAGGAAACATAATTCTCTACAAAAAATGTCTCTTAACATTTTGCCATAGCTCGCTTCGTTTCCGAGATATTTGCAGATTTATCTCAAGGGAAGGGGCCTGACGGACATATTTCGAGATATTTCTTCTTCTTGTTGTTCTTCTTCTGCACAGCTAAGCTGGAAGTGGCATTTGCAGCTCGCAATAGTGCAGAGTTATCTCAAAGAAAGGGGCCACGGTGTTTCTGTATCTCTATTATGTTGGTGCGGCTTCGGAACTTTTAAATATCTTGATATATCTCGAGAACTACGCATCTGATCAAAAAATATCATAGAACATAAAAAGTAGGGAACTTAATTCTCTACAAAGAAGGTCTCTTAACATTTTGCCATAGCTCGCTTCGTTTCCGAGATATTTGCAGATATATCTCAAGGGAAGGGGCCTGACGGACATATTTCGAGATATTTTTTCTTCTTGTTGTTCTTCTTCTGCACAGCTAAGCTGGAAGTGGCATTTGCAGCTCGCAATCGTGCAGAGTTATCTCAAAGAAAGGGGCCACGGTGTTTCTGTATCTCTATTATGTTGGTGCGGCTTCGGAACTTTTAAATATCTCGATATATCTCGAAAACTACGCTTCTGATCAAAAAATATCATAGAACGTAAATTGTAGGAAACATAATTCTCTACAAAAAAGGTCTCTTAACATTTTGCCATAGCTCGCTTCGTTTCCGAGATATTTGCAGATTTATCTCAAGGGAAGGGGCCTGACGGACATGTTTCGAGATATTTCTTCTTCTTGTTGTTCTTCTTCTGCACAGCTAAGCTGGAAGTGGCATTTGCCGCTCGCACTAGTGCAGAGTTATCTCAAAGAAAGGGGCCACGGTGTTTCTGTACCTCTATTATGTTGGTGCGGCTTCGGAACTTTTAAATAACTTGATATATCTCGAGAACTACGCATCTGATCAAAAAATATCATAGAACATAAAAAGTAGAAAACTTAATTCTCTACAAAAAAGGTCTCTTAACATTTTGCCATAGCTCGGTTCGTTTCCGAGATATTTGCAGATATATCTCAAGGGACGGGGCCTGACGGACATATTTCGAGATAATTCGTCTTCTTGTTGTTCTTCTTCTGCACAGCTAAGCTGGAAGTGGCATTTGCAGCTCGCAATAGTGCAGAGTTATCTCAAAGAAAGGGGCCACGGTGTTTCTGTATCTCTATTATGTTGGTGCGGCTTCGGAACTTTTAAATATCTCGATATATCTCGAGAACTACGCATCTGATCAAAAAATATCATAGAACATAATACGTAGGAAACTTAATTCTCTACAAAAAAGGTCTCCTAACATTTTGCCATAGCTCGCTTCGTTTCCGAGATATTTGCATATTTATCTCAAGGGAAGGGGCCTGACGGACATATTTCGAGATATTTCTTCTTCTTGTTGTTCTTCTTCTGCACAGCTAAACTGGAAGTGGCATTTCCAGCTCGCAATAATGCAGAGTTATCTCAAAGAAAGGGGCCACGGTGTTTCTGTATCTCTATTATGTTGGTGCGGCTTCGGAACTTTTAAATATCTTGATATATCTCGAGAACTACGCATCTGATCAAAAAATATCATAGAACATAAAAAGTAGGAAACTTAATTGTCTACAAATAAAGTCTCTTAACATTTTGCCATAACTCGCTTCGTTTCCGAGATATTTGCAGATTTATCTCAAGGGAAGGGGCCTGACGGCCATATTTCGAGATACTTCTTCTTCTTGTTGTTCTTCTTCTGCACAGCTAAGCTGGAAGTGGCATTTGCGGCTCGCACTAGTGCAGAGTTATCTCAAAGAAAGGGGCCACGGTGTTTCTGTACCTCTATTATGTTGGTGCGGCTTCGGAACTTTTAAATATCTCGATATATCTCGAAAACTACGCTTCTGATCAAAAAATATCGTAGAACATAAATTGTAGGAAACATAATTCTCTACAAAAAATGTCTCTTAACATTTTGCCATAGCTCGCTTCGTTTCCGAGATATTTGCAGATTTATCTCAAGGGAAGGGGCCTGACGGACATATTTCGAGATATTTCTTCTTCTTGTTGTTCTTCTTCTGCACAGCTAAGCTGGAAGTGGCATTTGCAGCTCGCAATAGTGCAGAGTTATCTCAAAGAAAGGGGCCACGGTGTTTCTGTATCTCTATTATGTTGGTGCGGCTTCGGAACTTTTAAATATCTTGATATATCTCGAGAACTACGCATCTGATCAAAAAATATCATAGAACATAAAAAGTAGGAAACTTAATTCTCTACAAAAAAGGTCTCTTAACATTTTGCCATAGCTCGCTTCGTTTCCGAGATATTTGCAGATTTATCTCAAGGGAAGGGGCCTGACGGACATGTTTCGAGATATTTCTTCTTCTTGTTGTTCTTCTTCTGCACAGCTAAGCTGGAAGTGGCATTTGCGGCTCGCACTAGTGCAGAGTTATCTCAAAGAAAGGGGCCACGGTGTTTCTGTACCTCTATTATGTTGGTGCGGCTTCGGAACTTTTAAATATCTCGATATATCTCGAAAACTACGCTTCTGATCAAAAAATATCGTAGAACATAAATTGTAGGAAACATAATTCTCTACAAAAAATGTCTCTTAACATTTTGCCATAGCTCGCTTCGTTTCCGAGATATTTGCAGATTTATCTCAAGGGAAGGGGCCTGACGGACATATTTCGAGATATTTCTTCTTCTTGTTGTTCTTCTTCTGCACAGCTAAGCTGGAAGTGGCATTTGCAGCTCGCAATAGTGCAGAGTTATCTCAAAGAAAGGGGCCACGGTGATTCTGTATCTCTATTATGTTGGTGCGGCTTCGGAACTTTTAAATATCTTGATATATCTCGAGAACTACGCATCTGATCAAAAAATATCATAGAACATAAAAAGTAGGGAACTTAATTCTCTACAAAGAAGGTCTCTTAACATTTTGCCATAGCTCGCTTCGTTTCCGAGATATTTGCAGATATATCTCAAGGGAAGGGGCCTGACGGACATATTTCGAGATATTTTTTCTTCTTGTTGTTCTTCTTCTGCACAGCTAAGCTGGAAGTGGCATTTGCAGCTCGCAATCGTGCAGAGTTATCTCAAAGAAAGGGGCCACGGTGTTTCTGTATCTCTATTATGTTGGTGCGGCTTCGGAACTTTTAAATAGCTTGATATATCCCGAGAACTACGCATCTGATCAAAAAATATCATAGAACATAAAAAGTAGAAAACTTAATTCTCTACAAAAAAGGTCTCTTAACATTTTGCCATAGCTCGGTTCGTTTCCGAGATATTTGCAGATATATCTCAAGGGACGGGGCCTGACGGACATATTTCGAGATATTTCTTCTTCTTGTTGTTCTTCTTCTGCACAGCTAAGCTGGAAGTGGCATTTGCAGCTCGCAATAGTGCAGAGTTATCTCAAAGAAAGGGGCCACGGTGTTTCTGTATCTCTATTATGTTGGTGCGGCTTCGGAACTTTTAAATATCTCGATATATCTCGAAAACTACGCTTCTGATCAAAAAATATCATAGAACATAAATTGTAGGAAACATAATTCTCTACAAAAAAGGTCTCTTAACATTTTGCCATAGCTCGCTTCGTTTCCGAGATATTTGCAGATTTATCTCAAGGGAAGGGGCCTGACGGACATGTTTCGAGATATTTCTTCTTCTTGTTGTTCTTCTTCTGCACAGCTAAGGTGGAAGTGGCATTTGCCGCTCGCACTAGTGCAGAGTTATCTCAAAGAAAGGGGCCACGGTGTTTCTGTACCTCTATTATGTTGGTGCGGCTTCGGAACTTTTAAATAACTTGATATATCTCGAGAACTACGCATCTGATCAAAAAATATCATAGAACATAAAAAGTAGGAAACTTAATTCTCTACAAAAAAGGTCTCCTAACATTTTGCCATAGCTCGCTTCGTTTCCGAGATATTTGCATATTTATCTCAAGGGAAGGGGCCTGACGGACATATTTCGAGATATTTCTTCTTCTTGTTGTTCTTCATCTGCACAGCTAAACTGGAAGTGGCATTTCCAGCTCGCAATAATGCAGAGTTATCTCAAAGAAAGGGGCCACGGTGTTTCTGTATCTCTATTATGTTGGTGCGGCTTCGGAACTTTTAAATATCTTGATATATCTCGAGAACTACGCATCTGATCAAAAAATATCATAGAACATAAAAAGTAGGAAACTTAATTCTCTACAAAAAAGGTCTCTTAACATTTTGCCATAGCTCGCTTCGTTTCCGAGATATTTGCAGATTTATCTCAAGGGAAGGGGCCTGACGGACATATTTCGAGATATTTCTTCTTCTTGTTGTTCTTCTTCTGCACAGCTAAACTGGAAGTGGCGTTTCCAGCTCGCAATAGTGCAGAGTTATCTCAAAGAAAGGGGCCACGGTGTTTCTGTATCTCTATTATGTTGGTGCGGCTTCGGAACTTTTAAATATCTTGATATATCTCGAGAACTACGCATCTGATCAAAAAATATCATAGAACATAAAAAGTAGGAAACTTAATTCTTTACAAATAAAGTCTCATAACATTTTGCCATAGCTCGCTTCGTTTCCGAGATATTTGCAGATTTATCTCAAGGGAAGGGGCCTGACGGACATATTTCGAGATATTTCTTCTTCTTGTTGTTCTTCTTCTGCACAGCTAAGCTGGAAGTGGCATTTGCAGCTCGCAATAGTGCAGAGTTATCTCAAAGAAAGGGGCCACGGTGTTTCTGTATCTCTATTATGTTGGTGCGGTTTCGGAACTTTTAAATATCTCGATATATCTCGAAAACTACGCTTCTGATCAAAAAATATCATAGAACATAAATTGTAGGAAACATAATGCTCTCCAAAAAAGGTCTCTTAACATTTTGCCATAGCTCGCTTCGTTTCCGAGATATTTGCAGATATATCTCAAGGGAAGGGGCCTGACGGACATATTTCGAGATATTTCTTCTTCTTGTTGTTCTTCTTCTGCACAGCTAAGCTGGAAGTGGCATTTGCAGCTCGCAATAGTGCAGAGTTATCTCAAAGAAAGGGGCCACGGTGTTTCTGTATCTCTATTATGTTGGTGCGGCTTCGGAACTTTTAAATAGCTTGATATATCCCGAGAACTACGCATCTGATCAAAAAATATCATAGAACATAAAAAGTAGAAAACTTAATTCTCTACAAAAAAGGTCTCTTAACATTTTGCCATAGCTCGGTTCGTTTCCGAGATATTTGCAGATATATCTCAAGGGACGGGGCCTGACGGACATATTTCGAGATATTTCTTCTTCTTGTTGTTCTTCTTCTGCACAGCTAAGCTGGAAGTGGCATTTGCAGCTCGCAATAGTGCAGAGTTATCTCAAAGAAAGGGGCCACGGTGTTTCTGTATCTCTATTATGTTGGTGCGGCTTCGGAACTTTTAAATATCTCGATATATCTCGAAAACTACGCTTCTGATCAAAAAATATCATAGAACATAAATTGTAGGAAACATAATTCTCTACAAAAAAGGTCTCTTAACATTTTGCCATAGCTCGCTTCGTTTCCGAGATATTTGCAGATTTATCTCAAGGGAAGGGGCCTGACGGACATGTTTCGAGATATTTCTTCTTCTTGTTGTTCTTCTTCTGCACAGCTAAGCTGGAAGTGGCATTTGCCGCTCGCACTAGTGCAGAGTTATCTCAAAGAAAGGGGCCACGGTGTTTCTGTACCTCTATTATGTTGGTGCGGCTTCGGAACTTTTAAATAACTTGATATATCTCGAGAACTACGCATCTGATCAAAAAATATCCTAGAACATAAAAAGTAGAAAACTTAATTCTCTACAAAAAAGGTCTCTTAACATTTTGCCATAGCTCGGTTCGTTTCCGAGATATTTGCAGATTTATCTCAAGGGAAGGGGCCTGACGGACATATTTCGAGATATTTCTTCTTCTTGTTGTTCTTCTTCTGCACAGCTAAACTGGAAGTGGCGTTTCCAGCTCGCAATAGTGCAGAGTTATCTCAAAGAAAGGGGCCACGGTGTTTCTGTATCTCTATTATGTTGGTGCGGCTTCGGAACTTTTAAATATCTTGATATATCTCGAGAACTACGCATCTGATCAAAAAATATCGTAGAACTTAAAAAGTAGGAAACTTAATTCTCTACAAATAAAGTCTCATAACATTTTGCCATAGCTCGCTTCGTTTCCGAGATATTTGCAGATTTATCTCAAGGGAAGGGGCCTGACGGACATATTTCGAGATATTTCTTCTTCTTGTTGTTCTTCTTCTGCACAGCTAAGCTGGAAGTGGCATTTGCAGCTCGCAATAGTGCAGAGTTATCTCAAAGAAAGGGGCCACGGTGTTTCTGTATCTCTATTATGTTGGTGCGGCTTCGGAACTTTTAAATATCTCGATATATCTCGAAAACTACGGTTCTGATCAAAAAATATCGTAGAACATAAATTGTAGGAAACATAATTCTCTACAAAAAATGTCTCTTAATATTTTGCCATAGCTCGCTTCGTTTCCGAGATATTTGCAGATTTATCTCAAGGGAAGGGGCCTGACGGACATATTTCGAGATATTTCTTCTTCTTGTTGTTCTTCTTCTGCACAGCTAAGCTGGAAGTGGCATTTGCAGCTCGCAATAGTGCAGAGTTATCTCAAAGAAAGGGGCCACGGTGTTTCTGTATCTCTATTATGTTGGTGCGGCTTCGGAACTTTTAAATATCTTGATATATCTCGAGAACTACGCATCTGATCAAAAAATATCATAGAACATAAAAAGTAGGAAACTTAATTCTCTACAAAAAAGGTCTCTTAACATTTTGCCATAGCTCGCTTCGTTTCCGAGATATTTGCAGATTTATCTCAAGGGAAGGGGCCTGACGGACATATTTCGAGATATTTCTTCTTCTTGTTGTTCTTCTTCTGCACAGCTAAGCTGGAAGTGGCATTTGCAGCTCGCAATAGTGCAGAGTTATCTCAAAGAAAGGGGCCACGGTGTTTCTGTATCTCTATTATGTTGGTGCGGTTTCGGAACTTTTAAATATCTCGATATATCTCGAAAACTACGCTTCTGATCAAAAAATATCATAGAACATAAATTGTAGGAAACATAATGCTCTACAAAAAAGGTCTCTTAACATTTTGCCATAGCTCGCTTCGTTTCCGAGATATTTGCAGATATATCTCAAGGGAAGGGGCCTGACGGACATATTTCGAGATATTTCTTCTTCTTGTTGTTCTTCTTCTGCACAGCTAAGCTGGAAGTGGCATTTGCAGCTCGCAATAGTGCAGAGTTATCTCAAAGAAAGGGGCCACGGTGTTTCTGTATCTCTATTATGTTGGTGCGGCTTCGGAACTTTTAAATAGCTTGATATATCCCGAGAACTACGCATCTGATCAAAAAATATCATAGAACATAAAAAGTAGAAAACTTAATTCTCTACAAAAAAGGTCTCTTAACATTTTGCCATAGCTCGGTTCGTTTCCGAGATATTTGCAGATATATCTCAAGGGACGGGGCCTGACGGACATATTTCGAGATATTTCTTCTTCTTGTTGTTCTTCTTCTGCACAGCTAAGCTGGAAGTGGCATTTGCAGCTCGCAATAGTGCAGAGTTATCTCAAAGAAAGGGGCCACGGTGTTTCTGTATCTCTATTATGTTGGTGCGGCTTCGGAACTTTTAAATATCTCGATATATCTCGAGAACTACGCATCTGATCAAAAAATATCATAGAACATAAAAAGTAGAAAACTTAATTCTCTACAAAAAAGGTCTCTTAACATTTTGCCATAGCTCGGTTCGTTTCCGAGATATTTGCAGATATATCTCAAGGGACGGGGCCTGACGGACATATTTCGAGATAATTCGTCTTCTTGTTGTTCTTCTTCTGCACAGCTAAGCTGGAAGTGGCATTTGCAGCTCGCAATAGTGCAGAGTTATCTCAAAGAAAGGGGCCACGGTGTTTCTGTATCTCTATTATGTTGGTGCGGCTTCGGAACTTTTAAATATCTCGATATATCTCGAGAACTACGCATCTGATCAAAAAATATCATAGAACATAAAACGTAGGAAACTTAATTCCCTACAAAAAAGGTCTCCTAACATTTTGCCATAGCTCGCTTCGTTTCCGAGATATTTGCATATTTATCTCAAGGGAAGGGGCCTGACGGACATATTTCGAGATATTTCTTCTTCTTGTTGTTCTTCTTCTGCACAGCTAAACTGGAAGTGGCATTTCCAGCTCGCAATAATGCAGAGTTATCTCAAAGAAAGGGGCCACGGTGTTTCTGTATCTCTATTATGTTGGTGCGGCTTCGGAACTTTTAAATATCTTGATATATCTCGAGAACTACGCATCTGATCAAAAAATATCATAGAACATAAAAAGTAGGAAACTTAATTCTCTACAAAAAAGGTCTCTTAACATTTTGCCATAGCTCGCTTCGTTTCCGAGATATTTGCAGATTTATCTCAAGGGAAGGGGCCTGACGGACATATTTCGAGATATTTCTTCTTCTTGTTGTTCTTCTTCTGCACAGCTAAACTGGAAGTGGCGTTTCCAGCTCGCAATAGTGCAGAGTTATCTCAAAGAAAGGGGCCACGGTGTTTCTGTATCTCTATTATGTTGGTGCGGCTTCGGAACTTTTAAATATCTTGATATATCTCGAGAACTACGCATCTGATCAAAAAATATCGTAGAACTTAAAAAGTAGGAAACTTAATTCTCTACAAATAAAGTCTCATAACATTTTGCCATAGCTCGCTTCGTTTCCGAGATATTTGCAGATTTATCTCAAGGGAAGGGGCCTGACGGACATATTTCGAGATATTTCTTCTTCTTGTTGTTCTTCTTCTGCACAGCTAAGCTGGAAGTGGCATTTGCAGCTCGCAATAGTGCAGAGTTATCTCAAAGAAAGGGGCCACGGTGTTTCTGTATCTCTATTATGTTGGTGCGGCTTCGGAACTTTTAAATATCTCGATATATCTCGAAAACTACGGTTCTGATCAAAAAATATCGTAGAACATAAATTGTAGGAAACATAATTCTCTACAAAAAATGTCTCTTAATATTTTGCCATAGCTCGCTTCGTTTCCGAGATATTTGCAGATTTATCTCAAGGGAAGGGGCCTGACGGACATATTTCGAGATATTTCTTCTTCTTGTTGTTCTTCTTCTGCACAGCTAAGCTGGAAGTGGCATTTGCAGCTCGCAATAGTGCAGAGTTATCTCAAAGAAAGGGGCCACGGTGTTTCTGTATCTCTATTATGTTGGTGCGGCTTCGGAACTTTTAAATATCTTGATATATCTCGAGAACTACGCATCTGATCAAAAAATATCATAGAACATAAAAAGTAGGAAACTTAATTCTCTACAAATAAAGTCTCATAACATTTTGCCATAGCTCGCTTCGTTTCCGAGATATTTGCAGATTTATCTCAAGGGAAGGGGCCTGACGGACATATTTCGAGATATTTCTTCTTCTTGTTGTTCTTCTTCTGCACAGCTAAGCTGGAAGTGGCATTTGCAGCTCGCAATAGTGCAGAGTTATCTCAAAGAAAGGGGCCACGGTGTTTCTGTATCTCTATTATGTTGGTGCGGTTTCGGAACTTTTAAATATCTCGATATATCTCGAAAACTACGCTTCTGATCAAAAAATATCATAGAACATAAATTGTAGGAAACATAATGCTCTACAAAAAAGGTCTCTTAACATTTTGCCATAGCTCGCTTCGTTTCCGAGATATTTGCAGATATATCTCAAGGGAAGGGGCCTGACGGACATATTTCGAGATATTTCTTCTTCTTGTTGTTCTTCTTCTGCACAGCTAAGCTGGAAGTGGCATTTGCAGCTCGCAATAGTGCAGAGTTATCTCAAAGAAAGGGGCCACGGTGATTCTGTATCTCTATTATGTTGGTGCGGCTTCGGAACTTTTAAATATCTTGATATATCTCGAGAACTACGCATCTGATCAAAAAATATCATAGAACATAAAAAGTAGGAAACTTAATTCTCTACAAAAAAGTACTCTTAACATTTTGCCATAGCTGGCTTCGTTTCCGAGATATTTGCAGATTTATCTCAAGGGAAGGGGCCTGACGGACATATTTCGAGATATTTCTTCTTCTTGTTGTTCTTCTTCTGCACAGCTAAACTGGAAGTGGCATTTCCAGCTCGCAATAGTGCAGAGTTATCTCAAAGAAAGGGGCCACGGTGTTTCTGTATCTCTATTATGTTGGTGCGGCTTCGGAACTTTTAAATATCTTGATATATCTCGAGAACTACGCATCTGATCAAAAAATATCATAGAACATAAAAAGTAGGAAACATAATTCTCTACAAAAAAGGTCTCTTAACATTTTGCCATAGCTCGCTTCGTTTCCGAGATATTTGCAGATTTATCTCAAGGGAAGGGGCCTGACGGACATATTTCGAGATATTTCTTCTTCTTGTTGTTCTTCTTCTGCACAGCTAAACTGGAAGTGGCGTTTCCAGCTCGCAATAGTGTAGAGTTATCTCAAAGAAAGGGGCCACGGTGTTTCTGTATCTCTATTATGTTGGTGCGGCTTCGGAACTTTTAAATATCTTGATATATCTCGAGAACTACGCATCTGATCAAAAAATATCGTAGAACTTAAAAAGTAGGAAACTTAATTCTCTACAAATAAAGTCTCATAACATTTTGCCATAGCTCGCTTCGTTTCCGAGATATTTGCAGATTTATCTCAAGGGAAGGGGCCTGACGGACATATTTCGAGATATTTCTTCTTCTTGTTGTTCTTCTTCTGCACAGCTAAGCTGGAAGTGGCATTTGCAGCTCGCAATAGTGCAGAGTTATCTCAAAGAAAGGGGCCACGGTGTTTCTGTATCTCTATTATGTTGGTGCGGTTTCGGAACTTTTAAATATCTCGATATATCTCGAAAACTACGCTTCTGATCAAAAAATATCATAGAACATAAATTGTAGGAAACATAATTCTCTACAAAAAAGGTCTCTTAACATTTTGCCATAGCTCGCTTCGTTTCCGAGATATTTGCAGATTTATCTCAAGGGAAGGGGCCTGACGGACATATTTCGAGATATTTCTTCTTCTTGTTGTTCTTCTTCTGCACAGCTAAACTGGAAGTGGCGTTTCCAGCTCGCAATAGTGCAGAGTTATCTCAAAGAAAGGGGCCACGGTGTTTCTGTATCTCTATTATGTTGGTGCGGCTTCGGAACTTTTAAATATCTTGATATATCTCGAGAACTACGCATCTGATCAAAAAATATCGTAGAACTTAAAAAGTAGGAAACTTAATTCTCTACAAATAAAGTCTCATAACATTTTGCCATAGCTCGCTTCGTTTCCGAGATATTTGCAGATTTATCTCAAGGGAAGGGGCCTGACGGACATATTTCGAGATATTTCTTCTTCTTGTTGTTCTTCTTCTGCACAGCTAAGCTGGAAGTGGCATTTGCAGCTCGCAATAGTGCAGAGTTATCTCAAAGAAAGGGGCCACGGTGTTTCTGTATCTCTATTATGTTGGTGCGGCTTCGGAACTTTTAAATATCTCGATATATCTCGAAAACTACGGTTCTGATCAAAAAATATCGTAGAACATAAATTGTAGGAAACATAATTCTCTACAAAAAATGTCTCTTAATATTTTGCCATAGCTCGCTTCGTTTCCGAGATATTTGCAGATTTATCTCAAGGGAAGGGGCCTGACGGACATATTTCGAGATATTTCTTCTTCTTGTTGTTCTTCTTCTGCACAGCTAAGCTGGAAGTGGCATTTGCAGCTCGCAATAGTGCAGAGTTATCTCAAAGAAAGGGGCCACGGTGTTTCTGTATCTCTATTATGTTGGTGCGGCTTCGGAACTTTTAAATATCTTGATATATCTCGAGAACTACGCATCTGATCAAAAAATATCATAGAACATAAAAAGTAGGAAACTTAATTCTCTACAAATAAAGTCTCATAACATTTTGCCATAGCTCGCTTCGTTTCCGAGATATTTGCAGATTTATCTCAAGGGAAGGGGCCTGACGGACATATTTCGAGATATTTCTTCTTCTTGTTGTTCTTCTTCTGCACAGCTAAGCTGGAAGTGGCATTTGCAGCTCGCAATAGTGCAGAGTTATCTCAAAGAAAGGGGCCACGGTGTTTCTGTATCTCTATTATGTTGGTGCGGTTTCGGAACTTTTAAATATCTCGATATATCTCGAAAACTACGCTTCTGATCAAAAAATATCATAGAACATAAATTGTAGGAAACATAATGCTCTACAAAAAAGGTCTCTTAACATTTTGCCATAGCTCGCTTCGTTTCCGAGATATTTGCAGATATATCTCAAGGGAAGGGGCCTGACGGACATATTTCGAGATATTTCTTCTTCTTGTTGTTCTTCTTCTGCACAGCTAAGCTGGAAGTGGCATTTGCAGCTCGCAATAGTGCAGAGTTATCTCAAAGAAAGGGGCCACGGTGATTCTGTATCTCTATTATGTTGGTGCGGCTTCGGAACTTTTAAATATCTTGATATATCTCGAGAACTACGCATCTGATCAAAAAATATCATAGAACATAAAAAGTAGGAAACTTAATTCTCTACAAAAAAGTACTCTTAACATTTTGCCATAGCTGGCTTCGTTTCCGAGATATTTGCAGATTTATCTCAAGGGAAGGGGCCTGACGGACATATTTCGAGATATTTCTTCTTCTTGTTGTTCTTCTTCTGCACAGCTAAACTGGAAGTGGCATTTCCAGCTCGCAATAGTGCAGAGTTATCTCAAAGAAAGGGGCCACGGTGTTTCTGTATCTCTATTATGTTGGTGCGGCTTCGGAACTTTTAAATATCTTGATATATCTCGAGAACTACGCATCTGATCAAAAAATATCATAGAACATAAAAAGTAGGAAACATAATTCTCTACAAAAAAGGTCTCTTAACATTTTGCCATAGCTCGCTTCGTTTCCGAGATATTTGCAGATTTATCTCAAGGGAAGGGGCCTGACGGACATATTTCGAGATATTTCTTCTTCTTGTTGTTCTTCTTCTGCACAGCTAAACTGGAAGTGGCGTTTCCAGCTCGCAATAGTGTAGAGTTATCTCAAAGAAAGGGGCCACGGTGTTTCTGTATCTCTATTATGTTGGTGCGGCTTCGGAACTTTTAAATATCTTGATATATCTCGAGAACTACGCATCTGATCAAAAAATATCGTAGAACTTAAAAAGTAGGAAACTTAATTCTCTACAAATAAAGTCTCATAACATTTTGCCATAGCTCGCTTCGTTTCCGAGATATTTGCAGATTTATCTCAAGGGAAGGGGCCTGACGGACATATTTCGAGATATTTCTTCTTCTTGTTGTTCTTCTTCTGCACAGCTAAGCTGGAAGTGGCATTTGCAGCTCGCAATAGTGCAGAGTTATCTCAAAGAAAGGGGCCACGGTGTTTCTGTATCTCTATTATGTTGGTGCGGTTTCGGAACTTTTAAATATCTCGATATATCTCGAAAACTACGCTTCTGATCAAAAAATATCATAGAACATAAATTGTAGGAAACATAATTCTCTACAAAAAAGGTCTCTTAACATTTTGCCATAGCTCGCTTCGTTTCCGAGATATTTGCAGATATATCTCAAGGGACGGGGCCTGACGGACATATTTCGAGATATTTCTTCTTCTTGTTGTTCTTCTTCTGCACAGCTAAGCTGGAAGTGGCATTTGCAGCTCGCAATAGTGCAGAGTTATCTCAAAGAAAGGGGCCACGGTGTTTCTGTATCTCTATTATGTTGGTGCGGCTTCGGAACTTTTAAATATCTTGATATATCTCGAGAACTACGCATCTGATCAAAAAATATCATAGAACATAAAAAGTAGGAAACTTAATTCTCTACAAAAAAGGTCTCTTAACATTTTGCCATAGCTCGCTTCGTTTCCGAGATATTTGCAGATTTATCTCAAGGGAAGGGGCCTGACGGACATATTTCGAGATATTTCTTCTTCTTGTTGTTCTTCTTCTGCACAGCTAAGCTGGAAGTGGCATTTGCAGCTCGCAATAGTGCAGAGTTATCTCAAAGAAAGGGGCCACGGTGATTCTGTATCTCTATTATGTTGGTGCGGCTTCGGAACTTTTAAATATCTTGATATATCTCGAGAACTACGCATCTGATCAAAAAATATCGTAGAACTTAAAAAGTAGGAAACTTAATTCTCTACAAATAAAGTCTCATAACATTTTGCCATAGCTCGCTTCGTTTCCGAGATATTTGCAGATTTATCTCAAGGGAAGGGGCCTGACGGACATATTTCGAGATATTTCTTCTTCTTGTTGTTCTTCTTCTGCACAGCTAAGCTGGAAGTGGCATTTGCAGCTCGCAATAGTGCAGAGTTATCTCAAAGAAAGGGGCCACGGTGTTTCTGTATCTCTATTATGTTGGTGCGGCTTCGGAACTTTTAAATATCTCGATATATCTCGAAAACTACGGTTCTGATCAAAAAATATCGTAGAACATAAATTGTAGGAAACATAATTCTCTACAAAAAATGTCTCTTAATATTTTGCCATAGCTCGCTTCGTTTCCGAGATATTTGCAGATTTATCTCAAGGGAAGGGGCCTGACGGACATATTTCGAGATATTTCTTCTTCTTGTTGTTCTTCTTCTGCACAGCTAAGCTGGAAGTGGCATTTGCAGCTCGCAATAGTGCAGAGTTATCTCAAAGAAAGGGGCCACGGTGTTTCTGTATCTCTATTATGTTGGTGCGGCTTCGGAACTTTTAAATATCTTGATATATCTCGAGAACTACGCATCTGATCAAAAAATATCATAGAACATAAAAAGTAGGAAACTTAATTCTCTACAAATAAAGTCTCATAACATTTTGCCATAGCTCGCTTCGTTTCCGAGATATTTGCAGATTTATCTCAAGGGAAGGGGCCTGACGGACATATTTCGAGATATTTCTTCTTCTTGTTGTTCTTCTTCTGCACAGCTAAGCTGGAAGTGGCATTTGCAGCTCGCAATAGTGCAGAGTTATCTCAACGAAAGGGGCCACGGTGTTTCTGTATCTCTATTATGTTGGTGCGGTTTCGGAACTTTTAAATATCTCGATATATCTCGAAAACTACGCTGCTGATCAAAAAATATCATAGAACATAAATTGTAGGAAACATAATGCTCTACAAAAAAGGTCTCTTAACATTTTGCCATAGCTCGCTTCGTTTCCGAGATATTTGCAGATATATCTCAAGGGAAGGGGCCTGACGGACATATTTCGAGATATTTCTTCTTCTTGTTGTTCTTCTTCTGCACAGCTAAGCTGGAAGTGGCATTTGCAGCTCGCAATAGTGCAGAGTTATCTCAAAGAAAGGGGCCACGGTGATTCTGTATCTCTATTATGTTGGTGCGGCTTCGGAACTTTTAAATATCTTGATATATCTCGAGAACTACGCATCTGATCAAAAAATATCATAGAACATAAAAAGTAGGAAACTTAATTCTCTACAAAAAAGTACTCTTAACATTTTGCCATAGCTGGCTTCGTTTCCGAGATATTTGCAGATTTATCTCAAGGGAAGGGGCCTGACGGACATATTTCGAGATATTTCTTCTTCTTGTTGTTCTTCTTCTGCACAGCTAAACTGGAAGTGGCATTTCCAGCTCGCAATAGTGCAGAGTTATCTCAAAGAAAGGGGCCACGGTGTTTCTGTATCTCTATTATGTTGGTGCGGCTTCGGAACTTTTAAATATCTTGATATATCTCGAGAACTACGCATCTGATCAAAAAATATCATAGAACATAAAAAGTAGGAAACATAATTCTCTACAAAAAAGGTCTCTTAACATTTTGCCATAGCTCGCTTCGTTTCCGAGATATTTGCAGATTTATCTCAAGGGAAGGGGCCTGACGGACATATTTCGAGATATTTCTTCTTCTTGTTGTTCTTCTTCTGCACAGCTAAACTGGAAGTGGCGTTTCCAGCTCGCAATAGTGTAGAGTTATCTCAAAGAAAGGGGCCACGGTGTTTCTGTATCTCTATTATGTTGGTGCGGCTTCGGAACTTTTAAATATCTTGATATATCTCGAGAACTACGCATCTGATCAAAAAATATCGTAGAACTTAAAAAGTAGGAAACTTAATTCTCTACAAATAAAGTCTCATAACATTTTGCCATAGCTCGCTTCGTTTCCGAGATATTTGCAGATTTATCTCAAGGGAAGGGGCCTGACGGACATATTTCGAGATATTTCTTCTTCTTGTTGTTCTTCTTCTGCACAGCTAAGCTGGAAGTGGCATTTGCAGCTCGCAATAGTGCAGAGTTATCTCAAAGAAAGGGGCCACGGTGTTTCTGTATCTCTATTATGTTGGTGCGGTTTCGGAACTTTTAAATATCTCGATATATCTCGAAAACTACGCTTCTGATCAAAAAATATCATAGAACATAAATTGTAGGAAACATAATTCTCTACAAAAAAGGTCTCTTAACATTTTGCCATAGCTCGCTTCGTTTCCGAGATATTTGCAGATATATCTCAAGGGACGGGGCCTGACGGACATATTTCGAGATATTTCTTCTTCTTGTTGTTCTTCTTCTGCACAGCTAAGCTGGAAGTGGCATTTGCAGCTCGCAATAGTGCAGAGTTATCTCAAAGAAAGGGGCCACGGTGTTTCTGTATCTCTATTATGTTGGTGCGGCTTCGGAACTTTTAAATATCTTGATATATCTCGAGAACTACGCATCTGATCAAAAAATATCATAGAACATAAAAAGTAGGAAACTTAATTCTCTACAAAAAAGGTCTCTTAACATTTTGCCATAGCTCGCTTCGTTTCCGAGATATTTGCAGATTTATCTCAAGGGAAGGGGCCTGACGGACATATTTCGAGATATTTCTTCTTCTTGTTGTTCTTCTTCTGCACAGCTAAGCTGGAAGTGGCATTTGCAGCTCGCAATAGTGCAGAGTTATCTCAAAGAAAGGGGCCACGGTGATTCTGTATCTCTATTATGTTGGTGCGGCTTCGGAACTTTTAAATATCTTGATATATCTCGAGAACTACGCATCTGATCAAAAAATATCATAGAACATAAAAAGTAGGAAACTTAATTCTCTACAAAAAAGGTCTCTTAACATTTTGCCATAGCTCGCTTCGTTTCCGAGATATTTGCAGATTTATCTCAAGGGAAGGGGCCTGACGGACATATTTCGAGATATTTCTTCTTCTTGTTGTTCTTCTTCTGCACAGCTAAGCTGGAAGTGGCATTTGCAGCTCGCAATAGTGCAGAGTTATCTCAAAGAAAGGGGCCACGGTGTTTCTGTATCTCTATTATGTTGGTGCGGTTTCGGAACTTTTAAATATCTCGATATATCTCGAAAACTACGCTTCTGATCCAAAAATATCATAGAACATAAATTGTAGGAAACATAATGCTCTACAAAAAAGGTCTCTTAACATTTTGCCATAGCTCGCTTCGTTTCCGAGATATTTGCAGATATATCTCAAGGGAAGGGGCCTGACGGACATATTTCGAGATATTTCTTCTTCTTGTTGTTCTTCTTCTGCACAGCTAAGCTGGAAGTGGCATTTGCAGCTCGCAATAGTGCAGAGTTATCTCAAAGAAAGGGGCCACGGTGATTCTGTATCTCTATTATGTTGGTGCGGCTTCGGAACTTTTAAATATCTTGATATATCTCGAGAACTACGCATCTGATCAAAAAATATCATAGAACATAAAAAGTAGGAAACTTAATTCTCTACAAAAAAGTACTCTTAACATTTTGCCATAGCTGGCTTCGTTTCCGAGATATTTGCAGATTTATCTCAAGGGAAGGGGCCTGACGGACATATTTCGAGATATTTCTTCTTCTTGTTGTTCTTCTTCTGCACAGCTAAACTGGAAGTGGCATTTCCAGCTCGCAATAGTGCAGAGTTATCTCAAAGAAAGGGGCCACGGTGTTTCTGTATCTCTATTATGTTGGTGCGGCTTCGGAACTTTTAAATATCTTGATATATCTCGAGAACTACGCATCTGATCAAAAAATATCATAGAACATAAAAAGTAGGAAACATAATTCTCTACAAAAAAGGTCTCTTAACATTTTGCCATAGCTCGCTTCGTTTCCGAGATATTTGCAGATTTATCTCAAGGGAAGGGGCCTGACGGACATATTTCGAGATATTTCTTCTTCTTGTTGTTCTTCTTCTGCACAGCTAAACTGGAAGTGGCGTTTCCAGCTCGCAATAGTGTAGAGTTATCTCAAAGAAAGGGGCCACGGTGTTTCTGTATCTCTATTATGTTGGTGCGGCTTCGGAACTTTTAAATATCTTGATATATCTCGAGAACTACGCATCTGATCAAAAAATATCGTAGAACTTAAAAAGTAGGAAACTTAATTCTCTACAAATAAAGTCTCATAACATTTTGCCATAGCTCGCTTCGTTTCCGAGATATTTGCAGATTTATCTCAAGGGAAGGGGCCTGACGGACATATTTCGAGATATTTCTTCTTCTTGTTGTTCTTCTTCTGCACAGCTAAGCTGGAAGTGGCATTTGCAGCTCGCAATAGTGCAGAGTTATCTCAAAGAAAGGGGCCACGGTGTTTCTGTATCTCTATTATGTTGGTGCGGTTTCGGAACTTTTAAATATCTCGATATATCTCGAAAACTACGCTTCTGATCAAAAAATATCATAGAACATAAATTGTAGGAAACATAATTCTCTACAAAAAAGGTCTCTTAACATTTTGCCATAGCTCGCTTCGTTTCCGAGATATTTGCAGATATATCTCAAGGGAAGGGGCCTGACGGACATATTTCGAGATATTTCTTCTTCTTGTTGTTCTTCTTCTGCACAGCTAAGCTGGAAGTGGCATTTGCAGCTCGCAATAGTGCAGAGTTATCTCAAAGAAAGGGGCCACGGTGTTTCTGTATCTCTATTATGTTGGTGCGGCTTCGGAACTTTTAAATATCTTGATATATCTCGAGAACTACGCATCTGATCAAAAAATATCATAGAACATAAAAAGTAGGAAACTTAATTCTCTACAAAAAAGGTCTCTTAACATTTTGCCATAGCTCGCTTCGTTTCCGAGATATTTGCAGATTTATCTCAAGGGAAGGGGCCTGACGGACATATTTCGAGATATTTCTTCTTCTTGTTGTTCTTCTTCTGCACAGCTAAGCTGGAAGTGGCATTTGCAGCTCGCAATAGTGCAGAGTTATCTCAAAGAAAGGGGCCACGGTGATTCTGTATCTCTATTATGTTGGTGCGGCTTCGGAACTTTTAAATATCTTGATATATCTCGAGAACTACGCATCTGATCAAAAAATATCATACAACATAAAAAGTAGGAAACTTAATTCTCTACAAAAAAGGTCTCTTAACATTTTGCCATAGCTCGCTTCGTTTCCGAGATATTTGCAGATATATCTCAAGGGAAGGGGCCTGACGGACATATTTCGAGATATTTTTTCTTCTTGTTGTTCTTCTTCTGCACAGCTAAGCTGGAAGTGGCATTTGCAGCTCGCAATCGTGCAGAGTTATCTCAAAGAAAGGGGCCACGGTGTTTCTGTATCTCTATTATGTTGGTGCGGCTTCGGAACTTTTAAATATCCTGATATATCTCGAGAACTACGCATCTGATCAAAAAATATCATAGAACATAAAAAGTAGGAAACTTAATTCTCTACAAAAAAGGTCTCTTAACATTTTGCCATAGCTCGCTTCGTTTCCGAGATATTTGCAGATTTATCTCAAGGGAAGGGGCCTGACGGACATATTTCGAGATATTTCTTCTTCTTGTTGTTCTTCTTCTGCACAGCTAAACTGGAAGTGGCATTTCCAGCTCGCAATAATGCAGAGTTATCTCAAAGAAAGGGGCCACGGTGTTTCTGTATCTCTATTATGTTGGTGCGGCTTCGGAACTTTTAAATATCTTGATATATCTCGAGAACTACGCATCTGATCAAAAAATATCATAGAACATAAAAAGTAGGAAACTTAATTCTCTACAAAAAAGGTCTCTTAACATTTTGCCATAGCTCGCTTCGTTTCCGAGATATTTGCAGATTTATCTCAAGGGAAGGGGCCTGACGGACATATTTCGAGATATTTCTTCTTCTTGTTGTTCTTCTTCTGCACAGCTAAACGGGAAGTGGCGTTTCCAGCTCGCAATAGTGCAGAGTTATCTCAAAGAAAGGGGCCACGGTGTTTCTGTATCTCTATTATGTTGGTGCGGCTTCGGAACTTTTAAATATCTTGATATATCTCGAGAACTACGCATCCGATCAAAAAATATCGTAGAACTTAAAAAGTAGGAAACTTAATTCTCTACAAATAAAGTCTCATAACATTTTGCCATAGCTCGCTTCGTTTCCGAGATATTTGCAGATTTATCTCAAGGGAAGGGGCCTGACGGACATATTTCGAGATATTTCTTCTTCTTGTTGTTCTTCTTCTGCACAGCTAAGCTGGAAGTGGCATTTGCAGCTCGCAATAGTGCAGAGTTATCTCAAAGAAAGGGGCCACGGTGTTTCTGTATCTCTATTATGTTGGTGCGGTTTCGGAACTTTTAAATATCTCGATATATCTCGAAAACTACGCTTCTGATCAAAAAATATCATAGAACATAAATTGTAGGAAACATAATTCTCTACAAAAAAGGTCTCTTAACATTTTGCCATAGCTCGCTTCGTTTCCGAGATATTTGCAGATATATCTCAAGGGAAGGGGCCTGACGGACATATTTCGAGATATTTCTTCTTCTTGTTGTTCTTCTTCTGCACAGCTAAGCTGGAAGTGGCATTTGCAGCTCGCAATAGTGCAGAGTTATCTCAAAGAAAGGGGCCACGGTGTTTCTGTATCTCTATTATGTTGGTGCGGCTTCGGAACTTTTAAATAACTTGATATATCTCGAGAACTACGCATCTGATCAAAAAATATCATAGAACATAAAAAGTAGGAAACTTAATTCTCTACAAAAAAGGTCTCTTAACATTTTGCCATAGCTCGCTTCGTTTCCGAGATATTTGCAGATTTATCTCAAGGGAAGGGGCCTGACGGACATATTTCGAGATATTTCTTCTTCTTGTTGTTCTTCTTCTGCACAGCTAAGCTGGAAGTGGCATTTGCAGCTCGCAATAGTGCAGAGTTATCTCAAAGAAAGGGGCCACGGTGTTTCTGTATCTCTATTATGTTGGTGGGGTTTCGGAACTTTTAAATATCTCGATATATCTCGAAAACTACGCTTCTGATCAAAAAATATCATAGAACATAAATTGTAGGAAACATGATTCTCTACAAAAAAGGTCTCTTAACATTTTGCCATAGCTCGCTTCGTTTCCGAGATATTTGCAGATATATCTCAAGGGAAGGGGCCTGACGGACATATTTCGAGGTATTTCTTCTTCTTGTTGTTCTTCTTCTGCACAGCTAAGCTGGAAGTGGCATTTGCAGCTCGCAATAGTGCAGAGTTATCTCAAAGAAAGGGGCCACGGTGTTTCTGTATCTCTATTATGTTGGTGCGGCTTCGGAACTTTTAAATAACTTGATATATCTCGAGAACTACGCATCTGATCAAAAAATATCATAGAACATAAAAAGTAGGAAACTTAATTCTCTACAAAAAAGGTCTCTTAACATTTTGCCATAGCTCGGTTCGTTTCCGAGATATTTGCAGATATATCTCAAGGGACGGGGCCTGACGGACATATTTCGAGATATTTCTCCTTCTTGTTGTTCTTCTTCTGCACAGCTAAGCTGGAAGTGGCATTTGCAGCTCGCAATAGTGCAGAGTTATCTCAAAGAAAGGGGCTACGGTGTTTCTGTATCTCTATTATGTTGGTGCGGCTTCGGAACTTTTAAATATCTTGATATATCTCGAGAACTACGCATCTGATCAAAAAATATCATAGAACATAAAACGTAGGAAACTTAATTCTCTACAAAAAAGGTCTCCTAACATTTTGCCATAGCTCGCTTCGTTTCCGAGATATTTGCAGATTTATCTCAAGGGAAGGGGCCTGACGGACATATTTCGAGATATTTCTTCTTCTTGTTGTTCTTCTTCTGCACAGCTAAGCTGGAAGTGGCATTTGCGGCTCGCACTAGTGCAGAGTTATCTCAAAGAAAGGGCCCACGGTGTTTCTGTATCTCTATTATGTTGGTGCGGTTTCGGAACTTTTAAATATCTCGATATATCTCGAAAACTACGCTTCTGATCAAAAAATATTATAGAACATAAATTGTAGGAAACATAATTCTCTACAAAAAAGGTCTCTTAACATTTTGCCATAGCTCGCTTCGTTTCCGAGATATTTGCAGATATATCTCAAGGGAAGGGGCCTGACGGACATATTTCGAGATATTTCTTCTTCTTGTTGTCCTTCTTCTGCACAGCTAAGCTGGAAGTGGCATTTGCAGCTCGCAATAGTGCAGAGTTATCTCAAAGAAAGGGGCCACGGTGATTCTGTATCTCTATTATGTTGGTGCGGCTTCGGAACTTTTAAATATCTTGATATATCTCGAGAACTACGCATCTGATCAAAAAATATCATAGAACATAAAAAGTAGGAAACTTAATTCTCTACAAAAAAGGTCTCTTAACATTTTGCCATAGCTCGCTTCGTTTCCGAGATATTTGCAGATTTATCTCAAGGGAAGGGGCCTGACGGACATATTTCGAGATATTTCTTCTTCTTGTTGTTCTTCTTCTGCACAGCTAAGCTGGAAGTGGCATTTGCGGCTCGCACTAGTGCAGAGTTATCTCAAAGAAAGGGGCCACGGTGTTTCTGTACCTCTATTATGTTGGTGCGGCTTCGGAACTTTTAAATATCTCGATATATCTCGAAAACTACGCTTCTGATCAAAAAATATCATAGAACATAAAAAGTAGGAAACTTAATTCTCTACAAAAAAGGTCTTTTAACATTTTGCCATAGCTCGCTTCGTTTCCGAGATATTTGCAGATTTATCTCAAGGGAAGGGGCCTGACGGACATATTTCGAGATATTTCTTCTTCTTGTTGTTCTTCTTCTGCACAGCTAAGCTGGAAGTGGCATTTGCGGCTCGCACTAGTGCAGAGTTATCTCAAAGAAAGGGGCCACGGTGTTTCTGTATCTCTATTATGTTGGTGCGGCTTCGGAACTTTTAAATATCTCGATATATCTCGAAAACTACGCTTCTGATCAAAAAATATCATAGAACATAAAACGTAGGGAACTTAATTCTCTACAAAAAAGGTCTCTTAACATTTTGCCATAGCTCGCTTCGTTTCCGAGATATGTGCAGATATATCTCAAGGGAAGGGGCCTGACGGACATATTTCGAGATATTTCTTCTTCTTGTTGTTCTTCTTCTGCACAGCTAAGCTGGAAGTGGCATTTGCAGCTCGCAATAGTGCAGAGTTATCTCAAAGAAAGGGGCCACGGTGTTTCTGTATCTCTATTATGTTGGTGCGGCTTCGGAACTTTTAAATATCTTGATATATCTCGAGAACTACGCATCTGATCAAAAAATATCATACAACATAAAACGTAGGAAACTTAATTCTCTACAAAAAAGGTCTCTTAACATTTTGCCATAGCTCGCTTCGTTTCCGAGATATTTGCAGATATATCTCAAGGGAAGGGGCCTGACGGACATATTTCGAGATATTTCTTCTTCTTGTTGTTCTTCTTCTGCACAGCTAAGCTGGAAGTGGCATTTGCAGCTCGCAATAGTGCAGAGTTATCTCAAAGAAAGGGGCCACGGTGTTTCTGTATCTCTATTATGTTGGTGCGGCTTCGGAACTTTTAAATATCTTGATATATCTCGAGAACTACGCATCTGATCAAAAAATATCATAGAACATAAATTGTAGGAAACATAATTCTCTACAAAAAAGGTCTCTTAACATTTTGCCATAGCTCGCTTCGTTTCCGAGATATTTGCAGATATATCTCAAGGGAAGGGGCCTGACGGACATATTTCGAGATATTTCTTCTTCTTGTTGTGCTTCTTCTGCACAGCTAAGCTGGAAGTGGCATTTGCAGCTCGCAATAGTGCAGAGTTATCTCAAAGAAAGGGGCCACGGTGTTTCTGTATCTCTATTATGTTGGTGCGGCTTCGGAACTTTTAAATATCTTGATATATCTCGAGAACTACGCATCTGATCAAAAAATATCATAGAACATAAAAAGTAGGAAACTTAATTCTCTACAAAAAAGGTCTCTTAAGATTTTGCCATAGCTCGCTTCGTTTCCGAGATATTTGCAGATATATCTCAAGGGAAGGGGCCTGACGGACATATTTCGAGATATTTTTTCTTCTTGTTGTTCTTCTTCTGCACAGCTAAGCTGGAAGTGGCATTTGCAGCTCGCAATCGTGCAGAGTTATCTCAAAGAAAGGGGCCACGGTGTTTCTGTATATCTATTATGTTGGTGCGGCTTCGGAACTTTTAAATATCTTGATATATCTCGAGAACTACGCATCTGATCAAAAAATATCATAAAACGTAAAAAGTAGGAAACTTAATTCTCTACAAAAAAGGTCTCTTAACATTTTGCCATAGCTCGCTTCGTTTCCGAGATATTTGCAGATTTATCTCAAGGGAAGGGGCCTGACGGACATATTTCGAGATATTTCTTCTTCTTGTTGTTCTTCTTCTGCACAGCTAAACTGGAAGTGGCGTTTCCAGCTCGCAATAGTGCAGAGTTATCTCAAAGAAAGGGGCCACGGTGTTTCTGTATCTCTATTATGTTGGTGCGGCTTCGGAACTTTTAAATATCTTGATATATCTCGAGAACTATGCATCTGATCAAAAAATATCGTAGAACATAAAAAGTAGGAAACTTAATTCTCTACAAATAAAGTCTCATAACATTTTGCCATAGCTCGCTTCGTTTCCGAGATATTTGCAGATTTATCTCAAGGGAAGGGGCCTGACGGACATATTTCGAGATATTTCTTCTTCTTGTTGTTCTTCTTCTGCACAGCTAAGCTGGAAGTGGCATTTGCAGCTCGCAATAGTGCAGAGTTATCTCAAAGAAAGGGGCCACGGTGTTTCTGTATCTCTATTATGTTGGTGCGGCTTCGGAACTTTTAGATATCTCGATATATCTCGAAAACTACGCTTCTGATCAAAAAATATCATAGAACATAAATTGTAGGAAACATAATTCTCTACAAAAAAGGTCTCTTAACATTTTGCCATAGCTCGCTTCGTTTCCGAGATATTTGCAGATATATCTCAAGGGAAGGGGCCTGACGGACATATTTCGAGATATTTCTTCTTCTTGTTGTGCTTCTTCTGCACAGCTAAGCTGGAAGTGGCATTTGCAGCTCGCAATAGTGCAGAGTTATCTCAAAGAAAGGGGCCACGGTGTTTCTGTATCTCTATTATGTTGGTGCGGCTTCGGAACTTTTAAATATCTTGATATATCTCGAGAACTACGCATCTGATCAAAAAATATCATAGAACATAAAACGTAGGAAACTTAATTCTCTACAAAAAAGGTCTCTTAACATTTTGCCATAGATCGCTTCGTTTCTGAGATATTTGCATATTTATCTCAAGGGAAGGGGCCTGACGGACATATTTCGAGATATTTCTTCTTGTTGTTCTTCTTCTGCACAGCTAAGCTGGTAGTGGCATTTGCGGCTCGCACTAGTGCAGAGTTATCTCAAAGAAAGGGGCCACGGTGTTTCTGTATCTCTATTATGTTGGTGCGGCTTCGGAACTTTTAAATATCTCGATATATCTCGAAAACTACGCTTCTGATCAAAAAATATCATAGAACATAAAACGTAGGAAACTTAATTCTCTACAAAAAAGGTCTCTTAACATTTTGCCATAGATCGCTTCGTTTCCGAGATATTTGCATATTTATCTCAAGGGAAGGGGCCTGACGGACATATTTCGAGATATTTCTTCTTGTTGTTCTTCTTCTGCACAGCTAAGCTGGTAGTGGCATTTGCGGCTCGCACTAGTGCAGAGTTATCTCAAAGAAAGGGGCCACGGTGTTTCTGTATCTCTATTATGTTGGTGCGGCTTCGGAACTTTTAAATATCTCGAGATATCTCGAAAACTACGCTTCTGATCAAAAAATATCATAGAACATAAATTGTAGGAAACATAGTTCTCTACAAAAAACGTCTCTTAACATTTTGCCATAGCTCGCTTCGTTTCCGAGATATTTGCAGATTCAGCTCAAAGTAACGGGCCTGACGGACATATTTCGAGATATTTCTTCTTCTTGTTGTTCTTCTTCTGCACAGCTAAGCTGGAAGTGGCATTTGCGGCTCGCACTAGTGCAGAGTTATCTCAAAGAAAGGGGCCACGGTGTTTCTGTACCTCTATTATGTTGGTGCGGCTTCGGAACTTTTAAATATCTTGATATATCTCGAGAACTACGCATCTGATCAAAAAATATCATACAACATAAAACGTAGGAAACTTAATTCTCTACAAAAAAGGTCTCTTAACATTTTGCCATAGCTCGCTTCGTTTCCGAGATATTTGCAGATTTATCTCAAGGGAAGGGGCCTGACGGACATATTTCGAGATATTTCTTCTTGTTGTTCTTCTTCTGCACAGCTAAGCTGGAAGTGGCATTTGCGGCTCGCACTAGTGCAGAGTTATCTCAAAGAAAGGGGCCACGGTGTTTCTGTATCTCTCTTATGTTGGTGCGGCTTCGGAACTTTTAAATATCTTGATATATCTCGAGAACTACGCATCTGATCAAAAAATATCATAGAACATAAAAAGTAGGAAACTTAAATCTCTACAAAAAAGGTCTCTTAACATTTTGCCATAGCTCTCTTCGTTTCCGAGATATTTGCAGATTTATCTCAAGGGAAGGGGCCTGACGGACATATTTCGAGATATTTCTTCTTCTTGTTGTTCTTCTTCTGCACAGCTAAGCTGGAAGTGGCATTTGCAGCTCGCAATAGTGCAGAGTTATCTCAAAGAAAGGGGCCACGGTGTTTCTGTATCTCTATTATGTTGGTGCGGCTTCGGAACTTTTAAATATCTTGATATATCTCGAGAACTACGCATCTGATCAAAAAATATCATAGAACATAAAAAGTAGGAAACTTAATTCTCTACAAAAAAGGTCTCTTAACATTTTGCCATAGCTCGCTTCGTTTCCGAGATATTTGCAGATTTATCTCAAGGGAAGGGGCCTGACGGACATATTTCGAGATATTTCTTCTTCTTGTTGTTCTTCTTCTGCACAGCTAAGCTGGAAGTGGCATTTGCGGCTCGCACTAGTGCAGAGTTATCTCAAAGAAAGGGGCCACGGTGTTTCTGTACCTCTATTATGTTGGTGCGGCTTCGGAACTTTTAAATATCTCGATATATCTCGAAAACTACGCTTCTGATCAAAAAATATCGTAGAACATAAAACGTAGGAAACTTAATTCTCTACAAAAAAGGTCTCTTAACATTTTGCCATAGCTCGCTTCGTTTCCGAGATATTTGCAGATTTATCTCAAGGGAAGGGGCCTGACGGACATATTTCGAGATATTTCTTCTTCTTGTTGTTCTTCTTCTGCACAGCTAAGCTGGAAGTGGCATCTGCGGCTCGCACTAGTGCAGAGTTATCTCAAAGAAAGGGGCCACGGTGTTTCTGTACCTCTATTATGTTGGTGCGGCTTCGGAACTTTTAAATATCTCGATATATCTCGAAAACTACGCTTCTGATCAAAAAATATCGTAGAACATAAAACGTAGGAAACTTAATTCTCTACAAAAAAGGTCTCTTAACATTTTGCCATAGCTCGCTTCGTTTCCGAGATATTTGCAGATTTATCTCAAGGGAAGGGGCCTGACGGACATATTTCGAGATATTTCTTCTTCTTGTTGTTCTTCTTCTGCACAGCTAAGCTGGAAGTGGCATTTGCGGCTCGCACTAGTGCAGAGTTATCTCAAAGAAAGGGGCCACGGTGTTTCTGTACCTCTATTATGTTGGTGCGGCTTCGGAACTTTTAAATATCTTGATATATCTCGAGAACTACGCATCTGATCAAAAAATATCATACAACATAAAAAGTAGGAAACTTAATTCTCTACAAAAAAGGTCTCTTAACATTTTGCCATAGCTCGCTTCGTTTCCGAGATATTTGCAGACATATCTCAAGGGAAGGGGCCTGACGGACATATTTCGAGATATTTTTTCTTCTTGTTGTTCTTCTTCTGCACAGCTAAGCTGGAAGTGGCATTTGCGGCTCGCACTAGTGCAGAGTTATCTCAAAGAAAGGGGCCACGGTGTTTCTGTATCTCTATTATGTTGGTGCGGCTTCGGAACTTTTAAATATCTCGATATATCTCGAAAACTACGCTTCTGATCAAAAAATATCATAGAACATAAAACGTAGGAAACTTAATTCTCTACAAAAAAGGTCTCTTAACATTTTGCCATAGCTCGCTTCGTTTCCGAGATATTTGCAGATTTATCTCAAGGGAAGGGGCCTGACGGACATATTTCGAGATATTTCTTCTTCTTGTTGTTCTTCTTCTGCACAGCTAAGCTGGAAGTGGCATTTGCGGCTCGCACTAGTGCAGAGTTATCTCAAAGAAAGGGGCCACGGTGTTTCTGTACCTCTATTATGTTGGTGCGGCTTCGGAACTTTTAAATATCTTGATATATCTCGAGAACTACGCATCTGATCAAAAAATATCATAGAACATAAAAAGTAGGAAACTTAATTCTCTACAAAAAAGGTCTCTTAACATTTTGCCATAGCTCGCTTCGTTTCCGAGATATTTGCAGATATATCTCAAGGGAAGGGGCCTGACGGACATATTTCGAGATATTTTTTCTTCTTGTTGTTCATCTTCTGCACAGCTAAGCTGGAAGTGGCATTTGCAGCTCGCAATCGTGCAGAGTTATCTCGAAGAAAAGGGCCACGGTGTTTCTGTATATCTATTATGTTGGTGCGGCTTCGGAACTTTTAAATATCTTGATATATCTCGAGAACTACGCATCTGATCAAAAAATATCATCAAACGTAAAAAGTAAGAAACTTAATTCTCTACAAAAAAGGTCTCTTAACATTTTGCCATAGCTCGCTTCGTTTCCGAGATATTTGCAGATTTATCTCAAGGGAAGGGGCCTGACGGACATATTTCGAGATATTTCTTCTTCTTGTTGTTCTTCTTCTGCACAGCTAAGCTGGAAGTGGCATTTCCAGCTCGCAATAGTGCAGAGTTATATCAAAGAAAGGGGCCACGGTGTTTCTGTATCTCTATTATGTTGGTGCGTCTTCGGAACTTTTAAATATCTTGATATATCTCGAGAACTACGCATCTGATCAAAAAATATCATAGAACATAAAACGTAGGAAACTTAATTCTCTACAAAAAAGGTCTCTTAACATTTTGCCATAGCTCGCTTCGTTTCCGAGATATTTGCAGATTTATCTCAAGGGAAGGGGCCTGACGGACATATTTCGAGATATTTCTTCTTCTTGTTGTTCTTCTTCTGCAGAGCTAAACTGGAAGTGGCATTTCCAGCTCGCAATAGTGCAGAGTTATCTCAACGAAAGGGGCCACGTTGTTTCTGTATCTCTATTATGTTGGTGCGGCTTCGGAACTTTTAAATATCTTGATATATCTCGAGAACTACGCATCTGATCAAAAAATATCATAGAACATAAAACGTAGGAAACTTAATTCTCTACAAAAAAGGTCTCTTAACATTTTGCCATAGCTCGCTTCGTTTCCGAGATATTTGCAGATTTATCTCAAGGGATGGGGCCTGACGGACATATTTCGAGATATTTCTTCTTCTTGTTGTTCTTCTTCTGCACAGCTAAACTGGAAGTGGCGTTTCCAGCTCGCAATAGTGCAGAGTTATCTCAAAGAAAGGGGCCACGGTGTTTCTGTATCTCTATTATGTTGGTGCGGCTTCGGAACTTTTAAATATCTTGATATATCTCGAGAACTACGCATCTGATCAAAAAATATCATAGAACATGAAACGTAGGAAACTTAATTCTCTACAAAAAAGGTCTCTTAACATTTTGCCATAGATCGCTTCGTTTCCGAGATATTTGCATATTTATCTCAAGGGAAGGGGCCTGACGGACATATTTCGAGATATTTCTTCTTGTTGTTCTTCTTCTGCACAGCTAAGCTGGAAGTGGCATTTGCGGCTCGCACTAGTGCAGAGTTATCTCAAAGAAAGGGGCCACGGTGTTTCTGTATCTCTATTATGTTGGTGCGGCTTCGGAACTTTTAAATATCTCGAGATATCTCGAAAACTACGCTTCTGATCAAAAAATATCATAGAACATAAATTGTAGGAAACATAATTCTCTACAAAAAACGTCTCTTAACATTTTGCCATAGCTCGCTTCGTTTCCGAGATATTTGCAGATTCAGCTCAAAGTAACGGGCCTGACGGACATATTTCGAGATATTTCTTCTTCTTGTTGTTCTTCTTCTGCACAGCTAAGCTGGAAGTGGCATTTGCGGCTCGCACTAGTGCAGAGTTATCTCAAAGAAAGGGGCCACGGTGTTTCTGTATCTCTATTATGTTGGTGCGGCTTCGGAACTTTTAAATATCTCGAGATGTCTCGAAAACTACGCTTCTGATCAAAAAATATCATAGAACATAAATTGTAGGAAACATAATTCTCTACAAAAAACGTCTCTTAACATTTTGCCATAGCTCGCTTCGTTTCCGAGATATTTGCAGATTCAGCTCAAAGTAACGGGCCTGACGGACATATTTCGAGATATTTCTTCTTCTTGTTGTTCTTCTTCTGCACAGCTAAGCTGGAAGTGGCATTTGCGGCTCGCACTAGTGCAGAGTTATCTCAAAGAAAGGGGCCACGGTGTTTCTGTATCTCTATTATGTTGGTGCGGTTTCGGAACTTTTAAATATCTCGATATATCTCGAAAACTACGCTTCTGATCAAAAAATATCATAGAACATAAATTGTAGGAAACATAATTCTCTACAAAAAAGGTCTCTTAACATTTTGCCATAGCTCGCTTCGTTTCCGAGATATTTGCAGATTTATCTCAAGGGAAGGGGCCTGACGGACATATTTCGAGATATTTCTTCTTCTTGTTGTTCTTCTTCTGCACAGCTAAACTGGAAGTGGCGTTTCCAGCTCGCAATAGTGCAGAGTTATCTCAAAGAAAGGGGCCACGGTGTTTCTGTATCTCTATTATGTTGGTGCGGCTTCGGAACTTTTAAATATCTTGATATATCTCGAGAACTACGCATCTGATCAAAAAATATCGTAGAACATAAAAAGTAGGAAACTTAATTCTCTACAAATAAAGTCTCATAACATTTTGCCATAGCTCGCTTCGTTTCCGAGATATTTGCAGATTTATCTCAAGGGAAGGGGCCTGACGGACATATTTCGAGATATTTCTTCTTCTTGTTGTTCTTCTTCTGCACAGCTAAGCTGGAAGTGGCATTTGCAGCTCGCAATAGTGCAGAGTTATCTCAAAGAAAGGGGCCACGGTGTTTCTGTATCTCTATTATGTTGGTGCGGCTTCGGAACTTTTAAATATCTTGATATATCTCGAGAACTACGCATCTGATCAAAAAATATCATAGAACATAAAAAGTAGGAAACTTAATTCTCTACAAAAAAGGTCTCTTAACATTTTGCCATAGCTCGCTTCGTTTCCGAGATATTTGCAGATTTATCTCAAGGGAAGGGGCCTGACGGACATATTTCGAGATATTTCTTCTTCTTGTTGTTCTTCTTCTGCACAGCTAAACTGGAAGTGGCGTTTCCAGCTCGCAATAGTGCAGAGTTATCTCAAAGAAAGGGGCCACGGTGTTTCTGTATCTCTATTATGTTTGTGCGGCTTCGGAACTTTTAAATATCTCGATATATCTCGAGAACTACGCATCTGATCAAAAAATATCGTAGAACATAAAAAGTAGGAAACTTAATTCTCTACAAATAAAGTCTCATAACATTTTGCCATAGCTCGCTTCGTTTCCGAGATATTTGCAGATTTATCTCAAGGGAAGGGGCCTGACGGACATATTTCGAGATATTTTTTCTTCTTGTTGTTCTTCTTCTGCACAGCTAAGCTGGAAGTGGCATTTGCAGCTCGCAATAGTGCAGAGTTATCTCAAAGAAAGGGGCCACGGTGTTTCTGTATCTCTATTATGTTGGTGCGGCTTCGGAACTTTTAAATATCTTGATATATCTCGAGAACTACGCATCTGATCAAAAAATATCATAGAACATAAAAAGTAGGAAACTTAATTCTCTACAAAAAAGGTCTCTTAACATTTTGCCATAGCTCGCTTCGTTTCCGAGATATTTGCAGATTTATCTCAAGGGAAGGGGCCTGACGGACATATTTCGAGATATTTCTTATTGTTGTTCTTCTTCTGCACAGCTAAGCTGGAAGTGGCATTTGCGGCTCGCACTAGTGCAGAGTTATCTCAAAGAAAGGGGCCACGGTGTTTCTGTATCTCTATTATGTTGGTGCGGCTTCGGAACTTTTAAATATCTCCATATATCTCGAAAACTACGCTTCTGATCAAAAAATATCATAGAACATAAATTGTAGGAAACATAATTCTCTACAAAAAACGTCTCTTAACATTTTGCCATAGCTCGCTTCGTTTCCGAGATATTTGCAGATATATCTCAAGGGAAGGGGCCTGACGGACATATTTCGAGATATTTCTTCTTCTTGTTGTTCTTCTTCTGCACAGCTAAGCTGGAAGTGGCATTTGCGGCTCGCACTAGTGCAGAGTTATCTCAAAGAAAGGGGCCACGGTGTTTCTGTATCTCTATTATGTTGGTGCGGCTTCGGAACTTTTAAATATCTTGATATATCTCGAGAACTACGCATCTGATCAAAAAATATCATAGAACATAAAAAGTAGGAAACTTAATTCTCTACAAAAAAGGTCTCTTAACATTTTGCCATAGCTCGCTTCGTTTCCGAGATATTTGCAGATTTATCTCAAGGGAAGGGGCCTGACGGACATATTTCGAGATATGTTTTCTTCTTGTTGTTCTTCTTCTGCACAGCTAAGCTGGAAGTGGCATTTGCAGCTCGCAATCGTGCAGAGTTATCTCAAAGAAAGGGGCCACGGTGTTTCTGTATATCTATTATGTTGGTGCGGCTTCGGAACTTTTAAATATCTTGATATATCTCGAGAACTACGCATCTGATCAAAAAATATCATAGAACATAAAAAGTAGGAAACTTAATTCTCTACAAATAAAGTCTCATAACATTTTGCCATAGCTCGCTTCGTTTCCGAGATATTTGCAGATTTATCTCAAGGGAAGGGGCCTGACGGACATATTTCGAGATATTTCTTCTTCTTGTTGTTCTTCTTCTGCACAGCTAAGCTGGAAGTGGCATTTGCGGCTCGCACTAGTGCAGAGTTATCTCAAAGAAAGGGGCCACGGTGTTTCTGTATCTCTATTATGTTGGTGCGGCTTCGGAACTTTTAAATATCTCGATATATCTCGAAAACTACGCTTCTGATCAAAAAATATCATAGAACATAAATTGTAGGAAACATAATTCTCTACAAAAAACGTCTCTTAACATTTTGCCATAGCTCGCTTCGTTTCCGAGATATTTGCAGATTCAGCTCAAAGTAACGGGCCTGACGGACATATTTCGAGATATTTCTTCTTCTTGTTGTTCTTCTTCTGCACAGCTAAGCTGGAAGTGGCATTTGCGGCTCGCACTAGTGCAGAGTTATCTCAAAGAAAGGGGCCACGGTGTTTCTGTATCTCTATTATGTTGGTGCGGCTTCGGAACTTTTAAATATCTTGATATATCTCGAGAACTACGCATCTGATCAAAAAATATCATAGAACATAAACAGTAGGATACTTAATTCTCTACAAAAAAGGTCTCTCAACATTTTGCCATAGCTCGCTTCGTTTCCGAGATATTTGCAGATTTATCTCAAGGGAAGGGGCCTGACGGACATATTTCGAGATATTTCTTCTTCTTGTTGTTCTTCTTCTGCACAGCTAAACTGGAAGTGGCGTTTCCAGCTCGCAATAGTGCAGAGTTATCTCAAAGAAAGGGGCCACGGTGTTTCTGTATCTCTATTATGTTGGTGCGGCTTCGGAACTTTTAAATATCTTGATATATCTCGAGAACTACGCATCTGATCAAAAAATATCGTAGAACATAAAAAGTAGGAAACTTAATTCTCTACAAATAAAGTCTCATAACATTTTGCCATAGCTCGCTTCGTTTCCGAGATATTTGCAGATTTATCTCAAGGGAAGGGGCCTGACGGACATATTTCGAGATATTTCTTCTTCTTGTTGTTCTTCTTCTGCACAGCTAAGCTGGAAGTGGCATTTGCAGCTCGCAATAGTGCAGAGTTATCTCAAAGAAAGGGGCCACGGTGTTTCTGTATCTCTATTATGTTGGTGCGGCTTCGGAACTTTTAAATATCTTGATATATCTCGAGAACTACGCATCTGATCAAAAAATATCATAGAACATAAAAAGTAGGAAACTTAATTCTCTACAAAAAAGGTCTCTTAACATTTTGCCATAGCTCGCTTCGTTTCCGAGATATTTGCAGATTTATCTCAAGGGAAGGGGCCTGACGGACATATTTCGAGATATTTCTTCTTCTTGTTGTTCTTCTTCTGCACAGCTAAGCTGGAAGTGGCATTTGCAGCTCGCAATAGTGCAGAGTTATCTCAAAGAAAGGGGCCACGGTGTTTCTGTATCTCTATTATGTTGGTGCGGCCCCGGAACTTTTAAATATCTTGATATATCTCGAGAACTACGCATCTGATCAAAAAATATCATAGAACATAAAAAGTAGGAAACTTAATTCTCTACAAAAAAGGTCTCTTAACATTTTGCCATAGCTCGCTTCGTTTCCGAGATATTTGCAGATTTATCTCAAGGGAAGGGGCCTGACGGACATATTTCGAGATATTTCTTCTTCTTGTTGTTCTTCTTCTGCACAGCTAAACTGGAAGTGGCGTTTCCAGCTCGCAATAGTGCAGAGTTATCTCAAAGAAAGGGGCCACGGTGTTTCTGTATCTCTATTATGTTGGTGCGGCTTCGGAACTTTTAAATATCTTGATATATCTCGAGAACTACGCATCTGATCAAAAAATATCATAGAACATAAAAAGTAGGAAACTTAATTCTCTACAAAAAAGGTCTCTTAACATTTTGCCATAGCTCGCTTCGTTTCCGAGATATTTGCAGATTTATCTCAAGGGAAGGGGCCTGACGGACATATTTCGAGATATTTCTTATTGTTGTTCTTCTTCTGCACAGCTAAGCTGGAAGTGGCATTTGCGGCTCGCACTAGTGCAGAGTTATCTCAAAGAAAGGGGCCACGGTGTTTCTGTATCTCTATTATGTTGGTGCGGCTTCGGAACTTTTAAATATCTCCATATATCTCGAAAACTACGCTTCTGATCAAAAAATATCATAGAACATAAATTGTAGGAAACATAATTCTCTACAAAAAACGTCTCTTAACATTTTGCCATAGCTCGCTTCGTTTCCGAGATATTTGCAGATATATCTCAAGGGAAGGGGCCTGACGGACATATTTCGAGATATTTCTTCTTCTTGTTGTTCTTCTTCTGCACAGCTAAGCTGGAAGTGGCATTTGCGGCTCGCACTAGTGCAGAGTTATCTCAAAGAAAGGGGCCACGGTGTTTCTGTATCTCTATTATGTTGGTGCGGCTTCGGAACTTTTAAATATCTTGATATATCTCGAGAACTACGCATCTGATCAAAAAATATCATAGAACATAAAAAGTAGGAAACTTAATTCTCTACAAAAAAGGTCTCTTAACATTTTGCCATAGCTCGCTTCGTTTCCGAGATATTTGCAGATTTATCTCAAGGGAAGGGGCCTGACGGACATATTTCGAGATATGTTTTCTTCTTGTTGTTCTTCTTCTGCACAGCTAAGCTGGAAGTGGCATTTGCAGCTCGCAATCGTGCAGAGTTATCTCAAAGAAAGGGGCCACGGTGTTTCTGTATATCTATTATGTTCGTGCGGCTTCGGAACTTTTAAATATCTTGATATATCTCGAGAACTACGCATCTGATCAAAAAATATCATAGAACATAAAAAGTAGGAAACTTAATTCTCTACAAATAAAGTCTCATAACATTTTGCCATAGCTCGCTTCGTTTCCGAGATATTTGCAGATTTATCTCAAGGGAAGGGGCCTGACGGACATATTTCGAGATATTTCTTCTTCTTGTTGTTCTTCTTCTGCACAGCTAAGCTGGAAGTGGCATTTGCGGCTCGCACTAGTGCAGAGTTATCTCAAAGAAAGGGGCCACGGTGTTTCTGTATCTCTATTATGTTGGTGCGGCTTCGGAACTTTTAAATATCTCGATATATCTCGAAAACTACGCTTCTGATCAAAAAATATCATAGAACATAAATTGTAGGAAACATAATTCTCTACAAAAAACGTCTCTTAACATTTTGCCATAGCTCGCTTCGTTTCCGAGATATTTGCAGATTCAGCTCAAAGTAACGGGCCTGACGGACATATTTCGAGATATTTCTTCTTCTTGTTGTTCTTCTTCTGCACAGCTAAGCTGGAAGTGGCATTTGCGGCTCGCACTAGTGCAGAGTTATCTCAAAGAAAGGGGCCACGGTGTTTCTGTATCTCTATTATGTTGGTGCGGCTTCGGAACTTTTAAATATCTTGATATATCTCGAGAACTACGCATCTGATCAAAAAATATCATAGAACATAAACAGTAGGATACTTAATTCTCTACAAAAAAGGTCTCTCAACATTTTGCCATAGCTCGCTTCGTTTCCGAGATATTTGCAGATTTATCTCAAGGGAAGGGGCCTGACGGACATATTTCGAGATATTTCTTCTTCTTGTTGTTCTTCTTCTGCACAGCTAAACTGGAAGTGGCGTTTCCAGCTCGCAATAGTGCAGAGTTATCTCAAAGAAAGGGGCCACGGTGTTTCTGTATCTCTATTATGTTGGTGCGGCTTCGGAACTTTTAAATATCTTGATATATCTCGAGAACTACGCATCTGATCAAAAAATATCGTAGAACATAAAAAGTAGGAAACTTAATTCTCTACAAATAAAGTCTCATAACATTTTGCCATAGCTCGCTTCGTTTCCGAGATATTTGCAGATTTATCTCAAGGGAAGGGGCCTGACGGACATATTTCGAGATATTTCTTCTTCTTGTTGTTCTTCTTCTGCACAGCTAAGCTGGAAGTGGCATTTGCAGCTCGCAATAGTGCAGAGTTATCTCAAAGAAAGGGGCCACGGTGTTTCTGTATCTCTATTATGTTGGTGCGGCTTCGGAACTTTTAAATATCTTGATATATCTCGAGAACTACGCATCTGATCAAAAAATATCATAGAACATAAAAAGTAGGAAACTTAATTCTCTACAAAAAAGGTCTCTTAACATTTTGCCATAGCTCGCTTCGTTTCCGAGATATTTGCAGATTTATCTCAAGGGAAGGGGCCTGACGGACATATTTCGAGATATTTCTTCTTCTTGTTGTTCTTCTTCTGCACAGCTAAGCTGGAAGTGGCATTTGCAGCTCGCAATAGTGCAGAGTTATCTCAAAGAAAGGGGCCACGGTGTTTCTGTATCTCTATTATGTTGGTGCGGCCCCGGAACTTTTAAATATCTTGATATATCTCGAGAACTACGCATCTGATCAAAAAATATCATAGAACATAAAAAGTAGGAAACTTAATTCTCTACAAAAAAGGTCTCTTAACATTTTGCCATAGCTCGCTTCGTTTCCGAGATATTTGCAGATTTATCTCAAGGGAAGGGGCCTGACGGACATATTTCGAGATATTTCTTCTTCTTGTTGTTCTTCTTCTGCACAGCTAAACTGGAAGTGGCGTTTCCAGCTCGCAATAGTGCAGAGTTATCTCAAAGAAAGGGGCCACGGTGTTTCTGTATCTCTATTATGTTGGTGCGGCTTCGGAACTTTTAAATATCTTGATATATCTCGAGAACTACGCATCTGATCAAAAAATATCATAGAACATAAAAAGTAGGAAACTTAATTCTCTACAAAAAAGGTCTCTTAACATTTTGCCATAGCTCGCTTCGTTTCCGAGATATTTGCAGATTTATCTCAAGGGAAGGGGCCTGACGGACATATTTCGAGATATTTCTTATTGTTGTTCTTCTTCTGCACAGCTAAGCTGGAAATGGCATTTGCGGCTCGCACTAGTGCAGAGTTATCTCAAAGAAAGGGGCCACGGTGTTTCTGTATCTCTATTATGTTGGTGCGGCTTCGGAACTTTTAAATATCTCCATATATCTCGAAAACTACGCTTCTGATCAAAAAATATCATAGAACATAAATTGTAGGAAACATAATTCTCTACAAAAAACGTCTCTCAACATTTTGCCATAGCTCGCTTCGTTTCCGAGATATTTGCAGATATATCTCAAGGGAAGGGGCCTGACGGACATATTTCGAGATATTTCTTCTTCTTGTTGTTCTTCTTCTGCACAGCTAAGCTGGAAGTGGCATTTGCGGCTCGCACTAGTGCAGAGTTATCTCAAAGAAAGGGGCCACGGTGTTTCTGTATCTCTATTATGTTGGTGCGGCTTCGGAACTTTTAAATATCTTGATATATCTCGAGAACTACGCATCTGATCAAAAAATATCATAGAACATAAAAAGTAGGAAACTTAATTCTCTACAAAAAAGGTCTCTTAACATTTTGCCATAGCTCGCTTCGTTTCCGAGATATTTGCAGATTTATCTCAAGGGAAGGGGCCTGACGGACATATTTCGAGATATGTTTTCTTCTTGTTGTTCTTCTTCTGCACAGCTAAGCTGGAGGTGGCATTTGCAGCTCGCAATCGTGCAGAGTTATCTCAAAGAAAGGGGCCACGGTGTTTCTGTATATCTATTATGTTGGTGCGGCTTCGGAACTTTTAAATATCTTGAAATATCTCGAGAACTACGCATCTGATCAAAAAATATCATAGAACATAAAAAGTAGGAAACTTAATTCTCTACAAATAAAGTCTCATAACATTTTGCCATAGCTCGCTTCGTTTCCGAGATATTTGCAGATTTATCTCAAGGGAAGGGGCCTGACGGACATATTTCGAGATATTTCTTCTTCTTGTTGTTCTTCTTCTGCACAGCTAAGCTGGAAGTGGCATTTGCAGCTCGCAATAGTGCAGAGTTATCTCAAAGAAAGGGGCCACGGTGTTTCTGTATATCTATTATGTTGGTGCGGCTTCGGAACTTTTAAATATCTTGATATATCTCGAGAACTACGCATCTGATCAAAAAATATCATAAAACGTAAAAAGTAGGAAACTTAATTCTCTACAAAAAAGGTCTCTTAACATTTTGCCATAGCTCGCTTCGTTTCCGAGATATTTGCAGATTTATCTCAAGGGAAGGGGCCTGACGGACATATTTCGAGATATTTCTTCTTCTTGTTGTTCTTCTTCTGCACAGCTAAGCTGGAAGTGGCATTTGCAGCTCGCAATAGTGCAGAGTTATCTCAAAGAAAGGGGCCACGGTGTTTCTGTATCTCTATTATGTTGGTGCGGCTTCGGAACTTTTAAATATCTTGATATATCTCGAGAACTACGCATCTGATCAAAAAATATCATAGAACATAAAAAGTAGGAAACTTAATTCTCTACAAAAAAGGTCTCTTAACATTTTGCCATAGCTCGCTTCGTTTCCGAGATATTTGCAGATTTATCTCAAGGGAAGGGGCCTGACGGACATATTTCGAGATATTTCTTCTTGTTGTTCTTCTTCTGCACAGCTAAGCTGGAAGTGGCATTTGCGGCTCGCACTAGTGCAGAGTTATCTCAAAGAAAGGGGCCACGGTGTTTCTGTATCTCTATTATGTTGGTGCGGCTTCGGAACTTTTAAATATCTCGATATATCTCGAAAACTACGCTTCTGATCAAAAAATATCATAGAACATAAATTGTAGGAAACATAATTCTCTACAAAAAACGTCTCTTAACATTTTGCCATAGCTCGCTTCGTTTCCGAGATATTTGCAGATTTATCTCAAGGGAAGGGGCCTGACGGACATATTTCGAGATATTTCTTCTTCTTGTTGTTCTTCTTCTGCACAGCTAAGCTGGAAGTGGCATTTGCAGCTCGCAATAGTGCAGAGTTATCTCAAAGAAAGGGGCCACGGTGTTTCTGTATCTCTATTATGTTGGTGCGGCTTCGGAACTTTTAAATATCTTGATATATCTCGAGAACTACGCATCTGATCAAAAAATATCATAGAACATAAAAAGTAGGAAACTTAATTCTCTACAAAAAAGCTCTCTTAACATTTTGCCATAGCTCGCTTCGTTTCCGAGATATTTGCAGATATATCTCAAGGGAAGGGGCCTGACGGACATATTTCGAGATATTTTTTCTTCTTGTTGTTCTTCTTCTGCACAGCTAAGCTGGAAGTGGCATTTGCAGCTCGCAATCGTGCAGAGTTATCTCAAAGAGAGGGGCCACGGTGTTTCTGTATATCTATTATGTTGGTGCGGCTTCGGAACTTTTAAATATCTTGATATATCTCGAGAACTACGCATCTGATCAAAAAATATCATAAAACGTAAAAAGTAGGAAACTTAATTCTCTACAAAAAAGGTCTCTTAACATTTTGCCATAGCTCGCTTCGTTTCCGAGATATTTGCAGATTTATCTCAAGGGAAGGGGCCTGACGGACATATTTCGAGATATTTCTTCTTCTTGTTGTTCTTCTTCTGCACAGCTAAACTGGAAGTGGCATTTCCAGCTCGCAATAGTACAGAGTTATCTGAAAGAAAGGGGCCACGGTGTTTCTGTATCTCTATTATGTTGGTGCGGCTTCGGAACTTTTAAATATCTTGATATATCTCGAGAACTACGCATCTGATCAAAAAATATCATAGAACATAAAAAGTAGGAAACTTAATTCTCTACAAAAAAGATCTCTTAACATTTTGCCATAGCTCGCTTCGTTTCCGAGATATTTGCAGATTTATCTCAAGGGAAGGGGCCTGACGGACATATTTCGAGATATTTCGTCTTCTTGTTGTTCTTCTTCTGCACAGCTAAACTGGAAGTGGCGTTGCCAGCTCGCAATAGTGCAGAGTTATCTCAAAGAAAGGGGCCACGGTGTTTCTGTATCTCTATTATGTTGGTGCGGCTTCGGAACTTTTAAATATCTTGATATATCTCGAGAACTACGCATCTGATCGAAAAATATCGTAGAACATAAAAAGTAGGAAACTTAATTCTCTACAAATAAAGTCTCATAACATTTTGCCATAGCTCGCTTCGTTTCCGAGATATTTGCAGATTTATCTCAAGGGAAGGGGCCTGACGGACATATTTCGAGATATTTCTTCTTCTTGTTGTTCTTCTTCTGCACAGCTAAGCTGGAAGTGGCATTTGCAGCTCGCAATAGTGCAGAGTTATCTCAAAGAAAGGGGCCACGGTGTTTCTGTATCTCTATTATGTTGGTGCGGCTTCGGAACTTTTAAATATCTTGATATATCTCGAGAACTACGCATCTGATCAAAAAATATCATAGAACATAAAAAGTAGGAAACTTAATTCTCTACAAAAAAGGTCTCTGAACATTTTGCCATAGCTCGCTTCGTTTCCGAGATATTTGCAGATTTATCTCAAGGGAAGGGGCCTGACGGACATATTTCGAGATATTTCTTCTTGTTGTTCTTCTTCTGCACAGCTAAGCTGGAAGTGGCATTTGCGGCTCGCACTAGTGCAGAGTTATCTCAAAGAAAGGGGCCACGGTGTTTCTGTATCTCTATTATGTTGGTGCGGCTTCGGAACTTTTAAATATCTCGATATATCTCGAAAACTACGCTTCTGATCAAAAAATATCATAGAACGTAAATTGTAGGAAACATAATTCTCTACAAAAAACGTCTCTTAACATTTTGCCATAGCTCGCTTCGTTTCCGAGATATTTGCAGATTCAGCTCAAAGTAACGGGCCTGACGGACATATTTCGAGATATTTCTTCTTCTTGTTGTTCTTCTTCTGCACAGCTAAGCTGGAAGTGGCATTTGCAGCTCGCAATAGTGCAGAGTTATCTCAAAGAAAGGGGCCACGGTGTTTCTGTATCTCTATTATGTTGGTGCGGCTTCGGAACTTTTAAATATCTTGATATATCTCGAGAACTACGCATCTGATCAAAAAATATCGTAGAACATAAAAAGTAGGAAACTTAATTCTCTACAAATAAAGTCTCATAACATTTTGCCATAGCTCGCTTCGTTTCCGAGATATTTGCAGATTTATCTCAAGGGAAGGGGCCTGACGGACATATTTCGAGATATTTCTTTTTCTTGTTGTTCTTCTTCTGCACAGCTAAGCTGGAAGTGGCATTTGCAGCTCGCAATAGTGCAGAGTTATCTCAAAGAAAGGGGCCACGGTGTTTCTGTATCTCTATTATGTTGGTGCGGCTTCGGAACTTTTAAATATCTTGATATATCTCGAGAACTACGCATCTGATCAAAAAATATCATAGAACATAAAAAGTAGGAAACTTAATTCTCTACAAAAAAGCTCTCTTAACATTTTGCCATAGCTCGCTTCGTTTCCGAGATATTTGCAGATATATCTCAAGGGAAGGGGCCTGACGGACATATTTCGAGATATTTTTTCTTCTTGTTGTTCTTCTTCTGCACAGCTAAGCTGGAAGTGGCATTTGCAGCTCGCAATCGTGCAGAGTTATCTCAAAGAAAGGGGCCACGGTGTTTCTGTATATCTATTATGTTGGTGCGGCTTCGGAACTTTTAAATATCTTGATATATCTCGAGAACTACGCATCTGATCAAAAAATATCATAGAACATAAAAAGTAGGAAACTTAATTCTCTACAAAAAAGGTCTCTTAACATTTTGCCATAGCTCGCTTCGTTTCCGAGATATTTGCAGATTTATCTCAAGGGAAGGGGCCTGACGGACATATTTCGAGATATTTCTTCTTCTTGTTGTTCTTCTTCTGCACAGCTAAGCTGGAAGTGGCATTTGCAGCTCGCAATAGTGCAGAGTTATCTCAAAGAAAGGTGCCACGGTGTTTCTGTATCTCTATTATGTTGGTGCGGCTTCGGAACTTTTAAATATCTTGATATATCTCGAGAACTACGCATCTGATCAAAAAATATCATAGAACATAAAAAGTAGGAAACTTAATTCTCTACAAAAAAGGTCTCTTAACATTTTGCCATAGCTCGCTTCGTTTCCGAGATATTTGCAGATTTATCTCAAGGGAAGGGGCCTGACGGACATATTTCGAGATATTTCTTCTTGTTGTTCTTCTTCTGCACAGCTAAGCTGGAAGTGGCATTTGCGGCTCGCACTAGTGCAGAGTTATCTCAAAGAAAGGGGCCACGGTGTTTCTGTATCTCTATTATGTTGGTGCGGCTTCGGAACTTTTAAATATCTCGATATATCTCGAAAACTACGCTTCTGATAAAAAAATATCATAGAACATAAATTGTAGGAAACATAATTCTCTACAAAAAACGTCTCTTAACATTTTGCCATAGCTCGCTTCGTTTCCGAGATATTTGCAGATTTATCTCAAGGGAAGGGGCCTGACGGACATATTTCGAGATATTTCTTCTTCTTGTTGTTCTTCTTCTGCACAGCTAAGCTGGAAGTGGCATTTGCAGCTCGCAATAGTGCAGAGTTATCTCAAAGAAAGGGGCCACGGTGTTTCTGTATCTCTATTATGTTGGTGCGGCTTCGGAACTTTTAAATATCTTGATATATCTCGAGAACTACGCATCTGATCAAAAAATATCATAGAACATAAAAAGTGGGAAACTTAATTCTCTACAAAAAAGCTCTCTTAACATTTTGCCATAGCTCGCTTCGTTTCCGAGATATTTGCAGATATATCTCAAGGGAAGGGGCCTGACGGACATATTTCGAGATATTTTTTCTTCTTGTTGTTCTTCTTCTGCACAGCTAAGCTGGAAGTGGCATTTGCAGCTCGCAATCGTGCAGAGTTATCTCAAAGAAAGGGGCCACGGTGTTTCTGTATATCTATTATGTTGGTGCGGCTTCGGAACTTTTAAATATCTTGATATATCTCGAGAACTACGCATCTGATCGAAAAATATCGTAGAACATAAAAAGTAGGAAACTTAATTCTCTACAAATAAAGTCTCATAACATTTTGCCATAGCTCGCTTCGTTTCCGAGATATTTGCAGATTTATCTCAAGGGAAGGGGCCTGACGGACATATTTCGAGATATTTCTTCTTCTTGTTGTTCTTCTTCTGCACAGCTAAGCTGGAAGTGGCATTTGCAGCTCGCAATAGTGCAGAGTTATCTCAAAGAAAGGGGCCACGGTGTTTCTGTATCTCTATTATGTTGGTGCGGCTTCGGAACTTTTAAATATCTTGATATATCTCGAGAACTACGCTTCTGATCAAAAAATATCATAGAACATAAATTGTAGGAAACATAATTCTCTACAAAAAACGTCTCTTAACATTTTGCCATAGCTCGCTTCGTTTCCGAGATATTTGCAGATTCAGCTCAAAGTAACGGGCCTGACGGACATATTTCGAGATACTTCTTCTTCTTGTTGTTCTTCTTCTGCACAGCTAAGCTGGAAGTGGCATTTGCAGCTCGCAATAGTGCCGAGTTATCTCAAAGAAAGGGGCCACGGTGTTTCTGTATCTCTATTATGTTGGTGCGGCTTCGGAACTTTTAAATATCTTGATATATCTCGAGAACTACGCATCTGATCAAAAAATATCATAGAACATAAAAAGTAGGAAACTTAATTCTCTACAAAAAAGGTCTCTTAACATTTTGCCATAGCTCGCTTCGTTTCCGAGATATTTGCAGATTTATCTCAAGGGAAGGGGCCTGACGGACATATTTCGAGATATTTCTTCTTGTTGTTCTTCTTCTGCACAGCTAAGCTGGAAGTGGCATTTGCGGCTCGCACTAGTGCAGAGTTATCTCAAAGAAAGGGGCCACGGTGTTTCTGTATCTCTATTATGTTGGTGCGGCTTCGGAACTTTTAAATATCTCGATATATCTCGAAAACTACGCTTCTGATCCAAAAATATCATAGAACATAAATTGTAGGAAACATAATTCTCTACAAAAAACGTCTCTTAACATTTTGCCATAGCTCGCTTCGTTTCCGAGATATTTGCAGATTCAGCTCAAAGTAACGGGCCTGACGGACATATTTCGAGATATTTCTTCTTCTTGTTGTTCTTCTTCTGCACAGCTAAGCTGGAAGTGGCATTTGCAGCTCGCAATAGTGCAGAGTTATCTCAAAGAAAGGGGCCACGGTGTTTCTGTATCTCTATTATGTTGGTGCGGCTTCGGAACTTTTAAATATCTTGATATATCTCGAGAACTACGCATCTGATCAAAAAATATCATAGAACATAAAAAGTAGGAAACTTAATTCTCTACGAAAAAGGTCTCTTAACATTTTGCCATAGCTCGCTTCGTTTCCGAGATATTTGCAGATATCTCGCAAGGGAAGGGGCCTGACGGACATATTTCGAGATATTTCTTCTTCTTGTTGTTCTTCTTCTGCACAGCTAAGCTGGAAGTGGCATTTGCAGCTCGCAATAGTGCAGAGTTATCTCAAAGAAAGGGGCCACGGTGTTTCTGTATCTCTATTATGTTGGTGCGGCTTCGGAACTTTTAAATATCTTGATATATCTCGAGAACTACGCATCTGATCAAAAAATATCATAGAACATAAAACGTAGGAAACTTAATTCTCTACAAAAAAGGTCTCTTAACATTTTGCCATAGCTCGGTTCGTTTCCGAGATATTTGCAGATATATCTCAAGGGACGGGGCCTGACGGACATATTTCGAGATATTTCTTCTTCTTGTTGTTCTTCTTCTGCACAGCTAAGCTGGAAGTGGCATTTGCAGCTCGCAATAGTGCAGAGTTATCTCAAAGAAAGGGGCCACGGTGTTTCTGTATCTCTATTATGTTGGTGCGGCTTCGGAACTTTTAAATATCTCGATATATCTCGAAAACTACGCTTCTGATCAAAAAATATCATAGAACATAAATTGTAGGAAACATAATTCGCTACAAAAAAGGTCTCTTAACATTTTGCCATAGCTCGCTTCGTTTCCGAGATATTTGCAGATTTATCTCAAGGGAAGGGGCCTGACGGCCATATTTCGAGATATTTCTTCATCTTGTTGTTCTTCTTCTGCACAGCTAAGCTGGAAGTGGCATTTGCAGCTCGCAATAGTGCAGAGTTATCTCAAAGAAAGGGGCCACGGTGTTTCTGTATCTCTATTATGTTGGTGCGGCTTCGGAACTTTTAAATATCTTGATATATCTCGAGAACTACGCATCTGATCAAAAAATATCGTAGAACATAAAAAGTAGGAAACTTAATTCTCTACAAATAAAGTCTCATAACATTTTGCCATAGCTCGCTTCGTTTCCGAGATATTTGCAGATTTATCTCAAGGGAAGGGGCCTGACGGACATATTTCGAGATATTTCTTCTTCTTGTTGTTCTTCTTCTGCACAGCTAAGCTGGAAGTGGCATTTGCAGCTCGCAATAGTGCAGAGTTATCTCAACGAAAGGGGCCACGGTGTTTCTGTATCTCTATTATGTTGGTGCGGCTTCGGAACTTTTAAATATCTTGATATATCTCGAGAACTACGCATCTGATCAAAAAATATCATAGAACATAAAAAGTAGGAAACTTAATTCTCTACAAAAAAGCTCTCTTAACATTTTGCCATAGCTCGCTTCGTTTCCGAGATATTTGCAGATATATCTCAAGGGAAGGGGCCTGACGGACATATTTCGAGATATTTCTTCTTCTTGTTGTTCTTCTTCTGCACAGCTAAACTGGAAGTGGCATTTCCAGCTCGCAATAGTACAGAGTTATCTGAAAGAAAGGGGCCACGGTGTTTCTGTATCTCTATTATGTTGGTGCGGCTTCGGAACTTTTAAATATCTTGATATATCTCGAGAACTACGCATCTGATCAAAAAATATCATAGAACATAAAAAGTAGGAAACTTAATTCTCTACAAAAAAGATCTCTTAACATTTTGCCATAGCTCGCTTCGTTTCCGAGATATTTGCAGATTTATCTCAAGGGAAGGGGCCTGACGGACATATTTCGAGATATTTCGTCTTCTTGTTGTTCTTCTTCTGCACAGCTAAACTGGAAGTGGCGTTGCCAGCTCGCAATAGTGCAGAGTTATCTCAAAGAAAGGGGCCACGGTGTTTCTGTATCTCTATTATGTTGGTGCGGCTTCGGAACTTTTAAATATCTTGATATATCTCGAGAACTACGCATCTGATCGAAAAATATCGTAGAACATAAAAAGTAGGAAACTTAATTCTCTACAAATAAAGTCTCATAACATTTTGCCATAGCTCGCTTCGTTTCCGAGATATTTGCAGATTTATCTCAAGGGAAGGGGCCTGACGGACATATTTCGAGATATTTCTTCTTCTTGTTGTTCTTCTTCTGCACAGCTAAGCTGGAAGTGGCATTTGCAGCTCGCAATAGTGCAGAGTTATCTGAAAGAAAGGGGCCACGGTGTTTCTGTATCTCTATTATGTTGGTGCGGCTTCGGAACTTTTAAATATCTTGATATATCGCGAGAACTACGCATCTGATCAAAAAATATCATAGAACATAAAAAGTAGGAAACTTAATTCTCTACAAAAAAGGTCTCTGAACATTTTGCCATAGCTCGCTTCGTTTCCGAGATATTTGCAGATTTATCTCAAGGGAAGGGGCCTGACGGACATATTTCGAGATATTTCTTCTTGTTGTTCTTCTTCTGCACAGCTAAGCTGGAAGTGGCATTTGCGGCTCGCACTAGTGCAGAGTTATCTCAAAGAAAGGGGCCACGGTGTTTCTGTATCTCTATTATGTTGGTGCGGCTTCGGAACTTTTAAGTATCTCGATATATCTCGAAAACTACGCTTCTGATCAAAAAATATCATAGAACATAAATTGTAGGAAACATAATTCTCTACAAAAAACGTCTCTTAACATTTTGCCATAGCTCGCTTCGTTTCCGAGATATTTGCAGATTCAGCTCAAAGTAACGGGCCTGACGGACATATTTCGAGATATTTCTTCTTCTTGTTGTTCTTCTTCTGCACAGCTAAGCTGGAAGTGGCATTTGCAGCTCGCAATAGTGCAGAGTTATCTCAAAGAAAGGGGCCACGGTGTTTCTGTATCTCTATTATGTTGGTGCGGCTTCGGAACTTTTAAATATCTTGATATATCTCGAGAACTACGCATCTGATCAAAAAATATCATAGAACATAAAACGTAGGAAACTTAATTCTCTACAAAAAAGGTCTCTTAACATTTTGCCATAGCTCGGTTCGTTTCCGAGATATTTGCAGATATATCTCAAGGGACGGGGCCTGACGGACATATTTCGAGATATTTCTTCTTCTTGTTGTTCTTCTTCTGCACAGCTAAGCTGGAAGTGGCATTTGCAGCTCGCAATAGTGCAGAGTTATCTCAAAGAAAGGGGCCACGGTGTTTCTGTATCTCTATTATGTTGGTGCGGCTTCGGAACTTTTAAATATCTCGATATATCTCGAAAACTACGCTTCTGATCAAAAAATATCATAGAACATAAATTGTAGGAAACATAATTCTCTACAAAAAACGTCTCTTAACATTTTGCCATAGCTCGCTTCGTTTCCGAGATATTTGCAGATTCAGCTCAAAGTAACGGGCCTGACGGACATATTTCGAGATATTTCTTCTTCTTGTTGTTCTTCTTCTGCACAGCTAAGCTGGAAGTGGCATTTGCAGCTCGCAATAGTGCAGAGTTATCTCAAAGAAAGGGGCCACGGTGTTTCTGTATCTCTATTATGTTGGTGCGGCTTCGGAACTTTTAAATATCTTGATATATCTCGAGAACTACGCATCTGATCAAAAAATATCATAGAACATAAAAAGTAGGAAACTGAATTCTCTACAAGAAAGCTCTCTTAACATTTTGCCATAGCTCGCTTCGTTTCCGAGATATTTGCAGATATATCTCAAGGGACGGGGCCTGACGGACATATTTCGAGATATTTTTTCTTCTTGTTGTTCTTCTTCTGCACAGCTAAGCTGGAAGTGGCATTTGCAGCTCGCAATCGTGCAGAGTTATCTCAAAGAAAGGGGCCACGGTGTTTCTGTATCTCTATTATGTTGGTGCGGCTTCGGAACTTTTAAATATCTTGATATATCGCGAGAACTACGCATCTGATCAAAAAATATCATAGAACATAAAAAGTAGGAAACTTAATTCTCTACAAAAAAGGTCTCTGAACATTTTGCCATAGCTCGCTTCGTTTCCGAGATATTTGCAGATTTATCTCAAGGGAAGGGGCCTGACGGACATATTTCGAGATATTTCTTCTTGTTGTTCTTCTTCTGCACAGCTAAGCTGGAAGTGGCATTTGCGGCTCGCACTAGTGCAGAGTTATCTCAAAGAAAGGGGCCACGGTGTTTCTGTATCTCTATTATGTTGGTGCGGCTTCGGAACTTTTAAATATCTCGATATATCTCGAAAACTACGCTTCTGATCAAAAAATATCATAGAACATAAATTGTAGGAAACATAATTCTCTACAAAAAACGTCTCTTAACATTTTGCCATAGCTCGCTTCGTTTCCGAGATATTTGCAGATTCAGCTCAAAGTAACGGGCCTGACGGACATATTTCGAGATATTTCTTCTTCTTGTTGTTCTTCTTCTGCACAGCTAAGCTGGAAGTGGCATTTGCAGCTCGCAATAGTGCAGAGTTATCTCAAAGAAAGGGGCCACGGTGTTTCTGTATCTCTATTATGTTGGTGCGGCTTCGGAACTTTTAAATATCTTGATATATCTCGAGAACTACGCATCTGATCAAAAAATATCATAGAACATAAAACGTAGGAAACTTAATTCTCTACAAAAAAGGTCTCTTAACATTTTGCCATAGCTCGGTTCGTTTCCGAGATATTTGCAGATATATCTCAAGGGACGGGGCCTGACGGACATATTTCGAGATATTTCTTCTTCTTGTTGTTCTTCTTCTGCACAGCTAAGCTGGAAGTGGCATTTGCAGCTCGCAATAGTGCAGAGTTATCTCAAAGAAAGGGGCCACGGTGTTTCTGTATCTCTATTATGTTGGTGCGGCTTCGGAACTTTTAAATATCTCGATATATCTCGAAAACTACGCTTCTGATCAAAAAATATCATAGAACATAAATTGTAGGAAACATAATTCTCTACAAAAAACGTCTCTTAACATTTTGCCATAGCTCGCTTCGTTTCCGAGATATTTGCAGATTTATCTCAAGGGTAGGGGCCTGACGGACATATTTCGAGATATTTCTTCTTCTTGTTGTTCTTCTTCTGCACAGCTAAGCTGGAAGTGGCATTTGCAGCTCGCAATAGTGCCGAGTTATCTCAAAGAAAGGGGCCACGGTGTTTCTGTATCTCTATTATGTTGGTGCGGCTTCGGAACTTTTAAATATCTTGATATATCTCGAGAACTACGCATCTGATCAAAAAATATCATAGAACATAAAAAGTAGGAAACTTAATTCTCTACATAAAAGGTCTCTTAACATTTTGCCATAGCTCGCTTCGTTTCCGAGATATTTGCAGATTTATCTCAAGGGAAGGGGCCTGACGGACATATTTCGAGATATTTCTTCTTGTTGTTCTTCTTCTGCACAGCTAAGCTGGAAGTGGCATTTGCGGCTCGCACTAGTGCAGAGTTATCTCAAAGAAAGGGGCCACGGTGTTTCTGTATCTCTATTATGTTGGTGCGGCTTCGGAACTTTTAAATATCTCGATATATCTCGAAAACTACGCTTCTGATCCAAAAATATCATAGAACATAAATTGTAGGAAACATAATTCTCTACAAAAAACGTCTCTTAACATTTTGCCATAGCTCGCTTCGTTTCCGAGATATTTGCAGATTCAGCTCAAAGTAACGGGCCTGACGGACATATTTCGAGATATTTCTTCTTCTTGTTGTTCTTCTTCTGCACAGCTAAGCTGGAAGTGGCATTTGCAGCTCGCAATAGTGCAGAGTTATCTCAAAGAAAGGGGCCACGGTGTTTCTGTATCTCTATTATGTTGGTGCGGCTTCGGAACTTTTAAATATCTTGATATGTCTCGAGAACTACGCATCTGATCAAAAAATATCATAGAACATAAAAAGTAGGAAACTTAATTCTCTACAAAAAAGGTCTCTTAACATTTTGCCATAGCTCGCTTCGTTTCCGAGATATTTGCAGATATATCTCAAGGGAAGGGGCCTGACGGACATATTTCGAGATATTTCTTCTTCTTGTTGTTCTTCTTCTGCACAGCTAAGCTGGAAGTGGCATTTGCAGCTCGCAATAGTGCAGAGTTATCTCAAAGAAAGGGGCCACGGTGTTTCTGTATCTCTATTATGTTGGTGCGGCTTCGGAACTTTTAAATATCTCGATATATCTCGAAAACTACGCTTCTGATCAAAAAATATCATAGAACATAAATTGTAGGAAACATAATTCTCTACAAAAAAGGTCTCTTAACATTTTGCCATAGCTCGCTTCGTTTCCGAGATATTTGCAGATTTATCTCAAGGGAAGGGGCCTGACGGACATATTTCGAGATATTTCTTCTTCTTGTTGTTCTTCTTCTGCACAGCTAAGCTGGAAGTGGCATTTGCAGCTCGCAATAGTGCAGAGTTATCTCAAAGAAAGGGGCCACGGTGTTTCTGTATCTCTATTATGTTAGTGCGGCTTCGGAACTTTTAAATATCTTGATATATCTCGAGAACTACGCATCTGATCAAAAAATATCATAGAACATAAAAAGTAGGAAACTTAATTCTCTACAAAAAAGCTCTCTTAACATTTTGCCATAGCTCGCTTCGTTTCCGAGATATTTGCAGATATATCTCAAGGGAAGGGGCCTGACGGACATATTTCGAGATATTTTTTCTTCTTGTTGTTCTTCTTCTGCACAGCTAAGCTGGAAGTGGCATTTGCAGCTCGCAATCGTGCAGAGTTATCTCAAAGAAAGGGGCCACGGTGTTTCTGTATATCTATTATGTTGGTGCGGCTTCGGAACTTTTAAATATCTTGATATATCTCGAGAACTACGCATCTGATCAAAAAATATCATAAAACGTAAAAAGTAGGAAACTTAATTCTCTACAAAAAAGGTCTCTTAACATTTTGCCATAGCTCGCTTCGTTTCCGAGATATTTGCAGATTTATCTCAAGGGAAGGGGCCTGACGGACATATTTCGAGATATTTCGTCTTCTTGTTGTTCTTCTTCTGCACAGCTAAACTGGAAGTGGCGTTGCCAGCTCGCAATAGTGCAGAGTTATCTCAAAGAAAGGGGCCACGGTGTTTCTGTATCTCTATTATGTTGGTGCGGCTTCGGAACTTTTAAATATCTTGATATATCTCGAGAACTACGCATCTGATCGAAAAATATCGTAGAACATAAAAAGTAGGAAACTTAATTCTCTACAAATAAAGTCTCATAACATTTTGCCATAGCTCGCTTCGTTTCCGAGATATTTGCAGATTTATCTCAAGGGAAGGGGCCTGACGGACATATTTCGAGATATTTCTTCTTCTTGTTGTTCTTCTTCTGCACAGCTAAGCTGGAAGTGGCATTTGCAGCTCGCAATAGTGCAGAATTATCTCAAAGAAAGGGGCCACGGTGTTTCTGTATCTCTATTATGTTGGTGCGGCTTCGGAACTTTTAAATATCTTGATATATCTCGAGAACTACGCATCTGATCAAAAAATATCATAGAACATAAAAAGTAGGAAACTTAATTCTCTACAAAAAAGGTCTCTTAACATTTTGCCATAGCTCGCTTCGTTTCCGAGATATTTGCAGATTTATCTCAAGGGAAGGGGCCTGACGGACATATTTCGAGATATTTCTTCTTGTTGTTCTTCTTCTGCACAGCTAAGCTGGAAGTGGCATTTGCGGCTCGCACTAGTGCAGAGTTATCTCAAAGAAAGGGGCCACGGTGTTTCTGTATCTCTATTATGTTGGTGCGGCTTCGGAACTTTTAAATATCTTGATATATCTCGAGAACTACGCATCTGATCGAAAAATATCGTAGAACATAAAAAGTAGGAAACTTAATTCTCTACAAATAAAGTCTCATAACATTTTGCCATAGCTCGCTTCGTTTCCGAGATATTTGCAGATTTATCTCAAGGGAAGGGGCCTGACGGACATATTTCGAGATATTTCTTCTTCTTGTTGTTCTTCTTCTGCACAGCTAAGCTGGAAGTGGCATTTGCAGCTCGCAATAGTGCAGAATTATCTCAAAGAAAGGGGCCACGGTGTTTCTGTATCTCTATTATGTTGGTGCGGCTTCGGAACTTTTAAATATCTTGATATATCTCGAGAACTACGCATCTGATCAAAAAATATCATAGAACATAAAAAGTACGAAACTTAATTCTCTACAAAAAAGGTCTCTTAACATTTTGCCATAGCTCGCTTCGTTTCCGAGATATTTGCAGATTTATCTCAAGGGAAGGGGCCTGACGGACATATTTCGAGATATTTCTTCTTGTTGTTCTTCTTCTGCACAGCTAAGCTGGAAGTGGCATTTGCGGCTCGCACTAGTGCAGAGTTATCTCAAAGAAAGGGGCCACGGTGTTTCTGTATCTCTATTATGTTGGTGCGGCTTCGGAACTTTTAAATATCTCGATATATCTCGAAAACTACGCTTCTGATCAAAAAATATCATAGAACATAAATTGTAGGAAACATAATTCTCTACAAAAAATGTCTCTCAACATTTTGCCATAGCTCGCTTCGTTTCCGAGATATTTGCAGATTCAGCTCAAAGTAACGGGCCTGACAGACATATTTCGAGATATTTCTTCTTCTTGTTGTTCTTCTTCTGCACAGCTAAGCTGGAAGTGGCATTTGCAGCTCGCAATAGTGCAGAGTTATCTCAAAGAAAGGGGCCACGGTGTTTCTGTATCTCTATTATGTTGGTGCGGCTTCGGAACTTTTAAATATCTTGATATATCTCGAGAACTACGCATCTGATCAAAAAATATCATAGAACATAAAAAGTGGGAAACTTAATTCTCTACAAAAAAGGTCTCTTAACATTTTGCCATAGCTCGCTTCGTTTCCGAGATATTTGCAGATATATCTCAAGGGAAGGGGCCTGACGGACATATTTCGCGATATTTCTTCTTCTTGTTGTTCTTCTTCTGCACAGCTCAGCTGGAAGTGGCATTTGCGGCTCCCACTAGTGCAGAGTTATCTCAAAGAAAGGGGCCACGGTGTTTCTGTATCTCTATTATGTTGGTGCGGCTTCGGAACTTTTAAATATCTTGATATATCTCGAGAACTACGCATCTGATCAAAAAATATCATAGAACATAAAAAGTAGGAAACTTAATTCTCTACAAAAAAGGTCTCTTAACATTTTGCCATAGCTCGCTTCGTTTCCGAGATATTTGCAGATTTATCTCAAGGGAAGGGGCCTGACGGACATATTTCGAGATATTTCTTCTTCTTGTTGTTCTTCTTCTGCACAGCTAAACTGGAAGTGGCATTTCCAGCTCGCAATAGTGCAGAGTTATCTCAAAGAATGGGGCCACGGTGTTTCTGTATCTCTATTATGTTGGTGCGGCTTCGGAACTTTTAAATATCTTGATATATCTCGAGAACTACGCATCTGATCAAAAAATATCATAGAACATAAAAAGTAGGAAACTTAATTCTCTACAAAAAAGATCTCTCAACATTTTGCCATAGCTCGCTTCGTTTCCGAGATATTTGCAGATTCAGCTCAAAGTAACGGGCCTGACGGACATATTTCGAGATATTTCTTCTTCTTGTTGTTCTTCTTCTGCACAGCTAAGCTGGAAGTGGCATTTGCGGCTCGCACTAGTGCAGAGTTATCTCAAAGAAAGGGGCCACGGTGTTTCTGTATCTCTATTATGTTGGTGCGGCTTCGGAACTTTTAAATATCTTGATATATCTCGAGAACTACGCATCTGATCAAAAAATATCATAGAACATAAAAAGTAGGAAACTTAATTCTCTACAAAAAAGGTCTCTTAACATTTTGCCATAGCTCGCTTCGTTTCCGAGATATTTGCAGATATATCTCAAGGGAAGGGGCCTGACGGACATATTTCGAGATATTTCTTCTTCTTGTTGTTCTTCTTCTGCACAGCTAAGCTGGAAGTGGCATTTGCGGCTCGCACTAGTGCAGAGTTATCTCAAAGAAAGGGGCCACGGTGTTTCTGTATCTCTATTATGTTGGTGCGGCTTCGGAACTTTTAAATATCTCGATATATCTCGAGAACTACGCATCTGATCAAAAAATATCATAGAACATAAAAAGTAGGAAACTTAATTCTCTACAAAAAAGGTCTCTTAACATTTTGCCATAGCTCGCTTCGTTTCCGAGATATTTGCAGATTTATCTCAAGGGAAGGGGCCTGACGGACATATTTCGAGATATTTCTTCTTGTTGTTCTTCTTCTGCACAGCTAAGCTGGAAGTGGCATTTGCGGCTCGCACTAGTGCAGAGTTATCTCAAAGAAAGGGGCCACGGTGTTTCTGTATCTCTATTATGTTGGTGCGGCTTCGGAACTTTTAAATATCTCGATATATCTCGAAAACTACGCTTCTGATCCAAAAATATCATAGAACATAAATTGTAGGAAACATAATTCTCTACAAAAAACGTCTCTTAACATTTTGCCATAGCTCGCTTCGTTTCCGAGATATTTGCAGATTCAGCTCAAAGTAACGGGCCTGACGGACATATTTCGAGATATTTCTTCTTCTTGTTGTTCTTCTTCTGCACAGCTAAGCTGGAAGTGGCATTTGCAGCTCGCAATAGTGCAGAGTTATCTCAAAGAAAGGGGCCACGGTGTTTCTGTATCTCTATTATGTTGGTGCGGCTTCGGAACTTTTAAATATCTTGATATATCTCGAGAACTACGCATCTGATCAAAAAATATCATAGAACATAAAAAGTAGGAAACTTAATTCTCTACGAAAAAGGTCTCTTAACATTTTGCCATAGCTCGCTTCGTTTCCGAGATATTTGCAGATATCTCGCAAGGGAAGGGGCCTGACGGACATATTTCGAGATATTTCTTCTTCTTGTTGTTCTTCTTCTGCACAGCTAAGCTGGAAGTGGCATTTGCAGCTCGCAATAGTGCAGAGTTATCTCAAAGAAAGGGGCCACGGTGTTTCTGTATCTCTATTATGTTGGTGCGGCTTCGGAACTTTTAAATATCTTGATATATCTCGAGAACTACGCATCTGATCAAAAAATATCATAGAACATAAAACGTAGGAAACTTAATTCTCTACAAAAAAGGTCTCTTAACATTTTGCCATAGCTCGGTTCGTTTCCGAGATATTTGCAGATATATCTCAAGGGACGGGGCCTGACGGACATATTTCGAGATATTTCTTCTTCTTGTTGTTCTTCTTCTGCACAGCTAAGCTGGAAGTGGCATTTGCAGCTCGCAATAGTGCAGAGTTATCTCAAAGAAAGGGGCCACGGTGTTTCTGTATCTCTATTATGTTGGTGCGGCTTCGGAACTTTTAAATATCTCGATATATCTCGAAAACTACGCTTCTGATCAAAAAATATCATAGAACATAAATTGTAGGAAACATAATTCGCTACAAAAAAGGTCTCTTAACATTTTGCCATAGCTCGCTTCGTTTCCGAGATATTTGCAGATTTATCTCAAGGGAAGGGGCCTGACGGCCATATTTCGAGATATTTCTTCATCTTGTTGTTCTTCTTCTGCACAGCTAAGCTGGAAGTGGCATTTGCAGCTCGCAATAGTGCAGAGTTATCTCAAAGAAAGGGGCCACGGTGTTTCTGTATCTCTATTATGTTGGTGCGGCTTCGGAACTTTTAAATATCTTGATATATCTCGAGAACTACGCATCTGATCAAAAAATATCGTAGAACATAAAAAGTAGGAAACTTAATTCTCTACAAATAAAGTCTCATAACATTTTGCCATAGCTCGCTTCGTTTCCGAGATATTTGCAGATTTATCTCAAGGGAAGGGGCCTGACGGACATATTTCGAGATATTTCTTCTTCTTGTTGTTCTTCTTCTGCACAGCTAAGCTGGAAGTGGCATTTGCAGCTCGCAATAGTGCAGAGTTATCTCAAAGAAAGGGGCCACGGTGTTTCTGTATCTCTATTATGTTGGTGCGGCTTCGGAACTTTTAAATATCTTGATATATCTCGAGAACTACGCATCTGATCAAAAAATATCATAGAACATAAAAAGTAGGAAACTTAATTCTCTACAAAAAAGCTCTCTTAACATTTTGCCATAGCTCGCTTCGTTTCCGAGATATTTGCAGATATATCTCAAGGGAAGGGGCCTGACGGACATATTTCGAGATATTTCTTCTTCTTGTTGTTCTTCTTCTGCACAGCTAAACTGGAAGTGGCATTTCCAGCTCGCAATAGTACAGAGTTATCTGAAAGAAAGGGGCCACGGTGTTTCTGTATCTCTATTATGTTGGTGCGGCTTCGGAACTTTTAAATATCTTGATATATCTCGAGAACTACGCATCTGATCAAAAAATATCATAGAACATAAAAAGTAGGAAACTTAATTCTCTACAAAAAAGATCTCTTAACATTTTGCCATAGCTCGCTTCGTTTCCGAGATATTTGCAGATTTATCTCAAGGGAAGGGGCCTGACGGACATATTTCGAGATATTTCGTCTTCTTGTTGTTCTTCTTCTGCACAGCTAAACTGGAAGTGGCGTTGCCAGCTCGCAATAGTGCAGAGTTATCTCAAAGAAAGGGGCCACGGTGTTTCTGTATCTCTATTATGTTGGTGCGGCTTCGGAACTTTTAAATATCTTGATATATCTCGAGAACTACGCATCTGATCGAAAAATATCGTAGAACATAAAAAGTAGGAAACTTAATTCTCTACAAATAAAGTCTCATAACATTTTGCCATAGCTCGCTTCGTTTCCGAGATATTTGCAGATTTATCTCAAGGGAAGGGGCCTGACGGACATATTTCGAGATATTTCTTCTTCTTGTTGTTCTTCTTCTGCACAGCTAAGCTGGAAGTGGCATTTGCAGCTCGCAATAGTGCAGAGTTATCTGAAAGAAAGGGGCCACGGTGTTTCTGTATCTCTATTATGTTGGTGCGGCTTCGGAACTTTTAAATATCTTGATATATCTCGAGAACTACGCATCTGATCAAAAAATATCATAGAACATAAAACGTAGGAAACTTAATTCTCTACAAAAAAGGTCTCTTAACATTTTGCCATAGCTCGGTTCGTTTCCGAGATATTTGCAGATATATCTCAAGGGACGGGGCCTGACGGACATATTTCGAGATATTTCTTCTTCTTGTTGTTCTTCTTCTGCACAGCTAAGCTGGAAGTGGCATTTGCAGCTCGCAATAGTGCAGAGTTATCTCAAAGAAAGGGGCCACGGTGTTTCTGTATCTCTATTATGTTGGTGCGGCTTCGGAACTTTTAAATATCTCGATATATCTCGAAAACTACGCTTCTGATCAAAAAATATCATAGAACATAAATTGTAGGAAACATAATTCTCTACAAAAAACGTCTCTTAACATTTTGCCATAGCTCGCTTCGTTTCCGAGATATTTGCAGATTCAGCTCAAAGTAACGGGCCTGACGGACATATTTCGAGATATTTCTTCTTCTTGTTGTTCTTCTTCTGCACAGCTAAGCTGGAAGTGGCATTTGCAGCTCGCAATAGTGCAGAGTTATCTCAAAGAAAGGGGCCACGGTGTTTCTGTATCTCTATTATGTTGGTGCGGCTTCGGAACTTTTAAATATCTTGATATATCTCGAGAACTACGCATCTGATCAAAAAATATCATAGAACATAAAAAGTAGGAAACTGAATTCTCTACAAGAAAGCTCTCTTAACATTTTGCCATAGCTCGCTTCGTTTCCGAGATATTTGCAGATATATCTCAAGGGAAGGGGCCTGACGGACATATTTCGAGATATTTTTTCTTCTTGTTGTTCTTCTTCTGCACAGCTAAGCTGGAAGTGGCATTTGCAGCTCGCAATCGTGCAGAGTTATCTCAAAGAAAGGGGCCACGGTGTTTCTGTATCTCTATTATGTTGGTGCGGCTTCGGAACTTTTAAATATCTTGATATATCGCGAGAACTACGCATCTGATCAAAAAATATCATAGAACATAAAAAGTAGGAAACTTAATTCTCTACAAAAAAGGTCTCTGAACATTTTGCCATAGCTCGCTTCGTTTCCGAGATATTTGCAGATTTATCTCAAGGGAAGGGGCCTGACGGACATATTTCGAGATATTTCTTCTTGTTGTTCTTCTTCTGCACAGCTAAGCTGGAAGTGGCATTTGCGGCTCGCACTAGTGCAGAGTTATCTCAAAGAAAGGGGCCACGGTGTTTCTGTATCTCTATTATGTTGGTGCGGCTTCGGAACTTTTAAATATCTCGATATATCTCGAAAACTACGCTTCTGATCAAAAAATATCATAGAACATAAATTGTAGGAAACATAATTCTCTACAAAAAACGTCTCTTAACATTTTGCCATAGCTCGCTTCGTTTCCGAGATATTTGCAGATTCAGCTCAAAGTAACGGGCCTGACGGACATATTTCGAGATATTTCTTCTTCTTGTTGTTCTTCTTCTGCACAGCTAAGCTGGAAGTGGCATTTGCAGCTCGCAATAGTGCAGAGTTATCTCAAAGAAAGGGGCCACGGTGTTTCTGTATCTCTATTATGTTGGTGCGGCTTCGGAACTTTTAAATATCTTGATATATCTCGAGAACTACGCATCTGATCAAAAAATATCATAGAACATAAAACGTAGGAAACTTAATTCTCTACAAAAAAGGTCTCTTAACATTTTGCCATAGCTCGGTTCGTTTCCGAGATATTTGCAGATATATCTCAAGGGACGGGGCCTGACGGACATATTTCGAGATATTTCTTCTTCTTGTTGTTCTTCTTCTGCACAGCTAAGCTGGAAGTGGCATTTGCAGCTCGCAATAGTGCAGAGTTATCTCAAAGAAAGGGGCCACGGTGTTTCTGTATCTCTATTATGTTGGTGCGGCTTCGGAACTTTTAAATATCTCGATATATCTCGAAAACTACGCTTCTGATCAAAAAATATCATAGAACATAAATTGTAGGAAACATAATTCTCTACAAAAAACGTCTCTTAACATTTTGCCATAGCTCGCTTCGTTTCCGAGATATTTGCAGATTTATCTCAAGGGTAGGGGCCTGACGGACATATTTCGAGATACTTCTTCTTCTTGTTGTTCTTCTTCTGCACAGCTAAGCTGGAAGTGGCATTTGCAGCTCGCAATAGTGCCGAGTTATCTCAAAGAAAGGGGCCACGGTGTTTCTGTATCTCTATTATGTTGGTGCGGCTTCGGAACTTTTAAATATCTTGATATATCTCGAGAACTACGCATCTGATCAAAAAATATCATAGAACATAAAAAGTAGGAAACTTAATTCTCTACAAAAAAGGTCTCTTAACATTTTGCCATAGCTCGCTTCGTTTCCGAGATATTTGCAGATTTATCTCAAGGGAAGGGGCCTGACGGACATATTTCGAGATATTTCTTCTTGTTGTTCTTCTTCTGCACAGCTAAGCTGGAAGTGGCATTTGCGGCTCGCACTAGTGCAGAGTTATCTCAAAGAAAGGGGCCACGGTGTTTCTGTATCACTATTATGTTGGTGCGGCTTCGGAACTTTTAAATATCTCGATATATCTCGAAAACTACGCTTCTGATCCAAAAATATCATAGAACATAAATTGTAGGAAACATAATTCTCTACAAAAAACGTCTCTTAACATTTTGCCATAGCTCGCTTCGTTTCCGAGATATTTGCAGATTCAGCTCAAAGTAACGGGCCTGACGGACATATTTCGAGATATTTCTTCTTCTTGTTGTTCTTCTTCTGCACAGCTAAGCTGGAAGTGGCATTTGCAGCTCGCAATAGTGCAGAGTTATCTCAAAGAAAGGGGCCACGGTGTTTCTGTATCTCTATTATGTTGGTGCGGCTTCGGAACTTTTAAATATCTTGATATGTCTCGAGAACTACGCATCTGATCAAAAAATATCATAGAACATAAAAAGTAGGAAACTTAATTCTCTACAAAAAAGGTCTCTTAACATTTTGCCATAGCTCGCTTCGTTTCCGAGATATTTGCAGATATATCTCAAGGGAAGGGGCCTGACGGACATATTTCGAGATATTTCTTCTTCTTGTTGTTCTTCTTCTGCACAGCTAAGCTGGAAGTGGCATTTGCAGCTCGCAATAGTGCAGAGTTATCTCAAAGAAAGGGGCCACGGTGTTTCTGTATCTCTATTATGTTGGTGCGGTTTCGGAACTTTTAAATATCTCGATATATCTCGAAAACTACGCTTCTGATCAAAAAATATCATAGAACATAAATTGTAGGAAACATAATTCTCTACAAAAAAGGTCTCTTAACATTTTGCCATAGCTCGCTTCGTTTCCGAGATATTTGCAGATTTATCTCAAGGGAAGGGGCCTGACGGACATATTTCGAGATATTTCTTCTTCTTGTTGTTCTTCTTCTGCACAGCTAAGCTGGAAGTGGCATTTGCAGCTCGCAATAGTGCAGAGTTATCTCAAAGAAAGGGGCCACGGTGTTTCTGTATCTCTATTATGTTAGTGCGGCTTCGGAACTTTTAAATATCTTGATATATCTCGAGAACTACGCATCTGATCAAAAAATATCATCGAACATAAAAAGTAGGAAACTTAATTCTCTACAAAAAAGCTCTCTTAACATTTTGCCATAGCTCGCTTCGTTTCCGAGATATTTGCAGATATATCTCAAGGGAAGGGGCCTGACGGACATATTTCGAGATATTTTTTCTTCTTGTTGTTCTTCTTCTGCACAGCTAAGCTGGAAGTGGCATTTGCAGCTCGCAATCGTGCAGAGTTATCTCAAAGAAAGGGGCCACGGTGTTTCTGTATATCTATTATGTTGGTGCGGCTTCGGAACTTTTAAATATCTTGATATATCTCGAGAACTACGCATCTGATCAAAAAATATCATAAAACGTAAAAAGTAGGAAACTTAATTCTCTACAAAAAAGGTCTCTTAACATTTTGCCATAGCTCGCTTCGTTTCCGAGATATTTGCAGATTTATCTCAAGGGAAGGGGCCTGACGGACATATTTCGAGATATTTCGTCTTCTTGTTGTTCTTCTTCTGCACAGCTAAACTGGAAGTGGCGTTGCCAGCTCGCAATAGTGCAGAGTTATCTCAAAGAAAGGGGCCACGGTGTTTCTGTATCTCTATTATGTTGGTGCGGCTTCGGAACTTTTAAATATCTTGATATATCTCGAGAACTACGCATCTGATCGAAAAATATCGTAGAACATAAAAAGTAGGAAACTTAATTCTCTACAAATAAAGTCTCATAACATTTTGCCATAGCTCGCTTCGTTTCCGAGATATTTGCAGATTTATCTCAAGGGAAGGGGCCTGACGGACATATTTCGAGATATTTCTTCTTCTTGTTGTTCTTCTTCTGCACAGCTAAGCTGGAAGTGGCATTTGCAGCTCGCAATAGTGCAGAATTATCTCAAAGAAAGGGGCCACGGTGTTTCTGTATCTCTATTATGTTGGTGCGGCTTCGGAACTTTTAAATATCTTGATATATCTCGAGAACTACGCATCTGATCAAAAAATATCATAGAACATAAAAAGTAGGAAACTTAATTCTCTACAAAAAAGGTCTCTTAACATTTTGCCATAGCTCGCTTCGTTTCCGAGATATTTGCAGATTTATCTCAAGGGAAGGGGCCTGACGGACATATTTCGAGATATTTCTTCTTGTTGTTCTTCTTCTGCACAGCTAAGCTGGAAGTGGCATTTGCGGCTCGCACTAGTGCAGAGTTATCTCAAAGAAAGGGGCCACGGTGTTTCTGTATCTCTATTATGTTGGTGCGGCTTCGGAACTTTTAAATATCTTGATATATCTCGAGAACTACGCATCTGATCGAAAAATATCGTAGAACATAAAAAGTAGGAAACTTAATTCTCTACAAATAAAGTCTCATAACATTTTGCCATAGCTCGCTTCGTTTCCGAGATATTTGCAGATTTATCTCAAGGGAAGGGGCCTGACGGACATATTTCGAGATATTTCTTCTTCTTGTTGTTCTTCTTCTGCACAGCTAAGCTGGAAGTGGCATTTGCAGCTCGCAATAGTGCAGAATTATCTCAAAGAAAGGGGCCACGGTGTTTCTGTATCTCTATTATGTTGGTGCGGCTTCGGAACTTTTAAATATCTTGATATATCTCGAGAACTACGCATCTGATCAAAAAATATCATAGAACATAAAAAGTACGAAACTTAATTCTCTACAAAAAAGGTCTCTTAACATTTTGCCATAGCTCGCTTCGTTTCCGAGATATTTGCAGATTTATCTCAAGGGAAGGGGCCTGACGGACATATTTCGAGATATTTCTTCTTGTTGTTCTTCTTCTGCACAGCTAAGCTGGAAGTGGCATTTGCGGCTCGCACTAGTGCAGAGTTATCTCAAAGAAAGGGGCCACGGTGTTTCTGTATCTCTATTATGTTGGTGCGGCTTCGGAACTTTTAAATATCTCGATATATCTCGAAAACTACGCTTCTGATCAAAAAATATCATAGAACATAAATTGTAGGAAACATAATTCTCTACAAAAAACGTCTCTCAACATTTTGCCATAGCTCGCTTCGTTTCCGAGATATTTGCAGATTCAGCTCAAAGTAACGGGCCTGACAGACATATTTCGAGATATTTCTTCTTCTTGTTGTTCTTCTTCTGCACAGCTAAGCTGGAAGTGGCATTTGCAGCTCGCAATAGTGCAGAGTTATCTCAAAGAAAGGGGCCACGGTGTTTCTGTATCTCTATTATGTTGGTGCGGCTTCGGAACTTTTAAATATCTTGATATATCTCGAGAACTACGCATCTGATCAAAAAATATCATAGAACATAAAAAGTGGGAAACTTAATTCTCTACAAAAAAGGTCTCTTAACATTTTGCCATAGCTCGCTTCGTTTCCGAGATATTTGCAGATATATCTCAAGGGAAGGGGCCTGACGGACATATTTCGCGATATTTCTTCTTCTTGTTGTTCTTCTTCTGCACAGCTCAGCTGGAAGTGGCATTTGCGGCTCCCACTAGTGCAGAGTTATCTCAAAGAAAGGGGCCACGGTGTTTCTGTATCTCTATTATGTTGGTGCGGCTTCGGAACTTTTAAATATCTTGATATATCTCGAGAACTACGCATCTGATCAAAAAATATCATAGAACATAAAAAGTAGGAAACTTAATTCTCTACAAAAAAGGTCTCTTAACATTTTGCCATAGCTCGCTTCGTTTCCGAGATATTTGCAGATTTATCTCAAGGGAAGGGGCCTGACGGACATATTTCGAGATATTTCTTCTTCTTGTTGTTCTTCTTCTGCACAGCTAAACTGGAAGTGGCATTTCCAGCTCGCAATAGTGCAGAGTTATCTCAAAGAATGGGGCCACGGTGTTTCTGTATCTCTATTATGTTGGTGCGGCTTCGGAACTTTTAAATATCTTGATATATCTCGAGAACTACGCATCTGATCAAAAAATATCATAGAACATAAAAAGTAGGAAACTTAATTCTCTACAAAAAAGATCTCTCAACATTTTGCCATAGCTCGCTTCGTTTCCGAGATATTTGCAGATTCAGCTCAAAGTAACGGGCCTGACGGACATATTTCGAGATATTTCTTCTTCTTGTTGTTCTTCTTCTGCACAGCTAAGCTGGAAGTGGCATTTGCGGCTCGCACTAGTGCAGAGTTATCTCAAAGAAAGGGGCCACGGTGTTTCTGTATCTCTATTATGTTGGTGCGGCTTCGGAACTTTTAAATATCTCGATATATCTCGAAAACTACGCTTCTGATCAAAAAATATCATAGAACATAAATTGTAGGAAACATAATTCTCTACAAAAAAGGTCTCTCAACATTTTGCCATAGCTCGCTTCGTTTCCGAGATATTTGCAGATATATCTCAAGGGAAGGGGCCTGACGGACATATTTCGCGATATTTCTTCTTCTTGTTGTTCTTCTTCTGCACAGCTCAGCTGGAAGTGGCATTTGCGGCTCGCACTAGTGCAGAGTTATCTCAAAGAAAGGGGCCACGGTGTTTCTGTATCTCTATTATGTTGGTGCGGCTTCGGAACTTTTAAATGTCTTGATATATCTCGAGAACTACGCATCTGATCAAAAAATATCATAGAACATAAAAAGTAGGAAACTTAATTCTCTACAAAAAAGGTCTCTTAACATTTTGCCATAGCTCGCTTCGTTTCCGAGATATTTGCAGATTTATCTCAAGGGAAGGGGCCTGACGGACATATTTCGAGATATTTCTTCTTCTTGTTGTTCTTCTTCTGCACAGCTAAACTGGAAGTGGCATTTCCAGCTCGCAATAGTGCAGAGTTATCTCAAAGAATGGGGCCACGGTGTTTCTGTATCTCTATTATGTTGGTGCGGCTTCGGAACTTTTAAATATCTTGATATATCTCGAGAACTACGCATCTGATCAAAAAATATCATAGAACATAAAAAGTAGGAAACTTAATTCTCTACAAAAAAGATCTCTCAACATTTTGCCATAGCTCGCTTCGTTTCCGAGATATTTGCAGATTCAGCTCAAAGTAACGGGCCTGACGGACATATTTCGAGATATTTCTTCTTCTTGTTGTTCTTCTTCTGCACAGCTAAGCTGGAAGTGGCATTTGCGGCTCGCACTAGTGCAGAGTTATCTCAAAGAAAGGGGCCACGGTGTTTCTGTATCTCTATTATGTTGGTGCGGCTTCGGAACTTTTAAATATCTTGATATATCTCGAGAACTACGCATCTGATCAAAAAATATCATAGAACATAAAAAGTAGGAAACTTAATTCTCTACAAAAAAGGTCTCTTAACATTTTGCCATAGCTCGCTTCGTTTCCGAGATATTTGCAGATATATCTCAAGGGAAGGGGCCTGACGGACATATTTCGAGATATTTCTTCTTCTTGTTGTTCTTCTTCTGCACAGCTAAGCTGGAAGTGGCATTTGCGGCTCGCACTAGTGCAGAGTTATCTCAAAGAAAGGGGCCACGGTGTTTCTGTATCTCTATTATGTTGGTGCGGCTTCGGAACTTTTAAATATCTCGATATATCTCGAAAACTACGCTTCTGATCAAAAAATATCATAGAACATAAATTGTAGGAAACATAATTCTCTACAAAAAAGGTCTCTTAACATTTTGCCATAGCTCGCTTCGTTTCCGAGATATTTGCAGATATATCTCAAGGGAAGGGGCCTGACGGACATATTTCGCGATATTTCTTCTTCTTGTTGTTCTTCTTCTGCACAGCTCAGCTGGAAGTGGCATTTGCGGCTCCCACTAGTGCAGAGTTATCTCAAAGAAAGGGGCCACGGTGTTTCTGTATCTCTATTATGTTGGTGCGGCTTCGGAACTTTTAAATATCTTGATATATCTCGAGAACTACGCATCTGATCAAAGAATATCATAGAACATAAAAAGTAGGAAACTTAATTCTCTACAAAAAAGGTCTCTTAACATTTTGCCATAGCTCGCTTCGTTTCCGAGATATTTGCAGATTTATCTCAAGGGAAGGGGCCTGACGGACATATTTCGAGATATTTTTTCTTCTTGTTGTTCTTCTTCTGCACAGCTAAGCTGGAAGTGGCATTTGCAGCTCGCAATCGTGCAGAGTTATCTCAAAGAAAGGGGCCACGGTGTTTCTGTATATCTATTATGTTGGTGCGGCTTCGGAACTTTTAAATATCTTGATATATCTCGAGAACTACGCATCTGATCAAAAAATATCATAGAACATAAAAAGTAGGAAACTTAATTCTCTACAAAAAAGGTCTCTTAACATTTTGCCATAGCTCGCTTCGTTTCCGAGATATTTGCAGATTTATCTCAAGGGAAGGGGCCTGACGGACATATTTCGAGATATTTCTTCTTCTTGTTGTTCTTCTTCTGCACAGCTAAACTGGAAGTGGCATTTCCAGCTCGCAATAGTGCAGAGTTATCTCAAAGAATGGGGCCACGGTGTTTCTGTATCCCTATTATGTTGGTGCGGCTTCGGAACTTTTAAATATCTTGATATATCTCGAGAACTACGCATCTGATCAAAAAATATCATAGAACATAAAAAGTAGGAAACTTAATTCTCTACAAAAAAGATCTCTCAACATTTTGCCATAGCTCGCTTCGTTTCCGAGATATTTGCAGATTCAGCTCAAAGTAACGGGCCTGACGGACATATTTCGAGATATTTCTTCTTCTTGTTGTTCTTCTTCTGCACAGCTAAGCTGGAAGTGGCATTTGCGGCTCGCACTAGTGCAGAGTTATCTCAAAGAAAGGGGCCACGGTGTTTCTGTATCTCTATTATGTTGGTGCGGCTTCGGAACTTTTAAATATCTTGATATATCTCGAGAACTACGCATCTGATCAAAAAATATCATAGAACATAAAAAGTAGGAAACTTAATTCTCTACAAAAAAGGTCTCTTAACATTTTGCCATAGCTCGCTTCGTTTCCGAGATATTTGCAGATATATCTCAAGGGAAGGGGCCTGACGGACATATTTCGAGATATTTCTTCTTCTTGTTGTTCTTCTTCTGCACAGCTAAGCTGGAAGTGGCATTTGCGGCTCGCACTAGTGCAGAGTTATCTCAAAGAAAGGGGCCACGGTGTTTCTGTATCTCTATTATGTTGGTGCGGCTTCGGAACTTTTAAATATCTCGATATATCTCGAAAACTACGCTTCTGATCAAAAAATATCATAGAACATAAATTGTAGGAAACATAATTCTCTACAAAAAAGGTCTCTTAACATTTTGCCATAGCTCGCTTCGTTTCCGAGATATTTGCAGATATATCTCAAGGGAAGGGGCCTGACGGACATATATCGCGATATTTCTTCTTCTTGTTGTTCTTCTTCTGCACAGCTCAGCTGGAAGTGGCATTTGCGGCTCCCACTAGTGCAGAGTTATCTCAAAGAAAGGGGCCACGGTGTTTCTGTATCTCTATTATGTTGGTGCGGCTTCGGAACTTTTAAATATCTTGATATATCTCGAGAACTACGCATCTGATCAAAGAATATCATAGAACATAAAAAGTAGGAAACTTAATTCTCTACAAAAAAGGTCTCTTAACATTTTGCCATAGCTCGCTTCGTTTCCGAGATATTTGCAGATTTATCTCAAGGGAAGGGGCCTGACGGACATATTTCGAGATATTTTTTCTTCTTGTTGTTCTTCTTCTGCACAGCTAAGCTGGAAGTGGCATTTGCAGCTCGCAATCGTGCAGAGTTATCTCAAAGAAAGGGGCCACGGTGTTTCTGTATATCTATTATGTTGGTGCGGCTTCGGAACTTTTAAATATCTTGATATATCTCGAGAACTACGCATCTGATCAAAAAATATCATAGAACATAAAAAGTAGGAAACTTAATTCTCTACAAATAAAGTCTCATAACATTTTGCCATAGCTCGCTTCGTTTCCGAGATATTTGCAGATTTATCTCAAGGGAAGGGGCCTGACGGACATATTTCGAGATATTTCTTCTTCTTGTTGTTCTTCTTCTGCACAGCTAAGCTGGAAGTGGCATTTGCAGCTCGCAATAGTGCAGAGTTATCTCAAAGAAAGGGGCCACGGTGTTTCTGTATATCTATTATGTTGGTGCGGCTTCGGAACTTTTAAATATCTTGATATATCTCGAGAACTACGCATCTGATCAAAAAATATCATAAAACGTAAAAAGTAGGAAACTTAATTCTCTACAAAAAAGGTCTCTTAACATTTTGCCATAGCTCGCTTCGTTTCCGAGATATTTGCAGATTTATCTCAAGGGAAGGGGCCTGACGGACATATTTCGAGATATTTCTTCTTCTTGTTGTTCTTCTTCTGCACAGCTAAGCTGGAAGTGGCATTTGCAGCTCGCAATAGTGCAGAGTTATCTCAAAGAAAGGGGCCACGGTGTTTCTGTATCTCTATTATGTTAGTGCGGCTTCGGAACTTTTAAATATCTCGATATATCTCGAAAACTACGCTTCTGATCAAAAAATATCATAGAACATAAATTGTAGGAAACATAATTCTCTACAAAAAACGTCTCTTAACATTTTGCCATAGCTCGCTTCGTTTCCGAGATATTTGCAGATTTATCTCAAGGGAAGGGGCCTGACGGACATATTTCGAGATATTTTTTCTTCTTGTTGTTCTTCTTCTGCACAGCTAAGCTGGAAGTGGCATTTGCAGCTCGCAATCGTGCAGAGTTATCTCAAAGAAAGGGGCCACGGTGTTTCTGTATATCTATTATGTTGGTGCGGCTTCGGAACTTTTAAATATCTTGATATATCTCGAGAACTACGCATCTGATCAAAAAATATCATAGAACATAAAAAGTAGGAAACTTAATTCTCTACAAATAAAGTCTCATAACATTTTGCCATAGCTCGCTTCGTTTCCGAGATATTTGCAGATTTATCTCAAGGGAAGGGGCCTGACGGACATATTTCGAGATATTTCTTCTTCTTGTTGTTCTTCTTCTGCACAGCTAAGCTGGAAGTGGCATTTGCAGCTCGCAATAGTGCAGAGTTATCTCAAAGAAAGGGGCCACGGTGTTTCTGTATATCTATTATGTTGGTGCGGCTTCGGAACTTTTAAATATCTTGATATATCTCGAGAACTACGCATCTGATCAAAAAATATCATAAAACGTAAAAAGTAGGAAACTTAATTCTCTACAAAAAAGGTCTCTTAACATTTTGCCATAGCTCGCTTCGTTTCCGAGATATTTGCAGATTTATCTCAAGGGAAGGGGCCTGACGGACATATTTCGAGATATTTCTTCTTCTTGTTGTTCTTCTTCTGCACAGCTAAGCTGGAAGTGGCATTTGCAGCTCGCAATAGTGCAGAGTTATCTCAAAGAAAGGGGCCACGGTGTTTCTGTATCTCTATTATGTTGGTGCGGCTTCGGAACTTTTAAATATCTCGATATATCTCGAAAACTACGCTTCTGATCAAAAAATATCATAGAACATAAATTGTAGGAAACATAATTCTCTACAAAAAACGTCTCTTAACATTTTGCCATAGCTCGCTTCGTTTCCGAGATATTTGCAGATTTATCTCAAGGGAAGGGGCCTGACGGACATATTTCGAGATATTTCTTCTTCTTGTTGTTCTTCTTCTGCACAGCTAAGCTGGAAGTGGCATTTGCAGCTCGCAATAGTGCAGAGTTATCTCAAAGGAAGGGGCCACGGTGTTTCTGTATCTCTATTATGTTGGTGCGGCTTCGGAACTTTTAAATATCTTGATATATCTCGAGAACTACGCATCTGATCAAAAAATATCATAGAACATAAAAAGTAGGAAACTTAATTCTCTACAAAAAAGGTCTCTTAACATTTTGCCATAGCTCGCTTCGTTTCCGAGATATTTGCAGATTTATCTCAAGGGAAGGGGCCTGACGGACATATTTCGAGATATTTCTTCTTCTTGTTGTTCTTCTTCTGCACAGCTAAGCTGGAAGTGGCATTTGCAGCTCGCAATAGTGCAGAGTTATCTCAAAGGAAGGGGCCACGGTGTTTCTGTATCTCTATTATGTTGGTGCGGCTTCGGAACTTTTAAATATCTTGATATATCTCGAGAACTACGCATCTGATCAAAAAATATCATAGAACATAAAAAGTAGGAAACTTAATTCTCTACAAAAAAGGTCTCTTAACATTTTGCCATAGCTCGCTTCGTTTCCGAGATATTTGCAGATTTATCTCAAGGGAAGGGGCCTGACGGACATATTTCGAGATATTTCTTCTTGTTGTTCTTCTTCTGCACAGCTAAGCTGGAAGTGGCATTTGCGGCTCGCACTAGTGCAGAGTTATCTCAAAGAAAGTGGCCACGGTGTTTCTGTATCTCTATTATGTTGGTGCGGCTTCGGAACTTTTAAATATCTCGATATATCTCGAAAACTACGCTTCTGATCAAAAAATATCATAGAACATAAATTGTAGGAAACATAATTCTCTACAAAAAACGTCTCTTAACATTTTGCCATAGCTCGCTTCGTTTCCGAGATATTTGCAGATTCAGCTCAAAGTAACGGGCCTGACGGACATATTTCGAGATATTTCTTCTTCTTGTTGTTCTTCTTCTGCACAGCTAAGCTGGAAGTGGCATTTGCAGCTCGCAATAGTGCAGAGTTATCTCAAAGAAAGGGGCCACGGTGTTTCTGTATCTCTATTATGTTGGTGCGGCTTCGGAACTTTTAAATATCTTGATATATCTCGAGAACTACGCATCTGATCAAAAAATATCATAGAACATAAAACGTAGGAAACTTAATTCTCTACAAAAAAGGTCTCTTAACATTTTGCCATAGCTCGGTTCGTTTCCGAGATATTTGCAGATATATCTCAAGGGACGGGGCCTGACGGACATATTTCGAGATATTTCTTCTTCTTGTTGTTCTTCTTCTGCACAGCTAAGCTGGAAGTGGCATTTGCAGCTCGCAATAGTGCAGAGTTATCTCAAAGAAAGGGGCCACGGTGATTCTGTATCTCTATTATGTTGGTGCGGCTTCGGAACTTTTAAATATCTTGATATATCTCGAGAACTACGCATCTGATCAAAAAATATCATAGAACATAAAAAGTAGGAAACTTAATTCTCTACAAAAAAGGTCTCTTAAGATTTTGCCATAGCTCGCTTCCTTTCCGAGATATTTGCAGATATATCTCAAGGGAAGGGGCCTGACGGACATATTTCGAGATATTTTTTCTTCTTGTTGTTCTTCTTCTGCACAGCTAAGCTGGAAGTGGCATTTGCAGCTCGCAATCGTGCAGAGTTATCTCAAAGAAAGGGGCCACGGTGTTTCTGTATCTCTATTATGTTGGTGCGGCTTCGGAACTTTTAAATATCTTGATATATCTCGAGAACTACGCATCTGATCAAAAAATATCATAGAACATAAAAAGTAGGAAACTTAATTCTCTACAAAAAAGGTCTCTCAACATTTTGCCATAGCTCGCTTCGTTTCCGAGATATTTGCAGATTTATCTCAAGGGAAGGGGCCTGACGGACATATTTCGAGATATTTCTTCTTCTTGTTGTTCTTCTTCTGCACAGCTAAACTGGAAGTGGCGTTTCCAGCTCGCAATAGTGCAGAGTTATCTCAAAGAAAGGGGCCACGGTGTTTCTGTATCTCTATTATGTTGGTGCGGCTTCGGAACTTTTAAATATCTTGATATATCTCGAGAACTACGCATCTGATCAAAAAATATCGTAGAACATAAAAAGTAGGAAACTTAATTCTCTACAAATAAAGTCTGATAACATTTTGCCATAGCTCGCTTCGTTTCCGAGATATTTGCAGATATATCTCAAGGGAAGGGGCCTGACGGACATATTTCCAGATATTTCTTCTTCTTGTTGTTCTTCTTCTGCACAGCTAAGCTGGAAGTGGCATTTGCAGCTCGCAATAGTGCAGAGTTATCTCAAAGAAAGGGGCCACGGTGTTTCTGTATCTCTATTATGTTGGTGCGGCTTCGGAACTTTTAAATATCTTGATATATCTCGAGAACTACGCTTCTGATTAAAAAATATCATAGAACATAAATTGTAGGAAACATAATTCTCTACAAAAAAGGTCTCTTAACATTTTGCCATAGCTCGCTTCGTTTCCGAGATATTTGCAGATTTATCTCAAGGGAAGGGGCCTGACGGCCATATTTCGAGATATTTCTTCATCTTGTTGTTCTTCTTCTGCACAGCTAAGCTGGAAGTGGCATTTGCAGCTCGCAATAGTGGAGAGCTATCTCAAAGAAAGGGGCCACGGTGATTCTGTATCTCTATTATGTTGGTGCGGCTTCGGAACTTTTAAATATCTTGATATATCTCGAGAACTACGCATCTGATCAAAAAATATCATAGAACATAAAAAGTAGGAAACTTAATTCTCTACAAAAAAGGTCTCTTAAGATTTTGCCATAGCTCGCTTCCTTTCCGAGATATTTGCAGATATATCTCAAGGGAAGGGGCCTGACGGACATATTTCGAGATATTTTTTCTTCTTGTTGTTCTTCTTCTGCACAGCTAAGCTGGAAGTGGCATTTGCAGCTCGCAATCGTGCAGAGTTATCTCAAAGAAAGGGGCCACGGTGTTTCTGTATCTCTATTATGTTGGTGCGGCTTCGGAACTTTTAAATATCTTGATATATCTCGAGAACTACGCGTCTGATCAAAAAATATCATACAACATAAAAAGTAGGAAACTTAATTCTCTACAAAAAAGGTCTCTTAACATTTTGCCATAGCTCGCTTCGTTTCCGAGATATTTGCAGATTTATCTCAAGGGAAGGGGCCTGACGGACATATTTCGAGATATTTCTTCTTCTTGTTGTTCTTCTTCTGCACAGCTAAACTGGAAGTGGCGTTTCCAGCTCGCAATAGTGCAGAGTTATCTCAAAGAAAGGGGCCACGGTGTTTCTGTATCTCTATTATGTTGGTGCGGCTTCGGAACTTTTAAATATCTTGATATATCTCGAGAACTACGCATCTGATCAAAAAATATCGTAGAACATAAAAAGTAGGAAACTTAATTCTCTACAAATAAAGTCTGATAACATTTTGCCATAGCTCGCTTCGTTTCCGAGATATTTGCAGATATATCTCAAGGGAAGGGGCCTGACGGACATATTTCGAGATATTTTTTCTTCTTGTTGTTCTTCTTCTGCACAGCTAAGCTGGAAGTGGCATTTGCAGCTCGCAATCGTGCAGAGTTATCTCAAAGAAAGGGGCCACGGTGTTTCTGTATATCTATTATGTTGGTGCGGCTTCGGAACTTTTAAATATCTTGATATATCTCGAGAACTACGCATCTGATCAAAAAATATCATAAAACGTAAAAAGTAGGAAACTTAATTCTCTACAAAAAAGGTCTCTTAACATTTTGCCATAGCTCGCTTCGTTTCCGAGATATTTGCAGATTTATCTCAAGGGAAGGGGCCTGACGGACATATTTCGAGATATTTCTTCTTCTTGTTGTTCTTCTTCTGCACAGCTAAGCTGGAAGTGGCATTTGCAGCTCGCAATAGTGCAGAGTTATCTCAAAGAAAGAGGCCACGGTGTTTCTGTACCTCTATTATGTTGGTGCAGCTTCGGAACTTTTAAATATCTTGAAATATCTCGAGAACTACGCATCTGATCGAAAAATATCATAGAAGATAAAAAGTAGGAAACTTAATTCTCTACAAAAAAGGTCTCTTAACATTTTGCCATAGCTCTCTTCGTTTCCGAGATATTTGCAGATTTATCTCAAGGGAAGGGGCCTGACGGACATATTTCGAGATATTTCTTCTTCTTGTTGTTCTTCTTCTGCACAGCTAAGCTGGAAGTGGCATTTGCAGCTCGCAATAGTGCAGAGTTATCTCAAAGAAAGGGGCCACGGTATTTCTGTATCTCTATTATGTTGGTGCGGCTTCGGAACTTTTAAATATCTTGATATATCTCGAGAACTACGCAGCTGATCTAAAAATATCATAGAACATAAAAAGTAGGAAACTTAAATCTCTACAAAAAAGGTCTCTTAACATTTTGCCATAGCTCGCTTCGTTTCCGAGATATTTGCAGATTTATCTCAAGGGAAGGGGCCTGACGGACATATTTCGAGATATTTCTTCTTCTTGTTGTTCTTCTTCTGCACAGCGAAACTGGAAGTGGCATTTCCAGCTCGCAAGAGTGCAGAGTTATCTCAAAGAAAGGGGCCACGGTGTTTCTGTATCTCTATTATGTTGGTGCGGCTTCGGAACTTTTAAATATCTTGATATATCTCGAGAACTACGCATCTGATCAAAAAATATCATAGAAGATAAAAAGTAGGAAACTTAATTCTCTACAAAAAAGGTCTCTTAACATTTTGCCATAGCTCGCTTCGTTTCCGAGATATTTGCAGATATATCTCAAGGGAAGGGTCCTGACGGACATATTTCGAGATATTTCTTCTTCTTGTTGTTCTTCTTCTGCACAGCTAAGCTGGAAGTGGCATTTGCGGCTCGCACTAGTGCAGAGTTATCTCAAAGAAAGGGGCCACGGTGTTTCTGTATCTCTATTATGTTGGTGCGGCTTCGGAACTTTTAAATATCTCGATATATCTCGGAAACTACGCTTCTGATCAAAAAATATCATAGAACATAAATTGTAGGAAACATAATTCTCTACAAAAAACGTCGCCTAACATTTTGCCATAGCTCGCTTCGTTTCCGAGATATTTGCAGATTCAGCTCAAAGGAACTGGCCTGACGGACATATTTCGAGATATTTCTTCTTCCTGTTGTTCTTCCTCTGCACAGCTAAGCTGGAAGTGGCATTTGCAGCTCGCAATAGTGCAGAGTTATCTCAAAGAAAGGGGCCACGGTGTTTCTGTATCTCTATTATGTTGGTGCGGCTTCGGAACTTTTAAATATCTTGATATATCTCGAGAACTACGCATCTGATCAAAAAATATCAGAGAACATAGATTGTAGGAAACATAATTCTCTACAAAAAAGGTCTCTTAACATTTTGCCATAGCTCGCTTCGTTTCCGAGATATTTGCAGATTTATCTCAAGGGAAGGGGCCTGACGGACATATTTCGAGATATTTCTTCTTCTTGTTGTTCTTCTTCTGCACAGCTAAGCTGGAAGTGGCATTTGCAGCTCGCAATAGTGCAGAGTTATCTCAAAGAAAGGGGCCACGGTGTTTCTGTATCTCTATTATGTTGGTGCGGCTTCGGAACTTTTAAATATCTTGATATATCTCGAGAACTACGCATCTGATCAAAAAATATCATAGAAGATAAAAAGTAGGAAACTTAATTCTCTACAAAAAAGGTCTCTTAACATTTTGCCATAGCTCGCTTCGTTTCCGAGATATTTGCAGATTTATCTCAAGGGAAGGGGCCTGACGGACATATTTCGAGATATTTCTTCTTCTTGTTGTTCTTCCTCTGCACAGCGAAACTGGAAGTGGCATTTCCAGCTCGCAATAGTGCAGAGTTATCTCAAAGAAAGGGGCCACGGTGTTTCTGTATCTCTATTATGTTGGTGCGGCTTCGGAACTTTTAAATATCTTGATATATCTCGAGAACTACGCATCTGATCAAAAAATATCATAGAAGATAAAAAGTAGGAAACTTAATTCTCTACAAAAAAGGTCTCTTAACATTTTGCCATAGCTCGCTTCGTTTCCGAGATATTTGCAGATATATCTCAAGGGAAGGGTCCTGACGGACATATTTCGAGATATTTCTTCTTCTTGTTGTTCTTCTTCTGCACAGCTAAGCTGGAAGTGGCATTTGCGGCTCGCACTAGTGCAGAGTTATCTCAAAGAAAGGGGCCACGGTGTTTCTGTATCTCTATTATGTTGGTGCGGCTTCGGAACTTTTAAATATCTCGATATATCTCGGAAACTACGCTTCTGATCAAAAAATATCATAGAACATAAATTGTAGGAAACATAATTCTCTACAAAAAACGTCGCCTAACATTTTGCCATAGCTCGCTTCGTTTCCGAGATATTTGCAGATTCAGCTCAAAGGAACTGGCCTGACGGACATATTTCGAGATATTTCTTCTTCCTGTTGTTCTTCCTCTGCACAGCTAAGCTGGAAGTGGCATTTGCAGCTCGCAATAGTGCAGAGTTATCTCAAAGAAAGGGGCCACGGTGTTTCTGTATCTCTATTATGTTGGTGCGGCTTCGGAACTTTTAAATATCTTGATATATCTCGAGAACTACGCATCTGATCAAAAAATATCAGAGAACATAGATTGTAGGAAACATAATTCTCTACAAAAAAGGTCTCTTAACATTTTGCCATAGCTCGCTTCGTTTCCGAGATATTTGCAGATTTATCTCAAGGGAAGGGGCCTGACGGACATATTTCGAGATATTTCTTCTTCTTGTTGTTCTTCTTCTGCACAGCTAAGCTGGAAGTGGCATTTGCAGCTCGCAATAGTGCAGAGTTATCTCAAAGAAAGGGGCCACGGTGTTTCTGTATCTCTATTATGTTGGTGCGGCTTCGGAACTTTTAAATATCTTGATATATCTCGAGAACTACGCATCTGATCAAAAAATATCATAGAAGATAAAAAGTAGGAAACTTAATTCTCTACAAAAAAGGTCTCTTAACATTTTGCCATAGCTCGCTTCGTTTCCGAGATATTTGCAGATTTATCTCAAGGGAAGGGGCCTGACGGACATATTTCGAGATATTTCTTCTTCTTGTTGTTCTTCCTCTGCACAGCGAAACTGGAAGTGGCATTTCCAGCTCGCAATAGTGCAGAGTTATCTCAAAGAAAGGGGCCACGGTGTTTCTGTATCTCTATTATGTTGGTGCGGCTTCGGAACTTTTAAATATCTTGATATATCTCGAGAACTACGCATCTGATCAAAAAATATCATAGAAGATAAAAAGTAGGAAACTTAATTCTCTACAAAAAAGGTCTCTTAACATTTTGCCATAGCTCGCTTCGTTTCCGAGATATTTGCAGATTTATCTCAAGGGAAGGGTCCTGACGGACATATTTCGAGATATTTCTTCTTCTTGTTGTTCTTCTTCTGCACAGCTAAGCTGGAAGTGGCATGTGCAGCTCGCAATAGTGCAGAGTTATCTCAAAGAAAGGGGCCACGGTGTTTCTGTATCTCTATTATGTTGGTGCGGCTTCGGAACTTTTAAATATCTTGATATATCTCGAGAACTACGCATCTGATCAAAAAATATCATAGAACATAAATTGTAGGAAACATAATTCTCTACAAAAAACGTCGCCTAACATTTTGCCATAGCTCGCTTCGTTTCCGAGATATTTGCAGATTCAGCTCAAAGGAACTGGCCTGACGGACATATTTCGAGATATTTCTTCTTCCTGTTGTTCTTCCTCTGCACAGCTAAGCTGGAAGTGGCATTTGCAGCTCGCAATAGTGCAGAGTAATCTCAAAGAAAGGGGCCACGGTGTTTCTGTATCTCTATTATGTTGGTGCGGCTTCGGAACTTTTAAATATCTTGATATATCTCGAGAACTACGCATCTGATCAAAAAATATCAGAGAACATAAATTGTAGGAAACATAATTCTCTACAAAAAAGGTCTCTTAACATTTTGCCATAGCTCGCTTCGTTTCCGAGATATTTGCAGATTTATCTCAAGGGAAGGGGCCTGACGGACATATTTCGAGATATTTCTTCTTCTTGTTGTTCTTCTTCTGCACAGCTAAGCTGGAAGTGGCATTTGCAGCTCGCAATAGTGCAGAGTTATCTCAAAGAAAGGGGCCACGGTGTTTCTGTATCTCTATTATGTTGGTGCGGCTTCGGAACTTTTAAATATCTTGATATATCTCGAGAACTACGCAACTGATCAAAAAATATCATAAAAGATAAAAAGTAGGAAACTTAATTCTCTACAAAAAAGGTCTCTTAACATTTTGCCATAGCTCGCTTCGTTTCCGAGATATTTGCAGATTTATCTCAAGGGAAGGGGCCTGACGGACATATTTCGAGATATTTCTTCTTCTTGTTGTTCTTCTTCTGCACAGCGAAACTGGAAGTGGCATTTCCAGCTCGCAATAGTGCAGAGTTATCTCAAAGAAAGGGGCCACGGTGTTTCTGTATCTCTATTATGTTGGTGCGGCTTCGGAACTTTTAAATATCTTGATATATCTCGAGAACTACGCATCTGATCAAAAAATATCATAGAAGATAAAAAGTAGGAAACTTAATTCTCTACAAAAAAGGTCTCTTAACATTTTGCCATAGCTCGCTTCGTTTCCGAGATATTTGCAGATTTATCTCAAGGGAAGGGTCCTGACGGACATATTTCGAGATATTTCTTCTTCTTGTTGTTCTTCTTCTGCACAGCTAAGCTGGAAGTGGCATTTGCAGCTCGCAATAGTGCAGAGTTATCTCAAAGAAAGGGGCCACGGTGTTTCTGTATCTCTATTATGTTGGTGCGGCTTCGGAACTTTTAAATATCTTGATATATCTCGAGAACTACGCATCTGATCAAAAAATATCATAGAACATAAATTGTAGGAAACATAATTCTCTACAAAAAACGTCGCCTAACATTTTGCCATAGCTCGCTTCGTTTCCGAGATATTTGCAGATTCATCTCAAAGGAACTGGCCTGACGGACATATTTCGAGATATTTCTTCTTCCTGTTGTTCTTCCTCTGCACAGCTAAGCTGGAAGTGGCATTTGCAGCTCGCAATAGTGCAGAGTTATCTCAAAGAAAGGGGCCACGGTGTTTCTGTATCTCTATTATGTTGGTGCGGCTTCGGAACTTTTAAATATCTTGATATATCTCGAGAACTACGCATCTGATCAAAAAATATCAGAGAACATAAATTGTAGGAAACATAATTCTCTACAAAAAAGGTCTCTTAACATTTTGCCATAGCTCGCTTCGTTTCCGAGATATTTGCAGATTTATCTCAAGGGAAGGGGCCTGACGGACATATTTCGAGATATTTCTTCTTCTTGTTGTTCTTCTTCTGCACCGCTAAGCTGGAAGTGGCATTTGCAGCTCGCAATAGTGCAGAGTTATCTCAAAGAAAGAGGCCACGGTGTTTCTGTACCTCTATTATGTTGGTGCAGCTTCGGAACTTTTAAATATCTTGATATATCTCGAGAACTACGCATCTGATCAAAAAAAATCATAGAAGATAAAAAGTAGGAAACTTAATTCTCTACAAAAAAGGTCTCTTAACATTTTGCCATAGCTCGCTTCGTTTCCGAGATATTTGCAGATTTATCTCAAGGGAAGAGGCCTGACGGACATATTTCGAGATATTTCTTCTTCTTGTTGTTCTTCTTCTGCACAGCTAAGCTGGAAGTGGCATTTGCAGCTCGCAATAGTGCAGAGTTATCTCAAAGAAAGGGGCCACGGTGTTTCTGTATCTCTATTATGTTGGTGCGGCTTCGGAACTTTTAAATATCTTGATATATCCCTAGAACTACGCATCTGATCAAAAAATATCATAGAAGATAAAAAGTAGGAAACTTAATTCTCTACAAAAAAGGTCTCTGAACATTTTGCCATAGCTCGCTTCGTTTCCGAGATATTTGCAGATTTATCTCAAGGGAAGGGGCCTGACGGACATATTTCGAGATATTTCTTCTTCTTGTTGTTCTTCTTCTGCACAGATAAACTGGAAGTGGCATTTCCAGCTCGCAATAGTGCAGAGTTATCTCAAAGAAAGGGGCCACGGTGTTTCTGTATCTCTATTATGTTGGTGCGGCTTCGGAACTTTTAAATATCTTGATATATCTCGAGAACTACGCATCTGATCAAAAAATATCATAGAAGATAAAAAGTAGGAAACTTAATTCTCTACAAAAAAGGTCTCTTAACATTTTGCCATAGCTCGCTTCGTTTCCGAGATATTTGCAGATTTATCTCAAGGGAAGGGGCCTGACGGACATATTTCGAGATATTTCTTCTTCTTGTTGTTCTTCTTCTGCACCGCTAAGCTGGAAGTGGCATTTGCAGCTCGCAATAGTGCAGAGTTATCTCAAAGAAAGAGGCCACGGTGTTTCTGTACCTCTATTATGTTGGTGCAGCTTCGGAACTTTTAAATATCTTGATATATCTCGAGAACTACGCATCTGATCAAAAAATATCATAGAAGATAAAAAGTAGGAAACTTAATTCTCTACAAAAAAGGTCTCTTAACATTTTGCCATAGTTCGCTTCGTTTCCGAGATATTTGCAGATTTATCTCAAGGGAAGAGGCCTGACGGACATATTTCGAGATATTTCTTCTTCTTGTTGTTCTTCTTCTGCACAGCTAAGCTGGAAGTGGCATTTGCAGTTCGCAATAGTGCAGAGTTATCTCAAAGAAAGGGGCCACGGTATTTCTGTATCTCTATTATGTTGGTGCGGCTTCGGAACTTTTAAATATCTTGATATATCTCGAGAACTACGCATCTGATCAAAAAATATCATAGAACATAAGAAGTAGGAAACTTAAATCTCTACAAAAAAGGTCTCTTAACATTTTGCCATAGCTCTCTTCGTTTCCGAGATATTTGCAGATTTATCTCAAGGGAAGGGGCCTGACGGACATATTTCGAGATATTTCTTCTTCTTGTTGTTCTTCTTCTGCACAGCTAAGCTGGAAGTGGCATTTGCAGCTCGCAATAGTGCAGAATTATCTCAAAGAAAGGGGCCACGGTGTTTCTGTATCTCTATTATGTTGGTGCGGCTTCGGAACTTTTAAATATCTTGATATATCTCGAGAACTACGCATCTGATCAAAAAATATCAGAGAACATAAATTGTAGGAAACATAATTCTCTACAAAAAAGGTCTCTTAACATTTTGCCATAGCTCGCTTCGTTTCCGAGATATTTGCAGATTTATCTCAAGGGAAGGGGCCTGACGGACATATTTCGAGATATTTCTTCTTCTTGTTGTTCTTCTTCTGCACAGCTAAGCTGGAAGTGGCATTTGCAGCTCGCAATAGTGCAGAGTTATCTCAAAGAAAGAGGCCACGGTGTTTCTGTACCTCTATTATGTTGGTGCAGCTTCGGAACTTTTAAATATCTTGATATATCTCGAGAACTACGCATCTGATCGAAAAATATCATAGAAGATAAAAAGTAGGAAACTTAAGTCTCTACAAAAAAGGTCTCTTAACATTTTGCCATAGCTCGCTTCGTTTCCGAGATATTTGCAGATTTATCTCAAGGGAAGGGGCCTGACGGACATATTTCGAGATATTTCTTCTTCTTGTTGTTCTTCTTCTGCACAGCTAAGCTGGAAGTGGCATTTGCAGCTCGCAATAGTGCAGAGTTATCTCAAAGAAAGGGGCCACGGTGTTTCTGTATCTCTATTATGTTGGTGCGGCTTCGGAACTTTTAAATATCTTGATATATCTCGAGAACTACGCATCTGATCAAAAAATATCATAGAAGGTAAAAAGTAGGAAACTTAATTCTCTACAAAAAAGGTCTCTTAACATTTTGCCATAGCTCGCTTCGTTTCCGAGATATTTGCAGATTTATCTCAAGGGAAGGGTCCTGACGGACATATTTCGAGATATTTCTTCTTCTTGTTGTTCTTCTTCTGCACAGCTAAGCTGGAAGTGGCATGTGCAGCTCGCAATAGTGCAGAGTTATCTCAAAGAAAGGGGCCACGGTGTTTCTGTATCTCTATTATGTTGGTGCGGCTTCGGAACTTTTAAATATCTTGATATATCTCGAGAACTACGCATCTGATCAAAAAATATCATAGAACATAAATTGTAGGAAACATAATTCTCTACAAAAAACGTCGCCTAACATTTTGCCATAGCTCGCTTCGTTTCCGAGATATTTGCAGATTCAGCTCAAAGGAACTGGCCTGACGGACATATTTCGAGATATTTCTTCTTCCTGTTGTTCTTCCTCTGCACAGCTAAGCTGGAAGTGGCATTTGCAGCTCGCAATAGTGCAGAGTTATCTCAAAGAAAGGGGCCACGGTGTTTCTGTATCTCTATTATGTTGGTGCGGCTTCGGAACTTTTAAATATCTTGATATATCTCGAGAACTACGCATCTGATCAAAAAATATCAGAGAACACAAATTGTAGGAAACATAATTCTCTACAAAAAAGGTCTCTTAACATTTTGCCATAGCTCGCTTCGTTTCCGAGATATTTGCAGATTTATCTCAAGGGAAGGGGCCTGACGGACATATTTCGAGATATTTCTTCTTCTTGTTGTTCTTCTTCTGCACAGCTAAGCTGGAAGTGGCATTTGCAGCTCGCAATAGTGCAGAGTTATCTCAAAGAAAGGGGCCACGGTGTTTCTGTATCTCTATTATGTTGGTGCGGTTTCGGAACTTTTAAATATCTTGATATATCTCGAGAACTACGCATCTGATCAAAAAATATCATAGAAGATAAAAAGTAGGAAACTTAATTCTCTACAAAAAAGGTCTCCTAACCTTTTGCCATAGCTCGCTTCGTTTCCGAGATATTTGCAGATTTATCTCAAGGGAAGGGGCCTGACGGACATATTTCGAGATATTTCTTCTTCTTGTTGTTCTTCTTCTGCACAGCTAAGCTGGAAGTGGCATGTGCAGCTCGCAATAGTGCCGAGTTATCTCAAAGAAAGGGGCCACGGTGTTTCTGTATCTCTATTATGTTGGTGCGGCTTCGGAACTTTTAAATATCTTGATATATCTCGAGAACTACGCATCTGATCAAAAAATATCATAGAACATAAATTGTAGGAAACATAATTCTCTACAAAAAAGGTCGCCTAACATTTTGCCATAGCTCGCTTCGTTTCCGAGATATTTGCAGATTCAGCTCAAAGGAACTGGCCTGACGGACATATTTCGAGATATTTCTTCTTCCTGTTGTTCTTCCTCTGCACAGCTAAGCTGGAAGTGGCATTTGCAGCTCGCAATAGTGCAGAGTTATCTCAAAGAAAGGGGCCACGGTGTATCTGTATCTCTATTATGTTGGTGCGGCTTCGGAACTTTTAAATATCTTGATATATCCCTAGAACTACGCATCTGATCAAAAAATATCATAGAAGATAAAAAGTAGGAAACTTAATTCTCTACAAAAAAGGTCTCTTAACATTTTGCCATAGCTCGCTTCGTTTCCGAGATATTTGCAGATTTATCTCAAGGGAAGGGGCCTGACGGACATATTTCGAGATATTTCTTCTTCTTGTTGTTCTTCTTCTGCACAGCTAAACTGGAAGTGGCATTTCCAGCTCGCAATAGTGCAGAGTTATCTCAAAGAAAGGGGCCACGGTGTTTCTGTATCTCTATTATGTTGGTGCGGCTTCGGAACTTTTAAATATCTTGATATATCTCGAGAACTACGCATCTGATCCAAAAATATCATAGAACATAAAAAGTAGGAAACTTAAATCTCTACAAAAAAGGTCTCTTAACATTTTGCCATAGCTCTCTTCGTTTCCGAGATATTTGCAGATTTATCTCAAGGGAAGGGGCCTGACGGACATATTTCGAGATATTTCTTCTTCTTGTTGTTCTTCTTCGGCACAGCTAAGCTGGAAGTGGCATTTGCAGCTCGCAATAGTGCAGAGTTATCTCAAAGAAAGGGGCCACGGTATTTCTGTATCTCTATTATGTTGGTGCGGCTTCGGAACTTTTAAATATCTTGATATATCTCGAGAACTACGCATCTGATCAAAAAATATCATAGAACATAAAAAGTAGGAAACTTAAATCTCTACAAAAAAGGTCTCTTAACATTTTGCCATAGCTCTCTTCGTTTCCGAGATATTTGCAGATTTATCTCAAGGGAAGGGGCCTGACGGACATATTTCGAGATATTTCTTCTTCTTGTTGTTCTTCTTCTGCACAGCTAAGCTGGAAGTGGCATTTGCAGCTCGCAATAGTGCAGAGTTATCTCAAAGAAAGGGGCCACGGTGTTTCTGTATCTCTATTATGTTGGTGCGGCTTCGGAACTTTTAAATATCTTGATATATCTCGAGAACTACGCATCTGATCAAAAAATATCATAGAACATAAAAAGTAGGAAACTTAATTCTCTACAAAAAAGGTCTCTTAACATTTTGCCATAGCTCGCTTCGTCTCCGAGATATTTGCAGATTTATCTCAAGGGAAGGGGCCTGACGGACATATTTCGAGATATTTCTTCTTCTTGTTCTTCTTCTTCTGCACAGCTAAACTGGAAGTGGCATTTCCAGCTCGCAATAGTGCAGAGTTATCTCAAAGAAAGGGGCCACGGTATTTCTGTATCTCTATTATGTTGGTGCGGCTTCGGAACTTTTAAATATCTTGATATATCTCGAGAACTACGCATCTGATCAAAAAATATCATAGAACATAAAAAGTAGGAAACTTAAATCTCTACAAAAAAGGTCTCTTAACATTTTGCCATAGCTCGCTTCGTTTCCGAGATATTTGCAGATTTATCTCAAGGGAAGGGGCCAGACGGACATATTTCGAGATATTTCTTCTTCTTGTTCTTCTTCTTCTGCACAGCTAAACTGGAAGTGGCATTTGCAGCTCGCAATAGTGCAGAGTTATCTCAAAGAAAGGGGCCACGGTGTTTCTGTATCTCTATTATGTTGGTGCGGCTTCGGAACTTTTAAATATCTTGATATATCTCGAGAACTACGCATCTGATCAAAAAATATCATAGAACATAAAAAGTAGGAAACTTAATTCTCTACAAAAAAGGTCTCTTAACATTTTGCCATAGCTCGCTTCGTTTCCGAGATATTTGCAGATTTATCTCAAGGGAAGGGGCCTGACGGACATATTTCGAGATATTTCTTCTTCTTGTTCTTCTTCTTCTGCACAGCTAAACTGGAAGTGGCATTTCCAGCTCGCAATAGTGCAGAGTTATCTCAAAGAAAGGGGCCACGGTGTTTCTGTATCTCTATTATGTTGGTGCGGCTTCGGAACTTTTAAATATCTTGATATATCTCGAGAACTACGCATCTGATCAAAAAATATCATAGAACATAAAAAGTAGGAAACTTAAATCTCTACAAAAAAGGTCTCTTAACATTTTGCCATAGCTCTCTTCGTTTCCGAGATATTTGCAGATTTATCTCAAGGGAAGGGGCCTGACGGACATATTTCGAGATATTTCTTCTTCTTGTCGTTCTTCTTCTGCACAGCTAAGCTGGAAGTGGCATTTGCAGCTCGCAATAGTGCAGAGTTATCTCAAAGAAAGGGGCCACGGTGTTTCTGTATCTCTATTATGTTGGTGAGGCTTCGGAGCTTTTAAATATCTTGATATATCTCGAGAACTACGCATCTGATCAAAAAATATCATAGAACATAAAAAGTAGGAAACTTAATTCTCTACAATAAAGGTCTCTTAACATTTTGCCATAGCTCGCTTCGTTTCCGAGATATTTGCAGATTTATCTCAAGGGAAGGGGCCTGGCGGACATATTTCGAGATATTTCTTCTTCTTGTCGTTCTTCTTCTGCACAGCTAAACTGGAAGTGGCATTTCCAGCTCGCAATAGTGCAGAGTTATCTCAAAAAAAGGGGCCACGGTGTTTCTGTATCTCTATTATGTTGGTGCGGCTTCGGAACTTTTAAATATCTTGATATATCCCGAGAACTACGCATCTGATCAAAAAATATCATAGAACATAAGAAGTAGGAAACTTAATTCTCTACAAAAAAGGTCTCTTAACATTTTGCCATACTTCGCTTCGTTTCCGAGATATTTGCAGATTTATCTCAAGGGAAGGGGCCTAACGGACATATTTCGAGATATTTCTTCTTCTTGTTGTTCTTCTTCTGCACAGCTAAGCTGGAAGTGGCATTTGCAGCTCGCAATAGTGCAGAGTTATCTCAAAGAAAGGGGCCACGGTATTTCTGTATCTCTATTATGTTGGTGCGGCTTCGGAACTTTTAAATATCTTGATATATCTCGAGAACTACGCATCTGATCAAAAAATATCAGAGAACATAAATTGTAGGAAACATAATTCTCTACAAAAAAGGTCTCTTAGCATTTTGCCATAGCTCGCTTCGTTTCCGAGATATTTGCAGATTTATCTCAAGGGAAGGGGCCTGACGGACATATTTCGAGATATTTCTTCTTCTTGTTGTTCTTCTTCTGCACAGCTAAGCTGGAAGTGGCATTTGCAGCGCGCAATAGTGCAGAGTTATCTCAAAGAAAGGGGCCACGGTGTTTCTGTATCTCTATTATGTTGGTGCGGCTTCGGAACTTTTAAATATCTTGATATATCTCGAGAACTACGCATCTGATCAAAAAATATCATAGAACATAAAAAGTAGGAAACTTAATTCTCTACAAAAAAGGTCTCTTAACATTTTGCCGTAGCTCTCTTCGTTTCCGAGATATTTGCAGATTTATCTCAAGGGAAGGGGCCTGACGGACATATTTCGAGATATTTCTTCTTCTTGTTGTTCTTCTTCTGCACAGCTAAGCTGGAAGTGGCATTTGCAGCTCGCAATAGTGCAGAGTTATCTCAAAGAAAGGGGCCACGGTGTTTCTGTATCTCTATTATGTTGGTGCGGCTTCGGAACTTTTAAATATCTTGATATATCTCGAGAACTACGCATCTGATCAAAAAATATCATAGAACATAAAAAGTAGGAAACTTAATTCTCTACAAAAAAGGTCTCTTAACATTTTGCCATAGCTCGCTTCGTTTCCGAGATATTTGCAGATTTATCTCAAGGGAAGGGGCCTGACGGACATATTTCGAGATATTTCTTCTTCTTGTTCTTCTTCTTCTGCACAGCTAAACTGGAAGTGGCATTTGCAGCTCGCAATAGTGCAGAGTTATCTCAAAGAAAGGGGCCACGGTGTTTCTGTATCTCTATTATGTTGGTGCGGCTTCGGAACTTTTAAATATCTTGATATATCTCGAGAACTACGCATCTGATCAAAAAATATCATAGAACATAAAAAGTAGGAAACTTAATTCTCTACAAAAAAGGTCTCTTAACATTTTGCCATAGCTCGCTTCGTTTCCGAGATATTTGCAGATTTATCTCAAGGGAAGGGGCCTGACGGACATATTTCGAGATATTTCTTCTTCTTGTTCTTCTTCTTCTGCACAGCTAAACTGGAAGTGGCATTTCCAGCTCGCAATAGTGCAGAGTTATCTCAAAGAAAGGGGCCACGGTGTTTCTGTATCTCTATTATGTTGGTGCGGCTTCGGAACTTTTAAATATCTTGATATATCTCGAGAACTACGCATCTGATCAAAAAATATCATAGAACAGAAAAAGTAGGAAACTTAATTCTCTACAAAAAAGGTCTCTTAACATTTTGCCATAGCTCGCTTCGTCTCCGAGATATTTGCAGATTTATCTCAAGGGAAGGGGCCTGACGGACATATTTCGAGATATTTCTTCTTCTTGTTCTTCTTCTTCTGCACAGCTAAACTGGAAGTGGCATTTCCAGCTCGCAATAGTGCAGAGTTATCTCAAAGAAAGGGGCCACGGTATTTCTGTATCTCTATTATGTTGGTGCGGCTTCGGAACTTTTAAATATCTTGATATATCTCGAGAACTACGCATCTGATCAAAGAATATCATAGAACATAAAAAGTAGGAAACTTAAATCTCTACAAAAAAGGTCTCTTAACATTTTGCCATAGCTCTCTTCGTTTCCGAGATATTTGCAGATTTATCTCAAGGGAAGGGGCCTGACGGACATATTTCGAGATATTTCTTCTTCTTGTTGTTCTTCTTCTGCACAGCTAAGCTGGAAGTGGCATTTGCAGCTCGCAATAGTGCAGAGTTATCTCAAAGAAAGGGGCCACGGTGTTTCTGTATCTCTATTATGTTGGTGCGGCTTCGGAACTTTTAAATATCTTGATATATCTCGAGAACTACGCATCTGATCAAAAAATATCATAGAACATAAAAAGTAGGAAACTTAATTCTCTACAAAAAAGGTCTCTTAACATTTTGCCATAGCTCGCTTCGTTTCCGAGATATTTGCAGATTTATCTCAAGGGAAGGGGCCTGACGGACATATTTCGAGATATTTCTTCTTCTTGTTCTTCTTCTTCTGCACAGCTAAACTGGAAGTGGCATTTGCAGCTCGCAATAGTGCAGAGTTATCTCAAAGAAAGGGGCCACGGTGTTTCTGTATCTCTATTATGTTGGTGCGGCTTCGGAACTTTTAAATATCTTGATATATCTCGAGAACTACGCATCTGATCAAAAAATATCATAGAACATAAAAAGTAGGAAACTTAATTCTCTACAAAAAAGGTCTCTTAACATTTTGCCATAGCTCGCTTCGTTTCCGAGATATTTGCAGATTTATCTCAAGGGAAGGGGCCTGACGGACATATTTCGAGATATTTCTTCTTCTTGTTCTTCTTCTTCTGCACAGCTAAACTGGAAGTGGCATTTCCAGCTCGCAATAGTGCAGAGTTATCTCAAAGAAAGGGGCCACGGTGTTTCTGTATCTCTATTATGTTGGTGCGGCTTCGGAACTTTTAAATATCTTGATATATCTCGAGAACTACGCATCTGATCAAAAAATATCATAGAACAGAAAAAGTAGGAAACTTAATTCTCTACAAAAAAGGTCTCTTAACATTTTGCCATAGCTCGCTTCGTCTCCGAGATATTTGCAGATTTATCTCAAGGGAAGGGGCCTGACGGACATATTTCGAGATATTTCTTCTTCTTGTTCTTCTTCTTCTGCACAGCTAAACTGGAAGTGGCATTTCCAGCTCGCAATAGTGCAGAGTTATCTCAAAGAAAGGGGCCACGGTATTTCTGTATCTCTATTATGTTGGTGCGGCTTCGGAACTTTTAAATATCTTGATATATCTCGAGAACTACGCATCTGATCAAAGAATATCATAGAACATAAAAAGTAGGAAACTTAAATCTCTACAAAAAAGGTCTCTTAACATTTTGCCATAGCTCTCTTCGTTTCCGAGATATTTGCAGATTTATCTCAAGGGAAGGGGCCTGACGGACATATTTCGAGATATTTCTTCTTCTTGTTGTTCTTCTTCTGCACAGCTAAGCTGGAAGTGGCATTTGCAGCTCGCAATAGTGCAGAGTTATCTCAAAGAAAGGGGCCACGGTGTTTCTGTATCTCTATTATGTTGGTGCGGCTTCGGAACTTTTAAATATCTTGATATATCTCGAGAACTACGCATCTGATCAAAAAATATCATAGAACATAAAAAGTAGGAAACTTAATTCTCTACAAAAAAGGTCTCTTAACATTTTGCCATAGCTCGCTTCGTTTCCGAGATATTTGCAGATTTATCTCAAGGGAAGGGGCCTGACGGACATATTTCAAGATATTTCTTCTTCTTGTTCTTCTTCTTCTGCACAGCTAAACTGGAAGTGGCATTTGCAGCTCGCAATAGTGCAGAGTTATCTCAAGGAAAGGGGCCACGGTGTTTCTGTATCTCTATTATGTTGGTGCGGCTTCGGAACTTTTAAATATCTTGATATATCTCGAGAACTACGCATCTGATCAAAAAATATCATAGAACATAAAAAGTAGGAAACTTAATTCTCTACAAAAAAGGTCTCTTAACATTTTGCCATAGCTCGCTTCGTTTCCGAGATATTTGCAGATTTATCTCAAGGGAAGGGGCCTGACGGACATATTTCGAGATATTTCTTCTTCTTGTTCTTCTTCTTCTGCACAGCTAAACTGGAAGTGGCATTTCCAGCTCGCAATAGTGCAGAGTTATCTCAAAGAAAGGGGCCACGGTGTTTCTGTATCTCTATTATGTTGGTGCGGCTTCGGAACTTTTAAATATCTTGATATATCTCGAGAACTACGCATCTGATCAAAAAATATCATAGAACATAAAAAGTAGGAAACTTAATTCTCTACAAAAAAGGTCTCTTAACATTTTGCCATAGCTCTCTTCGTTTCCGAGATATTTGCAGATTTATCTCAAGGGATTGGGCCTGACGGACATATTTCGAGATATTTCTTCTTCTTGTTGTTCTTCTTCTGCACAGCTAAGCTGGAAGTGGCATTTGCAGCTCGCAATAGTGCAGAGTTATCTCAAAGAAAGGGGCCACGGGGTTTCTGTATCTCTATTATGTTGGTGCGGCTTCTTAACTTTTAAATATCTTGATATATCTCGAGAACTACGCATCTGATCAAAAAATATCATAGAACATAAAAAGTAGGAAACTTAATTCTCTACAAAAAAGGTCTCTTAACATTTTGCCATAGCTCGCTTCGTTTCCGAGATATTTGCAGATTTATCTCAAGGGAAGGGGCCTGACGGACATATTTCGAGATATTTCTTCTTCTTGTTGTTCTTCTTCTGCACAGCTACGCTGGAAGTGGCATTTGCAGCTCGCAATAGTGCAGAGTTATCTCAAAGAAAGGGGCCACGGTGTTTCTGTATCTCTATTATGTTGGTGCGGCTTCGGAACTTTTAAATATCTTGATATATCTCGACAATTACGCATCTGATCAAAAAATATCATACAACATAAAAAGTAGGAAACTTAATTCTCTACAAAAAAGGTCTCTTAACATTTTCCCATAGCTGGCATCGTTTCCGAGATATTTGCAGATTTATCTCAAGGGAAGGGGCCTGACGGACATATTCCGAGATATTTCTTCTTCTTGTTGTTCCTCTTCTGCACAGCTAAGCTGGAAGTGGCATTTGCAGCTCGCAATAGTGCAGAGTTATCTCAAAGAAAGGGGCCACGGTGTTTCTGTATCTCTATTATGTTGGTGCGGCTTCGGAACTTTTAAATATCTCGATATATCTCGAAAACTACGCTTCTGATCAAAAAATATCATAGAACATAAATTGTAGGAAACATAATTCTCTACAAAAAAGGTCTCTTAACGTTTTGCCATAGCTCGCTTCGTTTCCGAGATATTTGCAGATTTATCTCAAGGGAAGGGTCCTGACGGACATATTTCGAGATATTTCTTCTTCTTGTTGTTCTTCTTCTGCACAGCTAAGCTGGAAGTGGCATTTGCGGCTCGCACTAGTGCAGAGTTATCTCAAAGAAAGGGGCCACGGTGTTTCTGTATCTCTATTATGTTGGTGCGGCTTCGGAACTTTTAAATATCTCGATATATCTCGAAAACTACGCTTCTGATCAAAAAATATCATAGAACATAAATTGTAGGAAACATAATTCTCTACAAAAAACGTCTCCTAACATTTTGCCATAGCTCGCTTCGTTTCCGAGATATTTGCAGATTCAGCTCAAAGGAACTGGCCTGACGGACATATTTCGAGATATTTCTTCTTCCTGTTGTTCTTCCTCTGCACAGCTAAGCTGGAAGTGGCATTTGCAGCTCGCAATAGTGCAGAGTTATCTCAAAGAAAGAGGCCACGGTGTTTCTGTACCTCTATTATGTTGGTGCAGCTTCGGAACTTTTAAATATCTTGATATATCTCGAGAACTACGCATTTGATCAAAAAATATCATACAAGATAAAAAGTAGGAAACTTAATTCTCTACAAAAAAGGTCTCTTGACATTTTGCCATAGCTCGCTTCGTTTCCGAGATATTTGCAGATTTATCTCAAGGGAAGGGGCCTGACGGACATATTTCGAGATATTTCTTCTTCTTGTTGTTCTTCTTCTGCACAGCTAAGCTGGAAGTGGCATTTGCAGCTCGCAATAGTGCAGAGTTATCTCAAAGAAAGGGGCCACGGTGTTTCTGTATCTCTATTATGTTGGTGCGGCTTCGGAACTTTTAAATATCTTGATATATCTCGAGAACTACGCATCTGATCAAAAAATATCATAGAAGATAAAAAGTAGGAAACTTAATTCTCTACAAAAAAGGTCTCTTAACATTTTGCCATAGCTCGCTTCGTTTCCGAGATATTTGCAGATTTATCTCAAGGGAAGGGGCCTGACGGACATATTTCGAGATATTTCTTCTTCTTGTTGTTCTTCTTCTGCACAGCTAAGCTGGAAGTGGCATGTGCAGCTCGCAATAGTGCAGAGTTATCTCAAAGAAAGGGGCCACGGTGTTTCGGTATCTCTATTATGTTGGTGCGGCTTCGGAACTTTTAAATATCTTGATGTATCTCGAGAACTACGCATCTGATCAAAAAATATCATAGAACATAAAAAGTAGGAAACTTAATTCTCTACAAAAAAGGTCTCTTAACATTTTGCCATAGCTCGCTTCGTTTCCGAGATATTTGCAGATTTATCTCAAGGGAAGGGTCCTGACGGACATATTTCGAGATATTTCTTCTTCTTGTTGTTCTTCTTCTGCACAGCTAAGCTGGAAGTGGCATTTGCGGCTCGCACTAGTGCAGAGTTATCTCAAAGAATGGGGCCACGGTGTTTCTGTATCTCTATTATGTTGGTGCGGCTTCGGAACTTTTAAATATCTCGATATATCTCGGAAACTACGATTCTGATCAAAAAATATCATAGAACATAAATTGTAGGAAACATAATTCTCTACAAAAAACGTCGCCTAACATTTTGCCATAGCTCGCTTCGTTTCCGAGATATTTGCAGATTCAGCTCAAAGGAACTGGCCTGACGGACATATTTCGAGATATTTCTTCTTCCTGTTGTTCTTCCTCTGCACAGCTAAGCTGGAAGTGGCATTTGCAGCTCGCAATAGTGCAGAGTTATCTCAAAGAAAGAGGCCACGGTGTTTCTGTACCTCTATTATGTTGGTGCAGCTTCGGAACTTTTAAATATCTTGATATATCTCGAGAACTACGCATCTGATCAAAAAATATCATAGAAGATAAAAAGTAGGAAACTTAATTCTCTACAAAAAAGGTCTCTTAACATTTTGCCATAGCTCGCTTCGTTTCCGAGATATTTGCAGATTTATCTCAAGGGAAGAGGCCTGACGGACATATTTCGAGATATTTCTTCTTCTTGTTGTTCTTCTTCTGCACAGCTAAGCTGGAAGTGGCATTTGCAGCTCGCAATAGTGCAGAGTTATCTCAAAGAAAGGGGCCACGGTGTTTCTGTATCTCTATTATGTTGGTGCGGCTTCGGAACTTTTAAATATCTTGATATATCTCGAGAACTACGCATCTGATCAAAAAATATCATAGAAGATAAAAAGTAGGAAACTTAATTCTCTACAAAAAAGGCCTCTTAACATTTTGCCATAGCTCGCTTCGTTTCCGAGATATTTGCAGATTTATCTCAAGGGAAGGGGCCTGACGGACATATTTCGAGATATTTCTTCTTCTTGTTGTTCTTCTTCTGCACAGCTAAACTGGAAGTGGCATTTCCAGCTCGCAATAGTGCAGAGTTATCTCAAAGAAAGGGGCCACGGTGTTTCTGTATCTCTATTATGTTGGTGCGGCTTCGGAACTTTTAAATATCTTGATATATCTCGAGAACTACGCATCTGATCAAAAAATATCATGGAAGATAAAAAGTAGGAAACTTAATTCTCTACAAAAAAGGTCTCTGAACATTTTGCCATAGCTCGCTTCGTTTCCGAGATATTTGCAGATTTATCTCAAGGGAAGAGGCCTGACGGACATATTTCGAGATATTTCTTCTTCTTGTTGTTCTTCTCCTGCACAGCTAAGCTGGAAGTGGCATTTGCAGCTCGCAATAGTGCAGAGTTATCTCAAAGAAAGGGGCCACGGTGTTTCTGTATCTCTATTATGTTGGTGCGGCTTCGGAACTTTTAAATATCTTGATATATCTCGAGAACTACGCATCTGATCAAAAAATATCAGAGAACATGAATTGTAGGAAACATAATTCTCTACAAAAAAGGTCTCTTAACATTTTGCCATAGCTCGCTTCGTTTCCGAGATATTTGCAGATTTATCTCAAGGGAAGGGGCCTGACGGACATATTTCGAGATATTTCTTCTTCTTGTTGTTCTTCTTCTGCACAGCTAAGCTGGAAGTGGCATTTGCAGCTCGCAATAGTGCAGAGTTATCTCAAAGAAAGGGGCCACGGTGTTTCTGTATCTCTATTATGTTGGTGCGGCTTCGGAACTTTTAAATATCTTGATATATCTCGAGAACTACGCATCTGATCAAAAAATATCATAGAACAGAAAAAGTAGGAAACTTAATTCTCTACAAAAAAGGTCTCTTAACATTTTGCCATAGCTCGCTTCGTTTCCGAGATATTTGCAGATTTATCTCAAGGGAAGAGGCCTGACGGACATATTTCGAGATATTTCTTCTTCTTGTTGTTCTTCTCCTGCACAGCTAAGCTGGAAGTGGCATTTGCAGCTCGCAATAGTGCAGAGTTATCTCAAAGAAAGGGGCCACGGTGTTTCTGTATCTCTATTATGTTGGTGCGGCTTCGGAACTTTTAAATATCTTGATATATCTCGAGAACTACGCATCTGATCAAAAAATATCAGAGAACATGAATTGTAGGAAACATAATTCTCTACAAAAAAGGTCTCTTAACATTTTGCCATAGCTCGCTTCGTTTCCGAGATATTTGCAGATTTATCTCAAGGGAAGGGGCCTGACGGACATATTTCGAGATATTTCTTCTTCTTGTTGTTCTTCTTCTGCACAGCTAAGCTGGAAGTGGCATTTGCAGCTCGCAATAGTGCAGAGTTATCTCAAAGAAAGGGGCCACGGTGTTTCTGTATCTCTATTATGTTGGTGCGGCTTCGGAACTTTTAAATATCTTGATATATCTCGAGAACTACGCATCTGATCAAAAAATATCATAGAACATAAAAAGTAGGAAACTTAAATCTCTACAAAAAAGGTCTCTTAACATTTTGCCATAGCTCTCTTCGTTTCCGAGATATTTGCAGATTTATCTCAAGGGAAGGGGCCTGACGGACATATTTCGAGATATTTCTTCTTCTTGTTGTTCTTCTTCTGCACAGCTAAGCTGGAAGTGGCATTTGCAGCTCGCAATAGTGCAGAGTTATCTCAAAGAAAGGGGCCACGGTGTTTCGGTATCTCTATTATGTTCGTGCGGCTTCGGAACTTTTAAATATCTTGATATATCTCGAGAACTACGCATCTGATCAAAAAATATCATAGAACATAAAAAGTAGGAAACTTAATTCTCTACAAAAAAGGTCTCTTAACATTTTGCCATAGCCCGCTTCGTTTCCGAGATATTTGCAGATTTATCTCAAGGGAAGGGTCCTGACGGACATATTTCGAGATATTTCTTCTTCTTGTTGTTCTTCTTCTGCACAGCTAAGCTGGAAGTGGCATTTGCGGCTCGCACTAGTGCAGAGTTATCTCAAAGAATGGGGCCACGGTGTTTCTGTATCTCTATTATGTTGGTGCGGCTTCGGAACTTTTAAATATCTCGATATATCTCGGAAACTACGCTTCTGATCAAAAAATATCATAGAACATAAATTGTAGGAAACATAATTCTCTACAAAAAACGTCGCCTAACATTTTGCCATAGCTCGCTTCGTTTCCGAGATATTTGCAGATTCAGCTCAAAGGAACTGGCCTGACGGACATATTTCGAGATATTTCTTCTTCCTGTTGTTCTTCCTCTGCACAGCTAAGCTGGAAGTGGCATTTGCAGCTCGCAATAGTGCAGAGTTATCTCAAAGAAAGAGGCCACGGTGTTTCTAACCTCTATTATGTTGGTGCAGCTTCGGAACTTTTAAATATCTTGATATATCTCGAGAACTACGCATCTGATCGAAAAATATCATAGAAGATAAAAAGTAGGAAACTTAATTCTCTACAAAAAAGGTCTCTTAACATTTTGCCATAGCTCGCTTCGTTTCCGAGATATTTGCAGATTTATCTCAAGGGAAGGGGCCTGACGGACATATTTCGTGATATTTCTTCTTCTTGTTGTTCTTCTTCTGCACAGCTAAGCTGGAAGTGGCATTTGCAGCTCGCAATAGTGCAGAGTTATCTCAAAGAAAGGGGCCACCGTGTTTCTGTATCTCTATTATGTTGGTGCGGCTTCGGAACTTTTAAATATCTTGATATATCTCGAGAACTACGCATCTGATCAAAAAATATCAGAGAACATAGATTGTAGGAAACATAATTCTCTACAAAAAAGGTCTCTTAACATTTTGCCATAGCTCGCTTCGTTTCCGAGATATTTGCAGATTTATCTCAAGGGAAGGGGCCTGACGGACATATTTCGAGATATTTCTTCTTCTTGTTGTTCTTCTTCTGCACCGCTAAGCTGGAAGTGGCATTTGCAGCTCGCAATAGTGCAGAGTTATATCAAAGAAAGAGGCCACCGTGTTTCTGTACCTCTATTATGTTGGTGCAGCTTCAGAACGTTTAAATATCTTGATATATCTCGAGAACTACGCATCTGATCAAAAAATATCATAGAAGATAAAAAGTAGGAAACTTAATTCTCTACAAAAAAGGTCTCTTAACATTTTGCCATAGCTCGATTCGTTTCCGAGATATTTGCAGATTTATCTCAAGGGAAGAGGCCTGACGGACATATTTCGAGATATTTCTTCTTCTTGTTGTTCTTCTTCTGCACAGCTAAGCTGGAAGTGGCATTTGCGGCTCGCACTAGTGCAGAGTTATCTCAAAGAAAGGGGCCACGGTGTTTCTGTATCTCTATTATGTTGGTGCGGCTTCGGAACTTTTAAATATCTCGATATATCTCGGAAACTACGCTTCTGATCAAAAAATATCATAGAACATAAATTGTAGGAAACATAATTCTCTACAAAAAACGTCGCCTAACATTTTGCCATAGCTCGCTTCGTTTCCGAGATATTTGCAGATTCAGCTCAAAGGAACTGGCCTGACGGTCATATTTCGAGATATTTCTTCTTCCTGTTGTTCTTCCTCTGCACAGCTAAGCTGGAAGTGGCATTTGCAGCTCGCAATAGTGCAGAGTTATCTCAAAGAAAGGGGCCACGGTGTTTCTGTATCTCTATTATGTTGGTGCGGCTTCGGAACTTTTAAATATCTTGATATATCTCGAGAACTACGCATCTGATCAAAAAATATCAGAGAACATAAATTGTAGGAAACATAATTCTCTACAAAAAAGGTCTCTTAACATTTTGCCATTCCTCGCTTCGTTTCCGAGATATTTGCAGATTTATCTCAAGGGAAGGGGCCTGACGGACATATTGCGAGATATTTCTTCTTCTTGTTGTTCTTCTTCTGCACCGCTAAGCTGGAAGTGGCATTTGCAGCTCGCAATAGTGCAGAGTTATCTCAAAGAAAGAGGCCACCGTGTTTCTGTACCTCTATTATGTTGGTGCAGCTTCGGAACTTTTAAATATCTTGATATATCTCGAGAACTACGCATCTGATCAAAAAATATCATAGAAGATAAAAAGTAGGAAACTTAATTCTCTACAAAAAAGGTCTCTTAACATTTTGCCATAGCTCGCTTCGTTTCCGAGATATTAGCAGATTTATCTCAAGGGAAGGGGCCTGACGGACATATTTCGAGATATTTCTTCTTCTTGTTGTTCTTCTTCTGCACAGCTAAGCTGGAACTGGCATTTGCAGCTCGCAATAGTGCAGAGTTATCTCAAAGAAAGAGGCCACGGTGTTTCTGTATCTCTATTATGTTGGTGCGGCTTCGGAACTTTTAAATATCTTGATATATCTCGAGAACTACGCATCTGATCAAAAAATATCATAGAAGATAAAAAGTAGGAAACTTAATTCTCTACAAAAAAGGTCTCTTAACATTTTGCCATAGCTCGCTTCGTTTCCGAGATATTTGCAGATTTATCTCAAGGGAAGGGGCCTGACGGACATATTTCGAGATATTTCTTCTTCTTGTTGTTCTTCTTCTGCACAGCTAAGCTGGAAGTGGCATTTGCAGCTCGCAATAGTGCAGAGTTATCTCAAAGAAAGGGGCCACGGTGTTTCTGTATCTCTATTATGTTGGTGCGGCTTCGGAACTTTTAAATATCTTGATATATCTCGAGAACTACGCATCTGATCAAAAAATATCATAGAACATAAAAAGTAGGAAACTTAAATCTCTACAAAAAAGGTCTCTTAACATTTTGCCATAGCTCTCTTCGTTTCCGAGATATTTGCAGATTTATCTCAAGGGAAGGGGCCTGACGGACATATTTCGAGATATTTCTTCTTCTTGTTGTTCTTCTTCTGCACAGCTAAGCTGGAAGTGGCATTTGCAGCTCGCAATAGTGCAGAGTTATCTCAAAGAAAGGGGCCACGGTGTTTCGGTATCTCTATTATGTTGGTGCGGCTTCGGAACTTTTAAATATCTTCATATATCTCGAGAACTACGCATCTGATCAAAAAATATCATAGAACATAAAAAGTAGGAAACTTAATTCTCTACAAAAAAGGTCTCTTAACATTTTGCCATAGCTCGCTTCGTTTCCGAGATATTTGCAGATTTATCTCAAGGGAAGGGTCCTGACGGACATATTTCGAGATATTCCTTCTTCTTGTTGTTCTTCTTCTGCACAGCTAAGCTGGAAGTGGCATTTGCGGCTCGCACTAGTGCAGAGTTATCTCAAAGAATGGGGCCACGGTGTTTCTGTATCTCTATTATGTTGGTGCGGCTTCGGAACTTTTAAATATCTCGATATATCTCGGAAACTACGCTTCTGATCAAAAAATATCATAGAACATAAATTGTAGGAAACATAATTCTCTACAAAAAACGTCGCCTAACATTTTGCCATAGCTCGCTTCGTTTCCGAGATATTTGCAGATTCAGCTCAAAGGAACTGGCCTGACGGACATATTTCGAGATATTTCTTCTTCCTGTTGTTCTTCCTCTGCACAGCTAAGCTGGAAGTGGCATTTGCAGCTCGCAATAGTGCAGAGTTATCTCAAAGAAAGAGGCCACGGTGTTTCTGTACCTCTATTATGTTGGTGCAGCTTCGGAACTTTTAAATATCTTGATATATCTCGAGAACTACGCATCTGATCAAAAAATATCATAGAAGATAAAAAGTAGGAAACTTAATTCTCTACAAAAAAGGTCTCTTAACATTTTGCCATAGCTCGCTTCGTTTCCGAGATATTTGCAGATTTATCTCAAGGGAAGAGGCCTGACGGACATATTTCGAGATATTTCTTCTTCTTGTTGTTCTTCTTCTGCACAGCTAAGCTGGAAGTGGCATTTGCAGCTCGTAATAGTGCAGAGTTATCTCAAAGAAAGGGGCCACGGTGTTTCTGTATCTCTATTATGTTGGTGCGGCTTCGGAACTTTTAAATATCTTGATATATCTCGAGAACTACGCATCTGATCAAAAAATATCATAGAACATAAAAAGTAGGAAACTTAAATCTCTACAAAAAAGGTCTCTTAACATTTTGCCATAGCTCTCTTCGTTTCCGAGATATTTGCAGATTTATCTCAAGGGAAGGGGCCTGACGGACATATTTCGAGATATTTCTTCTTCTTGTTGTTCTTCTTCCGCACAGCTAAGCTGGAAGTGGCATTTGCAGCTCGCAATAGTGCAGAGTTATCTCAAAGAAAGGGGCCACGGTATTTCTGTATCTCTATTATGTTGGTGCGGCTTCGGAACTTTTAAATATCTTGATATATCTCGAGAACTACGCATCTGATCAAAAAATATCATAGAACATAAAAAGTAGGAAACTTAAATCTCTACAAAAAAGGTCTCTTAACATTTTGCCATAGCTCTCTTCGTTTCCGAGATATTTGCAGATTTATCTCAAGGGAAGGGGCCTGACGGGCATATTTCGAGATATTTCTTCTTCTTGTTGTTCTTCTTCTGCACAGCTAAGCTGGAAGTGGCATTTGCAGCTCGCAATAGTGCAGAGTTATCTCAAAGAAAGGGGCCACGGTGTTTCTGTATCTCTATTATGTTGGTGCGGCTTCGGAACTTTTAAATATCTTGATATATCTCGAGAACTACGCATCTGATCAAAAAATATCATAGAACATAAAAAGTAGGAAACTTAAATCTCTACAAAAAAGGTCTCTTAACATTTTGCCATAGCTCTCTGCGTTTCCGAGATATTTGCAGATTTATCTCAAGGGAAGGGGCCTGACGGACATATTTCGAGATATTTCTTCTTCTTGTTGTTCTTCTTCTGCACAGCTAAGCTGGAAGTGGCATTTGCAGCTCGCAATAGTGCAGAGTTATCTCAAAGAAAGGGGCCACGGTATTTCTGTATCTCTATTATGTTGGTGCGGCTTCGGAACTTTTAAATATCTTGATATATCTCGAGAACTACGCATCTGATCAAAAAATATCATAGAACATAAAAAGTAGGAAACTTAAATCTCTACAAAAAAGGTCTCTTAACATTTTGCCATAGCTCTCTTCGTTTCCGAGATATTTGCAGATTTATCTCAAGGGAAGGGGCCTGACGGACATATTTCGAGATATTTCTTCTTCTTGTTGTTCTTCTTCTGCACAGCTAAGCTGGAAGTGGCATTTGCAGCTCGCAATAGTGCAGAGTTATCTCAAAGAAAGGGGCCACGGTGTTTCTGTATCTCTATTATGTTGGTGCGGCTTCGGAACTTTTAAATATCTTGATATATCTCGAGAACTACGCATCTGATCAAAAAATATCATTAAACATAAAAAGTAGGAAACTTAATTCTCTACAAAAAAGGTCTCTTAACATTTTGCCATAGCTCGCTTCGTTTCCGAGATATTTGCAGATTTATCTCAAGGGAAGGGGCCTGACGGACATATTTCGAGATATTTCTTCTTCTTGTTGTTCTTCTTCTGCACAGTTAAGCTGGAAGTGGCATTTGCAGCTCGCAATAGTGCAGAGTTATCTCAAAGAAAGGGGCCACGGTGTTTCTGTATCTCTATTATGTTGGTGCGGCTTCGGAACTTTTAAATATCTTGATATATCTCGAGAACTACGCATCTGATCAAAAAATATCATAGAAGATAAAAAGTAGGAAACTTAATTCTCTACAAAAAAGGTCTCTTAACATTTTGCCATAGCTCGCTTCGTTTCCGAGATATTTGCAGATTTATCTCAAGGGAAGGGGCCTGACGGACATATTTCGAGATATTTCTTCTTCTTGTTGTTCTTCTTCTGCACAGCTAAACTGGAAGTGGCATTTCCAGCTCGCAATAGTGCAGAGTTATCTCAAAGAAAGGGGCCACGGTGTTTCTGTATCTCTATTATGTTGGTGCGGCTTCGGAACTTTTAAATATCTTGATATATCTCGAGAACTACGCATCTGATCAAAAAATATCATAGAACATAAAAAGTAGGAAACTTAAATCTCTACAAAAAAGGTCTCTTAACATTTTGCCATAGCTCTCTTCGTTTCCGAGATATTTGCAGATTTATCTCAAGGGAAGGGGCCTGACGGACATATTTCGAGATATTTCTTCTTCTTGTTGTTCTTCTTCTGCACAGCTAAGCTGGAAGTGGCATTTGCAGCTCGCAATAGTGCAGAGTTATCTCAAAGAAAGGGGCCACGGTGTTTCTGTATCTCTATTATGTTGGTGCGGCTTCGGAACTTTTAAATATCTTGATATATCTCGAGAACTACGCATCTGATCAAAAAATATCATTAAACATAAAAAGTAGGAAACTTAATTCTCTACAAAAAAGGTCTCTTAACATTTTGCCATAGCTCGCTTCGTTTCCGAGATATTTGCAGATTTATCTCAAGGGAAGGGGCCTGACGGACATATTTCGAGATATTTCTTCTTCTTGTTGTTCTTCTTCTGCACAGTTAAGCTGGAAGTGGCATTTGCAGCTCGCAATAGTGCAGAGTTATCTCAAAGAAAGGGGCCACGGTGTTTCTGTATCTCTATTATGTTGGTGCGGCTTCGGAACTTTTAAATATCTTGATATATCTCGAGAACTACGCATCTGATCAAAAAATATCATAGAAGATAAAAAGTAGGAAACTTAATTCTCTACAAAAAAGGTCTCTTAACATTTTGCCATAGCTCGCTTCGTTTCCGAGATATTTGCAGATTTATCTCAAGGGAAGGGGCCTGACGGACATATTTCGAGATATTTCTTCTTCTTGTTGTTCTTCTTCTGCACAGCTAAACTGGAAGTGGCATTTCCAGCTCGCAATAGTGCAGAGTTATCTCAAAGAAAGGGGCCACGGTGTTTCTGTATCTCTATTATGTTGGTGCGGCTTCGGAACTTTTAAATATCTTGATATATCTCGAGAACTACGCATCTGATCAAAAAATATCATAGAACATAAAAAGTAGGAAACTTAAATCTCTACAAAAAAGGTCTCTTAACATTTTGCCATAGCTCTCTTCGTTTCCGAGATATTTGCAGATTTATCTCAAGGGAAGGGGCCTGACGGACATATTTCGAGATATTTCTTCTTCTTGTTGTTCTTCTTCTGCACAGCTAAGCTGGAAGTGGCATTTGCAGCTCGCAATAGTGCAGAGTTATCTCAAAGAAAGGGGCCACGGTGTTTCTGTATCTCTATTATGTTGGTGCGGCTTCGGAACTTTTAAATATCTTGATATATCTCGAGAACGACGCATCTGATCAAAAAATATCATAGAAGATAAAAAGTAGGAGACTTAATTCTCTACAAAAAAGGTCTCTTAACATTTTGCCATAGCTCGCTTCGTTTCCGAGATATTTGCAGATTTATCTCAAGGGAAGGGGCCTGACGGACATATTTCGAGATATTTCTTCTTCTTGTTGTTCTTCTTCTGCACAGCTAAACTGGAAGTGGCATTTCCAGCTCGCAATAGTGCACAGTTATCTCAAAGAAAGGGGCCACGGTGTTTCTGTATCTCTATTATGTTGGTGCGGCTTCGGAACTTTTAAATATCTTGATATATCTCGAGAACTGCGCATCTGATCAAAAAATATCATAGAACATAAAAAGTAGGAAACTTAAATCTCTACAAAAAAGGTCTCTTAACATTTTGCCATAGCTCTCTTCGTTTCCGAGATATTTGCAGATTTATCTCAAGGGAAGGGGCCTGACGGACATATTTCGAGATATTTCTTCTTCTTGTTGTGCTTCTTCTGCACAGATAAGCTGGAAGTGGCATTTGCAGCTCGCAATAGTGCAGAGTTATCTCAAAGAAAGGGGCCACGGTGTTTCTGTATCTCTATTATGTTGGTGCGGCTTCGGAACTTTTAAATATCTTGATATATCTCGAGAACTACGCATCTGATCAAAAAATATCAGAGAACATAAATTGTAGGAAACATAATTCTCTACAAAAAAGGTCTCTTAACATTTTGCCATAGCTCGCTTCGTTTCCGAGATATTTGCAGATTTATCTCAAGGGAAGGGGCCTGACGGACATATTTCGAGATATTTCTTCTTCTTGTTGTTCTTCTTCTGCACAGCTAAGCTGGAAGTGGCATTTGCAGCTCGCAATAGTGCAGAGTTATCTCAAAGAAAGAGGCCACGGTGTTTCTGTACCTCTATTATGTTGGTGCAGCTTCGGAACTTTTAAATATCTTGATATATCTCGAGAACTACGCATCTGATCAAAAAATATCAGAGAACATAAAAAGTAGGAAACTTAATTCTCTACAAAAAAGGTCTCTTAACATTTTGCCATACTTCGCTTCGTTTCCGAGATATTTGCAGATTTATCTCAAGGGAAGGGGCCTAACGGACATATTTCGAGATATTTCTTCTTCTTGTCGTTCTTCTTCTGCACAGCTAAACTGGAAGTGGCATTTCCAGCTCGCAATAGTGCAGAGTTATCTCAAAGAAAGGGGCCACGGTGTTTCTGTATCTCTATTATGTTGGTGCGGCTTCGGAACTTTTAAATATCTTGATATATCTCGAGAACTACGCATCTGATCAAAAAATATCATAGAAGATAAAAAGTAGGAAACTTAATTCTCTACAAAAAAGGTCTCTTAACATTTTGCCATAGCTCGCTTCGTTTCCGAGATATTTGCAGATTTATCTCAAGGGAAGGGGCCTGACGGACATATTTCGAGATATTTCTTCTTCTTGTTGTTCTTCTTCTGCACAGCTAAACTGGAAGTGGCATTTCCAGCTCGCAATAGTGCAGAGTTATCTCAAAGAAAGGGGCCACGGTGTTTCTGTATCTCTATTATGTTGGTGCGGCTTCGGAACTTTTAAATATCTTGATATATCTCGAGAACTACGCATCTGATCAAAAAATATCATAGAACATAAAAAGTAGGAAACTTAAATCTCTACAAAAAAGGTCTCTTAACATTTTGCCATAGCTCTCTTCGTTTCCGAGATATTTGCAGATTTATCTCAAGGGAAGGGGCCTGACGGACATATTTCGAGATATTTCTTCTTCTTGTTGTTCTTCTTCTGCACAGCTAAGCTGGAAGTGGCATTTGCAGCTCGCAATAGTGCAGAGTTATCTCAAAGAAAGGGGCCACGGTGTTTCTGTATCTCTATTATGTTGGTGCGGCTTCGGAACTTTTAAATATCTTGATATATCTCGAGAACGACGCATCTGATCAAAAAATATCATAGAAGATAAAAAGTAGGAGACTTAATTCTCTACAAAAAAGGTCTCTTAACATTTTGCCATAGCTCGCTTCGTTTCCGAGATATTTGCAGATTTATCTCAAGGGAAGGGGCCTGACGGACATATTTCGAGATATTTCTTCTTCTTGTTGTTCTTCTTCTGCACAGCTAAACTGGAAGTGGCATTTCCAGCTCGCAATAGTGCACAGTTATCTCAAAGAAAGGGGCCACGGTGTTTCTGTATCTCTATTATGTTGGTGCGGCTTCGGAACTTTTAAATATCTTGATATATCTCGAGAACTACGCATCTGATCAAAAAATATCATAGAACATAAAAAGTAGGAAACTTAATTCTCTACAAAAAAGGTCTCTAAACATTTTGCCATAGCTCGCTTCGTTTCCGAGATATTTGCAGATTTATCTCAAGGGAAGGGGCCTAACGGACATATTTCGAGATATTTCTTCTTCTTGTTGTTCTTCTTCTGCACAGCTAAGCTGGAAGTGGCATTTGCAGCTCGCAATAGTGCAGAGTTATCTCAAAGAAAGAGGCCACGGTGTTTCTGTACCTCTATTATGTTGGTGCAGCTTCGGAACTTTTAAATATCTTGATATATCTCGAGAACTACGCATCTGATCAAAAAATATCATAGAACATAAAAAGTAGGAAACCGAATTTCCTACAAAAAAGGTCTCTTAACATTTTGCCGTAGCTCGCTTCGTTTCCGAGATATTTGCAGATTTATCTCAAGGGAGGGGCCTAACGGACATATTTCGAGATATTTCTTCTTCTTGTCGTTCTTCTTCTGCACAGCTAAACTGGAATTGGCATTTCCAGCTCGCAATAGTGCAGAGTTATCTCAAAGAAAGGGGCCACGGTGTTTCTGTATCTCTATTATGTTGGTGCGGCTTCGGAACTTTTAAATATCTTGATATATCTCGAGAACTACGCATCTGATCAAAAAATATCATAGAACACAAAAAGTAGGAAACTTAATTCTCTACAAAAAAGGTCTCTTAACATTTTGCCATACTTCGCTTCGTTTCCGAGATATTTGCAGATTTATCTCAAGGGAAGGGGCCTAACGGACATATTTCGAGATATTTCTTCTTCTTGTCGTTCTTCTTCTGCACAGCTAAACTGGAAGTGGCATTTCCAGCTCGCAATAGTGCAGAGTTATCTCAAAGAAAGGGGCCACGGTGTTTCTGTATCTCTATTATGTTGGTGCGGCTTCGGAACTTTTAAATATCTTGATATATCTCGAGAACTACGGATCTGATCAAAAAATATCATAGAACATAAAAAGTAGGAACCTTAAATCTCTACAAAAAAGGTCTCTTAATATTTTGCCATAGCTGTCTTCGTTTCCGAGATATTTGCAGATTTATCTCAAGGGAAGGGGCCTGACGGACATATTTCGAGATATTTCTTCTTCTTGTTGTTCTTCTTCTGCACAGCTAAGCTGGAAGCGGCATTTGCAGCTCGCAATAGTGCCGAGTTATCTCAAAGAAAGGGGCCACGGTGTTTCTGTAACTCTATTATGTTGGTGCGGCTTCGGAACTTTTAAATATCTTGATATATCTCGAGAACTACGCATCTGATCAGAAAATATCATAGAAGATAAAAAGTAGGAAACTAATTCTCTACAAAAAAGGTCTCTTAACATTTTGCCATAGCTCGCTTCGTTTCCGAGATATTTGCAGATTTATCTCAAGGGAAGGGGCCTGACGGACATATTTCGAGATATTTCTTCTTCTTGTTGTTCTTCTTCTGCACAGCTAAGCTGGAAGTGGCATTTACAGCTCGCAATAGTGCAGAGTTATCTCAAAGAGGGGGGCCACGGTGTTTCTGTATCTCTATTATGTTGGTGCGGCTTCGGAACTTTTAAATATCTTGATATATCTCGAGAACTACGCATCTGATCAAAAAATATCATAGAACATAAAAAGTAGGAAACCTAATTCTCTACAAAAAAGGTCTCTTAACATTTTGCCATAGCTCGCTTCGTTTCCGAGATATTTGCAGATTTATCTCAAGGGAAGGGGCCTAACGGACATATTTCGAGATATTTCTTCTTCTTGTTGTTCTTCTTCTGCACAGATAAGCTGGAAGTGGCATTTGCGGCTCGCACTAGTGCAGAGTTATCTCAAAGAAAGGGGCCACGGTGTTTCTGTATCTCTATTATGTTGGTGCGGCTTCGGAACTTTTAAATATCTTGATATATCTCGAGAACTACGCATCTGATCAAAAAATATCATAGAACATAAAAAGTAGGAAACTTAATTCTCTACAAAAAAGGTCTCTTAACATTTTGCCATAGCTCTCTTCGTTTCCGAGATATTTGCAGATTTATCTCAAGGGATTGGGCCTGACGGACATATTTCGAGATATTTCTTCTTCTTGTTGTTCTTCTTCTGCACAGCTAAGCTGGAAGTGGCATTTGCAGCTCGCAATAGTGCAGAGTTATCTCAAAGAAAGGGGCCACGGTGTTTCTGTATCTCTATTATGTTGGTGCGGCTTCGCAACTTTTAAATATCTTGATATATCTCGAGAACTACGCATCTGATCAAAAAATATCATAGAACATAAAAAGTAGGAAACTTAATTCTCTACAAAAAAGGTCTCTTAACATTTTGCCATAGCTCGCTTCGTTTCCGAGATATTCGCAGATTTATCTCAAGGGAAGGGGCCTAACGGACATATTTCGAGATATTTCTTCTTCTTGTTGTTCTTCTTCTGCACAGCTAAGCTGGAAGTGGCATTTGCAGCTCGCAATAGTGCAGAGTTATCTCAAAGAAAGGGGCCACGGTGTTTCTGTATCTCTATTATGTTGGTGCGGCTTCGGAACTTTTAAATATCTTGATATATCTCGACAATTACGCATCTGATCAAAAAATATCATACAACATAAAAAGTAGGAAACTTAATTCTCTACAAAAAAGGTCTCTTAACATTTTCCCATAGCTGGCATCGTTTCCGAGATATTTGCAGATTTATCTCAAGGGAAGGGGCCTGACGGACATATTCCGAGATATTTCTTCTTCTTGTTGTTCCTCTTCTGCACAGCTAAGCTGGAAGTGGCATTTGCAGCTCGCAATAGTGCAGAGTTATCTCAAAGAAAGAGGCCACGGTGTTTCTGTACCTCTATTATGTTGGTGCAGCTTCGGAACTTTTAAATATCTTGATATATCTCGAGAACTACGCATCTGATCAAAAAATATCATAGAACATAAAAAGTAGGAAACCGAATTTCCTACAAAAAAGGTCTCTTAACATTTTGCCGTAGCTCGCTTCGTTTCCGAGATATTTGCAGATTTATCTCAAGGGAAGGGGCCTAACGGACATATTTCGAGATATTTCTTCTTCTTGTCGTTCTTCTTCTGCACAGCTAAACTGGAAGTGGCATTTCCAGCTCGCAATAGTGCAGAGTTATCTCAAAGAAAGGGGCCACGGTGTTTCTGTATCTCTATTATGTTGGTGCGGCTTCGGAACTTTTAAATATCTTGATATATCTCGAGAACTACGCATCTGATCAAAAAATATCATAGAACATAAAAAGTAGGAACCTTAAATCTCTACAAAAAAGGTCTCTTAATATTTTGCCATAGCTCTCTTCGTTTCCGAGATATTTGCAGATTTATCTCAAGGGAAGGGGCCTGACGGACATATTTCGAGATATTTCTTCTTCTTGTTGTTCTTCTTCTGCACAGCTAAGCTGGAAGCGGCATTTGCAGCTCGCAATAGTGCAGAGTTATCTCAAAGGAAGGGGCCACGGTGTTTCTGTAACTCTATTATGTTGGTGCGGCTTCGGAACTTTTAAATATCTTGGTATATCTCGAGAACTACGCATCTGATCAGAAAATATCATAGAAGATAAAAAGTAGGAAACTAATTCTCTACAAAAAAGGTCTCTTAACATTTTGCCATAGCTCGCTTCGTTTCCGAGATATTTGCAGATTTATCTCAAGGGAAGGGGCCTGACGGACATATTTCGAGATATTTCTTCTTCTTGTTGTTCTTGTTCTGCACAGCTAAGCTGGAAGTGGCATTTGCGGCTCGCACTAGTGCAGAGTTATCTCAAAGAAAGGGGCCACGGTGTTTCTGTATCTCTATTATGTTGGTGCGGCTTCGGAACTTTTAAATATCTCGATATATCTCGAAAACTACGCTTCTGATCAAAAAATATCATAGGACATAAATTGTAGGAAACATAATTCTCTACAAAAAACGTCTCTTAGCATTTTGCCATAGCTCGCTTCGTTTCCGAGATATTTGCAGATTCAGCTCAAAGGAACTGGCCTGACGGACATATTTCGAGATATTTCTTCTTCTTGTTGTTCTTCCTCTGCACAGCTAAGCTGGAAGTGGCATTTGCAGCTCGCAATAGTGCAGAGTTATCTCAAAGAAAGGGGCCACGGTGTTTCTGTATCTCTATTATGTTGGTGCGGCTTCGGAACTTTTAAATATCTTGATATATCTCGAGAACTACGCATCTGATCAAAAAATATCATAGAACATAAAAAGTAGGAAACTTAATTCCCTACAAAAAAGGTCTCTTAATATTCTGCCATACTTCGCTTCGTTTCCGAGATATTTGCAGATTTATCTCATGGGAAGGGGCCTAACGGACATATTTCGAGATATTTCTTCTTCTTGTCGTTCTTCTTCTGCACAGCTAAACTGGAAGTGGCATTTCCAGCTCGCAATAGTGCAGAGTTATCTCAAAGAAAGGGGCCACGGTGTTTCTGTATCTCTATTATGTTGGTGCGGCTTCGGAACTTTTAAATATCTTGATATATCTCGAGAACTACGCATCTGATCAAAAAATATCATAGAACATAAAAAGTAGGAACCTTAAATCTCTACAAAAAAGGTCTCTTAATATTTTGCCATAGCTCTCTTCGTTTCCGAGATATTTGCAGATTTATCTCAAGGGAAGGGGCCTGACGGACATATTTCGAGATATTTCTTCTTCTTGTTGTTCTTCTTCTGCACAGCTAAGCTGGAAGCGGCATTTGCAGCTCGCAATAGTGCAGAGTTATCTCAAAGAAAGGGGCCACGGTGTTTCTGTATCTCTATTATGTTGGTGCGGCTTCGGAACTTTTAAATATCTTGATATATCTCGAGATCTACGCATCTGTTCAAAAAATATCCTAGAATATAAAAAGTAGGAAACTTAATTCTCTACAAAAAAGGTCTCTTAACATTTTGCCATAGCTCGCTTTGTTTCCGAGATATTTGCAGATATATCTCAAGGGAAGGGGCCTGACGGACATATTTCGAGATATTTCTTCTTCTTGTTGTTCTTCTTCTGCACAGCTAAGCTGGAAGCGGCATTTGCAGCTCGCAATAGTGCCGAGTTATCTCAAAGAAAGGGGCCACGGTGTTTCTGTAACTCTATTATGTTGGTGCGGCTTCGGAACTTTTAAATATCTTGATATATCTCGAGAACTACGCATCTGATCAGAAAATATCATAGAAGATAAAAAGTAGGAAACTAATTCTCTACAAAAAAGGTCTCTTAACATTTTGCCATAGCTCGCTTCGTTTCCGAGATATTTGCAGATTTATCTCAAGGGAAGGGGCCTGACGGACATATTTCGAGATATTTCTTCTTCTTGTTGTTCTTCTTCTGCACAGCTAAGCTGGAAGTGGCATTTACAGCTCGCAATAGTGCAGAGTTATCTCAAAGAGGGGGGCCACGGTGTTTCTGTATCTCTATTATGTTGGTGCGGCTTCGGAACTTTTAAATATCTTGATATATCTCGAGAACTACGCATCTGATCAAAAAATATCATAGAACATAAAAAGTAGGAAACCTAATTCTCTACAAAAAAGGTCTCTTAACATTTTGCCATAGCTCGCTTCGTTTCCGAGATATTTGCAGATTTATCTCAAGGGAAGGGGCCTAACGGACATATTTCGAGATATTTCTTCTTCTTGTTGTTCTTCTTCTGCACAGATAAGCTGGAAGTGGCATTTGCGGCTCGCACTAGTGCAGAGTTATCTCAAAGAATGGGGCCACGGTGTTTCTGTATCTCTATTATGTTGGTGCGGCTTCGGAACTTTTAAATATCTTGATATATCTCGAGAACTACGCATCTGAACCAAAAATATCATAGAACATAAAAAGTAGGAAACTTAATTCTCTACAAAAAAGGTCTCTTAACATTTTGCCATAGCTCTCTTCGTTTCCGAGATATTTGCAGATTTATCTCAAGGGATTGGGCCTGACGGACATATTTCGAGATATTTCTTCTTCTTGTTGTTCTTCTTCTGCACAGCTAAGCTGGAAGTGGCATTTGCAGCTCGCAATAGTGCAGAGTTATCTCAAAGAAAGGGGCCACGGTGTTTCTGTATCTCTATTATGTTGGTGCGGCTTCGCAGCTTTTAAATATCTTGATATATCTCGAGAACTACGCATCTGATCAAAAAATATCATAGAACATAAAAAGTAGGAAACTTAATTCTCTACAAAAAAGGTCTCTTAACATTTTGCCATAGCTCGCTTCGTTTCCGAGATATTTGCAGATTTATCTCAAGGGAAGGGGCCTAACGGACATATTTCGAGATATTTCTTCTTCTTGTTGTTCTTCTTCTGCACAGCTAAGCTGGAAGTGGCATTTGCAGCTCGCAATAGTGCAGAGTTATCTCAAAGAAAGGGGCCACGGTGTTTCTGTACCTCTATAATGTTGGTGCAGCTTCGGAACTTTTAAATATCTTGATATATCTCGAGAACTACGCATCTGATCAAAAAATATCATAGAACATAAAAAGTAGGAAACCGAATTTCCTACAAAAAAGGTCTCTTAACATTTTGCCGTAGCTCGCTTCGTTTCCGAGATATTTGCAGATTTATCTCAAGGGAAGGGGCCTAACGGACATATTTCGAGATATTTCTTCTTCTTGTCGTTCTTCTTCTGCACAGCTAAACTGGAAGTGGCATTTCCAGCTCGCAATAGTGCAGAGTTATCTCAAAGAAAGGGGCCACGGTGTTTCTGTATCTCTATTATGTTGGTGCGGCTTCGGAACTTTTAAATATCTTGATATATCTCGAGAGCTACGCATCTGATCAAAAAATATCATAGAACATAAAAAGTAGGAAACTTAATTCTCTACAAAAAAGGTCTCTTAACATTTTGCCATAGCTCGCTTCGTTTCCGAGGTATGTGCAGATTTATCTCAAGGGAAGGGGCCTGACGGACATATTTCGAGATATTTCTTCTTCTTGTTGTTCTTCTTCTGCACAGCTAAGCTGGAAGTGGCATTTGCAGCTCGCAATAGTGCAGAGTTATCTCAAAGAAAGGGGCCACGGTGTTTCTGTATCTCTATTATGTTGGTGCGGCTTCGGAACTTTTAAATATCTTGATATATCTCGAGAACTACGCATCTGATCAAATAATATCATCGAACATAAAAAGTAGGAAACTTAATTCTCTACAAATGAGGTCTCTTAACATTTTGCCATAGCTCGCTTCGTTTCCGAGATATTTGCAGATTTATCTCAAGGGAAGGGGCCTGACGGACATATTTCGAGATATTTCTTCTTCTTGTTGTTCTTCTTCTGCACAGCTAAGCTGGAAGTGGCATTTGCAGCTCGCAATAGTGCAGAGTTATCTCAAAGAAAGGGGCCACGGTGTTTCTGTATCTCTATTATGTTGGTGCGGCTTCGGAACTTTTAAATATCTTGATATATCTCGAGAACTACGCATCTGATCAAAAAATATCATAGAACATAAATAGTAGGAAACTTAATTCTCTACAAAAAAGGTCTCTTAACATTTTGCCATAGCTCGCTTCGTTTCCGAGATATGTGCAGATATATCTCAAGGGAAGGGGCCTGACGGACATATTTCGAGATATTTCTTCTTCTTGTTGTTCTTCTTCTGCACAGCTAAGCTGGAAGTGGCATTTGCAGCTCGCAATAGTGCAGAGTTATCTCAAAGAAAGGGGCCACGGTGTTTCTGTATCTCTATTATGTTGGTGCGGCTTCGGAACTTTTAAATATCTTGATATATCTCGAGAACTACGCATCTGATCAAATAATATCATAGAACATAAAAAGTAGGAAACTTAATTCTCTACAAATGAGGTCTCTGAACATTTTGCCATAGCTCGCTTCGTTTCCGAGATATATGCAGATTTATCTCAAGGGAAGGGGCCTGACGGACATATTTCGAGATATTTCTTCTTCTTGTTGTTCTTCTTCTGCACAGCTAAGCTGGAAGTGGCATTTGCAACTCGCAATAGTGCAGAGTTATCTCAAAGAAAGAGGCCACGGTGTTTCTGTACCTCTATTATGTTGGTGCAGCTTCTGAACTTTTAAATATCTTGATATATCTCGAGAACTACGCATCTGATCAAAAAATATCATAGAACATAAAAAGTAGAAAACTTAATTCTCTACAAAAAAGGTCTCTTAACATTTTACCATAGCTCGCTTCGTTTCCGAGATATTTGCAGATATATCTCAAGGGAAGGGGCCTGACGGACATATTTCGAGATATTTCTTCTTCTTGTTGTTCTTCTTCTGCACAGCTAAACTGGAAGTGGCATTTCCAGCTCGCAATAGTGCAGAGTTATCTGAAAGAAAGGGGCCACGGTGTTTCTGTATCTCTATTATGTTTGTGCGGCTTCGGAGCTTTTAAATATCTTGATATATCTCGAGAACTACGCATCTGATCAAAAAATATCATAGAACATAAAAAGTAGGAAACTTAATTCTCTACAAATAAGGTCTCTTAACATTTTGCCATAGCTCGCTTCGTTTCCGAGATATTTGCAGATTTATCTCAAGGGAAGGGGCCTGACGGACATATTTCGAGATATTTCTTCTTCTTGTTCTTCTTCTTCTGCACAGCTAAGCTGGAAGTGGCATTTGCAGCTCGCAATAGTGCAGAGTTATCTCAAAGAAAGGGGCCACGGTGTTTCTGTATCTCTATTATGTTGGTGCGGCTTCGGAACTTTTAAATATCTTGATATATCTCGAGAACTACGCGTCTGATCAAAAAATATCATAGAACATAAATTGTAGGAAACATAATTCTCTACACAAAAGGTCTCTTAACATTTTACCATAGCTCGCTTCGTTTTCGAGATATTTGCAGATCTATCTCAAGGGAAGGGGCCTGACGGACATATTTCGAGATATTTCTTCTTCTTGTTGTTCTTCTTCTGCACAGCTAAGCTGGAAGTGGCATTTACAGCTCGCAATAGTGCAGAGTTATCTCAAAGAGGGGGGCCACGGTGTTTCTGTATCTCTATTATGTTGGTGCGGCTTCGGAACTTTTAAATATCTTGATATATCTCGAGAACTACGCATCTGATCAAAAAATATCATAGAACATAAAAAGTAGGAAACCTAATTCTCTACAAAAAAGGTCTCTTAACATTTTGCCATAGCTCGCTTCGTTTCCGAGATATTTGCAGATTTATCTCAAGGGAAGGGGCCTAACGGACATATTTCGAGATATTTCTTCTTCTTGTTGTTCTTCTTCTGCACAGATAAGCTGGAAGTGGCATTTGCGGCTCGCACTAGTGCAGAGTTATCTCAAAGAATGGGGCCACGGTGTTTCTGTATCTCTATTATGTTGGTGCGGCTTCGGAACTTTTAAATATCTTGATATATCTCGAGAACTACGCATCTGAACCAAAAATATCATAGAACATAAAAAGTAGGAAACTTAATTCTCTACAAAAAAGGTCTCTTAACATTTTGCCATAGCTCTCTTCGTTTCCGAGATATTTGCAGATTTATCTCAAGGGATTGGGCCTGACGGACATATTTCGAGATATTTCTTCTTCTTGTTGTTCTTCTTCTGCACAGCTAAGCTGGAAGTGGCATTTGCAGCTCGCAATAGTGCAGAGTTATCTCAAAGAAAGGGGCCACGGTGTTTCTGTATCTCTATTATGTTGGTGCGGCTTCGCAGCTTTTAAATATCTTGATATATCTCGAGAACTACGCATCTGATCAAAAAATATCATAGAACATAAAAAGTAGGAAACTTAATTCTCTACAAAAAAGGTCTCTTAACATTTTGCCATAGCTCGCTTCGTTTCCGAGATATTTGCAGATTTATCTCAAGGGAAGGGGCCTAACGGACATATTTCGAGATATTTCTTCTTCTTGTTGTTCTTCTTCTGCACAGCTAAGCTGGAAGTGGCATTTGCAGCTCGCAATAGTGCAGAGTTATCTCAAAGAAAGGGGCCACGGTGTTTCTGTACCTCTATAATGTTGGTGCAGCTTCGGAACTTTTAAATATCTTGATATATCTCGAGAACTACGCATCTGATCAAAAAATATCATAGAACATAAAAAGTAGGAAACCGAATTTCCTACAAAAAAGGTCTCTTAACATTTTGCCGTAGCTCGCTTCGTTTCCGAGATATTTGCAGATTTATCTCAAGGGAAGGGGCCTAACGGACATATTTCGAGATATTTCTTCTTCTTGTCGTTCTTCTTCTGCACAGCTAAACTGGAAGTGGCATTTCCAGCTCGCAATAGTGCAGAGTTATCTCAAAGAAAGGGGCCACGGTGTTTCTGTATCTCTATTATGTTGGTGCGGCTTCGGAACTTTTAAATATCTTGATATATCTCGAGAGCTACGCATCTGATCAAAAAATATCATAGAACATAAAAAGTAGGAAACTTAATTCTCTACAAAAAAGGTCTCTTAACATTTTGCCATAGCTCGCTTCGTTTCCGAGGTATGTGCAGATTTATCTCAAGGGAAGGGGCCTGACGGACATATTTCGAGATATTTCTTCTTCTTGTTGTTCTTCTTCTGCACAGCTAAGCTGGAAGTGGCATTTGCAGCTCGCAATAGTGCAGAGTTATCTCAAAGAAAGGGGCCACGGTGTTTCTGTATCTCTATTATGTTGGTGCGGCTTCGGAACTTTTAAATATCTTGATATATCTCGAGAACTACGCATCTGATCAAATAATATCATCGAACATAAAAAGTAGGAAACTTAATTCTCTACAAATGAGGTCTCTTAACATTTTGCCATAGCTCGCTTCGTTTCCGAGATATTTGCAGATTTATCTCAAGGGAAGGGGCCTGACGGACATATTTCGAGATATTTCTTCTTCTTGTTGTTCTTCTTCTGCACAGCTAAGCTGGAAGTGGCATTTGCAGCTCGCAATAGTGCAGAGTTATCTCAAAGAAAGGGGCCACGGTGTTTCTGTATCTCTATTATGTTGGTGCGGCTTCGGAACTTTTAAATATCTTGATATATCTCGAGAACTACGCATCTGATCAAAAAATATCATAGAACATAAATAGTAGGAAACTTAATTCTCTACAAAAAAGGTCTCTTAACATTTTGCCATAGCTCGCTTCGTTTCCGAGATATGTGCAGATATATCTCAAGGGAAGGGGCCTGACGGACATATTTCGAGATATTTCTTCTTCTTGTTGTTCTTCTTCTGCACAGCTAAGCTGGAAGTGGCATTTGCAGCTCGCAATAGTGCAGAGTTATCTCAAAGAAAGGGGCCACGGTGTTTCTGTATCTCTATTATGTTGGTGCGGCTTCGGAACTTTTAAATATCTTGATATATCTCGAGAACTACGCATCTGATCAAATAATATCATAGAACATAAAAAGTAGGAAACTTAATTCTCTACAAATGAGGTCTCTGAACATTTTGCCATAGCTCGCTTCGTTTCCGAGATATATGCAGATTTATCTCAAGGGAAGGGGCCTGACGGACATATTTCGAGATATTTCTTCTTCTTGTTGTTCTTCTTCTGCACAGCTAAGCTGGAAGTGGCATTTGCAACTCGCAATAGTGCAGAGTTATCTCAAAGAAAGAGGCCACGGTGTTTCTGTACCTCTATTATGTTGGTGCAGCTTCTGAACTTTTAAATATCTTGATATATCTCGAGAACTACGCATCTGATCAAAAAATATCATAGAACATAAAAAGTAGAAAACTTAATTCTCTACAAAAAAGGTCTCTTAACATTTTACCATAGCTCGCTTCGTTTCCGAGATATTTGCAGATATATCTCAAGGGAAGGGGCCTGACGGACATATTTCGAGATATTTCTTCTTCTTGTTGTTCTTCTTCTGCACAGCTAAACTGGAAGTGGCATTTCCAGCTCGCAATAGTGCAGAGTTATCTGAAAGAAAGGGGCCACGGTGTTTCTGTATCTCTATTATGTTTGTGCGGCTTCGGAGCTTTTAAATATCTTGATATATCTCGAGAACTACGCATCTGATCAAAAAATATCATAGAACATAAAAAGTAGGAAACTTAATTCTCTACAAATAAGGTCTCTTAACATTTTGCCATAGCTCGCTTCGTTTCCGAGATATTTGCAGATTTATCTCAAGGGAAGGGGCCTGACGGACATATTTCGAGATATTTCTTCTTCTTGTTCTTCTTCTTCTGCACAGCTAAGCTGGAAGTGGCATTTGCAGCTCGCAATAGTGCAGAGTTATCTCAAAGAAAGGGGCCACGGTGTTTCTGTATCTCTATTATGTTGGTGCGGCTTCGGAACTTTTAAATATCTTGATATATCTCGAGAACTACGCGTCTGATCAAAAAATATCATAGAACATAAATTGTAGGAAACATAATTCTCTACACAAAAGGTCTCTTAACATTTTACCATAGCTCGCTTCGTTTTCGAGATATTTGCAGATCTATCTCAAGGGAAGGGGCCTGACGGACATATTTCGAGATATTTCTTCTTCTTGTTGTTCTTCTTCTGCACAGCTAAACTGGAAGTGGCATTTCCAGCTCGCAATAGTGCAGAGTTATCTCAAAGAAAGGGGCTACGGTGTTTCTGTATCTCTATTATGTTGGTGCGGCTTCGGAACTTTTAAATATCTTGATATATCTCGAGAAATACGCATCTGATCAAAAAATATCATAGAACATAAAAAGTAGGAAACTTAATTCTCTACAAAAAAGGTCTCTTAACATTTTGCCATAGCTCGCTTTGTTTCCGAGATATTTGCAGATTTATCTCAAGGGAAGGGGCCTGACGGACATATTTCGAGATATTTCTTCTTCTAGTTGTTCTTCTTCTGCACAGCTAAGCTGGAAGTGGCATTTGCAGCTCGCAATAGTGCAGAGTTATCTCAAAGAAAGGGGCCACGGTGTTTCTGTATCTCTATTATGTTGGTGCGGCTTCGGAACTTTTAAATATCTTGATATATCTCGAGAACTACGCGTCTGATCAAAAAATATCATAGAACATAAATTGTAGGAAACATAATTCTCTACACAAAAGGTCTCTTAACATTTTACCATAGCTCGCTTCGTTTTCGAGATATTTGCAGATCTATCTCAAGGGAAGGGGCCTGACGGACATATTTCGAGATATTTCTTCTTCTTGTTGTTCTTCTTCTGCACAGCTAAACTGGAAGTGGCATTTCCAGCTCGCAATAGTGCAGAGTTATCTCAAAGAAAGGGGCTACGGTGTTTCTGTATCTCTATTATGTTGGTGCGGCTTCGGAACTTTTAAATATCTTGATATATCTCGAGAAATACGCATCTGATCAAAAAATATCATAGAACATAAAAAGTAGGAAACTTAATTCTCTACAAAAAAGGTCTCTTAACATTTTGCCATAGCTCGCTTTGTTTCCGAGATATTTGCAGATTTATCTCAAGGGAAGGGGCCTGACGGACATATTTCGAGATATTTCTTCTTCTAGTTGTTCTTCTTCTGCACAGCTAAGCTGGAAGTGGCATTTGCAGCTCGCAATAGTGCAGAGTTATCTCAAAGAAAGGGGCCACGGTGTTTCTGTATCTCTATTATGTTGGTGCGGCTTCGGAACTTTTAAATATCTTGATATATCTCGAGAACAACGCATCTGATCAAAAAATATCATAGAACATAAAAAGTAGGAAACTTAATTTTCTACCAAAAAGGTCTCTTAACATTTTGCCATAGCTCGCTTCGTTTCCGAGATATATGCAGATTTATCTCAAGGGAAGGGGCCTGACTGACATATTTCGAGATATTTCTTCTTCTTGTTGTTCTTCTTCTGCACAGCTAAGCTGGAAGCGGCATTTGCGGCTCGCACTAGTGCAGAGTTATCTCGAAGAAAGGGGCCACGGTGTTTCTGTATCTCTATTATGTTGGTGCGGCTTCGGAACTTTTAAATGTCTCGATATATCTCGAAAACTACGCTTCTGATCAAAAAATATCATAGAACATAAATTGTAGGAAACATAATTCGCTACAAAAAAGGTCTCTTAACATTTTGCCATAGCTCGTTTCGTTTCCGAGATATTTGCAGATATATCTCAAGGGAAGGGGCCTGACGGACATATTTCGAGATACTTCTTCTTCTTGTTGTTCTTCTTCTGCACAGCTAAACTGGAAGTGCCATTTCCAGCTCGCAATAGTGCAGAGTTATCTCAAAGAAAGGGGCCACGGTGTTTCTGTATCTCTATTATGTTGGTGCGGTATCGGAACTTTAAAATATCTTGATATATCTCGAGAACTACACATCTGATCAAAAAATATCATAGAACGTAAAAAGTAGGAGACTTAATTCTCTACAAATAAAGTCTCTAAACATTTTGCCATAGCTCGCTTCGTTTCCGAGATATTTGCAGATTTATCTCAAGGGAAGGGGACTGACGGACATATTTCGAGATATTTCTTCTTCTAGTTGTTCTTCTTCTGCACAGCTAAGCTGGAAGTGGCATTTGCAGCTCGCAATAGTGCAGAGTTATCTCAAAGAAAGGGGCCACGGTGTTTCTGTATCTCTATTATGTTGGTGCGGCTTCGGAACTTTTAAGTATCTCGATATATCTCGAAAACTACGCTTCTGATCAAAAAATATCATAGAGCATAACTTGTAGGAAACATAATTCTCTACAAATAAAGTCTCTTAACATTTTGCCATAGCTCGCTTCGTTTCCGAGATGTTTGCAGATATATCTCAAGGGAAGGGGCCTGACGGACATATTTCGAGATGTTTCTTCTTCTTGTTGTTCTTCTTCAGCACAGCTAAGCTGGAAGTGGCATTTGCAGCTCGCAATAGTGCAGAGTTATCTCAAAGAAAGGGGCCACGGTGTTTCTGTATCTCTATTATGTTGGTGCGGCTTCGGAACTTTTAAATATCTTGATATATCTCGAGAACTACGCATCTTATCAAAAAATATCATAGAACATAAAAAGTAGGAAACTTAATTCTCTACAAAAAAGGTCTCTTAACATTTTGCCATGGCTCGCTTCGTTTCCGAGATATTTGCAGATTTATCTCAAGGGAAGCGGCCTGACGGACATATTTCGAGATATTTCTTCTTCTTGTTGTTCTTCTTCTGCACAGCTAAGCTGGAAGTGGCATTTGCAGCTCGCAATAGTGCAGAGTTATCTCAAAGAAAGGGGCCACGGTGTTTCTGCATCTCTATTATGTTGGTGCGGCTTCGGAACTTTTAAATATCTTGATATATCTCGAGAACTACGCATCTGATCAAAAAATATCATAGAACATAAAAAGTAGGAAACTTAATTCTCTACAAAAAAGGTCTCTTAACATTTTGCCATAGCTCGCTTCGTTTCCAAGATATTTGCAGATTTATCTCAAGGGATGTGGCCTGACGGACATATTTCGAGATATTTCTTCTTCTTGTTGTTCTTCTTCTGCACAGCTAAGCTGGAAGTGGCATTTGCGGCTCGCACTAGTGCAGAGTTATCTCAAAGAAAGGGGCCACGGTGTTTCTGTATCTCTATTATGTTGGTGCGGCTTCGCAACTTTTTAATATCTTGATATATCTCGAGAACTACGCATCTGATCAAAAAATATCATAGAACATAAAAAGTAGGAAACTTAATTCTCTACAAATAAAGTCTCTTAACCTTTTGCCATAGCTCGCTTCGTTTCCGAGATATTTGCAAATTTATCTCAAGGGAAGGGGCCTGACGGACATATTTCGAGATATTTCTTCTTCTTGTTGTTCTTCTTCTGCACAGCTGAGCTGGAAGTGGCATTTGCAGCTCGCAATAGTGCAGAGTTATCTCAAAGAAAGGGGCCACGGTGTTTCTGCATCTCTATTATGTTGGTGCGGCTTCGGAACTTTTAAATATCTTGATATATCTCGAGAACTACGCATCTGATCAAAAAATATCATAGAACATAAAAAGTAGGAAACTTAATTGTCTACAAAAAAGGTCTCTTAACATTTTGGCATAGCTCGCTTCGTTTCCGAGATATTTGCAGATTTATCTCAAGGGATGGGGCCTGACGGACATATTTCGAGATATTTCTTCTTCTTGTTGTTCTTCTTCTGCACAGCTAAGCTGGAAGTGGCATTTGCGGCTCGCACTAGTGCAGAGTTATCTCAAAGAAAGGGGCCACGGTGTTTCTGCATCTCTATTATGTTGGTGCGGCTTCGGAACTTTTAAATATCTCGATATATCTCGAAAACAACGCTTCTGATCAAAAAATATCATAGAACATAAATTGTAGGAAACATAATTCTCTACAAAAAAGGTCTCTTAAGATTTTGCCATAGCTCGTTTCGTTTCCGAGATATTTGTAGATATATCTCAAGGGAAGGGGCCTGACGGACATATTTCGAGATATTTCTTCTTCTTGTTGTTCTTCTTCTGCACAGCTAAGCTGGAAGTGGCATTTGCAGCTCGCAATAGTGCAGAGTTATCTCAAAGAAAGGGGCCACGGTGTTTCTGCATCTCTATTATGTTGGTGCGGCTTCGGAACTTTTAAATATCTTGATATATCTCGAGAACTACGCATCTGATCAAAAAATATCATAGAACATAAAAAGTAGGAAACTTAATTCTCTACAGAAAAGGTCTCTTAACATTTTGCCATTACTCGCTTCGTTTCCGAGATATTTGCAGATTTATCTCGAGGGAAGGGGCCTGACGGACATATTTCGAGATATTTCTTCTTCTTGTTGTTCTTCTTCTGCACAGCTAAGCTGGAAGTGGCATTTGCGGCTCGCACTAGTGCAGAGTTATCTCAAAGAAAGGGGCCACGGTGTTTCTGTATCTCTATTATGTTGGTGCGGCTTCGGAACTTTTAAATATCTTGATATATCTCGAGAGCTACGCATCTGATCAAAAAATATCATAGAACATAAAAAGTAGGAAACTTAATTCTCTACAAAAAAGGTCTCTTAACATTTTGCCATAGCTCGCTTCGTTTCCGAGGTATGTGCAGATTTATCTCAAGGGAAGGGGCCTGACGGACATATTTCGAGATATTTCTTCTTCTTGTTGTTCTTCTTCTGCACAGCTAAGCTGGAAGTGACATTTGCAGCTCGCAATAGTGCAGAGTTATCTCAAAGAGAGGGGCCACGGTGTTTCTGTATCTCTATTATGTTGGTGCGGCTTCGGAACTTTTAAATATCTTGATATATCTCGAGAACTACGCATCTGATCAAAAAATATCATAGAAGATGAATAGTAGCAAACTTAATTCTCTACAAAAAAGGTCTCTCAACATTTTGCCATAGCTCGCTTCGTTTCCGAGATATTTGCACATTTATCTCAAGGGAAGGGGCCCAAAGGACATATTTCGAGATATTTCTTCTTCTTGTTGTTCTTCTTCTGCACAGCTAAGCTGGAAGTGGCATTTGCGGCTCGCACTAGTGCAGAGTTATCTCAAAGAAAGGGGCCACGGTGTTTCTGTATCTCTATTATGTTGGTGCAGCTTCGGAACTTTTAAATATCTTGATATATCTCGAGAACTACGCATCTGATCAAAAAATATCATGGAACATAAAAAGTAGAAAACTTAATTCTCTACAAAAAAGGTCTCTTACCATTTTGCCATAGCTCGCTTTGTTTCCGAGATATTTGCAGATTTATCTCAAGGGAAGGGGCCTGACGGACATATTTCGAGATATTTCTTCTTCTTGTTGTTCTTCTTCTGCACAGCTAAGCTGGAAGTGGCATTTGCAGCTCGCAATAGTGCAGAGTTATCTCAAAGAGAGGGGCCACGGTGTTTCTGTATCTCTATTATGTTGGTGCGGCTTCGGAACTTTTAAATATCTTGATATATCTCGAGAACTACGCATCTGATCAAAAAATATCATACTACATAAAAAGTAGGAAACTTAATTCTCTACAAGAATGGTGTCTGAACATTTTGCCATAGCTCGCTTCGTTTCCGAGATATTTGCAGATTCAGCTCAAAGGAACGGGCCTGACGGACATATTTCGAGATACTTCTTCTTCTTGTTGTTCTTCTTCTGCACAGCTAAGCTGGAAGTGGCATTTGCAGCTCGCAATAGTGCAGAGTTATCTCAAAGAAAGGGGCCACGGTGTTTCTGTATCTCTATTATGTTGGTGCGGCTTCGGAACTTTTAAATATCTTGATATATCTCGAGAACTACGCATCTGATCAAAAAATATCATAGAACATAAAAAGTAGAAAACTTAATTCTCTACAAAAAAGGTCTCTTACCATTTTGCCATAGCTCGCTTCGTTTCCGAGATATTTGCAGATTTATCTCAAGGGAAGGGGCCTGACGGACATATTTCGAGATATTTCTTCTTCTTGTTGTTCTTCTTCTGCACAGCTAAGCTGGAAGTGGCATTTGCAGCTCGTAATAGTGCAGAGTTATCTCAAAGAGAGGGGCCACGGTGTTTCTGTATCTCTATTATGTTGGTGCGGCTTCGGAACTTTTAAATATCTTGATATATCTCGAGAACTACGCATCTGATCAAAAAATATCATACTACATAAAAAGTAGGAAACTTAATTCTCTACAAGAAAGGTGTCTAAACATTTTGCCATAGCTCGCTTCGTTTCCGAGATATTTGCAGATTCAGCTCAAAGGAACGGGCCTGACGGACATATTTCGAGATATTTCTTCTTCTTGTTGTTCTTCTTCTGCACAGCTAAGCTGGAAGTGGCATTTGCGGCTCGCACTAGTGCAGAGTTATCTCAAAGAAAGGGGCCACGGTGTTTCTGTATCTCTATTATGTTGGTGCGGCTTCGGAACTTTTAAATATCTCGATATATCTCGAAAACTACGCTTCTGATCAAAAAATATCATAGAACATAAATTGTAGGAAACATAATTCTCTACAAAAAAGGTCTCTTAAGATTTTGCCATAGCTCGTTTCGTTTCCGAGATATTTGTAGATATATCTCGAGGGAAGGGGCCTGACGGACATATTTCGAGATATTTCTTCTTCTTGTTGTTCTTCTTCTGCACAGCTAAGCTGGAAGTGGCATTTGCAGCTCGCAATAGTGCAGAGTTATCTCAAAGAAAGGGGCCACGGTGTTTCTGTATCTCTATTATGTTGGTGCGGCTTCGGAACTTTTAAATATCTTGATATATCTCGAGAACTACGCATCTGATCAAAAAATATCATACTACATAAAAAGTAGGAAACTTAATTCTCTACAAGAAAGGTGTCTAAACATTTTGCCATAGCTCGCTTCGTTTCCGAGATATTTGCAGATTCAGCTCAAAGGAACGGGCCTGACGGACATATTTCGAGATATTTCTTCTTCTTGTTGTTCTTCTTCTGCACAGCTAAGCTGGAAGTGGCATTTGCGGCTCGCACTAGTGCAGAGTTATCTCAAAGAAAGGAGCCACGGTGTTTCTGTATCTCTATTATGTTGGTGCGGCTTCGGAACTTTTAAATATCTCGATATATCTCGAAAACTACGCTTCTGATCAAAAAATATCATAGAACATAAATTGTAGGAAACATAATTCTCTACAAAAAAGGTCTCTTAAGATTTTGCCATAGCTCGTTTCGTTTCCGAGATATTTGTAGATATATCTCGAGGGAAGGGGCCTGACGGACATATTTCGAGATATTTCTTCTTCTTGTTGTTCTTCTTCTGCACAGCTAAGCTGGAAGTGGCATTTGCAGCTCGCAATAGTGCAGAGTTATCTCAAAGAAAGGGGCCACGGTGTTTCTGTATCTCTATTATGTTGGTGCGGCTTCGGAACTTTTAAATATCTTGATATATCTCGAGAACTACGCATCTGATCAAAAAATATCATAGAACATAAAAAGTAGGAAACTTAATTCTCTACAAAAAAGGTCTCTTAACATTTTGCCATAGCTCGCTTCGTTTCCGAGATATTTGCAGATTCAGCTCAAAGGAACGGGACTGACGGACATATTTCGAGATATTTCTTCTTCTTGTTGTTCTTCTTCTGCACAGCTAAGCTGGAAGTGGTATTTGCAGCTCGCAATAGTGCAGAGTTATCTCAAAGAAAGGGGCCACGGTGTTTCTGTATCTCTATTATGTTGGTGCGGCTTCGGAACTTTTAAATATCTTGATATATCTCGAGAACTACGCATCTGATCAAAAAATATCATAGAACATAAAAAGTAGGAAACTTAATTCTCTACAAAAAAGGTCTCTTAACATTTTGCCATAGCTCGCTTCGTTTCCGAGATATTTGCAGATTTATCTCAAGGGAAGGGGCCTGACGGACATATTTCGAGATATTTCTTCTTCTTGTTGTTCTTCTTCTGCACAGCTAAGCTGGAAGTGGCATTTACAGCTCGCAATAGTGCAGAGTTATCTCAAAGAAAGGGGCCACGGTGTTTCTGTATCTCTATGATGTTGATGCGGCTTCGGAACTTTTAAATATCTCGATATATCTCGAAAACTACGCTTCCGATCAAAAAATATCATAGAAGATGAATAGTAGCAAACTTAATTCTCTACAAAAAGGTCTCTCAACATTTTGCCATAGCTCGCTTCGTTTCCGAGATATTTGCACATTTATCTCAAGGGAAGGGGCCCAAAGGACATATTTGGAGATATTTCTTCTTCTTGTTGTTCTTCTTCTGCACAGCTAAGCTGGAAGTGGCATTTGCGGCTCGCACTAGTGCAGAGTTATCTCAAAGAAAGGGGCCACGGTGTTTCTGTATCTCTATTATGTTGGTGCAGCTTCGGAACTTTTAAATATCTTGATATATCTCGAGAACTACGCATCTGATCAAAAAATATCATGGAGCATAAAAAGTAGAAAACTTAATTCTCTACAAAAAACGTCTCTTACCATTTTGCCATAGCTCGCTTCGTTTCCGAGATATTTGCAGATTTATCTCAAGGGAAGGGGCCTGACGGACATATTTCGAGATATTTCTTCTTCTTGTTGTTCTTCTTCTGCACAGCTAAGCTGGAAGTGGCATTTGCAGCTCGCAATAGTGCAGAGTTATCTCAAAGAGAGGGGCCACGGTGTTTCTGTATCTCTATTATCTTGGTGCGGCTTCGGAACTTTTAAATATCTTGATATATCTCGAGAACTACGCATCTGATCAAAAAATATCATACTACATAAAAAGTAGGAAACTTAATTCTCTACAAGAAAGGTCTCTTAAGATTTTGCCATAGCTCGTTTCGTTTCCGAGATATTTGTAGATATATCTCAAGGGAAGGGGCCTGACGGACATATTTCGAGATATTTCTTCTTCTTGTTGTTCTTCTTCTGCACAGCTAAGCTGGAAGTGGCATTTGCAGCTCGCAATAGTGCAGAGTTATCTCAAAGAAAGGGGCCACGGTGTTTCTGTATCTCTATTATGTTGGTGCGGCTTCGGAACTTTTAAATATCTTGATATATCTCGAGAACTACGCATCTGATCAAAAAATATCATAGAACATAAAAAGTAGGAAACTTAATTCTCTACAAAAAAGGTCTCTTAACATTTTGCCATAGCTCGCTTCGTTTCCGAGATATTTGCAGATTTATCTCAAGGGAAGGGGCCTGACGGACATATTTCGAGATATTTCTTCTTCTTGTTGTTCTTCTTCTGCACAGCTAAGCTGGAAGTGGCATTTACAGCTCGCAATAGTGCAGAGTTATCTCAAAGAAAGGGGCCACGGTGTTTCTGTATCTCTATGATGTTGATGCGGCTTCGGAACTTTTAAATATCTCGATATATCTCGAAAACTACGCTTCCGATCAAAAAATATCATAGAAGATGAATAGTAGCAAACTTAATTCTCTCCAAAAAATGTCTCTCAACATTTTGCCATAGCTCGCTTCGTTTCCGAGATATTTGCACATTTATCTCAAGGGAAGGGGCCCAAAGGACATATTTCGAGATATTTCTTCTTCTTGTTGTTCTTCTTCTGCACAGCTAAGCTGGAAGTGGCATTTGCGGCTCGCACTAGTGCAGAGTTATCTCAAAGAAAGGGGCCACGGTGTTTCTGTATCTCTATTATGTTGGTGCAGCTTCGGAACTTTTAAATATCTTGATATATCTCGAGAACTACGCATCTGATCAAAAAATATCATAGAACTTAAAAAGTAGAAAACTTAATTCTCTACAAAAAAGGTCTCTTAACATTTTGCCATAGCTCGCTTCGTTTCCGAGATATTTGCAGATTTATCTCAAGGGAAGGGGCCTGACGGACATATTTCGAGATATTTCTTCTTCTTGTTGTTCTTCTTCTGCACAGCTAAGCTGGAAGTGGCATTTGCAGCTCGCAATAGTGCAGAGTTATCTCAAAGAAAGAGGCCACGGTGTTTCTGTATCTCTATTATGTTGGTGCGGCTTCGGAACTTTTAAATATCTTGATATATCTCGAGAACTACGCATCTGATCAAAAAATATCATAGAACGTAAAAAGTAGGAAACTTAATTCTCTACAAAAAAGGTCTCTTAACATTTTGCCATAGCTCGCTTCGTTTCCGAGATATTTGCAGATTTATCTCAAGGGAAGGGGCCTGACGGACATATTTCGAGATATTTCTTCTTCTTGTTGTTGTTCCTCTTCTGTACAGCTAAGCTGGAAGTGGCATTTGCAGCTCGCAATAGTGCAGAGTTATCTCAAAGAAAGGGGCCACGGTGTTTCTGTATCTCTATTATGTTGGTGCGGCTTCGGAACTTTTAAATATCTTGATATATCTCGAGAACTACGCATCTGATCAAAAAATATCATAGAACATAAAAAGTGGGAAACTTAATTCTCTACAAAAAAGGTCTCTTAACATTTTGCCATACCTCGCTTCGTTTCCGAGTTATTTGCAGATTTATCTCAAGGGAAGGGGCCTGACGGACATATTTCGAGATATTTCTTCTTCTTGTTGTTCTTCTTCTGCACAGCTAAGCTGGAAGTGGCATTTGCGGCTCGCACTAGTGCAGAGTTATCTCAAAGAAAGGGGCCACGGTGTTTCTGTATCTCTATTATGTTGGTGCGGCTTCGGAACTTTTAAATATCTCGATATATCTCGAAAACTACTCTTCTGATCAAAAAATATCAGAGAACGTGAATTGTAGGAAACATAATTCTCTACAAAAAAGGTCTCTTAACATTTTGCCATAGCTCGCTTCGTTTCCGAGATATTTGCAGATTTATCTCAAGGGAAGGGGCCTGACGGACATATATCGAAATATTTCTTATTCTTGTTGTTCTTCTTCTGCACAGCTAAGCTGGAAGTGGCATTTGCAGCTCGCAATAGTGCAGAGTTATCTCAAAGAAAGGGGCCACGGTGTTTCTGTACCTCTATTATGTTGGTGCAGCTTCGGAGCTTTTAAATATCTTGATATATCTCGAGAACTACGCATCTGATCAAAAAATATCATAGAACATAAAAAGTAGTAAACCTAATTCTCTACAAAAAAGGTATCTTAACATTTTGCCATAGCTCGCTTCGTTTCCGAGATATTTGCAGATTTATCTCAAGGGAAGGGGCCTGACGGACATATTTCGAGATATTTCTTCTTCTTGTTGTTCTTCTTCTGCACAGCTAAGCTGGAAGTGGCATTTGCAGGTCGCAATAGTGCGGAGTTATCTCAAAGAAAGGGGCCACGGTGTTTCTGTATCTCTATTATGTTGGTGCGGCTTCGGAACTTTTAAATATCTCGATATATCTCGAAAACTACTCTTCTGATCAAAAAATATCAGAGAACGTGAATTGTAGGAAACATAATTCTCTACAAAAAAGGTCTCTTAACATTTTGCCGTAGCTCGCTTCGTTTCCGAGATATTTGCAGATTTATCTCAAGGGAAGGGGCCTGACGGACATATTTCGAAATATTTCTTATTCTTGTTGTTCTTCTTCTGCACAGCTAAGCTGGAAGTGTCATTTGCAGCTCGCAATAGTGCAGAGTTATCTCAAAGAGAGGGGCCACGGTGTTTCTGTATCTCTATTATGTTGGTGCGGCTTCGGAACTTTTAAATATCTTGATATATCTCGAGAACTACGCATCTGATCAAAAAATATCATAGAACATAAAAAGTAGGAAACCTAATTCTCTACAAAAAAGGTATCTTAACATTTTGCCATAGCTCGCTTCGTTTCCGAGATATTTGCAGATTTATCTCAAGGGAAGGGGCCTGACGGACATATTTCGAGATATTTCTTCTTCTTGTTGTTCTTCTTCTGCACAGCTAAGCTGGAAGTGGCATTTGCAGCTCGCAATAGTGCAGAGTTATCTCAAAGAAAGGGGCCACGGTGTTTCTGTATCTCTATTATGTTGGTGCAGCTTCGGAACTTTTAAATATCTTGATATATCTCGAGAACTACGCATCTGATCAAAAAATATCATGGAACATAAAAAGTAGAAAACTTAATTCTCTACAAAAAAGGTCTCTTACCATTTTGCCATAGCTCGCTTCGTTTCCGAGATATTTGCAGATATATCTCAAGGGAAGGGGCCTGACGGACATATTTCGAGATATTTCTTCTTCTTGTTGTTCTTCTTCTGCACAGCTAAGCTGCAAGTGGCATTTGCAGCTCGCAATAGTGCAGAGTTATCTCAAAGAGAGGGGCCACGGTGTTTCTGTATCTCTATTATGTTGGTGCGGCTTCGGAACTTTTAAATATCTTGATATATCTCGAGAACTACGCATCTGATCAAAAAATATCATACTACATAGAAAGTAGGAAACTTAATTCTCTACAAGAAAGGTATCTAAACATTTTGCCATAGCTCGCTTCGTTTCCGAGATATTTGCAGATTCAGCTCAAAGGAACGGGCCTGACGGACATATTTCGAGATATTTCTTCTTCTTGTTGTTCTTCTTCTACACAGCTAAGCTGGAAGTGGCATTTGCCGCTCGCAATAGTGCAGAGTTATCTCAAAGAAAGGGGCCACGGTGTTTCTGTATCTCTATTATGTTGGTGCGGCTTCGGAACTTTTAAATATCTTGATATATCTCGAGAACTACGCATCTGATCAAAAAATATCATAGAACATAAAAAGTAGGAAACTTAATTCTCTACAAAAAAGGTCTCTTAACATTTTGCCATAGCTCGCTTCGTTTCCGAGATATTTGCAGATTTATCTCAAGGGAAGGGGCCTGACGGACATATTTCGAGATATTTCTTCTTCTTGCTGTTCTTCTTCTGCACAGCTAAGCTGGAAGTGGCATTTGCAGCTCGCAATAGTGCAGAGTTATCACAAAGAGAGGGGCCACGGTGTTTCTGTATCTCTATGATGTTGGTGCGGCTTCGGAACTTTTAAATATCTCGATATATCTCGAAAACTACGCTTCCGATCAAAAAATATCATAGAACATAAATTGTAGGAAACATAATTCTCTACAAAAAACGTCTCTTAACATTTTGCCATAGCTCGCTTCGTTTCCGAGATATTTGCAGATTTATCTCAAGGGAAGGGGCCTGACGGACATATTTCGAGATATTTCTTCTTCTTGTTGTTCTTCTTCTGCACAGCTAAGCTGGAAGTGGCATTTGCAGCTCGCAATAGTGCAGAGTTATCTCAAAGAAAGAGGCCACGGTGTTTCTGTATCTCTATTATGTTGGTGCGGCTTCGGAACTTTTAAATATCTTGATATATCTCGAGAACTACGCATCTGATCAAAAAATATCAGAGAACGTGAATTGTAGGAAACATAATTCTCTACAAAAAAGGTCTCTTAAGATTTTGCCGTAGCTCGCTTCGTTTCCGAGATATTTGCAGATTTATCTCAAGGGAAGGGGCCTGACGGACATATTTCGAAATATTTCTTATTCTTGTTGTTCTTCTTCTGCACAGCTAAGCTGGAAGTGGCATTTGCAGCTCGCAATAGTGCAGAGTTATCTCAAAGACAGGGGCCACGGTGTTTCTGTATCTCTATTATGTTGGTGCGGCTTCGGAACTTTTAAATATCTTGATATATCTCGAGAACTACGCATCTGATCAAAAAATATCATAGAACATAAAAAGTAGGAAACCTAATTCTCTACAAAAAAGGTATCTTAACATTTTGCCATAGCTCGCTTCGTTTCCGAGATATTTGCAGATTTATCTCAAGGGAAGGGGCCTGACGGACATATTTCGAGATATTTCTTCTTCTTGTTGTTCTTCTTCTGCACAGCTAAGCTGGAAGTGGCATTTGCAGCTCGCAATAGTGCAGAGTTATCTCAAAGAAAGGGGCCACGGTGTTTCTGTACCTCTATTATGTTGGTGCGGCTTCGGAATTTTTAAATATCTCGATATATCTCGAAAACTACGCTTCTGATCAAAAAATATCATAGAACATAAATTGTAGGAAACATAATTCTCTACAAAAAAGGTCTCTTAAGATTTTGCCATAGCTCCCTTCGTTTCCGAGATATTTGCAGATTTATCTCAAGGGAAGGGGCCTGACGGACATATTTCTAGATATTTCTTCTTCTTGTTGTTCTTCTTCTGCACAGCTAAGCTGGAAGTGGCATTTGCAGCTCGCAATAGTGCAGAGTTATCTCAAAGAGAGGGGCCACGGTGTTTCTGTATCTCTATTATGTTGGTGCGGCTTCGGAACTGTTAAATATCTTGATATATCTCGAGAACTACGCATCTGATCAAAAAATATCATAGAACATAAAAAGTAGGAAACTTAATTCTCTACAAATAAAGTCTCTTAACATTTTGCCATCGCTCGCTTCGTTTCCGAGATATTTGCAGATATATCTCAAGGGAAGGGGCCTGACGGACATATTTCGAGATATTTCTTCTTCTTGTTGTTCTTCTTCTGCACAGCTAAGCTGGAAGTGGCATTTGCAGGTCGCAATAGTGCGGAGTTATCTCAAAGAAAGGGGCCACGGTGTTTCTGTATCTCTATTATGTTGGTGCGACTTCGGAACTTTTAAATATCTCGATATATCTCGAAAACTACTCTTCTGATCAAAAAATATCAGAGAACGTGAATTGTAGGAAAAATAATTCTCTACAAAAAAGGTCTCTTAAGATTTTGCCATAGCTCGCTTCGTTTCCGAGATATTTGCAGATTTATCTCAAGGGAAGAGGCCTAACGGACATATTTCGAAATATTTCTTATTCTTGTTGTTCTTCTTCTGCACAGCTTAGCTGGAAGTGGCATTTGCAGCTCGCAATAGTGCAAAGTTATCTCAAAGAAAGGGGCCACGGTGTTTCTGTACCTCTATTATGTTGGTGCAGCTTCGGAGCTTTTAAATATCTTGATATATCTCGAGAACTACGCATCTGATCAAAAAATATCATAGAACATAAAAAGTAGGAAACTTAATTCTCTACAAAAAAGGTATCTTAACATTTTGCCATAGCTCGCTTGGTTTCCGAGATATTTGCAGATTTATCTCAAGGGAAGGGGCCTGACGGACATATTTCGAGATATTTCTTCTTCTTGTTGTTCTTCTTCTGCACAGCTAAGCTGGAAGTGGCATTTGCAGCTCGCAATAGTGCAGAGTTATCTCAAAGAAAGGGGCCACGGTGTTTCTGTATCTCTATTATGTTGGTGCGGCTTCGGAACTTTTAAATATCTCGATATATCTCGAAAACTACTCTTCTGATCAAAAAATATCAGAGAACGTGAATTGTAGGAAACATAATTCTCTACAAAAAAGGTCTCTTAACATTTTGCCATAGCTCGCTTCGTTTCCGAGATATTTGCAGATTTATCTAAAGGGAAGGGGCCTGACGGACATATATCGAAATATTTCTTATTCTTGTTGTTCTTCTTCTGCACAGCTAAGCTGGAAGTGGCATTTGCAGCTCGCAATAGTGCAGAGTTATCTCAAAGAAAGGGGCCACGGTGTTTCTGTACCTCTATTATATTGGTGCAGCTTCGGAGCTTTTAAATATCTTGATATATCTCGAGAACTACGCAACTGATCAAAAAATATCATAGAACATAAAAAGTAGGAAACCTAATTCTCTACAAAAAAGGTCTCTTAACATTTTGCCATAGCTCGCTTCGTTTCCGAGATATTTGCAGATTTATCTCAAGGGAAGGGGCCTGACGGACATATTTCGAGATATTTCTTCTTCTTGTTGTTCTTCTTCTGCACAGCTAAGCTGGAAGTGGCATTTGCGGCTCGCACTAGTGCAGAGTTATCTCAGAGAAAGCGGCCACGGTGTTTCTGGATCTCTATTATGTTGGTGCGGCTTCGGAACTTTTAAATATCTCGATATATCTCGAAAACTACGCTTCTGATCAAAAAATATCATAGAACATAAATTGTAGGAAACACAATTCTCTACAAAAAAGGTCTCTTAAGATTTTGCCATAGCTCGTTTCGTTTCCGAGATATTTGTAGATATATCTCAAGGGAAGGGGCCTGACGGACATATTTCGAGATATTTCTTCTTCTTGTTGTTCTTCTTCTGCACAGCTAAAGTGGAAGTGGCATTTGCAGCTCGCAAAGGTGCAGAGTTATCTCAAAGAAAGGGGTCACGGTGTTTCTGTATCTCTATTATGTTGGTGCGGCTTCGGAACTTTTAAATATCTTGATATATCTCGAGAACTACGCATCTGATCAAAAAATATCATAGAACATAAAAAGTAGGAAACTTAATTCTCTACAAAAAAGGTCTCTTAACATTTTGCCATAGCTCGCTTCGTTTCCGAGATATGTGCAGATTTATCTCAAGGGAAGGGGCCTGACGGACATATTTCGAGATATTTCTTCTACTTGTTGTTCTTCTTCTGCACAGCTAAACTGGATGTGGCATTCCCAGCTCGCAATAGTGCAGAGTTATCTCAAAGAAAGGGGCTACGGTGTTTCTGTATCTCTATTATGTTGGTGCGGCTTCGGAACTTTTAAATATCTTGATATATCTCGAGAACTACGCATCTGATCAAAAAATATCATAGAACATAAAAAGTAGGAAACCTAATTCTCTACAAAAAAGGTATCTTAACATTTTGCCATAGCTCGCTTCGTTTCCGAGATATTTGCAGATTTATCTCAAGGGAAGGGGCCTGACGGACATATTTCGAGATATTTCTTCTTCTTGTTGTTCTTCTTCTGCACAGCTAAGCTGGAAGTGGCATTTGCAGCTCGCAATAGTGCAGAGTTATCTCAAAGAAAGGGGCCACGGTGTTTCTGTACCTCTATTATGTTGGTGCGGCTTCGGAATTTTTAAATATCTCGATATATCTCGAAAACTACGCTTCTGATCAAAAAATATCATAGAACATAAATTGTAGGAAACATAATTCTCTACAAAAAAGGTCTCTTAAGATTTTGCCATAGCTCCCTTCGTTTCCGAGATATTTGCAGATTTATCTCAAGGGAAGGGGCCTGACGGACATATTTCGAGATATTTCTTCTTCTTGTTGTTCTTCTTCTGCACAGCTAAGCTGGAAGTGGCATTTGCGGCTCGCACTAGTGCAGAGTTATCTCAAAGAAAGCGGCCACGGTGTTTCTGAATCTCTATTATGTTGGTGCGGCTTCGGAACTTTTAAATATCTCGATATATCTCGAAAACTACGCTTCTGATCAAAAAATATCATAGAACATAAATTGTAGGAAACACAATTCTCTACAAAAAACGTCTCTTAACATTTTGCCATAGCTCGCTTCGTTTCCGAGATATTTGCAGATTCAGCTCAAAGGAACGGGCCTGACGGACATATTTCGAGATATTTCTTCTTCTTGTTGTTCTTCTTCTGCACAGCTAAGCTGGCAGTGGCATTTGCAGCTCGCAATAGTGCAGAGTTATCTCAAAGAAAGGGGCCACGGTGTTTCTGTATCTCTATTATGTTGGTGCGGCTTCGGAACTTTTAAATATCTTGATATGTCTCGAGAACTACGCATCTGATCAAAAAATATCATAGAACATAAAAAGTAGGAAACTTAATTCTCTACAAAAAAGGTCTCTTAACATTTTGCCATAGCTCGCTTCGTTTCCGAGATATTTGCAGATTTATCTCAAGGGAAGGGGCCTGACGGACATATTTCGAGATATTTCTTCTTCTTGTTGTTCTTCTTCTGCACAGCTAAGCTGGAAGTGGCATTTGCAGGTCGCAATAGTGCGGAGTTATCTCAAAGAAAGGGGCCACGGTGTTTCTGTATCTCTATTATGTTGGTGCGGCTTCGGAACTTTTAAATATCTCGATATATCTCGAGAACTACGCATCTGATCAAAAAATATCATAGAACATAAAAAGTAGGAAACCTAATTCTCTACAAAAAAGGTATCTTACCATTTTGCCATAGCTCGCTTCGTTTCCGAGATATTTGCAGATTTATCTCAAGGGAAGGGGCCTGACGGACATATTTCGAGATATTTCTTCTTCTTGTTGTTCTTCTTCTGCACAGCTAAGCTGGAAGTGGCATTTGCAGCTCGCAATAGTGCAGAGTTATCTCAAAGAAAGGGGCCACGGTGTTTCTGTACCTCTATTATGTTGGTGCGGCTTCGGAATTTTTAAATATCTCGATATATCTCGAAAACTACGCTTCTGATCAAAAAATATCATAGAACATAAATTGTAGGAAACATAATTCTCTACAAAAAAGGTCTCTTAAGATTTTGCCATAGCTCGCTTCGTTTCCGAGATATTTGCAGATTTATCTCAAGGGAAGGGGCCTGACGGACATATTTCTAGATATTTCTTCTTCTTGTTGTTCTTCTTCTGCACAGCTAAGCTGGAAGTGGCATTTGCGGCTCGCACTAGTGCAGAGTTATCTCAAAGAAAGGGGCCACGGTGTTTGTGTATCTCTATTATGTTGGTGCGGCTTCGGAACTTTTAAATATCTCGATATATCTCGAAAACTACGCTTCTGATCAAAAAATATCATAGAACATAAATTGTAGGAAACATAATTCTCTACAAAAAAGGTCTCTTAAGATTTTGCCATAGCTCGTTTCGTTTCCGAGATATTTGTAGATATATCTCAAGGGAAGGGGCCTGACGGACATATTTCGAGATATTTCTTCTTCTTGTTGTTCTTCTTCTGCACAGCTAAAGTGGAAGTGGCATTTGCAGCTCGCAAAGGTGCAGAGTTATCTCAAAGAAAGGGGTCACGGTGTTTCTGTATCTCTATTATGTTGGTGCGGCTTCGGAGCTTTTAAATATCTTGATATATCTCGAGAACTACGCATCTGATCAAAAAATATCATAGAACATAAAAAGTAGTAAACCTAATTCTCTACAAAAAAGGTATCTTAACATTTTGCCATAGCTCGCTTCGTTTCCGAGATATTTGCAGATTTATCTCAAGGGAAGGGGCCTGACGGACATATTTCGAGATATTTCTTCTTCTTGTTGTTCTTCTTCTGCACAGCTAAGCTGGAAGTGGCATTTGCAGGTCGCAATAGTGCGGAGTTATCTCAAAGAAAGGGGCCACGGTGTTTCTGTATCTCTATTATGTTGGTGCGGCTTCGGAACTTTTAAATATCTCGATATATCTCGAAAACTACGCTTCTGATCAAAAAATATCATAGAACATAAATTGTAGGAAACATAATTCTCTACAAAAAAGGTCTCTTAAGATTTTGCCATAGCTCGCTTCGTTTCCGAGATATTTGCAGATTTATCTCAAGGGAAGGGGCCTGACGGACATATTTCTAGATATTTCTTCTTCTTGTTGTTCTTCTTCTGCACAGCTAAGCTGGAAGTGGCATTTGCGGCTCGCACTAGTGCAGAGTTATCTCAAAGAAAGGGGCCACGGTGTTTGTGTATCTCTATTATGTTGGTGCGGCTTCGGAACTTTTAAATATCTCGATATATCTCGAAAACTACGCTTCTGATCAAAAAATATCATAGAACATAAATTGTAGGAAACATAATTCTCTACAAAAAAGGTCTCTTAAGATTTTGCCATAGCTCGTTTCGTTTCCGAGATATTTGTAGATATATCTCAAGGGAAGGGGCCTGACGGACATATTTCGAGATATTTCTTCTTCTTGTTGTTCTTCTTCTGCACAGCTAAAGTGGAAGTGGCATTTGCAGCTCGCAAAGGTGCAGAGTTATCTCAAAGAAAGGGGTCACGGTGTTTCTGTATCTCTATTATGTTGGTGCGGCTTCGGAGCTTTTAAATATCTTGATATATCTCGAGAACTACGCATCTGATCAAAAAATATCATAGAACATAAAAAGTAGTAAACCTAATTCTCTACAAAAAAGGTATCTTAACATTTTGCCATAGCTCGCTTCGTTTCCGAGATATTTGCAGATTTATCTCAAGGGAAGGGGCCTGACGGACATATTTCGAGATATTTCTTCTTCTTGTTGTTCTTCTTCTGCACAGCTAAGCTGGAAGTGGCATTTGCAGGTCGCAATAGTGCGGAGTTATCTCAAAGAAAGGGGCCACGGTGTTTCTGTATCTCTATTATGTTGGTGCGGCTTCGGAACTTTTAAATATCTCGATATATCTCGAAAACTACTCTTCTGATCAAAAAATATCAGAGAACGTGAATTGTAGGAAACATAATTCTCTACAAAAAAGGTCTCTCAACATTTTGCCATAGCTCGCTTCGTTTCTGAGATATTTGCAGATTTATCTCAACGGAAGGGGCCTGACGGACATATTTCGAAATATTTCTTATTCTTGTTGTTCTTCTTCTGCACAGCTAAGCTGGAAGTGGCATTTGCAGCTCGCAATAGTGCAGAGTTATCTCAAAGAGAGGGGCCACGGTGTTTCTGTATCTCTATTATGTTGGTGCGGCTTCGGAACTTTTAAATATCTTGATATATCTCGAGAACTACGCATCTGATCAAAAAATATCATAGAACATAAAAAGTAGGAAACCTAATTCTCTACAAAAAAGGTATCTTAACATTTTGCCATAGCTCGCTTCGTTTCCGAGATATTTGCAGATTTATCTCAAGGGAAGGGGCCTGACGGACATATTTCGAGATATTTCTTCTTCTTGTTGTTCTTCTTCTGCACAGCTAAGCTTGAAGTGGCATTTGCAGCTCGCAATAGTGCAGAGTTATCTCAAAGAAAGGGGCCACGGTGTTTCTGTACCTCTATTATGTTGGTGCGGCTTCGGAATTTTTAAATATCTCGATATATCTCGAAAACTACGCTTCTGATCAAAAAATATCATAGAACATAAATTGTAGCAAACATAATTCTCTACAAAAAAGGTCTCTTAAGATTGTGCCATAGCTCCCTTCGTTTCCGAGATATTTGCAGATTTATCTCAAGGGAAGGGGCCTGACGGACATATTTCTAGATATTTCTTCTTCTTGTTGTTCTTCTTCTGCACAGCTAAGCTGGAAGTGGCATTTGCAGCTCGCAATAGTGCAGAGTTATCTCAAAGAGAGGGGCCACGGTGTTTCTGTATCTCTATTATGTTGGTGCGGCTTCGGAACTGTTAAATATCTTGATATATCTCGAGAACTACGCATCTGATCAAAAAATATCATAGAACATAAAAAGTAGGAAACTTAATTCTCTACAAATAAAGTCTCTTAACATTTTGCCATAGCTCGCTTCGTTTCCGAGATATTTGCAGATATATCTCAAGGGAAGGGGCCTGACGGACATATTTCGAGATATTTCTTCTTCTTGTTGTTCTTCTTCTGCACAGCTAAGCTGGAAGTGGCATTTGCAGGTCGCAATAGTGCGGAGTTATCTCAAAGAAAGGGGCCACGGTGTTTCTGTATCTCTATTATGTTGGTGCGGCTTCGGAACTTTTAAATATCTCGATATATCTCGAAAACTACGCTTCTGATCAAAAAATATCATAGAACATAAATTGTAGCAAACATAATTCTCTACAAAAAAGGTCTCTTAAGATTTTGCCATAGCTCCCTTCGTTTCCGAGATATTTGCAGATTTATCTCAAGGGAAGGGGCCTGACGGACATATTTCGAGATATTTCTTCTTCTTGTTGTTCTTCTTCTGCACAGCTAAGCTGGAAGTGGCATTTGCAGCTCGCAATAGTGCAGAGTTATCTCAAAGAAAGGGGCCACGGTGTGTCTGTATCTCTATTATGTTGATGCGGCTTCGGAACTTTTAAATATCTTGATATATCTCGAGAACTACGCATCTGATCAAAAAATATCATAGAACATAAAAAGTAGGAAACTTAATTCTCTACAAAACAGGTCTCTTAACATTTTGCCATAGCTCGCTTCGTTTCCGAGATATTTGCAGATTTATCTCAAGGGAAGGTACCTGAGGGACATATTTCGAGATATTTCTTCTTCTTGTTGTTCTTCTTCTGCACAGCTAAGCTGGAAGTGGCATTTGCGGCTCGCACTAGTGCAGAGTTATCTCAAAGAAAGGGGCCACGGTGTTTCTGTATCTCTATTATGTTGGTGCGGCTTCAGAACTTTTAAATATCTCGATATATCTCGAAAACTACGCTTCTGATCAAAAAATATCATACAACATAAATTGTAGGAAACATAATTCTCTACAAAAAAGGTCTCTTAACATTTTGCCATAGCTCGCTTCGTTTCCGAGATATTTGCAGATATATCTCAAGGGAAGGGGCCTGACGGACATATTTCGAGATATTTCTTCTTCTTGTTGTTCTTCTTCTGCACAGCTAAGCTGGAAGTGGCATTTGCAGCTCGCAATAGTGCAGAGTTATCTCAAAGAAAGGGGCCACGGTGTTTCTGTATCTCTATTATGTTGGTGCGGCTTCGGAACTTTTAAATATCTTGATATATCTCGAGAACTACGCATCTGATCAAAAAATATCATAGAACATAAATAGTAGGAAACTTAATTCTCTACAAAAAAGGTCTCTCAACATTTTGCCATAGCTCGCTTCGTTTCCGAGATATTTGCACATTTATCTCAAGGGAAGGGGCCTAACAGACATATTTCGAGAAATTTCTTCTTCTTGTTGTTCTTCTTCTGCACAGCTAAGCTGGAAGTGGCATTTGCGGCTCGCACTAGTGCAGAGTTATATAAAAGAAAGGGGCCACGGTGTTTCTGTATCTCTATTATGTTGGTGCGGCTTCGGAACTTTTAAATATCTTGATATATCTCGAGATCTACGCATCTGATCAAAAAATATCATGGAACATAAAAAGTAGGAAACTTAATGCTCTACAAAAAAGGTCTCTTAACATTTTGCCATAGCTCGCTTCGTTTCCGAGATATTTGCAGATTTATCTCAAGGGAAGGGGCCTGACGGACATATTTCGAGATATTTCTTCTTCTTGTTGTTCTTCCTCTGCACAGCTAAGCTGGAAGTGGCATTTGCGGCTCGCACTAGTGCAGAGTTATCTCAAAGAAAGGGGCCACGGTGTTTCTGTATCTCTATTATGTTGGTGCGGCTTCGGAACTTTTAAATATCTCGATATATCTCGAAAACTACGCTTCTGATAAAAAAATATCATAGAACATAAATTGTAGGAAACATAATTCTCTACAAAAAAGGTCTCCTAACCTTTTGCCATAGCTCGCTTCGTTTCCGAGATATTTGCAGATATATCTCAAGGGAAGGGGCCTGACGGACATATTTCGAGATATTTCTTCTTCTTGTTGTTCTTCTTCTGCACAGCTAAGCTGGAAGTGGCATTTACAGCTCGCAATAGTGCAGAGTTATCTCAAAGAAAGGGGCCACGGTGTTTCTGTATCTCTATTATGTTGGTGCGGCTTCGGAACTTTTAAATATCTCGATATATCTCGAAAACTACGCTTCTGATCAAAAAATATCATAGAACATAAATTGTAGGAAACATAATTCTCTACAAAAAACGTCTCTTAACATTTTGCCATTGCTCGCTTCGTTTCCGAGATATTTGCAGATTTATCTCAAGGGAAGGGGCCTGACGGACATATTTCGAGATATTTCTTCTTCTTGTTGTTCTTCTTCTGCACAGCTAAGCTGGAAGTGGCATTTGCGGCTCGCACTAGTGCAGAGTTATCTCAAAGAAAGGGGCCACGGTGTTTCTGTATCTCTATTATGTTGGTGCGGCTTCGGAACTTTTAAATATCTCGATATATCTCGAAAACTACGCTTCTGATCAAAAAATATCATAGAATATAAATTGTAGGAAACATAATTCTCTACAAAAAAGGTCTCTTAACCTTTTGCCATAGCTCGCTTCGTTTCCGAGATATTTGCAGATATATCTCAAGGGAAGGGGCCTGACGGACATATTTCGAGATATTTCTTCTTCTTGTTGTTCTTCTTCTGCACAGCTAAGCTGGAAGTGGCATTTGCGGCTCGCACTAGTGCAGAGTTATCTCAAAGAAAGGGGCCACGGTGTTTCTGTATCTCTATTATGTTGGTGCGGCTTCGGAACTGTTAAATATCTCGATATATCTCGAAAACTACGCTTCTGATCAAAAAATATCATAGAACATAAATTGTAGGAAACATAATTCTCTACAAAAAACGTCTCTTAACATTTTGCCATTGCTCGCTTCGTTTCCGAGATATTTGCAGATTTATCTCAAGGGAAGGGGCCTGACGGACATATTTCGAGATATTTCTTCTTCTTGTTGTTCTTCTTCTGCACAGCTAAGCTGGAAGTGGCATTTGCGGCTCGCACTAGTGGAGAGTTATCTCAAAGAAAGGGGCCACGGTGTTTCTGTATCTCTATCATGTTGGTGCGGCTTCGGAACTTTTAAATATCTCGATATATCTCGAAAACTACGCTTCTGATCAAAAAATATCATACAACATAAATTGTAGGAAACATAATTCTCTACAAAAAAGGTCTGTTAACATTTTGCCATAGCTCGCTTCGTTTCCGAGATATTTGCAGATATATCTCAAGGGAAGGGGCCTGACGGACATATTTCGAGATATTTCTTCTTCTTGTTGTTCTTCTTCTGCACAGCTAAGCTGGAAGTGGCATTTGCAGCTCGCAATAGTGCAGAGTTATCTCAAAGAAAGGGGCCACGGTGTTTCTGTATCTCTATTATGTTGGTGCGGCTTCGGAACTTTTAAATATCTTGATATATCTCGAGAACTACGCATCTGATCAAAAAATATCATAGAACATAAATAGTAGGAAACTTAATTCTCTACAAAAAAGGTCTCTCAACATTTTGCCATAGCTCGCTTCGTTTCCGAGATATTTGCACATTTATCTCAAGGGAAGGGGCCTAACGGACATATTTCGAGATATTTCTTCTTCTTGTTGTTCTTCTTCTGCACAGCTAAGCTGGAAGTGGCATTTGCGGCTCGCACTAGTGCAGAGTTATATAAAAGAAAGGGGCCACGGTGTTTCTGTATCTCTATTATGTTGGTGCGGCTTCGGAACTTTTAAATATCTCGATATATCTCGAAAACTACGCTTCTGATCAAAAAATATCATAGAACATAAATTGTAGGAGACATAATTCTCTACAAAAAATGTCTCTTAACATTTTGCCATAGCTCGCTTCGTTTCCGAGATATTTGCAGATTTATCTCAAGGGAAGGGGCCTGACGGACATATTTCTAGATATTTCTTCTTCTTGTTGTTCTTCTTCTGCACAGCAAAGCTGGAAGTGGCATTTGCGGCTCGCACTAGTGCAGAGTTATCTCAAAGAAAGGGGCCACGGTGTTTGTGTATCTCTATTATGTTGGTGCGGCTTCGGAACTTTTAAATATCTCGATATATCTCGAAAACTACGCTTCTGATCAAAAAATATCATAGAACATAAATTGTAGGAAACATAATTCTCTACAAAAAAGGTCTCTTAAGATTTTGCCATAGCTCGTTTCGTTTCCGAGATATTTGTAGATATATCTCAAGGGAAGGGGCCTGACGGACATATTTCGAGATATTTCTTCTTCTTGTTGTTCTTCTTCTGCACAGCTAAAGTGGAAGTGGCATTTGCAGCTCGCAAAGGTGCAGAGTTATCTCAAAGAAAGGGGTCACGGTGTTTCTGTATCTCTATTATGTTGGTGCGGCTTCGGAGCTTTTAAATATCTTGATATATCTCGAGAACTACGCATCTGATCAAAAAATATCATAGAACATAAAAAGTAGTAAACCTAATTCTCTACAAAAAAGGTATCTTAACATTTTGCCATAGCTCGCTTCGTTTCCGAGATATTTGCAGATTTATCTCAAGGGAAGGGGCCTGACGGACATATTTCGAGATATTTCTTCTTCTTGTTGTTCTTCTTCTGCACAGCTAAGCTGGAAGTGGCATTTGCAGGTCGCAATAGTGCGGAGTTATCTCAAAGAAAGGGGCCACGGTGTTTCTGTATCTCTATTATGTTGGTGCGGCTTCGGAACTTTTAAATATCTCGATATATCTCGAAAACTACTCTTCTGATCAAAAAATATCAGAGAACGTGAATTGTAGGAAACATAATTCTCTACAAAAAAGGTCTCTCAACATTTTGCCATAGCTCGCTTCGTTTCCGAGATATTTGCAGATTTATCTCAACGGAAGGGGCCTGACGGACATATTTCGAAATATTTCTTATTCTTGTTGTTCTTCTTCTGCACAGCTAAGCTGGAAGTGGCATTTGCAGCTCGCAATAGTGCAGAGTTATCTCAAAGAGAGGGGCCACGGTGTTTCTGTATCTCTATTATGTTGGTGCGGCTTCGGAACTTTTAAATATCTTGATATATCTCGAGAACTACGCATCTGATCAAAAAATATCATAGAACATAAAAAGTAGGAAACCTAATTCTCTACAAAAAAGGTATCTTAACATTTTGCCATAGCTCGCTTCGTTTCCGAGATATTTGCAGATTTATCTCAAGGGAAGGGGCCTGACGGACATATTTCGAGATATTTCTTCTTCTTGTTGTTCTTCTTCTGCACAGCTAAGCTTGAAGTGGCATTTGCAGCTCGCAATAGTGCAGAGTTATCTCAAAGAAAGGGGCCACGGTGTTTCTGTACCTCTATTATGTTGGTGCGGCTTCGGAATTTTTAAATATCTCGATATATCTCGAAAACTACGCTTCTGATCAAAAAATATCATAGAACATAAATTGTAGCAAACATAATTCTCTACAAAAAAGGTCTCTTAAGATTGTGCCATAGCTCCCTTCGTTTCCGAGATATTTGCAGATTTATCTCAAGGGAAGGGGCCTGACGGACATATTTCTAGATATTTCTTCTTCTTGTTGTTCTTCTTCTGCACAGCTAAGCTGGAAGTGGCATTTGCAGCTCGCAATAGTGCAGAGTTATCTCAAAGAGAGGGGCCACGGTGTTTCTGTATCTCTATTATGTTGGTGCGGCTTCGGAACTGTTAAATATCTTGATATATCTCGAGAACTACGCATCTGATCAAAAAATATCATAGAACATAAAAAGTAGGAAACTTAATTCTCTACAAATAAAGTCTCTTAACATTTTGCCATAGCTCGCTTCGTTTCCGAGATATTTGCAGATATATCTCAAGGGAAGGGGCCTGACGGACATATTTCGAGATATTTCTTCTTCTTGTTGTTCTTCTTCTGCACAGCTAAGCTGGAAGTGGCATTTGCAGGTCGCAATAGTGCGGAGTTATCTCAAAGAAAGGGGCCACGGTGTTTCTGTATCTCTATTATGTTGGTGCGGCTTCGGAACTTTTAAATATCTCGATATATCTCGAAAACTACGCTTCTGATCAAAAAATATCATAGAACATAAATTGTAGCAAACATAATTCTCTACAAAAAAGGTCTCTTAAGATTTTGCCATAGCTCCCTTCGTTTCCGAGATATTTGCAGATTTATCTCAAGGGAAGGGGCCTGACGGACATATTTCGAGATATTTCTTCTTCTTGTTGTTCTTCTTCTGCACAGCTAAGCTGGAAGTGGCATTTGCAGCTCGCAATAGTGCAGAGTTATCTCAAAGAAAGGGGCCACGGTGTTTCTGTATCTCTATTATGTTGATGCGGCTTCGGAACTTTTAAATATCTTGATATATCTCGAGAACTACGCATCTGATCAAAAAATATCATAGAACATAAAAAGTAGGAAACTTAATTCTCTACAAAACAGGTCTCTTAACATTTTGCCATAGCTCGCTTCGTTTCCGAGATATTTGCAGATTTATCTCAAGGGAAGGTACCTGAGGGACATATTTCGAGATATTTCTTCTTCTTGTTGTTCTTCTTCTGCACAGCTAAGCTGGAAGTGGCATTTGCGGCTCGCACTAGTGCAGAGTTATCTCAAAGAAAGGGGCCACGGTGTTTCTGTATCTCTATTATGTTGGTGCGGCTTCAGAACTTTTAAATATCTCGATATATCTCGAAAACTACGCTTCTGATCAAAAAATATCATACAACATAAATTGTAGGAAACATAATTCTCTACAAAAAAGGTCTCTTAACATTTTGCCATAGCTCGCTTCGTTTCCGAGATATTTGCAGATATATCTCAAGGGAAGGGGCCTGACGGACATATTTCGAGATATTTCTTCTTCTTGTTGTTCTTCTTCTGCACAGCTAAGCTGGAAGTGGCATTTGCAGCTCGCAATAGTGCAGAGTTATCTCAAAGAAAGGGGCCACGGTGTTTCTGTATCTCTATTATGTTGGTGCGGCTTCGGAACTTTTAAATATCTTGATATATCTCGAGAACTACGCATCTGATCAAAAAATATCATAGAACATAAATAGTAGGAAACTTAATTCTCTACAAAAAAGGTCTCTCAACATTTTGCCATAGCTCGCTTCGTTTCCGAGATATTTGCACATTTATCTCAAGGGAAGGGGCCTAACAGACATATTTCGAGAAATTTCTTCTTCTTGTTGTTCTTCTTCTGCACAGCTAAGCTGGAAGTGGCATTTGCGGCTCGCACTAGTGCAGAGTTATATAAAAGAAAGGGGCCACGGTGTTTCTGTATCTCTATTATGTTGGTGCGGCTTCGGAACTTTTAAATATCTTGATATATCTCGAGATCTACGCATCTGATCAAAAAATATCATGGAACATAAAAAGTAGGAAACTTAATGCTCTACAAAAAAGGTCTCTTAACATTTTGCCATAGCTCGCTTCGTTTCCGAGATATTTGCAGATTTATCTCAAGGGAAGGGGCCTGACGGACATATTTCGAGATATTTCTTCTTCTTGTTGTTCTTCCTCTGCACAGCTAAGCTGGAAGTGGCATTTGCGGCTCGCACTAGTGCAGAGTTATCTCAAAGAAAGGGGCCACGGTGTTTCTGTATCTCTATTATGTTGGTGCGGCTTCGGAACTTTTAAATATCTCGATATATCTCTAAAACTACGCTTCTGATAAAAAAATATCATAGAACATAAATTGTAGGAAACATAATTCTCTACAAAAAAGGTCTCCTAACCTTTTGCCATAGCTCGCTTCGTTTCCGAGATATTTGCAGATATATCTCAAGGGAAGGGGCCTGACGGACATATTTCGAGATATTTCTTCTTCTTGTTGTTCTTCTTCTGCACAGCTAAGCTGGAAGTGGCATTTACAGCTCGCAATAGTGCAGAGTTATCTCAAAGAAAGGGGCCACGGTGTTTCTGTATCTCTATTATGTTGGTGCGGCTTCGGAACTTTTAAATATCTCGATATATCTCGAAAACTACGCTTCTGATCAAAAAATATCATAGAACATAAATTGTAGGAAACATAATTCTCTACAAAAAACGTCTCTTAACATTTTGCCATTGCTCGCTTCGTTTCCGAGATATTTGCAGATTTATCTCAAGGGAAGGGGCCTGACGGACATATTTCGAGATATTTCTTCTTCTTGTTGTTCTTCTTCTGCACAGCTAAGCTGGAAGTGGCATTTGCGGCTCGCACTAGTGCAGAGTTATCTCAAAGAAAGGGGCCACGGTGTTTCTGTATCTCTATTATGTTGGTGCGGCTTCGGAACTTTTAAATATCTCGATATATCTCGAAAACTACGCTTCTGATCAAAAAATATCATAGAATATAAATTGTAGGAAACATAATTCTCTACAAAAAAGGTCTCTTAACCTTTTGCCATAGCTCGCTTCGTTTCCGAGATATTTGCAGATATATCTCAAGGGAAGGGGCCTGACGGACATATTTCGAGATATTTCTTCTTCTTGTTGTTCTTCTTCTGCACAGCTAAGCTGGAAGTGGCATTTGCGGCTCGCACTAGTGCAGAGTTATCTCAAAGAAAGGGGCCACGGTGTTTCTGTATCTCTATTATGTTGGTGCGGCTTCGGAACTGTTAAATATCTCGATATATCTCGAAAACTACGCTTCTGATCAAAAAATATCATAGAACATAAAAAGTAGGAAACTTAATTCTCTACAAATAAGGTCTCTTAACATTTTGCCATAGCTCGCTTCGTTGCCGAGATATTTGCAGATTTATCTCAAGGGAAGGGGCCTGACGGACATATTTCGAGATATTTCTTCTTCTTGTTGTTCTTCTTCTGCACAGCTAAGCTGGAAGTGGCATTTGCGGCTCGCACTAGTGGAGAGTTATCTCAAAGAAAGGGGCCACGGTGTTTCTGTATCTCTATCATGTTGGTGCGGCTTCGGAACTTTTAAATATCTCGATATATCTCGAAAACTACGCTTCTGATCAAAAAATATCATACAACATAAATTGTAGGAAACATAATTCTCTACAAAAAAGGTCTGTTAACATTTTGCCATAGCTCGCTTCGTTTCCGAGATATTTGCAGATATATCTCAAGGGAAGGGGCCTGACGGACATATTTCGAGATATTTCTTCTTCTTGTTGTTCTTCTTCTGCACAGCTAAGCTGGAAGTGGCATTTGCAGCTCGCAATAGTGCAGAGTTATCTCAAAGAAAGGGGCCACGGTGTTTCTGTATCTCTATTATGTTGGTGCGGCTTCGGAACTTTTAAATATCTTGATATATCTCGAGAACTACGCATCTGATCAAAAAATATCATAGAACATAAATAGTAGGAAACTTAATTCTCTACAAAAAAGGTCTCTCAACATTTTGCCATAGCTCGCTTCGTTTCCGAGATATTTGCACATTTATCTCAAGGGAAGGGGCCTAACGGACATATTTCGAGATATTTCTTCTTCTTGTTGTTCTTCTTCTGCACAGCTAAGCTGGAAGTGGCATTTGCGGCTCGCACTAGTGCAGAGTTATATAAAAGAAAGGGGCCACGGTGTTTCTGTATCTCTATTATGTTGGTGCGGCTTCGGAACTTTTAAATATCTCGATATATCTCGAAAACTACGCTTCTGATCAAAAAATATCATAGAACATAAATTGTAGGAGACATAATTCTCTACAAAAAATGTCTCTTAACATTTTGCCATAGCTCGCTTCGTTTCCGAGATATTTGCAGATTTATCTCAAGGGAAGGTGCCTGACGGACATATTTCGAGATATTTCTTCTTGTTGTTCTTCTTCTGCACAGCTAAGCAGGAAGTGGCATTTGCGGCTCGCACTAGTGCAGAATTATCTCAAAGAAAGGAGCCACGGTGTTTCTGTATCTCTATTATGTTGGTGCGGCTTCGGAACTTTTAAATATCTTGATATATCTCGAGAACTACGCATCTGATCAAAAAATATCATAGAACATAAAAAGTAGGAAACTTAATTCTCTACAAATAAGGTCTCTTAACATTTTGCCATAGCTCGCTTCGTTTCCGAGATATTTGCAGATTTATCTCAAGGGAAGGGGCCTGACGGACATATTTCGAGATATTTCTTCTTCTTGTTGTTCTTCTTCTGCACAGCTAAGCTGGAAGTGGCATTTGCGGCTCGCACTAGTGCAGAGTTATCTCAAAGAAAGGGGCCACGGTGTTTCTGTATCTCTATTATGTTGGAGCGGCTTCGGAACTTTTAAATATCTCGATATATCTCGAAAACTACGCTTCTGATCAAAAAATATCATACAACATAAATTGTAGGAAACATAATTCTCTACAAAAAAGGTCTCTTAACATTTTGCCATAGCTCGCTTCGTTTCCGAGATATTTGCAGATATATCTCAAGGGAAGGGGCCTGACGGACATATTTCGAGATATTTCTTCTTCTTGTTGTTCTTCTTCTGCACAGCTAAGCTGGAAGTGGCATTTGCAGCTCGCAATAGTGCAGAGTTATCTCAAAGAAAGGGGCCACGGTGTTTCTGTATCTCTATTATGTTGGTGCGGCTTCGGAACTTTTAAATATCTTGATATATCTCGAGAACTACGCATCTGATCAAAAAATATCATAGAACATAAATAGTAGGAAACTTAATTCTCTACAAAAAAGGTCTCTCAACATTTTGCCATAGCTCGCTTCGTTTCCGAGATATTTGCACATTTATCTCAAGGGAAGGGGCCTAACGGACATATTTCGAGATATTTCTTCTTCTTGTTGTTCTTCTTCTGCACAGCTAAGCTGGAAGTGGCATTTGCAGCTCGCAATAGTGCAGAGTTATATAAAAGAAAGGGGCCACGGTGTTTCTGTATCTCTATTATGTTGGTGCGGCTTCGGAACTTTTAAATATCTCGATATATCTCGAAAACTACGCTTCTGATCAAAAAATATCATAGAACATAAATTGTAGGAAACATAATTCTCTACAAAAAACGTCTCTTAACATTTTGCCATAGCTCGCTTCGTTTCCGAGATATTTGCAGATTTATCTCAAGGGAAGGGGCCTGACGGACATATTTCGAGATATTTCTTCTTCTTGTTGTTCTTCTTCTGCACAGCTAAGCTGGAAGTGGCATTTGCGGCTCGCACTAGTGCAGAATTATCTCAAAGAAAGGAGCCACGGTGTTTCTGTATCTCTATTATGTTGGTGCGGCTTCGGAACTTTTAAATATCTTGATATATCTCGAGAACTACGCATCTGATCAAAAAATATCATAGAACATAAAAAGTAGGAAACTTAATTCTCTACAAATAAGGTCTCTTAACATTTTGCCATAGCTCGCTTCGTTTCCGAGATATTTGCAGATTTATCTCAAGGGAAGGGGCCTGACGGACATATTTCGAGATATTTCTTCTTCTTGTTGTTCTTCTTCTGCACAGCTAAGCTGGAAGTGGCATTTGCGGCTCGCACTAGTGGAGAGTTATCTCAAAGAAAGGGGCCACGGTGTTTCTGTATCTCTATCATGTTGGTGCGGCTTCGGAACTTTTAAATATCTCGATATATCTCGAAAACTACGCTTCTGATCAAAAAATATCATAGAACATAAATTGTAGGAAACATAATTCTCTACAAAAAACGTCTCTTAACATTTTGCCATAGCTCGCTTCGTTTCCGAGATATTTGCAGATTTATCTCAAGGGAAGGGGCCTGACGGACATATTTCGAGATATTTCTTCTTCTTGTTGTTCTTCTTCTGCACAGCTAAGCTGGAAGTGGCATTTGCGGCTCGCACTAGTGCAGAGTTATCTCAAAGAAAGGGGCCACGGTGTTTCTGTATCTCTATTATGTTGGTGCGGCTTCGGAACTTTTAAATATCTCGATATATCTCGAAAACTACGCTTCTGATCAAAAAATATCATACAACATAAATTGTAGGAAACATAATTCTCTACAAAAAAGGTCTGTTAACATTTTGCCATAGCTCGCTTCGTTTCCGAGATATTTGCAGATATATCTCAAGGGAAGGGGCCTGACGGACATATTTCGAGATATTTCTTCTTCTTGTTGTTCTTCTTCTGCACAGCTAAGCTGGAAGTGGCATTTGCAGCTCGCAATAGTGCAGAGTTATCTCAAAGAAAGGGGCCACGGTGTTTCTGTATCTCTATTATGTTGGTGCGGCTTCGGAACTTTTAAATATCTTGATATATCTCGAGAACTACGCATCTGATCAAAAAATATCATAGAACATAAATAGTAGGAAACTTAATTCTCTACAAAAAAGGTCTCTCAACATTTTGCCATAGCTCGCTTCGTTTCCGAGATATTTGCACATTTATCTCAAGGGAAGGTGCCTAACGGACATATTTCGAGATATTTCTTCTTCTTGTTGTTCTTCTTCTGCACAGCTAAGCTGGAAGTGGCATTTGCGGCTCGCACTAGTGCAGAGTTATATAAAAGAAAGGGGCCACGGTGTTTCTGTATCTCTATTATGTTGGTGCGGCTTCGGAACTTTTAAATATCTCGATATATCTCGAAAACTACGCTTCTGATCAAAAAATATCATAGAATATAAATTGTAGGAAACATAATTCTCTACAAAAAACGTCTCTTAACATTTTGCCATTGCTCGCTTCGTTTACGGGATATTTGCAGATTTATCTCAAGGGAAGGGGCCTGACGGACATATTTCGAGATATTTCTTCTTCTTGTTGTTCTTCTTCTGCACAGCTAAGCTGGAAGTGGCATTTGCGGCTCGCACTAGTGCAGAGTTATCTCAAAGAAAGGGGCCACGGTGTTTCTGTATCTCTATTATGTTGGTGCGGCTTCGGAACTTTTAAATATCTCGATATATCTCGAAAACTACGCTTCTGATCAAAAAATATCATAGAACATAAATTGTAGGAAACATAATTCTCTACAAAAAACGTCTCTTAACATTTTGCCATAGCTCGCTTCGTTTCCGAGATATTTGCAGATTTATCTCAAGGGAAGGGGCCTGACGGACATATTTCGAGATATTTGTTCTTCTTGTTGTTCTTCTTCTGCACAGCTAAGCTGGAAGTGGCATTTGCAGCTCGCAATAGTGCAGAGTTATCTCAAAGAGAGGGGCCACGGTGTTTCTGTATCTCTATTATGTTGGTGCGGCTTCGGAACTTTTAAATATCTTGATATATCTCGAGAACTACGCATCTGATCAAAAAATATCATAGAACATAAAAAGTAGGAAACTTAATTCTCTACAAATAAGGTCTCTTAACATTTTGCCATAGCTCGCTTCGTTTCCGAGATATTTGCAGATTTATCTCAAGGGAAGGGGCCTGACGGACATATTTCGAGATATTTCTTCTTCTTGTTGTTCTTCTTCTGCACAGCTAAGCTGGAAGTGGCATTTGCGGCTCGCACTAGTGCAGAGTTATCTCAAAGAAAGGGGCCACGGTGTTTCTGTATCTCTATTATGTTGGTGCGGCTTCGGAACTTTTAAATATCTCGATATATCTCGAAAACTACGCTTCTGATCAAAAAATATCATACAACATAAATTGTAGGAAACATAATTCTCTACAAAAAAGGTCTCTTAACATTTTGCCATAGCTCGCTTCGTTTCCGAGATATTTGCAGATTTATCTCAAGGGAAGGGGCCTGACGGACATATTTCGAGATATTTCTTCTTCTTGTTGTTCTTCTTCTGCACAGCTAAGCTGGAAGTGGCATTTGCGGCTCGCACTAGTGCAGAGTTATCTCAAAGAAAGGGGCCACGGTGTTTCTGTATCTCTATTATGTTGGTGCGGCTTCGGAACTTTTAAATATCTCGATATATCTCGAAAACTACGCTTCTGATCAAAAAATATCATAGAACATAAATTGTAGGAAACATAATTCTCTACAAAAAACGTCTCTTAACATTTTGCCATTGCTCGCTTCGTTTCCGAGATATTTGCAGATTTATCTCAAGGGAAGGGGCCTGACGGACATATTTCGAGATATTTCTTCTTCTTGTTGTTCTTCTTCTGCACAGCTAAGCTGGAAGTGGCATTTGCGGCTCGCACTAGTGCAGAGTTATCTCAAAGAAAGGGGCCACGGTGTTTCTGTATCTCTATTATGTTGGTGCGGCTTCGGAACTTTTAAATATCTCGATATATCTCGAAAACTACGCTTCTGATCAAAAAATATCATAGAACATAAATTGTAGGAAACATAATTCTCTACAACAAAGGTCTCTTAACCTTTTGCCATAGCTCGCTTCGTTTCCGAGATATTTGCAGATTTATCTCAAGGGAAGGGGCCTGACGGACATATTTCGAGATATTTCTTCTTCTTGTTGTTCTTCTTCTGCACAGCTAAGCTGGAAGTGGCATTTGCAGCTCGCAATAGTGCAGAGTTATCTCAAAGAAAGGGGCCACGGTGTTTCTGTATCTCTATTATGTTGGTGCGGCTTCGGAACTTTTAAATATCTTGATATATCTCGAGAACTACGCATCTGATCAAAAAATATCATAGAACATAAATAGTAGGAAACTTAATTCTCTACAAAAAAGGTCTCTCAACATTTTGCCATAGCTCGCTTCGTTTCCGAGATATTTGCACATTTATCTCAAGGGAAGGGGCCTAACGGACATATTTCGAGATATTTCTTCTTCTTGTTGTTCTTCTTCTGCACAGCTAAGCTGGAAGTGGCATTTGCGGCTCGCACTAGTGCAGAGTTATATAAAAGAAAGGGGCCACGGTGTTTCTGTATCTCTATTATGTTGGTGCGGCTTCGGAACTTTTAAATATCTTGATATATCTCGAGAACTACGCATCTGATCAAAAAATATCATAGAACATAAATAGTAGGAAACTTAATTCTCTACAAAAAAGGTCTCTCAACATTTTGCCATAGCTCGCTTCGTTTCCGAGATATTTGCACATTGATCTCAAGGGAAGGGGCCTAACGGACATATTTCGAGATATTTCTTCTTCTTGTTGTTCTTCTTCTGCACAGCTAAGCTGGAAGTGGCATTTGCGGCTCGCACTAGTGCAGAGTTATATAAAAGAAAGGGGCCACGGTGTTTCTGTATCTCTATTATGTTGGTGCGGCTTCGGAACTTTTAAATATCTCGATATATCTCGAAAACTACGCTTCTGATCAAAAAATATCATAGAACATAAATTGTAGGAAACATAATTCTCTACAAAAAACGTCTCTTAACATTTTGCCATTGCTCGCTTCGTTTACGAGATATTTGCAGATTTATCTCAAGGGAAGGGGCCTGACGGACATATTTCGAGATATTTCTTCTTCTTGTTGTTCGTCTTCTGCACAGCTAAGCTGGAAGTGGCATTTGCGGCTCGCACTAGTGCAGAGTTATCTCAAAGAAAGGGGCCACGGTGTTTCTGTATCTCTATTATGTTGGTGCGGCTTCGGAACTTTTAAATATCTCGATATATCTCGAAAACTACGCTTCTGATCAAAAAATATCATAGAACATAAATTGTAGGAAACATAATTCTCTACAAAAAACGTCTCTTAACATTTTGCCATAGCTCGCTTCGTTTCCGAGATATTTGCAGATTTATCTCAAGGGAAGGGGCCTGACGGACATATTTCGAGATATTTCTTCTTCTTGTTGTTCTTCTTCTGCACAGCTAAGCTGGAAGTGGCATTTGCAGCTCGCAATAGTGCAGAGTTATCTCAAAGAAAGGGGCCACGGTGTTTCTGTATCTCTATTATGTTGGTGCGGCTTCGGAACTTTTAAATATCTTGATATATCTCGAGATCTACGCATCTGATCAAAAAATATCATGGAACATAAAAAGTAGGAAACTTAATGCTCTACAAAAAAGGTCTCTTAACATTTTGCCATAGCTCGCTTCGTTTCCGAGATATTTGCAGATTTATCTCAAGGGAAGGGGCCTGACGGACATATTTCGAGATATTTCTTCTTCTTGTTGTTCTTCTTCTGCACAGCTAAGCTGGAAGTGGCATTTGCGGCTCGCACTAGTGCAGAGTTATATAAAAGAAAGGGGCCACGGTGTTTCTGTATCTGTATTATGTTGGTGCGGCTTCGGAACTTTTAAATATCTCGATATATCTCGAAAACTACGCTTCTGATCAAAAAATATCATAGAACATAAATTGTAGGAAACATAATTCTCTACAAAAAACGTCTCTTAACATTTTGCCATAGCTCGCTTCGTTTCCGAGATATTTGCAGATTTATCTCAAGGGAAGGGGCCTGACGGACATATTTCGAGATATTTCTTCTTCTTGTTGTTCTTCTTCTGCACAGCTAAGCTGGAAGTGGCATTTGCGGCTCGCACTAGTGCAGAGTTATCTCAAAGAAAGTGGCCACGGTGTTTCTGTATCTCTATTATGTTGGTGCGGCTTCGGAAATTTTAAATATCTTGATATATCTCGAGAACTACGCGTCTGATCAAAAAATATCATAGAACATAAAAAGTAGGAAACATAATTCTCTACAAAAAAGGTCTCTTAACATTTTGCCATAGCTCGCTTCGTTTCCGAGATATTTGCAGATTTATCTCAAGGGAAGGGGCCTGACGGACATATTTCGAGATATTTCTTCTTCTTGTTGTTCTTCTCCTGCACAGCTAAGCTGGAAGTGGCATTTGCAGCTCGCAATAGTGCAGAGTTATCTCAAAGAAAGGGGCCACGGTGTTTCGGTATCTCTATTATGTTGGTGCGGCTTCGGAACTTTTAAATATCTTGATATATCTCGAGAACTACGCATCTGATCGAAAAATATCATAGAATATAAAAAGTAGGAAACTTAATTCTTTTGCAACAAAGGTCTCTTAACATTTTGCCATAGCTCGCTTCGTTTCCGAGATATTTGCAGATTTATCTCAAGGGAAGGGGCCTGACGGACATATTTCGAGATATTTCTTCTTCTTGTTGTTCTTCTTCTGCACAGCTAAGCTGGAAGTGGCATTTGCGGCTCGCACTAGTGCAGAGTTATCTCAAAGAAAGGGGCCACGGTGTTTCTGTATCTCTATTATATTGGTGCGGTTTCGGAACTTTTAAATATCTTGATATATCTCGAGAACTACGCATCTGATCAAAAAATATCATACTACATAAAAAGTAGGAAACTTAATTCTCTACAAGAAAGGTCTCTAAACATTTTGCCATAGCTGGCTTCGTTTCCGAGATATTTGCAGATTTAACTCAAGGGAAGGGGCCTGACGGACATATTTCGAGATATTTCTTCTTCTTGTTGTTCTTCTTCTGCACAGCTAAGCTGGAAGTGGCATTTGCGGCTCGCACTAGTGCGGAGTTATCTCAAAGAAAGGGGCCACGGTGTTTCTGTATCTCTATTATATTGGTGCGGTTTCGGAACTTTTAAATATCTTGATATATCTCGAGAACTACGCATCTGATCAAAAAATATCATACTACATAAAAAGTAGGAAACTTAATTCTCTACAAGAAAGGTCTCTAAACATTTTGCCATAGCTCGCTTCGTTTCCGAGATATTTGCAGATTTATCTCAAGGGAAGGGGTCTGACGGACATATTTCGAGATATTTCTTCTTCTTGTTGTTCTTCTTCTGCACAGCTAAGCTGGAAGTGGCATTTGCGGCTCGCACTAGTGCAGAGTTATCTCAAAGAAAGGGGCCACGGTGTTTCTGTATCTCTATTATATTGGTGCGGTTTCGGAACTTTTAAATATCTTGATATATCTCGAGAACTACGCATCTGATCAAAAAATATCATACTACATAAAAAGTAGGAAACTTAATTCTCTACAAGAAAGGTCTCTAAACATTTTGCCATCGCTCGCTTCGTTTCCGAGATATTTGCAGATTTATCTCAAGGGAAGGGGCCTGACGGACATATTTCGAGATATTTCTTCTTCTTGTTGTTCTTCTTCTGCACAGCTAAGCTGGAAGTGGCATTTGCGGCTCGCACTAGTGCAGAGTTATCTCAAAGAAAGGGGCCACGGTGTTTCTGTATCTCTATTATATTGCTGCGGCTTCGGAACTTTTAAATATCTTGATATATCTCGAGAACTACGCATCTGATCAAAAAATATCATACTACATAAAAAGTAGGAAACTTAATTCTCTACAAGAAAGGTCTCTAAACATTTTGCCATAGCTCGCTTCGTTTCCGAGATATTTGCAGATTTATCTCAAGGGAAGGGGACTGACGGACATATTTCGAGATATTTCTTCTTCTTGTTGTTCTTCTTCTGCACAGCTAAGCTGGAAATGGCATTTGCGGCTCGCACTAGTGCAGAGTTATCTCAAAGAAAGGGGCCACGGTGTTTCTGTATCTCTATTATGTTGGTGCGGCTTCGGAACTTTTAAATATCTTGATATATCTCGAGAACTACGCGTCTGATCAAAGAATATCATAGAACATAAAAAGTAGGAAACTTAATTCTCTACAAAAAAGGTCTCTTAACATTTTGCCATAGCTCGCTTCGTTTCCGAGATATTTGCAGATTTATCTCAAGGGAAGGGGCCTGACCGACATATTTCGAGATATTTCTTCTTCTTGTTGTTCTTCTTCTGCACAGCTAAGCTGGAAGTGGCATTTGCAGCTCGCAATAGTGCAGAGTTATCTCAAAGAAAGGGGCCACGGTGTTTCTGTATCTCTATTATGTTGGTGCGGCTTCGAAACTTTTAAATATCTTGATATATCTCGAGAATTACGCATCTGATCAAAAAATATCATAGAATATAAAAAGTAGGAAACTTAATTCTTTACAACAAAGGTCTCTTAACATTTTGCCATAGCTCGCTTCGTTTGCGAGATATTTGCAGATTTATCTCAAGGGAAGGGGCCTGACGGACATATCTCGAGATATTTCTTCTTCTTGTTGTTCTTCTTCTGCACAGCTAAGCTGGAAGTGGCATTTGCGGCTCGCACTAGTGCAGAGTTATCTCAAAGAAAGGGGCCACGGTGTTTCTGTATCTCTATTATGTTGGTGCGGCTTCGGAACTTTTAAATATCTTGATATATCTCGAGAACTACGCGTCTGATCAAAGAATATCATAGAACGTAAAAAGTAGGAAACTTAATTCTCTACAAAAAAGGTCTCTTAACATTTTGCCATAGCTCGCTTCGTTTCCGAGATATTTGCAGATTTATCTCAAGGGAAGGGGCCTGACCGACATATTTCGAGATATTTCTTCTTCTTGTTGTTCTTCTTCTGCACAGCTAAGCTGGAAGTGGCATTTGCAGCTCGCAATAGTGCAGAGTTATCTCAAAGAAAGGGGCCACGGTGTTTCTGTATCTCTATTATGTTGGTGCGGCTTCGAAACTTTTAAATATCTTGATATATCTCGAGAATTACGCATCTGATCAAAAAATATCATAGAATATAAAAAGTAGGAAACTTAATTCTTTACAACAAAGGTCTCTTAACATTTTGCCATAGCTCGCTTCGTTTCCGAGATATTTGCAGATTTATCTCAAGGGAAGGGGCCTGACGGACATATTTCGAGATATTTCTTCTTCTTGTTGATCTTCTTCTGCACAGCTAAGCTGGAAGTGGCATTTGCGGCTCGCACTAGTGCAGAGTTATCTCAAAGAAAGGGGCCACGGTGTTTCTGTATCTCTATTATATTGGTGCGGCTTCGGAACTTTTAAATATCTTGATATATCTCGAGAACTACGCATCTGATCAAAAAATATCATACTACATAAAAAGTAGGAAACTTAATTCTCTACAAGAAAGGTCTCTAAACATTTTGCCATAGCTCGCTTCGTTTCCGAGATATTTGCAGATTTATCTCAAGGGAAGGGGCCTGACGGACATATTTCGAGATATTTCTTCTTCTTGTTGTTCTTCTTCTGCACAGCTAAGCTGGAAGTGGCATTTGCGGCTCGCACTAGTGCAGAGTTATCTCAAAGAAAGGGGCCACGGTGTTTCTGTATCTCTATTATATTGGTGCGGCTTCGGAACTTTTAAATATCTTGATATATCTCGAGAACTACGCATCTGATCAAAAAATATCATACTACATAAAAAGTAGGAAACTTAATTCTCTACAAGAAAGGTCTCTAAACATTTTGCCATAGCTCGCTTCGTTTCCGAGATATTTGCAGATTTATCTCAAGGGAAGGGGCCTGACGGACATATTTCGAGATATTTCTTCTTCTTGTTGTTCTTCTTCTGCACAGCTAAGCTGGAAGTGGCATTTGCAGCTCGCAATAGTGCAGAGTTATCACAAAGAGAGGGGCCACGGTGTTTCTGTATCTTTATTATGTTGGTGCGGCTTCGGAACTTTTAAATATCTAGATATATCTCGAGAACTACGCATCTGATCAAAAAATATCATAGAACATAAAAAGTAGGAAACTTAATTCTCTACAAAAAAGGTCTCTTAACATTTTGCCATAGCTCGCTTCGTTTCCGAGATATTTGCAGATTTATCTCAAGGGAAGGGGCCTAACGGACATATTTCGAGATATTTCTTCTTCTTGTTGTTCTTCTTCTGCACAGCTAAACTGGAAGTGGCATTTCCAGCCCGCAATAGTGCAGAGTTATCTCAAAGAGAGGGGCCACGGTGTTTCTGTATCTCTATTATGTTGGTGCGGCTTCGGAACTTTAAAATATCTTGATATATCTCGAGAACTACGCATCTGATCAAAAAATATCATAGAAGATAAAAAGTAGGAAACTTAATTCTCTACAAAAAAGGGCTCTTAACATTTTGCCATAGCCCGCTTCGTTTCCGAGATATTTGCAGATTTATCTCAAGGGAAGGGGCCTGACGGACATATTTCGAGATATTTCTTCTTCTTGTTGTTCTTCTTCTGCACAGCTACGCTGGAAGTGGCATTTGCGGCTCGCACTAGTGCAGAGTTATCTCAAAGAAAGGGGCCACGGTGTTTCTGTATCTCTATTATGTTGGTGCGGCTTCGGAACTTTTAAATATCTCGATATATCTCGAAAACTACGCTTCTGATCAAAAAATATCATAGAACATAAATTGTAGGAAACATAATTCTCTACAAAAAACGTCTCTTAACATTTTGCCATAGCTCGCTTCGTTTCCGAGATATTTGCAGATTCAGCTCAAAGGAACTGGCCTGACGGACATATTTCGAGATATTTCTTCTTCTTGTTGTTCTTCCTCTGCACAGCTAAGCTGGAAGTGGCATTTGCAGCTCGCAATAGTGCAAAGTTATCTCAAAGAAAGGGGCCACGGTGTTTCTGTATCTCTATTATGTTGGTGCGGCTTCGGAACTTTTAAATATCTTGATATATCTCGAGATCTACGCATCTGATCAAAAAATATCATAGAACATAAAAAGTAGGAAACTGAATTCTCTACAAAAAAGGTCCCTTAATATTTTGCCATAGCTCGCTTCGTTTCCGAGATATTTGCAGATTTATCTCAAGGGAAGGGGCCTGACGGACATGTTTCGAGATATTTCTTCTTCTTGTTGTTCTTCTTCTGCACAGCTAAACTGGAAGTGGCATTTCCTGCTCGCAATAGTGCAGAGTTACCTCAAAGAAAGGGGCCACGGTGTTTCTGTATCTCTATTATGTTGGTGCGGCTTCGGAACTTTTAAATATCTCGATATATCTCGAAAACTACGCTTCTGATCAAAGAATATCATAGACCATAAATTGTAGGAAACATAATTCTCTACAAAAAAGGTCTCTTAACATTTTGCCATAGCTCGCTTCGTTTCCGAGATATTTGCAGATATATCTCAAGAGAAGGGGCCTGACGGACATATTTCGAGATATTTCTTCTTCGTGTTGTTCTTCTTCTGCACAGCTAAGCTGGAAGTGGCATTTGCAGCTCGCAATAGGGCAGAGTTATCTCAAAGAAAGGGGCCACGGTGTTTCTGTATCTCTATTATGTTGGTGCGGCTTCGGAACTTTTAAATATCTTGATATATCTCGAGAACTACGCATCTGATCAAAAAATATCATAGAACACAAAAAGTAGGAAACTTAATTCCCTACAAAAAAGGTCTCTTAACATTTTGCCATAGCTCGTTTCGTTTCCGAGATATTTGCAGATTTATCTCGAGGGAAGGGGCCTGACGGACATATTTCGAGATATTTCTTCTTCTTGTTGTTCTTCTTCTGCACAGTTAAGCTGGAAGTGGCATTTGCGGCTTGCACTAGTGCAGAGTTATCTCAAAGAAAGGGGCCACGGTGTTTCTGTATCTCTATTATGTTGGTGCGGCTTCGGAACTTTTAAATATCTTGATATATCTCGAGATCTACGCATCTGATCAAAAAATATCATAGAACATAAAAAGTAGGAAACTGAATTCTCTACAAAAAAGGTCCCTTAACATTTTGCCATAGCTCGCTTCGTTTCCGAGATATTTGCAGATTTATCTCAAGGAAAGGGGCCTGGCGGACATATTTCGAGATATTTCTTCTTCTTGTTGTTCTTCTTCTGCACAGCTAAACTGGAAGTGGCATTTCCAGCCCGCAATAGTGCAGAGTTATCTCAAAGAGAGGGGCCACGGTGTTTCTGTATCTCTATTATGTTGGTGCGGCTTCGGAACTTTAAAATATCTTGATATATCTCGAGAACTACGCATCTGATCAAAAAATATCATAGAAGATAAAAAGTAGGAAACTTAATTCTCTACAAAAAAGGGCTCTTAACATTTTGCCATAGCCCGCTTCGTTTCCGAGATATTTGCAGATTTATCTCAAGGGAAGGGGCCTGACGGACATATTTCGAGATATTTCTTCTTCTTGTTGTTCTTCTTCTGCACAGCTACGCTGGAAGTGGCATTTGCGGCTCGCACTAGTGCAGAGTTATCTCAAAGAAAGGGGCCACGGTGTTTCTGTATCTCTATTATGTTGGTGCGGCTTCGGAACTTTTAAATATCTCGATATATCTCGAAAACTACGCTTCTGATCAAAAAATATCATAGAACATAAATTGTAGGAAACATAATTCTCTACAAAAAACGTCTCTTAACATTTTGCCATAGCTCGCTTCGTTTCCGAGATATTTGCAGATTCAGCTCAAAGGAACTGGCCTGACGGACATATTTCGAGATATTTCTTCTTCTTGTTGTTCTTCCTCTGCACAGCTAAGCTGGAAGTGGCATTTGCAGCTCGCAATAGTGCAGCGTTATCTCAAAGAAAGGGGCCACGGTGTTTCTGTATCTCTATTATGTTGGTGCGGCTTCGGAACTTTTAAATATCTTGATATATCTCGAGATCTACGCATCTGATCAAAAAATATCATACAACATAAAAAGTAGGAAACTGAATTCTCTACAAAAAAGGTCCCTTAATATTTTGCCATAGCTCGCTTCGTTTCCGAGATATTTGCAGATGTATCTCAAGGGAAGGGGCCTGACGGACATGTTTCGAGATATTTCTTCTTCTTGTTGTTCTTCTTCTGCACAGCTAAACTGGAAGTGGCATTTCCTGCTCGCAATAGTGCAGAGTTATCTCAAAGAAAGGGGCCACGGTGTTTCTGTATCTCTATTATGTTGGTGCGGCTTCGGAACTTTTAAATATCTCGATATATCTCGAAAACTACGCTTCTGATCAAAGAATATCATAGACCATAAATTGTAGGAAACATAATTCTCTACAAAAAAGGTCTCTTAACATTTTGCCATAGCTCGCTTCGTTTCCGAGATATTTGCAGATATATCTCAAGAGAAGGGGCCTGACGGACATATTTCGAGATATTTCTTCTTCGTGTTGTTCTTCTTCTGCACAGCTAAGCTGGAAGTGGCATTTGCAGCTCGCAGTAGGGCAGAGTTATCTCAAAGAAAGGGGCCACGGTGTTTCTGTATCTCTATTATGTTGGTGCGGCTTCGGAACTTTTAAATATCTTGATATATCTCGAGAACTACGCATCTGATCAAAAAATATCATACTACATAAAAAGTAGGAAACTTAATTCTCTACAAGAAAGGTCTCCAAACATTTTGCCATAGCTCGCTTCGTTTCCGAGATATTTGCAGATTTATCTCAAGGGAAGGGGACTGACGGACATATTTCGAGATATTTCTTCTTCTTGTTGTTCTTCTTCTGCACAGCTAAGCTGGAAATGGCATTTGCGGCTCGCACTAGTGCAGAGTTATCTCAAAGAAAGGGGCCACGGTGTTTCTGTATCTCTATTATGTTGGTGCGGCTTCGAAACTTTTAAATATCTTGATATATCTCGAGAATTACGCATCTGATCAAAAAATATCATAGAATATAAAAAGTAGGAAACTTAATTCTTTACAACAAAGGTCTCTTAACATTTTGCCATAGCTCGCTTCGTTTCCGAGATATTTGCAGATTTATCTCAAGGGAAGGGGCCTGACGGACATATTTCGAGATATTTCTTCTTCTTGTTGATCTTCTTCTGCACAGCTAAGCTGGAAGTGGCATTTGCGGCTCGCACTAGTGCAGAGTTATCTCAAAGAAAGGGGCCACGGTGTTTCTGTATCTCTATTATATTGGTGCGGCTTCGGAACTTTTAAATATCTTGATATATCTCGAGAACTACGGATCTGATCAAAAAATATCATAGAAGATAAAAAGTAGGAAACTTAATTCTCTACAAAAAAGGTCTCTTAACATTTTGCCATAGCTCGCTTCGTTTCCGAGATATTTGCAGATTTATCTCAAGGGAACGGGCCTGACGGACATATTTCGAGATATTTCTTCTTCTTGTTGTTCTTCTTCTGCACAGCTAAGCTGGAAGTGGCATTTGCGGCTCGCACTAGTGCAGAGTTATCTCAAAGAAAGGGGCCACGGTGTTTCTGTATCTCTATTATGTTGGTGCGGCTTCGGAAATTTTAAATATCTTGATATATCTCGAGAACTACGCGTCTGATCAAAAAATATCGTAGAACATAAAAAGTAGGAAACATAATTCTCTACAAAAAAGGTCTCTTAACATTTTGCCATAGCTCGCTTCGTTTCCGAGATATTTGCAGATTTATCTCAAGGGAAGGGGCCTGACGGACATATTTCGAGATATTTCTTCTTCTTGTTGTTCTTCTCCTGCACAGCTAAGCTGGAAGTGGCATTTGCAGCTCGCAATAGTGCAGAGTTATCTCAAAGAAAGGGGCCACGGTGTTTCTGTATCTCTATTATGTTGGTGCGGCTTCGGAACTTTTAAATATCTTGATATATCTCGAGAACTACGCATCTGATCGAAAAATATCATAGAATATAAAAAGTAGGAAACTTAATTCTTTTGCAACAAAGGTCTCTTAACATTTTGCCATAGCTCGCTTCGTTTCCGAGATATTTGCAGATTTATCTCAAGGGAAGGGGCCTGACGGACATATTTCGAGATATTTCTTCTTCTTGTTGTTCTTCTTCTGCACAGCTAAGCTGGAAGTGGCATTTGCGGCTCGCACTAGTGCAGAGTTATCTCAAAGAAAGGGGCCACGGTGTTTCTGTATCTCTATTATATTGGTGCGGTTTCGGAACTTTTAAATATCTTGATATATCTCGAGAACTACGCATCTGATCAAAAAATATCATACAACATAAAAAGTAGGAAACTTAATTCTCTACAAGAAAGGTCTCTAAACATTTTGCCATAGCTCGCTTCGTTTCCGAGATATTTGCAGATTTATCTCAAGGGAAGGGGCCTGACGGACATATTTCGAGATATTTCTTCTTCTTGTTGTTCTTCTTCTGCACAGCTAAGCTGGAAGTGGCATTTGCGGCTCGCACTAGTGCAGAGTTATCTCAAAGAAAGGGGCCACGGTGTTTCTGTATCTCTATTATATTGGTGCGGTTTCGGAACTTTTAAATATCTTGATATATCTCGAGAACTACGCATCTGATCAAAAAATATCATACTACATAAAAAGTAGGAAACTTAATTCTCTACAAGAAAGGTCTCTAAACATTTTGCCATAGCTCGCTTCGTTTCCGAGATATTTGCAGATTTATCTCAAGGGAAGGGGTCTGACGGACATATTTCGAGATATTTCTTCTTCTTGTTGTTCTTCTTCTGCACAGCTAAGCTGGAAGTGGCATTTGCGGCTCGCACTAGTGCAGAGTTATCTCAAAGAAAGGGGCCACGGTGTTTCTGTATCTCTATGATATTGGTGCGGTTTCGGAACTTTTAAATATCTTGATATATCTCGAGAACTACGCATCTGATCAAAAAATATCATACTACATAAAAAGTAGGAAACTTAATTCTCTACAAGAAAGGTCTCTAAACATTTTGCCATCGCTCGCTTCGTTTCCGAGATATTTGCAGATTTATCTCAAGGGAAGGGGCCTGACGGACATATTTCGAGATATTTCTTCTTCTTGTTGTTCTTCTTCTGCACAGCTAAGCTGGAAGTGGCATTTGCGGCTCGCACTAGAGCAGAGTTATCTCAAAGAAAGGGGCCACGGTGTTTCTGTATCTCTATTATATTGGTGCGGCTTCGGAACTTTTAAATATCTTGATATATCTCGAGAACTACGCATCTGATCAAAAAATATCATACTACATAAAAAGTAGGAAACTTAATTCTCTACAAGAAAGGTCTCTAAACATTTTGCCATAGCTCGCTTCGTTTCCGAGATATTTGCAGATTTATCTCAAGGGAAGGGGACTGACGGACATATTTCGAGATATTCCTTCTTCTTGTTGTTCTTCTTCTGCACAGCTAAGCTGGAAATGGCATTTGCGGCTCGCACTAGTGCAGAGTTATCTCAAAGAAAGGGGCCACGGTGTTTCTGTATCTCTATTATGTTGGTGCGGCTTCGGAACTTTTAAATATCTTGATATATCTCGAGAACTACGCGTCTGATCAAAGAATATCATAGAACATAAAAAGTAGGAAACTTAATTCTCTACAAAAAAGGTCTCTTAACATTTTGCCATAGCTCGCTTCGTTTCCGAGATATTTGCAGATTTATCTCAAGGGATGGGGCCTGACGGACATATTTCGAGATATTTCTTCTTCTTGTTGTTCTTCTTCTGCACAGCTAAGCTGGAAGTGGCATTTGCAGCTCGCAATAGTGCAGAGTTATCTCAAAGAAAGAGGCCACGGTGTTTCTCTACCTCTATTATGTTGGTGCAGCTTCGGAACTTTTAAATATCTTGATATATCTCGAGATCTACGCATCTGATCAAAAAATATCATAGAACATAAAAAGTAGGAAACTTAATTCTCTACAAAAAAGGTCTCTTAACATTTTGCCATAGCTCGCTTCGTTTCCGAGATATTGGCAGATTTATCTCAAGGGAAGGGGCCTGACGGGCATATTTCGAGATATTTCTTCTTCTTGTTGTTCTTCTTCTGCACAGCTAAGCTGCAAGTGGCATTTGCGGCTCGCACTAGTGCAGAGTTATCTCAAAGAAAGGGGCCACGGTGTTTCTGTATCTCTATTATGTTGGTGCGGCTTCGGAACTTTTAAATATCTTGATATATCTCGAGAACTACGCATCTGATCAAAAAATATCATAGAACATAAAAAGTAGGAAACTTAATTCTCTACAAATAAGGTCTCTTAACATTTTGCCATAGCCCGCTTCGTTTCCGAGATATTTGCAGATTTATCTCAAGGGAAGGGGCCTGACGGACATATTTCGAGATATTTCTTCTTCTTGTTGTTCTTCTTCTGCACAGCTAAGCTGGAAGTGGCATTTGCGGCTCGCACTAGTGCAGAGTTATCTCAAAGAAAGGGGCCACGGTGTTTCTGGATCTCTATGATGTTGGTGCGGCTTCGGAACTTTTAAATATCTTGATATATCTCGAGAACTACGCATCTGATCAAAAAATATCATAGAACATAAAAAGTAGGAAACTTAATTCTCTACAAGAAAGGTCTCTTAACATTTTGCCATAGCTCGTTTCGTTTCCGAGATATTTGCAGATATATCTCAAGGGAAGGGGCCTGACGGACATATTTCGAGATATTTCTTCTTCTTGTTGTTCTTCTTCTGCACAGCTAAACTGGAAGTGGCATTTCCAGCTCGCAATAGTGCAGCGTTATCTCAAAGAAAGGGGCCACGGTGTTTCTGTATCTCTATTATGTTGGTGCGGCTTCGGAACTTTTAAATATCTTGATATATCTCGAGAACTACGCATCTGATCAAAAAATATCATAGAACATAAAAAGTAGGAAACTTAATTCTCTACAAATAAGGTCTCTTAACATTTTGCCATAGCCTGCTTCGTTTCCGAGATATTTGCTGATTTATCTCAAGGGAAGGGGCCTGACGGACATATTTCGAGATATTTCTTCTTCTTGTTGTTATTCTTCTGCACAGCTAAGCTGGAAGTGGCATTTGCAGCTCGCAATAGTGCAGAGTTATCGCAAAGAAAGGGGCCACGGTGTTTCTGTATCTCTATTATGTTGGTGCGGCTTCGGAACTTTTAAATATCTTGATATATCTCGAGAACTACGCATCTGATCAAAAAATATCATAGAACATAAAAAGTAGGAAACTTAATTCTCTACAAGAAAGGTCTCTTAACATTTTGCCATAGCTCGCTTCGTTTCCGAGATATTTGCAGATTTATCTCAAAGGAACGGGCCTGACGGACATATTTCGAGATATTTCTTCTTCTTGTTGTTCTTCCTCTGCACAGCTAAGCTGGAAGTGGCATTTGCAGCTCGCAATAGTGCAGAGTAATCTCAAAGAAAGGGGCCACGGTGTTTCTGTATCTCTATTATGTTGGTGCGGCTTCGGAACTTTTAAATATCTTGATATATCTCGAGAACTACGCATCTGATCAAAAAATATCATAGAACATAAAAAGTAGGAAACTTAATTCTCTACAAAAAAAGGTCTCTTAACATTTTACCATAGCTCGCTTCGTTTCCGAGATATTTGCAGATTTATCTCAAGGGAAGGGGCCTGACGGACATATTTCGAGATATTTCTTCTTCTTGTTGTTCTTCTTCTGCACAGCTAAGCTGGAAGTGGCATTTGCGGCTCGCACTAGTGCAGAGTTATCTCAAAGAAAGGGGCCACGGTGTTTCTGTATCTCTATTATGTTGGTGCGGCTTCGGAACTTTTAAATATCTTGATATATCTCGAGAACTACGCATCTGATCAAAAAATATCATACAACATAAAAAGTTGGAAACTTAATTCTCTACAAGAAAGGTCTCTTAACATTTTGCCATAGCTCGCTTGGTTTCCGAGATATTTGCAGATTTATCTCAAGGGATGGGGCCTGACGGACATATTTCGAGATATTTCTTCTTCTTGTTGTTCTTCTTCTGCACAGCTAAGCTGGAAGTGGCATTTGCAGCTCGCAATAGTGCAGAGTTATCTCAAAGAAAGAGGCCACGGTGTTTCTCTACCTCTATTATGTTGGTGCAGCTTCGGAACTTTTAAATATCTTGATATATCTCGAGATCTACGCATCTGATCAAAAAATATCATAGAACATAAAAAGTAGGAAACTTAATTCTCTACAAAAAAGGTCTCTTAACATTTTGCCATAGCTCGCTTCGTTTCCGAGATATTGGCAGATTTATCTCAAGGGAAGGGGCCTGACGGGCATATTTCGAGATATTTCTTCTTCTTGTTGTTCTTCTTCTGCACAGCTAAGCTGGAAGTGGCATTTGCGGCTCGCACTAGTGCAGAGTTATCTCAAAGAAAGGGGCCACGGTGTTTCTGTATCTCTATTATGTTGGTGCGGCTTCGGAACTTTTAAATATCTTGATATATCTCGAGAACTACGCATCTGATCAAAAAATATCATAGAACATAAAAAGTAGGAAACTTAATTCTCTACAAATAAGGTCTCTTAACATTTTGCCATAGCCCGCTTCGTTTCCGAGATATTTGCAGATTTATCTCAAGGGAAGGGGCCTGACGGACATATTTCGAGATATTTCTTCTTCTTGTTGTTATTCTTCTGCACAGCTAAGCTGGTAGTGGCATTTGCAGCTCGCAATAGTGCAGAGTTATCGCAAAGAAAGGGGCCACGGTGTTTCTGTATCTCTATTATGTTGGTGCGGCTTCGGAACTTTTAAATATCTTGATATATCTCGAGAACTACGCATCTGATCAAAAAATATCATGGAACATAAAAAGTAGAAAACTTAATTCTCTACAAAAAAGGTCTCTTAACATTTTGCCATAGCTCGCTTCGTTTCCGAGATATTTGCAGATTTATCTCGAGGGAAGGGGCCTGACGGACATATTTCGAGATATTTCTTCTTCTTGTTGTTCTTCTTCTGCACAGCTAAGCTGGAAGTGGCATTTGCGGCTCGCACTAGTGCAGAGTTACCTCAAAGAAAGGGGCCACGGTGTTTCTGGATCTCTATTATGTTGGTGCGGCTTCGGAACTTTTAAATATCTTGATATATCTCGAGAACTACGCATCTGATCAAAAAATATCATAGAACATAAAAAGTAGGAAACTTAATTCTCTACAAGAAAGGTCTCTTAACATTTTGCCATAGCTCGCTTCGTTTCCGAGATATTTGCAGATTTATCTCAAGGGAAGGGGCCTGACGGACATATTTCGAGATATTTCTTCTTCTTGTTGTTCTTCTTCTGCACAGCTAAGCTGGAAGTGGCATTTGCGGCTCGCATTAGTGCAGAGTTATCTCAAAGAAAGGGGCCACGGTGTTTCTGTATCTCTATTATGTTGGTGCGGCTTCGGAACTTTTAAATATCTTGATATATCTCGAGAACTACGCATCTGATCAAAAAATATCATAGAACATAAATAGTAGGAAACTTAATTCTCTACAAAAAAGGTCCCTCAACATTTTGCCATAGCTCGCTTCGTTTCCGAGATATTTGCACATTTATCTCAAGGGAAGCGGCCTAACGGACATATTTCGAGATATTTCTTCTTCTTGTTGTTCTTCTTCTGCACAGCTAAGCTGGAAGTGGCATTTGCGGCTCGCACTAGTGCAGAGTTACCTCAAAGAAAGGGGCCACGGTGTTTCTGGATCTCTATTATGTTGGTGCGGCTTCGGAACTTTTAAATATCTTGATATATCTCGAGAACTACGCATCTGATCAAAAAATATCATAGAACATAAAAAGTAGGAAACTTAATTCTCTACAAGAAAGGTCTCTTAACATTTTGCCATAGCTCGCTTCGTTTCCGAGATATTTGCAGATTTATCTCAAGGGAAGGGGCCTGACGGACATATTTCGAGATATTTCTTCTTCTTGTTGTTCTTCTTCTGCACAGCTAAGCTGGAAGTGGCATTTGCGGCTCGCATTAGTGCAGAGTTATCTCAAAGAAAGGGGCCACGGTGTTTCTGTATCTCTATTATGTTGGTGCGGCTTCGGAACTTTTAAATATCTTGATATATCTCGAGAACTACGCATCTGATCAAAAAATATCATAGAACATAAATAGTAGGAAACTTAATTCTCTACAAAAAAGGTCCCTCAACATTTTGCCATAGCTCGCTTCGTTTCCGAGATATTTGCACATTTATCTCAAGGGAAGCGGCCTAACGGACATATTTCGAGATATTTCTTCTTCTTGTTGTTCTTCTTCTGCACAGCTAAGCTGGAAGTGGCATTTGCGGCTCGCACTAGTGCAGAGTTATCTCAAAGAAAGGGGCCACGGTGTTTCTGTATCTCTATTATGTTGGTGCGGCTTCGGAACTTTTAAATATCTTGATATATCTCGAGAACTACGCATCTGATCAAAAAATATGATAGAACATAAAAAGTAGGAAACTTAATTCTCTACAAGAAAGGTCTCTTAACATTTTGCCATAGCTCGCTTCGTTTCCGAGATATTGGCAGATTTATCTCAAGGGAAGGGGCCTGACGGGCATATTTCGAGATATTTCTTCTTCTTGTTGTTCTTCTTCTGCACAGCTAAGCTGGAAGTGGCATTTGCGGCTCGCACTAGTGCAGAGTTATCTCAAAGAAAGGGGCCACGGTGTTTCTGTATCTCTATTATGTTGGCGCGGCTTCGGAACTTTTAAATATCTTGATATATCTCGAGAACTACGCATCTGATCGAAAAATATCATAGAACATAAAAAGTAGGAAACTTAATTCTCTACAAATAAGGTCTCTTAACATTTTGCCATAGCCCGCTTCGTTTCCGAGATATTTGCAGATTTATCTCAAGGGAAGGGGCCTGACGGACATATTTCGAGATATTTCTTCTTCTTGTTGTTATTCTTCTGCACAGCTAAGCTGGAAGTGGCATTTGCAGCTCGCAATAGTGCAGAGTTATCGCAAAGAAAGGGGCCACGGTGTTTCTGTATCTCTATTATGTTGGTGCGGCTTCGGAACTTTTAAATATCTTGATATATCTCGAGAACTACGCATCTGATCAAAAAATATCATAGAACATAAAAAGTAGGAAACTTAATTCTCTACAAGAAAGGTCTCTTAACATTTTGCCATAGCTCGCTTCGTTTCCGAGATATTTGCAGATTTATCTCAAGGGAAGGGGCCTGACGGACATATTTCGAGATATTTCTTCTTATTGTTGTTCTTCCTCTGCACAGCTAAGCTGGAAGTGGCATTTGCAGCTCGCAATAGTGCAGAGTAATCTCAAAGAAAGGGGCCACGGTGTTTCTGTATCTCTATTATGTTGGTGCGGCTTCGGAACTTTTAAATATCTTGATATATCTCGAGAACTACGCATCTGATCAAAAAATATCATAGCACATAAAAAGTATGAAACTTAATTCTCTACAAAAAAGGTCTCTTAACATTTTGCCATAGCTCGCTTCGTTTCCGAGATATTTGCAGATTTATCTCAAGGGAAGGGGCCTGACGGACATATTTCGAGATATTTCTTCTTCTTGTTGTTCTTCTTCTGCACAGCTAAGCTGGAAGTGGCATTTGCGGCTCGCATTAGTGCAGAGTTATCTCAAAGAAAGGGGCCACGGTGTTACTGTATCTCTATTATGTTGGTGCGGCTTCGGAACTTTTAAATATCTTGATATATCTCGAGAACTACGCATCTGATCAAAAAATATCGTAGAACATAAAAAGTAGGAAACTTAATTCTCTACAAAAAAGGTCTCTTAACATTTTACCATAGCTCGCTTCGTTTCCGAGATATTTGCAGATTTATCTCAAGGGAAGGGGCCTGACGGACATATTTCGAGATATTTCTTCTTCTTGTTGTTCTTCTTCTGCACAGCTAAGCTGGAAGTGGCATTTGCGGCTCGCACTAGTGCAGAGTTATCTCAAAGAAAGGGGCCACGGTGTTTGTGTATCTCTATTATGTTGGTGCGGCTTCGGAACTTTTAAATATCTTGATATATCTCGAGAACTACGCGTCTGATCAAAAAATATCATAGAACATAAAAAGTAGGAAACATAATTCCATACAAAAAAGGTCTCTTAACATTTTGCCATAGCTCGCTTCGTTTCCGAGATATTTGCAGATTTATCTCAAGGGAAGGGGCCTGACGGACATATTTCGAGATATTTCTTCTTCTTGTTGTTCTTCTTCTGCACAGCTAAGCTGGAAGTGGCATTTGCAGCTCGCAATAGTGCAGAGTTATCTCAAAGAAAGGGGCCACGGTGTTTCTGTATCTCTATTATGTTGGTGCGGCTTCGGAACTTTTAAATATCTTGATATATCTCGAGATCTACGCATCTGATCAAAAAATATCATAGAACATAAAAAGTAGGAAACTTAATTCTCTACAAAAAAGGTCTCTCAACATTTTGCCATAGCTCGCTTCGTTTCCGAGATACTTGCCGATTTATCTCAAGGGAAGGGGCCTGACGGACATATTTCGAGATATTTCTTCTTCTTGTTGTTCTTCTTCTGCACAGCTAAGCTGGAAGTGGCATTTGCAGCTCGCAATTGTGCAGAGTTATCTCAAAGAGAGGGGCCACGGTGTTTCTGTATCTCTATTATGTTGGTGCGGCTTCGGAACTTTTAAATATCTTGATATATCTCGAGAACTACGAATCTGATCAGAAAATATCATAGAAGATAAAAAGTGGGAAACTTAATTCTCTACAAAAAAGGTCTCTTAACATTTTGCCATAGCTCGCTTCGTTTCCGAGATATTTGCAGATTTATCTCAAGGGAAGGGGCCTGACGGACATATTTCGAGATATTTCTTCTTCTTGTTGTTCTTCTTCTGCACAGCTAAGCTGGAAGTGGCATTTGCAGCTCGCAATAGTGCACAGTTATCTCAAAGAAAGGGGCCACGGTGTTTCTGTATCTCTATTATGTTGGTGCGGCTTCGGAACTTTTAAATATCTCGATATATCTCGAGAACTACGCATCTGATCAAAAAATATCATAGAACATAAAAAGTAGGAAACTTAATTCTCTACAAATAAGGTCTCTTAACATTTTGGCATAGCTCGCTTCGTTTCTGAGATATTTGCAGATTTATCTCAAGGGAAGGGGCCTGACGGACATATTTCGAGATATTTCTTCTTCTTGTTGTTCTTCTTTTGCACAGCTAAGCTGGAAGTGGCATTTGCAGCTCGCAATAGTGCAGAGTTATCGCAAAGAAAGGGGCCACGGTGTTTCTGTATCTCTATTATGTTGGTGCGGCTTCGGAACTTTTAAATATCTTGATATATCTCGAGAACTACGCATCTGATCAAAAAATATCATAGAACATAAAAAGTAGGAAACCTAATTTTCTACAAAAAAGGTCTCTTAACATTTTGCCGTAGCTCGCTTCGTTTCCGAGATATTTGCAGATTTATCTCAAGGGAAGGGGCCTGACGGACATATTTCGAGATATTTCTTCTTCTTGTTGTTCTTCTTTTGCACAGCTAAGCTGGAAGTGGCATTTGCAGCTCGCAATAGTGCAGAGTTATCGCAAAGAAAGGGGCCACGGTGTTTCTGTATCTCTATTATGTTGGTGCGGCTTCGGAACTTTTAAATATCTTGATATATCTCGAGGACTACGCATCTCATCAAAAAATATCATAGAACATAAAAAGTAGGAAACCTAATTTTCTACAAAAAAGGTCTCTTAACATTTTGCCGTAGCTCGCTTCGTTTCCGAGATATTTGCAGATTTATCTCAAGGGAAGGGGCCTGACGGACATATTTCGAAATATTTCTTATTCTTGTTGTTCTTCTTCTCCACAGCTAAGCTGGAAGTGGCATTTGCAGCTCGCAATAGTGCAGAGTTATCTCAAAGAAAGGGGCCACGGTGTTTCTGTACCTCTATTATGTTGGTGCAGCTTCGGAGCTTTTAAATATCTTGATATATCTCCAGAACTACGCATCTGATCAAAAAATATCATAGAACATAAAAAGTAGGAAACTTAATTCTCTACAAAAAAGGTCTCTTAACGTTTTGCAATAGCTCGCTTCGTTTCCGAGATATTTGCAGATTTATCTCAAGGGAAGGGTCCTGATGGACATATTTCGAGATATTTCTTCTTCTTGTTGTTCTTCTTCTGCACAGCTAAACTGGAAGTGGCATTTCCAGCTCGCAATCGTGCAGAGTTATCTCAAAGAAAGGGGCCACGGTGTTTCTGTATCTCTATTATGTTGGTGCGGCTTCGGAACTTTTAAATATCTTGATATATCTCGAGAACTACGCCCCTGATCGAAAAATATCATAGAACATAAAAAGTAGGAAACTTAATTCTCTACACAAAAGGTCTCTTAACATTTTGCCATAGCTCGCTTCGTTTCCGAGATATTTGCAGATATATCTCAAGGGAAGGGGCCTGACGGACATATTTCGAGATATTTCTTCTTCTGGTTGTACTTCTTCTGCACAGCTAAGCTGGAAGTGGCATTTGCAGCTCGCAATTGTGCAGAGTTATCTCAAAGAGGGGGGCCACGGTGTTTCTGTATCTCTATTATGTTGGTGCGGCTTCGGAACTTTTAAATATCTTGATATATCTCGAGATCTACGCGTCTGATCAAAAAATATCATAGAACATAAAAAGTAGGAAACATAATTCCATACAAAAAAGGTCTCTTAACATTTTGCCATAGCTCGCTTCGTTTCCGAGATATTTGCAGATTTATCTCAAGGGAAGGGGCCTGACGGACATATTTCGAGATATTTCTTCTTCTTGTTGTTCTTCTTCTGCACAGCTAAGCTGGAAGTGGCATTTCCAGCTCGCAATCGTGCAGAGTTATCTCAAAGAAAGGGGCCACGGTGTTTCTGTATCTCTATTATGTTGGTGCGGCTTCGGAACTTTTGAATATCTTGATATATCTCGAGAACTACGCATCTGATCAAAAAATATCATAGAACATAAAAAGTAGGAAACTTAATTCGCTACCCAAAGGTCTCTTAACATTTTGCCATAGCTCGCTTCGTTTCCGAGATATTTGCAGATTTATCTCAAGGGAAGGGGCCTAACGGAAATATTTCGTGATATTTCTTCTTCTTGTTGTTCTTCTTCTGCACAGCTAAGCTGGAAGTGGCATTTGCAGCTCGCAATTGTGCAGAGTTATCTCAAAGAGAGGGGCCACGGTGTTTCTGTATCTCTATTATGTTGGTGCGGCTTCGGAACTTTTAAATATCTTGATATAACTCGAGATCTACGCATCTGATCAAAAAATATCATAGAACATAAAAAGTAGGAAACTTAATTCTCTACAAAAAAGGTCTCTTAACATTTTGCCATAGCTCGCTTCGTTTCCGAGATATTTGCAGATTTATCTCAAGGGAAGGGGCCTAACGGACTTATTTCGAGATATTTCTTCTTCTTGTTGTTCTTCTTCTGCACAGCTAAACTGGAAGTGGCATTTCCAGGTCGGAATAGTGCAGAGTTATCTAAAAGAAAGGAGCCACGGTGTTTCTGTATCTTTATTATGTTGGTGCGGCTTCGGAACTTTTAAATATCTTGATATATCTCGAGAACTACGCGTCTGATCAAAAAATATCATAGAACATAAAAAGTAGGAAACATAATTCCATACAAAAAAGGTCTCTTAACATTTTGCCATAGCTCGCTTCGTTTCCGAGATATTTGCAGATTTATCTCAAGGGAAGGGGCCTGACGGACATATTTCGAGATATTTCTTCTTCTTGTTGTTCTTCTTCTGCACAGCTAAGCTGGAAGTGGCATTTGCAGCTCGCAATAGTGCAGAGTTATCGCAAAGAAAGGGGCCACGGTGTTTCTGTATCTCTATTATGTTGGTGCGGCTTCGGAACTTTTAAATATCTTGATATATCTCGAGAACTACGCATCTGATCAAAAAATATCATAGAACATAAAAAGTAGGAAACCTAATTTTCTACAAAAAAGGTCTCTTAACATTTTGCCGTAGCTCGCTTCGTTTCCGAGATATTTGCAGATTTATCTCAAGGGAAGGGGTCTGACGGACATATTTCGAGATATTTCTTCTTCTTGTTGTTCTTCTTCTGCACAGCTAAGCTGGAAGTGGCATTTGCAGCTCGCAATAGTGCAGAGTTATCGCAAAGAAAGGGGCCACGGTGTTTCTGTATATCTATTATGTTGGTGCGGCTTCGGAACTTTTAAATATCTTGATATATCTCGAGAACTACGCATCTGATCAAAAAATATCATAGAACATAAAAAGTAGGAAACCTAATTTTCTACAAAAAAGGTCTCTTAACATTTTGCCGTAGCTCGCTTCGTTTCTGAGATACTTGCCGATTTATCTCAAGGGAAGGGGCCTAACGGACATATTTCGAGATATTTCTTCTTCTTGTTGTTCTTCTTCTGCACAGCTAAACTGGAAGTGGCATTTGCAGCTCGCAATAGTGCAGAGTTATCTCAAAGAGAGGGGCCACGGTGTTTCTGTATCTCTATTATGTTGGTGCGGCTTCGGAACTTTTAAATATCTTGATATATCTCGAGAACTACGCATCTGATCAAAAAATATCATACAACATAAAACGTAGGAAACTTCATTGTCTACAAAAAAGGGCTGTTAACATTTTGCCATAGCTCGCTTCGTTTCCGAGATATTTGCAGATTTATCTCAAGGGAAGGGGCCTAACGGACTTATTTCGAGATATTTCTTCTTCTTGTTGTTCTTCTTCTGCACAGCTAAACTGGAAGTGGCATTTCCAGGTCGCAATAGTGCAGAGTTATCTAAAAGAAAGGAGCCACGGTGTTTCTGTATCTCTATTATGTTGGTGCGGCTTCGGAACTTTTAAATATCTTGATATATCTCGAGAACTACGCGTCTGATCAAAAAATATCATAGAACATAAAAAGTAGGAAACATAATTCCATACAAAAAAGGTCTCTTAACATTTTGCCATAGCTCGCTTCGTTTCCGAGATATTTGCAGATTTATCTCAAGGGAAGGGGCCTGACGGACATATTTCGAGATATTTCTTCTTCTTGTTGTTCTTCTTCTGCACAGCTAAGCTGGAAGTGGCATTTGCAGCTCGCAATAGTGCAGAGTTATCTCAAAGAAAGGGGCCACGGTGTTTCTGTATCTCTATTATGTTGGTGCGGCTTCGGAACTTTTAAATATCTTGATATATCTCGAGATCTACGCATCTGATCAAAAAATATCATAGAACATAAAAAGTAGGAAACTTAATTCTCTACAAAAAAGGTCTCTCAACATTTTGCCATAGCTCGCTTCGTTTCCGAGATACTTGCCGATTTATCTCAAGGGAAGGGGCCTGACGGACATATTTCGAGATATTTCTCCTTCTTGTTGTTCTTCTTCTGCACAGCTAAGCTGGAAGTGGCATTTGCAGCTCGCAATTGTGCAGAGTTATCTCAAAGAGAAGGGCCACGGTGTTTCTGTATCTCTATTATGTTGGTGCGGCTTCGGAACTTTTAAATATCTTGATATATCTCGAGAACTACGAATCTGATCAGAAAATATCATAGAACATAAAAAGTAGGAAACTTAATTCTCTACAAAAAAGGTCTCTTAACATTTTGCCATAGCTCGCTTCGTTTCCGAGATATTTGCAGATTTATCTCAAGGGAAGGGGCCTGACGGACATATTTCGAGATATTTCTTCTTCTTGTTGTTCTTCTTCTGCACAGCTAAGCTGGAAGTGGCATTTGCAGCTCGCAATAGTGCACAGTTATCTCAAGGAAAGGGGCCACGGTGTTTGTGTATCTCTATTATGTTGGTGCGGCTTCGGAACTTTTAAATATCTTGATATATCTCGAGAACTACGCATCTGATCAAAAAATATCATAGAACATAAAAAGTAGGAAACCTAATTTTCTACAAAAAAGGTCTCTTAACATTTTGCCGTAGCTCGCTTCGTTTCCGAGATACTTGCCGATTTATCTCAAGGGAAGGGGCCTAACGGACATATTTCGAGATATTTCTTCTTCTTGTTGTTCTTCTTCTGCACAGCTAAACTGGAAGTGGCATTTGCAGCTCGCAATAGTGCAGAGTTATCTCAAAGAGAGGGGCCACGGTGTTTCTGTATCTCTATTATGTTGGTGCGGCTTCGGAACTTTTAAATATCTTGATATATCTCGAGAACTACGCATCTGATCAAAAAATATCATACAACATAAAACGTAGGAAACTTAATTCTCTACAAAAAAGGTCTCTTAACATTTTGCCATAGCTCGCTTCGTTTCCGAGATATTTGCAGATTTATCTCAAGGGAAGGGGCCTAACGGACTTATTTCGAGATATTTCTTCTTCTTGTTGTTCTTCTTCTGCACAGCTAAACTGGAAGTGGCATTTCCAGGACGCAATAGTGCAGAGTTATCTAAAAGAAAGGAGCCACGGTGTTTCTGTATCTCTATTATGTTGGTGCGGCTTCGGAACTTTTAAATATCTTGATATATCTCGAGAACTACGCGTCTGATCAAAAAATATCATAGAACATAAAAAGTAGGAAACATAATTCCATACAAAAAAGGTCTGTTAACATTTTGCCATAGCTCGCTTCGTTTCCGAGATATTTGCAGATTTATCTCAAGGGAAGGGGCCTGACGGACATATTTCGAGATATTTCTTCTTCTTGTTGTTCTTCTTCTGCACAGCTAAGCTGGAAGTGGCATTTGCAGCTCGCCATAGTGCAGAGTTATCTCAAAGAAAGGGGCCACGGTGTTTCTGTATCTCTATTATGTTGGTGCGGCTTCGGAACTTTTAAATATCTTGATATATCTCGAGATCTACGCATCTGATCAAAAAATATCATAGAACATAAAAAGTAGGAAACTTAATTCTCTACAAAAAAGGTCTCTCAACATTTTGCCATAGCTCGCTTCGTTTCCGAGATACTTGCCGATTTATCTCAAGGGAAGGGGCCTCACGGACATATTTCGAGATATTTCTTCTTCTTGTTGTTCTTCTTCTGCACAGCTAAGCTGGAAGTGGCATTTGCAGCTCGCAATTGTGCAGAGTTATCTCAAAGAGAGGGGCCACGGTGTTTCTGTATCTCTATTATGTTGGTGCGGCTTCGGAACTTTTAAATATCTTGATATATCTCGAGAACTACGAATCTGATCAGAAAATTTCATAGAACATAAAAAGTAGGAAACTTAATTCTCTACAAAAAAGGTCTCTTAACATTTTGCCATAGCTCGCTTCGTTTCCGAGATATTTGCAGATTTATCTCAAGGGAAGGGGCCTGACGGACATATTTCGAGATATTTCTTCTTCTTGTTGTTCTTCTTCCGCACAGCTAAGCTGGAAGTGGCATTTGCAGCTCGCAATAGTGCAGAGTTATCGCAAAGAAAGGGGCCACGGTGTTTCTGTATCTCTATTATGTTGGTGCGGCTTCGGAACTTTTAAATATCTTGATATATCTCGAGAACTACGCATCTGATCAAAAAATATCATAGAACATAAAAAGTAGGAAACCTAATTTTCTACAAAAAAGGTCTCTTAACATTTTGCCGTAGCTCGCTTCGTTTCCGAGATACTTGCCGATTTATCTCAAGGGAAGGGGCCTAACGGACATATTTCGAGATATTTCTTCTTCTTGTTGTTCTTCTTCTGCACAGCTAAGCTGGAAGTGGCATTTGCAGCTCGCAATAGTGCAGAGTTATCGCAAAGAAAGGGGCCACGGTGTTTCTGTATCTCTATTATGTTGGTGCGGCTTCGGAACTTTTAAATATCTTGATATATCTCGAGAACTACGCATCTGATCAAAAAATATCATACAACATAAAACGTAGGAAACTTAATTCTCTACAAAAAAGGTCTCTTAACATTTTGCCATAGCTCGCTTCGTTTCCGAGATATTTGCAGATTTATCTCAAGGGAAGGGGCCTAACGGACTTATTTCGAGATATTTCTTCTTCTTGTTGTTCTTCTTCTGCACAGCTAAACTGGAAGTGGCATTTCCAGGTCGCAATAGTGCAGAGTTATCTAAAAGAAAGGAGCCACGGTGTTTCTGTATCTCTATTATGTTGGTGCGGCTTCGGAACTTTTAAATATCTTGATATATCTCGAGAACTACGAATCTGATCAGAAAATATCATAGAACATAAAAAGTAGGAAACTTAATTCTCTACAAAAAAGGTCTCTTAACATTTTGCCATAGCTCGCTTCGTTTCCGAGATATTTGCAGATTTATCTCAAGGGAAGGGGCCTGACGGACATATTTCGAGATATTTCTTCTTCTTGTTGTTCTTCTTCTGCACAGCTAAGCTGGAAGTGGCATTTGCAGCTCGCAATTGTGCAGAGTTATCTCAAAGAGAGGGGCCACGGTGTTTCTGTATCTCTATTATGTTGGTGCGGCTTCGGAACTTTTAAATATCTTGATATATCTCGAGAACTACGAATCTGATCAGAAAATATCATAGAACATAAAAAGTAGGAAACTTAATTCTCTACAAAAAAGGTCTCTTAACATTTTGCCATAGCTCGCTTCGTTTCCGAGATATTTGCAGATTTATCTCAAGGGAAGGGGCCTGACGGACATATTTCGAGATATTTCTTCTTCTTGTTGTTCTTCTTCTGCACAGCTAAGCTGGAAGTGGCATTTGCAGCTCGCAATAGTGCAGAGTTATCGCAAAGAAAGGGGCCACGGTGTTTCTGTATCTCTATTATGTTGGTGCGGCTTCGGAACTTTTAAATATCTTGATATATCTCGAGAACTACGCATCTGATCAAAAAATATCATAGAACATAAAAAGTAGGAAACCTAATTTTCTACAAAAAAGGTCTCTTAACATTTTGCCGTAGCTCGCTTCGTTTCCGAGATATTTGCAGATTTATCTCAAGGGAAGGGGTCTGACGGACATATTTCGAGATATTCCTTCTTCTTGTTGTTCTTCTTCTGCACAGCTAAGCTGGAAGTGGCATTTGCAGCTCGCAATAGTGCAGAGTTATCGCAAAGAAAGGGGCCACGGTGTTTCTGTATCTCTATTATGTTGGTGCGGCTTCGGAACTTTTAAATATCTTGATATATCTCGAGAACTACGCATCTGATCAAAAAATATCATAGAACATAAAAAGTAGGAAACCTAATTTTCTACAAAAAAGGTCTCTTAACATTTTGCCGTAGCTCGCTTCGTTTCCGAGATACTTGCCGATTTATCTCAAGGGAAGGGGCCTAACGGACATATTTCGAGATATTTCTTCTTCTTGTTGTTCTTCTTCTGCACAGCTAAACTGGAAGTGGCATTTGCAGCTCGCAATAGTGCAGAGTTATCTCAAAGAGAGGGGCCACGGTGTTTCTGTATCTCTATTATGTTGGTGCGGCTTCGGAACTTTTAAATATCTTGATATATCTCGAGAACTACGCATCTGATCAAAAAATATCATACAACATAAAACGTAGGAAACTTAATTCTCTACAAAAAAGGTCTCTTAACATTTTGCCATAGCTCGCTTCGTTTCCGAGATATTTGCAGATTTATCTCAAGGGAAGGGGCCTAACGGACTTATTTCGAGATATTTCTTCTTCTTGTTGTTCTTCTTCTGCACAGCTAAACTGGAAGTGGCATTTCCAGGTCGCAATAGTGCAGAGTTATCTAAAAGAAAGGAGCCACGGTGTTTCTGTATCTCTATTATGTTGGTGCGGCTTCGGAACTTTTAAATATCTTGATATATCTCGAGAACTACGCGTCTGATCAAAAAATATCATAGAACATAAAAAGTAGGAAACATAATTCCATACAAAAAAGGTCTCTTCACATTTTGCCATAGCTCGCTTCATTTCCGAGATATTTGCAGATTTATCTCAAGGGAAGGGGCCTGACGGACATATTTCGAGATATTTCTTCTTCTTGTTGTTCTTCTTCTGCACAGCTAAGCTGGAAGTGGGATTTGCAGCTCGCAATAGTGCAGAGTTATCTCAAAGAAAGGGGCCACGGTGTTTCTGTATCTCTATTATGTTGGTGCGGCTTCGGAACTTTTAAATATCTTGATATATCTCGAGATCTACGCATCTGATCAAAAAATATCATAGAACATAAAAAGTAGGAAACTTAATTCTCTACAAAAAAGGTCTCTCAACATTTTGCCATAGCTCGCTTCGTTTCCGAGATACTTGCCGATTTATCTCAAGGGAAGGGGCCTGACGGACATATTTCGAGATATTTCTTCTTCTTGTTGTTCTTCTTCTGCACAGCTAAGCTGGAAGTGGCATTTGCAGCTCGCAATTGTGCAGAGTTATCTCAAAGAGAGGGGCCACGGTGTTTCTGTATCTCTATTATGTTGGTGCGGCTTCGGAACTTTTAAATATCTTGATATATCTCGAGAACTACGAATCTGATCAGAAAATATCATAGAAGATAAAAAGTAGGAAACTTCATTCTCTACAAAAAAGGTCTCTTAACATTTTGACATAGCTCGCTTCGTTTCCGAGATATTTGCAGATTTATCTCAAGGGAAGGGGCCTGACGGACATATTTCGAGATATTTCTTCTTCTTGTTGTTCTTCTTCTGGACAGCTAAGCTGGAAGTGGCATTTGCAGCTCGCAATAGTGCACAGTTATCGCAAAGAAAGGGGCCACGGTGTTTCTGTATCTCTATTATGTTGGTGCGGCTTCGGAACTTTTAAATATCTTGATATATCTCGAGAACTACGCATCTGATCAAAAAATATCATAGAACATAAAAAGTAGGAAACCTAATTTTCTACAAAAAAGGTCTCTTAACATTTTGCCGTAGCTCGCTTCGTTTCCGAGATATTTGCAGATTTATCTCAAGGGAAGGGGTCTGACGGACATATTTCGAGATATTCCTTCTTCTTGTTGTTCTTCTTCTGCACAGCTAAGCTGGAAGTGGCATTTGCAGCTCGCAATAGTGCAGAGTTATCGCAAAGAAAGGGGCCACGGTGTTTCTGTATCTCTATTATGTTGGTGCGGCTTCGGAACTTTTAAATATCTTGATATATCTCGAGAACTACGCATCTGATCAAAAAATATCATAGAACATAAAAAGTAGGAAACCTAATTTTCTACAAAAAAGGTCTCTTAACATTTTGCCGTAGCTCGCTTCGTTTCCGAGATACTTGCCGATTTATCTCAAGGGAAGGGGCCTAACGGACATATTTCGAGATATTTCTTCTTCTTGTTGTTCTTCTTCTGGACAGCTAAGCTGGAAGTGGCATTTGCAGCTCGCAACAGTGCACAGTTATCTCAAAGAAAGGGGCCACGGTGTTTCTGTATCTCTATTATGTTGGTGCGGCTTCGGAACTTTTAAATATCTCGATATATCTCGAGAACTACGCATCTGATCAAAAAATATCATAGAACATAAAAAGTAGGAAACTTAATTCTCTACAAATAAGGTCTCTTAACATTTTGGCATAGCTCGCTTCGTTTCCGAGATATTTGCAGCTTTATCTCAAGGGAATGGGCCTGACGGACATATTTCGAGATATTTCATCTTCTTGTTGTTCTTCTTCTGCACAGCTAAGCTGGAAGTGGCATTTGCAGCTCGCAATAGGGCAGAGTTATCGCAAAGAAAGGGGCCACGGTGTTTCTGTATCTCTATTATGTTGGTGCGGCTTCGGAACTTTTAAATATCTTGATATATCTCGAAAACTACGCATCTGATCAAAAAATATCATAGAACATAAAAAGTAGGAAACGTAATTTTCTACAAAAAAGGTCTCTTAACTTTTTGCCGTAGCTCGCTTAGTTTCCGAGATATTTGCAGATTTATCTCAAGGGAAGGGGCCTGACGGACATATTTCGAAATATTTCTTCTTCTTGTTGTTCTTCTTCTGCACAGCTAAACTGGAAGTGGCATTTCCAGGTCGCAATAGTGCAGAGTTATCTAAAAGAAAGGAGCCACGGTGTTTCTGTATCTCTATTATGTTGGTGCGGCTTCGGAACTTTTAAATATCTTGATATATCTCGAGAACTACGCGTCTGATCAAAAAATATCATAGAACATAAAAAGTAGGAAACATAATTCCATACAAAAAAGGTCTCTTAACATTTTGCCATAGCTCGCTTCGTTTCCGAGATATTTGCAGATTTATCTCAAGGGAAGGGGCCTGACGGACATATTTCGAGATATTTCTTCTTCTTGTTGTTCTTCTTCTGCACAGCTAAGCTGGAAGTGGCATTTGCAGCTCGCAATAGTGCAGAGTTATCTCAAAGAAAGGGGCCACGGTGTTTCTGTATCTCTATTATGTTGGTGCGGCTTCGGAACTTTTAAATATCTTGATATATCTCGAGATCTACGCGTCTGATCAAAAAATATCATAGAACATAAAAAGTAGGAAACATAATTCCATACAAAAAAGGTCTCTCAACATTTTGCCATAGCTCACTTCGTTTCCGAGATACTTGCCGATTTATCTGAAGGGAAGGGGCCTGACGGACATATTTCGAGATATTTCTTCTTCTTGTTGTTCTTCTTCTGCACAGCTAAGCTGGAAGTGGGATTTGCAGCTCGCAATAGTGCAGAGTTATCTCAAAGAAAGGGGCCACGGTGTTTCTGTATCTCTATTATGTTGGTGCGGCTTCGGAACTTTTAAATATCTTGATATATCTCGAGATCTACGCATCTGATCAAAAAATATCATAGAACATAAAAAGTAGGAAACTTAATTCTCTACAAAAAAGGTCTCTCAACATTTTGCCATAGCTCGCTTCGTTTCCGACATACTTGCCGATTTATCTCAAGGGAAGGGGCCTGACGGACATATTTCGAGATATTTCTTCTTCTTGTTGTTCTTCTTCTGCACAGCTAAGCTGGAAGTGGCATTTGCAGCTCGCAATTGTGCAGAGTTATCTCAAAGAGAGGGGCCACGGTGTTTCTGTATCTCTATTATGTTGGTGCGGCTTCGGAACTTTTAAATATCTTGATATATCTCGAGAACTACGAATCTGATCAGAAAATATCATAGAAGATAAAAAGTAGGAAACTTCATTCTCTACAAAAAAGGTCTCTTAACATTTTGACATAGCTCGCTTCGTTTCCGAGATATTTGCAGATTTATCTCAAGGGAAGGGGCCTGACGGACATATTTCGAGATATTTCTTCTTCTTGTTGTTCTTCTTCTGGACAGCTAAGCTGGAAGTGGCATTTGCAGCTCGCAATAGTGCACAGTTATCTCAAAGAAAGGGGCCACGGTGTTTCTGTATCTCTATTATGTTGGTGCGGCTTCGGAACTTTTAAATATCTCGATATATCTCGAGAACTACGCATCTGATCAAAAAATATCATAGAACATAAAAAGTAGGAAACTTAATTCTCTACAAACAAGGTCTCTTAACATTTTGGCATAGCTCGCTTCGTTTCCGAGATATTTGCAGATTTATCTCAAGGGAATGGGCCTGACGGACATATTTCGAGATATTTCATCTTCTTGTTGTTCTTCTTCTGCACAGCTAAGCTGGAAGCGGCATTTGCGGCTCGCACTAGTGCAGAGTTATCTCAAAGAAAGGGGCCACGGTGTTTCTGTATCTCTATTATGTTGGTGCAGCTTCGGATCTTTTAAATATCTCGATATATCTCGAAAACTACGCTTCTGATCAAAAAATATCATAGAACATAAATTGTAGGAAACATAATTCTCTACAAAAAAGGTCTCTTAACATTTTGCCATAGCTCGTTTCGTTTCCGAGATATTTGCAGATATATCTCAAGGGAAGGGGCCTGACGGACATATTTCGAGATATTTCCTCTTCTTGTTGTTCTTCTTCTGCACAGCTAAACTGGAAGTGGCATTTCCAGCTCGCAGTAGTGCCGAGTTATCTCAAAGAAAGGGGCCACGGTGTTTCTGTATCTCTATTATGTTGGTGCGGCTTCGGAACTTTTAAATATCTTGATATATCTCGAGAACTACGCATCTGATCAAAAAATATCATAGAACATAAAAAGTAGGAAACTTAATTCTCTACAAATAAGGTCTCTTAACATTTTGGCATAGCTCGCTTCGTTTCCGAGATATTTGCAGATTTATCTCAAGGGAATGGGCCTGACGGACATATTTCGAGATATTTCATCTTCTTGTTGTTCTTCTTCTGCACAGCTAAGCTGGAAGTGGCATTTGCAGCTCGCAATAGTGCAGAGTTATCGCAAAGAAAGGGGCCACGGTGTTTCTGTATCTCTATTATGTTGGTGCGGCTTCGGAACTTTTAAATATCTTGATATATCTCTCGAACTACGCATCTGATCAAAAAATATCATAGAACATAAAAAGTAGGAATCCTAATTTTCTACAAAAAAGGTCTCTTAACATTTTGCCGTAGCTCGCTTCGTTTCCGAGATATTTGCAGATTTATCTCAAGGGAAGGGGCCTGACGGACATATTTCCAGATATTTCTTCTTCTTGTTGTTCTTCTTCTGCACAGCTAAGCTGGAAGTGGCATTTGCAGCTCGCAATAGTGCATGAGTATCTCAAAGAAAGGGGCCACGGTGTTTCTGTATCTCTATTATGTTGGTGCGGCTTCGGAACTTTTAAATATCTTGATATATCTCGAGAACTACGCATCCGATCAAAAAATATCATAGAAGATAAAAAGTAGGAAACTTAATTCTCTACAAAAAAGGTCTCTTAACATTTTGCCATAGCACGCTTCGTTTCCGAGATATTTGCAGATTTATCTCGAGGGAAGGGGCCTGACGGACATATTTCGAGATATTTCTTCTTCTTGTTGTTCTTCTTCTGCACAGCTAAGCTGGAAGCGGCATTTGCGGCTCGCACTAGTGCAGAGTTATCTCAAAGAAAGGGGCCACGGTGTTTCTGTATCTCTATTATGTTGGTGCAGCTTCGGATCTTTTAAATATCTCGATATATCTCGAGAACTACGCATCTGATCAAAAAATATCATAGAACATAAAAAGTAGAAAACTTAATTCTCTACAAAAAAGGTCTCTCAACATTTTGCCATAGCTCGCTTCGTTTCCGAGATATATGCAGATTTATCTCAAGGGAAGGGGCCTGACGGACATATTTCGAGATATTTCTTCTTCTTGTTGTTCTTCTTCTGGACAGCTAAGCTGGAAGTGGCATTTGCAGCTCGCAATAGTGCACAGTTATCTCAAAGAAAGGGGCCACGGTGTTTCTGTATCTCTATTATGTTGGTGCGGCTTCGGAACTTTTAAATATCTCGATATATCTCGAGAACTACGCATCTGATCAAAAAATATCATAGAACATAAAAAGTAGGAAACTTAATTCTCTACAAATAAGGTCTCTTAACATTTTGGCATAGCTCGCTTCGTTTCCGAGATATTTGCAGATTTATCTCAAGGGAATGGGCCTGACGGACATATTTCGAGATATTTCATCTTCTTGTTGTTCTTCTTCTGCACAGCTAAGCTGGAAGCGGCATTTGCGGCTCGCACTAGTGCAGAGTTATCTCAAAGAAAGGGGCCACGGTGTTTCTGTATCTCTATTATGTTGGTGCAGCTTCGGATCTTTTAAATATCTCGATATATCTCGAAAACTACGCTTCTGATCAAAAAATATCATAGAACATAAATTGTAGAAAACATAATTCTCTACAAAAAAGGTCTCTTAACATTTTGCCATAGCTCGTTTCGTTTCCGAGATATTTGCAGATATATCTCAAGGGAAGGGGCCTGACGGACATATTTCGAGATATTTCCTCTTCTTGTTGTTCTTCTTCTGCACAGCTAAACTGGAAGTGGCATTTCCAGCTCGCAGTAGTGCCGAGTTATCTCAAAGAAAGGGGCCACGGTGTTTCTGTATCTCTATTATGTTGGTGCGGCTTCGGAACTTTTAAATATCTTGATATATCTCGAGAACTACGCATCTGATCAAAAAATATCATAGAACATAAAAAGTAGGAAACTTAATTCTCTACAAATAAGGTCTCTTAACATTTTGGCATAGCTCGCTTCGTTTCCGAGATATTTGCAGATTTATCTCAAGGGAATGGGCCTGACGGACATATTTCGAGATATTTCATCTTCTTGTTGTTCTTCTTCTGCACAGCTAAGCTGGAAGTGGCATTTGCAGCTCGCAATAGTGCAGAGTTATCGCAAAGAAAGGGGCCACGGTGTTTCTGTATCTCTATTATGTTGGTGCGGCTTCGGAACTTTTAAATATCTTGATATATCTCTCGAACTACGCATCTGATCAAAAAATATCATAGAACATAAAAAGTAGGAATCCTAATTTTCTACAAAAAAGGTCTCTTAACATTTTGCCGTAGCTCGCTTCGTTTCCGAGATATTTGCAGATTTATCTCAAGGGAAGGGGCCTGACGGACATATTTCCAGATATTTCTTCTTCTTGTTGTTCTTCTTCTGCACAGCTAAGCTGGAAGTGGCATTTGCAGCTCGCAATAGTGCATGAGTATCTCAAAGAAAGGGGCCACGGTGTTTCTGTATCTCTATTATGTTGGTGCGGCTTCGGAACTTTTAAATATCTTGATATATCTCGAGAACTACGCATCCGATCAAAAAATATCATAGAAGATAAAAAGTAGGAAACTTAATTCTCTACAAAAAAGGTCTCTTAACATTTTGCCATAGCTCGCTTCGTTTCCGAGATATTTGCAGATTTATCTCGAGGGAAGGGGCCTGACGGACATATTTCGAGATATTTCTTCTTCTTGTTGTTCTTCTTCTGCACAGCTAAGCTGGAAGCGGCATTTGCGGCTCGCACTAGTGCAGAGTTATCTCAAAGAAAGGGGCCACGGTGTTTCTGTATCTCTATTATGTTGGTGCAGCTTCGGATCTTTTAAATATCTCGATATATCTCGAAAACTACGCTTCTGATCAAAAAATATCATAGAACATAAATTGTAGGAAACATAATTCTCTACAAAAAAGGTCTCTTAACATTTTGCCATAGCTCGTTTCGTTTCCGAGATATTTGCAGATATATCTCAAGGGAAGGGGCCTGACGGACATATTTCGAGATATTTCCTCTTCTTGTTGTTCTTCTTCTGCACAGCTAAACTGGAAGTGGCATTTCCAGCTCGCAGTAGTGCCGAGTTATCTCAAAGAAAGGGGCCACGGTGTTTCTGTATCTCTATTATGTTGGTGCGGCTTCGGAACTTTTAAATATCTTGATATATCTCGAGAACTACGCATCTGATCAAAAAATATCATAGAACATAAAAAGTAGAAAACTTAATTCTCTACAAAAAAGGTCTCTCAACATTTTGCCATAGCTCGCTTCGTTTCCGAGATATATGCAGATTTATCTCAAGGGAAGGGGCCTGACAGACATATTTCGAGATATTTCTTCTTCTTGTTGTTCTTCTTCTGCACAGCTAAGCTGGAAGTGGCATTTGCAGCTCGCAATAGTGCAGAGTTATCTCAAAGAAAGGGGCCACGGTGTTTCTGTATCTCTATTATGTTGGTGCGGCTTCGGAACTTTTAAATATCTTGATATATCTCGAGAACTACGCATCTGATCAAAAAATATCATAGAACATAAAAAGTAGGAAACTTAATTCTCTACAAAAAAGGTCTCTTAACATTTTGCCATAGCTCGCTTCGTTTCCAAGATACTTGCAGATCTATCTCAAGGGAAGGGGCCTGACGGACATATTTCGAGATATTTCTTCTTCTTGTTGTTCTTCTTCTGCACAGCTAAACTGGAAGTGGCATTTCCAGCTCGCAGAAGTGCCGAGTTATCTCAAAGAAAGGGGCCACGGTGTTTCTGTATCTCTATTATGTTGGTGCGGCTTCGGAACTTTTAAATATCTTGATATATCTCGAGAACTACGCATCTGATCAAAAAATATCATAGAACATAAAAAGTAGAAAACTTAATTCTCTACAAAAAAGGTCTCTCAACATTTTGCCATAGCTCGCTTCGTTTCCGAGATATTTGCAGCTTTATCTCGAGGGAAGGGGCCTGACGGACATATTTCGAGATATTTCTTCTTCTTGTTGTTCTTCTTCTGCACAGCTAAGCTGGACGTGGCATTTACAGCTCGCAATAGTGCAGAGTTATCTCAAAGAAAGGGGCCACGGTGTTTCTGTATCTCTATTATGTTGGTGCGGCTTCGGAACTTTTAAATATCTTGATATATCTCGAGAACTACGCATCTGATCAAAAAATATCATGGAACATAAAAAGTAGGAAACTTAATTCTCAACAAAAAAGGTCTCTTAACATTTTGCCATAGCTCGCTTCGTTTCCGAGATATTTGCAGATTTATCTCAAGGGAAGGGGCCTGACGGACATATTTCGAGATATTTCTTCTTCTTGTTGTTCTTCTTCTGCACAGCTAAACTGGAAGTGGCATTTCCAGCTCGCAGTAGTGCAGAGTTATCTCAAAGAAAGGGGCCACGGTGTTTCTGTATCTCTATTATGTTGGTGCGGCTTCGGAACTTTAAAATATCTTGATATATCTCGAGAACTACGCATCTGATCAAAAAATATCATAGAACGTAAAAAGTAGGAAACTTAATTCTCTACAAATAAAGTCGCTTAACATTTTGCCATAGCTCGCTTCGTTTCCGAGATATTTGCAGATTTATCTCGAGGGAAGGGGCCTGACGGACATATTTCGAGATATTTCTTCTTCTTGTTGTTCTTCTTCTGCACAGCTAAACTGGAAGTGGCATTTCCAGGTCGCAATAGTGCAGAGTTATCTAAAAGAAAGGAGCCACGGTGTTTCTGTATCTCTATTATGTTGGTGCGGCTTCGGAACTTTAAAATATCTTGATATATCTCGAGAACTACGCGTCTGATCAAAAAATATCATAGAACATAAAAAGTAGGAAACATAATTCCATACAAAAAAGGTCTCTTAACATTTTGCCATAGCTCGCTTCGTTTCCGAGATATTTGCAGATTTATCTCAAGGGAAGGGGCCTGACGGACATATTTCGAGATATTTCTTCTTCTTGTTGTTCTTCTTCTGCACAGCTAAGCTGGAAGTGGCATTTGCAGCTCGCAATAGTGCAGAGTTATCTCAAAGAAAGGGGCCACGGTGTTTCTGTATCTCTATTATGTTGGTGCGGCTTCGGAACTTTTAAATATCTTGATATATCTCGAGATCTACGCGTCTGATCAAAAAATATCATAGAACATAAAAAGTAGGAAACATAATTCCATACAAAAAAGGTCTCTCAACATTTTGCCATAGCTCACTTCGTTTCCGAGATACTTGCCGATTTATCTGAAGGGAAGGGGCCTGACGGACATATTTCGAGATATTTCTTCTTCTTGTTGTTCTTCTTCTGCACAGCTAAGCTGGAAGTGGGATTTGCAGCTCGCAATAGTGCAGAGTTATCTCAAAGAAAGGGGCCACGGTGTTTCTGTATCTCTATTATGTTGGTGCGGCTTCGGAACTTTTAAATATCTTGATATATCTCGAGATCTACGCATCTGATCAAAAAATATCATAGAACATAAAAAGTAGGAAACTTAATTCTCTACAAAAAAGGTCTCTCAACATTTTGCCATAGCTCGCTTCGTTTCCGACATACTTGCCGATTTATCTCAAGGGAAGGGGCCTGACGGACATATTTCGAGATATTTCTTCTTCTTGTTGTTCTTCTTCTGCACAGCTAAGCTGGAAGTGGCATTTGCAGCTCGCAATTGTGCAGAGTTATCTCAAAGAGAGGGGCCACGGTGTTTCTGTATATCTATTATGTTGGTGCGGCTTCGGAACTTTTAAATATCTTGATATATCTCGAGAACTACGAATCTGATCAGAAAATATCATAGAAGATAAAAAGTAGGAAACTTCATTCTCTACAAAAAAGGTCTCTTAACATTTTGACATAGCTCGCTTCGTTTCCGAGATATTTGCAGATTTATCTCAAGGGAAGGGGCCTGACGGACATATTTCGAGATATTTCTTCTTCTTGTTGTTCTTCTTCTGGACAGCTAAGCTGGAAGTGGCATTTGCAGCTCGCAATAGTGCACAGTTATCTCAAAGAAAGGGGCCACGGTGTTTCTGTATCTCTATTATGTTGGTGCGGCTTCGGAACTTTTAAATATCTCGATATATCTCGAGAACTACGCATCTGATCAAAAAATATCATAGAACATAAAAAGTAGGAAACTTAATTCTCTACAAACAAGGTCTCTTAACATTTTGGCATAGCTCGCTTCGTTTCCGAGATATTTGCAGATTTATCTCAAGGGAATGGGCCTGACGGACATATTTCGAGATATTTCATCTTCTTGTTGTTCTTCTTCTGCACAGCTAAGCTGGAAGCGGCATTTGCGGCTCGCACTAGTGCAGAGTTATCTCAAAGAAAGGGGCCACGGTGTTTCTGTATCTCTATTATGTTGGTGCAGCTTCGGATCTTTTAAATATCTCGATATATCTCGAAAACTACGCTTCTGATCAAAAAATATCATAGAACATAAATTGTAGGAAACATAATTCTCTACAAAAAAGGTCTCTTAACATTTTGCCATAGCTCGTTTCGTTTCCGAGATATTTGCAGATATATCTCAAGGGAAGGGGCCTGACGGACATATTTCGAGATATTTCCTCTTCTTGTTGTTCTTCTTCTGCACAGCTAAACTGGAAGTGGCATTTCCAGCTCGCAGTAGTGCCGAGTTATCTCAAAGAAAGGGGCCACGGTGTTTCTGTATCTCTATTATGTTGGTGCGGCTTCGGAACTTTTAAATATCTTGATATATCTCGAGAACTACGCATCTGATCAAAAAATATCATAGAACATAAAAAGTAGGAAACTTAATTCTCTACAAATAAGGTCTCTTAACATTTTGGCATAGCTCGCTTCGTTTCCGAGATATTTGCAGATTTATCTCAAGGGAATGGGCCTGACGGACATATTTCGAGATATTTCATCTTCTTGTTGTTCTTCTTCTGCACAGCTAAGCTGGAAGTGGCATTTGCAGCTCGCAATAGTGCAGAGTTATCGCAAAGAAAGGGGCCACGGTGTTTCTGTATCTCTATTATGTTGGTGCGGCTTCGGAACTTTTAAATATCTTGATATATCTCTCGAACTACGCATCTGATCAAAAAATATCATAGAACATAAAAAGTAGGAATCCTAATTTTCTACAAAAAAGGTCTCTTAACATTTTGCCGTAGCTCGCTTCGTTTCCGAGATATTTGCAGATTTATCTCAAGGGAAGGGGCCTGACGGACATATTTCCAGATATTTCTTCTTCTTGTTGTTCTTCTTCTGCACAGCTAAGCTGGAAGTGGCATTTGCAGCTCGCAATAGTGCATGAGTATCTCAAAGAAAGGGGCCACGGTGTTTCTGTATCTCTATTATGTTGGTGCGGCTTCGGAACTTTTAAATATCTTGATATATCTCGAGAACTACGCATCCGATCAAAAAATATCATAGAAGATAAAAAGTAGGAAACTTAATTCTCTACAAAAAAGGTCTCTTAACATTTTGCCATAGCACGCTTCGTTTCCGAGATATTTGCAGATTTATCTCGAGGGAAGGGGCCTGACGGACATATTTCGAGATATTTCTTCTTCTTGTTGTTCTTCTTCTGCACAGCTAAGCTGGAAGCGGCATTTGCGGCTCGCACTAGTGCAGAGTTATCTCAAAGAAAGGGGCCACGGTGTTTCTGTATCTCTATTATGTTGGTGCAGCTTCGGATCTTTTAAATATCTCGATATATCTCGAAAACTACGCTTCTGATCAAAAAATATCATAGAACATAAATTGTAGGAAACATAATTCTCTACAAAAAAGGTCTCCTAACATTTTGCCATAGCTCGTTTCGTTTCCGAGATATTTGCAGATATATCTCAAGGGAAGGGGCCTGACGGACATATTTCGAGATATTTCCTCTTCTTGTTGTTCTTCTTCTGCACAGCTAAACTGGAAGTGGCATTTCCAGCTCGCAGTAGTGCCGAGTTATCTCAAAGAAAGGGGCCACGGTGTTTCTGTATCTCTATTATGTTGGTGCGGCTTCGGAACTTTTAAATATCTTGATATATCTCGAGAACTACGCATCTGATCAAAAAATATCATAGAACATAAAAAGTAGAAAACTTAATTCTCTACAAAAAAGGTCTCTCAACATTTTGCCATAGCTCGCTTCGTTTCCGAGATATATGCAGATTTATCTCAAGGGAAGGGGCCTGACGGACATATTTCGAGATATTTCTTCTTCTTGTTGTTCTTCTTCTGGACAGCTAAGCTGGAAGTGGCATTTGCAGCTCGCAATAGTGCACAGTTATCTCAAAGAAAGGGGCCACGGTGTTTCTGTATCTCTATTATGTTGGTGCGGCTTCGGAACTTTTAAATATCTCGATATATCTCGAGAACTACGCATCTGATCAAAAAATATCATAGAACATAAAAAGTAGGAAACTTAATTCTCTACAAATAAGGTCTCTTAACATTTTGGCATAGCTCGCTTCGTTTCCGAGATATTTGCAGATTTATCTCAAGGGAATGGGCCTGACGGACATATTTCGAGATATTTCATCTTCTTGTTGTTCTTCTTCTGCACAGCTAAGCTGGAAGCGGCATTTGCGGCTCGCACTAGTGCAGAGTTATCTCAAAGAAAGGGGCCACGGTGTTTCTGTATCTCTATTATGTTGGTGCAGCTTCGGATCTTTTAAATATCTCGATATATCTCGAAAACTACGCTTCTGATCAAAAAATATCATAGAACATAAATTGTAGAAAACATAATTCTCTACAAAAAAGGTCTCTTAACATTTTGCCATAGCTCGTTTCGTTTCCGAGATATTTGCAGATATATCTCAAGGGAAGGGGCCTGACGGACATATTTCGAGATATTTCCTCTTCTTGTTGTTCTTCTTCTGCACAGCTAAACTGGAAGTGGCATTTCCAGCTCGCAGTAGTGCCGAGTTATCTCAAAGAAAGGGGCCACGGTGTTTCTGTATCTCTATTATGTTGGTGCGGCTTCGGAACTTTTAAATATCTTGATATATCTCGAGAACTACGCATCTGATCAAAAAATATCATAGAACATAAAAAGTAGGAAACTTAATTCTCTACAAATAAGGTCTCTTAACATTTTGGCATAGCTCGCTTCGTTTCCGAGATATTTGCAGATTTATCTCAAGGGAATGGGCCTGACGGACATATTTCGAGATATTTCATCTTCTTGTTGTTCTTCTTCTGCACAGCTAAGCTGGAAGTGGCATTTGCAGCTCGCAATAGTGCAGAGTTATCGCAAAGAAAGGGGCCACGGTGTTTCTGTATCTCTATTATGTTGGTGCGGCTTCGGAACTTTTAAATATCTTGATATATCTCTCGAACTACGCATCTGATCAAAAAATATCATAGAACATAAAAAGTAGGAATCCTAATTTTCTACAAAAAAGGTCTCTTAACATTTTGCCGTAGCTCGCTTCGTTTCCGAGATATTTGCAGATTTATCTCAAGGGAAGGGGCCTGACGGACATATTTCCAGATATTTCTTCTTCTTGTTGTTCTTCTTCTGCACAGCTAAGCTGGAAGTGGCATTTGCAGCTCGCAATAGTGCATGAGTATCTCAAAGAAAGGGGCCACGGTGTTTCTGTATCTCTATTATGTTGGTGCGGCTTCGGAACTTTTAAATATCTTGATATATCTCGAGAACTACGCATCCGATCAAAAAATATCATAGAAGATAAAAAGTAGGAAACTTAATTCTCTACAAAAAAGGTCTCTTAACATTTTGCCATAGCTCGCTTCGTTTCCGAGATATTTGCAGATTTATCTCGAGGGAAGGGGCCTGACGGACATATTTCGAGATATTTCTTCTTCTTGTTGTTCTTCTTCTGCACAGCTAAGCTGGAAGCGGCATTTGCGGCTCGCACTAGTGCAGAGTTATCTCAAAGAAAGGGGCCACGGTGTTTCTGTATCTCTATTATGTTGGTGCAGCTTCGGATCTTTTAAATATCTCGATATATCTCGAAAACTACGCTTCTGATCAAAAAATATCATAGAACATAAATTGTAGGAAACATAATTCTCTACAAAAAAGGTCTCTTAACATTTTGCCATAGCTCGTTTCGTTTCCGAGATATTTGCAGATATATCTCAAGGGAAGGGGCCTGACGGACATATTTCGAGATATTTCCTCTTCTTGTTGTTCTTCTTCTGCACAGCTAAACTGGAAGTGGCATTTCCAGCTCGCAGTAGTGCCGAGTTATCTCAAAGAAAGGGGCCACGGTGTTTCTGTATCTCTATTATGTTGGTGCGGCTTCGGAACTTTTAAATATCTTGATATATCTCGAGAACTACGCATCTGATCAAAAAATATCATAGAACATAAAAAGTAGAAAACTTAATTCTCTACAAAAAAGGTCTCTCAACATTTTGCCATAGCTCGCTTCGTTTCCGAGATATATGCAGATTTATCTCAAGGGAAGGGGCCTGACAGACATATTTCGAGATATTTCTTCTTCTTGTTGTTCTTCTTCTGCACAGCTAAGCTGGAAGTGGCATTTGCAGCTCGCAATAGTGCAGAGTTATCTCAAAGAAAGGGGCCACGGTGTTTCTGTATCTCTATTATGTTGGTGCGGCTTCGGAACTTTTAAATATCTTGATATATCTCGAGAACTACGCATCTGATCAAAAAATATCATAGAACATAAAAAGTAGGAAACTTAATTCTCTACAAAAAAGGTCTCTTAACATTTTGCCATAGCTCGCTTCGTTTCCAAGATACTTGCAGATCTATCTCAAGGGAAGGGGCCTGACGGACATATTTCGAGATATTTCTTCTTCTTGTTGTTCTTCTTCTGCACAGCTAAACTGGAAGTGGCATTTCCAGCTCGCAGAAGTGCCGAGTTATCTCAAAGAAAGGGGCCACGGTGTTTCTGTATCTCTATTATGTTGGTGCGGCTTCGGAACTTTTAAATATCTTGATATATCTCGAGAACTACGCATCTGATCAAAAAATATCATAGAACATAAAAAGTAGAAAACTTAATTCTCTACAAAAAAGGTCTCTCAACATTTTGCCATAGCTCGCTTCGTTTCCGAGATATTTGCAGCTTTATCTCGAGGGAAGGGGCCTGACGGACATATTTCGAGATATTTCTTCTTCTTGTTGTTCTTCTTCTGCACAGCTAAGCTGGACGTGGCATTTACAGCTCGCAATAGTGCAGAGTTATCTCAAAGAAAGGGGCCACGGTGTTTCTGTATCTCTATTATGTTGGTGCGGCTTCGGAACTTTTAAATATCTTGATATATCTCGAGAACTACGCATCTGATCAAAAAATATCATGGAACATAAAAAGTAGGAAACTTAATTCTCAACAAAAAAGGTCTCTTAACATTTTGCCATAGCTCGCTTCGTTTCCGAGATATTTGCAGATTTATCTCAAGGGAAGGGGCCTGACGGACATATTTCGAGATATTTCTTCTTCTTGTTGTTCTTCTTCTGCACAGCTAAACTGGAAGTGGCATTTCCAGCTCGCAGTAGTGCAGAGTTATCTCAAAGAAAGGGGCCACGGTGTTTCTGTATCTCTATTATGTTGGTGCGGCTTCGGAACTTTAAAATATCTTGATATATCTCGAGAACTACGCATCTGATCAAAAAATATCATAGAACGTAAAAAGTAGGAAACTTAATTCTCTACAAATAAAGTCGCTTAACATTTTGCCATAGCTCGCTTCGTTTCCGAGATATTTGCAGATTTATCTCGAGGGAAGGGGCCTGACGGACATATTTCGAGATATTTCTTCTTCTTGTTGTTCTTCTTCTGCACAGCTAAGCTGGATGCGGCATTTGCGGCTCGCACTAGTGCAGAGTTATCTCAAAGAAAGGGGCCACGGTGTTTCTGTATCTCTATTATGTTGGTGCAGCTTCGGATCTTTTAAATATCTCGATATATCTCGAAAACTACGCTTCTGATCAAAAAATATCATAGAACATAAATTGTAGGAAACATAATTGTCTACAAAAAAGGTCTCTTAACATTTTGCCATAGCTCGCTTCGTTTCCGAGATATTTGCAGATTTATCTCAAGGGAAGGGGCCTGACGGACATATTTCGAGATATTTCTTCTTCTTGTTGGTCTTCTTCTGCACAGCTAAGCTGGAAGTGGCATTTGCAGCTCGCAATAGTGCAGAGTTATCTCGAAGAAAGGGGCCACGGTGTTTCTGTATCTCTATTATGTTGGTGCGGCTTCGGATCTTTTAAATATCTCGATATATCTCGAAAACTACGCTTCTGATCAAAAAATATCATAGAACGTAAATTGTGGGAAACATAATTCTCTACAAAAAAGGTCTCTTAACATTTTGCCATAGCTCGCTTCGTTTCCGAGATATTTGCAGATTTATCTCAAGGGAAGGGGTCTGACGGACATATTTCGAGATATTTCTTCTTCTTGTTGTTCTTCTTCTGCACAGCTAAGCTGGAAGTGGCATTTGCAGCTCGCAATAGTGCAGAGTTATCTCAAAGAAAGGGGCCACGGTGTTTCTGTATCTCTATTATGTTGGTGCGGCTTCGGAACTTTTAAATAGCTTGATATATCTCGAGAACTACGCATCCGATCAAAAAATATCATAGAACATAAAAAGTAGGAAACTTAATTCTCTACAAAAAAGGTCTCTTAACATTTTGCCATAGCTCGCTTCGTTTCCGAGATATTTGCAGATTTATCTCGAGGGAAGGGGCCTGACGGACATATTTCGAGATATTTCTTCTTCTTGTTGTTCTTCTTCTGCACAGCTAAGCTGGACGTGGCATTTACAGCTCGCAATAGTGCAGAGTTATCTCAAAGAAAGGGGCCACGGTGTTTCTGTATCTCTATTATGTTGGTGCGGCTTCGGAACTTTTAAATATCTTGATATATCTCGAGAACTACGCATCTGATCAAAAAATATCATGGAACATAAAAAGTAGGAAACTTAATTCTCAACAAAAAAGGTCTCTTAACATTTTGCCATAGCTCGCTTCGTTTCCGAGATATTTGCAGATTTATCTCAAGGGAAGGGGCCTGACGGACATATTTCGAGATATTTCTTCTTCTTGTTGTTCTTCTTCTGCACAGCTAAACTGGAAGTGGCATTTCCAGCTCGCAGTAGTGCAGAGTTATCTCAAAGAAAGGGGCCACGGTGTTTCTGTATCTCTATTATGTTGGTGCGGCTTCGGAACTTTAAAATATCTTGATATATCTCGAGAACTACGCATCTGATCAAAAAATATCATAGAACGTAAAAAGTAGGAAACTTAATTCTCTACAAATAAAGTCGCTTAACATTTTGCCATAGCTCGCTTCGTTTCCGAGATATTTGCAGATTTATCTCAAGGGAAGGGGCCTGACGGACATATTTCGAGATATTTCTTCTTCTTGTTGGTCTTCTTCTGCACAGCTAAGCTGGAAGTGGCATTTGCAGCTCGCAATGGTGCAGAGTTATCTCAAAGAAAGGGGCCACGGTGTTTCTGTATCTCTATTATGTTGTTGCGGCTTCGGAACTTTTAAATATCTTGATATAACGCGAGAACTACGCATCCGATCAAAAAATATCATAGAACATAAAAAGTAGGAAACTTAATTCTCTACAAAAAAGGTCTCTTAACATTTTGCCATAGCTCGCTTCGTTTCCGAGATATTTGCAGATTTATCTCGAGGGAAGGGGCCTGACGGACATATTTCGAGATATTTCTTCTTCTTGTTGTTCTTCTTCTGCACAGCTAAGCTGGAAGCGGCATTTGCGGCTCGCACTAGTGCAGAGTTATCTCAAAGAAAGGGGCCACGGTGTTTCTGTATCTCTATTATGTTGGTGCAGCTTCGGATCTTTTAAATATCTCGATATATCTCGAAAACTACGCTTCTGATCAAAAAATATCATAGAACATAAATTGTAGGAAACATAATTCTCTACAAAAAAGGTCTCTTAACATTTTGCCATAGCTCGTTTCGTTTCCGAGATATTTGCAGATATATCTCAACGGAAGGGGCCTGACGGACATATTTCGAGATATTTCCTCTTCTTGTTGTTCTTCTTCTGCACAGCTAAACTGGAAGTGGCATTTCCAGCTCGCAATAGCGCAGAGTTATCTCAAAGAAAGGGGCCATGGTGTTTCTGTATCTCTATTATGTTGGTGCGGCTTCGGAACTTTTAGATATCTTGATATATCTCGAGAACTACGCATCTGATCAAAAAATATCATAGAACATAAAAAGTAGGAAACTTAATTCTCTACAAAAAAGGTCTCTTAACATTTTGCCATAGCCCGCTTCGTTTCCGAGATATTTGCAGATTTATCTCAAGGGAAGGGGCCTGACGGACATATTTCGAGATATTTCTTCTTCTTGTTGGTCTTCTTCTGCACAGCTAAGCTGGAAGTGGCATTTGCAGCTCGCAATAGTGCAGAGTTATCTCGAAGAAAGGGGCCACGGTGTTTCTGTATCTCTATTATGTTGGTGCGGCTTCGGATCTTTTAAATATCTCGATATATCTCGAAAACTACGCTTCTGATCAAAAAATATCATAGAACGTAAATTGTGGGAAACATAATTCTCTACAAAAAAGGTCTCTTAACATTTTGCCATAGCTCGCTTCGTTTCCGAGATATTTGCAGATTTATCTCAAGGGAAGGGGTCTGACGGACATATTTCGAGATATTTCTTCTTCTTGTTGTTCTTCTTCTGCACAGCTAAGCTGGAAGTGGCATTTGCAGCTCGCAATAGTGCAGAGTTATCTCAAAGAAAGGGGCCACGGTGTTTCTGTATCTCTATTATGTTGGTGCGGCTTCGGAACTTTTAAATAGCTTGATATATCTCGAGAACTACGCATCCGATCAAAAAATATCATAGAACATAAAAAGTAGGAAACTTAATTCTCTACAAAAAAGGTCTCTTAACATTTTGCCATAGCTCGCTTCGTTTCCGAGATATTTGCAGATTTATCTCGAGGGAAGGGGCCTGACGGACATATTTCGAGATATTTCTTCTTCTTGTTGTTCTTCTTCTGCACAGCTAAGCTGGACGTGGCATTTACAGCTCGCAATAGTGCAGAGTTATCTCAAAGAAAGGGGCCACGGTGTTTCTGTATCTCTATTATGTTGGTGCGGCTTCGGAACTTTTAAATATCTTGATATATCTCGAGAACTACGCATCTGATCAAAAAATATCATGGAACATAAAAAGTAGGAAACTTAATTCTCAACAAAAAAGGTCTCTTAACATTTTGCCATAGCTCGCTTCGTTTCCGAGATATTTGCAGATTTATCTCAAGGGAAGGGGCCTGACGGACATATTTCGAGATATTTCTTCTTCTTGTTGTTCTTCTTCTGCACAGCTAAACTGGAAGTGGCATTTCCAGCTCGCAGTAGTGCAGAGTTATCTCAAAGAAAGGGGCCACGGTGTTTCTGTATCTCTATTATGTTGGTGCGGCTTCGGAACTTTAAAATATCTTGATATATCTCGAGAACTACGCATCTGATCAAAAAATATCATAGAACGTAAAAAGTAGGAAACTTAATTCTCTACAAATAAAGTCGCTTAACATTTTGCCATAGCTCGCTTCGTTTCCGAGATATTTGCAGATTTATCTCAAGGGAAGGGGCCTGACGGACATATTTCGAGATATTTCTTCTTCTTGTTGGTCTTCTTCTGCACAGCTAAGCTGGAAGTGGCATTTGCAGCTCGCAATGGTGCAGAGTTATCTCAAAGAAAGGGGCCACGGTGTTTCTGTATCTCTATTATGTTGTTGCGGCTTCGGAACTTTTAAATATCTTGATATAACGCGAGAACTACGCATCCGATCAAAAAATATCATAGAACATAAAAAGTAGGAAACTTAATTCTCTACAAAAAAGGTCTCTTAACATTTTGCCATAGCTCGCTTCGTTTCCGAGATATTTGCAGATTTATCTCGAGGGAAGGGGCCTGACGGACATATTTCGAGATATTTCTTCTTCTTGTTGTTCTTCTTCTGCACAGCTAAGCTGGAAGCGGCATTTGCGGCTCGCACTAGTGCAGAGTTATCTCAAAGAAAGGGGCCACGGTGTTTCTGTATCTCTATTATGTTGGTGCAGCTTCGGATCTTTTAAATATCTCGATATATCTCGAAAACTACGCTTCTGATCAAAAAATATCATAGAACATAAATTGTAGCAAACATAATTCTCTACAAAAAAGGTCTCTTAACATTTTGCCATAGCTCGTTTCGTTTCCGAGATATTTGCAGATATATCTCAACGGAAGGGGCCTGACGGACATATTTCGAGATATTTCCTCTTCTTGTTGTTCTTCTTCTGCACAGCTAAACTGGAAGTGGCATTTCCAGCTCGCAATAGCGCAGAGTTATCTCAAAGAAAGGGGCCATGGTGTTTCTGTATCTCTATTATGTTGGTGCGGCTTCGGAACTTTTAGATATCTTGATATATCTCGAGAACTACGCATCTGATCAAAAAATATCATAGAACATAAAAAGTAGGAAACTTAATTCTCTACAAAAAAGGTCTCTTAACATTTTGCCATAGCTCGCTTCGTTTCCGAGATATTTGCAGATTTATCTCAAGGGAAGGGGCCTGACGGACATTTTTCGAGATATTTCTTCTTCTTGTTGTTCTTCTCCTGCACAGCTAAGCTGGAAGTGGCATTTGCAGCTCGCAATAGTGCAGAGTTATCTCGAAGAAAGGGGCCACGGTGTTTCTGTATCTCTATTATGTTGGTGCGGCTTCGGAACTTTTAGATATCTTGATATATCTCGAGAACTACGCATCTGATCAAAAAATATCATAGAACATAAAAAGTAGGAAACTTAATTCTCTACAAAAAAGGTCTCTTAACATTTTGCCATAGCCCGCTTCGTTTCCGAGATATTTGCAGATTTATCTCAAGGGAAGGGGCCTGACGGACATATTTCGAGATATTTCTTCTTCTTGTTGTTCTTCTTCTGCACAGCTAAGCTGGAAGTGGCATTTGCAGCTCGCAATAGTGCAGAGTTATCTCAAAGAAAGGGGCCACGGTGTTTCTGCATCTCTATTATGTTGGTGCGGCTTCGGAACTTTTAAATACCTTGATATAACGCGAGAACTACGCATCCGATCAAAAAATATCATAGAACATAAAAAGTAGGAAACTTAATTCTCTACAAAAAAGGTCTCTTAACATTTTGCCATAGCTCGCTTCGTTTCCGAGATATTTGCAGATTTATCTCGAGGGAAGGGGCCTGACGGACATATTTCGAGATATTTCTTCTTCTTGTTGTTCTTCTTCTGCACAGCTAAGCTGGAAGCGGCATTTGCGGCTCGCACTAGTGCAGAGTTATCTCAAAGAAAGGGGCCACGGTGTTTCTGTATCTCTATTATGTTGGTGCAGCTTCGGATCTTTTAAATATCTCGATATATCTCGAAAACTACGCTTCTGATCAAAAAATATCATAGAACATAAATTGTAGGAAACATAATTCTCTACAAAAAAGGTCTCTTAACATTTTGCCATAGCTCGTTTCGTTTCCGAGATATTTGCAGATATATCTCAACGGAAGGGGCCTGACGGACATATTTCGAGATATTTCCTCTTCTTGTTGTTCTTCTTCTGCACAGCTAAACTGGAAGTGGCATTTCCAGCTCGCAATAGCGCAGAGTTATCTCAAAGAAAGGGGCCATGGTGTTTCTGTATCTCTATTATGTTGGTGCGGCTTCGGAACTTTTAGATATCTTGATATATCTCGAGAACTACGCATCTGATCAAAAAATATCATAGAACATAAATAGTAGGAAACTTAATTCTCTACAAATAAGGTCTCTTAACATTTTGCCATAGCTCGCTTCGTTTCCGAGATATTTGCAGATTTATCTCAAGGGAAGGGGCCTGACGGACATTTTTCGAGATATTTCTTCTTCTTGTTGTTCTTCTCCTGCACAGCTAAGCTGGAAGTGGCATTTGCAGCTCGCAATAGTGCAGAGTTATCTCGAAGAAAGGGGCCACGGTGTTTCTGTATCTCTATTATGTTGGTGCGGCTTCGGAACTTTTAGATATCTTGATATATCTCGAGAACTACGCATCTGATCAAAAAATATCATAGAACATAAAAAGTAGTAAACCCAATTCTCTACAAAAAAGGTCTCTTAACATTTTGCCATAGCTCGCTTCGTTTCCGAGATATTTGCAGATTTATCTCAAGGGAAGGGGCCTGACGGACATATTTCGAGATATTTCTTCTTCTTGTTGTTCTTCTTCTGCACAGCTAAGCTGGAAGTGGCATTTGCAGCTCGCAATAGTGCAGAGTTATCTCAAAGAAAGGGGCCACGGTGTTTCTGTATCTCTATTATGTTGGTGCGGCTTCGGATCTTTTAAATATCTCGATATATCTCGAAAACTACGCTTCTGATCAAAAAATATCATAGAACCTAAATTGTGGGAAATATAATTCTCTACAAAAAAGGTCTCTTAACATTTTGCCATAGCTCGCTTCGTTTCCGAGATATTTGCAGATTTATCTCAAGGGAAGGGGCCCGACGGACATATTTCGAGATATTTCTTCTTCTTGTTGGTCTTCTTCTGCACAGCTAAGCTGGAAGTGGCATTTGCAGCTCGCAATGGTGCAGAGTTATCTCAAAGAAAGGGGCCACGGTGTTTCTGTATCTCTATTATGTTGGTGCGGCTTCGGAACTTTTAAATATCTCGATATATCTCGAAAACTACGCTTCTGATCAAAAAATATCATGGAACATAAAAAGTAGGAAACTTAATTCTCAACAAAAAAGGTCTCTTAACATTTTGCCATAGCTCGCTTCGTTTCCGAGATATTTGCAGATTTATCTCAAGGGAAGGGGCCTGACGGACATATTTCGAGATATTTCTTCTTCTTGTTGTTCTTCTTCTGCACAGCTAAACTGGAAGTGGCATTTCCAGCTCGCAGTAGTGCAGAGTTATCTCAAAGAAAGGGGCCACGGTGTTTCTGTATCTCTATTATGTTGGTGCGGCTTCGGAACTTTAAAATATCTTGATATATCTCGAGAACTACGCATCTGATCAAAAAATATCATCGAACATAAAAAGTAGGAAACTTAATTCTCTACCAAAAAGGTCTCTTAACATTTTGCCATAGCTCGCTTCGTTTCCGAGATATTTGCAGATTTATCTCAAGGGAAGGGTCCTGATGGACATATTTCGAGATATTTCTTCTTCTTGTTGTTCTTCTTCTGCACAGCTAAACTGGAAGTGGCATTTCCAGCTCGCAATCGTGCAGAGTTATCTCAAAGAAAGGGGCCACGGTGTTTCTGTATCTCTATTATGTTGGTGCGGCTTCGGAACTTTTAAATATCTCGATATATCTCGAAAACTACGCTTCTGATCAAAAAATATCATAGAACATAAATTGTAGGAAACATAATTCTCTACAAAACACGTCTCTTAACATTTTGCCATAGCTCGCTTTGTTTCCGAGATATTTGCAGATTCAGCTCAAAGGAACGGGCCTGACGGACATATTTCGAGATACTTCTTCTTCTTGTTGTTCTTCTTCTGCACAGCTAAGCTGGAGGTGGCATTTGCGGCTCGCACTAGTGCAGAGTTATCTCAAAGAAAGGGGCCACGGTGTTTCTGTATCTCTATTATGTAGGTGCGGCTTCGGAACTTTTAAATATCTCGATATATCTCGAAAACTACGCTTCTGATCAAAAAATATCATAGAACATAAATTGTAGGAAACATAATTCTCTACAAAAAAGGTCTCTTAACATTTTGCCATGGCTCGCTTCGTTTCCGAGATATTTGCAGATATATCTCAAGGGAAGGGGCCTGACGGACATATTTCGAGATATTTCTTCTTCTTGTTGTTCTTCTTCTGCACAGCTAAACAGGAAGTGGCATTTCCAGCTCGCAATAGTGCAGAGTTATCTGAAAGAAAGGGGCCACGGTGTTTCTGTATTTCTATTATGTTGGTGCGGCTTCGGAACTTTTAAATATCTTGATATATCTCGAGAACTACGCATCTGATCAAATAATATCATAGAACATAAAAAGTAGGAAACTTAATTCTCTACAAATAAGGTCTCTTAACATTTTGCCATAGCTCGCTTCGTTTCCGAGATATTTGCAGATTTATCTCAAGGGAAGGGGCCCGACGGACATATTTCGAGATATTTCTTCTTCTTGTTGGTCTTCTTCTGCACAGCTAAGCTGGAAGTGGCATTTGCAGCTCGCAATGGTGCAGAGTTATCTCAAAGAAAGGGGCCACGGTGTTTCTGTATCTCTATTATGTTGGTGCGGCTTCGGAACTTTTAAATATCTCGATATATCTCGAAAACTACGCTTCTGATCAAAAAATATCATGGAACATAAAAAGTAGGAAACTTAATTCTCAACAAAAAAGGTCTCTTAACATTTTGCCATAGCTCGCTTCGTTTCCGAGATATTTGCAGATTTATCTCAAGGGAAGGGGCCTGACGGACATATTTCGAGATATTTCTTCTTCTTGTTGTTCTTCTTCTGCACAGCTAAACTGGAAGTGGCATTTCCAGCTCGCAGTAGTGCAGAGTTATCTCAAAGAAAGGGGCCACGGTGTTTCTGTATCTCTATTATGTTGGTGCGGCTTCGGAACTTTAAAATATCTTGATATATCTCGAGAACTACGCATCTGATCAAAAAATATCATCGAACATAAAAAGTAGGAAACTTAATTCTCTACCAAAAAGGTCTCTTAACATTTTGCCATAGCTCGCTTCGTTTCCGAGATATTTGCAGATTTATCTCAAGGGAAGGGTCCTGATGGACATATTTCGAGATATTTCTTCTTCTTGTTGTTCTTCTTCTGCACAGCTAAACTGGAAGTGGCATTTCTAGCTCGCAATCGTGCAGAGTTATCTCAAAGAAAGGGGCCACGGTGTTTCTGTATCTCTATTATGTTGGTGCGGCTTCGGAACTTTTAAATATCTCGATATATCTCGAAAACTACGCTTCTGATCAAAAAATATCATAGAACATAAATTGTAGGAAACATAATTCTCTACAGAAAACGTCTCTTAACATTTTGCCATAGCTCGCTTTGTTTCCGAGATATTTGCAGATTCAGCTCAAAGGAACGGGCCTGACGGACATATTTCGAGATACTTCTTCTTCTTGTTGTTCTTCTTTTGCACAGCTAAGCTGGAAGTGGCATTTGCAGCTCGCAATAGTGCAGAGTTATCGCAAAGAAAGGGGCCACGGTGTTTCTGTATCTCTATTATGTTGGTGCGGCTTCGGAACTTTTAAATATCTCGATATATCTCGAAAACCACGCTTCTGATCAAAAAATATCATAGAACATAAATTGTAGGAAACATAATTCTCTACAAAAAAGGTCTCTTAACATTTTGCCATAGCTCACTTCGTTTCCGAGATATTTGCAGATATATCTCAAGGGAAGGGGCCTGACGGACATATTTCGAGATATTTCTTCTTCTTGTTGTTCTTCTTCTGCACAGCTAAGCTGGAAGTGGCATTTACAGCTCGCAATAGTGCAGAGTTATCTCAAAGAAAGGGGCCACGGTGTTTCTGTATCTCTATTATGTTGGTGCGGCTTCGGAACTTTTAAATATCTTGATATATCTCGAGAACTACGCATCTGATCTAAAAACATCATAGAACATAAAAAGTAGGAAACTTAATTCTCTACAAAAAAGGTCTCTTAACATTTTGCCATAGCTCGCTTCGTTTCCGAGATATTTGCAGATTTATCTCAAGGGAAGGGGCCTGACGGACATATTTCGAGATATTTCTTCTTCTTGTTGTTCTTCTTCTGCACAGCTAAGCTGGAAGTGGCATTTGCGGCTCGCACTAGTGCAGAGTTATCTCAAAGAAAGGGGCCACGGTGTTTCTGTATCCCTATTATGTTGGTGCGGCTTCGGAACTTTTAAATATCTCGATATATCCCGAAAACTACGCTTCTGATCAAAAAATATCATAGAACATAAATTGTAGGAAACATAATTCTCTATAAAAAGGTCTCTTAACATTTTGCCATAGCTCGCTTCGTTTCCGAGATATTTGCAGATTTATCTCAAGGGAAGGGGCCTGACGGACATATTTCGAGATATTTCTTCTTCTTGTTGTTCTTCTTCTGCACAGCTAAGCTGGAAGTGGCATTTGCGGCTCGCACTAGTGCAGAGTTATCTCAAAGAAAGGGGCCACGGTGTTTCTGTATCTCTATTATGTTGGTGCGGCTTCGGAACTTTTAAATATCTCGATATATCTCGAAAACTACGCTTCTGATCAAAAAATATCATAGAACATAAATTGTAGGAAACAGAATTCTCTACAAAATAGGTCTCTTAACATTTTGCCATAGCTCGCTTCGTTTCCGAGATATTTGCAGATATATCTCAAGGGAAGGGGCCTGACGGACATATTTCGAGATATTTCTTCTTCTTGTTGTTCTTCTTCTGCACAGCTAAGCTGGAAGTGGCATTTGCGGCTCGCACTAGTGCAGAGTTATCTCAAAGAAAGGGGCCACGGTGTTTCTGTATCTCTATTATGTTGGTGCGGCTTCGGAACTTTTAAATATCTTGATATATCTCGGGAACTACGCATCTGATCAAAAAATATCATAGAACATAAAAAGTAGGAAACTTAATTCTCTACAAAAAAGGTCTCTTAACATTTTGCCATAGCTCGCTTCGTTTCCGAGATATTTGCAGATTTATCTCAAGGGAAGGGGCCTGACGGACATATTTCGAGATATTTCTTCTTCTTGTTGTTCTTCTTCTGCACAGCTAGGCTGGAAGTGGCATTTGCGGCTCGCACTAGTGCAGAGTTATCTCAAAGAAAGGGGCCACGGTGTTTCTGTATCTCTATTATGTTGGTGCGGCTTCGGAACTTTTAAATATCTCGATGTATCTCGAAAACTACGCTTCTGATCAAAAAATATCATACAACATAAATTGTAGGAAACATAATTCTCTACAAAAAAGGTCTCTTAACATTTTGCCATAGCTCGCTTCGTTTCCGAGATATTTGCTGATATATCTCAAGGGAAGGGGCCTGACGGACATATTTCGAGATATTTCTTCTTCTTGTTGTTCTTCTTCTGCACAGCTAAGCTGGAAGTGGCATTTCCAGCTCGCAATAGTGCAGAGTTATCTCAAAGAAAGGGACCACGGTGTTTCTGTATCTCTATTATGTTGGTGCGGCTTCGGAACTTTTAAATATCTTGATATATCTCGAGAACTACGCATCAGATCAAAAAATATCATAGAACATAAAAAGTAGGAAACTTAATTCTCTACAAAAAAAGTCTCTTAACATTTTGCCATAGCTCTCTTCGTTTCCGAGATATTTGCAGATTTATCTCAAGGGAAGGGGCCTGACGGACATATTTCGAGATATTTCTTCTTCTTGTTGTTCTTCTGCACAGCTAAGCTGGAAGTGGCATTTGCAGCTCGCAATAGTGCATAGTTATCTGAAAGAAAGGGGCCACGGTGTTTCTGTATCTCTATTATGTTGGTGCGGCTTCGGAACTTTTAAATATCTTGATATATCTCGAGAACTACGCATCTGATCAAAAAATATCATAGAACATAAAAAGTAGGAAACTTAATTCTCTACAAAAAAGGTCTCTTAACATTTTCCCATAGCTGGCATCGTTTCCGAGATATTTGCAGATATATCTCAAGGGAAGGGGCCTGACGGACATATTTCGAGATATTTCTTCTTCTTGTTGTTCTTCTTCTGCACAGCTAAGCTGGAAGTGGCATTTGCAGCTCGCAATAGTGCAGAGTTATCTCAAAGAAAGGGGCCACGGTGTTTCTGTATCTCTATTATGTTGGTGCGGCTTCGTAACTTTTAAATATCTTGATATATCTCGGGAACTACGCATCTGATCAAAAAATATCATAGAACATAAAAAGTAGGAAACTTAATTCTCTACAAAAAAGGTCTCTTAACATTTTGCCATAGCTCGCTTCGTTTCCGAGATATTTGCAGATTTATCTCAAGGGAAGGGGCCTGACGGACATATTTCGAGATATTTCTTCTTCTTGTTGTTCTTCTTCTGCACAGCTAGGCTGGAAGTGGCATTTGCGGCTCGCACTAGTGCAGAGTTATCTCAAAGAAAGGGGCCACGGTGTTTCTGTATCTCTATTATGTTGGTGCGGCTTCGGAACTTTTAAATATCCTGATATATCTCGAGAACTGCGCATCTGATCAAAAAATATCATACAACATAAAAAGTAGGAAACTTAATTCTCTACAAAAAAGGTCTCTTAACATTTTGCCATAGCTCGCTTCGTTTCCGAGATATTTGCAGATTTATCTCAAGGGAAGGGGCCTAACGGACATATTTCGAGATATTTCTTCTTCTTGTTGTTCTTCTTCTGCACAGCTAAACTGGAAGTGGCATTTCCAGCTCGCAATAGTGCAGAGTTATCTCAAAGAAAGGGGCCACGGTGTTTCTGTGTCTCTATTATGTTGGTGCGGCTTCGGAACTTTTAAATATCTTGATATATCTCGAGAACTACGCATCTGATCAAAAAATATCAAAGAACATAAAAAGTAGGAAACTTAATTCTCTACAAAAACGGTCTCTTAACATTTTGCTATAGCTCGCTTCGTTTCCGAGATATTTGCAGATTTATCTCAAGGGAAGGGGCCTGACGGACATATTTCGAGATATTTCTTCTTCTTGTTGTTCTTCTTCTGCACAGCTGAGCTGGAAGTGGCATTTGCGGCTCGCACTAGTGCACAGTTATCTCAAAGAAAGGGGCCACGGTGTTTCTGTATCATTATTATGTTGGTGCGGCTTCGGAACTTTTAAATATCTAGATATCTCTCGAAAACTACGCTTCTGATCAAAAAATATCATAGAACATAAATTGTAGGAAACATAATTCTCTACAAAAAACGTCTCTTAACATTTTGCCATAGCTCGCTTCGTTTCCGAGATATTTGCAGATTTATCTCAAGGGAAGGGGCCTGACGGACATATTTCGAGATATTTCTTCTTCTTGTTGTTCTTCTTCTGCACAGCTAAGCTGGAAGTGGCATTTGCGGCTCGCACTAGTGCAGAGTTATCTCAAAGAAAGGGGCCACGGTGTTTCTGTATTTCTATTATGTTGGTGCGGCTTCGGAACTTTTAAATATCTCGATATATCTCGAAAACTACGCTTCTGATCAAAAAATATCATAGAACATAAATTGTAGGAAACATAATTCTCTACAAAAAAGGTCTCTTAACATTTTGCCATAGCTCGCTTCGTTTCCGAGATATTTGCAGATATATCTCAAGGGAAGGGGCCTGACGGACATATTTCGAGATATTTCTTCTTCTTGTTGTTCTTCTTCTGCACAGCTAAGCTGGAAGTGGCATTTCCAGCTCGCAATAGTGCAGAGTTATCTCAAAGAAAGGGACCACGGTGTTTCTGTATCTCTATTATGTTGGTGCGGCTTCGGAACTTTTAAATATCTTGATATATCTCGAGAACTACGCATCAGATCAAAAAATATCATAGAACATAAAAAGTAGGAAACTTAATTCTCTACAAAAAAAGTATCTTAACATTTTGCCATAGCTCTCTTCGTTTCCGAGATATTTGCAGATTTATCTCAAGGGAAGGGGCCTGACGGACATATTTCGAGATATTTCTTCTTCTTGTTGTTCTTCTGCACAGCTAAGCTGGAAGTGGCATTTGCAGCTCGCAATAGTGCATAGTTATCTGAAAGAAAGGGGCCACGGTGTTTCTGTATCTCTATTATGTTGGTGCGGCTTCGGAACTTTTAAATATCTTGATATATCTCGAGAACTACGCATCTGATCAAAAAATATCATAGAACATAAAAAGTAGGAAACTTAATTCTCTACAAAAAAGGTCTCTTAACATTTTCCCATAGCTGGCATCGTTTCCGAGATATTTGCAGATATATCTCAAGGGAAGGGGCCTGACGGACATATTTCGAGATATTTCTTCTTCTTGTTGTTCTTCTTCTGCACAGCTAAGCTGGAAGTGGCATTTGCAGCTCGCAATAGTGCAGAGTTATCTCAAAGAAAGGGGCCACGGTGTTTCTGTATCTCTATTATGTTGGTGCGGCTTCGGAACTTTTAAATATCTTGATATATCTCGGGAACTACGCATCTGATCAAAAAATATCATAGAACATAAAAAGTAGGAAACTTAATTCTCTACAAAAAAGGTCTCTTAACATTTTGCCATAGCTCTCTTCGTTTCCGAGATATTTGCAGATTTATCTCAAGGGAAGGGGCCTGACGGACATATTTCGAGATATTTCTTCTTCTTGTTGTTCTTCTTCTGCACAGCTAAGCTGGAAGTGGCATTTGCGGCTCGCACTAGTGCAGAGTTATCTCAAAGAAAGGGGCCACGGTGTTTCTGTATCTCTATTATGTTGGTGCGGCTTCGGAACTTTTAAATATCTTGATATATCTCGAGAACTGCGCATCTGATCAAAAAATATCATAGAACATAAAAAGTAGGAAACTTAATTCTCTACAAAAACGGTCTCTTAACATTTTGCTATAGCTCGCTTCGTTTCCGAGATATTTGCAGATTTATCTCAAGGGAAGGGGCCTGACGGACATATTTCGAGATATTTCTTCTTCTTGTTGTTCTTCTTCTGCACAGCTAAGCTGGAAGTGGCATTTGCGGCTCGCACTAGTGCACAGTTATCTCAAAGAAAGGGGCCACGGTGTTTCTGTATCTTTATTATGTTGGTGCGGCTTCGGAACTTTTAAATATCTCGATATATCTCGAAAACTACGCTTCTGATCAAAAAATATCATAGAACATAAATTGTAGGAAACATAATTCTCTACAAAAAACGTCTCTTAACATTTTGCCATAGCTCGCTTCGTTTCCGAGATATTTGCAGATTTATCTCAAGGGAAGGGGCCTGACGGACATATTTCGAGATATTTCTTCTTCTTGTTGTTCTTCTTCTGCACAGCTAAGCTGGAAGTGGCATTTGCGGCTCGCACTAGTGCAGAGTTATCTCAAAGAAAGGGGCCACGGTGTTTCTGTATCTCTATTATGTTTGTGCGGCTTCGGAACTTTTAAATATCTCGATATATCTCGAAAACTACGCTTCTGATCAAAAAATATCATAGAACATAAATTGTAGGAAACATAATTCTCTACAAAAAAGGTCTCTTAACATTTTGCCATAGCTCGCTTCGTTTCCGAGATATTTGCAGATATATCTCAAGGGAAGGGGCCTGACGGACATATTTCGAGATATTTCTTCTTCTTGTTGTTCTTCCTCTGCACAGCTAAGCTGGAAGTGGCATTTGCAGCTCGCAATAGTGCAGAGTTATCTCAAAGAAAGGGGCCACGGTGTTTCTGTATCTCTATTATGTTGGTGCGGCTTCGGAACTTTTAAATATCTTGATATATCTCGAGAACTACGCATCTGATCAAAAAATATCATAGAACATAAAAAGTAGGAAACTTAATTCTCTACAAAAAAGGTCTCTTAACATTTTGCCATAGCTCGCTTCGTTTCCGAGATATTTGCATATTTATCTCATGGGAAGGGGCCTGACGGACATATTTCGAGATATTTCTTCTTCTTGTTGTTCTTCTTCTGCACAGCTAAGCTGGAAGTGGCATTTGCGGCTCGCACTAGTGCAGAGTTATCTCAAAGAAAGGGGCCACGGTGTTTCTGTATCTCTATTATGTTGGTGCGGCTTCGGAACTTTTAAATATCTTGATATATCTCGAGAACTACGCATCTGATTAAAAAATATCACAGAACATAAAAAGTAGGAAACTTATTCTCTACAAAAAAGGTCTCTTAACATTTTGCCATAGCTCGCTTCGTTTCCGAGATATTTGCAGATTTATCTCAAGGGAAGGGGCCTGACGGACATATTTCGAGATATTTCTTCTTCTTGTTGTTCTTCTTCTGCACAGCTAAGCTGGAAGTGGCATTTGCGGCTCGCACTAGTGCAGAGTTATCTCAAAGAAAGGGGCCACGGTGTTTCTGTATCTCTATTATGTTGGTGCGGCTTCGGAACTTTTAAATATCTCGATATATCTCGAAAACTACGCTTCTGATCAAAAAATATCATAGAACATAAAAAGTAGGAAACTTAATTCTCTACAAAAAAGGTCTCTTAACATTTTGCCATAGCTCGCTTCGTTTCCGAGATATTCGCAGATTTATCTCAAGGGAAGGGGCCTAACGGACATATTTCGAGATATTTCTTCTTCTTGTTGTTCTTCTTCTGCACAGCTAAACTGGAAGTGGCATTTCCAGCTCGCAATAGTGCAGAGTTATCTCAAAGAAAGGGGCCACGGTGTTTCTGTATCTCTATTATGTTGGTGCGGCTTCGGAACTTTTAAATATCTTGATATATCTCGAGAACTACGCATCTGATCAAAAAATATCATAGAACATAAAAAGTAGGAAACTTAATTCTCTACAAAAAAGGTCTCTTAACATTTTGCCATAGCTCGCTTCGATTCCGAGATATTTGCATATTTATCTCAAGGGAAGGGGCCTGACGGACATATTTCGAGATATTTCTTCTTCTTGTTGTTCTTCTTCTGCACAGCTAAGCTGGAAGTGGCATTTGCGGCTCGCACTAGTGCACAGTTATCTCAAAGAAAGGGGCCACGGTGTTTCTGTATCTTTATTATGTTGGTGCGGCTTCGGAACTTTTAAATATCTCGATATATCTCGAAAACTACGCTTCTGATCAAAAAATATCATAGAACATAAATTGTAGGAAACATAATTCTCTACAAAAAACGTCTCTTAACATTTTGCCATAGCTCGCTTCGTTTCCGAGATATTTGCAGATTTATCTCAAGGGAAGGGGCCTGACGGACATATTTCGAGATATTTCTTCTTCTTGTTGTTCTTCTTCTGCACAGCTAAGCTGGAAGTGGCATTTGCGGCTCGCACTAGTGCAGAGTTATCTCAAAGAAAGGGGCCACGGTGTTTCTGTATCTCTATTATGTTGGTGCGGCTTCGGAACTTTTAAATATCTCGATATATCTCGAAAACTACGCTTCTGATCAAAAAATATCATAGAACATAAATTGTAGGAAACATAATTCTCTACAAAAAAGGTCTCTTAACATTTTGCCATAGCTCGCTTCGTTTCCGAGATATTTGCAGATATATCTCAAGGGAAGGGGCCTGACGGACATATTTCGAGATATTTCTTCTTCTTGTTGTTCTTCTTCTGCACAGCTAAGCTGGAAGTGGCATTTGCGGCTCGCACTAGTGCAGAGTTATCTCAAAGAAAGGGGCCACGGTGTTTCTGTATCTCTATTATGTTGGTGCGGCTTCGGAACTTTTAAATATCTTGATATATCTCGAGAACTACGCATCTGATCAAAAAATATCATAGAACATAAAAAGTAGGAAACTTAATTCTCTACAAAAAAGGTCTCTTAACATTTTGCCATAGCTCGCTTCGTTTCCGAGATATTTGCATATTTATCTCAAGGGAAGGGGCCTGACGGACATATTTCGAGATATTTCTTCTTCTTGTTGTTCTTCTTCTGCACAGCTAAGCTGGAAGTGGCATTTGCGGCTCGCACTAGTGCAGAGTTATCTCAAAGAAAGGGGCCACGGTGTTTCTGTATCTCTATTATGTTGGTGCGGCTTCGGAACTTTTAAATATCTTGATATATCTCGAGAACTACGCATCTGATCAAAAAATATCATAGAACATAAAAAGTAGGAAACTTAATTCTCTACAAAAAAGGTCTCTTAACATTTTGCCATAGCTCGCTTCGTTTCCGAGATATTTGCATATTTATCTCAAGGGAAGGGGCCTGACGGACATATTTCGAGATATTTCTTCTTCTTGTTGTTCTTCTTCTGCACAGCTAAGCTGGAAGTGGCATTTGCGGCTCGCACTAGTGCAGAGTTATCTCAAAGAAAGGGGCCACGGTGTTTCTGTATCTCTGTTATGTTGGTGCGGCTTCGGAACTTTTAAATATCTCGATATATCTCGAAAACTACGCTTCTGATCAAAAAATATCATAGAACATAAAAAGTAGGAAACTTAATTCTCTACAAAAAAGGTCGCTTAACATTTTGCCATAGCTCGCTTCGTTTCCGAGATATTTGCAGATTTATCTCAAGGGAAGGGGCCTAACGGACATATTTCGAGATATTTCTTCTTCTTGTTGTTCTTCTTCTGCACAGCTAAACTGGAAGTGGCATTTCCAGCTCGCAATAGTGCAGAGTTATCTCAAAGAAAGGGGCCACGGTGTTTCTGTATCTCTATTATGTTGGTGCGGCTTCGGAACTTTTAAATATCTTGATATATCTCGAGAACTACGCATCTGATCAAAAAATATCATAGAACATAAAAAGTAGGAAACTTAATTCTCTACAAAAAAGGTCTCTTAACATTTTGCCATAGCTCGCTTCGTTTCCGAGATATTTGCATATTTATCTCAAGGGAAGGGGCCTGACGGACATATTTCGAGATATTTCTTCTTCTTGTTGTTCTTCTTCTGCACAGCTAAGCTGGAAGTGGCATTTGCGGCTCGCACTAGTGCAGAGTTATCTCAAAGAAAGGGGCCACGGTGTTTCTGTATCTCTATTATGTTGGTGCGGCTTCGGAACTTTTAAATATCTCGATATATCTCGAAAACTACGCTTCTGATCAAAAAATATCATAGAACATAAAAAGTAGGAAACTTAATTCTCTACAAAAAAGGTCTCTTAACATTTTGCCATAGCTCGCTTCGTTTCCGAGATATTTGCAGATTCATCTCAAGGGAAGGGGTCTGACGGACATATTTCGAGATATTTCTTCTTCTTGTTGTTCTTCTTCTGCACAGCTAAGCTCGAAGTGGCATTTGCAGCTCGCAATAGTGCAGAGTTATCTCAAAGAAAGAGGCCACGGTGTTTCTGTACCTCTATTATGTTGGTGCAGCTTCGGAACTTTTAAATATCTTGATATATCTCGAGAACTACGCATCTGATCAAAAAATATCATCGAACATAAAAAGTAGGAAACTTAATTCTCTACAAAAAAGGTCTCTTAAGATTTTGCCATAGCTCGCTTCGTTTCCGAGATATTTGCAGATTCAGCTCAAAGGACCTGGCCTGACGGACATATTTCGAGATATTTCTTCTTCTTGTTGTTCTTCCTCTGCACAGCTAAGCTGGAAGTGGCATTTGCAGCTCGCAATATTGCAGAGTTATCTCACAGAAAGGGGCCACGGTGTTTCTGTATCTCTATTATGTTGGTGCGGCTTCGGAACTTTTAAATATCTTGATATATCTCGAGAACTAAGCATCTGATCAAAAAATATCATAGAACATAAAAAGTAGGAAACTTAATTCTCTACAAAAAAGGTCTCTTAACATTTTGCCATAGCTCGCTTCGTTTCCGAGATATTTGCAGATTTATCTCAAGGGAAGTGGCCTGACGGACATATTTCGAGATATTTCTTCTTCTTGTTGTTCTTCTTCTGCACAGCTAAGCTGGAAGTGGCATTTACCGCTCGCACTAGTGCAGAGTTATCTCAAAGAAAGGGGCCACGGTGTTTCTGTATCTCTATTATGTTGGTGCGGCTTCGGAACTTTTAAATATCTTGATATATCTCGAGAACTACGCATCTGATCAAAAAATATCATAGAACATAAAAAGTAGGAAACTTAATTCTCTACAAAAAAGGTCTCTTAACATTTTGCCATAGCTCGCTTCGTTTCCGAGATATTTGCATATTTATCTCAAGGGAAGGGGCCTGACGGACATATTTCGAGATATTTCTTCTTCTTGTTGTTCTTCTTCTGCACAGCTAAGCTGGAAGTGGCATTTGCGGCTCGCACTAGTGCAGAGTTATCTCAAAGAAAGGGGCCGCGGTGTTTCTGTATCTCTATTATGTTGGTGCGGCTTCGGAACTTTTAAATATCTTGATATATCTCGAGAACTACGCATCTGATCAAAAAATATCATAGAACATAAAAAGTACGAAACTTAATTCTCTACAAAAAAGGTCTCTTAACATTTTGCCATAGCTCGCTTCGTTTCCGAGATATTTGCATATTTATCTCAAGGGAAGGGGCCTGACGGACATATTTCGAGATATTTCTTCTTCTTGTTGTTCTTCTTCTGCACAGCTAAGCTGGAAGTGGCATTTGCGGCTCGCACTAGTGCAGAGTTATCTCAAAGAAAGGGGCCACGGTGTTTCTGTATCTCTATTATGTTGGTGCGGCTTCGGAACTTTTAAATATCTCGATATATCTCGAAAACTACGCTTCTGATCAAAAAATATCATAGAACATAAAAAGTAGGAAACTTAATTCTCTACAAAAAAGGTCTCTTAACATTTTGCCATAGCTCGCTTCGTTTCCGAGATATTTGCAGATTCATCTCAAGGGAAGGGGTCTGACGGACATATTTCGAGATATTTCTTCTTCTTGTTGTTCTTCTTCTGCACAGCTAAGCTCGAAGTGGCATTTGCAGCTCGCAATAGTGCAGAGTTATCTCAAAGAAAGAGGCCACGGTGTTTCTGTACCTCTATTATGTTGGTGCAGCTTCGGAACTTTTAAATATCTTGATATATCTCGAGAACTACGCATCTGATCAAAAAATATCATCGAACATAAAAAGTAGGAAACTTAATTCTCTACAAAAAAGGTCTCTTAAGATTTTGCCATAGCTCGCTTCGTTTCCGAGATATTTGCAGATTCAGCTCAAAGGACCTGGCCTGACGGACATATTTCGAGATATTTCTTCTTCTTGTTGTTCTTCCTCTGCACAGCTAAGCTGGAAGTGGCATTTGCAGCTCGCAATATTGCAGAGTTATCTCACAGAAAGGGGCCACGGTGTTTCTGTATCTCTATTATGTTGGTGCGGCTTCGGAACTTTTAAATATCTTGATATATCTCGAGAACTAAGCATCTGATCAAAAAATATCATAGAACATAAAAAGTAGGAAACTTAATTCTCTACAAAAAAGGTCTCTTAACATTTTGCCATAGCTCGCTTCGTTTCCGAGATATTTGCAGATTTATCTCAAGGGAAGTGGCCTGACGGACATATTTCGAGATATTTCTTCTTCTTGTTGTTCTTCTTCTGCACAGCTAAGCTGGAAGTGGCATTTACCGCTCGCACTAGTGCAGAGTTATCTCAAAGAAAGGGGCCACGGTGTTTCTGTATCTCTATTATGTTGGTGCGGCTTCGGAACTTTTAAATATCTTGATATATCTCGAGAACTACGCATCTGATCAAAAAATATCATAGAACATAAAAAGTAGGAAACTTAATTCTCTACAAAAAAGGTCTCTTAACATTTTGCCATAGCTCGCTTCGTTTCCGAGATATTTGCATATTTATCTCAAGGGAAGGGGCCTGACGGACATATTTCGAGATATTTCTTCTTCTTGTTGTTCTTCTTCTGCACAGCTAAGCTGGAAGTGGCATTTGCGGCTCGCACTAGTGCAGAGTTATCTCAAAGAAAGGGGCCACGGTGTTTCTGTATCTCTATTATGTTGGTGCGGCTTCGGAACTTTTAAATATCTCGATATATCTCGAAAACTACGCTTCTGATCAAAAAATATCATAGAACATAAAAAGTAGGAAACTTAATTCTCTACAAAAAAGGTCTCTTAACATTTTGCCATAGCTCGCTTCGTTTCCGAGATATTTGCAGATTTATCTCAAGGGAAGGGGCCTGACGGACATATTTCGAGATATTTCTTCTTCTTGTTGTTCTTCTTCTGCACAGCTAAGCCGGAAGTGGCATTTGCGGCTCGCACTAGTGCAGAGTTATCTCAAAGAAAGGGGCCACGGTGTTTCTGTATCTCTATTATGTTGGTGCGGCTTCGGAACTTTTAAATATCTTGATATATCTCGAGAACTACGCATCTGATCAAAAAATATCATAGAACATAAAAAGTAGGAAACTTAATTCTCTACAAAAAAGGTCTCTTAACATTTTGCCATAGCTAGCTTCGTTTCCGAGATATTTGCAGATTTATCTCAAGGGAAGGGGCCTGACGGACATATTTCGAGATATTTCTTCTTCTTGTTGTTCTTCTTCTGCACAGCTAAGCTGGAAGTGGCATTTGCGGCTCGCACTAGTGCAGAGTTATCTCAAAGAAAGGGGCCACGGTGTTTCTGTATCTCTATTATGTTGGTGCGGCTTCGGAACTTTTAAATATCTTGATATATCTCGAGAACTACGCATCTGATCAAAAAATATCATAGAACATAAAAAGTAGGAAACTTAATTCTCTACAAAAAAGGTCTCTTAACATTTTGCCATAGCTCGCTTCGTTTCCGAGATATTTGCATATTTATCTCAAGGGAAGGGGCCTGACGGACATATTTCGAGATATTTCTTCTTCTTGTTGTTCTTCTTCTGCACAGCTAAGCTGGAAGTGGCATTTGCGGCTCGCACTAGTGCAGAGTTATCTCAAAGAAAGGGGCCACGGTGTTTCTGTATCTCTATTATGTTGGTGCGGCTTCGGAACTTTTAAATATCTTGATATATCTCGAGAACTACGCATCTGATCAAAAAATATCATAGAACATAAAAAGTAGGAAACTTAATTCTCTACAAAAAAGGTCTCTTAACATTTTGCCATAGCTCGCTTCGTTTCCGAGATATTTGCATATTTATCTCAAGGGAAGGGGCCTGACGGACATATTTCGAGATATTTCTTCTTCTTGTTGTTCTTCTTCTGCACAGCTAAGCTGGAAGTGGCATTTGCGGCTCGCACTAGTGCAGAGTTATCTCAAAGAAAGGGGCCACGGTGTTTCTGTATCTCTGTTATGTTGGTGCGGCTTCGGAACTTTTAAATATCTCGATATATCTCGAAAACTACGCTTCTGATCAAAAAATATCATAGAACATAAAAAGTAGGAAACTTAATTCTCTACAAAAAAGGTCGCTTAACATTTTGCCATAGCTCGCTTCGTTTCCGAGATATTTGCAGATTTATCTCAAGGGAAGGGGCCTAACGGACATATTTCGAGATATTTCTTCTTCTTGTTGTTCTTCTTCTGCACAGCTAAACTGGAAGTGGCATTTCCAGCTCGCAATAGTGCAGAGTTATCTCAAAGAAAGGGGCCACGGTGTTTCTGTATCTCTATTATGTTGGTGCGGCTTCGGAACTTTTAAATATCTTGATATATCTCGAGAACTACGCATCTGATCAAAAAATATCATAGAACATAAAAAGTAGGAAACTTAATTCTCTACAAAAAAGGTCTCTTAACATTTTGCCATAGCTCGCTTCGTTTCCGAGATATTTGCAGATTCAGCTCAAAGGACCTGGCCTGACGGACATATTTCGAGATATTTCTTCTTCTTGTTGTTCTTCCTCTGCACAGCTAAGCTGGAAGTGGCATTTGCAGCTCGCAATATTGCAGAGTTATCTCACAGAAAGGGGCCACGGTGTTTCTGTATCTCTATTATGTTGGTGCGGCTTCGGAACTTTTAAATATCTTGATATATCTCGAGAACTAAGCATCTGATCAAAAAATATCATAGAACATAAAAAGTAGGAAACTTAATTCTCTACAAAAAAGGTCTCTTAACATTTTGCCATAGCTCGCTTCGTTTCCGAGATATTTGCAGATTTATCTCAAGGGAAGTGGCCTGACGGACATATTTCGAGATATTTCTTCTTCTTGTTGTTCTTCTTCTGCACAGCTAAGCTGGAAGTGGCATTTACCGCTCGCACTAGTGCAGAGTTATCTCAAAGAAAGGGGCCACGGTGTTTCTGTATCTCTATTATGTTGGTGCGGCTTCGGAACTTTTAAATATCTTGATATATCTCGAGAACTACGCATCTGATCAAAAAATATCATAGAACATAAAAAGTAGGAAACTTAATTCTCTACAAAAAAGGTCTCTTAACATTTTGCCATAGCTCGCTTCGTTTCCGAGATATTTGCATATTTATCTCAAGGGAAGGGGCCTGACGGACATATTTCGAGATATTTCTTCTTCTTGTTGTTCTTCTTCTGCACAGCTAAGCTGGAAGTGGCATTTGCGGCTCGCACTAGTGCAGAGTTATCTCAAAGAAAGGGGCCACGGTGTTTCTGTATCTCTATTATGTTGGTGCGGCTTCGGAACTTTTAAATATCTTGATATATCTCGAGAACTACGCATCTGATCAAAAAATATCATAGAACATAAAAAGTAGGAAACTTAATTCTCTACAAAAAAGGTCTCTTAACATTTTGCCATAGCTCGCTTCGTTTCCGAGATATTTGCATATTTATCTCAAGGGAAGGGGCCTGACGGACATATTTCGAGATATTTCTTCTTCTTGTTGTTCTTCTTCTGCACAGCTAAGCTGGAAGTGGCATTTGCGGCTCGCACTAGTGCAGAGTTATCTCAAAGAAAGGGGCCACGGTGTTTCTGTATCTCTGTTATGTTGGTGCGGCTTCGGAACTTTTAAATATCTCGATATATCTCGAAAACTACGCTTCTGATCAAAAAATATCATAGAACATAAAAAGTAGGAAACTTAATTCTCTACAAAAAAGGTCGCTTAACATTTTGCCATAGCTCGCTTCGTTTCCGAGATATTTGCAGATTTATCTCAAGGGAAGGGGCCTAACGGACATATTTCGAGATATTTCTTCTTCTTGTTGTTCTTCTTCTGCACAGCTAAACTGGAAGTGGCATTTCCAGCTCGCAATAGTGCAGAGTTATCTCAAAGAAAGGGGCCACGGTGTTTCTGTATCTCTATTATGTTGGTGCGGCTTCGGAACTTTTAAATATCTTGATATATCTCGAGAACTACGCATCTGATCAAAAAATATCATAGAACATAAAAAGTAGGAAACTTAATTCTCTACAAAAAAGGTCTCTTAACATTTTGCCATAGCTCGCTTCGTTTCCGAGATATTTGCAGATTCAGCTCAAAGGACCTGGCCTGACGGACATATTTCGAGATATTTCTTCTTCTTGTTGTTCTTCCTCTGCACAGCTAAGCTGGAAGTGGCATTTGCAGCTCGCAATATTGCAGAGTTATCTCACAGAAAGGGGCCACGGTGTTTCTGTATCTCTATTATGTTGGTGCGGCTTCGGAACTTTTAAATATCTTGATATATCTCGAGAACTAAGCATCTGATCAAAAAATATCATAGAACATAAAAAGTAGGAAACTTAATTCTCTACAAAAAAGGTCTCTTAACATTTTGCCATAGCTCGCTTCGTTTCCGTGATATTTGCAGATTTATCTCAAGGGAAGTGGCCTGACGGACATATTTCGAGATATTTCTTCTTCTTGTTGTTCTTCTTCTGCACAGCTAAGCTGGAAGTGGCATTTACCGCTCGCACTAGTGCAGAGTTATCTCAAAGAAAGGGGCCACGGTGTTTCTGTAACTCTATTATGTTGGTGCGGCTTCGGAACTTTTAAATATCTTGATATATCTCGAGAACTACGCATCTGATCAAAAAATATCATAGAACATAAAAAGTAGGAAACTTAATTCTCTACAAAAAAGGTCTCTTAACATTTTGCCATAGCTCGCTTCGTTTCCGAGATATTTGCATATTTATCTCAAGGGAAGGGGCCTGACGGACATATTTCGAGATATTTCTTCTTCTTGTTGTTCTTCTTCTGCACAGCTAAGCTGGAAGTGGCATTTGCGGCTCGCACTAGTGCAGAGTTATCTCAAAGAAAGGGGCCACGGTGTTTCTGTATCTCTATTATGTTGGTGCGGCTTCGGAACTTTTAAATATCTCGATATATCTCGAAAACTACGCTTCTGATCAAAAAATATCATAGAACATAAAAAGTAGGAAACTTAATTCTCTACAAAAAAGGTCTCTTAACATTTTGCCATAGCTCGCTTCGTTTCCGAGATATTTGCATATTTATCTCAAGGGAAGGGGCCTGACGGACATATTTCGAGATATTTCTTCTTCTTGTTGTTCTTCTTCTGCACAGCTAAGCTGGAAGTGGCATTTGCGGCTCGCACTAGTGCAGAGTTATCTCAAAGAAAGGGGCCACGGTGTTTCTGTATCTCTATTATGTTGGTGCGGCTTCGGAACTTTTAAATATCTTGATATATCTCGAGAACTACGCATCTGATCAAAAAATATCATAGAACATAAAAAGTAGGAAACTTAATTCTCTACAAAAAAGGTCTCTTAACATTTTGCCATAGCTCGCTTCGTTTCCGAGATATTTGCAGATTTATCTCAAGGGAAGGGGCCTGACGGACATATTTCGAGATATTTCTTCTTCTTGTTGTTCTTCTTCTGCACAGCTAAGCCGGAAGTGGCATTTGCGGCTCGCACTAGTGCAGAGTTATCTCAAAGAAAGGGGCCACGGTGTTTCTGTATCTCTATTATGTTGGTGCGGCTTCGGAACTTTTAAATATCTTGATATATCTCGAGAACTACGCATCTGATCAAAAAATATCATAGAACATAAAAAGTAGGAAACTTAATTCTCTACAAAAAAGGTCTCTTAACATTTTGCCATAGCTCGCTTCGTTTCCGAGATATTTGCATATTTATCTCAAGGGAAGGGGCCTGACGGACATATTTCGAGATATTTCTTCTTCTTGTTGTTCTTCTTCTGCACAGCTAAGCTGGAAGTGGCATTTGCGGCTCGCACTAGTGCAGAGTTATCTCAAAGAAAGGGGCCACGGTGTTTCTGTATCTCTATTATGTTGGTGCGGCTTCGGAACTTTTAAATATCTTGATATATCTCGAGAACTACGCATCTGATCAAAAAATATCATAGAACATAAAAAGTAGGAAACTTAATTCTCTACAAAAAAGGTCTCTTAACATTTTGCCATAGCTCGCTTCGTTTCCGAGATATTTGCAGATTTATCTCAAGGGAAGGGGCCTGACGGACATATTTCGAGATATTTCTTCTTCTTGTTGTTCTTCTTCTGCACAGCTAAGCCGGAAGTGGCATTTGCGGCTCGCACTAGTGCAGAGTTATCTCAAAGAAAGGGGCCACGGTGTTTCTGTATCTCTATTATGTTGGTGCGGCTTCGGAACTTTTAAATATCTTGATATATCTCGAGAACTACGCATCTGATCAAAAAATATCATAGAACATAAAAAGTAGGAAACTTAATTCTCTACAAAAAAGGTCTCTTAACATTTTGCCATAGCTAGCTTCGTTTCCGAGATATTTGCAGATTTATCTCAAGGGAAGGGGCCTGACGGACATATTTCGAGATATTTCTTCTTCTTGTTGTTCTTCTTCTGCACAGCTAAGCTGGAAGTGGCATTTGCGGCTCGCACTAGTGCAGAGTTATCTCAAAGAAAGGGGCCACGGTGTTTCTGTATCTCTATTATGTTGGTGCGGCTTCGGAACTTTTAAATATCTTGATATATCTCGAGAACTACGCATCTGATCAAAAAATATCATAGAACATAAAAAGTAGGAAACTTAATTCTCTACAAAAAAGGTCTCTTAACATTTTGCCATAGCTCGCTTCGTTTCCGAGATATTTGCATATTTATCTCAAGGGAAGGGGCCTGACGGACATATTTCGAGATATTTCTTCTTCTTGTTGTTCTTCTTCTGCACAGCTAAGCTGGAAGTGGCATTTGCGGCTCGCACTAGTGCAGAGTTATCTCAAAGAAAGGGGCCACGGTGTTTCTGTATCTCTGTTATGTTGGTGCGGCTTCGGAACTTTTAAATATCTCGATATATCTCGAAAACTACGCTTCTGATCAAAAAATATCATAGAACATAAAAAGTAGGAAACTTAATTCTCTACAAAAAAGGTCGCTTAACATTTTGCCATAGCTCGCTTCGTTTCCGAGATATTTGCAGATTTATCTCAAGGGAAGGGGCCTAACGGACATATTTCGAGATATTTCTTCTTCTTGTTGTTCTTCTTCTGCACAGCTAAACTGGAAGTGGCATTTCCAGCTCGCAATAGTGCAGAGTTATCTCAAAGAAAGGGGCCACGGTGTTTCTGTATCTCTATTATGTTGGTGCGGCTTCGGAACTTTTAAATATCTTGATATATCTCGAGAACTACGCATCTGATCAAAAAATATCATAGAACATAAAAAGTAGGAAACTTAATTCTCTACAAAAAAGGTCTCTTAACATTTTGCCATAGCTCGCTTCGTTTCCGAGATATTTGCATATTTATCTCAAGGGAAGGGGCCTGACGGACATATTTCGAGATATTTCTTCTTCTTGTTGTTCTTCTTCTGCACAGCTAAGCTGGAAGTGGCATTTGCGGCTCGCACTAGTGCAGAGTTATCTCAAAGAAAGGGGCCACGGTGTTTCTGTATCTCTATTATGTTGGTGCGGCTTCGGAACTTTTAAATATCTCGATATATCTCGAAAACTACGCTTCTGATCAAAAAATATCATAGAACATAAAAAGTAGGAAACTTAATTCTCTACAAAAAAGGTCTCTTAACATTTTGCCATAGCTCGCTTCGTTTCCGAGATATTTGCAGATTCATCTCAAGGGAAGGGGTCTGACGGACATATTTCGAGATATTTCTTCTTCTTGTTGTTCTTCTTCTGCACAGCTAAGCTCGAAGTGGCATTTGCAGCTCGCAATAGTGCAGAGTTATCTCAAAGAAAGAGGCCACGGTGTTTCTGTACCTCTATTATGTTGGTGCAGCTTCGGAACTTTTAAATATCTTGATATATCTCGAGAACTACGCATCTGATCAAAAAATATCATCGAACATAAAAAGTAGGAAACTTAATTCTCTACAAAAAAGGTCTCTTAAGATTTTGCCATAGCTCGCTTCGTTTCCGAGATATTTGCAGATTCAGCTCAAAGGACCTGGCCTGACGGACATATTTCGAGATATTTCTTCTTCTTGTTGTTCTTCCTCTGCACAGCTAAGCTGGAAGTGGCATTTGCAGCTCGCAATATTGCAGAGTTATCTCACAGAAAGGGGCCACGGTGTTTCTGTATCTCTATTATGTTGGTGCGGCTTCGGAACTTTTAAATATCTTGATATATCTCGAGAACTAAGCATCTGATCAAAAAATATCATAGAACATAAAAAGTAGGAAACTTAATTCTCTACAAAAAAGGTCTCTTAACATTTTGCCATAGCTCGCTTCGTTTCCGAGATATTTGCAGATTTATCTCAAGGGAAGTGGCCTGACGGACATATTTCGAGATATTTCTTCTTCTTGTTGTTCTTCTTCTGCACAGCTAAGCTGGAAGTGGCATTTACCGCTCGCACTAGTGCAGAGTTATCTCAAAGAAAGGGGCCACGGTGTTTCTGTATCTCTATTATGTTGGTGCGGCTTCGGAACTTTTAAATATCTCGATATATCTCGAAAACTACGCTTCTGATCAAAAAATATCATAGAACATAAAAAGTAGGAAACTTAATTCTCTACAAAAAAGGTCTCTTAACATTTTGCCATAGCTCGCTTCGTTTCCGAGATATTTGCAGATTCATCTCAAGGGAAGGGGTCTGACGGACATATTTCGAGATATTTCTTCTTCTTGTTGTTCTTCTTCTGCACAGCTAAGCTCGAAGTGGCATTTGCAGCTCGCAATAGTGCAGAGTTATCTCAAAGAAAGAGGCCACGGTGTTTCTGTACCTCTATTATGTTGGTGCAGCTTCGGAACTTTTAAATATCTTGATATATCTCGAGAACTACACATCTGATCAAAAAATATCATCGAACATAAAAAGTAGGAAACTTAATTCTCTACAAAAAAGGTCTCTTAAGATTTTGCCATAGCTCGCTTCGTTTCCGAGATATTTGCAGATTCAGCTCAAAGGACCTGGCCTGACGGACATATTTCGAGATATTTCTTCTTCTTGTTGTTCTTCCTCTGCACAGCTAAGCTGGAAGTGGCATTTGCAGCTCGCAATATTGCAGAGTTATCTCACAGAAAGGGGCCACGGTGTTTCTGTATCTCTATTATGTTGGTGCGGCTTCGGAACTTTTAAATATCTTGATATATCTCGAGAACTAAGCATCTGATCAAAAAATATCATAGAACATAAAAAGTAGGAAACTTAATTCTCTACAAAAAAGGTCTCTTAACATTTTGCCATAGCTCGCTTCGTTTCCGAGATATTTGCAGATTTATCTCAAGGGAAGTGGCCTGACGGACATATTTCGAGATATTTCTTCTTCTTGTTGTTCTTCTTCTGCACAGCTAAGCTGGAAGTGGCATTTACCGCTCGCACTAGTGCAGAGTTATCTCAAAGAAAGGGGCCACGGTGTTTCTGTATCTCTATTATGTTGGTGCGGCTTCGGAACTTTTAAATATCTTGATATATCTCGAGAACTACGCATCTGATCAAAAAATATCATAGAACATAAAAAATAGGAAACTTAATTCTCTACAAAAAAGGTCTCTTAACATTTTGCCATAGCTCGCTTCGTTTCCGAGATATTTGCAGATTTATCTCAAGGGAAGGGGCCTGACGGACATATTTCGAGATATTTCTTCTTCTTGTTGTTCTTCTTCTGCACAGCTAAACTGGAAGTGGCATTTCCAGCTCGCAATAGTGCAGAGTTATCTCAAAGAAAGGGGCCACGGTGTTTCTGTATCTCTATTATGTTGGTGCGGCTTCGGAACTTTTAAATATTTCGATATATCTCGAAAACTACGCTTCTGATCAAAAAATATCATAGAACATAAAAAGTAGGAAACTTAATTCTCTACAAAAAAGGTCTCTTAACATTTTGCCATAGCTCGCTTCGTTTCCGAGATATTTGCAGATTTATCTCAAGGGAAGGGGCCTAACGGACATATTTCGAGATATTTCTTCTTCTTGTTGTTCTTCTTCTGCACAGCTAAACTGGAAGTGGCATTTCCAGCTCGCAATAGTGCAGAGTTATCTCAAAGAAAGGGGCCACGGTGTTTCTGTATCTCTATTATGTTGGTGCGGCTTCGGAACTTTTAAATATCTTGATATATCTCGAGAACTACGCATCTGATCAAAAAATATCATAGAACATAAAAAGTAGGAAACTTAATTTTCTACAAAAAAGGTCTCTTAACATTTTGCCATAGCTCGCTTCGTTTCCGAGATATTTGCAGATTTATCTCAAGGGAAGGGGCCTGACGGACATATTTCGAGATATTTCTTCTTCTTGTTGTTCTTCTTCTGCACAGCTAAGCTGGAAGTGGCATTTGCGGCTCGCACTAGTGCAGAGTTATCTCAAAGAAAGGGGCCACGGTGTTTCTGTATCTCTATTATGTTGGTGCGGCTTCGGAACTTTTAAATATCTTGATATATCTCGAGAACTACGCATCTGATCAAAAAATATCATAGAACATAAAAAGTAGGAAACTTAATTCTCTACAAAAAAGGTCTCTTAACATTTTGCCATAGCTCGCTTCGTTTCCGAGATATTTGCAGATATATCTCAAGGGAAGGGGCCTGACGGACATATTTCGAGATATTTCTTCTTCTTGTTGTTCTTCTTCTGCACAGCTAAGCTGGAAGTGGCATTTGCGGCTCGCACTAGTGCAGAGTTATCTCAAAGAAAGGGGCCACGGTGTTTCTGTATCTCTATTATGTTGGTGCGGCTTCGGAACTTTTAAATATCTCGATATATCTCGAAAACTACGCTTCTGATCAAAAAATATCATAGAACATAAAAAGTAGGAAACTTAATTCTCTACAAAAAAGGTCTCTTAACATTTTGCCATAGCTCGCTTCGTTTCCGAGATATTTGCAGATTTATCTCAAGGGAAGGGGCCTAACGGACATATTTCGAGATATTTCTTCTTCTTGTTGTTCTTCTTCTGCACAGCTAAACTGGAAGTGGCATTTCCAGCTCGCAATAGTGCAGAGTTATCTCAAAGAAAGGGGCCACGGTGTTTCTGTATCTCTATTATGTTGGTGCGGCTTCGGAACTTTTAAATATCTTGATATATCTCGAGAACTACGCATCTGATCAAAAAATATCATAGAACATAAAAAGTAGGAAACTTAATTCTCTACAAAAAAGGTCTCTTAACATTTTGCCATAGCTCGCTTCGTTTCCGAGATATTTGCAGATTTATCTCAAGGGAAGGGGCCTGACGGACATATTTCGAGATAATTCTTCTTCTTGTTGTTCTTCTTCTGCACAGCTAAGCTGGAAGTGGCATTTGCGGCTCGCACTAGTGCAGAGTTATCTCAAAGAAAGGGGCCACGGTGTTTCTGTATCTCTATTATGTTGGTGCGGCTTCGGAACTTTTAAATATCTTGATATATCTCGAGAACTACGCATCTGATCAAAAAATATCATAGAACATAAAAAGTAGGAAACTTAATTCTCTACAAAAAAGGTCTCTTAACATTTTGCCATAGCTCGCTTCGTTTCCGAGATATTTGCAGATATATCTCAAGGGAAGGGGCCTGACGGACATATTTCGAGATATTTCTTCTTCTTGTTGTTCTTCTTCTGCACAGCTAAGCTGGAAGTGGCATTTGCGGCTCGCACTAGTGCAGAGTTATCTCAAAGAAAGGGGCCACGGTGTTTCTGTATCTCTATTATGTTGGTGCGGCTTCGGAACTTTTAAATATCTCGATATATCTCGAAAACTACGCTTCTGATCAAAAAATATCATAGAACATAAAAAGTAGGAAACTTAATTCTCTACAAAAAAGGTCTCTTAACATTTTGCCATAGCTCGCTTCGTTTCCGAGATATTTGCAGATTCATCTCAAGGGAAGGGGTCTGACGGACATATTTCGAGATATTTCTTCTTCTTGTTGTTCTTCTTCTGCACAGCTAAGCTCGAAGTGGCATTTGCAGCTCGCAATAGTGCAGAGTTATCTCAAAGAAAGAGGCCACGGTGTTTCTGTACCTCTATTATGTTGGTGCAGCTTCGGAACTTTTAAATATCTTGATATATCTCGAGAACTACACATCTGATCAAAAAATATCATCGAACATAAAAAGTAGGAAACTTAATTCTCTACAAAAAAGGTCTCTTAAGATTTTGCCATAGCTCGCTTCGTTTCCGAGATATTTGCAGATTCAGCTCAAAGGACCTGGCCTGACGGACATATTTCGAGATATTTCTTCTTCTTGTTGTTCTTCCTCTGCACAGCTAAGCTGGAAGTGGCATTTGCAGCTCGCAATATTGCAGAGTTATCTCACAGAAAGGGGCCACGGTGTTTCTGTATCTCTATTATGTTGGTGCGGCTTCGGAACTTTTAAATATCTTGATATATCTCGAGAACTAAGCATCTGATCAAAAAATATCATAGAACATAAAAAGTAGGAAACTTAATTCTCTACAAAAAAGGTCTCTTAACATTTTGCCATAGCTCGCTTCGTTTCCGAGATATTTGCAGATTTATCTCAAGGGAAGTGGCCTGACGGACATATTTCGAGATATTTCTTCTTCTTGTTGTTCTTCTTCTGCACAGCTAAGCTGGAAGTGGCATTTACCGCTCGCACTAGTGCAGAGTTATCTCAAAGAAAGGGGCCACGGTGTTTCTGTATCTCTATTATGTTGGTGCGGCTTCGGAACTTTTAAATATCTTGATATATCTCGAGAACTACGCATCTGATCAAAAAATATCATAGAACATAAAAAATAGGAAACTTAATTCTCTACAAAAAAGGTCTCTTAACATTTTGCCATAGCTCGCTTCGTTTCCGAGATATTTGCAGATTTATCTCAAGGGAAGGGGCCTGACGGACATATTTCGAGATATTTCTTCTTCTTGTTGTTCTTCTTCTGCACAGCTAAACTGGAAGTGGCATTTCCAGCTCGCAATAGTGCAGAGTTATCTCAAAGAAAGGGGCCACGGTGTTTCTGTATCTCTATTATGTTGGTGCGGCTTCGGAACTTTTAAATATTTCGATATATCTCGAAAACTACGCTTCTGATCAAAAAATATCATAGAACATAAAAAGTAGGAAACTTAATTCTCTACAAAAAAGGTCTCTTAACATTTTGCCATAGCTCGCTTCGTTTCCGAGATATTTGCAGATTTATCTCAAGGGAAGGGGCCTAACGGACATATTTCGAGATATTTCTTCTTCTTGTTGTTCTTCTTCTGCACAGCTAAACTGGAAGTGGCATTTCCAGCTCGCAATAGTGCAGAGTTATCTCAAAGAAAGGGGCCACGGTGTTTCTGTATCTCTATTATGTTGGTGCGGCTTCGGAACTTTTAAATATCTTGATATATCTCGAGAACTACGCATCTGATCAAAAAATATCATAGAACATAAAAAGTAGGAAACTTAATTTTCTACAAAAAAGGTCTCTTAACATTTTGCCATAGCTCGCTTCGTTTCCGAGATATTTGCAGATTTATCTCAAGGGAAGGGGCCTGACGGACATATTTCGAGATATTTCTTCTTCTTGTTGTTCTTCTTCTGCACAGCTAAGCTGGAAGTGGCATTTGCGGCTCGCACTAGTGCAGAGTTATCTCAAAGAAAGGGGCCACGGTGTTTCTGTATCTCTATTATGTTGGTGCGGCTTCGGAACTTTTAAATATCTTGATATATCTCGAGAACTACGCATCTGATCAAAAAATATCATAGAACATAAAAAGTAGGAAACTTAATTCTCTACAAAAAAGGTCTCTTAACATTTTGCCATAGCTCGCTTCGTTTCCGAGATATTTGCAGATATATCTCAAGGGAAGGGGCCTGACGGACATATTTCGAGATATTTCTTCTTCTTGTTGTTCTTCTTCTGCACAGCTAAGCTGGAAGTGGCATTTGCGGCTCGCACTAGTGCAGAGTTATCTCAAAGAAAGGGGCCACGGTGTTTCTGTATCTCTATTATGTTGGTGCGGCTTCGGAACTTTTAAATATCTCGATATATCTCGAAAACTACGCTTCTGATCAAAAAATATCATAGAACATAAAAAGTAGGAAACTTAATTCTCTACAAAAAAGGTCTCTTAACATTTTGCCATAGCTCGCTTCGTTTCCGAGATATTTGCAGATTTATCTCAAGGGAAGGGGCCTAACGGACATATTTCGAGATATTTCTTCTTCTTGTTGTTCTTCTTCTGCACAGCTAAACTGGAAGTGGCATTTCCAGCTCGCAATAGTGCAGAGTTATCTCAAAGAAAGGGGCCACGGTGTTTCTGTATCTCTATTATGTTGGTGCGGCTTCGGAACTTTTAAATATCTTGATATATCTCGAGAACTACGCATCTGATCAAAAAATATCATAGAACATAAAAAGTAGGAAACTTAATTCTCTACAAAAAAGGTCTCTTAACATTTTGCCATAGCTCGCTTCGTTTCCGAGATATTTGCAGATTTATCTCAAGGGAAGGGGCCTGACGGACATATTTCGAGATAATTCTTCTTCTTGTTGTTCTTCTTCTGCACAGCTAAGCTGGAAGTGGCATTTGCGGCTCGCACTAGTGCAGAGTTATCTCAAAGAAAGGGGCCACGGTGTTTCTGTATCTCTATTATGTTGGTGCGGCTTCGGAACTTTTAAATATCTTGATATATCTCGAGAACTACGCATCTGATCAAAAAATATCATAGAACATAAAAAGTAGGAAACTTAATTCTCTACAAAAAAGGTCTCTTAACATTTTGCCATAGCTCGCTTCGTTTCCGAGATATTTGCAGATATATCTCAAGGGAAGGGGCCTGACGGACATATTTCGAGATATTTCTTCTTCTTGTTGTTCTTCTTCTGCACAGCTAAGCTGGAAGTGGCATTTGCGGCTCGCACTAGTGCAGAGTTATCTCAAAGAAAGGGGCCACGGTGTTTCTGTATCTCTATTATGTTGGTGCGGCTTCGGAACTTTTAAATATCTCGATATATCTCGAAAACTACGCTTCTGATCAAAAAATATCATAGAACATAAAAAGTAGGAAACTTAATTCTCTACAAAAAAGGTCTCTTAACATTTTGCCATAGCTCGCTTCGTTTCCGAGATATTTGCAGATTTATCTCAAGGGAAGGGGCCTAACGGACATATTTCGAGATATTTCTTCTTCTTGTTGTTCTTCTTCTGCACAGCTAAACTGGAAGTGGCATTTCCAGCTCGCAATAGTGCAGAGTTATCTCAAAGAAAGGGGCCACGGTGTTTCTGTATCTCTATTATGTTGGTGCGGCTTCGGAACTTTTAAATATCTTGATATATCTCGAGAACTACGCATCTGATCAAAAAATATCATACAACATAAAAAGTAGGAAACTTAATTCGCTACAAAAAAGGTCTCTTAACATTTTTCCATAGCTCGCTTCGTTTCCGAGATATTTGCAGATTTATCTCAAGGGAAGGGGCCTGACGGACATATTTCGAGATATTTCTTCTTCTTGTTGTTCTTCTTCTGCACAGCTAAGCTGGAAGTGGCATTTGCGGCTCGCACTAGTGCAGAGTTATCTCAAAGAAAGGGGCCACGGTGTTTCTGTATCTCTATTATGTTGGTGCGGCTTCGGAACTTTTAAATATCTTGATATATCTCGAGAACTACGCATCTGATCAAAAAATATCATAGAACATAAAAAGTACGAAACTTAATTCTCTACAAAAAAGGTCTCTTAACATTTTGCCATAGCTCGCTTCGTTTCCGAGATATTTGCATATTTATCTCAAGGGAAGGGGCCTGACGGACATATTTCGAGATATTTCTTCTTCTTGTTGTTCTTCTTCTGCACAGCTAAGCTGGAAGTGGCATTTGCGGCTCGCACTAGTGCAGAGTTATCTCAAAGAAAGGGGCCACGGTGTTTCTGTATCTCTATTATGTTGGTGCGGCTTCGGAACTTTTAAATATCTCGATATATCTCGAAAACTACGCTTCTGATCAAAAAATATCATAGAACATAAAAAGTAGGAAACTTAATTCTCTACAAAAAACGTCTCTTAACATTTTGACATAGCTCGCTTCGTTTCCGAGATATTTGCAGATTCAGCTCAAAGGAACTGGCCTGACGGACATATTTCGAGATATTTCTTCTTCTTGTTGTTCTTCCTCTGCACAGCTAAGCTGGAAGTGGCATTTGCAGCTCGCAATAGTACAGAGTTATCTCAAAGAAAGGGGCCACGGTGTTTCTGTATCTCTATTATGTTGATGCGGCTTCGGAACTTTTAAATATCTCGATATATCTCGAGAACTACGCATCTGATCAAAAAATATCATCAAACATAAAAAGTAGGAAACTTAATTCTCTACAACAAGGGTCTCTTAACATTTTGCCACAGCTCGCTTCGTTTCCGAGATATTTGCATATTTATCTCAAGGGAAGGGGCCTGACGGACATATTTCGAGATATTTCTTCTTCTTGTTGTTCTTCTTCTGCACAGCTAAGCTGGAAGTGGCATTTGCGGCTCGCACTAGTGCAGAGTTATCTCAAAGAAAGGGGCCACGGTGTTTCTGTATCTCTATTATGTTGGTGCGGCTTCGGAACTTTTAAATATCTCGATATATCTCGAAAACTACGCTTCTGATCAAAAAATATCATAGAACATAAATTGTAGGAAACATAATTCTCTACAAAAAAGGTCTCTTAACATTTTGCCATAGCTCTCTTCGTTTCCGAGATATTTGCAGATTTATCTCAAGGGAAGGGGCCTGACGGACATATTTCGAGATATTTCTTCTTCTTGTTGTTCTTCCTCTGCACAGCTAAGCTGGAAGTGGCATTTGCAGCTCGCAATAGTACAGAGTTATCTCTCAGAAAGGGGCCACGGTGTTTCTGTATCTCTATTATGTTGATGCGGCTTCGGAACTTTTAAATATCTCGATATATCTCGAGAACTACGCATCTGATCAAAAAATATCATCAAACATAAAAAGTAGGAAACTTAATTCTCTACAAAAAAGGTCTCTTAACATTTTGCCATAGCTCGCTTCGTTTCCGAGATATTTGCAGATTTATCTCAAGGGAAGTGGCCTGACGGACATATTTCGAGATGTTTCTTCTTCTTGTTGTTCTTCTTCTGCACAGCTAAGCTGGAAGTGGCATTTGCAGCTCGCAATAGTGCAGAGTTATCTCAAAGAGAGGGGCCACGGTGTTTCTGTATCTCTATTATGTTGGTGCGGCTTCGGAACTTTTAAATATCTTGATATATCTCGAGAACTACGCATCTGATCACAAAATATCATAGAAGATAAAAAGTAGGAAACTTAATTCTCTACAAAAAAGGTCTCTTAACATTTCGCCATAGCTCGCTTCGTTTCCGAGATATTTGCAGATTCATCTCAAGGGAAGGGGTCTGACGGACATATTTCGAGATATTTCTTCTTCTTGTTGTTCTTCTTCTGCACAGCTAAGCTCGAAGTGGCATTTGCAGCTCGCAATAGTGCAGAGTTATCTCAAAGAAAGAGGCCACGGTGTTTCTGTACCTCTATTATGTTGGTGCAGCTTCGGAACTTTTAAATATCTTGATATATCTCGAGAACTACGCATCTGATCAAAAAATATCATCGAACATAAAAAGTAGGAAACTTAATTCTCTACAAAAAACGTCTCTTAACATTTTGCCATAGCTCGCTTCGTTTCCGAGATATTTGCAGATTCAGCTCAAAGGAACTGGCCTGACGGACATATTTCGAGATATTTCTTCTTCTTGTTGTTCTTCCTCTGCACAGGTAAGCTGGAAGTGGCATTTGCAGCTCGCAATAGTACAGAGTTATCTCAAAGAAAGGGGCCACGGTGTTTCTGTATCTCTATTATGTTGATGCGGCTTCGGAACTTTTAAATATCTCGATATATCTCGAGAACTACGCATCTGATCAAAAAATATCATCAAACATAAAAAGTAGGAAACTTAATTCTCTACAACAAGGGTCTCTTAACATTTTGCCACAGCTCGCTTCGTTTCCGAGATATTTGCATATTTATCTCAAGGGAAGGGGCCTGACGGACATATTTCGAGATATTTCTTCTTCTTGTTGTTCTTCTTCTGCACAGCTAAGCTGGAAGTGGCATTTGCGGCTCGCACTAGTGCAGAGTTATCTCAAAGAAAGGGGCCACGGTGTTTCTGTATCTCTATTATGTTGGTGCGGCTTCGGAACTTTTAAATATCTCGATATATCTCGAAAACTACGCTTCTGATCAAAAAATATCATAGAACATAAATTGTAGGAAACATAATTCTCTACAAAAAAGGTCTCTTAACATTTTGCCATAGCTCTCTTCGTTTCCGAGATATTTGCAGATTTATCTCAAGGGAAGGGGCCTGACGGACATATTTCGAGATATTTCTTCTTCTTGTTGTTCTTCTTCTGCACAGCTAAGCTGGAAGTGGCATTTGCAGCTCGCAATAGTGCAGAGTTATCTCAAAGAAAGGGGCCACGGTGTTTCTGTATCTCTATTATATTGGTGCGGCATCGGAACTTTTAAATATCTTGATATATCTCGAGAACTACGCGTCTGATCAAAAAATATCATAGAACATAAAAAGTAGGAAACTTAATTCTCTACAACAACGGTCTCTTAACATTTTGCCATAGCTCGCTTCGTTTCCGAGATATTTGCATATTTATCTCAAGGGAAGGGGCCTGACGGACATATTTCGAGATATTTCTTCTTCTTGTTGTTCTTCTTCTGCACAGCTAAGCTGGAAGTGGCATTTGCGGCTCGCACTAGTGCAGAGTTATCTCAAAGAAAGGGGCCACGGTATTTCTGTATCTCTATTATGTTGGTGCGGCTTCGGAACTTTTAAATATCTTGATATATCTCGAGAACTACGCTTCTGATCAAAAAATATCATAGAACGTAAATTGTAGGAAACATTATTCTCTACAACAAAGGTCTCTTAACATTTTGCCATAGCTCGCTTCGTTTCCGAGATATTTGCAGATTCAGCTCAAAGGAACTGGCCTGACGGACATATTTCGAGATATTTCTTCTTCTTGTTGTTCTTCCTCTGCACAGCTAAGCTGGAAGTGGCATTTGCAGCTCGCAATAGTACAGAGTTATCTCAAAGAAAGGGGCCACGGTGTTTCTGTATCTCTATTATGTTGATGCGGCTTCGGAACTTTTAAATATCTCGATATATCTCGAGAACTACGCATCTGATCAAAAAATATCATCAAACATAAAAAGTAGGAAACTTAATTCTCTACAACAAGGGTCTCTTAACATTTTGCCACAGCTCGCTTCGTTTCCGAGATATTTGCATATTTATCTCAAGGGAAGGGGCCTGACGGACATATTTCGAGATATTTCTTCTTCTTGTTGTTCTTCTTCTGCACAGCTAAGCTGGAAGTGGCATTTGCGGCTCGCACTAGTGCAGAGTTATCTCAAAGAAAGGGGCCACGGTGTTTCTGTATCTCTATTATGTTGGTGCGGCTTCGGAACTTTTAAATATCTCGATATATCTCGAAAACTACGCTTCTGATCAAAAAATATCATAGAACATAAATTGTAGGAAACATAATTCTCTACAAAAAAGGTCTCTTAACATTTTGCCATAGCTCCCTTCGTTTCCGAGATATTTGCAGATTTATCTCAAGGGAAGGGGCCTGACGGACATATTTCGAGATATTTCTTCTTCTTGTTGTTCTTCTTCTGCACAGCTAAGCTGGAAGTGGCATTTGCAGCTCGCAATAGTGCAGAGTTATCTCAAAGAAAGGGGCCACGGTGTTTCTGTATCTCTATTATGTTGGTGCGGCATCGGAACTTTTAAATATCTTGATATATCTCGAGAACTACGCGTCTGATCAAAAAATATCATAGAACATAAAAAGTAGGGAACTTAATTCTCTACAACAACGGTCTCTTAACATTTTGCCATAGCTCGCTTCGTTTCCGAGATATTTGCATATTTATCTCAAGGGAAGGGGCCTGACGGACATATTTCGAGATATTTCTTCTTCTTGTTGTTCTTCTTCTGCACAGCTAAGCTGGAAGTGGCATTTGCGGCTCGCACTAGTGCAGAGTTATCTCAAAGAAAGGGGCCACGGTATTTCTGTATCTCTATTATGTTGGTGCGGCTTCGGAACTTTTAAATATCTTGATATATCTCGAGAACTACGCATCTGATCACAAAATATCATAGAAGATAAAAAGTAGGAAACTTAATTCTCTACAAAAAAGGTCTCTTAACATTTTGCCATAGCTCTCTTCGTTTCCGAGATATTTGCAGATTTATCTCAAGGGAAGGGGCCTGACGGACATATTTCGAGATATTTCTTCTTCTTGTTGTTCTTCCTCTGCACAGCTAAGCTGGAAGTGGCATTTGCAGCTCGCAATAGTACAGAGTTATCTCTCAGAAAGGGGCCACGGTGTTTCTGTATCTCTATTATGTTGATGCGGCTTCGGAACTTTTAAATATCTCGATATATCTCGAGAACTACGCATCTGATCAAAAAATATCATCAAACATAAAAAGTAGGAAACTTAATTCTCTACAAAAAAGGTCTCTTAACATTTTGCCATAGCTCGCTTCGTTTCCGAGATATTTGCAGATTTATCTCAAGGGAAGTGGCCTGACGGACATATTTCGAGATGTTTCTTCTTCTTGTTGTTCTTCTTCTGCACAGCTAAGCTGGAAGTGGCATTTGCAGCTCGCAATAGTGCAGAGTTATCTCAAAGAGAGGGGCCACGGTGTTTCTGTATCTCTATTATGTTGGTGCGGCTTCGGAACTTTTAAATATCTTGATATATCTCGAGAACTACGCATCTGATCACAAAATATCATAGAAGATAAAAAGTAGGAAACTTAATTCTCTACAAAAAAGGTCTCTTAACATTTCGCCATAGCTCGCTTCGTTTCCGAGATATTTGCAGATTCATCTCAAGGGAAGGGGTCTGACGGACATATTTCGAGATATTTCTTCTTCTTGTTGTTCTTCTTCTGCACAGCTAAGCTCGAAGTGGCATTTGCAGCTCGCAATAGTGCAGAGTTATCTCAAAGAAAGAGGCCACGGTGTTTCTGTACCTCTATTATGTTGGTGCAGCTTCGGAACTTTTAAATATCTTGATATATCTCGAGAACTACGCATCTGATCAAAAAATATCATCGAACATAAAAAGTAGGAAACTTAATTCTCTACAAAAAACGTCTCTTAACATTTTGCCATAGCTCGCTTCGTTTCCGAGATATTTGCAGATTCAGCTCAAAGGAACTGGCCTGACGGACATATTTCGAGATATTTCTTCTTCTTGTTGTTCTTCCTCTGCACAGGTAAGCTGGAAGTGGCATTTGCAGCTCGCAATAGTACAGAGTTATCTCAAAGAAAGGGGCCACGGTGTTTCTGTATCTCTATTATGTTGATGCGGCTTCGGAACTTTTAAATATCTCGATATATCTCGAGAACTACGCATCTGATCAAAAAATATCATCAAACATAAAAAGTAGGAAACTTAATTCTCTACAACAAGGGTCTCTTAACATTTTGCCACAGCTCGCTTCGTTTCCGAGATATTTGCATATTTATCTCAAGGGAAGGGGCCTGACGGACATATTTCGAGATATTTCTTCTTCTTGTTGTTCTTCTTCTGCACAGCTAAGCTGGAAGTGGCATTTGCGGCTCGCACTAGTGCAGAGTTATCTCAAAGAAAGGGGCCACGGTGTTTCTGTATCTCTATTATGTTGGTGCGGCTTCGGAACTTTTAAATATCTCGATATATCTCGAAAACTACGCTTCTGATCAAAAAATATCATAGAACATAAATTGTAGGAAACATAATTCTCTACAAAAAAGGTCTCTTAACATTTTGCCATAGCTCTCTTCGTTTCCGAGATATTTGCAGATTTATCTCAAGGGAAGGGGCCTGACGGACATATTTCGAGATATTTCTTCTTCTTGTTGTTCTTCTTCTGCACAGCTAAGCTGGAAGTGGCATTTGCAGCTCGCAATAGTGCAGAGTTATCTCAAAGAAAGGGGCCACGGTGTTTCTGTATCTCTATTATATTGGTGCGGCATCGGAACTTTTAAATATCTTGATATATCTCGAGAACTACGCGTCTGATCAAAAAATATCATAGAACATAAAAAGTAGGAAACTTAATTCTCTACAACAACGGTCTCTTAACATTTTGCCATAGCTCGCTTCGTTTCCGAGATATTTGCATATTTATCTCAAGGGAAGGGGCCTGACGGACATATTTCGAGATATTTCTTCTTCTTGTTGTTCTTCTTCTGCACAGCTAAGCTGGAAGTGGCATTTGCGGCTCGCACTAGTGCAGAGTTATCTCAAAGAAAGGGGCCACGGTATTTCTGTATCTCTATTATGTTGGTGCGGCTTCGGAACTTTTAAATATCTTGATATATCTCGAGAACTACGCTTCTGATCAAAAAATATCATAGAACGTAAATTGTAGGAAACATTATTCTCTACAACAAAGGTCTCTTAACATTTTGCCATAGCTCGCTTCGTTTCCGAGATATTTGCAGATTCAGCTCAAAGGAACTGGCCTGACGGACATATTTCGAGATATTTCTTCTTCTTGTTGTTCTTCCTCTGCACAGCTAAGCTGGAAGTGGCATTTGCAGCTCGCAATAGTACAGAGTTATCTCAAAGAAAGGGGCCACGGTGTTTCTGTATCTCTATTATGTTGATGCGGCTTCGGAACTTTTAAATATCTCGATATATCTCGAGAACTACGCATCTGATCAAAAAATATCATCAAACATAAAAAGTAGGAAACTTAATTCTCTACAACAAGGGTCTCTTAACATTTTGCCACAGCTCGCTTCGTTTCCGAGATATTTGCATATTTATCTCAAGGGAAGGGGCCTGACGGACATATTTCGAGATATTTCTTCTTCTTGTTGTTCTTCTTCTGCACAGCTAAGCTGGAAGTGGCATTTGCGGCTCGCACTAGTGCAGAGTTATCTCAAAGAAAGGGGCCACGGTGTTTCTGTATCTCTATTATGTTGGTGCGGCTTCGGAACTTTTAAATATCTCGATATATCTCGAAAACTACGCTTCTGATCAAAAAATATCATAGAACATAAATTGTAGGAAACATAATTCTCTACAAAAAAGGTCTCTTAACATTTTGCCATAGCTCCCTTCGTTTCCGAGATATTTGCAGATTTATCTCAAGGGAAGGGGCCTGACGGACATATTTCGAGATATTTCTTCTTCTTGTTGTTCTTCTTCTGCACAGCTAAGCTGGAAGTGGCATTTGCAGCTCGCAATAGTGCAGAGTTATCTCAAAGAAAGGGGCCACGGTGTTTCTGTATCTCTATTATGTTGGTGCGGCATCGGAACTTTTAAATATCTTGATATATCTCGAGAACTACGCGTCTGATCAAAAAATATCATAGAACATAAAAAGTAGGGAACTTAATTCTCTACAACAACGGTCTCTTAACATTTTGCCATAGCTCGCTTCGTTTCCGAGATATTTGCATATTTATCTCAAGGGAAGGGGCCTGACGGACATATTTCGAGATATTTCTTCTTCTTGTTGTTCTTCTTCTGCACAGCTAAGCTGGAAGTGGCATTTGCGGCTCGCACTAGTGCAGAGTTATCTCAAAGAAAGGGGCCACGGTATTTCTGTATCTCTATTATGTTGGTGCGGCTTCGGAACTTTTAAATATCTTGATATATCTCGAGAACTACGCTTCTGATCAAAAAATATCATAGAACGTAAATTGTAGGAAACATTATTCTCTACAACAAAGGTCTCTTAACATTTTGCCATAGCTCGCTTCGTTTCCGAGATATTTGCAGATTCAGCTCAAAGGAACTGGCCTGACGGACATATTTCGAGATATTTCTTCTTCTTGTTGTTCTTCCTCTGCACAGCTAAGCTGGAAGTGGCATTTGCAGCTCGCAATAGTACAGAGTTATCTCAAAGAAAGGGGCCACGGTGTTTCTGTATCTCTATTATGTTGATGCGGCTTCGGAACTTTTAAATATCTCGATATATCTCGAGAACTACGCATCTGATCAAAAAATATCATCAAACATAAAAAGTAGGAAACTTAATTCTCTACAACAAGGGTCTCTTAACATTTTGCCACAGCTCGCTTCGTTTCCGAGATATTTGCATATTTATCTCAAGGGAAGGGGCCTGACGGACATATTTCGAGATATTTCTTCTTCTTGTTGTTCTTCTTCTGCACAGCTAAGCTGGAAGTGGCATTTGCGGCTCGCACTAGTGCAGAGTTATCTCAAAGAAAGGGGCCACGGTGTTTCTGTATCTCTATTATGTTGGTGCGGCTTCGGAACTTTTAAATATCTCGATATATCTCGAAAACTACGCTTCTGATCAAAAAATATCATAGAACATAAATTGTAGGAAACATAATTCTCTACAAAAAAGGTCTCTTAACATTTTGCCATAGCTCTCTTCGTTTCCGAGATATTTGCAGATTTATCTCAAGGGAAGGGGCCTGACGGACATATTTCGAGATATTTCTTCTTCTTGTTGTTCTTCTTCTGCACAGCTAAGCTGGAAGTGGCATTTGCAGCTCGCAATAGTGCAGAGTTATCTCAAAGAAAGGGGCCACGGTGTTTCTGTATCTCTATTATGTTGGTGCGGCATCGGAACTTTTAAATATCTTGATATATCTCGAGAACTACGCGTCTGATCAAAAAATATCATAGAACATAAAAAGTAGGGAACTTAATTCTCTACAACAACGGTCTCTTAACATTTTGCCATAGCTCGCTTCGTTTCCGAGATATTTGCATATTTATCTCAAGGGAAGGGGCCTGACGGACATATTTCGAGATATTTCTTCTTCTTGTTGTTCTTCTTCTGCACAGCTAAGCTGGAAGTGGCATTTGCGGCTCGCACTAGTGCAGAGTTATCTCAAAGAAAGGGGCCACGGTATTTCTGTATCTCTATTATGTTGGTGCGGCTTCGGAACTTTTAAATATCTTGATATATCTCGAGAACTACGCTTCTGATCAAAAAATATCATAGAACGTAAATTGTAGGAAACATTATTCTCTACAACAAAGGTCTCTTAACATTTTGCCATAGCTCGCTTCGTTTCCGAGATATTTGCAGATTCATCTCAGGGGAAGGGGTCTGACGGACATATTTCGAGATATTTCTTCTTCTTGTTGTTCTTCTTCTGCACAGCTAAGCTCGAAGTGGCATTTGCAGCTCGCAATAGTGCAGAGTTATCTCAAAGAAAGAGGCCACGGTGTTTCTGTACCTCTATTATGTTGGTGCAGCTTCGGAACTTTTAAATATCTTGATATATCTCGAGAACTACGCATCTGATCAAAAAATATCATAGAACATAAAAAGTAGGGAACTTAATTCTCTACAACAACGGTCTCTTAACATTTTGCCATAGCTCGCTTCGTTTCCGAGATATTTGCAGATTTATCTCAAGGGAAGTGGCCTGACGGACGTATTTCGAGATATTTCTTCTTCTTGTTGTTCTTCTTCTGCACAGCTAAGCTGGAAGTGGCATTTGCAGCTCGCAATAGTGCAGAGTTATCCCAAAGAAAGGGGCCACGGTGTTTCTGTATCTCTATTATGTTGGTGCGGCTTCGGAACTTTTAAATATCTCGATATATCTCGAAAACTACGCTTCTGATCAAAAAATATTATAGAACATAAATTGTAGGAAACATAATTCTTTACAAAAAAGGTCTCTTAACATTTTGCCATAGCTCGCTTCGTTTCCGAGATATTTGCAGATTTATCTCAAGGGAAGGGTCCTGATGGACATATTTCGAGATATTTCTTCTTCTTGTTGTTCTTCTTCTGCACAGCTAAGCTGGAAGTGGCATTTGCAGCTCGCAATAGTACAGAGTTATCTCAAAGAAAGGGGCCACGGTGTTTCTGTATCTCTATTATGTTGATGCGGCTTCGGAACTTTTAAATATCTCGATATATCTCGAGAACTACGCATCTGATCAAAAAATATCATCAAACATAAAAAGTAGGAAACATTATTCTCTACAAAAAAGGTCTCTTAACATTTTGCCATAGCTCGCTTCGTTTCCGAGATATTTGCAGATTCAGCTCAAAGGAACTGGCCTGACGGACATATTTCGAGATATTTCTTCTTCTTGTTGTTCTTCTTCTGCACAGCTAAACTGGAAGTGGCATTTCCAGCTCGCAATCGTGCAGAGTTATCTCAAAGAAAGGGGCCACGGTGTTTCTGTATCTCTATTATGTTGGTGCGGCTTCGGAACTTTTAAATATCTTGATATATCTCGAGAACTACGCCTCTGATCGAAAAATATCATAGAACATAAAAAGTAGGAAACTTAATTCTCTACAAAAAAGGTCTCTTAACATTTTGCCATAGCTCGCTTCGTTTCCGAGATATTTGCAGATTTACCTCAAGGGAAGGTGCCTGACGGACATATTTCGAGATATTTCTTCTTCTTGTTGTTCTTCTTCTGCACAGCTAAGCTGGAAGTGGCATTTGCGGCTCGCACTAGTGCAGAGTTATCTCAAAGAAAGGGGCCACGGTGTTTCTGTATCCCTATTATGTTGGTGCGGCTTCGGAACTTTTAAATATCGCGATATATCTCGAAAACTACGCTTCTGATCAAAAAATATCATAGAACATAAATTGTAGGAAACATAATTCTCTACAAAAAACGTCTCTTAATATTTTGCCATAGCTCGCTTCGTTTCCGAGATATTTGCAGATTCAACTCAAAGGAACTGGCCTGACGGACATATTTCGAGATATTTCTTCTTCTTGTTGTTCTTCCTCTGCACAGCTAAGCTGGAAGTGGCATTTGCAGCTCGCAATAGTGCAGAGATATCTCAAAGAAAGGGGCCACGGTGTTTCTGTATCTCTATTATGTTGGTGCGGCTTCGGAACTTTTAAATATCTTGATATATCTCGAGAACTACGCGTCTGATCAAAAAATATCATAGAACATAAAAAGTAGGAAACATAATTCTCTACAAAAAAGGTCTCTTAACATTTTGCCATAGCTCGCTTCGTTTCCGAGATATTTGCAGATTTATCTCAAGGGAAGGGGCCTAACGGACATATTTCCAGATATTTCTTCTTCTTGTTGTTCTTCTTCTGCACAGCAAAGCTGGAAGTGGCATTTGCGGCTCGCACTAGTGCAGAGTTATCTCAAAGAAAGGGGCCACGGTGTTTCTGTATCTCTATTAAGTTGGTGCAGCTTCAGGACTTTTAAATATCTTGATATATCTCGAGAACTACGCATCTGATCAAAAAATATCATGGAACATAAAAAGTAGAAAACTTAATTCTCTACAGAAAAGGTCTCTTAACATTTTGCCATAGCTCGCTTCGTTTCCGAGATACTTGCCGATTTATCTCAAGGGAAGGGGCCTGACGGACATATTTCGAGATATTTCTTCTTCTTGTTGTTCTTCTTCTGCACAGCTAAGCTGGAAGTGGCATTTGCAGCTCGCAATTGTGCAGAGTTATCTCAAAGAAAGGGGCCACGGTGTTTCTGTATCTCTATTATGTTGGTGCGGCTTCGGAACTGTTAAATATCTCGATATATCTCGAGAACTACGCATCTGATCAAAAAATATCATAGAACATAAAAAGTAGGAAACTTAATTCTCTACAAATAAGGTCTGTTAACATTTTGGCATAGCTCTCTTCGTTTCCGAGATATTTGCAGATTTATCTCAAGGGAAGGGGCCTGACGGACATATTTCGAGATATTTCTTCTTCTTGTTGTTCTTCTTCTGCACAGCTAAGCTGGAAGTGGCATTTGCAGCTCGCCATAGTGCATAGTTATCCCCTAAGAAAGGGGCCACGGTGTTTCTGTATCTCTATTATGTTGGTGCGGCTTCGGAACTTTTAAATATCTTGATATATCTCGAGAACTACGCATCTGATCAAAAAATATCATAGAACATAAAAAGTAGGAAACTTAATTATCTACAAAAAAGGTCTCTTAACATTTTGCCATAGCTCGCTTCATTTCCGAGATATTTGCAGATTTATCTCAAGGGAAGGGGCCTGACGGACATATTTCGAGATATTTCTTCTTCTTGTTGTTCTTCTTCTGCACAGCTAAGCTGGAAGTGGCATTTGTGGCTCGCACTAGTGCAGAGTTATCTCAAAGAAAGGGGCCACGGTGTTTCTGTATCTCTATTATGTTGTTGCGGCTTCGGAACTTTTAAATATCTCGATATATCTCGAAAACTACGCTTCTGATCAAAAAATATCATAGAACATAAATTGTAGGAAACATAATTCTCTACAAAAAAGGTCTCTTAACATTTTGCCATAGCTCGCTTCGTTTCCGAGATATTTGCAGATTTATCTCAAGGGAAGGGGCGTGACGGACATATTTCGAGATATTTCTTCTTCTTGTTGTTCTTCTTCTGCACAGCTAAGCTGGAAGTGGCATTTGCAGCTCGCAATAGTGCAGAGTTATCTCAAAGAAAAGGGCCACGGTGTTTCTGTATCTCTATTATGTTGGTGCGGCTTCGGAACTTTTAAATATCTTGATATATCTCGAGAACTACGCATCTGATCAAAAAATATCATGGAACATAAAAAGTAGAAAACTTAATTCTCTACAGAAAAGGTCTCTTAACATTTTGCCATAGCTCGCTTGGTTTCCGAGATACTTGCCGATTTATCTCAAGGGAAGGGGCCTGACGGACATATTTCGAGATATTTCTTCTTCTTGTTGTGCTTCTTCTGCACAGCTAAGCTGGAAGTGGCATTTGCAGCTCGCAATTGTGCAGAGTTATCTCAAAGAAAGGGGCCACGGTGTTTCTGTATCTCTATTATGTTGGTGCGGCTTCGGAACTTTTAAATATCTCGATATATCTCGAGAACTACGCATCTGATCAAAAAATATCATAGAACATAAAAAGTAGGAAACTTAATTCTCTACAAATAAGGTCTGTTAACATTTTGGCATAGCTCGCTTCGTTTCCGAGATATTTGCAGATTTATCTCAAGGGAAGGGGCCTGACGGACATATTTCGAGATATTTCTTCTTCTTGTTGTTCTTCTTCTGCACAGCTAAACTGGAAGTGGCATTTCCAGCTCGCAATAGTGCAGAGTTATCCCAAAGAAAGGGGCCACGCTGTTTCTGTATCTCTATTATGTTGGTGCGGCTTCGGAACTTTTAAATATCTCGATATATCTCGAAAACTACGCTTCTGATCAAAAAATATCGTAGAACATAAATTGTAGGAAACATAATTCTCTACAAAAAAGGTCTCTTAACATTTTGCCATAGCTCGCTTCGTTTCCGAGATATTTGCAGATTTATCTCAAGGGAAGGGTCCTGATGGACATATTTCGAGATATTTCTTCTTCTTGTTGTTCTTCTTCTGCACAGCTAAACTGGAAGTGGCATTTCCAGCTCGCAATAGTGCAGAGTTATCCCAAAGAAAGGGGCCACGCTGTTTCTGTATCTCTATTTTGTTGGTGCGGCTTCGGAACTTTTAAATATCTCGATATATCTCGAAAACTACGCTTCTGATCAAAACATATCATAGAACATAAATTGTAGGAAACATAATTCTCTACAAAAAAGGTCTCTTAACATTTTGCCATAGCTCGCTTCGTTTCCGAGATATTTGCAGATTTATCTCAAGGGAAGGGTCCTGATGGACATATTTCGAGATATTTCTTCTTCTTGTTGTTCTTCTTGTGCACAGCTAAACTGGAAGTGGCATTTCCAGCTCGCAATAGTGCAGAGTTATCTCAAAGAAAGGGGGCACGGTGTTTCTGTATCTCTATTATGTTGGTGCGGCTTCGGAACTTTTAAATATCTTGATATATCTCGAGAACTACGCATCTGATCAAAAAATATCATGGAACATAAAAAGTAGAAAACTTAATTCTCTACAGAAAAGGTCTCTTAACATTTTGCCATAGCTCGCTTGGTTTCCGAGATACTTGCCGATTTATCTCAAGGGAAGGGGCCTGACGGACATATTTCGAGATATTTCTTCTTCTTGTTGTTCTTCTTCTGCACAGCTAAGCTGGAAGCGGCATTTGCGGCTCGCACTAGTGCAGAGTTATCTCAAAGAAAGGGGCCACGGTGTTTCTGTATCCCTATTATGTTGGTGCGGCTTCGGAACTTTTAAATATCTCGATATATCTCGAAAACTACGCTTCTGATCAAAAAATATCATAGAACATAAATTGTAGGAAACAATTCTCTACAAAAAACGTCTCTTAACATTTTGCCATAGCTCGCTTCGTTTCCGAGATATTTGCAGATTCAGCTCAAAGGAACTGGCCTGACGGACATATTTCGAGATATTTCTTCTTCTTGTTGTTCTTCTTCTGCACAGCTAAACTGGAAGTGGCATTTCCAGCTCGCAATCGTGCAGAGTTATCTCAAAGAAAGGGGCCACGGTGTTTCTGTATCTCTATTATGTTGGTGCGGCTTCGGAACTTTTAAATATCTTGATATATCTCGAGAACTACGCCTCTGATCGAAAAATATCATAGAACATAAAAAGTAGGAAACTTAATTCTCTACAAAAAAGGTCTCTTAACATTTTGCCATAGCTCGCTTCGTTTCCGAGATATTTGCAGATTTATCTCAAGGGAAGCGGCCTGACGGACATATTTCGAGATATTTCTTCTTCTTGTTGTTCTTCTTCTGCACAGCTAAGCTGGAAGTGGCATTTGCAGCTCGCAATAGTGCAGAGTTATCCCAAAGAAAGGGGCCACGGTGTTTCTGTATCTCTATTATGTTGGTGCGGCTTCGGAACTTTTACATATCTCGATATATCTCGAAAACTACGCTTCTGATCAAAAAATATCATAGAACATAAATTGTAGGAAACATAATTCTCTACAAAAAAGGTCTCTTAACATTTTGCCATAGCTCGCTTCGTTTCCGAGATATTTGCAGATTCAGCTCAAAGGAACGGGCCTGACGGACATATTTCGAGATACTTCTTCTTCTTGTTGTTCTTCCTCTGCACAGCTAAGCTGGAAGTGGCATTTGCAGCTCGCAATAGTGCAGAGTTATCTCAAAGAACGGGGCCACGGTGTTTCTGTATCTCTATTATGTTGGTGCGGCTTCGGAACTTTTAAATATCTTGATATATCTCGAGAACTACGCATCTGATCAAAAAATATCATAGAACATAAAAAGTAGGAAACTTCATTCCCTACAAAAAAGGTCTCTTAACATTTTGCCATAGCTCGCTTCGTTTCCGAGATATTTGCAGATTTATCTCAAGGGAAGGGGCCTGACGGACATATTTCGAGATATTTCTTCTTCTTGTTGTTCTTCTTCTGCACAGCTAAGCTGGAAGTGGCATTTGCGGCTCGCACTAGTGCAGAGTTATCTCAAAGAAAGGGGCCACGGTGTTTCTGTATCTCTATTACGTTGGTGCGGCTTCGGAACTTTTAAATATCTCGGTGTATCTCGAAAACTACGCTTCTGATCAAAAAATATCATAGAACATAAATTGTAGGAAACATAATTCTCTACAAAAAAGGTCTCTTAACATTTTGCCATAGCTCGCTTCGTTTCCGAGATATTTGCAGATATATCTCAAGGGAATGGGCCTGACGGACATATTTCGAGATATTTCTTCTTCTTGTTGTTCTTCTTCTGCACAGCTAAGCTGGAAGTGGCATTTACGGCTCGCAATAGTGCAGAGTTATCTCAAAGAAAGAGGCCACGGTGTTTCTGTATCTCTATTATGTTGGTGCGGCTTCGGAACTTTTAAATATCTTGATATATCTCGAGAACTACGCATCTGATCAAAAAATATCATAGAACATAAAAAGTAGGAAACTTAATTCTCTACAAAAAAGGTCTCTTAACATTTTGCCATAGCTCGCTTCGTTTCCGAGATATTTGCAGATTCAGCTCAAAGGAACTGGCCTGACGGACATATTTCGAGATACTTCTTCTTCTTGTTGTTCTTCCTCTGCACAGCTAAGCTGGAAGTGGCATTTGCAGCTCGCAATAGTGCAGAGTTATCTCAAAGAAAGGGGCCACGGTGTTTCTGTATCTCTATTATGTTGGTGCGGCTTCGGAACTTTTAAATATCTTGATACATCTCGAGAACTACGCATCTGATCAAAAAATATCATAGAAGATAAAAAGTAGGAAACTTAATTCTCTACAAAAAAGGTCTCTTAACATTTCGCCATAGCTCGCTTCGTTTCCGAGATATTTGCAGATTTATCTCAAGGGAAGGGGCCTGTCGGACATATTTCGCGATATTTCTTCTTCTTGTTGTTCTTCTTCTGCACAGCTAAGCTGGAAGTGGCATTTGCGGCTCGCACTAGTGCAGAGTTATCTCAAAGAAAGGAGCCACGGTGTTTCTGTATCTCTATTATGTTGGTGCGGCTTCGGAACTTTTAAATATCTCGATATATCTCGAAAACTACGCTTCTGATCAAAAAATATCATAGAACATAAATTGTAGGAAACATAATTCACTACAAAAAACGTCTCTTAACATTTTGCCGTAGCTCGCTTCGTTTCCGAGATATTTGCAGATTCAGCTCAAAGGAACGGGCCTGACGGACATATTTCGAGATACTTCTTCTTCTTGTTGTTCTTCCTCTGCACAGCTAAGCTGGAAGTGGCATTTGCAGCTCGCAATAGTGCAGAGTTATCTCAAAGAAAGGGGCCACGGTGTTTCTGTATCTCTATTATGTTGGTGCGGCTTCGGAACTTTTAAATATCTTGATGTATCTCGAGAACTACGCATCTGATCAAAAAATATCATAGAACATAAAAAGTAGGAAACTTAATTCTCTACAAAAAAGGTCTCTTAACATTTTGCCATAGCTCGCTTCGTTCCCGAGATATTTGCAGATTTATCTCAAGGGAAGGGGGCTGACGGACATATTTCGAGATATTTCTTCTTCTTGTTGTTCTTCTTCTGCACAGCTAAGCTGGAAGTGGCATTTGCGGCTCGCACTAGTGCAGAGTTATCTCACAGAAAGGGGCCACGGTGTTTCTGTATCTCTATTATGTTGGTGCGGCTTCGGAGCTTTTAAATATCTCGATATATCTCGAGAACTACGCGTCTGATCGAAAAATATCATAGAACATAAAAAGTAGGAAACTTAATTCTCTACAAAAAAGGTCTCTTAGCATTTTGCCATAGCTCGCTTCGTTTCCGAGATATTTGCAGATATATCTCAAGGGAAGGGGCCTGACGGACATATTTCGAGATATTTCTTCTTCTTGTTGTTCTTCTTCTGCACAGCTAAGCTGGAAGTGGCATTTGCAGCTCGCAATAGTGCAGAGTTATCTCTAAGAAAGGGGCCACGGTGTTTCTGTATCTCTATTATGTTGGTGCGGCTTCGGAACTTTTAAATATCTTGATATATCTCGAGAACCACGCATCTGATCAAAAAATATCATAGAACATAAAAAGTAGGAAACTTAATTCTCTACAAAAACGGTCTCTTAACATTTTGCCATAGCTCGCTTCGTTTCCGAGATATTTGCAGATTTATCTCAAGGGAAGGGGCCTGACGGACATATTTCGAGATATTTCTTCTTCTTGTTGTTCTTCTTCTGCACAGCTGAGCTGGAAGTGGCATTTGCAGGTCGCAATAGTGCAGAGTTATCTCAAAGAAAGGGGCCACGGTGTTTCTGTATCTCTATTATGTTGGTGCGGCTTCGGAACTTTTAAATATCTCGATATATCTCGAAAACTACGCTTCTGATCAAAAAATATCATAGAACGTAAATTGTAGGAAACATTATTCTCTACAAAAAAGGTCTCTTAACATTTTGCCATAGCTCGCTTCGTTTCCGAGATATTTGCAGATTTATCTCAAGGGAAGGGTCCTGATGGACATATTTCGAGATATTTCTTCTTCTTGTTGTTCTTCTTCTGCACAGCTAAACTGGAAGTGGCATTTCCAGCTCGCAATCGTGCAGAGTTATCTCAAAGAAAGGGGCCACGGTGTTTCTGTATCTCTATTATGTTGGTGCGGCTTCGGAACTTTTAAATATCTTGATATATCTCGAGAACTACGCATCTGATCAAAAAATATCATAGAACATAAAAAGTAGGAAACCTAATTTTCTACAAAAAAGGTCTCTTAACATTTTGCCGTAGCTCGCTTCGTTTCCGAGATATTTGCAGATTTATCTCAAGGGAAGGGGCCTGACGGACATATTTCGAAATATTTCTTATTCTTGTTGTTCTTCTTCTGCACAGCTAAGCTGGAAGTGGCATTTGCAGCTCGCAATAGTGCCGAGTTATCTCAAAGAAAGGGGCCACGGTGTTTCTGTACCTCTATTATGTTGGTGCAGCTTCGGAGCTTTTAAATATCTTGATATATCTCGAGAACTACGCCTCTGATCGAAAAATATCATAGAACAAAGAAAGTAGGAAACTTAATTCTCTACAAAAAAGGTCTCTTAACATTTTGCCATAGCTCGCTTCGTTTCCGAGATATTTACAGATTTATCTCAAGGGAAGGGGCCTGACGGACATATTTCGAGATATTTCTTCTTCTTGTTGTTCTTCTTCTGCACAGCTAAGCTGGAAGTGGCATTTGCAGCTCGCAATAGTGCAGAGTTATCGCAAAGAAAGGGGCCACGGTGTTTCTGTATCTCTATTATGTTGGTGCGGCTTCGGAACTTTTAAATATCTTGATATATCTCGAGAACTACGCATCTGATCAAAAAATATCATAGAACATAAAAAGTAGGAAACTTAATTCTCTACAAAAAAGGTCTCTTAACATTTTGCCATAGCTCGCTTCGTTTCCGAGATATTTGCAGATTTATTTCAAGGGAAGGGGCCTGACGGACATATTTCGAGATATTTCTTCTTGTTGTTCTTCTTCGGCACAGCTAAGCTGGAAGTGGCATTTGCAGCTCGCAATAGTGCAGAGTTATCCCAAAGAAAGGGGCCACGGTGTTTCTGTATCTCTATTATGTTGGTGCGGCTTCGGAACTTTTAAATATCTCGATATATCTCGAAATCTACGCTTCTGATCAAAAAATATCATAGAACATAAATTGTAGGAAACATAATTCTCTACAAAAAAGGTCTCTTAACATTTTGCCATAGCTCGCTTCGTTTCCGAGATATTTGCAGATATATCTCAAGGGAAGGGGCCTGACGGACATATTTCGAGATATTTCTTCTTCTTGTTGTTCTTCTTCTGCACAGCTAAGCTGGAAGTGGCATTTACAGCTCGCACTAGTGCAGAGTTATCTCAAAGAAAGGGGCCACGGTGTTTCTGTATCCCTATTATGTTGGTGCGGCTTCGGAACTTTTAAATATCTCGATATATCTCGAAAACTACGCTTCTGATCAAAAAATATAATAGAACATAAATTGTAGGAAACAATTCTCTACAAAAAACGTCTCTTAACATTTTGCCATAGCTCGCTTCGTTTCCGAGATATTTGCAGATTCAGCTCAAAGGAACTGGCCTGACGGACATATTTCGAGATATTTCTTCTTCTTGTTGTTCTTCTTCTGCACAGCTAAACTGGAAGTGGCATTTCCAGCTCGCAATCGTGCAGAGTTATCTCAAAGAAAGGGGCCACGGTGTTTCTGTATCTCTATTATGTTGGTGCGGCTTCGGAACTTTTAAATATCTTGATATATCTCGAGAACTACGCCTCTGATCGAAAAATATCATAGAACATAAAAAGTAGGAAACTTAATTCTCTACAAAAAAGGTCTCTTAACATTTTGCCATAGCTCGCTTCGTTTCCGAGATATTTGCAGATTTATCTCAAGGGAAGCGGCCTGACGGACATATTTCGAGATATTTCTTCTTCTTGTTGTTCTTCTTCTGCACAGCTAAGCTGGAAGTGGCATTTGCAGCTCGCAATAGTGCAGAGTTATCCCAAAGAAAGGGGCCACGGTGTTTCTGTATCTCTATTATGTTGGTGCGGCTTCGGTACTTTTACATATCTCGATATATCTCGAAAACTACGCTTCTGATCAAAAAATATCATAGAACATAAATTGTAGGAAACATAATTCTCTACAAAAAAGGTCTCTTAACATTTTGCCATAGCTCGCTTCGTTTCCGAGATATTTGCAGATGTATCTCAAGGGAAGGGTCCTGATGGACATATTTCGAGATATTTCTTCTTCTTGTTGTTCTTCTTCTGCACAGCTAAACTGGAAGTGGCATTTCCAGCTCGCAATCGTGCAGAGTTATCTCAAAGAAAGGGGCCACGGTGTTTCTGTATCTCTATTATGTTGGTGCGGCTTCGGAACTTTTAAATATCTCGATATATCTCGAAAACTACGCTTCTGATCAAAAAATATCATAGAACATAAATTGTAGGAAACATAATTCTCTACAAAAAAGGTCTCTTAACATTTTGCCATAGCTCGCTTCCTTTCCGAGATATTTGCAGATATATCTCAAGGGAAGGGGCCTGACGGACATATTTCGAGATATTTCTTCTTCTTGTTGTTCTTCTTCTGCACAGCTAAGCTGGAAGTGGCATTTACAGCTCGCAATAGTGCAGAGTTATCTCAAAGAAAGGGGCCAGGGTGTTTCTGTATCTCTATTATGTTGGTGCGGCTTCGGAACTTTTAAATATCTTGATATATCTCGAGAACTACGCGTCTGATCAAAAAATATCATAGAACATAAAAAGTAGGAAACATAATTCTGTACAAAAAAGGTCTCCTAACATTTTGCCATAGCTCGCTTCGTTTCCGAGATATTTGCAGATTTATCTCAAGGGAAGGGGCCTGACGGACATATTTCGAGATATTTCTTCTTCTTGTTGTTCTTCTTCTGCACAGCTAAGCTGGAAGTGGCATTTGCGGCTCGCACTAGTGCACAGTTATCTCAAAGAAAGGGGCCACGGTGTTTCTGTATCTCTATTATGTTGGTGCGGCTTCGGAACTTTTAAGTATCTCGATATATCTCGAAAACTACGCTTCTGATCAAAAAATATCATAGAACATAAATTGTAGGAAACATAATTCTCTACAAAAAACGTCTCTTAACATTTTGCCATAGCTCGCTTCGTTTCCGAGATATTTGCAGATTCAGCTCAAAGGAACTGGCCTGACGGACATATTTCGAGATATTTCTTCATCTTGTTGTTCTTCCTCTGCACAGCTAAGCTAGAAGTGGCATTTGCAGCTCGCAATAGTGCAGAATTATCTCAAAGAAAGGGGCCACGGTGTTTCTGTATCTCTATTATGTTGGTGCGGCTTCGGAACTTTTAAATATCTTGATATATCTCGAGAACTACGCATCTGATCAAAAAATATCATAGAGCATAAAATGTAGGAAACTTAATTCTCTACAAAAAAGGTCTCTTAACATTTTGCCATAGCTCGCTTCGTTTCCGAGATATTTGCAGATTTATCTCAAGGGAAGGGGCCTGACGGACATATTTCGAGATATTTCTTCTTCTTGTTGTTCTTCTTCTGCACAGCTAAGCTGGAAGCGGCATTTGCGGCTCGCACTAGTGCAGAGTTATCTCAAAGAAAGGGGCCACGGTGTTTCTGTATCCCTATTATGTTGGTGCCGCTTCGGAACTTTTAAATATCTCGATATATCTCGAAAACTACGCTTCTGATCAAAAAATATCATAGAACATAAATTGTAGGAAACAATTCTCTACAAAAAACGTCTCTTAACATTTTGCCATAGCTCGCTTCGTTTCCGAGATATTTGCAGATTCAGCTCAAAGGAACTGGCCTGACGGACATATTTCGAGATATTTCTTCTTCTTGTTGTTCTTCTTCTGCACAGCTAAACTGGAAGTGGCATTTCCAGCTCGCAATCGTGCAGAGTTATCTCAAAGAAAGGGGCCACGGTGTTTCTGTATCTCTATTATGTTGGTGCGGCTTCGGAACTTTAAAATATCTTGATATATCTCGAGAACTACGCCTCTGATCGAAAAATATCATAGAACATAAAAAGTAGGAAACTTAATTCTCTACAAAAAAGGTCTCTTAACATTTTGCCATAGCTCGCTTCGTTTCCGAGATATTTGCAGATTTATCTCAAGGGAAGCGGCCTGACGGACATATTTCGAGATATTTCTTCTTCTTGTTGTTCTTCTTCTGCACAGCTAAACTGGAAGTGGCATTTCCAGCTCGCACTAGTGCAGAGTTATCTCAAAGAAAGGGGCCACGGTGTTTCTGTATCTCTATTATGTTGGTGCGGCTTCGGAACTTTTACATATCTCGATATATCTCGAAAACTACGCTTCTGATCAAAAAATATCATAGAACATAAATTGTAGGAAACATAATTTTCTACAAAAAAGGTCTCTTAACATTTTGCGATAGCTCGCTTCGTTTCCGAGATATTTGCAGATTTATCTCAAGGGAAGGGTCCTGATGGACATATTTCGAGATATTTCTTCTTCTTGTTGTTCTTCTTCTGCACAGCTAAACTGGAAGTGGCATTTCCAGCTCGCAATCGTGCAGAGTTATCTCAAAGAAAGGGGCCACGGTGTTTCTGTATCTCTATTATGTTGGTGCGGCTTCGGAACTTTTAAATATCTCGATATATCTCGAAAACTACGCTTCTGATCAAAAAATATCATAGAACATAAATTGTAGGAAACATAATTCTCTACAAAAAAGGTCTCTTAACATTTTGCCATAGCTCGCTTCCTTTCCGAGATATTTGCAGATATATCTCAAGGGAAGGGGCCTGACGGACATATTTCGAGATATTTCTTCTTCTTGTTGTTCTTCTTCTGCACAGCTAAGCTGGAAGTGGCATTTACAGCTCGCAATAGTGCAGAGTTATCTCAAAGAAAGGGGCCAGGGTGTTTCTGTATCTCTATTATGTTGGTGCGGCTTCGGAACTTTTAAATATCTTGATATATCTCGAGAACTACGCGTCTGATCAAAAAATATCATAGAACATAAAAAGTAGGAAACATAATTCTGTACAAAAAAGGTCTCCTAACATTTTGCCATAGCTCGCTTCGTTTCCGAGATATTTGCAGATTTATCTCAAGGGAAGGGGCCTGACGGACATATTTCGAGATATTTCTTCTTCTTGTTGTTCTTCTTCTGCACAGCTAAGCTGGAAGTGGCATTTGCGGCTCGCACTAGTGCACAGTTATCTCAAAGAAAGGGGCCACGGTGTTTCTGTATCTCTATTATGTTGGTGCGGCTTCGGAACTTTTAAGTATCTCGATATATCTCGAAAACTACGCTTCTGATCAAAAAATATCATAGAACATAAATTGTAGGAAACATAATTCTCTACAAAAAACGTCTCTTAACATTTTGCCATAGCTCGCTTCGTTTCCGAGATATTTGCAGATTCAGCTCAAAGGAACTGGCCTGACGGACATATTTCGAGATATTTCTTCATCTTGTTGTTCTTCCTCTGCACAGCTAAGCTAGAAGTGGCATTTGCAGCTCGCAATAGTGCAGAATTATCTCAAAGAAAGGGGCCACGGTGTTTCTGTATCTCTATTATGTTGGTGCGGCTTCGGAACTTTTAAATATCTTGATATATCTCGAGAACTACGCATCTGATCAAAAAATATCATAGAGCATAAAATGTAGGAAACTTAATTCTCTACAAAAAAGGTCTCTTAACATTTTGCCATAGCTCGCTTCGTTTCCGAGATATTTGCAGATTTATCTCAAGGGAAGGGGCCTGACGGACATATTTCGAGATATTTCTTCTTCTTGTTGTTCTTCTTCTGCACAGCTAAGCTGGAAGCGGCATTTGCGGCTCGCACTAGTGCAGAGTTATCTCAAAGAAAGGGGCCACGGTGTTTCTGTATCCCTATTATGTTGGTGCCGCTTCGGAACTTTTAAATATCTCGATATATCTCGAAAACTACGCTTCTGATCAAAAAATATCATAGAACATAAATTGTAGGAAACAATTCTCTACAAAAAACGTCTCTTAACATTTTGCCATAGCTCGCTTCGTTTCCGAGATATTTGCAGATTCAGCTCAAAGGAACTGGCCTGACGGACATATTTCGAGATATTTCTTCTTCTTGTTGTTCTTCTTCTGCACAGCTAAACTGGAAGTGGCATTTCCAGCTCGCAATCGTGCAGAGTTATCTCAAAGAAAGGGGCCACGGTGTTTCTGTATCTCTATTATGTTGGTGCGGCTTCGGAACTTTAAAATATCTTGATATATCTCGAGAACTACGCCTCTGATCGAAAAATATCATAGAACATAAAAAGTAGGAAACTTAATTCTCTACAAAAAAGGTCTCTTAACATTTTGCCATAGCTCGCTTCGTTTCCGAGATATTTGCAGATTTATCTCAAGGGAAGCGGCCTGACGGACATATTTCGAGATATTTCTTCTTCTTGTTGTTCTTCTTCTGCACAGCTAAACTGGAAGTGGCATTTCCAGCTCGCACTAGTGCAGAGTTATCTCAAAGAAAGGGGCCACGGTGTTTCTGTATCTCTATTATGTTGGTGCGGCTTCGGAACTTTTAAATATCTCGATATATCTCGAAAACTACGCTTCTGATCAAAAAATATCATAGAACATAAATTGTAGGAAACATAATTTTCTACAAAAAAGGTCTCTTAACATTTTGCGATAGCTCGCTTCGTTTCCGAGATATTTGCAGATTTATCTCAAGGGAAGGGGCCTGACGGACATATTTCGCGATATTTCTTCTTCTTGTTGTTCTTCTTCTGCACAGCTAAGCTGGAAGTTGCATTTGCAGCGCGCAATAGTGCAGAGTTATCTCAAAGAAAGGGGCCACGGTGTTTCTGTATCTCTATTATGTTGGTGCGGCTTCGGAACTTTTAAATATCTCGATATATCTCGAAAACTACGCTTCTGATCAAAAAATATCGTAGAACATAAATTGTAGGAAACATAATTCTCTACAAAAAACGTCTCTTAACATTTTGCCATAGCTCGCTTCGTTTCCGAGATATTTGCAGATTCAGCTCAAAGGAACGGGCCTGACGGACATATTTCGAGATACTTCTTCTTCTTGTTGTTCTTCCTCTGCACAGCTAAGCTGGAAGTGGCATTTGCAGCTCGCAATAGTGCAGAGTTATCTCAAAGAACGGGGCCACGGTGTTTCTGTATCTCTATTATGTTGGTGCGGCTTCGGAACTTTTAAATATCTTGATATATCTCGAGAATGACGCATCTGATCAAAAAATATCATAGAACATAAAAAGTAGGAAACTTAATTCTCTACAAAAAAGGTCTCTTAACATTTTGCCATAGCTCGCTTCGTTTCCGAGATATTTGCAGATTTATCTCAAGGGAAGGGGCCTGACGGACATATTTCGAGATATTTCTTCTTCTTGTTGTTCTTCTTCTGCACAGCTGAGCTGGAAGTGGCATTTGCAGGTCGCAATAGTGCAGAGTTATCTCAAAGAAAGGGGCCACGGTGTTTCTGTATCTCTATTATGTTGGTGCGGCTTCGGAACTTTTAAATATCTCGATATATCTCGAAAACTACGCTTCTGATCAAAAAATATCATAGAACATAAATTGTAGGAAACATAATTCGCTACAAAAAACGTCTCTTAACATTTTGCCATAGCTCGCTTCGTTTCCGAGATATTTGCAGATTCAGCTCAAAGGAACTGGCCTGACGGACATATTTCGAGATATTTCTTCTTCTTGTTGTTCTTCCTCTGCACAGCTAAGCTGGAAGTGGCATTTGCAGCTCGCAATAGTGCAGAGTTATCTCAAAGAAAGGGGCCACGGTGTTTCTGTATCTCTATTATGTTGGTGCGGCTTCGGAACTTTTAAATATCTTGATATATCTCGAGAACTACGCCTCTGATGAAAAAATATCATAGAACATAAATTGTAGGAAACATTATTCTCTACAAAAAAGGTCTCTTAACATTTTGCCATAGCTCGCTTCGTTTCCGAGATATTTGCAGATTTATCTCAAGGGAAGGGTCCTGATGGACATATTTCGAGATATTTCTTCTTCTTGTTGTTCTTCTTCTGCACAGCTAAACTGGAAGTGGCATTTCCAGCTCGCAATCGTGCAGAGTTATCTCAAAGAACGGGGCCACGGTGTTTCTGTATCTCTATTATGTTGGTGCGGCTTCGGAACTTTTAAATATCTTGATATATCTCGAGAACTACGCCTCTGATCGAAAAATATCATAGAACGTAAAAAGTAGGAATGTTACGTCCGGAAAATTTTCCAAATTTGTCCGCCTCACGTTCCCTTATCAAGCCTTCGGGTTATAGGAGTCTCCTCATGTAAGGGGCGTGGGGGGGGGGGGGGCAAATTACTACTGCACTTTTCTTTAATTTCTCCTTGACTCTGTGCTTTCCCATCAAGCCTTCGGGTTGTAAGAGACTTCTTCATGTGGGAAATGCGCAGGGAAAAGTTTGAGCGTATAATTATTCTACTTTTGTCTTTCCTATTCTTTCATTCTTCTCATATTTCTCAATTCCTTTCTTAGTTGAAACCCCTCCTTGAAGCTATCGTCGTGCTCAACTGCGTAGTAACAGAAACGCGTGATAGAAAAACTCGGCTTCGACCAAGGAAAAGTATCATAAACACCGTTCGCGGCGCGGTTAGCCAGTGCTTCACATTGTAGGGGTCTCCTCGGGCTAACTGCGCAAAAACGTAAAGATCACGTTATTACCGAGATTAACATCGATACTCTCCTCTTTTTCACGCGTGGGCGCCAGTCGGTCCCTAACCCGATCGCGTGTATGAATTGATTGCTGGAGTGAGAACGCTAAGGAATGTAGTTCGTTGAATATTTGTATGAATGCGAGAGCGAGGAATGAGAACCCTTGCAGGCGAACGCTAGCATGCGTTCGAGGACTGTTTAGAGGCAAAGGGTCGTGCGAGGCAATAAAAGTCTTTGTATCGAATTTCGAGAATTTGCCTGAAACCGAAAACCTAACGGTAATTTTCGAATGACGAGAACGTTCTCGAAGCAACTACGTCGCAACTGAAATAACGAATATTCGATTAATAATGGAAACCTGTCGTTATTGGAAAATAGCAATCGAACACCGAATGCCTTATATCGAGCGTACCGGCGCAATCCATATTGTTGATCGATTTCTCTGTGAACGAAATGATTATGGACAAGCCAACTGTTAATTAAGAAACCTCGTGATAACCGGTCCATTATTCATACTTAATAGTACAACAGATATAGTTCATGTTTATAGCAATAATTCTGATTTAAACTATTAATTGATAATCACATCATATCTAATATTGGAATTATCGATGAGAATAGAACATTCCAGAAATTCTACGGCGTAGAAACATCGAAAAGCCGTTAGACAGAGAGGGAACACCAAGAAAGAGAGAAAACATGATCTGGAGGAATTTAGCTGGCACGCGCGCTTAACCAATAGCGACGCACGCGACGCTGTCGTCACGCGCTATGATTTGCCGAAATGTCCCCACGCAGGACATCGTCCTCGCGACGGGCCCTTCCGGCTAGTATCGCGATCGATTCTGATCACTCTTCGTCGAACAATCGAGTAAGTCGTGACGGGAGCCCGTGCGTCTAGAGATAGAGTTGTCGTTCGTACTTCGTTGTAATTTACCTGCGCGGCAAGACCTACGGATTAGGCAGAGTGTCGTGAGAGTGAAATTCCGGATACGTGGCAAGAACTCAGAGACGCGCACGTTAAACTCATTTTCATACTATTAAACCTCTATCTTTTCTCTTTCTTTTAATCCGTTGTTCGCGTAACTTTCGTATTAAATTCACTCGCGCTTATTATTATATTATTCCGAAGAGCGTAATCGTCTTGTGTTCGTCTTATTAATTTTGCAACAAACGACAAACGGGCGCGCGACAAGTGAAGTGCCGCCACAGATCTCTCAACCTTTCTTGGTGTTCCAGATCAACCAGCGATTTTTCAACGTTCAACCAGCGAATTAACAACCGATTATATCATATATAATATTCTACATTCTCACGGTAAGCCTGTTCTGTACTAATTTGTCGAGCACGGCATTAGCATCCAATTTAGACACGGCAAAACGGGCGATCTATTAAGCCTACGGGTTATAAGAGTGTCTTCATTTTAGATCGTCTCGTTTCCATATTCAGGTACCGAACATATTATATTTCGCTATTTTAATATTCCGAACTTTTTCCAATCATCGCGAATGTGTGTGGGTAACGATTGTTTCGACTGCGAGATATTTTATCAGGGACGACCCGTAAGGCCCTTTCGGGGGTTATAAGAGTCTCTTCATGCAGGTCGTTTTCTTGCGGATAGAAACCGCCCAAAATTCGATTCTTCATTATCAGGTCGAGGCAGTCGTCCTACATTAACCATACATTTTTCACATCTCAAATACGCGTAATAATCACAATAGAAGCTCTCATTGTAAACCAAAGGTTAGACGTTTTTCGATTTTCATTTATATTATTAACGTAATAGGTTAAGCATCTTTACCCTTGTTTAAACAGTATTGTTATCAATTGAATTTACTTAACAGTGATTAACAGTAATCTAATAGAATCATTTTAGCATTCAAACAATTAGTCATTTCAAAATTCAGTTCTGTTAGCTTCGATAGTCAATTTTTGAATTAAATTACTTTCCTTTTTGCACACTAAATTGCATTCGCATTTCTTTCAAGTCCCATTTGTATCATTTCCTTTTTTTTTTTTTTCATTTTACATTTCAAATCCACGCATACCAACACAAGGTTTCAAGGAGGGACCCGTATGGGACCCAGAGCGCTGACGAACCCAACGGAAATAAATATTATCTAAATTTTCCGTCTTTTAATTTCGTTCTGACCGTAGAGGACGCTTCCGCGTCATACGCGGTCAGAACTGGTGGCAGCGATACCTTTCTCATCGCCCAAAAATAAGAATTATTATGTATATATAAAACAAATATATTTATAATTGATTTTACGTTGCGCGCTCACGCAACGCGCAACGTAACAGGAAACTTAATTCTCTACAAAAAAGGTCTCTTAACATTTTGCCATAGCTCGCTTCGTTTCCGAGATATTTGCAGATTTATCTCAAGGGAAGGGGCCTGACGGACATATTTCGAGATATTTCTTCTTCTTGTTGTTCTTCTTCTGCACAGCTAAGCTGGAAGTGGCATTTGCAGCGCGCAATAGTGCAGAGTTATCTCAAAGAAAGGGGCCACGGTGTTTCTGTATCTCTATTATGTTGGTGCGGCTTCGGAACTTTTAAATATCTTGATACATCTCGAGAACTACGCATCTGATCAAAAAATATCATAAAAGATAAAAAGTAGGAAACTTAATTCTCTACAAAAAAGGTCTCTTAACATTTCGCCATAGCTCGCTTCGTTTCCGAGATATTTGCAGATTTATCTCAAGGGAAGGGGCCTGTCGGACATATTTCGAGATATTTCTTCTTCTTGTTGTTCTTCTTCTGCACAGCTAAGCTGGAAGTGGCATTTGCGGCTCGCACTAGTGCAGAGTTATCTCAAAGAAAGGAGCCACGGTGTTTCTGTATCTCTATTATGTTGGTGCGGCTTCGGAACTTTTAAATATCTCGATATATCTCGAAAACTACGCTTCTGATCAAAAAATGTCATAGAACATAAATTGTAGGAAACATAATTCACTACAAAAAACGTCTCTTAACATTTTGCCATAGCTCGCTTCGTTTCCGAGATATTTGCAGATTCAGCTCAAAGGAACGGGCCTGACGGACATATTTCGAGATACTTCTTCTTCTTGTTGTTCTTCCTCTGCACAGCTAAGCTGGAAGTGGCATTTGCAGCTCGCAATAGTGCAGAGTTATCTCAAAGAAAGGGGCCACGGTGTTTCTGTATCTCTATTATGTTGGTGCGGCTTCGGAACTTTTAAATATCTTGATATATCTCGAGAACTACGCATCTGATCAAAAAATATCATAGAACATAAAAAGTAGGAAACTTAATTTTCTACAAAAAAGGTCTCTTAACATTTTGCCATAGCTCGCTTCGTTCCCGAGATGTTTGCAGATTTATCTCAAGGGAAGGGGCCTGACGGACATATTTCGAGATATTTCTTCTTCTTGTTGTTCTTCTTCTGCACAGCTAAGCTGGAAGTGGCATTTGCGGCTCGCACTAGTGCAGAGTTATCTCACAGAAAGGGGCCACGGTGTTTCTGTATCTCTATTATGTTGGTGCGGCTTCGGAACTTGTAAATATCTCGATATATCTCGAGAACTACGCGTCTGATCGAAAAATATCATAGAACATAAAAAGTAGGAAACTTAATTCTCTACAAAAAAGGTCTCTTAGCATTTTGCCATAGCTCGCTTCGTTTCCGAGATATTTGCAGATATATCTCAAGGGAAGGGGCCTGACGGACATATTTCGAGATATTTCTTCTTCCTGTTGTTCTTCTTCTGCACAGCTAAGCTGGAAGTGGCATTTGCAGCTCGCAATAGTGCAGAGTTATCTCTAAGAAAGGGGCCACGGTGTTTCTGTATCTCTATTATGTTGGTGCGGCTTCGGAACTTTGAAATATCTTGATATATCTCTAGAACCACGCATCTGATCAAAAAATATCATAGAACATAAATTGTAGGAAACATAATTCTCTACAAAAAACGTCTCTTAAGATTTTGCCATAGCTCGCTTCGTTTCCGAGATATTTGCAGATTCAGCTCAAAGGAACTGGCCTGACGGACATATTTCGAGATATTTCTTCTTCTTGTTGTTCTTCCTCTGCACAGCTAAGCTGGAAGTGGCATTAGCAGCTCGCAATAGTGCAGAGTTATCTCAAAGAAAGGGGCCACGGTGTTTCTGTATCTCTATCATGTTGGTGCGGCTTCGGAACTTTTAAATATCTTGATATATCTCGAGAACTACGCATCTGATCAAAAAATATCATAGAACATAAAAAGTAGGAAACTTAATTCTCTACAAAAAAGGTCTCTTAACATTTTGCCATAGCTCGCTTCGTTTCCGAGATATTTGCAGATTCAGCTCAAAGGAACTGGCCTGACGGACATATTTCGAGATATTTCTTCTTCTTGTTGTTCTTCCTCTGCACAGCTAAGCTGGATGTGGCATTAGCAGCTCGCAATAGTGCAGAGTTATCTCTAAGAAAGGGGCCACGGTGTTTCTGTATCTCTATTATGTTGGTGCGGCTTCGGAACTTTGAAATATCTTGATATATCTCTAGAACCACGCATCTGATCAAAAAATATCATAGAACATAAATTGTAGGAAACATAATTCTCTACAAAAAACGTCTCTTAAGATTTTGCCATAGCTCGCTTCGTTTCCGAGATATTTGCAGATTCAGCTCAAAGGAACTGGCCTGACGGACATATTTCGAGATATTTCTTCTTCTTGTTGTTCTTCTTCTGCACAGCTAAGCTGGAAGTGGCATTTACAGCTCGCAATAGTGCAGAGTTATCTCAAAGAAAGGGGCCACGGTGTTTCTGTATCTCTATTATGTTGGTGCGGCTTCGGAACTTTTAAATATCTTGATATATCTCGAGAACTACGCATCTGATCAAAAAATATCATAGAACATAAAAAGTAGGAAACTTAATTCTCTACAAAAAAGGTCTCTTAACATTTTGCCATAGCTCGCTTCGTTTCCGAGATATTTGCAGATTTATCTCAGGGGAAGGGGCCTGACGGACATATTTCGAGATATTTCTTCTTCTTGTTGTTCTTCTTCTGCACAGCTAAGCTGGAAGTGGCATTTCCGGCTCGCACTAGTGCAGAGTTATCTCAAAGAAAGGGGCCACGGTGTTTCTGTATCCCTATTATGTTGGTGCGGCTTCGGAACTTTTAAATATCTCGATATATCTCGAAAACTACGCTTCTGATCAAAAAATATCATAGAACATAAATTGTAGGAAACATAATTCTCTACAAAAAACGTCTCTTAACATTTTGCCATAGCTCGCTTCGTTTCCGAGATATTTGCAGATTTATCTCAAGGGAAGGGGCCTGACGGACATATTTCGAGATATTTCTTCTTCTTGTTGTTCTTCTTCTGCACAGCTAAGCTGGAAGTGGCATTTGCGGCTCGCACTAGTGCAGAGTTATCTCAAAGAAAGGGGCCACGGTGTTTCTGTATCCCTATTATGTTGGTGCGGCTTCGGAACTTTTAAATATCTCGATATATCTCGAAAACTACGCTTCTGATCAAAAAATATCATAGAACATGAATTGTAGGAAACATAATTCTCTACAAAAAACGTCTCTTAACATTTTGCCATAGCTCGCTTCGTTTCCGAGATATTTGCAGATTCAGCTCAAAGGAACTGGCCTGACGGACATATTTCGAGATATTTCTTCTTCTTGTTGTTCTTCCTCTGCACAGCTAAGCTGGAAGTGGCATTAGCAGCTCGCAATAGTGCAGAGTTATCTCAAAGAAAGGGGCCACGGTGTTTCTGTATCTCTATCATGTTGGTGCGGCTTCGGAACTTTTAAATATCTTGATATATCTCGAGAACTACGCATCTGATCAAAAAATATCATAGAACATAAAAAGTAGGAAACTTAATTCTCTACAAAAAAGGTCTCTTAACATTTTGCCATAGCTCGCTTCGTTTCCGAGATATTTGCAGATTCAGCTCAAAGGAACTGGCCTGACGGACATATTTCGAGATATTTCTTCTTCTTGTTGTTCTTCCTCTGCACAGCTAAGCTGGATGTGGCATTAGCAGCTCGCAATAGTGCAGAGTTATCTCTAAGAAAGGGGCCACGGTGTTTCTGTATCTCTATTATGTTGGTGCGGCTTCGGAACTTTGAAATATCTTGATATATCTCTAGAACCACGCATCTGATCAAAAAATATCATAGAACATAAATTGTAGGAAACATAATTCTCTACAAAAAACGTCTCTTAAGATTTTGCCATAGCTCGCTTCGTTTCCGAGATATTTGCAGATTCAGCTCAAAGGAACTGGCCTGACGGACATATTTCGAGATATTTCTTCTTCTTGTTGTTCTTCTTCTGCACAGCTAAGCTGGAAGTGGCATTTACAGCTCGCAATAGTGCAGAGTTATCTCAAAGAAAGGGGCCACGGTGTTTCTGTATCTCTATTATGTTGGTGCGGCTTCGGAACTTTTAAATATCTTGATATATCTCGAGAACTACGCATCTGATCAAAAAATATCATAGAACATAAAAAGTAGGAAACTTAATTCTCTACAAAAAAGGTCTCTTAACATTTTGCCATAGCTCGCTTCGTTTCCGAGATATTTGCAGATTTATCTCAAGGGAAGGGGCCTGACGGACATATTTCGAGATATTTCTTCTTCTTGTTGTTCTTCTTCTGCACAGCTAAGCTGGAAGTGGCATTTGCGGCTCGCACTAGTGCAGAGTTATCTCAAAGAAAGGGGCCACGGTGTTTCTGTATCTCTATTATGTTGGTGCGGCTTCGGAACTTTTAAATATCTCGATATATCTCGAAAACTACGCTTCTGATCAAAAAATATCATAGAACATAAATTGTAGGACACAGAATTCTCTACAAAAAAGGTCTCTTAACATTTTGCCATAGCTCGCTTCGTTTCCGAGATATTTGCAGATATATCTCAAGGGAAGGGGCCTGACGGACATATTTCGAGATATTTCTTCTTCTTGTTGTTCTTCTTCTGCACAGCTAAGCTGGAAGTGGCATTTACAGCTCGCAATAGTGCAGAGTTATCTCAAAGAAAGGGGCCACGGTGTTTCTGTATCTCTATTATGTTGGTGCGGCTTCGGAACTTTTAAATATCTCGATATATCTCGAAAACTACGCTTCTGATCAAAAAATGTCATAGAACATAAATTGTAGGAAACATAATTCACTACAAAAAACGTCTCTTAACATTTTGCCATAGCTCGCTTCGTTTCCGAGATATTTGCAGATTCAGCTCAAAGGAACGGGCCTGACGGACATATTTCGAGATACTTCTTCTTCTTGTTGTTCTTCCTCTGCACAGCTAAGCTGGAAGTGGCATTTGCAGCTCGCAATAGTGCAGAGTTATCTCAAAGAAAGGGGCCACGGTGTTTCTGTATCTCTATTATGTTGGTGCGGCTTCGGAACTTTTAAATATCTTGATATATCTCGAGAACTACGCATCTGATCAAAAAATATCATAGAACATAAAAAGTAGGAAACTTAATTCTCTACAAAAAAGGTCTCTTAACATTTTGCCATAGCTCGCTTCGTTTCCGAGATATTTGCAGATTTATCTCAAGGGAAGGGGCCTGACGGACATATTTCGAGATATTTCTTCTTCTTGTTGTTCTTCTTCTGCACAGCTAAGCTGGAAGTGGCATTTGCGGCTCGCACTAGTGCAGAGTTATCTCAAAGAAAGGGGCCACGGTGTTTCTGTATCTCTATTATGTTGGTGCGGCTTCGGAACTTTTAAATATCTCGATATATCTCGAAAACTACGCTTCTGATCAAAAAATATCATAGAACATAAATTGTAGGACACAGAATTCTCTACAAAAAAGGTCTCTTAACATTTTGCCATAGCTCGCTTCGTTTCCGAGATATTTGCAGATATATCTCAAGGGAAGGGGCCTGACGGACATATTTCGAGATATTTCTTCTTCTTGTTGTTCTTCTTCTGCACAGCTAAGCTGGAAGTGGCATTTACAGCTCGCAATAGTGCAGAGTTATCTCAAAGAAAGGGGCCACGGTGTTTCTGTATCTCTATTATGTTGGTGCGGCTTCGGAACTTTTAAATATCTCGATATATCTCGAAAACTACGCTTCTGATCAAAAAATGTCATAGAACATAAATTGTAGGAAACATAATTCACTACAAAAAACGTCTCTTAACATTTTGCCATAGCTCGCTTCGTTTCCGAGATATTTGCAGATTCAGCTCAAAGGAACGGGCCTGACGGACATATTTCGAGATACTTCTTCTTCTTGTTGTTCTTCCTCTGCACAGCTAAGCTGGAAGTGGCATTTGCAGCTCGCAATAGTGCAGAGTTATCTCAAAGAAAGGGGCCACGGTGTTTCTGTATCTCTATTATGTTGGTGCGGCTTCGGAACTTTTAAATATCTTGATATATCTCGAGAACTACGCATCTGATCAAAAAATATCATAGAACATAAAAAGTAGGAAACTTAATTTTCTACAAAAAAGGTCTCTTAACATTTTGCCATAGCTCGCTTCGTTTCCGAGATATTTGCAGATTTATCTCAGGGGAAGGGGCCTGACGGACATATTTCGAGATATTTCTTCTTCTTGTTGTTCTTCTTCTGCACAGCTAAGCTGGAAGTGGCATTTCCGGCTCGCACTAGTGCAGAGTTATCTCAAAGAAAGGGGCCACGGTGTTTCTGTATCCCTATTATGTTGGTGCGGCTTCGGAACTTTTAAATATCTCGATATATCTCGAAAACTACGCTTCTGATCAAAAAATATCATAGAACATAAATTGTAGGAAACATAATTCTCTACAAAAAACGTCTCTTAACATTTTGCCATAGCTCGCTTCGTTTCCGAGATATTTGCAGATTTATCTCAAGGGAAGGGGCCTGACGGACATATTTCGAGATATTTCTTCTTCTTGTTGTTCTTCTTCTGCACAGCTAAGCTGGAAGTGGCATTTGCGGCTCGCACTAGTGCAGAGTTATCTCAAAGAAAGGGGCCACGGTGTTTCTGTATCCCTATTATGTTGGTGCGGCTTCGGAACTTTTAAATATCTCGATATATCTCGAAAACTACGCTTCTGATCAAAAAATATCATAGAACATGAATTGTAGGAAACATAATTCTCTACAAAAAACGTCTCTTAACATTTTGCCATAGCTCGCTTCGTTTCCGAGATATTTGCAGATTCAGCTCAAAGGAACTGGCCTGACGGACATATTTCGAGATATTTCTTCTTCTTGTTGTTCTTCCTCTGCACAGCTAAGCTGGAAGTGGCATTAGCAGCTCGCAATAGTGCAGAGTTATCTCAAAGAAAGGGGCCACGGTGTTTCTGTATCTCTATCATGTTGGTGCGGCTTCGGAACTTTTAAATATCTTGATATATCTCGAGAACTACGCATCTGATCAAAAAATATCATAGAACATAAAAAGTAGGAAACTTAATTCTCTACAAAAAAGGTCTCTTAACATTTTGCCATAGCTCGCTTCGTTTCCGAGATATTTGCAGATTCAGCTCAAAGGAACTGGCCTGACGGACATATTTCGAGATATTTCTTCTTCTTGTTGTTCTTCCTCTGCACAGCTAAGCTGGATGTGGCATTAGCAGCTCGCAATAGTGCAGAGTTATCTCTAAGAAAGGGGCCACGGTGTTTCTGTATCTCTATTATGTTGGTGCGGCTTCGGAACTTTGAAATATCTTGATATATCTCTAGAACCACGCATCTGATCAAAAAATATCATAGAACATAAATTGTAGGAAACATAATTCTCTACAAAAAACGTCTCTTAAGATTTTGCCATAGCTCGCTTCGTTTCCGAGATATTTGCAGATTCAGCTCAAAGGAACTGGCCTGACGGACATATTTCGAGATATTTCTTCTTCTTGTTGTTCTTCTTCTGCACAGCTAAGCTGGAAGTGGCATTTACAGCTCGCAATAGTGCAGAGTTATCTCAAAGAAAGGGGCCACGGTGTTTCTGTATCTCTATTATGTTGGTGCGGCTTCGGAACTTTTAAATATCTTGATATATCTCGAGAACTACGCATCTGATCAAAAAATATCATAGAACATAAAAAGTAGGAAACTTAATTCTCTACAAAAAAGGTCTCTTAACATTTTGCCATAGCTCGCTTCGTTTCCGAGATATTTGCAGATTTATCTCAAGGGAAGGGGCCTGACGGACATATTTCGAGATATTTCTTCTTCTTGTTGTTCTTCTTCTGCACAGCTAAGCTGGAAGTGGCATTTGCGGCTCGCACTAGTGCAGAGTTATCTCAAAGAAAGGGGCCACGGTGTTTCTGTATCTCTATTATGTTGGTGCGGCTTCGGAACTTTTAAATATCTCGATATATCTCGAAAACTACGCTTCTGATCAAAAAATATCATAGAACATAAATTGTAGGACACAGAATTCTCTACAAAAAAGGTCTCTTAACATTTTGCCATAGCTCGCTTCGTTTCCGAGATATTTGCAGATATATCTCAAGGGAAGGGGCCTGACGGACATATTTCGAGATATTTCTTCTTCTTGTTGTTCTTCTTCTGCACAGCTAAGCTGGAAGTGGCATTTACAGCTCGCAATAGTGCAGAGTTATCTCAAAGAAAGGGGCCACGGTGTTTCTGTATCTCTATTATGTTGGTGCGGCTTCGGAACTTTTAAATATCTCGATATATCTCGAAAACTACGCTTCTGATCAAAAAATGTCATAGAACATAAATTGTAGGAAACATAATTCACTACAAAAAACGTCTCTTAACATTTTGCCATAGCTCGCTTCGTTTCCGAGATATTTGCAGATTCAGCTCAAAGGAACGGGCCTGACGGACATATTTCGAGATACTTCTTCTTCTTGTTGTTCTTCCTCTGCACAGCTAAGCTGGAAGTGGCATTTGCAGCTCGCAATAGTGCAGAGTTATCTCAAAGAAAGGGGCCACGGTGTTTCTGTATCTCTATTATGTTGGTGCGGCTTCGGAACTTTTAAATATCTTGATATATCTCGAGAACTACGCATCTGATCAAAAAATATCATAGAACATAAAAAGTAGGAAACTTAATTTTCTACAAAAAAGGTCTCTTAACATTTTGCCATAGCTCGCTTCGTTCCCGAGATATTTGCAGATTTATCTCAAGGGAAGGGGCCTGACGGACATATTTCGAGATATTTCTTCTTCTTGTTGTTCTTCTTCTGCACAGCTAAGCTGGAAGTGGCATTTGCGGCTCGCACTAGTGCAGAGTTATCTCACAGAAAGGGGCCACGGTGTTTCTGTATCTCTATTATGTTGGTGCGGCTTCGGAACTTGTAAATATCTCGATATATCTCGAGAACTACGCGTCTGATCGAAAAATATCATAGAACATAAAAAGTAGGAAACTTAATTCTCTACAAAAAAGGTCTCTTAGCATTTTGCCATAGCTCGCTTCGTTTCCGAGATATTTGCAGATATATCTCAAGGGAAGGGGCCTGACGGACATATTTCGAGATATTTCTTCTTCCTGTTGTTCTTCTTCTGCACAGCTAAGCTGGAAGTGGCATTTGCAGCTCGCAATAGTGCAGAGTTATCTCTAAGAAAGGGGCCACGGTGTTTCTGTATCTCTATTATGTTGGTGCGGCTTCGGAACTTTGAAATATCTTGATATATCTCTAGAACCACGCATCTGATCAAAAAATATCATAGAACATAAATTGTAGGAAACATAATTCTCTACAAAAAACGTCTCTTAAGATTTTGCCATAGCTCGCTTCGTTTCCGAGATATTTGCAGATTCAGCTCAAAGGAACTGGCCTGACGGACATATTTCGAGATATTTCTTCTTCTTGTTGTTCTTCTTCTGCACAGCTAAGCTGGAAGTGGCATTTACAGCTCGCAATAGTGCAGAGTTATCTCAAAGAAAGGGGCCACGGTGTTTCTGTATCTCTATTATGTTGGTGCGGCTTCGGAACTTTTAAATATCTTGATATATCTCGAGAACTACGCATCTGATCAAAAAATATCATAGAACATAAAAAGTAGGAAACTTAATTCTCTACAAAAAAGGTCTCTTAACATTTTGCCATAGCTCGCTTCGTTTCCGAGATATTTGCAGATTTATCTCAAGGGAAGGGGCCTGACGGACATATTTCGAGATATTTCTTCTTCTTGTTGTTCTTCTTCTGCACAGCTAAGCTGGAAGTGGCATTTGCGGCTCGCACTAGTGCAGAGTTATCTCAAAGAAAGGGGCCACGGTGTTTCTGTATCTCTATTATGTTGGTGCGGCTTCGGAACTTTTAAATATCTCGATATATCTCGAAAACTACGCTTCTGATCAAAAAATATCATAGAACATAAATTGTAGGACACAGAATTCTCTACAAAAAAGGTCTCTTAACATTTTGCCATAGCTCGCTTCGTTTCCGAGATATTTGCAGATATATCTCAAGGGAAGGGGCCTGACGGACATATTTCGAGATATTTCTTCTTCTTGTTGTTCTTCTTCTGCACAGCTAAGCTGGAAGTGGCATTTACAGCTCGCAATAGTGCAGAGTTATCTCAAAGAAAGGGGCCACGGTGTTTCTGTATCTCTATTATGTTGGTGCGGCTTCGGAACTTTTAAATATCTTGATATATCTCGAGAACTACGCATCTGATCAAAAAATATCATAGAACATAAAAAGTAGGAAACTTAATTCTCTACAAAAAAGGTCTCTTAACATTTTGCCTTAGCTCGCTTCGTTTCCGAGATATTTGCAGATTTATCTCAAGGGAAGGGGCCTGACGGACATATTTCGAGATATTTCTTCTTCTTGTTGTTCTTCTTCTGCACAGCTAAGCTGGAAGTGGCATTTCAGGCTCGCACTAGTGCAGAGTTATCTCAAAGAAAGGGGCCACGGTGTTTCTGTATCCCTATTATGTTGGTGCGGCTTCGGAACTTTTAAATATCTCGATATATCTCGAAAACTACGCTTCTGATCAAAAAATATCATAGAATATAAATTGTAGGAAACATAATTCTCTACAAAAAACGTCTCTTAACATTTTGCCATAGCTCGCTTCGTTTCCGAGATATTTGCAGATTTATCTCAAGGGAAGGGGCCTGACGGACATATTTCGAGATATTTCTTCTTCTTGTTGTTCTTCTTCTGCACAGCTAAGCTGGAAGTGGCATTTGCGGCTCGCACTAGTGCAGAGTTATCTCAAAGAAAGGGGCCACGGTGTTTCTGTATCCCTATTATGTTGGTGCGGCTTCGGAACTTTTAAATATCTCGATATATCTCGAAAACTACGCTTCTGATCAAAAAATATCATAGAACATGAATTGTAGGAAACATAATTCTCTACAAAAAACGTCTCTTAACATTTTGCCATAGCTCGCTTCGTTTCCGAGATATTTGCAGATTCAGCTCAAAGGAACTGGCCTGACGGACATATTTCGAGATATTTCTTCTTCTTGTTGTTCTTCCTCTGCACAGCTAAGCTGGAAGTGGCATTAGCAGCTCGCAATAGTGCAGAGTTATCTCAAAGAAAGGGGCCACGGTGTTTGTGTATCTCTATCATGTTGGTGCGGCTTCGGAACTTTTAAATATCTTGATATATCTCGAGAACTACGCATCTGATCAAAAAATATCATAGAACATAAAAAGTAGGAAACTTAATTCTCTACAAAAAAGGTCTCTTAACATTTTGCCATAGCTCGCTTCGTTTCCGAGATATTTGCAGATTCAGCTCAAAGGAACTGGCCTGACGGACATATTTCGAGATATTTCTTCTTCTTGTTGTTCTTCCTCTGCACAGCTAAGCTGGATGTGGCATTAGCAGCTCGCAATAGTGCAGAGTTATCTCTAAGAAAGGGGCCACGGTGTTTCTGTATCTCTATTATGTTGGTGCGGCTTCGGAACTTTTAAATATCTTGATATATCTCTAGAACCACGCATCTGATCAAAAAATATCATAGAACATAAATTGTAGGAAACATAATTCTCTACAAAAAACGTCTCTTAAGATTTTGCCATAGCTCGCTTCGTTTCCGAGATATTTGCAGATTCAGCTCAAAGGAACTGGCCTGACGGACATATTTCGAGATATTTCTTCTTCTTGTTGTTCTTCTTCTGCACAGCTAAGCTGGAAGTGGCATTTACAGCTCGCAATAGTGCAGAGTTATCTCAAAGAAAGGGGCCACGGTGTTTCTGTATCTCTATTATGTTGGTGCGGCTTCGGAACTTTTAAATATCTTGATATATCTCGAGAACTACGCATCTGATCAAAAAATATCATAGAACATAAAAAGTAGGAAACTTAATTCTCTACAAAAAAGGTCTCTTAACATTTTGCCATAGCTCGCTTCGTTTCCGAGATATTTGCAGATTTATCTCAAGGGAAGGGGCCTGACGGACATATTTCGAGATATTTCTTCTTCTTGTTGTTCTTCTTCTGCACAGCTAAGCTGGAAGTGGCATTTCCGGCTCGCACTAGTGCAGAGTTATCTCAAAGAAAGGGGCCACGGTGTTTCTGTATCCCTATTATGTTGGTGCGGCTTCGGAACTTTTAAATATCTCGATATATCTCGAAAACTACGCTTCTGATCAAAAAATATCATAGAACATAAATTGTAGGAAACATAATTCTCTACAAAAAACGTCTCTTAACATTTTGCCATAGCTCGCTTCGTTTCCGAGATATTTGCAGATTTATCTCAAGGGAAGGGGCCTGACGGACATATTTCGAGATATTTCTTCTTCTTGTTGTTCTTCTTCTGCACAGCTAAGCTGGAAGTGGCATTTGCGGCTCGCACTAGTGCAGAGTTATCTCAAAGAAAGGGGCCACGGTGTTTCTGTATCCCTATTATGTTGGTGCGGCTTCGGAACTTTTAAATATCTCGATATATCTCGAAAACTACGCTTCTGATCAAAAAATATCATAGAACATGAATTGTAGGAAACATAATTCTCTACAAAAAACGTCTCTTAACATTTTGCCATAGCTCGCTTCGTTTCCGAGATATTTGCAGATTCAGCTCAAAGGAACTGGCCTGACGGACATATTTCGAGATATTTCTTCTTCTTGTTGTTCTTCCTCTGCACAGCTAAGCTGGAAGTGGCATTAGCAGCTCGCAATAGTGCAGAGTTATCTCAAAGAAAGGGGCCACGGTGTTTCTGTATCTCTATCATGTTGGTGCGGCTTCGGAACTTTTAAATATCTTGATATATCTCGAGAACTACGCATCTGATCAAAAAATATCATAGAACATAAAAAGTAGGAAACTTAATTCTCTACAAAAAAGGTCTCTTAACATTTTGCCATAGCTCGCTTCGTTTCCGAGATATTTGCAGATTCAGCTCAAAGGAACTGGCCTGACGGACATATTTCGAGATATTTCTTCTTCTTGTTGTTCTTCCTCTGCACAGCTAAGCTGGATGTGGCATTAGCAGCTCGCAATAGTGCAGAGTTATCTCTAAGAAAGGGGCCACGGTGTTTCTGTATCTCTATTATGTTGGTGCGGCTTCGGAACTTTGAAATATCTTGATATATCTCTAGAACCACGCATCTGATCAAAAAATATCATAGAACATAAATTGTAGGAAACATAATTCTCTACAAAAAACGTCTCTTAAGATTTTGCCATAGCTCGCTTCGTTTCCGAGATATTTGCAGATTCAGCTCAAAGGAACTGGCCTGACGGACATATTTCGAGATATTTCTTCTTCTTGTTGTTCTTCTTCTGCACAGCTAAGCTGGAAGTGGTATTTACAGCTCGCAATAGTGCAGAGTTATCTCAAAGAAAGGGGCCACGGTGTTTCTGTATCTCTATTATGTTGGTGCGGCTTCGGAACTTTTAAATATCTTGATATATCTCGAGAACTACGCATCTGATCAAAAAATATCATAGAACATAAAAAGTAGGAAACTTAATTCTCTACAAAAAAGGTCTCTTAACATTTTGCCATAGCTCGCTTCGTTTCCGAGATATTTGCAGATTTATCTCAAGGGAAGGGGCCTGACGGACATATTTCGAGATATTTCTTCTTCTTGTTGTTCTTCTTCTGCACAGCTAAGCTGGAAGTGGCATTTGCGGCTCGCACTAGTGCAGAGTTATCTCAAAGAAAGGGGCCACGGTGTTTCTGTATCTCTATTATGTTGGTGCGGCTTCGGAACTTTTAAATATCTCGATATATCTCGAAAACTACGCTTCTGATCAAAAAATATCATAGAACATAAATTGTAGGACACAGAATTCTCTACAAAAAAGGTCTCTTAACATTTTGCCATAGCTCGCTTCGTTTCCGAGATATTTGCAGATATATCTCAAGGGAAGGGGCCTGACGGACATATTTCGAGATATTTCTTCTTCTTGTTGTTCTTCTTCTGCACAGCTAAGCTGGAAGTGGCATTTACAGCTCGCAATAGTGCAGAGTTATCTCAAAGAAAGGGGCCACGGTGTTTCTGTATCTCTATTATGTTGGTGCGGCTTCGGAACTTTTAAATATCTTGATATATCTCGAGAACTACGCATCTGATCAAAAAATATCATAGAACATAAAAAGTAGGAAACTTAATTCTCTACAAAAAAGGTCTCTTAACATTTTGCCATAGCTCGCTTCGTTTCCGAGATATTTGCAGATTCAGCTCAAAGGAACTGGCCTGACGGACATATTTCGAGATATTTCTTCTTCTTGTTGTTCTTCCTCTGCACAGCTAAGCTGGATGTGGCATTAGCAGCTCGCAATAGTGCAGAGTTATCTCAAAGAAAGGGGCCACGGTGTTTCTGTATCTCTATTATGTTGGTGCGGCTTCGGAACTTTTAAATATCTTGATATATCTCGAGAACTACGCATCTGATCAAAAAATATCATAGAACATAAAAAGTAGGAAACTTAATTCTCTACAAAAAAGGTCTCTGAACATTTTGCCATAGCTCGCTTCGTTTCCGAGATATTTGCAGATTTATCTCAAGGGAAGGGGCCTGACGGACATATTTCGAGATATTTCTTCTTCTTGTTGTTCTTCTTCTGCACAGCTAAGCTGGAAGTGGCATTTGCGGCTCGCACTAGTGCAGAGTTATCTCAAAGAAAGGGGCCACGGTGTTTCTGTATCTCTATTATGTTGATGCGGCTTCGGAACTTTTAAATATCTCGATATATCTCAAAAACTACGCTTCTGATCAAAAAATATCATAGAACATAAAAAGTAGGAAACTTAATTCTCTACAAAAAAGGTCTCTGAACATTTTGCCATAGCTCGCTTCGTTTCCGAGATATTTGTAGATTTATCTCAAGGGAAGGGGCCTGACGGACATATTTCGAGATATTTCTTCTTCTTGTTGTTCTTCTTCTGCACAGCTAAGCTGGAAGTGGCATTTGCGGCTCGCACTAGTGCAGAGTTATCTCAAAGAAAGGGGCCACGGTGTTTCTGTATCTCTATTATGTTGGTGCGGCTTCGGAACTTTTAAATATCTCGATATATCTCGAAAACTACGCTTCTGATCAAAAAATATCATAGAACATAAATTGTAGGACACAGAATTCTCTACAAAAAAGGTCTCTTAACATTTTGCCATAGCTCGCTTCGTTTCCGAGATATTTGCAGATTTATCTCAAGGGAAGGGGCCTGACGGACATATTTCGAGATATTTCTTCTTCTTGTTGTTCTTCTTCTGCACAGCTAAGCTGGAAGTGGCATTTGCGGCTCGCACTAGTGCAGAGTTATCTCACAGAAAGGGGCCACGGTGTTTCTGTATCTCTATTATGTTGGTGCGGCTTCGGAACTTTTAAATATCTCGATATATCTCGAGAACTACGCGTCTGATCGAAAAATATCATAGAACATAAAAAGTAGGAAACTTAATTCTCTACAAAAAAGGTCTCTTAGCATTTTGCCATAGCTCGCTTCGTTTCCGAGATATTTGCAGATATATCTCAAGGGAAGGGGCCTGACGGACATATTTCGAGATATTTCTTCTTCTTGTTGTTCTTCTTCTGCACAGCTAAGCTGGAAGTGGCATTTGCAGCTCGCAATAGTGCAGAGTTATCTCTAAGAAAGGGGCCACGGTGTTTCTGTATCTCTATTATGTTGGTGCGGCTTCGGAACTTTGAAATATCTTGATATATCTCTAGAACCACGCATCTGATCAAAAAATATCATAGAACATAAATTGTAGGAAACATAATTCTCTACAAAAAACGTCTCTTAAGATTTTGCCATAGCTCGCTTCGTTTCCGAGATATTTGCAGATTCAGCTCAAAGGAACTGGCCTGACGGACATATTTCGAGATATTTCTTCTTCTTGTTGTTCTTCTTCTGCACAGCTAAGCTGGAAGTGGCATTTACAGCTCGCAATAGTGCAGAGTTATCTCAAAGAAAGGGGCCACGGTGTTTCTGTATCTCTATTATGTTGGTGCGGCTTCGGAACTTTTAAATATCTTGATATATCTCGAGAACTACGCATCTGATCAAAAAATATCATAGAACATAAAAAGTAGGAAACTTAATTCTCTACAAAAAAGGTCTCTTAACATTTTGCCATAGCTCGCTTCGTTTCCGAGATATTTGCAGATTTATCTCAAGGGAAGGGGCCTGACGGACATATTTCGAGATATTTCTTCTTCTTGTTGTTCTTCTTCTGCACAGCTAAGCTGGAAGTGGCATTTGCGGCTCGCACTAGTGCAGAGTTATCTCACAGAAAGGGGCCACGGTGTTTCTGTATCTCTATTATGTTGGTGCGGCTTCGGAACTTTTAAATATCTCGATATATCTCGAGAACTACGCGTCTGATCGAAAAATATCATAGAACATAAAAAGTAGGAAACTTAATTCTCTACAAAAAAGGTCTCTTAGCATTTTGCCATAGCTCGCTTCGTTTCCGAGATATTTGCAGATATATCTCAAGGGAAGGGGCCTGACGGACATATTTCGAGATATTTCTTCTTCTTGTTGTTCTTCTTCTGCACAGCTAAGCTGGAAGTGGCATTTGCAGCTCGCAATAGTGCAGAGTTATCTCTAAGAAAGGGGCCACGGTGTTTCTGTATCTCTATTATGTTGGTGCGGCTTCGGAACTTTGAAATATCTTGATATATCTCTAGAACCACGCATCTGATCAAAAAATATCATAGAACATAAATTGTAGGAAACATAATTCTCTACAAAAAACGTCTCTTAAGATTTTGCCATAGCTCGCTTCGTTTCCGAGATATTTGCAGATTCAGCTCAAAGGAACTGGCCTGACGGACATATTTCGAGATATTTCTTCTTCTTGTTGTTCTTCTTCTGCACAGCTAAGCTGGAAGTGGCATTTACAGCTCGCAATAGTGCAGAGTTATCTCAAAGAAAGGGGCCACGGTGTTTCTGTATCTCTATTATGTTGGTGCGGCTTCGGAACTTTTAAATATCTTGATATATCTCGAGAACTACGCATCTGATCAAAAAATATCATAGAACATAAAAAGTAGGAAACTTAATTCTCTACAAAAAAGGTCTCTTAACATTTTGCCTTAGCTCGCTTCGTTTCCGAGATATTTGCAGATTTATCTCAAGGGAAGGGGCCTGACGGACATATTTCGAGATATTTCTTCTTCTTGTTGTTCTTCTTCTGCACAGCTAAGCTGGAAGTGGCATTAGCAGCTCGCAATAGTGCAGAGTTATCTCAAAGAAAGGGGCCACGGTGTTTCTGTATCTCTATCATGTTGGTGCGGCTTCGGAACTTTTAAATATCTTGATATATCTCGAGAACTACGCATCTGATCAAAAAATATCATAGAACATAAAAAGTAGGAAACTTAATTCTCTACAAAAAAGGTCTCTTAACATTTTGCCATAGCTCGCTTCGTTTCCGAGATATTTGCAGATTCAGCTCAAAGGAACTGGCCTGACGGACATATTTCGAGATATTTCTTCTTCTTGTTGTTCTTCCTCTGCACAGCTAAGCTGGATGTGGCATTAGCAGCTCGCAATAGTGCAGAGTTATCTCAAAGAAAGGGGCCACGGTGTTTCTGTATCCCTATTATGTTGGTGCGGCTTCGGAACTTTTAAATATCTCGATATATCTCGAAAACTACGCTTCTGATCAAAAAATATCATAGAACATAAATTGTAGGAAACATAATTCTCTACAAAAAACGTCTCTTAACATTTTGCCATAGCTCGCTTCGTTTCCGAGATATTTGCAGATTTATCTCAAGGGAAGGGGCCTGACGGACATATTTCGAGATATTTCTTCTTCTTGTTGTTCTTCTTCTGCACAGCTAAGCTGGAAGTGGCATTTGCGGCTCGCACTAGTGCAGAGTTATCTCAAAGAAAGGGGCCACGGTGTTTCTGTATCCCTATTATGTTGGTGCGGCTTCGGAACTTTTAAATATCTCGATATATCTCGAAAACTACGCTTCTGATCAAAAAATATCATAGAACATGAATTGTAGGAAACATAATTCTCTACAAAAAACGTCTCTTAACATTTTGCCATAGCTCGCTTCGTTTCCGAGATATTTGCAGATTCAGCTCAAAGGAACTGGCCTGACGGACATATTTCGAGATATTTCTTCTTCTTGTTGTTCTTCCTCTGCACAGCTAAGCTGGAAGTGGCATTAGCAGCTCGCAATAGTGCAGAGTTATCTCAAAGAAAGGGGCCACGGTGTTTCTGTATCTCTATCATGTTGGTGCGGCTTCGGAACTTTTAAATATCTTGATATATCTCGAGAACTACGCATCTGATCAAAAAATATCATAGAACATAAAAAGTAGGAAACTTAATTCTCTACAAAAAAGGTCTCTTAACATTTTGCCATAGCTCGCTTCGTTTCCGAGATATTTGCAGATTCAGCTCAAAGGAACTGGCCTGACGGACATATTTCGAGATATTTCTTCTTCTTGTTGTTCTTCCTCTGCACAGCTAAGCTGGATGTGGCATTAGCAGCTCGCAATAGTGCAGAGTTATCTCTAAGAAAGGGGCCACGGTGTTTCTGTATCTCTATTATGTTGGTGCGGCTTCGGAACTTTGAAATATCTTGATATATCTCTAGAACCACGCATCTGATCAAAAAATATCATAGAACATAAATTGTAGGAAACATAATTCTCTACAAAAAACGTCTCTTAAGATTTTGCCATAGCTCGCTTCGTTTCCGAGATATTTGCAGATTCAGCTCAAAGGAACTGGCCTGACGGACATATTTCGAGATATTTCTTCTTCTTGTTGTTCTTCTTCTGCACAGCTAAGCTGGAAGTGGTATTTACAGCTCGCAATAGTGCAGAGTTATCTCAAAGAAAGGGGCCACGGTGTTTCTGTATCTCTATTATGTTGGTGCGGCTTCGGAACTTTTAAATATCTTGATATATCTCGAGAACTACGCATCTGATCAAAAAATATCATAGAACATAAAAAGTAGGAAACTTAATTCTCTACAAAAAAGGTCTCTTAACATTTTGCCATAGCTCGCTTCGTTTCCGAGATATTTGCAGATTTATCTCAAGGGAAGGGGCCTGACGGACATATTTCGAGATATTTCTTCTTCTTGTTGTTCTTCTTCTGCACAGCTAAGCTGGAAGTGGCATTTGCGGCTCGCACTAGTGCAGAGTTATCTCAAAGAAAGGGGCCACGGTGTTTCTGTATCTCTATTATGTTGGTGCGGCTTCGGAACTTTTAAATATCTCGATATATCTCGAAAACTACGCTTCTGATCAAAAAATATCATAGAACATAAATTGTAGGACACAGAATTCTCTACAAAAAAGGTCTCTTAACATTTTGCCATAGCTCGCTTCGTTTCCGAGATATTTGCAGATATATCTCAAGGGAAGGGGCCTGACGGACATATTTCGAGATATTTCTTCTTCTTGTTGTTCTTCTTCTGCACAGCTAAGCTGGAAGTGGCATTTACAGCTCGCAATAGTGCAGAGTTATCTCAAAGAAAGGGGCCACGGTGTTTCTGTATCTCTATTATGTTGGTGCGGCTTCGGAACTTTTAAATATCTTGATATATCTCGAGAACTACGCATCTGATCAAAAAATATCATAGAACATAAAAAGTAGGAAACTTAATTCTCTACAAAAAAGGTCTCTTAACATTTTGCCATAGCTCGCTTCGTTTCCGAGATATTTGCAGATTCAGCTCAAAGGAACTGGCCTGACGGACATATTTCGAGATATTTCTTCTTCTTGTTGTTCTTCCTCTGCACAGCTAAGCTGGATGTGGCATTAGCAGCTCGCAATAGTGCAGAGTTATCTCAAAGAAAGGGGCCACGGTGTTTCTGTATCTCTATTATGTTGGTGCGGCTTCGGAACTTTTAAATATCTTGATATATCTCGAGAACTACGCATCTGATCAAAAAATATCATAGAACATAAAAAGTAGGAAACTTAATTCTCTACAAAAAAGGTCTCTGAACATTTTGCCATAGCTCGCTTCGTTTCCGAGATATTTGCAGATTTATCTCAAGGGAAGGGGCCTGACGGACATATTTCGAGATATTTCTTCTTCTTGTTGTTCTTCTTCTGCACAGCTAAGCTGGAAGTGGCATTTGCGGCTCGCACTAGTGCAGAGTTATCTCAAAGAAAGGGGCCACGGTGTTTCTGTATCTCTATTATGTTGATGCGGCTTCGGAACTTTTAAATATCTCGATATATCTCAAAAACTACGCTTCTGATCAAAAAATATCATAGAACATAAAAAGTAGGAAACTTAATTCTCTACAAAAAAGGTCTCTGAACATTTTGCCATAGCTCGCTTCGTTTCCGAGATATTTGTAGATTTATCTCAAGGGAAGGGGCCTGACGGACATATTTCGAGATATTTCTTCTTCTTGTTGTTCTTCTTCTGCACAGCTAAGCTGGAAGTGGCATTTGCGGCTCGCACTAGTGCAGAGTTATCTCAAAGAAAGGGGCCACGGTGTTTCTGTATCTCTATTATGTTGGTGCGGCTTCGGAACTTTTAAATATCTCGATATATCTCGAAAACTACGCTTCTGATCAAAAAATATCATAGAACATAAATTGTAGGACACAGAATTCTCTACAAAAAAGGTCTCTTAACATTTTGCCATAGCTCGCTTCGTTTCCGAGATATTTGCAGATTTATCTCAAGGGAAGGGGCCTGACGGACATATTTCGAGATATTTCTTCTTCTTGTTGTTCTTCTTCTGCACAGCTAAGCTGGAAGTGGCATTTGCGGCTCGCACTAGTGCAGAGTTATCTCACAGAAAGGGGCCACGGTGTTTCTGTATCTCTATTATGTTGGTGCGGCTTCGGAACTTTTAAATATCTCGATATATCTCGAGAACTACGCGTCTGATCGAAAAATATCATAGAACATAAAAAGTAGGAAACTTAATTCTCTACAAAAAAGGTCTCTTAGCATTTTGCCATAGCTCGCTTCGTTTCCGAGATATTTGCAGATATATCTCAAGGGAAGGGGCCTGACGGACATATTTCGAGATATTTCTTCTTCTTGTTGTTCTTCTTCTGCACAGCTAAGCTGGAAGTGGCATTTGCAGCTCGCAATAGTGCAGAGTTATCTCTAAGAAAGGGGCCACGGTGTTTCTGTATCTCTATTATGTTGGTGCGGCTTCGGAACTTTGAAATATCTTGATATATCTCTAGAACCACGCATCTGATCAAAAAATATCATAGAACATAAATTGTAGGAAACATAATTCTCTACAAAAAACGTCTCTTAAGATTTTGCCATAGCTCGCTTCGTTTCCGAGATATTTGCAGATTCAGCTCAAAGGAACTGGCCTGACGGACATATTTCGAGATATTTCTTCTTCTTGTTGTTCTTCTTCTGCACAGCTAAGCTGGAAGTGGCATTTACAGCTCGCAATAGTGCAGAGTTATCTCAAAGAAAGGGGCCACGGTGTTTCTGTATCTCTATTATGTTGGTGCGGCTTCGGAACTTTTAAATATCTTGATATATCTCGAGAACTACGCATCTGATCAAAAAATATCATAGAACATAAAAAGTAGGAAACTTAATTCTCTACAAAAAAGGTCTCTTAACATTTTGCCATAGCTCGCTTCGTTTCCGAGATATTTGCAGATTTATCTCAAGGGAAGGGGCCTGACGGACATATTTCGAGATATTTCTTCTTCTTGTTGTTCTTCTTCTGCACAGCTAAGCTGGAAGTGGCATTTGCGGCTCGCACTAGTGCAGAGTTATCTCACAGAAAGGGGCCACGGTGTTTCTGTATCTCTATTATGTTGGTGCGGCTTCGGAACTTTTAAATATCTCGATATATCTCGAGAACTACGCGTCTGATCGAAAAATATCATAGAACATAAAAAGTAGGAAACTTAATTCTCTACAAAAAAGGTCTCTTAGCATTTTGCCATAGCTCGCTTCGTTTCCGAGATATTTGCAGATATATCTCAAGGGAAGGGGCCTGACGGACATATTTCGAGATATTTCTTCTTCTTGTTGTTCTTCTTCTGCACAGCTAAGCTGGAAGTGGCATTTGCAGCTCGCAATAGTGCAGAGTTATCTCTAAGAAAGGGGCCACGGTGTTTCTGTATCTCTATTATGTTGGTGCGGCTTCGGAACTTTGAAATATCTTGATATATCTCTAGAACCACGCATCTGATCAAAAAATATCATAGAACATAAATTGTAGGAAACATAATTCTCTACAAAAAACGTCTCTTAAGATTTTGCCATAGCTCGCTTCGTTTCCGAGATATTTGCAGATTCAGCTCAAAGGAACTGGCCTGACGGACATATTTCGAGATATTTCTTCTTCTTGTTGTTCTTCTTCTGCACAGCTAAGCTGGAAGTGGCATTTACAGCTCGCAATAGTGCAGAGTTATCTCAAAGAAAGGGGCCACGGTGTTTCTGTATCTCTATTATGTTGGTGCGGCTTCGGAACTTTTAAATATCTTGATATATCTCGAGAACTACGCATCTGATCAAAAAATATCATAGAACATAAAAAGTAGGAAACTTAATTCTCTACAAAAAAGGTCTCTTAACATTTTGCCTTAGCTCGCTTCGTTTCCGAGATATTTGCAGATTTATCTCAAGGGAAGGGGCCTGACGGACATATTTCGAGATATTTCTTCTTCTTGTTGTTCTTCTTCTGCACAGCTAAGCTGGAAGTGGCATTAGCAGCTCGCAATAGTGCAGAGTTATCTCAAAGAAAGGGGCCACGGTGTTTCTGTATCTCTATCATGTTGGTGCGGCTTCGGAACTTTTAAATATCTTGATATATCTCGAGAACTACGCATCTGATCAAAAAATATCATAGAACATAAAAAGTAGGAAACTTAATTCTCTACAAAAAAGGTCTCTTAACATTTTGCCATAGCTCGCTTCGTTTCCGAGATATTTGCAGATTCAGCTCAAAGGAACTGGCCTGACGGACATATTTCGAGATATTTCTTCTTCTTGTTGTTCTTCCTCTGCACAGCTAAGCTGGATGTGGCATTAGCAGCTCGCAATAGTGCAGAGTTATCTCAAAGAAAGGGGCCACGGTGTTTCTGTATCTCTATTATGTTGGTGCGGCTTCGGAACTTTTAAATATCTTGATATATCTCGAGAACTACGCATCTGATCAAAAAATATCATAGAACATAAAAAGTAGGAAACTTAATTCTCTACAAAAAAGGTCTCTGAACATTTTGCCATAGCTCGCTTCGTTTCCGAGATATTTGCAGATTTATCTCAAGGGAAGGGGCCTGACGGACATATTTCGAGATATTTCTTCTTCTTGTTGTTCTTCTTCTGCACAGCTAAGCTGGAAGTGGCATTTGCGGCTCGCACTAGTGCAGAGTTATCTCAAAGAAAGGGGCCACGGTGTTTCTGTATCTCTATTATGTTGGTGCGGCTTCGGAACTTTTAAATATCTCGATATATCTCGAAAACTACGCTTCTGATCAAAAAATATCATAGAACATAAAAAGTAGGAAACTTAATTCTCTACAAAAAAGGTCTCTGAACATTTTGCCATAGCTCGCTTCGTTTCCGAGATATTTGCAGATTTATCTCAAGGGAAGGGGCCTGACGGACATATTTCGAGATATTTCTTCTTCTTGTTGTTCTTCTTCTGCACAGCTAAGCTGGAAGTGGCATTTGCGGCTCGCACTAGTGCAGAGTTATCTCAAAGAAAGGGGCCACGGTGTTTCTGTATCTCTATTATGTTGGTGCGGCTTCGGAACTTTTAAATATCTTGATATATCTCGAGAACTACGCATCTGATCAAAAAATATCATAGAACATAAAAAGTAGGAAACTTAATTCTCTACAAAAAAGGTCTCTTAACATTTTGCCTTAGCTCGCTTCGTTTCCGAGATATTTGCAGATTTATCTCAAGGGAAGGGGCCTGACGGACATATTTCGAGATATTTCTTCTTCTTGTTGTTCTTCTTCTGCACAGCTAAGCTGGAAGTGGCATTTCCGGCTCGCACTAGTGCAGAGTTATCTCAAAGAAAGGGGCCACGGTGTTTCTGTATCCCTATTATGTTGGTGCGGCTTCGGAACTTTTAAATATCTCGATATATCTCGAAAACTACGCTTCTGATCAAAAAATATCATAGAACATAAATTGTAGGAAACATAATTCTCTACAAAAAACGTCTCTTAACATTTTGCCATAGCTCGCTTCGTTTCCGAGATATTTGCAGATTTATCTCAAGGGAAGGGGCCTGACGGACATATTTCGAGATATTTCTTCTTCTTGTTGTTCTTCTTCTGCACAGCTAAGCTGGAAGTGGCATTTGCGGCTCGCACTAGTGCAGAGTTATCTCAAAGAAAGGGGCCACTGTGTTTCTGTATCCCTATTATGTTGGTGCGGCTTCGGAACTTTTAAATATCTCGATATATCTCGAAAACTACGCTTCTGATCAAAAAATATCATAGAACATGAATTGTAGGAAACATAATTCTCTACAAAAAACGTCTCTTAACATTTTGCCATAGCTCGCTTCGTTTCCGAGATATTTGCAGATTCAGCTCAAAGGAACTGGCCTGACGGACATATTTCGAGATATTTCTTCTTCTTGTTGTTCTTCCTCTGCACAGCTAAGCTGGAAGTGGCATTAGCAGCTCGCAATAGTGCAGAGTTATCTCAAAGAAAGGGGCCACGGTGTTTCTGTATCTCTATCATGTTGGTGCGGCTTCGGAACTTTTAAATATCTTGATATATCTCGAGAACTACGCATCTGATCAAAAAATATCATAGAACATAAAAAGTAGGAAACTTAATTCTCTACAAAAATGGTCTCTTAACATTTTGCCATAGCTCGCTTCGTTTCCGAGATATTTGCAGATTCAGCTCAAAGGAACTGGCCTGACGGACATATTTCGAGATATTTCTTCTTCTTGTTGTTCTTCCTCTGCACAGCTAAGCTGGATGTGGCATTAGCAGCTCGCAATAGTGCAGAGTTATCTCAAAGAAAGGGGCCACGGTGTTTCTGTATCTCTATTATGTTGGTGCGGCTTCGGAACTTTTAAATATCTTGATATATCTCGAGAACTACGCATCTGATCAAAAAATATCATAGAACATAAAAAGTAGGAAACTTAATTCTCTACAAAAAAGGTCTCTTAACATTTTGCCATAGCTCGCTTCGTTTCCGAGATATTTGCAGATTTATCTCAAGGGAAGGGGCCTGACGGACATATTTCGAGATATTTCTTCTTCTTGTTGTTCTTCTTCTGCACAGCTAAGCTGGAAGTGGCATTTGCGGCTCGCACTAGTGCAGAGTTATCTCACAGAAAGGGGCCACGGTGTTTCTGTATCTCTATTATGTTGGTGCGGCTTCGGAACTTTTAAATATCTCGATATATCTCGAGAACTACGCGTCTGATCGAAAAATATCATAGAACATAAAAAGTAGGAAACTTAATTCTCTACAAAAAAGGTCTCTTAGCATTTTGCCATAGCTCGCTTCGTTTCCGAGATATTTGCAGATATATCTCAAGGGAAGGGGCCTGACGGACATATTTCGAGATATTTCTTCTTCTTGTTGTTCTTCTTCTGCACAGCTAAGCTGGAAGTGGCATTTGCAGCTCGCAATAGTGCAGAGTTATCTCTAAGAAAGGGGCCACGGTGTTTCTGTATCTCTATTATGTTGGTGCGGCTTCGGAACTTTGAAATATCTTGATATATCTCTAGAACCACGCATCTGATCAAAAAATATCATAGAACATAAATTGTAGGAAACATAATTCTCTACAAAAAACGTCTCTTAAGATTTTGCCATAGCTCGCTTCGTTTCCGAGATATTTGCAGATTCAGCTCAAAGGAACTGGCCTGACGGACATATTTCGAGATATTTCTTCTTCTTGTTGTTCTTCTTCTGCACAGCTAAGCTGGAAGTGGCATTTACAGCTCGCAATAGTGCAGAGTTATCTCAAAGAAAGGGGCCACGGTGTTTCTGTATCTCTATTATGTTGGTGCGGCTTCGGAACTTTTAAATATCTTGATATATCTCGAGAACTACGCATCTGATCAAAAAATATCATAGAACATAAAAAGTAGGAAACTTAATTCTCTACAAAAAAGGTCTCTTAACATTTTGCCTTAGCTCGCTTCGTTTCCGAGATATTTGCAGATTTATCTCAAGGGAAGGGGCCTGACGGACATATTTCGAGATATTTCTTCTTCTTGTTGTTCTTCTTCTGCACAGCTAAGCTGGAAGTGGCATTAGCAGCTCGCAATAGTGCAGAGTTATCTCAAAGAAAGGGGCCACGGTGTTTCTGTATCTCTATCATGTTGGTGCGGCTTCGGAACTTTTAAATATCTTGATATATCTCGAGAACTACGCATCTGATCAAAAAATATCATAGAACATAAAAAGTAGGAAACTTAATTCTCTACAAAAAAGGTCTCTTAACATTTTGCCATAGCTCGCTTCGTTTCCGAGATATTTGCAGATTCAGCTCAAAGGAACTGGCCTGACGGACATATTTCGAGATATTTCTTCTTCTTGTTGTTCTTCCTCTGCACAGCTAAGCTGGATGTGGCATTAGCAGCTCGCAATAGTGCAGAGTTATCTCAAAGAAAGGGGCCACGGTGTTTCTGTATCTCTATTATGTTGGTGCGGCTTCGGAACTTTTAAATATCTTGATATATCTCGAGAACTACGCATCTGATCAAAAAATATCATAGAACATAAAAAGTAGGAAACTTAATTCTCTACAAAAAAGGTCTCTGAACATTTTGCCATAGCTCGCTTCGTTTCCGAGATATTTGCAGATTTATCTCAAGGGAAGGGGCCTGACGGACATATTTCGAGATATTTCTTCTTCTTGTTGTTCTTCTTCTGCACAGCTAAGCTGGAAGTGGCATTTGCGGCTCGCACTAGTGCAGAGTTATCTCAAAGAAAGGGGCCACGGTGTTTCTGTATCTCTATTATGTTGGTGCGGCTTCGGAACTTTTAAATATCTCGATATATCTCGAAAACTACGCTTCTGATCAAAAAATATCATAGAACATAAAAAGTAGGAAACTTAATTCTCTACAAAAAAGGTCTCTGAACATTTTGCCATAGCTCGCTTCGTTTCCGAGATATTTGCAGATTTATCTCAAGGGAAGGGGCCTGACGGACATATTTCGAGATATTTCTTCTTCTTGTTGTTCTTCTTCTGCACAGCTAAGCTGGAAGTGGCATTTGCGGCTCGCACTAGTGCAGAGTTATCTCAAAGAAAGGGGCCACGGTGTTTCTGTATCTCTATTATGTTGGTGCGGCTTCGGAACTTTTAAATATCTTGATATATCTCGAGAACTACGCATCTGATCAAAAAATATCATAGAACATAAAAAGTAGGAAACTTAATTCTCTACAAAAAAGGTCTCTTAACATTTTGCCTTAGCTCGCTTCGTTTCCGAGATATTTGCAGATTTATCTCAAGGGAAGGGGCCTGACGGACATATTTCGAGATATTTCTTCTTCTTGTTGTTCTTCTTCTGCACAGCTAAGCTGGAAGTGGCATTTCCGGCTCGCACTAGTGCAGAGTTATCTCAAAGAAAGGGGCCACGGTGTTTCTGTATCCCTATTATGTTGGTGCGGCTTCGGAACTTTTAAATATCTCGATATATCTCGAAAACTACGCTTCTGATCAAAAAATATCATAGAACATAAATTGTAGGAAACATAATTCTCTACAAAAAACGTCTCTTAACATTTTGCCATAGCTCGCTTCGTTTCCGAGATATTTGCAGATTTATCTCAAGGGAAGGGGCCTGACGGACATATTTCGAGATATTTCTTCTTCTTGTTGTTCTTCTTCTGCACAGCTAAGCTGGAAGTGGCATTTGCGGCTCGCACTAGTGCAGAGTTATCTCAAAGAAAGGGGCCACTGTGTTTCTGTATCCCTATTATGTTGGTGCGGCTTCGGAACTTTTAAATATCTCGATATATCTCGAAAACTACGCTTCTGATCAAAAAATATCATAGAACATGAATTGTAGGAAACATAATTCTCTACAAAAAACGTCTCTTAACATTTTGCCATAGCTCGCTTCGTTTCCGAGATATTTGCAGATTCAGCTCAAAGGAACTGGCCTGACGGACATATTTCGAGATATTTCTTCTTCTTGTTGTTCTTCCTCTGCACAGCTAAGCTGGAAGTGGCATTAGCAGCTCGCAATAGTGCAGAGTTATCTCAAAGAAAGGGGCCACGGTGTTTCTGTATCTCTATCATGTTGGTGCGGCTTCGGAACTTTTAAATATCTTGATATATCTCGAGAACTACGCATCTGATCAAAAAATATCATAGAACATAAAAAGTAGGAAACTTAATTCTCTACAAAAATGGTCTCTTAACATTTTGCCATAGCTCGCTTCGTTTCCGAGATATTTGCAGATTCAGCTCAAAGGAACTGGCCTGACGGACATATTTCGAGATATTTCTTCTTCTTGTTGTTCTTCCTCTGCACAGCTAAGCTGGATGTGGCATTAGCAGCTCGCAATAGTGCAGAGTTATCTCAAAGAAAGGGGCCACGGTGTTTCTGTATCTCTATTATGTTGGTGCGGCTTCGGAACTTTTAAATATCTTGATATATCTCGAGAACTACGCATCTGATCAAAAAATATCATAGAACATAAAAAGTAGGAAACTTAATTCTCTACAAAAAAGGTCTCTGAACATTTTGCCATAGCTCGCTTCGTTTCCGAGATATTTGCAGATTTATCTCAAGGGAAGGGGCCTGACGGACATATTTCGAGATATTTCTTCTTCTTGTTGTTCTTCTTCTGCACAGCTAAGCTGGAAGTGGCATTTGCGGCTCGCACTAGTGCAGAGTTATCTCAAAGAAAGGGGCCACGGTGTTTCTGTATCTCTATTATGTTGGTGCGGCTTCGGAACTTTTAAATATCTCGATATATCTCGAAAACTACGCTTCTGATCAAAAAATATCATAGAACATAAAAAGTAGGAAACTTAATTCTCTACAAAAAAGGTCTCTGAACATTTTGCCATAGCTCGCTTCGTTTCCGAGATATTTGCAGATTTATCTCAAGGGAAGGGGCCTGACGGACATATTTCGAGATATTTCTTCTTCTTGTTGTTCTTCTTCTGCACAGCTAAGCTGGAAGTGGCATTTGCGGCTCGCACTAGTGCAGAGTTATCTCAAAGAAAGGGGCCACGGTGTTTCTGTATCTCTATTATGTTGGTGCGGCTTCGGAACTTTTAAATATCTCGATATATCTCGAAAACTACGCTTCTGATCAAAAAATATCATAGAACATAAATTGTAGGACACAGAATTCTCTACAAAAAAGGTCTCTTAACATTTTGCCATAGCTCGCTTCGTTTCCGAGATATTTGCAGATATATCTCAAGGGAAGGGGCCTGACGGACATATTTCGAGATATTTCTTCTTCTTGTTGTTCTTCTTCTGCACAGCTAAGCTGGAAGTGGTATTTACAGCTCGCAATAGTGCAGAGTTATCTCAAAGAAAGGGGCCACGGTGTTTCTGTATCTCTATTATGTTGGTGCGGCTTCGGAACTTTTAAATATCTTGATATATCTCGACAACTACGCATCTGATCAAAAAATATCATAGAACATAAAAAGTAGGAAACTTAATTCTCTACAAAAAAGGTCTCTTAACATTTTGCCATAGCTCGCTTCGTTTCCGAGATATTTGCAGATTTATCTCAAGGGAAGGGGCCTGACGGACATATTTCGAGATATTTCTTCTTCTTGTTGTTCTTCTTCTGCACAGCTAAGCTGGAAGTGGCATTTGCGGCTCGCACTAGTGCAGAGTTATCTCAAAGAAAGGGGCCACGGTGTTTCTGTATCCCTATTATGTTGGTGCGGCTTCGGAACTTTTAAATATCTCGATATATCTCGAAAACTACGCTTCTGATCAAAAAATGTCATAGAACATAAATTGTAGGAACCTTAATTCTCTACAAAAAAGGTCTCTTAACATTTTGCCATAGCTCTCTTCGTTTCCGAGATATTTGCAGATTTATCTCAAAGGAACTGGCCTGACGGACATATTTCGAGATATTTCTTCTTCTTGTTGTTCTTCCTCTGCACAGCTAAGCTGGAAGTGGCATTTGCAGCTCGCAATAGTGCAGAGTTATCTCAAAGAAAGGGGCCACGGTGTTTCTGTATCTCTATTATGTTGGTGCGGCTTCGGAACTTTTAAATATCTTGATATATCTCGAGAACTACGCATCTGATCAAAAAATATCATAGAACATAAAAAGTAGGAAACTTAATTCTCTACAAAAAAGGTCTCTGAACATTTTGCCATAGCTCGCTTCGTTTCCGAGATATTTGCAGATTTATCTCAAGGGAAGGGGCCTGACGGACATATTTCGAGATATTTCTTCTTCTTGTTGTTCTTCTTCTGCACAGCTAAGCTGGAAGTGGCATTTGCGGCTCGCACTAGTGCAGAGTTATCTCAAAGAAAGGGGCCACGGTGTTTCTGTATCTCTATTATGTTGGTGCGGCTTCGGAACTTTTAAATATCTCGATATATCTCGAAAACTACGCTTCTGATCAAAAAATATCATAGAACATAAATTGTAGGACACAGAATTCTCTACAAAAAAGGTCTCTTAACATTTTGCCATAGCTCGCTTCGTTTCCGAGATATTTGCAGATTTATCTCAAGGGAAGGGGCCTGACCGACATATTTCGAGATATTTCTTCTTCTTGTTGTTCTTCCTCTGCACAGCTAAGCTGGAAGTGGCATTTACAGCTCGCAATAGTGCAGAGTTATCTCAAAGAAAGGGGCCACGGTGTTTCTGTATCTCTATTATGTTGGTGCGGCTTCGGAACTTTTAGATATCTTGATATATCTCGAGAACTACGCATCTGATCAAAAAATATCATAGAACATAAAAAGTAGGAAACTTAATTCTCTGCAAAAAAGGTCTCTTAACATTTTGCCATAGCTCGCTTCGTTTCCGAGATATTTGCAAATTTATCTCAAGGGAAGGGGCCTGACGGTCATATTTCGAGATATTTCTTCTTCTTGTTGTTCTTCTTCTGCACAGCTAAGCTGGAAGTGGCATTTGCGGCTCGCACTAGTGCAGAGTTATCTCAAAGAAAGGGGCCACCGTGTTTCTGTATCTCTATTATGTTGGTGCGGTTTCGGAACTTTTAAATATCTTGATATATCTCGAGAACTACGCATCTGATCAAAAAATATCATAGAACATAAAAAGTAGGAAACTTAATTCTCTGCAAATAAGGTCTCTTAACATTTTGCCATAGCTCGCTTCGTTTCCGAGATATTTGCAGATTTATCTCAAGGGAAGGGGCCTGACGGACATATTTCGAGATATTTCTTCTTCTTGTTGTCCTTCTTCTGCACAGCTAAGCTGGAAGTGGCATTTACAGCTCGCAATCGTGCAGAGTTATCTCAAAGAAAGGGGCCACGGTGTTTCTGTATCTCTATTATGTTGGTGCTGCTTCGGAACTTTTAAATATCTTGATATATCTCGAGAACTACGCATCTGATCAAAAAATATCATAGAACATGAAAAGTAGGAAACATAATTCTCTATAAAAAACGTCTCTTAACATTTTGCCATAGCTCGCTTCGTTTCCGAGATATTTGCAGATTCAGCTCAAAGGAACTGGCCTGACGGACATATTTCGAGATATTTCTTCTTCTTGTTGTTCTTCCTCTGCACAGCTAAGCTGGAAGTGGCATTTGCAGCTCGCAATAGTGCAGAGTTATCTCAAAGAAAGGGGCCACGGTGTTTCTGTATCTCTATTATGTTGGTGCGGCTTCGGAACTTTTAAATATCTTGATATATCTCGAGAACTACGCATCTGATCAAAAAATATCATAGAACATAAAAAGTAGGAAACTTAATTCTCTACAAAAAAGGTCTCTTAACATTTTGCCATAGCTCGCTTCGTTTCCGAGATATTTGCAGATATATCTCAAGGGAAGGGGCCTGACGGACATATTTCGAGATATTTCTTCTTCTTGTTGTTCTTCTTCTGCACAGCTAAGCTGGAAGTGGCATTTACAGCTCGCAATAGTGCAGAGTTATCTCAAAGAAAGGGGCCACGGTGTTTCTGTATCTCTATTATGTTGGTGCGGCTTCGGAACTTTTAAATATCTTAATATATCTCGAGAACTACGCATCTGATCAAAAAATATCATAGAAGATAAAAAGTAGGAAACTTAATTCTATACAAAAAAGGTCTCTTAACATTTTGCCATAGCTCGCTTCGATTCCGAGATATTTGCAGATTTATCTCAAGGGAAGGGGCCTGACGGACATATTTCGAGATATTTCTTCTTCTTGTTGTTCTTCTTCTGCACAGCTAAGCTGGAAGTGGCATTTGCGGCTCGCACTAGTGCAGAGTTATCTCAAAGAAAGGGGCCACGGTGTTTCTGTATCCCTATTGTGTTGGTGCGGCTTCGGAACTTTTAAATACCTCGATATATCTCGAAAACTACGCTTCTGATCAAAAAATGTCATAGAACATAAATTGTAGGAAACATAATTCTCTACAAAAAACGTCTCTTAACATTTTGCCATAGCTCGCTTCGTTTCCGAGATATTTGCAGATTCAGCTCAAAGGAACTGGCCAGACGGACATATTTCGAGATATTTCTTCTTCTTGTTGTTCTTCCTCTGCACAGCTAAGCTGGAAGTGGCATTTGCAGCTCGCAATAGTGCAGAGTTATCTCAAAGAAAGGGGTCACGGTGTTTCTGTATCTCTATTATGTTGGTGCGGCTTCGGAACTTTTAAATATCTTGATATATCTCGAGAACTACGCATCTGATCAAAAAATATCATACAACATAAAAAGTAGGAAACTTAATTCTCTACAAAAAAGGTCTCTTAACATTTTGCCATAGCTCGCTTCGTTTCCGAGATATTTGCAGATTTATCTCAAGGGAAGGGGCCTGACGGACATATTTCGAGATATTTCTTCTTCTTGTTGTTCTTCTTCTGCACAGCTAAGCTGGAACTGGCATTTGCGGCTCGCACTAGTGCAGAGTTATCTCAAAGAAAGGGGCCACGGTGTTTCTGTATCTCTATTATGTTGGTGCGGCTTCGGAACTTTTAAATATCTCGATGTATCTCGAAAACTACGCTTCTGATCAAAAAATATCAGAGAACATAAATTGTAGGAAGCATAATTCTCTACAAAAAAGGTCTCTGAACATTTTGCCATAGCTCGCTTCGTTTCCGAGATATTTGCAGATATATCTCAAGGGAAGGGGCCTGACCGACATATTTCGAGATATTTCTTCTTCTTGTTGTTCTTCTTCTGCACAGCTAAGCTGGAAGTGGCATTTGCGGCTCGCACTAGTGCAGAGTTATCTCAAAGAAAGGGGCCACGGTGTTTCTGTATCCCTATTATGTTGGTGCGGCTTCGGAACTTTTAAATATCTCGATATATCTCGAAAACTACGCTTCTGATCAAAAAATATCGTAGAACATAAATTGTAGGAAACATAATTCTCTATAAAAAACGTCTCTTAACATTTTGCCATAGCTCTCTTCGTTTCCGAGATATTTGCAGATTCAGCTCAAAGGAACTGGCCTGACGGACATATTTCGAGATATTTCTTCTTCTTGTTGTTCTTCCTCTGCACAGCTAAGCTGGAAGTGGCATTTGCAGCTCGCAATAGTGCAGAGTTATCTCAAAGAAAGGGGCCACGGTGTTTCTGTATCTCTATTATGTTGGTGCGGCTTCGGAGCTTTTAAATATCTTGATATATCTCGAGAACTACGCATCTGATCAAAAAATATCATAGAACATAAAAAGTAGGAAACTTAATTCTCTACAAAAAAGGTCTCTTAACATTTCGCCATAGCTCGCTTCGTTTCCGAGATATTTGCAGATTTATCTCAAGGGAAGGGGCCTGACGGACATATTTCGAGATATTTCTTCTTCTTGTTGTTCTTCTTCTGCACAGCTAAGCTGGAAGTGGCATTAGCGGCTCGCACTAGTGCAGAGTTATCTCAAAGAAAGGGGCCACGGTGTTTCTGTATCCCTATTATGTTGGTGCGGCTTCGGAACTTTTAAATATCTCGATATATCTCGAAAACTACGCTTCTGATCAAAAAATATCATAGAACATGAATTGTAGGAAACATAATTCTCTATAAAAAACGTCTCTTAACATTTTGCCATAGCTCGCTTCGTTTCCGAGATATTTGCAGATTCAGCTCAAAGGAACTGGCCTGACGGACATATTTCGAGATATTTCTTCTTCTTGTTGTTCTTCCTCTGCACAGCTAAGCTGGAAGTGGCATTTGCAGCTCGCAATAGTGCAGAGTTATCTCAAAGAAAGGGGCCACGGTGTTTCTGTATCTCTATTATGTTGGTGCGGCTTCGGAACTTTTAAATATCTTGATATATCTCGAGAACTACGCATCTGATCAAAAAATATCATAGAACATAAAAAGTAGGAAACTTAATTCTCTGCAAATAAGGTCTCTTAACATTTTGCCATAGCTCGCTTCGTTTCCGAGATATTTGCAGATTTATCTCAAGGGAAGGGGCCTGACGGACATATTTCGAGATATTTCTTCTTCTTGTTGTTCTTCTTCTGCGCAGCTAAGCTGGAGGTGGCATTTGCAGCTCGCAATAGTGCAGAGATATCTCAAAGAAAGGGGCCACGCTGTTTCTGTATCTCTATTATGTTGGTGCGGCTTCGGAACTTTTAAATATCTTGATATATCTCGAGAGCTACGCGTCTGATCAAAAAATATCATAGAACATAAAAAGTAGGAAACATAATTCTCTACAAAAAAGGTCTCTTAACATTTTGCCATAGCTCGCTTCGTTTCCGAGATATTTGCAGATTTATCTCAAGGGAAGTGGCCTGAACGGACATATTTCGAGATATTTCTTCTTCTTGTTGTTCTTCTTCTGCACAGCTAAGCTGGAAGTGGCATTTGCGGCTCGCTCTAGTGCAGAGTTATCTCAAAGAAAGGGGCCACGGTGTTTCTGTATCTCTATTATGTTGGTGCGGCTTCGGAACTTTTAAATATCTTGATATATCTCGAGAACTACGCATCTGATCCAAAAATATCATAGAACATAAATAGTAGGAAACCTAATTCTCTACAAAAAAGGTCTCTTAACATTTTGCCATAGCTCGCTTCGTTTCCGAGATATTTGCAGATTTATCTCAAGGGAAGGGGCCTGACGGACATATTTCGAGATATTTCTTCTTCTTGTTGTTCTTCTTCTGCACAGCTAAGCTGGAAGTGGCATTTGCGGCTCGCACTAGTGCAGAGTTATCTCAACGAAAGGGGCCACGGTGTTTCTGTATCTCTATTATGTTGGTGCGGCTTCGGAACTTTTAAATATCTTGATATATCTCGAGAACTACGCATCAGATCAAAAAATATCATAGAACATAAAAAGTAGGAAACTTAATTCTCTACAAAAAAGGTCTCCTAACATTTTGCCATAGCTCTCTTCGTTTCCGAGATATTTGCAGATTTATCTCAAGGGAAGGGGCCTGACGGACATATTTCGAGATATTTCTTCTTCTTGTTGTTCTTCTTCTGCACAGCTAAGCTGGAAGTGGCATTTGCGGCTCGCACTAGTGCAGAGTTATCTCAACGAAAGGGGCCACGGTGTTTCTGTATCTCTATTATGTTGGTGCGGCTTCGGAACTTTTAAATATCTCGATATATCTCGAAAACTACGCTTCTGATCAAAAAATGTCATAGAACATAAATTGTAGGAAACTTAATTCTCTACAAAAAAGGTCTCTTAACATTTTGCCATAGCTCTCTTCGTTTCCGAGATATTTGCAGATTTATCTCAAGGGAAGGGGCCTGACGGACATATTTCGAGATATTTCTTCTTCTTGTTGTTCTTCTTCTGCACAGCTAAGCTGGAAGTGGCATTTGCAGCTCGCAATAGTGCAGAGTTATCTCAAAGAAAGGGGCCACGGTGTTTCTGTATCTCTATTATGTTGGTGCGGCTTCGGAACTTTTAGATATCTTGATATATCTCGAGAACTACGCATCTGATCAAAAAATATCATAGAACATGAAAAGTAGGAAACTTAATTCTCTACAAAAAAGGTCTCTTAACATTTTGCCATCGCTCGCTTCGTTTCCGAGATATTTGCAGATTTATCTCAAGGGAAGGGGCCTGACGGACATATTTCGAGATATTTCTTCTTCTTGTTGTTCTTCTTCTGCACAGCTAAGCTGGAAGTGGCATTTGCGGCTCGCACTAGTGCAGAGTTATCTCAAAGAAAGGGGCCACGGTGTTTCTGTATCTCTATTATGTTGGTGCGGCTTCGGAACTTTTAAATATCTTGATATATCTCGAGAACTACGCATCTGATCAAAAAATATCATAGAACATAAAAAGTAGGAAACTTAATTCTCTACAAAAAAGGTCTCTTAAGAATTGGCCATAGCTCGCTTCGTTTCCGAGATATTTGCAGATTTATCTCAAGGGAAGGGGCCTGACGGACATATTTCGAGATATTTCTTCTTCTTGTTGTTCTTCTTCTGCACAGCTAAGCTGGAAGTGGCATTTGCGGCTCGCACTAGTGCAGAGTTATCTCAAAGAAAGGGGCCACGGTGTTTCTGTATCCCTATTATGTTGGTGCGGCTTCGGAACTTTTAAATATCTCGATATATCTCGAAAACTACGCTTCTGATCAAAAAATATCATAGAACATAAATTGTCGGAAACATAATTCTCTACAAAAAACGTCTCTTAACATTTTGCCATAGCTCGCTTCGTTTCCGAGATATTTGCAGATTCAGCTCAAAGGAACTGGCCTGACGGACATATTTCGAGATATTTCTTCTTCTTGTTGTTCTTCTTCTGCACAGCTAAGCTGGAAGTGGCATTTGCGGCTCGCACTAGTGCAGAGTTATCTCAAAGAAAGGGGCCACGGTGTTTCTGTATCCCTATTATGTTGGTGCGGCTTCGGAACTTTTAAATATCTCGATGCATCTCGAAAACTACGCTTCTGATCAAAAAATATCATAGAACATAAATCATAGGAAACATAATTCTCTACAAAAAACGTCTCTTAACATTTTGCCATAGCTCTCTTCGTTTCCGAGATATTTGCAGATATATCTCAAGGGAAGGGGCCTGACGGACATATTTCGAGATATTTCTTCTTCTTGATGTTCTTCTTCTGCACAGCTAAGCTGGAAGTGGCATTTGCAGCTCGCAATAGTGCAGAGTTATCTCAAAGAAAGGGGCCACGGTGTTTCTGTATCTCTATTATGTTGGTGCGGCTTTGGAACTTTTAAATATCTTGATATATCTCGAGAACTACGCATCAGATCAAAAAATATCATAGAACATAAAAAGTAGGAAACTTAATTCTTCTCAAAAAAGGTCTCTTAACATTTTGCCATAGCTCTCTTCGTTTCCGAGATATTTGCAGATTTATCTCAAGGGAAGGGGCCTGACGGACATATTTCGAGATATTTCTTCTTCTTGTTGTTCTTCTTCTGCACAGCTAAGCTGGAAGTGGCATTTGCGGCTCGCACTAGTGCAGAGTTATCTCAAAGAAAGGGGCCACGGTGTTTCTGTATCTCTATTATGTTGGTGCGGCTTTGGAACTTTTAAATATCTCGATATATCTCGAAAACTACGCTTCTCACCAAAAAATATCATAGAACATAAATTGTACGAAACATAATTCTCTACAAAAAAGGTCTCTTAACATTTTGCCATAGCTCGCTTCGTTTCCGAGATATTTGCAGATATATCTCAAGGGAAGGGGCCTGACGGACATATTTCGAGATATGTCTTCTTCTTGTTGTTCTTCTTCTGCACAGCTAAGCTGGAAGTGGCATTTACAGCTCGCAATAGTGCAGAGTTATCTCAAAGAAAGGGGCCACGGTGTTTCTGTATCCCTATTATGTTGGTGCGGCTTCGGAACTTTTAAATATCTTGATATATCTCGAGAACTACGCATCTGATCAAAAAATATCATAGAACATAAAAAGTAGGAAACTTAATTCTCTACAAAAAAGGTCTCTTAACAATTGGCCATAGCTCGCTTCGTTTCCGAGATATTTGCAGATTCAGCTCAAAGGAACTGGCCTGACGGACATATTTCGAGATATTTCTTCTTCTTGTTGTTCTTCCTCTGCACAGCTAAGCTGGAAGTGGCATTTGCAGTTCGCAATAGTGCAGAGTTATCTCAAAGAAAGGGGCCACGGTGTTTCTGTATCTCTATTATGTTGGTGCGGCTTTGGAACTTTTAAATATCTCGATATATCTCGAAAACTACGCTTCTGATCAAAAAACATCATAGAAGATAGATTGTAGGAAACATAATTCTCTACAAAAAAGGTCTCTTAACATTTTGCCATAGCTCGCTTCGTTTCCGAGATATTTGCAGATATATCTCAAGGGAAGGGGCCTGACGGACATATTTCGAGATATGTCTTCTTCTTGTTGTTCTTCTTCTGCACAGCTAAGCTGGAAGTGGCATTTACAGCTCGCAATAGTGCAGAGTTATCTCAAAGAAAGGGGCCACGGTGTTTCTGTATCCCTATTATGTTGGTGCGGCTTCGGAACTTTTAAATATCTTGATATATCTCGAGAACTACGCATCTGATCAAAAAATATCATAGAACATAAAAAGTAGGAAACTTAATTCTCTACAAAAAAGGTCTCTTAACAATTGGCCATAGCTCGCTTCGTTTCCGAGATATTTGCAGATTTATCTCAAGGGAAGGGGCCTGGCGGACATATTTCGAGATATTTCTTCTTCTTGTTGTTCTTCTTCTGCACAGCTAAGCTGGAAGTGGCATTTGCGGCTCGCACTAGTGCAGAGTTATCTCAAAGAAAGGGGCCACGGTGTTTCTGTATCCCTATTATGTTGGTGCGGCTTCGGAACTTTTAAATATCTCGATACATCTCGAAAACTACGCTTCTGATCAAAAAATATCATAGAACATAAATCGTAGGAAACATAATTCTCTACAGAAAACGTCTCTTAACATTTTGCCATAGCTCTCTTCGTTTCCGAGATATTTGCAGATATATCTCAAGGGAAGGGGCCTGACGGACATATTTCGAGATATTTCTTCTTCTTGATGTTCTTCTTCTGCACAGCTAAGCTGGAAGTGGCATTTGCAGCTCGCAATAGTGCAGAGTTATCTCAAAGAAAGGGGCCACGGTGTTTCTGTATCTCTATTATGTTGGTGCGGCTTTGGAACTTTTAAATATCTTGATATATCTCGAGAACTACGCATCAGATCAAAAAATATCATAGAACATAAAAAGTAGGAAACTTAATTCTTCTCAAAAAAGGTCTCTTAACATTTTGCCATAGCTCTCTTCGTTTCCGAGATATTTGCAGATTTATCTCAAGGGAAGGGGCCTGACGGACATATTTCGAGATATTTCTTCTTCTTGTTGTTCTTCTTCTGCACAGCTAAGCTGGAAGTGGCATTTGCGGCTCGCACTAGTGCAGAGTTATCTCAAAGAAAGGGGCCACGGTGTTTCTGTATCTCTATTATGTTGGTGCGGCTTTGGAACTTTTAAATATCTCGATATATCTCGAAAACTACGCTTCTCACCAAAAAATATCATAGAACATAAATTGTACGAAACATAATTCTCTACAAAAAAGGTCTCTTAACATTTTGCCATAGCTCGCTTCGTTTCCGAGATATTTGCAGATATATCTCAAGGGAAGGGGCCTGACGGACATATTTCGAGATATGTCTTCTTCTTGTTGTTCTTCTTCTGCACAGCTAAGCTGGAAGTGGCATTTACAGCTCGCAATAGTGCAGAGTTATCTCAAAGAAAGGGGCCACGGTGTTTCTGTATCCCTATTATGTTGGTGCGGCTTCGGAACTTTTAAATATCTTGATATATCTCGAGAACTACGCATCTGATCAAAAAATATCATAGAACATAAAAAGTAGGAAACTTAATTCTCTACAAAAAAGGTCTCTTAACAATTGGCCATAGCTCGCTTCGTTTCCGAGATATTTGCAGATTTATCTCAAGGGAAGGGGCCTGGCGGACATATTTCGAGATATTTCTTCTTCTTGTTGTTCTTCTTCTGCACAGCTAAGCTGGAAGTGGCATTTGCGGCTCGCACTAGTGCAGAGTTATCTCAACGAAAGGGGCCACGGTGTTTCTGTATCTCTATTATGTTGGTGCGGCTTCGGAACTTTTAAATATCTCGATATATCTCGAAAACTACGCTTCTGATCAAAAAATATCATAGAACATAAATTGTAGGAAACATAATTCTCTACAAAAAAGGTCTCTCAACATTTTGCCATAGCTCGTTTCGTTTCCGAGATATTTGCAGATTTATCTCAAGGGAAGGGGCCTGACGGACATATTTCGAGATATTTCTTCTTCTTGTTGTTCTTCTTCTGCACAGCTAAGCTGGAAGTGGCATTTGCTGCTCGCAATAGTGCAGAGTTATCTCAAAGAAAGGGGCCACGGTGTTTCTGTATCTCTATTATGTTGGTGCGGCTTCGGAACTTTTAAATATCTCGATATATCTCGAAAACTACGCTACTCATCAAAAAATATCATAGAACATAAATTGTAGGAAACATAATTCTCTACAAAAAAGGTCTCTTAACATTTTGCCATAGCTCGCTTCGTTTCCGAGATATTTGCAGATATATCTCAAGGGAAGGGGCCTGACGGACATATTTCGAGATATGTCTTCTTCTTGTTGTTCTTCTTCTGCACAGCTAAGCTGGAAGTGGCATTTACAGCTCGCAATAGTGCACAGTTATCTCAAAGAAAGGGGCCACGGTGTTTCTGTATCTCTATTATGTTGGTGCGGCTTCGGAACTTTTAAATATCTTGATATATCTCGAGAACTACGCATCAGATCAAAAAATATCATAGAACATAAAAAGTAGGAAACTTAATTCTCTACAAAAAAGGTCTCTTAACAATTGGCCATAGCTCGCTTCGTTTCCGAGATATTTGCAGATTTATCTCAAGGGAAGGGGCCTGGCGGACATATTTCGAGATATTTCTTCTTCTTGTTGTTCTTCTTCTGCACAGCTAAGCTGGAAGTGGCATTTGCGGCTCGCACTAGTGCAGAGTTATCTCAACGAAAGGGGCCACGGTGTTTCTGTATCTCTATTATGTTGGTGCGGCTTCGGAACTTTTAAATATCTCGATATATCTCGAAAACTACGCTTCTGATCAAAAAATATCATAGAACATAAATTGTAGGAAACATAATTCTCTACAAAAAAGGTCTCTTAACATTTTGCCATAGCTCGTTTCGTTTCCGAGATATTTGCAGATTTATCTCAAGGGAAGGGGCCTGACGGACATATTTCGAGATATTTCTTCTTCTTGTTGTTCTTCTTCTGCACAGCTAAGCTGGAAGTGGCATTTGCGGCTCGCAATAGTGCAGAGTTATCTCAAAGAAAGGGGCCACGGTGTTTCTGTATCTCTATTATGTTGGTGCGGCTTCGGAACTTTTAAATATCTCGATATATCTCGAAAACTACGCTTCTGATCAAAAAATATCATAGAACATAAATTGTAGGAAACATAATTCTCTACAAAAAAGGTCTCTTAACATTTTGCCATAGCTCGCTTCGTTTCCGAGATATTTGCAGATATATCTCAAGGGAAGGGGCCTGACGGACATATTTCGAGATATGTCTTCTTCTTGTTGTTCTTCTTCTGCACAGCTAAGCTGGAAGTGGCATTTACAGCTCGCAATAGTGCAGAGTTATCTCAAAGAAAGGGGCCACGGTGTTTCTGTATCTCTATTATGTTGGTGCGGCTTCGGAACTTTTAAATATCTTGATATATCTCGAGAACTACGCATCAGATCAAAAATATCATACAACATAAAAAGTAGGAAACTTAATTCTCTACAAAAAAGGTCTCTCAACATTTTGCCATAGCTCGCTTCGTTTCCGAGATATTTGCAGATTTATCTCAAGTGAAGGGGCCTGACGGACATATTTCGAGATATTTCTTCTTCTTGTTGTTCTTCTTCTGCACAGCTAAGCTGGAAGTGGCATTTGCGGCTCGCAGTAGTGCAGGGTTATCTCAAAGAAAGGGGCCACGGTGTTTCTGTATCTCTATTATGTTGGTGCGGCTTCGGAACTTTTAAATATCTTGATATATCTCGAGAACTACGCATCTGATCAAAAAATATCATAGAACATAAAAAGTAGGAAACTTAATTCTCTACAAAAAAGGTCTCTTAACATTTTGCCATAGCTCGCTTCGTTTCCGAGATATTTGCAGATATATCTCAAGGGAAGGGGCCTGACGGACATATTTCGAGATATTTCTTCTTCTTGTTGTTCTTCTTCTGCACAGCTAAGCTGGAAGTGGCATTTGCGGCTCGCACTAGTGCAGAGTTATCTCAAAGAAAGGGGCCACGGTGTTTCTGTATCCCTATTATGTTGGTGCGGCTTCGGAACTTTTAAATATCTTGATATATCTCGAGAACTACGCATCTGATCAAAAAATATCATAGAACATAAATTGTAGGAAACATAATTCTCTACAAAAAACGTCTCTTAACATTTTGCCATAGCTCGCTTCGTTTCCGAGATATTTGCAGATTTATCTCAAGGGAAGGGGCCTGACGGACATATTTCGAGATATTTCTCCTTCTTGTTGTTCTTCTTCTGCACAGCTAAGCTGGAAGTGGCATTTGCGGCTCGCACTAGTGCAGAGTTATCTCAACGAAAGGGGCCACGGTGTTTCTGTATCTCTATTATGTTGGTGCGGCCTCGGAACTTTTAAATATCTCGATATATCTCGAAAACTACGCTTCTGATCAAAAAATATCATAGAACATAGATTGTAGGAAACATAATTCTCTACAAAAAAGGTCTCTTAACATTTTGCCATAGCTCGCTTCGTTTCCGAGATATTTGCAGATATATCTCAAGGGAAGGGGCCTGACGGACATATTTCGAGATATTTCTTCTTCTTGTTGTTCTTCTTCTGCACAGCTAAGCTGGAAGTGGCATTTACAGCTCGCAATACTGCAGAGTTATCTCAAAGAAAGGGGCCACGGTGTTTCTGTATCCCTATTATGTTGGTGCGGCCTCGGAACTTTTAAATATCTCGATATATCTCGAAAACTACGCTTCTGATCAAAAAATATCATAGAACATAAATTGTAGGAAACATAATTCTCTACAAAAAAGGTCTCTTAACATTTTGCCATAGCTCGCTTCGTTTCCGAGATATTTGCAGATATATCTCAAGGGAAGGGGCCTGACGGACATATTTCGAGATATGTCTTCTTCTTGTTGTTCTTCTTCTGCACAGCTAAGCTGGAAGTGGCATTTGCAGCTCGCAATAGTGCAGAGTTATCTCAAAGAAAGGGGCCACGGTGTTTCTGTATCTCTATTATGTTGGTGCGGCTTTGGAACTTTTAAATATCTCGATATATCTCGAAAACTACGATTCTCACCAAAAAATATCATAGAACGTAAATTGTACGAAACATAATTCTCTACAAAAAAGGTCTCTTAACATTTTGCCATAGCTCGCTTCGTTTCCGAGATATTTGCAGATATATCTCAAGGGAAGGGGCCTGACGGACATATTTCGAGATATTCCTTCTTCTTGTTGTTCTTCTTCTGCACAGCTAAGCTGGAAGTGGCATTTACAGCTCGCAATAGTGCAGAGTTATCTCAAAGAAAGGGGCCACGGTGTTTCTGTATCTCTATTATGTTGGTGCGGCTTCGGAACTTTTAAATATCTTGATATATCTCGAGAACTACGCATCAGATCAAAAAATATGATAGAACATAAAAAGTAGGAAACTTAATTCTCTACAAAAAAGGTCTCTTAACATTTTGCCATAGCTCTCTTCGTTTCCGAGATATTTGCAGATTTATCTCAAGGGAAGGGGCCTGACGGACATATTTCGAGATATTTCTTCTTCTTGTTGTTCTTCTTCTGCACAGCTAAGCTGGAAGTGGCATTTGCGGCTCGCACTAGTGCAGAGTTATCTCAACGAAAGGGGCCACGGTGTTTCTGTATCTCTATTATGTTGGTGCGGCTTCGGAACTTTTAAATATCTCGATATATCTCGAAAACTACGCTTCTGATCAAAAAATATCATAGAACATAAATTGTAGGAAACATAATTCTCTACAAAAAAGGTCTCTTAACATTTTGCCATAGCTCGTTTCGTTTCCGAGATATTTGCAGATTTATCTCAAGGGAAGGGGCCTGACGGACATATTTCGAGATATTTCTTCTTCTTGTTGTTCTTCTTCTGCACAGCTAAGCTGGAAGTGGCATTTGCGGCTCGCAATAGTGCAGAGTTATCTCAAAGAAAGGGGCCACGGTGTTTCTGTATCTCTATTATGTTGGTGCGGCTTCGGAACTTTTAAATATCTTGATATATCTCGAGAACTACGCATCTGATCAAAAAATATCATAGAACATAAAACGTAGGAAACTTAATTCTCTACAAAAAAGGTCTCTCAACATTTTGCCATAGCTCGCTTCGTTTCCGAGATATTTGCAGATTTATCTCAAGGGAAGGGGCCTGACGGACATATTTCGAGATATTTCTTCTTCTTGTTGTTCTTCTTCTGCACAGCTAAGCTGGAAGTGGCATTTGCCGCTCGCACTAGTGCAGAGTTATCTCAAAGAAAGGGGCCACGGTGTTTCTGTATCTCTATTATGTTGGTGCGGCTTTGGAACTTTTAAATATCTCGATATATCTCGAAAACTACGCTTCTCACCAAAAAATATCATAGAACATAAATTGTACGAAACATAATTCTCTACAAAAAAGGTCTCTTAACATTTTGCCATAGCTCGCTTCGTTTCCGAGATATTTGCAGATATATCTCAAGGGAAGGTGCCTGACGGACATATTTCGAGATATGTCTTCTTCTTGTTGTTCTTCTTCTGCACAGCTAAGCTGGAAGTGGCATTTACAGCTCGCAATAGTGCAGAGTTATCTCAAAGAAAGGGGCCACGGTGTTTCTGTATCTCTATTATGTTGGTGCGGCTTCGGAACTATTCAATATCTTCATATATCTCGAGAACTACGCATCAGATCAAAAAATATCATAGAACATAAATTGTAGGAAACAATTCTCTACAAAAAAGGTCTCTTAACATTTTGCCATAGCTCGTTTCGTTTCCGAGATATTTGCAGATTTATCTCAAGGGAAGGGGCCTGACGGACATATTTCGAGATATTTCTTCTTCTTGTTGTTCTTCTTCTGCACAGCTAAGCTGGAAGTGGCATTTGCGGCTCGCAATAGTGCAGAGTTATCTCAAAGAAAGGGGCCACGGTGTTTCTGTATCTCTATTATGTTGGTGCGGCTTCGGAACTTTTAAATATCTTGATATATCTCGAGAACTACGCATCTGATCAAAAAATATCATAGAACATAAAACGTAGGAAACTTAATTCTCTACAAAAAAGGTCTCTCAACATTTTGCCATAGCTCGCTTCGTTTCCGAGATATTTGCAGATTTATCTCAAGGGAAGGGGCCTGACGGACATATTTCGAGATATTTCTTCTTCTTGTTGTTCTTCTTCTGCACAGCTAAGCTGGAAGTGGCATTTGCCGCTCGCACTAGTGCAGAGTTATCTCAAAGAAAGGGGCCACGGTGTTTCTGTATCTCTATTATGTTGGTGCGGCTTTGGAACTTTTAAATATCTCGATATATCTCGAAAACTACGCTTCTCACCAAAAAATATCATAGAACATAAATTGTACGAAACATAATTCTCTACAAAAAAGGTCTCTTAACATTTTGCCATAGCTCGCTTCGTTTCCGAGATATTTGCAGATATATCTCAAGGGAAGGTGCCTGACGGACATATTTCGAGATATGTCTTCTTCTTGTTGTTCTTCTTCTGCACAGCTAAGCTGGAAGTGGCATTTACAGCTCGCAATAGTGCAGAGTTATCTCAAAGAAAGGGGCCACGGTGTTTCTGTATCTCTATTATGTTGGTGCGGCTTCGGAACTATTCAATATCTTCATATATCTCGAGAACTACGCATCAGATCAAAAAATATCATAGAACATAAATTGTAGGAAACAATTCTCTACAAAAAACGTCTCTTAACATTTTGCCATAGCTCGCTTCGTTTCCGAGATATTTGCAGATTTATCTCAAGTGAAGGGGCCTGACGGACATATTTCGAGATATTTCTTCTTCTTGTTGTTCTTCTTCTGCACAGCTAAGCTGGAAGTGGCATTTGCGGCTCGCAATAGTGCAGAGTTATCTCAAAGAAAGGGGCCACGGTGTTTCTGTATCTCTATTATGTTGGTGCGGCTTCGGAACTTTTAAATATCTTGATATATCTCGAGAACTACGCATCAGATCAAAAAATATCATAGAACATAAAAAGTAGGAAACTTAATTCTCTACAAAAAAGGTCTCTTAACATTTTGCCATTGCTCTCTTCGTTTCCGAGATATTTGCAGATTTATCTCAAGGGAAGGGGCCTGACGGACATATTTCGAGATATTTCTTCTTCTTGATGTTCTTCTTCTGCACAGCTAAGCTGGAAGTGGCATTTGCAGCTCGCAATAGTGCAGAGTTATCTCAAAGAAAGGGGCCACGGTGTTTCTGTATCTCTATTATGTTGGTGCGGCTTCGGAACTTTTAAATATCTTGATATATCTCGAGAACTACGCATCTGATCAAAAAATATCATAGAACATAAAACGTAGGAAACTTAATTCTCTACAAAAAAGGTCTCTCAACATTTTGCCATAGCTCGCTTCGTTTCCGAGATATTTGCAGATTTATCTCAAGGGAAGGGGCCTGACGGACATATTTCGAGATATTTCTTCTTCTTGTTGTTCTTCTTCTGCACAGCTAAGCTGGAAGTGGCATTTGCGGCTCGCACTAGTGCAGAGTTATCTCAAAGAAAGGGGCCACGGTGTTTCTGTATCTCTATTATGTTGGTGCGGCTTTGGAACTTTTAAATATCTCGATATATCTCGAAAACTACGCTTCTCACCAAAAAATATCATAGAACATAAATTGTACGAAACATAATTCTCTACAAAAAAGGTCTCTTAACATTTTGCCATAGCTCGCTTCGTTTCCGAGATATTTGCAGATATATCTCAAGGGAAGGGGCCTGACGGACATATTTCGAGATATTTCTTCTTCTTGTTGTTCTTTTTCTGCACAGCTAAGCTGGAAGTGGCATTTACAGCTCGCAATAATGCAGAGTTATCTCAAAGAAAGGGGCCACGGTGTTTCTGTATCTCTATTATGTTGGTGCGGCTTCGGAACTTTTAAATATCTTGATATATCTCGAGAACTACGCATCTGATCAAAAAATATCATAGAACATAAAAAGTAGGAAACTTAATTCTCTACAAAAAAGGTCTCTTAACATTTTGCCATAGCTCGCTTCGTTTCCGAGATATTTGCAGATATATCTCAAGGGAAGGGGCCTGACGGACATATTTCGAGATATTTCTTCTTCTTGTTGTTCTTCTTCTGCACAGCTAAGCTGGAAGTGGCATTTACAGCTCGCAATACTGCAGAGTTATCTCAAAGAAAGGGGCCACGGTGTTTCTGTATCCCTATTATGTTGGTGCGGCTTCGGAACTTTTAAATATCTCAATATATCTCGAAAACTACGCTTCTGATCAAAAAATATCATAGCATATAAATTGTAGGAAACATAATTCTCTACAAAAAACGTCTCTTAACATTTTGCCATAGCTCGCTTCGTTTCCGAGATATTTGCAGATTCAGCTCAAAGGAACTGGCCTGACGGACATATTTCGAGATATTTCTTCTTCTTGTTGTTCTTCCTCTGCACAGCTAAGCTGGAAGTGGCATTTGCAGCTCGCAATAGTGCAGAGTTATCTCAAAGAAAGGGGCCACGGTGTTTCTGTATCTCTATTATGTTGGTGCGGCTTTGGAACTTTTAAATATCTCGATATATCTCGAAAACTACGCTTCTGATCAAAAAATATCATAGAACATAAATTGTAGGAAACATAATTCTCTACAAAAAAGGTCTCTTAACATTTTGCCATAGCTCGCTTCGTTTCCGAGATATTTGCAGATATATCTCAAGGGAAGGGGCCTGACGGACATATTTCGAGATATGTCTTCTTCTTGTTGTTCTTCTTCTGCACAGCTAAGCTGGAAGTGGCATTTGCAGCTCGCAATAGTGCAGAGTTATCTCAAAGAAAGGGGCCACGGTGTTTCTGTATCCCTATTATGTTGGTGCGGCTTCGGAACTTTTAAATATCTCGATATATCTCGAAAACTACGCTTCTGATCAAAAAATATCATAGAACATAAATTGTAGGAAACATAATTCTCTACAAAAAAGGTCTCCTAACATTTTGCCATAGCTCGCTTCGTTTCCGAGATATTTGCAGATATATCTCAAGGGAAGGGGCCTGACGGACATATTTCGAGATATTTCTTCTTCTTGTTGTTCTTCTTCTGCACAGCTAAGCTGGAAGTGGCATTTGCGGCTCGCACTAGTGCAGAGTTATCTCAAAGAAAGGGGCCACGGTGTTTCTGTATCCCTATTATGTTGGTGCGGCTTCGGAACTTTTAAATATCTCGATATATCTCGAAAACTACGCTTCTGATCAAAAAATATCATAGAACATAAATTGTAGGAAACATAATTCTCTACAAAAAACGTCTCTTAACATTTTGCCATAGCTCGCTTCGTTTCCGAGATATTTGCAGATTTATCTCAAGGGAAGGGGCCTGACGGACATATTTCGAGATATTTCTTCTTCTTGTTGTTCTTCTTCTGCACAGCTAAGCTGGAAGTGGCATTTGCGGCTCGCACTAGTGCAGAGTTATCTCAACGAAAGGGGCCACGGTGTTTCTGTATCTCTATTATGTTGGTGCGGCTTCGGAACTTTTAAATATCTCGATATATCTCGAAAACTACGCTTCTGATCAAGAAATATCATAGAACATAAATTGTAGGAAACATAATTCTCTACAAAAAAGGTCTCCTAACATTTTGCCATAGCTCGCTTCGTTTCCGAGATATTTGCAGATATATCTCAAGGGAAGGGGCCTGACGGACATATTTCGAGATATTTCTTCTTCTTGTTGTTCTTCTTCTGCACAGCTAAACTGGAAGTTGCATTTCCAGCTCGCAATAGTGCAGAGTTATCTCAAAGAGAGGGGCCACGGTGTTTCTGTATCTCTATTATGTTGGTGCGGCTTCGGAACTTTTAAATATCTTGATATATCTCGAGAACTACGCATCTGATCAAAAAATATCATAGAACATAAAAAGTAGGAAACTTAATTCTCTACAAAAAAGGTCTCTCAACATTTTGCCATAGCTCGCTTCGTTTCCGAGATATTTGCAGATTTATCTCAAGGGAAGGGGCCTGACGGACATATTTCGAGATATTCCTTCTTCTTGTTGTTCTTCTTCTGCACAGCTAAGGTGGAAGTGGCATTTGCGGCTCGCACTAGTGCAGAGTTATCTCAAAGAAAGGGGCCACGGTGTTTCTGTATCCCTATTATGTTGGTGCGGCTTCGGAACTTTTAAATATCTCGATATATCTCGAAAACTACGCTTCTGATCAAAAAATATCATAGAACATAAATTGTAGGAAACATAATTCTCTACAAAAAAGGTCTCCTAACATTTTGCCATAGCTCGCTTTGTTTCCGAGATATTTGCAGATATATCTCAAGGGAAGGGGCCTGACGGACATATTTCGAGATATTTCTTCTTCTTGTTGTTCTTCTTCTGCACAGCTAAGCTGGAAGTGGCATTTGCGGCTCGCACTAGTGCAGAGTTATCTCAAAGAAAGGGGCCACGGTGTTTCTGTATCCCTATTATGTTGGTGCGGCTTCGGAACTTTTAAATATCTCGATATATCTCGAAAACTACGCTTCTGATCAAAAAATATCGTAGAACATAAATTGTAGGAAACAGAATTCTCTACAAAAAACGTCTCTTAACATTTTGCCATAGCTCGCTTCGTTTCCGAGATATTTGCAGATTTATCTCAAGGGAAGGGGCCTGACGGACATATTTCGAGATATTTCTTCTTCTTGTTGTTCTTCTTCTGCACAGCTAAGCTGGAAGTGGCATTTGCGGCTCGCACTAGTGCAGAGTTATCTCAACGAAAGGGGCCACGGTGTTTCTGTATCTCTATTATGTTGGTGCGGCTTCGGAACTTTTAAATATCTCGATATATCTCGAAAACTACGCTTCTGATCAAAAAATATCATAGAACATAAATTGTAGGAAACATAATTCTCTACAAAAAAGGTCTCCTAACATTTTGCCATAGCTCGCTTCGTTTCCGAGATATTTGCAGATATATCTCAAGGGAAGGGGCCTGACGGACATATTTCGAGATATTTCTTCTTCTTGTTGTTCTTCTTCTGCACAGCTAAACTGGAAGTTGCATTTCCAGCTCGCAATAGTGCAGAGTTATCTCAAAGAGAGGGGCCACGGTGTTTCTGTATCTCTATTATGTTGGTGCGGCTTCGGAACTTTTAAATATCTTGATATATCTCGAGAACTACGCATCTGATCAAAAAATATCATAGAACATAAAAAGTAGGAAACTTAATTCTCTACAAAAAAGGTCTCTCAACATTTTGCCATAGCTCGCTTCGTTTCCGAGATATTTGCAGATTTATCTCAAGGGAAGGGGCCTGACGGACATATTTCGAGATATTCCTTCTTCTTGTTGTTCTTCTTCTGCACAGCTAAGGTGGAAGTGGCATTTGCGGCTCGCACTAGTGCAGAGTTATCTCAAAGAAAGGGGCCACGGTGTTTCTGTATCCCTATTATGTTGGTGCGGCTTCGGAACTTTTAAATATCTCGATATATCTCGAAAACTACGCTTCTGATCAAAAAATATCATAGAACATAAATTGTAGGAAACATAATTCTCTACAAAAAAGGTCTCCTAACATTTTGCCATAGCTCGCTTTGTTTCCGAGATATTTGCAGATATATCTCAAGGGAAGGGGCCTGACGGACATATTTCGAGATATTTCTTCTTCTTGTTGTTCTTCTTCTGCACAGCTAAGCTGGAAGTGGCATTTGCGGCTCGCACTAGTGCAGAGTTATCTCAAAGAAAGGGGCCACGGTGTTTCTGTATCCCTATTATGTTGGTGCGGCTTCGGAACTTTTAAATATCTCGATATATCTCGAAAACTACGCTTCTGATCAAAAAATATCGTAGAACATAAATTGTAGGAAACAGAATTCTCTACAAAAAACGTCTCTTAACATTTTGCCATAGCTCGCTTCGTTTCCGAGATATTTGCAGATTTATCTCAAGGGAAGGGGCCTGACGGACATATTTCGAGATATTTCTTCTTCTTGTTGTTCTTCTTCTGCACAGCTAAGCTGGAAGTGGCATTTGCGGCTCGCACTAGTGCAGAGTTATCTCAACGAAAGGGGCCACGGTGTTTCTGTATCTCTATTATGTTGGTGCGGCTTCGGAACTTTTAAATATCTCGATATATCTCGAAAACTACGCTTCTGATCAAAAAATATCATAGAACATAAATTGTAGGAAACATAATTCTCTACAAAAAAGGTCTCCTAACATTTTGCCATAGCTCGCTTCGTTTCCGAGATATTTGCAGATATATCTCAAGGGAAGGGGCCTGACGGACATATTTCGAGATATTTCTTCTTCTTGTTGTTCTTCTTCTGCACAGCTAAACTGGAAGTTGCATTTCCAGCTCGCAATAGTGCAGAGTTATCTCAAAGAGAGGGGCCACGGTGTTTCTGTATCTCTATTATGTTGGTGCGGCTTCGGAACTTTTAAATATCTTGATATATCTCGAGAACTACGCATCTGATCAAAAAATATCATAGAACATAAAAAGTAGGAAACTTAATTCTCTACAAAAAAGGTCTCTCAACATTTTGCCATAGCTCGCTTCGTTTCCGAGATATTTGCAGATTTATCTCAAGGGAAGGGGCCTGACGGACATATTTCGAGATATTCCTTCTTCTTGTTGTTCTTCTTCTGCACAGCTAAGGTGGAAGTGGCATATGCGGCTCGCACTAGTGCAGAGTTATCTCAAAGAAAGGGGCCACGGTGTTTCTGTATCCCTATTATGTTGGTGCGGCTTCGGAACTTTTAAATATCTCGATATATCTCGAAAACTACGCTTCTGATCAAAAAATATCATAGAACATAAATTGTAGGAAACATAATTCTCTACAAAAAACGTCTCTTAACATTTTGCCATAGCTCGCTTCGTTTCCGAGATATTTGCAGATTTATCTCAAGGGAAGGGGCCTGACGGACATATTTCGAGATATTTCTTATTCTTGTTGTTCTTCTTCTGCACAGCTAAACTGGAAGTGGCATTTCCAGCTCGCAATAGTGCAGAGTTATCTCAAAGAGAGGGGCCACGGTGTTTCTGTATCTCTATTATGTTGGTGCGGCTTCGGAACTTTTAAATATCTTGATATATCTCGAGAACTACGCATCTGATCAAAAAATATCATAGAACATAAAAAGTAGGAAACTTAATTCTCTACAAAAAAGTCTGGTAAGATTTTGCCATAGCTCGCTTCGTTTCCGAGATATTTGCAGATTTAGCTCAAGGTAAGGGGCCTGACGGACATATTTCGAGATATTTCTTCTTCTTGTTGTTCTTCTTCTGCACAGCTAAGCTGGAAGTGGCATTTACAGCTCGCAATAGTGCATAGTTATCTGAAAGAAAGGGGCCACGGTGTTTTTGTATCTCTATTATGTTGGTGCGGCTTCGGAACTTTTAAATATCTTGATATATCCCGAGAGCTACGCGTCTGATCAAAAAATATCATAGAACATAAAAAGTAGGAAACATAATTCTCTACAAAAAAGGTCTCTTAACATTTTGCCATAGCTCGCTTCGTTTCCGAGATATTTGCAGATTTATCTCAAGGGAAGGGGCCTAACGGACATATTTCGAGATATTTCTTCTTCTTGTTGTTCTTCTTCTGCACAGCTAAGCTGGAAGTGGCATTTACAGCTCGCAATAGTGCATAGTTATCTGAAAGAAAGGGGCCACGGTGTTTCTGTATCTCTATTATGTTGGTGCGGCTTCGGAACTTTTAAATATCTTGATATATCTCGAGAACTACGCATCTGATCAAAAAATATCATAGAACATAAAAAGTAGGAAACTCAATTCTCTACAAAAAAGGTCTCTTAACATTTTGCAATAGCTCGCTTCGTTTCCGAGATATTTGCAGATTTATCTCAAGGGAAGGGGCCTGACGGACATATTTCGAGATATTTCTTCTTCTTGTTGTTCTTCTTCTGCACAGCTAAGCTGGAAGTGGCATTTGCGGCTCGCAATAGTGCAGAGTTATCTCAAAGAAAGGGGCCACGGTGTTTCTGTATCTCTATTATGTTGGTGCTGCTTCGGAACTTTTAAATATCTCGATATATCTCGAAAACTACGCTTCTGATCAAAAAATATCATAGAACATAAATTGTAGGAAACATAATTCTCTACAAAAAACGTCTCTTAACATTTTGCCATAGCTCGCTTCGTTTCCGAGATATTTGCAGATTCATCTCAAGGGAAGGGGCCTAACGGACATATTTCGAGATATTTCTTCTTCTTGTTGTTCTTCTTCTGCACAGCTAAACTGGAAGTGGCATTTCCAGCTCGCAATAGTACAGAGTTATCTCAAAGAAAGGGGCCACGGTGTTTCTGTATCTCTATTATGTTGGTGCGGCTTCGGAACTTTTAAATATCTTGATATATCTCGAGAACTACGCATCTGATCAAAAAATATCATAGAACATAAAAAGTAGGAAACTTAATTCTCTACAAAAAAGTCTCGTAAGATTTTGCCATAGCTCGCTTCGTTTCCGAGATATTTGCAGATTTAGCTCAAGGTAAGGGGCCTGACGGACATATTTCGAGATATTTCTTCTTCTTGTTGTTCTTCTTCTGCACAGCTAAGCTGGAAGTGGCATTTACAGCTCGCAATAGTGCATAGTTATCTGAAAGAAAGGGGCCACGGTGTTTTTGTATCTCTATTATGTTGGTGCGGCTTCGGAACTTTTAAATATCTTGATATATCCCGAGAGCTACGCGTCTGATCAAAAAATATCATAGAACATAAAAAGTAGGAAACATAATTCTCTACAAAAAAGGTCTCTTAACATTTTGTCATAGCTCGCTTCGTTTCCGAGATATTTGCAGATTTATCTCAAGGGAAGGGGCCTAACGGACATATTTCGAGATATTTCTTCTTCTTGTTGTTCTTCTTCTGCACAGCTAAGCTGGAAGTGGCATTTACAGCTCGCAATAGTGCATAGTTATCTGAAAGAAAGGGGCCACGGTGTTTCTGTATCTCTATTATGTTGGTGCGGCTTCGGAACTTTTAAATATCTTGATATATCTCGAGAACTACGCATCTGATCAAAAAATATCATAGAACATAAAAAGTAGGAAACTCAATTCTCTACAAAAAAGGTCTCTTAACATTTTGCAATAGCTCGCTTCGTTTCCGAGATATTTGCAGATTTATCTCAAGGGAAGGGGCCTGACGGACATATTTCGAGATATTTCTTCTTCTTGTTGTTCTTCTTCTGCAAAGCTAAGCTGGAAGTGGCATTTGCGGCTCGCAATAGTGCAGAGTTATCTCAAAGAAAGGGGCCACGGTGTTTCTGTATCTCTATTATGTTGGTGCTGCTTCGGAACTTTTAAATATCTCGATATATCTCGAAAACTACGCTTCTGATCAAAAAATATCATAGAACATAAATTGTAGGAAACATAATTCTCTACAAAAAACGTCTCTTAACATTTTGCCATAGCTCGCTTCGTTTCCGAGATATTTGCAGATTCATCTCAAGGGAAGGGGCCTAACGGACATATTTCGAGATATTTCTTCTTCTTGTTGTTCTTCTTCTGCACAGCTAAACTGGAAGTGGCATTTCCAGCTCGCAATAGTACAGAGTTATCTCAAAGAAAGGGGCCACGGTGTTTCTGTATCTCTATTATGTTGGTGCGGCTTCGGAACTTTTAAATATCTTGATATATCTCGAGAACTACGCATCTGATCAAAAAATATCATAGAACATAAAAAGTAGGAAACTTAATTCTCTACAAAAAAGTCTCGTAAGATTTTGCCATAGCTCGCTTCGTTTCCGAGATATTTGCAGATTTAGCTCAAGGTAAGGGGCCTGACGGACATATTTCGAGATATTTCTTCTTCTTGTTGTTCTTCTTCTGCACAGCTAAGCTGGAAGTGGCATTTACAGCTCGCAATAGTGCATAGTTATCTGAAAGAAAGGGGCCACGGTGTTTTTGTATCTCTATTATGTTGGTGCGGCTTCGGAACTTTTAAATATCTTGATATATCCCGAGAGCTACGCGTCTGATCAAAAAATATCATAGAACATAAAAAGTAGGAAACATAATTCTCTACAAAAAAGGTCTCTTAACATTTTGCCATAGCTCGCTTCGTTTCCGAGATATTTGCAGATTTATCTCAAGGGAAGTGGCCTGACGGACATATTTCGAGATATTTCTTCTTCTTGTTGTTCTTCTGCTGCACAGCTAAGCTGGAAGTGGCATTTGCGGCTCGCACTAGTGCAGAGTTATCTCAAAGAAAGGGGCCACGGTGTTTCTGTATCTCTATTATGTTGGTGCGGCTTCGGAACTTTTAAATATCTTGATATATCTCGAGAACTACGCATCTGATCAGAAAATATCATAGAAGATAAAAAGTAGGAAACTTAATTCTCTACAAAAAAGGTCTCTTAACATTTTGCCATAGCTCGCTTCGTTTCCGAGATATTTGCAGATTCAGCTCAAAGGAACTGGCCTGACGGACATATTTCGAGATATCTCTTCTTCTTGTTGTTCTTCCTCTGCACAGCTAAGCTGGAAGTGGCATTTGCAGCTCGCAATAGTGCAGAGTTATCTCAAAGAAAGGGGCCACGGTGTTTCTGTATCTCTATTATGTTGGTGCGGCTTCGGAACTTTTAAATATCTCGATATATCTCGAAAACTACGCTTCTGATCAAAAAATATCATAGAACATAAATTGTAGGAAACATAATTCTCTACAAAAAAGGTCTCTCAACATTTTGCCATAGCTCGCTTCGTTTCCGCGATATTTGCAGATTTATCTCAAGGGAAGGGGCCTAACGGACATATTTCGAGATATTTCTTCTTCTTGTTGTTCTTCTTCTGCACAGCTAAACTGGAAGTGGCATTTCCAGCTCGCAATAGTGCAGAGTTATCTCAAAGAGAGGGGCCACGGTGTTTCTGTATCTCTATTATGTTGGTGCGGCTTCGGAACTTTTAAATATCTTGATATATCTCGAGAGCTACGCGTCTGATCAAAAAATATCATAGAACATAAAAAGTAGGAAACATAATTCTCTACAAGAAAGGTCTCTTAACATTTTGCCATAGCTCGCTTCGTTTCCGAGATATTTGCAGATTTATCTCAAGGGAAGTGGCCTGACGGACATATTTCGAGATATTTCTTCTTCTTGTTGTTCTTCTTCTGCACAGCTAAGCTGGAAGTGGCATTTGCAGCTCGCAATTGTGCAGAGTTATCTCAAAGAGAGGGGCCACGGTGTTTCTGTATCTCTATTATGTTGGTGCGGCTTCGGAACTTTTAAATATCTTGATATATCTCGAGAACTACGAATCTGATCAGAAAATATCATAGAAGATAAAAAGTAGGAAACTTAATTCTCTACAAAAAAGGTCTCTTAACATTTTGCCATAGCTCGCTTCGTTTCCGAGATATTTGCAGATTTATCTCAAGGGAAGGGGCCTGACGGACATATTTCGAGATATTTCTTCTTCTTGTTGTTCTTCTTCTGCACAGCTAAGCTGGAAGTGGCATTTGCGGCTCGCACTAGTGCAGAGTTATCTCAAAGAAAGGGGCCACGGTGTTTCTGTATCTCTATTATGTTGGTGCGGCTTCGGAACTTTTAAATATCTTGATATATCTCGAGAACTACGCATCTGATCAAAAAATATCATAGAACATAAAAAGTAGGAAACTTAATTCGCTACAAAAAGGTCTGTTAACATTTTGCCATAGCTCGCTTCGGTTCCGAGATATTTGCAGATTTATCTCAAGGGAAGGGGCCTAACGGACATATTTCGTGATATTTCTTCTTCTTGTTGTTCTTCTTCTGCACAGCTAAGCTTGAAGTGGCATTTGCAGCTCGCATTAGTGCAGAGTTATCTCAAAGAAATGGGCCACGGTGTTTCTGTATCTCTATTATGTTGGTGCGGCTTCTTAACTTTTAAATATCTTGATATATCTCGAGAACTACGCATCTGACCAAAAAATATCATAGAACATAAAAAGTAGGAAACTCAATTCTCTACAAAAAAGGTCTCTTAACATTTTGCAATAGCTCGCTTCGTTTCCGAGATATTTGCAGATTTATCTCAAGGGAAGGGGCCTGACGGACATATTTCGAGATATTTCTCCTTCTTGTTGTTCTTCTTCTGCACAGCTACGCTGGAAGTGGCATTTGCAGCTCGCAATTGTGCAGAGTTATCTCAAAGAGAGGGGCCACGGTGTTTCTGTATCTCTATTATGTTGGTGCGGCTTCGGAACTTTTAAATTGTTACGTGGCCGACGTCTTGGCAGCGCGCGTGGCTATCAGAGGCTTTCTGATTGGCGGCCGCGTAACTTATTTTATTATCAATACAACCCGAGCGGTAAGATTGTATTGTGGTAGGAACTGTCACAAGGTTTCACTGGGTTTAAAGGAGAATGCTAATGTGGGTTTGACACAGCAATGTATATATTCTACAATCTTGGTCTATTACAGATGTTGTTGTCGCGAATATAGGTGTATAATGTGATATATTACCTATTTCCACTATGCTCGGTGTTCACGCACTGGCAATGCGGGGGTGTTGTGTGTGGTTGATTGTAATGCCAAATAGAAACACGACTCGCGGATTCTATAAGGTGAATGTTGCTCGAAGGGGACTTCAACCCGATCTCACTAATAGTAACCAACTCACTACCGTACACGACGTGCTCGTCACGAGATGAACTCTGGTACTGCCCCCGATCGTTGGTACGAACGGGTTTATATACTAATTAAGAAGGGTGGTCTGGTTACTATTCGAGTGATCAGGCTGGGTCCACCTGCCTCTGCGACAGTTTAGAGTGGTTGCATCTGCTATTTGATTACGTCGGACCCATTGCTTTCCCAAGTGTTTGGTTCTGCTATCGGTGGGCCTTCTGTTTATTACGAGAGTAAATGGTCGGTTTGCCCGAGAGTTTTCCTTTCCAGATGTTTAAGCTTATTTGAAAGGAGACACGTTTGATAAAAACGGTCTGTCTACGTGACACCTCCCCCCTTAGATGAAACATCGCGGTAATCGTGATGCTTTCAATTGGAAAGGAAAACACTCACTAGAATGTGTTCAAGTTTTGGTGTTGTAATGCAATATGTCGGGTGTTATGTGTGATGTGTGTGTACTTATCGCTACGTGTGATGGTTGGTGATGCTGCTAACTGCGGTATGAAGTCGAAGCGTACGTCTGGGTCCAGGCTGCCTCGATCGGATTTGTCTCTCGGTGTACCAGGTTGGTACTATTGCAGGCGGTGGTATGGGTTGGTTTGCTCTTTGGTATTCCATTTCCATGATGATGGCGGCAATACACTCCTCGCAGTGATAGGCGGCCTGCGACTCCATCAGGGGCGCGCTGCAAATATGGCAGGCCCCAGGCGGATATGCCGTTGGTAGTGGATAGTGTACCTCCACCATGTCATAGATCCTTGCTGCTCCAAGGGCTGCTTCGAGAGCACACTGCATACAGACAATGCCAACGTCTAATCTGTAGCAAGTGCTGCGCATGCACAGGCGGGCCGTCAAGTTCATCAGCAGCTCGATGCGACTGGTGTCCCTCTCAGTTGGTTGTTCCCTGATGTAGCACATTTCGGTCCGCTCAGATAAGTGTTTTGGAAGAATGGTGTTGTGGTCTGCTTTTATACCCGGCCTGGAACCGCGTATCTCATGCCCAACCACGCCTCCGCCACGTTGAATGGTGGTTGTCCTGGTAGACGATCGAGGGCTACATCTGCCACGACCTCACCCTCGCCTCTGATGTTGGTTAGCAGACCCCTCCTTCCTTCCAACACCCTCTTGGCCTGCTCTATCTTCCAGGTCCTGCATACAGGGCGGATACCCCGTACTCGTACCTTGAAGGCCTGCCACGGTAGATTTTGAAAGCGTGGCGGCAAGGTCCGAAGTTGGTCGACCGGTGCCCTTACCACCTTGCCGTGGTCACGAAGAGCCACCTCGAACTGGCCGTCCACCAGGTGTTGAACTTCTCCTCGGACCCAGGTACCTTCTTTACTTCTGTACGCCACCAGACGTCCAGTGGTCAGTCTTCCCTGGTTTGGAAAGTGGAGGTGGCCGCGGTCGCTCATGTACCGATACAGGTCCCGGTACAGTCGCCTAGCTTCTTCCCGACCGTCGTCCACCTGCGCCCAGAATTCTACCGGATTGTCCACGTGGACAATTCCGATCCGAACAGAACTGCTCAAAACTATATTTTTGATGGTGTTCATTTTCTTGAGGATGTCTACTGATGAGACTATGGTGCCGAGAACTGCTTATATAGTCTGAAAACCCTTATCTTACCCCACTCTTATTTCGACTCTTAGAGGAGGGATGTGTAGGAGTGGCTACGGCCCCTTAGAATATTGTGGCACTTGGTCTAGGTGCTGAAGATTTTTCCCTTGGTAAATTTATATTATATGAATTTGATTCTTCTGAGTTTTTAGGTATTTCTTCCAGTTGCAATTCAATTTCGTTCGGTTTGTCCAAAGGTTTTAGTTTATTAATGATTTTGTGTATATTACTTTTTATTATTGTCCCAATTATTAATAGTAGGATCAAAGATACTACTCCAAACGAGGAAAATGTTGATATTTTTATACGATTTGTGGAAATTTCTTGAAGTTCCAATTCTTTCGCCCGATGCTCCAATTCCTCTAGGTTTGGTGCTGTCGGAAGGTTCTTCCAATTTGTGATTACTTGATCTGTATTAGTGTAATTGGTTTCTAAAACTGATAGGTGATGTTCTGTTATTTTCGGAATGATTACTGATAAATTGTATGACGCTGATGGGTAATGTATAATATTTTCCATGGTTACTATTGTGTCCATTGCTTTTAATTGCATCGCATTTACTGTGGCTCTACATCCCGGTTCGAGGTTGAAAATTCCAGTATTGTAAATGTTTGCTATAGTTGGTTTTTCCCCTTTACAATATACCTGGGCCTTTTTATGGGTTGGCATAAAGAAAAACCAGGTAGCAGGAGCGCTTAACACTTGCCAGAATGGTTGAAGCTTGGTGGTTACCCTTACATCGCAGGTTTCCCAGTTTATGGCGGATGGATTCAAAAGCAAGGTAGATTCGCAGGTTGCATGACCTTCTACCTGATATAATGGTAATGTTGATGGTCCTATTAACTGATTATTATGAACTCGGCAAACTCCAAGATATTCCTCGGTAGGTAAAAAGTATTGCTGCTCATCTGTAGTGACTGCAATGTATGAAATTTGTGGTTGTATGTACGTAACTACTTCTTTTTCTTTAATAACCTGCTTTGATGGACAAGGATAGATTTTATACAAATTGAACACCTTTTGTTCCAAAAGCGGTATGGTGAGTTCAAATAATACTCTGCCTTTTGCAAATACTACATTTAATTTCGTTAGTTTCTCGATTTGTTCAGTTAATAATTCTTCTGGAGATAATGGAAATTCATAAGTTAAAGATTGTTTGATCTTTAATGCTGACTTCAATAATTGCTGTGGTGAAAAAACGGCAGGATGCATTATTCCTTGTTTCGCTAATAATATTGCGTCTATTAATAATAGTAAATTAGTGCTGTAGTCGTCCAATCCTCTTTCTAATTCTAAAATGGTATCCCTTATAGCTGTTTCAAAACGGAGTTGGGCAATTTCGGACCTAGTTTCTTCTAAGAATCGCGAATGTTCTGATGCAGCTTTTATCAGCTCAGATGTAACCTGTGTTAAATTTACTAATCTTTCGTGTATGGCTGAAAACTCCCCTTTCACAATGTGTATTTGCTTCGAGTTGAGTTCCGTTATTTCAAGTTGATTTTTATATAACTTATTCAATTCCTGGTTGTAAAAATCTGCGTCTTCTTGAGTTAAGGTTCCAAATAATGCTTTGTTGATTGTGCCAATAAATCCAAATGGTGCATTGCGTCGTAATGGTCGTCTTTTTGGAAAGGCATCGTTTCCTATTGCTGTTTGTATTAGATTCCTATACTGCATAGTGCTTTCTTCTCTTTTAAGTAACCGTGGTCCTACTTCCATGCTGAGGCAAGTTTCTAAACCGTGTTTTTTGCAAAGTTGGTTCATGGCCAGAATTATCTGTTCTACTGGTGGTGCATGTGCAAGGTATTTATCAACATCCAATGACGTGACCAATCGCCATTGCGATTGATATGTCCGTATGTCTGACAATTTATCGTAAAACAAACCCGTTGATTGCGCCAGTGGTAACAATGAACGGTCGATTAAAATCCGGATATTGTAAAATTGGTTGTGTACAGAGTTCGTCGCGTAAATTTTCAAAACTTTTTTGCTGGTCTTCGGTCCACTTAAAACGAATTCCTTTACCTAATAACTGAACTAATGGTTTTGATTTAATAGAATAATCTTTTATGAAACGGCGATAATATCGTGTCAGTCCCAAGAACTGCTGGACATTTTTCTGTGTTTTAGGAATGGGAAATTCTTTTACAGCTTGTAATTTACGAGGATCTGGCTTAACACCATTTTCTGTTAAAATGTGTCCTAAATAAGTAACCTCCTTACGTAAGAATTCGCATTTATCAATCTGCAGTGTAAGTCCAAATTCTCTGAGCCGATTGAGTAATTTTTTTACTTTTATTTCATGTTCTCGTAGTGATGAAGAGAAAACAACCATATCGTCTATGAATACATGAGCGTTCTCTAGACCAGATATAACTTGATTCATTAAGCGTTGAAATGTCGGTGGTGCATTTTTTAAACCAAATAGCATGCGTACAAATTCAAAATGCCCATCCGGTGTTGTGAATGCTGTTTTCGGACAATCCTTAGGATCCATTTGAACTTGATGAAATCCATTTGCTATATCAAAAATTGTGAAATATTTTGCTCCTCCCAATTTATCTAGAATTTCGGTGATATTCGGCAAAGGAAATTTATCACTCAAAGTCTTTTCGTTTAAGGCTCGGAAATCGATTACCATACGCCAACGCTTATTGCCCTTAGCGTCTGGTTTCTTTGGTACAATCCATAACGGAGAATTATATGGTGAACTAGATGGCTGTATGACTCCTTGTAATAACAGAGCCTTTACTTGACGTTGTATTTCGTCTTGGTGTACTGGTGGATATCGGTATTGTCTTGTATTAATCGGTACGTCATCTGTTGTATGAATTGAATGGTAAAAATTCGGTACTTCTCCTAGTTTGTCTCCAGGCAAGTAAAATCTGTCTGAAAATTCGTCGACGATGTTGAATACATGTTTACGTTCTTCTGCATTGAGATGATCGGTTCTTAAAAGATTTCTAATTCGTGTTGCTCTATTTTCTGGTGTGTTTTCGGTCATATATGAAGAAATTGGGTCGTCGTCCGACGAGTCGTAAATATCGTAAGGATGAATGTATTGAGGTTCAATTTCGATGTCTACATCGTCTTCTCCGGTATTCGTTGCTAACGCGTAACAAATGCCGTCACGATTATATACTGCTGCTTCGCCAATGTATATATTTTCTGATGTTTTGAGTCGCGGTAAGTATCCCTCTTTAATATTTGGATTAGCTATGTGAATTGCAATTTGTTTTGTTGTTCGAGCTTCGATACGGTGTTTAGTCGATTTCGGATTTTTCTGCTGAGCTAAATCTCGGTAATTTGAAAAACGAAGTGGTCGAATAGGTTTATCTTTCAATACTAGTGTTCCATGATAATATGAAATTTCTGCTTCTTCTTGTAATAAAAATGGGCTGCCTATAATTCCATCGGCTTCTATTGCAAGGTTCTCTACTACGTAAAATAATGCAGGCTTACCGTGAATGTGAAGAATTGTGGTTCCTATGCTATAAATAGGTGATTTTGTAAGTCCTGTGATTTCAATAACTTCTTTAGTGATACGTTTGGCTTGATCTCCGAGAACATCGCGCACTATTAAGTTAACTGCCGCGCCACCGTCAATTAAAAATTCAGCTGTTTCTAATTCTAATTCCGGAACTTTGATTTTTATTCTTGGTGCTGGGGTTTCCTTGATGAGGATTCTCCCGTGAATCTGACTATCTTTTGGCGAGGTCTTTGCAGATCGCTCACCGCCTCGCCTTTCCGTTGAGCGTTTTCTGAGTTTAAAGACTTGTTTGATTCGACTGAAGAATTTCGAGAGTATGATCGCTGTCTGAAATTTTGCGAATTCCTCCTACAACGTTTTTCATCGTGTCCTTGGGTATCACATCGCCAACAATATAGCTGCGAAGTATCATCCCTTTCACTGCGTTTTAAAACTGTAAACCGTTTTTCATCTTGATCTGTGCGTGGTGAATTTGAACGATAAGAAGGTGAATTCGATTGATTCCTGGATCGCACAGTCCATGCTGATGTACGTGGTCGTCCTTCTCTCTCGTCTTCAGAGTTAGATGGTCTCCTCTGTCGATCTCTATATCGATCGTGTCGTGTTGGAGATTGAGGGTATGAAATTTCATTTCGACGTTCGTTGCTGTGGTGATCCCTGTTGTTCCAGCCTCCTGGTGATGTGTTTCGTGCCAAATCACGACGACTTCTTAATTTCCTGTCTACCTCTAGCACAGCGTCAAAAGCTTCCTCTAAGTTTTTAATGTCTCTATTTTGTGCTGATACCTTAAAAGAGATGCGGTCTGGTAATCCATCTAGGAAATTTTCTAAAATATCCATTTCCATTTGTTTAATATTTTCCTCTGAATGTCTAGGATATTTCTCTTTAATCGCTCCTCTTGTACAATAAACAAGATGGCTTGTTCTATCGATGTAGTTTCTCAAACTTTCGTATTCCCTAATTTGAAGCCTGGCAATTTCTGTTTGAAATTGCGATAAGCTCTTTCCTGGTCCAAATCTTCTCTTCAAATGCTTGATCAACGCGGATACCGAAGTGAATTGATGTTCTAAAGTACTTCTTCGCGCCGGACCGGTGAGTTTAGTTAAAATAATTGTAAGGTATTCCCTTTCTGTTCCCTCAGGAATCAAGGTCAATCCATCTTCTACCAGTTGTGCAAAACGTGATAAAGGTGGATTCTCACCATCAAATGTTGGTATTGTTAACGCAACATTTTGTATGCAGGATCTTTGTGTCAAAAGTGTCATAGAATTTGCGATCGAAACTGTTAAGTTCATAAGATCGGCTGAAGAAATATTGGCTTGTTCATTCGCCATGTTGAATGAATTTGTTGCTTAAAGAATGTAACTAGGAAAACTAGTATATACCTCTTGTTACCCGATTGACTAGGAAAACTAGTATACAATCGTTGTTCAACAAAGTAATAGCCGTGTGTCAAATTCCACAAAAGTAATTATGCCAGTGAAAATGATCTATGTGACTATATCCCACCGCTGTCACCAGTTCTGTTACGTGGCCGACGGCTTGGTAGCGCGCGTGGCTATCAGAGGCTTTCTGATTGGCGGCCGCGTAACTTATTTTATTATCAATACAACCCGAGCGGTAAGATTGTATTGTGGTAGGAACTGTCACAAGGTTTCACTGGGTTTAAAGGAGAATGCTAATGTGGGTTTGACACAGCAATGTATATATTCTACAATCTTGGTCTATTACAGATGTTGTTGTCGCGAATATAGGTGTATAATGTGATATATTACCTATTTCCACTATGCTCGGTGTTCACGCACTGGCAATGCAGGGGTGTTGTGTGTGGTTGATTGTAATGCCAAATAGAAACACGACTCGCGGATTCTATAAGGTGAATGTTGCTCGAAGGGGACTTCAACCCGATCTCACTAATAGTAACCAACTCACTACCGTACACGACGTGCTCGACACGAGATGAACTCTGGTACTGCCCCCGATCGTTGGTACGAACGGGTTTATATACTAATTAAGAAGGGTGGTCTGGTTACTATTCGAGTGATCAGGCTGGGTCCACCTGCCTCTGCGACAGTTTAGAGTGGTTGCATCTGCTATTTGATTACGGCGGACCCATTGCTTTCCCAAGTGTTTGGTTCTGCTATCGGTGGGCCTTCTGTTTATTACGAGAGTAAATGGTCGGTTTGCCCGAGAGTTTTCCTTTCCAGATGTTTAAGCTTATTTGAAAGGAGACACGTTTGATAAAAACGGTCTGTCTACGTGACAAAATATCTTGATATATCTCGAGAACTACGCATCTGATCAAAAAATATCATAGAACATAAAAAGTAGGAAACTTAATTCGCTACAAAAAAGGTCTCTTAACATTTTGCCATAGCTCGCTTCGTTTCCGAGATATTTGCAGATTTATCTCAAGGGAAGGGGCCTAACGGACATATTTCGAGATATTTCTTCTTCTTGTTGTTCTTCTTCGGCACAGCTAAACTGGAAGTGGCATTTGCAGCTCGCAATAGTGCAGAGTTATCTCAAAGAGAGGGGCCACGGTGTTTCTGTATCTCTATTATGTTGGTGCGGCTTCGGAACTTTTAAATATCTTGATATATCTCGAGAACTACGCATCTGATCAAAAAATATCATACAACATAAAACGTAGGAAACTTAATTCTCTACAAAAAAGGTCTCTTAACATTTTGCCATAGCTCGCTTCGTTTCCGAGATATTTGCAGATTTATCTCAAGGGAAGGGGCCTAACGGACGTATTTCGAGATATTTCTTCTTCTTGTTGTTCTTCTTCTGCACAGCTAAGCTGGAAGTGGCATTTGCAGCTCGCAATTGTGCAGAGTTATCTCAAAGAGAGGGGCCACGGTGTTTCTGTATCTCTATTATGTTGGTGCGGCTTCGGAACGTTTAAATATCTTGATATATCTCGAGAACTACGAATCTGATCAGAAAATATCGTAGAAGATAAAAAGTAGGAAACTTAATTCTCTACAAAAAAGGTCTCTTAACATTTTGCCATAGCTCGCTTCGTTTCCGAGATATTTGCAGATTTATCTCAAGGGAAGGGGCCTGTCGGACATATTTCGAGATATTTCTTCTTCTTGTTGTTCTTCTTCTGCACAGCTAAGCTGGAAGTGGCATTTGCAGCTCGCAATAGTGCACAGTTATCTCAAAGAAAGGGGCCACGGTGTTTCTGTATCTCTATTATGTTGGTGCGGCTTCGGAACTTTTAAATATCTCGATATATCTCGAGAACTACGCCTCTGATCGAAAAATATCATAGAACATAAAAAGTAGGAAACTTAATTCTCTACAAAAAAGGTCTCTTAACATTTTGCCATAGCTCGCTTCGTTTCCGAGATATTTGCAGATTTATCTCAAGGGAAGGGGCCTGACGGACATATTTCGAGATATTTCTTCTTCTTGTTGTTCTTCTTCTGCACAGCTAAGCTGGAAGTGGCATTTGCAGCTCGCAATTGTGCAGAGTTATCTCAAAGAGAGGGGCCACGGTGTTTCTGTATCTCTATTATGTTGGTGCGGCTTCGGAACTTTTAAATATCTTGATATATCTCGAGAACTACGAATCTGATCAGAAAATATCGTAGAAGATAAAAAGTAGGAAACTTAATTCTCTACAAAAAAGGTCTCTTAACATTTTGCCATAGCTCGCTTCGTTTCCGAGATATTTGCAGATTTATCTCAAGGGAAGGGGCCTGTCGGACATATTTCGAGATATTTCTTCTTCTTGTTGTTCTTCTTCTGCACAGCTAAGCTGGAAGTGGCATTTGCAGCTCGCAATAGTGCACAGTTATCTCAAAGAAAGGGGCCACGGTGTTTCTGTATCTCTATTATGTTGGTGCGGCTTCGGAACTTTTAAATATCTCGATATATCTCGAGAACTACGCCTCTGATCGAAAAATATCATAGAACATAAAAAGTAGGAAACTCAATTCTCTACAAAAAAGGTCTCTTAACATTTTGCCATAGCTCGCTTCGTTTCCGAGATATTTGCAGATTTATCTCAAGGGAAGGGGCCTGACGGACATATTTCGAGATATTTCTTCTTCTTGTTGTTCTTCTTCTGCACAGCTAAGCTGGAAGTGGCATTTGCAGCTCGCAATAGTGCAGAGTTATCGCAAAGAAAGGGGCCACGGTGTTTCTGTATCTCCATTATGTTGGTACGGCTTCGGAACTTTTAAATATCTTGATATATCTCGAGAACTACGCATCTGATCAAAAAATATCATAGAACATAAAAAGTAGGAAACCTAATTTTCTACAAAAAAGGTCTCTTAACATTTTGCCGTAGCTCGCTTCGTTTCCGAGATATTTGGAGATTTATCTCAAGGGAAGGGGTCTGACGAACATATTTCGAGATATTTCTTCTTCTTGTTGTTCTTCTTCTGCACAGCTAAGCTGGAAGTGGCATTTGCAGCTCGCAATAGTGCAGAGTTATCTCAAAGAAAGGGGCCACGGTGTTTCTGTATCTCTATTATGTTGGTGCGGCTTCGGAACTTTTAAATATCTTGATATATCTCGAGAACTACGCATCTGATCGAAAAATATCATAGAACATAAAAAGTAGGAAACTTAATTCTCTACAAAACAGGTCTCTTAACATTTTGCCATAGCTCGCTTCGTTTCCGAGATATTTGCAGATTTATCTCAAGGGAAGGGGCCTGACGGACATATTTCGAGATATTTCTTCTTCTTGTTGTTCTTCTTCTGCACAGCTAAGCTGGAAGCGGCATTTGCGGCTCGCACTAGTGCAGAGTTATCTCAAAGAAAGGGGCCACGGTGTTTCTGTATCTCTATTATGTTGGTGCAGCTACGGATCTTTTAAATATCTCGATATATCTCGAAAACTACGCTTCTGATCAAAAAATATCATAGAACATAAATTGTAGGAAACATAATTCTCTACAAAAAAGGTCTCTTAACATTTTGCCATAGCTCGTTTCGTTTCCGAGATATTTGCAGATATATCTCAAGGGAAGGGGCCTGACGGACATATTTCGAGATATTTCCTCTTCTTGTTGTTCTTCTTCTGCACAGCTAAACTGGAAGTGGCATTTCCAGCTCGCAATAGCGCAGAGTTATCTCAAAGAAAGGGGCCACGGTGTTTCTGTATCTCTATTATGTTGGTGCGGCTTCGGAACTTTTAAATATCTTGATATATCTCGAGAACTACGCATCTGATCAAAAAATATCATAGAACATAAAAAGTAGGAAACTTAATTCTCTACAAATAAGGTCTCTTAACATTTTGCCATAGCTCGCTTCGTTTCCGAGATATTTGCAGATTTATCTCAAGGGAAGGGGCCTGACGGACATATTTCGAGATATTTCTTCTTCTTGTTGTTCTTCTTCTGCACAGCTAAGCTGGAAGTGGCATTTGCAGCTCGCAATAGTGCAGAGTTATCTCAAAGAAAGGGGCCACGGTGTTTCTGTATCTCTATTATGTTGGTGCGGCTTCGGAACTTTTAAATATCTTGATATATCTCGAGAACTACGCATCTGATAAAATAATATCATAGAACATAAAAAGTAGGAAACTTAATTCTCCACAAATAAGGTCTCTTAACATTTTGCCATAGCTCGCTTCGTTTCCGAGATATTTGCAGATTTATCTCAAGGGAAGGGGCCTGACGGACATATTTCGAGATATTTCTTCTTCTTGTTGGTCTTCTTCTGCACAGCTAAGCTGGAAGTGGCATTTGCAGCTCGCAATAGTGCAGAGTTATCTCGAAGAAAGGGGCCACGGTGTTTCTGTATCTCTATTATGTTGGTGCGGCTTCGGAACTTTTAAATATCTTGATATATCTCGAGAACTACGCATCTGATCAAAAAATATCATAGAACATAAAAAGTAGGAAACTTAATTCTCTACAAAAAAGGTCTCTTAACATTTTGCCATAGCTCGCTTCGTTTCGAAGATACTTGCAGATTTATCTCAAGGGAAGGGGCCTGACGGACATATTTCGAGATATTTCTTCTTCTTGTTGTTCTTCTTCTGCACAGCTAAACTGGAAGTGGCATTTCCAGCTCGCAGTAGTGCCGAGTTATCTCAAAGAAAGGGGCCACGGTGTTTCTGTATCTCTATTATGTTGGTGCGGCTTCGGAACTTTTAAATATCTTGATATATCTCGAGAACTACGCATCTGATCAAAAAATATCATAGAACATAAAAAGTAGAAAACTTAATTCTCTACAAAAAAGGTCTCTCAACATTTTGCCACAGCTCGCTTCGTTTCCGAGATATATGCAGATTTATCTCAAGGGAAGGGGCCTGACGGACATATTTCGAGATATTTCTTCTTCTTGTTGTTCTTCTTCTGCACAGCTAAGCGGGAAGTGGCATTTGCAGCTCGCAATAGTGCAGAGTTATCTCAAAGAAAGGGGCCACGGTGTTTCTGTATCTCTATTATGTTGGTGCGGCTTCGGAACTTTTAAATATCTTGATATATCTCGAGAACTACGCATCTGATCAAAAAATATCATAGAACATAAAAAGTAGGAAACTTAATTCTCTACAAAAAAGGTCTCTTAACATTTTGCCATAGCTCGCTTCGTTTCCAAGATACTTGCAGATTTATCTCAAGGGAAGGGGCCTGACGGACATATTTCGAGATATTTCTTCTTCTTGTTGTTCTTCTTCTGCACAGCTAAACTGGAAGTGGCATTTCCAGCTCGCAGTAGTGCCGAGTTATCTCAAAGAAAGGGGCCACGGTGTTTCTGTATCTCTATTATGTTGGTGCGGCTTCGGAACTTTTAAATATCTTGATATATCTCGAGAACTACGCATCTGATCAAAAAATATCATAGAACATAAAAAGTAGAAAACTTAATTCTCTACAAAAAAGGTCTCTCAACATTTTGCCATAGCTCGCTTCGTTTCCGAGATATATGCAGATTTATTTCAAGGGAAGGGGCCTGACGGACATATTTCGAGATATTTCTTCTTCTTGTTGTTCTTCTTCTGCACAGCTAAGCTGGAAGTGGCATTTGCAGCTCGCAATAGTGCAGAGTTATCTCAAAGAAAGGGGCCACGGTGTTTCTGTATCTCTATTATGTTGGTGCGGCTTCGGAACTTTTAAATATCTTGATATATCTCGAGAACTACGCATCTGATCAAATAATATCATAGAACATAAAAAGTAGGAAACTTAATTCTCCACAAATAAGGTCTCTTAACATTTTGCCATAGCTCGCTTCGTTTCCAAGATACTTGCAGATTTATCTCAAGGGAAGGGGCCTGACGGACATATTTCGAGATATTTCTTCTTCTTGTTGTTCTTCTTCTGCACAGCTAAACTGGAAGTGGCATTTCCAGCTCGCAGTAGTGCCGAGTTATCTCAAAGAAAGGGGCCACGGTGTTTCTGTATCTCTATTATGTTGGTGCGGCTTCGGAACTTTTAAATATCTTGATATATCTCGAGAACTACGCATCTGATCAAAAAATATCATAGAACATAAAAAGTAGAAAACTTAATTCTCTACAAAAAAGGTCTCTCAACATTTTGCCATAGCTCGCTTCGTTTCCGAGATATATGCAGATTTATTTCAAGGGAAGGGGCCTGACGGACATATTTCGAGATATTTCTTCTTCTTGTTGTTCTTCTTCTGCACAGCTAAGCTGGAAGTGGCATTTGCAGCTCGCAATAGTGCAGAGTTATCTCAAAGAAAGGGGCCACGGTGTTTCTGTATCTCTATTATGTTGGTGCGGCTTCGGAACTTTTAAATATCTTGATATATCTCGAGAACTACGCATCTGATCAAATAATATCATAGAACATAAAAAGTAGGAAACTTAATTCTCCACAAATAAGGTCTCTTAACATTTTGCCATACCTCGCTTCGTTTCCGAGATATTTGCAGATTTATCTCAAGGGAAGGGGCCTGACGGACATACTTCGAGATATTTCTTCTTCTTGTTGGTCTTCTTCTGCACAGCTAAGCTGGAAGTGGCATTTGCAGCTCGCAATAGTGCAGAGTTATCTCAAAGAAAGGGGCCACGGTGTTTCTGTATCTCTATTATGTTGGTGCGGCTTCGGAACTTTTAAATATCTTGATATATCTCGAGAGCTACGCATCCGATCAAAAAATATCATAGAACATAAAAAGTAGGAAACTTAATTCTCTACAAAAAAGGTCTCTTAACATTTTGCCATAGCTCGCTTCGTTTCCGAGATATTTGCAGATTTATCTCGAGGGAAGGGGCCTGACGGACATTTTTCGAGATATTTCTTCTTCTTGTTGTTCTTCTTCTGCACAGCTAAGCTGGAAGTGGCATTTGCAGCTCGCAATAGTGCAGAGTTATCTCAAAGAAAGGGGCCACGGTGTTTCTGTATCTCTATTATGTTGGTGCGGCTTCGGAACTTTTAAATATCTTGATATATCTCGAGAACTACGCATCTGATCAAATAATATCATAGAACATAAAAAGTAGGAAACTTAATTCTCCACAAATAAGGTCTCTTAACATTTTGCCATAGCTCGCTTCGTTTCCGAGATATTTGCAGATTTATCTCAAGGGAAGGGGCCTGACGGACATATTTCGAGATATTTCTTCTTCTTGTTGGTCTTCTTCTGCACAGCTAAGCTGGAAGTGGCATTTGCAGCTCGCAATAGTGCAGAGTTATCTCGAAGAAAGGGGCCACGGTGTTTCTGTATCTCTATTATGTTGGTGCGGCTTCGGAACTTTTAAATATCTTGATATATCTCGAGAACTACGCATCTGATCAAAAAATATCATAGAACATAAAAAGTAAGAAACTTAATTCTCTACAAATAAGGTCTCTTAACATTTTGCCATAGCTCGCTTCGTTTCCGAGATATTTGCAGATTTATCTCAAGGGAAGGGGCCTGACGGACATATTTCGAGATATTTCTTCTTCTTGTTGTTCTTCTTCTGCACAGCAAAACTGGAAGTGGCATTTCCAGCTCGCAGTAGTGCAGAGTTATCTCAAAGAAAGGGGCCACGGTGTTTCTGTATCTCTATTATGTTGGTGCGGCTTCGGAACTTTTAAATATCTTGATATATCTCGAGAACTACGCATCTGATCAAAAAATATCGTAGAACATAAAAAGTAGGAAACTTCATTCTCTACCAAAAAGGTCTCTTAACATTTTGCCATAGCTCGCTTCGTTTCCGAGATATATGCAGATTTATCTCAAGGGAAGGGGCCTGACGGACATATTTCGGGACATTTCTTCTTCTTGTTGTTCTTCTTCTGCACAGCTAAACAGGAAGTGGCATTTCCAGCTCGCAATAGTGCAGAGTTATCTGAAAGAAAGGGGCCACGGTGTTTCTGTATCTCTATTATGTTGGTGCGGCTTCGGAACTTTTAAATATCTTGATATATCTCGAGAACTACGCATCTGATCAAATAATATCATAGAACATAAAAAGTAGGAAACTTAATTCTCTACAAATAAGGTCTCTTAACATTTTGCCATAGCTCGCTTCGTTTCCGAGATATTTGCAGATTTATCTCAAGGGAAGGGGCCTGACGGACATATTTCGAGATATTTCTTCTTCTTGTTGGTCTTCTTCTGCACAGCTAAGCTGGAAGTGGCATTTGCAGCTCGCAATGGTGCAGAGTTATCTCAAAGAAAGGGGCCACGGTGTTTCTGTATCTCTATTATGTTGTTGCGGCTTCGGATCTTTTAAATATCTCGATATATCTCGAAAACTACGCTTCTGATCAAAAAATATCATAGAACCTAAATTGTGAGAAACTTAATTCTCTACAAAAAAGGTCTCTTAACATTTTGCCATAGCTCGCTTTGTTTCCGAGATATTTGCAGATTTATCTCGAGGGAAGGGGCCTGACGGACATATTTCGAGATATTTCTTCTTCTTGTTGTTCTTCTTCTGCACAGCTAAGCTGGAAGCGGCATTTGCGGCTCGCACTAGTGCAGAGTTATCTCAAAGAAAGGGGCCACGGTGTTTCTGTATCTCTATTATGTTGGTGCAGCTTCGGATCTTTTAAATATCTCGATATATCTCGAAAACTACGCTTCTGATCAAAAAATATCATAGAACAAAAATTGTAGGAAACTTAATTCTCTACAAAAAAGGTCTCTTAACATTTTGCCATAGCTCGCTTCGTTTCCGAGATATTTGCAGATTTATCTCAAGGGAAGGGGCCTGACGGACATATTTCGAGATATTTCTTCTTCTTGTTGTTCTTCTTCTGCACAGCTAAGCTGGAAGTGGCATTTGCAGCTCGCAATAGTGCAGAGTTATCTCAAAGAAAGGGGCCACGGTGTTTCTGTATCTCTATTATGTTGGTGCGGCTTCGGAACTTTTAAATATCTTGATATATCTCGAGAACTACGCATCTGATCAAATAATATCATAGAACATAAAAAGTAGGAAACTTAATTCTCCACAAATAAGGTCTCTTAACATTTTGCCATACCTCGCTTCGTTTCCGAGATATTTGCAGATTTATCTCAAGGGAAGGGGCCTGACGGACATACTTCGAGATATTTCTTCTTCTTGTTGGTCTTCTTCTGCACAGCTAAGCTGGAAGTGGCATTTGCAGCTCGCAATAGTGCAGAGTTATCTCAAAGAAAGGGGCCACGGTGTTTCTGTATCTCTATTATGTTGGTGCGGCTTCGGAACTTTTAAATATCTTGATATATCTCGAGAGCTACGCATCCGATCAAAAAATATCATAGAACATAAAAAGTAGGAAACTTAATTCTCTACAAAAAAGGTCTCTTAACATTTTGCCATAGCTCGCTTCGTTTCCGAGATATTTGCAGATTTATCTCGAGGGAAGGGGCCTGACGGACATTTTTCGAGATATTTCTTCTTCTTGTTGTTCTTCTTCTGCACAGCTAAGCTGGAAGTGGCATTTGCAGCTCGCAATAGTGCAGAGTTATCTCAAAGAAAGGGGCCACGGTGTTTCTGTATCTCTATTATGTTGGTGCGGCTTCGGAACTTTTAAATATCTTGATATATCTCGAGAACTACGCATCTGATCAAATAATATCATAGAACATAAAAAGTAGGAAACTTAATTCTCCACAAATAAGGTCTCTTAACATTTTGCCATAGCTCGCTTCGTTTCCGAGATATTTGCAGATTTATCTCAAGGGAAGGGGCCTGACGGACATATTTCGAGATATTTCTTCTTCTTGTTGGTCTTCTTCTGCACAGCTAAGCTGGAAGTGGCATTTGCAGCTCGCAATAGTGCAGAGTTATCTCGAAGAAAGGGGCCACGGTGTTTCTGTATCTCTATTATGTTGGTGCGGCTTCGGAACTTTTAAATATCTTGATATATCTCGAGAACTACGCATCTGATCAAAAAATATCATAGAACATAAAAAGTAAGAAACTTAATTCTCTACAAATAAGGTCTCTTAACATTTTGCCATAGCTCGCTTCGTTTCCGAGATATTTGCAGATTTATCTCAAGGGAAGGGGCCTGACGGACATATTTCGAGATATTTCTTCTTCTTGTTGTTCTTCTTCTGCACAGCAAAACTGGAAGTGGCATTTCCAGCTCGCAGTAGTGCAGAGTTATCTCAAAGAAAGGGGCCACGGTGTTTCTGTATCTCTATTATGTTGGTGCGGCTTCGGAACTTTTAAATATCTTGATATATCTCGAGAACTACGCATCTGATCAAAAAATATCGTAGAACATAAAAAGTAGGAAACTTCATTCTCTACCAAAAAGGTCTCTTAACATTTTGCCATAGCTCGCTTCGTTTCCGAGATATATGCAGATTTATCTCAAGGGAAGGGGCCTGACGGACATATTTCGGGACATTTCTTCTTCTTGTTGTTCTTCTTCTGCACAGCTAAACAGGAAGTGGCATTTCCAGCTCGCAATAGTGCAGAGTTATCTGAAAGAAAGGGGCCACGGTGTTTCTGTATCTCTATTATGTTGGTGCGGCTTCGGAACTTTTAAATATCTTGATATATCTCGAGAACTACGCATCTGATCAAATAATATCATAGAACATAAAAAGTAGGAAACTTAATTCTCTACAAATAAGGTCTCTTAACATTTTGCCATAGCTCGCTTCGTTTCCGAGATATTTGCAGATTTATCTCAAGGGAAGGGGCCTGACGGACATATTTCGAGATATTTCTTCTTCTTGTTGGTCTTCTTCTGCACAGCTAAGCTGGAAGTGGCATTTGCAGCTCGCAATGGTGCAGAGTTATCTCAAAGAAAGGGGCCACGGTGTTTCTGTATCTCTATTATGTTGGTGCGGCTTCGGATCTTTTAAATATCTCGATATATCTCGAAAACTACGCTTCTGATCAAAAAATATCATAGAACCTAAATTGTGAGAAACTTAATTCTCTACAAAAAAGGTCTCTTAACATTTTGCCATAGCTCGCTTTGTTTCCGAGATATTTGCAGATTTATCTCGAGGGAAGGGGCCTGACGGACATATTTCGAGATATTTCTTCTTCTTGTTGTTCTTCTTCTGCACAGCTAAGCTGGAAGCGGCTTTGCGGCTCGCACTAGTGCAGAGTTATCTCAAAGAAAGGGGCCACGGTGTTTCTGTATCTCTATTATGTTGGTGCAGCTTCGGATCTTTTAAATATCTCGATATATCTCGAAAACTACGCATCTGATCAAAAAATATCGTAGAACATAAAAAGTAGGAAACTTCATTCTCTACCAAAAAGGTCTCTTAACATTTTGCCATAGCTCGCTTCGTTTCCGAGATATATGCAGATTTATCTCAAGGGAAGGGGCCTGACGGACATATTTCGGGACATTTCTTCTTCTTGTTGTTCTTCTTCTGCACAGCTAAACAGGAAGTGGCATTTCCAGCTCGCAATAGTGCAGAGTTATCTGAAAGAAAGGGGCCACGGTGTTTCTGTATCTCTATTATGTTGGTGCGGCTTCGGAACTTTTAAATATCTTGATATATCTCGAGAACTACGCATCTGATCAAATAATATCATAGAACATAAAAAGTAGGAAACTTAATTCTCTACAAATAAGGTCTCTTAACATTTTGCCATAGCTCGCTTCGTTTCCGAGATATTTGCAGATTTATCTCAAGGGAAGGGGCCTGACGGACATATTTCGAGATATTTCTTCTTCTTGTTGGTCTTCTTCTGCACAGCTAAGCTGGAAGTGGCATTTGCAGCTCGCAATGGTGCAGAGTTATCTCAAAGAAAGGGGCCACGGTGTTTCTGTATCTCTATTATGTTGTTGCGGCTTCGGATCTTTTAAATATCTCGATATATCTCGAAAACTACGCTTCTGATCAAAAAATATCATAGAACCTAAATTGTGAGAAACTTAATTCTCTACAAAAAAGGTCTCTTAACATTTTGCCATAGCTCGCTTTGTTTCCGAGATATTTGCAGATTTATCTCGAGGGAAGGGGCCTGACGGACATATTTCGAGATATTTCTTCTTCTTGTTGTTCTTCTTCTGCACAGCTAAGCTGGAAGCGGCATTTGCGGCTCGCACTAGTGCAGAGTTATCTCAAAGAAAGGGGCCACGGTGTTTCTGTATCTCTATTATGTTGGTGCAGCTTCGGATCTTTTAAATATCTCGATATATCTCGAAAACTACGCTTCTGATCAAAAAATATCATAGAACAAAAATTGTAGGAAACTTAATTCTCTACAAAAAAGGTCTCTTAACATTTTGCCATAGCTCGCTTCGTTTCCGAGATATTTGCAGATTTATCTCAAGGGAAGGGGCCTGACGGACATATTTCGAGATATTTCTTCTTCTTGTTGTTCTTCTTCTGCACAGCTAAGCTGGAAGTGGCATTTGCAGCTCGCAATAGTGCAGAGTTATCTCAAAGAAAGGGGCCACGGTGTTTCTGTATCTCTATTATGTTGGTGCGGCTTCGGAACTTTTAAATATCTTGATATATCTCGAGAACTACGCATCGGATCAAATAATATCATAGAACATAAAAAGTAGGAAACTTAATTCTCCACAAATAAGGTCTCTTAACATTTTGCCATAGCTCGCTTCGTTTCCGAGATATTTGCAGATTTATCTCAAGGGAAGGGGCCTGACGGACATATTTCGAGATATTTCTTCTTCTTGTTGGCCTTCTTCTGCACAGCTAAGCTGGAAGTGGCATTTGCAGCTCGCAATAGTGCAGAGTTATCTCGAAGAAAGGGGCCACGGTGTTTCTGTATCTCTATTATGTTGGTGCGGCTTCGGATCTTTTAAATATCTCGATATATCTCGAAAACTACGCTTCTGATCAAAAAATATCATAGAACGTAAATTGTGGGAAACATAATTCTCTACAAAAAAGGTCTCTTAACATTTTGCCATAGCTCGCTTCGTTTCCGAGATATTTGCAGATTTATCTCAAGGGAAGGGGTCTGACGGACATATTTCGAGATATTTCTTCTTCTTGTTGTTCTTCTTCTGCACAGCTAAGCTGGAAGTGGCATTTGCAGCTCGCAATAGTGCAGAGTTATCTCAAAGAAAGGGGCCACGGTGTTTCTGTATCTCTATTATGTTGGTGCGGCTTCGGAACTTTTAAATATCTTGATATATCTCGAGAACTACGCATCCGATCAAAAAATATCATAGAACATAAAAAGTAGGAAACTTAATTCTCTACAAATAAAGTCGCTTAACATTTTGCCATAGCTCGCTTCGTTTCCGAGATATTTGCAGATTTATCTCAAGGGAAGGGGCCTGACGGACATATTTCGAGATATTTCTTCTTCTTGTTGTTCTTCTTCTGCACAGCTAAACTGGAAGTGGCATTTCCAGCTCGCAGTAGTGCTGAGTTATCTCAAAGAAAGGGGCCACGGTGTTTCTGTATCTCTATTATGTTGGTGCGGCTTCGGAACTTTAAAATATCTTGATATATCTCGAGAACTACGCATCTGATCAAAAAATATCATAGAACGTAAAAAGTAGGAAACTTAATTCTCTACAAATAAAGTCGCTTAACATTTTGCCATAGCTCGCTTCGTTTCCGAGATATTTGCAGATTTATCTCAAGGGAAGGGGCCTGACGGACATATTTCGAGATATTTCTTCTTCTTGTTGTTCTTCTTCTGCACAGCTAAGCTGGAAGTGGCATTTGCAGCTCGCAATAGTGCAGAGTTATCTCAAAGAAAGGGGCCACGGTGTTTCTGTATCTCTATTATGTTGGTGCGGCTTCGGAACTTTTAAATATCTTGATATATCTCGAGAACTACGCATCTGATCAAAAAATATCATAGAACATAAAAAGTAGGAAACTTCATTCTCTACCAAGAAGGTCTCTTAACATTTTGCCATAGCTCGCTTCGTTTCCGAGATATATGCAGATTTATCTCAAGGGAAGGGGCCTGACGGACATATTTCGGGATATTTCTTCTTCTTGTTGTTCTTCTTCTGCACAGCTAAACAGGAAGTGGCATTTCCAGCTCGCAATAGTGCAGAGTTATCTGAAAGAAAGGGGCCACGGTGTTTCTGTATCTCTATTATGTTGGTGCGGCTTCGGAACTTTTAAATATCTTGATATATCTCGAGAACTACGCATCTGATCAAATAATATCATAGAACATAAAAAGTAGGAAACTTAATTCTCTACAAATAAGGTCTCTTAACATTTTGCCATAGCTCGCTTCGTTTCCGAGATATTTGCAGATTTATCTCAAGGTAAGGGGCCTGACGGACATATTTCGAGATATTTCTTCTTCTTGTTGGTGTTCTTCTGCACAGCTAAGCTGGAAGTGGCATTTGCAGCTCGCAATAGTGCAGAGTTATCTCAAAGAAAGGGGCCACGGTGTTTCTGTATCTCTATTATGTTGGTGCGGCTTCGGAACTTTTAAATATCTTGATATATCTCGAGGACTACGCATCTGATCAAAAAATATCGTAGAACATAAAAAGTAGGAAACTTCATTCTCTACCAAAAAGGTCTCTTAACATTTTGCCATAGCTCGCTTCGTTTCCGAGATATATGCAGATTTATCTCAAGGGAAGGGGCCTGACGGACATATTTCGGGACATTTCTTCTTCTTGTTGTTCTTCTTCTGCACAGCTAAACAGGAAGTGGCATTTCCAGCTCGCAATAGTGCAGAGTTATCTGAAAGAAAGGGGCCACGGTGTTTCTGTATCTCTATTATGTTGGTGCGGCTTCGGAACTTTTAAATATCTTGATATATCTCGAGAACTACGCATCTGATCAAATAATATCATAGAACATAAAAAGTAGGAAACTTAATTCTCTACAAATAAGGTCTCTTAACATTTTGCCATAGCTCGCTTCGTTTCCGAGATATTTGCAGATTTATCTCAAGGGAAGGGGCCTGACGGACATATTTCGAGATATTTCTTCTTCTTGTTGGTCTTCTTCTGCACAGCTAAGCTGGAAGTGGCATTTGCAGCTCGCAATGGTGCAGAGTTATCTCAAAGAAAGGGGCCACGGTGTTTCTGTATCTCTATTATGTTGGTGCGGCTTCGGATCTTTTAAATATCTCGATATATCTCGAAAACTACGCTTCTGATCAAAAAATAGCATAGAACCTAAATTGTGAGAAACTTAATTCTCTACAAAAAAGGTCTCTTAACATTTTGCCATAGCTCGCTTTGTTTCCGAGATATTTGCAGATTTATCTCGAGGGAAGGGGCCTGACGGACATATTTCGAGATATTTCTTCTTCTTGTTGTTCTTCTTCTGCACAGCTAAGCTGGAAGCGGCATTTGCGGCTCGCACTAGTGCAGAGTTATCTCAAAGAAAGGGGCCACGGTGTTTCTGTATCTCTATTATGTTGGTGCAGCTTCGGATCTTTTAAATATCTCGATATATCTCGAAAACTACGCATCTGATCAAAAAATATCGTAGAACATAAAAAGTAGGAAACTTCATTCTCTACCAAAAAGGTCTCTTAACATTTTGCCATAGCTCGCTTCGTTTCCGAGATATATGCAGATTTATCTCATGGGAAGGGGCCTGACGGACATATTTCGGGACATTTCTTCTTCTTGTTGTTCTTCTTCTGCACAGCTAAACAGGAAGTGGCATTTCCAGCTCGCAATAGTGCAGAGTTATCTGAAAGAAAGGGGCCACGGTGTTTCTGTATCTCTATTATGTTGGTGCGGCTTCGGAACTTTTAAATATCTTGATATATCTCGAGAACTACGCATCTGATCAAATAATATCATAGAACATAAAAAGTAGGAAACTTAATTCTCTACAAATAAGGTCTCTTAACATTTTGCCATAGCTCGCTTCGTTTCCGAGATATTTGCAGATTTATCTCAAGGGAAGGGGCCTGACGGACATATTTCGAGATATTTCTTCTTCTTGTTGGTCTTCTTCTGCACAGCTAAGCTGGAAGTGGCATTTGCAGCTCGCAATGGTGCAGAGTTATCTCAAAGAAAGGGGCCACGGTGTTTCTGTATCTCTATTATGTTGGTGCGGCTTCGGATCTTTTAAATATCTCGATATATCTCGAAAACTACGCTTCTGATCAAAAAATATCATAGAACCTAAATTGTGAGAAACTTAATTCTCTACAAAAAAGGTCTCTTAACATTTTGCCATAGCTCGTTTTGTTTCCGAGATATTTGCAGATTTATCTCGAGGGAAGGGGCCTGACGGACATATTTCGAGATATTTCTTCTTCTTGTTGTTCTTCTTCTGCACAGCTAAGCTGGAAGCGGCATTTGCGGCTCGCACTAGTGCAGAGTTATCTCAAAGAAAGGGGCCACGGTGTTTCTGTATCTCTATTATGGTGGTGCAGCTTCGGATCTTTTAAATATCTCGATATATCTCGAAAACTACGCTTCTGATCAAAAAATATCATAGAACATAAATTGTAGGAAATATAATTCTCTACAAAAAAGGTCTCTTAACATTTTGCCATAGCTCGTTTCGTTTCTGAGATATTTGCAGATATATCTCAAGGGAAGGGGCCTGACGGACATATTTCGAGATATTTCCTCTTCTTGTTGTTCTTCTTCTGCACAGCTAAACTGGAAGTGGCATTTCCAGCTCGCAATAGTGCAGAGTTATCTCAAAGAAAGGGGCCACGGTGTTTCTGTATCTCTAATATGTTGGTGCGGCTTCGGAACTTTTAGATATCTTGATATATCTCGAGAACTACGCATCTGATCAAAAAATATCATAGAACATAAAAAGTAGGAAACTTAATTCTCTACAAAAAAGGTCTCTTAACATTTTGCCATAGCTCGCTTCGTTTCCGAGATATTTGCAGATTTATCTCAAGGGAAGGGGCCTGGCGGACATATTTCGAGATATTTCTTCTTCTTGTTGTTCTTCTCCTGCACAGCTAAGCTGGAAGTGGCATTTGCAGCTCGCAATAGTGCAGAGTTATCTCAAAGAAAGGGGCCACGGTGTTTCTGTATCTCTATTATGTTGGTGCGGCTTCGGAACTTTTAAATATCTTGATATATCTCGAGAACTACGCATCTGATCAAATAATATCATAGAACATAAAAAGTAGGAAACTTAATTCTCCACAAATAAGGTCTCTTAACATTTTGCCATAGCTCGCTTCGTTTCCGAGATATATGCAGATTTATCTCATGGGAAGGGGCCTGACGGACATATTTCGGGACATTTCTTCTTCTTGTTGTTCTTCTTCTGCACAGCTAAACAGGAAGTGGCATTTCCAGCTCGCAATAGTGCAGAGTTATCTGAAAGAAAGGGGCCACGGTGTTTCTGTATCTCTATTATGTTGGTGCGGCTTCGGAACTTTTAAATATCTTGATATATCTCGAGAACTACGCATCTGATCAAATAATATCATAGAACATAAAAAGTAGGAAACTTAATTCTCTACAAATAAGGTCTCTTAACATTTTGCCATAGCTCGCTTCGTTTCCGAGATATTTGCAGATTTATCTCAAGGGAAGGGGCCTGACGGACATATTTCGAGATATTTCTTCTTCTTGTTGGTCTTCTTCTGCACAGCTAAGCTGGAAGTGGCATTTGCAGCTCGCAATGGTGCAGAGTTATCTCAAAGAAAGGGGCCACGGTGTTTCTGTATCTCTATTATGTTGGTGCGGCTTCGGATCTTTTAAATATCTCGATATATCTCGAAAACTACGCTTCTGATCAAAAAATATCATAGAACCTAAATTGTGAGAAACTTAATTCTCTACAAAAAAGGTCTCTTAACATTTTGCCATAGCTCGTTTTGTTTCCGAGATATTTGCAGATTTATCTCGAGGGAAGGGGCCTGACGGACATATTTCGAGATATTTCTTCTTCTTGTTGTTCTTCTTCTGCACAGCTAAGCTGGAAGCGGCATTTGCGGCTCGCACTAGTGCAGAGTTATCTCAAAGAAAGGGGCCACGGTGTTTCTGTATCTCTATTATGGTGGTGCAGCTTCGGATCTTTTAAATATCTCGATATATCTCGAAAACTACGCTTCTGATCAAAAAATATCATAGAACATAAATTGTAGGAAATATAATTCTCTACAAAAAAGGTCTCTTAACATTTTGCCATAGCTCGTTTCGTTTCTGAGATATTTGCAGATATATCTCAAGGGAAGGGGCCTGACGGACATATTTCGAGATATTTCCTCTTCTTGTTGTTCTTCTTCTGCACAGCTAAACTGGAAGTGGCATTTCCAGCTCGCAATAGTGCAGAGTTATCTCAAAGAAAGGGGCCACGGTGTTTCTGTATCTCTAATATGTTGGTGCGGCTTCGGAACTTTTAGATATCTTGATATATCTCGAGAACTACGCATCTGATCAAAAAATATCATAGAACATAAAAAGTAGGAAACTTAATTCTCTACAAAAAAGGTCTCTTAACATTTTGCCATAGCTCGCTTCGTTTCCGAGATATTTGCAGATTTATCTCAAGGGAAGGGGCCTGGCGGACATATTTCGAGATATTTCTTCTTCTTGTTGTTCTTCTCCTGCACAGCTAAGCTGGAAGTGGCATTTGCAGCTCGCAATAGTGCAGAGTTATCTCAAAGAAAGGGGCCACGGTGTTTCTGTATCTCTATTATGTTGGTGCGGCTTCGGAACTTTTAAATATCTTGATATATCTCGAGAACTACGCATCTGATCAAATAATATCATAGAACATAAAAAGTAGGAAACTTAATTCTCCACAAATAAGGTCTCTTAACATTTTGCCATAGCTCGCTTCGTTTCCGAGATATTTGCAGATTTATCTCAAGGGAAGGGGCCTGACGGACATATTTCGAGATATTTCTTCTTCTTGTTGGTCTTCTTCTGCACAGCTAAGCTGGAAGTGGCATTTGCAGCTCGCAATAGTGCAGAGTTATCTCGAAGAAAGGGGCCACGGTGTTTCTGTATCTCTATTATGTTGGTGCGGCTTCGGATCTTTTAAATATCTCGATATATCTCGAAAACTACGCTTCTGATCAAAAAATATCATAGAACGTAAATTGTGGGAAACATAATTCTCTACAAAAAAGGTCTCTTAACATTTTGCCATAGCTCGCTTCGTTTCCGAGATATTTGCAGATTTATCTCAAGGGAAGGGGCCTGACGGACATATTTCGAGATATTTCTTCTTCTTGTTGTTCTTCTTCTGCACAGCTAAACTGGAAGTGGCATTTCCAGCTCGCAGTAGTGCAGAGTTATCTCAAAGAAAGGGGCCACGGTGTTTCTGTATCTCTATTATGTTGGTGCGGCTTCGGAACTTTTAAATATCTTGATATATCTCGAGAACTACGCATCTGATCAAATAATATCATAGAACATAAAAAGTAGGAAACTTAATTCTCTACAAATAAGGTCTCTTAACATTTTGCCATAGCTCGCTTCGTTTCCGAGATATTTGCAGATTTATCTCAAGGGAAGGGGCCTGACGGACATATTTCGAGATATTTCTTCTTCTTGTTGGTCTTCTTCTGCACAGCTAAGCTGGAAGTGGCATTTGCAGCTCGCAATGGTGCAGAGTTATCTCAAAGAAAGGGGCCACGGTGTTTCTGTATCTCTATTATGTTGGTGCGGCTTCGGATCTTTTAAATATCTCGATATATCTCGAAAACTACGCTTCTGATCAAAAAATATCATAGAACCTAAATTGTGAGAAACTTAATTCTCTACAAAAAAGGTCTCTTAACATTTTGCCATAGCTCGCTTTGTTTCCGAGATATTTGCAGATTTATCTCGAGGGAAGGGGCCTGACGGACATATTTCGAGATATTTCTTCTTCTTGTTGTTCTTCTTCTGCACAGCTAAGCTGGAAGCGGCATTTGCGGCTCGCACTAGTGCAGAGTTATCTCAAAGAAAGGGGCCACGGTGTTTCTGTATCTCTATTATGTTGGTGCAGCTTCGGATCTTTTAAATATCTCGATATATCTCGAAAACTACGCTTCTGATCAAAAAATATCATAGAACATAAATTGTAGGAAACATAATTCTCTACAAAAAAGGTCTCTTAACATTTTGCCATAGCTCGTTTCGTTTCTGAGATATTTGCAGATATATCTCAAGGGAAGGGGCCTGACGGACATATTTCGAGATATTTCCTCTTCTTGTTGTTCTTCTTCTGCACAGCTAAACTGGAAGTGGCATTTCCAGCTCGCAATAGCGCAGAGTTATCTCAAAGAAAGGGGCCACGGTGTTTCTGTATCTCTATTATGTTGGTGCGGCTTCGGAACTTTTAGATATCTTGATATATCTCGAGAACTACGCATCTGATCAAAAAATATCATAGAACATAAAAAGTAGGAAACTTAATTGTCTACAAAAAAGGTCTCTTAACATTTTGCCATAGCTCGCTTCGTTTCCGAGATATTTGCAGATTTATCTCAAGGGAAGGGGCCTGACGGACATATTTCGAGATATTTCTTCTTCTTGTTGTTCTTCTTCTGCACAGCTAAGCTGGAAGTGGCATTTGCAGCTCGCAATAGTGCAGAGTTATCTCAAAGAAAGGGGCCACGGTGTTTCTGTATCTCTATTATGTTGGTGCGGCTTCGGAACTTTTAAATATCTTGATATATCTCGAGAACTACGCATCTGATCAAATAATATCATAGAACATAAAAAGTAGGAAACTTAATTCTCCACAAATAAGGTCTCTTAACATTTTGCCATAGCTCGCTTCGTTTCCGAGATATTTGCAGATTTATCTCAAGGGAAGGGGCCTGACGGACATATTTCGAGATATTTCTTCTTCTTGTTGGTCTTCTTCTGCACAGCTAAGCTGGAAGTGGCATTTGCAGCTCGCAATAGTGCAGAGTTATCTCGAAGAAAGGGGCCACGGTGTTTCTGTATCTCTATTATGTTGGTGCGGCTTCGGATCTTTTAAATATCTCGATATATCTCGAAAACTACGCTTCTGATCAAAAAATATCATAGAACGTAAATTGTGGGAAACATAATTCTCTACAAAAAAGGTCTCTTAACATTTTGCCATAGCTCGCTTCGTTTCCGAGATATTTGCAGATTTATCTCAAGGGAAGGGGCCTGACGGACATATTTCGAGATATTTCTTCTTCTTGTTGTTCTTCTTCTGCACAGCTAAACTGGAAGTGGCATTTCCAGCTCGCAGTAGTGCAGAGTTATCTCAAAGAAAGGGGCCACGGTGTTTCTGTATCTCTATTATGTTGGTGCGGCTTCGGAACTTTAAAATATCTTGATATATCTCGAGAACTACGCATCTGATCAAAAAATATCATAGAACGTAAAAAGTAGGAAACTTAATTCTCTACAAATAAAGTCGCTTAACATTTTGCCATAGCTCGCTTCGTTTCCGAGATATTTGCAGATTTATCTCAAGGGAAGGGGCCTGACGGACATATTTCGAGATATTTCTTCTTCTTGTTGTTCTTCTTCTGCACAGCTAAGCTGGAAGTGGCATTTGCAGCTCGCAATAGTGCAGAGTTATCTCAAAGAAAGGGGCCACGGTGTTTCTGTATCTCTATTATGTTGGTGCGGCTTCGGAACTTTTAAATATCTTGATATATCTCGAGAACTACGCATCTGATCAAAAAATATCATAGAACATAAAAAGTAGGAAACTTCATTCTCTACCAAAAAGGTCTCTTAACATTTTGCCATAGCTCGCTTCGTTTCCCAGATATATGCAGATTTATCTCAAGGGAAGGGGCCTGACGGACATATTTCGGGATATTTCTTCTTCTTGTTGTTCTTCTTCTGCACAGCTAAACAGGAAGTGGCATTTCCAGCTCGCAATAGTGCAGAGTTATCTGAAAGAAAGGGGCCACGGTGTTTCTGTATCTCTATTATGTTGGTGCGGCTTCGGAACTTTTAAATATCTTGATATATCTCGAGAACTACGCATCTGATCAAATAATATCATAGAACATAAAAAGTAGGAAACTTAATTCTCTACAAATAAGGTCTCTTAACATTTTGCCATAGCTCGCTTCGTTTCCGAGATATTTGCAGATTTATCTCAAGGGAAGGGGCCTGACGGACATATTTCGAGATATTTCTTCTTCTTGTTGGTCTTCTTCTGCACAGCTAAGCTGGAAGTGGCATTTGCAGCTCGCAATAGTGCAGAGTTATCTCAAAGAAAGGGGCCACGGTGTTTCTGTATCTCTATTATGTTGGTGCGGCTTCGGAACTTTTAAATATCTTGATATATCTCGAGAACTACGCATCTGATCAAAAAATATCATAGAACATAAAAAGTAGGAAACTTCATTCTCTACCAAAAAGGTCTCTTAACATTTTGCCATAGCTCGCTTCGTTTCCGAGATATATGCAGATTTATCTCAAGGGAAGGGGCCTGACGGACATATTTCGGGATATTTCTTCTTCTTGTTGTTCTTCTTCTGCACAGCTAAACAGGAAGTGGCATTTCCAGCTCGCAATAGTGCAGAGTTATCTGAAAGAAAGGGGCCACGGTGTTTCTGTATCTCTATTATGTTGGTGCGGCTTCGGAACTTTTAAATATCTTGATATATCTCGAGAACTACGCATCTGATCAAATAATATCATACAACATAAAAAGTAGGAAACTTAATTCTCTATAAATAAGGTCTCTTAACATTTTGCCATAGCTCGCTTCGTTTCCGAGATATTTGCAGATTTATCTCAAGGGAAGGGGCCTGACGGACATATTTCGAGATATTTCTTCTTCTTGTTGTTCTTCTTCTGCACAGCTAAGCTGGAAGTGGCATTTGCGGCTCGCACTAGTGCAGGGTTATCTCAAAGAAAGGGGCCACGGTGTTTCTGTATCTCTATTATGTTGGTGCGGCTTCGGATCTTTTAAATATCTCGATATATCTCGAAAACTACGCTTCTGATTAAAAGATATCATAGAATATAAATTGTAGGAAACATAATTCTTTACAAAAAAGGTCTCTTAACATTTTGCCATAGCTCGTTTCGTTTCCGAGATATTTGCAGATATATCTCAAGGGAAGGGGCCTGACGGACATATTTCGAGATATTTCCTCTTCTTGTTGTTCTTCTTCTGCACAGCTAAACTGGAAGTGGCATTTCCAGCTCGCAATAGCGCAGAGTTATCTCAAAGAAAGGGGCCACGGTGTTTCTATATCTCTATTATGTTGGTGCGTCTTCGGAACTTTTAAATATCTCGATATATCTCGAAAACTACGCTTCTGATCAAAAAATATCATAGAACATAAATTGTAGGAAACATAATTCTCTACAAAAAACGTCTCTTAACATTTTGCCATAGTTCGCTTCGTTTCCGAGATATTTGCAGATTCAGCTCAAAGGAACTGGCCTGACGGACATATTTCGAGATATTTTTTCTTCTTGTTGTTCTTCCTCTGCACAGCTAAGCTGGAAGTGGCATCTGCAGCTCGCAATAGTGCAGAGTTATCTCAAAGAAAGGGGCCACGGTGTTTCTGTATCTCTATTATGTTGGGGCGGCTTCGGAACTTTTAAATAAATCGATATATCTCGAAAACTACGCATCTGATCAAAAAATATCATAGAACATAAAAAGTAGGAAACTTAATTCTCTACAAAAAAGGTCTCTTAACGTTTTGCAATAGCTCGCTTCGTTTCCGAGATATTTGCAGATTTATCTCAAGGGAAGGGTCCTGACGGACATATTTCGAGATATTTCTTCTTCTTGTTGTTCTTCTTCTGCACAGCTAAGCTGGAAGTGGCATTTGCAGCTCGCAATAGTGCGGAGTTATCTCAAAGAAAGGGGCCACGGTGTTTCTGTACCTCTATTATGTTGGTGCAGCTTCGGAGCTTTTAAATATCTTGATATATCTCGAGAACTACGCATCTGATCAAAAAATATCATAGAACATAAAAAGTAGGAAACTTAATTCTCTACAAAAAAGGTCTCTTAACATTTTGCCATAGCTCGCTTCGTTTCCGAGATATTTGCAGATTTATCTCAAGGGAAGGGGCCTGACGGACATATTTCGAGATATTTCTTCTTCTTGTTGTTCTTCTTCTGCACAGCTAAGCTGGAAGTGGCATTTGCAGCTCGCAATAGTGCAGAGTTATCGCAAAGAAAGGGGCCACGGTGTTTCTGTATCTCTATTATGTTGGTGCGGCTTCGGAACTTTTAAATATCTTGATATATCTCGAGAACTACGCATCTGATCAAAAAATATCATAGAACATAAAAAGTAGGAAACCTAATTTTCTACAAAAAAGGTCTCTTAACATTTTGCCGTAGCTCGCTTCGTTTCCGAGATATTTGCAGATTTATCTCAAGGGAAGGGGCCTGACGGACATATTTCGAGACATTTCTTCTTCTTGTTGTTCTTCTTCTGCACAGCTAAACAGGAAGTGGCATTTCCAGCTCGCAATAGTGCAGAGTTATCTGAAAGAAAGGGGCCACGGTGTTTCTGTATCTCTATTATGTTGGTGCGGCTTCGGAACTTTTAAATATCTTGATATATCTCGAGAACTACGCATCTGATCAAATAATATCATACAACATAAAAAGTAGGAAACTTAATTCTCTACAAATAAGGTCTCTTAACATTTTGCCATAGCTCGCTTCGTTTCCGAGATATTTGCAGATTTATCTCAAGGGAAGGGGCCTGACGGACATATTTCGAGATATTTCTTCTTCTTGTTGTTCTTCTTCTGCACAGCTTAGCTGGAAGTGGCATTTGCAGCTCGCAATAGTGCAGAGTTATCTCAAAGAAAGGGGCCACGGTGTTTCTGTATCTCTATTATGTTGGTCCGGCTTCGGAACTTTTAAATATCTTGATATATCTCGAGAACTACGCGTCTGATCAAAAAATATCATAGAACATAAAAAGTAGGAAACTTAATTCTCTACAAAAACGGTCTCAACATTTTGCCATGGCTCGCTTCGTTTCCGAGATATTTGCAGATATATCTCAAGGGAAGGGGCCTGACGGACATATTTCGAGATATTTCTTCTTCTTGTTGTTCTTCTTCTGCACAGCTAAGCTGGAAGTGGCATTTGCGGCTCGCACTAGTGCAGGGTTATCTCAAAGAAAGGGGCCACGGTGTTTCTGTATCTCTATTATGTTGGTGCGGCTTCGGATCTTTTAAATATCTCGATATATCTCGAAAACTACGCTTCTGATTAAAAAATATCATAGAACATAAATTGTAGGAAACATAATTCTTTACAAAAAAGGTCTCTTAACATTTTACCATAGCTCGTTTCGTTTCCGAGATATTTGCAGATATATCTCAAGGGAAGGGGCCTGACGGACATATTTCGAGATATTTCCTCTTCTTGTTGTTCTTCTTCTGCACAGCTAAACTGGAAGTGGCATTTGCAGCTCGCAATAGTGCAGAGTTATCTCAAAGAAAGGGGCCACGGTGTTTCTGTACCTCTATTATGTTGGTGCAGCTTCGGAGCTTTTAAATATCTTGATATATCTCGAGAACTACGCATCTGATCAAAAAATATCATAGAACATAAAAAGTAGGAAACTTAATTCTCTACAAAAAAGGTCTCTTAACATTTTCCCATAGCTGGCATCGTTTCCGAGATATTTGCAGATTTATCTCAAGGAAAGGGGCCTGACGGACATATTTCGAAATATTTCTTATTCTTGTTGTTCCTCTTCTGCACAGCTAAGCTGGAAGTGGCATTTGCAGGTCGCAATAGTGCAGAGTTATCTCAAAGAAAGGGGCCACGGTGTTTCTGTATCTCTATTATGTTGGTGCGGCTTCGGAACTTTTAAATATCTTGATATATCTCGAGAACTACGCATCTGATCAAAAAATATCATAGAACATAAAAAGTAGGAAACCTAATTTTCTACAAAAAATGTCTCTTAACATTTTGCCGTAGCTCGCTTCGTTTCCGAGATATTTGCAGATTTATCTCAAGGGAAGGGGCCTGACGGACATATTTCGAGATATTTCTTCTTCTTGTTGTTCTTCTTCTGCACAGCTAAACTGGAAGTGGCATTTCCAGCTCGCAATAGTGCAGAGTTATCCCAAAGAAAGGGGCCACGGTGTTTCTGTATCTCTATTATGTTGGTGCGGCTTCGGAACTTTTAAATATCTCGATATATCTCGAAAACTACGCTTCTGATCAAAAAATATCATAGAACATAAATTCTAGGAAACATAATTCTCTACAAAAAAGGTCTCCGAACATTTTGCCATAGCTCGCTTCGTTTCCGAGAGATTTGCAGATTTATCTCAAGGGAAGGGTCCTGATGGACATATTTCGAGATATTTCTTCTTCTTGTTGTTCTTCTTCTGCACAGCTAAACTGGAAGTGGCATTTCCAGCTCGCAATCGTGCAGAGTTATCTCAAAGAAAGGGGCCACGGTGTTTCTGTATCTCTATTATGTTGGTGCGGCTTCGGAACTTTTAAATATCTTGATATATCTCGAGAACTACGCCTCTGATCGAAAAATATCATAGAACATAAAAAGTAGGAAACTTAATTCTCTACAAAAAAGGTCTCTTAACATTTTGCCATAGCTCGCTTCGTTTCCGAGATATTTGCAGATTTATCTCAAGGGAAGGGGCCTGACGGACATATTTCGAGATATTTCTTCTTCTTGTTGTTCTTCTTCTGCACAGCTAAGCTGGAAGTGGCATCTGCGGCTCGCACTAGTGCAGAGTTATCTCAAAGAAAGGAGCCACGGTGTTTCTGTATCTCTATTATGTTGGTGCGGCTTCGGAACTTTTAAATATCTTGATATATCTCGAGAACTACGCATCTGATCAAAAAATATCATAGAACATAAAAAGTAGGAAACTTAATTCTCTACAAAAAAGGTCTCTTAACATTTTGCCATAGCTCGCTTCGTTTCCGAGATATTTGCAGATTTATCTCAAGGGAAGGGGCCTGACGGACATATTTCGAGATATTTCTTCTTCTTGTTGTTCTTCTTCTGCACAGCTAAGCTGGAAGTGGCATTTGCGGCTCGCACTAGTGCAGAGTTATCTCAAAGAAAGGGGCCACGGTGTTTCTGTATCTGTATTATGTTGGTGCGGCTTCGGCACTTTTAAATATCTTGATATATCTCGAGAACTACGCATCTGATCAAAAAATATCATAGAACATAAAAAGTAGGAAACTTAATTCTCTACAAAAAAGGTCTCTTAACATTTTGCCATAGCTCGCTTCGTTTCCGAGATATTTGCAGATTTATCTCAAGGGAAGGGGCCTGACGGACATATTTCGAGATATTTCTTCTTCTTGTTGTTCTTCTTCTGCACAGCTAAGCTGGAAGTGGCATTTGCGGCTGGCACTAGTGCAGAGTTATCTCAAAGAAAGGGGCCACGGTGTTTCTGTATCTCTATTATGTTGGTGCGGCTTCGGAACTTTTAAATATCTCGATATATCTCGAAAACTACGCTTCTGATCAAAAAATATCATAGAACATAAATTGTAGGAAACATAATTCTCTACAAAAAAGGTCTGTTAACATTTTGCCATAGCTCACTTCGTTTCCGAGATATTTGCAGATATATCTCAAGGGAAGGGGCCTGACGGACATATTTCGAGATATTTCTTCTTCTTGTTGTTCTTCTTCTGCACAGCTAAGCTGGAAGTGGCATTTACAGCTCGCAATAGTGCAGAGTTATCTCAAAGAAAGGGGCCACGGTGTTTCTGTATCTCTATTATGTTGGTGCGGCTTCGGAACTTTTAAATATCTTGATATATCTCGAGAACTACGCATCTGATCAAAAAATATCATAGAACATAAAAAGTAGGAAACTTAATTCTCTACAAAAAAGGTCGCTTAACATTTTGCCATAGCTCGCTTCGTTTCCGAGATATTTGCATATTTATCTCAAGGGAAGGGGCCTGACGGACATATTTCGAGATATTTCTTCTTCTTGTTGTTCTTCTTCTGCACAGCTAAGCTGGAAGTGGCATTTGCGGCTCGCACTAGTGCAGAGTTATCTCAAAGAAAGGGGCCACGGTGTTTCTGTATCTCTATTATGTTGGTGCGGCTTCGGAACTTTTAAATATCTCGATATATCTCGAAAACTGCGCTTCTGATCAAAAAATATCATAGAACATAAATTGTAGCAAACATAATTCTCTACAAAAAAGGTCTCTTAACATTTTGCCATAGCTCGCTTCGTTTCCGAGATATTTGCAGATATATCTCAAGGGAAGGGGCCTGACGGGCATATTTCGAGATATTTCTTCTTCTTGTTGTTCTTCTTCTGCACAGCTAAGCTGGAAGTGGCATTTACAGCTCGCAATAGTGCAGAGTTATCTCAAAGAAAGGGGCCACGGTGTTTCTGTATCTCTATTATGTTGGTGCGGCTTCGGAACTTTTAAATATCTTGATATATCTCGAGAACTACGCATCCGATCAAAAAATATCATAGAACATGAAAAGTAGGAAACTTAATTCTCTACAAAAAAGGTCTCTTAACATTTTGCCATAGCTCTCTTCGTTTCCGAGATATGTGCAGATATATCTCAAGGGAAGGGGCCTGACGGACATATTTCGAGATATTTCTTCTTCTTGTTGTTCTTCTTCTGCACAGCTAAGCTGGAAGTGGCATTTGCGGCTCGCACTAGTGCAGAGTTATCTCAAAGAAAGGGGCCACGGTGTTTCTGTATCTCTATTATGTTGGTGCGTCTTCGGAACTTTTAAATATCTCGATATATCTCGAAAACTACGCTTCTGATCAAAAAATATCATAGAACATAAATGGTAGGAAACATAATTCTCTACAAAAAACGTCTCTTAACATTTTGCCATAGCTCGTTTCGTTTCCGAGATATTTGCAGATTCAGCTCAAAGGAACTGGCCTGACGGACATATTTCGAGATATTTCTTCTTCTTGTTGTTCTTCCTCTGCACAGCTAAGCTGGAAGTGGCATTTGCAGCTCGCAATAGTGCAGGGTTTTCTCAAAGAAAGGGGCCACGGTGTTTCTGTATCTCTATTATGTTGGTGCGGCTTCGGAACTTTTAAATATCTCGATATATCTCGAAAACTACGCTTCTGATCAAAAAATATCATAGAACATAAATTGTAGGAAACATAATTCTCTACAAAAAAGGTCTCTTAACATTTTCCCATAGCTGGCATCGTTTCCGAGATATTTGCAGATTTAGCTCAAGGGAAGGGGCCTGACGGACATATTCCGAGATATTTCTTCTTCTTGTTGTTCCTCTTCTGCACAGCTAAGCTGGAAGTGGCATTTGCAGGTCGCAATAGTGCAGAGTTATCTCAAAGAAAGGGGCCACGGTGTTTCTGTATCTCTATTATGTTGGTGCGGCTTCGGAACTTTTAAATATCTCGATATATCTCGAAAACTACGCTTCTGATCAAAAAATATCAGAGAACGTAAATTGTAGGAAACATAATTCTCTACAAAAAAGGTCTCTTAACATTTTGCCGTAGCTCGCTTCGTTTCCGAGATATTTGCAGATTTATCTCAAGGGAAGGGGCCTGACGGACATATTTCGAAATATTTCTTATTCTTGTTGTTCTTCTTCTGCACAGCTAAGCTGGAAGTGGCATTTGCAGCTCGCAATAGTGCAGAGTTATCTCAAAGAAAGGGGCCACGGTGTTTCTGTATCTCTATTATGTTTGTGCGGCTTCGGAACTTTTAAATATCTTGATATATCTCGAGAACTACGCATCTGATCAAAAAATACCGTAGAACATAAAAAGTAGGAAACTTAATTCTCTACAAATAAGGTCTCTAAACATTTTGCCATAGCTCGCTTGGTTTCCGAGATATTTGCAGATTTATCTCAAGGGAAGGGGCCTGACGGACATATTTCGAGATATTCCTTCTTCTTGTTGTTCTTCTTCTGCACAGCTAAGCTGGAAGTGGCATTTGCAGCTCGCAATAGTGCAGAGTTACCTCAAAGAAAGGGGCCACGGTGTTTCTGTATCTCTATTATGTTGGTGCCGCTTCGGAACTTTTAAATATCAGGATATATCTCGAGAACTACGCATCTGATCAAAAAATAACATAGACCATAAAAAGTAGGAAACTTAATTCTCTACAAAAATGGTCTCTTAACATTTTGCCATAGCTCGCTTCGTTTCCGAGATATTTGCAGATTTATCTCAAGGGAAGGGGCCTGACGGACATATTTCGAAATATTTCTTATTCTTGTTGTTCTTCTTCTGCACAGCTAAGCTGGAAGTGGCATTTGCAGCTCGCAATAGTGCAGAGTTATCTCAAAGAAAGGGGCCACGGTGTTTCTGTACCTCTATTATGTTGGTGCAGCTTCGGAGCTTTTAAATATCTTGATATATCTCGAGAACTACGCATCTGATCAAAAAATATCATAGAACATAAAAAGTAGGAAACTTAATCCTCTACAAAAAAGGTTTCTTAACATTTTGCCATAGCTCGCTTGGTTTCCGAGATATTTGCAGATTTATCTCAAGGGAAGGGGCCTGACGGACATATTTCGAGATATTTCTTCTTCTTGTTGTTCTTCCTCTGCACAGCTAAGCTGGAAGTGGCATTTGCAGCTCGCAATAGTGCAGAGTTATCTCAAAGAAAGGGGCCACGGTGTTTCTGTATCTCTATTATGTTGGTGCGGCTTCGGAACTTTTAAATATCTTAATATATCTCGAGAACTACGCATCTGATCAAAAAATATCATAGAACATAAAAAGTAGGAAACTTAATTCTCTACAAAAAAGGTCTCTTAACATTTTGCCATAGCTCGCTTCGTTTCCGAGATATTTGCAGATTTATCTCAAGGGAAGGGGCCTAACGGACATATTTCGAGATATTTCTGCTTCTTGTTGTTCTTCTTCTGCACAGCTAAGCTGGAAGTGACATTTGCGGCTCGCACTAGTGCACAGTTATCTCAAAGAAAGGGGCCACGGTATTTCTGTATCCCTATTATGTTGGTGCGGCTTCGGAACTTTTAAATATCTCGATATGTCTCGAAAACTACGCATCTGATCAAAAAATATCATGGAACATAAATTGTAGCAAACATAATTCTCTACAAAAAAGGTCTGTTAACATTTTGCCATAGCTCACTTCGTTTCCGAGATATTTGCAGATATATCTCAAGGGAAGGGGCCTGACGGACATATTTCGAGATATTTCTTCTTCTTGTTGTTCTTCTTCTGCACAGCTAAGCTGGAAGTGGCATTTACAGCTCGCAATAGTGCAGAGTTATCTCAAAGAAAGGGGCCACAGTGTTTCTGTATCTCTATTATGTTGGTGCGGCTTCGGAACTTTTAAATATCTTGATATATCTCGAGAACTACGCCTCTGATCGAAAAATATCATAGAACCTAAAAAGTAGGAAACTTAATTCTCTACAAAAAAGGTCTCTTAACATTTTCCCATAGCTGGCATCGTTTCCGAGATATTTGCAGAGTTATCTCAAGGGAAGGGTCCTGACGGACATATTTCGAGATATTTCTTCTTCTTGTTGTTCTTCTTCTGCACAGCTAAACTGGAAGTGGCATTTCCAGCTCGCAATAGTGCAGAGTTATCCCAAAGAAAGGGGCCACGGTGTTTCTGTATCTCTATTATGTTGGTGCGGCTTCGGAACTTTTAAATATCTCGATATATCTCGAAAACTACGCTTCTGATCAAAAAATATCATAGAACATAAATTCTAGGAAACATAATTCTCTACAAAAAAGGTCTCCGAACATTTTGCCATAGCTCGCTTGGTTTCCGAGAGATTTGCAGATTTATCTCAAGGGAAGGGTCCTGATGGACATATTTCGAGATATTTCTTCTTCTTGTTGTTCTTCTTCTGCACAGCTAAACTGGAAGTGGCATTTCCAGCTCGCAATCGTGCAGAGTTATCTCAAAGAAAGGGGCCACGGTGTTTCTGTATCTCTATTATGTTGGTGCGGCTTCGGAACTTTTAAATATCTTGATATATCTCGAGAACTACGCCTCTGATCAAAAAATATCATAGAACATAAAAAGTAGGAAACTTAATTCTCTACAAAAAAGGTCTCTGAACATTTTGCCATAGGTCGCTTCGTTTCCGAGATATTTGCAGATTTATCTCAAGGGAAGGAGCCTAACGGAAATATTTCGAGATATTTCTTCTTCTTGTTGTTCTTCTTCTGCACAGCTAAGCTGGAAGTGGCATTTGCGGCTCGCACTAGTGCAGAGTTATCTCAAAGAAAGGAGCCACGGTGTTTCTGTATCTCTATTATGTTGGTGCGGCTTCGGAACTTTTAAATATCTTGATATATCTCGAGAACTACGCATCTGATCAAAAAATATCATAGAACATAAAAAGTAGGAAACTTAATTCTCTACAAAAAAGGTCTCTTAACATTTTGCCATAGCTCGCTTCGTTTCCGAGATATTTGCAGATTTATCTCAAGGGAAGGGGCCTGACGGACATATTTCGAGATATTTCTTCTTCTTGTTGTTCTTCTTCTGCACAGCTAAGCTGGAAGTGGCATTTGCGGCTCGCACTAGTGCAGAGTTATCTCAAAGAAAGGGGCCACGGTGTTTCTGTATCTGTATTATGTTGGTGCGGCTTCGGCACTTTTAAATATCTTGATATATCTCGAGAACTACGCATCTGATCAAAAAATATCATAGAACATAAAAAGTAGGAAACTTAATTCTCTACAAAAAAGGTCTGTTAACATTTTGCCATAGCTCACTTCGTTTCCGAGATATTTGCAGATATATCTCAAGGGAAGGGGCCTGACGGACATATTTCGAGATATTTCTTCTTCTTGTTGTTCTTCTTCTGCACAGCTAAGCTGGAAGTGGCATTTACAGCTCGCAATAGTGCAGAGTTATCTCAAAGAAAGGGGCCACGGTGTTTCTGTATCTCTATTATGTTGGTGCGGCTTCGGAACTTTTAAATATCTTGATATATCTCGAGAACTACGCATCTGATCAAAAAATATCATAGAACATAAAAAGTAGGAAACTTAATTCTCTACAAAAAAGGTCGCTTAACATTTTGCCATAGCTCGCTTCGTTTCCGAGATATTTGCATATTTATCTCAAGGGAAGGGGCCTGACGGACATATTTCGAGATATTTCTTCTTCTTGTTGTTCTTCTTCTGCACAGCTAAGCTGGAAGTGGCATTTGCGGCTCGCACTAGTGCAGAGTTATCTCAAAGAAAGGGGCCACGGTGTTTCTGTATCTCTATTATGTTGGTGCGGCTTCGGAACTTTTAAATATCTCGATATATCTCGAAAACTACGCTTCTGATCAAAAAATATCATAGAACATAAATTCTAGGAAACATAATTCTCTACAAAAAAGGTCTCCGAACATTTTGCCATAGCTCGCTTCGTTTCCGAGAGATTTGCAGATTTATCTCAAGGGAAGGGTCCTGATGGACATATTTCGAGATATTTCTTCTTCTTGTTGTTCTTCTTCTGCACAGCTAAACTGGAAGTGGCATTTCCAGCTCGCAATCGTGCAGAGTTATCTCAAAGAAAGGGGCCACGGTGTTTCTGTATCTCTATTATGTTGGTGCGGCTTCGGAACTTTTAAATATCTTGATATATCTCGAGAACTACGCCTCTGATCGAAAAATATCATAGAACATAAAAAGTAGGAAACTTAATTCTCTACAAAAAAGGTCTCTTAACATTTTGCCATAGCTCGCTTCGTTTCCGAGATATTTGCAGATTTATCTCAAGGGAAGGGGCCTGACGGACATATTTCGAGATATTTCTTCTTCTTGTTGTTCTTCTTCTGCACAGCTAAGCTGGAAGTGGCATTTACAGCTCGCAATAGTGCAGAGTTATCTCAAAGAAAGGGGCCACGGTGTTTCTGTATCTCTATTATGTTGGTGCGGCTTCGGAACTTTTAAATATCTTGATATATCTCGAGAACTACGCATCTGATCAAAAAATATCATAGAACATAAAAAGTAGGAAACTTAATTCTCTACAAAAAAGGTCTCTGAACATTTTGCCATAGGTCGCTTCGTTTCCGAGATATTTGCAGATTTATCTCAAGGGAAGGAGCCTAACGGAAATATTTCGAGATATTTCTTCTTCTTGTTGTTCTTCTTCTGCACAGCTAAGCTGGAAGTGGCATTTGCGGCTCGCACTAGTGCAGAGTTATCTCAAAGAAAGGAGCCACGGTGTTTCTGTATCTCTATTATGTTGGTGCGGCTTCGGAACTTTTAAATATCTTGATATATCTCGAGAACTACGCATCTGATCAAAAAATATCATAGAACATAAAAAGTAGGAAACTTAATTCTCTACAAAAAAGGTCTCTTAACATTTTGCCATAGCTCGCTTCGTTTCCGAGATATTTGCAGATTTATCTCAAGGGAAGGGGCCTGACGGACATATTTCGAGATATTTCTTCTTCTTGTTGTTCTTCTTCTGCACAGCTAAGCTGGAAGTGGCATTTGCGGCTCGCACTAGTGCAGAGTTATCTCAAAGAAAGGGGCCACGGTGTTTCTGTATCTGTATTATGTTGGTGCGGCTTCGGCACTTTTAAATATCTTGATATATCTCGAGAACTACGCATCTGATCAAAAAATATCATAGAACATAAAAAGTAGCAAACTTAATTCTCTACAAAAAAGGTCTCTTAACATTTTGCCATAGCTCGCTTCGTTTCCGAGATATTTGCAGATTTATCTCAAGGGAAGGGGCCTGACGGACATATTTCGAGATATTTCTTCTTCTTGTTGTTCTTCTTCTGCACAGCTAAGCTGGAAGTCGCATTTGCGGCTCGCACTAGTGCAGAGTTATCTCAAAGAAAGGGGCCACGGTGTTTCTGTATCTCTATTATGTTGGTGCGGCTTCGGAACTTTTAAATATCTCGATATATCTCGAAAACTACGCTTCTGATCAAAAAATATCATAGAACATAAATTGTAGGAAACATAATTCTCTACAAAAAAGGTCTGTTAACATTTTGCCATAGCTCACTTCGTTTCCGAGATATTTGCAGATATATCTCAAGGGAAGGGGCCTGACGGACATATTTCGAGATATTTCTTCTTCTTGTTGTTCTTCTTCTGCACAGCTAAGCTGGAAGTGGCATTTACAGCTCGCAATAGTGCAGAGTTATCTCAAAGAAAGGGGCCACGGTGTTTCTGTATCTCTATTATGTTGGTGCGGCTTCGGAACTTTTAAATATCTTGATATATCTCGAGAACTACGCATCTGATCAAAAAATATCATAGAACATAAAAAGTAGGAAACTTAATTCTCTACAAAAAAGGTCGCTTAACATTTTGCCATAGCTCGCTTCGTTTCCGAGATATTTGCATATTTATCTCAAGGGAAGGGGCCTGACGGACATATTTCGAGATATTTCTTCTTCTTGTTGTTCTTCTTCTGCACAGCTAAGCTGGAAGTGGCATTTGCGGCTCGCACTAGTGCAGAGTTATCTCAAAGAAAGGGGCCACGGTGTTTCTGTATCTCTATTATGTTGGTGCGGCTTCGGAACTTTTAAATATCTCGATATATCTCGAAAACTACGCTTCTGATCAAAAAATATCATAGAACATAAATTGTAGCAAACATAATTCTCTACAAAAAAGGTCTCTTAACATTTTGCCATAGCTCGCTTCGTTTCCGAGATATTTGCAGATATATCTCAAGGGAAGGGGCCTGACGGGCATATTTCGAGATATTTCTTCTTCTTGTTGTTCTTCTTCTGCACAGCTAAGCTGGAAGTGGCATTTACAGCTCGCAATAGTGCAGAGTTATCTCAAAGAAAGGGGCCACGGTGTTTCTGTATCTCTATTATGTTGGTGCGGCTTCGGAACTTTTAAATATCTTGATATATCTCGAGAACTACGCATCCGATCAAAAAATATCATAGAACATGAAAAGTAGGAAACTTAATTCTCTACAAAAAAGGTCTCTTAACATTTTGCCATAGCTCTCTTCGTTTCCGAGATATTTGCAGATATATCTCAAGGGAAGGGGCCTGACGGACATATTTCGAGATATTTCTTCTTCTTGTTGTTCTTCTTCTGCACAGCTAAGCTGGAAGTGGCATTTGCGGCTCGCACTAGTGCAGAGTTATCTCAAAGAAAGGGGCCACGGTGTTTCTGTATCTCTATTATGTTGGTGCGGCTTCGGAACTTTTAAATATCTCGATATATCTCGAAAACTACGCTTCTGATCAAAAAATATCATAGAACATAAATTGTAGGAAAGATAATTCTCTACAAAAAACGTCTCTTAACATTTTGCCATAGGTCGCTTCGTTTCCGAGATATTTGCAGATTTATCTCAAGGGAAGGGGCCTAACGGACATATTTCGAGATATTTCTTCTTCTTGTTGTCCTTCTTCTGCACAGCTAAACTGGAAGTGGCATTTCCAGCTCGCAATAGTGCAGAGTTATCTCAAAGAGAGGGTCACGGTGTTTCTGTATCTCTATTATGTTGGTGCGGCTTCGGAACTTTTAAATATCTTGATATATCTCGAGAACTACGCATCTGATCAAAAAATATCATAGAAGATAAAAAGTAGGAAACTTAATTCTCTACAAAAAAGGTCTGTTAACATTTTGCCATAGCTCGCTTCGTTTCCGAGATATTTGCAGATATATCTCAAGGGAAGGGGCCTGACGGACATACTTCGAGATATTTCTTCTTCTTGTTGTTCTTCTTCTGCACAGCTAAGCTGGAAGTGGCATTTACAGCTCGCAATAGTGCAGAGTTATCTCAAAGAAAGGGGCCACGGTGTTTCTGTATCTCTATTATGTTGGTGCGGCTTCGGAACTTTTAAATATCTTGATATATCTCGAGAACTACGCATCTGATCAAAAAATATCATAGAACATAAAAAGTAGGAAACTTAATTCTCTACAAAAAAGGTCTCTTAACATTTTGCCATAGCTCGCTTCCTTTCCGAGATATTTGCAGATTCAGCTCGAAGGATCGGGCCTGACGGACATATTTCGAGATACTTCTTCTTCTTGTTGTTCTTCCTCTGCACAGCTAAGCTGGAAGTGGCATTTGCAGCTCGCAATAGTGCAGAGTTATCTCAAAGAAAGGGGCCACGGTGTTTCTGTATCTCTATTATGTTGGTGCGGCTTCGGAACTTTTAAATATCTTGATATATCTCGAGAACTACGCATCTGATCAAAAAATATCATAGAACATAAAAAGTAGGAAACTTAATTCTCTACAAAAAAGGTCTCTTAACATTTTGCCATAGCTCGCTTGGTTTCCGAGATATTTGCAGATTTATCTCAAGGGAAGGGGCCTGACGGACATATTTCGAGATATTTCTTCTTCTTGTTGTTCTTCTTCTGCACAGCTAAGCTGGAAGTGGCATTTGCGGCTCGCACTAGTGCAGAGTTATCTCAAAGAAAGGGGCCACGGTGTTTCTGTATCTCTATTATGTTGGTGCGGCTTCGGAACTTTTAAATATCTCGATATATCTCGAAAACTACGCTTCTGATCAAAAAATATCATAGAACATAAATTGTAGGAAAGATAATTCTCTACAAAAAACGTCTCTTAACATTTTGCCATAGCTCGCTTCGTTTCCGAGATATTTGCAGATTCAGCTCAAAGGAACGGGCCTGACGGACATATTTCGAGATACTTCTTCTTCTTGTTGTTCTTCCTCTGCACAGCTAAGCTGGAAGTGGCATTTGCAGCTCGCAATAGTGCAGAGTTATCTCAAAGAAAGGGGCCACGGTGTTTCTGTATCTCTATTATGTTGGTGCGGCTTCGGAACTTTTAAATATCTTGATATATCTCGAGAACTACGCATCTGATCAAAAAATATCATAGAACATAAAAAGTAGGAAACTTAATTCTCTACAAAAAAGGTCTCTTAACATTTTGCCATAGCTCGCTTCGTTTCCGAGATATTTGCAGATTTATCTCAAGGGAAGGGGCCTGACGGACATATTTCGAGATATTTCTTCTTCTTGTTGTTCTTCTTCTGCACAGCTAAGCTGGAAGTGGCATTTACAGCTCGCAATAGTGCAGAGTTATCTCAAAGAAAGGGGCCACGGTGTTTCTGTATCTCTATTATGTTGGTGCGGCTTCGGAACTTTTAAATATCTTGATATATCTCGAGAACTACGCATCTGATCAAAAAATATCATAGAACATAAAAAGTAGGAAACTTAATTCTCTACAAAAAAGGTCTCTTAACATTTTGCCATAGGTCGCTTCGTTTCCGAGATATTTGCAGATTTATCTCAAGGGAAGGGGCCTAACGGACATATTTCGAGATATTTCTTCTTCTTGTTGTCCTTCTTCTGCACAGCTAAACTGGAAGTGGCATTTCCAGCTCGCAATAGTGCAGAGTTATCTCAAAGAGAGGGGCCACGGTGTTTCTGTATCTCTATTATGTTGGTGCGGCTTCGGAACTTTTAAATATCTTGATATATCTCGAGAACTACGCATCTGATCAAAAAATATCATAGAAGATAAAAAGTAGGAAACTTAATTCTCTACAAAAAAGGTCTGTTAACATTTTGCCATAGCTCGCTTCGTTTCCGAGATATTTGCAGATATATCTCAAGGGAAGGGGCCTGACGGACATATTTCGAGATATTTCTTCTTCTTGTTGTTCTTCTTCTGCACAGCTAAGCTGGAAGTGGCATTTACAGCTCGCAATAGTGCAGAGTTATCTCAAAGAAAGGGGCCACGGTGTTTCTGTATCTCTATTATGTTGGTGCGGCTTCGGAACTTTTAAATATCTTGATATATCTCGAGAACTACGCATCTGATCAAAAAATATCATAGAACATAAAAAGTAGGAAACTTAATTCTCTACAAAAAAGGTCTCTTAACATTTTGCCATAGCTCGCTTCGTTTCCGAGATATTTGCAGATTCAGCTCGAAGGAACGGGCCTGACGGACATATTTCGAGATACTTCTTCTTCTTGTTGTTCTTCCTCTGCACAGCTAAGCTGGAAGTGGCATTTGCAGCTCGCAATAGTGCAGAGTTATCTCAAAGAAAGGGGCCACGGTGTTTCTGTATCTCTATTATGTTGGTGCGGCTTCGGAACTTTTAAATATCTTGATATATCTCGAGAACTACGCATCTGATCAAAAAATATCATAGAACATAAAAAGTAGGAAACTTAATTCTCTACAAAAAAGGTCTCTTAACATTTTGCCATAGCTCGCTTGGTTTCCGAGATATTTGCAGATTTATCTCAAGGGAAGGGGCCTGACGGACATATTTCGAGATATTTCTTCTTCTTGTTGTTCTTCTTCTGCACAGCTAAGCTGGAAGTGGCATTTGCGGCTCGCACTAGTGCAGAGTTATCTCAAAGAAAGGGGCCACGGTGTTTCTGTATCTCTATTATGTTGGTGCGGCTTCGGAACTTTTAAATATCTTGATATATCTCGAGAACTACGCATCTGATCAAAAAATATCATAGAACATAAAAAGTAGGAAACTTAATTCTCTACAAAAAAGGTCTCTTAACATTTTGCCATAGGTCGCTTCGTTTCCGAGATATTTAGAGATTTATCTCAAGGGAAGGGGCCTAACGGACATATTTCGAGATATTTCTTCTTCTTGTTGTCCTTCTTCTGCACAGCTAAACTGGAAGTGGCATTTCCAGCTCGCAATAGTGCAGAGTTATCTCAAAGAAAGGGGCCACGGTGTTTCTGTATCTCTATTATGTTGGTGCGGCTTCGGCACTTTTAAATATCTTGATATATCTCGAGAACTACGCATCTGATCAAAAAATATCATAGAACATAAAAAGTAGGAAACTTAATTCTCTACAAAAAAGGTCTCTTAACATTTTGCCATAGCTCGCTTCGTTTCCGAGATATTTGCAGATTTATCTCAAGGGAAGGGGCCTGACGGACATATTTCGAGATATTTCTTCTTCTTGTTGTTCTTCTTCTGCACAGCTAAGCTGGAAGTGGCATTTGCGGCTCGCACTAGTGCAGAGTTATCTCAAAGAAAGGGGCCACGGTGTTTCTGTATCTCTATTATGTTGGTGCGGCTTCGGAACTTTTAAATATCTCGATATATCTCGAAAACTACGCTTCTGATCAAAAAATATCATAGAACATAAATTGTAGGAAACATAATTCTCTACAAAAAAGGTCGCTTAACATTTTGCCATAGCTCGTTTCGTTTCCGAGATATTTGCAGATTCAGCTCAAAGGAACTGGCCTGACGGACATATTTCGAGATATTTCTTCTTCTTGATGTTCTTCCTCTGCACAGCTAAGCTGGAAGTGGCATTTGCAGCTCGCAATAGTGCAGGGTTTTCTCAAAGAAAGGGGCCACGGTGTTTCTGTATCTCTATTATGTTGGTGCGGCTTCGGAACTTTTAAATATCTTGATATATCTCGAGAACTACGCATCTGATCAAAAAATATCATAGAACATAAAAAGTAGGAAACTTAATTCTCTACAAAAAAGGTCTCTTAACATTTTGCCATAGCTCGCTTCGTTTCCGAGATATTTGCATATTTATCTCAAGGGAAGAGGCCTGACGGACATATTTCGAGATATTTCTTCTTCTTGTTGTTCTTCTTCTGCACAGCTAAGCTGGAAGTGGCATTTGCGGCTCGCACTAGTGCAGAGTTATCTCAAAGAAAGGGGCCACGGTGTTTCTGTATCTCTATTATGTTGGTGCGTCTTCGGAACTTTTAAATATCTCGATATATCTCGAAAACTACGCTTCTGATCAAAAAATATCATAGAACATAAATTGTAGGAAACATAATTCTCTACAAAAAAGGTCTCTTAACATTTTGCCATAGCTCGTTTCGTTTCCGAGATATTTGCAGATTCAGCTCAAAGGAACTGGCCTGACGGACATATTTCGAGATATTTCTTCTTCTTGTTGTTCTTCCTCTGCACAGCTAAGCTGGAAGTGGCATTTGCGGCTCGCACTAGTGCTGAGTTATCTCAAAGAAAGGGGCCACGGTGTTTCTGTATCTCTATTATGTTGGTGCGGCTTCGGAACTTTTAAATATCTCGATATATCTCGAAAACTACGCTTCTGATCAAAAAATATCATAGAACATAAATTGTAGGAAACATAATTCTCTACAAAAAACGTCTCTCAACATTTTGCCATAGCTCGCTTCGTTTCCGAGATATTTGCAGATTCAGCTCAAAGGAACGGGCCTGACGGACATATTTCGAGATACTTCTTCTTCTTGTTGTTCTTCTTCTGCACAGCTAAGCTGGAAGTGGCATTTGCAGCTCGCACTAGTGCAGAGTTATCTCAAAGAAAGGGGCCACGGTGTTTCTGTATCTCTAATATGTTGGTGCGGCTTCGGAACTTTTAAATATCTCGATATATCTCGAAAACTACGCTTCTGATCAAAAAATATCATAGAACATAAATTGTAGGAAACGTAATTCTCTATAAAAAAAGTCTCTTAACATTTTGCCATAGCTCGCTTCGTTTCCGAGATATTTGCAGAATTATCTCAAGGGAAGGGGCCTGACGGACATATTTCGAGATATTTCTTCTTCTTGTTGTTCTTCTTCTGCACAGCTAAGCTGGAAGTGGCATTTACAGCTCGCAATAGTGCAGAGTTATCTCAAAGAAAGGGGCCACGGTGTTTCTGTATCTCTATTATATTGGTGCGGCTTCGGAACTTTTAAATATCTTGATATATCTCGAGAACTACGCATCTGATCAAAAAATATCATAGAGCATAAAAAGTAGGAAACTTAATTCTCTACAAAAAAGGTCTCTGAACATTTTGCCATAGGTCGCTTCGTTTCCGAGATATTTGCAGATTTATCTCAAGGGAAGGAGCCTAACGGAAATATTTCGAGATATTTCTTCTTCTTGTTGTTCTTCTTCTGCACAGCTAAGCTGGAAGTGGCATTTGCGGCTCGCACTAGTGCAGAGTTATCTCAAAGAAAGGGGCCACGGTGTTTCTGTATCCCTATTATGTTGGTGCGGCTTCGGAACTTTTAAATATCTCGATATGTCTCGAAAACTACGCATCTGATCAAAAAATATCATAGAACATAAAAAGTAGGAAACTTAATTCTCTACAAAAAAGGTCTCTTAACATTTTGCCATAGCTCGCTTCGTTTCCGAGATATTTGCAGATTTATCTCAAGGGAAGGGGCCTGACGGACATATTTCGAGATATTTCTTCTTCTTGTTGTTCTTCTTCTGCACAGCTAAGCTGGAAGTGGCATTTGCGGCTCGCACTAGTGCAGAGTTATCTCAAAGAAAGGGGCCACGGTGTTTCTGTATCTCTATTATGTTGGTGCGGCTTCGGAACTTTTAAATATCTTGATATATCTCGAGAACTACGCATCTGATCAAAAAATATCATAGAACATAAAAAGTAGGAAACTTAATTCTCTACAAAAAAGGTCTCTTAACATTTTGCCATAGGTCGCTTCGTTTCCGAGATATTTGCAGATTTATCTCAAGGGAAGGGGCCTAACGGACATATTTCGAGATATTTCTTCTTCTTGTTGTCCTTCTTCTGCACAGCTAAACTGGAAGTGGCATTTCCAGCTCGCAATAGTGCAGAGTTATCTCAAAGAGAGGGGCCACGGTGTTTCTGTATCTCTAATATGTTGGTGCGGCTTCGGAACTTTTAAATATCTTGATATATCTCGAGAACTACGCATCTGATCAAAAAATATCATAGAAGATAAAAAGTAGGAAACTTAATTCTCTACAAAAAAGGTCTGTTAACATTTTGCCATAGCTCGCTTCGTTTCCGAGATATTTGCAGATATATCTCAAGGGAAGGGGCCTGACGGACATATTTCGAGATATTTCTTCTTCTTGTTGTTCTTCTTCTGCACAGCTAAGCTGGAAGTGGCATTTACAGCTCGCAATAGTGCAGAGTTATCTCAAAGAAAGGGGCCACGGTGTTTCTGTATCTCTATTATGTTGGTGCGGCTTCGGAACTTTTAAATATCTTGATATATCTCGAGAACTACGCATCTGATCAAAAAATATCATAGAACATAAAAAGTAGGAAACTTAATTCTCTACAAAAGAGGTCTCTTAACATTTTGCCATAGCTCGCTTCCTTTCCGAGATATTTGCAGATTCAGCTCGAAGGAACGGGCCTGACGGACATATTTCGAGATACTTCTTCTTCTTGTTGTTCTTCCTCTGCACAGCTAAGCTGGAAGTGGCATTTGCAGCTCGCAATAGTGCAGGGTTTTCTCAAAGAAAGGGGCCACGGTGTTTCTGTATCTCTATTATGTTGGTGCGGCTTCGGAACTTTTAAATATCTTGATATATCTCGAGAACTACGCATCTGATCAAAAAATATCATAGAACATAAAAAGTAGGAAACTTAATTCTCTACAAAAAAGGTCTCTTAACATTTTGCCATAGCTCGCTTCGTTTCCGAGATATTTGCATATTTATCTCAAGGGAAGAGGCCTGACGGACATATTTCGAGATATTTCTTCTTCTTGTTGTTCTTCTTCTGCACAGCTAAGCTGGAAGTGGCATTTGCGGCTCGCACTAGTGCAGAGTTATCTCAAAGAAAGGGGCCACGGTGTTTCTGTATCTCTATTATGTTGGTGCGTCTTCGGAACTTTTAAATATCTCGATATATCTCGAAAACTACGCTTCTGATCAAAAAATATCATAGAACATAAATTGTAGGAAACATAATTCTCTACAAAAAAGGTCTCTTAACATTTTGCCATAGCTCGTTTCGTTTCCGAGATATTTGCAGATTCAGCTCAAAGGAACTGGCCTGACGGACATATTTCGAGATATTTCTTCTTCTTGTTGTTCTTCCTCTGCACAGCTAAGCTGGAAGTGGCATTTGCGGCTCGCACTAGTGCTGAGTTATCTCAAAGAAAGGGGCCACGGTGTTTCTGTATCTCTATTATGTTGGTGCGGCTTCGGAACTTTTAAATATCTCGATATATCTCGAAAACTACGCTTCTGATCAAAAAATATCATAGAACATAAATTGTAGGAAACATAATTCTCTACAAAAAACGTCTCTTAACATTTTGCCATAGCTCGCTTCGTTTCCGAGATATTTGCAGATTCAGCTCAAAGGAACGGGCCTGACGGACATATTTCGAGATACTTCTTCTTCTTGTTGTTCTTCTTCTGCACAGCTAAGCTGGAAGTGGCATTTGCAGCTCGCACTAGTGCAGAGTTATCTCAAAGAAAGGGGCCACGGTGTTTCTGTATCTCTAATATGTTGGTGCGGCTTCGGAACTTTTAAATATCTCGATATATCTCGAAAACTACGCTTCTGATCAAAAAATATCATAGAACATAAATTGTAGGAAACATAATTCTCTATAAAAAAAGTCTCTTAACATTTTGCCATAGCTCGCTTCGTTTCCGAGATATTTGCAGAATTATCTCAAGGGAAGGGGCCTGACGGACATATTTCGAGATATTTCTTCTTCTTGTTGTTCTTCTTCTGCACAGCTAAGCTGGAAGTGGCATTTACAGCTCGCAATAGTGCAGAGTTATCTCAAAGAAAGGGGCCACGGTGTTTCTGTATCTCTATTATATTGGTGCGGCTTCGGAACTTTTAAATATCTTGATATATCTCGAGAACTACGCATCTGATCAAAAAATATCATAGAGCATAAAAAGTAGGAAACTTAATTCTCTACAAAAAAGGTCTCTGAACATTTTGCCATAGGTCGCTTCGTTTCCGAGATATTTGCAGATTTATCTCAAGGGAAGGAGCCTAACGGAAATATTTCGAGATATTTCTTCTTCTTGTTGTTCTTCTTCTGCACAGCTAAGCTGGAAGTGGCATTTGCGGCTCGCACTAGTGCAGAGTTATCTCAAAGAAAGGGGCCACGGTGTTTCTGTATCCCTATTATGTTGGTGCGGCTTCGGAACTTTTAAATATCTCGATATGTCTCGAAAACTACGCATCTGATCAAAAAATATCATAGAACATAAAAAGTAGGAAACTTAATTCTCTACAAAAAAGGTCTCTTAACATTTTGCCATAGCTCGCTTCGTTTCCGAGATATTTGCAGATTTATCTCAAGGGAAGGGGCCTGACGGACATATTTCGAGATATTTCTTCTTCTTGTTGTTCTTCTTCTGCACAGCTAAGCTGGAAGTGGCATTTGCGGCTCGCACTAGTGCAGAGTTATCTCAAAGAAAGGGGCCACGGTGTTTCTGTATCTCTATTATGTTGGTGCGGCTTCGGAACTTTTAAATATCTTGATATATCTCGAGAACTACGCATCTGATCAAAAAATATCATAGAACATAAAAAGTAGGAAACTTAATTCTCTACAAAAAAGGTCTCTTAACATTTTGCCATAGGTCGCTTCGTTTCCGAGATATTTGCAGATTTATCTCAAGGGAAGGGGCCTAACGGACATATTTCGAGATATTTCTTCTTCTTGTTGTCCTTCTTCTGCACAGCTAAACTGGAAGTGGCATTTCCAGCTCGCAATAGTGCAGAGTTATCTCAAAGAGAGGGGCCACGGTGTTTCTGTATCTCTAATATGTTGGTGCGGCTTCGGAACTTTTAAATATCTTGATATATCTCGAGAACTACGCATCTGATCAAAAAATATCATAGAAGATAAAAAGTAGGAAACTTAATTCTCTACAAAAAAGGTCTGTTAACATTTTGCCATAGCTCGCTTCGTTTCCGAGATATTTGCAGATATATCTCAAGGGAAGGGGCCTGACGGACATATTTCGAGATATTTCTTCTTCTTGTTGTTCTTCTTCTGCACAGCTAAGCTGGAAGTGGCATTTACAGCTCGCAATAGTGCAGAGTTATCTCAAAGAAAGGGGCCACGGTGTTTCTGTATCTCTATTATGTTGGTGCGGCTTCGGAACTTTTAAATATCTTGATATATCTCGAGAACTACGCATCTGATCAAAAAATATCATAGAACATAAAAAGTAGGAAACTTAATTCTCTACAAAAAAGGTCTCTTAACATTTTGCCATAGCTCGCTTCCTTTCCGAGATATTTGCAGATTCAGCTCGAAGGAACGGGCCTGACGGACATATTTCGAGATACTTCTTCTTCTTGTTGTTCTTCCTCTGCACAGCTAAGCTGGAAGTGGCATTTGCAGCTCGCAATAGTGCAGAGTTATCTCAAAGAAAGGGGCCACGGTGTTTCTGTATCTCTATTATGTTGGTGCGGCTTCGGAACTTTTAAATATCTTGATATATCTCGAGAACTACGCATCTGATCAAAAAATATCATAGAACATAAAAAGTAGGAAACTTAATTCTCTACAAAAAAGGTCTCTTAACATTTTGCCATAGCTCGCTTGGTTTCCGAGATATTTGCAGATTTATCTCAAGGGAAGGGGCCTGACGGACATATTTCGAGATATTTCTTCTTCTTGTTGTTCTTCTTCTGCACAGCTAAGCTGGAAGTGGCATTTGCGGCTCGCACTAGTGCAGAGTTATCTCAAAGAAAGGGGCCACGGTGTTTCTGTATCTCTATTATGTTGGTGCGGCTTCGGAACTTTTAAATATCTCGATATATCTCGAAAACTACGCTTCTGATCAAAAAATATCATAGAACATAAATTGTAGGAAAGATAATTCTCTACAAAAAACGTCTCTTAACATTTTGCCATAGCTCGCTTCGTTTCCGAGATATTTGCAGATTCAGCTCAAAGGAACGGGCCTGACGGACATATTTCGAGATACTTCTTCTTCTTGTTGTTCTTCCTCTGCACAGCTAAGCTGGAAGTGGCATTTGCAGCTCGCAATAGTGCAGAGTTATCTCAAAGAAAGGGGCCACGGTGTTTCTGTATCTCTATTATGTTGGTGCGGCTTCGGAACTTTTAAATATCTTGATATATCTCGAGAACTACGCATCTGATCAAAAAATATCATAGAACATAAAAAGTAGGAAACTTAATTCTCTACAAAAAAGGTCTCTTAACATTTTGCCATAGCTCGCTTCGTTTCCGAGATATTTGCAGATTTATCTCAAGGGAAGGGGCCTGACGGACATATTTCGAGATATTTCTTCTTCTTGTTGTTCTTCTTCTGCACAGCTAAGCTGGAAGTGGCATTTACAGCTCGCAATAGTGTAGAGTTATCTCAAAGAAAGGGGCCACGGTGTTTCTGTATCTCTATTATGTTGGTGCGGCTTCGGAACTTTTAAATATCTTGATATATCTCGAGAACTACGCATCTGATCAAAAAATATCATAGAACATAAAAAGTAGGAAACTTAATTCTCTACAAAAAAGGTCTCTTAACATTTTGCCATAGGTCGCTTCGTTTCCGAGATATTTGCAGATTTATCTCAAGGGAAGGGGCCTAACGGACATATTTCGAGATATTTCTTCTTCTTGTTGTCCTTCTTCTGCACAGCTAAACTGGAAGTGGCATTTCCAGCTCGCAATAGTGCAGAGTTATCTCAAAGAGAGGGTCACGGTGTTTCTGTATCTCTATTATGTTGGTGCGGCTTCGGAACTTGTAAATATCTTGATATATCTCGAGAACTACGCATCTGATCAAAAAATATCATAGAAGATAAAAAGTAGGAAACTTAATTCTCTACAAAAAAGGTCTGTTAACATTTTGCCATAGCTCGCTTCGTTTCCGAGATATTTGCAGATATATCTCAAGGGAAGGGGCCTGACGGACATACTTCGAGATATTTCTTCTTCTTGTTGTTCTTCTTCTGCACAGCTAAGCTGGAAGTGGCATTTACAGCTCGCAATAGTGCAGAGTTATCTCAAAGAAAGGGGCCACGGTGTTTCTGTATCTCTATTATGTTGGTGCGGCTTCGGAACTTTTAAATATCTTGATATATCTCGAGAAGTACGCATCTGATCAAAAAATATCATAGAACATAAAAAGTAGGAAACTTAATTCTCTACAAAAAAGGTCTCTTAACATTTTGCCATAGCTCGCTTCCTTTCCGAGATATTTGCAGATTCAGCTCGAAGGATCGGGCCTGACGGACATATTTCGAGATACTTCTTCTTCTTGTTGTTCTTCCTCTGCACAGCTAAGCTGGAAGTGGCATTTGCAGCTCGCAATAGTGCAGAGTTATCTCAAAGAAAGGGGCCACGGTGTTTCTGTATCTCTATTATGTTGGTGCGGCTTCGGAACTTTTAAATATCTTGATATATCTCGAGAACTACGCATCTGATCAAAAAATATCATAGAACATAAAAAGTAGGAAACTTAATTCTCTACAAAAAAGGTCTCTTAACATTTTGCCATAGCTCGCTTGGTTTCCGAGATATTTGCAGATTTATCTCAAGGGAAGGGGCCTGACGGACATATTTCGAGATATTTCTTCTTCTTGTTGTTCTTCTTCTGCACAGCTAAGCTGGAAGTGGCATTTGCGGCTCGCACTAGTGCAGAGTTATCTCAAAGAAAGGGGCCACGGTGTTTCTGTATCTCTATTATGTTGGTGCGGCTTCGGAACTTTTAAATATCTCGATATATCTCGAAAACTACGCTTCTGATCAAAAAATATCATAGAACATAAATTGTAGGAAAGATAATTCTCTACAAAAAACGTCTCTTAACATTTTGCCATAGCTCGCTTCGTTTCCGAGATATTTGCAGATTCAGCTCAAAGGAACGGGCCTGACGGACATATTTCGAGATACTTCTTCTTCTTGTTGTTCTTCCTCTGCACAGCTAAGCTGGAAGTGGCATTTGCAGCTCGCAATAGTGCAGAGTTATCTCAAAGAAAGGGGCCACGGTGTTTCTGTATCTCTATTATGTTGGTGCGGCTTCGGAACTTTTAAATATCTTGATATATCTCGAGAACTACGCATCTGATCAAAAAATATCATAGAACATAAAAAGTAGGAAACTTAATTCTCTACAAAAAAGGTCTCTTAACATTTTGCCATAGCTCGCTTCGTTTCCGAGATATTTGCAGATTTATCTCAAGGGAAGGGGCCTGACGGACATATTTCGAGATATTTCTTCTTCTTGTTGTTCTTCTTCTGCACAGCTAAGCTGGAAGTGGCATTTACAGCTCGCAATAGTGCAGAGTTATCTCAAAGAAAGGGGCCACGGTGTTTCTGTATCTCTATTATGTTGGTGCGGCTTCGGAACTTTTAAATATCTTGATATATCTCGAGAACTACGCATCTGATCAAAAAATATCATAGAACATAAAAAGTAGGAAACTTAATTCTCTACAAAAAAGGTCTCTTAACATTTTGCCATAGGTCGCTTCGTTTCCGAGATATTTGCAGATTTATCTCAAGGGAAGGGGCCTAACGGACATATTTCGAGATATTTCTTCTTCTTGTTGTCCTTCTTCTGCACAGCTAAACTGGAAGTGGCATTTCCAGCTCGCAATAGTGCAGAGTTATCTCAAAGAGAGGGGCCACGGTGTTTCTGTATCTCTATTATGTTGGTGCGGCTTCGGAACTTTTAAATATCTTGATATATCTCGAGAACTACGCATCTGATCAAAAAATATCATAGAAGATAAAAAATAGGAAACTTAATTCTCTACAAAAAAGGTCTGTTAACATTTTGCCATAGCTCGCTTCGTTTCCGAGATATTTGCAGATATATCTCAAGGGAAGGGGCCTGACGGACATATTTCGAGATATTTCTTCTTCTTGTTGTTCTTCTTCTGCACAGCTAAGCTGGAAGTGGCATTTACAGCTCGCAATAGTGCAGAGTTATCTCAAAGAAAGGGGCCACGGTGTTTCTGTATCTCTATTATGTTGGTGCGGCTTCGGAACTTTTAAATATCTTGATATATCTCGAGAACTACGCATCTGATCAAAAAATATCATAGAACATAAAAAGTAGGAAACTTAATTCTCTACAAAAAAGGTCTCTTAACATTTTGCCATAGCTCGCTTCCTTTCCGAGATATTTGCAGATTCAGCTCGAAGGAACGGGCCTGACGGACATATTTCGAGATACTTCTTCTTCTTGTTGTTCTTCCTCTGCACAGCTAAGCTGGAAGTGGCATTTGCAGCTCGCAATAGTGCAGAGTTATCTCAAAGAAAGGGGCCACGGTGTTTCTGTATCTCTATTATGTTGGTGCGGCTTCGGAACTTTTAAATATCTTGATATATCTCGAGAACTACGCATCTGATCAAAAAATATCATAGAACATAAAAAGTAGGAAACTTAATTCTCTACAAAAAAGGTCTCTTAACATTTTGCCATAGCTCGCTTGGTTTCCGAGATATTTGCAGATTTATCTCAAGGGAAGGGGCCTGACGGACATATTTCGAGATATTTCTTCTTCTTGTTGTTCTTCTTCTGCACAGCTAAGCTGGAAGTGGCATTTGCGGCTCGCACTAGTGCAGAGTTATCTCAAAGAAAGGGGCCACGGTGTTTCTGTATCTCTATTATGTTGGTGCGGCTTCGGAACTTTTAAATATCTCGATATATCTCGAAAACTACGCTTCTGATCAAAAAATATCATAGAACATAAATTGTAGGAAAGATAATTCTCTACAAAAAACGTCTCTTAACATTTTGCCATAGCTCGCTTCGTTTCCGAGATATTTGCAGATTCAGCTCAAAGGAACGGGCCTGACGGACATATTTCGAGATACTTCTTCTTCTTGTTGTTCTTCCTCTGCACAGCTAAGCTGGAAGTGGCATTTGCAGCTCGCAATAGTGCAGAGTTATCTCAAAGAAAGGGGCCACGGTGTTTCTGTATCTCTATTATGTTGGTGCGGCTTCGGAACTTTTAAATATCTTGATATATCTCGAGAACTACGCATCTGATCAAAAAATATCATAGAACATAAAAAGTAGGAAACTTAATTCTCTACAAAAAAGGTCTCTTAACATTTTGCCATAGCTCGCTTCGTTTCCGAGATATTTGCAGATTTATCTCAAGGGAAGGGGCCTGACGGACATATTTCGAGATATTTCTTCTTCTTGTTGTTCTTCTTCTGCACAGCTAAGCTGGAAGTGGCATTTACAGCTCGCAATAGTGTAGAGTTATCTCAAAGAAAGGGGCCACGGTGTTTCTGTATCTCTATTATGTTGGTGCGGCTTCGGAACTTTTAAATATCTTGATATATCTCGAGAACTACGCATCTGATCAAAAAATATCATAGAACATAAAAAGTAGGAAACTTAATTCTCTACAAAAAAGGTCTCTTAACATTTTGCCATAGGTCGCTTCGTTTCCGAGATATTTGCAGATTTATCTCAAGGGAAGGGGCCTAACGGACATATTTCGAGATATTTCTTCTTCTTGTTGTCCTTCTTCTGCACAGCTAAACTGGAAGTGGCATTTCCAGCTCGCAATAGTGCAGAGTTATCTCAAAGAGAGGGTCACGGTGTTTCTGTATCTCTATTATGTTGGTGCGGCTTCGGAACTTTTAAATATCTTGATATATCTCGAGAACTACGCATCTGATCAAAAAATATCATAGAACATAAAAAGTAGGAAACTTAATTCTCTACAAAAAAGGTCTCTTAACATTTTGCCATAGCTCGCTTGGTTTCCGAGATATTTGCAGATTTATCTCAAGGGAAGGGGCCTGACGGACATATTTCGAGATATTTCTTCTTCTTGTTGTTCTTCTTCTGCACAGCTAAGCTGGAAGTGGCATTTGCGGCTCGCACTAGTGCAGAGTTATCTCAAAGAAAGGGGCCACGGTGTTTCTGTATCTCTATTATGTTGGTGCGGCTTCGGAACTTTTAAATATCTCGATATATCTCGAAAACTACGCTTCTGATCAAAAAATATCATAGAACATAAATTGTAGGAAAGATAATTCTCTACAAAAAACGTCTCTTAACATTTTGCCATAGCTCGCTTCGTTTCCGAGATATTTGCAGATTCAGCTCAAAGGAACGGGCCTGACGGACATATTTCGAGATACTTCTTCTTCTTGTTGTTCTTCCTCTGCACAGCTAAGCTGGAAGTGGCATTTGCAGCTCGCAATAGTGCAGAGTTATCTCAAAGAAAGGGGCCACGGTGTTTCTGTATCTCTATTATGTTGGTGCGGCTTCGGAACTTTTAAATATCTTGATATATCTCGAGAACTACGCATCTGATCAAAAAATATCATAGAACATAAAAAGTAGGAAACTTAATTCTCTACAAAAAAGGTCTCTTAACATTTTGCCATAGCTCGCTTCGTTTCCGAGATATTTGCAGATTTATCTCAAGGGAAGGGGCCTGACGGACATATTTCGAGATATTTCTTCTTCTTGTTGTTCTTCTTCTGCACAGCTAAGCTGGAAGTGGCATTTACAGCTCGCAATAGTGCAGAGTTATCTCAAAGAAAGGGGCCACGGTGTTTCTGTATCTCTATTATGTTGGTGCGGCTTCGGAACTTTTAAATATCTTGATATATCTCGAGAACTACGCATCTGATCAAAAAATATCATAGAACATAAAAAGTAGGAAACTTAATTCTCTACAAAAAAGGTCTCTTAACATTTTGCCATAGGTCGCTTCGTTTCCGAGATATTTGCAGATTTATCTCAAGGGAAGGGGCCTAACGGACATATTTCGAGATATTTCTTCTTCTTGTTGTCCTTCTTCTGCACAGCTAAACTGGAAGTGGCATTTCCAGCTCGCAATAGTGCAGAGTTATCTCAAAGAGAGGGTCACGGTGTTTCTGTATCTCTATTATGTTAGGGCGGCTTCGGAACTTGTAAATATCTTGATATATCTCGAGAACTACGCATCTGATCAAAAAATATCATAGAAGATAAAAAGTAGGAAACTTAATTCTCTACAAAAAAGGTCTGTTAACATTTTGCCATAGCTCGCTTCGTTTCCGAGATATTTGCAGATATATCTCAAGGGAAGGGGCCTGACGGACATACTTCGAGATATTTCTTCTTCTTGTTGTTCTTCTTCTGCACAGCTAAGCTGGAAGTGGCATTTACAGCTCGCAATAGTGCAGAGTTATCTCAAAGAAAGGGGCCACGGTGTTTCTGTATCTCTATTATGTTGGTGCGGCTTCGGAACTTTTAAATATCTTGATATATCTCGAGAACTACGCATCTGATCAAAAAATATCATAGAACATAAAAAGTAGGAAACTTAATTCTCTACAAAAAAGGTCTCTTAACATTTTGCCATAGCTCGCTTCCTTTCCGAGATATTTGCAGATTCAGCTCGAAGGATCGGGCCTGACGGACATATTTCGAGATACTTCTTCTTCTTGTTGTTCTTCCTCTGCACAGCTAAGCTGGAAGTGGCATTTGCAGCTCGCAATAGTGCAGAGTTATCTCAAAGAAAGGGGCCACGGTGTTTCTGTATCTCTATTATGTTGGTGCGGCTTCGGAACTTTTAAATATCTTGATATATCTCGAGAACTACGCATCTGATCAAAAAATATCATAGAACATAAAAAGTAGGAAACTTAATTCTCTACAAAAAAGGTCTCTTAACATTTTGCCATAGCTCGCTTGGTTTCCGAGATATTTGCAGATTTATCTCAAGGGAAGGGGCCTGACGGACATATTTCGAGATATTTCTTCTTCTTGTTGTTCTTCTTCTGCACAGCTAAGCTGGAAGTGGCATTTGCGGCTCGCACTAGTGCAGAGTTATCTCAAAGAAAGGGGCCACGGTGTTTCTGTATCTCTATTATGTTGGTGCGGCTTCGGAACTTTTAAATATCTCGATATATCTCGAAAACTACGCTTCTGATCAAAAAATATCATAGAACATAAATTGTAGGAAAGATAATTCTCTACAAAAAACGTCTCTTAACATTTTGCCATAGCTCGCTTCGTTTCCGAGATATTTGCAGATTCAGCTCAAAGGAACGGGCCTGACGGACATATTTCGAGATACTTCTTCTTCTTGTTGTTCTTCCTCTGCACAGCTAAGCTGGAAGTGGCATTTGCAGCTCGCAATAGTGCAGAGTTATCTCAAAGAAAGGGGCCACGGTGTTTCTGTATCTCTATTATGTTGGTGCGGCTTCGGAACTTTTAAATATCTTGATATATCTCGAGAACTACGCATCTGATCAAAAAATATCATAGAACATAAAAAGTAGGAAACTTAATTCTCTACAAAAAAGGTCTCTTAACATTTTGCCATAGCTCGCTTCGTTTCCGAGATATTTGCAGATTTATCTCAAGGGAAGGGGCCTGACGGACATATTTCGAGATATTTCTTCTTCTTGTTGTTCTTCTTCTGCACAGCTAAGCTGGAAGTGGCATTTACAGCTCGCAATAGTGCAGAGTTATCTCAAAGAAAGGGGCCACGGTGTTTCTGTATCTCTATTATGTTGGTGCGGCTTCGGAACTTTTAAATATCTTGATATATCTCGAGAACTACGCATCTGATCAAAAAATATCATAGAACATAAAAAGTAGGAAACTTAATTCTCTACAAAAAAGGTCTCTTAACATTTTGCCATAGGTCGCTTCGTTTCCGAGATATTTGCAGATTTATCTCAAGGGAAGGGGCCTAACGGACATATTTCGAGATATTTCTTCTTCTTGTTGTCCTTCTTCTGCACAGCTAAACTGGAAGTGGCATTTCCAGCTCGCAATAGTGCAGAGTTATCTCAAAGAGAGGGGCCACGGTGTTTCTGTATCTCTATTATGTTGGTGCGGCTTCGGAACTTTTAAATATCTTGATATATCTCGAGAACTACGCATCTGATCAAAAAATATCATAGAAGATAAAAAGTAGGAAACTTAATTCTCTACAAAAAAGGTCTGTTAACATTTTGCCATAGCTCGCTTCGTTTCCGAGATATTTGCAGATATATCTCAAGGGAAGGGGCCTGACGGACATATTTCGAGATATTTCTTCTTCTTGTTGTTCTTCTTCTGCACAGCTAAGCTGGAAGTGGCATTTACAGCTCGCAATAGTGCAGAGTTATCTCAAAGAAAGGGGCCACGGTGTTTCTGTATCTCTATTATGTTGGTGCGGCTTCGGAACTTTTAAATATCTTGATATATCTCGAGAACTACGCATCTGATCAAAAAATATCATAGAACATAAAAAGTAGGAAACTTAATTCTCTACAAAAAAGGTCTCTTAACATTTTGCCATAGCTCGCTTCGTTTCCGAGATATTTGCAGATTCAGCTCGAAGGAACGGGCCTGACGGACATATTTCGAGATACTTCTTCTTCTTGTTGTTCTTCCTCTGCACAGCTAAGCTGGAAGTGGCATTTGCAGCTCGCAATAGTGCAGAGTTATCTCAAAGAAAGGGGCCACGGTGTTTCTGTATCTCTATTATGTTGGTGCGGCTTCGGAACTTTTAAATATCTTGATATATCTCGAGAACTACGCATCTGATCAAAAAATATCATAGAACATAAAAAGTAGGAAACTTAATTCTCTACAAAAAAGGTCTCTTAACATTTTGCCATAGCTCGCTTGGTTTCCGAGATATTTGCAGATTTATCTCAAGGGAAGGGGCCTGACGGACATATTTCGAGATATTTCTTCTTCTTGTTGTTCTTCTTCTGCACAGCTAAGCTGGAAGTGGCATTTGCGGCTCGCACTAGTGCACAGTTATCTCAAAGAAAGGGGCCACGGTGTTTCTGTATCTCTATTATGTTGGTGCGGCTTCGGAACTTTTAAATATCTTGATATATCTCGATAACTGCGTATCTGATCAAAAAATATCATAGAACATAAAAAGTAGGAAACTTAATTCTCTACAAAAAAGGTCTCTTAACATTTTGCCATAGCTCGCTTCGTTTCCGAGATATTTGCAGATTTATCTCAAGGGAAGGGGCCTGACGGACATATTTCGAGATATTTCTTCTTCTTGTTGTTCTTCTTCTGCACAGCTAAGCTGGAAGTGGCATTTGCGGCTTGCACTAGTGCAGAGTTATCTCAAAGAAAGGGGCCACGGTGTTTCTGTATCTCTATTATGTTGGTGCGGCTTCGGAACTTTTAAATATCTCGATATATCTCGAAAACTACGCTTCTGATCGAAAAATCTCATAGAACATAAATTGTAGGAAACATAATTCTCTACAAAAAAGGTCTCTTAACATTTTGCCATAGCTCGCTTCGTTTCCGAGATATTTGCAGATTCAGCTCAAAGGAACGGGCCTGACGGACATATTTCGAGATACTTCTTTTTCTTGTTGTTCTTCCTCTGCACAGCTAAGCTGGAAGTGGCATTTGCAGCTCGCAATAGAGCAGAGTTATCTCAAAGAAAGGGGCCACGGTGTTTCTGTATCTCTATTATGTTCGTGCGGCTTCGGAACTTTTAAATATCTTGATATATCTCGAGAACTACGCATCTGATCAAAAAATATCATAGAACATAAAAAGTAGGAAACTTAATTCTCTACAAAAAAGGTCTCTTAACATTTTGCCATAGCTCGCTTCGTTTCCGAGATATTTGCAGATTTATCTCAAGGGAAGGGGCCTGACGGACATATTTCGAGATATTTCTTCTTCTTGTTGTTCTTCTTCTGCACAGCTAAGCTGGAAGTGGCATTTGCGGCTCGCACTAGTGCAGAGTTATCTCAAAGAAAGGGGCCACGGTGTTTCTGTATCTCTATTATGTTGGTGCGGCTTCGGAACTTTTAAATATCTTGATATATCTCGAGAACTACGCATCTGATCAAAAAATATCATAGAACATAAAAAGTAGGAAACTTAATTCGCTACAAAAAAGGTCTCTTAACATTTTGCCATAGCTCGCTTCGTTTCCGAGATATTTGCAGATTTATCTCAAGGGAAGGGGCCTGACGGACATATTTCGAGATATTTCTTCTTCTTGTTGTTCTTCTTCTGCACAGCTAAGCTGGAAGTGGCATTTGCGGCTCGCACTATTGCAGAGTTATCTCAAAGAAAGGGGCCACGGTGTTTCTGTATCTCTATTATGTTGGTGCGGCTTCGGAACTTTTAAATATCTTGATATATCTCGAGAACTACGCATCTGATCAAAAAATATCATAGAACATAAAAAGTAGGAAACTTAATTCTCTACAAAAAAGGTCTCTTAACATTTTGCCATAGCTGGCTTCGTTTCCGAGATATTTGCAGATTTATCTCAAGGGAAGGGGCCTGACGGACATATTTCGAGATATTTCTTCTTCTTGTTGTTCTTCTTCTGCACAGCTAAGCTGGAAGTGGCATTTGCGGCTCGCACTATTGCAGAGTTATCTCAAAGAAAGGGGCCACGGTGTTTCTGTATCTGTATTATGTTGGTGCGGCTTCGGAACTTTTAAATATCTTGATATATCTCGAGAACTACGCATCTGATCAAAAAATATCATACAACATAAAAAGTAGGAAACTTAATTCGCTACAAAAAAGGTCTCTTAACATTTTGCCATAGCTAGCTTCGTTTCCGAGATATTTGCAGATTCAGCTCAAAGGAACGGGCCTGACGGACATATTTCGAGATACTTCTTTTTCTTGTTGTTCTTCCTCTGCACAGCTAAGCTGGAAGTGGCATTTGCAGCTCGCAATAGTGCAGAGTTATCTCAAAGAAAGGGGCCACGGTGTTTCTGTATCTCTATTATGTTGGTGCGGCTTCGTAACTTTTAAATATCTAGATATATCTCGAGAACTACGCATCTGATCAAAAAATATCATAGAACATAAAAAGTAGGAAACTTAATTCGCTACAAAAAAGGTCTCTTAACATTTTGCCATAGCTCGCTTCGTTTCCGAGATATTTGCAGATTTATCTCAAGGGAAGGGGCCTGACGGACATATTTCGAGATATTTCTTCTTCTTGTTGTTCTTCTTCTGCACAGCTAAGCTGGAAGTGGCATTTGCGGCTCGCACTATTGCAGAGTTATCTCAAAGAAAGGGGCCACGGTGTTTCTGTATCTCTATTATGTTGGTGCGGCTTCGGAACTTTTAAATATCTTGATATATCTCGAGAACTACGCATCTGATCAAAAAATATCATAGAACATAAAAAGTAGGAAACTTAATTCTCTACAAAAAAGGTCTCTTAACATTTTGCCATAGCTGGCTTCGTTTCCGAGATATTTGCAGATTTATCTCAAGGGAAGGGGCCTGACGGACATATTTCGAGATATTTCTTCTTCTTGTTGTTCTTCTTCTGCACAGCTAAGCTGGAAGTGGCATTTGCGGCTCGCACTATTGCAGAGTTATCTCAAAGAAAGGGGCCACGGTGTTTCTGTATCTGTATTATGTTGGTGCGGCTTCGGAACTTTTAAATATCTTGATATATCTCGAGAACTACGCATCTGATCAAAAAATATCATACAACATAAAAAGTAGGAAACTTAATTCGCTACAAAAAAGGTCTCTTAACATTTTGCCATAGCTAGCTTCGTTTCCGAGATATTTGCAGATTCAGCTCAAAGGAACGGGCCTGACGGACATATTCCGAGATACTTCTTTTTCTTGTTGTTCTTCCTCTGCACAGCTAAGCTGGAAGTGGCATTTGCAGCTCGCAATAGTGCAGAGTTATCTCAAAGAAAGGGGCCACGGTGTTTCTGTATCTCTATTATGTTGGTGCGGCTTCGTAACTTTTAAATATCTAGATATATCTCGAAAACTACGCTTCTGATCAAAAAATATCATAGAACATAAATTGTAGGAAACATAATTCTCTACAAAAAAGGTCTCTTAATATTTTGCCATAGCTCGCTTGGTTTCCGAGATATTTGCAGATATATCGCAAGGGCAGGGGCCTGACGGACATATTTCGAGATATTTCTTCTTCTTGTTGTTCTTCTTCTGCACAGCTAAGCTGGAAGTGGCATTTACAGCTCGCAATAGTGCAGAGTTATCTCAAAGAAAGGGGCCACGGTGTTTCTGTATCTGTATTATGTTGGTGCGGCTTCGGAACTTTTAAATATCTTTATATATCTCGAGAACTACGCGTCTGATCAAAAAATATCATAGAACATAAAAAGTAGGAAACATAATTCTCTACAAAAAAGGTCTCTTAACATTTTGCCATAGCTCGCTTCGTTTCCGAGATATTTGCAGATTTATCTCAAGGGAAGGGGCCTGACGGACATATTTCGAGATATTTCTTCTTCTTGTTGTTCTTCTTCTGCACAGCTAAGCTGGAAGTGGCATTTGCGGCTCGCACTAGTGCACAGTTATCTCAAAGAAAGGGGCCACGGTGTTTCTGTATCTCTAATATGTTGGTGCGGCTTCGGAACTTTTAAGTATCTCGATATATCTCGAAAACTACGCTTCTGATCAAAAAATATCATAGAACATAAATTGTAGGAAACATAATTCTCTACAAAAAACGTCTCTTAACATTTTGCCATAGCTCGCTTCGTTTCCGAGATATTTGCAGATTTATCTCAAGGGAAGGGGCCTGACGGACATATTTCGAGATATTTCTTCTTCTTATTGTTCTTCTTCTGCACAGCTAAGCTGGAAGTGGCATTTGCGGCTCGCACTAGTGCAGAGTTATCTCAAAGAAAGGGGCCACGGTGTTTCTGTATCTGTATTATGTTGGTGCGGCTTCGGAACTTTTAAATATCTTGATATATCTCGAGAACTACGCATCTGATCAAAAAATATCACAGAACATAAAAAGTAGGAAACTTAATTCTCTACAAAAAAGGTCTCTTAACATTTTGCCATAGCTCGCTTCGTTTCCGAGATATTTGCAGATTTATCTCAAGGGAAGGGGCCTGACGGACATATTTCGAGATATTTCTTCTTCTTGTTGTTCTTCTTCTGCACAGCTAAGCTGGAAGTGGCATTTGCGGCTCGCACTAGTGCAGAGTTATCTCAAAGAAAGGGGCCACGGTGTTTCTGTATCTGTATTATGTTGGTGCGGCTTCGGCACTTTTAAATATCTTGATATATTTCGAGAACTACGCATCTGATCAAAAAATATCATAGAAGATCAAAAGTAGGAAACTTAATTCTCTACAAAAAAGGTCTCTTAACATTTCGCCATAGCTCGCTTCGTTTCCGAGATATTTGCAGATTTATCTCAAGGGAAGGGGCCTGTCGGACATATTTCGAAATATTTCTTCTTCTTGTTGTTCTTCTTCTGCACAGCTAAGCTGGAAGTGGCATTTGCGGCTCGCACTATTGCAGAGTTATCTCAAAGAAAGGGGCCACGGTGTTTCTGTATCTCTATTATGTTGGTGCGGCTTCGTAACTTTTAAATATCTCGATATATCTCGAAAACTACGCTTCTGATCAAAAAATATCATAGAACATAAATTGTAGGAAACTTAATTCTCTACAAAAAAAGTCTCTCAACATTTTGCCATAGCTCGCTTCGTTTCCGAGATATTTGCACATTTATCTCAAGGGAAGGGGCCTAACGGACATATTTCGAGATATTTCTTCTTCTTGTTGTTCTTCTTCTGCACAGCTAAGCTGGAAGTGGCATTTGCGGCTCGCACTAGTGCAGAGTTATCTCAAAGAAAGGGGCCACGGTGTTTCTGTATCTCTACTATGTTGGTGCAGCTTCGGAACTTTTAAATATCTTGATATATCTCGAGAACTACGCATCTGATCAAAAAATATCGTGGAACATAAAAAGTAGGAAACTTAATTCTCTACAAAAAAGGTCTCTTAACATTTTGCCATAGCTCGCTTCGTTTCCGAGATATTTGCAGATTTATCTCAAGGGAAGGGGCCTGACGGACATATTTCGAGATATTTCTTCTTCTTGTTGTTCTTCTTCTGCACAGCTAAGCTCGAAGTGGCATTTGCAGCTCGCAGTAGTGCAGAGTTATCTCAAAGAAAGAGGCCACGGTGTTTCTGTACCTCCATTATGTTGGTGCAGCTTCGGAACTCTTAAATATCTTGATATATCTCGAGAACTACGCATCTGATCAAAAAATATCATCGAACATAAAAAGTAGGAAACTTAATTCTCTACAAAAAAGGTCTCTTAACATTTTGCCATAGCTCTCGTCGTTTCCGAGATATTTGCAGATTCAGCTCAAAGGAACTGGCCTGACGGACATATTTCGAGATATTTCTTCTTCTTGTTGTTCTTCCTCTGCACAGCTAAGCTGGAAGTGGCATTTGCAGCTAGCAATAGTGCAGAGTTATCTTAAAGAAAGGGGCCACGGTGTTTCTGTATCTCTATTATGTAGGTGCGGCTTCGGAACTTTTAAATATCTTGATATATCTCGAGAACTACGCATCTGATCAGAAAATATCATAGAACATAAAAAGTAGGAAACTTAATTCTCTACAAAAAAGGTCTCTTAACATTTTGCCATACCTCGCTTCGTTTCCGAGATATTTGCAGATTTATCTCAAGGGAAGGGGCCTGACGGACATATTTCGAGATATTTCTTCTTCTTGTTGTTCTTCTTCTGCACAGCTAAGCTGGAAGTGGCATTTGCGGCTCGCACTAGTGCAGAGTTATCTCAAAGAAAGGGGCCACGGTGTTTCTGTATCTGTATTATGTTGGTGCGGCTTCGGAACTTTTAAATATCTTGATATATCTCGAGAACTACGCATCTGATCAAAAAATATCATAGAACATAAAAAGTAGGAAACTTAATTCTCTACAAAAAAGGTCTCTTAACATTTTGCCATAGCTCGCTTGGTTTCCGAGATATTTGCAGATTTATCTCAAGGGAAGGGGCCTAACGGACATATTTCGAGATATTTCTTCTTCTTGTTGTTCTTCTTCTGCACAGCTAAACTGGAAGTGGCATTTCCAGCTCGCAATAGTGCAGAGTTATCTCAAAGAAAGGAGCCACGGTGTTTCTGTATCTCTATTATGTTGGTGCGGCTTCGGAACTTTTAAATATCTTGATATATCTCGAGAACTACGCATCTGATCAAAAAATATCATAGAACATAAAAAGTAGGAAACTTAATTCTCTACAAAAAAGGTCTCTTAACATTTTGCCATAGCTCGCTTCGTTTCCGAGATATTTGCAGATTTATCTCAAGGGAAGGGGCCTGACGGACATATTTCGAGATATTTCTTCTTCTTGTTGTTCTTCTTCTGCCCAGCTAAGCTGGAAGTGGCATTTACAGCTCGCAATAGTGCAGAGTTATCTCAAAGAAAGGGGCCACGGTGTTTCTGTATCTGTATTATGTTGGTGCGGCTTCGGAACTTTTAAATATCTTTATATATCTCGAGAACTACGCGTCTGATCAAAAAATATCATAGAACATAAAAAGTAGGAAACATAATTCTCTACAAAAAAGGTCTCTTAACATTTTGCCATAGCTCGCTTCGTTTCCGAGATATTTGCAGATTTATCTCAAGGGAAGGGGCCTGACGGACATATTTCGAGATATTTCTTCTTCTTGTTGTTCTTCTTCTGCACAGCTAAGCTGGAAGTGGCATTTGCGGCTCGCACTAGTGCACAGTTATCTCAAAGAAAGGGGCCACGGTGTTTCTGTATCTCTAATATGTTGGTGCGGCTTCGGAACTTTTAAGTATCTCGATATATCTCGAAAACTACGCTTCTGATCAAAAAATATCATAGAACATAAATTGTAGGAAACATAATTCTCTACAAAAAACGTCTCTTAACATTTTGCCATAGCTCGCTTCGTTTCCGAGATATTTGGAGATTCAGCTCAAAGGAACTGGCCTGACGGACATATTTCGAGATATTTCTTCTTCTTGTTGTTCTTCCTCTGCACAGCTAAGCTGGAAGTGGCATTTGCAGCTCGCAATAGTGCAGAGTTATCTCAAAGAAAGGGGCCACGGTGTTTCTGTATCTCTATTATGTTGGTGCGGCTTCGGAACTTTTAAATATCTTGATATATCTCGAGAACTACGCATCTGATCAAAAAATATCATAGAACATAAAAAGTAGGAAACTTAATTCTCTACAAAAAAGGTCTCTTAACATTTTGCCATAGCTCGCTTCGTTTCCGAGATATTGGCAGATTTATCTCAAGGAAAGGGGCCTGACGGACATATTTCGAGATATTTCTTCTTCTTGTTGTTCTTCTTCTGCACAGCTAAGCTGGAAGTGGCACTTGCGGCTCGCACTAGTGCAGAGTTATCTCAAAGAAAGGGGCCACGGTGTTTCTGTATCTGTATTATGTTGGTGCGGCTTCGGAACTTTTAAATATCTTGATATATCTCGAGAACTACGCATCTGATCACAAAATATCATAGAACATAAAAAGTAGGAAACTTAATTCTCTACAAAAAAGGTCTCTTAACATTTCGCCATAGCTCGCTTCGTTTCCGAGATATTTGCAGATTTATCTCAAGGGAAGGGGCCTGTCGGACATATTTCGAGATATTTCTTCTTCTTGTTGTTCTTCTTCTGCACAGCTAAGCTGGAAGTGGCATTTGCGGCTCGCACTAGTGCAGAGTTATCCCAAAGAAAGGGTCCACGGTGTTTCTGTATCTCTATTATGTTGGTGCGGCTTCGGAACTTTTAAATATCTTGATATATCTCGAGAACTACGCATCTGATCAAAAAATATCATACTACATAAAAAGTAGGAAACTTAATTCTCTACAAAAAAGGTCCCTTAAAATTTTGCCATAGCTCGCTTCGTTTCCGAGATATTTGCAGATTTATCTCAAGGGAAGGGGCCTAACGGACATATTTCGAGATATTTCTTCTTCTTGTTGTTCTTCTTCTGCACAGCTAAACTGGAAGTGGCATTTCCAGCTCGCACTAGTGCAGAGTTATCTCAAAGAAAGGGGCCACGGTGTTTCTGTATCTGTATTATGTTGGTGCGGCTTCGGAACTTTTAAATATCTTGATATATCTCGAGAACTACGCATCTGATCAAAAAATATCACAGAACATAAAAAGTAGGAAACTTAATTCTCTACAAAAAAGGTCTCTTAACATTTTGCCATAGCTCGCTTCGTTTCCGAGATATTTGCAGATTTATCTCAAGGGAAGGGGCCTGACGGACATATTTCGAGATATTTCTTCTTCTTGTTGTTCTTCTTCTGCACAGCTAAGCTGGAAGTGGCATTTGCGGCTCGCACTAGTGCAGAGTTATCTCAAAGAAAGTGGCCACGGTGTTTCTGTATCTGTATTATGTTGGTGCGGCTTCGGCACTTTTAAATATCTTGATATATTTCGAGAACTACGCATCTGATCAAAAAATATCATAGAAGATAAAAAGTAGGAAACTTAATTCTCTACAAACAAGGTCTCTTAACATTTCGCCATAGCTCGCTTCGTTTCCGAGATATTTGCAGATTTATCTCAAGGGAAGGGGCCTGTCGGACATATTTCGAAATATTTCTTCTTCTTGTTGTTCTTCTTCTGCACAGCTAAGCTGGAAGTGGCATTTGCGGCTCGCACTATTGCAGAGTTATCTCAAAGAAAGGGGCCACGGTGTTTCTGTATCTCTATTATGTTGTTGCGGCTTCGTAACTTTTAAATATCTCGATATATCTCGAAAACTACGCTTCTGATCAAAAAATATCATAGAACATAAATTGTAGGAAACTTAATTCTCTACAAAAAAGGTCTCTCAACATTTTGCCATAGCTCGCTTCGTTTCCGAGATATTTGCACATTTATCTCAAGGGAAGGGGCCTAACGGACATATTTCGAGATATTTCTTCTTCTTGTTGTTCTTCTTCTGCACAGCTAAGCTGGAAGTGGCATTTGCGGCTTGCACTAGTGCAGAGTTATCTCAAAGAAAGGGGCCACGGTGTTTCTGTATCTCTATTATGTTGGTGCAGCTTCGGAACTTTTAAATATCTTGATATATCTCGAGAACTACGCATCTGATCAAAAAATATCGTGGAACATAAAAAGTAGGAAACTTAATTCTCTACAAAAAAGGTCTCTTAACATTTTGCCATAGCTCGCTTCGTTTCCGAGATATTTGCAGATTTATCTCAAGGGAAGGGGCCTGACGGACATATTTCGAGATATTTCTTCTTCTTGTTGTTCTTCTTCTGCACAGCTAAGCTCGAAGTGGCATTTGCAGCTCGCAATAGTGCAGAGTTATCTCAAAGAAAGAGGCCACGGTGTTTCTGTACCTCCATTATGTTGGTGCAGCTTCGGAACTTTTAAATATCTTGATATATCTCGAGAACTACGCATCTGATCAAAAAATATCATCGAACATAAAAAGTAGGAAACTTAATTCTCTACAAAAAAGGTCTCTTAACATTTTGCCATAGCTCCCGTCGTTTCCGAGATATTTGCAGATTCAGCTCAAAGGAACTGGCCTGACGGACATATTTCGAGATATTTCTTCTTCTTGTTGTTCTTCCTCTGCACAGCTAAGCTGGAAGTGGCATTTGCAGCTCGCAATAGTGCAGAGTTATCTTAAAGAAAGGGGCCACGGTGTTTCTGTATCTCTATTATGTAGGTGCGGCTTCGGAACTTTTAAATATCTTGATATATCTCGAGAACTACGCATCTGATCAGAAAATATCATAGAACATAAAAAGTAGGAAACTTAATTCTCTACAAAAAAGGTCTCTTAACATTTTGCCATACCTCGCTTCGTTTCCGAGATATTTGCAGATTTATCTCAAGGGAAGGGGCCTGACGGACATATTTCGAGATATTTCTTCTTCTTGTTGTTCTTCTTCTGCACAGCTAAGCTGGAAGTGGCATTTGCGGCTCGCACTAGTGCAGAGTTATCTCAAAGAAAGGGGCCACGGTGTTTCTGTATCTGTATTATGTTGGTGCGGCTTCGGAACTTTTAAATATCTTGACATATCTCGAGAACTACGCATCTGATCAAAAAATATCATAGAACATAAAAAGTAGGAAACTTAATTCTCTACAAAAAAGGTCTCTTAACATTTTGCCATAGCTCGCTTCGTTTCCGAGATATTTGCAGATTTATCTCAAGGGAAGGGGCCTGACGGACATATTTCGAGATATTTCTTCTTCTTGTTGTTCTTCTTCTGCACAGCTAAGCTGGAAGTGGCATTTGCGGCTCGCACTAGTGCAGAGTTATCTCAAAGAAAGGGGCCACGGTGTTTCTGTATCTGTATTATGTTGGTGCGGCTTCGGCACTTTTAAATATCTTGATATATTTCGAGAACTACGCATCTGATCAAAAAATATCATAGAAGATAAAAAGTAGGAAACTTAATTCTCTACAAAAAAGGTCTCTTCACATTTCGCCATAGCTCGCTTCGTTTCCGAGATATTTGCAGATTTATCTCAAGGGAAGGGGCCTGTCGGACATATTTCGAAATATTTCTTCTTCTTGTTGTTCTTCTTCTGCACAGCTAAGCTGGAAGTGGCATTTGCGGCTCGCACTATTGCAGAGTTATCTCAAAGAAAGGGGCCACGGTGTATCTGTATCTCTATTATGTTGGTGCGGCTTCGGAACTTTTAAATATCTTGATATATCTCGAGAACTACGCATCTGATCAAAAAATATCGTGGAACATAAAAAGTAGGAAACTTAATTCTCTACAAAAAAGGTCTCTTAACATTTTGCCATAGCTCGCTTCGTTTCCGAGATATTTGCAGATTTATCTCAAGGGAAGGGGCCTGACGGACATATTTCGAGATATTTCTTCTTCTTGTTGTTCTTCTTCTGCACAGCTAAACTGGAAGTGGCATTTGCGGCTCGCACTAGTGCAGAGTTATCTCAAAGAAAGGGGCCACGGTGTTTCTGTATCTGTATTATGTTGGTGCGGCTTCGGAACTTTTAAATATCTTGATATATCTCGAGAACTACGCATCTGATCAAAAAATATCACAGAACATAAAAAGTAGGAAACTTAATTCTCTACAAAAAAGGTCTCTTAACATTTTGCCATAGCTCGCTTCGTTTCCGAGATATTTGCAGATTTATCTCAAGGGAAGGGGCCTGACGGACATATTTCGAGATATTTCTTCTTCTTGTTGTTCTTCTTCTGCACAGCTAAGCTGGAAGTGGCATTTGCGGCTCGCACTAGTGCAGAGTTATCTCAAAGAAAGGGGCCACGGTGTTTCTGTATCTGTATTATGTTGGTGCGGCTTCGGCATTTTTAAATATCTTGATATATTTCGAGAACTACGCATCTGATCAAAAAATATCATAGAAGATAAAAAGTAGGAAACTTAATTCTCTACAAAAAAGGTCTCTTAACATTTCGCCATAGCTCGCTTCGTTTCCGAGATATTTGCAGATTTATCTCAAGGGAAGGGGCCTGTCGGACATATTTCGAAATATTTCTTCTTCTTGTTGTTCTTCTTCTGCACAGCTAAGCTGGAAGTGGCATTTGCGGCTCGCACTATTGCAGAGTTATCTCAAAGAAAGGGGCCACGGTGTTTCTGTATCTCTATTATGTTGGTGCGGCTTCGTAACTTTTAAATATCTCGATATATCTCGAAAACTACGCTTCTGATCAAAAAATATCATAGAACATAAATTGTAGGAAACTTAATTCTCTACAAAAAAGGTCTCTCAACATTTTGCCATAGCTCGCTTCGTTTCCGAGATATTTGCACATTTATCTCAAGGGAAGGGGCCTAACGGACATATTTCGAGATATTTCTTCTTCTTGTTGTTCTTCTTCTGCACAGCTAAGCTGGAAGTGGCATTTGCGGCTTGCACTAGTGCAGAGTTATCTCAAAGAAAGGGGCCACGGTGTTTCTGTATCTCTATTATGTTGGTGCAGCTTCGGAACTTTTAAATATCTTGATATATCTCGAGAACTACGCATCTGATCAAAAAATATCGTGGAACATAAAAAGTAGGAAACTTAATTCTCTACAAAAAAGGTCTCTTAACATTTTGCCATAGCTCGCTTCGTTTCCGAGATATTTGCAGATTTATCTCAAGGGAAGGGGCCTGACGGACATATTTCGAGATATTTCTTCTTCTTGTTGTTCTTCTTCTGCACAGCTAAGCTCGAAGTGGCATTTGCAGCTCGCAATAGTGCAGAGTTATCTCAAAGAAAGAGGCCACGGTGTTTCTGTACCTCCATTATGTTGGTGCAGCTTCGGAACTTTTAAATATCTTGATATATCTCGAGAACTACGCATCTGATCAAAAAATATCATCGAACATAAAAAGTAGGAAACTTAATTCTCTACAAAAAAGGTCTCTTAACATTTTGCCATAGCTCTCGTCGTTTCCGAGATATTTGCAGATTCAGCTCAAAGGAACTGGCCTGACGGACATATTTCGAGATATTTCTTCTTCTTGTTGTTCTTCCTCTGCACAGCTAAGCTGGAAGTGGCATTTGCAGCTCGCAATAGTGCAGAGTTATCTTAAAGAAAGGGGCCACGGTGTTTCTGTATCTCTATTATGTAGGTGCGGCTTCGGAACTTTTAAATATCTTGATATATCTCGAGAACTACGCATCTGATCAGAAAATATCATAGAACATAAAAAGTAGGAAACTTAATTCTCTACAAAAAAGGTCTCTTAACATTTTGCCATACCTCGCTTCGTTTCCGAGATATTTGCAGATTTATCTCAAGGGAAGGGGCCTGACGGACATATTTCGAGATATTTCTTCTTCTTGTTGTTCTTCTTCTGCACAGCTAAGCTGGAAGTGGCATTTGCGGCTCGCACTAGTGCAGAGTTATCTCAAAGAAAGGGGCCACGGTGTTTCTGTATCTGTATTATGTTGGTGCGGCTTCGGAGCTTTTAAATATCTTGATATATCTCGAGAACTACGCATCTGATCAAAAAATATCATAGAACATAAAAAGTAGGAAACTTAATTCTCTACAAAAAAGGTCTCTTAACATTTTGCCATAGCTCGCTTCGTTTCCGAGATATTTGCAGATTTATCTCAAGGGAAGGGGCCTGACGGACATATTTCGAGATATTTCTTCTTCTTGTTGTTCTTCTTCTGCACAGCTAAGCTGGAAGTGGCATTTGCGGCTCGCACTAGTGCAGAGTTATCTCAAAGAAAGGGGCCACGGTGTTTCTGTATCTGTATTATGTTGGTGCGGCTTCGGCACTTTTAAATATCTTGATATATTTCGAGAACTACGCATCTGATCAAAAAATATCATAGAAGATAAAAAGTAGGAAACTTAATTCTCTACAAAAAAGGTCTCTTCACATTTCGCCATAGCTCGCTTCGTTTCCGAGATATTTGCAGATTTATCTCAAGGGAAGGGGCCTGTCGGACATATTTCGAAATATTTCTTCTTCTTGTTGTTCTTCTTCTGCACAGCTAAGCTGGAAGTGGCATTTGCGGCTCGCACTATTGCAGAGTTATCTCAAAGAAAGGGGCCACGGTGTTTCTGTATCTCTATTATGTTGGTGCGGCTTCGGAACTTTTAAATATCTTGATATATCTCGAGAACTACGCATCTGATCAAAAAATATCGTGGAACATAAAAAGTAGGAAACTTAATTCTCTACAAAAAAGGTCTCTTAACATTTTGCCATAGCTCGCTTCGTTTCCGAGATATTTGCAGATTTATCTCAAGGGAAGGGGCCTGACGGACATATTTCGAGATATTTCTTCTTCTTGTTGTTCTTCTTCTGCACAGCTAAGCTCGAAGTGGCATTTCCAGCTCGCAATAGTGCAGAGTTATCTCAAAGAAAGAGGCCACGGTGTTTCTGTACCTCCATTATGTTGGTGCAGCTTCGGAACTTTTAAATATCTTGATATATCTAGAGAACTACGCATCTGATCAAAAAATATCATCGAACATAGAAAGTAGGAAACTTAATTCTCTACAAAAAAGGTCTCTTAACATTTTGCCATAGCTCTCTTCGTTTCCGAGATATTTGCAGATTCAGCTCAAAGGAACTGGCCTGACGGACATATTTCGAGATATTTCTTCTTCTTGTTGTTCTTCCTCTGCACAGCTAAGCTGGAAGTGGCATTTGCAGCTCGCAATAGTGCAGAGTTATCTTAAAGAAAGGGGCCACGGTGTTTCTGTATCTCTATTATGTAGGTGCGGCTTCGGAAGTTTTAAATATCTTGATATATCTCGAGAACTACGCATCTGATCAAAAAATGTCATAGAACGTAAAAAGTAGGAAACTTAATTCTCTACAAAAAAGGTCTCTTAACATTTTGCCATAGCTCGCTTCGTTTCCGAGATATTTGCAGATTCATCTCAAGGGAAGGGGTCTGACGGACATATTTCGAGATATTTCTTCTTCTTGTTGTTCTTCTTCTGCACAGCTAAGCTCGAAGCGGCATTTGCAGCTCGCAATAGTGCAGAGTTATCTCAAAGAAAGAGGCCACGGTGTTTCTGTACCTCTATTATGTTGGTGCAGCTTCGGAACTTTTAAATATCTTGATATATCTCGAGAACTACGCATCTGATCAAAAAATATCATCGAACATAAAAAGTAGGAAACTTAATTCTCTACAAAAAAGGTCTCTTAACATTTTGCCATAGCTCGCTTCGTTTCCGAGATATTTGCAGATTCATCTCAAGGGAAGGGGTCTGACGGACATATTTCGAGATATTTCTTCTTCTTGTTGTTCTTCTTCTGCACAGCTAAGCTCGAAGCGGCATTTGCAGCTCGCAATAGTGCAGAGTTATCTCAAAGAAAGAGGCCACGGTGTTTCTGTATCTCTATTATGTTGGTGCGGCTTCGGAACTTTTAAATATCTTGATATATCTCGAGAACTACGCATCGGATCAAAAAATATCATAGAACATAAAAAGTAGGAAACTTAATTCTCTACAAAAAACGTCTCTTAACATTTTGCCATAGCTCGCTTCGTTTCCGAGATATTTGCAGATTTATCTCAAGGGAAGGGGCCTGACGGACATATTTCAAGATATTTCTTCTTCTTGTTGTTCTTCTTCTGCACAGCTAAGCTGGAAGTGGCATTTGCGGCTCGCACTAGTGCAGAGTTATCTCAACGAAAGGGGCCACGGTGTTTCTGTATCTCTATTATGTTGGTGCGGCTTCGGAACTTTTAAATATCTCGATATATCTCGAAAACTACGCTTCTGATCAAAAAATATCATAGAACATAAATTGTAGGAAGCATAATTCTCTACAAAAAAGGTCTCTTAACATTTTGCCATAGCTCGCTTCGTTTCCGAGATATTTGCAGATATATCTCAAGGGAAGCGGCCTGACGGACATATTTCGAGATATTTCTTCTTCTTGTTGTTCTTCTTCTGCACAGCTAAGCTGGAAGTGGCATTTGCGGCTCGCACTAGTGCAGAGTTATCTCAAAGAAAGGGGCCACGGTGTTTCTGTATCTCTATTATGTTGGTGCGGCTTCGGAACTTTTAAATATCTCGATATATCTCGAAAACTACGCTTCTGATCAAAAAATATCATAGAACCTAAATTGTAGGAAACATAATTCTCTACAAAAAAGGTCTCTTAACATTTTGCCATAGCTCGCTTCGTTTCCGAGATATTTGCATATTTATCTCAAGGGAAGGGGCCTGACGGACATATTTCGAGATATTTCTTCTTCTTGTTGTTCTTCTTCTGCACAGCTAAGCTGGAAGTGGCATTTGCGGCTCGCGCTAGTGCAGAGTTATATCAAAGAAAGGGGCCACGGTGTTTCTGTATCTCTATTATGTTGGTGCGGCTTCGGAACTTTTAAATATCTCGATATATCTCGAAAACTACGCTTCTGATCAAAAAATATCATACAACATAAAAAGTAGGAAACTTAATTCTCTACAAAAAAGGTCTCTTAACATTTTGCCATAGCTCGCTTCGTTTCCGAGATATTTGCAGATTTATCTCAAGGGAAGGGGCCTAACGGACATATTTCGAGATATTTCTTCTTCTTGTTGTTCTTCTTCTGCACAGCTAAACTGGAAGTGGCATTTCCAGCTCGCGATAGTGCAGAGTTATCTCAAAGAAAGGGGCCACGGTGTTTCTGTATCTCTATTATGTTGGTGCGGTTTCGGAACTTTTAAATATCTTGATATATCTCGAGAACTACGCATCTGATCAAAAAATATCATAGAACATAAAAAGTAGGAAACTTAATTCTCTACAAAAAAGGTCTCTTAACATTTTGCCATAGCTCGCTTCGTTTCCGAGATATTTGCAGATTTATCTCAAGGGAAGGGGCCTGACGGACATATTTCGAGATATTTCTTCTTCTTGTTGTTCTTCTTCTGCACAGCTAAGCTGGAAGTGGCATTTGCGGCTCGCACTAGTGCACAGTTATCTCAAAGAAAGGGGCCACGGTGTTTCTGTATCTCTGCACAGCTAAGCTGGAAGTGGCATTTGCAGCTCGCAATAGTGCAGAGTTATCTCAAAGAAAGGGGCCACGGTGTTTCTGTATCTCTATTATGTTGGTGCGGCTTCGGAACTTTTAAATATCTTGATATATCTCGAGAACTACGCATCTGATCAAAAAATATCATAGAACATAAAAAGTAGGAAACTTAATTCTCTACAAAAAAGGTCGCTTAACATTTTGCCATAGCTCGCTTCGTTTCCGAGATATTTGCAGATTTATCTCAAGGGAAGGGGCCTGACGGACATATTTCGAGATATTTCTTCTTCTTCTTGTTCTTCTTCTGCACAGCTAAGCTGGAAGTGGCATTTGCAGCTCGCACTAGTGCAGAGTTATCTCACCGAAATGGGCCACGGTGTTTCTGTATCTCTATTATGTTGGTGCGGCTTCGGAACTTTTAAATATCTCGATATATCTCGAAAACTACGCGTCTGATCAAAAAATATCATAGAACATAAATTGTAGGAAACATAATTCTCTACAAAAAAGGTCTCTTAACATTTTGCCATAGCTCGCTTCGTTTCCGAGATATTTGCAGATTTATCTCAAGGGAAGGGGCCTGACGGACATATTTCGAGATATTTCTTCTTCTTGTTGTTCTTCTTCTGCACAGCTAAGCTGGAAGTGGCATTTGCAGCTCGCACTAGTGCAGAGTTATCTCAAAGAAAGGGGCCACGGTGTTTCTGTATCTCTATTATGTTGGTGCGGCTTCGGAACTTTTAAATATCTCGATATATCTCGAAAACTACGCTTCTGATCAAAAAATATCATAGAACATAAATTGTAGGAAACATAATTCTCTACAAAAAAGGTCTCTTAACATTTTGCGATAGCTCGCTTCGTTTCCGAGATATTTGCAGATTTATCTCAAGGGAAGGGGCCTGACGGACATATTTCGAGATATTTCTTCTTCTTGTTGTTCTTCTTCTGCACAGCTAAGCTGGAAGTGGCATTTGCAGCTCGCACTAGTGCAGAGTTATCTCAAAGAAAGGGGCCACGGTGTTTCTGTATCTCTATTATGTTGGTGCGGCTTCGGAACTTTTAAATATCTCGATATATCTCGAAAACTACGCTTCTGATCAAAAAATATCATACAACATAAATTGTACGAAACATAATTCTCTACAAAAAAGGTCTCTTAACATTTTGCGATAGCTCGCTTCGTTTCCGAGATATTTGCAGATTTATCTCAAGGGAAGGGGCCTGACGGACATATTTCGTGATATTTCTTCTTCTTGTTGTTCTTCTTCTGCACAGCTAAGCTGGAAGTGGCATTTGCGGCTCGCGCTAGTGCAGAGTTATCTCAAAGAAAGGGGCCACGGTGTTTCTGTATCTCTATTATGTTGATGCGGCTTCGGAACTTTTAAATATCTCGATATATCTCGAAAACTACGCTTCTGATCAAAAAATATCATACAACATAAAAAGTAGGAAACTTAATTCTCTACAAAAAAGGTCTCTTAACATTTTGCCATAGCTCGCTTCGTTTTCGAGATATTTGCAGATTTATCTCAAGGGAAGGGGCCTAACGGACATATTTCGAGATATTTCTTCTTCTTGTTGTTCTTCTTCTGCACAGCTAAACTGGAAGTGGCATTTCCAGCTCGCGATAGTGCAGAGTTATCTGAAAGAAAGGGGCCACGGTGTTTCTGTATCTCTATTATGTTGGTGCGGTTTCGGAACTTTTAAATATCTTGATATATCTCGAGAACTACGCATCTGATCAAAAAATATCATAGAACATAAAAAGTAGGAAACTTAATTCTCTACAAAAAAGGTCTCTTAACATTTTGCCATAGCTCGCTTCGTTTCCGAGATATTTGCAGATTTATCTCAAGGGAAGGGGCCTGACGGACATATTTCGAGATATTTCTTCTTCTTGTTGTTCTTCTTCTGCACAGCTAAGCTGGAAGTGGCATTTGCGGCTCGCACTAGTGCACAGTTATCTCAAAGAAAGGGGCCACGGTGTTTCTGTATCTCTATTATGTTGGTGCGTCTTCGGAACTTTTAAATATCTCGATATATCTCGAAAACTACGCTTCTGATCAAAAAATATCATAGAACATAAACTGTAGGAAACATAATTCTCTACAAAAAACGTCTCTTAACATTTTGCCATAGCTCGCTTCGTTTCCGAGATATTTGCAGATTCAGCTCAAAGGAACTGGCCTGACGGACATATTTCGAGATATTTCTTCTTCTTGTTGTTCTTCCTCTGCACAGCTAAGCTGGAAGTGGCATTTGCAGCTCGCAATAGTGCAGAGTTATCTCAAAGAAAGGGGCCACGGTGTTTCTGTATCTCTATTATGTTGGTGCGGCTTCGGAACTTTTAAATATCTTGATATATCTCGAGAACTACGCATCTGATCAAAAAATATCATAGAACATAAAAAGTAGGAAACTTAATTCTCTACAAAAAAGGTCGCTTAACATTTTGCCATAGCTCGCTTCGTTTCCGAGATATTTGCAGATTTATCTCAAGGGAAGGGGCCTGACGGACATATTTCGAGATATTTCTTCTTCTTGTTGTTCTTCTTCTGCACAGCTAAGCTGGAAGTGGCATTTGCAGCTCGCACTAGTGCAGAGTTATCTCACCGAAATGGGCCACGGTGTTTCTGTATCTCTATTATGTTGGTGCGGCTTCGGAACTTTTAAATATCTCGATATATCTCGAAAACTACGCGTCTGATCAAAAAATATCATAGAACATAAATTGTAGGAAACATAATTCTCTACAAAAAAGGTCTCTTAACATTTTGCCATAGCTCGCTTCGTTTCCGAGATATTTGCAGATTTATCTCAAGGGAAGTGGCCTGACGGACATATTTCGAGATATTTCTTCTTCTTGTTGTTCTTCTTCTGCACAGCTAAGCTGGAAGTGGCATTTGCGGCTCGCACTAGTGCAGAGTTATCTCAAAGAAAGGGGCCACGGTGTTTCTGTATCCCTATTATGTTGGTGCGGCTTCGGAACTTTTAAATATCTCGATATCTCGAAAACTACGCTTCTGATCAAAAAATATCATAGAACATAAATTGTAGGAAACATAATTCTCTACAAAAAACGTCTCTTAACATTTTGCCATAGCTCGCTTCGTTTCCCAGATATTTGCAGATTCAGCTCAAAGGAACTGGCCTGACGGACATATTTCGAGATATTTCTTCTTCTTGTTGTTCTTCCTCTGCACAGCTAAGCTGGAAGTGGCATTTGCAGCTCGCAATAGTGCAGAGTTATCTCAAAGAAAGGGGCCACGGTGTTTCTGTATCCCTATTATGTTGGTGCGGCTTCGGAACTTTTAAATATCTTGATATATCTCGAGAACTACGCATCTGATCAAAAAATATCATAGAACATAAAAAGTAGGAAACTTAATTCTCTACAAAAAAGGTCTCTTAACATTTTGCCATAGCTCGCTTGGTTTCCGAGATATTTGCAGATTTATCTCAAGGGAAGGGGCCTGACGGACATATTTCGAGATATTTCTTCTTCTTGTTGTTCTTCTTCTGCACAGCTAAGCTGGAAGTGGCATTTGCGGCTCGCACTAGTGCAGAGTTATCTCAAAGAAAGGGGCCACGGTGTTTCAGTATCTCTATTATGTTGGTGCGGCTTCGGAACTTTTAAATATCTCGATATATCTCGAAAACTACGCTTCTGATCAAAAAATATCATAGAACATAAATTGTAGGAAACATAATTCTCTACAAAAAAGGTCTCTTAACATTTTGCCATAGCTCGCTTCGTTTCCGAGATATTTGCAGATATATCTCAAGGGAAGGGACCTGACGGACATATTTCGAGATATTTCTTCTTCTTGTTGTTCTTCTTCTGCACAGCTAAGCTGGAAGTGGCATTTACAGCTCGCAATAGTGCAGAGTTATCTCAAAGAAAGGGGCCACGGTGTTTCTGTATCTCTATTATGTTGGTGCGGCTTCGGAACTTTTAAATATCTTGATATATCTCGAGAACTACGCATCTGATCAAAAAATATCATAGAACATGAAAAGTAGGAAACTTAATTCTCTACAAAAAAGGTCTCTTAACATTTTGCCATAGCTCGCTTCGTTTCCGAGATATTTGCAGATTTATCTCAAGGGAAGGGGCCTGACGGACATATTTCGAGATATTTCTTCTTCTTGTTGTTCTTCTTCTGCACAGCTAAGCTGGAAGTGGCGTTTGCAGCTCGCACTAGTGCAGAGTTATCTCAAAGAAAGGGGCCACGGTGTTTCTGTATCTCTATTATGTTGGTGCGGCTTCGGAACTTTTAAATATCTCGATATATCTCGAAAACTACGCTTCTGATCAAAAAATATCATACAACATAAATTGTACGAAACATAATTCTCTACAAAAAAGGTCTCTTAACATTTTGCGATAGCTCGTTTCGTTTCCGAGATATTTGCAGATTTATCTCAAGGGAAGGGGCCTGACGGACATATTTCGAGATATTTCTTCTTCTTGTTGTTCTTCTTCTGCACAGCTAAGCTGGAAGTGGCATTTGCGGCTCGCACTAGTGCAGAGTTATCTCAAAGAAAGGGGCCACGGTGTTTCTGTATCCCTATTATGTTGGTGCGGCTTCGGAACTTTTAAATATCTTGATATATCTCGAGAACTACGCATCTCATCAAAAAATATCATAGAACATAAAAAGTAGGAAACTTAATTCTCTACAAAAAAGGTCTCTTAACATTTTGCCATAGCTCGCTTCGTTTCCGAGATATTTGCAGATTTATCTCAAGGGAAGGGGCCTGTCGGACATATTTCGAGATATTTCTTCTTCTTGTTGCTCTTCTTCTGCACAACTAAGCTGGAAGTGGCATTTGCGGCTCGCACTAGTGCAGAGTTATCTCAAAGAAAGGGGCCACGGTGTTTCTGTATCTCTATTATGTTGGTGCGGCTTCGGAACTTTTAAATATCTCGATATATCTCGAAAACTACGCTTCTGATCAAAAAATATCATAGAACATAAATTGTAGGAAACATAATTCTCTACAAAATACGTCTCTTAACATTTTGCCATAGCTCGCTTCGTTTCCGAGATATTTGCAGATTTATCTCAAGGGAAGTGGCCTGACGGACATATTTCGAGATATTTCTTCTTCTTGTTGTTCTTCTTCTGCACAGCTAAGCTGGAAGTGGCATTTGCGGCTCGCACTAGTGCAGAGTTATCTCAAAGAAAGGGGCCACGGTGTTTCTGTATCCCTATTATGTTGGTGCGGCTTCGGAACTTTTAAATATCTCGATATCTCGAAAACTACGCTTCTGATCAAAAAATATCATAGAACATAAATTGTAGGAAACATAATTCTCTACAAAAAACGTCTCTTAACATTTTGCCATAGCTCGCTTCGTTTCCCAGATATTTGCAGATTCAGCTCAAAGGAACTGGCCTGACGGACATATTTCGAGATATTTCTTCTTCTTGTTGTTCTTCCTCTGCACAGCTAAGCTGGAAGTGGCATTTGCAGCTCGCAATAGTGCGGAGTTATCTCAAAGAAAGGGGCCACGGTGTTTCTGTATCTCTATTATGTTGGTGCGGCTTCGGAACTTTTAAATATCTTGATATATCTCGAGAACTACGCATCTGATCAAAAAATATAATAGAACATGAAAAGTAGGAAACTTAATTCTCTACAAAAAAGGTCTCTTAACATTTTGCCATAGCTCGCTTCGTTTCCGAGATCTTTGCAGATTCAGCTCAAAGGAACTGGCCTGACGGACATATTTCGAGATATTTCTTCTTCTTGTTGTTCTTCCTCTGCACAGCTAAGCTGGAAGTGGCATTTGCAGCTCGCAATAGTGCAGAGTTATCTCAAAGAAAGGGGCCACGGTGTTTCTGTATCTCTATTATGTTGGTGCGGCTTCGGAACTTTTAAGTATCTTGATATATCTCGAGAACTACGCATCTGATCAAAAAATATCATAGAACATAAAAAGTAGCAAACATAATTCTCTACAAAAAAGGTCTCTTAGCATTTTGCCATAGCTCGCTTCGTTTCCGAGATATTTGCAGATTTATCTGAAGGGAAAGGGCCTGACGGACATATTTCGAGATATTTCTTCTTCTTGTTGTTCTTCTTCTGCACAGCTAAGCTGGAAGTGGCATTTGCAGCTCGCAATAGTGCAGAGTTATCTCAAAGAAAGGGACCACTGTGTTTCTGTATCTCTATTATGTTGGTGCGGCTTCGGAACTTTTAAATATCTTGATATATCTCGAGAACTGCGCATCTGATCAAAAAATATCATAGAACATAAAAAGTAGGAAACTTAATTCTCTACAAAAAAGGTCTCTTAACATTTTGCCATAGCTCGCTTCGTTTCCGAGATATTTGCAGATTTATCTCAAGGGAAGGGGCCTGACGGACATATTTCGAGATATTTCTTCTTCTTGTTGTTCTTCTTCTGCACAGCTAAACTGGAAGTGGCATTTCCAGCTCGCAATAGTGCAGAGTTATCTCAAAGAAAGGGGCCACGGTGTTTCTGTATCTCTATTATGTTGGTGCGGCTTCGGAACTTTTAAATATCTTGATATATCTCGAGAACTACGCATCTGATCAAAAAATATCATAGAACATAAAAAGTAGGAAACATAATTCTCTACAAAAAAGGTCTCTTAACATTTTGCCATAGCTCTCTTCGTTTCCGAGATATTTGCAGATATATCTCAAGGGAAGGGGCCTGACGGATATATTTCGAGATATTTCTTCTTCTTGTTGTTCTTCTTCTGCACAGCTAAGCTGGAAGTAGCATTTCCAGCTCGCAATAGTGCAGAGTTATCTCAAAGAAAGGGGCCACGGTGTTTCTGTATCTCTATTATGTTGGTGCGGCTTCGGAACTTTTAAATATCTTGATATATCTCGAGAACTACGCATCTGATCAAAAAATATCATAGAACATAAAAAGTAGGAAACTTAATTCTCTACAAAAAAGGTCTCTTAACATTTTGCCATAGCTCTCTTCGTTTCCGAGATACTTGCAGATTTATCTCAAGGGAAGGGGCCTGACGGACATATTTCGAGATATTTCTTCTTCTTGTTGTTCTTCTTCTGCACAGCTAAGCTGGAAGTGGCATTTGCGGCTCGCACTAGTGCAGAGTTATCTCAAAGAAAGGGGCCACAGTGTTTCTGTATCTCTATTATGTTGGTGCGGCTTCGGAACTTTTAAATATCTTGATATATCTCGAGAACTACGCATCTGATCAAAAAATATCATAGAACATAAAAAGTAGGAAACTTAATTCTCTACAGAAAAGGTCTCTTAACATTTTGCCATAGCTCTCTTCGTTTCCGAGATATTTGCAGATTTATCTCAAGGGAAGGGGCCTGACGGACATATTTCGAGATATTTCTTATTCTTGTTGTTCTTCTTCTGCACAGCTAAGCTGGAAGTGGCATTTGCGGCTCGCACTAGTGCACAGTTATCTCAAAGAAAGGGGCCACGGTGTTTCTGTATCTCTATTATGTTGGTGCGGCTTCGGAACTTTTAAATATCTCGATACATCTCGAAAACTACGCTTCTGATCAAAAAATATCATAGAACATAAATTGTAGGAAACATAATTCTCTACAAATAAGGTCTCTTAACATTTTGCCATAGCTCGCTTCGTTTCCGAGATATTTGCAGATTTATCTCAAGGGAAGGGGCCTGACGGACATATTTCGAGATATTTCTTCTTCTTGTTGTTCTTCTTCTGCACAGCTAAGCTGGAAGTGGCATGTGCAGCTCGCAATAGTGCAGAGATATCTCAAAGAAAGGGGCCACGGTGTTTCTGTATCTCTATTATGTTGGTGCGGCTTCGGAACTTTTAAATATCTTGATATATCTCGAGAACTACGCATCTGATCAAAAAATATCATAGAACATAAAAAGTAGGAAACTTAATTCTCTACAAAAAAGGTCTCTTAACATTTTGCCATAGCTCGCTTCGTTTCCGAGATATTTGCAGGTTTATCTCAAGGGAAGGGGCCTAACGGACATATTTCGAGATATTTCTTCTTCTTGTTGTTCTTCTTCTGCACAGCTAAGCTGGAAGTGGCATTTGCGGCTCGCACTAGTGCACAGTTATCTCAAAGAAAGGGGCCACGGTGTTTCTGTATCTCTATTATGTTGGTGCGGCTTCGGAACTTTTAAATATCTCGATATATCTCGAAAACTACGCTTCTGATCAAAAAATATCATAGAACATAAATTGTAGGAAACATAATTCTCTACAAATAAGGTCTCTTAACATTTTGCCATAGCTCGCTTCGTTTCCGAGATATTTGCAGATTTATCTCAAGGGAAGGGGCCTGACGGACATATTTCGAGATATTTCTTCTTCTTGTTGTTCTTCTTCTGCACAGCTAATCTGGAAGTGGCATGTGCAGCTCGCAATAGTGCAGAGATATCTCAAAGAAAGGGGCCACGGTGTTTCTGTATCTCTATTATGTTGGTGCGGCTTCGGAACTTTTAAATATCTTGATATATCTCGAGAACTACGCATCTGATCAAAAAATATCATAGAACATAAAAAGTAGGAAACTTAATTCTCTACAAAAAAGGTCTCTTAACATTTTGCCATAGCTCGCTTCGTTTCCGAGATATTTGCAGGTTTATCTCAAGGGAAGGGGCCTAACGGACATATTTCGAGATATTTCTTCTTCTTGTTGTTCTTCTTCTGCACAGCTAAACTGGAAGTGGCATTTCCAGCTCGCAATAGTGCAGAGTTATCTCAAAGAAAGGAGCCACGGTGTTTCTGTATCTCTATTCTGTTGGTGCGGCTTCGGAACTTTTAAATATCTTGATATATCTCGAGAACTACGCATCTGATCAAAAAATATCATAGAACATAAAAAGAAGGAAACTTAATTCTCTACAAAAAAGGTCTCTTAACATTTTGCCATAGCTCGCTTCGTTTCCGAGATATTTGCAGATTTATCTCAAGGGAAGGGGCATGGTGGACATATTTCGAGATATTTCTTCTTCTTGTTGTTCTTCTTCTGCACAGCTAAGCTGGAAGTGGCATTTGCGGCTCGCACTAGTGCAGAGTTATCTCAAAGAAAAGGGCCACGGTGTTTCTGTATCTCTATTATGATGGTGCGGCTTCGGAACTTTTAAATATCTTGATATATCTCGAGAACTACGCATCTGATCAAAAAATATCATAGAACATAAAAAGTAGGAAACTTAATTCTCTACAAAAAAGGTCTCTTAACATTTTGCCATAGCTCGCTTCGTTTCCGAGATATTTGCAGATTTATCTCAAGGGAAGGGGCCTGACGGACATATTTCGAGATATTTCTTATTCTTGTTGTTCTTCTTCTGCACAGCTAAGCTGGAAGTGGCATCTGCAGCTCGCAATAGTGCAGAGTTATCTCAAAGAAAGGGGCCACGGTGTTTCTGTATCTCTATTATGTTGGTGCGGCTTCGGAACTTTTAAATATCTCGATATATCTCGAAAACTACGCATCTGATCAAAAAATATCATAGAACATAAAAAGTAGGAAACTTAATTCTCTACAAAAAAGGTCTCTTAACATTTTGCCATAGCTCGCTTCGTTTCCGAGATATTTGCAGGTTTATCTCAAGGGAAGGGGCCTAACGGACATATTTTGAGATATTTCTTCTTCTTGTTGTTCTTCTTCTGCACAGCTAAGCTGGAAGTGGCATTTGCGGCTCGCACTAGTGCAGAGTTATCTCAAAGAAAGGGGCCACGGTGTTTCTGTATCTCTATTATGTTGGTGCGGCTTCGGAACTTTTAAATATCTCGATATATCTCGAAAACTACGCTTCTGATCAAAAAATATCATAGAACATAAATTGTAGGAAACATAATTCTCTACAAAAAAGTTCTCTCAACATTTTGCCATAGCTCGCTTCGTTTCCGAGATATTTGCAGATATATCTCAAGGGAAGGGGCCTGACGGACATATTTCGAGATATTTCTTCTTCTTGTTGTTCTTCTTCTGCACAGCTAACCTGGAAGTGGCATTTGCAGCTCGCAATAGTGCAGAGTTATCTCAAAGAAAGGGGCCACGGTGTTTCTGTATCTCTATTATGTTGGTGCGGCTTCGGAACTTTTAAATATCTTGATATATCTCGAGAACTACGCATCTGATCAAAAAATATCATAGAACATAAAAAGTAGGAAACTTAATTCTCTACAAAAAAGGTCTCTTAACATTTTGCCATGGCTCGCTTCGTTTCCGAGATATTTACAGATTTATCTCAAGGGAAGGGGCCTGACGGACATATTTCGAGATATTTCTTCTTCTTGTTGTTCTTCTTCTGCACAGCTAAGCTGGAAGTGGCATTTGCAGCTCGCAATAGTGCAGAGTTATCTCAAAGAAGGGGGCCACGGTGTTTCTGTATCTCTATTATGTTGGTGCGGCTTCGGAACTTTTAAATATCTTGATATATCTCGAGAACTACGCATCTGATCAAAAAATATCATAGAACATAAAAAGTAGGAAACTTAATTCTCTACAGAAAAGGTCTCTTAACATTTTGCCATAGCTCTCTTCGTTTCCGAGATATTTGCAGATTTATCTCAAGGGAAGGGGCCTGACGGACATATTTCGAGATATTTCTTATTCTTGTTGTTCTTCTTCTGCACAGCTAAGCTGGAAGTGGCATTTGCAGCTCGCAATAGTGCAGAGTTATCTCAAAGAAAGGGGCCACGGTGTTTCTGTATCTCTATTATGTTGGTGCGGCTTCGGAACTTTTAAATATCTTGATATATCTCGAGAACTACGCATCTGATCAAAAAATATCATAGAACATAAATAGTAGGAAACTTAATTCTCTACAAAAAAGGTCTCTCAACATTTTGCCATAGCTCTCTTCGTTTCCGAGATATTTGCAGATTTATCTCAAGGGAAGGGGCCTGACGGACATATTTCGAGATATTTCTTATTCTTGTTGTTCTTCTTCTGCACAGCTAAGCTGGAAGTGGCATTTGCAGCTCGCAATAGTGCAGAGTTATCTCAAAGAAAGGGGCCACGGTGTTTCTGTATCTCTATTATGTTGGTGCGGCTTCGGAACTTTTAAATATCTCGATATATCTCGAAAACTACGCATCTGATCAAAAAATATCATAGAACATAGAAAGTAGGAAACTTAATTCTCTACAAAAAAGGTCTCTTAACATTTTGCCATAGCTCGCTTCGTTTCCGAGATATTTGCAGGTTTATCTCAAGGGAAGGGGCCTAACGGACATATTTTGAGATATTTCTTCTTCTTGTTGTTCTTCTTCTGCACAGCTAAGCTGGAAGTGGCATTTGCGGCTCGCACTAGTGCAGAGTTATCTCAAAGAAAGGGGCCACGGTGTTTCTGTATCTCTATTATGTTGGTGCGGCTTCGGAACTTTTAAATATCTCGATATATCTCGAAAACTACGCTTCTGATCAAAAAATATCATAGAACATAAATTGTAGGAAACATAATTCTCTACAAAAAAGTTCTCTTAACATTTTGCCATAGCTCGCTTCGTTTCCGAGATATTTGCAGATATATCTCAAGGGAAGGGGCCTGACGGACATATTTCGAGATATTTCTTCTTCTTGTTGTTCTTCTTCTGCACAGCTAAGCTGGAAGTGGCATTTGCAGCTCGCAATAGTGCAGAGTTATCTCAAAGAAGGGGGCCACGGTGTTTCTGTATCTCTATTATGTTGGTGCGGCTTCGGAACTTTTAAATATCTTGATATATCTCGAGAACTACGCATCTGATCAAAAAATATCATAGAACATAAAAAGTAGGAAACTTAATTCTCTACAGAAAAGGTCTCTTAACATTTTGCCATAGCTCTCTTCGTTTCCGAGATATTTGCAGATTTATCTCAAGGGAAGGGGCCTGACGGACATATTTCGAGATATTTCTTATTCTTGTTGTTCTTCTTCTGCACAGCTAAGCTGGAAGTGGCATTTGCAGCTCGCAATAGTGCAGAGTTATCTCAAAGAAAGGGGCCACGGTGTTTCTGTATCTCTATTATGTTGGTGCGGCTTCGGAACTTTTAAATATCTTGATATATCTCGAGAACTACGCATCTGATCAAAAAATATCATAGAACATAAAAAGTAGGAAACTTAATTCTCTACAAAAACGGTCTCTTAACATTTTGCCATAGCTCGCTTCGTTTCCGAGATATTTGCAGATTTATCCCAAGGGAAGGGGCCTGACGGACATATTTCGAGATATTTCTTCTTCTTGTTGTTCTTCTTCTGCACAGCTAAGCTGGAAGTGGCATTTGCGGCTCGCACTAGTGCACAGTTATCTCAAAGAAAGGGGCCACGGTGTTTCTGTATCTCTATTATGTTGGTGCGGCTTCGGAACTTTTAAATATCTCGATATATCTCGAAAACTACGCTTCTGATCAAAAAATATCATAGAACATATATTGTAGGAAACATAATTCTCTACAAATAAGGTCTCTTAACATTTTGCCATAGCTCGCTTCGTTTCCGAGATATTTGCAGATTTATCTCAAGGGAAGGGGCCTGACGGACATATTTCGAGATATTTCTTATTCTTGTTGTTCTTCTTCTGCACAGCTAAGCTGGAAGTGGCATTTGCAGCTCGCAATAGTGCAGAATTATCTCAAAGAAAGGGGCCACGGTGTTTCTGTATCTCTATTATGTTGGTGCGGCTTCGGAACTTTTAAATATCTTGATATATCTCGAGAACTACGCATCTGATCAAAAAATATCATAGAACATAAAAAGTAGGAAACTTAATTCTCTACAAAAACGGTCTCTTAACATTTTGCCATAGCTCGCTTCGTTTCCGAGATATTTGCAGATTTATCTCAAGGCAAGGGGCCTGACGGACATATTTCGAGATATTTCTTCTTCTTGTTGTTCTTGTTCTGCACAGCTAAGCTGGAAGTGGCATTTGCGGCTCGCACTAGTGCAGAGTTATCTCAAAGAAAGGGGCCACGGTGTTTCTGTATCTCTATTATGTTGGTGCGGCTTCGGAACTTTTAAATATCTTGATATATCTCGAGAACTACGCATCTGATCAAAAAATATCATAGAACATAAAAAGTAGGAAACTTAATTCTCTACAAAAACGGTCTCTTAACATTTTGCCATAGCTCGCTTCGTTTCCGAGATATTTGCAGATATATCTCAAGGGAAGGGGCCTGACGGACATATTTCGAGATATTTCTTCTTCTTGTTGTTCTTCTTCTGCACAGCTAAGCTGGAAGTGGCATTTGCAGCTCGCAATAGTGCAGAGTTATCTCAAAGAAGGGGGCCACGGTGTTTCTGTATCTCTATTATGTTGGTGCGGCTTCGGAACTTTTAAATATCTTGATATATCTCGAGAACTACGCATCTGATCAAAAAATATCATAGAACATAAAAAGTAGGAAACTTAATTCTCTACAGAAAAGGTCTCTTAACATTTTGCCATAGCTCTCTTCGTTTCCGAGATATTTGCAGATTTATCTCAAGGGAAGGGGCCTGACGGACATATTTCGAGATATTTCTTATTCTTGTTGTTCTTCTTCTGCACAGCTAAGCTGGAAGTGGCATTTGCAGCTCGCAATAGTGCAGAGTTATCTCAAAGAAAGGGGCCACGGTGTTTCTGTATCTCTATTATGTTGGTGCGGCTTCGGAACTTTTAAATATCTTGATATATCTCGAGAACTACGCATCTGATCAAAAAATATCATAGAACATAAAAAGTAGGAAACTTAATTCTCTACAAAAACGGTCTCTTAACATTTTGCCATAGCTCGCTTCGTTTCCGAGATATTTGCAGATTTATCCCAAGGGAAGGGGCCTGACGGACATATTTCGAGATATTTCTTCTTCTTGTTGTTCTTCTTCTGCACAGCTAAGCTGGAAGTGGCATTTGCGGCTCGCACTAGTGCACAGTTATCTCAAAGAAAGGGGCCACGGTGTTTCTGTATCTCTATTATGTTGGTGCGGCTTCGGAACTTTTAAATATCTCGATATATCTCGAAAACTACGCTTCTGATCAAAAAATATCATAGAACATATATTGTAGGAAACATAATTCTCTACAAATAAGGTCTCTTAACATTTTGCCATAGCTCGCTTCGTTTCCGAGATATTTGCAGATTTATCTCAAGGGAAGGGGCCTGACGGACATATTTCGAGATATTTCTTATTCTTGTTGTTCTTCTTCTGCACAGCTAAGCTGGAAGTGGCATTTGCAGCTCGCAATAGTGCAGAATTATCTCAAAGAAAGGGGCCACGGTGTTTCTGTATCTCTATTATGTTGGTGCGGCTTCGGAACTTTTAAATATCTTGATATATCTCGAGAACTACGCATCTGATCAAAAAATATCATAGAACATAAAAAGTAGGAAACTTAATTCTCTACAAAAACGGTCTCTTAACATTTTGCCATAGCTCGCTTCGTTTCCGAGATATTTGCAGATTTATCTCAAGGCAAGGGGCCTGACGGACATATTTCGAGATATTTCTTCTTCTTGTTGTTCTTGTTCTGCACAGCTAAGCTGGAAGTGGCATTTGCGGCTCGCACTAGTGCAGAGTTATCTCAAAGAAAGGGGCCACGGTGTTTCTGTATCTCTATTATGTTGGTGCGGCTTCGGAACTTTTAAATATCTTGATATATCTCGAGAACTACGCATCTGATCAAAAAATATCATAGAACATAAAAAGTAGGAAACTTAATTCTCTACAAAAACGGTCTCTTAACATTTTGCCATAGCTCGCTTCGTTTCCGAGATATTTGCAGATTTATCTCAAGGCAAGGGGCCTGACGGACATATTTCGAGATATTTCTTCTTCTTGTTGTTCTTCTTCTGCACAGCTAAGCTGGAAGTGGCATTTGCAGCTCGCACTAGTGCAGAGTTATCTCAAAGAAAGGGGCCACGGTGTTTCTGTATCTCTATTATGTTGGTGCGGCTTCGGAACTTTTAAATATCTTGATATATCTCGAGAACTACGCATCTGATCAAAAAATATCATAGAACATAAATAGTAGGAAACTTAATTCTCTACAAAAAAGGTCTCTCAACATTTTGCCATAGCTCTCTTCGTTTCCGAGATATTTGCAGATTTATCTCAAGGGAAGGGGCCTGACGGACATATTTCGAGATATTTCTTATTCTTGTTGTTCTTCTTCTGCACAGCTAAGCTGGAAGTGGCATTTGCAGCTCGCAATAGTGCAGAGTTATCTCAAAGAAAGGGGCCACGGTGTTTCTGTATCTCTATTATGTTGGTGCGGCTTCGGAACTTTTAAATATCTCGATATATCTCGAAAACTACCCATCTGATCAAAAAATATCATAGAACATGAAAAGTAGGAAACCTAATTCTCTACAAAAAAGGTCTCTTAACATTTTGCCATAGCTCGCTTCGTTTCCGAGATATTTGCAGGTTTATCTCAAGGGAAGGGGCCTAACGGACATATTTCGAGATATTTCTTCTTCTTGTTGTTCTTCTTCTGCACAGCTAAGCTGGAAGTGGCATTTGCGGCTCGCACTAGTGCAGAGTTATCTCAAAGAAAGGGGCCACGGTGTTTCTGTATCTCTATTATGTTGGTGCGGCTTCGGAACTTTTAAATATCTCGATATATCTCGAAAACTACGCTTCTGATCAAAAAATATCATAGAACATAAATTGTAGGAAACATAATTCTCTACAAAAAAGTTCTCTTAACATTTTGCCATAGCTCGCTTCGTTTCCGAGATATTTGCAGATATATCTCAAGGGAAGGGGCCTGACGGACATATTTCGAGATATTTCTTCTTCTTGTTGTTCTTCTTCTGCACAGCTAACCTGGAAGTGGCATTTGCAGCTCGCAATAGTGCAGAGTTATCTCAAAGAAGGGGGCCACGGTGTTTCTGTATCTCTATTATGTTGGTGCGGCTTCGGAACTTTTAAATATCTTGATATATCTCGAGAACTACGCATCTGATCAAAAAATATCATAGAACATAAAAAGTAGGAAACTTAATTCTCTACAGAAAAGGTCTCTTAACATTTTGCCATAGCTCTCTTCGTTTCCGAGATATTTGCAGATTTATCTCAAGGGAAGGGGCCTGACGGACATATTTCGAGATATTTCTTCTTCTTGTTGTTCTTCTTCTGCACAGCTAAGCTGGAAGTGGCATTTGCGGCTCGCACTAGTACACAGTTATCTCAAAGAAATGGGCCACGGTGTTTCTGTATCTCTATTATGTTGGTGCGGCTTCGGAACTTTTAAATATCTTGATATATCTCGAGAACTACGCTTCTGATCAAAAAATATCATAGAACATGAAAAGTAGGAAACTTAATTCTCTACAAAAAAGGTCTCTTAACATTTTGCCATAGCTCGCTTCGTTTCCGAGATATTTGCAGATTTATCTCAAGGGAAGGGGCATGACGGACATATTTCGAGATATTTCTTCTTCTTGTTGTTCTTCTTCTGCACAGCTAAGCTGGAAGTGGCATTTGCGGCTCGCACTAGTGCAGTGTTATCTCAAAGAAAGGGGCCACGGTGTTTCTGTATCTCTATTATGTTGGTGCGGCTTCGGAACTTTTAAATATCTTGATATATCTCCAGAACTACGCATCTGATCAAAAAATATCATAGAACATAAAAAGTAGGAAACTTAATTCTCTACAAAAAAGGTCTCTTAACATTTTGCCATAGCTCGCTTCGTTTCCGAGATATTTGCAGATTTATCTCAAGGGAAGGGGCCTGACGGACATATTTCGAGATATTTCTTCTTCTTGTTGTTCTTCTTCTGCACAGCTAAGCTGGAAGTGGCATTTGCAGCTCGCACTAGTGCACAGTTATCTCAAAGAAAGGGGCCACGGTGTTTCTGTATCTCTATTATGTTGGTGCGGCTTCGGAACTTTTAAATATCTCGATATATCTCGAAAACTACGCTTCTGATCAAAAAATATCATAGAACATAAATTGTAGGAAACATAATTCTCTACAAATAAGGTCTCTTAACATTTTGCCATAGCTCGCTTCGTTTCCGAGATATTTGCAGATTTATCTCAAGGGAAGGGGCCTGACGGACATATTTCGAGATATTTCTTCTTCTTGTTGTTCTTCTTCTGCACAGCTAAGCTGGAAGTGGCATTTGCAGCTCGCAATAGTGCAGAGTTATCTCAAAGAAAGGGGCCACGGTGTTTCTGTATCTCTATTATGTTGGTGCGGCTTCGGAACTTTTAAATATCTTGATATATCTCGAGAACTACGCATCTGATCAAAAAATATCATAGAACATAAAAAGTAGGAAACTTAATTCTCTACAAAAAAGGTCTCTTAACATTTTGCCATAGCTCGCTTCGTTTCCGAGATATTTTCAGATTTATCTCAAGGGAAGGGGCATGACGGACATATTTCGAGATATTTCTTCTTCTTGTTGTTCTTCTTCTGCACAGCTAAGCTGGAAGTGGCATTTGCGGCTCGCACTAGTGCAGAGTTATCTCAGAGAAAGGGGCCACGGTGTTTCTGTATCTCTATTATGTTGGTGCGGCTTCGGAACTTTTAAATATCTCGATATATCTCGAAAACTACGCTTCTGATCAAAAAATATCATAGAACATAAATTATAGGAAACATAATTCTCTACAAAAAAGGTCTCTTAACATTTTGCCATAGCTCGCTTCGTTTCCGAGATATTTGCAGATATATCTCAAGGGAAGGGGCCTGACGGACATATTTCGAGATATTTCTTCTTCTTGTTGTTCTTCTTCTGCACAGCTAAGCTGAAAGTGGCATTTACAGCTCGCAATAGTGCAAAGTTATCTCAAAGAAAGGGGCCACGGTGTTTCTGTATCTCTATTATGTTGGTGCGGCTTCGGAACTTTTAAATATCTCGATATATCTCGAAAACTACGCTTCTGATCAAAAAATATCATAGAACATAAATTGTAGGAAACTTAATTCTCTACAAAAAAGGTCTCTTAACATTTTGCCATAGCTCTCTTCGTTTCCGAGATATTTGCAGATTTATCTCAAGGGAAGGGGCCTGACGGACATATTTCGAGATATTTCTTCTTCTTGTTGTACTTCTTCTGCACAGCTAAGCTCGAAGTGGCATTTGCAGCTCCCAATAGTGCAGAGTTATCTCAAAGAAAGGGGCCACGGTGTTTCTGTATCTCTATTATGTTGGTATGGCTTCGGAACTTTTAAATATCTTGATATATCTCGAGAACTACGCATCTGATCAAAAAATATCATAGAACATAAAAAGTAGGAAACTTAATTCTCTACACAAAAGGTCTCTTAACATTTTGCCATAGCTCGCTTCGTTTCCGAGATATTTGCAGATTTATCTCAAGGGAAGGGTCCTGATGGACATATTTCGAGATATTTCTTCTTCTTGTTGTTCTTCTTCTGCACAGCTAAACTGGAAGTGGCATTTCCAGCTCGCAATCGTGCAGAGTTATCTCAAAGAAAGGGGCCACGGTGTTTCTGTATCTCTATTATGTTGGTGCGGCTTCGGAACTTTTAAATATCTTGATATATCTCGAGAACTACGCCTCTGATCGAAAAATATCATAGAACATAAAAAGTAGGAAACTTAATTCTCTACAAAAAAGGTCTCTTAACATTTTGCCATAGCTCGCTTCGTTTCCGAGATATTTGCAGATTTATCTCAAGGGAAGGGGCCTGACGGACATATTTCGAGATATTTCTTCTTCTGCACAGCTAAGCTGGAAGTGGCATTTGCAGCGCGCAATAGTGCAGAGTTATCTCAAAGAAAGGGGCCACGGTGTTTCTGTATCTCAGTTATGTTGGTGCGGCTTCGGAACTTTTAAACATCTTGATATATGTCGAGAACTACGCATCTGATCAAAAAATATCATACTACATAAAAAGTAGGAAACGTAATTCTCTACAAGAAAGGTCTCTTAACATTTTGCCATAGCTCGCTTCGTTTCCGAGATATTTGCAGATTTATCTCAAGGGAAGGGGCCTGACGGACATATTTCGAGATATTTCTTCTTCTTGTTGTTCTTCTTCTGCACAGCTAAGCTGGAAGTGGCATTTGCGGCTCGCACTAGTACACAGTTATCTCAAAGAAAGGGGCCACGGTGTTTCTGTATCTCTATTATGTTGGTGCGGCTTCGGAACTTTTAAATATCTCGATATATCTCGAAAACTACGCTTCTGATCAAAAAATATCATAGAACATAAATTGTAGGAAACATAATTCTCTACAAAAAACGTCTCTTAACATTTTGCCATAGCTCGCTTCGTTTCCGAGATATTTGCAGATTTATCTCAAGGGAAGGGGCCTGACGGACATATTTCGAGATATTTCTTCTTCTTGTTGTTCTTCTTCTGCACAGCTAAGCTGGAAGTGGCATTTACAGCTCGCAATAGTGCAGAGTTATCTCAAAGAGAGGGGCCACGGTGTTTCTGTATCTCTATTATGTTGGTGCGGCTTCGGAACTTTTAAATATCTTGATATATCTCGAGAACTACGCATCTGATCAAAAAATATCATAGAACATGAAAAGTAGGAAACTTAATTCTCTACAAAAAACGTCTCTTAACATTTTGCCATAGCTCGCTTCGTTTCCGAGATATTTGCAGATATATCCCAAGGGAAGGGGCCTGACGGACATATTTCGAGATATTTCTTCTTCTTGTTGTTCTTCTTCTGCACAGCTAAGCTGGAAGTGGCATTTGCAGGTAGCAATAGTGCAGAGTTATCTCAAAGAAAGGGGCCACGGTGTTTCTGTATCTCTATTATGTTGGTGCGGCTTCGGAACTTTTAAATATCTCGATATATCTCGAAAACTACGCTTCTGATCAAAAAATATCATAGAACGTAAATTGTAGGAAACATTATTCTCTACAAAAAAGGTCTCTTAACATTTTGCCATAGCTCGCTTCGTTTCCGAGATATTTGCAGATTTATCTCAAGGGAAGGGTCCTGATGGACATATTTCGAGATATTTCTTCTTCTTGTTGTTCTTCTTCTGCACAGCTAAACTGGAAGTGGCATTTCCAGCTCGCAATCGTGCAGAGTTATCTCAAAGAAAGGGGCCACGGTGTTTCTGTATCTCTATTATGTTGGTGCGGCTTCGGAACTTTTAAATATCTTGATTTATCTCGAGAACTACGCCTCTGATCGAAAAATATCATAGAACATAAAAAGTAGGAAACTTAATTCTCTACAAAAAAGGTCTCTTAACATTTTGCCATAGCTCGCTTCGTTTCCGAGATATTTGCAGATTTATCTCAAGGGAAGGGGCCTGACGGACATATTTCGAGATATTTCTTCTTCTGCACAGCTAAGCTGGAAGTGGCATTTGCAGCGCGCAATAGTGCAGAGTTATCTCAAAGAAAGGGGCCACGGTGTTTCTGTATCTCTGTTATGTTGGTGCGGCTTCGGAACTTTTAAATATCTTGATATATCTCGAGAACTACGCATCTGATCAAAAAATATCATACCACATAAAAAGTAGGAAACTTAATTCTCTACAAGAAAGGTCTCTTAACATTTTGCCATAGCTCGCTTCGTTTCCGAGATATTTGCAGATTTATCTCAAGGGAAGGGGCCGGACGGACATATTTCGAGATATTTCTTCTTCTTGTTGTTCTTCTTCTGCACAGCTAAGCTGGAAGTGGCATTTGCGGCTCGCACTAGTACACAGTTATCTCAAAGAAAGGGGCCACGGTGTTTCTGTATCTCTATTATGTTGGTGCGGCTTCGGAACTTTTAAATATCTCGATATATCTCGAAAACTACGCTTCTGATCAAAAAATATCATGGAACATAAAAAGTAGGAAACTTAATTCTCTACAAGAAAGGTCTCTTAACATTTTGCCATAGCTCGCTTCGTTTCCGAGATATTTGCAGATTTATCTCAAGGGAAGGGGCCTGACGGACATATTTCGAGATATTTCTTCTTCTTGTTGTTCTTCTTCTGCACAGCTAAGCTGGAAGTGGCATTTGCAGCTCGCAATAGTGCAGAGTTGTCTCAAAGAGAGGGGCCACGGTGTTTCTGTATCTCTATTATGTTGGTGCGGCTTCGGAACTTTTAAATATCTTGATATATCTCGAGAACTACGCATCTGATCAAAAAATATCATACTACATAAAAAGTAGGAAACTTAATTCTCTACAAGAGAGGTCTCTAAACATTTTGCCATAGCTCGCTTCGTTTCCGAGATATTTGCAGATTTATCTCAAGGGAAGGGGCCTGACGGACATATTTCGAGATATTTCTTCTTCTTGTTGTTCTTCTTCTGCACAGCTAAGCTGGAAGTGGCATTTGCAGCTCGCAATAGTGCAGAGTTATCTCAAAGAGAGGGGCCACGGTGTTTCTGTATCTCTATTATGTTGGTGCGGCTTCGGAACTTTTAAATATCTTGATATATCTCGAGAACTACGCATCTGATCAAAAAATATCATACTACATAAAAAGTAGGAAACTTAATTCTCTACAAGAGAGGTCTCTAAACATTTTGCCATAGCTCGCTTCGTTTCCGAGATATTTGCAGATTTATCTCAAGGGAAGGGGCCTGACGGACATATTTCGAGATATTTCTTCTTCTTGTTGTTCTTCTTCTGCACAGCTAAGCTGGAAGTGGCATTTGCAGCTCGCAATAGTGCAGAGTTATCTCAAAGAGAGGGGCCACGGTGTTTCTGTATCTCTATTATGTTGGTGCGGCTTCGGAACTTTTAGATATCTTGATATATCTCGAGAACTACGCATCTGATCAAAAAATATCATACTACATAAAAGGTAGGAAACTTAATTCTCTACAAGAGAGGTCTCTAAACATTTTGCCATAGCTCGCTTCGTTTCCGAGATATTTGCAGATTTATCTCAAGGGAAGGGGCCTGACGGACATATTTCGAGATATTTCTTCTTCTTGTTGTTCTTCTTCTGCACAGCTAAACTGGAAGTGGCATTTCCAGCTCGCAATAGTGCAGAGTTATCTCAAAGAGAGGGGCCACGGTGTTTCTGTATCTCTATTATGTTGGTGCGGCTTCGGAACTTTTAAATATCTTGATATATCTCGAGAACTACGCATCTGATCAAAAAATATCATAGAAGATAAAAAGTAGGAAACTTAATTCTCTACAAAAAAGGTCTCTTAACATTTTGCCATAGCTCGCTTCGTTTCCGAGATATTTGCAGATTTATCTCAAGGGAAGGGGCCTGACGGACATATTTCGAGATATTTCTTCTTCTTGTTGTTCTTCTTCTGCACAGCTAAGCTGGAAGTGGCATTTGCGGCTCGCACTAGTGCAGAGTTATCTCAAAGAAAGGGGCCACGGTGTTTCTGTATCCCTATTATGTTGGTGCGGCTTCGCAACTTTTAAATATCTCGATATATCTCGAAAACTACGCTTCTGACCAAAAAATATCATAGAACCTAAATTGTAGGAAACATAATTCTCTACAAAAAAGGTCTCTTAACATTTTGCCATAGGTCACTTCGTTTCCGATATATTTGCAGATATATCTCAAGGGAAGGGGCCTGACGGACATATTTCGAGATATTTCTTCTTCTTGTTGTTCTTCTTCTGCACAGCTAAGCTGGAAGTGGCATTTACAGCTCGCAATAGTGCAGAGTTATATCAAAGAAAGGGGCCACGGTGTTTCTGTATCTCTATTATGTTGGTGCGGCTTCGGAACTTTTAAATATCTTGATATATCTCGAGAACTACGCATCTGATCAAAAAATATCATAGAACATGAAAAGTAGGAAACTTAATTCTCTACAAAAAAGGTCTCTTAACATTTTGCCATAGCTCTCTTCGTTTCCGAGATATTTGCAGATTTATCTCAAGGGAAGGGGCCTGACGGACATATTTCGCGATATTTCTTCTTCTTGTTGTTCTTCTTCTGCACAGCTAAGCTGGAAGTGGCATTTGCAGCTCGCAATAGTGCAGAGTTATCTCAAAGAAAGGGGCCACGGTGTTTCTGTATCTCTATTATGTTGGTGCGGCTTCGGAACTTTTAAATATCTTGATATATCTCGAGAACTACGCATCTGATCAAAAAATATCATAGAACATAAAAAGTAGGAAACTTAATTCTCTACAAAAAAGGTCTCTTAACATTTTGCCATAGCTTGCTTCGTTTCCGAGATATTTGCACATTTATCTCAAGGGAAGGGGCCTAACGGACATATTTCGAGATATTTCTTCTTCTTGTTGTTCTTCTTCTGCACAGCTAAACTGGAAGTGGCATTTCCAGCTCGCAATAGTGCAGAGTTATCTCAAAGAGAGGGGCCACGGTGTTTCTGTATCTCTATTATGTTGGTGCGGCTTCGGAACTTTTAAATATCTTGATATATCTCGAGAACTACGCATCTGATCAAAAAATATCATAGAACATGAAAAGTAGGAAACTTAATTCTCTACAAAAAAGGTCTCTTAACATTTTGCCATAGCTCTCTTCGTTTCCGAGATATTTGCAGATTTATCTCAAGGGAAGGGGCCTGACGGACATATTTCGCGATATTTCTTCTTCTTGTTGTTCTTCTTCTGCACAGCTAAGCTGGAAGTGGCATTTGCAGCTCGCAATAGTGCAGAGTTATCTCAAAGAAAGGGGCCACGGTGTTTCTGTATCTCTATTATGTTGGTGCGGCTTCGGAACTTTTAAATATCTTGATATATCTCGAGAACTACGCATCTGATCAAAAAATATCATAGAACATAAAAAGTAGGAAACTTAATTCTCTACAAAAAAGGTCTCTTAACATTTTGCCATAGCTTGCTTCGTTTCCGAGATATTTGCACATTTATCTCAAGGGAAGGGGCCTAACGGACATATTTCGAGATATTTCTTCTTCTTGTTGTTCTTCTTCTGCACAGCTAAACTGGAAGTGGCATTTCCAGCTCGCAATAGTGCAGAGTTATCTCAAAGAGAGGGGCCACGGTGTTTCTGTATCTCTATTATGTTGGTGCGGCTTCGGAACTTTTAAATATCTTGATATATCTCGAGAACTACGCATCTGATCAAAAAATATCATAGAAGATAAAAAGTAGGAAACCTAATTCTCTACAAAAAAGGTCGCTTAACATTTTGCCATAGCGCGCTTCGTTTCCGAGATATTTGCAGATTTATCTCAAGGGAAGGGGCCTGACGGACATATTTCGAGATATTTCTTCTTCATGTTGTTCTTCTTCTGCACAGCTAAGCTGGAAGTGGCATTTGCGGCTCGCACTAGTGCAGAGTTATCTCAAAGAAAGGGGCCACGGTGTTTCTGTATCTCTATTATGTTGGTGCGGCTTCGGAACTTTTAAATATCTCGATATATCTCGAAAACTACGCTTCTGATCAAAAAATATCATAGAACATAAAAAGTAGGAAACTTAATTCTCTACAAAAAACGTCTCTTAACATTTTGCCATAGCTCGCTTCGTTTCCGAGATATTTGCAGATTCAGCTCAAAGGAACTGGCCTGACGGACATATTTCGAGATATTTCTTCTTCTTGTTGTTCTTCTTCTGCACAGCTAAGCTGGAAGTGGCATTTACAGCTCGCAATAGTGCAGAGTTATCTCAAAGAGAGGGGCCACGGTGTTTCTGTATCTCTATTATGTTGGTGCGGCTTCGGAACTTTTAAATATCTTGATATATCTCGAGAACTACGCATCTGATCAAAAAATATCATAGAAGATAAAAAGTAGGAAACTTAATTCTCTACAAAAAAGGTCTCTTAACATTTTGCCATAGCTCGCTTCGTTTCCGAGATATTTGCAGATTTATCTCAAGGGAAGTGGCCTGACGGACATATTTCGAGATACTTCTTCTTCTTGTTGTTCTTCTTCTGCACAGCTAAGCTGGAAGTGGCATTTGCGGCTCGCACTAGTGCAGAGTTATCTCAAAGAAAGGGGCCACGGTGTTTCTGTATCTCTATTATGTTGGTGCGGCTTCGGAACTTTTAAATATCTCGATATATCTCGAAAACTACGCTTCTGATCAAAAAATATCATAGAACATAAAAAGTAGGAAACTTAATTCTCTACAAAAAAGGTCTCTCAACATTTTGCCATTGCTCGCTTCGTTTCCGAGATATTTGCAGATTTATCTCAAGGGAAGGGGCCTAACGGACATATTTCGAGATATTTCTTCTTCTTGTTGTTCTTCTTCTGCACAGCTAAGCTGGAAGTGGCATTTCAGCTCGCAATAGTGCAGAGTTATCTCAAAGAGAGGGGCCACGGTGTTTCTGTATCTCTATTATGTTGGTGCGGCATCGGAACTTTTAAATATCTCGATATATCTCGAAAACTACGCTTCTGATCAAAAAATATCATAGAACACAAATTGTAGGAAACATAATTCTCTACAAAAAACGTCTCTTAACATTTTGCCATAGCTCGCTTCGTTTCCGAGATATTTGCAGATTCAGCTCAAAGGAACTGGCCTGACGGACATATTTCGAGATATTTCTTCTTCTTGTTGTTCTTGCTCTGCACAGCTAAGCTGGAAGTGGCATTTGCAGCTCGTAATAGTGCAGAGTTATCTCAAAGAAAGGGGCCACGGTGTTTCTGTATCTCTATTATGTTGGTGCGGCTTCGGAACTTTTAAATATCTCGATATATCTCGAAAACTACGCTTCTGATCAAAAAATATCATAGAACATAAATTGTAGGAAACATAATTCTCTACAAAAAAGGTCTCTTAACATTTTACCATAGCTCGCTTCGTTTCCAAGATATTTGCAGATTCATCTCAAGGGAAGGGGTCTGACGGACATATTTCGAGATATTTCTTCTTCTTGTTGTTCTTCTTCTGCACAGCTAAGCTCGAAGCGGCATTTGCAGCTCGCAATAGTGCAGAGTTATCTCAAAGAAAGAGGCCACGGTGTTTCTGTACCTCCATTATGTTGGTGCAGCTTCGGAACTTTTAAATATCTTGATATATCTCGAGAACTACGCATCTGATCAAAAAATATCATACTACATAAAAAGTAGGAAACTTAATTCTCTACAAGAAAGGTCTGTAAACATTTTGCCATAGCTCGCTTCGTTTCCGAGATATTTGCAGATTTATCTCAAGGGAAGGGGCCTGACGGACATATTTCGAGATATTTCTTCTTCTTGTTGTTCTTCTTCCGCACAGCTAAGCTGGAAGTGGCATTTGCAGCTCGCAATAGTGCAGAGTTATCTCAAAGAGAGGGGCCACGGTGTTTCTGTATCTCTATTATGTTGGTGCGGCTTCGGAACTTTTAAATATCTTGATATATCTCGAGAACTACGCATCTGATCAAAAAATATCATAGAAGATAAATTGTAGGAAACATAATTCTCTACAAAAAACGTCTCTTAACAGTTTGCCATAGCTCGCTTCGTTTCCGAGATATTTGCAGATTCAGCTCAAAGGAACTGGCCTGACGGACATATTTCGAGATATTTCTTCTTCTTGTTGTTCTTCTTCTGCACAGCTAAGCTGGAAGTGGCATTTACAGCTCGCAATAGTGCAGAGTTATCTCAAAGAAAGGGGCCACGGTGTTTCTGTATCTCTATTATGTTGGTGCGGCTTCGGAACTTTTAAATATCTTGATATATCTCGAAAACTACGCTTCTGATCAAAAAATATCATAGAACGTAAATTGTAGGAAACATTATTCTCTACAAAAAAGGTCTCTTACCATTTTGCCATAGCTCGCTTCGTTTCCGAGATATTTGCAGATTCAGCTCAAAGGAACGGGCCTGACGGACATATTTCGAGATACTTCTTCTTCTTGTTGTTCTTCTTCTGCACAGCTAAGCTGGAAGTGGCATTTGCAGCTCGCACTAGTGCAGAGTTATCTCAAAGAAAGGGGCCACGGTGTTTCTGTATCTCTATTATGTTGGTGCGGCTTCGGAACTTTTAAATATCTCGATATATCTCGAAAACTACGCTTCTGATCAAAAAATATCATAGAACATAAATTGTAGGAAACATAATTCTCTACAAAAAAGGTCTCTTAACATTTTGCCATAGCTCGCTTCGTTTCCGAGATATTTGCAGATTTATCTCAAGGGAAGGGGCCTGACGGACATATTTCGAGATATTTCTTCATCTTGTTGTTCTTCTTCTGCACAGCTAAGCTGGAAGTGGCATTTGCAGCTCGGAATAGTGCAGAGTTATCTCAAAGAAAGGGGCCACGGTGTTTCTGTATCTCTATTATGTTGGTGCGGCTTCGGAACTTTTAAATATCTCGATATATCTCGAAAACTACGCTTCTGATCAAAAAATATCATAGAACATAAATTGTAGGAAACATAATTCTCTACAAAAAACGTCTCTTACCATTTTGCCATAGCTCGCTTCGTTTCCGAGATATTTGCAGATTCAGCTCAAAGGAACGGGCCTGACGGACATATTTCGAGATACTTCTTCTTCTTGTTGTTCTTCCTCTGCACAGCTAAGCTGGAAGTGGCATTTGCAGCTCGCAATAGTGCAGAGTTATCTCAAAGAAAGGGGCCACGGTGTTTCTGTATCTCTATTATGTTGGTGCGGCTTCGGAACTTTTAAATATCTCGATATATCTCGAAAACTACGCTTCTGATCAAAAAATATCATAGAACATAAATTGTAGGAAACATAATTCTCTACAAAAAACGTCTCTTAACATTTTGCCATAGCTCGCTTCGTTTCCGAGATATTTGCAGATTCAGCTCAAAGGAACGGGCCTGACGGACATATTTCGAGATACTTCTTCTTCTTGTTGTTCTTCCTCTGCACAGCTAAGCTGGAAGTGGCATTTACAGCTCGCAATAGTGCAGAGTTATCTCAAAGAAAGGGGCCACGGTGTTTCTGTATCTCTATTATGTTGGTGCGGCTTCGGAACTTTTAAATATCTTGATATATCTCGAGAACTACGCATCTGATCAAAAAATATCATAGAACATAAAAAGTAGGAAACTTAATTCTCTACAAAAAAGGTCTCTTAACATTTTGCCATAGCTCGCTTCGTTTCCGAGATATTTGCAGATTTATCTCAAGGGAAGGGGCCTGACGGACATATTTCGAGATATTTCTTCTTCTTGTTGTTCTTCTTCTGCACAGCTAAGCTGGAAGTGGCATTTACAGCTCGCAATAGTGCAGAGTTATCTCAAAGAAAGGGGCCACGGTGTTTCTGTATCTCTATTATGTTGGTGCGGCTCCGGAACTTTTAAATATCTTGATATATCTCGAGAACTACGCATCTGATCAAAAAATATCGTAGAACATGAAAAGTAGGAAACTTAATTCTCTATAAAAAAGGTCTCTTAACATTTTGCCATAGCTCTCTTCGTTTCCGAGATATTTGCAGATTTATCTCAAGGGAAGGGGCCTGACGGACATATTTCGAGATACTTCTTCTTCTTGTTGTTCTTCTTCTGCACAGCTAAGCTGGAAGTGGCATTTGCAGCTCGCACTAGTGCAGAGTTATCTCAAAGAAAGGGGCCACGGTGTTTCTGTATCTCTATTATGTTGGTGCGGCTTCGGAACTTTTAAATATCTCGATATATCTCGAAAACTACGCTTCTGATCAAAAAATATCATAAAACATAAATTGTAGGAAACATAATTCTCTACAAAAAAGGTCTCTTAACATTTTGCCATAGCTCGCTTCGTTTCCGAGATATTTGCAGATTCAGCTCAAAGGAACTGGCCTGACGGACGTATTTCGAGATATTTCTTCTTCTTGTTGTTCTTCCTCTGCACAGCTAAGCTGGAAGTGGCATTTGCAGCTCGCAATAGTGCAGAGTTATCTCAAAGAAAGGGGCCACGGTGTTTCTGTATCTCTATTATGTTGGTGCGGATTCGGAACTTTTAAATATCTTGATATATCTCGAGAACTACGCATCTGATCAAAAAATATCATAGAACGTAAAAAGTAGGAAACTTAATTCTCTACAAAAAAGGTCTCTTAACATTTTGCCATAGCTCGCTTCGTTTCCGAGATATTTGCATATTTATCTCTAGGGAAGGGGCCTGACGGACATATTTCGAGATATTTCTTCTTCTTGTTGTTCTTCTTCTGCACAGCTAAGCTGGAAGTGGCATTTGCGGCTCGCACTAGTGCAGAGTTATCTCAAAGAAAGGGGCCACGGTGTTTCTGTATCTCTATTATGTTGGTGCGGCTTCGGAACTTTTAAATATCTCGATATATCTCGAAAACTACGCATCTGATCAAAAAATATCATCGAACATAAAAAGTAGGAAACTTAATTCTCTACAAAAAAGGTCTCTTAACATTTTGCCATAGCTCGCTTCGTTTCCGAGATATTTGCATATTTATCTCAAGGGAAGGGGCCTGACGGACATATTTCGAGATATTTCTTCTTCTTGTTGTTCTTCTTCTGCACAGCTAAGCTGGAAGTGGCATTTGCGGCTCGCACTAGTGCAGAGTTATCCCAAAGAAAGGGGCCACGGTGTTTCTGTATCTCTATTATGTTGGTGCGGCTTCGGAACTTTTAAATATCTCGATATATCTCGAAAACTACGCTTCTGATCAAAAAATATTATAGAACATAAAAAGTAGGAAACTTAATTATCTACAAAAAAGGTCTCTTAACATTTTGCCATAGCTCGCTTCGTTTCCGAGATATTTGCAGATTTATCTCAAGGGAAGGGGCCTGACGGACATATTTCGAGATATTTCTTCTTCTTGTTGTTCTTCTTCTGCACAGCTAAGCTGGAAGTGGCATTTGCGGCTCGCACTAGTGCAGAGTTATCTCAAAGAAAGGGGCCACGGTGTTTCTGTATCTCTATTATGTTGGTGCGGCTTCGGAACTTTTAAATATCTTGATATATCTCGAGAACTACGCATCTGATCAAAAAATATCGTAGAACATGAAAAGTAGGAAACTTAATTCTCTACAAAAAAGGTCTCTTAACATTTTGCCATAGCTCTCTTCGTTTCCGAGATATTTGCAGATTTATCTCAAGGGAAGGGGCCTGACGGACATATTTCGAGATATTTCTTCTTCTTGTTGTTCTTCTTCTGCACAGCTAAGCTGGAAGTGGCATTTGCAGCTCGGAATAGTGCAGAGTTATCTCAAAGAAAGGGGCCACGGTGTTTCTGTATCTCTATTATGTTGGTGCGGCTTCGGAACTTTTAAATATCTTGATATATCTCGAGAACTACGCATCTGATCAAAAAATATCATAGAACATGAAAAGTAGGAAACTTAATTCTCTACAAAAAAGGTCTCTTAACATTTTGCCATAGCTCGCTTCGTTTCCGAGATATTTGCATATTTATCTCAAAGGAACTGGCCTGACGGACATATTTCGAGATATTTCTTCTTCTTGTTGTTCTTCCTCTGCACAGCTAAGCTGGAAGTGGCATTTGCAGCTCGCAATAGTGCAGAGTTATCTCAAAGAAAGGGGCCACGGTGTTTCTGTATCTCTATTATGATGGTGCGGCTTCGGAACTTTTAAATATCTTGATATATCTCGAGAACTACGCATCTGATCAAAAAATATCATAGAACATAAAAAGTAGGAAACTTAATTCTCTACAAAAAAGGTTTCTTAACATTTTGCCATAGCTCGCTTCGTTTCCGAGATATTTGCATATTTATCTCAAGGGAAGGGGCCTGACGGACATATTTCGAGATATTTCTTCTTCTTGTTGTTCTTCTTCTGCACAGCTAAGCTGGAAGTGGCATTTACAGCTCGCAATAGTGCAGAGTTATCTCAAAGAAAGGGGCCACGGTGTTTCTGTATCTCTATTATGTTGGTGCGGCTTCGGAACTTTTAAATATCTTGATATATCTCGAGAACTACGCATCTGATCAAAAAATATCATAGAACATGAAAAGTAGGAACCTTAATTCTCTACAAAAAAGGTCTCTTAACATTTTGCCATAGCTCTCTTCGTTTCCGAGATATTTGCAGATTTATCTCAAGGGAAGGGGCCTGACGGACATATTTCGAGATATTTCTTCTTCTTGTTGTTCTTCTTCTGCACAGCTAAGCTGGAAGTGGCATTTGCAGCTCGCAATAGTGCAGAGTTATCTCAAAGAAAGGGGCCACGGTGTTTCTGTATCTCTATTATGTTGGTGCGGCTTCGGAACTTTTAAATATCTTGATATATCTCGAGAACTACGCGTCTGATCAAAAAATATCATAGAACATAAAAAGTAGGAAACATAATTCTCTACAAAAACGGTCTCTTAACATTTTGCCATAGCTCGCTTCGTTTCCGAGATATTTGCAGATATATCTCAAGGGAAGGGGCCTCACGGACATATTTCGAGATATTTCTTCTTCTTGTTGTTCTTCTTCTGCACAGCTAAGCTGGAAGTGGCATCTGCGGCTCGCACTGGTGCACAGTTATCTCAAAGAAAGGGGCCACGGTGTTTCTGTATCTCTATTATGTTGGTGCGGCTTCGGAACTTTTAAATATCTTGATATATCTCGAGAACTACGCGTCTGATCAAAAAATATCATAGAACATAAAAAGTAGGAAACATAATTCTCTACAAAAACGGTCTCTTAACATTTTGCCATAGCTCGCTTCGTTTCCGAGATATTTGCAGATATATCTCAAGGGAAGGGGCCTGACGGACATATTTCGAGATATTTCTTCTTCTTGTTGTTCTTCTTCTGCACAGCTAAGCTGGAAGTGGCATTTGCGGCTCGCACTGGTGCACAGTTATCTCAAAGAAAGGGGCCACGGTGTTTCTGTATCTCTATTATGTTGGTGCGGCTTCGGAACTTTTAAATATCTTGATATATCTCGAGAACTACGCGTCTGATCAAAAAATATCATAGAACATAAAAAGTAGGAAACATAATTCTCTACAAAAACGGTCTCTTAACATTTTGCCATAGCTCGCTTCGTTTCCGAGATATTTGCAGATATATCTCAAGGGAAGGGGCCTGACGGACATATTTCGAGATATTTCTTTTTCTTGTTGTTCTTCTTCTGCACAGCTAAGCTGGAAGTGGCATTTGCGGCTCGCACTGGTGCACAGTTATCTCAAAGAAAGGGGCCACGGTGTTTCTGTATCTCTATTATGTTGGTGCGGCTTCGGAACTTTTAAATATCTCGATATATCTCGAAAACTACGCTTCTGATCAAAAAATATCATAGAACCTAAATTGTAGGAAACATAATTCTCTACAAAAAAGGTCTCTTAACATTTTGCCATAGCTCGCTTCGTTTCCGAGATATTTGCAGATATATCTCAAGGGAAGGGGCCTGACGGACATATTTCGAGATATTTCTTCTTCTTGTTGTTCTTCTTCTGCACAGCTAAGCTGGAAGTGGCATTTACAGCTCGCAATAGTGCAGAGTTATCTCAAAGAAAGGGGCCACGGTGTTTCTGTATCTCTATTATGTTGGTGCGGCTTCGGAACTTTTAAATATCTTGATATATCTCGTGAACTACGCATCTGATCAAAAAATATCATAGAACATGAAAAGTAGGAACCTTAATTCTCTACAAAAAAGGTCTCTTAACATTTTGCCATAGCTCTCTTCGTTTCCGAGATATTTGCAGATTTATCTCAAGGGAAGGGGCCTAACGGACATATTTCGAGATATTTCTTCTTCTTGTTGTTCTTCTTCTACACAGCTAAGCTGGAAGTGGCATTTGCAGCTCGCAATAGTGCAGAGTTATCTCAAAGAAAGGGGTCACGGTGTTTCTGTATCTCTATTATGTTGGTGCGGCTTCGGAACTTTTAAATATCTTGATATATCTCGAGAACTACGCGTCTGATCAAAAAATATCATAGAACATAAAAAGTAGGAAACATAATTCTCTACAAAAACGGTCTCTTAACATTTTGCCATAGCTCGCTTCGTTTCCGAGATATTTGCAGATATATCTCAAGGGAAGGGGCCTGACGGACATATTTCGAGATATTTCTTCTTCTTGTTGTTCTTCTTCTGCACAGCTAAGCTGGAAGTGGCATTTGCGGCTCGCACTGGTGCACAGTTATCTCAAAGAAAGGGGCCACGGTGTTTCTGTATCTCTATTATGTTGGTGCGGCTTCGGAACTTTTAAATATCTTGATATATCTCGAGAACTACGCGTCTGATCAAAAAATATCATAGAACATAAAAAGTAGGAAACATAATTCTCTACAAAAACGGTCTCTTAACATTTTGCCATAGCTCGCTTCGTTTCCGAGATATTTGCAGATATATCTCAAGGGAAGGGGCCTGACGGACATATTTCGAGATATTTCTTTTTCTTGTTGTTCTTCTTCTGCACAGCTAAGCTGGAAGTGGCATTTGCGGCTCGCACTGGTGCACAGTTATCTCAAAGAAAGGGGCCACGGTGTTTCTGTATCTCTATTATGTTGGTGCGGCTTCGGAACTTTTAAATATCTCGATATATCTCGAAAACTACGCTTCTGATCAAAAAATATCATAGAACCTAAATTGTAGGAAACATAATTCTCTACAAAAAAGGTCTCTTAACATTTTGCCATAGCTCGCTTCGTTTCCGAGATATTTGCAGATATATCTCAAGGGAAGGGGCCTGACGGACATATTTCGAGATATTTCTTCTTCTTGTTGTTCTTCTTCTGCACAGCTAAGCTGGAAGTGGCATTTACAGCTCGCAATAGTGCAGAGTTATCTCAAAGAAAGGGGCCACGGTGTTTCTGTATCTCTATTATGTTGGTGCGGCTTCGGAACTTTTAAATATCTTGATATATCTCGTGAACTACGCATCTGATCAAAAAATATCATAGAACATGAAAAGTAGGAACCTTAATTCTCTACAAAAAAGGTCTCTTAACATTTTGCCATAGCTCTCTTCGTTTCCGAGATATTTGCAGATTTATCTCAAGGGAAGGGGCCTAACGGACATATTTCGAGATATTTCTTCTTCTTGTTGTTCTTCTTCTACACAGCTAAGCTGGAAGTGGCATTTGCAGCTCGCAATAGTGCAGAGTTATCTCAAAGAAAGGGGTCACGGTGTTTCTGTATCTCTATTATGTTGGTGCGGCTTCGGAACTTTTAAATATCTTGATATATCTCGAGAACTACGCGTCTGATCAAAAAATATCATAGAACATAAAAAGTAGGAAACATAATTCTCTACAAAAACGGTCTCTTAACATTTTGCCATAGCTCGCTTCGTTTCCGAGATATTTGCAGATATATCTCAAGGGAAGGGGCCTGACGGACATATTTCGAGATATTTCTTCTTCTTGTTGTTCTTCTTCTGCACAGCTAAGCTGGAAGTGGCATTTGCGGCTCGCACTAGTGCAGAGTTATCTCAAAGAAAGGGGCCACGGTGTTTCTGTATCTTTATTATGTTGGTGCGGCTTCGGAACTTTTAAATATCTCGATATATCTCGAAAACTACGCTTCTGATCAAAAAATATCATAGAACGTAAATTGTAGGAAATATTATTCTCTACAAAAAAGGTCTCTCAACATTTTGCCATAGCTCGCTTCGTTTCCGAGATATTTGCAGATTCATCTCAAGGGAAGGGGCCTGACGGACATATTTCGAGATATTTCTTCTTCTTGTTGTTCTTCTTCTGCACAGCTAAGCTCGAAGTGGCATTTGCAGCTCGCAATAGTGCAGAGTTATCTCAAAGAAAGAGGCCACGGTGTTTCTGTACCTCTATTATGTTGGTGCAGCTTCGGAACTTTTAAATATCTTGATATATCTCGAGAACTACGCATCTGATCAAAAAATATCATCGAACATAAAAAGTAGGAAACATAATTCTCTACAAAAAACGTCTCCTAACATTTTGCCATAGCTCGCTGCGTTTCCGAGATATTTGCAGATACAGCTCAAAGGAACTGGCCTGACGGACATATTTCGAGATATTTCTTCTTCTTGTTGTTCTTCCTCTGCGCAGCTAAGCTGGAAGTGGCATTTGCAGCTCGCAATAGTGCAGAGTTATCTCAAAGAAAGGGGCCACGGTGTTTCTGTATCTCTATTATGTTGGTGCGGCTTCGGAACTTTTAAATACCTTGATATATCTCGAGAACTACGCATCTGATCAAAAAATATCATAGAACATAAAAAGTAGGAAACTTAATTCTCTACAAAAAAGGTCTCTTAACATTTTGGCATAGCTCGCTTCGTTTCCGAGATATTTGCATATTTATCTCAAGGGAAGGGGCCTGACGGACATATTTCGAGATATTTCTTCTTCTTGTTGTTCTTCTTCTGCACAGCTAAGCTGGAAGTGGCATTTGCGGCTCGCACTAGTGCAGAGTTATCTCAAAGAAAGGGGCCACAGTGTTTCTGTATCTTTATTATGTTGGTGCGGCTTCGGAACTTTTAAATATCTCGATATATCTCGAAAACTACGCTTCTGATCAAAAAATATCATAGAACGTAAATTGTAGGAAATATTATTCTCTACAAAAAAGGTCTCTCAACATTTTGCCATAGCTCGCTTCGTTTCCGAGATATTTGCAGATTCATCTCAAGGGAAGGGGTCTGACGGACATATTTCGAGATATTTCTTCTTCTTGTTGTTCTTCTTCTGCACAGCTAAGCTCGAAGTGGCATTTGCAGCTCGCAATAGTGCAGAGTTATCTCAAAGAAAGAGGCCACGGTGTTTCTGTACCTCTATTATGTTGGTGCAGCTTCGGAACTTTTAAATATCTTGATATATCTCGAGAACTACGCATCTGATCAAAAAATATCATCGAACATAAAAAGTAGGAAACTTAATTCTCTACAAAAAAGGTCTCTTAACATTTTGCCATAGCTCGCTTCGTTTCCGAGATATTTGCAGATTTATCTCAAGGGAAGGGTCCTGATGGACATATTTCGAGATATTTATTCTTCTTGTTGTTCTTCTTCTGCACAGCTAAGCTGGAAGTGGCATTTGCGGCTCGCACTAGTGCAGAGTTATCTCAAAGAAAGGGGCCACAGTGTTTCTGTATCCCTATTATGTTGGTGCGGCTTCGGAACTTTTAAATATCTTGATATATCTCGAGAACTACGCATCTGATCAAAAAATATCATAGAACATAAAAAGTAGGAAACTTAATTCTCTACAAAAAAGGTCTCTTAACATTTTGCCATAGCTCGCTTCGTTTCCGAGATATTTGCATATTTATCTCAAGGGAAGGGGCCTGACGGACATATTTCGAGATATTTCTTCTTCTTGTTGTTCTTCTTCTGCACAGCTACGCTGGAAGTGGCATTTGCGGCTCGCACTAGTGCAGAGTTATCTCAAAGAAAGGGGCCACGGTGTTTCTGTATCTTTATTATGTTGGTGCGGCTTCGGAACTTTTAAATATCTCGATATATCTCGAAAACTACGCTTCTGATAAAAAAATATCATAGAACATAAAAAGTAGGAAACTTAATTCTCTACAAAAAAGGTCTCTTAACATTTTGCCATAGCTCGCTTCGTTTCCGAGATATTTGCAGATTTATCTCAAGGGAAGGGGCCTGACGGACATATTTCGAGATATTTCTTCTTCTTGTTGTTCTTCTTCTGCACAGCTAAGCTGGAAGTGGCATTTGCGGCTCGCACTAGTGCAGAGTTATCTCAAAGAAAGGGGCCACGGTGTTTCTGTATCTTTATTATGTTGGTGCGGCTTCGGAACTTTTAAATATCTCGATATATCTCGAAAACTACGCTTCTGATCAAAAAATATCATAGAACGTAAATTGTAGGAAATATTATTCTCTACAAAAAAGGTCTCTCAACATTTTGCCATAGCTCGCTTCGTTTCCGAGATATTTGCAGATTCATCTCAAGGGAAGGTGTCTGACGGACATATTTCGAGATATTTCTTCTTCTTGTTGTTCTTCTTCTGCACAGCTAAGCTCGAAGTGGCATTTGCAGCTCGCAATAGTGCAGAGTTATCTCAAAGAAAGAGGCCACGGTGTTTCTGTACCTCTATTATGTTGGTGCAGCTTCGGAACTTTTAAATATCTTGATATATCTCGAGAACTACGCATCTGATCAAAAAATATCATCGAACATAAAAAGTAGGAAACTTAATTCTCTACAAAAAAGGTCTCTTAACATTTTGCCATAGCTCGCTTCGTTTCCGAGATATTTGCAGATTTATCACAAGGGAAGGGTCCTGATGGACATATTTCGAGATATTTCTTCTTCTTGTTGTTCTTCTTCTGCACAGCTAAGCTGGAAGTGGCATTTGCGGCTCGCACTAGTGCAGAGTTATCTCAAAGAAAGGGGCCACAGTGTTTCTGTATCCCTATTATGTTGGTGCGGCTTCGGAACTTTTAAATATCTTGATATATCTCGAGAACTACGCATCTGATCAAAAAATATCATAGAACATAAAAAGTAGGAAACTTAATTGTCTACAAAAAAGGTCTCTTAACATTTTGCCATAGCTCGCTTCGTTTCCGAGATATTTGCATATTTATCTCAAGGGAAGGGGCCTGACGGACATATTTCGAGATATTTCTTCTTCTTGTTGTTCTTCTTCTGCACAGCTAAGCTGGAAGTGGCATTTGCGGCTCGCACTAGTGCAGAGTTATCTCAAAGAAAGGGGCCACGGTGTTTCTGTATCTTTATTATGTTGGTGCGGCTTCGGAACTTTTAAATATCTCGATATATCTCGAAAACTACGCTTCTGATAAAAAAATATCATAGAACATAAAAAGTAGGAAACTTAATTCTCTACAAAAAAGGTCTCTTAACATTTTGCCATAGCTCGCTTCGTTTCCGAGATATTTGCAGATTTATCTCAAGGGAAGGGGCCTAACGGACATATTTCGAGATATTTCTTCTTCTTGTTGTTCTTCTTCTGCACAGCTAAGCTGGAAGTGGCATTTGCGGCTCGCACTAGTGCAGAGTTATCTCAAAGAAAGGGGCCACGGTGTTTCTGTATCTTTATTATGTTGGTGCGGCTTCGGAACTTTTAAATATCTCGATATATCTCGAAAACTACGCTTCTGATAAAAAAATATCATAGAACATAAAAAGTAGGAAACTTAATTCTCTACAAAAAAGGTCTCTTAACATTTTGCCATAGCTCGCTTCGTTTCCGAGATATTTGCAGATTTATCTCAAGGGAAGGGGCCTAACGGACATATTTCGAGATATTTCTTCTTCTTGTTGTTCTTCTTCTGCACAGCTAAACTGGAAGTGGCATTTCCAGCTCGCAATAGTGCAGAGTTATCTCAAAGAAAGGGGCCACGGTGTTTCTGTATCTCTATTATGTTGGTGCGGCTTCGGAACTTTTAAATATCTCGATATATCTCGAAAACTACGCTTCTGATCAAAAAATATCATAGAACGTAAATTGTAGGAAATATTATTCTCTACAAAAAAGGTCTCTCAACATTTTGCCATAGCTCGCTTCGTTTCCGAGATATTTGCAGATTCATCTCAAGGGAAGGGGTCTGACGGACATATTTCGAGATATTTCTTCTTCTTGTTGTTCTTCTTCTGCACAGCTAAACTGGAAGTGGCATTTCCAGCTCGCAATCGTGCAGAGTTATCTCAAAGAAAGGGGCCACGGTGTTTCTGTATCTCTATTATGTTGGTGCGGCTTCGGACCTTTTAAGTATCTTGATATATCTCGAGAACTACGCCTCTGATAGAAAAATATCATAGAACATAAAAAGTAGGAAACTTAATTATCTACAAAAAAGGTCTCTTAACATTTTGCCATAGCTCGCTTCGTTTCCGAGATATTTGCAGATTTATCTCAAGGGAAGGGGCCTGACGGACATATTTCGAGATATTTCTTCTTCTTGTTGTTCTTCTTCTGCACAGCTAAGCTGGAAGTGGCATTTGCAGCTCGCAATAGTGCAGAGTTATCTCAAAGAGAGGGGCCACGGTGTTTCTGTATCTCTATTATGTTTGGTGCGGCTTCGGAACTTTTAAGTATCTTGATCTATCTCGAGAACTACGCTTCTGATCAAAAAATATCATAGAACATAAATTGTAGGAAATATAATTCTCTACAAAAAACGTCTCTTAACATTTTGCCATAGCTCGCTTCGTTTCCGAGATATTTGCAGATTTATCTCAAGGGAAGGGGCCTAACGGACATATTTCGAGATATTTCTTCTTCTTGTTGTTCTTCTTCTGCACAGCTAAACTGGAAGTGGCATTTCCAGCTCGCACTAGTGCAGAGTTATCTCAAAGAAAGGGGCCACGGTGTTTCTGTATCTTTATTATGTTGGTGCGGCTTCGGAACTTTTAAATATCTCGATATATCTCGAAAACTACGCTTCTGATCAAAAAATATCATCGAACATAAAAAGTAGGAAACTTAATTCTCTACAAAAAAGGTCTCTTAACATTTTGCCATAGCTCGCTTCGTTTCCGAGATATTTGCAGATTTATCTCAAGGGAAGGGTCCTGATGGACATATTTCGAGATATTTCTTCTTCTTGTTGTTCTTCTTCTGCACAGCTAAGCTGGAAGTGGCATTTGCGGCTCGCACTAGTGCAGAGTTATCTCAAAGAAAGGGGCCACAGTGTTTCTGTATCCCTATTATGTTGGTGCGGCTTCGGAACTTTTAAATATCTTGATATATCTCGAGAACTACGCATCTGATCAAAAAATATCATAGAACATAAAAAGTAGGAAACTTAATTCTCTACAAAAAAGGTCTCTTAACATTTTGCCATAGCTCGCTTCGTTTCCGAGATATTTGCATATTTATCTCAAGGGAAGGGGCCTGACGGACATATTTCGAGATATTTCTTCTTCTTGTTGTTCTTCTTCTGCACAGCTAAGCTGGAAGTGGCATTTGCGGCTCGCACTAGTGCAGAGTTATCTCAAAGAAAGGGGCCACGGTGTTTCTGTATCTTTATTATGTTGGTGCGGCTTCGGAACTTTTAAATATCTCGATATATCTCGAAAACTACGCTTCTGATAAAAAAATATCATAGAACATAAAAAGTAGGAAACTTAATTCTCTACAAAAAAGGTCTCTTAACATTTTGCCATAGCTCGCTTCGTTTCCGAGATATTTGCAGATTTATCTCAAGGGAAGGGGCCTGACGGACATATTTCGAGATATTTCTTCTTCTTGTTGTTCTTCTTCTGCACAGCTAAGCTGGAAGTGGCATTTGCGGCTCGCACTAGTGCAGAGTTATCTCAAAGAAAGGGGCCACGGTGTTTCTGTATCTCTATTATGTTGGTGCGGCTTCGGAACTTTTAAATATCTCGATATATCTCGAAAACTACGCTTCTGATCAAAAAATATCATAGAACGTAAATTGTAGGAAATATTATTCTCTACAAAAAAGGTCTCTCAACATTTTGCCATAGCTCGCTTCGTTTCCGAGATATTTGCAGATTCATCTCAAGGGAAGGGGTCTGACGGACATATTTCGAGATATTTCTTCTTCTTGTTGTTCTTCTTCTGCACAGCTAAGCTCGAAGTGGCATTTGCAGCTCGCAATAGTGCAGAGTTATCTCAAAGAAAGAGGCCACGGTGTTTCTGTACCTCTATTATGTTGGTGCAGCTTCGGAACTTTTAAATATCTTGATATATCTCGAGAACTACGCATCTGATCAAAAAATATCATCGAACATAAAAAGTAGGAAACTTAATTCTCTACAAAAAAGGTCTCTTAACATTTTGCCATAGCTCGCTTCGTTTCCGAGATATTTGCAGATTTATCTCAAGGGAAGGGTCCTGATGGACATATTTCGAGATATTTCTTCTTCTTGTTGTTCTTCTTCTGCACAGCTAAGCTGGAAGTGGCATTTGCGGCTCGCACTAGTGCAGAGTTATCTCAAAGAAAGGGGCCACAGTGTTTCTGTATCCCTATTATGTTGGTGCGGCTTCGGAACTTTTAAATATCTTGATATATCTCGAGAACTACGCATCTGATCAAAAAATATCATAGAACATAAAAAGTAGGAAACTTAATTGTCTACAAAAAAGGTCTCTTAACATTTTGCCATAGCTCGCTTCGTTTCCGAGATATTTGCATATTTATCTCAAGGGAAGGGGCCTGACGGACATATTTCGAGATATTTCTTCTTCTTGTTGTTCTTCTTCTGCACAGCTAAGCTGGAAGTGGCATTTGCGGCTCGCACTAGTGCAGAGTTATCTCAAAGAAAGGGGCCACGGTGTTTCTGTATCTTTATTATGTTGGTGCGGCTTCGGAACTTTTAAATATCTCGATATATCTCGAAAACTACGCTTCTGATAGAAAAATATCATAGAACATAAAAAGTAGGAAACTTAATTATCTACAAAAAAGGTCTCTTAACATTTTGCCATAGCTCGCTTCGTTTCCGAGATATTTGCAGATTTATCTCAAGGGAAGGGACCTGACGGACATATTTCGGGATATTTCTTCTTCTTGTTGTTCTTCTTCTGCACAGCTAAGCTGGAAGTGGCATTTGCAGCTCGCAATAGTGCAGAGTTATCTCAAAGAGAGGGGCCACGGTGTTTCTGTATCTCTATTATGTTTGGTGCGGCTTCGGAACTTTTAAGTATCTTGATCTATCTCGAGAACTACGCTTCTGATCAAAAAATATCATAGAACATAAATTGTAGGAAATATAATTCTCTACAAAAAACGTCTCTTAACATTTTGCCATAGCTCGCTTCGTTTCCGAGATATTTGCAGATTTATCTCAAGGGAAGGGGCCTAACGGACATATTTCGAGATATTTCTTCTTCTTGTTGTTCTTCTTCTGCACAGCTAAACTGGAAGTGGCATTTCCAGCTCGCAATAGTGCAGAGTTATCTCAAAGAAAGGGGCCACGGTGTTTCTGTATCTCTATTATGTTGGTGCGGCTTCGGAACTTTTAAATATCTTGATATATCTCGAGAACTACGCATCTGATCAAAAAATATCATAGAACATAAAAAGTAGGAAACTTAATTCTCTACAAAAAAGGTCTCTTAACATTTTGCCATAGCTCGCATCGTTTCCGAGATATTTGCAGATTTATCTCAAGGGAAGGGGCCTGACGGACATATTTCGAGATATTTCTTCTTCTTGTTGTTCTTCTTCTGCACAGCTAAGCTGGAAGTGGCATTTGCGGCTCGCACTAGTGCAGAGTTATCTCAAAGAAAGGGGCCACGGTGTTTCTGTATCTTTATTATGTTGGTGCGGCTTCGGAACTTTTAAATATCTCGATATATCTCGAAAACTACGCTTCTGATCAAAAAATATCATAGAACATAAAAAGTAGGACACTTAATTCTCTACAAAAAAGGTCTCTTAACATTTTGCCATAGCTCGCTTCGTTTCCGAGATATTTGCAGATTTATCTCAAGGGAAGGGGCCTAACGGACATATTTCGAGATACTTCTTCTTCTTGTTGTTCTTCTTCTGCACAGCTAAACTGGAAGTGGCATTTCCAGCTCGCAATAGTGCAGAGTTATCTCAAAGAAAGGGGCCACGGTGTTTCTGTATCTCTATTATGTTGGTGCGGCTTCGGAACTTTTAAATATCTTGATATATCTCGAGAACTACGCATCTGATCAAAAAATATCATAGAACATAAAAAGTAGGAAACTTAATTCTCTACAAAAAAGGTCTCTTAACATTTTGCCATAGCTCGCTTCGTTTCCGAGATATTTGCAGATTTATCTCAAGGGAAGGGGCCTGACGGACATATTTCGAGATATTTCTTCTTCTTGTTGTTCTTCTTCTGCACAGCTGAGCTGGAAGTGGCATTTGCAGGTCGCAATAGTGCAGAGTTATCTCAAAGAAAGGGGCCACGGTGTTTCTGTATCTCTATTATGTTGGTGCGGCTTCGGAACTTTTAAATATCTCGATATATCTCGAAAACTACGCTTCTGATCAAAAAATATCATAGAACGTAAATTGTAGGAAATATCATTCTCTACAAAAAAGGTCTCTCAACATTTTGCCATAGCTCGCTTCGTTTCCGAGATATTTGCAGATTCATCTCAAGGGAAGGGGTCTGACGGACATATTTCGAGATATTTCTTCTTCTTGTTGTTCTTCTTCTGCACAGCTAAGCTCGAAGTGGCATTTGCAGCTCGCAATAGTGCAGAGTTATCTCAAAGAAAGAGGCCACGGTGTTTCTGTACCTCTATTATGTTGGTGCAGCTTCGGAACTTTTAAGTATCTTGATATATCTCGAGAACTACGCATCTGATCAAAAAATATCATCGAACATAAAAAGGAGGCAACTTAATTCTCTACAAAAAAGGTCTCTTAACATTTTGCCATAGCTCGCTTCGTTTCCGAGATATTTGCAGATTTATCTCAAGGGAAGTGGCCTGACGGACATATTTCGAGATATTTCTTCTTCTTGTTGTTCTTCTTCTGCACAGCTAAGCTGGAAGTGGCATTTGCAGCTCGCAATAGTGCAGAGTTATCCCAAAGAAAGGGGCCACGGTGTTTCTGTATCTCTATTATGTTGGTGCGGCTTCGGAACTTTTAAATATCTCGATATATCTCGAAAACTACGCTTCTGATCAAAAAATATCATAGAACATAAATTGTAGGAAACATAATTCTCTACAAAAAAGGTCTCTTAACATTTTGCCATAGCTCGCTTCGTTTCCGAGATATTTGCAGATTTATCTCAAGGGAAGGGTCCTGATGGACATATTTCGAGATATTTCTTCTTCTTGTTGTTCTTCTTCTGAACAGCTAAACTGGAACTGGCATTTCCAGCTCGCAATCGTGCAGAGTTATCTCAAAGAAAGGGGCCACGGTGTTTCTGTATCTCTATTATGTTGGTGCGGCTTCGGAACTTTTAAATATCTTGATATATCACGAGAACTACGCCTCTGATCGAAAAATATCATAGAACATAAAAAGTAGGAAACTTAATTATCTACAAAAAAGGTCTCTTAACATTTTGCCATAGCTCGCTTCGTTTCCGAGATATTTGCAGATTTATCTCAAGGGAAGGGGCCTGACGGACATATTTCGAGATATTTCTTCTTCTTGTTGTTCTTCTTCTGCACAGCTAAGCTGGAAGTGGCATTTGCAGCTCGCAATAGTGCAGAGTTATCTCAAAGAGAGGGGCCACGGTGTTTCTGTATCTCTATTATGTTTGGTGCGGCTTCGGAACTTTTAAGTATCTTGATCTATCTCGAGAACTACGCTTCTGATCAAAAAATATCATAGAACATAAATTGTAGGAAATATAATTCTCTACAAAAAACGTCTCTTAACATTTTGCCATAGCTCGCTTCGTTTCCGAGATATTTGCAGATTTATCTCAAGGGAAGTGGCCTGACGGACATATTTCGAGATATTTCTTCTTCTTGTTGTTCTTCTTCTGCACAGCTAAGCTGGAAGTGGCATTTGCGGCTCGCACTAGTGCAGAGTTATCTCAAAGAAAGGGGCCACGGTGTTTCTGTATCTTTATTATGTTGGTGCGGCTTCGGAACTTTTAAATATCTCGATATATCTCGAAAACTACGCTTCTGATCAAAAAATATCATAGAACATAAAAAGTAGGAAACTTAATTCTCTACAAAAAAGGTCTCTTAACATTTTGCCATAGCTCGCTTCGTTTCCGAGATATTTGCAAATTTATCTCAAGGGAAGGGGCCTAACGGACATATTTCGAGATATTTCTTCTTCTTGTTGTTCTTCTTCTGTACAGCTAAACTGGAAGTGGCATTTCCAGCTCGCAATAGTGCAGAGTTATCTCAAAGAAAGGGGCCACGGTGTTTCTGTATCTCTATTATGTTGGTGCGGCTTCGGAACTTTTAAATATCTTGATATATCTCGAGAACTACGCATCTGATCAAAAAATATCATAGAACATAAAAAGTAGGAAACTTAATTCTCTACAAAAAAGGTCTCTTAACATTTTGCCATAGCTCGCTTCGTTTTCGAGATATTTGCAGATTTATCTCAAGGGAAGGGGCCTGACGGACATATTTCGAGATATTTCTTCTTCTTGTTGTTCTTCTTCTGCACAGCTAAGCTGGAAGTGGCATTTGCAGCTCGCAATAGTGCAGAGTTATCTCAAAGAGAGGGGCCACGGTGTTTCTGTATCTCTATTATGTTTGGTGCGGCTTCGGAACTTTTAAGTATCTTGATCTATCTCGAGAACTACGCTTCTGATCAAAAAATATCATAGAACATAAATTGTAGGAAATATAATTCTCTACAAAAAACGTCTCTTAACATTTTGCCATAGCTCGCTTCGTTTCCGAGATATTTGCAGATTCATCTCAAGGGAAGGGGTCTGACGGACATATTTCGAGATATTTCTTCTTCTTGTTGTTCTTCTTCTGCACAGCTAAGCTGGAAGTGGCATTTGCGGCTCGCACTAGTGCAGAGTTATCTCAAAGAAAGGGGCCACGGTGTTTCTGTATCCCTATTATGTTGGTGCGGCTTCGGAACTTTTAAGTATCTTGATCTATCTCGAGAACTACGCTTCTGATCAAAAAATATCATAGAACATAAATTGTAGGAAATATAATTCTCTACAAAAAACGTCTCTTAACATTTTGCCATAGCTCGCTTCGTTTCCGAGATATTTGCAGATTTATCTCAAGGGAAGGGGCCTGACGGACATATTTCGAGATATTTCTTCTTCTTGTTGTTCTTCTTCTGCACAGCTAAACTGGAAGTGGCATTTCCAGCTCGCAATAGTGCAGAGTTATCTCAAAGAAAGGGGCCACGGTGTTTCTGTATCTCTATTATGTTGGTGCGGCTTCGGAACTTTTAAATATCTCGATATATCTCGAAAACTACGCTTCTGATCAAAAAATATCATAGAACGTAAATTGTAGGAAATATTATTCTCTACAAAAAAGGTCTCTCAACATTTTGCCATAGCTCGCTTCGTTTCCGAGATATTTGCAGATTCATCTCAAGGGAAGGGGTCTGACGGACATATTTCGAGATATTTCTTCTTCTTGTTGTTCTTCTTCTGCACAGCTAAGCTCGAAGTGGCATTTGCAGCTCGCAATAGTGCAGAGTTATCTCAAAGAAAGAGGCCACGGTGTTTCTGTACCTCTATTATGTTGGTGCAGCTTCGGAACTTTTAAGTATCTTGATATATCTCGAGAACTACGCATCTGATCAAAAAATATCATCGAACATAAAAAGGAGGCAACTTAATTCTCTACAAAAAAGGTCTCTTAACATTTTGCCATAGCTCGCTTCGTTTCCGAGATATTTGCAGATTTATCTCAAGGGAAGTGGCCTGACGGACATATTTCGAGATATTTCTTCTTCTTGTTGTTCTTCTTCTGCACAGCTAAGCTGGAAGTGGCATTTGCAGCTCGCAATAGTGCAGAGTTATCCCAAAGAAAGGGGCCACGGTGTTTCTGTATCTCTATTATGTTGGTGCGGCTTCGGAACTTTTAAATATCTCGATATATCTCGAAAACTACGCTTCTGATCAAAAAATATCATAGAACATAAATTGTAGGAAACATAATTCTCTACAAAAAAGGTCTCTTAACATTTTGCCATAGCTCGCTTCGTTTCCGAGATATTTGCAGATTTATCTCAAGGGAAGGGTCCTGATGGACATATTTCGAGATATTTCTTCTTCTTGTTGTTCTTCTTCTGCACAGCTAAACTGGAACTGGCATTTCCAGCTCGCAATCGTGCAGAGTTATCTCAAAGAAAGGGGCCACGGTGTTTCTGTATCTCTATTATGTTGGTGCGGCTTCGGAACTTTTAAATATCTTGATATATCACGAGAACTACGCCTCTGATCGAAAAATATCATAGAACATAAAAAGTAGGAAACTTAATTATCTACAAAAAAGGTCTCTTAACATTTTGCCATAGCTCGCTTCGTTTCCGAGATATTTGCAGATTTATCTCAAGGGAAGGGGCCTGTCGGACATATTTCGAGATATTTCTTCTTCTTGTTGTTCTTCTTCTGCACAGCTAAGCTGGAAGTGGCATTTGCAGCTCGCAATAGTGCAGAGTTATTTCAAAGAGAGGGGCCACGGTGTTTCTGTATCTCTATTATGTTTGGTGCGGCTTCGGAACTTTTAAGTATCTTGATCTATCTCGAGAACTACGCTTCTGATCAAAAAATATCATAGAACATAAATTGTAGGAAATATAATTCTCTACAAAAAACGTCTCTTAACATTTTGCCATAGCTCGCTTCGTTTCCGAGATATTTGCAGATTTATCTCAAGGGAAGTGGCCTGACGGACATATTTCGAGATATTTCTTTTTCTTGTTGTTCTTCTTCTGCACAGCTAAGCTGGAAGTGGCATTTGCGGCTCGCACTAGTGCAGAGTTATCTCAAAGAAAGGGGCCACGGTGTTTCTGTATCTTTATTATGTTGGTGCGGCTTCGGAACTTTTAAATATCTCGATATATCTCGAAAACTACGCTTCTGATCAAAAAATATCGTAGAACATAAAAAGTAGGAAACTTAATTATCTACAAAAAAGGTCTCTTAACATTTTGCCATAGCTCGCTTCGTTTCCGAGATATTTGCAGATTTATCTCAAGGGAAGGGGCCTGACGGACATATTTCGAGATATTTCTTCTTCTTGTTGTTCTTCTTCTGCACAGCTAAGCTGGAAGTGGCATTTGCAGCTCGCAATAGTGCAGAGTTATCTCAAAGAGAGGGGCCACGGTGTTTCTGTATCTCTATTATGTTTGGTGCGGCTTCGGAACTTTTAAGTATCTTGATCTATCTCGAGAACTACGCTTCTGATCAAAAAATATCATAGAACATAAATTGTAGGAAATATAATTCTCTACAAAAAACGTATCTTAACATTTTGCCATAGCTCGCTTCGTTTCCGAGATATTTGCAGATTTATCTCAAGGGAAGTGGCCTGACGGACATATTTCGAGATATTTCTTCTTCTTGTTGTTCTTCTTCTGCACAGCTAAGCTGGAAGTGGCATTTGCGGCTCGCACTAGTGCAGAGTTATCTCAAAGAAAGGGGCCACGGTGTTTCTGTATCTTTATTATGTTGGTGCGGCTTCGGAACTTTTAAATATCTCGATATATCTCGAAAACTACGCTTCTGATCAAAAAATATCATAGAACATAAAAAGTAGGAAACTTAATTCTCTACAAAAAAGGTCTCTTAACATTTTGCCATAGCTCGCTTCGTTTCCGAGATATTTGCAAATTTATCTCAAGGGAAGGGGCCTAACGGACATATTTCGAGATATTTCTTCTTCTTGTTGTTCTTCTTCTGCACAGCTAAACTGGAAGTGGCATTTGCAGCTCGCAATAGTGCAGAGTTATCTCAAAGAGAGGGGCCACGGTGTTTCTGTATCTCTATTATGTTTGGTGCGGCTTCGGAACTTTTAAGTATCTTGATCTATCTCGAGAACTACGCTTCAGATCAAAAAATATCATAGAACATAAATTGTAGGAAATATAATTCTCTACAAAAAACGTCTCTTAACATTTTGCCATAGCTCGCTTCGTTTCCGAGATATTTGCAGATTCATCTCAAGGGAAGGGGTCTGACGGACATATTTCGAGATATTTCTTCTTCTTGTTGTTCTTCTTCTGCACAGCTAAGCTGGAAGTGGCATTTGCGGCTCGCACTAGTGCAGAGTTATCTCAAAGAAAGGGGCCACGGTGTTTCTGTATCCCTATTATGTTGGTGCGGCTTCGGAACTTTTAAATATCTTGATATATCTCGAGAACTACGCATCTGATCAAAAAATATCATCGAACATAAAAAGTAGGAAACATAATTCTCTACAGAAAAGGTCTCTTAACATTTTGCCATAGCTCGCTTCGTTTCCGAGATATTTGCAGATATATCTCAAGGGAAGGGGCCTGACGGACATATTTCGAGATATTTCTTCTTCTTGTTGTTCTTCTTCTGCACAGCTAAGCTGGAAGTGGCATTTGCGGCTCGCACTAGTGCAGAGTTATCTCAAAGAAAGGGGCCACGGTGTTTCTGTATCTCTATTATGTTGGTGCGGCTTCGGAACTTTTAAATATCTCGATATATCTCGAAAACTACGCTTCTGATCAAAAAATATCATAGAACATAAATTGTAGGAAACATAATTCTCTACAAAAAACGTCTCTTAACATTTTGCCATAGCTCGCTTCGTTTCCGAGATATTTGCAGATTCAGCTCAAAGGAACTGGCCTGACGGACATATTTCGAGATATTTCTTCTTCTTGTTGTTCTTCCTCTGCACAGCTAAGCTGGAAGTGGCATTTGCAGCTCGCAATAGTGCAGAGTTATCTCAAAGAAAGGGGCCACGGTGTTTCTGTATCTCTATTATGTTGGTGCGGCTTCGGAACTTTTAAATATCTTGATATATCTCGAGAACTACGCCTCTGATCGAAAAATATCATAGAACATAAAAAGTAGGAAACTTAATTATCTACAAAAAAGGTCTCTTAACATTTTGCCATAGCTCGCTTCGTTTCCGAGATATTTGCAGATTTATCTCAAGGGAAGGGGCCTGACGGACATATTTCGAGATATTTCTTCTTCTTGTTGTTCTTCATCTGCACAGCTAAGCTGGAAGTGGCATTTGCAGCTCGCAATAGTGCAGAGTTATCTCAAAGAGAGGGGCCACGGTGTTTCTGTATCTCTATTATGTTTGGTGCGGCTTCGGAACTTTTAAGTATCTTGATCTATCTCGAGAACTACGCTTCTGATCAAAAAATATCATAGAACATAAATTGTAGGAAATATAATTCTCTACAAAAAACGTCTCTTAACATTTTGCCATAGCTCGCTTCGTTTCCGAGATATTTGCAGATTCATCTCAAGGGAAGGGGTCTGACGGACATATTTCGAGATATTTCTTCTTCTTGTTGTTCTTCTTCTGCACAGCTAAGCTGGAAGTGGCATTTGCGGCTCGCACTAGTGCAGAGTTATCTCAAAGAAAGGGGCCACGGTGTTTCTGTATCCCTATTATGTTGGTGCGGCTTCGGAACTTTTAAATATCTTGATATATCTCGAGAACTACGCATCTGATCAAAAAATATCATCGAACATAAAAAGTAGGAAACATAATTCTCTACAGAAAAGGTCTCTTAACATTTTGCCATAGCTCGCTTCGTTTCCGAGATATTTGCAGATATATCTCAAGGGAAGGGGCCTGACGGACATATTTCGAGATATTTCTTCTTCTTGTTGTTCTTCTTCTGCACAGCTAAGCTGGAAGTGGCATTTGCGGCTCGCACTAGTGCAGAGTTATCTCAAAGAAAGGGGCCACGGTGTTTCTGTATCTCTATTATGTTGGTGCGGCTTCGGAACTTTTAAATATCTCGATATATCTCGAAAACTACGCTTCTGATCAAAAAATATCATAGAACATAAATTGTAGGAAACATAATTCTCTACAAAAAACGTCTCTTAACATTTTGCCATAGCTCGCTTCGTTTCCGAGATATTTGCAGATTCAGCTCAAAGGAACTGGCCTGACGGACATATTTCGAGATATTTCTTCTTCTTGTTGTTCTTCCTCTGCACAGCTAAGCTGGAAGTGGCATTTGCAGCTCGCAATAGTGCAGAGTTATCTCAAAGAAAGGGGCCACGGTGTTTCTGTATCTCTATTATGTTGGTGCGGCTTCGGAACTTTTAAATATCTTGATATATCTCGAGAACTACGCATCTGATCAAAAAATATCATAGAACATAAAAAGTAGGCAACTTAATTCTCTACAAAAAAGGTCTCTTATCATTTTGCCATAGCTCTCTTCGTTTCCGAGATATTTGCAGATTTATCTCAAGGGAAGGGGCCTGACGGACATATTTCGAGATATTTCTTCTTCTTGTTGTTCTTCTTCTGCACAGCTAAGCTGGAAGTGGCATTTGCAGCTCGCAATAGTGCAGAGTTATCTCAAAGAAAGGGGCCACGGTGTTTCTGTATCTCTATTATGTTGGTGCGGCTTCGGAACTTTTAAATATCTTGATATATCTCGAGAACTACGCGTCTGATCAAAAAATATCATAGAACATAAAAAGTAGGAAACTCAATTCTGTACAAAAAAGATCTCTTAACATTTTGCAATAGCTCGCTTCGTTTCCGAGATATTTGCAGATTTATCTCAAGGGAAGGGGACTGACGGACATATTTCGAGATATTTCTTCTTCTTGTTGTTCTTCTTCTGCACAGCTAAGCTGGAAGTGGCATTTGCGGCTCGCACTAGTGCGGAGTTATCTCAAAGAAAGGGGCCACGGTGTTTCTGTATCTCTATTATGTTGGTGCGGCTTCGGAACTTTTAAATATCTCGATATATCTCGAAAACTACGCTTCTGATCAAAAAATATCATAGAACATAAATTGTAGGAAACATAATTCTTTACAAAAAACGTCTCTGAACATTTTGCCATAGCTCGCTTCGTTTCCGAGATATTTGCAGATTCAGCTCAAAGGAACTGGCCTGACGGACATATTTCGAGATATTTCTTCTTCTTGTTGTTCTTCCTCTGCACAGCTAAGCTGGAAGTGGCATTTGCAGCTCGCAATAGTGCAGAGTTATCTCAAAGAAAGGGGCCACGGTGTTTCTGTATCTCTATTATGTTGGTGCGGCTTCGGAACTTTTAAATATCTTGATATATCTCGAGAACTACGCATCTGATCAAAAAATTTCATAGAACATAAATTGTAGGAAACATAATTGTCTACAAAAAAGGTCTCTTAACATTTTGCCATAGCTCGCTTCGTTTCCGAGATACTTGCCGATTTATCTCAAGGGAAGGGGCCTGACGGACATATTTCGAGATATTTCTTCTTCTTGTTGTTCTTCTTCTGCACAGCTAATCTGGAAGTGGCATTTACAGCTCGCAATAGTGCAGAGTTATCCCAAAGAAAGGGGCCACGGTGTTTCTGTATCTCTATTATGTTGGTGCGGCTTCGGTACTTTTAAATATCTCGATATATCTCGAAAACTACGCTTCTGATCAAAAAATATCATAGAACATAAATTGTAGGAAACATAATTCTCTACAAAAAAGGTCTCTTAACAGTTTGCCATAGCTCGCTTCGTTTCCGAGATATTTGCAGATATATCTCAAGGGAAGGGGCCTGACGGACATATTTCGAGATATTTCTTCTTCTTGTTGCTCTTCTTCTGCACAGCTAAGCTGGAAGTGGCATTTGCAGCTCGCAATTGTGCAGAGTTATCTCAAAGAGAGGGGCCACGGTGTTTCTGTATCTCTATTATGTTGGTGCGGCTTCGGAACTTTTAAATATCTTGATATATCTCGAGAACTACGAATCTGGTCAGAAAATATCATAGAAGATAAAAAGTAGGAAACTTAATTCTCTACAAAAAAGGTCTCTTAACATTTTGCCATAGCTCGCTTCGTTTCCGAGATATTTGCAGATTTATCTCAAGGTAAGGGGCCTGACGGACATATTTCGAGATATTTCTTCTTCTTGTTGTTCTTCTTCTGCACAGCTAAGCTGGAAGTGGCATTTGCAGCTCGCAATAGTGCATAGTTATCTGAAAGAAAGGGGCCACGGTGTTTCTGTATCTCTATTATGTTGGTGCGGCTTCGGAACTTTTAAATATCTCGATATATCTCGAAAACTACGCTTCTGATCAAAAAATATCATAGAACATAAATTGTAGGAAACATAATTCTCTACAAAAAAGGTCTCTTAACATTTTGCCATAGCACGCTTTGTTTCCGAGATATTTGCAGATATATCTCAAGGGAAGGGGCCTGACGGACATATTTCGAGATATTTCTTCTTCTTGTTGTTCTTCTTCTGCACAGCTAAGCTGGAAGTGGCATTTACAGCTCGCAATAGTGCAGAGTTATCTCAAAGAAAGGGGCCACGGTGTTTCTGTAACTCTATTATGTTGGTGCGGCTTCGGAACTTTTAAATATCTTGATATATCTCGAGAACCACGCATCTGATCAAAAAATATCATACAAGATAAAAAGTAGGAAACTTAATTCTCTACAAAAAAGGTTTCTTAACATTTTCCCATAGCTGGCATCGTTTCCGAGATATTTGCAGATTTATCTCAAGGGAAGGGGCCTGACGGACATATTCCGAGATATTTCTTCTTCTTGTTGTTCCTCTTCTGCACAGCTAAGCTGGAAGTGGCATTTGCAGCTCGCAATAGTGCAGAGTTATCTCAAAGAAAGAGGCCACGGTGTTTCTGCACCTCTATTATGTTGGTGCAGCTTCGGAACTTTTAAATATCTTGATATATCTCGAGAACTACGCATCTGATCAAAAAATATCATAGAACATAAAAAGTAGGAAACTTAATTGTCTACAAACAAGGTCTCTTAACATTTTGGCATAGCTCGCTTCTTTCCGAGATACTTGCCGATTTATCTCAAGGGAAGGGGCCTGACGGACATATTTCGAGATATTTCTTCTTCTTGTTGTTCTTCTTCTGCACAGCTAAGCTGGAAGTGGCATTTGCAGCTCGCAATAGTGCAGAGTTATCTCAAAGAGAGGGGCCACGGTGTTTCTGTATCTCTATTATGTTGGTGCGGCTTCGGAACTTTTAAATATCTTGATATATCTCGAGAACTACGAATCTGGTCAGAAAATATCATAGAAGATAAAAAGTAGGAAACTTAATTCTCTACAAAAAACGTCTCTTAACATTTTGCCATAGCTCGCTTCGTTTCCGAGATATTTGCAGATTTATCTCAAGGTAAGGGGCCTGACGGACATATTTCGAGAAATTTCTTCTTCTTGTTGTTCTTCTTCTGCACAGCTAAGCTGGAAGTGGCATTTGCAGCTCGCAATAGTGCATAGTTATCTGAAAGAAAGGGGCCACGGTGTTTCTGTATCTCTATTATGTTGGTGCGGCTTCGGAACTTTTAAATATCTCGATATATCTCGAAAACTACGCTTCTGATCAAAAAATATCATAGAACATAAATTGTAGGAAACATAATTCTCTACAAAAAAGGTCTCTTAACATTTTGCCATAGCTCGCTTTGTTTCCGAGATATTTGCAGATATATCTCAAGGGAAGGGGCCTGACGGACATATTTCGAGATATTTCTTCTTCTTGTTGTTCTTCTTCTGCACAGCTAAGCTGGAAGTGGCATTTACAGCTCGCAATAGTGCAGAGTTATCTCAAAGAAAGGGGCCACGGTGTTTCTGTATCTCTATTATGTTGGTGCGGCTTCGGAACTTTTAAATATCTTGATATATCTCGAGAACTACGCATCTGATCAAAAAATATCATAGAAGATAAAAAGTAGGAAACTTAATTCTCTACAAAAAAGGTCTCTTAACATTTTGCCATAGCTCGCTTGGTTTCCGAGGTATTTGCAGATTTATCTCAAGGGAAGGGGCCTGACGGACATATTTCGAGATATTTCTTCTTCTTGTTGTTCTTCTTCTGCACAGCTAAGCTGGAAGTGGCATTTGGAGCTCGCAATAGTGCAGAGTTATCTCAAAGAAAGGGGCCACGGTGTTTCTGTACCTCTATTATGTTGGTGCAGCTTCGGAGCTTTTAAATATCTTGATATATCTCGAGAACTTCGCATCTGATCAAAAAATATCATACAACATAAAAAGTAGGAAACTTAATTCTCTACAAAAAAGGTCTCTTAACGTTTTGCAATAGCTCGCTTCGTTTCCGAGATATTTGCAGATTTATCTCAAGGGAAGGGTCCTGACGGACATATTTCGAGATATTTCTTCTTCTTGTTGTTCTTCTTCTGCACAGCTAAACTGGAAGTGGCATTTCCAGCTCGCAATAGTGCAGAGTTATCCCAAAGAAAGGGGCCACGGTGTTTCTGTATCTCTATTATGTTGGTGCGGCTTCGGCACTTTTAAATATCTCGATGTATCTCGAGAACTACGCATCTGATCAAAAAATATCATAGAAGATAAAAAGTAGGAAACTTAATTCTCTACAAAAAAGGTCTCTTAACATTTTGCCATAGCTCGCTTGGTTTCCGAGGTATTTGCAGATTTATCTCAAGGGAAGGGGCCTGACGGACATATTTCGAGATATTTCTTCTTCTTGTTGTTCTTCTTCTGCACAGCTAAGCTGGAAGTGGCATTTGCAGCTCGCAATAGTGCAGAGTTATCTCAAAGAAAGGGGCCACGGTGTTTCTGTACCTCTATTATGTTGGTGCAGCTTCGGAGCTTTTAAATATCTTGATATATCTCGAGAACTTCGCATCTGATCAAAAAATATCATACAACATAAAAAGTAGGAAACTTAATTCTCTACAAAAAAGGTCTCTTAACGTTTTGCAATAGCTCGCTTCGTTTCCGAGATATTTGCAGATTTATCTCAAGGGAAGGGTCCTGACGGACATATTTCGAGATATTTCTTCTTCTTGTTGTTCTTCTTCTGCACAGCTAAACTGGAAGTGGCATTTGCAGCTCGCAATAGTGCAGAGTTATCTCAAAGAAAGGGGCCACGGTGTTTCTGTAACTCTATTATGTTGGTGCGGCTTCGGAACTTTTAAATATCTTGATATATCTCGAGAACCACGCATCTGATCAAAAAATATCATACAAGATAAAAAGTAGGAAACTTAATTCTCTACAAAAAAGGTTTCTTAACATTTTCCCGTAGCTGGCATCGTTTCCGAGATATTTGCAGATTTATCTCAAGGGAAGGGGCCTGACGGACATATTCCGAGATATTTCTTCTTCTTGTTGTTCCTCTTCTGCACAGCTAAGCTGGAAGTGGCATTTGCAGCTCGCAATAGTGCAGAGTTATCTCAAAGAAAGAGGCCACGGTGTTTCTGCACCTCTATTATGTTGGTGCAGCTTCGGAACTTTTAAATATCTTGATATATCTCGAGAACTACGCATCTGATCAAAAAATATCATAGAACATAAAAAGTAGGAAACTTAATTGTCTACAAACAAGGTCTCTTAACATTTTGGCATAGCTCGCTTCTTTCCGAGATACTTGCCGATTTATCTCAAGGGAAGGGGCCTGACGGACATATTTCGAGATATTTCTTCTTCTTGTTGTTCTTCTTCTGCACAGCTAAGCTGGAAGTGGCATTTGCAGCTCGCAATAGTGCAGAGTTATCTCAAAGAGAGGGGCCACGGTGTTTCTGTATCTCTATTATGTTGGTGCGGCTTCGGAACTTTTAAATATCTTAATATATCTCGAGAACTACGAATCTGGTCAGAAAATATCATAGAAGATAAAAAGTAGGAAACTTAATACTCTACAAAAAACGTCTCTTAACATTTTGCCATAGCTCGCTTCGTTTCCGAGATATTTGCAGATTTATCTCAAGGTAAGGGGCCTGACGGACATATTTCGAGAAATTTCTTCTTCTTGTTGTTCTTCTTCTGCACAGCTAAACTGGAAGTGGCATTTCCAGCTCGCAATAGTGCAGAGTTATCTGAAAGAAAGGGGCCACGGTGTTTCTGTATCTCTATTATGTTGGTGCGGCTTCGGCACTTTTAAATATCTCGATATATCTCGAAAACTACGCTTCTGATCAAAAAATATCATAGAACATAAATTGTAGGAAACATAATTCTCTACGAAAAAGGTCTCTTAACATTTTGCCATAGCTCGCTTCGTTTCCGAGATATTTGCAGATTTATCTCAAGGGAAGGGGCCTGACGGACATATTTCGAGATATTTCTTCTTCTTGTTGTTCTTCTTCTGCACAGCTAAGCTGGAAGTGGCATTTGCAGCTCGCAATAGTGCAGAGTTATCTCAAAGAAAGGGGCCACGGTGTTTCTGTACCTCTATTATGTTGGTGCAGCTTCGGAGCTTTTAAATATCTTGATATATCTCGAGAACTTCGCATCTGATCAAAAAATATCATACAACATAAAAAGTAGGAAACTTAATTCTCTACAAAAAAGGTCTCTTAACGTTTTGCAATAGCTCGCTTCGTTTCCGAGATATTTGCAGATTTATCTCAAGGGAAGGGTCCTGACGGACATATTTCGAGATATTTCTTCTTCTTGTTGTTCTTCTTCTGCACAGCTAAACTGGAAGTGGCATTTGCAGCTCGCAATAGTGCAGAGTTATCTCAAAGAAAGGGGCCACGGTGTTTCTGTAACTCTATTATGTTGGTGCGGCTTCGGAACTTTTAAATATCTTGATATATCTCGAGAACCACGCATCTGATCAAAAAATATCATACAAGATAAAAAGTAGGAAACTTAATTCTCTACAAAAAAGGTTTCTTAACATTTTCCCATAGCTGGCATCGTTTCCGAGATATTTGCAGATTTATCTCAAGGGAAGGGGCCTGACGGACATATTCCGAGATATTTCTTCTTCTTGTTGTTCCTCTTCTGCACAGCTAAGCTGGAAGTGGCATTTGCAGCTCGCAATAGTGCAGAGTTATCTCAAAGAAAGAGGCCACGGTGTTTCTGCACCTCTATTATGTTGGTGCAGCTTCGGAACTTTTAAATATCTTGATATATCTCGAGAACTACGCATCTGATCAAAAAATATCATAGAACATAAAAAGTAGGAAACTTAATTGTCTACAAACAAGGTCTCTTAACATTTTGGCATAGCTCGCTTCTTTCCGAGATACTTGCCGATTTATCTCAAGGGAAGGGGCCTGACGGACATATTTCGAGATATTTCTTCTTCTTGTTGTTCTTCTTCTGCACAGCTAAGCTGGAAGTGGCATTTGCAGCTCGCAATAGTGCAGAGTTATCTCAAAGAGAGGGGCCACGGTGTTTCTGTATCTCTATTATGTTGGTGCGGCTTCGGAACTTTTAAATATCTTGATATATCTCGAGAACTACGAATCTGGTCAGAAAATATCATAGAAGATAAAAAGTAGGAAACTTAATTCTCTACAAAAAACGTCTCTTAACATTTTGCCATAGCTCGCTTCGTTTCCGAGATATTTGCAGATTTATCTCAAGGTAAGGGGCCTGACGGACATATTTCGAGAAATTTCTTCTTCTTGTTGTTCTTCTTCTGCACAGCTAAGCTGGAAGTGGCATTTGCAGCTCGCAATAGTGCATAGTTATCTGAAAGAAAGGGGCCACGGTGTTTCTGTATCTCTATTATGTTGGTGCGGCTTCGGAACTTTTAAATATCTCGATATATCTCGAAAACTACGCTTCTGATCAAAAAATATCATAGAACATAAATTGTAGGAAACATAATTCTCTACAAAAAAGGTCTCTTAACATTTTGCCATAGCTCGCTTTGTTTCCGAGATATTTGCAGATATATCTCAAGGGAAGGGGCCTGACGGACATATTTCGAGATATTTCTTCTTCTTGTTGTTCTTCTTCTGCACAGCTAAGCTGGAAGTGGCATTTACAGCTCGCAATAGTGCAGAGTTATCTCAAAGAAAGGGGCCACGGTGTTTCTGTATCTCTATTATGTTGGTGCGGCTTCGGAACTTTTAAATATCTTGATATATCTCGAGAACTACGCATCTGATCAAAAAATATCATAGAAGATAAAAAGTAGGAAACTTAATTCTCTACAAAAAAGGTCTCTTAACATTTTGCCATAGCTCGCTTGGTTTCCGAGGTATTTGCAGATTTATCTCAAGGGAAGGGGCCTGACGGACATATTTCGAGATATTTCTTCTTCTTGTTGTTCTTCTTCTGCACAGCTAAGCTGGAAGTGGCATTTGCAGCTCGCAATAGTGCAGAGTTATCTCAAAGAAAGGGGCCACGGTGTTTCTGTACCTCTATTATGTTGGTGCAGCTTCGGAGCTTTTAAATATCTTGATATATCTCGAGAACTTCGCATCTGATCAAAAAATATCATACAACATAAAAAGTAGGAAACTTAATTCTCTACAAAAAAGGTCTCTTAACGTTTTGCAATAGCTCGCTTCGTTTCCGAGATATTTGCAGATTTATCTCAAGGGAAGGGTCCTGACGGACATATTTCGAGATATTTCTTCTTCTTGTTGTTCTTCTTCTGCACAGCTAAACTGGAAGTGGCATTTCCAGCTCGCAATAGTGCAGAGTTATCCCAAAGAAAGGGGCCACGGTGTTTCTGTATCTCTATTATGTTGGTGCGGCTTCGGCACTTTTAAATATCTCGATATATCTCGAAAACTACGCTTCTGATCAAAAAATATCATAGAACATAAATTGTAGGAAACATAATTCTCTACGAAAAAGGTCTCTTAACATTTTGCCATAGCTCGCTTCGTTTCCGAGATATTTGCAGATTTATCTCAAGGGAAGGGTCCTGATGGACATATTTCGAGATATTTCTTCTTCTTGTTGTTTTTCTTCTGCACAGCTAAACTGGAAGTGGCATTTCCAGCTCGCAATCGTGCAGAGTAATCTCAAAGAAAGGGCCACGGTGTTTCTGTATCTCTATTATGTTGGTGCGGCTTCGGAACTTTTAAATATCTTGATATATCTCGAGGAACTACGCCTCTGATCGAAAAATATCATAGAACATAAAAAGTAGGAAACTTAATTCTCTACAAAAAAGGTCTCTTAACGTTTTGCAATAGCTCGCTTCGTTTCCGAGATATTTGCAGATTTATCTCAAGGGAAGGGGCCTGACGGACATATTTCCAGATATTTCTTCTTCTTGTTGTTCTTCTTCTGCACAGCTAAGCTGGAAGTGGCATTTGCAGCTCGCAATAGTGCAGAGTTATCTCAAAGAAAGGGGCCACGGTGTTTCTGTATCTCTATTATGCCGGTGCGGCTTCGGAACTTTTAAATATCTCGATATATCTCGAAAACTACGCTTCTGATCAAAAAATATCAGAGAACGTAGATTGTAGGAAACATAATTCTCTACAAAAAAGGTCTCTTAACATTTTGCCATAGCTCGCTTCGTTTCCGAGATATTTGCAGATTTATCCCAAGGGAAGGGGCCTGACGGACATATTTCGAGATATTTCTTCTTCTTGTTGTTCTTCTTCTGCACAGCTAAGCTGGAAGTGGCATTTGCAGCTCGCAGTAGTGCAGAGTTATCTCAAAGAAAGGGGCCACGGTGTTTCTGTATCTCTATTATGTTGGTGCGGCTTCGGAACTTTTAAATATCTTGATATATCTCGAGAACTACGCATCTGATCAAAAAATATCATAGAACATAAAAAGTAGGAAACTTAATTGTCTACAAATAAGGTCTCTTAACATTTTGGCATAGCTCGCTTCTTTCCGAGATACTTGCCGATTTATCTCAAGGGAAGGGGCCTGACGGACATATTTCGAGATATTTCTTCTTCTTGTTGTTCTTCTTCTGCACAGCTAAGCTGGAAGTGGCATTTGCAGCTCGCAATAGTGCAGAGTTATCTCAAAGAGAGGGGCCACGGTGTTTCTGTATCTCTATTATGTTGGTGCGGCTTCGGAACTTTTAAATATCTTGATATATCTCGAGAACTACGAATCTGGTCAGAAAATATCATAGAAGATAAAAAGTAGGAAACTTAATTCTCTACAAAAAAGGTCTCTTAACATTTTGCCATAGCTCGCTTCGTTTCCGAGATATTTGCAGATTTATCTCAAGGTAAGGGGCCTGACGGACATATTTCGAGATATTTCTTCTTCTTGTTGTTCTTCTTCTGCACAGCTAAGCTGGAAGTGGCATTTGCAGCTCGCAATTGTGCAGAGTTATCTCAAAGAGAGGGGCCACGGTGTTTCTGTATCTCTATTATGTTGGTGCGGCTTCGGAACTTTTAAATATCTTGATATATCTCGAGAACTACGAATCTGGTCAGAAAATATCATAGAAGATAAAAAGTAGGAAACTTAATTCTCTACAAAAAAGGTCTCTTAACATTTTGCCATAGCTCGCTTCGTTTCCGAGATATTTGCAGATTTATCTCAAGGTAAGGGGCCTGACGGACATATTTCGAGATATTTCTTCTTCTTGTTGTTCTTCTTCTGCACAGCTAAGCTGGAAGTGGCATTTGCAGCTCGCAGTAGTGCAGAGTTATCTCAAAGAAAGGGGCCACGGTGTTTCTGTATCTCTATTATGTTGGTGCGGCTTCGGAACTTTTAAATATCTTGATATATCTCGAGAACTACGCATCTGATCAAAAAATATCATAGAACATAAAAAGTAGGAAACTTAATTGTCTACAAATAAGGTCTCTTAACATTTTGGCATAGCTCGCTTCTTTCCGAGATACTTGCCGATTTATCTCAAGGGAAGGGGCCTGACGGACATATTTCGAGATATTTCTTCTTCTTGTTGTTCTTCTTCTGCACAGCTAAGCTGGAAGTGGCATTTGCAGCTCGCAATAGTGCAGAGTTATCTCAAAGAGAGGGGCCACGGTGTTTCTGTATCTCTATTATGTTGGTGCGGCTTCGGAACTTTTAAATATCTTGATATATCTCGAGAACTACGAATCTGGTCAGAAAATATCATAGAAGATAAAAAGTAGGAAACTTAATTCTCTACAAAAAAGGTCTCTTAACATTTTGCCATAGCTCGCTTCGTTTCCGAGATATTTGCAGATTTATCTCAAGGTAAGGGGCCTGACGGACATATTTCGAGATATTTCTTCTTCTTGTTGTTCTTCTTCTGCACAGCTAAGCTGGAAGTGGCATTTACAGCTCGCAATAGTGCAGAGTTATCTCAAAGAAAGGGGCCACGGTGTTTCTGTATCTCTATTATGTTGGTGCGGCTTCGGAACTTTTAAATATCTTGATATATCTCGAGAACTACGCATCTGATCAAAAAATATCATAGAAGATAAAAAGTAGGAAACTTAATCCTCTACAAAAAAGGTTTCTTAACATTTTCCCATAGCTGGCATCGTTTCCGAGATATTTGCAGATTTATCTCAAGGGAAGGGGCCTGACGGACATATTCCGAGATATTTCTTCTTCTTGTTGTTCCTCTTCTGCACAGCTAAGCTGGAAGTGGCATTTGCAGCTCGCAATAGTGCAGAGTTATCTCAAAGAAAGAGGCCACGGTGTTTCTGCACCTCTATTATGTTGGTGCAGCTTCGGAACTTTTAAATATCTTGATATATCTCGAGAACTACGCATCTGATCAAAAAATATCATAGAACATAAAAAGTAGGAAACTCAATTCTCTACAAAAAAGGTCTCTTAACATTTTGCAATAGCTCGCTTCCTTTCCGAGATATTTGCAGATTTATCTCAAGGGAAGGGGCCTGACGGACATATTTCGAGATATTTCTTCTTCTTGTTGTTCTTCTTCTGCACAGCTAAGCTGGAAGTGGCATTTGCAGCTCGCAATAGTGCAGAGTTATCGCAAAGAAAGGGGCCACGGTGTTTCTGTATCTCTATTATATTGGTGCGGTTTCGGAACTTTTAAATATCTTGATATATCTCGAGAACTACGCCTCTGATCGAAAAATATCGTAGAACATAAAAAGTAGGAAACTTAATTCTCTACAAAAAAGGTCTCTTAACATTTTGCCATAGCTCGCTTGGTTTCCGAGGTATTTGCAGATTTATCTCAAGGGAAGGGGCCTGACGGACATATTTCGAGATATTTCTTCTTCTTGTTGTTCTTCTTCTGCACAGCTAAGCTGGAAGTGGCATTTGCAGCTCGCAATAGTGCAGAGTTATCTCAAAGAAAGGGGCCACGGTGTTTCTGTACCTCTATTATGTTGGTGCAGCTTCGGAGCTTTTAAATATCTTGATATATCTCGAGAACTACGCATCTGATCAAAAAATATCATACAACATAAAAAGTAGGAAACTTAATTCTCTACAAAAAAGGTCTCTTAACGTTTTGCAATAGCTCGCTTCGTTTCCGAGATATTTGCAGATTTATCTCAAGGGAAGGGTCCTGACGGACATATTTCGAGATATTTCTTCTTCTTGTTGTTCTTCTTCTGCACAGCTAAACTGGAAGTGGCATTTCCAGCTCGCAATAGTGCAGAGTTATCCCAAAGAAAGGGGCCACGGTGTTTCTGTATCTCTATTATGTTGGTGCGGCTTCGGCACTTTTAAATATCTCGATATATCTCGAAAACTACGCTTCTGATCAAAAAATATCATAGAACATAAATTGTAGGAAACATAATTCTCTACGAAAAAGGTCTCTTAACATTTTGCCATAGCTCGCTTCGTTTCCGAGATATTTGCAGATTTATCTCAAGGGAAGGGTCCTACTGGACATATTTCGAGATATTTCTTCTTCTTGTTGTTCTTCTTCTGCACAGCTAAACTGGAAGTGGCATTTCCAGCTCGCAATCGTGCAGAGTAATCTCAAAGAAAGGGGCCACGGTGTTTCTGTATCTCTATTATGTTGGTGCGGCTTCGGAACTTTTAAATATCTTGATATATCTCGAGAACTACGCCTCTGATCGAAAAATATCATAGAACATAAAAAGTAGGAAACTTAATTCTCTACAAAAAAGGTCTCTTAACGTTTTGCAATAGCTCGCTTCGTTTCCGAGATATTTGCAGATTTATCTCAAGGGAAGGGGCCTGACGGACATATTTCCAGATATTTCTTCTTCTTGTTGTTCTTCTTCTGCACAGCTAAGCTGGAAGTGGCATTTGCAGCTCGCAATAGTGCAGAGTTATCTCAAAGAAAGGGGCCACGGTGTTTCTGTATCTCTATTATGTTGGTGCGGCTTCGGAACTTTTAAATATCTCGATATATCTCGAAAACTACGCTTCTGATCAAAAAATATCAGAGAACGTAAATTGTAGGAAACATAATTCTCTACAAAAAAGGTCTCTTAACATTTTGCCATAGCTCGCTTGGTTTCCGAGGTATTTGCAGATATATCTCAAGGGAAGGGGCCTGACGGACATATTTCGAGATATTTCTTCTTCTTGTTGTTCTTCTTCTGCACAGCTAAGCTGGAAGTGGCATTTGCAGCTCGCAATAGTGCAGAGTTATCTCAAAGAAAGGGGCCACGGTGTTTCTGTACCTCTATTATGTTGGTGCAGCTTCGGAGCTTTTAAATATCTTGATATATCTCGAGAACTACGCATCTGATCAAAAAATATCATACAACATAAAAAGTAGGAAACTTAATTCTCTACAAAAAAGTTCTCTTAACGTTTTGCAATAGCTCGCTTCGTTTCCGAGATATTTGCAGATTTATCTCAAGGGAAGGGTCCTGACGGACATATTTCGAGATATTTCTTCTTCTTGTTGTTCTTCTTCTGCACAGCTAAACTGGAAGTGGCATTTCCAACTCGCAATAGTGCAGAGTTATCCCAAAGAAAGGGGCCACGATGTTTCTGTATCTCTATTATGTTGGTGCGGCTTCGGAACTTTTAAATATCTCGATATATCTCGAAAACTACGCATCTGATCAAAAAATATCATAGAGCATAAAAAGTAGGAAACATAATTCTCTACAAAAAAGGTCTCTTAACATTTTCCCATAGCTGGCATCGTTTCCGAGATATTTGCAGATTTACCTCAAGGGAAGGGGCCTGACGACATATTCCGAGATATTTCTTCTTCTTGTTGTTCCTCTTCTGCACAGCTAAGCTGGAAGTGGCATTTGCAGGTCGCAATAGTGCAGAGTTATCTCAAAGAAAGGGGCCACGGTGTTTCTGTATCTCTATTATGTTGGTGCGGCTTCGGAACTTTTAAATATCTTGATATATCTCGAGAACTACGCCTCTGATCGAAAAATATCATAGAACATAAAAAGTAGGAAACTTAATTCTCTACAAAAAAGGTCTCTTAACATTTTGCCATAGCTCGCTTGGTTTCCGAGGTATTTGCAGATTTATCTCAAGGGAAGGGGCCTGACGGACATATTTCGAGATATTTCTTCTTCTTGTTGTTCTTCTTCTGCACAGCTAAGCTGGAAGTGGCATTTGCAGCTCGCAATAGTGCAGAGTTATCTCAAAGAAAGGGGCCACGGTGTTTCTGTACCTCTATTATGTTGGTGCAGCTTCGGAGCTTTTAAATATCTTGATATATCTCGAGAACTACGCATCTGATCAAAAAATATCATACAACATAAAAAGTAGGAAACTTAATTCTCTACAAAAAAGGTCTCTTAACGTTTTGCAATAGCTCGCTTCGTTTCCGAGATATTTGCAGATTTATCTCAAGGGAAGGGTCCTGACGGACATATTTCGAGATATTTCTTCTTCTTGTTGTTCTTCTTCTGCACAGCTAAACTGGAAGTGGCATTTCCAGCTCGCAATAGTGCAGAGTTATCCCAAAGAAAGGGGCCACGGTGTTTCTGTATCTCTATTATGTTGGTGCGGCTTCGGCACTTTTAAATATCTCGATATATCTCGAAAACTACGCTTCTGATCAAAAAATATCATAGAACATAAATTGTAGGAAACATAATTCTCTACGAAAAAGGTCTCTTAACATTTTGCCATAGCTCGCTTCGTTTCCGAGATATTTGCAGATTTATCTCAAGGGAAGGGTCCTACTGGACATATTTCGAGATATTTCTTCTTCTTGTTGTTCTTCTTCTGCACAGCTAAACTGGAAGTGGCATTTCCAGCTCGCAATCGTGCAGAGTAATCTCAAAGAAAGGGGCCACGGTGTTTCTGTATCTCTATTATGTTGGTGCGGCTTCGGAACTTTTAAATATCTTGATATATCTCGAGAACTACGCCTCTGATCGAAAAATATCATAGAACATAAAAAGTAGGAAACTTAATTCTCTACAAAAAAGGTCTCTTAACGTTTTGCAATAGCTCGCTTCGTTTCCGAGATATTTGCAGATTTATCTCAAGGGAAGGGGCCTGACGGACATATTTCCAGATATTTCTTCTTCTTGTTGTTCTTCTTCTGCACAGCTAAGCTGGAAGTGGCATTTGCAGCTCGCAATAGTGCAGAGTTATCTCAAAGAAAGGGGCCACGGTGTTTCTGTATCTCTATTATGTTGGTGCGGCTTCGGAACTTTTAAATATCTCGATATATCTCGAAAACTACGCTTCTGATCAAAAAATATCAGAGAACGTAAATTGTAGGAAACATAATTCTCTACAAAAAAGGTCTCTTAACATTTTGCCATAGCTCGCTTGGTTTCCGAGGTATTTGCAGATTTATCTCAAGGGAAGGGGCCTGACGGACATATTTCGAGATATTTCTTCTTCTTGTTGTTCTTCTTCTGCACAGCTAAGCTGGAAGTGGCATTTGCAGCTCGCAATAGTGCAGAGTTATCTCAAAGAAAGGGGCCACGGTGTTTCTGTACCTCTATTATGTTGGTGCAGCTTCGGAGCTTTTAAATATCTTGATATATCTCGAGAACTACGCATCTGATCAAAAAATATCATACAACATAAAAAGTAGGAAACTTAATTCTCTACAAAAAAGTTCTCTTAACGTTTTGCAATAGCTCGCTTCGTTTCCGAGATATTTGCAGATTTATCTCAAGGGAAGGGTCCTGACGGACATATTTCGAGATATTTCTTCTTCTTGTTGTTCTTCTTCTGCACAGCTAAACTGGAGGTGGCATTTCCAGCTCGCAATAGTGCAGAGTTATCCCAAAGAAAGGGGCCACGGTGTTTCTGTATCTCTATTATGTTGGTGCGGCTTCGGAACTTTTAAATATCTCGATATATCTCGAAAACTACGCTTCTGATCAAAAAATATCAGAGAACATAAAAAGTAGGAAACATAATTCTCTACAAAAAAGGTCTCTTAACATTTTGCCATAGCTCGCTTCGTTTCCGAGATATTTGCAGATTTATCCCAAGGGAAGGGGCCTGACGGACATATTTCGAGATATTTCTTTTTCTTGTTGTTCTTCTTCTGCACAGCTAAGCTGGAAGTGCCATTTGCAGCGCGCAATAGTGCAGAGTTATCTCAAAGAAAGGGGCCACGGTGTTTCTGTATCTCTATTATGTTGGTGCGGCTTCGGAACTTTTAAATATCTTGATATATCTCGAGAACTACGCATCTGATCAAAAAATATCGTAGACCATAAAAAGTAGGAAACTTAATTCTCTACAAATAAGGTCTCTTAACATTTTGCCATAGCTCGCTTCGTTTCCGAGATATTTGCAGATTTATCTCAAGGGAAGGGGCCTGACGGACATATTTCGAGATATTTCTTCTTCTTGTTGTTCTTCTTCTGCACAGCTAAGCTGGAAGTGGCATTTGCAGCTCGCAATAGTGCAGAGTTATCTCAAAGAAAGGGGCCACGGTGTTTCTGTATCTCTATTATGTTAGTGCGGCTTCGGAACTGTTAAATATCTTGATATATCTCGAGAACTACGCATCTGATCAAAAAATATCATAGAACATAAAAAGTAGGAAACTTAATTCTCTACAAAAAAGGTCTCTTAACATTTTGCCATAGCTCGCTTCGTTTCCGAGATATTTGCAGATTTATCTCAAGGGAAGGGGCCTGACGGACATATTTCGAGATATTTCTTCTTCTTGTTGTTCTTCTTCTGCACAGCTAAGCTGGAAGTGGCATTTGCAGCTCGCAATAGTGCAGAGTTATCTCAAAGAAAGGGGCCACGGTGTTTCTGTACCTCTATTATGTTGGTGCAGCTTCGGAGCTTTTAAATATCTTGATATATCTCGAGAACTACGCATCTGATCAAAAAATATCATACAACATAAAAAGTAGGAAACTTAATTCTCTACAAAAAAGGTCTCTTAACGTTTTGCAATAGCTCGCTTCGTTTCCGAGATATTTGCAGATTTATCTCAAGGGAAGGGTCCTGACGGACATATTTCGAGATATTTCTTCTTCTTGTTGTTCTTCTTCTGCACAGCTAAACTGGAAGTGGCGTTTCCAGCTCGCAATAGTGCAGAGTTATCCCAAAGAAAGGGGCCACGGTGTTTCTGTATCTCTATTATGTTGGTGCGGCTTCGGCACTTTTAAATATCTCGATATATCTCGAAAACTACGCTTCTGATCAAAAAATATCATAGAACATAAATTGTAGGAAACATAATTCTCTACGAAAAAGGTCTCTTAACATTTTGCCATAGCTCGCTTCGTTTCCGAGATATTTGCAGATTTATCTCAAGGGAAGGGTCCTACTGGACATATTTCGAGATATTTCTTCTTCTTGTTGTTCTTCTTCTGCACAGCTAAACTGGAAGTGGCATTTCCAGCTCGCAATCGTGCAGAGTAATCTCAAAGAAAGGGGCCACGGTGTTTCTGTATCTCTATTATGTTGGTGCGGCTTCGGAACTTTTAAATATCTTGATATATCTCGAGAACTACGCCTCTGATCGAAAAATATCATAGAACATAAAAAGTAGGAAACTTAATTCTCTACAAAAAAGGTCTCTTAACGTTTTGCAATAGCTCGCTTCGTTTCCGAGATATTTGCAGATTTATCTCAAGGGAAGGGGCCTGACGGACATATTTCCAGATATTTCTTCTTCTTGTTGTTCTTCTTCTGCACAGCTAAGCTGGAAGTGGCATTTGCAGCTCGCAATAGTGCAGAGTTATCTCAAAGAAAGGGGCCACGGTGTTTCTGTATCTCTATTATGTTGGTGCGGCTTCGGAACTTTTAAATATCTCGATATATCTCGAAAACTACGCTTCTGATCAAAAAATATCAGAGAACGTAAATTGTAGGAAACATAATTCTCTACAAAAAAGGTCTCTTAACATTTTGCCATAGCTCGCTTGGTTTCCGAGGTATTTGCAGATTTATCTCAAGGGAAGGGGCCTGACGGACATATTTCGAGATATTTCTTCTTCTTGTTGTTCTTCTTCTGCACAGCTAAACTGGAGGTGGCATTTCCAGCTCGCAATAGTGCAGAGTTATCCCAAAGAAAGGGGCCACGGTGTTTCTGTATCTCTATTATGTTGGTGCGGCTTCGGAACTTTTAAATATCTCGATATATCTCGAAAACTACGCTTCTGATCAAAAAATATCAGAGAACATAAAAAGTAGGAAACATAATTCTCTACAAATAAGGTCTCTTAACATTTTGCCATAGCTCGCTTCGTTTCCGAGATATTTGCAGATTTATCTCAAGGGAAGGGGCCTGACGGACATATTTCGAGATATTTCTTCTTCTTGTTGTTCTTCTTCTGCACAGCTAAGCTGGAAGTGGCATTTGCAGCTCGCAATAGTGCAGAGTTATCTCAAAGAAAGGGGCCACGGTGTTTCTGTATCTCTATTATGTTAGTGCGGCTTCGGAACTGTTAAATATGTTGATATATCTCGAGAACTACGCGTCTGATCAAAAAATATCATAGAACATAAAAAGTAGGAAACTTAATTCTCTACAAAAAAGGTCTCTTAACATTTTGCCATAGCTCGCTTCGTTTCCGAGATATTTGCAGATTTATCTCAAGGGAAGGGGCCTGACGGACATATTTCGAGATATTTCTTCTTCTTGTTGTTCTTCTTCTGCACAGCTAAGCTGGAAGTGGCATTTGCAGCGCGCAATAGTGCAGAGTTATCTCAAAGAAAGGGGCCACGGTGTTTCTGTATCTCTATTATGTTAGTGCGGCTTCGGAACTTTTAAATATCTTGATATATATCGAGAACTACGCATCTGTTCAAAAAATATCATAGAACATAAAAAGTAGGAATCCTAATTTTCTACAAAAAAGGTCTCTTAACATTTTGCCGTAGCTCGCTTCGTTTCCGAGATATTTGCAGATTTATCTCAAGGGAAGGGGCCTGACGGACATATTTCCAGATATTTCTTCTTCTTGTTGTTCTTCTTCTGCACAGCTAAACTGGAAGTGGCATTTCCAACTCGCAATAGTGCAGAGTTATCCCAAAGAAAGGGGCCACGATGTTTCTGTATCTCTATTATGTTGGTGCGGCTTCGGAACTTTTAAATATCTCGATATATCTCGAAAACTACGCATCTGATCAAAAAATATCATAGAGCATAAAAAGTAGGAAACATAATTCTCTACAAAAAAGGTCTCTTAACATTTTCCCATAGCTGGCATCGTTTCCGAGATATTTGCAGATTTACCTCAAGGGAAGGGGCCTGACGACATATTCCGAGATATTTCTTCTTCTTGTTGTTCCTCTTCTGCACAGCTAAGCTGGAAGTGGCATTTGCAGGTCGCAATAGTGCAGAGTTATCTCAAAGAAAGGGGCCACGGTGTTTCTGTATCTCTATTATGTTGGTGCGGCTTCGGAACTTTTAAATATCTTGATATATCTCGAGAACTACGCATCTGATCAAAAAATATCGTAGAACATAAAAAGTAGGAAACTTAATTGTCTACAAATAAGGTCTCTTAACATTTTGGCATAGCTCGCTTCGTTTCCGAGATATTTGCAGATTTATCTCAAGGGAAGGGGCCTGACGGACATATTTCGAGATATTTCTTCTTCTTGTTGTTCTTCTTCTGCACAGCTAAGCTGGAAGTGGCATTTGCAGCTCGCAATAGTGCAGAGTTATCGCAAAGAAAGGGGCCACGGTGTTTCTGTATCTCTATTATGTTGGTGCGGCTTCGGAAATTTTAAATATCTTGATATATCTCGAGAACTACGCATCTGATCAAAAAATATCATAGAACATAAATTGTAGGGAACATAATTCTCTACAAAAAAGGTCTCTTAACATTTTGCCATAGCTCGCTTCGTTTCCGAGATATTTGCAGATTTATCTCAAGGGAAGGGTGCTGATGGACATATTTCGAGATATTTCTTCTTCTTGTTGTTCTTCTTCTGCACAGCTAAACTGGAAGTGGCATTTCCAGCTCGCAATCGTGCAGAGTTATCTCAAAGAAAGGGGCCACGGTGTTTCTGTATCTCTATTATATTGGTGCGGCTTCGGAACTTTTAAATATCTTGATATATCTCGAGAACTACGCCTCTGATCGAAATATATCATAGAACATAAAAAGTAGGAAACTTAATTCTCTACAAAAAAGGTCTCTTAACATTTTGCCATAGCCCGCTTGGTTTCCGAGGTATTTGCAGATTTATCTCAAGGGAAGGGGCCTGACGGACATATTTCGAGATATTTCTTCTTCTTGTTGTTCTTCTTCTGCACAGCTAAGCTGGAAGTGGCATTTGCAGCTCGCAATAGTGCAGAGTTATCTCAAAGAAAGGGGCCACGGTGTTTCTGTACCTCTATTATGTTGGTGCAGCTTCGGAGCTTTTAAATATCTTGATATATCTCGAGAACTACGCATCTGATCAAAAAATATCATACAACATAAAAAGTAGGAAACTTAATTCTCTACAAAAAAGTTCTCATAACGTTTTGCAATAGCTCGCTTCGTTTCCGAGATATTTGCAGATTTATCTCAAGGGAAGGGTCCTGACGGACATATTTCGAGATATTTCTTCTTCTTGTTGTTCTTCTTCTGCACAGCTAAACTGGAGGTGGCATTTCCAGCTCGCAATAGTGCAGAGTTATCCCAAAGAAAGGGGCCACGGTGTTTCTGTATCTCTATTATGTTGGTGCGGCTTCGGAACTTTTAAATATCTCGATATATCTCGAAAACTACGCTTCTGATCAAAAAATATCAGAGAACATAAAAAGTAGGAAACATAATTCTCTACAAAAAAGGTCTCTTAACATCTTGCCATAGCTCGCTTCGTTTCCGAGATATTTGCAGATTTATCCCAAGGGAAGGGGCCTGACGGACATATTTCGAGATATTTCTTCTTCTTGTTGTTCTTCTTCTGCACAGCTAAGCTGGAAGTGCCATTTGCAGCGCGCAATAGTGCAGAGTTATCTCAAAGAAAGGGGCCACGGTGTTTCTGTATCTCTATTATGTTGGTGCGGCTTCGGAACTTTTAAATATCTTGATATATCTCGAGAACTACGCATCTGATCAAAAAATATCGTAGAACATAAAAAGTAGGAAACTTAATTCTCTACAAATAAGGTCTCTTAACATTTTGCCATAGCTCGCTTCGTTTCCGAGATATTTGCAGATTTATCTCAAGGGAAGGGGCCTGACGGACATATTTCGAGATATTTCTTCTTCTTGTTGTTCTTCTTCTGCACAGCTAAGCTGGAAGTGGCATTTGCAGCTCGCAATAGTGCAGAGTTATCTCAAAGAAAGGGGCCACGGTGTTTCTGTATCTCTATTATGTTAGTGCGGCTTCGGAACTGTTAAATATCTTGATATATCTCGAGAACTACGCATCTGATCAAAAAATATCATAGAACATAAAAAGTAGGAAACTTAATTCTCTACAAAAAAGGTCTCTTAACATTTTGCCATAGCTCGCTTCGTTTCCGAGATATTTGCAGATTTATCTCAAGGGAAGGGGCCTGACGGACATATTTCGAGATATTTCTTCTTCTTGTTGTTCTTCTTCTGCACAGCTAAGCTGGAAGTGGCATTTGCAGCGCGCAATAGTGCAGAGTTATCTCAAAGAAAGGGGCCACGGTGTTTCTGTATCTCTATTATGTTGGTGCGGCTTCGGAACTTTTAAGTATCTTGATATATCTCGAGAACTACGCATCTGTTCAAAAAATATCATAGAACATAAAAAGTAGGAAACTTAATTCTCTACAAAAAAGGTCTCTTAACATTTTGCAATAGCTCGCTTCGTTTCCGAGATATTTGCAGATTTATCTCAAGGGAAGGGTCCTGACGGACATATTTCGAGATATTTCTTCTTCTTGTTGTTCTTCTTCTGCACAGCTAAACTGGAAGTGGCATTTCCAACTCGCAATAGTGCAGAGTTATCCCAAAGAAAGGGGCCACGATGTTTCTGTATCTCTATTATGTTGGTGCGGCTTCGGAACTTTTAAATATCTCGATATATCTCGAAAACTACGCATCTGATCAAAAAATATCATAGAGCATAAAAAGTAGGAAACATAATTCTCTACAAAAAAGGTCTCTTAACATTTTCCCATAGCTGGCATCGTTTCCGAGATATTTGCAGATTTAGCTCAAGGGAAGGGGCCTGACGACATATTCCGAGATATTTCTTCTTCTTGTTGTTCCTCTTCTGCACAGCTAAGCTGGAAGTGGCATTTGCAGGTCGCAATAGTGCAGAGTTATCTCAAAGAAAGGGGCCACGGTGTTTCTGTATCTCTATTATGTTGGTGCGGCTTCGGAACTTTTAAATATCTCGATATATCTCGAAAACTACGCTTCTGATCAAAAAATATCAGAGAACGTAAATTGTAGGAAACATAATTCTCTACAAAAAAGGTCTCTTAACATTTTGCCATAGCTCGCTTCGTTTCCGAGATATTTGCAGATTTATCTCAAGGGAAGGGGCCTGACGGACATATTTCGAGATATTTCTTCTTCTTGTTGTTCTTCTTCTGCACAGCTAAGCTGGAAGTGGCATTTGCAGCTCGCAATAGTGCAGAGTTATCTCAAAGAAAGGGGCCACGGTGTTTCTGTATCTCTATTATGTTGGTGCGGCTTCGGAACTTTTAAATATCTTGCTATATCTCGAGAACTACGCATCTGATCAAAAAATATCATAGAACATAAAAAGTAGGAAACTTAATTCTCTACAAAAAAGGTCTCTTAACATTTTGCCATAGCTCGCTTGGTTTCCGAGATATTTGCAGATTTATCTCAAGGGAAGGGGCCTGACGGACATATTTCCAGATATTTCTTCTTCTTGTTGTTCTTCTTCTGCACAGCTAAGCTGGAAGTGGCATTTGCAGCTCGCAATAGTACAGAGTTATCTCAAAGAAAGGGGCCACGGTGTTTCTGTATCTCTATTATGTTGGTGCGGCATCGGAACTTTTAAATATCTTGATATATCTCGAGAACTACGCATCTGATCAAAAAATATCATGGAACATAAAAAGTAGGAAACCTAATTTTCTACAAAAAAGGTCGCTTAACATTTTGCCGTAGCTCGCTTCGTTTCCGAGATATTTGCAGATTTATCTCAAGGGAAGGGGCCTGACGGACATATTTCGAAATATTTCTTATTCTTGTTGTTCTTCTTCTGCACAGCTAAGCTGGAAGTGGCATTTGCAGCTCGCAATAGTGCAGAGTTATCTCAAAGAAAGGGGCCACGGTGTTTCTGTACCTCTATTATGTTGGTGCAGCTTCGGAGCTTTTAAATATCTTGATATATCTCGAGAACTACGCATCTGATCAAAAAATATCATAGAACATAAAAAGTAGGAAACTTAATTCTCTACAAAAAAGGTCTCTCAACGTTTTGCAATAGCTCGCTTCGTTTCCGAGATATTTGCAGATTTATCTCAAGGGAAGGGTCCTGACGGACATATTTCGAGATATTTCTTCTTCTTGTTGTTCTTCTTCTGCACAGCTAAACTGGAAGTGGCATTTCCAGCTCGCAATAGTGCAGAGTTATCCCAAAGAAAGGGGCCACGGTGTTTCCGTATCTCTATTATGTTGGTGCGGCTTCGGAACTTTTAAATATCTCGATATATCTCGAAAACTACGCTTCTGATCAAAAAATATCATAGAACATAAATTGTAGGAAACATAATTCTCTACAAAAAAGGTCTCCTAACATTTTGCCATACCTCGCTTCGTTTCCGAGATATTTGCAGATTTATCTCAAGGGAAGGGTCCTGATGGACATATTTCGAGATATTGCTTCTTCTTGTTGTTCTTCTTCTGCACAGCTAAACTGGAAGTGGCATTTCCAGCTCGCAATCGTGCAGAGTTATCTCAAAGAAAGGGGCCACGGTGTTTCTGTATCTCTATTATGTTGGTGCGGCTTCGGAACTTTTAAATATCTCGATATATCTCGAAAACTACGCTTCTGATCACAAAATATCCGAGAACGTAAATTGTAGGAAACATAATTCTCTACAAAAAAGGTCTCTTAACATTTTGCCATAGCTCGCTTCGTTTCCGAGATATTTGCAGATTTATCTCAAGGGAAGGGGCCTGACGGACATATTTCGAGATATTTCTTCTTCTTGTTGTTCTTCTTCTGCACAGCTAAGCTGGAAGTGGCATTTGCAGCTCGCAGTAGTGCAGAGTTATCTCAAAGAAAGGGGCCACGGTGTTTCTGTATCTCTATTATGTTGGTGCGGCATCGGAACTTTTAAATATCTTGATATATCTCGAGAACTACGCATCTGATCAAAAAATATCATAGAACATAAAAAGTAGGAAACCTAATTTTCTACAAAAAAGGTCGCTTAACATTTTGCCGTAGCTCGCTTCGTTTCCGAGATATTTGCAGATTTATCTCAAGGGAAGGGGCCTGACGGACATATTTCGAAATATTTCTTATTCTTGTTGTTCTTCTTCTGCACAGCTAAGCTGGAAGTGGCATTTGCAGCTCGCAATAGTGCAGAGTTATCTCAAAGAAAGGGGCCACGGTGTTTCTGTACCTCTATTATGTTGGTGCAGCTTCGGAGCTTTTAAATATCTTGATATATCTCGAGAACTACGCATCTGATCAAAAAATATCATAGAACATAAAAAGTAGGAAACTTAATTCTCTACAAAAAAGGTCTCTCAACGTTTTGCAATAGCTCGCTTCGTTTCCGAGATATTTGCAGATTTATCTCAAGGGAAGGGTCCTGACGGACATATTTCGAGATATTTCTTCTTCTTGTTGTTCTTCTTCCGCACAGCTAAACTGGAAGTGGCATTTCCAGCTCGCAATAGTGCAGAGTTATCCCAAAGAAAGGGGCCACGGTGTTTCCGTATCTCTATTATGTTGGTGCGGCTTCGGAACTTTTAAATATCTCGATATATCTCGAAAACTACGCTTCTGATCAAAAAATATCATAGAACATAAATTGTAGGAAACATAATTCTCTACAAAAAAGGTCTCCTAACATTTTGCCATACCTCGCTTCGTTTCCGAGATATTTGCAGATTTATCTCAAGGGAAGGGTCCTGATGGACATATTTCGAGATATTTCTTCTTCTTGTTGTTCTTCTTCTGCACAGCTAAACTGGAAGTGGCATTTCCAGCTCGCAATCGTGCAGAGTTATCTCAAAGAAAGGGGCCACGGTGTTTCTGTATCTCTATTATGTTGGTGCGGCTTCGGAACTTTTAAATATCTCGATATATCTCGAAAACTACGCTTCTGATCAAAAAATATCCGAGAACGTAAATTGTAGGAAACATAATTCTCTACAAAAAAGGTCTCTTAACATTTTGCCATAGCTCGCTTCGTTTCCGAGATATTTGCAGATTTATCTCAAGGGAAGGGGCCTGACGGACATATTTCGAGATATTTCTTCTTCTTGTTGTTCTTCTTCTGCACAGCTAAGCTGGAAGTGGCATTTGCAGCTCGCAGTAGTGCAGAGTTATCTCAAAGAAAGGGGCCACGGTGTTTCTGTATCTCTATTATGTTAGTGCGGCTTCGGAACTTTTAAATATCTTGATATATCTCGAGAACTACGCATCTGTTCAAAAAATATGATAGAACATAAAAAGTAGGAATCCTAATTTTCTACAAAAAAGGTCTCTTAACATTTTGCCGTAGCTCGCTTCGTTTCCGAGATATTTGCAGATTTATCTCAAGGGAAGGGGCCTGACGGACATATTTCGAGATATTTCTTCTTCTTGTTGTTCTTCTTCTGCACAGCTAAGCTGGAAGTGGCATTTGCAGCGCGCAATAGTGCAGAGTTATCTCAAAGAAAGGGGCCACGATGTTTCTGTATCTCTATTATGTTGGTGCGGCTTCGGAACTTTTAAATATCTTGATATATCTCGAAAACTACGCTTCTGATCAAAAAATATCAGAGAACGTAAATTGTAGGAAACATAATTCTCTACAAAAAAGGTCTCTTAACATTTTGCCATAGCTCGCTTCGTTTCCGAGATATTTGCAGATTTATCTCAAGGGAAGGGGCCTCACGGACATATTTCGAGATATTTCTTCTTCTTGTTGTTCATCTTCTGCACAGCTAAGCTGGAAGTGGCATTTGCAGCTCGCAATAGTGCAGAGATATCTCAAAGAAAGGGGCCACGGTGTTTCTGTATCTCTATTATGTTGGTGCGGCTTCGGAACTTTTAAATATCTTGATATATCTCGAGAACTACGCCTCTGGTCGAAAAATATCATAGAACATAAAAAGTAGGAAACTTAATTCTCTACAAAAAAGGTCTCTTAACATTTTGCCATAGCTCGCTTCGTTTCCGAGATATTTGCAGATTTATCTCAAGGGAAGGGGCCTGACGGACATATTTCGAGATATTTCTTCTTCTTGTTGTTCTTCTTCTGCACAGCTAAGCTGGAAGTGGCATTTGCAGCGCGCAATAGTGCAGAGTTATCTCAAAGAAAGGGGCCACGGTGTTTCTGTATCTCTATTATGTTGGTGCGGCTTCGGAACTTTTAAATATGTTGATATATCTCGAAAACTACGCTTCTGATCAAAAAATATCATAGAACATAAATTGTAGGAAACATAATTCTCTACAAAAAAGGTCTCTTAACATTTTGCCATAGCTCGCTTCGTTTCCGAGATATTTGCAGATATATCTCAAGGGAAGGGGCCTGACGGACATATTTCGAGATATTTCTTCTTCTTGTTGTTCTTCTTCTGCACAGCTAAACTGGATGTGGCATTTCCAGCTCGCAATAGTGCAGAGTTATCTCAAAGAAAGGGGCCACGGTGTTTCTGTATCTCTATTATGTTGGTGCGGCTTCGGAACTTTTAAATATCTTGATATATCTCGAAAACTACGCTTCTGATCAAAAAATATCATAGAACATAAATTGTAGGAAACATAATTCTCTACAAAAAAGGTCTCTTAACATTTTGCCATAGCTCGCTTCGTTTCCGAGATATTTGCAGATATATCTCAAGGGAAGGGGCCTGACGGACATATTTCGAGATATTTCTTCTTCTTGTTGTTCTTCTTCTGCACAGCTAAACTGGAAGTGGCATTTCCAGCTCGCAATAGTGCAGAGTTATCTCAAAGAGAGGGGCCACGGTGTTTCTGTATCTCTATTATGTTGGTGCGGCTTCGGAACTTTTAAATATCTTGATATATCTCGAAAACTACGCTTCTGATCAAAAAATATCATAGAACATAAAAAGTAGGAAACTTAATTCTCTACAAAAAAGGTCTCTTAACATTTTCCCATAGCTCGCTTCGTTTCCGAGATATTTGCAGATTTATCTCAAGGGAAGGGGCCTAACGGACATATTTCGAGATATTTCTTCTTCTTGTTGTTCTTCTTCTGCACAGCTAAGCTGGAAGTGGCATTTGCGGCTCGCACTAGTGCAGAGTTATCTCAAAGAAAGGGGCCACGGTGTTTCTGTATCTCTATTATGTTGGTGCGGCTTCGGAACTTTTAAATATCTTGATATATCTCGAGAACTACGCATCTGATCAAAAAATATCATAGAACATAAAAAGTAGGAAACTTAATTCTCTACAAAAAAGGTCTCTTAACATTTTGCCATAGCTCGCTTCGTTTCCGAGATATTTGCAGATTTATCTCAAGGGAAGGGGCCTGACGGACATATTTCGAGATATTTCTTCTTCTTGTTGTTCTTCTTCTGCACAGCTAAGCTGGAAGTGGCATTTGCGGCTCGCAATAGTGCAGAGTTATCTCAAAGAAAGGGGCCACGGTGTTTCTGTACCTCTATTATGTTGGTGCAGCTTCGGAACTTTTAAATATCTTGATATATCTCGAGAACTACGCGTCTGATCAAAAAATATCATAGAACATAAAAAGTAGGAAACTTAATTCTCTACAAAAAAGGTCTCTCAACATTTTGCCATAGCTAGCTTCGTTTCCGAGATATTTGCAGATTTATCTCAAGGGAAGGGGCCTCACGGACATATTTCGAGATATTTCTTCTTCTTGTTGTTCATCTTCTGCACAGCTAAGCTGGAAGTGGCATTTGCAGCTCGCAATAGTGCAGAGATATCTCAAAGAAAGGGGCCACGGTGTTTCTGTATCTCTATTATGTTGGTGCGGCTTCGGAACTTTTAAATATCTTGATATATCTCGAGAACTACGCCTCTGATCGAAAAATATCATAGAACATAAAAAGTAGGAAACTTAATTCTCTACAAAAAAGGTCTCTTAACATTTTGCCATAGCTCGCTACGTTTCCGAGATATTTGCAGATTTATCTCAAGGGAAGGGGCCTGACGGACATATTTCGAGATATTTCTTCTTCTTGTTGTTCTTCTTCTGCACAGCTAAGCTGGAAGTGGCAGTTGCAGCGCGCAATAGTGCAGAGTTATCTCAAAGAAAGGGGCCACGGTGTTTCTGTATCTCTATTATGTTGGTGCGGCTTCGGAACTTTTAAGTATCTTGATATATCTCGAGAACTACGCATCTGATCAAAAAATATCATACTACATAAAAAGTAGGAAACTTAATTCTCTACAAGAAAGGTCTCTAAAGATTTTGCCATAGCTCGCTTCGTTTCCGAGATATTTGCAGATTTATCTCAAGGGAAGGGGCCTGACGGACATATTTCGAGATGTTTCTTCTTCTTGTTGTTCTTCTTCTGCACAGCTAAGCTGGAAGTGGCATTTGCAGCTCGCAATAGTGCAGAGTTATCTCAAAGAAAGAGGCCACGGTGTTTCTGTACCTCTATTATGTTGGCGCAGCTTCGGAACTTTTAAATATCTTGATATATCTCGAGAACTACGCATCTGATCAAAAAATATCATCGAACATAAAAAGTAGGAAACTTAATTCTCTACAAAAAAGGTCTCTTAACATTTTGCCATAGCTCGCTTCGTTTCCGAGATATTTGCAGATATATCTCAAGGGAAGGGGCCTGACGGACATATTTCGAGATATTTCTTCTTCTTGTTGTTCTTCTTCTGCACAGCTAAGCTGGAAGTGGCATTTGCGGCTCGCACTAGTGCAGAGTTATCTCAATGAAAGGGGCCACGGTGTTTCTGTATCTCTATTATGTTGGTGCGGCTTCGGAACTTTTAAATATCTCGATATATCTCGAAAACTACGCTTCTGATCAAAAAATATCATAGAACATAAATTGTAGGAAACATAATTGTCTACAGAAAAGGTCTCTTAACATTTTGCCATAGCTCGCTTCGTTTCCGAGATATTTGCAGATTTATCTCAAGGGAAGGGGCCTCACGGACATATTTCGAGATATTTCTTCTTCTTGTTGTTCTTCTTCTGCACAGCTAAGCTGGAAGTGGCATTTGCAGCTCGCAATAGTGCAGAGTTATCTCAAAGAAAGGGGCCACGGTGTTTCTGTATCCCTATTATGTTGGTGCGGCTTCGGAACTTTTAAATATCTCGATATATGTCGAAAACTACGCTTCTGATCAAAAAATATCATAGAACATAAATTGTAGGAAACATAATTCTCTACAAAAAACGTCTCTTAACATTTTGCCATAGCTCGCTTCGTTTCCGAGATATTTGCAGATTCAGCTCAAAGGAACTGGCCTGACGGACATATTTCGAGATATTTCTTCTTCTTGTTGTTCTTCCTCTGCACAGCTAAGCTGGAAGTGGCATTTGCGGCTCGCACTAGTGCAGAGCTATCTCAAAGAAAGGGGCCACGGTGTTTCCGTATCTCTATTATGTTGGTGCGGCTTCGGATCTTTTAAATATCTCGATATATCGCGAAAACTAAGCTTCTGATCAAAAAATATCATAGAACATAAATTGTAGGAAACATAATTCTCTACAAAAAACGTCTCTTAACATTTTGCCATAGCTCGCTTCGTTTCCGAGATATTTGCAGATTTATCTCAAGGGAAGGGGCCTGACGGACATATTTCGAGATATTTCTTCTTCTTGTTGTTCTTCTTCTGCACAGCTAAGCTGGAAGTGTCATTTGCGGCTCGCACTAGTGCAGAGTTATCTCAAAGAAAGGGGCCACGGTGTTTCTGTATCCCTATTATGTTGGTGCGGCTTCGGATCTTTTAAATATCTCGATATATCGCGAAAACTAAGCTTCTGATCAAAAAATATCATAGAACATAAATTGTAGGAAACATAACTCTCTACAAAAAACGTCTCTTAACATTTTGCCATAGCTCGCTTCGTTTCCGAGATATTTGCAGATTTATCTCAAGGGAAGGGGCCTGACGGACATATTTCGAGATATTTCTTCTTCTTGTTGTTCTTCTTCTGCACAGCTAAGCTGGAAGTGGCATTTGCAGCGCGCAATAGTGCAGAGTTATTTCAAAGAAAGGGGCCACGGTGTTTCTGTATCTCTATTATGTTGGTGCGTCTTCGGAACTTTTAAATATCTTGATATATCTCGAGAACTACGCATCTGATCAAAAAATATCATACTACATAAAAAGTAGGAAACTTAATTCTCTACAAGAAAGGTCTCTAAAGATTTTGCCATAGCTCGCTTCGTTTCCGAGATATTTGCAGATTTATCTCAAGGGAAGGGGCCTGACGGACATATTTCGAGATGTTTCTTCTTCTTGTTGTTCTTCTTCTGCACAGCTAAGCTGGAAGTGGCATTTGCAGCTCGCAATAGTGCAGAGTTATCTCAAAGAAAGAGGCCACGGTGTTTCTGTACCTCTATTATGTTGGTGCGGCTTCGGAACTTTTAAATATGTTGATATATCTCGAAAACTACGCTTCTGATCAAAAAATATCATAGAACATAAATTGTAGGAAACATAATTCTCTACAAAAAAGGTCTCTTAACATTTTGCCATAGCTCGCTTCGTTTCCGAGATATTTGCAGATATATCTCAAGGGAAGGGGCCTGACGGACATATTTCGAGATATTTCTTCTTCTTGTTGTTCTTCTTCTGCACAGCTAAACTGGATGTGGCATTTCCAGCTCGCAATAGTGCAGAGTTATCTCAAAGAAAGGGGCCACGGTGTTTCTGTATCTCTATTATGTTGGTGCGGCTTCGGAACTTTTAAATATCTTGATATATCTCGAAAACTACGCTTCTGATCAAAAAATATCATAGAACATAAATTGTAGGAAACATAATTCTCTACAAAAAAGGTCTCTTAACATTTTGCCATAGCTCGCTTCGTTTCCGAGATATTTGCAGATATATCTCAAGGGAAGGGGCCTGACGGACATATTTCGAGATATTTCTTCTTCTTGTTGTTCTTCTTCTGCACAGCTAAACTGGAAGTGGCATTTCCAGCTCGCAATAGTGCAGAGTTATCTCAAAGAGAGGGGCCACGGTGTTTCTGTATCTCTATTATGTTGGTGCGGCTTCGGAACTTTTAAATATCTTGATATATCTCGAAAACTACGCTTCTGATCAAAAAATATCATAGAACATAAAAAGTAGGAAACTTAATTCTCTACAAAAAAGGTCTCTTAACATTTTCCCATAGCTCGCTTCGTTTCCGAGATATTTGCAGATTTATCTCAAGGGAAGGGGCCTAACGGACATATTTCGAGATATTTCTTCTTCTTGTTGTTCTTCTTCTGCACAGCTAAGCTGGAAGTGGCATTTGCGGCTCGCACTAGTGCAGAGTTATCTCAAAGAAAGGGGCCACGGTGTTTCTGTATCTCTATTATGTTGGTGCGGCTTCGGAACTTTTAAATATCTTGATATATCTCGAGAACTACGCATCTGATCAAAAAATATCATAGAACATAAAAAGTAGGAAACTTAATTCTCTACAAAAAAGGTCTCTTAACATTTTGCCATAGCTCGCTTCGTTTCCGAGATATTTGCAGATTTATCTCAAGGGAAGGGGCCTGACGGACATATTTCGAGATATTTCTTCTTCTTGTTGTTCTTCTTCTGCACAGCTAAGCTGGAAGTGGCATTTGCGGCTCGCAATAGTGCAGAGTTATCTCAAAGAAAGGGGCCACGGTGTTTCTGTACCTCTATTATGTTGGTGCAGCTTCGGAACTTTTAAATATCTTGATATATCTCGAGAACTACGCGTCTGATCAAAAAATATCATAGAACATAAATTGTAGGAAACATAATTGTCTACAGAAAAGGTCTCTTAACATTTTGCCATAGCTCGCTTCGTTTCCGAGATATTTGCAGATTTATCTCAAGGGAAGGGGCCTCACGGACATATTTCGAGATATTTCTTCTTCTTGTTGTTCTTCTTCTGCACAGCTAAGCTGGAAGTGGCATTTGCAGCTCGCAATAGTGCAGAGTTATCTCAAAGAAAGGGGCCACGGTGTTTCTGTATCCCTATTATGTTGGTGCGGCTTCGGAACTTTTAAATATCTCGATATATGTCGAAAACTACGCTTCTGATCAAAAAATATCATAGAACATAAATTGTAGGAAACATAATTCTCTACAAAAAACGTCTCTTAACATTTTGCCATAGCTCGCTTCGTTTCCGAGATATTTGCAGATTCAGCTCAAAGGAACTGGCCTGACGGACATATTTCGAGATATTTCTTCTTCTTGTTGTTCTTCCTCTGCACAGCTAAGCTGGAAGTGGCATTTGCGGCTCGCACTAGTGCAGAGCTATCTCAAAGAAAGGGGCCACGGTGTTTCCGTATCTCTATTATGTTGGTGCGGCTTCGGATCTTTTAAATATCTCGATATATCGCGAAAACTAAGCTTCTGATCAAAAAATATCATAGAACATAAATTGTAGGAAACATAATTCTCTACAAAAAACGTCTCTTAACATTTTGCCATAGCTCGCTTCGTTTCCGAGATATTTGCAGATTTATCTCAAGGGAAGGGGCCTGACGGACATATTTCGAGATATTTCTTCTTCTTGTTGTTCTTCTTCTGCACAGCTAAGCTGGAAGTGTCATTTGCGGCTCGCACTAGTGCAGAGTTATCTCAAAGAAAGGGGCCACGGTGTTTCTGTATCCCTATTATGTTGGTGCGGCTTCGGATCTTTTAAATATCTCGATATATCGCGAAAACTAAGCTTCTGATCAAAAAATATCATAGAACATAAATTGTAGGAAACATAACTCTCTACAAAAAACGTCTCTTAACATTTTGCCATAGCTCGCTTCGTTTCCGAGATATTTGCAGATTTATCTCAAGGGAAGGGGCCTGACGGACATATTTCGAGATATTTCTTCTTCTTGTTGTTCTTCTTCTGCACAGCTAAGCTGGAAGTGGCATTTGCAGCGCGCAATAGTGCAGAGTTATTTCAAAGAAAGGGGCCACGGTGTTTCTGTATCTCTATTATGTTGGTGCGTCTTCGGAACTTTTAAATATCTTGATATATCTCGAGAACTACGCATCTGATCAAAAAATATCATACTACATAAAAAGTAGGAAACTTAATTCTCTACAAGAAAGGTCTCTAAAGATTTTGCCATAGCTCGCTTCGTTTCCGAGATATTTGCAGATTTATCTCAAGGGAAGGGGCCTGACGGACATATTTCGAGATGTTTCTTCTTCTTGTTGTTCTTCTTCTGCACAGCTAAGCTGGAAGTGGCATTTGCAGCTCGCAATAGTGCAGAGTTATCTCAAAGAAAGAGGCCACGGTGTTTCTGTACCTCTATTATGTTGGTGCAGCTTCGGAACTTTTAAATATCTTGATATATCTCGAGAACTACGCATCTGATCAAAAAATATCATCGAACATAAAAAGTAGGAAACTTAATTCTCTACAAAAAAGGTCTCTTAACATTTTGCCATAGCTCGCTTCGTTTCCGAGATATTTGCAGATTTATCTCAAGGGAAGTGGCCTGACGGACATATTTCGAGATATTTCTTCTTCTTGTTGTTCTTCTTCTGCACAGCTAAGCTGGAAGTGGCATTTGCAGCTCGCAATAGTGCAGAGTTATCTCAAAGAAAGGGGCCACGGTGTTTCTGTATCTCTATTATGTTGGTGCGGCTTCGGAACTTTTAAATATCTTGATATATCTCGAGAACTACGCATCTGATCAAAAAATATCATAGAACATGAAAAGTAGGAAACCTAATTCTCTACAAAACAGCTCTCTTAACATTTTGCCATAGCTCGCTTCGTTTCCGAGATATTTGCAGATTTATCTCAAGGGAAGTGGCCTGACGGACATATTTCGAGATATTTCTTCTTCTTGTTGTTCTTCTTCTGCACAGCTAAGCTGGAAGTGGCATTTGCAGCTCGCAATAGTGCAGAGTTATCCCAAAGAAAGGGGCCACGGTGTATCTGTATCTCTATTATGTTGGTGCGGCTTCGGAACTTTTAAATATCTCGATATATCTCGAAAACTACGCTTCTGATCAAAAAATATCATAGAACATAAATTGTAGGAAACATAATTCTCTACAAAAAACGTCTCTTAACATTTTGCCATAGCTCGCTTCGTTTCCGAGATATTTGCAGATTCAGCTCAAAGGAACTGGCCTGACGGACATATTTCGAGATATTTCTTCTTCTTGTTGTTCTTCCTCTGCACAGCTAAGCTGGAAGTGGCATTTGCGGCTCGCACTAGTGCAGAGTTATCTCAAAGAAAGGGGCCACGGTGTTTCCGTATCTCTATTATGTTGGTGCGGCTTCGGATCTTTTAAATATCTCGATATATCGCGAAAACTAAGCTTCTGATCAAAAAATATCATAGAACATAAATTGTAGGAAACATAACTCTCTACAAAAAACGTCTCTTAACATTTTGCCATAGCTCGCTTCGTTTCCGAGATATTTGCAGATTTATCTCAAGGGAAGGGGCCTGACGGACATATTTCGAGATGTTTCTTCTTCTTGTTGTTCTTCTTCTGCACAGCTAAGCTGGAAGTGGCATTTGCAGCGCGCAATAGTGCAGAGTTATCTCAAAGAAAGGGGCCACGGTGTTTCTGTATCTCTATTATGTTGGTGCGGCTTCGGAACTTTTAAATATCTTGATATATCTCGAGAACTACGCATCTGATCAAAAAATATCATCGAACATAAAAAGTAGGAAACTTAATTCTCTACAAAAAAGGTCTCTTAACATTTTGCCATAGCTCGCTTCGTTTCCGAGATATTTGCAGATTTATCTCAAGGGAAGGGGCCTGACGGACATATTTCGAGATGTTTCTTCTTCTTGTTGTTCTTCTTCTGCACAGCTAAGCTGGAAGTGGCATTTGCAGCTCGCCATAGTGCAGAGTTATCTCAAAGAAAGAGGCCACGGTGTTTCTGTACCTCTATTATGTTGGTGCAGCTTCGGAACTTTTAAATATCTTGATATATCTCGAGAACTACGCATCTCATCAAAAAATATCATCGAACATAAAAAGTAGGAAACTTAATTCTCTACAAAAAAGGTCTCTTAACATTTTGCCATAGCTCGCTTCGTTTCCGAGATATTTGCAGATTTATCTCAAGGGAAGTGGCCTGACGGACATATTTCGAGATATTTCTTCTTCTTGTTGTTCTTCTTCTGCACAGCTAAGCTGGAAGTGGCATTTGCAGCTCGCAATAGTGCAGAGTTATCTCAAAGAAAGGGGCCACGGTGTTTCTGTATCCCTATTATGTTGGTGCGGCTTCGGAACTTTTAAATATCTCGATATATCTCGAGAACTACGCCTCTGATCGAAAAATATCATAGAACATAAAAAGTAGGAAACTTAATTCTCTACAAAAAAGGTTTCTTAACATTTTGCCATAGCTCGCTTCGTTTCCGAGATATTTGCAGATTTATCTCAAGGGAAGTGGCCTGACGGACATATTTCGAGATATTTCTTCTTCTTGTTGTTCTTCTTCTGCACAGCTAAGCTGGAAGTGGCATTTGCAGCTCGCAATAGTGCAGAGTTATCCCAAAGAAAGGGGCCACGGTGTTTCTGTATCTCTATTATGTTGGTGCGGCTTCGGAACTTTTAAATATCTCGATATATCTCGAAAACTACGCTTCTGATCAAAAAATATCATAGAACATAAATTGTAGGAAACATAATTCTCTACAAAAAACGTCTCTTAACATTTTGCCATAGCTCGCTTCGTTTCCGAGATATTTGCAGATTCAGCTCAAAGGAACTGGCCTGACGGACATATTTCGAGATATTTCTTCTTCTTGTTGTTCTTCCTCTGCACAGCTAAGCTGGAAGTGGCATTTGCGGCTCGCACTAGTGCAGAGTTATCTCAAAGAAAGGGGCCACGGTGTTTCCGTATCTCTATTATGTTGGTGCGGCTTCGGAACTTTTAAATATCTTGGTATATCTCGAGAACTACGCATCTGATCAAAAAATATCATAGAACACAAAAAGTAGGAAACTTAATTCTCTACAAAAAAGGTCTCTTAACATTTTGCCATAGCTCGCTTCGTTTCCGAGATATTTGCAGATTTATCTCAAGGGAAGGGGCCTAACGGACATATTTCGAGATATTTCTTCTTCTTGTTGTTCATCTTCTGCACAGCTAAGCTGGAAGTGGCATTTGCAGCTCGCAATAGTGCAGAGATATCTCAAAGAAAGGGGCCACGGTGTTTCTGTATCTCTATTATGTTGGTGCGGCTTCGGAACTTTTAAATATCTTGATATATCTCGAGAACTACGCCTCTGATCGAAAAATATCATAGAACATAAAAAGTAGGAAACTTAATTCTCTACAAAAAAGGTCTCTTAACATTTTGCCATAGCTCGCTTCGTTTCCGAGATATTTGCAGATTTATCTCAAGGGAAGGGGCCTGACGGACATATTTCGAGATATTTCTTCTTCTTGTTGTTCTTCTTCTGCACAGCTAAGCTGGAAGTGGCATTTGCAGCGCGCAATAGTGCAGAGTTATCTCAAAGAAAGGGGCCACGGTGTTTCTGTATCTCTATTATGTTGGTGCGGCTTCGGAACTTTTAAATATCTTGATATATCTCGAGAACTACGCATCTGATCAAAAAATATCATACTACATAAAAAGTAGGAAACTTAACTCTCTACAAGAAAGGTCTCTAAAGTTTTTGCCATAGCTCGCTTCGTTTCCGAGATATTTGCAGATTTATCTCAAGGGAAGGGGCCTGACGGACATATTTCGAGTTGTTTCTTCTTCTTGTTGTTCTTCTTCTGCACAGCTAAGCTGGAAGTGGCATTTGCAGCTCGCCATAGTGCAGAGTTATCTCAAAGAAAGAGGCCACGGTGTTTCTGTACCTCTATTATGTTGGTGCAGCTTCGGAACTTTTAAATATCTTGATATATCTCGAGAACTACGCATCTGATCAAAAAATATCATCGAACATAAAAAGTAGGAAACTTAATTCTCTACAAAAAAGGTCTCTTAACATTTTGCCATAGCTCGCTTCGTTTCCGAGATATTTGCAGATTTATCTCAAGGGAAGTGGCCTGACGGACATATTTCGAGATATTTCTTCTTCTTGTTGTTCTTCTTCTGCACAGCTAAGCTGGAAGTGGCATTTGCAGCTCGCAATAGTGCAGAGTTATCCCAAAGAAAGGGGCCACGGTGTTTCTGTATCTCTATTATGTTGGTGCGGCTTCGGAACTTTTAAATATCTCGATATATCTCGAAAACTACGCTTCTGATCAAAAAATATCATAGAACATAAATTGTAGGAAACATAATTGTCTACAAAAAAGGTCTCTTAACATTTTGCCATAGCTCGCTTCGTTTCCGAGATATTTGCAGATTTATCTCAAGGGAAGGGGCCTCACGGACATATTTCGAGATATTTCTTCTTCTTGTTGTTCTTCTTCTGCACAGCTAAGCTGGAAGTGGCATTTGCAGCTCGCAATAGTGCAGAGTTATCTCAAAGAAAGGGGCCACGGTGTTTCTGTATCCCTATTATGTTGGTGCGGCTTCGGAACTTTTAAATATCTCGATATATCTCGAAAACTACGCTTCTGATCAAAAAATATCATAGAACATAAATTGTAGGAAACATAATTCTCTACAAAAAACGTCTCTTAACATTTTGCCATAGCTCGCTTCGTTTCCGAGATATTTGCAGATTCAGCTCAAAGGAACTGGCCTGACGGACATATTTCGAGATATTTCTTCTTCTTGTTGTTCTTCCTCTGCACAGCTAAGCTGGAAGTGGCATTTGCGGCTCGCACTAGTGCAGAGTTATCTCAAAGAAAGGGGCCACGGTGTTTCCGTATCTCTATTATGTTGGTGCGGCTTCGGGTCTTTTAAATATCTCGATATATCGCGAAAACTAAGCTTCTGATCAAAAAATATCATAGAACATAAATTGTAGGAAACATAATTCTCTACAAAAAACGTCTCTTAACATTTTGCCATAGCTAGCTTCGTTTCCGAGATATTTGCAGATTCAGCTCAAAGGAACTGGCCTGACGGACATATTTCGAGATATTTCTTCTTCTTGTTGTTCTTCCTCTGCACAGCTAAGCTGGAAGTGGCATTTGCAGCTCGCAATAGTGCAGAGTTATCTCAAAGAAAGGGGCCACAGTGTTTCTGTATCTCTATTATGTTGGTGCGGCTTCGGAACTTTTAAATATCTTGATATATCTCGAGAACTACGCCTCTGATCGAAAAATATCATAGAACATAAAAAGTAGGAAACTTAATTCTCTACAAAAAAGGTCTCTTAACATTTTGCCATAGCTCACTTCGTTTCCGAGATATTTGCAGATTTATCTCAAGGGAAGGGGCCTGACGGACATATTTCGAGATATTTCTTCTTCTTGTTGTTCTTCTTCTGCACAGCTAAGCTGGAAGTGGCATTTGCAGCGCGCAATAGTGCAGAGTTATCTCAAAGAAAGGGGCCACGGTGTTTCTGTATCTCTATTATGTTGGTGCGGCTTCGGAACTTTTAAATATCTTGATATATCTCGAGAACTACGCATCTGATCAAAAAATATCATACTACATAAAAAGTAGGAAACTTAACTCTCTACAAGAAAGGTCTCTAAAGTTTTTGCCATAGCTCGCTTCGTTTCCGAGATATTTGCAGATTTATCTCAAGGGAAGGGGCCTGACGGACATATTTCGAGATGTTTCTTCTTCTTGTTGTTCTTCTTCTGCACAGCTAAGCTGGAAGTGGCATTTGCAGCTCGCCATAGTGCAGAGTTATCCCAAAGAAAGGGGCCACGGTGTTTCTGTATCTCTATTATGTTGATGCGGCTTCGGAACTTTTAAATATCTCGATATATCTCGAAAACTACGATTCTGATCAAAAAATATCATAGAACATAAATTGTAGGAAACATAATTGTCTACAAAAAAGGTCTCTTAACATTTTGCCATAGCTCGCTTCGTTTCCGAGATATTTGCAGATTTATCTCAAGGGAAGGGGCCTCACGGACATATTTCGAGATATTTCTTCTTCTTGTTGTTCTTCTTCTGCACAGCTAAGCTGGAAGTGGCATTTGCAGCTCGCAATAGTGCAGAGTTATCTCAAAGAAAGGGGCCACGGTGTTTCTGTATCCCTATTATGTTGGTGCGGCTTCGGAACTTTTAAATATCTCGATATATCTCGAAAACTACGCTTCTGATCAAAAAATATCATAGAACATAAATTGTAGGAAACATAATTCTCTACAAAAAACGTCTCTTAACATTTTGCCATAGCTCGCTTCGTTTCCGAGATATTTGCAGATTCAGCTCAAAGGAACTGGCCTGACGGACATATTTCGAGATATTTCTTCTTCTTGTTGTTCTTCCTCTGCACAGCTAAGCTGGAAGTGGCATTTGCGGCTCGCACTAGTGCAGAGTTATCTCAAAGAAAGGGGCCACGGTGTTTCCGTATCTCTATTATGTTGGTGCGGCTTCGGATCTTTTAAATATCTCGATATATCGCGAAAACTAAGCTTCTGATCAAAAAATATCATAGAACATAAATTGTAGGAAACATAATTCTCTACAAAAAACGTCTCTTAACATTTTGCCATAGCTAGCTTCGTTTCCGAGATATTTGCAGATTCAGCTCAAAGGAACTGGCCTGACGGACATATTTCGAGATATTTCTTCTTCTTGTTGTTCTTCCTCTGCACAGCTAAGCTGGAAGTGGCATTTGCAGCTCGCAATAGTGCAGAGTTATCTCAAAGAAAGGGGCCACAGTGTTTCTGTATCTCTATTATGTTGGTGCGGCTTCGGAACTTTTAAATATCTTGGTATATCTCGAGAACTACGCATCTGATCAAAAAATATCATAGAACATAAAAAGTAGGAAACTTAATTCTCTACAAAAAAGGTCTCTTAACATTTTGCCATAGCTCGCTTCGTTTCCGAGATATTTGCAGATTTATCTCAAGGGAAGGGGCCTAACGGACATATTTCGAGATATTTCTTCTTCTTGTTGTTCTTCTTGTGCGCAGCTAAACTGGAAGTGGCATTTCCAGCTCGCAATAGTGCAGAGTTATCTCAAAGAAAGGGGCCACGGTGTTTCTGTATCTCTATTATGTTGGTGCGGCTTCGGAACTTTTAAATATCTTGATATATCTCGAGAACTACGCCTCTGGTCGAAAAATATCATAGAACATAAAAAGTAGGAAACTTAATTCTCTACAAAAAAGGTCTCTTAACATTTTGCCATAGCTCGCTTCGTTTCCGAGATATTTGCAGATTTATCTCAAGGGACGGGGCCTGACGGACATATTTCGAGATATTTCTTCTTCTTGTTGTTCTTCTTCTGCACAGCTAAGCTGGAAGTGGCACTTGCAGCGCGCAATAGTGCAGAGTTATCTCAAAGAAAGGGGCCACGGTGTTTCTGTATCTCTATTATGTTGGTGCGGCTTCTGAACTTTTAAATATCTTGATATATCTCGAGAACTACGCATCTGATCAAAAAATATCATACTACATAAAAAGTAGGAAACTTAACTCTCTACAAGAAAGGTCTCTAAAGATTTTGCCATAGCTCGCTTCGTTTCCGAGATATTTGCAGATTTATCTCAAGGGAAGCGGCCTGACGGACATATTTCGAGATGTTTCTTCTTCTTGTTGTTCTTCTTCTGCACAGCTAAGCTGGAAGTGGCATTTGCAGCTCGCCATAGTGCAGAGTTATCTCAAAGAAAGAGGCCACGGTGTTTCTGTACCTCTATTATGTTGGTGCAGCTTCGGAACTTTTAAATATCTTGATATATCTCGAGAACTACGCATCTGATCAAAAAATATCATCGAACATAAAAAGTAGGAAACTTAATTCTCTACAAAAAAGGTCTCTTAACATTTTGCCATAGCTCGCTTCGTTTCCGAGATATTTGCAGATTTATCTCAAGGGAAGTGGCCTGACGGACATATTTCGAGATATTTCTTCTTCTTGTTGTTCTTCTTCTGCACAGCTAAGCTGGAAGTGGCATTTGCAGCTCGCAATAGTGCAGAGTTATCCCAAAGAAAGGGGCCACGGTGTTTCTGTATCTCTATTATGTTGGTGCGGCTTCGGAACTTTTAAATATCTCGATATATCTCGAAAACTACGCTTCTGATCAAAAAATATCATAGAACATAAATTGTAGGAAACATAATTGTCTACAAAAAAGGTCTCTTAACATTTTGCCATAGCTCGCTTCGTTTCCGAGATATTTGCAGATTTATCTCAAGGGAAGGGGCCTCACGGACATATTTCGAGATATTTCTTCTTCTTGTTGTTCTTCTTCTGCACAGCTAAGCTGGAAGTGGCATTTGCAGCTCGCAATAGTGCAGAGTTATCTCAAAGAAAGGGGCCACGGTGTTTCTGTATCCCTATTATGTTGGTGCGGCTTCGGAACTTTTAAATATCTCGATATATCTCGAGAACTACGCCTCTGATCGAAAAATATCATAGAACATAAAAAGTAGGAAACTTAATTCTCTACAAAAAAGGTTTCTTAACATTTTGCCATAGCTCGCTTCGTTTCCGAGATATTTGCAGATTTATCTCAAGGGAAGTGGCCTGACGGACATATTTCGAGATATTTCTTCTTCTTGTTGTTCTTCTTCTGCACAGCTAAGCTGGAAGTGGCATTTGCAGCTCGCAATAGTGCAGAGTTATCCCAAAGAAAGGGGCCACGGTGTTTCTGTATCTCTATTATGTTGGTGCGGCTTCGGAACTTTTAAATATCTCGATATATCTCGAAAACTACGCTTCTGATCAAAAAATATCATAGAACATAAATTGTAGGAAACATAATTCTCTACAAAAAACGTCTCTTAACATTTTGCCATAGCTCGCTTCGTTTCCGAGATATTTGCAGATTCAGCTCAAAGGAACTGGCCTGACGGACATATTTCGAGATATTTCTTCTTCTTGTTGTTCTTCCTCTGCACAGCTAAGCTGGAACTGGCATTTGCGGCTCGCACTAGTGCAGAGTTATCTCAAAGAAAGGGGCCACGGTGTTTCCGTATCTCTATTATGTTGGTGCGGCTTCGGAACTTTTAAATATCTTGGTATATCTCGAGAACTACGCATCTGATCAAAAAATATCATAGAACACAAAAAGTAGGAAACTTAATTCTCTACAAAAAAGGTCTCTTAACATTTTGCCATAGCTCGCTTCGTTTCCGAGATATTTGCAGATTTATCTCAAGGGAAGGGGCCTAACGGACATATTTCGAGATATTTCTTCTTCTTGTTGTTCTTCTTGTGCACAGCTAAACTGGAAGTGGCATTTCCAGCTCGCAATAGTGCAGAGTTATCTCAAAGAAAGGGGCCACGGTGTTTCCTTATCTCTATTATGTTGGTGCGGCTTCGGAACTTTTAAATATCTTGATATATCTCGAGAACTACGCATCTGATCAAAAAATATCATAGAACATAAAAAGTAGGAAACTTAATTCTCTACAAAAAAGGTCGCTTAACATTTTGCCATAGCTCTCTTCGTTTCCGAGATATTTGCAGATTTATCTCAAGGGAAGGGGCCTGACGGACATATTTCGAGATTTTTCTTCTTCTTGTTGTCCTTCTTCTGCACAGCTAAGCTGGAAGTGGCATTTGCAGCTCGCAATAGTGCAGAGTTATCTCAAAGAAAGGGGCCACGGTGTTTCTGTATCTCTATTATGTTGGTGCGGCTTCGGAACTTTTAAATATCTTGATATATCTCGAGAACTACGCGTCGGATCAAAAAATATCATAGAACATAAAAAGTAGGAAAGATAATTCTCTACAAAAAAGGTCTCTTAACATTTTGCCATAGCTCGCTTCGTTTCCGAGATATTTGCAGATTTATCTCAAGGGAAGGGGCCTGACGGACATATTTCGAGATATTTCTTCTTCTTGTTGTTCTTCTTCTGCACAGCTAAGCTGGAAGTGGCATTTGCGGCTCGCACTAGTGCAGAGTTATCTCAAAGAAAGGGGCCACGGTGTTTCTGTATCCCTATTATGTTGGTGAGGCTTCGGAACTTTTAAATATCTCGATATATCTCGAAAACTACGCTTCTGATCAAAAAATATCATAGAACATAAATTGTAGGAAACATAATTCTCTACAAAAAACGTCTCTCAACATTTTGCCATAGCTCGCGTCGTTTCCGAGATATTTGCAGATTTATCTCAAGGGAAGGGGCCTGACGGACATATTTCGAGATATTTCTTCTTCTTGTTGTTCTTCTTCTGCACAGCTAAGCTGGAAGTGGCATTTGCGGCTCGCACTAGTGCAGAGTTATCTCAAAGAAAGGGGCCACGGTGTTTCTGTATCTCTATTATGTTGGTGCGGCTTCGGAACTTTTAAATATCTCGATATATCTCGAGAACTACGCCTCTGATCAAAAAATATCATAGAACATAAATTGTAGGAAACATAATTGTCTACAAAAAAGGTCTTTTATCATTTTGCCATAGCTCGCTTCGTTTCCGAGATATTTGCAGATTTATCTCAAGGGAAGGGGCCTCACGGACATATTTCGAGATATTTCTTCTTCTTGTTGTTCATCTTCTGCACAGCTAAGCTGGAAGTGGCATTTGCAGCTCGCAATAGTGCAGAGATATCTCAAAGAAAGGGGCCACGGTGTTTCTGTATCTCTATTATGTTGGTGCGGCTTCGGAACTTTTAAATATCTTGATATATCTCGAGAACTACGCCTCTGATCGAAAAATATCATAGAACATAAAAAGTAGGAAACTTAATTCTCTACAAAAAAGGTCTCTTAACATTTTGCCATAGCTCGCTTCGTTTCCGAGATATTTGCAGATTTATCTCAAGGGAAGGGGCCTGACGGACATATTTCGAGATGTTTCTTCTTCTTGTTGTTCTTCTTCTGCACAGCTAAGCTGGAAGTGGCATTTGCAGCGCGCAATAGTGCAGAGTTATCTCAAAGAAAGGGGCCACGGTGTTTCTGTATCTCTATTATGTTGGTGCGGCTTCTGAACTTTTAAATATCTTGATATATCTCGAGAACTACGCATCTGATCAAAAAATATCATACTACATAAAAAGTAGGAAACTTAACTCTCTACAAGAAAGGTCTCTAAAGATTTTGCCATAGCTCGCTTCGTTTCCGAGATATTTGCAGATTTATCTCAAGGGAAGGGGCCTGACGGACATATTTCGAGATGTTTCTTCTTCTTGTTGTTCTTCTTCTGCACAGCTAAGCTGGAAGTGGCATTTGCAGCTCGCCATAGTGCAGAGTTATCTCAAAGAAAGAGGCCACGGTGTTTCTGTACCTCTATTATGTTGGTGCAGCTTCGGAACTTTTAAATATCTTGATATATCTCGAGAACTACGCATCTGATCAAAAAATATCATCGAACATAAAAAGTAGCAAACTTAATTCTCTACAAAAAAGGTCTCTTAACATTTTGCCATAGCTCGCTTCGTTTCCGAGATATTTGCAGATTTATCTCAAGGGAAGTGGCCTGACGGACATATTTCGAGATATTTCTTCTTCTTGTTGTTCTTCTTCTGCACAGCTAAGCTGGAAGTGGCATTTGCAGCTCGCAATAGTGCAGAGTTATCCCAAAGAAAGGGGCCACGGTGTTTCTGTATCTCTATTATGTTGGTGCGGCTTCGGAACTTTTAAATATCTCGATATATCTCGAAAACTACGCTTCTGATCAAAAAATATCATAGAACATAAATTGTAGGAAACATAATTGTCTACAAAAAAGGTCTCTTAACATTTTGCCATAGCTCGCTTGGTTTCCGAGATATTTGCAGATTTATCTCAAGGGAAGGGGCCTCACGGACATATTTCGAGATATTTCTTCTTCTTGTTGTTCTTCTTCTGCACAGCTAAGCTGGAAGTGGCATTTGCAGCTCGCAATAGTGCAGAGTTATCTCAAAGAAAGGGGCCACGGTGTTTCTGTATCCCTATTATGTTGGTGCGGCTTCGGAACTTTTAAATATCTCGATATATCTCGAGAACTACGCCTCTGATCGAAAAATATCATAGAACATAAAAAGTAGGAAACTTAATTCTCTACAAAAAAGGTCTCTTAACATTTTGCCATAGCTCGCTTCGTTTCCGAGATATTTGCAGATTTATCTCAAGGGAAGTGGCCTGACGGACATATTTCGAGATATTTCTTCTTCTTGTTGTTCTTCTTCTGCACAGCTAAGCTGGAAGTGGCATTTGCAGCTCGCAATAGTGCAGAGTTATCCCAAAGAAAGGGGCCACGGTGTTTCTGTATCTCTATTATGTTGGTGCGGCTTCGGAACTTTTAAATATCTCGATATATCTCGAAAACTACGCTTCTGATCAAAAAATATCATAGAACATAAATTGTAGGAAACATAATTCTCTACAAAAAACGTCTCTTAACATTTTGCCATAGCTCGCTTCGTTTCCGAGATATTTGCAGATTCAGCTCAAAGGAACTGGCCTGACGGACATATTTCGAGATATTTCTTCTTCTTGTTGTTCTTCCTCTGCACAGCTAAGCTGGAAGTGGCATTTGCGGCTCGCACTAGTGCAGAGTTATCTCAAAGAAAGGGGCCACGGTGTTTCCGTATCTCTATTATGTTGGTGCGGCTTCGGATCTTTTAAATATCTCGATATATCGCGAAAACTAAGCTTCTGATCAAAAAATATCATAGAACATAAATTGTAGGAAACATAATTCTCTACAAAAAACGTCTCTTAACATTTTGCCATAGCTAGCTTCGTTTCCGAGATATTTGCAGATTCAGCTCAAAGGAACTGGCCTGACGGACATATTTCGAGATATTTCTTCTTCTTGTTGTTCTTCCTCTGCACAGCTAAGCTGGAAGTGGCATTTGCAGCTCGCAATAGTGCAGAGTTATCTCAAAGAAAGGGGCCACGGTGTTTCTGTATCTCTATTATGTTGGTGCGGCTTCGGAACTTTTAAATATCTTGATATATCTCGAGAACTACGCGTCGGATCAAAAAATATCATAGAACATAAAAAGTAGGAAAGATAATTCTCTACGAAAAAGGTCTCTTAACATTTTGCCATAGCTCGCTTCGTTTCCGAGATATTTGCAGATTTATCTCAAGGGAAGGGGCCTGACGGACATATTTCGAGATATTTCTTCTTCTTGTTCTTCTTCTTCTGCACAGCTAAGCTGGAAGTGGCATTTGCGGCTCGCACTAGTGCAGAGTTATCTCAAAGAAAGGGGCCACGGTGTTTCTGTATCCCTATTATGTTGGTGCGGCTTCGGAACTTTTAAATATCTCGATATATCTCGAAAACTACGCTTCTGATCAAAAAATATCATAGAACATAAATTGTAGGAAACATAATTCTCTACAAAAAACGTCTCTTAACATTTTGCCATAGCTCGCGTCGTTTCCGAGATATTTGCAGATTTATCTCAAGGGAAGGGGCCTGACGGACATATTTCGAGATATTTCTTCTTCTTGTTGTTCTTCTTCTGCACAGCTAAGCTGGAAGTGGCATTTGCGGCTCGCACTAGTGCAGAGTTATCTCAAAGAAAGTGGCCACGGTGTTTCTGTATCTCTATTATGTTGGTGCGGCTTCGGAACTTTTAAATATCTCGATATATCTCGAGAACTACGCCTCTGATCAAAAAATATCATAGAACATAAATTGTAGGAAACATAATTGTCTACAAAAAAGGTCTTTTATCATTTTGCCATAGCTCGCTTCGTTTCCGAGATATTTGCAGATTTATCTCAAGGGAAGGGGCCTCACGGACATATTTCGAGATATTTCTTCTTCTTGTTGTTCTTCCTCTGCACAGCTAAGCTGGAAGTGGCATTTGCAGCTCGCAATAGTCCAGAGATATCTCAAAGAAAGGGGCCACGGTGTTTCTGTAGCTCTATTATGTTGGTGCGGCTTCGGAACTTTTAAATATCTCGATATATCTCGAGAACTACGCGTCTGATCGAAAAATATCATAGAACATAAAAAGTAGGAAACATAATTCTCTACAAAAAAGGTCTCTTAACATTTTGCCATAGCTCGCTTCGTTTCCGAGATATTTGCAGATTTATCTCAAGGGAAGGGGCCTAACGGACATATTTCCAGATATTTCTTCTTCTTGTTGTTCTTCTTCTGCACAGCTAAGCTGGAAGTGGCATTTGCGGCTCGCACTAGTGCAGAGTTATCTCAAAGAAATGGGCCACGGTGTTTCTGTATCTCTATTAAGTTGGTGCAGCTTCAGGACTTTTAAATATCTTGATATATCTCGAGAACTACGCATCTGATCAAAAAATATCATGGAACATAAAAAGTAGAAAACTTAATTCTCTACAGAAAAGGTCTCTTAACATTTTGCCATAGCTCGCTTCGTTTCCGAGATATTTGCAGATTTATCTCAAGGGAAGGGGCCTGACGGACATATTTCGAGATATTTCTTCTTCTTGTTGTTCTTCTCCTGCACAGCTAAGCTGGAAGTGGCATTTGCAGCTCGCAATAGTGCAGAGTTATCGCAAAGAAAGGGGCCACGGTGTTTCTGTATCTCTATTATGTTGGTGCGGCTTCGGAACTTTTAAATATCTTGATATATCTCGAGAACTACGCATCTGATCAAAAAATATCATAGAACATAAAAAGTAGGAAACCTAATTTTCTACAAAAAAGGTCTCTGAACATTTTGCCGTAGCTCGCTTCGTTTCCGAGATATTTGCAGATTTATCTCAAGGGAAGGGGCCTGACGGACATATTTCGAGATATTTCTTCTTCTTGTTGTTCTTCTTCTGCACAGCTAAGCTGGAAGTGGCATTTGCTGCTCGCACTAGTGCAGAGTTATCTCAAAGAAAGGGGCCACGGTGTTTCTGTACCTCTATTATGTTGGTGCAGCTTCGGAGCTTTTAAATATCTTGATATATCTCGAGAACTACGCATCTGATCAAAAAATATCATAGAACATAAAAAGTAGGAAACCTAATTCTCTACAAAAAAGGTCTCTTAACGTTTTGCAATAGCTCGCTTCGTTTCCGAGATATTTGCAGATTTATCTCAAGGGAGGGGTCCTGACGGACATATTTCGAGATATTTCTTCTTCTTGTTCTTCTTCTTCTGCACAGCTAAACTGGAAGTGGCATTTCCAGCTCGCAATCGTGCAGAGTTATCTCAAAGAAAGGGGCCACGGTGTTTCTGTATCTCTATTATGTTGGTGCGGCTTCGGAACTTTTAAATATCTTGATATATCTCGGGAACTACGCCTCCGATCGAAAAATATCATAGAACATAAAAAGTAGGAAACTTAATTCTCTACAAAAAAGGTCTCTTAACATTTTACCATAGCTCGCATCGTTTCCGAGATATTTGCAGATTTATCTCAAGGGAAGGGGCCTGACGGACATATTTCGAGATATTTCTTCTTCTTGTTGTTCTTCTTCTGCACAGCTAAGCTGGAAGTGGCATTTGCAGGTCGCAATAGTGCAGAGTTATCTCAAAGAAAGGGGCCACGGTGTTTCTGTATCTCTATTATGTTGGTGCGGCTTCGGAACTTTTAAATATCTGCATATATCTCGAGAACTACGCCTCCGATCGAAAAATATCATAGAACATAAAAAGTAGGAAACTTAATTCTCTACAAAAAACGTCTCTTAACATTTAGCCATAGCTCGCTTCGTTTCCGAGATATTTGCAGATTTATCTCAAGGGAAGGGGCCTGACGGACATATTTCGAGATATTTCTTCTTCTTGTTGTTCTTCTTCTGCACAGCTAAGCTGGAAGTGGCATTTGCGGCTCGCACTAGTGCAGAGTTATCTCAAAGAAAGGGGCCACGGTGTTTCTGTATCCCTATTATGTTGGTGCGGCTTCGGAACTTTTAAATATCTCGATATATCTCGAAAACTACGCTTCTGATCAAAACATATCATAGAACATAAATTGTAGGAAACATAATTCTCTACAAAAAACGTCTCTTAACATTTTGCCATAGCTCGCTTCGTTTCCGAGATATTTGCAGATTTATCTCAAGGGAAGGGGCCTGACGGACATATTTCGAGATATTTCTTCTTCTTGTTGTTCTTCTTCTGCACAGCTAAGCTGGAAGTGGCATTTGCGGCTCGCACTAGTGCAGAGTTATCTCAAAGAAAGGGGCCACGGTGTTTCTGTATCCCTATTATGTTGGTGCGGCTTCGGAACTTTTAAATATCTCGATATATCTCGAAAACTACGCTTCTGATCAAAAAATATCATAGAACATAAATTGTAGGAAACATAATTCTCTACAAAAAACGTCTCTTAACATTTTGCCATAGCTCGCTTAGTTTCCGAGATATTTGCAGATTCAGCTCAAAGGAACTGGCCTGACGGACATATTTCGAGATATTTCTTCTTCTTGTTGTTCTTCCTCTGCACAGCTAAGCTGGAAGTGGCATTTGCAGCTCGCAATAGTGCAGAGTTATCTCAAAGAAAGGGGCCACAGTGTTTCTGTATCTCTATTATGTTGGTGCTGCTTCGGAACTTTTAAATATCTTGGTATATCTCGAGAACTACGCATCTGATCAAAAAATATCATAGAACATAAAAAGTAGGAAACTTAATTCTCTACAAAAAAGGTCTCTTAACATTTTGCCATAGCTCGCTTCGTTTCCGAGATATTTGCAGATTTATCTCAAGGGAAGGGGCCTAACGGACATATTTCGAGATATTTCTTCTTCTTGTTGTTCTTCTTGTGCACAGCTAAACTGGAAGTGGCATTTCCAGCTCGCAATAGTGCAGAGTTATCTCAAAGAAAGGGGCCACGGTGTTTCTGTATCCCTATTATGTTGGTGCGGCTTCGGAACTTTTAAATATCTCGATATATCTCGAAAACTACGCTTCTGATCAAAAAATATCATAGAACATAAATTGTAGGAAACATAATTCTCTACAAAAAACGTCTCTTAACATTTTGCCATAGCTCGCTTCGTTTCCGAGATATTTGCAGATTCAACTCAAAGGAACTGGCCTGACGGACATATTTCGAGATATTTCTTCTTCTTGTTGTTCTTCCTCTGCACAGCTAAGCTGGAAGTGGCATTTGCAGCTCGCAATAGTCCAGAGATATCTCAAAGAAAGGGGCCACGGTGTTTCTGTAGCTCTATTATGTTGGTGCGGCTTCGGAACTTTTAAATATCTTGATATATCTCGAGAACTACGCGTCTGATCGAAAAATATCATAGAACATAAAAAGTAGGAAACATAATTCTCTACAAAAAAGGTCTCTTAACATTTTGCCATAGCTCGCTTCGTTTCCGAGATATTTGCAGATTTATCTCAAGGGAAGGGGCCTAACGGACATATTTCCAGATATTTCTTCTTCTTGTTGTTCTTCTTCTGCACAGCTAAGCTGGAAGTGGCATTTGCGGCTCGCACTAGTGCAGAGTTATCTCAAAGAAATGGGCCACGGTGTTTCTGTATCTCTATTAAGTTGGTGCAGCTTCAGGACTTTTAAATATCTTGATATTATTCGAGAACTACGCATCTGATCAAAAAATATCATGGAACATAAAAAGTAGAAAACTTAATTCTCTACAGAAAAGGTCTCTTAACATTTTGCCATAGCTCGCTTCGTTTCCGAGATATTTGCAGATTTATCTCAAGGGAAGGGGCCTGACGGACATATTTCGAGATATTTCTTCTTCTTGTTGTTCTTCTCCTGCACAGCTAAGCTGGAAGTGGCATTTGCAGCTCGCAATAGTGCAGAGTTATCGCAAAGAAAGGGGCCACGGTGTTTCTGTATCTCTATTATGTTGGTGCGGCTTCGGAACTTTTAAATATCTTGATATATCTCGAGAACTACGCATCTGATCAAAAAATATCATAGAACATAAAAAGTAGGAATCCTAATTTTCTACAAAAAAGGTCTCTGAACATTTTGCCGTAGCTCGCTTCGTTTCCGAGATATTTGCAGATTTATCTCAAGGGAAGGGGCCTGACGGACATATTTCGAGATATTTCTTCTTCTTGTTGTTCTTCTTCTGCACTGCTAAGCTGGAAGTGGCATTTGCTGCTCGCACTAGTGCAGAGTTATCTCAAAGAAAGGGGCCACGGTGTTTCTGTACCTCTATTATGTTGGTGCAGCTTCGGAGCTTTTAAATATCTTGATATATCTCGAGAACTACGCATCTGATCAAAAAATATCATAGAACATAAAAAGTAGGAAACCTAATTCTCTACAAAAAAGGTCTCTTAACGTTTTGCAATAGCTCGCTTCGTTTCCGAGATATTTGCAGATTTATCTCAAGGGAGGGGTCCTGACGGACATATTTCGAGATATTTCTTCTTCTTGTTCTTCTTCTTCTGCACAGCTAAACTGGAAGTGGCATTTCCAGCTCGCAATCGTGCAGAGTTATCTCAAAGAAAGGGGCCACGGTGTTTCTGTATCTCTATTATGTTGATGCGGCTTCGGAACTTTTAAATATCTTGATATATCTCGGGAACTACGCCTCCGATCGAAAAATATCATAGAACATAAAAAGTAGGAAACTTAATTCTCTACAAAAAAGGTCTCTTAACATTTTGCCATAGCTCGCTTCGTTTCCGAGATATTTGCAGATTAATCTCAAGGGAAGTGGCCTGACGGACATATTTCGAGATATTCCTTCTTCTTGTTGTTCTTCTTCTGCACAGCTAAGCTGGAAGTGGCATTTGCAGCTCGCAATAGTGCAGAGTTATCCCAAAGAAAGGGGCCACGGTGTTTCTGTATCTCTATTATGTTGGTGCGGCTTCGGAACTTTTAAATATCTCGATATATCTCGAAAACTACGCTTCTGATCAAAAAATATTGTAGAAGATAAATTGTAGGAAACATAATTCTCTACAAAAAAGGTCTCTTAACATTTTGCCATAGCTCGCTTCGTTTCCGAGATATTTGCAGATTTATCTCAAGGGAAGGGGCCTGACGGACATATTTCGAGATATTTCTTCTTCTTGTTGTTCTTCTTCTGCACAGCTAAGCTGGAAGTGGCATTTGCAGCGCGCAATAGTGCAGAGTTATCTCAAAGAAAGGGGCCACGGTGTTTCTGTATCTCTATTATGTTGGTGCGGCTTCTGAACTTTTAAATATCTTGATATATCTCGAGAACTACGCATCTGATCAAAAAATATCATACTACATAAAAAGTAGGAAACTTAATTCTCTACAAGAAAGGTCTCTAAACATTTTGCCATAGCTCGCTTCGTTTCCGAGATATTTGCAGATTTATCTCAAGGGAAGGGGCCTGACGGACATATTTCGAGATGTTTCTTCTTCTTGTTGTTCTTCTTCTGCACAGCTAAGCTGGAAGTGGCATTTGCAGCTCGCAATAGTGCAGAGTTATCTCAAAGAGAGGGGCCACGGTATTTCTGTATCTCTATTATGTTGGTGCGGCTTCGGAACTTTTAAATATCTTGATATATCTCGAGAACTACGCATCTGATCAAAAAATATCATACTACATAAAAAGTAGGAAACTTAATTCTCTACAAGAAAGGTCTCTAAACATTTTGCCATAGCTCGCTTCGTTTCCGAGATATTTGCAGATTTATCTCAAGGGAAGGGGCCTGACGGACATATTTCGAGATGTTTCTTCTTCTTGTTGTTCTTCTTCTGCACAGCTAAGCTGGAAGTGGCATTTGCAGCTCGCAATAGTGCAGAGTTATCTCAAAGAGAGGGGCCACGGTATTTCTGTATCTCTATTATGTTGGTGCGGCTTCGGAACTTTTAAATATCTTGATATATCTCGAGAACTACGCATCTGATCAAAAAATATCATAGAAGATAAAACGTAGGAAACTTGATTCTCTACAAAAAAGGTCTCTTAACATTTCGCCATAGCTCGCTTCGTTTCCGACATATTTGCAGATTTATCTCAAGGGAAGGGGCCTGTCGGACATATTTCGAGATATTTCTTCTTCTTGTTGTTCTTCTTCTGCACAGCTAAGCTGGAAGTGGCATTTGCGGCTCGCACTAGTGCAGAGTTATCTCAAAGAAAGGGGCCACGGTGTTTCTGTATCTCTATTATGTTGGTGCGGCTTCGGAACTTTTAAATATCTCGATATATCGCGAAAACTACGCTTCTGATCAAAAAATATCATAGAACATAAATTGTAGGAAACATAATTCTCTACAAAAAACGTCTCTTCACATTTTGCCATAGCTCGCTTCGTTTCCGAGATATTTGCAGATTTATCTCAAGAGAAGGGGCCTGACGGACATATTTCGAGATATTTCTTCTTCTTGTTGTTCTTCTTCTGCACAGCTAAGCTGGAAGTGGCATTTGCAGCTCGCAATAGTGCAGAGTTACCTCAAAGAAAGGGGCCACGGTGTTTCTGTATCTCTATTATCTTGGTGCCGCTTCGGAACTTTTAAATATCTGGATATATCTCGAGAACTACGCATCTGATCAAAAAATATCATAGAACATAAAAAGTAGGAAACTTAATTCTCTACAAAAAAGGTCTCTTAACATTTTGCCATACCTCGCTTCGTTTCCGAGATATTTGCAGATTTATCTCAAGGGAAGGGGCCTAACGGACATATTTCGAGATATTTCTTCTTCTTGTTGTTCTTCTTGTGCACAGCTAAACTGGAAGTGGCATTTCCAGCTCGCAATAGTGCAGAGTTATCTCAAAGAAAGGGGCCACGGTGTTTCTGTATCCCTATTATGTTGGTGCGGCTTCGGAACTTTTAAATATCTCGATATATCTCGAAAACTACGCTTCTGATCAAAAAATATCATAGAACATAAATTGTAGGAAACATAATTCTCTACAAAAAACGTCTCTTAACATTTTGCCATAGCTCGCTTCGTTTCCGAGATATTTGCAGATTCAACTCAAAGGAACTGGCCTGACGGACATATTTCGAGATATTTCTTCTTCTTGTTGTTCTTCCTCTGCACAGCTAAGCTGGAAGTGGCATTTGCAGCTCGCAATAGTCCAGAGATATCTCAAAGAAAGGGGCCACGGTGTTTCTGTAGCTCTATTATGTTGGTGCGGCTTCGGAACTTTTAAATATCTTGATATATCTCGAGAACTACGCGTCTGATCGAAAAATATCATAGAACATAAAAAGTAGGAAACATAATTCTCTACAAAAAAGGTCTCTTAACATTTTGCCATAGCTCGCTTCGTTTCCGAGATATTTGCAGATTTATCTCAAGGGAAGGGGCCTAACGGACATATTTCCAGATATTTCTTCTTCTTGTTGTTCTTCTTCTGCACAGCTAAGCTGGAAGTGGCATTTGCGGCTCGCACTAGTGCAGAGTTATCTCAAAGAAATGGGCCACGGTGTTTCTGTATCTCTATTAAGTTGGTGCAGCTTCAGGACTTTTAAATATCTTGATATATCTCGAGAACTACGCATCTGATCAAAAAATATCATGGAACATAAAAAGTAGAAAACTTAATTCTCTACAGAAAAGGTCTCTTAACATTTTGCCATAGCTCGCTTCGTTTCCGAGATATTTGCAGATTTATCTCAAGGGAAGGGGCCTGACGGACATATTTCGAGATATTTCTTCTTCTTGTTGTTCTTCTCCTGCACAGCTAAGCTGGAAGTGGCATTTGCAGCTCGCAATAGTGCAGAGTTATCGCAAAGAAAGGGGCCACGGTGTTTCTGTATCTCTATTATGTTGGTGCGGCTTCGGAACTTTTAAATATCTTGATATATCTCGAGAACTACGCATCTGATCAAAAAATATCATAGAACATAAAAAGTAGGAATCCTAATTTTCTACAAAAAAGGTCTCTGAACATTTTGCCGTAGCTCGCTTCGTTTCCGAGATATTTGCAGATTTATCTCAAGGGAAGGGGCCTGACGGACATATTTCGAGATATTTCTTCTTCTTGTTGTTCTTCTTCTGCACTGCTAAGCTGGAAGTGGCATTTGCTGCTCGCACTAGTGCAGAGTTATCTCAAAGAAAGGGGCCACGGTGTTTCTGTACCTCTATTATGTTGGTGCAGCTTCGGAGCTTTTAAATATCTTGATATATCTCGAGAACTACGCATCTGATCAAAAAATATCATAGAACATAAAAAGTAGGAAACCTAATTCTCTACAAAAAAGGTCTCTTAACGTTTTGCAATAGCTCGCTTCGTTTCCGAGATATTTGCAGATTTATCTCAAGGGAGGGGTCCTGACGGACATATTTCGAGATATTTCTTCTTCTTGTTCTTCTTCTTCTGCACAGCTAAACTGGAAGTGGCATTTCCAGCTCGCAATCGTGCAGAGTTATCTCAAAGAAAGGGGCCACGGTGTTTCTGTATCTCTATTATGTTGATGCGGCTTCGGAACTTTTAAATATCTTGATATATCTCGGGAACTACGCCTCCGATCGAAAAATATCATAGAACATAAAAAGTAGGAAACTTAATTCTCTACAAAAAAGGTCTCTTAACATTTTGCCATAGCTCGCTTCGTTTCCGAGATATTTGCAGATTAATCTCAAGGGAAGTGGCCTGACGGACATATTTCGAGATATTCCTTCTTCTTGTTGTTCTTCTTCTGCACAGCTAAGCTGGAAGTGGCATTTGCAGCTCGCAATAGTGCAGAGTTATCCCAAAGAAAGGGGCCACGGTGTTTCTGTATCTCTATTATGTTGGTGCGGCTTCGGAACTTTTAAATATCTCGATATATCTCGAAAACTACGCTTCTGATCAAAAAATATTGTAGAAGATAAATTGTAGGAAACATAATTCTCTACAAAAAAGGTCTCTTAACATTTTGCCATAGCTCGCTTCGTTTCCGAGATATTTGCAGATTTATCTCAAGGGAAGGGGCCTGACGGACATATTTCGAGATATTTCTTCTTCTTGTTGTTCTTCTTCTGCACAGCTAAGCTGGAAGTGGCATTTGCAGCGCGCAATAGTGCAGAGTTATCTCAAAGAAAGGGGCCACGGTGTTTCTGTATCTCTATTATGTTGGTGCGGCTTCTGAACTTTTAAATATCTTGATATATCTCGAGAACTACGCATCTGATCAAAAAATATCATACTACATAAAAAGTAGGAAACTTAATTCTCTACAAGAAAGGTCTCTAAACATTTTGCCATAGCTCGCTTCGTTTCCGAGATATTTGCAGATTTATCTCAAGGGAAGGGGCCTGACGGACATATTTCGAGATGTTTCTTCTTCTTGTTGTTCTTCTTCTGCACAGCTAAGCTGGAAGTGGCATTTGCAGCTCGCAATAGTGCAGAGTTATCTCAAAGAGAGGGGCCACGGTATTTCTGTATCTCTATTATGTTGGTGCGGCTTCGGAACTTTTAAATATCTTGATATATCTCGAGAACTACGCATCTGATCAAAAAATATCATACTACATAAAAAGTAGGAAACTTAATTCTCTACAAGAAAGGTCTCTAAACATTTTGCCATAGCTCGCTTCGTTTCCGAGATATTTGCAGATTTATCTCAAGGGAAGGGGCCTGACGGACATATTTCGAGATGTTTCTTCTTCTTGTTGTTCTTCTTCTGCACAGCTAAGCTGGAAGTGGCATTTGCAGCTCGCAATAGTGCAGAGTTATCTCAAAGAGAGGGGCCACGGTATTTCTGTATCTCTATTATGTTGGTGCGGCTTCGGAACTTTTAAATATCTTGATATATCTCGAGAACTACGCATCTGATCAAAAAATATCATAGAAGATAAAACGTAGGAAACTTGATTCTCTACAAAAAAGGTCTCTTAACATTTCGCCATAGCTCGCTTCGTTTCCGACATATTTGCAGATTTATCTCAAGGGAAGGGGCCTGTCGGACATATTTCGAGATATTTCTTCTTCTTGTTGTTCTTCTTCTGCACAGCTAAGCTGGAAGTGGCATTTGCGGCTCGCACTAGTGCAGAGTTATCTCAAAGAAAGGGGCCACGGTGTTTCTGTATCTCTATTATGTTGGTGCGGCTTCGGAACTTTTAAATATCTCGATATATCGCGAAAACTACGCTTCTGATCAAAAAATATCATAGAACATAAATTGTAGGAAACATAATTCTCTACAAAAAACGTCTCTTCACATTTTGCCATAGCTCGCTTCGTTTCCGAGATATTTGCAGATTTATCTCAAGAGAAGGGGCCTGACGGACATATTTCGAGATATTTCTTCTTCTTGTTGTTCTTCTTCTGCACAGCTAAGCTGGAAGTGGCATTTGCAGCTCGCAATAGTGCAGAGTTACCTCAAAGAAAGGGGCCACGGTGTTTCTGTATCTCTATTATCTTGGTGCCGCTTCGGAACTTTTAAATATCTGGATATATCTCGAGAACTACGCATCTGATCAAAAAATATCATAGAACATAAAAAGTAGGAAACTTAATTCTCTACAAAAAAGGTCTCTTAACATTTTGCCATACCTCGCTTCGTTTCCGAGATATTTGCAGATTTATCTCAATGGAAGGGGCCTGACGGGCATATTTCGAGATATTTCTTCTTCTTGTTGTTCTTCTTCTGCACAGCTAAGCTGGAAGTGGCATTTGCAGCGCGCAATAGTGCAGAGTTATCTCAAAGAAAGGGGCCACGGTGTTTCTGTATCTCTATTATGTTGGTGCGGCTTCGGAACTTTTAAATATCTTGATATATCTCGAGAACTACGCATCCGATCAAAAAATATCATAGAACATAAAAAGTAGGAAACATAATTCTCTACAAAAAAGGTCTCTTAACATTTTGCCATAGCACGCTTCGTTTCCGAGATATTTGCAGATTTATCTCGAGGGAAGGGGCCTGACGGACATATTTCGAGATATTTCTTCTTCTTGTTGTTCTTCTTCTGCACAGCTAAGCTGGAAGTGGCATTTGCAGCTCGCAATAGTGCAGAGTTACCTCAAAGAAAGGGGCCACGGTGTTTCTGTATCTCTATTATCTTGGTGCCGCTTCGGAACTTTTAAATATCTGGATATATCTCGAGAACTACGCATCTGATCAAAAAATATCATAGAACATAAAAAGTAGGAAACTTAATTCTCTACAAAAAAGGTCTCTTAACATTTTGCCATACCTCGCTTCGTTTCCGAGATATTTGCAGATTTATCTCGATGGAAGGGGCCTGACGGGCATATTTCGAGATATTTCTTCTTCTTGTTGTTCTTCTTCTGCACAGCTAAGCTGGAAGTGGCATTTGCAGCTCGCAATTGTGCAGAGTTATCTCAAAGAAAGGGGCCACGGTGTTTCTGTATCTCTATTATGTTGGTGCGGCTTCGGAACTTTTAAATATCTTGGTATATCTCGAGAACTACGCATCTGATCAAAAAATATCATCGAACATAAAAAGTAGGAAACTTAATTCTCTACAAAAAAGGTCTCTTAACATTTTGCCATAGCTCGCTTCGTTTCCGAGATATTTGCAGATTTATCTCAAGGGAAGTGGCCTGACGGACATATTTCGAGATATTCCTTCTTCTTGTTGTTCTTCTTCTGCACAGCTAAGCTGGAAGTGGCATTTGCAGCTCGCAATAGTGCAGAGTTATCCCAAAGAAAGGGGCCACGGTGTTTCTGTATCTCTATTATGTTGGTGCGGCTTCGGAACTTTTAAATATCTCGATATATCTCGAAAACTACGCTTCTGATCAAAAAATATCGTAGAAGATAAATTGTAGGAAACATAATTCTCTACAAAAAAGGTCTCTTAACATTTTGCCATAGCTCGCTTCGTTTCCGAGATATTTGCAGATTTATCTCAAGGGAAGGGGCCTGACGGACATATTTCGAGATATTTCTTCTTCTTGTTGTTCTTCTTCTGCACAGCTAAGCTGGAAGTGGCATTTGCAGCGCGCAATAGTGCAGAGTTATCTCAAAGAAAGGGGCCACGGTGTTTCTGTATCTCTATTATGTTGGTGCGGCTTCGGAACTTTTAAATATCTTGATATATCTCGAGAACTACGCATCTGATCAAAAAATATCATACTACATAAAAAGTAGGAAACTTAATTCTCTACAAGAAAGGTCTCTAAACATTTTGCCATAGCTCGCTTCGTTTCCGAGATATTTGCAGATTTATCTCAAGGGAAGGGGCCTGACGGACATATTTCGAGATGTTTCTTCTTCTTGTTGTTCTTCTTCTGCACAGCTAAGCTGGAAGTGGCATTTGCAGCTCGCAATAGTGCAGAGTTATCTCAAAGAGAGGGGCCACGGTATTTCTGTATCTCTATTATGTTGGTGCGGCTTCGGAACTTTTAAATATCTTGATATATCTCGAGAACTACGCATCTGATCAAAAAATATCATACTACATAAAAAGTAGGAAACTTAATTCTGTACAAGAAAGGTCTCTAAACATTTTGCCATAGCTCGCTTCGTTTCCGAGATATTTGCAGATTTATCTCAAGGGAAGGGGCCTGACGGACATATTTCGAGATGTTTCTTCTTCTTGTTGTTCTTCTTCTGCACAGCTAAGCTGGAAGTGGCATTTGCAGCTCGCAATAGTGCAGAGTTATCTCAAAGAGAGGGGCCACGGTATTTCTGTATCTCTGTTATGTTGGTGCGGCTTCGGAACTTTTAAATATCTTGATATATCTCGAGAACTACGCATCTGATCAAAAAATATCATAGAAGATAAAACGTAGGAAACTTGATTCTCTACAAAAAAGGTCTCTTAACATTTCGCCATAGCTCGCTTCGTTTCCGACATATTTGCAGATTTATCTCAAGGGAAGGGGCCTGTCGGACATATTTCGAGATATTTCTTCTTCTTGTTGTTCTTCTTCTGCACAGCTAAGCTGGAAGTGGCATTTGCGGCTCGCACTAGTGCAGAGTTATCTCAAAGAAAGGGGCCACGGTGTTTCTGTATCTCTATTATGTTGGTGCGGCTTCGGAACTTTTAAATATCTCGATATATCGCGAAAACTACGCTTCTGATCAAAAAATATGATAGAACATAAATTGTAGGAAACATAATTCTCTACAAAAAAGGTCTCTTAACATTTTGCCATAGCTCTCTTCGTTTCCGAGATATTTGCAGATTTATCTCAAGGGAAGGGGCCTGACGGACATATTTCGAGATATTTCTTCTTCTTGTTGTTCTTCTTCTGCACAGCTAAGCTGGAAGTGGCATTTGCGGCTCGCACTAGTGCAGAGTTATCTCAAAGAAAGGGGCCACGGTGTTTCTGTATCCCTATTATGTTGGTGCGGCTTCGGAACTTTTAAATATCTCGATATATCTCGAGAACTACGCTTCTGATCAAAAAATATCATAGAACATAAATTGTAGGAAACATAATTCTCTACAAAAAACGTCTCTTCACATTTTGCCATAGCTCGCTTCGTTTCCGAGATATTTGCAGATTTATCTCAAGAGAAGGGGCCTGACGGACATATTTCGAGATATTTCTTCTTCTTGTTGTTCTTCTTCTGCACAGCTAAGCTGGAAGTGGCATTTGCAGCTCGCAATAGTGCAGAGTTACCTCAAAGAAAGGGGCCACGGTGTTTCTGTATCTCTATTATCTTGGTGCCGCTTCGGAACTTTTAAATATCTGGATATATCTCGAGAACTACGCATCTGATCAAAAAATATCATAGAACATAAAAAGTAGGAAACTTAATTCTCTACAAAAAAGGTCTCTTAACATTTTGCCATACCTCGCTTCGTTTCCGAGATATTTGCAGATTTATCTCAATGGAAGGGGCCTGACGGGCATATTTCGAGATATTTCTTCTTCTTGTTGTTCTTCTTCTGCACAGCTAAGCTGGAAGTGGCATTTGCAGCGCGCAATAGTGCAGAGTTATCTCAAAGAAAGGGGCCACGGTGTTTCTGTATCTCTATTATGTTGGTGCGGCTTCGGAACTTTTAAATATCTTGATATATCTCGAGAACTACGCATCCGATCAAAAAATATCATAGAACATAAAAAGTAGGAAACATAATTCTCTACAAAAAAGGTCTCTTAACATTTTGCCATAGCTCGCTTCGTTTCCGAGATATTTGCAGATTTATCTCGAGGGAAGGGGCCTGACGGACATATTTCGAGATATTTCTTCTTCTTGTTGTTCTTCTTCTGCACAGCTAAGCTGGAAGTGGCATTTGCAGCTCGCAATAGTGCAGAGTTACCTCAAAGAAAGGGGCCACGGTGTTTCTGTATCTCTATTATCTTGGTGCCGCTTCGGAACTTTTAAATATCTGGATATATCTCGAGAACTACGCATCTGATCAAAAAATATCATAGAACATAAAAAGTAGGAAACTTAATTCTCTACAAAAAAGGTCTCTTAACATTTTGCCATACCTCGCTTCGTTTCCGAGATATTTGCAGATTTATCTCAATGGAAGGGGCCTGACGGGCATATTTCGAGATATTTCTTCTTCTTGTTGTTCTTCTTCTGCACAGCTAAGCTGGAAGTGGCATTTGCAGCGCGCAATAGTGCAGAGTTATCTCAAAGAAAGGGGCCACGGTGTTTCTGTATCTCTATTATGTTGGTGCGGCTTCGGAACTTTTAAATATCTTGATATATCTCGAGAACTACGCATCCGATCAAAAAATATCATAGAACATAAAAAGTAGGAAACTTAATTCTCTACAAAAAAGGTCTCTTAACATTTTGCCATAGCTCGCTTCGTTTCCGAGATATTTGCAGATTTATCTCGAGGGAAGGGGCCTGACGGACATATTTCGAGATATTTCTTCTTCTTGTTGTTCTTCTTCTGCACAGCTAAGCTGGAAGCGGCATTTGCGCCTCGCACTAGTGCAGAGTTATCTCAAAGAAAGGGGCCACGGTGTTTCTGTATCTCTATTATGTTGGTGCAGCTTCAGAACTTTTAAATATCTTGATATATCTCGAGAACTACGCATCTGATCAAAAAATATCATGGAACATAAAAAGTAGAAAACTTAATTCTCTACAAAAAAGGTCTCTTAACATTTTGCCGTAGCTCGCTTCGTTTCCGAGATATTTGCAGATTTATCTCAAGGGAGGGGTCCTGACGGACATATTTCGAGATATTTCTTCTTCTTGTTGTTCTTCTTCTGCACAGCTAAACTGGAAGTGGCATTTCCAGCTCGCAATAGTGCAGAGTTATCCCAAAGAAAGGGGCCACGCTGTTTCTGTATCTCTATTATGTTGGTGCGGCTTCGGAACTTTTAAATATCTCGATATATCTCGAAAACTACGCTTCTGATGAAAAAATATCATAGAATATAAATTGTAGGAAACATAATTCTCTACAAAAAAGGTCTCTTAACATTTTGCCATAGCTCGCTTCGTTTCCGAGATATTTGCAGATTTATCTCAAGGGAAGGGGCCTGACGGACATATTTCGAGATATTTCTTCTTCTTGTTGTTCTTCTTCTGCACAGCTAAGCTGGAAGTGGCATTTGCAGGTCGCAATAGTGCAGAGTTATCTCAAAGAAAGGGGCCACGGTGTTTCTGTATCTCTATTATGTTGGTGCGGCTTCGGAACTTTTAAATATCTTGATATATCTCGAGAACTACGCTTCTGATCAAAAAATATCATAGAACATAAAAAGTAGGAAACTTAATTCTCTACAAAAAAGGTCTGTTAACATTTTGCCATAGCTCGCTTCGTTTCCGAGATATTTGCAGATTTATCTCAAGGGAAGGGGCCTAACGGACATATTTCGAGATATTTCTTCTTCTTGTTGTTCTTCTTCTGCACAGCTAAACTGGAAGTGGCATTTCCAGCTCGCAATAGTGCAGAGTTATCTCAAAGAGAGGGGCCACGGTGTTTCTGTATCTCTATTATGTTGGTGCGGCTTCGGAACTTTTAAATATCTTGATATATCTCGAGAACTACGCATCTGATCAAAAAATATCATAGAAGATGAAAAGTAGGAAACTTAATTCTCTACAAAAAAGGTCTCTTAACATTTTGCCATAGCTCGCTTCGTTTCCGAGATATTTGCAGATATATCTCAAGGGAGGGGGCCTGACGGACATATTTCGAGATATTTCTTCTTCTTGTTGTTCTTCTTCTGCACAGCTAAGCTGGAAGTGGCATTTACAGCTCGGAATAGTGCAGAGTTATCTCAAAGAGAGGGGCCACGGTGTTTCTGTATCTCTATTATGTTGGTGCGGCTTCGGAACTTTTAAATATCTTGATATATCTCGAGAACTACGCATCTGATCAAAAAATATCATAGAACATGAAAAGTAGGAAACTTAATTCTCTACAAAAAAGGTCTCTTAACATTTTGCCATAGCTCTCTTCGTTTCCGAGATATTTGCAGATTTATCTCAAGGGAAGGGGCCTGACGGACATATTTCGAGATATTTCTTCTTCTTGTTGTTCTTCTTCTGCACAGCTAAGCTGGAAGTGGCATTTGCGGCTCGCACTAGTGCAGAGTTATCTCAAAGAAAGGGGCCACGGTGTTTCTGTATCCCTATTATGTTGGTGCGGCTTCGGAACTTTTAAATATCTCGATATATCTCGAGAACTACGCTTCTGATCAAAAAATATCATAGAACATAAATTGTAGGAAACAGAATTCTCTACAAAAAACGTCTCTTAACATTCTGCCATAGCTCGCTTCGTTTCCGAGATATTTGCAGATTTATCTCAAGGGAAGGGGCCTGACGGACATATTTCGAGATATTTCTTCTTCTTGTTGTTCTTCTTCTGCACAGCTAAGCTGGAAGTGGCATTTGCAGCTCGCAATAGTGCAGAGTTACCTCAAAGAAAGGGGCCACGGTGTTTCTGTATCTCTATTATCTTGGTGCCGCTTCGGAACTTTTAAATATCTGGATATATCTCGAGAACTACGCATCTGATCAAAAAATATCATAGAACATAAAAAGTAGGAAACTTAATTCTCTACAAAAAAGGTCTCTTAACATTTTGCCATACCTCGCTTCGTTTCCGAGATATTTGCAGATTTATCTCAATGGAAGGGGCCTGACGGGCATATTTCGAGATATTTCTTCTTCTTGTTGTTCTTCTTCTGCACAGCTAAGCTGGAAGTGGCATTTGCAGCGCGCAATAGTGCAGAGTTATCTCAAAGAAAGGGGCCACGGTGTTTCTGTATCTCTATTATGTTGGTGCGGCTTCGGAACTTTTAAATATCTTGATATATCTCGAGAACTACGCATCCGATCAAAAAATATCATAGAACATAAAAAGTAGGAAACTTAATTCTCTACAAAAAAGGTCTCTTAACATTTTGCCATAGCTCGCTTCGTTTCCGAGATATTTGCAGATTTATCTCGAGGGAAGGGGCCTGACGGACATATTTCGAGATATTTCTTCTTCTTGTTGTTCTTCTTCTGCACAGCTAAGCTGGAAGCGGCATTTGCGCCTCGCACTAGTGCAGAGTTATCTCAAAGAAAGGGGCCACGGTGTTTCTGTATCTCTATTATGTTGGTGCAGCTTCAGAACTTTTAAATATCTTGATATATCTCGAGAACTACGCATCTGATCAAAAAATATCATGGAACATAAAAAGTAGAAAACTTAATTCTCTACAAAAAAGGTCTCTTAACATTTTGCCGTAGCTCGCTTCGTTTCCGAGATATTTGCAGATTTATCTCAAGGGAGGGGTCCTGACTGACATATTTCGAGATATTTCTTCTTCTTGTTGTTCTTCTTCTGCACAGCTAAACTGGAAGTGGCATTTCCAGCTCGCAATAGTGCAGAGTTATCCCAAAGAAAGGGGCCACGCTGTTTCTGTATCTCTATTATGTTGGTGCGGCTTCGGAACTTTTAAATATCTCGATATATCTCGAAAACTACGCTTCTGATCAAAAAATATCATAGAATATAAATTGTAGGAAACATAATTCTCTACAAAAAAGGTCTCTTAACATTTTGCCATAGCTCGCTTCGTTTCCGAGATATTTGCAGATTTATCTCAAGGGAAGGGGCCTGACGGACATATTTCGAGATATTTCTTCTTCTTGTTGTTCTTCTTCTGCACAGCTAAGCTGGAAGTGGCATTTGCAGGTCGCAATAGTGCAGAGTTATCTCAAAGAAAGGGGCCACGGTGTTTCTGTATCTCTATTATGTTGGTGCGGCTTCGGAACTTTTAAATATCTTGATATATCTCGAGAACTACGCTTCTGATCAAAAAATATCATAGAACATAAAAAGTAGGAAACTTAATTCTCTACAAAAAAGGTCTGTTAACATTTTGCCATAGCTCGCTTCGTTTCCGAGATATTTGCAGATTTATCTCAAGGGAAGGGGCCTAACGGACATATTTCGAGATATTTCTTCTTCTTGTTGTTCTTCTTCTGCACAGCTAAACTGGAAGTGGCATTTCCAGCTCGCAATAGTGCAGAGTTATCTCAAAGAGAGGGGCCACGGTGTTTCTGTATCTCTATTATGTTGGTGCGGCTTCGGAACTTTTAAATATCTTGATATATCTCGAGAACTACGCATCTGATCAAAAAATATCATAGAACATGAAAAGTAGGAAACTTAATTCTCTACAAAAAAGGTCTCTTAACATTTTGCCATAGCTCTCTTCGTTTCCGAGATATTTGCAGATTTATCTCAAGGGAAGGGGCCTGACGGACATATTTCGAGATATTTCTTCTTCTTGTTGTTCTTCTTCTGCACAGCTAAGCTGGAAGTGGCATTTGCAGCTCGCAATAGTGCAGAGTTACCTCAAAGAAAGGGGCCACGGTGTTTCTGTATCTCTATTATCTTGGTGCCGCTTCGGAACTTTTAAATATCTGGATATATCTCGAGAACTACGCATCTGATCAAAAAATATCATAGAACATAAAAAGTAGGAAACTTAATTCTCTACAAAAAAGGTCTCTTAACATTTTGCCATACCTCGCTTCGTTTCCGAGATATTTGCAGATTTATCTCAATGGAAGGGGCCTGACGGGCATATTTCGAGATATTTCTTCTTCTTGTTGTTCTTCTTCTGCACAGCTAAGCTGGAAGTGGCATTTGCAGCGCGCAATAGTGCAGAGTTATCTCAAAGAAAGGGGCCACGGTGTTTCTGTATCTCTATTATGTTGGTGCGGCTTCGGAACTTTTAAATATCTTGATATATCTCGAGAACTACGCATCCGATCAAAAAATATCATAGAACATAAAAAGTAGGAAACTTAATTCTCTACAAAAAAGGTCTCTTAACATTTTGCCATAGCTCGCTTCGTTTCCGAGATATTTGCAGATTTATCTCGAGGGAAGGGGCCTGACGGACATATTTCGAGATATTTCTTCTTCTTGTTGTTCTTCTTCTGCACAGCTAAGCTGGAAGCGGCATTTGCGCCTCGCACTAGTGCAGAGTTATCTCAAAGAAAGGGGCCACGGTGTTTCTGTATCTCTATTATGTTGGTGCAGCTTCAGAACTTTTAAATATCTTGATATATCTCGAGAACTACGCATCTGATCAAAAAATATCATGGAACATAAAAAGTAGAAAACTTAATTCTCTACAAAAAAGGTCTCTTAACATTTTGCCGTAGCTCGCTTCGTTTCCGAGATATTTGCAGATTTATCTCAAGGGAGGGGTCCTGACTGACATATTTCGAGATATTTCTTCTTCTTGTTGTTCTTCTTCTGCACAGCTAAACTGGAAGTGGCATTTCCAGCTCGCAATAGTGCAGAGTTATCCCAAAGAAAGGGGCCACGCTGTTTCTGTATCTCTATTATGTTGGTGCGGCTTCGGAACTTTTAAATATCTCGATATATCTCGAAAACTACGCTTCTGATCAAAAAATATCATAGAATATAAATTGTAGGAAACATAATTCTCTACAAAAAAGGTCTCTCAACATTTTGCCATAGCTCGCTTCGTTTCCGAGATATTTGCAGATTTATCTCAAGGGAAGGGGCCTGACGGACATATTTCGAGATATTTCTTCTTCTTGTTGTTCTTCTTCTGCACAGCTAAGCTGGAAGTGGCATTTGCAGGTCGCAATAGTGCAGAGTTATCTCAAAGAAAGGGGCCACGGTGTTTCTGTATCTCTATTATGTTGGTGCGGCTTCGGAACTTTTAAATATCTTGATATATCTCGAGAACTACGCTTCTGATCAAAAAATATCATAGAACATAAAAAGTAGGAAACTTAATTCTCTACAAAAAAGGTCTGTTAACATTTTGCCATAGCTCGCTTCGTTTCCGAGATATTTGCAGATTTATCTCAAGGGAAGGGGCCTAACGGACATATTTCGAGATATTTCTTCTTCTTGTTGTTCTTCTTCTGCACAGCTAAACTGGAAGTGGCATTTACAGCTCGCAATAGTGCAGAGTTATCTCAAAGAGAGGGGCCACGGTGTTTCTGTATCTCTATTATGTTGGTGCGGCTTCGGAACTTTTAAATATCTTGATATATCTCGAGAACTACGCATCTGATCAAAAAATATCATAGAAGATGAAAAGTAGGAAACTTAATTCTCTACAAAAAAGGTCTCTTAACATTTTGCCATAGCTCGCTTCGTTTCCGAGATATTTGCAGATATATCTCAAGGGAGGGGGCCTGACGGACATATTTCGAGATATTTCTTCTTCTTGTTGTTCTTCTTCTGCACAGCTAAGCTGGAAGTGGCATTTACAGCTCGGAATAGTGCAGAGTTATCTCAAAGAGAGGGGCCACGGTGTTTCTGTATCTCTATTATGTTGGTGCGGCTTCGGAACTTTTAAATATCTTGATATATCTCGAGAACTACGCATCTGATCAAAAAATATCATAGAACATGAAAAGTAGGAAACTTAATTCTCTACAAAAAAGGTCTCTTAACATTTTGCCATAGCTCTCTTCGTTTCCGAGATATTTGCAGATTTATCTCAAGGGAAGGGGCCTGACGGACATATTTCGAGATATTTCTTCTTCTTGTTGTTCTTCTTCTGCACAGCTAAGCTGGAAGTGGCATTTGCGGCTCGCACTAGTGCAGAGTTATCTCAAAGAAAGGGGCCACGGTGTTTCTGTATCCCTATTATGTTGGTGCGGCTTCGGAACTTTTAAATATCTCGATATATCTCGAGAACTACGCTTCTGATCAAAAAATATCATAGAACATAAATTGTAGGAAACATAATTCTCTACAAAAAACGTCTCGTAACATTCTGCCATAGCTCGCTTCGTTTCCGAGATATTTGCAGATTTATCTCAAGGGAAGGGGCCTGACGGACATATTTCGAGATATTTCTTCTTCTTGTTGTTCTTCTTCTGCACAGCTAAGCTGGAAGTGGCATTTGCGGCTCGCACTAGTGCAGAGTTATGTCAAAGAAAGGGGCCACGGTGTTTCTGTATCCCTATTATGTTGGTGCGGCTTCGGAACTTTTAAATATCTCGATATATCTCGAGAACTACGCTTCTGATCAAAAAATATCATAGAACATAAATTGTAGGAAACATAATTCTCTACAAAAAACGTCTCTTAACATTCTGCCATAGCTCGCTTCGTTTCCGAGATATTTGCAGATTTATCTCAAGGGAAGGGGCCTGACGGACATATTTCGAGATATTTCTTCTTCTTGTTGTTCTTCTTCTGCACAGCTAAGCTGGAAGTGGCATTTACAGCTCGGAATAGTGCAGAGTTATCTCAAAGAAAGGGGCCACGGTGTTTCTGTATCTCTATTATGTTGGTGCGGCTTCGGAACTTTTAAATATCTTGATATATCTCGAGAACTACGCATCTGATCAAAAAATATCATAGAACATGAAAAGTAGGAAACTTAATTCTCTACAAAAAAGGTCTCTTAACATTTTGCCATAGCTCCCTCCGTTTCCGAGATATTTGCAGATTTATCTCAAGGGAAGGGGCCTGACGGACATATTTCGAGATATTTCTTCTTCTTGTTGTTCCTCTTCTGCACAGCTAAGCTGGAAGTGGCATTTGCGGCTCGCACTAGTGCAGAGTTATCTCAAAGAAAGGGGCCACGGTGTTTCTGTATCCCTATTATGTTGGTGCGGCTTCGGAACTTTTAAATATCTCGATATATCTCGAGAACTACGCTTCTGATCAAAAAATATCATAGAACATAAATTGTAGGAAACATAATTCTCTACAAAAAACGTCTCTTAACATTTTGCCATAGCTCGCTTCGTTTCCGAGATATTTGCAGATTCAGCTCAAAGGAACTGGCCTGACGGACATATTTCGAGATATTTCTTCTTCTTTTTGTTCTTCCTCTGCACAGCTAAGCTGGAAGTGGCATTTGCAGCTCGCAATAGTGCAGAGTTATCTCAAAGAAAGGGGCCACGGTGTTTCTGTATCTCTATTATGTTGGTGCGGCTTCGGAACTTTTAAATATCTTGATATATCTCGAGAACTACGCATCTGATCAAAAAATATCATAGAACATAAAAAGCAGGAAACTTAATTCTCTACAAAAAAGGTCTCTTAACATTTTGCCATAGCTCGCTTCGTTTCCGAGATATTTGCAGATTTATCTCAAGGGAAGGGGCCTGACGGACATATTTCGAGATATTTCTTCTTCTTGTTGTTCTTCTTCTGCACAGCTAAGCTGGAAGTGGCATTTGCGGCTCGCACTAGTGCAGACTTATCTCAAAGAAAGGGGCCACGGTGTTTCTGTATCTCTATTATGTTGGTGCGGCTTCGGAACTTTTAAATATCTTGATATATCTCGAGAACTACGCATCTGATCAAAAAATATCATAGAACATGAAAAGTAGGAAACTTAATTCTCTACAAAAGAGGTCTCTTAACATTTTGCCATAGCTCGCTTCCTTCCCGAGATATTTGCAGATATATCTCAAGGGAAGGGGCCTGACGGACATATTTCGAGATATTTCTTCTTCTTGTTGTTCTTCTTCTGCACAGCTAAGCTGGAAGTGGCATTTGCGGCTCGCACTAGTGCACAGTTATCTCAAAGAAAGGGGCCACGGTGTTTCTGTATCTCTATTATGTTGGTGCGTCTTCGGAACTTTTAAATATCTCGATATATCTCGAAAACTACGCTTCTGATCAAAAAATATCATAGAACATAAATTGTAGGAAACATAATTCTCTACAAAAAACGTCTCTTAACATTTTGCCATAGCTCTCTTCGTTTCCGAGATATTTGCAGATTTATCTCAAGGGAAGGGGCCTGACGGACATATTTCGAGATATTTCTTCTTCTTGTTGTTCTTCTTCTGCACAGCTAAGCTGGAAGTGGCATTTGCGGCTCGCACTAGTGCAGAGTTATCTCAAAGAAAGGGGCCACGGTGTTTCTGTATCCCTATTATGTTGGTGCGGCTTCGGAACTTTTAAATATCTCGATATATCTCGAGAACTACGCTTCTGATCAAAAAATATCATAGAACATAAATTGTAGGAAACATAATTCTCTACAAAAAAGGTCTCTTAACATTTTGCCATAGCTCGCTTCGTTTTCGAGATATTTGCAGATATATCTCAAGGGTAGGGGCCTGACGGACATATTTCGAGATATTTCTTCTTCTTGTTGTTCTTCTTCTGCACAGCTAAGCTGGAAGTGGCATTTACAGCTCGGAATAGTGCAGAGTTATCTCAAAGAGAGGGCCCACGGTGTTTCTGTATCTCTATTATGTTGGTGCGGCTTCGGAACTTTTAAATATCTTGATATATCTCGAGAACTACGCATCTGATCAAAAAATATCATAGAACATAAAAAGTAGGAAACTTAATTCTCTACAAAAAAGGTCTGTTAACATTTTGCCATAGCTCGCTTGGTTTCCGAGATATTTGCAGATTTATCTCAAGGGAAGGGGCCTAACGGACATATTTCGAGATATTTCTTCTTCTTGTTGTTCTTCTTCTGCACAGCTAAACTGGAAGTGGCATTTCCAGCTCGCAATAGTGCAGAGTTATCTCAAAGAGAGGGGCCACGGTGTTTCTGTATCTCTATTATGTTGGTGCGGCTTCGGAACTTTTAAATATCTTGATATATCTCGAGAACTACGCATCTGATCAAAAAATATCATAGAACATGAAAAGTAGGAAACTTAATTCTCTACAAAAAAGGTCTCTTAACATTTTGCCATAGCTCTCTTCGTTTCCGAGATATTTGCAGATTTATCTCAAGGGAAGGGGCCTGACGGACATATTTCGAGATATTTCTTCGTCTTGTTGTTCTTCTTCTGCACAGCTAAGCTGGAAGTGGCATTTGCGGCTCGCACTAGTGCAGAGTTATCTCAAAGAAAGGGGCCACGGTGTTTCTGTATCCCTATTATGTTGGTGCGGCTTCGGAACTTTTAAATATCTCGATATATCTCGAGAACTACGCTTCTGATCAAAAAATATCATAGAACATAAATTGTAGGAAACATAATTCTCTACAAAAAACGTCTCTTAACATTCTGCCATAGCTCGCTTCGTTTCCGAGATATTTGCAGATTTATCTCAAGGGAAGGGGCCTGACGGACATATTTCGAGATATTTCTTCTTCTTGTTGTTCTTCTTCTGCACAGCTAAGCTGGAAGTGGCATTTGCGGCTCGCACTAGTGCAGAGTTATCTCAAAGAAAGGGGCCACGGTGTTTCTGTATCCCTATTATGTTGGTGCGGCTTCGGAACTTTTAAATATCTCGATATATCTCGAGAACTACGCTTCTGATCAAAAAATATCATAGAACATAAATTGTAGGAAACATAATTCTCTACAAAAAAGGTCTCTTAACATTTTGCCATAGCTCGCTTCGTTTCCGAGATATTTGCAGATATATCTCAAGGGAAGGGGCCTGACGGACATATTTCGAGATATTTCTTCTTCTTGTTGTTCTTCTTCTGCACAGCTAAGCTGGAAGTGGCATTTACAGCTCGGAATAGTGCAGAGTTATCTCAAAGAAAGGGGCCACGGTGTTTCTGTATCTCTATTATGTTGGTGCGGCTTCGGAACTTTTAAATATCTTGATATATCTCGAGAACTACGCATCTGATCAAAAAATATCATAGAACATGAAAAGTAGGAAACTTAATTCTCTACAAGAAAGGTCTCTTAACATTTTGCCATAGCTCCCTCCGTTTCCGAGATATTTGCAGATTTATCTCAAGGGAAGGGGCCTGACGGACATATTTCGAGATATTTCTTCTTCTTGTTGTTCCTCTTCTGCACAGCTAAGCTGGAAGTGGCATTTGCGGCTCGCACTAGTGCAGAGTTATCTCAAAGAAAGGGGCCACGGTGTTTCTGTATCCCTATTATGTTGGTGCGGCTTCGGAACTTTTAAATATCTCGATATATCTCGAGAACTACGCTTCTGATCAAAAAATATCATAGAACATAAATTGTAGGAAACATAATTCTCTACAAAAAACGTCTCTTAACATTTTGCCATAGCTCGCTTTGTTTCCGAGATATTTGCAGATTCAGCTCAAAGGAACTGGCCTGACGGACATATTTCGAGATATTTCTTCTTCTTTTTGTTCTTCCTCTGCACAGCTAAGCTGGAAGTGGCATTTGCAGCTCGCAATAGTGCAGAGTTATCTCAAAGAAAGGGGCCACGGTGTTTCTGTATCTCTATTATGTTGGTGCGGCTTCGGAACTTTTAAATATCTTGATATATCTCGAGAACTACGCATCTGATCAAAAAATATCATAGAACATAAAAAGCAGGAAACTTAATTCTCTACAAAAAAGGTCTCTTAACATTTTGCCATAGCTCGCTTCGTTTCCGAGATATTTGCAGATTTATCTCAAGGGAAGGGGCCTGACGGACATATTTCGAGATATTTCTTCTTCTTGTTGTTCTTCTTCTGCACAGCTAAGCTGGAAGTGGCATTTGCGGCTCGCACTAGTGCAGACTTATCTCAAAGAGAGGGGCCACGGTGTTTCTGTATCTCTATTATGTTGGTGCGGCTTCGGAACTTTTAAATATCTTGATATATCTCGAGAACTACGCATCTGATCAAAAAATATCATAGAACATGAAAAGTAGGAAACTTAATTCTCTACAAAAGAGGTCTCTTAACATTTTGCCATAGCTCGCTTCCTTCCCGAGATATTTGCAGATATATCTCAAGGGAAGGGGCCTGACGGACATATTTCGAGATATTTCTTCTTCTTGTTGTTCTTCTTCTGCACAGCTAAGCTGGAAGTGGCATTTGCGGCTCGCACTAGTGCACAGTTATCTCAAAGAAAGGGTCCACGGTGTTTCTGTATCTCTATTATGTTGGTGCGTCTTCGGAACTTTTAAATATCTCGATATATCTCGAAAACTACGCTTCTGATCAAAAAATATCATAGAACATAAATTGTAGGAAACATAATTCTCTACAAAAAACGTCTCTTAACATTTTGCCATAGCTCGCTTCGTTTCCGAGATATTTGCAGATTCAGCTCAAAGGAACTGGCCTGACGGACATATTTCGAGATATTTCTTCTTCTTGTTGTTCTTCCTCTGCACAGCTAAGCTGGAAGTGGCATTTGCAGCTCGCAATAGTGCAGAGTTATCTCAAAGAAAGGGGCCACGGTGTTTCTGTATCTCTATTATGTTGGTGCGGCTTCGGAACTTTTAAATATCTTGATATATCTCGAGAACTACGCATCTGATCACAAAATATGATAGAACATAAAAAGTAGGAAACTTAATTCTCTACAAAAAAGGTCTCTTAACATTTTGCCATAGCTCGCTTGGTTTCCGAGATATTTGCAGATATATCTCAAGGGAAGGGGCCTGACGGACATATTTCGAGATATTTCTTCTTCTTGTTGTTCTTCTTCTGCACAGCTAAGCTGGAAGTGGCATTTGCGGCTCGCACTAGTGCAGAGTTATCTCAAAGAAAGGGGCCACGGTGTTTCTGTACCTCTATCATGTTGGTGCGGCTTCGGAACTTTTAAATATCTCGATATATCTCGAAAACTACGCTTCTGATCAAAAAATATCATAGAACATAAATTGTAGGAAACTTAATTCTCTACAAAAAAGGTCTCTTATCATTTTGCCATAGCTCGCTTCGTTTCCGAGATATTTGCAGATATATCTCAAGGGAAGGGGCCTGACGGACATATTTCGAGATATTTCTTCTTCTTGTTGTTCTTCTTCTGCACAGCTAAGCTGGAAGTGGCATTTGCGGCTCGCACTAGTGCAGAGTTATCTCAAAGAAAGGGGCCACGGTGTTTCTGTACCTCTATTATGTTGGTGCGGCTTCGGAACTTTTAAATATCTCGATATATCTCGAAAACTACGCTTCTGATCAAAAAATATCATAGAACATAAATTGTAGGAAACATAATTCTCTACAAAAAAGGTCTCTTAACATTTTGCCATAGCTCGCTTCGTTTCCGAGATATTTGCAGATATATCACAAGGGAAGGGGCCTGACGGACATATTTCGAGATATTTCTTCTTCTTGTTGTTCTTCTTCTGCACAGCTAAGCTGGAAGTGGCATTTGCAGCTCGCAATAGTGCGGAGTTATCTCAAAGAAAGGGGCCACGGTGTTTCTGTATCTCCATTATGTTGGTGCGGCTTCGGAACTTTTAAATATCTTGAGATATCTCGAGAACTACGCATCTGATCAAAAAATATCATAGAACACAAAAAGTAGGAAACTTAATTCTCTATAAAAAAGGTCTCTTAACATTTTGCCATAGCTCGCTTCGTTTCCGAGATATTTGCAGATTTATCTCAAGGGAAGGGGCCTGACGGACATATTTCGAGATATTTCTTCTTCTTGTTGTTCTTCTTCTGCACAGCTAAGCGGGAAGTGGCATTTGCAGCTCGCAACAGTGCAGAGTTATCTCAAAGAAAGGGGCCACGGTGTTTCTGTATCTCTATTATGTTGGTGCGGCTTCGGAACTTTTAAATATCTTGATATATCTCGAGAACTACGCATCTGATCAAAAAATATCATAGAACATAAAAAGTATGAAACATAATTCTCTACAAAAAAGGTCTCTAAACATTTTGCCATAGCTCGCTTCGTTTCCGAGATATTTGCAGATACATCTCAAGGGAAGGGGCCTGACGGACATATTTCGAGATATTTCTTCTTCTTGTTGTTCTTCTTCTGCACAGCTAAGCTGGAAGTGGCATTTGCAGCTCGCAATAGTGCAGAGTTATCTCAAAGAAAGGGGCCACGGTGTTTCTGTATCTCCATTATGTTGGTGCGGCTTCGGAACTTTTAAATATCTTGAGATATCTCGAGAACTACGCATCTGATCAAAAAAGATCATAGAACATAAAAAGTAGGAAACATAATTCTCTACAAAAAAGGTCTCTCAACATTTTGCCATAGCTCGCTTCGTTTCCGAGATATGTGCAGATACATCTCAAGGGAAGGGGCCTGACGGACATATTTCGAGATATTTCTTCTTCTTGTTGTTCTTCTTCTGCACAGCTAAGCTGGAAGTGGCATTTGCAGCTCGCAATAGTGCAGAGTTATCTCAAAGAAAGGGGCCACGGTGTTTCTGTATCTCCATTATGTTGGTGCGGCTTCGGAACTTTTTAATATCTTGAGATATCTCGAGAACTACGCATCTGATCAAAAAAGATCATAGAACATAAAAAGTAGGAAACTTAATTCTCTACAAAAAAGGTCTCTTAACATTTTGCCATAGCACGCTTCGTTTCCGAGATATTTGCAGATATATCTCAAGGGAAGGGGCCTGACGGACATATTTCGAGATATTTCTTCTTCTTGTTGTTCTTCTTCTGCACAGCTAAGCTGGAAGTGGCATTTGCAGCTCGCAATAGTGCAGAGTTATCTCAAAGAAAGGGGCCACGGTGTTTCTGTATCTCTATTATGTTGGTGCGGCTTCGGAACTTTTAAATATCTTGATATATCTCGAGAACTACGCATCTGATCAAAAAATATCATAGAACATAAAAAGTAGGAAACATAATTCTCTACAAAAAAGGTCTCTCAACATTTTGCCATAGCTCGCTTCGTTTCCGAGATATTTGCAGATACATCTCAAGGGAAGGGGCCTGACGGACATATTTCGAGATATTTCTTCTTCTTGTTGCTCTTCTTCTGCACAGCTAAGCTGGAAGTGGCATTTGCAGCTCGCGATAGTGCAGAGTTATCTCAAAGAAAGGGGCCACGTTGTTTCTGTACCTCTATTATGTTGGTGCATCTTCGGAACTTTTAAATATCTTGATATATCTCGAGATCTACGCATCTGATCAAAAAATATCATAGAACATGAAAAGTAGGAAACTTAATTCTCTACAAAAAAGGTCTCTTAACATTTTGCCATAGCTCGCTTCGTTTCCGAGATATTTGCAGATTTATCTCAAGGGAAGGGGCCTAACGGACATATTTCGTGATATTTCTTCTTCTTGTTGTTCTTCTTCTGCACAGCTAAGCTGGAAGTGGCATTTGCAGCTCGCAATAGTGCAGAGTTATCTCAAAGAAAGGGGCCACGGTGTTTCTGTATCTCTATTATGTTGGTGCGGCTTCGGAACTTTTAAATATCTTGATATATCTCGAGAACAACGCATCTGATCAAAAAATATCATAGAACATAAAAAGTAGGAAACTTAATTCTCTACAACAAAGGTCTCTTAACATTTTGCCATAGCTCGCTTCGTTTCCGAGATATTTGCAGATTTATCTCGAGGGAAGGGGCCTGACGGACATATTTCGAGATATTTCTTCTTCTTGTTGTTCTTCTTCTGCACAGCTAAGCTGGAAGTGGCATTTGCGGCTCGCACTAGTGCAGAGTTATCTCAAAGAAAGGGGCCACGGTGTTTCTGGATCTCTATTATGTTGGTGCGGCTTCGGAACTTTTAAATATCTCGATATATCTCGAAAACTATGCTTCTGATCAAAAAATATCATAGAACATAAATTGTAGGAAACATAATTCTCTACAAAAAAGGTCTCTTAACATTTTGCCATAGCTCGTTTCGTTTCCGAGATATTTGCAGATATATCTCAAGGGAAGGGGCCTGACGGACATATTTCGAGATATTTCTTCTTCTTGTTGTTCTTCTTCTGCACAGCTAAACTGGAAGTGGCATTTCCAGCTCGCAATAGTGCAGAGTTATCTCAAAGAAAGGGGCCACGGTGTTTCTGTATCTCTATTATGTTGGTGCGGCTTCGGAACTTTTAAATATCTTGATATATCTCGAGAACTACGCATCTGATCAAAAAATATCATAGAACATAAAAAGTAGGAAACTTAATTCTCTACAAACAAGGTCTCTTAACATTATGCCATAGCTCGCTTCGTTTCCGAGATATTTGCTGATTTATCTCAAGGGAAGGGGCCTGACGGACATATTTCGAGATATTTCTTCTTCTTGTTGTTCTTCTTCTGCACAGCTAAACTGGAAGTGGCATTTCCAGCTCGCAATAGTGCAGAGTTATCTCAAAGAAAGGGTCCACGGTGTTTCTGTATCTCTATTATGTTGGTGCGGCTTCGGAACTTTTAAATATCTTGATATATCTCGAGAACTACGCATCTGATCAAAAAATATCATAGAACATAAAAAGTAGGAAACTTAATTCTCTACAAGAAAGGTCTCTTAACATTTTGCCATAGCTCGCTTCGTTTCCGAGATATTTGCAGATTTATCTCAAGGGATGGGGCCTGACGGACATATTTCGAGATATTTCTTCTTCTTGTTGTTCTTCTTCTGCACAGCTAAGCTGGAAGTGGCATTTGCAGCTCGCAATAGTGCAGAGTTATCTCAAAGAAAGAGGCCACGGTGTTTCTGTATCTCTATTATGTTGGTGCGGCTTCGGAACTTTTAAATATCTTGATATATCTCGAGAACTACGCATCTGATCAAAAAATATCATAGAACATAAAAAGTAGGAAACTTAATTCTCTACAAATAAGGTCTCTTAACATTTTGCCATAGCCCGCTTCGTTTCCGAGATATTTGCAGATTTATCTCAAGGGAAGGGGCCTGACGGACATATTTCGAGATATTTCTTCTTCTTGTTGTTCTTCTTCTGCACAGCTAAGCTGGAAGTGGCATTTGCAGCTCGCAATAGTGCAGAGTAATCTCAAAGAAAGGGGCCACGGTGTTTCTGTATCTCTATTATGTTGGTGCGGCTTCGGAACTTTTAAATATCTTGATATATCTCGAGAACTACGCATCTGATCAAAAAATACCATAGAACATAAAAAGTAGGAAACTTAATTCTCTACAAAAAAGGTCTCTTAACATTTTGCCATAGCTCGCTTCGTTTCCGAGATATTTGCAGATATATCTCAAGGGAAGGGGCCTGACGGACATATTTCGAGATATTTCTTCTTCTTGTCGTTCTTCTTCTGCACAGCTAAGCTGGAAGTGGCATTTGCGGCTCGCACTAGTGCAGAGTTATCTCGAAGAAAGGGGCCACGGTGTTTCTGTATCTCTATTATGTTGGTGCGGCTTCGGAACTTTTAAATATCTTGATATATCTCGAGAACTACGCATCTGATCAAAAAATATCATAGAACATAAAAAGTAGGAAACTTAATTCTCTACAAAAAAGGTCTCTTAACATTTTGCCATAGCTCGCTTCGTTTCCGAGATATTTGCAGATTTATCTCAAGGGAAGGGGCCTGACGGACATATTTCGAGATATTTCTTCTTCTTGTTGTTCTTCTTCTGCACAGCTAAGCTGGAAGTGGCATTTGCAGCTCGCAATAGTGCAGAGTAATCTCAAAGAAAGGGGCCACGGTGTTTCTGTATCTCTATTATGTTGGTGCGGCTTCGGAACTTTTAAATATCTTGATATATCTCGAGAACTACGCATCTGATCAAAAAATACCATAGAACATAAAAAGTAGGAAACTTAATTCTCTACAAAAAAGGTCTCTTAACATTTTGCCATAGCTCGCTTCGTTTCCGAGATATTTGCAGATATATCTCAAGGGAAGGGGCCTGACGGACATATTTCGAGATATTTCTTCTTCTTGTTGTTCTTCTTCTGCACAGCTAAACTGGAAGTGGCATTTCCAGCTCGCAATAGTGCAGAGTTATCTCAAAGAAAGCGGCCACGGTGTTTCTGTACCTCTATTATGTTGGTGCAGCTTCGGAACTTTTAAATATCTTGATATATCTCGAGAACTACGCATCTGATCAAAAAATATCATAGAACATAGAAAGTAGGAAACTTAATTCTCTACAAAAAAGGTCTCTTAACATTTTGCCATAGCTCGCTTCGTTTCCGAGATATTTGCAGATTTATCTCAAGGGAAGGGGCCTGACGGACATATTTCGAGATATTTCTTCTTCTTGTTGTTCTTCTTCTGCACAGCTAAGCTGGAAGTGGCATTTGCAGCTCGCAATAGTGCAGAGTTATCGCAAAGAAAGGGGACACGGTGTTTCTGTATCTCTATTATGTTGCTGCGGCTTCGCAACTTTTAAATATCTTGATATATCTCGAGAACTACGCATCTGATCAAAAAATATCATAGAACATAAAAAGTAGGAAACTTAATTCTCTACAAGAAAGGTCTCTTAACATTTTGCCATAGCTCGCTTCGTTTCCGAGATATTTGCAGATTTATCTCAAGGGATGGGGCCTGACGGACATATTTCGAGATATTTCTTCTTCTTGTTGTTCTTCTTCTGCACAGCTAAGCTGGAAGTGGCATTTGCAGCTCGCAATAGTGCAGAGTTATCTCAAAGAAAGAGGCCACGGTGTTTCTGTATCTCTATTATGTTGGTGCGGCTTCGGAACTTTTAAATATCTTGATATATCTCGAGAACTACGCATCTGATCAAAAAATATCATAGAACATAAAAAGTAGGAAACTTAATTCTCTACAAATAAGGTCTCTTAACATTTTGCCATAGCCCGCTTCGTTTCCGAGACATTTGCAGATTTATCTCAAGGGAAGGGGCCTGACGGACATATTTCGAGATATTTCTTCTTCTTGTTGTTCTTCTTCTGCACAGCTAAGCTGGAAGTGGCATTTGCAGCTCGCAATAGTGCATAGTTATCTCAAAGAAAGGGGCCACGGTGTTTCTGTATCTCTATTATGTTGGTGCGGCTTCGGAACTTTTAAATATCTCGATATATCTCGAAAACTACGCTTCTGATCAAAAAATATCATAGAACATAAATTGTAGGAAACATAGTTCTCTACAAAAAAGGTCTCTTAACATTTTGCCATAGCTCGTTTCGTTTCCGAGATATTTGCAGATATATCTCAAGGGAAGGGGCCTGACGGACATATTTCGAGATATTTCTTCTTCTTGTTGTTCTTCTTCTGCACAGCTAAACTGGAAGTGGCATTTCCAGCTCGCAATAGTGCAGAGTTATCTCAAAGAAAGCGGCCACGGTGTTTCTGTACCTCTATTATGTTGGTGCGGCTTCGGAACTTTTAAATATCTTGATATATCTCGAGAACTACGCATCTGATCAAAAAATATCATAGAACATAAAAAGTAGGAAACTTAATTCTCTACAAACAAGGTCTCTTAACATTATGCCATAGCTCGCTTCGTTTCCGAGATATTTGCTGATTTATCTCAAGGGAAGGGGCCTGACGGACATATTTCGAGATATTTCTTCTTCTTGTTGTTCTTCTTCTGCACAGCTAAACTGGAAGTGGCATTTCCAGCTCGCAATAGTGCAGAGTTATCTCAAAGAAAGGGTCCACGGTGTTTCTGTATCTCTATTATGTTGGTGCGGCTTCGGAACTTTTAAATATCTTGATATATCTCGAGAACTACGCATCTGATCAAAAAATATCATAGAACATAAAAAGTAGGAAACTTAATTCTCTACAAGAAAGGTCTCTTAACATTTTGCCATAGCTCGCTTCGTTTCCGAGATATTTGCAGATTTATCTCAAGGGATGGGGCCTGACGGACATATTTCGAGATATTTCTTCTTCTTGTTGTTCTTCTTCTGCACAGCTAAGCTGGAAGTGGCATTTGCAGCTCGCAATAGTGCAGAGTTATCTCAAAGAAAGAGGCCACGGTGTTTCTGTATCTCTATTATGTTGGTGCGGCTTCGGAACTTTTAAATATCTTGATATATCTCGAGAACTACGCATCTGATCAAAAAATATCATAGAACATAAAAAGTAGGAAACTTAATTCTCTACAAATAAGGTCTCTTAACATTTTGCCATAGCCCGCTTCGTTTCCGAGATATTTGCAGATTTATCTCAAGGGAAGGGGCCTGACGGACATATTTCGAGATATTTCTTCTTCTTGTTGTTCTTCTTCTGCACAGCTAAGCTGGAAGTGGCATTTGCAGCTCGCAATAGTGCATAGTTATCTCAAAGAAAGGGGCCACGGTGTTTCTGTATCTCTATTATGTTGGTGCGGCTTCGGAACTTTTAAATATCTCGATATATCTCGAAAACTACGCTTCTGATCAAAAAATATCATATAACATAAATTGTAGGAAACATAGTTCTCTACAAAAAAGGTCTCTTAACATTTTGCCATAGCTCGCTTCGTTTCCGAGATATTTGCAGATTTATCTCAAGGGAAGGGGCCTAACGGACATATTTCGTGATATTTCTTCTTCTTGTTGTTCTTCTTCTGCACAGCTAAGCTGGAAGTGGCATTTGCAGCTCGCAATAGTGCAGAGTTATCTCAAAGAAAGGGGCCACGGTGTTTCTGTATCTCTATTATGTTGGTGCGGCTTCGGAACTTTTAAATATCTTGATATATCTCGAGAACAACGCATCTGATCAAAAAATATCATAGAACATAAAAAGTAGGAAACTTAATTCTCTACAACAAAGGTCTCTTAACATTTTGCCATAGCTCGCTTCGTTTCCGAGATATTTGCAGATTTATCTCGAGGGAAGGGGCCTGACGGACATATTTCGAGATATTTCTTCTTCTTGTTGTTCTTCTTCTGCACAGCTAAGCTGGAAGTGGCATTTGCGGCTCGCACTAGTGCAGAGTTATCTCAAAGAAAGGGGCCACGGTGTTTCTGGATCTCTATTATGTTGGTGCGGCTTCGGAACTTTTAAATATCTCGATATATCTCGAAAACTACGCTTCTGATCAAAAAATATCATAGAACATAAATTGTAGGAAACATAATTCTCTACAAAAAAGGTCTCTTAACATTTTGCCATAGCTCGTTTCGTTTCCGAGATATTTGCAGATTTATCTCGAGGGAAGGGGCCTGACGGACATATTTCGAGATATTTCTTCTTCTTGTTGTTCTTCTTCTGCACAGCTAAGCTGGAAGTGGCTTTTGCGGCTCGCACTAGTGCAGAGTTATCTCAAAGAAAGGGGCCACGGTGTTTCTGTATCTCTATTATGTTGGTGCGGCTTCGGAACTTTTAAATATCTCGATATATCTCGAGAACTACGCATCTGATCAAAAAATATCATAGAACATAAAAAGTAGGAAACTTAATTCTCTACAAAAAAGGTCTCTCAACATTTTGCCATAGCTCGCTTCGTTTCCGAGATATTTGCAGATATATCTCAAGGGAAGGGGCCTGACGGACATATTTCGAGATATTTCTTCTTCTTGTTGTTCTTCTTCTGCACAGCTAAACTGGAAGTGGCATTTCCAGCTCGCAATAGTGCAGAGTTATCTCAAAGAAAGGGGCCACGGTGTTTCTGTATCTCTATTATGTTGGTGCGGCTTCGGAACTTTTAAATATCTTGATATATCTCGAGAACTACGCGTCTGATCAAAAAATATTATAGAACATAAAAAGTAGGAAACATAATTCTCTACAAAAAAGGTCTCTTAACATTTTGCCATAGCTCGCTTCGTTTCCGAGATATTTGCAGATTTATCTCAAGGGAAGGGGCCTGACGGACATATTTCGAGATATTTCTTCTTCTTGTTGTTCTTCTTCTGCACAGCTAAGCTGGAAGTGGCATTTGCGGCTTGCACTAGTGCACAGTTATCTCAAAGAAAGGGGCCACGGTGTTTCTGTATCTCTATTATGTTGGTGCGGCTTCGGAACTTTTAAGTATCTCGATATATCTCGAAAACTACGCTTCTGATCAAAAAATATCATAGAACATAAATTGTAGGAAACATAATTCTCTACAAAAAAGGTCTCTTAACATTTTGCCATACCTCGCTTCGTTTCCGAGATATTTGCAGATTCATCTCAAAGGAAGGGGTCTGACGGACATATTTCGAGATATTTCTTCTTCTTGTTGTTCTTCTTCTGCACAGCTAAGCTGGAAGTGGCTTTTGCGGCTCGCACTAGTGCAGAGTTATCTCAAAGAAAGGGGCCACGGTGTTTCTGTATCTCTATTATGTTGGTGCGGCTTCGGAACTTTTAAATATCTCGATATATCTCGAGAACTACGCATCTGATCAAAAAATATCATAGAACATAAAAAGTAGGAAACTTAATTCTCTACAAAAAAGGTCTCTCAACATTTTGCCATAGCTCGCTTCGTTTCCGAGATATTTGCAGATATATCTCAAGGGAAGGGGCCTGACGGACATATTTCGAGATATTTCTTCTTCTTGTTGTTCTTCTTCTGCACAGCTAAACTGGAAGTGGCATTTCCAGCTCGCAATAGTGCAGAGTTATCTCAAAGAAAGGGGCCACGGTGTTTCTGTATCTCTATTATGTTGGTGCGGCTTCGGAACTTTTAAATATCTTGATATATCTCGAGAACTACGCGTCTGATCAAAAAATATTATAGAACATAAAAAGTAGGAAACATAATTCTCTACAAAAAAGGTCTCTTAACATTTTGCCATAGCTCGCTTCGTTTCCGAGATATTTGCAGATTTATCTCAAGGGAAGGGGCCTGACGGACATATTTCGAGATATTTCTTCTTCTTGTTGTTCTTCTTCTGCACAGCTAAGCTGGAAGTGGCATTTGCGGCTTGCACTAGTGCACAGTTATCTCAAAGAAAGGGGCCACGGTGTTTCTGTATCTCTATTATGTTGGTGCGGCTTCGGAACTTTTAAGTATCTCGATATATCTCGAAAACTACGCTTCTGATCAAAAAATATCATAGAACATAAATTGTAGGAAACATAATTCTCTACAAAAAAGGTCTCTTAACATTTTGCCATACCTCGCTTCGTTTCCGAGATATTTGCAGATTCATCTCAAAGGAAGGGGTCTGACGGACATATTTCGAGATATTTCTTCTTCTTGTTGTTCTTCTTCTGCACAGCTAAGCTCGAAGCGGCATTTGCAGCTCGCAATAGTGCAGAGTTATCTCAAAGAAAGAGGCCACGGTGTTTCTGTACCTCTATTATGTTGGTGCAGCTTCGGAACTTTTAAATATCTTGATATATCTCGAGAACTACGCATCTGATCAAAAAATATCATACTACATAAAAAGTAGGAAACTTAATTCTCTACAAGAAAGGTCCCTAAACATTTTGCCATAGCTCGCTTCGTTTCCGAGATATTTGCAGATTTATCTCAAGGGAAGGGGCCTGACGGACATATTTCGAGATATTTCTTCTTCTTGTTGTTCTTCTTCTGCACAGCTAAGCTGGAAGTGGCATTTGCAGCTCGCAATAGTGCAGAGTTATCTCAAAGAAAGGGGTCACGGTGTTTCTGTATCTCTATTATGTTGGTGCGGCTTCGGAACTTTTAAATATCTCGATATATCTCGAAAACTACGCTTCTGATCAAAAAATATCATAGAACGTAAATTGTAGGAAACATTATTCTCTACAAAAAAGGTCTCTTAACATTTTGCCATAGCTCGCTTCGTTTCCGAGATATTTGCAGATTCAGCTCAAAGGAACGGGCCTGACGGACATATTTCGAGATACTTCTTCTTCTTGTTGTTCTTCTTCTGCACAGCTAAGCTGGAAGTGGCATTTGCAGCTCGCACTAGTGCAGAGTTATCTCAAAGAAAGGGGCCACGGTGTTTCTTTATCTCTATTATGTTGGTGCGGCTTCGGAACTTTTAAATATCTTGATATATCTCGAGAACTACGCGTCTGATCAAAAAATATCATAGAACATAAAAAGTAGGAAACATAATTCTCTACAAAAAAGGTCTCTTAACATTTTGCCATAGCACGCTTCGTTTCCGAGATATTTGCAGATTTATCTCAAGGGAAGGGGCCTGACGGACATATTTCGAGATATTTCTTCTTCTTGTTGTTCTTCTTCTGCACAGCTAAGCTGGAAGTGGCATTTGCGGCTCGCACTAGTGCACAGTTATCTCAAAGAAAGGGGCCACGGTGTTTCTGTATCTCTATTATGTTGGTGCGGCTTCGGAACTTTTAAGTATCTCGATATATCTCGAAAACTACGCTTCTGATCAAAAAATATCATAGAACATAAATTGTAGGAAACATAATTCTCTACAAAAAACGTCTCTTAACATTTTGCCATAGCTCGCTTCGTTTCCGAGATATTTGCAGATTCAGCTCAAAGGAACTGGCCTGACGGACATATTTCGAGATATTTCTTCTTCTTGTTGTTCGTCCTCTGCACAGCTAAGCTGGAAGTGGCATTTGCAGCTCGCAATAGTGCAGAGTTATCTCAAAGAAAGGGGCCACGGTGTTTCTGTATCTCTATTATGTTGGTGCGGCTCCGGAACTTTTAAATATCTTGATATATCTCGAGAACTACGCATCTGATCAAAAAATATCATACAACATAAAAAGTAGGAAACTTAATTCTCTACAAAAAAGGTCTCTTAACATTTTGCCATAGCTCGCTTCGTTTCCGAGATATTTGCAGATATATCTCAAGGGAAGGGGCCTGACGGACATATTTCGAGATATTTCTTCTTCTTGTTGTTCTTCTTCTGCACAGCTAAGCTGGAAGTGGCATTTACAGCTCGCAATAGTGCAGAGTTATCTCAAAGAAAGGGGCCACGGTGTTTCTGTATCTCTATTATGTTGGTGCGGCTTCGGAACTTTTAAATATCTCGATATATCTCGAAAACTACGCTTCTGATCAAAAAATATCATAGAACGTAAATTGTAGGAAACATTATTCTCTACAAAAAAGGTCTCTTAACATTTTGCCATAGCTCGCTTCGTTTCCGAGATATTTGCAGATTCAGCTCAAAGGAACGGGCCTGACGGACATATTTCGAGATACTTCTTCTTCTTGTTGTTCTTCTTCTGCACAGCTAAGCTGGAAGTGGCATTTGCGGCTCGCACTAGTGCACAGTTATCTCAAAGAAAGGGGCCACGGTGTTTCTGTATCTCTATTATGTTGGTGCGGCTTCGGAACTTTTAAGTATCTCGATATATCTCGAAAACTACGCTTCTGATCAAAAAATATCATAGAACATAAATTGTAGGAAACATAATTCTCTACAAAAAACGTCTCTTAACATTTTGCCATAGCTCGCTTCGTTTCCGAGATATTTGCAGATTCAGCTCAAAGGAACTGGCCTGACGGACATATTTCGAGATATTTCTTCTTCTTGTTGTTCGTCCTCTGCACAGCTAAGCTGGAAGTGGCATTTGCAGCTCGCAATAGTGCAGAGTTATCTCAAAGAAAGGGGCCACGGTGTTTCTGTATCTCTATTATGTTGGTGCGGCTCCGGAACTTTTAAATATCTTGATATATCTCGAGAACTACGCATCTGATCAAAAAATATCATACAACATAAAAAGTAGGAAACTTAATTCTCTACAAAAAAGGTCTCTTAACATTTTGCCATAGCTCGCTTCGTTTCCGAGATATTTGCAGATATATCTCAAGGGAAGGGGCCTGACGGACATATTTCGAGATATTTCTTCTTCTTGTTGTTCTTCTTCTGCACAGCTAAGCTGGAAGTGGCATTTACAGCTCGCAATAGTGCAGAGTTATCTCAAAGAAAGGGGCCACGGTGTTTCTGTATCTCTATTATGTTGGTGCGGCTTCGGAACTTTTAAATATCTCGATATATCTCGAAAACTACGCTTCTGATCAAAAAATATCATAGAACGTAAATTGTAGGAAACATTATTCTCTACAAAAAAGGTCTCTTAACATTTTGCCATAGCTCGCTTCGTTTCCGAGATATTTGCAGATTCAGCTCAAAGGAACGGGCCTGACGGACATATTTCGAGATACTTCTTCTTCTTGTTGTTCTTCTTCTGCACAGCTAAGCTGGAAGTGGCATTTGCAGCTCGCACTAGTGCAGAGTTATCTCAAAGAAAGGGGCCACGGTGTTTCTTTATCTCTATTATGTTGGTGCGGCTTCGGAACTTTTAAATATCTTGATATATCTCGAGAACTACGCGTCTGATCAAAAAATATCATAGAACATAAAAAGTAGGAAACATAATTCTCTACAAAAAAGGTCTCTTAACATTTTGCCATAGCACGCTTCGTTTCCGAGATATTTGCAGATTTATCTCAAGGGAAGGGGCCTGACGGACATATTTCGAGATATTTCTTCTTCTTGTTGTTCTTCTTCTGCACAGCTAAGCTGGAAGTGGCATTTGCGGCTCGCACTAGTGCACAGTTATCTCAAAGAAAGGGGCCACGGTGTTTCTGTATCTCTATTATGTTGGTGCGGCTTCGGAACTTTTAAGTATCTCGATATATCTCGAAAACTACGCTTCTGATCAAAAAATATCATAGAACATAAATTGTAGGAAACATAATTCTCTACAAAAAACGTCTCTTAACATTTTGCCATAGCTCGCTTCGTTTCCGAGATATTTGCAGATTCAGCTCAAAGGAACTGGCCTGACGGACATATTTCGAGATATTTCTTCTTCTTGTTGTTCGTCCTCTGCACAGCTAAGCTGGAAGTGGCATTTGCAGCTCGCAATAGTGCAGAGTTATCTCAAAGAAAGGGGCCACGGTGTTTCTGTATCTCTATTATGTTGGTGCGGCTCCGGAACTTTTAAATATCTTGATATATCTCGAGAACTACGCATCTGATCAAAAAATATCATACAACATAAAAAGTAGGAAACTTAATTCTCTACAAAAAAGGTCTCTTAACATTTTGCCATAGCTCGCTTCGTTTCCGAGATATTTGCAGATATATCTCAAGGGAAGGGGCCTGACGGACATATTTCGAGATATTTCTTCTTCTTGTTGTTCTTCTTCTGCACAGCTAAGCTGGAAGTGGCATTTACAGCTCGCAATAGTGCAGAGTTATCTCAAAGAAAGGGGCCACGGTGTTTCTGTATCTCTATTATGTTGGTGCGGCTTCGGAACTTTTAAATATCTCGATATATCTCGAAAACTACGCTTCTGATCAAAAAATATCATAGAACGTAAATTGTAGGAAACATTATTCTCTACAAAAAAGGTCTCTTAACATTTTGCCATAGCTCGCTTCGTTTCCGAGATATTTGCAGATTCAGCTCAAAGGAACGGGCCTGACGGACATATTTCGAGATACTTCTTCTTCTTGTTGTTCTTCTTCTGCACAGCTAAGCTGGAAGTGGCATTTGCAGCTCGCACTAGTGCAGAGTTATCTCAAAGAAAGGGGCCACGGTGTTTCTTTATCTCTATTATGTTGGTGCGGCTTCGGAACTTTTAAATATCTTGATATATCTCGAGAACTACGCGTCTGATCAAAAAATATCATAGAACATAAAAAGTAGGAAACATAATTCTCTACAAAAAAGGTCTCTTAACATTTTGCCATAGCACGCTTCGTTTCCGAGATATTTGCAGATTTATCTCAAGGGAAGGGGCCTGACGGACATATTTCGAGATATTTCTTCTTCTTGTTGTTCTTCTTCTGCACAGCTAAGCTGGAAGTGGCATTTGCGGCTCGCACTAGTGCACAGTTATCTCAAAGAAAGGGGCCACGGTGTTTCTGTATCTCTATTATGTTGGTGCGGCTTCGGAACTTTTAAGTATCTCGATATATCTCGAAAACTACGCTTCTGATCAAAAAATATCATAGAACATAAATTGTAGGAAACATAATTCTCTACAAAAAACGTCTCTTAACATTTTGCCATAGCTCGCTTCGTTTCCGAGATATTTGCAGATTCAGCTCAAAGGAACTGGCCTGACGGACATATTTCGAGATATTTCTTCTTCTTGTTGTTCGTCCTCTGCACAGCTAAGCTGGAAGTGGCATTTGCAGCTCGCAATAGTGCAGAGTTATCTCAAAGAAAGGGGCCACGGTGTTTCTGTATCTCTATTATGTTGGTGCGGCTCCGGAACTTTTAAATATCTTGATATATCTCGAGAACTACGCATCTGATCAAAAAATATCATACAACATAAAAAGTAGGAAACTTAATTCTCTACAAAAAAGGTCTCTTAACATTTTGCCATAGCTCGCTTCGTTTCCGAGATATTTGCAGATATATCTCAAGGGAAGGGGCCTGACGGACATATTTCGAGATATTTCTTCTTCTTGTTGTTCTTCTTCTGCACAGCTAAGCTGGAAGTGGCATTTACAGCTCGCAATAGTGCAGAGTTATCTCAAAGAAAGGGGCCACGGTGTTTCTGTATCTCTATTATGTTGGTGCGGCTTCGGAACTTTTAAATATCTCGATATATCTCGAAAACTACGCTTCTGATCAAAAAATATCATAGAACGTAAATTGTAGGAAACATTATTCTCTACAAAAAAGGTCTCTTAACATTTTGCCATAGCTCGCTTCGTTTCCGAGATATTTGCAGATTCAGCTCAAAGGAACGGGCCTGACGGACATATTTCGAGATACTTCTTCTTCTTGTTGTTCTTCTTCTGCACAGCTAAGCTGGAAGTGGCATTTGCAGCTCGCACTAGTGCAGAGTTATCTCAAAGAAAGGGGCCACGGTGTTTCTTTATCTCTATTATGTTGGTGCGGCTTCGGAACTTTTAAATATCTTGATATATCTCGAGAACTACGCGTCTGATCAAAAAATATCATAGAACATAAAAAGTAGGAAACATAATTCTCTACAAAAAAGGTCTCTTAACATTTTGCCATAGCACGCTTCGTTTCCGAGATATTTGCAGATTTATCTCAAGGGAAGGGGCCTGACGGACATATTTCGAGATATTTCTTCTTCTTGTTGTTCTTCTTCTGCACAGCTAAGCTGGAAGTGGCATTTGCGGCTCGCACTAGTGCACAGTTATCTCAAAGAAAGGGGCCACGGTGTTTCTGTATCTCTATTATGTTGGTGCGGCTTCGGAACTTTTAAGTATCTCGATATATCTCGAAAACTACGCTTCTGATCAAAAAATATCATAGAACATAAATTGTAGGAAACATAATTCTCTACAAAAAACGTCTCTTAACATTTTGCCATAGCTCGCTTCGTTTCCGAGATATTTGCAGATTCAGCTCAAAGGAACTGGCCTGACGGACATATTTCGAGATATTTCTTCTTCTTGTTGTTCGTCCTCTGCACAGCTAAGCTGGAAGTGGCATTTGCAGCTCGCAATAGTGCAGAGTTATCTCAAAGAAAGGGGCCACGGTGTTTCTGTATCTCTATTATGTTGGTGCGGCTCCGGAACTTTTAAATATCTTGATATATCTCGAGAACTACGCATCTGATCAAAAAATATCATACAACATAAAAAGTAGGAAACTTAATTCTCTACAAAAAAGGTCTCTTAACATTTTGCCATAGCTCGCTTCGTTTCCGAGATATTTGCAGATATATCTCAAGGGAAGGGGCCTGACGGACATATTTCGAGATATTTCTTCTTCTTGTTGTTCTTCTTCTGCACAGCTAAGCTGGAAGTGGCATTTACAGCTCGCAATAGTGCAGAGTTATCTCAAAGAAAGGGGCCACGGTGTTTCTGTATCTCTATTATGTTGGTGCGGCTTCGGAACTTTTAAATATCTTGATATATCTCGAGAACTACGCATCTGATCAAAAAATATCATCGAACATAAAAAGTAGGGAACTTAATTCTCTACAAAAAAGGTCTCTTAACATTTTGCCATAGCTCGCTTCGTTTCCGAGATATTTGCAGATTTATCTCAAGGGAAGGGGCCTGACGGACATATTTCGAGATATTTCTTCTTCTTGTTGTTCTTCTTCTGCACAGCTGAGCTGGAAGTGGCATTTGCAGGTCGCAATAGTGCAGAGTTATCTCAAAGAAAGGGGCCACGGTGTTTCTGTATCTCTATTATGTTGGTGCGGCTTCGGAACTTTTAAATATCTCGATATATCTCGAAAACTACGCTTCTGATCAAAAAATATCATAGAACGTAAATTGTAGGAAACATTATTCTCTACAAAAAAGGTCTCTTAACATTTTGCCATACCTCGCTTCGTTTCCAAGATATTTGCAGATTCATCTCAAGGGAAGGGGTCTGACGGACATATTTCGAGATATTTCTTCTTCTTGTTGTTCTTCTTCTGCACAGCTAAGCTCGAAGCGGCATTTGCAGCTCGCAATAGTGCAGAGTTATCTCAAAGAAAGAGGCCACGGTGTTTCTGTACCTCTATTATGTTGGTGCAGCTTCGGAACTTTTAAATATCTTGATATATCTCGAGAACTACGCATCTGATCAAAAAATATCATACTACATAAAAAGTAGGAAACTTAATTCTCTACAAGAAAGGTCTCTAAACATTTTGCCATAGCTCGCTTCGTTTCCGAGATATTTGCAGATTTATCTCAAGGGAAGGGGCCTGACGGACATATTTCGAGATATTTCTTCTTCTTGTTGTTCTTCTTCTGCACAGCTAAGCTGGAAGTGGCATTTGCAGCTCGCAATAGTGCAGAGTTATCTCAAAGAAAGGGGTCACGGTGTTTCTGTATCTCTATTATGTTGGTGCGGCTTCGGAACTTTTAAATATCTCGATATATCTCGAAAACTACGCTTCTGATCAAAAAATATCATAGAACATAAATTGTAGGAAACATAATTTTCTACAAAAAAGGTCTCTTAACATTTTGCCATAGCTCGCTTCGTTTCCGAGATATTTGCAGATTTATCTCAAGGGAAGGGGCCTGACGGACATATTTCGAGATATTTCTTCTTCTTGTTGTTCTTCTTCTGCACAGCTAAGCTGGAAGTGGCATTTGCGGCTCGCACTAGTGCAGAGTTATCTCAAAGAAAGGGGCCACGGTGTTTCTGTATCTCTATTATGTTGGTGCGGCTTCGGAACTTTTAAATATCTTGATATATCTCGAGAACTGCGCATCTGATCAAAAAATATCATAGAACATAAAAAGTAGGAAACTTAATTCCCTACAAAAAAGGTCTCTTAACATTTTGCCATAGCTCGCTTCGTTTCCGAGATATTTGCAGATTTATCTCAAGGGAAGGGGCCTAACGGACATATTTCGAGATATTTCTTCTTCTTGTTGTTCTTCTTCTGCACAGCTAAGCTGGAAGTGGCATTTGCGGCTCGCACTAGTGCACAGTTATCTCAAAGAAAGGGGCCACGTTGTTTCTGTATCTCTATTATGTTGGTGCGGCTTCGGAACTTTTAAGTATCTCGATATATCTCGAAAACTACGCTTCTGATCAAAAAATATCATAGAACATAAATTGTAGGAAACATAATTCTCTACAAAAAACGTCTCTTAACATTTTGCCATAGCTCGCTTCGTTTCCGAGATATTTGCAGATTCAGCTCAAAGGAACTGGCCTGACGGACATATTTCGAGATATTTCTTCTTCTTGTTGTTCTTCCTCTGCACAGCTAAGCTGGAAGTGGCATTTGCGGCTCGCAATAGTGCAGAGTTATCTCAAAGAAAGGGGCCACGGTGTTTCTGTATCTCTATTATGATGGTGCGGCTTCGGAACTTTTAAATATCTTGATATATCTCGAGAACTACGCGTCTGATCAAAAAATATCATAGAACATAAAAAGTAGGAAACATAATTCTCTACAAAAAAGGTCTCTTAACATTTTGCCATAGCTCGCTTCGTTTCCGAGATATTTGCAGATTTATCTCAAGGGAAGGGGCCTCACGGACATATTTCGAGATATTTCTTCTTCTTGTTGTTCTTCTTCTGCACAGCTAAGCTGGAAGTGGCATTTGCGGCTCGCACTAGTGCACAGTTATCTCAAAGAAAGGGGCCACGGTGTTTCTGTATCTCTATTATGTTGGTGCGGCTTCGGAACTTTTAAGTATCTCGATATATCTCGAAAACTACGCTTCTGATCAAAAAATATCATAGAACATAAAAAGTAGGAAACATAATTCTCTACAAAAAACGTCTCTTAACATTTTGCCATAGCTCGCTTCGTTTCCGAGATATTTGCAGATTCAGCTCAAAGGAACTGGCCTGACGGACATATTTCGAGATATTTCTTCTTCTTGTTGTTCTTCCTCTGCACAGCTAAGCTGGAAGTGGCATTTGCAGCTCGCAATAGTGCAGAGTTATCTCAAAGAAAGGGGCCACGGTGTTTCTGTATCTCTATTATGTTGGTGCGGCTCCGGAACTTTTAAATATCTTGATATATCTCGAGAACTACGCGTCTGATCAAAAAATATCATAGAACATAAAAAGTAGGAAACATAATTCTCTACAAAAACGGTCTCTTAACATTTTGCCATAGCTCGCTTCGTTTCCGAGATATTTGCAGATATATCTCAAGGGAAGGGGCCTGACGGACATATTTCGAGATATTTCTTTTTCTTGTTGTTCTTCTTCTGCACAGCTAAGCTGGAAGTGGCATTTGCGGCTCGCACTGGTGCACAGTTATCTCAAAGAAAGGGGCCACGGTGTTTCTGTATCTCTATTATGTTGGTGCGGCTTCGGAACTTTTAAATATCTCGATATATCTCGAAAACTACGCTTCTGATCAAAAAATATCATAGAACCTAAATTGTAGGAAACATAATCCTCTACAAAAAAGGTCTCTTAACATTTTGCCATAGCTCGCTTCCTTTCCGAGATATTTGCAGATATATCTCAAGGGAAGGGGCCTGACGGACATATTTCGAGATATTTCTTCTTCTTGTTGTTCTTCTTCTGTACAGCTAAGCTGGAAGTGGCATTTGCAGCTCGCAATAGTGCAGAGTTATCTCAAAGAAAGGGGCCACGGTGTTTCTGTATCTCTATTATGTTGGTGCGGCTTCGGAACTTTTAAATATCTTGATATATCTCGAGAACTACGCATCTGACCAAAAAATATCATAGAACATGAAAAGTAGGAAACTTAATTCTCTACAAAAAAGGTCTCTTAACATTTTGCCATAGATCGCTTCGTTTCCGAGATATTTGCATATTTATCTCAAGGGAAGGGGCCTGACGGACATATTTCGAGATATTTCTTCTTCTTGTTGTTCTTCTTCTGCACAGCTAAGCTGGAAGTGGCATTTGCAGCTCGCAATAGTGCAGAGTTATCTCAAAGAAAGGGGCCACGGTGTTTCTGTATCTCTATTATGATGGTGCGGCTTCGGAACTTTTAAATATCTTGATATATCTCGAGAACTACGCATCTGATCAAAAAATATCATAGAACATAAAAAGTAGGAAACTTAATTCTCTACAAAAAAGGTTTCTTAACATTTTGCCATAGCTCGCTTCGTTTCCGAGATATTTGCATATTTATCTCAAGGGAAGGGGCCTGACGGACATATTTCGAGATATTTCTTCTTCTTGTTGTTCTTCTTCTGCACAGCTAAGCTGGAAGTGGCATTTGCAGCTCGCAATAGTGCAGAGTTATCTCAAAGAAAGGGGCCACGGTGTTTCTGTATCTCTATTATGTTGGTGCGGCTTCGGAACTTTTAAATATCTTGATATATCTCGAGAACTACGCATCTGATCAAAAAATATCATAGAACATGAAAAGTAGGAAACTTAATTCTCTACAAAAAAGGTCTCTTAACATTTTGCCATAGCTCTCTTCGTTTCCGAGATATTTGCAGATTTATCTCAAGGGAAGGGGCCTGACGGACATATTTCGAGATATTTCTTCTTCTTGTTGTTCTTCTTCTGCACAGCTAAGCTGGAAGTGGCATTTGCAGCTCGCAATAGTGCAGAGTTATCTCAAAGAAAGGGGCCACGGTGTTTCTGTATCTCTATTATGATGGTGCGGCTTCGGAACTTTTAAATATCTTGATATATCTCGAGAACTACGCATCTGATCAAAAAATATTATAGAACAGAAAAAGTAGGAAACTTAATTCTCTACAAAAAAGGTTTCTTAACATTTTGCCATAGCTCTCTTCGTTTCCGATATATTTGCAGATTTATCTCAAGGGAAGGGGCCTGACGGACATATTTCGAGATATTTCTTCTTCTTGTTGTTCTTCTTCTGCACAGCTAAGCTGGAAGTGGCATTTGCAGCTCGCAATAGTGCAGAGTTATCTCAAAGAAAGGGGCCACGGTGTTTCTGTATCTCTATTATGTTGGTGCGGCTTCGGAACTTTTAAATATCTTGATATATCTCGAGAACTACGCGTCTGATCAAAAAATATCATAGAACATAAAAAGTAGGAAACATAATTCTCTACAAAAACGGTCTCTTAACATTTTGCCATAGCTCGCTTCGTTTCCGAGATATTTGCAGATATATCTCAAGGGAAGGGGCCTGACGGACATATTTCGAGATATTTCTTTTTCTTGTTGTTCTTCTTCTGCACAGCTAAGCTGGAAGTGGCATTTGCGGCTCGCACTGGTGCACAGTTATCTCAAAGAAAGGGGCCACGGTGTTTCTGTATCTCTATTATGTTGGTGCGGCTTCGGAACTTTTAAATATCTCGATATATCTCGAAAACTACGCTTCTGATCAAAAAATATCATAGAACCTAAATTGTAGGAAACTTAATTCTCTACAAAAAAGGTTTCTTAACATTTTGCCATAGCTCGCTTCCTTTCCGAGATATTTGCAGATATATCTCAAGGGAAGGGGCCTGACGGACATATTTCGAGATATTTCTTCTTCTTGTTGTTCTTCTTCTGTACAGCTAAGCTGGAAGTGGCATTTGCAGCTCGCAATAGTGCAGAGTTATCTCAAAGAAAGGGGCCACGGTGTTTCTGTATCTCTATTATGTTGGTGCGGCTTCGGAACTTTTAAATATCTTGATATATCTCGAGAACTACGCATCTGACCAAAAAATATCATAGAACATGAAAAGTAGGAAACTTAATTCTCTACAAAAAAGGTCTCTTAACATTTTGCCATAGATCGCTTCGTTTCCGAGATATTTGCATATTTATCTCAAGGGAAGGGGCCTGACGGACATATTTCGAGATATTTCTTCTTCTTGTTGTTCTTCTTCTGCACAGCTAAGCTGGAAGTGGCATTTGCAGCTCGCAATAGTGCAGAGTTATCTCAAAGAAAGGGGCCACGGTGTTTCTGTATCTCTATTATGATGGTGCGGCTTCGGAACTTTTAAATATCTTGATATATCTCGAGAACTACGCATCTGATCAAAAAATATCATAGAACATAAAAAGTAGGAAACTTAATTCTCTACAAAAAAGGTTTCTTAACATTTTGCCATAGCTCGCTTCGTTTCCGAGATATTTGCATATTTATCTCAAGGGAAGGGGCCTGACGGACATATTTCGAGATATTTCTTCTTCTTGTTGTTCTTCTTCTGCACAGCTAAGCTGGAAGTGGCATTTGCAGCTCGCAATAGTGCAGAGTTATCTCAAAGAAAGGGGCCACGGTGTTTCTGTATCTCTATTATGTTGGTGCGGCTTCGGAACTTTTAAATATCTTGATATATCTCGAGAACTACGCATCTGATCAAAAAATATCATAGAACATGAAAAGTAGGAAACTTAATTCTCTACAAAAAAGGTCTCTTAACATTTTGCCATAGCTCTCTTCGTTTCCGAGATATTTGCAGATTTATCTCAAGGGAAGGGGCCTGACGGACATATTTCGAGATATTTCTTCTTCTTGTTGTTCTTCTTCTGCACAGCTAAGCTGGAAGTGGCATTTGCAGCTCGCAATAGTGCAGAGTTATCTCAAAGAAAGGGGCCACGGTGTTTCTGTATCTCTATTATGATGGTGCGGCTTCGGAACTTTTAAATATCTTGATATATCTCGAGAACTACGCATCTGATCAAAAAATATTATAGAACAGAAAAAGTAGGAAACTTAATTCTCTACAAAAAAGGTTTCTTAACATTTTGCCATAGCTCTCTTCGTTTCCGATATATTTGCAGATTTATCTCAAGGGAAGGGGCCTGACGGACATATTTCGAGATATTTCTTCTTCTTGTTGTTCTTCTTCTGCACAGCTAAGCTGGAAGTGGCATTTGCAGCTCGCAATAGTGCAGAGTTATCTCAAAGAAAGGGGCCACGGTGTTTCTGTATCTCTATTATGTTGGTGCGGCTTCGGAACTTTTAAATATCTTGATATATCTCGAGAACTACGCGTCTGATCAAAAAATATCATAGAACATAAAAAGTAGGAAACATAATTCTCTACAAAAACGGTCTCTTAACATTTTGCCATAGCTCGCTTCGTTTCCGAGATATTTGCAGATATATCTCAAGGGAAGGGGCCTGACGGACATATTTCGAGATATTTCTTTTTCTTGTTGTTCTTCTTCTGCACAGCTAAGCTGGAAGTGGCATTTGCGGCTCGCACTGGTGCACAGTTATCTCAAAGAAAGGGGCCACGGTGTTTCTGTATCTCTATTATGTTGGTGCGGCTTCGGAACTTTTAAATATCTCGATATATCTCGAAAACTACGCTTCTGATCAAAAAATATCATAGAACCTAAATTGTAGGAAACATAATCCTCTACAAAAAAGGTCTCTTAACATTTTGCCATAGCTCGCTTCCTTTCCGAGATATTTGCAGATATATCTCAAGGGAAGGGGCCTGACGGACATATTTCGAGATATTTCTTCTTCTTGTTGTTCTTCTTCTGTACAGCTAAGCTGGAAGTGGCATTTGCAGCTCGCAATAGTGCAGAGTTATCTCAAAGAAAGGGGCCACGGTGTTTCTGTATCTCTATTATGTTGGTGCGGCTTCGGAACTTTTAAATATCTTGATATATCTCGAGAACTACGCATCTGATCAAAAAATATCATAGAACATAAAAAGTAGGAAACTTAATTCTCTACAAAAAAGGTCTCTTAACATTTTGCCATAGCTCGCTTCGTTTCCGAGATATTTGCATATTTATCTCAAGGGAAGGGGCCTGACGGACATATTTCGAGATATTTCTTCTTCTTGTTGTTCTTCTTCTGCACAGCTAAGCTGGAAGTGGCATTTACAGCTCGCAATAGTGCAGAGTTATCTCAAAGAAAGGGGCCACGGTGTTTCTGTATCTCTATTATGTTGGTGCGGCTTCGGAACTTTTAAATATCTTGATATATCTCGAGAACTACGCATCTGATCAAAAAATATCATAGAACATGAAAAGTAGGAAACTTAATTCTCTACAAAAAAGGTCTCTTAACATTTTGCCATAGCTCTCTTCGTTTCCGAGATATTTGCAGATTTATCTCAAGGGAAGGGGCCTGACGGACATATTTCGAGATATTTCTTCTTCTTGTTGTTCTTCTTCTGCACAGCTAAGCTGGAAGTGGCATTTGCAGCTCGCAATAGTGCAGAGTTATCTCAAAGAAAGGGGCCACGGTGTTTCTGTATCTCTATTATGATGGTGCGGCTTCGGAACTTTTAAATATCTTGATATATCTCGAGAACTACGCATCTGATCAAAAAATATCATAGAACATAAAAAGTAGGAAACTTAATTCTCTACAAAAAAGGTTTCTTAACATTTTGCCATAGCTCGCTTCGTTTCCGAGATATTTGCATATTTGTCTCAAGGGAAGGGGCCTGACGGACATATTTCGAGATATTTCTTCTTCTTGTTGTTCTTCTTCTGCACAGCTAAGCTGGAAGTGGCATTTACAGCTCGCAATAGTGCAGAGTTATCTCAAAGAAAGGGGCCACGGTGTTTCTGTATCTCTATTATGTTGGTGCGGCTTCGGAACTTTTAAATATCTTGATATATCTCGAGAACTACGCATCTGATCAAAAAATATCATAGAACATAAAAAGTAGGAAACTTAATTCTCTACAAAAAAGGTCTCTTAACATTTTGCCATAGCTCGCTTCGTTTCCGAGATATTTGCAGATTTATCTCAAGGGAAGGGGCCTAACGGACATATTTCGAGATATTTCTTCTTCTTGTTGTTCTTTTTCTGCACAGCTAAGCTGGAAGTGGCATTTGCGGCTCACAATAGTGCAGAGATATCTCAAAGAAAGGGGCCACGGTGTTTCTGTATCTCTATTATGTTGGTGCGGCTTCGGAACTTTTAAATATCTTGATATATCTCGAGAACTACGCGTCTGATCAAAAAATATCATAGAACATAAAAAGTAGGAAACATAATTCTCTACAAAAAAGGTCTCTTAACATTTTGCCATAGCTCGCTTCGTTTCCGAGATATTTGCAGATTTATCTCAAGGGAAGGGGCCTGACGGACATATTTCGAGATATTTCTTCTTCTTGTTGTTCTTCTTCTGCACAGCTAAGCTGGAAGTGGCATTTGCAGCTCGCAATAGTGCAGAGTTATCTCAAAGAAAGGGGCCACGGTGTTTCTGTATCTCTATTATGTTGGTGCGGCTTCGGAACTTTTAAGTATCTTGATCTATCTCGAGAACTACGCTTCTGATCAAAAAATATCATAGAACATAAATTGTAGGAAATATAATTCTCTACAAATAACGTCTCTTAACATTTTGCCATAGCTCGCTTCGTTTCCGAGATATTTGCAGATTTATCTCAAGGGCAGTGGCCTGACGGACATATTTCGAGATATTTCTTCTTCTTGTTGTTCTTCTTCTGCACAGCTAAGCTGGAAGTGGCATTTGCGGCTCGCACTAGTGCAGAGTTATCTCAAAGAAAGGGGCCACGGTGTTTCTGTATCCCTATTATGTTGGTGCGGCTTCGGAACTTTTAAATATCTCGATATATCTCGAAAACTACGCTTCTGATCAAAAAATATCATAGAACATAAATTGTAGGAAACATAATTCTCTACAAAAAACGTCTCTTAACATTTTGCCATAGCTCGCGTCGTTTCCGAGATATTTGCAGATTCAGCTCAAAGGAACTGGCCTGACGGACATATTTCGAGATATTTCTTCTTCTTGTTGTTCTTCCTCTGCACAGCTAAGCTGGAAGTGGCATTTGCAGCTCGCAATAGTGCAGAGTTATCTCAAAGAAAGGGGCCACGGTGTTTCTGTATCTCTATTATGTTGGTGCGGCTTCGGAACTTTTAAATATCTTGATATATCTCGAGAACTACGCATCTGATCAAAAAATATCATAGAACATAAAAAGTAGGAAACTTAATTCTCTACAAAAAAGGTCTCTTAACATTTTGCCATAGCTCACTTCGTTTCCGAGATATTTGCAGATTTATCTCAAGGGAAGGGGCCTGACGGACATATTTCGAGATATTTCTTCTTCTTGTTGTTCTTCTTCTGCACAGCTAAGCTGGAAGTGGCATTTGCGGCTCGCACTAGTGCAGAGTTATCTCAACGAAAGGGGCCACGGTGTTTCTGTATCTCTATTATGTTGGTGCGGCTTCGGAACTTTTAAATATCTCGATATATCTCGAAAACTACGCTTCTGATCAAAAAATATCATAGAACATAAAAAGTAGGAAACTTAATTCTCTACAAAAAAGGTCTCTCAACATTTTGCCATAGCTCGCTTCGTTTCCGAGATATTTGCAGATTTATCTCAAGGGAAGGGGCCTAACGGACATATTTCGAGATATTTCTTCTTCTTGTTGTTCTTCTTCTGCACAGCTAAACTGGAAGTGGCATTTCCAGCTCGCAATAGTGCAGAGTTATCTCAAAGAAAGGGGCCACGGTGTTTCTGTATCTCTATTATGTTGGTGCGGCTTCGGAACTTTTAAATATCTTGATATATCTCGAGAACTACGCATCTGATCAAAAAATATCATCGAACATAAAAAGTAGGCAACTTAATTCTCTACAAAAAAGGTCTCTTAACATTTTGCCATAGCTCGCTTCGTTTCCGAGATATTTGCAGATTTATCTCAAGGGAAGTGGCCTGACGGACATATTTCGAGATATTTCTTCTTCTTGTTGTTCTTCTTCTGCACAGCTAAGCTGGGTGGCATTTGCAGCTCGCAATACTGCAGAGTTATCCCAAAGAAAGGGGCCACGGTGTTTCTGTATCTCTATTATGTTGGTGAGGCTTCGGAACTTTTAAATATCTCGATATATCTCGAAAACTACGCTTCTGATCAAAAAATATCATAGAACATAAATTGTAGGAAACATAATTCTCTACAAAAAAGGTCTCTTAACATTTTGCCATAGCTCGCTTCGTTTCCGAGATATTTGCAGATTTATCTCAAGGGAAGGGTCCTGATGGACATATTTCGAGATATTTCTTCTTCTTGTTGTTCTTCTTCTGCACAGCTAAACTGGAAGTGGCATTTCCAGCTCGCAATCGTGCAGAGTTATCTCAAAGAAAGGGGCCACGGTGTTTCTGTATCTCTATTATGTTGGTGCGGCTTCGGAACTTTTAAATATCTTGATATATCTCGCGAACTACGCCTCTGATCGAAAAATATCATAGAACATAAAAAGTAGGAAACTTAATTATCTACAAAAAAGGTCTCTTAACATTTTGCCATAGCTCGCTTCGTTTCCGAGATATTTGCAGATTTATCTCAAGGGAAGGGGCCTGACGGACATATTTCGAGATATTTCTTCTTCTTGTTGTTCTTCTTCTGCACAGCTAAGCTGGAAGTGACATTTGCAGCTCGCAATAGTGCAGAGTTATCTCAAAGAGAGGGGCCACGGTGTTTCTGTATCTCTATTATGTTTGGTGCGGCTTCGGAACTTTTAAATATCTCGATATATCTCGAAAACTACGCTTCTGATCAAAAAATATCATAGAACATAAAAAGTAGGAAACTTAATTCTCTACAAAAAAGGTCTCTTAACATTTTGCCATAGCTCGCTTCGTTTCCGAGATATTTGCAGATTTATCTCAAGGGAAGGGGCCTAACGGACATATTTCGAGATATTTCTTCTTCTTGTTGTTCTTCTTCTGCACAGCTAAACTGGAAGTGGCATTTCCAGCTCGCAATAGTGCAGAGTTATCTCAAAGAAAGGGGCCACGGTGTTTCTGTATCTCTATTATGTTGGTGCGGCTTCGGAACTTTTAAATATCTTGATATATCTCGAGAACTACGCATCTGATCAAAAAATATCATAGAACCTAAAAAGTAGGAAACTTAATTCTCTACAAAAAAGGTCTCTTAACATTTTGCCATAGCTCGCTGCGTTTCCGAGATATTTGCAGATTTATCTCAAGGGAAGGGGCCTGACGGACATATTTCGAGATATTTCTTCTTCTTGTTGTTCTTCTTCTGCACAGCTGAGCTGGAAGTGGCATTTGCAGGTCGCAATAGTGCAGAGTTATCTCAAAGAAAGGGGCCACGGTGTTTCTGTATCTCTATTATGTTGGTGCGGCTTCGGAACTTTTAAATATCTCGATATATCTCGAAAACTACGCTTCTGATCAAAAAATATCATAGAACGTAAATTGTAGGAAATATTATTCTCTACAAAAAAGGTCTCTCAACATTTTGCCATAGCTCGCTTCGTTTCCGAGATATTTGCAGATTCAGCTCAAAGGAACTGGCCTGACGGACATATTTCGAGATATTTCTTCTTCTTGTTGTTCTTCCTCTGCACAGCTAAGCTGGAAGTGGCATTTGCAGCTCGCAATAGTGCAGAGTTATCTAAAAGAAAGGGGCCACGGTGTTTCTGTATCTCTATTATGTTGGTGCGGCTTCGGAACTTTTAAATATCTTGATATATCTCGAGAACTACGCATCTGATCAAAAAATATCATAGAACATAAAAAGTAGGAAACTTAATTCTCTACAAAAAAGGTCTCTTAACATTTTGCCATAGCTCGCTTCGTTTCCGAGATATTTGCAGATTTATCTCAAGGGAAGGGGCCTGACGGACATATTTCGAGATATTTCTTCTTGTTGTTGTTCTTCTTCTGCACAGCTAAGCTGGAAGTGGCATTTGCGGCTCGCACTAGTGCAGAGTTATCTCAACGAAAGGGGCCACGGTGTTTCTGTATCTCTATTATGTTGGTGCGGCTTCGGAACTTTTAAATATCTCGATATATCTCGAAAACTACGCTTCTGATCAAAAAATATCATAGAACATAAAAAGTAGGAAACTTAATTCTCTACAAAAAAGGTCTCTCAACATTTTGCCATAGCTCGCTTCGTTTCCGAGATATTTGCAGATTTATCTCAAGGGAAGGGGCCTAACGGACATATTTCGAGATATTTCTTCTTCTTGTTGTTCTTCTTCTGCACAGCTAAACTGGAAGTGGCATTTCCAGCTCGCAATAGTGCAGAGTTATCTAAAAGAAAGGGGCCACGGTGTTTCTGTATCTCTATTATGTTGGTGCGGCTTCGGAACTTTTAAGTATCTTGATCTATCTCGAGAACTACGCTTCTGATCAAAAAATATCATACAACATAAAAAGTAGGAAACTTAATTCTCTACAAAAAAGGTCTCTTAACATTTTGCCATAGCTCGCTTCGTTTCCGAGATATTTGCAGATTTATCTCAAGGGAAGGGGCCTGACGGACATATTTCGAGATATTTCTTCTTCTTGTTGTTCTTCTTCTGCACAGCTAAGCTGGAAGTGGCATTTGCGGCTCGCACTAGTGCAGAGTTATCTCAACGAAAGGGGCCACGGTGTTTCTGTATCTCTATTATGTTGGTGCGGCTTCGGAACTTTTAAATATCTCGATATATCTCGAAAACTACGCTTCTGATCAAAAAATATCATAGAACATAAAAAGTAGGAAACTTAATTCTCTACAAAAAAGGTCTCTCAACATTTTGCCATAGCTCGCTTCGTTTCCGAGATATTTGCAGATTTATCTCAAGGGAAGGGGCCTAACGGACATATTTCGAGATATTTCTTCTTCTTGTTGTTCTTCTTCTGCACAGCTAAACTGGAAGTGGCATTTCCAGCTCGCAATAGTGCAGAGTTATCTCAAAGAAAGGGGCCACGGTGTTTCTGTATCTCTATTATGTTGGTGCGGCTTCGGAACTTTTAAGTATCTTGATCTATCTCGAGAACTACGCTTCTGATCAAAAAATATCATAGAACATAAATTGTAGGAAATATAATTCTCTACAAAAAACGTCTCTTAACATTTTGCCATAGCTCGCTTCGTTTCCGAGATATTTGCAGATTTATCTCAAGGGAAGTGGCCTGACGGACATATTTCGAGATATTTCTTCTTCTTGTTGTTCTTCTTCTGCACAGCTAAGCTGGAAGTGGCATTTGCGGCTCGCACTAGTGCAGAGTTATCTCAAAGAAAGGGGCCACGGTGTTTCTGTATCCCTATTATGTTGGTGCGGCTTCGGAACTTTTAAATATCTTGATATATCTCGAGAACTACGCATCTGATCAAAAAATATCATAGAACATAAAAAGTAGGAAACTTAATTCTCTACAAAAAAGGTCTCTTAATATTTTGCCATACCTCGCTTCGTTTCCGAGATATTTGCATATTTATCTCAAGGGAAGGGGCCTGACGGACATATTTCGAGATATTTCTTCTTCTTGTTGTTCTTCTTCTGCACAGCTAAGCTGGAAGTGGCATTTGCAGCTCGCACTAGTGCAGAGTTATCTCAAAGAAAGGGGCCACGGTGTTTCTGTATCTTTATTATGTTGGTGCGGCTTCGGAACTTTTAAATATCTCGATATATCTCGAAAACTACGCCTCTGATCAAAAAATATCATAGAACATAAAAAGTAGGAAACTTAATTCTCTACAAAAAAGGTCTCTTAACATTTTGCAATAGCTCGCTTCGTTTCCGAGATATTTGCAGATTTATCTCAAGGGAAGGGGCCTAACGGACATATTTCGAGATATTTCTTCTTCTTGTTGTTCTTCTTCTGCACAGCTAAACTGGAAGTGGCATTTCCAGCTCGCAATAGTGCAGAGTTATCTCAAAGAAAGGGGCCACGGTGTTTCTGTATCTCTATTATGTTGGTGCGGCTTCGGAACTTTTAAATATCTTGATATATCTCGAGAACTACGCATCTGATCAAAAAATATCATAGAACATAAAAAGTAGGAAACTTAATTCTCTACAAAAAAGGTCTCTTAACATTTTGCCATAGCTCGCTTCGTTTCCGAGATATTTGCAGATTTATCTCAAGGGAAGGGGCCTGACGGACATATTTCGAGATATTTCTTCTTCTTGTTGTTCTTCTTCTGCACAGCTGAGCTGGAAGTGGCATTTGCAGGTCGCAATAGTGCAGAGTTATCTCAAAGAAAGGGGCCACGGTGTTTCTGTATCTCTATTATGTTGGTGCGGCTTCGGAACTTTTAAATATCTCGATATATCTCGAAAACTACGCTTCTGATCAAAAAATATCTTAGAACGTAAATTGTAGGAAATATTATTCTCTACAAAAAAGGTCTCTCAACATTTTGCCATAGCTCGCTTCATTTCCGAGATATTTGCAGATTCATCTCAAGGGAAGGGGTCTGACGGACATATTTCGAGATATTTCTTCTTCTTGTTGTTCTTCTTCTGCACAGCTAAGCTCGAAGTGGCATTTGCAGCTCGCAATAGTGCAGAGTTATCTCAAAGAAAGAGGCCACGTTGTTTCTGTACCTCTATTATGTTGGTGCAGCTTCGGAACTTTTAAGTATCTTGATATATCTCGAGAACTACGCATCTGATCAAAAAATATCATCGAACATAAAAAGTAGGCAACTTAATTCTCTACAAAAAAGGTCTCTTAACATTTTGCCATAGCTCGCTTCGTTTCCGAGATATTTGCAGATTTATCTCAAGGGAAGTGGCCTGACGGACATATTTCGAGATATTTCTTCTTCTTGTTGTTCTTCTTCTGCACAGCTAAGCTGGGTGGCATTTGCAGCTTGCAATACTGCAGAGTTATCCCAAAGAAAGGGGCCACGGTGTTTCTGTATCTCTATTATGTTGGTGCGGCTTCGGAACTTTTAAATATCTCGATATATCTCGAAAACTACGCTTCTGATCAAAAAATATCATAGAACATAAATTGTAGGAAACATAATTCTCTACAAAAAAGGTCTCTTAACATATTGCCATAGCTCGCTTCGTTTCCGAGATATTTGCAGATTTATCTCAAGGGAAGGGGCCTGACGGACATATTTCGAGATATTTCTTCTTCTTGTTGTTCTTCTTCTGCACAGCTAAGCTGGAAGTGGCATTTGCGGCTCGCACTAGTGCAGAGTTATCTCAAAGAAAGGGGCCACGGTGTTTCTGTATCCCTATTATGTTGGTGCGGCTTCGGAACTTTTAAATATCTTGATATATCTCGAGAACTACGCATCTGATCAAAAAATATCATAGAACATAAAAAGTAGGAAACTTAATTCTCTACAAAAAAGGTCTCTTAACATTTTGCCATACCTCGCTTCGTTTCCGAGATATTTGCATATTTATCTCAAGGGAAGGGGCCTGACGGACATATTTCGAGATATTTCTTCTTCTTGTTGTTCTTCTTCTGCACAGCTAAGCTGGAAGTGGCATTTGCAGCTCGCACTAGTGCAGAGTTATCTCAAAGAAAGGGGCCACGGTGTTTCTGTATCTTTATTATGTTGGTGCGGCTTCGGAACTTTTAAATATCTCGATATATCTCGAAAACTACGCTTCTGATCCAAAAATATCATAGAATATAAAAAGTAGGAAACTTAATTCTCTACAAAAAAGGTCTCTTAACATTTTGCCATAGCTCGCTTCGTTTCCGAGATATTTGCAGATTTATGTCAAGGGAAGGGGCCTGACGGACATATTTCGAGATATTTCTTCTTCTTGTTGTTCTTCTTCTGCACAGCTAAACTGGAAGTGGCATTTCCAGCTCGCAATAGTGCAGAGTTATCTCAAAGAAAGGGGCCACGGTGTTTCTGTATCTCTATTATGTTGGTGCGGCTTCGGAACTTTTAAATATCTTGATATATCTCGAGAACTACGCGTCTGATCAAAAAATATCATAGAACATAAAAAGTAGGAAACTTAATTCTCTACAAAAACGGTCTCTTAACATTTTGCCATAGCTCGCTTCGTTTCCGAGATATTTGCAGATATATCTCAAGGGAAGGGGCCTGACGGACATATTTCGAGATATTTCTTCTTCTTGTTGTTCTTCTTCTGCACAGCTAAGCTGGAAGTGGCATTTGCGGCTCGCACTAGTGCACAGTTATCTCAAAGAAAGGGGTCACGGTGTTTCTGTATCTCTATTATGTTGGTGCGTCTTCGGAACTTTTAAATATCTCGATATATCTCGAAAACCACGCTTCTGATCAAAAAATATCATAGAACATAAATTGTAGGAAACATAATTCTCTACAAAAAACGTCTCTTAACATTTTGCCATAGCTCGCTTCGTTTCCGACATATTTGCAGATACAGCTCAAAGGAACTGGCCTGACGGACATATTTCGAGATATTTCTTCTTCTTGTTGTTCTTCCTCTGCGCAGCTAAGCTGGAAGTGGCATTTGCAGCTCGCAATAGTGCAGAGTTATCTCAAAGAAAGGGGCCACGGTGTTTCTGTATCTCTATTATGTTGGTGCGGCTTCGGAACTTTTAAATATCTTGATATATCTCGAGAACTACGCATCTGATCAAAAAATATCATAGAACATAAAAAGTAGGAAACTTAATTCTATACAAAAAAGGTCTCTTAACATTTTGCCATAGCTCGCTTCGTTTCCGAGATATTTGCATATTTATCTCAAGGGAAGGGTCCTGATGGACATATTTCGAGATATTTCTTCTTCTTGTTGTTCTTCTTCTGCACAGCTAAACTGGAAGTGGCATTTCCAGCTCGCAATCGTGCAGAGTTATCTCAAAGAAAGGGGCCACGGTGTTTCTGTATCTCTATTATGTTGGTGCGGCTTCGGAACTTTTAAATATCTTGATATATCTCGAGAACTACGCCTCTGATCGAAAAATATCATAGAACATAAAAAGTAGGAAACTTAATTATCTACAAAAAAGGTCTCTTAACATTTTGCCATAGCTCGCTTCGTTTCCGAGATATTTGCAGATTTATCTCAAGGGAAGGGGCCTGACGGACATATTTCGAGATATTTCTTCTTCTTGTTGTTCTTCTTCTGCACAGCTAAGCTGGAAGTGGCATTTGCAGCTCGCAATAGTGCAGAGTTATCTCAAAGAGAGGGGCCACGGTGTTTCTGTATCTCTATTATGTTTGGTGCGGCTTCGGAACTTTTAAGTATCTTGATCTATCTCGAGAACTACGCTTCTGATCAAAAAATATCATAGAACATAAATTGTAGGAAATATAATTCTCTACAAAAAACGTCTCTTAACATTTTGCCATAGCTCGCTTCGTTTCCGAGATATTTGCAGATTTATCTCAAGGGAAGTGGCCTGACGGACATATTTCGAGATATTTCTTCTTCTTGTTGTTCTTCTTCTGCACAGCTAAGCTGGAAGTGGCATTTGCGGCTCGCACTAGTGCAGAGTTATCTCAAAGAAAGGGGCCACGGTGTTTCTGTATCCCTATTATGTTGGTGCGGCTTCGGAACTTTTAAATATCTTGATATATCTCGAGAACTACGCATCTGATCAAAAAATATCATAGAACATAAAAAGTAGGAAACTTAATTCTCTACAAAAAAGGTCTCTTAACATTTTGCCATAGCTCGCTTCGTTTCCGAGATATTTGCAGATTTATCTCAAGGGAAGGGGCCTAACGGACATATTTCGAGATATTTCTTCTTCTTGTTGTTCTTCTTCTGCACAGCTAAACTGGAAGTGGCATTTCCAGCTCGCAATAGTGCAGAGTTATCTCAAAGAAAGGGGCCACGGTGTTTCTGTATCTCTATTATGTTGGTGCGGCTTCGGAACTTTTAAATATCTTGATATATCTCGAGAACTACGCATCTGATCAAAAAATATCATAGAACATAAAAAGTAGGAAACTTAATTCTCTACAAAAAAGGTCTCTTAACATTTTGCCATAGCTCGCTTCGTTTCCGAGATATTTGCAGATTTATCTCAAGGGAAGTGGCCTGACGGACATATTTCGAGATATTTCTTCTTCTTGTTGTTCTTCTTCTGCACAGCTAAGCTGGAAGTGGCATTTGCGGCTCGCACTAGTGCAGAGTTATCTCAAAGAAAGGGGCCACGGTGTTTCTGTATCCCTATTATGTTGGTGCGGCTTCGGAACTTTTAAATATCTCGATATATCTCGAAAACTACGCTTCTGATCAAAAAATATCATAGAACATAAATTGTAGGAAACATAATTCTCTACAAAAAACGTCTCTTAACATTTTGCCATAGCTCGCTTCGTTTCCGAGATATTTGCAGATTCAGCTCAAAGGAACTGGCCTGACGAACATATTTCGAGATATTTCTTCTTCTTGTTGTTCTTCTTCTGCACAGCTAAGCTGGAAGTGGCATTTGCGGCTCGCACTAGTGCAGAGTTATCTCAAAGAAAGGGGCCACGGTGTTTCTGTATCTTTATTATGTTGGTGCGGCTTCGGAACTTTTAAATATCTCGATATATCTCGAAAACTACGCTTCTGATCAAAAAATATTATAGAACATAAAAAGTAGGAAACTTAATTCTCTACAAAAAAGGTCTCTTAACATTTTGCCATAGCTCGCTTCGTTTCCGAGATATTTGCAGATTTATCTCAAGGGAAGGGTCCTGATGGACATATTTCGAGATATTTCTTCTTCTTGTTGTTCTTCTTCTGCACAGCTAAACTGGAAGTGGCATTTCCAGCTCGCAATCGTGCAGAGTTATCTCAAAGAAAGGGGCCACGGTGTTTCTGTATCTCTATTATGTTGGTGCGGCTTCGGAACTTTTAAATATCTTGATATATCTCGAGAACTACGCCTCTGATCGAAAAATATCATAGAACATAAAAAGTAGGAAACTTAATTATCTACAAAAAAGGTCTCTTAACATTTTGCCATAGCCCGCTTCGTTTCCGAGATATTTGCAGATTTATCTCAAGGGAAGGGGCCTGACGGACATATTTCGAGATATTTCTTCTTCTTGTTGTTCTTCTTCTGCACAGCTAAGCTGGAAGTGGCATTTGCCGCTCGCAATAGTGCAGAGTTATCTCAAAGAGAGGGGCCACGGTGTTTCTGTATCTCTATTATGTTTGGTGCGGCTTCGGAACTTTTAAGTATCTTGATCTATCTCGAGAACTACGCTTCTGATCAAAAAATATCATAGAACATAAATTGTAGGAAATATAATTCTCTACAAAAAACGTCTCTTAACATTTTGCCATAGCTCGCTTCGTTTCCGAGATATTTGCAGATTTATCTCAAGGGAAGTGGCCTGACGGACATATTTCGAGATATTTCTTCTTCTTGTTGTTCTTCTTCTGCACAGCTAAGCTGGAAGTGGCATTTGCGGCTCGCACTAGTGCAGAGTTATCTCAAAGAAAGGGGCCACGGTGTTTCTGTATCCCTATTATGTTGGTGCGGCTTCGGAACTTTTAAATATCTCGATATATCTCGAAAACTACGCTTCTGATCAAAAAATATCATAGAACATAAATTGTAGGAAACATAATTCTCTACAAAAAATGTCTCTTAACATTTTGCCATAGCTCGCTTCGTTTCCGAGATATTTGCAGATTCAGCTCAAAGGAACTGGCCTGACGAACATATTTCGAGATATTTCTTCTTCTTGTTGTTCTTCTTCTGCACAGCTAAGCTGGAAGTGGCATTTGCGGCTCGCAATCGTGCAGAGTTATCTCAAAGAAAGGGGCCACGGTGTTTCTGTATCTCTATTATGTTGGTGCGGCTTCGGAACTTTTAAATATCTTGATATATCTCGAGAACTACGCCTCTGATCGAAAAATATCATAGAACATAAATTGTAGGAAACATAATTCTCTACAAAAAACGTCTCTTAACATTTTGCCATAGCTCGCTTCGTTTCCGAGATATTTGCAGATTCAGCTCAAAGGAACTGGCCTGACGAACATATTTCGAGATATTTCTTCTTCTTGTTGTTCTTCTTCTGCACAGCTAAGATGGAAGTGGCATTTGCGGCTCGCACTAGTGCAGAGTTATCTCAAAGAAAGGGGCCACGGTGTTTCTGTATCTTTATTATGTTGGTGCGGCTTCGGAACTTTTAAATATCTCGATATATCTCGAAAACTACGCTTCTGATCAAAAAATATTATAGAACATAAAAAGTAGAAAACTTAATTCTCTACAAAAAAGGTCTCTTAACATTTTGCCATAGCTCGCTTCGTTTCCGAGATATTTGCAGATTTATCTCAAGGGAAGGGGCCTAACGGACATATTTCGAGATATTTCTTCTTCTTGTTGTTCTTCTTCTGCACAGCTAAACTGGAAGTGGCATTTCCAGCTCGCAATAGTGCAGAGTTATCTCAAAGAAAGGGGCCACGGTGTTTCTGTATCTCTATTATGTTGGTGCGGCTTCGGAACTTTTAAATATCTTGATATATCTCGAGAACTACGCATCTGATCAAAAAATATCATAGAACATAAAAAGTAGGAAACTTAATTCTCTACAAAAAAGGTCTCTTAACATTTTGCCATAGCTCGCTTCGTTTCCGAGATATTTGCAGATTTATCTCAAGGGAAGGGGCCTGACGGACATATTTCGAGATATTTCTTCTTCTTGTTGTTCTTCTTCTGCACAGCTGAGCTGGAAGTGGCATTTGCAGGTCGCAATAGTGCAGAGTTATCTCAAAGAAAGGGGCCACGGTGTTTCTGTATCTCTATTATGTTGGTGCGGCTTCGGAACTTTTAAATATCTCGATATATGTCGAAAACTACGCTTCTGATCAAAAAATATCATAGAACGTAAATTGTAGGAAATATTATTCTCTACAAAAAAGGTCTCTCAACATTTTGCCATAGCTCGCTTCGTTTCCGAGATATTTGCAGATTCATCTCAAGGGAAGGGGTCTGACGGACATATTTCGAGATATTTCTTCTTCTTGTTGTTCTTCTTCTGCACAGCTAAGCTGGAAGTGGCATTTGCAGCTCGCAATAGTGCAGAGTTATCCCAAAGAAAGGGGCCACGGTGTTTCTGTATCTCTATTATGTTGGTGCGGCTTCGGAACTTTTAAATATCTCGATATATCTCGAAAACTACGCTTCTGATCAAAAAATATCATAGAACATAAATTGTAGGAAACATAATTCTCTACAAAAAAGGTCTCTTAACATTTTGCCATAGCTCGCTTCGTTTCCGAGATATTTGCAGATGTATCTCAAGGGAAGGATCCTGATGGACATATTTCGAGATATTTCTTCTTCTTGTTGTTCTTCTTCTGCACAGCTAAACTGGAAGTGGCATTTCCAGCTCGCAATCGTGCAGAGTTATCTCAAAGAAAGGGGCCACGGTGTTTCAGTATCTCTATTATGTTGGTGCGGCTTCGGAACTTTTAAATATCTTGATATATCTCGAGAACTACGCCTCTGATCGAAAAATATCATAGAACATAAAAAGTAGGAAACTTAATTATCTACAAAAAAGGTCTCTTAACATTTTGCCATAGCTCGCTTCGTTTCCGAGATATTTGCAGATTTATCTCAAGGGAAGGGGCCTGACGGACATATTTCGAGATATTTCTTCTTCTTGTTGTTCTTCTTCTGCACAGCTAAGCTGGAAGTGGCATTTGCCGCTCGCAATAGTGCAGAGTTATCTCAAAGAGAGGGGCCACGGTGTTTCTGTATCTCTATTATGTTTGGTGCGGCTTCGGAACTTTTAAGTATCTTGATCTATCTCGAGAACTACGCTTCTGATCAAAAAATATCATAGAACATAAATTGTAGGAAATATAATTCTCTACAAAAAACGTCTCTTAACATTTTGCCATAGCTCGCTTCGTTTCCGAGATATTTGCAGATTTATCTCAAGGGAAGGGGCCTGACGGACATATTTCGAGATATTTCTTCTTCTTGTTGTTCTTCTTCTGCACAGCCAAGCTGGAAGTGGCATTTGCCGCTCGCAATAGTGCAGAGTTATCTCAAAGAGAGGGGCCACGGTGTTTCTGTATCTCTATTATGTTTGGTGCGGCTTCGGAACTTTTAAGTATCTTGATCTATCTCGAGAACTACGCTTCTGATCAAAAAATATCATAGAACATAAATTGTAGGAAATATAATTCTCTACAAAAAACGTCTCTTAACATTTTGCCATAGCTCGCTTCGTTTCCGAGATATTTGCAGATTTATCTCAAGGGAAGTGGCCTGACGGAAATATTTCGAGATATTTCTTCTTCTTGTTGTTCTTCTTCTGCACAGCTAAGCTGAAAGTGGCATTTGCGGCTCGCACTAGTGCAGAGTTATCTCAAAGAAAGGGGCCACGGTGTTTCTGTATCCCTATTATGTTGGTGCGGCTTCGGAACTTTTAAATATCTCGATATATCTCGAAAACTACGCTTCTGATCAAAAAATATCATAGAACATAAATTGTAGGAAACATAATTCTCTACAAAAAACGTCTCTTAACATTTTGCCATAGCTCGCTTCGTTTCCGAGATATTTGCAGATTTATCTCAAGGGAAGGGTCCTGATGGACATATTTCGAGATATTTCTTCTTCTTGTTGTTCTTCTTCTGCACAGCTAAACTGGAAGTGGCATTTCCAGCTCGCAATCGTGCAGAGTTATCTCAAAGAAAGGGGCCACGGTGTTTCTGTATCTCTATTATGTTGGTGCGGCTTCGGAACTTTTAAATATCTTGATATATCTCGCGAACTACGCCTCTGATCGAAAAATATCATAGAACATAAAAAGTAGGAAACTTAATTATCTACAAAAAAGGTCTCTTAACATTTTGCCATAGCTCGCTTCGTTTCCGAGATATTTGCAGATTTATCTCAAGGGAAGGGGCCTGACGGACATATTTCGAGATATTTCTTCTTCTTGTTGTTCTTCTTCTGCACAGCTAAGCTGGAAGTGGCATTTGCAGCTCGCAATAGTGCAGAGTTATCTCAAAGAGAGGGGCCACGGTGTTTCTGTATCTCTATTATGTTTGGTGCGGCTTCGGAACTTTTAAGTATCTTGATCTATCTCGAGAACTACGCTTCTGATCAAAAAATATCATAGAACATAAATTGTAGGAAATATAATTCTCTACAAAAAAGGTCTCTTAACATTTTGCCATAGCCCGCTTCGTTTCCGAGATATTTGCAGATTTATCTCAAGGCAAGGGGCCTGACGGACATATTTCGAGATATTTCTTCTTCTTGTTGTTCTTCTTCTGCACAGCTAAGCTGGAAGTGGCATTTGCGGCTCGCACTAGTGCAGAGTTATCTCAAAGAAAGGGGCCACGGTGTTTCTGTATCTCTATTATGTTGGTGCGGCTTCGGAACTTTTAAATATCTCGATATATCTCGAAAACTACGCTTCTGATCAAAAAAGATCATAGAACATAAATTGTAGGAAACATAATTCTCTACAAAAAAGGTCTCTTAACATTTTGCCATAGCTCGCTTCGTTTCCGATATATTTGCAGATATATCTCAAGGGAAGGGGCCTGACGGACATATTTCGAGATATTTCTTCTTCTTGTTGTTCTTCTTCTGCACAGCTAAGCTGGAAGTGGCATTTACAGCTCGCAATAGTGCAGAGTTATCTCAAAGAAAGGGGCCACGGTGTTTCTGTATCTCTATTATGTTGGTGCGGCTTCGGAACTTTTAAATATCTTGATATATCTCGAGAACTACGCATCTGATCAAAAAATATCATAGAACATAAAAAGTAGGAAACTTAATTCTCTACAAAAAAGGTCTCTTAACATTTTGCCATAGCTCGCTTCGTTTCCGAGATATTTGCAGATTTATCTCAAGGGAAGGGGCCTGACGGACATATTTCGAGATATTTCTTCTTCTTGTTGTTCTTCTTCTGCACAGCTAAGCTGGAAGTGGCATTTGCGGCTCGCACTAGTGCAGAGTTATCTCAAAGAAAGGGGCCACGGTGTTTCTGTATCCCTATTATGTTGGTGCGGCTTCGGAACTTTTAAATATCTCGATATATCTCGAAAACTACGCTTCTGATCAAAAAATATCATAGAACATAAATTGTAGGAAACATAATTCTCTACAAAAAACGTCTCTTAACATTTTGCCATAGCTCGCTTCGTTTCCGAGATATTTGCAGATTCAGCTCAAAGGAACTGGCCTGACGGACATATTTCGAGATATTTCCTCTTCTTGTTGTTCTTCTTCTGCACAGCTAAGCTGGAAGTGGCATTTGCGGCTCGCACTAGTGCAGAGTTATCTCAAAGAAAGGGGCCACGGTGTTTCTGTATCTTTATTATGTTGGTGCGGCTTCGGAACTTTTAAATATCTCGATATATCTCGAAAACTACGCTTCTGATCAAAAAATATGATAGAACATAAAAAGTAGGAAACTTAATTCTCTACAAAAAAGGTCTCTTAACATTTTGCCATAGCTCGCTTCGTTTCCGAGATATTTGGAGATTTATCTCAAGGGAAGGGGCCTAACGGACATATTTCGAGATATTTCTTCTTCTTGTTGTTCTTCTTCTGCACAGCTAAACTGGAAGTGGCATTTCCAGCTCGCAATAGTGCAGAGTTATCTCAAAGAAAGGGGCCACGGTGTTTCTGTATCTCTATTATGTTGGTGCGGCTTCGGAACTTTTAAATATCTTGATATATCTCGAGAACTACGCATCTGATCAAAAAATATCATAGAACATAAAAAGTAGGAAACGTAATTCTCTACAAAAAAGGTCTCTTAACATTTTGCCATAGCTCGCTTCGTTTCCGAGATATTTGCAGATTCAGCTCAAAGGAACTGGCCTGACGGACATATTTCGAGATATTTCTTCTTCTTGTTGTTCTTCTTCTGCACAGCTGAGCTGGAAGTGGCATTTGCAGGTCGCAATAGTGCAGAGTTATCTCAAAGAAAGGGGCCACGGTGTTTCTGTATCTCTATTATGTTGGTGCGGCTTCGGAACTTTTAAATATCTCGATATATCACGAAAACTACGCTTCTGATCAAAAAATATCATAGAACGTAAATTGTAGGAAATATTATTCTCTACAAAAAAGGTCTCTTAACATTTTGCCATAGCTCGCTTCGTTTCCGAGATATTTGCAGATTTATCTCAAGGGAAGGGTCCTGATGGACATATTTCGAGATATTTCTTCTTCTTGTTGTTCTTCTTCTGCACAGCTAAGCTGGAAGTGGCATTTGCAGGTCGCAATAGTGCAGAGTTATCTCAAAGAAAGGGGCCACGGTGTTTCTGTACCTCTATTATGTTGGTGCAGCTTCGGAGCTTTTAAATATCTTGATATATCTCGAGAACTACGCCTCTGATCGAAAAATATGATAGAACATAAAAAGTAGGAAACCTAATTCTCTACAAAAAAGGTCTCTTAACATTTTCCCATAACTGGCATCGTTTCCGAGATATTTGCAGATTTAGCTCAAGGGAAGGGGCCTGACGGACATATTCCGAGATATTTCTTCTTCTTGTTGTTCCTCTTCTGCACAGCTAAGCTGGAAGTGGCATTTGCAGCTCGCAATAGTGCAGAGTTATCTCAAAGAAAGGGGCCACGGTGTTTCTGTATCTCTATTATGTTGGTGCGGCTTCGGAACTTTTAAATATCTCGATATATCTCGAAAACTACGCTTCTGATCAAAAAATATCATAAAACATAAATTGTAGGAAACATAATTCTCTACAAAAAAGGTCTCTTTATATTTTGCCATAGCTCGCTTCGTTTCCGAGATATTTGCAGATTTATCTCAAGGGAAGGGTCCTGATGGACATATTGCGAGATATTTCTTCTTCTTGTTGTTCTTCTGCACAGCTAAACTGGAAGTGGCATTTCCAGCTCGCAATCGTGCAGAGTTATCTCAAAGAAAGGGGCTACGGTGTTTCTGTATCTCTATTATGTTGGTGCGGCTTCGGATCTTTTAAATATCTTGATATATCTCGAGAACTACGCATCTGATCAAAAAATATCATAGAACATAAAAAGTAGGAAACTTAATTCTCTACAAAAAAGGTCTCTTAACGTTTTGCAATAGCTCGCTTCGTTTCCGAGATATTTGCAGATTTATCTCAAGGGAAGGGTCCTGACGGACATATTTCGAGATATTTCTTCTTCTTGTTGTTCTTCTTCTGCACAGCTAAGCTGGAAGTGGCATTTGCAGCTCGCAATAGTGCAGAGTTATCTCAAAGAAAGGGGCCACGGTGTTTCTGTACCTCTATTATGTTGGTGCAGCTTCGGAGCTTTTAAATATCTTGATATATCTCGAGAACTACGCATCTGATCAAAAAATATCATAGAACATAAAAAGTAGGAAACTTAATTCTCTACAAAAAAGGTCTCTTAACATTTTGCCATAGCTCGCTTCGTTTCCGAGATATTTGCAGATTTATCTCAAGGGAAGGGGCCTGACGGACATATTTCGAGATATTTCTTCTTCTTGTTGTTCTTCTTCTGCACAGCTAAGCTGGAAGGGGCATTTGCAGCGCGCAATAGTGCAGAGTTATCTCAAAGAATGGGGCCACGGTGTTTCTGTATCTCTATTATGTTGGTGCGGCTTCGGAACTTATAAATATCTCGATATATCTCGAAAACTACGCTTCTGATCAAAAAATATCAGAGAACGTAAATTGTAGGAAACATAATTCTCTACAAAAAAGGTCTCTTAACATTTTGCCGTAGCTCGCTTCGTTTCCGAGATATTTGCAGATTTATCTCAAGGGAAGGGGCCTGACGGACATATTTCGAAATATTTCTTATTCTTGTTGTTCTTCTTCTGCACAGCTAAGCTGGAAGTGGCATTTGCAGCTCGCAATAGTGCAGAGTTATCTCAAAGAAAGGGGCCACGGTGTTTCTGTACCTCTATTATGTTGGTGCAGCTTCGGAGCTTTTAAATATCTTGATATATCTCGAGAACTACGCCTCTGATCGAAAAATGTCAGAGAACATAAAAAGTAGGAAACTTAATTCTCTACAAAAAAGGTCTCTTAACATTTTGCCATAGCTCGCTTCGTTTCCGAGATATTTGCAGATTTATCTCAAGGGAAGGGGCCTGACGGACATATTTCGAGATATTTCTTCTTCTTGTTGTTCTTCTTCTGCACAGCTAAGCTGGAAGCGGCATTTGCGGCTCGCACTAGTGCAGAGTTATCTCAAAGAAAGGGGCCACGGTGTTTCTGTATCTCTATTATGTTGGTGCGGCTTCGGATCTTTTAAATATCTCGATATATCTCGAAAACTACGCTTCTGATCAAAAAATATCATAGAACATAAATTGTAGGAAACATAATTCTCTACAAAAAAGGTCTCTTAACATTTTGCCGTAGCTCGCTTCGTTTCCGAGATATTTGCAGATTTATCTCAAGGGAAGGGGCCTGACGGACATATTTCCAGATATTTCTTCTTTTTGTTGTTCTTCTTCTGCACAGCTAAGCTGGAAGTGGCATTTGCAGCTCGCAATAGTGCAGAGTTATCTCAAAGAAAGGGGCCACGGTGTTTCTGTACCTCTATTATGTTGGTGCGGCTTCGGAACTTTTAAATATCTTGATATATCTCGAGAACTACGCATCCGATCAAAAAATATCATAGAACATAAAAAGTAGGAAACTTAATTCTCTACAAAAAAGGTCTCTTAACATTTTGCCATAGCTCGCTTCGTTTCCGAGATATTTGCAGATTTATCTCGAGGGAAGGGGCCTGACGGACATATTTCGAGATATTTCTTCTTCTTGTTGTTCTTCTTCTGCACAGCTAAGCTGGAAGCGGCATTTGCGGCTCGCACTAGTGCAGAGTTATCTCAAAGAAAGGGGCCACGGTGTTTCTGTATCTCTATTATGTTGGTGCGGCTTCGGAACTTTTAAATATCTCGATATATCTCGAAAACTACGCTTCTGATCAAAAAATATCATAGAACATAAATTGTAGGAAACATAATTCTCTACAAAAAACGTCTCTCAACATTTTGCCATAGCTCGCTTCGTTTCCGAGATATTTGCAGATTCAGCTCAAAGGAACTGGCCTGACGGACATATTTCGAGATATTTCTTCTTCTTGTTGTTCTCCCTCTGCACAGCTAAGCTGGAAGTGGCATTTGCGGCTCGCACTAGTGCAGAGTTATCTCAAAGAAAGGGGCCACGGTGTTTCTGTATCTCTATTATGTTGGTGCGGCTTCGGAACTTTTAAATATCTTGATATATCTCGAGAACTACGCATCTGATCGAAAAATATCATAGAACATAAAAAGTAGGAAACTTAATTCTCTACAAAAAAGGTCTCTTAACATTTTGCCATAGCTCGCTTCGTTTCCGAGATATTTGCAGATTTATCTCAAGGGAAGGGGCCTGACGGACATATTTCGAGATATTTCTTCTTCTTGTTGTTCTTCTTCTGCACAGCTAAGCTGGAAGTGGCATTTGCGGCTCGCACTAGTGCAGAGTTATCTCAAAGAAAGGGGCCACGGTGTTTCTGTATCTCCATTATGTTGGTGCGGATTCGGAACTTTTAAATATCTTGATATATCTCGAGAACTACGCATCTGATCAAAAAATATCATAGAACATAAAAAGTAGGAAACTTAATTCTCTACACAAAAGGTCGCTTAACATTTTGCCATAGCTCGCTTCGTTTCCGAGATATTTGCAGATATATCTCAAGGGCAGGGGCCTGACGGACATATTTCGAGATATTTCTTCTTCTTGTTGTTCTTCTTCTGCACAGCTAAACTGGAAGTGGCATTTCCAGCTCGCAATAGTGCAGAGTTATCTCAAAGAAAGGGGCCACGGTGTTTCTGTATCTCTATTATGTTGGTGCGGCTTCGGAACTTTTAAATATCTTGATATATCTCGAGAACTACGCATCTGATCAAAAAATGTCATAGAACATAAAAAGTATGAAACTTAATTCTCTACAAATAAGGTCTCTTAACATTTTGCCATAGCTCGCTTCGTTTCCGAGATATTTGCAGATTTATCTCAAGGGAAGGGGGCCTCACGGACATATTTCGAGATATTTCTTCTTCTTGTTGTTCTTCTTCTGCACAGCTAAGCTGGAAGTGGCATTTGCAGCTCGCAATAGTGCAGAGATATCTCAAAGAAAGGGGCCACGGTGTTTCTGTATCTCTATTATGTTGGTGCGGCTTCGGAACTTTTAAATATCTTGATATATCTCGAGAACTACGCGTCTGATCAAAAAATATCATAGAACATAAAAAGTAGGAAACATAATTCTGAACAAAAAAGGTCTCTTAACATTTTGCCATAGCTCGCTTCGTTTCCGAGATATTTGCAGATATATCTCAAGGGCAGGGGCCTGACGGACATATTTCGAGATATTTCTTCTTCTTGTTGTTCTTCTTCTGCACAGCTAAGCTGGAAGTGGCATTTGCAGCTCGCAATAGTGCAGAGATATCTCAAAGAAAGGGGCCACGGTGTTTCTGTATCTCTATTATGTTGGTGCGGCTTCGGAACTTTTAAATATCTTGATATATCTCGAGAACTACGCGTCTGATCAAAAAATATCATAGAACATGAAAAGTAGGAAACTTAATTCTCTACAAAAAAGGTCTCTTAACATTTTGCCATAGCTCTCTTCGTTTCCGAGATATTTGCAGATATATCTCAAGGGAAGGGGCCTGACGGACATATTTCGAGATATTTCTTCTGCTTGTTGTTCTTCTTCTGCACAGCTAAGCTGGAAGTGGCATTTGCGGCTCGCACTAGTGCAGAGTTATCTCAAAGAAAGGGGCCACGGTGTTTCTGTATCTCTATTATGTTGGTGCGGCTTCGGAACTTTTAAATATCTTGATATATCTCGAGAACTACGCATCTGATCAAAAAATGTCATAGAACATAAAAAGTAGGAAACTTAATTCTCTACAAATAAGGTCTCTTAACATTTTGCCATAGCTCGCTTCGTTTCCGAGATATTTGCAGATTTATCTCAAGGGAAGGGGGCCTCACGGACATATTTCGAGATATTTCTTCTTCTTGTTGTTCTTCTTCTGCACAGCTAAGCTGGAAGTGGCATTTGCAGCTCGCAATAGTGCAGAGATATCTCAAAGAAAGGGGCCACGGTGTTTCTGTATCTCTATTATGTTGGTGCGGCTTCGGAACTTTTAAATATCTTGATATATCTCGAGAACTACGCGTCTGATCAAAAAATATCATAGAACATAAAAAGTAGGAAACATAATTCTGAACAAAAAAGGTCTCTTAACATTTTGCCATAGCTCGCTTCGTTTCCGAGATATTTGCAGATATATCTCAAGGGCAGGGGCCTGACGGACATATTTCGAGATATTTCTTCTTCTTGTTGTTCTTCTTCTGCACAGCTAAGCTGGAAGTGGCATTTGCAGCTCGCAATAGTGCAGAGATATCTCAAAGAAAGGGGCCACGGTGTTTCTGTATCTCTATTATGTTGGTGCGGCTTCGGAACTTTTAAATATCTTGATATATCTCGAGAACTACGCGTCTGATCAAAAAATATCATAGAACATGAAAAGTAGGAAACTTAATTCTCTACAAAAAAGGTCTCTTAACATTTTGCCATAGCTCTCTTCGTTTCCGAGATATTTGCAGATATATCTCAAGGGAAGGGGCCTGACGGACATATTTCGAGATATTTCTTCTGCTTGTTGTTCTTCTTCTGCACAGCTAAGCTGGAAGTGGCATTTGCGGCTCGCACTAGTGCAGAGTTATCTCAAAGAAAGGGGCCACGGTGTTTCTGTATCTCTATTATGTTGGTGCGGCTTCGGAACTTTTAAATATCTTGATATATCTCGAGAACTACGCATCTGATCAAAAAATGTCATAGAACATAAAAAGTAGGAAACTTAATTCTCTACAAATAAGGTCTCTTAACATTTTGCCATAGCTCGCTTCGTTTCCGAGATATTTGCAGATTTATCTCAAGGGAAGGGGGCCTCACGGACATATTTCGAGATATTTCTTCTTCTTGTTGTTCTTCTTCTGCACAGCTAAGCTGGAAGTGGCATTTGCAGCTCGCAATAGTGCAGAGATATCTCAAAGAAAGGGGCCACGGTGTTTCTGTATCTCTATTATGTTGGTGCGGCTTCGGAACTTTTAAATATCTTGATATATCTCGAGAACTACGCGTCTGATCAAAAAATATCATAGAACATAAAAAGTAGGAAACATAATTCTGAACAAAAAAGGTCTCTTAACATTTTGCCATAGCTCGCTTCGTTTCCGAGATATTTGCAGATATATCTCAAGGGCAGGGGCCTGACGGACATATTTCGAGATATTTCTTCTTCTTGTTGTTCTTCTTCTGCACAGCTAAGCTGGAAGTGGCATTTGCAGCTCGCAATAGTGCAGAGATATCTCAAAGAAAGGGGCCACGGTGTTTCTGTATCTCTATTATGTTGGTGCGGCTTCGGAACTTTTAAATATCTTGATATATCTCGAGAACTACGCGTCTGATCAAAAAATATCATAGAACATGAAAAGTAGGAAACTTAATTCTCTACAAAAAAGGTCTCTTAACATTTTGCCATAGCTCTCTTCGTTTCCGAGATATTTGCAGATATATCTCAAGGGAAGGGGCCTGACGGACATATTTCGAGATATTTCTTCTGCTTGTTGTTCTTCTTCTGCACAGCTAAGCTGGAAGTGGCATTTGCGGCTCGCACTAGTGCAGAGTTATCTCAAAGAAAGGGGCCACGGTGTTTCTGTATCTCTATTATGTTGGTGCGTCTTCGGAACTTTTAAATATCTCGATATATCTCGAAAACTACGCTTCTGATCAAAAAATATCATAGAACATAAATTGTAGGAAACATAATTCTCTACAAAAAACGTCTCTTAACATTTTGCCATAGCTCGTTTCGTTTCCGAGATATTTGCAGATTCAGCTCAAAGGAACTGGCCTGACGGACATATTTCGAGATATTTCTTCTTCTTGTTGTTCTTCCTCTGCACAGCTAAGCTGGAAGTGGCATTTGCAGCTCGCAATAGTGCAGAGTTATCTCAAAGAAAGGGGCCACGGTGTTTCTGTATCTCTATTATGTTGGTGCGGCTTCGGAACTTTTAAATATCTTGATATATCTCGAGAACTACGCGTCTGATCAAAAAATATCATAGAACGTAAAAAGTAGGAAACATAATTCTGTACAAAAAAGGTCTCTTAACATTTTGCCATAGCTCGCTTCGTTTCCGAGATATTTGCAGATTTATCTTAAGGGAAGGGGCCTGACGGACATATTTCGAGATATTTCTTCTTCTTGTTGTTCTTCTTCTGCACAGCTAAGCTGGAAGTGGCATTTACAGCTCGCAATAGTGCAGAGTTATCTCAAAGAAAGGGGCCACGGTGTTTCTGTATCTCTATTATGTTGGTGCGTCTTCGGAACTTTTAAATATCTCGATATATCTCGAAAACTACGCTTCTGATCAAAAAATATCATAGAACATAAATTGTAGGAAACATAATTCCCTACAAAAAACATCTCTTAACATTTTGCCATAGCTCGTTTCGTTTCCGAGATATTTGCAGATTCAGCTCAAAGGAACTGGCCTGACGGACATATTTCGAGATATTTCTTCTACTTGTTGTTCTTCCTCTGCACAGCTAAGCTGGAAGTGGCATTTGCAGCTCGCAATAGTGCAGAGTTATCTCAAAGAAAGGGGCCACGGTGTTTCTGTATCTCTATTATGTTGGTGCGGCTTCGGAACTTTTAAATATCTTGATATATCTCGAGAACTACGCATCTGATCAAAAAATATCATAGAACATAAAAAGTAGGAAACTTAATTCTCTACAAAAAAGGTCTCTTAACATTTTGCCATAGCTCGATTCGTTTCCGAGATATTTGCATATTTATCTCAAGGGAAGGGGCCTGACGGACATATTTCGAGATATTTCTTCTTCTTGTTGTTCTTTTTCTGCACAGCTAAACTGGAAGTGGCATTTCCAGCTGGCAATCGTGCAGAGTTATCTCAAAGAAAGGGGCCACGGTGTTTCTGTATCTCTATTATGTTGGTGCGGCTTCGGAACTTTTAAATATCTTGATATATCTCGATAACCCCGCCTCTGATCGAAAAATATCATAGAACATAAAAAGTAGGAAACTTAATTCTCTACAAAAAAAGTCTCTTAACATTTTGCCATAGCACGCTTCGTTTCCGAGATATTTGCAGATTTATCTCAAGGGAAAGGGCCTGACGGACATATTTCGAGATATTTCTTCTTCTTGTTGTTCTTCTTCTGCACAGCTAAGCTGGAAGTGGCATTTGCGGCTCGCACTAGTGCAGAGTTATCTCAAAGAAAGGAGCCACGGTGTTTCTGTATCTCTATTATGTTGGTGCGGCTTCGGAACTTTTAAATATCTCGATATATCTCGAAAACTACGCTTCTGATCAAAAAATATCATAGAACATAAATTGTAGGAAACTTAATTGTCTACAAAAAAGGTCTCTTAACATTTTGCCATAGCTCGCTTCGTTTCCGAGATATTTGCAGATTCATCTCAAAGGAACTGGCCTGACGGACATATTTCGAGAAATTTCTTCTTCTTGTTGTTCTTCCTCTGCACAGCTAAGCTGGAAGTGGCATTTGCAGCTCGCAATAGTGCAGAGTTATCTCAAAGAAAGGGGCCACGGCGTTTCTGTATCTCTATTATGTTGGTGCGGCTTCGGAACTTTTAAATATCTCGATATATCTCGAAAACTACGCTTCTGATCAAAAAATATCATAGAACATGAAAAGTAGGAAACTTAATTCTCTACAAAAAAGGTCTCTTAACATTTTGCCATAGCTCTCTTCGTTTCCGAGATATTTGCAGATTTATCTCAAGGGAAGGGGCCTGACGGACATATTTCGAGATATTTCTTCTTCTTGTTGTTCTTCTCCTGCACAGCTAAGCTCGAAGTGGCATTTGCGGCTCGCACTAGTGCAGAGTTATCTCAAAGAAAGGAGCCACGGTGTTTCTGTATCTCTATTATGTTGGTGCGGCTTCGGAACTTTTAAATATCTCGATATATCTCGAAAACTACGCTTCTGATCAAAAAATATCATAGAACATAAATTGTAGGAAACTTAATTGTCTACAAAAAAGGTCTCTTAACATTTTGCCATAGCTCGCTTCGTTTCCGAGATATTTGCAGATTCATCTCAAAGGAACTGGCCTGACGGACATATTTCGAGAAATTTCTTCTTCTTGTTGTTCTTCCTCTGCACAGCTAAGCTGGAAGTGGCATTTGCAGCTCGCAATAGTGCAGAGTTATCTCAAAGAAAGGGGCCACGGCGTTTCTGTATCTCTATTATGTTGGTGCGGCTTCGGAACTTTTAAATATCTCGATATATCTCGAAAACTACGCTTCTGATCAAAAAATATCATAGAACATAAATTGTAGGAACCATAATTCTCTACAAAAAAGGTCTCTCAACATTTTGCCATAGCTCGCTTCGTTTCCGAGATATTTGCAGATATATCTCAAGGGAAGGGGCCTGACGGACATATTTCGAGATATTTCTTCTTCTTGTTGTTCTTCTTCTGCACAGCTAAGCTGGAAGTGGCATTTGCCGCTCGCACTAGTGCAGAGTTATCTCAAAGAAAGGGGCCACGGTGTTTCTGTATCTCTATTATGTTGGTGCGGCTTCGGAGCTTTTAAATATCTCGATATATCTCGAAAACTACGCTTCTGATCAAAAAATATCGTAGAACATAAATTGTAGCAAACATAATTCTCTACAAAAAAGGTCTCTTAACATTTTGCCATACCTCGCTTCGTTTCCGAGATATTTGCAGATATATCTCAAGGGAAGCGGCCTGACGGGCATATTTCGAGATATTTCTTCTTCTTGTTGTTCTTCCCCTGCACATCTAAGCTGGAAGTGGCATTTGCAGCTCGCAATAGTGCAGAGTTATCTCAAAGAAAGGGGCCACGGTGTTTCTGTATCTCTATTATGTTGGTGCGGCTTCGGAACTTTTAAATATCTTGATATATCTCGAGAACTACGCGTCTGATCAAAAAATATCATAGAACGTAAAAAGTAGGAAACATAATTCTGTACAAAAAAGGTCTCTTAACATTTTGCCATAGCTCGCTTCGTTTCCGAGATATTTGCAGATTTATCTCAAGGGAAGGGGCCTGACGGACATATTTCGAGACATTTCTTCTTCTTGTTGTTCTTCTTCTGCACAGCTAAGCTGGAAGTGGCATTTACAGCTCGCAATAGTGCAGAGTTATCTCAAAGAAAGGGGCCACGGTGTTTCTGTATCTCTATTATGTTGGTGCGTCTTCGGAACTTTTAAATATCTCGATATATCTCGAAAACTACGCTTCTGATCAAAAAATATCATAGAACATAAATTGTAGGAAACATAATTCTCTACAAAAAACATCTCTTAACATTTTGCCATAGCTCGTTTCGTTTCCGAGATATTTGCAGATTCAGCTCAAAGGAACTGGTCTGACGGACATGTTTCGAGATATTTCTTCTTCTTGTTGTTCTTCCTCTGCACAGCTAAGCTGGAAGTGGCATTTGCAGCTCGCAACAGTGCAGAGTTATCTCAAAGAAAGGGGCCACGGTGTTTCTGTATCTCTATTATGTTGGTGCGGCTTCGGAACTTTTAAATATCTTGATATATCTCGAGAACTACGCATCTGATCAAAAAATATCATAGAACATAAAAAGTAGGAAACTTAATTCTCTACAAAAAAGGTCTCTTAACATTTTGCCATAGCTCGCTTCGTTTCCGAGATATTTGCATATTTATCTCAAGGGAAGGGGCCTGACGGACATATTTCGAGATATTTCTTCTTCTTGTTGTTCTTCTTCTGCACAGCTAAGCTGGAAGTGGCAATTACAGCTCGCAATAGTGCAGAGTTATCTCAAAGAAAGGGGCCACGGTGTTTCTGTATCTCTATTATGTTGGTGCTGCTTCGGAACTTTTAAATATCTTGATATATCTCGAGAACTACGCATCTGATCAAAAAATATCATAGAACATGAAAAGTAGGAAACTTAATTCTCTACAAAAAAGGTCTCTTAACATTTTGCCATAGCTCTCTTCGTTTCCGAGATATTTGCAGATTTATCTCAAGGGAAGGGGCCTGACGGACATATTTCGAGATATTTCTTCTTCTTGTTGTTCTTCTTCTGCACAGCTAAGCTCGAAGTGGCATTTGCAGCTCGCAATAGTGCAGAGTTATCTCAAAGAAAGAGGCCACGGTGTTTCTGTACCTCTATTATGTTGGTGCAGCTTCGGAACTTTTAAATATCTTGATATATCTCGAGAACTACGCATCTGATCAAAAAATATCATCGAACATAAAAAGTAGGAAACTTAATTCTCTACAAAAAAGGTCTCTTAACATTTTGCCATAGCTCGCTTCGTTTCCGAGATATTTGCAGATTTATCTCAAGGGAAGGGTCCTGATGGACATATTTCGAGATATTTCTTCTTCTTGTTGTTCTTTTTCTGCACAGCTAAACTGGAAGTGGCATTTCCAGCTCGCAATCGTGCAGAGTTATCTCAAAGAAAGGGGCCACGGTGTTTCTGTATCTCTATTATGTTGGTGCGGCTTCGGAACTTTTAAATATCTTGATATATCTCGATAACCCCGCCTCTGATCGAAAAATATCATAGAACATAAAAAGTAGGAAACTTAATTCTCTACAAAAAAAGTCTCTTAACATTTTGCCATAGCACGCTTCGTTTCCGAGATATTTGCAGATTTATCTCAAGGGAAGGGGCCTGACGGACATATTTCGAGATATTTCTTCTTCTTGTTGTTCTTCTTCTGCACAGCTAAGCTGGAAGTGGCATTTGCGGCTCGCACTAGTGCAGAGTTATCTCAAAGAAAGGAGCCACGGTGTTTCTGTATCTCTATTATGTTGGTGCGGCTTCGGAACTTTTAAATATCTCGATATATCTCGAAAACTACGCTTCTGATCAAAAAATATCATAGAACATAAATTGTAGGAAACTTAATTGTCTACAAAAAAGGTCTCTTAACATTTTGCCATAGCTCGCTTCGTTTCCGAGATATTTGCAGATTCATCTCAAAGGAACTGGCCTGACGGACATATTTCGAGAAATTTCTTCTTCTTGTTGTTCTTCCTCTGCACAGCTAAGCTGGAAGTGGCATTTGCAGCTCGCAATAGTGCAGAGTTATCTCAAAGAAAGGGGCCACGGCGTTTCTGTATCTCTATTATGTTGGTGCGGCTTCGGAACTTTTAAATATCTCGATATATCTCGACAACTACGCTTCTGATCAAAAAATATCATAGAACATAAATTGTAGGAAACATAATTCTCTACAAAAAAGGTCTCTTAACATTTTGCCATAGCTCGCTTCGTTTCCGAGATATTTGCAGATTTATCTCAAGGGAAGGGGCCTGACGGACATATTTCGAGATATTTCTTCTTCTTGTTGTTCTTCTTCTGCACAGCTAAGCTGGAAGTGGCATTTGCGGCTCGCACTAGTGCAGAGTTATCTCAAAGAAAGGGGCCACGGTGTTTCTGTATCTCTATTATGTTGGTGCGGCTTCGGAACTTTTAAATATCTCGATATATCTCGAAAACTACGCTTCTGATCAAAAAATATCATAGAACATAAATTGTAGGAAACAGAATTCTCTACAAAAAAGGTCTCTGAACATTTTGCCATAGGTCGCTTCGTTTCCGAGATATTTGCAGATTTGTCTCAAGGGAAGCGGCCTGACGGACATATTTCGAGATATTTCTTCTTCTTGTTGTTCTTCTTCTGCACAGCTAAGCTGGAAGTGGCATTTGCAGCTCGCAATAGTGCAGAGTTATCTCAAAGAAAGGGGCCACGGTGTTTCTGTATCTCTATTATGTTGGTGCGGCTTCGGAACTTTTAAATATCTTGATATATCTCGAGAACTACGCATCTGATCAAAAAATATCATAGAACATAAAATGTAGGAAACTTAATTCTCTACAAAAAAGGTCTCTTAACAATTGGCCATAGCTCTCTTCGTTTCCGAGATATTTGCAGATTTATCTCAAGGGAAGGGGCCTGACGGACATATTTCGAGATATTTCTTCTTCTTGATGTTCTTCTTCTGCACAGCTAAGCTGGAAGTGGCATTTGCAGCTCGCAATAGTGCAGAGTTATCTCAAAGAAAGGGGCCACGGTGTTTCTGTATCTCTATTATGTTGGTGCGGCTTCGGAACTTTTAAATATCTTGATATATCTCGAGAACTACGCATCTGATCAAAAAATATCATAGAACATAAAAAGTAGGAAACTTAATTCTCTACAAAAAAGGTCTCTCAACATTTTGCCATAGCTCGCTTCGTTTCCGAGATATTTGCAGATATATCTCAAGGGAAGGGGCCTGACGGACATATTTCGAGATATTTCTTCTTCTTGTTGTTCTTCTTCTGCACAGCTAAGCTGGAAGTGGCATTTACAGCTCGCAATAGTGCAGAGTTATCTCAAAGAAAGGGGCCACGGTGTTTCTGTATCTCTATTATGTTGGTGCGGCTTCGGAACTTTTAAATATCTTGGTATATCTCGAGAACTACGCATCTGATCAAAAAATATCATAGAACATAAAAAGTAGGAAACTTAGTTCTCTACAAAAAAGGCCTCTTAACATTTTGCCATAGCTCGCTTCGTTTCCGAGATATTTGCAGATTCAGCTCAAAGGAACTGGCCTGACGGACATATTTCGAGATATTTCTTCTTCTTGTTGTTCTTCCTCTGCACAGCTAAGCTGGAAGTGGCATTTGCAGCTCGCAATAGTGCAGAGTTATCTCAAAGAAAGGGGCCACGGTGTTTCTGTATCTCTATTATGTTGGTGCGGCTTCGGAACTTTTAAATATCTTGATATATCTCGAGAACTACGCATCAGATAAAAAAATATCATAGAACATAAATTGTAGGAAACATAATTCTCTACAAAAAAGGTCTCTTAACATTTTGCCATAGCTCGCTTCGTTTCCGAGATATTTGCAGATACATCTCAAGGGAAGGGGCCTGACGGACATATTTCGAGATATTTCTTCTTCTTGTTGTTCTTCTTCTGCACAGCTAAGCTGGAAGTGGCATTTGCGGCTCGCACTAGTGCAGAGTTATCTCAAAGAAAGGGGCCACGGTGTTTCTGTATCTCTATTATGTTGGTGCGGCTTTGGAACTTTTAAATATCTCGATATATCTCGAAAACTACGCTTCTGATCAAAAAATATCATAGAACATAAATTGTAGGAAACATAATTCTCTACAAAAAAGGTCTCTTAACATTTTGCCATAGCTCGCTTCGTTTCCGAGATATTTGCAGATATATCTCAAGGGAAGGGGCCTGACGGACATATTTCGAGATATTTCTTCTTCTTGTTGTTCTTCTTCTGCACAGCTAAGCTGGAAGTGGCATTTGCGGCTCGCAATAGTGCAGAGTTATCTCAAAGAAAGGGGCCACGGTGTTTCTGTATCTCTATTATGTTGGTGCGGCTTCGGAACTTTTAAATATCTCGATATATCTCGAAAACTACGCTTCTGATCAAAAAATATCATAGAACATAAATTGTAGGAAACAGAATTCTCTACAAAAAAGGTCTCTGAACATTTTGCCATAGGTCGCTTCGTTTCCGAGATATTTGCAGATTTGTCTCAAGGGAAGGGGCCTGACGGACATATTTCGAGATATTTCTTCTTCTTGTTGTTCTTCTTCTGCACAGCTAAGCTGGAAGTGGCATTTACAGCTCGCAATAGTGCAGAGTTATCTCAAAGAAAGGGGCCACGGTGTTTCTGTATCTCTATTATGTTGGTGCGGCTTCGGAACTTTTAAATATCTTGATATATCTCGAGAACTACGCATCTGATCAAAAAATATCATAGAAGATAAAAAGTAGGAAACTTAATTCTCTACAAAAAAGGTCTCTTAACATTTTGCCATAGCTCGCTTCGTTTCCGAGATATTTGCAGATATATCTCAAGGGAAGGGGCCTGACGGACATATTTCGAGATATTTCTTCTTCTTGTTGTTCTTCTTCTGCACAGCTAAGCTGGAAGTGGCATTTGCAGCTCGCAATAGTGCAGAGTTATCTCAAAGAAAGGGGCCACGGTGTTTCTGTATCTCTATTATGTTGGTGCGGCTTCGGAACTTTTAAATATCTTGATATATCTCGAGAACTACGCATCTGATCAAAAAATATCATAGAACATAAAATGTAGGAAACTTAATTCTCTACAAAAAAGGTCTCTTAACAATTGGCCATAGCTCTCTTCGTTTCCGAGATATTTGCAGATTTATCTCAAGGGAAGGGGCCTGACGGACATATTTCGAGATATTTCTTCTTCTTGATGTTCTTCTTCTGCACAGCTAAGCTGGAAGTGGCATTTGCAGCTCGCAATAGTGCAGAGTTATCTCAAAGAAAGGGGCCACGGTGTTTCTGTATCTCTATTATGTTGGTGCGGCTTCGGAACTTTTAAATATCTTGATATATCTCGAGAACTACGCATCTGATCAAAAAATATCATAGAACATAAAAAGTAGGAAACTTAATTCTCTACAAAAAAGGTCTCTCAACATTTTGCCATAGCTCGCTTCGTTTCCGAGATATTTGCAGATATATCTCAAGGGAAGGGGCCTGACGGACATATTTCGAGATATTTCTTCTTCTTGTTGTTCTTCTTCTGCACAGCTAAGCTGGAAGTGGCATTTACAGCTCGCAATAGTGCAGAGTTATCTCAAAGAAAGGGGCCACGGTGTTTCTGTATCTCTATTATGTTGGTGCGGCTTCGGAACTTTTAAATATCTTGATATATCTCGAGAACTACGCATCTGATCAAAAAATATCATAGAACATAAAAAGTAGGAAACTTAGTTCTCTACAAAAAAGGCCTCTTAACATTTTGCCATAGCTCGCTTCGTTTCCGAGATATTTGCAGATTCAGCTCAAAGGAACTGGCCTGACGGACATATTTCGAGATATTTCTTCTTCTTGTTGTTCTTCCTCTGCACAGCTAAGCTGGAAGTGGCATTTGCAGCTCGCAATAGTGCAGAGTTATCTCAAAGAAAGGGGCCACGGTGTTTCTGTATCTCTATTATGTTGGTGCGGCTTCGGAACTTTTAAATATCTTGATATATCTCGAGAACTACGCATCAGATAAAAAAATATCATAGAACATAAATTGTAGGAAACATAATTCTCTACAAAAAAGGTCTCTTAACATTTTGCCATAGCTCGCTTCGTTTCCGAGATATTTGCAGATACATCTCAAGGGAAGGGGCCTGACGGACATATTTCGAGATACTTCTTCTTCTTGTTGTTCTTCTTCTGCACAGCTAAGCTGGAAGTGGCATTTGCGGCTCGCACTAGTGCAGAGTTATCTCAAAGAAAGGGGCCACGGTGTTTCTGTATCTCTATTATGTTGGTGCGGCTTTGGAACTTTTAAATATCTCGATATATCTCGAAAACTACGCTTCTGATCAAAAAATATCATAGAACATAAATTGTAGGAAACATAATTCTCTACAAAAAAGGTCTCTTAACATTTTGCCATAGCTCGCTTCGTTTCCGAGATATTTGCAGATATATCTCAAGGGAAGGGGCCTGACGGACATATTTCGAGATATTTCTTCTTCTTGTTGTTCTTCTTCTGCACAGCTAAGCTGGAAGTGGCATTTGCGGCTCGCAATAGTGCAGAGTTATCTCAAAGAAAGGGGCCACGGTGTTTCTGTATCTCTATTATGTTGGTGCGGCTTCGGAACTTTTAAATATCTCGTTATATCTCGAAAACTACGCTTCTGATCAAAAAATATCATAGAAGATAAATTGTAGGAAACATAATTCTCTACAAAAAAGGTCTCTTAACATTTTGCCATAGCTAGCTTCGTTTCCGAGATATTTGCAGATATATCTCAAGGGAAGGGGCCTGACGGACATATTTCGAGATATTTCTTCTTCTTGTTGTTCTTCTTCTGCACAGCTAAACTGGAAGTGGCATTTACAGCTCACAATAGTGCAGAGTTATCTCAAAGAAAGGGGCCACGGTGTTTCTGTATCTCTATTATGTTGGTGCGGCTTCGGAACTTTTAAATATCTTGATATATCTCGAGAACTACGCATCTGATCCAAAAATATTATAGAACATAAAAAGTAGGAAACTTAATTCTCTACAAAAAAGGTCTCTTAACATTTTGCCATAGCTCGCTTCGTTTCCGAGATATTTGCAGATTTATCTCAAGGGAAGGGGCCTGACGGACATATTTCGAGATATTTCTTCTTCTTGTTGTTCTTCTTCTGCACAGCTAAACTGGAAGTGGCGTTTCCAGCTCGCAATAGTGCAGAGTTATCTCAAAGAAAGGGGCCACGGTTTTTCTGTATCTCTATTATGTTGGTGCGGCTTCGGAACTTTTAAATATCTTGATATATCTCGAGAACTACGCATCTGATCAAAAAATATCATAGAACATAAAAAGTAGGAAACTTAATTCTCTACAAAAAAGGTGTCTTAACATTTTGCCATAGCTCGCTTCGTTTCCGAGATATTTGCAGATACATCTCAAGGGAAGGGGCCTGACGGACATTTTTCGAGATATTTCTTCTTCTTGTTGTTCTTCTTCTGCACAGCTAAGCTGGAAGTGGCATTTGCGGCTCGCACTAGTGCAGAGTTATCTCAAAGAAAGGGGCCACGGTGTTTCTGTATCTCTATTATGTTGGTGCGGCTTCGGAACTTTTAAATATCTTGATATATCTCGAGAACTACGCATCTGATCAAAAAATATCATACAACATAAAAAGTAGGAAACTTAATTCTCTACAAAAAAGGTTTCTTAACGTTTTGCCATAGCTCGCTTCGTTTCCGAGATATTTGCAGATTTATCTCAAGGGAAGGGGCCTGTCGGACAGATTTCGAGATATTTCTTCTTCTTGTTGTTCTTCTTCTGCACAGCTAAGCTGGAAGTGGCATTTACAGCTCACAATAGTGCAGAGTTATCTCAAAGAAAGGGGCCACGGTGTTTCTGTATCTCTATTATGTTGGTGCGGCTTCGGAACTTTTAAATATCTTGATATATCTCGATAACCCCGCCTCTGATCGAAAAATATCATAGAACATAAAAAGTAGGAAACTTAATTCTCTACAAAAAAAGTCTCTTAACATTTTGCCATAGCACGCTTCGTTTCCGAGATATTTGCAGATTTATCTCAAGGGAAGGGGCCTGACGGACATATTTCGAGATATTTCTTCTTCTTGTTGTTCTTCTTCTGCACAGCTAAGCTGGAAGTGGCATTTGCGGCTCGCACTAGTGCAGAGTTATCTCAAAGAAAGGAGCCACGGTGTTTCTGTATCTCTATTATGTTGGTGCGGCTTCGGAACTTTTAAATATCTCGATATATCTCGAAAACTACGCTTCTGATCAAAAAATATCATAGAACATAAATTGTAGGAAACTTAATTGTCTACAAAAAAGGTCTCTTAACATTTTGCCATAGCTCGCTTCGTTTCCGAGATATTTGCAGATTCATCTCAAAGGAACTGGCCTGACGGACATATTTCGAGAAATTTCTTCTTCTTGTTGTTCTTCCTCTGCACAGCTAAGCTGGAAGTGGCATTTGCAGCTCGCAATAGTGCAGAGTTATCTCAAAGAAAGGGGCCACGGCGTTTCTGTATCTCTATTATGTTGGTGCGGCTTCGGAACTTTTAAATATCTCGATATATCTCGAAAACTACGCTTCTGATCAAAAAATATCATAGAACATAAATTGTAGCAAACATAATTCTCTACAAAAAAGGTCTCTTAACATTTTGCCATAGCTCGCTTCGTTTCCGAGATATTTGCAGATTTATCTCAAGGGAAGGGGCCTGACGGACATATTTCGAGACATTTCTTCTTCTTGTTGTTCTTCTTCTGCACAGCTAAGCTGGAAGTGGCATTTACAGCTCGCAATAGTGCAGAGTTATCTCAAAGAAAGGGGCCACGGTGTTTCTGTATCTCTATTATGTTGGTGCGTCTTCGGAACTTTTAAATATCTCGATATATCTCGAAAACTACGCTTCTGATCAAAAAATATCATAGAACATAAATTGTAGGAAACAGAATTCTCTACAAAAAAGGTCTCTGAACATTTTGCCATAGGTCGCTTCGTTTCCGAGATATTTGCAGATTTATCTCAAGGGAAGGGGCCTGACGGACATATTTCGAGATATTTCTTCTTCTTGTTGTTCTTCTTCTGCACAGCTAAGCTGGAAGTGGCATTTACAGCTCGCAATAGTGCAGAGTTATCTCAAAGAAAGGGGCCACGGTGTTTCTGTATCTCTATTATGTTGGTGCGGCTTCGGAACTTTTAAATATCTTGATATATCTCGAGAACTACGCATCTGATCAAAAAATATTATAGAACATAAAAAGTAGGAAACTTAATTCTCTACAAAAAAGGTCTCTTAACATTTTGCCATAGCTCGCTTCGTTTCCGAGATATTTGCAGATTTATCTCAAGGGAAGGGGCCTGACGGACATATTTCGAGATATTTCTTCTTCTTGTTGTTCTTCTTCTGCACAGCTAAACTGGAAGTGGCGTTTCCAGCTCGCAATAGTGCAGAGTTATCTCAAAGAAAGGGGCCACGGTGTTTCTGTATCTCTATTATGTTGGTGCGGCTTCGGAACTTTTAAATATCTCGATATATCTCGAAAACTACGCTTCTGATCAAAAAATATCATAGAAGATAAAAAGTAGGAAACTTAATTCTCTACAAAAAAGGTGTCTTAACATTTTGCCATAGCTCGCTTCGTTTCCGAGATATTTGCAGATACATCTCAAGGGAAGGGGCCTGACGGACATTTTTCGAGATATTTCTTCTTCTTGTTGTTCTTCTTCTGCACAGCTAAGCTGGAAGTGGCATTTGCGGCTCGCACTAGTGCAGAGTTATCTCAAACAAAGGGGCCACGGTGTTTCTGTATCTCTATTATGTTGGTGCGGCTTCGGAACTTTTAAATATCTTGATATATCTCGAGAACTACGCATCTGATCAAAAAATATCATACAACATAAAAAGTAGGAAACTTAATTTTCTACAAAAAAGGTTTCTTAACGTTTTGCCATAGCTCGCTTCGTTTCCGAGATATTTGCAGATTTATCTCAAGGGAAGGGGCCTGTCGGACAGATTTCGAGATATTTCTTCTTCTTGTTGTTCTTCTTCTGCACAGCTAAGCTGGAAGTGGCATTTACAGCTCACAATAGTGCAGAGTTATCTCAAAGAAAGGGGCAACGGTGTTTCTGTATCTCTATTATGTTGGTGCGGCTTCGGAACTTTTAAATATCTTGATATATCTCGAGAACTACGCATCTGATCCAAAAATATTATAGAACATAAAAAGTAGGAAACTTAATTCTCTACAAAAAAGGTCTCTTAACATTTTGCCATAGCTCGCTTCGTTTCCGAGATATTTGCAGATTTATCTCAAGGGAAGGGGCCTGACGGACATATTTCGAGATATTTCTTCTTCTTGTTGTTCTTCTTCTGCACAGCTAAACTGGAAGTGGCATTTCCAGCTCGCAATAGTGCAGAGTTATCTCAAAGAAAGGGGCCACGGTGTTTCTGTATCTCTATTATGTTGGTGCGGCTTCGGAACTATTAAATATCTTGATATATCTCGAGAACTACGCATCTGATCAAAAAATATCATAGAACATAAAAAGTAGGAAACTTAATTCTCTACAAAAAAGGTGTCTTAACATTTTGCCATAGCTCGCTTCGTTTCCGAGATATTTGCAGATACATCTCAAGGGAAGGGGCCTGACGGACATATTTCGAGATATTTCTTCTTCTTGTCGTTCTTCTTCTGCACAGCTAAGCTGGAAGTGGCATTTGCGGCTCGCACTAGTGCAGAGTTATCTCAAAGAAAGGGGCCACGGTGTTTCTGTATCTCTATTATGTTGGTGCGGCTTCGGAACTTTTAAATATCTTGATATATCTCGAGTACTACGCATCTGAACAAAAAATATCATAGAACATAAAAAGTAGGAAACTTAATTCTCTCCAAAAAGGTTTGTTAAGGTTTTGCCATAGCTCGCTTCGTTTCCGAGATATTTGCAGATTTATCTCAAGGGAAGGGGCCTGTCGGACAGATTTCGAGATATTTCTTCTTCTTGTTGTTCTTCTTCTGCACAGCTAAGCTGGAAGTGGCATTTACAGCTCACAATAGTGCAGAGTTATCTCAAAGAAAGGGGCCACGGTGTTTCTGTATCTCTATTATGTTGGTGCGGCTTCGGAACTTTTAAATATCTTGATATATCTCGAGAACTACGCATCTGATCAAAAAATATTATAGAACATAAAAAGTAGGAAACTTAATTCTCTACAAAAAAGGTGTCTTAACATTTTGCCATAGCTCGCTTCGTTTCCGAGATATTTGCAGATTTATCTCAAGGGAAGGGGCCTGACGGACATATTTCGAGATATTTCTTCTTCTTGTTGTTCTTCTTCTGCACAGCTAAGCTGGAAGTGGCATTTGCGGCTCGCACTAAACGCAGAGTTATCTCAAAGAAAGGGGCCACGGTGTTTCTGTATCTCTATTATGTTGGTGCGGCTTCGGAACTTTTAAATATCTCGATATATCTCGAAAACTACGCTTCTGATCAAAAAATATCATAGAACATAAATTGTAGGAAACATAATTCTCTACAAAAAAGGTCTCTTAACATTTTGCCATAGCTCGCTTCGTTTCCGAGATATTTGCAGATATATCTCAAAGGAAGGGGCCTGACGGACATATTTCGAGATATTTCTTCTTCTTGTTGTTCTTCTTCTGCACAGCTAAGCTGGAAGTGGCATTTGCGGCTCGCAATAGTGCAGAGTTATCTCAAAGAAAGGGGCCACGGTGTTTCTGTATCTCTATTATGTTGGTGCGGCTTCGGAACTATTAAATATCTTGATATATCTCGAGAACTACGCATCTGATCAAAAAATATCATAGAACATAAAAAGTAGGAAACTTAATTCTCTACAAAAAAGGTGTCTTATCATTTTGCCATAGCTCGCTTCGTTTCCGAGATATTTGCAGATTTATCTCAAGGGAAGGGGCCTGACGGACATATTTCGAGATATTTCTTCTTCTTGTTGTTCTTCTTCTGCACAGCTAAGCTGGAAGTGGCATTTGCGGCTCGCACTAAACGCAGAGTTATCTCAAAGAAAGGGGCCACGGTGTTTCTGTATCTCTATTATGTTGGTGCGGCTTCGGAACTTTTAAATATCTCGATATATCTCGAAAACTACGCTTCTGATCAAAAAATATCATAGAACATACATTGTAGGAAACATAATTCTCTACAAAAAAGGTCTCTTAACATTTTGCCATAGCTCGCTTCGTTTCCGAGATATTTGCAGATATATCTCAAAGGAAGGGGCCTGACGGACATATTTCGAGATATTTCTTCTTCTTGTTGTTCTTCTTCTGCACAGCTAAGCTGGAAGTGGCATTTGCGGCTCGCAATAGTGCAGAGTTATCTCAAAGAAAGGGGCCACGGTGTTTCTGTATCTCTATTATGTTGGTGCGGCTTCGGAACTTTTAAATATCTCGATATATCTCGAAAACTACGCTTCTGATCAAAAAATATCATAGAACATAAATTGTAGGAAACATAATTCTCTACAAAAAAGGTCTCTTAACATTTTGCCATAGCTCGCTTCGTTTCCGAGATATTTGCAGATTTATCTCAAGGGAAGGGGCCTGACGGACATATTTCGAGATATTTCTTCTTCTTGTTGTTCTTCTTCTGCACAGCTAAACTGGAAGTGGCATTTCCAGCTCGCAATAGTGCAGAGTTATCTCAAAGAAAGGGGCCACGGTGTTTCTGTATCTCTATTATGTTGGTGCGGCTTCGGAACTTTTAAATATCTTGATATATCTCGAGAACTACGCATCTGATCAAAAAATATCATAGAACATAAAAAGTAGGAAACTTAATTCTCTACAAAAAAGGTGTCTTAACATTTTGCAATAGCTCGCTTCGTTTCCGAGATATTTGCAGATTTATCTCAAGGGAAGGGGCCTGACGGACATATTTCGAGATATTTCTTCTTCTTGTTGTTCTTCTTCTGCACAGCTAAGCTGGAAGTGGCATTTGCGGCTCGCACTAAACGCAGAGTTATCTCAAAGAAAGGGGCCACGGTGTTTCTGTATCTCTATTATGTTGGTGCGGCTTCGGAACTTTCAAATATCTCGATATATCTCGAAAACTACGCTTCTGATCAAAAAATATCATAGAACATAAATTGTAGGAAACATAATTCTCTACAAAAAAGGTCTCTTAACATTTTGCCATAGCTCGCTTCGTTTCCGAGATATTTGCAGATACATCTCAAGGGAAGGGGCCTGACGGACATTTTTCGAGATATTTCTTCTTCTTGTTGTTCTTCTTCTGCACAGCTAAGCTGGAAGTGGCATTTGCGGCTCGCACTAGTGCAGAGTTATCTCAAAGAAAGGGGCCACGGTGTTTCTGTATCTCTATTATGTTGGTGCGGCTTCGGAACTTTTAAATATCTCGATATATCTCGAAAACTACGCTTCTGATCAAAAAATATCATAGAAGATAAATTGTAGGAAACATAATTCTCTACAAAAAAGGTCTCTTAACATTTTGCCATAGCTAGCTTCGTTTCCGAGATATTTGCAGATATATCTCAAGGGAAGGGGCCTGACGGACATATTTCGAGATATTTCTTCTTCTTGTTGTTCTTCTTCTGCACAGCTAAACTGGAAGTGGCATTTACAGCTCACAATAGTGCAGAGTTATCTCAAAGAAAGGGGCCACGGTGTTTCTGTATCTCTATTATGTTGGTGCGGCTTCGGAACTTTTAAATATCTTGATATATCTCGAGAACTACGCATCTGATCAAAAAATATCATAGAACATAAAAAGTAGGAAACTTAATTCTCTACAAAAAAGGTGTCTTAACATTTTGCCATAGCTCGCTTCGTTTCCGAGATATTTGCAGATACATCTCAAGGGAAGGGGCCTGACGGACATTTTTCGAGATATTTCTTCTTCTTGTTGTTCTTCTTCTGCACAGCTAAGCTGGAAGTGGCATTTGCGGCTCGCACTAGTGCAGAGTTATCTCAAAGAAAGGGGCCACGGTGTTTCTGTATCTCTATTATGTTGGTGCGGCTTCGGAACTTTTAAATATCTTGATATATCTCGAGAACTACGCATCTGATCAAAAAATATCATACAACATAAAAAGTAGGAAACTTAATTTTCTACAAAAAAGGTTTCTTAACGTTTTGCCATAGCTCGCTTCGTTTCCGAGATATTTGCAGATTTATCTCAAGGGAAGGGGCCTGTCGGACAGATTTCGAGATATTTCTTCTTCTTGTTGTTCTTCTTCTGCACAGCTAAGCTGGAAGTGGCATTTACAGCTCACAATAGTGCAGAGTTATCTCAAAGAAAGGGGCAACGGTGTTTCTGTATCTCTATTATGTTGGTGCGGCTTCGGAACTTTTAAATATCTTGATATATCTCGAGAACTACGCATCTGATCCAAAAATATTATAGAACATAAAAAGTAGGAAACTTAATTCTCTACAAAAAAGGTCTCTTAACATTTTGCCATAGCTCGCTTCGTTTCCGAGATATTTGCAGATTTATCTCAAGGGAAGGGGCCTGACGGACATATTTCGAGATATTTCTTCTTCTTGTTGTTCTTCTTCTGCACAGCTAAACTGGAAGTGGCATTTCCAGCTCGCAATAGTGCAGAGTTATCTCAAAGAAAGGGGCCACGGTGTTTCTGTATCTCTATTATGTTGGTGCGGCTTCGGAACTATTAAATATCTTGATATATCTCGAGAACTACGCATCTGATCAAAAAATATCATAGAACATAAAAAGTAGGAAACTTAATTCTCTACAAAAAAGGTGTCTTAACATTTTGCCATAGCTCGCTTCGTTTCCGAGATATTTGCAGATTTATCTCAAGGGAAGGGGCCTGACGGACATATTTCGAGATATTTCTTCTTCTTGTTGTTCTTCTTCTGCACAGCTAAGCTGGAAGTGGCATTTGCGGCTCGCACTAAACGCAGAGTTATCTCAAAGAAAGGGGCCACGGTGTTTCTGTATCTCTATTATGTTGGTGCGGCTTCGGAACTTTTAAATATCTCGATATATCTCGAAAACTACGCTTCTGATCAAAAAATATCATAGAACATAAATTGTAGGAAACATAATTCTCTACAAAAAAGGTCTCTTAACATTTTGCCATAGCTCGCTTCGTTTCCGAGATATTTGCAGATACATCTCAAGGGAAGGGGCCTGACGGACATATTTCGAGATATTTCTTCTTCTTGTTGTTCTTCTTCTGCACAGCTAAGCTGGATGTGGCATTTGCGGCTCGCACTAGTGCAGAGTTATCTCAAAGAAAGGGGCCACGGTGTTTCTGTATCTCTATTATGTTGGTGCGGCTTCGGAACTTTTAAATATCTTGATATATCTCGTGAACTACGCATCTGATCAAAAAATATCATAGAACATAAAAAGTAGGAAACTTAATTCTCTACAAAAAAGGTGTCTTAACATTTTGCCATAGCTCGCTTCGTTTCCGAGATATTTGCAGATTTATCTCAAGGGAAGGGGCCTGTCGGACAGATTTCGAGATATTTCTTCTTCTTGTTGTTCTTCTTCTGCACAGCTAAGCTGGAAGTGGCATTTACAGCTCACAATAGTGCAGAGTTATCTCAAAGAAAGGGGCCACGGTGTTTCTGTATCTCTATTATGTTGGTGCGGCTTCGGAACTTTTAAATATCTTGATATATCTCGAGAACTACGCATCTGATAAAAAAATATTATAGAACATAAAAAGTAGGAAACTTAATTCTCTACAAAAAAGGTCTCTTAACATTTTGCCATAGCTCGCTTCGTTTCCGAGATATTTGCAGATTTATCTCAAGGGAAGGGGCCTGACGGACATATTTCGAGATATTTCTTCTTCTTGATGTTCTTCTTCTGCACAGCTAAACTGGAAGTGGCATTTCCAGCTCGCAATAGTGCAGAGTTATCTCAAAGAAAGGGGCCACGGTGTTTCTGTATCTCTATTATGTTGGTGCGGCTTCGGAACTTTTAAATATCTTGATATATCTCGAGAACTACGCATCTGATCAAAAAATATCATAGAACATAAAAAGTAGGAAACTTAATTCTCTACAAAAAAGGTGTCTTAACATTTTGCAATAGCTCGCTTCGTTTCCGAGATATTTGCAGATTTATCTCAAGGGAAGGGGCCTGACGGACATATTTCGAGATATTTCTTCTTCTTGTTGTTCTTCTTCTGCACAGCTAAGCTGGAAGTGGCATTTGCGGCTCGCACTAAACGCAGAGTTATCTCAAAGAAAGGGGCCACGGTGTTTCTGTATCTCTATTATGTTGGTGCGGCTTCGGAACTTTCAAATATCTCGATATATCTCGAAAACTACGCTTCTGATCAAAAAATATCATAGAACATAAATTGTAGGAAACATAATTCTCTACAAAAAAGGTCTCTTAACATTTTGCCATAGCTCGCTTCGTTTCCGAGATATTTGCAGATACATCTCAAGGGAAGGGGCCTGACGGACATTTTTCGAGATATTTCTTCTTCTTGTTGTTCTTCTTCTGCACAGCTAAGCTGGAAGTGGCATTTGCGGCTCGCACTAGTGCAGAGTTATCTCAAAGAAAGGGGCCACGGTGTTTCTGTATCTCTATTATGTTGGTGCGGCTTCGGAACTTTTAAATATCTCGATATATCTCGAAAACTACGCTTCTGATCAAAAAATATCATAGAACATAAATTGTAGGAAACATAATTCTCTACAAAAAAGGTCTCTTAACATTTTGCCATAGCTCGCTTCGTTTCCGAGATATTTGCAGATATATCTCAAAGGAAGGGGCCTGACGGACATATTTCGAGATATTTCTTCTTCTTGTTGTTCTTCTTCTGCACAGCTAAGCTCGAAGTGGCATTTACAGCACGCAATAGTGCAGAGTTATCTCAAAGAAAGGGGCCACGGTGTTTCTGTATCTCTATTATGTTGGTGCGGCTTCGGAAATTTTAAATATCTTGATATATCTCGTGAACTACGCATCTGATCAAAAAATATCATAGAACATAAAAAGTAGGAAACTTAATTCTCTACAAAAAAGGTGTCTTAACATTTTGCCATAGCTCGCTTCGTTTCCGAGATATTTGCAGATTTATCTCAAGGGAAGGGGCCTGACGGACATATTTCGAGATATTTCTTCTTCTTGTTGTTCTTCTTCTGCACAGCTAAGCTGGAAGTGGCATTTGCGGCTCGCACTAAACGCAGAGTTATCTCAAAGAAAGGGGCCACGGTGTTTCTGTATCTCTATTATGTTGGTGCGGCTTCGGAACTTTTAAATATCTCGATATATCTCGAAAACTACGCTTCTGATCAAAAAATATCATAGAACATAAATTGTAGGAAACATAATTCTCTACAAAAAAGGTCTCTTAACATTTTGCCATAGCTCGCTTCGTTTCCGAGATATTTGCAGATACATCTCAAGGGAAGGGGCCTGACGGACATATTTCGAGATATTTCTTCTTCTTGTTGTTCTTCTTCTGCACAGCTAAGCTGGAAGTGGCATTTGCGGCTCGCACTAGTGCAGAGTTATCTCAAAGAAAGGGGCCACGGTGTTTCTGTATCTCTATTATGTTGGTGCGGCTTCGGAACTTTTAAATATCTTGATATATCTCGAGTACTACGCATCTGAACAAAAAATATCATAGAACATAAAAAGTAGGAAACTTAATTCTCTCCAAAAAGGTTTGTTAAGGTTTTGCCATAGCTCGCTTCGTTTCCGAGATATTTGCAGATTTATCTCAAGGGAAGGGGCCTGTCGGACAGATTTCGAGATATTTCTTCTTCTTGTTGTTCTTCTTCTGCACAGCTAAGCTGGAAGTGGCATTTACAGCTCACAATAGTGCAGAGTTATCTCAAAGAAAGGGGCCACGGTGTTTCTGTATCTCTATTATGTTGGTGCGGCTTCGGAACTTTTAAATATCTTGATATATCTCGAGAACTACGCATCTGATCAAAAAATATTATAGAACATAAAAAGTAGGAAACTTAATTCTCTACAAAAAAGGTGTCTTAACATTTTGCCATAGCTCGCTTCGTTTCCGAGATATTTGCAGATTTATCACAAGGGAAGGGGCCTGACGGACATATTTCGAGATATTTCTTCTTCTTGTTGTTCTTCTTCTGCACAGCTAAGCTGGAAGTGGCATTTGCGGCTCGCACTAAACGCAGAGTTATCTCAAAGAAAGGGGCCACGGTGTTTCTGTATCTCTATTATGTTGGTGCGGCTTCGGAACTTTTAAATATCTCGATATATCTCGAAAACTACGCTTCTGATCAAAAAATATCATAGAACATAAATTGTAGGAAACATAATTCTCTACAAAAAAGGTCTCTTAACATTTTGCCATAGCTCGCTTCGTTTCCGAGATATTTGCAGATATATCTCAAAGGAAGGGGCCTGACGGACATATTTCGAGATATTTCTTCTTCTTGTTGTTCTTCTTCTGCACAGCTAAGCTGGAAGTGGCATTTGCGGCTCGCAATAGTGCAGAGTTATCTCAAAGAAAGGGGCCACGGTGTTTCTGTATCTCTATTATGTTGGTGCGGCTTCGGAACTATTAAATATCTTGATATATCTCGAGAACTACGCATCTGATCAAAAAATATCATAGAACATAAAAAGTAGGAAACTTAATTCTCTACAAAAAAGGTGTCTTAACATTTTGCCATAGCTCGCTTCGTTTCCGAGATATTTGCAGATTTATCTCAAGGGAAGGGGCCTGACGGACATATTTCGAGATATTTCTTCTTCTTGTTGTTCTTCTTCTGCACAGCTAAGCTGGAAGTGGCATTTGCGGCTCGCACTAAACGCAGAGTTATCTCAAAGAAAGGGGCCACGGTGTTCCTGTATCTCTATTATGTTGGTGCGGCTTCGGAACTTTTAAATATCTCGATATATCTCGAAAACTACGCTTCTGATCCAAAAATATCATAGAACATAAATTGTAGGAAACATAATTCTCTACAAAAAAGGTCTCTTAACATTTTGCCATAGCTCGCTTCGTTTCCGAGATATTTGCAGATATATCTCAAAGGAAGGGGCCTGACGGACATATTTCGAGATATTTCTTCTTCTTGTTGTTCTTCTTCTGCACAGCTAAGCTGGAAGTGGCATTTGCGGCTCGCAGTAGTGCAGAGTTATCTCAAAGAAAGGGGCCACGGTGTTTCTGTATCTCTATTATGTTGGTGCGGCTTCGGAACTTTTAAATATCTCGATATATCTCGAAAACTACGCTTCTGATCAAAAAATATCATAGAACATAAATTGTAGGAAACATAATTCTCTACAAAAAAGGTCTCTTAACATTTTGCCATAGCTAGCTTCGTTTCCGAGATATTTGCAGATATATCTCAAGGGAAGGGGCCTGACGGACATATTTCGAGATATTTCTTCTTCTTGTTGTTCTTCTTCTGCACAGCTAAGCTCGAAGTGGCATTTACAGCACGCAATAGTGCAGAGTTATCTCAAAGAAAGGGGCCACGGTGTTTCTGTATCTCTATTATGTTGGTGCGGCTTCGGAAATTTTAAATATCTTGATATATCTCGTGAACTACGCATCTGATCAAAAAATATCATAGAACATAAAAAGTAGGAAACTTAATTCTCTACAAAAAAGGTGTCTTAACATTTTGCCATAGCTCGCTTCGTTTCCGAGATATTTGCAGATTTATCTCAAGGGAAGGGGCCTGTCGGACAGATTTCGAGATATTTCTTCTTCTTGTTGTTCTTCTTCTGCACAGCTAAGCTGGAAGTGGCATTTACAGCTCACAATAGTGCAGAGTTATCTCAAAGAAAGGGGCCACGGTGTTTCTGTATCTCTATTATGTTGGTGCGGCTTCGGAACTTTTAAATATCTTGATATATCTCGAGAACTACGCATCTGATCAAAAAATATTATAGAACATAAAAAGTAGGAAACTTAATTCTCTACAAAAAAGGTCTCTTAACATTTTGCCATAGCTCGCTTCGTTTCCGAGATATTTGCAGATTTATCTCAAGGGAAGGGGCCTGACGGACATATTTCGAGATATTTCTTCTTCTTGATGTTCTTCTTCTGCACAGCTAAACTGGAAGTGGCATTTCCAGCTCGCAATAGTGCAGAGTTATCTCAAAGAAAGGGGCCACGGTGTTTCTGTATCTCTATTATGTTGGTGCGGCTTCGGAACTTTTAAATATCTTGATATATCTCGAGAACTACGCATCTGATCAAAAAATATCATAGAACATAAAAAGTAGGAAACTTAATTCTCTACAAAAAAGGTGTCTTAACATTTTGCAATAGCTCGCTTCGTTTCCGAGATATTTGCAGATTTATCTCAAGGGAAGGGGCCTGACGGACATATTTCGAGATATTTCTTCTTCTTGTTGTTCTTCTTCTGCACAGCTAAGCTGGAAGTGGCATTTGCGGCTCGCACTAAACGCAGAGTTATCTCAAAGAAAGGGGCCACGGTGTTTCTGTATCTCTATTATGTTGGTGCGGCTTCGGAACTTTCAAATATCTCGATATATCTCGAAAACTACGCTTCTGATCAAAAAATATCATAGAACATAAATTGTAGGAAACATAATTCTCTACAAAAAAGGTCTCTTAACATTTTGCCATAGCTCGCTTCGTTTCCGAGATATTTGCAGATACATCTCAAGGGAAGGGGCCTGACGGACATTTTTCGAGATATTTCTTCTTCTTGTTGTTCTTCTTCTGCACAGCTAAGCTGGAAGTGGCATTTGCGGCTCGCACTAGTGCACAGTTATCTCAAAGAAAGGGGCCACGGTGTTTCTGTATCTCTATTATGTTGGTGCGGCTTCGGAACTTTTAAATATCTCGATATATCTCGAAAACTACGCTTCTGATCAAAAAATATCATAGAACATAAATTGTAGGAAACATAATTCTCTACAAAAAAGGTCTCTTAACATTTTGCCATAGCTCGCTTCGTTTCCGAGATATTTGCAGATATATCTCAAAGGAAGGGGCCTGACGGACATATTTCGAGATATTTCTTCTTCTTGTTGTTCTTCTTCTGCACAGCTAAGCTGGAAGTGGCATTTGCGGCTCGCAATAGTGCAGAGTTATCTCAAAGAAAGGGGCCACGGTGTTTCTGTATCTCTATTATGTTGGTGCGGCTTCGGAACTTTTAAATATCTCGATATATCTCGAAAACTACGCTTCTGATCAAAAAATATCATAGAACATAAATTGTAGGAAACATAATTCTCTACAAAAAAGGTCTCTTAACATTTTGCCATAGCTAGCTTCGTTTCCGAGATATTTGCAGATATATCTCAAGGGAAGGGGCCTGACGGACATATTTCGAGATATTTCTTCTTCTTGTTGTTCTTCTTCTGCACAGCTAAGCTCGAAGTGGCATTTACAGCACGCAATAGTGCAGAGTTATCTCAAAGAAAGGGGCCACGGTGTTTCTGTATCTCTATTATGTTGGTGCGGCTTCGGAAATTTTAAATATCTTGATATATCTCGTGAACTACGCATCTGATCAAAAAATATCATAGAACATAAAAAGTAGGAAACTTAATTCTCTACAAAAAAGGTGTCTTAACATTTTGCCATAGCTCGCTTCGTTTCCGAGATATTTGCAGATTTATCTCAAGGGAAGGGGCCTGTCGGACAGATTTCGAGATATTTCTTCTTCTTGTTGTTCTTCTTCTGCACAGCTAAGCTGGAAGTGGCATTTACAGCTCACAATAGTGCAGAGTTATCTCAAAGAAAGGGGCCACGGTGTTTCTGTATCTCTATTATGTTGGTGCGGCTTCGGAACTTTTAAATATCTTGATATATCTCGAGAACTACGCATCTGATCAAAAAATATTATAGAACATAAAAAGTAGGAAACTTAATTCTCTACAAAAAAGGTCTCTTAACATTTTGCCATAGCTCGCTTCGTTTCCGAGATATTTGCAGATTTATCTCAAGGGAAGGGGCCTGACGGACATATTTCGAGATATTTCTTCTTCTTGTTGTTCTTCTTCTGCACAGCTAAACTGGAAGTGGCATTTCCAGCTCGCAATAGTGCAGAGTTATCTCAAAGAAAGGGGCCACGGTGTTTCTGTATCTCTATTATGTTGGTGCGGCTTCGGAACTTTTAAATATCTTGATATATCTCGAGAACTACGCATCTGATCAAAAAATATCATAGAACATAAAAAGTAGGAAACTTAATTCTCTACAAAAAAGGTGTCTTAACATTTTGCAATAGCTCGCTTCGTTTCCGAGATATTTGCAGATTTATCTCAAGGGAAGGGGCCTGACGGACATATTTCGAGATATTTCTTCTTCTTGTTGTTCTTCTTCTGCACAGCTAAGCTGGAAGTGGCATTTGCGGCTCGCACTAGTGCAGAGTTATCTCAAAGAAAGGGGCCACGGTGTTTCTGTATCTCTATTATGTTGGTGCGGCTTCGGAACTTTTAAATATCTTGATATATCTCGAGAACTACGCATCTGATCAAAAAATATCATAGAACATAAAAAGTAGGAAACTTAATTCTCTACAAAAAAGGTTTCTTAACGTTTTGCCACAGCTCGCTTCGTTTCCGAGATATTTGCAGATTTATCTCAAGGGAAGGGGCCTGTCGGACAGATTTCGAGATATTTCTTCTTCTTGTTGTTCTTCTTCTGCACAGCTAAGCTGGAAGTGGCATTTACAGCTCACAATAGTGCAGAGTTATCTCAAAGAAAGGGGCCACGGTGTTTCTGTATCTCTATTATGTTGGTGCGGCTTCGGAACTTTTAAATATCTTGATATATCCCGAGAACTACGCATCTGATCAAAAAATATTATAGAACATAAAAAGTAGGAAACTTAATTCTCTACAAAAAAGGTCTCTTAACATTTTGCCATAGCTCGCTTCGTTTCCGAGATATTTGCAGATTTATCTCAAGGGAAGGGGCCTGACGGACATATTTCGAGATATTTCTTCTTCTTGTTGTTCTTCTTCTGCACAGCTAAGCTGGAAGTGGCATTTGCGGCTCGCACTAAACGCAGAGTTATCTCAAAGAAAGGGGCCACGGTGTTTCTGTATCTCTATTATGTTGGTGCGGCTTCGGAACTTTTAAATATCTCGATATATCTCGAAAACTACGCTTCTGATCAAAAAATATCATAGAAGGTAAATTGTAGGAAACATAATTCTCTACAAAAAAGGTCTCTTAACATTTTGCCATAGCTCGCTTCGTTTCCGAGATATTTGCAGATCTATCTCAAGGGAAGGGGCCTGACGGACATATTTCGAAATATTTCTTATTCTTGTTGTTCTTCTTCTGCACAGCTAAGCTGGAAGTGGCATTTGCAGCCCGCAATAGTGCAGAGATATCTCAAAGAAAGGGGCCACGGTGTTTCTGTATCTCTATTATGTTGGTGCGGCTTCGGAACTTTTAAATATCTTGATATATCTCGAGAACTACGCATCTGATAAAAAAATATCATAGAACATAAATTGTAGGAAACATAATTCTCTACAAAAAAGGTCTCTTAACATTTTGCCATAGCTCGCTTCGTTTCCGAGATATTTGCAGATATATCTCAAGGGCAGGGGCCTGACGGACATATTTCGAGATATTTCTTCTTCTTGTTGTTCTTCTTCTGCACAGCTAAGCTGGAATTGGCATTTACAGCTCGCAATAGTGCAGAGTTATCTCAAAGAAAGGGGCCACGGTGTTTCTGTATCTCTATTATGTTGGTGCGGCTTCGGAACTTTTAAATATCTTGATATATCTCGAGAACTACGCATCTGATCAAAAAATATCATACAACATAAAAAGTAGGAAACTTAATTCTCTACAAAAAAGGTCTCTTAACATTTTGCCATAGCTCTCTTCGTTTCCGAGATATTTGCAGATTTATCTCAAGGGAAGGGGCCTGACGGACATATTTCGAGATACTTCTTCTTCTTGTTGTTCTTCTTCTGCACAGCTAAGCTGGAAGTGGCATTTGCAGCTCGCAATAGTGCAGAGTTATCTCAAAGAAAGGGGCCACGGTGTTTCTGTATCTCTATTATGTTGGTGCGGTTTCGGAACTTTTAAATATCTTGATATATCTCGAGAACTACGCATCTGATCAAAAAATATCATAGAACATAAAAAGTAGGAAACTTAATTCTCTCCAAATAAGGTCTCTTAACATTTTGCCATAGCTCGCTTCGTTTCCGAGATATTTGCAGATTTATCTCAAGGGAAGGGGCCTGACGGACATATTTCGAGATATTTCTTCTTCTTGTTGTTCTTCTTCTGCACAGCTAAGCTGGAAGTGGCATTTGCGGCTCGCACTAGTGCACAGTTATCTCAAAGAAAGGGGCCACGGTGTTTCTGTATCTCTATTATGTTGGTAAGGCTTCGGAACTTTTAAATATCTCGATATATCTCGAAAACTACGCTTCTGATCAAAAAATATCATAGAACATAAATTGTAGGAAACATAATTCTCTACAAAAAACGTCTCTTAACATTTTGCCATAGCTCGCTTCGTTTCCGAGATATTTGCAGATTCAGCTCAAAGGAACTGGCCTGACGGACATATTTCGAGATATTTCTTCTTCTTGTTGTTCTTCCTCTGCACAGCTAAGCTGGAAGTGGCATTTGCAGCTCGCAATAGTGCAGAGTTATCTCAAAGAAAGGGGCCACGGTGTTTCTGTATCTCTATTATGTTGGTGCGGCTTCGGAACTTTTAAATATCTTGATATATCTCGAGAACTACGCATCTGATCAAAAAATATCATAGAACATAAAAAGTAGGAAACTTAATTCTCTACAAAAAAGGTCTCTTAACATTTTGCCATAGCTCACTTCGTTTCCGAGATATTTGCAGATTTATCTCAAGGGAAGGGGCCTGACGGACATATTTCGAGATATTTCTTCTTCTTGTTGTTCTTCTTCTGCACAGCTAAGCTGGAAGTGGCATTTACAGCTCGCAATAGTGCAGAGTTATCTCAAAGAAAGGGGCCACGGTGTTTCTGTATCTCTATTATGTTGGTGCGGCTTCGGAACTTTTAAATATCTTGATATATCTCGAGAACTACGCATCTGATCAAAAAATGTCATAGAACATAAAAAGTAGGAAACTTAATTCTCTACAAAAAAGGTCTCTTAACATTTTGCCATAGCTCGCTTCGTTTCCGAGATATTTGCAGATTTATCTCAAGGGAAGGGGCCTGACGGACATATTTCGAGATATTTCTTCTTCTTGTTGTTCTTCTTCTGCACAGCTAAGCTAGAAGTGGCATTTGCGGCTCGCACTAGTGCAGAGTTATCTCAAAGAAAGGGGCCACGGTGTTTCTGTATCTCTATTATGTTGGTGCGGCTTCGGAACTTTTAAATATCTCGATATATCTCGAAAACTACGCTTCTGATCAAAAAATATCATAGAACATAAATTGTAGGAAACATAATTCTCTACAAAAAAGGTCTCTTAACATTTTGCCATAGCTCGCTTCGTTTCCGAGATATTTGCAGATATATCTCAAGGGCAGGGGCCTGACGGACATATTTCGAGATATTTCTTCTTCTTGTTGTTCTTCTTCTGCACAGCTAAGCTGGAAGTGGCATTTACAGCTCGCAATAGTGCAGAGTTATCTCAAAGAAAGGGGCCACGGTGTTTCTGTATCTCTATTATGTTGGTGCGGCTTCGGAACTTTTAAATATCTTGATATATCTCGAGAACTACGCATCTGATCAAAAAATATCATACAACATAAAAAGTAGGAAACTCAATTCTCTACAAAAAAGGTCTCTTAACATTTTGCCATAGCTCTCTTCGTTTCCGAGATATTTGCAGATTTATCTCAAGGGAAGGGGCCTGACGGACATATTTCGAGATACTTCTTCTTCTTGTTGTTCTTCTTCTGCACAGCTAAGCTGGAAGTGGCATTTGCAGCTCGCAATAGTGCAGAGTTATCTCAAAGAAAGGGGCCACGGTGTTTCTGTATCTCTATTATGTTGGTGCGGCTTCGGAACTTTTAAATATCTTGATATATATCGAGAACTACGCATCTGATCAAAAAATATCATAGAACATAAAAAGTAGGAAACTTAATTCTCTACAAAAAAGGTCTCTTAACATTTTGCCATAGCTCGCTTCGTTTCCGAGATATTTGCAGATTTATCTCAAGGGAAGGGGCCTGACGGACATATTTCGAGATATTTCTTCTTCTTGTTGTTCTTCTTCTGCACAGCTAAGCTGGAAGTGGCATTTGCGGCTCGCACTAGTGCAGAGTTATCTCAAAGAAAGGGGCCACGGTGTTTCTATGTCTCTATTATGTTGGTGCGGTTTCGGAACTTTTAAATATCTTGATATATCTCGAGAACTACGCATCTGATCAAAAAATATCATAGAACATAAAAAGTAGGAAACTTAATTCTCTACAAATAAGGTCTCTTAACATTTTGCCATAGCTCGCTTCGTTTCCGAGATATTTGCAGATTTATCTCAAGGGAGGGGGCCTCACGGACATATTTCGAGATATTTCTTCTTCTTGTTGTTCTTCTTCTGCACAGCTAAGCTGGAAGTGGCATTTGCAGCTCGCAATAGTGCAGAGATATCTCAAAGAAAGGGGCCACGGTGTTTCTGTATCTCTATTATGTTGGTGCGGCTTCGGAACTTTTAAATATCTTGATATATCTCGAGAACTACGCGTCTGATCAAAAAATATCATAGAACATAAAAAGTAGGAAACATAATTCTCTACAAAAACGGTCTCTTAACATTTTGCCATAGCTCGCTTCGTTTCCGAGATACTTGCAGATATATCTCAAGGGAAGGCGCCTGACGGACATATTTCGAGATATTTCTTCTTCTTGTTGTTCTTCTTCTGCACAGCTAAGCTGGAAGTGGCATTTACAGCTCGCAATAGTGCAGAGTTATCTCAAAGAAAGGTGCCACGGTGTTTCTGTATCTCTATTATGTTGGTGCGTCTTCGGAACTTTTAAATATCTCGATATATCTCGAAAACTACGCTTCTGATCAAAAAATATCATAGAACATAAATTGTAGGAAACATAATTGTCTACAAAAAAGGTCTCTTAACATTTTGCCATAGCTCGTTTCGTTTCCGAGATATTTGCAGATATATCTCAAGGGAAGGGGCCTGACGGACATATTTCGAGATATTTCTTCTTCTTGTTGTTCTTCTTCTGCACAGCTAAGCTGGAAGTGGCATTTGCAGCTCGCAATAGTGCAGAGTTATCTCAAAGAAAGGGGCCACGGTGTTTCTGTATCTCTATTATGTTGGTGCGGCTTCGGAACTTTTAAATATCTTGATATATCTCGAGAACTACGCGTCTGATCAAAAAATATCATAGAACATAAAAAGTAGGAAACTTAATTCTCTACAAAAACGGTCTCTTAACATTTTGCCATAGCTCGCTTCGTTTCCGAGATATTTGCAGATTTATCTCAAGGGAAGGGGCCTGACGGACATATTTCGAGATATTTCTTCTTCTTGTTGTTCTTCTTCTGCACAGCTAAGCTGGAAGTGGCATTTGCGGCTCGCACTAGTGCACAGTTATCTCAAAGAAAGGGGCCACGGTGTTTCTGTATCTCTATTATGTTGGTAAGGCTTCGGAACTTTTAAATATCTCGATATATCTCGAAAACTACGCTTCTGATCAAAAAATATCATAGAACATAAATTGTAGGAAACATAATTCTCTACAAAAAACGTCTCTTAACATTTTGCCATAGCTCGCTTCGTTTCCGAGATATTTGCAGATTCAGCTCAAAGGAACTGGCCTGACGGACATATTTCGAGATATTTCTTCTTCTTGTTGTTCTTCCTCTGCACAGCTAAGCTGGAAGTGGCATTTGCAGCTCGCAATAGTGCAGAGTTATCTCAAAGAAAGGGGCCACGGTGTTTCTGTATCTCTATTATGTTGGTGCGGCTTCGGAACTTTTAAATATCTTGATATATCTCGAGAACTACGCATCTGATCAAAAAATATCATAGAACATGAAAAGTAGGAAACTTAATTCTCTACAGAAAAGGTCTCTTAACATTTTGCCATAGCTCACTTCGTTTGCGAGATATTTGCAGATTTATCTCAAGGGAAGGGGCCTGACGGACATATTTCGAGATATTTCTTCTTCTTGTTGTTCTTCTTCTGCACAGCTAAGCTGGAAGTGGCATTTACAGCTCGCAATAGTGCAGAGTTATCTCAAAGAAAGGGGCCACGGTGTTTCTGTATCTCTATTATGTTGGTGCGGCTTCGGAACTTTTAAATATCTTGATATATCTCGAGAACTACGCATCTGATCAAAAAATGTCATAGAACATAAAAAGTAGGAAACTTAATTCTCTACAAAAAAGGTCTCTTAACATTTTGCCATAGCTCGCTTCGTTTCCGAGATATTTGCAGATTTATCTCAAGGGAAGGGGCCTGACGGACATATTTCGAGATATTTCTTCTTCTTGTTGTTCTTCTTCTGCACAGCTAAGCTAGAAGTGGCATTTGCGGCTCGCACTAGTGCAGAGTTATCTCAAAGAAAGGGGCCACGGTGTTTCTGTATCTCTATTATGTTGGTGCGGCTTCGGAACTTTTAAATATCTCGATATATCTCGAAAACTACGCTTCTGATCAAAAAATATCATAGAACATAAATTGTAGGAAACATAATTCTCTACAAAAAAGGTCTCTTAACATTTTGCCATAGCTCGCTTCGTTTCCGAGATATTTGCAGATATATCTCAAGGGCAGGGGCCTGACGGACATATTTCGAGATATTTCTTCTTCTTGTTGTTCTTCTTCTGCACAGCTAAGCTGGAAGTGGCATTTACAGCTCGCAATAGTGCAGAGTTATCTCAAAGAAAGGGGCCACGGTGTTTCTGTATCTCTATTATGTTGGTGCGGCTTCGGAACTTTTAAATATCTTGATATATCTCGAGAACTACGCATCTGATCAAAAAATATCATACAACATAAAAAGTAGGAAACTTAATTCTCTACAAAAAAGGTCTCTTAACATTTTGCCATAGCTCTCTTCGTTTCCGAGATATTTGCAGATTTATCTCAAGGGAAGGGGCCTGACGGACATATTTCGAGATACTTCTTCTTCTTGTTGTTCTTCTTCTGCACAGCTAAGCTGGAAGTGGCATTTGCAGCTCGCAATAGTGCAGAGTTATCTCAAAGAAAGGGGCCACGGTGTTTCTGTATCTCTATTATGTTGGTGCGGCTTCGGAACTTTTAAATATCTTGATATATCTCGAGAACTACGCGTCTGATCAAAAAATATCATAGAACATAAAAAGTAGGAAACATAATTCTCTACAAAAACGGTCTCTTAACATTTTGCCATAGCTCGCTTCGTTTCCGAGATACTTGCAGATATATCTCAAGGGAAGGGGCCTGACGGACATATTTCGAGATATTTCTTCTTCTTGTTGTTCTTCTTCTGCACAGCTAAGCTGGAAGTGGCATTTACAGCTCGCAATAGTGCAGAGTTATCTCAAAGAAAGGTGCCACGGTGTTTCTGTATCTCTATTATGTTGGTGCGTCTTCGGAACTTTTAAATATCTCGATATATCTCGAAAACTACGCTTCTGATCAAAAAATATCATAGAACATAAATTGTAGGAAACATAATTGTCTACAAAAAAGGTCTCTTAACATTTTGCCATAGCTCTCTTCGTTTCCGAGATATTTGCAGATTTATCTCAAGGGAATGGGCCTGACGGACATATTTCGAGATATTTCTTCTTCTTGTTGTTCTTCTTCTGCACAGCTAAGCTGGAAGTGGCATTTGCAGCTCGCAATAGTGCAGAGTTATCTCAAAGAAAGGGGCCACGGTGTTTCTGTATCTCTATTATGTTGGTGCGGCTTCGGAACTTTTAAATATCTTGATATATCTCGAGAACTACGCGTCTGATCAAAAAATATCATAGAACATAAAAAGTAGGAAACTTAATTCTCTACAAAAAAGGTCTCTTAACATTTTGCCATAGCTCGCTTCCTTTCCGAGATATTTGCAGATTTATCTCAAGGGAAGGGGCCTAACGGACATATTTCGAGATATTTCTTCTTCTTGTTGTTCTTCTTCTGCACAGCTAAGCTGGAAGTGGCATTTGCGGCTCGCACTAGTGCAGAGTTATCTCAAAGAAAGGGGCCACGGTGTTTCTGTATCTCTATTATGTTGGTGCGGCTTCGGAACTTTTAAATATCTTGATATATCTCGAGAACTGCGCATCTGATCAAAAAATATCATAGAACATAAAAAGTAGGAAACTTAATTCTCTACAAAAAAGGTCTCTTAACATTTTGCCATAGCTCGCTTCGTTTCCGAGATATTTGCAGATTTATCTCGAGGGAAGGGGCCTAACGGACATATTTCGATATATTTCTTCTTCTTGATGTTCTTCTTCTGCACAGCTAAACTGGAAGTGGCATTTCCAGCTCGCAATAGTGCAGAGTTATCTCAAAGAAAGGGGCCACGGTGTTTCTGTATCTCTATGATGTTGGTGCGGCTTCGGAACTTTTAAATATCTTGATATATCTCGAGAACTACGCATCTGATCAAAAAATATCATAGAACATAAAAAGTAGGAAACTTAATTCTCTTCCAAAAATGTCTCTTAACATTTTGCCATAGCTCGCTTCGTTTCCGAGATATTTGCAGATTTATCTCAAGGGAAGGGGCCTGACGGACATATTTCGAGATATTTCTTCTTCTTGTTGTTCTTCTTCTGCACAGCTAAGCTGGAAGTGGCATTTGCGGCTCGCACTAGTGCAGAGTTATCTCAAAGGAAGGGGCCACGGTGTTTCTGTATCTCTATTATGTTGGTGCGGCTTCGGAACTTTTAAATATCTCGATATATCTCGAAAACTACGCTTCTGATCAAAAAATATCATAGAACATGAAAAGTAGGAAACTTAATTCTCTACAAAAAAGGTCTCTTAACATTTTGCCATAGCTCTCTTCGTTTCCGAGATATTTGCAGATTCATCTCAAGGGAAGGGGCCTGACGGACATATTTCGAGATATTTCTTCTTCTTGTTGTTCTTCTTCTGCACAGCTAAGCTGGAAGTGGCATTTGCAGCTCGCAATAGTGCAGAGTTATCTCAAAGAAAGGGGCCACGGTGTTTCTGTATCTCTATTATGTTGGTGCGGCTTCGGAACTTTTAAATATCTTGATATATCTCGAGAACTACGCATCTGATCAAAAAATATCATAGAACATAAAAAGTAGGAAACTTAATTCTCTACAAAAAAGGTCTCTTAACATTTTGCCATAGCTCGCTTCGTTTCCGAGATATTTGCAGATTTATCTCAAGGGAAGGGGCCTGACGGACATATTTCGAGATATTTCTTCTTCTTGTTGTTCTTCTTCTGCACAGCTAAGCTGGAAGTGGCACTTGCAGCTCGCACTAGTGCAGAGTTATCTCAAAGAAAGGGGCCACGGTGTTTCTGTATCTCTATTATGTTGGTGCGGCTTCGGAACTTTTAAATATCTCGATATATCTCGAAAACTACGCTTCTGATCAAAAAATATCATAGAACATAAATTGTAGGAAACATAATTCTCTACAAAAAAGGTCTCTTAACATTTTGCCATAGCTCGCTTCGTTTCCGAGATATTTGCAGATATATCTCAAGGGAAGGGGCCTGACGGACATATTTCGAGATATTTCTTCTTCTTGTTGTTCTTCTTCTGCACAGCTAAGCTGGAAGTGGCATTTACAGCTCGCAATAGTGCAGAGTTATCTCAAAGAAAGGGGCCACGGTGTTTCTGTATCTCTATTATGTTGGTGCGGCTTCGGAACTTTTAAATATCTTGATATATCTCGAGAACTACGCATCTGATCAAAAAATATCATAGAACATGAAAAGTAGGAAACTTAATTCTCTACAAAAAAGGTCTCTTAACATTTTGCCATAGCTCACTTCGTTTGCGAGATATTTGCAGATTTATCTCAAGGGAAGGGGCCAGACGGACATATTTCGAGATATTTCTTCTTCTTGTTGTTCTTCTTCTGCACAGCTAAGCTGGAAGTGGCATTTACAGCTCGCAATAGTGCAGAGTTATCTCAAAGAAAGGGGCCACGGTGTTTCTGTATCTCTATTATGTTGGTGCGGCTTCGGAACTTTTAAATATCTTGATATATCTCGAGAACTACGCATCTGATCAAAAAATGTCATAGAACATAAAAAGTAGGAAACTTAATTCTCTACAAAAAAGGTCTCTTAACATTTTGCCATAGCTCGCTTCGTTTCCGAGATATTTGCAGATTTATCTCAAGGGAAGGGGCCTGACGGACATATTTCGAGATATTTCTTCTTCTTGTTGTTCTTCTTCTGCACAGCTAAGCTAGAAGTGGCATTTGCGGCTCGCACTAGTGCAGAGTTATCTCAAAGAAAGGGGCCACGGTGTTTCTGTATCTCTATTATGTTGGTGCGGCTTCGGAACTTTTAAATATCTCGATATATCTCGAAAACTACGCTTCTGATCAAAAAATATCATAGAACATAAATTGTAGGAAACATAATTCTCTACAAAAAAGGTCTCTTAACATTTTGCCATAGCTCGCTTCGTTTCCGAGATATTTGCAGATATATCTCAAGGGCAGGGGCCTGACGGACATATTTCGAGATATTTCTTCTTCTTGTTGTTCTTCTTCTGCACAGCTAAGCTGGAAGTGGCATTTACAGCTCGCAATAGTGCAGAGTTATCTCAAAGAAAGGGGCCACGGTGTTTCTGTATCTCTATTATGTTGGTGCGGCTTCGGAACTTTTAAATATCTTGATATATCTCGAGAACTACGCATCTGATCAAAAAATATCATACAACATAAAAAGTAGGAAACTTAATTCTCTACAAAAAAGGTCTCTTAACATTTTGCCATAGCTCTCTTCGTTTCCGAGATATTTGCAGATTTATCTCAAGGGAAGGGGCCTGACGGACATATTTCGAGATACTTCTTCTTCTTGTTGTTCTTCTTCTGCACAGCTAAGCTGGAAGTGGCATTTGCAGCTCGCAATAGTGCAGAGTTATCTCAAAGAAAGGGGCCACGGTGTTTCTGTATCTCTATTATGTTGGTGCGGCTTCGGAACTTTTAAATATCTTGATATATCTCGAGAACTACGCGTCTGATCAAAAAATATCATAGAACATAAAAAGTAGGAAACATAATTCTCTACAAAAACGGTCTCTTAACATTTTGCCATAGCTCGCTTCGTTTCCGAGATACTTGCAGATATATCTCAAGGGAAGGGGCCTGACGGACATATTTCGAGATATTTCTTCTTCTTGTTGTTCTTCTTCTGCACAGCTAAGCTGGAAGTGGCATTTGCGGCTCGCACTAGTGCAGAGTTATCTCAAAGAAAGGGGCCACGGTGTTTCTGTATCTCTATTATGTTGGTGCGGCTTCGGAACTTTTAAATATCTTGATATATCTCGAGAACTGCGCATCTGATCAAAAAATATCATAGAACATAAAAAGTAGGAAACTTAATTCTCTACAAAAAAGGTCTCTTAACATTTTGCCATAGCTCGCTTCGTTTCTGAGATATTTGCAGATTTATCTCGAGGGAAGGGGCCTAACGGACATATTTCGATATATTTCTTCTTCTTGATGTTCTTCTTCTGCACAGCTAAGCTGGAAGTGGCATTTGCGGCTCGCACTAGTGCAGAGTTATCTCAAAGGAAGGGGCCACGGTGTTTCTGTATCTCTATTATGTTGGTGCGGCTTCGGAACTTTTAAATATCTCGATATATCTCGAAAACTACGCTTCTGATCAAAAAATATCATAGAACATGAAAAGTAGGAAACTTAATTCTCTACAAAAAAGGTCTCTTAACATTTTGCCATAGCTCTCTTCGTTTCCGAGATATTTGCAGATTCATCTCAAGGGAAGGGGCCTGACGGACATATTTCGAGATATTTCTTCTTCTTGTTGTTCTTCTTCTGCACAGCTAAGCTGGAAGTGGCATTTGCAGCTCGCAATAGTGCAGAGTTATCTCAAAGAAAGGGGCCACGGTGTTTCTGTATCTCTATTATGTTGGTGCGGCTTCGGAACTTTTAAATATCTTGATATATCTCGAGAACTACGCATCTGATCAAAAAATATCATAGAACATAAAAAGTAGGAAACTTAATTCTCTACAAAAAAGGTCTCTTAACATTTTGCCATAGCTCGCTTCGTTTCCGAGATATTTGCAGATTTATCTCAAGGGAAGGGGCCTGACGGACATATTTCGAGATATTTCTTCTTCTTGTTGTTCTTCTTCTGCACAGCTAAGCTGGAAGTGGCACTTGCAGCTCGCACTAGTGCAGAGTTATCTCAAAGAAAGGGGCCACGGTGTTTCTGTATCTCTATTATGTTGGTGCGGCTTCGGAACTTTTAAATATCTCGATATATCTCGAAAACTACGCTTCTGATCAAAAAATATCATAGAACATAAATTGTAGAAAACATAATTCTCTACAAAAAAGGTCTCTTAACATTTTGCCATAGCTCGCTTCGTTTCCGAGATATTTGCAGATATATCTCAAGGGAAGGGGCCTGACGGACATATTTCGAGATATTTCTTCTTCTTGTTGTTCTTCTTCTGCACAGCTAAGCTGGAAGTGGCATTTACAGCTCGCAATAGTGCAGAGTTATCTCAAAGAAAGGGGCCACGGTGTTTCTGTATCTCTATTATGTTGGTGCGGCTTCGGAACTCTTCAATATCTTGATATATCTCGAGAACTACGCATCTGATCAAAAAATATCATAGAACATGAAAAGTAGGAAACTTAATTCTCTACAAAAAAGGTCTCTTAACATTTTGCCATAGCTCTCTTCGTTTCCGAGATATTTGCAGATTTATCTCAAGGGAAGGGGCCTGACGGACATATTTCGAGATATTTCTTCTTCTTGTTGTTCTTCTTCTGCACAGCTAAGCTGGAAGTGGCATTTGCGTCTCGCACTAGTGCAGAGTTATCTCAAAGAAAGGGGCCACGGTGTTTCTGTATCTCTATTATGTTGGTGCGGCTTCGGAACTTTTAAATATCTCGATATATCTCGAAAACTACGCTTCTGATGAAAAAATTTCGTAGAACATAAATTGTAGGAAACATAATTCTCTACAAAAAAGATCTCTTAACATTTTGCGATAGCTCGCTTCGTTTCCGAGATATTTGCAGATTTATCTCAAGGGAAGGGGCCTGACGGACATATTTCGAGATATTTCTTCTTCTTGTTGTTCTTCTTCTGCACAGCTGAGCTGGAAGTGGCATTTGCGGCTCGCACTAGTGCAGAGTTATCTCAAAGAAAGGGGCCACGGTGTTTCTGTATCTCTATTATGTTGGTGCGGCTTCGGAACTTTTAAATATCTCGATATATCTCGAAAACTACGCTTCTGATCAAAAAATATCATAGAACATAAATTGTAGGAAACATAATTCTCTACAAAAAATGTCTCTGAACATTTTGCCATAGCTCGCTTCGTTTCCGAGATATTGGCAGATTCAGCTCAAAGGAACTGGCCTGACGGACATATTTCGAGATATTTCTTCTTCTTGTTGTTCTTCTTCTGCACAGCTAAGCTGGAAGTGGCATTTGCAGCTCGCACTAGTGCAGAGTTATCTCAAAGAAAGGGGCCACGGTGTTTCTGTATCTCTATTATGTTGGTGCGGCTTGGGAACTTTTAAATATCTCGATATATCTCGAAAACTACGCTTCTGATCAAAAAATATCATAGAACATAAAAAGTAGGAAACTTAATTCTCTACAAAAAAGGTCTCTTAACATTTTGCCATAGCTCGCTTCGTTTCCGAGATATTTGCAGATTTATCTCAAGGGAAGTGGCCTGACGGACATATTTCGAGATATTTCTTCTTCTTGTTGTTCTTCTTCTGCACAGCTAAGCTGGAAGTGGCATTTGCAGCTCGCAATAGTGCAGAGTTATCCCAAAGAAAGGGGCCACGGTGTTTCTGTATCTCTATTATGTTGGTGCGGCTTCGGAACTTTTAAATATCTCGATATATCTCGAAAACTACGCTTCTGATAAAAAATATCATACAACATAAAAAGTAGGAAACTTAATTCTCTACAAAAAAGGTCTCTTAACGTTTTGCAATAGCTCGCTTCGTTTCCGAGATATTTGCAGATTTATCTCAAGGGAAGGGGCCTGACGGACATATTTCGAGATATTTCTTCCTCTTGTTGTTCTTCTTCCGCACAGCTAAGCTGGAAGTGGCATTTGCAGCGCGCAATAGTGCAGAGTTATCTCAAAGAAAGGGGCCACGGTGTTTCTGTATCTCTATTATGTTGGTGCGGCTTCGGAACTTTTAAATATCTTGATATATCTCGAGAACTACGCATCTGATCAAAAAATATCATACTACGTAAAAAGTAGGAAACTTAATTCTCTACAAGAAAGGTCTCTAAACATTTTGCCATAGCTCGCTTCGTTTCCGAGATATTTGCAGATTTATCTCAAGGGAAGGGGCCTGACGGACATATTTCGAGATATTTCTTCTTCTTGTTGTTCTTCCTCTGCACAGCTAAGCTGGAAGTGGCATTTACAGCTCGCAATAGTGCAGAGTTATCTCAAAGAAAGGGGCCACGGTGTTTCTGTATCTGTATTATGTTGGTGCGGCTTCGGAACTTTTAAATATCTCGATATATCTCGAAAACTACGCTTCTGATCAAAAAATATCATAGAACATAAATTGTAGGAAACATAATTTTCTACAAAAAACGTCTCAACATTTTGCCATAGCTCGCTTCGTTTCCGAGATATTTGCAGATTCAGCTCAAAGGAACTGGCCTGACGGACATATTTCGAGATATTTCTTCTTCTTGTTGTTCTTCCTCTGCACAGCTAAGCTGGAAGTGGCATTTGCAGCTCGCAATAGTGCAGAGTTATCTCAAAGAAAGGGGCCACGGTGTTTCTGTATCTCTATTATGTTGGTGCGGCTTCGGAACTTTTAAATATCTTGATATATCTCGAGAACTACGCATCTGATCAAAAAATATCATAGAACATAAAAAGTAGGAAACTTAATTCTCTACAAGAAAGGTCTCTTAACATTTTGCCATAGCTCGCTTCTTTTCCGAGATATTTGCAGATTTATCTCAAGGGAAGGGGCCTGACGGACATATTTCGAGATATTTCTTCTTCTTGTTGTTCTTCTTCTGCACAGCTAAGCTGGAAGTAGCATTTGCAGCTCGCACTAGTGCAGAGTTATCTCAAAGAAAGGGGCCACGGTGTTTCTGTATCTCTATTATGTTGGTGCGGCTTCGGAACTTTTAAATATCTCGATATATCTCGAAAACTACGCTTCTGATCAAAAAATATCGTAGAACATAAATTGTAGGAAACATAATTCTCTACAAAAAAGGTCTCTTAACATTTTGCGATAGCTCGCTTCGTTTCCGAGATATTTGCAGATTTATCTCAAGGGAAGGGGCCTGACGGACATATTTCGAGATATTTCTTCTTCTTGTTGTTCTTCTTCTGCACAGCTAAGCTGGAAGTGGCATTTGCGGCTCGCACTAGTGCAGAGTTATCTCAAAGAAAGGGGCCACGGTGTTTCTGTATCCCTATTATGTTGGTGCGGCTTCGGAACTTTTAAATATCTTGATATATCTCGAGAACTACGGCTCTGATCAAAAAATATCATAGAACATGAAAAGTAGGAAACTTAATTCTCTACAAAAAAGGTCTATTAACATTTTGCCATAGCTCGCTTCGTTTCCGAGATATTTGCAGATTTATCTCAAGGGAAGGGGCCTGACGGACATATTTCGAGATATTTCTTCTTCTTGTTGTTCTTCTTCTGCACAGCTAAGCTGGAAGTGGCATTTGCAGCTCGCACTAGTGCAGAGTTATCTCAAAGAAAGGGGCCACGGTGTTTCTGTATCTCTATTATGTTGGTGCGGCTTCGGAACTTTTAAATATCTCGATATATCTCGAAAACTACGCTTCTGATCAAAAAATATCATAGAACATAAATTGTAGGAAACATAATTCTCTACAAAAAAGGTCTCTTAACATTTTGCCATAGCTCGCTTCGTTTCCGAGATATTTGCAGATATATCTCAAGGGAAGGGGCCTGACGGACATATTTCGAGATATTTCTTCTTCTTGTTGTTCTTCTTCTGCACAGCTAAGCTGGAAGTGGCATTTACAGCTCGCAATAGTGCAGAGTTATCTCAAAGAAAGGGGCCACGGTGTTTCTGTATCTCTATTATGTTGGTGCGGCTTCGGAACTCTTCAATATCTTGATATATCTCGAGAACTACGCATCTGATCAAAAAATATCATAGAACATGAAAAGTAGGAAACTTAATTCTCTACAAAAAAGGTCTCTTAACATTTTGCCATAGCTCTCTTCGTTTCCGAGATATTTGCAGATTTATCTCAAGGGAAGGGGCCTGACGGACATATTTCGAGATATTTCTTCTTCTTGTTGTTCTTCTTCTGCACAGCTAAGCTGGAAGTGGCATTTGCGTCTCGCACTAGTGCAGAGTTATCTCAAAGAAAGGGGCCACGGTGTTTCTGTATCTCTATTATGTTGGTGCGGCTTCGGAACTTTTAAATATCTCGATATATCTCGAAAACTACGCTTCTGATGAAAAAATTTCGTAGAACATAAATTGTAGGAAACATAATTCTCTACAAAAAACGTCTCTTAACATTTTGCCATAGCTCGCTTCGTTTCCGAGATATTGGCAGATTCAGCTCAAAGGAACTGGCCTGACGGACATATTTCGAGATATTTCTTCGTCTTGTTGTTCTTCTTCTGCACAGCTAAGCTGGAAGTGGCATTTGCAGCTCGCACTAGTGCAGAGTTATCTCAAAGAAAGGGGCCACGGTGTTTCTGTATCTCTATTATGTTGGTGCGGCTTCGGAACTTTTAAATATCTCGATATATCTCGAAAACTACGCTTCTGATCAAAAAATATCATAGAACATAAAAAGTAGGAAACTTAATTCTCTACAAAAAAGGTCTCTTAACATTTTGCCATAGCTCGCTTCGTTTCCGAGATATTTGCAGATTTATCTCAAGGGAAGTGGCCTGACGGACATATTTCGAGATATTTCTTCTTCTTGTTGTTCTTCTTCTGCACAGCTAAGCTGGAAGTGGCATTTGCAGCTCGCACTAGTGCAGAGTTATCTCAAAGAAAGGGGCCACGGTGTTTCTGTATCTCTATTATGTTGGTGCGGCTTCGGAACTTTTAAATATCTCGATATATCTCGAAAACTACGCTTCTGATCAAAAAATATCATACAACATAAATTGTAGGAAACATAATTCTCTACAAAAAAGGTCTCTTAACATTTTGCCATAGCTCGCTTCGTTTCCGAGATATTTGCAGATTTATCTCAAGGGAAGGGGCCTGACGGACATATTTCGAGATATTTCTTCCTCTTGTTGTTCTTCTTCCGCACAGCTAAGCTGGAAGTGGCATTTGCAGCGCGCAATAGTGCAGAGTTATCTCAAAGAAAGGGGCCACGGTGTTTCTGTATCTCTATTATGTTGGTGCGGCTTCGGAACTTTTAAATATCTTGATATATCTCGAGAACTACGCATCTGATCAAAAAATATCATACTACATAAAAAGTAGGAAACTTAATTCTCTACAAGAAAGGTCTCTAAACATTTTGCCATAGCTCGCTTCGTTTCCGAGATATTTGCAGATTTATCTCAAGGGAAGGGGCCTGACGGACATATTTCGAGATATTTCTTCTTCTTGTTGTTCTTCTTCTGCACAGCTAAGCTGGAAGTGGCATTTGCAGCTCGCAATAGTGCAGAGTTATCTCAAAGAGAGGGGCCACGGTGTTTCTGTATCTCTATTATGTTGGTGCGGCTTCGGAACTTTTAAATATCTCGATATATCTCGAAAACTACGCTTCTGATCAAAAAATATCATAGAACATAAATTGTAGGAAACATAATTCTCTACAAAAAACGTCTCTTAACATTTTGCCATAGCTCGCTTCGTTTCCGAGATATTTGCAGATTCAACTCAAAGGAACTGGCCTGACGGACATATTTCGAGATATTTCTTCTTCTTGTTGTTCTTCTTCTGCACAGCTAAGCTGGAAGTGGCATTTGCAGCTCGCACTAGTGCAGAGTTATCTCAAAGAAAGGGGCCACGGTGTTTCTGTATCTCTATTATGTTGGTGCGGCTTCGGAACTTTTAAATATCTCGATATATCTCGAAAACTACGCTTCTGATCAAAAAATATCATAGAACATAAATTGTAGGAAACATAATTCTCTACAAAAAACGTCTCAACATTTTGCCATAGCTCGCTTCGTTTCCGAGATATTTGCAGATTCAGCTCAAAGGAACTGGCCTGACGGACATATTTCGAGATATTTCTTCTTCTTGTTGTTCTTCCTCTGCACAGCTAAGCTGGAAGTGGCATTTGCAGCTCGCAATAGTGCAGAGTTATCTCAAAGAAAGGGGCCACGGTGTTTCTGTATCTCTATTATGTTGGTGCGGCTTCGGAACTTTTAAATATCTCGATATATCTCGAGAACTACGGCTCTGATCAAAAAATATCATAGAACATGAAAAGTAGGAAACTTAATTCTCTACAAAAAAGGTTTCTTAACATTTTGCCATAGCTCGCTTCGTTTCCGAGATATTTGCAGATTTATCTCAAGGGAAGGGGCCTGACGGACATATTTCGAGATATTTCTTCTTCTTGTTGTTCTTCTTCTGCACAGCTAAGCTGGAAGTGGCATTTGCAGCTCGCACTAGTGCAGAGTTATCTCAAAGAAAGGGGCCACGGTGTTTCTGTATCTCTATTATGTTGGTGCGGCTTCGGAACTTTTAAATATCTCGATATATCTCGAAAACTACGCTTCTGATCAAAAAATATCATAGAACATAAATTGTAGGAAACATAATTCTCTACAAAAAAGGTCTCTTAACATTTTGCCATAGCTCGCTTCGTTTCCGAGATATTTGCAGATATATCTCAAGGGAAGGGGCCTGACGGACATATTTCGAGATATTTCTTCTTCTTGTTGTTCTTCTTCTGCACAGCTAAGCTGGAAGTGGCATTTACAGCTCGCAATAGTGCAGAGTTATCTCAAAGAAAGGGGCCACGATGTTTCTGTATCTCTATTATGTTGGTGCGGCTTCGGAACTTTTAAATATCTCGATATATCTCGAAAACTACGCTTCAGATCAAAAAATATCATACAACATAAATTGTAGGAAACATAATTCTCTACAAAAAAGGTCTCTTAACATTTTGCCATAGCTCGCTTCGTTTCCGAGATATTTGCAGATTTATCTCAAGGGAAGGGGCCTGACGGACATATTTCGAGATATTTCTTCCTCTTGTTGTTCTTCTTCCTCACAGCTAAGCTGGAAGTGGCATTTGCAGCTCGCACTAGTGCAGAGTTATCTCAAAGAAAGGGGCCACGGTGTTTCTGTATCTCTATTATGTTGGTGCGGCTTCGGAACTTTTAAATATCTCGATATATCTCGAAAACTACGCTTCTGATCAAAAAATATCATAGAACATAAATTGTAGGAAACATAATTCTCTACAAAAAAGGTCTCTTAACATTTTGCCATAGCTCGCTTCGTTTCCGAGATATTTGCAGATATATCTCAAGGGAAGGGGCCTGACGGACATATTTCGAGATATTTCTTCTTCTTGTTGTTCTTCTTCTGCACAGCTAAGCTGGAAGTGGCATTTACAGCTCGCAATAGTGCAGAGTTATCTCAAAGAAAGGGGCCACGGTGTTTCTGTATCTCTATTATGTTGGTGCGGCTTCGGAACTCTTCAATATCTTGATATATCTCGAGAACTACATATCTGATCAAAAAATATCATAGAACAGGAAAAGTAGGAAACATAATTCTCTACAAAAAAGGTCTCTTAACATTTTGCCATAGCTCGCTTCGTTTCCGAGATATTTGCAGATTTATCTCAAGGGAAGGGGCCTGACGGACATATTTCGAGATATTTCTTCCTCTTGTTGTTCTTCTTCCGCACAGCTAAGCTGGAAGTGGCATTTGCAGCGCGCAATAGTGCAGAGTTATCTCAAAGAAAGGGGCCACGGTGTTTCTGTATCTCTATTATGTTGGTGCGGCTTCGGAACTTTTAAATATCTTGATATATCTCGAGAACTACGCATCTGATCAAAAAATATCATACTACATAAAAAGTAGGAAACTTAATTCTCTACAAGAAAGGTCTCTAAACATTTTGCCATAGCTCGCTTCGTTTCCGAGATATTTGCAGATTTATCTCAAGGGAAGGGGCCTGACGGACATATTTCGAGATATTTCTTCTTCTTGTTGTTCTTCTTCTGCACAGCTAAGCTGGAAGTGGCATTTGCAGCTCGCAATAGTGCAGAGTTATCTCAAAGAGAGGGGCCACGGTGTTTCTGTATCTCTATTATGTTGGTGCGGCTTCGGAACTTTTAAATATCTCGATATATCTCGAAAACTACGCTTCTGATCAAAAAATATCATAGAACATAAATTGTAGGAAACATAATTCTCTACAAAAAACGTCTCTTAACATTTTGCCATAGCTCGCTTCGTTTCCGAGATATTTGCAGATTCAGCTCAAAGGAACTGGCCTGACGGACATATTTCGAGATATTTCTTCTTCTTGTTGTTCTTCTTCTGCACAGCTAAGCTGGAAGTGGCATTTGCAGCTCGCACTAGTGCAGAGTTATCTCAAAGAAAGGGGCCACGGTGTTTCTGTATCTCTATTATGTTGGTGCGGCTTCGGAACTTTTAAATATCTCGATATATCTCGAAAACTACGCTTCTGATCAAAAAATATCATAGAACATAAAAAGTAGGAAACTTAATTCTCTACAAAAAAGGTCTCTTAACATTTTGCCATAGCTCGCTTCGTTTCCGAGATATTTGCAGATTTATCTCAAGGGAAGTGGCCTGACGGACATATTTCGAGATATTTCTTCTTCTTGTTGTTCTTCTTCTGCACAGCTAAGCTGGAAGTGGCATTTGCAGCTCGCAATAGTGCAGAGTTATCCCAAAGAAAGGGGCCACGGTGTTTCTGTATCTCTATTATGTTGGTGCGGCTTCGGAACTTTTAAATATCTCGATATATCTCGAAAACTACGCTTCTGATAAAAAATATCATACAACATAAAAAGTAGGAAACTTAATTCTCTACAAAAAAGGTCTCTTAACGTTTTGCAATAGCTCGCTTCGTTTCCGAGATATTTGCAGATTTATCTCAAGGGAAGGGTCCTGACGGACATATTTCGAGATATTTCTTCTTCTTGTTGTTCTTCTTCTGCAAAGCTAAACTGGAAGTGGCATTTCCAGCTCGCAATAGTGCAGAGTGATCCCAAAGAAAGGGGCCACGATGTTTCTGTATCTCTATTATGTTGGTGCGGCTTCGGAACTTTTAAATATCTCGATATATCTCGAAAACTACGCTTCTGATCAAAAAATATCATACAACATAAATTGTAGGAAACATAATTCTCTACAAAAAAGGTCTCTTAACATTTTGCCATAGCTCGCTTCGTTTCCGAGATATTTGCAGATTTATCTCAAGGGAAGGGGCCTGACGGACATATTTCGAGATATTTCTTCCTCTTGTTGTTCTTCTTCCTCACAGCTAAGCTGGAAGTGGCATTTGCAGCTCGCACTAGTGCAGAGTTATCTCAAAGAAAGGGGCCACGGTGTTTCTGTATCTCTATTATGTTGGTGCGGCTTCGGAACTCTTCAATATCTTGATATATCTCGAGAACTACACATCTGATCAAAAAATATCATAGAACAGGAAAAGTAGGAAACTTAATTCTCTACAAAAAAGGTCTCTTAACATTTTGCCATAGCTCTCTTCGTTTCCGAGATATTTGCAGATTTATCTCAAGGGAAGGGGCCTGACGGACATATTTCGAGATATTTCTTCTTCTTGTTGTTCTTCTTCTGCACAGCTAAGCTGGAAGTGGCATTTGCGGCTCGCACTAGTGCAGAGTTATCTCAAAGAAAGGGGCCACGGTGTTTCTGTATCTCTATTATGTTGGTGCGGCTTCGGAACTTTTAAATATCTCGATATATCTCGAAAACTACGCTTCTGATCAAAAAATTTCGTAGAACATAAATTGTAGGAAACATAATTCTCTACAAAAAAGATCTCTTAACATTTTGCGATAGCTCGCTTCGTTTCCGAGATATTTGCAGATTTATCTCAAGGGAAGGGGCCTGACGGACATATTTCGAGATATTTCTTCTTCTTGTTGTTCTTCTTCTGCACAGCTGAGCTGGAAGTGGCATTTGCGGCTCGCACTAGTGCAGAGTTATCTCAAAGAAAGGGGCCACGGTGTTTCTGTATCTCTATTATGTAGGTGCGGCTTCGGAACTTTTAAATATCTCGATATATCTCGAAAACTACGCTTCTGATCAAAAAATATCATAGAACATAAATTGTAGGAAACATAATTCTCTACAAAAAACGTCTCTTAACATTTTGCCATAGCTCGCTTCGTTTCCGAGATATTGGCAGATTCAGCTCAAAGGAACTGGCCTGACGGACATATTTCGAGATATTTCTTCGTCTTGTTGTTCTTCTTCTGCACAGCTAAGCTGGAAGTGGCATTTGCAGCTCGCACTAGTGCAGAGTTATCTCAAAGAAAGGGGCCACGGTGTTTCTGTATCTCTATTATGTTGGTGCGGCTTCGGAACTTTTAAATATCTCGATATATCTCGAAAACTACGCTTCTGATCAAAAAATATCATAGAACATAAAAAGTAGGAAACTTAATTCTCTACAAAAAAGGTCTCTTAACATTTTGCCATAGCTCGCTTCGTTTCCGAGATATTTGCAGATTTATCTCAAGGGAAGTGGCCTGACGGACATATTTCGAGATATTTCTTCTTCTTGTTGTTCTTCTTCTGCACAGCTAAGCTGGAAGTGGCATTTGCAGCTCGCAATAGTGCAGAGTTATCCCAAAGAAAGGGGCCACGGTGTTTCTGTATCTCTATTATGTTGGTGCGGCTTCGGAACTTTTAAATATCTCGATATATCTCGAAAACTACGCTTCTGATAAAAAATATCATACAACATAAAAAGTAGGAAACTTAATTCTCTACAAAAAAGGTCTCTTAACGTTTTGCAATAGCTCGCTTCGTTTCCGAGATATTTGCAGATTTATCTCAAGGGAAGGGTCCTGACGGACATATTTCGAGATATTTCTTCTTGTTGTTCTTCTTCTGCACAGCTAAACTGGAAGTGGCATTTCCAGCTCGCAATAGTGCAGAGTTATCCCAAAGAAAGGGGCCACGATGTTTCTGTATCTCTATTATGTTGGTGCGGCTTCGGAACTTTTAAATATCTCGATATATCTCGAAAACTACGCTTCTGATCAAAAAATATCATACAACATAAATTGTAGGAAACATAATTCTCTACAAAAAAGGTCTCTTAACATTTTGCCATAGCTCGCTTCGTTTCCGAGATATTTGCAGATTTATCTCAAGGGAAGGGGCCTGACGGACATATTTCGAGATATTTCTTCCTCTTGTTGTTCTTCTTCCTCACAGCTAAGCTGGAAGTGGCATTTGCAGCTCGCACTAGTGCAGAGTTATCTCAAAGAAAGGGGCCACGGTGTTTCTGTATCTCTATTATGTTGGTGCGGCTTCGGAACTTTTAAATATCTCGATATATCTCGAAAACTACGCTTCTGATCAAAAAATATCATAGAACATAAATTGTAGGAAACATAATTCTCTACAAAAAAGGTCTCTTAACATTTTGCCATAGCTCGCTTCGTTTCCGAGATATTTGCAGATATATCTCAAGGGAAGGGGCCTGACGGACATATTTCGAGATATTTCTTCTTCTTGTTGTTCTTCTTCTGCACAGCCAAGCTGGAAGTGGCATTTACAGCTCGCAATAGTGCAGAGTTATCTCAAAGAAAGGGGCCACGGTGTTTCTGTATCTCTATTATGTTGGTGCGGCTTCGGAACTCTTCAATATCTTGATATATCTCGAGAACTACGCATCTGATCAAAAAATATCATAGAACATAAATTGTAGGAAACATAATTCTCTACAAAAAAGGTCTCTTAACATTTTGCCATAGCTCGCTTCGTTTCCGAGATATTTGCAGATATATCTCAAGGGAAGGGGCCTGACGGACATATTTCGAGATATTTCTTCTTCTTGTTGTTCTTCTTCTGCACAGCTAAGCTGGAAGTGGCATTTACAGCTCGCAATAGTGCAGAGTTATCTCAAAGAAAGGGGCCACGGTGTTTCTGTATCTCTATTATGTTGGTGCGGCTTCGGAACTCTTCAATATCTTGATATATCTCGAGAACTACGCATCTGATCAAAAAATATCATAGAACATGAAAAGTAGGAAACTTAATTCTCTACAAAAAAGGTCTCTTAACATTTTGCCATAGCTCTCTTCGTTTCCGAGATATTTGCAGATTTATCTCAAGGGAAGGGGCCTGACGGACATATTTCGAGATATTTCTTCGTCTTGTTGTTCTTCTTCTGCACAGCTAAGCTGGAAGTGGCATTTGCAGCTCGCACTAGTGCAGAGTTATCTCAAAGAAAGGGGCCACGGTGTTTCTGTATCTCTATTATGTTGGTGCGGCTTCGGAACTTTTAAATATCTCGATATATCTCGAAAACTACGCTTCTGATCAAAAAATATCATAGAACATAAAAAGTAGGAAACTTAATTCTCTACAAAAAAGGTCTCTTAACATTTTGCCATAGCTCGCTTCGTTTCCGAGATATTTGCAGATTTATCTCAAGGGAAGTGGCCTGACGGACATATTTCGAGATATTTCTTCTTCTTGTTGTTCTTCTTCTGCACAGCTAAGCTGGAAGTGGCATTTGCAGCTCGCAATAGTGCAGAGTTATCCCAAAGAAAGGGGCCACGAGGTTTCTGTATCTCTATTATGTTGGTGCGGCTTCGGAACTTTTAAATATCTCGATATATCTCGAAAACTACGCTTCTGATCAAAAAATATCATAGAACGTAAAAAGTAGGAAACTTAATTCTCTACAAAAAAGGTCTCTTAACATTTTGCCATAGCTCGCTTCGTTTCCGAGATATTTGCAGATTTATCTCAAGGGAAGTGGCCTGACGGACATATTTCGAGATATTTCTTCTTCTTGTTGTTCTTCTTCTGCACAGCTAAGCTGGAAGTGGCATTTGCAGCTCGCAATAGTGCAGAGTTATCCCAAAGAAAGGGGCCACGGTGTTTCTGTATCTCTATTATGTTGGTGCGGCTTCGGAACTTTTAAATATCTCGATATATCTCGAAAACTACGCTTCTGATAAAAAATATCATACAACATAAAAAGTAGGAAACTTAATTCTCTACAAAAAAGGTCTCTTAACGTTTTGCAATAGCTCGCTTCGTTTCCGAGATATTTGCAGATTTATCTCAAGGGAAGGGTCCTGACGGACATATTTCGAGATATTTCTTCTTGTTGTTCTTCTTCTGCACAGCTAAACTGGAAGTGGCATTTCCAGCTCGCAATAGTGCAGAGTTATCCCAAAGAAAGGGGCCACGATGTTTCTGTATCTCTATTATGTTGGTGCGGCTTCGGAACTTTTAAATATCTCGATATATCTCGAAAACTACGCTTCTGATCAAAAAATATCATACAACATAAATTGTAGGAAACATAATTCTCTACAAAAAAGGTCTCTTAACATTTTGCCATAGCTCGCTTCGTTTCCGAGATATTTGCAGATTTATCTCAAGGGAAGGGGCCTGACGGACATATTTCGAGATATTTCTTCCTCTTGTTGTTCTTCTTCCTCACAGCTAAGCTGGAAGTGGCATTTGCAGCTCGCACTAGTGCAGAGTTATCTCAAAGAAAGGGGCCACGGTGTTTCTGTATCTCTATTATGTTGGTGCGGCTTCGGAACTTTTAAATATCTCGATATATCTCGAAAACTACGCTTCTGATCAAAAAATATCATACAACATAAATTGTAGGAAACATAATTCTCTACAAAAAAGGTCTCTTAACATTTTGCCATAGCTCGCTTCGTTTCCGAGATATTTGCAGATATATCTCAAGGGAAGGGGCCTGACGGACATATTTCGAGACATTTCTTCTTCTTGTTGTTCTTCTTCTGCACAGCTAAGCTGGAAGTGGCATTTACAGCTCGCAATAGTGCAGAGTTATCTCAAAGAAAGGGGCCACGGTGTTTCTGTATCTCTATTATGTTGGTGCGGCTTCGGAACTCTTCAATATCTTGATATATCTCGAGAACTACGCATCTGATCAAAAAATATCATAGAACATGAAAAGTAGGAAACTTAATTCTCTACAAAAAAGGTCTCTTAACATTTTGCCATAGCTCTCTTCGTTTCCGAGATATTTGCAGATTTATCTCAAGGGAAGGGGCCTGACGGACATATTTCGAGATATTTCTTCTTCTTGTTGTTCTTCTTCTGCACAGCTAAGCTGGAAGTGGCATTTGCGGCTCGCACTAGTGCAGAGTTATCTCAAAGAAAGGGGCCACGGTGTTTCTGTATCTCTATTATGTTGGTGCGGCTTCGGAACTTTTAAATATCTCGATATATCTCGAAAACTACGCTTCTGATCAAAAAATATCATAGAACATAAAAAGTAGGAAACTTAATTCTCTACAAAAAAGGTCTCTTAACATTTTGCCATAGCTCGCTTCGTTTCCGAGATATTTGCAGATTTATCTCAAGGGAAGTGGCCTGACGGACATATTTCGAGATATTTCTTCTTCTTGTTGTTCTTCTTCTGCACAGCTAAGCTGGAAGTGGCATTTGCAGCTCGCAATAGTGCAGAGTTATCCCAAAGAAAGGGGCCACGGTGTTTCTGTATCTCTATTATGTTGGTGCGGCTTCGGAACTTTTAAATATCTCGATATATCTCGAAAACTACGCTTCTGATAAAAAATATCATACAACATAAAAAGTAGGAAACTTAATTCTCTACAAAAAAGGTCTCTTAACGTTTTGCAATAGCTCGCTTCGTTTCCGAGATATTTGCAGATTTATCTCAAGGGAAGGGTCCTGACGGACATATTTCGAGATATTTCTTCTTCTTGTTGTTCTTCTTCTGCACAGCTAAACTGGAAGTGGCATTTCCAGCTCGCAATAGTGCAGAGTTATCCCAAAGAAAGGGGCCACGATGTTTCTGTATCTCTATTATGTTGGTGCGGCTTCGGAACTTTTAAATATCTCGATATATCTCGAAAACTACGCTTCTGATCAAAAAATATCATACAACATAAATTGTAGGAAACATAATTCTCTACAAAAAAGGTCTCTTAACATTTTGCCATAGCTCGCTTCGTTTCCGAGATATTTGCAGATTTATCTCAAGGGAAGGGGCCTGACGGACATATTTCGAGATATTTCTTCCTCTTGTTGTTCTTCTTCCTCACAGCTAAGCTGGAAGTGGCATTTGCAGCTCGCACTAGTGCAGAGTTATCTCAAAGAAAGGGGCCACGGTGTTTCTGTATCTCTATTATGTTGGTGCGGCTTCGGAACTTTTAAATATCTCGATATATCTCGAAAACTACGCTTCTGATCAAAAAATATCATAGAACATAAATTGTAGGAAACATAATTCTCTACAAAAAAGGTCTCTTAACATTTTGCCATAGCTCGCTTCGTTTCCGAGATATTTGCAGATATATCTCAAGGGAAGGGGCCTGACGGACATATTTCGAGATATTTCTTCTTCTTGTTGTTCTTCTTCTGCACAGCTAAGCTGGAAGTGGCATTTACAGCTCGCAATAGTGCAGAGTTATCTCAAAGAAAGGGGCCACGGTGTTTCTGTATCTCTATTATGTTGGTGCGGCTTCGGAACTCTTCAATATCTTGATATATCTCGAGAACTACGCATCTGATCAAAAAATATCATAGAACAGGAAAAGTAGGAACCTTAATTCTCTACAAAAAAGGTCTCTTAACATTTTGCCATAGCTCTCTTCGTTTCCGAGATATTTGCAGATTTATCTCAAGGGAAGGGGCCTGACGGACATATTTCGAGATATTTCTTCTTCTTGTTGTTCTTCTTCTGCACAGCTAAGCTGGAAGTGGCATTTGCGGCTCGCACTAGTGCAGAGTTATCTCAAAGAAAGGGGCCACGGTGTTTCTGTATCTCTATTATGTTGGTGCGGCTTCGGAACTTTTAAATATCTCGATATATCTCGAAAACTACGCTTCTGATCAAAAAATTTCGTAGAACATAAATTGTAGGAAACATAATTCTCTACAAAAAAGATCTCTTAACATTTTGCGATAGCTCGCTTCGTTTCCCAGATATTTGCAGATTTATCTCAAGGGAAGGGGCCTGACGGACATATTTCGAGATATTTCTTCTTCTTGTTGTTCTTCTTCTGCACAGCTGAGCTGGAAGTGGCATTTGCGGCTCGCACTAGTGCAGAGTTATCTCAAAGAAAGGGGCCACGGTGTTTCTGTATCTCTATTATGTAGGTGCGGCTTCGGAACTTTTAAATATCTCGATATATCTCGAAAACTACGCTTCTGATCAAAAAATATCATACAACATAAATTGTAGGAAACATAATTCTCTACAAAAAAGGTCTCTTAACATTTTGCCATAGCTCGCTTCGTTTCCGAGATATTTGCAGATATATCTCAAGGGAAGGGGCCTGACGGACATATTTCGAGATATTTCTTCTTCTTGTTGTTCTTCTTCTGCACAGCCAAGCTGGAAGTGGCATTTACAGCTCGCAATAGTGCAGAGTTATCTCAAAGAAAGGGGCCACGGTGTTTCTGTATCTCTATTATGTTGGTGCGGCTTCGGAACTCTTCAATATCTTGATATATCTCGAGAACTACGCATCTGATCAAAAAATATCATAGAACATAAATTGTAGGAAACATAATTCTCTACAAAAAAGGTCTCTTAACATTTTGCCATAGCTCGCTTCGTTTCCGAGATATTTGCAGATATATCTCAAGGGAAGGGGCCTGACGGACATATTTCGAGATATTTCTTCTTCTTGTTGTTCTTCTTCTGCACAGCTAAGCTGGAAGTGGCATTTACAGCTCGCAATAGTGCAGAGTTATCTCAAAGAAAGGGGCCACGGTGTTTCTGTATCTCTATTATGTTGGTGCGGCTTCGGAACTCTTCAATATCTTGATATATCTCGAGAACTACGCATCTGATCAAAAAATATCATAGAACATGAAAAGTAGGAAACTTAATTCTCTACAAAAAAGGTCTCTTAACATTTTGCCATAGCTCTCTTCGTTTCCGAGATATTTGCAGATTTATCTCAAGGGAAGGGGCCTGACGGACATATTTCGAGATATTTCTTCGTCTTGTTGTTCTTCTTCTGCACAGCTAAGCTGGAAGTGGCATTTGCAGCTCGCACTAGTGCAGAGTTATCTCAAAGAAAGGGGCCACGGTGTTTCTGTATCTCTATTATGTTGGTGCGGCTTCGGAACTTTTAAATATCTCGATATATCTCGAAAACTACGCTTCTGATCAAAAAATATCATAGAACATAAAAAGTAGGAAACTTAATTCTCTACAAAAAAGGTCTCTTAACATTTTGCCATAGCTCGCTTCGTTTCCGAGATATTTGCAGATTTATCTCAAGGGAAGTGGCCTGACGGACATATTTCGAGATATTTCTTCTTCTTGTTGTTCTTCTTCTGCACAGCTAAGCTGGAAGTGGCATTTGCAGCTCGCAATAGTGCAGAGTTATCCCAAAGAAAGGGGCCACGATGTTTCTGTATCTCTATTATGTTGGTGCGGCTTCGGAACTTTTAAATATCTCGATATATCTCGAAAACTACGCTTCTGATCAAAAAATATCATAGAACATAAAAAGTAGGAAACTTAATTCTCTACAAAAAAGGTCTCTTAACATTTTGCCATAGCTCGCTTCGTTTCCGAGATATTTGCAGATTTATCTCAAGGGAAGTGGCCTGACGGACATATTTCGAGATATTTCTTCTTCTTGTTGTTCTTCTTCTGCACAGCTAAGCTGGAAGTGGCATTTGCAGCTCGCAATAGTGCAGAGTTATCCCAAAGAAAGGGGCCACGGTGTTTCTGTATCTCTATTATGTTGGTGCGGCTTCGGAACTTTTAAATATCTCGATATATCTCGAAAACTACGCTTCTGATAAAAAATATCATACAACATAAAAAGTAGGAAACTTAATTCTCTACAAAAAAGGTCTCTTAACGTTTTGCAATAGCTCGCTTCGTTTCCGAGATATTTGCAGATTTATCTCAAGGGAAGGGTCCTGACGGACATATTTCGAGATATTTCTTCTTGTTGTTCTTCTTCTGCACAGCTAAACTGGAAGTGGCATTTCCAGCTCGCAATAGTGCAGAGTTATCCCAAAGAAAGGGGCCACGATGTTTCTGTATCTCTATTATGTTGGTGCGGCTTCGGAACTTTTAAATATCTCGATATATCTCGAAAACTACGCTTCTGATCAAAAAATATCATACAACATAAATTGTAGGAAACATAATTCTCTACAAAAAAGGTCTCTTAACATTTTGCCATAGCTCGCTTCGTTTCCGAGATATTTGCAGATTTATCTCAAGGGAAGGGGCCTGACGGACATATTTCGAGATATTTCTTCCTCTTGTTGTTCTTCTTCCTCACAGCTAAGCTGGAAGTGGCATTTGCAGCTCGCACTAGTGCAGAGTTATCTCAAAGAAAGGGGCCACGGTGTTTCTGTATCTCTATTATGTTGGTGCGGCTTCGGAACTTTTAAATATCTCGATATATCTCGAAAACTACGCTTCTGATCAAAAAATATCATACAACATAAATTGTAGGAAACATAATTCTCTACAAAAAAGGTCTCTTAACATTTTGCCATAGCTCGCTTCGTTTCCGAGATATTTGCAGATATATCTCAAGGGAAGGGGCCTGACGGACATATTTCGAGATATTTCTTCTTCTTGTTGTTCTTCTTCTGCACAGCTAAGCTGGAAGTGGCATTTACAGCTCGCAATAGTGCAGAGTTATCTCAAAGAAAGGGGCCACGGTGTTTCTGTATCTCTATTATGTTGGTGCGGCTTCGGAACTCTTCAATATCTTGATATATCTCGAGAACTACGCATCTGATCAAAAAATATCATAGAACATGAAAAGTAGGAAACTTAATTCTCTACAAAAAAGGTCTCTTAACATTTTGCCATAGCTCGCTTCGTTTCCGAGATATTTGCAGATTTATCTCAAGGGAAGTGGCCTGACGGACATATTTCGAGATATTTCTTCTTCTTGTTGTTCTTCTTCTGCACAGCTAAGCTGGAAGTGGCATTTGCAGCTCGCAATAGTGCAGAGTTATCCCAAAGAAAGGGGCCACGGTGTTTCTGTATCTCTATTATGTTGGTGCGGCTTCGGAACTTTTAAATATCTCGATATATCTCGAAAACTACGCTTCTGATAAAAAATATCATACAACATAAAAAGTAGGAAACTTAATTCTCTACAAAAAAGGTCTCTTAACGTTTTGCAATAGCTCGCTTCGTTTCCGAGATATTTGCAGATTTATCTCAAGGGAAGGGTCCTGACGGACATATTTCGAGATATTTCTTCTTCTTGTTGTTCTTCTTCTGCACAGCTAAACTGGAAGTGGCATTTCCAGCTCGCAATAGTGCAGAGTTATCCCAAAGAAAGGGGCCACGATGTTTCTGTATCTCTATTATGTTGGTGCGGCTTCGGAACTTTTAAATATCTCGATATATCTCGAAAACTACGCTTCTGATCAAAAAATATCATACAACATAAATTGTAGGAAACATAATTCTCTACAAAAAAGGTCTCTTAACATTTTGCCATAGCTCGCTTCGTTTCCGAGATATTTGCAGATTTATCTCAAGGGAAGGGGCCTGACGGACATATTTCGAGATATTTCTTCCTCTTGTTGTTCTTCTTCCTCACAGCTAAGCTGGAAGTGGCATTTGCAGCTCGCACTAGTGCAGAGTTATCTCAAAGAAAGGGGCCACGGTGTTTCTGTATCTCTATTATGTTGGTGCGGCTTCGGAACTTTTAAATATCTCGATATATCTCGAAAACTACGCTTCTGATCAAAAAATATCATAGAACATAAATTGTAGGAAACATAATTCTCTACAAAAAAGGTCTCTTAACATTTTGCCATAGCTCGCTTCGTTTCCGAGATATTTGCAGATATATCTCAAGGGAAGGGGCCTGACGGACATATTTCGAGATATTTCTTCTTCTTGTTGTTCTTCTTCTGCACAGCTAAGCTGGAAGTGGCATTTACAGCTCGCAATAGTGCAGAGTTATCTCAAAGAACGGGGCCACGGTGTTTCTGTATCTCTATTATGTTGGTGCGGCTTCGGAACTCTTCAATATCTTGATATATCTCGAGAACTACGCATCTGATCAAAAAATATCATAGAACAGGAAAAGTAGGAACCTTAATTCTCTACAAAAAAGGTCTCTTAACATTTTGCCATAGCTCTCTTCGTTTCCGAGATATTTGCAGATTTATCTCAAGGGAAGGGGCCTGACGGACATATTTCGAGATATTTCTTCTTCTTGTTGTTCTTCTTCTGCACAGCTAAGCTGGAAGTGGCATTTGCGGCTCGCACTAGTGCAGAGTTATCTCAAAGAAAGGGGCCACGGTGTTTCTGTATCTCTATTATGTTGGTGCGGCTTCGGAACTTTTAAATATCTCGATATATCTCGAAAACTACGCTTCTGATCAAAAAATTTCGTAGAACATAAATTGTAGGAAACATAATTCTCTACAAAAAAGATCTCTTAACATTTTGCGATAGCTCGCTTCGTTTCCCAGATATTTGCAGATTTATCTCAAGGGAAGGGGCCTGACGGACATATTTCGAGATATTTCTTCTTCTTGTTGTTCTTCTTCTGCACAGCTGAGCTGGAAGTGGCATTTGCGGCTCGCACTAGTGCAGAGTTATCTCAAAGAAAGAGGCCACGGTGTTTCTGTATCTCTATTATGTAGGTGCGGCTTCGGAACTTTTAAATATCTCGATATATCTCGAAAACTACGCTTCTGATCAAAAAATATCATAGAACATAAATTGTAGGAAACATAATTCTCTACAAAAAACGTCTCTTAACATTTTGCCATAGCTCGCTTCGTTTCCGAGATATTGGCAGATTCAGCTCAAAGGAACTGGCCTGACGGACATATTTCGAGATATTTCTTCGTCTTGTTGTTCTTCTTCTGCACAGCTAAGCTGGAAGTGGCATTTGCAGCTCGCACTAGTGCAGAGTTATCTCAAAGAAAGGGGCCACGGTGTTTCTGTATCTCTATTATGTTGGTGCGGCTTCGGAACTTTTAAATATCTCGATATATCTCGAAAACTACGCTTCTGATAAAAAATATCATACAACATAAAAAGTAGGAAACTTAATTCTCTACAAAAAAGGTCTCTTAACGTTTTGCAATAGCTCGCTTCGTTTCCGAGATATTTGCAGATTTATCTCAAGGGAAGGGTCCTGACGGACATATTTCGAGATATTTCTTCTTCTTGTTGTTCTTCTTCTGCACAGCTAAACTGGAAGTGGCATTTCCAGCTCGCAATAGTGCAGAGTTATCCCAAAGAAAGGGGCCACGATGTTTCTGTATCTCTATTAGGTTGGTGCGGCTTCGGAACTTTTAAATATCTCGATATATCTCGAAAACTACGCTTCTGATCAAAAAATATCATACAACATAAATTGTAGGAAACATAATTCTCTACAAAAAAGGTCTCTTAACATTTTGCCATAGCTCGCTTCGTTTCCGAGATATTTGCAGATTTATCTCAAGGGAAGGGGCCTGACGGACATATTTCGAGATATTTCTTCCTCTTGTTGTTCTTCTTCCTCACAGCTAAGCTGGAAGTGGCATTTGCAGCTCGCACTAGTGCAGAGTTATCTCAAAGAAAGGGGCCACGGTGTTTCTGTATCTCTATTATGTTGGTGCGGCTTCGGAACTTTTAAATATCTCGATATATCTCGAAAACTACGCTTCTGATCAAAAAATATCATAGAACATAAATTGTAGGAAACATAATTCTCTACAAAAAAGGTCTCTTAACATTTTGCCATAGCTCGCTTCGTTTCCGAGATATTTGCAGATATATCTCAAGGGAAGGGGCCTGACGGACATATTTCGAGATATTTCTTCTTCTTGTTGTTCTTCTTCTGCACAGCTAAGCTGGAAGTGGCATTTACGGCTCGCAATAGTGCAGAGTTATCTCAAAGAAAGGGGCCACGGTGTTTCTGTATCTCTATTATGTTGGTGCGGCTTCGGAACTCTTCAATATCTTGATATATCTCGAGAACTACGCATCTGATCAAAAAATATCATAGAACATGAAAAGTAGGAAACTTAATTCTCTACAAAAAAGGTCTCTTAACATTTTGCCATAGCTCTCTTCGTTTCCGAGATATTTGCAGATTTATCTCAAGGGAAGGGGCCTGACGGACATATTTCGAGATATTTCTTCTTCTTGTTGTTCTTCTTCTGCACAGCTAAGCTGGAAGTGGCATTTGCGGCTCGCACTAGTGCAGAGTTATCTCAAAGAAAGGGGCCACGGTGTTTCTGTATCTCTATTATGTTGGTGCGGCTTCGGAACTTTTAAATATCTCGATATATCTCGAAAACTACGCTTCTGATCAAAAAATTTCGTAGAACATAAATTGTAGGAAACATAATTCTCTACAAAAAAGATCTCTTAACATTTTGCGATAGCTCGCTTCGTTTCCGAGATATTTGCAGATTTATCTCAAGGGAAGGGGCCTGACGGACATATTTCGAGATATTTCTTCTTCTTGTTGTTCTTCTTCTGCACAGCTGAGCTGGAAGTGGCATTTGCGGCTCGCACTAGTGCAGAGTTATCTCAAAGAAAGGGGCCACGGTGTTTCTGTATCTCTATTATGTAGGTGCGGCTTCGGAACTTTTAAATATCTCGATATATCTCGAAAACTACGCTTCTGATCAAAAAATATCATAGAACATAAATTGTAGGAAACATAATTCTCTACAAAAAACGTCTCTTAACATTTTGCCATAGCTCGCTTCGTTTCCGAGATATTGGCAGATTCAGCTCAAAGGAACTGGCCTGACGGACATATTTCGAGATATTTCTTCGTCTTGTTGTTCTTCTTCTGCACAGCTAAGCTGGAAGTGGCATTTGCAGCTCGCACTAGTGCAGAGTTATCTCAAAGAAAGGGGCCACGGTGTTTCTGTATCTCTATTATGTTGGTGCGGCTTCGGAACTTTTAAATATCTCGATATATCTCGAAAACTACGCTTCTGATCAAAAAATATCATAGAACATAAAAAGTAGGAAACTTAATTCTCTACAAAAAAGGTCTCTTAACATTTTGCCATAGCTCGCTTCGTTTCCGAGATATTTGCAGATTTATCTCAAGGGAAGTGGCCTGACGGACATATTTCGAGATATTTCTTCTTCTTGTTGTTCTTCTTCTGCACAGCTAAGCTGGAAGTGGCATTTGCAGCTCGCAATAGTGCAGAGTTATCCCAAAGAAAGGGGCCACGGTGTTTCTGTATCTCTATTATGTTGGTGCGGCTTCGGAACTTTTAAATATCTCGATATATCTCGAAAACTACGCTTCTGATAAAAAATATCATACAACATAAAAAGTAGGAAACTTAATTCTCTACAAAAAAGGTCTCTTAACGTTTTGCAATAGCTCGCTTCGTTTCCGAGATATTTGCAGATTTATCTCAAGGGAAGGGTCCTGACGGACATATTTCGAGATATTTCTTCTTCTTGTTGTTCTTCTTCTGCACAGCTAAACTGGAAGTGGCATTTGCAGCTCGCAATAGTGCAGAGTTATCCCAAAGAAAGGGGCCACGATGTTTCTGTATCTCTATTATGTTGGTGCGGCTTCGGAACTTTTAAATATCTCGATATATCTCGAAAACTACGCTTCTGATCAAAAAATATCATACAACATAAATTGTAGGAAACATAATTCTCTACAAAAAAGGTCTCTTAACATTTTGCCATAGCTCGCTTCGTTTCCGAGATATTTGCAGATTTATCTCAAGGGAAGGGGCCTGACGGACATATTTCGAGATATTTCTTCCTCTTGTTGTTCTTCTTCCGCACAGCTAAGCTGGAAGTGGCATTTGCAGCGCGCAATAGTGCAGAGTTATCTCAAAGAAAGGGGCCACGGTGTTTCTGTATCTCTATTATGTTGGTGCGGCTTCGGAACTTTTAAATATCTTGATATATCTCGAGAACTACGCATCTGATCAAAAAATATCATACTACATAAAAAGTAGGAAACTTAATTCTCTACAAGAAAGGTCTCTAAACATTTTGCCATAGCTCGCTTCGTTTCCGAGATATTTGCAGATTTATCTCAAGGGAAGGGGCCTGACGGACATATTTCGAGATATTTCTTCTTCTTGTTGTTCTTCTTCTGCACAGCTAAGCTGGAAGTGGCATTTGCAGCTCGCAATAGTGCAGAGTTACCTCAAAGAGAGGGGCCACGGTGTTTCTGTATCTCTATTATGTTGGTGCGGCTTCGGAACTTTTAAATATCTCGATATATCTCGAAAACTACGCTTCTGATCAAAAAATATCATAGAACATAAATTGTAGGAAACATAATTCTCTACAAAAAACGTCTCTTAACATTTTGCCATAGCTCGCTTCGTTTCCGAGATATTTGCAGATTCAGCTCAAAGGAACTGGCCTGACGGACATATTTCGAGATATTTCTTCTTCTTGTTGTTCTTCTTCTGCACAGCTAAGCTGGAAGTGGCATTTGCAGCTCGCAATAGTGCAGAGTTATCTCAAAGAGAGGGGCCACGGTGTTTCTGTATCTCTATTATGTTGGTGCGGCTTCGGAACTTTTAAATATCTCGATATATCTCGAAAACTACGCTTCTGATCAAAAAATATCATAGAACATAAATTGTAGGAAACATAATTCTCTACAAAAAACGTCTCTTAACATTTTGCCATAGCTCGCTTCGTTTCCGAGATATTTGCAGATTCAGCTCAAAGGAACTGGCCTGACGGACATATTTCGAGATATTTCTTCTTCTTGTTGTTCTTCTTCTGCACAGCTAAGCTGGAAGTGGCATTTGCAGCTCGCACTAGTGCAGAGTTATCTCAAAGAAAGGGGCCACGGTGTTTCTGTATCTCTATTATGTTGGTGCGGCTTCGGAACTTTTAAATATCTCGATATATCTCGAAAACTACGCTTCTGATCAAAAAATATCATAGAACATAAAAAGTAGGAAACTTAATTCTCTACAAAAAAGGTCTCTTAACATTTTGCCATAGCTCGCTTCGTTTCCGAGATATTTGCAGATTTATCTCAAGGGAAGTGGCCTGACGGACATATTTCGAGATATTTCTTCTTCTTGTTGTTCTTCTTCTGCACAGCTAAGCTGGAAGTGGCATTTGCAGCTCGCAATAGTGCAGAGTTATCCCAAAGAAAGGGGCCACGGTGTTTCTGTATCTCTATTATGTTGGTGCGGCTTCGGAACTTTTAAATATCTCGATATATCTCGAAAACTACGCTTCTGATAAAAAATATCATACAACATAAAAAGTAGGAAACTTAATTCTCTACAAAAAAGGTCTCTTAACGTTTTGCAATAGCTCGCTTCGTTTCCGAGATATTTGCAGATTTATCTCAAGGGAAGGGTCCTGACGGACATATTTCGAGATATTTCTTCTTCTTGTTGTTCTTCTTCTGCACAGCTAAACTGGAAGTGGCATTTGCAGCTCGCAATAGTGCAGAGTTATCCCAAAGAAAGGGGCCACGATGTTTCTGTATCTCTATTATGTTGGTGCGGCTTCGGAACTTTTAAATATCTCGATATATCTCGAAAACTACGCTTCTGATCAAAAAATATCATACAACATAAATTGTAGGAAACATAATTCTCTACAAAAAAGGTCTCTTAACATTTTGCCATAGCTCGCTTCGTTTCCGAGATATTTGCAGATTTATCTCAAGGGAAGGGGCCTGACGGACATATTTCGAGATATTTCTTCCTCTTGTTGTTCTTCTTCCGCACAGCTAAGCTGGAAGTGGCATTTGCAGCGCGCAATAGTGCAGAGTTATCTCAAAGAAAGGGGCCACGGTGTTTCTGTATCTCTATTATGTTGGTGCGGCTTCGGAACTTTTAAATATCTTGATATATCTCGAGAACTACGCATCTGATCAAAAAATATCATACTACATAAAAAGTAGGAAACTTAATTCTCTACAAGAAAGGTCTCTAAACATTTTGCCATAGCTCGCTTCGTTTCCGAGATATTTGCAGATTTATCTCAAGGGAAGGGGCCTGACGGACATATTTCGAGATATTTCTTCTTCTTGTTGTTCTTCTTCTGCACAGCTAAGCTGGAAGTGGCATTTGCAGCTCGCAATAGTGCAGAGTTACCTCAAAGAGAGGGGCCACGGTGTTTCTGTATCTCTATTATGTTGGTGCGGCTTCGGAACTTTTAAATATCTCGATATATCTCGAAAACTACGCTTCTGATCAAAAAATATCATAGAACATAAATTGTAGGAAACATAATTCTCTACAAAAAACGTCTCTTAACATTTTGCCATAGCTCGCTTCGTTTCCGAGATATTTGCAGATTCAGCTCAAAGGAACTGGCCTGACGGACATATTTCGAGATATTTCTTCTTCTTGTTGTTCTTCTTCTGCACAGCTAAGCTGGAAGTGGCATTTGCAGCTCGCAATAGTGCAGAGTTATCTCAAAGAGAGGGGCCACGGTGTTTCTGTATCTCTATTATGTTGGTGCGGCTTCGGAACTTTTAAATATCTCGATATATCTCGAAAACTACGCTTCTGATCAAAAAATATCATAGAACATAAATTGTAGGAAACATAATTCTCTACAAAAAACATCTCTTAACATTTTGCCATAGCTCGCTTCGTTTCCGAGATATTTGCAGATTCAGCTCAAAGGAACTGGCCTGACGGACATATTTCGAGATATTTCTTCTTCTTGTTGTTCTTCTTCTGCACAGCTAAGCTGGAAGTGGCATTTGCAGCTCGCACTAGTGCAGAGTTATCTCAAAGAAAGGGGCCACGGTGTTTCTGTATCTCTATTATGTTGGTGCGGCTTCGGAACTTTTAAATATCTCGATATATCTCGAAAACTACGCTTCTGATCAAAAAATATCATAGAACATAAAAAGTAGGAAACTTAATTCTCTACAAAAAAGGTCTCTTAACATTTTGCCATAGCTCGCTTCGTTTCCGAGATATTTGCAGATTTATCTCAAGGGAAGTGGCCTGACGGACATATTTCGAGATATTTCTTCTTCTTGTTGTTCTTCTTCTGCACAGCTAAGCTGGAAGTGGCATTTGCAGCTCGCAATAGTGCAGAGTTATCCCAAAGAAAGGGGCCACGGTGTTTCTGTATCTCTATTATGTTGGTGCGGCTTCGGAACTTTTAAATATCTCGATATATCTCGAAAACTACGCTTCTGATAAAAAATATCATACAACATAAAAAGTAGGAAACTTAATTCTCTACAAAAAAGGTCTCTTAACGTTTTGCAATAGCTCGCTTCGTTTCCGAGATATTTGCAGATTTATCTCAAGGGAAGGGTCCTGACGGACATATTTCGAGATATTTCTTCTTCTTGTTGTTCTTCTTCTGCACAGCTAAACTGGAAGTGGCATTTCCAGCTCGCAATAGTGCAGAGTTATCCCAAAGAAAGGGGCCACGATGTTTCTGTATCTCTATTATGTTGGTGCGGCTTCGGAACTTTTAAATATCTCGATATATCTCGAAAACTACGCTTCTGATCAAAAAATATCATACAACATAAATTGTAGGAAACATAATTCTCTACAAAAAAGGTCTCTTAACATTTTGCCATAGCTCGCTTCGTTTCCGAGATATTTGCAGATTTATCTCAAGGGAAGGGGCCTGACGGACATATTTCGAGATATTTCTTCCTCTTGTTGTTCTTCTTCCTCACAGCTAAGCTGGAAGTGGCATTTGCAGCGCGCAATAGTGCAGAGTTATCTCAAAGAAAGGGGCCACGGTGTTTCTGTATCTCTATTATGTTGGTGCGGCTTCGGAACTTTTAAATATCTTGATATATCTCGAGAACTACGCATCTGATCAAAAAATATCATACTACATAAAAAGTAGGAAACTTAATTCTCTACAAGAAAGGTCTCTAAACATTTTGCCATAGCTCGCTTCGTTTCCGAGATATTTGCAGATTTATCTCAAGGGAAGGGGCCTGACGGACATATTTCGAGATATTTCTTCTTCTTGTTGTTCTTCTTCTGCACAGCCAAGCTGGAAGTGGCATTTGCAGCTCGCAATAGTGCAGAGTTATCTCAAAGAGAGGGGCCACGGTGTTTCTGTATCTCTATTATGTTGGTGCAGCTTCGGAACTTTTAAATATCTCGATATATCTCGAAAACTACGCTTCTGATCAAAAAATATCATAGAACATAAATTGTAGGAAACATAATTCTCTACAAAAAACGTCTCTTAACATTTTGCCATAGCTCGCTTCGTTTCCGAGATATTTGCAGATTCAGCTCAAAGGAACTGGCCTGACGGACATATTTCGAGATATTTCTTCTTCTTGTTGTTCTTCCTCTGCACAGCTAAGCTGGAAGTGGCATTTACAGCTCGCAATAGTGCAGAGTTATCTCAAAGAAAGGGGCCACGGTGTTTCTGTATCTCTATTATGTTGGTGCGGCTTCGGAACTTTTAAATATCTCGATATATCTCGAAAACTACGCTTCTGATCAAAAAATATCATAGAACATAAATTGTAGGAAACATAATTTTCTACAAAAAACGTCTCAACATTTTGCCATAGCTCGCTTCGTTTCCGAGATATTTGCAGATTCAGCTCAAAGGAACTGGCCTGACGGACATATTTCGAGATATTTCTTCTTCTTGTTGTTCTTCCTCTGCACAGCTAAGCTGGAAGTGGCATTTGCAGCTCGCAATAGTGCAGAGTTATCTCAAAGAAAGGGGCCACGGTGTTTCTGTATCTCTATTATGTTGGTGCGGCTTCGGAACTTTTAAATATCTTGATATATCTCGAGAACTACGCATCTGATCAAAAAATATCATAGAACATAAAAAGTAGGAAACTTAATTCTCTACAAGAAAGGTCTCTTAACATTTTGCCATAGCTCGCTTCGTTTCCGAGATATTTGCAGATTTATCTCAAGGGAAGGGGCCTGACGGACATATTTCGAGATATTTCTTCTTCTTGTTGTTCTTCTTCTGCACAGCTAAGCTGGAAGTGGCATTTGCAGCTCGCACTAGTGCAGAGTTATCTCAAAGAAAGGGGCCACGGTGTTTCTGTATCTCTATTATGTTGGTGCGGCTTCGGAACTTTTAAATATCTCGATATATCTCGAAAACTACGCTTCTGATCAAAAAATATCGTAGAACATAAATTGTAGGAAACATAATTCTCTACAAAAAAGGTCTCTTAACATTTTGCGATAGCACGCTTCGTTTCCGAGATATTTGCTGATTTATCTCAAGGGAAGGGGCCTGACGGACATATTTCGAGATATTTCTTCTTCTTGTTGTTCTTCTTCTGCACAGCTAAGCTGGAAGTGGCATTTGCGGCTCGCACTAGTGCAGAGTTATCTCAAAGAAAGGGGCCACGGTGTTTCTGTATCCCTATTATGTTGGTGCGGCTTCGGAACTTTTAAATATCTTGATATATCTCGAGAACTACGGCTCTGATCAAAAAATATCATAGAACATGAAAAGTAGGAAACTTAATTCTCTACAAAAAAGGTCTCTTAACATTTTGCCATTGCTCGCTTCGTTTCCGAGATATTTGCAGATTTATCTCAAGGGAAGGGGCCTGACGGACATATTTCGAGATATTTCTTCTTCTTGTTGTTCTTCTTCTGCACAGCTAAGCTGGAAGTGGCATTTGCAGCTCGCACTAGTGCAGAGTTATCTCAAAGAAAGGGGCCACGGTGTTTCTGTATCTCTATTATGTTGGTGCGGCTTCGGAACTTTTAAATATCTCGATATATCTCGAAAACTACGCTTCTGATCAAAAAATATCATAGAACATAAATTGTAGGAAACATAATTCTCTACAAAAAAGGTCTCTTAACATTTTGCCATAGCTCGCTTCGTTTCCGAGATATTTGCAGATATATCTCAAGGGAAGGGGCCTGACGGACATATTTCGAGATATTTCTTCTTCTTGTTGTTCTTCTTCTGCACAGCTAAGCTGGAAGTGGCTTTTACAGCTCGCAATAGTGCAGAGTTATCTCAAAGAAAGGGGCCACGGTGTTTCTGTATCTCTATTATGTTGGTGCGGCTTCGGAACTCTTCAATATCTTGATATATCTCGAGAACTACGCATCTGATCAAAAAATATCATAGAACATGAAAAGTAGGAAACTTAATTCTCTACAAAAAAGGTCTCTTAACATTTTGCCATAGCTCTCTTCGTTTCCGAGATATTTGCAGATTTATCTCAAGGGAAGGGGCCTGACGGACATATTTCGAGATATTTCTTCTTCTTGTTGTTCTTCTTCTGCACAGCTAAGCTGGAAGTGGCATTTGCGGCTCGCACTAGTGCAGAGTTATCTCAAAGAAAGGGGCCACGGTGTTTCTGTATCTCTATTATGTTGGTGCGGCTTCGGAACTTTTAAATATCTCGATATATCTCGAAAACTACGCTTCTGATCAAAAAATTTCGTAGAACATAAATTGTAGGAAACATAATTCTCTATAAAAAAGATCTCTTAACATTTTGCGATAGCTCGCTTCGTTTCCGAGATATTTGCAGATTTATCTCAATGGAAGGGGCCTGACGGACATATTTCGAGATATTTCTTCTTCTTGTTGTTCTTCTTCTGCACAGCTGAGCTGGAAGTGGCATTTGCGGCTCGCACTAGTGCAGAGTTATCTCAAAGAAAGGGGCCACGGTGTTTCTGTATCTCTATTATGTTGGTGCGGCTTCGGAACTTTTAAATATCTCGATATATCTCGAAAACTACGCTTCTGATCAAAAAATATCATAGAACATAAATTGTAGGAAACATAATTCTCTACAAAAAAGGTCTCTTAACATTTTGCCATAGCTCGCTTCGTTTCCGAGATATTTGCAGATATATCTCAAGGGAAGGGGCCTGACGGACATATTTCGAGATATTTCTTCTTCTTGTTGTTCTTCTTCTGCACAGCTAAGCTGGAAGTGGCATTTACAGCTCGCAATAGTGCAGAGTTATCTCAAAGAAAGGGGCCACGGTGTTTCTGTATCTCTATTATGTTGGTGCGGCTTCGGAACTTTTAAATATCTTGATATATCTCGAGAACTACGCATCTGATCAAAAAATATCATAGAACATGAAAAGTAGGAAACTTAATTCTCTACAAAAAAGGTCTCTTAACATTTTGCCATAACTCTCTTCGTTTCCGAGATATTTGCAGATTTATCTCAAGGGAAGGGGCCTGACGGACATATTTCGAGATATTTCTTCTTCTTGTTGTTCTTGTTCTGCACAGCTAAGCTGGAAGTGGCATTTGCAGCTCGCAATAGTGCAGAGTTATCCCAAAGAAAGGGGCCACGGTGTTTCTGTATCTCTATTATGTTTGTGCGGCTTCGGAACTTTTAAATATCTTGATATATCTCGAGAACTACGCATCTGATCAAAAAATATCATACTACATAAAAAGTAGGAAACTTAATTCTCTACAAGAAAGGTCTCTAAACATTTTGCCATAGCTCGCTTCGTTTCCGAGATATTTGCAGATCTATCTCAAAGGAACTGGCCTGACGGACATATTTCGAGATATTTCTTCTTCTTGTTGTTCTTCCTCTGCACAGCTAAGCTGGAAGTGGCATTTGCAGCTCGCAATAGTGCAGAGTTATCTCAAAGAAAGGGGCCACGGTGTTTCTGTATCCCTATTATGTTGGTGCGGCTTCGGAACTTTTAAATATCTTGATATATCTCGAGAACTACGCATCTGATCAAGAAATATCATAGAACATGAAAAGTAGCAAACTTAATTCTCTACAAAAAAGGTCTCTTAACATTTTGCCATAGCTCGCTTCGTTTCCGAGATATTTGCATATTTATCTCAAGGGAAGGGGCCTGACGGACATATTTCGAGATATTTCTTCTTCTTGTTGTTCTTCTTCTGCACAGCTAAGCTGGAAGTGGCATTTACAGCTCGCAATAGTGCAGAGTTATCTCAAAGAAAGGGGCCACGGTGTTTCTGTATCTCTATTATGTTGGTGCGGCTTCGGAACTTTTAAATATCTTGATATATCTCGAGAACTACGCATCTGATCAAAAAATATCATAGAACATAAAAAGTAGGAAACTTAATTCTCTACAAAAAAGGTCTCTTAACATTTTGCCATAGCTCGCTTCGTTTCCGAGATATTTGCATATTTATCTCAAGGGAAGGGGCCTGACGGACATATTTCGAGATATTTCTTCTTCTTGTTGTTCTTCTTCTGCACAGCTAAGCTGGAAGTGGCATTAGCGGCTCGCACTAGTGCAGTGTTATCTCAAAGAAAGGGGCCACGGTGTTTCTGTATCTCTATTATGTTGGTGCGTCTTCGGAACTTTTAAATATCTCGATATATCTCGAAAACTACGCTTCTGATCAAAAAATATCATAGAACATAAATTGTAGGAAACATAATTCTCTACAAAAAAGGTCTCTTAACATTTTGCCATAGCTCGCTTCGTTTCCGAGATATTTGCAGATATATCTCAAGGGAAGGGGCCTGACGGACATATTTCGAGATATTTCTTCTTCTTGTTGTTCTTCTTCTGCACAGCTAAGCTGGAAGTGGCATTTGCAGCTCGCAATAGTGCAGAGATATCTCAAAGAAAGGGGCCACGGTGTTTCTGTATCTCTATTATGTTGGTGCGGCTTCGGAACTTTTAAATATCTTGATATATCTCGAAGACTACGCTTCTGATCAAAAAATATCATAGAACATAAATTGTAGGAAACATAATTCTCTACAAAAAACGTCTCTTAACATTTTGCCATAGCTCGCTTGGTTTCCGAGATATTTGCAGATTCAGCTCAAAGGAACTGGCCTGACGGACATATTTCGAGATATTTCTTCTTCTTGTTGTTCTTCCTCTGCACAGCTAAGCTGGAAGTGGCATTTGCAGCTCGCAATAGTGCAGAGTTATCTCAAAGAAAGGGGCCACGGTGTTTCTGTATCTCTATTATGTTGGTGCGGCTTCGGAACTTTTAAACATCTTGATATATCTCGAGAACTACGCGTCTGATCAAAAAATATCATGGAACATAAAAAGTAGGAAACTTAATTCTCTACAAAAAAGGTCTCTTAACATTTTGCCATAGCTCGCTTCGTTTCCGAGATATTTGCATCTTTATCTCAAGGGAAGGGGCCTGACGGACATATTTCGAGATATTTCTTCTTCTTGTTGTTGTTCTTCTGCACAGCTAAGCTGGAAGTGGCATTAGCGGCTCGCACTAGTGCAGAGTTATCTCAAAGAAAGGGGCCACGGTGTTTCTGTATCTCTATTATGTTGGTGCGTCTTCGGAACTTTTAAATATCTCGATATATCTCGAAAACTACGCTTCTGATCAAAAAATATCATAGAACATAAATTGTAGGAAACATAATTCTCTACAAAAAAGGTCTCTTAACATTTTGCCATAGCTCGCTTCGTTTCCGAGATATTTGCAGATATATCTCAAGGGAAGGGGCCTGACGGACATATTTCGAGATATTTCTTCTTCTTGTTGTTCTTCTTCTGCACAGCTAAGCTGGAAGTGGCATTTACAGCTCGCAATAGTGCAGAGTTATCTCAAAGAAAGGGGCCACGGTGTTTCTGTATCTCTATTATGTTGGTGCGGCTTCGGAACTTTTAAATATCTTGATATATCTCGAGAACTACGCATCTGATCAAAAAATATCATAGAACATAAAAAGTAGGAAACTTAATTCTCTACAAACAAGGTCTCTTAACATTTTGCCATAGCTCGCTTCGTTTCCGAGATATTTGCAGATATATCTCAAGGGAAGGGGCCTCACCGACATATTTCGAGATATTTCTTCTTCTTGTTGTTCTTCTTCTGCACAGCTAAGCTGGAAGTGGCATTTGCAGCTCGCAATAGTGCAGAGATATCTCAAAGAAAGGGGCCACGGTGTTTCTGTATCTCTATTATCTTGGTGCGGCTTCGGAACTTTTAAATATCTTGATATATCTCGAGAACTACGCGTCTGATCAAAAAATATCATAGAACATAAAAAGTAGGAAACTTAATTCTCTACAAAAAAGGTCTCTTAATATTTTGCAATAGCTCGCTTCGTTTCCGAGATATTTGCAGATTTATCTCAAGGGAAGGGGCCTAACGGACATATTTCGAGATATTTCTTCTTCTTGATGTTCTTCTTCTGCACAGCTAAACTGGAAGTGGCATTTCCAGCTCGCAATAGTGCAGAGTTATCTCAAAGAAAGGGGCCACGGTGTTTCTGTATCTCTATTATGTTGGTGCGGCTTCGGAACTTTTAAATATCTCGATATATCTCGAAGACTACGCTTCTGATCAAAAAATATCATAGAACATAAATTGTAGGAAACATAATTCTCTACAAAAAACGTCTCTTAACATTTTGCCATAGCTCGCTTCGTTTCCGAGATATTTGCAGATTCAGCTCAAAGGAACTGGCCTGACGGACATATTTCGAGATATTTCTTCTTCTTGTTGTTCTTCCTCTGCACAGCTAAGCTGGAAGTGGCATTTGCAGCTCGCAATAGTGCAGAGTTATCTCAAAGAAAGGGGCCACGGTGTTTCTGTATCTCTATTATGTTGGTGCGGCTTCGGAACTTTTAAATATCTTGATATATCTCGAGAACTACGCATCTGATCAAAAAATATCATAGTACATGAAAAGTAGGAAACTTAATTCTCTACAAAAAAGGTCTCTTAACATTTTGCCATAGCTCGCTTCGTTTCCGAGATATTTGCATATTTATCTCAAGGGAAGGGGCTTGACGGACATATTTCGAGATATTTCTTCTTCTTGTTGTTCTTCTTCTGCACAGCTAAGCTGGAAGTGGCATTTGCGGCTCGCACTAGTGCAGAGTTATCTCAAAGAAAGGGGCCACGGTGTTTCTGTATCTCTATTATGTTGGTGCGGCTTCGGAACTTTTAAATATCTTGATATATCTCGAGAACTACGCATCTGATCAAAAAATATCATAGAACATAAAAAGTAGGAAACTTAATTCTCTACAAAAAAGGTCTCTTAACATTTTGCCATAGCTCGCTTCGTTTCCGAGATATTTGCAGATTTATCTCAAGGGAAGGGGCCTGACGGACATATTTCGAGATATTTCTTCTTCTTGTTGTTCTTCTTCTGCACAGCTGAGCTGGAAGTGGCATTTGCAGGTCGCAATAGTGCAGAGTTATCTCAAAGAAAGGGGCCACGATGCTTCTGTATCTCTATTATGTTGGTGCGGCTTCGGAACTTTTAAATATCTCGATACATCTCGAAAACTACGCTTCTGATCAAAAAATATCATAGAACGTAAATTGTAGGAAACATTATTCTCTACAAAAAAGGTCTCTTAACATTTTGCCATAGCTCGCTTCGTTTCCGAGATATTTGCAGATTCATCTCAAGGGAAGGGGTCTGACGGACATATTTCGAGATATTTCTTCTTCTTGTTGTTCTTCTTCTGCACAGCTAAGCTCGAAGTGGCATTTGCAGCTCGCAATAGTGCAGAGTTATCTCAAAGAAAGAGGCCACGGTGCTTCTGTACCTCTATTATGTTGGTGCAGCTTCGGAACTTTTAAATATCTTGATATATCTCGAGAACTACGCATCTGATCAAAAAATATCATAGAACATGAAAAGTAGGAAACTTAATTCTCTACAAAAAAGGTCTCTTAACATTTTGCAATAGCTCTCTTCGTTTCCGCGATATTTGCAGATTTATCTCAAGGGAAGGGGCCTGACGGACATATTTCGAGATATTTCTTCTTCTTGTTGTTCTTCTTCTGCACAGCTAAGCTGGAAGTGGCATTTCCGGCTCGCACTAGTGCAGAGTTATCTCAAAGAAAGGGGCCACGGTGTTTCTGTATCTCTATTATGTTGGTGCGGCTTCGGAACTTTTAAATATCTCGATATATCTCGAAAACTACGCTTCTGATCAAAAAATATCATACAACATAAAAAGTAGGAAACTTAATTCTCTACAAAAAAGGTCTCTTAACATTTTGCCATAGCTCGCTTCGTTTCCGAGATATTTGCAGATTTATCTCAAGGGAAGGGGCCTAACGGACATATTTCGAGATATTTCTTCTTCTTGTTGTTCTTCTTCTGCACAGCTAAACTGGAAGTGGGATTTCCAGCTCGCAATAGTGCAGAGTTATCTCAAAGAAAGGGACCACGGTGTTTCAGTATCTCTATTATGTTGGTGCGGCTTCGGAACTTTTAAATATCTTGATATATCTCGAGAACTACGCATCTGATCAAAAAATATCATAGAACATGAAAAGTAGGAAACTTAATTCTCTACAAAAAAGGTCTCTTAACATTTTGCCATAGCTCTCTTCGTTTCCGAGATATTTGCAGATTTATCTCAAGGGAAGGGGCCTGACGGACATATTTCGAGATATTTCTTCTTCTTGTTGTTCTTCTTCTGCACAGCTAAGCTGGAAGTGGCATTAGCGGCTCGCACTAGTGCACAGTTATCTCAAAGAAAGGGGCCACGGTGTTTCTGTATCTCTATTATGTTGGTGCGTCTTCGGAACTATTAAATATCTCGATATATCTCGAAAACTACGCTTCTGATCAAAAAATATCATAGAACATAAATTGTAGGAAACATAATTGTCTACAAAAAACGTCTCTTAACATTTTGCCATAGCTCGCTTCGTTTCCGAGATATTTGCAGATTCAGCTCAAAGGAACTGGCCTGACGGACATATTTCGAGATATTTCTTCTTCTTGTTGTTCTTCCTCTGCACAGCTAAGCTGGAAGTGGCATTTGCAGCTCGCAATAGTGCAGAGTTATCTCAAAGAAAGGGGCCACGGTGTTTCTGTATCTCTATTATGTTGGTGCGGCTTCGGAACTTTTAAACATCTTGATATATCTCGAGAACTACGCGTCTGATCAAAAAATATCATAGAACATAAAGAGTAGGAAACTTAATTCTCTACAAAAAAGGTCTCTTAACATTTTGCCATAGCTCGCTTCGTTTCCGAGATATTTGCATATTTATCTCAAGGGAAGGGGCCTGACGGACATATTTCGAGATATTTCTTCTTCTTGTTGTTCTTCTTCTGCACAGCTAAGCTGGAAGTGGCATTAGCGGCTCGCACTAGTGCAGAGTTATCTCAAAGAAAGGGGCCACGGTGTTTCTGTATCTCTATTATGTTGGTGCGTCTTCGGAACTTTTAAATATCTCGATATATCTCGAAAACTACGCTTCTGATCAAAAAATATCATAGAACATAAATTGTAGGAAACATAATTCTCTACAAAAAAGGTCTCTTAACATTTTGCCATAGCTCGCTTCGTTTCCGAGATATTTGCAGATATATCTCAAGGGAAGGGGCCTGACGGACATATTTCGAGATATTTCTTCTTCTTGTTGTTCTTCTTCTGCACAGCTAAGCTGGAAGTGGCATTTGCAGCTCGCAATAGTGCAGAGATATCTCAAAGAAAGGGGCCACGGTGTTTCTGTATCTCTATTATGTTGGTGCGGCTTCGGAACTTTTAAATATCTTGATATATCTCGAGAACTACGCATCTGATCAAAAAATATCATAGAACATGAAAAGTAGGAAACTTAATTCTCTACAAAAAAGGTCTCTTAACATTTTGCAATAGCTCTCTTCGTTTCCGCGATATTTGCAGATTTATCTCAAGGGAAGGGGCCTGACGGACATATTTCGAGATATTTCTTCTTCTTGTTGTTCTTCTTCTGCACAGCTAAGCTGAAAGTGGCATTTCCGGCTCGCACTAGTGCAGAGTTATCTCAAAGAAAGGGGCCACGGTGTTTCTGTATCTCTATTATGTTGGTGCGGCTTCGGAACTTTTAAATATCTCGATATATCTCGAAAACTACGCTTCTGATCAAAAAATATCATACAACATAAAAAGTAGGAAACTTAATTCTCTACAAAAAACGTCTCTTAACATTTTGCCATAGCTCGCTTCGTTTCCGAGATATTTGCAGATTCAGCTCAAAGGAACTGGCCTGACGGACATATTTCGAGATATTTCTTCTTCTTGTTGTTCTTCCTCTGCACAGCTAAGCTGCAAGTGGCATTTGCAGCTCGCAATAGTGCAGAGTTATCTCAAAGAAAGGGGCCGAGGTGTTTCTGTATCTCTATTATGTTGGTGCGGCTTCGGAACTTTTAAACATCTTGATATATCTCGAGAACTACGCGTCTGATCAAAAAATATCATAGAACATAAAAAGTAGGAAACTTAATTCTCTACAAAAAAGGTCTCTTAACATTTTGCCATAGCTCGCTTCGTTTCCGAGATATTTGCATATTTATCTCAAGGGAAGGGGCTTGACGGACATATTTCGAGATACTTCTTCTTCTTGTTGTTCTTCTTCTGCACAGCTAAGCTGGAAGTGGCATTTGCGGCTCGCACTAGTGCAGAGTTATCTCAAAGAAAGGGGCCACGGTGTTTCTGTATCTCTATTATGTTGGTGCGGCTTCGGAACTTTTAAATATCTTGATATATCTCGAGAACTACGCATCTGATCAAAAAATATCATAGAACATAAAAAGTAGGAAACTTAATTCTCTACAAAAAAGGTCTCTTAACATTTTGCCATAGCTCGCTTCGTTTCCGAGATATTTGCAGATTTATCTCAAGGGAAGGGGCCTGACGGACATATTTCGAGATATTTCTTCTTCTTGTTGTTCTTCTTCTGCACAGCTGAGCTGGAAGTGGCATTTGCAGGTCGCAATAGTGCAGAGTTATCTCAAAGAAAGGGGCCACGGTGCTTCTGTATCTCTATTATGTTGGTGCGGCTTCGGAACTTTTAAATATCTCGATACATCTCGAAAACTACGCTTCTGATCAAAAAATATCATAGAACGTAAATTGTAGGAAACATTATTCTCTACAAAAAAGGTCTCTTAACATTTTGCCATAGCTCGCTTCGTTTCCGAGATATTTGCAGATTCATCTCAAGGGAAGGGGTCTGACCGACATATTTCGAGATATTTCTTCTTCTTGTTGTTCTTCTTCTGCACAGCTAAGCTCGAAGTGGCATTTGCAGCTCGCAATAGTGCAGAGTTATCTCAAAGAAAGAGGCCACGGTGCTTCTGTACCTCTATTATGTTGGTGCAGCTTCGGAACTTTTAAATATCTTGATATATCTCGAGAACTACGCATCTGATCAAAAAATATCATAGAACATGAAAAGTAGGAAACTTAATTCTCTACAAAAAATGTCTCTTAACATTTTGCAATAGCTCTCTTCGTTTCCGCGATATTTGCAGATTTATCTCAAGGGAAGGGGCCTGACGGACATATTTCGAGATATTTCTTCTTCTTGTTGTTCTTCTTCTGCACAGCTAAGCTGGAAGTGGCATTAGCGGCTCGCACTAGTGCAGAGATATCTCAAAGAAAGGGGCCACGGTGTTTCTGTATCTCTATTATGTTGGTGCGGCTTCGGAACTTTTAAATATCTTGATATATCTCGAGAACTACTCATCTGATCAGAAAATATCATAGAACATAAAAAGTAGGAAACTTAATTGTCTACAAAAGAGGTCTCTTAACATTTTGCCATAGCTCGCTTCGTTTCCGAGATATTTGCAGATTTATCTCAAGGGAAGGGGCCTGACGGACATATTTCGAGATATTTCTTCTTCTTGTTGTTCTTCCTCTGCACAGCTAAGCTGGAAGTGGCATTTGCAGCTCGCAATAGTGCAGAGTTATCTCAAAGAAAGGGGCCACGGTGTTTCTGTATCTCTATTATGTTGGTGCGGCTTCGGAACTTTTAAACATCTTGATATATCTCGAGAACTACGCGTCTGATCAAAAAATATCATAGAACATAAAGAGTAGGAAACTTAATTCTCTACAAAAAAGGTCTCTTAACATTTTGCCATATCTCGCTTCGTTTCCGAGATATTTGCATATTTATCTCAAGGGAAGGGGCCTGACGGACATATTTCGAGATATTTCTTCTTCTTGTTGTTCTTCTTCTGCACAGCTAAGCTGGAAGTGGCATTAGCGGCTCGCACTAGTGCAGAGTTATCTCAAAGAAAGGGGCCACGGTGTTTCTGTATCTCTATTATGTTGGTGCGTCTTCGGAACTTTTAAATATCTCGATATATCTCGAAAACTACGCTTCTGATCAAAAAATATCATAGAACATAAATTGTAGGAAACATAATTCTCTACAAAAAAGGTCTCTTAACATTTTGCCATAGCTCGCTTCGTTTCCGAGATATTTGCAGATATATCTCAAGGGAAGGGGCCTGACGGACATATTTCGAGATATTTCTTCTTCTTGTTGTTCCTCTTCTGCACAGCTAAGCTGGAAGTGGCATTTGCAGCTCGCAATAGTGCAGAGATATCTCAAAGAAAGGGGCCACGGTGTTTCTGTATCTCTATTATGTTGGTGCGGCTTCGGAACTTTTAAATATCTTGATATATCTCGAGAACTACGCATCTGATCAAAAAATATCATAGAACATGAAAAATAGGAAACTTAATTCTCTACAAAAAAGGTCTCTTAACATTTTGCAATAGCTCTCTTCGTTTCCGCGATATTTGCAGATTTATCTCAAGGGAAGGGGCCTGACGGACATATTTCGAGATATTTCTTCTTCTTGTTGTTCTTCTTCTGCACAGCTAAGCTGAAAGTGGCATTTCCGGCTCGCACTAGTGCAGAGTTATCTCAAAGAAAGGGGCCACGGTGTTTCTGTATCTCTATTATGTTGGTGCGGCTTCGGAACTTTTAAATATCTCGATATATCTCGAAAACTACGCTTCTGATCAAAAAATATCATACAACATAAAAAGTAGGAAACTTAATTCTCTACAAAAAACGTCTCTTAACATTTTGCCATAGCTCGCTTCGTTTCCGAGATATTTGCAGATTCAGCTCAAAGGAACTGGCCTGACGGACATATTTCGAGATATTTCTTCTTCTTGTTGTTCTTCCTCTGCACAGCTAAGCTGCAAGTGGCATTTGCAGCTCGCAATAGTGCAGAGTTATCTCAAAGAAAGGGGCCGAGGTGTTTCTGTATCTCTATTATGTTGGTGCGGCTTCGGAACTTTTAAACATCTTGATATATCTCGAGAACTACGCGTCTGATCAAAAAATATCATAGAACATAAAAAGTAGGAAACTTAATTCTCTACAAAAAGGTCTCTTAACATTTTGCCATAGCTCGCTTCGTTTCCGAGATATTTGCATATTTATCTCAAGGGAAGGGGCCTGACGGACATATTTCGAGATATTTCTTCTTGTTGTTCTTCTTCTGCACAGCTAAGCTGGAAGTGGCATTAGCGGCTCGCACTAGTGCAGAGTTATCTCAAAGAAAGGGGCCACGGTGTTTCTGTATCTCTATTATGTTGGTGCGTCTTCGGAACTTTTAAATATCTCGATATATCTCGAAAACTACGCTTCTGATCAAAAAATATCATAGAACATAAAAAGTAGGAAACTTAATTCTCTACAAACAAGGTCTCTTAACATTTTGCCATAGCTCGCTTCGTTTCCGAGATATTTGCAGATATATCTCAAGGGAAGGGGCCTCACCGACATATTTCGAGATATTTCTTCTTCTTGTTGTTCTTCTTCTGCACAGCTAAGCTGGAAGTGGCATTTGCAGCTCGCAATAGTGCAGAGATATCTCAAAGAAAGGGGCCACGGTGTTTCTGTATCTCTATTATCTTGGTGCGGCTTCGGAACTTTTAAATATCTTGATATATCTCGAGAACTACGCGTCTGATCAAAAAATATCATAGAACATAAAAAGTAGGAAACTTAATTCTCTACAAAAAAGGTCTCTTAATATTATACAATAGCTCGCTTCGTTTCCGAGATATTTGCAGATTTATCTCAAGGGAAGGGGCCTAACGGACATATTTCGAGATATTTCTTCTTCTTGATGTTCTTCTTCTGCACAGCTAAACTGGAAGTGGCATTTCCAGCTCGCAATAGTGCAGAGTTATCTCAAAGAAAGGGGCCACGGTGTTTCTGTATCTCTATTATGTTGGTGCGGCTTCGGAACTTTTAAATATCTCGATATATCTCGAAGACTACGCTTCTGATCAAAAAATATCATAGAACATAAATTGTAGGAAACATAATTCTCTACAAAAAACGTCTCTTAACATTTTGCCATAGCTCGCTTCGTTTCCGAGATATTTGCAGATTCAGCTCAAAGGAACTGGCCTGACGGACATATTTCGAGATATTTCTTCTTCTTGTTGTTCTTCCTCTGCACAGCTAAGCTGGAAGTGGCATTTGCAGCTCGCAATAGTGCAGAGTTATCTCAAAGAAAGGGGCCACGGTGTTTCTGTATCTCTATTATGTTGGTGCGGCTTCGGAACTTTTAAATATCTTGATATATCTCGAGAACTACGCATCTGATCAAAAAATATCATAGTACATGAAAAGTAGGAAACTTAATTCTCTACAAAAAAGGTCTCTTAACATTTTGCCATATCTCGCTTCGTTTCCGAGATATTTGCATATTTATCTCAAGGGAAGGGGCCTGACGGACATATTTCGAGATATTTCTTCTTCTTGTTGTTCTTCTTCTGCACAGCTAAGCTGGAAGTGGCATTAGCGGCTCGCACTAGTGCAGAGTTATCTCAAAGAAAGGGGCCACGGTGTTTCTGTATCTCTATTATGTTGGTGCGTCTTCGGAACTTTTAAATATCTCGATATATCTCGAAAACTACGCTTCTGATCAAAAAATATCATAGAACATAAATTGTAGGAAACATAATTCTCTACAAAAAAGGTCTCTTAACATTTTGCCATAGCTCGCTTCGTTTCCGAGATATTTGCAGATATATCTCAAGGGAAGGGGCCTGACGGACATATTTCGAGATATTTCTTCTTCTTGTTGTTCCTCTTCTGCACAGCTAAGCTGGAAGTGGCATTTGCAGCTCGCAATAGTGCAGAGATATCTCAAAGAAAGGGGCCACGGTGTTTCTGTATCTCTATTATGTTGGTGCGGCTTCGGAACTTTTAAATATCTTGATATATCTCGAGAACTACGCATCTGATCAAAAAATATCATAGAACATGAAAAATAGGAAACTTAATTCTCTACAAAAAAGGTCTCTTAACATTTTGCAATAGCTCTCTTCGTTTCCGCGATATTTGCAGATTTATCTCAAGGGAAGGGGCCTGACGGACATATTTCGAGATATTTCTTCTTCTTGTTGTTCTTCTTCTGCACAGCTAAGCTGAAAGTGGCATTTCCGGCTCGCACTAGTGCAGAGTTATCTCAAAGAAAGGGGCCACGGTGTTTCTGTATCTCTATTATGTTGGTGCGGCTTCGGAACTTTTAAATATCTCGATATATCTCGAAAACTACGCTTCTGATCAAAAAATATCATACAACATAAAAAGTAGGAAACTTAATTCTCTACAAAAAACGTCTCTTAACATTTTGCCATAGCTCGCTTCGTTTCCGAGATATTTGCAGATTCAGCTCAAAGGAACTGGCCTGACGGACATATTTCGAGATATTTCTTCTTCTTGTTGTTCTTCCTCTGCACAGCTAAGCTGCAAGTGGCATTTGCAGCTCGCAATAGTGCAGAGTTATCTCAAAGAAAGGGGCCGAGGTGTTTCTGTATCTCTATTATGTTGGTGCGGCTTCGGAACTTTTAAACATCTTGATATATCTCGAGAACTACGCGTCTGATCAAAAAATATCATAGAACATAAAAAGTAGGAAACTTAATTCTCTACAAAAAAGGTCTCTTAACATTTTGCCATAGCTCGCTTCGTTTCCGAGATATTTGCATATTTATCTCAAGGGAAGGGGCCTGACGGACATATTTCGAGATATTTCTTCTTGTTGTTCTTCTTCTGCACAGCTAAGCTGGAAGTGGCATTAGCGGCTCGCACTAGTGCAGAGTTATCTCAAAGAAAGGGGCCACGGTGTTTCTGTATCTCTATTATGTTGGTGCGTCTTCGGAACTTTTAAATATCTCGATATATCTCGAAAACTACGCTTCTGATCAAAAAATATCATAGAACATAAAAAGTAGGAAACTTAATTCTCTACAAACAAGGTCTCTTAACATTTTGCCATAGCTCGCTTCGTTTCCGAGATATTTGCAGATATATCTCAAGGGAAGGGGCCTCACCGACATATTTCGAGATATTTCTTCTTCTTGTTGTTCTTCTTCTGCACAGCTAAGCTGGAAGTGGCATTTGCAGCTCGCAATAGTGCAGAGATATCTCAAAGAAAGGGGCCACGGTGTTTCTGTATCTCTATTATCTTGGTGCGGCTTCGGAACTTTTAAATATCTTGATATATCTCGAGAACTACGCGTCTGATCAAAAAATATCATAGAACATAAAAAGTAGGAAACTTAATTCTCTACAAAAAAGGTCTCTTAATATTATACAATAGCTCGCTTCGTTTCCGAGATATTTGCAGATTTATCTCAAGGGAAGGGGCCTAACGGACATATTTCGAGATATTTCTTCTTCTTGATGTTCTTCTTCTGCACAGCTAAACTGGAAGTGGCATTTCCAGCTCGCAATAGTGCAGAGTTATCTCAAAGAAAGGGGCCACGGTGTTTCTGTATCTCTATTATGTTGGTGCGGCTTCGGAACTTTTAAATATCTCGATATATCTCGAAGACTACGCTTCTGATCAAAAAATATCATAGAACATAAATTGTAGGAAACATAATTCTCTACAAAAAACGTCTCTTAACATTTTGCCATAGCTCGCTTCGTTTCCGAGATATTTGCAGATTCAGCTCAAAGGAACTGGCCTGACGGACATATTTCGAGATATTTCTTCTTCTTGTTGTTCTTCCTCTGCACAGCTAAGCTGGAAGTGGCATTTGCAGCTCGCAATAGTGCAGAGTTATCTCAAAGAAAGGGGCCACGGTGTTTCTGTATCTCTATTATGTTGGTGCGGCTTCGGAACTTTTAAATATCTTGATATATCTCGAGAACTACGCATCTGATCAAAAAATATCATAGTACATGAAAAGTAGGAAACTTAATTCTCTACAAAAAAGGTCTCTTAACATTTTGCCATAGCTCGCTTCGTTTCCGAGATATTTGCATATTTATCTCAAGGGAAGGGGCTTGACGGACATATTTCGAGATACTTCTTCTTCTTGTTGTTCTTCTTCTGCACAGCTAAGCTGGAAGTGGCATTTGCGGCTCGCACTAGTGCAGAGTTATCTCAAAGAAAGGGGCCACGGTGTTTCTGTATCTCTATTATGTTGGTGCGGCTTCGGAACTTTTAAATATCTTGATATATCTCGAGAACTACGCATCTGATCAAAAAATATCATAGAACATAAAAAGTAGGAAACTTAATTCTCTACAAAAAAGGTCTCTTAACATTTTGCCATAGCTCGCTTCGTTTCCGAGATATTTGCAGATTTATCTCAAGGGAAGGGGCCTGACGGACATATTTCGAGATATTTCTTCTTCTTGTTGTTCTTCTTCTGCACAGCTGAGCTGGAAGTGGCATTTGCAGGTCGCAATAGTGCAGAGTTATCTCAAAGAAAGGGGCCACGGTGCTTCTGTATCTCTATTATGTTGGTGCGGCTTCGGAACTTTTAAATATCTCGATACATCTCGAAAACTACGCTTCTGATCAAAAAATATCATAGAACGTAAATTGTAGGAAACATTATTCTCTACAAAAAAGGTCTCTTAACATTTTGCCATAGCTCGCTTCGTTTCCGAGATATTTGCAGATTCATCTCAAGGGAAGGGGTCTGACCGACATATTTCGAGATATTTCTTCTTCTTGTTGTTCTTCTTCTGCACAGCTAAGCTCGAAGTGGCATTTGCAGCTCGCAATAGTGCAGAGTTATCTCAAAGAAAGAGGCCACGGTGCTTCTGTACCTCTATTATGTTGGTGCAGCTTCGGAACTTTTAAATATCTTGATATATCTCGAGAACTACGCATCTGATCAAAAAATATCATAGAACATGAAAAGTAGGAAACTTAATTCTCTACAAAAAATGTCTCTTAACATTTTGCAATAGCTCTCTTCGTTTCCGCGATATTTGCAGATTTATCTCAAGGGAAGGGGCCTGACGGACATATTTCGAGATATTTCTTCTTCTTGTTGTTCTTCTTCTGCACAGCTAAGCTGGAAGTGGCATTTCCGGCTCGCACTAGTGCAGAGTTATCTCAAAGAAAGGGGCCACGGTGTTTCTGTATCTCTATTATGTTGGTGCGGCTTCGGAACTTTTAAATATCTCGATATATCTCGAAAACTACGCTTCTGATCAAAAAATATCATACAACATAAAAAGTAGGAAACTTAATTCTCTACAAAAAAGGTCTCTTAACATTTTGCCATAGCTCGCTTCGTTTCCGAGATATTTGCAGATTTATCTCAAGGGAAGGGGCCTAACGGACATATTTCGAGATATTTCTTCTTCTTGATGTTCTTCTTCTGCACAGCTAAACTGGAAGTGGCATTTCCAGCTCGCAATAGTGCAGAGTTATCTCAAAGAAAGGGGCCACGGTGTTTCTGTATCTCTATTATGTTGGTGCGGCTTCGGAACTTTTAAATATCTCGATATATCTCGAAGACTACGCTTCTGATCAAAAAATATCATAGAACATAAATTGTAGGAAACATAATTCTCTACAAAAAACGTCTCTTAACATTTTGCCATAGCTCGCTTCGTTTCCGAGATATTTGCAGATTCAGCTCAAAGGAACTGGCCTGACGGACATATTTCGAGATATTTCTTCTTCTTGTTGTTCTTCCTCTGCACAGCTAAGCTGGAAGTGGCATTTGCAGCTCGCAATAGTGCAGAGTTATCTCAAAGAAAGGGGCCACGGTGTTTCTGTATCTCTATTATGTTGGTGCGGCTTCGGAACTTTTAAATATCTTGATATATCTCGAGAACTACGCATCTGATCAAAAAATATCATAGTACATGAAAAGTAGGAAACTTAATTCTCTACAAAAAAGGTCTCTTAACATTTTGCCATAGCTCGCTTCGTTTCCGAGATATTTGCATATTTATCTCAAGGGAAGGGGCTTGACGGACATATTTCGAGATACTTCTTCTTCTTGTTGTTCTTCTTCTGCACAGCTAAGCTGGAAGTGGCATTTGCGGCTCGCACTAGTGCAGAGTTATCTCAAAGAAAGGGGCCACGGTGTTTCTGTATCTCTATTATGTTGGTGCGGCTTCGGAACTTTTAAATATCTTGATATATCTCGAGAACTACGCATCTGATCAAAAAATATCATAGAACATAAAAAGTAGGAAACTTAATTCTCTACAAAAAAGGTCTCTTAACATTTTGCCATAGCTCGCTTCGTTTCCGAGATATTTGCAGATTTATCTCAAGGGAAGGGGCCTGACGGACATATTTCGAGATATTTCTTCTTCTTGTTGTTCTTCTTCTGCACAGCTGAGCTGGAAGTGGCATTTGCAGGTCGCAATAGTGCAGAGTTATCTCAAAGAAAGGGGCCACGGTGCTTCTGTATCTCTATTATGTTGGTGCGGCTTCGGAACTTTTACATATCTCGATACATCTCGAAAACTACGCTTCTGATCAAAAAATATCATAGAACGTAAATTGTAGGAAACATTATTCTCTACAAAAAAGGTCTCTTAACATTTTGCCATAGCTCGCTTCGTTTCCGAGATATTTGCAGATTCATCTCAAGGGAAGGGGTCTGACCGACATATTTCGAGATATTTCTTCTTCTTGTTGTTCTTCTTCTGCACAGCTAAGCTCGAAGTGGCATTTGCAGCTCGCAATAGTGCAGAGTTATCTCAAAGAAAGAGGCCACGGTGCTTCTGTACCTCTATTATGTTGGTGCAGCTTCGGAACTTTTAAATATCTTGATATATCTCGAGAACTACGCATCTGATCAAAAAATATCATAGAACATGAAAAGTAGGAAACTTAATTCTCTACAAAAAATGTCTCTTAACATTTTGCAATAGCTCTCTTCGTTTCCGCGATATTTGCAGATTTATCTCAAGGGAAGGGGCCTGACGGACATATTTCGAGATATTTCTTCTTCTTGTTGTTCTTCTTCTGCACAGCTAAGCTGGAAGTGGCATTTCCGGCTCGCACTAGTGCAGAGTTATCTCAAAGAAAGGGGCCACGGTGTTTCTGTATCTCTATTATGTTGGTGCGGCTTCGGAACTTTTAAATATCTCGATATATCTCGAAAACTACGCTTCTGATCAAAAAATATCATACAACATAAAAAGTAGGAAACTTAATTCTCTACAAAAAAGGTCTCTTAACATTTTGCCATAGCTCGCTTCGTTTCCGAGATATTTGCAGATTTATCTCAAGGGAAGGGGCCTAACGGACATATTTCGAGATATTTCTTCTTCTTGTTGTTCTTCTTCTGCACAGCTAAACTTTAAGTGGCATTTCCAGCTCGCAATAGTGCAGAGTTATCTCAAAGAAAGGGACCACGGTGTTTCTGTATCTCTATTATGTTGGTGCGGCTTCGGAACTTTTAAATATCTTGATATATCTCGAGAACTACGCATCTGATCAAAAAATATCATAGAACATGAAAAGTAGGAAACTTAATTCTCTACAAAAAAGGTCTCTAAACATTTTGCCATAGCTCTCTTCGTTTCCGAGATATTTGCATATTTATCTCAAGGGAAGGGGCCTGACGGACATATTTCGAGATATTTCTTCTTCTTGTTGTTCTTCTTCTGCACAGCTAAGCTGGAAGTGGCATTAGCGGCTCGCACTAGTGCACAGTTATCTCAAAGAAAGGGGCCACGGTGTTTCTGTATCTCTATTATGTTGGTGCGTCTTCGGAACTATTAAATATCTCGATATATCTCGAAAACTACGCTTCTGATCAAAAAATATCATAGAACATAAATTGTAGGAAACATAATTGTCTACAAAAAACGTCTCTTAACATTTTGCCATAGCTCGCTTCGTTTCCGAGATATTTGCAGATTCAGCTCAAAGGAACTGGCCTGACGGACATATTTCGAGATATTTCTTCTTCTTGTTGTTCTTCCTCTGCACAGCTAAGCTGGAAGTGGCATTTGCAGCTCGCAATAGTGCAGAGTTATCTCAAAGAAAGGGGCCACGGTGTTTCTGTATCTCTATTATGTTGGTGCGGCTTCGGAACTTTTAAACATCTTGATATATCTCGAGAACTACGCGTCTGATCAAAAAATATCATAGAACATAAAAAGTAGGAAACTTAATTCTCTACAAAAAAGGTCTCTTAACATTTTGCCATAGCTCGCTTCGTTTCCGAGATATTTGCATATTTATCTCAAGGGAAGGGGCCTGACGGACATATTTCGAGATATTTCTTCTTCTTGTTGTTCTTCTTCTGCACAGCTAAGCTGGAAGTGGCATTTCCGGCTCGCACTAGTGCAGAGTTATCTCAAAGAAAGGGGCCACGGTGTTTCTGTATCTCTATTATGTTGGTGCGGCTTCGGAACTTTTAAATATCTCGATATATCTCGAAAACTACGCATCTGATCAAAAAATATCATACAACATAAAAAGTAGGAAACTTAATTCTCTACAAAAAAGGTCTCTTAACATTTTGCCATAGCTCGCTTCGTTTCCGAGATATTTGCAGATTTATCTCAAGGGAAGGGGCCTAACGGACATATTTCGAGATATTTCTTCTTCTTGTTGTTCTTCTTCTGCACAGCTAAACTGGAAGTGGCATTTCCAGCTCGCAATAGTGCAGAGTTATCTCAAAGAAAGGGACCACGGTGTTTCTGTATCTCTATTATGTTGGTGCGGTTTCGGAACTTTTAAATATCTTGATATATCTCGAGAACTACGCATCTGATCAAAAAATATCATAGAACATAAAAAGTAGGAAACTTAATTCTCTACAAAAAAGGTCTCTTAACATTTTGCCATAGCTCGCTTCGTTTCCGAGATATTTGCATATTTATCTCAAGGGAAGGGGCCTGACGGACATATTTCGAGATATTTCTTCTTCTTGTTGTTCTTCTTCTGCACAGCTAAGCTGGAAGTGGCATTAGCGGCTCGCACTAGTGCAGAGTTATCTCAAAGAAAGGGGCCACGGTGTTTCTGTATCTCTATTATGTTGGTGCGTCTTCGGAACTTTTAAATATCTCGATATATCTCGAAAACTACGCTTCTGATCAAAAAATATCATAGAACATAAATTGTAGGAAACATAATTCTCTACAAAAAAGGTCTCTTAACATTTTGCCATAGCTCGCTTCGTTTCCGAGATATTTGCAGATTCAGGTCAAAGGAACTGGCCTGACGGACATATTTCGAGATATTTCTTCTTCTTGTTGTTCTTCCTCTGCACAGCTAAGCTGGAAGTGGCATTTGCAGCTCGCAATAGTGCAGAGTTATCTCAAAGAAAGGGGCCACGGTGTTTCTGTATCTCTATTATGTTGGTGCGGCTTCGGAACTTTTAAATATCTCGATATATCTCGAAAACTACGCATCTGATCGAAAAATATCATACAACATAAAAAGTAGGAAACTTAATTCTCTACAAAAAAGGTCTCTTAACATTTTGCCATAGCTCGCTTCGTTTCCGAGATATTTGCAGATTTATCTCAAGGGAAGGGGCCTAACGGACATATTTCGAGATATTTCTTCTTCTTGTTGTTCTTCTTCTGCACAGCTAAACTGGAAGTGGCATTTCCAGCTCGCAATAGTGCAGAGTTATCTCAAAGAAAGGGACCACGGTGTTTCTGTATCTCTATTATGTTGGTGCGGCTTCGGAACTTTTAAATATCTTGATATATCTCGAGAACTACGCATCTGATCAAAAAATATCATAGAACATAAAAAGTAGGAAACTTAATTGTCTACAAAAGAGGTCTCTTAACATTTTGCCATAGCTCGCTTCGTTTCCGAGATATTTGCAGATTTATCTCAAGGGAAGGGGCCTGACGGACATATTTCGAGATATTTCTTCTTCTTGTTGTTCTTCTTCTGCACAGCTAAGCTCGAAGTGGCATTTGCAGCTCGCAATAGTGCAGAGTTATCTCAAAGAAAGAGGCCACGGTGCTTCTGTACCTCTATTATGTTGGTGCAGCTTCGGAACTTTTAAATATCTTGATATATCTCGAGAACTACGCATCTGATCAAAAAATATCATAGAACATAAATTGTAGGAAACATAATTCTCTACAAAAAAGGTCTCTTAACATTTTGCCATAGCTTGCTTCGTTTCCGAGATATTTGCAGATATATCTCAAGGGAAGGGGCCTGACGGACATATTTCGAGATATTTCTTCTTCTTGTTGTTCTTCTTCTGCGCAGCTAAGCTGGAAGTGGCATTTGCAGCTCGCAATAGTGCAGAGATATCTCAAAGAAAGGGGCCACGGTGTTTCTGTATCTCTATTATGTTGGTGCGGCTTCGGAACTTTTAAATATCTTGATATATCTCGAGAACTACTCATCTGATCAGAAAATATCATAGAACATAAAAAGTAGGAAACTTAATTGTCTACAAAAGAGGTCTCTTAACATTTTGCCATAGCTCGCTTCGTTTCCGAGATATTTGCAGATTTATCTCAAGGGAAGGGGCCTGACGGACATATTTCGAGATATTTCTTCTTCTTGTTGTTCTTCTTCTGCACAGCTAAGCTCGAAGTGGCATTTGCAGCTCGCAATAGTGCAGAGTTATCTCAAAGAAAGAGGCCACGGTGCTTCTGTACCTCTATTATGTTGGTGCAGCTTCGGAACTTTTAAATATCTTGATATATCTCGAGAACTACGCATCTGATCAAAAAATATCATAGAACATAAATTGTAGGAAACATAATTCTCTACAAAAAAGGTCTCTTAACATTTTGCCATAGCTTGCTTCGTTTCCGAGATATTTGCAGATATATCTCAAGGGAAGGGGCCTGACGGACATATTTCGAGATATTTCTTCTTCTTGTTGTTCTTCTTCTGCGCAGCTAAGCTGGAAGTGGCATTTGCAGCTCGCAATAGTGCAGAGATATCTCAAAGAAAGGGGCCACGGTGTTTCTGTATCTCTATTATGTTGGTGCGGCTTCGGAACTTTTAAATATCTTGATATATCTCGAGAACTACTCATCTGATCAGAAAATATCATAGAAGATAAAAAGTAGGAAACTTAATTCTCTACAAAAAAGGTCTCTTAACATTTTGCCATAGCTCGCTTCGTTTCCGAGATATTTGCATATTTATCTCAAGGTAAGGGGCCTGACGGACATATTTCGAGATATTTCTTCTTCTTGTTGTTCTTCTTCTGCGCAGCTAAGCTGGAAGTGGCATTTGCAGCTCGCAATAGTGCAGAGATATCTCAAAGAAAGGGGCCACGGTGTTTCTGTATCTCTATTATGTTGGTGCGGCTTCGGAACTTTTAAATATCTTGATATATCTCGAGAACTACTCATCTGATCAGAAAATATCATAGAAGATAAAAAGTAGGAAACTTAATTCTCTACAAAAAAGGTCTCTTAACATTTTGCCATAGCTCGCTTCGTTTCCGAGATATTTGCATATTTATCTCAAGGTAAGGGGCCTGACGGACATATTTCGAGATATTTCTTCTTCTTGTTGTTCTTCTTCTGCACAGCTAAGCTGGAAGTGGCATTTGCAGCTCGCAATAGTGCATAGTTATCTGAAAGAAAGGGGCCACGGTGTTTCTGTATCTCTATTATGTTGGTGCGGCTTCGGAACTTTTAAATATCTTGATATATCTCGAGAACTACGCGTCTGATCAAAAAATATCATAGAACATAAAAAGTAGGAAACATAATTCTCTACAAAAAAGGTCTCTTAACATTTTACCATAGCTCGCTTCATCTCCGAGATATTTGCAGATATATCTCAAGGGAAGGGGCCTGACGGACATATTTCCAGATATTTCTTCTTCTTGTTGTTCTTCCTCTGCACAGCTAAGCTGGAAGTGGCATTTGCAGCTCGCAATAGTGCAGAGTTATCTCAAAGAAAGGGGCCACGGTGTTTCTGTATCTCTATTATGTTGGTGCGGCTTCGGAACTTTTAAATATCTTGGTATATCTCGAGAACTACGCATCTGATCAAAAAATATCATAGAACATAAATTATAGGAAACATAATTCTCTACAAAAAAGGTCTCTTAACATTTTGCCATAGCTCGCTTCGTTTCCGAGATATTTGCAGATATATCTCAAGGGAAGGGGCCTGACGGACATATTTCGAGATATTTCTTCTTCTTGTTGTTCTTCTTCTGCGCAGCTAAGCTGGAAGTGGCATTTGCAGCTCGCAATAGTGCAGAGATATCTCAAAGAAAGGGGCCACGGTGTTTCTGTATCTCTATTATGTTGGTGCGGCTTCGGAACTTTTAAATATCTTGATATATCTCGAGAACTACGCGTCTGATCAAAAAATATCATAGAACATACAAAGTAGGAAACTTAATTCTCTACAAAAAAGGTCTCTTAACATTTTGCCATAGCTCGCTTCGTTTCCGAGATATTTGCAGATTTATCTCAAGGGAAGGGGCCTGACGGACATATTTCGAGATATTTCTTCTTCTTGTTGTTCTTCTTCTGCACAGCTAAGCTGGAAGTGGCATTTGCGGCTCGCACTAGTGCAGAGTTATCTCAACGAAAGGGGCCACGGTGTTTCTGTATCTCTATTATGTTGGTGCGGCTTCGGAACTTTTAAATATCTCGATATATCTCGAGAACTACGGATCTGATCAAAAAATATCATAGAACATAAAAAGTAGGAAACCTAATTCTCTACAAAAAAGGTCTCTTAACATTTTGCCGTAGCTCTCTTCGTTTCCGAGATATTTGCAGATTTATCTCAAGGGAAGGGGCCTGACGGACATATTTCGAGATATTTCTTCTTCTTGTTGTTCTTCTTCTGCACAGCTAAGCTGAAAGTGGCATTTGCAGCTCGCAATAGTGCAGAGTTATCTCAAAGAAAGGGGCCACGGTGTTTCTGTATCTCTATTATGTTGGTGCGGCTTCGGAACTTTTAAATATCTTGATATATCTCGAGAACTACGTGTCTGATCAAAAAATATCATAGAACATAAAAAGTAGGAAACATAATTCTCTACAAAAAAGGTCTCTTAACATTTTGCCATAGCTCGCTTCGTCTCCGAGATATTTGCAGATATATCTCAAGGGAAGGGGCCTGTCGGACATATTTCCAGATATTTCTTCTTCTTGTTGTTCTTCTTCTGCACAGCTAAGCTGGAAGTGGCATTTACAGCTCGCAATAGTGCAGAGTTATCTCAAAGAAAGGGGCCACGGTGTTTCTGTATCTCTATTATGTTGGTGCGGCTTCGGAACTTTTAAATATCTCGATATATCTCGAAAACTACGCTTCTGATCAAAAAATATCATAGAACATAAATTGTAGGAAACATAATTCTCTACAAAAAACGTCTCTTAACATTTTGCCATAGCTCGCTTCGTTTCCGAGATATTTGCAGATTCAGCTCAAAGGAACTGGCCTGACGGACATATTTCGAGATATTCCTTCTGCTTGTTGTTCTTCCTCTGCACAGCTAAGCTGGAAGTGGCATTTGCAGCTCGCAATAGTGCAGAGTTATCTCAAAGAAAGGGGCCACGGTGTTTCTGTATCTCTATTATGTTGGTGCGGCTTCGGAACTTTTAAATATCTTGGTATATCTCGAGAACTACGCATCTGATCAAAAAATATCATAGAACATAAATTGTAGGAAACATAATTCTCTACAAAAAAGGTCTCATAACATTTTGCCATAGCTCGCTTCGTTTCCGAGATATTTGCAGATATATCTCAAGGGAAGGGGCCTGACGGACATATTTCGAGATATTTCTTCTTCTTGTTGTTCTTCTTCTGCGCAGCTAAGCTGGAAGTGGCATTTGCAGCTCGCAATAGTGCAGAGATATCTCAAAGAAAGGGGCCACGGTGTTTCTGTATCTCTATTATGTTGGTGCGGCTTCGGAACTTTTAAATATCTTGATATATCTCGAGAACTACGCGTCTGATCAAAAAATATCATAGAACATACAAAGTAGGAAACTTAATTCTCTACAAAAAAGGTCTCTTAACATTTTGCCATAGCTCGCTTCGTTTCCGAGATATTTGCAGATTTATCTCAAGGGAAGGGGCCTGACGGACATATTTCGAGATATTTCTTCTTCTTGTTGTTCTTCTTCTGCACAGCTAAGCTGGAAGTGGCATTTGCGGCTCGCACTAGTGCAGAGTTATCTCAACGAAAGGGGCCACGGTGTTTCTGTATCTCTATTATGTTGGTGCGGCTTCGGAACTTTTAAATATCTCGATATATCTCGAAAACTACGCTTCTGATCAAAAAATATCATAGAACATAAATTGTAGGAAACATAATTCTCTACAAAAAAGGTCTCTTAACATTTTGCCATAGCTCGCTTCGTTTCCGAGATATTTGCAGATATATCTCAAGGGAAGGGGCCTGACGGACATATTCCGAGATATTTCTTCTTCTTGTTGTTCTTCTTCTGCACAGCTAAGCTGGAAGTGGCATTTGCAGCTCGCAATAGTGCAGAGTTATCTCAAAGAGAGGGGCACGGTGTTTCTGTATCCCTATTATGTTGGTGCGGCTTCGGAACTTTTAAATATCTTGATATATCTCGAGAACTACGCATCTGATCAAAAAATATCATAGAACATAAAACGTAGGAAACTTAATTCTCTATAAAAAAGGTCTCTTAACATTTTGCCATAGCTCGCTTCGTTTCCGAGATACTTGCAGATTTATCTCAAGGGAAGGGGCCTAACGGACATATTTCGAGATATTTCTTCTTCTTGTTGTTCTTCTTCTGCACAGCTAAACTGGAAGTGGCATTTCCAGGTCGCAATAGTGCAGAGTTATCTCAAAGAAAGGAGCCACGGTGTTTCTGTATCTCTATTATGTTGGTGCGGCTTCGGAACTTTTAAATATCTTGATATATCTCGAGAACTACGCGTCTGATCAAAAAATATCATAGAACATAAAAAGTAGGAAACATAATTCTCTACAAAAAAGGTCTCTTAACATTTTGCCATAGCTCGCTTCGTCTCCGAGATATTTGCAGATATATCTCAAGGGAAGGGGCCTGACGGCCATATTTCCAGATATTTCTTCTTCTTGTTGTTCTTCTTCTGCACAGCTAAGCTGGAAGTGGCATTTACAGCTCGCAATAGTGCAGAGTTATCTCAAAGAAAGGGGCCACGGTGTTTCTGTATCTCTATTATGTTGGTGCGGCTTCGGAACTTTTAAATATCTTGATATATCTCGAGAACTACGCATCTGATCAAAAAATATCATAGAACATAAAAAGTAGGAAACCTAATTCTCTACAAAAAAGGTCTCTTAACATTTTGCCATAGCTCTCTTCGTTTCCGAGATATTTGCAGATTTATCTCAAGGGAAGGGGCCTGACGGACATATTTCGAGATATTTCTTCTTCTTGTTGTTCTTCTTCTGCACAGCTAAACTGGAAGTGGCATTGCCAGCTCGCAATAGTGCAGAGTTATCTCAAAGAGAGGGGCACGGTGTTTCTGTATCCCGATTATGTTGGTGCGGCTTCGGAACTTTTAAATATCTTGATATATCTCGAGAACTACGCGTCTGATCAAAAAATATCGTAGAAGATAAAAAGTAGGAAACTTAATTCTCTACAAAAAAGGTCTCTTAACATTTTGCCATAGCTCGCTTCGTTTCCGAGATATTTGCAGATTTATCTCAAGGTAAGGGGCCTGACGGACATATTTCGAGATATTTCTTCTTCTTGTTGTTCTTCTTCTGCACAGCTAAGCTGGAAGTGGCATTTGCAGCTCGCAATAGTGCATAGCTATCTGAAAGAAAGGGGCCACGGTGTTTCTGTATCTCTATTATGTTGGTGCGGCTTCGGAACTTTTAAATATCTTGATATATCTCGAGAACTACGCATCTGATCAAAAAATATCATAGAACATAAAAAGTAGGAAACTTAATTCGCTACAAAAAAGGTCTCTTAACATTTTGCCATAGCTCGCTTCGTTTCCGAGATATTTGCAGATTTATCTCAAGGGAAGGGGCCTAACTGACATATTTCGTGATATTTCTTCTTCTTGTTGTTCTTCTTCTGCACAGCTAAGCTGGAAGTGGCATTTGCAGCTCGCAATAGTGCAGAGTTATCTCAAAGAAAGGGGCCACGGTGTTTCTGTATCTCTATTATGTTGGTGCGGCTTCTTAACTTTTAAATATCCTGATATATCTCGAAAACTACGATTCTGATCAAAAAATATCGTAGAACATAAATTGTAGGAAACATAATTCTCTACAAAAAAGGTCTCTTAACATTTTGCGATAGCTCGCTTCGTTTCCGAGATATTTGCAGATTTATCTCAAGGGAAGGGGCCTGACGGACATATTTCGAGATATTTCTTCTTCTTGTTGTTCTTCTTCTGCACAGCTAAGCTGGAAGTGGCATTTGCGGCTCGCACTAGTGCAGAGTTATCTCAAAGAAAGGGGCCACGGTGTTTCTGTATCCCTATTATGTTGGTGCGGCTTCGGAACTTTTAAATATCTTGATATATCTCGAGAACTACGCATCTGATCAAAAAATATCATAGAACATAAAAAGTAGGAAACTTAATTCTCTACAAAAAAGGTCTCTTAACATTTTGCCATAGCTCGCTTCGTTTCCGAGATATTTGCAGATTTATCTCAAGGGAAGGGGCCTAACGGACATATTTCGAGATATTTCTTCTTCTTGTTGTTCTTCTTCTGCACAGCTAAACTGGAAGTGGCATTTCCAGGTCGCAATAGTGCAGAGTTATCTCAAAGGAAGGAGCCACGGTGTTTCTGTATCTCTATTATGTTGGTGCGGCTTCGGAACTTTTAAATATCTTGATATATCTCGAGAACTACGCGTCTGATCAAAAAATATCATAGAAGATAAAAAGTAGGAAACTTAATTCTCTACAAAAAAGGTCTCTTAACATTTTGCCATAGCTCGCTTGGTTTCCGAGATATTTGCAGATTTATCTCAAGGTAAGGGGCCTGACGGACATATTTCGAGATATTTCTTCTTCTTGTTGTTCTTCTTCTGCACAGCTAAGCTGGAAGTGGCATTTGCAGCTCGCAATAGTGCATAGCTATCTGAAAGAAAGGGGCCACGGTGTTTCTGTATCTCTATTATGTTGGTGCGGCTTCGGAACTTTTAAATATCTTGATATATCTCGAGAACTACGCATCTGATCAAAAAATATCATAGAACATAAAAAGTAGGAAACTTAATTCGCTACAAAAAAGGTCTCTTAACATTTTGCCATAGCTCGCTTCGTTTCCGAGATATTTGCAGATTTATCTCAAGGGAAGGGGCCTAACGGACATATTTCGTGATATTTCTTCTTCTTGTTGTTCTTCTTCTGCACAGCTAAGCTGGAAGTGGCATTTGCAGCTCGCAATAGTGCAGAGTTATCTCAAAGAAAGGGGCCACGGTGTTTCTGTATCTCTATTATGTTGGTGCGGCTTCTTAACTTTTAAATATCCTGATATATCTCGAAAACTACGCTTCTGATCAAAAAATATCGTAGAACATAAATTGTAGGAAACATAATTCTCTACAAAAAAGGTCTCTTAACATTTTGCGATAGCTCGCTTCGTTTCCGAGATATTTGCAGATTTATCTCAAGGGAAGGGGCCTGACGGACATATTTCGAGATATTTCTTCTTCTTGTTGTTCTTCTTCTGCACAGCTAAGCTGGAAGTGGCATTTGCGGCTCGCACTAGTGCAGAGTTATCTCAAAGAAAGGGGCCACGGTGTTTCTGTATCCCTATTATGTTGGTGCGGCTTCGGAACGTTTAAATATCTTGATATATCTCGAGAACTACGCATCTGATCAAAAAATATCATAGAACATAAAAAGTAGGAAACCTAATTCTCTACAAAAAAGGTCTCTTAACATTTTGCCGTAGCTCTCTTCATTTCCGAGATATTTGCAGATTTATCTCAAGGGAAGGGGCCTGACGGACATATTTCGAGATATTTCTTCTTCTTGTTGTTCTTCTTCTGCACAGCTAAGCTGAAAGTGGCATTTGCAGCTCGCAATAGTGCAGAGTTATCTCAAAGAAAGGGGCCACGGTGTTTCTGTATCTCTATTATGTTGGTGCGGCTTCGGAACTTTTAAATATCTCGATATATCTCGAAAACTACGCTTCTGATCAAAAAATATCATAGAACATAAATTGTAGGAAACATAATTCTCTACAAAAAACGTCTCTTAACATTTTGCCATAGCTCGCTTCGTTTCCGAGATATTTGCAGATTCAGCTCAAAGGAACTGGCCTGACGGACATATTTCGAGATATTCCTTCTGCTTGTTGTTCTTCCTCTGCACAGCTAAGCTGGAAGTGGCATTTGCAGCTCGCAATAGTGCAGAGTTATCTCAAAGAAAGGGGCCACGGTGTTTCTGTATCTCTATTATGTTGGTGCGGCTTCGGAACTTTTAAATATCTCGATATATCTCGAAAACTACGCTTCTGATCAAAAAATATTATAGAACATAAATTGTAGGAAACATAATTCTCTACAAAAAACGTCTCTTAAGATTTTGCCATAGCTCGCTTCATTTCCGAGATATTTGCAGATTCAGCTCAAAGGAACTGGCCTGACGGACATATTTCGAGATATTCCTTCTGCTTGTTGTTCTTCCTCTGCACAGCTAAGCTGGAAGTGGCATTTGCAGCTCGCAATAGTGCAGAGTTATCTCAAAGAAAGGGGCCACGGTGTTTCTGTATCTCTATTATGTTGGTGCGGCTTCGGAACTTTTAAATATCTTGGTATATCTCGAGAACTACGCATCTGATCAAAAAATATCATAGAACATAAATTGTAGGAAACATAATTCTCTACAAAAAAGGTCTCATAACATTTTGCCATAGCTCGCTTCGTTTCCGAGATATTTGCAGATATATCTCAAGGGAAGGGGCCTGACGGACATATTTCGAGATATTTCTTCTTCTTGTTGTTCTTCTTCTGCGCAGCTAAGCTGGAAGTGGCATTTGCAGCTCGCAATAGTGCAGAGATATCTCAAAGAAAGGGGCCACGGTGTTTCTGTATCTCTATTATGTTGGTGCGGCTTCGGAACTTTTAAATATCTTGATATATCTCGAGAACTACGCGTCTGATCAAAAAATATCATAGAACATAAAAAGTAGGAAACATAATTCTCTACAAAAAAGGTCTCTTAACATTTTGCCATAGCTCGCTTCGTTTCCGAGATATTTGCAGATATATCTCAAGGGAAGGGGCCTGACGGACATATTTCGAGATATTTCTTCTTCTTGTTGTTCTTCTTCTGCACAGCTAAGCTGGAAGTGGCATTTACAGCTCGCAATAGTGCAGAGTTATCTCAAAGAAAGGGGCCACGGTGTTTCTGTATCTCTATTATGTTGGTGCGGCTTCGGAACGTTTAAATATCTTGATATATCTCGAGAACTACGCATCTGATCAAAAAATATCATAGAACATAAAAAGTAGGAAACCTAATTCTCTACAAAAAAGGTCTCTTAACATTTTGCCGTAGCTCTCTTCATTTCCGAGATATTTGCAGATTTATCTCAAGGGAAGGGGCCTGACGGACATATTTCGAGATATTTCTTCTTCTTGTTGTTCTTCTTCTGCACAGCTAAGCTGAAAGTGGCATTTGCAGCTCGCAATAGTGCAGAGTTATCTCAAAGAAAGGGGCCACGGTGTTTCTGTATCTCTATTATGTTGGTGCGGCTTCGGAACTTTTAAATATCTCGATATATCTCGAAAACTACGCTTCTGATCAAAAAATATCATAGAACATAAATTGTAGGAAACATAATTCTCTACAAAAAACGTCTCTTAACATTTTGCCATAGCTCGCTTCGTTTCCGAGATATTTGCAGATTCAGCTCAAAGGAACTGGCCTGACGGACATATTTCGAGATATTCCTTCTGCTTGTTGTTCTTCCTCTGCACAGCTAAGCTGGAAGTGGCATTTGCAGCTCGCAATAGTGCAGAGTTATCTCAAAGAAAGGGGCCACGGTGTTTCTGTATCTCTATTATGTTGGTGCGGCTTCGGAACTTTTAAATATCTCGATATATCTCGAAAACTACGCTTCTGATCAAAAAATATTATAGAACATAAATTGTAGGAAACATAATTCTCTACAAAAAACGTCTCTTAAGATTTTGCCATAGCTCGCTTCATTTCCGAGATATTTGCAGATTCAGCTCAAAGGAACTGGCCTGACGGACATATTTCGAGATATTCCTTCTGCTTGTTGTTCTTCCTCTGCACAGCTAAGCTGGAAGTGGCATTTGCAGCTCGCAATAGTGCAGAGTTATCTCAAAGAAAGGGGCCACGGTGTTTCTGTATCTCTATTATGTTGGTGCGGCTTCGGAACTTTTAAATATCTTGGTATATCTCGAGAACTACGCATCTGATCAAAAAATATCATAGAACATAAATTGTAGGAAACATAATTCTCTACAAAAAAGGTCTCATAACATTTTGCCATAGCTCGCTTCGTTTCCGAGATATTTGCAGATATATCTCAAGGGAAGGGGCCTGACGGACATATTTCGAGATATTTCTTCTTCTTGTTGTTCTTCTTCTGCGCAGCTAAGCTGGAAGTGGCATTTGCAGCTCGCAATAGTGCAGAGATATCTCAAAGAAAGGGGCCACGGTGTTTCTGTATCTCTATTATGTTGGTGCGGCTTCGGAACTTTTAAATATCTTGATATATCTCGAGAACTACGCGTCTGATCAAAAAATATCATAGAACATACAAAGTAGGAAACTTAATTTTCTACAAAAAAGGTCTCTTAACATTTTGCCATTGCTCGCTTCGTTTCCGAGATATTTGCAGATTTATCTCAAGGGAAGGGGCCTGACGGACATATTTCGAGATATTTCTTCTTCTTGTTGTTCTTCTTCTGCACAGCTAAGCTGGAAGTGGCATTTGCGGCTCGCACTAGTGCAGAGTTATCTCAACGAAAGGGGCCACGGTGTTTCTGTATCTCTATTATGTTGGTGCGGCTTCGGAACTTTTAAATATCTCGATATATCTCGAAAACTACGCTTCTGATCAAAAAATATCATACAACATAAATTGTAGGAAACATAATTCTCTACAAAAAAGGTCTCTTAACATTTTGCCATAGCTCGCTTCGTTTCCGAGATATTTGCAGATATATCTCAAGGGAAGGGGCCTGACGGACATATTTCGAGATATTTCTTCTTCTTGTTGTTCTTCTTCTGCACAGCTAAGCTGGAAGTGGCATTTGCAGCTCGCAATAGTGCAGAGTTATCTCAAAGAGAGGGGCACGGTGTTTCTGTATCCCTATTATGTTGGTGCGGCTTCGGAACTTTTAAATATCTTGATATATCTCGAGAACTACGCGTCTGATCAAAAAATATCATAGAACATAAAAAGTAGGAAACATAATTCTCTACAAAAAAGGTCTCTTAACATTTTGCCATAGCTCGCTTCGTCTCCGAGATATTTGCAGATATATCTCAAGGGAAGGGGCCTGACGGACATATTTCCAGATATTTCTTCTTCTTGTTGTTCTTCTTCTGCACAGCTAAGCTGGAAGTGGCATTTACAGCTCGCAATAGTGCAGAGTTATCTCAAAGAAAGGGGCCACGGTGTTTCTGTATCTCTATTATGTTGGTGCGGCTTCGGAACTTTTAAATATCTCGATATATCTCGAAAACTACGCTTCTGATCAAAAAATATTATAGAACATAAATTGTAGGAAACATAATTCTCTACAAAAAACGTCTCTTAAGATTTTGCCATAGCTCGCTTCATTTCCGAGATATTTGCAGATTCAGCTCAAAGGAACTGGCCTGACGGACATATTTCGAGATATTCCTTCTGCTTGTTGTTCTTCCTCTGCACAGCTAAGCTGGAAGTGGCATTTGCAGCTCGCAATAGTGCAGAGTTATCTCAAAGAAAGGGGCCACGGTGTTTCTGTATCTCTATTATGTTGGTGCGGCTTCGGAACTTTTAAATATCTTGGTATATCTCGAGAACTACGCATCTGATCAAAAAATATCATAGAACATAAATTGTAGGAAACATAATTCTCTACAAAAAAGGTCTCATAACATTTTGCCATAGCTCGCTTCGTTTCCGAGATATTTGCAGATATATCTCAAGGGAAGGGGCCTGACGGACATATTTCGAGATATTTCTTCTTCTTGTTGTTCTTCTTCTGCGCAGCTAAGCTGGAAGTGGCATTTGCAGCTCGCAATAGTGCAGAGATATCTCAAAGAAAGGGGCCACGGTGTTTCTGTATCTCTATTATGTTGGTGCGGCTTCGGAACTTTTAAATATCTTGATATATCTCGAGAACTACGCGTCTGATCAAAAAATATCATAGAACATACAAAGTAGGAAACTTAATTCTCTACAAAAAAGGTCTCTTAACATTTTGCCATAGCTCGCTTCGTTTCCGAGATATTTGCAGATTTATCTCAAGGGAAGGGGCCTGACGGACATATTTCGAGATATTTCTTCTTCTTGTTGTTCTTCTTCTGCACAGCTAAGCTGGAAGTGGCATTTGCGGCTCGCACTAGTGCAGAGTTATCTCAACGAAAGGGGCCACGGTGTTTCTGTATCTCTATTATGTTGGTGCGGCTTCGGAACTTTTAAATATCTCGATATATCTCGAAAACTACGCTTCTGATCAAAAAATATCATACAACATAAATTGTAGGAAACATAATTCTCTACAAAAAAGGTCTCTTAACATTTTGCCATAGCTCGCTTCGTTTCCGAGATATTTGCAGATATATCTCAAGGGAAGGGGCCTGACGGACATATTTCGAGATATTTCTTCTTCTTGTTGTTCTTCTTCTGCACAGCTAAGCTGGAAGTGGCATTTGCAGCTCGCAATAGTGCAGAGTTATCTCAAAGAGAGGGGCACGGTGTTTCTGTATCCCTATTATGTTGGTGCGGCTTCGGAACTTTTAAATATCTTGATATATCTCGAGAACTACGCGTCTGATCAAAAAATATCATAGAACATAAAAAGTAGGAAACATAATTCTCTACAAAAAAGGTCTCTTAACATTTTGCCATAGCTCGCTTCGTCTCCGAGATATTTGCAGATATATCTCAAGGGAAGGGGCCTGACGGACATATTTCCAGATATTTCTTCTTCTTGTTGTTCTTCTTCTGCACAGCTAAGCTGGAAGTGGCATTTACAGCTCGCAATAGTGCAGAGTTATCTCAAAGAAAGGGGCCACGGTGTTTCTGTATCTCTATTATGTTGGTGCGGCTTCGGAACTTTTAAATATCTCGATATATCTCGAGAACTACGCGTCTGATCAAAAAATATCATAGAAGATAAAAAGTAGGAAACTTAATTCTCTACAAAAAAGGTCTCTCAACATTTTGCCATAGCCCGTTTCGTTTCCGAGATATTTGCAGATTTATCTCAAGGTAAGGGGCCTGACGGACATATTTCGAGATATTTCTTCTTCTTCTTGTTCTTCTTCTGCACAGCTAAGCTGGAAGTGGCATTTGCAGCTCGCAATAGTGCATAGCTATCTGAAAGAAAGGGGCCACGGTGTTTCTGTATCTCTATTATGTTGGTGCGGCTTCGGAACTTTTAAATATCTTGATATATCTCGAGAACTACGCATCTGATCAAAAAATATCATAGAACATAAAAAGTAGGAAACTTAATTCGCTACAAAAAAGGTCTCTTAACATTTTGCCATAGCTCGCTTCGTTTCCGAGATATTTGCAGATTTATCTCAAGGGAAGGGGCCTAACGGACATATTTCGTGATATTTCTTCTTCTTGTTGTTCTTCTTCTGCACAGCTAAGCTGGAAGTGGCATTTGCAGCTCGCAATAGTGCAGAGTTATCTCAAAGAAAGGGGCCACGGTGTTTCTGTATCTCTATTATGTTGGTGCGGCTTCTTAACTTTTAAATATCCTGATATATCTCGAGAACTACGCATCTGATCAAAAAATATCATAGAACATAAAAAGTAGGAAACTCAATTCTCTACAAAAAAGGTCTCTTAACATTTTGCAATAGCTCGCTTCGTTTCCGAGATATTTGCAGATTTATCTCAAGGGAAGGGGCCTGACGGACATATTTCGAGATATTTCTTCTTCTTGTTGTTCTTCTTCTGCACAGCTAAGCTGGAAGTGGCATTTGCGGCTCGCACTAGTGCAGAGTTATCTCAAAGAAAGGGGCCACGGTGTTTCTGTATCTCTATTATGTTGGTGCGGCTTCGGAACTTTTAAATATCTCGATATATCTCGAAAACTACGCTTCTGATCAAAAAATATCATAGAACATAAATTGTAGGAAACATAATTCTCTACAAAAAACGTCGCTTAACATTTTGCCATAGCTCGCTTCGTTTCCGAGATATTTGCAGATTCAGCTCAAAGGAACTGGCCTGACGGACATATTTCGAGATATTTCTTCTTCTTGTTGTTCTTCCTCTGCACAGCTAAGCTGGAAGTGGCATTTGCAGCGCGCAATAGTGCAGAGTTATCTCAAAGAAAGGGGCCACGGTGTTTCTGTATCTCTATTATGTTGGTGCGGCTCGGAACTTTTAAATATCTTGATATATCTCGAGAACTACGCATCTGATCAAAAAATATCATAGAACATGAAAAGTAGGCAACTTAATTCTGTACAAAAAAGGTCTCTTATCATTTTGCCATAGCTCTCTTCGCTTCCGAGATATTTGCAGATTTATCTCAAGGGAAGGGGCCTGACGGACATATTTCGAGATATTTCTTCTTCTTGTTGTTCTTCTTCTGCACAGCTAAGCTGGAAGTGGCATTTGCAGCTCGCAATAGTGCAGAGTTATCTCAAAGAAAGAGGCCACGGTGTTTCTGTATCTCTATTATGTTGGTGCGGCTTCGGAACTTTTAAATATCCTGATATATCTGGAGAACTACGCATCTGATCAAAAAATATCATAGAACATAAAAAGTAGGAAACTCAATTCTCTACAAAAAAGGTCTCTTAACATTTTGCAATAGCTCGCTTCGTTTCCGAGATATTTGCAGATTTATCTCAAGGGAAGGGGCCTGACGGACATATTTCGAGATATTTCTTCTTCTTGTTGTTCTTCTTCTGCACAGCTAAGCTGGAAGTGGCATTTGCGGCTCGCACTAGTGCAGAGTTATCTCAAAGAAAGGGGCCACGGTGTTTCTGTATCTCTATTATGTTGGTGCGGCTTCGGAACTTTTAAATATCTCGATATATCTCGAAAACTACGCTTCTGATCAAAAAATATCATAGAACATAAATTGTAGGAAACATAATTCTCTACAAAAAACGTCTCTTAAGATTTTGCCATAGCTCGCTTCGTTTCCGAGATATTTGCAGATTCAGCTCAAAGGAACTGGCCTGACGGACATATTTCGAGATATTTCTTCTTCTTGTTGTTCTTCCTCTGCACAGCTAAGCTGGAAGTGGCATTTCCAGCTCGCAATAGTGCAGAGTTATCTCAAAGAGAGGGGCCACGGTGTTTCTGTATCTCTATTATGTTGGTGCGGCTTCGGAACTTTTAAATATCTTGATATATCTCGAGAACTACGCGTCTGATCAAAAAATATCATAGAACATAAAAAGTAGGAAACTTAATTCTCTACAAAAAAGGTCTCTTAACATTTTGCCATAGCTCGCTTCGTTTCGAAGATATTTGCAGATTTATCTCAAGGGAACGGGCCTGACGGACATATTTCGAGATATTTCTTCTTCTTGTTGTTCTTCTTCTGCACAGCTAAGCTGGAAGTGGCATTTGCAGCTCGCAATAGTGCATAGTTATCTGAAAGAAAGGGGCCACGGTGTTTCTGTATCTCTATTATGTTGGTGCGGCTTCGGAACTTTTAAATATCTCGATATATCTCGAAAACTACGCTTCTGATCAAAAAATATCATAGAACATAACTTGTAGGAAACATAATTCTCTACAAAAAAGGTCTCTTAACATTTTGCCATAGCTCGCTTCGTTTCCGAGATATTTGCAGATATATCTCAAGGGAAGGGGCCTGACGGACATATTTCGAGATATTTCTTCTTCTTGTTGTTCTTCTTCTGCACAGCTAAGCTGGAAGTGGCATTTACAGCTCGCAATAGTGCAGAGTTATCTCAAAGAAAGGGGCCACGGTGTTTCTGTATCTCTATTATGTTGGTGCGGCTTCGGAACTTTTAAATATCTTGATATATCTCGAGAACTACGCATCTGATCAAAAAATATCATAGAACATAAAAAGTAGGAAACTTAATTCTCTACAAAAAAGGTCTCTTAACATTTTCCCATAGCTGGCATCGTTTCCGAGATATTTGCAGATATATCTCAAGGGAAGGGGCCTGACGGACATATTCCGAGATACTTCTTCTTCTTGTTGTTCCTCTTCTGCACAGCTAAGCTGGAAGTGGCATTTGCAGCTCGCAATAGTGCAGAGTTATCTCAAAGAAAGAGGCCACGGTGTTTCTGCACCTCTATTATGTTGGTGCAGCTTCGGAACTTTTAAATATCTTGATATATCTCGAGAACTACGCATCTGATCAAAAAATATCATAGAACATAAAAAGTAGGAAACTTAATTCTCTACAAAAAAGGTCTCTTAACGTTTTGCAATAGCTCGCTTTGTTTCCGAGATACTTGCCGATTTATCTCAAGGGAAGGGGCCTGACGGACATATTTCGAGATATTTCTTCTTCTTGTTGTTCTTCTTCTGCACAGCTAAGCTGGAAGTGGCATTTGCAGCTCGCAATAGTGCAGAGTTATCTCAAAGAAAGAGGCCACGGTGTTTCTGTATCTCTATTATGTTGGTGCGGCTTCGGAACTTTTAAATATCCTGATATATCTGGAGAACTACGCATCTGATCAAAAAATATCATAGAACATAAAAAGTAGGAAACTCAATTCTCTACAAAAAAGGTCTCTTAACATTTTGCAATAGCTCGCTTCGTTTCCGAGATATTTGCAGATTTATCTCAAGGGAAGGGGCCTGACGGACATATTTCGAGATATTTCTTCTTCTTGTTGTTCTTCTTCTGCACAGCTAAGCTGGAAGTGGCATTTGCGGCTCGCACTAGTGCAGAGTTATCTCAAAGAAAGGGGCCACGGTGTTTCTGTATCTCTATTATGTTGGTGCGGCTTCGGAACTTTTAAATATCTCGATATATCTCGAAAACTACGCTTCTGATCAAAAAATATCATAGAACATAAATTGTAGGAAACATAATTCTCTACAAAAAACGTCTCTTAAGATTTTGCCATAGCTCGCTTCGTTTCCGAGATATTTGCAGATTCAGCTCAAAGGAACTGGCCTGACGGACATATTTCGAGATATTTCTTCTTCTTGTTGTTCTTCCTCTGCACAGCTAAGCTGGAAGTGGCATTTCCAGCTCGCAATAGTGCAGAGTTATCTCAAAGAGAGGGGCCACGGTGTTTCTGTATCTTTATTATGTTGGTGCGGCTTCGGAACTTTTAAATATCTTGATATATCTCGAGAACTACGCATCTGATCAAAAAATACCATAGAACATAAAAAGTAGGAAACTTAATTCTCTACAAATAAGGTCTCTTAACATTTTGCCATAGCTCGCTTCGTTTCCGAGATATTTGCAGATTTATCTCAAGGGAAGGGGCCTGACGGACATATTTCGAGATATTTCTTCTTCTTGTTGTTCTTCTTCTGCACAGCTAAGCTGGAAGTGGCATTTGCAGCTCGCAATAGTGCAGAGTTATCTCAAAGAAAGGGGCCACGGTGTTTCTGTATCTCTATTATGTTGGTGCGGCTTCGGAACTTTTAAATATCTTGATATATCTCGAGAACTACGCGTCTGATCAAAAAATATCATAGAACATAAAAAGTAGGAAACTTAATTCTCTACAAAAAAGGTCTCTTAACATTTTGCCATAGCTCGCTTCGTTTCGAAGATATTTGCAGATTTATCTCAAGGGAACGGGCCTGACGGACATATTTCGAGATATTTCTTCTTCTTGTTGTTCTTCTTCTGCACAGCTAAGCTGGAAGTGGCATTTGCAGCTCGCAATAGTGCATAGTTATCTGAAAGAAAGGGGCCACGGTGTTTCTGTATCTCTATTATGTTGGTGCGGCTTCGGAACTTTTAAATATCTCGATATATCTCGAAAACTACGCTTCTGATCAAAAAATATCATAGAACATAACTTGTAGGAAACATAATTCTCTACAAAAAAGGTCTCTTAACATTTTGCCATAGCTCGCTTCGTTTCCGAGATATTTGCAGATATATCTCAAGGGAAGGGGCCTGACGGACATATTTCGAGATATTTCTTCTTCTTGTTGTTCTTCTTCTGCACAGCTAAGCTGGAAGTGGCATTTACAGCTCGCAATAGTGCAGAGTTATCTCAAAGAAAGGGGCCACGGTGTTTCTGTATCTCTATTATGTTGGTGCGGCTTCGGAACTTTTAAATATCTTGATATATCTCGAGAACTACGCATCTGATCAAAAAATATCATAGAAGATAAAAAGTAGGAAACTTAATTCTCTACAAAAAAGGTCTCTTAACATTTTCCCATAGCTGGCATCGTTTCCGAGATATTTGCAGATATATCTCAAGGGAAGGGGCCTGACGGACATATTCCGAGATACTTCTTCTTCTTGTTGTTCCTCTTCTGCACAGCTAAGCTGGAAGTGGCATTTGCAGCTCGCAATAGTGCAGAGTTATCTCAAAGAAAGAGGCCACGGTGTTTCTGCACCTCTATTATGTTGGTGCAGCTTCGGAACTTTTAAATATCTTGATATATCTCGAGAACTACGCATCTGATCAAAAAATATCATAGAACATAAAAAGTAGGAAACTTAATTCTCTACAAAAAAGGTCTCTTAACGTTTTGCAATAGCTCGCTTTGTTTCCGAGATACTTGCCGATTTATCTCAAGGGAAGGGGCCTGACGGACATATTTCGAGATATTTCTTCTTCTTGTTGTTCTTCTTCTGCACAGCTAAGCTGGAAGTGGCATTTGCAGCTCGCAATTGTGCAGAGTTATCTCAAAGAGTGGGGCCACGGTGTTTCTGTATCTCTATTATGTTGGTGCGGCTTCGGAACTTTTAAATATCTTGATATATCTCGAGAACTACGAATCTGGTCAGAAAATATCATAGAAGATAAAAAGTAGGAAACTTAATTCTCTACAAAAAAGGTCTCTTAACATTTTGCCATAGCACGCTTCGTTTCCGAGATATTTGCAGATTTATCTCAAGGTAAGGGGCCTGACGGACATATTTCGAGATATTTCTTCTTCTTGTTGTTCTTCTTCTGCACAGCTAAGCTGGAAGTGGCATTTGCAGCTCGCAATAGTGCATAGTTATCTGAAAGAAAGGGGCCACGGTGTTTCTGTATCTCTATTATGTTGGTGCGGCTTCGGAACTTTTAAATATCTCGATATATCTCGAAAACTACGCTTCTGATCAAAAAATATCATAGAACATAAATTGTAGGAAACATAATTCTCTACAAAAAAGGTCTCTTAACATTTTGCCATAGCTCGCTTCGTTTCCGAGATATTTGCAGATTTATCTCAAGGGAAGGGGCCTGACGGACATATTTCGAGATATTTCTTCTTCTTGTTGTTCTTCTTCTGCACAGCTAAACTGGACGTGGCATTTCCAGCTCGCAATAGTGCAGAGTTACCTCAAAGAGAGGGGCCACGGTGTTTCTGTATCTCTATTATGTTGGTGCGGCTTCGGAACTTTTAAATATCTTGATATATCTCGAGAACTACGCATCTGATCAAAAAATATCATAGAACATAAATTGTAGGAAACATAATTGTCTACAAAAAAGGTCTCTTAACATTTTGCCATAGCTCGCTTCGTTTCCGAGATACTTGCCGATTTATCTCAAGGGAAGGGGCCTGACGGACATATTTCGAGATATTTCTTCTTCTTGTTGTTCTTCTTCTGCACAGCTAAGCTGGAAGTGGCATTTGCAGCTCGCAATTGTGCAGAGTTATCTCAAAGAGAGGGGCCACGGTGTTTCTGTATCTCTATTATGTTGGTGCGGCTTCGGAACTTTTAAATATCTTGATATATCTCGAGAACTACGAATCTGATCAGAAAATATCATAGAAGATAAAAAGTAGGAAACTTAATTCTCTACAAAAAAGGTCTCTTAACGGTTTGCAATAGCTCGCTTTGTTTCCGAGATACTTGCCGATTTATCTCAAGGGAAGGGGCCTGACGGACATATTTCGAGATATTTCTTCTTCTTGTTGTTCTTCTTCTGCACAGCTAAGCTGGAAGTGGCATTTGCAGCTCGCAATTGTGCAGAGTTATCTCAAAGAGTGGGGCCACGGTGTTTCTGTATCTCTATTATGTTGGTGCGGCTTCGGAACTTTTAAATATCTTGATATATCTCGAGAACTACGAATCTGGTCAGAAAATATCATAGAAGATAAAAAGTAGGAAACTTAATTCTCTACAAAAAAGGTCTCTTAACATTTTGCCATAGCTCGCTTCGTTTCCGAGATATTTGCAGATTTATCTCAAGGTAAGGGGCCTGACGGACATATTTCGAGATATTTCTTCTTCTTGTTGTTCTTCTTCTGCACAGCTAAGCTGGAAGTGGCATTTGCAGCTCGCAATAGTGCATAGTTATCTGAAAGAAAGGGGCCACGGTGTTTCTGTATCTTTATTATGTTGGTGCGGCTTCGGAACTTTTAAATATCTCGATATATCTCGAAAACTACGCTTCTGATCAAAAAATATCATAGAACATAAATTGTAGGAAGCATAATTCTCTACAAAAAAGGTCTCTTAACATTTTGCCATAGCTCGCTTTGTTTCCGAGATATTTGCAGATATATCTCAAGGGAAGGGGCCTGACGGACATATTTCGAGATATTTCTTCTTCTTGTTGTTCTTCTTCTGCACAGCTAAGCTGGAACTGGCATTTACAGCTCGCAATAGTGCAGAGTTATCTCAAAGAAAGGGGCCACGGTGTTCCTGTATCTCTATTATGTTGGTGCGGCTTCGGAACTTTTAAATATCTTGATATATCTCGAGAACTACGCATCTGATCAAAAAACATCATAGAAGATAAAAAGTAGGAAACTTAATTCTCTACAAAAAAGGTCTCTTAACATTTTGCCATAGCTAGCTTCGTTTCCGAGATATTTGCAGATTTATCTCAAGGTAAGGGGCCTGACGGACATATTTCGAGATATTTCTTCTTCTTGTTGTTCTTCTTCTGCACAGCTAAGCTGGAAGTGGCATTTGCAGCTCGCAATAGTGCATAGTTATCTGAAAGAAAGGGGCCACGGTGTTTCTGTATCTCTATTATGTTGGTGCGGCTTCGGAACTTTTAAATATCTCGATATATCTCCAAAACTACGCTTCTGATCAAAAAATATCATAGAACATAAAAAGTAGGCAACTTAATTCATTACAAAAAAGGTCTCTTAACATTTTGCCATAGCTCGCTTTGTTTCCGAGATATTTGCAGATATATCTCAAGGGAAGGGGCCTGACGGACATATTTCGAGATATTTCTTCTTCTTGTTGTTCTTCTTCTGCACAGCTAAGCTGGAAGTGGCATTTATAGCTCGCAATAGTGCAGAGTTATCTCAAAGAAAGGGGCCACGGTGATTCTGTATCTCTATTATGTTGGTGCGGCTTCGGAACTTTTAAATATCTTGATATATCTCGAGAACTACGCATCTGATCAAAAAATATCGTAGAAGATAAAAAGTAGGAAACTTAATTCTCTACAAAAAAGGTTTCTTGACATTTTCCCATAGCTGGCATCGTTTCCGAGATATTTGCAGATTTATCTCAAGGGACGGGGCCTGACGGACATATTCCGAGATATTTCTTCTTCTTGTTGTTCCTCTTCTGCACAGCTAAGCTGGAAGTGGCATTTGCAGCTCGCAATAGTGCAGAGTTATCTCAAAGATAGAGGCCACGGTGTTTCTGCACCTCTATTATGTTGGTGCAGCTTCGGAACTTTTAAATATCTTGATATATCTCGAGAACTACGCATCTGATCAAAAAATATCATAGAACATAAAAAGTAGGCAACTTAATTCTCTACAAAAAAGGTCTCTTATCATTTTGCCATAGCTCTCTTCGTTTCCGAGATATTTGCAGATTTATCTCAAGGGAAGGGGCCTGACGGACATATTTCGAGATATTTCTTCTTCTTGTTGTTCTTCTTCTGCACAGCTAAGCTGGAAGTGGCATTTGCAGCTCGCAATAGTGCAGAGTTATCTCAAAGAAAGGGGCCACGGTGTTTCTGTATCTCTATTATGTTGGTGCGGCTTCGGAACTTTTAAATATCTTGATATATCTCGAGAACTACGCGTCTGATCAAAAAATATCATAGAACATAAAAAGTAGGAAACTTAATTCTCTACAAAAAAGTCTGTTAACATTTTGCCATAGCTCGCTTCGTTTCCGAGATATTTGCAGATTCAGCTGAAAGGAACTGGCCTGACGGACATATTTCGAGATATTTCTTCTTCTTGTTGTTCTTCCTCTGCACAGCTAAGCTGGAAGTGGCATTTGCAGCTCGCAATAGTGCAGAGTTATCTCAAAGAAAGGGGCCACGGTGTTTCTGAATCTCTATTATGTTGGTGCGGCTTCGGAACTTTTAAATATCTTGATATATCTCGAGAACTACGCATCTGATCAAAAAATATCATAGAGCATAAAAAGTAGGCAACTTAATTCTCTACAAAAAAGGTCTCTTATCATTTTGCCATAGCTCTCTTCGTTTCCGAGATATTTGCAGATTTATCTCAAGGGAAGGGGCCTGACGGACATATTTCGAGATATTTCTTCTTCTTGTTGTTCTTCTTCTGCACAGCTAAGCTGGAAGTGGCATTTGCAGCTCGCAATAGTGCAGAGTTATCTCAAAGAAAGGGGCCACGGTGTTTCTGTATCTCTATTATGTTGGTGCGGCTTCGGAACTTTTAAATATCTTGATATATCTCGAGAACTACGCGTCTGATCAAAAAATATCATAGAACATAAAAAGTAGGAAACTTAATTCTCTACAAAAAAGTCTGTTAACATTTTGCCATAGCTCGCTTCGTTTCCGAGATATTTGCAGATTCAGCTCAAAGGAACTGGCCTGACGGACATATTTCGAGATATTTCTTCTTCTTGTTGTTCTTCCTCTGCACAGCTAAGCTGGAAGTGGCATTTGCAGCTCGCAATAGTGCAGAGTTATCTCAAAGAAAGGGGCCACGGTGTTTCTGAATCTCTATTATGTTGGTGCGGCTTCGGAACTTTTAAATATCTTGATATATCTCGAGAACTACGCATCTGATCAAAAAATATCATAGAACATAAAAAGTAGGCAACTTAATTCTCTACAAAAAAGGTCTCTTATCATTTTGCCATAGCTCTCTTCGTTTCCGAGATATTTGCAGATTTATCTCAAGGGAAGGGGCCTGACGGACATATTTCGAGATATTTCTTCTTCTTGTTGTTCTTCTTCTGCACAGCTAAGCTGGAAGTGGCATTTGCGGCTCGCACTAGTGCAGAGTTATCTCAAAGAAAGGGGCCACGGTGTTTCTGTATCTCTATTATGTTGGTGCGGCTTCGGAACTTTTAAATATCTCGATATATCTCGAAAACTACGCTTCTGATCAAAAAATATCATAGAACATAAATTGTAGGAAACATAATTCTCTACAAAAAATGTCTCTCAACATTTTGCCATAGCTCGCTTCGTTTCCGAGATATTTGCAGATTCAGCTCAAAGGAACTGGCCTGACGGACATATTTCGAGATATTTCTTCTTCTTGTTGTTCTTCCTCTGCACAGCTAAGCTGGAAGTGGCATTTGCAGCTCGCAATAGTGCAGAGTTATCTCAAAGAAAGGGGCCACGGTGTTTCTGAATCTCTATTATGTTGGTGCGGCTTCGGAACTTTTAAATATCTTGATATATCTCGAGAACTACGCATCTGATCAAAAAATATCATAGAACATAAAAAGTAGGAAACTTAATTCTCTACAAGGAAGGTCTCTTATCATTTTGCCATAGCTCTCTACGTTTCCGAGATATTTGCAGATTTATCTCAAGGGAAGGGGCCTGACGGACATATTTCGAGATATTTCTTCTGCTTGTTGTTCTTCTTCTGCACAGCTAAGCTGGAAGTGGCATTTGCAGCTCGCAATAGTGCAGAGTTATCTCAAAGAAAGGGGCCACGGTGTTTCTGTATCTCTATTATGTTGGTGCGGCTTCGGAACTTTTAAATATCTTGATATATCTCGAGAACTACGCGTCTGATCAAAAAATATCATAGAACATAAAAAGTAGGAAACTCAATTCTCTACAAAAAAGTTCTCTTAACATTTTGCAATAGCTCGCTTCGTTTCCGAGATATTTGCAGATTTATCTCAAGGGAAGGGGCCTGACGGACATATTTCGAGATATTTCTTCTTCTTGTTGTTCTTCTTCTGCACAGCTAAGCTGGAAGTGGCATTTGCGGCTCGCACTAGTGCAGAGTTATCTCAAAGAAAGGGGCCACGGTGTTTCTGTATCTCTATTATGTTGGTGCGGCTTCGGAACTTTTAAATATCTCGATATATCTCGAAAACTACGCTTCTGATCAAAAAATATCATAGAACATAAATTGTAGGAAACCTAATTCTCTACAAAAAATGTCTCTCAACATTTTGCCACAGCTCGCTTCGTTTCCGAGATATTTGCAGATTCAGCTCAAAGGAACTGGCCTGACGGACATATTTCGAGATATTTCTTCTTCTTGTTGTTCTTCCTCTGCACAGCTAAACTGGAAGTGGCATTTCCAGCTCGCAATAGTGCAGAGTTATCTCAAAGAGAGGGGCCACGGTGTTTCTGTATCTCTATTATGTTGGTGCGGCTTCTTAACTTTTAAATATCCTGATATATCTCGAGAACTACGCATCTGATCAAAAAATATCATAGAACAGAAAAAGTAGGAAACTCAATTCTCTACAAAAAAGGTCTCTTAACATTTTGCAATAGCTCGCTTCGTTTCCGAGATATTTGCAGATTTATCTCAAGGGAAGGGGCCTGACGGACATATTTCGAGATATTTCTTCTTCTTGTTGTTCTTCTTCTGCACAGCTAAGCTGGAAGTGGCATTTGCGGCTCGCACTAGTGCAGAGTTATCTCAAAGAAAGGGGCCACGGTGTTTCTGTATCTCTATTATGTTGGTGCGGCTTCGGAACTTTTAAATATCTCGATATATCTCGAAAACTACGCTTCTGATCAAAAAATATCATAGAACATAAATTGTAGGAAACATAATTCTCTACAAAAAACGTCTCTTAAGATTTTGCCATAGCTCGCTTCGTTTCCGAGATATTTGCAGATTCAGCTCAAAGGAACTGGCCTGACGGACATATTTCGAGATATTTCTTCTTCTTGTTGTTCTTCCTCTGCACAGCTAAGCTGGAAGTGGCATTTGCAGCTCGCAATAGTGCAGAGTTATCTCAAAGAAAGGGGCCACGGTGTTTCTGTATCTCTATTATGTTGGTGCGGCTTCGGAACTTTTAAATATCTTGATATATCTCGAGAACTACGCGTCTGATCAAAAAATATCATAGAACATAAAAAGTAGGAAACTCAATTCTCTACAAAAAAGGTCTCTTAACATTTTGCAATAGCTCGCTTCGTTTCCGAGATATTTGCAGATTTATCTCAAGGGAAGGGGCCTGACGGACATATTTCGAGATATTTCTTCTTCTTGTTGTTCTTCTTCTGCACAGCTAAGCTGGAAGTGGCATTTGCGGCTCGCACTAGTGCAGAGTTATCTCAAAGAAAGGGGCCACGGTGTTTCTGTATCTCTATTATGTTGGTGCGGCTTCGGAACTTTTAAATATCTCGATATATCTCGAAAACTACGCTTCTGATCAAAAAATATCATAGAACATAAATTGTAGGAAACATAATTCTCTACAAAAAACGTCTCTTAACATTTTGCCATAGCTCGCTTCGTTTCCGAGATATTTGCAGATTCAGCTCAAAGGAACTGGCCTGACGGACATATTTCGAGATATTTCTTCTTCTTGTTGTTCTTCCTCTGCACAGCTAAGCTGGAAGTGGCATTTGCAGCTCGCAATAGTGCAGAGTTATCTCAAAGAAAGGGGCCACGGTGTTTCTGTATCTCTATTATGTTGGTGCGGCTTCGGAACTTTTAAATATCTTGATATATCTCGAGAACTACGCATCTGATCAAAAAATATCATAGAACATAAAAAGTAGGCAACTAAATTCTCTACAAAAAAGGTCTCTTATCATTTTGCCATAGCTCTCTTCGTTTCCGAGATATTTGCAGATTTATCTCAAGGGAAGGGGCCTGACGGACATATTTCGAGATATTTCTTCTTCTTGTTGTTCTTCTTCTGCACAGCTAAGCTGGAAGTGGCATTTGCAGCTCGCAATAGTGCAGAGTTATCTCAAAGAAAGGGGCCACGGTGTTTCTGTATCTCTATTATGTTGGTGCGGCTTCGGAACTTTTAAATATCTTGATATATCTCGAGAACTACGCGTCTGATCAAAAAATATCATAGAACATAAAAAGTAGGAAACTCAATTCTGTACAAAAAAGGTCTCTTAACATTTTGCAATAGCTCGCTTCGTTTCCGAGATATTTGCAGATTTATCTCAAGGGAAGGGGCCTGACGGACATATTTCGAGATATTTCTTCTTCTTGTTGTTCTTCTTCTGCACAGCTAAGCTGGAAGTGGCATTTGCGGCTCGCACTAGTGCAGAGTTATCTCAAAGAAAGGGGCCACGGTGTTTCTGTATCTCTATTATGTTGGTGCGGCTTCGGAACTTTTAAATATCTCGATATATCTCGAAAACTACGCTTCTGATCAAAAAATATCATAGAACATAAATTGTAGGAAACATAATTCTCTACAAAAAACGTCTCTTAACATTTTGCCATAGCTCGCTTCGTTTCCGAGATATTTGCAGATTCAGCTCAAAGGAACTGGCCTGACGGACATATTTCGAGATATTTCTTCTTCTTGTTGTTCTTCCTCTGCACAGCTAAGCTGGAAGTGGCATTTGCAGCTCGCAATAGTGCAGAGTTATCTCAAAGAAAGGGGCCACGGTGTTTCTGTATCTCTATTATGTTGGTGCGGCTTCGGAACTTTTAAATATCTTGATATATCTCGAGAACTACGCATCTGATCAAAAAATATCATAGAACATAAAAAGTAGGCAACTTAATTCTCTACAAAAAAGGTCTCTTATCATTTTGCCATAGCTCTCTTCGTTTCCGAGATATTTGCAGATTTATCTCAAGGGAAGGGGCCTGACGGACATATTTCGAGATATTTCTTCTTCTTGTTGTTCTTCTTCTGCACAGCTAAGCTGGAAGTGGCATTTGCAGCTCGCAATAGTGCAGAGTTATCTCAAAGAAAGGGGCCACGGTGTTTCTGTATCTCTATTATGTTGGTGCGGCTTCGGAACTTTTAAATATCCTGATATATCTCGAGAACTACGCATCTGATCAAAAAATATCATAGAACATAAAAAGTAGGCAACTTAATTCTCTACAAAAAAGGTCTCTTATCATTTTGCCATAGCTCTCTTCGTTTCCGAGATATTTGCAGATTTATCTCAAGGGAAGGGGCCTGACGGACATATTTCGAGATATTTCTTCTTCTTGTTGTTCTTCTTCTGCACAGCTAAGCTGGAAGTGGCATTTGCAGCTCGCAATAGTGCAGAGTTATCTCAAAGAAAGGGGCCACGGTGTTTCTGTATCTCTATTATGTTGGTACGGCTTCGGAACTTTTAAATATCTTGATATATCTCGAGAACTACGCGTCTGATCAAAAAATATCATAGAACATAAAAAGTAGGAAACTCAATTCTGTACAAAAAAGGTCTCTTAACATTTTGCAATAGCTCGCTTCGTTTCCGAGATATTTGCAGATTTATCTCAAGGGAAGGGGCCTGACGGACATATTTCGAGATATTTCTTCTTCTTGTTGTTCTTCTTCTGCACAGCTAAGCTGGAAGTGGCATTTGCGGCTCGCACTAGTGCAGAGTTATCTCAAAGAAAGGGGCCACGGTGTTTCTGTATCTCTATTATGTTGGTGCGGCTTCGGAACTTTTAAATATCTCGATATATCTCGAAAACTACGCTTCTGATCAAAAAATATCATAGAACATAAATTGTAGGAAACATAATTCTCTACAAAAACGTCTCTTAACATTTTGCCATAGCTCTCTTCGTTTCCGAGATATTTGCAGATTCAGCTCAAAGGAACTGGCCTGACGGACATATTTCGAGATATTTCTTCTTCTTGTTGTTCTTCCTCTGCACAGCTAAGCTGGAAGTGGCATTTGCAGCTCGCAATAGTGCAGAGTTATCTCAAAGAAAGGGGCCACGGTGTTTCTGTATCTCTATTATGTTGGTGCGGCTTCGGAACTTTTAAATATCTTGATATATCTCGAGAACTACGCATCTGATCAAAAAATATCATAGAACATAAAAAGTAGGCAACTTAATTCTATACAAAAAAGGTCTCTTATCATTTTGCCATAGCTCTCTTCGTTTCCGAGATATTTGTAGATTTATCTCAAGGGAAGGGGCCTGACGGACATATTTCGAGATATTTCTTCTTCTTGTTGTTCTTCTTCTGCACAGCTAAGCTGGAAGTGGCATTTGCAGCTCGCAATAGTGCAGAGTTATCTCAAAGAAAGGGGCCACGGTGTTTCTGTATCTCTATTATGTTGGTACGGCTTCGGAACTTTTAAATATCTTGATATATCTCGAGAACTACGCGTCTGATCAAAAAATATCATAGAACATAAAAAGTAGGAAACTCAATTCGGTACAAAAAAGGTCTCTTAACATTTTGCAATAGCTCGCTTCGTTTCCGAGATATTTGCAGATATATCTCAAGGGAAGGGGCCTGACGGACATATTTCGAGATATTTCTTCTTCTTGTTGTTCTTCTTCTGCACAGCTAAGCTGGAAGTGGCATTTATAGCTCGCAATAGTGCAGAGTTATCTCAAAGAAAGGGGCCACGGTGTTTCTGTATCTCTATTATGTTGGTGCGGCTTCGGAACTTTTAAATATCTTGATATATCTCGAGAACTAGGCATCTGATCAAAAAATATCATAGAAGATAAAAAGTAGGAAACTTAATTCTCTACAAAAAAGGTTTCTTAACATTTTCCCATAGCTGGCATCGTTTCCGAGATATTTGCAGATTTATCTCAAGGGAAGGGGCCTGACGGACATATTCCGAGATATTTCTTCTTCTTGTTGTTCCTCTTCTGCACAGCTAAGCTGGAAGTGGCATTTGCAGCTCGCAATAGTGCAGAGTTATCTCAAAGAAAGAGGCCACGGTGTTTCTGCACCTCTATTATGTTAGTGCAGCTTCGGAACTTTTAAATATCTTGATATATCTCGAGAACTACGCATCTGATCAAAAAATATCATAGAACATAAAAAGTAGGCAACTTAATTCTCTACAAAAAACGTCTCTTAACATTTTGCCATAGCTCGCTTCGTTTCCGAGATATTTGCAGATTCAGCTCAAAGGAACTGGCCTGACGGACATATTTCGAGATATTTCTTCTTCTTGTTGTTCTTCCTCTGCACAGCTAAGCTGGAAGTGGCATTTGCAGCTCGCAATAGTGCAGAGTTATCTCAAAGAAAGGGGCCACGGTGTTTCTGTATCTCTATTATGTTGGTGCGGCTTCGGAACTTTTAAATATCTTGATATATCTCGAGAACTACGCGTCTGATCAAAAAATATCATAGAACATAAAAAGTAGGAAACTCAATTCTCTACAAAAAAGGTCTCTTAACATTTTGCAATAGCTCGCTTCGTTTCCGAGATATTTGCAGATTTATCTCAAGGGAAGGGGCCTGACGGACATATTTCGAGATATTTCTTCTTCTTGTTGTTCTTCTTCTGCACAGCTAAGCTGGAAGTGGCATTTGCGGCTCGCACTAGTGCAGAGTTATCTCAAAGAAAGGGGCCACGGTGTTTCTGTATCTCTATTATGTTGGTGCGGCTTCGGAACTTTTAAATATCTCGATATATCTCGAAAACTACGCTTCTGATCAAAAAATATCATAGAACATAAATTGTAGGAAACATAATTCTCTACAAAAAACGTCTCTTAACATTTTGCCATAGCTCGCTTCGTTTCCGAGATATTTGCAGATTCAGCTCAAAGGAACTGGCCTGACGGACATATTTCGAGATATTTCTTCTTCTTGTTGTTCTTCCTCTGCACAGCTAAGCTGGAAGTGGCATTTGCAGCTCGCAATAGTGCAGAGTTATCTCAAAGAAAGGGGCCACGGTGTTTCTGTATCTCTATTATGTTGGTGCGGCTTCGGAACTTTTAAATATCTTGATATATCTCGAGAACTACGCATCTGATCAAAAAATATCATAGAACATAAAAAGTAGGCAACTTAATTCTCTACAAAAAAGGTCTCTTATCATTTTGCCATAGCTCTCTTCGTTTCCGAGATATTTGCAGATTTATCTCAAGGGAAGGGGCCTGACGGACATATTTCGAGATATTTCTTCTTCTTGTTGTTCTTCTTCTGCACAGCTAAGCTGGAAGTGGCATTTGCAGCTCGCAATAGTGCAGAGTTATCTCAAAGAAAGGGGCCACGGTGTTTCTGTATCTCTATTATGTTGGTGCGGCTTCGGAACTTTTAAATATCTTGATATATCTCGAGAACTACGCGTCTGATCAAAAAATATCATAGAACATAAAAAGTAGGAAACTCAATTCTGTACAAAAAAGGTCTCTTAACATTTTGCAATAGCTCGCTTCGTTTCCGAGATATTTGCAGATTTATCTCAAGGGAAGGGGCCTGACGGACATATTCCGAGATATTTCTTCTTCTTGTTGTTCCTCTTCTGCACAGCTAAGCTGGAAGTGGCATTTGCAGCTCGCAATAGTGCAGAGTTATCTCAAAGAAAGAGGCCACGGTGTTTCTGCACCTCTATTATGTTGGTGCAGCTTCGGAACTTTTAAATATCTTGATATATCTCGAGAACTACGCATCTGATCAAAAAATATCATAGAACATAAAAAGTAGGAAACTTAATTGTCTACAAATAAGGTCTCTTAACATTTTGGCATAGCTCGCTTCTTTCCGAGATACTTGCCGATTTATCTCAAGGGAAGGGGCCTGACGGACATATTCCGAGATATTTCTTCTTCTTGTTGTTCCTCTTCTGCACAGCTAAGCTGGAAGTGGCATTTGCAGCTCGCAATAGTGCAGAGTTATCTCAAAGAAAGAGGCCACGGTGTTTCTGCACCTCTATTATGTTGGTGCAGCTTCGGAACTTTTAAATATCTTGATATATCTCGAGAACTACGCATCTGATCAAAAAATATCATAGAACATAAAAAGTAGGAAACTTAATTGTCTACAAATAAGGTCTCTTAACATTTTGGCATAGCTCGCTTCTTTCCGAGATACTTGCCGATTTATCTCAAGGGAAGGGGCCTGACGGACATATTTCGAGATATTTCTTCTTCTTGTTGTTCTTCTTCTGCACAGGTAAGCTGGAAGTGGCATTTGCAGCTCGCAATAGTGCAGAGTTATCTCAAAGAGAGGGGCCACGGTGTTTCTGTATCTCTATTATGTTGGTGCGGCTTCGGAACTTTCAAATATCTCGATATATCTCGAAAACTACGCTTCTGATCAAAAAATATCATAGAACATAAATTGTAGGAAACATAATTCTCTACAAAAAAGGTCTCTTAACATTTTGCCATAGCTCGCTTTGTTTCCGAGATATTTGCAGATATATCTCAAGGGAAGGGGCCTGACGGACATATTTCGAGATATTTCTTCTTCTTGTTGTTCTTCTTCTGCACAGCTAAGCTGGAAGTGGCATTTACAGCTCGCAATAGTGCAGAGTTATCTCAAAGAAAGGGGCCACGGTGTTTCTGTATCTCTATTATGTTGGTGCGGCTTCGGAACTTTTAAATATCTTGATATATCTCGAGAACTACGCATCTGATCAAAAAATATCATACAAGATAAAAAGTAGGAAACTTAATTCTCTACAAAAAAGGTTTCTTAACATTTTCCCATAGCTGGCATCGTTTCCGAGATATTTGCAGATTTATCTCAAGGGAAGGGGCCTGACGGACATATTCCGAGATATTTCTTCTTCTTGTTGTTCCTCTTCTGCACAGCTAAGCTGGAAGTGGCATTTGCAGCTCGCAATAGTGCAGAGTTATCTCAAAGAAAGAGGCCACGGTGTTTCTGCACCTCTATTATGTTGGTGCAGCTTCGGAACTTTTAAATATCTTGATATATCTCGAGAACTACGCATCTGATCAAAAAATATCATAGAACATAAAAAGTAGGAAACTTAATTGTCTACAAATAAGGTCTCTTAACATTTTGGCATAGCTCGCTTCTTTCCGAGATACTTGCCGATTTATCTCAAGGGAAGGGGCCTGACGGACATATTTCGAGATATTTCTTCTTCTTGTTGTTCTTCTTCTGCACAGCTAAGCTGGAAGTGGCATTTGCAGCTCGCAATAGTGCAGAGTTATCGCAAAGAAAGGGGCCACGGTGTTTCTGTATCTCTATTATGTTGGTGCGGCTTCGGAAATTTTAAATATCTTGATATATCTCGAGAACTACGCATCTGATCAAAAAATATCATAGAACATAAATTCTAGGGAACATAATTCTCTACAAAAAAGGTCTCTTAAGATTTTGCCATAGCTCGCTTCGTTTCCGAGATATTTGCAGATTTATCTCAAGGGAAGGGTCCTGATGGACATATTTCGAGATATTTCTTCTTCTTGTTGTTCTTCTTCTGCACAGCTAAACTGGAAGTGGCATTTCCAGCTCGCAATCGTGCAGAGTTATCTCAAAGAAAGGGGCCACGGTGTTTCTGTATCTCTATTATATTGGTGCGGCTTCGGAACTTTTAAATATCTTGATATATCTCGAGAACTACGCCTCTGATCGAAAAATATCATAGAACATAAAAAGTAGGAAACTTAATTCTCTACAAAAAAGGTCTCTTAACATTTTGCCATAGCTCGCTTGGTTTCCGAGGTATTTGCAGATTTATCTCAAGGGAAGGGGCCTGACGGACATATTTCGAGATATTTCTTCTTCTTGTTGTTCTTCTTCTGCACAGCTAAGCTGGAAGTGGCATTTGCAGTTCGCAATAGTGCAGAGTTATCTCAAGGAAAGGGGCCACGGTGTTTCTGTACCTCTATTATGTTGGTGTAGCTTCGGAGCTTTTAAATATCTTGATATATCTCGAGAACTACGCATCTGATCAAAAAATATCATAGAACATAAAAAGTAGGAAACTCAATTCTCTACAAAAAAGGTCTCTTAACATTTTGCAATAGCTCGCTTCGTTTCCGAGATATTTGCAGATTTATCTCAAGGGAAGGGGCCTGACGGACATATTTCGAGATATTTCTTCTTCTTGTTGTTCTTCTTCTGCACAGCTAAGCTGGAAGTGGCATTTGCGGCTCGCACTAGTGCAGAGTTATCTCAAAGAAAGGGGCCACGGTGTTTCTGTATCTCTATTATGTTGGTGCGGCTTCGGAACTTTTAAATATCTCGATATATCTCGAAAACTACGCTTCTGATCAAAAAATATCATAGAACATAAATTGTAGGAAACATAATTCTCTACAAAAAACGTCTCTTAAGATTTTGCCATAGCTCGCTTCGTTTCCGAGATATTTGCAGATTCAGCTCAAAGGAACTGGCCTGACGGACATATTTCGAGATATTTCTTCTTCTTGTTGTTCTTCCTCTGCACAGCTAAGCTGGAAGTGGCATTTGCAGCTCGCAATAGTGCAGAGTTATCTCAAAGAAAGGGGCCACGGTGTTTCTGTATCTCTATTATGTTGGTGCGGCTTCGGAACTTTTAAATATCTTGATATATCTCGAGAACTACGCGTCTGATCAAAAAATATCATAGAACATAAAAAGTAGGAAACTCAATTCTCTACAAAAAAGGTCTCTTAACATTTTGCAATAGCTCGCTTCGTTTCCGAGATATTTGCAGATTTATCTCAAGGGAAGGGGCCTGACGGACATATTTCGAGATATTTCTTCTTCTTGTTGTTCTTCTTCTGCACAGCTAAGCTGGAAGTGGCATTTGCGGCTCGCACTAGTGCAGAGTTATCTCAAAGAAAGGGGCCACGGTGTTTCTGTATCTCCATTATGTTGGTGCGGCTTCGGAACTTTTAAATATCTCGATATATCTCGAAAACTACGCTTCTGATCAAAAAATATCATAGAACATAAATTGTAGGAAACATAATTCTCTACAAAAAACGTCTCTTAACATTTTGCCATAGCTCGCTTCGTTTCCGAGATATTTGCAGATTCAGCTCAAAGGAACTGGCCTGACGGACATATTTCGAGATATTTCTTCTTCTTGTTGTTCTTCCTCTGCACAGCTAAGCTGGAAGTGGCATTTGCAGCTCGCAATAGTGCAGAGTTATCTCAAAGAAAGGGGCCACGGTGTTTCTGTATCTCTATTATGTTGGTGCGGCTTCGGAACTTTTAAATATCTTGATATATCTCGAGAACTACGCATCTGATCAAAAAATATCATAGAACATAAAAAGTAGGCAACTAAATTCTCTACAAAAAAGGTCTCTTATCATTTTGCCATAGCTCTCTTCGTTTCCGAGATATTTGCAGATTTATCTCAAGGGAAGGGGCCTGACGGACATATTTCGAGATATTTCTTCTTCTTGTTGTTCTTCTTCTGCACAGCTAAGCTGGAAGTGGCATTTGCAGCTCGCAATAGTGCAGAGTTATCTCAAAGAAAGGGGCCACGGTGTTTCTGTATCTCTATTATGTTGGTGCGGCTTCGGAACTTTTAAATATCTTGATATATCTCGAGAACTACGCGTCTGATCAAAAAATATCATAGGACATAAAAAGTAGGAAACTCAATTCTGTACAAAAAAGGTCTCTTAACATTTTGCAATAGCTCGCTTCGTTTCCGAGATATTTGCAGATTTATCTCAAGGGAAGGGGCCTGACGGACATATTTCGAGATATTTCTTCTTCTTGTTGTTCTTCTTCTGCACATCTAAGCTGGAAGTGGCATTTGCGGCTCGCACTAGTGCAGAGTTATCTCAAAGAAAGGGGCCACGGTGTTTCTGTATCTCTATTATGTTGGTGCGGCTTCGGAACTTTTAAATATCTCGATATATCTCGAAAACTACGCTTCTGATCAAAAAATATCATAGAACATAAATTGTAGGAAACATAATTCTCTACAAAAAACGTCTCTTAACATTTTGCCATAGCTCTCTTCGTTTCCGAGATATTTGCAGATTCAGCTCAAAGGAACTGGCCTGACGGACATATTTCGAGATATTTCTTCTTCTTGTTGTTCTTCCTCTGCACAGCTAAGCTGGAAGTGGCATTTGCAGCTCGCAATAGTGCAGAGTTATCTCAAAGAAAGGGGCCACGGTGTTTCTGTATCTCTATTATGTTGGTGCGGCTTCGGAACTTTTAAATATCTTGATATATCTCGAGAACTACGCATCTGATCAAAAAATATCATAGAACATAAAAAGTAGGCAACTTAATTCTCTACAAAAAAGGTCTCTTATCATTTTGCCATAGCTCTCTTCGTTTCCGAGATATTTGTAGATTTATCTCAAGGGAAGGGGCCTGACGGACATATTTCGAGATATTTCTTCTTCTTGTTGTTCTTCTTCTGCACAGCTAAGCTGGAAGTGGCATTTGCAGCTCGCAATAGTGCAGAGTTATCTCAAAGAAAGGGGCCACGGTGTTTCTGTATCTCTATTATGTTGGTACGGCTTCGGAACTTTTAAATATCTTGATATATCTCGAGAACTACGCGTCTGATCAAAAAATATCATAGAACATAAAAAGTAGGAAACTCAATTCTGTACAAAAAAGGTCTCTTAACATTTTGCAATAGCTCGCTTCGTTTCCGAGATATTTGCAGATATATCTCAAGGGAAGGGGCCTGACGGACATATTTCGAGATATTTCTTCTTCTTGTTGTTCTTCTTCTGCACAGCTAAGCTGGAAGTGGCATTTATAGCTCGCAATAGTGCAGAGTTATCTCAAAGAAAGGGGCCACGGTGTTTCTGTATCTCTATTATGTTGGTGCGGCTTCGGAACTTTTAAATATCTTGATATATCTCGAGAACTACGCATCTGATCAAAAAATATCATAGAAGATAAAAAGTAGGAAACTTAATTCTCTACAAAAAAGGTTTCTTAACATTTTCCCATAGCTGGCATCGTTTCCGAGATATTTGCAGATTTATCTCAAGGGAAGGGGCCTGACGGACATATTTCGAGATATTTCTTCTTCTTGTTGTTCTTCTTCTGCACATCTAAGCTGGAAGTGGCATTTGCGGCTCGCACTAGTGCAGAGTTATCTCAAAGAAAGGGGCCACGGTGTTTCTGTATCTCTATTATGTTGGTGCGGCTTCGGAACTTTTAAATATCTCGATATATCTCGAAAACTACGCTTCTGATCAAAAAATATCATAGAACATAAATTGTAGGAAACATAATTCTCTACAAAAAACGTCTCTTAACATTTTGCCATAGCTCTCTTCGTTTCCGAGATATTTGCAGATTCAGCTCAAAGGAACTGGCCTGACGGACATATTTCGAGATATTTCTTCTTCTTGTTGTTCTTCCTCTGCACAGCTAAGCTGGAAGTGGCATTTGCAGCTCGCAATAGTGCAGAGTTATCTCAAAGAAAGGGGCCACGGTGTTTCTGTATCTCTATTATGTTGGTGCGGCTTCGGAACTTTTAAATATCTTGATATATCTCGAGAACTACGCATCTGATCAAAAAATATCATAGAACATAAAAAGTAGGCAACTTAATTCTCTACAAAAAAGGTCTCTTATCATTTTGCCATAGCTCTCTTCGTTTCCGAGATATTTGTAGATTTATCTCAAGGGAAGGGGCCTGACGGACATATTTCGAGATATTTCTTCTTCTTGTTGTTCTTCTTCTGCACAGCTAAGCTGGAAGTGGCATTTGCAGCTCGCAATAGTGCAGAGTTATCTCAAAGAAAGGGGCCACGGTGTTTCTGTATCTCTATTATGTTGGTACGGCTTCGGAACTTTTAAATATCTTGATATATCTCGAGAACTACGCGTCTGATCAAAAAATATCATAGAACATAAAAAGTAGGAAACTCAATTCTGTACAAAAAAGGTCTCTTAACATTTTGCAATAGCTCGCTTCGTTTCCGAGATATTTGCAGATATATCTCAAGGGAAGGGGCCTGACGGACATATTTCGAGATATTTCTTCTTCTTGTTGTTCTTCTTCTGCACAGCTAAGCTGGAAGTGGCATTTATAGCTCGCAATAGTGCAGAGTTATCTCAAAGAAAGGGGCCACGGTGTTTCTGTATCTCTATTATGTTGGTGCGGCTTCGGAACTTTTAAATATCTTGATATATCTCGAGAACTACGCATCTGATCAAAAAATATCATAGAAGATAAAAAGTAGGAAACTTAATTCTCTACAAAAAAGGTTTCTTAACATTTTCCCATAGCTGGCATCGTTTCCGAGATATTTGCAGATTTATCTCAAGGGAAGGGGCCTGACGGACATATTCCGAGATATTTCTTCTTCTTGTTGTTCCTCTTCTGCACAGCTAAGCTGGAAGTGGCATTTGCAGCTCGCAATAGTGCAGAGTTATCTCAAAGAAAGAGGCCACGGTGTTTCTGCACCTCTATTATGTTGGTGCAGCTTCGGAACTTTTAAATATCTTGATATATCTCGAGAACTACGCATCTGATCAAAAAATATCATAGAACATAAAAAGTAGGCAACTTAATTCTCTACAAAAAAGGTCTCTTATCATTTTGCCATAGCTCTCTTCGTTTCCGAGATATTTGCAGATTTATCTCAAAGGAACTGGCCTGACGGACATATTTCGAGATATTTCTTCTTCTTGTTGTTCTTCCTCTGCACAGCTAAGCTGGAAGTGGCATTTGCAGCTCGCAATAGTGCAGAGTTATCTCAAAGAAAGGGGCCACGGTGTTTCTGAATCTCTATTATGTTGGTGCGGCTTCGGAACTTTTAAATATCTTGATATATCTCGAGAACTACGCATCTGATCAAAAAATATCATAGAACATAAAAAGTAGGCAACTTAATTCTCTACAAAGAAGGTCTCTTATCATTTTGCCATAGCTCTCTTCGTTTCCGAGATATTTGCAGATTTATCTCAAGGGAAGGGGCCTGACGGACATATTTCGAGATATTTCTTCTGCTTGTTGTTCTTCTTCTGCACAGCTAAGCTGGAAGTGGCATTTGCAGCTCGCAATAGTGCAGAGTTATCTCAAAGAAAGGGGCCACGGTGTTTCTGTATCTCTATTATGTTGGTGCGGCTTCGGAACTTTTAAATATCTTGATATATCTCGAGAACTACGCGTCTGATCAAAAAATATCATAGAACATAAAAAGTAGGAAACTCAATTCTCTACAAAAAAGTTCTCTTAACATTTTGCAATAGCTCGCTTCGTTTCCGAGATATTTGCAGATTTATCTCAAGGGAAGGGGCCTGACGGACATATTTCGAGATATTTCTTCTTCTTGTTGTTCTTCTTCTGCACAGCTAAGCTGGAAGTGGCATTTGCGGCTCGCACTAGTGCAGAGTTATCTCAAAGAAAGGGGCCACGGTGTTTCTGTATCTCTATTATGTTGGTGCGGCTTCGGAACTTTTAAATATCTCGATATATCTCGAAAACTACGCGTCTGATCAAAAAATATCATAGAACATAAAAAGTAGGAAACTTAATTCTCTACAAAAAAGTCTGTTAACATTTTGCCATAGCTCGCTTCGTTTCCGAGATATTTGCAGATTTATCTCAAGGGAATGGGCCTAACGGACATATTTCGAGATATTTCTTCTTCTTGTTGTCCTTCTTCTGCACAGCTAAACTGGAAGTGGCATTTCCAGCTCGCAATAGTGCAGAGTTATCTCAAAGAGAGGGGCCACGGTGTTTCTGTATCTCTATTATGTTGGTGCGGCTTCTTAACTTTTAGATATCCTGATATATCTCGAGAACTACGCATCTGATCAAAAAATATCATAGAACATAAAAAGTAGGAAACTCAATTCTCTACAAAAAAGGTCTCTTAACATTTTGCAATAGCTCGCTTCGTTTCCGAGATATTTGCAGATTTATCTCAAGGGAAGGGGCCTGACGGACATATTTCGAGATATTTCTTCTTCTTGTTGTTCTTCTTCTGCACAGCTAAGCTGGAAGTGGCATTTGCGGCTCGCACTAGTGCAGAGTTATCTCAAAGAAAGGGGCCACGGTGTTTCTGTATCTCTATTATGTTGGTGCGGCTTCGGAACTTTTAAATATCTCGATATATCTCGAAAACTACGCTTCTGATCAAAAAATATCATAGAACATAAATTGTAGGAAACATAATTCTCTACAAAAAACGTCTCTTAAGATTTTGCCATAGCTCGCTTCGTTTCCGAGATATTTGCAGATTCAGCTCAAAAGAACTGGCCTGACGGACATATTTCGAGATATTTCTTCTTCTTGTTGTTCTTCCTCTGCACAGCTAAGCTGGAAGTGGCATTTGCAGCTCGCAATAGTGCAGAGTTATCTCAAAGAAAGGGGCCACGGTGTTTCTGTGTCTCTATTATGTTGGTGCGGCTTCGGAACTTTTAAATATCTTGATATATCTCGAGAACTACGCGTCTGATCAAAAAATATCATAGAACATAAAAAGTAGGAAACCCAATTCTCTACAAAAAAGGTCTCTTAACATTTTGCAATAGCTCGCTTCGTTTCCGAGATATTTGCAGATTTATCTCAAGGGAAGGGGCCTGACGGACATATTTCGAGATATTTCTTCTTCTTGTTGTTCTTCTTCTGCACAGCTAAGCTGGAAGTGGCATTTGCGGCTCGCACTAGTGCAGAGTTATCTCAAAGAAAGGGGCCACGGTGTTTCTGTATCTCTATTATGTTGGTGCGGCTTCGGAACTTTTAAATATCTCGATATATCTCGAAAACTACGCTTCTGATCAAAAAATATCATAGAACATAAATTGTAGGAAACATAATTCTCTACAAAAAACGTCTCTTAAGATTTTGCCATAGCTCGCTTCGTTTCCGAGATATTTGCAGATTCAGCTCAAAAGAACTGGCCTGACGGACATATTTCGAGATATTTCTTCTTCTTGTTGTTCTTCCTCTGCACAGCTAAGCTGGAAGTGGCATTTGCAGCTCGCAATAGTGCAGAGTTATCTCAAAGAAAGGGGCCACGGTGTTTCTGTGTCTCTATTATGTTGGTGCGGCTTCGGAACTTTTAAATATCTTGATATATCTCGAGAACTACGCGTCTGATCAAAAAATATCATAGAACATAAAAAGTAGGAAACCCAATTCTCTACAAAAAAGGTCTCTCAACATTTTGCAATAGCTCGCTTCGTTTCCGAGATATTTGCAGATTTATCTCAAGGGAAGGGGCCTGACGGACATATTTCGAGATATTTCTTCTTCTTGTTGTTCTTCTTCTGCACAGCTAAGCTGGAAGTGGCATTTGCGGCTCGCACTAGTGCAGAGTTATCTCAAAGAAAGGGGCCACCGTGTTTCTGTATCTCTATTATGTTGGTGCGGCTTCGGAACTTTTAAATATCTCGATATATCTCGAAAACTACGCTTCTGATCAAAAAATATCATAGAACATAAATTGTAGGAAACATAATTCTCTACAAAAAACGTCTCTTAACATTTTGCCATAGCTCGCTTCGTTTCCGAGATATTTGCAGATTCAGCTCAAAGGAACTGGCCTGACGGACATATTTCGAGATATTTCTTCTTCTTGTTGTTCTTCCTCTGCACAGCTAAGCTGGAAGTGGCATTTGCAGCTCGCAATAGTGCAGAGTTATCTCAAAGAAAGGGGCCACGGTGTTTCTATATCTCTATTATGTTGGTGCGGCTTCGGAACTTTTAAATATCTTGATATATCTCGAGAACTACGCATCTGATCAAAAAATATCATAGAACATAAAAAGTAGGCAACTTAATTCTCTACAAAAAAGGTCTCTTATCATTTTGCCATAGCTCTCTTCGTTTCCGAGATATTTGCAGATTTATCTCAAGGGAAGGGGCCTGACGGACATATTTCGAGATATTTCTTCTTCTTGTTGTTCTTCTTCTGCACAGCTAAACTGGAAGTGGCATTTCCAGCTCGCAATAGTGCAGAGTTATCTCAAAGAGAGGGGCCACGGTGTTTCTGTATCTCTATTATGTTGGTGCGGCTTCTTAACTTTTAAATTTCCTGATATATCTCGAGAACTACGCATCTGATCAAAAAATATCATAGAACATAAAAAGTAGGAAACTCAATTCTCTACAAAAAAGGTCTCTTAACATTTTGCAATAGCTCGCTTCGATTCCGAGATATTTGCAGATTGATCTCAAGGGAAGGGGCCTGACGGACATATTTCGAGATATTTCTTCTTCTTGTTGTTCTTCTTCTGCACAGCTAAGCTGGAAGTGGCATTTGCGGCTCGCAGTCGTGCAGAGTTATCTCAAAGAAAGGGGCCACGGTGTTTCTGTATCTCTATTATGTTGGTGCGGCTTCGGAACTTTTAAATATCTCGATATATCTCGAAAACTACGCTTCTGATCAAAAAATATCATAGAACATAAATTGTAGGAAACATAATTCTCTACAAAAAACGTCTCTTAAGATTTTGCCATAGCTCGCTTCGTTTCCAAGATATTTGCAGATTCAGCTCAAAGGAACTGGCCTGACGGACATATTTCGAGATATTTCTTCTTCTTGTTGTTCTTCCTCTGCACAGCTAAGCTGGAAGTGGCATTTGCAGCTCGCAATAGTGCAGAGTTATCTCAAAGAAAGGGGCCACGGTGTTTCTGTATCTCTATTATGTTGGTGCGGCTTCGGAACTTTTAAATATCTTGATATATCTCGAGAACTACGCGTCTGATCAAAAAATATCATAGAACATAAAAAGTAGGAAACTCAATTCTCTACAAAAAAGGTCTCTTAACATTTTGCAATAGCTCGCTTCGTTTCCGAGATATTTGCAGATTTATCTCAAGGGAAGGGGCCTGACGGACATATTTCGAGATATTTCTTCTTCTTGTTGTTCTTCTTCTGCACAGCTAAGCTGGAAGTGGCATTTGCGGCTCGCACTAGTGCAGAGTTATCTCAAAGAAAGGGGCCACGGTGTTTCTGTATCTCTATTATGTTGGTGCGGCTTCGGAACTTTTAAATATCTCGATATATCTCGAAAACTACGCTTCTGATCAAAAAATATCATAGAACATAAATTGTAGGAAACATAATTCTCTACAAAAAACGTCTCTTAACATTTTGCCATAGCTCGCTTCGTTTCCGAGATATTTGCAGATTCAGCTCAAAGGAACTGGCCTGACGGACATATTTCGAGATATTTCTTCTTCTTGTTGTTCTTCCTCTGCACAGCTAAGCTGGAAGTGGCATTTGCAGCTCGCAATAGTGCAGAGTTGTCTCAAAGAAAGGGGCCACGGTGTTTCTATATCTCTATTATGTTGGTGCGGCTTCGGAACTTTTAAATATCTTGATATATCTCGAGAACTACGCATCTGATCAAAAAATATCATAGAACATAAAAAGTAGGCAACTTAATTCTCTACAAAAAAGGTCTCTTATCATTTTGCCATAGCTCTCTTCGTTTCCGAGATATTTGCAGATTTATCTCAAGGGAAGGGGCCTGACGGACATATTTCGAGATATTTCTTCTTCTTGTTGTTCTTCTTCTGCACAGCTAAACTGGAAGTGGCATTTCCAGCTCGCAATAGTGCAGAGTTATCTCAAAGAGAGGGGCCACGGTGTTTCTGTATCTCTATTATGTTGGTGCGGCTTCTTAACTTTTAAATTTCCTGATATATCTCGAGAACTACGCATCTGATCAAAAAATATCATAGAACATAAAAAGTAGGAAACTCAATTCTCTACAAAAAAGGTCTCTTAACATTTTGCAATAGCTCGCTTCGATTCCGAGATATTTGCAGATTGATCTCAAGGGAAGGGGCCTGACGGACATATTTCGAGATATTTCTTCTTCTTGTTGTTCTTCTTCTGCACAGCTAAGCTGGAAGTGGCATTTGCGGCTCGCAGTCGTGCAGAGTTATCTCAAAGAAAGGGGCCACGGTGTTTCTGTATCTCTATTATGTTGGTGCGGCTTCGGAACTTTTAAATATCTCGATATATCTCGAAAACTACGCTTCTGATCAAAAAATATCATAGAACATAAATTGTAGGAAACATAATTCTCTACAAAAAACGTCTCTTAAGATTTTGCCATAGCTCGCTTCGTTTCCAAGATATTTGCAGATTCAGCTCAAAGGAACTGGCCTGACGGACATATTTCGAGATATTTCTTCTTCTTGTTGTTCTTCCTCTGCACAGCTAAGCTGGAAGTGGCATTTGCAGCTCGCAATAGTGCAGAGTTATCTCAAAGAAAGGGGCCACGGTGTTTCTGTATCTCTATTATGTTGGTGCGGCTTCGGAACTTTTAAATATCTTGATATATCTCGAGAACTACGCGTCTGATCAAAAAATATCATAGAACATAAAAAGTAGGAAACTCAATTCTCTACAAAAAAGGTCTCTTAACATTTTGCAATAGCTCGCTTCGTTTCCGAGATATTTGCAGATTTATCTCAAGGGAAGGGGCCTGACGGACATATTTCGAGATATTTCTTCTTCTTGTTGTTCTTCTTCTGCACAGCTAAGCTGGAAGTGGCATTTGCGGCTCGCACTAGTGCAGAGTTATCTCAAAGAAAGGGGCCACGGTGTTTCTGTATCTCTATTATGTTGGTGCGGCTTCGGAACTTTTAAATATCTCGATATATCTCGAAAACTACGCTTCTGATCAAAAAATATCATAGAACATAAATTGTAGGAAACATAATTCTCTACAAAAAACGTCTCTTAACATTTTGCCATAGCTCGCTTCGTTTCCGAGATATTTGCAGATTCAGCTCAAAGGAACTGGCCTGACGGACATATTTCGAGATATTTCTTCTTCTTGTTGTTCTTCCTCTGCACAGCTAAGCTGGAAGTGGCATTTGCAGCTCGCAATAGTGCAGAGTTATCTCAAAGAAAGGGGCCACGGTGTTTCTGTATCTCTATTATGTTGGTGCGGCTTCGGAACTTTTAAATATCTTGATATATCTCGAGAACTACGCATCTGATCAAAAAATATCATAGAACATAAAAAGTAGGCAACTTAATTCTCTACAAAAAAGGTCTCTTATCATTTTGCCATAGCTCTCTTCGTTTCCGAGATATTTGCAGATTTATCTCAAGGGAAGGGGCCTGACGGACATATTTCGAGATATTTCTTCTTCTTGTTGTTCTTCTTCTGCACAGCTAAGCTGGAAGTGGCATTTGCAGCTCGCAATAGTGCAGAGTTATCTCAAAGAAAGGGGCCACGGTGTTTCTGTATCTCTATTATGTTGGTGCGGCTTCGGAACTTTTAAATATCTTGATATATCTCGAGAACTACGCGTCTGATCAAAAAATATCATAGAACATAAAAAGTAGGAAACTCAATTCTGTACAAAAAAGGTCTCTTAACATTTTGCAATAGCTCGCTTCGTTTCCGAGATATTTGCAGATATATCTCAAGGGAAGGGGCCTGACGGACATATTTCGAGATATTTCTTCTTCTTGTTGTTCTTCTTCTGCACAGCTAAGCTGGAAGTGGCATTTACAGCTCGCAATAGTGCAGAGTTATCTCAAGGACAGGGGCCACGGTGTTTCTGTATCTCTATTATGTTGGTGCGGCTTCGGAACTTTTAAATATCTTGATATATCTCGAGAACTACGCATCTGATCAAAAAATAGCATAGAAGATAAAAAGTAGGAAACATAATTGTCTACAAAAAAGGTCTCTTAACATTTTGCCATAGCTCGCTTCGTTTCCGAGATATTTGCAGATTTATCTCAAGGGAAGGGGCCTGACGGACATATTCCGAGATATTTCTTCTTCTTGTTGTTCCTCTTCTGCACAGCTAAGCTGGAAGTGGCATTTGCAGCTCGCAATAGTGCAGAGTTATCTCAAAGAAAGAGGCCACGGTGTTTCTGCACCTCTATTATGTTGGTGCAGCTTCGGAACTTTTAAATATCTTGATATATCTCGAGAACTACGCATCTGATCAAAAAATATCATAGAACATAAAAAGTAGGAAACTTAATTGTCTACAAATAAGGTCTCTTAACATTTTGGCATAGCTCGCTTCTTTCCGAGATACTTGCCGATTTATCTCAAGGGAAGGGGCCTGACGGACATATTCCGAGATATTTCTTCTTCTTGTTGTTCCTCTTCTGCACAGCTAAGCTGGAAGTGGCATTTGCAGCTCGCAATAGTGCAGAGTTATCTCAAAGAAAGAGGCCACGGTGTTTCTGCACCTCTATTATGTTGGTGCAGCTTCGGAACTTTTAAATATCTTGATATATCTCGAGAACTACGCATCTGATCAAAAAATATCATAGAACATAAAAAGTAGGAAACTTAATTGTCTACAAATAAGGTCTCTTAACATTTTGGCATAGCTCGCTTCTTTCCGAGATACTTGCCGATTTATCTCAAGGGAAGGGGCCTGACGGACATATTTCGAGATATTTCTTCTTCTTGTTGTTCTTCTTCTGCACAGCTAAGCTGGAAGTGGCATTTGCAGCTCGCAATAGTGCAGAGTTATCTCAAAGAGAGGGGCCACGGTGTTTCTGTATCTCTATTATGTTGGTGCGGCTTCGGAACTTTCAAATATCTCGATATATCTCGAAAACTACGCTTCTGATCAAAAAATATCATAGAACATAAATTGTAGGAAACATAATTCTCTACAAAAAAGGTCTCTTAACATTTTGCCATAGCTCGCTTTGTTTCCGAGATATTTGCAGATATATCTCAAGGGAAGGGGCCTGACGGACATATTTCGAGATATTTCTTCTTCTTGTTGTTCTTCTTCTGCACAGCTAAGCTGGAAGTGGCATTTACAGCTCGCAATAGTGCAGAGTTATCTCAAAGAAAGGGGCCACGGTGTTTCTGTATCTCTATTATGTTGGTGCGGCTTCGGAACTTTTAAATATCTTGATATATCTCGAGAACTACGCATCTGATCAAAAAATATCATACAAGATAAAAAGTAGGAAACTTAATTCTCTACAAAAAAGGTTTCTTAACATTTTCCCATAGCTGGCATCGTTTCCGAGATATTTGCAGATTTATCTCAAGGGAAGGGGCCTGACGGACATATTCCGAGATATTTCTTCTTCTTGTTGTTCCTCTTCTGCACAGCTAAGCTGGAAGTGGCATTTGCAGCTCGCAATAGTGCAGAGTTATCTCAAAGAAAGAGGCCACGGTGTTTCTGCACCTCTATTATGTTGGTGCAGCTTCGGAACTTTTAAATATCTTGATATATCTCGAGAACTACGCATCTGATCAAAAAATATCATAGAACATAAAAAGTAGGAAACTTAATTGTCTACAAATAAGGTCTCTTAACATTTTGGCATAGCTCGCTTCTTTCCGAGATACTTGCCGATTTATCTCAAGGGAAGGGGCCTGACGGACATATTTCGAGATATTTCTTCTTCTTGTTGTTCTTCTTCTGCACAGCTAAGCTGGAAGTGGCATTTGCAGCTCGCAATAGTGCAGAGTTATCGCAAAGAAAGGGGCCACGGTGTTTCTGTATCTCTATTATGTTGGTGCGGCTTCGGAAATTTTAAATATCTTGATATATCTCGAGAACTACGTATCTGATCAAAAAATATCATAGAACATAAATTCTAGGGAACATAATTCTCTACAAAAAAGGTCTCTTAAGATTTTGCCATAGCTCGCTTCGTTTCCGAGATATTTGCAGATTTATCTCAAGGGAAGGGTCCTGATGGACATATTTCGAGATATTTCTTCTTCTTGTTGTTCTTCTTCTGCACAGCTAAACTGGAAGTGGCATTTCCAGCTCGCAATCGTGCAGAGTTATCTCAAAGAAAGGGGCCACGGTGTTTCTGTATCTCTATTATATTGGTGCGGCTTCGGAACTTTTAAATATCTTGATATATCTCGAGAACTACGCCTCTGATCGAAAAATATCATAGAACATAAAAAGTAGGAAACTTAATTCTCTACAAAAAAGGTCTCTTAACATTTTGCCATAGCTCGCTTGGTTTCCGAGGTATTTGCAGATTTATCTCAAGGGAAGGGGCCTGACGGACATATTTCGAGATATTTCTTCTTCTTGTTGTTCTTCTTCTGCACAGCTAAGCTGGAAGTGGCATTTGCAGCTCGCAATAGTGCAGAGTTATCTCAAGGAAAGGGGCCACGGTGTTTCTGTACCTCTATTATGTTGGTGTAGCTTCGGAGCTTTTAAATATCTTGATATATCTCGAGAATTACGCATCTGATCAAAAAATATCATACAACATAAAAAGTAGGAAACTTAATTCTCTACAAAAAAGGTCTCTTAACGTTTTGCAATAGCTCGCTTCGTTCCCGAGATATTTGCAGATTTATCTCAAGGGAAGGGTCCAGACGGACATATTTCGAGATATTTCTTCTTCTTGTTGTTCTTCTTCTGCACAGCTAAACTGGAAGTGGCATTTCCAGCTCGCAATAGTGCAGAGTTATCCCAAAGAAAGGGGCCACGGTGTTTCTGTATCTCTATTATGTTGGTGCGGCTTCGGCACTTTTAAATATCTCGATATATCTCGAAAACTACGCTTCTGATCAAAAAATATCATAGAACATAAATTGTAGGAAACATAATTCTCTACGAAAAAGGTCTCTTAACATTTTGCCATAGCTCGCTTCGTTTCCGAGATATTTGCAGATTTATCTCAAGGGAAGGGTCCTGATGGACATATTTCGAGATATTTCTTCTTCTTGTTGTTCTTCTTCTGCACAGCTAAACTGGAAGTGGCATTTCCAGCTCGCAGTCGTGCAGAGTAATCTCAAAGAAAGGGGCCACGGTGTTTCTGTATCTCTATTATGTTGGTGCGGCTTCGGAACTTTTAAATATCTTGATATATCTCGAGAACTACGCCTCTGATCGAAAAATATCATAGAACATAAAAAGTAGGAAACTTAATTCTCTACAAAAAAGGTCTCTTAACATTTTGCCATAGCTCGCTTCGTTTCCGAGATATTTGCAGATTTATCTCAAGGGAAGGGGCCGACGGACATATTTCGAGATATTTCTTCTTCTTGTTGTTCTTCTTCTGCACAGCTAAGCTGGAAGTGGCATTTGCAGCTCGCAATAGTGCAGAGTTATCTCAAAGAAAGGGGCCACGGTGTTTCTGTACCTCTATTATGTTGGTGCAGCTTCGGAGCTTTTAAATATCTTGATATATCTCGAGAACTACGCATCTGATCAAAAAATATCATAGAACATAAAAAGTAGGAAACTTAATTCGCTACAAAAAAGGTCTCTTAACGTTTTGCAATAGCTCGCTTCGTTTCCGAGATATTTGCAGATTTATCTCAAGGGAAGGGGCCTGTCGGACATATTTCCAGATATTTCTTCTTCTTGTTGTTCTTCTTCTGCACAGCTAAGCTGGAAGTGGCATTTGCAGCTCGCAATAGTGCAGAGTTATCTCAAAGAAAGGGGCCACGGTGTTTCGGTATCTCTATTATGTTGGTGCGGCTTCGGAACTTTTAAATATCTCGATATATCTCGAAAACTACGCTTCTGATCAAAAAATATCAGAGAACGTAAATTGTAGGAAACATAATTCTCTACAAAAAAGGTCTCTTAACATTTTGCCATAGCTCGCTTCGTTTCCGAGATATTTGCAGATTTATCTCAAGGTAAGGGGCCTGACGGACATATTTCGAGATATTTCTTCTTCTTGTTGTTCTTCTTCTGCACAGCTAAGCTGGAAGTGGCATTGGCAGCTCGCAATAGTGCATAGTTATCTGAAAGAAAGGGGCCACGGTGTTTCTGTATCTCTATTATGTTGGTGCGGCTTCGGAACTTTTAAATATCTCGATATATCTCGAAAACTACGCTTCTGATCAAAAAATATCATAGAACATAAATTGTAGGAAACATAATTCTCTACAAAAAAGGTCTCTTAACATTTTGCCATAGCTCGCTTTGTTTCCGAGATATTTGCAGATATATCTCAAGGGAAGGGGCCTGACGGACATATTTCGAGATATTTCTTCTTCTTGTTGTTCTTCTTCTGCACAGCTAAGCTGGAAGTGGCATTTACAGCTCGCAATAGTGCAGAGTTATCTCAAAGAAAGGGGCCACGGTGTTTCTGTATCTCTATTATGTTGGTGCGGCTTCGGAACTTTTAAATATCTTGATATATCTCGAGAACTACGCATCTGATCAGAAAATATCATAGAAGATAAAAAGTAGGAAACTTAATCCTCTACAAAAAAGGTTTTTTAACATTTTCCCATAGCTGGCATCGTTTCCGAGATATTTGCAGATTTATCTCAAGGGAAGGGGCCTGACGGACATATTCCGAGATATTTCTTCTTCTTGTTGTTCCTCTTCTGCACAGCTAAGCTGGAAGTGGCATTTGCAGCTCGCAATAGTGCAGAGTTATCTCAAAGAAAGAGGCCACGGTGTTTCTGCACCTCTATTATGTTGGTGCAGCTTCGGAACTTTTAAATATCTTGATATATCTCGAGAACTACGCATCTGATCAAAAAATATCATAGAACATAAAAAGTAGGAAACTTAATTGTCTACAAATAAGGTCTCTTAACATTTTGGCATAGCTCGCTTCGTTTCCGAGATATTTGCAGATTTATCTCAAGGGAAGGGGCCTGACGGACATATTTCGAGATATTTCTTCTTCTTGTTGTTCTTCTTCTGCACAGCTAAACTGGAAGTGGCATTTCCAGCTCGCAATCGTGCAGAGTTATCTCAAAGAAAGGGGCCACGGTGTTTCTGTATCTCTATTATATTGGTGCGGCTTCGGAACTTTTAAATATCTTGATATATCTCGAGAACTACGCCTCTGATCGAAAAATATCATAGAACATAAAAAGTAGGAAACTTAATTCTCTACAAAAAAGGTCTCTTAACATTTTGCCATAGCTCGCTTGGTTTCCGAGGTATTTGCAGATTTATCTCAAGGGAAGGGGCCTGACGGACATATTTCGAGATATTTCTTCTTCTTGTTGTTCTTCTTCTGCACAGCTAAGCTGGAAGTGGCATTTGCAGCTCGCAATAGTGCAGAGTTATCTCAAAGAAAGGGGCCACGGTGTTTCTGTACCTCTATTATGTTGGTGCAGCTTCGGAGCTTTTAAATATCTTGATATATCTCGAGAACTACGCATCTGATCAAAAAATATCATACAACATAAAAAGTAGGAAACTTAATTCTCTACAAAAAAGGTCTCTTAACGTTTTGCAATAGCTCGCTTCATTTCCGAGATATTTGCAGATTTATCTCAAGGGAAGGGTCCTGACGGACATATTTCGAGATATTTCTTCTTCTTGTTGTTCTTCTTCTGCACTGCTAAACTGGAAGTGGCATTTCCAGCTCGCAATAGTGCAGAGTTATCCCAAAGAAAGGGGCCACGGTGTTTCTGTATCTCTATTATGTTGGTGCGGCTTCGGCACTTTTAAATATCTCGATATATCTCGAAAACTACGCTTCTGATCAAAAAATATCATAGAACATAAATTGTAGGAAACATAATTCTCTACGAAAAAGGTCTCTTAACATTTTGCCATAGCTCGCTTCGTTTCCGAGATATTTGCAGATTTATCTCAATGGAAGGGTCCTGATGGACATATTTCGAGATATTTCTTCTTCTTGTTGTTCTTCTTCTGCACAGCTAAACTGGAAGTGGCATTTCCAGCTCGCAATCGTGCAGAGTAATCTCAAAGAAAGGGGCCACGGTGTTTCTGTATCTCTATTATGTTGGTGCGGCTTCGGAACTTTGAAATATCTTGATATATCTCGAGAACTACGCCTCTGATCGAAAAATATCATAGAACATAAAAAGTAGCAAACTTAATTCTCTACAAAAAAGGTCTCTTAACATTTTGCCATAGCTCGCTTCGTTTCCGAGATATTTGCAGATTTATCTCAAGGGAAGGGGCCGACGGACATATTTCGAGATATTTCTTCTTCTTGTTGTTCTTCTTCTGCACAGCTAAGCTGGAAGTGGCATTTGCAGCTCGCAATAGTGCAGAGTTATCTCAAAGAAAGGGGCCACGGTGTTTCTGTACCTCTATTATGTTGGTGCAGCTTCGGAGCTTTTAAATATCTTGATATATCTCGAGAACTACGCATCTGATCAAAAAATATCATAGAACATAAAAAGTAGGAAACTTAATTCGCTACAAAAAAGGTCTGTTAACGTTTTGCAATAGCTCGCTTCGTTTCCGAGATATTTGCAGATTTATCTCAAGGGAAGGGGCCTGACGGACATATTTCGAGATATTTCTTCTTCTTGTTGTTCTTCTTCTGCACAGCTAAGCTGGAAGTGGCATTTGCAGCTCGCAATAGTGCAGAGTTATCTCAAGGAAAGGGGCCACGGTGTTTCTGTACCTCTATTATGTTGGTGCAGCTTCGGAGCTTTTAAATATCTTGATATATCTCGAGAACTACGCATCTGATCAAAAAATATCATACAACATAAAAAGTAGGAAACTTAATTCTCTACAAAAAAGGTCTCTTAACGTTTTGCAATAGCTCGCTTCGTTCCCGAGATATTTGCAGATTTATCTCAAGGGAAGGGTCCAGACGGACATATTTCGAGATATTTCTTCTTCTTGTTGTTCTTCTTCTGCACAGCTAAACTGGAAGTGGCATTTCCAGCTCGCAATAGTGCAGAGTTATCCCAAAGAAAGGGGCCACGGTGTTTCTGTATCTCTATTATGTTGGTGCGGCTTCGGCACTTTTAAATATCTCGATATATCTCGAAAACTACGCTTCTGATCAAAAAATATCATAGAACATAAAAAGTAGGAAACTTAATTGTCTACAAATAAGGTCTCTTAACATTTTGGCATAGCTCGCTTCGTTTCCGAGATATTTGCAGATTTATCTCAAGGGAAGGGGCCTGACGGACATATTTCGAGATATTTCTTCTTCTTGTTGTTCTTCTTCTGCACAGCTAAACTGGAAGTGGCATTTCCAGCTCGCAATCGTGCAGAGTTATCTCAAAGAAAGGGGCCACGGTGTTTCTGTATCTCTATTATATTGGTGCGGCTTCGGAACTTTTAAATATCTTGATATATCTCGAGAACTACGCCTCTGATCGAAAAATATCATAGAACATAAAAAGTAGGAAACTTAATTCTCTACAAAAAAGGTCTCTTAACATTTTGCCATAGCTCGCTTGGTTTCCGAGGTATTTGCAGATTTATCTCAAGGGAAGGGGCCTGACGGACATATTTCGAGATATTTCTTCTTCTTGTTGCTCTTCTTCTGCACAGCTAAGCTGGAAGTGGCATTTGCAGCTCGCAATAGTGCAGAGTTATCTCAAAGAAAGGGGCCACGGTGTTTCTGTACCTCTATTATGTTGGTGCAGCTTCGGAGCTTTTAAATATCTTGATATATCTCGAGAACTACGCATCTGATCAAAAAATATCATAGAACATAAAAAGTAGGAAACTTAATTCGCTACAAAAAAGGTCTCTTAACGTTTTGCAATAGCTCGCTTCGTTTCCGAGATATTTGCAGATTTATCTCAAGGGAAGGGGCCTGTCGGACATATTTCCAGATATTTCTTCTTCTTGTTGTTCTTCTTCTGCACAGCTAAGCTGGAAGTGGCATTTGCAGCTCGCAATAGTGCAGAGTTATCTCAAAGAAAGGGGCCACGGTGTTTCGGTATCTCTATTATGTTGGTGCGGCTTCGGAACTTTTAAATATCTCGATATATCTCGAAAACTACGCTTCTGATCAAAAAATATCAGAGAACGTAAATTGTAGGAAACATAATTCTCTACAAAAAAGGTCTCTTAACATTTTGCCATAGCTCGCTTCGTTTCCGAGATATTTGCAGATTTATCTCAAGGTAAGGGGCCTGACGGACATATTTCGAGATATTTCTTCTTCTTGTTGTTCTTCTTCTGCACAGCTAAGCTGGAAGTGGCATTTGCAGCTCGCAATAGTGCATAGTTATCTGAAAGAAAGGGGCCACGGTGTTTCTGTATCTCTATTATGTTGGTGCGGCTTCGGAACTTTTAAATATCTCGATATATCTCGAAAACTACGGTTCTGATCAAAAAATATCATAGAACATAAAAAGTAGGAAACTTAATTGTCTACAAATAAGGTCTCTTAACATTTTGGCATAGCTCGCTTCGTTTCCGAGATATTTGCAGATTTATCTCAAGGGAAGGGGCCTGACGGACATATTTCGAGATATTTCTTCTTCTTGTTGTTCTTCTTCTGCACAGCTAAACTGGAAGTGGCATTTCCAGCTCGCAATCGTGCAGAGTTATCTCAAAGAAAGGGGCCACGGTGTTTCTGTATCTCTATTATATTGGTGCGGCTTCGGAACTTTTAAATATCTTGATATATCTCGAGAACTACGCCTCTGATCGAAAAATATCATAGAACATAAAAAGTAGGAAACTTAATTCTCTACAAAAAAGGTCTCTTAACATTTTGCCATAGCTCGCTTGGTTTCCGAGGTATTTGCAGATTTATCTCAAGGGAAGGGGCCTGACGGACATATTTCGAGATATTTCTTCTTCTTGTTGTTCTTCTTCTGCACAGCTAAGCTGGAAGTGGCATTTGCAGCTCGCAATAGTGCAGAGTTATCTCAAAGAAAGGGGCCACGGTGTTTCTGTACCTCTATTATGTTGGTGCAGCTTCGGAGCTTTTAAATATCTTGATATATCTCGAGAACTACGCATCTGATCAAAAAATATCATACAACATAAAAAGTAGGAAACTTAATTCTCTACAAAAAAGGTCTCTTAACGTTTTGCAATAGCTCGCTTCATTTCCGAGATATTTGCAGATTTATCTCAAGGGAAGGGTCCTGACGGACATATTTCGAGATATTTCTTCTTCTTGTTGTTCTTCTTCTGCACAGCTAAACTGGAAGTGGCATTTCCAGCTCGCAATAGTGCAGAGTTATCCCAAAGAAAGGGGCCACGGTGTTTCTGTATCTCTATTATGTTGGTGCGGCTTCGGCACTTTTAAATATCTCGATATATCTCGAAAACTACGCTTCTGATCAAAAAATATCATAGAACATAAATTGTAGGAAACATAATTCTCTACGAAAAAGGTCTCTTAACATTTTGCCATAGCTCGCTTCGTTTCCGAGATATTTGCAGATTTATCTCAAGGGAAGGGTCCTGATGGACATATTTCGAGATATTTCTTCTTCTTGTTGTTCTTCTTCTGCACAGCTAAACTGGAAGTGGCATTTCCAGCTCGCAATCGTGCAGAGTAATCTCAAAGAAAGGGGCCACGGTGTTTCTGTATCTCTATTATGTTGGTGCGGCTTCGGAACTTTGAAATATCTTGATATATCTCGAGAACTACGCCTCTGATCGAAAAATATCATAGAACATAAAAAGTAGGAAACTTAATTCTCTACAAAAAAGGTCTCTTAACATTTTGCCATAGCTCGCTTCGTTTCCGAGATATTTGCAGATTTATCTCAAGGGAAGGGGCCGACGGACATATTTCGAGATATTTCTTCTTCTTGTTGTTCTTCTTCTGCACAGCTAAGCTGGAAGTGGCATTTGCAGCTCGCAATAGTGCAGAGTTATCTCAAAGAAAGGGGCCACGGTGTTTCTGTACCTCTATTATGTTGGTGCAGCTTCGGAGCTTTTAAATATCTTGATATATCTCGAGAACTACGCATCTGATCAAAAAATATCATACAACATAAAAAGTAGGAAACTTAATTCTCTACAAAAAAGGTCTCTTAACGTTTTGCAATAGCTCGCTTCATTTCCGAGATATTTGCAGATTTATCTCAAGGGAAGGGTCCTGACGGACATATTTCGAGATATTTCTTCTTCTTGTTGTTCTTCTTCTGCACAGCTAAACTGGAAGTGGCATTTCCAGCTCGCAATAGTGCAGAGTTATCCCAAAGAAAGGGGCCACGGTGTTTCTGTATCTCTATTATGTTGGTGCGGCTTCGGCACTTTTAAATATCTCGATATGTCTCGAAAACTACGCTTCTGATCAAAAAATATCATAGAACATAAATTGTAGGAAACATAATTCTCTACGAAAAAGGTCTCTTAACATTTTGCCATAGCTCGCTTCGTTTCCGAGATATTTGCAGATTTATCTCAAGGGAAGGGTCCTGATGGACATATTTCGAGATATTTCTTCTTCTTGTTGTTCTTCTTCTGCACAGCTAAACTGGAAGTGGCATTTCCAGCTCGCAATCGTGCAGAGTAATCTCAAAGAAAGGGGCCACGGTGTTTCTGTATCTCTATTATGTTGGTGCGGCTTCGGAACTTTGAAATATCTTGATATATCTCGAGAACTACGCCTCTGATCGAAAAATATCATAGAACATAAAAAGTAGGAAACTTAATTCTCTACAAAAAAGGTCTCTTAACATTTTGCCATAGCTCGCTTCGTTTCCGAGATATTTGCAGATTTATCTCAAGGGAAGGGGCCGACGGACATATTTCGAGATATTTCTTCTTCTTGTTGTTCTTCTTCTGCACAGCTAAGCTGGAAGTGGCATTTGCAGCTCGCAATAGTGCAGAGTTATCTCAAAGAAAGGGGCCACGGTGTTTCTGTACCTCTATTATGTTGGTGCAGCTTCGGAGCTTTTAAATATCTTGATATATCTCGAGAACTACGCATCTGATCAAAAAATATCATAGAACATAAAAAGTAGGAAACTTAATTCGCTACAAAAAAGGTCTCTTAACGTTTTGCAATAGCTCGCTTCGTTTCCGAGATATTTGCAGATTTATCTCAAGGGAAGGGGCCTGACGGACATATTTCGAGATATTTCTTCTTCTTGTTGTTCTTCTTCTGCACAGCTAAGCTGGAAGTGCCATTTGCAGCTCGCAATAGTGCAGAGTTATCTCAAAGAAAGGGGCCACGGTGTTTCTGTATCTCTATTATGTTGGTGCGGCTTCGGAACTTTTAAATATCTTGATATATCTCGAGAACTACGCATCTGATCAAAAAATATCGTAGAACATAAAAAGTAGGAAACTTAATTCTCTACAAATAAGGTCTCTTAACATTTTGCCATAGCTCGCTTGGTTTCCGAGATATTTGCAGATTTATCTCAAGGGAAGGGGCCTGAGGGACATATTTCGAGATATTTCTTCTTCTTGTTGTTCTTCTTCTGCACAGCTAAGCTGGAAGTGGCATTTACAGCTCGCAATAGTGCAGAGTTATCTCAAAGAAAGGGGCCACGGTGTTTCTGTATCTCTATTATGTTGGTGCGGCTTCGGAACTTTTAAATATCTTGATATATCTCGAGAACTACGCATCTGATCAGAAAATATCATAGAAGATAAAAAGTAGGAAACTTAATCCTCTACAAAAAAGGTTTTTTAACATTTTCCCATAGCTGGCATCGTTTCCGAGATATTTGCAGATTTATCTCAAGGGAAGGGGCCTGACGGACATATTCCGAGATATTTCTTCTTCTTGTTGTTCCTCTTCTGCACAGCTAAGCTGGAAGTGGCATTTGCAGCTCGCAATAGTGCAGAGTTATCTCAAAGAAAGAGGCCACGGTGTTTCTGCACCTCTATTATGTTGGTGCAGCTTCGGAACTTTTAAATATCTTGATATATCTCGAGAACTACGCATCTGATCAAAAAATATCATAGAACATAAAAAGTAGGAAACTTAATTGTCTACAAATAAGGTCTCTTAACATTTTGGCATAGCTCGCTTCGTTTCCGAGATATTTGCAGATTTATCTCAAGGGAAGGGGCCTGACGGACATATTTCGAGATATTTCTTCTTCTTGTTGTTCTTCTTCTGCACAGCTAAACTGGAAGTGGCATTTCCAGCTCGCAATCGTGCAGAGTTATCTCAAAGAAAGGGGCCACGGTGTTTCTGTATCTCTATTATATTGGTGCGGCTTCGGAACTTTTAAATATCTTGATATATCTCGAGAACTACGCCTCTGATCGAAAAATATCATAGAACATAAAAAGTAGGAAACTTAATTCTCTACAAAAAAGGTCTCTTAACATTTTGCCATAGCTCGCTTGGTTTCCGAGGTATTTGCAGATTTATCTCAAGGGAAGGGGCCTGACGGACATATTTCGAGATATTTCTTCTTCTTGTTGTTCTTCTTCTGCACAGCTAAGCTGGAAGTGGCATTTGCAGCTCGCAATAGTGCAGAGTTATCTCAAATAAAGGGGCCACGGTGTTTCTGTACCTCTATTATGTTGGTGCAGCTTCGGAGCTTTTAAATATCTTGATATATCTCGAGAACTACGCATCTGATCAAAAAATATCATACAACATAAAAAGTAGGAAACTTAATTCTCTACAAAAAAGGTCTCTTAACGTTTTGCAATAGCTCGCTTCATTTCCGAGATATTTGCAGATTTATCTCAAGGGAAGGGTCCTGACGGACATATTTCGAGATATTTCTTCTTCTTGTTGTTCTTCTTCTGCACAGCTAAACTGGAAGTGGCATTTCCAGCTCGCAATAGTGCAGAGTTATCCCAAAGAAAGGGGCCACGGTGTTTCTGTATCTCTATTATGTTGGTGCGGCTTCGGCACTTTTAAATATCTCGATATATCTCGAAAACTACGCTTCTGATCAAGAAATATCATAGAACATAAATTGTAGGAAGCATAATTCTCTACGAAAAAGGTCTCTTAACATTTTGCCATAGCTCGCTTCGTTTCCGAGATATTTGCAGATTTATCTCAAGGGAAGGGTCCTGATGGACATATTTCGAGATATTTCTTCTTCTTGTTGTTCTTCTTCAGCACAGCTAAACTGGAAGTGGCATTTCCAGCTCGCAATCGTGCAGAGTAATCTCAAAGAAAGGGGCCACGGTGTTTCTGTATCTCTATTATGTTGGTGCGGCTTCGGAACTTTTAAATATCTTGATATATCTCGAGAACTACGCCTCTGATCGAAAAATATCATAGAACATAAAAAGTAGGAAACTTAATTCTCTACAAAAAAGGTCTCTTAACATTTTGCCATAGCTCGCTTCGTTTCCGAGATATTTGCAGATTTATCTCAAGGGAAGGGGCCGACGGACATATTTCGAGATATTTATTCTTCTTGTTGTTCTTCTTCTGCACAGCTAAGCTGGAAGTGGCATTTGCAGCTCGCAATAGTGCAGAGTTATCTCAAAGAAAGGGGCCACGGTGTTTCTGTACCTCTATTATGTTGGTGCAGCTTCGGAGCTTATAAATATCTTGATATATCTCGAGAACTACGCATCTGATCAAAAAATATCATAGAACATAAAAAGTAGGAAACTTAATTCGCTACAAAAAAGGTCTCTTAACGTTTTGCAATAGCTCGCTTCGTTTCCGAGATATTTGCAGATTTATCTCAAGGGAAGGGGCCTGACGGACATATTTCCAGATATTTCTTCTTCTTGTTGTTCTTCTTCTGCACAGCTAAGCTGGAAGTGGCATTTGCAGCTCGCAATAGTGCAGAGTTATCTCAAAGAAAGGGGCCACGGTGTTTCGGTATCTCTATTATGTTGGTGCGGCTTCGGAACTTTTAAATATCTCGATATATCTCGAAAACTACGCTTCTGATCAAAAAATATCAGAGAACGTAAATTGTAGGAAACATAATTCTCTACAAAAAAGGTCTCTTAACATTTTGCCATAGCTCGCTTCGTTTCCGAGATATTTGCAGATTTATCCCAAGGGAAGGGGCCTGACGGACATATTTCGAGATATTTCTTCTTCTTGTTGTTCTTCTTCTGCACAGCTAAGCTGGAAGTGGCATTTGCAGCTCGCAGTAGTGCAGAGTTATCTCAAAGAAAGGGGCCACGGTGTTTCTGTATCTCTATTATGTTGGTGCGGCTTCGGAACTTTTAAATATCTTGATATATCTCGAGAACTACGCATCTGATCAAAAAATATCATAGAACATAAAAAGTAGGAAGCTTAATTCTCTACAAATAAGGTCTCTTAACATTTTGCCATAGCTCGCTTCGTTTCCGAGATATTTGCAGATTTATCTCAAGGGAAGGGGCCTGAGGGACATATTTCGAGATATTTCTTCTTCTTGTTGTTCTTCTTCTGCACAGCTAAGCTGGAAGTGGCATTTGCAGGTCGCAATAGTGCAGAGTTATCTCAAAGAAAGGAGCCACGGTGTTTCTGTATCTCTATTATGTTGGTGCGGCTTCGGAACTTTTAAATATCTCGATATATCTCGAAAACTACGCTTCTGATCAAAAAATATCATAGAACATAAATTGTAGGAAACATAATTCACTACAAAAAACGTCTCTTAACATTTTGCCATAGCTCGCTTCGTTTCCGAGATATTTGCAGATTCAGCTCAAAGGAACGGGCCTGACGGACATATTTCGAGATACTTCTTCTTCTCGTTGTTCTTCTTCTGCACAGCTAAGCTGTAAGTGGCATTTGCGGCTCGCAATCGTGCAGAGTTATCTCAAAGAGAGGGGCCACGGTGTTTCTGTATCTCTATTATGTTGGTGCGGCTTCGGAACTTTTAAATATCTTGATATATCTCGAGAACTACGCCTCTGATCGAAAAATATCATAGAACATAAAAAGTAGGAAACTTAATTCTCTACAAAAAAGGTCTCTTAACATTTTGCCGTAGCTCGCTTCGTTTCCGAGATATTTGCAGATTTATCTCAAGGGAAGGGACCTGACGGACATATTTCGAAATATTTCTTATTCTTGTTGTTCTTCTTCTGCACAGCTGAGCTGGAAGTGGCATTTGCAGCTCGCAATAGTGCAGAGTTATCTCAAAGAAAGGGGCCACGGTGTTTCTGTACCTCTATTATGTTGGTGCAGCTTCGGAGCTTTTAAATATCTTGATATATCTCGAGAACTACGCATCTGATCAAAAACTATCATAGAACCTAAAAAGTAGGAAACTTAATTCTCTACAAAAAAGGTCTCTTAACATTTTGCCATAGCTCGCTTCGTTTCCGAGATATTTGCAGATTTATCTCAAGGGAAGGGGCCTGACGGACATATTTCGAGATATTTCTTCTTCTTGTTGTTCTTCTTCTGCACAGCTAAGCTGGAAGTGGCATTTGCAGCGCGCAATAGTGCAGAGTTATCTCAAAGAAAGGGGCCACGGTGTTTCTGTATCTCTATTATGTTGGTGCGGCTTCGGAACTTTTAAATATCTTGATATATCTCGAGAACTACGCATCTGATCAAAAAATATCATAGAACATAAAAAGTAGGAAACCTAATTTTCTACAAAAAAGGTCGCTTAACATTTTGCCGTAGCTCGCTTCGTTTCCGAGATATTTGCAGATTTATCTCAAGGGAAGGGGCCTGACGGACATATTTCGAGATATTTCTTCTTCTTGTTGTTCTTCTTCTGCACAGCTAAACTGGAAGTGGCATTTCCAGCTCGCAATAGTGCAGAGTTATCCCAAAGAAAGGGGCCACGGTGTTTCCGTATCTCTATTATGTTGGTGCGGCTTCGGAACTTTTAAATATCTCGATATATCTCGAAAACTACGCTTCTGATCAAAAAATATCATAGAACATAAATTGTAGGAAACATAATTCTCTACAAAAAAGGTCTCCTAACATTTTGCCATAGCTCGCTTCGTTTCCGAGATATTTGCAGATTTATCTCAAGGGAAGGGTCCTGATGGACATATTTCGAGATATTTCTTCTTCTTGTTGTTCTTCTTCTGCACAGCTAAGCTGGAAGTGGCATTTGCAGCTCGCAGTAGTGCAGAGTTATCTCAAAGAAAGGAGCCACGGTGTTTCTGTATCTCTATTATGTTGGTGCGGCTTCGGAACTTTTAAATATCTCGATATATCTCGAAAACTACGCTTCTGATCAAAAAATATCATAGAACATAAATTGTAGGAAACATAATTCACTACAAAAAACGTCTCTTAACATTTTGCCATAGCTCGCTTCGTTTCCGAGATATTTGCAGATTCAGCTCAAAGGAACGGGCCTGACGGACATATTTCGAGATACTTCTTCTTCTCGTTGTTCTTCTTCTGCACAGCTAAGCTGTAAGTGGCATTTGCGGCTCGCAGTCGTGCAGAGTTATCTCAAAGAGAGGGGCCACGGTGTTTCTGTATCTCTATTATGTTGGTGCGGCTTCGGAACTTTTAAATATCTTGATATATCTCGAGAACTACGCCTCTGATCGAAAAATATCATAGAACATAAAAAGTAGGAAACTTAATTCTCTACAAAAAAGGTCTCTTAACATTTTGCCGTAGCTCGCTTCGTTTCCGAGATATTTGCAGATTTATCTCAAGGGAAGGGGCCTGACGGACATATTTCGAAATATTTCTTATTCTTGTTGTTCTTCTTCTGCACAGCTAAGCTGGAAGTGGCATTTGCAGCTCGCAATAGTGCAGAGTTATCTCAAAGAAAGGGGCCACGGTGTTTCTGTACCTCTATTATGTTGGCGCAGCTTCGGAGCTTTTAAATATCTTGATATATCTCGAGAACTACGCATCTGATCAAAAAATATCATAGAACATAAAAAGTAGGAAACTTAATTCTCTACAAAAAAGGTCTCTTAACATTTTGCCATAGCTCGCTTCGTTTCCGAGATATTTGCAGATTTATCTCAAGGGAAGGGGCCTGACGGACACATTTCGAGATATTTCTTCTTCTTGTTGTTCTTCTTCTGCACAGCTAAGCTGGAAGTGGCATTTGCAGCGCGCAATAGTGCAGAGTTATCTCAAAGAAAGGGGCCACGGTGTTTCTGTATCTCTATTATGTTGGTGCGGCTTCGGAACTTTTAAATATCTTGATATATCTCGAGAACTGCGCATCTGATCAAAAAATATCATACAACATAAAAAGTAGGAAACTTAATTCTCTACAAAAAAGGTCTCTTAACATTTTGCCATAGCTCGCTTTGTTTCCGAGATATTTGCAGATTTATCTCAAGGGAAGGGGCCTGACGGACATATTTCGAGATATTTCTTCTTCTTGTTGTTCTTCTTCTGCACAGCTAAGCTGGAAGTGGCATTTGCGGCTCGCACTAGTGCAGAGTTATCTCAAAGAAAGGGGCCACGGTGTTTCTGTATCTCTATTATGTTGGTGCGGCTTCGGAACTTTTAAATATCTTGATATATCTCGAGAACTGCGCATCTGAGCAAAAAATATCATAGAACATAAAAAGTAGGAAACTTAATTCTGTACAAAAAAGGTCTCTTAACATTTTGCCATAGCTCGCTTCGTTTCCGAGATATTTGCAGATTTATCTCAAGGGAAGGGGCCTAACGGACATATTTCGAGATATTTCTTCTTCTTGTTGTTCTTCTTCTGCACAGCTAAACTGGACGTGGCATTTCCAGCTCGCAATAGTGCAGAGTTATCTCAAAGAGAGGGGCCACGGTGTTTCTGTATCTCTATTATGTTGGTGCGGCTTCGGAACTTTTAAATATCTTGATATATCTCGAGAACTACGCATCTGATCAAAAAATATCATAGAACATAAATTGTAGGAAACATAATTCTCTACAAAAAAGGTCTCTTAACATTTTGCCATAGCTCGCTTTGTTTCCGAGATATTTGCAGATATATCTCAAGGGAAGGGGCCTGACGGACATATTTCGAGATATTCCTTCTTCTTGTTGTTCTTCTTCTGCACAGCTAAGCTGGAAGTGGCATTTACAGCTCGCAATAGTGCAGAGTTATCTCAAAGACAGGGGCCACGGTGTTTCTGTATCTCTATTATGTTGGTGCGGCTTCGGAACTTTTCAATATCTTGATATATCTCGAGAACTACGCATCTGATCAAAAAATATCATAGAACATAAAAAGTAGGAAACTTAATTCTCTACAAAAAAGGTCTCTTAACGTTTTGCAATAGCTCGCTTTGTTTCCGAGATATTTGCAGATTTATCTCAAGGGAAGGGTCCTGACGGACATATTTCGAGATATTTCTTCTTCTTGTTGTTCTTCTTCTGCACAGCTAAGCTGGAAGTGGCATTTGCAGCTCGCAATAGTGCAGAGTTATCTCAAAGAGAGGGGCCACGGGGTTTCTGTATCTCTATTATGTTGGTGCGGCTTCGGAACTTTTAAATATCTTGATATATCTCGAGAACTACGAATCTGGTCAGAAAATATCATAGAAGATAAAAAGTAGGAAACTTAATTCTCTACAAAAAAGGTCTCTTAACATTTTGCCATAGCTCGCTTCGTTTCCGGGATATTTGCAGATTTATCTCAAGGTAAGGGGCCTGACGGACATATTTCGAGATATTTCTTCTTCTTGTTGTTCTTCTTCTGCACAGCTAAGCTGGAAGTGGCATTTGCAGCTCGCAATAGTGCATAGTTATCTGAAAGAAAGGGGCCACGGTGTTTCTGTATCTCTATTATGTTGGTGCGGCTTCGGAACTTTTAAATATCTCGATATATCTCGAAAACTACGCTTCTGATCAAAAAATATCATAGAACATAAATTGTAGGAAACATAATTCTCTACAAAAAAGGTCTCTCAACATTTTGCCATAGCTCGCTTCGTTTCCGAGATATTTGCAGATATATCTCAAGGGAAGGGGCCTGACGGACATATTCCGAGATATTTCTTCTTCTTGTTGTTCCTCTTCTGCACAGCTAAGCTGGAAGTGGCATTTGCAGCTCGCAATAGTGCATAGTTATCTGAAAGAAAGGGGCCACGGTGTTTCTGTATCTCTATTATGTTGGTGCGGCTTCGGAACTTTTAAATATCTTGATATATCTCGAGAACTACGTATCTGATCAAAAAATATCATAGAACATAAAAAGTAGGAAACTTAATTCTCTACAAAAAAGGTCTCTTAACGTTTTGCAATAGCTCGCTTTGTTTCCGAGATATTTGCAGATTTATCTCAAGGGAAGGGTCCTGACGGACATATTTCGAGATATTTCTTCTTCTTGTTGTTCCTCTTCTGCACAGCTAAGCTGGAAGTGGCATTTGCAGCTCGCAATAGTGCAGAGTTATCTCAAAGAGAGGGGCCACGGTGTTTCTGTATCTCTATTATGTTGGTGCGGCTTCGGAACTTTTAAATATCTTGATATATCTCGAGAACTACGAATCTGGTCAGAAAATATCATAGAAGATAAAAAGTAGGAAACTTAATTCTCTACAAAAAAGGTCGCTTAACATTTTGCCATAGCTCGCTTCGTTTCCGAGATATTTGCAGATTTATCTCAAGGTAAGGGGCCTGACGGACATATTTCGAGATATTTCTTCTTCTTGTTGTTCTTCTTCTGCACAGCTAAGCTGGAAGTGGCATTTGCAGCTCGCAATAGTGCATAGTTATCTGAAAGAAAGGGGCCACGGTGTTTCTGTATCTCTATTATGTTGGTGCGGCTTCGGAACTTTTAAATATCTCGATATATCTCGAAAACTACGCTTCTGATCAAAAAATATCATAGAACATAAATTGTAGGAAACATAATTCTCTACAAAAAACGTCTCTTAACATTTTGCCATAGCTCGCTTCGTTTCCGAGATATTTGCAGATTCAGCTCAAAGGAACTGGCCTGGCGGACATATTTCGAGATATTTCTTCTTCTTGTTGTTCTTCCTCTGCACAGCTAAGCTGGAAGTGGCATTTGCAGCTCGCAATAGTGCAGAGTTATCTCAAAGAAAGGGGCCACGGTGTTTCTGTATCTCTATTATGTTGGTGGGGCTTCGGAACTTTTAAATATCTTGATATATCTCGAGAACTACGCATCTGATCAAAAAATACCATAGAACATAAAAAGTAGGAAACTTAATTCTCTACAAAAAAGGTCCCTTAACATTTTGCCATAGCTCGCTTCGTTTCCGAGATATTTGCATATTTATCTCAAGGGAAGGGGCCTGACGGACATATTTCGAGATATTTCTTCTTCTTGTTGTTCTTCTTCTGCACAGCTAAACTGGAAGTGGCATTTCCAGCTCGCAATAGTGCAGAGTTATCTCAAAGAAAGGAGCCACGGTGTTTCTGTATCTCTATTATGTTGGTGCGGCTTCGGAACTTTTAAATATCTTGATATATCTCGAGAACAACGCATCTGATCAAAAAATATCATAGAGCATAAAATGTAGGAAACTTAATTCTCTACAAAAAAGGTCTCTTAACATTTTGCCATAGCTCGCTTCGTTTCCGAGATATTTGCAGATTTATCTCAAGGGAAGGGGCCTGACGGACATATTTCGAGATATTTCTTCTTCTCGTTGTTCTTCTTCTGCACAGCTAAGCTGTAAGTGGCATTTGCGGCTCGCGCTAGTGCAGAGTTATCTCAAAGAAAGGGGCCACGGTGTTTCTGTATCTCTATTATGTTGGTGCGGCTTCGGAACTTTTAAATATCTTGATATATCTCGAGAACTACGCATCTGATCAAAAAATATCGTAGAACATAAAAAGTAGGAAACTTAATTCTCTACAAAAAAGGTCTCTTAACATTTTGCCATAGCTCGCTTCGTTTCCGAGATATTTGCAGATATATCTCAAGGGAAGGGGCCTGACGGACATATTTCGAGATACTTCTTCTTCTTGTTGTTCTTCTTCTGCACAGCTAAGCTGGACGTGGCATTTGCAGCTCGCAATAGTGCAGAGTTATCTCAAAGAAAGGGGCCACGGTGTTTCTGTATCTCTATTATGTTGGTGCGGCTTCGGAACTTTTAAATATCTTAATATATCTCGAGAACTACGCATCTGATCAAAAAATATCATAGAACATAAAAAGTAGGAAACTTAATTCTCTACAAAAAAGGTCTCTTAACATTTTGCCATAGCTCGCTTGGTTTCCGAGATATTTGCAGATTTATCTCAAGGGAAGGGGCCTAACGGACATATTTCGAGATATTTCTTCTTCTCGTTGTTCTTCTTCTGCACAGCTAAGCTGTAAGTGGCATTTGCGGCTCGCGCTAGTGCAGAGTTATCTCAAAGAAAGGGGCCACGGTGTTTCTGTATCTCTATTATGTTGGTGCGGCTTCGGAACTTTTGAATATCTTGATATATCTCGAGAACTACGCATCTGATCAAAAAATATCATAGAACATAAAAAGTAGGAAACTTAATTCTCTACAAAAAAGGTCTCTTAACATTTTGCCATAGCTCGCTTCGATTCCGAGATATTTGCAGATTTATCTCAAGGGAAGGGGCCTCACGGACATATTTCGAGATATTTCTTCTTCTTGTTGTTCTTCTTCTGCACAGCTAAGCTGGAAGTGGCATTTGCAGCTCGCAATAGTGCAGAGATATCTCAAAGAAAGGGGCCACGGTGTTTCTGTATCTCTATTATGTTGGTGCGGCTTCGGAACTTTTAAATATCTTGATATATCTCGAGAACTACGCGTCTGATCAAAAAATATCATAGAACATAAAAAGTAGGAAACATAATTCTGTACAAAAAAGGTCTCTTAACATTTTGCCATAGCTCGCTTCGTTTCCGAGATATTTGCAGATTTATCTCAAGGGAAGGGGCCTGACGGACATATTTCGAGATATTTCTTCTTCTTGTTGTTCTTCTTCTGCACAGCTAAGCTGGAAGTGGCATTTGCGGCTCGCACTAGTGCACAGTTATCTCAAAGAAAGGGGCCACGGTGTTTCTGTATCTCTATTATGTTGGTGCGGCTTCGGAACTTTTAAGTATCTCGATATATCTCGAGAACTACGCATCTGATCAAAAAATATCATAGAACATAAAATGTAGGAAACTTAATTCTCTACAAAAAAGGTCTCTTAACATTTTGCCATAGCTCGCTTCGTTTCCGAGATATTTGCAGATTTATCTCAAGGGAAGGGGCCTGACGGACATATTTCGAGATATTTCTTCTTCTCGTTGTTCTTCTTCTGCACAGCTAAGCTGTAAGTGGCATTTGCGGCTCGCGCTAGTGCAGAGTTATCTCAAAGAAAGGGGCCACGGTGTTTCTGTATCTCTATTATGTTGGTGCGGCCTCGGAACTTTTAAATATCTTGATATATCTCGAGAACTACGCATCTGATCAAAAAATATCGTAGAACATAAAAAGTAGGAAACTTAATTCTCTACAAAAAAGGTCTCTTAACATTTTGCCATAGCTCGCTTCGTTTCCGAGATATTTGCAGATATATCTCAAGGGAAGGGGCCTGACGGACATATTTCGAGATACTTCTTCTTCTTGTTGTTCTTCTTCTGCACAGCTAAGCTGGACGTGGCATTTGCAGCTCGCAATAGTGCAGAGTTATCTCAAAGAAAGGGGCCACGGTGTTTCTGTATCTCTATTATGTTGGTGCGGCTTCGGAACTTTTAAATATCTTGATATATCTCGAGAACTACGCATCTGATCAAAAAATACCATAGAACATAAAAAGTAGGAAACTTAATTCTCTACAAAAAAGGTCGCTTAACATTTTGCCATAGCTCGCTTCGTTTCCGAGATATTTGCATATTTATCTCAAGGGAAGGGGCCTGACGGACATATTTCGAGATATTTCTTCTTCTTGTTGTTCTTCTTCTGCACAGCTAAACTGGAAGTGGCATTTCCAGCTCGCAATAGCGCAGAGTTATCTCAAAGAAAGGAGCCACGGTGTTTCTGTATCTCTATTATGTTGGTGCGGCTTCGGAACTTTTAAATATCTTGATATATCTCGAGAACTACGCATCTGATCAAAAAATATCATAGAAGATAAAAAGTAGGAAACTTAATCCTCTACAAAAAAGGTTTTTTAACATTTTCCCATAGCTGGCATCGTTTCCGAGATATTTGCAGATTTATCTCAAGGGAAGGGGCCTGACGGACATATTCCGAGATATTTCTTCTTCTTGTTGTTCCTCTTCTGCACAGCTAAGCTGGAAGTGGCATTTGCAGCTCGCAATAGTGCAGAGTTATCTCAAAGAAAGAGGCCACGGTGTTTCTGCACCTCTATTATGTTGGTGCAGCTTCGGAACTTTTAAATATCTTGATATATCTCGAGAACTACGCATCTGATCAAAAAATATCATAGAACATAAAAAGTAGGAAACTTAATTCTCTACAAAAAAGGTCTCTTAACGTTTTGCAATAGCTCGCTTTGTTTCCGAGATATTTGCAGATTTATCTCAAGGGAAGGGTCCTGACGGACATATTTCGAGATATTTCTTCTTCTTGTTGTTCTTCTTCTGCACAGCTAAACTGGAAGTGGCATTTCCAGCTCGCAATAGTGCAGAGTTATCCCAAAGAAAGGGGCCACGGTGTTTCTGTATCTCTATTATGTTGGTGCGGCTTCGGAACTTTTAAATATCTCGATATATCTCGAAAACTACGCTTCTGATCAAAAAATATCATAGAACATAAATTGTAGGAAACATAATTCTCTACAAAAAAGGTCTCTTAACATTTTGCCATAGCTCGCTTCGTTTCCGAGATATTTGCAGATTTATCTCAAGGGAAGGGTCCTGATGGACATATTTCGAGATATTTCTTCTTCTTGTTGTTCTTCTTCTGCACAGCTAAACTGGAAGTGGCATTTGCAGCTCGCAATAGTGCATAGTTATCTGAAAGAAAGGGGCCACGGTGTTTCTGTATCTCTATTATGTTGGTGCGGCTTCGGAACTTTTAAATATCTTGATATATCTCGAGAACTACGCATCTGATCAAAAAATATCATAGAACATAAATTGTAGGAAACATAATTCTCTACAAAAAAGGTCTCTTAACATTTTGCCATAGCTCGCTTTGTTTCCGAGATATTTGCAGATATATCTCAAGGGAAGGGGCCTGACGGACATATTTCGAGATATTCCTTCTTCTTGTTGTTCTTCTTCTGCACAGCTAAGCTGGATGTGGCATTTACAGCTCGCAATAGTGCAGAGTTATCTCAAAGACAGGGGCCACGGTGTTTCTGTATCTCTATTATGTTGGTGCGGCTTCGGAACTTTTCAATATCTTGATATATCTCGAGAACTACGCATCTGATCAAAAAATATCATAGAACATAAAAAGTAGGAAACTTAATTCTCTACAAAAAAGGTCTCTTAACGTTTTGCAATAGCTCGCTTTGTTTCCGAGATATTTGCAGATTTATCTCAAGGGAAGGGTCCTGACGGACATATTTCGAGATATTTCTTCTTCTTGTTGTTCTTCTTCTGCACAGCTAAGCTGGAAGTGGCATTTGCAGCTCGCAATAGTGCTGAGTTATCTCAAAGAGAGGGGCCACGGTGTTTCTGTATCTCTATTATGTTGGTGCGGCTTCGGAACTTTTAAATATCTTGATATATCTCGAGAACTACGAATCTGGTCAGAAAATATCATAGAAGATAAAAAGTAGGAAACTTAATTCTCTACAAAAAAGGTCTCTTAACATTTTGCCATAGCTCGCTTCGTTTCCGAGATATTTGCAGATTTATCTCAAGGTAAGGGGCCTGACGGACATATTTCGAGATATTTCTTCTTCTTGTTGTTCTTCTTCTGCACAGCTAAGCTGGAAGTGGCATTTGCAGCTCGCAATAGTGCATAGTTATCTGAAAGAAAGGGGCCACGGTGTTTCTGTATCTCTATTATGTTGGTGCGGCTTCGGAACTTTTAAATATCTCGATATATCTCGAAAACTACGCTTCTGATCAAAAAATATCATAGAACATAAATTGTAGGAAACATAATTCTCTACAAAAAAGGTCTCTTAACATTTTGCCATAGCTCGCTTCGTTTCCGAGATATTTGCAGATATATCTCAAGGGAAGGGGCCTGACGGACATATTTCGAGATATTTCTTCTTCTTGTTGTTCTTCTTCTGCACAGCTAAGCTGGAAGTGGCATTTACAGCTCGCAATAGTGCAGAGTTATCTCAAAGAAAGGGGCCACGGTGTTTCTGTATCTCTATTATGTTGGTGCGGCTTCGGAACTTTTAAATATCTTGATATATCTCGAGAACTACGCATCTGATCAAAAAATAGCATAGAAGATAAAAAGTAGGAAACTTAATTCTCTACAAAAAAGGTCCCTTAACATTTTCCCATAGCTGGCATCGTTTCCGAGATATTTGCAGATATATCTCAAGGGAAGGGGCCTGACGGACATATTCCGAGATATTTCTTCTTCTTGTTGTTCCTCTTCTGCACAGCTAAGCTGGAAGTGGCATTTGCAGCTCGCAATAGTGCATAGTTATCTGAAAGAAAGGGGCCACGGTGTTTCTGTATCTCTATTATGTTGGTGCGGCTTCGGAACTTTTAAATATCTTGATATATCTCGAGAACTACGCATCTGATCAAAAAATATCGTAGAACATAAAAAGTAGGAAACTTAATTCTCTACAAAAAAGGTCTCTTAACGTTTTGCAATAGCTCGCTTTGTTTCCGAGATATTTGCAGATTTATCTCAAGGGAAGGGTCCTGACGGACATATTTCGAGATATTTCTTCTTCTTGTTGTTCCTCTTCTGCACAGCTAAGCTGGAAGTGGCATTTGCAGCTCGCAATAGTGCAGAGTTATCTCAAAGAGAGGGGCCACGGTGTTTCTGTATCTCTATTATGTTGGTGCGGCTTCGGAACTTTTAAATATCTTGATATATCTCGAGAACTACGAATCTGGTCAGAAAATATCATACAAGATAAAAAGTAGGAAACTTAATTCTCTACAAAAAAGGTCGCTTAACATTTTGCCATAGCTCGCTTCGTTTCCGAGATATTTGCAGATTTATCTCAAGGTAAGGGGCCTGACGGACATATTTCGAGATATTTCTTCTTCTTGTTGTTCTTCTTCTGCACAGCTAAGCTGGAAGTGGCATTTGCAGCTCGCAATAGTGCATAGTTATCTGAAAGAAAGGGGCCACGGTGTTTCTGTATCTCTATTATGTTGGTGCGGCTTCGGAACTTTTAAATATCTCGATATATCTCGAAAACTACGCTTCTGATCAAAAAATATCATAGAACATAAATTGTAGGAAACATAATTCTCTACAAAAAACGTCTCTTAACATTTTGCCATAGCTCGCTTCGTTTCCGAGATATTTGCAGATTCAGCTCAAAGGAACTGGCCTGGCGGACATATTTCGAGATATTTCTTCTTCTTGTTGTTCTTCCTCTGCACAGCTAAGCTGGAAGTGGCATTTGCAGCTCGCAATAGTGCAGAGTTATCTCAAAGAAAGGGGCCACGGTGTTTCTGTATCTCTATTATGTTGGTGGGGCTTCGGAACTTTTAAATATCTTGATATATCTCGAGAACTACGCATCTGATCAAAAAATACCATAGAACATAAAAAGTAGGAAACTTAATTCTCTACAAAAAAGGTCCCTTAACATTTTGCCATAGCTCGCTTCGTTTCCGAGATATTTGCATATTTATCTCAAGGGAAGGGGCCTGACGGACATATTTCGAGATATTTCTTCTTCTTGTTGTTCTTCTTCTGCACAGCTAAACTGGAAGTGGCATTTCCAGCTCGCAATAGTGCAGAGTTATCTCAAAGAAAGGAGCCACGGTGTTTCTGTATCTCTATTATGTTGGTGCGGCTTCGGAACTTTTAAATATCTTGATATATCTCGAGAACAACGCATCTGATCAAAAAATATCATAGAGCATAAAATGTAGGAAACTTAATTCTCTACAAAAAAGGTCTCTTAACATTTTGCCATAGCTCGCTTCGTTTCCGAGATATTTGCAGATTTATCTCAAGGGAAGGGGCCTGACGGACATATTTCGAGATATTTCTTCTTCTCGTTGTTCTTCTTCTGCACAGCTAAGCTGTAAGTGGCATTTGCGGCTCGCGCTAGTGCAGAGTTATCTCAAAGAAAGGGGTCACGGTGTTTCTGTATCTCTATTATGTTGGTGCGGCTTCGGAACTTTTAAATATCTTGATATATCTCGAGAACTACGCATCTGATCAAAAAATATCGTAGAACATAAAAAGTAGGAAACTTAATTCTCTACAAAAAAGGTCTCTTAACATTTTGCCATAGCTCGCTTCGTTTCCGAGATATTTGCAGATATATCTCAAGGGAAGGGGCCTGACGGACATATTTCGAGATACTTCTTCTTCTTGTTGTTCTTCTTCTGCACAGCTAAGCTGGACGTGGCATTTGCAGCTCGCAATAGTGCAGAGTTATCTCAAAGAAAGGGGCCACGGTGTTTCTGTATCTCTATTATGTTGGTGCGGCTTCGGAACTTTTAAATATCTTAATATATCTCGAGAACTACGCATCTGATCAAAAAATATCATAGAACATAAAAAGTAGGAAACTTAATTCTCTACAAAAAAGGTCTCTTAACATTTTGCCATAGCTCGCTTCGTTTCCGAGATATTTGCAGATTTATCTCAAGGTAAGGGGCCTGACGGACATATTTCGAGATATTTCTTCTTCTTGTTGTTCTTCTTCTGCACAGCTAAGCTGGAAGTGGCATTTGCAGCTCGCAATAGTGCATAGTTATCTGAAAGAAAGGGGCCACGGTGTTTCTGTATCTCTATTATGTTGGTGCGGCTTCGGAACTTTTAAATATCTCGATATATCTCGAAAACTACGCTTCTGATCAAAAAATATCATAGAACATAAATTGTAGGAAACATAATTCTCTACAAAAAACGTCTCTTAACATTTTGCCATAGCTCGCTTCGTTTCCGAGATATTTGCAGATTCAGCTCAAAGGAACTGGCCTGGCGGACATATTTCGAGATATTTCTTCTTCTTGTTGTTCTTCCTCTGCACAGCTAAGCTGGAAGTGGCATTTGCAGCTCGCAATAGTGCAGAGTTATCTCAAAGAAAGGGGCCACGGTGTTTCTGTATCTCTATTATGTTGGTGGGGCTTCGGAACTTTTAAATATCTTGATATATCTCGAGAACTACGCATCTGATCAAAAAATACCATAGAACATAAAAAGTAGGAAACTTAATTCTCTACAAAAAAGGTCCCTTAACATTTTGCCATAGCTCGCTTCGTTTCCGAGATATTTGCATATTTATCTCAAGGGAAGGGGCCTGACGGACATATTTCGAGATATTTCTTCTTCTTGTTGTTCTTCTTCTGCACAGCTTAACTGGAAGTGGCATTTCCAGCTCGCAATAGTGCAGAGTTATCTCAAAGAAAGGAGCCACGGTGTTTCTGTATCTCTATTATGTTGGTGCGGCTTCGGAACTTTTAAATATCTTGATATATCTCGAGAACAACGCATCTGATCAAAAAATATCATAGAGCATAAAATGTAGGAAACTTAATTCTCTACAAAAAAGGTCTCTTAACATTTTGCCATAGCTCGCTTCGTTTCCGAGATATTTGCAGATTTATCTCAAGGGAAGGGGCCTGACGGACATATTTCGAGATATTTCTTCTTCTCGTTGTTCTTCTTCTGCACAGCTAAGCTGTAAGTGGCATTTGCGGCTCGCGCTAGTGCAGAGTTATCTCAAAGAAAGGGGCCACGGTGTTTCTGTATCTCTATTATGTTGGTGCGGCTTCGGAACTTTTAAATATCTTGATATATCTCGAGAACTACGCATCTGATCAAAAAATATCGTAGAACATAAAAAGTAGGAAACTTAATTCTCTACAAAAAAGGTCTCTTAACATTTTGCCATAGCTCGCTTCGTTTCCGAGATATTTGCAGATATATCTCAAGGGAAGGGGCCTGACGGACATATTTCGAGATACTTCTTCTTCTTGTTGTTCTTCTTCTGCACAGCTAAGCTGGACGTGGCATTTGCAGCTCGCAATAGTGCAGAGTTATCTCAAAGAAAGGGGCCACGGTGTTTCTGTATCTCTATTATGTTGGTGCGGCTTCGGAACTTTTAAATATCTTAATATATCTCGAGAACTACGCATCTGATCAAAAAATATCATAGAACATAAAAAGTAGGAAACTTAATTCTCTACAAAAAAGGTCTCTTAACATTTTGCCATAGCTCGCTTGGTTTCCGAGATATTTGCAGATTTATCTCAAGGGAAGGGGCCTAACGGACATATTTCGAGATATTTCTTCTTCTTGTTGTTCTTCTTCTGCACAGCTAAGCTGGAAGTGGCATTTGCAGCTCGCAATAGTGCAGAGATATCTCAAAGAAAGGGGCCACGGTGTTTCTGTATCTCTATTATGTTGGTGCGGCTTCGGAACTTTTAAATATCTTGATATATCTCGAGAAATACGCGTCTGATCAAAAAATATCATAGAACATAAAAAGTAGGAAACATAATTCTGTACAAAAAAGGTCTCTTAACATTTTGCCATAGCTCGCTTCGTTTCCGAGATATTTGCAGATTTATCTCAAGGGAAGGGGCCTGACGGACATATTTCGAGATATTTCTTCTTCTTGTTGTTCTTCTTCTGCACAGCTAAGCTGGAAGTGGCATTTGCGGCTCGCACTAGTGCACAGTTATCTCAAAGAAAGGGGCCACGGTGTTTCTGTATCTCTATTATGTTGGTGCGGCTTCGGAACTTTTAAGTATCTCGATATATCTCGAAAACTACGCTTCTGATCAAAAAATATCATAGAACATAAATTGTAGGAAACATAATTCTCTACAAAAAACGTCTCTTAACATTTTGCCATAGCTCGCTTCGTTTCCGAGATATTTGCAGATTCAGCTCAAAGGAACTGGCCTGGCGGACATATTTCGAGATATTTCTTCTTCTTGTTGTTCTTCCTCTGCACAGCTAAGCTGGAAGTGGCATTTGCAGCTCGCAATAGTGCAGAGTTATCTCAAAAAAAGGGGCCACGGTGTTTCTGTATCTCTATTATGTTGGTGGGGCTTCGGAACTTTTAAATATCTTGATATATCTCGAGAACTACGCATCTGATCAAAAAATACCATAGAACATAAAAAGTAGGAAACTTAATTCTCTACAAAAAAGGTCGCTTAACATTTTGCCATAGCTCGCTTCGTTTCCGAGATATTTGCATATTTATCTCAAGGGAAGGGGCCTGACGGACATATTTCGAGATATTTCTTCTTCTTGTTGTTCTTCTTCTGCACAGCTAAACTGGAAGTGGCATTTCCAGCTCGCAATAGTGCAGAGTTATCTCAAAGAAAGGAGCCACGGTGTTTCTGTATCTCTATTATGTTGGTGCGGCTTCGGAACTTTTAAATATCTTGATATATCTCGAGAACTACGCATCTGATCAAAAAATATCATAGAACATAAAATGTAGGAAACTTAATTCTCTACAAAAAAGGTCTCTTAACATTTTGTCATAGCTCGCTTCGTTTCCGAGATATTTGCAGATTTATCTCAAGGGAAGGGGCCTGACGGACATATTTCGAGATATTTCTTCTTCTCGTTGTTCTTCTTCTGCACAGCTAAGCTGTAAGTGGCATTTGCGGCTCGCGCTAGTGCAGAGTTATCTCAAAGAAAGGGGCCACGGTGTTTCTGTATCTCTATTATGTTGGTGCGGCTTCGGAACTTTTAAATATCTTGATATATCTCGAGAACTACGCATCTGATCAAAAAATATCGTAGAACATAAAAAGTAGGAAACTTAATTCTCTACAAAAAAGGTCTCTTAACATTTTGCCATAGCTCGCTTCGTTTCCGAGATATTTGCAGATATATCTCAAGGGAAGGGGCCTGACGGACATATTTCGAGATACTTCTTCTTCTTGTTGTTCTTCTTCTGCACAGCTAAGCTGGACGTGGCATTTGCAGCTCGCAATAGTGCAGAGTTATCTCAAAGAAAGGGGCCACGGTGTTTCTGTATCTCTATTATGTTGGTGCGGCTTCGGAACTTTTAAATATCTTAATATATCTCGAGAACTACGCATCTGATCAAAAAATATCATAGAACATAAAAAGTAGGAAACTTAATTCTCTACAAAAAAGGTCTCTTAACATTTTGCCATAGCTCGCTTGGTTTCCGAGATATTTGCAGATTTATCTCAAGGGAAGGGGCCTAACGGACATATTTCGAGATATTTCTTCTTCTTGTTGTTCTTCTTCTGCACAGCTAAGCTGGAAGTGGCATTTGCAGCTCGCAATAGTGCAGAGATATCTCAAAGAAAGGGGCCACGGTGTTTCTGTATCTCTATTATGTTGGTGCGGCTTCGGAACTTTTAAATATCTTGATATATCTCGAGAAATACGCGTCTGATCAAAAAATATCATAGAACATAAAAAGTAGGAAACATAATTCTGTACAAAAAAGGTCTCTTAACATTTTGCCATAGCTCGCTTCGTTTCCGAGATATTTGCAGATTTATCTCAAGGGAAGGGGCCTGACGGACATATTTCGAGATATTTCTTCTTCTTGTTGTTCTTCTTCTGCACAGCTAAGCTGGAAGTGGCATTTGCGGCTCGCACTAGTGCACAGTTATCTCAAAGAAAGGGGCCACGGTGTTTCTGTATCTCTATTATGTTGGTGCGGCTTCGGAACTTTTAAGTATCTCGATATATCTCGAAAACTACGCTTCTGATCAAAAAATATCATAGAACATAAATTGTAGGAAACATAATTCTCTACAAAAAACGTCTCTTAACATTTTGCCATAGCTCGCTTCGTTTCCGAGATATTTGCAGATTCAGCTCAAAGGAACTGGCCTGGCGGACATATTTCGAGATATTTCTTCTTCTTGTTGTTCTTCCTCTGCACAGCTAAGCTGGAAGTGGCATTTGCAGCTCGCAATAGTGCAGAGTTATCTCAAAAAAAGGGGCCACGGTGTTTCTGTATCTCTATTATGTTGGTGGGGCTTCGGAACTTTTAAATATCTTGATATATCTCGAGAACTACGCATCTGATCAAAAAATACCATAGAACATAAAAAGTAGGAAACTTAATTCTCTACAAAAAAGGTCGCTTAACATTTTGCCATAGCTCGCTTCGTTTCCGAGATATTTGCATATTTATCTCAAGGGAAGGGGCCTGACGGACATATTTCGAGATATTTCTTCTTCTTGTTGTTCTTCTTCTGCACAGCTAAACTGGAAGTGGCATTTCCAGCTCGCAATAGTGCAGAGTTATCTCAAAGAAAGGAGCCACGGTGTTTCTGTATCTCTATTATGTTGGTGCGGCTTCGGAACTTTTAAATATCTTGATATATCTCGAGAACTACGCATCTGATCAAAAAATATCATAGAACATAAAATGTAGGAAACTTAATTCTCTACAAAAAAGGTCTCTTAACATTTTGTCATAGCTCGCTTCGTTTCCGAGATATTTGCAGATTTATCTCAAGGGAAGGGGCCTGACGGACATATTTCGAGATATTTCTTCTTCTCGTTGTTCTTCTTCTGCACAGCTAAGCTGTAAGTGGCATTTGCGGCTCGCGCTAGTGCAGAGTTATCTCAAAGAAAGGGGCCACGGTGTTTCTGTATCTCTATTATGTTGGTGCGGCTTCGGAACTTTTAAATATCTTGATATATCTCGAGAACTACGCATCTGATCAAAAAATATCATAGAACATAAAAAGTAGGAAACTTAATTCTCTACAAAAAAGGTCTCTTAACATTTTGCCATAGCTCGCTTCGATTCCGAGATATTTGCAGATTTATCTCAAGGGAAGGGGCCTCACGGACATATTTCGAGATATTTCTTCTTCTTGTTGTTCTTCTTCTGCACAGCTAAGCTGGAAGTGGCATTTGCAGCTCGCAATAGTGCAGAGATATCTCAAAGAAAGGGGCCACGGTGTTTCTGTATCTCTATTATGTTGGTGCGGCTTCGGAACTTTTAAATATCTTGATATATCTCGAGAACTACGCGTCTGATCAAAAAATATCATAGAACATAAAAAGTAGGAAACATAATTCTGTACAAAAAAGGTCTCTTAACATTTTGCCATAGCTCGCTTCGTTTCCGAGATATTTGCAGATTTATCTCAAGGGAAGGGGCCTGACGGACATATTTCGAGATATTTCTTCTTCTTGTTGTTCTTCTTCTGCACAGCTAAGCTGGAAGTGGCATTTGCGGCTCGCACTAGTGCACAGTTATCTCAAAGAAAGGGGCCACGGTGTTTCTGTATCTCTATTATGTTGGTGCGGCTTCGGAACTTTTAAGTATCTCGATATATCTCGAGAACTACGCATCTGATCAAAAAATATCATAGAACATAAAATGTAGGAAACTTAATTCTCTACAAAAAAGGTCTCTTAACATTTTGCCATAGCTCGCTTCGTTTCCGAGAAATTTGCAGATTTATCTCAAGGGAAGGGGCCTGACGGACATATTTCGAGATATTTCTTCTTCTCGTTGTTCTTCTTCTGCACAGCTAAGCTGTAAGTGGCATTTGCGGCTCGCGCTAGTGCAGAGTTATCTCAAAGAAAGGGGCCACGGTGTTTCTGTATCTCTATTATGTTGGTGCGGCTTCGGAACTTTTAAATATCTTGATATATCTCGAGAACTACGCATCTGATCAAAAAATATCGTAGAACATAAAAAGTAGGAAACTCAATTCTCTACAAAAAAGGTCTCTTAACATTTTGCCATAGCTCGCTTCGTTTCCGAGATATTTGCAGATATATCTCAAGGGAAGGGGCCTGACGGACATATTTCGAGATACTTCTTCTTCTTGTTGTTCTTCTTCTGCACAGCTAAGCTGGACGTGGCATTTGCAGCTCGCAATAGTGCAGAGTTATCTCAAAGAAAGGGGCCACGGTGTTTCTGTATCTCTATTATGTTGGTGCGGCTTCGGAACTTTTAAATATCTTAATATATCTCGAGAACTACGCATCTGATCAAAAAATATCATAGAACATAAAAAGTAGGAAACTTAATTCTCTACAAAAAAGGTCTCTTAACATTTTGCCATAGCTCGCTTGGTTTCCGAGATATTTGCAGATTTATCTCAAGGGAAGGGGCCTAACGGACATATTTCGAGATATTTCTTCTTCTTGTTGTTCTTCTTCTGCACAGCTAAGCTGGAAGTGGCATTTGCAGCTCGCAATAGTGCAGAGATATCTCAAAGAAAGGGGCCACGGTGTTTCTGTATCTCTATTATGTTGGTGCGGCTTCGGAACTTTTAAATATCTTGATATATCTCGAGAACTACGCGTCTGATCAAAAAATATCATAGAACATAAAAAGTAGGAAACATAATTCTGTACAAAAAAGGTCTCTTAACATTTTGCCATAGCTCGCTTCGTTTCCGAGATATTTGCAGATTTATCTCAAGGGAAGGGGCCTGACGGACATATTTCGAGATATTTCTTCTTCTTGTTGTTCTTCTTCTGCACAGCTAAGCTGGAAGTGGCATTTGCGGCTCGCACTAGTGCACAGTTATCTCAAAGAAAGGGGCCACGGTGTTTCTGTATCTCTATTATGTTGGTGCGGCTTCGGAACTTTTAAGTATCTCGATATATCTCGAAAACTACGCTTCTGATCAAAAAATATCATAGAACATAAATTGTAGGAAACATAATTCTCTACAAAAAACGTCTCTTAACATTTTGCCATAGCTCGCTTCGTTTCCGAGATATTTGCAGATTCAGCTCAAAGGAACTGGCCTGGCGGACATATTTCGAGATATTTCTTCTTCTTGTTGTTCTTCCTCTGCACAGCTAAGCTGGAAGTGGCATTTGCAGCTCGCAATAGTGCAGAGTTATCTCAAAAAAAGGGGCCACGGTGTTTCTGTATCTCTATTATGTTGGTGGGGCTTCGGAACTTTTAAATATCTTGATATATCTCGAGAACTACGCATCTGATCAAAAAATACCATAGAACATAAAAAGTAGGAAACTTAATTCTCTACAAAAAAGGTCGCTTAACATTTTGCCATAGCTCGCTTCGTTTCCGAGATATTTGCATATTTATCTCAAGGGAAGGGGCCTGACGGACATATTTCGAGATATTTCTTCTTCTTGTTGTTCTTCTTCTGCACAGCTAAACTGGAAGTGGCATTTCCAGCTCGCAATAGTGCAGAGTTATCTCAAAGAAAGGAGCCACGGTGTTTCTGTATCTCTATTATGTTGGTGCGGCTTCGGAACTTTTAAATATCTTGATATATCTCGAGAACTACGCATCTGATCAAAAAATATCATAGAACATAAAATGTAGGAAACTTAATTCTCTACAAAAAAGGTCTCTTAACATTTTGTCATAGCTCGCTTCGTTTCCGAGATATTTGCAGATTTATCTCAAGGGAAGGGGCCTGACGGACATATTTCGAGATATTTCTTCTTCTCGTTGTTCTTCTTCTGCACAGCTAAGCTGTAAGTGGCATTTGCGGCTCGCGCTAGTGCAGAGTTATCTCAAAGAAAGGGGCCACGGTGTTTCTGTATCTCTATTATGTTGGTGCGGCTTCGGAACTTTTAAATATCTTGATATATCTCGAGAACTACGCATCTGATCAAAAAATATCATAGAACATAAAAAGTAGGAAACTTAATTCTCTACAAAAAAGGTCTCTTAACATTTTGCCATAGCTCGCTTCGATTCCGAGATATTTGCAGATTTATCTCAAGGGAAGGGGCCTCACGGACATATTTCGAGATATTTCTTCTTCTTGTTGTTCTTCTTCTGCACAGCTAAGCTGGAAGTGGCATTTGCAGCTCGCAATAGTGCAGAGATATCTCAAAGAAAGGGGCCACGGTGTTTCTGTATCTCTATTATGTTGGTGCGGCTTCGGAACTTTTAAATATCTTGATATATCTCGAGAACTACGCGTCTGATCAAAAAATATCATAGAACATAAAAAGTAGGAAACATAATTCTGTACAAAAAAGGTCTCTTAACATTTTGCCATAGCTCGCTTCGTTTCCGAGATATTTGCAGATTTATCTCAAGGGAAGGGGCCTGACGGACATATTTCGAGATATTTCTTCTTCTCGTTGTTCTTCTTCTGCACAGCTAAGCTGTAAGTGGCATTTGCGGCTCGCGGTAGTGCAGAGTTATCTCAAAGAAAGGGGCCACGGTGTTTCTGTATCTCTATTATGTTGGTGCGGCTTCGGAACTTTTAAATATCTTGATATATCTCGAGAACTACGCATCTGATCAGAAAATATCATAGAAGATAAAAAGTAGGAAACTTAATCCTCTACAAAAAAGGTTTTTTAACATTTTCCCATAGCTGGCATCGTTTCCGAGATATTTGCAGATTTATCTCAAGGGAAGGGGCCTGACGGACATATTCCGAGATATTTCTTCTTCTTGTTGTTCCTCTTCTGCACAGCTAAGCTGGAAGTGGCATTTGCAGCTCGCAATAGTGCAGAGTTATCTCAAAGAAAGAGGCCACGGTGTTTCTGCACCTCTATTATGTTGGTGCAGCTTCGGAACTTTTAAATATCTTGATATATCTCGAGAACTACGCATCTGATCAAAAAATATCATAGAACATAAAAAGTAGGAAACTTAATTCTCTACAAAAAAGGTCTCTTAACGTTTTGCAATAGCTCGCTTTGTTTCCGAGATATTTGCAGATTTATCTCAAGGGAAGGGTCCTGACGGACATATTTCGAGATATTTCTTCTTCTTGTTGTTCTTCTTCTGCACAGCTAAACTGGAAGTGGCATTTCCAGCTCGCAATAGTGCAGAGTTGTCCCAAAGAAAGGGGCCACGGTGTTTCTGTATCTCTATTATGTTGGTGCGGCTTCGGAACTTTTAAATATCTCGATATATCTCGAAAACTACGCTTCTGATCAAAAAATATCATAGAACATAAATTGTAGGAAACATAATTCTCTACAAAAAAGGTCTCTTAACATTTTGCCATAGCTCGCTTCGTTTCCGAGATATTTGCAGATTTATCTCAAGGGAAGGGTCCTGATGGACATATTTCGAGATATTTCTTCTTCTTGTTGTTCTTCTTCTGCACAGCTAAATTGGAAGTGGCATTTGCAGCTCGCAATAGTGCATAGTTATCTGAAAGAAAGGGGCCACGGTGTTTCTGTATCTCTATTATGTTGGTGCGGCTTCGGAACTTTTAAATATCTTGATATATCTCGAGAACTACGCATCTGATCAAAAAATATCATAGAACATAAATTGTAGGAAACATAATTCTCTACAAAAAAGGTCTCTTAACATTTTGCCATAGCTCGCTTTGTTTCCGAGATATTTGCAGATATATCTCAAGGGAAGGGGCCTGACGGACATATTTCGAGATATTTCTTCTTCTTGTTGTTCTTCTTCTGCACAGCTAAGCTGGAAGTGGCATTTGCAGCTCGCAATAGTGCAGAGTTATCTCAAAGACAGGGGCCACGGTGTTTCTGTATCTCTATTATGTTGGTGCGGCTTCGGAACTTTTAAATATCTTGATATATCTCGAGAACTACGCATCTGATCAAAAAATATCATAGAACATAAAAAGTAGGAAACTTAATTCTCTACAAAAAAGGTCTCTTAACGTTTTGCAATAGCTCGCTTTGTTTCCGAGATATTTGCAGATTTATCTCAAGGGAAGGGTCCTGACGGACATATTTCGAGATATTTCTTCTTCTTGTTGTTCTTCTTCTGCACAGCTAAGCTGGAAGTGGCATTTGCAGCTCGCAATAGTGCAGAGTTATCTCAAAGAGAGGGGCCACGGTGTTTCTGTATCTCTATTATGTTGGTGCGGCTTCGGAACTTTTAAATATCTTGATATATCTCGAGAACTACGAATCTGGTCAGAAAATATCATAGAAGATAAAAAGTAGGAAACTTAATTCTCTACAAAAAAGGTCTCTTAACATTTTGCCATAGCTCGCTTCGTTTCCGAGATATTTGCAGATTTATCTCAAGGTAAGGGGCCTGACGGACATATTTCGAGATATTTCTTCTTCTTGTTGTTCTTCTTCTGCACAGCTAAGCTGGAAGTGGCATTTGCAGCTCGCAATAGTGCATAGTTATCTGAAAGAAAGGGGCCACGGTGTTTCTGTATCTCTATTATGTTGGTGCGGCTTCGGAACTTTTAAATATCTCGATATATCTCGAAAACTACGCTTCTGATCAAAAAATATCATAGAACATAAATTGTAGGAAACATAATTGTCTACAAAAAAGGTCTCTTAACATTTTGCCATAGCTCGCTTCGTTTCCGAGATATTTGCAGATATATCTCAAGGGAAGGGGCCTGACGGACATATTTCGAGATATTTCTTCTTCTTGTTGTTCTTCTTCTGCACAGCTAAGCTGGAAGTGGCATTTACAGCTCGCAATAGTGCAGAGTTATCTCAAAGAAAGAGGCCACGGTGTTTCTGCACCTCTATTATGTTGGTGCAGCTTCGGAACTTTTAAATATCTTGATATATCTCGAGAACTACGCCTCTGATCGAAAAATATCATAGAACATGAAAAGTAGGAAACTTAATTCTCTACAAAAAAGGTCTCTTAACATTTTGCCATAGCTCGCTTGGTTTCCGAGGTATTTGCAGATTTATCTCAAGGGAAGGGGCCTGACGGACATATTTCGAGATATTTCTTCTTCTTGTTGTTCTTCTTCTGCACAGCTAAGCTGGAAGTGGCATTTGCGGCTCGCACTAGTGCAGAGTTATCTCAAAGAAAGGGGCCACGGTGTTTCTGTATCTCTATTATGTTGGTGCGGTTTCGGAACTTTTAAATATCTTGATATATCTCGAGAACTACGCATCTGATCAAAAAATATCATAGAACATAAAAAGTAGGAAACTTAATTCTCTACAAATAAGGTCTCTTAACATTTTGCCATAGCTCGCTTCGTTTCCGAGATATTTGCAGATTTACCTCAAGGGAAGGGGCCTCACGGACATATTTCGAGATATTTCTTCTTCTTGTTGTTCTTCTTCTGCACAGCTAAGCTGGAAGTGGCATTTGCAGCTCGCAATAGTGCAGAGATATCTCAAAGAAAGGGGCCACGGTGTTTCTGTATCTCTATTATGTTGGTGCGGCTTCGGAACTTTTAAATATCTTGATATATCTCGAGAACTACGCGTCTGATCAAAAAATATCATAGAACATAAAAAGTAGGAAACATAATTCTGTACAAAAAAGGTCTCTTAACATTTTGCCATAGCTCGCTTCGTTTCCGAGATATTTGCAGATTTATCTCAAGGGAAGGGGCCTGACGGACATATTTCGAGATATTTCTTCTTCTTGTTGTTCTTCTTCTGCACAGCTAAGCTGGAAGTGGCATTTGCGGCTCGCACTAGTGCACAGTTATCTCAAAGAAAGGGGCCACGGTGTTTCTGTATCTCTATTATGTTGGTGCGGCTTCGGAACTTTTAAGTATCTCGATATATCTCGAAAACTACGCTTCTGATCAAAAAATATCATAGAACATAAATTGTAGGAAACATAATTCTCTACAAAAAACGTCTCTTAACATTTTGCCATAGCTCGCTTCGTTTCCGAGATATTTGCATATTTATCTCAAGGGAAGGGGCCTGACGGACATATTTCGAGATATTTCTTCTTCTTGTTGTTCTTCTTCTGCACAGCTAAGCTGGAAGTGGCATTTGCAGCTCGCAATAGTGCAGAGATATCTCAAAGAAAGGGGCCACGGTGTTTCTGTATCTCTATTATGTTGGTGCGGCTTCGGAACTTTTAAATATCTTGATATATCTCGAGAACTACGCGTCTGATCAAAAAATATCATAGAACATAAAAAGTAGGAAACATAATTCTGTACAAAAAAGGTCTCTTAACATTTTGCCATAGCTCGCTTCGTTTCCGAGATATTTGCAGATTTATCTCAAGGGAAGGGGCCTGACGGACATATTTCGAGATATTTCTTCTTCTTGTTGTTCTTCTTCTGCACAGCTAAGCTGGAAGTGGCATTTGCGGCTCGCACTAGTGCACAGTTATCTCAAAGAAAGGGGCCACGGTGTTTCTGTATCTCTATTATGTTGGTGCGGCTTCGGAACTTTTAAGTATCTCGATATATCTCGAAAACTACGCTTCTGATCAAAAAATATCATAGAACATAAATTGTAGGAAACATAATTCTCTACAAAAAACGTCTCTTAACATTTTGCCATAGCTCGCTTCGTTTCCGAGATATTTGCAGATTCAGCTCAAAGGAACCGGCCTGGCGGACATATTTCGAGATATTTCTTCTTCTTGTTGTTCTTCCTCTGCACAGCTAAGCTGGAAGTGGCATTTGCAGCTCGCAATAGTGCAGAGTTATCTCAAAGAAAGGGGCCACGGTGTTTCTGTATCTCTATTATGTTGGTGGGGCTTCGGAACTTTTAAATATCTTGATATATCTCGAGAACTACGCATCTGATCAAAAAATACCATAGAACATAAAAAGTAGGAAACTTAATTCTCTACAAAAAAGGTCCCTTAACATTTTGCCATAGCTCGCTTCGTTTCCGAGATATTTGCATATTTATCTCAAGGGAAGGGGCCTGACGGACATATTTCGAGATATTTCTTCTTCTTGTTGTTCTTCTTCTGCACAGCTAAACTGGAAGTGGCATTTCCAGCTCGCAATAGTGCAGAGTTATCTCAAAGAAAGGAGCCACGGTGTTTCTGTATCTCTATTATGTTGGTGCGGCTTCGGAACTTTTAAATATCTTGATATATCTCGAGAACAACGCATCTGATCAAAAAATATCATAGAGCATAAAATGTAGGAAACTTAATTCTGTACAAAAAAGGTCTCTTAACATTTTGCCATAGCTCGCTTCGTTTCCGAGATATTTGCAGATTTATCTCAAGGGAAGGGGCCTGACGGACATATTTCGAGATATTTCTTCTTCTCGTTGTTCTTCTTCTGCACAGCTAAGCTGTAAGTGGCATTTGCGGCTCGCGCTAGTGCAGAGTTATCTCAAAGAAAGGGGCCACGGTGTTTCTGTATCTCTATTATGTTGGTGCGGCTTCGGAACTTTTAAATATCTTGATATATCTCGAGAACTACGCATCTGATCAAAAAATATCATAGAACATAAAAAGTAGGAAACTTAATTCTCTACAAAAAAGGTCTCTTAACATTTTGCCATAGCTCGCTTCGATTCCGAGATATTTGCAGATTTATCTCAAGGGAAGGGGCCTCACGGACATATTTCGAGATATTTCTTCTTCTTGTTGTTCCTCTTCTGCACAGCTAAGCTGGAAGTGGCATTTGCAGCTCGCAATAGTGCAGAGATATCTCAAAGAAAGGGGCCACGGTGTTTCTGTATCTCTATTATGTTGGTGCGGCTTCGGAACTTTTAAATATCTTGATATATCTCGAGAACTACGCGTCTGATCAAAAAATATCATAGAACATAAAAAGTAGGAAACATAATTCTGTACAAAAAAGGTCTCTTAACATTTTGCCATAGCTCGCTTCGTTTCCGAGATATTTGCAGATTTATCTCAAGGGAAGGGGCCTGACGGACATATTTCGAGATATTTCTTCTTCTTGTTGTTCTTCTTCTGCACAGCTAAGCTGGAAGTGGCATTTGCGGCTCGCACTAGTGCACAGTTATCTCAAAGAAAGGGGCCACGGTGTTTCTGTATCTCTATTATGTTAGTGCGGCTTCGGAACTTTTAAGTATCTCGATATATCTCGAGAACTACGCATCTGATCAAAAAATATCATAGAACATAAAATGTAGGAAACTTAATTCTCTACAAAAAAGGTCTCTTAACATTTTGCCATAGCTCGCTTCGTTTCCGAGATATTTGCAGATTTATCTCAAGGGAAGGGGCCTGACGGACATATTTCGAGATATTTCTTCTTCTCGTTGTTCTTCTTCTGCACAGCTAAGCTGCAAGTGGCATTTGCGGCTCGCGCTAGTGCAGAGTTATCTCAAAGAAAGGGGCCACGGTGTTTCTGTATCTCTATTATGTTGGTGCGGCTTCGGAACTTTTAAATATCTTGATATATCTCGAGAACTACGCATCTCATCAAAAAATATCATAGAACATAAAAAGTAGGAAACTTAATTCTCTACAAAAAAGATCTCTTAACATTTTGCCATAGCTCGCTTCGTTTCCGAGATATTTGCAGATTTATCTCAAGGGAAGGGGCCTGACGGACATATTTCGAGATACTTCTTCTTCTTGTTGTTCTTCTTCTGCACAGCTAAGCTGGAGGTGGCATTTGCAGCTCGCAATAGTGCAGAGTTATCTCAAAGAAACGGGCCACGGTGTTTCTGTATCTCTATTATGTTGGTGCGGCTTCGGAACTTTTAAATATCTTAATATATCTCGAGAACTACGCATCTGATCAAAAAATATCATAGAACATAAAAAGTAGGAAACTTAATTCTCTACAAAAAAGGTCTCTTAACATTTTGCCATAGCTCGCTTCGATTCCGAGATATTTGCAGATTTATCTCAAGGGAAGGGGCCTCACGGACATATTTCGAGATATTTCTTCTTCTTGTTGTTCTTCTTCTGCACAGCTAAGCTGGAAGTGGCATTTGCAGCTCGCAATAGTGCAGAGATATCTCAAAGAAAGGGGCCACGGTGTTTCTGTATCTCTATTATGTTGGTGCGGCTTCGGAACTTTTAAATATCTTGATATATCTCGAGAACTACGCGTCTGATCAAAAAATATCATAGAACATAAAAAGTAGGAAACATAATTCTGTACAAAAAAGGTCTCTTAACATTTTGCCATAGCTCGCTTCGTTTCCGAGATATTTGCAGATTTATCTCAAGGGAAGGGGCCTGACGGACATATTTCGAGATATTTCTTCTTCTTGTTGTTCTTCTTCTGCACAGCTAAGCTGGAAGTGGCATTTGCGGCTCGCACTAGTGCACAGTTATCTCAAAGAAAGGGGCCACGGTGTTTCTGTATCTCTATTATGTTGGTGCGGCTTCGGAACTTTTAAGTATCTCGATATATCTCGAAAACTACGCTTCTGATCAAAAAATATCATAGAACATAAATTGTAGGAAACATAATTCTCTACAAAAAACGTCTCTTAACATTTTGCCATAGCTCGCTTCGTTTCCGAGATATTTGCAGATTCAGCTCAAAGGAACCGGCCTGGCGGACATATTTCGAGATATTTCTTCTTCTTGTTGTTCTTCCTCTGCACAGCTAAGCTGGAAGTGGCATTTGCAGCTCGCAATAGTGCAGAGTTATCTCAAAGAAAGGGGCCACGGTGTTTCTGTATCTCTATTATGTTGGTGGGGCTTCGGAACTTTTAAATATCTTGATATATCTCGAGAACTACGCATCTGATCAAAAAATACCATAGAACATAAAAAGTAGGAAACTTAATTCTCTACAAAAAAGGTCCCTTAACATTTTGCCATAGCTCGCTTCGTTTCCGAGATATTTGCATATTTATCTCAAGGGAAGGGGCCTGACGGACATATTTCGAGATATTTCTTCTTCTTGTTGTTCTTCTTCTGCACAGCTAAACTGGAAGTGGCATTTCCAGCTCGCAATAGTGCAGAGTTATCTCAAAGAAAGGAGCCACGGTGTTTCTGTATCTCTATTATGTTGGTGCGGCTTCGGAACTTTTAAATATCTTGATATATCTGGAGAACTACGCATCTGATCAAAAAATATCATAGAACATAAAATGTAGGAAACTTAATTCTCTACAAAAAAGGTCTCTTAACATTTTGCCATAGCTCGCTTCGTTTCCGAGATATTTGCAGATTTATCTCAAGGGAAGGGGCCTGACGGACATATTTCGAGATATTTCTTCTTCTCGTTGTTCTTCTTCTGCACAGCTAAGCTGTAAGTGGCATTTGCGGCTCGCGCTAGTGCAGAGTTATCTCAAAGAAAGGGGCCACGGTGTTTCTGTATCTCTATTATGTTGGTGCGGCTTCGGAACTTTTAAATATCTTGATATATCTCGAGAACTACGCATCTGATCAAAAAATATCATAGAACATAAAAAGTAGGAAACTTAATTCTCTACAAAAAAGGTCTCTTAACATTTTGCCATAGCTCGCTTCGATTCCGAGATATTTGCAGATTTATCTCAAGGGAAGGGGCCTCACGGACATATTTCGAGATATTTCTTCTTCTTGTTGTTCTTCTTCTGCACAGCTAAGCTGGAAGTGGCATTTGCAGCTCGCAATAGTGCAGAGATATCTCAAAGAAAGGGGCCACGGTGTTTCTGTATCTCTATTATGTTGGTGCGGCTTCGGAACTTTTAAATATCTTGATATATCTCGAGAACTACGCGTCTGATCAAAAAATATCATAGAACATAAAAAGTAGGAAACATAATTCTGTACAAAAAAGGTCTCTTAACATTTTGCCATAGCTCGCTTCGTTTCCGAGATATTTGCAGATTTATCTCAAGGGAAGGGGCCTGACGGACATATTTCGAGATATTTCTTCTTCTTGTTGTTCTTCTTCTGCACAGCTAAGCTGGAAGTGGCATTTGCGGCTCGCACTAGTGCACAGTTATCTCAAAGAAAGGGGCCACGGTGTTTCTGTATCTCTATTATGTTAGTGCGGCTTCGGAACTTTTAAGTATCTCGATATATCTCGAGAACTACGCATCTGATCAAAAAATATCATAGAACATAAAATGTAGGAAACTTAATTCTCTACAAAAAAGGTCTCTTAACATTTTGCCATAGCTCGCTTCGTTTCCGAGATATTTGCAGATTTATCTCAAGGGAAGGGGCCTGACGGACATATTTCGAGATATTTCTTCTTCTTGTTGTTCTTCTTCTGCACAGCTAAGCTGGAAGTGGCATTTGCGGCTCGCACTAGTGCAGAGTTATCTCAAAGAAAGGGGCCACGGTGTTTCTGTATCTCTATTATGTTGGTGCGGCTTCGGAACTTTTAAATATCTTGATATATCTCGAGAACTACGCATCTGATCAAAAAATATCATAGAACATAAAATGTAGGAAACTTAATTCTCTACAAAAAAGGTCTCTTAACATTTTGCCATAGCTCGCTTCGTTTCCGAGATATTTGCAGATTTATCTCAAGGGAAGGGGCCTGACGGACATATTTCGAGATATTTCTTCTTCTCGTTGTTCTTCTTCTGCACAGCTAAGCTGTAAGTGGCATTTGCGGCTCGCGCTAGTGCAGAGTTATCTCAAAGAAAGGGGCCACGGTGTTTCTGTATCTCTATTATGTTGGTGCGGCTTCGGAACTTTTAAATATCTTGATATATCTCGAGAACTACGCATCTGATCAAAAAATATCATACAACATAAAAAGTAGGAAACTTAATTCTCTACAAAAAAGGTCTCTTAACATTTTGCCATAGCTCGCTTCGATTCCGAGATATTTGCACATTTATCTCAAGGGAAGGGGCCTCACGGACATATTTCGAGATATTTCTTCTTCTTGTTGTTCTTCTTCTGCACAGCTAAGCTGGAAGTGGCATTTGCAGCTCGCAATAGTGCAGAGATATCTCAAAGAAAGGGGCCACGGTGTTTCTGTATCTCTATTATGTTGGTGCGGCTTCGGAACTTTTAAATATCTTGATATATCTCGAGAACTACGCATCTGATCAAAAAATATCATACAACATAAAAAGTAGGAAACTTAATTCTCTACAAAAAAGGTCTCTTAACATTTTGCCATAGCTCGCTTCGATTCCGAGATATTTGCACATTTATCTCAAGGGAAGGGGCCTCACGGACATATTTCGAGATATTTCTTCTTCTTGTTGTTCTTCTTCTGCACAGCTAAGCTCTAAGTGGCATTTGCGGCTCGCGCTAGTGCAGAGTTATCTCAAAGAAAGGGGCCACGGTGTTTCTGTATCTCTATTATGTTGGTGCGGCTTCGGAACTTTTAAATATCTTGATATATCTCGAGAACTACGCATCTGATCAAAAAATATCATAGAACATAAAAAGTAGGAAGCTTAATTCTCTACAAAAAAGGTCTCTTAACATTTTGCCATAGCTCGCTTCGATTCCGAGATATTTGCAGATTTATCTCAAGGGAAGGGGCCTCACGGACATATTTCGGGATATTTCTTCTTCTTGTTGTTCTTCTTCTGCACAGCTAAGCTGGAACTGGCATTTGCGGCTCGCACTAGTGCAGAGTTATCTCAAAGAAAGGGGCCACGGTGTTTCTGTATCTCTATTATGTTGGTGCGGCTTCGGAACTTTAAAATATCTCGATGTATCTCGAAAACTACGCTTCTGATCAAAAAATATAATAGAAGATAAATTGTAGGAAACAGAATTCTCTACAAAAAAGGTCTCTTAACATTTTGCCATAGCTCGCTTCGTTTCCGAGATATTTGCAGATATATCTCAAGGGAAGGGGCCTGACGGACATATTTCGAGATATTTCTTCTTCTTGTTGTTCTTCTTCTGCACAGCTAAGCTGGAAGTGGCATTTACAGCTCGCAATCGTGCAGAGTTATCTCAAAGAAAGGGGCCACGGTGTTTCTGTATCTCTATTATGTTGGTGCGGCTTCGGAACTTTTAAATATCTTGATATATCTCGAGAACTACGCATCTGATCAAAAAATATCATAGAACATAAAAAGTAGGAAACTTAATTCTCTACAAAAAAGGTCTCTTAAGATTTTGCCATAGCTCGCTTCGTTTCCGAGATATTTGCAGATTTATCTCAAGGGAAGGGGCCTGACGGACATATTTCGAGATATTTCTTCTTCTTGTTGTTCTTCTTCTGCACAGCTAAGCTGGAAGTGGCATTTACAGCTCGCAATAGTGCAGAGTTATCTCAAAGAAAGGGGCCACGGTGTTTCTGTATCTCTATTATGTTGGTGCGGCTTCGGAACTTTTAAATATCCTGATATATCTCGAGAACTACGCATCTGATCAAAAAATATCATAGAACATAAAACGTAGGAAACTTAATTCTCTACAAAAAAGGTCTCTTAAGATTTTGCCATAGCTCGCTTCGTTTCCGAGATATTTGCAGATTTATCTCAAGGGAAGGGGCCTGACGGACATATTTCGAGATATTTCTTCTTCTTGTTGTTCTTCTTCTGCACAGCTAAGCTGGAAGTGGCATTTGCGGCTCGCACTAGTGCAGAGTTATCTCAAAGAAAGGGGCCACGGTGTTTCTGTATCCCTATTATGTTGGTGCGGCTTCGGAACTTTTAAATATCTCGATATATCTCGAAAACTACGCTTCTGATCAAAAAATATCATAGAACATAAATTGTAGGAAACATAATTCTCTACAAAAAACGTCTCTTAACATTTTGCCATAGCTCGCTTCGTTTCCGAGATATTTGCAGATTCAGCTCAAAGGAACTGGCCTGACGGACATATTTCGAGATATTTCTTCTTCTTGTTGTTCTTCCTCTGCACAGCTAAGCTGGAAGTGGCATTTGCAGCTCGCAATAGTGCAGAGTTGTCTCAAAGAAAGGGGCCACGGTGTTTCTGTATCTCTATTATGTTGGTGCGGCTTCGGAACTTTTAAATATCTTGATATATCTCGAGATCGACGCATCTCATCAAAAAATATCATAGAACATAAAAAGTAGGAAACTTAATTCTCTACAAAAAAGGTCTCTTAACATTTTGCCATAGCTCGCTTCGTTTCCGAGATATTTGCAGATTTATCTCAAGGGAAGGGGCCTGACGGACATATTTCGAGATATTTCTTCTTCTTGTTGTTCTTCTTCTGCACAGCTAAGCTGGAAGTGGCATTTGCGGCTCGCACTAGTGCAGAGTTATCTCAAAGAAAGGGGCCACGGTGTTTCTGTATCCCTATTATGTTGGTGCGGCTTCGGAACTTTTAAATATCTCGATATATCTCGAAAACTACGCTTCTGATCAAAAAATATCATAGAACATAAATTGTAGGAAACATAATTCTCTACAAAAAACGTCTCTTAACATTTTGCCATAGCTCGCTTCGTTTCCGAGATATTTGCAGATTCAGCTCAAAGGAACTGGCCTGACGGACATATTTCGAGATATTTCTTCTTCTTGTTGTTCTTCTTCTGCACAGCTAAGCTGGAACTGGCATTTGCGGCTCGCACTAGTGCAGAGTTATCTCAAAGAAAGGGGCCACGGTGTTTCTGTATCTCTATTATGTTGGTGCGGCTTCGGAACTTTTAAATATCTCGATGTATCTCGAAAACTACGCTTCTGATCAAAAAATATCATAGAACATAAATTGTAGGAAGCATAATTCTCTACAAAAAAGGTCTCTTAACATTTTGCAATAGCTCGCTTCGTTTCCGAGATATTTGCAGATATATCTCAAGGGAAGGGGCCTGACGGACATATTTCGAGATATTTCTTCTTCTTGTTGTTCTTCTTCTGCACAGCTAAGCTGGAAGTGGCATTTGCGGCTCGCACTAGTGCAGAGTTATCTCAAAGAAAGGGGCCACGGTGTTTCTGTATCCCTATTATGTTGGTGCGGCTTCGGAACTTTTAAATATCTCGATATATCTCGAAAACTACGCTTCTGATCAAAAAATATCATAGAACATAAATTGTGGGAAACATAATTCTCTATAAAAAACGTCTCTTAACATTTTGCCATAGCTCGCTTCGTTTCCGAGATATTTGCAGATTCAGCTCAAAGGAACTGGCCTGACGGACATATTTCGAGATATTTCTTCTTCTTGTTGTTCTTCCTCTGCACAGCTAAGCTGGAAGTGGCATTTGCAGCTCGCAATAGTGCAGAGTTATCTCAAAGAAAGGGGCCACGGTGTTTCTGTATCTCTATTATGTTGGTGCGGCTTCGGAACTTTTAAATATCTTGATATATCTCGAGAACTACGCATCTGATCAAAAAATATCATAGAACATAAAAAGTAGGAAACTTCATTCTCTACAAAAAAGGTCTCTTAACATTTCGCCATAGCTCGCTTCGTTTCCGAGATATTTGCAGATTTATCTCAAGGGAAGGGGCCTGACGGACATATTTCGAGATATTTCTTCTTCTTGTTGTCCTTCTTCTGCACAGCTAAGCTGGAAGTGGCATTTACAGCTAGCAATCGTGCAGAGTTATCTCAAAGAAAGGGGCCACGGTGTTTCTGTATCTCTATTATGTTGGTGCGGCTTCGGAACTTTTAAATATCTTGATATATCTCGAGAACTACGCATCTGATCAAAAAATATCATAGAAGATGAAAAGTAGGAAACTTAATTCTCTACAAAAAAGGTCTCTTAACATTTCGCCATAGCTCGCCTCGTTTCCGAGATATTTGCAGATTTATCTCAAGGGAAGGGGCCTGACGGACATATTTCGAGATATTTCTTCTTCTTGTTGTTCTTCTTCTGCACAGCTAAGCTGGAAGTGGCATTTGCGGCTCGCACTAGTGCAGAGTTATCTCAAAGAAAGGGGCCACGGTGTTTCTGTATCTCTATTATGTTGGTGCGGCTTCGGAACTTTTAAATATCTCGATATATCTCGAAAACTACACTTCTGATCAAAAAATATCATAGAACATAAATTGTAGGAAACAGAATTCTCTACAAAAAAGGTCTCTTAACATTTTGCCATAGCTCGCTTCGTTTCCGAGATATTTGCAGATATATCTCAAGGGAAGGGGCCTGACGGACATATTTCGAGATATTTCTTCTTCTTGTTGTTCTTCTTCTGCACAGCTAAGCTGGAAGTGGCATTTACAGCTCGCAATAGTGCAGAGTTATCTCAAAGAAAGGGGCCACGGTGTTTCTGTATCTCTATTATGTTGGTGCGGCTTCGGAACTTTTAAATATCTTGATATATCTCGAGAACTACGCATCTGATCAAAAAATATCATAGAACATAAAAAGTAGGAAACTTAATTCTCTACAAAAAAGGTCTCTTAAGATTTTGCCATAGCTCGCTTCGTTTCCGATATATTTGCAGATTTATCTCAAGGGAAGGGGCCTGACGGACATATTTCGAGATATTTCTTCTTCTTGTTGTTCTTCTTCTGCACAGCTAAGCTGGAAGTGGCATTTGCGGCTCGCACTAGTGCAGAGTTATCTCAAAGAAAGGGGCCACGGTGTTTCTGTATCTCTATTATGTTGGTGCGGCTTCGGAACTTTTAAATATCTCGATATATCTCGAAAACTACGCTTCTGATCAAAAAATATCATAGAACATAAATTGTAGGAAACAGAATTCTCTACAAAAAAGGTCTCTTAACATTTTGCCATAGCTCGCTTCGTTTCCGAGATATTTGCAGATATATCTCAAGGGAAGGGGCCTGACGGACATATTTCGAGATATTTCTTCTTCTTGTTGTTCTTCTTCTGCACAGCTAAGCTGGAAGTGGCATTTACAGCTCGCAATAGTGCAGAGTTATCTCAAAGAAAGGGGCCACGGTGTTTCTGTATCTCTATTATGTTGGTGCGGCTTCGGAACTTTTAAATATCCTGATATATCTCGAGAACTACGCATCTGATCAAAAAATATCATAGAACATAAAAAGTAGGAAACTTAATTCTCTACAAAAAAGGTCTCTTAAGATTTTGCCATAGCTCGCTTCGTTTCCGAGATATTTGCAGATTTATCTCAAGGGAAGGGGCCTGACGGACATATTTCGAGATATTTCTTCTTCTTGTTGTTCTTCTTCTGCACAGCTAAGCTGGAAGTGGCATTTGCGGCTCGCACTAGTGCAGAGTTATCTCAAAGAAAGGGGCCACGGTGTTTCTGTATCCCTATTATGTTGGTGCGGCTTCGGAACTTTTAAATATCTCGATGTATCTCGAAAACTACGCTTCTGATCAAAAAATATCATAGAACATAAATTGTACGAAACATAATTCTCTACAAAAAACGTCTCTTAACATTTTGCCATAGCTCGCTTCGTTTCCGAGATATTTGCAGATTCAGCTCAAAGGAACTGGCCTGACGGACATATTTCGAGATATTTCTTCTTCTTGTTGTTCTTCCTCTGCACAGCTAAGCTGGAACTGGCATTTGCGGCTCGCACTAGTGCAGAGTTATCTCAAAGAAAGGGGCCACGGTGTTTCTGTATCTCTATTATGTTGGTGCGGCTTCGGAACTTTTAAATATCTTGATATATCTCGAGAACTACGCATCTGATCAAAAAATATCATAGAACATAAAAAGTAGGAAACTTAATTCTCTACAAAAAAGGTCTCTTAACATTTCGCCATAGCTCGCTTCGTTTCCGAGATATTTGCAGATTTATCTCAAGGGAAGGGGCCTGACGGACATATTTCGAGATATTTCTTCTTCTTGTTGTTCTTCTTCTGCACAGCTAAGCTGGAAGTGGCATTTGCGGCTCGCACTAGTGCAGAGTTATCTCAAAGAAAGGGGCCACGGTGTTTCTGTATCCCTATTATGTTGCTGCGGCTTCGGAACTTTTAAATATCTCGATATATCTCGAAAACTACGCTTCTGATCAAAAAATATCATAGAACATAAATTGTAGGAAACATAATTCTCTATAAAAAACGTCTCTTAACATTTTGCCATAGCTCGCTTCGTTTCCGAGATATTTGCAGATTCAGCTCAAAGGAACTGGCCTGACGGACATATTTCGAGATATTTCTTCTTCTTGTTGTTCTTCCTCTGCACAGCTAAGCTGGAAGTGGCATTTGCAGCTCGCAATAGTGCAGAGTTATCTCAAAGAAAGGGGCCACGGTGTTTCTGCATCTCTATTATGTTGGTGCGGCTTCGGAACTTTTAAATATCTTGATATATCTCGAGAACTACGCATCTGATCAAAAAATATCATAGAACATAAAAAGTAGGAAACTTAATTCTCTACAAAAAAGGTCTCTTAACATTTTGCCATAGCTCGCTTCGTTTCCGAGATATTTGCAGATATATCTCAAGGGAAGGGGCCTGACGGACATATTTCGAGATATTTCTTCTTCTTGTTGTTCTTCTTCTGCACAGCTAAGCTGGAAGTGGCATTTACAGCTCGCAATAGTGCAGAGTTATCTCAAAGAAAGGGGCCACGGTGTTTCTGTATCTCTATTATGTTGGTGCGGCTTCGGAACTTTTAAATATCTTAATATATCTCGAGAACTACGCATCTGATCAAAAAATATCATAGAAGATAAAAAGTAGGAAACTTAATTCTCTACAAAAAAGGTCTCTTAACATTTTGCCATAGCTCGCTACGTTTCCGAGATATTTGCAGATTTATCTCAAGGGAAGGGGCCTGACGGACATATTTCGAGATATTTCTTCTTGTTGTTGTTCTTCTTCTGCACAGCTAAGCTGGAAGTGGCATTTGCGGCTCGCACTAGTGCAGAGTTATCTCAAAGAAAGGGGCCACGGTGTTTCTGTATCTCTATTATGTTGGTGCGGCTTCGGAACTTTTAAATATCTCGATATATCTCGAGAACTACGCATCTGATCAAAAAATATCATAGAAGATGAAAAGTAGGAAACTTAATTCTCTACAAAAAAGGTCTCTTAACATTTCGCCATAGCTCGCGTCGTTTCCGAGATATTTGCAGATTTATCTCAAGGGAAGGGGCCTGTCGGACATATTTCGAGATATTTCTTCTTCTTGTTGTTCTTCTTCTGCACAGCTAAGCTGGAAGTGGCATTTGCGGCTCGCACTAGTGCAGAGTTATCTCAAAGAAAGGGGCCACGGTGTTTCTGTATCTCTATTATGTTGGTGCGGCTTCGGAACTTTTAAATATCTCGATATATCTCGAAAACTACGCTTCTGATCAAAAAATATCATAGAACATAAATTGTAGGAAACTTAATTCTCTACAAAAAACGTCTCTTAACATTTTGCCATAGCTCGCTTCGTTTCCGAGATATTTGCAGATTTATCTCAAGGGAAGGGGCCTGACGGACATATTTCGAGATACTTCTTCTTCTTGTTGTTCCTCTTCTGCACAGCTAAGCTGGAAGTGGCATTTGCAGCTCGCAATAGTGCAGAGTTATCTCAAAGAAAGGGGCCACGGTGTTTCTGTATCTCTATTATGTTGGTGCGGCTTCGGAACTTTTAAATATCTTGATATATCTCCAGAACTACGCATCTGATCAAAAAATATCATAGAACATAAAAAGCAGGAAACTTAATTCTCTACAAAAAAGGTCTCTTAACATTTCGCCATAGCTCGCTTCGTTTCCGAGATATTTGCAGATTTATCTCAAGGGAAGGGGCCTGTCGGACATATTTCGAGATATTTCTTCTTCTTGTTGTTCTTCTTCTGCACAGCTAAGCTGGAACTGGCATTTGCGGCTCGCACTAGTGCAGAGTTATCTCAAAGAAAGGGGCCACGGTGTTTCTGTATCTCTATTATGTTGGTGCGGCGTCGGAACTTTTAAATATCTCGATGTATCTCGAAAACTACGCTTCTGATCAAAAAATATCATAGAACATAAATTGTAGGAAGCATAATTCTCTACAAAAAAGGTCTCTTAACATTTTGCAATAGCTCGCTTCGTTTCCGAGATATTTGCAGATATATCTCAAGGGAAGGGGCCTGACGGACATATTTCGAGATATTTCTTCTTCTTGTTGTTCTTCTTCTGCACAGCTAAGCTGGAAGTGGCATTTGCGGCTCGCACTAGTGCAGAGTTATCTCAAAGAAAGGGGCCACGGTGTTTCTGTATCCCTATTATGTTGGTGCGGCTTCGGAACTTTTAAATATCTCGATATATCTCGAAAACTACGCTTCTGATCAAAAAATATCATAGAACATAAATTGTGGGAAACATAATTCTCTATAAAAAACGTCTCTTAACATTTTGCCATAGCTCGCTTCGTTTCCGAGATATTTGCAGATTCAGCTCAAAGGAACTGGCCTGACGGACATATTTCGAGATATTTCTTCTTCTTGTTGTTCTTCCTCTGCACAGCTAAGCTGGAAGTGGCATTTGCAGCTCGCAATAGTGCAGAGTTATCTCAAAGAAAGGGGCCACGGTGTTTCTGTATCTCTATTATGTTGGTGCGGCTTCGGAACTTTTAAATATCTTGATATATCTCGAGAACTACGCATCTGATCAAAAAATATCATAGAACATAAAAAGTAGGAAACTTAATTCTCTACAAAAAAGGTCTCTTAACATTTCGCCATAGCTCGCTTCGTTTCCGAGATATTTGCAGATTTATCTCAAGGGAAGGGGCCTGACGGACATATTTCGAGATATTTCTTCTTCTTGTTGTCCTTCTTCTGCACAGCTAAGCTGGAAGTGGCATTTACAGCTAGCAATCGTGCAGAGTTATCTCAAAGAAAGGGGCCACGGTGTTTCTGTATCTCTATTATGTTGGTGCGGCTTCGGAACTTTTAAATATCTGGATATATCTCGAGAACTACGCATCTGATCAAAAAATATCATAGAAGATGAAAAGTAGGAAACTTAATTCTCTACAAAAAAGGTCTCTTAACATTTCGCCATAGCTCGCCTCGTTTCCGAGATATTTGCAGATTTATCTCAAGGGAAGGGGCCTGACGGACATATTTCGAGATATTTCTTCTTCTTGTTGTTCTTCTTCTGCACAGCTAAGCTGGAAGTGGCATTTGCGGCTCGCACTAGTGCAGAGTTATCTCAAAGAAAGGGGCCACGGTGTTTCTGTATCTCTATTATGTTGGTGCGGCTTCGGAACTTTTAAATATCTCGATATATCTCGAAAACTACACTTCTGATCAAAAAATATCATAGAACATAAATTGTAGGAAACAGAATTCTCTACAAAAAAGGTCTCTTAACATTTTGCCATAGCTCGCTTCGTTTCCGAGATATTTGCAGATATATCTCAAGGGAAGGGGCCTGACGGACATATTTCGAGATATTTCTTCTTCTTGTTGTTCTTCTTCTGCACAGCTAAGCTGGAAGTGGCATTTACAGCTCGCAATAGTGCAGAGTTATCTCAAAGAAAGGGGCCACGGTGTTTCTGTATCTCTATTATGTTGGTGCGGCTTCGGAACTTTTAAATATCTTGATATATCTCGAGAACTACGCATCTGATCAAAAAATATCATAGAACATAAAAAGTAGGAAACTTAATTCTCTACAAAAAAGGTCTCTTAAGATTTTGCCATAGCTCGCTTCGTTTCCGAGATATTTGCAGATTTATCTCAAGGGAAGGGGCCTGACGGACATATTTCGAGATATTTCTTCTTCTTGTTGTTCATCTTCTGCACAGCTAAGCTGGAAGTGGCATTTACAGCTCGCAATAGTGCAGAGTTATCTCAAAGAAAGGGGCCACGGTGTTTCTGTATCTCTATTATGTTGGTGCGGCTTCGGAACTTTTAAATATCCTGATATATCTCGAGAACTACGCCTATGATCGAAAAATATCATAGAACATAAAAAGTAGGAAACTTAATTCTCTACAAAAAACGTCTCTTAACATTTTGCCATAGCTCGCTTCGTTTCCGAGATATTTGCAGATTTATCTCAAGGGAAGGGGCCTGACGGACATATTTCGAGATATTTCTTCTTCTTGTTGTTCTTCTTCTGCACAGCTAAGCTGGAAGTGGCATTTGCAGCGCGCAATAGTGCAGAGTTATCTCAAAGAAAGGGGCCACGGTGTTTCTGTATCTCTATTATGTTGGTGCGGCTTCGGAACTTTTAAATATCTTGATATATCTCGAGAACTACGCATCTGATCAAAAAATATCATAGAAGATAAAAAGTAGGAAACTTAATTCTCTACAAAAAAGGTCTCTTAACATTTCGCCATAGCTCGCTTCGTTTCCGAGATATTTGCAGATTTATCTCAAGGGAAGGGGCCTGTCGGACATATTTCGAGATATTTCTTCTTCTTGTTGTTCTTCTTCTGCACAGCTAAGCTGGAAGTGGCATTTGCGGCTCGCACTAGTGCAGAGTTATCTCAAAGAAAGGGGTCACGGTGTTTCTGTATCTCTATTATGTTGGTGCGGCTTCGGAACTTTTAAATATCTCGATATATCTCGAGAACTACGCATCTGATCAAAAAATATCATAGAAGATAAAAAGTAGGAAACTTAATTCTCTACAAAAAAGGTCTCTTAACATTTCGCCATAGCTCGCTTCGTTTCCGAGATATTTGCAGATTTATCTCAAGGGAAGGGGCCTGTCGGACATATTTCGAGATATTTCTTCTTCTTGTTGTTCTTCTTCTGCACAGCTAAGCTGGAAGTGGCATTTGCGGCTCGCACTAGTGCAGAGTTATCTCAAAGAAAGGGGTCACGGTGTTTCTGTATCTCTATTATGTTGGTGCGGCTTCGGAACTTTTAAATATCTCGATATATCTCGAGAACTACGCATCTGATCAAAAAATATCATAGAAGATAAAAAGTAGGAAACTTAATTCTCTACAAAAAAGGTCTCTTAACATTTCGCCATAGCTCGCGTCGTTTCCGAGATATTTGCAGATTTATCTCAAGGGAAGGGGCCTGTCGGACATATTTCGAGATATTTCTTCTTCTTGTTGTTCTTCTTCTGCACAGCTAAGCTGGAAGTGGCATTTGCGGCTCGCACTAGTGCAGAGTTATCTCAAAGAAAGGGGCCACGGTGTTTCTGTATCTCTATTATGTTGGTGCGGCTTCGGAACTTTTAAATATCTTGATATATCTCGAGAACTACGCCTCTGATCGAAAAATATCATAGAACATAAAAAGTAGGAAACTTAATTCTCTACAAAAAAGGTCTCTTAACATTTTGCCATAGCTCGCTTCGTTTCCGAGATATTTGCAGATTTATCTCAAGGGAAGGGGCCTGACGGACATATTTCGAGATATTTCTTCTTCTTGTTGTTCTTCTTCTGCACAGCTAAGCTGGAAGTGGCATTTGCGGCTCGCACTAGTGCAGAGTTATCTCAAAGAAAGGAGCCACGGTGTTTCTGTATCTCTATTATGTTGGTGCGGCTTCGGAACTTTTAAATATCTCGATATATCTCGAAAACTACGCTTCTGATCAAAAAATATCATAGAACATAAATTGTAGGAAACATAATTCACTACAAAAAACGTCTCTTAACATTTTGCCATAGCTCGCTTCGTTTCCGAGATATTTGCAGATTCAGCTCAAAGGAACGGGCCTGACGGAAATATTTCGAGATACTTCTTCTTCTTGTTGTTCTTCCTCTGCACAGCTAAGCTGGAAGTGGCATTTGCAGCTCGCAATAGTGCAGAGTTATCTCAAAGAAAGGGGCCACGGTGTTTCTGTATCTCTATTATGTTGGTGCGGCTTCGGAACTTTTAAATATCTTGATATATCTCGAGAACTACGCATCTGATCAAAAAATATCATAGAACATAAAAAGTAGGAAACTTAATTCTCTACAAAAAAGGTCTCTTAACGTTTTGCAATAGCTCGCTTCGTTTCCGAGATATTTGCAGATTTATCTCAAGGGAAGGGTCCTGACGGACATATTTCGAGATATTTCTTCTTCTTGTTGTTCTTCTTCTGCACAGCTAAGCTGGAAGTGGCATTTGCGGCTCGCACTAGTGCAGAGTTATCTCAAAGAAAGGAGCCACGGTGTTTCTGTATCTCTATTATCTTGGTGCGGCTTCGGAACTTTTAAATATCTCGATATATCTCGAAAACTACGCTTCTGATCGAAAAATATCATAGAACATAAATTGTAGGAAACATAATTCTCTACAAAAAACGTCTCTTAACATTTTGCCATAGCTCGCTTCGTTTCCGAGATATTTGCAGATTCAGCTCAAAGGAACGGGCCTGACGGACATATTTCGAGATACTTCTTCTTCTTGTTGTTCTTCCTCTGCACAGCTAAGCTGGAAGTGGCATTTGCAGCTCGCAATAGTGCAGAGTTATCTCAAAGGAAGGGGCCACGGTGTTTCTGTATCTCTATTATGTTGGTGCGGCTTCGGAACTTTTAAATATCTTGATATATCTCGAGAACTACGCATCTGATCAAAAAATATCATAGAACATAAAAAGTAGGAAACTTAATTCTCTACAAAAAAGGTCTCTTAACGTTTTGCAATAGCTCGCTTCGTTTCCGAGATATTTGCAGATTTATCTCAAGGGAAGGGTCCTGACGGACATATTTCGAGATATTTCTTCTTCTTGTTGTTCTTCTTCTGCACAGCTAAGCTGGAAGTGGCATTTGCGGCTCGCACTAGTGCAGAGTTATCTCAAAGAAAGGAGCCACGGTGTTTCTGTATCTCTATTATCTTGGTGCGGCTTCGGAACTTTTAAATATCTCGATATATCTCGAAAACTACGCTTCTGATCGAAAAATATCATAGAACATAAATTGTAGGAAACATAATTCTCTACAAAAAACGTCTCTTAACATTTTGCCATAGCTCGCTTCGTTTCCGAGATATTTGCAGATTCAGCTCAAAGGAACGGGCCTGACGGACATATTTCGAGATACTTCTTCTTCTTGTTGTTCTTCCTCTGCACAGCTAAGCTGGAAGTGGCATTTGCAGCTCGCAATAGTGCAGAGTTATCTCAAAGGAAGGGGCCACGGTGTTTCTGTATCTCTATTATGTTGGTGCGGCTTCGGAACTTTTAAATATCTTGATATATCTCGAGAACTACGCATCTGATCAAAAAATATCATAGAACATAAAAAGTAGGAAACTTAATTCTCTACAAAAAAGGTCTCTTAACATTTTGCCATAGCTCGCTTCGTTCCCGAGATATTTGCAGATTTATCTCAAGGGAAGGGGCCTGACCGACATATTTCGAGATATTTCTTCTTCTTGTTGTTCTTCTTCTGCACAGCTAAGCTGGAAGTGGCATTTGCGGCTCGCACTAGTGCAGAGTTATCTCACAGAAAGGGGCCACGGTGTTTCTGTATCTCTATTATGTTGGTGCGGCTTCGGAACTTTTAAATATCTCGATATATCTCGAAAACTACGCTTCTGACCAAAAAATATCATAGAACCTAAATTGTAGGAAACATAATTCTCTACAAAAAAGGTCTCTTAACATTTTGCCATAGCTCGCTTCGTTTCCGAGATATTTGCAGATATATCTCAAGGGAAGGGGCCTGACGGACATATTTCGAGATGTTTCTTCTTCTTGTTGTTCTTCTTCTGCACAGCTAAGCTGGAAGTGGCATTTACAGCTCGCAATAGTGCAGAGTTATCTCAAAGAAAGGGGCCACGGTGTTTCTGTATCTCTATTATGTTGGTGCTGCTTCGGAACTTTTAAATATCTTGATATATCTCGAGAACTACGCATCTGATCAAAAAATATCATAGAACATGAAAAGTAGGAAACTTAATTCTCTACAAAAAAGGTCTCTTAACATTTTACCATAGCTCTCTTCGTTTCCGAGATATTTGCAGATTTATCTCAAGGGAAGGGGCCTGACGGACATATTTCGAGATATTTCTTCTTCTTGTTGTTCTTCTTCTGCACAGCTAAGCTGGAAGTGGCATTTGCAGCTCGCAATAGTGCAGAGTTATCTCAAAGAAAGGGGCCACGGTGTTTCTGTATCTCTATTATGTTGGTGCGGCTTCGGAACTTTTAAATATCTTGATATATCTCGAGAACTACGCATCTGATCAAAAAATATCATAGAACATAAAAAGTAGGAAACTTAATTCTCTACAAAAAAGGTCTCTTAACATTTTGCCATAGCTCGCTTCGTTTCCGAGATATTTGCAGATTTATCTCAAGGGAAGGGTCCTGATGGACATATTTCGAGATATTTCTTCTTCTTGTTGTTCTTCTTCTGCACAGCTAAACTGGAAGTGGCATTTCCAGCTCGCAATCGTGCAGAGTTATCTCAAAGAAAGGGGCCACGGTGTTTCTGTATCTCTATTATGTTGGTGCGGCTTCGGAACTTTTAAATATCTTGATATATCTCGAGAACTACGCCTCTGATCGAAAAATATCATAGAACATAAAAAGTAGGAAACTTAATTCTCTACAAAAAAGGTCTCTTAACATTTCGCCATAGCTCGCTTCGTTTCCGAGATATTTGCAGATTTATCTCAAGGGAAGGGGCCTGTCGGACATATTTCGAGATATTTCTTCTTCTTGTTGTTCTTCTTCTGCACAGCTAAGCTGGAAGTGGCATTTGCGGCTCGCACTAGTGCAGAGTTATCTCAAAGAAAGGGGCCACGGTGTTTCTGTATCCCTATTATGTTGGTGCGGCTTCGGAACTTTTAAATATCTCGATATATCTCGAAAACTACGCTTCTGATCAAAAAATATCATAGAACATAAATTGTAGGAAACATAATTCTCTACAAAAAACGTCTCTTAACATTTTGCCATAGCTCGCTTCGTTTCCGAGATATTTGCAGATTCAGCTCAAAGGAACTGGCCTGACGGACATATTTCGAGATATTTCTTCTTCTTGTTGTTCTTCCTCTGCACAGCTAAGCTGGAAGTGGCATTTGCAGCTCGCAATAGTGCAGAGTTATCTCAAAGAAAGGGGCCACGGTGTTTCTGTATCTCTATTATGTTGGTGCGGCTTCGGAACTTTTAAATATCTTGATATATCTCGAGAACTACGCATCTGATCAAAAAATATCATAGAAGATAAAAAGTAGGAAACTTAATTCTCTACAAAAAAGGTCTCTTAACATTTTGCCATAGCTCGCTTCGTTTCCGAGATATTTGCAGATTTATCTCAAGGGAAGGGGCCTGACGGACATATTTCGAGATATTTCTTCTTCTTGTTGTTCTTCTTCTGCACAGCTAAGCTGGAAGTGGCATTTGCAGCTCGCAATAGTGCAGAGTTATCTCAAAGAAAGGGGCCACGGTGTTTCTGTATCTCTATTATGTTGGTGCGGCTTCGGAACTTTTAAATATCTTGATATATCTCGAGAACTACGCATCTGATCAAAAAATATCATAGAACATAAAGCGTAGGAAACTTAATTCTCTACAAAAAAGGTCTCTTAACATTTTGCCATAGCTCGCTTCGTTTCCGAGATATTTGCAGATTTATCTCAAGGGAAGGGTCCTGATGGACATATTTCGAGATATTTCTTCTTCTTGTTGTTCTTCTTCTGCACAGCTAAACTGGAAGTGGCATTTCCAGCTCGCAATCGTGCAGAGTTATCTCAAAGAAAGGGGCCACGGTGTTTCTGTATCTCTATTATGTTGGTGCGGCTTCGGAACTTTTAAATATCTTGATATATCTCGAGAACTACGCCTCTGATCGAAAAATATCATAGAACATAAAAAGTAGGAAACTTAATTCTCTACAAAAAAGGTCTCTTAACATTTCGCCATAGCTCGCTTCGTTTCCGAGATATTTGCAGATTTATCTCAAGGGAAGGGGCCTGTCGGACATATTTCGAGATATTTCTTCTTCTTGTTGTTCTTCTTCTGCACAGCTAAGCTGGAAGTGGCATTTGCGGCTCGCACTAGTGCAGAGTTATCTCAAAGAAAGGGGCCACGGTGTTTCTGTATCCCTATTATGTTGGTGCGGCTTCGGAACTTTTAAATATCTCGATATATCTCGAAAACTACGCTTCTGATCAAAAAATATCATAGAACATAAATTGTAGGAAACATAATTCTCTACAAAAAACGTCTCTTAACATTTTGCCATAGCTCGCTTCGTTTCCGAGATATTTGCAGATTCAGCTCAAAGGAACTGGCCTGACGGACATATTTCGAGATATTTCTTCTTCTTGTTGTTCTTCCTCTGCACAGCTAAGCTGGAAGTGGCATTTGCAGCTCGCAATAGTGCAGAGTTATCTCAAAGAAAGGGGCCACGGTGTTTCTGTATCTCTATTATGTTGGTGCGGCTTCGGAACTTTTAAATATCTTGATATATCTCGAGAACTACGCATCTGATCAAAAAATATCATAGAAGATAAAAAGTAGGAAACTTAATTCTCTACAAAAAAGGTCTCTTAACATTTTGCCATAGCTCGCTTCGTTTCCGAGATATTTGCAGATTTATCTCAAGGGAAGGGGCCTGACGGACATATTTCGAGATATTTCTTCTTCTTGTTGTTCTTCTTCTGCACAGCTAAGCTGGAAGTGGCATTTACAGCTCGCAATAGTGCAGAGTTATCTCAAAGAAAGGGGCCACGGTGTTTCTGTATCCCTATTATGTTGGTGCGGCTTCGGAACTTTTAAATATCTCGATATATCTCGAAAACTACGCTTCTGATCAAAAAATATCATAGAACATGAATTGTAGGAAACATAATTCTCTACAAAAAACGTCTCTTAACATTTTGCCATAGCTCGCTTCGTTTCCGAGATATTTGCAGATTCAGCTCAAAGGAACTGGCCTGACGGACATATTTCGAGATATTTCTTCTTCTTGTTGTTCTTCCTCTGCACAGCTAAGCTGGAAGTGGCATTTGCGGCTCGCACTAGTGCAGAGTTATCTCAACGAAAGGGGCCACGGTGTTTCTGTATCTCTATTATGTTGGTGCGGCTTCGGAACTTTTAAATATCTCGATATATCTCGAAAACTACGCTTCTGATCAAAAAATATCATAGAACATAAATTGTAGGAAACATAATTCTCTACAAAAAAGGTCTCTTAACATTTCGCCATAGCTCGATTCGTTTCCGAGATATTTGCAGATATATCTCAAGGGAAGGGGCCTGACGGACATATTTCGAGATATTCCTTCTTCTTGTTGTTCTTCTTCTGCACAGCTAAGCTGGAAGTGGCATTTGCAGCTCGCAATAGTGCAGAGTTATCTCAAAGAAAGGGGCCACGGTGTTTCTGTATCTCTATTATGTTGGTGCGGCTTCGGAACTTTTAAATATCTTGATATATCTCGAGAACTACGCATCTGATCAAAAAATATCATAGAACATAAAAAGTAGGAAACTTAATTCTCTACAAAAAAGGTCTCTTAACATTTTGTCATAGCTCGCTTCGTTTCCGAGATATTTGCAGATATATCTCAAGGGAAGGGGCCTGACGGACATATTTCGAGATATTTCTTCTTCTTGTTGTTCTTCTTCTGCACAGCTAAGCTGGAAGTGGCATTTACAGCGCGCAATAGTGCAGAGTTATCTCAAAGAAAGGGGCCACGGTGTTTCTGTATCTCTATTATGTTGGTGCGGCTTCGGAACTTTTAAATATCTTGATATATCTCGAGAACTACGCATCTGATCAAAAAATATCATAGAACATAAAAAGTAGGAAGCTTAATTCTCTACAAAAGAGGTCTCTTAACATTTTGCCATAGCTCGCTTCGTTTCCGAGATATTTGCAGATTTATCTCAAGGGAAGGGGCCTAACGGACATATTTCGAGATATTTCTTCTTCTTGTTGTTCTTCTTCTGCACAGCTAAGCTGGAAGTGGCATTTACAGCTCGCAATAGTGCAGAGTTATCTCAAAGAAAGGGGCCACGGTGTTTCTGTATCTCTATTATGTTGGTGCGGCTTCGGAACTTTTAAATATCTTGATATATCTCGAGAACTACGCATCAGATCAAAAAATATCATAGAACATAAAAAGTAGGAAACTTAATTCTCTACACAAAAGGTCTCTTAACATTTTGCCATAGCTCTCTTCGTTTCCGAGATATTTGCAGATTTATCTCAAGGGAAGGGGCCTGACGGACATATTTCGAGATATTTCTTCTTCTTGATGTTCTTCTTCTGCACAGTTAAGCTGGAAGTGGCATTTACAGCTCGCAATAGTGCAGAGTTATCTCAAAGAAAGGGGCCACGGTGTTTCTGTATCTCTATTATGTTGGTGCGGCTTCGGAACTTTTAAATATCTAGATATATCTCGAGAACTACGCATCACATCAAAAAATATCATAGAACATAAAAAGTAGGAAACTTAATTCTCTACACAAAAGGTCTCTTAACATTTTGCCATAGCTCTCTTCGTTTCCGAGATATTTGCAGATTTATCTCAAGGGAAGGGGCCTGACGGACATATTTCGAGATATTTCTTCTTCTTGTTGTTCTTCTTCTGCACAGCTAAGCTGGAAGTGGCATTTACAGCTCGCAATACTGCAGAGTTATCTCAAAGAAAGGGGCCACGGTGTTTCTGTATCCCTATTATGTTGGTGCGGCTTCGGAACTTTTAAATATCTCGATATATCTCGAAAACTACGCTTCTGATCAAAAAATATCATACAACATAAATTGTAGGAAACATAATTCTCTACAAAAAACGTCTCTTAACATTTTGCCATAGCTCGCTTCGTTTCCGAGATATTTGCAGATATATCTCAAGGGAAGGGGCCTGACGGACATATTTCGAGATATGTCTTCTTCTTGTTGTTCTTCTTCTGCACAGCTAAGCTGGAAGTGGCATTTACAGCTCGCAATAGTGCAGAGTTATCTCAAAGAAAGGGGCCACGGTGTTTCTGTATCTCTATTATGTTGGTGCGGCTTCGGAACTTTTAAATATCTTGATATATCTCGAGAACTACGCATCAGATCAAAAAATATCATAGAACATAAAAAGTAGGAAACTTAATTCTCTACAAAAAAGGTCTCTTAACATTTTGCCATAGCTCTCTTCGTTTCCGAGATATTTGCAGATTTATCTCAAGGGAAGGGGCCTGACGGACATATTTCGAGATATTTCTTCTTCTTGATGTTCTTCTTCTGCACAGCTAAGCTGGAAGTGGCATTTGCAGCTCGCAATAGTGCAGAGTTATCTCAAAGAAAGGGGCCACGGTGTTTCTGTATCTCTATTATGTTGGTGCGGCTTCGGAACTTTTAAATATCTTGATATATCTCGAGAACTACGCATCTGATCAAAAAATATCATAGAACATAAAGCGTAGGAAACTTAATTCTCTACAAAAAAGGTCTCTCAACATTTTGCCATAGCTCGCTTCGTTTCCGAGATATTTGCAGATTTATCTCAAGGGAAGGGGCCTGACGGACATATTTCGAGATATTTCTTCTTCTTGTTGTTCTTCTTCTGCACAGCTAAGCTGGAAGTGGCATTTGCGGCTCGCAATAGTGCAGAGTTATCTCAAAGAAAGGGGCCACGGTGTTTCTGTATCTCTATTATGTTGGTGCGGCTTCGGAACTTTTAAATATCTCGATATATCTCGAAAACTACGCTTCTGATCAAAAAATATCATAGAACATAAATTGTAGGAAACATAATTCTCTACAAAAAAGGTCTCTTAACATTTTGCCATAGCTCGCTTCGTTTCCGAGATATTTGCAGATTTATCTCAAGGGAAGGGGCCTGACGGACATATTTCGAGATATTTCTTCTTCTTGATGTTCTTCTTCTGCACAGCTAAGCTGGAAGTGGCATTTGCAGCTCGCAATAGTGCAGAGTTATCTCAAAGAAAGGGGCCACGGTGTTTCTGTATCTCTATTATGTTGGTGCGGCTTCGGAACTTTTAAATATCTTGATATATCTCGAGAACTACGCATCTGATCAAAAAATATCATAGAACATAAAACGTAGGAAACTTAATTCTCTACAAAAAAGGTCTCTCAACATTTTGCCATAGCTCGCTTCGTTTCCGCGATATTTGCAGATTTATCTCAAGGGAAGGGGCCTGACGGACATATTTCGAGATATTTCTTCTTCTTGTTGTTCTTCTTCTGCACAGCTAAGCTGGAAGTGGCATTTGCGGCTCGCACTAGTGCAGAGTTATCTCAAAGAAAGGGGCCACGGTGTTTCTGTATCTCTATTATGTTGGTGCGGCTTTGGAACTTTTAAATATCTCGATATATCTCGAAAACTACGCTTCTCACCAAAAAATATCATAGAACATAAATTGTACGAAACATAATTGTCTACAAAAAAGGTCTCTTAACATTTTGCCATAGCTCGCTTCGTTTCCGAGATATTTGCAGATATATCTCAAGGGAAGGGGCCTGACGGACATATTTCGAGATATTTCTTCTTCTTGTTGTTCTTCTTCTGCACAGCTAAGCTGGAAGTGGCATTTACAGCTCGCAATAGTGCAGAGTTATCTCAACGAAAGGGGCCACGGTGTTTCTGTATCTCTATTATGTTGGTGCGGCTTCGGAACTTTTAAATATCTCGATATATCTCGAAAACTACGCTTCTCATCAAAAAATATCATAGAACATAAATTGTAGGAAACATAATTCTCTACAAAAAAGGTCTCTTAACATTTTGCCATAGCTCGCTTCGTTTCCGAGATATTTGCAGATATATCTCAAGGGAAGGGGCCTGACGGACATATTTCGAGATATTTCTTCTTCTTGTTGTTCTTCTTCTGCACAGCTAAGCTGGAAGTGGCATTTACAGCTCGCAATAGTGCAGAGTTATCTCAAAGAAAGGGGCCACGGTGTTTCTGTATCTCTATTATGTTGGTGCGGCTTCGGAACTTTTAAATATCTTGATATATCTCGAGAACTACGCATCAGATCAAAAAATATCATAGAACATAAAAAGTAGAAAACTTAATTCTCTACAAAAAAGGTCTCTTAACATTTTGCCATAGCTCTCTTCGTTTCCGAGATATTTGCAGATTTATCTCAAGGGAAGGGGCCTGACGGACATATTTCGAGATATTTCTTCCTCTTGTTGTTCTTCTTCTGCACAGCTAAGCTGGAAGTGGCATTGGCGGCTCGCACTAGTGCAGAGTTATCTCAAGGAAAGGGGCCACGGTGTTTCTGTATCTCTATTATGTTGGTGCGGCTTTGGAACTTTTAAATATCTCGATATATCTCGAAAACTACGCTTCTGATCAAAAAATATCATAGAACATAAATTGTAGGAAACATAATTCTCTACAAAAAAGGTCTCTTAACATTTTGCCATAGCTCGCTTCGTTTCCGAGATATTTGCAGATATATCTCAAGGGAAGGGGCCTGACGGACATATTTCGAGATATGTCTTCTTCTTGTTGTTCTTCTTCTGCACAGCTAAGCTGGAAGTGGCATTTACAGCTCGCAATAGTGCAGAGTTATCTCAAAGAAAGGGGCCACGGTGTTTCTGTATCTCTATTATGTTGGTGCGGCTTCGGAACTTTTAAATATCTTGATATATCTCGAGAACTACGCATCACATCAAAAAATATCATAGAACATAAAAAGTAGGAAACTTAATTCTCTACACAAAAGGTCTCTTAACATTTTGCCATAGCTCTCTTCGTTTCCGAGATATTTGCAGATTTATCTCAAGGGAAGGGGCCTGACGGACATATTTCGAGATATTTCTTCTTCTTGTTGTTCTTCTTCTGCACAGCTAAGCTGGAAGTGGCATTTACAGCTCGCAATACTGCAGAGTTATCTCAAAGAAAGGGGCCACGGTGTTTCTGTATCCCTATTATGTTGGTGCGGCTTCGGAACTTTTAAATATCTCGATATATCTCGAAAACTACGCTTCTGATCAAAAAATATCATACAACATAAATTGTAGGAAACATAATTCTCTACAAAAAACGTCTCTTAACATTTTGCCATAGCTCGCTTCGTTTCCGAGATATTTGCAGATATATCTCAAGGGAAGGGGCCTGACGGACATATTTCGAGATATGTCTTCTTCTTGTTGTTCTTCTTCTGCACAGCTAAGCTGGAAGTGGCATTTACAGCTCGCAATAGTGCAGAGTTATCTCAAAGAAAGGGGCCACGGTGTTTCTGTATCTCTATTATGTTGGTGCGGCTTCGGAACTTTTAAATATCTTGATATATCTCGAGAACTACGCATCAGATCAAAAAATATCATAGAACATAAAAAGTAGGAAACTTAATTCTCTACAAAAAAGGTCTCTTAACATTTTGCCATAGCTCTCTTCGTTTCCGAGATATTTGCAGATTTATCTCAAGGGAAGGGGCCTGACGGACATATTTCGAGATATTTCTTCTTCTTGATGTTCTTCTTCTGCACAGCTAAGCTGGAAGTGGCATTTGCAGCTCGCAATAGTGCAGAGTTATCTCAAAGAAAGGGGCCACGGTGTTTCTGTATCTCTATTATGTTGGTGCGGCTTCGGAACTTTTAAATATCTTGATATATCTCGAGAACTACGCATCTGATCAAAAAATATCATAGAACATAAAGCGTAGGAAACTTAATTCTCTACAAAAAAGGTCTCTCAACATTTTGCCATAGCTCGCTTCGTTTCCGAGATATTTGCAGATTTATCTCAAGGGAAGGGGCCTGACGGACATATTTCGAGATATTTCTTCTTCTTGATGTTCTTCTTCTGCACAGCTAAGCTGGAAGTGGCATTTGCAGCTCGCAATAGTGCAGAGTTATCTCAAAGAAAGGGGCCACGGTGTTTCTGTATCTCTATTATGTTGGTGCGGCTTCGGAACTTTTAAATATCTTGATATATCTCGAGAACTACGCATCTGATCAAAAAATATCTAGAACATAAAACGTAGGAAACTTAATTCTCTACAAAAAAGGTCTCTCAACATTTTGCCATAGCTCGCTTCGTTTCCGAGATATTTGCAGATTTATCTCAAGGGAAGGGGCCTGACGGACATATTTCGAGATATTTCTTCTTCTTGTTGTTCTTCTTCTGCACAGCTAAGCTGGAAGTGGCATTTGCGGCTCGCAATAGTGCAGAGTTATCTCAAAGAAAGGGGCCACGGTGTTTCTGTATCTCTATTATGTTGGTGCGGCTTCGGAACTTTTAAATATCTTGATATATCTCGAGAACTACGCATCTGATCAAAAAATATCATAGAACATAAAACGTAGGAAACTTAATTCTCTACAAAAAAGGTCTCTCAACATTTTGCCATAGCTCGCTTCGTTTCCGCGATATTTGCAGATTTATCTCAAGGGAAGGGGCCTGACGGACATATTTCGAGATATTTCTTCTTCTTGTTGTTCTTCTTCTGCACAGCTAAGCTGGAAGTGGCATTTGCGGCTCGCACTAGTGCAGAGTTATCTCAAAGAAAGGGGCCACGGTGTTTCTGTATCTCTATTATGTTGGTGCGGCTTTGGAACTTTTAAATATCTCGATATATCTCGAAAACTACGCTTCTCACCAAAAAATATCATAGAACATAAATTGTACGAAACATAATTGTCTACAAAAAAGGTCTCTTAACATTTTGCCATAGCTCGCTTCGTTTCCGAGATATTTGCAGATATATCTCAAGGGAAGGGGCCTGACGGACATATTTCGAGATATTTCTTCTTCTTGTTGTTCTTCTTCTGCACAGCTAAGCTGGAAGTGGCATTTACAGCTCGCAATAGTGCAGAGTTATCTCAAAGAAAGGGGCCACGGTGTTTCTGTATCTCTATTATGTTGGTGCGGCTTCGGAACTTTTAAATATCTTGATATATCTCGAGAACTACGCATCAGATCAAAAAATATCATAGAACATAAAAAGTAGAAAACTTAATTCTCTACAAAAAAGGTCTCTTAACATTTTGCCATAGCTCTCTTCGTTTCCGAGATATTTGCAGATTTATCTCAAGGGAAGGGGCCTGACGGACATATTTCGAGATATTTCTTCCTCTTGTTGTTCTTCTTCTGTACAGCTAAGCTGGAAGTGGCATTGGCGGCTCGCACTAGTGCAGAGTTATCTCAAGGAAAGGGGCCACGGTGTTTCTGTATCTCTATTATGTTGGTGCGGCTTTGGAACTTTTAAATATCTCGATATATCTCGAAAACTACGCTTCTGATCAAAAAATATCATAGAACATAAATTGTAGGAAACATAATTCTCTACAAAAAAGGTCTCTTAACATTTTGCCATAGCTCGCTTCGTTTCCGAGATATTTGCAGATATATCTCAAGGGAAGGGGCCTGACGGACATATTTCGAGATATGTCTTCTTCTTGTTGTTCTTCTTCTGCACAGCTAAGCTGGAAGTGGCATTTACAGCTCGCAATAGTGCAGAGTTATCTCAAAGAAAGGGGCCACGGTGTTTCTGTATCTCTATTATGTTGGTGCGGCTTCGGAACTTTTAAATATCTTGATATATCTCGAGAACTACGCATCTGATCAAAAAATATCATAGAACATAAAAAGTAGGAAACTTAATTCTCTACAAAAAAGGTCTCCTAACATTTTGCCATAGCTCGATTCGTTTCCGAGATATTTGCAGATTTATCTCAAGGGAAGGGGCCTGACGGACATATTTCGAGATATTTCTTCTTCTTGTTGTTCTTCTTCTGCACAGCTAAGCTGGAAGTGGCATTTGCGGCTCGCACTAGTGCAGAGTTATCTCAAAGAAAGGGGCCACGGTGTTTCTGTATCTCTATTATGTTGGTGCGGCTTCGGAACTTTTAAATATCTCGATATATCTCGAAAACTACGCTTCTGATCAAAAAATATCATAGAACATAAATTGTAGGAAACATAATTCTCTACAAAAAAGGTCTCTTAACATTTTGCCATAGCTCGCTTCGTTTCCGAGATATTTGCAGATTTATCTCAAGGGAAGGGGCCTGACGGACATATTTCGAGATACTTCTTCTTCTTGTTGTTCTTCTTCTGCACAGCTAAACTGGAAGTGGCATTTCCAGCTCGCAATAGTGCAGAGTTATCTCAAAGAGAGGGGCCACGGTGTTTCTGTATCTCTATTATGTTGGTGCGGCTTCGGAACTTTTAAATATCTTGATATATCTCGAGAACTACGCATCTGATCAAAAAATATCATAGAACATAAAACGTAGGAAACTTAATTCTCTACAAAAAAGGTCTCTCAACATTTTGCCATAGCTCGCTTCGTTTCCGAGATATTTGCAGATTTATCTCAAGGGAAGGGGCCTGACGGACATATTTCGAGATATTTCTTCTTCTTGTTGTTCTTCTTCTGCACAGCTAAGCTGGAAGTGGCATTTGCGGCTCGCAATAGTGCAGAGTTATCTCAAAGAAAGGGGCCACGGTGTTTCTGTATCTCTATTATGTTGGTGCGGCTTCGGAACTTTTAAATATCTTGATATATCTCGAGAACTACGCATCAGATCAAAAAATATCATAGAACATAAAAAGTAGGAAACTTAATTCTCTACAAAAAAGGTCTCTTAACATTTTGCCATAGCTCTCTTCGTTTCCGAGATATTTGCAGATTTATCTCAAGGGAAGGGGCCTGACGGACATATTTCGAGATATTTCTTCTTCTTGTTGTTCTTCTTCTGCACAGCTAAGCTGGAAGTGGCATTTGCGGCTCGCACTAGTGCAGAGTTATCTCAACGAAAGGGGCCACGGTGTTTCTGTATCTCTATTATGTTGGTGCGGCTTCGGAACTTTTAAATATCTCGATATATCTCGAAAACTACGCTTCTGATCAAAAAATATCATAGAACGTAAATTGTAGGAAACTTAATTCTCTACAAAAAAGGTCTCTTAACATTTTGCCATAGCTCTCTTCGTTTCCGAGATATTTGCAGATTTATCTCAAGGGAAGGGGCCTGACGGACATATTTCGAGATATTTCTTCTTCTTGTTGTTCTTCTGCACAGCTAAGCTGGAAGTGGCATTTGCAGCTCGCAATAGTGCATAGTTATCTGAAAGAAAGGGGCCACGGTGTTTCTGTATCTCTATTATGTTGGTGCGGCTTCGGAACTTTTAAATATCTTGATATATCTCGAGAACTACGCATCTAATCAAAAAATATCATAGAACATAAAAAGTAGGAAACTTAATTCTCTACAAAAAAGGTCTCTTAACATTTTGCCATAGCTCTCTTCGTTTCCGAGATATTTGCAGATTTATCTCAAGGGAAGGGGCCTGACGGACATATTTCGAGATATTTCTTCTTCTTGTTGTTCTTCTTCTGCACAGCTAAGCTGGAAGTGGCATTTGCAGCTCGCAATAGTGCAGAGTTATCTCAAAGAAAGGGGCCACGGTGTTTCTGTGTCTCTATTATGTTGGTGCGGCTTCGGAACTTTTAAATATCTTGATATATCTCGAGAACTACGCATCTGATCAAAAAATATCATAGAACATAAAAAGTAGGAAACTTAATTCTCTACAAAAAAGGTCTCTTAACATTTTGTCATAGCTCGCTTCGTTTCCGAGATATTTGCAGATATATCTCAAGGGAAGGGGCCTGACGGACATATTTCGAGATATTTCTTCTTCTTGTTGTTCTTCTTCTGCACAGCTAAGCTGGAAGTGGCATTTACAGCGCGCAATAGTGCAGAGTTATCTCAAAGAAAGGGGCCACGGTGTTTCTGTATCTCTATTATGTTGGTGCGGCTTCGGAACTTTTAAATATCTTGATATATCTCGAGAACTACGCATCAGATCAAAAAATATCATAGAACATAAAAAGTAGGAAACTTAATTCTCTACAAAAAAGGTCTCTTAACATTTTGCCATAGCTCTCTTCGTTTCCGAGATATTTGCAGATTTATCTCAAGGGAAGGGGCCTGACGGACATATTTCGAGATATTTCTTCTTCTTGTTGTTCTTCTTCTGCACAGCTAAGCTGGAAGTGGCATTTGCGGCTCGCACTAGTGCAGAGTTATCTCAACGAAAGGGGCCACGGTGTTTCTGTATCTCTATTATGTTGGTGCGGCTTCGGAACTTTTAAATATCTCGATATATCTCGAAAACTACGCTTCTGATCAAAAAATATCATAGAACGTAAATTGTAGGAAACTTAATTCTCTACAAAAAAGGTCTCTTAACATTTTGCCATAGCTCTCTTCGTTTCCGAGATATTTGCAGATTTATCTCAAGGGAAGGGGCCTGACGGACATATTTCGAGATATTTCTTCTTCTTGTTGTTCTTCTGCACAGCTAAGCTGGAAGTGGCATTTGCAGCTCGCAATAGTGCATAGTTATCTGAAAGAAAGGGGCCACGGTGTTTCTGTATCTCTATTATGTTGGTGCGGCTTCGGAACTTTTAAATATCTTGATATATCTCGAGAACTACGCATCTAATCAAAAAATATCATAGAACATAAAAAGTAGGAAACTTAATTCTCTACAAAAAAGGTCTCTTAACATTTTGCCATAGCTCTCTTCGTTTCCGAGATATTTGCAGATTTATCTCAAGGGAAGGGGCCTGACGGACATATTTCGAGATATTTCTTCTTCTTGTTGTTCTTCTTCTGCACAGCTAAGCTGGAAGTGGCATTTGCAGCTCGCAATAGTGCAGAGTTATCTCAAAGAAAGGGGCCACGGTGTTTCTGTGTCTCTATTATGTTGGTGCGGCTTCGGAACTTTTAAATATCTTGATATATCTCGAGAACTACGCATCTGATCAAAAAATATCATAGAACATAAAAAGTAGGAAACTTAATTCTCTACAAAAAAGGTCTCTTAACATTTTGTCATAGCTCGCTTCGTTTCCGAGATATTTGCAGATATATCTCAAGGGAAGGGGCCTGACGGACATATTTCGAGATATTTCTTCTTCTTGTTGTTCTTCTTCTGCACAGCTAAGCTGGAAGTGGCATTTACAGCGCGCAATAGTGCAGAGTTATCTCAAAGAAAGGGGCCACGGTGTTTCTGTATCTCTATTATGTTGGTGCGGCTTCGGAACTTTTAAATATCTTGATATATCTCGAGAACTACGCATCTGATCAAAAAATATCATAGAACATAAAAAGTAGGAAACTTAATTCTCTACAAAAAAGGTCTCTTAACATTTTGCCATAGCTCGCTTCGTTTCCGAGATATTTGCAGATATATCTCAAGGGAAGGGGCCTGACGGACATATTTCGAGATATTTCTTCTTCTTGTTGTTCTTCTTCTGCACAGCTAAGCTGGAAGTGGCATTTGCGGCTCGCACTAGTGCAGAGTTATCTCAAAGAAAGGGGCCACGGTGTTTCTGTATCCCTATTATGTTGGTGCGGCTTCGGAACTTTTAAATATCTTGATATATCTCGAGAACTACGCATCTGATCAAAAAATATCATAGAACATAGAAAGTAGGAAACTTAATTCTCTACAAAAAAGGTCTCTTAACAATTGGCCATAGCTCTCTTCGTTTCCGAGATATTTGCAGATTTATCTCAAGGGAAGGGGCCTGACGGACATATTTCGAGATATTTCTTCCTCTTGTTGTTCTTCTTCTGCACAGCTAAGCTGGAAGTGGCATTGGCGGCTCGCACTAGTGCAGAGTTATCTCAAAGAAAGGGGCCACGGTGTTTCTGTATCTCTATTATGTTGGTGCGGCTTTGGAACTTTTAAATATCTCGATATATCTCGAAAACTACGCTTCTGATCAAAAAATATCATAGAACATAAATTGTAGGAAACATAATTCTCTACAAAAAAGGTCTCTTAACATTTTGCCATATCTCGCTTCGTTTCCGAGATATTTGCAGATATATCTCAAGGGAAGGGGCCTGACGGACATATTTCGAGATATGTCTTCTTCTTGTTGTTCTTCTTCTGCACAGCTAAGCTGGAAGTGGCATTTACAGCTCGCAATAGTGCAGAGTTATCTCAAAGAAAGGGGCCACGGTGTTTCTGTATCTCTATTATGTTGGTGCGGCTTCGGAACGTTTAAATATCTTGATATATCTCGAGAACTACGCATCTGATCAAAAAATATCATAGAACATAAATTGTAGGAAACATAATTCTCTACAAAAAAGGTCTCTTAACATTTTGCCATAGCTCGCTTCGTTTCCGAGATATTTGCAGATATATCTCAAGGGACGGGGCCTGACGGACATATTTCGAGATATGTCTTCTTCTTGTTGTTCTTCTTCTGCACAGCTAAGCTGGAAGTGGCATTTACAGCTCGCAATAGTGCAGAGTTATCTCAAAGAAAGGGGCCACGGTGTTTCTGTATCTCTATTATGTTGGTGCGGCTTCGGAACTTTTAAATATCTTGATATATCTCGAGAACTACGCATCTGATCAAAAAATATCATAGAACATAAAAAGTAGGAAACTTAATTCTCTACAAAAAAGGTCTCTTAACATTTTGCCATAGCTCGCTTCGTTTCCGAGATATTTGCAGATTTATCTCAAGGGAAGGGGCCTGACGGACATATTTCGAGATACTTCTTCTTCTTGTTGTTCTTCTTCTGCACAGCTAAACTGGAAGTGGCATTTCCAGCTCGCAATAGTGCAGAGTTATCTCAAAGAGAGGGGCCACGGTGTTTCTGTATCTCTATTATGTTGGTGCGGCTTCGGAACTTTTAAATATCTTGATATATCTCGAGAACTACGCATCTGATCAAAAAATATCATAGAACATAAAACGTAGGAAACTTAATTCTCTACAAAAAGGGTCTCTCAACATTTTGCCATAGCTCGCTTCGTTTCCGAGATATTTGCAGATTTATCTCAAGGGAAGGGGCCTGACGGACATATTTCGAGATATTTCTTCCTCTTGATGTTCTTCTTCTGCACAGTTAAGCTGGAAGTGGCATTTACAGCTCGCAATAGTGCAGAGTTATCTCAAAGAAAGGGGCCACGGTGTTTCTGTATCTCTATTATGTTGGTGCGGCTTCGGAACTTTTAAATATCTTAATATATCTCGAGAACTACGCATCTGATCAAAAAATATCATAGAACATAAATTGTACGAAACATAATTCTCTACAAAAAAGGTCTCTTAATATTTTGCCATAGCTCGCTTCGTTTCCGAGATATTTGCAGATATATCTCAAGGGAAGGGGCCTGACGGACATATTTCGAGATATTTCTTCTTCTTGTTGTTCTTCTTCCGCACAGCTAAGCTGGAAGTGGCATTTGCGGCTCGCACTAGTGCAGAGTTATCTCAAAGAAAGGGGCCACGGTGTTTCTGTATCTCTATTATGTTGGTGCGGCTTTGGAACTTTTAAATATCTCGATATATCTCGAAAACTACGCTTCTGACCAAAAAATATCATAGAACATAAATTGTACGAAACATAATTCTCTACAAAAAAGGTCTCTTAACATTTTGCCATAGCTCGCTTCGTTTCCGAGATATTTGCAGATATATCTCAAGGGAAGGGGCCTGACGGACATATTTCGAGATATTTCTTCTTCTTGTTGTTCTTCTTCTGCACAGCTAAACTGGAAGTGGCATTTACAGCTCGCAATAGTGCAGAGTTATCTCAAAGAAAGGGGCCACGGTGTTTCTGTATCTCTATTATGTTGGTGCGGCTTCGGAACTTTTAAATATCTTGATATATCTCGAGAACTACGCATCTGATCAAAAAATACCATAGAACATAAAAAGTAGGAAACTTAATTCTCTACAAAAAAGGTCTCTTAACATTTTGCCATAGCTCGCTTCGTTTCCGAGATATTTGCAGATATATCTCAAGGGAAGGGGCCTGACGGACATATTTCGAGATATTTCTTCTTCTTGTTGTTCTTCTTCTGCACAGCTAAGCTGGAAGTGGCATTTGCGGCTCGCACTAGTGCAGAGTTATCTCAAAGAAAGGGGGCACGGTGTTTCTGTATCTCTATTATGTTGGTGCGGCTTTGGAACTTTTAAATATCTCGATATATCTCGAAAACTACGCTTCTGACCAAAAAATATCATAGAACATAAATTGTACGAAACATAATTCTCTACAAAAAAGGTCGCTTAATATTTTGCCATAGCTCGCTTCGTTTCCGAGATATTTGCAGATATATCTCAAGGGAAGGGGCCTGACGGACATATTTCGAGATATTTCTTCTTCTTGTTGTTCTTCTTCTGCACAGCTAAGCTGGAAGTGGCATTTACAGCTCGCAATAGTGCAAAGTTATCTCAAAGAAAGGGGCCACGGTGTTTCTGTATCTCTATTATGTTGGTGCGGCTTCGGAACTTTTAAATATCTTGATATATCTCGAAAACTACGCATCAGATCAAAAAATATCATAGAACATAAAAAGTAGGAAACTTAATTCTCTACACAAAAGGTCTCTTAACATTTTGCCATAGCTCTCTTCGTTTCCGAGATATTTGCAGATTTATCTCAAGGGAAGGGGCCTGACGGACATATTTCGAGATATTTCTTCTTCTTGTTGTTCTTCTTCTGCACAGCTAAGCTGGAAGTGGCATTTACAGCTCGCAATACTGCAGAGTTATCTCAAAGAAAGGGGCCACGGTGTTTCTGTATCCCTATTATGTTGGTGCGGCTTCGGAACTTTTAAATATCTCGATATATCTCGAAAACTACGCTTCTGATCAAAAAATATCATAGAACATAAATTGTAGGAAACATAATTCTCTACAAAAAACGTCTCTTAACATTTTGCCATAGCTCGCTTCGTTTCCGAGATATTTGCAGATATATCTCAAGGGAAGGGGCCTGACGGACATATTTCGAGATATGTCTTCTTCTTGTTGTTCTTCTTCTGCACAGCTAAGCTGGAAGTGGCATTTACAGCTCGCAATAGTGCAGAGTTATCTCAAAGAAAGGGGCCACGGTGTTTCTGTATCTCTATTATGTTGGTGCGGCTTCGGAACTTTTAAATATCTTGATATATCTCGAGAACTACGCATCTGATCAAAAAATATCATAGAACATAAAAAGTAGGAAACTTAATTCTCTACAAAAAAGGTCTCTTAACATTTTGCCATAGCTCGCTTCGTTTCCGAGATATTTGCAGATTTATCTCAAGGGAAGGGGCCTGACGGACATATTTCGAGATACTTCTTCTTCTTGTTGTTCTTCTTCTGCACAGCTAAACTGGAAGTGGCATTTCCAGCTCGCAATAGTGCAGAGTTATCTCAAAGAGAGGGGCCACGGTGTTTCTGTATCTCTATTATGTTGGTGCGGCTTCGGAACTTTTAAATATCTTGATATATCTCGAGAACTACGCATCTGATCAAAAAATATCATAGAACATAAAACGTAGGAAACTTAATTCTCTACAAAAAGGGTCTCTCAACATTTTGCCATAGCTCGCTTCGTTTCCGAGATATTTGCAGATTTATCTCAAGGGAAGGGGCCTGACGGACATATTTCGAGATATTTCTTCTTCTTGATGTTCTTCTTCTGCACAGTTAAGCTGGAAGTGGCATTTACAGCTCGCAATAGTGCAGAGTTATCTCAAAGAAAGGGGCCACGGTGTTTCTGTATCTCTATTATGTTGGCGCGGCTTCGGAACTTTTAAATATCTTGATATATCTCGAAAACTACGCATCAGATCAAAAAATATCATAGAACATAAAAAGTAGGAAACTTAATTCTCTACACAAAAGGTCTCTTAACATTTTGCCATAGCTCTCTTCGTTTCCGAGATATTTGCAGATTTATCTCAAGGGAAGGGGCCTGACGGACATATTTCGAGATATTTCTTCTTCTTGTTGTTCTTCTTCTGCACAGCTAAGCTGGAAGTGGCATTTACAGCTCGCAATACTGCAGAGTTATCTCAAAGAAAGGGGCCACGGTGTTTCTGTATCCCTATTATGTTGGTGCGGCTTCGGAACTTTTAAATATCTCGATATATCTCGAAAACTACGCTTCTGATCAAAAAATATCATAGAACATAAATTGTAGGAAACATAATTCTCTACAAAAAACGTCTCTTAACATTTTGCCATAGCTCGCTTCGTTTCCGAGATATTTGCAGATATATCTCAAGGGAAGGGGCCTGACGGACATATTTCGAGATATGTCTTCTTCTTGTTGTTCTTCTTCTGCACAGCTAAGCTGGAAGTGGCATTTACAGCTCGCAATAGTGCAGAGTTATCTCAAAGAAAGGGGCCACGGTGTTTCTGTATCTCTATTATGTTGGTGCGGCTTCGGAACTTTTAAATATCTTGATATATCTCGAGAACTACGCATCTGATCAAAAAATATCATAGAACATAAAAAGTAGGAAACTTAATTCTCTACAAAAAAGGTCTCTTAACAATTGGCCATAGCTCTCTTCGTTTCCGAGATATTTGCAGATTTATCTCAAGGGAAGGGGCCTGACGGACATATTTCGAGATATTTCTTCCTCTTGTTGTTCTTCTTCTGCACAGCTAAGCTGGAAGTGGCATTGGCGGCTCGCACTAGTGCAGAGTTATCTCAAAGAAAGGGGCCACGGTGTTTCTGTATCTCTATTATGTTGGTGCGGCTTTGGAACTTTTAAATATCTCGATATATCTCGAAAACTACGCTTCTGATCAAAAAATATCATAGAACATAAATTGTAGGAAACATAATTCTCTACAAAAAAGGTCTCTTAACATTTTGCCATATCTCGCTTCGTTTCCGAGATATTTGCAGATATATCTCAAGGGAAGGGGCCTGACGGACATATTTCGAGATATGTCTTCTTCTTGTTGTTCTTCTTCTGCACAGCTAAGCTGGAAGTGGCATTTACAGCTCGCAATAGTGCAGAGTTATCTCAAAGAAAGGGGCCACGGTGTTTCTGTATCTCTATTATGTTGGTGCGGCTTCGGAACGTTTAAATATCTTGATATATCTCGAGAACTACGCATCTGATCAAAAAATATCATAGAACATAAATTGTAGGAAACATAATTCTCTACAAAAAAGGTCTCTTAACATTTTGCCATAGCTCGCTTCGTTTCCGAGATATTTGCAGATATATCTCAAGGGAAGGGGCCTGACGGACATATTTCGAGATATGTCTTCTTCTTGTTGTTCTTCTTCTGCACAGCTAAGCTGGAAGTGGCATTTACAGCTCGCAATAGTGCAGAGTTATCTCAAAGAAAGGGGCCACGGTGTTTCTGTATCTCTATTATGTTGGTGCGGCTTCGGAACTTTTAAATATCTTGATATATCTCGAGAACTACGCATCTGATCAAAAAATATCATAGAACATAAAAAGTAGGAAACTTAATTCTCTACAAAAAAGGTCTCTTAACATTTTGCCATAGCTCGCTTCGTTTCCGAGATATTTGCAGATTTATCTCAAGGGAAGGGGCCTGACGGACATATTTCGAGATACTTCTTCTTCTTGTTGTTCTTCTTCTGCACAGCTAAACTGGAAGTGGCATTTCCAGCTCGCAATAGTGCAGAGTTATCTCAAAGAGAGGGGCCACGGTGTTTCTGTATCTCTATTATGTTGGTGCGGCTTCGGAACTTTTAAATATCTTGATATATCTCGAGAACTACGCATCTGATCAAAAAATATCATAGAACATAAAACGTAGGAAACTTAATTCTCTACAAAAAGGGTCTCTCAACATTTTGCCATAGCTCGCTTCGTTTCCGAGATATTTGCAGATTTATCTCAAGGGAAGGGGCCTGACGGACATATTTCGAGATATTTCTTCCTCTTGATGTTCTTCTTCTGCACAGTTAAGCTGGAAGTGGCAATTACAGCTCGCAATAGTGCAGAGTTATCTCAAAGAAAGGGGCCACGGTGTTTCTGTATCTCTATTATGTTGGTGCGGCTTCGGAACTTTTAAATATCTTGATATATCTCGAGAACTACGCATCTGATCAAAAAATATCATAGAACATAAATTGTACGAAACATAATTCTCTACAAAAAAGGTCTCTTAATATTTTGCCATAGCTCGCTTCGTTTCCGAGATATTTGCAGATATATCTCAAGGGAAGGGGCCTGACGGACATATTTCGAGATATTTCTTCTTCTTGTTGTTCTTCTTCCGCACAGCTAAGCTGGAAGTGGCATTTGCGGCTCGCACTAGTGCAGAGTTATCTCAAAGAAAGGGGCCACGGTGTTTCTGTATCTCTATTATGTTGGTGCGGCTTTGGAACTTTTAAATATCTCGATATATCTCGAAAACTACGCTTCTGACCAAAAAATATCATAGAACATAAATTGTACGAAACATAATTCTCTACAAAAAAGGTCTCTTAACATTTTGCCATAGCTCGCTTCGTTTCCGAGATATTTGCAGATATATCTCAAGGGAAGGGGCCTGACGGACATATTTCGAGATATTTCTTCTTCTTGTTGTTCTTCTTCTGCACAGCTAAACTGGAAGTGGCATTTACAGCTCGCAATAGTGCAGAGTTATCTCAAAGAAAGGGGCCACGGTGTTTCTGTATCTCTATTATGTTGGTGCGGCTTCGGAACTTTTAAATATCTTGATATATCTCGAGAACTACGCATCTGATCAAAAAATACCATAGAACATAAAAAGTAGGAAACTTAATTCTCTACAAAAAAGGTCTCTTAACATTTTGCCATAGCTCGCTTCGTTTCCGAGATATTTGCAGATATATCTCAAGGGAAGGGGCCTGACGGACATATTTCGAGATATTTCTTCTTCTTGTTGTTCTTCTTCTGCACAGCTAAGCTGGAAGTGGCATTTGCGGCTCGCACTAGTGCAGAGTTATCTCAAAGAAAGGGGGCACGGTGTTTCTGTATCTCTATTATGTTGGTGCGGCTTTGGAACTTTTAAATATCTCGATATATCTCGAAAACTACGCTTCTGACCAAAAAATATCATAGAACATAAATTGTACGAAACATAATTCTCTACAAAAAAGGTCGCTTAATATTTTGCCATAGCTCGCTTCGTTTCCGAGATATTTGCAGATATATCTCAAGGGAAGGGGCCTGACGGACATATTTCGAGATATTTCTTCTTCTTGTTGTTCTTCTTCTGCACAGCTAAGCTGGAAGTGGCATTTACAGCTCGCAATAGTGCAGAGTTATCTCAAAGAGAGGGGCCACGGTGTTTCTGTATCTCTATTATGTTGGTGCGGCTTCGGAACTTTTAAATATCTTGATATATCTCGAGAACTACGCATCTGATCAAAAAATATCATAGAACATAAAACGTAGGAAACTTAATTCTCTACAAAAAGGGTCTCTCAACATTTTGCCATAGCTCGCTTCGTTTCCGAGATATTTGCAGATTTATCTCAAGGGAAGGGGCCTGACGGACATATTTCGAGATATTTCTTCTTCTTGATGTTCTTCTTCTGCACAGTTAAGCTGGAAGTGGCATTTACAGCTCGCAATAGTGCAGAGTTATCTCAAAGAAAGGGGCCACGGTGTTTCTGTATCTCTATTATGTTGGCGCGGCTTCGGAACTTTTAAATATCTTGATATATCTCGAAAACTACGCATCAGATCAAAAAATATCATAGAACATAAAAAGTAGGAAACTTAATTCTCTACACAAAAGGTCTCTTAACATTTTGCCATAGCTCTCTTCGTTTCCGAGATATTTGCAGATTTATCTCAAGGGAAGGGGCCTGACGGACATATTTCGAGATATTTCTTCTTCTTGTTGTTCTTCTTCTGCACAGCTAAGCTGGAAGTGGCATTTACAGCTCGCAATACTGCAGAGTTATCTCAAAGAAAGGGGCCACGGTGTTTCTGTATCCCTATTATGTTGGTGCGGCTTCGGAACTTTTAAATATCTCGATATATCTCGAAAACTACGCTTCTGATCAAAAAATATCATAGAACATAAATTGTAGGAAACATAATTCTCTACAAAAAACGTCTCTTAACATTTTGCCATAGCTCGCTTCGTTTCCGAGATATTTGCAGATATATCTCAAGGGAAGGGGCCTGACGGACATATTTCGAGATATGTCTTCTTCTTGTTGTTCTTCTTCTGCACAGCTAAGCTGGAAGTGGCATTTACAGCTCGCAATAGTGCAGAGTTATCTCAAAGAAAGGGGCCACGGTGTTTCTGTATCTCTATTATGTTGGTGCGGCTTCGGAACTTTTAAATATCTTGATATATCTCGAGAACTACGCATCAGATCAAAAAATATCATAGAACATAAAAAGTAGGAAACTTAATTCTCTACAAAAAAGGTCTCTTAACATTTTGCCATAGCTCTCTTCGTTTCCGAGATATTTGCAGATTTATCTCAAGGGAAGGGGCCTGACGGACATATTTCGAGATATTTCTTCTTCTTGATGTTCTTCTTCAGCACAGCTAAGCTGGAAGTGGCATTTGCAGCTCGCAATAGTGCAGAGTTATCTCAAAGAAAGGGGCCACGGTGTTTCTGTATCTCTATTATGTTGGTGCGGCTTCGGAACTTTTAAATATCTTGATATATCTCGAGAACTACGCATCTGATCAAAAAATATCATAGAACATAAAACGTAGGAAACTTAATTCTCTACAAAAAAGGTCTCTCAACATTTTGCCATAGCTCGCTTCGTTTCCGAGATATTTGCAGATTTATCTCAAGGGAAGGGGCCTGACGGACATATTTCGAGATATTTCTTCTTCTTGTTGTTCTTCTTCTGCACAGCTAAGCTGGAAGTGGCATTTGCGGCTCGCAATAGTGCAGAGTTATCTCAAAGAAAGGGGCCACGGTGTTTCTGTATCTCTATTATGTTGGTGCGGCTTCGGAACTTTTAAATATCTCGATATATCTCGAAAACTACGCTTCTGATCAAAAAATATCATAGAACATAAATTGTAGGAAACATAATTCTCTACAAAAAAGGTCTCTTAACATTTTGCCATAGCTCGCTTCGTTTCCGAGATATTTGCAGATTTATCTCAAGGGAAGGGGCCTGACGGACATATTTCGAGATATTTCTTCTTCTTGATGTTCTTCTTCTGCACAGCTAAGCTGGAAGTGGCATTTGCAGCTCGCAATAGTGCAGAGTTATCTCAAAGAAAGGGGCCACGGTGTTTCTGTATCTCTATTATGTTGGTGCGGCTTTGGAACTTTTAAATATCTCGATATATCTCGAAAACTACGCTTCTCACCAAAAAATATCATAGAACATAAATTGTACGAAACATAATTCTCTACAAAAAAGGTCTCTTAACATTTTGCCATAGCTCGCTTCGTTTCCGAGATATTTGCAGATATATCTCAAGGGAAGGGGCCTGACGGACATATTTCGAGATATTTCTTCTTCTTGTTGTTCTTCTTCTGCACAGCTAAGCTGGAAGTGGCATTTACAGCTCGCAATAGTGCAGAGTTATCTCAAAGAAAGGGGCCACGGTGTTTCTGTATCTCTATTATGTTGGTGCGGCTTCGGAACTTTTAAATATCTTGATATATCTCGAGAACTACGCATCTGATCAAAAAATATCATAGAACATAAAAAGTAGGAAACTTAATTCTCTACAAAAAAGGTCTCTTAACATTTTGCCATAGCTCGCTTCGTTTCCGAGATATTTGCAGATATATCTCAAGGGAAGGGGCCTGACGGACATATTTCGAGATATTTCTTCTTCTTGTTGTTCTTCTTCTGCACAGCTAAGCTGGAAGTGGCATTTGCGGCTCGCACTAGTGCAGAGTTATCTCAAAGAAAGGGGCCACGGTGTTTCTGTATCCCTATTATGTTGGTGCGGCTTCGGAACTTTTAAATATCTTGATATATCTCGAGAACTACGCATCTGATCAAAAAATATCATAGAACATAAAAAGTAGGAAACTTAATTCTCTACAAAAAAGGTCTCTTAACAATTGGCCATAGCTCTCTTCGTTTCCGAGATATTTGCAGATTTATCTCAAGGGAAGGGGCCTGACGGACATATTTCGAGATATTTCTTCCTCTTGTTGTTCTTCTTCTGCACAGCTAAGCTGGAAGTGGCATTGGCGGCTCGCACTAGTGCAGAGTTATCTCAAAGAAAGGGGCCACGGTGTTTCTGTATCTCTATTATGTTGGTGCGGCTTTGGAACTTTTAAATATCTCGATATATCTCGAAAACTACGCTTCTGATCAAAAAATATCATAGAACATAAATTGTAGGAAACATAATTCTCTACAAAAAAGGTCTCTTAACATTTTGCCATAGCTCGCTTCGTTTCCGAGATATTTGCAGATATATCTCAAGGGAAGGGGCCTGACGGACATATTTCGAGATATGTCTTCTTCTTGTTGTTCTTCTTCTGCACAGCTAAGCTGGAAGTGGCATTTACAGCTCGCAATAGTGCAGAGTTATCTCAAAGAAAGGGGCCACGGTGTTTCTGTATCTCTATTATGTTGGTGCGGCTTCGGAACTTTTAAATATCTTGATATATCTCGAGAACTACGCATCTGATCAAAAAATATCATAGAACATAAATTGTAGGAAACATAATTCTCTACAAAAAAGGTCTCTTAACATTTTGCCATAGCTCGCTTCGTTTCCGAGATATTTGCAGATATATCTCAAGGGAAGGGGCCTGACGGACATATTTCGAGATATGTCTTCTTCTTGTTGTTCTTCTTCTGCACAGCTAAGCTGGAAGTGGCATTTACAGCTCGCAATAGTGCAGAGTTATCTCAAAGAAAGGGGCCACGGTGTTTCTGTATCTCTATTATGTTGGTGCGGCTTCGGAACTTTTAAATATCTTGATATATCTCGAGAACTACGCATCTGATCAAAAAATATCATAGAACATAAAAAGTAGGAAACTTAATTCTCTACAAAAAAGGTCTCTTAACATTTTGCCATAGCTCGCTTCGTTTCCGAGATATTTGCAGATTTATCTCAAGGGAAGGGGCCTGACGGACATATTTCGAGATACTTCTTCTTCTTGTTGTTCTTCTTCTGCACAGCTAAACTGGAAGTGGCATTTCCAGCTCGCAATAGTGCAGAGTTATCTCAAAGAGAGGGGCCACGGTGTTTCTGTATCTCTATTATGTTGGTGCGGCTTCGGAACTTTTAAATATCTTGATATATCTCGAGAACTACGCATCAGATCAAAAAATATCATAGAACATAAAAAGTAGGAAACTTAATTCTCTACAAAAAAGGTCTCTTAACATTTTGCCATAGCTCTCTTCGTTTCCGAGATATTTGCAGATTTATCTCAAGGGAAGGGGCCTGACGGACATATTTCGAGATATTTCTTCTTCTTGATGTTCTTCTTCTGCACAGCTAAGCTGGAAGTGGCATTTGCAGCTCGCAATAGTGCAGAGTTATCTCAAAGAAAGGGGCCACGGTGTTTCTGTATCTCTATTATGTTGGTGCGGCTTCGGAACTTTTAAATATCTTGATATATCTCGAGAACTACGCATCTGATCAAAAAATATCATAGAACATAAAACGTAGGAAACTTAATTCTCTACAAAAAAGGTCTCTCAACATTTTGCCATAGCTCGCTTCGTTTCCGAGATATTTGCAGATTTATCTCAAGGGAAGGGGCCTGACGGACATATTTCGAGATATTTCTTCTTCTTGTTGTTCTTCTTCTGCACAGCTAAGCTGGAAGTGGCATTTGCGGCTCGCACTAGTGCAGAGTTATCTCAAAGAAAGGGGCCACGGTGTTTCTGTATCTCTATTATGTTGGTGCGGCTTTGGAACTTTTAAATATCTCGATATATCTCGAAAACTACGCTTCTGACCAAAAAATATCATAGAACATAAATTGTACGAAACATAATTCTCTACAAAAAAGGTCTCTTAATATTTTGCCATAGCTCGCTTCGTTTCCGAGATATTTGCAGATATATCTCAAGGGAAGGGGCCTGACGGACATATTTCGAGATATTTCTTCTTCTTGTTGTTCTTCTTCTGCACAGCTAAGCTGGAAGTGGCATTTACAGCTCGCAATAGTGCAGAGTTATCTCAAAGAAAGGGGCCACGGTGTTTCTGTATCTCTATTATGTTGGTGCGGCTTCGGAACTTTTAAATATCTTGATATATCTCGAAAACTACGCATCAGATCAAAAAATATCATAGAACATAAAAAGTAGGAAACTTAATTCTCTACACAAAAGGTCTCTAAACATTTTGCCATAGCTCTCTTCGTTTCCGAGATATTTGCAGATTTATCTCAAGGGAAGGGGCCTGACGGACATATTTCGAGATATTTCTTCTTCTTGTTGTTCTTCTTCTGCACAGCTAAGCTGGAAGTGGCATTTACAGCTCGCAATACTGCAGAGTTATCTCAAAGAAAGGAGCCACGGTGTTTCTGTATCCCTATTATGTTGGTGCGGCTTCGGAACTTTTAAATATCTCGATATATCTCGAAAACTACGCTTCTGATCAAAAAATATCATAGAACATAAATTGTAGGAAACATAATTCTCTACAAAAAACGTCTCTTAACATTTTGCCATAGCTCGCTTCGTTTCCGAGATATTTGCAGATATATCTCAAGGGAAGGGGCCTGACGGACATATTTCGAGATATGTCTTCTTCTTGTTGTTCTTCTTCTGCACAGCTAAGCTGGAAGTGGCATTTACAGCTCGCAATAGTGCAGAGTTATCTCAAAGAAAGGGGCCACGGTGTTTCTGTATCTCTATTATGTTGGTGCGGCTTCGGAACTTTTAAATATCTTGATATATCTCGAGAACTACGCATCAGATCAAAAAATATCATAGAACATAAAAAGTAGGAAACTTAATTCTCTACAAAAAAGGTCTCTTAACATTTTGACATAGCTCTCTTCGTTTCCGAGATATTTGCAGATTTATCTCAAGGGAAGGGGCCTGACGGACATATTTCGAGATATTTCTTCTTCTTGATGTTCTTCTTCAGCACAGCTAAGCTGGAAGTGGCATTTGCAGCTCGCAATAGTGCAGAGTTATCTCAAAGAAAGGGGCCACGGTGTTTCTGTATCTCTATTATGTTGGTGCGGCTTCGGAACTTTTAAATATCTTGATATATCTCGAGAACTACGCATCTGATCAAAAAATATCATAGAACATAAAACGTAGGAAACTTAATTCTCTACAAAAAAGGTCTCTCAACATTTTGCCATAGCTCTCTTCGTTTCCGAGATATTTGCAGATTTATCTCAAGGGAAGGGGCCTGACGGACATATTTCGAGATATTTCTTCCTCTTGTTGTTCTTCTTCTGCACAGCTAAGCTGGAAGTGGCATTGGCGGCTCGCACTAGTGCAGAGTTATCTCAAAGAAAGGGGCCACGGTGTTTCTGTATCTCTATTATGTTGGTGCGGCTTTGGAACTTTTAAATATCTCGATATATCTCGAAAACTACGCTTCTGATCAAAAAATATCATAGAACATAAATTGTAGGAAACATAATTCTCTACAAAAAAGGTCTCTTAACATTTTGCCATAGCTCGCTTCGTTTCCGAGATATTTGCAGATATATCTCAAGGGAAGGGGCCTGACGGACATATTTCGAGATATGTCTTCTTCTTGTTGTTCTTCTTCTGCACAGCTAAGCTGGAAGTGGCATTTACAGCTCGCAATAGTGCAGAGTTATCTCAAAGAAAGGGGCCACGGTGTTTCTGTATCTCTATTATGTTGGTGCGGCTTCGGAACTTTTAAATATCTTGATATATCTCGAGAACTACGCATCTGATCAAAAAATATCATAGAACATAAATTGTAGGAAACATAATTCTCTACAAAAAAGGTCTCTTAACATTTTGCCATAGCTCGCTTCGTTTCCGAGATATTTGCAGATATATCTCAAGGGAAGGGGCCTGACGGACATATTTCGAGATATGTCTTCTTCTTGTTGTTCTTCTTCTGCACAGCTAAGCTGGAAGTGGCATTTACAGCTCGCAATAGTGCAGAGTTATCTCAAAGAAAGGGGCCACGGTGTTTCTGTATCTCTATTATGTTGGTGCGGCTTCGGAACTTTTAAATATCTTGATATATCTCGAGAACTACGCATCAGATCAAAAAATATCATAGAGCATAAAAAGTAGGAAACTTAATTCTCTACAAAAAAGGTCTCTTAACATTTTGCCATAGCTCTCTTCGTTTCCGAGATATTTGCAGATTTATCTCAAGGGAAGGGGCCTGACGGACATATTTCGAGATATTTCTTCTTCTTGATGTTCTTCTTCTGCACAGCTAAGCTGGAAGTAGCATTTGCAGCTCGCAATAGTGCAGAGTTATCTCAAAGAAAGGGGCCACGGTGTTTCTGTATCTCTATTATGTTGGTGCGGCTTCGGAACTTTTAAATATCTTGATATATCTCGAGAACTACGCATCTGATCAAAAAATATCATAGAACATAAAACGTAGGAAACTTAATTCTCTACAAAAAAGGTCTCTCAACATTTTGCCATAGCTCGCTTCGTTTCCGAGATATTTGCAGATTTATCTCAAGGGAAGGGGCCTGACGGACATATTTCGAGATATTTCTTCTTCTTGTTGTTCTTTTTCTGCACAGCTAAGCTGGAAGTGGGATTTGCGGCTCGCACTAGTGCAGAGTTATCTCAAAGAAAGGGGCCACGGTGTTTCTGTATCTCTATTATGTTGGTGCGGCTTTGGAACTTTTAAATATCTCGATATATCTCGAAAACTACGCTTCTCACCAAAAAATATCATAGAACATAAATTGTACGAAACATAATTCTCTACAAAAAAGGTCTCTTAACATTTTGCCATAGCTCGCTTCGTTTCCGAGATATTTGCAGATATATCTCAAGGGAAGGGGCCTGACGGACATATTTCGAGATATTTCTTCTTCTTGTTGTTCTTCTTCTGCACAGCTAAGCTGGAAGTGGCATTTACAGCTCGCAATAGTGCAGAGTTATCTCAAAGAAAGGGGCCACGGTGTTTCTGTATCTCTATTATGTTGGTGCGGCTTCGGAACTTTTAAATATCTGGATATATCTCGAGAACTACGCATCTGATCAAAAAATATCATAGAACATAAAACGTAGGAAACTTAATTCTCTACAAAAAAGGTCTCTCAACATTTTGCCATAGCTCGCTTGGTTTCCGAGATATTTGCAGATTTATCTCAAGGGAAGGGGCCTGACGGACATATTTCGAGATATTTCTTCTTCTTGTTGTTCTTCTTCTGCACAGCTAAGCTGGAAGTGGCATTTGCGGCTCGCACTAGTGCAGAGTTATCTCAAAGAAAGGGGCCACGGTGTTTCTGTATCTCTATTATGTTGGTGCGGCTTTGGAACTTTTAAATATCTCGATATATCTCGAAAACTACGCTTCTCACCAAAAAATATCATAGAACATAAATTGTACGAAACATAATTCTCTACAAAAAAGGTCTCTTAATATTTTGCCATAGCTCGCTTCGTTTCCGAGATATTTGCAGATATATCTCAAGGGAAGGGGCCTGACGGACATATTTCGAGATATTTCTTCTTCTTGTTGTTCTTCTTCTGCACAGCTAAGCTGGAAGTGGCATTTACAGCTCGCAATAGTGCAGAGTTATCTCAAAGAAAGGGGCCACGGTGTTTCTGTATCTCTATTATGTTGGTGCGGCTTCGGAACTTTTAAATATCTTGATATATCTCGAGAACTACGCATCTGATCAAAAAATATCATAGAACATAAAAAGTAGGAAACATAATTCTCTACAAAAAAGGTCTCTTAACAATTGGCCATAGCTCGCTTCGTTTCCGAGATATTTGCAGATTTATCTCAAGGGAAGGGGCCTGGCGGACATATTTCGAGATATTTCTTCTTCTTGTTGTTCTTCTTCTGCACAGCTAAGTTGGAAGTGGCATTTGCGGCTCGCACTAGTGCAGAGTTATCTCAACGAAAGGGGCCACGGTGTTTCTGTATCTCTATTATGTTGGTGCGGCTTCGGAACTTTTAAATATCTCGATATATCTCGAAAACTACGCTTCTGATCAAAAAATATCATAGAACATAAATTGTAGGAAACATAATTCTCTACAAAAAAGGTCTCTTAACATTTTGCCATAGCTCGCTTCGTTTCCGAGATATTTGCAGATATATCTCAAGGGAAGGGGCCTGACGGACATATTTCGAGATATTTCTTCTTCTTGTTGTTCTTCTTCTGCACAGCTAAGCTGGAAGTGGCATTTACAGCTCGCAATAGTGCAGAGTTATCTCAAAGAAAGGGGCCACGGTGTTTCTGTATCTCTATTATGTTGGTGCGGCTTCGGAACTTTTAAATATCTTGATATAGCTCGAGAACTACGCATCAGATCAAAAAATATCATAGAACATAAAAAGTAGGAAACTTAATTCTCTACAAAAAGGGTCTCTTAACATTTTGCCATAGCTCTCTTCGTTTCCGAGATATTTGCAGATTTATCTCAAGGGAAGGGGCCTGACGGACATATTTCGAGATATTTCTTCCTCTTGTTGTTCTTCCTCTGCACAGCTAAGCTGGAAGTGGCATTGGCGGCTCGCACTAGTGCAGAGTTATCTCAAAGAAAGGGGCCACGGTGTTTCTGTATCTCTATTATGTTGGTGCGGCTTTGGAACTTTTAAATATCTCGATATATCTCGAAAACTACGCTTCTCACCAAAAAATATCATAGAACATAAATTGTACGAAACATAATTCTCTACAAAAAAGGTCTCTTAACATTTTGCCATAGCTCGCTTCGTTTCCGAGATATTTGCAGATATATCTCAAGGGAAGGGGCCTGACGGACATATTTCGAGATATTTCTTCTTCTTGTTGTTCTTCTTCTGCACAGCTAAGCTGGAAGTGGCATTTACAGCTCGCAATAGTGCAGAGTTATCTCAAAGAAAGGGGCCACGGTGTTTCTGTATCTCTATTATGTTGGTGCGGCTTCGGAACTTTTAAATATCTGGATATATCTCGAGAACTACGCATCTGATCAAAAAATATCATAGAACATAAAACGTAGGAAACTTAATTCTCTACAAAAAAGGTCTCTCAACATTTTGCCATAGCTCGCTTGGTTTCCGAGATATTTGCAGATTTATCTCAAGGGAAGGGGCCTGACGGACATATTTCGAGATATTTCTTCTTCTTGTTGTTCTTCTTCTGCACAGCTAAGCTGGAAGTGGCATTTGCGGCTCGCACTAGTGCAGAGTTATCTCAAAGAAAGGGGCCACGGTGTTTCTGTATCTCTATTATGTTGGTGCGGCTTTGGAACTTTTAAATATCTCGATATATCTCGAAAACTACGCTTCTCACCAAAAAATATCATAGAACATAAATTGTACGAAACATAATTCTCTACAAAAAAGGTCTCTTAATATTTTGCCATAGCTCGCTTCGTTTCCGAGATATTTGCAGATATATCTCAAGGGAAGGGGCCTGACGGACATATTTCGAGATATTTCTTCTTCTTGTTGTTCTTCTTCTGCACAGCTAAGCTGGAAGTGGCATTTACAGCTCGCAATAGTGCAGAGTTATCTCAAAGAAAGGGGCCACGGTGTTTCTGTATCTCTATTATGTTGGTGCGGCTTCGGAACTTTTAAATATCTTGATATATCTCGAGAACTACGCATCTGATCAAAAAATATCATAGAACATAAAAAGTAGGAAACATAATTCTCTACAAAAAAGGTCTCTTAACAATTGGCCATAGCTCGCTTCGTTTCCGAGATATTTGCAGATTTATCTCAAGGGAAGGGGCCTGGCGGACATATTTCGAGATATTTCTTCTTCTTGTTGTTCTTCTTCTGCACAGCTAAGTTGGAAGTGGCATTTGCGGCTCGCACTAGTGCAGAGTTATCTCAACGAAAGGGGCCACGGTGTTTCTGTATCTCTATTATGTTGGTGCGGCTTCGGAACTTTTAAATATCTCGATATATCTCGAAAACTACGCTTCTGATCAAAAAATATCATAGAACATAAATTGTAGGAAACATAATTCTCTACAAAAAAGGTCTCTTAACATTTTGCCATAGCTCGCTTCGTTTCCGAGATATTTGCAGATATATCTCAAGGGAAGGGGCCTGACGGACATATTTCGAGATATTTCTTCTTCTTGTTGTTCTTCTTCTGCACAGCTAAGCTGGAAGTGGCATTTACAGCTCGCAATAGTGCAGAGTTATCTCAAAGAAAGGGGCCACGGTGTTTCTGTATCTCTATTATGTTGGTGCGGCTTCGGAACTTTTAAATATCTTGATATAGCTCGAGAACTACGCATCAGATCAAAAAATATCATAGAACATAAAAAGTAGGAAACTTAATTCTCTACAAAAAGGGTCTCTTAACATTTTGCCATAGCTCTCTTCGTTTCCGAGATATTTGCAGATTTATCTCAAGGGAAGGGGCCTGACGGACATATTTCGAGATATTTCTTCCTCTTGTTGTTCTTCCTCTGCACAGCTAAGCTGGAAGTGGCATTGGCGGCTCGCACTAGTGCAGAGTTATCTCAAAGAAAGGGGCCACGGTGTTTCTGTATCTCTATTATGTTGGTGCGGCTTTGGAACTTTTAAATATCTCGATATATCTCGAAAACTACGCTTCTCACCAAAAAATATCATAGAACATAAATTGTACGAAACATAATTCTCTACAAAAAAGGTCTCTTAACATTTTGCCATAGCTCGCTTCGTTTCCGAGATATTTGCAGATATATCTCAAGGGAAGGGGCCTGACGGACATATTTCGAGATATTTCTTCTTCTTGTTGTTCTTCTTCTGCACAGCTAAGCTGGAAGTGGCATTTGCGGCTCGCACTAGTGCAGAGTTATCTCAAAGAAAGGGGCCACGGTGTTTCTGTATCTCTATTATGTTGGTGCGGCTTTGGAACTTTTAAATATCTCGATATATCTCGAAAACTACGCTTCTCACCAAAAAATATCATAGAACATAAATTGTACGAAACATAATTCTCTACAAAAAAGGTCTCTTAATATTTTGCCATAGCTCGCTTCGTTTCCGAGATATTTGCAGATATATCTCAAGGGAAGGGGCCTGACGGACATATTTCGAGATATTTCTTCTTCTTGTTGTTCTTCTTCTGCACAGCTAAGCTGGAAGTGGCATTTACAGCTCGCAATAGTGCAGAGTTATCTCAAAGAAAGGGGCCACGGTGTTTCTGTATCTCTATTATGTTGGTGCGGCTTCGGAACTTTTAAATATCTTGATATATCTCGAGAACTACGCATCTGATCAAAAAATATCATAGAACATAAAAAGTAGGAAACATAATTCTCTACAAAAAAGGTCTCTTAACAATTGGCCATAGCTCGCTTCGTTTCCGAGATATTTGCAGATTTATCTCAAGGGAAGGGGCCTGGCGGACATATTTCGAGATATTTCTTCTTCTTGTTGTTCTTCTTCTGCACAGCTAAGCTGGAAGTGGCATTTACAGCTCGCAATAGTGCAGAGTTATCTCAAAGAAAGGGGCCACGGTGTTTCTGTATCTCTATTATGTTGGTGCGGCTTCGGAACTTTTAAATATCTTGATATATCTCGAGAACTACGCATCAGATCAAAAAATATCATAGAACATAAAAAGTAGGAAACTTAATTCTCTACAAAAAAGGTCTCTTAACATTTTGCCATAGCTCTCTTCGTTTCCGAGATATTTGCAGATTTATCTCAAGGGAAGGGGCCTGACGGACATATTTCGAGATATTTCTTCTTCTTGATGTTCTTCTTCTGCACAGCTAAGCTGGAAGTGGCATTTGCAGCTCGCAATAGTGCAGAGTTATCTCAAAGAAAGGGGCCACGGTGTTTCTGTATCTCTATTATGTTGGTGCGGCTTCGGAACTTTTAAATATCTTGATATATCTCGAGAACTACGCATCTGATCAAAAAATATCATAGAACATAAAACGTAGGAAACTTAATTCTCTACAAAAAAGGTCTCTCAACATTTTGCCATAGCTCGCTTCGTTTCCGAGATATTTGCAGATTTATCTCAAGGGAAGGGGCCTGACGGACATATTTCGAGATATTTCTTCTTCTTGTTGTTCTTCTTCTGCACAGCTAAGCTGGAAGTGGCATTTGCGGCTCGCACTAGTGCAGAGTTATCTCAAAGAAAGGGGCCACGGTGTTTCTGTATCTCTATTATGTTGGTGCGGCTTTGGAACTTTTAAATATCTCGATATATCTCGAAAACTACGCTTCTCACCAAAAAATATCATAGAACATAAATTGTACGAAACATAATTCTCTACAAAAAAGGTCTCTTAACATTTTGCCATAGCTCGCTTCGTTTCCGAGATATTTGCAGATATATCTCAAGGGAAGGGGCCTGACGGACATATTTCGAGATATTTCTTCTTCTTGTTGTTCTTCTTCTGCACAGCTAAGCTGGAAGTGGCATTTACAGCTCGCAATAGTGCAGAGTTATCTCAAAGAAAGGGGCCACGGTGTTTCTGTATCTCTATTATGTTGGTGCGGCTTCGGAACTTTTAAATATCTGGATATATCTCGAGAACTACGCATCTGATCAAAAAATATCATAGAACATAAAACGTAGGAAACTTAATTCTCTACAAAAAAGGTCTCTCAACATTTTGCCATAGCTCGCTTGGTTTCCGAGATATTTGCAGATTTATCTCAAGGGAAGGGGCCTGACGGACATATTTCGAGATATTTCTTCTTCTTGTTGTTCTTCTTCTGCACAGCTAAGCTGGAAGTGGCATTTGCGGCTCGCACTAGTGCAGAGTTATCTCAAAGAAAGGGGCCACGGTGTTTCTGTATCTCTATTATGTTGGTGCGGCTTCGGAACTTTTAAATATCTTGATATATCTCGAGAACTACGCATCTGATCAAAAAATATCATAGAACATAAAAAGTAGGAAACTTAATTCTCTACAAAAAAGGTCTCTTAACATTTTGCCATAGCTCTCTTCGTTTCCGAGATATTTGCAGATTTATCTCAAGGGAAGGGGCCTGACGGACATATTTCGAGATATTTCTTCTTCTTGATGTTCTTCTTCTGCACAGCTAAGCTGGAAGTGGCATTTGCAGCTCGCAATAGTGCAGAGTTATCTCAAAGAAAGGGGCCACGGTGTTTCTGTATCTCTATTATGTTGGTGCGGCTTCGGAACTTTTAAATATCTGAATATATCTCGAGAACTACGCATCTGATCAAAAAATATCATAGAACATAAAACGTAGGAAACATAATTCTCTACAAAAAAGGTCTCTCCACATTTTGCCATAGCTCGCTTCGTTTCCGAGATATTTGCAGATTTATCTCAAGGGAAGGGGCCTGACGGACATATTTCGAGATATTTCTTCTTCTTGTTGTTCTTCTTCTGCACAGCTAAGCTGGAAGTGGCATTTGCGGCTCGCACTAGTGCAGAGTTATCTCAAAGAAAGGGGCCACGGTGTTTCTGTATCTCTATTATGTTGGTGCGGCTTTGGAACTTTTAAATATCTCGATATATCTCGAAAACTACGCTTCTCACCAAAAAATATCATAGAACATAAATTGTACGAAACATAATTCTCTACAAAAAAGGTCTCTTAATATTTTGCCATAGCTCGCTTCGTTTCCGAGATATTTGCAGATATATCTCAAGGGAAGGGGCCTGACGGACATATTTCGAGATATTTCTTCTTCTTGTTGTTCTTCTTCTGCACAGCTAAGCTGGAAGTGGCATTTACAGCTCGCAATAGTGCAGAGTTATCTCAAAGAAAGGGGCCACGGTGTTTCTGTATCTCTATTATGTTGGTGCGGCTTCGGAACTTTTAAATATCTCGATATATCTCGAAAACTGCGCTTCTGATCAAAAAATATCATAGAACATAAATTGTAGGAAACATAATTCTCTACAAAAAAGGTCTCTTAACATTTTGCCATAGCTCGCTTCGTTTCCGAGATATTTGCAGATATATCTCAAGGGAAGGGGCCTGACGGATATATTTCGAGATATTTCTTCTTCTTGTTGTTCTTCTTCTGCACAGCTAAGCTGGAAGTGGCATTTACAGCTCGCAATAGTGCAGAGTTATCTCAAAGAAAGGGGCCACGGTGTTTCTGTATCTCTATTATGTTGGTGCGGCTTCGGAACTTTTAAATATCTTGATATAGCTCGAGAACTACGCATCAGATCAAAAAATATCATAGAACATAAAAAGTAGGAAACTTAATTCTCTACAAAAAAGGTCTCTTAACATTTTGCCATAGCTCTCTTCGTTTCCGAGATATTTGCAGATTTATCTCAAGGGAAGGGGCCTGACGGACATATTTCGAGATATTTCTTCCTCTTGTTGTTCTTCCTCTGCACAGCTAAGCTGGAAGTGGCATTGGCGGCTCGCACTAGTGCAGAGTTATCTCAAAGAAAGGGGCCACGGTGTTTCTGTATCTCTATTATGTTGGTGCGGCTTTGGAACTTTTAAATATCTCGATATATCTCGAAAACTACGCTTCTGATCAAAAAATATCATAGAACATAAATTGTAGGAAACATAATTCTCTACAAAAAAGGTCTCTTAACATTTTGCCATAGCTCGCTTCGTTTCCGAGATATTTGCAGATATATCTCAAGGGAAGGGGCCTGACGGACATATTTCGAGATATGTCTTCTTCTTGTTGTTCTTCTTCTGCACAGCTAAGCTGGAAGTGGCATTTACAGCTCGCAATAGTGCAGAGTTATCTCAAAGAAAGGGGCCACGGTGTTTCTGTATCTCTATTATGTTGGTGCGGCTTCGGAACTTTTAAATATCTGAATATATCTCGAGAACTACGCATCTGATCAAAAAATATCATAGAACATAAAACGTAGGAAACTTAATTCTCTACAAAAAAGGTCTCTCCACATTTTGCCATAGCTCGCTTCGTTTCCGAGATATTTGCAGATTTATCTCAAGGGAAGGGGCCTGACGGACATATTTCGAGATATTTCTTCTTCTTGTTGTTCTTCTTCTGCACAGCTAAGCTGGAAGTGGCATTTGCGGCTCGCACTAGTGCAGAGTTATCTCAAAGAAAGGGGCCACGGTGTTTCTGTATCTCTATTATGTTGGTGCGGCTTTGGAACTTTTAAATATCTCGATATATCTCGAAAACTACGCTTCTCACCAAAAAATATCATAGAACATAAATTGTACGAAACATAATTCTCTACAAAAAAGGTCTCTTAATATTTTGCCATAGCTCGCTTCGTTTCCGAGATATTTGCAGATATATCTCAAGGGAAGGGGCCTGACGGACATATTTCGAGATATTTCTTCTTCTTGTTGTTCTTCTTCTGCACAGCTAAGCTGGAAGTGGCATTTACAGCTCGCAATAGTGCAGAGTTATCTCAAAGAAAGGGGCCACGGTGTTTCTGTATCTCTATTATGTTGGTGCGGCTTCGGAACTTTTAAATATCTCGATATATCTCGAAAACTGCGCTTCTGATCAAAAAATATCATAGAACATAAATTGTAGGAAACATAATTCTCTACAAAAAAGGTCTCTTAACATTTTGCCATAGCTCGCTTCGTTTCCGAGATATTTGCAGATATATCTCAAGGGAAGGGGCCTGACGGATATATTTCGAGATATTTCTTCTTCTTGTTGTTCTTCTTCTGCACAGCTAAGCTGGAAGTGGCATTTACAGCTCGCAATAGTGCAGAGTTATCTCAAAGAAAGGGGCCACGGTGTTTCTGTATCTCTATTATGTTGGTGCGGCTTCGGAACTTTTAAATATCTTGATATAGCTCGAGAACTACGCATCAGATCAAAAAATATCATAGAACATAAAAAGTAGGAAACTTAATTCTCTACAAAAAAGGTCTCTTAACATTTTGCCATAGCTCTCTTCGTTTCCGAGATATTTGCAGATTTATCTCAAGGGAAGGGGCCTGACGGACATATTTCGAGATATTTCTTCCTCTTGTTGTTCTTCCTCTGCACAGCTAAGCTGGAAGTGGCATTGGCGGCTCGCACTAGTGCAGAGTTATCTCAAAGAAAGGGGCCACGGTGTTTCTGTATCTCTATTATGTTGGTGCGGCTTTGGAACTTTTAAATATCTCGATATATCTCGAAAACTACGCTTCTGATCAAAAAATATCATAGAACATAAATTGTAGGAAACATAATTCTCTACAAAAAAGGTCTCTTAACATTTTGCCATAGCTCGCTTCGTTTCCGAGATATTTGCAGATATATCTCAAGGGAAGGGGCCTGACGGACATATTTCAAGATATGTCTTCTTCTTGTTGTTCTTCTTCTGCACAGCTAAGCTGGAAGTGGCATTTACAGCTCGCAATAGTGCAGAGTTATCTCAAAGAAAGGGGCCACGGTGTTTCTGTATCTCTATTATGTTGGTGCGGCTTCGGAACTTTTAAATATCTTGATCTATCACGAGAACTACGCATCTGATCAAAAAATATCATAGAACATAAAAAGTAGGAAACTTAATTCTCTACAAAAAAGGTCTCCTAACATTTTGCCATAGCTCGCTTCGTTTCCGAGATATTTGCAGATTTATCTCAAGGGAAGGGGCCTGACGGACATATTTCGAGATATTTCTTCTTCTTGTTGTTCTTCTTCTGCACAGCTAAGCTGGAAGTGGCATTTGCGGCTCGCACTAGTGCAGAGTTATCTCAAAGAAAGGGGCCACGGTGTTTCTGTATCTCTATTATGTTGGTGCGGCTTCGGAACTATTAAATATCTTGATATATCTCGAGAACTACGCATCTGATCAAAAAATATCATAGAACATAAAAAGTAGGAAACTTAATTCTCTACAAAAAAGTCTCGTAAGATTTTGCCATAGCTCGCTTCGTTTCCGAGATATTTGCAGATTTATCTCAAGGGAAGGGGCCTAACGGACATATTTCGAGATATTTCTTCTTCTTGTTGTTCTTCTTCTGCACAGCTAAACTGGAAGTGGCATTTCCAGCTCGCAATAGTGCAGAGTTATCTCAAAGAGAGGGGCCACGGTGTTTCTGTATCTCTATTATGTTGGTGCGGCTTCGGAACTTTTAAATATCTTGATATATCTCGAGAACTACGCATCTGATCAAAAAATATCATAGAACATAAAAAGTAGGAAACTCAATTCTCTACAAAAAAGGTCTCTTAACATTTTGCAATAGCTCGCTTCGTTTCCGAGATATTTGCAGATTTATCTCAAGGGAAGGGGCCTGACGGACATATTTCGAGATATTTCTTCTTCTTGTTGTTCTTCTTCTGCACAGCTAAGCTGGAAGTGGCATTTGCGGCTCGCACTAGTGCAGAGTTATCTCAAAGAAAGTGGCCACGGTGTTTCTGTATCTCTATTATGTTGGTGCGGCTTTGGAACTTTTAAATATCTCGATATATCTCGAAAACGACGCTTCTGATCAAAAAATATCATAGAACATAAAAAGTAGGAAACTTAATTCTCTACAAAAAAGGTCTCTTAACATTTTGCCATAGCTCGCTTCGTTTCCGAGATATTTGCAGATTTATCTCAAGGGAAGAGGCCTGACGGACATATTTCGAGATATTTCTTCTTCTTGTTGTTCTTCTTCTGCACAGCTAAGCTGGAAGTGGCATTTGCGGCTCGCACTAGTGCAGAGTTATCTCAAAGAAAGGGGCCACGGTGTTTCTGTATCCCTATTATGTTGGTGCGGCTTCGGAACTTTTAAATATCTCGATATATCTCGAAAACTACGCATCTGATCAAAAAATATCATAGAACATAAAAAGTAGGAAACTTAATTCTCTACAAAAAAGGTCTCTTAACATTTTGCCATAGCTCTCTTCGTTTCCGAGATATTTGCAGATTTATCTCAAGGGAAGGGGCCTGACGGACACATTTCGAGATATTTCTTCTTCTTGTTGTTCTTCTTCTGCACAGCTAAGCTGGAAGTGGCATTTGCAGCTCGCAATAGTGCAGAGTTATCTCAAAGAAAGGGGCCACGGTGTTTCTGTATCTCTATTATGTTGGTGCGGCTTCGGAACTTTTAAATATCTTGATATATCTCGAGAACTACGCGTCTGATCCAAAACTATCATAGAACATAAATAGTAGGAAACTTAATTCTCTACAAAAAAGGTCTCTCAACATTTTGCCATAGCTCGCTTCGTTTCCGAGATATTTGCAGGTTTATCTCAAGGGAAGGGGCCTAACGGACATATTTCCAGATATTTCTTCTTCTTGTTGTTCTTCTTCTGCACAGCTAAGCTGGAAGTGGCATTTGCGGCTCGCACTAGTGCAGAGTTATCTCAAAGAAAGGGGCCACGGTGTTTCTGTATCTCTATTATGTTGGTGCAGCTTCAGAACTTTTAAATATCTTGATATATCTCGAGAACTACGCATCTGATCAAAAAATATCATGGAACATAAAAAGTAGGAAACTTAATTCTCTACAAAAAAGGTCTCTCAACATTTTGCGATAGCTCGCTTCGTTTCCGAGATACTTGCCGATTTATCTCAAGGGAAGGGGCCTGACGGACATATTTCGAGATATTTCTTCTTCTTGTTGTTCTTCTTCTGCACAGCTAAGCTGGAAGTGGCATTTGCGGCTCGCACTAGTGCAGAGTTATCTCAAAGAAAGGGGCCACGGTGTTTCTGTATCTCTATTATGTTGGTGCGGCTTCGGAACTTTTGAATATCTTGATATATCTCGAGAACTACGCATCTGATCAAAAAATATCATAGAACATAAAAAGTAGGAAACTTAATTCGCTACAAAAAGGTCTCTTAACATTTTGCCATAGCTCGCTTCGTTTCCGAGATATTTGCAGATTTATCTCAAGGGAAGGGGCCTAACGGACATATTTCGTGATATTTCTTCTTCTTGTTGTTCTTCTTCTGCACAGCTAAGCTGGAAGTGGCATTTGCAGCTCGCATTAGTGCAGAGTTATCTCAAAGAAAGGGGCCACGGTGTTTCTGTATCTCTATTATGTTGGTGCGGCTTCTTAACTTTTAAATATCTTGATATATCTCGAGAACTACGCATCTGATCAAAAAATATCATAGAACATAGAAAGTAGGAAACTCAATCCTCTACAAAAAAGGTCTCTTAACATTTTGCAATAGCTCGCTTCGTTTCCGAGATATTTGCAGATTTATCTCAAGGGAAGGGGCCTGACGGACATATTTCGAGATATTTCTTCTTCTGGTTGTTCTTCTTCTGCACAGCTAAGCTGGAAGTGGCATTTGCAGCTCGCAATTGTGCAGAGTTATCTCAAAGAGAGGGGCCACGGTGTTTCTGTATCTCTATTATGTTGGTGCGGCTTCGGAACTTTTAAATATCTTGATATATCTCGAGATCTACGCATCTGATCAAAAAATATCATAGAACATAAAAAGTAGGAAACTTAATTCTCTACAAAAAAGGTCTCTTAACATTTTGCCATAGCTCGCTTCGTTTCCGAGATATTTGCAGATTTATCTCAAGGGAAGGGGCCTAACGGACTTATTTCGAGATATTTCTTCTTCTTGTTGTTCTTCTTCTGCACAGCTAAACTGGAAGTGGCATTTCCAGGTCGCAATAGTGCAGAGTTATCTAAAAGAAAGGAGCCACGGTGTTTCGGTATCTCTATTATGTTGGTGCGGCATCGGAACTTTTAAATATCTTGATATATCTCGAGAACTACGCGTCTGATCAAAAAATATCATAGAACATAAAAAGTAGGAAACATAATTCCATACAAAAAAGGTCTCTTAACATTTTGCCATAGCTCGCTTCGTTTCCGAGATATTTGCAGATTTATCTCAAGGGAAGGGGCCTGACGGACATATTTCGAGATATTTCTTCTTCTTGTTGTTCTTCTTCTGCACAGCTAAGCTGGAAGTGGCATTTGCAGCTCGCAATAGTGCAGAGTTATCTCAAAGAAAGGGGCCACGGTGTTTCTGTATCTCTATTATGTTGGTGCGGCTTCGGAACTTTTAAATATCTTGATATATCTCGAGATCTACGCATCTGATCAAAAAATATCATAGAACATAAAAAGTAGGAAACTTAATTCTCTACAAAAAAGGTCTCTCAACATTTTGCCATAGCTCGCTTCGTTTCCGAGATACTTGCCGATTTATCTCAAGGGAAGGGGCCTGACGGACATATTTCGAGATATTTCTTCTTCTTGTTGTTCTTCTTCTGCACAGCTAAGCTGGAAGTGGCATTTGCAGCTCGCAATTGTGCAGAGTTATCTCAAAGAGAGGGGCCACGGTGTTTCTGTATCTCTATTATGTTGGTGCGGCTTCGGAACTTTTAAATATCTTGATATATCTCGAGAACTACGAATCTGATCAGAAAATATCATAGAAGATAAAAAGTAGGAAACTTAATTCTCTACAAAAAAGGTCTCTTAACATTTTGCCATAGCTCGCTTCGTTTCCGAGATATTTGCAGATTTATCTCAAGGGAAGGGGCCTGACGGACATATTTCGAGATATTTCTTCTTCTTGTTGGTCTTCTTCTGCACAGCTAAGCTGGAAGTGGCATTTGCAGCTCGCAATAGTGCACAGTTATCTCAAAGAAAGGGGCCACGGTGTTTCTGTATCTCTATTATGTTGGTGCGGCTTCGGAACTTTTAAATATCTCGATATATCTCGAGAACTACGCATCTGATCAAAAAATATCATACAACATAAAAAGTAGGAAACTTAATTCTCTCCAAATAAGGTCTCTTAACATTTTGGCATAGCTAGCTTCGTTTCTGAGATATTTGCAGATTTGTCTCAAGGGAAGGGGCCTGACGGACATATTTCGAGATATTTCTTCTTCTTGTTGTTCTTCTTCTGCACAGCTAAGCTGGAAGTGGCATTTGCAGCTCGCAATAGTGCAGAGTTATCGCAAAGAAAGGGGCCACGGTGTTTCTGTATCTCTATTATGTTGGTGCGGCTTCGGAACTTTTAAATATCTTGATATATCTCGAGAACTACGCATCTGATCAAAAAATATCATAGAACATAAAAAGTAGGAAACTTAATTCTCTACAAAAAAGGTCTGTTAACGTTTTGCAATAGCTCGCTTCGTTTCCGAGATATTTGCAGATTTATCTCAAGGGAAGGGTCCTGATGGACATATTTCGAGATATTTCTTCTTCTTGTTGTTCTTCTTCTGCACAGCTAAACTGGAAGTGGCATTTCCAGTTCGCAATCGTGCAGAGTTATCTCAAAGAAAGGGGCCACGGTGTTTCTGTATCTCTATTATGTTGGTGCGGCTTCGGAACTTTTGAATATCTTGATATATCTCGAGAACTACGCATCTGATCAAAAAATATCATAGAACATAAAAAGTAGGAAACTTAATTCGCTACAAAAAGGTCTCTTAACATTTTGCCATAGCTCGCTTCGTTTCCGAGATATTTGCAGATTTATCTCAAGGGAAGGGGCCTAACGGACATATTTCGTGATATTTCTTCTTCTTGTTGTTCTTCTTCTGCACAGCTAAGCTGGAAGTGGCATTTGCAGCTCGCATTAGTGCAGAGTTATCTCAAAGAAAGGGGCCACGGTGTTTCTGTATCTCTATTATGTTGGTGCGGCTTCTTAACTTTTAAATATCTTGATATATCTCGAGAACTACGCATCTGATCAAAAAATATCATAGAACATAGAAAGTAGGAAACTCAATCCTCTACAAAAATGGTCTCTTAACATTTTGCAATAGCTCGCTTCGTTTCCGAGATATTTGCAGATTTATCTCAAGGGAAGGGGCCTGACGGACATATTTCGAGATATTTCTTCTTCTGGTTGTTCTTCTTCTGCACAGCTAAGCTGGAAGTGGCATTTGCAGCTCGCAATTGTGCAGAGTTATCTCAAAGAGAGGGGCCACGGTGTTTCTGTATCTCTATTATGTTGGTGCGGCTTCGGAACTTTTAAATATCTTGATATAACTCGAGATCTACGCATCTGATCAAAAAATATCATAGAACATAAAAAGTAGGAAACTTAATTCTCTACAAAAAAGGTCTCTTAACATTTTGCCATAGCTCGCTTCGTTTCCGAGATATTTGCAGATTTATCTCAAGGGAAGGGGCCTAACGGACTTATTTCGAGATATTTCTTCTTCTTGTTGTTCTTCTTCTGCACAGCTAAACTGGAAGTGGCATTTCCAGGTCGCAATAGTGCAGAGTTATCTAAAAGAAAGGAGCCACGGTGTTTCTGTATCTCTATTATGTTGGTGCGGCTTCGGAACTTTTAAATATCTTGATATATCTCGAGAACTACGCGTCTGATCAAAAAATATCATAGAACATAAAAAGTAGGAAACATAATTCCGTACAAAAAAGGTCTCTTAACATTTTGCCATAGCTCGCTTCGTTTCCGAGATATTTGCAGATTTATCTCAAGGGAAGGGGCCTGACGGACATATTTCGAGATATTTCTTCTTCTTGTTGTTCTTCTTCTCCACAGCTAAGCTGGAAGTGGCAGTTGCAGCTGGCAATAGTGCAGAGTTATCTCAAAGAAAGGGGCCACGGTGTTTCTGTACCTCTATTATGTTGGTGCAGCTTCGGAGCTTTTAAATATCTTGATATATCTCGAGAACTACGCATCTGATCAAAAAATATCATAGAACATAAAAAGTAGGAAACTTAATTCTCTACAAAAAAGGTCTCTTAACGTTTTGCAATAGCTCGCTTCGTTTCCGAGATATTTGCAGATTTATCTCAAGGGAAGGGTCCTGATGGACATATTTCGAGATATTTCTTCTTCTTGTTGTTCTTCTTCTGCACAGCTAAACTGGAAGTGGCATTTCCAGCTCGCAATCGTGCAGAGTTATCTCAAAGAAAGGGGCCACGGTGTTTCTGTATCTCTATTATGTTGGTGCGGCTTCGGAACTTTTAAATATCTTGATATATCTCGAGAACTACGCCCCTGATCGAAAAATATCATAGAACATAAAAAGTAGGAAACTTAATTCTCTACAAAAAAGGTCTCTTAACATTTTGCCATAGCTCGCTTGGTTTCCGAGATATTTGCAGATTTATCTCAAGGGAAGGGGCCTGACGGACATATTTCGAGATATTTCTTCTTCTTGTTGTTCTTCTTCTGCACAGCTAAGCTGGAAGTGGCATTTGCAGCTCGCAATAGTGCAGAGTTATCGCAAAGAAAGGGGCCACGGTGTTTCTGTATCTCTATTATGTTGGTGCGGCTTCGGAACTTTTAAATATCTTGATATATCTCGAGAACTACGCATCTGATCAAAAAATATCATAGAACATAAAAAGTAGGAAACCTAATTTTCTACAAAAAAGGTCTCTTAACATTTTGCCGTAGCTCGCTTCGTTTCCGAGATATTTGCAGATTTATCTCAAGGGAAGGGGTCTGACGGACATATTTCGAGATATTTCTTCTTCTTGTTGTTCTTCTTCTGCACAGCTAAGCTGGAAGTGGCATTTGCAGCTCGCAATAGTGCAGAGTTATCGCAAAGAAAGGGGCCACGGTGTTTCTGTATATCTATTATGTTGGTGCGGCTTCGGAACTTTTAAATATCTTGATATATCTCGAGAACTACGCATCTGATCAAAAAATATCATAGAACATAAAAAGTAGGAAACTTAATTCTCTACAAAAAAGGTCTCTCAACATTTTGCCATAGCTCGCTTCGTTTCCGAGATACTTGCCGATTTATCTCAAGGGAAGGGGCCTGACGGACATATTTCGAGATATTTCTTCTTCTTGTTGTTCTTCTTCTGCACAGCTAAGCTGGAAGTGGCATTTGCAGCTCGCAATAGTGCAGAGTTATCGCAAAGAAAGGGGCCACGGTGTTTCTGTATCTCTATTATGTTGGTGCGGCTTCGGAACTTTTAAATATCTTGATATATCTCGAGAACTACGCATCTGATCAAAAAATATCATAGAACATAAAAAGTAGGAAACCTAATTTTCTACAAAAAAGGTCTCTTAACATTTTGCCGTAGCTCGCTTCGTTTCCGAGATACTTGCCGATTTATCTCAAGGGAAGGGGCCTAACGGACATATTTCGAGATATTTCTTCTTCTTGTTGTTCTTCTTCTGCACAGCTAAACTGGAAGTGGCATTTGCAGCTCGCAATAGTGCAGAGTTATCTCAAAGAGAGGGGCCACGGTGTTTCTGTATCTCTATTATGTTGGTGCGGCTTCGGAACTTGTAATATCTTGATATATCTCGAGAACTACGCGTCTGATCAAAAAATATCATAGAACATAAAAAGTAGGAAACATAATTCCATACAAAAAAGGTCTCTTAACATTTTGCCATAGCCCGCTTCGTTTCCGAGATATTTGCAGATTTATCTCAAGGGAAGGGGCCTGACGGACATATTTCGAGATATTTCTTCTTCTTGTTGTTCTTCTTCTGCACAGCTAAGCTGGAAGTGGCATTTGCAGCTCGCAATAGTGCAGAGTTATCTCAAAGAAAGGGGCCACGGTGTTTCTGTATCTCTATTATGTTGGTGCGGCTTCGGAACTTTTAAATATCTTGATATATCTCGAGATCTACGCATCTGATCAAAAAATATCATAGAACATAAAAAGTAGGAAACTTAATTCTCTACAAAAAAGGTCTCTCAACATTTTGCCATAGCTCGCTTCGTTTCCGAGATACTTGCCGATTTATCTCAAGGGAAGGGGCCTGACGGACATATTTCGAGATATTTCTTCTTCTTGTTGTTCTTCTTCTGCACAGCTAAGCTGGAAGTGGCATTTGCAGCTCGCAATTGTGCAGAGTTATCTCAAAGAGAGGGGCCACGGTGTTTCTGTATCTCTATTATGTTGGTGCGGCTTCGGAACTTTTAAATATCTTGATATATCTCGAGAACTACGAATCTGATCAGAAAATATCATAGAACATAAAAAGTAGGAAACTTAATTCTCTACAAAAAAGGTCTCTTAACATTTTGCCATAGCTCGCTTCGTTTCCGAGATATTTGCAGATTTATCTCAAGGGAAGGGGCCTGACGGACATATTTCGAGATATTTCTTCTTCTTGTTGTTCTTCTTCTGCACAGCTAAGCTGGAAGTGGCATTTGCAGCTCGCAATAGTGCAGAGTTATCTCAAAGAAAGGGGCCACGGTGTTTCTGTATCTCTATTATGTTGGTGCGGCTTCGGAACTTTTAAATATCTTGATATATCTCGAGATCTACGCATCTGATCAAAAAATATCATAGAACATAAAAAGTAGGAAACTTAATTCTCTACAAAAAAGGTCTCTCAACATTTTGCCATAGCTCGCTTCGTTTCCGAGATACTTGCCGATCTATCTCAAGGGAAGGGGCCTGACGGACATATTTCGAGATATTTCTTCTTCTTGTTGTTCTTCTTCTGCACAGCTAAGCTGGAAGTGGCATTTGCAGCTCGCAATTGTGCAGAGTTATCTCAAAGAGAGGGGCCACGGTGTTTCTGTATCTCTATTATGTTGGTGCGGCTTCGGAACTTTTAAATATCTTGATATATCTCGAGAACTACGAATCTGATCAGAAAATATCATAGAACATAAAAAGTAGGAAACTTAATTCTCTACAAAAAAGGTCTCTTAACATTTTGCCATAGCTCGCTTCGTTTCCGAGATATTTGCAGATTTATCTCAAGGGAAGGGGCCTGACGGACATATTTCGAGATATTTCTTCTTCTTGTTGTTCTTCTTCTGCACAGCTAAGCTGGAAGTGGCATTTGCAGCTCGCAATAGTGCAGAGTTATCGCAAAGAAAGGGGCCACGGTGTTTCTGTATCTCTATTATGTTGGTGCGGCTTCGGAACTTTTAAATATCTTGATATATCTCGAGAACTACGCATCTGATCAAAAAATATCATAGAACATAAAAAGTAGGAAACCTAATTTTCTACAAAAAAGGTCTCTTAACATTTTGCCGTAGCTCGCTTCGTTGCCGAGATACTTGCCGATTTATCTCAAGGGAAGGGGCCTAACGGACATATTTCGAGATATTTCTGCTTCTTGTTGTTCTTCTTCTGCACAGCTAAACTGGAAGTGGCATTTGCAGCTCGCAATAGTGCAGAGTTATCTCAAAGAGAGGGGCCACGGTGTTTCTGTATCTCTATTATGTTGGTGCGGCTTCGGAACTTTTAAATATCTTGATATATCTCGAGAACTACGCATCTGATCAAAAAATATCATACAACATAAAACGTAGGAAACTTAATTCTCTACAAAAAAGGTCTCTTAACATTTTGCCATAGCTCGCTTCGTTTCCGAGATATTTGCAGATTTATCTCAAGGGAAGGGGCCTAACGGACTTATTTCGAGATATTTCTTCTTCTTGTTGTTCTTCTTCTGCACAGCTAAACTGGAAGTGGTATTTCCAGGTCGCAATAGTGCAGAGTTATCTAAAAGAAAGGAGCCACGGTGTTTCTGTATCTCTATTATGTTGGTGCGGCTTCGGAACTTTTAAATATCTTGATATATCTCGAGAACTACGCGTCTGATCAAAGAATATCATAGAACATAAAAAGTAGGAAACATAATTCCATACAAAAAAGGTCTCTTAACATTTTGCCATAGCTCGCTTCGTTTCCGAGATATTTGCAGATTTATCTCAAGGGAAGGGGCCTGACGGACATATTTCGAGATATTTCTTCTTCTTGTTGTTCTTCTTCTGCACAGCTAAGCTGGAAGTGGGATTTGCAGCTCGCAATAGTGCAGAGTTATCTCAAAGAAAGGGGCCACGGTGTTTCTGTATCTCTATTATGTTGGTGCGGCTTCGGAACTTTTAAATATCTTGATATATCTCGAGATCTACGCATCTGATCAAAAAATATCATAGAAGATAAAAAGTAGGAAACTTAATTCTCTACAAAAAAGGTCTCTTAACATTTTGACATAGCTCGCTTCGTTTCCGAGATATTTGCAGATTTACCTCAAGGGAAGGGGCCTGACGGACATATTTCGAGATATTTCTTCTTCTTGTTGTTCTTCTTCTGCACAGCTAAGCTGGAAGTGGCATTTGCAGCTCGCAATAGTGCACAGTTATCTCAAAGAAAGGGGCCACGGTGTTTCTGTATCTCTATTATGTTGGTGCGGCTTCGGAACTTTTAAATATCTCGATATATCTCGAGAACTACGCATCTGATCAAAAAATATCATAGAACATAAAAAGTAGGAAACTTAATTCTCTACAAAAAAGGTCTCTTAACGTTTTGCAATAGCTCGCTTCGTTTCCGAGATATTTGCAGATTTATCTCAAGGGAAGGGTCCTGATGGACATATTTCGAGATACTTCTTCTTCTTGTTGTTCTTCTTCTGCACAGCTAAACTGGAAGTGGCATTTCCAGCTCGCAATCGTGCAGAGTTATCTCAAAGAAAGGGGCCACGGTGTTTCTGTATCTCTATTATGTTGGTGCGGCTTCGGAACTTTTAAATATCTTGATATATCTCGAGAACTACGCATCTGATCAAAAAATATCATAGAACATAAAAAGTAGGAAACCTAATTTTCTACAAAAAAGGTCTCTTAACATTTTGCCGTAGCTCGCTTCGTTTCCGAGATATTTGCAGATTTATCTCAAGGGAAGGGGCCTGACGGACATATTTCGAGATATTTCTTCTTCTTGTTGTTCTTCTTCTGCACAGCTAAGCTGGAAGTGGCATTTGCAGCTCGCAATTGTGCAGAGTTATCTCAAAGAGAGGGGCCACGGTGTTTCTGTATCTCTATTATGTTGGTGCGGCTTCGGAACTTTTAAATATCTTGATATATCTCGAGAACTACGCATCTGATCAAAAAATATCATAGAACATAAAAAGTAGGAAACCTAATTTTCTACAAAAAAGGTCTCTTAACATTTTGCCGTAGCTCGCTTCGTTTCCGAGATACTTGCCGATTTATCTCAAGGGAAGGGGCCTAACGGACATATTTCGAGATATTTCTTCTTCTTGTTGTTCTTCTTCTGCACAGCTAAACTGGAAGTGGCATTTGCAGCTCGCAATAGTGCAGAGTTATCTCAAAGAGAGGGGCCACGGTGTTTCTGTATCTCTATTATGTTGGTGCGGCTTCGGAACTTTTAAATATCTTGATATATCTCGAGAACTACGCATCTGATCAAAAAATATCATACAACATAAAACGTAGGAATCTTAATTCTCTACAAAAAAGGTCTCTTAACATTTTGCCATAGCTCGCTTCGTTTCCGAGATATTTGCAGATTTATCTCAAGGGAAGGGGCCTAACGGACTTATTTCGAGATATTTCTTCTTCTTGTTGTTCTTCTTCTGCACAGCTAAACTGGAAGTGGCATTTCCAGGTTGCAATAGTGCAGAGTTATCTAAAAGAAAGGAGCCACGGTGTTTCTGTATCTCTATTATGTTGGTGCGGCTTCGGAACTTTTAAATATCTTGATATATCTCGAGAACTACGCGTCTGATCATAGAATATCATAGAACATAAAAAGTAGGAAACATAATTCCATACAAAAAAGGTCTCTTAACATTTTGCCATAGCTCGCTTCGTTTCCGAGATATTTGCAGATTTATCTCAAGGGAAGGGGCCTGACGGACATATTTCGAGATATTTCTTCTTCTTGTTGTTCTTCTTCTGCACAGCTAAGCTGGAAGTGGGATTTGCAGCTCGCAATAGTGCAGAGTTATCTCAAAGAAAGGGGCCACGGTGTTTCTGTATCTCTATTATGTTGGTGCGGCTTCGGAACTTTTAAATATCTTGATATATCTCGAGATCTACGCATCTGATCAAAAAATATCATAGAACATAAAAAGTAGGAAACTTAATTCCCTACAAAAAAGGTCTCTCAACATTTTGCCATAGCTCGCTTCGTTTCCGAGATACTTGCCGATTTATCTCAAGGGAAGGGGCCTGACGGACATATTTCGAGATATTTCTTCTTCTTGTTGTTCTTCTTCTGCACAGCTAAGCTGGAAGTGGCATTTGCAGCTCGCAATTGTGCAGAGTTATCTCAAAGAGAGGGGCCACGGTGTTTCTGTATCTCTATTATGTTGGTGCGGCTTCGGAACTTTTAAATATCTTGATATATCTCGAGAACTACGAATCTGATCAGAAAATATCATAGAAGATAAAAAGTAGGAAACTTAATTCTCTACAAAAAAGGTCTCTTAACATTTTGACATAGCTCGCTTCGTTTCCGAGATATTTGCAGATTTATCTCAAGGGAAGGGGCCTGACGGACATATTTCGAGATATTTCTTCTTCTTGTTGTTCTTCTTCTGCACAGCTAAGCTGGAAGTGGCATTTGCAGCTCGCAATAGTGCACAGTTATCTCAAAGAAAGGGGCCACGGTGTTTCTGTATCTCTATTATGTTGGTGCGGCTTCGGAACTTTTAAATATCTCGATATATCTCGAGAACTACGCATCTGATCAAAAAATATCATAGAACATAAAAAGTAGGAAACTTAATTCTCTACAAATAAGGTCTCTTAACATTTTGGCATAGCTCGCTTCGTTTCCGAGATATTTGCAGATTTATCTCAAGGGAATGGGCCTGACGGACATATTTCGAGATATTTCATCTTCTTGTTGTTCTTCTTCTGCACAGCTAAGCTGGAAGTGGCATTTGCAGCTCGCAATAGTGCAGAGTTATCGCAAAGAAAGGGGCCACGGTGTTTCTGTATCTCTATTATGTTGGTGCGGCTTCGGAACTTTTAAATATCTTGATATATCTCGAGAACTACGCATCTGATCAAAAAATATCATAGAACATTAAAAGTAGGAAACCTAATTTTCTACAAAAAAGGTCTCTTAACATTTTGCCGTAGCTCGCTTCGTTTCCGAGATACTTGCCGATTTATCTCAAGGGAAGGGGCCTAACGGACATATTTCGAGATATTTCTTCTTCTTGTTGTTCTTCTTCTGCACAGCTAAACTGGAAGTGGCATTTGCAGCTCGCAATAGTGCAGAGTTATCTCAAAGAGTGGGGCCACGGTGTTTCTGTATCTCTATTATGTTGGTGCGGCTTCGGAACTTTTAAATATCTTGATATATCTCGAGAACTACGCATCTGATCAAAAAATATCATACAACATAAAACGTAGGAAACTTAATTCTCTACAAAAAAGGTCTCTTAACATTTTGCCATAGCTCGCTTCGTTTCCGAGATATTTGCAGATTTATCTCAAGGGAAGGGGCCTAACGGACTTATTTCGAGATATTTCTTCTTCTTGTTGTTCTTCTTCTGCACAGCTAAACTGGAAGTGGCATTTCCAGGTCGCAATAGTGCAGAGTTATCTAAAAGAAAGGAGCCACGGTGTTTCTGTATCTCTATTATGTTGGTGCGGCTTCGGAACTTTTAAATATCTTGATATATCTCGAGAACTCCGCGTCTGATCAAAGAATATCATAGAACATAAAAAGTAGGAAACATAATTCCATACAAAAAAGGTCTCTTAACATTTTGCCATAGCTCGCTTCGTTTCCGAGATATTTGCAGATTTATCTCAAGGGAAGGGGCCTGACGGACATATTTCGAGATATTTCTTCTTCTTGTTGTTCTTCTTCTGCACAGCTAAGCTGGAAGTGGGATTTGCAGCTCGCAATAGTGCAGAGTTATCTCAAAGAAAGGGGCCACGGTGTTTCTGTATCTCTATTATGTTGGTGCGGCTTCGGAACTTTTAAATATCTTGATATATCTCGAGATCTACGCATCTGATCAAAAAATATCATAGAACATAAAAAGTAGGAAACTTAATTCCCTACAAAAAAGGTCTCTCAACATTTTGCCATAGCTCGCTTCGTTTCCGAGATACTTGCCGATTTATCTCAAGGGAAGGGGCCTGACGGACATATTTCGAGATATTTCTTCTTCTTGTTGTTCTTCTTCTGCACAGCTAAGCTGGAAGTGGCATTTGCAGCTCGCAATTGTGCAGAGTTATCTCAAAGAGAGGGGCCACGGTGTTTCTGTATCTCTATTATGTTGGTGCGGCTTCGGAACTTTTAAATATCTTGATATATCTCGAGAACTACGAATCTGATCAGAAAATATCATAGAAGATAAAAAGTAGGAAACTTAATTCTCTACAAAAAAGGTCTCTTAACATTTTGACATAGCTCGCTTCGTTTCCGAGATATTTGCAGATTTATCTCAAGGGAAGGGGCCTGACGGACATATTTCGAGATATTTCTTCTTCTTGTTGTTCTTCTTCTGCACAGCTAAGCTGGAAGTGGCATTTGCAGCTCGCAATAGTGCACAGTTATCTCAAAGAAAGGGGCCACGGTGTTTCTGTATCTCTATTATGTTGGTGCGGCTTCGGAACTTTTAAATATCTCGATATATCTCGAGAACTACGCATCTGATCAAAAAATATCATAGAACATAAAAAGTAGGAAACTTAATTCTCTACAAATAAGGTCTCTTAACATTTTGGCATAGCTCGCTTCGTTTCCGAGATATTTGCAGATTTATCTCAAGGGAATGGGCCTGACGGACATATTTCGAGATATTTCATCTTCTTGTTGTTCTTCTTCTGCACAGCTAAGCTGGAAGTGGCATTTGCAGCTCGCAATAGTGCAGAGTTATCGCAAAGAAAGGGGCCACGGTGTTTCTGTATCTCTATTATGTTGGTGCGGCTTCGGAACTTTTAAATATCTTGATATATCTCGAGAACTACGCATCTGATCAAAAAATATCATAGAACATAAAAAGTAGGAAACCTAATTTTCTACAAAAAAGGTCTCTTAACTTTTTGCCGTAGCTCGCTTAGTTTCCGAGATATTTGCAGATTTATCTCAAGGGAAGGGGCCTGACGGACATATTTCGAAATATTTCTTATTCTTGTTGTTCTTCTTCTCCACAGCTAAGCTGGAAGTGGCATTTGCAGCTCGCAATAGTGCAGAGTTATCTCAAAGAAAGGGGCCACGGTGTTTCTGTACCTCTATTATGTTGGTGCAGCTTCGGAGCTTTTAAATATCTTGATATATCTCGAGAACTACGCATCTGATCAAAAAATATCATAGAACATAAAAAGTAGGAAACTTAATTCTCTACAAAAAAGGTCTCTTAACGTTTTGCAATAGCTCGCTTCGTTTCCGAGATATTTGCAGATTTATCTCAAGGGAAGGGTCCTGATGGACATATTTCGAGATATTTCTTCTTCTTGTTGTTCTTCTTCTGCACAGCTAAGCTGGAAGTGGGATTTGCAGCTCGCAATAGTGCAGAGTTATCTCAAAGAAAGGGGCCACGGTGTTTCTGTATCTCTATTATGTTGGTGCGGCTTCGGAACTTTTAAATATCTTGATATATCTCGAGATCTACGCATCTGATCAAAAAATATCATAGAACATAAAAAGTAGGAAACTTAATTCTCTACAAAAAAGGTCTCTCAACATTTTGCCATAGCTCGCTTCGTTTCCGAGATATTTGCAGATTTATCTCAAGGGAATGGGCCTGACGGACATATTTCGAGATATTTCATCTTCTTGTTGTTCTTCTTCTGCACAGCTAAGCTGGAAGTGGCATTTGCAGCTCGCAATAGTGCAGAGTTATCTCAAAGAAAGGGGCCACGGTGTTTCTGTACCTCTATTATGTTGGTGCAGCTTCGCAGCTTTTAAATATCTTGATATATCTCGAGAACTACGCATCTGATCAAAAAATATCATAGAACATAAAAAGTAGGAAACTTAATTCTCTACAAAAAAGGTCTCTTAACGTTTTGCAATAGCTCGCTTCGTTTCCGAGATATTTGCAGATTTATCTCAAGGGAAGGGTCCTGATGGACATATTTCGAGATATTTCATCTTCTTGTTGTTCTTCTTCTGCACAGCTAAGCTGGAAGTGGCATTTGCAGCTCGCAATAGTGCAGAGTTATCTCAAAGAAAGGGGCCACGGTGTTTCTGTATCTCTATTATGTTGGTGCGGCTTCGGAACTTTTAAATATCTTGATATATCTCGAGAACTACGCATCTGATCAAAAAATATCATAGAACATAAAAAGTAGGAAACCTAATTTTCTACAAAAAAGGTCTCTTAACATTTTGCCGTAGCTCGCTTCGTTTCCGAGATATTTGCAGATTTATCTCAAGGGAAGGGGTCTGACGGACATATTTCGAGATATTCCTTCTTCTTGTTGTTCTTCTTCTGCACAGCTAAGCTGGAAGTGGCATTTGCAGCTCGCAATAGTGCAGAGTTATCGCAAAGAAAGGGGCCACGGTGTTTCTGTATCTCTATTATGTTGGTGCGGCTTCGGAACTTTTAAATATCTTGATATATCTCGAGAACTACGCATCTGATCAAAAAATATCATAGAACATAAAAAGTAGGAAACCTAATTTTCTACAAAAAAGGTCTCTTAACATTTTGCCGTAGCTCGCTTCGTTTCCGAGATACTTGCCGATTTATCTCAAGGGAAGGGGCCTAACGGACATATTTCGAGATATTTCTTCTTCTTGTTGTTCTTCTTCTGCACAGCTAAACTGGAAGTGGCATTTGCAGCTCGCAATAGTGCAGAGTTATCTCAAAGAGAGGGGCCACGGTGTTTCTGTATCTCTATTATGTTGGTGCGGCTTCGGAACTTTTAAATATCTTGATATATCTCGAGAACTACGCATCTGATCAAAAAATATCATACAACATAAAACGTAGGAAACTTAATTCTCTACAAAAAAGGTCTCTCAACATTTTGCCATAGCTCGCTTCGTTTCCGAGATATTTGCAGATTTATCTCAAGGGAAGGGGCCTAACGGACTTATTTCGAGATATTTCTTCTTCTTGTTGTTCTTCTTCTGCACAGCTAAACTGGAAGTGGCATTTCCAGGTCGCAATAGTGCAGAGTTATCTAAAAGAAAGGAGCCACGGTGTTTCTGTATCTCTATTATGTTGGTGCGGCTTCGGAACTTTTAAATATCTTGATATATCTCGAGAACTACGCGTCTGATCAAAGAATATCATAGAACATAAAAAGTAGGAAACATAATTCCATACAAAAAAGGTCTCTTAACATTTTGCCATAGCTCGCTTCGTTTCCGAGATATTTGCAGATTTATCTCAAGGGAAGGGGCCTGACGGACATATTTCGAGATATTTCTTCTTCTTGTTGTTCTTCTTCTGCACAGCTAAGCTGGAAGTGGGATTTGCAGCTCGCAATAGTGCAGAGTTATCTCAAAGAAAGGGGCCACGGTGTTTCTGTATCTCTATTATGTTGGTGCGGCTTCGGAACTTTTAAATATCTTGATATATCTCGAGATCTACGCATCTGATCAAAAAATATCATAGAACATAAAAAGTAGGAAACTTAATTCCCTACAAAAAAGGTCTCTCAACATTTTGCCATAGCTCGCTTCGTTTCCGAGATACTTGCCGATTTATCTCAAGGGAAGGGGCCTGACGGACATATTTCGAGATATTTCTTCTTCTTGTTGTTCTTCTTCTGCACAGCTAAGCTGGAAGTGGCATTTGCAGCTCGCAATTGTGCAGAGTTATCTCAAAGAGAGGGGCCACGGTGTTTCTGTATCTCTATTATGTTGGTGCGGCTTCGGAACTTTTAAATATCTTGATATATCTCGAGAACTACGAATCTGATCAGAAAATATCATAGAAGATAAAAAGTAGGAAACTTAATTCTCTACAAAAAAGGTCTCTTAACATTTTGACATAGCTCGCTTCGTTTCCGAGATATTTGCAGATTTATCTCAAGGGAAGGGGCCTGACGGACATATTTCGAGATATTTCTTCTTCTTGTTGTTCTTCTTCTGCACAGCTAAGCTGGAAGTGGCATTTGCAGCTCGCAATAGTGCACAGTTATCGCAAAGAAAGGGGCCACGGTGTTTCTGTATCTCTATTATGTTGGTGCGGCTTCGGAACTTTTAAATATCTTGATATATCTCGAGAACTACGCATCTGATCAAAAAATATCATAGAACATAAAAAGTAGGAAACCTAATTTTCTACAAAAAAGGTCTCTTAACATTTTGCCGTAGCTCGCTTCGTTTCCGAGATACTTGCCGATTTATCTCAAGGGAAGGGGCCTAACGGACATATTTCGAGATATTTCTTCTTCTTGTTGTTCTTCTTCTGCACAGCTAAACTGGAAGTGGCATTTGCAGCTCGCAATAGTGCAGAGTTATCTCAAAGAGAGGGGCCACGGTGTTTCTGTATCTCTATTATGTTGGTGCGGCTTCGGAACTTTTAAATATCTTGATATATCTCGAGAACTACGCATCTGATCAAAAAATATCATACAACATAAAACGTAGGAAACTTAATTCTCTACAAAAAAGGTCTCTCAACATTTTGCCATAGCTCGCTTCGTTTCCGAGATATTTGCAGATTTATCTCAAGGGAAGGGGCCTAACGGACTTATTTCGAGATATTTCTTCTTCTTGTTGTTCTTCTTCTGCACAGCTAAACTGGAAGTGGCATTTCCAGGTCGCAATAGTGCAGAGTTATCTAAAAGAAAGGAGCCACGGTGTTTCTGTATCTCTATTATGTTGGTGCGGCTTCGGAACTTTTAAATATCTTGATATATCTCGAGAACTACGCGTCTGATCAAAGAATATCATAGAACATAAAAAGTAGGAAACATAATTCCATACAAAAAAGGTCTCTTAACATTTTGCCATAGCTCGCTTCGTTTCCGAGATATTTGCAGATTTATCTCAAGGGAAGGGGCCTGACGGACATATTTCGAGATATTTCTTCTTCTTGTTGTTCTTCTTCTGCACAGCTAAGCTGGAAGTGGGATTTGCAGCTCGCAATAGTGCAGAGTTATCTCAAAGAAAGGGGCCACGGTGTTTCTGTATCTCTATTATGTTGGTGCGGCTTCGGAACTTTTAAATATCTTGATATATCTCGAGATCTACGCATCTGATCAAAAAATATCATAGAACATAAAAAGTAGGAAACTTAATTCCCTACAAAAAAGGTCTCTCAACATTTTGCCATAGCTCGCTTCGTTTCCGAGATACTTGCCGATTTATCTCAAGGGAAGGGGCCTGACGGACATATTTCGAGATATTTCTTCTTCTTGTTGTTCTTCTTCTGCACAGCTAAGCTGGAAGTGGCATTTGCAGCTCGCAATTGTGCAGAGTTATCTCAAAGAGAGGGGCCACGGTGTTTCTGTATCTCTATTATGTTGGTGCGGCTTCGGAACTTTTAAATATCTTGATATATCTCGAGAACTACGAATCTGATCAGAAAATATCATAGAAGATAAAAAGTAGGAAACTTAATTCTCTACAAAAAAGGTCTCTTAACATTTTGACATAGCTCGCTTCGTTTCCGAGATATTTGCAGATTTATCTCAAGGGAAGGGGCCTGACGGACATATTTCGAGATATTTCTTCTTCTTGTTGTTCTTCTTCTGCACAGCTAAGCTGGAAGTGGCATTTGCAGCTCGCAATAGTGCACAGTTATCTCAAAGAAAGGGGCCACGGTGTTTCTGTATCTCTATTATGTTGGTGCGGCTTCGGAACTTTTAAATATCTCGATATATCTCGAGAACTACGCATCTGATCAAAAAATATCATAGAACATAAAAAGTAGGAAACTTAATTCTCTACAAATAAGGTCTCTTAACATTTTGGCATAGCTCGCTTCGTTTCCGAGATATTTGCAGATTTATCTCAAGGGAATGGGCCTGACGGACATATTTCGAGATATTTCATCTTCTTGTTGTTCTTCTTCTGCACAGCTAAGCTGGAAGTGGCATTTGCAGCTCGCAATAGTGCAGAGTTATCGCAAAGAAAGGGGCCACGGTGTTTCTGTATCTCTATTATGTTGGTGCGGCTTCGGAACTTTTAAATATCTTGATATATCTCGAGAACTACGCATCTGATCAAAAAATATCATAGAACATAAAAAGTAGGAAACCTAATTTTCTACAAAAAAGGTCTCTTAACTTTTTGCCGTAGCTCGCTTAGTTTCCGAGATATTTGCAGATTTATCTCAAGGGAAGGGGCCTGACGGACATATTTCGAAATATTTCTTATTCTTGTTGTTCTTCTTCTCCACAGCTAAGCTGGAAGTGGCATTTGCAGCTCGCAATAGTGCAGAGTTATCTCAAAGAAAGGGGCCACGGTGTTTCTGTACCTCTATTATGTTGGTGCAGCTTCGGAGCTTTTAAATATCTTGATATATCTCGAGAACTACGCATCTGATCAAAAAATATCATAGAACATAAAAAGTAGGAAACCTAATTTTCTACAAAAAAGGTCTCTTAACATTTTGCCGTAGCTCGCTTCGTTTCCGAGATACTTGCCGATTTATCTCAAGGGAAGGGGCCTAACGGACATATTTCGAGATATTTCTTCTTCTTGTTGTTCTTCTTCTGCACAGCTAAACTGGAAGTGGCATTTGCAGCTCGCAATAGTGCAGAGTTATCTCAAAGAGAGGGGCCACGGTGTTTCTGTATCTCTATTATGTTGGTGCGGCTTCGGAACTTTTAAATATCTTGATATATCTCGAGAACTACGCATCTGATCAAAAAATATCATACAACATAAAACGTAGGAAACTTAATTCTCTACAAAAAAGATTTCTTAACATTTTGCCATAGCTCGCTTCGTTTCCGAGATATTTGCAGATTTATCTCAAGGGAAGGGGCCTAACGGACTTATTTCGAGATATTTCTTCTTCTTGTTGTTCTTCTTCTGCACAGCTAAACTGGAAGTGGCATTTCCAGGTCGCAATAGTGCCGAGTTATCTAAAAGAAAGGAGCCACGGTGTTTCTGTATCTCTATTATGTTGGTGCGGCTTCGGAACTTTTAAATATCTTGATATATCTCGAGAACTCCGCGTCTGATCAAAGAATATCATAGAACATAAAAAGTAGGAAACATAATTCCATACAAAAAAGGTCTCTTAACATTTTGCCATAGCTCGCTTCGTTTCCGAGATATTTGCAGATTTATCTCAAGGGAAGGGGCCTGACGGACATATTTCGAGATATTTCTTCTTCTTGTTGTTCTTCTTCTGCACAGCTAAGCTGGAAGTGGGATTTGCAGCTCGCAATAGTGCAGAGTTATCTCAAAGAAAGGGGCCACGGTGTTTCTGTATCTCTATTATGTTGGTGCGGCTTCGGAACTTTTAAATATCTTGATATATCTCGAGATCTACGCATCTGATCAAAAAATATCATAGAACATAAAAAGTAGGAAACTTAATTCCCTACAAAAAAGGTCTCTCAACATTTTGCCATAGCTCGCTTCGTTTCCGAGATACTTGCCGATTTATCTCAAGGGAAGGGGCCTGACGGACATATTTCGAGATATTTCTTCTTCTTGTTGTTCTTCTTCTGCACAGCTAAGCTGGAAGTGGCATTTGCAGCTCGCAATTGTGCAGAGTTATCTCAAAGAGAGGGGCCACGGTGTTTCTGTATCTCTATTATGTTGGTGCGGCTTCGGAACTTTTAAATATCTTGATATATCTCGAGAACTACGAATCTGATCAGAAAATATCATAGAAGATAAAAAGTAGGAAACTTAATTCTCTACAAAAAAGGTCTCGTAACATTTTGACATAGCTCGCTTCGTTTCCGAGATATTTGCAGATTTATCTCAAGGGAAGGGGCCTGACGGACATATTTCGAGATATTTCTTCTTCTTGTTGTTCTTCTTCTGCACAGCTAAGCTGGAAGTGGCATTTGCAGCTCGCAATAGTGCACAGTTATCTCAAAGAAAGGGGCCACGGTGTTTCTGTATCTCTATTATGTTGGTGCGGCTTCGGAACTTTTAAATATCTCGATATATCTCGAGAACTACGCATCTGATCAAAAAATATCATAGAACATAAAAAGTAGGAAACTTAATTCTCTACAAATAAGGTCTCTTAACATTTTGGCATAGCTCGCTTCGTTTCCGAGATATTTGCAGATTTATCTCAAGGGAATGGGCCTGACGGACATATTTCGAGATATTTCATCTTCTTGTTGTTCTTCTTCTGCACAGCTAAGCTGGAAGTGGCATTTGCAGCTCGCAATAGTGCAGAGTTATCGCAAAGAAAGGGGCCACGGTGTTTCTGTATCTCTATTATGTTGGTGCGGCTTCGGAACTTTTAAATATCTTGATATATCTCGAGAACTACGCATCTGATCAAAAAATATCATAGAACATAAAAAGTAGGAAACCTAATTTTCTACAAAAAAGGTCTCTTAACTTTTTGCCGTAGCTCGCTTAGTTTCCGAGATATTTGCAGATTTATCTCAAGGGAAGGGGCCTGACGGACATATTTCGAAATATTTCTTATTCTTGTTGTTCTTCTTCTCCACAGCTAAGCTGGAAGTGGCATTTGCAGCTCGCAATAGTGCAGAGTTATCTCAAAGAAAGGGGCCACGGTGTTTCTGTACCTCTATTATGTTGGTGCAGCTTCGGAGCTTTTAAATATCTTGATATATCTCGAGAACTACGCATCTGATCAAAAAATATCATAGAACATAAAAAGTAGGAAACTTAATTCTCTACAAAAAAGGTCTCTTAACGTTTTGCAATAGCTCGCTTCGTTACCGAGATATTTGCAGATTTATCTCAAGGGAAGGGTCCTGATGGACATATTTCGAGATATTTCTTCTTCTTGTTGTTCTTCTTCTGCACAGCTAAACTGGAAGTGGCATTTCCAGCTCGCAATCGTGCAGAGTTATCTCAAAGAAAGGGGCCACGGTGTTTCTGTATCTCTATTATGTTGGTGCGGCTTCGGAACTTTTAAATATCTTGATATATCTCGAGAACTACGCCTCTGATCGAAAAATATCATAGAACATAAAAAGTAGGAAACTTAATTCTCTACAAAAAAGGTCTCTTAACATTTTGACATAGCTCGCTTCGTTTCCGAGATATTTGCAGATTTATCTCAAGGGAAGGGGCCTGACGGACATATTTCGAGATATTTCTTCTTCTTGTTGTTCTTCTTCTGCACAGCTAAGCTGGAAGTGGCATTTGCAGCTCGCAATAGTGCAGAGTTATCTCAAAGAAAGGGGCCACGGTGTTTCTGTACCTCTATTATGTTGGTGCAGCTTCGGAGCTTTTAAATATCTTGATATATCTCGAGAACTACGCATCTGATCAAAAAATATCATAGAACATAAAAAGTAGGAAACTTAATTCTCTACAAAAAAGGTCTCTTAACGTTTTGCAATAGCTCGCTTCGTTACCGAGATATTTGCAGATTTATCTCAAGGGAAGGGTCCTGATGGACATATTTCGAGATATTTCTTCTTCTTGTTGTTCTTCTTCTGCACAGCTAAACTGGAAGTGGCATTTCCAGCTCGCAATCGTGCAGAGTTATCTCAAAGAAAGGGGCCACGGTGTTTCTGTATCTCTATTATGTTGGTGCGGCTTCGGAACTTTTAAATATCTTGATATATCTCGAGAACTACGCCTCTGATCGAAAAATATCATAGAACATAAAAAGTAGGAAACTTAATTCTCTACAAAAAAGGTCTCTTAACATTTTGACATAGCTCGCTTCGTTTCCGAGATATTTGCAGATTTATCTCAAGGGAAGGGGCCTGACGGACATATTTCGAGATATTTCTTCTTCTTGTTGTTCTTCTTCTGCACAGCTAAGCTGGAAGTGGGATTTGCAGCTCGCAATAGTGCAGAGTTATCTCAAAGAAAGGGGCCACGGTGTTTCTGTATCTCTATTATGTTGGTGCGGCTTCGGAACTTTTAAATATCTTGATATATCTCGAGATCTACGCATCTGATCAAAAAATATCATAGAACATAAAAAGTAGGAAACTTAATTCCCTACAAAAAAGGTCTCTCAACATTTTGCCATAGCTCGCTTCGTTTCCGAGATACTTGCCGATTTATCTCAAGGGAAGGGGCCTGACGGACATATTTCGAGATATTTCTTCTTCTTGTTGTTCTTCTTCTGCACAGCTAAGCTGGAAGTGGCATTTGCAGCTCGCAATTGTGCAGAGTTATCTCAAAGAGAGGGGCCACGGTGTTTCTGTATCTCTATTATGTTGGTGCGGCTTCGGAACTTTTAAATATCTTGATATATCTCGAGAACTACGAATCTGATCAGAAAATATCATAGAAGATAAAAAGTAGGAAACTTAATTCTCTACAAAAAAGGTCTCTTAACATTTTGACATAGCTCGCTTCGTTTCCGAGATATTTGCAGATTTATCTCAAGGGAAGGGGCCTGACGGACATATTTCGAGATATTTCTTCTTCTTGTTGTTCTTCTTCTGCACAGCTAAGCTGGAAGTGGCATTTGCAGCTCGCAATAGTGCACAGTTATCTCAAAGAAAGGGGCCACGGTGTTTCTGTATCTCTATTATGTTGGTGCGGCTTCGGAACTTTTAAATATCTTGATATATCTCGAGAACTACGCATCTGATCAAAAAATATCATAGAACATAAAAAGTAGGAAACCTAATTTTCTACAAAAAAGGTCTCTTAACTTTTTGCCGTAGCTCGCTTAGTTTCCGAGATATTTGCAGATTTATCTCAAGGGAAGGGGCCTGACGGACATATTTCGAAATATTTCTTATTCTTGTTGTTCTTCTTCTCCACAGCTAAGCTGGAAGTGGCATTTGCAGCTCGCAATAGTGCAGAGTTATCTCAAAGAAAGGGGCCACGGTGTTTCTGTACCTCTATTATGTTGGTGCAGCTTCGGAGCTTTTAAATATCTTGATATATCTCGAGAACTACGCATCTGATCAAAAAATATCATAGAACATAAAAAGTAGGAAACTTAATTCTCTACAAAAAAGGTCTCTTAACGTTTTGCAATAGCTCGCTTCGTTACCGAGATATTTGCAGATTTATCTCAAGGGAAGGGTCCTGATGGACATATTTCGAGATATTTCTTCTTCTTGTTGTTCTTCTTCTGCACAGCTAAACTGGAAGTGGCATTTCCAGCTCGCAATCGTGCAGAGTTATCTCAAAGAAAGGGGCCACGGTGTTTCTGTATCTCTATTATGTTGGTGCGGCTTCGGAACTTTTAAATATCTTGATATATCTCGAGAACTACGCCTCTGATCGAAAAATATCATAGAACATAAAAAGTAGGAAACTTAATTCTCTACAAAAAAGGTCTCTTAACATTTTGACATAGCTCGCTTCGTTTCCGAGATATTTGCAGATTTATCTCAAGGGAAGGGGCCTGACGGACATATTTCGAGATATTTCTTCTTCTTGTTGTTCTTCTTCTGCACAGCTAAGCTGGAAGTGGGATTTGCAGCTCGCAATAGTGCAGAGTTATCTCAAAGAAAGGGGCCACGGTGTTTCTGTATCTCTATTATGTTGGTGCGGCTTCGGAACTTTTAAATATCTTGATATATCTCGAGATCTACGCATCTGATCAAAAAATATCATAGAACATAAAAAGTAGGAAACTTAATTCCCTACAAAAAAGGTCTCTCAACATTTTGCCATAGCTCGCTTCGTTTCCGAGATACTTGCCGATTTATCTCAAGGGAAGGGGCCTGACGGACATATTTCGAGATATTTCTTCTTCTTGTTGTTCTTCTTCTGCACAGCTAAGCTGGAAGTGGCATTTGCAGCTCGCAATTGTGCAGAGTTATCTCAAAGAGAGGGGCCACGGTGTTTCTGTATCTCTATTATGTTGGTGCGGCTTCGGAACTTTTAAATATCTTGATATATCTCGAGAACTACGAATCTGATCAGAAAATATCATAGAAGATAAAAAGTAGGAAACTTAATTCTCTACAAAAAAGGTCTCTTAACATTTTGACATAGCTCGCTTCGTTTCCGAGATATTTGCAGATTTATCTCAAGGGAAGGGGCCTGACGGACATATTTCGAGATATTTCTTCTTCTTGTTGTTCTTCTTCTGCACAGCTAAGCTGGAAGTGGCATTTGCAGCTCGCAATAGTGCACAGTTATCTCAAAGAAAGGGGCCACGGTGTTTCTGTATCTCTATTATGTTGGTGCGGCTTCGGAACTTTTAAATATCTCGATATATCTCGAGAACTACGCATCTGATCAAAAAATATCATAGAACATAAAAAGTAGGAAACTTAATTCTCTACAAATAAGGTCTCTTAACATTTTGGCATAGCTCGCTTCGTTTCCGAGATATTTGCAGATTTATCTCAAGGGAATGGGCCTGACGGACATATTTCGAGATATTTCATCTTCTTGTTGTTCTTCTTCTGCACAGCTAAGCTGGAAGTGGCATTTGCAGCTCGCAATAGTGCAGAGTTATCGCAAAGAAAGGGGCCACGGTGTTTCTGTATCTCTATTATGTTGGTGCGGCTTCGGAACTTTTAAATATCTTGATATATCTCGAGAACTACGCACCTGATCAAAAAATATCATAGAACATAAAAAGTAGGAAACCTAATTTTCTACAAAAAAGGTCTCTTAACTTTTTGCCGTAGCTCGCTTCGTTTCCGAGATACTTGCCGATTTATCTCAAGGGAAGGGGCCTGACGGACATATTTCGAGATATTTCTTCTTCTTGTTGTTCTTCTTCTGCACAGCTAAGCTGGAAGTGGCATTTGCAGCTCGCAATTGTGCAGAGTTATCTCAAAGAGAGGGGCCACGGTGTTTCTGTATCTCTATTATGTTGGTGCGGCTTCGGAACTTTTAAATATCTTGATATATCTCGAGAACTACGAATCTGATCAGAAAATATCATAGAAGATAAAAAGTAGGAAACTTAATTCTCTACAAAAAAGGTCTCTTAACATTTTGACATAGCTCGCTTCGTTTCCGAGATATTTGCAGATTTATCTCAAGGGAAGGGGCCTGACGGACATATTTCGAGATATTTCTTCTTCTTGTTGTTCTTCTTCTGCACAGCTAAGCTGGAAGTGGCATTTGCAGCTCGCAATAGTGCACAGTTATCTCAAAGAAAGGGGCCACGGTGTTTCTGTATCTCTATTATGTTGGTGCGGCTTCGGAACTTTTAAATATCTCGATATATCTCGAGAACTACGCATCTGATCAAAAAATATGATAGAACATAAAAAGTAGGAAACTTAATTCTCTACAAAAAAGGTCTCTTAACGTTTTGCAATAGCTCGCTTCGTTACCGAGATATTTGCAGATTTATCTCAAGGGAAGGGTCCTGATGGACATATTTCGAGATATTTCTTCTTCTTGTTGTTCTTCTTCTGCACAGCTAAACTGGAAGTGGCATTTCCAGCTCGCAATCGTGCAGAGTTATCTCAAAGAAAGGGGCCACGGTGTTTCTGTATCTCTATTATGTTGGTGCGGCTTCGGAACTTTTAAATATCTTGATATATCTCGAGAACTACGCCTCTGATCGAAAAATATCATAGAACATAAAAAGTAGGAAACTTAATTCTCTACAAAAAAGGTCTCTTAACATTTTGACATAGCTCGCTTCGTTTCCGAGATATTTGCAGATTTATCTCAAGGGAAGGGGCCTGACGGACATATTTCGAGATATTTCTTCTTCTTGTTGTTCTTCTTCTGCACAGCTAAGCTGGAAGTGGGATTTGCAGCTCGCAATAGTGCAGAGTTATCTCAAAGAAAGGGGCCACGGTGTTTCTGTATCTCTATTATGTTGGTGCGGCTTCGGAACTTTTAAATATCTTGATATATCTCGAGATCTACGCATCTGATCAAAAAATATCATAGAACATAAAAAGTAGGAAACTTAATTCCCTACAAAAAAGGTCTCTCAACATTTTGCCATAGCTCGCTTCGTTTCCGAGATACTTGCCGATTTATCTCAAGGGAAGGGGCCTGACGGACATATTTCGAGATATTTCTTCTTCTTGTTGTTCTTCTTCTGCACAGCTAAGCTGGAAGTGGCATTTGCAGCTCGCAATTGTGCAGAGTTATCTCAAAGAGAGGGGCCACGGTGTTTCTGTATCTCTATTATGTTGGTGCGGCTTCGGAACTTTTAAATATCTTGATATATCTCGAGAACTACGAATCTGATCAGAAAATATCATAGAAGATAAAAAGTAGGAAACTTAATTCTCTACAAAAAAGGTCTCTTAACATTTTGACACAGCTCGCTTCGTTTCCGAGATATTTGCAGATTTATCTCAAGGGAAGGGGCCTGACGGACATATTTCGAGATATTTCTTCTTCTTGTTGTTCTTCTTCTGCACAGCTAAGCTGGAAGTGGCATTTGCAGCTCGCAATAGTGCACAGTTATCTCAAAGAAAGGGGCCACGGTGTTTCTGTATCTCTATTATGTTGGTGCGGCTTCGGAACTTTTAAATATCTCGATATATCTCGAGAACTACGCATCTGATCAAAAAATATCATAGAACATAAAAAGTAGGAAACTTAATTCTCTACAAATAAGGTCTCTTAACATTTTGGCATAGCTCGCTTCGTTTCCGAGATATTTGCAGATTTATCTCAAGGGAATGGGCCTGACGGACATATTTCGAGATATTTCATCTTCTTGTTGTTCTTCTTCTGCACAGCTAAGCTGGAAGTGGCATTTGCAGCTCGCAATAGTGCAGAGTTATCGCAAAGAAAGGGGCCACGGTGTTTCTGTATCTCTATTATGTTGGTGCGGCTTCGGAACTTTTAAATATCTTGATATATCTCGAGAACTACGCATCTGATCAAAAAATATCATAGAACATAAAAAGTAGGAAACCTAATTTTCTACAAAAAAGGTCTCTTAACTTTTTGCCGTAGCTCGCTTAGTTTCCGAGATATTTGCAGATTTATCTCAAGGGAAGGGGCCTGACGGACATATTTCGAAATATTTCTTATTCTTGTTGTTCTTCTTCTCCACAGCTAAGCTGGAAGTGGCATTTGCAGCTCGCAATAGTGCAGAGTTATCTCAAAGAAAGGGGCCACGGTGTTTCTGTACCTCTATTATGTTGGTGCAGCTTCGGAGCTTTTAAATATCTTGATATATCTCGAGAACTACGCATCTGATCAAAAAATATCATAGAACATAAAAAGTAGGAAACTTAATTCTCTACAAAAAAGGTCTCTTAACGTTTTGCAATAGCTCGCTTCGTTACCGAGATATTTGCAGATTTATCTCAAGGGAAGGGTCCTGATGGACATATTTCGAGATATTTCTTCTTCTTGTTGTTCTTCTTCTGCACAGCTAAACTGGAAGTGGCATTTCCAGCTCGCAATCGTGCAGAGTTATCTCAAAGAAAGGGGCCACGGTGTTTCTGTATCTCTATTATGTTGGTGCGGCTTCGGAACTTTTAAATATCTTGATATATCTCGAGAACTACGCCTCTGATCGAAAAATATCATAGAACATAAAAAGTAGGAAACTTAATTCTCTACAAAAAAGGTCTCTTAACATTTTGACATAGCTCGCTTCGTTTCCGAGATATTTGCAGATTTATCTCAAGGGAAGGGGCCTGACGGACATATTTCGAGATATTTCTTCTTCTTGTTGTTCTTCTTCTGCACAGCTAAGCTGGAAGTGGGATTTGCAGCTCGCAATAGTGCAGAGTTATCTCAAAGAAAGGGGCCACGGTGTTTCTGTATCTCTATTATGTTGGTGCGGCTTCGGAACTTTTAAATATCTTGATATATCTCGAGATCTACGCATCTGATCAAAAAATATCATAGAACATAAAAAGTAGGAAACTTAATTCCCTACAAAAAAGGTCTCTCAACATTTTGCCATAGCTCGCTTCGTTTCCGAGATACTTGCCGATTTATCTCAAGGGAAGGGGCCTGACGGACATATTTCGAGATATTTCTTCTTCTTGTTGTTCTTCTTCTGCACAGCTAAGCTGGAAGTGGCATTTGCAGCTCGCAATTGTGCAGAGTTATCTCAAAGAGAGGGGCCACGGTGTTTCTGTATCTCTATTATGTTGGTGCGGCTTCGGAACTTTTAAATATCTTGATATATCTCGAGAACTACGAATCTGATCACAAAATATCATAGAAGATAAAAAGTAGGAAACTTAATTCTCTACAAAAAAGGTCTCTTAACATTTTGACATAGCTCGCTTCGTTTCCGAGATATTTGCAGATTTATCTCAAGGGAAGGGGCCTGACGGACATATTTCGAGATATTTCTTCTTCTTGTTGTTCTTCTTCTGCACAGCTAAGCTGGAAGTGGCATTTGCAGCTCGCAATAGTGCACAGTTATCTCAAAGAAAGGGGCCACGGTGTTTCTGTATCTCTATTATGTTGGTGCGGCTTCGGAACTTTTAAATATCTCGATATATCTCGAGAACTACGCATCTGATCAAAAAATATCATAGAACATAAAAAGTAGGAAACTTAATTCTCTACAAATAAGGTCTCTTAACATTTTGGCATAGCTCGCTTCGTTTCCGAGATATTTGCAGATTTATCTCAAGGGAATGGGCCTGACGGACATATTTCGAGATATTTCATCTTCTTGTTGTTCTTCTTCTGCACAGCTAAGCTGGAAGTGGCATTTGCAGCTCGCAATAGTGCAGAGTTATCGCAAAGAAAGGGGCCACGGTGTTTCTGTATCTCTATTATGTTGGTGCGGCTTCGGAACTTTTAAATATCTTGATATATCTCGAGAACTACGCATCTGATCAAAAAATATCATAGCACATAAAAAGTAGGAAACCTAATTTTCTACAAAAAAGGTCTCTTAACTTTTTGCCGTAGCTCGCTTAGTTTCCGAGATATTTGCAGATTTATCTCAAGGGAAGGGGCCTGACGGACATATTTCGAAATATTTCTTATTCTTGTTGTTCTTCTTCTCCACAGCTAAGCTGGAAGTGGCATTTGCAGCTCGCAATAGTGCAGAGTTATCTCAAAGAAAGGGGCCACGGTGTTTCTGTACCTCTATTATGTTGGTGCAGCTTCGGAGCTTTTAAATATCTTGATATATCTCGAGAACTACGCATCTGATCAAAAAATATCATAGAACATAAAAAGTAGGAAACTTAATTCTCTACAAAAAAGGTCTCTTAACGTTTTGCAATAGCTCGCTTCGTTACCGAGATATTTGCAGATTTATCTCAAGGGAAGGGTCCTGATGGACATATTTCGAGATATTTCTTCTTCTTGTTGTTCTTCTTCTGCACAGCTAAACTGGAAGTGGCATTTCCAGCTCGCAATCGTGCAGAGTTATCTCAAAGAAAGGGGCCACGGTGTTTCTGTATCTCTATTATGTTGGTGCGGCTTCGGAACTTTTAAATATCTTGATATATCTCGAGAACTACGCCTCTGATCGAAAAATATCATAGAACATAAAAAGTAGGAAACTTAATTCTCTACAAAAAAGGTCTCTTAACATTTTGACATAGCTCGCTTCGTTTCCGAGATATTTGCAGATTTATCTCAAGGGAAGGGGCCTGACGGACATATTTCGAGATATTTCTTCTTCTTGTTGTTCTTCTTCTGCACAGCTAAGCTGGAAGTGGGATTTGCAGCTCGCAATAGTGCAGAGTTATCTCAAAGAAAGGGGCCACGGTGTTTCTGTATCTCTATTATGTTGGTGCGGCTTCGGAACTTTTAAATATCTTGATATATCTCGAGATCTACGCATCTGATCAAAAAATATCATAGAACATAAAAAGTAGGAAACTTAATTCCCTACAAAAAAGGTCTCTCAACATTTTGCCATAGCTCGCTTCGTTTCCGAGATACTTGCCGATTTATCTCAAGGGAAGGGGCCTGACGGACATATTTCGAGATATTTCTTCTTCTTGTTGTTCTTCTTCTGCACAGCTAAGCTGGAAGTGGCATTTGCAGCTCGCAATTGTGCAGAGTTATCTCAAAGAGAGGGGCCACGGTGTTTCTGTATCTCTATTATGTTGGTGCGGCTTCGGAACTTTTAAATATCTTGATATATCTCGAGAACTACGAATCTGATCAGAAAATATCATAGAAGATAAAAAGTAGGAAACTTAATTCTCTACAAAAAAGGTCTCTTAACATTTTGACATAGCTCGCTTCGTTTCCGAGATATTTGCAGATTTATCTCAAGGGAAGGGGCCTGACGGACATATTTCGAGATATTTCTTCTTCTTGTTGTTCTTCTTCTGCACAGCTAAGCTGGAAGTGGCATTTGCAGCTCGCAATAGTGCACAGTTATCTCAAAGAAAGGGGCCACGGTGTTTCTGTATCTCTATTATGTTGGTGCGGCTTCGGAACTTTTAAATATCTCGATATATCTCGAGAACTACGCATCTGATCAAAAAATATCATAGAACATAAAAAGTAGGAAACTTAATTCTCTACAAATAAGGTCTCTTAACATTTTGGCATAGCTCGCTTCGTTTCCGAGATATTTGCAGATTTATCTCAAGGGAATGGTCCTGACGGACATATTTCGAGATATTTCATCTTCTTGTTGTTCTTCTTCTGCACAGCTAAGCTGGAAGTGGCATTTGCAGCTCGCAATAGTGCAGAGTTATCGCAAAGAAAGGGGCCACGGTGTTTCTGTATCTCTATTATGTTGGTGCGGCTTCGGAACTTTTAAATATCTTGATATATCTCGAGAACTACGCATCTGATCAAAAAATATCATAGAACATAAAAAGTAGGAAACCTAATTTTCTACAAAAAAGGTCTCTTAACTTTTTGCCGTAGCTCGCTTAGTTTCCGAGATCTTTGCAGATTTATCTCAAGGGAAGGGGCCTGACGGACATATTTCGAAATATTTCTTATTCTTGTTGTTCTTCTTCTCCACAGCTAAGCTGGAAGTGGCATTTGCAGCTCGCAATAGTGCAGAGTTATCTCAAAGAAAGGGGCCACGGTGTTTCTGTACCTCTATTATGTTGGTGCAGCTTCGGAGCTTTTAAATATCTTGATATATCTCGAGAACTACGCATCTGATCAAAAAATATCATAGAACATAAAAAGTAGGAAACTTAATTCTCTACAAAAAAGGTCTCTTAACGTTTTGCAATAGCTCGCTTCGTTACCGAGATATTTGCAGATTTATCTCAAGGGAAGGGTCCTGATGGACATATTTCGAGATATTTCTTCTTCTTGTTGTTCTTCTTCTGCACAGCTAAACTGGAAGTGGCATTTCCAGCTCGCAATCGTGCAGAGTTATCTCAAAGAAAGGGGCCACGGTGTTTCTGTATCTCTATTATGTTGGTGCGGCTTCGGAACTTTTAAATATCTTGATATATCTCGAGAACTACGCCTCTGATCGAAAAATATCATAGAACATAAAAAGTAGGAAACTTAATTCTCTACAAAAAAGGTCTCTTAACATTTTGACATAGCTCGCTTCGTTTCCGAGATATTTGCAGATTTATCTCAAGGGAAGGGGCCTGACGGACATATTTCGAGATATTTCTTCTTCTTGTTGTTCTTCTTCTGCACAGCTAAGCTGGAAGTGGCATTTGCAGCTCGCAATAGTGCAGAGTTATCTCAAAGAAAGGGGCCACGGTGTTTCTGTACCTCTATTATGTTGGTGCAGCTTCGGAGCTTTTAAATATCTTGATATATCTCGAGAACTACGCATCTGATCAAAAAATATCATAGAACATAAAAAGTAGGAAACTTAATTCTCTACAAAAAAGGTCTCTTAACGTTTTGCAATAGCTCGCTTCGTTACCGAGATGTTTGCAGATTTATCTCAAGGGAAGGGTCCTGATGGACATATTTCGAGATATTTCTTCTTCTTGTTGTTCTTCTTCTGCACAGCTAAACTGGAAGTGGCATTTCCGGCTCGCAATCGTGCAGAGTTATCTCAAAGAAAGGGGCCACGGTGTTTCTGTATCTCTATTATGTTGGTGCGGCTTCGGAACTTTTAAATATCTTGATATATCTCGAGAACTACGCCTCTGATCGAAAAATATCATAGAACATAAAAAGTAGGAAACTTAATTCTCTACAAAAAAGGTCTCTTAACATTTTGACATAGCTCGCTTCGTTTCCGAGATATTTGCAGATTTATCTCAAGGGAAGGGGCCTGACGGACATATTTCGAGATATTTCTTCTTCTTGTTGTTCTTCTTCTGCACAGCTAAGCTGGAAGTGGCATTTGCAGCTCGCAATAGTGCAGAGTTATCTCAAAGAAAGGGGCCACGGTGTTTCTGTACCTCTATTATGTTGGTGCAGCTTCGGAGCTTTTAAATATCTTGATATATCTCGAGAACTACGCATCTGATCAAAAAATATCATAGAACATAAAAAGTAGGAAACTTAATTCTCTACAAAAAAGGTCTCTTAACGTTTTGCAATAGCTCGCTTCGTTTCCGAGATATTTGCAGATTTATCTCAAGGGAAGGGTCCTGATGGACATATTTCGAGATATTTCTTCTTCTTGTTGTTCTTCTTCTGCACAGCTAAACTGGAAGTGGCATTTCCAGCTCGCAATCGTGCAGAGTTATCTCAAAGAAAGGGGCCACGGTGTTTCTGTATCTCTATTATGTTGGTGCGGCTTCGGAACTTTTAAATATCTTGATATATCTCGAGAACTACGCCTCTGATCGAAAAATATCATAGAACATAAAAAGTAGGAAACTTAATTCTCTACAAAAAAGGTCTCTTAACATTTTGCCATAGCTCGCTTCGTTTCCGAGATATTTGCAGATTTATCTCAAGGGAAGGGGCCTGACGGACATATTTCGAGATATTTCTTCTTCTTGTTGTTCTTCTTCTCCACAGCTAAGCTGGAAGTGGCATTTGCAGCTCGCAATAGTGCAGAGTTATCTCAAAGAAAGGGGCCACGGTGTTTCTGTACCTCTATTATGTTGGTGCAGCTTCGGAGCTTTTAAATATCTTGATATATCTCGAGAACTACGCATCTGATCAAAAAATATCATAGAACATAAAAAGTAGGAAACTTAATTCTCTACAAAAAAGGTCTCTTAACGTTTTGCAATAGCTCGCTTCGTTACCGAGATATTTGCAGATTTATCTCAAGGGAAGGGTCCTGATGGACATATTTCGAGATATTTCTTCTTCTTGTTGTTCTTCTTCTGCACAGCTAAACTGGAAGTGGCATTTCCAGCTCGCAATCGTGCAGAGTTATCTCAAAGAAAGGGGCCACGGTGTTTCTGTATCTCTATTATGTTGGTGCGGCTTCGGAACTTTTAAATATCTTGATATATCTCGAGAACTACGCCTCTGATCGAAAAATATCATAGAACATAAAAAGTAGGAAACTTAATTCTCTACAAAAAAGGTCTCTTAACATTTTGCCATAGCTCGCTTCGTTTCCGAGATATTTGCAGATTTATCTCAAGGGAAGGGGCCTGACGGACATATTTCGAGATATTTCTTCTTCTTGTTGTTCTTCTTCTGCACAGCTAAGCTGGAAGTGGGATTTGCAGCTCGCAATAGTGCAGAGTTATCTCAAAGAAAGGGGCCACGGTGTTTCTGTATCTCTATTATGTTGGTGCGGCTTCGGAACTTTTAAATATCTTGATATATCTCGAGATCTACGCATCTGATCAAAAAATATCATAGAACATAAAAAGTAGGAAACTTAATTCCCTACAAAAAAGGTCTCTCAACATTTTGCCATAGCTCGCTTCGTTTCCGAGATACTTGCCGATTTATCTCAAGGGAAGGGGCCTGACGGACATATTTCGAGATATTTCTTCTTCTTGTTGTTCTTCTTCTGCACAGCTAAGCTGGAAGTGGCATTTGCAGCTCGCAATTGTGCAGAGTTATCTCAAAGAGAGGGGCCACGGTGTTTCTGTATCTCTATTATGTTGGTGCGGCTTCGGAACTTTTAAATATCTTGATATATCTCGAGAACTACGAATCTGATCAGAAAATATCATAGAAGATAAAAAGTAGGAAACTTAATTCTCTACAAAAAAGGTCTCTTAACATTTTGACATAGCTCGCTTCGTTTCGGAGATATTTGCAGATTTATCTCAAGGGAAGGGGCCTGACGGACATATTTCGAGATATTTCTTCTTCTTGTTGTTCTTCTTCTGCACAGCTAAGCTGGAAGTGGCATTTGCAGCTCGCAATAGTGCACAGTTATCTCAAAGAAAGGGGCCACGGTGTTTCTGTATCTCTATTATGTTGGTGCGGCTTCGGAACTTTTAAATATCTCGATATATCTCGAGAACTACGCATCTGATCAAAAAATATCATAGAACATAAAAAGTAGGAAACTTAATTCTCTACAAATAAGGTCTCTTAACATTTTGGCATAGCTCGCTTCGTTTCCGAGATATTTGCAGATTTATCTCAAGGGAATGGGCCTGACGGACATATTTCGAGATATTTCATCTTCTTGTTGTTCTTCTTCTGCACAGCTAAGCTGGAAGTGGCATTTGCAGCTCGCAATAGTGCAGAGTTATCGCAAAGAAAGGGGCCACGGTGTTTCTGTATCTCTATTATGTTGGTGCGGCTTCGGAACTTTTAAATATCTTGATATATCTCGAGATCTACGCATCTGATCAAAAAATATCATAGAACATAAAAAGTAGGAAACTTAATTCCCTACAAAAAAGGTCTCTCAACATTTTGCCATAGCTCGCTTCGTTTCCGAGATACTTGCCGATTTATCTCAAGGGAAGGGGCCTGACGGACATATTTCGAGATATTTCTTCTTCTTGTTGTTCTTCTTCTGCACAGCTAAGCTGGAAGTGGCATTTGCAGCTCGCAATTGTGCAGAGTTATCTCAAAGAGAGGGGCCACGGTGTTTCTGTATCTCTATTATGTTGGTGCGGCTTCGGAACTTTTAAATATCTTGATATATCTCGAGAACTACGAATCTGATCAGAAAATATCATAGAAGATAAAAAGTAGGAAACTTAATTCTCTACAAAAAAGGTCTCTTAACATTTTGACATAGCTCGCTTCGTTTCGGAGATATTTGCAGATTTATCTCAAGGGAAGGGGCCTGACGGACATATTTCGAGATATTTCTTCTTCTTGTTGTTCTTCTTCTGCACAGCTAAGCTGGAAGTGGCATTTGCAGCTCGCAATAGTGCACAGTTATCTCAAAGAAAGGGGCCACGGTGTTTCTGTATCTCTATTATGTTGGTGCGGCTTCGGAACTTTTAAATATCTCGATATATCTCGAGAACTACGCATCTGATCAAAAAATATCATAGAACATAAAAAGTAGGAAACTTAATTCTCTACAAATAAGGTCTCTTAACATTTTGGCATAGCTCGCTTCGTTTCCGAGATATTTGCAGATTTATCTCAAGGGAATGGGCCTGACGGACATATTTCGAGATATTTCATCTTCTTGTTGTTCTTCTTCTGCACAGCTAAGCTGGAAGTGGCATTTGCAGCTCGCAATAGTGCAGAGTTATCGCAAAGAAAGGGGCCACGGTGTTTCTGTATCTCTATTATGTTGGTGCGGCTTCGGAACTTTTAAATATCTTGATATATCTCGAGAACTACGCATCTGATCAAAAAATATCATAGCACATAAAAAGTAGGAAACCTAATTTTCTACAAAAAAGGTCTCTTAACTTTTTGCCGTAGCTCGCTTAGTTTCCGAGATATTTGCAGATTTATCTCAAGGGAAGGGGCCTGACGGACATATTTCGAAATATTTCTTATTCTTGTTGTTCTTCTTCTCCACAGCTAAGCTGGAAGTGGCATTTGCAGCTCGCAATAGTGCAGAGTTATCTCAAAGAAAGGGGCCACGGTGTTTCTGTACCTCTATTATGTTGGTGCAGCTTCGGAGCTTTTAAATATCTTGATATATCTCGAGAACTACGCATCTGATCAAAAAATATCATAGAACATAAAAAGTAGGAAACTTAATTCTCTACAAAAAAGGTCTCTTAACGTTTTGCAATAGCTCGCTTCGTTACCGAGATATTTGCAGATTTATCTCAAGGGAAGGGTCCTGATGGACATATTTCGAGATATTTCTTCTTCTTGTTGTTCTTCTTCTGCACAGCTAAACTGGAAGTGGCATTTCCAGCTCGCAATCGTGCAGAGTTATCTCAAAGAAAGGGGCCACGGTGTTTCTGTATCTCTATTATGTTGGTGCGGCTTCGGAACTTTTAAATATCTTGATATATCTCGAGAACTACGCCTCTGATCGAAAAATATCATAGAACATAAAAAGTAGGAAACTTAATTCTCTACAAAAAAGGTCTCTTAACATTTTGACATAGCTCGCTTCGTTTCCGAGATATTTGCAGATTTATCTCAAGGGAAGGGGCCTGACGGACATATTTCGAGATATTTCTTCTTCTTGTTGTTCTTCTTCTGCACAGCTAAGCTGGAAGTGGGATTTGCAGCTCGCAATAGTGCAGAGTTATCTCAAAGAAAGGGGCCACGGTGTTTCTGTATCTCTATTATGTTGGTGCGGCTTCGGAACTTTTAAATATCTTGATATATCTCGAGATCTACGCATCTGATCAAAAAATATCATAGAACATAAAAAGTAGGAAACTTAATTCCCTACAAAAAAGGTCTCTCAACATTTTGCCATAGCTCGCTTCGTTTCCGAGATACTTGCCGATTTATCTCAAGGGAAGGGGCCTGACGGACATATTTCGAGATATTTCTTCTTCTTGTTGTTCTTCTTCTGCACAGCTAAGCTGGAAGTGGCATTTGCAGCTCGCAATTGTGCAGAGTTATCTCAAAGAGAGGGGCCACGGTGTTTCTGTATCTCTATTATGTTGGTGCGGCTTCGGAACTTTTAAATATCTTGATATATCTCGAGAACTACGAATCTGATCAGAAAATATCATAGAAGATAAAAAGTAGGAAACTTAATTCTCTACAAAAAAGGTCTCTTAACATTTTGACATAGCTCGCTTCGTTTCCGAGATATTTGCAGATTTATCTCAAGGGAAGGGGCCTGACGGACATATTTCGAGATATTTCTTCTTCTTGTTGTTCTTCTTCTGCACAGCTAAGCTGGAAGTGGCATTTGCAGCTCGCAATAGTGCACAGTTATCTCAAAGAAAGGGGCCACGGTGTTTCTGTATCTCTATTATGTTGGTGCGGCTTCGGAACTTTTAAATATCTCGATATATCTCGAGAACTACGCATCTGATCAAAAAATATCATAGAACATAAAAAGTAGGAAACTTAATTCTCTACAAATAAGGTCTCTTAACATTTTGGCATAGCTCGCTTCGTTTCCGAGATATTTGCAGATTTATCTCAAGGGAATGGTCCTGACGGACATATTTCGAGATATTTCATCTTCTTGTTGTTCTTCTTCTGCACAGCTAAGCTGGAAGTGGCATTTGCAGCTCGCAATAGTGCAGAGTTATCGCAAAGAAAGGGGCCACGGTGTTTCTGTATCTCTATTATGTTGGTGCGGCTTCGGAACTTTTAAATATCTTGATATATCTCGAGAACTACGCATCTGATCAAAAAATATCATAGAACATAAAAAGTAGGAAACCTAATTTTCTACAAAAAAGGTCTCTTAACTTTTTGCCGTAGCTCGCTTAGTTTCCGAGATCTTTGCAGATTTATCTCAAGGGAAGGGGCCTGACGGACATATTTCGAAATATTTCTTATTCTTGTTGTTCTTCTTCTCCACAGCTAAGCTGGAAGTGGCATTTGCAGCTCGCAATAGTGCAGAGTTATCTCAAAGAAAGGGGCCACGGTGTTTCTGTACCTCTATTATGTTGGTGCAGCTTCGGAGCTTTTAAATATCTTGATATATCTCGAGAACTACGCATCTGATCAAAAAATATCATAGAACATAAAAAGTAGGAAACTTAATTCTCTACAAAAAAGGTCTCTTAACGTTTTGCAATAGCTCGCTTCGTTACCGAGATATTTGCAGATTTATCTCAAGGGAAGGGTCCTGATGGACATATTTCGAGATATTTCTTCTTCTTGTTGTTCTTCTTCTGCACAGCTAAACTGGAAGTGGCATTTCCAGCTCGCAATCGTGCAGAGTTATCTCAAAGAAAGGGGCCACGGTGTTTCTGTATCTCTATTATGTTGGTGCGGCTTCGGAACTTTTAAATATCTTGATATATCTCGAGAACTACGCCTCTGATCGAAAAATATCATAGAACATAAAAAGTAGGAAACTTAATTCTCTACAAAAAAGGTCTCTTAACATTTTGACATAGCTCGCTTCGTTTCCGAGATATTTGCAGATTTATCTCAAGGGAAGGGGCCTGACGGACATATTTCGAGATATTTCTTCTTCTTGTTGTTCTTCTTCTGCACAGCTAAGCTGGAAGTGGCATTTGCAGCTCGCAATAGTGCAGAGTTATCTCAAAGAAAGGGGCCACGGTGTTTCTGTACCTCTATTATGTTGGTGCAGCTTCGGAGCTTTTAAATATCTTGATATATCTCGAGAACTACGCATCTGATCAAAAAATATCATAGAACATAAAAAGTAGGAAACTTAATTCTCTACAAAAAAGGTCTCTTAACGTTTTGCAATAGCTCGCTTCGTTACCGAGATGTTTGCAGATTTATCTCAAGGGAAGGGTCCTGATGGACATATTTCCAGATATTTCTTCTTCTTGTTGTTCTTCTTCTGCACAGCTAAACTGGAAGTGGCATTTCCGGCTCGCAATCGTGCAGAGTTATCTCAAAGAAAGGGGCCACGGTGTTTCTGTATCTCTATTATGTTGGTGCGGCTTCGGAACTTTTAAATATCTTGATATATCTCGAGAACTACGCCTCTGATCGAAAAATATCATAGAACATAAAAAGTAGGAAACTTAATTCTCTACAAAAAAGGTCTCTTAACATTTTGACATAGCTCGCTTCGTTTCCGAGATATTTGCAGATTTATCTCAAGGGAAGGGGCCTGACGGACATATTTCGAGATATTTCTTCTTCTTGTTGTTCTTCTTCTGCACAGCTAAGCTGGAAGTGGCATTTGCAGCTCGCAATAGTGCAGAGTTATCTCAAAGAAAGGGGCCACGGTGTTTCTGTACCTCTATTATGTTGGTGCAGCTTCGGAGCTTTTAAATATCTTGATATATCTCGAGAACTACGCATCTGATCAAAAAATATCATAGAACATAAAAAGTAGGAAACTTAATTCTCTACAAAAAAGGTCTCTTAACGTTTTGCAATAGCTCGCTTCGTTTCCGAGATATTTGCAGATTTATCTCAAGGGAAGGGTCCTGATGGACATATTTCGAGATATTTCTTCTTCTTGTTGTTCTTCTTCTGCACAGCTAAACTGGAAGTGGCATTTCCAGCTCGCAATCGTGCAGAGTTATCTCAAAGAAAGGGGCCACGGTGTTTCTGTATCTCTATTATGTTGGTGCGGCTTCGGAACTTTTAAATATCTTGATATATCTCGAGAACTACGCCTCTGATCGAAAAATATCATAGAACATAAAAAGTAGGAAACTTAATTCTCTACAAAAAAGGTCTCTTAACATTTTGCCATAGCTCGCTTCGTTTCCGAGATATTTGCAGATTTATCTCAAGGGAAGGGGCCTGACGGACATATTTCGAGATATTTCTTCTTCTTGTTGTTCTTCTTCTCCACAGCTAAGCTGGAAGTGGCATTTGCAGCTCGCAATAGTGCAGAGTTATCTCAAAGAAAGGGGCCACGGTGTTTCTGTACCTCTATTATGTTGGTGCAGCTTCGGAGCTTTTAAATATCTTGATATATCTCGAGAACTACGCATCTGATCAAAAAATATCATAGAACATAAAAAGTAGGAAACTTAATTCTCTACAAAAAAGGTCTCTTAACGTTTTGCAATAGCTCGCTTCGTTACCGAGATATTTGCAGATTTATCTCAAGGGAAGGGTCCTGATGGACATATTTCGAGATATTTCTTCTTCTTGTTGTTCTTCTTCTGCACAGCTAAACTGGAAGTGGCATTTCCAGCTCGCAATCGTGCAGAGTTATCTCAAAGAAAGGGGCCACGGTGTTTCTGTATCTCTATTATGTTGGTGCGGCTTCGGAACTTTTAAATATCTTGATATATCTCGAGAACTACGCCTCTGATCGAAAAATATCATAGAACATAAAAAGTAGGAAACTTAATTCTCTACAAAAAAGGTCTCTTAACATTTTGCCATAGCTCGCTTCGTTTCCGAGATATTTGCAGATTTATCTCAAGGGAAGGGGCCTGACGGACATATTTCGAGATATTTCTTCTTCTTGTTGTTCTTCTTCTGCACAGCTAAGCTGGAAGTGGGATTTGCAGCTCGCAATAGTGCAGAGTTATCTCAAAGAAAGGGGCCACGGTGTTTCTGTATCTCTATTATGTTGGTGCGGCTTCGGAACTTTTAAATATCTTGATATATCTCGAGATCTACGCATCTGATCAAAAAATATCATAGAACATAAAAAGTAGGAAACTTAATTCCCTACAAAAAAGGTCTCTCAACATTTTGCCATAGCTCGCTTCGTTTCCGAGATACTTGCCGATTTATCTCAAGGGAAGGGGCCTGACGGACATATTTCGAGATATTTCTTCTTCTTGTTGTTCTTCTTCTGCACAGCTAAGCTGGAAGTGGCATTTGCAGCTCGCAATAGTGCACAGTTATCTCAAAGAAAGGGGCCACGGTGTTTCTGTATCTCTATTATGTTGGTGCGGCTTCGGAACTTTTAAATATCTCGATATATCTCGAGAACTACGCATCTGATCAAAAAATATCATAGAACATAAAAAGTAGGAAACTTAATTCTCTACAAATAAGGTCTCTTAACATTTTGGCATAGCTCGCTTCGTTTCCGAGATATTTGCAGATTTATCTCAAGGGAATGGGCCTGACGGACATATTTCGAGATATTTCATCTTCTTGTTGTTCTTCTTCTGCACAGCTAAGCTGGAAGTGGCATTTGCAGCTCGCAATAGTGCAGAGTTATCGCAAAGAAAGGGGCCACGGTGTTTCTGTATCTCTATTATGTTGGTGCGGCTTCGGAACTTTTAAATATCTTGATATATCTCGAGAACTACGCATCTGATCAAAAAATATCATAGCACATAAAAAGTAGGAAACCTAATTTTCTACAAAAAAGGTCTCTTAACTTTTTGCCGTAGCTCGCTTAGTTTCCGAGATATTTGCAGATTTATCTCAAGGGAAGGGGCCTGACGGACATATTTCGAAATATTTCTTATTCTTGTTGTTCTTCTTCTCCACAGCTAAGCTGGAAGTGGCATTTGCAGCTCGCAATAGTGCAGAGTTATCTCAAAGAAAGGGGCCACGGTGTTTCTGTACCTCTATTATGTTGGTGCAGCTTCGGAGCTTTTAAATATCTTGATATATCTCGAGAACTACGCATCTGATCAAAAAATATCATAGAACATAAAAAGTAGGAAACTTAATTCTCTACAAAAAAGGTCTCTTAACGTTTTGCAATAGCTCGCTTCGTTACCGAGATATTTGCAGATTTATCTCAAGGGAAGGGTCCTGATGGACATATTTCGAGATATTTCTTCTTCTTGTTGTTCTTCTTCTGCACAGCTAAACTGGAAGTGGCATTTCCAGCTCGCAATCGTGCAGAGTTATCTCAAAGAAAGGGGCCACGGTGTTTCTGTATCTCTATTATGTTGGTGCGGCTTCGGAACTTTTAAATATCTTGATATATCTCGAGAACTACGCCTCTGATCGAAAAATATCATAGAACATAAAAAGTAGGAAACTTAATTCTCTACAAAAAAGGTCTCTTAACATTTTGACATAGCTCGCTTCGTTTCCGAGATATTTGCAGATTTATCTCAAGGGAAGGGGCCTGACGGACATATTTCGAGATATTTCTTCTTCTTGTTGTTCTTCTTCTGCACAGCTAAGCTGGAAGTGGGATTTGCAGCTCGCAATAGTGCAGAGTTATCTCAAAGAAAGGGGCCACGGTGTTTCTGTATCTCTATTATGTTGGTGCGGCTTCGGAACTTTTAAATATCTTGATATATCTCGAGATCTACGCATCTGATCAAAAAATATCATAGAACATAAAAAGTAGGAAACTTAATTCCCTACAAAAAAGGTCTCTCAACATTTTGCCATAGCTCGCTTCGTTTCCGAGATACTTGCCGATTTATCTCAAGGGAAGGGGCCTGACGGACATATTTCGAGATATTTCTTCTTCTTGTTGTTCTTCTTCTGCACAGCTAAGCTGGAAGTGGCATTTGCAGCTCGCAATTGTGCAGAGTTATCTCAAAGAGAGGGGCCACGGTGTTTCTGTATCTCTATTATGTTGGTGCGGCTTCGGAACTTTTAAATATCTTGATATATCTCGAGAACTACGAATCTGATCAGAAAATATCATAGAAGATAAAAAGTAGGAAACTTAATTCTCTACAAAAAAGGTCTCTTAACATTTTGACATAGCTCGCTTCGTTTCCGAGATATTTGCAGATTTATCTCAAGGGAAGGGGCCTGACGGACATATTTCGAGATATTTCTTCTTCTTGTTGTTCTTCTTCTGCACAGCTAAGCTGGAAGTGGCATTTGCAGCTCGCAATAGTGCACAGTTATCTCAAAGAAAGGGGCCACGGTGTTTCTGTATCTCTATTATGTTGGTGCGGCTTCGGAACTTTTAAATATCTCGATATATCTCGAGAACTACGCATCTGATCAAAAAATATCATAGAACATAAAAAGTAGGAAACTTAATTCTCTACAAATAAGGTCTCTTAACATTTTGGCATAGCTCGCTTCGTTTCCGAGATATTTGCAGATTTATCTCAAGGGAATGGTCCTGACGGACATATTTCGAGATATTTCATCTTCTTGTTGTTCTTCTTCTGCACAGCTAAGCTGGAAGTGGCATTTGCAGCTCGCAATAGTGCAGAGTTATCGCAAAGAAAGGGGCCACGGTGTTTCTGTATCTCTATTATGTTGGTGCGGCTTCGGAACTTTTAAATATCTTGATATATCTCGAGAACTACGCATCTGATCAAAAAATATCATAGAACATAAAAAGTAGGAAACCTAATTTTCTACAAAAAAGGTCTCTTAACTTTTTGCCGTAGCTCGCTTAGTTTCCGAGATCTTTGCAGATTTATCTCAAGGGAAGGGGCCTGACGGACATATTTCGAAATATTTCTTATTCTTGTTGTTCTTCTTCTCCACAGCTAAGCTGGAAGTGGCATTTGCAGCTCGCAATAGTGCAGAGTTATCTCAAAGAAAGGGGCCACGGTGTTTCTGTACCTCTATTATGTTGGTGCAGCTTCGGAGCTTTTAAATATCTTGATATATCTCGAGAACTACGCATCTGATCAAAAAATATCATAGAACATAAAAAGTAGGAAACTTAATTCTCTACAAAAAAGGTCTCTTAACGTTTTGCAATAGCTCGCTTCGTTACCGAGATATTTGCAGATTTATCTCAAGGGAAGGGTCCTGATGGACATATTTCGAGATATTTCTTCTTCTTGTTGTTCTTCTTCTGCACAGCTAAACTGGAAGTGGCATTTCCAGCTCGCAATCGTGCAGAGTTATCTCAAAGAAAGGGGCCACGGTGTTTCTGTATCTCTATTATGTTGGTGCGGCTTCGGAACTTTTAAATATCTTGATATATCTCGAGAACTACGCCTCTGATCGAAAAATATCATAGAACATAAAAAGTAGGAAACTTAATTCTCTACAAAAAAGGTCTCTTAACATTTTGACATAGCTCGCTTCGTTTCCGAGATATTTGCAGATTTATCTCAAGGGAAGGGGCCTGACGGACATATTTCGAGATATTTCTTCTTCTTGTTGTTCTTCTTCTGCACAGCTAAGCTGGAAGTGGCATTTGCAGCTCGCAATAGTGCAGAGTTATCTCAAAGAAAGGGGCCACGGTGTTTCTGTACCTCTATTATGTTGGTGCAGCTTCGGAGCTTTTAAATATCTTGATATATCTCGAGAACTACGCATCTGATCAAAAAATATCATAGAACATAAAAAGTAGGAAACTTAATTCTCTACAAAAAAGGTCTCTTAACGTTTTGCAATAGCTCGCTTCGTTACCGAGATGTTTGCAGATTTATCTCAAGGGAAGGGTCCTGATGGACATATTTCGAGATATTTCTTCTTCTTGTTGTTCTTCTTCTGCACAGCTAAACTGGAAGTGGCATTTCCGGCTCGCAATCGTGCAGAGTTATCTCAAAGAAAGGGGCCACGGTGTTTCTGTATCTCTATTATGTTGGTGCGGCTTCGGAACTTTTAAATATCTTGATATATCTCGAGAACTACGCCTCTGATCGAAAAATATCATAGAACATAAAAAGTAGGAAACCTAATTCTCTACAAAAAAGGTCTCTTAACATTTTGACATAGCTCGCTTCGTTTCCGAGATATTTGCAGATTTATCTCAAGGGAAGGGGCCTGACGGACATATTTCGAGATATTTCTTCTTCTTGTTGTTCTTCTTCTGCACAGCTAAGCTGGAAGTGGCATTTGCAGCTCGCAATAGTGCAGAGTTATCTCAAAGAAAGGGGCCACGGTGTTTCTGTACCTCTATTATGTTGGTGCAGCTTCGGAGCTTTTAAATATCTTGATATATCTCGAGAACTACGCATCTGATCAAAAAATATCATAGAACATAAAAAGTAGGAAACTTAATTCTCTACAAAAAAGGTCTCTTAACGTTTTGCAATAGCTCGCTTCGTTTCCGAGATATTTGCAGATTTATCTCAAGGGAAGGGTCCTGATGGACATATTTCGAGATATTTCTTCTTCTTGTTGTTCTTCTTCTGCACAGCTAAACTGGAAGTGGCATTTCCAGCTCGCAATCGTGCAGAGTTATCTCAAAGAAAGGGGCCACGGTGTTTCTGTATCTCTATTATGTTGGTGCGGCTTCGGAACTTTTAAATATCTTGATATATCTCGAGAACTACGCCTCTGATCGAAAAATATCATAGAACATAAAAAGTAGGAAACTTAATTCTCTACAAAAAAGGTCTCTTAACATTTTGCCATAGCTCGCTTCGTTTCCGAGATATTTGCAGATTTATCTCAAGGGAAGGGGCCTGACGGACATATTTCGAGATATTTCTTCTTCTTGTTGTTCTTCTTCTCCACAGCTAAGCTGGAAGTGGCATTTGCAGCTCGCAATAGTGCAGAGTTATCTCAAAGAAAGGGGCCACGGTGTTTCTGTACCTCTATTATGTTGGTGCAGCTTCGGAGCTTTTAAATATCTTGATATATCTCGAGAACTACGCATCTGATCAAAAAATATCATAGAACATAAAAAGTAGGAAACTTAATTCTCTACAAAAAAGGTCTCTTAACGTTTTGCAATAGCTCGCTTCGTTACCGAGATATTTGCAGATTTATCTCAAGGGAAGGGTCCTGATGGACATATTTCGAGATATTTCTTCTTCTTGTTGTTCTTCTTCTGCACAGCTAAACTGGAAGTGGCATTTCCAGCTCGCAATCGTGCAGAGTTATCTCAAAGAAAGGGGCCACGGTGTTTCTGTATCTCTATTATGTTGGTGCGGCTTCGGAACTTTTAAATATCTTGATATATCTCGAGAACTACGCCTCTGATCGAAAAATATCATAGAACATAAAAAGTAGGAAACTTAATTCTCTACAAAAAAGGTCTCTTAACATTTTGCCATAGCTCGCTTCGTTTCCGAGATATTTGCAGATTTATCTCAAGGGAAGGGGCCTGACGGACATATTTCGAGATATTTCTTCTTCTTGTTGTTCTTCTTCTGCACAGCTAAGCTGGAAGTGGGATTTGCAGCTCGCAATAGTGCAGAGTTATCTCAAAGAAAGGGGCCACGGTGTTTCTGTATCTCTATTATGTTGGTGCGGCTTCGGAACTTTTAAATATCTTGATATATCTCGAGATCTACGCATCTGATCAAAAAATATCATAGAACATAAAAAGTAGGAAACTTAATTCCCTACAAAAAAGGTCTCTCAACATTTTGCCATAGCTCGCTTCGTTTCCGAGATACTTGCCGATTTATCTCAAGGGAAGGGGCCTGACGGACATATTTCGAGATATTTCTTCTTCTTGTTGTTCTTCTTCTGCACAGCTAAGCTGGAAGTGGCATTTGCAGCTCGCAATTGTGCAGAGTTATCTCAAAGAGAGGGGCCACGGTGTTTCTGTATCTCTATTATGTTGGTGCGGCTTCGGAACTTTTAAATATCTTGATATATCTCGAGAACTACGAATCTGATCAGAAAATATCATAGAAGATAAAAAGTAGGAAACTTAATTCTCTACAAAAAAGGTCTCTTAACATTTTGACATAGCTCGCTTCGTTTCGGAGATATTTGCAGATTTATCTCAAGGGAAGGGGCCTGACGGACATATTTCGAGATATTTCTTCTTCTTGTTGTTCTTCTTCTGCACAGCTAAGCTGGAAGTGGCATTTGCAGCTCGCAATAGTGCACAGTTATCTCAAAGAAAGGGGCCACGGTGTTTCTGTATCTCTATTATGTTGGTGCGGCTTCGGAACTTTTAAATATCTCGATATATCTCGAGAACTACGCATCTGATCAAAAAATATCATAGAACATAAAAAGTAGGAAACTTAATTCTCTACAAATAAGGTCTCTTAACATTTTGGCATAGCTCGCTTCGTTTCCGAGATATTTGCAGATTTATCTCAAGGGAATGGGCCTGACGGACATATTTCGAGATATTTCATCTTCTTGTTGTTCTTCTTCTGCACAGCTAAGCTGGAAGTGGCATTTGCAGCTCGCAATAGTGCAGAGTTATCGCAAAGAAAGGGGCCACGGTGTTTCTGTATCTCTATTATGTTGGTGCGGCTTCGGAACTTTTAAATATCTTGATATATCTCGAGAACTACGCATCTGATCAAAAAATATCATAGAACATAAAAAGTAGGAAACCTAATTTGCTACAAAAAAGGTCTCTTAACTTTTTGCCGTAGCTCGCTTAGTTTCCGAGATATTTGCAGATTTATCTCAAGGGAAGGGGCCTGACGGACATATTTCGAAATATTTCTTATTCTTGTTGTTCTTCTTCTCCACAGCTAAGCTGGAAGTGGCATTTGCAGCTCGCAATAGTGCAGAGTTATCTCAAAGAAAGGGGCCACGGTGTTTCTGTACCTCTATTATGTTGGTGCAGCTTCGGAGCTTTTAAATATCTTGATATATCTCGAGAACTACGCATCTGATCAAAAAATATCATAGAACATAAAAAGTAGGAAACTTAATTCTCTACAAAAAAGGTCTCTTAACGTTTTGCAATAGCTCGCTTCGTTACCGAGATATTTGCAGATTTATCTCAAGGGAAGGGTCCTGATGGACATATTTCGAGATATTTCTTCTTCTTGTTGTTCTTCTTCTGCACAGCTAAACTGGAAGTGGCATTTCCAGCTCGCAATCGTGCAGAGTTATCTCAAAGAAAGGGGCCACGGTGTTTCTGTATCTCTATTATGTTGGTGCGGCTTCGGAACTTTTAAATATCTTGATATATCTCGAGAACTACGCCTCTGATCGAAAAATATCATAGAACATAAAAAGTAGGAAACTTAATTCTCTACAAAAAAGGTCTCTTAACATTTTGACATAGCTCGCTTCGTTTCCGAGATATTTGCAGATTTATCTCAAGGGAAGGGGCCTGACGGACATATTTCGAGATATTTCTTCTTCTTGTTGTTCTTCTTCTGCACAGCTAAGCTGGAAGTGGGATTTGCAGCTCGCAATAGTGCAGAGTTATCTCAAAGAAAGGGGCCACGGTGTTTCTGTATCTCTATTATGTTGGTGCGGCTTCGGAACTTTTAAATATCTTGATATATCTCGAGATCTACGCATCTGATCAAAAAATATCATAGAACATAAAAAGTAGGAAACTTAATTCCCTACAAAAAAGGTCTCTCAACATTTTGCCATAGCTCGCTTCGTTTCCGAGATACTTGCCGATTTATCTCAAGGGAAGGGGCCTGACGGACATATTTCGAGATATTTCTTCTTCTTGTTGTTCTTCTTCTGCACAGCTAAGCTGGAAGTGGCATTTGCAGCTCGCAATTGTGCAGAGTTATCTCAAAGAGAGGGGCCACGGTGTTTCTGTATCTCTATTATGTTGGTGCGGCTTCGGAACTTTTAAATATCTTGATATATCTCGAGAACTACGAATCTGATCAGAAAATATCATAGAAGATAAAAAGTAGGAAACTTAATTCTCTACAAAAAAGGTCTCTTAACATTTTGACATAGCTCGCTTCGTTTCCGAGATATTTGCAGATTTATCTCAAGGGAAGGGGCCTGACGGACATATTTCGAGATATTTCTTCTTCTTGTTGTTCTTCTTCTGCACAGCTAAGCTGGAAGTGGCATTTGCAGCTCGCAATAGTGCACAGTTATCTCAAAGAAAGGGGCCACGGTGTTTCTGTATCTCTATTATGTTGGTGCGGCTTCGGAACTTTTAAATATCTCGATATATCTCGAGAACTACGCATCTGATCAAAAAATATCATAGAACATAAAAAGTAGGAAACTTAATTCTCTACAAATAAGGTCTCTTAACATTTTGGCATAGCTCGCTTCGTTTCCGAGATATTTGCAGATTTATCTCAAGGGAATGGTCCTGACGGACATATTTCGAGATATTTCATCTTCTTGTTGTTCTTCTTCTGCACAGCTAAGCTGGAAGTGGCATTTGCAGCTCGCAATAGTGCAGAGTTATCGCAAAGAAAGGGGCCACGGTGTTTCTGTATCTCTATTATGTTGGTGCGGCTTCGGAACTTTTAAATATCTTGATATATCTCGAGAACTACGCATCTGATCAAAAAATATCATAGAACATAAAAAGTAGGAAACCTAATTTTCTACAAAAAAGGTCTCTTAACTTTTTGCCGTAGCTCGCTTAGTTTCCGAGATCTTTGCAGATTTATCTCAAGGGAAGGGGCCTGACGGACATATTTCGAAATATTTCTTATTCTTGTTGTTCTTCTTCTCCACAGCTAAGCTGGAAGTGGCATTTGCAGCTCGCAATAGTGCAGAGTTATCTCAAAGAAAGGGGCCACGGTGTTTCTGTACCTCTATTATGTTGGTGCAGCTTCGGAGCTTTTAAATATCTTGATATATCTCGAGAACTACGCATCTGATCAAAAAATATCATAGAACATAAAAAGTAGGAAACTTAATTCTCTACAAAAAAGGTCTCTTAACGTTTTGCAATAGCTCGCTTCGTTACCGAGATATTTGCAGATTTATCTCAAGGGAAGGGTCCTGATGGACATATTTCGAGATATTTCTTCTTCTTGTTGTTCTTCTTCTGCACAGCTAAACTGGAAGTGGCATTTCCAGCTCGCAATCGTGCAGAGTTATCTCAAAGAAAGGGGCCACGGTGTTTCTGTATCTCTATTATGTTGGTGCGGCTTCGGAACTTTTAAATATCTTGATATATCTCGAGAACTACGCCTCTGATCGAAAAATATCATAGAACATAAAAAGTAGGAAACTTAATTCTCTACAAAAAAGGTCTCTTAACATTTTGACATAGCTCGCTTCGTTTCCGAGATATTTGCAGATTTATCTCAAGGGAAGGGGCCTGACGGACATATTTCGAGATATTTCTTCTTCTTGTTGTTCTTCTTCTGCACAGCTAAGCTGGAAGTGGCATTTGCAGCTCGCAATAGTGCAGAGTTATCTCAAAGAAAGGGGCCACGGTGTTTCTGTACCTCTATTATGTTGGTGCAGCTTCGGAGCTTTTAAATATCTTGATATATCTCGAGAACTACGCATCTGATCAAAAAATATGATAGAACATAAAAAGTAGGAAACTTAATTCTCTACAAAAAAGGTCTCTTAACGTTTTGCAATAGCTCGCTTCGTTACCGAGATATTTGCAGATTTATCTCAAGGGAAGGGTCCTGATGGACATATTTCGAGATATTTCTTCTTCTTGTTGTTCTTCTTCTGCACAGCTAAACTGGAAGTGGCATTTCCAGCTCGCAATCGTGCAGAGTTATCTCAAAGAAAGGGGCCACGGTGTTTCTGTATCTCTATTATGTTGGTGCGGCTTCGGAACTTTTAAATATCTTGATATATCTCGAGAACTACGCCTCTGATCGAAAAATATCATAGAACATAAAAAGTAGGAAACTTAATTCTCTACAAAAAAGGTCTCTTAACATTTTGACATAGCTCGCTTCGTTTCCGAGATATTTGCAGATTTATCTCAAGGGAAGGGGCCTGACGGACATATTTCGAGATATTTCTTCTTCTTGTTGTTCTTCTTCTGCACAGCTAAGCTGGAAGTGGGATTTGCAGCTCGCAATAGTGCAGAGTTATCTCAAAGAAAGGGGCCACGGTGTTTCTGTATCTCTATTATGTTGGTGCGGCTTCGGAACTTTTAAATATCTTGATATATCTCGAGATCTACGCATCTGATCAAAAAATATCATAGAACATAAAAAGTAGGAAACTTAATTCCCTACAAAAAAGGTCTCTCAACATTTTGCCATAGCTCGCTTCGTTTCCGAGATACTTGCCGATTTATCTCAAGGGAAGGGGCCTGACGGACATATTTCGAGATATTTCTTCTTCTTGTTGTTCTTCTTCTGCACAGCTAAGCTGGAAGTGGCATTTGCAGCTCGCAATTGTGCAGAGTTATCTCAAAGAGAGGGGCCACGGTGTTTCTGTATCTCTATTATGTTGGTGCGGCTTCGGAACTTTTAAATATCTTGATATATCTCGAGAACTACGAATCTGATCAGAAAATATCATAGAAGATAAAAAGTAGGAAACTTAATTCTCTACAAAAAAGGTCTCTTAACATTTTGACACAGCTCGCTTCGTTTCCGAGATATTTGCAGATTTATCTCAAGGGAAGGGGCCTGACGGACATATTTCGAGATATTTCTTCTTCTTGTTGTTCTTCTTCTGCACAGCTAAGCTGGAAGTGGCATTTGCAGCTCGCAATAGTGCACAGTTATCTCAAAGAAAGGGGCCACGGTGTTTCTGTATCTCTATTATGTTGGTGCGGCTTCGGAACTTTTAAATATCTCGATATATCTCGAGAACTACGCATCTGATCAAAAAATATCATAGAACATAAAAAGTAGGAAACTTAATTCTCTACAAATAAGGTCTCTTAACATTTTGGCATAGCTCGCTTCGTTTCCGAGATATTTGCAGATTTATCTCAAGGGAATGGGCCTGACGGACATATTTCGAGATATTTCATCTTCTTGTTGTTCTTCTTCTGCACAGCTAAGCTGGAAGTGGCATTTGCAGCTCGCAATAGTGCAGAGTTATCGCAAAGAAAGGGGCCACGGTGTTTCTGTATCTCTATTATGTTGGTGCGGCTTCGGAACTTTTAAATATCTTGATATATCTCGAGAACTACGCATCTGATCAAAAAATATCATAGAACATAAAAAGTAGGAAACCTAATTTTCTACAAAAAAGGTCTCTAAACTTTTTGCCGTAGCTCGCTTAGTTTCCGAGATATTTGCAGATTTATCTCAAGGGAAGGGGCCTGACGGACATATTTCGAAATATTTCTTATTCTTGTTGTTCTTCTTCTCCACAGCTAAGCTGGAAGTGGCATTTGCAGCTCGCAATAGTGCAGAGTTATCTCAAAGAAAGGGGCCACGGTGTTTCTGTACCTCTATTATGTTGGTGCAGCTTCGGAGCTTTTAAATATCTTGATATATCTCGAGAACTACGCATCTGATCAAAAAATATCATAGAACATAAAAAGTAGGAAACTTAATTCTCTACAAAAAAGGTCTCTTAACGTTTTGCAATAGCTCGCTTCGTTACCGAGATATTTGCAGATTTATCTCAAGGGAAGGGTCCTGATGGACATATTTCGAGATATTTCTTCTTCTTGTTGTTCTTCTTCTGCACAGCTAAACTGGAAGTGGCATTTCCAGCTCGCAATCGTGCAGAGTTATCTCAAAGAAAGGGGCCACGGTGTTTCTGTATCTCTATTATGTTGGTGCGGCTTCGGAACTTTTAAATATCTTGATATATCTCGAGAACTACGCCTCTGATCGAAAAATATCATAGAACATAAAAAGTAGGAAACTTAATTCTCTACAAAAAAGGTCTCTTAACATTTTGACATAGCTCGCTTCGTTTCCGAGATATTTGCAGATTTATCTCAAGGGAAGGGGCCTGACGGACATATTTCGAGATATTTCTTCTTCTTGTTGTTCTTCTTCTGCACAGCTAAGCTGGAAGTGGGATTTGCAGCTCGCAATAGTGCAGAGTTATCTCAAAGAAAGGGGCCACGGTGTTTCTGTATCTCTATTATGTTGGTGCGGCTTCGGAACTTTTAAATATCTTGATATATCTCGAGATCTACGCATCTGATCAAAAAATATCATAGAACATAAAAAGTAGGAAACTTAATTCCCTACAAAAAAGGTCTCTCAACATTTTGCCATAGCTCGCTTCGTTTCCGAGATACTTGCCGATTTATCTCAAGGGAAGGGGCCTGACGGACATATTTCGAGATATTTCTTCTTCTTGTTGTTCTTCTTCTGCACAGCTAAGCTGGAAGTGGCATTTGCAGCTCGCAATTGTGCAGAGTTATCTCAAAGAGAGGGGCCACGGTGTTTCTGTATCTCTATTATGTTGGTGCGGCTTCGGAACTTTTAAATATCTTGATATATCTCGAGAACTACGAATCTGATCAGAAAATATCATAGAAGATAAAAAGTAGGAAACTTAATTCTCTACAAAAAAGGTCTCTTAACATTTTGACATAGCTCGCTTCGTTTCCGAGATATTTGCAGATTTATCTCAAGGGAAGGGGCCTGACGGACATATTTCGAGATATTTCTTCTTCTTGTTGTTCTTCTTCTGCACAGCTAAGCTGGAAGTGGCATTTGCAGCTCGCAATAGTGCACAGTTATCTCAAAGAAAGGGGCCACGGTGTTTCTGTATCTCTATTATGTTGGTGCGGCTTCGGAACTTTTAAATATCTCGATATATCTCGAGAACTACGCATCTGATCAAAAAATATCATAGAACATAAAAAGTAGGAAACTTAATTCTCTACAAATAAGGTCTCTTAACATTTTGGCATAGCTCGCTTCGTTTCCGAGATATTTGCAGATTTATCTCAAGGGAATGGGCCTGACGGACATATTTCGAGATATTTCATCTTCTTGTTGTTCTTCTTCTGCACAGCTAAGCTGGAAGTGGCATTTGCAGCTCGCAATAGTGCAGAGTTATCGCAAAGAAAGGGGCCACGGTGTTTCTGTATCTCTATTATGTTGGTGCGGCTTCGGAACTTTTAAATATCTTGATATATCTCGAGAACTACGCATCTGATCAAAAAATATCATAGCACATAAAAAGTAGGAAACCTAATTTTCTACAAAAAAGGTCTCTTAACTTTTTGCCGTAGCTCGCTTAGTTTCCGAGATATTTGCAGATTTATCTCAAGGGAAGGGGCCTGACGGACATATTTCGAAATATTTCTTATTCTTGTTGTTCTTCTTCTCCACAGCTAAGCTGGAAGTGGCATTTGCAGCTCGCAATAGTGCAGAGTTATCTCAAAGAAAGGGGCCACGGTGTTTCTGTACCTCTATTATGTTGGTGCAGCTTCGGAGCTTTTAAATATCTTGATATATCTCGAGAACTACGCATCTGATCAAAAAATATCATAGAACATAAAAAGTAGGAAACTTAATTCTCTACAAAAAAGGTCTCTTAACGTTTTGCAATAGCTCGCTTCGTTACCGAGATATTTGCAGATTTATCTCAAGGGAAGGGTCCTGATGGACATATTTCGAGATATTTCTTCTTCTTGTTGTTCTTCTTCTGCACAGCTAAACTGGAAGTGGCATTTCCAGCTCGCAATCGTGCAGAGTTATCTCAAAGAAAGGGGCCACGGTGTTTCTGTATCTCTATTATGTTGGTGCGGCTTCGGAACTTTTAAATATCTTGATATATCTCGAGAACTACGCCTCTGATCGAAAAATATCATAGAACATAAAAAGTAGGAAACTTAATTCTCTACAAAAAAGGTCTCTTAACATTTTGACATAGCTCGCTTCGTTTCCGAGATATTTGCAGATTTATCTCAAGGGAAGGGGCCTGACGGACATATTTCGAGATATTTCTTCTTCTTGTTGTTCTTCTTCTGCACAGCTAAGCTGGAAGTGGGATTTGCAGCTCGCAATAGTGCAGAGTTATCTCAAAGAAAGGGGCCACGGTGTTTCTGTATCTCTATTATGTTGGTGCGGCTTCGGAACTTTTAAATATCTTGATATATCTGGAGATCTACGCATCTGATCAAAAAATATCATAGAACATAAAAAGTAGGAAACTTAATTCCCTACAAAAAAGGTCTCTCAACATTTTGCCATAGCTCGCTTCGTTTCCGAGATACTTGCCGATTTATCTCAAGGGAAGGGGCCTGACGGACATATTTCGAGATATTTCTTCTTCTTGTTGTTCTTCTTCTGCACAGCTAAGCTGGAAGTGGCATTTGCAGCTCGCAATTGTGCAGAGTTATCTCAAAGAGAGGGGCCACGGTGTTTCTGTATCTCTATTATGTTGGTGCGGCTTCGGAACTTTTAAATATCTTGATATATCTCGAGAACTACGAATCTGATCAGAAAATATCATAGAAGATAAAAAGTAGGAAACTTAATTCTCTACAAAAAAGGTCTCTTAACATTTTGACATAGCTCGCTTCGTTTCCGAGATATTTGCAGATTTATCTCAAGGGAAGGGGCCTGACGGACATATTTCGAGATATTTCTTCTTCTTGTTGTTCTTCTTCTGCACAGCTAAGCTGGAAGTGGCATTTGCAGCTCGCAATAGTGCACAGTTATCTCAAAGAAAGGGGCCACGGTGTTTCTGTATCTCTATTATGTTGGTGCGGCTTCGGAACTTTTAAATATCTCGATATATCTCGAGAACTACGCATCTGATCAAAAAATATCATAGAACATAAAAAGTAGGAAACTTAATTCTCTACAAATAAGGTCTCTTAACATTTTGGCATAGCTCGCTTCGTTTCCGAGATATTTGCAGATTTATCTCAAGGGAATGGTCCTGACGGACATATTTCGAGATATTTCATCTTCTTGTTGTTCTTCTTCTGCACAGCTAAGCTGGAAGTGGCATTTGCAGCTCGCAATAGTGCAGAGTTATCGCAAAGAAAGGGGCCACGGTGTTTCTGTATCTCTATTATGTTGGTGCGGCTTCGGAACTTTTAAATATCTTGATATATCTCGAGAACTACGCATCTGATCAAAAAATATCATAGAACATAAAAAGTAGGAAACCTAATTTTCTACAAAAAAGGTCTCTTAACTTTTTGCCGTAGCTCGCTTAGTTTCCGAGATCTTTGCAGATTTATCTCAAGGGAAGGGGCCTGACGGACATATTTCGAAATATTTCTTATTCTTGTTGTTCTTCTTCTCCACAGCTAAGCTGGAAGTGGCATTTGCAGCTCGCAATAGTGCAGAGTTATCTCAAAGAAAGGGGCCACGGTGTTTCTGTACCTCTATTATGTTGGTGCAGCTTCGGAGCTTTTAAATATCTTGATATATCTCGAGAACTACGCATCTGATCAAAAAATATCATAGAACATAAAAAGTAGGAAACTTAATTCTCTACAAAAAAGGTCTCTTAACGTTTTGCAATAGCTCGCTTCGTTACCGAGATATTTGCAGATTTATCTCAAGGGAAGGGTCCTGATGGACATATTTCGAGATATTTCTTCTTCTTGTTGTTCTTCTTCTGCACAGCTAAACTGGAAGTGGCATTTCCAGCTCGCAATCGTGCAGAGTTATCTCAAAGAAAGGGGCCACGGTGTTTCTGTATCTCTATTATGTTGGTGCGGCTTCGGAACTTTTAAATATCTTGATATATCTCGAGAACTACGCCTCTGATCGAAAAATATCATAGAACATAAAAAGTAGGAAACTTAATTCTCTACAAAAAAGGTCTCTTAACATTTTGACATAGCTCGCTTCGTTTCCGAGATATTTGCAGATTTATCTCAAGGGAAGGGGCCTGACGGACATATTTCGAGATATTTCTTCTTCTTGTTGTTCTTCTTCTGCACAGCTAAGCTGGAAGTGGCATTTGCAGCTCGCAATAGTGCAGAGTTATCTCAAAGAAAGGGGCCACGGTGTTTCTGTACCTCTATTATGTTGGTGCAGCTTCGGAGCTTTTAAATATCTTGATATATCTCGAGAACTACGCATCTGATCAAAAAATATCATAGAACATAAAAAGTAGGAAACTTAATTCTCTACAAAAAAGGTCTCTTAACGTTTTGCAATAGCTCGCTTCGTTACCGAGATGTTTGCAGATTTATCTCAAGGGAAGGGTCCTGATGGACATATTTCGAGATATTTCTTCTTCTTGTTGTTCTTCTTCTGCACAGCTAAACTGGAAGTGGCATTTCCGGCTCGCAATCGTGCAGAGTTATCTCAAAGAAAGGGGCCACGGTGTTTCTGTATCTCTATTATGTTGGTGCGGCTTCGGAACTTTTAAATATCTTGATATATCTCGAGAACTACGCCTCTGATCGAAAAATATCATAGAACATAAAAAGTAGGAAACTTAATTCTCTACAAAAAAGGTCTCTTAACATTTTGACATAGCTCGCTTCGTTTCCGAGATATTTGCAGATTTATCTCAAGGGAAGGGGCCTGACGGACATATTTCGAGATATTTCTTCTTCTTGTTGTTCTTCTTCTGCACAGCTAAGCTGGAAGTGGCATTTGCAGCTCGCAATAGTGCAGAGTTATCTCAAAGAAAGGGGCCACGGTGTTTCTGTACCTCTATTATGTTGGTGCAGCTTCGGAGCTTTTAAATATCTTGATATATCTCGAGAACTACGCATCTGATCAAAAAATATCATAGAACATAAAAAGTAGGAAACTTAATTCTCTACAAAAAAGGTCTCTTAACGTTTTGCAATAGCTCGCTTCGTTTCCGAGATATTTGCAGATTTATCTCAAGGGAAGGGTCCTGATGGACATATTTCGAGATATTTCTTCTTCTTGTTGTTCTTCTTCTGCACAGCTAAACTGGAAGTGGCATTTCCAGCTCGCAATCGTGCAGAGTTATCTCAAAGAAAGGGGCCACGGTGTTTCTGTATCTCTATTATGTTGGTGCGGCTTCGGAACTTTTAAATATCTTGATATATCTCGAGAACTACGCCTCTGATCGAAAAATATCATAGAACATAAAAAGTAGGAAACTTAATTCTCTACAAAAAAGGTCTCTTAACATTTTGCCATAGCTCGCTTCGTTTCCGAGATATTTGCAGATTTATCTCAAGGGAAGGGGCCTGACGGACATATTTCGAGATATTTCTTCTTCTTGTTGTTCTTCTTCTCCACAGCTAAGCTGGAAGTGGCATTTGCAGCTCGCAATAGTGCAGAGTTATCTCAAAGAAAGGGGCCACGGTGTTTCTGTACCTCTATTATGTTGGTGCAGCTTCGGAGCTTTTAAATATCTTGATATATCTCGAGAACTACGCATCTGATCAAAAAATATCATAGAACATAAAAAGTAGGAAACTTAATTCTCTACAAAAAAGGTCTCTTAACGTTTTGCAATAGCTCGCTTCGTTACCGAGATATTTGCAGATTTATCTCAAGGGAAGGGTCCTGATGGACATATTTCGAGATATTTCTTCTTCTTGTTGTTCTTCTTCTGCACAGCTAAACTGGAAGTGGCATTTCCAGCTCGCAATCGTGCAGAGTTATCTCAAAGAAAGGGGCCACGGTGTTTCTGTATCTCTATTATGTTGGTGCGGCTTCGGAACTTTTAAATATCTTGATATATCTCGAGAACTACGCCTCTGATCGAAAAATATCATAGAACATAAAAAGTAGGAAACTTAATTCTCTACAAAAAAGGTCTCTTAACATTTTGCCATAGCTCGCTTCGTTTCCGAGATATTTGCAGATTTATCTCAAGGGAAGGGGCCTGACGGACATATTTCGAGATATTTCTTCTTCTTGTTGTTCTTCTTCTGCACAGCTAAGCTGGAAGTGGGATTTGCAGCTCGCAATAGTGCAGAGTTATCTCAAAGAAAGGGGCCACGGTGTTTCTGTATCTCTATTATGTTGGTGCGGCTTCGGAACTTTTAAATATCTTGATATATCTCGAGATCTACGCATCTGATCAAAAAATATCATAGAACATAAAAAGTAGGAAACTTAATTCCCTACAAAAAAGGTCTCTCAACATTTTGCCATAGCTCGCTTCGTTTCCGAGATACTTGCCGATTTATCTCAAGGGAAGGGGCCTGACGGACATATTTCGAGATATTTCTTCTTCTTGTTGTTCTTCTTCTGCACAGCTAAGCTGGAAGTGGCATTTGCAGCTCGCAATTGTGCAGAGTTATCTCAAAGAGAGGGGCCACGGTGTTTCTGTATCTCTATTATGTTGGTGCGGCTTCGGAACTTTTAAATATCTTGATATATCTCGAGAACTACGAATCTGATCAGAAAATATCATAGAAGATAAAAAGTAGGAAACTTAATTCTCTACAAAAAAGGTCTCTTAACATTTTGACATAGCTCGCTTCGTTTCGGAGATATTTGCAGATTTATCTCAAGGGAAGGGGCCTGACGGACATATTTCGAGATATTTCTTCTTCTTGTTGTTCTTCTTCTGCACAGCTAAGCTGGAAGTGGCATTTGCAGCTCGCAATAGTGCACAGTTATCTCAAAGAAAGGGGCCACGGTGTTTCTGTATCTCTATTATGTTGGTGCGGCTTCGGAACTTTTAAATATCTCGATATATCTCGAGAACTACGCATCTGATCAAAAAATATCATAGAACATAAAAAGTAGGAAACTTAATTCTCTACAAATAAGGTCTCTTAACATTTTGGCATAGCTCGCTTCGTTTCCGAGATATTTGCAGATTTATCTCAAGGGAATGGGCCTGACGGACATATTTCGAGATATTTCATCTTCTTGTTGTTCTTCTTCTGCACAGCTAAGCTGGAAGTGGCATTTGCAGCTCGCAATAGTGCAGAGTTATCGCAAAGAAAGGGGCCACGGTGTTTCTGTATCTCTATTATGTTGGTGCGGCTTCGGAACTTTTAAATATCTTGATATATCTCGAGAACTACGCATCTGATCAAAAAATATCATAGAACATAAAAAGTAGGAAACCTAATTTTCTACAAAAAAGGTCTCTTAACTTTTTGCCGTAGCTCGCTTAGTTTCCGAGATATTTGCAGATTTATCTCAAGGGAAGGGGCCTGACGGACATATTTCGAAATATTTCTTATTCTTGTTGTTCTTCTTCTCCACAGCTAAGCTGGAAGTGGCATTTGCAGCTCGCAATAGTGCAGAGTTATCTCAAAGAAAGGGGCCACGGTGTTTCTGTACCTCTATTATGTTGGTGCAGCTTCGGAGCTTTTAAATATCTTGATATATCTCGAGAACTACGCATCTGATCAAAAAATATCATAGAACATAAAAAGTAGGAAACTTAATTCTCTACAAAAAAGGTCTCTTAACGTTTTGCAATAGCTCGCTTCGTTACCGAGATATTTGCAGATTTATCTCAAGGGAAGGGTCCTGATGGACATATTTCGAGATATTTCTTCTTCTTGTTGTTCTTCTTCTGCACAGCTAAACTGGAAGTGGCATTTCCAGCTCGCAATCGTGCAGAGTTATCTCAAAGAAAGGGGCCACGGTGTTTCTGTATCTCTATTATGTTGGTGCGGCTTCGGAACTTTTAAATATCTTGATATATCTCGAGAACTACGCCTCTGATCGAAAAATATCATAGAACATAAAAAGTAGGAAACTTAATTCTCTACAAAAAAGGTCTCTTAACATTTTGACATAGCTCGCTTCGTTTCCGAGATATTTGCAGATTTATCTCAAGGGAAGGGGCCTGACGGACATATTTCGAGATATTTCTTCTTCTTGTTGTTCTTCTTCTGCACAGCTAAGCTGGAAGTGGGATTTGCAGCTCGCAATAGTGCAGAGTTATCTCAAAGAAAGGGGCCACGGTGTTTCTGTATCTCTATTATGTTGGTGCGGCTTCGGAACTTTTAAATATCTTGATATATCTCGAGATCTACGCATCTGATCAAAAAATATCATAGAACATAAAAAGTAGGAAACTTAATTCCCTACAAAAAAGGTCTCTCAACATTTTGCCATAGCTCGCTTCGTTTCCGAGATACTTGCCGATTTATCTCAAGGGAAGGGGCCTGACGGACATATTTCGAGATATTTCTTCTTCTTGTTGTTCTTCTTCTGCACAGCTAAGCTGGAAGTGGCATTTGCAGCTCGCAATTGTGCAGAGTTATCTCAAAGAGAGGGGCCACGGTGTTTCTGTATCTCTATTATGTTGGTGCGGCTTCGGAACTTTTAAATATCTTGATATATCTCGAGAACTACGAATCTGATCAGAAAATATCATAGAAGATAAAAAGTAGGAAACTTAATTCTCTACAAAAAAGGTCTCTTAACATTTTGACATAGCTCGCTTCGTTTCCGAGATATTTGCAGATTTATCTCAAGGGAAGGGGCCTGACGGACATATTTCGAGATATTTCTTCTTCTTGTTGTTCTTCTTCTGCACAGCTAAGCTGGAAGTGGCATTTGCAGCTCGCAATAGTGCACAGTTATCTCAAAGAAAGGGGCCACGGTGTTTCTGTATCTCTATTATGTTGGTGCGGCTTCGGAACTTTTAAATATCTCGATATATCTCGAGAACTACGCATCTGATCAAAAAATATCATAGAACATAAAAAGTAGGAAACTTAATTCTCTACAAATAAGGTCTCTTAACATTTTGGCATAGCTCGCTTCGTTTCCGAGATATTTGCAGATTTATCTCAAGGGAATGGTCCTGACGGACATATTTCGAGATATTTCATCTTCTTGTTGTTCTTCTTCTGCACAGCTAAGCTGGAAGTGGCATTTGCAGCTCGCAATAGTGCAGAGTTATCGCAAAGAAAGGGGCCACGGTGTTTCTGTATCTCTATTATGTTGGTGCGGCTTCGGAACTTTTAAATATCTTGATATATCTCGAGAACTACGCATCTGATCAAAAAATATCATAGAACATAAAAAGTAGGAAACCTAATTTTCTACAAAAAAGGTCTCTTAACTTTTTGCCGTAGCTCGCTTAGTTTCCGAGATCTTTGCAGATTTATCTCAAGGGAAGGGGCCTGACGGACATATTTCGAAATATTTCTTATTCTTGTTGTTCTTCTTCTCCACAGCTAAGCTGGAAGTGGCATTTGCAGCTCGCAATAGTGCAGAGTTATCTCAAAGAAAGGGGCCACGGTGTTTCTGTACCTCTATTATGTTGGTGCAGCTTCGGAGCTTTTAAATATCTTGATATATCTCGAGAACTACGCATCTGATCAAAAAATATCATAGAACATAAAAAGTAGGAAACTTAATTCTCTACAAAAAAGGTCTCTTATCGTTTTGCAATAGCTCGCTTCGTTACCGAGATATTTGCAGATTTATCTCAAGGGAAGGGTCCTGATGGACATATTTCGAGATATTTCTTCTTCTTGTTGTTCTTCTTCTGCACAGCTAAACTGGAAGTGGCATTTCCAGCTCGCAATCGTGCAGAGTTATCTCAAAGAAAGGGGCCACGGTGTTTCTGTATCTCTATTATGTTGGTGCGGCTTCGGAACTTTTAAATATCTTGATATATCTCGAGAACTACGCCTCTGATCGAAAAATATCATAGAACATAAAAAGTAGGAAACTTAATTCTCTACAAAAAAGGTCTCTTAACATTTTGACATAGCTCGCTTCGTTTCCGAGATATTTGCAGATTTATCTCAAGGGAAGGGGCCTGACGGACATATTTCGAGATATTTCTTCTTCTTGTTGTTCTTCTTCTGCACAGCTAAGCTGGAAGTGGCATTTGCAGCTCGCAATAGTGCAGAGTTATCTCAAAGAAAGGGGCCACGGTGTTTCTGTACCTCTATTATGTTGGTGCAGCTTCGGAGCTTTTAAATATCTTGATATATCTCGAGAACTACGCATCTGATCAAAAAATATCATAGAACATAAAAAGTAGGAAACTTAATTCTCTACAAAAAAGGTCTCTTAACGTTTTGCAATAGCTCGCTTCGTTACCGAGATGTTTGCAGATTTATCTCAAGGGAAGGGTCCTGATGGACATATTTCGAGATATTTCTTCTTCTTGTTGTTCTTCTTCTGCACAGCTAAACTGGAAGTGGCATTTCCGGCTCGCAATCGTGCAGAGTTATCTCAAAGAAAGGGGCCACGGTGTTTCTGTATCTCTATTATGTTGGTGCGGCTTCGGAACTTTTAAATATCTTGATATATCTCGAGAACTACGCCTCTGATCGAAAAATATCATAGAACATAAAAAGTAGGAAACTTAATTCTCTACAAAAAAGGTCTCTTAACATTTTGACATAGCTCGCTTCGTTTCCGAGATATTTGCAGATTTATCTCAAGGGAAGGGGCCTGACGGACATATTTCGAGATATTTCTTCTTCTTGTTGTTCTTCTTCTGCACAGCTAAGCTGGAAGTGGCATTTGCAGCTCGCAATAGTGCACAGTTATCTCAAAGAAAGGGGCCACGGTGTTTCTGTATCTCTATTATGTTGGTGCGGCTTCGGAACTTTTAAATATCTCGATATATCTCGAGAACTACGCATCTGATCAAAAAATATCATAGAACATAAAAAGTAGGAAACTTAATTCTCTACAAATAAGGTCTCTTAACATTTTGGCATAGCTCGCTTCGTTTCCGAGATATTTGCAGATTTATCTCAAGGGAATGGGCCTGACGGACATATTTCGAGATATTTCATCTTCTTGTTGTTCTTCTTCTGCACAGCTAAGCTGGAAGTGGCATTTGCAGCTCGCAATAGTGCAGAGTTATCGCAAAGAAAGGGGCCACGGTGTTTCTGTATCTCTATTATGTTGGTGCGGCTTCGGAACTTTTAAATATCTTGATATATCTCGAGAACTACGCATCTGATCAAAAAATATCATAGAACATAAAAAGTAGGAAACCTAATTTTCTACAAAAAAGGTCTCTTAACTTTTTGCCGTAGCTCGCTTAGTTTCCGAGATATTTGCAGATTTATCTCAAGGGAAGGGGCCTGACGGACATATTTCGAAATATTTCTTATTCTTGTTGTTCTTCTTCTCCACAGCTAAGCTGGAAGTGGCATTTGCAGCTCGCAATAGTGCAGAGTTATCTCAAAGAAAGGGGCCACGGTGTTTCTGTACCTCTATTATGTTGGTGCAGCTTCGGAGCTTTTAAATATCTTGATATATCTCGAGAACTACGCATCTGATCAAAAAATATCATAGAACATAAAAAGTAGGAAACTTAATTCTCTACAAAAAAGGTCTCTTAACGTTTTGCAATAGCTCGCTTCGTTACCGAGATATTTGCAGATTTATCTCAAGGGAAGGGTCCTGATGGACATATTTCGAGATATTTCTTCTTCTTGTTGTTCTTCTTCTGCACAGCTAAACTGGAAGTGGCATTTCCAGCTCGCAATCGTGCAGAGTTATCTCAAAGAAAGGGGCCACGGTGTTTCTGTATCTCTATTATGTTGGTGCGGCTTCGGAACTTTTAAATATCTTGATATATCTCGAGAACTATGCCTCTGATCGAAAAATATCATAGAACATAAAAAGTAGGAAACTTAATTCTCTACAAAAAAGGTCTCTTAACATTTTGACATAGCTCGCTTCGTTTCCGAGATATTTGCAGATTTATCTCAAGGGAAGGGGCCTGACGGACATATTTCGAGATATTTCTTCTTCTTGTTGTTCTTCTTCTGCACAGCTAAGCTGGAAGTGGGATTTGCAGCTCGCAATAGTGCAGAGTTATCTCAAAGAAAGGGGCCACGGTGTTTCTGTATCTCTATTATGTTGGTGCGGCTTCGGAACTTTTAAATATCTTGATATATCTCGAGATCTACGCATCTGATCAAAAAATATCATAGAACATAAAAAGTAGGAAACTTAATTCCCTACAAAAAAGGTCTCTCAACATTTTGCCATAGCTCGCTTCGTTTCCGAGATACTTGCCGATTTATCTCAAGGGAAGGGGCCTGACGGACATATTTCGAGATATTTCTTCTTCTTGTTGTTCTTCTTCTGCACAGCTAAGCTGGAAGTGGCATTTGCAGCTCGCAATTGTGCAGAGTTATCTCAAAGAGAGGGGCCACGGTGTTTCTGTATCTCTATTATGTTGGTGCGGCTTCGGAACTTTTAAATATCTTGATATATCTCGAGAACTACGAATCTGATCAGAAAATATCATAGAAGATAAAAAGTAGGAAACTTAATTCTCTACAAAAAAGGTCTCTTAACATTTTGACATAGCTCGCTTCGTTTCCGAGATATTTGCAGATTTATCTCAAGGGAAGGGGCCTGACGGACATATTTCGAGATATTTCTTCTTCTTGTTGTTCTTCTTCTGCACAGCTAAGCTGGAAGTGGCATTTGCAGCTCGCAATAGTGCACAGTTATCTCAAAGAAAGGGGCCACGGTGTTTCTGTATCTCTATTATGTTGGTGCGGCTTCGGAACTTTTAAATATCTCGATATATCTCGAGAACTACGCATCTGATCAAAAAATATCATAGAACATAAAAAGTAGGAAACTTAATTCTCTACAAATAAGGTCTCTTAACATTTTGGCATAGCTCGCTTCGTTTCCGAGATATTTGCAGATTTATCTCAAGGGAATGGTCCTGACGGACATATTTCGAGATATTTCATCTTCTTGTTGTTCTTCTTCTGCACAGCTAAGCTGGAAGTGGCATTTGCAGCTCGCAATAGTGCAGAGTTATCGCAAAGAAAGGGGCCACGGTGTTTCTGTATCTCTATTATGTTGGTGCGGCTTCGGAACTTTTAAATATCTTGATATATCTCGAGAACTACGCATCTGATCAAAAAATATCATAGAATATAAAAAGTAGGAAACCTAATTTTCTACAAAAAAGGTCTCTTAACTTTTTGCCGTAGCTCGCTTAGTTTCCGAGATCTTTGCAGATTTATCTCAAGGGAAGGGGCCTGACGGACATATTTCGAAATATTTCTTATTCTTGTTGTTCTTCTTCTCCACAGCTAAGCTGGAAGTGGCATTTGCAGCTCGCAATAGTGCAGAGTTATCTCAAAGAAAGGGGCCACGGTGTTTCTGTACCTCTATTATGTTGGTGCAGCTTCGGAGCTTTTAAATATCTTGATATATCTCGAGAACTACGCATCTGATCAAAAAATATCATAGAACATAAAAAGTAGGAAACTTAATTCTCTACAAAAAAGGTCTCTTAACGTTTTGCAATAGCTCGCTTCGTTACCGAGATATTTGCAGATTTATCTCAAGGGAAGGGTCCTGATGGACATATTTCGAGATATTTCTTCTTCTTGTTGTTCTTCTTCTGCACAGCTAAACTGGAAGTGGCATTTCCAGCTCGCAATCGTGCAGAGTTATCTCAAAGAAAGGGGCCACGGTGTTTCTGTATCTCTATTATGTTGGTGCGGCTTCGGAACTTTTAAATATCTTGATATATCTCGAGAACTACGCCTCTGATCGAAAAATATCATAGAACATAAAAAGTAGGAAACTTAATTCTCTACAAAAAAGGTCTCTTAACATTTTGACATAGCTCGCTTCGTTTCCGAGATATTTGCAGATTTATCTCAAGGGAAGGGGCCTGACGGACATATTTCGAGATATTTCTTCTTCTTGTTGTTCTTCTTCTGCACAGCTAAGCTGGAAGTGGCATTTGCAGCTCGCAATAGTGCAGAGTTATCTCAAAGAAAGGGGCCACGGTGTTTCTGTACCTCTATTATGTTGGTGCAGCTTCGGAGCTTTTAAATATCTTGATATATCTCGAGAACTACGCATCTGATCAAAAAATATCATAGAACATAAAAAGTAGGAAACTTAATTCTCTACAAAAAAGGTCTCTTAACGTTTTGCAATAGCTCGCTTCGTTACCGAGATGTTTGCAGATTTATCTCAAGGGAAGGGTCCTGATGGACATATTTCGAGATATTTCTTCTTCTTGTTGTTCTTCTTCTGCACAGCTAAACTGGAAGTGGCATTTCCGGCTCGCAATCGTGCAGAGTTATCTCAAAGAAAGGGGCCACGGTGTTTCTGTATCTCTATTATGTTGGTGCGGCTTCGGAACTTTTAAATATCTTGATATATCTCGAGAACTACGCCTCTGATCGAAAAATATCATAGAACATAAAAAGTAGGAAACTTAATTCTCTACAAAAAAGGTCTCTTAACATTTTGACATAGCTCGCTTCGTTTCCGAGATATTTGCAGATTTATCTCAAGGGAAGGGGCCTGACGGACATATTTCGAGATATTTCTTCTTCTTGTTGTTCTTCTTCTGCACAGCTAAGCTGGAAGTGGCATTTGCAGCTCGCAATAGTGCAGAGTTATCTCAAAGAAAGGGGCCACGGTGTTTCTGTACCTCTATTATGTTGGTGCAGCTTCGGAGCTTTTAAATATCTTGATATATCTCGAGAACTACGCATCTGATCAAAAAATATCATAGAACATAAAAAGTAGGAAACTTAATTCTCTACAAAAAAGGTCTCTTAACGTTTTGCAATAGCTCGCTTCGTTTCCGAGATATTTGCAGATTTATCTCAAGGGAAGGGTCCTGATGGACATATTTCGAGATATTTCTTCTTCTTGTTGTTCTTCTTCTGCACAGCTAAACTGGAAGTGGCATTTCCAGCTCGCAATCGTGCAGAGTTATCTCAAAGAAAGGGGCCACGGTGTTTCTGTATCTCTATTATGTTGGTGCGGCTTCGGAACTTTTAAATATCTTGATATATCTCGAGAACTACGCCTCTGATCGAAAAATATCATAGAACATAAAAAGTAGGAAACTTAATTCTCTACAAAAAAGGTCTCTTAACATTTTGCCATAGCTCGCTTCGTTTCCGAGATATTTGCAGATTTATCTCAAGGGAAGGGGCCTGACGGACATATTTCGAGATATTTCTTCTTCTTGTTGTCCTTCTTCTGCACAGCTAAGCTGGAAGTGGCATTTGCAGCTCGCAATAGTGCAGAGTTATCTCAAAGAAAGGGGCCACGGTGTTTCTGTATCTCTATTATGTTGGTGCGGCTTCGGAACTTTTAAATATCTTGATATATCTCGAGAACTACGCATCTGATCGAAAAATATCATAGAACATAAAAAGTAGGAAACTTAATTCTCTACAAAACAGGTCTCTTAACATTTTGCCATAGCTCGCTTCGTTTCCGAGATATTTGCAGATTTATCTCAAGGGAAGGGGCCTGACGGACATATTTCGAGATATTTCTTCTTCTTGTTGTTCTTCTTCTGCACAGCTAAGCTGGAAGTGGCATTTGCAGCTCGCAGTAGTGCAGAGTTATCTCAAAGAAAGGGGCCACGGTGTTTCTGTATCTCTATTATGTAGGTGCGGCTTCGGAACTTTTAAATATCTTGATATATCTCGAGAACTACGCATCTGATCAAAAAATATCATAGAACATAAAAAGTAGGAAACCTAATTCTCTACAAAAAAGGTCTCTTAACATTTTGCCATAGCTCGCTTCGTTTCCGAGATATATGCAGATTTATCTCAAGGGAAGGGGCCTGACGGACATATTTCGAGATATTTCTTCTTCTTGTTGTTCTTCTTCTGCACAGCTAAGCTGGAAGTGGCATTTGCAGCTCGCAATAGTGCAGAGTTATCTCAAAGAAAGGGGCCACGGTGTTTCTGTATCTCTATTATGTTGGTGCGGCTTCGGAACTTTTAAATATCTTGATATATCTCGAGAACTACGCATCTGATCGAAAAATATCATAGAACATAAAAAGTAGGAAACTTAATTCTCTACAAAACAGGTCTCTTAACATTTTGCCATAGCTCGCTTCGTTTCCGAGATATTTGCAGATTTATCTCAAGGGAAGGGGCCTGACGGACATATTTCGAGATATTTCTTCTTCTTGTTGTTCTTCTTCTGCACAGCTAAGCTGGAAGTGGCATTTGCAGCTCGCAGTAGTGCAGAGTTATCTCAAAGAAAAGGGCCACGGTGTTTCTGTATCTCTATTATGTTGGTGCGGCTTCGGAACTTTTAAATATCTTGATATATCTCGAGAACTACGCATCTGATCAAAAAATATCATAGAACATAAAAAGTAGGAATCCTAATTTTCTACAAAAAAGGTCTCTTAATATTTTGCCGTAACTCGCTTCGTTTCCGAGATATTTGCAGATTTATCTCAAGGGAAGGGGCCTGACGGACATATTTCCAGATATTTCTTCTTCTTGTTGTTCTTCTTCTGCACAGCTAAGCTGGAAGCGGCATTTGCGGCTCGCACTAGTGCAGAGTTATCTCAAAGAAAGGGGCCACGGTGTTTCTGTATCTCTATTATGTTGGTGCGGCTTCGGATCTTTTAAATATCTCGATATATCTCGAAAACTACGCTTCTGATCAAAAAATATCATAGAACATAAATTGTAGGAAACATAATTCTCTACAAAAAAGGTCTCTTAACATTTTGCCATAGCTCGTTTCGTTTCCGAGATATTTGCAGATATATCTCAAGGGAAGGGGCCTGACGGACATATTTCGAGATATTTCCTCTTCTTGTTGTTCTTCTTCTGCACAGCTAAACTGGGAGTGGCATTTCCAGCTCGCAGTAGTGCCGAGTTATCTCAAAGAAAGGGGCCACGGTGTTTCTGTATCTCTATTATGTTGGTGCGGCTTCGGAACTTTTAAATATCTTGATATATCTCGAGAACTACGCATCTGATCAAAAAATATCATAGAACATAAAAAGTAGAAAACTTAATTCTCTACAAAAAAGGTCTCTCAACATTTTGCCATAGCTCGCTTCGTTTCCGAGATATATGCAGATTTATCTCAAGGGAAGGGGCCTGACGGACATATTTCGAGATATTTCTTCTTCTTGTTGTTCTTCTTCTGCACAGCTAAGCTGGAAGTGGCATTTGCAGCTCGCAATAGTGCAGAGTTATCTCAAAGAAAGGGGCCACGGTGTTTCTGTATCTCTATTATGTTGGTGCGGCTTCGGAACTTTTAAATATCTTGATATATCTCGAGAGCTACGCATCCGATCAAAAAATATCATAGAACATAAAAAGTAGGAAACTTAATTCTCTACAAAAAAGGTCTCTTAACATTTTGCCATAGCTCGCTTCGTTTCCGAGATATTTGCAGATTTATCTCGAGGGAAGGGGCCTGACGGACATATTTCGAGATATTTCTTCTTCTTGTTGTTCTTCTTCTGCACAGCTAAGCTGGACGTGGCATTTACAGCTTGCAATAGTGCAGAGTTATCTCAAAGAAAGGGGCCACGGTGTTTCTGTATCTCTATTATGTTGGTGCGGCTTCGGAACTTTTAGATATCTTGATATATCTCGAGAACTACGCATCTGATCAAAAAATATCATAGAACATAAAAAGTAGGAAACCTAATTCTCTACAAAAAAGGTCTCTTAACATTTTGCCATAGCTCGCTTCGTTTCCGAGATATTTGCAGATTTATCTCAAGGGAAGGGGCCTGACGGACATATTTCGAGATATTTCTTCTTCTTGTTGTTCTTCTTCTGCACAGCTAAGCTGGAAGTGGCATTTGCAGCTCGCAATAGTGCAGAGTTATCTCAAAGAAAGGGGCCACGGTGTTTCTGTATCTCTATTATGTTGGTGCGGCTTCGGAACTTTTAAATATCTTGATATATCTCGAGAACTACGCATCTGATCGAAAAATATCATAGAACATAAAAAGTAGGAAACTTAATTCTCTACAAAACAGGTCTCTTAACATTTTGCCATAGCTCGCTTCGTTTCCGAGATATTTGCAGATTTATCTCAAGGGAAGGGGCCTGACGGACATATTTCGAGATATTTCTTCTTCTTGTTGTTCTTCTTCTGCACAGCTAAGCTGGGAGTGGCATTTGCAGCTCGCAGTAGTGCAGAGTTATCTCAAAGAAAGGGGCCACGGTGTTTCTGTATCTCTATTATGTTGGTGCGGCTTCGGAACTTTTAAATATCTTGATATATCTCGAGAACTACGCATCTGATCAAAAAATATCATAGAACATAAAAAGTAGGAATCCTAATTTTCTACAAAAAAGGTCTCTTAACATTTTGCCGTAGCTCGCTTCGTTTCCGAGATATTTGCAGATTTATCTCAAGGGAAGGGGCCTGACGGACATATTTCGAGATATTTCTTCTTCTTGTTGTTCTTCTTCTGCACAGCTAAGCTGGAAGTGGCATTTGCAGCTCGCAGTAGTGCAGAGTTATCTCAAAGAAAGGGGCCACGGTGTTTCTGTATCTCTATTATGTTGGTGCGGCTTCGGAACTTTTAAATATCTTGATATATCTCGAGAACTACGCATCTGATCAAAAAATATCATAGAACATAAAAAGTAGGAAACCTAATTCTCTACAAAAAAGGTCTCTTAACATTTTGCCATAGCTCGCTTCGTTTCCGAGATATATGCAGATTTATCTCAAGGGAAGGGGCCTGACGGACATATTTCGAGATATTTCTTCTTCTTGTTGTTCTTCTTCTGCACAGCTAAGCTGGAAGTGGCATTTGCAGCTCGCAATAGTGCAGAGTTATCTCAAAGAAAGGGGCCACGGTGTTTCTGTATCTCTATTATGTTGGTGCGGCTTCGGAACTTTTAAATATCTTGATATATCTCGAGAGCTACGCATCCGATCAAAAAATATCATAGAACATAAAAAGTAGGAAACTTAATTCTCTACAAAAAAGGTCTCTTAACATTTTGCCATAGCTCGCTTCGTTTCCGAGATATTTGCAGATTTATCTCGAGGGAAGGGGCCTGACGGACATATTTCGAGATATTTCTTCTTCTTGTTGTTCTTCTTCTGCACAGCTAAGCTGGACGTGGCATTTACAGCTCGCAATAGTGCAGAGTTATCTCAAAGAAAGGGGCCACGGTGTTTCTGTATCTCTATTATGTTGGTGCGGCTTCGGAACTTTTAGATATCTTGATATATCTCGAGAACTACGCATCTGATCAAAAAATATCATAGAACATAAAAAGTAGGAAACCTAATTCTCTACAAAAAAGGTCTCTTAACATTTTGCCATAGCTCGCTTCGTTTCCGAGATATATGCAGATTTATCTCAAGGGAAGGGGCCTGACGGACATATTTCGAGATATTTCTTCTTCTTGTTGTTCTTCTTCTGCACAGCTAAGCTGGAAGTGGCATTTGCAGCTCGCAATAGTGCAGAGTTATCTCAAAGAAAGGGGCCACGGTGTTTCTGTACCTCTATTATGTTGGTGCAGCTTCGGAGCTTTTAAATATCTTGATATATCTCGAGAACTACGCATCTGATCAAAAAATATCATAGAACATAAAAAGTAGGAAACTTAATTCTCTACAAAAAAGGTCTCTTAACGTTTTGCAATAGCTCGCTTCGTTTCCGAGATATTTGCAGATTTATCTCAAGGGAAGGGTCCTGATGGACATATTTCGAGATATTTCTTATTCTTGTTGTTCTTCTTCTGCACAGCTAAACTGGAAGTGGCATTTCCAGCTCGCAATCGTGCAGAGTTATCTCAAAGAAAGGGGCCACGGTGTTTCTGTATCTCTATTATGTTGGTGCGGCTTCGGAACTTTTAAATATCTTGATATATCTCGAGAACTACGCCTCTGATCGAAAAATATCATAGAACATAAAAAGTAGGAAACTTAATTCTCTACAAAAAAGGTCTCTTAACATTTTGCCATAGCTCGCTTCGTTTCCGAGATATTTGCAGATTTATCTCAAGGGAAGGGGCCTGACGGACATATTTCGAGATATTTCTTCTTCTTGTTGTTCTTCTTCTGCACAGCTAAGCTGGAAGTGGCATTTGCAGCTCGCAATAGTGCAGAGTTATCTCAAAGAAAGGGGCCACGGTGTTTCTGTATCTCTATTATGTTGGTGCGGCTTCGGAACTTTTAAATATCTTGATATATCTCGAGAACTACGCATCTGATCGAAAAATATCATAGAACATAAAAAGTAGGAAACTTAATTCTCTACAAAACAGGTCTCTTAACATTTTGCCATAGCTCGCTTCGTTTCCGAGATATTTGCAGATTTATCTCAAGGGAAGGGGCCTGACGGACATATTTCGAGATATTTCCTCTTCTTGTTGTTCTTCTTCTGCACAGCTAAGCTGGAAGTGGGATTTGCAGCTCGCAATAGTGCAGAGTTATCTCAAAGAAAGGGGCCACGGTGTTTCTGTATCTCTATTATGTTGGTGCGGCTTCGGAACTTTTAAATATCTTGATATATCTCGAGATCTACGCATCTGATCAAAAAATATCATAGAACATAAAAAGTAGGAAACTTAATTCCCTACAAAAAAGGTCTCTCAACATTTTGCCATAGCTCGCTTCGTTTCCGAGATACTTGCCGATTTATCTCAAGGGAAGGGGCCTGACGGACATATTTCGAGATATTTCTTCTTCTTGTTGTTCTTCTTCTGCACAGCTAAGCTGGAAGTGGCATTTGCAGCTCGCAATTGTGCAGAGTTATCTCAAAGAGAGGGGCCACGGTGTTTCTGTATCTCTATTATGTTGGTGCGGCTTCGGAACTTTTAAATATCTTGATATATCTCGAGAACTACGAATCTGATCAGAAAATATCATAGAAGATAAAAAGTAGGAAACTTAATTCTCTACAAAAAAGGTCTCTTAACATTTTGACATAGCTCGCTTCGTTTCCGAGATATTTGCAGATTTATCTCAAGGGAAGGGGCCTGACGGACATATTTCGAGATATTTCTTCTTCTTGTTGTTCTTCTTCTGCACAGCTAAGCTGGAAGTGGCATTTGCAGCTCGCAATAGTGCACAGTTATCTCAAAGAAAGGGGCCACGGTGTTTCTGTATCTCTATTATGTTGGTGCGGCTTCGGAACTTTTAAATATCTCGATATATCTCGAGAACTACGCATCTGATCAAAAAATATCATAGAACATAAAAAGTAGGAAACCTAATTTTCTACAAAAAAGGTCTCTTAACTTTTTGCCGTAGCTCGCTTAGTTTCCGAGATCTTTGCAGATTTATCTCAAGGGAAGGGGCCTGACGGACATATTTCGAAATATTTCTTATTCTTGTTGTTCTTCTTCTCCACAGCTAAGCTGGAAGTGGCATTTGCAGCTCGCAATAGTGCAGAGTTATCTCAAAGAAAGGGGCCACGGTGTTTCTGTACCTCTATTATGTTGGTGCAGCTTCGGAGCTTTTAAATATCTTGATATATCTCGAGAACTACGCATCTGATCAAAAAATATCATAGAACATAAAAAGTAGGAAACTTAATTCTCTACAAAAAAGGTCTCTTAACGTTTTGCAATAGCTCGCTTCGTTACCGAGATATTTGCAGATTTATCTCAAGGGAAGGGTCCTGATGGACATATTTCGAGATATTTCTTCTTCTTGTTGTTCTTCTTCTGCACAGCTAAACTGGAAGTGGCATTTCCAGCTCGCAATCGTGCAGAGTTATCTCAAAGAAAGGGGCCACGGTGTTTCTGTATCTCTATTATGTTGGTGCGGCTTCGGAACTTTTAAATATCTTGATATATCTCGAGAACTACGCCTCTGATCGAAAAATATCATAGAACATAAAAAGTAGGAAACTTAATTCTCTACAAAAAAGGTCTCTTAACATTTTGACATAGCTCGCTTCGTTTCCGAGATATTTGCAGATTTATCTCAAGGGAAGGGGCCTGACGGACATATTTCGAGATATTTCTTCTTCTTGTTGTTCTTCTTCTGCACAGCTAAGCTGGAAGTGGCATTTGCAGCTCGCAATAGTGCAGAGTTATCTCAAAGAAAGGGGCCACGGTGTTTCTGTACCTCTATTATGTTGGTGCAGCTTCGGAGCTTTTAAATATCTTGATATATCTCGAGAACTACGCATCTGATCAAAAAATATCATAGAACATAAAAAGTAGGAAACTTAATTCTCTACAAAAAAGGTCTCTTAACGTTTTGCAATAGCTCGCTTCGTTACCGAGATGTTTGCAGATTTATCTCAAGGGAAGGGTCCTGATGGACATATTTCGAGATATTTCTTCTTCTTGTTGTTCTTCTTCTGCACAGCTAAACTGGAAGTGGCATTTCCGGCTCGCAATCGTGCAGAGTTATCTCAAAGAAAGGGGCCACGGTGTTTCTGTATCTCTATTATGTTGGTGCGGCTTCGGAACTTTTAAATATCTTGATATATCTCGAGAACTACGCCTCTGATCGAAAAATATCATAGAACATAAAAAGTAGGAAACTTAATTCTCTACAAAAAAGGTCTCTTAACATTTTGACATAGCTCGCTTCGTTTCCGAGATATTTGCAGATTTATCTCAAGGGAAGGGGCCTGACGGACATATTTCGAGATATTTCTTCTTCTTGTTGTTCTTCTTCTGCACAGCTAAGCTGGAAGTGGCATTTGCAGCTCGCAATAGTGCAGAGTTATCTCAAAGAAAGGGGCCACGGTGTTTCTGTACCTCTATTATGTTGGTGCAGCTTCGGAGCTTTTAAATATCTTGATATATCTCGAGAACTACGCATCTGATCAAAAAATATCATAGAACATAAAAAGTAGGAAACTTAATTCTCTACAAAAAAGGTCTCTTAACGTTTTGCAATAGCTCGCTTCGTTTCCGAGATATTTGCAGATTTATCTCAAGGGAAGGGTCCTGATGGACATATTTCGAGATATTTCTTCTTCTTGTTGTTCTTCTTCTGCACAGCTAAACTGGAAGTGGCATTTCCAGCTCGCAATCGTGCAGAGTTATCTCAAAGAAAGGGGCCACGGTGTTTCTGTATCTCTATTATGTTGGTGCGGCTTCGGAACTTTTAAATATCTTGATATATCTCGAGAACTACGCCTCTGATCGAAAAATATCATAGAACATAAAAAGTAGGAAACTTAATTCTCTACAAAAAAGGTCTCTTAACATTTTGCCATAGCTCGCTTCGTTTCCGAGATATTTGCAGATTTATCTCAAGGGAAGGGGCCTGACGGACATATTTCGAGATATTTCTTCTTCTTGTTGTCCTTCTTCTGCACAGCTAAGCTGGAAGTGGCATTTGCAGCTCGCAATAGTGCAGAGTTATCTCAAAGAAAGGGGCCACGGTGTTTCTGTATCTCTATTATGTTGGTGCGGCTTCGGAACTTTTAAATATCTTGATATATCTCGAGAACTACGCATCTGATCAAAAAATATCATAGAACATAAAAAGTAGAAAACTTAATTCTCTACAAAAAAGGTCTCTCAACATTTTGCCATAGCTCGCTTCGTTTCCGAGATATATGCAGATTTATCTCAAGGGAAGGGGCCTGACGGACATATTTCGAGATATTTCTTCTTCTTGTTGTTCTTCTTCTGCACAGCTAAGCTGGACGTGGCATTTACAGCTTGCAATAGTGCAGAGTTATCTCAAAGAAAGGGGCCACGGTGTTTCTGTATCTCTATTATGTTGGTGCGGCTTCGGAACTTTTAGATATCTTGATATATCTCGAGAACTACGCATCTGATCAAAAAATATCATAGAACATAAAAAGTAGGAAACCTAATTCTCTACAAAAAAGGTCTCTTAACATTTTGCCATAGCTCGCTTCGTTTCCGAGATATTTGCAGATTTATCTCAAGGGAAGGGGCCTGACGGACATATTTCGAGATATTTCTTCTTCTTGTTGTTCTTCTTCTGCACAGCTAAGCTGGAAGTGGCATTTGCAGCTCGCAATAGTGCAGAGTTATCTCAAAGAAAGGGGCCACGGTGTTTCTGTATCTCTATTATGTTGGTGCGGCTTCGGATCTTTTAAATATCTCGATATATCTCGAAAACTACGCTTCTGATCAAAAAATATCATAGAACCTAAATTGTGGGAAATATAATTCTCTACAATAAAGGTCTCTTAACATTTTGCCATAGCTCGCTTCGTTTCCGAGATATTTGCAGATTTATCTCGAGGGAAGGGGCCTGACGGACATATTTCGAGATATTTCTTCTTCTTGTTGTTCTTCTTCTGCACAGCTAAGCTGGAAGCGGCATTTGCGGCTCGCACTAGTGCAGAGTTATCTCAAAGAAAGGGGCCACGGTGTTTCTGTATCTCTATTATGTTGGTGCAGCTTCGGATCTTTTAAATATCTTGATATATCTCGAGAGCTACGCATCCGATCAAAAAATATCATAGAACATAAAAAGTAGGAAACTTAATTCTCTACAAAAAAGGTCTCTTAACATTTTGCCATAGCTCGCTTCGTTTCCGAGATATTTGCAGATTTATCTCAAGGGAAGGGGCCTGACGGACATATTTCGAGATATTTCTTCTTCTTGTTGTTCTTCTTCTGCACAGCTAAGCTGGAAGTGGCATTTGCAGCTCGCAGTAGTGCAGAGTTATCTCAAAGAAAGGGGCCACGGTGTTTCTGTATCTCTATTATGTTGGTGCGGCTTCGGAACTTTTAAATATCTTGATATATCTCGAGAACTACGCATCTGATCAAAAAATATCATAGAACATAAAAAGTAGGAAACCTAATTCTCTACAAAAAAGGTCTCTTAACATTTTGCCATAGCTCGCTTCGTTTCCGAGATATATGCAGATTTATCTCAAGGGAAGGGGCCTGACGGACATATTTCGAGATATTTCTTCTTCTTGTTGTTCTTCTTCTGCACAGCTAAGCTGGAAGTGGCATTTGCAGCTCGCAATAGTGCAGAGTTATCTCAAAGAAAGGGGCCACGGTGTTTCTGTATCTCTATTATGTTGGTGCGGCTTCGGAACTTTTAAATATCTTGATATATCTCGAGAGCTACGCATCCGATCAAAAAATATCATAGAACATAAAAAGTAGGAAACTTAATTCTCTACAAAAAAGGTCTCTTAACATTTTGCCATAGCTCGCTTCGTTTCCGAGATATTTGCAGATTTATCTCGAGGGAAGGGGCCTGACGGACATATTTCGAGATATTTCTTCTTCTTGTTGTTCTTCTTCTGCACAGCTAAGCTGGACGTGGCATTTACAGCTCGCAATAGTGCAGAGTTATCTCAAAGAAAGGGGCCACGGTGTTTCTGTATCTCTATTATGTTGGTGCGGCTTCGGAACTTTTAGATATCTTGATATATCTCGAGAACTACGCATCTGATCAAAAAATATCATAGAACATAAAAAGTAGGAAACCTAATTCTCTACAAAAAAGGTCTCTTAACATTTTGCCATAGCTCGCTTCGTTTCCGAGATATATGCAGATTTATCTCAAGGGAAGGGGCCTGACGGACATATTTCGAGATATTTCTTCTTCTTGTTGTTCTTCTTCTGCACAGCTAAGCTGGAAGTGGCATTTGCAGCTCGCAATAGTGCAGAGTTATCTCAAAGAAAGGGGCCACGGTGTTTCTGTACCTCTATTATGTTGGTGCAGCTTCGGAGCTTTTAAATATCTTGATATATCTCGAGAACTACGCATCTGATCAAAAAATATCATAGAACATAAAAAGTAGGAAACTTAATTCTCTACAAAAAAGGTCTCTTAACGTTTTGCAATAGCTCGCTTCGTTTCCGAGATATTTGCAGATTTATCTCAAGGGAAGGGTCCTGATGGACATATTTCGAGATATTTCTTATTCTTGTTGTTCTTCTTCTGCACAGCTAAACTGGAAGTGGCATTTCCAGCTCGCAATCGTGCAGAGTTATCTCAAAGAAAGGGGCCACGGTGTTTCTGTATCTCTATTATGTTGGTGCGGCTTCGGAACTTTTAAATATCTTGATATATCTCGAGAACTACGCCTCTGATCGAAAAATATCATAGAACATAAAAAGTAGGAAACTTAATTCTCTACAAAAAAGGTCTCTTAACATTTTGCCATAGCTCGCTTCGTTTCCGAGATATTTGCAGATTTATCTCAAGGGAAGGGGCCTGACGGACATATTTCGAGATATTTCTTCTTCTTGTTGTTCTTCTTCTGCACAGCTAAGCTGGAAGTGGCATTTGCAGCTCGCAATAGTGCAGAGTTATCTCAAAGAAAGGGGCCACGGTGTTTCTGTATCTCTATTATGTTGGTGCGGCTTCGGAACTTTTAAATATCTTGATATATCTCGAGAACTACGCATCTGATCGAAAAATATCATAGAACATAAAAAGTAGGAAACTTAATTCTCTACAAAACAGGTCTCTTAACATTTTGCCATAGCTCGCTTCGTTTCCGAGATATTTGCAGATTTATCTCAAGGGAAGGGGCCTGACGGACATATTTCGAGATATTTCCTCTTCTTGTTGTTCTTCTTCTGCACAGCTAAACTGGAAGTGGCATTTCCAGCTCGCAGTAGTGCCGAGTTATCTCAAAGAAAGGGGCCACGGTGTTTCTGTATCTCTATTATGTTGGTGCGGCTTCGGAACTTTTAAATATCTTGATATATCTCGAGAACTACGCATCTGATCAAAAAATATCATAGAACATAAAAAGTAGAAAACTTAATTCTCTACAAAAAAGGTCTCTCAACATTTTGCCATAGCTCGCTTCGTTTCCGAGATATATGCAGATTTATCTCAAGGGAAGGGGCCTGACGGACATATTTCGAGATATTTCTTCTTCTTGTTGTTCTTCTTCTGCACAGCTAAGCTGGACGTGGCATTTACAGCTTGCAATAGTGCAGAGTTATCTCAAAGAAAGGGGCCACGGTGTTTCTGTATCTCTATTATGTTGGTGCGGCTTCGGAACTTTTAGATATCTTGATATATCTCGAGAACTACGCATCTGATCAAAAAATATCATAGAACATAAAAAGTAGGAAACCTAATTCTCTACAAAAAAGGTCTCTTAACATTTTGCCATAGCTCGCTTCGTTTCCGAGATATTTGCAGATTTATCTCAAGGGAAGGGGCCTGACGGACATATTTCGAGATATTTCTTCTTCTTGTTGTTCTTCTTCTGCACAGCTAAGCTGGAAGTGGCATTTGCAGCTCGCAATAGTGCAGAGTTATCTCAAAGAAAGGGGCCACGGTGTTTCTGTATCTCTATTATGTTGGTGCGGCTTCGGATCTTTTAAATATCTCGATATATCTCGAAAACTACGCTTCTGATCAAAAAATATCATAGAACCTAAATTGTGGGAAATATAATTCTCTACAATAAAGGTCTCTTAACATTTTGCCATAGCTCGCTTCGTTTCCGAGATATTTGCAGATTTATCTCGAGGGAAGGGGCCTGACGGACATATTTCGAGATATTTCTTCTTCTTGTTGTTCTTCTTCTGCACAGCTAAGCTGGAAGCGGCATTTGCGGCTCGCACTAGTGCAGAGTTATCTCAAAGAAAGGGGCCACGGTGTTTCTGTATCTCTATTATGTTGGTGCAGCTTCGGATCTTTTAAATATCTTGATATATCTCGAGAGCTACGCATCCGATCAAAAAATATCATAGAACATAAAAAGTAGGAAACTTAATTCTCTACAAAAAAGGTCTCTTAACATTTTGCCATAGCTCGCTTCGTTTCCGAGATATTTGCAGATTTATCTCGAGGGAAGGGGCCTGACGGACATATTTCGAGATATTTCTTCTTCTTGTTGTTCTTCTTCTGCACAGCTAAGCTGGACGTGGCATTTACAGCTCGCAATAGTGCAGAGTTATCTCAAAGAAAGGGGCCACGGTGTTTCTGTATCTCTATTATGTTGGTGCGGCTTCGGAACTTTTAAATATCTTGATATATCTCGAGAACTACGCATCTGATCAAAAAATATCACAGAACGTAAAAAGTAGGAAACTTAATTCTCTACAAATAAAGTCGCTTAACATTTTGCCATAGCTCGCTTCGTTTCCGACATATTTGCAGATTTATCTCAAGGGAAGGGGCCTGACGGACATATTTCGAGATATTTCTTCTTCTTGTTGTTCTTCTTCTGCACAGCTAAGCTGGAAGTGGCATTTGCAGCTCGCAATAGTGCAGAGTTATCTCAAAGAAAGGGGCCACGGTGTTTCTGTATCTCTATTATGTTGGTGCGGCTTCGGAACTTTTAAATATCTTGATATATCTCGAGAACTACGCATCTGATCAAAAAATATCATAGAACATAAAAAGTAGGAAACTTCATTCTCTACCAAAAAGGTCTCTTAACATTTTGCCATAGCTCGCTTCGTTTCCGAGATATATGCAGATTTATCTCAAGGGAAGGGGCCTGACGGACATATTTCGGGATATTTCTTCTTCTTGTTGTTCTTCTTCTGCACAGCTAAACAGGAAGTGGCATTTCCAGCTCGCAATAGTGCAGAGTTATCTGAAAGAAAGGGGCCACGGTGTTTCTGTATCTCTATTATGTTGGTGCGGCTTCGGAACTTTTAAATATCTTGATATATCTCGAGAACTACGCATCTGATCAAATAATATCATAGAACATAAAAAGTAGGAAACTTAATTCTCTACAAATAAGGTCTCTTAACATTTTGCCATAGCTCGCTTCGTTTCCGAGATATTTGCAGATTTATCTCAAGGGAAGGGGCCCGACGGACATATTTCGAGATATTTCTTCTTCTTGTTGGTCTTCTTCTGCACAGCTAAGCTGGAAGTGGCATTTGCAGCTCGCAATAGTGCAGAGTTATCTCAAAGAAAGGGGCCACGGTGTTTCTGTATCTCTATTATGTTGGTGCGGCTTCGGATCTTTTAAATATCTCGATATATCTCGAAAACTACGCTTCTGATCAAAAAATATCATAGAACCTAAATTGTGGGAAATATAATTCTCTACAAAAAAGGTCTCTTAACATTTTGCCATAGCTCGCTTCGTTTCCGAGATATTTGCAGATTTATCTCGAGGGAAGGGGCCTGACGGACATATTTCGAGATATTTCTTCTTCTTGTTGTTCTTCTTCTGCACAGCTAAGCTGGAAGCGGCATTTGCGGCTCGCACTAGTGCAGAGTTATCTCAAAGAAAGGGGCCACGGTGTTTCTGTATCTCTATTATGTTGGTGCAGCTTCGGATCTTTTAAATATCTTGATATATCTCGAGAGCTACGCATCCGATCAAAAAATATCATAGAACATAAAAAGTAGGAAACTTAATTCTCTACAAAAAAGGTCTCTTAACATTTTGCCATAGCTCGCTTCGTTTCCGAGATATTTGCAGATTTATCTCGAGGGAAGGGGCCTGACGGACATATTTCGAGATATTTCTTCTTCTTGTTGTTCTTCTTCTGCACAGCTAAGCTGGAAGTTGCATTTGCAGCTCGCAATAGTGCAGAGTTATCTCGAAGAAAGGGGCCACGGTGTTTCTGTATCTCTATTATGTTGGTGCGGCTTCGGAACTTTAAAATATCTTTATATATCTCGAGAACTACGCATCTGATTAAAAAATATCATAGAACGTAAAAAGTAGGAAACTTAATTCTCTACAAATAAAGTCGCTTAACATTTTGCCATAGCTCGCTTCGTTTCCGAGATATTTGCAGATTTATCTCAAGGGAAGGGGCCTGACGGACATATTTCGAGATATTTCTTCTTCTTGTTGTTCTTCTTCTGCACAGCTAAGCTGGAAGTGGCATTTGCAGCTCGCAATAGTGCAGAGTTATCTCAAAGAAAGGGGCCACGGTGTTTCTGTATCTCTATTATGTTGGTGCGGCTTCGGAACTTTTAAATATCTTGATATATCTCGAGAACTACGCATCTGATCAAAAAATATCATAGAACATAAAAAGTAGGAAACTTAATTCTCTACAAAAAAGGTCTCTTAACATTTTGCCATAGCTCGCTTCGTTTCCAAGATACTTGCAGATTTATCTCAAGGGAAGGGGCCTGACGGACATATTTCGAGATATTTCTTCTTCTTGTTGGTCTTCTTCTGCACAGCTAAGCTGGAAGTGGCATTTGCAGCTCGCAATAGTGCAGAGTTATCTCGACGAAAGGGGCCACGGTGTTTCTGTATCTCTATTATGTTGGTGCGGCTTCGGATCTTTTAAATATCTCGATATATCTCGAAAACTACGCTTCTGATCAAATAATATCATAGAACGTAAATTGTGGGAAACATAATTCTCTACAAAAAAGGTCTCTTAACATTTTGCCATAGCTCGCTTCGTTTCCGAGATATTTGCAGATTTATCTCAAGGGAAGGGGTCTGACGGACATATTTCGAGATATTTCTTCTTCTTGTTGTTCTTCTTCTGCACAGCTAAGCTGGAAGTGGCATTTGCAGCTCGCAATAGTGCAGAGTTATCTCAAAGAAAGGGGCCACGGTGTTTCTGTATCTCTATTATGTTGGTGCGGCTTCGGAACTTTTAAATAGCTTGATATATCTCGAGAACTACGCATCCGATCAAAAAATATCATAGAACATAAAAAGTAGGAAACTTAATTCTCTACAAAAAAGGTCTCTTAACATTTTGCCATAGCTCGCTTCGTTTCCGAGATATTTGCAGATTTATCTCGAGGGAAGGGGCCTGACGGACATATTTCGAGATATTTCTTCTTCTTGTTGTTCTTCTTCTGCACAGCTAAGCTGGACGTGGCATTTACAGCTCGCAATAGTGCAGAGTTATCTCAAAGAAAGGGGCCACGGTGTTTCTGTATCTCTATTATGTTGGTGCGGCTTCGGAACTTTTAAATATCTTGATATATCTCGAGAACTACGCATCTGATCAAAAAATATCATGGAACATAAAAAGTAGGAAACTTAATTCTCAACAAAAAAGGTCTCTTAACGTTTTGCCATAGCTCGCTTCGTTTCCGAGATATTTGCAGATTTATCTCAAGGGAAGGGGCCTGACGGACATATTTCGAGATATTTCTTCTTCTGCACAGCTAAACTGGAAGTGGCATTTCCAGCTCGCAGTAGTGCAGAGTTATCTCAAAGAAAGGGGCCACGGTGTTTCTGTATCTCTATTATGTTGGTGCGGCTTCGGAACTTTAAAATATCTTGATATATCTCGAGAACTACGCATCTGATCAAAAAATATCATAGAACGTAAAAAGTAGGAAACTTAATTCTCTACAAATAAAGTCGCTTAACATTTTGCCATAGCTCGCTTCGTTTCCGAGATATTTGCAGATTTATCTCAAGGGAAGGGGCCTGACGGACATATTTCGAGATATTTCTTCTTCTTGTTGTTCTTCTTCTGCACAGCTAAGCTGGAAGTGGCATTTGCGACCTCGCAATAGTGCAGAGTTATCTCAAAGAAAGGGGCCACGGTGTTTCTGTATCTCTATTATGTTGGTGCGGCTTCGGAACTTTTAAATATCTTGATATATCTCGAGAACTACGCATCTGATCAAATAATATCATGGAACATAAAAAGTAGGAAACTTAATTCTCTACAAATAAGGTCTCTTAACATTTTGCCATAGCTCGCTTCGTTTCCGAGATATTTGCAGATTTATCTCAAGGGAAGGGGCCCGACGGACATATTTCGAGATATTTCTTCTTCTTGTTGGTCTTCTTCTGCACAGCTAAGCTGGAAGTGGCATTTGCAGCTCGCAATGGTGCAGAGTTATCTCAAAGAAAGGGGCCACGGTGTTTCTGTATCTCTATTATGTTGGTGCGGCTTCGGATCTTTTAAATATCTCGATATATCTCGAAAACTACGCTTCTGATCAAAAAATATCATAGAACCTAAATTGTGGGAAACATAATTCTCTACAAAAAAGGTCTCTTAACATTTTGCCGTAGCTCGCTTTGTTTCCGAGATATTTGCAGATTTATCTCAAGGGAAGGGGCCTGACGGACATATTTCGAGATATTTCTTCTTCTTGTTGTTCTTCTTCTGCACAGCTAAGCTGGAAGTGGCATTTGCAGCTCGCAATAGTGCAGAGTTATCTCAAAGAAAGGGGCCACGGTGTTTCTGTATCTCTATTATGTTGGTGCGGCTTCGGATCTTTTAAATATCTCGATATATCTCGAAAACTACGCTTCTGATCAAAAAAAAATCATAGAACCTAAATTGTGGGAAATATAATTCTCTACAAAAAAGGTCTCTTAACATTTTGCCATAGCTCGCTTCGTTTCCGAGATATTTGCAGATTTATCTCGAGGGAAGGGGCCTGACGGACATATTTCGAGATATTTCTTCTTCTTGTTGTTCTTCTTCTGCACAGCTAAGCTGGAAGCGGCATTTGCGGCTCGCACTAGTGCAGAGTTATCTCAAAGAAAGGGGCCACGGTGTTTCTGTATCTCTATTATGTTGGTGCAGCTTCGGATCTTTTAAATATCTCGATATATCTCGAAAACTACGCTTCTGATCAAAAAATATCATAGAACATAAATTGTAGGAAACATAATTCTCTACAAAAAAGGTCTCTTAACATTTTGCCATAGCTCGTTTCGTTTCCGAGATATTTGCAGATATATCTCAAGGGAAGGGGCCTGACGGACATATTTCGAGATATTTCCTCTTCTTGTTGTTCTTCTTCTGCACAGCTAAACTGGAAGTGGCATTTCCAGCTCGCAATAGCGCAGAGTTATCTCAAAGAAAGGGGCCACGGTGTTTCTGTATCTCTATTATGTTGGTGCGGCTTCGGAACTTTTAGATATCTTGATATATCTCGAGAACTACGCATCTGATCGAAAAATATCATAGAACATAAAAAGTAGGAAACTTAATTCTCTACAAAAAAGGTCTCTTAACATTTTGCCATAGCTCGCTTCGTTTCCGAGATATTTGCAGATTTATCTCAAGGGAAGGGGCCTGACGGACATATTTCGAGATATTTCTTCTTTTTGTTGTTCTTCTTCTGCACAGCTAAGCTGGAAGTGGCATTTGCAGCTCGCAGTAGTGCAGAGTTATCTCAAAGAAAGGGGCCACGGTGTTTCTGTATCTCTATTATGTTGGTGCGGCTTCGGAACTTTTAAATATATCGATATATCTCGAAAACTACGCTTCCGATCAAAAAATATCATAGAACATAAATTGTAGGAAACATAATTCTCTACAAAAAAGGTCTCTTAACATTTTGCCATAGCTCACTTCGTTTCCGAGATATTTGCAGATATATCTCAAGGGAAGGGGCCTGACGGACATATTTCGAGATATTTCTTCTTCTTGTTGCTCTTCTTCTGCACAGCTAAGCTGGAAGTGGCATTTACAGCTCGCAATAGTGCAGAGTTATCTCAAAGAAAGGGGCCACGGTGTTTCTGTATCTCTATTATGTTGGTGCGGCTTCGGAACTTTTAAATATCTTGATATATCTCGAGAACTACGCGTCTGATCAAAAAATATCATAGAACATGAAAAGTAGGAAACTTAATTCTCTACAAAAACGGTCTCTTAACATTTTGCCATAGCTCGCTTCGTTTCCGAGATATTTGCACATATATCTCAAGGGAAGGGGCCTGACGGACATATTTCAAGATATTTCTTCTTCTTGTTGTTCTTCTTCTGCACAGCTAAGCTGGAAGTGGCATTTGTGGCTCGCACTAGTGCACAGTTATCTCAAAGAAAGGGGCCACGGTGTTTCTGTATCTCTATTATGTTGGTGCGTCTTCGGAACTTTTAAATATCTCGATATATCTCGAAAACTACGCTTCTGATCAAAAAATATCATAGTACATAAATTGTAGGAAACATAATTCTCTACAAAAAACGTCTCTTAACATTTTGCCATACCTCGCTTCGTTTCCGAGATATTTGCATATTTATCTCAAGGGAAGGGGCCTGACGGACATATTTCGAGATATTTCTTCTTCTTGTTGTTCTTCTTCTGCACAGCTAAGCTGGAAGTGGCATTTGCAGCTCGCAATAGTGCAGAGTTATCTCAAAGAAAGGGGCCACGGTGTTTCTGTATCTCTATTATGTTGGTGCGGCTTCGGAACTTTTAAATATCTCGATATATCTCGAAAACTACGCTTCTGATCAAAAAATATCATAGAACATAAATTGTAGGAAACATAATTCTCTACAAAAAAGGTCTCTTAACATTTTGCCATAGCTCGCTTCGTTTCCGAGATATTTGCAGATTTATCTCAAGGGAAGGGTCCTGATGGACATATTTCGAGATATTTCTTCTTCTTGTTGTTCTTCTTCTGCACAGCTAAACTGGAAGTGGCATTTCCAGCTCGCAATCGTGCAGAGTTATCTCAAAGAAAGGGGCCACGGTGTTTCTGTATCTCTATTATGTTGGTGCGGCTTCGGAACTTTTAAATATCTTGATATATCTCGAGAACTACGCTACTGATGGAAAAATATCATAGAACATAAAAAGTAGGAAACTTAATTCTCTACAAAAACGGTCTCTTAACATTTTGCCATAGCTCGCTTCGTTTCCGAGATATTTGCACATATATCTCAAGGGAAGGGGCCTGACGGACATATTTCGAGATATTTCTTCTTCTTGTTGCTCTTCTTCTGCACAGCTAAGCTGGAAGTGGCATTTACAGCTCGCAATAGTGCAGAGTTATCTCAAAGAAAGGGGCCACGGTGTTTCTGTATCTCTATTATGTTGGTGCGGCTTCGGAACTTTTAAATATCTTGATATATCTCGAGAACTACGCGTCTGATCAAAAAATATCATAGAACATGAAAAGTAGGAAACTTAATTCTCTACAAAAACGGTCTCTTAACATTTTGCCATAGCTCGCTTCGTTTCCGAGATATTTGCACATATATCTCAAGGGAAGGGGCCTGACGGACATATTTCAAGATATTTCTTCTTCTTGTTGTTCTTCTTCTGCACAGCTAAGCTGGAAGTGGCATTTGTGGCTCGCACTAGTGCACAGTTATCTCAAAGAAAGGGGCCACGGTGTTTCTGTATCTCTATTATGTTGGTGCGTCTTCGGAACTTTTAAATATCTCGATATATCTCGAAAACTACGCTTCTGATCAAAAAATATCATAGTACATAAATTGTAGGAAACTTAATTCTCTACAAAAAACGTCTCTTAACATTTTGCCATACCTCGCTTCGTTTCCGAGATATTTGCATATTTATCTCAAGGGAAGGGGCCTGACGGACATATTTCGAGATATTTCTTCTTCTTGTTGTTCTTCTTCTGCACAGCTAAGCTGGAAGTGGCATTTGCAGCTCGCAATAGTGCAGAGTTATCTCAAAGAAAGGGGCCACGGTGTTTCTGTATCTCTATTATGTTGGTGCGGCTTCGGAACTTTTAAATATCTCGATATATCTCGAAAACTACGCTTCTGATCAAAAAATATCATAGAACATAAATTGTAGGAAACATAATTCTCTACAAAAAAGGTCTCTTAACATTTTGCCATAGCTCGCTTCGTTTCCGAGATATTTGCAGATTTATCTCAAGGGAAGGGTCCTGATGGACATATTTCGAGATATTTCTTCTTCTTGTTGTTCTTCTTCTGCACAGCTAAACTGGAAGTGGCATTTCCAGCTCGCAATCGTGCAGAGTTATCTCAAAGAAAGGGGCCACGGTGTTTCTGTATCTCTATTATGTTGGTGCGGCTTCGGAACTTTTAAATATCTTGATATATCTCGAGAACTACGCTACTGATGGAAAAATATCATAGAACATAAAAAGTAGGAAACTTAATTCTCTACAAAAACGGTCTCTTAACATTTTGCCATAGCTCGCTTCGTTTCCGAGATATTTGCACATATATCTCAAGGGAAGGGGCCTGACGGACATATTTCGAGATATTTCTTCTTCTTGTTGTTCTTCTTCTGCACAGCTAAGCTGGAAGCGGCATTTGCGGCTCGCACTAGTGCAGGGTTATCTCAAAGAAAGGGGCCACGGTGTTTCTGTATCTCTATTATGTTGGTGCGGCTTCGGAACTTTTAAATATCTCGATATATCTCGAACACTACGCTTCTGATCAAAAAATATCATAGAACGTAAATTGTAGGAAACATTATTCTCTACCAAAAAGGTCTCTTAACATTTTGCCATAGCTCGCTTCGTTTCCGAGATATTTGCAGATTCATCTCAAGGGAAGGGTCCTGATGGACATATTTCGAGATATTTCTTCTTCTTGTTGTTCTTCTTCTGCACAGCTAAACTGGAAGTGGCATTTCCAGCTCGCAATCGTGCAGAGTTATCTCAAAGAAAGGGGCCACGGTGTTTCTGTATCTCTATTATGTTGGTGCGGCTTCGGAACTTTTAAATATCTCGATATATCTCGAAAACTACGCTTCTGATCAAAAAATATCATAGAGCATAAATTGTAGGAAACATAATTCTCTACAAAAAACGTCTCTTAACATTTTGCCATAGCTCGCTTTGTTTCCGAGATATTTGCAGATTCAGCTCAAAGGAACGGGCCTGACGGACATATTTCGAGATACTTCTTCTTCTTGTTGTTCTTCTTCTGCACAGCTAAGCTGGAAGTGGCATTTGCGGCTCGCACTAGTGCAGAGTTATCTCAAAGAAAGGGGCCACGGTGTTTCTGTATCTCTATTATGTTGGTGCGGCTTCGGAACTTTTAAATATATCGATATATCTCGAAAACTACGCTTCCGATCAAAAAATATCATAGAACATAAATTGTAGGAAACAATTCTCTACAAAAAAGGTCTCTTAACATTTTGCCATAGCTCACTTCGTTTCCGAGATATTTGCAGATATATCTCAAGGGAAGGGGCCTGACGGACATATTTCGAGATATTTCTTCTTCTTGTTGTTCTTCTTCTGCACAGCTAAGCTGGAAGTGGCATTTACAGCTCGCAATAGTGCAGAGTTATCTCAAAGAAAGGGGCCACGGTGTTTCTGTATCTCTATTATGTTGGTGCGGCTTCGGAACTTTTAAATATCTTGATATATCTCGAGAACTACGCATCTGATCAAAAAACATCATAGAACATGAAAAGTAGGAAACTTAATTCTCTACAAAAAACGTCTCTTAACATTTTGCCATAGCTCTCTTCGTTTCCGAGATATTTGCAGATTTATCTCAAGGGAAGGGGCCTGACGGACATATTTCGAGATATTTCTTCTTCTTGTTGTTCTTCTTCTGCACAGCTAAACTGGAAGTGGCATTTCCAGCTCGCAATAGTGCAGAGTTATCTCAAAGAGAGGGGCCACGGTGTTTCTGTATCTCTATTATGTTGGTGCGGCTTCGGAACTTTTAAATATCTTGATATATCTCGAGAACTACGCATCTGATCAAAAAATATCATAGAAGATAAAAAGTAGGACACTTAATTCTCTACAGAAAAGGTCTCTTGACATTTTGCCATAGCTCGCTTCGTTTCCGAGATATGTGCAGATTTATCTCAAGGGAAGGGGCCTGACGGACATATTTCGAGATATTTCTTCTTCTTGTTGTTCTTCTTCTGCACAGCTAAGCTGGAAGTGGCATTTGCGGCTCGCACTAGTGCAGAGTTATCTCAAAGAAAGGGGCCACGGTGTTTCTGTATCTCTATTATGTTGGTGCGGCTTCGGAACTTTTAAATATCTTGATATATCTCGAGAACTACGCATCTGATCAAAAAATATCATAGAACATAAAAAGTAGGAAACTTAATTCTCTACAAAAAAGGTCTCTTAACATTTTGCCATAGCTCGCTTCGTTTCCGAGATATTTGCATATTTATCTCAAGGGAAGGGGCCTGACGGACATATTTCGAGATATTTCTTCTTCTTGTTGTTCTTCTTCTGCACAGCTAAGCTGGAAGTGGCATTTGCGGCTCGCACTAGTGCAGAGTTATCTCAAAGAAAGGGGCCACGGTGTTTCTGTATCTCTATTATGTTGGTGCGGCTTCGGAACTTTTAAATATCTTGATATATCTCGAGAACTACGCTTCTGATCAAAAAATATCATAGAACATAAATTGTAGGAAACATTATTGTCTACAAAAAAGGTCTCTTAACATTTTGCCATAGCTCGCTTCGTTTCCGAGATATTTGCAGATTCATCTCAAGGGAAGGGGTCTGACGGACATATTTCGAGATATTTCTTCTTCTTGTTGTTCTTCTTCTGCACAGCTAAGCTCGAAGTGGCATTTGCAGCTCGCAATAGTGCAGAGTTATCTCAAAGAAAGGGGCCACGGTGTTTCTGTATCTCTATTATGTTGGTGCGGCTTCGGAACTTTTAAATATCTTGATATATCTCGAGAACTACGCGTCTGATCAAAAAATATCATAGAACATGAAAAGTAGGCAACTTAATTCTCTACAAAAACGGTCTCTTAACATTTTGCCATAGCTCGCTTCGTTTCCGAGATATTTGCACATATATCTCAAGGGAAGGGGCCTGACGGACATATTTCAAGATATTTCTTCTTCTTGTTGTTCTTCTTCTGCACAGCTAAGCTGGAAGTGGCATTTGCGGCTCGCACTAGTGCACAGTTATCTCAAAGAAAGGGGCCACGGTGTTTCTGTATCTCTATTATGTTGGTGCGTCTTCGGAACTTTTAAATATCTCGATATATCTCGAAAACTACGCTTCTGATCAAAAAATATCATAGAACATAAATTGTAGGAAACATAATTCTCTACAAAAAACGTCTCTTAACATTTTGCCATAGCTCGCTTCGTTTCCGAGATATTTGCAGATTCAGCTCAAAGGAACTGGCCTGACGGACATATTTCGAGATATTTCTTCTTCTTGTTGTTCTTCCTCTGCACAGCTAAGCTGGAAGTGGCATTTGCAGCTCGCAATAGTGCAGAGTTATCTCAAAGAAAGGGGCCACGGTGTTCCTGTATCTCTATTATGTTGGTGCGGCTTCGGAACTTTTAAATATCTTGATATATCTCGAGAACTACGCATCTGATCAAAAAATATCATAGAACATAAAAAGTAGGAAACTTAATTCTCTACAAAAAAGGTCTCTTAACATTTTGCCATACCTCGCTTCGTTTCCGAGATATTTGCATATTTATCTCAAGGGAAGGGGCCTGACGGACATATTTCGAGATATTTCTTCTTCTTGTTGTTCTTCTTCTGCACAGCTAAGCTGGAAGTGGCATTTGCAGCTCGCAATAGTGCAGAGTTATCTCAAAGAAAGGGGCCACGGTGTTTCTGTATCTCTATTATGTTGGTGCGGCTTCGGAACTTTTAAATATCTCGATATATCTCGAAAACTACGCTTCTGATCAAAAAATATCATAGAACATAAATTGTAGGAAACATAATTCTCTACAAAAAACGTCTCTTAACATTTTGCCATAGCTCGCTTCGTTTCCGAGATATTTGCAGATTCAGCTCAAAGGAACTGGCCTGACGGACATATTTCGAGATATTTCTTCTTCTTGTTGTTCTTCCTCTGCACAGCTAAGCTGGAAGTGGCATTTGCAGCTCGCAATAGTGCAGAGTTATCTCAAAGAAAGGGGCCACGGTGTTCCTGTATCTCTATTATGTTGGTGCGGCTTCGGAACTTTTAAATATCTTGATATATCTCGAGAACTACGCATCTGATCAAAAAATATCATAGAACATAAAAAGTAGGAAACTTAATTCTCTACAAAAAAGGTCTCTTAACATTTTGCCATACCTCGCTTCGTTTCCGAGATATTTGCATATTTATCTCAAGGGAAGGGGCCTGACGGACATATTTCGAGATATTTCTTCTTCTTGTTGTTCTTCTTCTGCACAGCTAAGCTGGAAGTGGCATTTGCAGCTCGCAATAGTGCAGAGTTATCTCAAAGAAAGGGGCCACGGTGTTTCTGTATCTCTATTATGTTGGTGCGGCTTCGGAACTTTTAAATATCTCGATATATCTCGAAAACTACGCTTCTGATCAAAAAATATCATAGAACATAAATTGTAGGAAACATAATTCTCTACAGAAAAGGTCTCTTAACATTTTGCCATAGCTCGCTTCGTTTCCGAGATATTTGCAGATTTATCTCAAGGGAAGGGTCCTGATGGACATATTTCGAGATATTTCTTCTTCTTGTTGTTCTTCTTCTGCACAGCTAAACTGGAAGTGGCATTTCCAGCTCGCAATCGTGCAGAGTTATCTCAAAGAAAGGGGCCACGGTGTTTCTGTATCTCTATTATGTTGGTGCGGCTTCGGAACTTTTAAATATCTTGATATATCTCGAGAACTACGCTACTGATGGAAAAATATCATAGAACATAAAAAGTAGGAAACTTAATTCTCTACAAAAACGGTCTCTTAACATTTTGCCATAGCTCGCTTCGTTTCCGAGATATTTGCACATATATCTCAAGGGAAGGGGCCTGACGGACATATTTCGAGATATTTCTTCTTCTTGTTGTTCTTCTTCTGCACAGCTAAGCTGGAAGTGGCATTTGCCGGTCGCAATAGTGCAGAGTTATCTCAAAGAAAGGGGCCACGGTGTTTCTGTATCTCTATTATGTTGGTGCGGCTTCGGAACTTTTAAATATATCGATATATCTCGAAAACTACGCTTCTGATCAAAAAATATAATAGAGCGTAAATTGTAGGAAACATTATTCTCTACAAAAAAGGTCTCTTAACATTTTGCCATAGCTCGCTTCGTTTCCGAGATATTTGCAGATTTATCTCAAGGGAAGGGTCCTGATGGACATATTTCGAGATATTTCTTCTTCTTGTTGTTCTTCTTCTGCACAGCTAAACTGGAAGTGGCATTTCCAGCTCGCAATCGTGCAGAGTTATCTCAAAGAAAGGGGCCACGGTGTTTCTGTATCTCTATTATGTTGGTGCGGCTTCGGAACTTTTAAATATCTTGATATATCTCGAGAACTACGCCTCTGATCGAAAAATATCATAGAACATAAAAAGTAGGAAACTTAATTTTCTACAAAAACGGTCTCTTAACATTTTGCCATAGCTCGCTTCGTTTCCGAGATATTTGCAGATTTATCTCAAGGGAAGGGGCCTAACGGACATATTTCGAGATATTTCTTCTTCTTGTTGTTCTTCTTCTGCACAGCTAAACTGGAAGTGGCATTTCCAGCTCGCAATCGTGCAGAGTTATCTCAAAGAAAGGGGCCACGGTGTTTCTGTATCTCTATTATGTTGGTGCGGCTTCGGAACTTTTAAATATCTTGATATATCTCGAGAACTACGCATCTGATCAAAAAATATCATAGAACATAAAAAGTAGGAAACTTAATTCTCTACAAAAAAGGTCTCTTAACATTTTGCCATAGCTCGCTTCGTTTCCGAGATATTTGCATATTTATCTCAAGGGAAGGGGCCTGACGGACATATTTCGAGATATTTCTTCTTCTTGTTGTTCTTCTTCTGCACAGCTAAGCTGGAAGTGGCATTTGCGGCTCGCACTAGTGCAGAGTTATCTCAAAGAAAGGGGCCACGGTGTTTCTGTATCTCTATTATGTTGGTGCGGCTTCGGAACTTTTAAATATCTTGATATATCTCGAGAACTACGCTTCTGATCAAAAAATATCATAGAACATAAATTGTAGGAAACATTATTGTCTACAAAAAAGGTCTCTTAACATTTTGCCATAGCTCGCTTCGTTTCCGAGATATTTGCAGATTCATCTCAAGGGAAGGGGTCTGACGGACATATTTCGAGATATTTCTTCTTCTTGTTGTTCTTCTTCTGCACAGCTAAGCTCGAAGTGGCATTTGCAGCTCGCAATAGTGCAGAGTTATCTCAAAGAAAGGGGCCACGGTGTTTCTGTATCTCTATTATGTTGGTGCGGCTTCGGAACTTTTAAATATCTTGATATATCTCGAGAACTACGCGTCTGATCAAAAAATATCATAGAACATGAAAAGTAGGAAACTTAATTCTCTACAAAAACGGTCTCTTAACATTTTGCCATAGCTCGCTTCGTTTCCGAGATATTTGCACATATATCTCAAGGGAAGGGGTCTGACGGACATATTTCAAGATATTTCTTCTTCTTGTTGTTCTTCTTCTGCACAGCTAAGCTGGAAGTGGCATTTGCGGCTCGCACTAGTGCACAGTTATCTCAAAGAAAGGGGCCACGGTGTTTCTGTATCTCTATTATGTTGGTGCGTCTTCGGAACTTTTAAATATCTCGATATATCTCGAAAACTACGCTTCTGATCAAAAAATATCATAGAACATAAATTGTAGGAAATATAATTCTCTACAAAAAACGTCTCTTAACATTTTGCCATAGCTCGCTTCGTTTCCGAGATATTTGCAGATTCAGCTCAAAGGAACTGGCCTGACGGACATATTTCGAGATATTTCTTCTTCTTGTTGTTCTTCCTCTGCACAGCTAAGCTGGAAGTGGCATTTGCAGCTCGCAATAGTGCAGAGTTATCTCAAAGAAAGGGGCCACGGTGTTTCTGTATCTCTATTATGTTGGTGCGGCTTCGGAACTTTTAAATATCTCGATATATCTCGAAAACTACGCTTCTGATCAAAAAATATCATAGAACATAAATTGTAGGAAACATAATTCTCTACAAAAAAGGTCTCTTAACATTTTGCCATAGCTCGCTTCGTTTCCGAGATATTTGCAGATTTATCTCAAGGGAAGGGTCCTGATGGACATATTTCGAGATATTTCTTCTTCTTGTTGTTCTTCTTCTGCACAGCTAAACTGGAAGTGGCATTTCCAGCTCGCAATCGTGCAGAGTTATCTCAAAGAAAGGGGCCACGGTGTTTCTGTATCTCTATTATGTTGGTGCGGCTTCGGAACTTTTAAATATCTTGATATATCTCGAGAACTACGCTACTGATGGAAAAATATCATAGAACATAAAAAGTAGGAAACTTAATTCTCTACAAAAACGGTCTCTTAACATTTTGCCATAGCTCGCTTCGTTTCCGAGATATTTGCACATATATCTCAAGGGAAGGGGCCTGACGGACATATTTCGAGATATTTCTTCTTCTTGTTGTTCTTCTTCTGCACAGCTAAGCTGGAAGAGCCATTTGCAGCTCGCACTAGTGCACAGTTATCTCAAAGAAAGGGGCCACGGTGTTTCTGTATCTCTATTATGTTGGTGCGTCTTCGGAACTTTTAAATATCTCGATATATCTCGAAAACTACGCTTCTGATCAAAAAATATCATAGAACATAAATTGTAGGAAACATAATTCTCTACAAAAAACGTCGCTTAACATTTTGCCATAGCTCGCTTCGTTTCCGAGATATTTGCAGATTCAGCTCAAAGGAACTGGCCTGACGGACATATTTCGAGATATTTCTTCTTCTTGTTGTTCTTCCTCTGCACAGCTAAGCTGGAAGTGGCATTTGCAGCTCGCAATAGTGCAGAGTTATCTCAAAGAAAGGGGCCACGGTGTTTCTGTATCTCTATTATGTTGGTGCGGCTTCGGAACTTTTAAATATCTTGATATATCTCGAGAACTACGCATCTGATCAAAAAATATCATAGAACATAAAAAGTAGGAAACTTAATTCTCTACAAAAAAGGTCTCTTAACATTTTGCCATACCTCGCTTCGTTTCCGAGATATTTGCATATTTATCTCAAGGGAAGGGGCCTGACGGACATATTTCGAGATATTTCTTCTTCTTGTTGTTCTTCTTCTGCACAGCTAAGCTGGAAGTGGCATTTGCGGCTCGCACTAGTGCAGAGTTATCTCAAAGAAAGGGGCCACGGTGTTTCTGTATCTCTATTATGTTGGTGCGGCTTCGGAACTTTTAAATATCTTGATATATCTCGAGAACTACGCATCTGATCAAAAAATATCATAGAACATAAAAAGTAGGAAACTTAATTCTCTACAAAAAAGGTTTCTTAACATTTTGCCATACCTCGCTTCGTTTCCGAGATATTTGCATATTTATCTCAAGGGAAGGGGCCTGACGGACATATTTCGAGATATTTCTTCTTCTTGTTGTTCTTCTTCTGCACAGCTAAGCTGGAAGTGGCATTTGCAGCTCGCAATAGTGCAGAGTTATCTCAAAGAAAGGGGCCACGGTGTTTCTGTATCTCTATTATGTTGGTGCGGCTTCGGAACTTTTAAATATCTTGATATATCTCGAGAACTACGCATCTGATCAAAAAATATCATAGAACATAAAAAGTAGGAAACTTAATTCTCTACAAAAAAGGTCTCTTAACATTTTGCCATAGCTCGCTTCGTTTCCGAGATATTTGCAGATTTATCTCAAGGGAAGGGGCCTAACGGACATATTTCGAGATATTTCTTCTTCTTGTTGTTCTTCTTCTGCACAGCTAAACTGGAAGTGGCATTTCCAGCTCGCAATTGTGCAGAGTTATCTCAAAGAAAGGGGCCACGGTGTTTCTGTATCTCTATTATGTTGGTGCGGCTTCGGAACTTTTAAATATCTTGATATATCTCGAGAACTACGCATCTGATCAAAAAATATCATAGAACATAAAAAGTAGGAAACTTAATTCTCTACAAAAAAGGTCTCTTAACATTTTGCCATAGCTCGCTTCGTTTCCGAGATATTTGCAGATTTATCTCAAGGGAAGGGGCCTGACGGACATATTTCGAGATACTTCTTCTTCTTGTTGTTCTTCTTCTGCACAGCTGAGCTGGAAGTGGCATTTGCCGGTCGCAATAGTGCAGAGTTATCTCAAAGAAAGGGGCCACGGTGTTTCTGTATCTCTATTATGTTGGTGCGGCTTCGGAACTTTTAAATATCTCGATGTATCTCGAAAACTACGCTTCTGATCAAAAAATATCATAGAACATAAATTGTAGGAAACATAATTCTCTACAAAAAAGGTCTCTTAACATTTTGCCATAGCTCGCTTCGTTTCCGAGATATTTGCAGATATATCTCAAGGAAGGGGCCTGACGGACATATTTCGAGATATTTCTTCTTCTTGTTGTTCTTCTTCTGCACAGCTAAGCTGGAAGTGGCATTTACAGCTCGCAATAGTGCAGAGTTATCTCAAAGAAAGGGGCCACGGTGTTTCTGTATCTCTATTATGTTGGTGCGGCTTCGGAACTTTTAAATATCTTGATATATCTCGAAAACTACGCATCTGATCAAAAAATATCATACAACATAAAAAGTAGGAAACTTAATCGTCTACAAAAAAGGTCTCTTAACATTTTGCCATAGCTCGCTTCGTTTCCGAGATATTTGCAGATTTATCTCAAGGGAAGGGGCCTAACGGACATATTTCGAGATATTTCTTCTTCTTGTTGTTCTTCTTCTGCACAGCTAAGCTGGAAGTGGCATTTGCAGCTCGCAATAGTGCAGAGTTATCTCAAAGAAAGGGGCCACGTGTTTCTGTATCTCTATTATGTTGGTGCGGCTTCGGAACTTTTAAACATCTTGATATATCTCGAAAACTACGCTTCTGATCAAAAAATATCATAGAACATAACTTGTAGGAAACATAATTCTCTACAAAAAAGGTCTCTTAACATTTTGCCATAGCTTGCTTCGTTTCCGAGATAGTTGCAGATTTATCTCAAGGGAAGGGGCCTGACGGACATATTTCGAGATATTTCTTCTTCTTGTTGTTCTTCTTCTGCACAGCTAAGCTGGAAGTGGCATTTGCAGCTCGCAATAGTGCAGAGTTATCTCAAAGAAAGGGGCCACGGTGTTTCTGTACCTCTATTATGTTGGTGCAGCTTCGGAGCTTTTAAATATCTTGATATATCTCGAGAACTACGCATCTGATCAAAAAATATCATAGAACATAAAAAGTAGGAAACTTAATTTCCTACAAAAAAGATCTCTTACTATTTTGCCATAGCTCGCATTGTTTCCGAGATATTTGCAGATTTAGCTCAAGGGAAGGGGCCTGACGGACATATTTCGAGATATTTCTTCTTCTTGTTGTTCTTCTTCTGCACAGCTAAGCTGGAAGTGGCATTTGCAGCTCGCAATAGTGCAGAGTTATCTCAAAGAAAGGGGCCACGGTGTTTCTGTATCTCTATTATGTTGGTGCGGCTTCGGAACTTTTAAATATCTTGATATATCTCGAAAACTACGCATCTGATCAAAAAATATCATACAACATAAAAAGTAGGAAACTTAATCGTCTACAAAAAAGGTCTCTTAACATTTTGCCATAGCTCGCTTCGTTTCCGAGATATTTGCAGATTTATCTCAAGGGAAGGGGCCTAACGGACATATTTCGAGATATTTCTTCTTCTTGTTGTTCTTCTTCTGCACAGCTAAGCTGGAAGTGGCATTTGCAGCTCGCAATAGTGCAGAGTTATCTCAAAGAAAGGGGCCACGTGTTTCTGTATCTCTATTATGTTGGTGCGGCTTCGGAACTTTTAAATATCTTGATATATCTCGAAAACTACGCTTCTGATCAAAAAATATCATAGAACATAACTTGTAGGAAACATAATTCTCTACAAAAAAGGTCTCTTAACATTTTGCCATAGCTTGCTTCGTTTCCGAGATAGTTGCAGATTTATCTCAAGGGAAGGGGCCTGACGGACATATTTCGAGATATTTCTTCTTCTTGTTGTTCTTCTTCTGCACAGCTAAGCTGGAAGTGGCATTTGCAGCTCGCAATAGTGCAGAGTTATCTCAAAGAAAGGGGCCACGGTGTTTCTGTACCTCTATTATGTTGGTGCAGCTTCGGAGCTTTTAAATATCTTGATATATCTCGAGAACTACGCATCTGATCAAAAAATATCATAGAACATAAATTGTAGGAAACATAATTCTCTACAAAAGAGGTCTCTTAACATTTTGCCATAGCTCGGTTCGTTTCCGAGATATTTGCAGATTTATCTCAAGGGAAGGGTCCTGATGGACATATTTCGAGATATTTCTTCTTCTTGTTGTTCTTCTTCTGCACAGCTAAACTGGAAGTGGCATTTCCAGCTCGCAATTGTGCAGAGTTATCTCCAAGAAAGGGGCCACGGTGTTTCTGTATCTCTATTATGTTGGTGCGGCTTCGGAACTTTTAAATATCTTGATATATCTCGAGAACTGCGCATCTGATCAAAAAATATCATAGAACATAAAAAGTAGGAAACTTAATTCTCTACAAAAAAGGTCTCTTAACATTTTGCCATAGCTCTCTTCGTTTCCGAGATATTTGCAGATTTATCTCAAGGGAAGGGTCCTGACGGACATATTTCGAGATATTTCTTCTTCTTGTTGTTCTTCTTCTGCACAGCTAAACTGGAAGTGGCATTTCCAGCTCGCAATAGTGCAGAGTTATCCCAAAGAAAGGGGCCACGGTGTTTCTGTACCTCTATTATGTTCGTGCAGCTTCGAAGCTTTTAAATATCTTGATATATCTCGAGAACTACGCATCTGATCAAAAAATATCATAGAACATAAATTGTAGGAAACATAATTCTCTACAAAAAAGGTCTCTCAACGTTTTGCCATAGCTCGCTTCGTTTCCGAGATATTTGCAGATTTATCTCAAGGGAAGGGTCCTGACGGACATATTTCGAGATATTTCTTCTTCTTGTTGTTCTTCTTCTGCACAGCTAAACTGGAAGTGGCATTTCCAGCTCGCAATAGTGCAGAGTTATCCCAAAGAAAGGGGCCACGGTGTTTCTGTATCTCTATTATGTTGGTGCGGCTTCGGAACTTTTAAATATCTTGATATATCTCGAAAACTACGCTTCTGATCAAAAAATATCATAGAACATAAATTGTAGGAAACATAATTCTCTACAAAAAAGGTCTCTTAACATTTTGCCATAGCTTGCTTCGTTTCCGAGATATTTGCAGATATATCTCAAGGGAAGGGGCCTGACGGACATATTTCGAGATATTTCTTCTTCTTGTTGTTCTTCTTCTGCACAGCTAAGCTGGAAGTGGCATTTACAGCTCGCAATAGTGGAAAGTTATCTCAAAGAAAGGGGCCACGGTGTTTCTGTATCTCTATTATGGTGGTGCGGCTTCGGAACTTTTAAATATCTTGATATATCTCGAGAACTGCGCATCTGATCAAAAAATATCATAGAACATAAAAAGTAGGAAACTTAATTCTCTACAAAAAAGGTCTCTTAACATTTTGCCATGGCTCTCTTCGTTTCCGAGATATTTGCAGATTTATCTCAAGGGAAGGGGCCTGACCGACATATTTCGAGATATTTCTTCTTCTTGTTGTTCTTCTTCTGCACAGCTGAGCTGGAAGTGGCATTTGCAGCTCGCAATAGTGCAGAGTTATCTCAAAGAAAGTGGCCACGGTGTTTCTGTATCTCTATTATGTTGCTGCGGCTTCGGAACTTTTAAATATCTTGATATATCTCGAGAACTGCGCATCTGATCAAAAAATATCATAGAACATAAAAAGTAGGAAACTTAATTCTCTACAAAAAAGGTCTCTTAACATTTTGCCATAGCTCGCTTCGTTTCCGAGATATTTGCAGATTTATCTCAAGGGAAGGGGCCTGACGGACATATTTCGAAATATTTCTTCTTCTTGTTGTTCTTCTTCTGCACAGCTAAGCTGGAAGTGGCATTTGCAGCTCGCAATAGTGCAGAGTTATCTCAAAGAAAGGGGCCACGGTGTTTCTGTATCTCTATTATGTTGGCGCGGCTTCGGAACTTTTAAATATCTTGATATATCTCGAGAACTACGCATCTGATCAAAAAATATCATAGAACATAAATTGTAGGAAACATAATTCTCTACAAAAAAGGTCTCTTAACGTTTTGCCGTAGCTCGCTTCGTTTCCGAGATATTTGCAGATTTATCTCACGGGAAGGGTCCTGACGGACATATTTCGAGATATTTCTTCTTCTTGTTGTTCTTCTTCTGCACAGCTAAGCTGGAAGTGGCATTTGCAGCTCGCAATAGTGCAGAGTTATCTCAAAGAAAGGGGCCACGTGTTTCTGTATCTCTATTATGTGGGTGCGGCTTCGGAACTTTTAAATATCTCGATATATCTCGAAAACTACGCTTCTGATCAAAAAATACCATAGAACATAGCTTGTAGGAAACATAATTCTCTACAAAAAAGGTCTCTTAACATTTTGCCATAGCTCGCTTCGTTTCCGAGATAGTTGCAGATTTATCTCAAGGGAAGGGGCCTGACGGACATATTTCGAGATATTTCTTCTTCTTGTTGTTCTTCTTCTGCACAGCTAAGCTGGAAGTGGCATTTGCAGCTCGCAATAGTGCAGAGTTATCGCAAAGAAAGGGGCCACGGTGTTTCTGTATCTCTATTATGTTTGTGCGGCTTCGGAACTTTTAAATATCTTGATATATCTCGAGAACTACGTATCTGATCAAAAAATATCATAGAACATGAAAAGTAGGAAACCTAATTTTCTACAAAAAAGGTCTCTTAACATTTTGCCGTAGCTCGCTTCGTTTCCGAGATATTTGCAGGTTTATCTCAAGGGATGGGGCCTGACGGACATATTTCGAAATATTTCTTATTCTTGTTGTTCTTCTTCTGCACAGCTAAGCTGGAAGTGGCATTTGCAGCTCGCAATAGTGCAGAGTTATCTCAAAGAAAGGGGCCACGGTGTTTCTGTACCTCTATTATGTTGGTGCAGCTTCGGAGCTTTTAAATATCTTGATATATCTCGAGAACTACGCATCTGATCAAGAAATATCATAGAACATAAAAAGTAGGAAACTTAATTCTCTACAAAAAAGGTCTCTAAACATTTTGCCATAGCTCGCTTCGTTTCCGAGATATTTGCAGATTTATCTCAAGGGAAGGGGCCTTACGGACATATTTCGAGATATTTCTTCTTCTTGTTGTTCTTCTTCTGCACAGCTAAGCTGGAAGTGGCATTTGCAGCTCGCAATAGTGCAGAGTTATCTTAAAGAAAGGGGCCACGGTGTTTCTGTACCTCTATTATGTTGGTGCAGCTTCGAAGCTTTTAAATATCTTGATATATCTCGAGAACTACGCATCTGATCAAAAAATATCATAGAACATAAAAAGTAGGAAACTTAATTCTCTACAAATAAGGTCTCTTAACATTTTGCCATAGCTCGCTTCGTTTCCGAGATATTTGCAGATTTATCTCAAGGGAAGGGGCCTGACGGACATATTTCGAAATATTTCTTCTTCTTGTTGTTCTTCTTCTGCACAGCTAAGCTGGAAGTGGCATTTGCAGCTCGCAATAGTGCAGAGTTATCTCAAAGAAAGGGGCCACGGTGTTTCTGTACCTCTATTATGTTCGTGCAGCTTCGAAGCTTTTAAATATCTTGATATATCTCGAGAACTACGCATCTGATCAAAAAATATCATAGAACATAAATTCTGGGAAACATCATTCTCTACAAAAAAGGTCTCTTAACGTTTTGCAGTAGCTCGCTTCGTTTCCGAGATATTTGCAGATTTATCTCAAGGGAAGGGTCCTGACGGACATATTTCGAGATATTTCTTCTTCTTGTTGTTCTTCTTCTGCACAGCTGAGCTGGAAGTGGCATTTGCAGCTCGCAATAGTGCAGAGTTATCTCAAAGAAAGTGGCCACGGTGTTTCTGTATCTCTATTATGTTGCTGCGGCTTCGGAACTTTTAAATATCTTGATATATCTCGAGAACTGCGCATCTGATCAAAAAATATCATAGAACATAAAAAGTAGGAAACTTAATTCTCTACAAAAAAGGTCTCTTAACATTTTGCCATAGCTCGCTTCGTTTCCGAGATATTTGCAGATTTATCTCAAGGGAAGGGGCCTGACGGACATATTTCGAGATATTTCTTCTTCTTGTTGTTCTTCTTCTGCACAGCTAAGCTGGAAGTGGCATTTACAGCTCGCAATAGTGGAAAGTTATCTCAAAGAAAGGGGCCACGGTGTTTCTGTATCTCTATTATGTTGGTGCGGCTTCGGAACTTTTAAATATCTTGATATATCTCGAGAACTGCGCATCTGATCAAAAAATATCATAGAACATAAAAAGTAGGAAACTTAATTCTCTACAAAAAAGGTCTCTTAACATTTTGCCATGGCTCTCTTCGTTTCCGAGATATTTGCAGATTTATCTAAAGGGAAGGGGCCTGACGGACATATTTCGAGATATTTCTTCTTCTTGTTGTTCTTCTTCTGCACAGCTGAGCTGGAAGTGGCATTTGCAGCTCGCAATAGTGCAGAGTTATCTCAAAGAAAGTGGCCACGGTGTTTCTGTATCTCTATTATGTTGCTGCGGCTTCGGAACTTTTAAATATCTTGATATATCTCGAGAACTGCGCATCTGATCAAAAAATATCATAGAACATAAAAAGTAGGAAACTTAATTCTCTACAAAAAAGGTCTCTTAACATTTTGCCATAGCTCGCTTCGTTTCCGAGATATTTGCAGATTTATCTCAAGGGAAGGGGCCTGACGGACATATTTCGAGATATTTCTTCTTCTTGTTGTTCTTCCTCTGCACAGCTAAGCTGGAAGTGGCATTTGCAGCTCGCAATAGTGCAGAGTTATCTCAAAGAAAGGGGCCACGGTGTTTCTGTATCTCTATTATGTTGGCGCGGCTTCGGAACTTTTAAATATCTTGATATATCTCGAGAACTACGCATCTGATCAAAAAATATCATAGAACATAAATTGTAGGAAACATAATTCTCTACAAAAAAGGTCTCTTAACGTTTTGCCGTAGCTCGCTTCGTTTCCGAGATATTTGCAGATTTATCTCAAGGGAAGGGTCCTGACGGACATATTTCGAGATATTTCTTCTTCTTGTTGTTCTTCTTCTGCACAGCTAAACTGGAAGTGGCATTTCCAGCTCGCAATAGTGCAGAGTTATCCCAAAGAAAGGGGCCACGGTGTTTCTGTATCTCTATTATGTTGGTGCGGCTTCGGAACTTTCAAATATCTTGATATATCTCGAAAACTACGCTTCTGATCAAAAAATATCATAGAACATTAATTGTAGGAAACATAATTCTCTACAAAAAAGGTCTCTTAACATTTTGCCATAGCTCGCTTCGTTTCCGAGATATTTGCAGATATATCTCAAGGGAAGGGGCCTGACGGACATATTTCGAGATATTTCTTCTTCTTGTTGTTCTTCTTCTGCACAGCTCAGCTGGAAGTGGCATTTACAGCTCGCAATAGTGGAAAGTTATCTCAAAGAAAGGGGCCACGGTGTTTCTGTATCTCTATTATGTTGGTGCGGCTTCGGAACTTTTAAATATCTTGATATATCTCGAGAACTGCGCATGTGATCAAAAAATATCATAGAACATAATAAGTAGGAAACTTAATTCTCTACAAAAAAGGTCTCTTAACATTTTGCCATAGCTCTCTTTGTTTCCGAGATATTTGCAGATTTATCTCAAGGGAAGGGGCCTGACGGACATATTTCGAGATATTTCTTCTTCTTGTTGTTCTTCTTCTGCACAGCTGAGCTGGAAGTGTCATTTGCAGCTCGCAATAGTGCAGAGTTATCTCAAAGAAAGGGGCCACGGTGTTTCTGTACCTCTATTATGTTGGTGCAGCTTCGAAGCTTTTAAATATCTTGATATATCTCGAGAACTACGCATCTGATCAAAAAATATCATAGAACATAAATTGTAGGAAACATAATTCTCTACAAAAAAGGTCTCTTAACGTTTTGCCATAGCTCGCTTCGTTTCCGAGATATTTGCAGATTTATCCCAAGGGAAGGGTCCTGACGGACATATTTCGAGATATTTCTTCTTCTTGTTGTTCTTGTTCTGCACAGCTAAACTGGAAGTGGCATTTCCAGCTCGAAATAGTGCAGAGTTATCCCAAAGAAAGGGGCCACGGTGTTTCTGTATCTCTATTATGTTGGTGCGGCTTCGGAACTTTTAAATATCTTGATATATCTCGAAAACTACGCTTCTGATCAAAAAATATCATAGAACATAAATTGTAGGAAACATAATTCTCTACAAAAAAGGTCTCTTAACATTTTGCCATAGCTCGCTTCGTTTCCGAGATATTTGCAGATATATCTCAAGGGAAGGGGCCTGACGGACATATTTCGAGATATTTCTTCTTCTTGTTGTTCTTCTTCTGCACAGCTCAGCTGGAAGTGGCATTTACAGCTCGCAATAGTGGAAAGTTATCTCAAAGAAAGGGGCCACGGTGTTTCTGTATCTCTATTATGTTGGTGCGGCTTCGGAAATTTTAAATATCTTGATATATCTCGAGAACTGCGCATGTGATCAAAAAATATCATAGAACATAATAAGTAGGAAACTTAATTCTCTACAAAAAAGGTCTCTTAACATTTTGCCATAGCTCTCTTTGTTTCCGAGATATTTGCAGATTTATCTCAAGGGAAGGGGCCTGACGGACATATTTCGAGATATTTCTTCTTCTTGTTGTTCTTCTTCTGCACAGCTGAGCTGGAAGTGGCATTTGCAGCTCGCAATAGTCCAGAGTTATCTCAAAGAAAGGGGCCACGGTGTTTCTGTATCTCTATTATGTTGGTGCGGCTTCGGAACTTTTAAATATCTTGATATATCTCGAGAACTACGCATCTGATCAAAAAATATCATAGAACATAAAAAGTAGGAAACTTAATTCTCTACAAAAAAGGTCTCTTAACATTTTGCCATAGCTCGCTTCGTTTCCGAGATATTTGCAGATTTATCTCAAGGGAAGGGGCCTGACGGACATATTTCGAGATATTTCTTCTTCTTGTTGTTCTTCTTCTGCACAGCTAAGCTGGAAGTGGCATTTGCAGCTCACAATAGTGCAGAGTTATCTCAAAGAAAGGGGCCACGGTGTTTCTCTATCTCTATTATGTTGGTGCGGCTTCGGAACTTTTAAATATCTTGATATATCTCGAGAACTACGCATCTGATCAAAAAATATCATAGAACATAAATTGTAGGAAACATAATTCTCTACAAAAAAGGTCTCTTAACGTTTTGCCGTAGCTCGCTTCGTTTCCGAGATATTTGCAGATTTATCTCAAGGGAAGGGTCCTGACGGACATATTTCGAGATATTTCTTCTTCTTGTTGTTCTTCTTCTGCACAGCTAAACTGGAAGTGGCATTTCCAGCTCGCAATAGTGCAGAGTTATCCCATAGAAAGGGGCCACGGTGTTTCTGTATCTCTATTATGTTGGTGCGGCTTCGGAACTTTTAAATATCTTGATATATCTCGAAAACTACGCTTCTGATCAAAAAATATCATAGAACATAAATTGTAGGAAACATAATTCTCTACAAAAAAGGTCTCTTAACATTTTGCCATAGCTCGCTTCGTTTCCGAGATATTTGCAGATATATCTCAAGGGAAGGGGCCTGACGGACATATTTCGAGATATTTCTTCTTCTTGTTGTTCTTCTTCTGCACAGCTCAGCTGGAAGTGGCATTTACAGCTCGCAATAGTGGAAAGTTATCTCAAAGAAAGGGGCCACGGTGTTTCTGTATCTCTATTATGTTGGTGCGGCTTCGGAACTTTTAAATATCTTGATATATCTCGAGAACTGCGCATGTGATCAAAAAATATCATAGAACATAATAAGTAGGAAACTTAATTCTCTACAAAAAAGGTCTCTTAACATTTTGCCATAGCTCTCTTTGTTTCCGAGATATTTGCAGATTTATCTCAAGGGAAGGGGCCTGACGGACATATTTCGAGATATTTCTTCTTCTTGTTGTTCTTCTTCTGCACAGCTGAGCTGGAAGTGTCATTTGCAGCTCGCAATAGTGCAGAGTTATCTCAAAGAAAGGGGCCACGGTGTTTCTGTACCTCTATTATGTTGGTGCAGCTTCGAAGCTTTTAAATATCTTGATATATCTCGAGAACTACGCATCTGATCAAAAAATATCATAGAACATAAATTGTAGGAAACATAATTCTCTACAAAAAAGGTCTCTTAACGTTTTGCCATAGCTCGCTTCGTTTCCGAGATATTTGCAGATTTATCCCAAGGGAAGGGTCCTGACGGACATATTTCGAGATATTTCTTCTTCTTGTTGTTCTTGTTCTGCACAGCTAAACTGGAAGTGGCATTTCCAGCTCGCAATAGTGCAGAGTTATCCCAAAGAAAGGGGCCACGGTGTTTCTGTATCTCTATTATGTTGGTGCGGCTTCGGAACTTTTAAATATCTTGATATATCTCGAAAACTACGCTTCTGATCAAAAAATATCATAGAACATAAATTGTAGGAAACATAATTCTCTACAAAAAAGGTCTCTTAACATTTTGCCATAGCTCGCTTCGTTTCCGAGATATTTGCAGATATATCTCAAGGGAAGGGGCCTGACGGACATATTTCGAGATATTTCTTCTTCTTGTTGTTCTTCTTCTGCACAGCTCAGCTGGAAGTGGCATTTACAGCTCGCAATAGTGGAAAGTTATCTCAAAGAAAGGGGCCACGGTGTTTCTGTATCTCTATTATGTTGGTGCGGCTTCGGAACTTTTAAATATCTTGATATATCTCGAGAACTGCGCATGTGATCAAAAAATATCATAGAACATAATAAGTAGGAAACTTAATTCTCTACAAAAAAGGTCTCTTAACATTTTGCCATAGCTCTCTTTGTTTCCGAGATATTTGCAGATTTATCTCAAGGGAAGGGGCCTGACGGACATATTTCGAGATATTTCTTCTTCTTGTTGTTCTTCTTCTGCACAGCTGAGCTGGAAGTGGCATTTGCAGCTCGCAATAGTCCAGAGTTATCTCAAAGAAAGGGGCCACGGTGTTTCTGTATCTCTATTATGTTGGTGCGGCTTCGGAACTTTTAAATATCTTGATATATCTCGAGAACTACGCATCTGATCACAAAATATCATAGAACATAAAAAGTAGGAAACTTAATTCTCTACAAAAAAGGTCTCTTAACATTTTGCCATAGCTCGCTTCGTTTCCGAGATATTTGCAGATTTATCTCAAATGAAGGGGCCTGACGGACATATTTCGAGATATTTCTTCTTCTTGTTGTTCTTCTCCTGCACAGCTAAGCTGGAAGTGGCATTTGCAGCTCGCAATAGTGCAGAGTTATCTCAAAGAAAGGGGCCACGGTGTTTCTCTATCTCTATTATGTTGGTGCGGCTTCGGAACTTTTAAATATCTTGATATATCTCGAGAACTACGCATCTGATCAAAAAATATCATAGAACATAAAAAGTAGGAAACTTAATTCTCTACAAATAAGGTCTCTTAACATTTTGCCATAGCTCGCTTCGTTTCCGAGATATTTGCAGATTTATCTCAAGGGAAGGGGCCTGACGGACATATTTCGAGATATTTCTTCTTCTTGTTGTTCTTCTTCTGCACAGCTGAGCTGGAAGTGTCATTTGCAGCTCGCAATAGTGCAGAGTTATCTCAAAGAAAGGGGCCACGGTGTTTCTGTACCTCTATTATGTTGGTGCAGCTTCGAAGCTTTTAAATATCTTGATATATCTCGAGAACTACGCATCTGATCAAAAAATATCATAGAACATAAATTGTAGGAAACATAATTCTCTACAAAAAAGGTCTCTTAACGTTTTGCCATAGCTCGCTTCGTTTCCGAGATATTTGCAGATTTATCCCAAGGGAAGGGTCCTGACGGACATATTTCGAGATATTTCTTCTTCTTGTTGTTCTTGTTCTGCACAGCTAAACTGGAAGTGGCATTTCCAGCTCGAAATAGTGCAGAGTTATCCCAAAGAAAGGGGCCACGGTGTTTCTGTATCTCTATTATGTTGGTGCGGCTTCGGAACTTTTAAATATCTTGATATATCTCGAAAACTACGCTTCTGATCAAAAAATATCATAGAACATAAATTGTAGGAAACATAATTCTCTACAAAAAAGGTCTCTTAACATTTTGCCATAGCTCGCTTCGTTTCCGAGATATTTGCAGATATATCTCAAGGGAAGGGGCCTGACGGACATATTTCGAGATATTTCTTCTTCTTGTTGTTCTTCTTCTGCACAGCTCAGCTGGAAGTGGCATTTACAGCTCGCAATAGTGGAAAGTTATCTCAAAGAAAGGGGCCACGGTGTTTCTGTATCTCTATTATGTTGGTGCGGCTTCGGAAATTTTAAATATCTTGATATATCTCGAGAACTGCGCATGTGATCAAAAAATATCATAGAACATAATAAGTAGGAAACTTAATTCTCTACAAAAAAGGTCTCTTAACATTTTGCCATAGCTCTCTTTGTTTCCGAGATATTTGCAGATTTATCTCAAGGGAAGGGGCCTGACGGACATATTTCGAGATATTTCTTCTTCTTGTTGTTCTTCTTCTGCACAGCTGAGCTGGAAGTGGCATTTGCAGCTCGCAATAGTCCAGAGTTATCTCAAAGAAAGGGGCCACGGTGTTTCTGTATCTCTATTATGTTGGTGCGGCTTCGGAACTTTTAAATATCTTGATATATCTCGAGAACTACGCATCTGATCAAAAAATATCATAGAACATAAAAAGTAGGAAACTTAATTCTCTACAAAAAAGGTCTCTTAACATTTTGCCATAGCTCGCTTCGTTTCCGAGATATTTGCAGATTTATCTCAAGGGAAGGGGCCTGACGGACATATTTCGAGATATTTCTTCTTCTTGTTGTTCTTCTTCTGCACAGCTAAGCTGGAAGTGGCATTTGCAGCTCACAATAGTGCAGAGTTATCTCAAAGAAAGGGGCCACGGTGTTTCTCTATCTCTATTATGTTGGTGCGGCTTCGGAACTTTTAAATATCTTGATATATCTCGAGAACTACGCATCTGATCAAAAAATATCATAGAACATAAATTGTAGGAAACATAATTCTCTACAAAAAAGGTCTCTTAACGTTTTGCCGTAGCTCGCTTCGTTTCCGAGATATTTGCAGATTTATCTCAAGGGAAGGGTCCTGACGGACATATTTCGAGATATTTCTTCTTCTTGTTGTTCTTCTTCTGCACAGCTAAACTGGAAGTGGCATTTCCAGCTCGCAATAGTGCAGAGTTATCCCAAAGAAAGGGGCCACGGTGTTTCTGTATCTCTATTATGTTGGTGCGGCTTCGGAACTTTTAAATATCTTGATATATCTCGAAAACTACGCTTCTGATCAAAAAATATCATAGAACATAAATTGTAGGAAACATAATTCTCTACAAAAAAGGTCTCTTAACATTTTGCCATAGCTCGCTTCGTTTCCGAGATATTTGCAGATATATCTCAAGGGAAGGGGCCTGACGGACATATTTCGAGATATTTCTTCTTCTTGTTGTTCTTCTTCTGCACAGCTCAGCTGGAAGTGGCATTTACAGCTCGCAATAGTGGAAAGTTATCTCAAAGAAAGGGGCCACGGTGTTTCTGTATCTCTATTATGTTGGTGCGGCTTCGGAACTTTTAAATATCTTGATATATCTCGAGAACTGCGCATGTGATCAAAAAATATCATAGAACATAATAAGTAGGAAACTTAATTCTCTACAAAAAAGGTCTCTTAACATTTTGCCATAGCTCTCTTTGTTTCCGAGATATTTGCAGATTTATCTCAAGGGAAGGGGCCTGACGGACATATTTCGAGATATTTCTTCTTCTTGTTGTTCTTCTTCTGCACAGCTGAGCTGGAAGTGTCATTTGCAGCTCGCAATAGTGCAGAGTTATCTCAAAGAAAGGGGCCACGGTGTTTCTGTACCTCTATTATGTTGGTGCAGCTTCGAAGCTTTTAAATATCTTGATATATCTCGAGAACTACGCATCTGATCAAAAAATATCATAGAACATAAATTGTAGGAAACATAATTCTCTACAAAAAAGGTCTCTTAACGTTTTGCCATAGCTCGCTTCGTTTCCGAGATATTTGCAGATTTATCCCAAGGGAAGGGTCCTGACGGACATATTTCGAGATATTTCTTCTTCTTGTTGTTCTTGTTCTGCACAGCTAAACTGGAAGTGGCATTTCCAGCTCGCAATAGTGCAGAGTTATCCCAAAGAAAGGGGCCACGGTGTTTCTGTATCTCTATTATGTTGGTGCGGCTTCGGAACTTTTAAATATCTTGATATATCTCGAAAACTACGCTTCTGATCAAAAAATATCATAGAACATAAATTGTAGGAAACATAATTCTCTACAAAAAAGGTCTCTTAACATTTTGCCATAGCTCGCTTCGTTTCCGAGATATTTGCAGATATATCTCAAGGGAAGGGGCCTGACGGACATATTTCGAGATATTTCTTCTTCTTGTTGTTCTTCTTCTGCACAGCTCAGCTGGAAGTGGCATTTACAGCTCGCAATAGTGGAAAGTTATCTCAAAGAAAGGGGCCACGGTGTTTCTGTATCTCTATTATGTTGGTGCGGCTTCGGAACTTTTAAATATCTTGATATATCTCGAGAACTGCGCATGTGATCAAAAAATATCATAGAACATAATAAGTAGGAAACTTAATTCTCTACAAAAAAGGTCTCTTAACATTTTGCCATAGCTCTCTTTGTTTCCGAGATATTTGCAGATTTATCTCAAGGGAAGGGGCCTGACGGACATATTTCGAGATATTTCTTCTTCTTGTTGTTCTTCTTCTGCACAGCTGAGCTGGAAGTGGCATTTGCAGCTCGCAATAGTCCAGAGTTATCTCAAAGAAAGGGGCCACGGTGTTTCTGTATCTCTATTATGTTGGTGCGGCTTCGGAACTTTTAAATATCTTGATATATCTCGAGAACTACGCATCTGATCACAAAATATCATAGAACATAAAAAGTAGGAAACTTAATTCTCTACAAAAAAGGTCTCTTAACATTTTGCCATAGCTCGCTTCGTTTCCGAGATATTTGCAGATTTATCTCAAATGAAGGGGCCTGACGGACATATTTCGAGATATTTCTTCTTCTTGTTGTTCTTCTCCTGCACAGCTAAGCTGGAAGTGGCATTTGCAGCTCGCAATAGTGCAGAGTTATCTCAAAGAAAGGGGCCACGGTGTTTCTCTATCTCTATTATGTTGGTGCGGCTTCGGAACTTTTAAATATCTTGATATATCTCGAGAACTACGCATCTGATCAAAAAATATCATAGAACATAAAAAGTAGGAAACTTAATTCTCTACAAATAAGGTCTCTTAACATTTTGCCATAGCTCGCTTCGTTTCCGAGATATTTGCAGATTTATCTCAAGGGAAGGGGCCTGACGGACATATTTCGAAATATTTCTTCTTCTTGTTGTTCTTCTTCTGCACAGCTAAGCTGGAAGTGGCATTTGCAGCTCGCAATAGTGCAGAGTTATCTCAAAGAAAGGGGCCACGGTGTTTCTGTACCTCTATTATGTTGGTGCAGCTTCGAAGCTTTTAAATATCTTGATATATCTCGAGAACTACGCATCTGATCAAAAAATATCATAGAACATAAATTGTAGGAAACATAATTCTCTACAAAAAAGGTCTCATAACGTTTTGCCATAGCTCGCTTCGTTTCCGAGATATTTGCAGATTTATCCCACGGGAAGGGTCCTGACGGACATATTTCGAGATATTTCTTCTTCTTGTTGTTCTTGTTCTGCACAGCTAAACTGGAAGTGGCATTTCCAGCTCGCAATAGTGCAGAGTTATCCCAAAGAAAGGGGCCACGGTGTTTCTGTATCTCTATTATGTTGGTGCGGCTTCGGAACTTTTAAATATCTTGATATATCTCGAAAACTACGCTTCTGATCAAAAAATATCATAGAACATAAATTGTAGGAAACATAATTCTCTACAAAAAAGGTCTCTTAACATTTTGCCATAGCTCTCTTTGTTTCCGAGATATTTGCAGATTTATCTCAAGGGAAGGGGCCTGACGGACATATTTCGAGATATTTCTTCTTCTTGTTCTTCTTCTGCACAGCTGAGCTGGAAGTGGCATTTGCAGCTCGCAATAGTCCAGAGTTATCTCAAAGAAAGGGGCCACGGTGTTTCTGTATCTCTATTATGTTGGTGCGGCTTCGGAACTTTTAAATATCTTGATATATCTCGAGAACTACGCATCTGATCAAAAAATATCATAGAACATAAAAAGTAGGAAACTTAATTCTCTACAAAAAAGGTCTCTTAAGATTTTGCCATAGCTCGCTTCGTTTCCGAGATATTTGCAGATTTATCTCAAATGAAGGGGCCTGACGGACATATTTCGAGATATTTCTTCTTCTTGTTGTTCTTCTTCTGCACAGCTAAGCTGGAAGTGGCATTTGCAGCTCGCAATAGTGCAGAGTTATCTCAAAGAAAGGGGCCACGGTGTTTCTGTATCTCTATTATGTTGGTGCGGCTTCGGAACTTTTAAATATCTTGATATATCTCGAAAACTACGCTTCTGATCAAAAAATATCATAGAACATAAATTGTAGGAAACATAATTCTCTACAAAAAAGGTCTCTTAACATTTTGCCATAGCTCGCTTCGTTTCCGAGATATTTGCAGATATATCTCAAGGGAAGGGGCCTGACGGACATATTTCGAGATATTTCTTCTTCTTGTTGTTCTTCTTCTGCACAGCTCAGCTGGAAGTGGCATTTACAGCTCGCAATAGTGGAAAGTTATCTCAAAGAAAGGGGCCACGGTGTTTCTGTATCTCTATTATGTTGGTGCGGCTTCGGAACTTTTAAATATCTTGATATATCTCGAGAACTGCGCATGTGATCAAAAAATATCATAGAACATAATAAGTAGGAAACTTAATTCTCTACAAAAAAGGTCTCTTAACATTTTGCCATAGCTCTCTTTGTTTCCGAGATATTTGCAGATTTATCTCAAGGGAAGGGGCCTGACGGACATATTTCGAGATATTTCTTCTTCTTGTTGTTCTTCTTCTGCACAGCTAAGCTGGAAGTGGCATTTGCAGCTCGCAATAGTGCAGAGTTATCTCAAAGAAAGGGGCCACGGTGTTTCTCTATCTCTATTATGTTGGTGCGGCTTCGGAACTTTTAAATATCTTGATATATCTCGAGAACTACGCATCTGATCAAAAAATATCATAGAACATAAAAAGTAGGAAACTTAATTCTCTACAAATAAGGTCTCTTAACATTTTGCCATAGCTCGCTTCGTTTCCGAGATATTTGCAGATTTATCTCAAGGGAAGGGGCCTGACGGACATATTTCGAAATATTTCTTCTTCTTGTTGTTCTTCTTCTGCACAGCTAAGCTGGAAGTGGCATTTGCAGCTCGCAATAGTGCAGAGTTATCTCAAAGAAAGGGGCCACGGTGTTTCTGTACCTCTATTATGTTGGTGCAGCTTCGAAGCTTTTAAATATCTTGATATATCTCGAGAACTACGCATCTGATCAAAAAATATCATAGAACATAAATTGTAGGAAACATAATTCTCTACAAAAAAGGTCTCATAACGTTTTGCCATAGCTCGCTTCGTTTCCGAGATATTTGCAGATTTATCCCAAGGGAAGGGTCCTGACGGACATATTTCGAGATATTTCTTCTTCTTGTTGTTCTTGTTCTGCACAGCTAAACTGGAAGTGGCATTTCCAGCTCGCAATAGTGCAGAGTTATCCCAAAGAAAGGGGCCACGGTGTTTCTGTATCTCTATTATGTTGGTGCGGCTTCGGAACTTTTAAATATCTTGATATATCTCGAAAACTACGCTTCTGATCAAAAAATATCATAGAACATAAATTGTAGGAAACATAATTCTCTACAAAAAAGGTCTCTTAACATTTTGCCATAGCTCGCTTCGTTTCCGAGATATTTGCAGATATATCTCAAGGGAAGGGGCCTGACGGACATATTTCGAGATATTTCTTCTTCTTGTTGTTCTTCTTCTGCACAGCTCAGCTGGAAGTGGCATTTACAGCTCGCAATAGTGGAAAGTTATCTCAAAGAAAGGGGCCACGGTGTTTCTGTATCTCTATTATGTTGGTGCGGCTTCGGAACTTTTAAATATCTTGATATATCTCGAGAACTGCGCATGTGATCAAAAAATATCATAGAACATAATAAGTAGGAAACTTAATTCTCTACAAAAAAGGTCTCTTAACATTTTGCCATAGCTCTCTTTGTTTCCGAGATATTTGCAGATTTATCTCAAGGGAAGGGGCCTGACGGACATATTTCGAGATATTTCTTCTTCTTGTTGTTCTTCTTCTGCACAGCTGAGCTGGAAGTGGCATTTGCAGCTCGCAATAGTCCAGAGTTATCTCAAAGAAAGGGGCCACGGTGTTTCTGTATCTCTATTATGTTGGTGCGGCTTCGGAACTTTTAAATATCTTGATATATCTCGAGAACTACGCATCTGATCAAAAAATATCATAGAACATAAAAAGTAGGAAACTTAATTCTCTACAAAAAAGGTCTCTTAACATTTTGCCATAGCTCGCTTCGTTTCCGAGATATTTGCAGATTTATCCCAAGGGAAGGGTCCTGACGGACATATTTCGAGATATTTCTTCTTCTTGTTGTTCTTGTTCTGCACAGCTAAACTGGAAGTGGCATTTCCAGCTCGCAATAGTGCAGAGTTATCCCAAAGAAAGGGGCCACGGTGTTTCTGTATCTCTATTATGTTGGTGCGGCTTCGGAACTTTTAAATATCTTGATATATCTCGAAAACTACGCTTCTGATCAAAAAATATCATAGAACATAAATTGTAGGAAACATAATTCTCTACAAAAAAGGTCTCTTAACATTTTGCCATAGCTCGCTTCGTTTCCGAGATATTTGCAGATATATCTCAAGGGAAGGGGCCTGACGGACATATTTCGAGATATTTCTTCTTCTTGTTGTTCTTCTTCTGCACAGCTCAGCTGGAAGTGGCATTTACAGCTCGCAATAGTGGAAAGTTATCTCAAAGAAAGGGGCCACGGTGTTTCTGTATCTCTATTATGTTGGTGCGGCTTCGGAACTTTTAAATATCTTGATATATCTCGAGAACTGCGCATGTGATCAAAAAATATCATAGAACATAATAAGTAGGAAACTTAATTCTCTACAAAAAAGGTCTCTTAACATTTTGCCATAGCTCTCTTTGTTTCCGAGATATTTGCAGATTTATCTCAAGGGAAGGGGCCTGACGGACATATTTCGAGATATTTCTTCTTCTTGTTGTTCTTCTTCTGCACAGCTGAGCTGGAAGTGGCATTTGCAGCTCGCAATAGTCCAGAGTTATCTCAAAGAAAGGGGCCACGGTGTTTCTGTATCTCTATTATGTTGGTGCGGCTTCGGAACTTTTAAATATCTTGATATATCTCGAGAACTACGCATCTGATCACAAAATATCATAGAACATAAAAAGTAGGAAACTTAATTCTCTACAAAAAAGGTCTCTTAACATTTTGCCATAGCTCGCTTCGTTTCCGAGATATTTGCAGATTTATCTCAAATGAAGGGGCCTGACGGACATATTTCGAGATATTTCTTCTTCTTGTTGTTCTTCTCCTGCACAGCTAAGCTGGAAGTGGCATTTGCAGCTCGCAATAGTGCAGAGTTATCTCAAAGAAAGGGGCCACGGTGTTTCTCTATCTCTATTATGTTGGTGCGGCTTCGGAACTTTTAAATATCTTGATATATCTCGAGAACTACGCATCTGATCAAAAAATATCATAGAACATAAAAAGTAGGAAACTTAATTCTCTACAAATAAGGTCTCTTAACATTTTGCCATAGCTCGCTTCGTTTCCGAGATATTTGCAGATTTATCTCAAGGGAAGGGGCCTGACGGACATATTTCGAAATATTTCTTCTTCTTGTTGTTCTTCTTCTGCACAGCTAAGCTGGAAGTGGCATTTGCAGCTCGCAATAGTGCAGAGTTATCTCAAAGAAAGGGGCCACGGTGTTTCTGTACCTCTATTATGTTGGTGCAGCTTCGAAGCTTTTAAATATCTTGATATATCTCGAGAACTACGCATCTGATCAAAAAATATCATAGAACATAAATTGTAGGAAACATAATTCTCTACAAAAAAGGTCTCATAACGTTTTGCCATAGCTCGCTTCGTTTCCGAGATATTTGCAGATTTATCCCACGGGAAGGGTCCTGACGGACATATTTCGAGATATTTCTTCTTCTTGTTGTTCTTGTTCTGCACAGCTAAACTGGAAGTGGCATTTCCAGCTCGCAATAGTGCAGAGTTATCCCAAAGAAAGGGGCCACGGTGTTTCTGTATCTCTATTATGTTGGTGCGGCTTCGGAACTTTTAAATATCTTGATATATCTCGAAAACTACGCTTCTGATCAAAAAATATCATAGAACATAAATTGTAGGAAACATAATTCTCTACAAAAAAGGTCTCTTAACATTTTGCCATAGCTCTCTTTGTTTCCGAGATATTTGCAGATTTATCTCAAGGGAAGGGGCCTGACGGACATATTTCGAGATATTTCTTCTTCTTGTTCTTCTTCTGCACAGCTGAGCTGGAAGTGGCATTTGCAGCTCGCAATAGTCCAGAGTTATCTCAAAGAAAGGGGCCACGGTGTTTCTGTATCTCTATTATGTTGGTGCGGCTTCGGAACTTTTAAATATCTTGATATATCTCGAGAACTACGCATCTGATCAAAAAATATCATAGAACATAAAAAGTAGGAAACTTAATTCTCTACAAAAAAGGTCTCTTAAGATTTTGCCATAGCTCGCTTCGTTTCCGAGATATTTGCAGATTTATCTCAAATGAAGGGGCCTGACGGACATATTTCGAGATATTTCTTCTTCTTGTTGTTCTTCTTCTGCACAGCTAAGCTGGAAGTGGCATTTGCAGCTCGCAATAGTGCAGAGTTATCTCAAAGAAAGGGGCCACGGTGTTTCTGTATCTCTATTATGTTGGTGCGGCTTCGGAACTTTTAAATATCTTGATATATCTCGAAAACTACGCTTCTGATCAAAAAATATCATAGAACATAAATTGTAGGAAACATAATTCTCTACAAAAAAGGTCTCTTAACATTTTGCCATAGCTCGCTTCGTTTCCGAGATATTTGCAGATATATCTCAAGGGAAGGGGCCTGACGGACATATTTCGAGATATTTCTTCTTCTTGTTGTTCTTCTTCTGCACAGCTCAGCTGGAAGTGGCATTTACAGCTCGCAATAGTGGAAAGTTATCTCAAAGAAAGGGGCCACGGTGTTTCTGTATCTCTATTATGTTGGTGCGGCTTCGGAACTTTTAAATATCTTGATATATCTCGAGAACTGCGCATGTGATCAAAAAATATCATAGAACATAATAAGTAGGAAACTTAATTCTCTACAAAAAAGGTCTCTTAACATTTTGCCATAGCTCTCTTTGTTTCCGAGATATTTGCAGATTTATCTCAAGGGAAGGGGCCTGACGGACATATTTCGAGATATTTCTTCTTCTTGTTGTTCTTCTTCTGCACAGCTAAGCTGGAAGTGGCATTTGCAGCTCGCAATAGTGCAGAGTTATCTCAAAGAAAGGGGCCACGGTGTTTCTCTATCTCTATTATGTTGGTGCGGCTTCGGAACTTTTAAATATCTTGATATATCTCGAGAACTACGCATCTGATCAAAAAATATCATAGAACATAAAAAGTAGGAAACTTAATTCTCTACAAATAAGGTCTCTTAACATTTTGCCATAGCTCGCTTCGTTTCCGAGATATTTGCAGATTTATCTCAAGGGAAGGGGCCTGACGGACATATTTCGAAATATTTCTTCTTCTTGTTGTTCTTCTTCTGCACAGCTAAGCTGGAAGTGGCATTTGCAGCTCGCAATAGTGCAGAGTTATCTCAAAGAAAGGGGCCACGGTGTTTCTGTACCTCTATTATGTTGGTGCAGCTTCGAAGCTTTTAAATATCTTGATATATCTCGAGAACTACGCATCTGATCAAAAAATATCATAGAACATAAATTGTAGGAAACATAATTCTCTACAAAAAAGGTCTCATAACGTTTTGCCATAGCTCGCTTCGTTTCCGAGATATTTGCAGATTTATCCCAAGGGAAGGGTCCTGACGGACATATTTCGAGATATTTCTTCTTCTTGTTGTTCTTGTTCTGCACAGCTAAACTGGAAGTGGCATTTCCAGCTCGCAATAGTGCAGAGTTATCCCAAAGAAAGGGGCCACGGTGTTTCTGTATCTCTATTATGTTGGTGCGGCTTCGGAACTTTTAAATATCTTGATATATCTCGAAAACTACGCTTCTGATCAAAAAATATCATAGAACATAAATTGTAGGAAACATAATTCTCTACAAAAAAGGTCTCTTAACATTTTGCCATAGCTCGCTTCGTTTCCGAGATATTTGCAGATATATCTCAAGGGAAGGGGCCTGACGGACATATTTCGAGATATTTCTTCTTCTTGTTGTTCTTCTTCTGCACAGCTCAGCTGGAAGTGGCATTTACAGCTCGCAATAGTGGAAAGTTATCTCAAAGAAAGGGGCCACGGTGTTTCTGTATCTCTATTATGTTGGTGCGGCTTCGGAACTTTTAAATATCTTGATATATCTCGAGAACTGCGCATGTGATCAAAAAATATCATAGAACATAATAAGTAGGAAACTTAATTCTCTACAAAAAAGGTCTCTTAACATTTTGCCATAGCTCTCTTTGTTTCCGAGATATTTGCAGATTTATCTCAAGGGAAGGGGCCTGACGGACATATTTCGAGATATTTCTTCTTCTTGTTGTTCTTCTTCTGCACAGCTGAGCTGGAAGTGGCATTTGCAGCTCGCAATAGTCCAGAGTTATCTCAAAGAAAGGGGCCACGGTGTTTCTGTATCTCTATTATGTTGGTGCGGCTTCGGAACTTTTAAATATCTTGATATATCTCGAGAACTACGCATCTGATCAAAAAATATCATAGAACATAAAAAGTAGGAAACTTAATTCTCTACAAAAAAGGTCTCTTAACATTTTGCCATAGCTCGCTTCGTTTCCGAGATATTTGCAGATTTATCTCAAATGAAGGGGCCTGACGGACATATTTCGAGATATTTCTTCTTCTTGTTGTTCTTCTTCTGCACAGCTAAGCTGGAAGTGGCATTTGCAGCTCGCAATAGTGCAGAGTTATCTCAAAGAAAGGGGCCACGGTGTTTCTCTATCTCTATTATGTTGGTGCGGCTTCGGAACTTTTAAATATCTTGATATATCTCGAGAACTACGCATCTGATCAAAAAATATCATAGAACATAAATTGTAGGAACCATAATTCTCTACAAAAAAGGTCTCTTAGCGTTTTGCCATAGCTCGCTTCGTTTCCGAGATATTTGCAGATTTATCCCAAGGGAAGGGTCCTGACGGACATATTTCGAGATATTTCTTCTTCTTGTTGTTCTTCTTCTGCACAGCTCAGCTGGAAGTGGCATTTACAGCTCGCAATAGTGGAAAGTTATCTCAAAGAAAGGGGCCACGGTGTTTCTGTATCTCTATTATGTTGGTGCGGCTTCGGAACTTTTAAATATCTTGATATATCTCGAGAACTACGCATCTGATCAAAAAATATCATAGAACATAAAAAGTAGGAAACTTAATTCTCTACAAAAAAGGTCTCTTAACATTTTGCCATAGCTCGCTTCGTTTCCGAGATATTTGCAGATTTATCTCAAATGAAGGGGCCTGACGGACATATTTCGAGATATTTCTTCTTCTTGTTGTTCTTCTTCTGCACAGCTAAGCTGGAAGTGGCATTTGCAGCTCGCAATAGTGCAGAGTTATCTCAAAGAAAGGGGCCACGGTGTTTCTCTATCTCTATTATGTTGGTGCGGCTTCGGAACTTTTAAATATCTTGATATATCTCGAGAACTACGCATCTGATCAAAAAATATCATAGAACATAAATTGTAGGAACCATAATTCTCTACAAAAAAGGTCTCTTAACGTTTTGCCGTAGCTCGCTTCGTTTCCGAGATATTTGCAGATTTATCTCAAGGGAAGGGTCCTGACGGACATATTTCGAGATATTTCTTCTTCTTGTTGTTCTTCTTCTGCACAGCTAAACTGGAAGTGGCATTTCCAGCTCGCAATAGTGCAGAGTTATCCCAAAGAAAGGGGCCACGGTGTTTCTGTATCTCTATTATGTTGGTGCGGCTTCGCAACTTTTAAATATCTCGATATATCTCGAAAACTACGCTTCTGATCAAAAAATATCATAGAACATAAATTGTAGGAAACATAATTCTCTACAAAAAAGGTCTCTTAACATTTTGCCATAGCTCGCTTCGTTTCCGAGATATTTGCAGATTTATCTCAAGGGAAGGGGCCTGACGGACATATTTCGAGATATTTCTTCTTCTTGTTGTTCTTCTTCTGCACAGCTCAGCTGGAAGTGGCATTTACAGCTCGCAATAGTGGAAAGTTATCTCAAAGAAAGGGGCCACGGTGTTTCTGTATCTCTATTATGTTGGTGCGGCTTCGGAACTTTTAAATATCTTGATATATCTCGAGAACTGCGCATCTGATCAAAAAATATCATAGAACATAAAAAGTAGGAAACTTAATTCTCTACAAAAAAGGTCTCTTAACATTTTGCCATAGCTCTCTTCGTTTCCGAGATATTTGCAGATTTATCTCAAGGGAAGGGGCCTGACGGACATATTTCGAGATATTTCTTCTTCTTGTTGTTCTTCTTCTGCACAGCTGAGCTGCAAGTGGCATTTGCAGCTCGCAATAGTGCAGAGTTATCTCAAAGAAAGGGGCCACGGTGTTTCTGTATCTCTATTATGTTGGTGCGGCTTCGGAACTTTTAAATATCTTGATATATCTCGAGAACTACGCATCTGATCAAAAAATATCATACAACATAAAAAGTAGGAAACTTAATTCTCTACAAAAAAGGTCTCTTAACATTTTGCCATAGCTCTCTTCGTTTCCGAGATATTTGCAGATTTATCTCAAGGGAAGGGGCCTGACGGACATATTTCGAGATATTTCTTCTTCTTGTTGTTCTTCTTCTGCACAGCTAAGCTGGAAGTGGCATTTGCAGCTCGCAATAGTGCAGAGTTATCTCAAAGAAAGGGGCCACGGTGTTTCTGTACCTCTATTATGTTGGTGCAGCTTCGAAGCTTTTAAATATCTTGATATATCTCGAGAACTACGCATCTGATCAAAAAATATCATAGAACATAAAAAGTAGGAAACATAATTCTCTACAAAAAAGGTCTCTTAACGTTTTGCCGTAGCTAGCTTCGTTTCCGAGATATTTGCAGATTTATCTCAAGGGAAGGGTCCTGACGGACATATTTCGAGATATTTCTTCTTCTTGTTGTTCTTCTTCTGCACAGCTAAACTGGAAGTGGCATTTCCAGCTCGCAATAGTGCAGAGTTATCCCAAAGAAAGGGGCCACGGTGTTTCTGTATCTCTATTATGTTGGTGCGGCTTCGCAACTTTTAAATATCTCGATATATCTCGAAAACTACGCTTCTGATCAAAAAATATCATAGAACATAAATTGTAGGAAACATAATTCTCTACAAAAAAGGTCTCTAACCATTTTGCCATAGCTAGCTTCGTTTCCGAGATATTTGCAGATTTATCTCAAGGGAAGGGTCCTCATGGACATATTTCGAGATATTTCTTCTTCTTGTTGTTCTTCCTCTGCACAGCTAAGCTGGAAGTGGCATTTGCAGCTCGCAATAGTGGAAAGTTATCTCAAAGAAAGGGGCCACGGTGTTTCTGTATCTCTATTATGTTGGTGCGGCTTCGGAACTTTTAAATATCTTGATATATCTCGAGAACTGCGCATGTGATCAAAAAATATCATAGAACATAAAAAGTAGGAAACTTAATTCTCTACAAAAAAGGTCTCTTAACATTTTGCCATAGCTCGCTTCGTTTCCGAGATATTTGCAGATTTATCTCAAGGGAAGGGGCCTGACGGACATATTTCGAGATATTTCTTCTTCTTGTTGTTCTTCTTCTGCACAGCTAAGCTGGAAGTGGCATTTGCAGCTCGCAATAGTGCAGAGTTATCTCAAAGAAAGGGGCCACGGTGTTTCTGTATCTCTATTATGTTGGTGCGGCTTCGGAACTTTTAAATATCTTGATATATCTCGAGAACTACGCATCTGATCAAAAAATATCATAGAACATAAAAAGTAGGAAACTTAATTCTCTACAAAAAAGGTCTCTTAATATTTTGCCATAGCTCGCTTCGTTCCCGAGATATTTGCAGATTTATCTCAAGGGAAGGGGCCTGACGGACATATTTCGAGATATTTCTTCTTCTTTTTGTTCTTCTTCTGCACAGCTAAGCTGGAAGTGGCATTTGCAGCTCGCAATAGTGCAGAGTTGTCTCAAAGAAAGGGGCCACGGTGTTTCTCTATCTCTATTATGTTGGTGCGGCTTCGGAACTTTTAAATATCTTGATATATCTCGAGAACTACGCATCTGATCAAAAAATATCATAGAACATAAATTGTAGGAAACATCATTCTCTACAAAAAAGGTCTCTCAACGTTTTGCCGTAGCTCGCTTCGTTTCCGAGATATTTGCAGATTTATCTCAAGGGAAGGGTCCTGACGGACATATTTCGAGATATTTCTTCTTCTTGTTGTTCTTCTTCTGCACAGCTGAGCTGGAAGTGGCATTTGCAGCTCGCAATAGTGCAGAGTTATCTCAAAGAAAGTGGCCACGGTGTTTCTGTATCTCTATTATGTTGCTGCGGCTTCGGAACTTTTAAATATCTTGATATATCTCGAGAACTGCGCATCTGATCAAAAAATATCATAGAACATAAAAAGTAGGAAACTTAATTCTCTACAAAAAAGGTCCCTCAACATTTTGCCATAGCTCGCTTCGTTTCCGAGATATTTGCAGATTTATCTCAAGGGAAGGGGCCTGACGGACATATTTCGAGATATTTCTTCTTCTTGTTGTTCTTCCTCTGCACAGCTAAGCTCGAAGTGGCATTTGCAGCTCGCAATAGTGGAAAGTTATCTCAAAGAAAGGGGCCACGGTGTTTCTGTATCTCTATTATGTTGGTGCGACTTCGGAACTTTTAAATATCTTGATATATCTCGAGAACTGCGCATGTGATCAAAAAATATCATAGAACATAAATTGTAGGAAACATAATTCTCTACAAAAAAGGTCTCTTAACGTTTTGCCGTAGCTCGCTTCGTTTCCGAGATATTTGCAGATTTATCTCAAGGGAAGGGTCCTGACGGACATATTTCGAGATATTTCTTCTTCTTGTTGTTCTTCTTCTGCACAGCTAAACTGGAAGTGGCATTTCCAGCTCGCAATAGTGCAGAGTTATCCCAAAGAAAGGGGCCACGGTGTTTCTGTATCTCTATTATGTTGGTGCGGCTTCGCAACTTTTAAATATCTCGATATATCTCGAAAACTACGCTTCTGATCAAAAAATATCATAGAACATAAATTGTAGGAAACATAATTCTCTACAAAAAAGGTCTCTTAACATTTTGCCATAGCTCGCTTCGTTTCCGAGATATTTGCAGATTTATCTCAAGGGAAGCGTCCTGATGGACATATTTCGAAATATTTCTTCTTCTTGTTGTTCTTCTTCTGCACAGCTAAGCTGGAAGTGGCATTTGCAGCTCGCAATAGTGCAGAGTTATCTCAAAGAAAGGGGCCACGGTGTTTCTGTACCTCTATTATGTTGGTGCAGCTTCGAAGCTTTTAAATATCTTGATATATCTCGAGAACTACGCATCTGATCAAAAAATATCATAGAACATAAAAAGTAGGAAACATAATTCTCTACAAAAAAGGTCTCTTAACATTTTGCCATAGCTCGCTTCGTTTCCGAGATATTTGCAGATATATCTCAAGGGAAGGGGCCTGACGGACATATTTCGAGATATTTCTTCTTCTTGTTGTTCTTCTTCTGCACAGCTCAGCTGGAAGTGGCATTTACAGCTCGCAATAGTGGAAAGTTATCTCAAAGAAAGGGGCCACGGTGTTTCTGTATCTCTATTATGTTGGTGCGGCTTCGGAACTTTTAAATATCTTGATATATCTCGAGAACTGCGCATGTGATCAAAAAATATCATAGAACATAATAAGTAGGAAACTTAATTCTCTACAAAAAAGGTCTCTTAACATTTTGCCATAGCTCGCTTCGTTTCCGAGATATTTGCAGATTTATCTCAAATGAAGGGGCCTGACGGACATATTTCGAGATATTTCTTCTTCTTGTTGTTCTTCTTCTGCACAGCTAAGCTGGAAGTGGCATTTGCAGCTCGCAATAGTGCAGAGTTATCTCAAAGAAAGGGGCCACGGTGTTTCTCTATCTCTATTATGTTGGTGCGGCTTCGGAACTTTTAAATATCTTGATATATCTCGAGAACTACGCATCTGATCAAAAAATATCATAGAACATAAATTGTAGGAAACATAATTCTCTACAAAAAAGGTCTCTTAACGTTTTGCCGTAGCTCGCTTCGTTTCCGAGATATTTGCAGATTTATCTCAAGGGAAGGGTCCTGACGGACATATTTCGAGATATTTCTTCTTCTTGTTGTTCTTCTTCTGCACAGCTAAACTGGAAGTGGCATTTCCAGCTCGCAATAGTGCAGAGTTATCCCAAAGAAAGGGGCCACGGTGTTTCTGTATCTCTATTATGTTGGTGCGGCTTCGGAACTTTTAAATATCTTGATATATCTCGAGAACTACGCATCTGATCAAAAAATATCATAGAACATAAAAAGTAGGAAACTTAATTCTCTACAAATAAGGTCTCTTAACATTTTGCCATAGCTCGCTTCGTTTCCGAGATATTTGCAGATTTATCTCAAGGGAAGGGGCCTGACGGACATATTTCGAAATATTTCTTCTTCTTGTTGTTCTTCTTCTGCACAGCTAAGCTGGAAGTGGCATTTGCAGCTCGCAATAGTGCAGAGTTATCTCAAAGAAAGGGGCCACGGTGTTTCTGTACCTCTATTATGTTGGTGCAGCTTCGAAGCTTTTAAATATCTTGATATATCTCGAGAACTACGCATCTGATCAAAAAATATCATAGAACATAAAAAGTAGGAAACATAATTCTCTACAAAAAAGGTCTCTTAACATTTTGCCATAGCTCGCTTCGTTTCCGAGATATTTGCAGATATATCTCAAGGGAAGGGGCCTGACGGACATATTTCGAGATATTTCTTCTTCTTGTTGTTCTTCTTCTGCACAGCTCAGCTGGAAGTGGCATTTACAGCTCGCAATAGTGGAAAGTTATCTCAAAGAAAGGGGCCACGGTGTTTCTGTATCTCTATTATGTTGGTGCGGCTTCGGAACTTTTAAATATCTTGATATATCTCGAGAACTGCGCATGTGATCAAAAAATATCATAGAACATAATAAGTAGGAAACTTAATTCTCTACAAAAAAGGTCTCTTAACATTTTGCCATAGCTCGCTTCGTTTCCGAGATATTTGCAGATTTATCTCAAATGAAGGGGCCTGACGGACATATTTCGAGATATTTCTTCTTCTTGTTGTTCTTCTTCTGCACAGCTAAGCTGGAAGTGGCATTTGCAGCTCGCAATAGTGCAGAGTTATCTCAAAGAAAGGGGCCACGGTGTTTCTCTATCTCTATTATGTTGGTGCGGCTTCGGAACTTTTAAATATCTTGATATATCTCGAGAACTACGCATCTGATCAAAAAATATCATAGAACATAAATTGTAGGAAACATAATTCTCTACAAAAAAGGTCTCTTAACGTTTTGCCGTAGCTCGCTTCGTTTCCGAGATATTTGCAGATTTATCTCAAGGGAAGGGTCCTGACGGACATATTTCGAGATATTTCTTCTTCTTGTTGTTCTTCTTCTGCACAGCTAAACTGGAAGTGGCATTTCCAGCTCGCAATAGTGCAGAGTTATCCCAAAGAAAGGGGCCACGGTGTTTCTGTATCTCTATTATGTTGGTGCGGCTTCGCAACTTTTAAATATCTCGATATATCTCGAAAACTACGCTTCTGATCAAAAAATATCATAGAACATAAATTGTAGGAAACATAATTCTCTACAAAAAAGGTCTCTTAACATTTTGCCATAGCTCGCTTCGTTTCCGAGATATTTGCAGATTTATCTCAAGGGAAGCGTCCTGATGGACATATTTCGAGATATTTCTTCTTCTTGTTGTTCTTCTTCTGCACAGCTAAACTGGAAGTGGCATTTGCAGCTCGCAATAGTGCAGAGTTATCTCAAAGAAAGGGGCCACGGTGGTTCTGTACCTCTATTATGTTGGTGCAGCTTCGGAACTTTTAAATATCTTGATATATCTCGAGAACTACGCATCTGATCAAAAAATATCATAGAACATAAATTGTAGGAAACATAATTCTCTACAAAAAAGGTCTCTTAACGTTTTGCCGTAGCTCGCTTCGTTTCCGAGATATTTGCAGATTTATCTCAAGGGAAGGGTCCTGACGGACATATTTCGAGATATTTCTTCTTCTTGTTGTTCTTCTTCTGCACAGCTAAACTGGAAGTGGCATTTCCAGCTCGCAATAGTGCAGAGTTATCCCAAAGAAAGGGGCCACGGTGTTTCTGTATCTCTATTATGTTGGTGCGGCTTCGCAACTTTTAAATATCTCGATATATCTCGAAAACTACGCTTCTGATCAAAAAATATCATAGAACATAAATTGTAGGAAACATAATTCTCTACAAAAAAGGTCTCTTAACATTTTGCCATAGCTCGCTTCGTTTCCGAGATATTTGCAGATTTATCTCAAGGGAAGCGTCCTGATGGACATATTTCGAGATATTTCTTCTTCTTGTTGTTCTTCTTCTGCACAGCTAAACTGGAAGTGGCATTTCCAGCTCGCAATCGTGCAGAGTTATCTCAAAGAAAGGGGCCACGGTGGTTCTGTACCTCTATTATGTTGGTGCAGCTTCGAAGCTTTTAAATATCTTGATATATCTCGAGAACTACGCATCTGATCAAAAAATATCATAGAACATAAAAAGTAGGAAACATAATTCTCTACAAAAAAGGTCTCTTAACGTTTTGCCATAGCTCGCTTCGTTTCCGAGATATTTGCAGATTTATCCCAAGGGAAGGGTCCTGACGGACATATTTCGAGATATTTCTTCTTCTTGTTGTTCTTGTTCTGCACAGCTAAACTGGAAGTGGCATTTCCAGCTCGCAATAGTGCAGAGTTATCCCAAAGAAAGGGGCCACGGTGTTTCTGTATCTCTATTATGTTGGTGCGGCTTCGGAACTTTTAAATATCTTGATATATCTCGAAAACTACGCTTCTGATCAAAAAATATCATAGAACATAAATTGTAGGAAACATAATTCTCTACAAAAAAGGTCTCCTAACATTTTGCCATAGCTCGCTTCGTTTCCGAGATATTTGCAGATATATCTCAAGGGAAGGGGCCTGACGGACATATTTCGAGATATTTCTTCTTCTTGTTGTTCTTCTTCTGCACAGCTCAGCTGGAAGTGGCATTTACAGCTCGCAATAGTGGAAAGTTATCTCAAAGAAAGGGGCCACGGTGTTTCTGTATCTCTATTATGTTGGTGCGGCTTCGGAACTTTTAAATATCTTGATATATCTCGAGAACTGCGCATGTGATCAAAAAATATCATAGAACATAATAAGTAGGAAACTTAATTCTCTACAAAAAAGGTCTCTTAACATTTTGCCATAGCTCGCTTCGTTTCCGAGATATTTGCAGATTTATCTCAAGGGAAGCGTCCTGATGGACATATTTCGAGATATTTCTTCTTCTTGTTGTTCTTCTTCTGCACAGCTAAACTGGAAGTGGCATTTCCAGCTCGCAATCGTGCAGAGTTATCTCAAAGAAAGGGGCCACGGTGGTTCTGTACCTCTATTATGTTGGTGCAGCTTCGAAGCTTTTAAATATCTTGATATATCTCGAGAACTACGCATCTGATCAAAAAATATCATAGAACATAAAAAGTAGGAAACATAATTCTCTACAAAAAAGGTCTCTTAACGTTTTGCCATAGCTCTCTTCGTTTCCGAGATATTTGCAGATTTATCTCAAGGGAAGGGGCCTGACGGACATATTTCGAGATATTTCTTCTTCTTGTTGTTCTTCTTCTGCACAGCTAAGCTGGAAGTGGCATTTGCAGCTCGCAATAGTGCCGAGTTATCTCAAAGAAAGGGGCCACGGTGTTTCTGTATCTCTACTATGTTGGTGCGGCTTCGGAACTTTTAAATATCTTGATATATCTCGAGAACTGCGCATCTGATCAAAAAATATCATACAACATAAAAAGTAGGAAACTTAATTCTCTACAAAAAAGGTCTCTTAACATTTTGCCATAGCTCGCTTCGTTTCCGAGATATTTGCAGATTTATCTCAAGGGAAGGGGCCTAACGGACATATTTCGAGATATTTCTTCTTCTTGTTGTTCTTCTTCTGCACAGCTAAGCTGGGAGTGGCATTTGCAGCTCGCAATAGTGCAGAGTTATCTCAAAGAAAGGGGCCACGGTGTTTCTGTATCTCTATTATGTTGGTGCGGCTTCGGAACTTTTAAATATCTTGATATATCTCGAGAACTACGCATCTGATCAAAAAATATCATAGAACATAAAAAGTAGGAAACTTAATTCTCTACAAATAAGGTCTCTTAACATTTTGCCATAGCTCGCTTCGTTTCCGAGATATTTGCAGATTTATCTCAAGGGAAGGGGCCTGACGGACATATTTCGAAATATTTCTTCTTCTTGTTGTTCTTCTTCTGCACAGCTAAGCTGGAAGTGGCATTTGCAGCTCGCAATAGTGCAGAGTTATCTCAAAGAAAGGGGCCACGGTGTTTCTGTACCTCTATTATGTTGGTGCAGCTTCGAAGCTTTTAAATATCTTGATATATCTCGAGAACTACGCATCTGATCAAAAAATATCATAGAACATAAAAAGTAGGAAACATAATTCTCTACAAAAAAGGTCTCTTAACGTTTTGCCATAGCTCGCTTCGTTTCCGAGATATTTGCAGATTTATCCCAAGGGAAGGGGCCTGACGGACATATTTCGAGATATTTCTTCTTCTTGTTGTTCTTCTTCTGCACAGCTCAGCTGGAAGTGGCATTTACAGCTCGCAATGGTGGAAAGTTATCTCAAAGAAAGGGGCCACGGTGTTTCTGTATCTCTATTATGTTGGTGCGGCTTCGGAACTTTTAAATATCTTGATATATCTCGAGAACTGCGCATCTGATCAAAAAATATCATAGAACATAAAAAGTAGGAAACTTAATTCTCTACAAAAAAGGTCTCTTAACATTTTGCCATAGCTCTCTTCGTTTCCGAGATATTTGCAGATTTATCTCAAGGGAAGGGGCCTGACGGACATATTTCGAGATATTTCATCTTCTTGTTGTTCTTCTTCTGCACAGCTGAGCTGGAAGTGGCATTTGCAGCTCGCAATAGTGCAGAGTTATCTCAAAGAAAGGGGCCACGGTGTTTCTGTATCTCTATTATGTTGGTGCGGCTTCGGAACTTTTAAATATCTTGATATATCTCGGGAACTACGCATCTGATCAAAAAATATCATAGAACATAAATTGTAGGAAACATAATTCTCTACAAAAAAGGTCTCTTAACGTTTTGCCGTAGCTCGCTTCGTTTCCGAGATATTTGCAGATTTATCTCAAGGGAAGAGTCCTGACGGACATATTTCGAGATATTTCTTCTTCTTGTTGTTCTTCTTCTGCACAGCTAAACTGGAAGTGGCATTTCCAGCTCGCAATAGTGCAGAGTTATCCCAAAGAAAGGGGCCACGGTGTTTCTGTATCTCTATTATGTTGGTGCGGCTTCGCAACTTTTAAATATCTCGATATATCTCGAAAACTACGCTTCTGATCAAAAAATATCATAGAACATAAATTGTAGGAAACATAATTCTCTACAAAAAAGGTCTCTTAACATTTTGCCATAGCTCGCTTCGTTTCCGAGATATTTGCAGATTTATCTCAAGGGAAGGGTCCTGATGGACATATTTCGAGATATTTCTTCTTCTTGTTGTTCTTCTTCTGCACAGCTAAACTGGAAGTGGCATTTCCAGCTCGCAATAGTGCAGAGTTATCCCAAAGAAAGGGGCCACGGTGTTTCTGTATCTCTATTATGTTGGTGCGGCTTCGCAACTTTTAAATATCTCGATATATCTCGAAAACTACGCTTCTGATGAAAAAATATCATAGAACATAAATTGTAGGAAACATAATTCTCTACAAAAAAGGTCTCTTAACATTTTGCCATAGCTCGCTTCGTTTCCGAGATATTTGCAGATTTATCTCAAGGGAAGGGTCCTGATGGACATATTTCGAGATATTTCTTCTTCTTGTTGTTCTTCTTCTGCACAGCTAAACTGGAAGTGGCATTTCCAGCTCGCAATCGTGCAGAGTTATCTCAAAGAAAGGGGCCACGGTGTTTCTGTATCTCTATTATGTTGGTGCAGCTTCGAAGCTTTTAAATATCTTGATATATCTCGAGAACTACGCATCTGATCAAAAAATATCATAGAACATAAAAAGTAGGAAACTTAATTCTCTACAAATAAGGTCTCTTAACATTTTGCCATAGCTCGCTTCGTTTCCGAGATATTTGCAGATTTATCTCAAGGGAAGGGGCCTGACGGACATATTTCGAAATATTTCTTCTTCTTGTTGTTCTTCTTCTGCACAGCTAAGCTGGAAGTGGCATTTGCAGCTCGCAATAGTGCAGAGTTATCTCAAAGAAAGATGCCACGGTGTTTCTGTACCTCTATTATGTTGGTGCAGCTTCGAAGCTTTTAAATATCTTGATATATCTCGAGAACTACGCATCTGATCAAAAAATATCATAGAACATAAAAAGTAGGAAACATAATTCTCTACAAAAAAGCTCTCTCAACGTTTTGCCATAGCTCGCTTCGTTTCCGAGATATTTGCAGATTTATCCCAAGGGAAGGGTCCTGACGGACATATTTCGAGATATTTCTTCTTCTTGTTGTTCTTGTTCTGCACAGCTAAACTGGAAGTTGCATTTCCAGCTCGCAATAGTGCAGAGTTATCCCAAAGAAAGGGGCCACGGTGTTTCTGTATCTCTATTATGTTGGTGCGGCTTCGGAACTTTCAAATATCTTGATATATCTCGAAAACTACGCTTCTGATCAAAAAATATCATAGAACATAAATTGTAGGAAACATAATTCTCTACAAAAAAGGTCTCTTAACATTTTGCCATAGCTCGCTTCGTTTCCGAGATATTTGCAGATATATCTCAAGGGAAGGGGCCTGACGGACATATTTCGAGATATTTCTTCTTCTTGTTGTTCTTCTTCTGCACAGCTCAGCTGGAAGTGGCATTTACAGCTCGCAATAGTGGAAAGTTATCTCAAAGAAAGGGGCCACGGTGTTTCTGTATCTCTATTATGTTGGTGCGGCTTCGGAACTTTTAAATATCTTGATATATCTCGAGAACTGCGCATCTGATCAAAAAATATCATAGAACATAAAAAGTAGGAAACTTAATTCTCTACAAAAAAGGTCTCTTAACATTTTGCCATAGCTCCCTTCGTTTCCGAGATATTTGCAGATTTATCTCAAGGGAAGGGGCCTGACGGACATATTTCGAGATATTTCTTCTTCTTGTTGTTCTTCTTCTGCACAGCTGAGCTGGAAGTGGCATTTGCAGCTCGCAATAGTGCAGAGTTATCTCAAAGAAAGGGGCCACGGTGTTTCTGTATCTCTATTATGTTGGTGCGGCTTCGGAACTTTTAAATATCTTGATATATCTCGAGAACTACGCATCTGATCAAAAAATATCGTAGAACATAAAAAGTAGGAAACTTAATTCTCTACAAATAAGGTCTCTTAACATTTTGCCATAGCTCGCTTCGTTTCCGAGATATTTGCAGATTTATCTCAAGGGAAGGGGCCTGACGGACATATTTCGAAATATTTCTTCTTCTTGTTGTTCTTCTTCTGCACAGCTAAGCTGGAAGTGGCATTTGCAGCTCGCAATAGTGCAGAGTTATCTCAAAGAAAGATGCCACGGTGTTTCTGTACCTCTATTATGTTGGTGCAGCTTCGAAGCTTTTAAATAGCTTGATATATCTCGAGAACTACGCATCTGATAAAAAAATATCATAGAACATAAAAAGTAGGAAACATAATTCTCTACAAAAAAGGTCTCTTAACGTTTTGCCATAGCTCGCTTCGTTTCCGAGATATTTGCAGATTTATCCCAAGGGAAGGGTCCTGACGGACATATTTCGAGATATTTCTTCTTCTTGTTGTTCTTGTTCTGCACAGCTAAACTGGAAGTGGCATTTCCAGCTCGCAATAGTGCAGAGTTATCCCAAAGAAAGGGGCCACGGTGTTTCTGTATCTCTATTATGTTGGTGCGGCTTCGGAACTTTTAAATATCTTGATATATCTCGAGAACTACGCATCTGATCAAAAAATATCATACAACATAAAAAGTAGGAAACTTAATTCTCTACAAAAAAGGTCTCTTAACATTTTGCCATAGCTCTCTTCGTTTCCGAGATATTTGCAGATTTATCTCAAGGGAAGGGGCCTGACGGACATATTTCGAGATATTTCTTCTTCTTGTTGTTCTTCTTCTGCACAGCTAAGCTGGAAGTGGCATTTGCAGCTCGCAATAGTGCAGAGTTATCTCAAAGAAAGATGCCACGGTGTTTCTGTACCTCTATTATGTTGGTGCAGCTTCGAAGCTTTTAAATATCTTGATATATCTCGAGAACTACGCATCTGATCAAAAAATATCATAGAACATAAAAAGTAGGAAACATAATTCTCTACAAAAAAGCTCTCTCAACGTTTTGCCATAGCTCGCTTCGTTTCCGAGATATTTGCAGATTTATCCCAAGGGAAGGGTCCTGACGGACATATTTCGAGATATTTCTTCTTCTTGTTGTTCTTGTTCTGCACAGCTAAACTGGAAGTTGCATTTCCAGCTCGCAATAGTGCAGAGTTATCCCAAAGAAAGGGGCCACGGTGTTTCTGTATCTCTATTATGTTGGTGCGGCTTCGGAACTTTCAAATATCTTGATATATCTCGAAAACTACGCTTCTGATCAAAAAATATCATAGAACATAAATTGTAGGAAACATAATTCTCTACAAAAAAGGTCTCTTAACATTTTGCCATAGCTCGCTTCGTTTCCGAGATATTTGCAGATATATCTCAAGGGAAGGGGCCTGACGGACATATTTCGAGATATTTCTTCTTCTTGTTGTTCTTCTTCTGCACAGCTCAGCTGGAAGTGGCATTTACAGCTCGCAATAGTGGAAAGTTATCTCAAAGAAAGGGGCCACGGTGTTTCTGTATCTCTATTATGTTGGTGCGGCTTCGGAACTTTTAAATATCTTGATATATCTCGAGAACTGCGCATCTGATCAAAAAATATCATAGAACATAAAAAGTAGGAAACTTAATTCTCTACAAAAAAGGTCTCTTAACATTTTGCCATAGCTCCCTTCGTTTCCGAGATATTTGCAGATTTATCTCAAGGGAAGGGGCCTGACGGACATATTTCGAGATATTTCTTCTTCTTGTTGTTCTTCTTCTGCACAGCTGAGCTGGAAGTGGCATTTGCAGCTCGCAATAGTGCAGAGTTATCTCAAAGAAAGGGGCCACGGTGTTTCTGTATCTCTATTATGTTGGTGCGGCTTCGGAACTTTTAAATATCTTGATATATCTCGAGAACTACGCATCTGATCAAAAAATAGCGTAGAACATAAAAAGTAGGAAACTTAATTCTCTACAAATAAGGTCTCTTAACATTTTGCCATAGCTCGCTTCGTTTCCGAGATATTTGCAGATTTATCTCAAGGGAAGGGGCCTGACGGACATATTTCGAAATATTTCTTCTTCTTGTTGTTCTTCTTCTGCACAGCTAAGCTGGAAGTGGCATTTGCAGCTCGCAATAGTGCAGAGTTATCTCAAAGAAAGATGCCACGGTGTTTCTGTACCTCTATTATGTTGGTGCAGCTTCGAAGCTTTTAAATATCTTGATATATCTCGAGAACTACGCATCTGATAAAAAAATATCATAGAACATAAAAAGTAGGAAACATAATTCTCTACAAAAAAGGTCTCTTAACGTTTTGCCATAGCTCGCTTCGTTTCCGAGATATTTGCAGATTTATCCCAAGGGAAGGGTCCTGACGGACATATTTCGAGATATTTCTTCTTCTTGTTGTTCTTGTTCTGCACAGCTAAACTGGAAGTGGCATTTCCAGCTCGCAATAGTGCAGAGTTATCCCAAAGAAAGGGGCCACGGTGTTTCTGTATCTCTATTATGTTGGTGCGGCTTCGGAACTTTTAAATATCTTGATATATCTCGAGAACTACGCATCTGATCAAAAAATATCATACAACATAAAAAGTAGGAAACTTAATTCTCTACAAAAAAGGTCTCTTAACATTTTGCCATAGCTCTCTTCGTTTCCGAGATATTTGCAGATTTATCTCAAGGGAAGGGGCCTGACGGACATATTTCGAGATATTTCTTCTTCTTGTTGTTCTTCTTCTGCACAGCTAAGCTGGAAGTGGCATTTGCAGCTCGCAATAGTGCAGAGTTATCTCAAAGAAAGGGGCCACGGTGTTTCTGTATCTCTATTATGTTGGTGCGGCTTCGGAACTTTTAAATATCTTGATATATCTCGAGAACTGCGCATCTGATCAAAAAATATCGTAGAACATAAAAAGTAGGAAACTTAATTCTCTACAAATAAGGTCTCTTAACATTTTGCCATAGCTCGCTTCGTTTCCGAGATATTTGCAGATTTATCTCAAGGGAAGGGGCCTGACGGACATATTTCGAAATATTTCTTCTTCTTGTTGTTCTTCTTCTGCACAGCTAAGCTGGAAGTGGCATTTGCAGCTCGCAATAGTGCAGAGTTATCTCAAAGAAAGATGCCACGGTGTTTCTGTACCTCTATTATGTTGGTGCAGCTTCGAAGCTTTTAAATATCTTGATATATCTCGAGAACTACGCATCTGATCAAAAAATATCATAGAACATAAAAAGTAGGAAACATAATTCTCTACAAAAAAGGTCTCTTAACGTTTTGCCATAGCTCGCTTCGTTTCCGAGATATTTGCAGATTTATCCCAAGGGAAGGGTCCTGACGGACATATTTCGAGATATTTCTTCTTCTTGTTGTTCTTGTTCTGCACAGCTAAACTGGAAGTGGCATTTCCAGCTCGCAATAGTGCAGAGTTATCCCAAAGAAAGGGGCCACGGTGTTTCTGTATCTCTATTATGTTGGTGCGGCTTCGGAACTTTTAAATATCTTGATATATCTCGAGAACTACGCATCTGATCAAAAAATATCATACAACATAAAAAGTAGGAAACTTAATTCTCTACAAAAAAGGTCTCTTAACATTTTGCCATAGCTCTCTTCGTTTCCGAGATATTTGCAGATTTATCTCAAGGGAAGGGGCCTGACGGACATATTTCGAGATATTTCTTCTTCTTGTTGTTCTTCTTCTGCACAGCTAAGCTGGAAGTGGCATTTGCAGCTCGCAATAGTGCAGAGTTATCTCAAAGAAAGGGGCCACGGTGTTTCTGTATCTCTATTATGTTGGTGCGGCTTCGGAACTTTTAAATATCTTGATATATCTCGAGAACTGCGCATCTGATCAAAAAATATCATACAACATAAAAAGTAGGAAACTTAATTCTCTACAACAAAGGTCTCTTAACATTTTGCCATAGCTCGCTTCGTTTCCGAGATATTTGCAGATTTATCTCAAGGGAAGGGGCCTGACGGACATATTTCGAAATATTTCTTCTTCTTGTTGTTCTTCTTCTGCACAGCTAAGCTGGAAGTGGCATTTGCAGCTCGCAATAGTGCAGAGTTATCTCAAAGAAAGGGGCCACGGTGTTTCTGTACCTCTATTATGTTGGTGCAGCTTCGAAGCTTTTAAATATCTTGATATATCTCGAGAACTACGCATCTGATCAAAAAATATCATAGAACATAAAAAGTAGGAAACATAATTCTCTACAAAAAAGGTCTCTTAACGTTTTGCCATTGCTCGCTTCGTTTCCGAGATATTTGCAGATTTATCCCAAGGGAAGGGGCCTGACGGACATATTTCGAGATATTTCTTCTTCTTGTTGTTCTTCTTCTGCACAGCTCAGCTGGAAGTGGCATTTACAGCTCGCAATGGTGGAAAGTTATCTCAAAGAAAGGGGCCACGGTGTTTCTGTATCTCTATTATGTTGGTGCGGCTTCGGAACTTTTAAATATCTTGATATATCTCGAGAACTGCGCATCTGATCCAAAAATATCATAGAACATAAAAAGTAGGAAACTTAATTCTCTACAAAAAAGGTCTCTTAACATTTTGCCATAGCTCTCTTCGTTTCCGAGATATTTGCAGATTTATCTCAAGGGAAGGGGCCTGACGGACATATTTCGAGATATTTCTTCTTCTTGTTGTTCTTCTTCTGCACAGCTGAGCTGGAAGTGGCATTTGCAGCTCGCAATAGTGCAGAGTTATCTCAAAGAAAGGGGCCACGGTGTTTCTGTATCTCTATTATGTTGGTGCGGCTTCGGAACTTTTAAATATCTTGATATATCTCGGGAACTACGCATCTGATCAAAAAATATCATAGAACATAAATTGTAGGAAACATAATTCTCTACAAAAAAGGTCTCTTAACGTTTTGCCGTAGCTCGCTTCGTTTCCGAGATATTTGCAGATTTATCTCAAGGGAAGGGTCCTGACGGACATATTTCGGGATATTTCTTCTTCTTGTTGTTCTTCTTCTGCACAGCTAAACTGGAAGTGGCATTTCCAGCTCGCAATAGTGCAGAGTTATCTCAAAGAAAGGGGCCACGGTGTTTCTGTATCTCTATTATGTTGGTGCAGCTTCGAAGCTTTTAAATATCTTGATATATCTCGAGAACTACGCATCTGATCAAAAAATATCATAGAACATAAAAAGTAGGAAACTTACTTCTCTACAAATAAGGTCTCTTAACATTTTGCCATAGCTCGCTTCGTTTCCGAGATATTTGCAGATTTATCTCAAGGGAAGGGGCCTGACGGACATATTTCGAAATATTTCTTCTTCTTGTTGTTCTTCTTCTGCACAGCTAAGCTGGAAGTGGCATTTGCAGCTCGCAATAGTGCAGAGTTATCTCAAAGAAAGATGCCACGGTGTTTCTGTACCTCTATTATGTTGGTGCAGCTTCGAAGCTTTTAAATATCTTGATATATCTCGAGAACTACGCATCTGATCAAAAAATATCATAGAACATAAAAAGTAGGAAACATAATTCTCTACAAAAAAGCTCTCTCAACGTTTTGCCATAGCTCGCTTCGTTTCCGAGATATTTGCAGATTTATCCCAAGGGAAGGGTCCTGACGGACATATTTCGAGATATTTCTTCTTCTTGTTGTTCTTGTTCTGCACAGCTAAACTGGAAGTTGCATTTCCAGCTCGCAATAGTGCAGAGTTATCCCAAAGAAAGGGGCCACGGTGTTTCTGTATCTCTATTATGTTGGTGCGGCTTCGGAACTTTCAAATATCTTGATATATCTCGAAAACTACGCTTCTGATCAAAAAATATCATACAACATAAATTGTAGGAAACATAATTCTCTACAAAAAAGGTCTCTTAACATTTTGCCATAGCTCGCTTCGTTTCCGAGATATTTGCTGATATATCTCAAGGGAAGGGGCCTGACGGACATATTTCGAGATATTTCTTCTTCTTGTTGTTCTTCTTCTGCACAGCTCAGCTGGAAGTGGCATTTACAGCTCGCAATAGTGGAAAGTTATCTCAAAGAAAGGGGCCACGGTGTTTCTGTATCTCTATTATGTTGGTGCGGCTTCGGAACTTTTAAATATCTTGATATATCTCGAGAACTGCGCATCTGATCAAAAAATATCATAGAACATAAAAAGTAGGAAACTTAATTCTCTACAAAAAAGGTCTCTTAACATTTTGCCATAGCTCCCTTCGTTTCCGAGATATTTGCAGATTTATCTCAAGGGAAGGGGCCTGACGGACATATTTCGAGATATTTCTTCTTCTTGTTGTTCTTCTTCTGCACAGCTGAGCTGGAAGTGGCATATGCAGCTCGCAATAGTGCAGAGTTATCTCAAAGAAAGGGGCCACGGTGTTTCTGTATCTCTATTATGTTGGTGCGGCTTCGGAACTTTTAAATATCTTGATATATCTCGAGAACTACGCATCTGATCAAAAAATATCGTAGAACATAAAAAGTAGGAAACTTAATTCTCTACAAATAAGGTCTCTTAACATTTTGCCATAGCTCGCTTCGTTTCCGAGATATTTGCAGATTTATCTCAAGGGAAGGGGCCTGACGGACATATTTCGAAATATTTCTTCTTCTTGTTGTTCTTCTTCTGCACAGCTAAGCTGGAAGTGGCATTTGCAGCTCGCAATAGTGCAGAGTTATCTCAAAGAAAGATGCCACGGTGTTTCTGTACCTCTATTATGTTGGTGCAGCTTCGAAGCTTTTAAATAGCTTGATATATCTCGAGAACTACGCATCTGATAAAAAAATATCATAGAACATAAAAAGTAGGAAACATAATTCTCTACAAAAAAGGTCTCTTAACGTTTTGCCATAGCTCGCTTCGTTTCCGAGATATTTGCAGATTTATCCCAAGGGAAGGGTCCTGACGGACATATTTCGAGATATTTCTTCTTCTTGTTGTTCTTGTTCTGCACAGCTAAACTGGAAGTGGCATTTCCAGCTCGCAATAGTGCAGAGTTATCCCAAAGAAAGGGGCCACGGTGTTTCTGTATCTCTATTATGTTGGTGCGGCTTCGGAACTTTTAAATATCTTGATATATCTCGAGAACTACGCATCTGATCAAAAAATATCATACAACATAAAAAGTAGGAAACTTAATTCTCTACAAAAAAGGTCTCTTAACATTTTGCCATAGCTCGCTTCGTTTCCGAGATATTTGCAGATTTATCCCAAGGGAAGGGGCCTGACGGACATATTTCGAGATATTTCTTCTTCTTGTTGTTCTTCTTCTGCACAGCTAAGCTGGAAGTGGCATTTGCAGCTCGCAATAGTGCAGAGTTATCTCAAAGAAAGATGCCACGGTGTTTCTGTACCTCTATTATGTTGGTGCAGCTTCGAAGCTTTTAAATATCTTGATATATCTCGAGAACTACGCATCTGATCAAAAAATATCATAGAACATAAAAAGTAGGAAACATAATTCTCTACAAAAAAGCTCTCTCAACGTTTTGCCATAGCTCGCTTCGTTTCCGAGATATTTGCAGATTTATCCCAAGGGAAGGGTCCTGACGGACATATTTCGAGATATTTCTTCTTCTTGTTGTTCTTGTTCTGCACAGCTAAACTGGAAGTTGCATTTCCAGCTCGCAATAGTGCAGAGTTATCCCAAAGAAAGGGGCCACGGTGTTTCTGTATCTCTATTATGTTGGTGCGGCTTCGGAACTTTCAAATATCTTGATATATCTCGAAAACTACGCTTCTGATCAAAAAATATCATAGAACATAAATTGTAGGAAACATAATTCTCTACAAAAAAGGTCTCTTAACGTTTTGCCATAGCTCGCTTCGTTTCCGAGATATTTGCAGATATATCTCAAGGGAAGGGGCCTGACGGACATATTTCGAGATATTTCTTCTTCTTGTTGTTCTTCTTCTGCACAGCTCAGCTGGAAGTGGCATTTACAGCTCGCAATAGTGGAAAGTTATCTCAAAGAAAGGGGCCACGGTGTTTCTGTATCTCTATTATGTTGGTGCGGCTTCGGAACTTTTAAATATCTTGATATATCTCGAGAACTGCGCATCTGATCAAAAAATATCATACAACATAAAAAGTAGGAAACTTAATTCTCTACAACAAAGGTCTCTTAACATTTTGCCATAGCTCGCTTCGTTTCCGAGATATTTGCAGATTTATCTCAAGGGAAGGGGCCTAACGGACATATTTCGAGATATTTCTTCTTCTTGTTGTTCTTCTTCTGCACAGCTAAGCTGGAAGTGGCATTTGCAGCTCGCAATAGTGCAGAGTTATCTCAAAGAAAGGGGCCACGGTGTTTCTGTATCTCTATTATGTTGGTGCGGCTTCGGAACTTTTAAATATCTTGATATATCTCGAGAACTACGCATCTGATCAAAAAATATCATAGAACATAAAAAGTAGGAAACTTAATTCTCTACAAATAAGGTCTCTTAACATTTTGCCATAGCTCGCTTCGTTTCCGAGATATTTGCAGATTTATCTCAAGGGAAGGGGCCTGACGGACATATTTCGAAATATTTCTTCTTCTTGTTGTTCTTCTTCTGCACAGCTAAGCTGGAAGTGGCATTTGCAGCTCGCAATAGTGCAGAGTTATCTCAAAGAAAGGGGCCACGGTGTTTCTGTACCTCTATTATGTTGGTGCAGCTTCGAAGCTTTTAAATATCTTGATATATCTCGAGAACTACGCATCTGATCAAAAAATATCATAGAACATAAAAAGTAGGAAACATAATTCTCTACAAAAAAGCTCTCTCAACGTTTTGCCATAGCTCGCTTCGTTTCCGAGATATTTGCAGATTTATCCCAAGGGAAGGGTCCTGACGGACATATTTCGAGATATTTCTTCTTCTTGTTGTTCTTGTTCTGCACAGCTAAACTGGAAGTTGCATTTCCAGCTCGCAATAGTGCAGAGTTATCCCAAAGAAAGGGGCCACGGTGTTTCTGTATCTCTATTATGTTGGTGCGGCTTCGGAACTTTCAAATATCTTGATATATCTCGAAAACTACGCTTCTGATCAAAAAATATCATACAACATAAATTGTAGGAAACATAATTCTCTACAAAAAAGGTCTCTTAACATTTTGCCATAGCTCGCTTCGTTTCCGAGATATTTGCAGATATATCTCAAGGGAAGGGGCCTGACGGACATATTTCGAGATATTTCTTCTTCTTGTTGTTCTTCTTCTGCACAGCTCAGCTGGAAGTGGCATTTACAGCTCGCAATAGTGGAAAGTTATCTCAAAGAAAGGGGCCACGGTGTTTCTGTATCTCTATTATGTTGGTGCGGCTTCGGAACTTTTAAATATCTTGATATATCTCGAGAACTGCGCATCTGATCAAAAAATATCATAGAACATAAAAAGTAGGAAACTTAATTCTCTACAAAAAAGGTCTCTTAACATTTTGCCATAGCTCCCTTCGTTTCCGAGATATTTGCAGATTTATCTCAAGGGAAGGGGCCTGACGGACATATTTCGAGATATTTCTTCTTCTTGTTGTTCTTCTTCTGCACAGCTGAGCTGGAAGTGGCATATGCAGCTCGCAATAGTGCAGAGTTATCTCAAAGAAAGGGGCCACGGTGTTTCTGTATCTCTATTATGTTGGTGCGGCTTCGGAACTTTTAAATATCTTGATATATCTCGAGAACTACGCATCTGATCAAAAAATATCGTAGAACATAAAAAGTAGGAAACTTAATTCTCTACAAATAAGGTCTCTTAACATTTTGCCATAGCTCGCTTCGTTTCCGAGATATTTGCAGATTTATCTCAAGGGAAGGGGCCTGACGGACATATTTCGAAATATTTCTTCTTCTTGTTGTTCTTCTTCTGCACAGCTAAGCTGGAAGTGGCATTTGCAGCTCGCAATAGTGCAGAGTTATCTCAAAGAAAGATGCCACGGTGTTTCTGTACCTCTATTATGTTGGTGCAGCTTCGAAGCTTTTAAATATCTTGATATATCTCGAGAACTACGCATCTGATCAAAAAATATCATAGAACATAAAAAGTAGGAAACATAATTCTCTACAAAAAAGCTCTCTCAACGTTTTGCCATAGCTCGCTTCGTTTCCGAGATATTTGCAGATTTATCCCAAGGGAAGGGTCCTGACGGACATATTTCGAGATATTTCTTCTTCTTGTTGTTCTTCTTCTGCACAGCTCAGCTGGAAGTGGCATTTACAGCTCGCAATGGTGGAAAGTTATCTCAAAGAAATGGGCCACGGTGTTTCTGTATCTCTATTATGTTGGTGCGGCTTCGGAACTTTTAAATATCTTGATATATCTCGAGAACTGCGCATCTGATCAAAAAATATCATAGAACATAAAAAGTAGGAAACTTAATTCTCTACAAAAAAGGTCTCTTAACATTTTGCCATAGCTCTCTTCGTTTCCGAGATATTTGCAGATTTATCTCAAGGGAAGGGGCCTGACGGACATATTTCGAGATATTTCTTCTTCTTGTTGTTCTTCTTCTGCACAGCTAAGCTGGAAGTGGCATTTGCAGCTCGCAATAGTGCAGAGTTATCTCAAAGAAAGATGCCACGGTGTTTCTGTACCTCTATTATGTTGGTGCAGCTTCGAAGCTTTTAAATATCTTGATATATCTCGAGAACTACGCATCTGATCAAAAAATATCATAGAACATAAAAAGTAGGAAACATAATTCTCTACAAAAAAGCTCTCTCAACGTTTTGCCATAGCTCGCTTCGTTTCCGAGATATTTGCAGATTTATCCCAAGGGAAGGGTCCTGACGGACATATTTCGAGATATTTCTTCTTCTTGTTGTTCTTGTTCTGCACAGCTAAACTGGAAGTTGCATTTCCAGCTCGCAATAGTGCAGAGTTATCCCAAAGAAAGGGGCCACGGTGTTTCTGTATCTCTATTATGTTGGTGCGGCTTCGGAACTTTCAAATATCTTGATATATCTCGAAAACTACGCTTCTGATCAAAAAATATCATAGAACATAAATTGTAGGAAACATAATTCTCTACAAAAAAGGTCTCTTAACATTTTGCCATAGCTCGCTTCGTTTCCGAGATATTTGCAGATATATCTCAAGGGAAGGGGCCTGACGGACATATTTCGAGATATTTCTTCTTCTTGTTGTTCTTCTTCTGCACAGCTCAGCTGGAAGTGGCATTTACAGCTCGCAATAGTGGAAAGTTATCTCAAAGAAAGGGGCCACGGTGTTTCTGTATCTCTATTATGTTGGTGCGGCTTCGGAACTTTTAAATATCTTGATATATCTCGAGAACTGCGCATCTGATCAAAAAATATCATAGAACATAAAAAGTAGGAAACTTAATTCTCTACAAAAAAGGTCTCTTAACATTTTGCCATAGCTCCCTTCGTTTCCGAGATATTTGCAGATTTATCTCAAGGGAAGGGGCCTGACGGACATATTTCGAGATATTTCTTCTTCTTGTTGTTCTTCTTCTGCACAGCTGAGCTGGAAGTGGCATTTGCAGCTCGCAATAGTGCAGAGTTATCTCAAAGAAAGGGGCCACGGTGTTTCTGTATCTCTATTATGTTGGTGCGGCTTCGGAACTTTTAAATATCTTGATATATCTCGAGAACTACGCATCTGATCAAAAAATATCGTAGAACATAAAAAGTAGGAAACTTATTTCTCTACAAATAAGGTCTCTTAACATTTTGCCATAGCTCGCTTCGTTTCCGAGATATTTGCAGATTTATCTCAAGGGAAGGGGCCTGACGGACATATTTCGAAATATTTCTTCTTCTTGTTGTTCTTCTTCTGCACAGCTAAGCTGGAAGTGGCATTTGCAGCTCGCAATAGTGCAGAGTTATCTCAAAGAAAGATGCCACGGTGTTTCTGTACCTCTATTATGTTGGTGCAGCTTCGAAGCTTTTAAATATCTTGATATATCTCGAGAACTACGCATCTGATAAAAAAATATCATAGAACATAAAAAGTAGGAAACATAATTCTCTACAAAAAAGGTCTCTTAACGTTTTGCCATAGCTCGCTTCGTTTCCGAGATATTTGCAGATTTATCCCAAGGGAAGGGTCCTGACGGACATATTTCGAGATATTTCTTCTTCTTGTTGTTCTTGTTCTGCACAGCTAAACTGGAAGTGGCATTTCCAGCTCGCAATAGTGCAGAGTTATCCCAAAGAAAGGGGCCACGGTGTTTCTGTATCTCTATTATGTTGGTGCGGCTTCGGAACTTTTAAATATCTTGATATATCTCGAGAACTACGCATCTGATCAAAAAATATCATACAACATAAAAAGTAGGAAACTTAATTCTCTACAAAAAAGGTCTCTTAACATTTTGCCATAGCTCTCTTCGTTTCCGAGATATTTGCAGATTTATCTCAAGGGAAGGGGCCTGACGGACATATTTCGAGATATTTCTTCTTCTTGTTGTTCTTCTTCTGCACAGCTAAGCTGGAAGTGGCATTTGCAGCTCGCAATAGTGCAGAGTTATCTCAAAGAAAGGGGCCACGGTGTTTCTGTATCTCTATTATGTTGGTGCGGCTTCGGAACTTTTAAATATCTTGATATATCTCGAGAACTGCGCATCTGATCAAAAAATATCATACAACATAAAAAGTAGGAAACTTAATTCTCTACAAAAAAGGTCTCTTAACATTTTGCCATAGCTCGCTTCGTTTCCGAGATATTTGCAGATTTATCTCAAGGGAAGGGGCCTAACGGACATATTTCGAGATATTTCTTCTTCTTGTTGTTCTTCTTCTGCACAGCTAAGCTGGAAGTGGCATTTGCAGCTCGCAATAGTGCAGAGTTATCTCAAAGAAAGGGGCCACGGTGTTTCTGTATCTCTATTATGTTGGTGCGGCTTCGGAACTTTTAAATATCTTGATATATCTCGAGAACTACGCATCTGATCAAAAAATATCATAGAACATAAAAAGTAGGAAACTTAATTCTCTACAAATAAGGTCTCTTAAGATTTTGCCATAGCTCGCTTCGTTTTCGAGATATTTGCAGATTTATCTCAAGGGAAGGGGCCTGACGGACATATTTCGAAATATTTCTTCTTCTTGTTGTTCTTCTTCTGCACAGCTAAGCTGGAAGTGGCATTTGCAGCTCGCAATAGTGCAGAGTTATCTCAAAGAAAGGGGCCACGGTGTTTCTGTACCTCTATTATGTTGGTGCAGCTTCGAAGCTTTTAAATATCTTGATATATCTCGAGAACTACGCATCTGATCAAAAAATATCATAGAACATAAAAAGTAGGAAACATAATTCTCTACAAAAAAGGTCTGTTAACGTTTTGCCATTGCTCGCTTCGTTTCCGAGATATTTGCAGATTTATCCCAAGGGAAGGGGCCTGACGGACATATTTCGAGATATTTCTTCTTCTTGTTGTTCTTCTTCTGCACAGCTCAGCTGGAAGTGGCATTTACAGCTCGCAATGGTGGAAAGTTATCTCAAAGAAATGGGCCACGGTGTTTCTGTATCTCTATTATGTTGGTGCGGCTTCGGAACTTTTAAATATCTTGATATATCTCGAGAACTGCGCATCTGATCAAAAAATATCATAGAACATAAAAAGTAGGAAACTTAATTCTCTACAAAAAAGGTCTCTTAACATTTTGCCATAGCTCTCTTCGTTTCCGAGATATTTGCAGATTTATCTCAAGGGAAGGGGCCTGACGGACATATTTCGAGATATTTCTTCTTCTTGTTGTTCTTCTTCTGCACAGCTGAGCTGGAAGTGGCATTTGTAGCTCGCAATAGTGCAGAGTTATCTCAAAGAAAGGGGCCACGGTGTTTCTGTATCTCTATTATGTTGGTGCGGCTTCGGAACTTTTAAATATCTTGATATATCTCGGGAACTACGCATCTGATCAAAAAATATCATAGAACATAAATTGTAGGAAACATAATTCTCTACAAAAAAGGTCTCTTAACGTTTTGCCGTAGCTCGCTTCGTTTCCGAGATATTTGCAGATTTATCTCAAGGGAAGGGTCCTGACGGACATATTTCGAGATATTTCTTCTTCTTGTTGTTCTTGTTCTGCACAGCTAAACTGGAAGTTGCATTTCCAGCTCGCAATAGTGCAGAGTTATCCCAAAGAAAGGGGCCACGGTGTTTCTGTATCTCTATTATGTTGGTGCGGCTTCGGAACTTTCAAATATCTTGATATATCTCGAAAACTACGCTTCTGATCAAAAAATATCATACAACATAAATTGTAGGAAACATAATTCTCTACAAAAAAGGTCTCTTAACATTTTGCCATAGCTCGCTTCGTTTCCGAGATATTTGCAGATATATCTCAAGGGAAGGGGCCTGACGGACATATTTCGAGATATTTCTTCTTCTTGTTGTTCTTCTTCTGCACAGCTCAGCTGGAAGTGGCATTTACAGCTCGCAATAGTGGAAAGTTATCTCAAAGAAAGGGGCCACGGTGTTTCTGTATCTCTATTATGTTGGTGCGGCTTCGGAACTTTTAAATATCTTGATATATCTCGAGAACTGCGCATCTGATCAAAAAATATCATAGAACATAAAAAGTAGGAAACTTAATTCTCTACAAAAAAGGTCTCTTAACATTTTGCCATAGCTCCCTTCGTTTCCGAGATATTTGCAGATTTATCTCAAGGGAAGGGGCCTGACGGACATATTTCGAGATATTTCTTCTTCTTGTTGTTCTTCTTCTGCACAGCTGAGCTGGAAGTGGCATATGCAGCTCGCAATAGTGCAGAGTTATCTCAAAGAAAGGGGCCACGGTGTTTCTGTATCTCTATTATGTTGGTGCGGCTTCGGAACTTTTAAATATCTTGATATATCTCGAGAACTACGCATCTGATCAAAAAATATCGTAGAACATAAAAAGTAGGAAACTTAATTCTCTACAAATAAGGTCTCTTAACATTTTGCCATAGCTCGCTTCGTTTCCGAGATATTTGCAGATTTATCTCAAGGGAAGGGGCCTGACGGACATATTTCGAAATATTTCTTCTTCTTGTTGTTCTTCTTCTGCACAGCTAAGCTGGAAGTGGCATTTGCAGCTCGCAATAGTGCAGAGTTATCTCAAAGAAAGATGCCACGGTGTTTCTGTACCTCTATTATGTTGGTGCAGCTTCGAAGCTTTTAAATATCTTGATATATCTCGAGAACTACGCATCTGATCAAAAAATATCATAGAACATAAAAAGTAGGAAACATAATTCTCTACAAAAAAGCTCTCTCAACGTTTTGCCATAGCTCGCTTCGTTTCCGAGATATTTGCAGATTTATCCCAAGGGAAGGGTCCTGACGGACATATTTCGAGATATTTCTTCTTCTTGTTGTTCTTCTTCTGCACAGCTCAGCTGGAAGTGGCATTTACAGCTCGCAATGGTGGAAAGTTATCTCAAAGAAATGGGCCACGGTGTTTCTGTATCTCTATTATGTTGGTGCGGCTTCGGAACTTTTAAATATCTTGATATATCTCGAGAACTGCGCATCTGATCAAAAAATATCATAGAACATAAAAAGTAGGAAACTTAATTCTCTACAAAAAAGGTCTCTTAACATTTTGCCATAGCTCTCTTCGTTTCCGAGATATTTGCAGATTTATCTCAAGGGAAGGGGCCTGACGGACATATTTCGAGATATTTCTTCTTCTTGTTGTTCTTCTTCTGCACAGCTAAGCTGGAAGTGGCATTTGCAGCTCGCAATAGTGCAGAGTTATCTCAAAGAAAGATGCCACGGTGTTTCTGTACCTCTATTATGTTGGTGCAGCTTCGAAGCTTTTAAATATCTTGATATATCTCGAGAACTACGCATCTGATCAAAAAATATCATAGAACATAAAAAGTAGGAAACATAATTCTCTACAAAAAAGCTCTCTCAACGTTTTGCCATAGCTCGCTTCGTTTCCGAGATATTTGCAGATTTATCCCAAGGGAAGGGTCCTGACGGACATATTTCGAGATATTTCTTCTTCTTGTTGTTCTTGTTCTGCACAGCTAAACTGGAAGTTGCATTTCCAGCTCGCAATAGTGCAGAGTTATCCCAAAGAAAGGGGCCACGGTGTTTCTGTATCTCTATTATGTTGGTGCGGCTTCGGAACTTTCAAATATCTTGATATATCTCGAAAACTACGCTTCTGATCAAAAAATATCATAGAACATAAATTGTAGGAAACATAATTCTCTACAAAAAAGGTCTCTTAACATTTTGCCATAGCTCGCTTCGTTTCCGAGATATTTGCAGATATATCTCAAGGGAAGGGGCCTGACGGACATATTTCGAGATATTTCTTCTTCTTGTTGTTCTTCTTCTGCACAGCTCAGCTGGAAGTGGCATTTACAGCTCGCAATAGTGGAAAGTTATCTCAAAGAAAGGGGCCACGGTGTTTCTGTATCTCTATTATGTTGGTGCGGCTTCGGAACTTTTAAATATCTTGATATATCTCGAGAACTGCGCATCTGATCAAAAAATATCATAGAACATAAAAAGTAGGAAACTTAATTCTCTACAAAAAAGGTCTCTTAACATTTTGCCATAGCTCCCTTCGTTTCCGAGATATTTGCAGATTTATCTCAAGGGAAGGGGCCTGACGGACATATTTCGAGATATTTCTTCTTCTTGTTGTTCTTCTTCTGCACAGCTGAGCTGGAAGTGGCATTTGCAGCTCGCAATAGTGCAGAGTTATCTCAAAGAAAGGGGCCACGGTGTTTCTGTATCTCTATTATGTTGGTGCGGCTTCGGAACTTTTAAATATCTTGATATATCTCGAGAACTACGCATCTGATCAAAAAATATCGTAGAACATAAAAAGTAGGAAACTTATTTCTCTACAAATAAGGTCTCTTAACATTTTGCCATAGCTCGCTTCGTTTCCGAGATATTTGCAGATTTATCTCAAGGGAAGGGGCCTGACGGACATATTTCGAAATATTTCTTCTTCTTGTTGTTCTTCTTCTGCACAGCTAAGCTGGAAGTGGCATTTGCAGCTCGCAATAGTGCAGAGTTATCTCAAAGAAAGATGCCACGGTGTTTCTGTACCTCTATTATGTTGGTGCAGCTTCGAAGCTTTTAAATATCTTGATATATCTCGAGAACTACGCATCTGATAAAAAAATATCATAGAACATAAAAAGTAGGAAACATAATTCTCTACAAAAAAGGTCTCTTAACGTTTTGCCATAGCTCGCTTCGTTTCCGAGATATTTGCAGATTTATCCCAAGGGAAGGGTCCTGACGGACATATTTCGAGATATTTCTTCTTCTTGTTGTTCTTGTTCTGCACAGCTAAACTGGAAGTGGCATTTCCAGCTCGCAATAGTGCAGAGTTATCCCAAAGAAAGGGGCCACGGTGTTTCTGTATCTCTATTATGTTGGTGCGGCTTCGGAACTTTTAAATATCTTGATATATCTCGAGAACTACGCATCTGATCAAAAAATATCATACAACATAAAAAGTAGGAAACTTAATTCTCTACAAAAAAGGTCTCTTAACATTTTGCCATAGCTCTCTTCGTTTCCGAGATATTTGCAGATTTATCTCAAGGGAAGGGGCCTGACGGACATATTTCGAGATATTTCTTCTTCTTGTTGTTCTTCTTCTGCACAGCTAAGCTGGAAGTGGCATTTGCAGCTCGCAATAGTGCAGAGTTATCTCAAAGAAAGGGGCCACGGTGTTTCTGTATCTCTATTATGTTGGTGCGGCTTCGGAACTTTTAAATATCTTGATATATCTCGAGAACTGCGCATCTGATCAAAAAATATCATACAACATAAAAAGTAGGAAACTTAATTCTCTACAAAAAAGGTCTCTTAACATTTTGCCATAGCTCGCTTCGTTTCCGAGATATTTGCAGATTTATCTCAAGGGAAGGGGCCTAACGGACATATTTCGAGATATTTCTTCTTCTTGTTGTTCTTCTTCTGCACAGCTAAGCTGGAAGTGGCATTTGCAGCTCGCAATAGTGCAGAGTTATCTCAAAGAAAGGGGCCACGGTGTTTCTGTATCTCTATTATGTTGGTGCGGCTTCGGAACTTTTAAATATCTTGATATATCTCGAGAACTACGCATCTGATCAAAAAATATCATAGAACATAAAAAGTAGGAAACTTAATTCTCTACAAATAAGGTCTCTTAAGATTTTGCCATAGCTCGCTTCGTTTTCGAGATATTTGCAGATTTATCTCAAGGGAAGGGGCCTGACGGACATATTTCGAAATATTTCTTCTTCTTGTTGTTCTTCTTCTGCACAGCTAAGCTGGAAGTGGCATTTGCAGCTCGCAATAGTGCAGAGTTATCTCAAAGAAAGGGGCCACGGTGTTTCTGTACCTCTATTATGTTGGTGCAGCTTCGAAGCTTTTAAATATCTTGATATATCTCGAGAACTACGCATCTGATCAAAAAATATCATAGAACATAAAAAGTAGGAAACATAATTCTCTACAAAAAAGGTCTGTTAACGTTTTGCCATTGCTCGCTTCGTTTCCGAGATATTTGCAGATTTATCCCAAGGGAAGGGGCCTGACGGACATATTTCGAGATATTTCTTCTTCTTGTTGTTCTTCTTCTGCACAGCTCAGCTGGAAGTGGCATTTACAGCTCGCAATGGTGGAAAGTTATCTCAAAGAAATGGGCCACGGTGTTTCTGTATCTCTATTATGTTGGTGCGGCTTCGGAACTTTTAAATATCTTGATATATCTCGAGAACTGCGCATCTGATCAAAAAATATCATAGAACATAAAAAGTAGGAAACTTAATTCTCTACAAAAAAGGTCTCTTAACATTTTGCCATAGCTCTCTTCGTTTCCGAGATATTTGCAGATTTATCTCAAGGGAAGGGGCCTGACGGACATATTTCGAGATATTTCTTCTTCTTGTTGTTCTTCTTCTGCACAGCTGAGCTGGAAGTGGCATTTGTAGCTCGCAATAGTGCAGAGTTATCTCAAAGAAAGGGGCCACGGTGTTTCTGTATCTCTATTATGTTGGTGCGGCTTCGGAACTTTTAAATATCTTGATATATCTCGGGAACTACGCATCTGATCAAAAAATATCATAGAACATAAATTGTAGGAAACATAATTCTCTACAAAAAAGGTCTCTTAACGTTTTGCCGTAGCTCGCTTCGTTTCCGAGATATTTGCAGATTTATCTCAAGGGAAGGGTCCTGACGGACATATTTCGAGATATTTCTTCTTCTTGTTGTTCTTCTTCTGCACAGCTAAACTGGAAGTGGCATTTCCAGCTCGCAATAGTGCAGAGTTATCCCAAAGAAAGGGGCCACGGTGTTTCTGTATCTCTATTATGTTGGTGCGGCTTCGCAACTTTTAAATATCTCGATATATCTCGAAAACTACGCTTCTGATCAAAAAATATCATAGAAGATAAATTGTAGGAAACATAATTCTCTACAAAAAAGGTCTCTTAACATTTTGCCATAGCTCGCTTCGTTTCCGAGATATTTGCAGATTTATCTCAAGGGAAGGGTCCTGATGGACATATTTCGAGATATTTCTTCTTCTTGTTGTTCTTCTTCTGCACAGCTAAACTGGAAGTGGCATTTCCAGCTCGCAATCGTGCAGAGTTATCTCAAAGAAAGGGGCCACGGTGTTTCTGTATCTCTATTATGTTGGTGCAGCTTCGAAGCTTTTAAATATCTTGATATATCTCGAGAACTACGCATCTGATCAAAAAATATCATAGAACATAAAAAGTAGGAAACTTAATTCTCTACAAATAAGGTCTCTTAACATTTTGCCATAGCTCGCTTCGTTTCCGAGATATTTGCAGATTTATCTCAAGGGAAGGGGCCTGACGGACATATTTCGAAATATTTCTTCTTCTTGTTGTTCTTCTTCTGCACAGCTAAGCTGGAAGTGGCATTTGCAGCTCGCAATAGTGCAGAGTTATCTCAAAGAAAGATGCCACGGTGTTTCTGTACCTCTATTATGTTGGTGCAGCTTCGAAGCTTTTAAATATCTTGATATATCTCGAGAACTACGCATCTGATCAAAAAATATCATAGAACATAGAAAGTAGGAAACATAATTCTCTACAAGAAAGCTCTCTTAACGTTTTGCCATAGCTCGCTTCGTTTCCGAGATATTTGCAGATTTATCCCAAGGGAAGGGTCCTGACGGACATATTTCGAGATATTTCTTCTTCTTGTTGTTCTTGTTCTGCACAGCTAAACTGGAAGTGGCATTTCCAGCTCGCAATAGTGCAGAGTTATCTCAAAGAAAGGGGCCACGGTGTTTCTGTATCTCTATTATGTTGGTGCGGCTTCGAAGCTTTTAAATATCTTGATATATCTCGAGAACTACGCATCTGATCAAAAAATATCATAGAACATAAAAAGTAGGAAACTTAATTCTCTACAAATAAGGTCTCTCAACATTTTGCCATAGCTCCCTTCGTTTCCGAGATATTTGCAGATTTATCTCAAGGGAAGGGGCCTGACGGACATATTTCGAGATATTTCTTCTTCTTGTTGTTCTTCTTCTGCACAGCTGAGCTGGAAGTGGCATTTGCAGCTCGCAATAGTGCAGAGTTATCTCAAAGAAAGGGGCCACGGTGTTTCTGTATCTCTATTATGTTGGTGCAGCTTCGAAGCTTTTAAATATCTTGATATATCTCGAGAACTACGCATCTGATCAAAAAATATCATAGAACATAAAAAGTAGGAAACTTAATTCTCTACAAAAAAGGTCTCTTAACATTTTGCCATAGCTCCCTTCGTTTCCGAGATATTTGCAGATTTATCTCAAGGGAAGGGGCCTGACGGACATATTTCGAGATATTTCTTCTTCTTGTTGTTCTTCTTCTGCACAGCTGAGCTGGAAGTGGCATTTGCAGCTCGCAATAGTGCAGAGTTATCTCAAAGAAAGGGGCCACGGTGTTTCTGTATCTCTATTATGTTGGTGCGGCTTCGGAACTTTTAAATATCTTGATATATCTCGAGAACTACGCATCTGATCAAAAAATATCGTAGAACATAAAAAGTAGGAAACTTAATTCTCTACAAATAAGTTCTCTCAACATTTTGCCATAGCTCGCTTCGTTTCCGAGATATTTGCAGATTTATCTCAAGGGAAGGGGCCTGACGGACATATTTCGAAATATTTCTTCTTCTTGTTGTTCTTCTTCTGCACAGCTAAGCTGGAAGTGGCATTTGCAGCTCGCAATAGTGCAGAGTTATCTCAAAGAAAGATGCCACGGTGTTTCTGTACCTCTATTATGTTGGTGCAGCTTCGAAGCTTTTAAATATCTTGATATATCTCGAGAACTACGCATCTGATCAAAAAATATCATAGAACATAAATTGTAGGAAACATAATTGTCTACAAAAAAGGTCTCTTAACATTTTGCCATAGCTCGCTTCGTTTCCGAGATATTTGCAGATATATCTCAAGGGAAGGGGCCTGACGGACATATTTCGAGATATTTCTTCTTCTTGTTGTTCTTCTTCTGCACAGCTCAGCTGGAAGTGGCATTTACAGCTCGCAATAGTGGAAAGTTATCTCAAAGAAAGGGGCTACGGTGTTTCTGTATCTCTATTATGTTGGTGCGGCTTCGGAACTTTTAAATATCTTGATATATCTCGAGAACTGCGCATCTGATCAAAAAATATCATAGAACATAAAAAGTAGGAAACTTAATTCTCTACAAAAAAGGTCTCTTAACATTTTGCCATAGCTCCCTTCGTTTCCGAGATATTTGCAGATTTATCTCAAGGGAAGGGGCCTGACGGACATATTTCGAGATATTTCTTCTTCTTGTTGTTCTTCTTCTGCACAGCTAAGCTGGAAGTGGCATTTGCAGCTCGCAATAGTGCAGAGTTATCTCAAAGAAAGGGGCCACGGTGTTTCTGTATCTCTATTATGTTGGTGCGGCTTCGGAACTTTTAAATATCTTGATATATCTCGAGAACTGCGCATCTGATCAAAAAATATCATACAACATAAAAAGTAGGAAACTTAATTCTCTACAAAAAAGGTCTCTTAACATTTTGCCATAGCTCGCTTCGTTTCCGAGATATTTGCAGATTTATCTCAAGGGAAGGGGCCTAACGGACATATTTCGAGATATTTCTTCTTCTTGTTGTTCTTCTTCTGCACAGCTAAGCTGGAAGTGGCATTTGCAGCTCGCAATAGTGCAGAGTTATCTCAAAGAAAGGGGCCACGGTGTTTCTGTATCTCTATTATGTTGGTGCGGCTTCGGAACTTTTAAATATCTTGATATATCTCGAGAACTACGCATCTGATCAAAAAATATCATAGAACATAAAAAGTAGGAAACTTAATTCTCTACAAATAAGGTCTCTTAACATTTTGCCATAGCTCGCTTCGTTTCCGAGATATTTGCAGATTTATCTCAAGGGAAGGGGCCTGACGGACATATTTCGAAATATTTCTTCTTCTTGTTGTTCTTCTTCTGCACAGCTAAGCTGGAAGTGGCATTTGCAGCTCGCAATAGTGCAGAGTTATCTCAAAGAAAGGGGCCACGGTGTTTCTGTACCTCTATTATGTTGGTGCAGCTTCGAAGCTTTTAAATATCTTGATATATCTCGAGAACTACGCATCTGATCAAAAAATATCATAGAACATAAAAAGTAGGAAACATAATTCTCTACAAAAAAGGTCTCTTAACGTTTTGCCATAGCCCGCTTCGTTTCCGAGATATTTGCAGATTTATCCCAAGGGAAGGGGCCTGACGGACATATTTCGAGATATTTCTTCTTCTTGTTGTTCTTCTTCTGCACAGCTCAGCTGGAAGTGGCATTTACAGCTCGCAATGGTGGAAAGTTATCTCAAAGAAAGGGGCCACGGTGTTTCTGTATCTCTATTATGTTGGTGCGGCTTCGGAACTTTTAAATATCTTGATATATCTCGAGAACTGCGCATCTGATCAAAAAATATCATAGAACATAAAAAGTAGGAAACTTAATTCTCTACAAAAAAGGTCTCTTAACATTTTGCCATAGCTCTCTTCGTTTCCGAGATATTTGCAGATTTATCTCAAGGGAAGGGGCCTGACGGACATATTTCGAGATATTTCTTCTTCTTGTTGTTCTTCTTCTGCACAGCTGAGCTGGAAGTGGCATTTGCAGCTCGCAATAGTGCAGAGTTATCTCAAAGAAAGGGGCCACGGTGTTTCTGTATCTCTATTATGTTGGTGCGGCTTCGGAACTTTTAAATATCTTGATATATCTCGGGAACTACGCATCTGATCAAAAAATATCATAGAACATAAATTGTAGGAAACATAATTCTCTACAAAAAAGGTCTCTTAACGTTTTGCCGTAGCTCGCTTCGTTTCCGAGATATTTGCAGATTTATCTCAAGGGAAGGGTCCTGACGGACATATTTCGAGATATTTCTTCTTCTTGTTGTTCTTCTTCTGCACAGCTAAGCTGGAAGTGGCATTTCCAGCTCGCAATAGTGCAGAGTTATCCCAAAGAAAGGGGCCACGGTGTTTCTGTATCTCTATTATGTTGGTGCGGCTTCGCAACTTTTAAATATCTCGATATATCTCGAAAACTACGCTTCTAATCGAAAAATATCATACAAGATAAATTGTAGGAAACATAATTCTCTACAAAAAAGGTCTCTTAACATTTTGCCATAGCTCGCTTCGTTTCCGAGATATTTGCAGATTTATCTCAAGGGAAGGGTCCTGATGGACATATTTCGAGATATTTCTTCTTCTTGTTGTTCTTCTTCTGCACAGCTAAACTGGAAGTGGCATTTCCAGCTCGCAATAGTGCAGAGTTATCCCAAAGAAAGGGGCCACGGTGTTTCTGTATCTCTATTATGTTGGTGCGGCTTCGCAACTTTTAAATATCTCGATATATCTCGAAAACTACGCTTCTGATGAAAAAATATCATAGAACATAAATTGTAGGAAACATAATTCTCTATAAAAAAGGTCTCTTAACATTTTGCCATAGCTCGCTTCGTTTCCGAGATATTTGCAGATTTATCTCAAGGGAAGGGTCCTGATGGACATATTTCGAGATATTTCTTCTTCTTGTTGTTCTTCTTCTGCACAGCTAAACTGGAAGTGGCATTTCCAGCTCGCAATCGTGCAGAGTTATCTCAAAGAAAGGGGCCACGGTGTTTCTGTACCTCTATTATGTTGGTGCAGCTTCGAAGCTTTTAAATATCTTGATATATCTCGAGAACTACGCATCTGATCAAAAAATATCATAGAACATAAAAAGTAGGAAACATAATTCTCTACAAAAAAGCTCTCTTAACGTTTTGCCATAGCTCCCTTCGTTTCCGAGATATTTGCAGATTTATCTCAAGGGAAGGGGCCTGACGGACATATTTCGAGATATTTCTTCTTCTTGTTGTTCTTCTTCTGCACAGCTGAGCTGGAAGTGGCATTTGCAGCTCGCAATAGTGCAGAGTTATCTCAAAGAAAGGGGCCACGGTGTTTCTGTATCTCTATTATGTTGGTGCGGCTTCGGAACTTTTAAATATCTTGATATATCTCGAGAACTACGCATCTGATCAAAAAATATCGTAGAACATAAAAAGTAGGAAACTTAATTCTCTACAAATAAGGTCTCTCAACATTTTGCCATAGCTCGCTTCGTTTCCGAGATATTTGCAGATTTATCTCAAGGGAAGGGGCCTGACGGACATATTTCGAAATATTTCTTCTTCTTGTTGTTCTTCTTCTGCACAGCTAAGCTGGAAGTGGCATTTGCAGCTCGCAATAGTGCAGAGTTATCTCAAAGAAAGATGCCACGGTGTTTCTGTACCTCTATTATGTTGGTGCAGCTTCGAAGCTTTTAAATATCTTGATATATCTCGAGAACTACGCATCTGATCAAAAAATATCATAGAACATAAATTGTAGGAAACATAATTGTCTACAAAAAAGGTCTCTTAACATTTTGCCATAGCTCGCTTCGTTTCCGAGATATTTGCAGATATATCTCAAGGGAAGGGGCCTGACGGACATATTTCGAGATATTTCTTCTTCTTGTTGTTCTTCTTCTGCACAGCTCAGCTGGAAGTGGCATTTACAGCTCGCAATAGTGGAAAGTTATCTCAAAGAAAGGGGCCACGGTGTTTCTGTATCTCTATTATGTTGGTGCGGCTTCGGAACTTTTAAATATCTTGATATATCTCGAGAACTGCGCATCTGATCAAAAAATATCATAGAACATAAAAAGTAGGAAACTTAATTCTCTACAAAAAAGGTCTCGTAACATTTTGCCATAGCTCCCTTCGTTTCCGAGATATTTGCAGATTTATCTCAAGGGAAGGGGCCTGACGGACATATTTCGAGATATTTCTTCTTCTTGTTGTTCTTCTTCTGCACAGCTCAGCTGGAAGTGGCATTTACAGCTCGCAATGGTGGAAAGTTATCTCAAAGAAAGGGGCCACGGTGTTTCTGTATCTCTATTATGTTGGTGCGGCTTCGGAACTTTTAAATATCTTGATATATCTCGAGAACTGCGCATCTGATCAAAAAATATCATAGAACATAAAAAGTAGGAAACTTAATTCTCTACAAAAAAGGTCTCTTAACATTTTGCCATAGCTCTCTTCGTTTCCGAGATATTTGCAGATTTATCTCAAGGGAAGGGGCCTGACGGACATATTTCGAGATATTTCTTCTTCTTGTTGTTCTTCTTCTGCACAGCTGAGCTGGAAGTGGCATTTGCAGCTCGCAATAGTGCAGAGTTATCTCAAAGAAAGGGGCCACGGTGTTTCTGTATCTCTATTATGTTGGTGCGGCTTCGGAACTTTTAAATATCTTGATATATCTCGGGAACTACGCATCTGATCAAAAAATATCATAGAACATAAATTGTAGGAAACATAATTCTCTACAAAAAAGGTCTCTTAACGTTTTGCCGTAGCTCGCTTCGTTTCCGAGATATTTGCAGATTTATCTCAAGGGAAGGGTCCTGACGGACATATTTCGAGATATTTCTTCTTCTTGTTGTTCTTCTTCTGCACAGCTAAGCTGGAAGTGGCATTTCCAGCTCGCAATAGTGCAGAGTTATCCCAAAGAAAGGGGCCACGGTGTTTCTGTATCTCTATTATGTTGGTGCGGCTTCGCAACTTTTAAATATCTCGATATATCTCGAAAACTACGCTTCTGATCAAAAAATATCATACAAGATAAATTGTAGGAAACATAATTCTCTACAAAAAAGGTCTCTTAACATTTTGCCATAGCTCGCTTCGTTTCCGAGATATTTGCAGATTTATCTCAAGGGAAGGGTCCTGATGGACATATTTCGAGATATTTCTTCTTCTTGTTGTTCTTCTTCTGCACAGCTAAACTGGAAGTGGCATTTCCAGCTCGCAATAGTGCAGAGTTATCCCAAAGAAAGGGGCCACGGTGTTTCTGTATCTCTATTATGTTGGTGCGGCTTCGCAACTTTTAAATATCTCGATATATCTCGAAAACTACGCTTCTGATGAAAAAATATCATAGAACATAAATTGTAGGAAACATAATTCTCTATAAAAAAGGTCTCTTAACATTTTGCCATAGCTCGCTTCGTTTCCGAGATATTTGCAGATTTATCTCAAGGGAAGGGTCCTGATGGACATATTTCGAGATATTTCTTCTTCTTGTTGTTCTTCTTCTGCACAGCTAAACTGGAAGTGGCATTTCCAGCTCGCAATCGTGCAGAGTTATCTCAAAGAAAGGGGCCACGGTGTTTCTGTATCTCTATTATGTTGGTGCAGCTTCGAAGCTTTTAAATATCTTGATATATCTCGAGAACTACGCATCTGATCAAAAAATATCATAGAACATAAAAAGTAGGAAACTTAATTCTCTACAAATAAGGTCTCTTAACATTTTGCCATAGCTCGCTTCGTTTCCGAGATATTTGCAGATTTATCTCAAGGGAAGGGGCCTGACGGACATATTTCGAAATATTTCTTCTTCTTGTTGTTCTTCTTCTGCACAGCTAAGCTGGAAGTGGCATTTGCAGCTCGCAATAGTGCAGAGTTATCTCAAAGAAAGATGCCACGGTGTTTCTGTACCTCTATTATGTTGGTGCAGCTTCGAAGCTTTTAAATATCTTGATATATCTCGAGAACTACGCATCTGATCAAAAAATATCATAGAACATAAAAAGTAGGAAACATAATTCTCTACAAAAAAGCTCTCTTAACGTTTTGCCATAGCTCGCTTCGTTTCCGAGATATTTGCAGATTTATCCCAAGGGAAGGGTCCTGACGGACATATTTCGAGATATTTCTTCTTCTTGTTGTTCTTGTTCTGCACAGCTAAACTGGAAGTGGCATTTCCAGCTCGCAATAGTGCAGAGTTATCCCAAAGAAAGGGGCCACGGTGTTTCTGTATCTCTATTATGTTGGTGCGGCTTCGGAACTTTTAAATATCTTGATATATCTCGAAAACTACGCTTCTGATCAAAAAATATCATAGAACATAAATTGTAGGAAACATAATTCTCTACAAAAAAGGTCTCTTAACATTTTGCCATAGCTCGCTTCGTTTCCGAGATATTTGCAGATATATCTCAAGGGAAGGGGCCTGACGGACATATTTCGAGATATTTCTTCTTCTTGTTGTTCTTCTTCTGCACAGCTCAGCTGGAAGTGGCATTTACAGCTCGCAATAGTGGAAAGTTATCTCAAAGAAAGGGGCCACGGTGTTTCTGTATCTCTATTATGTTGGTGCGGCTTCGGAACTTTTAAATATCTTGATATATCTCGAGAACTGCGCATCTGATCAAAAAATATCATAGAACATAAAAAGTAGGAAACTTAATTCTCTACAAAAAAGGTCTCGTAACATTTTGCCATAGCTCCCTTCGTTTCCGAGATATTTGCAGATTTATCTCAAGGGAAGGGGCCTGACGGACATATTTCGAGATATTTCTTCTTCTTGTTGTTCTTCTTCTGCACAGCTCAGCTGGAAGTGGCATTTACAGCTCGCAATGGTGGAAAGTTATCTCAAAGAAAGGGGCCACGGTGTTTCTGTATCTCTATTATGTTGGTGCGGCTTCGGAACTTTTAAATATCTTGATATATCTCGAGAACTGCGCATCTGATCAAAAAATATCATAGAACATAAAAAGTAGGAAACTTAATTCTCTACAAAAAAGGTCTCTTAACATTTTGCCATAGCTCTCTTCGTTTCCGAGATATTTGCAGATTTATCTCAAGGGAAGGGGCCTGACGGACATATTTCGAGATATTTCTTCTTCTTGTTGTTCTTCTTCTGCACAGCTGAGCTGGAAGTGGCATTTGCAGCTCGCAATAGTGCAGAGTTATCTCAAAGAAAGGGGCCACGGTGTTTCTGTATCTCTATTATGTTGGTGCGGCTTCGGAACTTTTAAATATCTTGATATATCTCGGGAACTACGCATCTGATCAAAAAATATCATAGAACATAAATTGTAGGAAACATAATTCTCTACAAAAAAGGTCTCTTAACGTTTTGCCGTAGCTCGCTTCGTTTCCGAGATATTTGCAGATTTATCTCAAGGGAAGGGTCCTGACGGACATATTTCGAGATATTTCTTCTTCTTGTTGTTCTTCTTCTGCACAGCTAAGCTGGGAGTGGCATTTCCAGCTCGCAATAGTGCAGAGTTATCCCAAAGAAAGGGGCCACGGTGTTTCTGTATCTCTATTATGTTGGTGCGGCTTCGCAACTTTTAAATATCTCGATATATCTCGAAAACTACGCTTCTGATCAAAAAATATCATACAAGATAAATTGTAGGAAACATAATTCTCTACAAAAAAGGTCTCTTAACATTTTGCCATAGCTCGCTTCGTTTCCGAGATATTTGCAGATTTATCTCAAGGGAAGGGTCCTGATGGACATATTTCGAGATATTTCTTCTTCTTGTTGTTCTTCTTCTGCACAGCTAAACTGGAAGTGGCATTTCCAGCTCGCAATAGTGCAGAGTTATCCCAAAGAAAGGGGCCACGGTGTTTCTGTATCTCTATTATGTTGGTGCGGCTTTGCAACTTTTAAATATCTCGATATATCTCGAAAACTACGCTTCTGATGAAAAAATATCATAGAACATAAATTGTAGGAAACATAATTCTCTATAAAAAAGGTCTCTTAACATTTTGCCATAGCTCGCTTCGTTTCCGAGATATTTGCAGATTTATCTCAAGGGAAGGGTCCTGATGGACATATTTCGAGATATTTCTTCTTCTTGTTGTTCTTCTTCTGCACAGCTAAACTGGAAGTGGCATTTCCAGCTCGCAATCGTGCAGAGTTATCTCAAAGAAAGGGGCCACGGTGTTTCTGTATCTCTATTATGTTGGTGCAGCTTCGAAGCTTTTAAATATCTTGATATATCTCGAGAACTACGCATCTGATCAAAAAATATCATAGAACATAAAAAGTAGGAAACTTAATTCTCTACAAATAAGGTCTCTTAACATTTTGCCATAGCTCGCTTCGTTTCCGAGATATTTGCAGATTTATCTCAAGGGAAGGGGCCTGACGGACATATTTCGAAATATTTCTTCTTCTTGTTGTTCTTCTTCTGCACAGCTAAGCTGGAAGTGGCATTTGCAGCTCGCAATAGTGCAGAGTTATCTCAAAGAAAGATGCCACGGTGTTTCTGTACCTCTATTATGTTGGTGCAGCTTCGAAGCTTTTAAATATCTTGATATATCTCGAGAACTACGCATCTGATCAAAAAATATCATAGAACATAAAAAGTAGGAAACATAATTCTCTACAAAAAAGCTCTCTTAACGTTTTGCCATAGCTCGCTTCGTTTCCGAGATATTTGCAGATTTATCCCAAGGGAAGGGTCCTGACGGACATATTTCGAGATATTTCTTCTTCTTGTTGTTCTTGTTCTGCACAGCTAAACTGGAAGTGGCATTTCCAGCTCGCAATAGTGCAGAGTTATCCCAAAGAAAGGGGCCACGGTGTTTCTGTATCTCTATTATGTTGGTGCGGCTTCGGAACTTTTAAATATCTTGATATATCTCGAAAACTACGCTTCTGATCAAAAAATATCATAGAACATAAATTGTAGGAAACATAATTCTCTACAAAAAAGGTCTCTTAACATTTTGCCATAGCTCGCTTCGTTTCCGAGATATTTGCAGATATATCTCAAGGGAAGGGGCCTGACGGACATATTTCGAGATATTTCTTCTTCTTGTTGTTCTTCTTCTGCACAGCTCAGCTGGAAGTGGCATTTACAGCTCGCAATAGTGGAAAGTTATCTCAAAGAAAGGGGCCACGGTGTTTCTGTATCTCTATTATGTTGGTGCGGCTTCGGAACTTTTAAATATCTTGATATATCTCGAGAACTGCGCATCTGATCAAAAAATATCATAGAACATAAAAAGTAGGAAACTTAATTCTCTACAAAAAAGGTCTCTTAACATTTTGCCATAGCTCCCTTCGTTTCCGAGATATTTGCAGATTTATCTCAAGGGAAGGGGCCTGACGGACATATTTCGAGATATTTCTTCTTCTTGTTGTTCTTCTTCTGCACAGCTGAGCTGGAAGTGGCATTTGCAGCTCGCAATAGTGCAGAGTTATCTCAAAGAAAGGGGCCACGGTGTTTCTGTATCTCTATTATGTTGGTGCGGCTTCGGAACTTTTAAATATCTTGATATATCTCGAGAACTACGCATCTGATCAAAAAATATCATACAACATAAAAAGTAGGAAACTTAATTCTCTACAAAAAAGGTCTCTTAACATTTTGCCATAGCTCTCTTCGTTTCCGAGATATTTGCAGATTTATCTCAAGGGAAGGGGCCTGACGGACATATTTCGAGATATTTCTTCTTCTTGTTGTTCTTCTTCTGCACAGCTAAACTGGAAGTGGCATTTCCAGCTCGCAATCGTGCAGAGTTATCTCAAAGAAAGGGGCCACGGTGTTTCTGTATCTCTATTATGTTGGTGCGGCTTCGGAACTTTTAAATATCTTGATATATCTCGAGAACTACGCATCTGATCAAAAAATATCATAGAACATAAAAAGTAGGAAACTTAATTCTCTACAAAAAAGGTCTCTTAACATTTTGCCATAGCTCGCTTCGTTTCCGAGATATTTGCAGATTTATCTCAAGGGAAGGGGCCTTACGGACATATTTCGAGATATTTCTTCTTCTTGTTGTTCTTCTTCTGCACAGCTAAACTGGAAGTGGCATTTCCAGCTCGCAATCGTGCAGAGTTATCTCAAAGAAAGGGGCCACGGTGTTTCTGTATCTCTATTATGTTGGTGCGGCTTCGGAACTTTTAAATATCTTGATATATCTCGAGAACTACGCATCTGATCAAAAAATATCATAGAACATAAAAAGTAGGAAACTTAATTCTCTACAAAAAAGGTCTCTTAACATTTTGCCATAGCTCGCTTCGTTTCCGAGATATTTGCAGATTTATCTCAAGGGAAGGGGCCTTACGGACATATTTAGAGATATTTCTTCTTCTTGTTGTTCTTCTTCTGCACAGCTAAGCTGGAAGTGGCATTTGCAGCTCGCAATAGTGCAGAGTTATCTCAAAGAAAGGGGCCACGGTGTTTCTGTACCTCTATTATGTAGGTGCAGCTTCGAAGCTTTTAAATATCTTGATATATCTCGAGAACTACGCATCTGATCAAAAAATATCATAGAACATCAAAAGTAGGAAACTTAATTCTCTACAAAAAAGGTCTCTTAACATTTTGCCATAGCTCGCTTCGTTTCCGAGATATTTGCAGATTTATCTCAAGGGAAGGGGCCTTACGGACATATTTAGAGATATTTCTTCTTCTTGTTGTTCTTCTTCTGCACAGCTAAGCTGGAAGTGGCATTTGCAGCTCGCAATAGTGCAGAGTTATCTCAAAGAAAGGGGCCACGGTGTTTCTGTACCTCTATTATGTTGGTGCAGCTTCGAAGCTTTTAAATATCTTGATATATCTCGAGAACTACGCATCTGATCAAAAAATATCATAGAACATCAAAAGTAGGAAACTTAATTCTCTACAAATAAGGTCTCTTAACATTTTGCCATAGCTCGCTTCGTTTCCGAGATATTTGCAGATTTATCTCAAGGGAAGGGGCCTGACGGACATATTTCGAAATATTTCTTCTTCTTGTTGTTCTTCTTCTGCACAGCTAAGCTGGAAGTGGCATTTGCAGCTCGCAATAGTGCAGAGTTATCTCAAAGAAAGGGGCCACGGTGTTTCTGTACCTCTATTATGTTCGTGCAGCTTCGAAGCTTTTAAATATCTTGATATATCTCGAGAACTACGCATCTGATCAAAAATTATCATAGAACATAAATTGTAGGAAACATAATTCTCTACAAAAAAGGTCTCTCAACGTTTTGCCATAGCTCGCTTCGTTTCCGAGATATTTGCAGATTTATCTCAAGGGAAGGGTCCTGACGGACATATTTCGAGATATTTCTTCTTCTTGTTGTTCTTGTTCTGCACAGCTAAACTGGAAGTGGCATTTCCAGCTCGCAATAGTGCAGAGTTATCCCAAAGAAAGGGGCCACGGTGTTTCTGTATCTCTATTATGTTGGTGCGGCTTCGGAACTTTTAAATATCTTGATATATCTCGAGAACTACGCATCTGATCAAAAAATATCGTAGAACATAAAAAGTAGGAAACTTAATTCTCTACAAATAAAGTCTCTTAACATTTTGCCATAGCTCTCTTCGTTTCCGAGATATTTGCAGATTTATCTCAAGGGAAGGGGCCTGACGGACATATTTCGAGATATTTCTTCTTCTTGTTGTTCTTCTTCTGCACAGCTAAGCTGGAAGTGGCATTTGTAGCTCGCAATAGTGCAGAGTTATCTCAAAGAAAGGGGCCACGGTGTTTCTGTATCTCTATTATGTTGGTGCGGCTTCGGAACTTTTAAATATCTTGATATATCTCGAGAACTGCGCATCTGATCAAAAAATATCATAGAACATAAAAAGTAGGAAACTTAATTCTCTACAAAAAAGGTCTCTTAACATTTTGCCATAGCTCACTTCGTTTCCGAGATATTTGCAGATTTATCTCAAGGGAAGGGGCCTGACGGACATATTTCGAGATATTTCTTCTTCTTGTTGTTCTTCTTCTGCACAGCTAAGCTGGAAGTGGCATTTGCGGCTCGCACTAGTGCAGCGTTATCTCAAAGAAAGGGGCCACGGTGTTTCTGTATCTCTATTATGTTGGTGCGGCTTCGGAACTTTTAAATATCTTGATAGATCTCGAGAACTGCGCATCTGATCAAAAAATATCATAGAACATAAAAAGTAGGAAACTTAATTCTCTACAAAAAAGGTCTCTTAACATTTTGCCATAGCTCGCTTCGTTTCCGAGATATTTGCAGATTTATCTCAAGGGAAGGGGCCTGACGGACATATTTCGAGATATTTCTTCTTCTTGTTGTTCTTCTTCTGCACAGCTAAGCTGGAAGTGGCATTTGCAGCTCGCAATAGTGCAGAGTTATCTCAAAGAAAGGGGCCACGGTGTTTCTGTATCTCTATTATGTTGGTGCGGCTTCGGAACTTTTAAATATCTTGATATATCTCGAGAACTACGCATCTGATCAAAAAATATCATAGAACATAAAAAGTAGGAAACTTAATTCTCTACAAAAAAGGTCTCTTAACATTTTGCCATAGCTCGCTTCGTTTCCGAGATATTTGCAGGTTTATCTCAAGGGAAGGGGCCTAACGGACATATTTCGAGATATTTCTTCTTCTTGTTGTTGTTCTTCTGCACAGCTAAGCTGGAAGTGGCATTTGCAGCTCGCAATAGTGCAGAGTTATCTCAAAGAAAGGGGCCACGGTGTTTCTGTATCTCTATTATGTTGGTGCGGCTTCGGAACTTTTAAATATCTTGATAGATCTCGAGAACTGCGCATCTGATCAAAAAATATCATAGAACATAAAAAGTAGGAAACTTAATTCTCTACAAAAAAGGTCTCTTAACATTTTGCCATAGCTCGCTTCGTTTCCGAGATATTTGCAGATTTATCTCAAGGGAAGGGGCCTAACGGACATATTTCGAGATATTTCTTCTTCTTGTTGTTCTTCTTCTGCACAGCTAAACTGGAAGTGGCATTTCCAGCTCGCAATAGTGCAGAGTTATCTCAAAGAAAGGGGCCACGGTGTTTCTGTATCTCTATTATGTTGGTGCGGCTTCGGAACTTTTAAATATCTTGCTATATCTCGAGAACTACGCATCTGATCAAAAAATATCATAGAACATAAAAAGTAGGAAACTTGATTCTCTACAAAAAAGGTCTCTTAACATTTTGCCATAGCTCTCTTCGTTTCCGAGATATTTGCAGATTTATCTCAAGGGAAGGGGCCTGACGGACATATTTCGAGATATTTCTTCTTCTTGTTGTTCTTCTTCTGCACAGCTAAGCTGGAAGTGGCATTTGCAGCTCGCAATAGTGCAGAGTTATCTCAAAGAAAGGGGCCACGGTGTTTCTGTATCTCTATTATGTTGGTGCGGCTTCGGAACTTTTAAATATCTTGATATATCTCGAGAACTACGCATCTGATCAAAAAATATCATAGAACATAAAAAGTAGGAAACTTAATTCTCTACAAAAAAGGTCTCTTAACATTTTGCCATAGCTCGCTTCGTTTCCGAGATATTTGCAGATTTATCTCAAGGGAAGGGGCATGACGGACATATTTCGAGATATTTCTTCTTCTTGTTGTTCTTCTTCTGCACAGCTAAGCTGGAAGTGGCATTTGCGGCTCGCACTAGTGCAGAGTTATCTCAAAGAAAGGGGCCACGGTGTTTCTGTATCTCTATTATGTTGGTGCGGCTTCGGAACTTTTAAATATCTCGATATATCTCGAAAACTACGCTTCTGATCAAAAGATATCATAGAACGTAAATTGTAGGAAACATAATTCTCTACAAAAAAGGTCTGTTAGCATTTTGCCATAGCTCGCTTCGTTTCCGAGATATTTGCAGATTTATCTCAAGGGAAGGGGCCTGACGGACATATTTCGAGATATTTCTTCTTCTTGTTGTTCTTCTTCTGCACAGCTAAACTGGAAGTGGCATTTCCAGCTCGCAATAGTGCAGAGTTATCTCAAAGAAAGGAGCCACGGTGTTTCTGTATCTCTATTATGTTGGTGCGGCTTCGGAACTTTTAAATATCTTGATATATCTCGAGAACTACGCATCTGATCAAAAAATATCGAAGAACATAAAAAGTAGGAAACTTAATTCTCTACAAATAAAGTCTCTTAACATTTTGCCATAGCTCGCTTCGTTTCCGAGATATTTGCAGATTTATCTCAAGGGAAGGGGCCTGACGGACATATTTCGAGATATTTCTTCTTCTTGTTGTTCTTCTTCTGCACAGCTAAGCTGGAAGTGGCATTTGCAGCTCGCAACAGTGCATAGTTATCTCAAAGAAAGGGGCCACGGTGTTTCTGTATCTCTATTATGTTGGTGCGGCTTCGGAACTTTTAAATATCTTGATATATCTCGAAAACTGCGCATCTGATCAAAAAATATCATACAACATAAAAAGTAGGAAACTTAATTCTCTACAAAAAAGGTCTCTTAACATTTTGCCATAGCTCGCTTCGTTTCCGAGATATTTGCAGGTTTATCTCAAGGGAAGGGTCCTGACGGACATATTTCGAGATATTTCTTCTTCTTGTTGTTCTTCTTCTGCACAGCTAAACTGGAAGTGGCATTTCCAGCTCGCAATAGTGCAGAGTTATCTCAAAGAAAGGGGCCACGGTGTTTCTGTACCTCTATTATGTTGGTGCAGCTTCGAAGCTTTTAAATATCTTGATATATCTCGAGAACTACGCATCTGATCAAAAAATATCATAGAACATAAATTGTAGGAAACATAATTCTCTACAAAAAAGGTCTCTTAACGTTTTGCCATAGCTCGCTTCGTTTCCGAGATATTTGCAGATTTATCTCAAGGGAAGGGGCCTGACGGACATATTTCGAGATATTTCTTCTTCTTGTTGTTCTTCTTCTGCACAGCTAAGCTGGAAGTGGCATTTGCAGCTCGCAATAGTGCAGAGTTATCTCAAAGAAAGGGGCCACGGTGTTTCTGTATCTCTATTATGTTGGTGCGGCTTCGGAACTTTTAAATATCTTGATATATCTCGAGAACTGCGCATCTGATCAAAAAATATCATAGAACATAAAAAGTAGGAAACTTAATTCTCTACAGAAAAGGTCTCTTAACATTTTGCCATAGCTCGCTTCCTTTCCGAGATATTTGCAGATTTATCTCAAGGGAAGGGGCCTAACGGACATATTTCGAGATATTTCTTCTTCTTGTTGTTCTTCTTCTGCACAGCTAAGCTGGAAGTGGCATTTGCAGCTCGCAATAGTGCAGAGTTATCTCAAAGAAAGGGGCCACGGTGTTTCTGTATCTCTATTATGTTGGTGCGGCTTCGGAACTTTTAAATATCTTGATATATCTCGAGAACTGCGCATCTGATCAAAAAATATCATAGAACATAAAAAGTAGGAAACTTAATTCTCTACAAAAAAGGTCTCTCAACATTTTGCCATAGCTCGCTTCGTTTCCGAGATATTTGCAGATTTATCTCAAGGGAAGGGGCCTGACGGACATATTTCGAGATATTTCTTCTTCTTGTTGTTCTTCCTCTGCACAGCTAAGCTGGAAGTGGCATTTGCAGCTCGCAATAGTGCAGAGTTATCTCAAAGAAAGGGGCCACGGTGTTTCTGTATCTCTATTATGTTGGTGCGGCTTCGGAACTTTTAAATATCTTGATATATCTCGAGAACTGCGCATCTGATCAAAAAATATCATAGAACATAAAAAGTAGGAAACTTAATTCTCTACAAAAAAGGTCTCTTAACATTTTGCCATAGCTCGCTTCGTTTCCGAGATATTTGCAGATTTATCTCAAGGGAAGGGGCCTAACGGACATATTTCGAGATATTTCTTCTTCTTGTTGTTCTTCTTCTGCACAGCTAAACTGGAAGTGGCATTTCCAGCTCGCAATAGTGCGGAGTTATCTCAAAGAAAGGGGCCACGGTGTTTCTGTATCTCTATTATGTTGGTGCGGCTTCGGAACTTTTAAATATCTTGATATATCTCGAGAACTACGCATCTGATCAAAAAATATCATAGAACATAAAAAGTAGGAAACTTAATTCTCTACAAAAAAGGTCTCTTAACATTTTGCCATAGCTCGCTTCGTTTCCGAGATATTTGCAGATATATCTCAAGGGAAGGGGCCTGACGGACATATTTCGAGATATTTCTTCTTCTTGTTGTTCTTCTTCTGCACAGCTAAACTGGAAGTGGCATTTCCAGCTCGCAATAGTGCAGAGTTATCTCAAAGAAAGGAACCACGGTGTTTCTGTATCTCTATTATGTTGGTGCGGCTTCGGAACTTTTAAATATCTTGATATATCTCGAGAACTACGCATCTGATCAAAAAATATCGTAGAACATAAAAAGTAGGAAACTTAATTCTCTACAAAAAAGGTCTCTCAACATTTTGCCATAGCTCGCTTCGTTTCCGAGATATTTGCAGATTTATCTCAAGGGAAGGGTCCTGACGGACATATTTCGAGATATTTCTTCTTCTTGTTGTTCTTCTTCTGCACAGCTAAACTGGAAGTGGCATTTCCAGCTCGCAATAGTGCAGAGTTATCTCAAAGAAAGGAGCCACGGTGTTTCTGTATCTCTATTATGTTGGTGCGGCTTCGGAACTTTTAAATATCTTGATATATCTCGAGAACTACGCATCTGATCAAAAAATATCGTAGAACATAAAAAGTAGGAAACTTAATTCTCTACAAAAAAGGTCTCTTAACATTTTGCCATAGCTCGCTTCGTTTCCGAGATATTTGCAGATTTATCTCAAGGGAAGGGGCCTAACGGACATATTTCGAGATATTTCTTCTTCTTGTTGTTCTTCTTCTGCACAGCTAAACTGGAAGTGGCATTTCCAGCTCGCAATAGTGCAGAGTTATCTCAAAGAAAGGGGCCACGGTGTTTCTGTATCTCTATTATGTTGGTGCGGCTTCGGAACTTTTAAATATCTTGATATATCTCGAGAACTACGCATCTGATCAAAAAATATCATAGAACATAAAAAGTAGGAAACTTGATTCTCTACAAATAAAGTCTCTTAACATTTTGCCATAGCTCGCTTCGTTTCCGAGATATTTGCAGATTTATCTCAAGGGAAGGGGCCTGACGGACATATTTCGAGATATTTCTTCTTCTTGTTGTTCTTCTTCTGCACAGCTAAGCTGGAAGTGGCATTTGCAGCTCGCAATAGTGCAGAGTTATCTCAAAGAAAGGGGCCACGGTGTTTCTGTATCTCTATTATGTTGGTGCGGCTTCGGAACTTTTAAATATCTTGATATATCTCGAGAACTACGCATCTGATCAAAAAATATCGTAGAACATAAAAAGTAGGAAACTTAATTCTCTACAAATAAAGTCTCTTAACATTTTGCCATAGCTCTCTTCGTTTCCGAGATATTTGCAGATTTATCTCAAGGGAAGGGGCCTGACGGACATATTTCGAGATATTTCTTCTTCTTGTTGTTCTTCTTCTGCACAGCTAAGCTGGAAGTGGCATTTGTAGCTCGCAATAGTGCAGAGTTATCTCAAAGAAAGGGGCCACGGTGTTTCTGTATCTCTATTATGTTGGTGCGGCTTCGGAACTTTTAAATATCTTGATATATCTCGAGAACTGCGCATCTGATCAAAAAATATCATAGAACATAAAAAGTAGGAAACTTAATTCTCTACAAAAAAGGTCTCTTAACATTTTGCCATAGCTCGCTTCGTTTCCGAGATATTTGCAGATTTATCTCAAGGGAAGGGGCCTGACGGACATATTTCGAGATATTTCTTCTTCTTGTTGTTCTTCTTCTGCACAGCTAAGCTGGAAGTGGCATTTGCGGCTCGCACTAGTGCAGCGTTATCTCAAAGAAAGGGGCCACGGTGTTTCTGTATCTCTATTATGTTGGTGCGGCTTCGGAACTTTTAAATATCTTGATATATCTCGAGAACTGCGCATCTGATCAAAAAATATCATAGAACATAAAAAGTAGGAAACTTAATTCTCTACAAAAAAGGTCTCTTAACATTTTGCCATAGCTCGCTTCGTTTCCGAGATATTTGCAGATTTATCTCAAGGGAAGGGGCCTAACGGACATATTTCGAGATATTTCTTCTTCTTGTTGTTCTTCTTCTGCACAGCTAAACTGGAAGTGGCATTTCCAGCTCGCAATAGTGCAGAGTTATCTCAAAGAAAGGGGCCACGGTGTTTCTGTATCTCTATTATGTTGGTGCGGCTTCGGAACTTTTAAATATCTTGCTATATCTCGAGAACTACGCATCTGATCAAAAAATATCATAGAACATAAAAAGTAGGAAACTTGATTCTCTACAAAAAAGGTCTCTTAACATTTTGCCATAGCTCTCTTCGTTTCCGAGATATTTGCAGATTTATCTCAAGGGAAGGGGCCTGACGGACATATTTCGAGATATTTCTTCTTCTTGTTGTTCTTCTTCTGCACAGCTAAGCTGGAAGTGGCATTTGCAGCTCGCAATAGTGCAGAGTTATCTCAAAGAAAGGGGCCACGGTGTTTCTGTATCTCTATTATGTTGGTGCGGCTTCGGAACTTTTAAATATCTTGATATATCTCGAGAACTGCGCATCTGATCAAAAAATATCATAGAACATAAAAAGTAGGAAACTTAATTCTCTACAAAAAAGGTCTCTTAACATTTTGCCATAGCTCGCTTCGTTTCCGAGATATTTGCAGATTTATCTCAAGGGAAGGGGCCTGACGGACATATTTCGAGATAATTCTTCTTCTTGTTGTTCTTCTCCTGCACAGCTAAACTGGAAGTGGCATTTCCAGCTCGCAATAGTGCAGAGTTATCTCAAAGAAAGGGGCCACGGTGTTTCTGTATCTCTATTATGTTGGTGCGGCTTCGGAACTTTTAAATATCTTGATATATCTCGAGAACTACGCATCTGATCAAAAAATATCGCAGAACATAAAAAGTAGGAAACTTAATTCTCTACAAATAAAGTCTCTTAACATTTTGCCATAGCTCGCTTCGTTTCCGAGATATTTGCAGATTTATCTCAAGGGAAGGGGCCTGACGGACATATTTCGAGATATTTCTTCTTCTTGTTGTTCTTCTTCTGCACAGCTAAGCTGGAAGTGGCATTTACAGCTCGCAATAGTGCAAAGTTATCTCAAAGAAAGGGGCCACGGTGTTTCTGTATCTCTATTATGTTGGTGCGCTTCGGAACTTTTAAATATCTTGATATATCTCGAGAACTGCGCATCTGATCAAAAAATATCATAGAACATAAAAAGTAGGAAACTTAATTCTCTACAAAAAAGGTCTCTTAACATTTTGCCATAGCTCTCTTCGTTTCCGAGATATTTGCAGATTTATCTCAAGGGAAGGGGCCTGACGGACATATTTCGAGATATTTCTTCTTCTTGTTGTTCTTCTTCTGCACAGCTAAACTGGAAGTGGCATTTCCAGCTCGCAATAGTGCAGAGTTATCTCAAAGAAAGGAGCCACGGTGTTTCTGTATCTCTATTATGTTGGTGCGGATTCGGAACTTTTAAATATCTTGATATATCTCGAGAACTACGCATCTGATCAAAAAATATCGTAGAACATAAAAAGTAGGAAACTTAATTCTCTACAAATAAAGTCTCTTAACATTTTGCCATAGCTCGCTTCGTTTCCGAGATATTTGCAGATTTATCTCAAGGGAAGGGGCCTGACGGACATATTTCGAGATATTTCTTCTTCTTGTTGTTCTTCTTCTGCACAGCTAAACTGGAAGTGGCATTTCCAGCTCGCAATAGTGCAGAGTTATCTCAAAGAAAGGAGCCACGGTGTTTCTGTATCTCTATTATGTTGGTGCGGCTTCGGAACTTTTAAATATCTTGATATATCTCGAGAACTACGCATCTGATCAAAAAATATCGCAGAACATAAAAAGTAGGAAACTTAATTCTCTACAAATAAAGTCTCTTAACATTTTGCCATAGCTCGCTTCGTTTCCGAGATATTTGCAGATTTATCTCAAGGGAAGGGGCCTGACGGACATATTTCGAGATATTTCTTCTTCTTGTTGTTCTTCTTCTGCACAGCTAAGCTGGAAGTGGCATTTGCAGCTCGCAATAGTGCAGAGTTATCTCAAAGAAAGGGGCCACGGTGTTTCTGTATCTCTATTATGTTGGTGCGGCTTCGGAACTTTTAAATATCTTGATATATCTCGAGAACTACGCATCTGATCAAAAAATATCGTAGAACATAAAAAGTAGGAAACTTAATTCTCTACAAATAAAGTCTCTTAACATTTTGCCATAGCTCTCTTCGTTTCCGAGATATTTGCAGATTTATCTCAAGGGAAGGGGCCTGACGGACATATTTCGAGATATTTCTTCTTCTTGTTGTTCTTCTTCTGCACAGCTAAGCTGGAAGTGGCATTTGTAGCTCGCAATAGTGCAGAGTTATCTCAAAGAAAGGGGCCACGGTGTTTCTGTATCTCTATTATGTTGGTGCGGCTTCGGAACTTTTAAATATCTTGATATATCTCGAGAACTGCGCATCTGATCAAAAAATATCATAGAACATAAAAAGTAGGAAACTTAATTCTCTACAAAAAAGGTCTCTTAACATTTTGCCATAGCTCGCTTCGTTTCCGAGATATTTGCAGATTTATCTCAAGGGAAGGGGCCTGACGGACATATTTCGAGATATTTCTTCTTCTTGTTGTTCTTCTTCTGCACAGCTAAGCTGGAAGTGGCATTTGCGGCTCGCACTAGTGCAGCGTTATCTCAAAGAAAGGGGCCACGGTGTTTCTGTATCTCTATTATGTTGGTGCGGCTTCGGAACTTTTAAATATCTTGATATATCTCGAGAACTACGCATCTGATCAAAAAATATCATAGAACATAAAAAGTAGGAAACTTAATTCTCTACAAAAAAGGTCTCTTAACATTTTGCCATAGCTCGCTTCGTTTCCGAGAGATTTGCAGATATATCTCAAGGGAAGGGGCCTGACGGACATATTTCGAGATATTTCTTCTTCTTGTTGTTCTTCTTCTGCACAGCTAAACTGGAAGTGGCATTTCCAGCTCGCAATAGTGCAGAGTTATCTCAAAGAAAGGGGCCACGGTGTTTCTGTATCTCTATTATGTTGGTGCGGCTTCGGAACTTTTAAATATCTTTATACATCTCGAGAACTACGCATCTGATCAAAAAACATTATAGAACATAAAAAGTAGGAAACTTAATTCTCTACAAAAAAGGTCTCTTAACATTTTGCCATAGCTCGCTTCGTTTCCGAGATATTTGCAGATTTATCTCAAGGGAAGGGGCCTGACGGACATATTTCGAGATATTTCTTCTTCTTGTTGTTCTTCTTCTGCACAGCTAAGCTGGAAGTGGCATTTGCAGCTCGCAATAGTGCAGAGTTATCTCAAAGAAAGGGGCCACGGTGTTTCTGTATCTCTATTATGTTGGTGCGGCTTCGGAACTTTTAAATATCTTGATATATCTCGAGAACTACGCATCTGATCAAAAAATATCATAGAACATAAAAAGTAGGAAACTTAATTCTCTACAAAAAAGGTCTCTTAACATTTTGCCATAGCTCGCTTCGTTTCCGAGATATTTGCAGGTTTATCTCAAGGGAAGGGGCCTAACGGACATATTTCGAGATATTTCTTCTTCTTGTTGTTCTTCTTCTGCACAGCTAAGCTGGAAGTGGCATTTGCAGCTCGCAATAGTGCAGAGTTATCTCAAAGAAAGGGGCCACGGTGTTTCTGTATCTCTATTATGTTGGTGCGGCTTCGGAACTTTTAAATATCTTGATATATCTCGAGAACTGCGCATCTGATCAAAAAATATCATAGAACATAAAAAGTAGGAAACTTAATTCTCTACAAAAAAGGTCTCTTAACATTTTGCCATAACTCGCTTCGTTTCCGAGATATTTGCAGATTTATCTCAAGGGAAGGGGCCTAACGGACATATTTCGAGATATTTCTTCTTCTTGTTGTTCTTCTTCTGCACAGCTAAACTGGAAGTGGCATTTCCAGCTCGCAATAGTGCAGAGTTATCTCAAAGAAAGGGGCCACGGTGTTTCTGTATCTCTATTATGTTGGTGCGGCTTCGGAACTTTTAAATATCTTGCTATATCTCGAGAACTACGCATCTGATCAAAAAATATCATAGAACATAAAAAGTAGGAAACTTGATTCTCTACAAAAAAGGTCTCTTAACATTTTGCCATAGCTCTCTTCGTTTCCGAGATATTTGCAGATTTATCTCAAGGGAAGGGGCCTGACGGACATATTTCGAGATATTTCTTCTTCTTGTTGTTCTTCTTCTGCACAGCTAAGCTGGAAGTGGCATTTGCAGCTCGCAATAGTGCAGAGTTATCTCAAAGAAAGGGGCCACGGTGTTTCTGTATCTCTATTATGTTGGTGCGGCTTCGGAACTTTTAAATATCTTGATATATCTCGAGAACTGCGCATCTGATCAAAAAATATCATAGAACATAAAAAGTAGGAAACTTAATTCTCTACAAAAAAGGTCTCTTAACATTTTGCCATAGCTCGCTTCGTTTCCGAGATATTTGCAGATTTATCTCAAGGGAAGGGGCCTGACGGACATATTTCGAGATAATTCTTCTTCTTGTTGTTCTTCTCCTGCACAGCTAAACTGGAAGTGGCATTTCCAGCTCGCAATAGTGCAGAGTTATCTCAAAGAAAGGGGCCACGGTGTTTCTGTATCTCTATTATGTTGGTGCGGCTTCGGAACTTTTAAATATCTTGATATATCTCGAGAACTACGCATCTGATCAAAAAATATCATAGAACATAAAAAGTAGGAAACTTAATTCTCTACAAAAAAGGTCTCTTAACATTTTGCCATAGCTCGCTTCGTTTCCGAGATATTTGCAGATTTATCTCAAGGGAAGGGGCATGACGGACATATTTCGAGATATTTCTTCTTCTTGTTGTTCTTCTTCTGCACAGCTAAGCTGGAAGTGGCATTTACAGCTCGCAATAGTGCAAAGTTATCTCAAAGAAAGGGGCCACGGTGTTTCTGTATCTCTATTATGTTGGTGCGCTTCGGAACTTTTAAATATCTTGATATATCTCGAGAACTGCGCATCTGATCAAAAAATATCATAGAACATAGAAAGTAGGAAACTTAATTCTCTACAAAAAAGGTCTCTTAACATTTTGCCATAGCTCTCTTCGTTTCCGAGATATTTGCAGATTTATCTCAAGGGAAGGGGCCTGACGGACATATTTCGAGATATTTCTTCTTCTTGTTGTTCTTCTTCTGCACAGCTAAACTGGAAGTGGCATTTCCAGCTCGCAATAGTGCAGAGTTATCTCAAAGAAAGGAGCCACGGTGTTTCTGTATCTCTATTATGTTGGTGCGGATTCGGAACTTTTAAATATCTTGATATATCTCGAGAACTACGCATCTGATCAAAAAATATCGTAGAACATAAAAAGTAGGAAACTTAATTCTCTACAAATAAAGTCTCTTAACATTTTGCCATAGCTCGCTTCGTTTCCGAGATATTTGCAGATTTATCTCAAGGGAAGGGGCCTGACGGACATATTTCGAGATATTTCTTCTTCTTGTTGTTCTTCTTCTGCACAGCTAAACTGGAAGTGGCATTTCCAGCTCGCAATAGTGCAGAGTTATCTCAAAGAAAGGAGCCACGGTGTTTCTGTATCTCTATTATGTTGGTGCGGCTTCGGAACTTTTAAATATCTTGATATATCTCGAGAACTACGCATCTGATCAAAAAATATCGTAGAACATAAAAAGTAGGAAACTTAATTCTCTACAAATAAAGTCTCTTAACATTTTGCCATAGCTCGCTTCGTTTCCGAGATATTTGCAGATTTATCTCAAGGGAAGGGGCCTGACGGACATATTTCGAGATATTTCTTCTTCTTGTTGTTCTTCTTCTGCACAGCTAAGCTGGAAGTGGCATTTGCAGCTCGCAATAGTGCAGAGTTATCTCAAAGAAAGGGGCCACGGTGTTTCTGTATCTCTATTATGTTGGTGCGGCTTCGGAACTTTTAAATATCTTGATATATCTCGAGAACTACGCATCTGATCAAAAAATATCGTAGAACATAAAAAGTAGGAAACTTAATTCTCTACAAATAAAGTCTCTTAACATTTTGCCATAGCTCTCTTCGTTTCCGAGATATTTGCAGATTTATCTCAAGGGAAGGGGCCTGACGGACATATTTCGAGATATTTCTTCTTCTTGTTGTTCTTCTTCTGCACAGCTAAGCTGGAAGTGGCATTTGTAGCTCGCAATAGTGCAGAGTTATCTCAAAGAAAGGGGCCACGGTGTTTCTGTATCTCTATTATGTTGGTGCGGCTTCGGAACTTTTAAATATCTTGATATATCTCGAGAACTGCGCATCTGATCAAAAAATATCATAGAACATAAAAAGTAGGAAACTTAATTCTCTACAAAAAAGGTCTCTTAACATTTTGCCATAGCTCGCTTCGTTTCCGAGATATTTGCAGATTTATCTCAAGGGAAGGGGCCTGACGGACATATTTCGAGATATTTCTTCTTCTTGTTGTTCTTCTTCTGCACAGCTAAGCTGGAAGTGGCATTTGCGGCTCGCACTAGTGCAGCGTTATCTCAAAGAAAGGGGCCACGGTGTTTCTGTATCTCTATTATGTTGGTGCGGCTTCGGAACTTTTCAATATCTTGATATATCTCGAGAACTACGCATCTGATCAAAAAATATCATAGAACATAAAAAGTAGGAAACTTAATTCTCTACAAAAAAGGTCTCTTAAGATTTTGCCATAGCTCGCTTCGTTTCCGAGAGATTTGCAGATATATCTCAAGGGAAGGGGCCTGACGGACATATTTCGAGATATTTCTTCTTCTTGTTGTTCTTCTTCTGCACAGCTAAACTGGAAGTGGCATTTCCAGCTCGCAATAGTGCAGAGTTATCTCAAAGAAAGGGGCCACGGTGTTTCTGTATCTCTATTATGTTGGTGCGGCTTCGGAACTTTTAAATATCTTGATACATCTCGAGAACTACGCATTTGATCAAAAAACATTATAGAACATAAAAAGTAGGAAACTTAATTCTCTACAAAAAAGGTCTCTTAACATTTTGCCATAGCTCGCTTCGTTTCCGAGATATTTGCAGATTTATCTCAAGGGAAGGGGCCTGACGGACATATTTCGAGATATTTCTTCTTCTTGTTGTTCTTCTTCTGCACAGCTAAGCTGGAAGTGGCATTTGCAGCTCGCAATAGTGCAGAGTTATCTCAAAGAAAGGGGCCACGGTGTTTCTGTATCCCTATTATGTTGGTGCGGCTTCGGAACTTTTAAATATCTTGATATATCTCGAGAACTACGCATCTGATCAAAAAATATCATAGAACATAAAAAGTAGGAAACTTAATTCTCTACAAAAAACGTCTCTTAACATTTTGCCATAGCTCGCTTCGTTTCCGAGATATTTGCAGATTTATCTCAAGGGAAGGGGCCTGACGGACATATTTCGAGATATTTCTTCTTCTTGTTGTTCTTCTTCTGCACAGCTAAGCTGGAAGTGGCATTTGCGGCTCGCACTAGTGCAGAGTTATCTCAAAGAAAGGGGCCACGGTGTTTCTGTATCTCTATTATGTTGGTGCGGCTTCGGAACTTTTAAATATCTTGATACATCTCGAGAACTACGCATCTGATCAAAAAACATTATAGAACATAAAAAGTAGGAAACTTAATTCTCTACAAAAAAGGTCTCTTAACATTTTGCCATAGCTCGCTTCGTTTCCGAGATATTTGCAGATTTATCTCAAGGGAAGGGGCCTGACGGACATATTTCGAGATATTTCTTCTTCTTGTTGTTCTTCTTCTGCACAGCTAAGCTGGAAGTGGCATTTGCAGCTCGCAATAGTGCAGAGTTATCTCAAAGAAGGGGGCCACGGTGTTTCTGTATCCCTATTATGTTGGTGCGGCTTCGGAACTTTTAAATATCTTGATATATCTCGAGAACTACGCATCTGATCAAAAAATATCATAGAACATAAAAAGTAGGAAACTTAATTCTCTACAAAAAAGGTCTCTTAACATTTTGCCATAGCTCGCTTCGTTTCCGAGATATTTGCAGGTTTATCTCAAGGGAAGGGGCCTAACGGACATATTTCGAGATATTTCTTCTTCTTGTTGTTCTTCTTCTGCACAGCTAAGCTGGAAGTGGCATTTGCAGCTCGCAATAGTGCAGAGTTATCTCAAAGAAAGGGGCCACGGTGTTTCTGTATCTCTATTATGTTGGTGCGGCTTCGGAACTTTTAAATATCTTGATATATCTCGAGAACTGCGCATCTGATCAAAAAATATCATAGAACATAAAAAGTAGGAAACTTAATTCTCTACAAAAAAGGTCTCTTAACATTTTGCCATAGCTCGCTTCGTTTCCGAGATATTTGCAGATTTATCTCAAGGGAAGGGGCCTAACGGACATATTTCGAGATATTTCTTCTTCTTGTTGTTCTTCTTCTGCACAGCTAAGCTGGAAGTGGCATTTGCAGCTCGCAATAGTGCAGAGTTATCTCAAAGAAAGGGGCGACGGTGTTTCTGTATCTCTATTATGTTGGTGCGGCTTCGGAACTTTTAAATATCTCGATATATCTCGAAAACTACGCTTCTGATCAAAAGATATCATAGAACGTAAATTGTAGGAAACATAATTCTCTACAAAAAAGGTCTGTTAGCATTTTGCCATAGCTCGCTTCGTTTCCGAGATATTTGCAGATTTATCTCAAGGGAAGGGGCCTGACGGACATATTTCGAGATATTTCTTCTTCTTGTTGTTCTTCTTCTGCACAGCTAAACTGGAAGTGGCATTTCCAGCTCGCAATAGTGCAGAGTTATCTCAAAGAAAGGAGCCACGGTGTTTCTGTATCTCTATTATGTTGGTGCGGCTTCGGAACTTTTAAATATCTTGATATATCTCGAGAACTACGCATCTGATCAAAAAATATCGTAGAACATAAAAAGTAGGAAACTTAATTCTCTACAAATAAAGTCTCTTAATATTTTGCCATAGCTCGCTTCGTTTCCGAGATATTTGCAGATTTATATCAAGGGAAGGGGCCTGACGGACATATTTCGAGATATTTCTTCTTCTTGTTGTTCTTCTTCTGCACAGCTAAGCTGGAAGTGGCATTTGCAGCTCGCAACAGTGCAGAGTTATCTCAAAGAAAGGGGCCACGGTGTTTCTGTATCTCTATTATGTTGGTGCGGCTTCGGAACTTTTAAATATCTTGATATATCGCGAAAACTGCGCATCTGATCAAAAAATATCATACAACATAAAAAGTAGGAAACTTAATTCTCTACAAAAAAGGTCTCTTAACATTTTGCCATAGCTCGCTTCGTTTCCGAGATATTTGCAGATTTATCTCAAGCGAAGGGGCCTAACGGACATATTTCGAGATATTTCTTCTTCTTGTTGTTCTTCTTCTGCACAGCTAAACTGGAAGTGGCATTTCCAGCTCGCAATAGTGCAGAGTTATCTCAAAGAAAGGGGCCACGGTGTTTCTGTATCTCTATTATGTTGGTGCGGCTTCGGAACTTTTAAATATCTTGATATATCTCGAGAACTACGCATCTGATCAAAAAATATCATAGAACATAAAAAGTAGGAAACTTAATTCTCTACAAAAAAGGTCTCTTAACATTTTGCCATAGCTCTCTTCGTTTCCGAGATATTTGCAGATTTATCTCAAGGGAAGGGGCCTGACGGACATATTTCGAGATATTTCTTCTTCTTGTTGTTCTTCTTCTGCACAGCTAAACTGGAAGTGGCATTTCCAGCTCGCAATAGTGCAGAGTTATCTCAAAGAAAGGGGCCACGGTGTTTCTGTATCTCTATTATGTTGGTGCGGCTTCGGAACTTTTAAATATCTTGATATATCTCGAGAACTACGCATCTGATCAAAAAACATTATAGAACATAAAAAGTAGGAAACTTAATTCTCTACAAAAAAGGTCTCTTAACATTTTGCCATAGCTAGCTTCGTTTCCGAGATATTTGCAGATTTATCTCAAGGGAAGGGGCCTGACGGACATATTTCGAGATATTTCTTCTTCTTGTTGTTCTTCTTCTGCACAGCTAAACTGGAAGTGGCATTTGCAGCTCGCAACAGTGCAGAGTTATCTCAAAGAAAGGGGCCACGGTGTTTCTGTATCTCTATTATGTTGGTGCGGCTTCGGAACTTTTAAATATCTTGATATATCTCGAAAACTGCGCATCTGATCAAAAAATATCATACAACATAAAAAGTAGGAAACTTAATTCTCTACAAAAAAGGTCTCTTAACATTTTGCCATAGCTCGCTTCGTTTCCGAGATATTTGCAGATTTATCTCAAGCGAAGGGGCCTAACGGACATATTTCGAGATATTTCTTCTTCTTGTTGTTCTTCTTCTGCACAGCTAAACTGGAAGTGGCATTTCCAGCTCGCAATAGTGCAGAGTTATCTCAAAGAAAGGGGCCACGGTGTTTCTGTATCTCTATTATGTTGGTGCGGCTTCGGAACTTTTAAATATCTTGATATATCTCGAGAACTACGCATCTGATCAAAAAATATCATAGAACATAAAAAGTAGGAAACTTAATTCTCTACAAAAAAGGTCTCTTAACATTTTGCCATAGCTCTCTTCGTTTCCGAGATATTTGCAGATTTATCTCAAGGGAAGGGGCCTGACGGACATATTTCGAGATATTTCTTCTTCTTGTTGTTCTTTTTCTGCACAGCTAAACTGGAAGTGGCATTTCCAGCTCGCAATAGTGCAGAGTTATCTCAAAGAAAGGGGCCACGGTGTTTCTGTATCTCTATTATGTTGGTGCGGCTTCGGAACTTTTAAATATCTTGATATATCTCGAGAACTACGCATCTGATCAAAAAATATCATACAACATAAAAAGTAGGAAACTTAATTCTCTACAAAAAAGGTCTCTTAACATTTTGCCATAGCTCGCTTCGTTTCCGAGATATTTGCAGGTTTATCTCAAGGGAAGGGGCCTAACGGACATATTTCGAGATATTTCTTCTTCTTGTTGTTCTTCTTCTGCACAGCTAAACTGGAAGTGGCATTTCCAGCTCGCAATAGTGCAGAGTTATCTCAAAGAAAGGAGCCACGGTGTTTCTGTATCTCTATTCTGTTGGTGCGGCTTCGGAACTTTTAAATATCTTGATATATCTCGAGAACTACGCATCTGATCAAAAAATATCATAGAACATAAAAAGTAGGAAACTTAATTCTCTACAAAAAAGGTCTCTTAACATTTTGCCATAGCTCGCTTCGTTTCCGAGATATTTGCAGATTTATCTCAAGGGAAGGGGCCTGACGGACATATTTCGAGATATTTCTTCTTCTTGTTGTTCTTCTTCTGCACAGCTAAGCTGGAAGTGGCATTTGCAGCTCGCAATAGTGCAGAGTTATCTCAAAGAAAGGGGCCACGGTGTTTCTGTATCTCTATTATGTTGGTGCGGCTTCGGAACTTTTAAATATCTTGATATATCTCGAGAACTGCGCATCTGATCCTAAAATATCATAGAACATAAAAAGTAGGAAACTTAATTCTCTACAAAAAAGGTCTCTTAACATTTTGCCATAGCTCGCTTCGTTTCCGAGATATTTGCAGATTTATCTCAAGGGAAGGGGCCTGACGGACATATTTCGAGATATTTCTTCTTCTTGTTGTTCTTCTTCTGCACAGCTAAGCTGGAAGTGGCATTTGCGGCTCGCACTAGTGCAGCGTTATCTCAAAGAAAGGGGCCACGGTGTTTCTGTATCTCTATTATGTTGGTGCGGCTTCGGAACTTTTAAATATCTTGATATATCTCGAGAACTACGCATCCGATCAAAAAACATCATAGAACATAAAAAGTAGGAAACTTAATTCTCTACAAAAAAGGTCTCTTAACATTTTGCCATAGCTCGCTTCGTTTCCGAGATATTTGCAGATTTATCTCAAGCGAAGGGGCCTAACGGACATATTTCGAGATATTTCTTCTTCTTGTTGTTCTTCTTCTGCACAGCTAAACTGGAAGTGGCATTTCCAGCTCGCAATAGTGCAGAGTTATCTCAAAGAAAGGGGCCACGGTGTTTCTGTATCTCTATTATGTTGGTGCGGCTTCGGAACTTTTAAATATCTTGATATATCTCGAGAACTACGCATCTGATCAAAAAATATCATAGAACATAAAAAGTAGGAAACTTAATTCTCTACAAAAAAGGTCTCTTAACATTTTGCCATAGCTCTCTTCGTTTCCGAGATATTTGCAGATTTATCTCAAGGGAAGGGGCCTGACGGACATATTTCGAGATATTTCTTCTTCTTGTTGTTCTTCTTCTGCACAGCTAAACTGGAAGTGGCATTTCCAGCTCGCAATATTGCAGAGTTATCTCAAAGAAAGGGGCCACGGTGTTTCTGTATCTCTATTATGTTGGTGCGGCTTCGGAACTTTTAAATATCTTGATATATCTCGAGAACTACGCATCTGATCAAAAAACATTATAGAACATAAAAAGTAGGAAACTTAATTCTCTACAAAAAAGGTCTCTTAACATTTTGCCATAGCTAGCTTCGTTTCCGAGATATTTGCAGATTTATCTCAAGGGAAGGGGCCTGACGGACATATTTCGAGATATTTCTTCTTCTTGTTGTTCTTCTTCTGCACAGCTAAACTGGAAGTGGCATTTCCAGCTCGCAATAGTGCAGAGTTATCTCAAAGAAAGGAGCCACGGTGTTTCTGTATCTCTATTATGTTGGTGCGGCTTCGGAACTTTTAAATATCATGATATATCTCGAGAACTACGCATCTGATCAAAAAATATCGTAGAACATAAAAAGTAGGAAACTTAATTCTCTACAAATAAAGTCTCTTAACATTTTGCCATAGCTCGCTTCGTTTCCGAGATATTTGCAGATTTATCTCAAGGGAAGGGGCCTGACGGACATATTTCGAGATATTTCTTCTTCTTGTTGTTCTTCTTCTGCACAGCTAAGCTGGAAGTGGCATTTGCAGCTCGCAATAGTGCAGAGTTATCTCAAAGAAAGGGGCCACGGTGTTTCTGTATCTCTATTATGTTGGTGCGGCTTCGGAACTTTTAAATATCTTGATATATCTCGAGAACTGCGACTCTGATCAAAAAATATCATAGAACATAAAAAGTAGGAAACATAATTCTCTACAAAAAAGGTCTCTTAACATTTTGCCATAGCTCGCTTCGTTTCCGAGATATTTGCAGATTTATCTCAAGGGAAGGGGCCTGACGGACATATTTCGAGATATTTCTTCTTCTTGTTGTTCTTCTTCTGCACAGCTAAACTGGAAGTGGCATTTCCAGCTCGCAATATTGCAGAGTTATCTCAAAGAAAGGGGCCACGGTGTTTCTGTATCTCTATTATGTTGGTGCGGCTTCGGAACTTTTAAATATCTTGATATATCTCGAGAACTACGCATCTGATCAAAAAACATTATAGAACATAAAAAGTAGGAAACTTAATTCTCTACAAAAAAGGTCTCTTAACATTTTGCCATAGCTAGCTTCGTTTCCGAGATATTTGCAGATTTATCTCAAGGGAAGGGGCCTGACGGACATATTTCGAGATATTTCATCTTCTTGTTGTTCTTCTTCTGCACAGCTAAACTGGAAGTGGCATTTCCAACTCGCAATAGTGCAGAGTTATCTCAAAGAAAGGAGCCACGGTGTTTCTGTATCTCTATTATGTTGGTGCGGCTTCGGAACTTTTAAATATCATGATATATCTCGAGAACTACGCATCTGATCAAAAAATATCGTAGAACATAAAAAGTAGGAAACTTAATTCTCTACAAATAAAGTCTCTTAACATTTTGCCATAGCTCGCTTCGTTTCCGAGATATTTGCAGATTTATCTCAAGGGAAGGGGCCTGACGGACATATTTCGAGATATTTCTTCTTCTTGTTGTTCTTCTTCTGCACAGCTAAGCTGGAAGTGGCATTTGCAGCTCGCAATAGTGCAGAGTTATCTCAAAGAAAGGGGCCACGGTGTTTCTGTATCTCTATTATGTTGGTGCGGCTTCGGAACTTTTAAATATCTTGATATATCTCGAGAACTGCGACTCTGATCAAAAAATATCATAGAACATAAAAAGTAGGAAACATAATTCTCTACAAAAAAGGTCTCTTAACATTTTGCCATAGCTCGCTTCGTTTCCGAGATATTTGCAGATTTATCTCAAGGGAAGGGGCCTGACGGACATATTTCGAGATATTTCTTCTTCTTGTTGTTCTTCTTCTGCACAGCTAAACTGGAAGTGGCATTTCCAGCTCGCAATATTGCAGAGTTATCTCAAAGAAAGGGGCCACGGTGTTTCTGTATCTCTATTATGTTGGTGCGGCTTCGGAACTTTTAAATATCTTGATATATCTCGAGAACTACGCATCTGATCAAAAAATATCATAGAACATAAAAAGTAGGAAACTTAATTCTCTACAAAAAAGGTCTCTTAACATTTTGCCATAGCTCGCTTCGTTTCCGAGATATTTGCAGGTTTATCTCAAGGGAAGGGGCCTAACGGACATATTTCGAGATATTTCTTCTTCTTGTTGTTCTTCTTCTGCACAGCTAAACTGGAAGTGGCATTTCCAGCTCGCAATAGTGCAGAGTTATCTCAAAGAAAGGAGCCACGGTGTTTCTGTATCTCTATTCTGTTGGTGCGGCTTCGGAACTTTTAAATATCTTGATATATCTCGAGAACTACGCATCTGATCAAAAAATATCGTAGAACATAAAAAGTAGAAAACTTAATTCTCTACAAATAAAGTCTCTTAACATTTTGCCATAGCTCGCTTCGTTTCCGAGATATTTGCAGATTTATCTCAAGGGAAGGGGCCTGACGGACATATTTCGAGATATTTCTTCTTCTTGTTGTTCTTCTTCTGCACAGCTAAGCTGGAAGTGGCATTTGCAGCTCGCAATAGTGCAGAGTTATCTCAAAGAAAGGGGCCACGGTGTTTCTGTATCTCTATTATGTTGGTGCGGCTTCGGAACTTTTAAATATCTTGATATATCTCGAGAACTGCGACTCTGATCAAAAAATATCATAGAACATAAAAAGTAGGAAACATAATTCTCTACAAAAAAGGTCTCTTAACATTTTGCCATAGCTCGCTTCGTTTCCGAGATATTTGCAGATTTATCTCAAGGGAAGGGGCCTGACGGACATATTTCGAGATATTTCTTCTTCTTGTTGTTCTTCTTCTGCACAGCTAAACTGGAAGTGGCATTTCCAGCTCGCAATATTGCAGAGTTATCTCAAAGAAAGGGGCCACGGTGTTTCTGTATCTCTATTATGTTGGTGCGGCTTCGGAACTTTTAAATATCTTGATATATCTCGAGAACTACGCATCTGATCAAAAAACATTATAGAACATAAAAAGTAGGAAACTTAATTCTCTACAAAAAAGGTCTCTTAACATTTTGCCATAGCTAGCTTCGTTTCCGAGATATTTGCAGATTTATCTCAAGGGAAGGGGCCTGACGGACATATTTCGAGATATTTCTTCTTCTTGTTGTTCTTCTTCTGCACAGCTAAACTGGAAGTGGCATTTCCAGCTCGCAATAGTGCAGAGTTATCTCAAAGAAAGGAGCCACGGTGTTTCTGTATCTCTATTATGTTGGTGCGGCTTCGGAACTTTTAAATATCATGATATATCTCGAGAACTACGCATCTGATCAAAAAATATCGTAGAACATAAAAAGTAGGAAACTTAATTCTCTACAAATAAAGTCTCTTAACATTTTGCCATAGCTCGCTTCGTTTCCGAGATATTTGCAGATTTATCTCAAGGGAAGGGGCCTGACGGACATATTTCGAGATATTTCTTCTTCTTGTTGTTCTTCTTCTGCACAGCTAAGCTGGAAGTGGCATTTGCAGCTCGCAATAGTGCAGAGTTATCTCAAAGAAAGGGGCCACGGTGTTTCTGTATCTCTATTATGTTGGTGCGGCTTCGGAACTTTTAAATATCTTGATATATCTCGAGAACTGCGACTCTGATCAAAAAATATCATAGAACATAAAAAGTAGGAAACATAATTCTCTACAGAAAAGGTCTCTTAACATTTTGCCATAGCTCGCTTCGTTTCCGAGATATTTGCAGATTTATCTCAAGGGAAGGGGCCTGACGGACATATTTCGAGATATTTCTTCTTCTTGTTGTTCTTCTTCTGCACAGCTAAACTGGAAGTGGCATTTCCAGCTCGCAATATTGCAGAGTTATCTCAAAGAAAGGGGCCACGGTGTTTCTGTATCTCTATTATGTTGGTGCGGCTTCGGAACTTTTAAATATCTTGATATATCTCGAGAACTACGCATCTGATCAAAAAATATCATAGAACATAAAAAGTAGGAAACTTAATTCTCTACAAAAAAGGTCTCTTAACATTTTGCCATAGCTCGCTTCGTTTCCGAGATATTTGCAGGTTTATCTCAAGGGAAGGGGCCTAACGGACATATTTCGAGATATTTCTTCTTCTTGTTGTTCTTCTTCTGCACAGCTAAACTGGAAGTGGCATTTCCAGCTCGCAATAGTGCAGAGTTATCTCAAAGAAAGGAGCCACGGTGTTTCTGTATCTCTATTCTGTTGGTGCGGCTTCGGAACTTTTAAATATCTTGATATATCTCGAGAACTACGCATCTGATCAAAAAATATCATAGAACATAAAAAGTAGGAAACTTAATTCTCTACAAAAAAGGTCTCTTAACATTTTGCCATAGCTCGCTTCGTTTCCGAGATATTTGCAGATTTATCTCAAGGGAAGGGGCCTGACGGACATATTTCGAGATATTTCTTCTTCTTGTTGTTCTTCTTCTGCACAGCTAAGCTGGAAGTGGCATTTGCAGCTCGCAATAGTGCAGAGTTATCTCAAAGAAAGGGGCCACGGTGTTTCTGTATCTCTATTATGTTGGTGCGGCTTCGGAACTTTTAAATATCTTGATATATCTCGAGAACTGCGCATCTGATCAAAAAATATCATAGAACATAAAAAGTAGGAAACTTAATTCTCTACAAAAAAGGTCTCTTAACATTTTGCCATAGCTCGCTTCGTTTCCGAGATATTTGCAGATTTATCTCAAGGGAAGGGGCCTGACGGACATATTTCGAGATATTTCTTCTTCTTGTTGTTCTTCTTCTGCACAGCTAAGCTGGAAGTGGCATTTGCGGCTCGCACTAGTGCAGCGTTATCTCAAAGAAAGGGGCCACGGTGTTTCTGTATCTCTATTATGTTGGTGCGGCTTCGGAACTTTTAAATATCTTGATATATCTCGAGAACTACGCATCTGATCAAAAAACATCATAGAACATAAAAAGTAGGAAACTTAATTCTCTACAAAAAAGGTCTCTTAACATTTTGCCATAGCTCGCTTCGTTTCCGAGATATTTGCAGATATATCTCAAGGGAAGGGGCCTGACGGACATATTTCGAGATATTTCTTCTTCTTGTTGTTCTTCTTCTGCACAGCTAAGCTGGAAGTGGCATTTGCAGCTCGCAATAGTGCAGAGTTATCTCAAAGAAAGGGGCCACGGTGTTTCTGTATCTCTATTATGTTGGTGCGGCTTCGGAACTTTTAAATATCTTGATATATCTCGAGAACTGCGCATCTGATCAAAAAATATCATAGAACATAAAAAGTAGGAAACTTAATTCTCTACAAAAAAGGTCTCTTAACATTTTGCCATAGCTCTCTTCGTTTCCGAGATATTTGCAGATTTATCTCAAGGGAAGGGGCCTGACGGACATATTTCGAGATATTTCTTCTTCTTGTTGTTCTTCTTCTGCACAGCTACACTGGAAGTGGCATTTCCAGCTCGCAATATTGCAGAGTTATCTCAAAGAAAGGGGCCACGGTGTTTCTGTATCTCTATTATGTTGGTGCGGCTTCGGAACTTTTAAATATCTTGATATATCTCGAGAACTACGCATCTGATCAAAAAATATCATAGAACATAAAAAGTAGGAAACTTAATTCTCTACAAAAAAGGTCTCTTAACATTTTGCCATAGCTCGCTTCGTTTCCGAGATATTTGCAGGTTTATCTCAAGGGAAGGGGCCTGACGGACATATTTCGAGATATTTCTTCTTCTTGTTGTTCTTCTTCTGCACAGCTAAGCTGGAAGTGGCATTTGCGGCTCGCACTAGTGCAGCGTTATCTCAAAGAAAGGGGCCACGGTGTTTCTGTATCTCTATTATGTTGGTGCGGCTTCGGAACTTTTAAATATCTTGATATATCTCGAGAACTACGCATCTGATCAAAAAACATCATAGAACATAAAAAGTAGGAAACTTAATTCTCTACAAAAAAGGTCTCTTAACATTTTGCCATAGCTCGCTTCGTTTCCGAGATATTTGCAGATATATCTCAAGGGAAGGGGCCTGACGGACATATTTCGAGATATTTCTTCTTCTTGTTGTTCTTCTTCTGCACAGCTAAGCTGGAAGTGGCATTTGCGGCTCGCACTAGTGCAGCGTTATCTCAAAGAAAGGGGCCACGGTGTTTCTGTATCTCTATTATGTTAGTGCGGCTTCGGAACTTTTAAATATCTTGATATATCTCGAGAACTACGCATCTGATCAAAAAATATCATAGAGCATAAAAAGTAGGAAACTTAATTCTCTACAAAAAAGGTCTCTTAACATTTTGCCATAGCTCGCTTCGTTTCCGAGAGATTTGCCGATATATCTCAAGGGAAGGGGCCTGACGGACATATTTCGAGATATTTCTTCTTCTTGTTGTTCTTCTTCTGCACAGCTAAACTGGAAGTGGCATTTCCAGCTCGCAATAGTGCAGAGTTATCTCAAAGAAAGGGGCCACGGTGTTTCTGTATCTCTATTATGTTGGTGCGGCTTCGGAACTTTTAAATATCTTGATATATCTCGAGAACTACGCATCTGATCAAAAAATATCATAGAACATAAAAAGTAGGAAACTTAATTCTCTACAAAAAAGGTCTCTTAACATTTTGCCATAGCTCGCTTCGTTTCCGAGATATTTGCAGGTTTATCTCAAGGGAAGGGGCCTAACGGACATATTTCGAGATATTTCTTCTTCTTGTTGTTGTTCTTCTGCACAGCTAAGCTGGAAGTGGCATTTGCAGCTCGCAATAGTGCAGAGTTATCTCAAAGAAAGGGGCCACGGTGTTTCTGTATCTCTATTATGTTGGTGCGGCTTCGGAACTTTTAAATATCTCGATATATCTCGAAAACTACGCTTCTGATCAAAAGATATAATAGAACGTAAATTGTAGGAAACATAATTCTCTACAAAAAAGGTCTGTTAGCGTTTTGCCATAGCTCGCTTCGTTTCCGAGATATTTGCAGATTTATCTCAAGGGAAGGGGCCTGACGGACATATTTCGAGATATTTCTTCTTCTTGTTGTTCTTCTTCTGCACAGCTAAGCTGGAAGTGGCATTTGCAGCTCGCAATAGTGCAGAGTTATCTCAAAGAAAGGGGCCACGGTGTTTCTGTATCTCTATTATGTTGGTGCGGCTTCGGAACTTTTAAATATCTTGATATATCTCGAGAACTGCGACTCTGATCAAAAAATATCATAGAACATAAAAAGTAGGAAACATAATTCTCTACAAAAAAGGTCTCTTAACATTTTGCCATAGCTCGCTTCGTTTCCGAGATATTTGCAGATTTATCTCAAGGGAAGGGGCCTGACGGACATATTTCGAGATATTTCTTCTTCTTGTTGTTCTTCTTCTGCACAGCTAAACTGGAAGTGGCATTTCCAGCTCGCAATATTGCAGAGTTATCTCAAAGAAAGGGGCCACGGTGTTTCTGTATCTCTATTATGTTGGTGCGGCTTCGGAACTTTTAAATATCTTGATATATCTCGAGAACTACGCATCTGATCAAAAAACATTATAGAACATAAAAAGTAGGAAACTTAATTCTCTACAAAAAAGGTCTCTTAACATTTTGCCATAGCTAGCTTCGTTTCCGAGATATTTGCAGATTTATCTCAAGGGAAGGGGCCTGACGGACATATTTCGAGATATTTCTTCTTCTTGTTGTTCTTCTTCTGCACAGCTAAACTGGAAGTGGCATTTCCAGCTCGCAATAGTGCAGAGTTATCTCAAAGAAAGGAGCCACGGTGTTTCTGTATCTCTATTATGTTGGTGCGGCTTCGGAACTTTTAAATATCATGATATATCTCGAGAACTACGCATCTGATCAAAAAATATCGTAGAACATAAAAAGTAGGAAACTTAATTCTCTACAAATAAAGTCTCTTAACATTTTGCCATAGCTCGCTTCGTTTCCGAGATATTTGCAGATTTATCTCAAGGGAAGGGGCCTGACGGACATATTTCGAGATATTTCTTCTTCTTGTTGTTCTTCTTCTGCACAGCTAAGCTGGAAGTGGCATTTGCAGCTCGCAATAGTGCAGAGTTATCTCAAAGAAAGGGGCCACGGTGTTTCTGTATCTCTATTATGTTGGTGCGGCTTCGGAACTTTTAAATATCTTGATATATCTCGAGAACTGCGACTCTGATCAAAAAATATCATAGAACATAAAAAGTAGGAAACATAATTCTCTACAAAAAAGGTCTCTTAACATTTTGCCATAGCTCGCTTCGTTTCCGAGATATTTGCAGATTTATCTCAAGGGAAGGGGCCTGACGGACATATTTCGAGATATTTCTTCTTCTTGTTGTTCTTCTTCTGCACAGCTAAACTGGAAGTGGCATTTCCAGCTCGCAATATTGCAGAGTTATCTCAAAGAAAGGGGCCACGGTGTTTCTGTATCTCTATTATGTTGGTGCGGCTTCGGAACTTTTAAATATCTTGATATATCTCGAGAACTACGCATCTGATCAAAAAATATCATAGAACATAAAAAGTAGGAAACTTAATTCTCTACAAAAAAGGTCTCTTAACATTTTGCCATAGCTCGCTTCGTTTCCGAGATATTTGCAGGTTTATCTCAAGGGAAGGGGCCTAACGGACATATTTCGAGATATTTCTTCTTCTTGTTGTTCTTCTTCTGCACAGCTAAACTGGAAGTGGCATTTCCAGCTCGCAATAGTGCAGAGTTATCTCAAAGAAAGGAGCCACGGTGTTTCTGTATCTCTATTCTGTTGGTGCGGCTTCGGAACTTTTAAATATCTTGATATATCTCGAGAACTACGCATCTGATCAAAAAATATCATAGAACATAAAAAGTAGGAAACTTAATTCTCTACAAAAAAGGTCTCTTAACATTTTGCCATAGCTCGCTTCGTTTCCGAGATATTTGCAGATTTATCTCAAGGGAAGGGGCCTGACGGACATATTTCGAGATATTTCTTCTTCTTGTTGTTCTTCTTCTGCACAGCTAAGCTGGAAGTGGCATTTGCAGCTCGCAATAGTGCAGAGTTATCTCAAAGAAAGGGGCCACGGTGTTTCTGTATCTCTATTATGTTGGTGCGGCTTCGGAACTTTTAAATATCTTGATATATCTCGAGAACTGCGCATCTGATCAAAAAATATCATAGAACATAAAAAGTAGGAAACTTAATTCTCTACAAAAAAGGTCTCTTAACATTTTGCCATAGCTCGCTTCGTTTCCGAGATATTTGCAGATTTATCTCAAGGGAAGGGGCCTGACGGACATATTTCGAGATATTTCTTCTTCTTGTTGTTCTTCTTCTGCACAGCTAAGCTGGAAGTGGCATTTGCGGCTCGCACTAGTGCAGCGTTATCTCAAAGAAAGGGGCCACGGTGTTTCTGTATCTCTATTATGTTGGTGCGGCTTCGGAACTTTTAAATATCTTGATATATCTCGAGAACTACGCATCTGATCAAAAAACATCATAGAACATAAAAAGTAGGAAACTTAATTCTCTACAAAAAAGGTCTCTTAACATTTTGCCATAGCTCGCTTCGTTTCCGAGATATTTGCAGATATATCTCAAGGGAAGGGGCCTGACGGACATATTTCGAGATATTTCTTCTTCTTGTTGTTCTTCTTCTGCACAGCTAAGCTGGAAGTGGCATTTGCAGCTCGCAATAGTGCAGAGTTATCTCAAAGAAAGGGGCCACGGTGTTTCTGTATCTCTATTATGTTGGTGCGGCTTCGGAACTTTTAAATATCTTGATATATCTCGAGAACTGCGCATCTGATCAAAAAATATCATAGAACATAAAAAGTAGGAAACTTAATTCTCTACAAAAAAGGTCTCTTAACATTTTGCCATAGCTCTCTTCGTTTCCGAGATATTTGCAGATTTATCTCAAGGGAAGGGGCCTGACGGACATATTTCGAGATATTTCTTCTTCTTGTTGTTCTTCTTCTGCACAGCTACACTGGAAGTGGCATTTCCAGCTCGCAATATTGCAGAGTTATCTCAAAGAAAGGGGCCACGGTGTTTCTGTATCTCTATTATGTTGGTGCGGCTTCGGAACTTTTAAATATCTTGATATATCTCGAGAACTACGCATCTGATCAAAAAATATCATAGAACATAAAAAGTAGGAAACTTAATTCTCTACAAAAAAGGTCTCTTAACATTTTGCCATAGCTCGCTTCGTTTCCGAGATATTTGCAGGTTTATCTCAAGGGAAGGGGCCTAACGGACATATTTCGAGATATTTCTTCTTCTTGTTGTTCTTCTTCTGCACAGCTAAACTGGAAGTGGCATTTCCAGCTCGCAATAGTGCAGAGTTATCTCAAAGAAAGGAGCCACGGTGTTTCTGTATCTCTATTCTGTTGGTGCGGCTTCGGAACTTTTAAATATCTTGATATATCTCGAGAACTACGCATCTGATCAAAAAATATCATAGAACATAAAAAGTAGGAAACTTAATTCTCTACAAAAAAGGTCTCTTAACATTTTGCCATAGCTCGCTTCGTTTCCGAGATATTTGCAGATTTATCTCAAGGGAAGGGGCCTGACGGACATATTTCGAGATATTTCTTCTTCTTGTTGTTCTTCTTCTGCACAGCTAAGCTGGAAGTGGCATTTGCAGCTCGCAATAGTGCAGAGTTATCTCAAAGAAAGGGGCCACGGTGTTTCTGTATCTCTATTATGTTGGTGCGGCTTCGGAACTTTTAAATATCTTGATATATCTCGAGATCTGCGCATCTGATCAAAAAATATCATAGAACATAAAAAGTAGGAAACTTAATTCTCTACAAAAAAGGTCTCTTAACATTTTGCCATAGCTCGCTTCGTTTCCGAGATATTTGCAGATTTATCTCAAGGGAAGGGGCCTGACGGACATATTTCGAGATATTTCTTCTTCTTGTTGTTCTTCTTCTGCACAGCTAAGCTGGAAGTGGCATTTGCGGCTCGCACTAGTGCAGCGTTATCTCAAAGAAAGGGGCCACGGTGTTTCTGTATCTCTATTATGTTGGTGCGGCTTCGGAACTTTTAAATATCTTGATATATCTCGAGAACTACGCATCTGATCAAAAAACATCATAGAACATAAAAAGTAGGAAACTTAATTCTCTACAAAAAAGGTCTCTTAACATTTTGCCATAGCTCGCTTCGTTTCCGAGATATTTGCAGATATATCTCAAGGGAAGGGGCCTGACGGACATATTTCGAGATATTTCTTCTTCTTGTTGTTCTTCTTCTGCACAGCTAAGCTGGAAGTGGCATTTACAGCTCGCAATAGTGCAAAGTTATCTCAAAGAAAGGGGCCACGGTGTTTCTGTATCTCTATTATGTTGGTGCGGCTTCGGAACTTTTAAATATCTTGATATATCTCGAGAACTGCGCATCTGATCAAAAAATATCATAGAACATAAAAAGTAGGAAACTTAATTCTCTACAAAAAAGTTCTCTTATCATTTTGCCATAGCTCTCTTCGTTTCCGAGATATTTGCAGATTTATCTCAAGGGAAGGGGCCTGACGGACATATTTCGAGATATTTCTTCTTTTTGTTGTTCTTCTTCTGCACAGCTAAGCTGGAAGTGGCATTTGCGGCTCGCACTAGTGCAGCGTTATCTCAAAGAAAGGGGCCACGGTGTTTCTGTATCTCTATTATGTTAGTGCGGCTTCGGAACTTTTAAATATCTTGATATATCTCGAGAACTACGCATCTGATCAAAAAATATCATAGAGCATAAAAAGTAGGAAACTTAATTCTCTACAAAAAAGGTCTCTTAACATTTTGCCATAGCTCGCTTCGTTTCCGAGAGATTTGCCGATATATCTCAAGGGAAGGGGCCTGACGGACATATTTCGAGATATTTCTTCTTCTTGTTGTTCTTCTTCTGCACAGCTAAACTGGAAGTGGCATTTCCAGCTCGCAATAGTGCAGAGTTATCTCAAAGAAAGGGGCCACGGTGTTTCTGTATCTCTATTATGTTGGTGCGGCTTCGGAACTTTTAAATATCTTGATATATCTCGAGAACTACGCATCTGATCAAAAAATATCATAGAACATAAAAAGTAGGAAACTTAATTCTCTACAAAAAAGGTCTCTTAACATTTTGCCATAGCTCGCTTCGTTTCCGAGATATTTGCAGGTTTATCTCAAGGGAAGGGGCCTAACGGACATATTTCGAGATATTTCTTCTTCTTGTTGTTGTTCTTCTGCACAGCTAAGCTGGAAGTGGCATTTGCAGCTCGCAATAGTGCAGAGTTATCTCAAAGAAAGGGGCCACGGTGTTTCTGTATCTCTATTATGTTGGTGCGGCTTCGGAACTTTTAAATATCTCGATATATCTCGAAAACTACGCTTCTGATCAAAAGATATAATAGAACGTAAATTGTAGGAAACATAATTCTCTACAAAAAAGGTCTGTTAGCATTTTGCCATAGCTCGCTTCGTTTCCGAGATATTTGCAGATTTATCTCAAGGGAAGGGGCCTGACGGACATATTTCGAGATATTTCTTCTTCTTGTTGTTCTTCTTCTGCACAGCTAAACTGGAAGTGGCATTTCCAGCTCGCAATAGTGCAGAGTTATCTCAAAGAAAGGAGCCACGGTGTTTCTGTATCTCTATTATGTTGGTGCGGCTTCGGAACTTTTAAATATCCTGATATATCTCGAGAACTGCGCATCTGATCAAAAAATATCATACAACATAAAAAGTAGGAAACTTAATTCTCTACAAAAAAGGTCTCTTAACATTTTGCCATAGCTCGCTTCGTTTCCGAGATATTTGCAGATTTATCTCAAGCGAAGGGGCCTAACGGACATATTTCGAGATATTTCTTCTTCTTGTTGTTCTTCTTCTGCACAGCTAAACTGGAAGTGGCATTTCCAGCTCGCAATAGTGCAGAGTTATCTCAAAGAAAGGGGCCACGGTGTTTCTGTACCTCTATTATGTTCGTGCAGCTTCGAAGCTTTTAAATATCTTGATATATCTCGAGAACTACGCATCTGATCAAAAATTATCATAGAACATAAATTGTAGGAAATATAATTCTCTACAAAAAAGGTCTCTTAACGTTTTGCCCTAGCTCGCTTCGTTTCCGAGATATTTGCAGATTTATCTCAAGGGAAGGGTCCTGACGGACATATTTCGAGATATTTCTTCTTCTTGTTGTTCTTCTTCTGCACAGCTAAACTGGAAGTGGCATTTCCAGCTCGCAATAGTGCAGAGTTATCTCAAAGAAAGGGGCCACGGTGTTTCTGCACCTCTATTATGTTGGTGCAGCTTCGAAGCTTTTAAATATCTTGATATATCTCGAGAACTACGCATCTGATCAAAAAATATCATAGAACATAAATTGTAGGAAACATAATTCTCTACAAAAAAGGTCTCTTAACGTTTTGCCATAGCTCGCTTCGTTTCCGAGATATTTGCAGATTTATCCCAAGGGAAGGGTCCTGACGGACATATTTCGAGATATTTCTTCTTCTTGTTGTTCTTGTTCTGCACAGCTAAACTGGAAGTGGCATTTCCAGCTCGCAATAGTGCAGAGTTATCCCAAAGAAAGGGGCCACGGTGTTTCTGTATCTCTATTATGTTGGTGCGGCTTCGGAACTTTTAAATATCTTGATATATCTCGAAAACTACGCTTCTGATCCAAAAATATCATAGAACATAAATTGTAGGAAACATAATTCTCTACAAAAAAGGTCTCTTAACATTTTGCCATAGCTCGCTTCATTTCCGAGATATTTGCAGATATATCTCAAGGGAAGGGGCCTGACGGACATATTTCGAGATATTTCTTCTTCTTGTTGTTCTTCTTCTGCACAGCTCAGCTGGAAGTGGCATTTACAGCTCGCAATAGTGGAAAGTTTTCTCAAAGAAAGGGGCCACGGTGTTTCTGTATCTCTATTATGTTGGTGCGGCTTCGGAACTTTTAAATATCTTGATATATCTCGAGAACTGCGCATCTGATCAAAAAATATCATAGAACATAAAAAGTAGGAAACTTAATTCTCTACAAAAAAGGTCTCTTAACATTTTGCCATAGCTCTCTTCGTTTCCGAGATATTTGCAGATTTATCTCAAGGGAAGGGGCCTGACGGACATATTTCGAGATATTTCTTCTTCTTGTTGTTCTTCTTCTGCACAGCTAAGCTGGAAGTGGCATTTGCAACTCGCAATAGTGCAGAGTTATCTCAAAGAAAGGGGCCACGGTGTTTCTGTATCTCTATTATGTTGGTGCGGCTTCGGAACTTTTAAATATCTTGATATATCTCGAGAACTGCGCATCTGATCAAAAAATATCATAGAACATAAAAAGTAGGAAACTTAATTCTCTACAAAAAAGGTCTCTTAACATTTTGCCATAGCTCGCTTCGTTTCCGAGATATTTGCAGATTTATCTCAAGGGAAGGGGCCTGACGGACATATTTCGAGATATTTCTTCTTCTTGTTGTTCTTCTTCTGCACAGCTAAGCTGGAAGTGGCATTTGCAGCTCGCAATAGTGCAGAGTTATCTCAAAGAAAGGGGCCACGGTGTTTCTGTATCTCTATTATGTTGGTGCGGCTTCGGAACTTTTAAATATCTTGATATATCTCGAGAACTGCGCATCTGATCAAAAAATATCATAGAACATAAAAAGTAGGAAACTTAATTCTCTACAAAAAAGGTCTCTTAACATTTTGCCATAGCTCGCTTCCTTTCCGAGATATTTGCAGATTTATCTCAAGGGAAGGGGCCTAACGGACATATTTCGAGATATTTCTTCTTCTTGTTGTTCTTCTTCTGCACAGCTAAGCTGGAAGTGGCATTTGCAGCTCGCAATAGTGCAGAGTTATCTCAAAGAAAGGGGCCACGGTGTTTCTGTATCTCTATTATGTTGGTGCGGCTTCGGAACTTTTAAATATCTTGATATATCTCGAGAACTGCGCATCTGATCAAAAAATATCATAGAACATAAAAAGTAGGACACTTAATTCTCTACAAAAAAGGTCTCTCAACATTTTGCCATAGCTCGCTTCGTTTCCGAGATATTTGCAGATTTATCTCAAGGGAAGGGGCCTGACGGACATATTTCGAGATATTTCTTCTTCTTGTTGTTCTTCCTCTGCACAGCTAAGCTGGAAGTGGCATTTGCAGCTCGCAATAGTGCAGAGTTATCTCAAAGAAAGGGGCCACGGTGTTTCTGTATCTCTATTATGTTGGTGCGGCTTCGGAACTTTTAAATATCTTGATATATCTCGAGAACTGCGCATCTGATCAAAAAATATCATAGAACATAAAAAGTAGGAAACTTAATTCTCTACAAAAAAGGTCTCTTAACATTTTGCCATAGCTCGCTTCGTTTCCGAGATATTTGCAGATTTATCTCAAGGGAAGGGGCCTAACGGACATATTTCGAGATATTTCTTCTTCTTGTTGTTCTTCTTCTGCACAGCTAAACTGGAAGTGGCATTTCCAGCTCGCAATAGTGCAGAGTTATCTCAAAGAAAGGGGCCACGGTGTTTCTGTATCTCTATTATGTTGGTGCGGCTTCGGAACTTTTAAATATCTTGATATATCTCGAGAACTACGCATCTGATCAAAAAATATCATAGAACATAAAAAGTAGGAAACTTAATTCTCTACAAAAAAGGTCTCTTAACATTTTGCCATAGCTCGCTTCGTTTCCGAGATATTTGCAGATATATCTCAAGGGAAGGGGCCTGACGGACATATTTCGAGATATTTCTTCTTCTTGTTGTTCTTCTTCTGCACAGCTAAGCTGGAAGTGGCATTTACAGCTCGCAATAGTGCAAAGTTATCTCAAAGAAAGGGGCCACGGTGTTTCTGTATCTCTATTATGTTGGTGCGCTTCGGAACTTTTAAATATCTTGATATATCTCGAGAACTGCGCATCTGATCAAAAAATATCATAGAACATAAAAAGTAGGAAACTTAATTCTCTACAAAAAAGGTCTCTTAACATTTTGCCATAGCTCTCTTCGTTTCCGAGATATTTGCAGATTTATCTCAAGGGAAGGGGCCTGACGGACATATTTCGAGATATTTCTTCTTCTTGTTGTTCTTCTTCTGCACAGCTAAACTGGAAGTGGCATTTCCAGCTCGCAATAGTGCAGAGTTATCTCAAAGAAAGGAGCCACGGTGTTTCTGTATCTCTATTATGTTGGTGCGGCTTCGGAACTTTTAAATATCTTGATATATCTCGAGAACTACGCATCTGATCAAAAAATATCGTAGAACATAAAAAGTAGGAAACTTAATTCTCTACAAATAAAGTCTCTTAACATTTTGCCATAGCTCGCTTCGTTTCCGAGATATTTGCAGATTTATCTCAAGGGAAGGGGCCTGACGGACATATTTCGAGATATTTCTTCTTCTTGTTGTTCTTCTTCTGCACAGCTAAGCTGGAAGTGGCATTTGCAGCTCGCAATAGTGCAGAGTTATCTCAAAGAAAGGGGCCACGGTGTTTCTGTATCTCTATTATGTTGGTGCGGCTTCGGAACTTTTAAATATCTTGATATATCTCGAGAACTACGCATCTGATCAAAAAATATCGTAGAACATAAAAAGTAGGAAACTTAATTCTCTACAAATAAAGTCTCTTAACATTTTGCCATAGCTCTCTTCGTTTCCGAGATATTTGCAGATTTATCTCAAGGGAAGGGGCCTGACGGACATATTTCGAGATATTTCTTCTTCTTGTTGTTCTTCTTCTGCACAGCTAAGCTGGAAGTGGCATTTGTAGCTCGCAATAGTGCAGAGTTATCTCAAAGAAAGGGGCCACGGTGTTTCTGTATCTCTATTATGTTGGTGCGGCTTCGGAACTTTTAAATATCTTGATATATCTCGAGAACTGCGCATCTGATCAAAAAATATCATAGAACATAAAAAGTAGGAAACTTAATTCTCTACAAAAAAGGTCTCTTAACATTTTGCCATAGCTCGCTTCGTTTCCGAGATATTTGCAGATTTATCTCAAGGGAAGGGGCCTGACGGACATATTTCGAGATATTTCTTCTTCTTGTTGTTCTTCTTCTGCACAGCTAAGCTGGAAGTGGCATTTGCGGCTCGCACTAGTGCAGCGTTATCTCAAAGAAAGGGGCCACGGTGTTTCTGTATCTCTATTATGTTGGTGCGGCTTCGGAACTTTTAAATATCTTGATATATCTCGAGAACTACGCATCTGATCAAAAAATATCATAGAACATAAAAAGTAGGAAACTTAATTCTCTACAAAAAAGGTCTCTTAACATTTTGCCATAGCTCGCTTCGTTTCCGAGATATTTGCAGGTTTATCTCAAGCGAAGGGGCCTAACGGACATATTTCGAGATATTTCTTCTTCTTGTTGTTCTTCTTCTGCACAGCTAAGCTGGAAGTGGCATTTGCAGCTCGCAATAGTGCAGAGTTATCTCAAAGAAAGGGGCCACGGTGTTTCTGTATCTCTATTATGTTGGTGCGGCTTCGGAACTTTTAAATATCTTGATATATCTCGAGAACTGCGCATCTGATCAAAAAATATCATAGAACATAAAAAGTAGGAAACTTAATTCTCTACAAAAAAGGTCTCTTAACATTTTGCCATAGCTCGCTTCGTTTCCGAGATATTTGCAGATTTATCTCAAGGGAAGGGGCCTAACGGACATATTTCGAGATATTTCTTCTTCTTGTTGTTCTTCTTCTGCACAGCTAAACTGGAAGTGGCATTTCCAGCTCGCAATAGTGCAGAGTTATCTCAAAGAAAGGGGCCACGGTGTTTCTGTATCTCTATTATGTTGGTGCGGCTTCGGAACTTTTAAATATCTTGCTATATCTCGAGAACTACGCATCTGATCAAAAAATATCGTAGAACATAAAAAGTAGGAAACTTAATTCTCTACAAATAAAGTCTCTTAACATTTTGCCATAGCTCGCTTCGTTTCCGAGATATTTGCAGATTTATCTCAAGGGAAGGGGCCTGACGGACATATTTCGAGATATTTCTTCTTCTTGTTGTTCTTCTTCTGCACAGCTAAGCTGGAAGTGGCATTTGCAGCTCGCAATAGTGCAGAGTTATCTCAAAGAAAGGGGCCACGGTGTTTCTGTATCTCTATTATGTTGGTGCGGCTTCGGAACTTTTAAATATCTTGATATATCTCGAGAACTACGCATCTGATCAAAAAATATCGTAGAACATAAAAAGTAGGAAACTTAATTCTCTACAAATAAAGTCTCTTAACATTTTGCCATAGCTCTCTTCGTTTCCGAGATATTTGCAGATTTATCTCAAGGGAAGGGGCCTGACGGACATATTTCGAGATATTTCTTCTTCTTGTTGTTCTTCTTCTGCACAGCTAAGCTGGAAGTGGCATTTGTAGCTCGCAATAGTGCAGAGTTATCTCAAAGAAAGGGGCCACGGTGTTTCTGTATCTCTATTATGTTGGTGCGGCTTCGGAACTTTTAAATATCTTGATATATCTCGAGAACTGCGCATCTGATCAAAAAATATCATAGAACATAAAAAGTAGGAAACTTAATTCTCTACAAAAAAGGTCTCTTAACATTTTGCCATAGCTCGCTTCGTTTCCGAGATATTTGCAGATTTATCTCAAGGGAAGGGGCCTGACGGACATATTTCGAGATATTTCTTCTTCTTGTTGTTCTTCTTCTGCACAGCTAAGCTGGAAGTGGCATTTGCGGCTCGCACTAGTGCAGCGTTATCTCAAAGAAAGGGGCCACGGTGTTTCTGTATCTCTATTATGTTGGTGCGGCTTCGGAACTTTTAAATATCTTGATATATCTCGAGAACTACGCATCTGATCAAAAAATATCATAGAACATAAAAAGTAGGAAACTTAATTCTCTACAAAAAAGGTCTCTTAACATTTTGCCATAGCTCGCTTCGTTTCCGAGATATTTGCAGGTTTATCTCAAGCGAAGGGGCCTAACGGACATATTTCGAGATATTTCTTCTTCTTGTTGTTCTTCTTCTGCACAGCTAAGCTGGAAGTGGCATTTGCAGCTCGCAATAGTGCAGAGTTATCTCAAAGAAAGGGGCCACGGTGTTTCTGTATCTCTATTATGTTGGTGCGGCTTCGGAACTTTTAAATATCTTGATATATCTCGAGAACTGCGCATCTGATCAAAAAATATCATAGAACATAAAAAGTAGGAAACTTAATTCTCTACAAAAAAGGTCTCTTAACATTTTGCCATAGCTCGCTTCGTTTCCGAGATATTTGCAGATTTATCTCAAGGGAAGGGGCCTAACGGACATATTTCGAGATATTTCTTCTTCTTGTTGTTCTTCTTCTGCACAGCTAAACTGGAAGTGGCATTTCCAGCTCGCAATAGTGCAGAGTTATCTCAAAGAAAGGGGCCACGGTGTTTCTGTATCTCTATTATGTTGGTGCGGCTTCGGAACTTTTAAATATCTTGATATATCTCGAGAACTACGCATCTGATCAAAAAATATCGTAGAACATAAAAAGTAGGAAACTTAATTCTCTACAAATAAAGTCTCTTAACATTTTGCCATAGCTCTCTTCGTTTCCGAGATATTTGCAGATTTATCTCAAGGGAAGGGGCCTGACGGACATATTTCGAGATATTTCTTCTTCTTGTTGTTCTTCTTCTGCACAGCTAAGCTGGAAGTGGCATTTGTAGCTCGCAATAGTGCAGAGTTATCTCAAAGAAAGGGGCCACGGTGTTTCTGTATCTCTATTATGTTGGTGCGGCTTCGGAACTTTTAAATATCTTGATATATCTCGAGAACTGCGCATCTGATCAAAAAATATCATAGAACATAAAAAGTAGGAAACTTAATTCTCTACAAAAAAGGTCTCTTAACATTTTGCCATAGCTCGCTTCGTTTCCGAGATATTTGCAGATTTATCTCAAGGGAAGGGGCCTGACGGACATATTTCGAGATATTTCTTCTTCTTGTTGTTCTTCTTCTGCACAGCTAAGCTGGAAGTGGCATTTGCGGCTCGCACTAGTGCAGCGTTATCTCAAAGAAAGGGGCCACGGTGTTTCTGTATCTCTATTATGTTGGTGCGGCTTCGGAACTTTTAAATATCTTGATATATCTCGAGAACTACGCATCTGATCAAAAAATATCATAGAACATAAAAAGTAGGAAACTTAATTCTCTACAAAAAAGGTCTCTTAACATTTTGCCATAGCTCGCTTCGTTTCCGAGATATTTGCAGGTTTATCTCAAGCGAAGGGGCCTAACGGACATATTTCGAGATATTTCTTCTTCTTGTTGTTCTTCTTCTGCACAGCTAAGCTGGAAGTGGCATTTGCAGCTCGCAATAGTGCAGAGTTATCTCAAAGAAAGGGGCCACGGTGTTTCTGTATCTCTATTATGTTGGTGCGGCTTCGGAACTTTTAAATATCTTGATATATCTCGAGAACTGCGCATCTGATCAAAAAATATCATAGAACATAAAAAGTAGGAAACTTAATTCTCTACAAAAAAGGTCTCTTAACATTTTGCCATAGCTCGCTTCGTTTCCGAGATATTTGCAGATTTATCTCAAGGGAAGGGGCCTAACGGACATATTTCGAGATATTTCTTCTTCTTGTTGTTCTTCTTCTGCACAGCTAAACTGGAAGTGGCATTTCCAGCTCGCAATAGTGCAGAGTTATCTCAAAGAAAGGGGCCACGGTGTTTCTGTATCTCTATTATGTTGGTGCGGCTTCGGAACTTTTAAATATCTTGCTATATCTCGAGAACTACGCATCTGATCAAAAAATATCATAGAACATAAAAAGTAGGAAACTTGATTCTCTACAAAAAAGGTCTCTTAACATTTTGCCATAGCTCTCTTCGTTTCCGAGATATTTGCAGATTTATCTCAAGGGAAGGGGCCTGACGGACATATTTCGAGATATTTCTTCTTCTTGTTGTTCTTCTTCTGCACAGCTAAGCTGGAAGTGGCATTTGCAGCTCGCAATAGTGCAGAGTTATCTCAAAGAAAGGGGCCACGGTGTTTCTGTATCTCTATTATGTTGGTGCGGCTTCGGAACTTTTAAATATCTTGATATATCTCGAGAACTGCGCATCTGATCAAAAAATATCATAGAACATAAAAAGTAGGAAACTTAATTCTCTACAAAAAAGGTCTCTTAACATTTTGCCATAGCTCGCTTCGTTTCCGAGATATTTGCAGGTTTATCTCAAGGGAAGGGGCCTGACGGACATATTTCGAGATAATTCTTCTTCTTGTTGTTCTTCTCCTGCACAGCTAAACTGGAAGTGGCATTTCCAGCTCGCAATAGTGCAGAGTTATCTCAAAGAAAGGGGCCACGGTGTTTCTGTATCTCTATTATGTTGGTGCGGCTTCGGAACTTTTAAATATCTTGATATATCTCGAGAACTACGCATCTGATCAAAAAATATCATAGAACATAAAAAGTAGGAAACTTAATTCTCTACAAAAAAGGTCTCTTAACATTTTGCCATAGCTCGCTTCGTTTCCGAGATATTTGCAGATTTATCTCAAGGGAAGGGGCATGACGGACATATTTCGAGATATTTCTTCTTCTTGTTGTTCTTCTTCTGCACAGCTAAGCTGGAAGTGGCATTTACAGCTCGCAATAGTGCAAAGTTATCTCAAAGAAAGGGGCCACGGTGTTTCTGTATCTCTATTATGTTGGTGCGGCTTCGGAACTTTTAAATATCTTGATATATCTCGAGAACTGCGCATCTGATCAAAAAATATCATAGAACATAAAAAGTAGGAAACTTAATTCTCTACAAAAAAGGTCTCTTAACATTTTGCCATAGCTCGCTTCGTTTCCGAGATATTTGCAGATTTATCTCAAGGGAAGGGGCCTAACGGACATATTTCGAGATATTTCTTCTTCTTGTTGTTCTTCTTCTGCACAGCTAAACTGGAAGTGGCATTTCCAGCTCGCAATAGTGCAGAGTTATCTCAAAGAAAGGGGCCACGGTGTTTCTGTATCTCTATTATGTTGGTGCGGCTTCGGAACTTTTAAATATCTTGCTATATCTCGAGAACTACGCATCTGATCAAAAAATATCATAGAACATAAAAAGTAGGAAACTTGATTCTCTACAAAAAAGGTCTCTTAACATTTTGCCATAGCTCTCTTCGTTTCCGAGATATTTGCAGATTTATCTCAAGGGAAGGGGCCTGACGGACATATTTCGAGATATTTCTTCTTCTTGTTGTTCTTCTTCTGCACAGCTAAGCTGGAAGTGGCATTTGCAGCTCGCAATAGTGCAGAGTTATCTCAAAGAAAGGGGCCACGGTGTTTCTGTATCTCTATTATGTTGGTGCGGCTTCGGAACTTTTAAATATCTTGATATATCTCGAGAACTGCGCATCTGATCAAAAAATATCATAGAACATAAAAAGTAGGAAACTTAATTCTCTACAAAAAAGGTCTCTTAACATTTTGCCATAGCTCGCTTCGTTTCCGAGATATTTGCAGGTTTATCTCAAGGGAAGGGGCCTGACGGACATATTTCGAGATAATTCTTCTTCTTGTTGTTCTTCTCCTGCACAGCTAAACTGGAAGTGGCATTTCCAGCTCGCAATAGTGCAGAGTTATCTCAAAGAAAGGGGCCACGGTGTTTCTGTATCTCTATTATGTTGGTGCGGCTTCGGAACTTTTAAATATCTTGATATATCTCGAGAACTACGCATCTGATCAAAAAATATCATAGAACATAAAAAGTAGGAAACTTAATTCTCTACAAAAAAGGTCTCTTAACATTTTGCCATAGCTCGCTTCGTTTCCGAGATATTTGCAGATTTATCTCAAGGGAAGGGGCATGACGGACATATTTCGAGATATTTCTTCTTCTTGTTGTTCTTCTTCTGCACAGCTAAGCTGGAAGTGGCATTTACAGCTCGCAATAGTGCAAAGTTATCTCAAAGAAAGGGGCCACGGTGTTTCTGTATCTCTATTATGTTGGTGCGCTTCGGAACTTTTAAATATCTTGATATATCTCGAGAACTGCGCATCTGATCAAAAAATATCATAGAACATAAAAAGTAGGAAACTTAATTCTCTACAAAAAAGGTCTCTTAACATTTTGCCATAGCTCTCTTCGTTTCCGAGATATTTGCAGATTTATCTCAAGGGAAGGGGCCTGACGGACATATTTCGAGATATTTCTTCTTCTTGTTGTTCTTCTTCTGCACAGCTAAACTGGAAGTGGCATTTCCAGCTCGCAATAGTGCAGAGTTATCTCAAAGAAAGGAGCCACGGTGTTTCTGTATCTCTATTATGTTGGTGCGGATACGGAACTTTTAAATATCTTGATATATCTCGAGAACTACGCATCTGATCAAAAAATATCGTAGAACATAAAAAGTAGGAAACTTAATTCTCTACAAATAAAGTCTCTTAACATTTTGCCATAGCTCGCTTCGTTTCCGAGATATTTGCAGATTTATCTCAAGGGAAGGGGCCTGACGGACATATTTCGAGATATTTCTTCTTCTTGTTGTTCTTCTTCTGCACAGCTAAACTGGAAGTGGCATTTCCAGCTCGCAATAGTGCAGAGTTATCTCAAAGAAAGGAGCCACGGTGTTTCTGTATCTCTATTATGTTGGTGCGGCTTCGGAACTTTTAAATATCTTGATATATCTCGAGAACTACGCATCTGATCAAAAAATATCGTAGAACATAAAAAGTAGGAAACTTAATTCTCTACAAATAAAGTCTCTTAACATTTTGCCATAGCTCGCTTCGTTTCCGAGATATTTGCAGATTTATCTCATGGGAAGGGGCCTGACGGACATATTTCGAGATATTTCTTCTTCTTGTTGTTCTTCTTCTGCACAGCTAAGCTGGAAGTGGCATTTGCAGCTCGCAATAGTGCAGAGTTATCTCAAAGAAAGGGGCCACGGTGTTTCTGTATCTCTATTATGTTGGTGCGGCTTCGGAACTTTTAAATATCTTGATATATCTCGAGAACTACGCATCTGATCAAAAAATATCGTAGAACATAAAAAGTAGGAAACTTAATTCTCTACAAATAAAGTCTCTTAACATTTTGCCATAGCTCTCTTCGTTTCCGAGATATTTGCAGATTTATCTCAAGGGAAGGGGCCTGACGGACATATTTCGAGATATTTCTTCTTCTTGTTGTTCTTCTTCTGCACAGCTAAGCTGGAAGTGGCATTTGTAGCTCGCAATAGTGCAGAGTTATCTCAAAGAAAGGGGCCACGGTGTTTCTGTATCTCTATTATGTTGGTGCGGCTTCGGAACTTTTAAATATCTTGATATATCTCGAGAACTGCGCATCTGATCAAAAAATATCATAGAACATAAAAAGTAGGAAACTTAATTCTCTACAAAAAAGGTCTCTTAACATTTTGCCATAGCTCGCTTCGTTTCCGAGATATTTGCAGATTTATCTCAAGGGAAGGGGCCTGACGGACATATTTCGAGATATTTCTTCTTCTTGTTGTTCTTCTTCTGCACAGCTAAGCTGGAAGTGGCATTTGCGGCTCGCACTAGTGCAGCGTTATCTCAAAGAAAGGGGCCACGGTGTTTCTGTATCTCTATTATGTTGGTGCGGCTTCGGAACTTTTAAATATCTTGATATATCTCGAGAACTACGCATCTGATCAAAAAATATCATAGAACATAAAAAGTAGGAAACTTAATTCTCTACAAAAAAGGTCTCTTAACATTTTGCCATAGCTCGCTTCGTTTCCGAGAGATTTGCAGATATATCTCAAGGGAAGGGGCCTGACGGACATATTTCGAGATATTTCTTCTTCTTGTTGTTCTTCTTCTGCACAGCTAAACTGGAAGTGGCATTTCCAGCTCGCAATAGTGCAGAGTTATCTCAAAGAAAGGGGCCACGGTGTTTCTGTATCTCTATTATGTTGGTGCGGCTTCGGAACTTTTAAATATCTTTATACATCTCGAGAACTACGCATCTGATCAAAAAACATTATAGAACATAAAAAGTAGGAAACTTAATTCTCTACAAAAAAGGTCTCTTAACATTTTGCCATAGCTCGCTTCGTTTCCGAGATATTTGCAGATTTATCTCAAGGGAAGGGGCCTGACGGACATATTTCGAGATATTTCTTCTTCTTGTTGTTCTTCTTCTGCACAGCTAAACTGGAAGTGGCATTTCCAGCTCGCAATAGTGCAGAGTTATCTCAAAGAAAGGGGCCACGGTGTTTCTGTATCTCTATTATGTTGGTGCGGCTTCGGAACTTTTAAATATCTTGCTATATCTCGAGAACTACGCATCTGATCAAAAAATATCATAGAACATAAAAAGTAGGAAACTTGATTCTCTACAAAAAAGGTCTCTTAACATTTTGCCATAGCTCTCTTCGTTTCCGAGATATTTGCAGATTTATCTCAAGGGAAGGGGCCTGACGGACATATTTCGAGATATTTCTTCTTCTTGTTGTTCTTCTTCTGCACAGCTAAGCTGGAAGTGGCATTTGCAGCTCGCAATAGTGCAGAGTTATCTCAAAGAAAGGGGCCACGGTGTTTCTGTATCTCTATTATGTTGGTGCGGCTTCGGAACTTTTAAATATCTTGATATATCTCGAGAACTGCGCATCTGATCAAAAAATATCATAGAACATAAAAAGTAGGAAACTTAATTCTCTACAAAAAAGGTCTCTTAACATTTTGCCATAGCTCGCTTCGTTTCCGAGATATTTGCAGATTTATCTCAAGGGAAGGGGCCTGACGGACATATTTCGAGATAATTCTTCTTCTTGTTGTTCTTCTCCTGCACAGCTAAACTGGAAGTGGCATTTCCAGCTCGCAATAGTGCAGAGTTATCTCAAAGAAAGGGGCCACGGTGTTTCTGTATCTCTATTATGTTGGTGCGGCTTCGGAACTTTTAAATATCTTGATATATCTCGAGAACTACGCATCTGATCAAAAAATATCATAGAACATAAAAAGTAGGAAACTTAATTCTCTACAAAAAAGGTCTCTTAACATTTTGCCATAGCTCGCTTCGTTTCCGAGATATTTGCAGATTTATCTCAAGGGAAGGGGCATGACGGACATATTTCGAGATATTTCTTCTTCTTGTTGTTCTTCTTCTGCACAGCTAAGCTGGAAGTGGCATTTGTAGCTCGCAATAGTGCAGAGTTATCTCAAAGAAAGGGGCCACGGTGTTTCTGTATCTCTATTATGTTGGTGCGGCTTCGGAACTTTTAAATATCTTGATATATCTCGAGAACTGCGCATCTGATCAAAAAATATCATAGAACATAAAAAGTAGGAAACTTAATTCTCTACAAAAAAGGTCTCTTAACATTTTGCCATAGCTCGCTTCGTTTCCGAGATATTTGCAGATTTATCTCAAGGGAAGGGGCCTGACGGACATATTTCGAGATATTTCTTCTTCTTGTTGTTCTTCTTCTGCACAGCTAAGCTGGAAGTGGCATTTGCGGCTCGCACTAGTGCAGCGTTATCTCAAAGAAAGGGGCCACGGTGTTTCTGTATCTCTATTATGTTGGTGCGGCTTCGGAACTTTTAAATATCTTGATATATCTCGAGAACTACGCATCTGATCAAAAAATATCATAGAACATAAAAAGTAGGAAACTTAATTCTCTACAAAAAAGGTCTCTTAACATTTTGCCATAGCTCGCTTCGTTTCCGAGAGATTTGCAGATATATCTCAAGGGAAGGGGCCTGACGGACATATTTCGAGATATTTCTTCTTCTTGTTGTTCTTCTTCTGCACAGCTAAACTGGAAGTGGCATTTCCAGCTCGCAATAGTGCAGAGTTATCTCAAAGAAAGGGGCCACGGTGTTTCTGTATCTCTATTATGTTGGTGCGGCTTCGGAACTTTTAAATATCTTTATACATCTCGAGAACTACGCATCTGATCAAAAAACATTATAGAACATAAAAAGTAGGAAACTTAATTCTCTACAAAAAAGGTCTCTTAACATTTTGCCATAGCTCGCTTCGTTTCCGAGATATTTGCAGATTTATCTCAAGGGAAGGGGCCTGACGGACATATTTCGAGATATTTCTTCTTCTTGTTGTTCTTCTTCTGCACAGCTAAACTGGAAGTGGCATTTCCAGCTCGCAATAGTGCAGAGTTATCTCAAAGAAAGGGGCCACGGTGTTTCTGTATCTCTATTATGTTGGTGCGGCTTCGGAACTTTTAAATATCTTTATACATCTCGAGAACTACGCATCTGATCAAAAAACATTATAGAACATAAAAAGTAGGAAACTTAATTCTCTACAAAAAAGGTCTCTTAACATTTTGCCATAGCTCGCTTCGTTTCCGAGATATTTGCAGATTTATCTCAAGGGAAGGGGCCTGACGGACATATTTCGAGATATTTCTTCTTCTTGTTGTTCTTCTTCTGCACAGCTAAACTGGAAGTGGCATTTCCAGCTCGCAATAGTGCAGAGTTATCTCAAAGAAAGGGGCCACGGTGTTTCTGTATCTCTATTATGTTGGTGCGGCTTCGGAACTTTTAAATATCTTGCTATATCTCGAGAACTACGCATCTGATCAAAAAATATCATAGAACATAAAAAGTAGGAAACTTGATTCTCTACAAAAAAGGTCTCTTAACATTTTGCCATAGCTCTCTTCGTTTCCGAGATATTTGCAGATTTATCTCAAGGGAAGGGGCCTGACGGACATATTTCGAGATATTTCTTCTTCTTGTTGTTCTTCTTCTGCACAGCTAAGCTGGAAGTGGCATTTGCAGCTCGCAATAGTGCAGAGTTATCTCAAAGAAAGGGGCCACGGTGTTTCTGTATCTCTATTATGTTGGTGCGGCTTCGGAACTTTTAAATATCTTGATATATCTCGAGAACTGCGCATCTGATCAAAAAATATCATAGAACATAAAAAGTAGGAAACTTAATTCTCTACAAAAAAGGTCTCTTAACATTTTGCCATAGCTCGCTTCGTTTCCGAGATATTTGCAGATTTATCTCAAGGGAAGGGGCCTGACGGACATATTTCGAGATAATTCTTCTTCTTGTTGTTCTTCTCCTGCACAGCTAAACTGGAAGTGGCATTTCCAGCTCGCAATAGTGCAGAGTTATCTCAAAGAAAGGGGCCACGGTGTTTCTGTATCTCTATTATGTTGGTGCGGCTTCGGAACTTTTAAATATCTTGATATATCTCGAGAACTACGCATCTGATCAAAAAATATCATAGAACATAAAAAGTAGGAAACTTAATTCTCTACAAAAAAGGTCTCTTAACATTTTGCCATAGCTCGCTTCGTTTCCGAGATATTTGCAGATTTATCTCAAGGGAAGGGGCATGACGGACATATTTCGAGATATTTCTTCTTCTTGTTGTTCTTCTTCTGCACAGCTAAGCTGGAAGTGGCATTTACAGCTCGCAATAGTGCAAAGTTATCTCAAAGAAAGGGGCCACGGTGTTTCTGTATCTCTATTATGTTGGTGCGCTTCGGAACTTTTAAATATCTTGATATATCTCGAGAACTGCGCATCTGATCAAAAAATATCATAGAACATAAAAAGTAGGAAACTTAATTCTCTACAAAAAAGGTCTCTTAACATTTTGCCATAGCTCTCTTCGTTTCCGAGATATTTGCAGATTTATCTCAAGGGAAGGGGCCTGACGGACATATTTCGAGATATTTCTTCTTCTTGTTGTTCTTCTTCTGCACAGCTAAGCTGGAAGTGGCATTTACAGCTCGCAATAGTGCAAAGTTATCTCAAAGAAAGGGGCCACGGTGTTTCTGTATCTCTATTATGTTGGTGCGCTTCGGAACTTTTAAATATCTTGATATATCTCGAGAACTGCGCATCTGATCAAAAAATATCATAGAACATAAAAAGTAGGAAACTTAATTCTCTACAAAAAAGGTCTCTTAACATTTTGCCATAGCTCTCTTCGTTTCCGAGATATTTGCAGATTTATCTCAAGGGAAGGGGCCTGACGGACATATTTCGAGATATTTCTTCTTCTTGTTGTTCTTCTTCTGCACAGCTAAACTGGAAGTGGCATTTCCAGCTCGCAATAGTGCAGAGTTATCTCAAAGAAAGGAGCCACGGTGTTTCTGTATCTCTATTATGTTGGTGCGGATTCGGAACTTTTAAATATCTTGATATATCTCGAGAACTACGCATCTGATCAAAAAATATCGTAGAACATAAAAAGTAGGAAACTTAATTCTCTACAAATAAAGTCTCTTAACATTTTGCCATAGCTCGCTTCGTTTCCGAGATATTTGCAGATTTATCTCAAGGGAAGGGGCCTGACGGACATATTTCGAGATATTTCTTCTTCTTGTTGTTCTTCTTCTGCACAGCTAAACTGGAAGTGGCATTTCCAGCTCGCAATAGTGCAGAGTTATCTCAAAGAAAGGAGCCACGGTGTTTCTGTATCTCTATTATGTTGGTGCGGCTTCGGAACTTTTAAATATCTTGATATATCTCGAGAACTACGCATCTGATCAAAAAATATCGTAGAACATAAAAAGTAGGAAACTTAATTCTCTACAAATAAAGTCTCTTAACATTTTGCCATAGCTCGCTTCGTTTCCGAGATATTTGCAGATTTATCTCAAGGGAAGGGGCCTGACGGACATATTTCGAGATATTTCTTCTTCTTGTTGTTCTTCTTCTGCACAGCTAAGCTGGAAGTGGCATTTGCAGCTCGCAATAGTGCAGAGTTATCTCAAAGAAAGGGGCCACGGTGTTTCTGTATCTCTATTATGTTGGTGCGGCTTCGGAACTTTTAAATATCTTGATATATCTCGAGAACTACGCATCTGATCAAAAAATATCGTAGAACATAAAAAGTAGGAAACTTAATTCTCTACAAATAAAGTCTCTTAACATTTTGCCATAGCTCTCTTCGTTTCCGAGATATTTGCAGATTTATCTCAAGGGAAGGGGCCTGACGGACATATTTCGAGATATTTCTTCTTCTTGTTGTTCTTCTTCTGCACAGCTAAGCTGGAAGTGGCATTTGTAGCTCGCAATAGTGCAGAGTTATCTCAAAGAAAGGGGCCACGGTGTTTCTGTATCTCTATTATGTTGGTGCGGCTTCGGAACTTTTAAATATCTTGATATATCTCGAGAACTGCGCATCTGATCAAAAAATATCATAGAACATAAAAAGTAGGAAACTTAATTCTCTACAAAAAAGGTCTCTTAACATTTTGCCATAGCTCGCTTCGTTTCCGAGATATTTGCAGATTTATCTCACGGGAAGGGGCCTGACGGACATATTTCGAGATATTTCTTCTTCTTGTTGTTCTTCTTCTGCACAGCTAAGCTGGAAGTGGCATTTGCAGCTCGCAATAGTGCAGAGTTATCTCAAAGAAAGGGGCCACGGTGTTTCTGTATCTCTATTATGTTGGTGCGGCTTCGGAACTTTTAAATATCTTGATATATCTCGAGAACTACGCATCTGATCAAAAAATATCGTAGAACATAAAAAGTAGGAAACTTAATTCTCTACAAATAAAGTCTCTTAACATTTTGCCATAGCTCTCTTCGTTTCCGAGATATTTGCAGATTTATCTCAAGGGAAGGGGCCTGACGGACATATTTCGAGATATTTCTTCTTCTTGTTGTTCTTCTTCTGCACAGCTAAGCTGGAAGTGGCATTTGTAGCTCGCAATAGTGCAGAGTTATCTCAAAGAAAGGGGCCACGGTGTTTCTGTATCTCTATTATGTTGGTGCGGCTTCGGAACTTTTAAATATCTTGATATATCTCGAGAACTGCGCATCTGAGCAAAAAATATCATAGAACATAAAAAGTAGGAAACTTAATTCTCTACAAAAAAGGTCTCTTAACATTTTGCCATAGCTCGCTTCGTTTCCGAGATATTTGCAGATTTATCTCAAGGGAAGGGGCCTGACGGACATATTTCGAGATATTTCTTCTTCTTGTTGTTCTTCTTCTGCACAGCTAAGCTGGAAGTGGCATTTGCGGCTCGCACTAGTGCAGCGTTATCTCAAAGAAAGGGGCCACGGTGTTTCTGTATCTCTATTATGTTGGTGCGGCTTCGGAACTTTTAAATATCTTGATATATCTCGAGAACTACGCATCTGATCAAAAAATATCATAGAACATAAAAAGTAGGAAACTTAATTCTCTACAAAAAAGGTCTCTTAACATTTTGCCATAGCTCGCTTCGTTTCCGAGAGATTTGCAGATATATCTCAAGGGAAGGGGCCTGACGGACATATTTCGAGATATTTCTTCTTCTTGTTGTTCTTCTTCTGCACAGCTAAACTGGAAGTGGCATTTCCAGCTCGCAATAGTGCAGAGTTATCTCAAAGAAAGGGGCCACGGTGTTTCTGTATCTCTATTATGTTGGTGCGGCTTCGGAACTTTTAAATATCTTGATACATCTCGAGAACTACGCATTTGATCAAAAAACATTATAGAACATAAAAAGTAGGAAACTTAATTCTCTACAAAAAAGGTCTCTTAACATTTTGCCATAGCTCGCTTCGTTTCCGAGATATTTGCAGATTTATCTCAAGGGAAGGGGCCTGACGGACATATTTCGAGATATTTCTTCTTCTTGTTGTTCTTCTTCTGCACAGCTAAGCTGGAAGTGGCATTTGCAGCTCGCAATAGTGCAGAGTTATCTCAAAGAAAGGGGCCACGGTGTTTCTGTATCCCTATTATGTTGGTGCGGCTTCGGAACTTTTAAATATCTTGATATATCTCGAGAACTACGCATCTGATCAAAAAATATCATAGAACATAAAAAGTAGGAAACTTAATTCTCTACAAAAAACGTCTCTTAACATTTTGCCATAGCTCGCTTCGTTTCCGAGATATTTGCAGATTTATCTCAAGGGAAGGGGCCTGACGGACATATTTCGAGATATTTCTTCTTCTTGTTGTTCTTCTTCTGCACAGCTAAGCTGGAAGTGGCATTTGCGGCTCGCACTAGTGCAGCGTTATCTCAAAGAAAGGGGCCACGGTGTTTCTGTATCTCTATTATGTTGGTGCGGCTTCGGAACTTTTAAATATCTTGATATATCTCGAGAACTACGCATCTGATCAAAAAATATCATAGAACATAAAAAGTAGGAAACTTAATTCTCTACAAAAAAGGTCTCTTAACATTTTGCCATAGCTCGCTTCCTTTCCGAGAGATTTGCAGATATATCTCAAGGGAAGGGGCCTGACGGACATATTTCGAGATATTTCTTCTTCTTGTTGTTCTTCTTCTGCACAGCTAAACTGGAAGTGGCATTTCCAGCTCGCAATAGTGCAGAGTTATCTCAAAGAAAGGGGCCACGGTGTTTCTGTATCTCTATTATGTTGGTGCGGCTTCGGAACTTTTAAATATCTTGATACATCTCGAGAACTACGCATCTGATCAAAAAACATTATAGAACATAAAAAGTAGGAAACTTAATTCTCTACAAAAAAGGTCTCTTAACATTTTGCCATAGCTCGCTTCGTTTCCGAGATATTTGCAGATTTATCTCAAGGGAAGGGGCCTGACGGACATATTTCGAGATATTTCTTCTTCTTGTTGTTCTTCTTCTGCACAGCTAAGCTGGAAGTGGCATTTGCAGCTCGCAATAGTGCAGAGTTATCTCAAAGAAAGGGGCCACGGTGTTTCTGTATCCCTATTATGTTGGTGCGGCTTCGGAACTTTTAAATATCTTGATATATCTCGAGAACTACGCATCTGATCAAAAAATATCATAGAACATAAAAAGTAGGAAACTTAATTCTCTACAAAAAAGGTCTCTTAACATTTTGCCATAGCCTGCTTCGTTTCCGAGATATTTGCAGGTTTATCTCAAGGGAAGGGGCCTAACGGACATATTTCGAGATATTTCTTCTTCTTGTTGTTCTTCTTCTGCACAGCTAAGCTGGAAGTGGCATTTGCAGCTCGCAATAGTGCAGAGTTATCTCAAAGAAAGGGGCCACGGTGTTTCTGTATCTCTATTATGTTGGTGCGGCTTCGGAACTTTTAAATATCTTGATATATCTCGAGAACTGCGCATCTGATCAAAAAATATCATAGAACATAAAAAGTAGGAAACTTAATTCTCTACAAAAAAGGTCTCTTAACATTTTGCCATAGCTCGCTTCGTTTCCGAGATATTTGCAGATTTATCTCAAGGGAAGGGGCCTAACGGACATATTTCGAGATATTTCTTCTTCTTGTTGTTCTTCTTCTGCACAGCTAAGCTGGAAGTGGCATTTGCAGCTCGCAATAGTGCAGAGTTATCTCAAAGAAAGGGGCCACGGTGTTTCTGTATCTCTATTATGTTGGTGCGGCTTCGGAACTTTTAAATATCTTGATATATCTCGAGAACTACGCATCTGATCAAAAAATATCATAGAACATAAAAAGTAGGAAACTTAATTCTCTACAAAAAAGGTCTCTTAACATTTTGCCATAGCTCGCTTCGTTTCCGAGATATTTGCAGATTTATCTCAAGGGAAGGGGCATGACGGACATATTTCGAGATATTTCTTCTTCTTGTTGTTCTTCTTCTGCACAGCTAAGCTGGAAGTGGCATTTGCGGCTCGCACTAGTGCAGAGTTATCTCAAAGAAAGGGGCGACGGTGTTTCTGTATCTCTATTATGTTGGTGCGGCTTCGGAACTTTTAAATATCTCGATATATCTCGAAAACTACGCTTCTGATCAAAAGATATCATAGAACGTAAATTGTAGGAAACATAATTCTCTACAAAAAAGGTCTGTTAGCATTTTGCCATAGCTCGCTTCGTTTCCGAGATATTTGCAGATTTATCTCAAGGGAAGGGGCCTGACGGACATATTTCGAGATATTTCTTCTTCTTGTTGTTCTTCTTCTGCACAGCTAAACTGGAAGTGGCATTTACAGCTCGCAATAGTGCAAAGTTATCTCAAAGAAAGGGGCCACGGTGTTTCTGTATCTCTATTATGTTGGTGCGCTTCGGAACTTTTAAATATCTTGATATATCTCGAGAACTGCGCATCTGATCAAAAAATATCATAGAACATAAAAAGTAGGAAACTTAATTCTCTACAAAAAAGGTCTCTTAACATTTTGCCATAGCTCTCTTCGTTTCCGAGATATTTGCAGATTTATCTCAAGGGAAGGGGCCTGACGGACATATTTCGAGATATTTCTTCTTCTTGTTGTTCTTCTTCTGCACAGCTAAACTGGAAGTGGCATTTCCAGCTCGCAATAGTGCAGAGTTATCTCAAAGAAAGGAGCCACGGTGTTTCTGTATCTCTATTATGTTGGTGCGGATTCGGAACTTTTAAATATCTTGATATATCTCGAGAACTACGCATCTGATCAAAAAATATCGTAGAACATAAAAAGTAGGAAACTTAATTCTCTACAAATAAAGTCTCTTAACATTTTGCCATAGCTCGCTTCGTTTCCGAGATATTTGCAGATTTATCTCAAGGGAAGGGGCCTGACGGACATATTTCGAGATATTTCTTCTTCTTGTTGTTCTTCTTCTGCACAGCTAAACTGGAAGTGGCATTTCCAGCTCGCAATAGTGCAGAGTTATCTCAAAGAAAGGAGCCACGGTGTTTCTGTATCTCTATTATGTTGGTGCGGCTTCGGAACTTTTAAATATCTTGATATATCTCGAGAACTACGCATCTGATCAAAAAATATCGTAGAACATAAAAAGTAGGAAACTTAATTCTCTACAAATAAAGTCTCTTAACATTTTGCCATAGCTCGCTTCGTTTCCGAGATATTTGCAGATTTATCTCAAGGGAAGGGGCCTGACGGACATATTTCGAGATATTTCTTCTTCTTGTTGTTCTTCTTCTGCACAGCTAAGCTGGAAGTGGCATTTGCAGCTCGCAATAGTGCAGAGTTATCTCAAAGAAAGGGGCCACGGTGTTTCTGTATCTCTATTATGTTGGTGCGGCTTCGGAACTTTTAAATATCTTGATATATCTCGAGAACTACGCATCTGATCAAAAAATATCGTAGAACATAAAAAGTAGGAAACTTAATTCTCTACAAATAAAGTCTCTTAACATTTTGCCATAGCTCTCTTCGTTTCCGAGATATTTGCAGATTTATCTCAAGGGAAGGGGCCTGACGGACATATTTCGAGATATTTCTTCTTCTTGTTGTTCTTCTTCTGCACAGCTAAGCTGGAAGTGGCATTTGTAGCTCGCAATAGTGCAGAGTTATCTCAAAGAAAGGGGCCACGGTGTTTCTGTATCTCTATTATGTTGGTGCGGCTTCGGAACTTTTAAATATCTTGATATATCTCGAGAACTGCGCATCTGATCAAAAAATATCATAGAACATAAAAAGTAGGAAACTTAATTCTCTACAAAAAAGGTCTCTTAACATTTTGCCATAGCTCGCTTCGTTTCCGAGATATTTGCAGATTTATCTCACGGGAAGGGGCCTGACGGACATATTTCGAGATATTTCTTCTTCTTGTTGTTCTTCTTCTGCACAGCTAAGCTGGAAGTGGCATTTGCAGCTCGCAATAGTGCAGAGTTATCTCAAAGAAAGGGGCCACGGTGTTTCTGTATCTCTATTATGTTGGTGCGGCTTCGGAACTTTTAAATATCTTGATATATCTCGAGAACTACGCATCTGATCAAAAAATATCGTAGAACATAAAAAGTAGGAAACTTAATTCTCTACAAATAAAGTCTCTTAACATTTTGCCATAGCTCTCTTCGTTTCCGAGATATTTGCAGATTTATCTCAAGGGAAGGGGCCTGACGGACATATTTCGAGATATTTCTTCTTCTTGTTGTTCTTCTTCTGCACAGCTAAGCTGGAAGTGGCATTTGTAGCTCGCAATAGTGCAGAGTTATCTCAAAGAAAGGGGCCACGGTGTTTCTGTATCTCTATTATGTTGGTGCGGCTTCGGAACTTTTAAATATCTTGATATATCTCGAGAACTGCGCATCTGATCAAAAAATATCATAGAACATAAAAAGTAGGAAACTTAATTCTCTACAAAAAAGGTCTCTTAACATTTTGCCATAGCTCGCTTCGTTTCCGAGATATTTGCAGATTTATCTCAAGGGAAGGGGCCTGACGGACATATTTCGAGATATTTCTTCTTCTTGTTGTTCTTCTTCTGCACAGCTAAGCTGGAAGTGGCATTTGCGGCTCGCACTAGTGCAGCGTTATCTCAAAGAAAGGGGCCACGGTGTTTCTGTATCTCTATTATGTTGGTGCGGCTTCGGAACTTTTAAATATCTTGATATATCTCGAGAACTACGCATCTGATCAAAAAATATCATAGAACATAAAAAGTAGGAAACTTAATTCTCTACAAAAAAGGTCTCTTAACATTTTGCCATAGCTCGCTTCGTTTCCGAGAGATTTGCAGATATATCTCAAGGGAAGGGGCCTGACGGACATATTTCGAGATATTTCTTCTTCTTGTTGTTCTTCTTCTGCACAGCTAAACTGGAAGTGGCATTTCCAGCTCGCAATAGTGCAGAGTTATCTCAAAGAAAGGGGCCACGGTGTTTCTGTATCTCTATTATGTTGGTGCGGCTTCGGAACTTTTAAATATCTTGATACATCTCGAGAACTACGCATTTGATCAAAAAACATTATAGAACATAAAAAGTAGGAAACTTAATTCTCTACAAAAAAGGTCTCTTAACATTTTGCCATAGCTCGCTTCGTTTCCGAGATATTTGCAGATTTATCTCAAGGGAAGGGGCCTGACGGACATATTTCGAGATATTTCTTCTTCTTGTTGTTCTTCTTCTGCACAGCTAAGCTGGAAGTGGCATTTGCAGCTCGCAATAGTGCAGAGTTATCTCAAAGAAAGGGGCCACGGTGTTTCTGTATCCCTATTATGTTGGTGCGGCTTCGGAACTTTTAAATATCTTGATATATCTCGAGAACTACGCATCTGATCAAAAAATATCATAGAACATAAAAAGTAGGAAACTTAATTCTCTACAAAAAACGTCTCTTAACATTTTGCCATAGCTCGCTTCGTTTCCGAGATATTTGCAGATTTATCTCAAGGGAAGGGGCCTGACGGACATATTTCGAGATATTTCTTCTTCTTGTTGTTCTTCTTCTGCACAGCTAAGCTGGAAGTGGCATTTGCGGCTCGCACTAGTGCAGCGTTATCTCAAAGAAAGGGGCCACGGTGTTTCTGTATCTCTATTATGTTGGTGCGGCTTCGGAACTTTTAAATATCTTGATATATCTCGAGAACTACGCATCTGATCAAAAAATATCATAGAACATAAAAAGTAGGAAACTTAATTCTCTACAAAAAAGGTCTCTTAACATTTTGCCATAGCTCGCTTCCTTTCCGAGAGATTTGCAGATATATCTCAAGGGAAGGGGCCTGACGGACATATTTCGAGATATTTCTTCTTCTTGTTGTCCTTCTTCTGCACAGCTAAGCTGGAAGTGGCATTTGCAGCTCGCAATAGTGCAGAGTTATCTCAAAGAAAGGGGCCACGGTGTTTCTGTATCTCTATTATGTTGGTGCGGCTTCGGAACTTTTAAATATCTTGATATATCTCGAAAACTGCGCATCTGATCAAAAAATATCATACAACATAAAAAGTAGGAAACTTAATTCTCTACAAAAAAGGTCTCTTAACATTTTGCCATAGCTCGCTTCGTTTCCGAGATATTTGCAGATTTATCTCAAGCGAAGGGGCCTAACGGACATATTTCGAGATATTTCTTCTTCTTGTTGTTCTTCTTCTGCACAGCTAAACTGGAAGTGGCATTTCCAGCTCGCAATAGTGCAGAGTTATCTCAAAGAAAGGGGCCACGGTGTTTCTGTATCTCTATTATGTTGGTGCGGCTTCGGAACTTTTAAATATCTTGATATATCTCGAGAACTACGCATCTGATCAAAAAATATCATAGAACATAAAAAGTAGGAAACTTAATTCTCTACAAAAAAGGTCTCTTAACATTTTGCCATAGCTCTCTTCGTTTCCGAGATATTTGCAGATTTATCTCAAGGGAAGGGGCCTGACGGACATATTTCGAGATATTTCTTCTTCTTGTTGTTCTTCTTCTGCACAGCTAAACTGGAAGTGGCATTTCCAGCTCGCAATAGTGCAGAGTTATCTCAAAGAAAGGGGCCACGGTGTTTCTGTATCTCTATTATGTTGGTGCGGCTTCGGAACTTTTAAATATCTTGATATATCTCGAGAACTACGCATCTGATCAAAAAACATTATAGAACATAAAAAGTAGGAAACTTAATTCTCTACAAAAAAGGTCTCTTAACATTTTGCCATAGCTAGCTTCGTTTCCGAGATATTTGCAGATTTATCTCAAGGGAAGGGGCCTGACGGACATATTTCGAGATATTTCTTCTTCTTGTTGTTCTTCTTCTGCACAGCTAAACTGGAAGTGGCATTTGCAGCTCGCAACAGTGCAGAGTTATCTCAAAGAAAGGGGCCACGGTGTTTCTGTATCTCTATTATGTTGGTGCGGCTTCGGAACTTTTAAATATCTTGATATATCTCGAAAACTGCGCATCTGATCAAAAAATATCATACAACATAAAAAGTAGGAAACTTAATTCTCTACAAAAAAGGTCTCTTAACATTTTGCCATAGCTCGCTTCGTTTCCGAGATATTTGCAGATTTATCTCAAGCGAAGGGGCCTAACGGACATATTTCGAGATATTTCTTCTTCTTGTTGTTCTTCTTCTGCACAGCTAAACTGGAAGTGGCATTTCCAGCTCGCAATAGTGCAGAGTTATCTCAAAGAAAGGGGCCACGGTGTTTCTGTATCTCTATTATGTTGGTGCGGCTTCGGAACTTTTAAATATCTTGATATATCTCGAGAACTACGCATCTGATCAAAAAATATCATAGAACATAAAAAGTAGGAAACTTAATTCTCTACAAAAAAGGTCTCTTAACATTTTGCCATAGCTCTCTTCGTTTCCGAGATATTTGCAGATTTATCTCAAGGGAAGGGGCCTGACGGACAAATTTCGAGATATTTCTTCTTCTTGTTGTTCTTCTTCTGCACAGCTAAACTGGAAGTGGCATTTCCAGCTCGCAATAGTGCAGAGTTATCTCAAAGAAAGGGGCCACGGTGTTTCTGTATCTCTATTATGTTGGTGCGGCTTCGGAACTTTTAAATATCTTGATATATCTCGAGAACTACGCATCTGATCAAAAAACATTATAGAACATAAAAAGTAGGAAACTTAATTCTCTACAAAAAAGGTCTCTTAACATTTTGCCATAGCTAGCTTCGTTTCCGAGATATTTGCAGATTTATCTCAAGGGAAGGGGCCTGACGGACATATTTCGAGATATTTCTTCTTCTTGTTGTTCTTCTTCTGCACAGCTAAACTGGAAGTGGCATTTCCAGCTCGCAATAGTGCAGAGTTATCTCAAAGAAAGGAGCCACGGTGTTTCTGTATCTCTATTATGTTGGTGCGGCTTCGGAACTTTTAAATATCATGATATATCTCGAGAACTACGCATCTGATCAAAAAATATCGTAGAACATAAAAAGTAGGAAACTTAATTCTCTACAAATAAAGTCTCTTAACATTTTGCCATAGCTCGCTTCGTTTCCGAGATATTTGCAGATTTATCTCAAGGGAAGGGGCCTGACGGACATATTTCGAGATATTTCTTCTTCTTGTTGTTCTTCTTCTGCACAGCTAAGCTGGAAGTGGCATTTGCAGCTCGCAATAGTGCAGAGTTATCTCAAAGAAAGGGGCCACGGTGTTTCTGTATCTCTATTATGTTGGTGCGGCTTCGGAACTTTTAAATATCTTGATATATCTCGAGAACTGCGACTCTGATCAAAAAATATCATAGAACATAAAAAGTAGGAAACATAATTCTCTACAAAAAAGGTCTCTTAACATTTTGCCATAGCTCGCTTCGTTTCCGAGATATTTGCAGATATATCTCAAGGGAAGGGGCCTGACGGACATATTTCGAGATATTTCTTCTTCTTGTTGTTCTTCTTCTGCACAGCTAAACTGGAAGTGGCATTTCCAGCTCGCAATATTGCAGAGTTATCTCAAAGAAAGGGGCCACGGTGTTTCTGTATCTCTATTATGTTGGTGCGGCTTCGGAACTTTTAAATATCTTGATATATCTCGAGAACTACGCATCTGATCAAAAAATATCATAGAACATAAAAAGTAGGAAACTTAATTCTCTACAAAAAAGGTCTCTTAACATTTTGCCATAGCTCGCTTCGTTTCCGAGATATTTGCAGGTTTATCTCAAGGGAAGGGGCCTAACGGACATATTTCGAGATATTTCTTCTTCTTGTTGTTCTTCTTCTGCACAGCTAAACTGGAAGTGGCATTTCCAGCTCGCAATAGTGCAGAGTTATCTCAAAGAAAGGAGCCACGGTGTTTCTGTATCTCTATTCTGTTGGTGCGGCTTCGGAACTTTTAAATATCTTGATATATCTCGAGAACTACGCATCTGATCAAAAAATATCATAGAACATAAAAAGTAGGAAACTTAATTCTCTACAAAAAAGGTCTCTTAACATTTTGCCATAGCTCGCTTCGTTTCCGAGATATTTGCAGATTTATCTCAAGGGAAGGGGCCTGACGGACATATTTCGAGATATTTCTTCTTCTTGTTGTTCTTCTTCTGCACAGCTAAGCTGGAAGTGGCATTTGCAGCTCGCAATAGTGCAGAGTTATCTCAAAGAAAGGGGCCACGGTGTTTCTGTATCTCTATTATGTTGGTGCGGCTTCGGAACTTTTAAATATCTTGATATATCTCGAGAACTGCGCATCTGATCCTAAAATATCATAGAACATAAAAAGTAGGAAACTTAATTCTCTACAAAAAAGGTCTCTTAACATTTTGCCATAGCTCGCTTCGTTTCCGAGATATTTGCAGATTTATCTCAAGGGAAGGGGCCTGACGGACATATTTCGAGATATTTCTTCTTCTTGTTGTTCTTCTTCTGCACAGCTAAGCTGGAAGTGGCATTTGCGGCTCGCACTAGTGCAGCGTTATCTCAAAGAAAGGGGCCACGGTGTTTCTGTATCTCTATTATGTTGGTGCGGCTTCGGAACTTTTAAATATCTTGATATATCTCGAGAACTACGCATCTGATCAAAAAACATCATAGAACATAAAAAGTAGGAAACTTAATTCTCTACAAAAAAGGTCTCTTAACATTTTGCCATAGCTCGCTTCGTTTCCGAGATATTTGCAGATTTATCTCAAGCGAAGGGGCCTAACGGACATATTTCGAGATATTTCTTCTTCTTGTTGTTCTTCTTCTGCACAGCTAAACTGGAAGTGGCATTTCCAGCTCGCAATAGTGCAGAGTTATCTCAAAGAAAGGGGCCACGGTGTTTCTGTATCTCTATTATGTTGGTGCGGCTTCGGAACTTTTAAATATCTTGATATATCTCGAGAACTACGCATCTGATCAAAAAATATCATAGAACATAAAAAGTAGGAAACTTAATTCTCTACAAAAAAGGTCTCTTAACATTTTGCCATAGCTCTCTTCGTTTCCGAGATATTTGCAGATTTATCTCAAGGGAAGGGGCCTGACGGACATATTTCGAGATATTTCTTCTTCTTGTTGTTCTTCTTCTGCACAGCTAAACTGGAAGTGGCATTTCCAGCTCGCAATATTGCAAAGTTATCTCAAAGAAAGGGGCCACGGTGTTTCTGTATCTCTATTATGTTGGTGCGGCTTCGGAACTTTTAAATATCTTGATATATCTCGAGAACTACGCATCTGATCAAAAAACATTATAGAACATAAAAAGTAGGAAACTTAATTCTCTACAAAAAAGGTCTCTTAACATTTTGCCATAGCTAGCTTCGTTTCCGAGATATTTGCAGATTTATCTCAAGGGAAGGGGCCTGACGGACATATTTCGAGATATTTCTTCTTCTTGTTGTTCTTCTTCTGCACAGCTAAACTGGAAGTGGCATTTCCAGCTCGCAATAGTGCAGAGTTATCTCAAAGAAAGGAGCCACGGTGTTTCTGTATCTCTATTATGTTGGTGCGGCTTCGGAACTTTTAAATATCATGATATATCTCGAGAACTACGCATCTGATCAAAAAATATCGTGGAACATAAAAAGTAGGAAACTTAATTCTCTACAAATAAAGTCTCTTAACATTTTGCCATAGCTCGCTTCGTTTCCGAGATATTTGCAGATTTATCTCAAGGGAAGGGGCCTGACGGACATATTTCGAGATATTTCTTCTTCTTGTTGTTCTTCTTCTGCACAGCTAAGCTGGAAGTGGCATTTGCAGCTCGCAATAGTGCAGAGTTATCTCAAAGAAAGGGGCCACGGTGTTTCTGTATCTCTATTATGTTGGTGCGGCTTCGGAACTTTTAAATATCTTGATATATCTCGAGAACTGCGACTCTGATCAAAAAATATCATAGAACATAAAAAGTAGGAAACATAATTCTCTACAAAAAAGGTCTCTTAACATTTTGCCATAGCTCGCTTCGTTTCCGAGATATTTGCAGATTTATCTCAAGGGAAGGGGCCTGACGGACATATTTCGAGATATTTCTTCTTCTTGTTGTTCTTCTTCTGCACAGCTAAACTGGAAGTGGCATTTCCAGCTCGCAATATTGCAGAGTTATCTCAAAGAAAGGGGCCACGGTGTTTCTGTATCTCTATTATGTTGGTGCGGCTTCGGAACTTTTAAATATCTTGATATATCTCGAGAACTACGCATCTGATCAAAAAATATCATAGAACATAAAAAGTAGGAAACTTAATTCTCTACAAAAAAGGTCTCTTAACATTTTGCCATAGCTCGCTTCGTTTCCGAGATATTTGCAGGTTTATCTCAAGGGAAGGGGCCTAACGGACATATTTCGAGATATTTCTTCTTCTTGTTGTTCTTCTTCTGCACAGCTAAACTGGAAGTGGCATTTCCAGCTCGCAATAGTGCAGAGTTATCTCAAAGAAAGGAGCCACGGTGTTTCTGTATCTCTATTCTGTTGGTGCGGCTTCGGAACTTTTAAATATCTTGATATATCTCGAGAACTACGCATCTGATCAAAAAATATCGTAGAACATAAAAAGTAGGAAACTTAATTCTCTACAAATAAAGTCTCTTAACATTTTGCCATAGCTCGCTTCGTTTCCGAGATATTTGCAGATTTATCTCAAGGGAAGGGGCCTGACGGACATATTTCGAGATATTTCTTCTTCTTGTTGTTCTTCTTCTGCACAGCTAAGCTGGAAGTGGCATTTGCAGCTCGCAATAGTGCAGAGTTATCTCAAAGAAAGGGGCCACGGTGTTTCTGTATCTCTATTATGTTGGTGCGGCTTCGGAACTTTTAAATATCTTGATATATCTCGAGAACTGCGACTCTGATCAAAAAATATCATAGAACATAAAAAGTAGGAAACATAATTCTCTACAAAAAAGGTCTCTTAACATTTTGCCATAGCTCGCTTCGTTTCCGAGATATTTGCAGATTTATCTCAAGGGAAGGGGCCTGACGGACATATTTCGAGATATTTCTTCTTCTTGTTGTTCTTCTTCTGCACAGCTAAACTGGAAGTGGCATTTCCAGCTCGCAATATTGCAGAGTTATCTCAAAGAAAGGGGCCACGGTGTTTCTGTATCTCTATTATGTTGGTGCGGCTTCGGAACTTTTAAATATCTTGATATATCTCGAGAACTACGCATCTGATCAAAAAACATTATAGAACATAAAAAGTAGGAAACTTAATTCTCTACAAAAAAGGTCTCTTAACATTTTGCCATAGCTAGCTTCGTTTCCGAGATATTTGCAGATTTATCTCAAGGGAAGGGGCCTGACGGACATATTTCGAGATATTTCTTCTTCTTGTTGTTCTTCTTCTGCACAGCTAAACTGGAAGTGGCATTTCCAGCTCGCAATAGTGCAGAGTTATCTCAAAGAAAGGGGCCACGGTGTTTCTGTATCTCTATTATGTTGGTGCGGCTTCGGAACTTTTAAATATCTTGATATATCTCGAGAACTGCGACTCTGATCAAAAAATATCATAGAACATAAAAAGTAGGAAACATAATTCTCTACAAAAAAGGTCTCTTAACATTTTGCCATAGCTCGCTTCGTTTCCGAGATATTTGCAGATTTATCTCAAGGGAAGGGGCCTGACGGACATATTTCGAGATATTTCTTCTTCTTGTTGTTCTTCTTCTGCACAGCTAAACTGGAAGTGGCATTTCCAGCTCGCAATATTGCAGAGTTATCTCAAAGAAAGGGGCCACGGTGTTTCTGTATCTCTATTATGTTGGTGCGGCTTCGGAACTTTTAAATATCTTGATATATCTCGAGAACTACGCATCTGATCAAAAAACATTATAGAACATAAAAAGTAGGAAACTTAATTCTCTACAAAAAAGGTCTCTTAACATTTTGCCATAGCTAGCTTCGTTTCCGAGATATTTGCAGATTTATCTCAAGGGAAGGGGCCTGACGGACATATTTCGAGATATTTCTTCTTCTTGTTGTTCTTCTTCTGCACAGCTAAACTGGAAGTGGCATTTCCAGCTCGCAATAGTGCAGAGTTATCTCAAAGAAAGGAGCCACGGTGTTTCTGTATCTCTATTATGTTGGTGCGGCTTCGGAACTTTTAAATATCATGATATATCTCGAGAACTACGCATCTGATCAAAAAATATCGTAGAACATAAAAAGTAGGAAACTTAATTCTCTACAAATAAAGTCTCTTAACATTTTGCCATAGCTCGCTTCGTTTCCGAGATATTTGCAGATTTATCTCAAGGGAAGGGGCCTGACGGACATATTTCGAGATATTTCTTCTTCTTGTTGTTCTTCTTCTGCACAGCTAAGCTGGAAGTGGCATTTGCAGCTCGCAATAGTGCAGAGTTATCTCAAAGAAAGGGGCCACGGTGTTTCTGTATCTCTATTATGTTGGTGCGGCTTCGGAACTTTTAAATATCTTGATATATCTCGAGAACTGCGACTCTGATCAAAAAATATCATAGAACATAAAAAGTAGGAAACATAATTCTCTACAAAAAAGGTCTCTTAACATTTTGCCATAGCTCGCTTCGTTTCCGAGATATTTGCAGATTTATCTCAAGGGAAGGGGCCTGACGGACATATTTCGAGATATTTCTTCTTCTTGTTGTTCTTCTTCTGCACAGCTAAACTGGAAGTGGCATTTCCAGCTCGCAATATTGCAGAGTTATCTCAAAGAAAGGGGCCACGGTGTTTCTGTATCTCTATTATGTTGGTGCGGCTTCGGAACTTTTAAATATCTTGATATATCTCGAGAACTACGCATCTGATCAAAAAATATCATAGAACATAAAAAGTAGGAAACTTAATTCTCTACAAAAAAGGTCTCTTAACATTTTGCCATAGCTCGCTTCGTTTCCGAGATATTTGCAGGTTTATCTCAAGGGAAGGGGCCTAACGGACATATTTCGAGATATTTCTTCTTCTTGTTGTTCTTCTTCTGCACAGCTAAACTGGAAGTGGCATTTCCAGCTCGCAATAGTGCAGAGTTATCTCAAAGAAAGGAGCCACGGTGTTTCTGTATCTCTATTCTGTTGGTGCGGCTTCGGAACTTTTAAATATCTTGATATATCTCGAGAACTACGCATCTGATCAAAAAATATCATAGAACATAAAAAGTAGGAAACTTAATTCTCTACAAAAAAGGTCTCTTAACATTTTGCCATAGCTCGCTTCGTTTCCGAGATATTTGCAGATTTATCTCAAGGGAAGGGGCCTGACGGACATATTTCGAGATATTTCTTCTTCTTGTTGTTCTTCTTCTGCACAGCTAAGCTGGAAGTGGCATTTGCAGCTCGCAATAGTGCAGAGTTATCTCAAAGAAAGGGGCCACGGTGTTTCTGTATCTCTATTATGTTGGTGCGGCTTCGGAACTTTTAAATATCTTGATATATCTCGAGAACTGCGCATCTGATCAAAAAATATCATAGAACATAAAAAGTAGGAAACTTAATTCTCTACAAAAAAGGTCTCTTAACATTTTGCCATAGCTCGCTTCGTTTCCGAGATATTTGCAGATTTATCTCAAGGGAAGGGGCCTGACGGACATATTTCGAGATATTTCTTCTTCTTGTTGTTCTTCTTCTGCACAGCTAAGCTGGAAGTGGCATTTGCGGCTCGCACTAGTGCAGCGTTATCTCAAAGAAAGGGGCCACGGTGTTTCTGTATCTCTATTATGTTGGTGCGGCTTCGGAACTTTTAAATATCTTGATATATCTCGAGAACTACGCATCTGATCAAAAAACATCATAGAACATAAAAAGTAGGAAACTTAATTCTCTACAAAAAAGGTCTCTTAACATTTTGCCATAGCTCGCTTCGTTTCCGAGATATTTGCAGATATATCTCAAGGGAAGGGGCCTGACGGACATATTTCGAGATATTTCTTCTTCTTGTTGTTCTTCTTCTGCACAGCTAAGCTGGAAGTGGCATTTGCAGCTCGCAATAGTGCAGAGTTATCTCAAAGAAAGGGGCCACGGTGTTTCTGTATCTCTATTATGTTGGTGCGGCTTCGGAACTTTTAAATATCTTGATATATCTCGAGAACTGCGCATCTGATCAAAAAATATCATAGAACATAAAAAGTAGGAAACTTAATTCTCTACAAAAAAGGTCTCTTAACATTTTGCCATAGCTCTCTTCGTTTCCGAGATATTTGCAGATTTATCTCAAGGGAAGGGGCCTGACGGACATATTTCGAGATATTTCTTCTTCTTGTTGTTCTTCTTCTGCACAGCTACACTGGAAGTGGCATTTCCAGCTCGCAATATTGCAGAGTTATCTCAAAGAAAGGGGCCACGGTGTTTCTGTATCTCTATTATGTTGGTGCGGCTTCGGAACTTTTAAATATCTTGATATATCTCGAGAACTACGCATCTGATCAAAAAATATCATAGAACATAAAAAGTAGGAAACTTAATTCTCTACAAAAAAGGTCTCTTAACATTTTGCCATAGCTCGCTTCGTTTCCGAGATATTTGCAGATTTATCTCAAGGGAAGGGGCCTGACGGACATATTTCGAGATATTTCTTCTTCTTGTTGTTCTTCTTCTGCACAGCTAAGCTGGAAGTGGCATTTGCAGCTCGCAATAGTGCAGAGTTATCTCAAAGAAAGGGGCCACGGTGTTTCTGTATCTCTATTATGTTGGTGCGGCTTCGGAACTTTTAAATATCTTGATATATCTCGAGATCTGCGCATCTGATCAAAAAATATCATAGAACATAAAAAGTAGGAAACATAATTCTCTACAAAAAAGGTCTCTTAACATTTTGCCATAGCTCGCTTCGTTTCCGAGATATTTGCAGATTTATCTCAAGGGAAGGGGCCTGACGGACATATTTCGAGATATTTCTTCTTCTTGTTGTTCTTCTTCTGCACAGCTAAGCTGGAAGTGGCATTTGCGGCTCGCACTAGTGCAGCGTTATCTCAAAGAAAGGGGCCACGGTGTTTCTGTATCTCTATTATGTTGGTGCGGCTTCGGAACTTTTAAATATCTTGATATATCTCGAGAACTACGCATCTGATCAAAAAACATCATAGAACATAAAAAGTAGGAAACTTAATTCTCTACAAAAAAGGTCTCTTAACATTTTGCCATAGCTCGCTTCGTTTCCGAGATATTTGCAGATATATCTCAAGGGAAGGGGCCTGACGGACATATTTCGAGATATTTCTTCTTCTTGTTGTTCTTCTTCTGCACAGCTAAGCTGGAAGTGGCATTTACAGCTCGCAATAGTGCAAAGTTATCTCAAAGAAAGGGGCCACGGTGTTTCTGTATCTCTATTATGTTGGTGCGGCTTCGGAACTTTTAAATATCTTGATATATCTCGAGAACTGCGCATCTGATCAAAAAATATCATAGAACATAAAAAGTAGGAAACTTAATTCTCTACAAAAAAGGTCTCTTATCATTTTGCCATAGCTCTCTTCGTTTCCGAGATATTTGCAGATTTATCTCAAGGGAAGGGGCCTGACGGACATATTTCGAGATATTTCTTCTTTTTGTTGTTCTTCTTCTGCACAGCTAAGCTGGAAGTGGCATTTGCAGCTCGCAATAGTGCAGAGTTATCTCAAAGAAAGGGGCCACGGTGTTTCTGTATCTCTATTATGTTGGTGCGGCTTCGGAACTTTTAAATATCTTGATATATCTCGAGAACTGCGCATCTGATCAAAAAATATCATAGAACATAAAAAGTAGGAAACATAATTCTCTACAAAAAAGGTCTCTTAACATTTTGCCATAGCTCGCTTCGTTTCCGAGATATTTGCAGATTTATCTCAAGGGAAGGGGCCTGACGGACATATTTCGAGATATTTCTTCTTCTTGTTGTTCTTCTTCTGCACAGCTAAACTGGAAGTGGCACTTCCAGCTCGCAATAGTGCAGCGTTATCTCAAAGAAAGGGGCCACGGTGTTTCTGTATCTCTATTATGTTGGTGCGGCTTCGGAACTTTTAAATATCTTGATATATCTCGAGAACTACGCATCTGATCAAAAAATATCATAGAACATAAAAAGTAGCAAACTTAATTCTCTACAAAAAAGGTCTGTTAACATTTTGCCATAGCTCGCTTCGTTTCCGAGATATTGGCAGATTTATCTCAAGGGAAGGGGCATGACGGACATATTTCGAGATATTTCTTCTTCTTGTTGTTCTTCTTCTGCACAGCTAAGCTGGAAGTGGCATTTGCGGCTCGCACTAGTGCAGAGTTATCTCAAAGAAAGGGGCCACGGTGTTTCTGTATCTCTATTATGTTGGTGCGGCTTCGGAACTTTTAAATATCTCGATATATCTCGAAAACTACGCTTCTGATCAAAAAATATCATAGAACATAAATTGTAGGAAACATAATTCTCTACAAAAAAGGTCTCTTAACATTTTGCCATAGCTCGCTTCGTTTCCGAGATATTTGCAGATATATCTCAAGGGAAGGGGCCTGACGGACATATTTCGAGATATTTCTTCTTCTTGTTGTTCTTCTTCTGCACAGCTAAGCTGGAAGTGGCATTTACAGCTCGCAATAGTGCAAAGTTATCTCAAAGAAAGGGGCCACGGTGTTTCTGTATCTCTATTATGTTGGTGCGGCTTCGGAACTTTTAAATATCTTGATATATCTCGAGAACTGCGCATCTGATCAAAAAATATCATAGAACATAAAAAGTAGGAAACTTAATTCTCTACAAAAAAGGTCTCTTAACATTTTGCCATAGCTCGCTTCATTTCCGAGATATTTGCAGATTTATCTCAAGGGAAGGGGCCTGACGGACATATTTCGAGATATCTCTTCTTCTTGTTGTTCTTCTTCTGCACAGCTAAACTGGAAGTGGCATTTCCAGCTCGCAATAGTGCAGAGTTATCTCAAAGAAAGGGGCCACGGTGTTTCTGTACCTCTATTATGTTGGTGCGGCTTCCGAACTTTTAAATATCTTGATATATCTGGAGAACTACGCATCTGATCAAAAAATATCATAGAACATAAAAAGTAGGAAACTTAATTCTCTACCAAAAAGGTCTCTTAACATTTTGCCATAGCTCTCTTCGTTTCCGAGATATTTGCAGATTTATCTCAAGGGAAGGGGCCTGACGGACATATTTCGAGATATTTCTTCTTCTTGTTGTTCTTCTTCTGCACAGCTAAACTGGAAGTGGCATTTCCAGCTCGCAATAGTGCAGAGTTATCTCAAAGAAAGGGGCCACGGTGTTTCTGTACCTCTATTATGTTGGTGCGGCTTCCGAACTTTTAAATATCTTGATATATCTGGAGAACTACGCATCTGATCAAAAAATATCATAGAACATAAAAAGTAGGAAACTTAATTCTCTACCAAAAAGGTCTCTTAACATTTTGCCATAGCTCTCTTCGTTTCCGAGATATTTGCAGATTTATCTCAAGGGAAGGGGCCTGACGGACATATTTCGAGATATTTCTTCTTCTTGTTGTTCTTCTTCTGCACAGCTAAGCTGGAAGTGGCATTTGCAGCTCGCAATAGTGCAGAGTTATCTCAAAGAAAGGGGCCACGGTGTTTCTGTATCTCTATTATGTTGGTGCGGCTTCGGAACTTTTAAATATCTTGATATATCTCGAGAACTACGCATCTGATCAAAAAATATCGTACAACATAAAAAGTAGGAAACTTAATTCTCTACAAAAAACGTCTCTTAACATTTTGCAATAGCTCGCTTCGTTTCCGAGATATTTGCAGATATATCCCAAGGGAAGGGGCCTGACGGACATATTTCGAGATATTTCTTCTTCTTGTTGTTCTTCTTCTGCACAGCTAAGCTGGAAGTGGCATTTGCAGGTCGCAATAGTGCAGAGTTATCTCAAAGAAAGGGGCCACGGTGTTTCTGTATCTCTATTATGTTGGTGCGGCTTCGGAACTTTTAAATATCTTGATATATCTCGAAAACTACGCTTCTGATCAAAAAATATCATAGAACGTAAATTGTAGGAAACATTATTCTCTACAAAAAAGGTCTCTTAACATTTTGCCATAGCTCGCTTCGTTTCCGAGATATTTGCAGATTTATCTCAAGGGAAGGGTCCTGATGGACATATTTCGAGATATTTCTGCTTCTTGTTGTTCTTCTTCTGCACAGCTAAACTGGAAGTGGCATTTCCAGCTCGCAATCGTGCAGAGTTATCTCGAAGAAAGGGGCCACGGTGTTTCTGTATCTCTATTACGTTGGTGCGGCTTCGGAACTTTTAAATATCTTGATATATCTCGAGAACTACGCCTCTGATCGAAAAATATCGTAGAACATAAAAAGTAGGAAACTTAATTCTCTACAACAAAGGTCTCTTAACATTTTGCCATAGCTCGCTTCGTTTCCGAGATATTTGCAGATTTATCTCAAGGGAAGGGGCCTGACGGACATATTTCGAGATATTTCTTCTTCTTGTTGTTCTTCTTCTGCACAGCTAAGCTGGAAGTGGCATTTGCGGCTCGCACTAGTGCACAGTTATCTCAAAGAAAGGGGCCACGGTGTTTCTGTATCTCTATTATGTTGGTGCGGCTTCGGAACTTTTAAATATCTCGATATATCTCGAAAACTACGCTTCTGATCCAAAAATATCATAGAACATAAATTGTAGGAAACATAATTCTCTACAAAAAACGTCTCTTAACATTTTGCCATAGCTCGCTTCGTTTCCGAGATATTTGCAGATATATCCCAAGGGAAGGGGCCTGACGGACATATTTCGAGATATTTCTTCTTCTTGTTGTTCTTCTTCTGCACCGCTAAGCTGGAAGTGGCATTTGCAGGTCGCAATAGTGCAGAGTTATCTCAAAGAAAGGGGCCACGGTGTTTCTGTATCTCTATTATGTTGGTGCGGCTTCGGAACTTTTAAATATCTCGATATATCTCGAAAACTACGCTTCTGATCAAAAAATATCATAGAACGTAAATTGTAGGAAACATTATTCTCTACAAAAAAGGTCTCTTAACATTTTGCCATAGCTCGCTTCGTTTCCGAGATATTTGCAGATTTATCTCAAGGGAAGGGTCCTGATGGACATATTTCGAGATATTTCTTCTTCTTGTTGTTCTTCTTCTGCACAGCTAAACTGGAAGTGGCATTTCCAGCTCGCAATCGTGCAGAGTTATCTCAAAGAAAGGGGCCACGGTGTTTCTGTATCTCTATTACGTTGGTGCGGCTTCGGAACTTTTAAATATCTTGATATATCTCGAGAACTACGCATCTGATCAAAAAATATCATAGAACATAAAAAGTGGGAAACTTAATTCTCTACAAAAAAGGTCTCTTAACATTTTGCCATAGCTCGCTTCGTTTCCGAGATATTTGCAGATTTATCTCAAGGGAAGGGGCCTAACGGACATATTTCGAGATATTTCTTCTTCTTGTTGTTCTTCTTCTGCACAGCTAAACTGGAAGTGGCATTTCCAGCTCGCAATAGTGCAGAGTTATCTCAAAGAGAGGGGCCACGGTGTTTCTGTATCTCTATTATGTTGGTGCGGCTTCGGAACTTTTAAATATCTTGATATATCTCGAGAACTACGCATCTGCTCAAAAAATATCATAGAAGATAAAAAGTAGGAAACTTAATTCTCTACAAAAAAGGTCTCTTAACATTTTGCCATAGCTCGCTTCGTTTCCGAGATATTTGCAGATTCAGCTCAAAGGAACTGGCCTGACGGACATATTTCGAGATATTTCTTCTTCTTGTTGTTCTTCTTCTGCACAGCTAAACTGGAAGTGGCATTTCCAGCTCGCAATAGTGCAGAGTTATCTCAAAGAGAGGGGCCACGGTGTTTCTGTATCTCTATTGTGTTGGTGCGGCTTCGGAACTTTTAAATATCTTGATATATCTCGAGAACTACGCATCTGCTCAAAAAATATCATAGAAGATAAAAAGTAGGAAACTTAATTCTCTACAAAAAAGGTCTCTTAACATTTTGCCATAGCTCGCTTCGTTTCCGAGATATTTGCAGATTCAGCTCAAAGGAACTGGCCTGACGGACATATTTCGAGATATTTCTTCTTCTTGTTGTTCTTCTTCTGCACAGCTAAGCTGGAAGTGGCATTTACAGCTCGCAATAGTGCAGAGTTATCTCAAAGAAAGGGGCAACGGTGTTTCTGTATCTCTATTATGTTGGTGCGGCTTCGGAACTTTTAAATATCTTGATATATCTCGAAAACTACGCATCTGATCAAAAAATATCATAGAACATAAAAAGTAGGAAACTTAATTCTCTACAAAAAAGCTCTCTTAACATTTTGCCATAGCTCGCTTCGTTTCCGAGATATTTGCAGATATATCTCAAGGGAAGGGGCCTGACGGACATATTTCGAGATATTTCTTCTTCTTGTTGTTCTTCTTCTGCACAGCTAAGCTGGAAGTGGCATTTACAGCTCGCAATAGTGCAAAGTTATCTCAAAGAAAGGGGCCACGGTGTTTCTGTATCTCTATTATGTTGGTGCGGCTTCGGAACTTTTAAATATCTTGATATATCTCGAGAACTGCGCATCTGATCAAAAAATATCATAGAACATAAAAAGTAGGAAACTTAATTCTCTACAAAAAAGGTCTCTTATCATTTTGCCATAGCTCTCTTCGTTTCCGAGATATTTGCAGATTTATCTCAAGGGAAGGGGCCTGACGGACATATTTCGAGATATTTCTTCTTTTTGTTGTTCTTCTTCTGCACAGCTAAGCTGGAAGTGGCATTTGCAGCTCGCAATAGTGCAGAGTTATCTCAAAGAAAGGGGCCACGGTGTTTCTGTATCTCTATTATGTTGGTGCGGCTTCGGAACTTTTAAATATCTTGATATATCTCGAGAACTGCGCATCTGATCAAAAAATATCATAGAACATAAAAAGTAGGAAACATAATTCTCTACAAAAAAGGTCTCTTAACATTTTGCCATAGCTCGCTTCGTTTCCGAGATATTTGCAGATTTATCTCAAGGGAAGGGGCCTGACGGACATATTTCGAGATATTTCTTCTTCTTGTTGTTCTTCTTCTGCACAGCTAAACTGGAAGTGGCACTTCCAGCTCGCAATAGTGCAGCGTTATCTCAAAGAAAGGGGCCACGGTGTTTCTGTATCTCTATTATGTTGGTGCGGCTTCGGAACTTTTAAATATCTTGATATATCTCGAGAACTACGCATCTGATCAAAAAATATCATAGAACATAAAAAGTAGCAAACTTAATTCTCTACAAAAAAGGTCTGTTAACATTTTGCCATAGCTCGCTTCGTTTCCGAGATATTGGCAGATTTATCTCAAGGGAAGGGGCATGACGGACATATTTCGAGATATTTCTTCTTCTTGTTGTTCTTCTTCTGCACAGCTAAGCTGGAAGTGGCATTTGCGGCTCGCACTAGTGCAGAGTTATCTCAAAGAAAGGGGCCACGGTGTTTCTGTATCTCTATTATGTTGGTGCGGCTTCGGAACTTTTAAATATCTCGATATATCTCGAAAACTACGCTTCTGATCAAAAAATATCATAGAACATAAATTGTAGGAAACATAATTCTCTACAAAAAAGGTCTCTTAACATTTTGCCATAGCTCGCTTCGTTTCCGAGATATTTGCAGATATATCTCAAGGGAAGGGGCCTGACGGACATATTTCGAGATATTTCTTCTTCTTGTTGTTCTTCTTCTGCACAGCTAAGCTGGAAGTGGCATTTACAGCTCGCAATAGTGCAAAGTTATCTCAAAGAAAGGGGCCACGGTGTTTCTGTATCTCTATTATGTTGGTGCGGCTTCGGAACTTTTAAATATCTTGATATATCTCGAGAACTGCGCATCTGATCAAAAAATATCATAGAACATAAAAAGTAGGAAACTTAATTCTCTACAAAAAAGGTCTCTTAACATTTTGCCATAGCTCGCTTCATTTCCGAGATATTTGCAGATTTATCTCAAGGGAAGGGGCCTGACGGACATATTTCGAGATATCTCTTCTTCTTGTTGTTCTTCTTCTGCACAGCTAAACTGGAAGTGGCATTTCCAGCTCGCAATAGTGCAGAGTTATCTCAAAGAAAGGGGCCACGGTGTTTCTGTACCTCTATTATGTTGGTGCGGCTTCCGAACTTTTAAATATCTTGATATATCTGGAGAACTACGCATCTGATCAAAAAATATCATAGAACATAAAAAGTAGGAAACTTAATTCTCTACCAAAAAGGTCTCTTAACATTTTGCCATAGCTCTCTTCGTTTCCGAGATATTTGCAGATTTATCTCAAGGGAAGGGGCCTGACGGACATATTTCGAGATATTTCTTCTTCTTGTTGTTCTTCTTCTGCACAGCTAAACTGGAAGTGGCATTTCCAGCTCGCAATAGTGCAGAGTTATCTCAAAGAAAGGGGCCACGGTGTTTCTGTACCTCTATTATGTTGGTGCGGCTTCCGAACTTTTAAATATCTTGATATATCTGGAGAACTACGCATCTGATCAAAAAATATCATAGAACATAAAAAGTAGGAAACTTAATTCTCTACCAAAAAGGTCTCTTAACATTTTGCCATAGCTCTCTTCGTTTCCGAGATATTTGCAGATTTATCTCAAGGGAAGGGGCCTGACGGACATATTTCGAGATATTTCTTCTTCTTGTTGTTCTTCTTCTGCACAGCTAAGCTGGAAGTGGCATTTGCAGCTCGCAATAGTGCAGAGTTATCTCAAAGAAAGGGGCCACGGTGTTTCTGTATCTCTATTATGTTGGTGCGGCTTCGGAACTTTTAAATATCTTGATATATCTCGAGAACTACGCATCTGATCAAAAAATATCGTACAACATAAAAAGTAGGAAACTTAATTCTCTACAAAAAACGTCTCTTAACATTTTGCAATAGCTCGCTTCGTTTCCGAGATATTTGCAGATATATCCCAAGGGAAGGGGCCTGACGGACATATTTCGAGATATTTCTTCTTCTTGTTGTTCTTCTTCTGCACAGCTAAGCTGGAAGTGGCATTTGCAGGTCGCAATAGTGCAGAGTTATCTCAAAGAAAGGGGCCACGGTGTTTCTGTATCTCTATTATGTTGGTGCGGCTTCGGAACTTTTAAATATCTTGATATATCTCGAAAACTACGCTTCTGATCAAAAAATATCATAGAACGTAAATTGTAGGAAACATTATTCTCTACAAAAAAGGTCTCTTAACATTTTGCCATAGCTCGCTTCGTTTCCGAGATATTTGCAGATTTATCTCAAGGGAAGGGTCCTGATGGACATATTTCGAGATATTTCTGCTTCTTGTTGTTCTTCTTCTGCACAGCTAAACTGGAAGTGGCATTTCCAGCTCGCAATCGTGCAGAGTTATCTCGAAGAAAGGGGCCACGGTGTTTCTGTATCTCTATTACGTTGGTGCGGCTTCGGAACTTTTAAATATCTTGATATATCTCGAGAACTACGCCTCTGATCGAAAAATATCGTAGAACATAAAAAGTAGGAAACTTAATTCTCTACAACAAAGGTCTCTTAACATTTTGCCATAGCTCGCTTCGTTTCCGAGATATTTGCAGATTTATCTCAAGGGAAGGGGCCTGACGGACATATTTCGAGATATTTCTTCTTCTTGTTGTTCTTCTTCTGCACAGCTAAGCTGGAAGTGGCATTTGCGGCTCGCACTAGTGCACAGTTATCTCAAAGAAAGGGGCCACGGTGTTTCTGTATCTCTATTATGTTGGTGCGGCTTCGGAACTTTTAAATATCTCGATATATCTCGAAAACTACGCTTCTGATCCAAAAATATCATAGAACATAAATTGTAGGAAACATAATTCTCTACAAAAAACGTCTCTTAACATTTTGCCATAGCTCGCTTCGTTTCCGAGATATTTGCAGATATATCCCAAGGGAAGGGGCCTGACGGACATATTTCGAGATATTTCTTCTTCTTGTTGTTCTTCTTCTGCACCGCTAAGCTGGAAGTGGCATTTGCAGGTCGCAATAGTGCAGAGTTATCTCAAAGAAAGGGGCCACGGTGTTTCTGTATCTCTATTATGTTGGTGCGGCTTCGGAACTTTTAAATATCTCGATATATCTCGAAAACTACGCTTCTGATCAAAAAATATCATAGAACGTAAATTGTAGGAAACATTATTCTCTACAAAAAAGGTCTCTTAACATTTTGCCATAGCTCGCTTCGTTTCCGAGATATTTGCAGATTTATCTCAAGGGAAGGGTCCTGATGGACATATTTCGAGATATTTCTTCTTCTTGTTGTTCTTCTTCTGCACAGCTAAACTGGAAGTGGCATTTCCAGCTCGCAATCGTGCAGAGTTATCTCAAAGAAAGGGGCCACGGTGTTTCTGTATCTCTATTACGTTGGTGCGGCTTCGGAACTTTTAAATATCTTGATATATCTCGAGAACTACGCATCTGATCAAAAAATATCATAGAACATAAAAAGTGGGAAACTTAATTCTCTACAAAAAAGGTCTCTTAACATTTTGCCATAGCTCGCTTCGTTTCCGAGATATTTGCAGATTTATCTCAAGGGAAGGGGCCTAACGGACATATTTCGAGATATTTCTTCTTCTTGTTGTTCTTCTTCTGCACAGCTAAACTGGAAGTGGCATTTCCAGCTCGCAATAGTGCAGAGTTATCTCAAAGAGAGGGGCCACGGTGTTTCTGTATCTCTATTATGTTGGTGCGGCTTCGGAACTTTTAAATATCTTGATATATCTCGAGAACTACGCATCTGCTCAAAAAATATCATAGAAGATAAAAAGTAGGAAACTTAATTCTCTACAAAAAAGGTCTCTTAACATTTTGCCATAGCTCGCTTCGTTTCCGAGATATTTGCAGATTCAGCTCAAAGGAACTGGCCTGACGGACATATTTCGAGATATTTCTTCTTCTTGTTGTTCTTCTTCTGCACAGCTAAACTGGAAGTGGCATTTCCAGCTCGCAATAGTGCAGAGTTATCTCAAAGAGAGGGGCCACGGTGTTTCTGTATCTCTATTGTGTTGGTGCGGCTTCGGAACTTTTAAATATCTTGATATATCTCGAGAACTACGCATCTGCTCAAAAAATATCATAGAAGATAAAAAGTAGGAAACTTAATTCTCTACAAAAAAGGTCTCTTAACATTTTGCCATAGCTCGCTTCGTTTCCGAGATATTTGCAGATTCAGCTCAAAGGAACTGGCCTGACGGACATATTTCGAGATATTTCTTCTTCTTGTTGTTCTTCTTCTGCACAGCTAAGCTGGAAGTGGCATTTACAGCTCGCAATAGTGCAGAGTTATCTCAAAGAAAGGGGCAACGGTGTTTCTGTATCTCTATTATGTTGGTGCGGCTTCGGAACTTTTAAATATCTTGATATATCTCGAAAACTACGCATCTGATCAAAAAATATCATAGAACATAAAAAGTAGGAAACTTAATTCTCTACAAAAAAGCTCTCTTAACATTTTGCCATAGCTCGCTTCGTTTCCGAGATATTTGCAGATTTATCTCAAGCGAAGGGGCCTGACGGACATATTTCGAGATATTTCTTCTTCTTGTTGTTCTTCTTCTGCACAGCTAAGCTGGAAGTGGCATTTGCGGCTCGCACTAGTGCAGAGTTATCTCAAAGAAAGGGGCCACGGTGTTTCTGTATCTCTATTATGTTGGTGCGGCTTCGGAACTTTTAAATATCTCGATGTATCTCGAAAACTACGCTTCTGATCAAAAAATATCATAGAACATAAATTGTAGGAAACATAATTCTCTACAAAAAAGGTCTCTTAACATTTTGCCATAGCTCGCTTCGTTTCCGAGATATTTGCAGATTTATCTCAAGGGAAGGGGCCTAACGGACATATTTCGAGATATTTCTTCTTCTTCTTGTTCTTCTTCTGCACAGCTAAACTGGAAGTGGCATTTCCAGCTCGCAATAGTGCAGAGTTATCTCAAAGAGAGGGGCCACGGTGTTTCTGTATCTCTATTATGTTGGTGCGGCTTCGGAACTTTTAAATATCTTGATATATCTCGAGAACTACGCATCTGATCACAAAATATCATACAACCTAAAAAGGAGGAAACTTAATTCTCTACAAAAAAGGTCTCTTAACATTTTGCCATAGCTCGCTTCGTTTCCGAGATATTTGCAGGTTTATCTCAAGGGAAGGGGCCTAACGGACATATTTCGAGATATTTCTTCTTCTTGTTGTTCTTCTTCTGCACAGCTAAACTGGAAGTGGCATTTCCAGCTCGCAATAGTGCAGAGTTATCTCAAAGAAAGGAGCCACGGTGTTTCTGTATCTCTATTCTGTTGGTGCGGATTCGGAACTTTTAAATATCTTGATATATCTCGAGAACTACGCATCTGATCAAAAAATATCATAGAACATAAAAAGTAGGAAACTTAATTCTCTACAAAAAAGGTCTCTTAAGATTTTGCCATAGCTCGCTTCGTTTCCGAGATATTTGCAGGTTTATCTCAAGGGAAGGGGCCTAACGGACATATTTCGAGATATTTCTTCTTCTTGTTGTTCTTCTTCTGCACAGCTAAGCTGGAAGTGGCATTTGCAGCTCGCAATAGTGCAGAGTTATCTCAAAGAAAGGGGCCACGGTGTTTCTGTATCTCTATTATGTTGGTGCGGCTTCGGAACTTTTAAATATCTCGATATATCTCGAGAACTACGCATCTGATCAAAAAATATCATAGAACATAAAAAGTAGGAAACTTAATTCTCTACAAAAAAGGTCTCTTAACATTTTGCCATAGCTCGCTTCGTTTCCGAGATATTTGCATATTTATCTCAAGGGAAGGGGCCTGACGGACATATTTCGAGATATTTCTTCTTCTTGTTGTTCTTCTTCTGCACAGCTAAGCTGGAAGTGGCATTTGCAGCTCGCAATAGTGCAGAGTTATCCCAAAGAAAGGGGCCACGGCGTTTCTGTATCTCTATTATGTTGGTGCGGCTTCGGAACTTTTAAATATCTCGATATATCTCGAAAACTACGCTTCTGATCAAAAAATATCATAGAACATAAATTGCAGGAAACATAATTCTCTACAAAAAAGGTCTCTTAACATTTTGCCAGAACTCGCTTCGTTTCCGAGATATTTGCAGATTTATCTCAAGGGACGGGTCCTGATGGACATATTTCGAGATATTTCTTCTTCTTGTTGTTCTTCTTCTGCACAGCTAAACTGGAAGTGGCATTTCCAGCTCGCAATCGTGCAGAGTTATCTCGAAGAAAGGGGCCACGGTGTTTCTGTATCTCTATTACGTTGGTGCGGCTTCGGAACTTTTAAATATCTTGATATATCTCGAGAACTACGCCTCTGATCGAAAAATATCGTAGAACATAAAAAGTAGGAAACTTAATTCTCTACAACAAAGGTCTCTTAACATTTTGCCATAGCTCGCTTCGTTTCCGAGATATTTGCAGATTTATCTCAAGGGAAGGGGCCTGACGGACATATTTCGAGATATTTCTTCTTCTTGTTGTTCTTCTTCTGCACAGCTAAGCTGGAAGTGGCATTTGCGGCTCGCACTAGTGCACAGTTATCTCAAAGAAAGGGGCCACGGTGTTTCTGTATCTCTATTATGTTGGTGCGGCTTCGGAACTTTTAAATATCTCGATATATCTCGAAAACTACGCTTCTGATCCAAAAATATCATAGAACATAAATTGTAGGAAACATAATTCTCTACAAAAAACGTCTCTTAACATTTTGCCATAGCTCGCTTCGTTTCCGAGATATTTGCAGATATATCCCAAGGGAAGGGGCCTGACGGACATATTTCGAGATATTTCTTCTTCTTGTTGTTCTTCTTCTGCACCGCTAAGCTGGAAGTGGCATTTGCAGGTCGCAATAGTGCAGAGTTATCTCAAAGAAAGGGGCCACGGTGTTTCTGTATCTCTATTATGTTGGTGCGGCTTCGGAACTTTTAAATATCTCGATATATCTCGAAAACTACGCTTCTGATCAAAAAATATCATAGAACGTAAATTGTAGGAAACATTATTCTCTACAAAAAAGGTCTCTTAACATTTTGCCATAGCTCGCTTCGTTTCCGAGATATTTGCAGATTTATCTCAAGGGAAGGGTCCTGATGGACATATTTCGAGATATTTCTTCTTCTTGTTGTTCTTCTTCTGCACAGCTAAACTGGAAGTGGCATTTCCAGCTCGCAATCGTGCAGAGTTATCTCAAAGAAAGGGGCCACGGTGTTTCTGTATCTCTATTACGTTGGTGCGGCTTCGGAACTTTTAAATATCTTGATATATCTCGAGAACTACGCATCTGATCAAAAAATATCATAGAACATAAAAAGTGGGAAACTTAATTCTCTACAAAAAAGGTCTCTTAACATTTTGCCATAGCTCGCTTCGTTTCCGAGATATTTGCAGATTTATCTCAAGGGAAGGGGCCTAACGGACATATTTCGAGATATTTCTTCTTCTTGTTGTTCTTCTTCTGCACAGCTAAACTGGAAGTGGCATTTCCAGCTCGCAATAGTGCAGAGTTATCTCAAAGAGAGGGGCCACGGTGTTTCTGTATCTCTATTATGTTGGTGCGGCTTCGGAACTTTTAAATATCTTGATATATCTCGAGAACTACGCATCTGCTCAAAAAATATCATAGAAGATAAAAAGTAGGAAACTTAATTCTCTACAAAAAAGGTCTCTTAACATTTTGCCATAGCTCGCTTCGTTTCCGAGATATTTGCAGATTCAGCTCAAAGGAACTGGCCTGACGGACATATTTCGAGATATTTCTTCTTCTTGTTGTTCTTCTTCTGCACAGCTAAACTGGAAGTGGCATTTCCAGCTCGCAATAGTGCAGAGTTATCTCAAAGAGAGGGGCCACGGTGTTTCTGTATCTCTATTATGTTGGTGCGGCTTCGGAACTTTTAAATATCTTGATATATCTCGAGAACTACGCATCTGCTCAAAAAATATCATAGAAGATAAAAAGTAGGAAACTTAATTCTCTACAAAAAAGGTCTCTTAACATTTTGCCATAGCTCGCTTCGTTTCCGAGATATTTGCAGATTCAGCTCAAAGGAACTGGCCTGACGGACATATTTCGAGATATTTCTTCTTCTTGTTGTTCTTCTTCTGCACAGCTAAGCTGGAAGTGGCATTTACAGCTCGCAATAGTGCAGAGTTATCTCAAAGAAAGGGGCAACGGTGTTTCTGTATCTCTATTATGTTGGTGCGGCTTCGGAACTTTTAAATATCTTGATATATCTCGAGAACTACGCATCTGATCAAAAAATATCATAGAACATAAAAAGTAGGAAACTTAATTCTCTACAAAAAAGCTCTCTTAACATTTTGCCATAGCTCGCTTCGTTTCCGAGATATTTGCAGATTTATCTCAAGGGAAGGGGCCTGACGGACATATTTCGAGATATTTCTTCTTCTTGTTGTTCTTCTTCTGCACAGCTAAGCTGGAAGTGGCATTTGCGGCTCGCACTAGTGCAGAGTTATCTCAAAGAAAGGGGCCACGGTGTTTCTGTATCTCTATTATGTTGGTGCGGCTTCGGAACTTTTAAATATCTCGATGTATCTCGAAAACTACGCTTCTGATCAAAAAATATCATAGAACATAAATTGTAGGAAACATAATTCTCTACAAAAAAGGTCTCTTAACATTTTGCCATAGCTCGCTTCGTTTCCGAGATATTTGCAGATTTATCTCAAGGGAAGGGGCCTAACGGACATATTTCGAGATATTTCTTCTTCTTCTTGTTCTTCTTCTGCACAGCTAAACTGGAAGTGGCATTTCCAGCTCGCAATAGTGCAGAGTTATCTCAAAGAGAGGGGCCACGGTGTTTCTGTATCTCTATTATGTTGGTGCGGCTTCGGAACTTTTAAATATCTTGATATATCTCGAGAACTACGCATCTGATCACAAAATATCATACAACCTAAAAAGGAGGAAACTTAATTCTCTACAAAAAAGGTCTCTTAACATTTTGCCATAGCTCGCTTCGTTTCCGAGATATTTGCAGGTTTATCTCAAGGGAAGGGGCCTAACGGACATATTTCGAGATATTTCTTCTTCTTGTTGTTCTTCTTCTGCACAGCTAAACTGGAAGTGGCATTTCCAGCTCGCAATAGTGCAGAGTTATCTCAAAGAAAGGAGCCACGGTGTTTCTGTATCTCTATTCTGTTGGTGCGGATTCGGAACTTTTAAATATCTTGATATATCTCGAGAACTACGCATCTGATCAAAAAATATCATAGAACATAAAAAGTAGGAAACTTAATTCTCTACAAAAAAGGTCTCTTAAGATTTTGCCATAGCTCGCTTCGTTTCCGAGATATTTGCAGGTTTATCTCAAGGGAAGGGGCCTAACGGACATATTTCGAGATATTTCTTCTTCTTGTTGTTCTTCTTCTGCACAGCTAAGCTGGAAGTGGCATTTGCAGCTCGCAATAGTGCAGAGTTATCTCAATGAAAGGGGCCACGGTGTTTCTGTATCTCTATTATGTTGGTGCGGCTTCGGAACTTTTAAATATCTCGATATATCTCGAGAACTACGCATCTGATCAAAAAATATCATAGAACATAAAAAGTAGGAAACTTAATTCTCTACAAAAAAGGTCTCTTAACATTTTGCCATAGCTCGCTTCGTTTCCGAGATATTTGCATATTTATCTCAAGGGAAGGGGCCTGACGGACATATTTCGAGATATTTCTTCTTCTTGTTGTTCTTCTTCTGCACAGCTAAGCTGGAAGTGGCATTTGCAGCTCGCAATAGTGCAGAGTTATCCCAAAGAAAGGGGCCACGGCGTTTCTGTATCTCTATTATGTTGGTGCGGATTCGGAACTTTTAAATATCTCGATATATCTCGAAAACTACGCTTCTGATCAAAAAATATCATAGAACATAAATTGCAGGAAACATAATTCTCTACAAAAAAGGTCTCTTAACATTTTGCCATAACTCGCTTCGTTTCCGAGATATTTGCAGATTTATCTCAAGGGACGGGTCCTGATGGACATATTTCGAGATATTTCTTCTTCTTGTTGTTCTTCTTCTGCACAGCTAAACTGGAAGTGGCATTTCCAGCTCGCAATCGTGCAGAGTTATCTCCAAGAAAGGGGCCACGGTGTTTCTGTATCTCTATTATGTTGGTGCGGCTTCGGAACTTTTAAATATCTTGATATATCTCGAGAACTACGCATCTGATCAAAAAATATCATAGAACATAAAAAGTAGGAAACTTAATTCTCTACAAAAAAGCTCTCTTAACATTTTGCCATAGCTCGCTTCGTTTCCGAGATATTTGCAGATTTATCTCAAGGGAAGGGGCCTGACGGACATATTTCGAGATATTTCTTCTTCTTGTTGTTCTTCTTCTGCACAGCTAAGCTGGAAGTGGCATTTGCGGCTCGCACTAGTGCAGAGTTATCTCAAAGAAAGGGGCCACGGTGTTTCTGTATCTCTATTATGTTGGTGCGGCTTCGGAACTTTTAAATATCTCGATGTATCTCGAAAACTACGCTTCTGATCAAAAAATATCATAGAACATAAATTGTAGGAAACATAATTCTCTACAAAAAAGGTCTCTTAACATTTTGCCATAGCTCGCTTCGTTTCCGAGATATTTGCAGATTTATCTCAAGGGAAGGGGCCTAACGGACATATTTCGAGATATTTCTTCTTCTTCTTGTTCTTCTTCTGCACAGCTAAACTGGAAGTGGCATTTCCAGCTCGCAATAGTGCAGAGTTATCTCAAAGAGAGGGGCCACGGTGTTTCTGTATCTCTATTATGTTGGTGCGGCTTCGGAACTTTTAAATATCTTGATATATCTCGAGAACTACGCATCTGATCACAAAATATCATACAACCTAAAAAGGAGGAAACTTAATTCTCTACAAAAAAGGTCTCTTAACATTTTGCCATAGCTCGCTTCGTTTCCGAGATATTTGCAGGTTTATCTCAAGGGAAGGGGCCTAACGGACATATTTCGAGATATTTCTTCTTCTTGTTGTTCTTCTTCTGCACAGCTAAACTGGAAGTGGCATTTCCAGCTCGCAATAGTGCAGAGTTATCTCAAAGAAAGGAGCCACGGTGTTTCTGTATCTCTATTCTGTTGGTGCGGATTCGGAACTTTTAAATATCTTGATATATCTCGAGAACTACGCATCTGATCAAAAAATATCATAGAACATAAAAAGTAGGAAACTTAATTCTCTACAAAAAAGGTCTCTTAAGATTTTGCCATAGCTCGCTTCGTTTCCGAGATATTTGCAGGTTTATCTCAAGGGAAGGGGCCTAACGGACATATTTCGAGATATTTCTTCTTCTTGTTGTTCTTCTTCTGCACAGCTAAGCTGGAAGTGGCATTTGCAGCTCGCAATAGTGCAGAGTTATCTCAATGAAAGGGGCCACGGTGTTTCTGTATCTCTATTATGTTGGTGCGGCTTCGGAACTTTTAAATATCTCGATATATCTCGAGAACTACGCATCTGATCAAAAAATATCATAGAACATAAAAAGTAGGAAACTTAATTCTCTACAAAAAAGGTCTCTTAACATTTTGCCATAGCTCGCTTCGTTTCCGAGATATTTGCATATTTATCTCAAGGGAAGGGGCCTGACGGACATATTTCGAGATATTTCTTCTTCTTGTTGTTCTTCTTCTGCACAGCTAAGCTGGAAGTGGCATTTGCAGCTCGCAATAGTGCAGAGTTATCCCAAAGAAAGGGGCCACGGCGTTTCTGTATCTCTATTATGTTGGTGCGGATTCGGAACTTTTAAATATCTCGATATATCTCGAAAACTACGCTTCTGATCAAAAAATATCATAGAACATAAATTGCAGGAAACATAATTCTCTACAAAAAAGGTGTCTTAACATTTTGCCATAACTCGCTTCGTTTCCGAGATATTTGCAGATTTATCTCAAGGGACGGGTCCTGATGGACATATTTCGAGATATTTCTTCTTCTTGTTGTTCTTCTTCTGCACAGCTAAACTGGAAGTGGCATTTCCAGCTCGCAATCGTGCAGAGTTATCTCCAAGAAAGGGGCCACGGTGTTTCTGTATCTCTATTATGTTGGTGCGGCTTCGGAACTTTTAAATATCTTGATATATCTCGAGAACTACGCATCTGATCAAAAAATATCATAGAAGATAAAAAGTAGGAAACTTAATTCTCTACAAAAAAGGTCTCTTCAGATTTTGCCATAGCTCGCTTCGTTTCCGAGATATTTGCAGATTTATCTCAAGGGAAGGGGCGTGACGGACATATTTCGAGATATTTCTTCTTCTTGTTGTTCTTCCTCTGCACAGCTAAGCTGGAAGTGGCATCTGCAGCTCGCAATAGTGCAGAGTTATCTCAAAGAAAGGGGCCACGGTGTTTCTGTATCTCTATTATGTTGGTGCGGCTTCGGAACTTTTAAATATCTCGATATATCTCGAAAACTACGCTTCTGATCAAAAAATATCATAGAACATAAATTGTAGGAAACTTAATTCTCTACAAAAAAGGTCTCTTAACATTTTGCCATAGCTCGCTTCGTTTCCGAGATATTTGCAGATTCAACTCAAAGGAACTGGCCTGACGGACATATTTCGAGATATTTCTTCTTCTTGTTGTTCTTCCTCTGCACAGCTAAGCTGGAAGTGGCATTTGCAGCTCGCAATAGTGCAGAGTTATCTCAAAGAAAGGGGCCACGGTGTTTCTGTATCTCTATTATGTTGGTGCGGCTTCGGAACTTTTAAATATCTTGATATATCTCGAGAACTACGCATCTGATCAAAAAATATCATAGAACATAAAAAGTAGGAAACTTAATTCTCTACAAAAAAGGTCTCTTAACATTTTGCCATAGCTCGCTTCGTTTCCGAGATATTTGCATATTTATCTCAAGGGAAGGGGCCTGACGGACATATTTCGAGATATTTCTTCTTCTTGTTGTTCTTCTTCTGCACAGCTAAGCTGGAAGTGGCATTTGCAGCTCGCAATAGTGCAGAGTTATCCCAAAGAAAGGGGCCACGGTGTTTCTGTATCTCTATTATGTTGGTGCGGCTTCGGAACTTTTAAATATCTTGATATATCTCGAGAACTACGCATCTGATCAAAAAATATCATCGAACATAAAAAGTAGGAAACTTAATTCTCTACAAAAAAGGTCTCTTAACATTTTGCCATAGCTCGCTTCGTTTCCGAGATATTTGCAGATTCCACTCAAAGGAACTGGCCTGACGGACATATTTCGAGATATTTCTTCTTCTTGTTGTTCTTCCTCTGCACAGCTAAGCTGGAAGTGGCATTTGCAGCTCGCAATAGTGCAGAGTTATCTCAAAGAAAGGGGCCACGGTGTTTCTGTATCTCTATTATGTTGGTGCGGCTTCGGAACTTTTAAATATCTTGATATATCTCGAGAACTACGCATCTGATCAAAAAATATCATAGAACATAAAAAGTAGGAAACTTAATTCTCTACAAAAAAGGTCTCTTAACATTTTGCCATAGCTCGCTTCGTTTCCGAGATATTTGCATATTTATCTCAAGTTAAGGGGCCTGACGGACATATTTCGAGATATTTCTTCTTCTTGTTGTTCTTCTTCTGCACAGCTAAGCTGGAAGTGGCATTTGCAGCTCGCAATAGTGCAGAGTTATCCCAAAGAAAGGGGCCACGGCGTTTCTGTATCTCTATTATGTTGGTGCGGCTTCGGAACTTTTAAATATCTCGATATATCTCGAAAACTACGCTTCTGATCAAAAAATATCATAGAACATAAATTGCAGGAAACATAATTCTCTACAAAAAAGGTCTCTTAACATTTTGCCATAACTCGCTTCGTTTCCGAGATATTTGCAGATTTATCTCAAGGGACGGGTCCTGATGGACATATTTCGAGATATTTCTTCTTCTTGTTGTTCTTCTTCTGCACAGCTAAACTGGAAGTGGCATTTCCAGCTCGCAATCGTGCAGAGTTATCTCCAAGAAAGGGGCCACGGTGTTTCTGTATCTCTATTATGTTGGTGCGGCTTCGGAACTTTTAAATATCTTGATATATCTCGAGAACTACGCATCTGATCAAAAAATATCATAGAACATAAAAAGTAGGAAACTTAATTCTCTACAAAAAAGCTCTCTTAACATTTTGCCATAGCTCGCTTCGTTTCCGAGATATTTGCAGATTTATCTCAAGGGAAGGGGCCTGACGGACATATTTCGAGATATTTCTTCTTCTTGTTGTTCTTCTTCTGCACAGCTAAGCTGGAAGTGGCATTTGCGGCTCGCACTAGTGCAGAGTTATCTCAAAGAAAGGGGCCACGGTGTTTCTGTATCTCTATTATGTTGGTGCGGCTTCGGAACTTTTAAATATCTCGATGTATCTCGAAAACTACGCTTCTGATCAAAAAATATCATAGAACATAAATTGTAGGAAACATAATTCTCTACAAAAAAGGTCTCTTAACATTTTGCCATAGCTCGCTTCGTTTCCGAGATATTTGCAGATTTATCTCAAGGGAAGGGGCCTAACGGACATATTTCGAGATATTTCTTCTTCTTCTTGTTCTTCTTCTGCACAGCTAAACTGGAAGTGGCATTTCCAGCTCGCAATAGTGCAGAGTTATCTCAAAGAGAGGGGCCACGGTGTTTCTGTATCTCTATTATGTTGGTGCGGCTTCGGAACTTTTAAATATCTTGATATATCTCGAGAACTACGCATCTGATCACAAAATATCATACAACCTAAAAAGGAGGAAACTTAATTCTCTACAAAAAAGGTCTCTTAACATTTTGCCATAGCTCGCTTCGTTTCCGAGATATTTGCAGGTTTATCTCAAGGGAAGGGGCCTAACGGACATATTTCGAGATATTTCTTCTTCTTGTTGTTCTTCTTCTGCACAGCTAAACTGGAAGTGGCATTTCCAGCTCGCAATAGTGCAGAGTTATCTCAAAGAAAGGAGCCACGGTGTTTCTGTATCTCTATTCTGTTGGTGCGGATTCGGAACTTTTAAATATCTTGATATATCTCGAGAACTACGCATCTGATCAAAAAATATCATAGAACATAAAAAGTAGGAAACTTAATTCTCTACAAAAAAGGTCTCTTAAGATTTTGCCATAGCTCGCTTCGTTTCCGAGATATTTGCAGGTTTATCTCAAGGGAAGGGGCCTAACGGACATATTTCGAGATATTTCTTCTTCTTGTTGTTCTTCTTCTGCACAGCTAAGCTGGAAGTGGCATTTGCAGCTCGCAATAGTGCAGAGTTATCTCAATGAAAGGGGCCACGGTGTTTCTGTATCTCTATTATGTTGGTGCGGCTTCGGAACTTTTAAATATCTCGATATATCTCGAGAACTACGCATCTGATCAAAAAATATCATAGAACATAAAAAGTAGGAAACTTAATTCTCTACAAAAAAGGTCTCTTAACATTTTGCCATAGCTCGCTTCGTTTCCGAGATATTTGCATATTTATCTCAAGGGAAGGGGCCTGACGGACATATTTCGAGATATTTCTTCTTCTTGTTGTTCTTCTTCTGCACAGCTAAGCTGGAAGTGGCATTTGCAGCTCGCAATAGTGCAGAGTTATCCCAAAGAAAGGGGCCACGGCGTTTCTGTATCTCTATTATGTTGGTGCGGATTCGGAACTTTTAAATATCTCGATATATCTCGAAAACTACGCTTCTGATCAAAAAATATCATAGAACATAAATTGCAGGAAACATAATTCTCTACAAAAAAGGTGTCTTAACATTTTGCCATAACTCGCTTCGTTTCCGAGATATTTGCAGATTTATCTCAAGGGACGGGTCCTGATGGACATATTTCGAGATATTTCTTCTTCTTGTTGTTCTTCTTCTGCACAGCTAAACTGGAAGTGGCATTTCCAGCTCGCAATCGTGCAGAGTTATCTCCAAGAAAGGGGCCACGGTGTTTCTGTATCTCTATTATGTTGGTGCGGCTTCGGAACTTTTAAATATCTTGATATATCTCGAGAACTACGCATCTGATCAAAAAATATCATAGAAGATAAAAAGTAGGAAACTTAATTCTCTACAAAAAAGGTCTCTTCAGATTTTGCCATAGCTCGCTTCGTTTCCGAGATATTTGCAGATTTATCTCAAGGGAAGGGGCGTGACGGACATATTTCGAGATATTTCTTCTTCTTGTTGTTCTTCCTCTGCACAGCTAAGCTGGAAGTGGCATCTGCAGCTCGCAATAGTGCAGAGTTATCTCAAAGAAAGGGGCCACGGTGTTTCTGTATCTCTATTATGTTGGTGCGGCTTCGGAACTTTTAAATATCTCGATATATCTCGAAAACTACGCTTCTGATCAAAAAATATCATAGAACATAAATTGTAGGAAACTTAATTCTCTACAAAAAAGGTCTCTTAACATTTTGCCATAGCTCGCTTCGTTTCCGAGATATTTGCAGATTCAACTCAAAGGAACTGGCCTGACGGACATATTTCGAGATATTTCTTCTTCTTGTTGTTCTTCCTCTGCACAGCTAAGCTGGAAGTGGCATTTGCAGCTCGCAATAGTGCAGAGTTATCTCAAAGAAAGGGGCCACGGTGTTTCTGTATCTCTATTATGTTGGTGCGGCTTCGGAACTTTTAAATATCTTGATATATCTCGAGAACTACGCATCTGATCAAAAAATATCATAGAACATAAAAAGTAGGAAACTTAATTCTCTACAAAAAAGGTCTCTTAACATTTTGCCATAGCTCGCTTCGTTTCCGAGATATTTGCATATTTATCTCAAGGGAAGGGGCCTGACGGACATATTTCGAGATATTTCTTCTTCTTGTTGTTCTTCTTCTGCAAAGCTAAGCTGGAAGTGGCATTTGCAGCTCGCAATAGTGCAGAGTTATCCCAAAGAAAGGGGCCACGGTGTTTCTGTATCTCTATTATGTTGGTGCGGCTTCGGAACTTTTAAATATGTTGATATATCTCGAGAACTACGCATCTGATCAAAAAATATCATCGAACATAAAAAGTAGGAAACTTAATTCTCTACAAAAAAGGTCTCTTAACATTTTGCCATAGCTCGCTTCGTTTCCGAGATATTTGCAGATTCCACTCAAAGGAACTGGCCTGACGGACATATTTCGAGATATTTCTTCTTCTTGTTGTTCTTCCTCTGCACAGCTAAGCTGGAAGTGGCATTTGCAGCTCGCAATAGTGCAGAGTTATCTCAAAGAAAGGGGCCACGGTGTTTCTGTATCTCTATTATGTTGGTGCGGCTTCGGAACTTTTAAATATCTTGATATATCTCGAGAACTACGCATCTGATCAAAAAATATCATAGAACATAAAAAGTAGGAAACTTAATTCTCTACAAAAAAGGTCTCTTAACATTTTGCCATAGCTCGCTTCGTTTCCGAGATATTTGCATATTTATCTCAAGTTAAGGGGCCTGACGGACATATTTCGAGATATTTCTTCTTCTTGTTGTTCTTCTTCTGCACAGCTAAGCTGGAAGTGGCATTTGCAGCTCGCAATAGTGCAGAGTTATCCCAAAGAAAGGGGCCACGGCGTTTCTGTATCTCTATTATGTTGGTGCGGCTTCGGAACTTTTAAATATCTCGATATATCTCGAAAACTACGCTTCTGATCAAAAAATATCATAGAACATAAATTGCAGGAAACATAATTCTCTACAAAAAAGGTCTCTTAACATTTTGCCATAACTAGCTTCGTTTCCGAGATATTTGCAGATTTATCTCAAGGGACGGGTCCTGATGGACATATTTCGAGATATTTCTTCTTCTTGTTGTTCTTCTTCTGCACAGCTAAACTGGAAGTGGCATTTCCAGCTCGCAATCGTGCAGAGTTATCTCCAAGAAAGGGGCCACGGTGTTTCTGTATCTCTATTATGTTGGTGCGGCTTCGGAACTTTTAAATATCTTGATATATCTCGAGAACTACGCATCTGATCAAAAAATATCATAGAAGATAAAAAGTAGGAAACTTAATTCTCTACAAAAAAGGTCTCTTCAGATTTTGCCATAGCTCGCTTCGTTTCCGAGATATTTGCAGATTTATCTCAAGGGAAGGGGCGTGACGGACATATTTCGAGATATTTCTTCTTCTTGTTGTTCTTCTTCTGCACAGCTAAGCTGGAAGTGGCATTTGCAGCTCGCAATAGTGCAGAGTGTATCTCAAAGAGAGGGGCCACGGTGTTTCTGTATCTCTATTATGTTGGTGCGGCTTCGGAACTTTTAAATATCTTGATATATCTCGAGAACTACGCATCTGATCAAAAAATATCATAGAACATAAATTGTAGGAAACATAATTCTCTACAAAAAACGTCTCTTAACATTTTGCCATAGCTCGCTTCGTTTCCGAGATATTTGCAGATTTATCTCAAGGGAAGGGGCCTAACGGACATATTTCGAGATATTTCTTCTTCTTGTTGTTCTTCTTCTGCACAGCTAAGCTGGAAGTGGCATTTGCAGCTCGCAATAGTGCAGAGTTATCTCAAAGAAAGGGGCCACGGTGTTTCTGTATCTCTATTATGTTGGTGCGGCTTCGGAACTTTTAAATATCTCGATATATCTCGAAAACTACGCTTCTGATCAAAAAATATCATAGAACATAAATTGTAGGAAACATAATTCTCTACAAAAAAGGTCTCTTAATATTTTGCCATAGCTCGCTTCGTTTCCGAGATATTTGCAGATTTATCTCAAGGGAAGGGGCCTGACGGACACATTTCGAGATATTTCTTCTTCTTGTTGTTCTTCTTCTGCACAGCTAAGCTGGAAGTGGCATTTGCGGCTCGCACTGGTGCAGAGTTATCTCAAAGAAAGGGGCCACGGTGTTTCTGTATCTCTATTATGTTGGTGCGGCTTCGGAACTTTTAAATATCTCGATATATCTCGAAAACTACGCTTCTGATCAAAAAATATCATAGAACATAAATTGTAGGAAACATAATTCTCTACAAAAAACGTCTCTTAACATTTTGCCATAGCTCGCTTCGTTTCCGAGATATTTGCAGATTCAGCTCAAAGGAACTGGCCTGACGGACATATTTCGAGATATTTCTTCTTCTTGTTGTTCTTCCTCTGCACAGCTAAGCTGGAAGTGGCATCTGCAGCTCGCAATAGTGCAGAGTTATCTCAAAGAAAGGGGCCACGGTGTTTCTGTATCTCTATTATGTTGGTGCGGCTTCGGAACTTTTAAATATCTTGATATATCTCGAGAACTGCGCATCTGATCAAAAAATATCATAGAACATAAAAAGTAGGAAACTTAATTCTGTACAAAAAAGGTCTCTTAACATTTTGCCATAGCTCGCTTCGTTTCCGAGATATTTGCAGATTTATCTCAAGGGAAGGGGCCTAACGGACATATTTCGAGATATTTTTGCTTCTTGTTGTTCTTCTTCTGCACAGCTAAACTGGAAGTGGCATTTGCAGCTCGCAATAGTGCAGAGTTATCTCAAAGAGAGGGGCCACGGTGTTTCTGTATCTCTATTATGTTGGTGCGGCTTCGGAACTTTTAAATATCTTGATATATCTCGAGAACTACGCACCTGATCGAAAAATATCATAGAACATAAAGAGTAGGAAACTTAATTCTCTACAAAAAAGGTCTCTTAACATTTTGCCATAGCTCGCTTCGTTTCCGAGATATTTGCAGATTTATCTCAAGGGAAGGGGCCTGACGGACATATTTCGAGATATTTCTTCTTCTTGTTGTTCTTCTTCTGCACAGCGAAGCTGGAAGTGGCATTTGCAGCTCGCAAGAGTGCAGAGTTATCTCAAAGAAAGGGGCCACGGTGTTTCTGTATCTCTATTATGTTGGTGCGGCTTCGGAACTTTTAAATATCTTGATATATCTCGAGAACTACGCATCTGATCAAAAAATATCATAGAACATAAAAAGTAGGAAACTTAATTCTCTACAAAAAAGGTCTCTTAACATTTTGCCATAGCTCGCTTCGCTTCGGAGATATTTGCAGATTTATCTCAAGGGAAGGGGCCTGACGGACATATTTCGAGATATTTCTTCTTCTTGTTGTTCTTCTTCTGCACAGCTAAGCTGGAAGTGGCATTTCCAGCTCGCAATAGTGCAGAGTTATCTCAAAGAAAGGGGCCACGGTGTTTCTGTATCTCTATTATGTTGGTGCGGCTTCGGAACTTTTAAATATCTTGATATATCTCGAGAACTACGCATCTGATCAAAAAATATCATAGAACATGAAAAGTAGGAAACTTAATTCTCTACAAAAAAGGTCTCTTAACATTTTGCCATAGCTCGCTTCGTTTCCGAGATATTTGCAGATTTATCTCAAGGGAAGGGGCCTGACGGACATATTTCGAGATATTTCTTCTTCTTGTTATTCTTCTTCTGCACAGCTAAGCTAGAAGTGGCATTTGCAGCTCGCAATAGTGCAGAGTTATCTCAAAGAAAGGGCCCACGGTGTTTCCGTATCTCTATTATGTTGGTGCGGCTTCGGAATTTTTAAATATCTCGATATATCTCGAAAACTACGCTTCTGATCAAAAAATATCATAGAACATAAATTGTAGGAAACATAATTCTCTACAAAAAAGGTCTCTTAACATTTTGCCATAGCTCGCTTCGTTTCCGAGATATTTGCAGATTTATCTCAAGGGAAGGGGCCTGACGGACATATTTCGAGATATTTCTTCTTCTTGTTGTTCTTCTTCTGCACAGCTAAGCTGGAAGTGGCATTTGCAGCTCGCAATAGTGCAGAGTTATCTCAAAGAAAGGGGCCACGGTGTTTCTGTATCTCTATTATGTTGGTGCGGCTTCGGAACTGTTAAATATCTTGATATATCTCGAGAACTACGCATCTGATCAAAAAATATCATAGAACATAAAAAGTAGGAAACTTAATTCTCTACAAAAAAGGTCTCTTAACATTTTGCCATAGCTCGCTTCGTTTCCGAGATATTTACGCAGATTTATCTCAAGGGAAGCGGCCTGACGGACATATTTCGAGATATTTCTTCTTCTTGTTGTTCTTCTTCTGCACAGCTAAACTGGAATGTGGCATTTCCAGCTCGCAATAGTGCAGAGTTATCTCAAAGAAAGGGGCCACGGTGTTTCTATATCTCTATTATGTTGGTGCGGCTTCGGAACTTTTAAATATCTTGATATATCTCGAGAACTACGCATCTGATCAAAAAATATCATAGAACATAAAAAGTAGGAAACTTAGTTCTCTACAAAAAAGGTCTCTTAACATTTTGCCATAGCTCGCTTCGTTTCCGAGATATTTGCAGATTTATCTCAAGGGAAGGGGCCTGACGGACATATTTCGAGATATCTCTTCTTCTTGTTGTTCTTCTTCTGCACAGCAAAGCTGGAAGTGGCATTTGCAGCTCGCAATAGTGCAGAGTTATCTCAAAGAAAGGGGCCACGGTGTTTCTGTATCTCTACTATGGTGGTGCGGCTTCGGAACTTTTAAATATCTTGATATATCTCGAGAACTACGCATCTGATCCAAAAATATCATAGAACATAAAAAGTAGGAAACTTAATTCTCTACAAAAAAGGTCTCTTAACATTTTGCCATAGCTCGCTTCGTTTCCGAGATATTTGCAGATTTATCTCAAGGGAAGGGGCCTGACGGACATATTTCGAGATATTTCTTCTTCTTGTTGTTCTTCTTCTGCACAGCTAAGCAGGAAGTGGCATTTACAGCTCGCAATAGTGCAGAGTTATCTCAAAGAAAGGGGCCACGGTGTTTCTGTATCTCTATTATGTTGGTGCGGCTTCGGAACTTTTAAATATCTTGATATATCTCGAGAACTACGCATCTGATCCAAAAATATCATAGAACATAAAAAGTAGGAAACATAATTCTCTACAAAAAAGGTCTCTTAACATTTTGCCATAGCTCGCTTCGTTTCCGATATATTTGCAGATTTATCTCAAGGGAAGGGGCCTGACGGACATATTTCGAGATATTTCTTCTTCTTGTTGTTCTTCTTCTGCACAGCTAAGCTGGAAGTGGCATTTGCAGCTCGCAATAGTGCAGAGTTATCTCAAAGAAAGGGGCCACGGTGTTTCTGTATCTCTATTATGTTGGTGCGGCTTCGGAACTGTTAAATATCTTGATATATCTCGAGAACTACGCACCTGATCGAAAAATATCATAGAACATAAAGAGTAGGAAACTTAATTCTCTACAAAAAAGGTCTCTTAACATTTTGCCATAGCTCGCTTCGTTTCCGAGATATTTGCAGATTTATCTGAAGGGAAGGGGCCTGACGGACATATTTCGAGATATTTCTTCTTCTTGTTGTTCTTCTTCTGCACAGCTAAGCTGGAAGTGGCATTTGCAGCTCGCAATAGTGCAGAGTTATCTCAAAGAAAGGGCCCACGGTGTTTCCGTATCTCTATTATGTTGGTGCGGCTTCGGAATTTTTAAATATCTCGATATATCTCGAAAACTACGCTTCTGATCAAAAAATATCATAGAACATAAATTGTAGGAAACATAATTCTCTACAAAAAAGGTCTCTTTACATTTTGCCATAGCTCGCTTCGTTTCCGAGATATTTGCAGATTTATCTCAAGGGAAGGGGCCTGACGGACATATTTCGAGATATTTCTTCTTCTTGTTGTTCTTCTTCTGCACAGCTAAACTGGAAGTGGCATTTCCAGCTCGCAATAGTGCAGAGTTATCTCAAAGAAAGGGGCCACGGTGTTTCTGTATCTCTATTATGTTGGTGCGGCTTCGGAACTTTTAAATATCTTGATATATCTCGAGAACTACGCATCTGATCAAAAAATATCATAGAACATAAAAAGTAGGAAACTTAATTCTCTACAAAAAAGGTCTCCTAACATTTTGCCATAGCTCGCTTCGTTTCCGAGATATTTGCAGATTTATCTCAAGGGAAGGGGCCTGACGGACATATTTCGAGATATTTCTTCTTCTTGTTGTTCTCCTTCTGCACAGCTAAGCTGGAAGTGGCATTTGCAGCTCGCAATAGTGCAGAGTTATCTCAAAGAAAGGGGCCACGGTGTTTCTGTATCTCTATTATGGTGGTGCGGCTTCGGAACTTTTAAATATCTTGATATATCTCGAGAACTACGCATCTGATCAAAAAATATCATAGAACATAAAAAGTAGGAAACTTAATTCTCTACAAAAATGGTCTCTTAACATTTTGCCATAGCTCGCTTCGTTTCCGAGATATTTGCAGATTTATCTCAAGGGAAGGGGCCTGACGGACATATTTCGAGATATTTCTTCTTCTTGTTGTTCTTCTTCTGCACAGCTAAGCTGGAAGTGGCATTTACAGCTCGCAATAGTGCAGAGTTATCTCAAAGAAAGGGGCCACGGTGTTTCTGTATCTCTATTATGTTGGTGCGGCTTCGGAACTTTTAAATATCTTGATATATCTCGAGAACTACGCATCTGATCAAAAAATATCATAGAACATAAATAGTAGGAAACTTAATTTCCTACAAAAAAGATCTCTTACTATTTTGCCATAGCTCGCATTGTTTCCGAGCTATTTGCAGATTTAGCTCAAGGGAAGGGGCCTGACGGACATATTTCGAGATATTTCTTCTTCTTGTTGTTCTTCTTCTGCACAGCTAAGCTGGAAGTGGCATTTGCAGCTCGCAATAGTGCAGAGTTATCTCAAAGAAAGGGGCCACGGTGTTTCTGTATCTCTATTATGTTGGTGCGGCTTCGGAACTTTTAAATATCTTGATATATCTCGAAAACTACGCATCTGATCAAAAAATATCATGCAACATAAAAAGTAGGAAACTTAATCCTCTACAAAAAAGGTCTCTTAACATTTTGCCATAGCTCGCTTCGTTTCCGAGATATTTGCAGATTTATCTCAAGGGAAGGGGCCTGACGGACATATTTCGAGATATTTCTTCTTCTTGTTGTTCTTCTTCTGCACAGCTAAGCAGGAAGTGGCATTTGCAGCTCGCAATAGTGCAGAGTTATCTCAAAGAAAGGGGCCACGGTGTTTCTGTATCTCTATTATGTTGGTGCGGCTTCGGAACTGTTAAATATCTTGATATATCTCGAGAACTACGCACCTGATCGAAAAATATCATAGAACATAAATAGTAGAAAACTTAATTTCCTACAAAAAAGGTCTCTTACTATTTTGCCATAGCTCGCATTGTTTCCGAGCTATTTGCAGATTTAGCTCAAGGGAAGGGGCCTGACGGACATATTTCGAGATATTTCTTCTTCTTGTTGTTCTTCTTCTGCACAGCTAAGCTGGAAGTGGCATTTGCAGCTCGCAATATTGCAGAGTTATCTCAAAGAAAGGGCCCACGGTGTTTCCGTATCTCTATTATGTTGGTGCGGCTTCGGAATTTTTAAATATCTCGATATATCTCGAAAACTACGCTTCTGATCAAAAAATATCATAGAACATAAATAGTAGAAAACTTAATTTCCTACAAAAAAGGTCTCTTACTATTTTGCCATAGCTCGCATTGTTTCCGAGCTATTTGCAGATTTAGCTCAAGGGAAGGGGCCTGACGGACATATTTCGAGATATTTCTTCTTCTTGTTGTTCTTCTTCTGCACAGCTAAGCTGGAAGTGGCATTTGCAGCTCGCAATAGTGCAGAGTTATCTCAAAGAAAGGGGCCACGGTGTTTCCGTATCTCTATTATGTTGGTGCGGCTTCGGAATTTTTAAATATCTCGATATATCTCGAAAACTACGCTTCTGATCAAAAAATATCATAGAACATAAATAGTAGGAAACTTAATTTCCTACAAAAAAGATCTCTTACTATTTTGCCATAGCTCGCATTGTTTCCGAGCTATTTGCAGATTTATCTCAAGGGAAGGGGCCTGACGGACATATTTCGAGATATTTCTTCTTCTTGTTGTTCTTCTTCTGCACAGCTAAGCTGGAAGTGGCATTTGCAGCTCGCAATAGTGCAGAGTTATCTCAAAGAAAGGGCCCACGGTGTTTCCGTATCTCTATTATGTTGGTGCGGCTTCGGAATTTTTAAATATCTCGATATATCTCGAAAACTACGCTTCTGATCAAAAAATATCATAGAACATAAATAGTAGGAAACTTAATTTCCTACAAAAAAGATCTCTTACTATTTTGCCATAGCTCGCATTGTTTCCGAGCTATTTGCAGATTTAGCTCAAGGGAAGGGGCCTGACGGACATATTTCGAGATATTTCTTCTTCTTGTTGTTCTTCTTCTGCACAGATAAGCTGGAAGTGGCATTTACAGCTCGCAATAGTGCAGAGTTATCTCAAAGAAAGAGGCCACGGTGTTTCTGTATCTCTATTATGTTGGTGCGGCTTCGGAACTTTTAAATATCTTGATATATCTCGAAAACTACGCATCTGATCAAAAAATATCATACAACATAAAAAGTAGGAAACTTAATCCTCTACAAAAAAGGTCGCTTAACATTTTGCCATAGCTCGCTTCGTTTCCGAGATATTTGCAGATTTATCTCAAGGGAAGGGGCCTAACGGACATATTTCGAGATATTTCTTCTTCTTGTTGTTCTTCTTCTGCACAGCTAAGCTGGAAGTGGCATTTGCAGCTCGCAATAGTGCAGAGTTATCTCAAAGAAAGGGGCCACGGTGTTTCTGTATCTCTATTATGTTGGTGCGGCTTCGGAACTTTTAAATATCTTGATATATCTCGAAAACTACGCTTCTGATCAAAAAATATCATAGAACATAACTTGTAGGAAACATAATTCTCTACAAAAAAGGTCTCTTAACATTTTGCCATAGCTCGCCTCGTTTCCGAGATAGTTGCAGATTTATCTCAAGGGAAGGGGCCTGACGGACATATTTCGAGATATTTCTTCTTCTTGTTGTTCTCCTTCTGCACAGCTAAGCTGGAAGTGGCATTTGCAGCTCGCAATAGTGCAGAGTTATCTCAAAGAAAGGGGCCACGGTGTTTCTGTATCTCTATTATGTTGGTGCGGCTTCAGAACTTTTAAATATCTTGATATATCTCGAGAACTACGCATCTGATCAAAAAATATCATAGAACATAAAAAGTAGGAAACTTAATTCTCTACAAAAAAGGTCTCCTAACATTTTGCCATAGCTCGCTTCGTTTCCGAGATATTTGCAGATTTATCTCAAGGGAAGGGGCCTGACGGACATATTTCGAGATATTTCTTCTTCTTGTTGTTCTTCTTCTGCACAGCTAAGCTGGAAGTGGCATTTGCAGCTCGCAATAGTGCAGAGTTATCTCAAAGAAAGGGGCCACGGTGTTTCTGTATCTCTATTATGTTGGTGCGGCTTCGGAACTGTTAAATATCTTGATATATCTCGAGAACTACGCACCTGATCGAAAAATATCATAGAACATAAAGAGTAGGAAACTTAATTCTCTACAAAAAAGGTATCTTAACATTTTGCCATAGCTCGCTTCGTTTCCGAGATATTTGCAGATTTATCTCAAGGGAAGGGGCCTGACGGACATATTTCGAGATATTTCTTCTTCTTGTTGTTCTTCTTCTGCACAGCTAAGCTGGAAGTGGCATTTGCAGCTCGCAATAGTGCAGAGTTATCTCAAAGAAAGGGCCCACGGTGTTTCCGTATCTCTATTATGTTGGTGCGGCTTCGGAATTTTTAAATATCTCGATATATCTCGAAAACTACGCTTCTGATCAAAAAATATCATAGAACATAAATAGTAGGAAACTTAATTTCCTACAAAAAAGGTCTCTTACTATTTTGCCATAGCTCGCATTGTTTCCGAGCTATTTGCAGATTTAGCTCAAGGGAAGGGGCCTGACGGACATATTTCGAGATATTTCTTCTTCTTGTTGTTCTTCTTCTGCACAGCTAAGCTGGAAGTGGCATTTACAGCTCGCAATAGTGCAGAGTTATCTCAAAGAAAGGGGCCGCGGTGTTTCTGTATCTCTATTATGTTGGTGCGGCTTCGGAACTTTTAAATATCTTGATATATCTCGAAAACTACGCATCTGATCAAAAAATATCATACAACATAAAAAGTAGGAAACTTAATCCTCTACAAAAAAGGTCGCTTAACATTTTGCCATAGCTCGCTTCGTTTCCGAGATATTTGCAGATTTATCTCAAGGGAAGGGGCCTAACGGACATATTTCGAGATATTTCTTCTTCTTGTTGTTCTTCTTCTGCACAGCTAAGCTGGAAGTGGCATTTGCAGCTCGCAATAGTGCAGAGTTATCTCAAAGAAAGGGGCCACGGTGTTTCTGTATCTCTATTATGTTGGTGCGGCTTCGGAACTTTTAAATATCTTGATATATCTCGAAAACTACGCTTCTGATCAAAAAATATCATAGAACATAACTTGTAGGAAACATAATTCTCTACAAAAAAGGTCTCTTAACATTTTGCCATAGCTCGCTTCGTTTCCGAGATAGTTGCAGATTTATCTCAAGGGAAGGGGCCTGACGGACATATTTCGAGATATTTCTTCTTCTTGTTGTTCTCCTTCTGCACAGCTAAGCTGGAAGTGGCATTTGCAGCTCGCAATGGTGCAGAGTTATCTCAAAGAAAGGGGCCACGGTGTTTCTGTATCTCTATTATGTTGGTGCGGCTTCGGAACTTTTAAATATCTCGATATATCTCGAGAACTACGCATCTGATCAAAAAATATCATAGAACATAAAAAGTAGGAAACTTAATTCTCTACAAATAAGGTCTCTTAACATTTTGCCATAGCTCGCTTCGTTTCCGAGATATTTGCAGATTTATCTCAAGGGAAGGGGCCTGACGGACATATTTCGAGATATTTCTTCTTCTTGTTGTTCTTCTTCTGCACAGCTAAGCTGGAAGTGGCATTTGCAGCTCGCAATAGTGCAGAGTTATCTCAAAGAAAGGGGCCACGGTGTTTCTGTATCTCTATTATGTTGGTGCGGCTTCGGAACTTTTAAATATCTTGATATATCTCGAGAACTACGCATCTGATCAAAAAATATCATAGAACATAAAAAGTAGGAAACTTAATTCTCTACAAAAAAGGTCTCTTAACATTTTGCCATAGCTCGCTTCGTTTCCGATATATTTGCAGATTTATCTCAAGGGAAGGGGCCTGACGGACATATTTCGAGATATTTCTTCTTCTTGTTGTTCTTCTTCTGCACAGCTAAGCTGGAAGTGGCATTTGCAGCTCGCAATAGTGCAGAGTTATCTCAAAGAAAGGGGCCACGGTGTTTCTGTATCTCTATTATGTTGGTGCGGCTTCGGAACTGTTGAATATCTTGATATATCTCGAGAACTACGCACCTGATCGAAAAATATCATAGAACATAAAGAGTAGGAAACTTAATTCTCTACAAAAAAGGTCTCTTAACATTTTGCCATAGCTCGCTTCGTTTCCGAGATATTTGCAGATTTATCTCAAGGGAAGGGGCCTGACGGACATATTTCGAGATATTTCTTCTTCTTGTTGTTCTTCTTCTGCACAGCTAAGCTGGAAGTGGCATTTGCAGCTCGCAATAGTGCAGAGTTATCGCAAAGAAAGGGCCCACGGTGTTTCCGTATCTATATTATGTTGGTGCGGCTTCGGAATTTTTAAATATCTTGATATATCTCGAGAACTACGCATCTGATCAAAAAATATCATAGAACATAAAAAGTAGGAAACTTAATTCTCTACAAAAAAGGTCTCTTAACATTTTGCCATAGCTCGCTTCGTTTCCGAGATATTTGCAGATTTATCTCAAGGGAAGGGGCCTGACGGACATATTTCGAGATATTTCTTCTTCTTGTTGTTCTTCTTCTGCACAGCTAAGCGGGAAGTGGCATTTGCAGCCCGCAATAGTGCAGAGTTATCTCAAAGAAAGGGGCCACGGTGTTTCTGTATCTCTATTATGTTGGTGCGGCTTCGGAACTTTTAAATATCTTGATATATCTCGAAAACTACGCATCTGATCAAAAAATATCATACAACATAAAAAGTAGGAAACTTAATCCTCTACAAAAAAGGTCTCTTAACATTTTGCCATAGCTCGCTTCGTTTCCGAGATATTTGCAGATTTATCTCAAGGGAAGGGGCCTGACGGACATATTTCGAGATATTTCTTCTTCTTGTTGTTCTTCTTCTGCACAGCTAAGCTGGAAGTGGCATTTGCAGCTCGCAATAATGCAGAGTTATCTCAAAGAAAGGGGCCACGGTGTTTCTGTATCTCTATTATGGTGGTGCGGCTTCGGAACTTTTAAATATCTTGATATATCTCGAGAACTACGCATCTGATCAAAAAATATCATAGAACATAAAAAGTAGGAAACTTAATTCTCTACAAAAAAGGTCTCTTAAGATTTTGCCATAGCTCGCTTCGTTTCCGATATATTTGCAGATTTATCTCAAGGGAAGGGGCCTGACGGACATATTTCGAGATATTTCTTCTTCTTGTTGTTCTTCTTCTGCACAGCTAAGCTGGAAGTGGCATTTGCAGCTCGCAATAGTGCAGAGTTATCTCAAAGAAAGGGGCCACGGTGTTTCTGTATCTCTATTATGTTGGTGCGGCTTCGGAACTGTTGAATATCTTGATATATCTCGAGAACTACGCACCTGATCGAAAAATATCATAGAACATAAAGAGTAGGAAACTTAATTCTCTACAAAAAAGGTCTCTTAACATTTTGCCATAGCTCGCTTCGTTTCCGAGATATTTGCAGATTTATCTCAAGGGAAGGGGCCTGACGGACATATTTCGAGATATTTCTTCTTCTTGTTGTTCTTCTTCTGCACAGCTAAGCTGGAAGTGGCATTTGCAGCTCGCAATAGTGCAGAGTTATCTCAAAGAAAGGGCCCACGGTGTTTCCGTATCTCTATTATGTTGGTGCGGCTTCGGAATTTTTAAATATCTTGATATATCTCGAGAACTACGCATCTGATCAAAAAATATCATAGAACATAAAAAGTAGGAAACTTAATTCTCTACAAAAAAGGTCTCTTAACATTTTGCCATAGCTCGCTTCGTTTCCGAGATATTTGCAGATTTATCTCAAGGGAAGGGGCCTGACGGACATATTTCGAGATATTTCTTCTTCTTGTTGTTCTTCTTCTGCACAGCTAAGCTGGAAGTGGCATTTGCAGCTCGCAATAATGCAGAGTTATCTCAAAGAAAGGGGCCACGGTGTTTCTGTATCTCTATTATGGTGGTGCGGCTTCGGAACTTTTAAATATCTTGATATATCTCGAGAACTACGCATCTGATCAAAAAATATCATAGAACATAAAAAGTAGGAAACTTAATTCTCTACAAAAAAGGTCTCTTAACATTTTGCCATAGCTCGCTTCGTTTCCGAGATATTTGCAGATTTATCTCAAGGGAAGGGGCCTGACGGACATATTTCGAGATATTTCTTCTTCTTGTTGTTCTTCTTCTGCACAGCTAAGCTGGAAGTGGCATTTACAGCTCGCAATAGTGCAGAGTTATCTCAAAGAAAGGGGCCACGGTGTTTCTGTATCTCTATTATGTTGGTGCGGGTTCGGAACTTTTAAATATCGTGATATATCTCGAAAACTACGCTTCTGATCAAAAAATATCATAGAACATAACTTGTAGGAAACATAATTCTCTACAAAAAAGGTCTCTTAACATTTTGCCATAGCTCGCTTCGTTTCCGAGATAGTTGCAGATTTATCTCAAGGGAAGGGGCCTGACGGACATATTTCGAGATATTTCTTCTTCTTGTTGTTCTTCTTCTGCACAGCTAAGCTGGAAGTAGCATCTGCAGCTCGCAGTAGTGCAGAGTTATCTCAAAGAAAGGGGCCACGGTGTTTCTGTATCTCTATTATGGTGGTGCGGCTTCGGAACTTTTAAATATCTTGATATATCTCGAGAACTACGCATCTGATCAAAAAATATCATAGAACATAAAAAGTAGGAAACTTAATTCTCAACCAAAAAGGTCTCTTAACATTTTGCCATAGCTCGCTTCGTTTCCGAGATATTTGCAGATTTATCTCAAGGGAAGGGGCCTGACGGACATATTTCGAGATATTTCTTCTTCTTGTTGTTCTTCTTCTGCACAGCTAAGCTGGAAGTGGCATTTACAGCTCGCAATAGTGCAGAGTTATCTCAAAGAAAGGGGCCACGGTGTTTCTGTATCTCTATTATGTTGGTGCGGCTTCGGAACTTTTAAATATCTTGATATATCTCGAAAACTACGCTTCTGATCAAAAAATATCATAGAACATAACTTGTAGGAAACATAATTCTCTACAAAAAAGGTCTCTTAACATTTTGCCATATCTCGCTTCGTTTCCGAGATAGTTGCAGATTTATCTCAAGGGAAGGGGCCTGACGGACATATTTCGAGATATTTCTTCTTCTTGTTGTTCTTCTTCTGCACAGCTAAGCTGGAAGTGGCATCTGCAGCTCGCAGTAGTGCAGAGTTATCTCAAAGAAAGGGGCCACGGTGTTTCTGTATCTCTATTATGTTGGTGCGGCTTCGGAACTTTTAAATATCTTGATATATCTCGAAAACTACGCTTCTGATCAAAAAATATCATAGAACATAACTTGTAGGAAACATAATTCTCTACAAAAAAGGTCTCTTAACATTTTGCCATAGCTCGCTTCGTTTCCGAGATAGTTGCAGATTTATCTCAAGGGAAGGGGCCTGACGGACATATTTCGAGATATTTCTTCTTCTTGTTGTTCTCCTTCTGCACAGCTAAGCTGGAAGTGGCATTTGCAGCTCGCAATGGTGCAGAGTTATCTCAAAGAAAGGGGCCACGGTGTTTCTGTATCTCTATTATGTTGGTGCGGCTTCGGAACTTTTAAATATCTCGATATATCTCGAGAACTACGCATCTGATCAAAAAATATCATAGAACATAAAAAGTAGGAAACTTAATTCTCTACAAATAAGGTCTCTTAACATTTTGCCATAGCTCGCTTCGTTTCCGAGATATTTGCAGATTTATCTCAAGGGAAGGGGCCTGACGGACATATTTCGAGATATTTCTTCTTCTTGTTGTTCTTCTTCTGCACAGCTAAGCTGGAAGTGGCATTTGCAGCTCGCAATAGTGCAGAGTTATCTCAAAGAAAGGGGCCACGGTGTTTCTGTATCTCTATTATGTTGGTGCGGCTTCGGAACTTTTAAATATCTTGATATATCTCGAGAACTACGCATCTGATCAAAAAATATCATAGAACATAAAAAGTAGGAAACTTAATTCTCTACAAAAAAGGTCTCTTAACATTTTGCCATAGCTCGCTTCGTTTCCGATATATTTGCAGATTTATCTCAAGGGAAGGGGCCTGACGGACATATATCGAGATATTTCTTCTTCTTGTTGTTCTTCTTCGGCACAGCTAAGCTGGAAGTGGCATTTGCAGCTCGCAATAGTGCAGAGTTATCTCAAAGAAAGGGGCCACGGTGTTTCTGTATCTCTATTATGTTGGTGCGGCTTCGGAACTGTTGAATATCTTGATATATCTCGAGAACTACGCACCTGATCGAAAAATATCATAGAACATAAAGAGTAGGAAACTTAATTCTCTACAAAAAAGGTCTCTTAACATTTTGCCATAGCTCGCTTCGTTTCCGAGATATTTGCAGATTTATCTCAAGGGAAGGGGCCTGACGGACATATTTCGAGATATTTCTTCTTCTTGTTGTTCTTCTTCTGCACAGCTAAGCTGGAAGTGGCATTTGCAGCTCGCAATAGTGCAGAGTTATCGCAAAGAAAGGGCCCACGGTGTTTCCGTATCTATATTATGTTGGTGCGGCTTCGGAATTTTTAAATATCTTGATATATCTCGAGAACTACGCATCTGATCAAAAAATATCATAGAACATAAAAAGTAGGAAACTTAATTCTCTACAAAAAAGGTCTCTTAACATTTTGCCATAGCTCGCTTCGTTTCCGAGATATTTGCAGATTTATCTCAAGGGAAGGGGCCTGACGGACATATTTCGAGATATTTCTTCTTCTTGTTGTTCTTCTTCTGCACAGCTAAGCGGGAAGTGGCATTTGCAGCCCGCAATAGTGCAGAGTTATCTCAAAGAAAGGGGCCACGGTGTTTCTGTATCTCTATTATGTTGGTGCGGCTTCGGAACTTTTAAATATCTTGATATATCTCGAAAACTACGCATCTGATCAAAAAATATCATACAACATAAAAAGTAGGAAACTTAATCCTCTACAAAAAAGGTCTCTTAACATTTTGCCATAGCTCGCTTCGTTTCCGAGATATTTGCAGATTTATCTCAAGGGAAGGGGCCTGACGGACATATTTCGAGATATTTCTTCTTCTTGTTGTTCTTCTTCTGCACAGCTAAGCTGGAAGTGGCATTTGCAGCTCGCAATAATGCAGAGTTATCTCAAAGAAAGGGGCCACGGTGTTTCTGTATCTCTATTATGGTGGTGCGGCTTCGGAACTTTTAAATATCTTGATATATCTCGAGAACTACGCATCTGATCAAAAAATATCATAGAACATAAAAAGTAGGAAACTTAATTCTCTACAAAAAAGGTCTCTTAAGATTTTGCCATAGCTCGCTTCGTTTCCGATATATTTGCAGATTTATCTCAAGGGAAGGGGCCTGACGGACATATTTCGAGATATTTCTTCTTCTTGTTGTTCTTCTTCTGCACAGCTAAGCTGGAAGTGGCATTTGCAGCTCGCAATAGTGCAGAGTTATCTCAAAGAAAGGGGCCACGGTGTTTCTGTATCTCTATTATGTTGGTGCGGCTTCGGAACTGTTGAATATCTTGATATATCTCGAGAACTACGCACCTGATCGAAAAATATCATAGAACATAAAGAGTAGGAAACTTAATTCTCTACAAAAAAGGTCTCTTAACATTTTGCCATAGCTCGCTTCGTTTCCGAGATATTTGCAGATTTATCTCAAGGGAAGGGGCCTGACGGACATATTTCGAGATATTTCTTCTTCTTGTTGTTCTTCTTCTGCACAGCTAAGCTGGAAGTGGCATTTGCAGCTCGCAATAGTGCAGAGTTATCTCAAAGAAAGGGCCCACGGTGTTTCCGTATCTCTATTATGTTGGTGCGGCTTCGGAATTTTTAAATATCTTGATATATCTCGAGAACTACGCATCTGATCAAAAAATATCATAGAACATAAAAAGTAGGAAACTTAATTCTCTACAAAAAAGGTCTCTTAACATTTTGCCATAGCTCGCTTCGTTTCCGAGATATTTGCAGATTTATCTCAAGGGAAGGGGCCTGACGGACATATTTCGAGATATTTCTTCTTCTTGTTGTTCTTCTTCTGCACAGCTAAGCTGGAAGTGGCATTTGCAGCTCGCAATAATGCAGAGTTATCTCAAAGAAAGGGGCCACGGTGTTTCTGTATCTCTATTATGGTGGTGCGGCTTCGGAACTTTTAAATATCTTGATATATCTCGAGAACTACGCATCTGATCAAAAAATATCATAGAACATAAAAAGTAGGAAACTTAATTCTCTACAAAAAAGGTCTCTTAACATTTTGCAATAGCTCGCTTCGTTTCCGAGATATTTGCAGATTTATCTCAAGGGAAGGGGCCTGACGGACATATTTCGAGATATTTCTTCTTCTTGTTGTTCTTCTTCTGCACAGCTAAGCTGGAAGTGGCATTTACAGCTCGCAATAGTGCAGAGTTATCTCAAAGAAAGGGGCCACGGTGTTTCTGTATCTCTATTATGTTGGTGCGGGTTCGGAACTTTTAAATATCGTGATATATCTCGAAAACTACGCTTCTGATCAAAAAATATCATAGAACATAACTTGTAGGAAACATAATTCTCTACAAAAAAGGTCTCTTAACATTTTGCCATAGCTCGCTTCGTTTCCGAGATAGTTGCAGATTTATCTCAAGGGAAGGGGCCTGACGGACATATTTCGAGATATTTCTTCTTCTTGTTGTTCTTCTTCTGCACAGCTAAGCTGGAAGTAGCATCTGCAGCTCGCAGTAGTGCAGAGTTATCTCAAAGAAAGGGGCCACGGTGTTTCTGTATCTCTATTATGGTGGTGCGGCTTCGGAACTTTTAAATATCTTGATATATCTCGAGAACTACGCATCTGATCAAAAAATATCATAGAACATAAAAAGTAGGAAACTTAATTCTCAACCAAAAAGGTCTCTTAACATTTTGCCATAGCTCGCTTCGTTTCCGAGATATTTGCAGATTTATCTCAAGGGAAGGGGCCTGACGGACATATTTCGAGATATTTCTTCTTCTTGTTGTTCTTCTTCTGCACAGCTAAGCTGGAAGTGGCATTTACAGCTCGCAATAGTGCAGAGTTATCTCAAAGAAAGGGGCCACGGTGTTTCTGTATCTCTATTATGTTGGTGCGGCTTCGGAACTTTTAAATATCTTGATATATCTCGAAAACTACGCTTCTGATCAAAAAATATCATAGAACATAACTTGTAGGAAACATAATTCTCTACAAAAAAGGTCTCTTAACATTTTGCCATATCTCGCTTCGTTTCCGAGATAGTTGCAGATTTATCTCAAGGGAAGGGGCCTGACGGACATATTTCGAGATATTTCTTCTTCTTGTTGTTCTTCTTCTGCACAGCTAAGCTGGAAGTGGCATCTGCAGCTCGCAGTAGTGCAGAGTTATCTCAAAGAAAGGGGCCACGGTGTTTCTGTATCTCTATTATGTTGGTGCGGCTTCGGAACTTTTAAATATCTTGATATATCTCGAAAACTACGCTTCTGATCAAAAAATATCATAGAACATAACTTGTAGGAAACATAATTCTCTACAAAAAAGGTCTCTTAACATTTTGCCATATCTCGCTTCGTTTCCGAGATAGTTGCAGATTTATCTCAAGGGAAGGGGCCTGACGGACATATTTCGAGATATTTCTTCTTCTTGTTGTTCTTCTTCTGCACAGCTAAGCTGGAAGTGGCATCTGCAGCTCGCAGTAGTGCAGAGTTATCTCAAAGAAAGGGGCCACGGTGTTTCTGTATCTCTATTATGTTGGTGCGGCTTCGGAACTTTTAAATATCTCGATATATCTCGAAAACTACGCTTCTGATCAAAAAATATCATAGAACATAAAGTGTAGGAAACATAATTCTCTACAAAAAAGGTCTCTTAACATTTTGCGATAGCTCGCTTCGTTTCCGAGATATTTGCAGATTTATCTCAAGGGAAGGGGCCTAACGGACATATTTCGAGATATTTCTTCTTCTTGTTGTTCTTCTTCTGCACAGCTAAGCTGGAAGTGGCATTTGCAGCTCGCAATAGTGCAGAGTTATCTCAAAGAAAGGGGCCACGGTGTTTCTGTATCTCTATTATGTTGGTGCGGCTTCGGAACTTTTAAATATCTTGATATATCTCGAAAACTACGCATCTGATCAAAAAATATCATACAACATAAAAAGTAGGAAACTTAATCCTCTACAAAAAAGGTCTCTTAACATTTTGCCATAGCTCGCTTCGTTTCCGAGATATTTGCAGATTTATCTCAAGGGAAGGGGCCTGACGGACATATTTCGAGATATTTCTTCTTCTTGTTGTTCTTCTTCTGCACAGCTAAGCTGGAAGTGGCATTTGCAGCTCGCAATAATGCAGAGTTATCTCAAAGAAAGGGGCCACGGTGTTTCTGTATCTCTATTATGGTGGTGCGGCTTCGGAACTTTTAAATATCTTGATATATCTCGAGAACTACGCATCTGATCAAAAAATATCATAGAACATAAAAAGTAGGAAACTTAATTCTCTACAAAAAAGGTCTCTTAAGATTTTGCCATAGCTCGCTTCGTTTCCGATATATTTGCAGATTTATCTCAAGGGAAGGGGCCTGACGGACATATTTCGAGATATTTCTTCTTCTTGTTGTTCTTCTTCTGCACAGCTAAGCTGGAAGTGGCATTTGCAGCTCGCAATAGTGCAGAGTTATCTCAAAGAAAGGGGCCGCGGTGTTTCTGTATCTCTATTATGTTGGTGCGGCTTCGGAACTGTTGAATATCTTGATATATCTCGAGAACTACGCACCTGATCGAAAAATATCATAGAACATAAAGAGTAGGAAACTTAATTCTCTACAAAAAAGGTCTCTTAACATTTTGCCATAGCTCGCTTCGTTTCCGAGATATTTGCAGATTTATCTCAAGGGAAGGGGCCTGACGGACATATTTCGAGATATTTCTTCTTCTTGTTGTTCTTCTTCTGCACAGCTAAGCTGGAAGTGGCATTTGCAGCTCGCAATAGTGCAGAGTTATCTCAAAGAAAGGGCCCACGGTGTTTCCGTATCTCTATTATGTTGGTGCGGCTTCGGAATTTTTAAATATCTTGATATATCTCGAGAACTACGCATCTGATCAAAAAATATTATAGAACATAAAAAGTAGGAAACTTAATTCTCTACAAAAAAGGTCTCTTAACATTTTGCGATAGCTCGCTTCGTTTCCGAGATATTTGCAGATTTATCTCAAGGGAAGGGGCCTAACGGACATATTTCGAGATATTTCTTCTTCTTGTTGTTCTTCTTCTGCACAGCTAAGCTGGAAGTGGCATTTGCAGCTCGCAATAGTGCAGAGTTATCTCAAAGAAAGGGGCCACGGTGTTTCTGTATCTCTATTATGTTGGTGCGGCTTCGGAACTTTTAAATATCTTGATATATCTCGAGAACTGCGCATCTGATCAAAAAATATCATAGAACATAAAAAGTAGGAAGCTTAATTCTCTACAAAAAAGGTCTCTTAACATTTTGCCATAGCTCGCTTCGTTTCCGAGATATTTGCAGATTTATCTCAAGGGAAGGGGCCTGACGGACATATTTCGAGATATTTCTTCTTCTTGTTGTTCTTCTTCTGCACAGCTAAGCTGGAAGTGGCATTTGCAGCTCGCAATAGTGCAGAGTTATCCCAAAGAAAGGGGCCACGGTGTTTCTGTATCTCTATTATGTTGGTGCGGCTTCGCAACTTTTAAATATCTCGATATATCTCGAAAACTACGCTTCTGATCAAAAAATATCATAGAACATAAATTGTAGGAAACATAATTCTCTACAAAAAAGGTCTCTTAACATTTTGCCATAGCTCGCTTCGTTTCCGAGATATTTGCAGATTTATCTCAAGGGAAGGGTCCTGATCGACATATTTCGAGATATTTCTTCTTCTTGTTGTTCTTCTTCTGCACAGCTAAACTGGAAGTGGCATTTCCAGCTCGCAATCGTGCAGAGTAATCTCAAAGAAGGGGGCCACGGTGTTTCTGTATCTCTATTATGTTGGTGCAGCTTCGAAGCTTTTAAATATCTTGATATATCTCGAGAACTACGCATCTGATCAAAAAATATCATAGAACATAAAAAGTAGGAAACTTAATTCTCTACAAATAAGGTCTCTTAACATTTTGCCATAGCTCGCTTCGTTTCCGAGATATTTGCAGATTTATCTCAAGGGAAGGGGCCTGACGGACATATTTCGAGATATTTCTTCTTCTTGTTGTTCTTCCTCTGCACAGCTAAGCTGGAAGTGGCATTTGCAGCTCGCAATAGTGCAGAGTTATCTCAAAGAAAGGGGCCACGGTGTTTCTCTATCTCTATTATGTTGGTGCGGCTTCGGAACTTTTAAATATCTTGATATATCTCGAGAACTACGCATCTGATCAAAAAATATCGTAGAACATAAATTGTAGGAAACATAATTCTCTACAAAAAAGGTCTCTTAACGTTTTGCCGTAGCTCGCTTCGTCTCCGAGATATTTGCAGATTTATCTCAAGGGAAGGGTCCTGACGGACATATTTCGAGATATTTCTTCTTCTTGTTGTTCTTCTTCTGCACAGCTAAACTGGAAGTGGCATTTCCAGCTCGCAATAGTGCAGAGTTATCCCAAAGAAAGGGGCCACGGTGTTTCTGTACCTCTATTATGTTGGTGCAGCTTCGGAACTTTTAAATATCTTGATATATCTCGAGAACTACGCATCTGATCAAAAAATATCATAGAACATAAGAAGTAGCAAACTTAATTCTCTACAAAAAAGGTCTCTTAACATTTTGCCATAGCTCGCTTCGTTTCCGAGATATTTGCAGATTTATCTCAAGGGAAGGGGCCTTACGGACATATTTAGAGATATTTCTTCTTCTTGTTGTTCTTCTTCTGCACAGCTAAGCTGGAAGTGGCATTTGCAGCTCGCAATAGTGCAGAGTTATCTCAAAGAAAGGGGCCACGGTGTTTCTGTACCTCTATTATGTTGGTGCAGCTTCGAAGCTTTTAAATATCTTGATATATCTCGAGAACTACGCATCTGATCAAAAAATATCATAGAACATAAATTGTAGGGAACATAATTCTCTACAAAAAAGGTCTCTTAACGTTTTGCCATAGCTCGCTTCGTTTCCGAGATATTTGCAGATATATCTCAAGGGAAGGGGCCTGACGGACATATTTCGAGATATTTCTTCTTCTTGTTGTTCTTCTTCTGCACAGCTAAGCTGGAAGTGGCATTTACAGCTCGCAATAGTGGAAAGTTATCTCAAAGAAAGGGGCCACGGTGTTTCTGTATCTCTATTATGTTGGTGCGGCTTCGGAACTTTTAAATATCTTGATATATCTCGAGAACTGCGCATCTGATCAAAAAATATCATAGAACATAAAAAGTAGGAAACTTAATTCTCTACGAAAAAGGTCTCTTAACATTTTGCCATAGCTCTCTTCGTTTCCGAGATATTTGCAGATTTATCTCAAGGGAAGGGGCCTGACGGACATATTTCGAGATATTTCTTCTTCTTGTTGTTCTTCTTCTGCACAGCTGAGCTGGAAGTGGCATTTGCAGCTCGCAATAGTGCAGAGTTATCTCAAAGAAAGGGGCCACGGTGTTTCTGTATCTCTATTATGTTGCTGCGGCTACGGAACTTTTAAATATCTTGATATATCTCGAGAACTGCGCATCTGATCAAAAAATATCATAGAACATAAAAAGTAGGAAACTTAATTCTCTACAAATAAGGTCTCTTAACATTTTGCCATAGCTCGCTTCGTTTCCGAGATATTTGCAGATTTATCTCAAGGGAAGGGGCCTGACGGACATATTTCGAGATATTTCTTCTTCTTGTTGTTCTTCCTCTGCACAGCTAAGCTGGAAGTGGCATTTGCAGCTCGCAATAGTGCAGAGTTATCTCAAAGAAAGGGGCCACGGTGTTTCTCTATCTCTATTATGTTGGTGCGGCTTCGGAACTTTTAAATATCTTGATATATCTCGAGAACTACGCATCTGATCAAAAAATATCGTAGAACATAAATTGTAGGAAACATAATTCTCTACAAAAAAGGTCTCTTAACGTTTTGCCGTAGCTCGCTTCGTCTCCGAGATATTTGCAGATTTATCTCAAGGGAAGGGTCCTGACGGACATATTTCGAGATATTTCTTCTTCTTGTTGTTCTTCTTCTGCACAGCTAAACTGGAAGTGGCATTTCCAGCTCGCAATAGTGCAGAGTTATCCCAAAGAAAGGGGCCACGGTGTTTCTGTACCTCTATTATGTTGGTGCAGCTTCGGAACTTTTAAATATCTTGATATATCTCGAGAACTACGCATCTGATCAAAAAATATCATAGAACATAAGAAGTAGCAAACTTAATTCTCTACAAAAAAGGTCTCTTAACATTTTGCCATAGCTCGCTTCGTTTCCGAGATATTTGCAGATTTATCTCAAGGGAAGGGGCCTTACGGACATATTTAGAGATATTTCTTCTTCTTGTTGTTCTTCTTCTGCACAGCTAAGCTGGAAGTGGCATTTGCAGCTCGCAATAGTGCAGAGTTATCTCAAAGAAAGGGGCCACGGTGTTTCTGTACCTCTATTATGTTGGTGCAGCTTCGAAGCTTTTAAATATCTTGATATATCTCGAGAACTACGCATCTGATCAAAAAATATCATAGAACATAAATTGTAGGGAACATAATTCTCTACAAAAAAGGTCTCTTAACGTTTTGCCATAGCTCGCTTCGTTTCCGAGATATTTGCAGATATATCTCAAGGGAAGGGGCCTGACGGACATATTTCGAGATATTTCTTCTTCTTGTTGTTCTTCTTCTGCACAGCTAAGCTGGAAGTGGCATTTACAGCTCGCAATAGTGGAAAGTTATCTCAAAGAAAGGGGCCACGGTGTTTCTGTATCTCTATTATGTTGGTGCGGCTTCGGAACTTTTAAATATCTTGATATATCTCGAGAACTGCGCATCTGATCAAAAAATATCATAGAACATAAAAAGTAGGAAACTTAATTCTCTACGAAAAAGGTCTCTTAACATTTTGCCATAGCTCTCTTCGTTTCCGAGATATTTGCAGATTTATCTCAAGGGAAGGGGCCTGACGGACATATTTCGAGATATTTCTTCTTCTTGTTGTTCTTCTTCTGCACAGCTGAGCTGGAAGTGGCATTTGCAGCTCGCAATAGTGCAGAGTTATCTCAAAGAAAGGGGCCACGGTGTTTCTGTATCTCTATTATGTTGCTGCGGCTACGGAACTTTTAAATATCTTGATATATCTCGAGAACTGCGCATCTGATCAAAAAATATCATAGAACATAAAAAGTAGGAACCTTAATTCTCTACAAAAAAGGTCTCTTAACATTTTGCCATAGCTCGCTTCGTTTCCGAGATATTTGCAGATTTATCTCAAGGGAAGGGGCCTGACGGACATATTTCGAGATATTTCTTCTTCTTGTTGTTCTTCTTCTGCACAGCTGAGCTGGAAGTGGCATTTGCAGCTCGCAATAGTGCAGAGTTATCTCAAAGAAAGGGGCCACGGTGTTTCTGTATCTCTATTATGTTGCTGCGGCTTCGGAACTTTTAAATATCTTGATATACCTCGAGAACTGCGCATCTGATCAAAAAATATCATAGAACATAAAAAGTAGGAAACTTAATTCTCTACAAAAAAGGTCTCTTAACATTTTGCCATAGCTCGCTTCGTTTCCGAGATATTTGCAGATATATCTCAAGGGAAGGGGCCTGACGGACATATTTCGAGATATTTCTTCTTCTTGTTGTTCTTCCTCTGCACAGCTAAGCTGGAAGTGGCATTTGCAGCTCGCAATAGTGCAGAGTTATCTCAAAGAAAGGGGCCACGGTGTTTCTCTATCTCTATTATGTTGGTGCGGCTTCGGAACTTTTAAATATCTTGATATATCTCGAGAACTACGCATCTGATCAAAAAATATCGTAGAACATAAATTGTAGGAAACATAATTCTCTACAAAAAAGGTCTCTTAACGTTTTGCCGTAGCTCGCTTCGTCTCCGAGATATTTGCAGATTTATCTCAAGGGAAGGGTCCTGACGGACATATTTCGAGATATTTCTTCTTCTTGTTGTTCTTCTTCTGCACAGTTAAACTGGAAGTGGCATTTCCAGCTCGCAATAGTGCAGAGTTATCCCAAAGAAAGGGGCCACGGTGTTTCTGTACCTCCATTATGTTGGTGCAGCTTCGGAACTTTTAAATATCTTGATATATCTCGAGAACTACGCATCTGATCAAAAAATATCATAGAACATAAGAAGTAGCAAACTTAATTCTCTACAAAAAAGGTCTCTTAACATTTTGCCATAGCTCGCTTCGTTTCCGAGATATTTGCAGATTTATCTCAAGGGAAGGGGCCTTACGGACATATTTAGAGATATTTCTTCTTCTTGTTGTTCTTCTTCTGCACAGCTAAGCTGGAAGTGGCATTTGCAGCTCGCAATAGTGCAGAGTTATCTCAAAGAAAGGGGCCACGGTGTTTCTGTACCTCTATTATGTTGGTGCAGCTTCGAAGCTTTTAAATATCTTGATATATCTCGAGAACTACGCATCTGATCAAAAAATATCATAGAACATAAATTGTAGGGAACATAATTCTCTACAAAAAAGGTCTCTTAACGTTTTGCCATAGCTCGCTTCGTTTCCGAGATATTTGCAGATATATCTCAAGGGAAGGGGCCTGACGGACATATTTCGAGATATTTCTTCTTCTTGTTGTTCTTCTTCTGCACAGCTAAGCTGGAAGTGGCATTTACAGCTCGCAATAGTGGAAAGTTATCTCAAAGAAAGGGGCCACGGTGTTTCTGTATCTCTATTATGTTGGTGCGGCTTCGGAACTTTTAAATATCTTGATATATCTCGAGAACTGCGCATCTGATCAAAAAATATCATAGAACATAAAAAGTAGGAAACTTAATTCTCTACAAAAAAGGTCTCTTAACATTTTGCCATAGCTCTCTTCGTTTCCGAGATATTTGCAGATTTATCTCAAGGGAAGGGGCCTGACGGACATATTTCGAGATATTTCTTCTTCTTGTTGTTCTTCTTCTGCACAGCTGAGCTGGAAGTGGCATTTGCAGCTCGCAATAGTGCAGAGTTATCTCAAAGAAAGGGGCCACGGTGTTTCTGTATCTCTATTATGTTGCTGCGGCTTCGGAACTTTTAAATATCTTGATATATCTCGAGAACTGCGCATCTGATCAAAAAATATCATAGAACATAAAAAGTAGGAACCTTAATTCTCTACAAAAAAGGTCTCTTAACATTTTGCCATAGCTCGCTTCGTTTCCGAGATATTTGCAGATTTATCTCAAGGGAAGGGGCCTGACGGACATATTTCGAGATATCTCTTCTTCTTGTTGTTCTTCCTCTGCACAGCTAAGCTGGAAGTGGCATTTGCAGCTCGCAATAGTGCAGAGTTATCTCAAAGAAAGGGGCCACGGTGTTTCTGTATCTCTATTATGTTGGTGCGGCTTCGGAACTTTTAAATATCTCGATATATCTCGAAAACTACGCTTCTGATCAAAAAATATCATAGAACATAAAGTGTAGGAAACATAATTCTCTACAAAAAAGGTCTCTTAACATTTTGCGATAGCTCGCTTCGTTTCCGAGATATTTGCAGATTTATCTCAAGGGAAGGGGCCTAACGGACATATTTCGAGATATTTCTTCTTCTTGTTGTCCTTCTTCTGCACAGCTAAGCTGGAAGTGGCATTTGCAGCTCGCAATAGTGCAGAGTTATCTCAAAGAAAGGGGCCACGGTGTTTCTGTATCTCTATTATGTTGGTGCGGCTTCGGAACTTTTAAATATCTTGATATATCTCGAGAACTGCGCATCTGATCAAAAAATATCACAGAACATAAAAAGTAGGAAGCTTAATTCTCTACAAAAAAGGTCTCTTAACATTTTGCCATAGCTCGCTTCGTTTCCGAGATATTTGCAGATTTATCTCAAGGGAAGGGGCCTAACGGACATATTTCGAGATATTTTTGCTTCTTGTTGTTCTTCTTCTGCACAGCTAAACTGGAAGTGGCATTTGCAGCTCGCAATAGTGCAGAGTTATCTCAAAGAAAGGGGCCACGGTGTTTCTGTATCTCTATTATGTTGGTGCGGCTTCGGAACTTTTAAATATCTTGATATATCTCGAAAACTACGCTTCTGATCAAAAAATATCATAGAACATAACTTGTAGGAAACATAATTCTCTACAAAAAAGGTCTCTTAAGATTTTGCAATAGCCCGCTTCGTTTCCGAGATAGTTGCAGATTTATCTCAAGGGAAGGGGCCTGACGGACATATTTCGAGATATTTCTTCTTCTTGTTGTTCTTCTTCTGCACAGCTAAGCTGGAAGTGGCATTTGCAGCTCGCAATAGTGCAGAGTTATCCCAAAGAAAGGGGCCACGGTGTTTCTGTATCTCTATTATGTTGGTGCGGCTTCGCAACTTTTAAATATCTCGATATATCTCGAAAACTACGCTTCTGATCAAAAAATATCATAGAACATAAATTGTAGGAAACATAATTCTCTACAAAAAAGGTCTCTTAACATTTTGCCATAGCTCGCTTCGTTTCCGAGATATTTGCAGATTTATCTCAAGGGAAGGGTCCTGATGGACATATTTCGAGATATTTCTTCTTCTTGTTGTTCTTCTTCTGCACAGCTAAACTGGAAGTGGCATTTCCAGCTCGCAATCGTGCAGAGTTATCTCAAAGAAAGGGGCCACGGTGTTTCTGTATCTCTATTATGTTGGTGCGGCTTCGGAACTTTTAAATATCTTGATATATCTCGAGAACTACGCATCTGATCAAAAAACATTATAGAACATAAAAAGTAGGAAACTTAATTCTCTACAAAAAAGGTCTCTTAACATTTTGCGATAGCTCGCTTCGTTTCCGAGATATTTGCAGATTTATCTCCAGGGAAGGGGCCTGACGGACATATTTCGAGATATTTCTTCTTCTTGTTGTTCTTCTTCTGCACAGCTAAACTGGAAGTGGCACTTCCAGCTCGCAATAGTGCAGAGTTATCTCAAAGAAAGGAGCCACGGTGTTTCTGTATCTCTATTCTGTTGGTGCGGCTTCGGAACTTTTAAATATCTTGATATATCTCGAGAACTACGCATCTGATCAAAAAATATCATAGAACATAAAAAGTAGGAAACTTAATTCTCTACAAAAAAGGTCTCTTAACATTTTGCCATAGCTCGCTTCGTTTCCGAGATATTTGCAGATTTATCTCAAGGGAAGGGGCCTGACGGACATATTTCGAGATATTTCTTCTTCTTGTTGTTCTTCTTCTGCACAGCTAAGCTGGAAGTGGCATTTGCGGCTCGCACTAGTGCAGAGTTATCTCAAAGAAAGGGGCCACGGTGTTTCTGTATCTCTATTATGTTGGTGCGGCTTCGGAACTATTAAATATCTCGATATATCTCGAAAACTACGCTTCTGATCAAAAAATATCATAGAACATAAATTGTAGGAAACATAATTCTCTACAAAAAAGGTGTCTTAGCATTTTGCCATAGCTCGCTTTGTTTCCGAGATATTTGCAGATTTATCTCAAGGGAAGGGGCCTGACGGACATATTTCGAGATATTTCTTCTTCTTGTTGTTCTTCTTCTGCACAGCTAAACTGGAAGTGGCATTTCCAACTCGCAATAGTGCAGAGTTATCTCAAAGAAAGGAGCCACGGTGTTTCTGTATCTCTATTATGTTGGTGCGGCTTCGGAACTTTTAAATATCTTGATATATCTCGAGAACTACGCATCTGATCAAAAAATATCGTAGAACATAAAAAGTAGGAAACTTAATTCTCTACAAATAAAGTCTCTTAACATTTTGCCATAGCTCGCTTCGTTTCCGAGATATTTGCAGATTTATCTCAAGGGAAGGGGCCTGACGGACATATTTCGAGATATTTCTTCTTCTTGTTGTTCTTCTTCTGCACAGCTAAGCTGGAAGTGGCATTTGCGGCTCGCACTAGTGCAGCGTTATCTCAAAGAAAGGGGCCACGGTGTTTCTGTATCTCTATTATGTTGGTGCGGCTTCGGAACTTTTAAATATCTTGATATATCTCGAGAACTACGCATCTGATCAAAAAATATCATAGAACATAAAAAGTAGGAAACTTAATTCTCTACAAAAAAGGTCTCTTAACATTTTGCGATAGCTCGCTTCGTTTCCGAGATATTTGCAGATTTATCTCAAGGGAAGGGGCCTGACGGACATATTTCGAGATATTTCTTCTTCTTGTTGTTCTTCTTCTGCACAGCTAAACTGGAAGTGGCATTTCCAGCTCACAATAGTGCAGAGTTATCTCAAAGAAAGGAGCCACGGTGTTTCTGTATCTCTATTCTGTTGGTGCGGCTTCGGAACTTTTAAATATCTTGATATATCTCGAGAACTACGCATCTGATCAAAAAATATCATAGAACATAAAAAGTAGGAAACTTAATTCTCTACAAAAAAGGTCTCTTAACATTTTGCAATAGCTCGCTTCGTTTCCGAGATATTTGCAGATTTATCTCAAGGGAAGGGGCCTGACGGACATATTTCGAGATATTTCTTCTTCTTGTTGTTCTTCTTCTGCACAGCTAAGCTGGAAGTGGCATTTGCGGCTCGCACTAGTGCAGAGTTATCTCAAAGAAAGGGGCCACGGTGTTTCTGTATCTCTATTATGTTGGTGCGGCTTCGGAACTATTAAATATCTCGATATATCTCGAAAACTACGCTTCTGATCAAAAAATATCATAGAACATAAATTGTAGGAAACATAATTCTCTACAAAAAAGGTGTCTCAGCATTTTGCCATAGCTCGCTTCGTTTCCGAGATATTTGCAGATTTATCTCAAGGGAAGGGGCCTGACGGACATATTTCGAGATATTTCTTCTTCTTGTTGTTCTTCTTCTGCACAGCTAAGCTGGAAGTGGCATTTGCAGCTCGCAATAGTGCAGAGTTATCTCAAAGAAAGGGGCCACTGTGTTTCTGTATCTCTATTATGTTGGTGCGGCTTCGGAACTTTTAAATATCTTGATATATCTCGAGAACTGCGCATCTGGTCAAAAAATATCATAGAACATAAAAAGTAGGAAACTTAATTCTCTACAAAAAAGGTCTCTTAACATTTTGCCATAGCTCGCTTCGTTTCCGAGATATTTGCAGGTTTATCTCAAGGGAAGGGGCCTAACGGACATATTTCGAGATATTTCTTCTTCTTGTTGTTCTTCTTCTGCACAGCTAAACTGGAAGTGGCATTTCCAGCTCGCAATAGTGCAGAGTTATCTCAAAGAAAGGAGCCACGGTGTTTCTGTATCTCTATTCTGTTGGTGCGGTTTCGGAACTTTTAAATATCTTGATATATCTCGAGAACTACGCATCTGATCAAAAAATATCATAGAACATAAAAAGTAGGAAACTTAATTCTATACAAAAAAGGTCTCTTAACATTTTGCCATAGCTCGCTTCGTTTCCGAGATATTTGCAGATTTATCTCAAGGGAAGGGGCCTGACGGACATATTTCGAGATATTTCTTCTTCTTGTTGTTCTTCTTCTGCACAGCTAAGCTGGAAGTGGCATTTGCAGCTCGCAATAGTGCAGAGTTATCTCAAAGAAAGGGGCCACGGTGTTTCTGTATCTCTATTATGTTGGTGCGGCTTCCGAACTTTTAAATATCTTGATATATCTGGAGAACTACGCATCTGATCAAAAAATATCATAGAACATAAAAAGTAGGAAACTTAATTCTCTACAAAAAAGGTCTCTTAACATTTTGCCATAGCTCTCTTCGTTTCCGAGATATTTGCAGATTTATCTCAAGGGAAGGGGCCTGACGGACATATTTCGAGATATTTCTTCTTCTTGTTGTTCTTCTTCTGCACAGCTAAGCTGGAAGTGGCATTTGCAGCTCGCAATAGTGCAGAGTTATCTCAAAGAAAGGAGCCACGGTGTTTCTGTATCTCTATTCTGTTGGTGCGGCTTCGGAACTTTTAAATATCTTGATATATCTCGAGAACTACGCATCTGATCAAAAAATATCATAGAACATAAAAAGTAGGAAACTTAATTCTATACAAAAAAGGTCTCTTAACATTTTGCCATAGCTAGCTTCGTTTCCGAGATATTTGCAGATTTATCTCAAGGGAAGGGGCCTGACGGACATATTTCGAGATATTTCTTCTTCTTGTTGTTCTTCTTCTGCACAGCTAAGCTGGAAGTGGCATTTGCAGCTCGCAATAGTGCAGAGTTATCTCAAAGAAAGGAGCCACGGTGTTTCTGTATCTCTATTCTGTTGGTGCGGCTTCGGAACTTTTAAATATCTTGATATATCTCGAGAACTACGCATCTGATCAAAAAATATCATAGAACATAAAAAGTAGGAAACTTAATTCTATACAAAAAAGGTCTCTTAACATTTTGCTATAGCTCGCTTCGTTTCCGAGATATTTGCAGATTTATCTCAAGGGAAGGGGCCTGACGGACATATTTCGAGATATTTCTTCTTCTTGTTGTTCTTCTTCTGCACAGCTAAGCTGGAAGTGGCATTTGCAGCTCGCAATAGTGCAGAGTTATCTCAAAGAAAGGAGCCACGGTGTTTCTGTATCTCTATTATGTTGCTGCGGCTTCGGAACTTTTAAATATCTTGATATATCTCGAGAACTACGCATCTGATCAAAAAATATCGTAGAACATAAAAAGTAGGAAACTTAATTCTCTACAAATAAAGTCTCTTAACATTTTGCCATAGCTCGCTTCGTTTCCGAGATATTTGCAGATTTATCTCAAGGGAAGGGGCCTGACGGACATATTTCGAGATATTTCTTCTTCTTGTTGTTCTTCTTCTGCACAGCTAAGCTGGAAGTGGCATTTGCGGCTCGCACTAGTGCAGCGTTATCTCAAAGAAAGGGGCCACGGTGTTTCTGTATCTCTATTATGTTGGTGCGGCTTCGGAACTTTTAAATATCTTGATATATCTCGAGAACTACGCATCTGATCAAAAAATATCGTAGAACATAAAAAGTAGGAAACTTAATTCTCTACAAATAAAGTCTCTTAACATTTTGCCATAGCTCGCTTCGTTTCCGAGATATTTGCAGATTTATCTCAAGGGAAGGGGCCTGACGGACATATTTCGAGATATTTCTTCTTCTTGTTGTTCTTCTTCTGCACAGCTAAGCTGGAAGTGGCATTTGCGGCTCGCACTAGTGCAGCGTTATCTCAAAGAAAGGGGCCACGGTGTTTCTGTATCTCTATTATGTTGGTGCGGCTTCGGAACTTTTAAATATCTTGATATATCTCGAGAACTACGCATCTGATCAAAAAATATCATAGAACATAAAAAGTAGGAAACTTAATTCTCTACAAAAAAGGTCTCTTAACATTTTGCCATAGCTCGCTTCGTTTCCGAGATATTTGCAGATTTATCTCAAGGGAAGGGGCCTGACGGACATATTTCGAGATATTTCTTCTTCTTGTTGTTCTTCTTCTGCACAGCTAAACTGGAAGTGGCATTTCCAGCTCGCAATAGTGCAGAGTTATCTCAAAGAAAGGGGCCACGGTGTTTCTGTATCTCTATTATGTTGGTGCGGCTTCGGAACTTTTAAATATCTTGATGTATCTCGAGAACTACGCATCTGATCAAAAAACATTATAGAACATAGAAAGTAGGAAACTTAATTCTCTACAAAAAAGGTCTCTTAACATTTTGCGATAGCTCGCTTCGTTTCCGAGATATTTGCAGATTTATCTCAAGGGAAGGGGCCTGACGGACATATTTCGAGATATTTCTTCTTCTTGTTGTTCTTCTTCTGCACAGCTAAACTGGAAGTGGCATTTCCAGCTCGCAATAGTGCAGAGTTATCTCAAAGAAAGGAGCCACGGTGTTTCTGTATCTCTATTCTGTTGGTGCGGCTTCGGAACTTTTAAATATCTTGATATATCTCGAGAACTGCGCATCTGGTCAAAAAATATCATAGAACATAAAAAGTAGGAAACTTAATTCTCTACAAAAAAGGTCTCTTAACATTTTGCCATAGCTCGCTTCGTTTCCGAGATATTTGCAGGTTTATCTCAAGGGAAGGGGCCTGACGGACATATTTCGAGATATTTCTTCTTCTTGTTGTTCTTCTTCTGCACAGCTAAACTGGAAGTGGCATTTCCAGCTCGCAATAGTGCAGAGTTATCTCAAAGAAAGGGGCCACGGTGTTTCTGTATCTCTATTATGTTGGTGCGGCTTCGGAACTTTTAAATATCTTGATGTATCTCGAGAACTACGCATCTGATCAAAAAACATTATAGAACATAGAAAGTAGGAAACTTAATTCTCTACAAAAAAGGTCTCTTAACATTTTGCGATAGCTCGCTTCGTTTCCGAGATATTTGCAGATTTATCTCAAGGGAAGGGGCCTGACGGACATATTTCGAGATATTTCTTCTTCTTGTTGTTCTTCTTCTGCACAGCTAAACTGGAAGTGGCATTTCCAGCTCGCAATAGTGCAGAGTTATCTCAAAGAAAGGAGCCACGGTGTTTCTGTATCTCTATTCTGTTGGTGCGGCTTCGGAACTTTTAAATATCTTGATATATCTCGAGAACTGCGCATCTGGTCAAAAAATATCATAGAACATAAAAAGTAGGAAACTTAATTCTCTACAAAAAAGGTCTCTTAACATTTTGCCATAGCTCGCTTCGTTTCCGAGATATTTGCAGGTTTATCTCAAGGGAAGGGGCCTGACGGACATATTTCGAGATATTTCTTCTTCTTGTTGTTCTTCTTCTGCACAGCTAAACTGGAAGTGGCATTTCCAGCTCGCAATAGTGCAGAGTTATCTCAAAGAAAGGAGCCACGGTGTTTCTGTATCTCTATTCTGTTGGTGCGGCTTCGGAACTTTTAAATATCTTGATATATCTCGAGAACTACGCATCTGATCAAAAAATATCATAGAACATAAAAAGTAGGAAACTTAATTCTATACAAAAAAGGTCTCTTAACATTTTGCTATAGCTCGCTTCGTTTCCGAGATATTTGCAGATTTATCTCAAGGGAAGGGGCCTGACGGACATATTTCGAGATATTTCTTCTTCTTGTTGTTCTTCTTCTGCACAGCTAAGCTGGAAGTGGCATTTGCAGCTCGCAATAGTGCAGAGTTATCTCAAAGAAAGGAGCCACGGTGTTTCTGTATCTCTATTATGTTGCTGCGGCTTCGGAACTTTTAAATATCTTGATATATCTCGAGAACTACGCATCTGATCAAAAAATATCGTAGAACATAAAAAGTAGGAAACTTAATTCTCTACAAATAAAGTCTCTTAACATTTTGCCATAGCTCGCTTCGTTTCCGAGATATTTGCAGATTTATCTCAAGGGAAGGGGCCTGACGGACATATTTCGAGATATTTCTTCTTCTTGTTGTTCTTCTTCTGCACAGCTAAGCTGGAAGTGGCATTTGCGGCTCGCACTAGTGCAGCGTTATCTCAAAGAAAGGGGCCACGGTGTTTCTGTATCTCTATTATGTTGGTGCGGCTTCGGAACTTTTAAATATCTTGATATATCTCGAGAACTACGCATCTGATCAAAAAATATCGTAGAACATAAAAAGTAGGAAACTTAATTCTCTACAAAAAAGGTCTCTTAACATTTTGCCATAGCTCGCTTCGTTTCCGAGATATTTGCAGATTTATCTCAAGGGAAGGGGCCTGACGGACATATTTCGAGATATTTCTTCTTCTTGTTGTTCTTCTTCTGCACAGCTAAACTGGAAGTGGCATTTCCAGCTCGCAATAGTGCAGAGTTATCTCAAAGAAAGGAGCCACGGTGTTTCTGTATCTCTATTCTGTTGGTGCGGCTTCGGAACTTTTAAATATCTTGATATATCTCGAGAACTACGCATCTGATCAAAAAATATCATAGAACATAAAAAGTAGGAAACTTAATTCTATACAAAAAAGGTCTCTTAACATTTTGCCATAGCTCGCTTCGTTTCCGAGATATTTGCAGATTTATCTCAAGGGAAGGGGCCTGACGGACATATTTCGAGATATTTCTTCTTCTTGTTGTTCTTCTTCTGCACAGCTAAACTGGAAGTGGCATTTCCAGCTCGCAATAGTGCAGAGTTATCTCAAAGAAAGGGGCCACGGTGTTTCTGTATCTCTATTATGTTGGTGCGGCTTCGGAACTTTTAAATATCTTGATATATCTCGAGAACTACGCATCTGATCAAAAAACATTATAGAACATAAAAAGTAGGAAACTTAATTCTCTACAAAAAAGGTCTCTTAACATTTTGCGATAGCTCGCTTCGTTTCCGAGATATTTGCAGATTTATCTCAAGGGAAGGGGCCTGACGGACATATTTCGAGATATTTCTTCTTCTTGTTGTTCTTCTTCTGCACAACTAAACTGGAAGTGGCATTTCCAGCTCGCAATAGTGCAGAGTTATCTCAAAGAAAGGAGCCACGGTGTTTCTGTATCTCTATTCTGTTGGTGCGGCTTCGGAACTTTTAAATATCTTGATATATCTCGAGAACTGCGCATCTGGTCAAAAAATATCATAGAACATAAAAAGTAGGAAACTTAATTCTCTACAAAAAAGGTCTCTTAACATTTTGCCATAGCTCGCTTGGTTTCCGAGATATTTGCAGGTTTATCTCAAGGGAAGGGGCCTAACGGACATATTTCGAGATATTTCTTCTTCTTGTTGTTCTTCTTCTGCACAGCTAAACTGGAAGTGGCATTTCCAGCTCGCAATAGTGCAGAGTTATCTCAAAGAAAGGAGCCACGGTGTTTCTGTATCTCTATTCTGTTGGTGCGGCTTCGGAACTTTTAAATATCTTGATATATCTCGAGAACTACGCATCTGATCAAAAAATATCGTAGAACATAAAAAGTAGGAAACTTAATTCTCTACAAATAAAGTCTCTTAACATTTTGCCATAGCTCGCTTCGTTTCCGAGATATTTGCAGATTTATCTCAAGGGAAGGGGCCTGACGGACATATTTCGAGATATTTCTTCTTCTTGTTGTTCTTCTTCTGCACAGCTAAGCTGGAAGTGGCATTTGCGGCTCGCACTAGTGCAGCGTTATCTCAAAGAAAGGGGCCACGGTGTTTCTGTATCTCTATTATGTTGGTGCGGCTTCGGAACTTTTATATATCTTGATATATCTCGAGAACTACGCATCTGATCAAAAAATATCATAGAACATAAAAAGTAGGAAACTTAATTCTCTACAAAAAAGGTATCTTAACATTTTGCCATAGCTCGCTTCGTTTCCGAGATATTTGCAGATTTATCTCAAGGGAAGGGGCCTGACGGACATATTTCGAGATATTTCTTCTTCTTGTTGTTCTTCTTCTGCACAGCTAAACTGGAAGTGGCATTTCCAGCTCGCAATAGTGCAGAGTTATCTCAAAGAAAGGAGCCACGGTGTTTCTGTATCTCTATTCTGTTGGTGCGGCTTCGGAACTTTTAACTATCTTGATATATCTCGAGAACTACGCATCTGATCAAAAAATATCATAGAACATAAAAAGTAGGAAACTTAATTCTCTACAAAAAAGGTCTCTTAACATTTTGCCATAGCTCGCTTCGTTTCCGAGATATTTGCATATTTATCTCAAGGGAAGGGGCCTGACGGACATATTTCGAGATATTTCTTCTTCTTGTTGTTCTTCTTCTGCACAGCTAAACTGGAAGTGGCATTTCCAGCTCGCAATAGTGCAGAGTTATCTCAAAGAAAGGAGCCACGGTGTTTCTGTATCTCTATTCTGTTGGTGCGGCTTCGGAACTTTTAAATATCTTGATATATCTCGAGAACTACGCATCTGATCAAAAAATATCATAGAACATAAAAAGTAGGAAACTTAATTCTATACAAAAAAGGTCTCTTAACATTTTGCCATAGCTCGCTTCGTTTCCGAGATATTTGCAGATTTATCTCAAGGGAAGGGGCCTGACGGACATATTTCGAGATATTTCTTCTTCTTGTTGTTCTTCTTCTGCACAGCTAAACTGGAAGTGGCATTTCCAGCTCGCAATAGTGCAGAGTTATCTCAAAGAAAGGGGCCACGGTGTTTCTGTATCTCTATTATGTTGGTGCGGCTTCGGAACTTTTAAATATCTTGATATATCTCGAGAACTACGCATCTGATCAAAAAACATTATAGAACATAAAAAGTAGGAAACTTAATTCTCTACAAAAAAGGTCTCTTAACATTTTGCGATAGCTCGCTTCGTTTCCGAGATATTTGCAGATTTATCTCAAGGGAAGGGGCCTGACGGACATATTTCGAGATATTTCTTCTTCTTGTTGTTCTTCTTCTGCACAGCTAAACTGGAAGTGGCATTTCCAGCTCGCAATAGTGGAGAGTTATCTCAAAGAAAGGGGCCACGATGTTTCTGTATCTCTATTATGTTGGTGCGGCTTCGGAACTTTTAAATATCTTGATATATCTCGAGAACTACGCATCTGATCAAAAAATATTATAGAACATAAAAAGTAGGAAACTTAATTCTCTACAAAGAAGGTCTCTTAACATTTTGCCATAGCTCGCTTCGTTTCCGAGATATTTGCAGATTTATCTCAAGGGAAGGGGCCTGACGGACATATTTCGAGATATTTCTTCTTCTTGTTGTTCTTCTTCTGCACAGCGAAACTGGAAGTGGCATTTCCAGCTCGCAATAGTGGAGAGTTATCTCAAAGAAAGGGGCCACGATGTTTCTGTATCTCTATTATGTTGGTGCGGCTTCGGAACTTTTAAATATCTTGATATATCGCGAGAACTACGCATCTGATCAAAAAATATTATAGAACATAAAAAGTAGGAAACTTAATTCTCTACAAAAAAGGTCTCTTAACATTTTGCCATAGCTCGCTTCGTTTCCGAGATATTTGCAGATTTATCTCAAGGGAAGGGGCCTGACGGACATATTTCGAGATATTTCTTCTTCTTGTTGTTCTTCTTCTGCACAGCTAAGCTGGAAGTGGCATTTGCGGCTCGCACTAGTGCAGCGTTATCTCAAAGAAAGGGGCCACGGTGTTTCTGTATCTCTATTATGTTGGTGCGGCTTCGGAACTTTTAAATATCTTGATATATCTCGAGAACTACGCATCTGATCAAAAAATATCATAGAACATAAAAAGTAGGAAACTTAATTCTCTACAAAATAGGTCTCTTATCATTTTGCCATAGCTCGCTTCGTTTCCGAGATATTTGCAGATTTATCTCAAGGGAAGGGGCCTGACGGACATATTTCGAGATATTTCTTCTTCTTGTTGTTCTTCTTCTGCACAGCTAAACTGGAAGTGGCATTTCCAGCTCGCAATAGTGCAGAGTTATCTCAAAGAAAGGAGCCACGGTGTTTCTGTATCTCTATTCTGTTGGTGCGGCTTCGGAACTTTTAAATATCTTGATATATCTCGAGAAGTACGCATCTGATCAAAAAATATCATAGAACATAAAAAGTAGGAAACTTAATTCTCTACAAAAAAGGTCTCTTAACATTTTGCCATAGCTCGCTTCGTTTCCGAGATATTTGCAGATTTATCTCAAGGGAAGGGGCCTGACGGACATATTTCGAGATATTACTTCTTCTTGTTGTTCTTCTTCTGCACAGCTAAACTGGAAGTGGCATTTCCAGCTCGCAATAGTGCAGAGTTATCTCAAAGAAAGGGGCCACGGTGTTTCTGTATCTCTATTATGTTGGTGCGGCTTCGGAACTTTTAAATATCTTGATATATCTCGAGAACTACGCATCTGATCAAAAAACATTATACAACATAAAAAGTAGGAAACTTAATTCTCTACAAAAAAGGTCTCTTAACATTTTGCGATAGCTCGCTTCGTTTCCGAGATATTTGCAGATTTATCTCAAGGGAAGGGGCCTGACGGACATATTTCGAGATATTTCTTCTTCTTGTTGTTCTTCTTCTGCACAGCTAAACTGGAAGTGGCATTTCCAGCTCGCAATAGTGCAGAGTTATCTCAAAGAAAGGAGCCACGGTGTTTCTGTATCTCTATTCTGCTGGTGCGGCTTCGGAACTTTTAAATATCTTGATATATCTCGAGAACTGCGCATCTGGTCAAAAAATATCATAGAACATAAAAAGTAGGAAACTTAATTCTCTACAAAAAAGGTCTCTTAACATTTTGCCATAGCTCGCTTCGTTTCCGAGATATTTGCAGGTTTATCTCAAGGGAAGGGGCCTAACGGACATATTTCGAGATATTTCTTCTTCTTGTTGTTCTTCTTCTGCACAGCTAAACTGGAAGTGGCATTTCCAGCTCGCAATAGTGCAGAGTTATCTCAAAGAAAGGAGCCACGGTGTTTCTGTATCTCTATTCTGTTGGTGCGGCTTCGGAACTTTTAAATATCTTGATATATCTCGAGAACTACGCATCTGATCAAAAAATATCATAGAACATAAAAAGTAGGAAACTTAATTCTATACAAAAAAGGTCTCTTAACATTTTGCCACAGCTCGCTTCGTTTCCGAGATATTTGCAGATTTATCTCAAGGGAAGGGGCCTGACGGACATATTTCGAGATATTTCTTCTTCTTGTTGTTCTTCTTCTGCACAGCTAAGCTGGAAGTGGCATTTGCAGCTCGCAATAGTGCAGAGTTATCTCAAAGAAAGGGGCCACGGTGTTTCTGTATCTCTATTATGTTGGTGCGGCTTCCGAACTTTTAAATATCTTGATATATCTGGAGAACTACGCATCTGATCAAAAAATATCATAGAAAATAAAAAGTAGGAAACTTAATTCTCTACAAAAAAGGTCTCTTAACATTTTGCCATAGCTCTCTTCGTTTCCGAGATATTTGCAGATTTATCTCAAGGGAAGGGGCCTGACGGACATATTTCGAGATATTTCTTCTTCTTGTTGTTCTTCTTCTGCACAGCTAAACTGGAAGTGGCATTTCCAGCTCGCAATAGTGGAGAGTTATCTCAAAGAAAGGGGCCACGATGTTTCTGTATCTCTATTATGTTGGTGCGGCTTCGGAACTTTTAAATATCTTGATATATCTCGAGAACTACGCATCTGATCAAAAAATATTAAAGAACATAAAAAGTAGGAAACTTAATTCTCTACAAAGAAGGTCTCTTAACATTTTGCCATAGCTCGCTTCGTTTCCGAGATATTTGCAGATTTATCTCAAGGGAAGGGGCCTGACGGACATATTTCGAGATATTTCTTCTTCTTGTTGTTCTTCTTCTGCACAGCTAAACTGGAAGTGGCATTTCCAGCTCGCAATAGTGCAGAGTTATCTCAAAGAAAGGAGCCACGGTGTTTCTGTATCTCTATTATGTTGGTGCGGCTTCGGAACTTTTAAATATCTTGATATATCTCGAGAACTACGCATCTGATCAAAAAATATTATAGAACATAAAAAGTAGGAAACTTAATTCTCTACAAAAAAGGTCTCTTAACATTTTGCCATAGCTCGCTTCGTTTCCGAGATATTTGCAGATTTATCTCAAGGGAAGGGGCCTGACGGACATATTTCGAGATATTTCTTCTTCTTGTTGTTCTTCTTCTGCACAGCTAAACTGGAAGTGGCATTTCCAGCTCGCAATAGTGGAGAGTTATCACAAAGAAAGGGGCCACGATGTTTCTGTATCTCTATTATGTTGGTGCGGCTTCGGAACTTTTAAATATCTTGATATATCTCGAGAACTACGCATCTGATCAAAAAATATTATAGAACATAAAAAGTAGGAAACTTAATTCTCTACAAAAAAGGTCTCTTAACATTTTGCCATAGCTCGCTTCGTTTCCGAGATATTTGCAGATTTATCTCAAGGGAAGGGGCCTGACGGACATATTTCGAGATATTTCTTCTTCTTGTTGTTCTTCTTCTGCACAGCTAAGCTGGAAGTGGCATTTGCGGCTCGCACTAGTGCAGCGTTATCTCAAAGAAAGGGGCCACGGTGTTTCTGTATCTCTATTATGTTGGTGCGGCTTCGGAACTTTTAAATATCTTGATATATCTCGAGAACTACGCATCTGATCAAAAAATATCATAGAACATAAAAAGTAGGAAACTTAATTCTCTACAAAATAGGTCTCTTAACATTTTGCCATAGCTCGCTTCGTTTCCGAGATATTTGCAGATTTATCTCAAGGGAAGGGGCCTGACGGACATATTTCGAGATATTTCTTCTTCTTGTTGTTCTTCTTCTGCACAGCTAAACTGGAAGTGGCATTTCCAGCTCGCAATAGTGCAGAGTTATCTCAAAGAAAGGAGCCACGGTGTTTCTGTATCTCTATTCTGTTGGTGCGGCTTCGGAACTTTTAAATATCTTGATATATCTCGAGAACTACGCATCTGATCAAAAAATATCATAGAACATAAAAAGTAGGAAACTTAATTCTCTACAAAAAAGGTCTCTTAACATTTTCACATAGCTCGCTTCGTTTCCGAGATATTTGCAGATTTATCTCAAGGGAAGGGGCCTGACGGACATATTTCGAGATATTTCTTCTTCTTGTTGTTCTTCTTCTGCACAGCTAAGCTGGAAGTGGCATTTGCGGCTCGCACTAGTGCAGAGTTATCTCAAAGAAAGGGGCCACGGTGTTTCTGTATCTCTATTATGTTGGTGCGGCTTCGGAACTATTAAATATCTCGATATATCTCGAAAACTACGCTTCTGATCAAAAAATATCATAGAACATAAATTGTAGGAAACATAATTCTCTACAAAAAAGGTGTCTTAGCATTTTGCCATAGCTCGCTTCGTTTCCGAGATATTTGCAGATTTATCTCAAGGGAAGGGGCCTGACGGACATATTTCGAGATATTTCTTCTTCTTGTTGTTCTTCTTCTGCACAGCTAAGCTGGAAGTGGCATTTGCAGCTCGCAATAGTGCAGAGTTATCTCAAAGAAAGGGGCCACTGTGTTTCTGTATCTCTATTATGTTGGTGCGGCTTCGGAACTTTTAAATATCTTGATATATCTCGAGAACTGCGCATCTGGTCAAAAAACATCATAGAACATAAAAAGTAGGAAACTTAATTCTCTACAAAAAAGGTCTCTTAACATTTTGCCATAGCTCGCTTCGTTTCCGAGATATTTGCAGGTTTATCTCAAGGGAAGGGGCCTAACGGACATATTTCGAGATATTTCTTCTTCTTGTTGTTCTTCTTCTGCACAGCTAAACTGGAAGTGGCATTTCCAGCTCGCAATAGTGCAGAGTTATCTCAAAGAAAGGAGCCACGGTGTTTCTGTATCTCTATTCTGTTGGTGCGGCTTCGGAACTTTTAAATATCTTGATATATCTCGAGAACTACGCATCTGATCAAAAAATATCATAGAACATAAAAAGTAAGAAACTTAATTCTATACAAAAAAGGTCTCTTAACATTTTGCCATAGCTCGCTTCGTTTCCGAGATATTTGCAGATTTATCTCAAGGGAAGGGGCCTGACGGACATATTTCGAGATATTTCTTCTTCTTGTTGTTCTTCTTCTGCACAGCTAAACTGGAAGTGGCATTTCCAGCTCGCAATAGTGCAGAGTTATCTCAAAGAAAGGGGCCACGGTGTTTCTGTATCTCTATTATGTTGGTGCGGCTTCGGAACTTTTAAATATCTTGATATATCTCGAGAACTGCGCATCTGGTCAAAAAATATCATAGAACATAAAAAGTAGGAAACTTAATTCTCTACAAAAAAGGTCTCTTAACATTTTGCCATAGCTCGCTTCGTTTCCGAGATATTTGCAGGTTTATCTCAAGGGAAGGGGCCTAACGGACATATTTCGAGATATTTCTTCTTCTTGTTGTTCTTCTTCTGCACAGCTAAACTGGAAGTGGCATTTCCAGCTCGCAATAGTGCAGAGTTATCTCAAAGAAAGGAGCCACGGTGTTTCTGTATCTCTATTCTGTTGGTGCGGCTTCGGAACTTTTAAATATCTTGATATATCTCGAGAACTACGCATCTGATCAAAAAATATCATAGAACATAAAAAGTAGGAAACTTAATTCTATACAAAAAAGGTCTCTTAACATTTTGCCACAGCTCGCTTCGTTTCCGAGATATTTGCAGATTTATCTCAAGGGAAGGGGCCTGACGGACATATTTCGAGATATTTCTTCTTCTTGTTGTTCTTCTTCTGCACAGCTAAGCTGGAAGTGGCATTTGCAGCTCGCAATAGTGCAGAGTTATCTCAAAGAAAGGGGCCACGGTGTTTCTGTATCTCTATTATGTTGGTGCGGCTTCCGAACTTTTAAATATCTTGATATATCTGGAGAACTACGCATCTGATCAAAAAATATCATAGAAAATAAAAAGTAGGAAACTTAATTCTCTACAAAAAAGGTCTCTTAACATTTTGCCATAGCTCTCTTCGTTTCCGAGATATTTGCAGATTTATCTCAAGGGAAGGGGCCTGACGGACATATTTCGAGATATTTCTTCTTCTTGTTGTTCTTCTTCTGCACAGCTAAACTGGAAGTGGCATTTCCAGCTCGCAATAGTGGAGAGTTATCTCAAAGAAAGGGGCCACGATGTTTCTGTATCTCTATTATGTTGGTGCGGCTTCGGAACTTTTAAATATCTTGATATGTCTCGAGAACTACGCATCTGATCAAAAAATATTAAAGAACATAAAAAGTAGGAAACTTAATTCTCTACAAAGAAGGTCTCTTAACATTTTGCCATAGCTCGCTTCGTTTCCGAGATATTTGCAGATTTATCTCAAGGGAAGGGGCCTGACGGACATATTTCGAGATATTTCTTCTTCTTGTTGTTCTTCTTCTGCACAGCTAAACTGGAAGTGGCATTTCCAGCTCGCAATAGTGCAGAGTTATCTCAAAGAAAGGAGCCACGGTGTTTCTGTATCTCTATTATGTTGGTGCGGCTTCGGAACTTTTAAATATCTTGATATATCTCGAGAACTACGCATCTGATCAAAAAATATTATAGAACATAAAAAGTAGGAAACTTAATTCTCTACAAAAAAGGTCTCTTAACATTTTGCCATAGCTCGCTTCGTTTCCGAGATATTTGCAGATTTATCTCAAGGGAAGGGGCCTGACGGACATATTTCGAGATATTTCTTCTTCTTGTTGTTCTTCTTCTGCACAGCTAAACTGGAAGTGGCATTTCCAGCTCGCAATAGTGCAGAGTTATCTCAAAGAAAGGAGCCACGGTGTTTCTGTATCTCTATTCTGTTGGTGCGGCTTCGGAACTTTTAAATATCTTGATATATCTCGAGAACTACGCATCTGATCAAAAAATATCATAGAACATAAAAAGTAGGAAACTTAATTCTCTACAAAAAAGGTCTCTTAACATTTTGACATAGCTCGCTTCGTTTCCGAGATATTTGCAGATTTATCTCAAGGGAAGGGGCCTGACGGACATATTTCGAGATATTTCTTCTTCTTGTTGTTCTTCTTCTGCACAGCTAAGCTGGAAGTGGCATTTGCGGCTCGCACTAGTGCAGAGTTATCTCAAAGAAAGGGGCCACGGTGTTTCTGTATCTCTATTATGTTGGTGCGGCTTCGGAACTATTAAATATCTCGATATATCTCGAAAACTACGCTTCTGATCAAAAAATATCATAGAACATAAATTGTAGGAAACATAATTCTCTACAAAAAAGGTGTCTTAGCATTTTGCCATAGCTCGCTTCGTTTCCGAGATATTTGCAGATTTATCTCAAGGGAAGGGGCCTGACGGACATATTTCGAGATATTTCTTCTTCTTGTTGTTCTTCTTCTGCACAGCTAAGCTGGAAGTGGCATTTGCAGCTCGCAATAGTGCAGAGTTATCTCAAAGAAAGGGGCCACTGTGTTTCTGTATCTCTATTATGTTGGTGCGGCTTCGGAACTTTTAAATATCTTGATATATCTCGAGAACTGCGCATCTGGTCAAAAAACATCATAGAACATAAAAAGTAGGAAACTTAATTCTCTACAAAAAAGGTCTCTTAACATTTTGCCATAGCTCGCTTCGTTTCCGAGATATTTGCAGGTTTATCTCAAGGGAAGGGGCCTAACGGACATATTTCGAGATATTTCTTCTTCTTGTTGTTCTTCTTCTGCACAGCTAAACTGGAAGTGGCATTTCCAGCTCGCAATAGTGCAGAGTTATCTCAAAGAAAGGAGCCACGGTGTTTCTGTATCTCTATTCTGTTGGTGCGGCTTCGGAACTTTTAAATATCTTGATATATCTCGAGAACTACGCATCTGATCAAAAAATATCATAGAACATAAAAAGTAAGAAACTTAATTCTATACAAAAAAGGTCTCTTAACATTTTCCCATAGCTCGCTTCGTTTCCGAGATATTTGCAGATTTATCTCAAGGGAAGGGGCCTGACGGACATATTTCGAGATATTTCTTCTTCTTGTTGTTCTTCTTCTGCACAGCTAAACTGGAAGTGGCATTTCCAGCTCGCAATAGTGCAGAGTTATCTCAAAGAAAGGGGCCACGGTGTTTCTGTATCTCTATTATGTTGGTGCGGCTTCGGAACTTTTAAATATCTTGATATATCTCGAGAACTACGCATCTGATCAAAAAATATCATAGAACATAAAAAGTAGGAAACTTAATTCTCTACAAAAAAGGTCTCTTAACATTTTGCCATAGCTCGCTTCGTTTCCGAGATATTTGCAGATTTATCTCAAGGGAAGGGGCCTGACGGACATATTTCGAGATATTTCTTCTTCTTGTTGTTCTTCTTCTGCACAGCTAAGCTGGAAGTGGCATTTGCAGCTCGCAATAGTGCAGAGTTATCTCAAAGAAAGGGGCCACTGTGTTTCTGTATCTCTATTATGTTGGTGCGGCTTCGGAACTTTTAAATATCTTGATATATCTCGAGAACTGCGCATCTGGTCAAAAAACATCATAGAACATAAAAAGTAGGAAACTTAATTCTCTACAAAAAAGGTCTCTTAACATTTTGCCATAGCTCGCTTCTTTTCCGAGATATTTGCAGATTTATCTCAAGGGAAGGGGCCTGACGGACATATTTCGAGATATTTCTTCTTCTTGTTGTTCTTCTTCTGCACAGCTAAACTGGAAGTGGCATTTCCAGCTCGCAATAGTGCAGAGTTATCTCAAAGAAAGGAGCCACGGTGTTTCTGTATCTCTATTATGTTGGTGCGGCTTCGGAACTTTTAAATATCTTGATATATCTCGAGAACTGCGCATCTGATCAAAAAATATCATAGAACATAAAAAGTAGCAAACTTAATTCTCTACAAAAAAGGTCTCTCAACATTTTGCCATAGCTCGCTTCGTTTCCGAGATATTTGCAGATTTATCTCAAGGGAAGGGGCCTAACGGACATATTTCGAGATATTTCTTCTTCTTGTTGTTCTTCTTCTGCACAGCTAAGCTCGAAGTGGCATTTGCAGCTCGCAATAGTGCAGAGTTATCTCAAAGAAAGGGGCCACGGTGTTTCTGTATCTCTATTATGTTGGTGCGGCTTCGGAACTTTTAAATATCTTGATATATCTCGAGAACTACGCATCTGATCAAAAAATATCATAGAACATAAAAAGTAGGAAACTTAATTCTCTACAAATAAGGTCTCTTAACATTTTGCCATAGCTCGGTTCGTTTCCGAGATATTTGCAGATTTATCTCAAGGGAAGGGGCCTGACGGACATATTTCGAGATATTTCTTCTTCTTGTTGTTCTTCTTCTGCACAGCTAAGCTGGAAGTGGCATTTGCAGCGCGCTATAGTGCAGAGTTATCTCAAAGAAAGGGGCCACGGTGTTTCTGTATCTCTATTATGTTGGTGCGGCTTCGGAACTTTTAAATATCTTGATATATCTCGAGAACTACGCATCTGATCAAAAAATATCATAGAACGTAAAAAGTAGGAAACTTAATTCTCTACAAAAAAGGTCTCTTAACATTTTGCCATAGCTCGCTTGGTTTCCGAGATATTTGCAGATTTATCTTAAGGGAAGGGGGCTGACGGACATATTTCGAGATATTTCTTCTTCTTGTTGTTCTTCTTCTGCACAGCTAAGCTGGAAGTGGCATTTGCAGCTCGCAATAGTGCAGAGTTATCTCAAAGAAAGGGGCCACCGTGTTTCTGTATCTCTATTATGTTGGTGCGGCTTCGGAATTTTTAAATATCTCGATATATCTCGAAAACTACGCTTCTGATCAAAAAATATCATAGAACATAAATTGTAGGAAACATAATTCTCTACAAAAAAGGTCTCTTAACATTTTGCCATAGCTCGCTTCGTTTCCGAGATATTTGCAGATTTATCTCAAGGGAAGGGGCCTGACGGACATATTTCGAGATATTTCTTCTTCTTGTTGTTCTTCTTCTGCACAGCTAAGCTGGAAGTGGCATTTGCAGCTCGCAATAGTGCAGAGTTATCTCAAAGAAAGGGGCCACGGTGTTTCTGTATCTCTATTATGTTGGTGCGGCTTCGGAACTTTTAAATATCTTGATATATCTCGAGAACTACGCATCTGATCAAAAAATATCATAGAACATAAAAAGTAGGAAACTTAATTCTCTACAAAAAAGGTCTCTTAACATTTTGCCATAGCTCGGTTCGTTTCCGAGATATTTGCAGATTTATCTCAAGGGAAGGGGCCTGACGGACATATTCCGAGATATTTCTTGTTCTTGTTGTGCTTCTTCTGCACAGCTAAGCTGGAACTGGCATTCGCTGCTCGCAATAGTGCAGAGTTATCTCACAGAAAGGGGCCACGGTGTTTCTGTATCTCTATTATGTTGGTGCGGCTTCGGAACTTTTACATATCTTGATATATCTCGAGAACTACGCATCTGATCAAAAAATATCATAGAACATAAAAAGTAGGAAACTTAATTCTCTACAAAAAAGGTCTCTTAACATTTTCCCATAGCTGGCATCGTTTCCCAGATATTTGCAGATTTAGCTCAAGGGAAGGGGTCTGACGGACATATTTCGAGATATTTCTTCTTCTTGTTGTTCTTCTTCTGCACAGCTAAGCGGGAAGTGGCATTTGCAGCTCGCAATAGTGCAGAGTTATCTCAAAGAAAGGGGCCACGGTGTTTCTGTATCTCTATTATGTTGCTGCGGCTTCGGAACTTTTAAATATCTTGATATATCTCGAGAACTGCGCATCTGATCAAAAAATATCATAGAACATAAAAAGTAGGAACCTTAATTCTCTACAAAAAAGGTCTCTTAACATTTTGCCATAGCTCGCTTGGTTTCCGAGATATTTGCAGATTTATCTCAAGGGAACGGGGCTGACGGACATATTTCGAGATATTTCTTCGTCTTGTTGTTCTTCTTCTGCACAGCTAAGCTGGAAGTGGCATTTGCAGCTCGCAATAGTGCAGAGTTATCTCAAAGAAAGGGGCCACGGTGTCTCTGTATCTCTATTATGTTCGTGCGGCTTCGGAACTTTTAAATATCTTGATATATCTCGAGAACTACGCATCTGATCAAAAATTATCATAGAACATAAAAAGTAGGAAACTTAATCCTCTACAAAAAAGGTCTCTTAACATTTTGCCATAGCTCGCTTCGTTTCCGAGATATTTGCAGATTTATCTCAAGGGAAGGGGCCTGACGGACATATTTCGAGATATTTCTTCTTCTTGTTGTTCTTCTTCTGCACAGCTAAGCTGGAAGTGGCATTTGCAGCTCGCAATAGTGCAGAGTTATCTCAAAGAAAGGGGCCACGGTGTTTCTGTATCTCTATTATGTTGGTGCGGCTTCGGAACTTTTAAATATCTTGATATATCTCGAGAACTACGCATCTGATCAAAAAATATCATAGAACATAAAAAGTAGGAAACTTAATTCTCTACAAAAAAGGTCTCTTAACATTTTGCCATAGCTCGGTTCGTTTCCGAGATATTTGCAGATTTATCTCAAGGGAAGGGGCCTGACGGACATATTTCGAGATACTTCTTCTTCTTGTTGTTCTTCTTCTGCACAGCTAAGCTGGAAGTGGCATTTGCAGCTCGCAATAGTGCAGAGTTATCTCAAAGAAAGGGGCCACGGTGTTTCTGTATCCCTATTATGTTGGTGCGGCTTCGGAACTTTTGAATACCTTAATATATCTCGAGAACTACGCATCTGATCAGAAAATATCATAGAACATAAATAGTAGGAAACTTAATTCTCTACAAAAAAGGTGTCTTAACGTTTTGCCATAGCTCGCATCGTATGCGAGATATTTGCAGATTTAGCTCAAGGGGAGGGGCCTGACGGACATATTCCGAGATATTTCTTGTTCTTGTTGTGCTTCTTCTGCACAGCTAAGCTGGAACTGGCATTCGCTGCTCGCAATAGTGCAGAGTTATCTCACAGAAAGGGGCCACGGTGTTTCTGTATCTCTATTATGTTGGTGCGGCTTCGGAACTTTTAAATATCTTGATATATCTCGAGAACTGCGCATCTGGTCAAAAAATATCATAGAACATAAAAAGTAGGAAACTTAATTCTCTACAAAAAAGGTCTCTTAACATTTTGCCATAGCTCGCTTCGTTTCCGAGATATTTGCAGGTTTATCTCAAGGGAAGGGGCCTGACGGACATATTTCGAGATATTTCTTCTTCTTGTTGTTCTTCTTCTGCACAGCTAAACTGGAAGTGGCATTTCCAGCTCGCAATAGTGCAGAGTTATCTCAAAGAAAGGGGCCACGGTGTTTCTGTATCTCTATTATGTTGGTGCGGCTTCGGAACTTTTAAATATCTTGATATATCTCGAGAACTACGCATCTGATCAAAAAACATTATAGAACATAAAAAGTAGGAAACTTAATTCTCTACAAAAAAGGTCTCTTAACATTTTGCCATAGCTCGCTTCTTTTCCGAGATATTTGCAGATTTATCTCAAGGGAAGGGGCCTGACGGACATATTTCGAGATATTTCTTCTTCTTGTTGTTCTTCTTCTGCACAGCTAAACTGGAAGTGGCATTTCCAGCTCGCAATAGTGCAGAGTTATCTCAAAGAAAGGAGCCACGGTGTTTCTGTATCTCTATTATGTTGGTGCGGCTTCGGAACTTTTAAATATCTTGATATATCTCGAGAACTGCGCATCTGATCAAAAAATATCATAGAACATAAAAAGTAGCAAACTTAATTCTCTACAAAAAAGGTCTCTTAACATTTTGCCATAGCTCGCTTGGTTTCCGAGATATTTGCAGATTTATCTTAAGGGAAGGGGGCTGACGGACATATTTCGAGATATTTCTTCTTCTTGTTGTTCTTCTTCTGCACAGCTAAGCTGGAAGTGGCATTTGCAGCTCGCAATAGTGCAGAGTTATCTCAAAGAAAGGGGCCACCGTGTTTCTGTATCTCTATTATGTTGGTGCGGCTTCGGAATTTTTAAATATCTCGATATATCTCGAAAACTACGCTTCTGATCAAAAAATATCATAGAACATAAATTGTAGGAAACATAATTCTCTACAAAAAAGGTCTCTTAACATTTTGCCATAGCTCGCTTCGTTTCCGAGATATTTGCAGATTTATCTCAAGGGAAGGGGCCTGACGGACATATTTCGAGATATTTCTTCTTCTTGTTGTTCTTCTTCTGCACAGCTAAGCTGGAAGTGGCATTTGCAGCTCGCAATAGTGCAGAGTTATCTCAAAGAAAGGGGCCACGGTGTTTCTGTATCTCTATTATGTTGGTGCGGCTTCGGAACTTTTAAATATCTTGATATATCTCGAGAACTACGCATCTGATCAAAAAATATCATAGAACATAAAAAGTAGGAAACTTAATTCTCTACAAAAAAGGTCTCTTAACATTTTGCCATAGCTCGCTTCTTTTCCGAGATATTTGCAGATTTATCTCAAGGGAAGGGGCCTGACGGACATATTTCGAGATATTTCTTCTTCTTGTTGTTCTTCTTCTGCACAGCTAAACTGGAAGTGGCATTTCCAGCTCGCAATAGTGCAGAGTTATCTCAAAGAAAGGAGCCACGGTGTTTCTGTATCTCTATTATGTTGGTGCGGCTTCGGAACTTTTAAATATCTTGATATATCTCGAGAATTGCGCAGCTGATCAAAAAATATCATAGAACATAAAAAGTAGCAAACTTAATTCTCTACAAAAAAGGTCTCTTAACATTTTGCCATAGCTCGCTTCGTTTCCGAGATATTTGCAGATTTATCTCAAGGGAAGGGGCCTAACGGACATATTTCGAGATATTTCTTCTTCTTGTTGTTCTTCTTCTGTACAGCTAAGCTCGAAGTGGCATTTGCAGCTCGCAATAGTGCAGAGTTATCTCAAAGAAAGGGGCCACCGTGTTTCTGTATCTCTATTATGTTGGTGCGGCTTCGGAATTTTTAAATATCTCGATATATCTCGAAAACTACGCTTCTGATCAAAAAATATCATAGAACATAAATTGTAGGAAACATAATTCTCTACAAAAAAGGTCTCTTAACATTTTGCCATAGCTCGCTTCGTTTCCGAGATATTTGCAGATTTATCTCAAGGGAAGGGGCCTGACGGACATATTTCGAGATATTTCTTCTTCTTGTTGTTCTTCTTCTGCACAGCTAAGCTGGAAGTGGCATTTGCAGCTCGCAATAGTGCAGAGTTATCTCAAAGAAAGGGGCCACGGTGTTTCTGTATCTCTATTATGTTGGTGCGGCTTCGGAACTTTTAAATATCTTGATATATCTCGAGAACTACGCATCTGATCAAAAAATATCATAGAACATAAAAAGTAGGAAACTTAATTCTCTACAAAAAAGGTCTCTTAACATTTTGCCATAGCTCGGTTCGTTTCCGAGATATTTGCAGATTTATCTCAAGGGAAGGGGCCTGACGGACATATTTCGAGATACTTCTTCTTCTTGTTGTTCTTCTTCTGCACAGCTAAGCTGGAAGTGGCATTTGCAGCTCGCAATAGTGCAGAGTTATCTCACAGAAAGGGGCCACGGTGTTTCTGTATCTCTATTATGTTGGTGCGGCTTCGGAACTTTTACATATCTTGATATATCTCGAGAACTACGCATCTGATCAAAAAATATCATAGAACATAAAAAGTAGGAAACTTAATTCTCTACAAAAAAGGTCTCTTAACATTTTCCCATAGCTGGCATCGTTTCCCAGATATTTGCAGATTTAGCTCAAGGGAAGGGGTCTGACGGACATATTTCGAGATATTTCTTCTTCTTGTTGTTCTTCTTCTGCACAGCTAAGCGGGAAGTGGCATTTGCAGCTCGCAATAGTGCAGAGTTATCTCAAAGAAAGGGGCCACGGTGTTTCTGTATCTCTATTATGTTGCTGCGGCTTCGGAACTTTTAAATATCTTGATATATCTCGAGAACTGCGCATCTGATCAAAAAATATCATAGAACATAAAAAGTAGGAACCTTAATTCTCTACAAAAAAGGTCTCTTAACATTTTGCCATAGCTCGCTTGGTTTCCGAGATATTTGCAGATTTATCTCAAGGGAACGGGGCTGACGGACATATTTCGAGATATTTCTTCTTCTTGTTGTTCTTCTTCTGCACAGCTAAGCTGGAAGTGGCATTTGCAGCTCGCAATAGTGCAGAGTTATCTCAAAGAAAGGGGCCACGGTGTCTCTGTATCTCTATTATGTTCGTGCGGCTTCGGAACTTTTAAATATCTTGATATATCTCGAGAACTACGCATCTGATCAAAAATTATCATAGAACATAAAAAGTAGGAAACTTAATCCTCTACAAAAAAGGTCTCTTAACATTTTGCCATAGCTCGCTTCGTTTCCGAGATATTTGCAGATTTATCTCAAGGGAAGGGGCCTGACGGACATATTTCGAGATATTTCTTCTTCTTGTTGTTCTTCTTCTGCACAGCTAAGCTGGAAGTGGCATTTGCAGCTCGCAATAGTGCAGAGTTATCTCAAAGAAAGGGGCCACGGTGTTTCTGTATCTCTATTATGTTGGTGCGGCTTCGGAACTTTTAAATATCTTGATATATCTCGAGAACTACGCATCTGATCAAAAAATATCATAGAACATAAAAAGTAGGAAACTTAATTCTCTACAAAAAAGGTCTCTTAACATTTTGCCATAGCTCGGTTCGTTTCCGAGATATTTGCAGATTTATCTCAAGGGAAGGGGCCTGACGGACATATTTCGAGATACTTCTTCTTCTTGTTGTTCTTCTTCTGCACAGCTAAGCTGGAAGTGGCATTTGCAGCTCGCAATAGTGCAGAGTTATCTCAAAGAAAGGGGCCACGGTGTTTCTGTATCCCTATTATGTTGGTGCGGCTTCGGAACTTTTGAATACCTTAATATATCTCGAGAACTACGCATCTGATCAGAAAATATCATAGAACATAAATAGTAGGAAACTTAATTCTCTACAAAAAAGGTGTCTTAACGTTTTGCCATAGCTCGCATCGTATGCGAGATATTTGCAGATTTAGCTCAAGGGGAGGGGCCTGACGGACATATTCCGAGATATTTCTTGTTCTTGTTGTGCTTCTTCTGCACAGCTAAGCTGGAACTGGCATTCGCTGCTCGCAATAGTGCAGAGTTATCTCACAGAAAGGGGCCACGGTGTTTCTGTATCTCTATTATGTTGGTGCGGCTTCGGAACTTTTAAATATCTTGATATATCTCGAGAACTGCGCATCTGGTCAAAAAATATCATAGAACATAAAAAGTAGGAAACTTAATTCTCTACAAAAAAGGTCTCTTAACATTTTGCCATAGCTCGCTTCGTTTCCGAGATATTTGCAGATTTATCTCAAGGGAAGGGGCCTAACGGACATATTTCGAGATATTTCTTCTTCTTGTTGTTCTTCTTCTGCACAGCTAAGCTGGAAGTGGCATTTGCAGCTCGCAATCGGGCAGAGTTATCTCAAAGAAAGGGGCCACGGTGTTTCTGTATCTCTATTATGTTGGTGCGGCTTCGGAACTTTTAAATATCTTGATATATCTCGAGAACTACGCATCTGATCAAAAAATATCATAGAACGTAAAAAGTAGGAAACTTAATTCTCTACAAAAAAGGTCTCTTAACATTTTGCCATAGCTCGCTTGGTTTCCGAGATATTTGCAGATTTATCTTAAGGGAAGGGGGCTGACGGACATATTTCGAGATATTTCTTCTTCTTGTTGTTCTTCTTCTGCACAGCTAAGCTGGAAGTGGCATTTGCAGCTCGCAATAGTGCAGAGTTATCTCAAAGAAAGGGGCCACCGTGTTTCTGTATCTCTATTATGTTGGTGCGGCTTCGGAATTTTTAAATATCTCGATATATCTCGAAAACTACGCTTCTGATCAAAAAATATCATAGAACATAAATTGTAGGAAACATAATTCTCTACAAAAAAGGTCTCTTAACATTTTGCCATAGCTCGCTTCGTTTCCGAGATATTTGCAGATTTATCTCAAGGGAAGGGGCCTGACGGACATATTTCGAGATATTTCTTCTTCTTGTTGTTCTTCTTCTGCACAGCTAAGCTGGAAGTGGCATTTGCAGCTCGCAATAGTGCAGAGTTATCTCAAAGAAAGGGGCCACGGTGTTTCTGTATCTCTATTATGTTGGTGCGGCTTCGGAACTTTTAAATATCTTGATATATCTCGAGAACTACGCATCTGATCAAAAAATATCATAGAACATAAAAAGTAGGAAACTTAATTCTCTACAAAAAAGGTCTCTTAACATTTTGCCATAGCTCGCTTGGTTTCCGAGATATTTGCAGATTTATCTCAAGGGAAGGGGCCTGACGGACATATTTCGAGATATTTCTTCTTCTTGTTGTTCTTCTTCTGCACAGCTAAGCTGGAAGTGGCATTTGCGGCTCGCACTAGTGCAGAGTTATCTCAAAGAAAGGGGCCACGGTGTTTCTGTATCCCTTTTATGTTGGTGCGGCTTCGGAACTTTTAAATATCTTGATATATCTCGAGAGCTACGCATCTGATCAAAAAATATCATAGAACATGAAAAGTAGGAAACTTAATTCTCTACAAAAAAGGTCTCTTAACATTTTGCCATAGCTCTCTTCGTTTCCGAGATATTTGCAGATTTATCTCAAGGGAAGGGGCCTAACGGACATATTTCGAGATATTTCTTCTTCTTGTTGTTCTTCTTCTGCACAGCTAAACTGGAAGTGGCATTTCCAGCTCGCAATAGTGCAGAGTTATCTCAAAGAAAGGGGCCACGGTGTTTCTGTATCTCTATTATGTTGGTGCGGTTTCGGAACTTTTAAATATCTTGATATATCTCGAGAACTACGTATCTGATCAAAAAATATCATAGAACATAAAAAGTAGGAAACTTAATTCTCTACAAAAAAGGTCTCTTAAGATTTTGCCATAGCTCGCTTCGTTTCCGAGATATTTGCAGATTTATCTCAAGGGAAGGGGCCTGACGGACATATTTCGAGATATTTCTTCTTCTTGTTGTTCTTCTTCTGCACAGCTAAGCTGGAAGTGGCATTTGCAGCTCGCACTAGTGCAGAGTTATCTCAAAGAAAGGGGCCACGGTGTTTCTGTATCTCTATTATGTTGGTGCGGCTTCGGAACTTTTAAATATCTCGATATATCTCGAAAACTACGCTTCTGATCAAAAAATATCGTAGAACATAAAAAGTAGGAAACTTAATTCTCTACAAAAAAGGTCTCTTAAGATTTTGCCATAGCTCGCTTCGTTTCCGAGATATTTGCAGATTTATCTCAAGGGAAGGGCCCTGACGGACATATTTCGAGATATTTCTTCTTCTTGTTGTTCTTCTTCTGCACAGCTAAGCTGGAAGTGGCATTTGCGGCTCGCACTAGTGCAGAGTTATCTCAAAGAAAGGGGCCACGGTGTTTCTGTATCTCTATTATGTTGGTGCGGCTTCCGAACTTTTAAATATCTCGATATATCTCGAAAACTACGCTTCTGATCAAAAAATATCGTAGAACATAAAAAGTAGGAAACTTAATTCTCTACAAAAAAGGTCTCTTAAGATTTTGCCATAGCTCGCTTCGTTTCCGAGATATTTGCCGATTTATCTCAAGGGAAGGGGCCTAACGGACATATTTCGAGATATTTCTTCTTCTTGTTGTTCTTCTTCTGCACAGCTAAACTGGAAGTGGCATTTCCAGCTCGCAATAGTGCAGAGTTATCTCAAAGAAAGGGGCCACGGTGTTTCTGTATCTCTATTATGTTGGTGCGGTTTCGGAACTTTTAAATATCTTGATATATCTCGAGAACTACGCATCTGATCAAAAAATATCATAGAACATAAAAAGTAGGAAACTTAATTCTCTACAAAAAACGTCTCTTATCATTTTGCCATAGCTCGCTTCGTTTCCGAGATATTTGCAGATTCATCTCAAGGGAAGGGGTCTGACGGACATATTTCGAGATATTTCTTCTTCTTGTTGTTCTTCTTCTGCACAGCTAAGCTCGAAGCGGCATTTGCAGCTCGCAATAGTGCAGAGTTATCTCAAAGAAAGAGGCCACGGTGTTTCTGTACCTCTATTATGTTGGTGCAGCTTCGGAACTTTTAAATATCTTGATATATCTCGAGAACTACGCATCTGAACAAAAAATATCATCGAACATAAAAAGTAGGAAACTTAATTCTCTACAAAAAAGGTCTCTTAACATTTTGCCATAGCTCGCTTCGTTTCCGAGATATTTGCAGATTTATCTCAAGGGAAGTGGCCTGACGGACATATTTCGAGATATTTCTTCTTCTTGTTGTTCTTCTTCTGCACAGCTAAGCTGGAAGTGGCATTTCCAGCTCGCAATAGTGCAGAGTTATCTCAATGATAGGGGCCACGGTGTTTCTGTATCTCTATTATGTTGGTGCGGCTTCGGAACTTTTAAATATCTTGATATATCTCGAGAACTACGCATCTGATCAAAAAATATCATAGAACATAAAATGTAGGAAACTTAATACTCTACAAAAAAGGTCTCTTAACATTGTGCCATAGCTCGCTTCGTTTCCGAGATATTTGCAGATATATCTCAAGGGAAGGGGCCTGACGGACATATTTCGAGATATTTCTTCTTCTTGTTGTTCTTCTTCTGCACAGCTGAGCTGGAAGTGGCATTTGCAGGTCGCAATAGTGCAGAGTTATCTCAAAGAAAGGGGCCACGGTGTTTCTGTATCTCTATTATGTTGGTGCTGCTTCGGAACTTTTAAATATCTCGATATATCTCGAAAACTACGCTTCTGATCAAAAAATATCATAGAACATAAATTGTAGGAAACATAATTCTCTACAAAAAAGGTCTCTTAACATTTTGCCATAGCTCGCTTCGTTTCCGAGATATTTGCAGATTCAGCTCAAAGGAACGGGCCTGACGGACATATTTCGAGATACTTCTTCCTCTTGTTGTTCTTCCTCTGCACAGCTAAGCTGGAAGTGGCATTTGCAGCTCGCAATAGTGCAGAGTTATCTCAAAGAAAGGGGCCACGGTGTTTCTGTATCTCTATTATGTTGGTGCGGTTTCGGAACTTTTAAATATCTTGATATATCTCGAGAACTACGTATCTGATCAAAAAATATCATAGAACATAAAAAGTAGGAAACTTAATTCTCTACAAAAAAGGTCTCTTAAGATTTTGCCATAGCTCGCTTCGTTTCCGAGATATTTGCAGATTTATCTCAAGGGAAGGGGCCTGACGGACATATTTCGAGATATTTCTTCTTCTTGTTGTTCTTCTTCTGCACAGCTAAGCTGGAAGTGGCATTTGCAGCTCGCAATAGTGCAGAGTTATCTCAAAGAAAGGGGCCACGGTGTTTCTGTATCTCTATTATGTTGGTGCGGCTTCGGAACTTTTAAATATCTTGATATATCTCGAGAACTACGCATCTGATCAAAAAATATCATAGAACATAAAAAGTAGAAAACTTAATTCTCTACAAAAAAGGTCTCTTAACATTTTGCCATAGCTCGCTTCGTTTCCGAGATATTTGCAGATTTATCTCAAGGGAAGGGGCCTGACGGACATATTTCGAGATATTTCTTCTTCTTGTTGTTCTTCTTCTGCACAGCTAAGCTGGAAGTGGCATTTGCAGCTCGCACTAGTGCAGAGTTATCTCAAAGAAAGGGGCCACGGTGTTTCTGTATCTCTATTATGTTGGTGCGGCTTCGGAACTTTTAAATATCTCGATATATCTCGAAAACTACGCTTCTGATCAAAAAATATCGTAGAACATAAAAAGTAGGAAACTTAATTCTCTACAAAAAAGGTCTCTTAACATTTTGCCATAGCTCGCTTCGTTTCCGAGATATTTGCAGATTTATCTCAAGGGAAGGGCCCTGACGGACATATTTCGAGATATTTCTTCTTCTTGTTGTTCTTCTTCTGCACAGCTAAGCTGGAAGTGGCATTTGCAGCTCGCACTAGTGCAGAGTTATCTCAAAGAAAGGGGCCACGGTGTTTCTGTATCTCTATTATGTTGGTGCGGCTTCGGAACTTTTAAATATCTCGATATATCTCGAAAACTACGCTTCTGATCAAAAAATATCGTAGAACATAAAAAGTAGGAAACTTAATTCTCTACAAAAAAGGTCTCTTAAGATTTTGCCATAGCTCGCTTCGTTTCCGAGATATTTGCAGATTTATCTCAAGGGAAGGGCCCTGACGGACATATTTCGAGATATTTCTTCTTCTTGTTGTTCTTCTTCTGCACAGCTAAGCTGGAAGTGGCATTTGCGGCTCGCACTAGTGCAGAGTTATCTCAAAGAAAGGGGCCACGGTGTTTCTGTATCTCTATTATGTTGGTGCGGCTTCGGAACTTTTAAATATCTCGATATATCTCGAAAACTACGCTTCTGATCAAAAAATATCATACAACATAAAAAGTAGAAAACTTAATTCTCTACAAAAAAGGTCTCTTAACATTTTGCCATAGCTCGCTTCGTTTCCGAGATATTTGCAGATTTATCTCAAGGGAAGGGGCCTAACGGACATATTTCGAGATATTTCTTCTTCTTGTTGTTCTTCTTCTGCACAGCTAAACTGGAAGTGGCATTTCCAGCTCGCAATAGTGCAGAGTTATCTCAAAGAAAGGGGCCACGGTGTTTCTGTATCTCTATTATGTTGGTGCGGTTTCGGAACTTTTAAATATCTTGATATATCTCGAGAACTACGCATCTGATCAAAAAATATCATAGAACATAAAAAGTAGGAAACTTCATCCTCTACAAAAAACGTCTCTTAACATTTTGCCATAGCTCGCTTCGTTTCCGAGATATTTGCAGATTTATATCAAGGGAAGGGGCCTGACGGACATATTTCGAGATATTTCTTCTTCTTGTTGTTCTTCTTCTGCACAGCTGAGCTGGAAGTGGCATTTGCAGGTCGCAATAGTGCAGAGTTATCTCAAAGAAAGGGGCCACGGTGTTTCTGTATCTCTATTATGTTGGTGCGGCTTCGGAACTTTTAAATATCTCGATATATCTCGAAAACTACGCTTCTGATCAAAAAATATCATAGAACGTAAATTGTAGGAAACATTATTCTCTACAAAAAAGGTCTCTTAACATTTTGCCATAGCTCGCTTCGTTTCCGAGATACTTGCAGATTTATCTCAAGGGAAGTGGCCTGACGGACATATTTCGAGATATTTCTTCTTCTTGTTGTTCTTGTTCTGCACAGCTAAGCTGGAAGTGGCATTTGCAGCTCGCAATAGTGCAGAGTTATCCCAAAGAAAGGGGCCACGGTGTTTCTGTATCTCTATTATGTTGGTGCGGCTTCGGAACTTTTAAATATCTTGATATATCTCGAGAACTACGCATCTGATCAAAAAATATCATACTACATAAAAAGTAGGAAACTTAATTCTCTACAAGAAAGGTCTCTAAACATTTTGCCATAGCTCGCTTCGTTTCCGAGATATTTGCAGATTTATCTCAAGGGAAGGGGCCTGACGGACATATTTCGAGATATTTCTTCTTCTTGTTGTTCTTCTTCTGCACAGCTAAGCTGGAAGTGGCATTTGCAGCTCGCAATAGTGCAGAGTTATCACAAAGAGAGGGGCCACGGTGTTTCTGTATCTCTATTATGTTGGTGCGGCTTCGGAACTTTTAAATATCTTGATATATCTCGAGAACTACGCATCTGATCAAAAAATATCATAGAAGATAAAAAGTAGGAAACTTAATTCTCTACAAAAAAGGTCTCTTAACATTTTGCCATAGCTCGCTTCGTTTCCGAGATATTTGCAGATTTATCTCAAGGGAAGGGTCCTGACGGACATATTTCGAGATGTTTCTTCTTCTTGTTGTTCTTCTTCTGCACAGCTAAACTGGAAGTGGCATTTCCAGCTCGCAATAGTGCAGAGTTATCCCAAAGAAAGGGGCCACGATGTTTCTGTATCTCTATTATGTTGGTGCGGCTTCGGAACTTTTAAATATCTCGATATATCTCGAAAATTACGCTTCTGATCAAAAAATATCATAGATCATAAATTGTAGGAAACATAATTCTCTACAAAAAAGGTCTCTTAACATTTTGCCATAGCTCGCTTCGTTTCCGAGATATTTGCAGATTCATCTCAAGGGAAGGGGTCTGACGGACATATTTCGAGATATTTCTTCTTCTTGTTGTTCTTCTTCTGCACAGCTAAGCTCGAAGCGGCATTTGCAGCTCGCAATAGTGCAGAGTTATCCCAAAGAAAGGGGCCACGGTGTTTCTGTATCTCTATTATGTTGGTGCGGCTTCGGAACTTTTAAATATCTCGATATATCTCGAAAACTACGCTTCTGATAAAAAATATCATACAACATAAAAAGTAGGAAACTTAATTCTCTACAAAAAAGGTCTCTTAACGTTTTGCAATAGCTCGCTTCGTTTCCGAGATATTTGCAGATTTATCTCAAGGGAAGGGTCCTGACGGACATATTTCGAGATATTTCTTCTTCTTGTTGTTCTTCTTCTGCACAGCTAAACTGGAAGTGGCATTTCCAGCTCGCAATAGTGCAGAGTTATCCCAAAGAAAGGGGCCACGATGTTTCAGTATCTCTATTATGTTGGTGCGGCTTCGGAACTTTTAAATATCTCGATATATCTCGAAAATTACGCTTCTGATCAAAAAATATCATAGATCATAAATTGTAGGAAACATAATTCTCTACAAAAAAGGTCTCTTAACATTTTGCCATAGCTCGCTTCGTTTCCGAGATATTTGCAGATTTATCTCAAGGGAAGTGGCCTGACGGACATATTTCGAGATATTTCTTCTTCTTGTTGTTCTTGTTCTGCACAGCTAAGCTGGAAGTGGCATTTGCAGCTCGCAATAGTGCAGAGTTATCCCAAAGAAAGGGGCCACGGTGTTTCTGTATCTCTATTATGTTGGTGCGGCTTCGGAACTTTTAAATATCTTGATATATCTCGAGAACTACGCATCTGATCAAAAAATATCATACTACATAAAAAGTAGGAAACTTAATTCTCTACAAGAAAGGTCTCTAAACATTTTGCCATAGCTCGCTTCGTTTCCGAGATATTTGCAGATTTATCTCAAGGGAAGGGGCCTGACGGACATATTTCGAGATATTTCTTCTTCTTGTTGTTCTTCTTCTGCACAGCTAAGCTGGAAGTGGCATTTGCAGCTCGCAATAGTGCAGAGTTATCACAAAGAGAGGGGCCACGGTGTTTCTGTATCTCTATTATGTTGGTGCGGCTTCGGAACTTTTAAATATCTTGATATATCTCGAGAACTACGCATCTGATCAAAAAATATCATAGAAGATAAAAAGTAGGAAACTTAATTCTCTACAAAAAAGGTCTCTTAACATTTTGCCATAGCTCGCTTCGTTTCCGAGATATTTGCAGATTTATCTCAAGGGAAGGGTCCTGACGGACATATTTCGAGATGTTTCTTCTTCTTGTTGTTCTTCTTCTGCACAGCTAAACTGGAAGTGGCATTTCCAGCTCGCAATAGTGCAGAGTTATCCCAAAGAAAGGGGCCACGATGTTTCTGTATCTCTATTATGTTGGTGCGGCTTCGGAACTTTTAAATATCTCGATATATCTCGAAAATTACGCTTCTGATCAAAAAATATCATAGATCATAAATTGTAGGAAACATAATTCTCTACAAAAAAGGTCTCTTAACATTTTGCCATAGCTCGCTTCGTTTCCGAGATATTTGCAGATTCATCTCAAGGGAAGGGGTCTGACGGACATATTTCGAGATATTTCTTCTTCTTGTTGTTCTTCTTCTGCACAGCTAAGCTCGAAGCGGCATTTGCAGCTCGCAATAGTGCAGAGTTATCCCAAAGAAAGGGGCCACGATGTTTCTGTATCTCTATTATGTTGGTGCGGCTTCGGAACTTTTAAATATCTCGATATATCTCGAAAATTACGCTTCTGATCAAAAAATATCATAGATCATAAATTGTAGGAAACATAATTCTCTACAAAAAAGGTCTCTTAACATTTTGCCATAGCTCGCTTCGTTTCCGAGATATTTGCAGATTCATCTCAAGGGAAGGGGTCTGACGGACATATTTCGAGATATTTCTTCTTCTTGTTGTTCTTCTTCTGCACAGCTAAGCTCGAAGCGGCATTTGCAGCTCGCAATAGTGCAGAGTTATCCCAAAGAAAGGGGCCACGGTGTTTCTGTATCTCTATTATGTTGGTGCGGCTTCGGAACTTTTAAATATCTCGATATATCTCGAAAACTACGATTCTGATAAAAAATATCATACAACATAAAAAGTAGGAAACTTAATTCTCTACAAAAAAGGTCTCTTAACGTTTTGCAATAGCTCGCTTCGTTTCCGAGATATTTGCAGATTTATCTCAAGGGAAGGGTCCTGACGGACATATTTCGAGATATTTCTTCTTCTTGTTGTTCTTCTTCTGCACAGCTAAACTGGAAGTGGCATTTCCAGCTCGCAATAGTGCAGAGTTATCCCAAAGAAAGGGGCCACGATGTTTCAGTATCTCTATTATGTTGGTGCGGCTTCGGAACTTTTAAATATCTCGATATATCTCGAAAATTACGCTTCTGATCAAAAAATATCATAGATCATAAATTGTAGGAAACATAATTCTCTACAAAAAAGGTCTCTTAACATTTTGCCATAGCTCGCTTCGTTTCCGAGATATTTGCAGATTTATCTCAAGGGAAGTGGCCTGACGGACATATTTCGAGATATTTCTTCTTCTTGTTGTTCTTGTTCTGCACAGCTAAGCTGGAAGTGGCATTTGCAGCTCGCAATAGTGCAGAGTTATCCCAAAGAAAGGGGCCACGGTGTTTCTGTATCTCTATTATGTTGGTGCGGCTTCGGAACTTTTAAATATCTTGATATATCTCGAGAACTACGCATCTGATCAAAAAATATCATACTACATAAAAAGTAGGAAACTTAATTCTCTACAAGAAAGGTCTCTAAACATTTTGCCATAGCTCGCTTCGTTTCCGAGATATTTGCAGATTTATCTCAAGGGAAGGGGCCTGACGGACATATTTCGAGATATTTCTTCTTCTTGTTGTTCTTCTTCTGCACACCTAAGCTGGAAGTGGCATTTGCAGCTCGCAATAGTGCAGAGTTATCACAAAGAGAGGGGCCACGGTGTTTCTGTATCTCTATTATGTTGGTGCGGCTTCGGAACTTTTAAATATCTTGATATATCTCGAGAACTACGCATCTGATCAAAAAATATCATAGAAGATAAAAAGTAGGAAACTTAATTCTCTACAAAAAAGGTCTCTTAACATTTTGCCATAGCTCGCTTCGTTACCGAGATATTTGCATATTTATCTCAAGGGAAGGGGCCTGACGGACATATTTCGAGATATTTCTTCTTCTTGTTGTTCTTCTGCACAGCTAAGCTGGAAGTGGCATTTGCGGCTCGCACTAGTGCAGAGTTATCTCAAAGAAAGGGGCCACGGTGTTTCTGTATCTCTATTATGTTGGTGCGGCTTCGGAACTTTTAAATATCTCGATATATCTCGAAAACTACGCTTCTGATCAAAAAATATGATAGAACATAAAAAGTAGGAAACTTAATTCTCTACAAAAAAGGTCTCTTAACATTTTGCCATAGCTCGCTTCGTTTCCGAGATATTTGCAGATTTATCTCAAGGGAAGGGGTCTAACGGACATATTTCGAGATATTTCTTCTTCTTGTTGTTCTTCTTCTGCACAGCTAAACTGGAAGTGGCATTTCCAGCTCGCAATAGTGCAGAGTTATCTCAAAGAAAGGGCCACGGTGTTTCTGTATCTCTATTATGTTGGTGCGGCTTCGGAACTTTTAAATATCTTGATATATCTCGAGAACTACGCATCTGATCAAAAAATATCATACAACATAAAAAGTAGGAAACTTAATTCTCTACAAAAAAGGTCTCTTAACATTTTGCCATAGCTCGCTTCGTTTCCGAGATATTTGCAGATTTATCTCAAGGGAAGGGGCCTGACGGACATATTTCGAGATATTTCTTCTTCTTGTTGTTCTTCTTCTGCACAGCTGAGCTGGAAGCGGCATTTGCAGCTCGCAATAGTGCAGAGTTATCTCAAAGAAAGAGGCCACGGTGTTTCTGTACCTCTATTATGTTGGTGCAGCTTCGGAACTTTTAAATATCTTGATATATCTCGAGAACTACGCATCTGATCAAAAAATATCATCGAACATAAAAAGTAGGAAACTTAATTCTCTACAAAAAAGGTCTCTTAACATTTTGCCATAGCTCGCTTCGTTTCCGAGATATTTGCATATATATCTCAAGGGAAGGGGCCTGACGGACATATTTCGAGATATTTCTTCTTCTTGTTGTTCTTCTTCTGCACAGCTAAGCTGGAAGTGGCATTTGCGGCTCGCAATAGTGCAGAGTTATCTCAAAGAAAGGGGCCACGGTGTTTCTGTATCTCTATTATGTTGGTGCGGCTTCGGAACTTTTAAATATCTCGATATATCTCGAAAACTACGCTTCTGATCAAAAAATATCATAGAACATAAATTGCAGGAAACATAATTCTCTACAAAAAAGGTCTCTTAACATTTTGCCATAGCTCGCTTCGTTTCCGAGATATTTGCAGATTTATCTCAAGGGAAGGGGCCTGACGGACATATTTCGAGATATTTCTTCTTCTTGTTGTTCTTCTTCTGCACAGCTAAGCTGGAAGTGGCATTTGCGGCTCGCACTAGTGCAGAGTTATCTCAAAGAAAGGGGCCACGGTGTTTCTGTATCTCTATTATGTTGGTGCGGCTTCGGAACTTTTAAATATCTCGATATATCTCGAAAACTACGCTTCTGATCAAAAAATATCATAGAGCATAAATTGTAGGAAACATAATTCTCTACAAAAAACGTATCTTAACATTTTGCCATAGCTCGCTTCGTTTCCGAGATATTTGCAGATTCAGCTCAAAGGAACGGGCCTGACGGACATATATCGAGATATTTCTTCTTCTTGTTGTTCTTCCTCTGCACAGCTAAGCTGGAAGTGGCATTTGCAGCTCGCAATAGTGCAGAGTTATCTCAAAGAAAGGGGCCCCGGTGTTTCTGTATCTCTATTATGTTGGTGCGGCTTCGGAACTTTTAAATATCTTGATATATCTCGAGAACTACGCATCTGATCAAAAAATATCATAGAACATAAAAAGTAGGAAACTTAATTCTCTACAAAAAAGGTCTCTTAACATTTTGCCATAGCTCGCTTCGTTTCCGAGATATTTGCATATTTATCTCAAGGGAAGGGGCCTGACGGACATATTTCGAGATATTTCTTCTTCTTGTTGTTCTTCTTCTGCACAGCTAAGCTGGAAGTGGCATTTGCGGCTCGCACTAGTGCAGAGTTATCTCAAAGAAAGGGGCCACGGTGTTTCTGTATCTCTATTATGTTGGTGCGGCTTCGGAACTTTTAAATATCTCGATATATCTCGAAAACTACGCTTCTGATCAAAAAATATCATAGAACCTAAATTGCAGAAAACATAATTCTCTACAAAAAAGGTCTCTTAACATTTTGCCATAGTTCGCTTCGTTTCCGAGATATTTGCAGATTCATCTCAAGGGAAGGGGTCTGACGGACATATTTCGAGATATTTCTTATTCTGCACAGCTAAGCTCGAAGTGGCATTTGCAGCTCGCAATAGTGCAGAGTTATCTCAAAGAAAGAGGCCACGGTGTTTCTGTACCTCTATTATGTTGGTGCAGCTTCGGAACTTTTAAATATCTTGATATATCTCGAGAACTACGCATCTGATCAAAAAATATCATCGAACATAAAAAGTAGGAAACTTAATTCTCTACAAAAAAGGTCTCTTAACATTTTGCCATAGCTCGCTTCGTTTCCGAGATATTTGCAGATTCAGCTCAAAGGAACTGGCCTGACGGACATATTTCGAGATATTTCTGCTTCTTGTTGTTCTTCTTCTGCACAGCTAAGCTCGAAGCGGCATTTGCAGCTCGCAATAGTGCAGAGTTATCTCAAAGAAAGAGGCCACGGTGTTTCTGTACCTCTATTATGTTGGTGCAGCTTCGGAACTTTTAAATATCTTGATATATCTCGAGAACTACGCATCTGATCAAAAAATATCATCGAACATAAAAAGTAGGAAACTTAATTCTCTACAAAAAAGGTCTCTTAACATTTTGCCATAGTTCCCTTCGTTTCCGAGATATTTGCAGATTCATCTCAAGGGAAGGGGTCTGACGGACATATTTCGAGATATTTCTTCTTCTGCACAGCTAAGCTCGAAGTGGCATTTGCAGCTCGCAATAGTGCAGAGTTATCTCAAAGAAAGAGGCCACGGTGTTTCTGTACCTGTATTATGTTGGTGCAGCTTCGGAACTTTTAAATATCTTGATATATCTCGAGAACTACGCATCTGATCAAAAAATATCATCGAACATAAAAAGTAGGAAACTTAATTCTCTACAAAAAAGGTCTCTTAACATTTTGCCATAGCTCGCTTCGTTTCCGAGATATTTGCAGATTTATCTCAAGGGAAGGGGCCTGACGGACATATTTCGAGATATTTCTTCTTCTTGTTGTTCTTCTTCTGCACAGCTAAGCTGGAAGTGGCATTTGCGGCTCGCACTAGTGCAGAGTTATCTCAAAGAAAGGGGCCACGGTGTTTCTGTATCTCTATTATGTTGGTGCGGCTTCGGAACTTTTAAATATCTCGATATATCTCGAAAACTACGCTTCTGATCAAAAAATATCATAGAACATAAATTGTAGGAAGCATAATTCTCTACAAAAAAGGTCTCTTAACATTTTGCCATAGCTCGCTTCGTTTCCGAGATATTTGCAGATATATCTCAAGGGAAGCGGCCTGACGGACATATTTCGAGATATTTCTTCTTCTTGTTGTTCTTCTTCTGCACAGCTAAGCTGGAAGTGGCATTTGCAGCTCGCAATAGTGCAGAGTTATCTCAAAGAAAGGGGCCACGGTGTTTCTGTATCTCTATTATGTTGGTGCGGCTTCGGAACTTTTAAATATCTTGATATATCTCGAGAACTACGCATCTGATCAAAAAATATCATAGAACATAAAAAATAGGAAACTTAATTCTCTACAAAAAAGGTCTCTTAACATTTTGCCATAGCTCGCTTCGTTTCCGAGATATTTGCAGATTCAGCTCAAAGGAACTGGCCTGACGGACATATTTCGAGATATTTCTTCTTCTTGTTGTTCTTCTTCTGCACAGCTAAGCTCGAAGCGGCATTTGCAGCTCGCAATAGTGCAGAGTTATCTCAAAGAAAGAGGCCACGGTGTTTCTGTACCTCTATTATGTTGGTGCAGCTTCGGAACTTTTAAATATCTTGATATATCTCGAGAACTACGCATCTGATCAAAAAATATCATCAAACATAAAAAGTAGGAAACTTAATTCTCTACAAAAAAGGTCTCTTAACATTTTGCCATAGCTCGCTTCGTTTCCGAGATATTTGCAGATTTATCTCAAGGGAAGGGGCCTGACGGACATATTTCGAGATATTTCTTCTTCTTGTTGTTCTTCTTCTGCACAGCTAAGCTGGAAGTGGCACTTGCGGCTCGCACTAGTGCAGAGTTATCTCAAAGAAAGGGGCCACGGCGTTTCTGTATCTCTATTATGTTGGTGCGGCTTCGGAACTTTTAAATATCTCGATATATCTCGAAAACAACGCTTCTGATCAAAAAATATCATAGAACATAAATTGTAGGAAGCATAATTCTCTACAAAAAAGGTCTCTTAACATTTTGCCATAGCTCGCTTCGTTTCCGAGATATTTGCAGATATATCTCAAGGGAAGCGGCCTGACGGACATATTTCGAGATATTTCTTCTTCTTGTTGTTCTTCTTCTGCACAGCTAAGCTGGAAGTGGCATTTGCAGCTCGCAATAGTGCAGAGTTATCTCAAAGAAAGGGGCCACGGTGTTTCTGTATCTCTATTATGTTGGTGCGGCTTCGGAACTTTTAAATATCTTGATATATCTCGAGAACTACGCATCTGATCAAAAAATATCATAGAACATAAAAAGTAGGAAACTTAATTCTCTACAAAAAAGGTCTCTTAACATTTTGCCATAGCTCGCTTCGTTTCCGAGATATTTGCAGATTCAGCTCAAAGGAACTGGCCTGACGGACATATTTCGAGATATTTCTTCTTCTTGTTGTTCTTCTTCTGCACAGCTAAGCTCGAAGCGGCATTTGCAGCTCGCAATAGTGCAGAGTTATCTCAAAGAAAGAGGCCACGGTGTTTCTGTACCTCTATTATGTTGGTGCAGCTTCGGAACTTTTAAATATCTTGATATATCTCGAGAACTACGCATCTGATCAAAAAATATCATCGAACATAAAAAGTAGGAAACTTAATTCTCTACAAAAAAGGTCTCTTAACATTTTGCCATAGTTCCCTTCGTTTCCGAGATATTTGCAGATTCATCTCAAGGGAAGGGGTCTGACGGACATATTTCGAGATATTTCTTCTTCTGCACAGCTAAGCTCGAAGTGGCATTTGCAGCTCGCAATAGTGCAGAGTTATCTCAAAGAAAGAGGCCACGGTGTTTCTGTACCTGTATTATGTTGGTGCAGCTTCGGAACTTTTAAATATCTTGATATATCTCGAGAACTACGCATCTGATCAAAAAATATCATCGAACATAAAAAGTAGGAAACTTAATTCTCTACAAAAAAGGTCTCTTAACATTTTGCCATAGCTCGCTTCGTTTCCGAGATATTTGCAGATTTATCTCAAGGGAAGGGGCCTGACGGACATATTTCGAGATATTTCTTCTTCTTGTTGTTCTTCTTCTGCACAGCTAAGCTGGAAGTGGCATTTGCGGCTCGCACTAGTGCAGAGTTATCTCAAAGAAAGGGGCCACGGTGTTTCTGTATCTCTATTATGTTGGTGCGGCTTCGGAACTTTTAAATATCTCGATATATCTCGAAAACTACGCTTCTGATCAAAAAATATCATAGAACATAAATTGTAGGAAGCATAATTCTCTACAAAAAAGGTCTCTTAACATTTTGCCATAGCTCGCTTCGTTTCCGAGATATTTGCAGATATATCTCAAGGGAAGCGGCCTGACGGACATATTTCGAGATATTTCTTCTTCTTGTTGTTCTTCTTCTGCACAGCTAAGCTGGAAGTGGCATTTGCAGCTCGCAATAGTGCAGAGTTATCTCAAAGAAAGGGGCCACGGTGTTTCTGTATCTCTATTATGTTGGTGCGGCTTCGGAACTTTTAAATATCTTGATATATCTCGAGAACTACGCATCTGATCAAAAAATATCATAGAACATAAAAAATAGGAAACTTAATTCTCTACAAAAAAGGTCTCTTAACATTTTGCCATAGCTCGCTTCGTTTCCGAGATATTTGCAGATTCAGCTCAAAGGAACTGGCCTGACGGACATATTTCGAGATATTTCTTCTTCTTGTTGTTCTTCTTCTGCACAGCTAAGCTCGAAGCGGCATTTGCAGCTCGCAATAGTGCAGAGTTATCTCAAAGAAAGAGGCCACGGTGTTTCTGTACCTCTATTATGTTGGTGCAGCTTCGGAACTTTTAAATATCTTGATATATCTCGAGAACTACGCATCTGATCAAAAAATATCATCGAACATAAAAAGTAGGAAACTTAATTCTCTACAAAAAAGGTCTCTTAACATTTTGCCATAGTTCCCTTCGTTTCCGAGATATTTGCAGATTCATCTCAAGGGAAGGGGTCTGACGGACATATTTCGAAATATTTCTTCTTCTGCACAGCTAAGCTCGAAGTGGCATTTGCAGCTCGCAATAGTGCAGAGTTATCTCAAAGAAACAGGCCACGGTGTTTCTGTACCTGTATTATGTTGGTGCAGCTTCGGAACTTTTAAATATCTTGATATATCTCGAGAACTACGCATCTGATCAAAAAATATCATCGAACATAAAAAGTAGGAAACTTAATTCTCTACAAAAAAGGTCTCTTAACATTTTGCCATAGCTCGCTTCGTTTCCGAGATATTTGCAGATTTATCTCAAGGGAAGGGGCCTGACGGACATATTTCGAGATATTTCTTCTTCTTGTTGTTCTTCTTCTGCACAGCTAAGCTGGAAGTGGCATTTGCAGCTCGCAATAGTGCAGAGTTATCTCAAAGAAAGGGGCCACGGTGTTTCTGTATCTCTATTATGTTGGTGCGGCTTCGGAACTTTTAAATATCTTGATATATCTCGAGAACTACGCATCTGATCAAAAAATATCATAGAACATAAAAAATAGGAAACTTAATTCTCTACAAAAAAGGTCTCTTAACATTTTGCCATAGCTCGCTTCGTTTCCGAGATATTTGCAGATTCAGCTCAAAGGAACTGGCCTGACGGACATATTTCGAGATATTTCTTCTTCTTGTTGTTCTTCTTCTGCACAGCTAAGCTCGAAGCGGCATTTGCAGCTCGCAATAGTGCAGAGTTATCTCAAAGAAAGAGGCCACGGTGTTTCTGTACCTCTATTATGTTGGTGCAGCTTCGGAACTTTTAAATATCTTGATATATCTCGAGAACTACGCATCTGATCAAAAAATATCATCGAACATAAAAAGTAGGAAACTTAATTCTCTACAAAAAAGGTCTCTTAACATTTTGCCATAGCTCGCTTCGTTTCCGAGATATTTGCAGATTTATCTCAAGGGAAGGGGCCTGACGGACATATTTCGAGATATTTCTTCTTCTTGTTGTTCTTCTTCTGCACAGCTAAGCTGGAAGTGGCACTTGCGGCTCGCACTAGTGCAGAGTTATCTCAAAGAAAGGGGCCACGGCGTTTCTGTATCTCTATTATGTTGGTGCGGCTTCGGAACTTTTAAATATCTCGATATATCTCGAAAACAACGCTTCTGATCAAAAAATATCATAGAACATAAATTGTAGGAAGCATAATTCTCTACAAAAAAGGTCTCTTAACATTTTGCCATAGCTCGCTTCGTTTCCGAGATATTTGCAGATATATCTCAAGGGAAGCGGCCTGACGGACATATTTCGAGATATTTCTTCTTCTTGTTGTTCTTCTTCTGCACAGCTAAGCTGGAAGTGGCATTTGCAGCTCGCAATAGTGCAGAGTTATCTCAAAGAAAGGGGCCACGGTGTTTCTGTATCTCTATTATGTTGGTGCGGCTTCGGAACTTTTAAATATCTTGATATATCTCGAGAACTACGCATCTGATCAAAAAATATCATAGAACATAAAAAGTAGGAAACTTAATTCTCTACAAAAAAGGTCTCTTAACATTTTGCCATAGCTCGCTTCGTTTCCGAGATATTTGCAGATTCAGCTCAAAGGAACTGGCCTGACGGACATATTTCGAGATATTTCTTCTTCTTGTTGTTCTTCTTCTGCACAGCTAAGCTCGAAGCGGCATTTGCAGCTCGCAATAGTGCAGAGTTATCTCAAAGAAAGAGGCCACGGTGTTTCTGTACCTCTATTATGTTGGTGCAGCTTCGGAACTTTTAAATATCTTGATATATCTCGAGAACTACGCATCTGATCAAAAAATATCATCGAACATAAAAAGTAGGAAACTTAATTCTCTACAAAAAAGGTCTCTTAACATTTTGCCATAGCTCGCTTCGTTTCCGAGATATTTGCAGATTTATCTCAAGGGAAGGGGCCTGACGGACATATTTCGAGATATTTCTTCTTCTTGTTGTTCTTCTTCTGCACAGCTAAGCTGGAAGTGGCATTTGCGGCTCGCACTAGTGCAGAGTTATCTCAAAGAAAGGGGCCACGGTGTTTCTGTATCTCTATTATGTTGGTGCGGCTTCGGAACTTTTAAATATCTCGATATATCTCGAAAACTACGCTTCTGATCAAAAAATATCATAGAACATAAATTTTAGGAAACATAATTCCCTACAAAAAACGTCTCTTAACATTTTGCCATAGCTCGCTTCGTTTCCGAGATATTTGCAGATTTATCTCAAGGGAAGTGGCCTGACGGACATATTTCGAGATATTTCTTCTTCTTGTTGTTCTTCTTCTGCACAGCTAAACTGGAAGTGGCAATTCCAGCTCGCAATAGTGCAGAGTTATCCCAAACAAAGGGGCCACGATGTTTCTGTATCTCTATTATGTTGGTGCGGCTTCGGAACTTTTAAATATCTCGATATATCTCGAAAACTACGCTTCTGATCAAAAAATATCATACAACATAAATTGTAGGAAACATAATTCTCTACAAAAAAGGTCTCTTAACATTTTGCCATAGCTCGCTTCGTTTCCGAGATATTTACAGATTTATCTCAAGGGAAGGGGCCTGACGGACATATTTCGAGATATTTCTTCTTCTTGTTGTTCTTCTTCTGCACAGCTAAGCTGGAAGTGGCATTTGCAGCGCGCAATAGTGCAGAGTTATCTCAAAGAAAGGGGCCACGGTGTTTCTGTATCTCTATTATGTTGGTGCGGCTTCGGAACTTTTAAATATCGCGATATATCTCGAAAACTACGCTTCTGATCAAAAAATATCATACAACGTAAATTGTAGGAAATATTATTCTCTACAAAAAAGGTCTCTTAACATTTTGCCATAGCTCGCTTCGTTTCCGAGATATTTGCAGATTCATCTCAAGGGAAGGGGTCTGACGGACATATTTCGAGATATTTCTTCTTCTTGTTGTTCTTCTTCTGCACAGCTAAGCTCGAAGTGGCATTTGCAGCTCGCAATAGTGCAGAGTTATCTCAAAGAGAGGGGCCACGGTGTTTCTGTATCTCTATTATGTTGGTGCGGCTTCGGAACTTTTAAGTATCTTGATCTATCTCGAGAACTACGCATCTGATCAAAAAATATCATAGAAGATAAAAAGTAGGAAACTTAATTCTCTACAAAAAAGGTCTCTTAACATTTCGCCATAGCTCGCATCGTTTCCGAGATATTTGCAGATTTAACTCAAGGGAAGGGGCCTGTCGGACATATTTCGAGATATTTCTTCTTCTTGTTGCTCTTCTTCTGCACAGCTAATCTGGAAGTGGCATTTGCGGCTCGCACTAGTGCAGAGTTATCTCAAAGAAAGGGGCCACGGTGTTTCTGTATCCCTATTATGTTGGTGCGGCTTCGGAACTTTTAAATATCTCGATATATCTCGAAAACTACGCTTCTGATCAAAAAATATCACAGAACATAAATTGTAGGAAACATAATTCTCTACAAAAAGGTCTCTTAACATTTTGCCATAGCTCGCTTCGTTTCCGAGATATTTGCAGATTCAGCTCAAAGGAACTGGCCTGACGGACATATTTCGAGATATTTCTTCTTCTTGTTGTTCTTCCTCTGCACAGCTAAGCTGGAAGTGGCATTTGCAGCTCGCAATAGTGCAGAGTTATCTCAAAGAAAGGGGCCACGGTGTTTCTGTATCTCTATTATGTTGGTGCGGCTTCGGAACTTTTAAATATCTCGATATATCTCGAAAACTACGCTTCTGATCAAAAAATATCATAGAACATAAAAAGTAGGCAACTTAATTCTCTACAAAAAAGGTCTCTGAACATTTTGCCATAGCTCGCTTCGTTTCCGAGATATTTGCAGATTTATCTCAAGGGAAGGGGCCTAACGGACATATTTCGAGATATTACTTCTTCTTGTTGTTCTTCTTCTGCACAGCTAAACTGGAAGTGGCATTTCCAGCTCGCAATAGTGCAGAGTTATCTCAAAGAAAGGGGCCACGGTGTTTCTGTATCTCTATTATGTTGGTGCGGTTTCGGAACTTTTAAATATCTTGATATATCTCGAGAACTACGTATCTGATCAAAAAATATCATAGAACATAAAAAGTAGGAAACTTAATTCTCTACAAAAAAGGTCTCTTAACATTTTGCCATAGCTCGCTTCGTTTCCGAGATATTTGCAGATTTATCTCAAGGGAAGGGGCCTGACGGACATATTTCGAGATATTTCTTCTTCTTGTTGTTCTTCTTCTGCACAGCTGAGCTGGAAGTGGCATTTGCAGGTCGCAATAGTGCAGAGTTATCTCAAAGAAAGGGGCCACGGTGTTTCTGTATCTCTATTATGTTGGTGCGGCTTCGGAACTTTTAAATATCTCGATATATCTCGAAAACTACGCTTCTGATCAAAAAATATCATAGAACATAAAAAGTAGGCAACTTAATTCTCTACAAAAAAGGTCTCTTAACATTTTGCCATAGCTCGCTTCGTTTCCGAGATATTTGCAGATTTATCTCAAGGGAAGGGGCCTAACGGACATATTTCGAGATATTACTTCTTCTTGTTGTTCTTCTTCTGCACAGCTAAACTGGAAGTGGCATTTCCAGCTCGCAATAGTGCAGAGTTATCTCAAAGAAAGGGGCCACGGTGTTTCTGTATCTCTATTATGTTGGTGCGGCTTCGGAACTTTTAAATATCTCGATATATCTCGAAAACTACGCTTCTGATCAAAAAATATCATAGAACGTAAATTGTAGGAAACATTATTCTCTACAAAAAAGGTCTCTTAACATTTGGCCATAGCTCGCTTCGTTTCCGAGATATTTGCAGATTCATCTCAAGGGAAGGGGTCTGACGGACATATTTCGAGATATTTCTTCTTCTTGTTGTTCTTCTTCTGCACAGCTAAGCTCGAAGCGGCATTTGCAGCTCGCAATAGTGCAGAGTTATCTCAAAGAAAGAGGCCACGGTGTTTCTGTACCTCTATTATGTTGATGCAGCTTCGGAACTTTTAAATATCTTGATATATCTCGAGAACTACGCATCTGATCAAAAAATATCATCGAACATAAAAAGTAGGAAACTTAATTCTCTACAAAAAAGGTCTCTTAACATTTTGCCATAGTTCGCTTCGTTTCCGAGATATTTGCAGATTCATCTCAAGGGAAGGGGTCTGACGGACATATTTCGAGATATTTCTTCTTCTTGTTTTTCTTCTTCTGCACAGCTAAGCTCGAAGTGGCATTTGCAGCTCGCAATAGTGCAGAGTTATCTCAAAGAGAGGGGCCACGGTGTTTTTGTATCTCTATTATGTTGGTGCGGCTTCGGAACTTTTAAGTATCTTGATCTATCTCGAGAACTACGCATCTGATCAAAAAATATCATAGAACATAAAAAGTAGGAAACTTAATTCTCTACAAAAAAGGTGTCTTAACATTTTGCCATAGCTCGCTTCGTTTCCGAGATATTTGCAGATTTATCTCAAGGGAAGGGGCCTGACGGACATATTTCGAGATATTTCTTCTTCTTGTTGTTCTTCTTCTGCACAGCTAAGCTGGAAGTGGCATTTGCGGCTCGCACTAGTGCAGAGTTATCTCAAAGAAAGGGGCCATGGTGTTTCTGTATCTCTATTATGTTGGTGCGGCTTCGGAACTTTTAAATATCTCGATATATCTCGAAAACTACGCTTCTGATCAAAAAATATCATAGAACATCAATTGTAGGAAACATAATTCTCTACAAAAAAGGTCTCTTAACATTTTGCCATAGCTCGCTTCGTTTCCGAGATATTTGCAGATTTATCTCAAGGGAAGGGGCCTGACGGACATATTTCGAGATATTTCTTCTTCTTGTTGTTCTTCCTCTGCACAGCTAAGCTGGAAGTGGCATTTGCAGCTCGCAATAGTGCAGAGTTATCTCAAAGAAAGGGGCCACGGTGTTTCTGTATCTCTATTATGTTGGTGCGGCTTCGGAACTTTTAAATATCTCGATATATCTCGAAAACTACGCTTCTGATCAAAAAATATCGTAGAACATAAATTGTAGGAAACATAATTCTCTACAAAAAAGGTCTCTTAACATTTTGCGATAGCTCGCTTCGTTTCCGAGATATTTGCAGATTTATCTCAAGGGAAGGGGCCTGACGGACATATTTCGAGATATTTCTTCTTCTTGTTGTTCTTCTTCTGCACAGCTAAGCTGGAAGTGGCATTTGCGGCTCGCACTAGTGCAGAGTTATCTCAAAGAAAGAGGCCACGGTGTTTCTGTACCTCTATTATGTTGGTGCAGCTTCGGAACTTTTAAATATTTTGATCTATCTCGAGAACTACGCATCTGATCAAAAAATATCATACAAGATAAAAAGTAGGAAACTTAATTCTCTACAAAAAAGGTCTCTTAACATTTCGCCATAGCTCGCATCGTTTCCGAGATATTTGCAGATTTATCTCAAGGGAAGGGGCCTGTCGGACATATTTCGAGATATTTCTTCTTCTTGTTGTTCTTCTTCTGCACAGCTAAGCTGGAAGTGGCATTTGCGGCTCGCACTAGTGCAGAGTTATCTCAAAGAAAGGGGCCATGGTGTTTCTGTATCTCTATTATGTTGGTGCGGCTTCGGAACTTTTAAATATCTCGATATATCTCGAAAACTACGCTTCTGATCAAAAAATATCATAGAACATCAATTGTAGGAAACATAATTCTCTACAAAAAAGGTCTCTTAACATTTTGCCATAGCTCGCTTCGTTTCCGAGATATTTGCAGATTTATCTCAAGGGAAGGGGCCTGACGGACATATTTCGAGATATTTCTTCTTCTTGTTGTTCTTCCTCTGCACAGCTAAGCTGGAAGTGGCATTTGCAGCTCGCAATAGTGCAGAGTTATCTCAAAGAAAGGGGCCACGGTGTTTCTGTATCTCTATTATGTTGGTGCGGCTTCGGAACTTTTAAATATCTCGATATATCTCGAAAACTACGCTTCTGATCAAAAAATATCGTAGAACATAAATTGTAGGAAACATAATTCTCTACAAAAAAGGTCTCTTAACATTTTGCGATAGCTCGCTTCGTTTCCGAGATATTTGCAGATTTATCTCAAGGGAAGGGGCCTGACGGACATATTTCGAGATATTTCTTCTTCTTGTTGTTCTTCTTCTGCACAGCTAAGCTGGAAGTGGCATTTGCGGCTCGCACTAGTGCAGAGTTATCTCAAAGAAAGAGGCCACGGTGTTTCTGTACCTCTATTATGTTGGTGCAGCTTCGGAACTTTTAAATATTTTGATCTATCTCGAGAACTACGCATCTGATCAAAAAATATCATACAAGATAAAAAGTAGGAAACTTAATTCTCTACAAAAAAGGTCTCTTAACATTTCGCCATAGCTCGCATCGTTTCCGAGATATTTGCAGATTTATCTCAAGGGAAGGGGCCTGTCGGACATATTTCGAGATATTTCTTCTTCTTGTTGTTCTTCTTCTGCACAGCTAAGCTGGAAGTGGCATTTGCAGCTCGCACTAGTGCAGAGTTATCTCAAAGAAAGGGGCCACGGTGTTTCTGTATCTCTATTATGTTGGTGCGGCTTCGGAACTTTCAAATATCTTGATATATCTCGAGAACTACGCATCTGATCAAAAAATATCATAGAACATAAAAAGTAGGAAACTTAATTCTCTACAAGAAAGGTCTCTTAACATTTTGCCATAGCTCGCTTCGTTTCCGAGATATTTGCAGATTTATCTCAAGGGAAGGGGCCTGACGGACATATTTCGAGATATTTCTTCTTCTTGTTGTTCTTCTTCTGCACAGCTAAGCCGGAAGTGGCATTTGCGGCTCGCACTAGTGCAGAGTTATCTCAAAGAAAGGGGCCACGGTGTTTCTGTATCTCTATTATGTTGGTGCGGCTTCGGAACTTTTAAATATCTCGATATATCTCGAAAACTACGCTTCTGATCAAAAAATATCGTAGAACATAAATTGTAGGAAACATAATTCTCTACAAAAAAGGTCTCTTAACATTTTGCGATAGCTCGCTTCGTTTCCGAGATATTTGCAGATTTATCTCAAGGGAAGGGGCCTGACGGACATATTTCGAGATATTTCTTCTTCTTGTTGTTCTTCTTCTGCACAGCTAAGCTGGAAGTGGCATTTGCGGCTCGCACTAGTGCAGAGTTATCTCAAAGAAAGAGGCCACGGTGTTTCTGTACCTCTATTATGTTGGTGCAGCTTCGGAACTTTTAAATATTTTGATCTATCTCGAGAACTACGCATCTGATCAAAAAATATCATACAAGATAAAAAGTAGGAAACTTAATTCTCTACAAAAAAGGTCTCTTAACATTTCGCCATAGCTCGCATCGTTTCCGAGATATTTGCAGATTTATCTCAAGGGAAGGGGCCTGTCGGACATATTTCGAGATATTTCTTCTTCTTGTTGTTCTTCTTCTGCACAGCTAAGCTGGAAGTGGCATTTGCAGCTCGCACTAGTGCAGAGTTATCTCAAAGAAAGGGGCCACGGTGTTTCTGTATCTCTATTATGTTGGTGCGGCTTCGGAACTTTTAAATATCTTGATATATCTCGAGAACTACGCATCTGATCAAAAAATATCATAGAACATAAAAAGTAGGAAACTTAATTCTCTACAAGAAAGGTCTCTTAACATTTTGCCATAGCTCGCTTCGTTTCCGAGATATTTGCAGATTTATCTCAAGGGAAGGGGCCTGACGGACATATTTCGAGATATTTCTTCTTCTTGTTGTTCTTCTTCTGCACAGCTAAGCCGGAAGTGGCATTTGCGGCTCGCACTAGTGCAGAGTTATCTCAAAGAAAGGGGCCACGGTGTTTCTGTATCTCTATTATGTTGGTGCGGCTTCGGAACTTTTAAATATCTCGATATATCTCGAAAACTACGCTTCTGATCAAAAAATATCATAGAACATAAATTGTAGGAAACATAATTCTCTACAAAAAAGGTGTCTTAAGATTTTGCCATAGCTCGCTTCGTTTCCGAGATATTTGCAGATTTATCTCAAGGGAAGGGGCCTGACGGACATATTTCGAGATATTTCTTCTTCGTGTTGTTCTTCTTCTGCACAGCTAAGCTGGAAGTGGCATTTACAGCTCGCAATAGTGCAGAGTTATCTCAAAGAAAGAGGCCACGGTGTTTCTGTACCTCTATTATGTTGGTGCAGCTTCGGAACTTTTAAATATTTTGATCTATCTCGAGAACTACGCATCTGATCAAAAAATATCATACAAGATAAAAAGTAGGAAACTTAATTCTCTACAAAAAAGGTCTCTTAACATTTCGCCATAGCTCGCATCGTTTCCGAGATATTTGCAGATTTATCTCAAGGGAAGGGGCCTGTCGGACATATTTCGAGATATTTCTTCTTCTTGTTGTTCTTCTTCTGCACAGCTAAGCTGGAAGTGGCATTTGCGGCTCGCACTAGTGCAGAGTTATCTCAAAGAAAGGGGCCATGGTGTTTCTGTATCTCTATTATGTTGGTGCGGCTTCGGAACTTTTAAATATCTCGATATATCTCGAAAACTACGCTTCTGATCAAAAAATATCATAGAACATCAATTGTAGGAAACATAATTCTCTACAAAAAAGGTCTCTTAACATTTTGCCATAGCTCGCTTCGTTTCCGAGATATTTGCAGATTTATCTCAAGGGAAGGGGCCTGACGGACATATTTCGAGATATTTCTTCTTCTTGTTGTTCTTCCTCTGCACAGCTAAGCTGGAAGTGGCATTTGCAGCTCGCAATAGTGCAGAGTTATCTCAAAGAAAGGGGCCACGGTGTTTCTGTATCTCTATTATGTTGGTGCGGCTTCGGAACTTTTAAATATCTCGATATATCTCGAAAACTACGCTTCTGATCAAAAAATATCGTAGAACATAAATTGTAGGAAACATAATTCTCTACAAAAAAGGTCTCTTAACATTTTGCGATAGCTCGCTTCGTTTCCGAGATATTTGCAGATTTATCTCAAGGGAAGGGGCCTGACGGACATATTTCGAGATATTTCTTCTTCTTGTTGTTCTTCTTCTGCACAGCTAAGCTGGAAGTGGCATTTGCGGCTCGCACTAGTGCAGAGTTATCTCAAAGAAAGAGGCCACGGTGTTTCTGTACCTCTATTATGTTGGTGCAGCTTCGGAACTTTTAAATATTTTGATCTATCTCGAGAACTACGCATCTGATCAAAAAATATCATACAAGATAAAAAGTAGGAAACTTAATTCTCTACAAAAAAGGTCTCTTAACATTTCGCCATAGCTCGCATCGTTTCCCAGATATTTGCAGATTTATCTCAAGGGAAGGGGCCTGTCGGACATATTTCGAGATATTTCTTCTTCTTGTTGTTCTTCTTCTGCACAGCTAAGCTGGAAGTGGCATTTGCAGCTCGCACTAGTGCAGAGTTATCTCAAAGAAAGGGGCCACGGTGTTTCTGTATCTCTATTATGTTGGTGCGGCTTCGGAACTTTTAAATATCTTGATATATCTCGAGAACTACGCATCTGATCAAAAAATATCATAGAACATAAAAAGTAGGAAACTTAATTCTCTACAAGAAAGGTCTCTTAACATTTTGCCATAGCTCGCTTCGTTTCCGAGATATTTGCAGATTTATCTCAAGGGAAGGGGCCTGACGGACATATTTCGAGATATTTCTTCTTCTTGTTGTTCTTCTTCTGCACAGCTAAGCCGGAAGTGGCATTTGCGGCTCGCACTAGTGCAGAGTTATCTCAAAGAAAGGGGCCACGGTGTTTCTGTATCTCTATTATGTTGGTGCGGCTTCGGAACTTTTAAATATCTCGATATATCTCGAAAACTACGCTTCTGATCAAAAAATATCATAGAACATAAATTGTAGGAAACATAATTCTCTACAAAAAAGGTATCTTAAGATTTTGCCATAGCTCGCTTCGTTTCCGAGATATTTGCAGATTTATCTCAAGGGAAGGGGCCTGACGGACATATTTCGAGATATTTCTTCTTCGTGTTGTTCTTCTTCTGCACAGCTAAGCTGGAAGTGGCATTTACAGCTCGCAATAGTGCAGAGTTATCTCAAAGAAAGGGGCCACGGTGTTTCTGTATCTCTATTATGTTGGTGCGGCTTCGGAACTTTTAAATATCTTGATATATCTCGAGAACTACGCATCTGATCAAAAAATATCATAGAACATGAAAAGTAGGAAACTTAATTCTCTACAAAAAAGGTCTCTTAACATTTTGCCATAGCTCTCTTCGTTTCCGAGATATTTGCAGATTTATCTCAAGGGAAGGGGCCTGACGGACATATTTCGAGATATTTCTTCTTCTTGTTGTTCTTCTTCTGCACAGCTAAGCTGGAAGTGGCATTTGCGGCTCGCAATAGTGCAGAGTTATCTCAAAGAACGGGGCCACGGTGTTTCTGTATCCCTATTATGTTGGTGCGGCTTCGGAACTTTTAAATATCTTGATATATCTCGAGAACTACGCTTCTGATCAAAAAATATCATAGAACATAAATTGTAGGAAACATAATTCTCTACAAAAAAGGTCTCTTAACATTTTGCCATAGCTCGCTTCGTTTCCGAGATATTTGCAGATATATCTCAAGGGAAGGGGCCTGACGGACATATTTCGAGATATTTCTTCTTCTTGTTGTTCTTCTTCTGCGCAGCTAAGCTCGAAGTGGCATTTGCAGCTCGCAATAGTGCAGAGATATCGCAAAGAAAGGGGCCACGGTGTTTCTGTATCTCTATTATGTTGGTGCGGCTTCCGAACTTTTAAATATCTTGATATATCTCGAGAACTACTCATCTGATCAGAAAATATCACAGAAGATAAAAAGTAGGAAACTTAATTCTCTACAAAAAAGGTCTCTTAACGTTTTGCGATAGCTCGCTTCGTTTCCGAGATATTTGCAGATTTATCTCAAGGGAAGGGGCCTGACGGACATATTTCGAGATATTTCTTCTTCTTCTTGTTCTTCTTCTGCACAGCTAAGCTGGAAGTGGCATTTGCGGCTCGCACTAGTGCAGAGTTATCTCAAAGAAAGGGGCCACGGTGTTTCTGTATCTCTATTATGTTGGTGCGGCTTCGGAACTTTTAAATATCTCGATATATCTCGAAAACTACGCTTCTGATCAAAAAATATCGTAGAACATAAATTGTAGGAAACATAATTCTCTACAAAAAAGGTCTCTTAACATTTTGCGATAGCTCGCTTTGTTTCCGAGATATTGGCAGATTTATCTCAAGGGAAGGGGCCTGACGGACATATTTCGAGATATTTCTTCTTCTTGTTGTTCTTCTTCTGCACAGCTAAGCTGGAAGTGGCATTTGCGGCTCGCACTAGTGCAGAGTTATCTCAAAGAAAGGGGCCACGGTGTTTCTGTATCCCTATTATGTTGGTGCGGCGTCGGAACTTTTAAATATCTTGATATATCTCGAGAACTACGCATCTGATCAAAAAATATCATAGAACATAAAAAGTAGGAAACTTAATTCTCTACAAAAAAGGTCTCTTAACATTTTGCCATAGCTCGCTTCGTTTCCGAGATATTTGCAGATTTATCTCAAGGGAAGGGGCCTAACGGACATATTTCGAGATATTTCTTCTTCTTGTTGTTCTTCTTCTGCACAGCTAAACTGGAAGTGGCATTTCCAGGTCGCAATAGTGCAGAGTTATCTCAAAGAAAGGAGCCACGGTGTTTCTGTATCTCTATTATGTTGGTGCGGCTTCGGAACTTTTAAATATCTTGATATATCTCGAGAACTACGCGTCTGATCAAAAAATATCATAGAACATAAAAAGTAGGAAACATAATTCTCTACAAAAAAGGTCTCTTAACATTTTGCCATAGCTCGCTTCGTCTCCGAGATATTTGCAGATATATCTCAAGGGAAGGGGCCTGACGGACATATTTCGAGATATTTCTTCTTCTTGTTGTTCTTCTTCTGCACAGCTTAACTGGAAGTGGCATTTACAGCTCGCAATAGTGCAGAGTTATCTCAAAGAAAGGGGCCACGGTGTTTCTGTATCTCTATTATGTTGGTGCGGCTTCGGAACTTTTAAATATCTTGATATATCTCGAGAACTACGCATCTGATCAAAAAATATCATAGAACATAAAAAGTAGGAAACTTAATTCTCTACAAAAAAGGTCGCTTAACATTTTGCCATAGCTCGCTTCGTTTCCGAGATATTTGTATATTTATCTCAAGGGAAGGGGCCTGACGGACATATTTCGAGATATTTCTTCTTCTTGTTGTTCTTCTTCTGCACAGCTAAGCTGGAAATGGCATTTGCGGCTCGCACTAGTGCAGAGTTATCTCAAAGAACGGGGCCACGGTGTTTCTGTATCCCTATTATGTTGGTGCGGCTTCGGAACTTTTAAATATCTTGATATATCTCGAGAACTACGCTTCTGATCAAAAAATATCATAGAACATAAATTGTAGGAAACATAATTCTCTACAAAAAAGGTCTCTTAACATTTTGCCATAGCTCGCTTGGTTTCCGAGATATTTGCAGATATATCTCAAGGGAAGGGGCCTGACGGACATATTTCGAGATATTTCTTCTTCTTGTTGTTCTTCTTCTGCGCAGCTAAGCTCGAAGTAGCATTTGCAGCTCGCAATAGTGCAGAGATATCGCAAAGAAAGGGGCCACGGTGTTTCTGTATCTCTATTATGTTGGTGCGGCTTCCGAACTTTTAAATATCTTGATATATCTCGAGAACTACTCATCTGATCAGAAAATATCACAGAAGATAAAAAGTAGGAAACTTAATTCTCTACAAAAAAGGTCTCTTAACGTTTTGCGATAGCTCGCTTCGTTTCCGAGATATTTGCAGATTTATCTCAAGGGAAGGGGCCTGACGGACATATTTCGAGATATTTCTTCTTCTTGTTGTTCTTCTTCTGCACAGCTAAGCTGGAAGTGGCATTTGCGGCTCGCACTAGTGCAGAGATATCTCAAAGAAAGGGGCCACGGTGTTTCTGTATCTCTATTATGTTGGTGCGGCTTCGGAACTTTTAAATATCTCGATATATCTCGAAAACTACGCTTCTGATCAAAAGATATCGTAGAACATAAATTGTAGGAAACATAATTCTCTACAAAAAAGGTCTCTTAACATTTTGCGATAGCTCGCTTTGTTTCCGAGATATTGGCAGATTTATCTCAAGGGAAGGGGCCTGACGGACATATTTCGAGATATTTCTTCTTCTTGTTGTTCTTCTTCTGCACAGCTAAGCTGGAAGTGGCATTTCCAACTCGCAATAGTGCAGAGTTATCTCAAAGAAAGGGGCCACGGTGTTTCTGTATCCCTATTATGTTGGTGCGGCGTCGGAACTTTTAAATATCTTGATATATCTCGAGAACTACGCATCTGATCAAAAAATATCATAGAACATAAAAAGTAGGAAACTTAATTCTCTACAAAAAAGGTCTCTTAACATTTTGCCATAGCTCGCTTCGTTTCCGAGATATTTGCAGATTTATCTCAAGGGAAGGGGCCTAACGGACATATTTCGAGATATTTCTTCTTCTTGTTGTTCTTCTTCTGCACAGCTAAACTGGAAGTGGCATTTCCAGGTCGCAATAGTGCAGAGTTATCTCAAAGAAAGGAGCCACGGTGTTTCTGTATCTCTATTATGTTGGTGCGGCTTCGGAACTTTTAAATATCTTGATATATCTCGAGAACTACGCGTCTGATCAAAAAATATCATAGAACATAAAAAGTAGGAAACATAATTCTCTACAAAAAAGGTCTCTTAACATTTTGCCATAGCTCGCTTCGTCTCCGAGATATTTGCAGATATATCTCAAGGGAAGGGGCCTGACGGACATATTTCGAGATATTTCTTCTTCTTGTTGTTCTTCTTCTGCACAGCTTAACTGGAAGTGGCATTTACAGCTCGCAATAGTGCAGAGTTATCTCAAAGAAAGGGGCCACGGTGTTTCTGTATCTCTATTATGTTGGTGCGGCTTCGGAACTTTTAAATATCTTGATATATCTCGAGAACTACGCATCTGATCAAAAAATATCATAGTACATAAAAAGTAGGAAACCTAATTCTCTACAAAAAAGGTCTCTTAACATTTTGCCATAGCTCTCTTCGTTTCCGAGATATTTGCAGATTTATCTCAAGGGAAGGGGCCTGACGGACATATTTCGAGATATTTCCTCTTCTTGTTGTTCTTCTTCTGCACAGCTAAGCTGAAAGTGGCATTTGCAGCTCGCAATAGTGCAGAGTTATCTCAAAGAAAGGGGCCACGGTGTTTCTGTATCTGTATTATGTTGGTGCGGCTTCGGAACTTTTAAATATCTTGATATATCTCGAGAACTACGCATCTGATCAAAAAATATCATAGAACATAAAAAGTAGGAAACTTAATTCTCTACAAAAAAGGTCGCTTAACATTTTGCCATAGCTCGCTTCGTTTCCGAGATATTTGCATATTTATCTCAAGGGAAGGGGCCTGACGGACATATTTCGAGATATTTCTTCTTCTTGTTGTTCTTCTTCTGCACAGCTAAGCTGGAAATGGCATTTGCGGCTCGCACTAGTGCAGAGTTATCTCAAAGAACGGGGCCACGGTGTTTCTGTATCCCTATTATGTTGGTGCGGCTTCGGAACTTTTAAATATCTTGATATATCTCGAGAACTACGCTTCTGATCAAAAAATATCATAGAACATAAATTGTAGGAAACATAATTCTCTACAAAAAACGTCTCTTAACATTTTGCCATAGCTCGCTTCGTTTCCGAGATATTTGCAGATTCAGCTCAAAGGAACTGGCCTGACGGACATATTTCGAGATATTTCTTCTTCTTGTTGTTCTTCTTCTGCACAGCTAAGCTGAAAGTGGCATTTGCAGCTCGCAGTAGTGCAGAGTTATCTCAAAGAAAGGGGCCACGGTGTTTCTGTATCTCTATTATGTTGGTGCGGCTTCGGAACTTTTAAATATCTTGATATATCTCGAGAACTACGCATCTGATCAAAAAATATCATAGAACATAAATTGTAGGCAACATAATTCTCTACAAAAAAGGTCTCTTAACATTTTGCCATAGCTCGCTTCGTTTCCGAGATATTTGCAGATATATCTCAAGGGAAGGGGCCTGACGGACATATTTCGAGATATTTCTTCTTCTTGTTGTTCTTCTTCTGCGCAGCTAAGCTGGAAGTGGCATTTGCAGCTCGCAATAGTGCAGAGATATCGCAAAGAAAGGGGCCACGGTGTTTCTGTATCTCTATTATGTTGGTGCGGCTTCGGAACTTTTAAATATCTTGATATATCTCGAGAACTACTCATCTGATCAGAAAATATCACAGAAGATAAAAAGTAGGAAACTTAATTCTCTACAAAAAAGGTCTCTTAACATTTTGCCATAGCTCGCTTCGTTTCCGAGATATTTGCAGATTTATCTCAAGGTAAGGGGCCTGACGGACATATTTCGAGATATTTCTTCTTCTTGTTGTTCTTCTTCTGCACAGCTAAGCTGGAAGTGGCATTTGCAGCTCGCAATAGTGCATAGTTATCTGAAAGAAAGGGGCCACGGTGTTTCTGTATCTCTATTATGTTGGTGCGGCTTCGGAACTTTTAAATATCTTGATATATCTCGAGAACTACGCATCTGATCAAAAAATATCATAGAACATAAAAAGTAGGAAACTCAATTCTCTACAAAAAAGGTCTCTTAACATTTTGCAATAGCTCGCTTCGTTTCCGAGATATTTGCAGATTTATCTCAAGGGAAGGTGCCTGACGGACATATTTCGAGATATTTCTTCTTCTTGTTGTTCTTGTTCTGCACAGCTAAGCTGGAAGTGGCATTTGCGGCTCGCACTAGTGCAGAGTTATCTCAAAGAAAGGGGCCACGGTGTTTCTGTATCTCTATTATGTTGGTGCGGCTTCGGAACTTTTAAATATCTCGATATATCTCGAAAACTACGCTTCTGATCAAAAAATATCATAGAACATACAAAGTAGGAAACTTAATTCTCTACAAAAAAGGTCTCTTAACATTTTGCCATAGCTCGCTTCGTTTCCGAGATATTTGCAGATTTATCTCAAGGGAACGGGCCTGACGGACATATTTCGAGATATTTCTTCTTCTTGTTGTTCTTGTTCTGCACAGCTAAGCTGGAAGTGGCATTTGCGGCTCGCACTAGTGCAGAGTTATCTCAAAGAAAGGGGCCACGGTGTGTCTGTATCTCTATTATGTTGGTGCGGCTTCGGAACTTTTAAATATCTCGATATATCTCGAAAACTACGCTTCTGATCAAAAAATATCATAGAACATAAATTGTAGGAAACATAATTCTCTACAAAAAACGTCTCTTAACATTTTGCCATAGCTCGCTTCGTTTCCGAGATATTTGCAGATTCAGCTCAAAGGAACTGGCCTGACGGACATATTTCGAGATATTCCTTCTTCTTGTTGTTCTTCCTCTGCACAGCTAAGCTGGAAGTGGCATTTGCAGCTCCCAATAGTGCAGAGTTATCTCAAAGAAAGGGGCCACGGTGTTTCTGTATCTCTATTATGTTGGTGCGGCTTCGGAACTTTTAAATATCTTGGTATATCTCGAGAACTACGCATCTGATCAAAAAATATCATAGAACATAAATTGTAGGAAACATAATTCTCTACAAAAAAGGTCTCTTAACATTTTGCCATAGCTCGCTTCGTTTCCGAGATATTTGCAGATTTATCTCAAGGTAAGGGGCCTGACGGACATATTTCGAGATATTTCTTCTTCTTGTTGTTCTTCTTCTGCACAGCTAAGCTGGAAGTGGCATTTGCAGCTCGCAATAGTGCAGAGTTATCTCAAAGAGAGGGGCACGGTGTTTCTGTATCCCTATTATGTTGGTGCGGCAACGGAACTTTTAAATATCTTGATATATCTCGAGAACTACGCATCTGATCAAAAAATATCATAGAACATAAAACGTAGGAAACTTAATTCTCTACAAAAAAGGTCTCTTAACATTTTGCCATAGCTCGCTTCGTTTCCGAGATATTTGCAGATTTATCTCAAGGGAAGGGGCCTAACGGACATATTTCGAGATATTTCTTCTTCTTGTTGTTCTTCTTCTGCACAGCTAAACTGGAAGTGGCATTTCCAGGTCGCAATAGTGCAGAGTTATCTCAAAGAAAGGAGCCACGGTGTTTCTGTATCTCTATTATGTTGGTGCGGCTTCGGAACTTTTAAATATCTTGATATATCTCGAGAACTACGCGTCTGATCAAAAAATATCATAGAACATAAAAAGTAGGAAACATAATTCTCTACAAAAAAGGTCTCTTAACATTTTGCCATAGCTCGCTTCGTCTCCGAGATATTTGCAGATATATCTCAAGGGAAGGGGCCTGACGGACATATTTCGAGATATTTCTTCTTCTTGTTGTTCTTCTTCTGCACAGCTTAACTGGAAGTGGCATTTACAGCTCGCAATAGTGCAGAGTTATCTCAAAGAAAGGGGCCACGGTGTTTCTGTATCTCTATTATGTTGGTGCGGCTTCGGAACGTTTAAATATCTTGATATATCTCGAGAACTACGCATCTGATCAAAAAATATCATAGTACATAAAAAGTAGGAAACCTAATTCTCTACAAAAAAGGTCTCTTAACATTTTGCCATAGCTCTCTTCGTTTCCGAGATCTTTGCAGATTTATCTCAAGGGAAGGGGCCTGACGGACATATTTCGAGATATTTCTTCTTCTTGTTGTTCTTCTTCTGCACAGCTAAGCTGAAAGTGACATTTGCAGCTCGCAATAGTGCAGAGTTATCTCAAAGAAAGGGGCCACGGTGTTTCTGTATCTCTATTATGTTGGTGCGGCTTCGGAACTTTTAAATATCTTGATATATCTCGAGAACTACGCATCTGATCAAAAAATATCATAGAACATAAAAAGTAGGAAACTTAATTCTCTACAAAAAAGGTCGCTTAACATTTTGCCATAGCTCGCTTCGTTTCCGAGATATTTGCATATTTATCTCAAGGGAAGGGGCCTGACGGACATATTTCGAGATATTTCTTCTTCTTGTTGTTCTTCTTCTGCACAGCTAAGCTGGAAGTGGCATTTGCGGCTCGCACTAGTGCAGAGTTATCTCAAAGAACGGGGCCACGGTGTTTCTGTATCCCTATTATGTTGGTGCGGCTTCGGAACTTTTAAATATCTTGATATATCTCGAGAACTACGCTTCTGATCAAAAAATATCATAGAACATAAATTGTAGGAAACATAATTCTCTACAAAAAACGTCTCTTAACATTTTGCCATAGCTCGCTTCGTTTCCGAGATATTTGCAGATTCAGCTCAAAGGAACTGGCCTGACGGACATATTTCGAGATATTTCTTCTTCTTGTTGTTCTTCTTCTGCACAGCTAAGCTGGAAGTGGCATTTGCAGCTCGCAATAGTGCATAGTTATCTGAAAGAAAGGGGCCACGGTGTTTCTGTATCTCTATTATGTTGGTGCGGCTTCGGAACTTTTAAATATCTTGATATATCTCGAGAACTACGCATCTGATCAAAAAATATCATAGAACATAAAAAGTAGGAAACTCAATTCTCTACAAAAAAGGTCTCTTAACATTTTGCCATAGCTCGCTTCGTTTCCGAGATATTTGCAGATTTATCTCAAGGTAAGGGGCCTAACGGACATATTTCGAGATATGTCTTCTTCTTGTTGTTCTTGTTCTGCACAGCTAAGCTGGAAGTGGCATTTGCGGCTCGCACTAGTGCAGAGTTATCTCAAAGAAAGGGGCCACGGTGTTTCTGTATCTCTATTATGTTGGTGCGGCTTCGGAACTTTTAAATATCTCGATATATCTCGAAAACTACGCTTCTGATCAAAAAATATCATAGAACATACAACGTAGGAAACTTAATTCTCTACAAAAAAGGTCTCTTAACATTTTGCCATAGCTCGCTTCGTTTCCGAGATATTTGCAGATTTATCTCAAGGGAAGGGGCCTGACGGACATATTTCGAGATATTTCTTCTTCTTGTTGTTCTTCTTCTGCACAGCTAAGCTGGAAGTGGCATTTGCGGCTCGCACTAGTGCAGAGTTATCTCAACGAAAGGGGCCACGGTGTTTCTGTATCTCTATTTTGTTGGTGCGGCTTCGGAACTTTTAAATATCTCGATATATCTCGAAAACTACGCTTCTGATCAAAAAATATCATAGAACATAAATTGTAGGAAACATAATTCTCTACAAAAAAGGTCTCTTAACATTTTGCCATAGCTCGCTTCGTTTCCGAGATATTTGCAGATATATCTCAAGGGAAGGGGCCTGACGGACATATTTCGAGATATTTCTTCTTCTTGTTGTTCTTCTTCTGCACAGCTAAGCTGGAAGTGGCATTTACAGCTCGCAATAGTGCAGAGTTATCTCAAAGAAAGGGGCCACGGTGTTTCTGTATCTCTATTATGTTGGTGCGGCTTCGGAACTTTTAAATATCTTGATATATCTCGAGAACTACGCATCTGATCAAAAAATATCATAGAACATAAAAAGTAGGAAACCTAATTCTCTACAAAAAAGGTCTCTTAACATTTTGCCATAGCTCTCTTCGTTTCCGAGATATTTGCAGATTTATCTCAAGGGAAGGGGCCTGACGGACATATTTCGAGATATTTCTTCTTCTTGTTGTTCTTCTTCTGCACAGCTAAGCTGGAAATGGCATTTGCGGCTCGCACTAGTGCAGAGTTATCTCAAAGAACGGGGCCACGGTGTTTCTGTATCCCTATTATGTTGGTGCGGCTTCGGAACTTTTAAATATCTTGATATATCTCGAGAACTACGCTTCTGATCAAAAAATATCATAGAACATGAATTGTAGGAAACATAATTCTCTACAAAAAACGTCTCTTAACATTTTGCCATAGCTCGCTTCGTTTCCGAGATATTTGCAGATTCAGCTCAAAGGAACTGGCCTGACGGACATATTTCGAGATATTTCTTCTTCTTGTTGTTCTTCTTCTGCACAGCTAAGCTGAAAGTGGCATTTGCAGCTCGCAGTAGTGCAGAGTTATCTCAAAGAAAGGGGCCACGGTGTTTCTGTATCTCTATTATGTTGGTGCGGCTTCGGAACTTTTAAATATCTTGATATATCTCGAGAACTACGCATCTGATCAAAAAATATCATAGAACATAAATTGTAGGCAACATAATTCTCTACAAAAAAGGTCTCTTAACATTTTGCCATAGCTCGCTTCGTTTCCGAGATATTTGCAGATATATCTCAAGGGAAGGGGCCTGACGAACATATTTCGAGATATTTCTTCTTCTTGTTGTTCTTCTTCTGCGCAGCTAAGCTGGAAGTGGCATTTGCAGCTCGCAATAGTGCAGAGATATCGCAAAGAAAGGGGCCACGGTGTTTCTGTATCTCTATTATGTTGGTGCGGCTTCGGAACTTTTAAATATCTTGATATATCTCGAGAACTACTCATCTGATCAGAAAATATCACAGAAGATAAAAAGTAGGAAACTTAATTCTCTACAAAAAAGGTCTCTTAACATTTTGCCATAGCTCGCTTCGTTTCCGAGATATTTGCAGATTTATCTCAAGGTAAGGGGCCTGACGGACATATTTCGAGATATTTCTTCTTCTTGTTGTTCTTCTTCTGCACAGCTAAGCTGGAAGTGGCATTTGCAGCTCGCAATAGTGCATAGTTATCTGAAAGAAAGGGGCCACGGTGTTTCTGTATCTCTATTATGTTGGTGCGGCTTCGGAACTTTTAAATATCTTGATATATCTCGAGAACTACGCATCTGATCAAAAAATATCATAGAACATAAAAAGTAGGAAACTCAATTCTCTACAAAAAAGGTCTCTTAACATTTTGCAATAGCTCGCTTCGTTTCCGAGATATTTGCAGATTTATCTCAAGGGAAGGTGCCTGACGGACATATTTCGAGATATTTCTTCTTCTTGTTGTTCTTGTTCTGCACAGCTAAGCTGGAAGTGGCATTTGCGGCTCGCACTAGTGCAGAGTTATCTCAAAGAAAGGGGCCACGGTGTTTCTGTATCTCTATTATGTTGGTGCGGCTTCGGAACTTTTAAATATCTCGATATATCTCGAAAACTACGCTTCTGATCAAAAAATATCATAGAACATACAAAGTAGGAAACTTAATTCTCTACAAAAAAGGTCTCTTAACATTTTGCCATAGCTCGCTTCGTTTCCGAGATATTTGCAGATATATCTCAAGGGAAGGGGCCTGACGGACATATTTCGAGATATTTCTTCTTCTTGTTGTTCTTCTTCTGCACAGCTAAGCTGGAAGTGGCATTTACAGCTCGCAATAGTGCAGAGTTATCTCAAAGAAAGGGGCCACGGTGTTTCTGTATCTCTATTATGTTGGTGCGGCTTCGGAACTTTTAAATATCTTGATATATCTCGAGAACTACGCATCTGATCAAAAAATATCATAGAACATAAAAAGTAGGAAACCTAATTCTCTACAAAAAAGGTCTCTTAACATTTTGCCATAGCTCTCTTCGTTTCCGAGATATTTGCAGATTTATCTCAAGGGAAGGGGCCTGACGGACATATTTCGAGATATTTCTTCTTCTTGTTGTTCTTCTTCTGCACAGCTAAGCTGGAAATGGCATTTGCGGCTCGCACTAGTGCAGAGTTATCTCAAAGAACGGGGCCACGGTGTTTCTGTATCCCTATTATGTTGGTGCGGCTTCGGAACTTTTAAATATCTTGATATATCTCGAGAACTACGCTTCTGATCAAAAAATATCATAGAACATGAATTGTAGGAAACATAATTCTCTACAAAAAACGTCTCTTAACATTTTGCCATAGCTCGCTTCGTTTCCGAGATATTTGCAGATTCAGCTCAAAGGAACTGGCCTGACGGACATATTTCGAGATATTTCTTCTTCTTGTTGTTCTTCTTCTGCACAGCTAAGCTGAAAGTGGCATTTGCAGCTCGCAGTAGTGCAGAGTTATCTCAAAGAAAGGGGCCACGGTGTTTCTGTATCTCTATTATGTTGGTGCGGCTTCGGAACTTTTAAATATCTTGATATATCTCGAGAACTACGCATCTGATCAAAAAATATCATAGAACATAAATTGTAGGCAACATAATTCTCTACAAAAAAGGTCTCTTAACATTTTGCCATAGCTCGCTTCGTTTCCGAGATATTTGCAGATATATCTCAAGGGAAGGGGCCTGACGAACATATTTCGAGATATTTCTTCTTCTTGTTGTTCTTCTTCTGCGCAGCTAAGCTGGAAGTGGCATTTGCAGCTCGCAATAGTGCAGAGATATCGCAAAGAAAGGGGCCACGGTGTTTCTGTATCTCTATTATGTTGGTGCGGCTTCGGAACTTTTAAATATCTTGATATATCTCGAGAACTACTCATCTGATCAGAAAATATCACAGAAGATAAAAAGTAGGAAACTTAATTCTCTACAAAAAAGGTCTCTTAACATTTTGCCATAGCTCGCTTCGTTTCCGAGATATTTGCAGATTTATCTCAAGGTAAGGGGCCTGACGGACATATTTCGAGATATTTCTTCTTCTTGTTGTTCTTCTTCTGCACAGCTAAGCTGGAAGTGGCATTTGCAGCTCGCAATAGTGCATAGTTATCTGAAAGAAAGGGGCCACGGTGTTTCTGTATCTCTATTATGTTGGTGCGGCTTCGGAACTTTTAAATATCTTGATATATCTCGAGAACTACGCATCTGATCAAAAAATATCATAGAACATAAAAAGTAGGAAACTCAATTCTCTACAAAAAAGGTCTCTTAACATTTTGCAATAGCTCGCTTCGTTTCCGAGATATTTGCAGATTTATCTCAAGGGAAGGTGCCTGACGGACATATTTCGAGATATTTCTTCTTCTTGTTGTTCTTGTTCTGCACAGCTAAGCTGGAAGTGGCATTTGCGGCTCGCACTAGTGCAGAGTTATCTCAAAGAAAGGGGCCACGGTGTTTCTGTATCTCTATTATGTTGGTGCGGCTTCGGAACTTTTAAATATCTCGATATATCTCGAAAACTACGCTTCTGATCAAAAAATATCATAGAACATACAAAGTAGGAAACTTAATTCTCTACAAAAAAGGTCTCTTAACATTTTGCCATAGCTCGCTTCGTTTCCGAGATATTTGCAGATTTATCTCAAGGGAACGGGCCTGACGGACATATTTCGAGATATTTCTTCTTCTTGTTGTTCTTGTTCTGCACAGCTAAGCTGGAAGTGGCATTTGCGGCTCGCACTAGTGCAGAGTTATCTCAAAGAAAGGGGCCACGGTGTGTCTGTATCTCTATTATGTTGGTGCGGCTTCGGAACTTTTAAATATCTCGATATATCTCGAAAACTACGCTTCTGATCAAAAAATATCATAGAACATAAATTGTAGGAAACATAATTCTCTACAAAAAACGTCTCTTAACATTTTGCCATAGCTCGCTTCGTTTCCGAGATATTTGCAGATTCAGCTCAAAGGAACTGGCCTGACGGACATATTTCGAGATATTCCTTCTTCTTGTTGTTCTTCCTCTGCACAGCTAAGCTGGAAGTGGCATTTGCAGCTCCCAATAGTGCAGAGTTATCTCAAAGAAAGGGGCCACGGTGTTTCTGTATCTCTATTATGTTGGTGCGGCTTCGGAACTTTTAAATATCTTGGTATATCTCGAGAACTACGCATCTGATCAAAAAATATCATAGAACATAAATTGTAGGAAACATAATTCTCTACAAAAAAGGTCTCTTAACATTTTGCCATAGCTCGCTTCGTTTCCGAGATATTTGCAGATTTATCTCAAGGTAAGGGGCCTGACGGACATATTTCGAGATATTTCTTCTTCTTGTTGTTCTTCTTCTGCACAGCTAAGCTGGAAGTGGCATTTGCAGCTCGCAATAGTGCAGAGTTATCTCAAAGAGAGGGGCACGGTGTTTCTGTATCCCTATTATGTTGGTGCGGCAACGGAACTTTTAAATATCTTGATATATCTCGAGAACTACGCATCTGATCAAAAAATATCATAGAACATAAAACGTAGGAAACTTAATTCTCTACAAAAAAGGTCTCTTAACATTTTGCCATAGCTCGCTTCGTTTCCGAGATATTTGCAGATTTATCTCAAGGGAAGGGGCCTAACGGACATATTTCGAGATATTTCTTCTTCTTGTTGTTCTTCTTCTGCACAGCTAAACTGGAAGTGGCATTTCCAGGTCGCAATAGTGCAGAGTTATCTCAAAGAAAGGAGCCACGGTGTTTCTGTATCTCTATTATGTTGGTGCGGCTTCGGAACTTTTAAATATCTTGATATATCTCGAGAACTACGCGTCTGATCAAAAAATATCATAGAACATAAAAAGTAGGAAACATAATTCTCTACAAAAAAGGTCTCTTAACATTTTGCCATAGCTCGCTTCGTCTCCGAGATATTTGCAGATATATCTCAAGGGAAGGGGCCTGACGGACATATTTCGAGATATTTCTTCTTCTTGTTGTTCTTCTTCTGCACAGCTTAACTGGAAGTGGCATTTACAGCTCGCAATAGTGCAGAGTTATCTCAAAGAAAGGGGCCACGGTGTTTCTGTATCTCTATTATGTTGGTGCGGCTTCGGAACTTTTAAATATCTTGATATATCTCGAGAACTACGCATCTGATCAAAAAATATCATAGTACATAAAAAGTAGGAAACCTAATTCTCTACAAAAAAGGTCTCTTAACATTTTGCCATAGCTCTCTTCGTTTCCGAGATCTTTGCAGATTTATCTCAAGGGAAGGGGCCTGACGGACATATTTCGAGATATTTCTTCTTCTTGTTGTTCTTCTTCTGCACAGCTAAGCTGAAAGTGACATTTGCAGCTCGCAATAGTGCAGAGTTATCTCAAAGAAAGGGGCCACGGTGTTTCTGTATCTCTATTATGTTGGTGCGGCTTCGGAACTTTTAAATATCTTGATATATCTCGAGAACTACGCATCTGATCAAAAAATATCATAGAACATAAAAAGTAGGAAACTTAATTCTCTACAAAAAAGGTCGCTTAACATTTTGCCATAGCTCGCTTCGTTTCCGAGATATTTGCATATTTATCTCAAGGGAAGGGGCCTGACGGGCATATTTCGAGATATTTCTTCTTCTTGTTGTTCTTCTTCTGCACAGCTAAGCTGGAAGTGGCATTTGCGGCTCGCACTAGTGCAGAGTTATCTCAAAGAACGGGGCCACGGTGTTTCTGTATCCCTATTATGTTGGTGCGGCTTCGGAACTTTTAAATATCTTGATATATCTCGAGAACTACGCTTCTGATCAAAAAATATCATAGAACATAAATTGTAGGAAACATAATTCTCTACAAAAAACGTCTCTTAACATTTTGCCATAGCTCGCTTCGTTTCCGAGATATTTGCAGATTCAGCTCAAAGGAACTGGCCTGACGGACATATTTCGAGATATTTCTTCTTCTTGTTGTTCTTCTTCTGCACAGCTAAGCTGGAAGTGGCATTTGCAGCTCGCAATAGTGCATAGTTATCTGAAAGAAAGGGGCCACGGTGTTTCTGTATCTCTATTATGTTGGTGCGGCTTCGGAACTTTTAAATATCTTGATATATCTCGAGAACTACGCATCTGATCAAAAAATATCATAGAACATAAAAAGTAGGAAACTCAATTCTCTACAAAAAAGGTCTCTTAACATTTTGCCATAGCTCGCTTCGTTTCCGAGATATTTGCAGATTTATCTCAAGGTAAGGGGCCTAACGGACATATTTCGAGATATGTCTTCTTCTTGTTGTTCTTGTTCTGCACAGCTAAGCTGGAAGTGGCATTTGCGGCTCGCACTAGTGCAGAGTTATCTCAAAGAAAGGGGCCACGGTGTTTCTGTATCTCTATTATGTTGGTGCGGCTTCGGAACTTTTAAATATCTCGATATATCTCGAAAACTACGCTTCTGATCAAAAAATATCATAGAACATACAACGTAGGAAACTTAATTCTCTACAAAAAAGGTCTCTTAACATTTTGCCATAGCTCGCTTCGTTTCCGAGATATTTGCAGATTTATCTCAAGGGAAGGGGCCTGACGGACATATTTCGAGATATTTCTTCTTCTTGTTGTTCTTCTTCTGCACAGCTAAGCTGGAAGTGGCATTTGCGGCTCGCACTAGTGCAGAGTTATCTCAACGAAAGGGGCCACGGTGTTTCTGTATCTCTATTTTGTTGGTGCGGCTTCGGAACTTTTAAATATCTCGATATATCTCGAAAACTACGCTTCTGATCAAAAAATATCATAGAACATAAATTGTAGGAAACATAATTCTCTACAAAAAAGGTCTCTTAACATTTTGCCATAGCTCGCTTCGTTTCCGAGATATTTGCAGATATATCTCAAGGGAAGGGGCCTGACGGACATATTTCGAGATATTTCTTCTTCTTGTTGTTCTTCTTCTGCACAGCTAAGCTGGAAGTGGCATTTACAGCTCGCAATAGTGCAGAGTTATCTCAAAGAAAGGGGCCACGGTGTTTCTGTATCTCTATTATGTTGGTGCGGCTTCGGAACTTTTAAATATCTTGATATATCTCGAGAACTACGCATCTGATCAAAAAATATCATAGAACATAAAAAGTAGGAAACCTAATTCTCTACAAAAAAGGTCTCTTAACATTTTGCCATAGCTCTCTTCGTTTCCGAGATATTTGCAGATTTATCTCAAGGGAAGGGGCCTGACGGACATATTTCGAGATATTTCTTCTTCTTGTTGTTCTTCTTCTGCACAGCTAAGCTGAAAGTGGCATTTGCAGCTCGCAATAGTGCAGAGTTATCTCAAAGAAAGGGGCAACGCTGTTTCTGTATCTCTATTATGTTGGTGCGGCTTCGGAACTTTTAAATATCGTGATATATCTCGAGAACTACGCATCTGATCAGAAAATATCATAGAAGATAAAAAGTAGCAAACTTAATTCTCTACAAAAAAGGTCTCTTAACATTTTGCCATAGCTCGCTTCGTTTCCGAGATATTTGCAGATTTATCTCAAGGTAAGGGGCCTGACGGACATATTTCGAGATATTTCTTCTTCTTGTTGTTCTTCTTCTGCACAGCTAAGCTGGAAGTGGCATTTACAGCTCGCAATAGTGCAGAGTTATCTCAAAGAAAGGGGCCACGGTGTTTCTGTATCTCTATTATGTTGGTGCGGCTTCGGAACTTTTAAATATCTTGATATATCTCGAGAACTACGCATCTGATCAAAAAATATCATAGAACATAAAAAGTAGGAAACCTAATTCTCTACAAAAAAGGTCTCTTAACATTTTGCCATAGCTCTCTTCGTTTCCGAGATATTTGCAGATATATCTCAAGGGAAGGGGCCTGACGGACATATTTCGAGATATTTCTTCTTCTTGTTGTTCTTCTTCTGCACAGCTTAACTGGAAGTGGCATTTACAGCTCGCAATAGTGCAGAGTTATCTCAAAGAAAGGGGCCACGGTGTTTCTGTATCTCTATTATGTTGGTGCGGCTTCGGAACTTTTAAATATCTTGATATATCTCGAGAACTACGCATCTGATCAAAAAATATCATAGTACATAAAAAGTAGGAAACCTAATTCTCTACAAAAAAGGTCTCTTAACATTTTGCCATAGCTCTCTTCGTTTCCGAGATCTTTGCAGATTTATCTCAAGGGAAGGGGCCTGACGGACATATTTCGAGATATTTCTTCTTCTTGTTGTTCTTCTTCTGCACAGCTAAGCTGAAAGTGACATTTGCAGCTCGCAATAGTGCAGAGTTATCTCAAAGAAAGGGGCCACGGTGTTTCTGTATCTCTATTATGTTGGTGCGGCTTCGGAACTTTTAAATATCTTGATATATCTCGAGAACTACGCATCTGATCAAAAAATATCATAGAACATAAAAAGTAGGAAACTTAATTCTCTACAAAAAAGGTCGCTTAACATTTTGCCATAGCTCGCTTCGTTTCCGAGATATTTGCATATTTATCTCAAGGGAAGGGGCCTGACGGACATATTTCGAGATATTTCTTCTTCTTGTTGTTCTTCTTCTGCACAGCTAAGCTGGAAGTGGCATTTGCGGCTCGCACTAGTGCAGAGTTATCTCAAAGAACGGGGCCACGGTGTTTCTGTATCCCTATTATGTTGGTGCGGCTTCGGAACTTTTAAATATCTTGATATATCTCGAGAACTACGCTTCTGATCAAAAAATATCATAGAACATAAATTGTAGGAAACATAATTCTCTACAAAAAACGTCTCTTAACATTTTGCCATAGCTCGCTTCGTTTCCGAGATATTTGCAGATTCAGCTCAAAGGAACTGGCCTGACGGACATATTTCGAGATATTTCTTCTTCTTGTTGTTCTTCTTCTGCACAGCTAAGCTGGAAGTGGCATTTGCAGCTCGCAATAGTGCATAGTTATCTGAAAGAAAGGGGCCACGGTGTTTCTGTATCTCTATTATGTTGGTGCGGCTTCGGAACTTTTAAATATCTTGATATATCTCGAGAACTACGCATCTGATCAAAAAATATCATAGAACATAAAAAGTAGGAAACTCAATTCTCTACAAAAAAGGTCTCTTAACATTTTGCCATAGCTCGCTTCGTTTCCGAGATATTTGCAGATTTATCTCAAGGTAAGGGGCCTAACGGACATATTTCGAGATATGTCTTCTTCTTGTTGTTCTTGTTCTGCACAGCTAAGCTGGAAGTGGCATTTGCGGCTCGCACTAGTGCAGAGTTATCTCAAAGAAAGGGGCCACGGTGTTTCTGTATCTCTATTATGTTGGTGCGGCTTCGGAACTTTTAAATATCTCGATATATCTCGAAAACTACGCTTCTGATCAAAAAATATCATAGAACATACAACGTAGGAAACTTAATTCTCTACAAAAAAGGTCTCTTAACATTTTGCCATAGCTCGCTTCGTTTCCGAGATATTTGCAGATTTATCTCAAGGGAAGGGGCCTGACGGACATATTTCGAGATATTTCTTCTTCTTGTTGTTCTTCTTCTGCACAGCTAAGCTGGAAGTGGCATTTGCGGCTCGCACTAGTGCAGAGTTATCTCAACGAAAGGGGCCACGGTGTTTCTGTATCTCTATTTTGTTGGTGCGGCTTCGGAACTTTTAAATATCTCGATATATCTCGAAAACTACGCTTCTGATCAAAAAATATCATAGAACATAAATTGTAGGAAACATAATTCTCTACAAAAAAGGTCTCTTAACATTTTGCCATAGCTCGCTTCGTTTCCGAGATATTTGCAGATATATCTCAAGGGAAGGGGCCTGACGGACATATTTCGAGATATTTCTTCTTCTTGTTGTTCTTCTTCTGCACAGCTAAGCTGGAAGTGGCATTTACAGCTCGCAATAGTGCAGAGTTATCTCAAAGAAAGGGGCCACGGTGTTTCTGTATCTCTATTATGTTGGTGCGGCTTCGGAACTTTTAAATATCTTGATATATCTCGAGAACTACGCATCTGATCAAAAAATATCATAGAACATAAAAAGTAGGAAACCTAATTCTCTACAAAAAAGGTCTCTTAACATTTTGCCATAGCTCTCTTCGTTTCCGAGATATTTGCAGATATATCTCAAGGGAAGGGGCCTGACGGACATATTTCGAGATATTTCTTCTTCTTGTTGTTCTTCTTCTGCACAGCTTAACTGGAAGTGGCATTTACAGCTCGCAATAGTGCAGAGTTATCTCAAAGAAAGGGGCCACGGTGTTTCTGTATCTCTATTATGTTGGTGCGGCTTCGGAACTTTTAAATATCTTGATATATCTCGAGAACTACGCATCTGATCAAAAAATATCATAGTACATAAAAAGTAGGAAACCTAATTCTCTACAAAAAAGGTCTCTTAACATTTTGCCATAGCTCTCTTCGTTTCCGAGATCTTTGCAGATTTATCTCAAGGGAAGGGGCCTGACGGACATATTTCGAGATATTTCTTCTTCTTGTTGTTCTTCTTCTGCACAGCTAAGCTGAAAGTGACATTTGCAGCTCGCAATAGTGCAGAGTTATCTCAAAGAAAGGGGCCACGGTGTTTCTGTATCTCTATTATGTTGGTGCGGCTTCGGAACTTTTAAATATCTTGATATATCTCGAGAACTACGCATCTGATCAAAAAATATCATAGAACATAAAAAGTAGGAAACTTAATTCTCTACAAAAAAGGTCGCTTAACATTTTGCCATAGCTCGCTTCGTTTCCGAGATATTTGCATATTTATCTCAAGGGAAGGGGCCTGACGGACATATTTCGAGATATTTCTTCTTCTTGTTGTTCTTCTTCTGCACAGCTAAGCTGGAAGTGGCATTTGCGGCTCGCACTAGTGCAGAGTTATCTCAAAGAACGGGGCCACGGTGTTTCTGTATCCCTATTATGTTGGTGCGGCTTCGGAACTTTTAAATATCTTGATATATCTCGAGAACTACGCTTCTGATCAAAAAATATCATAGAACATAAATTGTAGGAAACATAATTCTCTACAAAAAACGTCTCTTAACATTTTGCCATAGCTCGCTTCGTTTCCGAGATATTTGCAGATTCAGCTCAAAGGAACTGGCCTGACGGACATATTTCGAGATATTTCTTCTTCTTGTTGTTCTTCTTCTGCACAGCTAAGCTGGAAGTGGCATTTGCAGCTCGCAATAGTGCATAGTTATCTGAAAGAAAGGGGCCACGGTGTTTCTGTATCTCTATTATGTTGGTGCGGCTTCGGAACTTTTAAATATCTTGATATATCTCGAGAACTACGCATCTGATCAAAAAATATCATAGAACATAAAAAGTAGGAAACTCAATTCTCTACAAAAAAGGTCTCTTAACATTTTGCCATAGCTCGCTTCGTTTCCGAGATATTTGCAGATTTATCTCAAGGTAAGGGGCCTAACGGACATATTTCGAGATATGTCTTCTTCTTGTTGTTCTTGTTCTGCACAGCTAAGCTGGAAGTGGCATTTGCGGCTCGCACTAGTGCAGAGTTATCTCAAAGAAAGGGGCCACGGTGTTTCTGTATCTCTATTATGTTGGTGCGGCTTCGGAACTTTTAAATATCTCGATATATCTCGAAAACTACGCTTCTGATCAAAAAATATCATAGAACATACAACGTAGGAAACTTAATTCTCTACAAAAAAGGTCTCTTAACATTTTGCCATAGCTCGCTTCGTTTCCGAGATATTTGCAGATTTATCTCAAGGGAAGGGGCCTGACGGACATATTTCGAGATATTTCTTCTTCTTGTTGTTCTTCTTCTGCACAGCTAAGCTGGAAGTGGCATTTGCGGCTCGCACTAGTGCAGAGTTATCTCAACGAAAGGGGCCACGGTGTTTCTGTATCTCTATTTTGTTGGTGCGGCTTCGGAACTTTTAAATATCTCGATATATCTCGAAAACTACGCTTCTGATCAAAAAATATCATAGAACATAAATTGTAGGAAACATAATTCTCTACAAAAAAGGTCTCTTAACATTTTGCCATAGCTCGCTTCGTTTCCGAGATATTTGCAGATATATCTCAAGGGAAGGGGCCTGACGGACATATTTCGAGATATTTCTTCTTCTTGTTGTTCTTCTTCTGCACAGCTAAGCTGGAAGTGGCATTTACAGCTCGCAATAGTGCAGAGTTATCTCAAAGAAAGGGGCCACGGTGTTTCTGTATCTCTATTATGTTGGTGCGGCTTCGGAACTTTTAAATATCTTGATATATCTCGAGAACTACGCATCTGATCAAAAAATATCATAGAACATAAAAAGTAGGAAACCTAATTCTCTACAAAAAAGGTCTCTTAACATTTTGCCATAGCTCTCTTCGTTTCCGAGATATTTGCAGATTTATCTCAAGGGAAGGGGCCTGACGGACATATTTCGAGATATTTCTTCTTCTTGTTGTTCTTCTTCTGCACAGCTAAGCTGAAAGTGGCATTTGCAGCTCGCAATAGTGCAGAGTTATCTCAAAGAAAGGGGCAACGCTGTTTCTGTATCTCTATTATGTTGGTGCGGCTTCGGAACTTTTAAATATCGTGATATATCTCGAGAACTACGCATCTGATCAGAAAATATCATAGAAGATAAAAAGTAGCAAACTTAATTCTCTACAAAAAAGGTCTCTTAACATTTTGCCATAGCTCGCTTCGTTTCCGAGATATTTGCAGATTTATCTCAAGGTAAGGGGCCTGACGGACATATTTCGAGATATTTCTTCTTCTTGTTGTTCTTCTTCTGCACAGCTAAGCTGGAAGTGGCATTTACAGCTCGCAATAGTGCAGAGTTATCTCAAAGAAAGGGGCCACGGTGTTTCTGTATCTCTATTATGTTGGTGCGGCTTCGGAACTTTTAAATATCTTGATATATCTCGAGAACTACGCATCTGATCAAAAAATATCATAGAACATAAAAAGTAGGAAACCTAATTCTCTACAAAAAAGGTCTCTTAACATTTTGCCATAGCTCTCTTCGTTTCCGAGATATTTGCAGATTTATCTCAAGGGAAGGGGCCTGACGGACATATTTCGAGATATTTCTTCTTCTTGTTGTTCTTCTTCTGCACAGCTAAGCTGAAAGTGGCATTTGCAGCTCGCAATAGTGCAGAGTTATCTCAAAGAAAGGGGCCACGGTGTTTCTGTATCTCTATTATGTTGGTGCGGCTTCGGAACTTTTAAATATCGTGATATATCTCGAGAACTACGCATCTGATCAGAAAATATCATAGAAGATAAAAAGTAGCAAACTTAATTCTCTACAAAAAAGGTCTCTTAACATTTTGCCATAGCTCGCTTCGTTTCCGAGATATTTGCAGATTTATCTCAAGGTAAGGGGCCTGACGGACATATTTCGAGATATTTCTTCTTCTTGTTGTTCTTCTTCTGCACAGCTAAGCTGGAAGTGGCATTTGCAGCTCGCAATAGTGCAGAGTTATCTCAAAGAAAGGAGCCACGGTGTTTCTGTATCTCTATTATGTTGGTGCGGCTTCGGAACTTTTAAATATCTTGATATATCTCGAGAACTACGCGTCTGATCAAAAAATATCATAGAACATAAAAAGTAGGAAACATAATTCTCTACAAAAAAGGTCTCTTAACATTTTGCCATAGCTCGCTTCGTTTCCGAGATATTTGCAGATTTATCTCAAGGGAAGGGGCCTGACGGACATATTTCGAGATATTTCTTCTTCTTGTTGTTCCTCTTCTGCACAGCTAAGCTGGAAGTGGCATTTGCAGCTCGCAATAGTGCATAGCTATCTGAAAGAAAGGGGCCACGATGTTTCTGTATCTCTATTATGTTGGTGCGGCTTCGGAACTTTTAAATATCTTGATATATCTCGAGAACTACGCATCTGATCAAAAAATATCATAGAACATAAAAAGTAGGAAACTTAATTCGCTACAAAAAAGGTCTCTTAACATTTTGCCATAGCTCGCTTCGTTTCCGAGATATTTGCAGATTTATCTCAAGGGAAGGGGCCTAACGGACATATTTCGTGATATTTCTTCTTCTTGTTGTTCTTCTTCTGCACAGCTAAGCTGGAAGTGGCATTTCCAGATCGCAATAGTGCAGAGTTATCTCGAAGAGAGGGGCCACGGTGTTTCTGTATCTCTATTATGTTGGTGCGGCTTCGGAACTTTTAAATATCTTGATATATCTCGAGAACTACGCGTCTGATCAAAAAATATCATAGAACATAAATTGTAGGAAACATAATTGTCTACAAAAAAGGTCTCTTAACATTTTGCCATAGCTCGCTTCGTTTCCGAGATATTTGCAGATTTATCTCATGGTAAGGGGCCTGACGGACATAATTCGAGATATTTCTTCTTCTTGTTGTTCTTTTTCTGCACAGCTAAGCTGGAAGTGGCATTTGCAGCTCGCAATAGTGCAGAGTTATCTCAAAGAGAGGGGCACGGTGTGTCTGTATCTCTATTATGTTGGTGCGGCTTCGGAACTTTTAAATATCCTGATATATCTCGAGAACTACGCATCTGATCAAAAAATATCATAGAACATAAAAAGTAGGAAACTCAATTCTCTACAAAAAAGGTCTCTTAACATTTTGCAATAGCTCGCTTCGTTTCCGAGATATTTGCAGATTTATCTCAAGGGAAGGGGCCTGACGGACATATTTCGAGATATTTCTTCTTCTTGTTGTTCTTCTTCTGCACAGCTAAGCTGGAAGTGGCATTTGCGGCTCGCACTAGTGCAGAGTTATCTCAAAGAAAGGGGCCACGGTGTTTCTGTATCTCTATTATGTTGGTGCGGCTTCGGAACTTTTAAATATCTCGATATATCTCGAAAACTACGCTTCTGATCAAAAAATATCATAGAACATAAATTGTAGGAAACATAATTCTCTACAAAAAACGTCTCTTAAGATTTTGCCATAGCTCGCTTCGTTTCCGAGATATTTGCAGATTCAGCTCAAAGGAACTGGCCTGACGGACATATTTCGAGATATTTCTTCTTCTTGTTGTTCTTCCTCTGCACAGCTAAGCTGGAAGTGGCATTTCCAGCTCGCAATAGTGCAGAGTTATCTCAAAGAGAGGGGCCACGGTGTTTCTGTATCCCTATTATGTTGGTGCGGCTTCGGAACTTTTAAATATCTTGATATATCTCGAGAACTACGCATCTGATCAAAAAATATCATAGAACATAAAACGTAGGAAACTTAATTCTCTACAAAAAAGGTCTCTTAACATTTTGCCATAGCTCGCTTCGTTTCCGAGATATTTGCAGATTTATCTCAAGGGAAGGGGCCTGACGGACATATTTCGAGATATTTCTTCTTCTTGTTGTTCCTCTTCTGCACAGCTAAGCTGGAAGTGGCATTTGCAGCTCGCAATTGTGCAGAGTTATCTCAAAGAAAGGGGCCACGGTGTTTCTGTATCTCTATTATGTTGGTGCGGCTTCGGAACTTTTAAATATCTCGATATATCTCGAAAACTAAGCTTCTGATCAAAAAATATCATACAACATAAATTGTAGGAAACATAATTCTCTACAAAAAACGTCTCTTAACATTTTGCCATAGCTCGCTTCGTTTCCGAGATATTTGCAGATTCAGCTCAAAGGAACTGGCCTGACGGACATATTTCGAGATATTTCTTCTTCTTGTTGTTCTTCCTCTGCACAGCTAAGCTGGAAGTGGCATTTGCAGCGCGCAATAGTGCAGAGTTATCTCAAAGAAAGGGGCCACGGTGTTTCTGTATCTCTATTATGTTGGTGCGGCTTCGGAACTTTTAAATATCTTGATATATCTCGAGAACTACGCATCTGATCAAAAAATATCATAGAACATAAAAAGTAGGCAACTTAATTCTCTACAAAAAAGGTCTCTTATCATTTTGCCATAGCTCTCTTCGTTTCCGAGATATTTGCAGATTTATCTCAAGGGAAGGGGCCTGACGGACATATTTCGAGATATTTCTTCTTCTTGTTGTTCTTCTTCTGCACAGCTAAGCTGGAAGTGGCATTTGCAGCTCGCAATAGTGCAGAGTTATCTCAAAGAAAGGGGCCACGGTGTTTCTGTATCTCTATTATGTTGGTGCGGCTTCGGAACTTTTAAATATCCTGATATATCTCGAGAACTACGCATCTGATCAAAAAATATCATAGAACATAAAAAGTAGGAAACTCAATTCTCTACAAAAAAGGTCTCTTAACATTTTGCAATAGCTCGCTTCGTTTCCGAGATATTTGCAGATTTATCTCAAGGGAAGGGGCCTGACGGACATATTTCGAGATATTTCTTCTTCTTGTTGTTCTTCTTCTGCACAGCTAAGCTGGAAGTGGCATTTGCGGCTCGCACTAGTGCAGAGTTATCTCAAAGAAAGGGGCCACGGTGTTTCTGTATCTCTATTATGTTGGTGCGGCTTCGGAACTTTTAAATATCTCGATATATCTCGAAAACTACGCTTCTGGTCAAAAAATATCATAGAACATAAATTGTAGGAAACATAATTCTCTACAAAAAACGTCTCTTAAGATTTTGCCATAGCTCGCTTCGTTTCCGAGATATTTGCAGATTCAGCTCAAAGGAACTGGCCTGACGGACATATTTCGAGATATTTCTTCTTCTTGTTGTTCTTCCTCTGCACAGCTAAGCTGGAAGTGGCATTTCCAGCTCGCAATAGTGCAGAGTTATCTCAAAGAGAGGGGCCACGGTGTTTCTGTATCTTTATTATGTTGGTGCGGCTTCGGAACTTTTAAATATCTTGATATATCTCGAGAACTACGCATCTGATCAAAAAATACCATAAAACATAAAAAGTAGGAAACTTAATTCTCTACAAATAAGGTCTCTTAACATTTTGCCATAGCTCGCTTCGTTTCCGAGATATTTGCAGATTTATCTCAAGGGAAGGGGCCTGACGGACATATTTCGAGATATTTCTTCTTCTTGTTGTTCTTCTTCTGCACAGCTAAGCTGGAAGTGGCATTTGCGGCTCGCACTAGTGCAGAGTTATCTCAAAGAAAGGGGCCACGGTGTTTCTGTATCTCTATTATGTTGGTGCGGCTTCGGAACTTTTAAATATCTCGATATATCTCGAAAACTACGCTTCTGATCAAAAAATATCATAGAACATAAATTGTAGGAAACATAATTCTCTACAAAAAACGTCTCTTAAGATTTTGCCATAGCTCGCTTCGTTTCCGAGATATTTGCAGATTCAGCTCAAAGGAACTGGCCTGACGGACATATTTCGAGATATTTCTTCTTCTTGTTGTTCTTCCTCTGCACAACTAAGCTGGAAGTGGCATTTCCAGCTCGCAATAGTGCAGAGTTATCTCAAAGAGAGGGGCCACGGTGTTTCTGTATCTCTATTATGTTGGTGCGGCTTCGGAACTTTTAAATATCTCGATATATCTCGAAAACTACGCTTCTGATCAAAAAATATCATAGAACATAAATTGTAGGAAACATAATTCGTTACAAAAAAGGTCTCTTAACATTTTGCCATAGCTCGCTTTGTTTCCGAGATATTTGCAGATATATCTCAAGGGAAGGGGCCTGACGGACATATTTCGAGATATTTCTTCTTCTTGTTGTTCTTCTTCTGCACAGCTAAGCTGGAAGTGGCATTTACAGCTCGCAATAGTGCAGAGTTATCTCAAAGAAAGGGGCCACGGTGTTTCTGTATCTCTATTATGTTGGTGCGGCTTCGGAACTTTTAAATATCTTGATATATCTCGAGAACTACGCATCTGATCAAAAAATATCATAGAAGATAAAAAGTAGGAAACTTAATTCTCTACAAAAAAGGTTTCTTAACATTTTCCCATAGCTGGCATCGTTTACGAGATATTTGCAGATTTATCTCAAGGGAAGGGGCCTGACGGACATATTCCGAGATATTTCTTCTTCTTGTTGTTCCTCTTCTGCACAGCTAAGCTGGAAGTGGCATTTGCAGCTCGCAATAGTGCAGAGTTATCTCAAAGAAAGAGGCCACGGTGTTTCTGCACCTCTATTATGTTGGTGCAGCTTCGGAACTTTTAAATATCTTGATATATCTCGAGAACTACGCATCTGATCAAAAAATATCATAGAACATAAAAAGTAGGCAACTTAATTCTCTACAAAAAAGGTCTCTTATCATTTTGCCATAGCTCTCTTCGTTTCCGAGATATTGGCAGATTTATCTCAAGGGAAGGGGCCTGACGGACATATTTCGAGATATTTCTTCTTCTTGTTGTTCTTCTTCTGCACAGCTAAGCTGGAAGTGGCATTTGCAGCTCGCAATAGTGCAGAGTTATCTCAAAGAAAGGGGCCACGGTGTTTCTGTATCTCTATTATGTTGGTGCGGCTTCGGAACTTTTAAATATCCTGATATATCTCGAGAACTACGCATCTGATCAAAAAATATCATAGAACATAAAAAGTAGGAAACTCAATTCTCTACAAAAAAGGTCTCTTAACATTTTGCAATAGCTCGCTTCGTTTCCGAGATATTTGCAGATTTATCTCAAGGGAAGGGGCCTGACGGACATATTTCGAGATATTTCTTCTTCTTGTTGTTCTTCTTCTGCACAGCTAAGCTGGAAGTGGCATTTGCGGCTCGCACTAGTGCAGAGTTATCTCAAAGAAAGGGGCCACGGTGTTTCTGTATCTCTATTATGTTGGTGCGGCTTCGGAACTTTTAAATATCTCGATATATCTCGAAAACTACGCTTCTGATCAAAAAATATCATAGAACGTAAATTGTAGGAAACATAATTCTCTACAAAAAATGTCTCTTAAGATTTTGCCATAGCTCGCTTCGTTTCCGAGATATTTGCAGATTCAGCTCAAAGGAACTGGCCTGACGGACATATTTCGAGATATTTCTTCTTCTTGTTGTTCTTCCTCTGCACAGCTAAGCTGGAAGTGGCATTTCCAGCTCGCAATAGTGCAGAGTTATCTCAAAGAGAGGGGCCACGGTGTTTCTGTATCCCTATTATGTTGGTGCGGCTTCGGAACTTTTAAATATCTTGATATATCTCGAGAACTACGCATCTGATCAAAAAATATCATAGAACATAAAACGTAGGAAACTTAATTCTCTACAAAAAAGGTCTCTTAACATTTTGCCATAGCTCGCTTCGTTTCCGAGATATTTGCAGATTTATCTCAAGGGAAGGGGCCTGACGGACATATTTCGAGATATTTCTTCTTCTTGTTGTTCCTCTTCTGCACAGCTAAGCTGGAAGTGGCATTTGCAGCTCGCAATTGTGCAGAGTTATCTCAAAGAAAGGGGCCACGGTGTTTCTGTATCTCTATTATGTTGGTGCGGCTTCGGAACTTTTAAATATCTCGATATATCTCGAAAACTAAGCTTCTGATCAAAAAATATCATACAACATAAATTGTAGGAAACATAATTCTCTACAAAAAACGTCTCTTAACATTTTGCCATAGCTCGCTTCGTTTCCGAGATATTTGCAGATTCAGCTCAAAGGAACTGGCCTGACGGACATATTTCGAGATATTTCTTCTTCTTGTTGTTCTTCCTCTGCACAGCTAAGCTGGAAGTGGCATTTGCAGCGCGCAATAGTGCAGAGTTATCTCAAAGAAAGGGGCCACGGTGTTTCTGTATCTCTATTATGTTGGTGCGGCTTCGGAACTTTTAAATATCTTGATATATCTCGAGAACTACGCATCTGATCAAAAAATATCATAGAACATAAAAAGTAGGCAACTTAATTCTCTACAAAAAAGGTCTCTTATCATTTTGCCATAGCTCTCTTCGTTTCCGAGATATTTGCAGATTTATCTCAAGGGAAGGGGCCTGACGGACATATTTCGAGATATTTCTTCTTCTTGTTGTTCTTCTTCTGCACAGCTAAGCTGGAAGTGGCATTTGCAGCTCGCAATAGTGCAGAGTTATCTCAAAGAAAGGGGCCACGGTGTTTCTGTATCTCTATTATGTTGGTGCGGCTTCGGAACTTTTAAATATCCTGATATATCTCGAGAACTACGCATCTGATCAAAAAATATCATAGAACATAAAAAGTAGGAAACTTAATTCTCTACAAAAAAGGTCTCTTAACATTTTGCCATAGCTCGCTTCGTTTCCGAGATATTTGCAGATTTATCTCAAGGGAAGGGGCCTGACGGACATATTTCGAGATATTTCTTCTTCTTGTTGTTCCTCTTCTGCACAGCTAAGCTGGAAGTGGCATTTGCAGCTCGCAATTGTGCAGAGTTATCTCAAAGAAAGGGGCCACGGTGTTTCTGTATCTCTATTATGTTGGTGCGGCTTCGGAACTTTTAAATATCTCGATATATCTCGAAAACTAAGCTTCTGATCAAAAAATATCATACAACATAAATTGTAGGAAACATAATTCTCTACAAAAAACGTCTCTTAACATTTTGCCATAGCTCGCTTCGTTTCCGAGATATTTGCAGATTCAGCTCAAAGGAACTGGCCTGACGGACATATTTCGAGATATTTCTTCTTCTTGTTGTTCTTCCTCTGCACAGCTAAGCTGGAAGTGGCATTTGCAGCGCGCAATAGTGCAGAGTTATCTCAAAGAAAGGGGCCACGGTGTTTCTGTATCTCTATTATGTTGGTGCGGCTTCGGAACTTTTAAATATCTTGATATATCTCGAGAACTACGCATCTGATCAAAAAATATCATAGAACATAAAAAGTAGGCAACTTAATTCTCTACAAAAAAGGTCTCTTATCATTTTGCCATAGCTCTCTTCGTTTCCGAGATATTTGCAGATTTATCTCAAGGGAAGGGGCCTGACGGACATATTTCGAGATATTTCTTCTTCTTGTTGTTCTTCTTCTGCACAGCTAAGCTGGAAGTGGCATTTGCAGCTCGCAATAGTGCAGAGTTATCTCAAAGAAAGGGGCCACGGTGTTTCTGTATCTCTATTATGTTGGTGCGGCTTCGGAACTTTTAAATATCCTGATATATCTCGAGAACTACGCATCTGATCAAAAAATATCATAGAACATAAAAAGTAGGAAACTCAATTCTCTACAAAAAAGGTCTCTTAACATTTTGCAATAGCTCGCTTCGTTTCCGAGATATTTGCAGATTTATCTCAAGGGAAGGGGCCTGACGGACATATTTCGAGATATTTCTTCTTCTTGTTGTTCTTCTTCTGCACAGCTAAGCTGGAAGTGGCATTTGCGGCTCGCACTAGTGCAGAGTTATCTCAAAGAAAGGGGCCACGGTGTTTCTGTATCTCTATTATGTTGGTGCGGCTTCGGAACTTTTAAATATCTCGATATATCTCGAAAACTACGCTTCTGATCAAAAAATATCATAGAACATAAATTGTAGGAAACATAATTCTCTACAAAAAACGTCTCTTAAGATTTTGCCATAGCTCGCTTCGTTTCCGAGATATTTGCAGATTCAGCTCAAAGGAACTGGCCTGACGGACATATTTCGAGATATTTCTTCTTCTTGTTGTTCTTCCTCTGCACAGCTAAGCTGGAAGTGGCATTTCCAGCTCGCAATAGTGCAGAGTTATCTCAAAGAGAGGGGCCACGGTGTTTCTGTATCTTTATTATGTTGGTGCGGCTTCGGAACTTTTAAATATCTTGATATATCTCGAGAACTACGCATCTGATCAAAAAATACCATAAAACATAAAAAGTAGGAAACTTAATTCTCTACAAATAAGGTCTCTTAACATTTTGCCATAGCTCGCTTCGTTTCCGAGATATTTGCAGATTTATCTCAAGGGAAGGGGCCTGACGGACATATTTCGAGATATTTCTTCTTCTTGTTGTTCTTCTTCTGCACAGCTAAGCTGGAAGTGGCATTTGCGGCTCGCACTAGTGCAGAGTTATCTCAAAGAAAGGGGCCACGGTGTTTCTGTATCTCTATTATGTTGGTGCGGCTTCGGAACTTTTAAATATCTCGATATATCTCGAAAACTACGCTTCTGATCAAAAAATATCATAGAACATAAATTGTAGGAAACATAATTCTCTACAAAAAACGTCTCTTAAGATTTTGCCATAGCTCGCTTCGTTTCCGAGATATTTGCAGATTCAGCTCAAAGGAACTGGCCTGACGGACATATTTCGAGATATTTCTTCTTCTTGTTGTTCTTCCTCTGCACAACTAAGCTGGAAGTGGCATTTCCAGCTCGCAATAGTGCAGAGTTATCTCAAAGAGAGGGGCCACGGTGTTTCTGTATCTCTATTATGTTGGTGCGGCTTCGGAACTTTTAAATATCTCGATATATCTCGAAAACTACGCTTCTGATCAAAAAATATCATAGAACATAAATTGTAGGAAACATAATTCGTTACAAAAAAGGTCTCTTAACATTTTGCCATAGCTCGCTTTGTTTCCGAGATATTTGCAGATATATCTCAAGGGAAGGGGCCTGACGGACATATTTCGAGATATTTCTTCTTCTTGTTGTTCTTCTTCTGCACAGCTAAGCTGGAAGTGGCATTTACAGCTCGCAATAGTGCAGAGTTATCTCAAAGAAAGGGGCCACGGTGTTTCTGTATCTCTATTATGTTGGTGCGGCTTCGGAACTTTTAAATATCTTGATATATCTCGAGAACTACGCATCTGATCAAAAAATATCATAGAAGATAAAAAGTAGGAAACTTAATTCTCTACAAAAAAGGTTTCTTAACATTTTCCCATAGCTGGCATCGTTTACGAGATATTTGCAGATTTATCTCAAGGGAAGGGGCCTGACGGACATATTCCGAGATATTTCTTCTTCTTGTTGTTCCTCTTCTGCACAGCTAAGCTGGAAGTGGCATTTGCAGCTCGCAATAGTGCAGAGTTATCTCAAAGAAAGAGGCCACGGTGTTTCTGCACCTCTATTATGTTGGTGCAGCTTCGGAACTTTCAAATATCTTGATATATCTCGAGAACTACGCATCTGATCAAAAAATATCATAGAACATAAAAAGTAGGCAACTTAATTCTCTACAAAAAAGGTCTCTTATCATTTTGCCATAGCTCTCTTCGTTTCCGAGATATTGGCAGATTTATCTCAAGGGAAGGGGCCTGACGGACATATTTCGAGATATTTCTTCTTCTTGTTGTTCTTCTTCTGCACAGCTAAGCTGGAAGTGGCATTTGCAGCTCGCAATAGTGCAGAGTTATCTCAAAGAAAGGGGCCACGGTGTTTCTGTATCTCTATTATGTTGGTGCGGCTTCGGAACTTTTAAATATCCTGATATATCTCGAGAACTACGCATCTGATCAAAAAATATCATAGAACATAAAAAGTAGGAAACTCAATTCTCTACAAAAAAGGTCTCTTAACATTTTGCAATAGCTCGCTTCGTTTCCGAGATATTTGCAGATTTATCTCAAGGGAAGGGGCCTGACGGACATATTTCGAGATATTTCTTCTTCTTGTTGTTCTTCTTCTGCACAGCTAAGCTGGAAGTGGCATTTGCGGCTCGCACTAGTGCAGAGTTATCTCAAAGAAAGGGGCCACGGTGTTTCTGTATCTCTATTATGTTGGTGCGGCTTCGGAACTTTTAAATATCTCGATATATCTCGAAAACTACGCTTCTGATCAAAAAATATCATAGAACGTAAATTGTAGGAAACATAATTCTCTACAAAAAATGTCTCTTAAGATTTTGCCATAGCTCGCTTCGTTTCCGAGATATTTGCAGATTCAGCTCAAAGGAACTGGCCTGACGGACATATTTCGAGATATTTCTTCTTCTTGTTGTTCTTCCTCTGCACAGCTAAGCTGGAAGTGGCATTTCCAGCTCGCAATAGTGCAGAGTTATCTCAAAGAGAGGGGCCACGGTGTTTCTGTATCTTTATTATGTTGGTGCGGCTTCGGAACTTTTAAATATCTTGATATATCTCGAGAACTACGCATCTGATCAAAAAATACCATAGAACATAAAAAGTAGGAAACTTAATTCTCTACAAAAAAGGTCTCTTAACATTTTGCCATAGCTCGCTTTGTTTCCGAGATATTTGCAGATATATCCCAAGGGAAGGGGCCTGACGGACATATTTCGAGATATTTCTTCTTCTTGTTGTTCTTCTTCTGCACAGCTAAGCTGGAAGTGGCATTTGCAGCTCGCAATGGTGCAGAGTTATCTCAAAGAGAGGGGCCACGGTGTTTCTGTATCTCTATTATGTTGGTGCGGCTTCGGAACTTTTAAATATCTTGATATATCTCGAGAACTACGAATCTGGTCAGAAAATATCATAGAAGATAAAAAGTAGGAAACTTAATTCTCTACAAAAAAGGTCTCTTAACATTTTGCCATAGCTCGCTTCGTTTCCGAGATATTTGCAGATTTATCTCAAGGGAAGGGGCCTGACGGACATATTTCGAGATATTTCTTCTTCTTGTTGTTCTTCTTCTGCACAGCTAAGCTGGAAGTGGCATTTGCAGCGCGCAATAGTGCAGAGTTATCTCAAAGAAAGGGGCCACGGTGTTTCTGTATCTCTATTATGTTGGTGCGGCTTCGGAACTTTTAAATATCTTGATATATCTCGAGAACTACGCATCTGATCAAAAAATATCGTAGAACATAAAAAGTAGGAAACTTAATTCTCTACAAATAAGGTCTCTTAACATTTTGCCATAGCTCGCTTGGTTTCCGAGATATTTGCAGATTTATCTCAAGGGAAGGGGCCTGACGGACATATTTCCAGATATTTCTTCTTCTTGTTGTTCTTCTTCTGCACAGCTAAGCTGGAAGTGGCATTTGCAGCTCGCAATAGTGCAGAGTTATCTCAAAGAAAGGGGCCACGGTGTTTCTGTATCTCTATTATGTTGGTGCGGCTTCGGAACTTTTAAATATCTTGATATATCTCGAGAACTCCGCATCTGATCAAAAAATATCATAGAACATAAAAAGTAGGAAACCTAATTTTCTACAAAAAAGGTCGCTTAACATTTTGCCGTAGCTCGCTTCGTTTCCGAGATATTTGCAGATTTATCTCAAGGGAAGGGGCCTGACGGACATATTTCGAAATATTTCTTATTCTTGTTGTTCTTCTTCAGCACAGCTAAGCTGGAAGTGGCATTTGCAGCTCGCAATAGTGCAGAGTTATCTCAAAGAAAGGGGCCACGGTGTTTCTGTACCTCTATTATGTTGGTGCAGCTTCGGAGCTTTTAAATATCTTGATATATCTCGAAAACTACGCTTCTGATCAAAAAATATCATAGAACATAAATTGTAGGAAACATAATTCTCTACAAAAAAGGTCTCCTAACATTTTGCCATAGCTCGCTTCGTTTCCGAGATATTTGCAGATTTATCTCAAGGGAAGGGTCCTGATGGACATATTTCGAGATATTTCTTCTTCTTGTTGTTCTTCTTCTGCACAGCTAAACTGGAAGTGGCATTTCCAGCTCGCAATCGTGCAGAGTTATCTCAAAGAAAGGGGCCACGGTGTTTCTGTATCTCTATTATGTTGGTGCGGCTTCGGAACTTTTAAATATCTTGATATATCTCGAGAACTACGCCTCTGATCGAAAAATATCATAGAACATAAAAAGTAGGAAACTTAAGTCTCTACAAAAAAGGTCTCTTAACATTTTCCCATAGCTGGCATCGTTTCCGAGATATTTGCAGATTTAGCTCAAGGGAAGGGGCCTGACGGACATATTCCGAGATATTTCTTCTTCTTGTTGTTCCTCTTCTGCACAGCTAAGCTGGAAGTGGCATTTGCAGCTCGCAATAGTGCAGAGTTATCTCAAAGAAAGGGGCCACTGTGTTTCTGTATCTCTATTATGTTGGTGCGGCTTCGGAACTTTTAAATATCTCGATATATCTCGAAAACTACGCTTCTGATCAAAAAATATCAGAGAACGTAAATTGTAGGAAACATAATTCTCTACAAAAAAGGTCTCTTAACATTTTGCCATAGCTCGCTTCGTTTCCGAGATATTTGCAGATTTATCTCAAGGGAAGGGGCCTGACCGACATATTTCGAGATATTTCTTCTTCTTGTTGTTCTTCTTCTGCACAGCTAAGCTGGAAGTGTCATTTGCAGCTCGCAATAGAGCAGAGTTATCTCAAAGAAAGGGGCCACGGTGTTTCTGTATCTCTATTATGTTGGTGCGGCTTCGGAACTTTTAAATATCTTGATATATCTCGAGAACTACGCATCTGATCAAAAAATATCATAGAACATAAAAAGTAGGAAACCTAATTTTCTACAAAAAAGGTCTCTTAACATTTTGCCGTAGCTCGCTTCGTTTCCGAGATATTTGCAGATTTATCTCAAGGGAAGGGGCCTGACGGACATATTTCGAAATATTTCTTATTCTTGTTGTTCTTCTTCTGCACAGCTAAGCTGGAAGTGGCATTTGCAGCTCGCAATAGTGCAGAGTTATCTCAAAGAAAGGGGCCACGGTGTTTCTGTACCTCTATTATGCTGGTGCAGCTTCGGAGCTTTTAAATATCTTGATATATCTCGAGAACTACGCATCTGATCAAAAAATATCATAGAACATAAAAAGTAGGAAACTTAATTCTCTACAAAAAAGGTCTCTTAACATTTTCCCATAGCTGGCATCGTTTCCGAGATATTTGCAGATTTAGCTCAAGGGAAGGGGCCTGACGGACATATTCCGAGATATTTCTTCTTCTTGTTGTTCCTCTTCTGCACAGCTAAGCTGGAAGTGGCATTTGCAGCTCGCAATAGTGCAGAGTTATCTCAAAGAAAGGGGCCACGGTGTTTCTGTATCTCTATTATGTTGGTGCGGCTTCGGAACTTTTAAATATCTCGATATATCTCGAAAACTACGCTTCTGATCAAAAAATATCAGAGAACGTAAATTGTAGGAAACATAATTCTCTACAAAAAAGGTCTCTTAACATTTTGCCATAGCTCGCTTCGTTTCCGAGATATTTGCAGATTTATCTCAAGGGAAGGGGCCTGACCGACATATTTCGAGATATTTCTTCTTCTTGTTGTTCTTCTTCTGCACAGCTAAGCTGGAAGTGGCATTTGCAGCTCGCAATAGTGCAGAGTTATCTCAAAGAAAGGGGCCACGGTGTTTCTGTATCTCTATTATGTTGGTGCGGCTTCGGAACTTTTAAATATCTTGATATATCTCGAAAACTACGCTTCTGATCAAAAAATATCAGAGAACGTAAATTGTAGGAAACATAATTCTCTACAAAAAAGGTCTCTTAACATTTTGCCATAGCTCGCTTCGTTTCCGAGATATTTGCAGATATATCTCAAGGGCAGGGGCCTGACGGACATATTTCGAGATATTTCTTCTTCTTGTTGTTCTTCTTCTGCACAGCTAAGCTGGAAGTGGCATTTGCAGCTCGCAATAGTGCAGAGTTATCTCAAAGAAAGGGGCCACGGTGTTTCTGTATCTCTATTATGTTGGTGCGGCTTCGGAACTTTTAAATATCTTGATATATCTCGAGAACTACGCATCTGATCAAAAAATATCATAGAACATAAAAAGTAGGAAACTTAATTCTCTACAAAAAAGATCTCTTTACATTTTGCCATAGCTCGCTTCGTTTCCGAGATATTTGCAGATTTATCTCAAGGGAAGGGGCCTGACGGACATATTCCGAGATACTTCTTCTTCTTGTTGTTCTTCTTCTGCATAGCTAAGCTGGAAGTGGCATTTGCAGCTCGCAATAGTGCAGAGTTATCTCAAAGAAAGGGGCCACGGTGTTTCTGTATCTCTATTATGTTGGTGCGGCTTCGGAACTTTTAAATATCTTAATATATCTCGAGAACTACGCATCTGATCAAAAAATATCATAGAACATAAAAAGTAGGAAACTTAACTCTCTACAAAAAAGGTCTCTTAACATTTTGCCATAGCTCGCTTCGATTCCGAGATATTTGCAGATTTATCTCAAGGGAAGGGGCCTCACGGACATATTTCGAGATATTTCATCTTCTTGTTGTTCTTCTTCTGCACAGCTAAGCTGGAAGTGGCATTTGCAGCTCGCAATAGTGCAGAGATATCTCAAAGAAAGGGGCCACGGTGTTTCTGTATCTCTATTATGTTGGTGCGGCTTCGGAACTTTTAAATATCTTAATATATCTCGAGAACTACGCATCTGATCAAAAAATATCATAGAACATAAAAAGTAGGAAACTTAATTCTCTACAAAAAAGGTCTCTTAACATTTTCCCATAGCTGGCATCGTTTCCGAGATATTTGCAGATTTAGCTCAAGGGAAGGGGCCTGACGGACATATTCCGAGATATTTCTTCTTCTTGTTGTTCCTCTTCTGCACAGCTAAGCTGGAAGTGGCATTTGCAGCTCGCAATAGTGCAGAGTTATCTGAAAGAAAGGGGCCACGGTGTTTCTGTATCTCTATTATGTTGGTGCGGCTTCGGAACTTTTAAATATCTCGATATATCTCGAAAACTACGCTTCTGATCAAAAAATATCAGAGAACGTAAATTGTAGGGAACATAATTCTCTACAAAAAAGGTCTCTTAACATTTTGCCATAGCTCGCTTCGTTTCCGAGATATTTGCAGATTTATCTCAAGGGAAGGGGCCTGACGGACATATTTCGAGATATTTCTTCTTCTTGTTGTTCTTCTTCTGCACAGCTAAGCTGGAAGTGGCATTTGCGGCTCGCACTAGTGCACAGTTATCTCAAAGAAAGGGGCCACGGTGTTTCTGTATCTCTATTATGTTGGTGCGGCTTCGGAACTTTTAAGTATCCCGATATATCTCGAGAACTACGCATCTGATTAAAAAATATCATAGAACATAAAATGTAGGAAACTTAATTCTCTACAAAAAAGGTCTCTTAACATTTTGCCATAGCTCGCTTCGTTTCCGAGATATTTGCAGATTTATCTCAAGGGAAGGGGCCTGACGGACATATTTCGAGATATTTCTTCTTCTCGTTGTTCTTCTTCTGCACAGCTAAGCTGTAAGTGGCATTTGCGGCTCGCGCTAGTGCAGAGTTATCTCAAAGAAAGGGGCCACGGTGTTTCTGTATCTCTATTATGTTGGTGCGGCTTCGGAACTTTTAAATATCTTGATATATCTCGAGAACTACGCATCTGATCAAAAAATATCATAGAATATAAAAAGTAGGAAACCTAATTCTCTACAAAAAAGGTCTCTTAACATTTTGCCATAGCTCGCTTCGTTTCCGAGATATTTGCAGATATATCTCAAGGGCAGGGGCCTGACGGACATATTTCGAGATATTTCTTCTTCTTGTTGTTCTTCTTCTGCACAGCTAAGCTGGAAGTGGCATTTACAGCTCGCAACAGTGCAGAGTTATCTCAAAGAAAGGGGCCACGGTGTTTCTGTATCTCTATTATGTTGGTGCGGCTTCGGAACTTTTAAATATCTTGATATATCTCGAGAACTACGCATCTGATCAAAAAATATCATAGAACATAAAAGGTAGGAAACTTAATTCTCTACAAAAAAGGTCTCTTAACATTTTGCCATAGCTCTCTTCGTTTCCGAGATATTTGCAGATTTATCTCAAGGGAAGGGGCCTGACGGACATATTTCGAGATACTTCTTCTTCTTGTTGTTCTTCTTCTGCACAGCTAAGCTGGAAGTGGCATTTGCAGCTCGCAATAGCGCAGAGTTATCTCAAAGAAAGGGGCCACGGTGTTTCTGTATCTCTATTATGTTGGTGCGGCTTCGGAACTTTTAAATATCTTAATATATCTCGAGAACTACGCATCTGATCAAAAAATATCATAGAACATAAAAAGTAGGAAACTTAATTCTCTACAAAAAAGGTCTCTTAACATTTTGCCATAGCTCGCTTCGTTTCCGAGATATTTGCAGATTTATCTCAAGGGAAGGGGCCTAACGGACATATTTCGAGATATTTCTTCTTCTTGTTGTTCTTCTTCTGCACAGCTAAGCTGGAAGTGGCATTTGCGGCTCGCACTAGTGCAGAGTTATCTCAAAGAAAGGGGCCACGGTGTTTCTGTATCTCTATTATGTTGGTGCGGTTTCGGAACTTTTAAATATCTTGATATATCTCGAGAACTACGCGCCTGCTCAAAAAATATCATAGAACATAAAAAGTAGGAAACATAATTCTGTACAAAAAAGGTCTCTTAACATTTTGCCATAGCTCGCTTCGTTTCCGAGATATTTGCAGATTTATCTCAAGGGAAGGGGCCTAACGGACATATTTCGAGATATTTCTTCTTCTTGTTGTTCTTCTTCTGCACAGCTAAGCTGGAAGTGGCATTTGCGGCTCGCACTAGTGCAGAGTTATCTCAAAGAAAGGGGCCACGGTGTTTCTGTATCTCTATTATGTTGGTGCGGTTTCGGAACTTTTAAATATCTTGATATATCTCGAGAACTACGCGTCTGATCAAAAAATATCATAGAACATAAAAAGTAGGAAACATAATTCTGTACAAAAAAGGTCTCTTAACATTTTGCCATAGCTCGCTTCGTTTCCGAGATATTTGCAGATTTATCTCAAGGGAAGGGGCCTGACGGACATATTTCGAGATATTTCTTCTTCTTGTTGTTCTTCTTCTGCACAGCTAAGCTGGAAGTGGCATTTGCGGCTCGCACTAGTGCACAGTTATCTCAAAGAAAGGGGCCACGGTGTTTCTGTATCTCTATTATGTTGGTGCGGCTTCGGAACTTTTAAGTATCTCGATATATCTCGAAAACTACGCTTCTGATCAAAAAATATCATAGAACATAAATTGTAGCAAACATAATTCTCTACAAAAAACGTCTCTTAACATTTTGCCATAGCTCGCTTCGTTTCCGAGATATTTGCAGATTCAGCTCAAAGGAACTGGCCTGACGGACATATTTCGAGATATTTCTTCTTCTTGTTGTTCTTCCTCTGCACAGCTAAGCTGGAAGTGGCATTTGCAGCTCGCAATAGTGCAGAGTTATCTCAAAGAAAGGGGCCACGGTGTTTCTGTATCTCTATTATGTTGGTGGGGCTTCGGAACTTTTAAATATCTTGATATATCTCGAGAACTACGCATCTGATCAAAAAATACCATAGAATATAAAAAGTAGGAAACTTAATTCTCTACAAAAAAGGTCGCTTAACATTTTGCCATAGCTCGCTTCGTTTCCGAGATATTTGCATATTTATCTCAAGGGAAGGGGCCTGACGGACATATTTCGAGATATTTCTGCTTCTTGTTGTTCTTCTTCTGCACAGCTAAACTGGAAGTGGCATTTCCAGCTCGCAATAGTGCAGAGTTATCTCAAAGAAAGGAGCCACGGTGTTTCTGTATCTCTATTATGTTGGTGCGGCTTCGGAACTTTTAAATATCTTGATATATCTCGAGAACTACGCATCTGATCAAAAAATATCATAGAACATAAAAAGTAGGAAACTTAATTCTCTACAAAAAGGTCTCTTAAGATTTTGCCATAGCTCGCTTTGTTTCCGAGATATTTGCAGATTTATCTCAAGGGAAGGGGCCTGACGGACATATTTCGAGATATTTCTTCTTCTTGTTGTTCTTCTTCTGCACAGCTAAGCGGGAAGTGGCATTTGCGGCTCGCACTAGTGCAGAGTTATCTCAAAGAAAGGGGCCACGGTGTTTCTGTATCTCTATTATGTTGGTGCGGCTTCGGAACTTTTAAATATCTTGATATATCTCGAGAACTACGCATCTGATCAAAAAATATCATAGAACATAAAAAGTAGGAAACCTAATTCTCTACAAAAAAGGTCTTTTAACATTTTGCCATAGCTCGCTTCGTTTCCGAGATATTTGCAGATTTATCTCAAGGGAAGGGGCCTGACGGACATATTTCGAGATATTTCTTCGTCTTGTTGTTCTTCTTCTGCACAGCTAAGCTGGAAGTGGCATTTGCGGCTCGCACTAGTGCAGAGTTATCTCAAAGAAAGGGGCCACGGTGTTTCTGTATCTCTATTATGTTGGTGCGGCTTCGGAACCTTTAAATATCTCGATATATCTCGAAAACTACGCTTCTGATCAAAAAATATCATAGAACATAAATTGTAGGAAACATAATTCTCTACAAAAAACGTCTCTTAACATTTTGCCATAGCTCGCTTCGTTTCCGAGATATTTGCAGATGCAGCTCAAAGGAACTGGCCTGACGGACATATTTCGAGATATTTCTTCTTCTTGTTGTTCTTCCTCTGCACAGCTAAGCTGGAAGTGGCATTTGCAGCTCGCAATAGTGCAGAGTTATCTCAAAGAAAGGGGCCACGGTGTTTCTGTATCTCTATTATGTTGGTGGGGCTTCGGAACTTTTAAATATCTTGATATATCTCGAGAACTACGCATCTGATCAAAAAATATCATAGAACATAAAAAGTAGGAAACTTAATTCTCTACAAAAAAGGTCGCTTAACATTTTGCCATAGCTCGCTTCGTTTCCGAGATATTTGCATATTTATCTCAAGGGAACGGGCCTGACGGACATATTTCGAGATATTTCTTCTTCTTGTTGTTCTTCTTCTGCACAGCTAAGCTGGAAGTGGCATTTGCGGCTCGCACTAGTGCAGAGTTATCTCAAAGAAAGGGGCCACGGTGTTTCCGTATCTCTATTATGTTGGTGCGGCTTCGGAACTTTTAAATATCTCGATATATCTCGAAAACTACGCTTCTGATCAAAAAATATCATAGAACATAAATTGTAGGAAACATAATTCTCTACAAAAAACGTCTCTTATCATTTTGCCATAGCTCGCTTCGTTTCCGAGCTATATGCAGATTCAGCTCAAAGGAACTGGCCTGACGGACATATTTCGAGATATTTCTTCTTCTTGTTGTTCTTCCTCTGCACAGCTAAGCTGGAAGTGGCATTTGCAGCTCGCAATAGTGCAGAGTTATCTCAAAGAAAGGGGCCACGGTGTTTCTGTATCTCTATTATGTTGGTGCGGCTTCGGAACTTTTAAATATCTTGATATATCTCGAGAACTACGCATCTGATCAAAAAATATCATAGAAGATAAAAAGTAGGAAACTTAATTCTCTACAAAAAAGGTCTCTTAATATTTTGCCATAGCTCGCTTCGTTTCCGAGATATTTGCAGATTTATCTCAAGGGAAGGGGCCTGACGGACATATTTCGAGATATTTCTTCTTCTTGTTGTTCTTCTTCTGCACAGCTAAGCTGGGAGTGGCATTTGCGGCTCGCACTAGTGCAGAGTTATCTCAAAGAAAGGGGCCACGGTGTTTCTGTATCTCTATTATGTTGGTGCGGTTTCGCAACTTTTAAATATCTTGATATATCTCGAGAACTACGCATCTGATCAAAAAATATCATAGAACATAAAAAGTAGGAAACTTAATTCTCTGCAAATAAGGTCTCTTAACATTTTGCCATAGCTCGCTTCGTTTCCGAGATATTTGCAGATATATCTCAAGGGAAGTGGCCTGACGGACATATTTCGAGATATTTCTTCTTCTTGTTGTTCTTCTTCTGCACAGCTAAGCTGGAAGTGGCATTTGCGGCTCGCTCTAGTGCAGAGTTATCTCAAAGAAAGGGGCCACGGTGTTTCTGTATCTCTATTATGTTGGTGCGGCTTCGGAACTTTTAAATATCTTGATATATCTCGAGAACTACGCATCTGATCAAAAAATATCATAGAACATAAAAAGTAGGAAACTTAATTCTCTACAAAAAAGGTCTCTTAACATTTTGCCATAGCTCGCTTCGTTTCCGAGATATTTGCAGATTTATCTCAAGGGAAGTGGCCTGACGGACATATTTCGAGATATTTCTTCTTCTTGTTGTTCTTCTTCTGCACAGCTAAGCTGGAAGTGGCATTTGCGGCTCGCTCTAGTGCAGAGTTATCTCAAAGAAAGGGGCCACGGTGTTTCTGTATCTCTATTATGTTGGTGCGGCTTCGGAACTTTTAAATATCTTGATATATCTCGAGAACTACGCATCTGATCAAAAAATATCATAGAACATAAAAAGTAGGAAACTTAATTCTCTACAAAAAAGGTCTCTTAACATTTTGCCATAGCTCGCTTCGTTTCCGAGATATTTGCAGATTTATCTCAAGGGAAGGGGCCTGACGGACATATTTCGAGATATTTCTTCTTCTTGTTGTTCTTCTGCACAGCTAAGCTGGAAGTGGCATTTGCAGCTCGCAATAGTGCATAGTTATCTGAAAGAAACGGGCCACGGTGTTTCTGTATCTCTATTATGTTATTGCGGCTTCGGAACTTTTAAATATCTTGATATATCTCGAGAACTACGCATCTAATCAAAAAATATCATACAACATAAAACGTAGGAAACTTAATTCTCTACAAAAAAGGTCTCTTAACATTTTGCCATAGCTCGCTTCGTTTCCGAGATATTTGCAGATTTATCTCAAGGGAAGGGGCCTGACGGACATATTTCGAGATATTTCTTCTTCTTGTTGTTCTTCTTCTGCACAGCTAAGCTGGAAGTGGCATTTGCGGCTCGCACTAGTGCAGAGTTATCTCAAAGAAAGGGGCCACGGTGTTTCTGTATCTCTATTGTGTTGGTGCGGCTTCGGAACTTTTAAATATCTCGATATATCTCGAAAACTACGCTTCTGATCAAAAAATATCATAGAACATAAAAAGTAGGAAACTTAATTCTCTACAAAAAAGGTCTCTTAACATTTTGCCATAGCTCGCTTCGTTTCCGAGATATTTGCAGATTTATCTCAAGGGAAGGGGCCTGACGGACATATTTCGAGATATTTCTTCTTCTTGTTGTTCTTCTTCTGCACAGCTAAGCTGGAAGTGGCATTTGCGGCTCGCACTAGTGCAGAGTTATCTCAAAGAAAGGGGCCACGGTGTTTCTGTATCTCTATTATGTTGGTGCGGCTTCGGAACTTTTAAATATCTCGATATATCTCGAAAACTACGCTTCTGATCAAAAAATATCATAGAACATAAATTGTAGGAAACATAATTCTCTACAAAAAAGGTCTCTTAACATTTTGCCATAGCTCTCTTCGTTTCCGAGATATTTGCAGATTTATCTCAAGGGAAGGGGCCTGACGGACATATTTCGAGATACTTCTTCTTCTTGTTGTTCTTCTTCTGCACAGCTAAGCTGGAAGTGGCATTTGCAGCTCGCAATAGCGCAGAGTTATCTCAAAGAAAGGGGCCACGGTGTTTCTGTATCTCTATTATGTTGGTGCGGCTTCGGAACTTTTAAATATCTTAATATATCTCGAGAACTACGCATCTGATCAAAAAATATCATAGAACATAAAAAGTAGGAAACTTAATTCTCTACAAAAAAGGTCTCTTAACATTTTGCCATAGCTCGCTTCGTTTCCGAGATATTTGCAGATTTATCTCAAGGGAAGGGGCCTAACGGACATATTTCGAGATATTTCTTCTTCTTGTTGTTCTTCTTCTGCACAGCTAAGCTGGAAGTGGCATTTGCGGCTCGCACTAGTGCAGAGTTATCTCAAAGAAAGGGGCCACGGTGTTTCTGTATCTCTATTATGTTGGTGCGGTTTCGGAACTTTTAAATATCTTGATATATCTCGAGAACTACGCGCCTGCTCAAAAAATATCATAGAACATAAAAAGTAGGAAACATAATTCTGTACAAAAAAGGTCTCTTAACATTTTGCCATAGCTCGCTTCGTTTCCGAGATATTTGCAGATTTATCTCAAAGGAACTGGCCTGACGGACATATTTCGAGATATTTCTTCTTCTTGTTGTTCTTCCTCTGCACAGCTAAGCTGGAAGTGGCATTTGCAGCTCGCAATAGTGCAGAGTTATCTCAAAGAAAGGGGCCACGGTGTTTCTGTATCTCTATTATGTTGGTGGGGCTTCGGAACTTTTAAATATCTTGATATATCTCGAGAACTACGCATCTGATCAAAAAATACCATAGAATATAAAAAGTAGGAAACTTAATTCTCTACAAAAAAGGTCGCTTAACATTTTGCCATAGCTCGCTTCGTTTCCGAGATATTTGCATATTTATCTCAAGGGAAGGGGCCTGACGGACATATTTCGAGATATTTCTGCTTCTTGTTGTTCTTCTTCTGCACAGCTAAACTGGAAGTGGCATTTCCAGCTCGCAATAGTGCAGAGTTATCTCAAAGAAAGGAGCCACGGTGTTTCTGTATCTCTATTATGTTGGTGCGGCTTCGGAACTTTTAAATATCTTGATATATCTCGAGAACTACGCATCTGATCAAAAAATATCATAGAACATAAAAAGTAGGAAACTTAATTCTCTACAAAAAGGTCTCTTAAGATTTTGCCATAGCTCGCTTTGTTTCCGAGATATTTGCAGATTTATCTCAAGGGAAGGGGCCTGACGGACATATTTCGAGATATTTCTTCTTCTTGTTGTTCTTCTTCTGCACAGCTAAGCTGGAAGTGGCATTTGCGGCTCGCACTAGTGCAGAGTTATCTCAAAGAAAGGGGCCACGGTGTTTCTGTATCTCTATTATGTTGGTGCGGCTTCGGAACTTTTAAATATCTTGATATATCTCGAGAACTACGCATCTGATCAAAAAATATCATAGAACATAAAAAGTAGGAAACCTAATTCTCTACAAAAAAGGTCTTTTAACATTTTGCCATAGCTCGCTTCGTTTCCGAGATATTTGCAGATTTATCTCAAGGGAAGGGGCCTGACGGACATATTTCGAGATATTTCTTCGTCTTGTTGTTCTTCTTCTGCACAGCTAAGCTGGAAGTGGCATTTGCGGCTCGCACTAGTGCAGACTTATCTCAAAGAAAGGGGCCACGGTGTTTCTGTATCTCTATTATGTTGGTGCGGCTTCGGAACCTTTAAATATCTCGATATATCTCGAAAACTACGCTTCTGATCAAAAAATATCATAGAACATAAATTGTAGGAAACATAATTCTCTACAAAAACCGCTCTTAACATTTTGCCATAGCTCGCTTCGTTTCCGAGATATTTGCAGATGCAGCTCAAAGGAACTGGCCTGACGGACATATTTCGAGATATTTCTTCTTCTTGTTGTTCTTCCTCTGCACAGCTAAGCTGGAAGTGGCATTTGCAGCTCGCAATAGTGCAGAGTTATCTCAAAGAAAGGGGCCACGGTGTTTCTGTATCTCTATTATGTTGGTGGGGCTTCGGAACTTTTAAATATCTTGATATATCTCGAGAACTACGCATCTGATCAAAAAATATCATAGAACATAAAAAGTAGGAAACTTAATTCTCTACAAAAAAGGTCGCTTAACATTTTGCCATAGCTCGCTTCGTTTCCGAGATATTTGCATATTTATCTCAAGGGAACGGGCCTGACGGACATATTTCGAGATATTTCTTCTTCTTGTTGTTCTTCTTCTGCACAGCTAAGCTGGAAGTGGCATTTGCGGCTCGCACTAGTGCAGAGTTATCTCAAAGAAAGGGGCCACGGTGTTTCTGTATCTCTATTATGTTGGTGCGGCTTCGGAACTTTTAAATATCTTGATATATCTCGAGAACTACGCATCTGATCAAAAAATATCATAGAAGATAAAAAGTAGGAAACTTAATTCTCTACAAAAAAGGTCTCTTAATATTTTGCCATAGCTCGCTTCGTTTCCGAGATATTTGCAGATTTATCTCAAGGGAAGGGGCCTGACGGACATATTTCGAGATATTTCTTCTTCTTGTTGTTCTTCTTCTGCACAGCTAAGCTGGAAGTGGCATTTGCGGCTCGCACTAGTGCAGAGTTATCTCAAAGAAAGGGGCCACGGTGTTTCTGTATCTCTATTATGTTGGTGCGGTTTCGCAACTTTTAAATATCTTGATATATCTCGAGAACTACGCATCTGATCAAAAAATATCATAGAACATAAAAAGTAGGAAACTTAATTCTCTGCAAATAAGGTCTCTTAACATTTTGCCATAGCTCGCTTCGTTTCCGAGATATTTGCAGATATATCTCAAGGGAAGTGGCCTGACGGACATATTTCGAGATATTTCTTCTTCTTGTTGTTCTTCTTCTGCACAGCTAAGCTGGAAGTGGCATTTGCGGCTCGCTCTAGTGCAGAGTTATCTCAAAGAAAGGGGCCACGGTGTTTCTGTATCTCTATTATGTTGGTGCGGCTTCGGAACTTTTAAATATCTTGATATATCTCGAGAACTACGCATCTGATCAAAAAATATCATAGAACATAAAAAGTAGGAAACTTAATTCTCTACAAAAAAGGTCTCTTAACATTTTGCCATAGCTCGCTTCGTTTCCGAGATATTTGCAGATTTATCTCAAGGGAAGTGGCCTGACGGACATATTTCGAGATATTTCTTCTTCTTGTTGTTCTTCTTCTGCACAGCTAAGCTGGAAGTGGCATTTGCGGCTCGCTCTAGTGCAGAGTTATCTCAAAGAAAGGGGCCACGGTGTTTCTGTATCTCTATTATGTTGGTGCGGCTTCGGAACTTTTAAATATCTTGATATATCTCGAGAACTACGCATCTGATCAAAAAATATCATAGAACATAAAAAGTAGGAAACTTAATTCTCTACAAAAAAGGTCTCTTAACATTTTGCCATAGCTCGCTTCGTTTCCGAGATATTTGCAGATTTATCTCAAGGGAAGGGGCCTGACGGACATATTTCGAGATATTTCTTCTTCTTGTTGTTCTTCTGCACAGCTAAGCTGGAAGTGGCATTTGCAGCTCGCAATAGTGCATAGTTATCTGAAAGAAAGGGGCCACGGTGTTTCTGTATCTCTATTATGTTATTGCGGCTTCGGAACTTTTAAATATCTTGATATATCTCGAGAACTACGCATCTAATCAAAAAATATCATACAACATAAAACGTAGGAAACTTAATTCTCTACAAAAAAGGTCTCTTAACATTTTGCCATAGCTCGCTTCGTTTCCGAGATATTTGCAGATTTATCTCAAGGGAAGGGGCCTGACGGACATATTTCGAGATATTTCTTCTTCTTGTTGTTCTTCTTCTGCACAGCTAAGCTGGAAGTGGCATTTGCGGCTCGCACTAGTGCAGAGTTATCTCAAAGAAAGGGGCCACGGTGTTTCTGTATCTCTATTGTGTTGGTGCGGCTTCGGAACTTTTAAATATCTCGATATATCTCGAAAACTACGCTTCTGATCAAAAAATATCATAGAACATAAAAAGTAGGAAACTTAATTCTCTACAAAAAAGGTCTCTTAACATTTTGCCATAGCTCGCTTCGTTTCCGAGATATTTGCAGATTTATCTCAAGGGAAGGGGCCTAACGGACATATTTCGAGATATTTCTTCTTCTTGTTGTTCTTCTTCTGCACAGCTAAGCTGGAAGTGGCATTTGCGGCTCGCACTAGTGCAGAGTTATCTCAAAGAAAGGGGCCACGGTGTTTCTGTATCTCTATTATGTTGGTGCGGTTTCGGAACTTTTAAATATCTTGATATATCTCGAGAACTACGCGCCTGCTCAAAAAATATCATAGAACATAAAAAGTAGGAAACATAATTCTGTACAAAAAAGGTCTCTTAACATTTTGCCATAGCTCGCTTCGTTTCCGAGATATTTGCAGATTTATCTCAAAGGAACTGGCCTGACGGACATATTTCGAGATATTTCTTCTTCTTGTTGTTCTTCCTCTGCACAGCTAAGCTGGAAGTGGCATTTGCAGCTCGCAATAGTGCAGAGTTATCTCAAAGAAAGGGGCCACGGTGTTTCTGTATCTCTATTATGTTGGTGGGGCTTCGGAACTTTTAAATATCTTGATATATCTCGAGAACTACGCATCTGATCAAAAAATACCATAGAATATAAAAAGTAGGAAACTTAATTCTCTACAAAAAAGGTCGCTTAACATTTTGCCATAGCTCGCTTCGTTTCCGAGATATTTGCATATTTATCTCAAGGGAAGGGGCCTGACGGACATATTTCGAGATATTTCTGCTTCTTGTTGTTCTTCTTCTGCACAGCTAAACTGGAAGTGGCATTTCCAGCTCGCAATAGTGCAGAGTTATCTCAAAGAAAGGAGCCACGGTGTTTCTGTATCTCTATTATGTTGGTGCGGCTTCGGAACTTTTAAATATCTTGATATATCTCGAGAACTACGCATCTGATCAAAAAATATCATAGAACATAAAAAGTAGGAAACTTAATTCTCTACAAAAAGGTCTCTTAAGATTTTGCCATAGCTCGCTTTGTTTCCGAGATATTTGCAGATTTATCTCAAGGGAAGGGGCCTGACGGACATATTTCGAGATATTTCTTCTTCTTGTTGTTCTTCTTCTGCACAGCTAAGCTGGAAGTGGCATTTGCGGCTCGCACTAGTGCAGAGTTATCTCAAAGAAAGGGGCCACGGTGTTTCTGTATCTCTATTATGTTGGTGCGGCTTCGGAACTTTTAAATATCTTGATATATCTCGAGAACTACGCATCTGATCAAAAAATATCATAGAACATAAAAAGTAGGAAACCTAATTCTCTACAAAAAAGGTCTTTTAACATTTTGCCATAGCTCGCTTCGTTTCCGAGATATTTGCAGATTTATCTCAAGGGAAGGGGCCTGACGGACATATTTCGAGATATTTCTTCGTCTTGTTGTTCTTCTTCTGCACAGCTAAGCTGGAAGTGGCATTTGCGGCTCGCACTAGTGCAGACTTATCTCAAAGAAAGGGGCCACGGTGTTTCTGTATCTCTATTATGTTGGTGCGGCTTCGGAACCTTTAAATATCTCGATATATCTCGAAAACTACGCTTCTGATCAAAAAATATCATAGAACATAAATTGTAGGAAACATAATTCTCTACAAAAAACGTCTCTTAACATTTTGCCATAGCTCGCTTCGTTTCCGAGATATTTGCAGATGCAGCTCAAAGGAACTGGCCTGACGGACATATTTCGAGATATTTCTTCTTCTTGTTGTTCTTCCTCTGCACAGCTAAGCTGGAAGTGGCATTTGCAGCTCGCAATAGTGCAGAGTTATCTCAAAGAAAGGGGCCACGGTGTTTCTGTATCTCTATTATGTTGGTGGGGCTTCGGAACTTTTAAATATCTTGATATATCTCGAGAACTACGCATCTGATCAAAAAATATCATAGAACATAAAAAGTAGGAAACTTAATTCTCTACAAAAAAGGTCGCTTAACATTTTGCCATAGCTCGCTTCGTTTCCGAGATATTTGCATATTTATCTCAAGGGAACGGGCCTGACGGACATATTTCGAGATATTTCTTCTTCTTGTTGTTCTTCTTCTGCACAGCTAAGCTGGAAGTGGCATTTGCGGCTCGCACTAGTGCAGAGTTATCTCAAAGAAAGGGGCCACGGTGTTTCTGTATCTCTATTATGTTGGTGCGGCTTCGGAACTTTTAAATATCTTGATATATCTCGAGAACTACGCATCTGATCAAAAAATATCATAGAAGATAAAAAGTAGGAAACTTAATTCTCTACAAAAAAGGTCTCTTAATATTTTGCCATAGCTCGCTTCGTTTCCGAGATATTTGCAGATTTATCTCAAGGGAAGGGGCCTGACGGACATATTTCGAGATATTTCTTCTTCTTGTTGTTCTTCTTCTGCACAGCTAAGCTGGAAGTGGCATTTGCGGCTCGCACTAGTGCAGAGTTATCTCAAAGAAAGGGGCCACGGTGTTTCTGTATCTCTATTATGTTGGTGCGGTTTCGCAACTTTTAAATATCTTGATATATCTCGAGAACTACGCATCTGATCAAAAAATATCATAGAACATAAAAAGTAGGAAACTTAATTCTCTGCAAATAAGGTCTCTTAACATTTTGCCATAGCTCGCTTCGTTTCCGAGATATTTGCAGATATATCTCAAGGGAAGTGGCCTGACGGACATATTTCGAGATATTTCTTCTTCTTGTTGTTCTTCTTCTGCACAGCTAAGCTGGAAGTGGCATTTGCGGCTCGCTCTAGTGCAGAGTTATCTCAAAGAAAGGGGCCACGGTGTTTCTGTATCTCTATTATGTTGGTGCGGCTTCGGAACTTTTAAATATCTTGATATATCTCGAGAACTACGCATCTGATCAAAAAATATCATGGAACATAAAAAGTAGGAAACTTAATTCTCTACAAAAAAGGTCTCTTAACATTTTGCCATAGCTCGCTTCGTTTCCGAGATATTTGCAGATTTATCTCAAGGGAAGTGGCCTGACGGACATATTTCGAGATATTTCTTCTTCTTGTTGTTCTTCTTCTGCACAGCTAAGCTGGAAGTGGCATTTGCGGCTCGCTCTAGTGCAGAGTTATCTCAAAGAAAGGGGCCACGGTGTTTCTGTATCTCTATTATGTTGGTGCGGCTTCGGAACTTTTAAATATCTTGATATATCTCGAGAACTACGCATCTGATCAAAAAATATCATAGAACATAAAAAGTAGGAAACTTAATTCTCTACAAAAAAGGTCTCTTAACATTTTGCCATAGCTCGCTTCGTTTCCGAGATATTTGCAGATTTATCTCAAGGGAAGGGGCCTGACGGACATATTTCGAGATATTTCTTCTTCTTGTTGTTCTTCTGCACAGCTAAGCTGGAAGTGGCATTTGCAGCTCGCAATAGTGCATAGTTATCTGAAAGAAAGGGGCCACGGTGTTTCTGTATCTCTATTATGTTATTGCGGCTTCGGAACTTTTAAATATCTTGATATATCTCGAGAACTACGCATCTAATCAAAAAATATCATACAACATAAAACGTAGGAAACTTAATTCTCTACAAAAAAGGTCTCTTAACATTTTGCCATAGCTCGCTTCGTTTCCGAGATATTTGCAGATTTATCTCAAGGGAAGGGGCCTGACGGACATATTTCGAGATATTTCTTCTTCTTGTTGTTCTTCTTCTGCACAGCTAAGCTGGAAGTGGCATTTGCGGCTCGCACTAGTGCAGAGTTATCTCAAAGAAAGGGGCCACGGTGTTTCTGTATCTCTATTGTGTTGGTGCGGCTTCGGAACTTTTAAATATCTCGATATATCTCGAAAACTACGCTTCTGATCAAAAAATATCATAGAACATAAAAAGTAGGAAACTTAATTCTCTACAAAAAAGGTCTCTTAACATTTTGCCATAGCTCGCTTCCTTTCCGAGATATTTGCAGATTTATCTCAAGGGAAGGGGCCTGACGGACATATTTCGAGATATTTCTTCTTCTTGTTGTTCTTCCTCTGCACAGCTAAGCTGGAAGTGGCATTTGCGGCTCGCACTAGTGCAGAGTTATCTCAAAGAAAGGGGCCACGGTGTTTCTGTATCTCTATTATGTTGGTGCGGCTTCGGAACTTTTAAATATCTCGATATATCTCGAAAACTACGCTTCTGATCAAAAAATATCATAGAACATAAATTGTAGGAAACATAATTCTCTACAAAAAAGGTCTCTTAACATTTTGTCATAGCTCGCTTCGTTTCCGAGATATTTGCAGATATATCTCAAGGGAAGGGGCCTGACGGACATATTTCGAGATATTTCTTCTTCTTGTTGTTCTTCTTCTGCACAGCTAAACTGGAAGTGGCATTTCCAGCTCGCAGTAGTGCAGAGTTATCTCAAAGAGAGGGGCCACGGTGTTTCTGTATCTCTATTATGTTGGTGCGGCTTCGGAACTTTTAAATATCTTGATATATCTCGAGAACTACGCATTTGATCAAAAAATATCATAGAAGATAAAAAGTAGGAAACTTAATTCTCTACAAAAAAGGTCTCTTAACATTTTGCCATAGCTCGCTTCGTTTCCGAGATATTTGCAGATTTATCTCAAGGGAAGGGGCCTGACGGACATATTTCGAGATATTTCTTCTTCTTGTTGTTCTTCTGCACAGCTAAGCTGGAAGTGGCATTTGCGGCTCGCACTAGTGCAGAGTTATCTCAAAGAAAGGGGCCACGGTGTTTCTGTATCTCTATTATGTTGGTGCGGCTTCGGAACTTTTAAATATCTCGATATATCTCGAAAACTACGCTTCTGATCAAAAGATATCATAGAACATAAATTGTAGGAAACATAATTCTCTACAAAAAAGGTCTCTCAACATTTTGCCATAGCTCGCTTCGTTTCCGAGATATTTGCAGATATATCTCAAGGGAAGGGGCCTGACGGACATATTTCGAGATATTTCTTCTTCTTGTTGTTCTTCTTCTGCACAGCTAAGCTGGAAGTGGCATTTGCGGCTCGCACTAGTGCAGAGTTATCTCAAAGAAAGGGGCCACGGTGTTTCTGTATCTCTATTATGTTGGTGCGGCTTCGGAACTTTTAAATATCTCGATATATCTCGAGAACTACGCATCTGATCAAAAAATATCATAGAACATAAAAAGTAGGAAACTTAATTCTCTACAAAAAAGATCTCTTAACACTTGGCCATAGCTCGCTTCGTTTCCGAGATATTTGCAGATTTATCTCAAGGGAAGGGGCCTGACGGACATATTTCGAGATATATCTTCTTCTTGTTGTTCTTCTTCTGCACAGCTAAGCTGGTAGTGGCATTTGCGGCTCGCACTAGTGCAGAGTTATCTCAAAGAAAGGGGCCACGGTGTTTCTGTATCCCTATTATGTTGGTGCGGCTTCGGAACTTTTAAATATCTCGATATATCTCGAAAACTACGCTTCTGATCAAAAAATATCATAGAACATAAATTGTAGGAAACATAATTCTCTACAAAAAACGTCTCTTAACATTTTGCCATAGCTCGCTTCGTTTCCGAGATATTTGCAGATTTATCTCAAGGGAAGGGGCCTGACGGACATATTTCGAGATATTTCTTCTTCTTGTTGTTCTTCTGCACAGCTAAGCTGGAAGTGGCATTTGCGGCTCGCACTAGTGCAGAGTTATCTCAAAGAAAGGGGCCACGGTGTTTCTGTATCTCTATTATGTTGGTGCGGCTTCGGAACTTTTAAATATCTCGATATATCTCGAAAACTACGCTTCTGATCAAAAGATATCATAGAACATATATTGTAGGAAACATAATTCTCTACAAAAAAGGTCTCTCAACATTTTGCCATAGCTCGCTTCGTTTCCGAGATATTTGCAGATATATCTCAAGGGAAGGGGCCTGACGGACATATTTCGAGATATTTCTTCTTCTTGTTGTTCTTCTTCTGCACAGCTAAGCTGGAAGTGGCATTTGCGGCTCGCACTAGTGCAGAGTTATCTCAAAGAAAGGGGCCACGGTGTTTCTGTATCTCTATTATGTTGGTGCGGCTTCGGAACTTTTAAATATCTCGATATATCTCGAGAACTACCCATCTGATCAAAAAATATCATAGAACATAAAAAGTAGGAAACTTAATTCTCTACAAAAAAGGTCTCTTAACACTTGGCCATAGCTCGCTTCGTTTCCGAGATATTTGCAGATTTATCTCAAGGGAAGGGGCCTGACGGACATATTTCGAGATATTTCTTCTTCTTGTTGTTCTTCTTCTGCACAGCTAAGCTGGAAGTGGCATTTGCGGCTCGCACTAGTGCAGAGTTATCTCAAAGAAAGGGGCCACGGTGTTTCTGTATCCCTATTATGTTGGTGCGGCTTCGGAACTTTTAAATATCTCGATATATCTCGAAAACTACGCTTCTGATCAAAAAATATCATAGAACATAAATTGTAGGAAACATAATTCTCTACAAAAAACGTCTCTTAACATTTTGCCATAGCTCGCTTAGTTTCCGAGATATTTGCAGATTTATCTCAAGGGAAGGGGCCTGACGGACATATTTCGAGATATTTCTTCTTCTTGTTGTTCTTCTTCTGCACAGCTAAGCGGGAAGTGGCATTTGCGGCTCGCACTAGTGCAGAGTTATCTCAACGAAAGGGGCCACGGTGTTTCTGTATCTCTATTATGTTGGTGCGGCTTCGGAACTTTTAAATATCTTGATATATCTCGAGAACTACGCATCAGATCAAAAAATATCATAGAACATAAAAAGTAGGAAACTTAATTCTCTACAAAAAAGGTCTCTTAACATTTTGCCATAGCTCTCTTCGTTTCCGAGATATTTGCAGATTTATCTCAAGGGAAGGGGCCTGACGGACATATTTCGAGATATTTCTTCTTCTTGATGTTCTTCTTCTGCACAGCTAAGCTGGAAGTGGCATTTGCAGCTCGCAATAGTGCAGAGTTATCTCAAAGAAAGGGGCCACGGTGTTTCTGTATCTCTATTATGTTGGTGCGGCTTCGGAACTTTTAAATATCTTGATATATCTCGAGAACTACGCATCTGATCAAAAAATATCATAGAACATAAAACGTAGGAAACTTAATTCTCTACAAAAAAGGTCTCTCAACATTTTGCCATAGCTCGCTTCGTTTCCGAGATATTTGCAGATTTATCTCAAGGGAAGGGGCCTGACGGACATATTTCGAGATAGTTCTTCTTCTTGTTGTTCTTCTTCTGCACAGCTAAGCTGGAAGTGGCATTTGCGGCTCGCACTAGTGCAGAGTTATCTCAAAGAAAGGGGCCACGGTGTTTCTGTATCTCTATTATGTTGGTGCGGCTTCGGAACTTTTAAATATCTCGATATATCTCGAAAACTACGCTTCTGATCAAAAGATATCATAGAACATAAATTGTAGGAAACATAATTCTCTACAAAAAAGGTCTCTTAACATTTTGCCATAGCTCGCTTCGTTTCCGAGATATTTGCAGATATATCTCAAGGGAAGGGGCCTGACGGACATATTTCGAGATATTTCTTCTTCTTGTTGTTCTTCTTCTGCACAGCTAAGCTGGAAGTGGCATTTACAGCTCGCAATAGTACAGAGTTATCTCAAAGAAAGGGGCCACGGTGTTTCTGTATCTCTATTATGTTGGTGCGGCTTCGGAACTTTTAAATATCTTGATATATCTCGAGAACTACGCATCTGATCAAAAAATATCATAGAACATAAAAAGTAGGAAACCTAATTCTCTACAAAAAAGTCTGTTAAGATTTTGCCATAGCTCGCTTCGTTTCCGAGATATTTGCAGATTTATCTCAAGGGAAGGGGCCTAACGGACATATTGCGAGATATTTCTTCTTCTTGTTGTTCTTCTTCTGCACAGCTAAACTGGAAGTGGCATTTGCAGCTCGCAATAGTGCATAGTTATCTGAAAGAAAGGGGCCACGGTGTTTCTGTATCTCTATTATGTTATTGCGGCTTCGGAACTTTTAAATATCTTGATATATCTCGAGAACTACGCATCTAATCAAAAAATATCATACAACATAAAACGTAGGAAACTTAATTCCCTACAAAAAAGGTCTCTTAACATTTTGCCATAGCTCGCTTCGTTTCCGAGATATTTGCAGATTTATCTCAAGGGAAGGGGCCTGACGGACATATTTCGAGATATTTCTTCTTCTTGTTGTTCTTCTTCTGCACAGCTAAGCTGGAAGTGGCATTTGCGGCTCGCACTAGTGCAGAGTTATCTCAAAGAAAGGGGCCACGGTGTTTCTGTATCTCTATTGTGTTGGTGCGGCTTCGGAACTTTTAAATATCTCGATATATCTCGAAAACTACGCTTCTGATCAAAAAATATCATAGAACATAAAAAGTAGGAAACTTAATTCTCTACAAAAAAGTCTGTTAAGATTTTGCCATAGCTCGCTTCGTTTCCGAGATATTTGCAGATTTATCTCAAGGGAAGGGGCCTGTCGGACATATTTCGAGATATTTCTTCTTCTTGTTGTTCTTCTGCACAGCTAAGCTGGAAGTGGCATTTGCAGCTCGCAATAGTGCATAGTTATCTGAAAGAAAGGGGCCACGGTGTTTCTGTATCTCTATTATGTTATTGCGGCTTCGGAACTTTTAAATATCTTGATATATCTCGAGAACTACGCATCTAATCAAAAAATATCATACAACATAAAACGTAGGAAACTTAATTCCCTACAAAAAAGGTCTCTTAACATTTTGCCATAGCTCGCTTCGTTTCCGAGATATTTGCAGATTTATCTCAAGGGAAGGGGCCTGACGGACATATTTCGAGATATTTCTTCTTCTTGTTGTTCTTCTTCTGCACAGCTAAGCTGGAAGTGGCATTTGCGGCTCGCACTAGTGCAGAGTTATCTCAAAGAAAGGGGCCACGGTGTTTCTGTATCTCTATTGTGTTGGTGCGGCTTCGGAACTTTTAAATATCTCGATATATCTCGAAAACTACGCTTCTGATCAAAAAATATCATAGAACATAAAAAGTAGGAAACTTAATTCTCTACAAAAAAGTCTGTTAAGATTTTGCCATAGCTCGCTTCGTTTCCGAGATATTTGCAGATTTATCTCAAGGGAAGGGGCCTAACGGACATATTGCGAGATATTTCTTCTTCTTGTTGTTCTTCTTCTGCACAGCTAAACTGGAAGTGGCATTTCCAGCTCGCAATGGTGCAGAGTTATCTCAAAGAGAGGGGCCACGGTGTTTCTGTATCTCTATTATGTTGGTGCGGCTTCGGAACTTTTAAATATCTTGATATATCTCGAGAACTACGCATCTGATCAAAAAATATCATACAACATAAAACGTAGGAAACTTAATTCTCTACAAAAAAGGTCTCTTAACATTTTGCCATAGCTCGCTTCGTTTCCGAGATATTTGCAGATTTATCTCAAGGGAAGGGGCCTGACGGACATATTTCGAGATATTTCTTCTTCTTGTTGTTCTTCTGCACAGCTAAGCTGGAAGTGGCATTTGCGGCTCGCTCTAGTGCAGAGTTATCTCAAAGAAAGGGGCCACGGTGTTTCTGTATCTCTATTATGTTGGTGCGGCTTCGGAACTTTTAAATATCTTGATATATCTCGAGAACTACGCATCTGATCAAAAAATATCATAGAACATAAAAAGTAGGAAACTTAATTCTCTACAAAAAAGGTCTCTTAACATTTTGCCATAGCTCGCTTCGTTTCCGAGATATTTGCAGATTTATCTCAAGGGAAGTGGCCTGACGGACATATTTCGAGATATTTCTTCTTCTTGTTGTTCTTCTTCTGCACAGCTAAGCTGGAAGTGGCATTTGCGGCTCGCTCTAGTGCAGAGTTATCTCAAAGAAAGGGGCCACGGTGTTTCTGTATCTCTATTATGTTGGTGCGGCTTCGGAACTTTTAAATATCTTGATATATCTCGAGAACTACGCATCTGATCAAAAAATATCATAGAACATAAAAAGTAGGAAACTTAATTCTTTACAAAAAAGGTCTCTTAACATTTTGCCATAGCTCGCTTCGTTTCCGAGATATTTGCAGATTTATCTCAAGGGAAGGGGCCTGACGGACATATTTCGAGATATTTCTTCTTCTTGTTGTTCTTCTGCACAGCTAAGCTGGAAGTGGCATTTGCAGCTCGCAATAGTGCATAGTTATCTGAAAGAAAGGGGCCACGGTGTTTCTGTATCTCTATTATGTTATTGCGGCTTCGGAACTTTTAAATATCTTGATATATCTCGAGAACTACGCATCTAATCAAAAAATATCATACAACATAAAACGTAGGAAACTTAATTCCCTACAAAAAAGGTCTCTTAACATTTTGCCATAGCTCGCTTCGTTTCCGAGATATTTGCAGATTTATCTCAAGGGAAGGGGCCTGACGGACATATTTCGAGATATTTCTTCTTCTTGTTGTTCTTCTTCTGCACAGCTAAGCTGGAAGTGGCATTTGCGGCTCGCACTAGTGCAGAGTTATCTCAAAGAAAGGGGCCACGGTGTTTCTGTATCTCTATTGTGTTGGTGCGGCTTCGGAACTTTTAAATATCTCGATATATCTCGAAAACTACGCTTCTGATCAAAAAATATCATAGAACATAAAAAGTAGGAAACTTAATTCTCTACAAAAAAGTCTGTTAAGATTTTGCCATAGCTCGCTTCGTTTCCGAGATATTTGCAGATTTATCTCAAGGGAAGGGGCCTGTCGGACATATTTCGAGATATTTCTTCTTCTTGTTGTTCTTCTGCACAGCTAAGCTGGAAGTGGCATTTGCAGCTCGCAATAGTGCATAGTTATCTGAAAGAAAGGGGCCACGGTGTTTCTGTATCTCTATTATGTTATTGCGGCTTCGGAACTTTTAAATATCTTGATATATCTCGAGAACTACGCATCTAATCAAAAAATATCATACAACATAAAACGTAGGAAACTTAATTCCCTACAAAAAAGGTCTCTTAACATTTTGCCATAGCTCGCTTCGTTTCCGAGATATTTGCAGATTTATCTCAAGGGAAGGGGCCTGACGGACATATTTCGAGATATTTCTTCTTCTTGTTGTTCTTCTTCTGCACAGCTAAGCTGGAAGTGGCATTTGCGGCTCGCACTAGTGCAGAGTTATCTCAAAGAAAGGGGCCACGGTGTTTCTGTATCTCTATTGTGTTGGTGCGGCTTCGGAACTTTTAAATATCTCGATATATCTCGAAAACTACGCTTCTGATCAAAAAATATCATAGAACATAAAAAGTAGGAAACTTAATTCTCTACAAAAAAGTCTGTTAAGATTTTGCCATAGCTCGCTTCGTTTCCGAGATATTTGCAGATTTATCTCAAGGGAAGGGGCCTAACGGACATATTGCGAGATATTTCTTCTTCTTGTTGTTCTTCTTCTGCACAGCTAAACTGGAAGTGGCATTTCCAGCTCGCAATGGTGCAGAGTTATCTCAAAGAGAGGGGCCACGGTGTTTCTGTATCTCTATTATGTTGGTGCGGCTTCGGAACTTTTAAATATCTTGATATATCTCGAGAACTACGCATCTGATCAAAAAATATCATACAACATAAAACGTAGGAAACTTAATTCTCTACAAAAAAGGTCTCTTAACATTTTGCCATAGCTCGCTTCGTTTCCGAGATATTTGCAGATTTATCTCAAGGGAAGGGGCCTGACGGACATATTTCGAGATATTTCTTCTTCTTGTTGTTCTTCTGCACAGCTAAGCTGGAAGTGGCATTTGCGGCTCGCTCTAGTGCAGAGTTATCTCAAAGAAAGGGGCCACGGTGTTTCTGTATCTCTATTATGTTGGTGCGGCTTCGGAACTTTTAAATATCTTGATATATCTCGAGAACTACGCATCTGATCAAAAAATATCATAGAACATAAAAAGTAGGAAACTTAATTCTCTACAAAAAAGGTCTCTTAACATTTTGCCATAGCTCGCTTCGTTTCCGAGATATTTGCAGATTTATCTCAAGGGAAGTGGCCTGACGGACATATTTCGAGATATTTCTTCTTCTTGTTGTTCTTCTTCTGCACAGCTAAGCTGGAAGTGGCATTTGCGGCTCGCTCTAGTGCAGAGTTATCTCAAAGAAAGGGGCCACGGTGTTTCTGTATCTCTATTATGTTGGTGCGGCTTCGGAACTTTTAAATATCTTGATATATCTCGAGAACTACGCATCTGATCAAAAAATATCATAGAACATAAAAAGTAGGAAACTTAATTCTCTACAAAAAAGGTCTCTTAACATTTTGCCATAGCTCGCTTCGTTTCCGAGATATTTGCAGATTTATCTCAAGGGAAGGGGCCTGACGGACATATTTCGAGATATTTCTTCTTCTTGTTGTTCTTCTGCACAGCTAAGCTGGAAGTGGCATTTGCAGCTCGCAATAGTGCATAGTTATCTGAAAGAAAGGGGCCACGGTGTTTCTGTATCTCTATTATGTTATTGCGGCTTCGGAACTTTTAAATATCTTGATATATCTCGAGAACTACGCATCTAATCAAAAAATATCATACAACATAAAACGTAGGAAACTTAATTCCCTACAAAAAAGGTCTCTTAACATTTTGCCATAGCTCGCTTCGTTTCCGAGATATTTGCAGATTTATCTCAAGGGAAGGGGCCTGACGGACATATTTCGAGATATTTCTTCTTCTTGTTGTTCTTCTTCTGCACAGCTAAGCTGGAAGTGGCATTTGCGGCTCGCACTAGTGCAGAGTTATCTCAAAGAAAGGGGCCACGGTGTTTCTGTATCTCTATTGTGTTGGTGCGGCTTCGGAACTTTTAAATATCTCGATATATCTCGAAAACTACGCTTCTGATCAAAAAATATCATAGAACATAAAAAGTAGGAAACTTAATTCTCTACAAAAAAGTCTGTTAAGATTTTGCCATAGCTCGCTTCGTTTCCGAGATATTTGCAGATTTATCTCAAGGGAAGGGGCCTAACGGACATATTGCGAGATATTTCTTCTTCTTGTTGTTCTTCTTCTGCACAGCTAAACTGGAAGTGGCATTTCCAGCTCGCAATGGTGCAGAGTTATCTCAAAGAGAGGGGCCACGGTGTTTCTGTATCTCTATTATGTTGGTGCGGCTTCGGAACTTTTAAATATCTTGATATATCTCGAGAACTACGCATCTGATCAAAAAATATCATACAACATAAAACGTAGGAAACTTAATTCTCTACAAAAAAGGTCTCTTAACATTTTGCCATAGCTCGCTTCGTTTCCGAGATATTTGCAGATTTATCTCAAGGGAAGGGGCCTGACGGACATATTTCCAGATATTTCTTCTTCTTGTTGTTCTTCTGCACAGCTAAGCTGGAAGTGGCATTTGCGGCTCGCTCTAGTGCAGAGTTATCTCAAAGAAAGGGGCCACGGTGTTTCTGTATCTCTATTATGTTGGTGCGGCTTCGGAACTTTTAAATATCTTGATATATCTCGAGAACTACGCATCTGATCAAAAAATATCATAGAACATAAAAAGTAGGAAACTTAATTCTCTACAAAAAAGGTCTCTTAACATTTTGCCATAGCTCGCTTCGTTTCCGAGATATTTGCAGATTTATCTCAAGGGAAGTGGCCTGACGGACATATTTCGAGATATTTCTTCTTCTTGTTGTTCTTCTTCTGCACAGCTAAGCTGGAAGTGGCATTTGCGGCTCGCTCTAGTGCAGAGTTATCTCAAAGAAAGGGGCCACGGTGTTTCTGTATCTCTATTATGTTGGTGCGGCTTCGGAACTTTTAAATATCTTGATATATCTCGAGAACTACGCATCTGATCAAAAAATATCATAGAACATAAAAAGTAGGAAACTTAATTCTTTACAAAAAAGGTCTCTTAACATTTTGCCATAGCTCGCTTCGTTTCCGAGATATTTGCAGATTTATCTCAAGGGAAGGGGCCTGACGGACATATTTCGAGATATTTCTTCTTCTTGTTGTTCTTCTGCACAGCTAAGCTGGAAGTGGCATTTGCAGCTCGCAATAGTGCATAGTTATCTGAAAGAAAGGGGCCACGGTGTTTCTGTATCTCTATTATGTTATTGCGGCTTCGGAACTTTTAAATATCTTGATATATCTCGAGAACTACGCATCTAATCAAAAAATATCATACAACATAAAACGTAGGAAACTTAATTCCCTACAAAAAAGGTCTCTTAACATTTTGCCATAGCTCGCTTCGTTTCCGAGATATTTGCAGATTTATCTCAAGGGAAGGGGCCTGACGGACATATTTCGAGATATTTCTTCTTCTTGTTGTTCTTCTTCTGCACAGCTAAGCTGGAAGTGGCATTTGCGGCTCGCACTAGTGCAGAGTTATCTCAAAGAAAGGGGCCACGGTGTTTCTGTATCTCTATTGTGTTGGTGCGGCTTCGGAACTTTTAAATATCTCGATATATCTCGAAAACTACGCTTCTGATCAAAAAATATCATAGAACATAAAAAGTAGGAAACTTAATTCTCTACAAAAAAGTCTGTTAAGATTTTGCCATAGCTCGCTTCGTTTCCGAGATATTTGCAGATTTATCTCAAGGGAAGGGGCCTGTCGGACATATTTCGAGATATTTCTTCTTCTTGTTGTTCTTCTGCACAGCTAAGCTGGAAGTGGCATTTGCAGCTCGCAATAGTGCATAGTTATCTGAAAGAAAGGGGCCACGGTGTTTCTGTATCTCTATTATGTTATTGCGGCTTCGGAACTTTTAAATATCTTGATATATCTCGAGAACTACGCATCTAATCAAAAAATATCATACAACATAAAACGTAGGAAACTTAATTCCCTACAAAAAAGGTCTCTTAACATTTTGCCATAGCTCGCTTCGTTTCCGAGATATTTGCAGATTTATCTCAAGGGAAGGGGCCTGACGGACATATTTCGAGATATTTCTTCTTCTTGTTGTTCTTCTTCTGCACAGCTAAGCTGGAAGTGGCATTTGCGGCTCGCACTAGTGCAGAGTTATCTCAAAGAAAGGGGCCACGGTGTTTCTGTATCTCTATTGTGTTGGTGCGGCTTCGGAACTTTTAAATATCTCGATATATCTCGAAAACTACGCTTCTGATCAAAAAATATCATAGAACATAAAAAGTAGGAAACTTAATTCTCTACAAAAAAGTCTGTTAAGATTTTGCCATAGCTCGCTTCGTTTCCGAGATATTTGCAGATTTATCTCAAGGGAAGGGGCCTAACGGACATATTGCGAGATATTTCTTCTTCTTGTTGTTCTTCTTCTGCACAGCTAAACTGGAAGTGGCATTTCCAGCTCGCAATGGTGCAGAGTTATCTCAAAGAGAGGGGCCACGGTGTTTCTGTATCTCTATTATGTTGGTGCGGCTTCGGAACTTTTAAATATCTTGATATATCTCGAGAACTACGCATCTGATCAAAAAATATCATACAACATAAAACGTAGGAAACTTAATTCTCTACAAAAAAGGTCTCTTAACATTTTGCCATAGCTCGCTTCGTTTCCGAGATATTTGCAGATTTATCTCAAGGGAAGGGGCCTGACGGACATATTTCGAGATATTTCTTCTTCTTGTTGTTCTTCTGCACAGCTAAGCTGGAAGTGGCATTTGCGGCTCGCTCTAGTGCAGAGTTATCTCAAAGAAAGGGGCCACGGTGTTTCTGTATCTCTATTATGTTGGTGCGGCTTCGGAACTTTTAAATATCTTGATATATCTCGAGAACTACGCATCTGATCAAAAAATATCATAGAACATAAAAAGTAGGAAACTTAATTCTCTACAAAAAAGGTCTCTTAACATTTTGCCATAGCTCGCTTCGTTTCCGAGATATTTGCAGATTTATCTCAAGGGAAGTGGCCTGACGGACATATTTCGAGATATTTCTTCTTCTTGTTGTTCTTCTTCTGCACAGCTAAGCTGGAAGTGGCATTTGCGGCTCGCTCTAGTGCAGAGTTATCTCAAAGAAAGGGGCCACGGTGTTTCTGTATCTCTATTATGTTGGTGCGGCTTCGGAACTTTTAAATATCTTGATATATCTCGAGAACTACGCATCTGATCAAAAAATATCATAGAACATAAAAAGTAGGAAACTTAATTCTCTACAAAAAAGGTCTCTTAACATTTTGCCATAGCTCGCTTCGTTTCCGAGATATTTGCAGATTTATCTCAAGGGAAGGGGCCTGACGGACATATTTCGAGATATTTCTTCTTCTTGTTGTTCTTCTGCACAGCTAAGCTGGAAGTGGCATTTGCAGCTCGCAATAGTGCATAGTTATCTGAAAGAAAGGGGCCACGGTGTTTCTGTATCTCTATTATGTTATTGCGGCTTCGGAACTTTTAAATATCTTGATATATCTCGAGAACTACGCATCTAATCAAAAAATATCATACAACATAAAACGTAGGAAACTTAATTCCCTACAAAAAAGGTCTCTTAACATTTTGCCATAGCTCGCTTCGTTTCCGAGATATTTGCAGATTTATCTCAAGGGAAGGGGCCTGACGGACATATTTCGAGATATTTCTTCTTCTTGTTGTTCTTCTTCTGCACAGCTAAGCTGGAAGTGGCATTTGCGGCTCGCACTAGTGCAGAGTTATCTCAAAGAAAGGGGCCACGGTGTTTCTGTATCTCTATTGTGTTGGTGCGGCTTCGGAACTTTTAAATATCTCGATATATCTCGAAAACTACGCTTCTGATCAAAAAATATCATAGAACATAAAAAGTAGGAAACTTAATTCTCTACAAAAAAGGTCTCTTAACATTTTGCCATAGCTCGCTTCGTTTCCGAGATATTTGCAGATTTATCTCAAGGGAAGGGGCCTGACGGACATATTTCGAGATATTTCTTCTTCTTGTTGTTCTTCTTCTGCACAGCTAAGCTGGAAGTGGCATTTGCGGCTCGCACTAGTGCAGAGTTATCTCAAAGAAAGGGGCCACGGTGTTTCTGTATCTCTATTATGTTGGTGCGGCTTCGGGACTTTTAAATATCTCGATATATCTCGAAAACTACGCTTCTGATCAAAAAATATCATAGAACATAAATTGTAGGAAACATAATTCTCTACAAAAAAGGTCTCTTAACATTTTGTCATAGCTCGCTTCGTTTCCGAGATATTTGCAGATATATCTCAAGGGAAGGGGCCTGACGGACATATTTCGAGATATTTCTTCTTCTTGTTGTTCTTCTTCTGCACAGCTAAACTGGAAGTGGCATTTCCAGCTCGCAGTAGTGCAGAGTTATCTCAAAGAGAGGGGCCACGGTGTTTCTGTATCTCTATTATGTTGGTGCGGCTTCGGAACTTTTAAATATCTTGATATATCTCGAGCACTACGCATTTGATCAAAAAATATCATAGAAGATAAAAAGTAGGAAACTTAATTCTCTACAAAAAAGGTCTCTTAACATTTTGCCATAGCTCGCTTCGTTTCCGAGATATTTGCAGATTTATCTCAAGGGAAGGGGCCTGACGGACATATTTCGAGATATTTCTTCTTCTTGTTGTTCTTCTGCACAGCTAAGCTGGAAGTGGCATTTGCGGCTCGCACTAGTGCAGAGTTATCTCAAAGAAAGGGGCCACGGTGTTTCTGTATCTCTATTATGTTGGTGCGGCTTCGGAACTTTTAAATATCTCGATATATCTCGAAAACTACGCTTCTGATCAAAAGATATCATAGAACATAAATTGTAGGAAACATAATTCTCTACAAAAAAGGTCTCTCAACATTTTGCCATAGCTCGCTTCGTTTCCGAGATATTTGCAGATATATCTCAAGGGAAGGGGCCTGACGGACATATTTCGAGATATTTCTTCTTCTTGTTGTTCTTCTTCTGCACAGCTAAGCTGGAAGTGGCATTTGCGGCTCGCACTAGTGCAGAGTTATCTCAAAGAAAGGGGCCACGGTGTTTCTGTATCTCTATTATGTTGGTGCGGCTTCGGAACTTTTAAATATCTTGATATATCTCGAGAACTACGCATCTGATCAAAAAATATCATAGAACATAAAACGTAGGAAACTTAATTCTCTACAAAAAAGGTCTCTCAACATTTTGCCATAGCTCGCTTCGTTTCCGAGATATTTGCAGATTTATCTCAAGGGAAGGGGCCTGACGGACATATTTCGAGATAGTTCTTCTTCTTGTTGTTCTTCTTCTGCACAGCTAAGCTGGAAGTGGCATTTGCGGCTCGCACTAGTGCAGAGTTATCTCAAAGAAAGGGGCCACGGTGTTTCTGTATCTCTATTATGTTGGTGCGGCTTCGGAACTTTTAAATATCTCGATATATCTCGAAAACTACGCTTCTGATCAAAAGATATCATAGAACATAAATTGTAGGAAACATAATTCTCTACAAAAAAGGTCTCTTAACATTTTGCCATAGCTCGCTTCGTTTCCGAGATATTTGCAGATATATCTCAAGGGAAGGGGCCTGACGGACATATTTCGAGATATTTCTTCTTCTTGTTGTTCTTCTTCTGCACAGCTAAGCTGGAAGTGGCATTTGCGGCTCGCTCTAGTGCAGAGTTATCTCAAAGAAAGGGGCCACGGTGTTTCTGTATCTCTATTATGTTGGTGCGGCTTCGGAACTTTTAAATATCTTGATATATCTCGAGAACTACGCATCTGATCAAAAAATATCATAGAACATAAAAAGTAGGAAACTTAATTCTCTACAAAAAAGGTCTCTTAACACTTTGCCATAGCTCGCTTCGTTTCCGAGATATTTGCAGATTTATCTCAAGGGAAGGGGCCTGACGGACATATTTCGAGATATTTCTTCTTCTTGTTGTTCTTCTGCACAGCTAAGCTGGAAGTGGCATTTGCAGCTCGCAATAGTGCATAGTTATCTGAAAGAAAGGGGCCACGGTGTTTCTGTATCTCTATTATGTTATTGCGGCTTCGGAACTTTTAAATATCTTGATATATCTCGAGAACTACGCATCTAATCAAAAAATATCATACAACATAAAACGTAGGAAACTTAATTCCCTACAAAAGAGGTCTCTTAACATTTTGCCATAGCTCGCTTCGTTTCCGAGATATTTGCAGATTTATCTCAAGGGAAGGGGCCTGACGGACATATTTCGAGATATTTCTTCTTCTTGTTGTTCTTCTTCTGCACAGCTAAGCTGGAAGTGGCATTTGCGGCTCGCACTAGTGCAGAGTTATCTCAAAGAAAGGGGCCACGGTGTTTCTGTATCTCTATTGTGTTGGTGCGGCTTCGGAACTTTTAAATATCTCGATATATCTCGAAAACTACGCTTCTGATCAAAAAATATCATAGAACATAAAAAGTAGGAAACTTAATTCTCTACAAAAAAGGTCTCTTAACATTTTGCCATAGCTCGCTTCGTTTCCGAGATATTTGCAGATTTATCTCAAGGGAAGGGGCCTGACGGACATATTTCGAGATATTTCTTCTTCTTGTTGTTCTTCTTCTGCACAGCTAAGCTGGAAGTGGCATTTGCGGCTCGCACTAGTGCAGAGTTATCTCAAAGAAAGGGGCCACGGTGTTTCTGTATCTCTATTATGTTGGTGCGGCTTCGGAACTTTTAAATATCTCGATATATCTCGAAAACTACGCTTCTGATCAAAAAATATCATAGAACATAAATTGTAGGAAACATAATTCTCTACAAAAAAGGTCTCTTAACATTTTGTCATAGCTCGCTTCGTTTCCGAGATATTTGCAGATATATCTCAAGGGAAGGGGCCCGACGGACATATTTCGAGATATTTCTTCTTCTTGTTGTTCTTCTTCTGCACAGCTAAACTGGAAGTGGCATTTCCAGCTCGCAGTAGTGCAGAGTTATCTCAAAGAGAGGGGCCACGGTGTTTCTGTATCTCTATTATGTTGGTGCGGCTTCGGAACTTTTAAATATCTTGATATATCTCGAGAACTACGCATTTGATCAAAAAATATCATAGAAGATAAAAAGTAGGAAACTTAATTCTCTACAAAAAAGGTCTCTTAACATTTTGCCATAGCTCGCTTCGTTTCCGAGATATTTGCAGATTTATCTCAAGGGAAGGGGCCTGACGGACATATTTCGAGATATTTCTTCTTCTTGTTGTTCTTCTGCACAGCTAAGCTGGAAGTGGCATTTGCGGCTCGCACTAGTGCAGAGTTATCTCAAAGAAAGGGGCCACGGTGTTTCTGTATCTCTATTATGTTGGTGCGGCTTCGGAACTTTTAAATATCTCGATATATCTCGAAAACTACGCTTCTGATCAAAAGATATCATAGAACATAAATTGTAGGAAACATAATTCTCTACAAAAAAGGTCTCTCAACATTTTGCCATAGCTCGCTTCGTTTCCGAGATATTTGCAGATATATCTCAAGGGAAGGGGCCTGACGGACATATTTCGAGATATTTCTTCTTCTTGTTGTTCTTCTTCTGCACAGCTAAGCTGGAAGTGGCATTTTCGGCTCGCACTAGTGCAGAGTTATCTCAAAGAAAGGGGCCACGGTGTTTCTGTATCTCTATTATGTTGGTGCGGCTTCGGAACTTTTAAATATCTTGATATATCTCGAGAACTACGCATCTGATCAAAAAATATCATAGAACATAAAACGTAGGAAACTTAATTCTCTACAAAAAAGGTCTCTCAACATTTTGCCATAGCTCGCTTCGTTTCCGAGATATTTGCAGATTTATCTCAAGGGAAGGGGCCTGACGGACATATTTCGAGATAGTTCTTCTTCTTGTTGTTCTTCTTCTGCACAGCTAAGCTGGAAGTGGCATTTGCGGCTCGCACTAGTGCAGAGTTATCTCAAAGAAAGGGGCCACGGTGTTTCTGTATCTCTATTATGTTGGTGCGGCTTCGGAACTTTTAAATATCTCGATATATCTCGAAAACTACGCTTCTGATCAAAAGATATCATAGAACATAAATTGTAGGAAACATAATTCTCTACAAAAAAGGTCTCTTAACAATTTGCCATAGCTCGCTTCGTTTCCGAGATATTTGCAGATATATCTCAAGGGAAGGGGCCTGACGGACATATTTCGAGATATTTCTTCTTCTTGTTGTTCTTCTTCTGCACAGCTAAGCTGGAAGTGGCATTTACAGCTCGCAATAGTACAGAGTTATCTCAAAGAAAGGGGCCACGGTGTTTCTGTATCTCTATTATGTTGGTGCCGCTTCGGAACTTTTAAATATCTTGATATATCTCGAGAACTACGCATCTGATCAAAAAATATCATAGAACATAAAAAGTAGGAAACTTAATTCTCTACAAAAAAGTCTGTTAACATTTTGCCATAGCTCGCTTCGTTTCCGAGATATTTGCAGATTTATCTCAAGGGAAGGGGCCTAACGGACATATTGCGAGATATTTCTTCTTCTTGTTGTTCTTCTTCTGCACAGCTAAACTGGAAGTGGCATTTCCAGCTCGCAATGGTGCAGAGTTATCTCAAAGAGAGGGGCCACGGTGTTTCTGTATCTCTATTATGTTGGTGCGGCTTCGGAACTTTTAAATATCTTGATATATCTCGAGAACTACGCATCTGATCAAAAAATATCATACAACATAAAACGTAGGAAACTTAATTCTCTACAAAAAAGGTCTCTTAACATTTTGCCATAGCTCGCTTCGTTTCCGAGATATTTGCAGATTTATCTCAAGGGAAGGGGCCTGACGGACATATTTCGAGATATTTCTTCTTCTTGTTGTTCTTCTTCTGCACAGGTAAGCTGGAAGTGGCATTTGCGGCTCGCACTAGTGCAGAGTTATCTCAAAGAAAGGGGCCACGGTGTTTCTGTATCTCTATTATGTTGGTGCGGCTTCGGAACTTTTAAATATTTCGATATATCTCGAAAACTACGCTTCTGATCAAAAAATATCATAGAACATAAATTGTAGGAAACATAATTCTCTACAAAAAAGGTCTCTTAACATTTTGCCATAGCTAGCTTCGTTTCCAAGATATTTGCAGATATATCTCAAGGGAAGGGGCCTGACGGACATATTTCGAGATATTTCTTCTTCTTGTTGTTCTTCTTCTGCACAGCTAAGCTGGAAGTGCCATTTACAGCTCGCAATAGTGCAGAGTTATCTCAAAGAAAGGGGCCACGGTGTTTCTGTATCTCTATTATGTTGGTGCGGCTTCGGAACTTTTAAATATCTTGATATATCTCGAGAACTACGCATCTGATCAAAAAATATCATAGAACATAAAAAGTAGGAAACTTAATTCTCTACAAAAAAGGTCTCTTAACAATTGGCCATAGCTCGCTTCGTTTCCGAGATATTTGCAGATTTATCTCAAGGGAAGGGGCCTGACGGACATATTTCGAGATATTTCTTCTTCTTGTTGTTCTTCTTCTGCACAGCTGAGCTGGAAGTGGCATTTACGGCTCGCACTAGTGCAGAGTTATCTCAAAGAAAGGGGCCACGGTGTTTCTGTATCTCTATTATGTTGGTGCGGCTTTGGAACTTTTAAATATCTCGATATATCTCGAAAACTACGCTTCTGACCAAAAAATATCATAGAACATAAATTGTACGAAACATAATTCTCTACAAAAAAGGTCTCTTAACATTTTGCCATAGCTCGCTTCGTTTCCGAGATATTTGCAGATTCAACTCAAAGGAACTGGCCTGACGGACATATTTCGAGATATTTCTTCTTCTTGTTGTTCTTCTTCTGCACAGCTAAGCTGGAAGTGGCATTTACAGCTCGCAATAGTGCAGAGTTATCTCAAAGAAAGGGGCCACGGTGTTTCTGTATCTCTATTATGTTGGTGCGGCTTCGGAACTTTTAAATATCTTGATATATCTCGAGAACTACGCATCTGATCAAAAAATATCATAGAACATAAAAAGTAGGAAACTTAATTCTCTACAAAAAAGGTCTCTTAACATTTTGCCATAGCTCGCTTCGTTTCCGAGATATTTGCAGATATATCTCAAGGGAAGGGGCCTGACGGACATATTTCGAGATATTTCTTCTTCTTGTTGTTCTTCTTCTGCACAGCTAAGCTGGAAGTGGCATTTGCGGCTCGCACTAGTGCAGAGTTATCTCAAAGAAAGGGGCCACGGTGTTTCTGTATCTCTATTATGTTGGTGCGGCTTCGGAACTTTTAAATATCTTGATATATCTCGAGAACTACGCATCTGATCAAAAAATATCATAGAACATAAAAAGTAGGAAACTTAATTCTCTACAAAAAAGGTCTCTTAACAATTGGCCATAGCTCGCTTCGTTTCCGAGATATTTGCAGATTTATCTCAAGGGAAGGGGCCTGACGGACATATTTCGAGATATTTCTTCTTCTTGTTGTTCTTCTTCTGCACAGCTGAGCTGGAAGTGGCATTTACGGCTCGCACTAGTGCAGAGTTATCTCAAAGAAAGGGGCCACGGTGTTTCTGTATCTCTATTATGTTGGTGCGGCTTTGGAACTTTTAAATATCTCGATATATCTCGAAAACTACGCTTCTGACCAAAAAATATCATAGAACATAAATTGTACGAAACATAATTCTCTACAAAAAAGGTCTCTTAATATTTTGCCATAGCTCGCTTCGTTTCCGAGATATTTGCAGATTCAACTCAAAGGAACTGGCCTGACGGACATATTTCGAGATATTTCTTCTTCTTGTTGTTCTTCTTCTGCACAGCTAAGCTGGAAGTGGCATTTACAGCTCGCAATAGTGCAGAGTTATCTCAAAGAAAGGGGCCACGGTGTTTCTGTATCTCTATTATGTTGGTGCGGCTTCGGAACTTTTAAATATCTTGATATATCTCGAGAACTACGCATCTGATCAAAAAATATCATAGAACATAAAAAGTAGGAAACTTAATTCTCTACAAAAAAGGTCTCTTAACATTTTGCCATAGCTCGCTTCGTTTCCGAGATATTTGCAGATATATCTCAAGGGAAGGGGCCTGACGGACATATTTCGAGATATTTCTTCTTCTTGTTGTTCTTCTTCTGCACAGCTAAGCTGGAAGTGGCATTTGCGGCTCGCACTAGTGCAGAGTTATCTCAAAGAAAGGGGCCACGGTGTTTCTGTATCCCTATTATGTTGGTGCGGCTTCGGAACTTTTAAATATCTCGATATATCTCGAGAACTACGCATCTGATCAAAAAATATCATAGAACATAAAAAGTAGGAAACTTAATTCTCTACAAAAAAGGTCTCTTAACATTTTGCCATAGCTCGCTTCGTTTCCGAGATATTTGCAGATATATCTCAAGGGAAGGGGCCTGACGGACATATTTCGAGATATTTCTTCTTCTTGTTGCTCTTCTTCTGCACAGCTAAGCTGGAAGTGGCATTTACAGCTCGCAATAGTACAGAGTTATCTCAAAGAAAGGGGCCACGGTGTTTCTGTATCTCTATTATGTTGGTGCGGCTTCGGAACTTTTAAATATCTTGATATATCTCGAGAACTACGCATCTGATCAAAAAATATCATAGAACATAAAAAGTAGGAAACTTAATTCTCTACAAAAAAGGTCTCTTAACATTTTGCCATAGCTCTCTTCGTTTCCGAGATATTTGCAGATTTATCTCAAGGGAAGGGGCCTGACGGACACATTTCGAGATATTTCTTCTTCTTGTTGTTCTTCTTCTGCACAGCTAAGCTGGAAGTGGCATTTGCAGCTCGCAATAGTGCAGAGTTATCTCAAAGAAAGGGGCCACGGTGTTTCTGTATCTCTATTATGTTGGTGCGGCTTCGGAACTTTTAAATATCTTGATATATCTCGAGAACTACGCATCTGATCAAAAAATATCATAGAACATAAAAAGTAGGAAACTTAATTCTCTACAAAAAAGTCTGTTAAGATTTTGCCATAGCTCGCTTCGTTTCCGAGATATTTGCAGATTTATCTCAAGGGAAGGGGCCTAACGGACATATTGCGAGATATTTCTTCTTCTTGTTGTTCTTCTTCTGCACAGCTAAACTGGAAGTGGCATTTCCAGCTCGCAATAGTGCAGAGTTATCTCAAAGAGAGGGGCCACGGTGTTTCTGTATCTCTATTATGTTGGTGCGGCTTCGGAACTTTTAAATATCTTGATATATCTCGAGAACTACGCATCTGATCAAAAAATATCATACAACATAAAACGTAGGAAACTTAATTCTCTACAAAAAAGGTCTCTTAACATTTTGCCATAGCTCGCTTCGTTTCCGAGATGTTTGCAGATTTATCTCAAGGGAAGGGGCCTAACGGACATATTTCGAGATATTTCTTCTTCTTGTTGTTCTTCTTCTGCACAGCTAAACTGGAAGTGGCATTTCCAGCTCGCAATAGTGCAGAGTTATCTCAAAGAAAGGGGCCACGGTGTTTCTGTATCTCTATTATGTTGGTGCGGCTTCTTAACTTTTAAATATCTTGATATATCTCGAGAACTACGCATCTGATCAAAAAATATCATAGAACATAAAAAGTAGGAAACTCAATTCTCTACAAAAAAGGTCTCTTAACATTTTGCAATAGCTCGCTTCGTTTCCGAGATATTTGCAGATTTATCTCAAGGGAAGGGGCCTGACGGACATATTTCGAGATATTTCTTCTTCTTGTTGTTCTTCTTCTGCACAGCTAAACTGGAAGTGGCATTTCCAGCTCGCAATAGTGCAGAGTTATCTCAAAGAGAGGGGCCACGGTGTTTCTGTATCTCTATTATGTTGGTGCGGCTTCGGAACTTTTAAATATCTTGATATATCTCGAGAACTACGCATCTGATCAAAAAATATCATAGAACATAAAAAGTAGGAAACTTAATTCTCTACAAAAAAGGTCTCTTAACAATTGGCCATAGCTCGCTTCGTTTCCGAGATATTTGCAGATTTATCTCAAGGGAAGGGGCCTGACGGACATATTTCGAGATATTTCTTCTTCTTGTTGTTCTTCTTCTGCACAGCTAAGCTGGAAGTGGCATTTACGGCTCGCACTAGTGCAGAGTTATCTCAAAGAAAGGGGCCACGGTGTTTCTGTATCTCTATTATGTTGGTGCGGCTTCGGAACTTTTAAATATCTTGATATATCTCGAGAACTACGCAACTGATCAAAAAATATCATAGAACATAAAACGTAGGAAACTTAATTCTCTACAAAAAAGGTCTCTCAACATTTTGCCATAGCTCGCTTCGTTTCCGAGATATTTGCAGATTTATCTCAAGGGAAGGGGCCTGACGGACATATTTCGAGATATTTCTTCTTCTTGTTGTTCTTCTTCTGCACAGCTAAGCTGGAAGTGGCATTTGCGGCTCGCACTAGTGCAGAGTTATCTCAAAGAAAGGGGCCACGGTGTTTCTGTATCTCTATTATGTTGGTGCGGCTTTGGAACTTTTAAATATCTCGATATATCTCGAAAACTACGCTTCTGACCAAAAAATATCATAGAACATAAATTGTACGAAACATAATTCTCTACAAAAAAGGTCTCTTAACATTTTGCCATAGCTCGCTTCGTTTCCGAGATATTTGCAGATTTATCTCAAGGGAAGGGGCCTAACGGACATATTTCGAGATATTTCTTCTTCTTGTTGTTCTTCTTCTGCACAGCTAAACTGGAAGTGGCATTTCCAGCTCGCAATAGTGCAGAGTTATCTCAAAGAAAGGGGCCACGGTGTTTCTGTATCTCTATTATGTTGGTGCGGCTTCTTAACTTTTAAATATCTTGATATATCTCGAGAACTACGCATCTGATCAAAAAATATCATAGAACATAAAAAGTAGGAAACTCAATTCTCTACAAAAAAGGTCTCTTAACATTTTGCAATAGCTCGCTTCGTTTCCGAGATATTTGCAGATTTATCTCAAGGGAAGGGGCCTGACGGACATATTTCGAGATATTTCTTCTTCTTGTTGTTCTTCTTCTGCACAGCTAAGCTGGAAGTGGCATTTGCAGCTCGCAATTGTGCAGAGTTATCTCAAAGAAAGGGGCCACGGTGTTTCTGTATCTCTATTATGTTGGTGCGGCTTCGGAACTTTTAAATATCTTGATATATCTCGAGAACTACGCATCTGATCAAAAAATATCATAGAACATAAAAAGTAGGAAACTTAATTCGCTACAAAAAAGGTCTCTTAACATTTTGCCATAGCTCGCTTCGTTTCCGAGATATTTGCAGATTTATCTCAAGGGAAGGGGCCTAACGGACATATTTCGTGATATTTCTTCTTCTTGTTGTTCTTCTTCTGCACAGCTAAGCTGGAAGTGGCATTTGCGGCTCGCACTAGTACAGAGTTATCTCAAAGAAAGGGGCCACGGTGTTTCTGTATCTCTATTATGTTGGTGCGGCTTCGGAACTTTTAAATATCTTGATATATCCCGAGAACTACGCATCTGATCAAAAAATATCATACAACATAAAACGTAGGAAACTTAATTCTCTACAAAAAAGGTCTCTTAACATTTTGCCATAGCTCGCTTCGTTTCCGAGATATTTGCAGATTTATCTCCAGGGAAGGGGCCTAACGGACTTATTTCGAGATATTTCTTCTTCTTGTTGTTCTTCTTCTGCACAGCTAAACTGGAAGTGGCATTTCCAGGTCGCAATAGTGCAGAGTTATCTAAAAGAAAGGAGCCACGGTGTTTCTGTATCTCTATTATGTTGGTGCGGCTTCGGAACTTTTAAATATCTTGATATATCTCGAGAACTACGCGTCTGATCAAAAAATATCATAGAACATAAAAAGTAGGAAACATAATTCCATACAAAAAAGGTCTCTTAACATTTTGCCATAGCTCGCTTCGTTTCCGAGATATTTGCAGATTTATCTCAAGGGAAGGGGCCTGACGGACATATTTCGAGATATTTCTTCTTCTTGTTGATCTTCTTCTGCACAGCTAAGCTGGAAGTGACATTTGCAGCTCGCAATAGTGCAGAGTTATCTCAAAGAAAGGGGCCACGGTGTTTCTGTATCTCTATTATGTTGGTGCGGCTTCGGAACTTTTAAATATCTTGATATATCTCGAGATCTACGCATCTGATCAAAAAATATCATAGAACATAAAAAGTAGGAAACTTAATTCTCTACAAAAAAGGTCTCTCAACATTTTGCCATAGCTCGCTTCGATTCCGAGATACTTGCCGATTTATCTCAAGGGAAGGGGCCTAACGGACATATTTCGAGATATTTCTTCTTCTTGTTGTTCTTCTTCTGCACAGCTAAACTGGAAGTGGCATTTGCAGCTCGCAATAGTGCAGAGTTATCTCAAAGAGAGGGGCCACGGTGTTTCTGTATCTCTATTATGTTGGTGCGGCTTCGGAACTTTTAAATATCTTGATATATCTCGAGATCTACGCATCTGATCAAAAAATATCATAGAACATAAAAAGTAGGAAACTTCATTCTCTACAAAAAAGGTCTCTCAACATTTTGCCATAGCTCGCTTCGTTTCCGAGATACTTGCCGATTTATCTCAAGGGAAGGGGCCTAACGGACATATTTCGAGATATTTCTTCTTCTTGTTGTTCTTCTTCTGCACAGCTAAACTGGAAGTGGCATTTGCAGCTCGCAATAGTGCAGAGTTATCTCAAAGAGAGGGGCCACGGTGTTTCTGTATCTCTATTATGTTGGTGCGGCTTCGGAACTTTTAAATATCTTGATATATCTCGAGAACTACGCGTCTGATCAAAAAATATCATACAACATAAAAAGTAGGAAACAAAATTCCATACAAAAAAGGTCTCTTAACATTTTGCCATAGCTCGCTTCGTTTCCGAGATATTTGCAGATTTATCTCAAGGGAAGGGGCCTGACGGACATATTTCGAGATATTTCTTCTTCTTGTTGTTCTTCTTCTGCACAGCTAAGCTGGAAGTGGCATTTGCAGCTCGCAATAGTGCAGAGTTATCTCAAAGAAAGGGGCCACGTGTTTCTGTATCTCTATTATGTTGGTGCGGCTTCGGAACTTTTAAATATCTCGATATATCTCGAGAACTACGCATCTGATCAAAAAATATCATAGAACATAAAAAGTAGGAAACTTAATTCTCTACAAATGAGGTCTCTTAACATTTTGCCATAGCTCGCTTCGTTTCCGAGATATTTGCAGATTTATCTCAAGGGAAGGGGCCTGACGGACATATTTCGAGATATTTCTTCTTCTTGTTGTTCTTCTTCTGCACAGCTAAGCTGGAAGTGGCATTTGCAGCTCGCAATAGTGCAGAGTTATCTCAAAGAAAGGGGCCACGGTGTTTCTGTATCTCTATTATGTTGGTGCGGCTTCGGAACTTTTAAATATCTCGATATATCTCGAGAACTACGCATCTGATCAAAAAATATCATAGAACATAAAAAGTAGGAAACTTAATTCTTTACAAATAAGGTCTCTTAACATTTTGCCATAGCTCGCTTCGTTTCCGAGATATTTGCAGATTTATCTCAAGGGAAGGGGCCTGACGGACATATTTCGAGATATTTCTTCTTCTTGTTGTTCTTCTTCTGCACAGCTAAGCTGGAAGTGGCATTTGCAGCTCGCAATAGTGCAGAGTTATCGCAAAGAAAGGGGCCACGGTGTTTCTGTATCTCTATTATGTTTGTGCGGCTTCGGAACGTTTAAATATCTTGATATATCTCGAGAACTACGCATCTGATCAAAAAATATCATAGAACATAAAAAGTAGGAACCCTAATTTTCTACAAAAAAGGTCTCTTAACATTTTGCCGTAGCTCGCTTCGTTTCCGAGATATTTGCAGATTTATCTCAAGGGAAGGGGCCTGACGGACATATTTCGAGATATTTCTTCTTCTTGTTGTTCTTCTTCTGCACAGCTAAACTGGAAGTGGCATTTGCAGCTCGCAATAGTGCAGAGTTATCTCAAAGAGAGGGGCCACGGTGTTTCTGTATCTCTATTATGTTGGTGCGGCTTCGGAACTTTTAAATATCTTGATATATCTCGAGAACTACGCATCTGATCAAAAAATATCATAGAACATAAAAAGTAGGAAACTTAATTCTCTACAAAAAAGGTCTCTTAACAATTGGCCATAGCTCGCTTCGTTTCCGAGATATTTGCAGATTTATCTCAAGGGAAGGGGCCTGACGGACATATTTCGAGATATTTCTTCTTCTTGTTGTTCTTCTTCTGCACAGCTAAGCTGGAAGTGGCATTTACGGCTCGCACTAGTGCAGAGTTATCTCAAAGAAAGGGGCCACGGTGTTTCTGTATCTCTATTATGTTGGTGCGGCTTCGGAACTTTTAAATATCTTGATATATCTCGAGAACTACGCAACTGATCAAAAAATATCATAGAACATAAAACGTAGGAAACTTAATTCTCTACAAAAAAGGTCTCTCAACATTTTGCCATAGCTCGCTTCGTTTCCGAGATATTTGCAGATTTATCTCAAGGGAAGGGGCCTGACGGACATATTTCGAGATATTTCTTCTTCTTGTTGTTCTTCTTCTGCACAGCTAAGCTGGAAGTGGCATTTGCGGCTCGCACTAGTGCACAGTTATCTCAAAGAAAGGGGCCACGGTGTTTCTGTATCTCTATTATGTTGGTGTGGCTTTGGAACTTTTAAATATCTCGATATATCTCGAAAACTACGCTTCTGACCAAAAAATATCATAGAACATAAATTGTACGAAACATAATTCTCTACAAAAAAGGTCTCTTAACATTTTGCCATAGCTCGCTTCGTTTCCGAGATATTTGCAGATTTATCTCAAGGGAAGGGGCCTAACGGACATATTTCGAGATATTTCTTCTTCTTGTTGTTCTTCTTCTGCACAGCTAAACTGGAAGTGGCATTTCCAGCTCGCAATAGTGCAGAGTTATCTCAAAGAAAGGGGCCACGGTGTTTCTGTATCTCTATTATGTTGGTGCGGCTTCTTAACTTTTAAATATCTTGATATATCTCGAGAACTACGCATCTGATCAAAAAATATCATAGAACATAAAAAGTAGGAAACTCAATTCTCTACAAAAAAGGTCTCTTAACATTTTGCAATAGCTCGCTTCGTTTCCGAGATATTTGCAGATTTATCTCAAGGGAAGGGGCCTGACGGACATATTTCGAGATATTTCTTCTTCTTGTTGTTCTTCTTCTGCACAGCTAAGCTGGAAGTGGCATTTGCAGCTCGCAATTGTGCAGAGTTATCTCAAAGAAAGGGGCCACGGTGTTTCTGTATCTCTATTATGTTGGTGCGGCTTCGGAACTTTTAAATATCTTGATATATCTCGAGAACTACGCATCTGATCAAAAAATATCATAGAACATAAAAAGTAGGAAACTTAATTCGCTACAAAAAAGGTCTCTTAACATTTTGCCATAGCTCGCTTCGTTTCCGAGATATTTGCAGATTTATCTCAAGGGAAGGGGCCTAACGGACATATTTCGTGATATTTCTTCTTCTTGTTGTTCTTCTTCTGCACAGCTAAGCTGGAAGTGGCATTTGCGGCTCGCACTAGTACAGAGTTATCTCAAAGAAAGGGGCCACGGTGTTTCTGTATCTCTATTATGTTGGTGCGGCTTCGGAACTTTTAAATATCTTGATATATCCCGAGAACTACGCATCTGATCAAAAAATATCATACAACATAAAACGTAGGAAACTTAATTCTCTACAAAAAAGGTCTCTTAACATTTTGCCATAGCTCGCTTCGTTTCCGAGATATTTGCAGATTTATCTCCAGGGAAGGGGCCTAACGGACTTATTTCGAGATATTTCTTCTTCTTGTTGTTCTTCTTCTGCACAGCTAAACTGGAAGTGGCATTTCCAGGTCGCAATAGTGCAGAGTTATCTAAAAGAAAGGAGCCACGGTGTTTCTGTATCTCTATTATGTTGGTGCGGCTTCGGAACTTTTAAATATCTTGATATATCTCGAGAACTACGCGTCTGATCAAAAAATATCATAGAACATAAAAAGTAGGAAACATAATTCCATACAAAAAAGGTCTCTTAACATTTTGCCATAGCTCGCTTCGTTTCCGAGATATTTGCAGATTTATCTCAAGGGAAGGGGCCTGACGGACATATTTCGAGATATTTCTTCTTCTTGTTGATCTTCTTCTGCACAGCTAAGCTGGAAGTGACATTTGCAGCTCGCAATAGTGCAGAGTTATCTCAAAGAAAGGGGCCACGGTGTTTCTGTATCTCTATTATGTTGGTGCGGCTTCGGAACTTTTAAATATCTTGATATATCTCGAGATCTACGCATCTGATCAAAAAATATCATAGAACATAAAAAGTAGGAAACTTAATTCTCTACAAAAAAGGTCTCTCAACATTTTGCCATAGCTCGCTTCGATTCCGAGATACTTGCCGATTTATCTCAAGGGAAGGGGCCTAACGGACATATTTCGAGATATTTCTTCTTCTTGTTGTTCTTCTTCTGCACAGCTAAACTGGAAGTGGCATTTGCAGCTCGCAATAGTGCAGAGTTATCTCAAAGAGAGGGGCCACGGTGTTTCTGTATCTCTATTATGTTGGTGCGGCTTCGGAACTTTTAAATATCTTGATATATCTCGAGATCTACGCATCTGATCAAAAAATATCATAGAACATAAAAAGTAGGAAACTTCATTCTCTACAAAAAAGGTCTCTCAACATTTTGCCATAGCTCGCTTCGTTTCCGAGATACTTGCCGATTTATCTCAAGGGAAGGGGCCTAACGGACATATTTCGAGATATTTCTTCTTCTTGTTGTTCTTCTTCTGCACAGCTAAACTGGAAGTGGCATTTGCAGCTCGCAATAGTGCAGAGTTATCTCAAAGAGAGGGGCCACGGTGTTTCTGTATCTCTATTATGTTGGTGCGGCTTCGGAACTTTTAAATATCTTGATATATCTCGAGAACTACGCGTCTGATCAAAAAATATCATACAACATAAAAAGTAGGAAACAAAATTCCATACAAAAAAGGTCTCTTAACATTTTGCCATAGCTCGCTTCGTTTCCGAGATATTTGCAGATTTATCTCAAGGGAAGGGGCCTGACGGACATATTTCGAGATATTTCTTCTTCTTGTTGTTCTTCTTCTGCACAGCTAAGCTGGAAGTGGCATTTGCAGCTCGCAATAGTGCAGAGTTATCTCAAAGAAAGGGGCCACGTGTTTCTGTATCTCTATTATGTTGGTGCGGCTTCGGAACTTTTAAATATCTCGATATATCTCGAGAACTACGCATCTGATCAAAAAATATCATAGAACATAAAAAGTAGGAAACTTAATTCTCTACAAATGAGGTCTCTTAACATTTTGCCATAGCTCGCTTCGTTTCCGAGATATTTGCAGATTTATCTCAAGGGAAGGGGCCTGACGGACATATTTCGAGATATTTCTTCTTCTTGTTGTTCTTCTTCTGCACAGCTAAGCTGGAAGTGGCATTTGCAGCTCGCAATAGTGCAGAGTTATCTCAAAGAAAGGGGCCACGGTGTTTCTGTATCTCTATTATGTTGGTGCGGCTTCGGAACTTTTAAATATCTCGATATATCTCGAGAACTACGCATCTGATCAAAAAATATCATAGAACATAAAAAGTAGGAAACTTAATTCTTTACAAATAAGGTCTCTTAACATTTTGCCATAGCTCGCTTCGTTTCCGAGATATTTGCAGATTTATCTCAAGGGAAGGGGCCTGACGGACATATTTCGAGATATTTCTTCTTCTTGTTGTTCTTCTTCTGCACAGCTAAGCTGGAAGTGGCATTTGCAGCTCGCAATAGTGCAGAGTTATCGCAAAGAAAGGGGCCACGGTGTTTCTGTATCTCTATTATGTTTGTGCGGCTTCGGAACGTTTAAATATCTTGATATATCTCGAGAACTACGCATCTGATCAAAAAATATCATAGAACATAAAAAGTAGGAAACCTAATTTTCTACAAAAAAGGTCTCTTAACATTTTGCCGTAGCTCGCTTCGTTTCCGAGATATTTGCAGATTTATCTCAAGGGAAGGGGCCTGACGGACATATTTCGAGATATTTCTTCTTCTTGTTGTTCTTCTTCTGCACAGCTAAACTGGAAGTGGCATTTGCAGCTCGCAATAGTGCAGAGTTATCTCAAAGAGAGGGGCCACGGTGTTTCTGTATCTGTATTATGTTTGTGCGGCTTCGGAACTTTTAAATATCTTGATATATCTCGAGAACTACGCATCTGATCAAAAAACATCATAGAACATATAAAGTAGGAAACCTAATTTTCTACAAAAAAGGTCTCTTAACATTTTGCCGTAGCTCGCTTCGTTTCCGAGATATTTGCAGATTTATCTCAAGGGAAGGGGCCTGACGGACATATTTCGAAATATTTCTTATTCTTGTTGTTCTTCTTCTGCACAGCTAAGCTGGAAGTGGCATTTGCAGCTCGCAATAGTGCAGAGTTATCTCAAAGAAAGGGGCCACGGTGTTTCTGTACCTCTATTATGTTGGTGCAGCTTCGGAGCTTTTAAATATCTTGATATATCTCGAGAACTACGCATCTGATCAAAAAATATCATAGAACATAAAAAGTAGGAAACTTAATTCTCTACAAAAAAGGTCTCTTAACATTTTGCCATAGCTCGCTTCGTTTCCGAGATATTTGCAGATTTATCTCAAGGGAAGGGGCCTGACGGACATATTTCGGGATATTTCTTCTTCTTGTTGTTCTTCTTCTGCACAGCTAAGCTGGAAGTGGCATTTACAGCTCGCAATAGTGCAGAGTTATCTCAAAGAAAGGGGCCACGGTGTTTCTGTATCTCTATTATGTTGGTGCGGCTTCGGAACTTTTAAATATCTCGATATATCTCGAGAACTACGCATCTGATCAAAAAATATCATAGAACATAAAAAGTAGGAAACTTAATTCTCTACAAATGAGGTCTCTTAACATTTTGCCATAGCTCGCTTCGTTTCCGAGATATTTGCAGATTTATCTCAAGGGAAGGGGCCTGACGGACATATTTCGAGATATTTCTTCTTCTTGTTGTTCTTCTTCTGCACAGCTAAGCTGGAAGTGGCATTTGCAGCTCGCAATAGTGCAGAGTTATCTCAAAGAAAGGGGCCACGGTGTTTCTGTATCTCTATTATGTTGGTGCGGCTTCGGAACTTTTAAATATCTTGATATATCTCGAAAACTACGCTTCTGATCAAAAAATATCATAGAACATAACTTGTAGGAAACATAATTCTCTACAAAAAAGGTCTCTTAACATTTTGCCATAGCTCGCTTCGTTTCCGAGATAGTTGCAGATTTATCTCAAGGGAAGGGGCCTGACGGACATATTTCGAGATATTTCTTCTTCTTGTTGTTCTTCTTCTGCACAGCTAAGCTGGAAGTGGCATTTGCAGCTCGCAATAGTGCAGAGTTATCTCAAAGAAAGGGGCCACGGTGTTTCTGTATCTCTATTATGTTGGTGCGGCTTCGGAACTTTTAAATATCTCGATATATCTCGAGAACTACGCATCTGATCAAAAAATATCATAGAACATAAAAAGTAGGAAACTTAATTCTCTACAAATAAGGTCTCTTAACATTTTGCCATAGCTCGCTTCGTTTCCGAGATATTTGCAGATTTATCTCAAGGGAAAGGGCCTGACGGACATATTTCGAGATATTTCTTCTTCTTGTTGTTCTTCTTCTGCACAGCTAAGCTGGAAGTGGCATTTGCAGCTCGCAATAGTGCAGAGTTATCTCAAAGAAAGGGGCCACGTGTTTCTGTATCTCTATTATGTTGGTGCGGCTTCGGAACTTTTAAATATCTCGATATATCTCGAGAACTACGCATCTGATCAAAAAATATCATAGAACATAAAAAGTAGGAAACTTAATTCTCTACAAATGAGGTCTCTTAACATTTTGCCATAGCTCGCTTCGTTTCCGAGATATTTGCAGATTTATCTCAAGGGAAGGGGCCTGACGGACATATTTCGAGATATTTCTTCTTCTTGTTGTTCTTCTTCTGCACAGCTAAGCTGGAAGTGGCATTTGCAGCTCGCAATAGTGCAGAGTTATCTCAAAGAAAGGGGCCACGGTGTTTCTGTATCTCTATTATGTTGGTGCGGCTTCGGAACTTTTAAATATCTCGATATATCTCGAGAACTACGCATCTGATCAAAAAATATCATAGAACATAAAAAGTAGGAAACTTAATTCTTTACAAATAAGGTCTCTTAACATTTTGCCATAGCTCGCTTCGTTTCCGAGATATTTGCAGATTTATCTCAAGGGAAGGGGCCTGACGGACATATTTCGAGATATTTCTTCTTCTTGTTGTTCTTCTTCTGCACAGCTAAGCTGGAAGTGGCATTTGCAGCTCGCAATAGTGCAGAGTTATCGCAAAGAAAGGGGCCACGGTGTTTCTGTATCTCTATTATGTTTGTGCGGCTTCGGAACGTTTAAATATCTTGATATATCTCGAGAACTACGCATCTGATCAAAAAATATCATAGAACATAAAAAGTAGGAAACCTAATTTTCTACAAAAAAGGTCTCTTAACATTTTGCCGTAGCTCGCTTCGTTTCCGAGATATTTGCAGATTTATCTCAAGGGAAGGGGCCTGACGGACATATTTCGAGATATTTCTTCTTCTTGTTGTTCTTCTTCTGCACAGCTAAGCTGGAAGTGGCATTTACAGCTCGCAATAGTGCAGAGTTATCTCAAAGAAAGGGGCCACGGTGTTTCTGTATCTCTATTATGTTGGTGCGGCTTCGGAACTTTTAAATATCTTGATATATCTCGAAAACTACGCATCTGATCAAAAAATATGATACAACATAAAAAGTAGGAAACTTAATCCTCTACAAAAAAGGTCTCTTAACATTTTGCCATAGCTCGCTTCATTTCCGAGATATTTGCAGATTTATCTCAAGGGAAGGGGCCTAACGGACATATTTCGAGATATTTCTTCTTCTTGTTGTTCTTCTTCTGCACAGCTAAGCTGGAAGTGGCATTTGCAGCTCGCAATAGTGCAGAGTTATCTCAAAGAAAGGGGCCACGGTGTTTCTGTATCTCTATTATGTTGGTGCGGCTTCGGAACTTTTAAATATCTTGATATATCTCGAAAACTACGCTTCTGATCAGAAAATATCATAGAACATAACTTGTAGGAAACATAATTCTCTACAAAAAAGGTCTCTTAACATTTTGCCATAGCTCGCTTCGTTTCCGAGATAGTTGCAGATTTATCTCAAGGGAAGGGGACTGACGGACATATTTCGAGATATTTCTTCTTCTTGTTGTTCTTCTTCTGCACAGCTAAGCTGGAAGTGGCATTTGCAGCTCGCAATAGTGCAGAGTTATCTCAAAGAAAGGGGCCACGGTGTTTCTGTATCTCTATTATGTTGGTGCGGCTTCGGAACTTTTAAATATCTCGATATATCTCGAGAACTACGCATCTGATCAAAAAATACCATAGAACATAGCTTGTAGGAAACATAATTCTCTATAAAGAAGGTCTCTTAACATTTTGCCATAGCTCGCTTCGTTTCCGAGATAGTTGCAGATTTATCTCAAGGGAAGGGGCCTGACGGACATATTTCGAGATATTTCTTCTTCTTGTTGTTCTTCTTCTGCACAGCTAAGCTGGAAGTGGCATTTGCAGCTCGCAATAGTGCAGAGTTATCTCAAAGAAAGGGGCCACGGTGTTTCTGTATCTCTATTATGTTGGTGCGGCTTCGGAACTTTTAAATATCTCGATATATCTCGAGAACTACGCATCTGATCAAAAAATATCATAGAACATAAAAAGTAGGAAACCTAATTTTCTACAAAAAAGGTCTCTTAACATTTTGCCGTAGCTCGCTTCGTTTCCGAGATATTTGCAGATTTATCTCAAGGGATGGGGCCTGACGGACATATTTCGAAATATTTCTTATTCTTGTTGTTCTTCTTCTGCACAGCTAAGCTGGAAGTGGCATTTACAGCTCGCAATAGTGCAGAGTTATCTCAAAGAAAGGGGCCACGGTGTTTCTGTATCTCTATTATGTTGGTGCGGCTTCGGAACTTTTAAATATCTTGATATATCTCGAGAACTACGCATCTGATCAAAAAATATCATAGAACATAAATAGTAGGAAACTTAATTTCCTACAAAAAAGATCTCTTACTATTTTGCCATAGCTCGCATTGTTTCCGAGATATTTGCAGATTTAGCTCAAGGGAAGGGGCCTGACGGACATATTTCGAGATATTTCTTCTTCTTGTTGTTCTTCTTCTGCACAGCTAAGCTGGAAGTGGCATTTGCAGCTCGCAATAGTGCAGAGTTATCGCAAAGAAAGGGGCCACGGTGTTTCTGTATCTCTATTATGTTTGTGCGGCTTCGGAACTTTTAAATATCTTGATATATCTCGAGAACTACGCATCTGATCAAAAAATATCATAGAACATAAAAAGTAGGAAACCTAATTTTCTACAAAAAAGGTCTCTTAACATTTTGCCGTAGCTCGCTTCGTTTCCGAGATATTTGCAGATTTATCTCAAGGGATGGGGCCTGACGGACATATTTCGAAATATTTCTTATTCTTGTTGTTCTTCTTCTGCACAGCTAAGCTGGAAGTGGCATTTACAGCTCGCAATAGTGCAGAGTTATCTCAAAGAAAGGGGCCACGGTGTTTCTGTATCTCTATTATGTTGGTGCGGCTTCGGAACTTTTAAATATCTTGATATATCTCGAGAACTACGCATCTGATCAAAAAATATCATAGAACATAAATAGTAGGAAACTTAATTTCCTACAAAAAAGATCTCTTACTATTTTGCCATAGCTCGCATTGTTTCCGAGATATTTGTAGATTTAGCTCAAGGGAAGGGGCCTGACGGACATATTTCGAGATATTTCTTCTTCTTGTTGTTCTTCTTCTGCACAGCTAAGCTGGAAGTGGCATTTGCAGCTCGCAGTAGTGCAGAGTTATCTCAAAGAAAGGGGCCACGGTGTTTCTGTATCTCTATTATGTTGGTGCGGCTTCGGAACTTAAATATCTCGATATATCTCGAGAACTACGCATCTGATCAAAAAATATCATAGAACATAAAAAGTAGGAAACTTAATTCTCTACAAATAGGGTCTCTTAACATTTTGCCATAGCTCGCATCGTTTCCGAGATATTTGCAGATTTATCTCAAGGGAAGGGGCCTGACGGACATATTTCGAGATATTTCTTCTTCTTGTTGTTCTTCTTCTGCACAGCTAAGCTGGAAGTGGCATTTGCAGCTCGCAATAGTGCAGAGTTATCTCAAAGAAAGGGGCCACGTGTTTCTGTATCTCTATTATGTTGGTGCGGCTTCGGAACTTTTAAATATCTCGATATATCTCGAAAACTACGCTTCTGATCAAAAAATACCATAGAACATAGCTTGTAGGAAACATAATTCTCTACAAAGAAGGTCTCTTAACATTTTGCCATAGCTCGCTTCGTTTGCGAGATAGTTGCAGATTTATCTCAAGGGAAGGGGCCTGACGGACATATTTCGAGATATTTCTTCTTCTTGTTGTTCTTCTTCTGCACAGCTAAGCTGGAAGTGGCATTTGCAGCTCGCAATAGTGCAGAGTTATCTCAAAGAAAGGGGCCACGGTGTTTCTGTATTCTATTATGTTGGTGCGGCTTCGGAACTTTTAAATATCTTGATATATCTCGAAAACTACGCTTCTGATCAAAAAATATCATAGAACATAACTTGTAGGAAACATAATTCTCTACAAAAAAGGTCTCTTAACATTTTGCCATAGCTCGCTTCGTTTCCGAGATAGTTGCAGATTTATCTCAAGGGAAGGGGCCTGACGGACATATTTCGAGATATTTCTTCTTCTTGTTGTTCTTCTTCTGCACAGCTAAGCTGGAAGTGGCATTTGCAGCTCGCAATAGTGCAGAGTTATCTCAAAGAAAGGGGCCACGGTGTTTCTGTATCTCTATTATGTTGGTGCGGCTTCGGAACTTTTAAATATCTCGATATATCTCGAGAACTACGCATCTGATCAAAAAATATCATAGAACATAAAAAGTAGGAAACTTAATTCTCTACAAATGAGGTCTCTTAACATTTTGCCATAGCTCGCTTCGTTTCCGAGATATTTGCAGATTTAGCTCAAGGGAAGGGGCCTGACGGACATATTTCGAGATATTTCTTCTTCTTGTTGTTCTTCTTCTGCACAGCTAAGCTGGAAGTGGCATTTGCAGCTCGCAATAGTGCAGAGTTATCTCAAAGAAAGGGGCCACGGTGTTTCTGTATCTCTATTATGTTGGTGCGGCTTCGGAACTTTTAAATATCTCGATATATCTCGAGAACTACGCATCTGATCAAAAAATATCATAGAACATAAAAAGTAGGAAACTTAATTCTTTACAAATAAGGTCTCTTAACATTTTGCCATAGCTCGCTTCGTTTCCGAGATATATGCAGATTTATCTCAAGGGAAGGGGCCTGACGGACATATTTCGAGATATTTCTTCTTCTTGTTGTTCTTCTTCTGCACAGCTAAGCTGGAAGTGGCATTTGCAGCTCGCAATAGTGCAGAGTTATCGCAAAGAAAGGGGCCACGGTGTTTCTGTATCTCTATTATGTTTGTGCGGCTTCGGAACTTTTAAATATCTTGATATATCTCGAGAACTACGCATCTGATCAAAAAATATCATAGAACATAAAAAGTAGGAAACCTAATTTTCTACAAAAAAGGTCTCTTAACATTTTGCCGTAGCTCGCTTCGTTTCCGAGATATTTGCAGATTTATCTCAAGGGAAGGGGCCTGACGGACATATTTCGAAATATTTCTTCTTCTTGTTGTTCTTCTTCTGCACAGCTAAGCTGGAAGTGGCATTTACAGCTCGCAATAGTGCAGAGTTATCTCAAAGAAAGGGGCCACGGTGTTTCTGTATCTCTATTATGTTGGTGCGGCTTCGGAACTTTTAAATATCTTGATATATCTCGAGAACTACGCATCTGATCAAAAAATATCATAGAACATAAATAGTAGGAAACTTAATTTCCTACAAAAAAGATCTCTTACTATTTTGCCATAGCTCGCATTGTTTCCGAGATATTTGCTGATTTATCTCAAGGGAAGGGGCCTGACGGACATATTTCGAGATATTTCTTCTTCTTGTTGTTCTTCTTCTGCACAGCTAAGCTGGAAGTGGCATTTGCAGCTCGCAATAGTGCAGAGTTATCGCAAAGAAAGGGGCCACGGTGTTTCTGTATCTCTATTATGTTTGTGCGGCTTCGGAACTTTTAAATATCTTGATATATCTCGAGAACTACGCATCTGATCAAAAAATATCATAGAACATAAAAAGTAGGAAACCTAATTTTCTACAAAAAAGGTCTCTTAACATTTTGCCGTAGCTCGCTTCGTTTCCGAGATATTTGCAGATTTATCTCAAGGGAAGGGGCCTGACGGACATATTTCGAAATATTTCTTCTTCTTGTTGTTCTTCTTCTGCACAGCTAAGCTGGAAGTGGCATTTACAGCTCGCAATAGTGCAGAGTTATCTCAAAGAAAGGGGCCACGGTGTTTCTGTATCTCTATTATGTTGGTGCGGCTTCGGAACTTTTAAATATCTTGATATATCTCGAGAACTACGCATCTGATCAAAAAATATCATAGAACATAAATAGTAGGAAACTTAATTTCCTACAAAAAAGATCTCTTACTATTTTGCCATAGCTCGCATTGTTTCCGAGATATTTGCAGATTTAGCTCAAGGGAAGGGGCCTGACGGACATATTTCGAGATATTTCTTCTTCTTGTTGTTCTTCTTCTGCACAGCTAAGCTGGAAGTGGCATTTGCAGCTCGCAATAGTGCAGAGTTATCTCAAAGAAAGGGGCCACGGTGTTTCTGTATCTCTATTATGTTGGTGCGGCTTCGGAACTTTTAAATATCTCGATATATCTCGAGAACTACGCATCTGATCAAAAAATATCATAGAACATAAAAACTAGGAAACTTAATTCTCTACAAATAGGGTCTCTTAACATTTTGCCATAGCTCGCTTCGTTTCCGAGATATTTGCAGATTTATCTCAAGGGAAGGGGCCTGACGGACATATTTCGAGATATTTCTTCTTCTTGTTGTTCTTCTTCTGCACCGCTAAGCTGGAAGTGGCATTTGCAGCTCGCAATAGTGCAGAGTTATCTCAAAGAAAGGGGCCACGGTGTTTCTGTATCTCTATTATGTTGGTGCGGCTTCGGAACTTTTAAATATCTCGATATATCTCGAGAACTACGCATCTGATCGAAAAATATCGCAGAACATAAAAAGTAGGAAACTCAATTCTCTACAAATAGGGTCTCTTAACATTTTGCCATAGCTCGCTTCGTTTCCGAGATATTTGCAGATTTATCTCAAGGGAAGGGGCCTGACGGACATATTTCGAGATATTTCTTCTTCTTGTTGTTCTTCTTCTGCACAGCTAAGCTGGAAGTGGCATTTGCAGCTCGCAATAGTGCAGAGTTATCTCAAAGAAAGGGGCCACGTGTTTCTGTATCTCTATTATGTTGGTGCGGCTTCGGAACTTTTAAATATCTTGATATACCTCGAGAACTACGCATCTGATCAAAAAATATCATAGAACATAAATAGTAGGAAACTTAATTTCCTACAAAAAAGATCTCTTACTATTTTGCCATAGCTCGCATTGTTTCCGAGATATTTGCTGATTTATCTCAAGGGAAGGGGCCTGACGGACATATTTCGAGATATTTCTTCTTCTTGTTGTTCTTCTTCTGCACAGCTAAGCTGGAAGTGGCATTTGCAGCTCGCAATAGTGCAGAGTTATCGCAAAGAAAGGGGCCACGGTGTTTCTGTATCTCTATTATGTTTGTGCGGCTTCGGAACTTTTAAATATCTTGATATATCTCGAGAACTACGCATCTGATCAAAAAATATCATAGAACATAAAAAGTAGGAAACCTAATTTTCTACAAAAAAGGTCTCTTAACATTTTGCCGTAGCTCGCTTCGTTTCCGAGATATTTGCAGATTTATCTCAAGGGAAGGGGCCTGACGGACATATTTCGAAATATTTCTTCTTCTTGTTGTTCTTCTTCTGCACAGCTAAGCTGGAAGTGGCATTTACAGCTCGCAATCGTGCAGAGTTATCTCAAAGAAAGGGGCCACCGTGTTTCTGTATCTCTATTATGTTGGTGCGGCTTCGGAACTTTTAAATATCTTGATATATCTCGAGAACTACGCATCTGATCAAAAAATATCATAGAACATAAATAGTAGGAAACTTAATTTCCTACAAAAAAGATCTCTTACTATTTTGCCATAGCTCGCATTGTTTCCGAGATATTTGCAGATTTAGCTCAAGGGAAGGGGCCTGACGGACATGTTTCGAGATATTTCTTCTTCTTGTTGTTCTTCTTCTGCACAGCTAAGCTGGAAGTGGCATTTGCAGCTCGCAATAGTGCAGAGTTATCTCAAAGAAAGGGGCCACGGTGTTTCTGTATCTCTATTATGTTGGTGCGGCTTCGGAACTTTTAAATATCTTGATATATCTCGAAAACTACGCATCTGATCAAAAAATATCATACAACATAAAAAGTAGGAAACTTAATCCTCTACAAAAAAGGTCTCTTAACATTTTGCCATAGCTCGCTTCGTTTCCGAGATATTTGCAGATTTATCTCAAGGGAAGGGGCCTAACGGACATATTTCGAGATATTTCTTCTTCTTGTTGTTCTTCTTCTGCACAGCTAAGCTGGAAGTGGCATTTGCAGCTCGCAATAGTGCAGAGTTATCTCAAAGAAAGGGGCCACGGTGTTTCTGTATCTCTATTATGTTGGTGCGGCTTCGGAACTTTTAAATATCTTGATATATCTCGAAAACTACGCTTCTGATCAAAAAATATCATAGAACATAACTTGTAGGAAACATAATTCTCTACAAAAAAGGTCTCTTAACATTTTGCCATAGCTCGCTTCGTTTCCGAGATAGTTGCAGATTTATCTCAAGGGAAGGGGCCTGACGGACATATTTCGAGATATTTCTTCTTCTTGTTGTTCTTCTTCTGCACAGCTAAGCTGGAAGTGGCATTTGCAGCTCGCAATAGTGCAGAGTTATCTCAAAGAAAGGGGCCACGGTGTTTCTGTATCTCTATTATGTTGGTGCGGCTTCGGAACTTTTAAATATCTCGATATATCTCGAGAACTACGCATCTGATCAAAAAATATCATAGAACATAAAAAGTAGGAAACTTAATTCTCTACAAATAGGGTCTCTTAACATTTTGCCATAGCTCGCTTCGTTTCCGAGATATTTGCAGATTTATCTCAAGGGAAGGGGCCTGACGGACATATTTCGAGATATTTCTTCTTCTTGTTGTTCTTCTTCTGCACAGCTAAGCTGGAAGTGGCATTTGCAGCTCGCAATAGTGCAGAGTTATCTCAAAGAAAGGGGCCACGTGTTTCTGTATCTCTATTATGTTGGTGCGGCTTCGGAACTTTTAAATATCTCGATATATCTCGAAAACTACGCTTCTGATCAAAAAATACCATAGAACATAGCTTGTAGGAAACATAATTCTCTACAAAAAAGGTCTCTTAACATTTTGCCGTAGCTCGCTTCGTTTCCGAGATATTTGCAGATTTATCTCAAGGGAAGGGGCCTGACGGACATATTTCGAAATATTTCTTCTTCTTGTTGTTCTTCTTCTGCACAGCTAAGCTGGAAGTGGCATTTACAGCTCGCAATAGTGCAGAGTTATCTCAAAGAAAGGGGCCACGGTGTTTCTGTATCTCTATTATGTTGGTGCGGCTTCGGAACTTTTAAATATCTTGATATATCTCGAGAACTACGCATCTGATCAAAAAATATCATAGAACATAAATAGTAGGAAACTTAATTTCCTACAAAAAAGATCTCTTACTATTTTGCCATAGCTCGCATTGTTTCCGAGATATTTGCAGATTTAGCTCAAGGGAAGGGGCCTGACGGACATATTTCGAGATATTTCTTCTTCTTGTTGTTCTTCTTCTGCACAGCTAAGCTGGAAGTGGCATTTGCAGCTCGCAATAGTGCAGAGTTATCTCAAAGAAAGGGGCCACGGTGTTTCTGTATCTCTATTATGTTGGTGCGGCTTCGGAACTTTTAAATATCTCGATATATCTCGAGAACTACGCATCTGATCAAAAAATATCATAGAACATAAAAAGTAGGAAACTTAATTCTCTACAAATAGGGTCTCTTAACATTTTGCCATAGCTCGCTTCGTTTCCGAGATATTTGCAGATTTATCTCAAGGGAAGGGGCCTGACGGACATATTTCGAGATATTTCTTCTTCTTGTTGTTCTTCTTCTGCACCGCTAAGCTGGAAGTGGCATTTGCAGCTCGCAATAGTGCAGAGTTATCTCAAAGAAAGGGGCCACGGTGTTTCTGTATCTCTATTATGTTGGTGCGGCTTCGGAACTTTTAAATATCTCGATATATCTCGAGAACTACGCATCTGATCAAAAAATATCACAGAACATAAAAAGTAGGAAACTCAATTCTCTACAAATAGGGTCTCTTAACATTTTGCCATAGCTCGCTTCGTTTCCGAGATATTTGCAGATTTATCTCAAGGGAAGGGGCCTGACGGACATATTTCGAGATATTTCTTCTTCTTGTTGTTCTTCTTCTGCACAGGTAAGCTGGAAGTGGCATTTGCAGCTCGCAATAGTGCAGAGTTATCTCAAAGAAAGGGGCCACGGTGTTTCTGTATCTCTATTATGTTGGTGCGGCTTCGGAACTTTTAAATATCTCGATATATCTCGAGAACTACGCATCTGATCAAAAAATATCATAGAACATAAAAAGTAGGAAACTTAATTCTCTACAAAAAAGGTCTCTTAACATTTTGCCGTAGCTCGCTTCGTTTCCGAGATATTTGCAGATTTATCTCAAGGGATGGGGCCTGACGGACATATTTCGCAATATTTCTTATTCTTGTTGTTCTTCTTCTGCACAGCTAAGCTGGAAGTGGCATTTACAGCTCGCAATAGTGCAGAGTTATCTCAAAGAAAGGGGCCACGGTGTTTCTGTATCTCTATTATGTTGGTGCGGCTTCGGAACTTTTAAATATCTTGATATATCTCGAGAACTACGCATCTGATCAAAAAATATCATAGAACATAAATAGTAGGAAACTTAATTTCCTACAAAAAAGATCTCTTACTATTTTGCCATAGCTCGCATTGTTTCCGAGACATTTGCAGATTTAGCTCAAGGGAAGGGGCCTGACGGACATATTTCGAGATATTTCTTCTTCTTGTTGTTCTTCTTCTGCACAGCTAAGCTGGAAGTGGCATTTGCAGCTCGCAATAGTGCAGAGTTATCTCAAAGAAAGGGGCCACGGTGTTTCTGTATCTCTATTATGTTGGTGCGGCTTCGGAACTTTTAAATATCTTGATATATCTCGAAAACTACGCATCTGATCAAAAAATATCATACAACATAAAAAGTAGGAAACTTAATCCTCTACAAAAAAGGTCTCTTAACATTTTGCCATAGCTCGCTTCGTTTCCGAGATATTTGCAGATTTATCTCAAGGGAAGGGGCCTAACGGACATATTTCGAGATATTTCTTCTTCTTGTTGTTCTTCTTCTGCACAGCTAAGCTGGAAGTGGCATTTGCAGCTCGCAATAGTGCAGGGTTATCTCAAAGAAAGGGGCCACGGTGTTTCTGTATCTCTATTATGTTGGTGCGGCTTCGGAACTTTTAAATATCTTGATATATCTCGAAAACTACGCTTCTGATCAAAAAATATCATAGAACATAACTTGTAGGAAACATAATTCTCTACAAAAAAGGTCTCTTAACATTTTGCCATAGCTCGCTTCGTTTCCGAGATAGTTGCAGATTTATCTCAAGGGAAGGGGCCTGACGGACATATTTCGAGATATTTCTTCTTCTTGTTGTTCTTCTTCTGCACAGCTAAGCTGGAAGTGGCATTTGCAGCTCGCAATAGTGCAGAGTTATCTCAAAGAAAGGGGCCACGGTGTTTCTGTATCTCTATTATGTTGGTGCGGCTTCGGAACTTTTAAATATCTCGATATATCTCGAGAACTACGCATCTGATCAAAAAATATCATAGAACATAAAAGGTAGGAAACATAATTCTCTACAAATAAGGTCTCTTAACATTTTGCCATAGCTCGCTTCGTTTCCGAGATATTTGCAGATTTATCTCAAGGGAAGGGGCCTGACGGACATATTTCGAGATATTTCTTCTTCTTGTTGTTCTTCTTCTGCACAGCTAAGCTGGAAGTGGCATTTGCAGCTCGCAATAGTGCAGAGTTATCTCAAAGAAAGGGGCCACGTGTTTCTGTATCTCTATTATGTTGGTGCGGCTTCGGAACTTTTAAATATCTCGATATATCTCGAGAACTACGCATCTGATCAAAAAATATCATAGAACATAAAAAGTAGGAAACTTAATTCTCTACAAATGAGGTCTCTTAACATTTTGCCATAGCTCGCTTCGTTTCCGAGATATTTGCAGATTTATCTCAAGGGAAGGGGCCTGACGGACATATTTCGAGATATTTCTTCTTCTTGTTGTTCTTCTTCTGCACAGCTAAGCTGGAAGTGGCATTTGCAGCTCGCAATAGTGCAGAGTTATCTCAAAGAAAGGGGCCACGGTGTTTCTGTATCTCTATTATGTTGGTGCGGCTTCGGAACTTTTAAATATCTCGATATATCTCGAGAACTACGCATCTGATCAAAAAATATCATAGAACATAAAAAGTAGGAAACTTAATTCTTTACAAATAAGGTCTCTTAACATTTTGCCATAGCTCGCTTCGTTTCCGAGATATTTGCAGATTTATCTCAAGGGAAGGGGCCTGACGGACATATTTCGAGATATTTCTTCTTCTTGTTGTTCTTCTTCTGCACAGCTAAGCTGGAAGTGGCATTTGCAGCTCGCAATAGTGCAGAGTTATCGCAAAGAAAGGGGCCACGGTGTTTCTGTATCTCTATTATGTTGGTGCGGCTTCGGAACTTTTAAATATCTTGATATATCTCGAGAACTACGCATCTGATCAAAAAATATCATAGAACATAAAAAGTAGGAAACCTAATTTTCTACAAAAAAGGTCTCTTAACATTTTGCCGTAGCTCGCTTCGTTTCCGAGATATTTGCAGATTTATCTCAAGGGAAGGGGCCTGACGGACATATTTCGAGATATTTCTTCTTCTTGTTGTTCTTCTTCTGCACAGCTAAGCTGGAAGTGGCATTTGCAGCTCGCAATAGTGCAGAGTTGGCGCAAAGAAAGGGGCCACGGTGTTTCTGTATCTCTATTATGTTTGTGCGGCTTCGGAACTTTTAAATATCTTGATATATCTCGAGAACTACGCATCTGATCAAAAAATATCATAGAACATAAAAAGTAGGAAACCTAATTTTCTACAAAAAAGGTCTCTTAACATTTTGCCGTAGCTCGCTTCGTTTCCGAGATATTTGCAGATTTATCTCAAGGGAAGGGGCCTGACGGACATATTTCGAAATATTTCTTATTCTTGTTGTTCTTCTTCTGCACAGCTAAGCTGGAAGTGGCATTTGCAGCTCGCAATAGTGCAGGGTTATCTCAAAGAAAGGGGCCACGGTGTTTCTGTATCTCTATTATGTTGGTGCGGCTTCGGAACTTTTAAATATCTTGATATATCTCGAAAACTACGCTTCTGATCAAAAAATATCATAGAACATAACTTGTAGGAAACATAATTCTCTACAAAAAAGGTCTCTTAACATTTTGCCATAGCTCGCTTCGTTTCCGAGATAGTTGCAGATTTATCTCAAGGGAAGGGGCCTGACGGACATATTTCGAGATATTTCTTCTTCTTGTTGTTCTTCTTCTGCACAGCTAAGCTGGAAGTGGCATTTGCAGCTCGCAATAGTGCAGAGTTATCTCAAAGAAAGGGGCCACGGTGTTTCTGTATCTCTATTATGTTGGTGCGGCTTCGGAACTTTTAAATATCTCGATATATCTCGAGAACTACGCATCTGATCAAAAAATATCATAGAACATAAAAGGTAGGAAACATAATTCTCTACAAATAAGGTCTCTTAACATTTTGCCATAGCTCGCTTCGTTTCCGAGATATTTGCAGATTTATCTCAAGGGAAGGGGCCTGACGGACATATTTCGAGATATTTCTTCTTCTTGTTGTTCTTCTTCTGCACAGCTAAGCTGGAAGTGGCATTTGCAGCTCGCAATAGTGCAGAGTTATCTCAAAGAAAGGGGCCACGTGTTTCTGTATCTCTATTATGTTGGTGCGGCTTCGGAACTTTTAAATATCTCGATATATCTCGAGAACTACGCATCTGATCAAAAAATATCATAGAACATAAAAAGTAGGAAACTTAATTCTCTACAAATGAGGTCTCTTAACATTTTGCCATAGCTCGCTTCGTTTCCGAGATATTTGCAGATTTATCTCAAGGGAAGGGGCCTGACGGACATATTTCGAGATATTTCTTCTTCTTGTTGTTCTTCTTCTGCACAGCTAAGCTGGAAGTGGCATTTGCAGCTCGCAATAGTGCAGAGTTATCTCAAAGAAAGGGGCCACGTGTTTCTGTATCTCTATTATGTTGGTGCGGCTTCGGAACTTTTAAATATCTCGATATATCTCGAAAACTACGCTTCTGATCAAAAAATACCATTGAACATAGCTTGTAGGAAACATAATTCTCTACAAAGAAGGTCTCTTAACATTTTGCCATAGCTCGCTTCGTTTCCGAGATAGTTGCAGATTTATCTCAAGGGAAGGGGCCTGACGGACATATTTCGAGATATTTCTTCTTCTTGTTGTTCTTCTTCTGCACAGCTAAGCTGGAAGTGGCATTTGCAGCTCGCAATAGTGCAGAGTTATCTCAAAGAAAGGGGCCACGGTGTTTCTGTATCTCTATTATGTTGGTGCGGCTTCGGAACTTTTAAATATCTCGATATATCTCGAGAACTACGCAACTGATCAAAAAATATCATAGAACATAAAAAGTAGGAAACTTAATTCTCTACAAAAAAGGTCTCTTAACGTTTTGCCGTAGCTCGCTTCGTTTCCGAGATATTTGCAGATTTATCTCAAGGGAAGGGGCCTGACGGACATATTTCGAGATATTTCTTCTTCTTGTTGTTCTTCTTCTGCACAGCTAAGCTGGAAGTGGCATTTGCAGCTCGCAATAGTGCAGAGTTATCTCAAAGAAAGGGGCCACGGTGTTTCTGTATCTCTATTATGTTGGTGCGGCTTCGGAACTTTTAAATATCTTGATATATCTCGAGAACTACGCATCTGATCAAAAAATATCATAGAACATAAATAGTAGGAAACTTAATTTCCTACAAAAAAGATCTCTTACTATTTTGCCATAGCTCGCATTGTTTCCGAGACATTTGCAGATTTAGCTCAAGGGAAGGGGCCTGACGGACATATTTCGAGATATTTCTTCTTCTTGTTGTTCTTCTTCTGCACAGCTAAGCTGGAAGTGGCATTTGCAGCTCGCAATAGTGCAGAGTTATCTCAAAGAAAGGGGCCACGGTGTTTCTGTATCTCTATTATGTTGGTGCGGCTTCGGAACTTTTAAATATCTTGATATATCTCGAAAACTACGCATCTGATCAAAAAATATCATACAACATAAAAAGTAGGAAACTTAATCCTCTACAAAAAAGGTCTCTTAACATTTTGCCATAGCTCGCTTCGTTTCCGAGATATTTGCAGATTTATCTCAAGGGAAGGGGCCTAACGGACATATTTCGAGATATTTCTTCTTCTTGTTGTTCTTCTTCTGCACAGCTAAGCTGGAAGTGGCATTTGCAGCTCGCAATAGTGCAGGGTTATCTCAAAGAAAGGGGCCACGGTGTTTCTGTATCTCTATTATGTTGGTGCGGCTTCGGAACTTTTAAATATCTTGATATATCTCGAAAACTACGCTTCTGATCAAAAAATATCATAGAACATAACTTGTAGGAAACATAATTCTCTACAAAAAAGGTCTCTTAACATTTTGCCATAGCTCGCTTCGTTTCCGAGATAGTTGCAGATTTATCTCAAGGGAAGGGGCCTGACGGACATATTTCGAGATATTTCTTCTTCTTGTTGTTCTTCTTCTGCACAGCTAAGCTGGAAGTGGCATTTGCAGCTCGCAATAGTGCAGAGTTATCTCAAAGAAAGGGGCCACGGTGTTTCTGTATCTCTATTATGTTGGTGCGGCTTCGGAACTTTTAAATATCTCGATATATCTCGAGAACTACGCATCTGATCAAAAAATATCATAGAACATAAAAGGTAGGAAACATAATTCTCTACAAATAAGGTCTCTTAACATTTTGCCATAGCTCGCTTCGTTTCCGAGATATTTGCAGATTTATCTCAAGGGAAGGGGCCTGACGGACATATTTCGAGATATTTCTTCTTCTTGTTGTTCTTCTTCTGCACAGCTAAGCTGGAAGTGGCATTTGCAGCTCGCAATAGTGCAGAGTTATCTCAAAGAAAGGGGCCACGTGTTTCTGTATCTCTATTATGTTGGTGCGGCTTCGGAACTTTTAAATATCTCGATATATCTCGAGAACTACGCATCTGATCAAAAAATATCATAGAACATAAAAAGTAGGAAACTTAATTCTCTACAAATGAGGTCTCTTAACATTTTGCCATAGCTCGCTTCGTTTCCGAGATATTTGCAGATTTATCTCAAGGGAAGGGGCCTGACGGACATATTTCGAGATATTTCTTCTTCTTGTTGTTCTTCTTCTGCACAGCTAAGCTGGAAGTGGCATTTGCAGCTCGCAATAGTGCAGAGTTATCTCAAAGAAAGGGGCCACGGTGTTTCTGTATCTCTATTATGTTGGTGCGGCTTCGGAACTTTTAAATATCTCGATATATCTCGAGAACTACGCATCTGATCAAAAAATATCATAGAACATAAAAAGTAGGAAACTTAATTCTTTACAAATAAGGTCTCTTAACATTTTGCCATAGCTCGCTTCGTTTCCGAGATATTTGCAGATTTATCTCAAGGGAAGGGGCCTGACGGACATATTTCGAGATATTTCTTCTTCTTGTTGTTCTTCTTCTGCACAGCTAAGCTGGAAGTGGCATTTGCAGCTCGCAATAGTGCAGAGTTATCGCAAAGAAAGGGGCCACGGTGTTTCTGTATCTCTATTATGTTGGTGCGGCTTCGGAACTTTTAAATATCTTGATATATCTCGAGAACTACGCATCTGATCAAAAAATATCATAGAACATAAAAAGTAGGAAACCTAATTTTCTACAAAAAAGGTCTCTTAACATTTTGCCGTAGCTCGCTTCGTTTCCGAGATATTTGCAGATTTATCTCAAGGGAAGGGGCCTGACGGACATATTTCGAGATATTTCTTCTTCTTGTTGTTCTTCTTCTGCACAGCTAAGCTGGAAGTGGCATTTGCAGCTCGCAATAGTGCAGAGTTGGCGCAAAGAAAGGGGCCACGGTGTTTCTGTATCTCTATTATGTTTGTGCGGCTTCGGAACTTTTAAATATCTTGATATATCTCGAGAACTACGCATCTGATCAAAAAATATCATAGAACATAAAAAGTAGGAAACCTAATTTTCTACAAAAAAGGTCTCTTAACATTTTGCCGTAGCTCGCTTCGTTTCCGAGATATTTGCAGATTTATCTCAAGGGAAGGGGCCTGACGGACATATTTCGAAATATTTCTTATTCTTGTTGTTCTTCTTCTGCACAGCTAAGCTGGAAGTGGCATTTGCAGCTCGCAATAGTGCAGGGTTATCTCAAAGAAAGGGGCCACGGTGTTTCTGTATCTCTATTATGTTGGTGCGGCTTCGGAACTTTTAAATATCTTGATATATCTCGAAAACTACGCTTCTGATCAAAAAATATCATAGAACATAACTTGTAGGAAACATAATTCTCTACAAAAAAGGTCTCTTAACATTTTGCCATAGCTCGCTTCGTTTCCGAGATAGTTGCAGATTTATCTCAAGGGAAGGGGCCTGACGGACATATTTCGAGATATTTCTTCTTCTTGTTGTTCTTCTTCTGCACAGCTAAGCTGGAAGTGGCATTTGCAGCTCGCAATAGTGCAGAGTTATCTCAAAGAAAGGGGCCACGGTGTTTCTGTATCTCTATTATGTTGGTGCGGCTTCGGAACTTTTAAATATCTCGATATATCTCGAGAACTACGCATCTGATCAAAAAATATCATAGAACATAAAAGGTAGGAAACATAATTCTCTACAAATAAGGTCTCTTAACATTTTGCCATAGCTCGCTTCGTTTCCGAGATATTTGCAGATTTATCTCAAGGGAAGGGGCCTGACGGACATATTTCGAGATATTTCTTCTTCTTGTTGTTCTTCTTCTGCACAGCTAAGCTGGAAGTGGCATTTGCAGCTCGCAATAGTGCAGAGTTATCTCAAAGAAAGGGGCCACGTGTTTCTGTATCTCTATTATGTTGGTGCGGCTTCGGAACTTTTAAATATCTCGATATATCTCGAGAACTACGCATCTGATCAAAAAATATCATAGAACATAAAAAGTAGGAAACTTAATTCTCTACAAATGAGGTCTCTTAACATTTTGCCATAGCTCGCTTCGTTTCCGAGATATTTGCAGATTTATCTCAAGGGAAGGGGCCTGACGGACATATTTCGAGATATTTCTTCTTCTTGTTGTTCTTCTTCTGCACAGCTAAGCTGGAAGTGGCATTTGCAGCTCGCAATAGTGCAGAGTTATCTCAAAGAAAGGGGCCACGGTGTTTCTGTATCTCTATTATGTTGGTGCGGCTTCGGAACTTTTAAATATCTCGATATATCTCGAGAACTACGCATCTGATCAAAAAATATCATAGAACATAAAAAGTAGGAAACTTAATTCTTTACAAATAAGGTCTCTTAACATTTTGCCATAGCTCGCTTCGTTTCCGAGATATTTGCAGATTTATCTCAAGGGAAGGGGCCTGACGGACATATTTCGAGATATTTCTTCTTCTTGTTGTTCTTCTTCTGCACAGCTAAGCTGGAAGTGGCATTTGCAGCTCGCAATAGTGCAGAGTTATCGCAAAGAAAGGGGCCACGGTGTTTCTGTATCTCTATTATGTTGGTGCGGCTTCGGAACTTTTAAATATCTTGATATATCTCGAGAACTACGCATCTGATCAAAAAATATCATAGAACATAAAAAGTAGGAAACCTAATTTTCTACAAAAAAGGTCTCTTAACATTTTGCCGTAGCTCGCTTCGTTTCCGAGATATTTGCAGATTTATCTCAAGGGAAGGGGCCTGACGGACATATTTCGAGATATTTCTTCTTCTTGTTGTTCTTCTTCTGCACAGCTAAGCTGGAAGTGGCATTTGCAGCTCGCAATAGTGCAGAGTTAGCGCAAAGAAAGGGGCCACGGTGTTTCTGTATCTCTATTATGTTTGTGCGGCTTCGGAACTTTTAAATATCTTGATATATCTCGAGAACTACGCATCTGATCAAAAAATATCATAGAACATAAAAAGTAGGAAACCTAATTTTCTACAAAAAAGGTCTCTTAACATTTTGCCGTAGCTCGCTTCGTTTCCGAGATATTTGCAGATTTATCTCAAGGGAAGGGGCCTGACGGACATATTTCGAAATATTTCTTATTCTTGTTGTTCTTCTTCTGCACAGCTAAGCTGGAAGTGGCATTTGCAGCTCGCAATAGTGCAGAGTTATCTCAAAGAAAGGGGCCACGGTGTTTCTGTACCTCTATTATGTTGGTGCAGCTTCGGAGCTTTTAAATATCTTGATATATCTCGAGAACTACGCATCTGATCAAAAAATATCATAGAACATAAAAAGTAGGAAACTTAATTCTCTACAAATGAGGTCTCTTAACATTTTGCCATAGCTCGCTTCGTTTCCGAGATATTTGCAGATTTATCTCAAGGGAAGGGGCCTGACGGACATATTTCGAGATATTTCTTCTTCTTGTTGTTCTTCTTCTGCACAGGTAAGCTGGAAGTGGCATTTGCAGCTCGCAATAGTGCAGAGTTATCTCAAAGAAAGGGGCCACGGTGTTTCTGTATCTCTATTATGTTGGTGCGGCTTCGGAACTTTTAAATATCTCGATATATCTCGAGAACTACGCAACTGATCAAAAAATATCATAGAACATAAAAAGTAGGAAACTTAATTCTCTACAAAAAAGGTCTCTTAACGTTTTGCCGTAGCTCGCTTCGTTTCCGAGATATTTGCAGATTTATCTCAAGGGATGGGGCCTGACGGACATATTTCGCAATATTTCTTATTCTTGTTGTTCTTCTTCTGCACAGCTAAGCTGGAAGTGGCATTTACAGCTCGCAATAGTGCAGAGTTATCTCAAAGAAAGGGGCCACGGTGTTTCTGTATCTCTATTATGTTGGTGCGGCTTCGGAACTTTTAAATATCTTGATATATCTCGAGAACTACGCATCTGATCAAAAAATATCATAGAACATAAATAGTAGGAAACTTAATTTCCTACAAAAAAGATCTCTTACTATTTTGCCATAGCTCGCATTGTTTCCGAGACATTTGCAGATTTAGCTCAAGGGAAGGGGCCTGACGGACATATTTCGAGATATTTCTTCTTCTTGTTGTTCTTCTTCTGCACAGCTAAGCTGGAAGTGGCATTTGCAGCTCGCAATAGTGCAGAGTTATCTCAAAGAAAGGGGCCACGGTGTTTCTGTATCTCTATTATGTTGGTGCGGCTTCGGAACTTTTAAATATCTTGATATATCTCGAAAACTACGCATCTGATCAAAAAATATCATACAACATAAAAAGTAGGAAACTTAATCCTCTACAAAAAAGGTCTCTTAACATTTTGCCATAGCTCGCTTCGTTTCCGAGATATTTGCAGATTTATCTCAAGGGAAGGGGCCTAACGGACATATTTCGAGATATTTCTTCTTCTTGTTGTTCTTCTTCTGCACAGCTAAGCTGGAAGTGGCATTTGCAGCTCGCAATAGTGCAGGGTTATCTCAAAGAAAGGGGCCACGGTGTTTCTGTATCTCTATTATGTTGGTGCGGCTTCGGAACTTTTAAATATCTTGATATATCTCGAAAACTACGCTTCTGATCAAAAAATATCATAGAACATAACTTGTAGGAAACATAATTCTCTACAAAAAAGGTCTCTTAACATTTTGCCATAGCTCGCTTCGTTTCCGAGATAGTTGCAGATTTATCTCAAGGGAAGGGGCCTGACGGACATATTTCGAGATATTTCTTCTTCTTGTTGTTCTTCTTCTGCACAGCTAAGCTGGAAGTGGCATTTGCAGCTCGCAATAGTGCAGAGTTATCTCAAAGAAAGGGGCCACGGTGTTTCTGTATCTCTATTATGTTGGTGCGGCTTCGGAACTTTTAAATATCTCGATATATCTCGAGAACTACGCATCTGATCAAAAAATATCATAGAACATAAAAGGTAGGAAACATAATTCTCTACAAATAAGGTCTCTTAACATTTTGCCATAGCTCGCTTCGTTTCCGAGATATTTGCAGATTTATCTCAAGGGAAGGGGCCTGACGGACATATTTCGAGATATTTCTTCTTCTTGTTGTTCTTCTTCTGCACAGCTAAGCTGGAAGTGGCATTTGCAGCTCGCAATAGTGCAGAGTTATCTCAAAGAAAGGGGCCACGTGTTTCTGTATCTCTATTATGTTGGTGCGGCTTCGGAACTTTTAAATATCTCGATATATCTCGAGAACTACGCATCTGATCAAAAAATATCATAGAACATAAAAAGTAGGAAACTTAATTCTCTACAAATGAGGTCTCTTAACATTTTGCCATAGCTCGCTTCGTTTCCGAGATATTTGCAGATTTATCTCAAGGGAAGGGGCCTGACGGACATATTTCGAGATATTTCTTCTTCTTGTTGTTCTTCTTCTGCACAGCTAAGCTGGAAGTGGCATTTGCAGCTCGCAATAGTGCAGAGTTATCTCAAAGAAAGGGGCCACGGTGTTTCTGTATCTCTATTATGTTGGTGCGGCTTCGGAACTTTTAAATATCTCGATATATCTCGAGAACTACGCATCTGATCAAAAAATATCATAGAACATAAAAAGTAGGAAACTTAATTCTTTACAAATAAGGTCTCTTAACATTTTGCCATAGCTCGCTTCGTTTCCGAGATATTTGCAGATTTATCTCAAGGGAAGGGGCCTGACGGACATATTTCGAGATATTTCTTCTTCTTGTTGTTCTTCTTCTGCACAGCTAAGCTGGAAGTGGCATTTGCAGCTCGCAATAGTGCAGAGTTATCGCAAAGAAAGGGGCCACGGTGTTTCTGTATCTCTATTATGTTGGTGCGGCTTCGGAACTTTTAAATATCTTGATATATCTCGAGAACTACGCATCTGATCAAAAAATATCATAGAACATAAAAAGTAGGAAACCTAATTTTCTACAAAAAAGGTCTCTTAACATTTTGCCGTAGCTCGCTTCGTTTCCGAGATATTTGCAGATTTATCTCAAGGGAAGGGGCCTGACGGACATATTTCGAGATATTTCTTCTTCTTGTTGTTCTTCTTCTGCACAGCTAAGCTGGAAGTGGCATTTGCAGCTCGCAATAGTGCAGAGTTATCTCAAAGAAAGGGGCCACGGTGTTTCTGTATCTCTATTATGTTGGTGCGGCTTCGGAACTTTTAAATATCTCGATATATCTCGAGAACTACGCATCTGATCAAAAAATATCATAGAACATAAAAGGTAGGAAACATAATTCTCTACAAATAAGGTCTCTTAACATTTTGCCATAGCTCGCTTCGTTTCCGAGATATTTGCAGATTTATCTCAAGGGAAGGGGCCTGACGGACATATTTCGAGATATTTCTTCTTCTTGTTGTTCTTCTTCTGCACAGCTAAGCTGGAAGTGGCATTTGCAGCTCGCAATAGTGCAGAGTTATCTCAAAGAAAGGGGCCACGTGTTTCTGTATCTCTATTATGTTGGTGCGGCTTCGGAACTTTTAAATATCTCGATATATCTCGAGAACTACGCATCTGATCAAAAAATATCATAGAACATAAAAAGTAGGAAACTTAATTCTCTACAAATGAGGTCTCTTAACATTTTGCCATAGCTCGCTTCGTTTCCGAGATATTTGCAGATTTATCTCAAGGGAAGGGGCCTGACGGACATATTTCGAGATATTTCTTCTTCTTGTTGTTCTTCTTCTGCACAGCTAAGCTGGAAGTGGCATTTGCAGCTCGCAATAGTGCAGAGTTATCTCAAAGAAAGGGGCCACGGTGTTTCTGTATCTCTATTATGTTGGTGCGGCTTCGGAACTTTTAAATATCTCGATATATCTCGAGAACTACGCATCTGATCAAAAAATATCATAGAACATAAAAAGTAGGAAACTTAATTCTTTACAAATAAGGTCTCTTAACATTTTGCCATAGCTCGCTTCGTTTCCGAGATATTTGCAGATTTATCTCAAGGGAAGGGGCCTGACGGACATATTTCGAGATATTTCTTCTTCTTGTTGTTCTTCTTCTGCACAGCTAAGCTGGAAGTGGCATTTGCAGCTCGCAATAGTGCAGAGTTATCGCAAAGAAAGGGGCCACGGTGTTTCTGTATCTCTATTATGTTGGTGCGGCTTCGGAACTTTTAAATATCTTGATATATCTCGAGAACTACGCATCTGATCAAAAAATATCATAGAACATAAAAAGTAGGAAACCTAATTTTCTACAAAAAAGGTCTCTTAACATTTTGCCGTAGCTCGCTTCGTTTCCGAGATATTTGCAGATTTATCTCAAGGGAAGGGGCCTGACGGACATATTTCGAGATATTTCTTCTTCTTGTTGTTCTTCTTCTGCACAGCTAAGCTGGAAGTGGCATTTGCAGCTCGCAATAGTGCAGAGTTAGCGCAAAGAAAGGGGCCACGGTGTTTCTGTATCTCTATTATGTTTGTGCGGCTTCGGAACTTTTAAATATCTTGATATATCTCGAGAACTACGCATCTGATCAAAAAATATCATAGAACATAAAAAGTAGGAAACCTAATTTTCTACAAAAAAGGTCTCTTAACATTTTGCCGTAGCTCGCTTCGTTTCCGAGATATTTGCAGATTTATCTCAAGGGAAGGGGCCTGACGGACATATTTCGAAATATTTCTTATTCTTGTTGTTCTTCTTCTGCACAGCTAAGCTGGAAGTGGCATTTGCAGCTCGCAATAGTGCAGAGTTATCTCAAAGAAAGGGGCCACGGTGTTTCTGTACCTCTATTATGTTGGTGCAGCTTCGGAGCTTTTAAATATCTTGATATATCTCGAGAACTACGCTTCTGATCAAAAAATATCATAGAACATAACTTGTAGGAAACACAATTCTCTACAAAAAAGGTCTCTTAACATTTTGCCATAGCTCGCTTCGTTTCCGAGATAGTTGCAGATTTATCTCAAGGGAAGGGGCCTGACGGACATATTTCGAGATATTTCTTCTTCTTGTTGTTCTTCTTCTGCACAGCTAAGCTGGAAGTGGCATTTGCAGCTCGCAATAGTGCAGAGTTATCTCAAAGAAAGGGGCCACGGTGTTTCTGTATCTCTATTATGTTGGTGCGGCTTCGGAACTTTTAAATATCTCGATATATCTCGAGAACTACGCATCTGATCAAAAAATATCATAGAACATAAAAAGTAGGAAACTTAATTCTCTACAAATAGGGTCTCTTAACATTTTGCCATAGCTCGCTTCGTTTCCGAGATATTTGCAGATTTATCTCAAGGGAAGGGGCCTAACGGACATATTTCGAGATATTTCTTCTTCTTGTTGTTCTTCTTCTGCACAGCTAAGCTGGAAGTGGCATTTGCAGCTCGCAATAGTGCAGAGTTATCTCAAAAGAAAGGGGCCACGGTGTTTCTGTATCTCTATTATGTTGGTGCGGCTTCGGAACTTTTAAATATCTTGATATATCTCGAAAACTACGCTTCTGATCAAAAAATATCATAGAACATAACTTGTAGGAAACACAATTCTCTACAAAAAAGGTCTCTTAACATTTTGCCATAGCTCGCTTCGTTTCCGAGATAGTTGCAGATTTATCTCAAGGGAAGGGGCCTGACGGACATATTTCGAGATATTTCTTCTTCTTGTTGTTCTTCTTCTGCACAGCTAAGCTGGAAGTGGCATTTGCAGCTCGCAATAGTGCAGAGTTATCTCAAAGAAAGGGGCCACGGTGTTTCTGTACCTCTATTATGTTGGTGCAGCTTCGAAGCTTTTAAATATCTTGATATATCTCGAGAACTACGCATCTGATCAAAAAATATCATAGAACATAAAAAGTAGGAAACTTAATTCTCTACAAATAAGGTCTCTTAACATTTTGCCATAGCTCGCTTCGTTTCCGAGATATTTGCAGATTTATCTCAAGGGAAGGGGCCTGACGGACATATTTCGAAATATTTCTTCTTCTTGTTGTTCTTCTTCTGCACAGCTAAGCTGGAAGTGGCATTTGCAGCTCGCAATAGTGCAGAGTTATCTCAAAGAAAGGGGCCACGGTGTTTCTGTACCTCTATTATGTTCGTGCAGCTTCGAAGCTTTTAAATATCTTGATATATCTCGAGAACTACGCATCTGATCAAAAAATATCATAGAACATAAATTGTAGGAAACATAATTCTCTACAAAAAAGGTCTCTCAACGTTTTGCCATAGCTCGCTTCGTTTCCGAGATATTTGCAGATTTATCTCAAGGGAAGGGTCCTGACGGACATATTTCGAGATATTTCTTCTTCTTGTTGTTCTTGTTCTGCACAGCTGAGCTGGAAGTGGCATTTGCAGCTCGCAATAGTGCAGAGTTATCTCAAAGAAAGGGGCCACGGTGTTTCTGTATCTCTATTATGTTGGTGCGGCTTCGGAACTTTTAAATATCTTGATATATCTCGAGAACTACGCATCTGATCAAAAAATATCATACAACATAAAAAGTAGGAAACTTAATTCTCTACAAAAAAGTTCTCTTAACGTTTTGCCGTAGCTCGCTTCGTTTCCGAGATATTTGCAGATTTATCTCAAGGGAAGGGTCCTGACGGACATATTTCGAGGTATTTCTTCTTCTTGTTGTTCTTCTTCTGCACAGCTGAGCTGGAAGTGGCATTTGCAGCTCGCAATAGTGCAGAGTTATCTCAAAGAAAGGGGCCACGGTGTTTCTGTATCTCTATTATGTTGGTGCGGCTTCGGAACTTTTAAATATCTTGATATATCTCGAGAACTACGCATCTGATCAAAAAATATCATAGAACATAAAAAGTAGGAAACTTAATTCTCTACAAAAAAGGTCTCTTAACATTTTGCCATAGCTCTCTTCGTTTCCGAGATATTTGCAGATTTATCTCAAGGGAAGGGGCCTGACGGACATATTTCGAGATATTTCTTCTTCTTGTTGTTCTTCTTCTGCACAGCTGACCTGGAAGTGGCATTTGCAGCTCGCAATAGTGCAGAGTTATCTCAAAGAAAGAGGCCACGGTGTTTCTGTATCTCTATTATGTTGGTGCGGCTTCGGAACTTTTAAATATCTTGATATATCTCGAGAACTACGCATCTGATCAAAAAATATCATACAACATAAAAAGTAGGAAACTTAATTCTCTACAAAAAAGGTCTCTTAACATTTTGCCAGAGCTCTCTTCGTTTCCGAGATATTTGCAGATTTATCTCAAGGGAAGGGGCCTGACGGACATATTTCGAGATATTTCTTCTTCTTGTTGTTCTTCTTCTGCACAGCTAAGCTGGAAGTGGCATTTGCAGCTCGCAATAGTGCAGAGTTATCTCAAAGAAAGGGGCCACGGTGTTTCTGTATCTCTATTATGTTGGTGCGGCTTCGGAACTTTTAAATATCTTGATATATCTCGAGAACTGCGCATCTGATCAAAAAATATCATACAACATAAAAAGTAGGAAACTTAATTCTCTACAAAAAAGGTCTCTTAACATTTTGCCATAGCTCGCTTCGTTTCCGAGATATTTGCAGATTTATCTCAAGGGAAGGGGCCTAACGGACATATTTCGAGATATTTCTTCTTCTTGTTGTTCTTCTTCTGCACAGCTAAGCTGGAAGTGGCATTTGCAGCTCGCAATAGTGCAGAGTTATCTCAAAGAAAGGGGCCACGGTGTTTCTGTATCTCTATTATGTTGGTGCGGCTTCGGAACTTTTAAATATCTTGATATATCTCGAGAACTACGCATCTGATCAAAAAATATCATACAACATAAAAAGTAGGAAACTTAATTCTCTACAAAAAAGGTCTCTTAACATTTTGCCATAGCTCTCTTCGTTTCCGAGATATTTGCAGATTTATCTCAAGGGAAGGGTCCTGACGGACATATTTCGAGGTATTTCTTCTTCTTGTTGTTCTTCTTCTGCACAGCTGAGCTGGAAGTGGCATTTGCAGCTCGCAATAGTGCAGAGTTATCTCAAAGAAAGGGGCCACGGTGTTTCTGTATCTCTATTATGTTGGTGCGGCTTCGGAACTTTTAAATATCTTGATATATCTCGAGAACTACGCATCTGATCAAAAAATATCATAGAACATAAAAAGTAGGAAACTTAATTCTCTACAAAAAAGGTCTCTTAACATTTTGCCATAGCTCTCTTCGTTTTCGAGATATTTGCAGATTTATCTCAAGGGAAGGGGCCTGACGGACATATTTCGAGATATTTCTTCTTCTTGTTGTTCTTCTTCTGCACAGCTGACCTGGAAGTGGCATTTGCAGCTCGCAATAGTGCAGAGTTATCTCAAAGAAAGAGGCCACGGTGTTTCTGTATCTCTATTATGTTGGTGCGGCTTCGGAACTTTTAAATATCTTGATATATCTCGAGAACTACGCATCTGATCAAAAAATATCATACAACATAAAAAGTAGGAAACTTAATTCTCTACAAAAAAGGTCTCTTAACATTTTGCCAGAGCTCTCTTCGTTTCCGAGATATTTGCAGATTTATCTCAAGGGAAGGGGCCTGACGGACATATTTCGAGATATTTCTTCTTCTTGTTGTTCTTCTTCTGCACAGCTAAGCTGGAAGTGGCATTTGCAGCTCGCAATAGTGCAGAGTTATCTCAAAGAAAGGGGCCACGGTGTTTCTGTATCTCTATTATGTTGGTGCGGCTTCGGAACTTTTAAATATCTTGATATATCTCGAGAACTGCGCATCTGATCAAAAAATATCATACAACATAAAAAGTAGGAAACTTAATTCTCTACAAAAAAGGTCTCTTAACATTTTGCCATAGCTCGCTTCGTTTCCGAGATATTTGCAGATTTATCTCAAGGGAAGGGGCCTAACGGACATATTTCGAGATATTTCTTCTTCTTGTTGTTCTTCTTCTGCACAGCTAAGCTGGAAGTGGCATTTGCAGCTCGCAATAGTGCAGAGTTATCTCAAAGAAAGGGGCCACGGTGTTTCTGTATCTCTATTATGTTGGTGCGGCTTCGGAACTTTTAAATATCTTGATATATCTCGAGAACTACGCATCTGATCAAAAAATATCATACAACATAAAAAGTAGGAAACTTAATTCTCTACAAAAAAGGTCTCTTAACATTTTGCCATAGCTCTCTTCGTTTCCGAGATATTTGCAGATTTATCTCAAGGGAAGGGGCCTGACGGACATATTTCGAGATATTTCTTCTTCTTGTTGTTCTTCTTCTGCACAGCTAAGCTGGAAGTGGCATTTGCAGCTCGCAATAGTGCAGAGTTATCTCAAAGAAAGGGGCCACGGTGTTTCTGTATCTCTATTATGTTGGTGCGGCTTCGGAACTTTTAAATATCTTGATATATCTCGAGAACTACGCATCTGATCAAAAAATATCATAGAACATAAATTGTAGGAAACATAATTCTCTACAAAAAAGCTCTCTTAACGTTTTGCCGTAGCTCGATTCGTTTCCGAGATATTTGCAGATTTATCTCAAGGGAAGGGTCCTGACGGACATATTTCGAGGTATTTCTTCTTCTTGTTGTTCTTCTTCTGCACAGCTGAGCTGGAAGTGGCATTTGCAGCTCGCAATAGTGCAGAGTTATCTCAAAGAAAGAGGCCACGGTGTTTCTGTATCTCTATTATGTTGGTGCGGCTTCGGAACTTTTAAATATCTTGATATATCTCGAGAACTACGCATCTGATCAAAAAATATCATACAACATAAAAAGTAGGAAACTTAATTCTCTACAAAAAAGGTCTCTTAACATTTTGCCAGAGCTCTCTTCGTTTCCGAGATATTTGCAGATTTATCTCAAGGGAAGGGGCCTGACGGACATATTTCGAGATATTTCTTCTTCTTGTTGTTCTTCTTCTGCACAGCTAAGCTGGAAGTGGCATTTGCAGCTCGCAATAGTGCAGAGTTATCTCAAAGAAAGGGGCCACGGTGTTTCTGTATCTCTATTATGTTGGTGCGGCTTCGGAACTTTTAAATATCTTGATATATCTCGAGAACTGCGCATCTGATCAAAAAATATCATACAACATAAAAAGTAGGAAACTTAATTCTCTACAAAAAAGGTCTCTTAACATTTTGCCATAGCTCGCTTCGTTTCCGAGATATTTGCAGATTTATCTCAAGGGAAGGGGCCTAACGGACATATTTCGAGATATTTCTTCTTCTTGTTGTTCTTCTTCTGCACAGCTAAGCTGGAAGTGGCATTTGCAGCTCGCAATAGTGCAGAGTTATCTCAAAGAAAGGGGCCACGGTGTTTCTGTATCTCTATTATGTTGGTGCGGCTTCGGAACTTTTAAATATCTTGATATATCTCGAGAACTACGCATCTGATCAAAAAATATCATAGAACATAAATTGTAGGAAACATAATTCTCTACAAAAAAGGTCTCTTAACGTTTTGCCGTAGCTCGCTTCGTTTCCGAGATATTTGCAGATTTATCTCAAGGGAAGGGTCCTGACGGACATATTTCGAGATATTTCTTCTTCTTGTTGTTCTTCTTCTGCACAGCTAAACTGGAAGTGGCATTTCCAGCTCGCAATAGTGCAGAGTTATCTCAAAGAAAGGGGCCACGGTGTTTCTGTATCTCTATTATGTTGATGCAGCTTCGAAGCTTTTAAATATCTTGATATATCTCGAGAACTACGCCTCTGATCAAAAAATATCATAGAACATAAAAAGTAGGAAACTTAATTCTCTACAAATAAGGTCTCTTAACATTTTGCCATAGCTCGCTTCGTTTCCGAGATATTTGCAGATTTATCTCAAGGGAAGGGGCCTGACGGACATATTTAGAGATATTTCTTCTTCTTGTTGTTCTTCTTCTGCACAGCTAAGCTGGAAGTGGCATTTGCAGCTCGCAATAGTGCAGAGTTATCTCAAAGAAAGGGGCCACGGTGTTTCTGTACCTCTATTATGTTGGTGCAGCTTCGAAGCTTTTAAATATCTTGATATATCTCGAGAACTACGCATCTGATCAAAAAATATCATAGAACATAAAAAGTAGGAAACTTAATTCTCTACAAATAAGGTCTCTTAACATTTTGCCATAGCTCGCTTCGTTTCCGAGATATTTGCAGATTTATCTCAAGGGAAGGGGCCTGACGGACATATTTCGAAATATTTCTTCTTCTTGTTGTTCTTCTTCTGCACAGCTAAGCTGGAAGTGGCATTTGCAGCTCGCAATAGTGCAGAGTTATCTCAAAGAAAGGGGCCACGGTGTTTCTGTACCTCTATTATGTTCGTGCAGCTTCGAAGCTTTTAAATATCTTGATATATCTCGAGAACTACGCATGTGATCAAAAAATATCATAGAACATAAATTGTAGGAAACATAATCCTCTACAAAAAAGGTCTCTTAACGTTTTGCCATAGCTCGCTTCGTTTCCGAGATAGTTGCAGATTTATCTCAAGGGAAGGGGCCTGACGGACATATTTCGAGATATTTCTTCTTCTTGTTGTTCTTCTTCTGCACAGCTAAGCTGGAAGTGGCATTTGCAGCTTGCAATAGTGCAGAGTTATCTCAAAGAAAGGGGCCACGGTGTTTCTGTATCTCTATTATGTTGGTGCGGCTTCGGAACTTTTAAATATCTCGATATATTTCGAGAACTACGCATCTGATCAAAAAATATCATAGAACATAAAAAGTAGGAAACTTAATTCTCTACAAATAAGGTCTCTTAACCTTTTGCCATAGCTCGCTTCGTTTCCGAGATATTTGCAGATTTATCTCAAGGGAAGGGGCCTGACGGACATATTTCGAGATATTTCTTCTTCTTGTTGTTCTTCTTCTGCACAGCTCAGCTGGAAGTGGCATTTGCAGCTCGCAATAGTGCAGAGTTATCTCAAAGAAAGGGGCCACGGTGTTTCTGTATCTCTATTATGTTGGTGCGGCTTCGGAACTTTTAAATATCTTGATATATCTCGAGAACTACGCATCTGATCAAAAAATATCATACAACATAAAAAGTAGGAAACTTAATTCTCTACAAAAAAGGTCTCTTAACATTTTGCCATAGGTCGCTTCGTTTCCGAGATATTTGCAGATTTATCTCAAGGGAAGGGGCCTGACGGACATATTTCGAGATATTTCTTCTTCTTGTTGTTCTTCCTCTGCACAGCTAAGCTGGAAGTGGCATTTGCAGCTCGCAATAGTGCAGAGTTATCTCAAAGAAAGGGGCCACGGTGTTTCTGTATCTCTATTATGTTGGTGCGGCTTCGGAACTTTTAAATATCTTGATATATCTCGAGAACTACGCATCTAATCAAAAAATATTATAGAACATAAAAAGTAGGAAACTTAATTCTCTACAAAAAAGGTCTCTTAACATTTTGCCATAGCTCGCTTCGTTTCCGAGATATTTGCAGATTTATCTCAAGGGAAGGGGCCTGACGGACATATTTCGAGATATTTCTTCTTCTTGTTGTTCTTCTTCTGCACAGCTAAGCTGGAAGTGGCATTTACAGCTCGCAATAGTGCAGAGTTATCTCAAAGAAAGGGGCCACGGTGTTTCTGTATCTCTATTATGTTGGTGCGGCTTCCGAACTTTTAAATATCTTGATATATCTCGAGAACTGCGCATCTGATCAAAAAATATCATAGAACATAAAAAGTAGGAAACTTAATTCTCTACAAAAAAGGTCTCTTAACATTTTGCCATAGCTCGCTTCGTTTCCGAGATATTTGCAGATTTATCTCAAGGGAAGGGGCCTGACGGACATATTTCGAGATATTTCTTCTTCTTGTTGTTCTTCTTCTGCACAGCTAAGCTGGAAGTGGCATTTCCAGCTCGCAATAGTGCAGAGTTATCCCAAAGAAAGGGGCCACGGTGTTTCTGTATCTCTATTATGTTGGTGCGGCTTCGGAACTTTTAAATATCTTGATATATCTCGAAAACTACGCTTCTGATCAAAAAATATCATAGAACATAAATTGTAGGAAACATAATTCTCTACAAAAAAGGTCTCTTAACATTTTGCCATAGCTCGCTTCGTTTCCGAGATATTTGCAGATATATCTCAAGGGAAGGGGCCTGACGGACATATTTCGAGATATTTCTTCTTCTTGTTGTTCTTCTTCTGCACAGCTAAGCTGGAAGTGGCATTTACAGCTCGCAATAGTGGAAAGCTATCTCAAAGAAAGGGGCCACGGTGTTTCTGTATCTCTATTATGTTGGTGCGGCTTCGGAACTTTTAAATATCTTGATATATCTCGAGAACTGCGCATCTGATCAAAAAATATCATAGAACATAAAAAGTAGGAAACTTAATTCTCTACAAAAAAGGTCTCTTAACATTTTGCCATAGCTCTCTTCGTTTCCGAGATATTTGCAGACTTATCTCAAGGGAAGGGGCCTGACGGACATATTTCGAGATATTTCTTCTTCTTGTTGTTCTTCTTCTGCACAGCTGAGCTGGAAGTGGCATTTGCAGCTCGCAATAGTGCAGAGTTATCTCAAAGAAAGTGGCCACGGTGTTTCTGTATCTCTATTATGTTGCTGCGGCTTCGGAACTTTTAAATATCTTGATATATCTCGAGAACTGCGCATCTGATCAAAAAATATCATAGAACATAAAAAGTAGGAAACTTAATTCTCTACAAAAAAGGTCTCTTAACATTTTGCCATAGCTCGCTTCGTTTCCGAGATATTTGCAGATTTATCTCAAGGGAAGGGGCCTGACGGACATATTTCGAGATATTGCTTCTTCTTGTTGTTCTTCCTCTGCACAGCTAAGCTGGAAGTGGCATTTGCAGCTCGCAATAGTGCAGAGTTATCTCAAAGAAAGGGGCCACGGTGTTTCGGTATCTCTATTATGTTGGTGCGGCTTCGGAACTTTTAAATATCTTGATATATCTCGAGAACTACGCATCTGATCAAAAAATATCATAGAACATAAAAAGTAGGAAACTTAATTCTCTACAAAAAAGGTCTCTTAACATTTTGCCATAGCTGGCTTCGTTTCCGAGATATTTGCAGATTTATCTCAAGGGAAGGGTCCTGACGGACATATTTCGAGATATTTCTTCTTCTTGTTGTTCTTCTTCTGCACAGCTAAACTGGAAGTGGCATTTCCAGCTCGCAATAGTGCAGAGTTAACTCAAAGAAAGGAGCCACGGTGTTTCTGTATCTCTATTATGTTGGTGCGGCTTCGGAACTTTTAAATATCTTGATATATCTCGAGAACTACGCATCTGATCAAAAAATATCGTAGAACATAAAAAGTAGGAAACTTAATTCTCTACATAAAAGGTCTCTTAACATTTTGCCATAGCTCGCTTCGTATCCGAGATATTTGCAGATTTATCTCAAGGGAAGGGGCCTGACGGACATATTTCGAGATATTTCTTCTTCTTGTTGTTCTTCTTCTGCACAGCTAAGCTGGAAGTGGCATTTGCAGCTCGCAATAGTGCAGAGTTATCCCAAAGAAAGGGGCCACGGTGTTTCTGTATCTCTATTATGTTGGTGCGGCTTCGGAACTTTTAAATATCTTGATATATCTCGAGAACTACGCATCTGATCAAAAAATATCGTAGAACATAAAAAGTAGGAAACTTAATTCTCTACAAATAAAGTCTCTTAACATTTTGCCATAGCTCGCTTCGTTTCCGAGATATTTGCAGATTTATCTCAAGGGAAGGGGCCTGACGGACATATTTCGAGATATTTCTTCTTCTTGTTGTTCTTCTTCTGCACAGCTAAGCTGGAAGTGGCATTTGCAGCTCGCAACAGTGCAGAGTTATCTCAAAGAAAGGGGCCACGGTGTTTCTGTATCTCTATTATGTTGGTGCGGCTTCGGAACTTTTAAATATCTTGATATATCTCGAGAACTGCGCATCTGATCAAAAAATATCATACAACATAAAAAGTAGGAAACTTAATTCTCTACAAAAAAGGTCTCTTAACATTTTGCCATAGCTCGCTTCGTTTCCGAGATATTTGCAGATTTATCTCAAGGGAAGGGGCCTGACGGACATATTTCGAGATATTTCTTCTTCTTGTTGTTCTTCTTCTGCACAGCTAAGCTGGAAGTGGCATTTGCAGCTCGCAATAGTGCAGAGTTATCTCAAAGAAAGGGGCCACGGTGTTTCTCTATCTCTATTATGTTGGTGCGGCTTCGGAACTTTTAAATATCTTGATATATCTCGAGAACTACGCATCTGATCAAAAAATATCATAGAACATAAAAAGTAGGAAACTTAATTCTCTACAAAAAAGGTCTCTTAACATTTTGCCATAGCTCTCTTCGTTTCCGAGATATTTGCAGATTTATCTCAAGGGAAGGGGCCTGACGGACATATTTCGAGATATTTCTTCTTCTTGTTGTTCTTCTTCTGCACAGCTAAGCTGGAAGTGGCATTTGCAGCTCGCAATAGTGCAGAGTAATCTCAAAGAAAGGGGCCACGGTGTTTCTGTATCTCTATTATGTTGGTGCGGCTTCGGAACTTTTAAATATCTTGATATATCTCGAGAACTGCGCATCTGATCAAAAAACATTATAGAACATGAAAAGTAGGAAACTTAATTCTCTACAAAAAAGGTCTCTTAACATTTTGCCATAGCTAGCTTCGTTTCCGAGATATTTGCAGATTTATCTCAAGGGAAGGGGCCTGACGGACATATTTCGAGATATTTCTTCTTCTTGTTGTTCTTCTTCTGCACAGCTAAACTGGAAGTGGCATTTCCAGCTCGCAATAGTGCAGAGTTATCTCAAAGAAAGGAGCCACGGTGTTTCTGTATCTCTATTATGTTGGTGCGGCTTCGGAACTTTTAAATATCTTGATATATCTCGAGAACTACGCATCTGATCAAAAAATATCGTAGAACATAAAAAGTAGGAAACTTAATTCTCTACAAACAAGGTCTCTTAACATTTTGCCATAGCTCGCTTCGTTTCCGAGATATTTGCAGATTTATCTCAAGGGAAGGGTCCTGACGGACATATTTCGAGATATTTCTTCTTCTTGTTGTTCTTCTTCTGCACAGCTAAACTGGAAGTGGCATTTCCAGCTCGCAATAGTGCAGAGTTAACTCAAAGAAAGGAGCCACGGTGTTTCTGTATCTCTATTATGTTGGTGCGGCTTCGGAACTTTTAAATATCTTGATATATCTCGAGAACTACGCATCTGATCAAAAAATATCGTAGAACATAAAAAGTAGGAAACTTAATTCTCTACATAAAAGGTCTCTTAACATTTTGCCATAGCTCGCTTCGTTTCCGAGATATTTGCAGGTTTATCTCAAGGTAAGGGGCCTAACGGACATATTTCGAGATATTTCTTCTTCTTGTTGTTCTTCTTCTGCACAGCTAAACTGGAAGTGGCATTTCCAGCTCGCAATAGTGCAGAGTTATCTCAAAGAAAGGAGCCACGGTGTTTCTGTATCTCTATTCTGTTGGTGCGGCTTCGGAACTTTTAAATATCTTGATATATCTCGAGAACTACGCATCTGATCAAAAAATATCATAGAACATAAAAAGTAGGAAACTTAATTCTCTACAAAAAAGGTCTCTTAACATTTTGCCATAGCTCGCTTCGTTTCCGAGATATTTGCAGATTTATCTCAAGGGAAGGGGCCTGACGGACATATTTCGAGATATTTCTTCTTCTTGTTGTTCTTCTTCTGCACAGCTAAGCTGGAAGTGTCATTTGCGGCTCGCACTAGTGCAGCGTTATCTCAAAGAAAGGGGCCACGGTGTTTCTGTATCTCTATTATGTTGGTGCGGCTTCGGAACTTTTAAATATCTTGATATATCTCGAGAACTACGCATCTGATCAAAAAATATCATAGAACATAAAAAGTAGGAAACTTAATTCTCTACAAAAAAGGTCTCTTAACATTTTGCCATAGCTCGCTTGGTTTCCGAGATATTTGCAGATTTATCTCAAGGGAAGGGGCATGACGGACATATTTCGAGATATTTCTTCTTCTTGTTGTTCTTCTTCTGCACAGCTAAACTGGAAGTGGCATTTCCAGCTCGCAATAGTGCAGAGTTATCTCAAAGAAAGGGGCCACGGTGTTTCTGTATCTCTATTATGTTGGTGCGGCTTCGGAACTTTTAAATATCTTGATATATCTCGAGAACTACGCATCTGATCAAAAAATATCATAGAACATAAAAAGTAGGAAACTTAATTCTCTACAAAAAAGGTCTCTTAACATTTTGCCATAGCTCTCTTCGTTTCCGAGATATTTGCAGATTTATCTCAAGGGAAGGGGCCTGACGGACATATTTCGAGATATTTCTTCTTCTTGTTGTTCTTCTTCTGCACAGCTAAGCTGGAAGTGGCATTTGCAGCTCGCAATAGTGCAGAGTAATCTCAAAGAAAGGGGCCACGGTGTTTCTGTATCTCTATTATGTTGGTGCGGCTTCGGAACTTTTAAATATCTTGATATATCTCGAGAACTGCGCATCTGATCAAAAAACATTATAGAACATGAAAAGTAGGAAACTTAATTCTCTACAAAAAAGGTCTCTTAACATTTTGCCATAGCTAGCTTCGTTTCCGAGATATTTGCAGATTTATCTCAAGGGAAGGGGCCTGACGGACATATTTCGAGATATTTCTTCTTCTTGTTGTTCTTCTTCTGCACAGCTAAACTGGAAGTGGCATTTCCAGCTCGCAATAGTGCAGAGTTATCTCAAAGAAAGGAGCCACGGTGTTTCTGTATCTCTATTATGTTGGTGCGGCTTCGGAACTTTTAAATATCTTGATATATCTCGAGAACTACGCATCTGATCAAAAAATATCGTAGAACATAAAAAGTAGGAAACTTAATTCTCTACAAATAAAGTCTCTTAACATTTTGCCATAGCTCGCTTCGTTTCCGAGATATTTGCAGATATATCTCAAGGGAAGGGGCCTGACGGACATATTTCGAGATATTTCTTCTTCTTGTTGTTCTTCTTCTGCACAGCTAAGCTGGAAGTGGCATTTACAGCTCGCAATAGTGCAAAGTTATCTCAAAGAAAGGGGCCACGGTGTTTCTGTATCTCTATTATGTTGGTGCGGCTTCGGAACTTTTAAATATCTTGATATATCTCGAGAACTGCGCATCTGATCAAAAAATATCATAGAAGATAAAAAGTAGGAAACTTAATTCTCTACAAAAAAGGTCTCTTAACATTTTGCCATAGCTCGCTTCGTTTCCGAGATATTTGCAGATATATCTCAAGGGAAGGGGCCTGACGGACATATTTCGAGATATTTCTCATTCTTGTTGTTCTTCTTCTGCACAGCTAAACTGGAAGTGGCATTTCCAGCTCGCAATAGTGCAGAGTTATCTCAAAGAAAGGGGCCACGGTGTTTCTGTATCTCTATTATGTTGGTGCGGCTTCGGAACTTTTAAATATCTTGATATATCTCCAGAACTACGCATCTGATCAAATAATATCGTAGAACATAAAAAGTAGGAAACTTAATTCTCTACAAAAAAGGTCTCTTAACATTTTGCCATAGCTCGCTTCGTTTCCGAGATATTTGCAGATATATCTCAAGGGAAGGGGCCTGACGGACATATTTCGAGATATTTCTCATTCTTGTTGTTCTTCTTCTGCACAGCTAAACTGGAAGTGGCATTTCCAGCTCGCAATAGTGCAGAGTTATCTCAGAGAAAGGGGCCACGGTGTTTCTGTATCTCTATTATGTTGGTGCGGCTTCGGAACTTTTAAATATCTTGATATATCTCCAGAACTACGCATCTGATCAAATAATATCGTAGAACATAAAAAGTAGGAAACTTAATTCTCTACAAATAAGGTCTCTTAACATTTTGCCATAGCTCGCTTCGTTTCCGAGATATTTGCAGATTTATCTCAAGGGAAGGGGCCTGACGGACATATTTCGAGATATTTCTTCTCCTTGTTGTTCTTCTGCACAGCTAAGCTGGAAGTGGCATTTGCAGCTCGCAATAGTGCAGAGTTATCTCAAAGAAAGGGGCCACGGTGTTTCTGTATCTCTATTATGTTGGTGCGGCTTCGGAACTTTTAAATATCTTGATATATCTCGAGAACTACGCATCTGATCAAAAAATATCATAGAACATAAAAAGTAGGAAACTTAATTCTCTACAAAAAAGGTCTCTTAACATTTTGCCATAGCTCGCTTCGTTTCCGAGATATTTGCAGATTTATCTCAAGGGAAGGGGCCTAACGGACATATTTCGTGATATTTCTTCTTCTTGTTGTTCTTCTTCTGCACAGCTAAGCTGGAAGTGGCATTTGCAGCTCGCAATAGTGCAGAGTTATCTCAAAGAAAGGGGCCACGGTGTTTCTGTATCTCTATTATGATGGTGCGGCTTCGGAACTTTTAAATATCTTGATATATCTCGAGAACTACGCATCTGATCAAAAAATATCATACAACATAAAACGTAGGAAACTTAATTCTCTACAAAAAAGGTCTCTTAACATTTTGCCATAGCTCGCTTCGTTTCCGAGATATTTGCAGATTTATCTCAAGGGAAGGGGCCTGACGGACATATTTCGAGATATTTCTTCTTCTTGTTGTTCTTCTTCTGCACAGCTAAGCTGGAAGTGGCATTTGCGGCTCGCACTAGTGCAGAGTTATCTCAAAGAAAGGGGCCACGGTGTTTCTGTACCTCTATTATGTTGGTGCGGCTTCGGAACTTTTAAATATCTCGATATATCTCGAAAACTACGCTTCTGATCAAAAAATATCATAGAACATAAAACGTAGGAAACTTAATTCTCTACAAAAAAGGTCTCTTAACATTTTGCCATAGCTCGCTTGGTTTCCGAGATATTTGCAGATTTATCTCAAGGGAAGGGGCCTGACGGACATATTTCGAGATATTTCTTCTTCTTGTTGTTCTTCTTCTGCACAGCTAAGCTGGAAGTGGCATTTGCGGCTCGCACTAGTGCAGAGTTATCTCAAAGAAAGGGGCCACGGTGTTTCTGTACCTCTATTATGTTGGTGCGGCTTCGGAACTTTTAAATATCTTGATATATCTCGAGAACTACGCATCTGATCAAAAAATATCATAGAACATAAAAAGTAGGAAACTTAATTCTCTACAAAAAAGGTCTCTTAACATTTTGCCATAGCTCGCTTCGTTTCCGAGATATTTGCAGATATATCTCAAGGGAAGGGGCCTGACGGACATATTTCGAGATATTTTTTCTTCTTGTTGTTCTTCTTCTGCACAGCTAAGTTGGAAGTGGCATTTGCAGCTCGCAATCGTGCAGAGTTATCTCAAAGAAAGGGGCCACGGTGTTTCTGTATCTCTATTATGTTGGTGCGGCTTCGGAACTTTTAAATATCTTGATATATCCCGAGAACTACGCATCTGATCAAAAAATATCATAGAACATAAGAAGTAGGAAACTTAATTCTCTACAAAAAAGGTCTCTTAACATTTTGCCATAGCTCGCTTCGTTTCCGAGATATTTGCAGATTTATCTCAAGGGAAGGGGCCTGACGGACATATTTCGAGATATTTCTTCTTCTTGTTGTCCTTCTTCTGCACAGCTAAGCTGGAAGTGGCATTTGCAGCTCGCAATAGTGCAGAGTTATCTCAAAGAAAGGGGCCACGGTGATTCTGTATCTCTATTATGTTGGTGCGGCTTCGGAACTTTTAAATATCTTGATATATCTCGAGAACTACGCATCTGATCAAAAAATATCATAGAACATAAAAAGTAGGAAACTTAATTCTCTACAAAAAAGGTCTCTTAACATTTTGCCATAGCTCGCTTCGTTTCCGAGATATTTGCAGATATATCTCAAGGGAAGGGGCCTGACGGACATATTTCGAGATATTTTTTCTTCTTGCTGTTCTTCTTCTGCACAGCTAAGCTGGAAGTGGCATTTGCAGCTCGCAATCGTGCAGAGTTATCTCAAAGAAAGGGGCCACGGTGTTTCTGTATATCTATTATGTTGGTGCGGCTTCGGAACTTTTAAATATCTTGATATATCTCGAGAACTACGCATCTGATCAAAAAATATCATCAAACGTAAAAAGTAGGAAACTTAATTCTCTACAAAAAAGGTCTCTTAACATTTTGCCATAGCTCGCTTCGTTTCCGAGATATTTGCAGATTTATCTCAAGGGAAGGGGCCTGACGGACATATTTCGAGATATTTCTTCTTCTTGTTGTTCTTCTTCTGCACAGCTAAACTGGAAGTGGCGTTTCCAGCTCGCAATAGTGCAGAGTTATCTCAAAGAAAGGGGCCACGGTGTTTCTGTATCTCTATTATGTTGGTGCGGCTTCGGAACTTTTAAATATCTCGAGATATCTCGAAAACTACGCTTCTGATCAAAAAATATCATAGAACATAAATTGTAGGAAACATAATTCTCTACAAAAAACGTCTCTTAACATTTTGCCATAGCTCGCTTCGTTTCCGAGATATTTGCAGATTCAGCTCAAAGTAACGGGCCTGACGGACATATTTCGAGATATTTCTTCTTCTTGTTGTTCTTCTTCTGCACAGCTAAGCTGGAAGTGGCATTTGCGGCTCGCACTAGTGCAGAGTTATCTCAAAGAAAGGGGCCACGGTGTTTCTGTATCTCTATTATGTTGGTGCGGCTTCGGAACTTTTAAATATCTCGATATATCTCGAAAACTACGCTTCTGATCAAAAAATATCATAGAACATAAATTGTAGGAAACATAATTCTCTACAAAAAAGCTCTCTTAACATTTTGGCATAGCTCGCTTCGTTTCCGAGATATTTGCAGATATATCTCAAGGGAAGGGGCCTGACGGACATATTTCGAGATATTTCTTCTTCTTGTTGTTCTTCTTCTGCACAGCTAAGCTGGAAGTGGCATTTGCGGCTCGCACTAGTGCAGAGTTATCTCAAAGAAAGGGGCCACGGTGTTTCTGTATCTCTATTATGTTGGTGCGGTTTCGGAACTTTTAAATATCTCGATATATCTCGAAAACTACGCTTCTGATCAAAAAATATCATAGAACATAAATTGTAGGAAACATAATTCTCTACAAAAAAGGTCTCTTAACATTTTGCCATAGCTCGCTTCGTTTCCGAGATATTTGCAGATTTATCTCAAGGGAAGGGGCCTGACGGACATATTTCGAGATATTTCTTCTTCTTGTTGTTCTTCTTCTGCACAGCTAAACTGGAAGTGGCGTTTCCAGCTCGCAATAGTGCAGAGTTATCTCAAAGAAAGGGGCCACGGTGTTTCTGTATCTCTATTATGTTGGTGCGGCTTCGGAACTTTTAAATATCTTGATATATCTCGAGAACTACGCATCTGATCAAAAAATATCGTAGAACATAAAAAGTAGGAAACTTAATTCTCTACAAATAAAGTCTCATAACATTTTGCCATAGCTCGCTTCGTTTCCGAGATATTTGCAGATTTATCTCAAGGGAAGGGGCCTGACGGACATATTTCGAGATATTTCTTCTTCTTGTTGTTCTTCTTCTGCACAGCTAAGCTGGAAGTGGCATTTGCAGCTCGCAATAGTGCAGAGTTATCTTAAAGAAAGGGGCCACGGTGTTTCTGTATCTCTATTATGTTGGTGCGGCTTCGGAACTTTTAAATATCTTGATATATCTCGAGAACTACGCATCTGATCAAAAAATATCATAGAACATAAAAAGTAGGAAACTTAATACTCTACAAAAAAGGTCTCTTAACATTTTGCCATAGCTCGCTTCGTTTCCGAGATATTTGCAGATTTATCTCAAGGGAAGGGGCCTGACGGACATATTTCGAGATATTTCTTCTTGTTGTTCTTCTTCTGCACAGCTAAGCTGGAAGTGGCATTTGCGGCTCGCACTAGTGCAGAGTTATCTCAAAGAAAGGGGCCACGGTGTTTCTGTATCTCTATTATGTTGGTGCGGCTTCGGAACTTTTAAATATCTCGATATATCTCGAAAACTACGCTTCTGATCAAAAAATATCATAGAACATGAATTGTAGGAAACATAATTCTCTACAAAAAAGGTCTCTTAACATTTTGCCATAGCTCGCTTCGTTTCCGAGATATTTGCAGATTTATCTCAAGGGAAGGGGCCTGACGGACATATTTCGAGATATTTCTTCTTCTTGTTGTTCTTCTTCTGCACAGCTAAACTGGAAGTGGCGTTTCCAGCTCGCAATAGTGCAGAGTTATCTCAAAGAAAGGGGCCACGGTGTTTCTGTATCTCTATTATGTTGGTGCGGCTTCGGAACTTTTAAATATCTTGATATATCTCGAGAACTACGCATCTGATCAAAAAATATCGTAGAACATAAAAAGTAGGAAACTTAATTCTCTACAAATAAAGTCTCATAACATTTTGCCATAGCTCGCTTCGTTTCCGAGATATTTGCAGATTTATCTCAAGGGAAGGGGCCTGACGGACATATTTCGAGATATTTCTTCTTCTTGTTGTTCTTCTTCTGCACAGCTAAGCTGGAAGTGGCATTTGCAGCTCGCAATAGTGCAGAGTTATCTTAAAGAAAGGGGCCACGGTGTTTCTGTATCTCTATTATGTTGGTGCGGCTTCGGAACTTTTAAATATCTTGATATATCTCGAGAACTACGCATCTGATCAAAAAATATCATAGAACATAAAAAGTAGGAAACTTAATTCTCTACAAATAAAGTCTCATAACATTTTGCCATAGCTCGCTTCGTTTCCGAGATATTTGCAGATATATCTCAAGGGAAGGGGCCTGACGGACATATTTCGAGATATTTCTTCTTCTTGTTGTTCTTCTTCTGCACAGCTAAGCTGGAAGTGGCATTTGCGGCTCGCACTAGTGCAGAGTTATCTCAAAGAAAGGGGCCACGGTGTTTCTGTATCTCTATTATGTTGGTGCGGTTTCGGAACTTTTAAATATCTCGATATATCTCGAAAACTACGCTTCTGATCAAAAAATATCATAGAACATAAATTGTAGGAAACATAATTCTCTACAAAAAAGGTCTCTTAACATTTTGCCATAGCTCGCTTCGTTTCCGAGATATTTGCAGATTTATCTCAAGGGAAGGGGCCTGACGGACATATTTCGAGATATTTCTTCTTCTTGTTGTTCTTCTTCTGCACAGCTAAACTGGAAGTGGCGTTTCCAGCTCGCAATAGTGCAGAGTTATCTCAAAGAAAGGGGCCACGGTGTTTCTGTATCTCTATTATGTTGGTGCGGCTTCGGAACTTTTAAATATCTTGATATATCTCGAGAACTACGCATCTGATCAAAAAATATCGTAGAACATAAAAAGTAGGAAACTTAATTCTCTACAAATAAAGTCTCATAACATTTTGCCATAGCTCGCTTCGTTTCCGAGATATTTGCAGATTTATCTCAAGGGAAGGGGCCTGACGGACATATTTCGAGATATTTCTTCTTCTTGTTGTTCTTCTTCTGCACAGCTAAGCTGGAAGTGGCATTTGCAGCTCGCAATAGTGCAGAGTTATCTTAAAGAAAGGGGCCACGGTGTTTCTGTATCTCTATTATGTTGGTGCGGCTTCGGAACTTTTAAATATCTTGATATATCTCGAGAACTACGCATCTGATCAAAAAATATCATAGAACATAAAAAGTAGGAAACTTAATTCTCTACAAATAAAGTCTCATAACATTTTGCCATAGCTCGCTTCGTTTCCGAGATATTTGCAGATTTATCTCAAGGGAAGGGGCCTGACGGACATATTTCGAGATATTTCTTCTTCTTGTTGTTCTTCTTCTGCACAGCTAAGCTGGAAGTGGCATTTGCAGCTCGCAATAGTGCAGAGTTATCTCAAAGAAAGGGGCCACGGTGTTTCTGTATCTCTATTATGTTGGTGCGGCTTCGGAACTTTTAAATATCTTGATATATCTCGAGAACTACGCATCTGATCAAAAAATATCATAGAACATAAAAAGTAGGAAACTTAATACTCTACAAAAAAGGTCTCTTAACATTTTGCCATAGCTCGCTTCGTTTCCGAGATATTTGCAGATTTATCTCAAGGGAAGGGGCCTGACGGACATATTTCGAGATATTTCTTCTTGTTGTTCTTCTTCTGCACAGCTACGCTGGAAGTGGCATTTGCGGCTCGCACTAGTGCAGAGTTATCTCAAAGAAAGGGGCCACGGTGTTTCTGTATCTCTATTATGTTGGTGCGGCTTCGGAACTTTTAAATATCTCGATATATCTCGAAAACTACGCTTCTGATCAAAAAATATCATAGAACATAAATTGTAGGAAACATAATTCTCTACAAAAGACGTCTCTTAACATTTTGCCATAGCTCGCTTGGTTTCCGAGCTATTTGCAGATTCAGCTCAAAGTAACGGGCCTGACGGACATATTTCGAGATATTTCTTCTTCTTGTTGTTCTTCTTCTGCACAGCTAAGCTGGAAGTGGCATTTGCGGCTCGCACTAGTGCAGAGTTATCTCAAAGAAAGGGGCCACGGTGTTTCTGTATCTCTATTATGTTGGTGCGGTTTCGGAACTTTTAAATATCTCGATATATCTCGAAAACTACGCTTCTGATCAAAAAATATCATAGAACATAAATTGTAGGAAACATAATTCTCTACAAAAAAGGTCTCTTAACATTTTGCCATAGCTCGCTTCGTTTCCGAGATATTTGCAGATTTATCTCAAGGGAAGGGGCCTGACGGACATATTTCGAGATATTTCTTCTTCTTGTTGTTCTTCTTCTGCACAGCTAAACTGGAAGTGGCGTTTCCAGCTCGCAATAGTGCAGAGTTATCTCAAAGAAAGGGGCCACGGTGTTTCTGTATCTCTATTATGTTGGTGCGGCTTCGGAACTTTTAAATATCTTGATATATCTCGAGAACTACGCATCTGATCAAAAAATATCGTAGAACACAAAAAGTAGGAAACTTAATTCTCTACAAATAAAGTCTCATAACATTTTGCCATAGCTCGCTTCGTTTCCGAGATATTTGCAGATTTATCTCAAGGGAAGGGGCCTGACGGACATATTTCGAGATATTTCTTCTTCTTGTTGTTCTTCTTCTGCACAGCTAAGCTGGAAGTGGCATTTGCAGCTCGCAATAGTGCAGAGTTATCTTAAAGAAAGGGGCCACGGTGTTTCTGTATCTCTATTATGTTGGTGCGGCTTCGGAACTTTTAAATATCTTGATATATCTCGAGAACTACGCATCTAATCAAAAAATATCATAGAACATAAAAAGTAGGAAACTTAATTCTCTACAAATAAAGTCTCATAACATTTTGCCATAGCTCGCTTCGTTTCCGAGATATTTGCAGATTTATCTCAAGGGAAGGGGCCTGACGGACATATTTCGAGATATTTCTTCTTCTTGTTGTTCTTCTTCTGCACAGCTAAGCTGGAAGTGGCATTTGCAGCTCGCAATAGTGCAGAGTTATCTCAAAGAAAGGGGCCACGGTGTTTCTGTATCTCTATTATGTTGGTGCGGCTTCGGAACTTTTAAATATCTTGATATATCTCGAGAACTACGCATCTGATCAAAAAATATCATAGAACATAAAAAGTAGGAAACTTAATACTCTACAAAAAAGGTCTCTTAACATTTTGCCATAGCTCGCTTCGTTTCCGAGATATTTGCAGATTTATCTCAAGGGAAGGGGCCTGACGGACATATTTCGAGATATTTCTTCTTGTTCTTCTTCTTCTGCACAGCTAAGCTGGAAGTGGCATTTGCGGCTCGCACTAGTGCAGAGTTATCTCAAAGAAAGGGGCCACGGTGTTTCTGTATCTCTATTATGTTGGTGCGGCTTCGGAACTTTTAAATATCTCGATATATCTCGAAAACTACGCTTCTGATCAAAAAATATCATAGAACATAAATTGTAGGAAACATAATTCTCTACAAAAAACGTCTCTTAACATTTTGCCATAGCTCGCTTCGTTTCCGAGATATTTGCAGATTCAGCTCAAAGTAACGGGCCTGACGGACATATTTCGAGATATTTCTTCTTCTTGTTGTTCTTCTTCTGCACAGCTAAGCTGGAAGTGGCATTTGCGGCTCGCACTAGTGCAGAGTTATCTCAAAGAAAGGGGCCACGGTGTTTCTGTATCTCTATTATGTTGGTGCGGCTTCGGAACTTTTAAATATCTTGATATATCTCGAGAACTACGCATCTGATCAAAAAATATCGTAGAACATAAAAAGGAGGAAACTTAGTTCTCTACAAAAAAGATCTCTTAACATTTTGCCATAGCTCGCTTCGTTTCCGAGATATTTGCAGATTTATCTCAAGGGAAGGGGCCTGACGGACATATTTCGAGATATTTCTTCTTCTTGTTGTTCTTCTTCTGCACAGCTAAGCTGGAAGTGGCATTTGCAGCTCGCAATAGTGCAGAGTTATCTCAAAGAAAGGGGCCACGGTGTTTCTGTATCTCTATTATGTTGGTGCGGCCCCGGAACTTTTAAATATCTTGATATATCTCGAGAACTACGCATCTGATCAAAAAATATCATAGAACATAAAAAGTAGGAAACTTAATTCTCTACAAAAAAGGTCTCTTAACATTTTGCCATAGCTCGCTTCGTTTCCGAGATATTTGCAGATATATCTCAAGGGAAGGGGCCTGACGGACATATTTCGAGATATTTCTTCTTCTTGCTGTTCTTCTTCTGCACAGCTAAGCTGGAAGTGGCATTTGCAGCTCGCAATAGTGCAGAGTTATCTCAAAGAAAGGGGCCACGGTGATTCTGTATCTCTATTATGTTGGTGCGGCTTCGGAACTTTTAAATATCTTGATATATCTCGAGAACTACGCATCTGATCAAAAAATATCATAGAACATAAAAAGTAGGAAACTTAATTCTCTACAAAAAAGGTCTCTTAACATTTTGCCATAGCTCGCTTCGTTTCCGAGATATTTGCAGATTTATCTCAAGGGAAGGGGCCTGACGGACATATTTCGAGATATTTCTTCTTCTTGTTGTTCTTCTTCTGCACAGCTAAACTGGAAGTGGCGTTTCCAGCTCGCAATAGTGCAGAGTTATCTCAAAGAAAGGGGCCACGGTGATTCTGTATCTCTATTATGTTGGTGCGGCTTCGGAACTTTTAAATATCTTGATATATCTCGAGAACTACGCATCTGATCAAAAAATATCATAGAACATAAAAAGTAGGAAACTTAATTCTCTACAAAAAAGGTCTCTTAACATTTTGCCATAGCTCGCTTCGTTTCCGAGATATTTGCAGATTTATCTCAAGGGAAGGGGCCTGACGGACATATTTCGAGATATTTCTTCTTCTTGTTGTTCTTCTTCTGCACAGCTAAACTGGAAGTGGCGTTTCCAGCTCGCAATAGTGCAGAGTTATCTCAAAGAAAGGGGCCACGGTGTTTCTGTATCTCTATTATGTTTGTGCGGCTTCGGAACTTTTAAATATCTCGATATATCTCGAGAACTACGCATCTGATCAAAAAATATCGTAGAACATAAAAAGTAGGAAACTTAATTCTCTACAAATAAAGTCTCATAACATTTTGCCATAGCTCGCTTCGTTTCCGAGATATTTGCAGATTTATCTCAAGGGAAGGGGCCTGACGGACATATTTCGAGATATTTTCTCTTCTTGTTGTTCTTCTTCTGCACAGCTAAGCTGGAAGTGGCATTTGCAGCTCGCAATAGTGCAGAGTTATCTCAAAGAAAGGGGCCACGGTGTTTCTGTATCTCTATTATGTTGGTGCGGCTTCGGAACTTTTAAATATCTTGATATATCTCGAGAACTACGCATCTGATCAAAAAATATCATAGAACATAAAAAGTAGGAAACTTAATTCTCTACAAAAAAGGTCTCTTAACATTTTGCCATAGCTCGCTTCGTTTCCGAGATATTTGCAGATTTATCTCAAGGGAAGGGGCCTGACGGACATATTTCGAGATATTTCTTATTGTTGTTCTTCTTCTGCACAGCTAAGCTGGAAGTGGCATTTGCGGCTCGCACTAGTGCAGAGTTATTTCAAAGAAAGGGGCCACGGTGTTTCTGTATCTCTATTATGTTGGTGCGGCTTCGGAACTTTTAAATATCTCCATATATCTCGAAAACTACGCTTCTGATCAAAAAATATCATAGAACATAAATTGTAGGAAACATAATTCTCTACAAAAAACGTCTCTTAACATTTTGCCATAGCTCGCTTCGTTTCCGAGATATTTGCAGATTCAGCTCAAAGTAACGGGCCTGACGGACATATTTCGAGATATTTCTTCTTCTTGTTGTTCTTCTTCTGCACAGCCAAGCTGGAAGTGGCATTTGCGGCTCGCACTAGTGCAGAGTTATCTCAAAGAAAGGGGCCACGGTGTTTCTGTATCTCTATTATGTTGGTGCGGCTTCGGAACTTTTAAATATCTCGATATATCTCGAAAACTACGCTTCTGATCAAAAAATATCATAGAACATAAATTGTAGGAAACATAATTCTCTACAAAAGAGCTCTCTTAACATTTTGGCATAGCTCGCTTCGTTTCCGAGATATTTGCAGATATATCTCAAGGGAAGGGGCCTGACGGACATATTTCGAGATATTTCTTCTTCTTGTTGTTCTTCTTCTGCACAGCTAAGCTGGAAGTGGCATTTGCGGCTCGCACTAGTGCAGAGTTATCTCAAGGAAAGGGGCCACGGTGTTTCTGTATCTCTATTATGTTGGTGCGGCTTCGGAACTTTTAAATATCTTGATATATCTCGAGAACTACGCATCTGATCAAAAAATATCATAGAACATAAAAAGTAGGAAACTTAATTCTCTACAAAAAAGGTCTCTTAACATTTTGCCATAGCTCGCTTCGTTTCCGAGATATTTGCAGATTTATCTCAAGGGAAGGGGCCTGACGGACATATTTCGAGATATTTTTTCTTCTTGTTGTTCTTCTTCTGCACAGCTAAGCTGGAAGTGGCATTTGCAGCTCGCAATCGTGCAGAGTTATCTCAAAGAAAGGGGCCACGGTGTTTCTGTATATCTATTATGTTGGTGCGGCTTCGGAACTTTTAAATATCTTGATATATCTCGAGAACTACGCATCTGATCAAAAAATATCATAGAACATAAAAAGTAGGAAACTTAATTCTCTACAAATAAAGTCTCATAACATTTTGCCATAGCTCGCTTCGTTTCCGAGATATTTGCAGATTTATCTCAAGGGAAGGGGCCTGACGGACATATTTCGAGATATTTCTTCTTCTTGTTGTTCTTCTTCTGCACAGCTAAGCTGGAAGTGGCATTTGCAGCTCGCAATAGTGCAGAGTTATCTCAAAGAAAGGGGCCACGGTGTTTCTGTATCTCTATTATGTTGGTGCGGCTTCGGAACTTTTAAATATCTTGATATATCTCGAGAACTACGCATCTGATCAAAAAATATCATAGAACATAAAAAGTAGGAAACTTAATTCTCTACAAAAAAGGTCTCTTAACATTTTGCCATAGCTCGCTTCGTTTCCGAGATATTTGCAGATTTATCTCAAGGGAAGGGGCCTGACGGACATATTTCGAGATATTTCTTCTTGTTGTTCTTCTTCTGCACAGCTAAGCTGGAAGTGGCATTTGCGGCTCGCACTAGTGCAGAGTTATCTCAAAGAAAGGGGCCACGGTGTTTCTGTATCTCTATTATGTTGGTGCGGCTTCGGAACTTTTAAATATCTCGATATATCTCGAAAACTACGCTTCTGATCAAAAAATATCATAGAACATAAATTGTAGGAAACATAATTCTCTACAAAAAACGTCTCTTAACATTTTGCCATAGCTCGCTTCGTTTCCGAGATATTTGCAGATTTATCTCAAGGGAAGGGGCCTGACGGACATATTTCGAGATATTTCTTCTTCTTGTTGTTCTTCTTCTGCACAGCTAAGCTGGAAGTGGCATTTGCAGCTCGCAATAGTGCAGAGTTATCTCAAAGAAAGGGGCCACGGTGTTTCTGTATCTCTATTATGTTGGTGCGGCTTCGGAACTTTTAAATATCTTGATATATCTCGAGAACTACGCATCTAATCAAAAAATATCATAGAACATAAAAAGTAGGAAACTTAATTCTCTACAAAAAAGCTCTCTTAACATTTTGCCATAGCTCGCTTCGTTTCCGAGATATTTGCAGATATATCTCAAGGGAAGGGGCCTGACGGACATATTTCGAGATATTTTTTCTTCTTGTTGTTCTTCTTCTGCACAGCTAAGCTGGAAGTGGCATTCGCAGCTCGCAATAGTGCAGAGTTATCTCAAAGAAAGGGGCCACGGTGTTTCTGTATCTCTATTATGTTGGTGCGGCTTCGGAACTTTTAAATATCTTGATATATCTCGAGAACTACGCATCTGATCGAAAAATATCGTAGAACATAAAAAGTAGGAAACTTAATTCTCTACAAATAAAGTCTCATAACATTTTGCCATAGCTCGCTTCGTTTCCGAGATATTTGCAGATTTATCTCAAGGGAAGGGGCCTGACGGACATATTTCGAGATATTTCTTCTTCTTGTTGTTCTTCTTCTGCACAGCTAAGCTGGAAGTGGCATTTGCAGCTCGCAATAGTGCAGAGTTATCTCAAAGAAAGGGGCCACGGTGTTTCTGTATCTCTATTATGTTGGTGCGGCTTCGGAACTTTTAAATATCTTGATATATCTCGAGAACTACGCATCTGATCAAAAAATATCATAGAACATAAAAAGTAGGAAACTTAATTCTCTACAAAAAAGGTCTCTGAACATTTTGCCATAGCTCGCTTCGTTTCCGAGATATTTGCAGATTTATCTCAAGGGAAGGGGCCTGACGGACATATTTCGAGATATTTCTTCTTGTTGTTCTTCTTCTGCACAGCTAAGCTGGAAGTGGCATTTGCGGCTCGCACTAGTGCAGAGTTATCTCAAAGAAAGGGGCCACGGTGTTTCTGTATCTCTATTATGTTGGTGCGGCTTCGGAACTTTTAAATATCTCGATATATCTCGAAAACTACGCTTCTGATCAAAAAATATCATAGAACATAAATTGTAGGAAACATAATTCTCTACAAAAAACGTCTCTTAACATTTTGCCATAGCTCGCTTCGTTTCCGAGATATTTGCAGATTCAGCTCAAAGTAACGGGCCTGACGGACATATTTCGAGATATTTCTTCTTCTTGTTGTTCTTCTTCTGCACAGCTAAGCTGGAAGTGGCATTTGCAGCTCGCAATAGTGCAGAGTTATCTCAAAGAAAGGGGCCACGGTGTTTCTGTATCTCTATTATGTTGGTGCGGCTTCGGAACTTTTAAATATCTTGATATATCTCGAGAACTACGCATCTGATCAAAAAATATCATAGAACATAAAACGTAGGAAACTTAATTCTCTACAAAAAAGGTCTCTTAACATTTTGCCATAGCTCGGTTCGTTTCCGAGATATTTGCAGATATATCTCAAGGGACGGGGCCTGACGGACATATTTCGAGATATTTCTTCTTCTTGTTGTTCTTCTTCTGCACAGCTAAGCTGGAAGTGGCATTTGCAGCTCGCAATAGTGCAGAGTTATCTCAAAGAAAGGGGCCACGGTGTTTCTGTATCTCTATTATGTTGGTGCGGCTTCGGAACTTTTAAATATCTCGATATATCTCGAAAACTACGCTTCTGATCAAAAAATATCATAGAACATAAATTGTAGGAAACATAATTCTCTACAAAAAACGTCTCTTAACATTTTGCCATTGCTCGCTTCGTTTCCGAGATATTTGCAGATTCAGCTCAAAGTAACGGGCCTGACGGACATATTTCGAGATATTTCTTCTTCTTGTTGTTCTTCTTCTGCACAGCTAAGCTGGAAGTGGCATTTGCAGCTCGCAATAGTGCAGAGTTATCTCAAAGAAAGGGGCCACGGTGTTTCTGTATCTCTATTATGTTGGTGCGGCTTCGGAACTTTTAAATATCTTGATATATCTCGAGAACTACGCATCTGATCAAAAAATATCATAGAACATAAAAAGTAGGAAACTTAATTCTCTACAAAAAAGGTGTCTTAACATTTTGCCATAGCTCGCTTCGTTTCCGAGATATTTGCAGATTTATCTCAAGGGAAGGGGCCTGACGGACATATTTCGAGATATTTCTTCTTGTTGTTCTTCTTCTGCACAGCTAAGCTGGAAGTGGCATTTGCGGCTCGCACTAGTGCAGAGTTATCTCAAAGAAAGGGGCCACGGTGTTTCTGTATCTCTATTATGTTGGTGCGGCTTCGGAACTTTTAAATATCTCGATATATCTCGAAAACTACGCTTCTGATCAAAAAATATCATAGAACATAAATTGTAGGAAACATAATTCTCTACAAAAAACGTCTCTTAACATTTTGCCATAGCTCGCTTCGTTTCCGAGATATTTGCAGATTTATCTCAAGGGAAGGGGCCTGACGGACATATTTCGAGATATTTCTTCTTCTTGTTGTTCTTCTTCTGCACAGCTAAGCTGGAAGTGGCATTTGCAGCTCGCAATAGTGCAGAGTTATCTCAAAGAAAGGGGCCACGGTGTTTCTGTATCTCTATTATGTTGGTGCGGCTTCGGAACTTTTAAATATCTTGATATATCTCGAGAACTACGCATCTGATCAAAAAATATCATAGAACATAAAAGGTAGGAAACTTAATTCTCTACAAAAAAGCTCTCTTAACATTTTGCCATAGCTCGCTTCGTTTCCGAGATATTTGCAGATATATCTCAAGGGAAGGGGCCTGACGGACATATTTCGAGATATTTTTTCTTCTTGTTGTTCTTCTTCTGCACAGCTAAGCTGGAAGTGGCATTTGCAGCTCGCAATAGTGCAGAGTTATCTCAAAGAAAGGGGCCACGGTGTTTCTGTATCTCTATTATGTTGGTGCGGCTTCGGAACTTTTAAATATCTTGATATATCTCGAGAACTACGCATCTGATCAAAAAATATCATAGAACATAAAACGTAGGAAACTTAATTCTCTACAAAAAAGGTCTCTTAACATTTTGCCATAGCTCGGTTCGTTTCCGAGATATTTGCAGATATATCTCAAGGGACGGGGCCTGACGGACATATTTCGAGATATTTCTTCTTCTTGTTGTTCTTCTTCTGCACAGCTAAGCTGGAAGTGGCATTTGCAGCTCGCAATAGTGCAGAGTTATCTCAAAGAAAGGGGCCACGGTGTTTCTGTATCTCTATTATGTTGGTGCGGCTTCGGAACTTTTAAATATCTCGATATATCTCGAAAACTACGCTTCTGATCAAAAAATATCATAGAACATAAATTGTAGGAAACATAATTCTCTACAAAAAACGTCTCTTAACATTTTGCCATTGCTCGCTTCGTTTCCGAGATATTTGCAGATTCAGCTCAAAGTAACGGGCCTGACGGACATATTTCGAGATATTTCTTCTTCTTGTTGTTCTTCTTCTGCACAGCTAAGCTGGAAGTGGCATTTGCAGCTCGCAATAGTGCAGAGTTATCTCAAAGAAAGGGGCCACGGTGTTTCTGTATCTCTATTATGTTGGTGCGGCTTCGGAACTTTTAAATATCTTGATATATCTCGAGAACTACGCATCTGATCAAAAAATATCATAGAACATAAAAAGTAGGAAACTTAATTCTCTACAAAAAAGGTGTCTTAACATTTTGCCATAGCTCGCTTCGTTTCCGAGATATTTGCAGATTTATCTCAAGGGAAGGGGCCTGACGGACATATTTCGAGATATTTCTTCTTGTTGTTCTTCTTCTGCACAGCTAAGCTGGAAGTGGCATTTGCGGCTCGCACTAGTGCAGAGTTATCTCAAAGAAAGGGGCCACGGTGTTTCTGTATCTCTATTATGTTGGTGCGGCTTCGGAACTTTTAAATATCTCGATATATCTCGAAAACTACGCTTCTGATCAAAAAATATCATAGAACATAAATTGTAGGAAACATAATTCTCTACAAAAAACGTCTCTTAACATTTTGCCATAGCTCGCTTCGTTTCCGAGATATTTGCAGATTTATCTCAAGGGAAGGGGCCTGACGGACATATTTCGAGATATTTCTTCTTCTTGTTGTTCTTCTTCTGCACAGCTAAGCTGGAAGTGGCATTTGCAGCTCGCAATAGTGCAGAGTTATCTCAAAGAAAGGGGCCACGGTGTTTCTGTATCTCTATTATGTTGGTGCGGCTTCGGAACTTTTAAATATCTTGATATATCTCGAGAACTACGCATCTGATCAAAAAATATCATAGAACATAAAAGGTAGGAAACTTAATTCTCTACAAAAAAGCTCTCTTAACATTTTGCCATAGCTCGCTTCGTTTCCGAGATATTTGCAGATATATCTCAAGGGAAGGGGCCTGACGGACATATTTCGAGATATTTTTTCTTCTTGTTGTTCTTCTTCTGCACAGCTAAGCTGGAAGTGGCATTTGCAGCTCGCAATAGTGCAGAGTTATCTCAAAGAAAGGGGCCACGGTGTTTCTGTATCTCTATTATGTTGGTGCGGCTTCGGAACTTTTAAATATCTTGATATATCTCGAGAACTACGCATCTGATCGAAAAATATCGTAGAACATAAAAAGTAGGAAACTTAATTCTCTACAAATAAAGTCTCATAACATTTTGCCATAGCTCGCTTCGTTTCCGAGATATTTGCAGATTTATCTCAAGGGAAGGGGCCTGACGGACATATTTCGAGATATTTCTTCTTCTTGTTGTTCTTCTTCTGCACAGCTAAGCTGGAAGTGGCATTTGCAGCTCGCAATAGTGCAGAGTTATCTCAAAGAAAGGGGCCACGGTGTTTCTGTATCTCTATTATGTTGGTGCGGCTTCGGAACTTTTAAATATCTTGATATATCTCGAGAACTACGCATCTGATCAAAAAATATCATAGAACATAAAAAGTAGGAAACTTAATTCTCTACAAAAAAGGTCTCTGAACATTTTGCCATAGCTCGCTTCGTTTCCGAGATATTTGCAGATTTATCTCAAGGGAAGGGGCCTGACGGACATATTTCGAGATATTTCTTCTTGTTGTTCTTCTTCTGCACAGCTAAGCTGGAAGTGGCATTTGCGGCTCGCACTAGTGCAGAGTTATCTCAAAGAAAGGGGCCACGGTGTTTCTGTATCTCTATTATGTTGGTGCGGCTTCGGAACTTTTAAATATCTCGATATATCTCGAAAACTACGCTTCTGATCAAAAAATATCATAGAACATAAATTGTAGGAAACATAATTCTCTACAAAAAACGTCTCTTAACATTTTGCCATAGCTCGCTTCGTTTCCGAGATATTTGCAGATGCAGCTCAAAGTAACGGGCCTGACGGACATATTTCGAGATATTTCTTCTTCTTGTTGTTCTTCTTCTGCACAGCTAAGCTGGAAGTGGCATTTGCAGCTCGCAATAGTGCAGAGTTATCTCAAAGAAAGGGGCCACGGTGTTTCTGTATCTCTATTATGTTGGTGCGGCTTCGGAACTTTTAAATATCTTGATATATCTCGAGAACTACGCATCTGATCAAAAAATATCATAGAACATAAAACGTAGGAAACTTAATTCTCTACAAATAAGGTCTCTGAACATTTTGCCATAGCTCGCTTCGTTTCCGAGATATTTGCAGATTTATCTCAAGGGAAGGGGCCTGACGGACATATTTCGAGATATTTCTTCTTGTTGTTCTTCTTCTGCACAGCTAAGCTGGAAGTGGCATTTGCGGCTCGCACTAGTGCAGAGTTATCTCAAAGAAAGGGGCCACGGTGTTTCTGTATCTCTATTATGTTGGTGCGGCTTCGGAACTTTTAAATATCTCGATATATCTCGAAAACTACGCTTCTGATCAAAAAATATCATAGAACATAAATTGTAGGAAACTTAATTCTCTACAAAAAAGGTCTCTTAACATTTTGCCATAGCTCGCTTCGTTTCCGAGATATTTGCAGATATATCTCAAGGGAAGGGGCCTGACGGACATATTTCGAGATATTTCTTCTTCTTGTTGTTCTTCTTCTGCACAGCTAAGCTGGAAGTGGCATTTGCAGCTCGCAATAGTGCAGAGTTATCTCAAAGAAAGGGGCCACGGTGTTTCTGTATGTCTATTATGTTGGTGCGGCTTCGGAACTTTTAAATATCTTGATATATCTCGAGAACTACGCATCTGATCAAAAAATATCATAGAACATAAAACGTAGGAAACTTAATTCTCTACAAAAAAGGTCTCTTAACATTTTGCCATAGCTCGGTTCGTTTCCGAGATATTTGCAGATATATCTCAAGGGACGGGGCCTGACGGACATATTTCGAGATATTTCTTCTTCTTGTTGTTCTTCTTCTGCACAGCTAAGCTGGAAGTGGCATTTGCAGCTCGCAATAGTGCAGAGTTATCTCAAAGAAAGGGGCCACGGTGTTTCTGTATCTCTATTATGTTGGTGCGGCTTCGGAACTTTTAAATATCTCGATATATCTCGAAAACAACGCTTCTGATCAAAAAATATCATAGAACATAAATTGTAGGAAACATAATTCTCTACAAAAAAGGTCTCTTAACATTTTGCCATAGCTCGCTTCGTTTCCGAGATATTTGCAGATTTATCTCAAGGGAAGGGGCCTGACGGCCATATTTCGAGATATTTCTTCATCTTGTTGTTCTTCTTCTGCACAGCTAAGCTGGAAGTGGCATTTGCAGCTCGCAATAGTGCAGAGTTATCTCAAAGAAAGGGGCCACGGTGTTTCTGTATCTCTATTATGTTGGTGCGGCTTCGGGACTTTTAAATATCTTGATATATCTTGAGAACTACGCATCTGATCAAAAAATATCATAGAACATAAAAAGTAGGAAACTTAATTCTCTACAAAAAAGGTCTCTTAACATTTTGCCATAGCTCGCTTCGTTTCCGAGATATTTGCAGATTTATCTCAAGGGAAGGGGCCTGACGGACATATTTCGAGATATTTCTTCTTCTTGTTGTTCTTCTTCTGCACAGCTAAACTGGAAGTGGCGTTTCCAGCTCGCAATAGTGCAGAGTTATCTCAAAGAAAGGGGCCACGGTGTTTCTGTATCTCTATTATGTTGGTGCGGCTTCGGAACTTTTAAATATCTTGATATATCTCGAGAACTACGCATCTGATCAAAAAATATCGTAGAACATAAAAAGTAGGAAACTTAATTCTCTACAAATAAAGTCTCATAACATTTTGCCATAGCTCGCTTCGTTTCCGAGATATTTGCAGATTTATCTCAAGGGAAGGGGCCTGACGGACATATCTCGAGATATTTCTTTTTCTTGTTGTTCTTCTTCTGCACAGCTAAGCTGGAAGTGGCATTTGCAGCTCGCAATAGTGCAGAGTTATCTCAAAGAAAGGGGCCACGGTGTTTCTGTATCTCTATTATGTTGGTGCGGCTTCGGAACTTTTAAATATCTTGATATATCTCGAGAACTACGCATCTGACCAAAAAATATCATAGAACATAAAAAGTAGGAAACTTAATTCTCTACAAAAAAGCTCTCTTAACATTTTGCCATAGCTCGCTTCGTTTCCGAGATATTTGCAGATATATCTCAAGGGAAGGGGCCTGACGGACATATTTCGAGATATTTTTTCTTCTTGTTGTTCTTCTTCTGCACAGCTAAGCTGGAAGTGGCATTTGCAGCTCGCAATCGTGCAGAGTTATCTCAAAGAAAGGGGCCACGGTGTTTCTGTATATCTATTATGTTGGTGCGGCTTCGGAACTTTTAAATATCTTGATATATCTCGAGAACTACGCATCTGATCAAAAAATATCATAGAACATAAAAAGTAGGAAACTTAATTCTCTACAAAAAAGGTCTCTTAACATTTTGCCATAGCTCGCTTCGTTTCCGAGATATTTGCAGATTTATCTCAAGGGAAGGGGCCTGACGGACATATTTCGAGATATTTCTTCTTCTTGTTGTTCTTCTTCTGCACAGCTAAGCTGGAAGTGGCATTTGCGGCTCGCACTAGTGCAGAGTTATCTCAAAGAAAGGGGCCACGGTGTTTCTGTATCTCTATTATGTTGGTGCGGCTTCGGAACTTTTAAATATCTCGATATATCTCGAAAACTACGCTTCTGATCAAAAAATATCATAGAACATAAATTGTAGGAAACATAATTCTCTACAAAAAACGTCTCTTAACATTTTGCCATAGCTCGCTTCGTTTCCGAGATATTTGCAGATTTATCTCAAGGGAAGGGGCCTGACGGACATATTTCGAGATATTTCTTCTTCTTGTTGTTCTTCTTCTGCACAGCTAAGCTGGAAGTGGCATTTGCAGCTCGCAATAGTGCAGAGTTATCTCAAAGAAAGGGGCCACGGTGTTTCTGTATCTCTATTATGTTGGTGCGGCTTCGGAACTTTTAAATATCTTGATATATCTCGAGAACTACGCATCTGATCAAAAAATATCATAGAACATAAAAAGTAGGAAACTTAATTCTCTACAAAAAAGCTCTCTTAACATTTTGCCATAGCTCGCTTCGTTTCCGAGATATTTGCAGATATATCTCAAGGGAAGGGGCCTGACGGACATATTTCGAGATATTTTTTCTTCTTGTTGTTCTTCTTCTGCACAGCTAAGCTGGAAGTGGCATTTGCAGCTCGCAATCGTGCAGAGTTATCTCAAAGAAAGGGGCCACGGTGTTTCTGTATATCTATTATGTTGGTGCGGCTTCGGAACTTTTAAATATCTTGATATATCTCGAGAACTACGCATCTGATCAAAAAATATCATAAAACGTAAAAAGTAGGAAACTTAATTCTCTACAAAAAAGGTCTCTTAACATTTTGCCATAGTTCGCTTCGTTTCCGAGATATTTGCAGATTTATCTCAAGGGAAGGGGCCTGACGGACATATTTCGAGATATTTCTTCTTCTTGTTGTTCTTCTTCTGCACAGCTAAGCTGGAAGTGGCATTTGCAGCTCGCAATAGTGCCGAGTTATCTCAAAGAAAGGGGCCACGGTGTTTCTGTATCTCTATTATGTTGGTGCGGCTTCGGAACTTTTAAATATCTTGATATATCTCGAGAACTACGCATCTGATCAAAAAATATCATAGAACGTAAAAAGTAGGAAACTTAATTCTCTACAAAAAAGGTCTCTTAACATTTTGCCATAGCTCGCTTCGTTTCCGAGATATTTGCAGATTTATCTCAAGGGAAGGGGCCTGACGGACATATTTCGAGATATTTCTTCTTGTTGTTCTTCTTCTGCACAGCTAAGCTGGAAGTGGCATTTGCGGCTCGCACTAGTGCAGAGTTATCTCAAAGAAAGGGGCCACGGTGTTTCTGTATCTGTATTATGTTGGTGCGGCTTCGGAACTTTTAAATATCTCGATATATCTCGAAAACTACGCTTCTGATCCAAAAATATCATAGAACATAAATTGTAGGAAACATAATTCTCTACAAAAAACGTCTCTTAACATTTTGCCATAGCTCGCTTCGTTTCCGAGATATTTGCAGATTCAGCTCAAAGTAACGGGCCTGACGGACATATTTCGAGATATTTCTTCTTCTTGTTGTTCTTCTTCTGCACAGCTAAGCTGGAAGTGGCATTTGCAGCTCGCAATAGTGCAGAGTTATCTCAAAGAAAGGGGCCACGGTGTTTCTGTATCTCTATTATGTTGGTGCGGCTTCGGAACTTTTAAATATCTTGATATATCTCGAGAACTACGCATCTGATCAAAAAATATCATAGAACATAAAAAGTAGGAAACTTAATTCTCTACAAAAAAGGTCTCTTAACATTTTGCCATAGCTCGCTTCGTTTCCGAGATATTTGCAGATATATCTCAAGGGAAGGGGCCTGACGGACATATTTCGAGATATTTCTTCTTCTTGTTGTTCTTCTTCTGCACAGCTAAGCTGGAAGTGGCATTTGCAGCTCGCAATAGTGCAGAGTTATCTCAAAGAAAGGGGCCACGGTGTTTCTGTATCTCTATTATGTTGGTGCGGCTTCGGAACTTTTAAATATCTTGATATATCTCGAGAACTACGCATCTGATCAAAAAATATCATAGAACATAAAACGTAGGAAACTTAATTCTCTACAAAAAAGGTCTCTTAACATTTTGCCATAGCTCGGTTCGTTTCCGAGATATTTGCAGATATATCTCAAGGGACGGGGCCTGACGGACATATTTCGAGATATTTCTTCTTCTTGTTGTTCTTCTTCTGCACAGCTAAGCTGGAAGTGGCATTTGCAGCTCGCAATAGTGCAGAGTTATCTCAAAGAAAGGGGCCACGGTGTTTCTGTATCTCTATTATGTTGGTGCGGTTTCGGAACTTTTAAATATCTTGATATATCTCGAGAACTACGCATCTGATCAAAAAATATCATAGAACATAAAAAGTAGGAAACTTAATTCTCTACAAAAAAGGTCTCTTAACATTTTGCCATAGCTCGCTTCGTTTCCGAGATATTTGCAGATTTATCTCAAGGGAAGGGGCCTGACGGACATATTTCGAGATATTTCTTCTTCTTGTTGTTCTTCTTCTGCACAGCTAAACTGGAAGTGGCGTTTCCAGCTCGCAATAGTGCAGAGTTATCTCAAAGAAAGGGGCCACGGTGTTTCTGTATCTCTATTATGTTGGTGCGGCTTCGGAACTTTTAAATATCTTGATATATCTCGAGAACTACGCATCTGATCAAAAAATATCGTAGAACATGAAAAGTAGGAAACTTAATTCTCTACAAATAAAGTCTCATAACATTTTGCCATAGCTCGCTTCGTTTCCGAGATATTTGCAGATTTATCTCAAGGGAATGGGCCTGACGGACATATTTCGAGATATTTCTTCTTCTTGTTGTTCTTCTTCTGCACAGCTAAGCTGGAAGTGGCATTTGCAGCTCGCAATAGTGCAGAGTTATCTCAAAGGAAGGGGCCACGGTGTTTCTGTATCTCTATTATGTTGGTGCGGCTTCGGAACTTTTAAATATCTTGATATATCTCGAGAACTACGCATCTGATCAAAAAATATCATAGAACATAAAAAGTAGGAAACTTAATTCTGTACAAAAAAGCTCTCTTAACATTTTGCCATAGCTCGCTTCGTTTCCGAGATATTTGCAGATATATCTCAAGGGAAGGGGCCTGACGGACATATTTCGAGATATTTTTTCTTCTTGTTGTTCTTCTTCTGCACAGCTAAGCTGGAAGTGGCATTTGCAGCTCGCAATCGTGCAGAGTTATCTCAAAGAAAGGGGCCACGGTGTTTCTGTATATCTATTATGTTGGTGCGGCTTCGGAACTTTTAAATATCTTGATATATCTCGAGAACTACGCATCTGATCAAAAAATATCATAAAACGTAAAAAGTAGGAAACTTAATTCTCTACAAAAAAGGTCTCTTAACATTTTGCCATAGCTCGCTTCGTTTCCGAGATATTTGCAGATTTATCTCAAGGGAAGGGGCCTGACGGACATATTTCGAGATATTTCTTCTTCTGCACAGCTAAACTGGAGGTGGCATTTCCAGCTCGCAATAGTACAGAGTTATCTCAAAGAAAGGGGCCACGGTGTTTCTGTATCTCTATTATGTTGGTGCGGCTTCGGAACTTTTAAATATCTTGATATATCTCGAGAACTACGCATCTGATCAAAAAATATCATAGAACATAAAAAGTAGGAAACTTAATTCTCTACAAAAAAGATCTCTTAACATTTTGCCATAGCTCGCTTCGTTTCCGAGATATTTGCAGATTTATCTCAAGGGAAGGGGCCTGACGGACATATTTCGAGATATTTCGTCTTCTTGTTGTTCTTCTTCTGCACAGCTAAACTGGAAGTGGCGTTGCCAGCTCGCAATAGTGCAGAGTTATCTCAAAGAAAGGGGCCACGGTGTTTCTGTATCTCTATTATGTTGGTGCGGCTTCGGAACTTTTAAATATCTTGATATATCTCGAGAACTACGCATCTGATCGAAAAATATCGTAGAACATAAAAAGTAGGAAACTTAATTCTCTACAAATAAAGTCTCATAACATTTTGCCATAGCTCGCTTCGTTTCCGAGATATTTGCAGATTTATCTCAAGGGAAGGGGCCTGACGGACATATTTCGAGATATTTCTTCTTCTTGTTGTTCTTCTTCTGCACAGCTAAGCTGGAAGTGGCATTTGCAGCTCGCAATAGTGCAGAGTTATCTCAAAGAAAGGGGCCACGGTGTTTCTGTATCTCTATTATGTTGGTGCGGCTTCGGAACTTTTAAATATCTCGATATATCTCGAAAACTACGCTTCTGATCAAAAAATATCATAGAACATAAATTGTAGGAAACATAATTCTCTACAAAAAACGTCTCTTAACATTTTGCCATAGCTCGCTTCGTTTCCGAGATATTTGCAGATTCAGCTCAAAGTAACGGGCCTGACAGACATATTTCGAGATATTTCTTCTTCTTGTTGTTCTTCTTCTGCACAGCTAAGCTGGAAGTGGCATTTGCAGCTCGCAATAGTGCAGAGTTATCTCAAAGAAAGGGGCCACGGTGTTTCTGTATCTCTATTATGTTGGTGCGGCTTCGGAACTTTTAAATATCTTGATATATCTCGAGAACTACGCATCTGATCAAAAAATATCATAGAACATAAAAAGTAGGAAACTTAATTCTCTACAAAAAAGGTCTCTTAACATTTTGCCATAGCTCGCTTCGTTTCCGAGATATTTGCAGATATATCTCAAGGGAAGGGGCCTGACGGACATATTTCGAGATATTTCTTCTTCTTGTTGTTCTTCTTCTGCACAGCTAAGCTGGAAGTGGCATTTGCAGCTCGCAATAGTGCAGAGTTATCTCAAAGAAAGGGGCCACGGTGTTTCTGTATCTCTATTATGTTGGTGCGGCTTCGGAACTTTTAAATATCTTGATATATCTCGAGAACTACGCATCTGATCAAAAAATATCATAGAACATAAAACGTAGGAAACTTAATTCTCTACAAAAAAGGTCTCTTAACATTTTGCCATAGCTCGGTTCGTTTCCGAGATATTTGCAGATATATCTCAAGGGACGGGGCCTGACGGACATATTTCGAGATATTTCTTCTTCTTGTTGTTCTTCTTCTGCACAGCTAAGCTGGAAGTGGCATTTGCAGCTCGCAATAGTGCAGAGTTATCTCAAAGAAAGGGGCCACGGTGTTTCTGTATCTCTATTATGTTGGTGCGGCTTCGGAACTTTTAAATATCTCGATATATCTCGAAAACTACGCTTCTGATCAAAAAATATCATAGAACATAAATTGTAGGAAACATAATTCTCTACAAAAAAGGTCTCTTAACATTTTGCCATAGCTCGCTTCGTTTCCGAGATATTTGCAGATTTATCTCAAGGGAAGGGGCCTGACGGCCATATTTCGAGATATTTCTTCATCTTGTTGTTCTTCTTCTGCACAGCTAAGCTGGAAGTGGCATTTGCAGCTCGCAATAGTGCAGAGTTATCTCAAAGAAAGGGGCCACGGTGTTTCTGTATCTCTATTATGTTGGTGCGGCTTCGGAACTTTTAAATATCTTGATATATCTCGAGAACTACGCATCTGATCAAAAAATATCATAGAACATAAAAAGTAGGAAACTTAATTCTCTACAAAAAAGGTCTCTTAACATTTTGCCATAGCTCGCTTCGTTTCCGAGATATTTGCAGATATATCTCAAGGGAAGGGGCCTGACGGACATATTTCGAGATATCTTTTCTTCTTGTTGTTCTTCTTCTGCACAGCTAAGCTGGAAGTGGCATTTGCAGCTCGCAATCGTGCAGAGTTATCTCAAAGAAAGGGGCCACGGTGTTTCTGTATATCTATTATGTTGGTGCGGCTTCGGAACTTTTAAATATCTTGATATATCTCGAGAACTACGCATCTGATCAAAAAATATCATAAAACGTAAAAAGTAGGAAACTTAATTCTCTACAAAAAAGGTCTCTTAACATTTTGCCATAGCTCGCTTCGTTTCCGAGATATTTGCAGATTTATCTCAAGGGAAGGGGCCTGACGGACATATTTCGAGATATTTCTTCTTGTTGTTCTTCTTCTGCACAGCTAAGCTGGAAGTGGCATTTGCGGCTCGCACTAGTGCAGAGTTATCTCAAAGAAAGGGGCCACGGTGTTTCTGTATCTCTATTATGTTGGTGCGGCTTCGGAACTTTTAAATATCTCGATATATCTCGAAAACTACGCTTCTGATCAAAAAATATCATAGAACATAAATTGTAGGAAACATAATTCTCTACAAAAAACGTCTCTTAACATTTTGCCACAGCTCGATTCGTTTCCGAGATATTTGCAGATTCAGCTCAAAGTAACGGGCCTGACAGACATATTTCGAGATATTTCTTCTTCTTGTTGTTCTTCTTCTGCACAGCTAAGCTGGAAGTGGCATTTGCAGCTCGCAATAGTGCAGAGTTATCTCAAAGAAAGGGGCCACGGTGTTTCTGTATCTCTACTATGTTGGTGCGGCTTCGGAACTTTTAAATATCTCGATATATCTCGAAAACTACGCTTCTGATCAAAAAATATCATAGAACATAAATTGTAGGAAACATAATTCTCTACAAAAAAGGTCTCTTAACATTTTGCCATAGCTCGCTTCGTTTCCGAGATATTTGCAGATATATCTCAAGGGAAGGGGCCTGACGGACATATTTCGCGATACTTCTTCTTCTTGTTGTTCTTCTTCTGCACAGCTCAGCTGGAAGTGGCATTTGCGGCTCGCACTAGTGCAGAGTTATCTCAAAGAAAGGGGCCACGGTGTTTCTGTATCTCTATTATGTTGGTGCGGCTTCGGAACTTTTAAATATCTTGATATATCTCGAGAACTACGCATCTGATCAAAAAATATCATAGAACATAAAAAGTAGGAAACATAATTGTCTACAAAAAACGTCTGATAACATTTTGCCATAGCTCGCTTCGTTTCCGAGATATTTGCAGATTTATGTCAAGGGAAGGGGCCTGACGGACATATTTCGAGATATTTCTTCTTCTTGTTGTTCTTCTTCTGCACAGCTAAGCTGGAAGTGGCATTTGCAGCTCGCAATAGTGCAGAGTTATCTCAAAGAAAGGGGCCACGGTGTTTCTGTATCTCTATTATGTTGGTGCGGCTTCGGAACTTTTAAATATCTTGATATATCTCGAGAACTACGCATCTGATCAAAAAATATCATAGAACATAAAAAGTAGGAAACTTAATTCTCTACAAAAAAGGTCTCTTAACATTTTGCCATAGCTCGCTTCGTTTCCGAGATATTTGCAGATTTATCTCAAGGGAAGGGGCCTGACGGACATATTTCGAGATATTTCTTCTTCTTGTTGTTCTTCTTCTGCACAGCTAAACTGGAAGTGGCATTTCCAGCTCGCAATAGTGCAGAGTTATCTCAAAGAAAGGGGCCACGGTGTTTCTGTATCTCTATTATGTTGGTGCGGCTTCGGAACTTTTAAATATCTTGATATATCTCGAGAACTACGCATCTGATCAAAAAATATCATAGAACATAAAAAGTAGGAAACTTAATTCTCTACAAAAAAGATCTCTCAACATTTTGCCATAGCTCGCTTCGTTTCCGAGATATTTGCAGATTCAGCTCAAAGTAACGGGCCTGACGGACATATTTCGAGATATTTCTTCTTCTTGTTGTTCTTCTTCTGCACAGCGAAGCTGGAAGTGGCATTTGCGGCTCGCACTAGTGCAAAGTTATCTCAAAGAAAGGGGCCACTGTGTTTCTGTATCTCTATTATGTTGGTGCGGCTTCGGAACTTTTAAATATCTTGATATATCTCGAGAACTACGCATCTGATCAAAAAATATCATAGAACATAAAAAGTAGGAAACTTAATTCTCTACAAAAAAGCTCTCTTAACATTTTGCCATAGCTCGCTTCGTTTCCGAGATATTTGCAGATATATCTCAAGGGAAGGGGCCTGACGGACATATTTCGCGATACTTCTTCTTCTTGTTGTTCTTCTTCTGCACAGCTCAGCTGGAAGTGGCATTTGCGGCTCGCACTAGTGCAGAGTTATCTCAAAGAAAGGGGCCACGGTGTTTCTGTATCTCTATTATGTTGGTGCGGCTTCGGAACTTTTAAATATCTTGATATATCTCGAGAACTACGCATCTGATCAAAAAATATCATAGAACATAAAAAGTAGGAAACATAATTGTCTACAAAAAACGTCTGATAACATTTTGCCATAGCTCGCTTCGTTTCCGAGATATTTGCAGATTTATGTCAAGGGAAGGGGCCTGACGGACATATTTCGAGATATTTCTTCTTCTTGTTGTTCTTCTTCTGCACAGCTAAGCTGGAAGTGGCATTTGCAGCTCGCAATAGTGCAGAGTTATCTCAAAGAAAGGGGCCACGGTGTTTCTGTATCTCTATTATGTTGGTGCGGCTTCGGAACTTTTAAATATCTTGATATATCTCGAGAACTACGCATCTGATCAAAAAATATCATAGAACATAAAAAGTAGGAAACTTAATTCTCTACAAAAAAGGTCTCTTAACATTTTGCCATAGCTCGCTTCGTTTCCGAGATATTTGCAGATTTATCTCAAGGGAAGGGGCCTGACGGACATATTTCGAGATATTTCTTCTTCTTGTTGTTCTTCTTCTGCACAGCTAAACTGGAAGTGGCATTTCCAGCTCGCAATAGTGCAGAGTTATCTCAAAGAAAGGGGCCACGGTGTTTCTGTATCTCTATTATGTTGGTGCGGCTTCGGAACTTTTAAATATCTTGATATATCTCGAGAACTACGCATCTGATCAAAAAATATCATAGAACATAAAAAGTAGGAAACTTAATTCTCTACAAAAAAGATCTCTCAACATTTTGCCATAGCTCGCTTCGTTTCCGAGATATTTGCAGATTCAGCTCAAAGTAACGGGCCTGACGGACATATTTCGAGATATTTCTTCTTCTTGTTGTTCTTCTTCTGCACAGCTAAGCTGGAAGTGGCATTTGCGGCTCGCACTAGTGCAAAGTTATCTCAAAGAAAGGGGCCACTGTGTTTCTGTATCTCTATTATGTTGGTGCGGCTTCGGAACTTTTAAATATCTTGATATATCTCGAGAACTACGCATCTGATCAAAAAATATCATAGAACATAAAAAGTAGGAAACTTAATTCTCTACAAAAAAGCTCTCTTAACATTTTGCCATAGCTCGCTTCGTTTCCGAGATATTTGCAGATATATCTCAAGGGAAGGGGCCTGACGGACATATTTCGAGATATTTTTTCTTCTTGTTGTTCTTCTTCTGCACAGCTAAGCTGGAAGTGGCATTTGCAGCTCGCAATCGTGCAGAGTTATCTCAAAGAAAGGGGCCACGGTGTTTCTGTATATCTATTATGTTGGTGCGGCTTCGGAACTTTCAAATATCTTGATATATCTCGAGAACTACGCATCTGATCAAAAAATATCATAAAACGTAAAAAGTAGGAAACTTAATTCTCTACAAAAAAGGCCTCTTAACATTTTGCCATAGCTCGCTTCGTTTCCGAGATATTTGCAGATTTATCTCAAGGGAAGGGGCCTGACGGACATATTTCGAGATATTTCTTCTTCTGCACAGCTAAACTGGAAGTGGCATTTCCAGCTCGCAATAGTACAGAGTTATCTCAAAGAAAGGGGCCACGGTGTTTCTGTATCTCTATTATGTTGGTGCGGCTTCGGAACTTTTAAATATCTTGATATATCTCGAGAACTACGCATCTGATCAAAAAATATCATAGAACATAAAAAGTAGGAAACTTAATTCTCTACAAAAAAGATCTCTTAACATTTTGCCATAGCTCGCTTCGTTTCCGAGATATTTGCAGATTTATCTCAAGGGAAGGGGCCTGACGGACATATTTCGAGATATTTCGTCTTCTTGTTGTTCTTCTTCTGCACAGCTAAACTGGAAGTGGCGTTGCCAGCTCGCAATAGTGCAGAGTTATCTCAAAGAAAGGGGCCACGGTGTTTCTGTATCTCTATTATGTTGGTGCGGCTTCGGAACTTTTAAATATCTTGATATATCTCGAGAACTACGCATCTGATCGAAAAATATCGTAGAACATAAAAAGTAGGAAACTTAATTCTCTACAAATAAAGTCTCATAACATCTTGCCATAGCTCGCTTCGTTTCCGAGATATTTGCTGATTTATCTCAAGGGAAGGGGCCTGACGGACATATTTCGAGATATTTCTTCTTCTTGTTGTTCTTCTTCTGCACAGCTAAGCTGGAAGTGGCATTTGCAGCTCGCAATAGTGCAGAATTATCTCAAAGAAAGGGGCCACGGTGTTTCTGTATCTCTATTATGTTGGTGCGGCTTCGGAACTTTTAAATATCTTGATATATCTCGAGAACTACGCATCTGATCAAAAAATATCATAGAACATAAAAAGTAGGAAACTTAATTCTCTACAAAAAAGGTCTCTTAACATTTTGCCATAGCTCGCTTCGTTTCCGAGATATTTGCAGATTTATCTCAAGGGAAGGGGCCTGACGGACATATTTCGAGATATTTCTTCTTGTTGTCCTTCTTCTGCACAGCTAAGCTGGAAGTGGCATTTGCGGTTCGCACTAATGCAGAGTTATCTCAAAGAAAGGGGCCACGGTGTTTCTGTATCTCTATTATGTTGGTGCGGCTTCGGAACTTTTAAATATCTCGATATATCTCGAAAACTACGCTTCTGATCAAAAAATATCATAGAACATAAATTGTAGGAAACATAATTCTCTACAAAAAACGTCTCTTAACATTTTGCCATAGCTCGCTTCGTTTCCGAGATATTTGCAGATTCAGCTCAAAGTAACGGGCCTGACAGACATATTTCGAGATATTTCTTCTTCTTGTTGTTCTTCTTCTGCACAGCTAAGCTGGAAGTGGCATTTGCAGCTCGCAATAGTGCAGAGTTATCTCAAAGAAAGGGGCCACGGTGTTTCTGTATCTCTATTATGTTGGTGCGGCTTCGGAACTTTTAAATATCTTGATATATCTCGAGAACTACGCATCTGATCAAAAAATATCATAGAACATAAAAAGTAGGAAACTTAATTCTCTACAAAAAAGGTCTCTTAACATTTTGCCATAGCTCGCTTCGTTTCCGAGATATTTGCAGATTTATCTCAAGGGAAGGGGCCTGACGGACATATTTCGAGATATTTCTTCTTCTTGTTGTTCTTCTTCTGCACAGCTAAACTGGAAGTGGCGTTTCCAGCTCGCAATAGTGCAGAGTTATCTCAAAGAAAGGGGCCACGGTGTTTCTGTATCTCTATTATGTTGGTGCGGCTTCGGAACTTTTAAATATCTTGATATATCTCGAGAACTACGCATCTGATCAAAAAATATCATAGAACATAAAAAGTAGGAAACTTAATTCTCTACAAAAAAGCTCTCTTAACATTTTGCCATAGCTCGCTTCGTTTCCGAGATATTTGCAGATATATCTCAAGGGAAGGGGCCTGACGGACATATTTCGAGATATCTTTTCTTCTTGTTGTTCTTCTTCTGCACAGCTAAGCTGGAAGTGGCATTTGCGGCTCGCACTAGTGCAGAGTTATCTCAAAGAAAGGGGCCACGGTGTTTCTGTATCTCTATTATGTTGGTGCGGCTTCGGAACTTTTAAATATCTCGATATATCTCGAAAACTACGCTTCTGATCAAAAAATATCATAGAACATAAATTGTAGGAAACTTAATTCTCTACAAAAAAGGTCTCTTAACATTTTGCCATAGCTCGCTTCGTTTCCGAGATATTTGCAGATATATCTCAAGGGAAGGGGCCTGACGGACATATTTCGAGATATTTCTTCTTCTTGTTGTTCTTCTTCTGCACAGCTAAGCTGGAAGTGGCATTTGCGGCTCGCACTAGTGCAGAGTTATCTCAAAGAAAGGGGCCACGGTGTTTCTGTATCTCTATTATGTTGGTGCGGCTTCGGAACTTTTAAATATCTCGATATATCTCGAAAACTACGCTTCTGATCAAAAAATATCATAGAACATAAATTGTAGGAAACATAATTCTCTACAAAAAAGGTCTCTTAACATTTTGCCATAGCTCGCTTCGTTTCCGAGATATTTGCAGATATATCTCAAGGGAAGGGGCCTGACGGACATATTTCGCGATATTTCTTCTTCTTGTTGTTCTTCTTCTGCACAGCTCAGCTGGAAGTGGCATTTGCGGCTCGCACTAGTGCAGAGTTATCTCAAAGAAAGGGGCCACGGTGTTTCTGTATCTCTATTATGTTGGTGCGGCTTCGGAACTTTTAAATATCTTGATATATCTCGAGAACTACGCATCTGATCAAAAAATATCATAGAACATAAAAAGTAGGAAACATAATTCTCTACAAAAAACGTCTCATAACATTTTGCCATAGCTCGCTTCGTTTCCGAGATATTTGCAGATTTATGTCAAGGGAAGGGGCCTCACGGACATATTTCGAGATATTTCTTCTTCTTGTTGTTCTTCTTCTGCACAGCTAAGCTGGAAGTGGCATTTGCAGCTCGCAATAGTGCAGAGTTATCTCAAAGAAAGGGGCCACGGTGTTTCTGTATCTCTATTATGTTGGTGCGGCTTCGGAACTTTTAAATATCTTGATATATCTCGAGAACTACGCATCTGATCAAAAAATATCATAGAACATAAAAAGTAGGAAACTTAATTCTCTACAAAAAAGGTCTCTTAACATTTTGCCATAGCTCGCTTCGTTTCCGAGATATTTGCAGATTTATCTCAAGGGAAGGGGCCTGACGGACATATTTCGAGATATTTCTTCTTCTTGTTGTTCTTCTTCTGCACAGCTACACTGGAAGTGGCATTTCCAGCTCGCAATAGTGCAGAGTTATCTCAAAGAAAGGGGCCACGGTGTTTCTGTATCTCTATTATGTTGGTGCGGCTTCGGAACTTTTAAATATCTTGATATATCTCGAGAACTACGCATCTGATCAAAAAATATCATAGAACATAAAAAGTAGGAAACTTAATTCTCTACAAAAAAGATCTCTCAACATTTTGCCATAGCTCGCTTCGTTTCCGAGATATTTGCAGATTCAGCTCAAAGTAACGGGCCTGACGGACATATTTCGAGATATTTTTTCTTCTTGTTGTTCTTCTTCTGCACAGCTAAGCTGGAAGTGGCATTTGCAGCTCGCAATCGTGCAGAGTTATCTCAAAGAAAGGGGCCACGGTGTTTCTGTATATCTATTATGTTGGTGCGGCTTCGGAACTTTTAAATATCTTGATATATCTCGAGAACTACGCATCTGATCAAAAAATATCATAGAACATAAAAAGTAGGAAACTTAATTCTCTACAAATAAAGTCTCATAACATTTTGCCATAGCTCGCTTCGTTTCCGAGATATTTGCAGATTTATCTCAAGGGAAGGGGCCTGACGGACATATTTCGAGATATTTCTTCTTCTTGTTGTTCTTCTTCTGCACAGCTAAGCTGGAAGTGGCATTTGCAGCTCGCAATAGTGCAGAGTTATCTCAAAGAAAGGGGCCACGGTGTTTCTGTATATCTATTATGTTGGTGCGGCTTCGGAACTTTTAAATATCTTGATATATCTCGAGAACTACGCATCTGATCAAAAAAGATCATAAAACGTAAAAAGTAGGAAACTTAATTCTCTACAAAAAAGGTCTCTTAACATTTTGCCATAGCTCGCTTCGTTTCCGAGATATTTGCAGATATATCTCAAGGGAAGGGGTCTGACGGACATATTTCGAGATATTTTTTCTTCTTGTTGTTCTTCTTCTGCACAGCTAAGCTGGAAGTGGCATTTGCAGCTCGCAATAGTGCAGAGTTATCTCAAAGAAAGGGGCCACGGTGTTTCTGTATCTCTATTATGTTGGTGCGGCTTCGGAACTTTTAAATATCTTGATATATCTCGAGAACTACGCATCTGATCAAAAAATATCATAGAACATAAAAAGTAGGAAACATAATTCTCTACAAAAAAGGTCTCTTAACATTTTGCCATAGCTCGCTTCGTTTCCGAGATATTTGCAGATTTATCTCAAGGGAAGGGGCCTGACGGACATATTTCGAGATATTTCTTCTTGTTGTTCTTCTTCTGCACAGCTAAGCTGGAAGTGGCATTTGCGGCTCGCACTAGTGCAGAGTTATCTCAAAGAAAGGGGCCACGGTGTTTCTGTATCTCTATTATGTTGGTGCGGCTTCGGAACTTTTAAATATCTCGATATATCTCGAAAACTACGCTTCTGATCAAAAAATATCATAGAACATAAATTGTAGGAAACATAATTCTCTACAAAAAACGTCTCTTAACATTTTGCCATAGCTCGCTTCGTTTCCGAGATATTTGCAGATTTATCTCAAGGGAAGGGGCCTGACGGACATATTTCGAGATATTTCTTCTTCTTGTTGTTCTTCTTCTGCACAGCTAAGCTGGAAGTGGCATTTGCAGCTCGCAATAGTGCAGAGTTATCTCAAAGAAAGGGGCCACGGTGTTTCTGTATCTCTATTATGTTGGTGCGGCTTCGGAACTTTTAAATATCTTGATATATCTCGAGAACTACGCATCTGATCAAAAAATATCATAGAACATAAAAAGTAGGAAACTTAATTCTCTACAAAAAAGCTCTCTTAACATTTTGCCATAGCTCGCTTCGTTTCCGAGATATTTGCAGATATATCTCAAGGGAAGGGGCCTGACGGACATATTTCGAGATATTTTTTCTTCTTGTTGTTCTTCTTCTGCACAGCTAAGCTGGAAGTGGCATTTGCAGCTCGCAATCGTGCAGAGTTATCTCAAAGAAAGGGGCCACGGTGTTTCTGTATCTCTATTATGTTGGTGCGGCTTCGGAACTTTTAAATATCTTGATATATCTCGAGAACTACGCATCTGATCAAAAAATATCATAAAACGTAAAAAGTAGGAAACTTAATTCTCTACAAAAAAGGTCTCTTAACATTTTGCCATAGCTCGCTTCGTTTCCGAGATATTTGCAGATTTATCTCAAGGGAAGGGGCCTGACGGACATATTTCGAGATATTTCGTCTTCTTGTTGTTCTTCTTCTGCACAGCTAAACTGGAAGTGGCGTTGCCAGCTCGCAATAGTGCAGAGTTATCTCAAAGAAAGGGGCCACGGTGTTTCTGTATCTCTATTATGTTGGTGCGGCTTCGGAACTTTTAAATATCTCGATATATCTCGAAAACTACGCTTCTGATCAAAAAATATCATAGAACATAAATTGTAGGAAACATAATTCTCTACAAAAAACGTCTCTTAACATTTTGCCATAGCTCGCTTCGTTTCCGAGATATTTGCAGATTTATCTCAAGGGAAGGGGCCTGACGGACATATTTCGAGATATTTCTTCTTCTTGTTGTTCTTCTTCTGCACAGCTAAGCTGGAAGTGGCATTTGCAGCTCGCAATAGTGCAGAGTTATCTCAAAGAAAGGGGCCACGGTGTTTCTGTATCTCTATTATGTTGGTGCGGCTTCGGAACTTTTAAATATCTTGATATATCTCGAGAACTACGCATCTGATCAAAAAATATCATAGAACATAAAAAGTAGGAAACTTAATTCTCTACAAAAAAGCTCTCTTAACATTTTGCCATAGCTCGCTTCGTTTCCGAGATATTTGCAGATATATCTCAAGGGAAGGGGCCTGACGGACATATTTCGAGATATTTTTTCTTCTTGTTGTTCTTCTTCTGCACAGCTAAGCTGGAAGTGGCATTTGCAGCTCGCAATCGTGCAGAGTTATCTCAAAGAAAGGGGCCACGGTGTTTCTGTATATCTATTATGTTGGTGCGGCTTCGGAACTTTTAAATATCTTGATATATCTCGAGAACTACGCATCTGATCAAAAAATATCATAAAACGTAAAAAGTAGGAAACTTAATTCTCTACAAAAAAGGTCTCTTAACATTTTGCCATAGCTCGCTTCGTTTCCGAGATATTTGCAGATTTATCTCAAGGGAAGGGGCCTGACGGACATATTTCGAGATATTTCGTCTTCTTGTTGTTCTTCTTCTGCACAGCTAAACTGGAAGTGGCGTTGCCAGCTCGCAATAGTGCAGAGTTATCTCAAAGGAAGGGGCCACGGTGTTTCTGTATCTCTATTATGTTGGTGCGGCTTCGGAACTTTTAAATATCTTGATATATCTCGAGAACTACGCATCTGATCAAAAAATATCATAGAACATAAAAAGTAGGAAACTTAATTCTCTACAAAAAAGGTCTCTTAACATTTTGCCATAGCTCGCTTCGTTTCCGAGATATTTGCAGATTTATCTCAAGGGAAGGGGCCTGACGGACATATTTCGAGATATTTCTTCTTGTTGTTCTTCTTCTGCACAGCTAAGCTGGAAGTGGCATTTGCGGCTCGCACTAGTGCAGAGTTATCTCAAAGAAAGGGGCCACGGTGTTTCTGTATCTCTATTATGTTGGTGCGGCTTCGGAACTTTTAAATATCTCGATATATCTCGAAAACTACGCTTCTGATCAAAAAATATCATAGAACATAAATTGTAGGAAACATAATTCTCTACAAAAAACGTCTCTTAACATTTTGCCATAGCTCGCTTCGTTTCCGAGATATTTGCAGATTCAGCTCAAAGTAACGGGCCTGACAGACATATTTCGAGATATTTCTTCTTCTTGTTGTTCTTCTTCTGCACAGCTAAGCTGGAAGTGGCATTTGCAGCTCGCAATAGTGCAGAGTTATCTCAAAGAAAGGGGCCACGGTGTTTCTGTATCTCTATTATGTTGGTGCGGCTTCGGAACTTTTAAATATCTTGATATATCTCGAGAACTACGCATCTGATCAAAAAATATCATAGAACATAAAAAGTAGGAAACTTAATTCTCTACAAAAAAGGTCTCTTAAGATTTTGCCATAGCTCTCTTCCTTTCCGAGATATTTGCAGATATATCTCAAGGGAAGGGGCCTGACGGACATATTTCGAGATATTTTTTCTTCTTGTTGTTCTTCTTCTGCACAGCTAAGCTGGAAGTGGCATTTGCAGCTCGCAATCGTGCAGAGTTATCTCAAAGAAAGGGGCCACGGTGTTTCTGTATCTCTATTATGTTGGTGCGGCTTCGGAACTTTTAAATATCTTGATATATCTCGAGAACTACGCATCTGATCAAAAAATATCATAGAACATAAAAAGTAGGAAACTTAATTCTCTACAAAAAAGGTCTCTTAACATTTTGCCATAGCTCGCTTCGTTTCCGAGATATTTGCAGATTTATCTCAAGGGAAGGGGCCTGACGGACATATTTCGAGATATTTCTTCTTCTTGTTGTTCTTCTTCTGCACAGCTAAACTGGAAGTGGCGTTTCCAGCTCGCAATAGTGCAGAGTTATCTCAAAGAAAGGGGCCACGGTGTTTCTGTATCTCTATTATGTTGGTGCGGCTTCGGAACTTTTAAATACATTGATATATCTCGAGAACTACGCATCTGATCAAAAAATATCGTAGAACATAAAAAGTAGGAAACTTAATTCTCTACAAATAAAGTCTCATAACATTTTGCCATAGCTCGCTTCGTTTCCGAGATATTTGCAGATTTATCTCAAGGGAAGGGGCCTGACGGACATATTTCGAGATATTTCTTCTTCTTGTTGTTCTTCTTCTGCACAGCTAAACTGGAAGTGGCGTTTCCAGCTCGCAATAGTGCAGAGTTATCTCAAAGAAAGGGGCCACGGTGTTTCTGTATCTCTATTATGTTGGTGCGGCTTCGGAACTTTTAAATATCTTGATATATCTCGAGAACTACGCATCTGATCAAAAAATATCATAGAACATAAAAAGTAGGAAACTTAATTCTCTAGAAAAAAGGGCTCTTAACATTTTGCCATACCTCGCTTCGTTTCCGAGATATTTGCAGATTTATCTCAAGGGAAGGGGCCTGACGGACATATTTCGAGATATTTCTTCTTCTTGTTGTTCTTCTTCTGCACAGCTAAGCTGGAAGTGGCATTTCCAGCTCGCAATAGTGCAGAGTTATCTCAAAGAAAGGGGCCACGGTGTTTCTGTATATCTATTATGTTGGTGCGGCTTCGGAACTTTTAAATATCTTGATATATCTCGAGAACTACGCATCTGATCAAAAAATATCGTAGAACATAAAAAGTAGGAAACTTAATTCTCCACAAATAAAGTCTGATAACATTTTGCCATAGCTCGCTTCGTTTCCGAGATATTTGCAGATTTATCTCAAGGGAAGGGGCCTGACGGACATATTTCGAGATATTTCTTCTTCTTGTTGTTCTTCTTCTGCACAGCTAAGCTGGAAGTGGCATTTGCAGCTCGCAATAGTGCAGAGTTATCTCAAAGAAAGGGGCCACGGTGTTTCTGTATATCTATTATGTTGGTGCGGCTTCGGAACTTTTAAATATCTTGATATATCTCGAGAACTACGCATCTAATCAAAAAATATCATAAAACGTAAAAAGTAGGAAACTTAATTCTCTACAAAAAAGGTCTCTTAACATTTTGCCATAGCTCGCTTCGTTTCCGAGATATTTGCAGATTTATCTCAAGGGAAGGGGCCTGACGGACATATTTCGAGATATTTCTTCTTCTTGTTGTTCTTCTTCTGCACAGCTAAGCTGGAAGTGGCATTTGCAGCTCGCAATAGTGCAGAGTTATCTCAAAGAAAGGGGCCACGGTGTTTCTGTATCTCTATTATGTTGGTGCGGCTTCGGAACTTTTAAATATCTTGATATATCTCGAGAACTACGCATCTGATCAAAAAATATCATAGAACATAAAAAGTAGGAAACTTAATTCTCTACAAAAAAGGTCTCTTAACATTTTGCCATAGCTCGCTTCGTTTCCGAGATATTTGCAGATTTATCTCAAGGGAAGGGGCCTGACGGACATATTTCGAGATATTTCTTCTTGTTGTTCTTCTTCTGCACAGCTAAGCTGGAAGTGGCATTTGCGGCTCGCACTAGTGCAGAGTTATCTCAAAGAAAGGGGCCACGGTGTTTCTGTATCTCTATTATGTTGGTGCGGCTTCGGAACTTTTAAATATCTCGATATATCTCGAAAACTACGCTTCTGATCAAAAAATATCATAGAACATAAATTGTAGGAAACATAATTCTCTACAAAAAACGTCTCTTAACATTTTGCCATAGCTCGCTTCGTTTCCGAGATATTTGCAGATTCAGCTCAAAGTAACGGGCCTGCCGGACATATTTCGAGATATTTCTTCTTCTTGTTGTTCTTCTTCTGCACAGCTAAGCTGGAAGTGGCATTTGCAGCTCGCAATAGTGCAGAGTTATCTCAAAGAAAGGGGCCACGGTGTTTCTGTATCTCTATTATGTTGGTGCGGCTTCGGAACTTTTAAATATCTTGATATATCTCGAGAACTACGCATCTGATCAAAAAATATCGTAGAACATAAAAAGTAGGAAACTTAATTCTCTACAAATAAAGTCTCATAACATTTTGCCATAGCTCGCTTCGTTTCCGAGATATTTGCAGATATATCTCAAGGGAAGGGGCCTGACGGACATATTTCGAGATATTTTTTCTTCTTGTTGTTCTTCTTCTGCACAGCTAAGCTGGAAATGGCATTTGCAGCTCGCAATCGTGCAGAGTTATCTCAAAGAAAGGGGCCACGGTGTTTCTGTATATCTATTATGTTGGTGCGGCTTCGGAACTTTTAAATATCTTGATATATCTCGAGAACTACGCATCTGATCAAAAAATATCATAGAACATAAAAAGTAGGAAACTTAATTCTCTACAAAAAAGGTCTCTTAACATTTTGCAATAGCTCGCTTCGTTTCCGAGATATTTGCAGATATATCTCAAGGGAAGGGGCCTGACGGACATATTTCGAGATATTTCTTCTTCTTGTTGTTCTTCTTCTGCACAGCTAAGCTGGAAGTGGCATTTGCAGCTCGCAATAGTGCAGAGTTATCTCAAAGAAAGGGGCCACGGTGTTTCTGTATCTCTATTATGTTGGTGCGGCTTCGGAACTTTTAAATATCTTGATATATCTCGAGAACTACGCATCTGATCAAAAAATATCATAGAACATAAAACGTAGGAAACTTAATTCTCTACAAAAAAGGTCTCTTAACATTTTGCCATAGCTCGGTTCGTTTCCGAGATATTTGCAGATATATCTCAAGGGACGGGGCCTGACGGACATATTTCGAGATATTTCTTCTTCTTGTTGTTCTTCTTCTGCACAGCTAAGCTGGAAGTGGCATTTGCAGCTCGCAATAGTGCAGAGTTATCTCAAAGAAAGGGGCCACGGTGTTTCTGTATCTCTATTATGTTGGTGCGGCTTCGGAACTTTTAAATATCTTGATATATCTCGAGAACTACGCATCTGATCAAAAAATATCATAAAACGTAAAAAGTAGGAAACTTAATTCTCTACAAAAAAGGTCTCTTAACATTTTGCCATAGCTCGCTTCCTTTCCGAGATATTTGCAGATTTATCTCAAGGGAAGGGGCCTGACGGACATATTTCGAGATATTTCTTCTTCTTGTTGTTCTTCTTCTGCACAGCTAAACTGGAAGTGGCGTTTCCAGCTCGCAATAGTGCAGAGTTATCTCAAAGAAAGGGGCCACGGTGTTTCTGTATCTCTATTATGTTGGTGCGGCTTCGGAACTTTTAAATATCTTGATATATCTCGAGAACTACGCATCTGATCAAAAAATATCGTAGAACATAAAAAGTAGGAAACTTAATTCTCTACAAATAAAGTCTCATAACATTTTGCCATAGCTCGCTTCGTTTCCGAGATATTTGCAGATTTATCTCAAGGGAAGGGGCCTGACGGACATATTTCGAGATATTTCTTCTTCTTGTTGTTCTTCTTCTGCACAGCTAAACTGGAAGTGGCGTTTCCAGCTCGCAATAGTGCAGAGTTATCTCAAAGAAAGGGGCCACGGTGTTTCTGTATCTCTATTATGTTGGTGCGGCTTCGGAACTTTTAAATATCTTGATATATCTCGAGAACTACGCATCTGATCAAAAAATATCATAGAACACAAAAAGTAGGAAACTTAATTCTCTACAAAAAAGATCTCTTAACATTTTGCCATAGCTCGCTTCGTTTCCGAGATATTTGCAGATTTATCTCAAGGGAAGGGGCCTGACGGACATATTTCGAGATATTTTTTCTTCTTGTTGTTCTTCTTCTGCACAGCTAAACTGGAAGTGGCATTTCCAGCTCGCAATAGTACAGAGTTATCTCAAATAAAGGGGCCACGGTGTTTCTGTATCTCTATTATGTTGGTGCGGCTTCGGAACTTTTAAATATCTTGATATATCTCGAGAACTACGCATCTGATCAAAAAATATCATAGAACATAAAAAGTAGGAAACTTAATTCTCTACAAAAAAGATCTCTTAACATTTTGCCATAGCTCGCTTCGTTTCCGAGATATTTGCAGATTTATCTCAAGGGAAGGGGGCTGACGGACATATTTCGAGATATTTCGTCTTCTTGTTGTTCTTCTTCTGCACAGCTAAACTGGAAGTGGCGTTGCCAGCTCGCAATAGTGCAGAGTTATCTCAAAGAAAGGGGCCACGGTGTTTCTGTATCTCTATTATGTTGGTGCGGCTTCGGAACTTTTAAATATCTTGATATATCTCGAGAACTACGCATCTGATCGAAAAATATCGTAGAACATAAAAAGTAGGAAACTTAATTCTCTACAAATAAAGTCTCATAACATTTTGCCATAGCTCGCTTCGTTTCCGAGATATTTGCAGATTTATCTCAAGGGAAGGGGCCTGACGGACATATTTCGAGATATTTCTTCTTCTTGTTGTTCTTCTTCTGCACAGCTAAGCTGGAAGTGGCATTTGCAGCTCGCAATAGTGCAGAGTTATCTCAAAGAAAGGGGCCACGGTGTTTCTGTATCTCTATTATGTTGGTGCGGCTTCGGAACTTTTAAATATCTTGATATATCTCGAGAACTACGCATCTGATCAAAAAATATCATAGAACATAAAAAGTAGGAAACTTAATTCTCTACAAAAAAGGTCTCTTAACATTTTGCCATAGCTCGCTTCGTTTCCGAGATATTTGCAGATTTATCTCAAGGGAAGGGGCCTGACGGACATATTTCGAGATATTTCTTCTTGTTGTTCTTCTTCTGCACAGCTAAGCTGGAAGTGGCATTTGCGGCTCGCACTAGTGCAGAGTTATCTCAAAGAAAGGGGCCACGGTGTTTCTGTATCTCTATTATGTTGGTGCGGCTTCGGAACTTTTAAATATCTCGATATATCTCGAAAACTACGCTTCTGATCAAAAAATATCATAGAACATAAATTGTAGGAAACATAATTCTCTACAAAAAACGTCTCTTAACATTTTGCCATAGCTCGCTTCGTTTCCGAGATATTTGCAGATTCAGCTCAAAGTAACGGGCCTGACGGACATATTTCGAGATATTTCTTCTTCTTGTTGTTCTTCTTCTGCACAGCTAAGCTGGAAGTGGCATTTGCAGCTCGCAATAGTGCAGAGTTATCTCAAAGAAAGGGGCCACGGTGTTTCTGTATCTCTATTATGTTGGTGCGGCTTCGGAACTTTTAAATATCTTGATATATCTCGAGAACTACGCATCTGATCAAAAAATATCATAGAACATAAAAAGTAGGAAACTTAATTCTCTACAAAAAAGGTCTCTTAACATTTTGCCATAGCTCGCTTCGTTTCCGAGATATTTGCAGATATATCTCAAGGGAAGGGGCCTGACGGACATATTTCGAGATATTTCTTCTTCTTGTTGTTCTTCTTCTGCACAGCTAAGCTGGAAGTGGCATTTGCAGCTCGCAATAGTGCAGAGTTATCTCAAAGAAAGGGGCCACGGTGTTTCTGTATCTCTATTATGTTGGTGCGGCTTCGGAACTTTTAAATATCTTGATATATCTCGAGAACTACGCATCTGATCAAAAAATATCATAGAACATAAAACGTAGGAAACTTAATTCTCTACAAAAAAGGTCTCTTAACATTTTGCCATAGCTCGGTTCGTTTCCGAGATATTTGCAGATATATCTCAAGGGACGGGGCCTGACGGACATATTTCGAGATATTTTTTCTTCTTGTTGTTCTTCTTCTGCACAGCTAAGCTGGAAGTGGCATTTGCAGCTCGCGATCGTGCAGAGTTATCTCAAAGAAAGGGGCCACGGTGTTTCTGTATCTCTATTATGTTGGTGCGGCTTCGGAACTTTTAAATATCTTGATATATCTCGAGAACTACGCGTCTGATCAAAAAATATCATACAACATAAAAAGTAGGAAACTTAATTCTCTACAAAAAAGGTCTCTTAACATTTTGCCATAGCTCGCTTCGTTTCCGAGATATTTGCAGATTTATCTCAAGGGAAGGGGCCTGACGGACATATTTCGAGATATTTCTTCTTCTTGTTGTTCTTCTTCTGCACAGCTAAACTGGAAGTGGCGTTTCCAGCTCGCAATAGTGCAGAGTTATCTCAAAGAAAGGGGCCACGGTGTTTCTGTATCTCTATTATGTTGGTGCGGCTTCGGAACTTTTAAATATCTTGATATATCTCGAGAACTACGCATCTGATCAAAAAATATCGTAGAACATAAAAAGTAGGAAACTTAATTCTCTACAAATAAAGTCTGATAACATTTTGCCATAGCTCGCTTCGTTTCCGAGATATTTGCAGATATATCTCAAGGGAAGGGGCCTGACGGACATATTTCGAGATATTTTTTCTTCTTGTTGTTCTTCTTCTGCACAGCTAAGCTGGAAGTGGCATTTGCAGCTCGCAATCGTGCAGAGTTATCTCAAAGAAAGGGGCCACGGTGTTTCTGTATATCTATTATGTTGGTGCGGCTTCGGAACTTTTAAATATCTTGATATATCTCGAGAACTACGCATCTGATCAAAAAATATCATAAAACGTAAAAAGTAGGAAACTTAATTCTCTACAAAAAAGGTCTCTTAACATTTTGCCATAGCTCGCTTCGTTTCCGAGATATTTGCAGATTTATCTCAAGGGAAGGGGCCTGACGGACATATTTCGAGATATTTCTTCTTCTTGTTGTTCTTCTTCTGCACAGCTAAACTGGAAGTGGCATTTCCAGCTCGCAATAGTGCAGAGTTATCTCAAAGAAAGGGGCCACGGTGTTTCTGTATCTCTATTATGTTGGTGCGGCTTCGGAACTTTTAAATACCTTGATATATCTCGAGAACTACGCATCTGATCAAAAAATATCGTAGAACATAAAAAGTAGGAAACTTAATTCTCTACAAATAAAGTCTCATAACATTTTGCAATAGCTCGCTTCGTTTCCGAGATATTTGCAGATTCAGCTCAAAGTAACGGGCCTGGCGGACATATTTCGAGATATTTCTTCTTCTTGTTGTTCTTCTTCTGCACAGCTAAGCTGGAAGTGGCATTTGCGGCTCGCACTAGTGCAGAGTTATCTCAAAGAAAGGGGCCACGGTGTTTCTGTATCTCTATTATGTTGGTGCGACTTCGGAACTTTTAAATATCTTGATATATCTCGAGAACTACGCATCTGATCAAAAAATATCATAGAACATAAAAAGTAGGAAACTTAATTCTCTACAAATAAAGTCTCTTAACATTTTGCCATAGCTCGCTTCGTTTCCGAGATATTTGCAGATTTATCTCAAGGGAAGGGGCCTGACGGACATATTTCGAGATATTTTTTCTTCTTGTTGTTCTTCTTCTGCACAGCTAAGCTGGAAGTGGCATTTGCAGCTCGCAATCGTGCAGAGTTATCTCAAAGAAAGGGGCCACGGTGTTTCTGTATATCTATTATGTTGGTGCGGCTTCGGAACTTTTAAATATCTTGATATATCTCGAGAACTACGCATCTGATCAAAAAATATCATAAAACGTAAAAAGTAGGAAACTTAATTCTCTACAAAAAAGGTCTCTTAACATTTTGCCATAGCTCGCTTCGTTTCCGAGATATTTGCAGATTTATCTCAAGGGAAGGGGCCTGACGGACATATTTCGAGATATTTCTTCTTCTTGTTGTTCTTCTTCTGCACAGCTAAACTGGAAGTGGCATTTCCAGCTCGCAATAGTGCAGAGTTATCTCAAAGAAAGGGGCCACGGTGTTTCTGTATCTCTATTATGTTGGTGCGGCTTCGGAACTTTTAAATACCTTGATATATCTCGAGAACTACGCATCTGATCAAAAAATATCGTAGAACATAAAAAGTAGGAAACTTAATTCTCTACAAATAAAGTCTCATAACATTTTGCAATAGCTCGCTTCGTTTCCGAGATATTTGCAGATTCAGCTCAAAGTAACGGGCCTGACGGACATATTTCGAGATATTTCTTCTTCTTGTTGTTCTTCTTCTGCACAGCTAAGCTGGAAGTGGCATTTGCGGCTCGCACTAGTGCAGAGTTATCTCAAAGAAAGGGGCCACGGTGTTTCTGTATCTCTATTATGTTGGTGCGGCTTCGGAACTTTTAAATATCTTGATATATCTCGAAAACTACGCATCTGATCAAAAAATATCATAGAATATAAAAAGTAGGAAACTTAATTCTCTACAAAAAAGGTCTCTTAACATTTTGCCATAGCTCGCTTCGTTTCCGAGATATTTGCAGATATATCTCAAGGGAAGGGGCCTGACGGACATATTTCGAGATATTTCTTCTTCTTGTTGTTCTTCTTCTGCACAGCTAAGCTGGAAGTGGCATTTGCGGCTCGCACTAGTGCAGAGTTATCTCAAAGAAAGGGGCCACGGTGTTTCTGTATCTCTATTATGTTGGTGCGGCTTCGGAACTTTTAAATATCTTGATATATCTCGAGAACTACGCATCTGATCAAAAAATATCATAGAACATAAAAAGTAGGAAACTTAATTCTCTACAAACAAAGTCTCTTAACATTTTGCCATAGCTCGCTTCGTTTCCGAGATATTTGCAGATTTATCTCAAGGGAAGGGGCCTAACGGCCATATTTCGAGATATTTCTTCTTCTTGTTGTTCTTCTTCTGCACAGCTAAGCTGGAAGTGGCATTTGCGGCTCGCACTAGTGCAGAGTTATCTCAAAGAAAGGGGCCACGGTGTTTCTGTATCTCTATTATGTTGGTGCGGCTTCGGAACTTTTAAATATCTCGATATATCTCGAAAACTACGCTTCTGATCAAAAAATATCATAGAACATAAATTGTAGGAAACATAATTCTCTACAAAAAAGGTCTCTTAACATTTTGCCATAGCTCGCTTTGTTTCCGAGATATTTGCAGATATATCTCAAGGGAAGGGGCCTGACGGACATATTTCGAGATATTTCTTCTTCTTGTTGTTCTTCTTCTGCACAGCTAAGCTGGAAGTGGCATTTGCGGCTCGCACTAGTGCAGAGTTATCTCAAAGAAAGGGGCCACGGTGTTTCTGTATCTCTATTATGTTGGTGCGGCTTCGGAACTTTTAAATATCTTGATATATCTCGAGAACTACGCATCTGATCAAAAAATATCATAGAACATAAAAAGTAGGAAACTTAATTCTCTACAAAAAAGGTCTCTTAACATTTTGCCATAGCTCGCTTCGTTTCCGAGATATTTGCAGATTTATCTCAAGGGAAGGGGCCTGACGGACATATTTCGAGATATTTCTTCTTCTTGTTGTTCTTCTTCTGCACAGCTAAACTGGAAGTGGCATTTCCAGCTCGCAATAGTGCAGAGTTATCTCAAAGAAAGGGGCCACGGTGTTTCTGTATCTCTATTATGTTGGTGCGGCTTCGGAACTTTTAAATATCTTGATATATCTCGAGAACTACGCATCTGATAAAAAATATCATAGAACATGAAAAGTAGGAAACTTAATTCTCTACAAATAAGGTCTCTTAACATTTTGCCATAGCTCGCTTCGTTTCCGAGATATTTGCAGATTTATCTCAAGGGAAGGGGCCTGACGGACATATTTCGAGATATTTCTTCTTCTTGTTGTTCTTCTGCACAGCTAAGCTGGAAGTGGCATTTGCAGCTCGCAATAGTGCAGAGTTATCTCAAAGAAAGGGGCCACGGTGTTTCTGTATCTCTATTATGTAGGTGCGGCTTCGGAACTTTTAAATATCTTGATATATCTCGAGAACTACGCATCTGATCAAAAAATATCGTAGAACATAAAAAGTAGGAAACTTAATTCTCTACAAATGAAGTCTCATAACATTTTGCCATAGCTCGCTTCGTTTCCGAGATATTTGCAGATTCAGCTCAAAGTAACGGGCCTGGCGGACATATTTCGAGATATTTCTTCTTCTTGTTGTTCTTCTTCTGCACAGCTAAGCTGGAAGTGGCATTTGCGGCTCGCACTAGTGCAGAGTTATCTCAAAGAAAGGGGCCACGGTGTTTCTGTATCTCTATTATGTTGGTGCGGCTTCGGAACTTTTAATTATCTTGATATATCTCGAGAACTACGCATCTGATCAAAAAATATCATAGAACATAAAAAGTAGGAAACCTAATTCTCTACAAAAAAGATCTCTTAACATTTTGCCATAGCTCGCTTCGTTTCCGAGATATTTGCAGATTTATCTCAAGGGAAGGGGCCTGGCGGACATATTTCGAGATATTTCTTCTTGTTGTTCTACTTCTGCACAGCTAAACTGGAAGTGGCATTTCCAGCTCGCAATAGTGCAGAGTTATCTCAAAGAAAGGGGCCACGGTGTTTCTGTATCTCTATTATGTTGGTGCGGCCTCGGAACTTTTAAATATCTTGATATATCTCGAGAACTACGCATCTGATCAAAAAATATCATAGAACATAAATTGTAGGAAACATAATTCTCTACAAAAAACGTCTCTTAAGATTTTGCCATAGCTCGCTTCGTTTCCGAGATATTTGCAGATTCAGCTCAAAGTAACGGGCCTGACGGACATATTTCGAGATATTTCTTCTTCTTGTTGTTCTTCTTCTGCACAGCTAAGCTGGAAGTGGCATTTGCAGCTCGCAATAGTGCAGAGTTATCTCAAAGAAAGGGGCCACGGTGATTCTGTATCTCTATTATATTGGTGCGGCTTCGGAACTTTTAAATATCTTGATATATCTCGAGAACTACGCATCTGATCAAAAAATATCATAGAACATAAAAAGTAGGAAACTTAATTCTCTACAAAAAAGGTCTCTTAACATTTTGCCATAGCTCGCTTCCTTTCCGAGATATTTGCAGATATATCTCAAGGGAAGGGGCCTGGCGGACATATTTCGAGATATTTCTTCTTCTTGTTGTTCTTCTTCTGCACAGTTAAGCTGGAAGTGGCATTTGCGGCTCGCACTAGTGCAGAGTTATCTCAAAGAAAGGGGCCACGGTGTTTCTGTATCTCTATTATGTTGGTGCGACTTCGGAACTTTTAAATATCTTGATATATCTCGAGAACTACGCATCTGATCAAAAAATATCGTAGAAAATAAAAAGTAGGAAACTTAATTCTCTACAAATAAGGTCTCTTAACATTTTGCCATAGCTCGCTTCGTTTCCGAGATATTTGCAGATTTCTCTCAAGGGAAGGGGCCTGACGGACATATTTCGAGATATTTCTTCTTCTTGTTGTTCTTCTTCTGCACAGCTAAGCTGGAAGTGGCATTTGCAGCTCGCAATAGTGCAGAGTTATCTCAAAGAAAGGGGCCACGGTGTTTCTGTATCTCTATTATGTTGGTCCGCCTTCGGAACTTTTAAATATCTTGATATATCTCGAGAACTACGCATCTGATCAAAAAATATCGTAGAACATAAAAAGTAGGAAACTTAATTCTCTACAAAAAAGGTCTCTTAACATTTTGCCATAGCTCGCTTCGTTTCCGAGATATTTGCAGATATATCTCAAGGGAAGGGGCCTGACGGACATATTTCGAGATATTTTTTCTTCTTGTTGTTCTTCTTCTGCACAGCTAAGCTGGAAGTGGCATTTGCAGCTCGCAATCGTGCAGAGTTATCTCAAAGAAAGGGGCCACGGTGTTTCTGTATCTCTATTATGTTGGTGCGGCTTCGGAACTTTTAAATATCTTGATATATCTCGAGAACTACGCATCTGATCAAAAAATATCATAGAACATAAAAAGTAGGAAACTTAATTCTCTACAAAAAAGGTCTCTTAACATTTTGCCATAGCTCGCTTCGTTTCCGAGATATTTGCAGATTTATCTCAAGGGAAGGGGCCTGACGGACATATTTCGAGATATTTCTTCTTCTTGTTGTTCTTCTTCTGCACAGCTAAACTGGAAGTGGCATTTCCAGCTCGCAATAGTGCAGAGTTATCTCAAAGAAAGGGGCCAACGTGTTTCTGTATCTCTATTATGTTGGTGCGGCTTCGGAACTTTTAAATATCTTAATATATCTCGAGAACTACGCATCTGATCAAAAAATATCGTAGAACATAAAAAGTAGGAAACTTAATTCTCTACAAATAATGTCTCATAACATTTTGCCATAGCTCGCTTCGTTTCCGAGATATTTGCAGATTTATCTCAAGGGAAGGGGCCTGACGGACATATTTCGATATATTTCTTCTTCTTGTTGTTCTTCTTCTGCACAGCTAAGCTGGAAGTGGCATTTGCAGCTCGCAATAGTGCAGAGTTATCTCAAAGAAAGGGGCCACGGTGTTTCTGTATCTCTATTATGTTGGTGCGGCTTCGGAACTTTTAAATATCTTGATATATCTCGAGAACTACGCATCTGATCAAAAAATATCGTAGAACATAAAAAGTAGGAAACTTAATTCTCTACTAATAAGGTCTCTTAACATTTTGCCATAGCTCGCTTCGTTTCCGAGATATTTGCAGATTTCTCTCAAGGGAAGGGGCCTGACGGACATATTTCGAGATATTTCTTCTTCTTGTTGTTCTTCTTCTGCACAGCTAAGCTGGAAGTGGCATTTGCAGCTCGCAATAGTGCAGAGTTATCTCAAAGAAAGGGGCCACGGTGTTTCTGTATCTCTATTATGTTGGTCCGGCTTCGGAACTTTTAAATATCTTGATATATCTCGAGAACTACGCATCTGATCAAAAAATATCGTAGAACATAAAAAGTAGGAAACTTAATTCTCTACAAATAAAGTCTCTTAACATTTTGCCATAGCTCGCTTCGTTTCCGAGATATTTGCAGATTTATCTCAAGGGAAGGGGCCTGACGGACATATTTCGAGATATTTCTTCTTCTTGTTGTTCTTCTTCTGCACAGCTAAGCTGGAAGTGGCATTTGCAGCTCGCAATCGTGCAGAGTTATCTCAAAGAAAGGGGCCACGGTGATTCTGTATCTCTATTATGTTGGTGCGGCTACGGAACTTTTAAATATCTTGATATATCTCGAGAACTACGCATCTGATCAAAAAATATCATAGAACATAAAAAGTAGGAAACTTAATTCTCTACAAAAAAGGTCTCTTAACATTTTGCCATAGCTCGCTTCGTTTCCGAGATATTTGCAGATATATCTCAAGGGAAGGGGTCTGACGGACATATTTCGAGATATTTTTTCTTCTTGTTGTTCTTCTTCTGCACAGCTAAGCTGGAAGTGGCATTTGCAGCTCGCAATAGTGCAGAGTTATCTCAAAGAAAGGGGCCACGGTGTTTCTGTATCTCTATTATGTTGGTGCGGCTTCGGAACTTTTAAATATCTCGATATATCTCGAAAACTACGCTTCTGATCAAAAAATATCATAGAACATAAATTGTAGGAAACATAATTCTCTACAAAAAACGTCTCTTAACATTTTGCCATAGCTCGCTTCGTTTCCGAGATATTTGCAGATTCAGCTCAAAGTAACGGGCCTGACGGACATATTTCGAGATATTTCTTCTTCTTGTTGTTCTTCTTCTGCACAGCTAAGCTGGAAGTGGCATTTGCGGCTCGCACTAGTGCAGAGTTATCTCAAAGAAAGGGGCCACGGTGTTTCTGTATCTCTATTATGTTGGTGCGGCTTCGGAACTTTTAAATATCTCGATATATCTCGAAAACTACGCTTCTGATCAAAAAATATCATAGAACATAAATTGTAGGAAACATAATTCTCTACAAAAAAGGTCTCTTAACATTTTGCCATAGCTCGCTTCGTTTCCGAGATATTTGCAGATATATCTCAAGGGAAGGGGCCTGGCGGACATATTTCGAGATATTTCTTCTTCTTGTTGTTCTTCTTCTGCACAGCTAAGCTGGAAGTGGCATTTGCGGCTCGCACTAGTGCAGAGTTATCTCAAAGAAAGGGGCCACGGTGTTTCTGTATCTCTATTATGTTGGTGCGGCTTCGGAACTTTTAAATATCTCGATATATCTCGAAAACGACGCTTCTGATCAAAAAATGTCATAGAACATAAATTGTAGGAAACATAGTTCTCTACAAAAAACGTCTCTTAACATTTTGCCATAGCTCGCTTCGTTTCCGAGATATTTGCAGATTCAGCTCAAAGTAACGGGCCTGACGGACATATTTCGAGATATTTCTTCTTCTTGTTGTTCTTCTTCTGCACAGCTAAGCTGGAAGTGGCATTTGCAGCTCGCAATAGTGCAGAGTTATCTTAAAGAAAGGGGCCACGGTGTTTCTGTATCTCTATTATGTTGGTGCGGCTTCGGAACTTTTAAATAACTTGATATATCTCGAGAACTACGCATCTGATCAAAAAATATCATAGAACATAAAAAGTAGGAAACTTAATTCTCTACAAAAAAGGTCTCTTAACATTTTGCCATAGCTCGCTTCGTTTCCGAGATATTTGCAGATATATCTCAAGGGAAGGGGCCTGACGGACATATTTCGAGATATTTTTTCTTCTTGTTGTTCTTCTTCTGCACAGCTAAGCTGGAAGTGGCATTTGCAGCTCGCAATCGTGCAGAGTTATCTCAAAGAAAGGGGCCACGGTGTTTCTGTATCTCTATTATGTTGGTGCGGCTTCGGAACTTTTAAATATCTGGATATATCTCGAGAACTACGCATCTGATCAAAAAATATCATAGAACATAAAAAGTAGGAAACTTAATTCTCTACAAAAAAGGTCTCTTAACATTTTGCCATAGCTCGCTTCGTTTCCGAGATATTTGCAGATTTATCTCAAGGGAAGGGGCCTGACGGACATATTTCGAGATATTTCTTCTTCTTGTTGTTCTTCTTCTGCACAGCTAAACTGGAAGTGGCATTTCCAGCTCGCAATAGTGCAGAGTTATCTCAAAGAAAGGGGCCAACGTGTTTCTGTATCTCTATTATGTTGGTGCGGCTTCGGAACTTTTAAATATCTTAATATATCTCGAGAACTACGCAATCTGATCAAAAAATATCGTAGAACATAAAAAGTAGGAAACTTAATTCTCTACAAATAAAGTCTCATAACATTTTGCCATAGCTCGCTTCGTTTCCGAGATATTTGCAGATTTATCTCAAGGGAAGGGGCCTGACGGACATATTTCGATATATTTCTTCTTCTTGTTGTTCTTCTTCTGCACAGCTAAGCTGGAAGTGGCATTTGCAGCTCGCAATAGTGCAGAGTTATCTCAAAGAAAGGGGCCACGGTGTTTCTGTATCTCTATTATGTTGGTGCGGCTTCGGAACTTTTAAATATCTTGATATATCTCGAGAACTACGCATCTGATCAAAAAATATCATAGAACATAAAAAGTAGGAAACTTAATTCTCTACAAAAAAGGTCTCTTAACATTTTGCCATAGCTCGCTTCGTTTCCGAGATATTTGCAGATTTATCTCAAGGGAAGGGGCCTGACGGACATATTTCGAGATATTTCTTCTTCTTGTTGTTCTTCTTCTGCACAGCTAAGCTGGAAGTGGCATTTGCAGCGCGCAATAGTGCAGAGTTATCTCAAAGAAAGGGGCCACGGTGTTTCTGTATCTCTATTATGTTGGTGCGGCTTCGGAACTTTTAAATATCTTGATATATCTCGAGAACTACGCATCTGATCAAAAAATATCATAGAACATAAAAAGTAGGAAACTTAATTCTCTACAAAAAAGGTCTGTTAACATTTTGCCATAGCTCGCTTCGTTTCCGAGATATTTGCAGATTTATCTCAAGGGAAGGGGCCTGACGGACATGTTTCGAGATATTTCTTCTTCTTGTTGTTCTTCTTCTGCACAGCTAAGCTGGAAGTGGCATTTGCGGCTCGCACTAGTGCAGAGTTATCTCAAAGAAAGGGGCCACGGTGTTTCTGTACCTCTATTATGTTGGTGCGGCTTCGGAACTTTTAAATATCTCGATATATCTCGAAAACTACGCTTCTGATCAAAAAATATCGTAGAACATAAATTGTAGGAAACATAATTCTCTACAAAAAATGTCTCATAACATTTTGCCATAGCTCGCTTCGTTTCCGAGATATTTGCAGATTTATCTCAAGGGAAGGGGCCTGACGGACATATTTCGAGATATTTCTTCTTCTTGTTGTTCTTCTTCTGCACAGCTATGCTGGAAGTGGCATTTGCATCTCGCACTAGTGCAGAGTTATCTCAAAGAAAGGGGCCACGGTGTTTCTGTATCTCTATTATGTTGGTGCGGCTTCGGAACTTTTAAATATCTCGATATATCTCGAAAACTACGCTTCTGATCAAAAAATATCATAGAACATAAATTGTAGGAAACATAATTCTCTACAAAAAAGGTCTGTTAACATTTTGCCATAGCTCGCTTCGTTTCCGAGATATTTGCAGATTTATCTCAAGGGAAGGGGCCTGACGGACATATTTCGATATATTTCTTCTTCTAGTTATTCTTCTTCTGCACAGCTAAGCTGGAAGTGGCATTTGCAGCTCGCAATAGTGCAGAGTTATCTCAAAGAAAGGGGCCACGGTGTTTCTGTATCTCTATTATGTTGGTGCGGCTTCGGAACTTTTAAATATCTTGATATATCTCGAGAACTACGCATCTGATCAAAAAATATCATAGAACATAAAAAGTAGGAAACTTAATTCTCTACAAAAAAGGTCTCTTAACATTTTGCCATAGCTCGCTTCGTTTCCGAGATATTTGCAGATTTATCTCAAGGGAAGGGGCCTGACGGACATATTTCGAGATATTTCTTCTTCTTGTTGTTCTTCTTCTGCACAGCTAAGCTGGAAGTGGCATTTGCATCTCGCACTAGTGCAGAGTTATCTCAAAGAAAGGGGCCACTGTGTTTCTGTATCTCTATTATGTTGGTGCGGCTTCGCAACTTTTAAATATCTTGATATATCTCGAGAACTACGCATCTGATCAAAAAATATCATAGAACACAAAAAGTAGGAAACTTAATTCTCTACAAAAAAGGTCTCTTAACATTTTGCCATAGCTCGCTTCGTTTCCGAGATATTTGCAGATTTATCTCAAGGGAAGGGGCCTGACGGACATATTTCGAGATATTTCTTCTTCTTGTTGTTCTTCTTCTGCACAGCTAAACTGGAAGTGGCGTTTCCAGCTCGCAATAGTGCAGAGTTATCTCAAAGAAAGGGGCCACGGTGTTTCTGTATCTCTATTATGTTGGTGCGGCTTCGGAACTTTTAAATATCTCGATATATCTCGAAAACTACGCTTCTGATCAAAAAATATCATAGAACATAAATTGTAGGAAACATAATTCTCTACAAAAAAGGTCTCTTAACATTTTGCCATAGCTCGCTTCGTTTCCGAGATATTTGCAGATTTATCTCAAGGGAAGGGGCCTGACGGACATATTTCGAGATATTTCTTCTTCTAGTTATTCTTCTTCTGCACAGCTAAGCTGGAAGTGGCATTTGCAGCTCGCAATAGTGCAGAGTTATCTCAAAGAAAGGGGCCACGGTGTTTCTGTATCTCTATTATGTTGGTGCGGCTTCGGAACTTTTAAATATCTTGATATATCTCGAGAACTACGCATCTGATCAAAAAATATCATAGAACATAAAAAGTAGGAAACTTAATTCTCTACAAAAAAGGTCTCTTAACATTTTGCCATAGCTCGCTTCGTTTCCGAGATATTTGCAGATATATCTCAAGCGAAGGGGCCTGACGGACATATTTCGAGATATTTCATCTTCTTGTTGTTCTTCTTCTGCACCGCTAAGCTGGAAGTGGCATTTGCGGCTCGCACTAGTGCAGAGTTATCTCAAAGAAAGGGGCCACGGTGTTTCTGTATCTCTATTATGTTGGCGCGGCTTCGGAACTTTTAAATATCTCGATATATCTCGAAAACTACGCTTCTGATCAAAAAATATCGTAGAACATAAATTGTAGGAAACATAATTCTCTACAAAAAATGTCTCTTAACATTTTGCCATAGCTCGCTTCGTTTCCGAGATATTTGCAGATTTATCTCAAGGGAAGGGGCCTGACGGACATATTTCGAGATATTTCTTCTTCTTGTTGTTCTTCTTCTGCACAGCTAAGCTGGAAGTGGCATTTGCAGCTCGCAATAGTGCAGAGTTATCTCAAAGAAAGGGGCCACGGTGTTTCTGTATCTCTATTATGTTGGTGCGGCTTCGGAACTTTTAAATATCTCGATATATCTCGGAAACTACGCTTCTGATCAAAAAATATCGTAGAACATAAATTGTAGGAAACATAATTCTCTACAAAAAATGTCTCTTAACATTTTGCCATAGCTCGCTTCGTTTCCGAGATATTTGCAGATTTATCTCAAGGGAAGGGGCCTGACGGACATATTTCGAGATATTTCTTCTTCTTGTTGTTCTTCTTCTGCACAGCTAAGCTGGAAGTGGCATTTGCAGCTCGCAATAGTGCAGAGTTATCTTAAAGAAAGGGGCCACGGTGTTTCTGTATCTCTATTATGTTGGTGCGGCTTCGGAACTTTTAAATAACTTGATATATCTCGAGAACTACGCATCTGATCAAAAAATATCATAGAACATAAAAAGTAGAAAACTTAATTCTCTACAAAAAAGGTCTCTTAACATTTTGCCATAGCTCGGTTCGTTTCCGAGATATTTGCAGATATATCTCAAGGGACGGGGCCTGACGGACATATTTCGAGATATTTCTTCTGCTTGTTGTTCTTCTTCTGCACAGCTAAGCTGGAAGTGGCATTTCCAGCTCGCAATAGTGCAGAGTTATCTCAAAGAAAGGGGCCACGGTGTTTCTGTATCTCTATTATGTTGGTGCGGCTTCGGAACTTTTAAATATCTCGATATATCTCGAAAACTACGCTTCTGATCAAAAAATATCATAGAACATAAATTGTACGAAACATAATTCTCTACAAAAAAGGTCTCTTAACATTTTGCCATAGCTCGCTTCGTTTCCGAGATATTTGCAGATTTATCTCAAGGGAAGGGGCCTGACGGACATATTTCGAGATATTTCTTCTTCTGGTTGTTCTTCTTCTGCACAGCTAAGCTGGAAGTGGCATTTGCAGCTCGCAATAGTGCAGAGTTATCTCAAAGAAAGGGGCCACGGTGTTTCTGTATCTCTATTATGTTGGTGCGGCTTCGGAACTTTTAAATATCTTGATATATCTCGAGAACTACGCATCTGATCAAAAAATATCATAGAACATAAAACGTAGGAAACTTAATTCTCTACAAAAAAGGTCTCTTAACATTTTGCCATAGCTCGGTTCGTTTCCGAGATATTTGCAGATATATCTCAAGGGACGGGGCCTGACGGACATATTTCGAGATATTTCTTCTTCTGGTTGTTCTTCTTCTGCACAGCTAAGCTGGAAGTGGCATTTGCAGCTCGCAATAGTGCAGAGTTATCTCAAAGAAAGGGGCCACGGTGATTCTGTATCTCTATTATGTTGGTGCCGCTTCGGAACTTTTAAATATCTTGATATATCTCGAGAACTACGCATCTGATCAAAAAATATCATAGAACATAAAAAGTAGGAAACTTAATTCTCTACAAAAAAGGTCTCTTAACATTTTGCCATAGCTCGCTTCGTTTCCGAGATATTTGCAGATTTATCTCAAGGGAAGGGGCCTGACGGACATATTTCGAGATATTTCTTCTTCTTGTTGTTCTTCTTCTGCACAGCTAAACTGGAAGTGGCGTTTCCAGCTCGCAATAGTGCAGAGTTATCTCAAAGAAAGGGGCCACGGTGTTTCTGTATCTCTATTATGTTGGTGCGGCTTCGGAACTTTTAAATATCTTGATATATCTCGAGAACTACGCATCTGATCAAAAAATATCGTAGAACTTAAAAAGTAGGAAACTTAATTCTCTACAAATAAAGTCTCATAACATTTTGCTATAGCTCGCTTCGTTTCCGAGATATTTGCAGATTTATCTCAAGGGAAGGGGCCTGACGGACATATTTCGAGATATTTCTTCTTCTTGTTGTTCTTCTTCTGCACAGCTAAGCTGGAAGTGGCATTTGCAGCTCGCAATAGTGCAGAGTTATCTCAAAGAAAGGGGCCACGGTGATTCTGTATCTCTATTATGTTGGTGCGGCTTCGGAACTTTTAAATATCTTGATATATCTCGAGAACTACGCATCTGATCAAAAAATATCATAGAACATAAAAAGTAGGAAACTTAATTCTCTACAAAAAAGGTCTCTCAACATTTTGCCATAGCTCGCTTCGTTTCCGAGATATTTGCAGATTTATCTCAAGGGGAGGGGCCTGACGGACATATTTCGAGATATTTCTTCTTCTTGTTGTTCTTCTTCTGCACAGCTAAGCTGGAAGTGGCATTTGCAGCTCGCAATCGTGCAGAGTTATCTCAAAGAAAGGGGCCACGGTGTTTCTGTATCTCTATTATGTTGGTGCGGCTTCGGAACTTTTAAATATCTTGATATATCTCGAGAACTACGCATCTGATCAAAAAATATCATAGAACATAAAAAGTAGGAAACTTAATTCTCTACAAAAAAGGTCTCTTAACATTTTGCCATAGCTCGCTTCGTTTCCGAGATATTTGCAGATTTATCTCAAGGGAAGGGGCCTGACGGACATATTTCGAGATATTTCTTCTTCTTGTTGTTCTTCTTCTGCACAGCTAAACTGGAAATGGCATTTCCAGCTCGCAATAGTGCAGAGTTATCTCAAAGAAAGGGGCCACGGTGTTTCTGTATCTCTATTATGTTGGTGCGGCTTCGGAACTTTTAAATATCTTGATATATCTCGAGAACTACGCATCTGATCAAAAAACATCATAGAACATAGAAAGTAGGAAACTTAATTCTCTACAAAAAAGGTCTCTTAACATTTTGCCATAGCTCGCTTCGTTTCCGAGATATTTGCAGATTTATCTCAAGGGAAGGGGCCTGACGGACATATTTCGAGATGTTTCTTCTTCTTGTTGTTCTTCTTCTGCACAGCTAAACTGGAAGTGGCATTTCCAGCTCGCAATAGTGCAGAGTTATCTCAAAGAAAGGGGCCACGGTGATTCTGTATCTCTATTATGTTGGTGCGGCTTCGGAACTTTTAAATATCTTGATATATCTCGAGAACTACGCATCTGATCAAAAAATATCATAGAACATAAAAAGTAGGAAACTTAATTCTCTACAAAAAAGGTCTCTTAACATTTTGCCATAGCTCGCTTCGTTTCCGAGATATTTGCAGATATATCTCAAGGGAAGGGGCCTGACGGACATATTTCGAGATATTTTTTCTTCTTGTTGTTCTTCTTCTTCACAGCTAAGCTGGAAGTGGCATTTGCAGCTCGCAATAGTGCAGAGTTATCTCAAAGAAAGGGGCCACGGTGTTTCTGTATCTCTATTATGTTGGTGCGGCTTCGGAACTTTTAAATATCTTGATATATCTCGAGAACTACGCATCTGATCAAAAAATATCATAGAACATAAAAAGTAGGAAACTTAATTCTCTACAAAAAAGGTCTCTTAACATTTTGCCATAGCTCGCTTCGTTTCCGAGATATTTGCAGATTTATCTCAAGGGAAGGGGCCTGACGGACATATTTCGAGATATTTCTTCTTCTTGTTGTTCTTCTTCTGCACAGCTAAGCTGGAAGTGGCATTTCCAGCTCGCAATAGTGCAGAGTTATCTCAAAGAAAGGGGCCACGGTGATTCTGTATCTCTATTATGTTGGTGCGGCTTCGGAACTTTTAAATATCTTGATATATCTCGAGAACTACGCATCTGATCAAAAAATATCATAGAACATAAAAAGTAGGAAACTTAATTCTCTACAAAAAAGGTCTCTTAACATTTTGCCATAGCTCGCTTCGTTTCCGAGATATTTGCAGATTTATCTCAAGGGAAGGGGCCTGACGGACATATTTCGAGATATTTCTTCTTCTTGTTGTTCTTCTTCTGCACAGCTAAACTGGAAGTGGCGTTTCCAGCTCGCAATAGTGCAGAGTTATCTCAAAGAAAGGGGCCACGGTGTTTCTGTATCTCTATTATGTTGGTGCGGCTTCCGAACTTTTAAATATCTTGATATATCTCGAGAACTACGCATCTGATCAAAAAATATCGTAGAACTTAAAAAGTAGGAAACTTAATTCTCTACGAATAAAGTCTCATAACATTTTGCCATAGCTCGCTTCGTTTCCGAGATATTTGCAGATTTATCTCAAGGGAAGGGGCCTGACGGACATATTTCGAGATATTTCTTCTTCTTGTTGTTCTTCTTCTGCACAGCTAAGCTGGAAGTGGCATTTGCAGCTCGCAATAGGGCAGAGTTATCTCAAAGAAAGGGGCCACGGTGTTTCTGTATCTCTATTATGTTGGTGCGGCTTCGGAACTTTTAAATATCTTGATATATCTCGAGAACTACGCATCTGATCAAAAAATATCATAGAACATAAAACGTAGGAAACTTAATTCTCTACAAAAAAGGTCTCCTAACATTTTGCCATAGCTCGCTTCGTTTCCGAGATATTTGCATATTTATCTCAAGGGAAGGGGCCTGACGGACATATTTCGAGATATTTCTTCTTCTTGTTGTTCTTCTTCTGCACAGCTAAGCTGGAAGTGGCATTTGCAGCTCGCAATAGTGCAGAGTTATCTCAAAGAAAGGGGCCACGGTGATTCTGTATCTCTATTATGTTGGTGCGGCTTCGGAACTTTTAAATATCTTGATATATCTCGAGAACTACGCATCTGATCAAAAAATATCATAGAACATAAAAAGTAGGAAACTTAATTCTCTACAAAAAAGGTCTCTTAACATTTTGCCATAGCTCGCTTCGTTTCCGAGATATTTGCAGATATATCTCAAGGGAAGGGGCCTGACGGACATATTTCGAGATATTTTTTCTTCTTGTTGTTCTTCTTCTGCACAGCTAAGCTGGAAGTGGCATTTGCAGCTCGCAATCGTGCAGAGTTATCTCAAAGAAAGGGGCCACGGTGTTTCTGTATCTCTATTATGTTGGTGCGGCTTCGGAACTTTTAAATATCTCGATATATCTCGAAAACTACGCTTCTGATCAAAAAATATCATAGAACATAAATTGTAGGAAACATAATTCTCTACAAAAAAGGTCCCTTAACATTTTGCCATAGCTCGCTTCGTTTCCGAGATATTTGCAGATATATCTCAAGGGAAGGGGCCTGACGGACATATTTCGAGATATTTCTTCTTCTTGTTGTTCTTCTTCTGCACAGCTAAGCTGGAAGTGGCATTTGCAGCTCGCAATAGTGCAGAGTTATCTCAAAGAAAGGGGCCACGGTGTTTCTGTATCTCTATTATGTTGGTGCGGCTTCGGAACTTTTAAATATCTTGATATATCTCGAGAACTACGCATCTGATCAAAAAATATCATAGACCATAAAACGTAGGAAACTTAATTCTCTACAAAAAAGGTCTCCTAACATTTTGCCATAGCTCGCTTCGTTTCCGAGATATTTGCATATTTATCTCAAGGGAAGGGGCCTGACGGACATATTTCGAGATATTTCTTCTTCTTGTTGTTCTTCTTCTGCACAGCTAAGCTGGAAGTGACATTTGCGGCTCGCACTAGTGCAGAGTTATCTCAAAGAAAGGGGCCACGGTGTTTCTGTACCTCTATTATGTTGGTGCGGCTTCGGAACTTTTAAATATCTCGATATATCTCGAAAACTACGCTTCTGACCAAAAAATATCATAGAACATAAATTGTAGGAAACATAATTCTCTACAAAAAAGGTCTCTTAACATTTTGGCATAGCTCGCTTCGTTTCCGAGATATTTGCAGATATATCTCAAGGGAAGGGGCCTGACGGACATATTTCGAGATATTTCTTCTTCTTGTTGTTCTTCTTCTGCACAGCTAAGCTGGAAGTGGCATTTGCAGCTCGCAATAGTGCAGAGTTATCTCAAAGAAAGGGGCCACGGTGATTCTGTATCTCTATTATGTTGGTGCGGCTTCGGAACTTTTAAATATCTTGATATATCTCGAGAACTACGCATCTGATCAAAAAATATCATAGAACATAAAAAGTAGGAAACTTAATTCTCTACAAAAAAGGTCTCTTAACATTTTGCCATAGCTCGCTTCGTTTCCGAGATATTTGCAGATTTATCTCAAGGGAAGGGGCCTGACGGACATATTTCGAGATATTTCTTCTTCTTGTTGTTCTTCTTCTGCACAGCTAAACTGGAAGTGGCATTTCCAGCTCGCAATAGTGCAGAGTTATCTCAAAGAAAGGGGCCACGGTGTTTCTGTATCTCTATTATGTTGGTGAGGCTTCGGAACTTTTAAATATCTTGATATATCTCGAGAACTACGCATCTGATCAAAAAATATCATAGAACATAAAAAGTAGGAAACTTAATTCTCTACAAAAAAGGTCTCTTAACATTTTGCCATAGCTCGCTTCGTTTCCGAGATATTTGCAGATTTATCTCAAGGGAAGGGGCCTGACGGACATATTTCGAGATATTTCTTCTTCTTGTTGTTCTTCTTCTGCACAGCTAAACTGGAAGTGGCGTTTCCAGCTCGCAATAGTGCAGAGTTATCTCAAAGAAAGGGGCCACGGTGTTTCTGTATCTCTATTATGTTGGTGCGGCTTCCGAACTTTTAAATATCTTGATATATCTCGAGAACTACGCATCTGATCAAAAAATATCGTAGAACTTAAAAAGTAGGAAACTTAATTCTCTACGAATAAAGTCTCATAACATTTTGCCATAGCTCGCTTCGTTTCCGAGATATTTGCAGATTTATCTCAAGGGAAGGGGCCTGACGGACATGTTTCGAGATATTTCTTCTTCTTGTTGTTCTTCTTCTGCACAGCTAAGCTGGAAGTGGCATTTGCGGCTCGCACTAGTGCAGAGTTATCTCAAAGAAAGGGGCCACGGTGTTTCTGTACCTCTATTATGTTGGTGCGGCTTCGGAACTTTTAAATATCTCGATATATCTCGAAAACTACGCTTCTGATTAAAAAATATCATAGAACATAAATTGTAGGAAACATAATTCTCTACAAAAAAGGTCTCTTAACATTTTGCCATAGCTCGCTTGGTTTCCGAGATATTTGCAGATATATCTCAAGGGAAGGGGCCTGACGGACATATTTCGAGATATTTCTTCTTCTTGTTGTTCTTCTTCTGCACAGCTAAACTGGAAGTGGCATTTGCAGCTCGCAATAGTGCAGAGTTATCTCAAAGAAAGGGGCCACGGTGTTTCTGTATCTCTATTATGTTGGTGCGGCTTCGGAACTTTTAAATATCTCGATATATCTCGAAAACTACGCTTCTGATCAAAAAATATCATAGAACATAAATTGTAGGAAACATAATTCTCTACAAAAAAGGTCCCTTAACATTTTGCCATAGCTCGCTTCGTTTCCGAGATATTTGCAGATATATCTCAAGGGAAGGGGCCTGACGGACATATTTCGAGATATTTCTTCTTCTTGTTGTTCTTCTTCTGCACAGCTAAGCTGGAAGTGGCATTTGCAGCTCGCAATAGTGCAGAGTTATCTCAAAGAAAGGGGCCACGGTGTTTCTGTATCTCTATTATGTTGGTGCGGCTTCGGAACTTTTAAATATCTTGATATATCTCGAGAACTACGCATCTGATCAAAAAATATCATAGAACATAAAACGTAGGAAACTTAATTCTCTACAAAAAAGGTCTCCTAACATTTTGCCATAGCTCGCTTCGTTTCCGAGATATTTGCATATTTATCTCAAGGGAAGGGGCCTGACGGACATATTTCGAGATATTTCTTCTTCTTGTTGTTCTTCTTCTGCACAGCTAAGCTGGAAGTGGCATTTGCAGCTCGCAATAGTGCAGAGTTATCTCAAAGAAAGGGGCCACGGTGATTCTGTATCTCTATTATGTTGGTGCGGCTTCGGAACTTTTAAATATCTTGATATATCTCGAGAACTACGCATCTGATCAAAAAATATCATAGAACATAAAAAGTAGGAAACTTAATTCTCTACAAAAAAGGTCTCTTAACATTTTGCCATAGCTCGCTTCGTTTCCGAGATATTTGCAGATATATCTCAAGGGAAGGGGCCTGACGGACATATTTCGAGATATTTTTTCTTCTTGTTGTTCTTCTTCTGCACAGCTAAGCTGGAAGTGGCATTTGCAGCTCGCAATCGTGCAGAGTTATCTCAAAGAAAGGGGCCACGGTGTTTCTGTATCTCTATTATGTTGGTGCGGCTTCGGAACTTTTAAATATCTCGATATATCTCGAAAACTACGCTTCTGATCAAAAAATATCATAGAACATAAATTGTAGGAAACATAATTCTCTACAAAAAAGGTCCCTTAACATTTTGCCATAGCTCGCTTCGTTTCCGAGATATTTGCAGATATATCTCAAGGGAAGGGGCCTGACGGACATATTTCGAGATATTTCTTCTTCTTGTTGTTCTTCTTCTGCACAGCTAAGCTGGAAGTGGCATTTGCAGCTCGCAATAGTGCAGAGTTATCTCAAAGAAAGGGGCCACGGTGTTTCTGTATCTCTATTATGTTGGTGCGGCTTCGGAACTTTTAAATATCTTGATATATCTCGAGAACTACGCATCTGATCAAAAAATATCATAGAACATAAAACGTAGGAAACTTAATTCTCTACAAAAAAGGTCTCCTAACATTTTGCCATAGCTCGCTTCGTTTCCGAGATATTTGCATATTTATCTCAAGGGAAGGGGCCTGACGGACATATTTCGAGATATTTCTTCTTCTTGTTGTTCTTCTTCTGCACAGCTAAGCTGGAAGTGGCATTTGCGGCTCGCACTAGTGCAGAGTTATCTCAAAGAAAGGGGCCACGGTGTTTCTGTACCTCTATTATGTTGGTGCGGCTTCGGAACTTTTAAATATCTCGATATATCTCGAAAACTACGCTTCTGACCAAAAAATATCATAGAACATAAATTGTAGGAAACATAATTCTCTACAAAAAAGGTCTCTTAACATTTTGGCATAGCTCGCTTCGTTTCCGAGATATTTGCAGATATATCTCAAGGGAAGGGGCCTGACGGACATATTTCGAGATATTTCTTCTTCTTGTTGTTCTTCTTCTGCACAGCTAAGCTGGAAGTGGCATTTGCGGCTCGCACTAGTGCAGAGTTATCTCAAAGAAAGGGGCCACGGTGTTTCTGTATCTCTATTATGTTGGTGCGGCTTCGGAACTTTTAAATATCTTGATATATCTCGAGAACTACGCATCTGATCAAAAAATATCATAGAACATAAAAAGTAGGAAACTTAATTCTCTACAAAAAAGGTCTCTTAACATTTTGCCATAGCTCGGTTCGTTTCCGAGATATTTGCAGATATATCTCAAGGGACGGGGCCTGACGGACATATTTCGAGATATTTCTTCTTCTTGTTGTTCTTCTTCTGCACAGCTAAGCTGGAAGTGGCATTTGCAGCTCGCAATAGTGCAGAGTTATCTCAAAGAAAGGGGCCACGGTGTTTCTGTATCTCTATTATGTTGGTGCGGCTTCGGAACTTTTAAATATCTCGATATATCTCTAAAACTACGCTTCTGATCAAAAAATATCATAGAACATAAATTGTAGGAAACATAATTCTCTACAAAAAAGGTCTCTTAACATTTTGCCATAGCTCGCTTCGTTTCCGAGATATTTGCAGATATATCTCAAGGGAAGGGGCCTGACGGACATATTTCGAGATATTTCTTCTTCTTGTTGTTCTTCTTCTGCACAGCCAAGCTGGAAGTGGCATTTGCGGCTCGCACTAGTGCAGAGTTATCTCAAAGAAAGGGGCCACGGTGTTTCTGTATCTCTATTATGTTGGTGCGGCTTCGGAACTTTTAAATATCTCGATATATCTCGAAAACTACGCTTCTGATCAAAAAATATCATACAACATAAATTGTAGGAAACATAATTCTCTACAAAAAAGGTCTCTTAACATTTTGCCATAGCTCGCTTCGTTTCCGAGATATTTGCAGATTTATCTCAAGGGAAGGGGCCTGACGGACATATTTCGAGATATTTCTTCTTCTTGTTGTTCTTCTTCTGCACAGCTAAGCTGGAAGTGGCATTTGCAGCTCGCAATAGTGCAGAGTATCTCAAAGAAAGGGGCCACGGTGTTTCTGTATCTCTATTATGTTGGTGCGGCTTCGGAACTTTTAAATATCTTGATATATCTCGAGAACTACGCATCTGATCAAAAAATATCATAGAACATAAAACGTAGGAAACTTAATTCCCTACAAAAAAGGTCTCTTAACATTTTGCCATAGCTCGCTTCGTTTCCGAGATATTTGCATATTTATCTCAAGGGAAGGGGCCTGACGGACATATTTCGAGATATTTCTTCTTCTTGTTGTTCTTCTTCTGCACAGCTAAGCTGGAAGTGGCATTTGCGGCTCGCACTAGTGCAGAGTTATCTCAAACAAAGGGGCCACGGTGTTTTTGTATCTCTATTATGTTGGCGCGGCTTCGGAACTTTTAAATATCTTGATATATCTCGAGAACTACGCATCTGATCAAAAAATATCATAGAACATAAAAAGTAGGAAACTTAATTCTCTACAAAAAAGGTCTCTTAACATTTTGCCATAGCTCGCTTCGTTTCCGAGATATTTGCAGATTTATCTCAAGGGAAGGGGCCTGACGGACATATTTCGAGATATTTCTTCTTCTTGTTGTTCTTCTTCTGCACAGCTAAACTGGAAGTGGCGTTTCCAGCTCGCAATAGTGCAGAGTTATCTCAAAGAAAGGGGCCACGGTGTTTCTGTATCTCTATTATGTTGGTGCGGCTTCCGAACTTTTAAATATCTTGATATATCTCGAGAACTACGCATCTGATCAAAAAATATCGTAGAACTTAAAAAGTAGGAAACTTAATTCTCTACGAATAAAGTCTCATAACATTTTGCCATAGCTCGCTTCGTTTCCGAGATATTTGCAGATTTATCTCAAGGGAAGGGGCCTGACGGACATATTTCGAGATATTTCTTCTTCTTGTTGTTCTTCTTCTGCACAGCTAAGCTGGAAGTGGCATTTGCAGCTCGCAATAGTGCAGAGTTATCTCAAAGAAAGGGGCCACGGTGTTTCTGTATCTCTATTATGTTGGTGCGGTTTCGGAACTTTTAAATATCTCGATATGTCTCGAGAACTACGCATCTGATCAAAAAATATCATAGAACATAAAAAGTAGGAAACTTAATTCTCTACAAAAAAGGTCTCTTAACATTTTGCCATAGCTCGCTTCGTTTCCGAGATATTTGCAGATTTATCTCAAGGGAAGGGGCCTGACGGACATGTTTCGAGATATTTCTTCTTCTTGTTGTTCTTCTTCTGCACAGCTAAGCTGGAAGTGGCATTTGCGGCTCGCACTAGTGCAGAGTTATCTCAAAGAAAGGGGCCACGGTGTTTCTGTACCTCTATTATGTTGGTGCGGCTTCGGAACTTTTAAATATCTCGATATATCTCGAGAACTACGCATCTGATCAAAAAATATCATAGAACATAAAAAGTAGGAAACTTAATTCTCTACAAAAAAGGTCTCTTAACATTTTGCCATAGCTCGCTTCGTTTCCGAGATATTTGCAGATTTATCTCAAGGGAAGGGGCCTGACGGACATATTTCGAGATATTTCTTCTTCTTGTTGTTCTTCTTCTGCACAGCTAAGCTGGAAGTGGCATTTGCGGCTCGCACTAGTGCAGAGTTATCTCACAGAAAGGGGCCACGGTGTTTCTGTACCTCTATTATGTTGGTGCGGCTTCGGAACTTTTAAATATCTCGATATATCTCGAAAACTACGCTTCTGACCAAAAAATATCATAGAACGTAAATTGTAGGAAACATAATTCTCTACAAAAAAGGTCTCTTAACATTTTGCCATAGCTCGGTTCGTTTCCGAGATATTTGCAGATATATCTCAAGGGAAGGGGCCTGACGGACATATTTCGAGATATTTCTTCTTCTTGTTGTTCTTCTTCTGCACAGCTACGCTGGAAGTGGCATTTGCGGCTCGCACTAGTGCAGAGTTATCTCAAAGAAAGGGGCCACGGTGTTTCTGTATCTCTATTATGTTGGTGCGGCTTCGGAACTTTTAAATATCTCGATATATCTCGAAAACTACGCTTCTGATCAAAAAATATCATAGAACATAAATTGTAGGAAACATAATTCTCTACAAAAAAGGTCCCTTAACATTTTGCCATAGCTCGCTTCGTTTCCGAGATATTTGCAGATATATCTCAAGGGAAGGGGCCTGACGGACATATTTCGAGATATTTTTTCTTCTTGTTGTTCTTCTTCTGCACAGCTAAGCTGGAAGTGGCATTTGCAGCTCGCAATCGTGCAGAGTTATCTCAAAGAAAGGGGCCACGGTGTTTCTGTATCTCTATTATGTTGGTGCGGCTTCGGAACTTTTAAATATCTTGATATATCTCGAGAACTACGCATCTGATCAAAAAATATCATAGAACATAAAAAGTAGGAAACTTAATTCTCTACAAAAAAGGTCTCTTAACATTTTGCCATAGCTCGCTTCGTTTCCGAGATATTTGCAGATTTATCTCAAGGGAAGGGGCCTGACGGACATATTTCGAGATATTTCTTCTTCTTGTTGTTCTTCTTCTGCACAGCTAAACTGGAAGTGGCATTTCCAGCTCGCAATAGTGCAGAGTTATCTCAAAGAAAGGGGCCACGGTGTTTCTGTATCTCTATTATGTTGGTGCGGCTTCGGAACTTTTAAATATCTTGATATATCTCGAGAACTACGCATCTGATCAAAAAATATCATAGAACATAAAAAGTAGGAAACTTAATTCTCTACAAAAAAGGTCTCTTAACATTTTGCCATAGCTCGCTTCGTTTCCGAGATATTTGCAGATTTATCTCAAGGGAAGGGGCCTGACGGACATATTTCGAGATATTTCTTCTTCTTGTTGTTCTTCTTCTGCACAGCTAAACTGGAAGTGGCGTTTCCAGCTCGCAATAGTGCAGAGTTATCTCAAAGAAAGGGGCCACGGTGTTTCTGTATCTCTATTATGTTGGTGCGGCTTCCGAACTTTTAAATATCTTGATATATCTCGAGAACTACGCATATGATCAAAAAATATCGTAGAACTTAAAAAGTAGGAAACTTAATTCTCTACAAATAAAGTCTCATAACATTTTGCCATAGCTCGCTTCGTTTCCGAGATATTTGCAGATTTATCTCAAGGGAAGGGGCCTGACGGACATATTTCGAGATATTTCTTCTTCTTGTTGTTCTTCTTCTGCACAGCTAAACTGGAAGTGGCATTTCCAGCTCGCAATAGTGCAGAGTTATCTCAAAGAAAGGGGCCACGGTGTTTCTGTATCTCTATTATGTTGGTGCGGCTTCGGAACTTTTAAATATCTTGATATATCTCGAGAACTACGCATCTGATCAAAAAATATCATAGAACATAAAAAGTAGGAAACTTAATTCTCTACAAAAAAGGTCTCTTAACATTTTGCCATAGCTCGCTTCGTTTCCGAGATATTTGCAGATTTATCTCAAGGGAAGGGGCCTGACGGACATATTTCGAGATATTTCTTCTTCTTGTTGTTCTTCTTCTGCACAGCTAAACTGGAAGTGGCGTTTCCAGCTCGCAATAGTGCAGAGTTATCTCAAAGAAAGGGGCCACGGTGTTTCTGTATCTCTATTATGTTGGTGCGGCTTCCGAACTTTTAAATATCTTGATATATCTCGAGAACTACGCATATGATCAAAAAATATCGTAGAACTTAAAAAGTAGGAAACTTAATTCTCTACAAATAAAGTCTCATAACATTTTGCCATAGCTCGCTTCGTTTCCGAGATATTTGCAGATTTATCTCAAGGGAAGGGGCCTGACGGACATATTTCGAGATATTTCTTCTTCTTGTTGTTCTTCTTCTGCACAGCTAAGCTGGAAGTGGCATTTGCAGCTCGCAATAGTGCAGAGTTATCTCAAAGAAAGGGGCCACGGTGTTTCTGTATCTCTATTATGTTGGCGCGGTTTCGGAACTTTTAAATATCTTGATATATCTCGAGAACTACGCATCTGATCAAAAAATATCATAGAACATAAAAAGTAGGAAACTTAATTCTCTACAAAAAAGGTCTCTTAACATTTTGCCATAGCTCGCTTCGTTTCCGAGATATTTGCAGATTTATCTCAAGGGAAGGGGCCTGACGGACATATTTCGAGATATTTCTTCTTCTTGTTGTTCTTCTTCTGCACAGCTACGCTGGAAGTGGCATTTGCGGCTCGCACTAGTGCAGAGTTATCTCAAAGAAAGGGGCCACGGTGTTTCTGTATCTCTATTATGTTGGTGCGGCTTCGGAACTTTTAAATATCTCGATATATCTCGAAAACTACGCTTCTGATCAAAAAATATCATAGAACATAAAAAGCAGGAAACTTAATTCTCTACAAAAAAGGTCCCTTAACATTTTGCCATAGCTCGCTTCGTTTCCGAGATATTTGCAGATATATCTCAAGGGAAGGGGCCTGACGGACATATTTCGAGATATTTCTTCTTCTTGTTGTTCTTCTTCTGCACAGCTAAGCTGGAAGTGGCATTTGCAGCTCGCAATAGTGCAGAGTTATCTCAAAGAAAGGGGCCACGGTGTTTCTGTATCTCTATTATGTTGGTGCGGCTTCGGAACTTTTAAATATCTCGATATATCTCGAGAACTACGCATCTGATCAAAAAATATCATAGAACATAAAAAGTAGGAAACTTAATTGTCTACAAAAAAGGTCTCTTAACATTTTGCCATAGCTCGCTTCGTTTCCGAGATATTTGCAGATTTATCTCAAGGGAAGGGGCCTGACGGACATATTTCGAGATATTTCTTCTTCTTGTTGTTCTTCTTCTGCACAGCTACGCTGGAAGTGGCATTTGCGGCTCGCACTAGTGCAGAGTTATCTCAAAGAAAGGGGCCACGGTGTTTCTGTATCTCTATTATGTTGGTGCGGCTTCGGAACTTTTAAATATCTCGATATATCTCGAAAACTACGCTTCTGAACAAAAAATATCATAGAACATAAAAAGTAGGAAACTTAATTCTCTACAAAAAAGGTCCGTTAACATTTTGCCATAGCTCGCTTCGTTTCCGAGATATTTGCAGATATATCTCAAGGGAAGGGGCCTGACGGACATATTTCGAGATATTTCTTCTTCTTGTTGTTCTTCTTCTGCACAGCTAAGCTGGAAGTGGCATTTGCAGCTCGCAATAGTGCAGAGTTATCTCAAAGAAAGGGGCCACGGTGTTTCTGTATCTCTATTATGTTGGTGCGGCTTCGGAACTTTTAAATATCTCGATATATCTCTAAAACTACGCTTCTGATCAAAAAATATCATAGAACATAAATTGTAGGAAACATAATTCTCTACAAAAAAGGTCTCTTAACATTTTGCCATACCTCGCTTCGTTTCCGAGATATTTGCAGATATATCTCAAGGGGAGGGGCCTGACGGACATATTTCGAGATATTTCTTCTTCTTGTTGTTCTTCTTCTGCACAGCTAAGCTGGAAGTGGCATTTGCAGCTCGCAATAGTGCAGAGTTATCTCAAAGAAAGGGGCCACGGTGTTTCTGTATCTCTATTATGTTGGTGCGGCTTCGGAACTTTTAAATATCTTGATATATCTCGAGAACTACGCATCTGATCAAAAAATATCATAGAACATAAAACGTAGGAAACTTAATTCTCTACAAAAAAGGTCTCCTAACATTTTGCCATAGCTCGCTTCGTTTCCGAGATATTTGCAGATATATCTCAAGGGAAGGGGCCTGACGGACATATTTCGAGATATTTCTTCTTCTTGTTGTTCTTCTTCTGCACAGCTACGCTGGAAGTGGCATTTGCGGCTCGCACTAGTGCAGAGTTATCTCAAAGAAAGGGGCCACGGTGTTTCTGTATCTCTATTATGTTGGTGCGGCTTCGGAACTTTTAAATATCTCGATATATCTCGAAAACTACGCTTCTGATCAAAAAATATCATAGAACATAAATTGTAGGAAACATAATTCTCTACAAAAAAGGTCCCTTAACATTTTGCCATAGCTCGCTTCGTTTCCGAGATATTTGCAGATATATCTCAAGGGAAGGGGCCTGACGGACATATTTCGAGATATTTTTTCTTCTTGTTGTTCTTCTTCTGCACAGCTAAGCTGGAAGTGGCATTTGCAGCTCGCAATCGTGCAGAGTTATCTCAAAGAAAGGGGCCACGGTGTTTCTGTATCTCTATTATGTTGGTGCGGCTTCGGAACTTTTAAATATCTTGATATATCTCGAGAACTACGCATCTGATCAAAAAATATCATAGAACATAAAAAGTAGGAAACTTAATTCTCTACAAAAAAGGTCTCTTAACATTTTGCCATAGCTCGCTTCGTTTCCGAGATATTTGCAGATTTATCTCAAGGGAATTGGCCTGACGGACATATTTCGAGATATTTCTTCTTCTTGTTGTTCTTCTTCTGCACAGCTAAACTGGAAGTGGCATTTCCAGCTCGCAATGGTGCAGAGTTATCTCAAAGAAAGGGGCCACGGTGTTTCTGTATCTCTATTATGTTGGTGCGGCTTCGGAACTTTTAAATATCTTGATATATCTCGAGAACTACGCATCTGATCAAAAAATATCATAGAACATAAAAAGTAGGAAACTTAATTCTCTACAAAAAAGGTCTCTTAACATTTTGCCATAGCTCGCTTCGTTTCCGAGATATTTGCAGATTTATCTCAAGGGAAGGGGCCTGACGGACATATTTCGAGATATTTCTTCTTCTTGTTGTTCTTCTTCTGCACAGCTAAACTGGAAGTGGCGTTTCCAGCTCGCAATAGTGCAGAGTTATCTCAAAGAAAGGGGCCACGGTGTTTCTGTATCTCTATTATGTTGGTGCGGCTTCCGAACTTTTAAATATCTTGATATATCTCGAGAACTACGCATATGATCAAAAAATATCGTAGAACTTAAAAAGTAGGAAACTTAATTCTCTACAAATAAAGTCTCATAACATTTTGCCATAGCTCGCTTCGTTTCCGAGATATTTGCAGATTTATCTCAAGGGAAGGGGCCTGACGGACATATTTCGAGATATTTCTTCTTCTTGTTGTTCTTCTTCTGCACAGCTAAGCTGGAAGTGGCATTTGCAGCTCGCAATAGTGCAGAGTTATCTCAAAGAAAGGGGCCACGGTGTTTCTGTATCTCTATTATGTTGGCGCGGTTTCGGAACTTTTAAATATCTTGATATATCTCGAGAACTACGCATCTGATCAAAAAATATCATAGAACATAAAAAGTAGGAAACTTAATTCTCTACAAAAAAGGTCTCTTAACATTTTGCCATAGCTCGCTTCGTTTCCGAGATATTTGCTGATTTATCTCAAGGGAAGGGGCCTGACGGACATGTTTCGAGATATTTCTTCTTCTTGTTGTTCTTCTTCTGCACAGCTAAGCTGGAAGTGGCATTTGCGGCTCGCACTAGTGCAGAGTTATCTCAAAGAAAGGGGCCACGGTGTTTCTGTACCTCTATTATGTTGGTGCGGCTTCGGAACTTTTAAATATCTCGATATATCTCGAAAACTACGCTTCTGATTAAAAAATATCATAGAACATAAATTGTAGGAAACATAATTCTCTACAAAAAAGGTCTCTTAACATTTTGCCATAGCTCGCTTCGTTTCCGAGATATTTGCAGATATATCTCAAGGGAAGGGGCCTGACGGACATACTTCGAGATATTTCTTCTTCTTGTTGTTCTTCTTCTGCACAGCTAAGCTGGAAGTGGCATTTGCGGCTCGCACTAGTGCAGAGTTATCTCAAAGAAAGGGGCTACGGTGTTTCTGTATCTCTATTATGTTGGTGCGGCTTCGGAACTTTTAAATATCTCGATATATCTCGAAAACTACGCTTCTGATCAAAAAATATCATAGAACATAAATTGTAGGAAACATAATTCTCTACAAAAAAGGTCTCTTAACATTTTGCCATAGCTCGCTTCGTTTCCGAGATATTTGCAGATATATCTCAAGGGAAGGGGCCTGACGGACATATTTCGAGATATTTCTTCTTCTTGTTGTTCTTCTTCTGCACAGCTAAGCTGGAAGTGGCATTTGCGGCTCGCACTAGTGCAGAGTTATCTCAAAGAAAGGGGCCACGGTGTTTCTGTATCTCTATTATGTTGGTGCGGCTTCGGAACTTTTAAATATCTTGATATATCTCGAGAACTACGCATCTGATCAAAAAATATCATAGAACATAAAACGTAGGAAACTTAATTCTCTACAAAAAAGGTCTCTTAACATTTTGCCATAGATCGCTTCGTTTCCGAGATATTTGCAGATTTATCTCAAGGGAAGGGGCCTGGCGGACATATTTCGAGATATTTCTTCTTGTTGTTCTTCTTCTGCACAGCTAAGCTGGAAGTGGCATTTGCGGCTCGCACTAGTGCAGAGTTATCTCAAAGAAAGGGGCCACGGTGTTTCTGTATCTCTATTATGTTGGTGCGGCTTCGGAACTTTTAAATATCTCGATATATCTCGAAAACTACGCTTCTGATCAAAAAATATCATAGAACATAAATTGTAGGAAACATAAATCTCTACAAAAAACGTCTCTTAACATTTTGCCATAGCTCGCTTCGTTTCCGAGATATTTGCAGATTCAGCTCAAAATAACGGGCCTGACGGACATATTTCGAGATATTTCTTCTTCTTGTTGTTCTTCTTCTGCACAGCTAAACTGGAAGTGGCATTTCCAGCTCGCAATAGTGCAGAGTTATCTCAAAGAAAGGGGCCACGGTGTTTCTGTATCTCTATTATGTTGGTGCGGCTTCGGAACTTTTAAATATCTTGATATATCTCGAGAACTACGCATCTGATCAAAAAATATCATAGAACATAAAAAGTAGGAAACTTAATTCTCTACAAATAAAGTCTCTTAACATTTTGCCATAGCTCGCTTCGTTTCCGAGATATTTGCAGATTTATCTCAAGGGAAGGGGCCTGACGGACATATTTCGAGATATTTCTTCTTCTTGTTGTTCTTCTTCTGCACAGCCAAGCTGGAAGTGGCATTTGCAGCTCGCAATAGTGCAGAGTTATCTCAAAGAAAGGGGCCACGGTGATTCTGTATCTCTATTATGTTGGTGCGGCTTCGGAACTTTTAAATATCTTGATATATCTCCAGAACTACGCATCTGATCAAAAAATATCATAGAACATAAAAAGTAGGAAACTTAATTCTCTACAAAAAAGGTCTCTTAACATTTTGCCATAGCTCGCTTCGTTTCCGAGATATTTGCAGATTTATCTCAAGGGAAGGGGCCTGACGGACATATTTCGAGATATTTCTTCTTCTTGTTGTTCTTCTTCTGCACAGCTAAACTGGAAGTGGCATTTCCAGCTCGCAATAGTGCAGAGTTATCTCAAAGAAAGGGGCCACGGTGTTTCTGTATCTCTATTATGTTGGTGCGGCTTCGGAACTTTTAAATATCTTGATATATCTCGAGAACTACGCATCTGATCAAAAAATATCATAGAACGTAAAAAGTGGGAAACTTAATTCTCTACAAATAAAGTCTCTTAACATTTTGCCATAGCTCGCTTCGTTTCCGAGATATTTGCAGATTTATCTCAAGGGAAGGGGCCTGACGGACATATTTCGAGATATTTCTTCTTCTTGTTGTTCTTCTTCTGCACAGCTAAACTGGAAGTGGCGTTTCCAGCTCGCAATAGTGCAGAGTTATCTCAAAGAAAGGGGCCACGGTGTTTCTGTTACTCTATTATGTTGGTGCGGCTTCGGAACTTTTAAATATCTTGATATATCTCGAGAACTACGCATCTGATCAAAAAATATCGTAGAACATAAAAAGTAGGAAACTTAATTCTCTACAAATAAAGTCTCATAACATTTTGCCATAGCTCGCTTCGTTTCCGAGATATTTGCAGATTTATCTCAAGGGAAGGGGCCTGACGGACATATTTCGAGATATTTCTCCTTCTTGTTGTTCTTCTTCTGCACAGCTAAGCTGGAAGTGGCATTTGCAGCTCGCAATAGTGCAGAGTTATCTCAAAGAAAGGGGCCACGGTGTTTCTGTATCTCTATTATGTTGGTGCGGCTTCGGAACTTTTAAATATCTTGATATATCTCGAGAACTACGCATCTGACCAAAAAATATCATAGAACATAAAAAGTAGGAAACCTAATTCTCTACAAAAAAGATCTCTTAACATTTTGCCATAGCTCGCTTCGTTTCCGAGATATTTGCAGATTTATCTCAAGGGAAGGGGCCTGGCGGACATATTTCGAGATATTTCTTCTTGTTGTTCTTCTTCTGCACAGCTAAACTGGAAGTGGCATTTCCAGCTCGCAATAGTGCAGAGTTATCTCAAAGAAAGGGGCCACGGTGTTTCTGTATCTCTATTATGTTGGTGCGGCTTCGGAACTTTTAAATATCTTGATATATCTCGAGAACTACGCATCTGATCAAAAAATATCATAGAACATAAAAAGTAGGAAACTTAATTCTCTACAAAAAAGGTCTCTTAACATTTTGCCATAGCTCGCTTCGTTTCCGAGATATTGGCAGAATTATCTCAAGGGAAGGGGCCTGACGGACATATTTCGAGATATTTCTTCTTCTTGTTGTTCTTCTTCTGCACAGCTAAGCTGGAAGTGGCATTTGCGGCTCGCACTAGTGCAGAGTTATCTCAAAGAAAGGGGCCACGGTGTTTCTGTACCTCTATTATGTTGGTGCGGCTTCGGAACTTTTAAATATCTTGATATATCTCGAGAACTACGCATCTGATCAAAAAATATCATAGAGCGTCAAAAGTAGGAAACATAATTCTCTACAAAAAAGGTCTCTTAACATTTTACCATAGCTCGCTTCGTTTCCGAGGTATTTGCAGATTTATCTCAAGGGAAGGGGCCTGACGGACATATTTCGAGATATTTCTTCTTCTTGTTGTTCTTCTTCTGCACAGCTAAGCTGGAAGTGGCATTTGCGGCTCGCACTAGTGCAGAGATATCTCAGAGAAAGGGGCCACGGTGTTTCTGAATCTCTATTATGTTGGTGCGGCTTCGGAACTTTTAAATATCTTGATATATCTGGAGAACTACGCATCTGATCAAAAAATATCATAGAACATAAAAAGTAGGAAACATAATTCTCTACAAAAAACGTCTCTTAACATTTTGCCATAGCTCGCTTCGTTTCCGAGATATTTGCAGATTCAGCTCAAAGGAACGGGCCTGACGGACATATTTCGAGATATTTCTTCTTCTTGTTGTTCTTCTTCTGCACAGCTAAGCTGGAAGTGGCATTTGCAGCTCGCAATAGTGCAGAGTTATCTCAAAGAAAGGGGCGACGGTGTTTCTGTATCTCTATTATGTTGGTGCGGCTTCGGAACTTTTAAATATCTTGATATATCTCGAGAACTACGCATCTGATCAAAAAATATCATAGAACATAAAAAGTAGGAAACTTAATTCTCTACAAAAAAGGTCTCTTAACATTTTGCCATAGCTCGCTTCGTTTCCGAGATATTTGCACATTTATCTCAAGGGAAGGGGCCTAACGGACATATTTCGAGATATTTCTTCTTCTTGTTGTTCTTCTTCTGCACAGCTAAACTGGAAGTGGCATTTCCAGCTCGCAATAGTGCAGAGTTTTCTCAAAGAAAGGGGCCACGGTGTTTCTGTATCTCTATTATGTTGGTGCGGCTTCGGAACTTTTAAATATCTTGATATATCTCGAGAACTACGCATCTGATCAAAAAATATCATAGAACATAAAAAGTAGGAAACTTAATTCTCTACAAAAAAGGTCTCTTAACATTTTGCCATAGCTCGCTTCGTTTCCGAGATATTTGCAGATATATCTCAAGGGAAGGGGCCTGACGGACATATTTCGAGATATTTCTTCTTCTTGTTGTTCTTCTTCTGCACAGCTAAGCTGGAAGTGGCATTTACAGCTCGCAATAGTGCAGAGTTATCTCAAAGATAGGGGCCACGGTGTTTCTGTATCTCTATTATGTTGGTGCGGCTTCGGAACTTTTAAATATCTTGATATATCTCGAGAACTACGCATCTGATCAAAAAATATCGTAGAACATAAAAAGTAGGAAACTTAACTCTCTACAAAAAAGGTCTCTTAACATTTTGCCATAGCTCGCTTCGTTTCCGAGATATTTGCAGATATATCTCAAGGGAAGGGGCCTGACGGACATATTTCGAGATATTTCTTCTTCTTGTTGTTCTTCTTCTGCACAGCTAACCTGGAAGTGGCATTTGCAGCTGGCAATAGTGCAGAGTTATCTCAAAGAAAGGGGCCACGGTGTTTCTGTATCTCTATTATGTTGGGGCGGCTTCGGAACTTTTAAATATCTTGATATATCTCGAGAACTACGCATCTGATCAAAAAATATCATAGAACATAAAAAGTAGGAAACTAAATTCTCTACAAATAAAGTCTCTTAACATTTTGCCATAGCTCACTTCGTTTCCGAGATATTTGCAGATATATCTCAAGGGAAGGGGCCTGACGGACATATTTCGAGATATTTCTTCTTCTTGTTGTTCTTCTTCTGCACAGCTAACCTGGAAGTGGCATTTGCAGCTCGCAATAGTGCAGAGTTATCTCAAAGAAAGGGGCCACGGTGTTTCTGTATCTCTATTATGTTGGTGCGGCTTCGGAACTTTTAAATATCTTGGTATATCTCGAGAACTACGCATCTGATCAAAAAATATCATAGAACATAAAAAGTAGGAAACTTAATTCTCTACAAAAAAGGTCTCTTAACATTTTGCCATAGCTCGCTTCGTTTCCGAGATATTTGCAGATATATCTCAAGGGAAGGGGCCTGACGGACATATTTCGAGATATTTCTTCTTCTTGTTGTTCTTCTTCTGCACAGCTAACCTGGAAGTGGCATTTGCAGCTCGCAATAGTGCAGAGTTATCTCAAAGAAAGGGGCCACGGTGTTTCTGAATCTCTATTATGTTGGTGCGGCTTCGGAACTTTTAAATATCTTGATATATCTCGAGAACTACGCATCTGATCAAAAAATATCATAGAACATAAAAAGTAGGAAACTTAATTCTCTACAAAAAAGGTCTCTTAACATTTTGCCATAGCTCGCTTCGTTTCCGAGATATTTGCAGATATATCTCAAGGGAAGGGGCCTGACGGACATATTTCGAGATATTTCTACTTCTTGTCGTTCTTCTTCTGCACAGCTAAGCTGGAAGTGGCATTTGCAGCTCGCAATAGTGCAGAGTTATCTCAAAGAAAGGGGCCACGGTGTTTCTGTATTTCTATTATGTTGGTGCGGCTTCGGATCTTTTAAATATCTCGATATATCTCGAAAAGTACGCTTCTGATCAAAAAATATCATAAAACGTAAATTGTAGGAAACATAATTCTCTACAAAAAAGGTCTCTTAACATTTTGCCATAGCTCGCTTCGTTTCCGAGATATTTGCAGATTTATCTCAAGGGAAGGGGTCTGACGGACATATTTCGAGATATTTCTTCTTGTTGTTGTTCTTCTTCTGCACAGCTAAGCTGGAAGTGGCATTTGCAGCTCGCAATAGTGCAGAGTTATCTCAAAGAAAGGGGCCACGGTGTTTCTGTATCTCTATTATGTTGGTGCGGTTTCGGAACTTTTAAATATCTTGATATATCTCGAGAACTACGCATCTGATTAAAAAATATCATAGAACATAAAAAGTAGGAAACTTAATTCTCTACAAAAAAGGTCTGTTAACATTTTGCCATAGCTCGCTTCGTTTCCGAGATATTTGCAGATTTATCTCAAGGGAAGGGGCCTGACGGACATATTTCGAGATATTTCTTCTTCTTGTTGTTCTTCTTCTGCACGGCTAAGCTGGAAGTGGCATTTGCAGCGCGCAATAGTGCAGAGTTATCTCAACGAAAGGGGCCACGGTGTTTCTGTATCTCTATTATGTTGGTGCGGCTTCGGAACTTTTAAATATCTTGATATATCTCGAGAACTACGCATCTGATCAAAAGATATCATAGAGCGTAAAAAGTAGGAAACCTAATTTTCTCCAAAAAAGGTCTCTTAACATTTTGCGGTAGCTCGCTTCGTTTCCGAGATATTTGCAGATTTATCTCAAGGGAAGGGGCCTGACGGACATATTTCGAAATATTTCTTCTTCTTGTTGTTCTTCTTCTGCACAGCTAAGCTGGAAGTGGCATTTGCAGCTCGCAATAGTGCAGAGTTATCTCAAAGAAAGGGGCCACGGTGTTTCTGTATCTCTATTATGTTGGTGCGGCTTCGGATCTTTTAAATATCTCGATATATCTCGAAAAGTACGCTTCTGATCAAAAAATATCGTAAAACGTAAATTGTAGGAAACATAATTCTCTACAAAAAAGGTCTCTTAACATTTTGCCATAGCTCGCTTCGTTTCCGAGATATTTGCAGATTTATCTCAAGGGAAGGGGTCTGACGGACATATTTCGAGATATTTCTTCTTCTTGTTGTTCTTCTTCTGCACAGCTAAGCTGGAAGTGGCATTTGCAGCTCGCAATAGTGCAGAGTTATCTCAAAGAAAGGGGCCACGGTGTTTCTGTATCTCTATTATGTTGGTGCGGTTTCGGAACTTTTAAATATCTTGATATATCTCGAGAACTACGCATCTGATTAAAAAATATCATAGAACATAAAAAGTAGGAAACTTAATTCTCTACAAAAAAGGTCTGTTAACATTTTGCCATAGCTCGCTTCGTTTCCGAGATATTTGCAGATTTATCTCAAGGGAAGGGGCCTGACGGACATATTTCGAGATATTTCTTCTTCTTGTTGTTCTTCTTCTGCACGGCTAAGCTGGAAGTGGCATTTGCAGCGCGCAATAGTGCAGAGTTATCTCAAAGAAAGGGGCCACGGTGTTTCTGTATCTCTATTATGTTGGTGCGGCTTCGGAACTTTTAAATATCTTGATATATCTCGAGAACTACGCATCTGATCAAAAAATATCATACAACGTAAAAAGTAGGAAACCTAATTTTCTCCAAAAAAGGTCTCTTAACATTTTGCGGTAGCTCGCTTCGTTTCCGAGATATTTGCAGATTTATCTCAAGGGAAGGGGCCTGACGGACATATTTCGAAATATTTCTTCTTCTTGTTGTTCTTCTTCTGCACAGCTAAGCTGGAAGTGGCATTTGCAGCTCGCAATAGTGCAGAGTTATCTCAAAGAAAGGGGCCACGGTGTTTCTGTATCTCTATTATGTTGGTGCGGCTTCGGAACTTTTAAATATCTTGATATATCTCGAGAACTACGCATCTGATCAAAAAGTATCATAAATCATAAAAAGTAGGAAACTTAATTCTCTACAAAAAAGGTCTCTTAACATTTTGCCATAGCTCGCTTCGTTTCCGAGATATTTGCAGATTTATCTCAAGGGAAGGGGCCTGACGGACATATTTCGAGATATTTCTTCTTCTTGTTCTTCTTCTTCTGCACAGCTAAGCTGGAAGTGGCATTTGCAGCTCGCAATAGTGCAGAGTTATCTCAAAGAAAGGGGCCACGGTGTTTCTGTATCTCTATTATGTTGGTGCGGCTTCGGAACTTTTAAATATCTTGATATATCTCGAGAACTACGCATCTGACTAAAAAATATCATAGAACATAAAAAGTAGGAAACTTAATTCTCTACAAAAAAGGTCTGTTAAGATTTTGCCATAGCTCGCTTCGTTTCCGAGATATTTGCAGATTTATCTCAAGGGAAGGGGCCTGACGGACATATTTCGAGATATTTCTTCTTCTTGTTGTTCTTCTTCTGCACAGCTAAGCTGGAAGTGGCATTTGCAGCTCGCAATAGTGCAGAGTTATCTCAAAGAAAGGGGCGACGGTGTTTCTGTATCTCTATTATGTTGGTGCGGCTTCGGAACTTTTAAATATCTTGATATATCTCGAGAACTACGCATCTGATCAAAAAATATCATAGAACATAAAAAGTAGGAAACTTAATTCTCTACAAAAAAGGTCTCTTAACATTTTGCCATAGCTCGCTTCGTTTCCGAGATATTTGCACATTTATCTCAAGGGAAGGGGCCTAACGGACATATTTCGAGATATTTCTTCTTCTTGTTGTTCTTCTTCTGCACAGCTAAACTGGAAGTGGCATTTCCAGCTCGCAATAGTGCAGAGTTTTCTCAAAGAAAGGGGCCACGGTGTTTCTGTATCTCCATTATGTTGGTGCGGCTTCGGAACTTTTAAATATCTTGATATATCTCGAGAACTACGCATCTGATCAAAAAATATCATAGAACATAAAAAGTAGGAAACTTAATTCTCTACAAAAAAGGTCTCTTAACATTTTGCCATAGCTCGCTTCGTTTCCGAGATATTTGCAGATATATCTCAAGGGAAGGGGCCTGACGGACATATTTCGAGATATTTCTTCTTCTTGTTGTTCTTCTTCTGCACAGCTAAGCTGGAAGTGGCATTTACAGCTCGCAATAGTGCAGAGTTATCTCAAAGATAGGGGCCACGGTGTTTCTGTATTTCTATTATGTTGGTGCGGCTTCGGAACTTTTAAATATCTTGATATATCTCGAGAACTACGCATCTGATCAAAAAATATCGTAGAACATAAAAAGTAGGAAACTTAATTCTCTACAAAAAAGGTCTCTTAACATTTTGCCATAGCTCGCTTCGTTTCCGAGATATTTGCAGATTTATCTCAAGGGAAGGGGCCTGACGGACATATTTCGAGATATTTCTTCTTCTTGTTGTTCTTCTTCTGCACAGCTAACCTGGAAGTGGCATTTGCAGCTCGCAATAGTGCAGAGTTATCTCAAAGAAAGGGGCCACGGTGTTTCTGTATCTCCATTATGTTGGTGCGGCTTCGGAACTTTTAAATATCTTGATATATCTCGAGAACTACGCATCTGATCAAAAAATATCATAGAACATAAAAAGTAGGAAACTTAATTCTCTACAAAAAAGGTCTCTTAACATTTTGCCATAGCTCGCTTCGTTTCCGAGATATTTGCAGATATATCTCAAGGGAAGGGGCCTGACGGACATATTTCGAGATATTTCTTCTTCTTGTTGTTCTTCTTCTGCACAGCTAAGCTGGAAGTGGCATTTACAGCTCGCAATAGTGCAGAGTTATCTCAAAGATAGGGGCCACGGTGTTTCTGTATTTCTATTATGTTGGTGCGGCTTCGGAACTTTTAAATATCTTGATATATCTCGAGAACTACGCATCTGATCAAAAAATATCGTAGAACATAAAAAGTAGGAAACTTAATTCTCTACAAAAAAGGTCTCTTAACATTTTGCCATAGCTCGCTTCGTTTCCGAGATATTTGCAGATTTATCTCAAGGGAAGGGGCCTGACGGACATATTTCGAGATATTTCTTCTTCTTGTTGTTCTTCTTCTGCACAGCTAACCTGGAAGTGGCATTTGCAGCTCGCAATAGTGCAGAGTTATCTCAAAGAAAGGGGCCACGGTGTTTCTGTATCTCTATTATGTTGGTGCGGCTTCGGAACTTTTAAATATCTTGATATATCTCGAGAACTACGCATCTGATCAAAAAATATCATAGAACATAAAAAGTAGGAAACTTAATTCTCTACAAAAAAGGTCTCTTAACATTTTGCCATAGCTCGCTTCGTTTCCGAGATATTTGCAGATATATCTCAAGGGAAGGGGCCTGACGGACATATTTCGAGATATTTCTTCTTCTTGTTGTTCTTCTTCTGCACAGCTAACCTGGAAGTGGCATTTGCAGCTCGCAATAGTGCAGAGTTATCTCAAAGAAAGGGGCCACGGTGTTTCTGTATCTCTATTATGTTGGTGCGGCTTCGGAACTTTTAAATATCTTGATATATCTCGAGAACTACGCATCTGATCAAAAAATATCATAGAACATAAAAAGTAGGAAACTTAATTCTCTACAAAAAAGGTCTCTTAACATTTTGCCATAGCTCGCTTCGTTTCCGAGATATTTGCAGATATATCTCAAGGGAAGGGGCCTGACGGACATATTTCGAGATATTTCTTCTTCTTGTTGTTCTTCTTCTGCACAGCTAACCTGGAAGTGGCATTTGCAGCTCGCAATAGTGCAGAGTTATCTCAAAGAAAGGGGCCACGGTGTTTCTGTATCTCTATTATGTTGGTGCGGCTTCGGAACTTTTAAATATCTTGATATATCTCGAGAACTACGCATCTGATCAAAAAATATCATAGAAGATAAAAAGTAGGAAACTTAATTCTCTACAAAAAAGGTCTCTTAACATTTTGCCATAGCTCGCTTCGTTTCCGAGATATTTGCAGATATATCTCAAGGGAAGGGGCCTGACGGACATATTTCGAGATATTTCTACTTCTTGTCGTTCTTCTTCTGCACAGCTAAGCTGGAAGTGGCATTTGCAGCTCGCAATAGTGCAGAGTTATCTCAAAGAAAGGGGCCACGGTGTTTCTGTATTTCTATTATGTTGGTGCGGCTTCGGATCTTTTAAATATCTCGATATATCTCGAAAAGTACGCTTCTGATCAAAAAATATCATAAAACGTAAATTGTAGGAAACATAATTCTCTACAAAAAAGGTCTCTTAACATTTTGCCATAGCTCGCTTCGTTTCCGAGATATTTGCAGATTTATCTCAAGGGAAGGGGTCTGACGGACATATTTCGAGATATTTCTTCTTCTTGTTGTTCTTCTTCTGCACAGCTAAGCTGGAAGTGGCATTTGCAGCTCGCAATAGTGCAGAGTTATCTCAAAGAAAGGGGCCACGGTGTTTCTGTATCTCTATTATGTTGGTGCGGTTTCGGAACTTTTAAATATCTTGATATATCTCGAGAACTACGCATCTGATTAAAAAATATCATAGAACATAAAAAGTAGGAAACTTAATTCTCTACAAAAAAGGTCTGTTAACATTTTGCCATAGCTCGCTTCGTTTCCGAGATATTTGCAGATTTATCTCAAGGGAAGGGGCCTGACGGACATATTTCGAGATATTTCTTCTTCTTGTTGTTCTTCTTCTGCACGGCTAAGCTGGAAGTGGCATTTGCAGCGCGCAATAGTGCAGAGTTATCTCAAAGAAAGGGGCCACGGTGTTTCTGTATCTCTATTATGTTGGTGCGGCTTCGGAACTTTTAAATATCTTGATATATCTCGAGAACTACGCATCTGATCAAAAAATATCATACAACGTAAAAAGTAGGAAACCTAATTTTCTCCAAAAAAGGTCTCTTAACATTTTGCGGTAGCTCGCTTCGTTTCCGAGATATTTGCAGATTTATCTCAAGGGAAGGGGCCTGACGGACATATTTCGAAATATTTCTTCTTCTTGTTGTTCTTCTTCTGCACAGCTAAGCTGGAAGTGGCATTTGCAGCTCGCAATAGTGCAGAGTTATCTCAAAGAAAGGGGCCACGGTGTTTCTGTATCTCTATTATGTTGGTGCGGCTTCGGAACTTTTAAATATCTTGATATATCTCGAGAACTACGCATCTGATCAAAAAGTATCATAGATCATAAAAAGTAGGAAACTTAATTCTCTACAAAAAAGGTCTCTTAACATTTTGCCATAGCTCGCTTCGTTTCCGAGATATTTGCAGATTTATCTCAAGGGAAGGGGCCTGACGGACATATTTCGAGATATTTCTTCTTCTTGTTGTTCTTCTTCTGCACGGCTAAGCTGGAAGTGGCATTTGCAGCGCGCAATAGTGAAGAGTTATCTCAAAGAAAGGGGCCACGGTGTTTCTGTATCTCTATTATGTTGGTGCGGCTTCGGAACTTTTAAATATCTTGATATATCTCGAGAACTACGCATCTGATCAAAAGATATCATAGAGCGTAAAAAGTAGGAAACCTAATTTTCTCCAAAAAAGGTCTCTTAACATTTTGCGGTAGCTCGCTTCGTTTCCGAGATATTTGCAGATTTATCTCAAGGGAAGGGGCCTGACGGACATATTTCGAAATATTTCTTCTTCTTGTTGTTCTTCTTCTGCACAGCTAAGCTGGAAGTGGCATTTGCAGCTCGCAATAGTGCAGAGTTATCTCAAAGAAAGGGGCCACGGTGTTTCTGTATCTCTATTATGTTGGTGCGGCTTCGGATCTTTTAAATATCTCGATATATCTCGAAAAGTACGCTTCTGATCAAAAAATATCGTAAAACGTAAATTGTAGGAAACATAATTCTCTACAAAAAAGGTCTCTTAACATTTTGCCATAGCTCGCTTCGTTTCCGAGATATTTGCAGATTTATCTCAAGGGAAGGGGCCTGACGGACATATTTCGAGATATTTCTTCTTCTTGTTGTTCTTCTTCTGCACAGCTAAGCTGGAAGTGGCATTTGCAGCTCGCAATAGTGCAGAGTTATCTCAAAGAAAGGGGCCACGGTGTTTCTGTATCTCTATTATGTTGGTGCGGCTTCGGAACTTTTAAATATCTTGATATATCTCGAGATCTACGCATCTGATCAAAAAATATCATAGAACATAAAAAGTAGGAAACTTAATTCTCTACAAAAAAGGTCTCTTAACATTTTGCCATAGCTCGCTTCGTTTCCGAGATATATGCAGATTTATCTCAAGGGAAGGGGCCTGACGGACATATTTCGAGATATTTCTTCTTCTTGTTGTTCTTCTTCTGCACAGCTAAGCTGGAAGCGGCATTTGCGGCTCGCACTAGTGCAGAGTTATCTCGAAGAAAGGGGCCACGGTGTTTCTGTATCTCTATTATGTTGGTGCGGCTTCGGAGCTTTTAAATATCTCGATATATCTCGAAAACTACGCTTCTGATCAAAAAATATCATAGAACATAAATTGTAGGAAACATAATTCTCTACAAAAAAGGTCTCTTAACATTTTGCCATAGCTCGCTTCGTTTCCGAGATATTTGCAGATATATCTCAAGGGAAGGGGCCTGACGGACATATTTCGAGATATTTCTTCTTCTTGTTGTTCTTCTTCTGCACAGCTAAACTGGAAGTGGCATTTCCAGCTCGCAATAGCGCAGAGTTATTTCAAAGAAAGGGGCCACGGTGTTTCTGTATCTCTATTATGTTGGTGCGGCTTCGGAACTTTTAAATATCTCGATATATCTCGAAAACTACGCTTCTGATCAAAAAATATCTTAGAACATAAATTGTAGGAAACATAATTCTCTACAAAAAAGGTCTCTTAACATTTTGCCATAGCTCGCTTCGTTTCCGAGATATTTGCAGATATATCTCAAGGGAAGGGGCCTGACGGACATATTTCGAGATATTTCTTCTTCTTGTTGTTCTTCTTCTGCACAGCTAAGCTGGAAGGGGCATTTGCGGCTCGCACTAGTGCAGAGTTATCTCGAAGAAAGGGGCCACGGTGTTTCTGTATCTCTATTATGTTGGTGCGGCTTCGGAGCTTTTAAATATCTCGATATATCTCGAAAACTACGCTTCTGATCAAAAAATATCATAGAACATAAATTGTAGGAAACATAATTCTCTACAAAAAAGGTCTCTTAACATTTTGCCATAGCTCGTTTCGTTTCCGAGATATTTGCAGATATATCTCAAGGGAAGGGGCCTGACGGACATATTTCGAGATATTTCTTCTTCTTGTTGTTCTTCTTCTGCACAGCTAAACTGGAAGTGGCATTTCCAGCTCGCAATAGCGCAGAGTTATTTCAAAGAAAGGGGCCACGGTGTTTCTGTATCTCTATTATGTTGGTGCGGCTTCGGAACTTTTAAATATCTCGATATATCTCGAAAACTACGCTTCTAATCAAAAAATATCATAGAGCATAAATTGTAGGAAACATAATTCTCTACAAAATAGGTCTCTTAACATTTTGCCATAGCTCGCTTCGTTTCCGAGATATTTGCAGATATATCTCAAGGGAAGGGGCCTGACGGACATATTTCGAGATATTTCTTCTTCTTGTTGTTCTTCTTCTGCACAGCTAAGCTGGAAGGGGCATTTGCGGCTCGCACTAGTGCAGAGTTATCTCAAAGAAAGGGGCCACGGTGTTTCTGTATCTCTATTATGTTGGTGCGGCTTCGGAACTTTTAAATATCTCGATATATCTCGAAAACTACACTTCTGATCAAAAAATATCATAGAACATAAATTGTAGGAAACATAATTCTCTTCAAAAAAGGTCTCTTAACATTTCGCCATAGCTCGCTTAGTTTCCGAGATATTTGCAGATATATCTCAAGGGAAGGGGCCTGACGGACATATTTCGAGATATTTCTTCTTCTTGCTGTTCTTCTTCTACACAGCTAAGCTGGAAGTGGCATTTACAGCTCGCAATAGTGCAGAGTTATCTCAAAGAAAGGGGCCACGGTGTTTCTGTATCTCTATTATGTTGGTGCGGCTTCGGAACTTTTAAATATCTCGATATATCTCGAAAACTACGCTTCTGATCAAAAAATATCATAGAACATAAAAAGTAGGAAACTTAATGCTCTACAAAAAAGGTCTCTTAACATTTTGCCATAGCTCGCTTCGTTTCCGAGATATTTGCAGATATATCTCAAGGAAAGGGGCCTGACGGACATATTTCGAGATATTTCTTCTTCTTGTTGTTCTTCTTCTGCACAGCTAAGCTGGAAGTGGCATTTACAGCTCGCAATAGTGCAGAGTTATCTCAAAGATAGTGGCCACGGTGTTTCTGTATCTCTATTATGTTGGTGCGGCTTCGGAACCCTTTAAATATCTTGATATATCTCGAGAACTACGCATCTGATCAAAAAATATCATAGAACATAAATTGTAGGAAACATAATTCTCTACAAAAAAGGTCTCTTAACATGTTGCCATAGCTCGCTTCGTTTCCGAGATATTTGCAGATATATCTCAAGGGAAGGGGCCTGACGGACATATTTCGAGATATTTCTTCTTCTTGTTGTTCTTCTTCTGCACAGCTAAGCTGGAAGTGGCATTTGCAGCTCGCAATAGTGCAGAGTTATCTCAAAGAAAGGGGCCACGGTGTTTCTGTATCTCTATTATGTTGGTGCGGCTTCGGAACTTTTAAATATCTTGATATATCTCGAGATCTACGCATCTGATCAAAAAATATCATAGAACATAAAAAGTAGGAAACTTAATTCTCTACAAAAAAGGTCTCTTAACATTTTGCCATAGCTCGCTTCGTTTCCGAGATATATGCAGATTTATCTCAAGGGAAGGGGCCTGACGGACATATTTCGAGATATTTCTTCTTCTTGTTGTTCTTCTTCTGCACAGCTAAGCTGGAAGCGGCATTTGCGGCTCGCACTAGTGCAGAGTTATCTCGAAGAAAGGGGCCACGGTGTTTCTGTATCTCTATTATGTTGGTGCGGCTTCGGAGCTTTTAAATATCTCGATATATCTCGAAAACTACGCTTCTGATCAAAAAATATCATAGAACATAAATTGTAGGAAACATAATTCTCTACAAAAAAGGTCTCTTAACATTTTGCCATAGCTCGCTTCGTTTCCGAGATATTTGCAGATATATCTCAAGGGAAGGGGCCTGACGGACATATTTCGAGATATTTCTTCTTCTTGTTGTTCTTCTTCTGCACAGCTAAACTGGAAGTGGCATTTCCAGCTCGCAATAGCGCAGAGTTATTTCAAAGAAAGGGGCCACGGTGTTTCTGTATCTCTATTATGTTGGTGCGGCTTCGGAACTTTTAAATATCTCGATATATCTCGAAAACTACGCTTCTGATCAAAAAATATCTTAGAACATAAATTGTAGGAAACATAATTCTCTACAAAAAAGGTCTCTTAACATTTTGCCATAGCTCGCTTCGTTTCCGAGATATTTGCAGATATATCTCAAGGGAAGGGGCCTGACGGACATATTTCGAGATATTTCTTCTTCTTGTTGTTCTTCTTCTGCACAGCTAAGCTGGAAGGGGCATTTGCGGCTCGCACTAGTGCAGAGTTATCTCGAAGAAAGGGGCCACGGTGTTTCTGTATCTCTATTATGTTGGTGCGGCTTCGGAGCTTTTAAATATCTCGATATATCTCGAAAACTACGCTTCTGATCAAAAAATATCATAGAACATAAATTGTAGGAAACATAATTCTCTACAAAAAAGGTCTCTTAACATTTTGCCATAGCTCGTTTCGTTTCCGAGATATTTGCAGATATATCTCAAGGGAAGGGGCCTGACGGACATATTTCGAGATATTTCTTCTTCTTGTTGTTCTTCTTCTGCACAGCTAAACTGGAAGTGGCATTTCCAGCTCGCAATAGCGCAGAGTTATTTCAAAGAAAGGGGCCACGGTGTTTCTGTATCTCTATTATGTTGGTGCGGCTTCGGAACTTTTAAATATCTCGATATATCTCGAAAACTACGCTTCTAATCAAAAAATATCATAGAGCATAAATTGTAGGAAACATAATTCTCTACAAAATAGGTCTCTTAACATTTTGCCATAGCTCGCTTCGTTTCCGAGATATTTGCAGATATATCTCAAGGGAAGGGGCCTGACGGACATATTTCGAGATATTTCTTCTTCTTGTTGTTCTTCTTCTGCACAGCTAAGCTGGAAGGGGCATTTGCGGCTCGCACTAGTGCAGAGTTATCTCAAAGAAAGGGGCCACGGTGTTTCTGTATCTCTATTATGTTGGTGCGGCTTCGGAACTTTTAAATATCTCGATATATCTCGAAAACTACACTTCTGATCAAAAAATATCATAGAACATAAATTGTAGGAAACATAATTCTCTTCAAAAAAGGTCTCTTAACATTTCGCCATAGCTCGCTTAGTTTCCGAGATATTTGCAGATATATCTCAAGGGAAGGGGCCTGACGGACATATTTCGAGATATTTCTTCTTCTTGCTGTTCTTCTTCTACACAGCTAAGCTGGAAGTGGCATTTACAGCTCGCAATAGTGCAGAGTTATCTCAAAGAAAGGGGCCACGGTGTTTCTGTATCTCTATTATGTTGGTGCGGCTTCGGAACTTTTAAATATCTCGATATATCTCGAAAACTACGCTTCTGATCAAAAAATATCATAGAACATAAAAAGTAGGAAACTTAATTCTCTACAAAAAAGGTCTCTTAACATTTTGCCATAGCTCGCTTCGTTTCCGAGATATTTGCAGATATATCTCAAGGAAAGGGGCCTGACGGACATATTTCGAGATATTTCTTCTTCTTGTTGTTCTTCTTCTGCACAGCTAAGCTGGAAGTGGCATTTACAGCTCGCAATAGTGCAGAGTTATCTCAAAGATAGTGGCCACGGTGTTTCTGTATCTCTATTATGTTGGTGCGGCTTCGGAACCCTTTAAATATCTTGATATATCTCGAGAACTACGCATCTGATCAAAAAATATCATAGAACATAAATTGTAGGAAACATAATTCTCTACAAAAAAGGTCTCTTAACATGTTGCCATAGCTCGCTTCGTTTCCGAGATATTTGCAGATATATCTCAAGGGAAGGGGCCTGACGGACATATTTCGAGATATTTCTTCTTCTTGTTGTTCTTCTTCTGCACAGCTAAACTGGAAGTGGCATTTCCAGCTCGCAATGGTGCAGAGTTATCTCAAAGAAAGGGGCCACGGTGTTTCTGTATCTCTATTATGTTGGTGCGGCTTCGGAACTTTTAAATATATCGATGTATCTCGAAAACTACGCTTCTGATCAAAAAATATCATAGAACATTAAAAGTAGGAAACATAATTCTCTTCAAAAAAGGTCCCTTAACATTTCGCCATAGCTCGCTTCGTTTCCGAGATATTTGCAGATATATCTCAAGGGAAGGGGCCTGACGGACATATTTCGAGATATTTCTTCTTCTTGTTGTTCTTCTTCTGCACAGCTAAGCTGGAAGTGGCATTTGCAGCTCGCAATAGTGCAGAGTTATCTCAAAGAAAGGGGCCACGGTGTTTCTGTATCTCTATTATGTTGGTACGGCTTCGGAACTTTTAAATATCTTGATATATCTCGAGAACTACGCATCTGATCAAAAAATATCATAGAACATAAAAAGTAGGAAACTTAATTCTCTACAAAAAAGGTCTCTTAGCATTTTGCCATAGCTCGCTTCGTTTCCGAGATATTTGCAGATTTATCTCAAGGGAAGGGGCCTGACGGACATATTTCGAGATATTTCTTCTTCGTGTTTTTCTTCTTCTGCACAGCTAAGCTGGAAGTGTCATTTACAGCTCGCAATAGTGCAGAGTTATCTCAAAGAAAGGGGCCACGGTGTTTCTGTATCTCTATTATGTTGGTGCGGCTTCAGAACTTTTAAATATCTTGATATATCTCGAGAACTACGCATCTGATCAAAAAATATCATAGAACATTAAAAGTAGGAAACTTAATTCTCTACAAAAAAGGTCTCTGAACATTTTGCCATAGCTCGCTTCGTTTCCGAGATATTTGCAGATATATCTCAAGGGAAGGGGCCTGACGGACATATTTCGAGATATTTCTTCTTCTTGTTGTTCTTCTTCTGCACAGCTAAGCTGGAAGTGGCATTTGCAGCTCGCAATAGTGCAGAGTTATCTCAAAGAAAGGGGCCACGGTGTTTCTGTATCTCTATTATGTTGGTGCGGCTTCAGAACTTTTAAATATCTTGATATATCTCGAGAACTACGCATCTGATCAAAAAATATCATAGAACATTAAAAGTAGGAAACTTAATTCTCTACAAAAAAGGTCTCTGAACATTTTGCCATAGCTCGCTTCGTTTCCGAGATATTTGCAGATATATCTCAAGGGAAGGGGCCTGACGGACATATTTCGAGATATTTCTTCTTCTTGTTGTTCTTCTTCTGCACAGCTAAGCTGGAAGTGGCATTTGCAGCTCGCAATAGTGCAGAGTTATCTCAAAGAAAGGGGCCACGGTGTTTCTGTATCTCTATTATGTTGGTGCGGCTTCGGAACTTTTAAATATCTTGATATATCTCGAGAACTACGCATCTGATCAAAAAATATCATAGAACAGAAAAAGTAGGAAACTTAATTCTCTACAAAAAAGGTCTCTTAACATTTTGCCATAGCTCGCTTCGTTTCCGAGATATTTGCAGATTTATCTCAAGGGAAGGGGCCTGACGGACATATTTCGAGATATTTCTTCTTCTTGTTGTTCTTCTTCTGCACAGCTAAACTGGAAGTGGCATTTCCAGCTCGCAATAGTGCAGAGTTATCTCAAAGAAAGGGGCCACGGTGTTTCTGTATCTCTATTATGTTGGTGCGGCTTCGGAACTTTTAAATATCTTGATATATCTCGAGAACTACGCATCTGATCAAAGAATATCATAGAGCGTCAAAAGTAGGAAACATAATTCTCTACAAAAAAGGTCTCTTAACATTTTACCATAGCTCGCTTCGTTTCCGAGATATTTGCAGATTTATCTCAAGGGAAGGGGCCTGACGGACATATTTCGAGATATTTCTTCTTCTTGTTGTTCTTCTTCTGCACAGCTAAGCTGGAAGTGGCATTTGCGGCTCGCACTAGTGCAGAGATATCTCAGAGAAAGGGGCCACGGTGTTTCTGAATCTCTATTATGTTGGTGCGGCTTCGGAACTTTTAAATATCTTGATATATCTGGAGAACTACGCATCTGATCAAAAAATATCATAGAACTTAAAAAGTAGGAAACTTAATTCTCTACAAAAAAGGTCTCTTAACATTTTACCATAGCTCGCTTCGTTTCCGAGATATTTGCAGGTTTATCTCAAGGGAAGGGGCCTGACGGACATACTTCGAGATATTTCTTCTTCTTGTTGTTCTTCTCCTGCACAGCTAAGCTGGAAGTGGCATTTGCAGCTCGCAATAGTGCAGAGTTACCTGAAAGAAAGGGGCCACGGTGTTTCTGTATCTCTATTATGTTGGTGCCGCTTCGGAACTTTTAAATATCTGGATATATCTCGAGAACTACGCATCTGATCAAAAAATATCATAGAACATAGAAAGTAGGAAACTAAATTCTCTACAAATAAAGTCTCTTAACATTTTGCCATAGCTCGCTTCGTTTCCGAGATATTTGCAGATATATCTCAAGGGAAGGGGCCTGACGGACATATTTCGAGATATTTCTTCTTCTTGTTGTTCTTCTTCTGCACAGCTAAGCTGGAAGTGGCATTTGCAGCTCGCAATAGTGCAGAGTTATCTCAAAGAAAGGGGCCACGGTGTTTCTGTATCTCTATTATGTTGGTGCGGCTTCGGATCTTTTAAATATCTCGATATATCTCGAAAAGTACGCATCTGATCAAAAAATATCATAGAACATAAAAAGTAGGAAACTTAATTCTCTACAAAAAAGGTCTCTTAACATTTTGCCATAGCTCGCTTCGTTTCCGAGATATTTGCAGATATATCTCAAGGGAAGGGGCCTGACGGACATATTTCGAGATATTTCTTCTTCTTGTTGTTCTTCTTCTGCACAGCTAAGCTGGAAGTGGCATTTGCAGCTCGCAATAGTGCAGAGTTATCTCAAAGAAAGGGGCCACGGTGTTTCTGTATCTCTATTATGTTGGTGCGGCTTCGGATCTTTTAAATATCTCGATATATCTCGAAAAGTACGCTTCTGATCAAAAAATATCATAAAACGTAAATTGTAGGAAACATAATTCTCTACAAAAAAGGTCTCTTAACATTTTGCCATAGCTCGCTTCGTTTCCGAGATATTTGCAGATATATCTCAAGGGAAGGGGCCTGACGGACATATTTCGAGATATTTCTTCTTCTTGTTGTTCTTCTTCTGCACAGCTAACCTGGAAGTGGCATTTGCAGCTCGCAATAGTGCAGAGTTATCTCAAAGAAAGGGGCCACGGTGTTTCTGTATCTCTATTATGTTGGTGCGGCTTCGGAACTTTTAAATATCTTGATATATCTCGAGAACTACGCATCTGATCAAAAAATATCATAGAACATAAAAAGTAGGAAACTTAATTCTCTACAAAAAAGGTCTCTTAACATTTTGCCATAGCTCGCTTCGTTTCCGTGATATTTGCAGATATATCTCAAGGGAAGGGGCCTGACGGACATATTTCGAGATATTTCTTCTTCTTGTTGTTCTTCTTCTGCACGGCTAAGCTGGAAGTGGCATTTGCAGCTCGCAATAGTGCAGAGTTATCTCAAAGAAAGGGGCCACGGTGTTTCTGTATCTCTATTATGTTGGTGCGGCTTCGGAACTTTTAAATATCTTGATATATCTCGAGAACTACGCATCTGATTAAAAAATATCATAGAACATAAAAAGTAGGAAACTTAATTCTCTACAAAAAAGGTCTCTTAACATTTTGCCATAGCTCGCTTCGTTTCCGAGATATTTGCAGATTTATCTCAAGGGAAGGGGCCTGACGGACATATTTCGAGATATTTCTTCTTCTTGTTGTTCTTCTTCTGCACGGCTAAGCTGGAAGTGGTATTTGCAGCGCGCAATAGTGCAGAGTTATCTCAAAGAAAGGGGCCACGGTGTTTCTGTATCTCTATTATGTTGGTGCGGCTTCGGAACTTTTAAATATCTTGATATATCTCGAGAACTACGCATCTGATCAAAAAATATCATAGAACATAAAAAGTAGGAAACTTAATTCTCTACAAAAAAGGTCTCTTAACATTTTGCCATAGCTCGCTTCGTTTCCGAGATATTTGCAGATTTATCTCAAGGGAAGGGGCCTGACGGACATATTTCGAGATATTTCTTCTTCTTGTTCTTCTTCTTCTGCACAGCTAAGCTGGAAGTGGCATTTGCAGCTCGCAATAGTGCAGAGTTATCTCAAAGAAAGGGGCCACGGTGTTTCTGTATCTCTATTATGTTGGTGCGGCTTCGGAACTTTTAAATATCTTGATATATCTCGACAACTACGCATCTGATCAAAAAATATCATAGAACGTAAAAAGTAGGAAACCTAATTTTCTACAAAAAAGGTCTCTTAACATTTTGCGGTAGCTCGCTTCGTTTACGAGATATTTGCAGATTTATCTCAAGGGAAGGGGCCTGACGGACATATTTCGAGATATTTCTTCTTCTTGTTGTTCTTCTTCTGCACAGCAAAACTGGAAGTGGCATTTCCAGCTCGCAATAGTGCAGAGTTATCCCGAAGAAAGGGGCCACGGTGTTTCTGTATCTCTATTATGTTGGTGCGGCTTCGGAACTTTTAAATATCTCGATATATCTCGAAAACTACGCTTCTGATCAAAAAATATCATACAACATAAAAAGTAGGAAACTAAATTCTCTACAAATAAAGTCTCTTAACATTTTGCCATAGCTCGCTTCGTTTCCGAGATATTTGCAGATATATCTCAAGGGAAGGGGCCTGACGGACATATTTCGAGATATTTCTTCTTCTTGTTGTTCTTCTTCCGCACAGCTAACCTGGAAGTGGCATTTGCAGCTCGCAATAGTGCAGAGTTATCTCAAAGAAAGGGGCCACGGTGTTTCTGTATCTCTATTATGTTGGTGCGGCTTCGGAACTTTTAAATATCTTGATATATCTCGAGAACTACGCATCTGATCAAAGAATATCATAGAGCGTCAAAAGTAGGAAACATAATTCTCTACAAAAAAGGTCTCTTAACATTTTACCATAGCTCGCTTCGTTTCCGAGATATTTGCAGATTTATCTCAAGGGAAGGGGCCTGACGGACATATTTCGAGATATTTCTTCTTCTTGTTGTTCTTCTTCTGCACAGCTAAGCTGGAAGTGGCATTTGCGGCTCGCACTAGTGCAGAGATATCTCAGAGAAAGGGGCCACGGTGTTTCTGAATCTCTATTATGTTGGTGCGGCTTCGGAACTTTTAAATATCTTGATATATCTGGAGAACTACGCATCTGATCAAAAAATATCATAGAACTTAAAAAGTAGGAAACTTAATTCTCTACAAAAAAGGTCTCTTAACATTTTACCATAGCTCGCTTCGTTTCCGAGATATTTGCAGGTTTATCTCAAGGGAAGGGGCCTGACGGACATACTTCGAGATATTTCTTCTTCTTGTTGTTCTTCTCCTGCACAGCTAAGCTGGAAGTGGCATTTGCAGCTCGCAATAGTGCAGAGTTACCTGAAAGAAAGGGGCCACGGTGTTTCTGTATCTCTATTATGTTGGTGCCGCTTCGGAACTTTTAAATATCTGGATATATCTCGAGAACTACGCATCTGATCAAAAAATATCATAGAACATAGAAAGTAGGAAACTAAATTCTCTACAAATAAAGTCTCTTAACATTTTGCCATAGCTCGCTTCGTTTCCGAGATATTTGCAGATATATCTCAAGGGAAGGGGCCTGACGGACATATTTCGAGATATTTCTTCTTCTTGTTGTTCTTCTTCTGCACAGCTAAGCTGGAAGTGGCATTTGCAGCTCGCAATAGTGCAGAGTTATCTCAAAGAAAGGGGCCACGGTGTTTCTGTATCTCTATTATGTTGGTGCGGCTTCGGATCTTTTAAATATCTCGATATATCTCGAAAAGTACGCATCTGATCAAAAAATATCATAGAACATAAAAAGTAGGAAACTTAATTCTCTACAAAAAAGGTCTCTTAACATTTTGCCATAGCTCGCTTCGTTTCCGAGATATTTGCAGATATATCTCAAGGGAAGGGGCCTGACGGACATATTTCGAGATATTTCTTCTTCTTGTTGTTCTTCTTCTGCACAGCTAAGCTGGAAGTGGCATTTGCAGCTCGCAATAGTGCAGAGTTATCTCAAAGAAAGGGGCCACGGTGTTTCTGTATCTCTATTATGTTGGTGCGGCTTCGGATCTTTTAAATATCTCGATATATCTCGAAAAGTACGCTTCTGATCAAAAAATATCATAAAACGTAAATTGTAGGAAACATAATTCTCTACAAAAAAGGTCTCTTAACATTTTGCCATAGCTCGCTTCGTTTCCGAGATATTTGCAGATATATCTCAAGGGAAGGGGCCTGACGGACATATTTCGAGATATTTCTTCTTCTTGTTGTTCTTCTTCTGCACAGCTAACCTGGAAGTGGCATTTGCAGCTCGCAATAGTGCAGAGTTATCTCAAAGAAAGGGGCCACGGTGTTTCTGTATCTCTATTATGTTGGTGCGGCTTCGGAACTTTTAAATATCTTGATATATCTCGAGAACTACGCATCTGATCAAAAAATATCATAGAACATAAAAAGTAGGAAACTTAATTCTCTACAAAAAAGGTCTCTTAACATTTTGCCATAGCTCGCTTCGTTTCCGTGATATTTGCAGATATATCTCAAGGGAAGGGGCCTGACGGACATATTTCGAGATATTTCTTCTTCTTGTTGTTCTTCTTCTGCACGGCTAAGCTGGAAGTGGCATTTGCAGCTCGCAATAGTGCAGAGTTATCTCAAAGAAAGGGGCCACGGTGTTTCTGTATCTCTATTATGTTGGTGCGGCTTCGGAACTTTTAAATATCTTGATATATCTCGAGAACTACGCATCTGATTAAAAAATATCATAGAACATAAAAAGTAGGAAACTTAATTCTCTACAAAAAAGGTCTCTTAACATTTTGCCATAGCTCGCTTCGTTTCCGAGATATTTGCAGATTTATCTCAAGGGAAGGGGCCTGACGGACATATTTCGAGATATTTCTTCTTCTTGTTGTTCTTCTTCTGCACGGCTAAGCTGGAAGTGGTATTTGCAGCGCGCAATAGTGCAGAGTTATCTCAAAGAAAGGGGCCACGGTGTTTCTGTATCTCTATTATGTTGGTGCGGCTTCGGAACTTTTAAATATCTTGATATATCTCGAGAACTACGCATCTGATCAAAAAATATCATAGAACATAAAAAGTAGGAAACTTAATTCTCTACAAAAAAGGTCTCTTAACATTTTGCCATAGCTCGCTTCGTTTCCGAGATATTTGCAGATTTATCTCAAGGGAAGGGGCCTGACGGACATATTTCGAGATATTTCTTCTTCTTGTTCTTCTTCTTCTGCACAGCTAAGCTGGAAGTGGCATTTGCAGCTCGCAATAGTGCAGAGTTATCTCAAAGAAAGGGGCCACGGTGTTTCTGTATCTCTATTATGTTGGTGCGGCTTCGGAACTTTTAAATATCTTGATATATCTCGACAACTACGCATCTGATCAAAAAATATCATAGAACGTAAAAAGTAGGAAACCTAATTTTCTACAAAAAAGGTCTCTTAACATTTTGCGGTAGCTCGCTTCGTTTACGAGATATTTGCAGATTTATCTCAAGGGAAGGGGCCTGACGGACATATTTCGAGATATTTCTTCTTCTTGTTGTTCTTCTTCTGCACAGCAAAACTGGAAGTGGCATTTCCAGCTCGCAATAGTGCAGAGTTATCCCGAAGAAAGGGGCCACGGTGTTTCTGTATCTCTATTATGTTGGTGCGGCTTCGGAACTTTTAAATATCTCGATATATCTCGAAAACTACGCTTCTGATCAAAAAATATCATACAACATAAAAAGTAGGAAACTAAATTCTCTACAAATAAAGTCTCTTAACATTTTGCCATAGCTCGCTTCGTTTCCGAGATATTTGCAGATATATCTCAAGGGAAGGGGCCTGACGGACATATTTCGAGATATTTCTTCTTCTTGTTGTTCTTCTTCCGCACAGCTAACCTGGAAGTGGCATTTGCAGCTCGCAATAGTGCAGAGTTATCTCAAAGAAAGGGGCCACGGTGTTTCTGTATCTCTATTATGTTGGTGCGGCTTCGGAACTTTTAAATATCTTGATATATCTCGAGAACTACGCATCTGCTCAAAAAATATCATAGAACATAAAAAGTAGGAAACTTAATTCTCTACAAAAAAGGTCTCTTAACATTTTGCCATAGCTCGCTTCGTTTCCGAGATATTTGCAGATATATCTCAAGGGAAGGGGCCTGACGGACATATTTCGAGATATTTCTTCTTCTTGTTGTTCTTCTTCTGCACAGCTAAGCTGGAAGTGGCATTTGCAGCTCGCAATAGTGCAGAGTTATCTCAAAGAAAGGGGCCACGGTGTTTCTGTATCTCTATTATGTTGGTGCGGCTTCGGATCTTTTAAATATCTCGATATATCTCGAAAAGTACGCTTCTGATCAAAAAATATCATAAAACGTAAATTGTAGGAAACATAATTCTCTACAAAAAAGGTCTCTTAACATTTTGCCATAGCTCGCTTCGTTTCCGAGATATTTGCAGATTTATCTCAAGGGAAGGGGTCTGACGGTCATATTTCGAGATATTTCTTCTTCTTGTTGTTCTTCTTCTGCACAGCTAAGCTGGAAGTGGCATTTGCAGCTCGCAATAGTGCAGAGTTATCTCAAAGAAAGGGGCCACGGTGTTTCTGTATCTCTATTATGTTGGTGCGGCTTCGGAACTTTTAAATATCTTGATATATCTCGAGAACTACGCATCTGATTAAAAAATATCAAAGAACATAAAAAGTAGGAAACTTAATTCTCTACAAAAAAGGTCTGTTAACATTTTGCCATAGCTCGCTTCGTTTCCGAGATATTTGCAGATTTATCTCAAGGGAAGGGGCCTGACGGACATATTTCGAGATATTTCTTCTTCTTGTTGTTCTTCTTCTGCACGGCTAAGCTGGAAGTGGCATTTGCAGCGCGCAATAGTGCAGAGTTATCTCAAAGAAAGGGGCCACGGTGTTTCTGTATCTCTATTATGTTGGTGCGGCTTCGGAACTTTTAAATATCTTGATATATCTCGAGAACTACGCATCTGATCAAAAAATATCATAGAACATAAAAAGTAGGAAACTTCATTCTCTACAAAAAAGGTCTCTTAACATTTTGCCATAGCTCGCTTCGTTTCCGAGATATTTGCAGATTTATCTCAAGGGAAGGGGCCTGACGGACATATTTCGAGATATTTCTTCTTCTTGTTCTTCTTCTTCTGCACAGCTAAGCTGGAAGTGGCATTTGCAGCTCGCAATAGTGCAGAGTTATCTCAAAGAAAGGGGCCACGGTGTTTCTGTATCTCTATTATGTTGGTGCGGCTTCGGAACTTTTAAATATCTTGATATATCTCGAGAACTACGCATCTGATTAAAAAATATCATAGAACATAAAAAGTAGGAAACTTAATTCTCTACAAAAAAGGTCTGTTAACATTTTGCCATAGCTCGCTTCGTTTCCGAGATATTTGCAGATATATTTCAAGGGAAGGGGCCTGACGGACATATTTCGAGATATTTCTTCCTCTTGTTGTTCTTCTTCCGCACAGCTAACCTGGAAGTGGCATTTGCAGCTCGCAATAGTGCAGAGTTATCTCAAAGAAAGGGGCCACGGTGTTTCTGTATCTCTATTATGTTGGTGCGGCTTCGGAACTTTTAAATATCTTGATATATCTCGAGAACTACGCATCTGATCAAAAAATATCATAGAACATAAAAAGTAGGAAACTTAATTCTCTACAAAAAAGGTCTCTTAACATTTTGCCATAGCTCGCTTCGTTTCCGAGATATTTGCAGATATATCTCAAGGGAAGGGGCCTGACGGACATATTTCGAGATATTTCTTCTTCTTGTTGTTCTTCTTCTGCACAGCTAAGCTGGAAGTGGCATTTGCAGCTCGCAATAGTGCAGAGTTATCTCAAAGAAAGGGGCCACGGTGTTTCTGTATCTCTATTATGTTGGTGCGGCTTCGGATCTTTTAAATATCTCGATATATCTCGAAAAGTACGCTTCTGATCAAAAAATATCATAAAACGTAAATTGTAGGAAACATAATTCTCTACAAAAAAGGTCTCTTAACATTTTGCCATAGCTCGCTTCGTTTCCGAGATATTTGCAGATTTATCTCAAGGGAAGGGGTCTGACGGTCATATTTCGAGATATTTCTTCTTCTTGTTGTTCTTCTTCTGCACAGCTAAGCTGGAAGTGGCATTTGCAGCTCGCAATAGTGCAGAGTTATCTCAAAGAAAGGGGCCACGGTGTTTCTGTATCTCTATTATGTTGGTGCGGCTTCGGAACTTTTAAATATCTTGATATATCTCGAGAACTACGCATCCGATTAAAAAATATCAAAGAACATAAAAAGTAGGAAACTTAATTCTCTACAAAAAAGGTCTGTTAACATTTTGCCATAGCTCGCTTCGTTTCCGAGATATTTGCAGATTTATCTCAAGGGAAGGGGCCTGACGGACATATTTCGAGATATTTCTTCTTCTTGTTGTTCTTCTTCTGCACGGCTAAGCTGGAAGTGGCATTTGCAGCGCGCAATAGTGCAGAGTTATCTCAAAGAAAGGGGCCACGGTGTTTCTGTATCTCTATTATGTTGGTGCGGCTTCGGAACTTTTAAATATCTTGATATATCTCGAGAACTACGCATCTGATCAAAAAATATCATAGAACATAAAAAGTAGGAAACTTCATTCTCTACAAAAAAGGTCTCTTAACATTTTGCCATAGCTCGCTTCGTTTCCGAGATATTTGCAGATTTATCTCAAGGGAAGGGGCCTGACGGACATATTTCGAGATATTTCTTCTTCTTGTTCTTCTTCTTCTGCACAGCTAAGCTGGAAGTGGCATTTGCAGCTCGCAATAGTGCAGAGTTATCTCAAAGAAAGGGGCCACGGTGTTTCTGTATCTCTATTATGTTGGTGCGGCTTCGGAACTTTTAAATATCTTGATATATCTCGAGAACTACGCATCTGATTAAAAAATATCATAGAACATAAAAAGTAGGAAACTTAATTCTCTACAAAAAAGGTCTGTTAACATTTTGCCATAGCTCGCTTCGTTTCCGAGATATTTGCAGATATATTTCAAGGGAAGGGGCCTGACGGACATATTTCGAGATATTTCTTCCTCTTGTTGTTCTTCTTCCGCACAGCTAACCTGGAAGTGGCATTTGCAGCTCGCAATAGTGCAGAGTTATCTCAAAGAAAGGGGCCACGGTGTTTCTGTATCTCTATTATGTTGGTGCGGCTTCGGAACTTTTAAATATCTTGATATATCTCGAGAACTACGCATCTGATCAAAAAATATCATAGAACATAAAAAGTAGGAAACTTAATTCTCTACAAAAAAGGTCTCTTAACATTTTGCCATAGCTCGCTTCGTTTCCGAGATATTTGCAGATATATCTCAAGGGAAGGGGCCTGACGGACATATTTCGAGATATTTCTTCTTCTTGTTGTTCTTCTTCTGCACAGCTAAGCTGGAAGTGGCATTTGCAGCTCGCAATAGTGCAGAGTTATCTCAAAGAAAGGGGCCACGGTGTTTCTGTATCTCTATTATGTTGGTGCGGCTTCGGATCTTTTAAATATCTCGATATATCTCGAAAAGTACGCTTCTGATCAAAAAATATCATAAAACGTAAATTGTAGGAAACATAATTCTCTACAAAAAAGGTCTCTTAACATTTTGCCATAGCTCGCTTCGTTTCCGAGATATTTGCAGATTTATCTCAAGGGAAGGGGTCTGACGGACATATTTCGAGATATTTCTTCTTCTTGTTGTTCTTCTTCTGCACAGCTAAGCTGGAAGTGGCATTTGCAGCTCGCAATAGTGCAGAGTTATCTCAAAGAAAGGGGCCACGGTGTTTCTGTATCTCTATTATGTTGGTGCGGCTTCGGAACTTTTAAATATCTTGATATATCTCGAGAACTACGCATCTGATTAAAAAATATCATAGAACATAAAAAGTAGGAAACTTAATTCTCTACAAAAAAGGTCTGTTAACATTTTGCCATAGCTCGCTTCGTTTCCGAGATATTTGCAGATTTATCTCAAGGGAAGGGGCCTGACGGACATATTTCGAGATATTTCTTCTTCTTGTTGTTCTTCTTCTGCACGGCTAAGCTGGAAGTGGCATTTGCAGCGCGCAATAGTGCAGAGTTATCTCAAAGAAAGGGGCCACGGTGTTTCTGTATCTCTATTATGTTGGTGCGGCTTCGGAACTTTTAAATATCTTGATATATCTCGAGAACTACGCATCTGATCAAAAAATATCATAGAACATAAAAAGTAGGAAACATCATTCTCTACAAAAAAGGTCTCTTAAGATTTTGCCATAGCTCGCTTCGTTTCCGAGATATTTGCAGATTTATCTCAAGGGAAGGGGCCGGACGGACATATTTCGAGATATTTCTTCTTCTTGTTCTTCTTCTTCTGCACAGCTAAGCTGGAAGTGGCATTTGCAGCTCGCAATAGTGCAGAGTTATCTCAAAGAAAGGGGCCACGGTGTTTCTGTATCTCTATTATGTTGGTGCGGCTTCGGAACTTTTAAATATCTTGATATATCTCGAGAACTACGCTTCTGATCAAAAAATATCATAAAACGTAAATTGTAGGAAACATAATTCTCTACAAAAAAGGTCTCTTAATATTTTGCCATAGCTCGCTTCGTTTCCGAGATATTTGCAGATTTATCTCAAGGGAAGGGGTCTGACGGACATATTTCGAGATATTTCTTCTTCTTGTTGTTCTTCTTCTGCACAGCTAAGCTGGAAGTGGCATTTGCAGCTCGCAATAGTGCAGAGTTATCTCAAAGAAAGGGGCCACGGTGTTTCTGTATCTCTATTATGTTGGTGCGGCTTCGGAACGTTTAAATATCTTGATATATCTCGAGAACTACGCATCTGATCAAAAAATATCATAGAACGTAAAAAGTAGGAAACCTAATTTTCTACAAAAAAGGTCACTTAACATTTTGCGGTAGCTCGCTTCGTTTACGAGATATTTGCAGATTTATCTCAAGGGAAGGGGCCTGACGGACATATTTCGAGATATTTCTTCTTCTTGTTGTTCTTCTTCTGCACGGCTAAGCTGGAAGTGGCATTTGCAGCGCGCAATAGTGCAGAGTTATCTCAAAGAAAGGGGCCACGGTGTTTCTGTATCTCTATTATGTTGGTGCGACTTCGGAACTTTTAAATATCTTGATATATCTCGAGAACTACGCATCTGATTAAAAAATATCAAAGAACATAAAAAGTAGGAAACTTAATTCTCTACAAAAAAGGTCTGTTAACATTTTGCCATAGCTCGCTTCGTTTCCGAGATATTTGCAGATTTATCTCAAGGGAAGGGGCCTGACGGACATATTTCGAGATATTTCTTCTTCTTGTTGTTCTTCTTCTGCACGGCTAAGCTGGAAGTGGCATTTGCAGCGCGCAATAGTGCAGAGTTATCTCAAAGAAAGGGGCCACGGTGTTTCTGTATCTCTATTATGTTGGTGCGGCTTCGGAACTTTTAAATATCTTGATATATCTCGAGAACTACGCATCTGATCAAAAAATATCATAGAACATAAAAAGTAGGAAACTTCATTCTCTACAAAAAAGGTCTCTTAACATTTTGCCATAGCTCGCTTCGTTTCCGAGATATTTGCAGATTTATCTCAAGGGAAGGGGCCTGACGGACATATTTCGAGATATTTCTTCTTCTTGTTCTTCTTCTTCTGCACAGCTAAGCTGGAAGTGGCATTTGCAGCTCGCAATAGTGCAGAGTTATCTCAAAGAAAGGGGCCACGGTGTTTCTGTATCTCTATTATGTTGGTGCGGCTTCGGAACTTTTAAATATCTTGATATATCTCGAGAACTACGCATCTGATTAAAAAATATCATAGAACATAAAAAGTAGGAAACTTAATTCTCTACAAAAAAGGTCTGTTAACATTTTGCCATAGCTCGCTTCGTTTCCGAGATATTTGCAGATATATTTCAAGGGAAGGGGCCTGACGGACATATTTCGAGATATTTCTTCCTCTTGTTGTTCTTCTTCCGCACAGCTAACCTGGAAGTGGCATTTGCAGCTCGCAATAGTGCAGAGTTATCTCAAAGAAAGGGGCCACGGTGTTTCTGTATCTCTATTATGTTGGTGCGGCTTCGGAACTTTTAAATATCTTGATATATCTCGAGAACTACGCATCTGATCAAAAAATATCATAGAACATAAAAAGTAGGAAACTTAATTCTCTACAAAAAAGGTCTCTTAACATTTTGCCATAGCTCGCTTCGTTTCCGAGATATTTGCAGATATATCTCAAGGGAAGGGGCCTGACGGACATATTTCGAGATATTTCTTCTTCTTGTTGTTCTTCTTCTGCACAGCTAAGCTGGAAGTGGCATTTGCAGCTCGCAATAGTGCAGAGTTATCTCAAAGAAAGGGGCCACGGTGTTTCTGTATCTCTATTATGTTGGTGCGGCTTCGGATCTTTTAAATATCTCGATATATCTCGAAAAGTACGCTTCTGATCAAAAAATATCATAAAACGTAAATTGTAGGAAACATAATTCTCTACAAAAAAGGTCTCTTAACATTTTGCCATAGCTCGCTTCGTTTCCGAGATATTTGCAGATTTATCTCAAGGGAAGGGGTCTGACGGACATATTTCGAGATATTTCTTCTTCTTGTTGTTCTTCTTCTGCACAGCTAAGCTGGAAGTGGCATTTGCAGCTCGCAATAGTGCAGAGTTATCTCAAAGAAAGGGGCCACGGTGTTTCTGTATCTCTATTATGTTGGTGCGGCTTCGGAACTTTTAAATATCTTGATATATCTCGAGAACTACGCATCTGATTAAAAAATATCATAGAACATAAAAAGTAGGAAACTTAATTCTCTACAAAAAAGGTCTGTTAACATTTTGCCATAGCTCGCTTCGTTTCCGAGATATTTGCAGATTTATCTCAAGGGAAGGGGCCTGACGGACATATTTCGAGATATTTCTTCTTCTTGTTGTTCTTCTTCTGCACGGCTAAGCTGGAAGTGGCATTTGCAGCGCGCAATAGTGCAGAGTTATCTCAAAGAAAGGGGCCACGGTGTTTCTGTATCTCTATTATGTTGGTGCGGCTTCGGAACTTTTAAATATCTTGATATATCTCGAGAACTACGCATCTGATCAAAAAATATCATAGAACATAAAAAGTAGGAAACATCATTCTCTACAAAAAAGGTCTCTTAAGATTTTGCCATAGCTCGCTTCGTTTCCGAGATATTTGCAGATTTATCTCAAGGGAAGGGGCCGGACGGACATATTTCGAGATATTTCTTCTTCTTGTTCTTCTTCTTCTGCACAGCTAAGCTGGAAGTGGCATTTGCAGCTCGCAATAGTGCAGAGTTATCTCAAAGAAAGGGGCCACGGTGTTTCTGTATCTCTATTATGTTGGTGCGGCTTCGGAACTTTTAAATATCTTGATATATCTCGAGAACTACGCTTCTGATCAAAAAATATCATAAAACGTAAATTGTAGGAAACATAATTCTCTACAAAAAAGGTCTCTTAATATTTTGCCATAGCTCGCTTCGTTTCCGAGATATTTGCAGATTTATCTCAAGGGAAGGGGTCTGACGGACATATTTCGAGATATTTCTTCTTCTTGTTGTTCTTCTTCTGCACAGCTAAGCTGGAAGTGGCATTTGCAGCTCGCAATAGTGCAGAGTTATCTCAAAGAAAGGGGCCACGGTGTTTCTGTATCTCTATTATGTTGGTGCGGCTTCGGAACGTTTAAATATCTTGATATATCTCGAGAACTACGCATCTGATCAAAAAATATCATAGAACGTAAAAAGTAGGAAACCTAATTTTCTACAAAAAAGGTCACTTAACATTTTGCGGTAGCTCGCTTCGTTTACGAGATATTTGCAGATTTATCTCAAGGGAAGGGGCCTGACGGACATATTTCGAGATATTTCTTCTTCTTGTTGTTCTTCTTCTGCACGGCTAAGCTGGAAGTGGTATTTGCAGCGCGCAATAGTGCAGAGTTATCTCAAAGAAAGGGGCCACGGTGTTTCTGTATCTCTATTATGTTGGTGCGGCTTCGGAACTTTTAAATATCTTGATATATCTCGAGAACTACGCATCTGATTAAAAAATATCATAGAACATAAAAAGTAGGAAACTTAATTCTCTACAAAAAAGGTCTGTTAACATTTTGCCATAGCTCGCTTCGTTTCCGAGATATTTGCAGATATATTTCAAGGGAAGGGGCCTGACGGACATATTTCGAGATATTTCTTCCTCTTGTTGTTCTTCTTCCGCACAGCTAACCTGGAAGTGGCATTTGCAGCTCGCAATAGTGCAGAGTTATCTCAAAGAAAGGGGCCACGGTGTTTCTGTATCTCTATTATGTTGGTGCGGCTTCGGAACTTTTAAATATCTTGATATATCTCGAGAACTACGCATCTGATCAAAAAATATCATAGAACATAAAAAGTAGGAAACTTAATTCTCTACAAAAAAGGTCTCTTAACATTTTGCCATAGCTCGCTTCGTTTCCGAGATATTTGCAGATATATCTCAAGGGAAGGGGCCTGACGGACATATTTCGAGATATTTCTTCTTCTTGTTGTTCTTCTTCTGCACAGCTAAGCTGGAAGTGGCATTTGCAGCTCGCAATAGTGCAGAGTTATCTCAAAGAAAGGGGCCACGGTGTTTCTGTATCTCTATTATGTTGGTGCGGCTTCGGATCTTTTAAATATCTCGATATATCTCGAAAAGTACGCTTCTGATCAAAAAATATCATAAAACGTAAATTGTAGGAAACATAATTCTCTACAAAAAAGGTCTCTTAACATTTTGCCATAGCTCGCTTCGTTTCCGAGATATTTGCAGATTTATCTCAAGGGAAGGGGTCTGACGGACATATTTCGAGATATTTCTTCTTCTTGTTGTTCTTCTTCTGCACAGCTAAGCTGGAAGTGGCATTTGCAGCTCGCAATAGTGCAGAGTTATCTCAAAGAAAGGGGCCACGGTGTTTCTGTATCTCTATTATGTTGGTGCGGCTTCGGAACTTTTAAATATCTTGATATATCTCGAGAACTACGCATCTGATTAAAAAATATCATAGAACATAAAAAGTAGGAAACTTAATTCTCTACAAAAAAGGTCTGTTAACATTTTGCCATAGCTCGCTTCGTTTCCGAGATATTTGCAGATTTATCTCAAGGGAAGGGGCCTGACGGACATATTTCGAGATATTTCTTCTTCTTGTTGTTCTTCTTCTGCACGGCTAAGCTGGAAGTGGCATTTGCAGCGCGCAATAGTGCAGAGTTATCTCAAAGAAAGGGGCCACGGTGTTTCTGTATCTCTATTATGTTGGTGCGGCTTCGGAACTTTTAAATATCTTGATATATCTCGAGAACTACGCATCTGATCAAAAAATATCATAGAACATAAAAAGTAGGAAACATCATTCTCTACAAAAAAGGTCTCTTAAGATTTTGCCATAGCTCGCTTCGTTTCCGAGATATTTGCAGATTTATCTCAAGGGAAGGGGCCGGACGGACATATTTCGAGATATTTCTTCTTCTTGTTCTTCTTCTTCTGCACAGCTAAGCTGGAAGTGGCATTTGCAGCTCGCAATAGTGCAGAGTTATCTCAAAGAAAGGGGCCACGGTGTTTCTGTATCTCTATTATGTTGGTGCGGCTTCGGAACTTTTAAATATCTTGATATATCTCGAGAACTACGCTTCTGATCAAAAAATATCATAAAACGTAAATTGTAGGAAACATAATTCTCTACAAAAAAGGTCTCTTAATATTTTGCCATAGCTCGCTTCGTTTCCGAGATATTTGCAGATTTATCTCAAGGGAAGGGGTCTGACGGACATATTTCGAGATATTTCTTCTTCTTGTTGTTCTTCTTCTGCACAGCTAAGCTGGAAGTGGCATTTGCAGCTCGCAATAGTGCAGAGTTATCTCAAAGAAAGGGGCCACGGTGTTTCTGTATCTCTATTATGTTGGTGCGGCTTCGGAACGTTTAAATATCTTGATATATCTCGAGAACTACGCATCTGATCAAAAAATATCATAGAACGTAAAAAGTAGGAAACCTAATTTTCTACAAAAAAGGTCACTTAACATTTTGCGGTAGCTCGCTTCGTTTACGAGATATTTGCAGATTTATCTCAAGGGAAGGGGCCTGACGGACATATTTCGAGATATTTCTTCTTCTTGTTGTTCTTCTTCTGCACGGCTAAGCTGGAAGTGGTATTTGCAGCGCGCAATAGTGCAGAGTTATCTCAAAGAAAGGGGCCACGGTGTTTCTGTATCTCTATTATGTTGGTGCGGCTTCGGAACTTTTAAATATCTTGATATATCTCGAGAACTACGCATCTGATTAAAAAATATCATAGAACATAAAAAGTAGGAAACTTAATTCTCTACAAAAAAGGTCTCTTAACATTTTGCCATAGCTCGCTTCGTTTCCGAGATATTTGCAGATTTATCTCAAGGGAAGGGGCCTGACGGACATATTTCGAGATATTTCTTCTTCTTGTTGTTCTTCTTCTGCACAGCTAAGCTGGAAGGGGCATTTGCGGCTCGCACTAGTGCAGAGTTATCTCAAAGAAAGGGGCCACGGTGTTTCTGTATCTCTATTATGTTGGTGCGGCTTCGGAACTTTTAAATATCTCGATATATCTCGAAAACTACACTTCTGATCAAAAAATATCATAGAACATAAATTGTAGGAAACATAATTCTCTTCAAAAAAGGTCTCTTAACATTTCGCCATAGCTCGCTTAGTTTCCGAGATATTTGCAGATATATCTCAAGGGAAGGGGCCTGACGGACATATTTCGAGATATTTCTTCTTCTTGCTGTTCTTCTTCTACACAGCTAAGCTGGAAGTGGCATTTACAGCTCGCAATAGTGCAGAGTTATCTCAAAGAAAGGGGCCACGGTGTTTCTGTATCTCTATTATGTTGGTGCGGCTTCGGAACTTTTAAATATCTCGATATATCTCGAAAACTACGCTTCTGATCAAAAAATATCATAGAACATAAAAAGTAGGAAACTTAATTCTCTACAAAAAAGGTCTCTTAACATTTTGCCATAGCTCGCTTCGTTTCCGAGATATTTGCAGATATATCTCAAGGAAAGGGGCCTGACGGACATATTTCGAGATATTTCTTCTTCTTGTTGTTCTTCTTCTGCACAGCTAAGCTGGAAGTGGCATTTACAGCTCGCAATAGTGCAGAGTTATCTCAAAGATAGTGGCCACGGTGTTTCTGTATCTCTATTATGTTGGTGCGGCTTCGGAACCCTTTAAATATCTTGATATATCTCGAGAACTACGCATCTGATCAAAAAATATCATAGAACATAAATTGTAGGAAACATAATTCTCTACAAAAAAGGTCTCTTAACATGTTGCCATAGCTCGCTTCGTTTCCGAGATATTTGCAGATATATCTCAAGGGAAGGGGCCTGACGGACATATTTCGAGATATTTCTTCTTCTTGTTGTTCTTCTTCTGCACAGCTAAACTGGAAGTGGCATTTCCAGCTCGCAATGGTGCAGAGTTATCTCAAAGAAAGGGGCCACGGTGTTTCTGTATCTCTATTATGTTGGTGCGGCTTCGGAACTTTTAAATATATCGATGTATCTCGAAAACTACGCTTCTGATCAAAAAATATCATAGAACATTAAAAGTAGGAAACATAATTCTCTTCAAAAAAGGTCCCTTAACATTTCGCCATAGCTCGCTTCGTTTCCGAGATATTTGCAGATATATCTCAAGGGAAGGGGCCTGACGGACATATTTCGAGATATTTCTTCTTCTTGTTGTTCTTCTTCTGCACAGCTAAGCTGGAAGTGGCATTTGCAGCTCGCAATAGTGCAGAGTTATCTCAAAGAAAGGGGCCACGGTGTTTCTGTATCTCTATTATGTTGGTACGGCTTCGGAACTTTTAAATATCTTGATATATCTCGAGAACTACGCATCTGATCAAAAAATATCATAGAACATAAAAAGTAGGAAACTTAATTCTCTACAAAAAAGGTCTCTTAGCATTTTGCCATAGCTCGCTTCGTTTCCGAGATATTTGCAGATTTATCTCAAGGGAAGGGGCCTGACGGACATATTTCGAGATATTTCTTCTTCGTGTTTTTCTTCTTCTGCACAGCTAAGCTGGAAGTGTCATTTACAGCTCGCAATAGTGCAGAGTTATCTCAAAGAAAGGGGCCACGGTGTTTCTGTATCTCTATTATGTTGGTGCGGCTTCAGAACTTTTAAATATCTTGATATATCTCGAGAACTACGCATCTGATCAAAAAATATCATAGAACATTAAATGTAGGAAACTTAATTCTCTACAAAAAAGGTCTCTGAACATTTTGCCATAGCTCGCTTCGTTTCCGAGATATTTGCAGATATATCTCAAGGGAAGGGGCCTGACGGACATATTTCGAGATATTTCTTCTTCTTGTTGTTCTTCTTCTGCACAGCTAAGCTGGAAGTGGCATTTGCAGCTCGCAATAGTGCAGAGTTATCTCAAAGAAAGGGGCCACGGTGTTTCTGTATCTCTATTATGTTGGTGCGGCTTCAGAACTTTTAAATATCTTGATATATCTCGAGAACTACGCATCTGATCAAAAAATATCATAGAACATTAAAAGTAGGAAACTTAATTCTCTACAAAAAAGGTCTCTGAACATTTTGCCATAGCTCGCTTCGTTTCCGAGATATTTGCAGATATATCTCAAGGGAAGGGGCCTGACGGACATATTTCGAGATATTTCTTCTTCTTGTTGTTCTTCTTCTGCACAGCTAAGCTGGAAGTGGCATTTGCAGCTCGCAATAGTGCAGAGTTATCTCAAAGAAAGGGGCCACGGTGTTTCTGTATCTCTATTATGTTGGTGCGGCTTCGGAACTTTTAAATATCTTGATATATCTCGAGAACTACGCATCTGATCAAAAAATATCATAGAACAGAAAAAGTAGGAAACTTAATTCTCTACAAAAAAGGTCTCTTAACATTTTGCCATAGCTCGCTTCGTTTCCGAGATATTTGCAGATTTATCTCAAGGGAAGGGGCCTGACGGACATATTTCGAGATATTTCTTCTTCTTGTTGTTCTTCTTCTGCACAGCTAAACTGGAAGTGGCATTTCCAGCTCGCAATAGTGCAGAGTTATCTCAAAGAAAGGGGCCACGGTGTTTCTGTATCTCTATTATGTTGGTGCGGCTTCGGAACTTTTAAATATCTTGATATATCTCGAGAACTACGCATCTGATCAAAGAATATCATAGAGCGTCAAAAGTAGGAAACATAATTCTCTACAAAAAAGGTCTCTTAACATTTTACCATAGCTCGCTTCGTTTCCGAGATATTTGCAGATTTATCTCAAGGGAAGGGGCCTGACGGACATATTTCGAGATATTTCTTCTTCTTGTTGTTCTTCTTCTGCACAGCTAAGCTGGAAGTGGCATTTGCGGCTCGCACTAGTGCAGAGATATCTCAGAGAAAGGGGCCACGGTGTTTCTGAATCTCTATTATGTTGGTGCGGCTTCGGAACTTTTAAATATCTTGATATATCTGGAGAACTACGCATCTGATCAAAAAATATCATAGAACTTAAAAAGTAGGAAACTTAATTCTCTACAAAAAAGGTCTCTTAACATTTTACCATAGCTCGCTTCGTTTCCGAGATATTTGCAGGTTTATCTCAAGGGAAGGGGCCTGACGGACATACTTCGAGATATTTCTTCTTCTTGTTGTTCTTCTCCTGCACAGCTAAGCTGGAAGTGGCATTTGCAGCTCGCAATAGTGCAGAGTTACCTGAAAGAAAGGGGCCACGGTGTTTCTGTATCTCTATTATGTTGGTGCCGCTTCGGAACTTTTAAATATCTGGATATATCTCGAGAACTACGCATCTGATCAAAAAATATCATAGAACATAGAAAGTAGGAAACTAAATTCTCTACAAATAAAGTCTCTTAACATTTTGCCATAGCTCGCTTCGTTTCCGAGATATTTGCAGATATATCTCAAGGGAAGGGGCCTGACGGACATATTTCGAGATATTTCTTCTTCTTGTTGTTCTTCTTCTGCACAGCTAAGCTGGAAGTGGCATTTGCAGCTCGCAATAGTGCAGAGTTATCTCAAAGAAAGGGGCCACGGTGTTTCTGTATCTCTATTATGTTGGTGCGGCTTCGGATCTTTTAAATATCTCGATATATCTCGAAAAGTACGCATCTGATCAAAAAATATCATAGAACATAAAAAGTAGGAAACTTAATTCTCTACAAAAAAGGTCTCTTAACATTTTGCCATAGCTCGCTTCGTTTCCGAGATATTTGCAGATATATCTCAAGGGAAGGGGCCTGACGGACATATTTCGAGATATTTCTTCTTCTTGTTGTTCTTCTTCTGCACAGCTAAGCTGGAAGTGGCATTTGCAGCTCGCAATAGTGCAGAGTTATCTCAAAGAAAGGGGCCACGGTGTTTCTGTATCTCTATTATGTTGGTGCGGCTTCGGATCTTTTAAATATCTCGATATATCTCGAAAAGTACGCTTCTGATCAAAAAATATCATAAAACGTAAATTGTAGGAAACATAATTCTCTACAAAAAAGGTCTCTTAACATTTTGCCATAGCTCGCTTCGTTTCCGAGATATTTGCAGATATATCTCAAGGGAAGGGGCCTGACGGACATATTTCGAGATATTTCTTCTTCTTGTTGTTCTTCTTCTGCACAGCTAACCTGGAAGTGGCATTTGCAGCTCGCAATAGTGCAGAGTTATCTCAAAGAAAGGGGCCACGGTGTTTCTGTATCTCTATTATGTTGGTGCGGCTTCGGAACTTTTAAATATCTTGATATATCTCGAGAACTACGCATCTGATCAAAAAATATCATAGAACATAAAAAGTAGGAAACTTAATTCTCTACAAAAAAGGTCTCTTAACATTTTGCCATAGCTCGCTTCGTTTCCGAGATATTTGCAGATATATCTCAAGGGAAGGGGCCTGACGGACATATTTCGAGATATTTCTTCTTCTTGTTGTTCTTCTTCTGCACGGCTAAGCTGGAAGTGGCATTTGCAGCTCGCAATAGTGCAGAGTTATCTCAAAGAAAGGGGCCACGGTGTTTCTGTATCTCTATTATGTTGGTGCGGCTTCGGATCTTTTAAATATCTCGATATATCTCGAAAAGTACGCTTCTGATCAAAAAATATCATAAAACGTAAATTGTAGGAAACATAATTCTCTACAAAAAAGGTCTCTTAACATTTTGCCATAGCTCGCTTCGTTTCCGAGATATTTGCAGATTTATCTCAAGGGAAGGGGTCTGACGGACATATTTCGAGATATTTCTTCTTCTTGTTGTTCTTCTTCTGCACAGCTAAGCTGGAAGTGGCATTTGCAGCTCGCAATAGTGCAGAGTTATCTCAAAGAAAGGGGCCACGGTGTTTCTGTATCTCTATTATGTTGGTGCGGCTTCGGAACTTTTAAATATCTTGATATATCTCGAGAACTACGCATCTGATTAAAAAATATCATAGAACATAAAAAGTAGGAAACTTAATTCTCTACAAAAAAGGTCTCTTAACATTTTGCCATAGCTCGCTTCGTTTCCGAGATATTTGCAGATTTATCTCAAGGGAAGGGGCCTGACGGACATATTTCGAGATATTTCTTCTTCTTGTTGTTCTTCTTCTGCACGGCTAAGCTGGAAGTGGTATTTGCAGCGCGCAATAGTGCAGAGTTATCTCAAAGAAAGGGGCCACGGTGTTTCTGTATCTCTATTATGTTGGTGCGGCTTCGGAACTTTTAAATATCTTGATATATCTCGAGAACTACGCATCTGATCAAAAAATATCATAGAACATAAAAAGTAGGAAACTTAATTCTCTACAAAAAAGGTCTCTTAACATTTTGCCATAGCTCGCTTCGTTTCCGAGATATTTGCAGATTTATCTCAAGGGAAGGGGCCTGACGGACATATTTCGAGATATTTCTTCTTCTTGTTCTTCTTCTTCTGCACAGCTAAGCTGGAAGTGGCATTTGCAGCTCGCAATAGTGCAGAGTTATCTCAAAGAAAGGGGCCACGGTGTTTCTGTATCTCTATTATGTTGGTGCGGCTTCGGAACTTTTAAATATCTTGATATATCTCGACAACTACGCATCTGATCAAAAAATATCATAGAACGTAAAAAGTAGGAAACCTAATTTTCTACAAAAAAGGTCTCTTAACATTTTGCGGTAGCTCGCTTCGTTTACGAGATATTTGCAGATTTATCTCAAGGGAAGGGGCCTGACGGACATATTTCGAGATATTTCTTCTTCTTGTTGTTCTTCTTCTGCACAGCAAAACTGGAAGTGGCATTTCCAGCTCGCAATAGTGCAGAGTTATCCCGAAGAAAAGGGCCACGGTGTTTCTGTATCTCTATTATGTTGGTGCGGCTTCGGAACTTTTAAATATCTCGATATATCTCGAAAACTACGCTTCTGATCAAAAAATATCATACAACATAAAAAGTAGGAAACTAAATTCTCTACAAATAAAGTCTCTGAACATTTTGCCATAGCTCGCTTCGTTTCCGAGATATTTGCAGATATATCTCAAGGGAAGGGGCCTGACGGACATATTTCGAGATATTTCTTCTTCTTGTTGTTCTTCTTCCGCACAGCTAACCTGGAAGTGGCATTTGCAGCTCGCAATAGTGCAGAGTTATCTCAAAGAAAGGGGCCACGGTGTTTCTGTATCTCTATTATGTTGGTGCGGCTTCGGAACTTTTAAATATCTTGATATATCTCGAGAACTACGCATCTGCTCAAAAAATATCATAGAACATAAAAAGTAGGAAACTTAATTCTCTACAAAAAAGGTCTCTTAACATTTTGCCATAGCTCGCTTCGTTTCCGAGATATTTGCAGATATATCTCAAGGGAAGGGGCCTGACGGACATATTTCGAGATATTTCTTCTTCTTGTTGTTCTTCTTCTGCACAGCTAAGCTGGAAGTGGCATTTGCAGCTCGCAATAGTGCAGAGTTATCTCAAAGAAAGGGGCCACGGTGTTTCTGTATCTCTATTATGTTGGTGCGGCTTCGGATCTTTTAAATATCTCGATATATCTCGAAAAGTACGCTTCTGATCAAAAAATATCATAAAACGTAAATTGTAGGAAACATAATTCTCTACAAAAAAGGTCTCTTAACATTTTGCCATAGCTCGCTTCGTTTCCGAGATATTTGCAGATTTATCTCAAGGGAAGGGGTCTGACGGTCATATTTCGAGATATTTCTTCTTCTTGTTGTTCTTCTTCTGCACAGCTAAGCTGGAAGTGGCATTTGCAGCTCGCAATAGTGCAGAGTTATCTCAAAGAAAGGGGCCACGGTGTTTCTGTATCTCTATTATGTTGGTGCGGCTTCGGAACTTTTAAATATCTTGATATATCTCGAGAACTACGCATCTGATTAAAAAATATCAAAGAACATAAAAAGTAGGAAACTTAATTCTCTACAAAAAAGGTCTGTTAACATTTTGCCATAGCTCGCTTCGTTTCCGAGATATTTGCAGATTTATCTCAAGGGAAGGGGCCTGACGGACATATTTCGAGATATTTCTTCTTCTTGTTGTTCTTCTTCTGCACGGCTAAGCTGGAAGTGGCATTTGCAGCGCGCAATAGTGCAGAGTTATCTCAAAGAAAGGGGCCACGGTGTTTCTGTATCTCTATTATGTTGGTGCGGCTTCGGAACTTTTAAATATCTTGATATATCTCGAGAACTACGCATCTGATTAAAAAATATCATAGAACATAAAAAGTAGGAAACTTAATTCTCTACAAAAAAGGTCTGTTAACATTTTGCCATAGCTCGCTTCGTTTCCGAGATATTTGCAGATATATTTCAAGGGAAGGGGCCTGACGGACATATTTCGAGATATTTCTTCCTCTTGTTGTTCTTCTTCCGCACAGCTAACCTGGAAGTGGCATTTGCAGCTCGCAATAGTGCAGAGTTATCTCAAAGAAAGGGGCCACGGTGTTTCTGTATCTCTATTATGTTGGTGCGGCTTCGGAACTTTTAAATATCTTGATATATCTCGAGAACTACGCATCTGATCAAAAAATATCATAGAACATAAAAAGTAGGAAACTTAATTCTCTACAAAAAAGGTCTCTTAACATTTTGCCATAGCTCGCTTCGTTTCCGAGATATTTGCAGATATATCTCAAGGGAAGGGGCCTGACGGACATATTTCGAGATATTTCTTCTTCTTGTTGTTCTTCTTCTGCACAGCTAAGCTGGAAGTGGCATTTGCAGCTCGCAATAGTGCAGAGTTATCTCAAAGAAAGGGGCCACGGTGTTTCTGTATCTCTATTATGTTGGTGCGGCTTCGGATCTTTTAAATATCTCGATATATCTCGAAAAGTACGCTTCTGATCAAAAAATATCATAAAACGTAAATTGTAGGAAACATAATTCTCTACAAAAAAGGTCTCTTAACATTTTGCCATAGCTCGCTTCGTTTCCGAGATATTTGCAGATTTATCTCAAGGGAAGGGGTCTGACGGACATATTTCGAGATATTTCTTCTTCTTGTTGTTCTTCTTCTGCACAGCTAAGCTGGAAGTGGCATTTGCAGCTCGCAATAGTGCAGAGTTATCTCAAAGAAAGGGGCCACGGTGTTTCTGTATCTCTATTATGTTGGTGCGGCTTCGGAACTTTTAAATATCTTGATATATCTCGAGAACTACGCATCTGATTAAAAAATATCATAGAACATAAAAAGTAGGAAACTTAATTCTCTACAAAAAAGGTCTGTTAACATTTTGCCATAGCTCGCTTCGTTTCCGAGATATTTGCAGATTTATCTCAAGGGAAGGGGCCTGACGGACATATTTCGAGATATTTCTTCTTCTTGTTGTTCTTCTTCTGCACGGCTAAGCTGGAAGTGGCATTTGCAGCGCGCAATAGTGCAGAGTTATCTCAAAGAAAGGGGCCACGGTGTTTCTGTATCTCTATTATGTTGGTGCGGCTTCGGAACTTTTAAATATCTTGATATATCTCGAGAACTACGCATCTGATCAAAAAATATCATAGAACATAAAAAGTAGGAAACATCATTCTCTACAAAAAAGGTCTCTTAAGATTTTGCCATAGCTCGCTTCGTTTCCGAGATATTTGCAGATTTATCTCAAGGGAAGGGGCCGGACGGACATATTTCGAGATATTTCTTCTTCTTGTTCTTCTTCTTCTGCACAGCTAAGCTGGAAGTGGCATTTGCAGCTCGCAATAGTGCAGAGTTATCTCAAAGAAAGGGGCCACGGTGTTTCTGTATCTCTATTATGTTGGTGCGGCTTCGGAACTTTTAAATATCTTGATATATCTCGAGAACTACGCTTCTGATCAAAAAATATCATAAAACGTAAATTGTAGGAAACATAATTCTCTACAAAAAAGGTCTCTTAATATTTTGCCATAGCTCGCTTCGTTTCCGAGATATTTGCAGATTTATCTCAAGGGAAGGGGTCTGACGGACATATTTCGAGATATTTCTTCTTCTTGTTGTTCTTCTTCTGCACAGCTAAGCTGGAAGTGGCATTTGCAGCTCGCAATAGTGCAGAGTTATCTCAAAGAAAGGGGCCACGGTGTTTCTGTATCTCTATTATGTTGGTGCGGCTTCGGAACGTTTAAATATCTTGATATATCTCGAGAACTACGCATCTGATCAAAAAATATCATAGAACGTAAAAAGTAGGAAACCTAATTTTCTACAAAAAAGGTCACTTAACATTTTGCGGTAGCTCGCTTCGTTTACGAGATATTTGCAGATTTATCTCAAGGGAAGGGGCCTGACGGACATATTTCGAGATATTTCTTCTTCTTGTTGTTCTTCTTCTGCACGGCTAAGCTGGAAGTGGTATTTGCAGCGCGCAATAGTGCAGAGTTATCTCAAAGAAAGGGGCCACGGTGTTTCTGTATCTCTATTATGTTGGTGCGGCTTCGGAACTTTTAAATATCTTGATATATCTCGAGAACTACGCATCTGATTAAAAAATATCATAGAACATAAAAAGTAGGAAACTTAATTCTCTACAAAAAAGGTCTCTTAACATTTTGCCATAGCTCGCTTCGTTTCCGAGATATTTGCAGATTTATCTCAAGGGAAGGGGCCTGACGGACATATTTCGAGATATTTCTTCTTCTTGTTGTTCTTCTTCTGCACGGCTAAGCTGGAAGTGGTATTTGCAGCGCGCAATAGTGCAGAGTTATCTCAAAGAAAGGGGCCACGGTGTTTCTGTATCTCTATTATGTTGGTGCGGCTTCGGAACTTTTAAATATCTTGATATATCTCGAGAACTACGCATCTGATCAAAAAATATCATAGAACATAAAAAGTAGGAAACTTAATTCTCTACAAAAAAGGTCTCTTAACATTTTGCCATAGCTCGCTTCGTTTCCGAGATATTTGCAGATTTATCTCAAGGGAAGGGGCCTGACGGACATATTTCGAGATATTTCTTCTTCTTGTTCTTCTTCTTCTGCACAGCTAAGCTGGAAGTGGCATTTGCAGCTCGCAATAGTGCAGAGTTATCTCAAAGAAAGGGGCCACGGTGTTTCTGTATCTCTATTATGTTGGTGCGGCTTCGGAACTTTTAAATATCTTGATATATCTCGAGAACTACGCATCTGATCAAAAAATATCATAGAACGTAAAAAGTAGGAAACCTAATTTTCTACAAAAAAGGTCTCTTAACATTTTGCGGTAGCTCGCTTCGTTTACGAGATATTTGCAGATTTATCTCAAGGGAAGGGGCCTGACGGACATATTTCGAGATATTTCTTCTTCTTGTTGTTCTTCTTCTGCACAGCAAAACTGGAAGTGGCATTTCCAGCTCGCAATAGTGCAGAGTTATCCCGAAGAAAGGGGCCACGGTGTTTCTGTATCTCTATTATGTTGGTGCGGCTTCGGAACTTTTAAATATCTCGATATATCTCGAAAACTACGCTTCTGATCAAAAAATATCATACAACATAAAAAGTAGGAAACTAAATTCTCTACAAATAAAGTCTCTTAACATTTTGCCATAGCTCGCTTCGTTTCCGAGATATTTGCAGATATATCTCAAGGGAAGGGGCCTGACGGACATATTTCGAGATATTTCTTCTTCTTGTTGTTCTTCTTCCGCACAGCTAACCTGGAAGTGGCATTTGCAGCTCGCAATAGTGCAGAGTTATCTCAAAGAAAGGGGCCACGGTGTTTCTGTATCTCTATTATGTTGGTGCGGCTTCGGAACTTTTAAATATCTTGATATATCTCGAGAACTACGCATCTGCTCAAAAAATATCATAGAACATAAAAAGTAGGAAACTTAATTCTCTACAAAAAAGGTCTCTTAACATTTTGCCATAGCTCGCTTCGTTTCCGAGATATTTGCAGATATATCTCAAGGGAAGGGGCCTGACGGACATATTTCGAGATATTTCTTCTTCTTGTTGTTCTTCTTCTGCACAGCTAAGCTGGAAGTGGCATTTGCAGCTCGCAATAGTGCAGAGTTATCTCAAAGAAAGGGGCCACGGTGTTTCTGTATCTCTATTATGTTGGTGCGGCTTCGGATCTTTTAAATATCTCGATATATCTCGAAAAGTACGCTTCTGATCAAAAAATATCATAAAACGTAAATTGTAGGAAACATAATTCTCTACAAAAAAGGTCTCTTAACATTTTGCCATAGCTCGCTTCGTTTCCGAGATATTTGCAGATTTATCTCAAGGGAAGGGGTCTGACGGTCATATTTCGAGATATTTCTTCTTCTTGTTGTTCTTCTTCTGCACAGCTAAGCTGGAAGTGGCATTTGCAGCTCGCAATAGTGCAGAGTTATCTCAAACAAAGGGGCCACGGTGTTTCTGTATCTCTATTATGTTGGTGCGGCTTCGGAACTTTTAAATATCTTGATATATCTCGAGAACTACGCATCTGATTAAAAAATATCAAAGAACATAAAAAGTAGGAAACTTAATTCTCTACAAAAAAGGTCTGTTAACATTTTGCCATAGCTCGCTTCGTTTCCGAGATATTTGCAGATTTATCTCAAGGGAAGGGGCCTGACGGACATATTTCGAGATATTTCTTCTTCTTGTTGTTCTTCTTCTGCACGGCTAAGCTGGAAGTGGCATTTGCAGCGCGCAATAGTGCAGAGTTATCTCAAAGAAAGGGGCCACGGTGTTTCTGTATCTCTATTATGTTGGTGCGGCTTCGGAACTTTTAAATATCTTGATATATCTCGAGAACTACGCATCTGATCAAAAAATATCATAGAACATAAAAAGTAGGAAACTTCATTCTCTACAAAAAAGGTCTCTTAACATTTTGCCATAGCTCGCTTCGTTTCCGAGATATTTGCAGATTTATCTCAAGGGAAGGGGCCTGACGGACATATTTCGAGATATTTCTTCTTCTTGTTCTTCTTCTTCTGCACAGCTAAGCTGGAAGTGGCATTTGCAGCTCGCAATAGTGCAGAGTTATCTCAAAGAAAGGGGCCACGGTGTTTCTGTATCTCTATTATGTTGGTGCGGCTTCGGAACTTTTAAATATCTTGATATATCTCGAGAACTACGCATCTGATTAAAAAATATCATAGAACATAAAAAGTAGGAAACTTAATTCTCTACAAAAAAGGTCTGTTAACATTTTGCCATAGCTCGCTTCGTTTCCGAGATATTTGCAGATATATCTCAAGGGAAGGGGCCTGACGGACATATTTCGAGATATTTCTTCCTCTTGTTGTTCTTCTTCCGCACAGCTAAGCTGGAAGTGGCATTTGCAGCTCGCAATAGTGCAGAGTTATCTCAAAGAAAGGGGCCACGGTGTTTCTGTATCTCTATTATGTTGGTGCGGCTTCGGAACTTTTAAATATCTTGATATATCTCGAGAACTACGCATCTGATTAAAAAATATCATAGAACATAAAAAGTAGGAAACTTAATTCTCTACAAAAAAGGTCTGTTAACATTTTGCCATAGCTCGCTTCGTTTCCGAGATATTTGCAGATATATCTCAAGGGAAGGGGCCTGACGGACATATTTCGAGATATTTCTTCCTCTTGTTGTTCTTCTTCCGCACAGCTAACCTGGAAGTGGCATTTGCAGCTCGCAATAGTGCAGAGTTATCTCAAAGAAAGGGGCCACGGTGTTTCTGTATCTCTATTATGTTGGTGCGGCTTCGGAACTTTTAAATATCTTGATATATCTCGAGAACTACGCATCTGATCAAAAAATATCATAGAACATAAAAAGTAGGAAACTTAATTCTCTACAAAAAAGGTCTCTTAACATTTTGCCATAGCTCGCTTCGTTTCCGAGATATTTGCAGATATATCTCAAGGGAAGGGGCCTGACGGACATATTTCGAGATATTTCTTCTTCTTGTTGTTCTTCTTCTGCACAGCTAAGCTGGAAGTGGCATTTGCAGCTCGCAATAGTGCAGAGTTATCTCAAAGAAAGGGGCCACGGTGTTTCTGTATCTCTATTATGTTGGTGCGGCTTCGGATCTTTTAAATATCTCGATATATCTCGAAAAGTACGCTTCTGATCAAAAAATATCATAAAACGTAAATTGTAGGAAACATAATTCTCTACAAAAAAGGTCTCTTAACATTTTGCCATAGCTCGCTTCGTTTCCGAGATATTTGCAGATTTATCTCAAGGGAAGGGGTCTGACGGACATATTTCGAGATATTTCTTCTTCTTGTTGTTCTTCTTCTGCACAGCTAAGCTGGAAGTGGCATTTGCAGCTCGCAATAGTGCAGAGTTATCTCAAAGAAAGGGGCCACGGTGTTTCTGTATCTCTATTATGTTGGTGCGGCTTCGGAACTTTTAAATATCTTGATATATCTCGAGAACTACGCATCTGATTAAAAAATATCATAGAACATAAAAAGTAGGAAACTTAATTCTCTACAAAAAAGGTCTGTTAACATTTTGCCATAGCTCGCTTCGTTTCCGAGATATTTGCAGATTTATCTCAAGGGAAGGGGCCTGACGGACATATTTCGAGATATTTCTTCTTCTTGTTGTTCTTCTTCTGCACGGCTAAGCTGGAAGTGGCATTTGCAGCGCGCAATAGTGCAGAGTTATCTCAAAGAAAGGGGCCACGGTGTTTCTGTATCTCTATTATGTTGGTGCGGCTTCGGAACTTTTAAATATCTTGATATATCTCGAGAACTACGCATCTGATCAAAAAATATCATAGAACATAAAAAGTAGGAAACATCATTCTCTACAAAAAAGGTCTCTTAACATTTTGCCATAGCTCGCTTCGTTTCCGAGATATTTGCAGATTTATCTCAAGGGAAGGGGCCTGACGGACATATTTCGAGATATTTCTTCTTCTTGTTCTTCTTCTTCTGCACAGCTAAGCTGGAAGTGGCATTTGCAGCTCGCAATAGTGCAGAGTTATCTCAAAGAAAGGGGCCACGGTGTTTCTGTATCTCTATTATGTTGGTGCGGCTTCGGAACTTTTAAATATCTTGATATATCTCGAGAACTACGCATCTGATTAAAAAATATCATAGAACATAAAAAGTAGGAAACTTAATTCTCTACAAAAAAGGTCTGTTAACATTTTGCCATAGCTCGCTTCGTTTCCGAGATATTTGCAGATTTATCTCAAGGGAAGGGGCCTGACGGACATATTTCGAGATATTTCTTCTTCTTGTTGTTCTTCTTCTGCACAGCTAAGCTGGAAGTGGCATTTGCAGCTCGCAATAGTGCAGAGTTACCTCAAAGAAAGGGGCCACGGTGTTTCTGTATCTCTATTATGTTGGTGCCGCTTCGGAACTTTTAAATATCTGGATATATCTCGAGAACTACGCATCTGATCAAAAAATATCATAGAACATAAAAAGTAGGAAACTAAATTCTCTACAAATAAAGTCTCTTAACATTTTGCCATAGCTCGCTTCGTTTCCGAGATATTTGCAGATATATCTCAAGGGAAGGGGCCTGACGGACATATTTCGAGATATTTCTTCTTCTTGTTGTTCTTCTTCTGCACAGCTAAGCTGGAAGTGGCATTTGCAGCTCGCAATAGTGCAGAGTTATCTCAAAGAAAGGGGGCACGGTGTTTCTGTATCTCTATTATGTTGGTGCGGCTTCGGATCTTTTAAATATCTCGATATATCTCGAAAAGTACGCTTCTGATCAAAAAATATCATAAAACGTAAATTGTAGGAAACATAATTCTCTACAAAAAAGGTCTCTTAATATTTTGCCATAGCTCGCTTCGTTTCCGAGATATTTGCAGATTTATCTCAAGGGAAGGGGTCTGACGGACATATTTCGAGATATTTCTTCTTCTTGTTGTTCTTCTTCTGCACAGCTAAGCTGGAAGTGGCATTTGCAGCTCGCAATAGTGCAGAGTTATCTCAAAGAAAGGGGCCACGGTGTTTCTGTATCTCTATTATGTTGGTGCGGCTTCGGAACGTTTAAATATCTTGATATATCTCGAGAACTACGCATCTGATTAAAAAATATCATAGAACATAAAAAGTAGGAAACTTAATTCTCTACAAAAAAGGTCTGTTAACATTTTGCCATAGCTCGCTTCGTTTCCGAGATATTTGCAGATTTATCTCAAGGGAAGGGGCCTGACGGACATATTTCGAGATATTTCTTCTTCTTGTCCTTCTTCTTCTGCACAGCTAAGCTGGAAGTGGCATTTGCAGCTCGCAATAGTGCAGAGTTATCTCAAAGAAAGGGGCCACGGTGTTTCTGTATCTCTATTATGTTGGTGCGGCTTCGGAACTTTTAAATATCTTGATATATCTCGAGAACTACGCATCTGATCAAAAAATATCATAGAACGTAAAAAGTAGGAAACCTAATTTTCTACAAAAAAGGTCACTTAACATTTTGCGGTAGCTCGCTTCGTTTACGAGATATTTGCAGATTTATCTCAAGGGAAGGGGCCTGACGGACATATTTCGAGATATTTCTTCTTCTTGTTGTTCTTCTTCTGCACAGCAAAACTGGAAGTGGCATTTCCAGCTCGCAATAGTGCAGAGTTATCCCGAAGAAAGGGGCCAGGGTGTTTCTGTATCTCTATTATGTTGGTGCGGCTTCGGAACTTTTAAATATCTCGATATATCTCGAAAACTACGCTTCTGATCAAAAAATATCATACAACATAAATTGTAGGAAACATAATTCTCTACAAAAAAGGTCTCTTAACGTTTTGCCATAGCTCGCTTCGCTTCCGAGATATTTGCAGATTTATCTCAAGGGAATGGTCCTGACGGACATATTTCGGGATATTTCTTCTTCTTGTTGTTCTTCTTCTGCACAGCTAAGCTGGAAGTGGCATTTGCAGCTCGCAATAGTGCAGAGTTACCTCAAAGAAAGGGGCCACGGTGTTTCTGTATCTCTATTATGTTGGTGCCGCTTCGGAACTTTTAAATATCTGGATATATCTCGAGAACTACGCATCTGATCAAAAAATATCATAGAACATAAAAAGTAGGAAACTAAATTCTCTACAAATAAAGTCTCTTAACATTTTGCCATAGCTCGCTTCGTTTCCAAGATATTTGCAGATATATCTCAAGGGAAGGGGCCTGACGGACATATTTCGAGATATTTCTTCTTCTTGTTGTTCTTCTTCTGCACAGCTAACCTGGAAGTGGCATTTGCAGCTCGCAATAGTGCAGAGTTATCTCAAAGAAAGGGGCCACGGTGTTTCTGTATCTCTATTATGTTGGTGCGGCTTCGGAACTTTTAAATATCTTGATATATCTCGAGAACTACGCATCTGATCAAAAAATATCATAGAACATAAAAAGTAGGAAACTTAATTCTCTACAAAAAAAGTCTCTTAACATTTTGCCATAGCTCGCTTCGTTTCCGAGATATTTGCAGATATATCTCAAGGGAAGGGGCCTGACGGACATATTTCGAGATATTTCTTCTTCTTGTTGTTCTTCTTCTGCACAGCTAAGCTGGAAGTGGCATTTGCAGCTCGCAATAGTGCAGAGTTATCTCAAAGAAAGGGGCCACGGTGTTTCTGTATCTCTATTATGTTGGTGCGGCTTCGGATCTTTTAAATATCTCGATATATCTCGAAAAGTACGCTTCTGATCAAAAAATATCATAAAACGTAAATTGTAGGAAACATAATTCTCTACAAAAAAGGTCTCTTAACATTTTGCCATAGCTCGCTTCGTTTCCGAGATATTTGCAGATTTATCTCAAGGGAAGGGGTCTGACGGACATATTTCGAGATATTTCTTCTTCTTGTTGTTCTTCTTCTGCACAGCTAAGCTGGAAGTGGCATTTGCAGCTCGCAATAGTGCAGAGTTATCTCAAAGAAAGGGGCCACGGTGTTTCTGTATCTCTATTATGTTGGTGCGGCTTCGGAACTTTTAAATATCTTGATATATCTCGAGAACTACGCATCTGATCAAAAGATATCATAAAACGTAAAAAGTAGGAAACCTAATTTTCTCCAAAAAAGGTCTCTTAACATTTTGCGGTAGCTCGCTTCGTTTCCGAGATATTTGCAGATTTATCTCAAGGGAAGGGGTCTGACGGACATATTTCGAGATATTTCTTCTTCTTGTTGTTCTTCTTCTGCACAGCTAAGCTGGAAGTGGCATTTGCAGCTCGCAATAGTGCAGAGTTATCTCAAAGAAAGGGGCCACGGTGTTTCTGTATCTCTATTATGTTGGTGCGGCTTCGGATCTTTTAAATATCTCGATATATCTCGAAAAGTACGCTTCTGATCAAAAAATATCATAAAACGTAAATTGTAGGAAACATAATTCTCTACAAAAAAGGTCTCTTAACATTTTGCCATAGCTCGCTTCGTTTCCGAGATATTTGCAGATTTATCTCAAGGGAAGGGGTCTGACGGACATATTTCGAGATATTTCTTCTTCTTGTTGTTCTTCTTCTGCACAGCTAAGCTGGAAGTGGCATTTGCAGCTCGCAATAGTGCAGAGTTATCTCAAAGAAAGGGGCCACGGTGTTTCTGTATCTCTATTATGTTGGTGCGGCTTCGGAACTTTTAAATATCTTGATATATCTCGAGAACTACGCATCTGATCAAAAGATATCATAAAACGTAAAAAGTAGGAAACCTAATTTTCTCCAAAAAAGGTCTCTTAACATTTTGCGGTAGCTCGCTTCGTTTCCGAGATATTTGCAGATTTATCTCAAGGGAAGGGGTCTGACGGACATATTTCGAGATATTTCTTCTTCTTGTTGTTCTTCTTCTGCACAGCTAAGCTGGAAGTGGCATTTGCAGCTCGCAATAGTGCAGAGTTATCTCAAAGAAAGGGGCCACGGTGTTTCTGTATCTCTATTATGTTGGTGCGGCTTCGGAACTTTTAAATATCTTGATATATCTCGAGAACTACGCATCTGATTAAAAAATATCATAGAACATAAAAAGTAGGAAACTTAATTCTCTACAAAAAAGGTCTGTTAACATTTTGCCATAGTTCGCTTCGTTTCCGAGATATTTGCAGATTTATCTCAAGGGAAGGGGCCTGACGGACATATTTCGAGATATTTCTTCTTCTTGTTGTTCTTCTTCTGCACAGCTAAGCTGGAAGTGGCATTTGCAGCTCGCAATAGTGCAGAGTTACCTCAAAGAAAGGGGCCACGGTGTTTCTGTATCTCTATTATGTTGGTGCCGCTTCGGAACTTTTAAATATCTGGATATATCTCGAGAACTACGCATCTGATCAAAAAATATCATAGAACATAAAAAGTAGGAAACTAAATTCTCTACAAATAAAGTCTCTTAACATTTTGCCATAGCTCGCTTCGTTTCCAAGATATTTGCAGATATATCTCAAGGGAAGGGGCCTGACGGACATATTTCGAGATATTTCTTCTTCTTGTCCTTCTTCTTCTGCACAGCTAAGCTGGAAGTGGCATTTGCAGCTCGCAATAGTGCAGAGTTATCTCAAAGAAAGGGGCCACGGTGTTTCTGTATCTCTATTATGTTGGTGCGGCTTCGGAACTTTTAAATATCTTGATATATCTCGAGAACTACGCATCTGATCAAAAAATATCATAGAACGTAAAAAGTAGGAAACCTAATTTTCTACAAAAAAGGTCACTTAACATTTTGCGGTAGCTCGCTTCGTTTACGAGATATTTGCAGATTTATCTCAAGGGAAGGGGCCTGACGGACATATTTCGAGATATTTCTTCTTCTTGTTGTTCTTCTTCTGCACAGCAAAACTGGAAGTGGCATTTCCAGCTCGCAATAGTGCAGAGTTATCCCGAAGAAAGGGGCCAGGGTGTTTCTGTATCTCTATTATGTTGGTGCGGCTTCGGAACTTTTAAATATCTCGATATATCTCGAAAACTACGCTTCTGATCAAAAAATATCATACAACATAAATTGTAGGAAACATAATTCTCTACAAAAAAGGTCTCTTAACGTTTTGCCATAGCTCGCTTCGCTTCCGAGATATTTGCAGATTTATCTCAAGGGAATGGTCCTGACGGACATATTTCGGGATATTTCTTCTTCTTGTTGTTCTTCTTCTGCACAGCTAAGCTGGAAGTGGCATTTGCAGCTCGCAATAGTGCAGAGTTACCTCAAAGAAAGGGGCCACGGTGTTTCTGTATCTCTATTATGTTGGTGCCGCTTCGGAACTTTTAAATATCTGGATATATCTCGAGAACTACGCATCTGATCAAAAAATATCATAGAACATAAAAAGTAGGAAACTAAATTCTCTACAAATAAAGTCTCTTAACATTTTGCCATAGCTCGCTTCGTTTCCAAGATATTTGCAGATATATCTCAAGGGAAGGGGCCTGACGGACATATTTCGAGATATTTCTTCTTCTTGTTGTTCTTCTTCTGCACAGCTAACCTGGAAGTGGCATTTGCAGCTCGCAATAGTGCAGAGTTATCTCAAAGAAAGGGGCCACGGTGTTTCTGTATCTCTATTATGTTGGTGCGGCTTCGGAACTTTTAAATATCTTGATATATCTCGAGAACTACGCATCTGATCAAAAAATATCATAGAACATAAAAAGTAGGAAACTTAATTCTCTACAAAAAAGGTCTCTTAACATTTTGCCATAGCTCGCTTCGTTTCCGAGATATTTGCAGATATATCTCAAGGGAAGGGGCCTGACGGACATATTTCGAGATATTTCTTCTTCTTGTTGTTCTTCTTCTGCACAGCTAAGCTGGAAGTGGCATTTGCAGCTCGCAATAGTGCAGAGTTATCTCAAAGAAAGGGGCCACGGTGTTTCTGTATCTCTATTATGTTGGTGCGGCTTCGGATCTTTTAAATATCTCGATATATCTCGAAAAGTACGCTTCTGATCAAAAAATATCATAAAACGTAAATTGTAGGAAACATAATTCTCTACAAAAAAGGTCTCTTAACATTTTGCCATAGCTCGCTTCGTTTCCGAGATATTTGCAGATTTATCTCAAGGGAAGGGGTCTGACGGACATATTTCGAGATATTTCTTCTTCTTGTTGTTCTTCTTCTGCACAGCTAAGCTGGAAGTGGCATTTGCAGCTCGCAATAGTGCAGAGTTATCTCAAAGAAAGGGGCCACGGTGTTTCTGTATCTCTATTATGTTGGTGCGGCTTCGGAACTTTTAAATATCTTGATATATCTCGAGAACTACGCATCTGATCAAAAGATATCATAAAACGTAAAAAGTAGGAAACCTAATTTTCTCCAAAAAAGGTCTCTTAACATTTTGCGGTAGCTCGCTTCGTTTCCGAGATATTTGCAGATTTATCTCAAGGGAAGGGGTCTGACGGACATATTTCGAGATATTTCTTCTTCTTGTTGTTCTTCTTCTGCACAGCTAAGCTGGAAGTGGCATTTGCAGCTCGCAATAGTGCAGAGTTATCTCAAAGAAAGGGGCCACGGTGTTTCTGTATCTCTATTATGTTGGTGCGGCTTCGGAACTTTTAAATATCTTGATATATCTCGAGAACTACGCATCTGATTAAAAAATATCATAGAACATAAAAAGTAGGAAACTTAATTCTCTACAAAAAAGGTCTGTTAACATTTTGCCATAGTTCGCTTCGTTTCCGAGATATTTGCAGATTTATCTCAAGGGAAGGGGCCTGACGGACATATTTCGAGATATTTCTTCTTCTTGTTGTTCTTCTTCTGCACAGCTAAGCTGGAAGTGGCATTTGCAGCTCGCAATAGTGCAGAGTTACCTCAAAGAAAGGGGCCACGGTGTTTCTGTATCTCTATTATGTTGGTGCCGCTTCGGAACTTTTAAATATCTGGATATATCTCGAGAACTACGCATCTGATCAAAAAATATCATAGAACATAAAAAGTAGGAAACTAAATTCTCTACAAATAAAGTCTCTTAACATTTTGCCATAGCTCGCTTCGTTTCCGAGATATTTGCAGATATATCTCAAGGGAAGGGGCCTGACGGACATATTTCGAGATATTTCTTCTTCTTGTTGTTCTTCTTCTGCACAGCTAACCTGGAAGTGGCATTTGCAGCTCGCAATAGTGCAGAGTTATCTCAAAGAAAGGGGCCACGGTGTTTCTGTATCTCTATTATGTTGGTGCGGCTTCGGAACTTTTAAATATCTTGATATATCTCGAGAACTACGCATCTGATCAAAAAATATCATAGAACATAAAAAGTAGGAAACTTAATTCTCTACAAAAAAGGTCTCTTAACATTTTGCCATAGCTCGCTTCGTTTCCGAGATATTTGCAGATATATCTCAAGGGAAGGGGCCTGACGGACATACTTCGAGATATTTCTTCTTCTTGTTGTTCTTCTTCTGCACAGCTAAGCTGGAAGTGGCATTTGCAGCTCGCAATAGTGCAGAGTTATCTCAAAGAAAGGGGCCACGGTGTTTCTGTATCTCTATTATGTTGGCGCGGCTTCGGAACTTTTAAATATCTTGATATATCTCGAGAACTACGCATCTGATTAAAAAATATCATAGAACATAAAAAGTAGGAAACTTAATTCTCTACAAAAAAGGTCTGTTAACATTTTGCCATAGCTCGCTTCGTTTCCGAGATATTTGCAGATTTATCTCAAGGGAAGGGGCCTGACGGACATATTTCGAGATATTTCTTCTTCTTGTTGTTCTTCTTCTGCACGGCTAAGCTGGAAGTGGCATTTGCAGCGCGCAATAGTGCAGAGTTATCTCAAAGAAAGGGGCCACGGTGTTTCTGTATCTCTATTATGTTGGTGCGGCTTCGGAACTTTTAAATATCTTGATATATCTCGAGAACTACGCATCTGATCAAAAAATATCATAGAACATAAAAAGTAGGAAACTTAATTCTCTACAAAAAAGGTCTCTTAACATTTTGCCATAGCTCGCTTCGTTTCCGAGATATTTGCAGATTAATCTCAAGGGAAGGGGCCTGACGGACATATTTCGAGATATTTCTTCTTCTTGTTCTTCTTCTTCTGCACAGCTAAGCTGGAAGTGGCATTTGCAGCTCGCAATAGTGCAGAGTTATCTCAAAGAAAGGGGCCACGGTGTTTCTGTATCTCTATTATGTTGGTGCGGCTTCGGAACTTTTAAATATCTTGATATATCTCGAGAACTACGCATCTGATCAAAAAATATCATAGAACGTAAAAAGTAGGAAACCTAATTTTCTACAAAAAAGGTCTCTTAACATTTTGCGGTAGCTCGCTTCGTTTACGAGATATTTGCAGATTTATCTCAAGGGAAGGGGTCTGACGGACATATTTCGAGATATTTCTTCTTCTTGTTGTTCTTCTTCTGCACAGCTAAGCTGGAAGTGGCATTTGCAGCTCGCAATAGTGCAGAGTTACCTCAAAGAAAGGGGCCACGGTGTTTCTGTATCCCTATTATGTTGGTGCCGCTTCGGAACTTTTAAATATCTGGATATATCTCGAGAACTACGCATCTGATCAAAAAATATCATAGAACATAAAAAGTAGGAAACTAAATTCTCTACAAATAAAGTCTCTTAACATTTTGCCATAGCTCGCTTCGTTTCCAAGATATTTGCAGATATATCTCAAGGGAAGGGGCCTGACGGACATATTTCGAGATATTTCTTCTTCTTGTTGTTCTTCTTCTGCACAGCTAACCTGGAAGTGGCATTTGCAGCTCGCAATAGTGCAGAGTTATCTCAAAGAAAGGGGCCACGGTGTTTCTGTATCTCTATTATGTTGGTGCGGCTTCGGAACTTTTAAATATCTTGATATATCTCGAGAACTACGCATCTGATCAAAAAATATCATAGAACATAAAAAGTAGGAAACTTAATTCTCTACAAAAAAGGTCTCTTAACATTTTGCCATAGCTCGCTTCGTTTCCGAGATATTTGCAGATATATCTCAAGGGAAGGGGCCTGACGGACATATTTCGAGATATTTCTTCTTCTTGTTGTTCTTCTTCTGCACAGCTAAGCTGGAAGTGGCATTTGCAGCTCGCAATAGTGCAGAGTTATCTCAAAGAAAGGGGCCACGGTGTTTCTGTATCTCTATTATGTTGGTGCGGCTTCGGATCTTTTAAATATCTCGATATATCTCGAAAAGTACGCTTCTGATCAAAAAATATCATAAAACGTAAATTGTAGGAAACATAATTCTCTACAAAAAAGGTCTCTTAACATTTTGCCATAGCTCGCTTCGTTTCCGAGATATTTGCAGATTTATCTCAAGGGAAGGGGTCTGACGGACATATTTCGAGATATTTCTTCTTCTTGTTGTTCTTCTTCTGCACAGCTAAGCTGGAAGTGGCATTTGCAGCTCGCAATAGTGCAGAGTTATCTCAAAGAAAGGGGCCACGGTGTTTCTGTATCTCTATTATGTTGGTGCGGCTTCGGAACTTTTAAATATCTTGATATATCTCGAGAACTACGCATCTGATCAAAAGATATCATAAAACGTAAAAAGTAGGAAACCTAATTTTCTCCAAAAAAGGTCTCTTAACATTTTGCGGTAGCTCGCTTCGTTTCCGAGATATTTGCAGATTTATCTCAAGGGAAGGGGTCTGACGGACATATTTCGAGATATTTCTTCTTCTTGTTGTTCTTCTTCTGCACAGCTAAGCTGGAAGTGGCATTTGCAGCTCGCAATAGTGCAGAGTTATCTCAAAGAAAGGGGCCACGGTGTTTCTGTATCTCTATTATGTTGGTGCGGCTTCGGAACTTTTAAATATCTTGATATATCTCGAGAACTACGCATCTGATTAAAAAATATCATAGAACATAAAAAGTAGGAAACTTAATTCTCTACAAAAAAGGTCTGTTAACATTTTGCCATAGTTCGCTTCGTTTCCGAGATATTTGCAGATTTATCTCAAGGGAAGGGGCCTGACGGACATATTTCGAGATATTTCTTCTTCTTGTTGTTCTTCTTCTGCACAGCTAAGCTGGAAGTGGCATTTGCAGCTCGCAATAGTGCAGAGTTACCTCAAAGAAAGGGGCCACGGTGTTTCTGTATCTCTATTATGTTGGTGCCGCTTCGGAACTTTTAAATATCTGGATATATCTCGAGAACTACGCATCTGATCAAAAAATATCATAGAACGTAAAAAGTAGGAAACTAAATTCTCTACAAATAAAGTCTCTTAACATTTTGCCATAGCTCGCTTCGTTTCCGAGATATTTGCAGATATATCTCAAGGGAAGGGGCCTGGCGGACATATTTCGAGATATTTCTTCTTCTTGTTGTTCTTCTTCTGCACAGCTAACCTGGAAGTGGCATTTGCAGCTCGCAATAGTGCAGAGTTATCTCAAAGAAAGGGGCCACGGTGTTTCTGTATCTCTATTATGTTGGTGCGGCTTCGGAACTTTTAAATATCTTGATATATCTCGAGAACTACGCATCTGATCAAAAAATATCATAGAACATAAAAAGTAGGAAACTTAATTCTCTACAAAAAAGGTCTCTTAACATTTTGCCATAGCTCGCTTCGTTTCCGAGATATTTGCAGATATATCTCAAGGGAAGGGGCCTGACGGACATACTTCGAGATATTTCTTCTTCTTGTTGTTCTTCTTCTGCACAGCTAAGCTGGAAGTGGCATTTGCAGCTCGCAATAGTGCAGAGTTATCTCAAAGAAAGGGGCCACGGTGTTTCTGTATCTCTATTATGTTGGCGCGGCTTCGGAACTTTTAAATATCTTGATATATCTCGAGAACTACGCATCTGATTAAAAAATATCATAGAACATAAAAAGTAGGAAACTTAATTCTCTACAAAAAAGGTCTGTTAACATTTTGCCATAGCTCGCTTCGTTTCCGAGATATTTGCAGATTTATCTCAAGGGAAGGGGCCTGACGGACATATTTCGAGATATTTCTTCTTCTTGTTGTTCTTCTTCTGCACGGCTAAGCTGGAAGTGGCATTTGCAGCTCGCAATAGTGCAGAGTTATCTCAAAGAAAGGGGCCACGGTGTTTCTGTATCTCTATTATGTTGGTGCGGCTTCGGAACTTTTAAATATCTTGATATATCTCGAGAACTACGCATCTGATCAAAAAATATCATAGAACATAAAAAGTAGGAAACTTCATTCTCTACAAAAAAGGTCTCTTAACATTTTGCCATAGCTCGCTTCGTTTCCGAGATATTTGCAGATTTATCTCAAGGGAAGGGGCCTGACGGACATATTTCGAGATATTTCTTCTTCTTGTTCTTCTTCTTCTGCACAGCTAAGCTGGAAGTGGCATTTGCAGCTCGCAATAGTGCAGAGTTATCTCAAAGAAAGGGGCCACGGTGTTTCTGTATCTCTATTATGTTGGTGCGGCTTCGGAACTTTTAAATATCTTGATATATCTCGAGAACTACGCATCTGATTAAAAAATATCATAGAACATAAAAAGTAGGAAACTTAATTCTCTACAAAAAAGGTCTGTTAACATTTTGCCATAGCTCGCTTCGTTTCCGAGATATTTGCAGATTTATCTCAAGGGAAGGGGCCTGACGGACATATTTCGAGATATTTCTTCTTCTTGTTGTTCTTCTTCTGCACAGCTAAGCTGGAAGTGGCATTTGCAGCTCGCAATAGTGCAGAGTTACCTCAAAGAAAGGGGCCACGGTGTTTCTGTATCTCTATTATGTTGGTGCGGCTTCGGAACTTTTAAATATCTTGATATATCTCGAGAACTACGCATCTGATCAAAAAATATCATAGAACATAAAAAGTAGGAAACTTAATTCTATACAAAAAAGGTCTCTTAACATTTTGCCATAGCTCGCTTCGTTTCCGAGATATTTGCAGATATATCTCAAGGGAAGGGGCCTGACGGACATATTTCGAGATATTTCTTCTTCTTGTTGTTCTTCTTCTGCACAGCTAAGCTGGAAGTGGCATTTGCAGCTCGCAATAGTGCAGAGTTATCTCAAAGAAAGGGGCCACGGTGTTTCTGTATCTCTATTATGTTGGTGCGGCTTCGGATCTTTTAAATATCTCGATATATCTCGAAAAGTACGCTTCTGATCAAAAAATATCATAAAACGTAAATTGTAGGAAACATAATTCTCTACAAAAAAGGTCTCTTAACATTTTGCCATAGCTCGCTTCGTTTCCGAGATATTTGCAGATTTATCTCAAGGGAAGGGGTCTGACGGACATATTTCGAGATATTTCTTCTTCTTGTTGTTCTTCTTCTGCACAGCTAAGCTGGAAGTGGCATTTGCAGCTCGCAATAGTGCAGAGTTATCTCAAAGAAAGGGGCCACGGTGTTTCTGTATCTCTATTATGTTGGTGCGGCTTCGGAACTTTTAAATATCTGGATATATCTCGAGAACTACGCATCTGATTAAAAAATATCATAGAACATAAAAAGTAGGAAACTTAATTCTCTACAAAAAAGGTCTGTTAACATTTTGCCATAGCTCGCTTCGTTTCCGAGATATTTGCAGATTTATCTCAAGGGAAGGGGCCTGACGGACATATTTCGAGATATTTCTTCTTCATGTTGTTCTTCTTCTGCACGGCTAAGCTGGAAGTGGCATTTGCAGCGCGCAATAGTGCAGAGTTATCTCAAAGAAAGGGGCCACGGTGTTTCTGTATCTCTATTATGTTGGTGCGGCTTCGGAACTTTTAAATATCTTGATATATCTCGAGAACTACGCATCTGATCAAAAAATATCATAGAACATAAAAAGTAGGAAACTTCATTCTCTACAAAAAAGGTCTCTTAACATTTTGCCATAGCTCGCTTCGTTTCCGAGATATTTGCAGATTTATCTCAAGGGAAGGGGCCTGACGGACATATTTCGAGATATTTCTTCTTCTTGTTGTTCTTCTTCTGCACAGCTAAGCTGGAAGTGGCATTTGCAGCTCGCAATAGTGCAGAGTTACCTCAAAGAAAGGGGCCACGGTGTTTCTGTATCTCTATTATGTTGGTGCCGCTTCGGAACTTTTAAATATCTGGATATATCTCGAGAACTACGCATCTGATCAAAAAATATCATAGAACATAAAAAGTAGGAAACTAAATTCTCTACAAATAAAGTCTCTTAACATTTTGCCATAGCTCGCTTCGTTTCCGAGATATTTGCAGATATATCTCAAGGGAAGGGGCCTGACGGACATATTTCGAGATATTTCTTCTTCTTGTTGTTCTTCTTCTGCACAGCTAAGCTGGAAGTGGCATTTGCAGCTCGCAATAGTGCAGAGTTATCTCAAAGAAAGGGGCCACGGTGTTTCTGTATCTCTATTATGTTGGTGCGGCTTCGGATCTTTTAAATATCTCGATATATCTCGAAAAGTACGCTTCTGATCAAAAAATATCATAAAACGTAAATTGTAGGAAACATAATTCTCTACAAAAAAGGTCTCTTAACATTTTGCCATAGCTCGCTTCGTTTCCGAGATATTTGCAGATTTATCTCAAGGGAAGGGGTCTGACGGACATATTTCGAGATATTTCTTCTTCTTGTTGTTCTTCTTCTGCACAGCTAAGCTGGAAGTGGCATTTGCAGCTCGCAATAGTGCAGAGTTATCTCAAAGAAAGGGGCCACGGTGTTTCTGTATCTCTATTATGTTGGTGCGGCTTCGGAACTTTTAAATATCTTGATATATCTCGAGAACTACGCATCTGATCAAAAAATATCATAGAGCATAAAAAGTAGGAAACTTAATTCTCTACAAAAAAGGTCTGTTAACATTTTGCCATGGCTCGCTTCGTTTCCGAGATATTTGCAGATTTATCTCAAGGGAAGGGGCCTGACGGACATATTTCGAGATATTTCTTCTTCTTGTTGTTCTTCTTCTGCACGGCTAAGCTGGAAGTGGCATTTGCAGCGCGCAATAGTGCAGAGTTATCTCAAAGAAAGGGGCCACGGTGTTTCTGTATCTCTATTATGTTGGTGCGGCTTCGGAACTTTTAAATATCTTGATATATCTCGAGAACTACGCATCTGATCAAAAAATATCATAGAACATAAAAAGTAGGAAACTTAATTCTCTACAAAAAAGGTCTCTTAACATTTTGCCATAGCTCGCTTCGTTTCCGAGATATTTGCAGATTAATCTCAAGGGAAGGGGCCTGACGGACATATATCGAGATATTTCTTCTTCTTGTCCTTCTTCTTCTGCACAGCTAAGCTGGAAGTGGCATTTGCAGCTCGCAATAGTGCAGAGTTATCTCAAAGAAAGGGGCCACGGTGTTTCTGTATCTCGATTATGTTGGTGCGGCTTCGGAACTTTTAAATATCTTGATATATCTCGAGAACTACGCATCTGATCAAAAAATATCATAGAACGTAAAAAGTAGGAAACCTAATTTTCTACAAAAAAGGTCTCTTAACATTTTGCGGTAGCTCGCTTCGTTTACGAGATATTTGCAGATTTATCTCAAGGGAAGGGGCCTGACGGACATATTTCGAGATATTTCTTCTTCTTGTTGTTCTTCTTCTGCACAGCAAAACTGGAAGTGGCATTTCCAGCTCGCAATAGTGCAGAGTTATCTCAAAGAAAGGGGCCACGGTGTTTCTGTATCTCTATTATGTTGGTGCGGCTTCGGAACTTTTAAATATCTTGATATATCTCGAGAACTACGCATCTGATTAAAAAATATCATAGAACATAAAAAGTAGGAAACTTAATTCTCTACAAAAAAGGTCTGTTAACATTTTGCCATAGCTCGCTTCGTTTCCGAGATATTTGCAGATTTATCTCAAGGGAAGGGGCCTGACGGACATATTTCGAGATATTTCTTCTTCTTGTTGTTCTTCTTCTGCACAGCTAAGCTGGAAGTGGCATTTGCAGCTCGCAATAGTGCAGAGTTACCTCAAAGAAAGGGGCCACGGTGTTTCTGTATCTCTATTATGTTGGTGCCGCTTCGGAACTTTTAAATATCTGGATATATCTCGAGAACTACGCATCTGATCAAAAAATATCATAAAACATAAAAAGTAGGAAACTAAATTCTCTACAAATAAAGTCTCTTAACATTTTGCCATAGCTCGCTTCGTTTCCGAGATATTTGCAGATATATCTCAAGGGAAGGGGCCTGACGGACATATTTCGAGATATTTCTTCTTCTTGTTGTTCTTCTTCTGCACAGCTAACCTGGAAGTGGCATTTGCAGCTCGCAATAGTGCAGAGTTATCTCAAAGAAAGGGGCCACGGTGTTTCTGTATCTCTATTATGTTGGTGCGGCTTCGGAACTTTTAAATATCTTGATATATCTCGAGAACTACGCATCTGATCAAAAAATATCATAGAACATAAAAAGTAGGAAACTTAATTCTCTACAAAAAAGGTCTCTTAACATTTTGCCATAGCTCGCTTCGTTTCCGAGATATTTGCAGATATATCTCAAGGGAAGGGGCCTGACGGACATATTTCGAGATATTTCTTCTTCTTGTTGTTCTTCTTCTGCACAGCTAAGCTGGAAGTGGCATTTGCAGCTCGCAATAGTGCAGAGTTATCTCAAAGAAAGGGGCCACGGTGTTTCTGTATCTCTATTATGTTGGTGCGGCTTCGGATCTTTTAAATATCTCGATATAACTCGAAAAGTACGCTTGTGATCAAAAAATATCATAAAACGTAAATTGTAGGAAACATAATTCTCTACAAAAAAGGTCTCTTAACATTTTGCCATAGCTCGCTTCGTTTCCGAGATATTTGCAGATATATCTCAAGGGAAGGGGCCTGACGGACATATTTCGAGATATTTCTTCTTCTTGTTGTTCTTCTTCTGCACAGCTAACCTGGAAGTGGCATTTGCAGCTCGCAATAGTGCAGAGTTATCTCAAAGAAAGGGGCCACGGTGTTTCTGTATCTCTATTATGTTGGTGCGGCTTCGGAACTTTTAAATATCTTGATATATCTCGAGAACTACGCATCTGATCAAAAAATATCATAGAACATAAAAAGTAGGAAACTTAATTCTCTACAAAAAAGGTCTCTTAACATTTTGCCATAGCTCGCTTCGTTTCCGAGATATTTGCAGATATATCTCAAGGGAAGGGGCCTGACGGACATATTTCGAGATATTTCTTCTTCTTGTTGTTCTTCTTCTGCACAGCTAAGCTGGAAGTGGCATTTGCAGCTCGCAATAGTGCAGAGTTATCTCAAAGAAAGGGGCCACGGTGTTTCTGTATCTCTATTATGTTGGTGCGGCTTCGGATCTTTTAAATATCTCGATATAACTCGAAAAGTACGCTTCTGATCAAAAAATATCATAAAACGTAAATTGTAGGAAACATAATTCTCTACAAAAAAGGTCTCTTAACATTTTGCCATAGCTCGCTTCGTTTCCGAGATATTTGCAGATTTATCTCAAGGGAAGGGGTCTGACGGACATATTTCGAGATATTTCTTCTTCTTGTTGTTCTTCTTCTGCACAGCTAAGCTGGAAGTGGCATTTGCAGCTCGCAATAGTGCAGAGTTATCTCAAAGAAAGGGGCCACGGTGTTTCTGTATCTCTATTATGTTGGTGCGGCTTCGGAACTTTTAAATATCTTGATATATCTCGAGAACTACGCATCTGATCAAAAAATATCATAGAACGTAAAAAGTAGGAAACCTAATTTTCTACAAAAAAGGTCTCTTAACATTTTGCGGTAGCTCGCTTCGTTTACGAGATATTTGCAGATTTATCTCAAGGGAAGGGGCCTGACGGACATATTTCGAGATATTTCTTCTTCTTGTTGTTCTTCTTCTGCACAGCAAAACTGGAAGTGGCATTTCCAGCTCGCAATAGTGCAGAGTTATCTCAAAGAAAGGGGCCACGGTGTTTCTGTATCTCTACTATGTTGGTGCGGCTTCGGAACTTTTAAATATCTTGATATATCTCGAGAACTACGCATCTGATTAAAAAATATCATAGAACATAAAAAGTAGGAAACTTAATTCTCTACAAAAAAGGTCTGTTAACATTTTGCCATAGCTCGCTTCGTTTCCGAGATATTTGCAGATTTATCTCAAGGGAAGGGGCCTGACGGACATATTTCGAGATATTTCTTCTTCTTGTTGTTCTTCTTCTGCACAGCTAAGCTGGAAGTGGCATTTGCAGCTCGCAATAGTGCAGAGTTACCTCAAAGAAAGGGGCCACGGTGTTTCTGTATCTCTATTATGTTGGTGCCGCTTCGGAACTTTTAAATATCTGGATATATCTCGAGAACTACGCATCTGATCAAAAAATATCATAAAACATAAAAAGTAGGAAACTAAATTCTCTACAAATAAAGTCTCTTAACATTTTGCCATAGCTCGCTTCGTTTCCGAGATATTTGCAGATATATCTCAAGGGAAGGGGCCTGACGGACATATTTCGAGATATTTCTTCTTCTTGTTGTTCTTCTTCTGCACAGCTAACCTGGAAGTGGCATTTGCAGCTCGCAATAGTGCAGAGTTATCTCAAAGAAAGGGGCCACGGTGTTTCTGTATCTCTATTATGTTGGTGCGGCTTCGGAACTTTTAACTATCTTGATATATCTCGAGAACTACGCATCTGATCAAAAAATATCATAGAACATAGAAAGTAGGAAACTTAATTCTCTACAAAAAAGGTCTCTTAACATTTTGCCATAGCTCGCTTCGTTTCCGAGATATTTGCAGATATATCTCAAGGGAAGGGGCCTGACGGACATATTTCGAGATATTTCTTCTTCTTGTTGTTCTTCTTCTGCACAGCTAAGCTGGAAGTGGCATTTGCAGCTCGCAATAGTGCAGAGTTATCTCAAAGAAAGGGGCCACGGTGTTTCTGTATCTCTATTATGTTGGTGCGGCTTCGGAACTTTTAAATATCTTGATATATCTCGAGAACTACGCATCTGATCAAAAAATATCATAGAACGTAAAAAGTAGGAAACCTAATTTTCTACAAAAAAGGTCTCTTAACATTTTGCGGTAGCTCGCTTCGTTTACGAGATATTTGCAGATTTATCTCAAGGGAAGGGGCCTGACGGACATATTTCGAGATATTTCTTCTTCTTGTTGTACTTCTTCTGCACAGCAAAACTGGAAGTGGCATTTCCAGCTCGCAATAGTGCAGAGTTATCTCAAAGAAAGGGGCCACGGTGTTTCTGTATCTCTACTATGTTGGTGCGGCTTCGGAACTTTTAAATATCTTGATATATCTCGAGAACTACGCATCTGATTAAAAAATATCATAGAACATAAAAAGTAGGAAACTTAATTCTCTACAAAAAAGGTCTGTTAACATTTTGCCATAGCTCGCTTCGTTTCCGAGATATTTGCAGATTTATCTCAAGGGAAGGGGCCTGACGGACATATTTCGAGATATTTCTTCTTCTTGTTGTTCTTCTTCTGCACAGCTAAGCTGGAAGTGGCATTTGCAGCTCGCAATAGTGCAGAGTTACCTCAAAGAAAGGGGCCACGGTGTTTCTGTATCTCTATTATGTTGGTGCCGCTTCGGAACTTTTAAATATCTGGATATATCTCGAGAACTACGCATCTGATCAAAAAATATCATAAAACATAAAAAGTAGGAAACTAAATTCTCTACAAATAAAGTCTCTTAACATTTTGCCATAGCTCGCTTCGTTTCCGAGATATTTGCAGATATATCTCAAGGGAAGGGGCCTGACGGACATATTTCGAGATATTTCTTCTTCTTGTTGTTCTTCTTCTGCACAGCTAACCTGGAAGTGGCATTTGCAGCTCGCAATAGTGCAGAGTTATCTCAAAGAAAGGGGCCACGGTGTTTCTGTATCTCTATTATGTTGGTGCGGCTTCGGAACTTTTAACTATCTTGATATATCTCGAGAACTACGCATCTGATCAAAAAATATCATAGAACATAAAAAGTAGGAAACTTAATTCTCTACAAAAAAGGTCTCTTAACATTTTGCCATAGCTCGCTTCGTTTCCGAGATATTTGCAGATATATCTCAAGGGAAGGGGCCTGACGGACATATTTCGAGATATTTCTTCTTCTTGTTGTTCTTCTTCTGCACAGCTAAGCTGGAAGTGGCATTTGCAGCTCGCAATAGTGCAGAGTTATCTCAAAGAAAGGGGCCACGGTGTTTCTGTATCTCTATTATGTTGGTGCGGCTTCGGAACTTTTAAATATCTTGATATATCTCGAGAACTACGCATCTGATCAAAAAATATCATAGAACGTAAAAAGTAGGAAACCTAATTTTCTACAAAAAAGGTCTCTTAACATTTTGCGGTAGCTCGCTTCGTTTACGAGATATTTGCAGATTTATCTCAAGGGAAGGGGCCTGACGGACATATTTCGAGATATTTCTTCTTCTTGTTGTTCTTCTTCTGCACAGCAAAACTGGAAGTGGCATTTCCAGCTCGCAATAGTGCAGAGTTATCTCAAAGAAAGGGGCCACGGTGTTTCTGTATCTCTACTATGTTGGTGCGGCTTCGGAACTTTTAAATATCTTGATATATCTCGAGAACTACGCATCTGATTAAAAAATATCATAGAACATAAAAAGTAGGAAACTTAATTCTCTACAAAAAAGGTCTGTTAACATTTTGCCATAGCTCGCTTCGTTTCCGAGATATTTGCAGATTTATCTCAAGGGAAGGGGCCTGACGGACATATTTCGAGATATTTCTTCTTCTTGTTGTTCTTCTTCTGCACAGCTAAGCTGGAAGTGGCATTTGCAGCTCGCAATAGTGCAGAGTTACCTCAAAGAAAGGGGCCACGGTGTTTCTGTATCTCTATTATGTTGGTGCCGCTTCGGAACTTTTAAATATCTGGATATATCTCGAGAACTACGCATCTGATCAAAAAATATCATAAAACATAAAAAGTAGGAAACTAAATTCTCTACAAATAAAGTCTCTTAACATTTTGCCATAGCTCGCTTCGTTTCCGAGATATTTGCAGATATATCTCAAGGGAAGGGGCCTGACGGACATATTTCGAGATATTTCTTCTTCTTGTTGTTCTTCTTCTGCACAGCTAACCTGGAAGTGGCATTTGCAGCTCGCAATAGTGCAGAGTTATCTCAAAGAAAGGGGCCACGGTGTTTCTGTATCTCTATTATGTTGGTGCGGCTTCGGAACTTTTAACTATCTTGATATATCTCGAGAACTACGCATCTGATCAAAAAATATCATAGAACATAAAAAGTAGGAAACTTAATTCTCTACAAAAAAGGTCTCTTAACATTTTGCCATAGCTCGCTTCGTTTCCGAGATATTTGCAGATATATCTCAAGGGAAGGGGCCTGACGGACATATTTCGAGATATTTCTTCTTCTTGTTGTTCTTCTTCTGCACAGCTAAGCTGGAAGTGGCATTTGCAGCTCGCAATAGTGCAGAGTTATCTCAAAGAAAGGGGCCACGGTGTTTCTGTATCTCTATTATGTTGGTGCGGCTTCGGATCCTTTAAATATCTCGATATATCTCGAAAAGTACGCTTCTGATCAAAAAATATCATAAAACGTAAATTGTAGGAAACATAATTCTCTACAAAAAAGGTCTCTTAACATTTTGCCATAGCTCGCTTCGTTTCCGAGATATTTGCAGATTTATCTCAAGGGAAGGGGTCTGACGGACATATTTCGAGATATTTCTTCTTCTTGTTGTTCCTCTTCTGCACAGCTAAGCTGGAAGTGGCATTTGCAGCTCGCAATAGTGCAGAGTTATCTCAAAGAAAGGGGCCACGGTGTTTCTGTATCTCTATTATGTTGGTGCGGCTTCGGAACTTTTAAATATCTTGATATATCTCGAGAACTACGCATCTGATCAAAAGATATCATAGAACGTAAAAAGTAGGAAACCTAATTTTCTCCAAAAAAGGTCTCTTAACATTTTGCGGTAGCTCGCTTCGTTTCCGAGATATTTGCAGATTTATCTCAAGGGAAGGGGTCTGACGGACATATTTCGAGATATTTCTTCTTCTTGTTGTTCTTCTTCTGCACAGCTAAGCTGGAAGTGGCATTTGCAGCTCGCAATAGTGCAGAGTTATCTCAAAGAAAGGGGCCACGGTGTTTCTGTATCTCTATTATGTTGGTGCGGCTTCGGAACTTTTAAATATCTTGATATATCTCGAGAACTACGCATCTGATTAAAAAATATCATAGAACATAAAAAGTAGGAAACTTAATTCTCTACAAAAAAGGTCTGTTAACATTTTGCCATAGCTCGCTTCGTTTCCAAGATATTTGCAGATTTATCTCAAGGGAAGGGGCCTGACGGACATATTTCGAGATATTTCTTCTTCTTGTTGTTCTTCTTCTGCACAGCTAAGCTGGAAGTGGCATTTGCAGCTCGCAATAGTGCAGAGTTACCTCAAAGAAAGGGGCCACGGTGTTTCTGTATCTCTATTATGTTGGTGCCGCTTCGGAACTTTTAAATATCTGGATATATCTCGAGAACTACGCATCTGATCAAAAAATATCATAGAACATAAAAAGTAGGAAACTAAATTCTCTACAAATAAAGTCTCTTAACATTTTGCCATAGCTCGCTTCGTTTCCGAGATATTTGCAGATATATCTCAAGGGAAGGGGCCTGACGGACATATTTCGAGATATTTCTTCTTCTTGTTGTTCTTCTTCTGCACAGCTAACCTGGAAGTGGCATTTGCAGCTCGCAATAGTGCAGAGTTATCTCAAAGAAAGGGGCCACGGTGTTTCTGTATCTCTATTATGTTGGTGCGGCTTCGGAACTTTTAAATATCTTGATATATCTCGAGAACTACGCATCTGATCAAAAAATATCATAGAACATAAAAAGTAGGAAACTTAATTCTCTACAAAAAAGGTCTCTTAACATTTTGCCATAGCTCGCTTCGTTTCCGAGATATTTGCAGATATATCTCAAGGGAAGGGGCCTGACGGACATACTTCGAGATATTTCTTCTTCTTGTTGTTCTTCTTCTGCACAGCTAAGCTGGAAGTGGCATTTGCAGCTCGCAATAGTGCAGAGTTATCTCAAAGAAAGGGGCCACGGTGTTTCTGTATCTCTATTATGTTGGTGCGGCTTCGGATCTTTTAAATATCTCGATATATCTCGAAAAGTACGCTTCTGATCAAAAAATATCATAAAACGTAAATTGTAGGAAACATAATTCTCTACAAAAAAGGTCTCTTAACATTTTGCCATAGCTCGCTTCGTTTCCGAGATATTTGCAGATTTATCTCAAGGGAAGGGGTCTGACGGACATATTTCGAGATATTTCTTCTTCTTGTTGTTCTTCTTCTGCACAGCTAAGCTGGAAGTGGCATTTGCAGCTCGCAATAGTGCAGAGTTATCTCAAAGAAAGGGGCCATGGTGTTTCTGTATCTCTATTATGTTGGTGCGGCTTCGGAACTTTTAAATATCTTGATATATCTCGAGAACTACGCATCTGATTAAAAAATATCATAGAACATAAAAAGTAGGAAACTTAATTCTCTATAAAAAAGGTCTGTTAACATTTTGCCATAGCTCGCTTCGTTTCCGAGATATTTGCAGATTTATCTCAAGGGAAGGGGCCTGACGGACATATTTCGAGATATTTCTTCTTCTTGTTGTTCTTCTTCTGCACGGCTAAGCTGGAAGTGGCATTTGCAGCGCGCAATAGTGCAGAGTTATCTCAAAGAAAGGGGCCACGGTGTTTCTGTATCTCTATTATGTTGGTGCGGCTTCGGAACTTTTAAATATCTTGATATATCTCGAGAACTACGCATCTGATCAAAAAATATCATAGAACATAAAAAGTAGGAAACTTAATTCTCTACAAAAAAGGTCTCTTAACATTTTGCCATAGCTCGCTTCGTTTCCGAGATATTTGCAGATTAATCTCAAGGGAAGGGGCCTGACGGACATATTTCGAGATATTTCTTCTTCTTGTTCTTCTTCTTCTGCACAGCTAAGCTGGAAGTGGCATTTGCAGCTCGCAATAGTGCAGAGTTATCTCAAAGAAAGGGGCCACGGTGTTTCTGTATCTCTATTATGTTGGTGCGGCTTCGGAACTTTTAAATATCTTGATATATCTCGAGAACTACGCATCTGATCAAAAAATATCGTAGAACGTAAAAAGTAGGAAACCTAATTTTCTACAAAAAAGGTCTCTTAACATTTTGCGGTAGCTCGCTTCGTTTACGAGATATTTGCAGATTTATCTCAAGGGAAGGGGCCTGACGGACATATTTCGAGATATTTCTTCTTCTTGTTGTTCTTCTTCTGCACAGCAAAACTGGAAGTGGCATTTCCAGCTCGCAATAGTGCAGAGTTATCCCGAAGAAAGGGGCCACGGTGTTTCTGTATCTCTATTAAGTTGGTGCGGCTTCGGAACTTTTAAATATCTCGATATATCTCGAAAACTACGCTTCTGATCAAAAAATATCATACAACATAAATTGTAGGAAACATAATTCTCTACAAAAAAGGTCTCTTAACGTTTTGCCATAGCTCGCTTCGCTTCCGAGATATTTGCAGATTTATCTCAAGGGAATGGTCCTGACGGACATATTTCGGGATATTTCTTCTTCTTGTTGTTCTTCTTCTGCACAGCTAAGCTGGAAGTGGCATTTGCAGCTCGCAATAGTGCAGAGTTACCTCAAAGAAAGGGGCCACGGTGTTTCTGTATCTCTATTATGTTGGTGCCGCTTCGGAACTTTTAAATATCTGGATATATCTCGAGAACTACGCATCTGATCAAAAAATATCATAGAACATAAAAAGTAGGAAACTAAATTCTCTACAAATAAAGTCTCTTAACATTTTGCCATAGCTCGCTTCGTTTCCGAGATATTTGCAGATATATCTCAAGGGAAGGGGCCTGACGGACATATTTCGAGATATTTCTTCTTCTTGTTGTTCTTCTTCTGCACAGCTAACCTGGAAGTGGCATTTGCAGCTCGCAATAGTGCAGAGTTATCTCAAAGAAAGGGGCCACGGTGTTTCTGTATCTCTATTATGTTGGTGCGGCTTCGGAACTTTTAAATATCTTGATATATCTCGAGAACTACGCATCTGATCAAAAAATATCATAGAACATAAAAAGTAGGAAACTTAATTCTCTACAAAAAAGGTCTCTTAACATTTTGCCATAGCTCGCTTCGTTTCCGAGATATTTGCAGATATATCTCAAGGGAAGGGGCCTGACGGACATATTTCGAGATATTTCTTCTTCTTGTTGTTCTTCTTCTGCACAGCTAAGCTGGAAGTGGCATTTGCAGCTCGCAATAGTGCAGAGTTATCTCAAAGAAAGGGGCCACGGTGTTTCTGTATCTCTATTATGTTGGTGCGGCTTCGGATCTTTTAAATATCTCGATATATCTCGAAAAGTACGCTTCTGATCAAAAAATATCATAAAACGTAAATTGTAGGAAACATAATTCTCTACAAAAAAGGTCTCTTAACATTTTGCCATAGCTCGCTTCGTTTCCGAGATATTTGCAGATTTATCTCAAGGGAAGGGGTCTGACGGACATATTTCGAGATATTTCTTCTTCTTGTTGTTCTTCTTCTGCACAGCTAAGCTGGAAGTGGCATTTGCAGCTCGCAATAGTGCAGAGTTATCTCAAAGAAAGGGGCCATGGTGTTTCTGTATCTCTATTATGTTGGTGCGGCTTCGGAACTTTTAAATATCTTGATATATCTCGAGAACTACGCATCTGATTAAAAAATATCATAGAACATAAAAAGTAGGAAACTTAATTCTCTATAAAAAAGGTCTGTTAACATTTTGCCATAGCTCGCTTCGTTTCCGAGATATTTGCAGATTTATCTCAAGGGAAGGGGCCTGACGGACATATTTCGAGATATTTCTTCTTCTTGTTGTTCTTCTTCTGCACGGCTAAGCTGGAAGTGGCATTTGCAGCGCGCAATAGTGCAGAGTTATCTCAAAGAAAGGGGCCACGGTGTTTCTGTATCTCTATTATGTTGGTGCGGCTTCGGAACTTTTAAATATCTTGATATATCTCGAGAACTACGCATCTGATCAAAAAATATCATAGAACATAAAAAGTAGGAAACTTAATTCTCTACAAAAAAGGTCTCTTAACATTTTGCCATAGCTCGCTTCGTTTCCGAGATATTTGCAGATTAATCTCAAGGGAAGGGGCCTGACGGACATATTTCGAGATATTTCTTCTTCTTGTTCTTCTTCTTCTGCACAGCTAAGCTGGAAGTGGCATTTGCAGCTCGCAATAGTGCAGAGTTATCTCAAAGAAAGGGGCCACGGTGTTTCTGTATCTCTATTATGTTGGTGCGGCTTCGGAACTTTTAAATATCTTGATATATCTCGAGAACTACGCATCTGATCAAAAAATATCGTAGAACGTAAAAAGTAGGAAACCTAATTTTCTACAAAAAAGGTCTCTTAACATTTTGCGGTAGCTCGCTTCGTTTACGAGATATTTGCAGATTTATCTCAAGGGAAGGGGCCTGACGGACATATTTCGAGATATTTCTTCTTCTTGTTGTTCTTCTTCTGCACAGCAAAACTGGAAGTGGCATTTCCAGCTCGCAATAGTGCAGAGTTATCCCGAAGAAAGGGGCCACGGTGTTTCTGTATCTCTATTAAGTTGGTGCGGCTTCGGAACTTTTAAATATCTCGATATATCTCGAAAACTACGCTTCTGATCAAAAAATATCATACAACATAAATTGTAGGAAACATAATTCTCTACAAAAAAGGTCTCTTAACGTTTTGCCATAGCTCGCTTCGCTTCCGAGATATTTGCAGATTTATCTCAAGGGAATGGTCCTGACGGACATATTTCGGGATATTTCTTCTTCTTGTTGTTCTTCTTCTGCACAGCTAAGCTGGAAGTGGCATTTGCAGCTCGCAATAGTGCAGAGTTACCTCAAAGAAAGGGGCCACGGTGTTTCTGTATCTCTATTATGTTGGTGCCGCTTCGGAACTTTTAAATATCTGGATATATCTCGAGAACTACGCATCTGATCAAAAAATATCATAGAACATAAAAAGTAGGAAACTAAATTCTCTACAAATAAAGTCTCTTAACATTTTGCCATAGCTCGCTTCGTTTCCGAGATATTTGCAGATATATCTCAAGGGAAGGGGCCTGACGGACATATTTCGAGATATTTCTTCTTCTTGTTGTTCTTCTTCTGCACAGCTAACCTGGAAGTGGCATTTGCAGCTCGCAATAGTGCAGAGTTATCTCAAAGAAAGGGGCCACGGTGTTTCTGTATCTCTATTATGTTGGTGCGGCTTCGGAACTTTTAAATATCTTGATATATCTCGAGAACTACGCATCTGATCAAAAAATATCATAGAACATAAAAAGTAGGAAACTTAATTCTCTACAAAAAAGGTCTCTTAACATTTTGCCATAGCTCGCTTCGTTTCCGAGATATTTGCAGATATATCTCAAGGGAAGGGGCCTGACGGACATATTTCGAGATATTTCTTCTTCTTGTTGTTCTTCTTCTGCACAGCTAAGCTGGAAGTGGCATTTGCAGCTCGCAATAGTGCAGAGTTATCTCAAAGAAAGGGGCCACGGTGTTTCTGTATCTCTATTATGTTGGTGCGGCTTCGGATCTTTTAAATATCTCGATATATCTCGAAAAGTACGCTTCTGATCAAAAAATATCATAAAACGTAAATTGTAGGAAACATAATTCTCTACAAAAAAGGTCTGTTAACATTTTGCCATAGCTCGCTTCGTTTCCGAGATATTTGCAGATTTATCTCAAGGGAAGGGGTCTGACGGACATATTTCGAGATATTTCTTCTTCTTGTTGTTCTTCTTCTGCACAGCTAAGCTGGAAGTGGCATTTGCAGCTCGCAATAGTGCAGAGTTATCTCAAAGAAAGGGGCCACGGTGTTTCTGTATCTCTATTATGTTGGTGCGGCTTCGGAACTTTTAAATATCTTGATATATCTCGAGAACTACGCATCTGATCAAAAGATATCATAGAACGTAAAAAGTAGGAAACGTAATTTTCTCCAAAAAAGGTCTCTTAACATTTTGCGGTAGCTCGCTTCGTTTCCGAGATGTTTGCAGATTTATCTCAAGGGAAGGGGTCTGACGGACATATTTCGAGATATTTCTTCTTCTTGTTGTTCTTCTTCTGCACAGCTAAGCTGGAAGTGGCATTTGCAGCTCGCAATAGTGCAGAGTTATCTCAAAGAAAGGGGCCACGGTGTTTCTGTATCTCTATTATGTTGGTGCGGCTTCGGAACTTTTAAATATCTTGATATATCTCGAGAACTACGCATCTGATTAAAAAATATCATAGAACATAAAAAGTAGGAAACTTAATTCTCTACAAAAAAGGTCTGTTAACATTTTGCCATAGCTCGCTTCGTTTCCGAGATATTTGCAGATTTATCTCAAGGGAAGGGGCCTGACGGACATATTTCGAGATATTTCTTCTTCTTGTTGTTCTTCTTCTGCACGGCTAAGCTGGAAGTGGCATTTGCAGCGCGCAATAGTGCAGAGTTATCTCAAAGAAAGGGGCCACGGTGTTTCTGTATCTCTATTATGTTGGTGCGGCAACGGAACTTTTAAATATCTTGATATATCTCGAGAACTACGCATCTGATCAAAAAATATCATAGAACATAAAAAGTAGGAAACTTAATTCTCTACAAAAAAGGTCTCTTAACATTTTGCCATAGCTCGCTTCGTTTCCGAGATATTTGCAGATTAATCTCAAGGGAAGGGGCCTGACGGACATATTTCGAGATATTTCTTCTTCTTGTTCTTCTTCTTCTGCACAGCTAAGCTGGAAGTGGCATTTGCAGCTCGCAATAGTGCAGAGTTATCTCAAAGAAAGGGGCCACGGTGTTTCTGTATCTCTATTATGTTGGTGCGGCTTCGGAACTTTTAAATATCTTGATATATCTCGAGAACTACGCATCTGATCAAAAAATATCATAGAACGTAAAAAGTAGGAAACCTAATTTTCTACAAAAGAGGTCTCTTAACATTTTGCGGTAGCTCGCTTCGTTTACGAGATATTTGCAGATTTATCTCAAGGGAAGGGGCCTGACGGACATATTTCGAGATATTTCTTCCTCTTGTTGTTCTTCTTCTGCACAGCAAAACTGGAAGTGGCATTTCCAGCTCGCAATAGTGCAGAGTTATCCCGAAGAAAGGGGCCACGGTGTTTCTGTATCTCTATTATGTTGGTGCGGCTTCGGAACTTTTAAATATCTGGATATATCTCGAGAACTACGCATCTGATCAAAAAATATCATAGAACATAAAAAGTAGGAAACTAAATTCTCTACAAATAAAGTCTCTTAACATTTTGCCATAGCTCGCTTCGTTTCCGAGATATTTGCAGATATATCTCAAGGGAAGGGGCCTGACGGACATATTTCGAGATATTTCTTCTTCTTGTTGTTCTTCTTCTGCACAGCTAAGCTGGAAGTGGCATTCGCAGCTCGCAATAGTGCAGAGTTATCTCAAAGAAAGGGGCCACGGTGTTTCTGTATCTCTATTATGTTGGTGCGGCTTCGGATCTTTTAAATATCTCGATATATCTCGAAAAGTACGCTTCTGATCAAAAAATATCATAAAACGTAAATTGTAGGAAACATAATTCTCTACAAAAAAGGTCTCTTAACATTTTGCCATAGCTCGCTTCGTTTCCGAGATATTTGCAGATTTATCTCAAGGGAAGGGGTCTGACGGACATATTTCGAGATATTTCTTCTTCTTGTTGTTCTTCTTCTGCACAGCTAAGCTGGAAGTGGCATTTGCAGCTCGCAATAGTGCAGAGTTATCTCAAAGAAAGGGGCCACGGTGTTTCTGTATCTCTATTATGTTGGTGCGGCTTTGGAACTTTTAAATATCTTGATATATCTCGAGAACTACGCATCTGATCAAAAGATATCATAGAACGTAAAAAGTAGGAAACCTAATTTTCTCCAAAAAAGGTCTCTTAACATTTTGCGGTAGCTCGCTTCGTTTCCGAGATATTTGCAGATTTATCTCAAGGGAAGGGGCCTGACGGACATATTTCGAAATATTTCTTCTTCTTGTTGTTCTTCTTCTGCACAGCTAAGCTGGAAGTGGCATTTGCAGCTCGCAATAGTGCAGAGTTATCTCAAAGAAAGGGGCCACGGTGTTTCTGTATCTCTATTATGTTGGTGCGGCTTCGGAACTTTTAAATATCTTGATATATCTCGAGGAGTACGCATCTGATCAAAAAGTATCATAGAACATAAAAAGTAGGAAACTTAATTCTCTACAAAAAAGGTCTGTTAACATTTTGCCATAGCTCGCTTCGTTTCCGAGATATTTGCAGATTTATCTCAAGGGAAGGGGCCTGACGGACATATTTCGAGATATTTCTTCTTCTTGTTGTTCTTCTTCTGCACGGCTAAGCTGGAAGTGGCAGTTGCAGCGCGCAATAGTGCAGAGTTATCTCAAAGAAAGGGGCCACGGTGTTTCTGTATCTCTATTATGTTGGTGCGGCTTCGGAACTTTTAAATATCTTGATATATCTCGAGAACTACGCATCTGATCAAAAAATATCATAGAACGTAAAAAGTAGGAAACCTAATTTTCTCCAAAAAAGGTCTCTTAACATTTTGCGGTAGCTCGCTTCGTTTCCGAGATATTTGCAGATTTATCTCAAGGGAAGGGGCCTGACGGACATATTTCGAAATATTTCTTCTTCTTGTTGTTCTTCTTCTGCACAGCTAAGCTGGAAGTGGCATTTGCAGCTCGCAATAGTGCAGAGTTATCTCAAAGAAAGGGGCCACGGTGTTTCTGTATCTCTATTATGTTGGTGCGGCTTCGGAACTTTTAAATATCTTGATATATCTCGAGAACTACGCATCTGATTAAAAAATATCATAGAACATAAAAAGTAGGAAACTTAATTCTCTACAAAAAAGGTCTGTTAACATTTTGCCATAGCTCGCTTCGTTTCCGAGATATTTGCAGATTTATCTCAAGGGAAGGGTCCTGACGGACATATTTCGGGATATTTCTTCTTCTTGTTGTTCTTCTTCTGCACAGCTAAGCTGGAAGTGGCATTTGCAGCTCGCAATAGTGCAGAGTTACCTCAAAGAAAGGGGCCACGGTGTTTCTGTATCTCTATTATGTTGGTGCCGCTTCGGAACTTTTAAATATCTGGATATATCTCGAGAACTACGCATCTGATCAAAAAATATCATAGAACATAAAAAGTAGGAAACTTAATTCTCTACAAAAAAGGTCTCTTAACATTTTGCGGTAGCTCGCTTCGTTTCCGAGATATTTGCAGATTTATCTCAAGGGAAGGGGCCTGACGGACATATTTCGAAATATTTCTTCTTCTTGTTGTTCTTCTTCTGCACAGCTAAGCTGGAAGTGGCATTTGCAGCTCGCAGTAGTGCAGAGTTATCTCAAAGAAAGGGGCCACAGTGTTTCTGTATCTCTATTATGTTGGTGCGGCTTCGGATCTTTTAAATATCTCGATATATCTCGAAAAGTACGCTTCTGATCAAAAAATATCATAAAACGTAAATTGTAGGAAACATAATTCTCTACAAAAAAGGTCTCTTAACATTTTGCCATAGCTCGCTTCGTTTCCGAGATATTTGCAGATTTATCTCAAGGGAAGGGGTCTGACGGACATATTTCGAGATATTTCTTCTTCTTGTTGTTCTTCTTCTGCACAGCTAAGCTGGAAGTGGCATTTGCAGCTCGCAATAGTGCAGAGTTATCTCAAAGAAAGGGGCCACGGTGTTTCTGTATCTCTATTATGTTGGTGCGGCTTCGGTACTTTTAAATATCTTGATATATCTCGAGAACTACGCATCTGATCAAAAGATATCATAGAACCCAGAAAGTAGGAAACCTAATTTTCTCCAAAAAAGGTCTCTTAACATTTTGCGGTAGCTCGCTTCGTTTCCGAGATATTTGCAGATTTATCTCAAGGGAAGGGGCCTGACGGACATATTTCGAAATATTTCTTCTTCTTGTTGTTCTTCTTCTGCACAGCTAAGCTGGAAGTGGCATTTGCAGCTCGCAATAGTGCAGAGTTATCTCAAAGAAAGGGGCCACGGTGTTTCTGTATCTCTATTATGTTGGTGCGGCTTCGGAACTTTTAAATATCTTGATATATCTCGAGAACTACGCATCTGATCAAAAAGTATCATAGAACATAAAAAGTAGGAAACTTAATTCTCTACAAAAAAGGTCTGTTAACATTTTGCCATAGCTCGCTTCGTTTCCGAGATATTTGCAGATTTATCTCAAGGGAAGGGGCCTGACGGACATATTTCGAGATATTTCTTCTTCTTGTTGTTCTTCTTCTGCACGGCTAAGCTGGAAGTGGCAGTTGCAGCGCGCAATAGTGCAGAGTTATCTCAAAGAAAGGGGCCACGGTGTTTCTGTATCTCTATTATGTTGGTGCGGCTTCGGAACTTTTAAATATCTTGATATATCTCGAGAACTACGCATCTGATCAAAAAATATCATAGAACGTAAAAAGTAGGAAACCTAATTTTCTCCAAAAAAGGTCTCTTAACATTTTGCGGTAGCTCGCTTCGTTTCCGAGATATTTGCAGATTTATCTCAAGGGAAGGGGCCTGACGGACATATTTCGAAATATTTCTTCTTCTTGTTGTTCTTCTTCTGCACAGCTAAGCTGGAAGTGGCATTTGCAGCTCGCAATAGTGCAGAGTTATCTCAAAGAAAGGGGCCACGGTGTTTCTGTATCTCTATTATGTTGGTGCGGCTTCGGAACTTTTAAATATCTTGATATATCTCGAGAACTACGCATCTGATTAAAAATATCATACAACATAAAAAGTAGGAAACTTAATTCTCTACAAAAAAGGTCTCTTAACATTTTGCCATAGCTCGCTTCGTTTCCGAGATATTTGCAGATTTATCTCAAGGGAAGGGGCCTGACGGACATATTTCGAGATATTTCTTCTTCTTGTTGTTCTTCTTCTGCACAGCAAAACTGGAAGTGGCATTTCCAGCTCGCAATAGTGCAGAGTTATCCCGAAGAAAGGGGCCACGGTGTTTCTGCATCTCTATTATGTTGGTGCGGCTTCGGAACTTTTAAATATCTCGATATATCTCGAAAACTACGCTTCTGATCAAAAAATATCATAGAACATAAATTGTAGGAAACATAATTCTCTACAAAAAAGGTCTCTTAACGTTTTGCCATAGCTCGCTTCGTTTCCGAGATATTTGCAGATTTATCTCAAGGGAAGGGGCCTGACGGACATATTTCGAGATATTTCTTCTTCTTGTTGTTCTTCTTCTGCACAGCTAAGCTGGAAGTGGCATTTGCAGCTCGCAATAGTGCAGAGTTATCTCAAAGAAAGGGGCCACGGTGTTTCTGTATCTCTATTATGTTGGTGCGGCTTCGGAACTTTTAAATATCTTGATATATCTCGAGGACTACGCATCTGATCAAAAAGTATCATAGAACATAAAAAGTAGGAAACTTAATTCTCTACAAAAAAGGTCTGTTAACATTTTGCCATAGCTCGCTTCGTTTCCGAGATATTTGCAGATTTATCTCAAGGGAAGGGGCCTGACGGACATATTTCGAGATATTTCTTCTTCTTGTTGTTCTTCTTCTGCACGGCTAAGCTGGAAGTGGCAGTTGCAGCGCGCAATAGTGCAGAGTTATCTCAAAGAAAGGGGCCACGGTGTTTCTGTATCTCTATTATGTTGGTGCGGCTTCGGAACTTTTAAATATCTTGATATATCTCGAGAACTACGCATCTGATCAAAAAATATCATAGAACGTAAAAAGTAGGAAACCTAATTTTCTCCAAAAAAGGTCTCTTAACATTTTGCGGTAGCTCGCTTCGTTTCCGAGATATTTGCAGATTTATCTCAAGGGAAGGGGCCTGACGGACATATTTCGAAATATTTCTTCTTCTTGTTGTTCTTCTTCTGCACAGCTAAGCTGGAAGTGGCATTTGCAGCTCGCAATAGTGCAGAGTTATCTCAAAGAAAGGGGCCACGGTGTTTCTGTATCTCTATTATGTTGGTGCGGCTTCGGAACTTTTAAATATCTTGATATATCTCGAGAACTACGCATCTGATTAAAAAATATCATAGAACATAAAAAGTAGGAAACTTAATTCTCTACAAAAAAGGTCTGTTAACATTTTGCCATAGCTCGCTTCGTTTCCGAGATATTTGCAGATTTATCTCAAGGGAAGGGTCCTGACGGACATATTTCGGGATATTTCTTCTTCTTGTTGTTCTTCTTCTGCACAGCTAAGCTGGAAGTGGCATTTGCAGCTCGCAATAGTGCAGAGTTACCTCAAAGAAAGGGGCCACGGTGTTTCTGTATCTCTATTATGTTGGTGCCGCTTCGGAACTTTTAAATATCTGGATATATCTCGAGAACTACGCATCTGATCAAAAAATATCATAGAACATAAAAAGTAGGAAACTTAATTCTCTACAAAAAAGGTCTCTTAACATTTTGCGGTAGCTCGCTTCGTTTCCGAGATATTTGCAGATTTATCTCAAGGGAAGGGGCCTGACGGACATATTTCGAAATATTTCTTCTTCTTGTTGTTCTTCTTCTGCACAGCTAAGCTGGAAGTGGCATTTGCAGCTCGCAGTAGTGCAGAGTTATCTCAAAGAAAGGGGCCACAGTGTTTCTGTATCTCTATTATGTTGGTGCGGCTTCGGATCTTTTAAATATCTCGATATATCTCGAAAAGTACGCTTCTGATCAAAAAATATCATAAAACGTAAATTGTAGGAAACATAATTCTCTACAAAAAAGGTCTCTTAACATTTTGCCATAGCTCGCTTCGTTTCCGAGATATTTGCAGATTTATCTCAAGGGAAGGGGTCTGACGGACATATTTCGAGATATTTCTTCTTCTTGTTGTTCTTCTTCTGCACAGCTAAGCTGGAAGTGGCATTTGCAGCTCGCAATAGTGCAGAGTTATCTCAAAGAAAGGGGCCACGGTGTTTCTGTATCTCTATTATGTTGGTGCGGCTTCGGTACTTTTAAATATCTTGATATATCTCGAGAACTACGCATCTGATCAAAAGATATCATAGAACCTAGAAAGTAGGAAACCTAATTTTCTCCAAAAAAGGTCTCTTAACATTTTGCGGTAGCTCGCTTCGTTTCCGAGATATTTGCAGATTTATCTCAAGGGAAGGGGCCTGACGGACATATTTCGAAATATTTCTTCTTCTTGTTGTTCTTCTTCTGCACAGCTAAGCTGGAAGTGGCATTTGCAGCTCGCAATAGTGCAGAGTTATCTCAAAGAAAGGGGCCACGGTGTTTCTGTATCTCTATTATGTTGGTGCGGCTTCGGAACTTTTAAATATCTTGATATATCTCGAGAACTACGCATCTGATCAAAAAGTATCATAGAACATAAAAAGTAGGAAACTTAATTCTCTACAAAAAAGGTCTGTTAACATTTTGCCATAGCTCGCTTCGTTTCCGAGATATTTGCAGATTTATCTCAAGGGAAGGGGCCTGACGGACATATTTCGAGATATTTCTTCTTCTTGTTGTTCTTCTTCTGCACGGCTAAGCTGGAAGTGGCAGTTGCAGCGCGCAATAGTGCAGAGTTATCTCAAAGAAAGGGGCCACGGTGTTTCTGTATCTCTATTATGTTGGTGCGGCTTCGGAACTTTTAAATATCTTGATATATCTCGAGAACTACGCATCTGATCAAAAAATATCATAGAACGTAAAAAGTAGGAAACCTAATTTTCTCCAAAAAAGGTCTCTTAACATTTTGCGGTAGCTCGCTTCGTTTCCGAGATATTTGCAGATTTATCTCAAGGGAAGGGGCCTGACGGACATATTTCGAAATATTTCTTCTTCTTGTTGTTCTTCTTCTGCACAGCTAAGCTGGAAGTGGCATTTGCAGCTCGCAATAGTGCAGAGTTATCTCAAAGAAAGGGGCCACGGTGTTTCTGTATCTCTATTATGTTGGTGCGGCTTCGGAACTTTTAAATATCTTGATATATCTCGAGAACTACGCATCTGATTAAAAATATCATACAACATAAAAAGTAGGAAACTTAATTCTCTACAAAAAAGGTCTCTTAACATTTTGCCATAGCTCGCTTCGTTTCCGAGATATTTGCAGATTTATCTCAAGGGAAGGGGCCTGACGGACATATTTCGAGATATTTCTTCTTCTTGTTGTTCTTCTTCTGCACAGCAAAACTGGAAGTGGCATTTCCAGCTCGCAATAGTGCAGAGTTATCCCGAAGAAAGGGGCCACGGTGTTTCTGCATCTCTATTATGTTGGTGCGGCTTCGGAACTTTTAAATATCTCGATATATCTCGAAAACTACGCTTCTGATCAAAAAATATCATAGAACATAAATTGTAGGAAACATAATTCTCTACAAAAAACGTCTCTAAACATTTTGCCATAGCTCGCTTCGTTTCCGAGATATTTGCAGATATATCTCAAGGGAAGGGGCCTGACGGACATATTTCGAGATATTTCTTCTTCTTGTTGTTCTTCTTCTGCACAGCTAAACTGGAAGTGGCACTTCCAGCCCGCAATAGTGCAGAGTTATCTCAAAGAAAGGGGCCACGGTGTTTCTGTATCTCTATTATGTTGGTGCGGCTTCGGAACTTTTAAATATCTCGATATATCTCGATAACTACGCTTCTGATCAAAAAATATCATAGAACATAAATTGTAGGAAACATAATTCTCTACAAAAAATATCTCTTAACATTTTGCCATAGCTCGCTTCGTTTCCGAGATATTTGCAGATATATCTCAAGGGAAGGGGCCTGACGGACATATTTCGAGATATTTCTTCATCTTGTTGTTCTTCTTCTGCACAGCTAAGCTGGAAGTGGCATTTGCGGCTCGCACTAGTGCAGAGTTATCTCAAAGAAAGGGGCCACGGTGTATCTGTATCTCTATTATGTTGGTGCGGCTTCGGAACTTATAAATATCTCGATATATCTCGAAAACTACGCTTCTGATCAAAAAATATCGTAGAACATAAATTGTAGGAAACATAATTCTCTACAAAAAACGTCTCTTAACGTTTTGCCATAGCTCGCTTCGTTTCCGAGATATTTGCAGATATATCTCAAGGGAAGGGGCCTGACGGACATATTTCGAGATATTTCTTCTTCTTGTTGTTCTTCTTCTGCACAGCTAAGCTGGAAGTGGCATTTGCGGCTCGCACTAGTGCAGAGTTATCTCAAAGAAAGGGGCCACGGTGTTTCTGTATCTCTATTATGTTGGTGCGGCTTCGGAACTTTTAAATATCTTGATATATCTCGAGAACTACGCATCTGATCAAAAAATATCATAGAACATAAAAAGTAGGAAACTTAATTCTCTACAAAAAAGGTCTCTTAACATTTTGCCATAGCTCGCTTCGTTTCCGAGATATTTGCAGATTTATCTCAAGGGAAGGGGCCTGACGGACATATTTCGAGATATTTCTTCTTCTTGTTGTTCTTCTTCTGCACAGCTAAGCTGGAAGTGGCATTTGCAGCTCGCAATAGTGCAGAGTTATCTCAAAGAAAGGGGCCACGGTGTTTCTGTATCTCTATTATGTTGGTGCGGCTTCGGAACTTTTAAATATCTTGATATATCTCGAGAACTACGCATCTGATCAAAAAATATCATAGAACATAAAAAGTAGGAAACTTAATTCTCTACAAAAAAGGTCTCTTAACATTTTGCCATAGTTCGCTTCGTTTCCGAGATATTTGCAGATTTATCTCAAGGGAAGGGGCCTGACGGACATATTTCGAGATATTTCTTCTTCTTGTTGTTCTTCTTCTGCACAGCTAAGCTGGAAGTGGCATTTGCGGCTCGCACTAGTGCAGAGTTATCTCAAAGAAAGGGGCCACGGTGTTTCTGTATCTCTATTATGTTGGTGCGGCTTCGGAACTTTTAAGTATCTCGATATATCTCGATAACTACGCTTCTGATCAAAAAATATCATAGAACATAAATTGTAGGAAACATAATTCTCTACAAAAAATATCTCTTAACATTTTGCCATAGCTCGCTTCGTTTCCGAGATATTTGCAGATATATCTCAAGGGAAGGGGCCTGACGGACATATTTCGAGATATTTCTTCATCTTGTTGTTCTTCTTCTGCACAGCTAAGCTGGAAGTGGCATTTGCGGCTCGCACTAGTGCAGAGTTATCTCAAAGAAAGGGGCCACGGTGTATCTGTATCTCTATTATGTTGGTGCGGCTTCGGAACTTATAAATATCTCGATATATCTCGAAAACTACGCTTCTGATCAAAAAATATCGTAGAACATAAATTGTAGGAAACATAATTCTCTACAAAAAACGTCTCTTAACGTTTTGCCATAGCTCGCTTCGTTTCCGAGATATTTGCAGATATATCTCAAGGGAAGGGGCCTGACGGACATATTTCGAGATATTTCTTCTTCTTGTTGTTCTTCTTCTGCACAGCTAAGCTGGAAGTGGCATTTGCGGCTCGCACTAGTGCAGAGTTATCTCAAAGAAAGGGGCCACGGTGTTTCTGTATCTCTATTATGTTGGTGCGGCTTCGGAACTTTTAAATATCTTGATATATCTCGAGAACTACGCATCTGATCAAAAAATATCATAGAACATAAAAAGTAGGAAACTTAATTCTCTACAAAAAAGGTCTCTTAACATTTTGCCATAGCTCGCTTCGTTTCCGAGATATTTGCAGATTTATCTCAAGGGAAGGGGCCTGACGGACATATTTCGAGATATTTCTTCTTCTTGTTGTTCTTCTTCTGCACAGCTAAGCTGGAAGTGGCATTTGCAGCTCGCAATAGTGCAGAGTTATCTCAAAGAAAGGGGCCACGGTGTTTCTGTATCTCTATTATGTTGGTGCGGCTTCGGAACTTTTAAATATCTTGATATATCTCGAGAACTACGCATCTGATCAAAAAATATCATAGAACATAAAAAGTAGGAAACTTAATTCTCTACAAAAAAGGTCTCTTAACATTTTGCCATAGTTCGCTTCGTTTCCGAGATATTTGCAGATTTATCTCAAGGGAAGGGGCCTGACGGACATATTTCGAGATATTTCTTCTTCTTGTTGTTCTTCTTCTGCACAGCTAAGCTGGAAGTGGCATTTGCGGCTCGCACTAGTGCAGAGTTATCTCAAAGAAAGGGGCCACGGTGTTTCTGTATCTCTATTATGTTGGTGCGGCTTCGGAACTTTTAAGTATCTCGATATATCTCGATAACTACGCTTCTGATCAAAAAATATCATAGAACATAAATTGTAGGAAACATAATTCTCTACAAAAAACGTCTCTCAACATTTTGCCATAGCTCGCTTCGTTTCCGAGATATTTGCAGATTTATCTCAAGGGAAGGGGCCTGACGGACATATTTCGAGATATTTCTTCTTCTTGTTGTTCTTCTTCTGCACAGCTAAGCTGGAAGTGGCATTTGCGGCTCGAACTAGTGCAGAGTTATCTCAAAGAAAGGGGCCACGGTGTTTCTGTATCTCTATTATGTTGGTGCGGCTTCGGAACTTTTAAATATCTCGATATATCTCGAGAACTACGCTTCTGATCAAAGAATATCATAGAACATAAATTGTAGGAAACATAATTCTCTACAAAAAAGGTCTCTTAACATTTTGCCATAGCTCGCTTCGTTTCCGAGATATTTGCAGATTTATCTCAAGGGAAGGGTCCTGACGGACATATTTCGAGATATTTCTTCTTCTTGTTGTTCTTCTTCTGCACAGCTAAGCTGGAAGTGGCATTTGCGGCTCGCACTAGTGCAGAGTTATCTCAAAAAAAGGGGCCACGGTGTTTCTGTATCTCTATTATGTTGGTGCGGCATCGGAACTTTTAAATATCTCGATATATCTCGAAAACTACGCTTCTGCTCAAAAAATATCATAGAACATAAATTGTAGGAAACATAATTCTCTACAAAAAACGTCTCTCAACATTTTGCCATAGCTCGCTTCGTTTCCGAGATATTTGCAGATTTATCTCAAGGGAAGGGGCCTGACGGACATATTTCGAGATATTTCTTCTTCTTGTTGTTCTTCTTCTGCACAGCTAAGCTGGAAGTGGCATTTGCGGCTCGCAATAGTGCAGAGTTATCTCAAAGAAAGGGGCCACGGTGTTTCTCTATCTCTATTATGTTGGTGCGGCTTCGGAACTTTTAAATATCATGATATATCTCGAGAACTACGCATCTGATCAAAAAATATCATAGAACAGAAAAAGTAGGAAACTTAATTCTCTACAAAAAAGGTCTCTTAACATTTTGCCATAGCTCTCTTCGTTTCCGAGATATTTGCAGATTTATCTCAAGGGAAGGGGCCTGACGGACATATTTCGAGATATTTCTTCTTCTTGTTGTTCTTCTTCTGCACAGCTAAGCTGGAAGTGGCATTTGCAGCTCGCAATAGTGCAGAGTCATCTCAAAGAAAGAGGCCACGGTGTTTCTGTACCTCTATTATGTTTGTGCAGCTTCGGAACTTTTAAATATTTTGATATATCTCGAGAACTACGCATCTGATCAAAAAATATCATAGAAGGTAAAAAGTAGGAAACTTAATTCTCTACAAAAAAGGTCTCTTAACATTTTGCCATAGCTCGCTTCGTTTCCGAGATATTTGCAGATTTATCTCAAGGGAAGGGCCTGACGGACATATTTCGAGATATTTCTTCCTCTTGTTGTTCTTCTTCTGCACAGCTAAGCTGGAAGTGGCATTTGCAGCTCGCAATAGTGCAGAGTTATCGCAAAGAAAGGGGCCACGGTGTTTCTGTATCTCTATTATGTTGGTGCGGCTTCGGAACTTTTAAATATCTTGATATATCTCGAGAACTACGCATCTGATCAAAAAATATCATAGAACATAAAAAGTAGGAAACCTAATTTTCTACAAAAAAGGTCTCTTAACATTTTGCCGTAGCTCGCTTCGTTTCCGAGATATTTGCAGATTTATCTCAAGGGATGGGGCCTGACGGACATATTTCGAGATATTTCTTCTTCTTGTTGTTCTTCTTCTGCACAGCTAAGCTGGAAGTGGCATTTGCGGCTCGCACTAGTGCAGAGTTATCTCAAAGAAAGGGGCCACGGTGTTTCTGTATCTCTATTATGTTGGTGCGGCTTCGGAACTTTTAAATATCTCGATATATCTCGAAAACTACGCTTCTGATCAAAAAATATCATACAACATAAATTGTAGGAAACAATTCTCTACAAAAAAGGTCTCTTAACATTTTGCCATAGCTCGCTTCGTTTCCGAGATATTTGCAGATATATCTCAAGGGAAGGGGCCTGACGGACATATTTCGAGATATTTCTTCTTCTTGTTGTTCTTCTTCTGCACAGCTAAGCTGGAAGTGGCATTTACAGCTCGCAATAGTGCAGATTTATCTCAAAGAAAGGGGCCACGGTGTTTCTCTATCTCTATTATGTTGGTGCGGCTTCGGAACTTTTAAATATCATGATATATCTCGAGAACTACGCATCTGATGAAAAAATATCATACAACATAAAAAGTAGGAAACTTAATTCTCTACAAAAAAGGTCTCTTAACATTTTGCCATAGCTCTCTTCGTTTCCGAGATATTTGCAGATATATCTCAAGGGAAGGGGCCTGACGGACATATTTCGAGATATTTCTTCTTCTTGTTGTTCTTCTTCTGCACAGCTAAGCTGGAAGTGGCATTTGCGGCTCGCACTAGTGCAGAGTTATCTCAAAGAAAGGGGCCACGGTGTTTCTGTATCTCCATTATGTTGGTGCGGCTTCGGAACTTTTAAATATCTTGATATATCTCGAGAACTACGCATCTGATCAAAAAATGTCATAGAACGTAAAAAGTAGGAAACTTAATTCTCTACAAAAAAGGTCTCTTAACATTTTGCCATAGCTCTCTTCGTTTCCGAGATATTTGCAGATTTATCTCAAGGGAAGGGGCCTGACGGACATATTTCGAGATATTTCTTCTTCTTGTTGTTCTTCTTCTGCACAGCTAAGCTGGAAGTGGCATTTGCGGCTCGCACTAGTGCAGAGTTATCTCAAAGAAAGGGGCCACGGTGTTTCTGTATCTCTATTATGTTGGTGCGGCTTCGGAACTTTTAAATATCTTGATATATCTCGAGAACTACGCATCTGATCAAAAAATATCATAGAACATAAATAGTAGGAAACTTAATTCTCTACAAAAAAGGTCTCTTAACATTTTGCCATAGCTCGCTTCGTTTCCGAGATATTTGCAGATATATCTCAAGGGAAGGGGCCTGACGGACATATTTCGAGATATTTCTTCTTCTTGTTGTTCTTCTTCTGCACTGCTAAGCTGGAAGTGGCATTTACAGCTGGCAATAGTGCAGAGTTATCTCAAAGAAAGGGGCCACGGTGTTTCTGTATCTCTATTATGTTGGTGCGGCTTCGGAACTTTTAAATATCATGATATATCTCGAGAACTACGCATCTGATGAAAAAATATCATAGAACATAAAAAGTAGGAAACTTAATTGTCTACAAAAAAGGTCTCTTAACATTTTGCCATAGCTCTCTTCGTTTCCGAGATATTTGCAGATTTATCTCAAGGGAAGGGGCCTGACGGACATATTTCGAGATATTTCTTCTTCTTGTTGTTCTTCTTCTGCACAGCTTAGCTGGAAGTGGCATTTGCGGCTCGCACTAGTGCAGAGTTATCTCAAAGAAAGGGGCCACGGTGTTTCTGTATCTCTATTATATTGGTGCGGCTTCGGAACTTTTAAGTATCTCGATATATCTCGAAAACTACGCTTCTGATCAAAAAATATCATACAACATTAATTGTAGGAAACATAATTCTCTACAAAAAAGGTCTCTTAACATTTTGCCATAGCTCGCTTCGTTTCCGAGATATTTGCAGATATATCTCAAGGGAAGGGGCCTGACGGACATATTTCGAGATATTTCTTCTCCTTGTTGTTCTTCTTCTGCACAGCTAAGCTGGAAGTGGCATTTACAGCTCGCAATAGTGCAGAGTTATCTCAAAGAAAGGGGCCACGGTGTTTCTGTATCTCTATTATGTTGGTGCGGCTTCGGAACTTTTAAATATCTTGATATATCTCGAGAACTACGCATCTGATCAAAAAATGTCATAGAACATAAAAAGTAGGAAACTTAATTCTCTACAAAAAAGGTCTCTTAACATTTTGCGATACCTCGCTTCGTTTCCGAGATATTTGCAGATTTATCTCAAGGGAAGGGGCCTGACGGACATATTTCGAGATATTTCTTCTTCTTGTTGTTCTTCTTCTGCACAGCTAAGCTGGAAGTGGCATTTGCGGCTCGCACTAGTGCAGAGTTATCTCAAAGAAAGGGGCCACGGTGTTTCTGTATCTCTATTATGTTGGTGCGGCTTCGGAACTTTTAAATATCTCGATATATCTCGAAAACTACGCTTCTGATCAAAAAATATCATACAACATAAATTGTAGGAAACATAATTCTCTACAAAAAAGGTCTCTTAACATTTTGCCATAGCTCGCTTCGTTTCCGAGATATTTGCCGATATATCTCAAGGGAAGGGGCCTGACGGACATATTTCGAGATATTTCTTCTTCTTGTTGTTCTTCTTCTGCACTGCTAAGCTGGAAGTGGCATTTACAGCTCGCAATAGTGCAGAGTTATCTCAAAGAAAGGGGCCACGGTGTTTCTGTATCTCTATTATGTTGGTGCGGCTTCGGAACTTTTAAATATCATGATATATCTCGAGAACTACGCATCTGATGAAAAAATATCATAGAACATAAAAAGTAGGAAACTTAATTCTCTACAAAAAAGGTCTCTTAACATTTTGCCATAGCTCTCTTCGTTTCCGAGATATTTGCAGATTTATCTCAAGGGAAGGGGCCTGACGGACATATTTCGAGATATTTCTTCTTCTTGTTGTTCTTCTTCTGCACAGCTAAGCTGGAAGTGGCATTTGCGGCTCGCACTAGTGCAGAGTTATCTCAAAGAAAGGGGCCACGGTGTTTCTGTATCTCTATTATGTTGGTGCGGCTTCGGAACTTTTAAATATCTTGATATATCTCGAGAACTACGCATCTGATCAAAAAATATCATAGAACATAAATAGTAGGAAACTTAATTCTCTACAAAAAAGGTCTCTTAACATTTTGCCATAGCTCGCTTCGTTTCCGAGATATTTGCAGATATATCTCAAGGGAAGGGGCCTGACGGACATATTTCGAGATATTTCTTCTTCTTGTTGTTCTTCTTCCGCACAGCTAACCTGGAAGTGGCATTTGCAGCTCGCAATAGTGCAGAGTTATCTCAAAGAAAGGGGCCACGGTGTTTCTGTATCTCTATTATGTTGGTGCGGCTTCGGAACTTTTAAATATCTTGATATATCTCGAGAACTACGCATCTGATCAAAAAATATCATAGAAGATAAAAAGTAGGAAACTTAATTCTCTACAAAAAAGGTCTCTTAACATTTTGCCATAGCTCGCTTCGTTTCCGAGATATTTGCAGATTTATCTCAAGGGAAGGGTCCTGACGGACATATTTCGAGATATTTCTTCTTCTTGTTGTTCTTCTTCTGCACAGCTAAGCTGGAAGCGGCATTTGCGGCTCGCACTAGTGCAGAGTTATCTCAAAAAAAGGGGCCACGGTGTTTCTGTATCTCTATTATGTTGGTGCGGCTTCGGAACTTTTAAATATCTTGATATATCTCGAGAACTACGCATCTGATCAAAAAATATCATAGAACATAAAAAGTAGGAAACCTAATTTTCTACAAAAAAGGTCTCTTAACATTTTGCCGTAGCTCGCTTCGTTTCCGAGATATTTGCAGATTTATCTCAAGGGAAGGGGCCTGACGGACATATTTCGAGATATTTCTTCTTCTTGTTGTTCTTCTTCTGCACAGCTAAGCTGGAAGTGGCATTTGCGGCTCGCACTAGTGCAGAGTTATCTCAAAGAAAGGGGCCACGGTGTTTCTGTATCTCTATTATGTTGGTGCGGCTTCGGAACTTTTAAATATCTCGATATATCTCGAAAACTACGCTTCTGATCAAAAAATATCATACAACATAAATTGTAGGAAACAATTCTCTACAAAAAAGGTCTCTTAACATTTTGCCATAGCTCGCTTCGTTTCCGAGATATTTGCAAATATATCTCAAGGGAAGGGGCCTGACGGACATATTTCGAGATATTTCTTCTTCTTGTTGTTCTTCTTCTGCACAGCTAAGCTGGAAGTGGCATTTACAGCTCGCAATAGTGCAGATTTATCTCAAAGAAAGGGGCCACGGTGTTTCTCTATCTCTATTATGTTGGTGCGGCTTCGGAACTTTTAAATATCATGATATATCTCGAGAACTACGCATCTGATCAAAAAATATCATAGAACATAAATAGTAGGAAACTTAATTCTCTACAAAAAAGGTCTCTTAACATTTTGCCATAGCTCGCTTCGTTTCCGAGATATTTGCAGATATATCTCAAGGGAAGGGGCCTGACGGACATATTTCGAGATATTTCTTCTTCTTGTTGTTCTTCTTCTGCACTGCTAAGCTGGAAGTGGCATTTACAGCTGGCAATAGTGCAGAGTTATCTCAAAGAAAGGGGCCACGGTGTTTCTGTATCTCTATTATGTTGGTGCGGCTTCGGAACTTTTAAATATCATGATATATCTCGAGAACTACGCATCTGATGAAAAAATATCATAGAACATAAAAAGTAGGAAACTTAATTGTCTACAAAAAAGGTCTCTTAACATTTTGCCATAGCTCTCTTCGTTTCCGAGATATTTGCAGATTTATCTCAAGGGAAGGGGCCTGACGGACATATTTCGAGATATTTCTTCTTCTTGTTGTTCTTCTTCTGCACAGCTAAGCTGGAAGTGGCATTTGCGGCTCGCACTAGTGCAGAGTTATCTCAAAGAAAGGGGCCACGGTGTTTCTGTATCTCTATTATATTGGTGCGGCTTCGGAACTTTTAAGTATCTCGATATATCTCGAAAACTACGCTTCTGATCAAAAAATATCATACAACATTAATTGTAGGAAACATAATTCTCTACAAAAAAGGTCTCTTAACATTTTGCCATAGCTCGCTTCGTTTCCGAGATATTTGCAGATATATCTCAAGGGAAGGGGCCTGACGGACATATTTCGAGATATTTCTTCTTCTTGTTGTTCTTCTTCTGCACAGCTAAGCTGGAAGTGGCATTTACAGCTCGCAATAGTGCAGAGTTATCTCAAAGAAAGGGGCCACGGTGTTTCTGTATCTCTATTATGTTGGTGCGGCTTCGGAACTTTTAAATATCTTGATATATCTCGAGAACTACGCATCTGATCAAAAAATGTCATAGAACATAAAAAGTAGGAAACTTAATTCTCTACAAAAAAGGTCTCTTAACATTTTGCGATACCTCGCTTCGTTTCCGAGATATTTGCAGATTTATCTCAAGGGAAGGGGCCTGACGGACATATTTCGAGATATTTCTTCTTCTTGTTGTTCTTCTTCTGCACAGCTAAGCTGGAAGTGGCATTTGCGGCTCGCACTAGTGCAGAGTTATCTCAAAGAAAGGGGCCACGGTGTTTCTGTATCTCTATTATGTTGGTGCGGCTTCGGAACTTTTAAATATCTCGATATATCTCGAAAACTACGCTTCTGATCAAAAAATATCATACAACATAAATTGTAGGAAACATAATTCTCTACAAAAAAGGTCTCTTAACATTTTGCCATAGCTCGCTTCGTTTCCGAGATATTTGCCGATATATCTCAAGGGAAGGGGCCTGACGGACATATTTCGAGATATTTCTTCTTCTTGTTGTTCTTCTTCTGCACTGCTAAGCTGGAAGTGGCATTTACAGCTCGCAATAGTGCAGAGTTATCTCAAAGAAAGGGGCCACGGTGTTTCTGTATCTCTATTATGTTGGTGCGGCTTCGGAACTTTTAAATATCATGATATATCTCGAGAACTACGCATCTGATGAAAAAATATCATAGAACATAAAAAGTAGGAAACTTAATTCTCTACAAAAAAGGTCTCTTAACATTTTGCCATAGCTCTCTTCGTTTCCGAGATATTTGCAGATTTATCTCAAGGGAAGGGGCCTGACGGACATATTTCGAGATATTTCTTCTTCTTGTTGTTCTTCTTCTGCACAGCTAAGCTGGAAGTGGCATTTGCGGCTCGCACTAGTGCAGAGTTATCTCAAAGAAAGGGGCCACGGTGTTTCTGTATCTCTATTATGTTGGTGCGGCTTCGGAACTTTTAAATATCTTGATATATCTCGAGAACTACGCATCTGATCAAAAAATATCATAGAACATAAATAGTAGGAAACTTAATTCTCTACAAAAAAGGTCTCTTAACATTTTGCCATAGCTCGCTTCGTTTCCGAGATATTTGCAGATATATCTCAAGGGAAGGGGCCTGACGGACATATTTCGAGATAGTTCTTCTTCTTGTTGTTCTTCTTCTGCACTGCTAAGCTGGAAGTGGCATTTACAGCTGGCAATAGTGCAGAGTTATCTCAAAGAAAGGGGCCACGGTGTTTCTGTATCTCTATTATGTTGGTGCGGCTTCGGAACTTTTAAATATCATGATATATCTCGAGAACTACGCATCTGATGAAAAAATATTATAGAACATAAAAAGTAGGAAACTTAATTGTCTACAAAAAACGTCTCTTAACATTTTGCCATAGCTCTCTTCGTTTCCGAGATATTTGCAGATTTATCTCAAGGGAAGGGGCCTGACGGACATATTTCGAGATATTTCTTCTTCTTGTTGTGCTTCTTCTGCACAGCTAAGCTGGAAGTGGCATTTGCGGCTCGCACTAGTGCAGAGTTATCTCAAAGAAAGGGGCCACGGTGTTTCTGTATCTCTATTATATTGGTGCGGCTTCGGAACTTTTAAGTATCTCGATATATCTCGAAAACTACGCTTCTGATCAAAAAATATCATACAACATTAATTGTAGGAAACATAATTCTCTACAAAAAAGGTCTCTTAACATTTTGCCATAGCTCGCTTCGTTTCCGAGATATTTGCAGATATATCTCAAGGGAAGGGGCCTGACGGACATATTTCGAGATATTTCTTCTTCTTGTTGTTCTTCTTCTGCACAGCTAAGCTGGAAGTGGCATTTACAGCTCGCAATAGTGCAGAGTTATCTCAAAGAAAGGGGCCACGGTGTTTCTGTATCTCTATTATGTTGGTGCGGCTTCGGAACTTTTAAATATCTCGATATATCTCGAAAACTACGCTTCTGATCAAAAAATATCATAGAACATAAATTGTAGGAAACATAATTCTCTACAAAAAACGTCTCTTAACATTTTGCCATAGCTCGCTTCTTTCCGAGATATTTGCAGATTTATCTCAAGGGAAGGGGCCTGACGGACATATTTCGAGATATTTCTTCTTCTTGTTGTTGTTCTTCTGCACAGCTAAGCTGGAAGTGGCATTTGCGGCTCGCACTAGTGCAGAGTTATCTCAAAGAAAGGGGCCACGGTGTTTCTGTATCTCTATTATGTTGGTGCGGCTTCGGAACTTTTAAATATCTCGATATATCTCGAAAACTACGCTTCTGATCAAAAAATATCATACAACATAAATTGTAGGAAACATAATTCTCTACAAAAAAGGTCTCTTAACATTTTGCCATAGCTCGCTTCGTTTCCGAGATATTTGCAGATATATCTCAAGGGAAGGGGCCTGACGGACATATTTCGAGATATTTCTTCTTCTTGTTGTTCTTCTTCTGCACAGCTAAGCTGGAAGTGGCATTTACAGCTCGCAATAGTGCAGATTTATCTCAAAGAAAGGGGCCACGGTGTTTCTCTATCTCTATTATGTTGGTGCGGCTTCGGAACTTTTAAATATCATGATATATCTCGAGAACTACGCATCTGATGAAAAAATATCATAGAACATAAAAAGTAGGAAACTTAATTCTCTACAAAAAAGGTCTCTTAACATTTTGCCATAGCTCTCTTCGTTTCCGAGATATTTGCAGATTTATCTCAAGGGAAGGGGCCTGACGGACATATTTCGAGATATTTCTTCTTCTTGTTGTTCTTCTTCTGCACAGCTAAGCTGGAAGTGGCATTTGCGGCTCGCACTAGTGCAGAGTTATCTCAAAGAAAGGGGCCACGGTGTTTCTGTATCTCTATTATGTTGGTGCGGCTTCGGAACTTGTAAATATCTTGATATATCTCGAGAACTACGCATCTGATCAAAAAATATCATAGAACATAAATAGTAGGAAACTTAATTCTCTACAAAAAAGGTCTCTTAACATTTTGCCATAGCTCTCTTCGTTTCCGAGATATTTGCAGATTTATCTCAAGGGAAGGGGCCTGACGGACATATTTCGAGATATTTCTTCTTCTTGTTGTTCTTCTTCTGCACAGCTAAGCTGGAAGTGGCATTTGCGGCTCGCACTAGTGCAGAGTTATCTCAAAGAAAGGGGCCAGGGTGTTTCTGTATCTCTATTATGTTGGTGCGGCTTCGGAACTTTTAAATATCTTGATATATCTCGAGAACTACGCATCTGATCAAAAAATATCATAGAACATAAATAGTAGGAAACTTAATTCTCTACAAAAAAGGTCTCTTAACATTTTGCCATAGCTCGCTTCGTTTCCGAGATATTTGCAGATATATCTCAAGGGAAGGGGCCTGACGGACATATTTCGAGATATTTCTTCTTCTTGTTGTTCTTCTTCTGCACTGCTAAGCTGGAAGTGGCATTTACAGCTGGCAATAGTGCAGAGTTATCTCAAAGAAAGGGGCCACGGTGTTTCTGTATCTCTATTATGTTGGTGCGGCTTCGGAACTTTTAAATATCATGATATATCTCGAGAACTACGCATCTGATGAAAAAATATCATAGAACATAAAAAGTAGGAAACTTAATTGTCTACAAAAAACGTCTCTTAACATTTTGCCATAGCTCTCTTCGTTTCCGAGATATTTGCAGATTTATCTCAAGGGAAGGGGCCTGACGGACATATTTCGAGATATTTCTTCTTCTTGTTGTGCTTCTTCTGCACAGCTAAGCTGGAAGTGGCATTTGCGGCTCGCACTAGTGCAGAGTTATCTCAAAGAAAGGGGCCACGGTGTTTCTGTATCTCTATTATATTGGTGCGGCTTCGGAACTTTTAAGTATCTCGATATATCTCGAAAACTACGCTTCTGATCAAAAAATATCATACAACATTAATTGTAGGAAACATAATTCTCTACAAAAAAGGTCTCTTAACATTTTGCCATAGCTCGCTTCGTTTCCGAGATATTTGCAGATATATCTCAAGGGAAGGGGCCTGACGGACATATTTCGAGATATTTCTTCTTCTTGTTGTTCTTCTTCTGCACAGCTAAGCTGGAAGTGGCATTTACAGCTCGCAATAGTGCAGAGTTATCTCAAAGAAAGGGGCCACGGTGTTTCTGTATCTCTATTATGTTGGTGCGGCTTCGGAACTTTTAAATATCTCGATATATCTCGAAAACTACGCTTCTGATCAAAAAATATCATAGAACATAAATTGTAGGAAACATAATTCTCTACAAAAAACGTCTCTTAACATTTTGCCATAGCTCGCTTCTTTCCGAGATATTTGCAGATTTATCTCAAGGGAAGGGGCCTGACGGACATATTTCGAGATATTTCTTCTTCTTGTTGTTGTTCTTCTGCACAGCTAAGCTGGAAGTGGCATTTACAGCTCACAATAGTGCAGAGTTATCTCAAAGAAAGGGGCCACGGTGTTTCTGTATCTCTATTATGTTGGTGCGGCTTCGGAACTTTTAAATATCTTGATATATCTCGAGAACTACGCATCTGATCAAAAAATATCATAGAACACAAATAGTAGAAAACTTAATTCTCTACAAAAAAGGTCTCTTAACATTTTGCCATAGCTCGCTTCGTTTCCGAGATATTTGCAGATATATCTCAAGGGAAGGGGCCTGACGGACATATTTCGAGATATTTCTTCTTCTTGTTGTTGTTCTTCTGCACAGCTAAGCTGGAAGTGGCATTTGCGGCTCGCACTAGTGCAGAGTTATCTCAAAGAAAGGGGCCACGGTGTTTCTGTATCTCTATTATGTTGGTGCGGCTTCGGAACTTTTAAATATCTCGATATATCTCGAAAACTACGCTTCTGATCAAAAAATATCATACAACATAAATTGTAGGAAACATAATTCTCTACAAAAAAGGTCTCTTAACATTTTGCCATAGCTCGCTTCGTTTCCGAGATATTTGCAGATATATCTCAAGGGAAGGGGCCTGACGGACATATTTCGAGATATTTCTTCTTCTTGTTGTTCTTCTTCTGCACAGCTAAGCTGGAAGTGGCATTTACAGCTCGCAATAGTGCAGATTTATCTCAAAGAAAGGGGCCACGGTGTTTCTCTATCTCTATTATGTTGGTGCGGCTTCGGAACTTTTAAATATCATGATATATCTCGAGAACTACGCATCTGATGAAAAAATATCATAGAACATAAAAAGTAGGAAACTTAATTCTCTACAAAAAAGGTCTCTTAACATTTTGCCATAGCTCTCTTCGTTTCCGAGATATTTGCAGATTTATCTCAAGGGAAGGGGCCTGACGGACATATTTCGAGATATTTCTTCTTCTTGTTGTTCTTCTTCTGCACAGCTAAGCTGGAAGTGGCATTTGCGGCTCGCACTAGTGCAGAGTTATCTCAAAGAAAGGGGCCACGGTGTTTCTGTATCTCCATTATGTTGGTGCGGCTTCGGAACTTTTAAATATCTTGATATATCTCGAGAACTACGCATCTGATCAAAAAATGTCATAGAACATAAAAAGTAGGAAACTTAATTCTCTACAAAAAAGGTCTCTTAACATTTTGCGATACCTCGCTTCGTTTCCGAGATATTTGCAGATTTATCTCAAGGGAAGGGGCCTGACGGACATATTTCGAGATATTTCTTCTTCTTGTTGTTCTTCTTCTGCACAGCTAAGCTGGAAGTGGCATTTGCGGCTCGCGCTAGTGCAGAGTTATCTCAAAGAAAGGGGCCACGGTGTTTCTGTATCTCTATTATGTTGGTGCGGCTTCGGAACTTTTAAGTATCTCGATATATCTCGAAAACTACGCTTCTGATCAAAAAATATCATACAACATTAATTGTAGGAAACATAATTCTCTACAAAAAAGGTCTCTTAACATTTTGCCATAGCTCGCTTCGTTTCCGAGATATTTGCAGATATATCTCAAGGGAAGGGGCCTGACGGACATATTTCGAGATATTTCTTCTTCTTGTTGTTCTTCTTCTGCACAGCTAAGCTGGAAGTGGCATTTACAGCTCGCAATAGTGCAGAGTTATCTCAAAGAAAGGGGCCACGGTGTTTCTGTATCTCTATTATGTTGGTGCGGCTTCGGAACTTTTAAATATCTTGATATATCTCGAGAACTACGCATCTGATCAAAAAATATCATAGAACATAAAAAGTAGGAAACTTAATTCTCTACAAAAAAGGTCTCTTAACATTTTGCCATAGCTCTCTTCGTTTCCGAGATATTTGCAGATTTATCTCAAGGGAAGGGGCCTGACGGACATATTTCGAGATATTTCTTCTTCTTGTTGTTCTTCTTCTGCACAGCTAAGCTGGAAGTGGCATTTGCGGCTCGCACTAGTGCAGAGTTATCTCAAAGAAAGGGGCCACGGTGTTTCTGTATCTCTATTATGTTGGTGCGGCTTCGGAACTTTTAAATATCTCGATATATCTCGAAAACTACGCTTCTGATCAAAAAATATCATACAACATAAATTGTAGGAAACATAATTCTCTACAAAACAGGTCTCTTAACATTTTGCCATAGCTCGCTTCGTTTCCGAGATATTTGCCGATATATCTCAAGGGAAGGGGCCTGACGGACATATTTCGAGATATTTCTTCTTCTTGTTGTTCTTCTTCTGCACAGCTAAGCTGGAAGTGGCATTTACAGCTCGCAATAGTGCAGATTTATCTCAAAGAAAGGGGCCACGGTGTTTCTGCATCTCTATTATGTTGGTGCGGCTTCGGAACTTTTAAATATCTTGATATATCTCGAGAACTACGCATCTGATCAAAAAATATCATAGAACATAAATAGTAGGAAACTTAATTCTCTACAAAAAAGGTCTCTTAACATTTTGCCATAGCTCGCTTCGTTTCCGAGATATTTGCAGATATATCTCAAGCGAAGGGGCCTGACGGACATATTTCGAGATATTTCTTCTTCTTGTTGTTCTTCTTCTGCACAGCTAAACTGGAAGTGGCATTTCCAGCTCGCAATTGTGCAGAGTTATCTCAAAGAAAGGGGCCACGGTGTTTCTGTATCTCTATTATGTTTGTGCGGCTTCGGAACTTTTAAATATCATGATATATCTCCAGAACTACGCATCTGATGAAAAAATATCATAGAACATAAAAAGTAGGAAACTTAATTCTCTACAAAAAAGGTCTCTTAACATTTTGCCATAGCTCTCTTCGTTTCCGAGATATTTGCAGATATATCTCAAGGGAAGGGGCCTGACGGACATATTTCGAGATATTTCTTCTTCTTGTTGTTCTTCTTCTGCACAGCTAAGCTGGAAGTGGCATTTGCGGCTCGCACTAGTGCAGAGTTATCTCAAAGAAAGGGGCCACGGTGTTTCTGTATCTCTATTATATTGGTGCGGCTTCGGAACTTTTAAGTATCTCGATATATCTCGAAAACTACGCTTCTGATCAAAAAATATCATACAACATTAATTGTAGGAAACATAATTCTCTACAAAAAAGGTCTCTTAACATTTTGCCATAGCTCGCTTCGTTTCCGAGATATTTGCAGATATATCTCAAGGGAAGGGGACTGACGGACATATTTCGAGATATTTCTTCTTCTTGTTGTTCTTCTTCTGCACAGCTAAGCTGGAAGTGGCATTTACAGCTCGCAATAGTGCAGAGTTATCTCAAAGAAAGGGGCCACGGTGTTTCTGTATCTCTATTATGTTGGTGCGGCTTCGGAACTTTTAAATATCTCGATATATCTCGAAAACTACGCTTCTGATCAAAAAATATCATAGAACATAAATTGTAGGAAACATAATTCTCTACAAAAAACGTCTCTTAACATTTTGCCATAGCTCGCTTCTTTCCGAGATATTTGCAGATTTATCTCAAGGGAAGGGGCCTGACGGACATATTTCGAGATATTTCTTCTTCTTGTTGTTGTTCTTCTGCACAGCTAAGCTGGAAGTGGCATTTGCGGCTCGCACTAGTGCAGAGTTATCTCAAAGAAAGGGGCCACGGTGTTTCTGTATCTCTATTATGTTGGTGCGGCTTCGGAACTTTTAAATATCTCGATATATCTCGAAAACTACGCTTCTGATCAAAAAATATCATACAACATAAATTGTAGGAAACATAATTCTCTACAAAAAAGGTCTCTTAACATTTTGCCATAGCTCGCTTCGTTTCCGAGATATTTGCCGATATATCTCAAAGGAAGGGGCCTGACGGACATATTTCGAGATATTTCTTCTTCTTGTTGTTCTTCTTCTGCACAGCTAAGCTGGAAGTGGCATTTACAGCTCACAATAGTGCAGAGTTATCTCAAAGAAAGGGGCCACGGTGTTTCTGTATCTCTATTATGTTGGTGCGGCTTCGGAACTTTTAAATATCTTGATATATCTCGAGAACTACGCATCTGATCAAAAAATATCATAGAACATAAATAGTAGGAAACTTAATTCTCTACAAAAAAGGTCTCTTAACATTTTGCCATAGCTCGCTTCGTTTCCGAGATATTTGCAGATATATCTCAAGGGAAGGGGCCTGACGGACATATTTCGAGATATTTCTTCTTCTTGTTGTTCTTCTTCTGCACTGCTAAGCTGGAAGTGGCATTTACAGCTCGCAATAGTGCAGAGTTATCTCAAAGAAAGGGGCCACGGTGTTTCTGTATCTCTATTATGTTGGTGCGGCTTCGGAACTTTTAAATATCTTGATATATCTCGAGAACTACGCATCTGATCAAAAAATATCATAGAACATAAATAGTAGGAAACTTAATTCTCTACAAAAAAGGTCTCTTAACATTTTGACATAGCTCTCTTCGTTTCCGAGATATTTGCAGATTTATCTCAAGGGAAGGGGCCTGACGGACATATTTCGAGATATTTCTTCTTCTTGTTGTTCTTCTTCTGCACAGCTAAGCTGGAAGTGGCATTTGCGGCTCGCACTAGTGCAGAGTTATCTCAAAGAAAGGGGCCACGGTGTTTCTGTATCTCTATTATATTGGTGCGGCTTCGGAACTTTTAAGTATCTCGATATATCTCGAAAACTACGCTTCTGATCAAAAAATATCATACAACATTAATTGTAGGAAACATAATTCTCTACAAAAAAGGTCTCTTAACATTTTGCCATAGCTCGCTTCGTTTCCGAGATATTTGCAGATATATCTCAAGGGAAGGGGCCTGACGGACATATTTCGAGATATTTCTTCTTCTTGTTGTTCTTCTTCTGCACAGCTAAGCTGGAAGTGGCATTTACAGCTCGCAATAGTGCAGAGTTATCTCAAAGAAAGGGGCCACGGTGTTTCTGTATCTCTATTATGTTGGTGCGGCTTCGGAACTTTTAAATATCTCGATATATCTCGAAAACTACGCTTCTGATCAAAAAATATCACAGAACATAAATTGTAGGAAACATAATTCTCTACAAAAAAGGTCTCTTAACGTTTTGCCATAGCTCGCTTCGTTTCCGAGATATTTGCAGATTTATCTCAAGGGAAGGGTCCTGACGGACATATTTCGAGATATTTCTTCTTCTTGTTGTTCTTCTTCTGCACAGCTAAGCTGGAAGTGGCATTTGCGGCTCGCACTAGTGCAGAGTTATCTCAAAGAAAGGGGCCACGGTGTTTCTGTATCTCTATTATGTTGGTGCGGCTTCGGACCTTTTAAATATCTCGATATATCTCGACAACTACGCTTCTGATCAAAAAATATCATAGAACATAAATTGTAGGAAACATAATTCTCTACAAAAAACGTCTCCTAACATTTTGCCATAGCTCGCTTCGTTTCCGAGATATTTGCAGATTCAGCTCAAAGGAACTGGCCTGACGGACATATTTCGAGATATTTCTTCTTCTTGTTGTTCTTCTTCTGCACAGCTAAGCTGGAAGTGGCATTTGCGGCTCGCACTAGTGCAGAGTTATCTCAAAGAAAGGGGCCACGGTGTTTCTGTATCTCTATTATGTTGGTGCGGCTTCGGAACTTGTAAATATCTTGATATATCTCGAGAACTACGCATCTGATCAAAAAATATCATAGAACATAAATAGTAGGAAACTTAATTCTCTACAAAAAAGGTCTCTTAACATTTTGCCATAGCTCTCTTCGTTTCCGAGATATTTGCAGATTTATCTCAAGGGAAGGGGCCTGACGGACATATTTCGAGATATTTCTTCTTCTTGTTGTTCTTCTTCTGCACAGCTAAGCTGGAAGTGGCATTTGCGGCTCGCACTAGTGCAGAGTTATCTCAAAGAAAGGGGCCAGGGTGTTTCTGTATCTCTATTATGTTGGTGCGGCTTCGGAACTTTTAAATATCTTGATATATCTCGAGAACTACGCATCTGATCAAAAAATATCATAGAACATAAATAGTAGGAAACTTAATTCTCTACAAAAAAGGTCTCTTAACATTTTGCCATAGCTCGCTTCGTTTCCGAGATATTTGCAGATATATCTCAAGGGAAGGGGCCTGACGGACATATTTCGAGATATTTCTTCTTCTTGTTGTTCTTCTTCTGCACTGCTAAGCTGGAAGTGGCATTTACAGCTGGCAATAGTGCAGAGTTATCTCAAAGAAAGGGGCCACGGTGTTTCTGTATCTCTATTATGTTGGTGCGGCTTCGGAACTTTTAAATATCATGATATATCTCGAGAACTACGCATCTGATGAAAAAATATCATAGAACATAAAAAGTAGGAAACTTAATTGTCTACAAAAAACGTCTCTTAACATTTTGCCATAGCTCTCTTCGTTTCCGAGATATTTGCAGATTTATCTCAAGGGAAGGGGCCTGACGGACATATTTCGAGATATTTCTTCTTCTTGTTGTGCTTCTTCTGCACAGCTAAGCTGGAAGTGGCATTTGCGGCTCGCACTAGTGCAGAGTTATCTCAAAGAAAGGGGCCACGGTGTTTCTGTATCTCTATTATATTGGTGCGGCTTCGGAACTTTTAAGTATCTCGATATATCTCGAAAACTACGCTTCTGATCAAAAAATATCATACAACATTAATTGTAGGAAACATAATTCTCTACAAAAAAGGTCTCTTAACATTTTGCCATAGCTCGCTTCGTTTCCGAGATATTTGCAGATATATCTCAAGGGAAGGGGCCTGACGGACATATTTCGAGATATTTCTTCTTCTTGTTGTTCTTCTTCTGCACAGCTAAGCTGGAAGTGGCATTTACAGCTCGCAATAGTGCAGAGTTATCTCAAAGAAAGGGGCCACGGTGTTTCTGTATCTCTATTATGTTGGTGCGGCTTCGGAACTTTTAAATATCTCGATATATCTCGAAAACTACGCTTCTGATCAAAAAATATCATAGAACATAAATTGTAGGAAACATAATTCTCTACAAAAAACGTCTCTTAACATTTTGCCATAGCTCGCTTCTTTCCGAGATATTTGCAGATTTATCTCAAGGGAAGGGGCCTGACGGACATATTTCGAGATATTTCTTCTTCTTGTTGTTGTTCTTCTGCACAGCTAAGCTGGAAGTGGCATTTACAGCTCACAATAGTGCAGAGTTATCTCAAAGAAAGGGGCCACGGTGTTTCTGTATCTCTATTATGTTGGTGCGGCTTCGGAACTTTTAAATATCTTGATATATCTCGAGAACTACGCATCTGATCAAAAAATATCATAGAACACAAATAGTAGAAAACTTAATTCTCTACAAAAAAGGTCTCTTAACATTTTGCCATAGCTCGCTTCGTTTCCGAGATATTTGCAGATATATCTCAAGGGAAGGGGCCTGACGGACATATTTCGAGATATTTCTTCTTCTTGTTGTTGTTCTTCTGCACAGCTAAGCTGGAAGTGGCATTTGCGGCTCGCACTAGTGCAGAGTTATCTCAAAGAAAGGGGCCACGGTGTTTCTGTATCTCTATTATGTTGGTGCGGCTTCGGAACTTTTAAATATCTCGATATATCTCGAAAACTACGCTTCTGATCAAAAAATATCATACAACATAAATTGTAGGAAACATAATTCTCTACAAAAAAGGTCTCTTAACATTTTGCCATAGCTCGCTTCGTTTCCGAGATATTTGCAGATATATCTCAAGGGAAGGGGCCTGACGGACATATTTCGAGATATTTCTTCTTCTTGTTGTTCTTCTTCTGCACAGCTAAGCTGGAAGTGGCATTTACAGCTCGCAATAGTGCAGATTTATCTCAAAGAAAGGGGCCACGGTGTTTCTCTATCTCTATTATGTTGGTGCGGCTTCGGAACTTTTAAATATCATGATATATCTCGAGAACTACGCATCTGATGAAAAAATATCATAGAACATAAAAAGTAGGAAACTTAATTCTCTACAAAAAAGGTCTCTTAACATTTTGCCATAGCTCTCTTCGTTTCCGAGATATTTGCAGATTTATCTCAAGGGAAGGGGCCTGACGGACATATTTCGAGATATTTCTTCTTCTTGTTGTTCTTCTTCTGCACAGCTAAGCTGGAAGTGGCATTTGCGGCTCGCACTAGTGCAGAGTTATCTCAAAGAAAGGGGCCACGGTGTTTCTGTATCTCCATTATGTTGGTGCGGCTTCGGAACTTTTAAATATCTTGATATATCTCGAGAACTACGCATCTGATCAAAAAATGTCATAGAACATAAAAAGTAGGAAACTTAATTCTCTACAAAAAAGGTCTCTTAACATTTTGCGATACCTCGCTTCGTTTCCGAGATATTTGCAGATTTATCTCAAGGGAAGGGGCCTGACGGACATATTTCGAGATATTTCTTCTTCTTGTTGTTCTTCTTCTGCACAGCTAAGCTGGAAGTGGCATTTGCGGCTCGCGCTAGTGCAGAGTTATCTCAAAGAAAGGGGCCACGGTGTTTCTGTATCTCTATTATGTTGGTGCGGCTTCGGAACTTTTAAGTATCTCGATATATCTCGAAAACTACGCTTCTGATCAAAAAATATCATACAACATTAATTGTAGGAAACATAATTCTCTACAAAAAAGGTCTCTTAACATTTTGCCATAGCTCGCTTCGTTTCCGAGATATTTGCAGATATATCTCAAGGGAAGGGGCCTGACGGACATATTTCGAGATATTTCTTCTTCTTGTTGTTCTTCTTCTGCACAGCTAAGCTGGAAGTGGCATTTACAGCTCGCAATAGTGCAGAGTTATCTCAAAGAAAGGGGCCACGGTGTTTCTGTATCTCTATTATGTTGGTGCGGCTTCGGAACTTTTAAATATCTTGATATATCTCGAGAACTACGCATCTGATCAAAAAATATCATAGAACATAAAAAGTAGGAAACTTAATTCTCTACAAAAAAGGTCTCTTAACATTTTGCCATAGCTCTCTTCGTTTCCGAGATATTTGCAGATTTATCTCAAGGGAAGGGGCCTGACGGACATATTTCGAGATATTTCTTCTTCTTGTTGTTCTTCTTCTGCACAGCTAAGCTGGAAGTGGCATTTGCGGCTCGCACTAGTGCAGAGTTATCTCAAAGAAAGGGGCCACGGTGTTTCTGTATCTCTATTATGTTGGTGCGGCTTCGGAACTTTTAAATATCTCGATATATCTCGAAAACTACGCTTCTGATCAAAAAATATCATACAACATAAATTGTAGGAAACATAATTCTCTACAAAACAGGTCTCTTAACATTTTGCCATAGCTCGCTTCGTTTCCGAGATATTTGCCGATATATCTCAAGGGAAGGGGCCTGACGGACATATTTCGAGATATTTCTTCTTCTTGTTGTTCTTCTTCTGCACAGCTAAGCTGGAAGTGGCATTTACAGCTCGCAATAGTGCAGATTTATCTCAAAGAAAGGGGCCACGGTGTTTCTGCATCTCTATTATGTTGGTGCGGCTTCGGAACTTTTAAATATCTTGATATATCTCGAGAACTACGCATCTGATCAAAAAATATCATAGAACATAAATAGTAGGAAACTTAATTCTCTACAAAAAAGGTCTCTTAACATTTTGCCATAGCTCGCTTCGTTTCCGAGATATTTGCAGATATATCTCAAGCGAAGGGGCCTGACGGACATATTTCGAGATATTTCTTCTTCTTGTTGTTCTTCTTCTGCACAGCTAAACTGGAAGTGGCATTTCCAGCTCGCAATTGTGCAGAGTTATCTCAAAGAAAGGGGCCACGGTGTTTCTGTATCTCTATTATGTTTGTGCGGCTTCGGAACTTTTAAATATCATGATATATCTCCAGAACTACGCATCTGATGAAAAAATATCATAGAACATAAAAAGTAGGAAACTTAATTCTCTACAAAAAAGGTCTCTTAACATTTTGCCATAGCTCTCTTCGTTTCCGAGATATTTGCAGATATATCTCAAGGGAAGGGGCCTGACGGACATATTTCGAGATATTTCTTCTTCTTGTTGTTCTTCTTCTGCACAGCTAAGCTGGAAGTGGCATTTGCGGCTCGCACTAGTGCAGAGTTATCTCAAAGAAAGGGGCCACGGTGTTTCTGTATCTCTATTATATTGGTGCGGCTTCGGAACTTTTAAGTATCTCGATATATCTCGAAAACTACGCTTCTGATCAAAAAATATCATACAACATTAATTGTAGGAAACATAATTCTCTACAAAAAAGGTCTCTTAACATTTTGCCATAGCTCGCTTCGTTTCCGAGATATTTGCAGATATATCTCAAGGGAAGGGGACTGACGGACATATTTCGAGATATTTCTTCTTCTTGTTGTTCTTCTTCTGCACAGCTAAGCTGGAAGTGGCATTTACAGCTCGCAATAGTGCAGAGTTATCTCAAAGAAAGGGGCCACGGTGTTTCTGTATCTCTATTATGTTGGTGCGGCTTCGGAACTTTTAAATATCTCGATATATCTCGAAAACTACGCTTCTGATCAAAAAATATCATAGAACATAAATTGTAGGAAACATAATTCTCTACAAAAAACGTCTCTTAACATTTTGCCATAGCTCGCTTCTTTCCGAGATATTTGCAGATTTATCTCAAGGGAAGGGGCCTGACGGACATATTTCGAGATATTTCTTCTTCTTGTTGTTGTTCTTCTGCACAGCTAAGCTGGAAGTGGCATTTGCGGCTCGCACTAGTGCAGAGTTATCTCAAAGAAAGGGGCCACGGTGTTTCTGTATCTCTATTATGTTGGTGCGGCTTCGGAACTTTTAAATATCTCGATATATCTCGAAAACTACGCTTCTGATCAAAAAATATCATACAACATAAATTGTAGGAAACATAATTCTCTACAAAAAAGGTCTCTTAACATTTTGCCATAGCTCGCTTCGTTTCCGAGATATTTGCCGATATATCTCAAAGGAAGGGGCCTGACGGACATATTTCGAGATATTTCTTCTTCTTGTTGTTCTTCTTCTGCACAGCTAAGCTGGAAGTGGCATTTACAGCTCACAATAGTGCAGAGTTATCTCAAAGAAAGGGGCCACGGTGTTTCTGTATCTCTATTATGTTGGTGCGGCTTCGGAACTTTTAAATATCTTGATATATCTCGAGAACTACGCATCTGATCAAAAAATATCATAGAACATAAATAGTAGGAAACTTAATTCTCTACAAAAAAGGTCTCTTAACATTTTGCCATAGCTCGCTTCGTTTCCGAGATATTTGCAGATATATCTCAAGGGAAGGGGCCTGACGGACATATTTCGAGATATTTCTTCTTCTTGTTGTTCTTCTTCTGCACTGCTAAGCTGGAAGTGGCATTTACAGCTCGCAATAGTGCAGAGTTATCTCAAAGAAAGGGGCCACGGTGTTTCTGTATCTCTATTATGTTGGTGCGGCTTCGGAACTTTTAAATATCTTGATATATCTCGAGAACTACGCATCTGATCAAAAAATATCATAGAACATAAATAGTAGGAAACTTAATTCTCTACAAAAAAGGTCTCTTAACATTTTGACATAGCTCTCTTCGTTTCCGAGATATTTGCAGATTTATCTCAAGGGAAGGGGCCTGACGGACATATTTCGAGATATTTCTTCTTCTTGTTGTTCTTCTTCTGCACAGCTAAGCTGGAAGTGGCATTTGCGGCTCGCACTAGTGCAGAGTTATCTCAAAGAAAGGGGCCACGGTGTTTCTGTATCTCTATTATATTGGTGCGGCTTCGGAACTTTTAAGTATCTCGATATATCTCGAAAACTACGCTTCTGATCAAAAAATATCATACAACATTAATTGTAGGAAACATAATTCTCTACAAAAAAGGTCTCTTAACATTTTGCCATAGCTCGCTTCGTTTCCGAGATATTTGCAGATATATCTCAAGGGAAGGGGCCTGACGGACATATTTCGAGATATTTCTTCTTCTTGTTGTTCTTCTTCTGCACAGCTAAGCTGGAAGTGGCATTTACAGCTCGCAATAGTGCAGAGTTATCTCAAAGAAAGGGGCCACGGTGTTTCTGTATCTCTATTATGTTGGTGCGGCTTCGGAACTTTTAAATATCTCGATATATCTCGAAAACTACGCTTCTGATCAAAAAATATCACAGAACATAAATTGTAGGAAACATAATTCTCTACAAAAAAGGTCTCTTAACGTTTTGCCATAGCTCGCTTCGTTTCCGAGATATTTGCAGATTTATCTCAAGGGAAGGGTCCTGACGGACATATTTCGAGATATTTCTTCTTCTTGTTGTTCTTCTTCTGCACAGCTAAGCTGGAAGTGGCATTTGCGGCTCGCACTAGTGCAGAGTTATCTCAAAGAAAGGGGCCACGGTGTTTCTGTATCTCTATTATGTTGGTGCGGCTTCGGACCTTTTAAATATCTCGATATATCTCGACAACTACGCTTCTGATCAAAAAATATCATAGAACATAAATTGTAGGAAACATAATTCTCTACAAAAAACGTCTCCTAACATTTTGCCATAGCTCGCTTCGTTTCCGAGATATTTGCAGATTCAGCTCAAAGGAACTGGCCTGACGGACATATTTCGAGATATTTCTTCTTCCTGTTGTTCTTCCTCTGCACAGCTAAGCTGGAAGTGGCATTTGCAGCTCGCAATAGTGCAGAGTTATCTCAAAGAAAGGGGCCACGGTGTTTCTGTATCTCTATTATGTTGGTGCGGCTTCGGAACTTTTAAATATCTTGATATATCTCGAGAACTACGCATCTGATCAAAAAATATCAGAGAACATAAATTGTAGGAAACTTAATTCTCTACAAAAAAGGTCTCTTAACATTTTGCCATAGCTCGCTTCGTTTCCGAGATATTTGCAGATTTATCTCAAGGGAAGGGGCCTGACGGACATATTTCGAGATATTTCTTCTTCTTGTTGTTCTTCTTCTGCACTGCTAAGCTGGAAGTGGCATTTACAGCTCGCAATAGTGCAGAGTTATCTCAAAGAAAGGGGCCACGGTGTTTCTGTATCTCTATTATGTTGGTGCGGCTTCGGAACTTTTAAGTATCATGATATATCTCGAGAACTACGCATCTGATGAAAAAATATCATAGAACATAAAAAGTAGGAAACTTAATTCTCTACAAAAAAGGTCTCTTAACATTTTGCCATAGCTCTCTTCGTTTCCGAGATATTTGCAGATTTATCTCAAGGGAAGGGGCCTGACGGACATATTTCGAGATATTTCTTCTTCTTGTTGTTCTTCTTCTGCACAGCTAAGCTGGAAGTGGCATTTGCGGCTCGCACTAGTGCAGAGTTATCTCAAAGAAAGGGGCCACGGTGTTTCTGTATCTCTATTATATTGGTGCGGCTTCGGAACTTTTAAGTATCTCGATATATCTCGAAAACTACGCTTCTGATCAAAAAATATCATACAACATTAATTGTAGGAAACGTAATTCTCTACAAAAAAGGTCTCTTAACATTTTGCCATAGCTCGCTTCGTTTCCGAGATATTTGCAGATATATCTCAAGGGAAGGGGCCTGACGGACATATTTCGAGATATTTCTTCTTCTTGTTGTTCTTCTTCTGCACAGCTAAGCTGGAAGTGGCATTTACAGCTCGCAATAGTGCAGAGTTATCTCAAAGAAAGGGGCCACGGTGTTTCTGTATCTCTATTATGTTGGTGCGGCTTCGGAACTTTGAAATATCTTGATATATCTCGAGAACTACGCATCTGATCAAAAAATATCGTAGAACATAAAAAGTAGGAAACTTAATTCTCTACAAAAAAGCTCTCTTAACATTTTGCCATAGCTCTCTTCGTTTCCGAGATATTTGCAGATTTATCTCAAGGGAAGGGGCCCGACGGACATATTTCGAGATATTTCTTCTTCTTGTTGTTCTTCTTCTGCACAGCTAAGCTGGAAGTGGCATTTGCGGCTCGCACTAGTGCAGAGTTATCTCAAAGGAAGGGGCCACGGTGTTTCTGTATCTCTATTATGTTGGTGCGGCTTCGGAACTTTTAAATATCTCGATATATCTCGAAAACTACGCTTCTGATCAAAAAATATCATAGAACATAAATTGTAGGAAACATAATTCTCTACAAAAAACGTCTCTTAACATTTTGCCATAGCTCGCTTCTTTCCGAGATATTTGCAGATTTATCTCAAGGGAAGGGGCCTGACGGACATATTTCGAGATATTTCTTCTTCTTGTTGTTGTTCTTCTGCACAGCTAAGCTGGAAGTGGCATTTGCGGCTCGCACTAGTGCAGAGTTATCTCAAAGAAAGGGGCCACGGTGTTTCTGTATCTCTATTATGTTGGTGCGGCTTCGGAACTTTTAAATATCTCGATATATCTCGAAAACTACGCTTCTGATCAAAAAATATCATAGAACATAAATTGTAGGAAACATAATTCTCTACAAAAAAGGTCTCTTAACATTTTGCCATAGCTCGCTTCGTTTCCGAGATATTTGCAGATATATCTCAAGGGAAGGGGCCTGACGGACATATTTCGAGATATTTCTTCTTCTTGTTGTTCTTCTTCTGCACAGCTAAGCTGGAAGTGGCATTTGCAGCTCGCAATAGTGCAGAGTTATCTCAAAGAAAGGGTCCACGGTGTTTCTGTATCTCTATTATGTTGGTGCGGCTTCGGAACTTTTAAATATCTTGATATATCTCGAGAACTACGCATCTGATCAAAAAATATCATAGAACATAAAAAGTATGAAACTTAATTCTCTACAAAAAAGGTCTCTTAACATTTTGCCATAGCTCTCTTCGTTTCCGAGATATTTGCAGATTTATCTCAAGGGAAGGGGCCTGACGGACATATTTCGAGATATTTCTTCTTCTTGTTGTTCTTCTTCTGCACAGCTAAGCTGGAAGTGGCATTTGCGGCTCGCACTAGTGCAGAGTTATCTCAAAGAAAGGGGCCACGGTGTTTCTGTATCTCTATTATGTTGGTGCGGCTTCGGAACTTTTAAATATCTCGATATATCTCGAAAACTACGCTTCTGATCAAAAAATATCATACAACATAAATTGTAGGAAACATAATTCTCTACAAAAAACGTCTCTTAACATTTTGCCATAGCTCGCTTCGTTTCCGAGATATTTGCAGATTCAGCTCAAAGGAACTGGCCTGACGGACATATTTCGAGATATTTCTTCTTCTTGTTGTTCTTCTTCTGCACAGCTAAGCTGGAAGTGGCATTTGCGGCTCGCACTAGTGCAGAGTTATCTCAAAGAAAGGGGCCACGGTGTTTCTGTATCTCTATTATGTTGGTGCGGCTTCGGAACTTTTAAATATCTTGATATATCTCGAGAACTACGCATCTGATCAAAAAATGTCATAGAACATAAAAAGTAGGAAACTTAACTCTCTACAAAAAAGGTCTCTTAACATTTTGCGATAGCTCGCTTCGTTTCCGAGATATTTGCAGATTTATCTCAAGGGAAGGGGCCTGACGGACATATTTCGAGATATTTCTTCTTCTTGTTGTTGTTCTTCTGCACAGCTAAGCTGGAAGTGGCATTTACAGCTCGCAATAGTGCAGAGTTATCCCAAAGAAAGGGGCCACGGTGTTTCTGTATCTCTATTATGTTGGTGCGGCTTCGGAACTTTTAAATATCTTGATATATCTAGAGAACTACGCATCTGCTCAAAAAATATCATGGAACATAAAAAGTAGAAAACTTAATTCTCTACAAAAAAGGTCTCTTAACATTTTGCCATAGCTCGCTTCGTTTCCGAGATATTTGCAGATTTATCTCAAGGGAAGGGGCCTGACGGACATATTTCGAGATATTTCTTCTTCTTGTTGTTCTTCTTCTGCACAGCTAAGCTGGAAGTGGCATTTGCAGCTCGCAATAGTGCAGAGTTATCTCAAAGAAAGGGGCCACGGTGTTTCTGTATCTCTATTATGTTGGTGCGGCTTCGGAACTTTTAAATATCTTGATATATCTCGAGAACTACGCATCTGATCAAAAAATATCATAGAAGATAAAAAGTAGGAAACTTAATTCTCTAAAAAAAAGGTCTCTTAACATTTTGCCATAGCTCGCTTCATTTCCGAGATATTTGCAGATTTATCTCAAGGGAAGGGGCCTGACGGACATATTTCGAGATATTTCTTCTTCTTGTTGTTCTTCTTCTGCACAGCTAAACTGGAAGTGGCATTTCCAGCTCGCAATAGTGCAGAGTTATCTCAAAGAAAGGGGCCACGGTGTTTCTGTATCTCTATTATGTTGGTGCGGCTTCGGAACTTTTAAATATCTCGATATATCTCGAAAACTACGCTTCTGATCAAAAAATATCATACAACATAAATTGTAGGAAACATAATTCTCTACAAAAAACGTCTCTTAACATTTTGCCATAGCTCGCTTCGTTTCCGAGATATTTGCAGATTCAGCTCAAAGGAACTGGCCTGACGGACATATTTCGAGATATTTCTTCTTCTTGTTGTTCTTCTTCTGCACAGCTAAGCTGGAAGTGGCATTTGCGGCTCGCACTAGTGCAGAGTTATCTCAAAGAAAGGGGCCACGGTGTTTCTGTATCTCTATTATGTTGGTGCGGCTTCGGAACTTTTAAATATCTTGATATATCTCGAGAACTACGCATCTGATCAAAAAATGTCATAGAACATAAAAAGTAGGAAACTTAACTCTCTACAAAAAAGGTCTCTTAACATTTTGCGATAGCTCGCTTCGTTTCCGAGATATTTGCAGATTTATCTCAAGGGAAGGGGCCTGACGGACATATTTCGAGATATTTCTTCTTCTTGTTGTTGTTCTTCTGCACAGCTAAGCTGGAAGTGGCATTTACAGCTCGCAATAGTGCAGAGTTATCCCAAAGAAAGGGGCCACGGTGTTTCTGTATCTCTATTATGTTGGTGCGGCTTCGGAACTTTTAAATATCCCGATATATCTCGAAAACTACGCTTCTGATCAAAAAATATCATAGAACATAAATTGTAGGAAACTTAATTCTCTACAAAAAAGGTCTCTTAACGTTTTGCCATAGCTCGCTTCGTTTCCGAGATATTTGCAGATTTATCTCAAGGGAAGGGGCCTAACGGACATATTTCCAGATATTTCTTCTTCTTGTTGTTCTTCTTCTGCACAGCTAAGCTGGAAGTGGCATTTGCGGCTCGCACTAGTGCAGAGTTATCTCAAAGAAAGGGGCCACGGTGTTTCTGTATCTCTATTATGTTGGTGCAGCTTCAGAACTTTTAAATATCTTGATATATCTAGAGAACTACGCATCTGCTCAAAAAATATCATGGAACATAAAAAGTAGAAAACTTAATTCTCTACAAAAAAGGTCTCTTAACATTTTGCCATAGCTCGCTTCGTTTCCGAGATATTTGCAGATTTATCTCAAGGGAAGGGGCCTGACGGACATATTTCGAGATATTTCTTCTTCTTGTTGTTCTTCTTCTGCACAGCTAAGCTGGAAGTGGCATTTGCAGCTCGCAATAGTGCAGAGTTATCTCAAAGAAAGGGGCCACGGTGTTTCTGTATCTCTATTATGTTGGTGCGGCTTCGGAACTTTTAAATATCTTGATATATCTCGAGAACTACGCATCTGATCAAAAAATATCATAGAAGATAAAAAGTAGGAAACTTAATTCTCTAAAAAAAAGGTCTCTTAACATTTTGCCATAGCTCGCTTCATTTCCGAGATATTTGCAGATTTATCTCAAGGGAAGGGGCCTGACGGACATATTTCGAGATATTTCTTCTTCTTGTTGTTCTTCTTCTGCACAGCTAAACTGGAAGTGGCATTTCCAGCTCGCAATAGTGCAGAGTTATCTCAAAGAAAGGGGCCACGGTGTTTCTGTATCTCTATTATGTTGGTGCGGCTTCGGAACTTTTAAATATCTTGATATATCTCGAGAACTACGCATCTGATCAAAAAATATCATAGAAGATAAAAAGTAGGAAACTTAATTCTCTACAAAAAAGGTCTCTTAACATTTTGCCATAGCTCGCTTCGTTTCCGAGATATTTGCAGATTTATCTCAAGGGAAGGGGCCTGACGGACATATTTCGAGATATTTCTTCTTCTTGTTGTTCTTCTTCTGCACAGCTAAACTGGAAGTGGCATTTCCAGCTCGCAATAGTGCAGAATTATCTCAAAGAAAGGGGCCACGGTATTTCTGTATCTCTATTATGTTGGTGCGGCTTCGGAACTTTTAAATATCTTGATATATCTCGAGAACTACGCATCTGATCAAAAAATATCATAGAAGATAAAAAGTAGGAAACTTAATTCTCTACAAAAAAGGTCTCTTAACATTTTGCCATAGCTCGCTTCGTTTCCGAGATATTTGCAGATTTATCTCAAGGGAAGGGGCCTGACGGACATATTTCGAGATATTTCTTCTTCTTGTTGTTCTTCTTCTGCACAGCTAAGCTGGAAGTGGCATTTGCAGCTCGCAATAGTGCAGAGTTATCTCAAAGAAGGGGGCCACGGTGTTTTTGTATCTCTATTATGTTGGTGCGGCTTCGGAACTTTTAAATATCTTGATATATCTCGAGAACTACGCATCTGATCAAAAAATATCATAGAAGATAAAAAGTAGGAAACTTAATTCTCTACAAAAAAGGTCTCTTAACATTTTGCCATAGCTCGCTTCGTTTCCGAGATATTTGCAGATTTATCTCAAGGGAAGGGGCCTGACGGACATATTTCGAGATATTTCTTCTTCTTGTTGTTCTTCTTCTGCACAGCGAAACTGGAAGTGGCATTTCCAGCTCGCAATAGTGCAGAGTTATCTCAAAGAAAGGGGCCACGGTGTTTCTGTATCCCTATTATGTTGGTGCGGCTTCGGAACTTTTAAATATCTTGATATATCTCGAGAACTACGCATCTGATCAAAAAATATCATAGAACATAAAAAGTAGGAAACCTAAATCTCTACAAAAAAGGTCTCTTAACATTTTGCCATAGCTCTCTTCGTTTCCGAGATATTTGCAGATTTATCTCAACGGAAGGGGCCTGACGGACATATTTCGAGATATTTCTTCTTCTTGTTGTTCTTCTTCTGCACAGCTAAGCTGGAAGTGGCATTTGCAGCTCGCAATAGTGCAGAGTTATCTCAAAGAAAGGGGCCACGGTGTTTCTGTATCTCTATGATGTTGGTGCGGCTTCGGAACTTTTAAATATCTTGATATATCTCGAGAACTACGCATCTGATCAAAAAATATCATAGAAGATAAAAAGTAGGAAACTTAATTCTCTACAAAAAAGGTCTCTTAACATTTTGCCATAGCTCGCTTCGTTTCCGAGATATTTGCAGATTTATCTCAAGGGAAGGGGCCTGACGGACATATTTCGAGATATTTCTTCTTCTTGTTGTTCTTCTTCTGCACAGCTAAGCTGGAAGTGGCATTTGCAGCTCGCAATAGTGCAGAGTTATCTCAAAGAAGGGGGTCACGGTGTTTCTGTATCTCTATTATGTTGGTGCGGCTTCGGAACTTTTAAATATCTTGATATATCTCGAGAACTACGCATCTGATCAAAAAATATCATAGAAGATAAAAAGTAGGAAACTTAATTCTCTACAAAAAAGGTCTCTTAACATTTTGCCATAGCTCGCTTCGTTTCCGAGATATTTGCAGATTTATCTCAAGGGAAGGGGCCTGACGGACATACTTCGAGATATTTCTTCTTCTTGTTGTTCTTCTTCTGCACAGCGAAACTGGAAGTGGCATTTCCAGCTCGCAATAGTGCAGAGTTATCTCAAAGAAAGGGGCCACGGTGTGTCTGTATCTCTATTATGTTGGTGCGGCTTCGGAACTTTTAAACATCTTGATATATCTCGAGAACTACGCATCTGATCAAAAAATATCATAGAAGATAAAAAGTAGGAAACTTAATTCTCTACAAAAAAGGTCTCTTAACATTTTGCCATAGCTCGCTTCGTTTCCGAGATATTTGCAGATTTATCTCAAGGGAAGGGGCCTGACGGACATATTTCGAGATATTTCTTCTTCTTGTTGTTCTTCTTCTGCACAGCTAAACTGGAAGTGGCATTTCCAGCTCGCAATAGTGCAGAGTTATCTCAAAGAAAGGGGCCACGGTGTTTCTGTATCTCTATTATGTTGGTGCGGCTTCGGAACTTTTAAATATCGTGATATATCTCGAGAACTACGCATCTGATCAAAAAATATCATAGAAGATAAAAAGTAGGAAACTTAATTCTCTACAAAAAAGGTCTCTTAACATTTTGCCATAGCTCGCTTGGTTTCCGAGATATTTGCAGATTTATCGCAAGGGAAGGGGCCTTACGGACATATTTCGAGATATTTCTTCTTCTTGTTGTTCTTCTTCTGCACAGCTAAACTGGAAGTGGCATTTCCAGCTCGCAATAGTGCAGAGTTATCTCAAAGAAAGGGGCCACGGTGTTTCTGTATCTCTATTATGTTGGTGCGGCTTCGGAACTTTTAAATATCTTGATATATCTCGAGAACTACGCATCTGATCAAAAAATATCATAGAAAATAAAAAGTAGGAAACTTAAATCTCTACAAAAAAGGTCTCTTAACATTTTGCCATAGCTCTCTTCGTTTCCGAGATATTTGCAGATTTATCTCAAGGGAAGGGGCCTGACGGACATATTTCGAGATATTTCTTCTTCTTGTTGTTCTTCTTCTGCACAGCTAAGCTGGAAGTGGCATTTGCAGCTCGCAATAGTGCAGAGTTATCTCAAAGAAAGGGGCCACGGTGTTTCTGTATCTCTATTATGTTGGTGCGGCTTCGGAACTTTTAAATATCTTGATATATCTCGAGAACTACGCGTCTGATCAAAAAATATCATAGAAGATAAAAAGTAGGAAACTTAATTCTCTACAAAAAAGGTCTCTTAACATTTTGCCATAGCTCGCTTCGTTTCCGAGATATTTGCAGATTTATCGCAAGGGAAGGGGCCTTACGGACATATTTCGAGATATTTCTTCTTCTTGTTGTTCTTCTTCTGCACAGCTAAACTGGAAGTGGCATTTCCAGCTCGCAATAGTGCAGAGTTATCTCAAAGAAAGGGGCCACGGTGTTTCTGTATCTCTATTATGTTGGTGCGGCTTCGGAACTTTTAAATATCTTGATATATCTCGAGAACTACGCATCTGATCAAAAAATATCATAGAACATAAAAAGTAGGAAACTTAAATCTCTACAAAAAAGGTCTCTTAACATTTTGCCATAGCTCTCTTCGTTTCCGAGATATTTGCAGATTTATCTCAACGGAAGGGGCCTGACGGACATATTTCGAGATATTTCTTCTTCTTGTTGTTCTTCTTCTGCACAGCTAAGCTGGAAGTGGCATTTGCAGCTCGCAATAGTGCAGAGTTATCTCAAAGAAAGGGGCCACGGTGTTTCTGTATCTCTATTATGTTGGTGCGGCTTCGGAACTTTTAAATATCTTGATATATCTCGAGAACTACGCATCTGATCAAAAAATATCATAGAAGATAAAAAGTAGGAAACTTAATTCTCTACAAAAAAGGTCTCTTAACATTTTGCCATAGCTCGCTTCGTTTCCGAGATATTTGCAGATTTATCTCAAGGGAAGGGGCCTGACGGACATATTTCGAGATATTTCTTCTTCTTGTTGTTCTTCTTCTGCACAGCTAAGCTGGAAGTGGCATTTGCAGCTCGCAATAGTGCAGAGTTATCTCAAAGAAAGGGGCCACGGTGTTTCTGTATCTCTATTATGTTGGTGCGGCTTCGGAACTTTTAAATATCTTGATATATCTCGAGAACTACGCATCTGATCAAAAAATATCATAGAAGATAAAAAGTAGGAAACTTAATTCTCTACAAAAAAGGTCTCTTAACATTTTGCCATAGCTCGCTTCGTTTCCGAGATATTTGCAGATTTATCTCAAGGGAAGGGGCCTGACGGACATACTTCGAGATATTTCTTCTTCTTGTTGTTCTTCTTCTGCACAGCGAAACTGGAAGTGGCATTTCCAGCTCGCAATAGTGCAGAGTTATCTCAAAGAAAGGGGCCACGGTGTGTCTGTATCTCTATTATGTTGGTGCGGCTTCGGAACTTTTAAACATCTTGATATATCTCGAGAACTACGCATCTGATCAAAAAATATCATAGAAGATAAAAAGTAGGAAACTTAATTCTCTACAAAAAAGGTCTCTTAACATTTTGCCATAGCTCGCTTCGTTTCCGAGATATTTGCAGATTTATCTCAAGGGAAGGGTCCTGACGGACATATTTCGAGATATTTCTTCTTCTTGTTGTTCTTCTTCTGCACAGCTAAGCTGGAAGTGGCATTTGCGGCTCGCACTAGTGCAGAGTTATCTGAAAGAAAGGGGCCACGGTGTTTCTGTATCTCTATTATGTTGGTGCGGCTTCGGAACTTTTAAATATCTCGATATATCTCGAAAACTACGCTTCTGATCAAAAAATATCATAGAACATAAATTGTAGGAAACATAATTCTCTACAAAAAACGTCTCCTAACATTTTGCCATAGCTCGCTTCGTTTCCGAGATATTTGCAGATTTATCTCAAGGGAAGGGGCCTGACGGACATATTTCGAGATATTTCTTCTTCTTGTTGTTCTTCTTCTGCACCGCTAAGCTGGAAGTGGCATTTGCAGCTCGCAATAGTGCAGAGTTATCTCAAAGAAAGAGGCCACGGTGTTTCTGTACCTCTATTATGTTGGTGCAGCTTCGGAACTTTTAAATATCTTGATATATCTCGAGAACTACGCATCTGATCAAAAAATATCATAGAAGATAAAAAGTAGGAAACTTAATTCTCTACAAAAAAGGTCTCTCAACATTTTGCCATAGCTTGCTTCGTTTCCGAGATATTTGCAGATTTATCTCAAGGGAAGAGGCCTGACGGACATATTTCGAGATATTTCTTCTTCTTGTTGTTCTTCTTCTGCACAGCTAAGCTGGAAGTGGCATTTGCAGCTCGCAATAGTGCAGAGTTATCTCAAAGAAAGGGGCCACGGTGTTTCTGTATCTCTATTATGTTGGTGCGGCTTCGGAACTTTTAAATATCTTGATATATCTCGAGAACTACGCATCTGATCAAAAAATATCATAGAAGATAAAAAGTAGGAAACTTAATTCTCTACAAAAAAGGTCTCTTAACATTTTGCCATAGCTCGCTTCGTTTCCGAGATATTTGCAGATTTATCTCAAGGGAAGGGGCCTGACGGACATATTTCGAGATATTTCTTCTTCTTGTTGTTCTTCTTCTGCACAGCTAAACTGGAAGTGGCATTTCCAGCTCGCAATAGTGCAGAGTTATCTCAAAGAAAGGGGCCACGGTGTTTCTGTATCTCTATTATGTTGGTGCGGCTTCGGAACTTTTAAATATCTTGATATATCTCGAGAACTACGCGTCTGATCAAAAAATATCATAGAAGATAAAAAGTAGGAAACTTAATTCTCTACAAAAAAGGTCTCTTAACATTTTGCCATAGCTCGCTTGGTTTCCGAGATATTTGCAGATTTATCGCAAGGGAAGGGGCCTTACGGACATATTTCGAGATATTTCTTCTTCTTGTTGTTCTTCTTCTGCACAGCTAAACTGGAAGTGGCATTTCCAGCTCGCAATAGTGCAGAGTTATCTCAAAGAAAGGGGCCACGGTGTTTCTGTATCTCTATTATGTTGGTGCGGCTTCGGAACTTTTAAATATCTTGATATATCTCGAGAACTACGCATCTGATCAAAAAATATCATAGAACATAAAAAGTAGGAAACTTAAATCTCTACAAAAAAGGTCTCTTAACATTTTGCCATAGCTCTCTTCGTTTCCGAGATATTTGCAGATTTATCTCAACGGAAGGGGCCTGACGGACATATTTCGAGATATTTCTTCTTCTTGTTGTTCTTCTTCTGCACAGCTAAGCTGGAAGTGGCATTTGCAGCTCGCAATAGTGCAGAGTTATCTCAAAGAAAGGGGCCACGGTGTTTCTGTATCTCTATTATGTTGGTGCGGCTTCGGAACTTTTAAATATCTTGATATATCTCGAGAACTACGCATCTGATCAAAAAATATCATAGAAGATAAAAAGTAGGAAACTTAATTCTCTACAAAAAAGGTCTCTTAACATTTTGCCATAGCCGCTTCGTTTCCGAGATATTTGCAGATTTATCTCAAGGGAAGGGGCCTGACGGACATATTTCGAGATATTTCTTCTTCTTGTTGTTCTTCTTCTGCACAGCGAAACTGGAAGTGGCATTTCCAGCTCGCAATAGTGCAGAGTTATCTCAAAGAAAGGGGCCACGGTGTTTCTGTATCTCTATTATGTTGGTGCGGCTTCGGAACTTTTAAATATCTCGATATATCTCGAAAACTACGCTTCTGATCAAAAAATATCACAGAACATAAATTGTAGGAAACATAATTCTCTACAAGAAAGGTCTCTTAACGTTTTGCCATAGCTCGCTTCGTTTCCGAGATATTTGCAGATTTATCTCAAGGGAAGGGTCCTGACGGACATATTTCGAGATATTTCTTCTTCTTGTTGTTCTTCTTCTGCACAGCTAAGCTGGAAGTGGCATTTGCGGCTCGCACTAGTGCAGAGTTATCTCAAAGAAAGGGGCCACGGTGTTTCTGTATCTCTATTATGTTGGTGCGGCTTCGGACCTTTTAAATATCTCGATATATCTCGACAACTACGCTTCTGATCAAAAAATATCATAGAACATAAATTGTAGGAAACATAATTCTCTACAAAAAACGTCTCCTAACATTTTGCCATAGCTCGCTTCGTTTCCGAGATATTTGCAGATTCAGCTCAAAGGAACTGGCCTGACGGACATATTTCGAGATATTTCTTCTTCCTGTTGTTCTTCCTCTGCACAGCTAAGCTGGAAGTGGCATTTCCAGCTCGCAATAGTGCAGAGTTATCTCAAAGAAAGGGGCCACGGTGTTTCTGTATCTCTATTATGTTGGTGCGGCTTCGGAACTTTTAAATATCTTGATATATCTCGAGAACTACGCATCTGATCAAAAAATATCATAGAAGATAAAAAGTAGGAAACTTAATTCTCTACAAAAAAGGTCTCTTAACATTTTGCCATAGCTCGCTTGGTTTCCGAGATATTTGCAGATTTATCGCAAGGGAAGGGGCCTTACGGACATATTTCGAGATATTTCTTCTTCTTGTTGTTCTTCTTCTGCACAGCTAAGCTGGAAGTGGCATTTGCAGCTCGCAATAGTGCAGAGTTATCTCAAAGAAAGGGGCCACGGTGTTTCTGTATCTCTATTATGTTGGTGCGGCTTCGGAACTTTTAAATATCTTGATATATCTCGAGAACTACGCATCTGATCAAAAAATATCATAGAAGATAAAAAGTAGGAAACTTAATTCTCTACAAAAAAGGTCTCTTAACATTTTGCCATAGCTCGCTTCGTTTCCGAGATATTTGCAGATTTATCTCAAGGGAAGGGGCCTGACGGACATATTTCGAGATATTTCTTCTTCTTGTTGTTCTCCTTCTGCACAGCTAAGCTGGAAGTGGCATTTGCAGCTCGCAATAGTGCAGAGTTATCTCAAAGAAGGGGGTCACGGTGTTTCTGTATCTCTATTATGTTGGTGCGGCTTCGGAACTTTTAAATATCTTGATATATCTCGAGAACTACGCATCTGATCAAAAAATATCATAGAAGATAAAAAGTAGGAAACTTAATTCTCTACAAAAAAGGTCTCTTAACATTTTGCCATAGCTCGCTTCGTTTCCGAGATATTTGCAGATTTATCTCAAGGGAAGGGGCCTGACGGACATACTTCGAGATATTTCTTCTTCTTGTTGTTCTTCTTCTGCACAGCGAAACTGGAAGTGGCATTTCCAGCTCGCAATAGTGCAGAGTTATCTCAAAGAAAGGGGCCACGGTGTGTCTGTATCTCTATTATGTTGGTGCGGCTTCGGAACTTTTAAACATCTTGATATATCTCGAGAACTACGCATCTGATCAAAAAATATCATAGAAGATAAAAAGTAGGAAACTTAATTCTCTACAAAAAAGGTCTCTTAACATTTTGCCATAGCTCGCTTCGTTTCCGAGATATTTGCAGATTTATCTCAAGGGAAGGGTCCTGACGGACATATTTCGAGATATTTCTTCTTCTTGTTGTTCTTCTTCTGCACAGCTAAGCTGGAAGTGGCATTTGCGGCTCGCACTAGTGCAGAGTTATCTGAAAGAAAGGGGCCACGGTGTTTCTGTATCTCTATTATGTTGGTGCGGCTTCGGAACTTTTAAATATCTCGATATATCTCGAAAACTACGCTTCTGATCAAAAAATATCATAGAACATAAATTGTAGGAAACATAATTCTCTACAAAAAACGTCTCCTAACATTTTGCCATAGCTCGCTTCGTTTCCGAGATATTTGCAGATTTATCTCAAGGGAAGGGGCCTGACGGACATATTTCGAGATATTTCTTCTTCTTGTTGTTCTTCTTCTGCACCGCTAAGCTGGAAGTGGCATTTGCAGCTCGCAATAGTGCAGAGTTATCTCAAAGAAAGAGGCCACGGTGTTTCTGTACCTCTATTATGTTGGTGCAGCTTCGGAACTTTTAAATATCTTGATATATCTCGAGAACTACGCATCTGATCAAAAAATATCATAGAAGATAAAAAGTAGGAAACTTAATTCTCTACAAAAAAGGTCTCTCAACATTTTGCCATAGCTTGCTTCGTTTCCGAGATATTTGCAGATTTATCTCAAGGGAAGAGGCCTGACGGACATATTTCGAGATATTTCTTCTTCTTGTTGTTCTTCTTCTGCACAGCTAAGCTGGAAGTGGCATTTGCAGCTCGCAATAGTGCAGAGTTATCTCAAAGAAAGGGGCCACGGTGTTTCTGTATCTCTATTATGTTGGTGCGGCTTCGGAACTTTTAAATATCTTGATATATCTCGAGAACTACGCATCTGATCAAAAAATATCATAGAAGATAAAAAGTAGGAAACTTAATTCTCTACAAAAAAGGTCTCTTAACATTTTGCCATAGCTCGCTTCGTTTCCGAGATATTTGCAGATTTATCTCAAGGGAAGGGGCCTGACGGACATATTTCGAGATATTTCTTCTTCTTGTTGTTCTTCTTCTGCACAGCTAAACTGGAAGTGGCATTTCCAGCTCGCAATAGTGCAGAGTTATCTCAAAGAAAGGGGCCACGGTGTTTCTGTATCTCTATTATGTTGGTGCGGCTTCGGAACTTTTAAATATCTTGATATATCTCGAGAACTACGCGTCTGATCAAAAAATATCATAGAAGATAAAAAGTAGGAAACTTAATTCTCTACAAAAAAGGTCTCTTAACATTTTGCCATAGCTCGCTTGGTTTCCGAGATATTTGCAGATTTATCGCAAGGGAAGGGGCCTTACGGACATATTTCGAGATATTTCTTCTTCTTGTTGTTCTTCTTCTGCACAGCTAAACTGGAAGTGGCATTTCCAGCTCGCAATAGTGCAGAGTTATCTCAAAGAAAGGGGCCACGGTGTTTCTGTAGCTCTATTATGTTGGTGCGGCTTCGGAACTTTTAAATATCTTGATATATCTCGAGAACTACGCATCTGATCAAAAAATATCATAGAAAATAAAAAGTAGGGAACTTAAATCTCTACAAAAAAGGTCTCTTAACATTTTGCCATAGCTCTCTTCGTTTCCGAGATATTTGCAGATTTATCTCAAGGGAAGGGGCCTGACGGACATATTTCGAGATATTTCTTCTTCTTGTTGTTCTTCTTCTGCACAGCGAAACTGGAAGTGGCATTTCCAGCTCGCAATAGTGCAGAGTTATCTCAAAGAAAGGGGCCACGGTGTTTCTGTATCTCTATTATGTTGGTGCGGCTTCGGAACTTTTAAATATCTCGATATATCTCGAAAACTACGCTTCTGATCAAAAAATATCACAGAACATAAATTGTAGGAAACATAATTCTCTACAAGAAAGGTCTCTTAACGTTTTGCCATAGCTCGCTTCGTTTCCGAGATATTTGCAGATTTATCTCAAGGGAAGGGTCCTGACGGACATATTTCGAGATATTTCTTCTTCTTGTTGTTCTTCTTCTGCACAGCTAAGCTGGAAGTGGCATTTGCGGCTCGCACTAGTGCAGAGTTATCTCAAAGAAAGGGGCCACGGTGTTTCTGTATCTCTATTATGTTGGTGCGGCTTCGGACCTTTTAAATATCTCGATATATCTCGACAACTACGCTTCTGATCAAAAAATATCATAGAACATAAATTGTAGGAAACATAATTCTCTACAAAAAACGTCTCCTAACATTTTGCCATAGCTCGCTTCGTTTCCGAGATATTTGCAGATTCAGCTCAAAGGAACTGGCCTGACGGACATATTTCGAGATATTTCTTCTTCCTGTTGTTCTTCCTCTGCACAGCTAAGCTGGAAGTGGCATTTCCAGCTCGCAATAGTGCAGAGTTATCTCAAAGAAAGGGGCCACGGTGTTTCTGTATCTCTATTATGTTGGTGCGGCTTCGGAACTTTTAAATATCTTGATATATCTCGAGAACTACGCATCTGATCAAAAAATATCATAGAAAATAAAAAGTAGGAAACTTAAATCTCTACAAAAAAGGTCTCTTAACATTTTGCCATAGCTCTCTTCGTTTCCGAGATATTTGCAGATTTATCTCAAGGGAAGGGGCCTGACGGACATATTTCGAGATATTTCTTCTTCTTGTTGTTCTTCTTCTGCACAGCTAAGCTGGAAGTGGCATTTGCAGCTCGCAATAGTGCAGAGTTATCTCAAAGAAAGGGGCCACGGTGTTTCTGTATCTCTATTATGTTGGTGCGGCTTCGGAACTTTTAAATATCTTGATATATCTCGAGAACTACGCATCTGATCAAAAAATATCAGAGAACATAAATTGTAGGAAACATAATTCTCTACAAAAAAGGTCTCTTAACGTTTTGCCATAGCTCGCTTCGTTTCCGAGATATTTGCAGATTTATCTCAAGGGAAGGGTCCTGACGGACATATTTCGAGATATTTCTTCTTCTTGTTGTTCTTCTTCTGCACAGCTAAGCTGGAAGTGGCATTTGCGGCTCGCACTAGTGCAGAGTTATCTCAAAGAAAGGGGCCACGGTGTTTCTGTATCTCTATTATGTTGGTGCGGCTTCGGACCTTTCAAATATCTCGATATATCTCGACAACTACGCTTCTGATCAAAAAATATCATAGAACATAAATTGTAGGAAACATAATTCTCTACAAAAAACGTCTCCTAACATTTTGCCATAGCTCGCTTCGTTTCCGAGATATTTGCAGATTCAGCTCAAAGGAACTGGCCTGACGGACATATTTCGAGATATTTCTTCTTCCTGTTGTTCTTCCTCTGCACAGCTAAGCTGGAAGTGGCATTTGCAGCTCGCAATAGTGCAGAGTTATCTCAAAGAAAGGGGCCACGGTGTTTCTGTATCTCTATTATGTTGGTGCGGCTTCGGAACTTTTAAATATCTTGATATATCTCGAGAACTACGCATCTGATCAAAAAATATCAGAGAACATAAATTGTAGGAAACATAATTCTCTACAAAAAAGGTCTCTTAACATTTTGCCATAGCTCGCTTCGTTTCCGAGATATTTGCAGATTTATCTCAAGGGAAGGGGCCTGACGGACATATTTCGAGATATTTCTTCTTCTTGTTGTTCTTCTTATGCACCGCTAAGCTGGAAGTGGCATTTGCAGCTCGCAATAGTGCAGAGTTATCTCAAAGAAAGGGGCCACGGTGTTTCTGTATCTCTATTATGTTGGTGCGGCTTCGGAACTTTTAAATATCTTGATATATCTCGAGAACTACGCATCTGATCAAAAAATATCAGAGAACATAAATTGTAGGAAACATAATTCTCTACAAAAAAGGTCTCTTAACATTTTGCCATAGCTCGCTTCGTTTCCGAGATATTTGCAGATTTATCTCAAGGGAAGGGGCCTGACGGACATATTTCGAGATATTTCTTCTTCTTGTTGTTCTTCTTCTGCACCGCTAAGCTGGAAGTGGCATTTGCAGCTCGCAATAGTGCAGATTTATCTCAAAGAAAGAGGCCACGGTGTTTCTGTACCTCTATTATGTTGGTGCAGCTTCGGAAATTTTAAATATCTTGATATATCTCGAGAACTACGCATTTGATCAAAAAATATCATACAAGATAAAAAGTAGGAAACTTAATTCTCTACAAAAAAGGTCTCTTAACATTTTGCCATAGCTCGCTTCGTTTCCGAGATATTTGCAGATTTATCTCAAGGGAAGGGGCCTGACGGACATATTTCGAGATATTTCTTCTTCTTGTTGTTCTTCTTCTGCACAGCTAAGCTGGAAGTGGCATTTGCAGCTCGCAATAGTGCAGAGTTATCTCAAAGAAAGGGGCCACGGTGTTTCTGTATCTCTATTATGTTGGTGCGGCTTCGGAACTTTTAAATATCTTGATATATCTCGAGAACTACGCATCTGATCAAAAAATATCATAGAAGATAAAAAGTAGGAAACTTAATTCTCTAAAAAAAAGGTCTCTTAACATTTTGCCATAGCTCGCTTCGTTTCCGAGATATTTGCAGATTTATCTCAAGGGAAGGGGCCTGACGGACATATTTCGAGATATTTCTTCTTCTTGTTGTTCTTCTTCTGCACAGCTAAACTGGAAGTGGCATTTCCAGCTCGCAATAGTGCAGAGTTATCTCAAAGAAAGGGGCCACGGTGTTTCTGTATCTCTATTATGTTGGTGCGGCTTCGGAACTTTTAAATATCTTGATATATCACGAGAACTACGGATCTGATCAAAAAATATCATAGAAGATAAAAAGTAGGCAACTTAATTCTCTACAAAAAAGGTCTCTTAACATTTTGCCATAGCTCGCTTCGTTTCCGAGATATTTGCAGATTTATCTCAAGGGAAGGGGCCTGACGGACATATTTCGAGATATTTCTTCTTCTTGTTGTTCTTCTTCTGCACAGCTAAGCTGGAAGTGGCATTTGCAGCTCGCAATAGTGCAGAGTTATATCAAAGAAGGGGGCCACGGTGTTTTTGTATCTCTATTATGTTGGTGCGGCTTCGGAACTTTTAAATATCTTGATATATCTCGAGAACTACGCATTTGATCAAAAAATATCATACAAGATAAAAAGTAGGAAACTTAATTCTCTACAAAAAAGGTCTCTTAACATTTTGCCATAGCTCGCTTCGTTTCCGAGATATTTGCAGATTTATCTCAAGGGAAGGGGCCTGACGGACATATTTCGAGATATTTCTTCTTCTTGTTGTTCTTCTTCTGCACAGCTAAGCTGGAAGTGGCATTTGCAGCTCGCAATAGTGCAGAGTTATCTCAAAGAAAGGGGCCACGGTGTTTCTGTATCTCTATTATGTTGGTGCGGCTTCGGAACTTTTAAATATCTTGATATATCTCGAGAACTACGCATCTGATCAAAAAATATCATAGAAGATAAAAAGTAGGAATCTTAATTCTCTAAAAAAAAGGTCTCTTAACATTTTGCCATAGCTCGCTTCGTTTCCGAGATATTTGCAGATTTATCTCAAGGGAAGGGGCCTGACGGACATATTTCGAGATATTTCTTCTTCTTGTTGTTCTTCTTCTGCACAGCTAAACTGGAAGTGGCATTTCCAGCTCGCAATAGTGCAGAGTTATCTCAAAGAAAGGGGCCACGGTGTTTCTGTATCTCTATTATGTTGGTGCGGCTTCGGAACTTTTAAATATCTTGATATATCTCGAGAACTACGCATCTGATCAAAAAATGTCATAGAAGATAAAAAGTAGGAAACTTAATTCTCTACAAAAAAGGTCTCTTAACATTTTGCCATAGCTCGCTTCGTTTCCGAGATATTTGCAGATTTATCTCAAGGGAAGGGGCCTGACGGACATATTTCGAGATATTTCTTCTTCTTGTTGTTCTTCTTCTGCACAGCTAAGCTGGAAGTGGCATTTGCAGCTCGCAATAGTGCAGAGTTATATCAAAGAAGGGGGCCACGGTGTTTTTGTATCTCTATTATGTTGGTGCGGCTTCGGAACTTTTAAATATCTTGATATATCTCGAGAACTACGCATCTGATCAAAAAATATCATAGAAGATAAAAAGTAGGAAACTTAATTCTCTAAAAAAAAGGTCTCTTAACATTTTGCCATAGCTCGCTTCGTTTCCGAGATATTTGCAGATTTATCTCAAGGGAAGGGGCCTGACGGACATATTTCGAGATATTTCTTCTTCTTGTTGTTCTTCTTCTGCACAGCTAAACTGGAAGTGGCATTTCCAGCTCGCAATAGTGCAGAGTTATCTCAAAGAAAGGGGCCACGGTGTTTCTGTATCTCTATTATGTTGGTGCGGCTTCGGAACTTTTAAATATCTTGATATATCTCGAGAACTACGCATCTGATCAAAAAATATCATAGAAGATAAAAAGTAGGAAACTTAATTCTCTACAAAAAAGGTCTCTTAACATTTTGCCATAGCTCGCTTCGTTTCCGAGATATTTGCAGATTTATCTCAAGGGAAGGGGCCTGACGGACATATTTCGAGATATTTCTTCTTCTTGTTGTTCTTCTTCTGCACAGCTAAGCTGGAAGTGGCATTTGCAGCTCGCAATAGTGCAGAGTTATATCAAAGAAGGGGGCCACGGTGTTTTTGTATCTCTATTATGTTGGTGCGGCTTCGGAACTTTTAAATATCTTGATATATCTCGAGAACTACGCATTTGATCAAAAAATATCATACAAGATAAAAAGTAGGAAACTTAATTCTCTACAAAAAAGGTCTCTTAACATTTTGCCATAGCTCGCTTCGTTTCCGAGATATTTGCAGATTTATCTCAAGGGAAGGGGCCTGACGGACATATTTCGAGATATTTCTTCTTCTTGTTGTTCTTCTTCTGCACAGCTAAGCTGGAAGTGGCATTTGCAGCTCGCAATAGTGCAGAGTTATCTCAAAGAAAGGGGCCACGGTGTTTCTGTATCTCTATTATGTTGGTGCGGCTTCGGAACTTTTAAATATCTTGATATATCTCGAGAACTACGCATCTGATCAAAAAATATCATAGAAGATAAAAAGTAGGAAACTTAATTCTCTAAAAAAAAGGTCTCTTAACATTTTGCCATAGCTCGCTTCGTTTCCGAGATATTTGCAGATTTATCTCAAGGGAAGGGGCCTGACGGACATATTTCGAGATATTTCTTCTTCTTGTTGTTCTTCTTCTGCACAGCTAAACTGGAAGTGGCATTTCCAGCTCGCAATAGTGCAGAGTTATCTCAAAGAAAGGGGCCACGGTGTTTCTGTATCTCTATTATGTTGGTGCGGCTTCGGAACTTTTAAATATCTTGATATATCTCGAGAACTACGCATCTGATCAAAAAATATCATAGAAGATAAAAAGTAGGAAACTTAATTCTCTACAAAAAAGGTCTCTTAACATTTTGCCATAGCTCGCTTCGTTTCCGAGATATTTGCAGATTTATCTCAAGGGAAGGGGCCTGACGGACATATTTCGAGATATTTCTTCTTCTTGTTGTTCTTCTTCTGCACAGCTAAACTGGAAGTGGCATTTCCAGCTCGCAATAGTGCAGAGTTATCTCAAAGAAAGGGGCCACGGTGTTTCTGTATCTCTATTATGTTGGTGCGGCTTCGGAACTTTTAAATATCTTGATATATCTCGAGAACTACGCGTCTGATCAAAAAATATCATAGAAGATAAAAAGTAGGAAACTTAATTCTCTACAAAAAAGGTCTCTTAACATTTTGCCATAGCTCGCTTGGTTTCCGAGATATTTGCAGATTTATCGCAAGGGAAGGGGCCTTACGGACATATTTCGAGATATTTCTTCTTCTTGTTGTTCTTCTTCTGCACAGCTAAACTGGAAGTGGCATTTCCAGCTCGCAATAGTGCAGAGTTATCTCAAAGAAAGGGGCCACGGTGTTTCTGTAGCTCTATTATGTTGGTGCGGCTTCGGAACTTTTAAATATCTTGATATATCTCGAGAACTACGCATCTGATCAAAAAATATCATAGAAAATAAAAAGTAGGGAACTTAAATCTCTACAAAAAAGGTCTCTTAACATTTTGCCATAGCTCTCTTCGTTTCCGAGATATTTGCAGATTTATCTCAAGGGAAGGGGCCTGACCGACATATTTCGAGATATTTCTTCTTCTTGTTGTTCTTCTTCTGCACAGCGAAACTGGAAGTGGCATTTCCAGCTCGCAATAGTGCAGAGTTATCTCAAAGAAAGGGGCCACGGTGTTTCTGTATCTCTATTATGTTGGTGCGGCTTCGGAACTTTTAAATATCTCGATATATCTCGAAAACTACGCTTCTGATCAAAAAATATCACAGAACATAAATTGTAGGAAACATAATTCTCTACAAGAAAGGTCTCTTAACGTTTTGCCATAGCTCGCTTCGTTTCCGAGATATTTGCAGATTTATCTCAAGGGAAGGGTCCTGACGGACATATTTCGAGATATTTCTTCTTCTTGTTGTTCTTCTTCTGCACAGCTAAGCTGGAAGTGGCATTTGCGGCTCGCACTAGTGCAGAGTTATCTCAAAGAAAGGGGCCACGGTGTTTCTGTATCTCTATTATGTTGGTGCGGCTTCGGACCTTTTAAATATCTCGATATATCTCGACAACTACGCTTCTGATCAAAAAATATCATAGAACATAAATTGTAGGAAACATAATTCTCTACAAAAAACGTCTCCTAACATTTTGCCATAGCTCGCTTCGTTTCCGAGATATTTGCAGATTCAGCTCAAAGGAACTGGCCTGACGGACATATTTCGAGATATTTCTTCTTCCTGTTGTTCTTCCTCTGCACAGCTAAGCTGGAAGTGGCATTTCCAGCTCGCAATAGTGCAGAGTTATCTCAAAGAAAGGGGCCACGGTGTTTCTGTATCTCTATTATGTTGGTGCGGCTTCGGAACTTTTAAATATCTTGATATATCTCGAGAACTACGCATCTGATCAAAAAATATCATAGAAAATAAAAAGTAGGAAACTTAAATCTCTACAAAAAAGGTCTCTTAACATTTTGCCATAGCTCTCTTCGTTTCCGAGATATTTGCAGATTTATCTCAAGGGAAGGGGCCTGACGGACATATTTCGAGATATTTCTTCTTCTTGTTGTTCTTCTTCTGCACAGCTAAGCTGGAAGTGGCATTTGCAGCTCGCAATAGTGCAGAGTTATCTCAAAGAAAGGGGCCACGGTGTTTCTGTATCTCTATTATGTTGGTGCGGCTTCGGAACTTTTAAATATCTTGATATATCTCGAGAACTACGCATCTGATCAAAAAATATCAGAGAACATAAATTGTAGGAAACATAATTCTCTACAAAAAAGGTCTCTTAACGTTTTGCCATAGCTCGCTTCGTTTCCGAGATATTTGCAGATTTATCTCAAGGGAAGGGTCCTGACGGACATATTTCGAGATATTTCTTCTTCTTGTTGTTCTTCTTCTGCACAGCTAAGCTGGAAGTGGCATTTGCGGCTCGCACTAGTGCAGAGTTATCTCAAAGAAAGGGGCCACGGTGTTTCTGTATCTCTATTATGTTGGTGCGGCTTCGGACCTTTCAAATATCTCGATATATCTCGACAACTACGCTTCTGATCAAAAAATATCATAGAACATAAATTGTAGGAAACATAATTCTCTACAAAAAACGTCTCCTAACATTTTGCCATAGCTCGCTTCGTTTCCGAGATATTTGCAGATTCAGCTCAAAGGAACTGGCCTGACGGACATATTTCGAGATATTTCTTCTTCCTGTTGTTCTTCCTCTGCACAGCTAAGCTGGAAGTGGCATTTGCAGCTCGCAATAGTGCAGAGTTATCTCAAAGAAAGGGGCCACGGTGTTTCTGTATCTCTATTATGTTGGTGCGGCTTCGGAACTTTTAAATATCTTGATATATCTCGAGAACTACGCATCTGATCAAAAAATATCAGAGAACATAAATTGTAGGAAACATAATTCTCTACAAAAAAGGTCTCTTAACATTTTGCCATAGCTCGCTTCGTTTCCGAGATATTTGCAGATTTATCTCAAGGGAAGGGGCCTGACGGACATATTTCGAGATATTTCTTCTTCTTGTTGTTCTTCTTATGCACCGCTAAGCTGGAAGTGGCATTTGCAGCTCGCAATAGTGCAGAGTTATCTCAAAGAAAGGGGCCACGGTGTTTCTGTATCTCTATTATGTTGGTGCGGCTTCGGAACTTTTAAATATCTTGATATATCTCGAGAACTACGCATCTGATCAAAAAATATCAGAGAACATAAATTGTAGGAAACATAATTCTCTACAAAAAAGGTCTCTTAACATTTTGCCATAGCTCGCTTCGTTTCCGAGATATTTGCAGATTTATCTCAAGGGAAGGGGCCTGACGGACATATTTCGAGATATTTCTTCTTCTTGTTGTTCTTCTTCTGCACCGCTAAGCTGGAAGTGGCATTTGCAGCTCGCAATAGTGCAGATTTATCTCAAAGAAAGAGGCCACGGTGTTTCTGTACCTCTATTATGTTGGTGCAGCTTCGGAAATTTTAAATATCTTGATATATCTCGAGAACTACGCATTTGATCAAAAAATATCATACAAGATAAAAAGTAGGAAACTTAATTCTCTACAAAAAAGGTCTCTTAACATTTTGCCATAGCTCGCTTCGTTTCCGAGATATTTGCAGATTTATCTCAAGGGAAGGGGCCTGACGGACATATTTCGAGATATTTCTTCTTCTTGTTGTTCTTCTTCTGCACAGCTAAGCTGGAAGTGGCATTTGCAGCTCGCAATAGTGCAGAGTTATATCAAAGAAGGGGGCCACGGTGTTTTTGTATCTCTATTATGTTGGTGCGGCTTCGGAACTTTTAAATATCTTGATATATCTCGAGAACTACGCATTTGATCAAAAAATATCATACAAGATAAAAAGTAGGAAACTTAATTCTCTACAAAAAAGGTCTCTTAACATTTTGCCATAGCTCGCTTCGTTTCCGAGATATTTGCAGATTTATCTCAAGGGAAGGGGCCTGACGGACATATTTCGAGATATTTCTTCTTCTTGTTGTTCTTCTTCTGCACAGCTAAGCTGGAAGTGGCATTTGCAGCTCGCAATAGTGCAGAGTTATCTCAAAGAAAGGGGCCACGGTGTTTCTGTATCTCTATTATGTTGGTGCGGCTTCGGAACTTTTAAATATCTTGATATATCTCGAGAACTACGCATCTGATCAAAAAATATCATAGAAGATAAAAAGTAGGAAACTTAATTCTCTAAAAAAAAGGTCTCTTAACATTTTGCCATAGCTCGCTTCGTTTCCGAGATATTTGCAGATTTATCTCAAGGGAAGGGGCCTGACGGACATATTTCGAGATATTTCTTCTTCTTGTTGTTCTTCTTCTGCACAGCTAAACTGGAAGTGGCATTTCCAGCTCGCAATAGTGCAGAGTTATCTCAAAGAAAGGGGCCACGGTGTTTCTGTATCTCTATTATGTTGGTGCGGCTTCGGAACTTTTAAATATCTTGATATATCTCGAGAACTACGCATCTGATCAAAAAATATCATAGAAGATAAAAAGTAGGAAACTTAATTCTCTACAAAAAAGGTCTCTTAACATTTTGCCATAGCTCGCTTCGTTTCCGAGATATTTGCAGATTTATCTCAAGGGAAGGGGCCTGACGGACATATTTCGAGATATTTCTTCTTCTTGTTGTTCTTCTTCTGCACAGCTAAGCTGGAAGTGGCATTTGCAGCTCGCAATAGTGCAGAGTTATATCAAAGAAGGGGGCCACGGTGTTTTTGTATCTCTATTATGTTGGTGCGGCTTCGGAACTTTTAAATATCTTGATATATCTCGAGAACTACGCATCTGATCAAAAAATATCATAGAAGATAAAAAGTAGGAAACTTAATTCTCTACAAAAAAGGTCTCTTAACATTTTGCCATAGCTCGCTTCGTTTCCGAGATATTTGCAGATTTATCTCAAGGGAAGGGGCCTGACGGACATATTTCGAGATATTTCTTCTTCTTGTTGTTCTTCTTCTGCACAGCGAAACTGGAAGTGGCATTTCCAGCTCGCAATAGTGCAGAGTTATCTCAAAGAAAGGGGCCACGGTGTTTCTGTATCTCTATTATGTTGGTGCGGCTTCGGAACTTTTAAATATCTTGATATATCTCGAGAACTACGCATCTGATCAAAAAATATCATAGAACATAAAAAGTAGGAAACTTAAATCTCTACAAAAAAGGTCTCTTAACATTTTGCCATAGCTCTCTTCGTTTCCGAGATATTTGCAGATTTATCTCAACGGAAGGGGCCTGACGGACATATTTCGAGATATTTCTTCTTCTTGTTGTTCTTCTTCTGCACAGCTAAGCAGGAAGTGGCATTTGCAGCTCGCAATAGTGCAGAGTTATCTCAAAGAAAGGGGCCACGGTGTTTCTGTATCTCTATTATGTTGGTGCGGCTTCGGAACTTTTAAATATCTTGATATATCTCGAGAACTACGCATCTGATCAAAAAATATCATAGAAGATAAAAAGTAGGAAACTTAATTCTCTACAAAAAAGGTCTCTTAACATTTTGCCATAGCTCGCTTCGTTTCCGAGATATTTGCAGATTTATCTCAAGGGAAGGGGCCTGACGGACATATTTCGAGATATTTCTTCTTCTTGTTGTTCTTCTTCTGCACAGCTAAGCTGGAAGTGGCATTTGCAGCTCGCAATAGTGCAGAGTTATCTCAAAGAAGGGGGTCACGGTGTTTCTGTATCTCTATTATGTTGGTGCGGCTTCGGAACTTTTAAATATCTTGATATATCTCGAGAACTACGCATTTGATCAAAAAATATCATACAAGATAAAAAGTAGGAAACTTAATTCTCTACAAAAAAGGTCTCTTAACATTTTGCCATAGCTCGCTTCGTTTCCGAGATATTTGCAGATTTATCTCAAGGGAAGGGGCCTGACGGACATATTTCGAGATATTTCTTCTTCTTGTTGTTCTTCTTCTGCACAGCTAAGCTGGAAGTGGCATTTGCAGCTCGCAATAGTGCAGAGTTATCTCAAAGAAAGGGGCCACGGTGTTTCTGTATCTCTATTATGTTGGTGCGGCTTCGGAACTTTTAAATATCTTGATATATCTCGAGAACTACGCATCTGATCAAAAAATATCATAGAAGATAAAAAGTAGGAAACTTAATTCTCTAAAAAAAAGGTCTCTTAACATTTTGCCATAGCTCGCTTCGTTTCCGAGATATTTGCAGATTTATCTCAAGGGAAGGGGCCTGACGGACATATTTCGAGATATTTCTTCTTCTTGTTGTTCTTCTTCTGCACAGCTAAACTGGAAGTGGCATTTCCAGCTCGCAATAGTGCAGAGTTATCTCAAAGAAAGGGGCCACGGTGTTTCTGTATCTCTATTATGTTGGTGCGGCTTCGGAACTTTTAAATATCTTGATATATCTCGAGAACTACGCATCTGATCAAAAAATATCATAGAAGATAAAAAGTAGGAAACTTAATTCTCTACAAAAAAGGTCTCTTAACATTTTGCCATAGCTCGCTTTGTTTCCGAGATATTTGCAGATTTATCTCAAGGGAAGGGGCCTGACGGACATATTTCGAGATATTTCTTCTTCTTGTTGTTCTTCTTCTGCACAGCTAAGCTGGAAGTGGCATTTGCAGCTCGCAATAGTGCAGAGTTATATCAAAGAAGGGGGCCACGGTGTTTTTGTATCTCTATTATGTTGGTGCGGCTTCGGAACTTTTAAATATCTTGATATATCTCGAGAACTACGCATCTGATCAAAAAATATCATAGAAGATAAAAAGTAGGAAACTTAATTCTCTAAAAAAAAGGTCTCTTAACATTTTGCCATAGCTCGCTTCGTTTCCGAGATATTTGCAGATTTATCTCAAGGGAAGGGGCCTGACGGACATATTTCGAGATATTTCTTCTTCTTGTTGTTCTTCTTCTGCACAGCTAAACTGGAAGTGGCATTTCCAGCTCGCAATAGTGCAGAGTTATCTCAAAGAAAGGGGCCACGGTGTTTCTGTATCTCTATTATGTTGGTGCGGCTTCGGAACTTTTAAATATCTTGATATATCTCGAGAACTACGCATCTGATCAAAAAATATCATAGAAGATAAAAAGTAGGAAACTTAATTCTCTACAAAAAAGGTCTCTTAACATTTTGCCATAGCTCGCTTCGTTTCCGAGATATTTGCAGATTTATCTCAAGGGAAGGGGCCTGACGGACATATTTCGAGATATTTCTTCTTCTTGTTGTTCTTCTTCTGCACAGCTAAGCTGGAAGTGGCATTTGCAGCTCGCAATAGTGCAGAGTTATATCAAAGAAGGGGGCCACGGTGTTTTTGTATCTCTATTATGTTGGTGCGGCTTCGGAACTTTTAAATATCTTGATATATCTCGAGAACTACGCATTTGATCAAAAAATATCATACAAGATAAAAAGTAGGAAACTTAATTCTCTACAGAAAAGGTCTCTTAACATTTTGCCATAGCTCGCTTCGTTTCCGCGATATTTGCAGATTTATCTCAAGGGAAGGGGCCTGACGGACATATTTCGAGATATTTCTTCTTCTTGTTGTTCTTCTTCTGCACAGCTAAGCTGGAAGTGGCATTTGCAGCTCGCAATAGTGCAGAGTTATCTCAAAGAAAGGGGCCACGGTGTTTCTGTATCTCTATTATGTTGGTGCGGCTTCGGAACTTTTAAATATCTTGATATATCTCGAGAACTTCGCATCTGATCAAAAAATATCATAGAAGATAAAAAGTAGGAAACTTAATTCTCTAAAAAAAAGGTCTCTTAACATTTTGCCATAGCTCGCTTCGTTTCCGAGATATTTGCAGATTTATCTCAAGGGAAGGGGCCTGACGGACATATTTCGAGATATTTCTTCTTCTTGTTGTTCTTCTTCTGCACAGCTAAACTGGAAGTGGCATTTCCAGCTCGCAATAGTGCAGAGTTATCTCAAAGAAAGGGGCCACGGTGTTTCTGTATCTCTATTATGTTGGTGCGGCTTCGGAACTTTTAAATATGTTGATATATCTCGAGAACTACGCATCTGATCAAAAAATATCATAGAAGATAAAAAGTAGGAAACTTAATTCTCTACAAAAAAGGTCTCTTAACATTTTGCCATAGCTCGCTTCGTTTCCGAGATATTTGCAGATTTATCTCAAGGGAAGGGGCCTGACGGACATATTTCGAGATATTTCTTCTTCTTGTTGTTCTTCTTCTGCACAGCTAAGCTGGAAGTGGCATTTGCAGCTCGCAATAGTGCAGAGTTATATCAAAGAAGGGGGCCACGGTGTTTTTGTATCTCTATTATGTTGGTGCGGCTTCGGAACTTTTAAATATCTTGATATATCTCGAGAACTACGCATCTGATCAAAAAATATCATAGAAGATAAAAAGTAGGAAACTTAATTCTCTACAAAAAAGGTCTCTTAACATTTTGCCATAGCTCGCTTCGTTTCCGAGATATTTGCAGATTTATCTCAAGGGAAGGGGCCTGACGGACATATTTCGAGATATTTCTTCTTCTTGTTGTTCTTCTTCTGCACAGCGAAACTGGAAGTGGCATTTCCAGCTCGCAATAGTGCAGAGTTATCTCAAAGAAAGGGGCCACGGTGTTTCTGTATCTCTATTATGTTGGTGCGGCTTCGGAACTTTTAAATATCTTGATATATCTCGAGAACTACGCATCTGATCAAAAAATATCATAGAACATAAAAAGTAGGAAACTTAAATCTCTACAAAAAAGGTCTCTTAACATTTTGCCATAGCTCTCTTCGTTTCCGAGATATTTGCAGATTTATCTCAACGGAAGGGGCCTGACGGACATATTTCGAGATATTTCTTCTTCTTGTTGTTCTTCTTCTGCACAGCTAAGCAGGAAGTGGCATTTGCAGCTCGCAATAGTGCAGAGTTATCTCAAAGAAAGGGGCCACGGTGTTTCTGTATCTCTATTATGTTGGTGCGGCTTCGGAACTTTTAAATATCTTGATATATCTCGAGAACTACGCATCTGATCAAAAAATATCATAGAAGATAAAAAGTAGGAAACTTAATTCTCTACAAAAAAGGTCTCTTAACATTTTGCCATAGCTCGCTTCGTTTCCGAGATATTTGCAGATTTATCTCAAGGGAAGGGGCCTGACGGACATATTTCGAGATATTTCTTCTTCTTGTTGTTCTTCTTCTGCACAGCTAAGCTGGAAGTGGCATTTGCAGCTCGCAATAGTGCAGAGTTATCTCAAAGAAGGGGGTCACGGTGTTTCTGTATCTCTATTATGTTGGTGCGGCTTCGGAACTTTTAAATATCTTGATATATCTCGAGAACTACGCATCTGATCAAAAAATATCATAGAAGATAAAAAGTAGGAAACTTAATTCTCTACAAAAAAGGTCTCTTAAGATTTTGCCATAGCTCGCTTCGTTTCCGAGATATTTGCAGATTTATCTCAAGGGAAGGGGCCTGACGGACATACTTCGAGATATTTCTTCTTCTTGTTGTTCTTCTTCTGCACAGCGAAACTGGAAGTGGCATTTCCAGCTCGCAATAGTGCAGAGTTATCTCAAAGAAAGGGGCCACGGTGTGTCTGTATCTCTATTATGTTGGTGCGGCTTCGGAACTTTTAAACATCTTGATATATCTCGAGTACTACGCATCTGATCAAAAAATATCATAGAAGATAAAAAGTAGGAAACTTAATTCTCTACAAAAAAGGTCTCTTAACATTTTGCCATAGCTCGCTTCGTTTCCGAGATATTTGCAGATTTATCTCAAGGGAAGGGTCCTGACGGACATATTTCGAGATATTTCTTCTTCTTGTTGTTCTTCTTCTGCACAGCTAAGCTGGAAGTGGCATTTGCGGCTCGCACTAGTGCAGAGTTATCTCAAAGAAAGGGGCCACGGTGTTTCTGTATCTCTATTATGTTGGTGCGGCTTCGGAACTTTTAAATATCTCGATATATCTCGAAAACTACGCTTCTGATCAAAAAATATCATAGAACATAAATTGTAGGAAACATAATTCTCTACAAAAAACGTCTCCTAACATTTTGCCATAGCTCGCTTCGTTTCCGAGATATTTGCAGATTTATCTCAAGGGAAGGGGCCTGACGGACATATTTCGAGATATTTCTTCTTCTTGTTGTTCTTCTTCTGCACCGCTAAGCTGGAAGTGGCATTTGCAGCTCGCAATAGTGCAGAGTTATCTCAAAGAAAGGGGCCACGGTGTTTCTGTATCTCTATTATGTTGGTGCGGCTTCGGAACTTTTAAATATCTTGATATATCTCGAGAACTACGCATCTGATCAAAAAATATCATAGAAGATAAAAAGTAGGAAACTTAATTCTCTACAAAAAAGGTCTCTTAACATTTTGCCATAGCTCGCTTCGTTTCCGAGATATTTGCAGATTTATCTCAAGGGAAGGGGCCTGACGGACATATTTCGAGATATTTCTTCTTCTTGTTGTTCTTCTTCTGCACAGCTAAACTGGAAGTGGCATTTCCAGCTCGCAATAGTGCAGAGTTATCTCAAAGAAAGGGGCCACGGTGTTTCTGTATCTCTATTATGTTGGTGCGGCTTCGGAACTTTTAAATATCTTGATATATCTCGAAAACTACGCATCTGATCAAAAAATATCATAGAACATAAAAAGTAGGAAACTTAATTCTCTACAAAAAAGGTCTCTTAACATTTTGCCATAGCTCGCTTCGTTTCCGAGATATTTGCAGATATATCTCAAGGGAAGGGGCCTGACGGACATATTTCGAGATATTTCTTCTTCTTGTTGTTCTTCTTCTGCACAGCTAAACTGGAAATGGCATTTCCAGCTCGCAATAGTGCAGAGTTATCTCAAAGAAAGGGGCCACGGTGTTTCTGTATCTCTATTATGTTGGTGCGGCTTCGGAACTTTTAAATATCTTGATATATCTCGAGAACTACGCATCTGATCAAAAAATATCATAGAACATAAAAAGTAGGAAACTTAATTCTCTACAAAAAAGGGCTCTTAACATTTTGCCATAGCTCGCTTCGTTTCCGAGATATTTGCAGATTTATCTCAAGGGAAGGGGCCTGACGGACATATTTCGAGATATTTCTTCTTCTTGTTGTTCTTCTTCTGCACAGCTAAGCTGGAAGTGGCATTTCCAGCTCGCAATAGTGCAGAGTTATCGCAAAGAAAGGGGCCACGGTGTTTCTGTATCTCTATTATGTTGGTGCGGCTTCGGAACTTTTAAATATCTTGATATATCTCGAGAACTACGCATCTGATCAAAAAATATCATAGGACATAAAAAGTAGGAAACTTAATTCTCTACAAACAAAGTCTCTTAACATTTTGCCATAGCTCGCTTCGTTTCCGAGATATTTGCAGATTTATCTCAAGGGAAGGGGCCTAACGGCCATATTTCGAGATATTTCTTCTTCTTGTTGTTCTTCTTCTGCACAGCTAAGCTGGAAGTGGCATTTGCAGCTCGCAATAGTGCAGAGTTATCTCAAAGAAAGGGGCCACGGTGATTCTGTATCTCTATTATGTTGGTGCGGCTTCGGAACTTTTAAATATCTTGATATATCTCGAGAACTACGCATCTGATCAAAAAATATCATAGAACATAAAAAGTAGGAAATTTAATTCTCTACAAAAAAGGTCTCTTAACATTTTGCCATAGCTCGCTTCGTTTCCGAGATATTTGCAGATATATCTCAAGGGAAGGGGCCTGACGGACATATTTCGAGATATTTTTTCTTCTTGTTGTTCTTCTTCTGCACAGCTAAGCTGGAAGTGGCATTTGCAGCTCGCAATCGTGCAGAGTTATCTCAAAGAAAGGGGCCACGGTGATTCTGTATCTCTATTATGTTGGTGCGGCTTCGGAACTTTTAAATATCTTGATATATCTCGAGAACTACGCATCTGATCAAAAAATATCATAGAACATAAAAAGTAGGAAATTTAATTCTCTACAAAAAAGGTCTCTTAACATTTTGCCATAGCTCGCTTCGTTTCCGAGATATTTGCAGATTTATCTCAAGGGAAGGGGCCTGACGGCCATATTTCGAGATATTTCTTCATCTTGTTGTTCTTCTTCTGCACAGCTAAGCTGGAAGTGGCATTTGCAGCTCGCAATAGTGGAGAGCTATCTCAAAGAAAGGGGCCACGGTGATTCTGTATCTCTATTATGTTGGTGCGGCTTCGGAACTTTTAAATATCTTGATATATCTCGAGAACTACGCATCTGATCAAAAAATATCATAGAACATAAAAAGTAGGAAACTTAATTCTCTACAAAAAAGGTCTCTTAAGATTTTGCCATAGCTCGCTTCCTTTCCGAGATATTTGCAGATATATCTCAAGGGAAGGGGTCTGACGGACATATTTCGAGATATTTTTTCTTCTTGTTGTTCTTCTTCTGCACAGCTAAGCTGGAAGTGGCATTTGCAGCTCGCAATCGTGCAGAGTTATCTCAAAGAAAGGGGCCACGGTGTTTCTGTATCTCTATTATGTTGGTGCGGCTTCGGAACTTTTAAATATCTTGATATATCTCGAGAACTACGCGTCTGATCAAAAAATATCATACAACATAAAAAGTAGGAAACTTAATTCTCTACAAAAAAGGTCTCTTAACATTTTGCCATAGCTCGCTTCGTTTCCGAGATATTTGCAGATTTATCTCAAGGGAAGGGGCCTGACGGACATATTTCGAGATATTTCTTCTTCTTGTTGTTCTTCTTCTGCACAGCTAAACTGGAAGTGGCGTTTCCAGCTCGCAATAGTGCAGAGTTATCTCAAAGAAAGGGGCCACGGTGTTTCTGTATCTCTATTATGTTGGTGCGGCTTCGGAACTTTTAAATATCTTGATATATCTCGAGAACTACGCATCTGATCAAAAAATATCGTAGAACATAAAAAGTAGGAAACTTAATTCTCTACAAATAAAGTCTGATAACATTTTGCCATAGCTCGCTTCGTTTCCGAGATATTTGCAGATATATCTCAAGGGAAGGGGCCTGACGGACATATTTCGAGATATTTTTTCTTCTTGTTGTTCTTCTTCTGCACAGCTAAGCTGGAAGTGGCATTTGCAGCTCGCAATCGTGCAGAGTTATCTCAAAGAAAGGGGCCACGGTGTTTCTGTATATCTATTATGTTGGTGCGGCTTCGGAACTTTTAAATATCTTGATATATCTCGAGAACTACGCATCTGATCAAAAAATATCATAAAACGTAAAAAGTAGGAAACTTAATTCTCTACAAAAAAGGTCTCTTAACATTTTGCCATAGCTCGCTTCGTTTCCGAGATATTTGCAGATTTATCTCAAGGGAAGGGGCCTGACGGACATGTTTCGAGATATTTCTTCTTCTTGTTGTTCTTCTTCTGCACAGCTAAGCTGGAAGTGGCATTTGCGGCTCGCACTAGTGCAGAGTTATCTCAAAGAAAGGGGCCACGGTGTTTCTGTACCTCTATTATGTTGGTGCGGATTCGGAACTTTTAAATATCTCGATATATCTCGAAAACTACGCTTCTGATCAAAAAATATCGTAGAACATAAATTGTAGGAAACATAATTCTCTACAAAAAATGTCTCTTAACATTTTGCCATAGCTCGCTTCGTTTCCGAGATATTTGCAGATTTATCTCAAGGGAAGGGGCCTGACGGACATATTTCGAGATATTTCTTCTTCTTGTTGTTCTTCTTCTGCACAGCTAAGCTGGAAGTGGCATTTGCAGCTCGCAATAGTGCAGAGTTATCTCAAAGAAAGGGGCCACGGTGTTTCTGTATCTCTATTATGTTGGTGCGGCTTCGGAACTTTTAAATAACTTGATATATCTCGAGAACTACGCATCTGATCAAAAAATATCATAGAACATAAAAAGTAGAAAACTTAATTCTCTAGAAAAAAGGTCTCTTAACATTTTGCCATAGCTCGGTTCGTTTCCGAGATATTTGCAGATATATCTCAAGGGACGGGGCCTGACGGACATATTTCGAGATATTTCTTCTTCTTGTTGTTCTTCTTCTGCACAGCTAAGCTGGAAGTGGCATTTGCAGCTCGCAATAGTGCAGAGTTATCTCAAAGAAAGGGGCCACGGTGTTTCTGTATCTCTATTATGTTGGTGCGGCTTCGGAACTTTTAAATATCTCGATATATCTCGAAAACTACGCTTCTGATCAAAAAATATCATAGAACATAAATTGTAGGAAACATAATTCTCTACAAAAAAGGTCCCTTAACATTTTGCCATAGCTCGCTTCGTTTCCGAGATATTTGCAGATATATCTCAAGGGAAGGGGCCTGACGGACATATTTCGAGATATTTTTTCTTCTTGTTGTTTTTCTTCTGCACAGCTAAGCTGGAAGTGGCATTTGCAGCTCGCAATCGTGCAGAGTTATCTCAAAGAAAGGGGCCACGGTGTTTCTGTATCTCTATTATGTTGGTGCGGCTTCGGAACTTTTAAATATCTTGATATATCTCGAGAACTACGCATCTGATCAAAAAATATCATAGAACATAAAAAGTAGGAAACTTAATTCTCTACAAAAAAGGTCTCTTAACATTTTGCCATAGCTCGCTTCGTTTCCGAGATATTTGCAGATTTATCTCAAGGGAAGGGGCCTGACGGACATATTTCGAGATATTTCTTCTTCTTGTTGTTCTTCTTCTGCACAGCTAAGCTGGAAGTGGCATTTGCGGCTCGCACTAGTGCAGAGTTATCTCACAGAAAGGGGCCACGGTGTTTCTGTACCTCTATTATGTTGGTGCGGCTTCGGAACTTTTAAATATCTCGATATATCTCGAAAACTACGCTTCTGACCAAAAAATATCATAGAACGTAAATTGTAGGAAACATAATTCTCTACAAAAAAGGTCTCTTAACATTTTGGCATAGCTCGCTTCGTTTCCGAGATATTTGCAGATATATCTCAAGGGAAGGGGCCTGACGGACATATTTCGAGATATTTCTTCTTCTTGTTGTTCTTCTTCTGCACAGCTAAGCTGGAAGTGGCATTTGCGGCTCGCACTAGTGCAGAGTTATCTCAAAGAAAGGGGCCACGGTGTTTCTGTATCTCTATTATGTTGGTGCGGCTTCGGAACTTTTAAATATCTTGATATATCTCGAGAACTACGCATCTGATCAAAAAATATCATAGAACATAAAAAGTAGGAAACTTAATTCCCTACAAAAAAGGTCTCTTAACATTTTGCCATAGCTCGGTTCGTTTCCGAGATATTTGCAGATATATCTCAAGGGACGGGGCCTGACGGACATATTTCGAGATATTTCTTCTTCTTGTTGTTCTTCTTCTGCACAGCTAAGCTGGAAGTGGCATTTGCAGCTCGCAATAGTGCAGAGTTATCTCAAAGAAAGGGGCCACGGTGTTTCTGTATCTCTATTATGTTGGTGCGGCTTCGGAACTTTTAAATATCTCGATATATCTCTAAAACTACGCTTCTGATCAAAAAATATCATAGAACATAAATTGTAGGAAACATAATTCTCTACAAAAAAGGTCTCTTAACATTTTGCCATAGCTCGCTTCGTTTCCGAGATATTTGCAGATATATCTCAAGGGAAGGGGCCTGACGGACATATTTCGAGATATTTCTTCTTCTTGTTGCTCTTCTTCTGCACAGCTAAGCTGGAAGTGGCATTTGCAGCTCGCAATAGTGCAGAGTTATCTCAAAGAAAGGGGCCACGGTGTTTCTGTATCTCTATTATGTTGGTGCGGCTTCGGAACTTTTAAATATCTCGATATATCTCGAAAACTACGCTTCTGATCAAAAAATATCATAGAACATAAATTGTAGGAAACATAATTCTCTACAAAAAAGGTCCCTTAACATTTTGCCATAGCTCGCTGCGTTTCCGAGATATTTGCAGATATATCTCAAGGGAAGGGGCCTGACGGACATATTTCGAGATATTTCTTCTTCTTGTTGTTCTTCTTCTGCACAGCTAAGCTGGAAGTGGCATTTGCAGCTCGCAATAGTGCAGAGTTATCTCAAAGAAAGGGGCCACGGTGTTTCTGTATCTCTATTATGTTGGTGCGGCTTCGGAACTTTTAAATATCTTGATATATCTCGAGAACTACGCATCTGATCAAAAAATATCATAGAACATAAAACGTAGGAAACTTAATTCTCTACAAAAAAGGTCTCCTAACATTTTGCCATAGCTCGCTTCGTTTCCGAGATATTTGCATATTTATCCCAAGGGAAGGGGCCTGACGGACATATTTCGAGATATTTCTTCTTCTTGTTGTTCTTCTTCTGCACAGCTAAGCTGGAAGTGGCATTTGCGGCTCGCACTAGTGCAGAGTTATCTCAAAGAAAGGGGCCACGGTGTTTCTGTACCTCTATTATGTTGGTGCGGCTTCGGAACTTTTAAATATCTCGATATATCTCGAAAACTACGCTTCTGACCAAAAAATATCATAGAACATAAATTGTAGGAAACATAATTCTCTACAAAAAAGGTCTCTTAACATTTTGGCATAGCTCGCTTCGTTTCCGAGATATTTGCAGATATATCTCAAGGGAAGGGGCCTGACGGACATATTTCGAGATATTTCTTCTTCTTGTTGTTCTTCTTCTGCACAGCTAAGCTGGAAGTGGCATTTGCGGCTCGCACTAGTGCAGAGTTATCTCAAAGAAAGGGGCCACGGTGTTTCTGTATCTCTATTATGTTGGTGCGGCTTCGGAACTTTTAAGTATCTTGATATATCTCGAGAACTACGCATCTGATCAAAAAATATCATAGAACATAAAAAGTAGGAAACTTAATTCTCTACAAAAAAGGTCTCTTAACATTTTGCCATAGCTCGGTTCGTTTCCGAGATATTTGCAGATATATCTCAAGGGACGGGGCCTGACGGACATATTTCGAGATATTTCTTCTTCTTGTTGTTCTTCTTCTGCACAGCTAAGCTGGAAGTGGCATTTGCAGCTCGCAATAGTGCAGAGTTATCTCAAAAAAAGGGGCCACGGTGTTTCTGTATCTCTATTATGTTGGTGCGGCTTCGGAACTTTTAAATATCTTGATATATCTCGAGAACTACGCATCTGATCAAAAAATATCATAGAACATAAAAAGTAGGAAACTTAATTCTCTACAAAAAAGGTCTCTTAACATTTTGCCATAGCTCGGTTCGTTTCCGAGATATTTGCAGATATATCTCAAGGGACGGGGCCTGACGGACATATTTCGAGATATTTCTTCTTCTTGTTGTTCTTCTTCTGCACAGCTAAGCTGGAAGTGGCATTTGCAGCTCGCAATAGTGCAGAGTTATCTCAAAGAAAGGGGCCACGGTGTTTCTGTATCTCTATTATGTTGGTGCGGCTTCGGAACTTTTAAATATCTCGATATATCTCTAAAACTACGCTTCTGATCAAAAAATATCATAGAACATAAATTGTAGGAAACATAATTCTCTACAAAAAAGGTCTCTTAACATTTTGCCATAGCTCGCTTCGTTTCCGAGATATTTGCAGATATATCTCAAGGGAAGGGGCCTGACGGACATATTTCGAGATATTTCTTCTTCTTGTTGTTCTTCTTCTGCACAGCTAAGCTGGAAGTGGCATTTGCAGCTCGCAATAGTGCAGAGTTATCTCAAAGAAAGGGGCCACGGTGTTTCTGTATCTCTATTATGTTGGTGCGGCTTCGGAACTTTTAAATATCCCGATATATCTCGAGAACTACGCATCTGATCAAAAAATATCATAGAACATAAAACGTAGGAAACTTAATTCTCTACAAAAAAGGTCTCCTAACATTTTGCCATAGCTCGCTTCGTTTCCGAGATATTTGCAGATTTATCTCAAGGGAAGGGGCCTGACGGACATATTTCGAGATATTTCTTCTTCTTGTTGTTCTTCTTCTGCACAGCTAAGCTGGAAGTGGCATTTGCAGCTCGCAATAGTGCAGAGTTATCTCAAAGAAAGGGGCCACGGTGTTTCTGTATCTCTATTATGTTGGCGCGGTTTCGGAACTTTTAAATATCTTGATATATCTCGAGAACTACGCATCTGATCAAAAAATATCATAGAACATAAGAAGTAGGAAACTTAATTCTCTACAAAAAAGGTCTCTTAACATTTTGCCATAGCTCGCTTCGTTTCCGAGATATTTGCAGATTTATCTCAAGGGAAGGGGCCTGACGGACATGTTTCGAGATATTTCTTCTTCTTGTTGTTCTTCTTCTGCACAGCTAAGCTGGAAGTGGCATTTGCAGCGCGCAATAGTGCAGAGTTATCTCAAAGAAAGGGGCCACGGTGTTTCTGTATCTCTATTATGTTGGTGCGGCTTCGGAACTTTTAAGTATCTCGATATATCTCGAAAACTACGCTTCTGATCAAAAAATATCAGAGAACGTAAATTGTAGGAAACATAATTCTCTACAAAAAAGGTCTCTTAACATTTTGCCATAGCTCGCTTCGTTTCCGAGATATTTGCAGATTTATCTCAAGGGATGGGGCCTGACGGACATATTTCGAGATATTTCTTCTTCTTGTTGTTCTTCTTCTGCACAGCTAAGCTGGAAGTGGCATTTGCAGCTCGCAATAGTGCAGAGTTATCTCAAAGAAAGAGGCCACGGTGTTTCTGTACCTCTGTTATGTTGGTGCAGCTTCGGAACTTTTAAATATCTTGATATATCTCGAGAACTACGCATCTGACCAAAAAATATCATAGAACATAAAAAGTAGGAAACTTAATTCTCTACAAAAAAGGTCTCTTAACATTTTGCCATAGCTCGCTTCGTTTCCGAGATATTTGCAGATTTATCTCAAGGGATGGGGCCTGACGGACATATTTCGAGATATTTCTTCTTCTTGTTGTTCTTCTTCTGCACAGCTAAGCTGGAAGTGGCATTTGCAGCTCGCAATAGTGCAGAGTTATCTCAAAGAAAGAGGCCACGGTGTTTCTGTACCTCTGTTATGTTGGTGCAGCTTCGGAACTTTTAAATATCTTGATATATCTCGAGAACTACGCATCTGACCAAAAAATATCATAGAACATAAAAAGTAGGAAACTTAATTCTCTACAAAAAAGGTCTCTTAACATTTTGCCATAGCTCGCTTCGTTTCCGAGATATTTGCAGATTTATCTCAAGGGAAGGGGCCTGACGGACATATTTCGAGATATTTCTTCTTCTTGTTGTTCTTCTTCTGCACAGCTAAGCTGGAAGTGGCATTTGCAGCTCGCAATAGTGCAGAGTTATCTCAGAGAAAGAGGCCACGGTGTTTCTGTACCTCTATTATGTTGGTGCAGCTTCGGAACTTTTAAATATCTTGATATATCTCGAGAACTACGCATCTGATCAAAAAATATCATAGAACATAAAAAGTAGGAAACTTAATTCTCTACAAAAAAGGTATCTCAACATTTTGCCATAGCTCGCTTCGTTTCCGAGATATTTGCAGATTTATCTCAAGGGAAGGGGCCTGGCGGACATATTTTGAGATATTTCTTCTTCTTGTTGTTCTTCTTCTGCACAGCTAAGCTGGAAGTGGCATTTGCAGCTCGCAATAGTACAGAGTTACCTCAAAGAAAGGGGCCACGGTGTTTCTGTATCTCTATTATGTTGGTGCGGCTTCGGATCTTTTAAATATCTCGATATATCTCGAAAACTACGCTTCTGATCAAAAAATATCATAGAACGTAAATTGTAGGAAACTTAATTCTCTACAAAAAAGGTCTCTTAACATTTTGCCATAGCTCGCTTCGTTTCCGAGATATTTGCAGATTTATCTCAAGGGAAGGGGCCTGACGGACATATTTCGAGATATTTCTTCTTCTTGTTGTTCTTCTTCTGCACAGCTAAGCTGGAAGTGGCATTTGCAGCTCACAATAGTGCAGAGTTATCTCAGAGAAAGAGGCCACGGTGTTTCTGTACCTCTATTATGTTGGTGCAGCTCCGGAACTTTTAAATATCTTGATATATCTCGAGAACTACGCATCTGATCGAAAAATATCATAGAACATAAAAAGTAGGAAACTTAATTCTCTACAAAAAAGGTATCTCAACATTTTGCCATAGCTCGCTTCGTTTCCGAGATATTTGCAGATTTATCTCAAGGGAAGGGGCCTGACGGACATATTTTGAGATATTTCTTCTTCTTGTTGTTCTTCTTCTGCACAGCTAAGCTGGAAGTGGCATTTGCAGCTCGCAATAGTACAGAGTTACCTCAAAGAAAGGGGCCACGGTGTTTCTGTATCTCTATTATGTTGGTGCGGCTTCGGATCTTTTAAATATCTCGATATATCTCGAGAACTACGCACCTGATCAAAGAATATCATAGAACATAAAAAGTAGGAAACTTAATTCTCTACAAAAAAGGTCTCTTAACATTTTGCAATAGCTCGCTTCGTTTCCGAGATATTTGCAGATATATCTCAAGGGAAGGTGCCTGACGGACATATTTCGAGATATTTCTTCTTCTTGTTGTTCTTCTTCTGCACAGCTAAGCTGGAAGTGGCATTTGCAGCTCACAATAGTGCAGAGTTATCTCAGAGAAAGAGGCCACGGTGTTTCTGTACCTCTATTATGTTGGTGCAGCTTCGGAACTTTTAAATATCTTGATATATCTCGAGAACTACGCATCTGATCAAAAAATATCATAGAACATAAAAAGTAGGAAACTTAATTCTCTACAAAAAAGGTACCTCAACATTTTGCCATAGCTCGCTTCGTTTCCGAGATATTTGCAGATTTATCTCAAGGGAAGGGGCCTGACGGACATATTTTGAGATATTTCTTCTTCTTGTTGTTCTTCTTCTGCACAGCTAAGCTGGAAGTGGCATTTGCAGCTCGCCATAGTACAGAGTTACCTCAAAGAAAGGGGCCACGGTGTTTCTGTATCTCCATTATGTTGGTGCGGCTTCGGATCTTTTAAATATCTCGATATATCTCGAGAACTACGCACCTGATCAAAAAATATCATAGAACATAAAAAGTAGGAAACTTAATTCTCTACAAAAAAGGTCTCTTAACATTTTGCCATAGCCCGCTTGGTTTCCGAGATATTTGCAGATTTATCTCAAGGGATGAGGCCTGACGGACATATTTCGAGATATTTCTTCTTCTTGTTGTTCTTCTTCTGCACAGCTAAGCTGGAAGTGGCATTTGCAGTTCGCAATAGTGCAGAGTTATCTCAAAGAAAGGGGCCACGGTGTTTCTGTATCTCTATTATGTTGGTGCGGCTTCGGAACTTTTAAATATCTCGATATATCTCGAAAACTACGCTTCTGATCAAAAAATATCATAGAACGTAAATTATAGGAAACATAATTCTCTACAAGAAAGGTCTCTTAACATTTTGCCATAGCTCGCTTCGTTTCCGAGATATTTGCAGATTTATCTCAAGGGAAGGGGCCTGACGGACATATTTCGAGATATTTCTTCTTCTTGTTGTTCTTCTTCTGCACAGCTAAGCTGGAAGTGGCATTTGCAGCTCGCAATAGTGCAGAGTTATCTCAGAGAAAGAGGCCACGGTGTTTCTGTACCTCTATTATGTTGGTGCAGCTTCGGAACTTTTAAATATCTTGATATATCTCGAGAACTACGCATCTGATCAAAAAATATCATAGAACATAAAAAGTAGGAAACTTAATTCTCTACAAAAAAGGTATCTCAACATTTTGACATAGCTCGCTTCGTTTCCGAGATATTTGCAGATTTATCTCAAGGGAAGGGGCCTGACGGACATATTTTGAGATATTTCTTCTTCTTGTTGTTCTTCTTCTGCACAGCTAAGCTGGAAGTGGCATTTGCAGCTCGCAATAGTACAGAGTTACCTCAAAGAAAGGGGCCACGGTGTTTCTGTATCTCTATTATGTTGGTGCGGCTTCGGATCTTTTAAATATCTCGATATATCTCGAAAACTACGCTTCTGATCAAAAAATATCGTAGAACGTAAATTGTAGGAAACTTAATTCTCTACAAAAAAGGTCTCTTAACATTTTGCCATAGCTCGCTTCGTTTCCGAGATATTTGCAGATTTATCTCAAGGGAAGGGGCCTGACGGACATATTTCGAGATATTTCTTCTTCTTGTTGTTCTTCTTCTGCACAGCTAAGCTGGAAGTGGCATTTGCAGCTCACAATAGTGCAGAGTTATCTCAGAGAAAGAGGCCACGGTGTTTCTGTACCTCTATTATGTTGGTGCAGCTTCGGAACTTCTAAATATCTTGATATATCTCGAGAACTACGCATCTGATCAAAAAATATCATAGAACATAAAAAGTAGGAAACTTAATTCTCTACAAAAAAGGTATCTCAACATTTTGCCATAGCTCGCTTCGTTTCCGAGATATTTGCAGATTTATCTCAAGGGAAGGGGCCTGACGGACATATTTTGAGATATTTCTTCTTCTTGTTGTTCTTCTTCTGCACAGCTAAGCTGGAAGTGGCATTTGCAGCTCACAATAGTGCAGAGTTATCTCAGAGAAAGAGGCCACGGTGTTTCTGTACCTCTATTATGTTGGTGCAGCTTCGGAACTTCTAAATATCTTGATATATCTCGAGAACTACGCATCTGATCAAAAAATATCATAGAACATAAAAAGTAGGAAACTTAATTCTCTACAAAAAAGGTATCTCAACATTTTGCCATAGCTCGCTTCGTTTCCGAGATATTTGCAGATTTATCTCAAGGGAAGGGGCCTGACGGACATATTTTGAGATATTTCTTCTTCTTGTTGTTCTTCTTCTGCACAGCTAAGCTGGAAGTGGCATTTGCAGTTCGCAATAGTGCAGAGTTATCTCAAAGAAAGGGGCCACGGTGTTTCTGTATCTCTATTATGTTGGTGCGGCTTCGGAACTTTTAAATATCTCGATATATCTCGAAAACTACGCTTCTGATCAAAAAATATCATAGAACATAAATTATAGGAAACATAATTCTCTACAAAAAAGGTCTCTTAACATTTTGCCATAGCTCGCTTGGTTTCCGAGATATTTGCAGATTTATCTCAAGGGATGAGGCCTGACGGACATATTTCGAGATATTTCTTCTTCTTGTTGTTCTTCTTCTGCACAGCTAAGCTGGAAGTGGCATTTGCAGTTCGCAATAGTGCAGAGTTATCTCAAAGAAAGGGGCCACGGTGTTTCTGTATCTCTATTATGTTGGTGCGGCTTCGGAACTTTTAAATATCTCGATATATCTCGAAAACTACGCTTCTGATCAAAAAATATCATAGAACGTAAATTATAGGAAACATAATTCTCTACAAGAAAGGTCTCTTAACATTTTGCCATAGCTCGCTTCGTTTCCGAGATATTTGCAGATTTATCTCAAGGGAAGGGGCCTGACGGACCTATTTCGAGATATTTCTTCTTCTTGTTGTTCTTCTTCTGCACAGCTAAACTGGAAGTGGCATTTACAGCTCGCAATAGTGCAGAGTTATATCAAAGAAAGGGGCCACGGTGTTTCTGTATCTCTATTATGTTGGTGCGGCTTCGGAACTTTTAAATACCTCGATATATCTCGAAAACTACGCTTCTGATCAAAAAATATCATAGAACATAAATTATAGGAAACATAATTCTCTACAAGAAAGGTCTCTTAATATTTTGCCATAGCTCGCTCCGTTTCCGAGATATTTGCAGATTTATCTCAAGGGAAGGGGTCTGACGGACATATTTCGAGATACTTCTTCTTGTTGTTGTTCTTCTTCTGCACAGCTAAACTGGAAGTGGCATTTCCAGCTCGCAATAGTGCAGAGTTATCACAAAGAAAGGGGCCACGGTGTTTCTGTATCTCTATTATGTTGGTGCGGCTTCGGAACTTTTAAATATCTTGATATATCTCGAGAACTACGCATCTGATCAAAAAATATCATAGAACATAAAAAGTAGGAAACTTAATTCTCTACAAAAAAGGTCTCTTAACATTTTGCCATAGCTCGCTTCGTTTCCGAGATATTTGCAGATTTATCTCAAGGGAAGGGGCCTGACGGACCTATTTCGAGATATTTCTTCTTCTTCTTGTTCTTCTTCTGCACAGCTAAGCTGGAAGTGGCATTTGCAGTTCGCAATAGTGCAGAGTTATCTCAAAGAAAGGGGCCACGGTGTTTCTGTATCTCTATTATGTTGGTGCGGCTTCGGAACTTTTAAATATCTCGATATATCTCGAAAACTACGCTTCTGATCAAAAAATATCATAGAACATAAATTATAGGAAACATAATTCTCTACAAAAAAGGTCTCTTAACATTTTGCCATAGCTCGCTTGGTTTCCGAGATATTTGCGGATTTATCTCAAGGGATGAGGCCTGACGGACATATTTCGAGATATTTCTCCTTCTTGTTGTTCTTCTCCTGCACAGCTAAGCTGGAAGTGACATTTGCAGCTCGCAGTAGTGCAGAGTTATCTCAAAGAAAGAGGCCACGGTGTTTCTGTACCTCTATTATGTTGGTGCAGCTTCGGAACTGTTAAATATCTTGATATATCTCGAGAACTACGCACCTGATCAAAAAATATCATAGAACAAAAAGAGTAGGAAACTTAATTCTCTACAAAAAAGGTATCTTAACATTTTGCCATAGCTCGCTTCGTTTCCGAGATATTTGCAGATTTATCTCAAGGGAAGCGGCCTGACGGACATATTTTGAGATATTTCTTCTTCTTGTTGTTCTTCTTCTGCACAGCTAAGCTGGAAGTGGCATTTGCAGCTCGCAATAGTACAGAGTTACCTCAAAGAAAGGGGCCACGGTGTTTCTGTATCTCTATTATGTTGGTGCGGCTTCGGATCTTTTAAATATCTCGATATATCTCGAAAACTACGCTTCTGATCAAAAAATATCATAGAACGTAAATTGTAGGAAACATAATTCTCTACAAAAAAGGTCTCTTAACATTTTGCCATAGCTCGCTTCGTTTCCGAGATATTTGCAGATTTATCTCAAGAGAAGGGGCCTGACGGACATATTTCGAGATATTTCTTCTTCTTGTTGTTCTTCTTCTGCACAGCTAAACTGGAAGTGGCATTTCCAGCTCGCAATAGTGCAGAGTTATATAAAAGAAAGGGGCCACGGTGTTTCTGTATCTCTATTATGTTGGTGCGGCTTTGGAACTTTTAAATATCTTGATATATCTCGAGAACTACGCATCTGATCAAAAAATATCATACAACGTAAAAAGTAGGAAACTTAATTCTCTACAAAAAAGGTCTCTTAACATTTTGCCTTAGCTCGCTTCGTTTCCGAGATATTTGCAGATTTATCTCAAGGGAAGGGGCCTGACGGACATATTTCGAGATATTTCTTCTTCTTGTTGTTCTTCTTCTGCACAGCTAAACTGGAAGTGGCATTTGCAGTTCGCAATAGTGCAGAGTTATCTCAAAGAAAGGGGCCACGGTGTTTCTGTATCTCTATTATGTTGGTGCGGCTTCGGAACTTTTAAATATCTCGATATATCTCGAAAACTACGCTTCTGATCAAAAAATACCATAGAACATAAATTATAGGAAACATAATTCTCTACAAAAAAGGTCTCTTAACATTTTGCCATAGCTCGCTTGGTTTCCGAGATATTTGCAGATTTATCTCAAGGGATGAGGCCTGACGGACATATTTCGAGATATTTCTTCTTCTTGTTGTTCTTCTCCTGCACAGCTAAGCTGGAAGTGACATTTGCAGCTCGCAGTAGTGCAGAGTTATCTCAAAGAAAGAGGCCACGGCGTTTCTGTACCTCTATTATGTTGGTGCAGCTTCGGAACTGTTAAATATCTTGATATATCTCGAGAACTACGCTTCTGATCAAAAAATATCATAGAACATGAAAAGTAGGAAACTTAATTCTCTACAAAAAAGGTATCTTAACATTTTGCCATAGCTCGCTTCGTTTCCGATATATTTGCAGATTTATCTCAAGGGAAGGGGCCTGACGCACATATTTCGAGATATTTCTTCTTCTTGTTGTTCTTCTTCTGCACAGCTAAGCTGGAAGTGGCATTTGCAGTTCGCAATAGTGCAGAGTTATCTCAAAGAAAGGGGCCACGGTGTTTCTGCATCTCTATTATGTTGGTGCGGCTTCGGAACTTTTAAATATCTCGATATATCTCGAAAACTACGCTTCTGATCAAAAAATATCATAGAACATAAATTATAGGAAACATAATTCTCTACAAGAAAGGTCTCTCAACATTTTGCCATAGCTCGCTTCGTTTCCGAGATATTTGCAGATTTATCTCAAGGGAAGGGGCCTGACGGACCTATTTCGAGATATTTCTTCTTCTTCTTGTTCTTCTCCTGCACAGCTAAGCTGGAAGTGACATTTGCAGCTCGCAGTAGTGCAGAGTTATCTCAAAGAAAGAGGCCACGGTGTTTCTGTACCTCTATTATGTTGGTGCAGCTTCGGAACTGTTAAATATCTTGATATATCTCGAGAACTACGCACCTGATCAAAAAATATCATACAACGTAAAAAGTAGGAAACTTAATTCTCTACAAAAAAGGTCTCTTAACATTTTGCCATAGCTCGCTTGGTTTCCGAGATATTTGCAGATTTATCTCAAGGGATGAGGCCTGACGGACATATTTCGAGATATTTCTTCTTCTTGTTGTTCTTCTTCTGCACAGCTAAACTGGAAGTGGTATTTCCAGCTCGCAATAGTGCAGAGTTATATCAAAGAAAGGGGCCACGGTGTTTCTCTATCTCTATTATGTTGGTGCGGCTTTGGAACTTTTAAATATCTTGATATATCTCGAGAACTACGCATCTGATCAAAAAATATCATAGAACATGAAAAGTAGGAAACTTAATTCTCTACAAAAAAGGTATCTTAACATTTTGCCATAGCTCGCTTCGTTTCCGAGATATTTGCAGATTTATCTCAAGGGATGAGGCCTGACGGACATATTTCGAGATATTTCTTCTTCTTGTTGTTCTTCTCCTGCACAGCTAAGCTGGAAGTGACATTTGCAGCTCCTAGTAGTGCAGAGTTATCTCAAAGAAAGAGGCCACGGTGTTTCTGTACCTCTATTATGTTGGTGCAGCTTCGGAACTGTTAAATATCTTGATATATCTCGAGAACTACGCTTCTGATCAAAAAATATCATAGAACATGAAAAGTAGGAAACTTAATTCTCTACAAAAAAGGTATCTTAACATTTTGCCATAGCTCGCTTCGTTTCCGATATATTTGCAGATTTATCTCAAGGGAAGGGGCCTGACGCACATATTTCGAGATATTTCTTCTTCTTGTTGTTCTTCTTCTGCACAGCTAAGCTGGAAGTGGCATTTGCAGTTCGCAATAGTGCAGAGTTATCTCAAAGAAAGGGGCCACGGTGTTTCTGCATCTCTATTATGTTGGTGCGGCTTCGGAACTTTTAAATATCTCGATATATCTCGAAAACTACGCTTCTGATCAAAAAATATCATAGAACATAAAAAGTAGGAAACTTAATCCTCTACAAAAAAGGTCTCTTAACATTTTGCCATAGCTCGCTTCGTTTCCGAGATATTTGCAGATATATCTCAAGGGATGAGGCCTGACGGACATATTTCGAGATATTTCTTCTTCTTGTTGTTCTTCTCCTGCACAGCTAAGCTGGAAGTGACATTTGCAGCTCGCAGTAGTGCAGAGTTATCTCAAAGAAAGAGGCCACGGTGTTTCTGTACCTCTATTATGTTGGTGCAGCTTCGGAACTGTTAAATATCTTGATATATCTCGAGAACTACGCTTCTGATCAAAAAATATCATAGAACATGAAAAGTAGGAAACTTAATTCTCTACAAAAAAGGTATCTTAACATTTTGCCATAGCTCGCTTCGTTTCCGATATATTTGCAGATTTATCTCAAGGGAAGGGGCCTGACGCACATATTTCGAGATATTTCTTCTTCTTGTTGTTCTTCTTCTGCACAGGTAAGCTGGAAGTGGCATTTGCGGCTCGCACTAGTGCAGAGTTATCTCAAAGAAAGGGGCCACGGTGTTTCTGTATCTCTATTATGTTGGTGCGGCTTCGGAACTTTTAAATATCTCGATATATCTCGAAAACTACGCTTCTGATCAAAAAATATCATAGAACATAAATTGTTGGAAACATAATTCTCTACAAAAAAGGTCTCTTAACATTTTGCCATAGCTCGCTTCGTTTCCGAGATGTTTGCAGATTTATCTCAAGGGAAGGGGCCTGACGGACATATTTCGAGATATTTCTTCTTCTTGTTGTTCTTCTTCTGCACAGCTAAACTGGAAGTGGCATTTCCAGCTCGCAATAGTGCAGAGTTATCTCAAAGAAAGGGGCCACGGTGTTTCTGTATCTCTATTATGTTGGTGCGGCTTCGGAACTTTTAAATATCTTGATATATCTCGAGAACTACGCATCTGATCAAAAAATATCATAAAACGTAAAAAGTAGGAAACTTAATTCTCTACAAAAAAGGTCTCTTAACATTTTGCCATAGCTCGCTTCGTTTCCGAGATATTTGCAGATTTATCTCAAGGGAAGGGGCCTGACGGACATATTTCGAGATATTTGTTCTTCTTGTTGTTCTTCTTCTGCACAGCTAAACTGGAAGTGGCATTTCCAGCTCGCAATAGTGCAGAGTTATCTCAAAGAAAGGGGCCACGGTGTTTCTGTATCTCTATTATGTTGGTGCGGCTTCGGAACTTTTAAATATCTTGATATATCTCGAGAACTACGCATCTGATCAAAAAATATCATAGAACATAAAAAGTAGGAAACTTAATTCTCTACAAAAAAGATCTCTTAACATTGAGCCATAGCTCGCTTCGTTTCCGAGATATTTGCAGATTTATCTCAAGGGAAGGGGCCTGACGGACATATTTCGAGATATTTCTTCTTGTTGTTCTTCTTCTGCACAGCTAAGCTGGAAGTGGCATTTGCGGCTCGCACTAGTGCAGAGTTATCTCAAAGAAAGGGGCCACGGTGTTTCTGTATCTCTATTATGTTGGTGCGGCTTCGGAACTTTTAAATATCTCGATATATCTCGAAAACTACGCTTCTGATCAAAAAATATCATAGAACATAAATTATAGGAAACATAATTCTCTACAAAAAAGCTCTCTTAACATTTTGGCATAGCTCGCTTCGTTTCCAAGATATTTGCAGATATATCTCAAGGGAAGGGGCCTGACGGACATATTTCGAGATATTTCTTCTTCTTGTTGTTCTTCTTCTGCACAGCTAAGCTGGAAGTGGCATTTGCAGCTCGCAATAGTGCAGAGTTATCGCAAAGAAAGGGGCCACGGTGTTTCTGTAACTCTATTATGTTGGTGCAGCTTCGGAACTTTTAAATATCTTGATATATCTCGAGATCTACGCATCTGATCAAAAAATATCATAGAACATAAAAAGTAGGAAACTTAATTCTCTACAAAAAAGGTCTCTTAACATTTTGCCATAGCTCGCTTCGTTTCCGAGATATTTGCAGATTTATCTCAAGGGAAGGGGCCTGACGGACATATTTCGAGATATTTCTTCTTCTTGTTGTTCTTCTTCTGCACAGCTAAGCTGGAAGTGGCATTTGCGGCTCGCACTAGTGCAGAGTTATCTCAAAGAAAGGGGCCACGGTGTTTCTGTACCTCTATTATGTTGGTGCGGCTTCGGAACTTTTAAATATCTCGATATATCTCGAAAACTACGCTTCTGATCAAAAAATATCATAGAACGTAAATTATAGGAAACATAATTCTCTACAAGAAAGGTCTCTTAACATTTTGCCATAGCTCGCTTCGTTTCCGAGATATTGGCAGATTTATCTCAAGGGAAGGGGCCTGACGGACATATTTCGAGATATTTCTTCTTCTTGTTGTTCTTCTTCTGCACAGCTAAGCTGGAAGTGGCATTTGCGGCTCGCACTAGTGCAGAGTTATCTCAAAGAAAGGGGCCACGGTGTTTCTGTATCTCTATTATGTTGGTGCGGCTTCGGAACTTTTAAATATCTTGATATATCTCGAGAACTACGCATCTGATCAAAAAATATCATAAAACGTAAAAAGTAGCAAACTTAATTCTCTACAAAAAAGGTCTCTTAACATTTTGCCATAGCTCGCTTCGTTTCCGAGATATTTGCAGATTTATCTCAAGGGAAGGGGCCTGACGGACATATTTCGAGATATTTGTTCTTCTTGTTGTTCTTCTTCTGCACAGCTAAACTGGAAGTGGCATTTCCAGCTCGCAATAGTGCAGAGTTATCTCAAAGAAAGGGGCCACGGTGTTTCTGTATCTCTATTATGTTGGTGCGGCTTCGGAACTTTTAAATATCTCGATATATCTCGAAAACTACGCTTCTGATCAAAAAATATCATAGAACGTAAATTATAGGAAACATAATTCTCTACAAGAAAGGTCTCTTAACATTTTGCCATAGCTCGCTTCGTTTCCGAGATATTGGCAGATTTATCTCAAGGGAAGGGGCCTGACGGACATATTTCGAGATATTTCTTCTTCTTGTTGTTCTTCTTCTGCACAGCTAAGCTGGAAGTGGCATTTGCGGCTCGCACTAGTGCAGAGTTATCTCAAAGAAAGGGGCCACGGTGTTTCTGTATCTCTATTATGTTGGTGCGGCTTCGGAACTTTTAAATATCTTGATATATCTCGAGAACTACGCATCTGATCAAAAAATATCATAAAACGTAAAAAGTAGCAAACTTAATTCTCTACAAAAAAGGTCTCTTAACATTTTGCCATAGCTCGCTTCGTTTCCGAGATATTTGCAGATTTATCTCAAGGGAAGGGGCCTGACGGACATATTTCGAGATATTTGTTCTTCTTGTTGTTCTTCTTCTGCACAGCTAAACTGGAAGTGGCATTTCCAGCTCGCAATAGTGCAGAGTTATCTCAAAGAAAGGGGCCACGGTGTTTCTGTATCTCTATTATGTTGGTGCGGCTTCGGAACTTTTAAATATCTTGATATATCTCGAGAACTACGCATCTGATCAAAAAATATCATAGAACATAAAAAGTAGGAAACTTAATTCTCTACAAAAAAGATCGCTTAACATTGAGCCATAGCTCGCTTCGTTTCCGAGATATTTGCAGATTTATCTCAAGGGAAGGGGCCTGACGGACATATTTCGAGATATTTCTTCTTGTTGTTCTTCTTCTGCACAGCTAAGCTGGAAGTGGCATTTGCGGCTCGCACTAGTGCAGAGTTATCTCAAAGAAAGGGGCCACGGTGTTTCTGTATCTCTATTATGTTGGTGCGGCTTCGGAACTTTTAAATATCTCGATATATCTCGAAAACTACGCTTCTGATCAAAAAATATCATAGAACATAAATTGTAGGAAACATAATTCTCTACAAAAAAGCTCTCTTAACATTTTGGCATAGCTCGCTTCGTTTCCAAGATATTTGCAGATATATCTCAAGGGAAGGGGCCTGACGCACATATTTCGAGATATTTCTTCTTCTTGTTGTTCTTCTTCTGCACAGCTAAGCTGGAAGTGGCATTTGCAGTTCGCAATAGTGCAGAGTTATCTCAAAGAAAGGGGCCACGGTGTTTCTGCATCTCTATTATGTTGGTGCGGCTTCGGAACTTTTAAATATCTCGATATATCTCGAAAACTACGCTTCTGATCAAAAAATATCATAGAACATAAATTATAGGAATCATAATTCTCTACAAGAAAGGTCTCTCAACATTTTGCCATAGCTCGCTTCGTTTCCGAGATATTTGCAGATTTATCTCAAGGGAAGGGGCCTGACGGACCTATTTCGAGATATTTCTTCTTCTTCTTGTTCTTCTCCTGCACAGCTAAGCTGGAAGTGACATTTGCAGCTCGCAGTAGTGCAGAGTTATCTCAAAGAAAGAGGCCACGGTGTTTCTGTACCTCTATTATGTTGGTGCAGCTTCGGAACTGTTAAATATCTTGATATATCTCGAGAACTACGCACCTGATCAAAAAATATCATACAACGTAAAAAGTAGGAAACTTAATTCTCTACAAAAAAGGTCTCTTAACATTTTGCCATAGCTCGCTTGGTTTCCGAGATATTTGCAGATTTATCTCAAGGGATGAGGCCTGACGGACATATTTCGAGATATTTCTTCTTCTTGTTGTTCTTCTTCTGCACAGCTAAACTGGAAGTGGTATTTCCAGCTCGCAATAGTGCAGAGTTATATCAAAGAAAGGGGCCACGGTGTTTCTCTATCTCTATTATGTTGGTGCGGCTTTGGAACTTTTAAATATCTTGATATATCTCGAGAACTACGCATCTCATCAAAAAATATCATAGAACATGAAAAGTAGGAAACTTAATTCTCTACAAAAAAGGTATCTTAACATTTTGCCATAGCTCGCTTCGTTTCCGAGATATTTGCAGATTTATCTCAAGGGAAGGGGCCTGACAGACATATTTCGAGATATTTCTTCTTCTTGTTGTTCTTCTTCTGCACAGCTAAGCTGGAAGTGGCATTTGCAGTTCGCAATAGTGCAGAGTTATCTCAAAGAAAGGGGCCACGGTGTTTCTGTATCTCTATTATGTTGGTGCGGCTTCGGAACTTTTAAATATCTCGATATATCTCGAAAACTACGCTTCTGATCAAAAAATATCATAGAACATAAATTATAGGAAACATAATTCTCTACAAGAAAGGTCTCTTAACATTTTGCCATAGCTCGCTTCGTTTCCGAGATATTTGCAGATTTATCTCAAGGGAAGGGGCCTGACGGACATATTTCGAGATATTTCTTCTTCTTGTTGTTCTTCTTCTGCACAGCTAAGCTGGAAGTGGCATTTGCAGCTCGCACTAGTGCAGAGTTATCTCAAAGAAAGGGGCCACGGTGTTTCTGTACCTCTATTATGTTGGTGCGGCTTCGGAACTTTTAAATATCTCGATATATCTCGAAAACTACGCTTCTGATCAAAAAATATCATAGAACATAAAAAGTAGGAAACTTAATTCTCTACAAAAAAGGTCTCTTAACATTTTGCCATAGCTCGCTTCGTTTCCGAGATATTTGCAGATTTATCTCAAGGGATGAGGCCTGACGGACATATTTCGAGATATTTCTTCTTCTTGTTGTTCTTCTCCTGCACAGCTAAGCTGGAAGTGACATTTGCAGCTCGCAGTAGTGCAGAGTTATCTCAAAGAAAGAGGCCACGGTGTTTCTGTACCTCTATTATGTTGGTGCAGCTTCGGAACTGTTAAATATCTTGATATATCTCGAGAACTACGCTTCTGATCAAAAAATATCATAGAACATGAAAAGTAGGAAACTTAATTCTCTACAAAAAAGGTATCTTAACATTTTGCCATAGCTCGCTTCGTTTCCGATATATTTGCAGATTTATCTCAAGGGAAGGGGCCTGACGCACATATTTCGAGATATTTCTTCTTCTTGTTGTTCTTCTTCTGCACAGGTAAGCTGGAAGTGGCATTTCCGGCTCGCACTAGTGCAGAGTTATCTCAAAGAAAGGGGCCACGGTGTTTCTGTATCCCTATTATGTTGGTGCGGCTTCGGAACTTTTAAATATCTCGATATATCTCGAAAACTACGCTTCTGATCAAAAAATATCATAGAACATAAATTGTAGGAAACATAATTCTCTACAAAAAAGCTCTCTTAACATTTTGGCATAGCTCGCTTCGTTTCCGAGATATTTGCAGATATATCTCAAGGGAAGGGGCCTGACGGACATATTTCGAGATATTTCTTCTTCTTGTTGTTCTTCTTCTGCACAGCTAAGCTGGAAGTGGCATTTGCGGCTCGCACTAGTGCAGAGTTATCTCAAAGAAAGGGGCCACGGTGTTTCTGTATTTCTATTATGTTGGTGCGGTTTCGGAACTTTTAAATATCTCGATATATCTCGAAAACTACGCTTCTGATCAAAAAATATCATAGAACATAAATTGTAGGAAACATAATTCTCTACAAAAAAGGTCTCTTAACATTTTGCCATAGCTCGCTTCGTTTCCGAGATGTTTGCAGATTTATCTCAAGGGAAGGGGCCTGACGGACATATTTCGAGATATTTCTTCTTCTTGTTGTTCTTCTTCTGCACAGCTAAACTGGAAGTGGCATTTCCAGCTCGCAATAGTGCAGAGTTATCTCAAAGAAAGGGGCCACGGTGTTTCTGTATCTCTATTATGTTGGTGCGGCTTCGGAACTTTTAAATATCTTGATATATCTCGAGAACTACGCATCTGATCAAAAAATATCATAAAACGTAAAAAGTAGGAAACTTAATTCTCTACAAAAAAGGTCTCTTAACATTTTGCCATAGCTCGCTTCGTTTCCGAGATATTTGCAGATTTATCTCAAGGGAAGGGGCCTGACGGACATATTTCGAGATATTTCTTCTTGTTGTTCTTCTTCTGCACAGCTAAGCTGGAAGTGGCATTTGCGGCTCGCACTAGTGCAGAGTTATCTCAAAGAAAGGGGCCACGGTGTTTCTGTATCTCTATTATGTTGGTGCGGCTTCGGAACTTTTAAATATCTCGATATATCTCGAAAACTACGCTTCTGATCAAAAAATATCATAGAACATAAATTGTAGGAAACATAATTCTCTACAAAAAAGCTCTCTTAACATTTTGGCATAGCTCGCTTCGTTTCCAAGATATTTGCAGATATATCTCAAGGGAAGGGGCCTGACGGACATATTTCGAGATATTTCTTCTTCTTGTTGTTCTTCTTCTGCACAGCTAAGCTGGAAGTGGCATTTGCAGCTCGCAATAGTGCAGAGTTATCGCAAAGAAAGGGGCCACGGTGTTTCTGTAACTCTATTATGTTGGTGCAGCTTCGGAACTTTTAAATATCTTGATATATCTCGAGATCTACGCATCTGATCATAAAATATCATAGAACATAAAAAGTAGGAAACTTAATTCTCTACAAAAAAGGTCTCTTAACATTTTGCCATAGCTCGCTTCGTTTCCGAGATATTTGCAGATTTATCTCAAGGGAAGGGGCCTGACGGACATATTTCGAGATATTTCTTCTTCTTGTTGTTCTTCTTCTGCACAGCTAAGCTGGAAGTGGCATTTGCGGCTCGCACTAGTGCAGAGTTATCTCAAAGAAAGGGGCCACGGTGTTTCTGTATCTCTATTATGTTGGTGCGGCTTCGGAACTTTTAAATATCTTGATATATCTCGAGAACTACGCATCTGATCAAAAAATATCATAGAACATAAAACGTAGGAAACTTAATTCTCTACAAAAAAGGTGTGTTAACATTTTGCCATAGCTAGCTTCGTTTCCGAGATATTTGCAGATTTATCTCAAGGGAAGGGGCCTGACGGACATATTTCGAGATATTTCTCCTTCTTGTTGTTCTTCTTCTGCACAGCTATGCTGGAAGTGGCATTTACGGCGCGCACTAGTGCAGAGTTATCTCAAAGAAAGGGGCCACGGTGTTTCTGTACCTCTATTATGTTGGTGCGGCTTCGGAACTTTTAAATATCTCGATATATCTCGAAAACTACGCTTCTGATCAAAAAATATCATAGAACATAAATTGTAGGAAACATAATTCTCTACAAAAAATGTCTCTTAACATTTTGCCATAGCTCGGTTCGTTTCCGAGATATTTGCAGATATATCTCAAGGGACGGGGCCTGACGGACATATTTCGAGATATTTCTTCTTCTTGTTGTTCTTCTTCTGCACAGCTAAACTGGAAGTGGTATTTCCAGCTCGCAATAGTGCAGAGTTATATCAAAGAAAGGGGCCACGGTGTTTCTCTATCTCTATTATGTTGGTGCGGCTTTGGAACTTTTAAATATCTTGATATATCTCGAGAACTACGCATCTGATCAAAAAATATCATAGAACATGAAAAGTAGGAAACTTAATTCTCTACAAAAAAGGTATCTTAACATTTTGCCATAGCTCGCTTCGTTTCCGAGATATTTGCAGATTTATCTCAAGGGATGAGGCCTGACGGACATATTTCGAGATATTTCTTCTTCTTGTTGTTCTTCTCCTGCACAGCTAAGCTGGAAGTGACATTTGCAGCTCCTAGTAGTGCAGAGTTATCTCAAAGAAAGAGGCCACGGTGTTTCTGTACCTCTATTATGTTGGTGCAGCTTCGGAACTGTTAAATATCTTGATATATCTCGAGAACTACGCTTCTGATCAAAAAATATCATAGAACATGAAAAGTAGGAAACTTAATTCTCTACAAAAAAGGTATCTTAACATTTTGCCATAGCTCGCTTCGTTTCCGATATATTTGCAGATTTATCTCAAGGGAAGGGGCCTGACGCACATATTTCGAGATATTTCTTCTTCTTGTTGTTCTTCTTCTGCACAGCTAAGCTGGAAGTGGCATTTGCAGTTCGCAATAGTGCAGAGTTATCTCAAAGAAAGGGGCCACGGTGTTTCTGCATCTCTATTATGTTGGTGCGGCTTCGGAACTTTTAAATATCTCGATATATCTCGAAAACTACGCTTCTGATCAAAAAATATCATAGAACATAAAAAGTAGGAAACTTAATTCTCTACAAAAAAGGTCTCTTAACATTTTGCCATAGCTCGCTTCGTTTCCGAGATATTTGCAGATTTATCTCAAGGGATGAGGCCTGACGGACATATTTCGAGATATTTCTTCTTCTTGTTGTTCTTCTCCTGCACAGCTAAGCTGGAAGTGACATTTGCAGCTCGCAGTAGTGCAGAGTTATCTCAAAGAAAGAGGCCACGGTGTTTCTGTACCTCTATTATGTTGGTGCAGCTTCGGAACTGTTAAATATCTTGATATATCTCGAGAACTACGCTTCTGATCAAAAAATATCATAGAACATGAAAAGTAGGAAACTTAATTCTCTACAAAAAAGGTATCTTAACATTTTGCCATAGCTCGCTTCGTTTCCGATATATTTGCAGATTTATCTCAAGGGAAGGGGCCTGACGCACATATTTCGAGATATTTCTTCTTCTTGTTGTTCTTCTTCTGCACAGGTAAGCTGGAAGTGGCATTTGCGGCTCGCACTAGTGCAGAGTTATCTCAAAGAAAGGGGCCACGGTGTTTCTGTATCTCTATTATGTTGGTGCGGCTTCGGAACTTTTAAATATCTCGATATATCTCGAAAACTACGCTTCTGATCAAAAAATATCATAGAACATAAATTGTTGGAAACATAATTCTCTACAAAAAAGCTCTCTTAACATTTTGGCATAGCTCGCTTCGTTTCCGAGATATTTGCAGATATATCTCAAGGGAAGGGGCCTGACGGACATATTTCGAGATATTTCTTCTTCTTGTTGTTCTTCTTCTGCACAGCTAAGCTGGAAGTGGCATTTGCGGCTCGCACTAGTGCAGAGTTATCTCAAAGAAAGGGGCCACGGTGTTTCTGTATTTCTATTATGTTGGTGCGGTTTCGGAACTTTTAAATATCTCGATATATCTCGAAAACTACGCTTCTGATCAAAAAATATCATAGAACATAAATTGTAGGAAACATAATTCTCTACAAAAAAGGTCTCTTAACATTTTGCCATAGCTCGCTTCGTTTCCGAGATGTTTGCAGATTTATCTCAAGGGAAGGGGCCTGACGGACATATTTCGAGATATTTCTTCTTCTTGTTGTTCTTCTTCTGCACAGCTAAACTGGAAGTGGCATTTCCAGCTCGCAATAGTGCAGAGTTATCTCAAAGAAAGGGGCCACGGTGTTTCTGTATCTCTATTATGTTGGTGCGGCTTCGGAACTTTTAAATATCTTGATATATCTCGAGAACTACGCATCTGATCAAAAAATATCATAAAACGTAAAAAGTAGGAAACTTAATTCTCTACAAAAAAGGTCTCTTAACATTTTGCCATAGCTCGCTTCGTTTCCGAGATATTTGCAGATTTATCTCAAGGGAAGGGGCCTGACGGACATATTTCGAGATATTTGTTCTTCTTGTTGTTCTTCTTCTGCACAGCTAAACTGGAAGTGGCATTTCCAGCTCGCAATAGTGCAGAGTTATCTCAAAGAAAGGGGCCACGGTGTTTCTGTATCTCTATTATGTTGGTGCGGCTTCGGAACTTTTAAATATCTTGATATATCTCGAGAACTACGCATCTGATCAAAAAATATCATAGAACATAAAAAGTAGGAAACTTAATTCTCTACAAAAAAGATCTCTTAACATTGAGCCATAGCTCGCTTCGTTTCCGAGATATTTGCAGATTTATCTCAAGGGAAGGGGCCTGACGGACATATTTCGAGATATTTCTTCTTGTTGTTCTTCTTCTGCACAGCTAAGCTGGAAGTGGCATTTGCGGCTCGCACTAGTGCAGAGTTATCTCAAAGAAAGGGGCCACGGTGTTTCTGTATCTCTATTATGTTGGTGCGGCTTCGGAACTTTTAAATATCTCGATATATCTCGAAAACTACGCTTCTGATCAAAAAATATCATAGAACATAAATTATAGGAAACATAATTCTCTACAAAAAAGCTCTCTTAACATTTTGGCATAGCTCGCTTCGTTTCCAAGATATTTGCAGATATATCTCAAGGGAAGGGGCCTGACGGACATATTTCGAGATATTTCTTCTTCTTGTTGTTCTTCTTCTGCACAGCTAAGCTGGAAGTGGCATTTGCAGCTCGCAATAGTGCAGAGTTATCGCAAAGAAAGGGGCCACGGTGTTTCTGTAACTCTATTATGTTGGTGCAGCTTCGGAACTTTTAAATATCTTGATATATCTCGAGATCTACGCATCTGATCAAAAAATATCATAGAACATAAAAAGTAGGAAACTTAATTCTCTACAAAAAAGGTCTCTTAACATTTTGCCATAGCTCGCTTCGTTTCCGAGATATTTGCAGATTTATCTCAAGGGAAGGGGCCTGACGGACATATTTCGAGATATTTCTTCTTCTTGTTGTTCTTCTTCTGCACAGCTAAGCTGGAAGTGGCATTTGCGGCTCGCACTAGTGCAGAGTTATCTCAAAGAAAGGGGCCACGGTGTTTCTGTACCTCTATTATGTTGGTGCGGCTTCGGAACTTTTAAATATCTCGATATATCTCGAAAACTACGCTTCTGATCAAAAAATATCATAGAACGTAAATTATAGGAAACATAATTCTCTACAAGAAAGGTCTCTTAACATTTTGCCATAGCTCGCTTCGTTTCCGAGATATTGGCAGATTTATCTCAAGGGAAGGGGCCTGACGGACATATTTCGAGATATTTCTTCTTCTTGTTGTTCTTCTTCTGCACAGCTAAACTGGAAGTGGCATTTCCAGCTCGCAATAGCGCAGAGTTATCTCAAAGAAAGGGGCCACGGTGTTTCTGTATCTCTATTATGTTGGTGCGGCTTCGGAACTTTTAAATATCTTGATATATCTCGAGAACTACGCATCTGATCAAAAAATATCATAGAACATAAAAAGTAGGAAACTTAATTCTCTACAAAAAAGATCTCTTAACATTGAGCCATAGCTCGCTTCGTTTCCGAGATATTTGCAGATTTATCTCAAGGGAAGGGGCCTGACGGACATATTTCGAGATATTTCTTCTTGTTGTTCTTCTTCTGCACAGCTAAGCTGGAAGTGGCATTTGCGGCTCGCACTAGTGCAGAGTTATCTCAAAGAAAGGGGCCACGGTGTTTCTGTATCTCTATTATGTTGGTGCGGCTTCGGAACTTTTAAATATCTCGATATATCTCGAAAACTACGCTTCTGATCAAAAAATATCATAGAACATAAATTATAGGAAACATAATTCTCTACAAAAAAGCTCTCTTAACATTTTGGCATAGCTCGCTTCGTTTCCAAGATATTTGCAGATATATCTCAAGGGAAGGGGCCTGACGGACATATTTCGAGATATTTCTTCTTCTTGTTGTTCTTCTTCTGCACAGCTAAGCTGGAAGTGGCATTTGCAGCTCGCAATAGTGCAGAGTTATCGCAAAGAAAGGGGCCACGGTGTTTCTGTAACTCTATTATGTTGGTGCAGCTTCGGAACTTTTAAATATCTTGATATATCTCGAGATCTACGCATCTGATCAAAAAATATCATAGAACATAAAAAGTAGGAAACTTAATTCTCTACAAAAAAGGTCTCTTAACATTTTGCCATAGCTCGCTTCGTTTCCGAGATATTTGCAGATTTATCTCAAGGGAAGGGGCCTGACGGACATATTTCGAGATATTTCTTCTTCTTGTTGTTCTTCTTCTGCACAGCTAAGCTGGAAGTGGCATTTGCGGCTCGCACTAGTGCAGAGTTATCTCAAAGAAAGGGGCCACGGTGTTTCTGTACCTCTATTATGTTGGTGCGGCTTCGGAACTTTTAAATATCTCGATATATCTCGAAAACTACGCTTCTGATCAAAAAATATCATAGAACGTAAATTATAGGAAACATAATTCTCTACAAGAAAGGTCTCTTAACATTTTGCCATAGCTCGCTTCGTTTCCGAGATATTGGCAGATTTATCTCAAGGGAAGGGGCCTGACGGACATATTTCGAGATATTTCTTCTTCTTGTTGTTCTTCTTCTGCACAGCTAAGCTGGAAGTGGCATTTGCGGCTCGCACTAGTGCAGAGTTATCTCAAAGAAAGGGGCCACGGTGTTTCTGTATCTCTATTATGTTGGTGCGGCTTCGGAACTTTTAAATATCTTGATATATCTCGAGAACTACGCATCTGATCAAAAAATATCATAAAACGTAAAAAGTAGCAAACTTAATTCTCTACAAAAAAGGTCTCTTAACATTTTGCCATAGCTCGCTTCGTTTCCGAGATATTTGCAGATTTATCTCAAGGGAAGGGGCCTGACGGACATATTTCGAGATATTTGTTCTTCTTGTTGTTCTTCTTCTGCACAGCTAAACTGGAAGTGGCATTTCCAGCTCGCAATAGTGCAGAGTTATCTCAAAGAAAGGGGCCACGGTGTTTCTGTATCTCTATTATGTTGGTGCGGCTTCGGAACTTTTAAATATCTTGATATATCTCGAGAACTACGCATCTGATCAAAAAATATCATAGAACATAAAAAGTAGGAAACTTAATTCTCTACAAAAAAGATCTCTTAACATTGAGCCATAGCTCGCTTCGTTTCCGAGATATTTGCAGATTTATCTCAAGGGAAGGGGCCTGACGGACATATTTCGAGATATTTCTTCTTGTTGTTCTTCTTCTGCACAGCTAAGCTGGAAGTGGCATTTGCGGCTCGCACTAGTGCAGAGTTATCTCAAAGAAAGGGGCCACGGTGTTTCTGTATCTCTATTATGTTGGTGCGGCTTCGGAACTTTTAAATATCTCGATATATCTCGAAAACTACGCTTCTGATCAAAAAATATCATAGAACATAAATTGTAGGAAACATAATTCTCTACAAAAAAGCTCTCTTAACATTTTGGCATAGCTCGCTTCGTTTCCAAGATATTTGCAGATATATCTCAAGGGAAGGGGCCTGACGCACATATTTCGAGATATTTCTTCTTCTTGTTGTTCTTCTTCTGCACAGCTAAACTGGAAGTGGTATTTCCAGCTCGCAATAGTGCAGAGTTATATCAAAGAAAGGGGCCACGGTGTTTCTCTATCTCTATTATGTTGGTGCGGCTTTGGAACTTTTAAATATCTTGATATATCTCGAGAACTACGCATCTCATCAAAAAATATCATAGAACATGAAAAGTAGGAAACTTAATTCTCTACAAAAAAGGTATCTTAACATTTTGCCATAGCTCGCTTCGTTTCCGAGATATTTGCAGATTTATCTCAAGGGAAGGGGCCTGACAGACATATTTCGAGATATTTCTTCTTCTTGTTGTTCTTCTTCTGCACAGCTAAGCTGGAAGTGGCATTTGCAGTTCGCAATAGTGCAGAGTTATCTCAAAGAAAGGGGCCACGGTGTTTCTGTATCTCTATTATGTTGGTGCGGCTTCGGAACTTTTAAATATCTCGATATATCTCGAAAACTACGCTTCTGATCAAAAAATATCATAGAACATAAAAAGTAGGAAACTTAATTCTCTACAAAAAAGGTCTCTTAACATTTTGCCATAGCTCGCTTCGTTTCCGAGATATTTGCAGATTTATCTCAAGGGATGAGGCCTGACGGACATATTTCGAGATATTTCTTCTTCTTGTTGTTCTTCTCCTGCACAGCTAAGCTGGAAGTGACATTTGCAGCTCGCAGTAGTGCAGAGTTATCTCAAAGAAAGAGGCCACGGTGTTTCTGTACCTCTATTATGTTGGTGCAGCTTCGGAACTGTTAAATATCTTGATATATCTCGAGAACTACGCTTCTGATCAAAAAATATCATAGAACATGAAAAGTAGGAAACTTAATTCTCTACAAAAAAGGTATCTTAACATTTTGCCATAGCTCGCTTCGTTTCCGATATATTTGCAGATTTATCTCAAGGGAAGGGGCCTGACGCACATATTTCGAGATATTTCTTCTTCTTGTTGTTCTTCTTCTGCACAGGTAAGCTGGAAGTGGCATTTGCGGCTCGCACTAGTGCAGAGTTATCTCAAAGAAAGGGGCCACGGTGTTTCTGTATCTCTATTATGTTGGTGCGGCTTCGGAACTTTTAAATATCTCGATATATCTCGAAAACTACGCTTCTGATCAAAAAATATCATAGAACATAAATTGTAGGAAACATAATTCTCTACAAAAAAGCTCTCTTAACATTTTGGCATAGCTCGCTTCGTTTCCGAGATATTTGCAGATATATCTCAAGGGAAGGGGCCTGACGGACATATTTCGAGATATTTCTTCTTCTTGTTGTTCTTCTTCTGCACAGCTAAGCTGGAAGTGGCATTTGCGGCTCGCACTAGTGCAGAGTTATCTCAAAGAAAGGGGCCACGGTGTTTCTGTATTTCTATTATGTTGGTGCGGTTTCGGAACTTTTAAATATCTCGATATATCTCGAAAACTACGCTTCTGATCAAAAAATATCATAGAACATAAATTGTAGGAAACATAATTCTCTACAAAAAAGGTCTCTTAACATTTTGCCATAGCTCGCTTCGTTTCCGAGATGTTTGCAGATTTATCTCAAGGGAAGGGGCCTGACGGACATATTTCGAGATATTTCTTCTTCTTGTTGTTCTTCTTCTGCACAGCTAAACTGGAAGTGGCATTTCCAGCTCGCAATAGTGCAGAGTTATCTCAAAGAAAGGGGCCACGGTGTTTCTGTATCTCTATTATGTTGGTGCGGCTTCGGAACTTTTAAATATCTTGATATATCTCGAGAACTACGCATCTGATCAAAAAATATCATAAAACGTAAAAAGTAGGAAACTTAATTCTCTACAAAAAAGGTCTCTTAACATTTTGCCATAGCTCGCTTCGTTTCCGAGATATTTGCAGATTTATCTCAAGGGAAGGGGCCTGACGGACATATTTCGAGATATTTCTTCTTGTTGTTCTTCTTCTGCACAGCTAAGCTGGAAGTGGCATTTGCGGCTCGCACTAGTGCAGAGTTATCTCAAAGAAAGGGGCCACGGTGTTTCTGTATCTCTATTATGTTGGTGCGGGTTCGGAACTTTTAAATATCTCGATATATCTCGAAAACTACGCTTCTGATCAAAAAATATCATAGAACATAAATTGTAGGAAACATAATTCTCTACAAAAAAGCTCTCTTAACATTTTGGCATAGCTCGCTTCGTTTCCAAGATATTTGCAGATATATCTCAAGGGAAGGGGCCTGACGGACATATTTCGAGATATTTCTCCTTCTTGTTGTTCTTCTTCTGCACAGCTAAGCTGGAAGTGGCATTTGCAGCTCGCAATAGTGCAGAGTTATCGCAAAGAAAGGGGCCACGGTGTTTCTGTAACTCTATTATGTTGGTGCAGCTTCGGAACTTTTAAATATCTTGATATATCTCGAGATCTACGCATCTGATCATAAAATATCATAGAACATAAAAAGTAGGAAACTTAATTCTCTACAAAAAAGGTCTCTTAACATTTTGCCATAGCTCGCTTCGTTTCCGAGATATTTGCAGATTTATCTCAAGGGAAGGGGCCTGACGGACATATTTCGAGATATTTCTTCTTCTTGTTGTTCTTCTTCTGCACAGCTAAGCTGGAAGTGGCATTTGCGGCTCGCACTAGTGCAGAGTTATCTCAAAGAAAGGGGCCACGGTGTTTCTGTACCTCTATTATGTTGGTGCGGCTTCGGAACTTTTAAATATCTCGATATATCTCGAAAACTACGCTTCTGATCAAAAAATATCATAGAACGTAAATTATAGGAAACATAATTCTCTACAAGAAAGGTCTCTTAACATTTTGCCATAGCTCGCTTCGTTTCCGAGATATTGGCAGATTTATCTCAAGGGAAGGGGCCTGACGGACATATTTCGAGATATTTCTTCTTCTTGTTGTTCTTCTTCTGCACAGCTAAGCTGGAAGTGGCATTTGCGGCTCGCACTAGTGCAGAGTTATCTCAAAGAAAGGGGCCACGGTGTTTCTGTATCTCTATTATGTTGGTGCGGCTTCGGAACTTTTAAATATCTTGATATATCTCGAGAACTACGCATCTGATCAAAAAATATCATAGAACATAAAACGTAGGAAACTTAATTCTCTACAAAAAAGGTGTGTTAACATTTTGCCATAGCTAGCTTCGTTTCCGAGATATTTGCAGATTTATCTCAAGGGAAGGGGCCTGACGGACATATTTCGAGATATTTCTTCTTCTTGTTGTTCTTCTTCTGCACAGCTAAGCTGGAAGTGGCATTTACGGCGCGCACTAGTGCAGAGTTATCTCAAAGAAAGGGGCCACGGTGTTTCTGTACCTCTATTATGTTGGTGCGGCTTCGGAACTTTTAAATATCTCGATATATCTCGAAAACTACGCTTCTGATCAAAAAATATCATAGAACATAAATTGTAGGAAACATAATTCTCTACAAAAAATGTCTCTTAACATTTTGCCATAGCTCGGTTCGTTTCCGAGATATTTGCAGATATATCTCAAGGGACGGGGCCTGACGGACATATTTCGAGATATTTCTTCTTCTTGTTGTTCTTCTTCTGCACAGCTAAGCTGGAAGTGGCATTTGCAGCTCGCAATAGTGCAGAGTTATCTCAAAGAAAGGGGCCACGGTGTTTCTGTATCTCTATTATGTTGGTGCGGCTTCGGAACTTTTAAATATCTCGATATATCTCGAAAACTACGCTTCTGATCAAAAAATATCATAGAACATAAATTGTAGGAAACATAATTCGCTACAAAAAAGCTCTCTTAACATTTTGGCATAGCTCGCTTCGTTTCCGAGATATTTGCAGATATATCTCAAGGGAAGGGGCCTGACGGACATATTTCGAGATATTTCTTCTTCTTGTTGTTCTTCTTCTGCACAGCTAAGCTGGAAGTGGCATTTGCGGCTCGCACTAGTGCAGAGTTATCTCAAAGAAAGGGGCCACGGTGTTTCTGTATTTCTATTATGTTGGTGCGGTTTCGGAACTTTTAAATATCTCGATATATCTCGAAAACTACGCTTCTGATCAAAAAATATCATAGAACATAAATTGTAGGAAACATAATTCTCTACAAAAAAGGTCTCTTAACATTTTGCCATAGCTCGCTTCGTTTCCGAGATGTTTGCAGATTTATCTCAAGGGAAGGGGCCTGACGGACATATTTCGAGATATTTCTTCTTCTTGTTGTTCTTCTTCTGCACAGCTAAACTGGAAGTGGCATTTCCAGCTCGCAATAGTGCAGAGTTATCTCAAAGAAAGGGGCCACGGTGTTTCTGTATCTCTATTATGTTGGTGCGGCTTCGGAACTTTTAAATATCTTGATATATCTCGAGAACTACGCATCTGATCAAAAAATATCATAAAACGTAAAAAGTAGCAAACTTAATTCTCTACAAAAAAGGTCTCTTAACATTTTGCCATAGCTCGCTTCGTTTCCGAGATATTTGCAGATTTATCTCAAGGGAAGGGGCCTGACGGACATATTTCGAGATATTTGTTCTTCTTGTTGTTCTTCTTCTGCACAGCTAAACTGGAAGTGGCATTTCCAGCTCGCAATAGTGCAGAGTTATCTCAAAGAAAGGGGCCACGGTGTTTCTGTATCTCTATTATGTTGGTGCGGCTTCGGAACTTTTAAATATCTTGATATATCTCGAGAACTACGCATCTGATCAAAAAATATCATAGAACATAAAAAGTAGGAAACTTAATTCTCTACAAAAAAGATCTCTTAACATTGAGCCATAGCTCGCTTCGTTTCCGAGATATTTGCAGATTTATCTCAAGGGAAGGGGCCTGACGGACATATTTCGAGATATTTCTTCTTGTTGTTCTTCTTCTGCACAGCTAAGCTGGAAGTGGCATTTGCGGCTCGCACTAGTGCAGAGTTATCTCAAAGAAAGGGGCCACGGTGTTTCTGTATCTCTATTATGTTGGTGCGGCTTCGGAACTTTTAAATATCTCGATATATCTCGAAAACTACGCTTCTGATCAAAAAATATCATAGAACATAAATTGTAGGAAACATAATTCTCTACAAAAAAGCTCTCTTAACATTTTGGCATAGCTCGCTTCGTTTCCAAGATATTTGCAGATATATCTCAAGGGAAGGGGCCTGACGGACATATTTCGAGATATTTCTTCTTCTTGTTGTTCTTCTTCTGCACAGCTAAGCTGGAAGTGGCATTTGCAGCTCGCAATAGTGCAGAGTTATCGCAAAGAAAGGGGCCACGGTGTTTCTGTAACTCTATTATGTTGGTGCAGCTTCGGAACTTTTAAATATCTTGATATATCTCGAGATCTACGCATCTGATCAAAAAATATCATAGAACATAAAAAGTAGGAAACTTAATTCTCTACAAAAAAGGTCTCTTAACATTTTGCCATAGCTCGCTTCGTTTCCGAGATATTTGCAGATTTATCTCAAGGGAAGGGGCCTGACGGACATATTTCGAGATATTTCTTCTTCTTGTTGTTCTTCTTCTGCACAGCTAAGCTGGAAGTGGCATTTGCGGCTTGCACTAGTGCAGAGTTATCTCAAAGAAAGGGGCCACGGTGTTTCTGTATCTCTATTATGTTGGTGCGGCTTCGGAACTTTTAAATATCTTGATATATCTCGAGAACTACGCATTTGATCAAAAAATATCATAGAACATAAAATGTAGGAAACTTAATTCTCTACAAAAAAGGTCTGTAACATTTTGCCATAGCTCGCTTCGTTTCCGAGATATTTGCAGATTTATCTCAAGGGTAGGGGCCTGACGGACATATTTCGAGATATTTCTTCTTCTTGTTGTTCTTCTTCTGCACACCTAAGCTGGAAGTGGCATTTGCAGCGCGCAATAGTGCAGAGTTATCTCAAAGAAAGGGGCCACGGTGTTTCTGTATCTCTATTATGTTGGTGCGGCTTCGGAACTTTTAAATATCTTGATATATCTCGAGAACTACGCATCTGATCAAAAAATATCATAGCACATAAAAAGTAGGAAACCTAATTTTCTACAAAAAAGGTCTCTTAACATTTTGCCGTAGCTCGCTTCGTTTCCGAGATATTTGCAGATTTATCTCAAGGGAAGGGGCCTGACGGACATATTTCGAGATATTTTTTCTTCTTGTTGTTCTTCTTCTGCACAGCTAAGCTGGAAGTGGCATTTGCAGCTCGCAATCGTGCAGAGTTATCTCAAAGAAAGGGGCCACGGTGTTTCTGTATATCTATTATGTTGGTGCGGCTTCGGAACTTTTAAATATCTTGATATATCTCGAGAACTACGCATCTGATCAAAAAATATCATAAAACGTAAAAAGTAGGAAACTTAATTCTCTACAAAAAAGGTCTCTTAACATTTTGCCATAGCTCGCTTCGTTTCCGAGATATTTGCAGATTTATCTCAAGGGAAGGGGCCTGACGGACATATTTCGAGATATTTCTTCTTCTTGTTGTTCTTCTTCTGCACAGCTAAACTGGAAGTGGCATTTCCAGCTCGCAATAGTGCAGAGTTATCTCAAAGAAAGGGGCCACGGTGTTTCTGTATCTCTATTATGTTGGTGCGGCTTCGGAACTTTTAAATATCTTGATATATCTCGAGAACTACGCATCTGATCAAAAAATATCACACAACATAAAAAGTAGGAAACTTAATTCTCTACAAAAAAGATCTCTTAACATTTTGCCATAGCTCGCTTCGTTTCCGAGATATTTGCAGATTTATCTCAAGGGAAGGGGCCTGACGGACATATTTCGAGATATTTCTTCTTCTTGTTGTTCTTCTTCTGCACAGCTAAACTGGAAGTGGCGTTTCCAGCTCGCAATAGTGCAGAGTTATCTCAAAGAAAGGGGCCACGGTGTTTCTGTATCTCTATTATGTTGGTGCGGCTTCGGAACTTTTAAATATCTCGATATATCTCGAAAACTACGCTTCTGATCAAATAATATCATAGAACATAAATTATAGGAAACATAATTCTCTACAAAAAACGTCTCTTAACATTTTGGCATAGCTCGCTTCGTTTCCAAGATATTTGCAGATATATCTCAAGGGAAGGGGCCTGACGGACATATTTCGAGATATTTCTTCTTCTTGTTGTTCTTCTTCTGCACAGCTAAGCTGGAAGTGGCATTTGCGGCTCGCACTAGTGCAGAGTTATCTCAAAGAAAGGGGCCACGGTGTTTCTGTATCTCTATTATGTTGGTGCGGCTTCGGAACTTTTAAATATCTCGATATATCTCGAAAACTACGCTTCTGATCAAAAAATATCATAGAACATAAATTGTAGGAAACATAATTCTCTACAAAAAAGCTCTCTTAACATTTTGGCATAGCTCGCTTCGTTTCCGAGATATTTGCAGATATATCTCAAGGGAAGGGGCCTGACGGACATATTTCGAGATATTTCTTCTTCTTGTTGTTCTTCTTCTGCACAGCTAAGCTGGAAGTGGCATTTGCGGCTCGCACTAGTGCAGAGTTATCTCAAAGAAAGGGGCCACGGTGTTTCTGTATTTCTATTATGTTGGTGCGGTTTCGGAACTTTTAAATATCTCGATATATCTCGAAAACTACGCTTCTGATCAAAAAATATCATAGAACATAAATTGTAGGAAACATAATTCTCTACAAAAAAGGTCTCTTAACATTTTGCCATAGCTCGCTTCGTTTCCGAGATATTTGCAGATTTATCTCAAGGGAAGGGGCCTGACGGACATATTTCGAGATATTTCTTCTTCTTGTTGTTCTTCTTCTGCACAGCTAAACTGGAAGTGGCGTTTCGAGCTCGCAATAGTGCAGAGTTATCTCAAAGAAAGGGGCCACGGTGTTTCTGTATCTCTATTATGTTGGCGCGGCTTCGGAACTTTTAAATATCTTGATATATCTCGAGAACTACGCATCTGATAAAAAAATATCGTAGAACATAAAAAGTAGGAAACTTAATTCTCTACAAATAAAGTCTCATAACATTTTGCCATAGCTCGCTTCGTTTCCGAGATATTTGCAGATATATCTCAAGGGAAGGGGCCTGACGGACATATTTCGAGATATTTTTTCTTCTTGTTGTTCTTCTTCTGCACAGCTAAGCTGGAAGTGGCATTTGCAGCTCGCAATCGTGCAGAGTTATCTCAAAGAAAGGGGCCACGGTGTTTCCGTAACTCTATTATGTTGGTGCAGCTTCGGAACTTTTAAATATCTTGATATATCTCGAGATCTACGCATCTGATCAAAAAATATCATAGAACATAAAAAGTAGGAAACTTAATTCTCTACAAAAAAGGTCTCTTAACATTTTGCCATAGCTCGCTTCGTTTCCGAGATATTTGCAGATTTATCTCAAGGGAAGGGGCCTGACGGACATATTTCGAGATATTTCTTCTTCTTGTTGTTCTTCTTCTGCACAGCTAAGCTGGAAGTGGCATTTGCAGCTCGCAATAGTGCAGAGTTATCTCAAAGAAAGGGGCCACGGTGTTTCTGTATCTCTATTATGTTGGTGCGGCTTCGGAACTTTTAAATATCTTGATATATCTCGAGAACTACGCATCTGATCAAAAAATATCATAGAACATGAAAAGTAGGAAACTTAATTCTCTACAAAAAAGGTCTCTTAACATTTTGCCATAGCTCGCTTCGTTTCCGAGATATTTGCAGATTTATCTCAAGGGAAGGGTCCTGATGGACATATTTCGAGATATTTCTTCTTCTTGTTGTTCTTCTTCTGCACAGCTAAGCTGGAAGTGGCATTTGCGGCTCGCACTAGTGCAGAGTTATCTCAAAGAAAGGGGCCACGGTGTTTCTGTACCTCTATTATGTTGGTGCAGCTTCGGAGCTTTTAAATATCTTGATATATCTCGAGAACTACGCTTCTGATCAAAAAATATCATAGAACATAAATTGTAGGAAACATAATTCTCTACAAAAAAGGTTTCTTAACGTCTTGCCATAGCTCGCTTCGTTTCCGAGATATTTGCAGATTTATCTCAAGGGAAGGGTCCTGACGGACATATTTCGAGATATTTCTTCTTCTTGTTGTTCTTCTTCTGCACAGCTAAACTGGAAGTGGCATTTCCAGCTCGCAATAGTGCAGAGTTATCCCAAAGAAAGGGGCCACGGTGTTTCTGTATCTCTATTATGTTGGTGCGGCTTGGGAACTTTTAAATATCTCGATATATCTCGAAAACTACGCTACTGATCAACAAATATCATAGAACATACAAAGTAGGAAACATAATTCTCTACAAAAAAGGTCTCTTAACATTTTCCCATAGCTGGCATCGTTTCCGAGATATTTGCAGATTTAGCTCAAGGGAAGGGGCCTGACGGACATATTCCGAGATATTTCTTCTTCTTGTTGTTCCTCTTCTGCACAGCTAAGCTGGAAGTGGCATTTGCAGCTCGCAATAGTGCAGAGTTATCTCAAAGAAAGAGGCCACGGTGTTTCTGTACCTCTATTATGTTGGTGCAGCTTCGGAACTTTTAAATATCTTGATATATCTCGAGAACTACGCATCTGATCAAAAAATATCATAGAACATAAAAAGTAGGAAACTTAATTCTCTACAAAAAAGGTCTCTTAACATTTTGCCATAGCTCGCATCGTTTCCGAGATATTTGCAGATTTATCTCAAGGGAAGTGGCCTGACGGACATATTTCGAGATATTTCTTCTTCTTGTTGTTCTTCTTCTGCACAGCTAAAATGGAAGTGGCATTTCCAGCTCGCAATAGTGCAGAGTTATCTCAAAGAAAGGGGCCACGGTGTTTCTGTATCTCTATTATGTTGGTGCGGCTTCGGAACTTTTAAATATCTTGATATATCTCGAGAACTACGCATCTGATCAAAAAATATCATAGAACATAAAAAGTTGGAAACTTAATTCTCTACAAAAAAGGTCTCTTAACATTTTGCCATAGCTCGCTTCGTTTCCGAGATATTTGCAGATTTATCTCAAGGGAAGGGGCCTGACGGTCATATTTCGAGATATTTCTTCTTCTTGTTGTTCTTCTTCTGCACAGCTAAGCTGGAAGTGGCATTTGCAGCTCGCAATAGTGCAGAGTTATCTCAAAGAAAGGGGCCACGGTGTTTCTGTATCTCTATTATGTTGGTGCGGCTTCGGAACTTTTAAATATCTCGATATATCTCGAAAACTGCGCTTCTGATCAAAATATATCATAGAACGTAAATTGTAGGAAACATAATTCTCTACAAAAAAGGTCTCTTAACATTTTGCCATAGCTCGCTTCGTTTCCGAGATATTTGCAGATTTATCTCAAGGGAAGGGTCCTGATGGACATATTTCGAGATATTTCTTCTTCTTGTTGTTCTTCTTCTGCACAGCTAAGCTGGAAGTGGCATTTGCAGCTCGCAATAGTGCAGAGTTATCTCAAAGAAAGAGGCCACGGTGTTTCTGTACCTCTATTATGTTGGTGCAGCTTCGGAACTTTTAAATATCTTGATATATCTCGAGAACTACGCATCTGATCAAAAAATATCATAGAACATAAAAAGTAGGAAACTTAATTCTCTTCAAAAAAGGTATCTTAACATTTTGCCATAGCTCGCTTCGTTTCCGAGATATTTGCAGATTTATCTCAAGGGAAGGGGCCTGACGGACATATTTTGAGATATTTCTTCTTCTTGTTGTTCTTCTTCTGCACAGATAAACTGGAAGTGGCATTTCCAGCTCGCAATAGTGCAGAGTTATCTCAAAGAAAGGGGCCACGGTGTTTCTGTATCTCTATTATGTTGGTGCGGCTTCGGAACTTTTAAATATCTCGATATATCTCGAAAACTACGCTTCTGATCAAAAAATATCATAGAACATAAAAAGTTGGAAACTTAATTCTCTACAAAAAAGGTCTCTTAACATTTTGCCATAGCTCGCTTCGTTTCCGAGATATTTGCAGATTTATCTCAAGGGAAGGGGCCTGACGGACATATTTCGAGATATTTCTTCTTCTTGTTGTTCTTCTTCTGCACAGCTAAGCTGGAAGTGGCATTTGCAGCGCGCAATAGTGCAGAGTTATCTCAAAGAAAGGGGCCACGGTGTTTCTGTATCTCTATTATGTTGGTGCGGCTTCGGAACTTTTAAATATCTCGATATATCTCGAAAACTGCGCTTCTGATAAAAAAATATCATAGAACGTAAATTGTAGGAAACATAATTCTCTACAAAAAAGGTCTCTTAACATTTTGCCATAGCTCGCTTCGTTTCCGAGATATTTGCAGATTCATCTCAAGGGAATGGTCCTGATGGACATATTTCGAGATATTTCTTCTTCTTGTTGTTCTTCTTCTGCACAGCTAAGCTGGAAGTGGCATTTGCAGCTCGCAATAGTGCAGAGTTATCTCAAAGAAAGAGGCCACGGTGTTTCTGTACCTCTATTATGTTGGTGCAGCTTCCGAACTTTTAAATATCTTGATATATCTCGAGAACTACGCATCTGATCAAAAAATATCATAGAACATAAAAAGTAGGAAACTTAATTCTCTTCAAAAAAGGTATCTTAACATTTTGCCATAGCTCGCTTCGTTTCCGAGATATTTGCAGATTTATCTCAAGGGAAGGGTCCTGATGGACATATTTCGAGATATTTCTTCTTCTTGTTGTTCTTCTTCTGCACAGCTAAGCTGGAAGTGGCATTTGCAGCTCGCAATAGTGCAGAGTTATCTCAAAGAAAGAGGCCACGGTGTTTCTGTACCTCTATTATGTTGGTGCAGCTTCGGAACTTTTAAATATGTTGATATATCTCGAGAACTACGCATCTGATCAAAAAATATCATACAACATAAAAAGAAGGAAACTTAATTCTCTACAAGAAAGGTCTCTTAACATTTTGCCATACCTCGCTTCGTTTCCGAGATATTTGCAGATTTATCTCAAGGGAAGGGGCCTGACGGACATATTTCGAAATATTTCTTATTCTTGTTGTTCTTCTTCTGCACAGCTAAGCTGGAAGTGGCATTTGCAGCTCGCAATAGTGCAGAGTTATCTCAAAGAAAGGGGCCACGGTGTTTCTGTACCTCTATTATGTTGGTGCAGCTTCGGAGCTTTTAAATATCTTGATATATCTCGAGAACTACGCTTCTGATCAAAAAATATCATAGAACATAAATTGTAGGAAACATAATTCTCTACAAAAAAGGTTTCTTAACGTGTTGCCATAGCTCGCTTCGTTTCCGAGATATTTGCAGATTTATCTCAAGGGAAGGGTCCTGACGGACATATTTCGAGATATTTCTTCTTCTTGTTGTTCTTCTTCTGCACAGCTAAACTGGAAGTGGCATTTCCAGCTCGCAATAGTGCAGAGTTATCCCAAAGAAAGTGGCCACGGTGTTTCTGTATCTCTATTATGTTGGTGCGGCTTGGGAACTTTTAAATATCTCGATATATCTCGAAAACTACGCTACTGATCAACAAATATCATAGAACATACAAAGTAGGAAACATAATTCTCTACAAAAAAGGTCTCTTAACATTTTCCCATAGCTGGCATCGTTTCCGAGATATTTGCAGATTTAGCTCAAGGGAAGTGGCCTGACGGACATATTTCGAGATATTTCTTCTTCTTGTTGTTCTTCTTCTGCACAGATAAACTGGAAGTGGCATTTCCAACTCGCAATAGTGCAGAGTTATCTCAAAGAAAGGGGCCACGGTGTTTCTGTATCTCTATTATGTTGGTGCGGCTTCGGAACTTTTAAATATCTTGATATATCTCGAGAACTACGCATCTGATCAAAAATTATCATACAACATAAAAAGAAGGAAACTTAATTCTCTACAAGAAAGGTCTCTTAACATTTTGCCATAGCTCGCTTCGTTTCCGAGATATTTGCAGATTTATCTCAAGGGAAGGGGCCTGACGGACATATTTCGAGATATTTCTTCTTCTTGTTGTTCTTCTTCTGCACAGCTAAACTGGAAGTGGCATTTCCAGCTCGCAATAGTGCAGAGTTATCTCAAAGAAAGGGGCCACGGTGTTTCTGTATCTCTATTATGTTGGTGCGGCTTCGGAACTTTTAAATATCTTGATATATCTCGAGAATTACGCATCTGATCAAAAAATATCATAGAACATAAAAAGTTGGAAACTTAATTCTCTACAAAAAAGGTCTCTTAACATTTTGCCATAGCTCGCTTCGTTTCCGAGATATTTGCAGATTTATCTCAAGGGAAGTGGCCTGACGGACATATTTCGAGATATTTCTTCTTCTTGTTGTTCTTCTTCTGCACAGATAAACTGGAAGTGGCATTTCCAGCTCGCAATAGTGCAGAGTTATCTCAAAGAAAGGGGCCACGGTGTTTCTGTATCTCTATTATGTTGGTGCGGCTTCGGAACTTTTAAATATCTTGATATATCTCGAGAACTACGCATCTGATCAAAAAATATCATACAACATAAAAAGAAGGAAACTTAATTCTCTACAAGAAAGGTCTCTTAACATTTTGCCATAGCTCGCTTCGTTTCCGAGATATTTGCAGATTTATCTCAAGGGAAGGGGCCTGACGGACATATTTCGAGATATTTCTTCTTCTTGTTGTTCTTCTTCTGCACAGCTAAACTGGAAGTGGCATTTCCAGCTCGCAATAGTGCAGAGTTATCTCAAAGAAAGGGGCCACGGTGTTTCTGTATCTCTATTATGTTGGTGCGGCTTCGGAACTTTTAAATATCTTGATATATCTCGAGAACTACGCATCTGATCAAAAAATATCATAGAACATAAAAAGTTGGAAACTTAATTCTCTACAAAAAAGGTCTCTTAACATTTTGCCATAGCTCGCTTCGTTTCCGAGATATTTGCAGATTTATCTCAAGGGAAGGGGCCTGACGGACATATTTCGAGATATTTCTTCTTCTTGTTGTTCTTCTTCTGCACAGCCAAGCTGGAAGTGGCATTTGCAGCTCGCAATAGTGCAGAGTTATCTCAAAGAAAGGGGCCACGGTGTTTCTGTATCTCTATTATGTTGGTGCGGCTTCGGAACTTTTAAATATCTTGATATATCTCGAGAACTACGCATCTGATCAAAAAATATCATAGAACATAAAAAGTAGGAAACTTAATTCTCTACAAAAAAGGTCTCTTAACATTTTGCCATAGCTCGCTTCGTTTCCGAGATGTTTGCAGATTTAGCTCAAGGGAAGGGGCCTGACGGACATATTTCGAGATATTTCTTCTTCTTGTTGTTCTTCTTCTGCACAGCTAAGCTGGACGTGGCATTTGCAGCTCGCAATAGTGCAGAGTTATCTCAAAGAAAGGGGCCACGGTGTTTCTGTATCTCTATTATGTTGGTGCGGCTTCGGAACTTTTAAATATCTCGATATGTCTCGAAAACTACGCTTCTGATCAAAAAATGTCATAGAACGTAACTCGTAGGAAACATAATTCTCTACAAAAAAGGTCTCTTAACATTTTGCCATAGCTCGCTTCGTTTCCGAGATATGTGCAGATTTATCTCAAGGGAAGGGGCCTGACGGACATATTTCGAGATATTTCTTCTTCTTGTTGTTCTTCTTCTGCACAGCTAAACTGGAAGTGGCATTTCCAGCTCGCAATAGTGCAGAGTTATCTCGCAGAAAGGGGCCACGCTGTTTCTGTATCTCTATTATGTTGGTGCGGCTTCGGAACTATTAGATATCTTGATATATCTCGAGAACTACGCATCTGATCAAAAAATATCATAGAACATAAATAGTAGGAAACTTAATTTCCTACAAAAAAGATCTCTTAATATTTTGCTATAGCTCGCATTGTTTCCGAGATATTTGCAGATTTAGCTCAAGGGAAGGGGCCTGACGGACTTAATCCGAGATATTTCTTGTTCTTGTTGTGCTTCTTCTGCACAGCTAAGCTCGAACTGACATTTGCAGCTCGCAATAGTGCAGAGTTATCTCACAGAAAGGGGCCACGGTGTTTCCGTATCTCTATTATGTTGGTGCGTCTTCGGAACTTTTAAATATCTTGATATATCTCGAAAACTACGCATCTGATCAAAAAATATCATGGAACCTAAATTGTAGGAAACGTAATTCTCTACAAAAAAGGTCTCTTATCATTTTGCCATAGCTCGCATCGTTTCCGAGATATTTGCAGATCTAATTCAAGGGAAGGGGACTGACGGACATATTTCGAGATATTTCTTCTTCCTGTTGTTCTTCTTCTGCACAGCTAAAGTGGAAGTTACATTTGCAGCTCGGAATAGTGCAGAGTTATCTCAAAGAAAGAGGCCACGGTGTTTATGTATCTTTATTATGTTGGTGCGGCTTCGGAACCTTTAAATATCTCGATATATCTCCAGAACTACGCATCTGATCAAATAATATCGTAGAACATAAAAGGTAGGAAACTTAATTCTCTACAAATAAGGTCTCTTAACATTTTGCCATAGCTCGCTTCGTTTCCGAGATATTTGCAGATTTATCTCAAGGGAAGGGGCCTGACGGACATATTTCGAGATATTTCTTCTTCTTGTTTTTCTTCTTCTGCACAGCTAAGCTGGAAGTGGCATTTCCAGCTCGCAATAGTGCAGAGTTATCTCAAAGAAAGGGGCCACGGTGTTTCTGTATCTCTATTATGTTGGTGCGGCTTCGGAACTTTTAAATATCTCGTTATATCTCGAAAACTACGCATCTGATCAAATAATATCATAGAACATAAAAAGTAGGAAACTTAATTCTCTACAAAAAAGGTCTCTTAACATTTTGCCATAGCTCGCTTCGTTTCCGACATATTTGCAGATATATCTCAAGGGAAGGGGCCTGACGGACATATTTCCAGATATTTCTTCTTCTTGTTGTTCTTCTTCTGCACAGCTAAAGTGGAAGTTACATTTGCAGCTCGGAATAGTGCAGAGTTATCTCAAAGAAAGAGGCCACGGTGTTTATGTATCTTTATTATGTTGGTGCGGCTTCGGAACCTTTAAATATCTCGATATGTCTCGAAAACTACGCATCTGATCAAAAAATATCATAGAACATAAATAGTAGGAAACTTAATTTCCTACAAAAAAGATCTCTTAATATTTTGCCATAGCTCGCATTGTTTCCGAGATATTTGCAGATTTAGCTCAAGGGAAGGGGCCTGACGGACTTAATCCGAGATATTTCTTGTTCTTGTTGTGCTTCTTCTGCACAGCTAAGCTCGAACTGACATTTGCAGCTCGCAATAGTGCAGAGTTATCTCACAGAAAGGGGCCACGGTGTTTCCGTATCTCTATTATGTTGGTGCGTCTTCGGAACTTTTAAATATCTTGATATATCTCGAAAACTACGCATCTGATCAAAAAATATCATCGAACCTAAATTGTAGGAAACGTAATTCTCTACAAAAAAGGTCTCTTATCATTTTGCCATAGCTCGCATCGTTTCCGAGATATTTGCAGATCTAATTCAAGGGAAGGGGCCTGACGGACATATTTCGAGATATTTCTTCTTCCTGTTGTTCTTCTTCTGCACAGCTAAAGTGGAAGTTACATTTGCAGCTCGGAATAGTGCAGAGTTATCTCAAAGAAAGAGGCCACGGTGTTTATGTATCTTTATTATGTTGGTGCGGCTTCGGAACCTTTAAATATCTCGATATATCTCGAAAACTACGCATCTGATCAAAAAATATCATAGAACATAAATAGTAGGAAACTTAATTTCCTACAAAAAGGGTCTCTCAACGTTTTGCCATAGCTCGCATCGTTTCCGAGATATTTGCAGATCTAATTCAAGGGAAGGGGCCTGACGGACATATTTCGAGATATTTCTTCTTCTTGTTGTTCTTCTTCTGCACAGCTAAAGTGGAAGTGGCATTTCCAGCTCGCAATAGCGCAGAGTTATCTCAGAGAAAGGGGCCACGGTGTTTCTGTATCTCTATAATGTTGGTGCGGCTTCGGATCTTTTAAATATCTCGATATATCTCGAAAACTACGCTTCTGATCAAAAAATATCATAGAACATAAATTGTAGGAGCCATAATTCTCTACAAAAAAGGTCTCTTAACATTTTGCCATAGTTCGTTTCGTTTCCGAGATATTTGCAGATATATCTCAAGGGAAGGGGCCTGACGGACATATTTCGAGATATTTCTTCTTCTTGTTGTTCTTCTTCTGCACAGCTAAACTGGAAGTGGCATTTCCAGCTCGCAATAGCGCAGAGTTATCTCAAAGAAAGGGGCCACGGTGTTTCTGTATCTCTATTATGTTGGTGCGGCTTCGGAACTTCTAAATATCTTGATATATCTCGAGAACTACGCATCTGATCAAAAAATATCATACAACATAAAAAGTAGGAAACTTAATTCTCTACAAAAAAGGTCTCTTAACATTTTGCCACAGCTCGCTTCGTTTCCGAGATATTTGCAGATATATCTCAAGGGAAGGGGCCTGACGGACATATTTCGAGATATTTCTCATTCTTGTTGTTCTTCTTCTGCACAGCTAAACTGGAAGTGGCATTTCCAGCTCGCAATAGTGCAGAGTTATCTCAAAGAAAGGGGCCACGGTGTTTCTGTATCTCTATTATGTTGGTGCGGCTTCGGAACCTTTAAATATCTTGATATATCTCCAGAACTACGCATCTGCTCAAATAATATCGTAGAACATAAAAAGTAGGAAACTTAATTCTCTACAAATAAGGTCTCTTAACATTTTGCCATAGCTCGCTTCGTTTCCGAGATATTTGCAGATTTATCTCAAGGGAAGGGGCCTGACGGACATATTTCGAGATATTTCTTCTTCTTGTTGTTCTTCTTCTGCACAGCTAAGCTGGAAGTGGCATTTCCAGCTCGCAATAGTGCAGAGTTATCTCAAAGAAAGGGGCCACGGTGTTTCTGTATCTCTATTATGTTGGTGCGGCTTCGGAACTTTTAAATATCTCGTTATATCTCGAAAACTACGCTTCTGATCAAAAAATATCATACAACATAAAAAGTAGAAAACTTAATTCTCTACAAATAAGGTCTCTTAACATTTTGCCATAGCTCGCTTCGTTTCCGAGATATTTGCAGATTTATCTCATGGGAAGGGGCCTGACGGACATATTTCGAGATATTTCTTCTTCTTGTTGTTCTTCCTCTGCACAGCTAAGCTGGAAGTGGCATTTGCAGCTCGCAATAGTGCAGAGTTATCTCAAAGAAAGGGGCCACGGTGTTTCTGTATCTCTATTATGTTGGTGCAGCTTCGGAACTTTTAAATATCTCGTTATATCTCGAAAACTACGCATCTGATCAAAAAATATCATAGAACCTAAATTGTAGGAAACGTCATTCTCTACAAAAAAGGTCTCTTATCATTTTGCCATAGCTCGCATCGTTTCCGAGATATTTGCAGATCTAATTCAAGGGAAGGGGCCTGACGGACATATTTCGAGATATTTCTTCTTCCTGTTGTTCTTCTTCTGCACAGCTAAAGTGTAAGTTACATTTGCAGCTCGGAATAGTGCAGAGTTATCTCAAAGAAAGAGGCCACGGTGTTTATGTATCTTTATTATGTTGGTGCGGCTTCGGAACCTTTAAATATCTCGATATATCTCGAAAACTACGCATCTGATCAAAAAATATCATAGAACATAAATAGTAGGAAACTTAATTTCCTACAAAAAGGGTCTCTCAACGTTTTGCCATAGCTCGCATCGTTTCCGAGATATTTGCAGATCTAATTCAAGGGAAGGGGCCTGACGGACATATTTCGAGATATTTCTTCTTCTTGTTGTTCTTCTTCTGCACAGCTAAACTGGAAGTGGCATTTCCAGCTCGCAATAGCGCAGAGTTATCTCAAAGAAAGGGGCCACGGTGTTTCTGTATCTCTATAATGTTGGTGCGGCTTCGGATCTTTTAAATATCTCGATATATCTCGAAAACTACGCTTCTGATCAAAAAATATCATAGAACGTAAATTGTAGGACACATAATTCTCTACAAAAAAGGTCTCTTAACATTTTGCCATAGCTCGCTTCGTTTCCGAGATATTTGCAGTTATATCTCAAGGGAAGGGGCCTGACGGACATATTTCGAGATATTTCTCATTCTTGTTGTTCTTCTTCTGCACAGCTAAACTGGAAGTGGCATTTCCAGCTCGCAATAGTGCAGAGTTATCTCAAAGAAAGGGGCCACGGTGTTTCTGTATCTCTATTATGTTGGTGCGGCTTCGGAACTTTTAAATATCTTGATATATCTCCAGAACTACGCATCTGATCAAATAATATCGTAGAACATAAAAAGTAGGAAACTTAATTCTCTACAAATAAGGTCTCTTAACATTTTGCCATAGCTCGCTTCGTTTCCGAGATATTTGCAGATTTATCTCAAGGGAAGGGGCCTAACGGACATATTTCGAGATATTTCTTCTTCTTGTTGTTCTTCTTCTGCACAGCTAAACTGGAAGTGGCATTTCCAGCTCGCAATAGTGCAGAGTTATCTCAAAGAAAGGGGCCACGGTGTTTCTGTATCTCTATTATGTTGGTGCGGCTTCGGAACTTTTAAATATCTCGATATATCTCGAAAACTACGCTTCTGATCAAAAAATATCATAGAACATAAATTGTAGGAAACATAATTCTCTACAAAAAACGTCTCTTAACATTTTGCCATAGCTCGCTTCGTTTCCGAGATATTTGCAGATTCAGCTCAAAGGAACTGGCCTGACGGACATATTTCGAGATATTTCTTCTTCTTGTTGTTCTTCCTCTGCACAGCTAAGCTGGAAGTGGCATTTGCAGCTCGCAATAGTGCAGAGTTATCTCAAAGAAAGGGGCCACGGTGTTTCTGTATCTCCATTATGTTGGTGCGGCTTCGGAACTTTTAAATATCTTGATATATCTCGAGAACTACGCATCTGATCGAAAAATATCATACAACATAAAAAGTAGGAAACTTAATTTCCTACAAAAAAGTTCTCTCAGCATTTTGCCATAGCTCGCATCGTTTCCGCGATATTTGCAGATTTAGTTCAAAGGGAGGGGCCTGACGGACATATTTCAAGATATTTCTTCTTCTTGTTGTTCCTCTTCAGCACAGCTAAGCTGGAAGTGGCATTTCCAGCCCGCAATAGGGCAGAGTTATCTCAAAGAAAGGATCCACGGTGTTTCTGTATCTTTATTATGCTGGTGCGGCTTCGGAACTTTTAAATATCTCGATATATCTCGAAAACTACGCATCTGACCAAAAAATATCATAGAACATAAATAGTAGGAAACTTAATTTCCTACAAAAACGGTCTCTCAACATCTTGCCGTAGCTCGCTTCGTTTCCGAGATATTTGCAGATTTATCTCAAGGGAAGGAGCCTGACGGACATATTTCGAGATATTTCTTCTTCTTGTTGTTCTTCTTCTGCACAGCTGAGCTGGAAGTGGCATTTGCAGCTCGCAATAGTGCAGAGTTATCTCAAAGAAAGGGGCCACGGTGTTTCTGTATCTCTATTATGTTGGTGCGGCTTCGGAACTTTTAAATATCTCGATATGTCTCGAAAACTACGCTTCTGATCAAAAAATATCATAGAACATAAAAAGTAGGAAACTTAATTCTCTACAAAAAAGGTCTCTTAACATTTTGCCATAGCTCGCTTCGTTTCCGAGATATTTGCAGATTTATCTCAAGGGAAGGAGCCTGACGGACATATTTCGAGATATTTCTTCTTCTTGTTGTTCTTCTTCTGCACAGCTAAGCTGGAAGTGGCATTTCCAGCTCGCAATAGTGCAGAGTTATCTGAAAGAAAGGGGCCACGGTGTTTCTGTATCTCTATTATGTTGGTGCGGCTTCGGAACTTTTAAATATCTTGATATATCTCGAGAACTACGCATCTGATCAAAAAATATCATAGAACATAAATTGTAGGAAACATAATTCTGTACAAACAACGTCTCTTAACATTTTGCCATAGCTCGCTTCGTTTCCGAGATATTTGCAGATTCAGCTCAAAGGAACGGGCCTGACGGACATATTTCGAGATATTTCTTCTTCTTGTTGTTCTTCTTCTGCACAGCTAAGCTGGAAGTGGCATTTACAGCTCGCACTAGTGCAGAGTTATCTCAAAGAAAGGGGCCACGGTGTTTCTGTATCTCTATTATGTTGGTGCGGCTTCGGAACTTTTAAATATCTCGATATATCTCGAAAACTACGCTTCTGATCCAAAAATATCATAGAACGTAAATTGTAGGAAACATAATTCTCTACAAAAAAGGTCTCTTAACATTTTGCCATAGCTCGCTTCGTTTCCGAGATATTTGCAGATTTATCTCAAGGGAAGGGGCCTGACGGACATATTTCGAGATATTTCTTCTTCTTGTTGTTCTTCTTCTGCACAGCTAAGCTGGAAGTGGAATTTGCGGCTCGCACTAGTGCAGAGTTATCTCAAAGAAAGGGGCCACGGTGTTTCTGTATCTCTATTATGTTGGTGCGGCTTCGGAACTTTTAAATATCTTGATATATCTCGAGAACTACGAATCTGATCAAAAAATATCATAGAACATAAAAAGTAGGAAACCTAATTCTCTACAAAAAAGGTCTCTTAACATTTTGCCATAGCTCGCTTCGTTTCCGAGATATTTGCAGATTTATCTCAAGGGAAGGGGCCTGACGGACATATTTCGAGATATTTCTTCTTCTTGTTGTTCTTCTTCTGCACAGCTAAGCTGGAAGTGGCATTTGCGGCTCGCACTAGTGCAGAGTTATCTCAAAGAAAGGGGCCACGGTGTTTCTGTATCTCTATTATGTTGGTGCGGCTTCGGAACTTTTAAATATCTTGATATATCTCGAGAACTACGCATCTGATCAAAAAATATCATAGAACATAAAAAGTAGGAAACTTAATTCTGTACAAAAAAGGTCTCTTAACATTTTGCCATAGCTCGCTTCGTTTCCGAGATATGTGCAGATTTATCTCAGGGGAAGGGGCCTGACGGACATATTTCGAGATATTTCTTCTTCTTGTTGTTCTTCTTCTGCACAGCTAAGCTGGAAGTGGCATTTGCGGCTCGCACTAGTGCAGAGTTATCTCAAAGGAAGGGGCCACGGTGTTTCTGTATCTCTATTATGTTGGTGCGGCTTCGGAACTTTTGAATATCTTGATATATCTCGAGAACTACGCATCTGATCAAAAAATATCATAGAACATAAAAAGTAGGAAACATAATTCTCTACAAAAAAGGTCTCTGAACATTTTGCCATAGCTCGCTTCGTTTCCGAGATATTTGCAGATTTATCTCAAGGGAAGGGGCCTGACGGACATATTTCGAGATATTTCTTCTTCTTGTTGTTCTTCTTCTGCACAGCTAAGCTGGAAGTGGCATTTGCGGCTCGCACTAGTGCAGAGTTATCTCAAAGGAAGGGGCCACGGTGTTTCTGTATCTCTATTATGTTGGTGCGGCTTCGGAACTTTTAAATATCTCGATATATCTCGAAAACTACGCTTCTGATCAAAAAATATCATAGAACATAAATTGTAGGAAACATAATTCTCTACAAAAAAGGTCTCTTAACATTTTGCTATAGCTCGCTTCGTTTCCGAGATATTTGCAGATTTATCTCAAGGGAAGGGGCCTGACGGACATATTTCGAAATATTTCTTCTTCTTGTTGTTCTTCTTCTGCAGAGCTAAGCTGGAAGTGGCATTTGCAGCGCGCAATAGTGCAGAGTTATCTCAAAGAAAGGGGCCACGGTGTTTCTGTATCTCGATTATGTTGGTGCGGCTACGGAACTTTTAAATATCTTGATATATCTCGAGAACTACGCATCTGATCAAAAAATATCATAGAACATAAAAAGTAGGAAACTTAATTCTCTACAAAAAAGGTCTCTTAACATTTTGCCATAGCTCGCTTCGTTTCCGAGATATTTGCAGATTTATCTCAAGGGAAGGGGCCTGACGGACATATTTCGAGATATTTCTTCTTCTTGTTGTTCTTCTTCTGCACAGCTAAGCTGGAAGTGGCATTTGCAGCTCGCAATAGTGCAGAGTTATCTCAAAGAAAGGGGCCACGGTGTTTCTGTATCTCTATTATGTTGGTGCGGCTTCGGAACTTTTAAATATCTTGATATATCTCGAGAACTACGCATCTGATCAAAAAATATCATAGAACATAAAAAGTAGGAAACTTAATTCTCTACAAAAAAGGTCTCTTAACATTTTGCCATAGCTAGCTTCGTTTCCGAGATATTTGCAGATTTATCTCAAGGGAAGGGGCCTGACGGACATATTTCGAGATATTTCTTCTTCTTCATGTTCTTCTTCTGCACAGCTAAGCTGGAAGTGGTATTTGCAGCTCGCAATAGTGCAGAGTTATCTCAGAGAAAGAGGCCACGGTGTTTCTGTACCTCTATTATGTTGGTGCAGCTTCGGAAATTTTAAATATCTTGATATATCTCGAGAACTACGCATCTGATCAAAAAATATCATAGAACATAAAACTAGGAAACTTAATTCTCTACAAAAAAGGTATCTTAACATTTTGCCATAGCTCGCTTCGTTTCCGAGATATTTGCAGATTTATCTCAAGGGAAGGGGTCTGACGGACATATTTCGAGATATTTCTTCTTCTTGTTGTTCTTCTTCTGCACAGCTAAGCTCGAAGTGGCATTGGCAGCTCGCAATAGTGCAGAGTTATTTCAAAGAAGGATGCCACGGTGTTTGTGTATCTTTATTATGTTGGTGCGGCTTCGGAACTTTTAAATATCTCGATATATCTCGAAAACCACGCATCTGATCAAAAAATATCATAAAACGTAAATTGTAGGAAACATAATTCTCTACAAAAAAGGTATCTAAACATTTTGCTATAGCTCGCTTCGTTTCCGAGATATTTGCAGATTTATCTCAAGGGAAGGGGTCTGACGGACATATTTCGAGATATTTCTTCTTCTTGTTGTTCTTCTTCTGCACAGCTAAGCTCGAAGTGGCATTGGCAGCTCGCAATAGTGCAGAGTTATTTCAAAGAAAGATGCCACGGTGTTTGTGTATCTTTATTATGTTGGTGCGGCTTCGGAACTTTTAAATATCTCGATATATCTCGAAAACCACGCATCTGATCAAAAAATATCATAAAACGTAAATTGTAGGAAACATAATTCTCTACAAAAAAGGTATCTAAACATTTTGCTATAGCTCGCTTCGTTTCCGAGATATTTGCAGGTTTATCTCAAGGGAAGGTGCCTGACGGACATATTTCGAGATATTTCTTCTTCTTGTTGTTCTTCTTCTGCACAGCTAAGCTGGAACTGGCATTTGCAGCTCGCAGTAGTGCAGAGTTATCTCAAAGAAAGGGGCCACGGTGTTTCTGTGTCTCTATTATGTTGGTGCGGCTTCGGAACTTTTAAATATCTTGATATATCTCGAGAACTACGCATCTGATCAAAGAATATCATACAACATAAAAAGTAGGAAACTTAATTCTCTACAAAAAAGGTCTCTTAACATTTTGCCATAGCTCGCTTCGTTTCCGAGATATTTGCAGATTTATCACAAGGGAAGGGGCCTGACGGACATATTTCGAGATATTTCTTCTTCTTGTTGATCTTCTTCTGCACAGCTAAGCTGGAAGTGGCATTTGCAGCGCGCAATAGTGCAGAGTTATCTCAAAGAAAGGGGCCACGGTGTTTCTGTATCTCTATTATGTTGGTGCGGCTTCGGATCTTTTAAATATCTCGATATATCTCGAAAACTACGCTTCTGATCAAAAAATATCATAGAACATAAATTGTAGGAAACTTAATTCTCTACAAAAAAGGTCTCTTAACATTTTGCCATAGCTCGTTTCGTTTCCGAGATATTTGCAGATATATCTCAAGGGAAGGGGCCTGACGGACATATTTCGAGATATTTCTTCTTCTTGTTGTTCTTCTTCTGCACAGCTAAGCTGGAAGTGGCATTTGCAGGTCGCAATAGTGCAGAGTTATCTCAAAGAAAGGGGCCACGGTGTTTCTGTATCTCCATTATGTTGATGCGGCTTCGGAACTTTTAAATATCTCGATATATCTCGAAAACTGCGCTTCTGCTCAAAAAATATCATAGAACGTAAATTGTAGGAAACATAATTCTCTACAAAAAAGGTCTCTTAACATTTTGCCATAGCTCGCTTCGTTTCCGAGATATTTGCAGATTTATCTCAAGGGAAGGGGTCTGACGGACATATTTCGAGATATTTCTTCTTCTTGTTGTTCTTCTTCTGCACAGCTAAGCTCGAAGTGGCATTTGCAGCTCGCAATAGTGCAGAGTTATCTCAAAGAAAGGGGCCACGGTGTTTCTGTATCTCTATTATGTTGGTGCAGCTTCGGAACTTTTAAATATCTTGATATATCTCGAGAACTACGCATCTGATCAAAAAATATCATAGAACATAAATTGTAGGACACATAATTCTCTACAAAAAAGGTCTCTTAACGTTTTGCCATAGCTCGCTTCGTTTCCGAGATATTTGCAGATCTATCTCAAGGGAAGGGTCCTGACGGACATATTTCGAGATATTTCTTCTTCTTGTTGTTCTTCTTCTGCACAGCTAAACTGGAAGTGGCATTTCCAGCTCGCAATAGTGCAGAGTTATCTCAAAGAAAGGGGCCACGGTGTTTCTGTATCTCCATTATGTTGGTGCGGCTTCGGAACTTTTAAATATCTTGATATATCTCGAGAACTACGCATCTGATCAAAAAATATTATAGAACATAAAAAGTAGGAAACTTAATTCTCTACAAAAAAGGTCTCTTAACATTTTGCCATAGCTCGCTTCGTTTCCAAGATATTTGCAGATTTATCTCAAGGGAAGGGGCCTGACGGACATATTTCGAAATATTTCTTCTTCTTGTTGTTCTTCTTCTGCACAGCTAAGCTGGAAGTGGCATTTGCAGCTCGCAATAGTGCAAAGTTATCTCAAAGAAAGGGGCCACGGTGTTTCTGTACCTCTATTATGTTGGTGCAGCTTCGGAACTTTTAAATATCTTGATATATCTCGAGAACTACGCATCTGATCAAAAAATGTCATAGAACATAAAAAGTAGGAAACTTAATTCTCTACAAAAAAGGTATCTTAACATTTTGCCATAGCTCGCTTCGTTTCCGAGATATTTGCAGATTTATCTCAAGGGAAGGGGCTTGACGGACATATTTCGTGATATTTCTTCTTCTTGTTGTTCTTCTTCTGCACAGCTAAGCTGGAAGTGGCATTTGCAGCTCGCAATAGTGCAGAGTTATCTCAAAGAAAGGGGCCACGGTGTTTCTGTATCTCTATTATGTTGGTGCGGCTTCGGAACTTTTAAATATCTCGATATATCTCGAGAACTCCGCATCTGATCAAAAAATATCATAAAGTATAAAAAGTAGGAAACTTAATTCTCTACAAATAAGGTCTCTTAACATTTTGCCATAGCTCGCTTCGTTTCCGAGATATTTGCAGATTTATCTCAAGGGAAGGGGCCTGACGGACATATTTCGAGATATTTCTTCTTCTTGTTGTTCTTCTTCTGCACAGCTAAGCTGGAAGTGGCATTTGCAGCGCGCAATAGTGCAGAGTTATCTCAAAGAAAGAGGCCACGGTGTTTCTGTATCTCTATTATGTTGGTGCGGCTTCGGAACTTTTAAATATCTTGATATATCTCGAGAACTACGCATCTGATCAAAAAATATCATAGAACATAAAAAGTAGGAAACTTAATTCTCTACAAAAAAGGTCTCTTAACATTTTCCCATAGCTAGCATCGTTTCCGAGATATTTGCAGATTTAGCTCAAGGGAAGGGGCCTGACGGACATATTCCGAGATACTTCTTCTTCTTGTTGTTCCCCTTCTGCACAGCTAAGCTGGAAGTGGCATTTGCAGCTCGCAATAGTGCAGAGTTATATCAAAGAAAGGGGCCACGGTGTTTCTGTATCTCTATTATGTTGGTGCGGCTTCGGAACTTTTAAATATCTCGATATATCTCGAAAACTACGCTTCTGATCAAAAAATATCATAGAACATAAATTATAGGAAACATAATTCTCTACAAAAAAGGTCTCTTAACATTTTGCCATAGCTCGCTTCGTTTCCGAGATATTTGCAGATTTATCTCAAGGGAAGGGGCCTGACGGACATATCTCGAGATATTTCTTCTTCTTGTTGTTCTTCTTGTGCACAGCTAAGCTGGAAGTGGCATTTGCAGGTCGCAATAGTGCAGAGTTATCTCAAAGAAAGGGGCCACGGTGTTTCTGTATCTCCATTATGTTGATGCGGCTTCGGAACTTTTAAATATCTCGATATATCTCGAAAACTGCGCTTCTGCTCAAAAAATATCATAGAACGTAAATTGTAGGAAACATAATTCTCTACAAAAAAGGTCTCTTAACATTTTGCCATAGCTCGCTTCGTTTCCGAGATATTTGCAGATTTATCTCAAGGGAAGGGGTCTGACGGACATATTTCGAGATATTTCTTCTTCTTGTTGTTCTTCTTCTGCACAGCTAAGCTCGAAGTGGCATTTGCAGCTCGCAATAGTGCAGAGTTATCTCAAAGAAAGGGGCCACGGTGTTTCTGTATCTCTATTATGTTGGTGCAGCTTCGGAACTTTTAAATATCTTGATATATCTCGAGAACTACGCATCTGATCAAAAAATATCATAGAACATAAATTGTAGGACACATAATTCTCTACAAAAAAGGTCTCTTAACGTTTTGCCATAGCTCGCTTCGTTTCCGAGATATTTGCAGATCTATCTCAAGGGAAGGGTCCTGACGGACATATTTCGAGATATTTCTTCTTCTTGTTGTTCTTCTTCTGCACAGCTAAACTGGAAGTGGCATTTCCAGCTCGCAATAGTGCAGAGTTATCTCAAAGAAAGGGGCCACGGTGTTTCTGTATCTCCATTATGTTGGTGCGGCTTCGGAACTTTTAAATATCTTGATATATCTCGAGAACTACGCATCTGATCAAAAAATATTATAGAACATAAAAAGTAGGAAACTTAATTCTCTACAAATAAGGTCTCTTAACATTTTGCCATAGCTCGCTTCGTTTCCAAGATATTTGCAGATTTATCTCAAGGGAAGGGGCCTGACGGACATATTTCGAAATATTTCTTCTTCTTGTTGTTCTTCTTCTGCACAGCTAAGCTGGAAGTGGCATTTGCAGCTCGCAATAGTGCAAAGTTATCTCAAAGAAAGGGGCCACGGTGTTTCTGTACCTCTATTATGTTGGTGCAGCTTCGGAACTTTTAAATATCTTGATATATCTCGAGAACTACGCATCTGATCAAAAAATGTCATAGAACATAAAAAGTAGGAAACTTAATTCTCTACAAAAAAGGTATCTTAACATTTTGCCATAGCTCGCTTCGTTTCCGAGATATTTGCAGATTTATCTCAAGGGAAGGGGCTTGACGGACATATTTCGTGATATTTCTTCTTCTTGTTGTTCTTCTTCTGCACAGCTAAGCTGGAAGTGGCATTTGCAGCTCGCAATAGTGCAGAGTTATCTCAAAGAAAGGGGCCACGGTGTTTCTGTATCTCTATTATGTTGGTGCGGCTTCGGAACTTTTAAATATCTCGATATATCTCGAAAACTACGCTACTGATCAAAAAATATCATAGAACATAAATGGTAGGAAACATAATTCTCTACAAAAAAGGTTTCTTAACGTTTTGCCATAGCTCACTTCGTTTCCGAAATATTTGCAGATTTATCTCAAGGGAAGGGGCCTGACGGACATATTTCGAGATATTTCTTCTTCTTGTTGTTCTTCTTCTGCACAGCTAAGCTGGAAGTGGCATTTGCAGCTCGCAATAGTGCAGAGTTATCTCAAAGAAAGGGGCCACGGTGTTTCTGTATCTCTATTATGTTGGTGCGGCTTCGGAACTTTTAAATATCTCGATATATCTCGAGAACTCCGCATCTGATCAAAAAATATCATAAAGTATAAAAAGTAGGAAACTTAATTCTCTACAAATAAGGTCTCTTAACATTTTGCCATAGCTCGCTTCGTTTCCGAGATATTTGCAGATTTATCTCAAGGGAAGGGGCCTGACGGACATATTTCGAGATATTTCTTCTTCTTGTTGTTCTTCTTCTGCACAGCTAAGCTGGAAGTGGCATTTGCAGCGCGCAATAGTGCAGAGTTATCTCAAAGAAAGAGGCCACGGTGTTTCTGTATCTCTATTATGTTGGTGCGGCTTCGGAACTTTTAAATATCTTGATATATCTCGAGAACTACGCATCTGATCAAAAAATATCATAGAACATAAAAAGTAGGAAACTTAATTCTCTACAAAAAAGGTCTCTTAACATTTTCCCATAGCTAGCATCGTTTCCGAGATATTTGCAGATTTAGCTCAAGGGAAGGGGCCTGACGGACATATTCCGAGATACTTCTTCTTCTTGTTGTTCCCCTTCTGCACAGCTAAGCTGGAAGTGGCATTTGCAGCTCGCAATAGTGCAGAGTTATATCAAAGAAAGGGGCCACGGTGTTTCTGTATCTCTATTATGTTGGTGCGGCTTCGGAACTTTTAAATATCTCGATATATCTCGAAAACTACGCTTCTGATCAAAAAATATCATAGAACATAAATTATAGGAAACATAATTCTCTACAAAAAAGGTCTCTTAACATTTTGCCATAGCTCGCTTCGTTTCCGAGATATTTGCAGATTTATCTCAAGGGAAGGGGCCTGACGGACATATCTCGAGATATTTCTTCTTCTTGTTGTTCTTCTTGTGCACAGCTAAGCTGGAAGTGGCATTTGCAGCTCGCAATAGTGCAGAGTTACCTCAAAGAAAGGGGCCACGGTGTTTCTGTATCTCTATTATGTTGGTGCCGCTTCGGAACTTTTAAATATCTGGATATATCTCGAGAAGTACGCATCTGATCAAAAAATATCATAGAACATAAAAAGTAGGAAACTTAATTCTCTACAAAAAAGGTCTCTTAACATTTTGCCATAGCTCGCTTCGTTTCCGAGATATTTGCAGATTTATCTCAAGGGAAGGGGCCTGACGGACATATTTCGAGATATTTCTTCTTCTTGTTGTTCTTCTTCTGCACAGCTAAGCTCGAACTGGCATTTGCAGCTCGCAATAGTGCAGAGTTATCTCACAGAAAGGGGCCACGGTGTTTCTGTATCTCTATTATGTTGGTGCGGCTTCGGAACTTTTAAATATCTCGATATATCTCGAAAACTACGCTTCTGATCAAAAAATATCATAGAACATAAATTATAGGAAACATAATTCTCTACAAAAAAGGTCTCTTAACATTTTGCCATAGCTCGCTTCGTTTCCGAGATATTTGCAGATTTATCTCAAGGGAAGGGGCCTGACGGACATATTTCGAGATATTTCTTCTTCTTGTTGTTCTTCTTCTGCACAGCTAAGCTGGAAGTGGCATTTGCGGCTCGCACTAGTGCAGAGTTATCTCAAGGAAAGGGGCCACGGTGTTTCTGAATCTCTATTATGTTGGTGCGGCTTCGGAACTTTTAAATATCTCGATATATCTCGAAAACTACGCTTCTGATCAAAAAATATCATAGAACATAAATTGTGGGAAACATAATTCTCTACAAAAAACGTCTCTTAACATTTTGCCATAGCTCGCTTCGTTTCCGAGATATTTGCAGATTTATCTCAAGGGAAGGGGCCTGACGGACATATTTCGAGATATTTCTTCTTCTTGTTGTTCTTCTTCTGCACAGCTAAGCTGGAAGTGGCATTTGCAGCTCGCAATAGTGCAGAGTTATCTCAAAGAAGGGGGCCACGGTGTTTCTGTATCTCTATTATGTTGGTGCGGCTTCGGAACTTTTAAATATCTTGATATATCTCGAGAACTACGCATCTGATCAAAAAATATCATAGAACATAAAAAGTAGGAAACTTAATTCTCTACAAAAAAGGTCTCTTAACATTTTGCCATAGCTCGCTTCGTTTCCGAGATATTTGCAGATTTATCTCAAGGGAAGGGGCCTGACGGATATATTTCGAGATACTTCTTCTTCTTGTTGTGCTTCTTCTGCACAGCTAAGCTCGAACTGGCATTTGCAGCTCGCAATAGTGCAGAGTTATCTCACAGAAAGGGGCCACGGTGTTTCCGTATCTCTATTATGTTGGTGCGGCTTCGGAACTTTTAAATATCTTGATATATCTCGAAAACTACGCTTCTGATCAAAAAATATCATAGAACATAAATTATAGGAAACATAATTCTCTACAAAAAAGGTCTCTTAACATTTTGCCATAGCTCGCTTCGTTTCCGAGATATTTGCAGATGCATCTCAAGGGAAGGGGCCTGACGGACATATTTCGAGATACTTCTTCTTCTTGTTGTTCTTCTTCTGCACAGCTAAGCTGGAAGTGGCATTTGCAGCTCGCAATAGTGCAGAGTTATCTCAAAGAAAGGGGCCACGGTGTTTCTGTATCTCTATTATGTTGGTGCGGCTTCGGAACTTTCAAATATCTCGATATATCTCGAAAATTACGCTTCTGATCAAAAAATATCATAGAACATAAATTGTGGGAAACATAATTCTCTACAAAAAACGTCTCTTAACATTTTGCCATAGCTCGCTTCGTTTCCGAGATATTTGCAGATTTATCTCAAGGGAAGGGGCCTGACGGACATATTTCGAGATATTTCTTCTTCTTGTTGTTCTTCTTCTGCACAGCTAAGCTGGAAGTGGCATTTGCAGCTCGCAATAGTGCAGAGTTATCTCAAAGAAGGGGGCCACGGTGTTTCTGTATCTCTATTATGTTGGTGCGGCTTCGGAACTTTTAAATATCTTGATATATCTCGAGAACTACGCATCTGATCAAAAAATATCATAGAACATAAAAAGTAGGAAACTTAATTCTCTACAAAAAAGGTCTCTTAACATTTTGCCATAGCTCGCTTCGTTTCCGAGATATTTGCAGATTTATCTCAAGGGAAGGGGCCTGACGGACATATTTCGAGATATTTCTTCTTCTTGTTGTTCTTCTTCTGCACAGCTAAGCTGGAAGTGGCATTTGCGGCTCGCACTAGTGCAGAGTTATCTCAAGGAAAGGGGCCACGGTGTTTCTGAATCTCTATTATGTTGGTGCGGCTTCGGAACTTTTAAATATCTCGATATATCTCGAAAACTACGCTTCTGATCAAAAAATATCATAGAACATAAATTGTGGGAAACATAATTCTCTACAAAAAACGTCTCTTAACATTTTGCCATAGCTCGCTTCGTTTCCGAGATATTTGCAGATTTATCTCAAGGGAAGGGGCCTGACGGACATATTTCGAGATATTTCTTCTTCTTGTTGTTCTTCTTCTGCACAGCTAAGCTGGAAGTGGCATTTGCAGCTCGCAATAGTGCAGAGTTATCTCAAAGAAGGGGGCCACGGTGTTTCTGTATCTCTATTATGTTGGTGCGGCTTCGGAACTTTTAAATATCTTGATATATCTCGAGAACTACGCATCTGATCAAAAAATATCATAGAACATAAAAAGTAGGAAACTTAATTCTCTACAAAAAAGGTCTCTTAACATTTTGCCATAGCTCGCTTCGTTTCCGAGATATTTGCAGATTTATCTCAAGGGAAGGGGCCTGACGGACATATTTCGAGATATTTCTTCTTCTTGTTGTTCTTCTTCTGCACAGCTAAGCTGGAAGTGGCATTTGCAGCGCGCAATAGTGCAGAGTTATCTCAAAGAAAGAGGCCACGGTGTTTCTGTATCTCTATTATGTTGGTGCGGCTTCGGAACTTTTAAATATCTTGATATATCTCGAGAACTACGCATCTGATCAAAAAATATCATAGAACATAAAAAGTAGGAAACTTAATTCTCTACAAAAAAGGTCTCTTAACATTTTCCCATAGCTAGCATCGTTTCCGAGATATTTGCAGATTTAGCTCAAGGGAAGGGGCCTGACGGACATATTCCGAGATACTTCTTCTTCTTGTTGTTCCCCTTCTGCACAGCTAAGCTGGAAGTGGCATTTGCAGCTCGCAATAGTGCAGAGTTATATCAAAGAAAGGGGCCACGGTGTTTCTGTATCTCTATTATGTTGGTGCGGCTTCGGAACTTTTAAATATCTCGATATATCTCGAAAACTACGCTTCTGATCAAAAAATATCATAGAACATAAATTATAGGAAACATAATTCTCTACAAAAAAGGTCTCTTAACATTTTGCCATAGCTCGCTTCGTTTCCGAGATATTTGCAGATTTATCTCAAGGGAAGGGGCCTGACGGACATATCTCGAGATATTTCTTCTTCTTGTTGTTCTTCTTGTGCACAGCTAAGCTGGAAGTGGCATTTGCAGCTCGCAATAGTGCAGAGTTACCTCAAAGAAAGGGGCCACGGTGTTTCTGTATCTCTATTATGTTGGTGCCGCTTCGGAACTTTTAAATATCTGGATATATCTCGAGAAGTACGCATCTGATCAAAAAATATCATAGAACATAAAAAGTAGGAAACTTAATTCTCTACAAAAAAGGTCTCTTAACATTTTGCCATAGCTCGCTTCGTTTCCGAGATATTTGCAGATTTATCTCAAGGGAAGGGGCCTGACGGACATATTTCGAGATATTTCTTCTTCTTGTTGTTCTTCTTCTGCACAGCTAAGCTCGAACTGGCATTTGCAGCTCGCAATAGTGCAGAGTTATCTCACAGAAAGGGGCCACGGTGTTTCTGTATCTCTATTATGTTGGTGCGGCTTCGGAACTTTTAAATATCTCGATATATCTCGAAAACTACGCTTCTGATCAAAAAATATCATAGAACATAAATTATAGGAAACATAATTCTCTACAAAAAAGGTCTCTTAACATTTTGCCATAGCTCGCTTCGTTTCCGAGATATTTGCAGATTTATCTCAAGGGAAGGGGCCTGACGGACATATTTCGAGATATTTCTTCTTCTTGTTGTTCTTCTTCTGCACAGCTAAGCTGGAAGTGGCATTTGCGGCTCGCACTAGTGCAGAGTTATCTCAAGGAAAGGGGCCACGGTGTTTCTGAATCTCTATTATGTTGGTGCGGCTTCGGAACTTTTAAATATCTCGATATATCTCGAAAACTACGCTTCTGATCAAAAAATATCATAGAACATAAATTGTGGGAAACATAATTCTCTACAAAAAACGTCTCTTAACATTTTGCCATAGCTCGCTTCGTTTCCGAGATATTTGCAGATTTATCTCAAGGGAAGGGGCCTGACGGACATATTTCGAGATATTTCTTCTTCTTGTTGTTCTTCTTCTGCACAGCTAAGCTGGAAGTGGCATTTGCAGCTCGCAATAGTGCAGAGTTATCTCAAAGAAGGGGGCCACGGTGTTTCTGTATCTCTATTATGTTGGTGCGGCTTCGGAACTTTTAAATATCTTGATATATCTCGAGAACTACGCATCTGATCAAAAAATATCATAGAACATAAAAAGTAGGAAACTTAATTCTCTACAAAAAAGGTCTCTTAACATTTTGCCATAGCTCGCTTCGTTTCCGAGATATTTGCAGATTTATCTCAAGGGAAGGGGCCTGACGGATATATTTCGAGATACTTCTTCTTCTTGTTGTGCTTCGTCTGCACAGCTAAGCTCGAACTGGCATTTGCAGCTCGCAATAGTGCAGAGTTATCTCACAGAAAGGGGCCACGGTGTTTCCGTATCTCTATTATGTTGGTGCGGCTTCGGAACTTTTAAATATCTTGATATATCTCGAAAACTACGCTTCTGATCAAAAAATATCATAGAACATAAATTATAGGAAACATAATTCTCTACAAAAAAGGTCTCTTAACATTTTGCCATAGCTCGCTTCGTTTCCGAGATATTTGCAGATGCATCTCAAGGGAAGGGGCCTGACGGACATATTTCGAGATACTTCTTCTTCTTGTTGTTCTTCTTCTGCACAGCTAAGCTGGAAGTGGCATTTGCAGCTCGCAATAGTGCAGAGTTATCTCAAAGAAAGGGGCCACGGTGTTTCTGTATCTCTATTATGTTGGTGCGGCTTCGGAACTTTTAAATATCTTGATATATCTCGAGAACTACGCATCTGATCAAAAAATATCATAGAACATAAAAAGTAGGAAACTTAATTCTCTACAAAAAAGGTCTCTTAACATTTTGCCATAGCTCGCTTCGTTTCCGAGATATTTGCAGATTTATCTCAAGGGAAGGGGCCTGACGGACATATTTCGAGATATTTCTTCTTCTTGTTGTTCTTCTTCTGCACAGCTAAGCTGGAAGTGGCATTTGCGGCTCGCACTAGTGCAGAGTTATCTCAAGGAAAGGGGCCACGGTGTTTCTGAATCTCTATTATGTTGGTGCGGCTTCGGAACTTTTAAATATCTCGATATATCTCGAAAACTACGCTTCTGATCAAAAAATATCATAGAACATAAATTGTGGGAAACATAATTCTCTACAAAAAACGTCTCTTAACATTTTGCCATAGCTCGCTTCGTTTCCGAGATATTTGCAGATTTATCTCAAGGGAAGGGGCCTGACGGACATATTTCGAGATATTTCTTCTTCTTGTTGTTCTTCTTCTGCACAGCTAAGCTGGAAGTGGCATTTGCAGCTCGCAATAGTGCAGAGTTATCTCAAAGAAGGGGGCCACGGTGTTTCTGTATCTCTATTATGTTGGTGCGGCTTCGGAACTTTTAAATATCTTGATATATCTCGAGAACTACGCATCTGATCAAAAAATATCATAGAACATAAAAAGTAGGAAACTTAATTCTCTACAAAAAAGGTCTCTTAACATTTTGCCATAGCTCGCTTCGTTTCCGAGATATTTGCAGATTTATCTCAAGGGAAGGGGCCTGACGGACATATTTCGAGATATTTCTTCTTCTTGTTGTTCTTCTTCTGCACAGCTAAGCTCGAACTGGCATTTGCAGCTCGCAATAGTGCAGAGTTATCTCACAGAAAGGGGCCACGGTGTTTCTGTATCTCTATTATGTTGGTGCGGCTTCGGAACTTTTAAATATCTCGATATATCTCGAAAACTACGCTTCTGATCAAAAAATATCATAGAACATAGATTATAGGAAACATAATTCTCTACAAAAAAGGTCTCTTAACATTTTGCCATAGCTCGCTTCGTTTCCGAGATATTTGCAGATTTATCTCAAGGGAAGGGGCCTGACGGACATATTTCGAGATATTTCTTCTTCTTGTTGTTCTTCTTCTGCACAGCTAAGCTGGAAGTGGCATTTGCGGCTCGCACTAGTGCAGAGTTATCTCAAGGAAAGGGGCCACGGTGTTTCTGAATCTCTATTATGTTGGTGCGGCTTCGGAACTTTTAAATATCTCGATATATCTCGAAAACTACGCTTCTGATCAAAAAATATCATAGAACATAAATTGTGGGAAACATAATTCTCTACAAAAAACGTCTCTTAACATTTTGCCATAGCTCGCTTCGTTTCCGAGATATTTGCAGATTTATCTCAAGGGAAGGGGCCTGACGGACATATTTCGAGATATTTCTTCTTCTTGTTGTTCTTCTTCTGCACAGCTAAGCTGGAAGTGGCATTTGCAGCTCGCAATAGTGCAGAGTTATCTCAAAGAAGGGGGCCACGGTGTTTCTGTATCTCTATTATGTTGGTGCGGCTTCGGAACTTTTAAATATCTTGATATATCTCGAGAACTACGCATCTGATCAAAAAATATCATAGAACATAAAAAGTAGGAAACTTAATTCTCTACAAAAAAGGTCTCTTAACATTTTGCCATAGCTCGCTTCGTTTCCGAGATATTTGCAGATTTATCTCAAGGGAAGGGGCCTGACGGATATATTTCGAGATACTTCTTCTTCTTGTTGTGCTTCTTCTGCACAGCTAAGCTCGAACTGGCATTTGCAGCTCGCAATAGTGCAGAGTTATCTCACAGAAAGGGGCCACGGTGTTTCCGTATCTCTATTATGTTGGTGCGGCTTCGGAACTTTTAAATATCTTGATATATCTCGAAAACTACGCTTCTGATCAAAAAATATCATAGAACATAAATTATAGGAAACATAATTCTCTACAAAAAAGGTCTCTTAACATTTTGCCATAGCTCGCTTCGTTTCCGAGATATTTGCAGATGCATCTCAAGGGAAGGGGCCTGACGGACATATTTCGAGATACTTCTTCTTCTTGTTGTTCTTCTTCTGCACAGCTAAGCTGGAAGTGGCATTTGCAGCTCGCAATAGTGCAGAGTTATCTCAAAGAAAGGGGCCACGGTGTTTCTGTATCTCTATTATGTTGGTGCGGCTTCGGAACTTTCAAATATCTCGATATATCTCGAAAATTACGCTTCTGATCAAAAAATATCATAGAACATAAATTGTGGGAAACATAATTCTCTACAAAAAACGTCTCTTAACATTTTGCCATAGCTCGCTTCGTTTCCGAGATATTTGCAGATTTATCTCAAGGGAAGGGGCCTGACGGACATATTTCGAGATATTTCTTCTTCTTGTTGTTCTTCTTCTGCACAGCTAAGCTGGAAGTGGCATTTGCAGCTCGCAATAGTGCAGAGTTATCTCAAAGAAGGGGGCCACGGTGTTTCTGTATCTCTATTATGTTGGTGCGGCTTCGGAACTTTTAAATATCTTGATATATCTCGAGAACTACGCATCTGATCAAAAAATATCATAGAACATAAAAAGTAGGAAACTTAATTCTCTACAAAAAACCTCTCTTAACATTTTCCATAGCTCGCTTCGTTTCCGAGATATTTGCCGATTCAGCTCAAAGGAACGGGCCTGACGGACATATTTCGAGATATTTCTTCTTCTTGTTGTTCTTCTTCTGCACAGCTAAACTGGAAGTGGCATTTCCCGGTCGCAATAGTGCAGAGTTATCTCAAAGAAAGGGGCCACGGTGTTTCTGTATCTCTATTATGTTGGTGCGGCTTCGGAACTTTTAAATATCTCGATATATCTCGAAAACTACGCTTCTGATCAAAAAATATCATAGAACATAAATTGTAGGAAACATAATTCTCTACAAAAAAGGTCTCTTAACATTTTGCCATAGCTCGCTTCGTTTCCGAGATATTTGCAGATATATCTCAAGGGAAGGGGCCTGACGGACATATTTCGAGATATTTCTTCTTCTTGTTGTTCTTCTTCTGCACAGCTAAGCTGGAAGTGGCATTTGCAGCTCGCAATAGTGCAGAGTTATCTCAAGGAAAGGGGCCACGGTGTTTCTGTATCTCTATTATGTTGGTGCGGCTTCGGAACTTTTAAATATCTCGATATATCTCGAAAACTACGGTTCTGATCAAAAAATACCATAGAACATTAATTGTAGGAAACATAATTCTCTACAAAAAAGGTCTCTTAACATTTTGCCATAGCTCGCTTCGTTTCCGAGATATTTGCAGATTTATCTCAAGGGAAGGGGCCTGACGGACATATTTCGAGATACTTCTTCTTCTTGTTGTTCTTCTTCTGCACAGCTAAGCTGGAATTGGCATTTGCAGCTCGCAATAGTGCAGAGTTATCTCAAAGAAAGGGGCCACGGTGTTTCTGTATCTCTATTATGTTGGTGCGGCTTCGGAACTTTTAAATATCTTGATATATCTCGAGAACTACGCATCTGATCAAAAAATATCATAGAACATAAAAAGTAGGAAACTTAACTCTCTACAAAAATGGTCTCTTAACATTTTGCCATAGCTCGCTTCGTTTCCGAGATATTTGCAGATTTATCTCAAGGGAAGGGGCCTGACGGACATATTTCGAGATATTTCTTCTTCTTGTTGTTCTTCTTCTGCACAGCTAAGCTGGAAGTGGCATTTGCAGCTCGCAATAGTGCAGAGTTATCTCAAAGAAAGGGGCCACGGTGTTTCTGTATCTCTATTATGTTGGTGCGGCTTCGGAACTTTTAAATATCTTGATATATCTCGAGAACTACGCATCTGATCAAAAAATATCATAGAACGTAAAAAGTAGGAAACTTAATTCTCTACAAATAAAGTCTCTTAACATTTTGCCATAGCTCGCTTCGTTTCCGAGATATTTGCAGATTTATCTCAAGGGAAGGGGCCTGACGGACATATTTCGAGATATTTCTTCTTCTTGTTGTTCTTCTTCTGCACAGCTAAGCTGGAAGTGGCATTTGCAGCTCGCAATAGTGCAGAGTTATCTCAAAGAAAGGGGCCACGGTGTTTCTGTATCTCTATTATGTTGGTGCGGCTTCGGAACTTTTAAATATCTTGATATATCTCGAGAACTACGCATCTGATCGAAAAATATCATAGAACATAAAAAGTAGGAAACTTAATTCTCTACAAAAAAGGTCTCTTATCATTTTGCCATAGCTCGCTTCGTTTCCGAGATATTTGCAGATTTATCTCAAGGGAAGGGGCCTGACGGACATATTTCGAGATATTTCTTCTTCTTGTTGTTCTTCTTCTGCACAGCTAAGCTGGAAGTGGCATTTGCAGCTCGCAATAGTGCAGAGTTATCTCAAAGAAAGGGGCCACGGTGTTTCTGTATCTCTATTATGTTGGTGCGGCTTCGGAACTTTTAAATATCTTGATATATCTCGAGAACTACGCATCTGATCAAAAAATATCATAGAACGTAAAAAGTAGGAAACTTAATTCTCTACAAATAAAGTCTCTTAACATTTTGCCATAGCTCGCTTAGTTTCCGAGATATTTGCAGATTTATCTCAAGGGAAGGGGCCTGACGGACATATTTCGAGATATTTCTTCTTCTTGTTGTTCTTCTTCTGCACAGCTAAGCTGGAAGTGGCATTTGCAGCTCGCAATAGTGCAGAGTTATCTCAAAGAAAGGGGCCACGGTGTTTCTGTATCTCTATTATGTTGGTGCGGCTTCGGAACTTTTAAATATCTTGATATATCTCGAGAACTACGCATCTGATCGAAAAATATCATAGAACATAAAAAGTAGGAAACTTAATTCTCTACAAAAAAGGTCTCTTAACATTTTGCCATAGCTCGCTTCGTTTCCGAGATATTTGCAGATTTATCTCAAGGGAAGGGGCCTGACGGACATATTTCGAGATATTTCTTCTTCTTGTTGTTCTTCTTCTGCACAGCTAAGCTGGAAGTGGCATTTGCAGCTCGCAATAGTGCAGAGTTATCTCAAAGAAAGGGGCCACGGTGTTTCTGTATCTCTATTATGTTGGTGCGGCTTCGGAACTTTTAAATATCTTGATATATCTCGAGAACTACGCATCTGATCGAAAAATATCATAGAACATAAAAAGTAGGAAACTTAATTCTCTACAAAAAAGGTCTCTTAACATTTTGCCATAGCTCGCTTCGTTTCCGAGATATTTGCAGATTTATCTCAAGGGAAGGGGCCTGACGGACATATTTCGAGATATTTCTTCTTCTTGTTGTTCTTCTTCTGCACAGCTAAGCTGGAAGTGGCATTTGCAGCTCGCAATAGTGCAGAGTTATCTCAAAGAAAGGGGCCACGGTGTTTCTGTATCTCTATTATGTTGGTGCGGTTTCGGAACTTTTAAATATCTTGATATATCTCGAGAACTACGCATCTGATCAAAAAATATCATACAACATAAAAAGTAGGAAACTTAATTCTCTGCAAAAAAGGTCTCTTAACATTTTGCCATAGCTCGCTTCGTTTCCGAGATATTTGCAGATTTATCTCAAGGGAAGGGGCCTGACGGACATATTTCGAGATATTTCTTCTTCTTGTTGCTCTTCTTCTGCACAGCTAAGCTGGAAGTGGCATTTACAGCTCGCAATAGTGCAGAGTTATCTCAAAGAAAGGGGCCACGGTGTTTCTGTATCTCTATTATGTTGGTGCGGCTTCGGAACTTTTAAATATCTTGATATATCTCGAGAACTACGCATCTGATCAAAAAATATCATAGAACATAAAAAGTAGGAAACTTAATTCTCTACAAATAAAGTCTCTTAACATTTTGCCATAGCTCGCTTCGTTTCCGAGATATTTGCAGATTTATCTCAAGGGAAGGGGCCTGACGGACATATTTCGAGATATTTCTTCTTCTTGTTGTCCTTCTTCTGCACAGCTAAGCTGGAAGTGGCATTTGCAGCTCGCAATAGTGCAGAGTTATCTCAAGGAAAGGGGCCACGGTGTTTCTGTATCTCTATTATGTTGGTGCGGCTTCGGAACTTTTAAATATCTTGATATATCTCGAGAACTACGCATCTGATCAAAAAATATCATAGAACATAAAAAGTAGGAAACTTAATTCTCTACAAAAAAGGTCTCTTAACATTTTGCCATAGCTCGCTTCGTTTCCGAGATATTTGCAGATTTATCTCAAGGGAAGGGGCCTGACGGACATATTTCGAGATATTTCTTCTTCTTGTTGTTCTTCTTCTGCACAGCTAAGCGGGAAGTGGCATTTGCAGCTCGCAATAGTGCAGAGTTATCTCAAGGAAAGGGGCCACGGTGTTTCTGTATCTCTATTATGTTGGTGCGGCTTCGGAACTTTTAAATATCTTGATATATCTCGAGAACTACGCATCTGATCAAAAAATATCATTGAACATAAAAAGTAGGAAACTTAATTCTCTACAAAAAAGGTCTCTTAACATTTTGCCATAGCTCGCTTCGTTTCCGAGATATTTGCAGATTTATCTCAAGGGAAGGGGCCTGACGGACATATTTCGAGATATTTCTTCTTCTTGTTGTTCTTCTTCTGCACAGCTAAGCTGGAAGTGGCATTTGCAGCTCGCAATAGTGCAGAGTTATCTCAAAGAAAGGGGCCACGGTGTTTCTGTATCTCTATTATGTTGGTGCGGTTTCGGAACTTTTAAATATCTTGATATATCTCGAGAACTACGCATCTGATCAAAAAATATCATACAACATAAAAAGTAGGAAACTTAATTCTCTGCAAAAAAGGTCTCTTAACATTTTGCCATAGCTCGCTTCGTTTCCGAGATATTTGCAGATTTATCTCAAGGGAAGGGGCCTGACGGACATATTTCGAGATATTTCTTGTTCTTGTTGTTCTTCTTCTGCACAGCTAAGCTGGAAGTGGCATTTGCAGCTCGCAATAGTGCAGAGTTATCTCAAAGAAAGGGGCCACGGTGTTTCTGTATCTCTATTATGTTGGTGCGGCTTCGGAACTTTTAAATATCTTGATATATCTCGAGAACTACGCATCTGATCAAAAAATATCATAGAACATAAAAAGTAGGAAACTTAATTCTCTACAAATAAAGTCTCTTAACATTTTGCCATAGCTCGCTTCGTTTCCGAGATATTTGCAGATTTATCTCAAGGGAAGGGGCCTGACGGACGTATTTCGAGATATTTCTTCTTCTTGTTGTTCTTCTTCTGCACAGCTAAGCTGGAAGTGGCATTTGCAGCTCGCAATAGTGCAGAGTTATCTCAAGGAAAGGGGCCACGGTGTTTCTGTATCTCTATTATGTTGGTGCGGCTTCGGAACTTTTAAATATCTTGATATATCTCGAGAACTACGCATCTGATCAAAAAATATCATAGAACATAAAAAGTAGGAAACTTAATTCTCTACAAAAAAGGTCTCATAACATTTTGCCATAGCTCGCTTCGTTTCCGAGATATTTGCAGATACATCTCAAGGGAAGGGGCCTGACGGACATATTTCGAGATATTTCTTCTTCTTGTTGTTCTTCTTCTGCACAGCTAAGCTGGAAGTGGCATTTGCAGCTCGCAATAGTGCAGAGTTATCTCAAAGAAAGGGGCCACGGTGTTTCTGTATCTCTATTATGTTGGTGCGGCTTCGGAACTTTCAAATATCTTGATATATCTCGAGAACTACGCGTCTGATCAAAAAATATCATAGAACATAGAAAGTAGTAAACTTAATTCTCTACAAAAAAGGTCTCTTAACATTTTGCCATAGCTCGCTTCGTTTCCGAGATATTTGCAGATTTATCTCAAGGGAAGGGGCCTGACGGACATGTTTCGAGATATTTCTTCTTCTTGTTGTTCTTCTTCTGCACAGCTAAGCTGGAAGTGGCATTTGCGGCTCGCACTAGTGCAGAGTTATCTCAAAGAAAGGGGCCACGGTGTTTCTGTATCTCTATTATGTTGGTGCGGCTTCGGAACTTTTAAATATCTTGATATATCTCGAGAACTACGCATCTGATCAAAAAATATCATAGAACATAAAAAGTAGGAAACTTAACTCTCTACAAAAAAGGTCTCTTAACATTTTGCCATAGCTCGCTTCGTTTCCGAGATATTTGCAGATTTATCTCAAGGGAAGGGGCCTGACGGACATATTTCGAGATATTTCTTCTTCTTGTTGTTCTTCTTCTGCACAGCCAAGCTGGAAGTGGCATTTGCAGCTCGCAATAGTGCAGAGTTATCTCAAAGAAAGGGGCCACGGTGTTTCTGTATCTCTATTATGTTGGTGCGGCTTCGGAACTTTTAAATATCTTGATATATCTCGAGAACTACGCATCTGATCAAAAAATATCATAGAACATAAAAAGTAAGAAACTTAATTCTCTACAAAAAAGGTCTCTTAACATTTTGCCATAGCTCGCTTCGTTTCCGAGATATTTGCAGATGCATCTCAAGGGAAGGGGCCTGACGGACATATTTCGAGATACTTCTTCTTCTTGTTGTTCTTCTTCTGCACAGCTAAGCTGGAAGTGGCATTTGCAGCTCGCAATAGTGCAGAGTTATCTCAAAGAAAGGGGCCACGGTGTTTCTGTATCTCTATTATGTTGGTGCGGCTTCGGAACTTTTAAATATCTTGATATATCTCGAGAACTACGCATCTGATCAAAAAATATCATAGAACATAAAAAGTAGGAAACTTAATTCTCTACAAAAATGGTCTCTTAACATTTTGCCATAGCTCGCTTCGTTTCCGAGATATTTGCAGATTTATCTCAAGGGAAGGGGCCTGACGGACATATTTCGAGATATTTCTTCTTCTTGTTGTTCTTCTTCTGCACAGCTAAGCTGGAAGTGGCATTTGCAGCTCGCAATAGTGCAGAGTTATCTCAAGGAAAGGGGCCACGGTGTTTCTGTATCACTATTATGTTGGTGCGGCTTCGGAACTTTTAAATATCTTGATATATCTCGAGAACTACGCATCTGATCAAAAAATATCATAGAACATAAAAAGTAGGAAACTTAATTCTCTACAAAAAAGGTCTCATAACATTTTGCCATAGCTCGCTTCGTTTCCGAGATATTTGCAGATACATCTCAAGGGAAGGGGCCTGACGGACATATTTCGAGATATTTCTTCTTCTTGTTGTTCTTCTTCTGCACAGCTAAGCTGGAAGTGGCATTTGCAGCTCGCAATAGTGCAGAGTTATCTCAAAGAAAGGGGCCACGGTGTTTCTGTATCTCTATTATGTTGGTGCGGCTTCGGAACGTTTAAATATCTCGATATATCTCGAAAATTACGCTTCTGATCAAAAAATATCATAGAACATAAAAAGTAGGAAACTTAATTCTCTACAAAAAAGGTCTCTTAACATTTTGCCATAGCTCGCTTCGTTTCCGAGACATTTGCAGATGCATCTCAAGGGAAGGGGCCTGACGGACATATTTCGAGATACTTCTTCTTCTTGTTGTTCTTCTTCTGCACAGCTAAGCTGGAATTGGCATTTGCAGCTCGCAATAGTGCAGAGTTATCTCAAAGAAAGGGGCCACGGTGTTTCTGTATCTCTATTATGTTAGTGCGGCTTCGGAACTTTTAAATATCTTGATATATCTCGAGAACTACGCATCTGATCAAAAAATATCATAGAACATAAAAAGTAGGAAACTTAACTCTCTACAAAAATGGTCTCTTAACATTTTGCCATAGCTCGCTTCGTTTCCGAGATATTTGCAGATTTATCTCAAGGGAAGGGGCCTGACGGACATATTTCGAGATATTTCTTCTTCTTGTTGTTCTTCTTCTGCACAGCTAAGCTGGAAGTGGCATTTGCAGCTCGCAATAGTGCAGAGTTATCTCAAAGAAAGGGGCCACGGTGTTTCTGTATCTCTATTATGTTGGTGCGGCTTCGGAACTTTTAAATATCTTGATATATCTCGAGAACTACGCATCTGATCAAAAAATATCATAGAACGTAAAAAGTAGGAAACTTAATTCTCTACAAATAAAGTCTCTTAACATTTTGCCATAGCTCGCTTAGTTTCCGAGATATTTGCAGATTTATCTCAAGGGAAGGGGCCTGACGGACATATTTCGAGATATTTCTTCTTCTTGTTGTTCTTCTTCTGCACAGCTAAGCTGGAAGTGGCATTTGCAGCTCGCAATAGTGCAGAGTTATCTCAAAGAAAGGGGCCACGGTGTTTCTGTATCTCTATTATGTTGGTGCGGCTTCGGAACTTTTAAATATCTTGATATATCTCGAGAACTACGCATCTGATCGAAAAATATCATAGAACATAAAAAGTAGGAAACTTAATTCTCTACAAAAAAGGTCTCTTAACATTTTGCCATAGCTCGCTTCGTTTCCGAGATATTTGCAGATTTATCTCAAGGGAAGGGGCCTGACGGACATATTTCGAGATATTTCTTCTTCTTGTTGTTCTTCTTCTGCACAGCTAAGCTGGAAGTGGCATTTGCAGCTCGCAATAGTGCAGAGTTATCTCAAAGAAAGGGGCCACGGTGTTTCGGTATCTCTATTATGTTGGTGCGGCTTCGGAACTTTTAAATATCTTGATATATCTCGAGAACTACGCATCTGATCAAAAAATATCATACAACATAAAAAGTAGGAAACTTAATTCTCTACGAGAAAGGTCTCTAAACATTTTGCCTTAGCTCGCTTCGTTTCCGAGATATTTGCAGATTTATCTCAAGGGAAGGGGCCTGACGGACATATTTCGAGATATTCCTTCTTCTTGTTGTTCTTCTTCTGCACAGCTAAGCTCGAAGTGGCATTTGCAGTTCGCAATAGTGCAGAGTTATCTCAAAGAAAGGGGCCACGGTGTTTCTGTATCTCTATTATGTTGGTGCGGCTTCGGAACTTTTAAATATCTCGATATATCTCGAAAACTACGCTTCTGATCAAAAAATATCATAGAACATAAATTATAGGAAACATAATTCTCTACAAAAAAGGTCTCTTAACATTTTGCCATAGCTCGCTTCGTTTCCGAGAGATTTGCAGATTTATCTCAAGGTAAGGGGCCTGACGGACATATTTCGAGATATTTCTTCTTCTTGTTGTTCTTCTTCTGCACAGCTAAGCTGGAAGTGGCATTTGCAGCTCGCAATAGTGCAGAGTTATCTCAAAGAGAGGGGCCACGGTGTTTCTGTATCTCTATTATGTTGGTGCGGCTTCGGAACTTTTAAATACCTTGATATATCTCGAGAACTACGCATCTGATCAAAAAATATCATACTACATAAAAAGTAGGAAACTTAATTCTCTACAAGAAAGGTCTCTAAACATTTTGCCATAGCTCGCTTCGTTTCCGAGATATTTGCAGATTTATCTCAAGGGAAGGGGCCTGACGGACATATTTCTAGATATTTCTTCTTCTGCACAGCTAAGCTGGAAGTGGCATTTGCAGCTCGCAATAGTGCAGATTTATCTCAAAGAGAGGGGCCACGGTGTTTCTGTATCTCTATTATGTTGGTGCGGCTTCGGAACTGTTAAATATCTTGATATATCTCGAGAACTACGAATCTGATCAAAAAATATCATAAAACATAAAAAGTAGGAAGCTTAATTCTCTACAAAAAAGGGCTCTTAACATTTTGCCATAGCTCGCTTCGTTTCCGAGATATTTGCAGATTTATCTCAAGGGAAGGGGCCTGACGGACATATTTCGAGATATTTCTTCTTCTTGTTGTTCTTCTTCTGCACAGCTAAGCTGGAAGTGGCATTTGCAGCTCGCAATAGTGCAGAGTTATCTCAAAGAGGGGGGCCACGGTGTTTCTGTATCTCTATTATGTTGGTGCGGCTTCGGAACTGTTAAATATCTTGATATATCTCGAGAACTACGCATCTGATCAAAAAATATCATACTACATAAAAAGTAGGAAACTTAATTCTCTACGAGAAAGGTCTCTAAACATTTTGCCATAGCTCGCTTCGTTTCCGAGATATTTGCAGATTTATCTCAAGGGAAGGGGCCTGACGGACATATTTCTAGATATTTCTTCTTCTTGTTGTTCTTCTTCTGCACAGCTAAGCTGGAAGTGGCATTTGCAGCTCGCAATAGTGCAGAGTTATCTCAAAGAGGGGGGCCACGGTGTTTCTGTATCTCTGTTATGTTGGTGCGGCTTCGGAATTTTTAAATATCTCGATATATCTCGAGAACTACGCTTCTGATCAAAAAATATTATAGAACATAAAAAGTAGGAAACCTAATTCTCTACAAAAAAGGTCTCTTAACATTTTGCCATAGCTCGCTTCGTTTCCGAGATATTTGCAGATTTATCTCAAGGGAAGGGGCCTGACGGACATATTTCGAAATATTTCTTCTTCTTGTTGTTCTTCCTCTGCACAGCTAAGCTGGAAGTGGCATTTGCAGCTCGCAATAGTGCAGAGTTATCTCAAAGAAAGGGGCCACGGTGTTACTGTATCTCTATTATGTTGGTGCGGCTTCGGAACTTTTAAATATCTTGATATATCTCGAGAACTACGCATCTTATCAAAAAATATCATAGAACATAAAAAGTAGGAAACATAATTCTCTACAAAAAAGGTCTCTTAACATTTTGCCATAGCTCGCTTCGTTTCCGAGATATTTGCAGATATATCTCAAGGGAAGGGGCCTGACGGACATATTTCGAGATATTTCTTCTTCTTGTTGTTCTTCTTCTGCACAGCTAAGCTGGAAGTGGCATTTGCAGCTCGCAATAGTGCAGAGTTATCTCAAAGGAAGGGGCCACGGTGTTTCTGTATCTCTATTATGTTGGTGCGGCTTCGGAACTTTTAAATATCTTGATATATCTCGAGAACTACGCATCTGATCAAAAAATATCATAGAACATAAAACGTAGGAAACTTAATTCTCTACAAAAAAGGTCTCTTAACATTTTGCCATAGCTCGCTTCGTTTCCGAGATATTTGCAGATTTATCTCAAGGGAAGGGACCTGACGGACATATTTCGAGATATTTCTTCTTCTTGTTGTTCTTCTTCTGCACAGCTAAGCTGGAAGTGGCATTTGCGGCTCGCACTATTGCAGAGTTATCTCAAAGAAAGGAGCCACGGTGTTTCTGTATCTCTATTATGTTGGTGCGGCTTCGGAACTTTTAAATATCTCGATATATCTCGAAAACTACGCTTCTGATAAAAAAATATCATAGAACATAAAAAGTAGGAAACTTAATTCTCTACCAAAAAGGTCTCTTAACATTTTGCCATAGCTCTTTTCGTTTCCGAGATATTTGCAGATTTATCTCAAGGGAAGGGGCCTGACGGACATATTTCGAGATATTTCTTCTTCTTGTTGTTCTTCTTCTGCACAGCTAAGCTGGAAGTGGCATTTGCAGCTCGCAATAGTGCAGAGTTATCTCAAAGAAAGGGGCCACGGTGTTACTGTATCTCTATTATGTTGGTGCGGCTTCGGAACTTTTAAATATCTTGATATATCTCGAGAACTACGCATCTTATCAAAAAATATCATAGAACATAAAAAGTAGGAAACTTGATTCGCTACAAAAAAGGTCTCTTAACATTTTGCCATAGCTCGCTTCGTTTCCGAGATATTTGCAGATTTATCTCAAGGGAAGGGGCCTAACGGACATATTTCGAGATATTTCTTCTTCTTGTTGTTCTTCTTCTGCACAGCTAAACTGGAAGTGGCATTTGCAGCTCGCACTATTGCAGAGTTATCTCAAAGAAAGGAGCCACGGTGTTTCTGTATCTCTATTATGTTGGTGCGGCTTCGGAACTTTTAAATATCTCGATATATCTCGAAAACTACGCTTCTGATAAAAAAATATCATAGAACATAAAAAGTAGGAAACTTAATTCTCTACCAAAAAGGTCTCTTAACATTTTGCCATAGCTCTTTTCGTTTCCGAGATATTTGCAGATATATCTCAAGGGAAGGGGCCTGACGGACATATTTCGAGATATTTCTTCTTCTTGTTGTTCTTCTTCTGCACAGCTAAGCTGGAAGTGGCATTTGCAGCTCGCAATAGTGCAGAGTTATCTCAAAGAAAGGGGCCACGGTGTTTCTGTATCTCTATTATGTTGGTGCGGCTTCGGAACTTTTAAATATCTTGATATATCTCGAGAACTACGCATCTCATCAAGAAATATCATAGAACATAAAAAGTAGGAAACTTAATTCTCTACAAAAAAGGTCTCTTAACATTTTGCCATAGCTCGCTTCGTTTCCGAGATATTTGCAGATTTATCTCAAGGGAAGGGGCCTGACGGACATATTTCGAGATATTTCTTCTTCTTGTTGTTCTTCTTCTGCACAGCTAAGCTGGAAGTGGCATTTGCAGCTCGCAATAGTGCAGAGTTATCTCAAAGAAAGGGGCCACGGTGTTTCTGTATCTCTATTATGTTGGTGCGGCTTCGGAACTTTTAAATATCTTGATATATCTCGAGAACTACGCATCTGATCAAAAAATATCATAGAACATAAAAAGTAGGAAACTTAATTCTCTACAAAAAAGGTCGCTTAACATTTTGCCATAGCTCGCTTCGTTTCCGAGATATTTGCAGATTTATCTCAAGGGAAGGGGCCTGACGGACATATTTCGAGATATTTCTTCTTCTTGTTGTTCTTCTTCTGCACAGCTAAGCTGGAAGTGGCATTTGCAGCTCGCAATAGTGCAGAGTTATCTCAAAGAAAGGGGCCACGGTGTTTCGGTATCTCTATTATGTTGGTGCGGCTTCGGAACTTTTAAATATCTTGATATATCTCGAGAACTACGCATCTGATCAAAAAATATCATACAACATAAAAAGTAGGAAACTTAATTCTCTACGAGAAAGGTCTCTAAACATTTTGCCTTAGCTCGCTTCGTTTCCGAGATATTTGCAGATTTATCTCAAGGGAAGGGGCCTGACGGACATATTTCGAGATATTCCTTCTTCTTGTTGTTCTTCTTCTGCACAGCTAAGCTCGAAGTGGCATTTGCAGTTCGCAATAGTGCAGAGTTATCTCAAAGAAAGGGGCCACGGTGTTTCTGTATCTCTATTATGTTGGTGCGGCTTCGGAACTTTTAAATATCTCGATATATCTCGAAAACTACGCTTCTGATCAAAAAATATCATAGAACATAAATTATAGGAAACATAATTCTCTACAAAAAAGGTCTCTTAACATTTTGCCATAGCTCGCTTCGTTTCCGAGAGATTTGCAGATTTATCTCAAGGTAAGGGGCCTGACGGACATATTTCGAGATATTTCTTCTTCTTGTTGTTCTTCTTCTGCACAGCTAAGCTGGAAGTGGCATTTGCAGCTCGCAATAGTGCAGAGTTATCTCAAAGAGAGGGGCCACGGTGTTTCTGTATCTCTATTATGTTGGTGCGGCTTCGGAACTTTTAAATACCTTGATATATCTCGAGAACTACGCATCTGATCAAAAAATATCATACTACATAAAAAGTAGGAAACTTAATTCTCTACAAGAAAGGTCTCTAAACATTTTGCCATAGCTCGCTTCGTTTCCGAGATATTTGCAGATTTATCTCAAGGGAAGGGGCCTGACGGACATATTTCTAGATATTTCTTCTTCTGCACAGCTAAGCTGGAAGTGGCATTTGCAGCTCGCAATAGTGCAGATTTATCTCAAAGAGAGGGGCCACGGTGTTTCTGTATCTCTATTATGTTGGTGCGGCTTCGGAACTGTTAAATATCTTGATATATCTCGAGAACTACGAATCTGATCAAAAAATATCATAAAACATAAAAAGTAGGAAGCTTAATTCTCTACAAAAAAGGGCTCTTAACATTTTGCCATAGCTCGCTTCGTTTCCGAGATATTTGCAGATTTATCTCAAGGGAAGGGGCCTGACGGACATATTTCGAGATATTTCTTCTTCTTGTTGTTCTTCTTCTGCACAGCTAAGCTGGAAGTGGCATTTGCAGCTCGCAATAGTGCAGAGTTATCTCAAAGAGGGGGGCCACGGTGTTTCTGTATCTCTATTATGTTGGTGCGGCTTCGGAACTGTTAAATATCTTGATATATCTCGAGAACTACGCATCTGATCAAAAAATATCATACTACATAAAAAGTAGGAAACTTAATTCTCTACGAGAAAGGTCTCTAAACATTTTGCCATAGCTCGCTTCGTTTCCGAGATATTTGCAGATTTATCTCAAGGGAAGGGGCCTGACGGACATATTTCTAGATATTTCTTCTTCTTGTTGTTCTTCTTCTGCACAGCTAAGCTGGAAGTGGCATTTGCAGCTCGCAATAGTGCAGAGTTATCTCAAAGAGGGGGGCCACGGTGTTTCTGTATCTCTATTATGTTGGTGCGGCTTCGGAATTTTTAAATATCTCGATATATCTCGAGAACTACGCTTCTGATCAAAAAATATTATAGAACATAAAAAGTAGGAAACCTAATTCTCTACAAAAAAGGTCTCTTAACATTTTGCCATAGCTCGCTTCGTTTCCGAGATATTTGCAGATTTATCTCAAGGGAAGGGGCCTGACGGACATATTTCGAAATATTTCTTCTTCTTGTTGTTCTTCCTCTGCACAGCTAAGCTGGAAGTGGCATTTGCAGCTCGCAATAGTGCAGAGTTATCTCAAAGAAAGGGGCCACGGTGTTACTGTATCTCTATTATGTTGGTGCGGCTTCGGAACTTTTAAATATCTTGATATATCTCGAGAACTACGCATCTTATCAAAAAATATCATAGAACATAAAAAGTAGGAAACATAATTCTCTACAAAAAAGGTCTCTTAACATTTTGCCATAGCTCGCTTCGTTTCCGAGATATTTGCAGATATATCTCAAGGGAAGGGGCCTGACGGACATATTTCTAGATATTTCTTCTTCTTGTTGTTCTTCTTCTGCACAGCTAAGCTGGAAGTGGCATTTGCAGCTCGCAATAGTGCAGAGTTATCTCAAAGGAAGGGGCCACGGTGTTTCTGTATCTCTATTATGTTGGTGCGGCTTCGGAACTTTTAAATATCTTGATATATCTCGAGAACTACGCATCTGATCAAAAAATATCATAGAACATAAAACGTAGGAAACTTAATTCTCTACAAAAAAGGTCTCTTAACATTTTGCCATAGCTCGCTTCGTTTCCGAGATATTTGCAGATTTATCTCAAGGGAAGGGACCTGACGGACATATTTCGAGATATTTCTTCTTCTTGTTGTTCTTCTTCTGCACAGCTAAGCTGGAAGTGGCATTTGCGGTTCGCACTATTGCAGAGTTATCTCAAAGAAAGGAGCCACGGTGTTTCTGTATCTCTATTATGTTGGTGCGGCTTCGGAACTTTTAAATATCTCGATATATCTCGAAAACTACGCTTCTGATAAAAAAATATCATAGAACATAAAAAGTAGGAAACTTAATTCTCTACCAAAAAGGTCTCTTAACATTTTGCCATAGCTCTTTTCGTTTCCGAGATATTTGCAGATTTATCTCAAGGGAAGGGGCCTGACGGACATATTTCGAGATATTTCTTCTTCTTGTTGTTCTTCTTCTGCACAGCTAAGCTGGAAGTGGCATTTGCAGCTCGCAATAGTGCAGAGTTATCTCAAAGAAAGGGGCCACGGTGTTACTGTATCTCTATTATGTTGGTGCGGCTTCGGAACTTTTAAATATCTTGATATATCTCGAGAACTACGCATCTTATCAAAAAATATCATAGAACATAAAAAGTAGGAAACTTGATTCGCTACAAAAAAGGTCTCTTAACATTTTGCCATAGCTCGCTTCGTTTCCGAGATATTTGCAGATTTATCTCAAGGGAAGGGGCCTAACGGACATATTTCGAGATATTTCTTCTTCTTGTTGTTCTTCTTCTGCACAGCTAAACTGGAAGTGGCATTTGCAGCTCGCACTATTGCAGAGTTATCTCAAAGAAAGGAGCCACGGTGTTTCTGTATCTCTATTATGTTGGTGCGGCTTCGGAACTTTTAAATATCTCGATATATCTCGAAAACTACGCTTCTGATAAAAAAATATCATAGAACATAAAAAGTAGGAAACTTAATTCTCTACCAAAAAGGTCTCTTAACATTTTGCCATAGCTCTTTTCGTTTCCGAGATATTTGCAGATATATCTCAAGGGAAGGGGCCTGACGGACATATTTCGAGATATTTCTTCTTCTTGTTGTTCTTCTTCTGCACAGCTAAGCTGGAAGTGGCATTTGCAGCTCGCAATAGTGCAGAGTTATCTCAAAGAAAGGGGCCACGGTGTTTCTGTATCTCTATTATGTTGGTGCGGCTTCGGAACTTTTAAATATCTTGATATATCTCGAGAACTACGCATCTCATCAAGAAATATCATAGAACATAAAAAGTAGGAAACTTAATTCTCTACAAAAAAGGTCTCTTAACATTTTGCCATAGCTCGCTTCGTTTCCGAGATATTTGCAGATTTATCTCAAGGGAAGGGGCCTGACGGACATATTTCGAGATATTTCTTCTTCTTGTTGTTCTTCTTCTGCACAGCTAAGCTGGAAGTGGCATTTGCAGCTCGCAATAGTGCAGAGTTATCTCAAAGAAAGGGGCCACGGTGTTTCTGTATCTCTATTATGTTGGTGCGGCTTCGGAACTTTTAAATATCTTGATATATCTCGAGAACTACGCATCTGATCAAAAAATATCATAGAACATAAAAAGTAGGAAACTTAATTCTCTACAAATAAAGTCTCTTAACATTTTGCCATAGCTCGCTTCGTTTCCGAGATATTTGCAGATTTATCTCAAGGGAAGGGGCCTGACGGACGTATTTCGAGATATTTCTTCTTCTTGTTGTTCTTCTTCTGCACAGCTAAGCTGGAAGTGGCATTTGCAGCTCGCAATAGTGCAGAGTTATCTCAAGGAAAGGGGCCACGGTGTTTCTGTATCTCTATTATGTTGGTGCGGCTTCGGAACTTTTAAATATCTTGATATATCTCGAGAACTACGCATCTGATCAAAAAATATCATAGAACATAAAAAGTAGGAAACTTAATTCTCTACAAAAAAGGTCTCATAACATTTTGCCATAGCTCGCTTCGTTTCCGAGATATTTGCAGATACATCTCAAGGGAAGGGGCCTGACGGACATATTTCGAGATATTTCTTCTTCTTGTTGTTCTTCTTCTGCACAGCTAAGCTGGAAGTGGCATTTGCAGCTCGCAATAGTGCAGAGTTATCTCAAAGAAAGGGGCCACGGTGTTTCTGTATCTCTATTATGTTGGTGCGGCTTCGGAACTTTCAAATATCTTGATATATCTCGAGAACTACGCGTCTGATCAAAAAATATCATAGAACATAGAAAGTAGTAAACTTAATTCTCTACAAAAAAGGTCTCTTAACATTTTGCCATAGCTCGCTTCGTTTCCGAGATATTTGCAGATTTATCTCAAGGGAAAGGGCCTGACGGACATATTTCGAGATATTTCTTCTTCTTGTTGTTCTTCTTCTGCACAGCTAAGCTGGAAGTGGCATTTGCAGCTCGCAATAGTGCAGAGTTATCTCAAGGAAAGGGGCCACGGTGTTTCTGTATCTCTATTATGTTGGTGCGGCTTCGGAACTTTTAAATATCTTGATATATCTCGAGAACTACGCATCTGATCAAAAAATATCATAGAACATAAAAAGTAAGAAACTTAATTCTCTACAAAAAAGGTCTCTTAACATTTTGCCATAGCTCGCTTCGTTTCCGAGATATTTGCAGATGCATCTCAAGGGAAGGGGCCTGACGGACATATTTCGAGATACTTCTTCTTCTTGTTGTTCTTCTTCTGCACAGCTAAGCTGGAAGTGGCATTTGCAGCTCGCAATAGTGCAGAGTTATCTCAAAGAAAGGGGCCACGGTGTTTCTGTATCTCTATTATGTTGGTGCGGCTTCGGAACTTTTAAATATCTTGATATATCTCGAGAACTACGCATCTGATCAAAAAATATCATAGAACATAAAAAGTAGGAAACTTAATTCTCTACAAAAATGGTCTCTTAACATTTTGCCATAGCTCGCTTCGTTTCCGAGATATTTGCAGATTTATCTCAAGGGAAGGGGCCTGACGGACATATTTCGAGATATTTCTTCTTCTTGTTGTTCTTCTTCTGCACAGCTAAGCTGGAAGTGGCATTTGCAGCTCGCAATAGTGCAGAGTTATCTCAAGGAAAGGGGCCACGGTGTTTCTGTATCACTATTATGTTGGTGCGGCTTCGGAACTTTTAAATATCTTGATATATCTCGAGAACTACGCATCTGATCAAAAAATATCATAGAACATAAAAAGTAGGAAACTTAATTCTCTACAAAAAAGGTCTCATAACATTTTGCCATAGCTCGCTTCGTTTCCGAGATATTTGCAGATACATCTCAAGGGAAGGGGCCTGACGGACATATTTCGAGATATTTCTTCTTCTTGTTGTTCTTCTTCTGCACAGCTAAGCTGGAAGTGGCATTTGCAGCTCGCAATAGTGCAGAGTTATCTCAGAGAAAGAGGCCACGGTGTTTCTGTACCTCTATTATGTTGGTGCAGCTTCGGAACTTTTAAATATCTTGATATATCTCTAGAACTACGCATCTGATCAAAAAATATCATAGAACATAAAAAGTAGGAAACTTAATTCTCTACAAAAAAGGTATCTTAACATTTTGCCATAGCTCGCTTCGTTTCCGAGATATTTGCAGATTTATCTCAAGGTAAGGGGCCTGACGGACATATTTTGAGATATTTCTTCTTCTTGTTGTTCTTATTCTGCACAGCTAAGCTTGAAGTGGCATTTGCAGCTCGCAATAGTACAGAGTTACCTCAAAGAAAGGGGCCACAGTGTTTCTTTATCTCTATTATGTTGGTGCCGCTTCGGAACTTTTAAATATCTTGATATATCTCGAGAACTACGCACCTGATCAAAAAATATCATAGAACATAAAAAGTAGGAAACCTAATTTTCTACAAAAAAGGTCTCTTAACATTTTGCCGTAGCTCGCTTCGTTTCCGAGATATTTGCAGATTTATCTCAAGGTAAGGGGCCTGACGGACATATTTTGAGATATTTCTTCTTCTTGTTGTTCTTATTCTGCACAGCTAAGCTTGAAGTGGCATTTGCAGCTCGCAATAGTACAGAGTTACCTCAAAGAAAGGGGCCACAGTGTTTCTTTATCTCTATTATGTTGGTGCCGCTTCGGAACTTTTAAATATCTTGATATATCTCGAGAACTACGCACCTGATCAAAAAATATCATAGAACAAAAAGAGTAGGAAACTTAATTCTCTACAAAAAAGGTCTCTTAACATTTTGCCATAGCTCGCTTCGTTTCCGAGATATTTGCAGATTTATCTCAAGGGAAGGGGCCTGACGGACATATTTCGAGATATTTCTTCTTCTTGTTGTTCTTCTTCTGCACAGCTAAGCTGGAAGTGGCATTTGCAGCTCGCAATAGTGCAGAGTTATCTCAAAGAAAGGGGCCACGGTGTTTCGGTATCTCTATTATGTTGGTGCGGCTTCGGAACTTTTAAATATCTTGATATATCTCGAGAACTACGCATCTGATCAAAAAATATCATACAACATAAAAAGTAGGAAACTTAATTCTCTACGAGAAAGGTCTCTAAACATTTTGCCATAGCTCGCTTCGTTTCCGAGATATTTGCAGATTTATCTCAAGGGAAGGGGCCTGACGGACATATTTCGAGATATTCCTTCTTCTTGTTGTTCTTCTTCTGCACAGCTAAGCTCGAAGTGGCATTTGCAGTTCGCAATAGTGCAGAGTTATCTCAAAGAAAGGGGCCACGGTGTTTCTGTATCTCTATTATGTTGGTGCGGCTTCGGAACTTTTAAATATCTCGATATATCTCGAAAACTACGCTTCTGATCAAAAAATATCATAGAACATAAAAAGTAGGAAACCTAATTCTCTACAAAAAAGGTCTCTTAACATTTTGCCATAGCTCGCTTCGTTTCCGAGATATTTGCAGATTTATCTCAAGGGAAGGGGCCTGACGGACATATTTCGAGATATTTCTTCTTCTTGTTGTTCTTCTTCTGCACAGCTAAGCTGGAAGTGGCATTTGCAGCTCGCAATAGTGCAGAGTTATCTCAAAGAAAGGGGCCACGGTGTTTCGGTATCTCTATTATGTTGGTGCGGCTTCGGAACTTTTAAATATCTTGATATATCTCGAGAACTACGCATCTGATCAAAAAATATCATACAACATAAAAAGTAGGAAACTTAATTCTCTACGAGAAAGGTCTCTAAACATTTTGCCATAGCTCGCTTCGTTTCCGAGATATTTGCAGATTTATCTCAAGGGAAGGGGCCTGACGGACATATTTCGAGATATTCCTTCTTCTTGTTGTTCTTCTTCTGCACAGCTAAGCTCGAAGTGGCATTTGCAGTTCGCAATAGTGCAGAGTTATCTCAAAGAAAGGGGCCACGGTGTTTCTGTATCTCTATTATGTTGGTGCGGCTTCGGAACTTTTAAATATCTCGATATATCTCGAAAACTACGCTTCTGATCAAAAAATATCATAGAACATAAATTATAGGAAACATAATTCTCTACAAAAAAGGTCTCTTAACATTTTGCCATAGCTCGCTTCGTTTCCGAGAGATTTGCAGATTTATCTCAAGGTAAGGGTCCTGACGGACATATTTCGAGATATTTCTTCTTCTTGTTGTTCTTCTTCTGCACAGCTAAGCTGGAAGTGGCATTTGCAGCTCGCAATAGTGCAGAGTTATCTCAAAGAGAGGGGCCACGGTGTTTCTGTATCTCTATTATGTTGGTGCGGCTTCGGAACTTTTAAATACCTTGATATATCTCGAGAACTACGCATCTGATCAAAAAATATCATACTACATAAAAAGTAGGAAACTTAATTCTCTACAAGAAAGGTCTCTAAACATTTTGCCATAGCTCGCTTCGTTTCCGAGATATTTGCAGATTTATCTCAAGGGAAGGGGCCTGACGGACATATTTCTAGATATTTCTTCTTCTGCACAGCTAAGCTGGAAGTGGCATTTGCAGCTCGCAATAGTGCAGATTTATCTCAAAGAGAGGGGCCACGGTGTTTCTGTATCTCTATTATGTTGGTGCGGCTTCGGAACTGTTAAATATCTTGATATATCTCGAGAACTACGAATCTGATCAAAAAATATCATAAAACATAAAAAGTAGGAAGCTTAATTCTCTACAAAAAAGGGCTCTTAACATTTTGCCATAGCTCGCTTCGTTTCCGAGATATTTGCAGATTTATCTCAAGGGAAGGGGCCTGACGGACATATTTCGAGATATTTCTTCTTCTTGTTGTTCTTCTTCTGCACAGCTAAGCTGGAAGTGGCATTTCCAGCTCGCAATAGTGCAGAGTTATCTCAAAGAGGGGGGCCACGGTGTTTCTGTATCTCTATTATGTTGGTGCGGCTTCGGAACTGTTAAATATCTTGATATATCTCGAGAACTACGCATCTGATCAAAAAATATCATACTACATAAAAAGTAGGAAACTTAATTCTCTACGAGAAAGGTCTCTAAACATTTTGCCATAGCTCGCTTCGTTTCCGAGATATTTGCAGATTTATCTCAAGGGAAGGGGCCTGACGGACATATTTCTAGATATTTCTTCTTCTTGTTGTTCTTCTTCTGCACAGCTAAGCTGGAAGTGGCATTTGCAGCTCGCAATAGTGCAGAGTTATCTCAAAGAGGGGGGCCACGGTGTTTCTGTATCTCTATTATGTTGGTGCGGCTTCGGAATTTTTAAATATCTCGATATATCTCGAGAACTACGCTTCTGATCAAAAAATATCATAGAACATAAAAAGTAGGAAACCTAATTCTCTACAAAAAAGGTCTCTTAACATTTTGCCATAGCTCGCTTCGTTTCCGAGATATTTGCAGATTTATCTCAAGGGAAGGGGCCTGACGGACATATTTCGAAATATTTCTTCTTCTTGTTGTTCTTCCTCTGCACAGCTAAGCTGGAAGTGGCATTTGCAGCTCGCAATAGTGCAGAGTTATCTCAAAGAAAGGGGCCACGGTGTTACTGTATCTCTATTATGTTGGTGCGGCTTCGGAACTTTTAAATATCTTGATATATCTCGAGAACTACGCATCTTATCAAAAAATATCATAGAACATAAAAAGTAGGAAACTTAATTCGCTACAAAAAAGGTCTCTTAACATTTTGCCATAGCTCGCTTCGTTTCCGAGATATTTGCAGATTTATCTCAAGGGAAGGGGCCTAACGGACATATTTCGAGATATTTCTTCTTCTTGTTGTTCTTCTTCTGCACAGCTAAACTGGAAGTGGCATTTGCAGCTCGCACTATTGCAGAGTTATCTCAAAGAAAGGAGCCACGGTGTTTCTGTATCTCTATTATGTTGGTGCGGCTTCGGAACTTTTAAATATCTCGATATATCTCGAAAACTACGCTTCTGATAAAAAAATATCATAGAACATAAAAAGTAGGAAACTTAATTCTCTACCAAAAAGGTCTCTTAACATTTTGCCATAGCTCTTTTCGTTTCCGAGATATTTGCAGATATATCTCAAGGGAAGGGGCCTGACGGACATATTTCGAGATATTTCTTCTTCTTGTTGTTCTTCTTCTGCACAGCTAAGCTGGAAGTGGCATTTGCAGCTCGCAATAGTGCAGAGTTATCTCAAAGAAAGGGGCCACGGTGTTTCTGTATCTCTATTATGTTGGTGCGGCTTCGGAACTTTTAAATATCTTGATATATCTCGAGAACTACGCATCTCATCAAAAAATATCATAGAACATAAAAAGTAGGAAACTTAATTCTCTACAAAAAAGGTCTCTTAACATTTTGCCATAGCTCGCTTCGTTTCCGAGATATTTGCAGATTTATCTCAAGGGAAGGGGCCTGACGGACATATTTCGAGATATTTCTTCTTCTTGTTGTTCTTCTTCTGCACAGCTAAACTGGAAGTGGCGTTTCCAGCTCGCAATAGTGCAGAGTTATCTCAAAGAAAGGAGCCACGGTGTTTCTGTATCTCTATTATGTTGGTGCGGCTTCGGAACTTTTAAATATCTTGATATATCTCGAGAACTACGCATCTGATTAAAAAATATCATAGAACATAAAAAGTAGGAAACCTAATTCTCTACAAATAAGGTCTCTTAACATTTTGCCATAGCTCGCTTCGTTTCCGAGATATTTGCAGATTTATCTCAAGGGAAGGGGCCTGGCGGACATATTTCGAGATATTCCTTCTTCTTGTTGTTCTTCTTCTGCACAGCTAAGCTGGAAGTGGCATTTGCAGCGCGCAATAGTGCAGAGTTATCTCAAAGAAAGGGGCCACGGTGTTTCTGTACCTCTATTATGTTGGTGCGGCTTCGGAACTTTTAAATATCTTGATATATCTCGAGAACTGCGCATCTGATCAAAAAATATCATAGAGCATAAAAAGTAGGAAACTTAATTCTCTACAAAAAAGGTATCTTAACATTTTGCCATAGCTCGCTTCGTTTCCGAGATATTTGCAGATTTATCTCAAGGGATGGGGCCTGACGGACATATTTCAAGATATTTCTTCTTCTTGTTGTTCTTCTTCTGCACAGCTAAGCTGGAAGTGGCATTCGCAGCTCGCAATAGTGCAGAGTTATCTCAAAGAAGGGGGCCACGGTGTTTCTGTATCTCTATTATGTTGGTGCGGCTTCGGAACTTTTAAATATCTTGATATATCTCGAGAACTACGCATCTGATCAAAAAATATCATAGCACATAAAAAGTAGGAAACTTAATTCTCTACAAAAAAGGTCTCTTAACATTTTGCCATAGCTCGCTTCGTTTCCGAGATATTTGCAGATTTATCTCAAGGGAAGGGGCCTGACGGACATATTTCGAGATATTTCTTCTTCTTGTTGTTCTTCTTCTGCACAGCTAAGCTGGAAGTGGCATTTGCAGGTCGCAATAGTGCAGAGTTATCTCAAAGAAAGGGGCCACGGTGTTTCTGCACCTCTATTATGTTGGTGCGGCTTCGGAACTTTTAAATATCTCGATATATCTCGAAAACTACGCTTCTGATCAAAAAATATCAGAGAACGTGAATTGTAGGAAACATAATTCTCTACAAAAAAGGTCTCTTAACATTTTGCCATAGCTCGCTTCGTTTCCGAGATATTTGCAGATTTATCTCAAGGGAAGGAGCCTGACGGACATATTTCGAGATATTTCTTCTTCTTGTTATTCTTCTTCTGCACAGCTAAGCTGGAAGTGGCACTTACAGCTCGCAATAGTGCAGAGTTATCTCAAAGAAAGGGGCCACGGTGTTTCTGTATCTCTATTATGTTGGTGCGGCTACGGAACTTTTAAATATCTTGATATATCTCGAGAACTACGCATCTGATCAAAAAATATCATAGAACATAAAAAGTAGGAAACTTAATTCTCTACAAAAAAGGTCTCTTAACATTTTGCCATAGCTCGCTTCGTTTCCGAGATATTTGCAGATTTATCTCAAGGGAAGGGGCCTGACGGACATATTTCGAGATATTTCTTCTTCTTGTTGTTCTTCTTCTGCACAGCTAAGCTGGAAGTGGCATTTGCTGCTCGCAATAGTGCAGAGTTATCTCAAAGAAAGGGGCCACGGTGTTTCTGTATCTCTATTATGTTGGTGCGGCTTCGGAACTTTTAAATATCTTGATATATCTCGAGAACTACGCATCTGATCAAAAAATATCATAGAACATAAAAAGTAGGAAACTTAATTCTCTACCAAAAAGGTCTCTTAACATTTTGCCATAGCTCTTTTCGTTTCCGAGATATTTGCAGATTTATCTCAAGGGAAGGGGCCTGACGGACATATTTCGAGATATTTCTTCTTCTTGTTGTTCTTCTTCTGCACAGCTAAGCTGGAAGTGGCATTTGCAGCTCGCAATAGTGCAGAGTTATCTCAAAGAATGGGGCCACGGTGTTTCTGTATCTCTATTATGTTGGTGCGGCTTCGGAACTTTTAAATATCTTGATATATCTCGAGAACTACGCATCTCATCAAAAAATATCATAGAACATAAAAAGTAGGAAACTCAATTCTCTACAAAAAAGGTCTCTTAACATTTTGCCATAGCTCGCTTCGTTTCCGAGATATTTGCAGATTTATCTCAAGGGAAGGTGCCTGACGGACATATTTCGAGATATTTCTTCTTCTTGTTGTTCTTCTTCTGCACAGCTAAAGTGGAAGTGGCATTTCCAGCTCGCAATAGTGCAGAGTTATGTCAAAGAAAGGGGCCACGGTGTTTCTATATCTCTATTATGTTGGTGCGGCTTCGGAACTTTTAAATATCTCGATATATCTCGAAAACTACGCTTCTGATCAAAAAATATCATAGAACAAAAAGAGTAGGAAACTTAATTCTCTACAAAAAAGGTCTCTTAACATTTTGCCATAGCTCGCTTCGTTTCCGAGATATTTGCAGATTTATCTCAAGGGAAGGGGCCTGACGGACATATTTCTAGATATTTCTTCTTCTGCACAGCTAAGCTGGAAGTGGCATTTGCAGCTCGCAATAGTGCAGAGTTATCTCAAAGAGAGGGGCCACGGTGTTTCTGTATCTCTATTATGTTGGTGCGGCTTCGGAACTGTTAAATATCTTGATATATCTCGAGAACTACGAATCTGATCAAAAAATATCATAAAACATAAAAAGTAGGAAACTTAATTCTCTACAAAAAAGGTCTCTTAACATTTTGCCATAGCTCGCTTCGTTTCCGAGATATTTGCAGATTTATCTCAAGGGAAGGAGCCTGACGGACATATTTCGAGATATTTCTTCTTCTTGTTATTCTTCTTCTGCACAGCTAAGCTGGAAGTGGCACTTACAGCTCGCAATAGTGCAGAGTTATCTCAAAGAAAGGGGCCACGGTGTTTCTGTATCTCTATTATGTTGGTGCGGCTACGGAACTTTTAAATATCTTGATATATCTCGAGAACTACGCATCTGATCAAAAAATATCATAGAACATAAAAAGTAGGAAACTTAATTCTCTACAAAAAAGGTCTCTTAACATTTTGCCATAGCTCGCTTCGTTTCCGAGATATTTGCAGATTTATCTCAAGGGAAGGGGCCTGACGGACATATTTCGAGATATTTCTTCTTCTTGTTGTTCTTCTTCTGCACAGCTAAGCTGGAAGTGGCATTTGCTGCTCGCAATAGTGCAGAGTTATCTCAAAGAAAGGGGCCACGGTGTTTCTGTATCTCTATTATGTTGGTGCGGCTTCGGAACTTTTAAATATCTTGATATATCTCGAGAACTACGCATCTGATCAAAAAATATCATAGAACATAAAAAGTAGGAAACTTAATTCTCTACAAAAAAGGTCTCTTAACATTTTGCCATAGCTCGCTTCGTTTCCGAGATATTTGCAGATTTATCTCAAGGGAAGGGGCCTGACGGACATATTTCGAGATATTTCTTCTTCTTGTTGTTCTTCTTCTGCACAGCTAAGCTGGAAGTGGCACTTACAGCTCGCAATAGTGCAGAGTTATCTCAAAGAAAGGGGCCACGGTGTTTCTGTATCTCTATTATGTTGGTGCGGCTTCGGAACTTTTCAATATCTTGATATATCCCGAGAACTACGCATCTGATCAAAAAATATCATAGAACATAAAAAGTAGGAAACTTAATTCTCTACAAAAAAGGTCTCTTAACATTTTGCCATAGCTCGCTTCGTTTCCGAGATATTTGCAGATTTATCTCAAAGGATGGGGCCTGACGGACATATTTCAAGATATTTCTTCTTCTTGTTGTTCTTCTTCTGCACAGCTAAGCTGGAAGTGGCATTTGCAGCTCGCAATAGTGCAGAGTTATCTCAAAGAAGGGGGCCACGGTGTTTCTGTATCTCTATTATGTTGGTGCGGCTTCGGAACTTTTAAATATCTTGATATATCTCGAGAACCACGCATCTGATCAAAAAATATCATAGCACATAAAAAGTAGGAAACTTAATTCTCTACAAAAAAGGTCTCTTAACATTTTGCCATAGCTCGCTTCGTTTCCGAGATATTTGCAGATTTATCTCAAGGGATGGGGCCTGACGGACATATTTCAAGATATTTCTTCTTCTTGTTGTTCTTCTTCTGCACAGCTAAGCTGGAAGTGGCATTTGCAGCTCGCAATAGTGCAGAGTTATCTCAAAGAAGGGGGCCACGGTGTTACTGTATCTCTATTATGTTGGTGCGGCTTCGGAACTTTTAAATATCTTGATATATCTCGAGAACTACGCATCTTATCAAAAAATATCATAGAACATAAAAAGTAGGAAACTTAATTCGCTACAAAAAAGGTCTCTTAACATTTTGCCATAGCTCGCTTCGTTTCCGAGATATTTGCAGATTTATCTCAAGGGAAGGGGCCTAACGGACATATTTCGAGATATTTCTTCTTCTTGTTGTTCTTCTTCTGCACAGCTAAACTGGAAGTGGCATTTCCAGCTCGCAATAGTGCAGAGTTATGTCAAAGAAAGGGGCCACGGTGTTTCTATATCTCTATTATGTTGGTGCGGCTTCGGAACTTTTAAATATCTCGATATATCTCGAAAACTACGCTTCTGATCAAAAAATATCATACAACATAAATTGTAGGAAACATAATTCTCTACAAAAAAGGTCTCTTAACATTTTGCCATAGCTCGCTTCGTTTCCGAGATATTTGCAGATATATCTCAAGGGAAGGGGCCTGACGGACATATTTCGAGATATTTCTTCTTCTTGTTGTTCTTCTTCTGCACAGCTAAGCTGGAAGTGGCATTTGCAGCTCGCAATAGTGCAGAGTTATCTCAAAGAAAGGGGCCACGGTGTTTCTGTATCTCTATTATGTTGGTGCGGCTTCGGAACTTTTAAATATCTTGATATATCTCGAGAACTACGCATCTCATCAAAAAATATCATAGAACATAAAAAGTAGGAAACTTAATTCTCTACAAAAAAGGTCTCTTAACATTTTGCCATAGCTCGCTTCGTTTCCGAGATATTTGCAGATTTATCTCAAGGGAAGGGGCCTGACGGACATATTTCGAGATATTTCTTCTTCTTGTTGTTCTTCTTCTGCACAGCTAAGCTGGAAGTGGCATTTGCAGCTCGCAATAGTGCAGAGTTATCTCAAAGAAAGGGGCCACGGTGTTTCTGTATCTCTATTATGTTGGTGCGGCTTCGGAACTTTTAAATATCTTGATATATCTCGAGAACTACGCATCTCATCAAAAAATATCATAGAACATAAAAAGTAGGAAACTTAATTCTCTACAAAAAAGGTATCTTAACATTTTGCCATAGCTCGCTTCGTTTCCGAGATATTTGCAGATTTATCTCAAGGGAAGGGGCCTGACGGACATATTTCGAGATATTTCTTCTTCTTGTTGTTCTTCTTCTGCACAGCTAAGCTGGAAGTGGCATTTGCAGCTCGCAATAGTGCAGAGTTATCTCAAAGAGGGGGGCCACGGTGTTTCTGTATCTCTATTATGTTGGTGCGGCTTCGGAACTGTTAAATATCTTGATATATCTCGAGAACTACGCATCTGATCAAAAAATATCATACTACATAAAAAGTAGGAAACTTAATTCTCTACGAGAAAGGTCTCTAAACATTTTGCCATAGCTCGCTTCGTTTCCGAGATATTTGCAGATTTATCTCAAGGGAAGGGGCCTGACGGACATATTTCTAGATATTTCTTCTTCTTGTTGTTCTTCTTCTGCACAGCTAAGCTGGAAGTGGCATTTGCAGCTCGCAATAGTGCAGAGTTATCTCAAAGAGAGGGGCCACGGTGTTTCTGTATCTCTATTATGTTGGTGCGGCTTCGGAATTTTTAAATATCTCGATATATCTCGAAAACTACGCTTCTGATCAAAAAATATCATAGAACATAAAAAGTAGGAAACCTAATTCTCTACAAAAAAGGTCTCTTAACATTTTGCCATAGCTCGCTTCGTTTCCGAGATATTTGCAGATTTATCTCAAGGGAAGGGGCCTGACGGACATATTTCGAAATATTTCTTCTTCTTGTTGTTCTTCCTCTGCACAGCTAAGCTGGAAGTGGCATTTGCAGCTCGCAATAGTGCAGAGTTATCTCAAAGAAAGGGGCCACGGTGTTTCTGTATCTCTATTATGTTGGTGCGGCTTCGGAACTTTTAAATATCTTGATATATCTCGAGAACTACGCATCTGATCAAAAAATATCATAGAACATAAAACGTAGGAAACTTAATTCTCTACAAAAAAGGTCTCTTAACATTTTGCCATAGCTCGCTTCGTTTCCGAGATATTTGCAGATTTATCTCAAGGGAAGGGACCTGACGGACATATTTCGAGATATTTCTTCTTCTTGTTGTTCTTCTTCTGCACAGCTAAGCTGGAAGTGGCATTTGCGGCTCGCACTATTGCAGAGTTATCTCAAAGAAAGGAGCCACGGTGTTTCTGTATCTCTATTATGTTGGTGCGGCTTCGGAACTTTTAAATATCTCGATATATCTCGAAAACTACGCTTCTGATAAAAAAATATCATAGAACATAAAAAGTAGGAAACTTAATTCTCTACCAAAAAGGTCTCTTAACATTTTGCCATAGCTCTTTTCGTTTCCGAGATATTTGCAGATTTATCTCAAGGGAAGGGGCCTGACGGACATATTTCGAGATATTTCTTCTTCTTGTTGTTCTTCTTCTGCACAGCTAAGCTGGAAGTGGCATTTGCAGCTCGCAATAGTGCAGAGTTATCTCAAAGAATGGGGCCACGGTGTTTCTGTATCTCTATTATGTTGGTGCGGCTTCGGAACTTTTAAATATCTTGATATATCTCGAGAACTACGCATCTCATCAAAAAATATCATAGAACATAAAAAGTAGGAAACTCAATTCTCTACAAAAAAGGTCTCTTAACATTTTGCCATAGCTCGCTTCGTTTCCGAGATATTTGCAGATTTATCTCAAGGGAAGGTGCCTGACGGACATATTTCGAGATATTTCTTCTTCTTGTTGTTCTTCTTCTGCACAGCTAAAGTGGAAGTGGCATTTCCAGCTCGCAATAGTGCAGAGTTATGTCAAAGAAAGGGGCCACGGTGTTTCTATATCTCTATTATGTTGGTGCGGCTTCGGAACTTTTAAATATCTCGATATATCTCGAAAACTACGCTTCTGATCAAAAAATATCATAGAACAAAAAGAGTAGGAAACTTAATTCTCTACAAAAAAGGTCTCTTAACATTTTGCCATAGCTCGCTTCGTTTCCGAGATATTTGCAGATTTATCTCAAGGGAAGGGGCCTGACGGACATATTTCTAGATATTTCTTCTTCTGCACAGCTAAGCTGGAAGTGGCATTTGCAGCTCGCAATAGTGCAGAGTTATCTCAAAGAGAGGGGCCACGGTGTTTCTGTATCTCTATTATGTTGGTGCGGCTTCGGAACTGTTAAATATCTTGATATATCTCGAGAACTACGAATCTGATCAAAAAATATCATAAAACATAAAAAGTAGGAAACTTAATTCTCTACAAAAAAGGGCTCTTAACATTTTGCCATAGCTCGCTTCGTTTCCGAGATATTTGCAGATTTATCTCAAGGGAAGGGGCCTGACGGACATATTTCGAGATATTTCTTCTTCTTGTTGTTCTTCTTCTGCACAGCTAAGCTGGAAGTGGCATTTGCAGCTCGCAATAGTGCAGAGTTATCTCAAAGAGGGGGGCCACGGTGTTTCTGTATCTCTATTATGTTGGTGCGGCTTCGGAACTGTTAAATATCTTGATATATCTCGAGAACTACGCATCTGATCAAAAAATATCATACTACATAAAAAGTAGGAAACTTAATTCTCTACGAGAAAGGTCTCTAAACATTTTGCCATAGCTCGCTTCGTTTCCGAGATATTTGCAGATTTATCTCAAGGGAAGGGGCCTGACGGACATATTTCTAGATATTTCTTCTTCTTGTTGTTCTTCTTCTGCACAGCTAAGCTGGAAGTGGCATTTGCAGCTCGCAATAGTGCAGAGTTATCTCAAAGAGAGGGGCCACGGTGTTTCTGTATCTCTATTATGTTGGTGCGGCATCGGAATTTTTAAATATCTCGATATATCTCGAAAACTACGCTTCTGATCAAAAAATATCATAGAACATAAAAAGTAGGAAACTTAATTCTCTACAAAAAAGGTCTCTTAACATTTTGCCATAGCTCGCTTCGTTTCCGAGATATTTGCAGATTTATCTCAAGGGAAGGGACCTGACGGACATATTTCGAGATATTTCTTCTTCTTGTTGTTCTTCTTCTGCACAGCTAAACTGGAAGTGGCGTTTCCAGCTCGCAATAGTGCAGAGTTATCTCAAAGAAAGGAGCCACGGTGTTTCTGTATCTCTATTATGTTGGTGCGGCTTCGGAACTTTTAAATATCTTGATATATCTCGAGAACTACGCATCTGATTAAAAAATATCATAGAACATAAAAAGTAGGAAACCTAATTCTCTACAAATAAGGTCTCTTAACATTTTGCCATAGCTCGCTTCGTTTCCGAGATATTTGCAGATTTATCTCAAGGGAAGGGGCCTGGCGGACATATTTCGAGATATTCCTTCTTCTTGTTGTTCTTCTTCTGCACAGCTAAGCTGGAAGTGGCATTTGCAGCGCGCAATAGTGCAGAGTTATCTCAAAGAAAGGGGCCACGGTGTTTCTGTACCTCTATTATGTTGGTGCGGCTTCGGAACTTTTAAATATCTTGATATATCTCGAGAACTGCGCATCTGATTAAAAAATATCATAGAGCATAAAAAGTAGGAAACTTAATTCTCTACAAAAAAGGTATCTTAACATTTTGCCATAGCTCGCTTCGTTTCCGAGATATTTGCAGATTTATCTCAAGGGATGGGGCCTGACGGACATATTTCAAGATATTTCTTCTTCTTGTTGTTCTTCTTCTGCACAGCTAAGCTGGAAGTGGCATTCGCAGCTCGCAATAGTGCAGAGTTATCTCAAAGAAGGGGGCCACGGTGTTTCTGTATCTCTATTATGTTGGTGCGGCTTCGGAACTTTTAAATATCTTGATATATCTCGAGAACTACGCATCTGATCAAAAAATATCATAGCACATAAAAAGTAGGAAACTTAATTCTCTACAAAAAAGGTCTCTTAACATTTTGCCATAGCTCGCTTCGTTTCCGAGATATTTGCAGATTTATCTCAAGGGAAGGGGCCTGACGGACATATTTCGAGATATTTCTTCTTCTTGTTGTTCTTCTTCTGCACAGCTAAGCTGGAAGTGGCATTTGCAGGTCGCAATAGTGCAGAGTTATCTCAAAGAAAGGGGCCACGGTGTTTCTGTACCTCTATTATGTTGGTGCGGCTTCGGAACTTTTAAATATCTCGATATATCTCGAAAACTACGCTTCTGATCAAAAAATATCAGAGAACGTGAATTGTAGGAAACATAATTCTCTACAAAAAAGGTCTCTTAACATTTTGCCATAGCTCGCTTCGTTTCCGAGATATTTGCAGATTTATCTCAAGGGAAGGGGCCTGACGGACATATTTCGAGATATTTCTTCTTCTTGTTATTCTTCTTCTGCACAGCTAAGCTGGAAGTGGCACTTACAGCTCGCAATAGTGCAGAGTTATCTCAAAGAAAGGGGCCACGGTGTTTCTGTATCTCTATTATGTTGGTGCGGCTTCGGAACTTTTAAATATCTTGATATATCTCGAGAACTACGCATCTGATCAAAAAATATCATAGAACATAAAAAGTAGGAAACTTAATTCTCTACAAAAAAGGTCTCTTAACATTTTGCCATAGCTCGCTTCGTTTCCGAGATATTTGCAGATTTATCTCAAGGGAAGGGGCCTGACGGACATATTTCGAGATATTTCTTCTTCTTGTTGTTCTTCTTCTGCACAGCTAAGCTGGAAGTGGCATTTGCTGCTCGCAATAGTGCAGAGTTATCTCAAAGAAAGGGGCCACGGTGTTTCTGTATCTCTATTATGTTGGTGCGGCTTCGGAACTTTTAAATATCTTGATATATCTCGAGAACTACGCATCTGATCAAAAAATATCATAGAACATAAAAAGTAGGAAACTTAATTCTCTACAAAAAAGGTCTCTTAACATTTTGCCATAGCTCGCTTCGTTTCCGAGATATTTGCAGATTTATCTCAAGGGAAGGGGCCTGAAGGACATATTTCGAGATATTTCTTCTTCTTGTTGTTCTTCTTCTGCACAGCTAAGCTGGAAGTGGCACTTACAGCTCGCAATAGTGCAGAGTTATCTCAAAGAAAGGGGCCACGGTGTTTCTGTATCTCTATTATGTTGGTGCGGCTTCGGAACTTTTCAATATCTTGATATATCCCGAGAACTACGCATCTGATCAAAAAATATCATAGAACATAAAAAGTAGGAAACTTAATTCTCTACAAAAAAGGTCTCTTAACATTTTGCCATAGCTCGCTTCGTTTCCGAGATATTTGCAGATTTATCTCAAAGGATGGGGCCTGACGGACATATTTCAAGATATTTCTTCTTCTTGTTGTTCTTCTTCTGCACAGCTAAGCTGGAAGTGGCATTTGCAGCTCGCAATAGTGCAGAGTTATCTCAAAGAAGGGGGCCACGGTGTTTCTGTATCTCTATTATGTTGGTGCGGCTTCGGAACTTTTAAATATCTTGATATATCTCGAGAACCACGCATCTGATCAAAAAATATCATAGCACATAAAAAGTAGGAAACTTAATTCTCTACAAAAAAGGTCTCTTAACATTTTGCCATAGCTCGCTTCGTTTCCGAGATATTTGCAGATTTATCTCAAGGGATGGGGCCTGACGGACATATTTCAAGATATTTCTTCTTCTTGTTGTTCTTCTTCTGCACAGCTAAGCTGGAAGTGGCATTTGCAGCTCGCAATAGTGCAGAGTTATCTCAAAGAAGGGGGCCACGGTGTTTCTGTATCTCTATTATGTTGGTGCGGCTTCGGAACTTTTAAATATCTTGATATATCTCGAGAACTACGCATCTGATTAAAAAATATCATAGAACATAAAAAGTAGGAAACCTAATTCTCTACAAATAAGGTCTCTTAACATTTTGCCATAGCTCGCTTCGTTTCCGAGATATTTGCAGATTTATCTCAAGGGAAGGGGCCTGGCGGACATATTTCGAGATATTCCTTCTTCTTGTTGTTCTTCTTCTGCACAGCTAAGCTGGAAGTGGCATTTGCAGCGCGCAATAGTGCAGAGTTATCTCAAAGAAAGGGGCCACGGTGTTTCTGTACCTCTATTATGTTGGTGCGGCTTCGGAACTTTTAAATATCTTGATATATCTCGAGAACTGCGCATCTGATTAAAAAATATCATAGAGCATAAAAAGTAGGAAACTTAATTCTCTACAAAAAAGGTATCTTAACATTTTGCCATAGCTCGCTTCGTTTCCGAGATATTTGCAGATTTATCTCAAGGGATGGGGCCTGACGGACATATTTCAAGATATTTCTTCTTCTTGTTGTTCTTCTTCTGCACAGCTAAGCTGGAAGTGGCATTCGCAGCTCGCAATAGTGCAGAGTTATCTCAAAGAAGGGGGCCACGGTGTTTCTGTATCTCTATTATGTTGGTGCGGCTTCGGAACTTTTAAATATCTTGATATATCTCGAGAACTACGCATCTGATCAAAAAATATCATAGCACATAAAAAGTAGGAAACTTAATTCTCTACAAAAAAGGTCTCTTAACATTTTGCCATAGCTCGCTTCGTTTCCGAGATATTTGCAGATTTATCTCAAGGGAAGGGGCCTGACGGACATATTTCGAGATATTTCTTCTTCTTGTTGTTCTTCTTCTGCACAGCTAAGCTGGAAGTGGCATTTGCAGGTCGCAATAGTGCAGAGTTATCTCAAAGAAAGGGGCCACGGTGTTTCTGTACCTCTATTATGTTGGTGCGGCTTCGGAACTTTTAAATATCTCGATATATCTCGAAAACTACGCTTCTGATCAAAAAATATCAGAGAACGTGAATTGTAGGAAACATAATTCTCTACAAAAAAGGTCTCTTAACATTTTGCCATAGCTCGCTTCGTTTCCGAGATATTTGCAGATTTATCTCAAGGGAAGGGGCCTGACGGACATATTTCGAGATATTTCTTCTTCTTGTTATTCTTCTTCTGCACAGCTAAGCTGGAAGTGGCACTTACAGCTCGCAATAGTGCAGAGTTATCTCAAAGAAAGGGGCCACGGTGTTTCTGTATCTCTATTATGTTGGTGCGGCTTCGGAACTTTTAAATATCTTGATATATCTCGAGAACTACGCATCTGATCAAAAAATATCATAGAACATAAAAAGTAGGAAACTTAATTCTCTACAAAAAAGGTCTCTTAACATTTTGCCATAGCTCGCTTCGTTTCCGAGATATTTGCAGATTTATCTCAAGGGAAGGGGCCTGACGGACATATTTCGAGATATTTCTTCTTCTTGTTGTTCTTCTTCTGCACAGCTAAGCTGGAAGTGGCATTTGCTGCTCGCAATAGTGCAGAGTTATCTCAAAGAAAGGGGCCACGGTGTTTCTGTATCTCTATTATGTTGGTGCGGCTTCGGAACTTTTAAATATCTTGATATATCTCGAGAACTACGCATCTGATCAAAAAATATCATAGAACATAAAAAGTAGGAAACTTAATTCTCTACAAAAAAGGTCTCTTAACATTTTGCCATAGCTCGCTTCGTTTCCGAGATATTTGCAGATTTATCTCAAGGGAAGGGGCCTGAAGGACATATTTCGAGATATTTCTTCTTCTTGTTGTTCTTCTTCTGCACAGCTAAGCTGGAAGTGGCACTTACAGCTCGCAATAGTGCAGAGTTATCTCAAAGAAAGGGGCCACGGTGTTTCTGTATCTCTATTATGTTGGTGCGGCTTCGGAACTTTTCAATATCTTGATATATCCCGAGAACTACGCATCTGATCAAAAAATATCATAGAACATAAAAAGTAGGAAACTTAATTCTCTACAAAAAAGGTCTCTTAACATTTTGCCATAGCTCGCTTCGTTTCCGAGATATTTGCAGATTTATCTCAAAGGATGGGGCCTGACGGACATATTTCAAGATATTTCTTCTTCTTGTTGTTCTTCTTCTGCACAGCTAAGCTGGAAGTGGCATTTGCAGCTCGCAATAGTGCAGAGTTATCTCAAAGAAGGGGGCCACGGTGTTTCTGTATCTCTATTATGTTGGTGCGGCTTCGGAACTTTTAAATATCTTGATATATCTCGAGAACCACGCATCTGATCAAAAAATATCATAGCACATAAAAAGTAGGAAACTTAATTCTCTACAAAAAAGGTCTCTTAACATTTTGCCATAGCTCGCTTCGTTTCCGAGATATTTGCAGATTTATCTCAAGGGATGGGGCCTGACGGACATATTTCAAGATATTTCTTCTTCTTGTTGTTCTTCTTCTGCACAGCTAAGCTGGAAGTGGCATTTGCAGCTCGCAATAGTGCAGAGTTATCTCAAAGAAGGGGGCCACGGTGTTTCTGTATCTCTATTATGTTGGTGCGGCTTCGGAACTTTTAAATATCTTGATATATCTCGAGAACTACGCATCTGATCAAAAAATATCATAGCACATAAAAAGTAGGAAACTTAATTCTCTACGAAAAAGGTCTCTTAACATTTTGCCATAGCTCGCTTCGTTTCCGAGATATTTGCAGATTTATCTCAAGGGAAGGGGCCTGACGGACATATTTCGAGATATTTCTTCTTCTTGTTGTTCTTCTTCTGCACAGCTAAACTGGAAGTGGCATTTCCAGCTCGCAATAGTGCAGAGTTATCTCAAAGAAAGGGGCCACGGTGTTTCTGTATCTCTATTATGTTGGTGCGGCTTCGGAACTTTTAAATATCTTGATATATCTCGAGAACTACGCATCTGATCAAAAAATATCATAGAACATAAAAAGTAGGAAACTTAATTCTCTACAAAAAAGGTCTCTTAACATTTTGCCATAGCTCGCTTCGTTTCCGAGATATTTGCAGATTTATCTCAAGGGAAGGGGCCTGACGGACATATTTCGAGATATTTCTTCTTCTTGTTGTTCTTCTTCTGCACAGCTAAGCTGGAAGTGGCACTTACAGCTCGCAATAGTGCAGAGTTATCTCAAAGAAAGGGGCCACGGTGTTTCTGTATCTCTATTATGTTGGTGCGGCTTCGGAACTTTTCAATATCTTGATATATCCCGAGAACTACGCATCTGATCAAAAAATATCATAGAACATAAAAAGTAGGAAACTTAATTCTCTACAAAAAAGGTCTCTTAACATTTTGCCATAGCTCGCTTCGTTTCCGAGATATTTGCAGATTTATCTCAAAGGATGGGGCCTGACGGACATATTTCAAGATATTTCTTCTTCTTGTTGTTCTTCTTCTGCACAGCTAAGCTGGAAGTGGCATTTGCAGCTCGCAATAGTGCAGAGTTATCTCAAAGAAGGGGGCCACGGTGTTTCTGTATCTCTATTATGTTGGTGCGGCTTCGGAACTTTTAAATATCTTGATATATCTCGAGAACCACGCATCTGATCAAAAAATATCATAGCACATAAAAAGTAGGAAACTTAATTCTCTACAAAAAAGGTCTCTTAACATTTTGCCATAGCTCGCTTCGTTTCCGAGATATTTGCAGATTTATCTCAAGGGATGGGGCCTGACGGACATATTTCAAGATATTTCTTCTTCTTGTTGTTCTTCTTCTGCACAGCTAAGCTGGAAGTGGCATTTGCAGCTCGCAATAGTGCAGAGTTATCTCAAAGAAGGGGGCCACGGTGTTTCTGTATCTCTATTATGTTGGTGCGGCTTCGGAACTTTTAAATATCTTGATATATCTCGAGAACTACGCATCTGATCAAAAAATATCATAGCACATAAAAAGTAGGAAACTTAATTCTCTACGAAAAAGGTCTCTTAACATTTTGCCATAGCTCGCTTCGTTTCCGAGATATTTGCAGATTTATCTCAAGGGAAGGGGCCTGACGGACATATTTCGAGATATTTCTTCTTCTTGTTGTTCTTCTTCTGCACAGCTAAACTGGAAGTGGCATTTCCAGCTCGCAATAGTGCAGAGTTATCTCAAAGAAAGGGGCCACGGTGTTTCTGTATCTCTATTATGTTGGTGCGGCTTCGGAACTTTTAAATATCTTGATATATCCCGAGAACTACGCATCTGATCAAAAAATATCATAGAACATAAAAAGTAGGAAACTTAATTCTCTACAAAAAAGGTCTCTTAACATTTTGCCATAGCTCGCTTCGTTTCCGAGATATTTGCAGATTTATCTCAAAGGATGGGGCCTGACGGACATATTTCAAGATATTTCTTCTTCTTGTTGTTCTTCTTCTGCACAGCTAAGCTGGAAGTGGCATTTGCAGCTCGCAATAGTGCAGAGTTATCTCAAAGAAGGGGGCCACGGTGTTTCTGTATCTCTATTATGTTGGTGCGGCTTCGGAACTTTTAAATATCTTGATATATCTCGAGAACCACGCATCTGATCAAAAAATATCATAGCACATAAAAAGTAGGAAACTTAATTCTCTACAAAAAAGGTCTCTTAACATTTTGCCATAGCTCGCTTCGTTTCCGAGATATTTGCAGATTTATCTCAAGGGATGGGGCCTGACGGACATATTTCAAGATATTTCTTCTTCTTGTTGTTCTTCTTCTGCACAGCTAAGCTGGAAGTGGCATTTGCAGCTCGCAATAGTGCAGAGTTATCTCAAAGAAGGGGGCCACGGTGTTTCTGTATCTCTATTATGTTGGTGCGGCTTCGGAACTTTTAAATATCTTGATATATCTCGAGAACTACGCATCTGATCAAAAAATATCATAGCACATAAAAAGTAGGAAACTTAATTCTCTACGAAAAAGGTCTCTTAACATTTTGCCATAGCTCGCTTCGTTTCCGAGATATTTGCAGATTTATCTCAAGGGAAGGGGCCTGACGGACATATTTCGAGATATTTCTTCTTCTTGTTGTTCTTCTTCTGCACAGCTAAGCTGGAAGTGGCATTTGCAGGTCGCAATAGTGCAGAGTTATCTCAAAGAAAGGGGCCACGGTGTTTCTGTATCTCTATTATGTTGGTGCGGCTTCGGAACTTTTCAATATCTTGATATATCTCGAGAACTACGCATCTGATCAAAAAATATAATAGAACATAAAAAGTAGGAAACTTAATTCTCTACAAATAAGGTCTCTCAACATTTTGCCGTAGCTCGCTTCGTTTCCGAGATATTTGCAGATTTATCTCAAGGGTAGGGGCCTGACGGACATATTTCGAGATATTTCTTCTTCTTGTTGTTCTTCTTCTGCACAGCTAAGCTGGAAGTGGCATTTGCAGCGCGCAATAGTGCAGAGTTATCTCAAAGAAAGGGGCCACGGTGTTTCTGTATCTCTATTATGTTGGTGCGGCTTCGGAACTTTTAAATATCTTGATATATCTCGAGAACTACGCATCTGATCAAAAAATATCATAGAACATAAAAAGTAGGTAACCTAATTTTCTACAAAGAACGTCTCTTAACATTTTGCCGTAGCTCGCTTCGTTTCCGAGATATTTGCAGATTTATCTCAAGGGAAGGGGCCTGACGGACATATTTCGAGATATTTCTTCTTCCTGTTGTTCTTCTTCTGCACAGCTAAGCTGGAAGTGGCATTTGCAGGTCGCAATAGTGCAGAGTTATCTCAAAGAAAGGGGCCACGGTGTTTCTGTATCTCTATTATGTTGGTGCGGCTTCGGAACTTTTAAATATCTCGATATATCTCGAAAACTACGCTTCTGATCAAAAAATATCAGAGAACATAAAAAGTAGGAAACTTAATTCTCTACAAAAAAGGTCTCTTAACATTTTCCCATAGCTGGCATCGTTTCCGAGATATTTGCAGATTTATCTCAAGGAAGGGGCCTGACGGACATATTTCGAGATATTTCTTCTTCTTGTTGTTCTTCTTCTGCACAGCTAAGCTGGAAGTGGCATTTGCAGCTCGCAATAGTGCAGAGTTATCTCAAAGAAAGGGGCCACGGTGTTTCGGTATCTGTATTATGTTGGTGCGGCTTCGGAACTTTTAAATATCTTGATATATCTCGAGAACTACGCATCTGATCAAAAAATATCATAGAACATAAAAAGTAGGAAACCTGATTTTCTACAAAAAACGTCTCTTAACATTTTGCCGTAGCTCGCTTCGTTTCCGAGATATTTGCAGATTTATCTCAAGGGAAGGGGCCTGACGGACATATTTCGAGATATTTCTTCTTCTTGTTGTTCTTCTTCTGCACAGCTAAGCTGGAAGTGGCATTTGCAGGTCGCAATAGTGCAGAGTTATCTCAAAGAAAGGGGCCACGGTGTTTCTGTATCTCTATTATGTTGGTGCGGCTTCGGAAATTTTAAATATCTTGATATATCTCGAGAACTAGGCATCTGATCAAAAAATATCATAGAACATAAAAAGTAGGAAACTTAATTCTCTACAAATAAGGTCTCTCAACATTTTGCCGTAGCTCGCTTCGTTTCCGAGATATTTGCAGATTTATCTCAAGGGTAGGGGCCTGACGGACATATTTCGAGATATTTCTTCTTCTTGTTGTTCTTCTTCTGCACAGCTAAGCTGGAAGTGGCATTTGCAGCTCGCAATAGTGCAGAGTTATCTCAAAGAAAGGGGCCACGGTGTTTCTGTATCTCTATTATGTTGGTGCGGCTTCGGAACTTTTAAATATCTTGATATATCTCGAGAACTACGCATCTGATCAAAAAATATCGTAGAACATAAAAAGTAGGTAACCTAATTTTCTACAAAAAACGTCTCTTAACATTTTGCCGTAGCTCGCTTCGTTTCCGAGATATTTGCAGATTTATCTCAAGGGAAGGGGCCTGACGGACATATTTCGAGATATTTCTTCTTCCTGTTGTTCTTCTTCTGCACAGCTAAGCTGGAAGTGGCATTTGCAGGTCGCAATAGTGCAGAGTTATCTCAAAGAAAGGGGCCACGGTGTTTCTGTATCTCTATTATGTTGGTGCGGCTTCGGAAATTTTAAATATCTTGATATATCTCGAGAACTACGCATCTGATCAAAAAATATCATAGAACATAAAAAGTAGGAAACTTAATTCTCTACAAATAAGGTCTCTCAACATTTTGCCGTAGCTCGCTTCGTTTCCGAGATATTTGCAGATTTATCTCAAGGGTAGGGGCCTGCCGGACATATTTCGAGATATTTCTTCTTCTTGTTGTTCTTCTTCTGCACAGCTAAGCTGGAAGTGGCATTTGCAGGTCGGAATAGTGCAGAGTTGTCTCAAAGAATGGGGCCACGGTGTTTCTGTATCTCTATTATGTTGGTGCGGCTTCGGAACTTTTAAATATCTCGATACATCTCGAAAACTACGCTTCTGATCAAAAAATATCAGAGAACGTAAATTGTAGGAAACATAATTCTCTACAAAAAAGGTCTCTTAACATTTTCCCATAGCTGGCATCGTTTCCGAGATATTTGCAGATTTAGCTCAAGGAAGGTGCCTGACGGACATATTCAGAGATATTTCTTCTTCTTGTTGTTCCTCTTCTGCACAGCTAAGCTGGAAGTGGCATTTGCAGCTCGCAATAGTGCAGAGTTATCTCAAAGAAAGAGGCCACGGTGTTTCTGTACCTCTATTATGTTGGTGCAGCTTCGGAACTTTTAAATATCTTGATATATCTCGAGAACTACGCATCTGATCAAAAAATATCATACAACATAAAAAGTAGGAAACCTAATTTTCTACAAAAAAGGTCTCTTAACATTTTGCCGTAGCTCGCTTCGTTTCCGAGATATTTGCAGATTTATCTCAAGGGAAGGGGCCTGACGGACATATTTCGAAATATTTCTTCTTCTTGTTGTTCTTCTTCTGCACAGCTAAGCTGGAAGTGGCATTTGCAGCTCGCAATAGTGCAGAGTTATCTCAAAGAAAGGGGCCACGGTGTTTCTGTACCTCTATTATGTTGGTGCGGCTTCGGAACTTTTAAATATCTTGATATATCTCGAGAACTACGCATCTGATCAAAAAATATCATAGAACATAAAAAGTAGGAAACCTAATTTTCTACAAAAAACGTCTCTTAACATTTTGCCGTAGCTCGCTTCGTTTCCGAGATATTTGCAGATTTATCTCAAGGGTAGGGGCCTGACGGACATATTTCGAGATATTTCTTCTTCTTGTTGTTCTTCTTCTGCACAGCTAAGCTGGAAGTGGCATTTGCAGCTCGCAATAGTGCAGAGTTATCTCAAAGAAAGGGGCCACGGTGTTTCTGTATCTCTATTATGTTGGTGCGGCTTCGGAACTTTTAAATATCTTGATATATCTCGAGAACTACGCATCTGATCACAAAATATCATAGAACATAAAAAGTAGGAAACTTAATTCTCTACAAAAAAGGTATCTTAACATTTTGCCATAGCTCCCTTCGTTTCCGAGATATTTGCAGATTTATCTCAAGGGAAGGGGCCTGACGGACATATTTCGAGATATTTCTTCTTCTTGTTGTTCTTCTTCTGCACAGCTGAGCTGTAAGTGGCATTTGCAGGTCGCAATAGTGCAGAGTTATCTCAAAGAAAGGGGCCACGGTGTTTCTGTATCTCTATTATGTTGGTGCGGCTTCGGAACTTTTAAATATCTTGATATATCTCGAGAACTACGCATCTGATCAAAATATATCATAGAACATAAAAAGTAGGAAACTTAATTCTCTACAAAAAAGGTCTCTTCACATTTTCCCATAGCTGGCATCGTTTCCGAGATATTTGCAGATTTAGCTCAAGGAAGGGGCCTGACGGACATATTCAGAGATATTTCTTCTTCTTGTTGTTCCCCTTCTGCACAGCTAAGCTGGAAGTGGCATTTGCAGGTCGGAATAGTGCAGAGTTGTCTCAAAGAAAGGGGCCACGGTGTTTCTGTATCTCTATTATGTTGGTGCGGCTTCGGAACTTTTAAATATCTTGATATATCTCGAGAACTACGCATCTGATCAAAATATATCATAGAACATAAAAAGTAGGAAACTTAATTCTCTACAAAAAAGGTCTCTTAACATTTTCCCATAGCTGGCATCGTTTCCGAGATATTTGCAGATTTAGCTCAAGGAAGGGGCCTGACGGACATATTTCGAAATATTTCTTCTTCTTGTTGTTCTTCTTCTGCACAGCTAAGCTGGAAGTGGCATTTGCAGCTCGCAATAGTGCAGAGTTATCTCAAAGAAATGGGCCACGGTGTTTCTGTATCTCTATTATGTTGGTGCGGCTTCGGAACTTTTAAATATCTTGATATATCTCGAGAACTACGCATCTGATCAAAAAATATCATAGAACATAAAAAGTAGGAAACTTAATTCTCTACAAAAAAGGTATCTTAACATTTTGCCATAAGTCGCTTCGTTTCCGAGATATTTGCAGATTTATCTCAAGGGAAGGGGCCTGACGGACATATTTCGAGATATTTCTTCTTCTTGTTGTTCTTCTTCTGCACAGCTAAGCTGGAAGTGGCATTTGCAGGTCGCAATAGTGCAGAGTTTTCTCAAAGAAAGGGGCCACGGTGTTTCTGTATCTCTATTATGTTGGTGCGGCTTCGGAACTTTTAAATATCTCGATATATCTCGAAAACTACGCTTCTGATCAAAAAATATCAGAGAACGTAAATTGTAGGAAACATAATTCTCTACAAAAAAGGTCTCTTAACATTTTGCCATAGCTCGCTTCGCTTCCGAGATATTTGCAGATTTATCTCAAGGGAAGGGGCCTGACGGACATATTTCGAGATATTTCTTCTCCTTGTTGTTCTTCTTCTGCACAGCTAAGCTGGAAGTAGCATTTGCAGCTCGCAATAGTGCAGAGTTATCTCAGAGAAAGAGGCCACGGTGTTTCTGTACCTCTATTATGTTGGTGCGGCTTCGGAACTTTTAAATATCTTGATATATCTCGAGAACTACGCATCTGATCAAAATATATCATAGAACATAAAAAGTAGGAAACTTAATTCTCTACAAAAAAGGTCTCTTAACATTTTCCCATAGCTGGCATCGTTTCCGAGATATTTGCAGATTTAGCTCAAGGAAGGGGCCTGACGGACATATTCAGAGATATTTCTTCTTCTTGTTGTGCCTCTTCTGCACAGCTAAGCTGGAAGTGGCATTTGCAGCTCGCAATAGTGCAGAGTTATCTCAAAGAAAGAGGCCACGGTGTTTCTGTATCTCTATTATGTTGGTGCAGCTTCGGAACTTTTAAATATCTTGATATATCTCGAGAACTACGCATCTGATCAAAAAATATCATAGAACATAAAAAGTAGGAAACTTAATTCTCTACAAATAAGGTCTCTCAACATTTTGCCATAGCTCGCTTCGTTTCCGAGATATTTGCAGATTTAGCTCAAGGAAGGGGCCTGACGGACATATTCCGAGATATTTCTTCTTCTTGTTGTTCCTCTTCTGCACAGCTAAGCTGGAAGTGGCATTTGCAGCTCGCAATAGTGCAGAGTTATCTCAAAGAAAGAGGCCACGGTGTTTCTGTACCTCTATTATGTTGGTGCAGCTTCGGAACTTTTAAATATCTTGATATATCTCGAGAACTACGCATCTGATCACAAAATATCATAGAACATAAAAAGTAGGAAACTTAATTCTCTACAAAAAAGGTATCTTAACATTTTGCCATAGCTCGCTTCGTTTCCGAGATATTTGCAGATTTATCTCAAGGGAAGGGGCCTGACGGACATATTTCGAGATATTTCTTCTTCTTGTTGTTCTTCTTCTGCACAGCTAAGCTGGAAGTGGCATTTGCAGGTCGCAATAGTGCAGAGTTGTCTCAAAGAAAGGGGCCACGGTGTTTCTGTATCTCTATTATGTTGGTGCGGCTTCGGAACTTTTAAATATCTCGATATATCTCGAAAACTACGCTTCTGATCAAAAAATATCAGAGAACGTAAATTGTAGGAAACATAATTCTCTACAAAAAAGGTCTCTTAACATTTTGCCATAGCTCGCTTCGCTTCCGAGATATTTGCAGATTTATCTCAAGGGAAGGGGCCTGACGGACATATTTCGAGATATTTCTTCTTCTTGTTGTTCTTCTTCTGCACAGCTAAGCTGGAAGTGGCATTTGCAGCTCGCAATAGTGCAGCGTTATCTCAAAGAAAGGGGCCACGGTGTTTCTGTATCTCTATTATGTTGGTGCGGCTTCGGAACTTTTAAATATCTTGATATATCTCGACAACTACGCATCTGATCAAAAAATATCATACAACATAAAAAGTAGGAAACTTAATTCTCTACAAATAAGGTCTCTTAACATTTTGCCATAGCTCACTTCGTTTCCGAGATATTTGCACATTTATCTCAAGGGTAGGGGCCTGACGGACATATTTCGAGATATTTCTTCTTCTTGTTGTTCTTCTTCTGCACACCTAAGCTGGAAGTGGCATTTGCAGCGCGCAATAGTGCAGAGTTATCTCAAAGAAAGGGGCCACGGTGTTTCTGTATCTCTATTATGTTGGTGCGGCTTCGGAACTTTTAAATATCTTGATATATCTCGAGAACTACGCATCTGATCAAAAAATATCATAGAACATAAAAAGTAGGAAACCTAATTTTCTACAAAAAAGGTCTCTTAACATTTTGCCGTAGCTCGCTTCGTTTCCGAGATATTTGCAGATTTATCTCAAGGGAAGGGGCCTGACGGACATATTTCGAGATATTTCTTCTTCTTGTTGTTCTTCTTCTGCACAGCTAAGCTGGAAGTGGCATTTGCAGCTCGCAATAGTGCAGCGTTATCTCAAAGAAAGGGGCCACGGTGTTTCTGTATCTCTATTATGTTGGTGCGGCTTCGGAACTTTTAAACATCTTGATATATCTCGACAACTACGCATCTGATCAAAAAATATCATAGAACATAAAAAGTAGGAAACTTAATTCTCTACAAATAAGGTCTCTTAACATTTTGCCATAGCTCGCTTCGTTTCCCAGATATTTGCAGATTTATCTTAAGGGTAGGGGCCTGACGGACATATTTCGAGATATTTCTTCTTCTTGTTGTTCTTCTTCTGCACAGCTAAGCTGGAAGTGGCATTTGCAGGTCGCAATAGTGCAGAGTTTTCTCAAAGAAAGGGGCCACGGTGTTTCTGTATCTCTATTATGTTGGTGCGGCTTCGGAACTTTTAAATATCTCGATATATCTCGAAAACTACGCTTCTGATCAAAAAATATCAGAGAACGTAAATTGTAGGAAACATAATTCTCTACAAAAAAGGTCTCTTAACATTTTGCCATAGCTCGCTTCGCTTCCGAGATATTTGCAGATTTATCTCAAGGGAAGGGGCCTGACGGACATATTTCGAGATATTTCTTCTCCTTGTTGTTCTTCTTCTGCACAGCTAAGCTGGAAGTAGCATTTGCAGCTCGCAATAGTGCAGAGTTATCTCAGAGAAAGAGGCCACGGTGTTTCTGTACCTCTATTATGTTGGTGCGGCTTCGGAACTTTTAAATATCTTGATATATCTCGAGAACTACGCATCTGATCAAAATATATCATAGAACATAAAAAGTAGGAAACTTAATTCTCTACAAAAAAGGTCTCTTAACATTTTCCCATAGCTGGCATCGTTTCCGAGATATTTGCAGATTTAGCTCAAGGAAGGGGCCTGACGGACATATTCAGAGATATTTCTTCTTCTTGTTGTGCCTCTTCTGCACAGCTAAGCTGGAAGTGGCATTTGCAGCTCGCAATAGTGCAGAGTTATCTCAAAGAAAGAGGCCACGGTGTTTCTGTATCTCTATTATGTTGGTGCAGCTTCGGAACTTTTAAATATCTTGATATATCTCGAGAACTACGCATCTGATCAAAAAATATCATAGAACATAAAAAGTAGGAAACTTAATTCTCTACAAATAAGGTCTCTCAACATTTTGCCATAGCTCGCTTCGTTTCCGAGATATTTGCAGATTTAGCTCAAGGAAGGGGCCTGACGGACATATTCCGAGATATTTCTTCTTCTTGTTGTTCCTCTTCTGCACAGCTAAGCTGGAAGTGGCATTTGCAGCTCGCAATAGTGCAGAGTTATCTCAAAGAAAGAGGCCACGGTGTTTCTGTACCTCTATTATGTTGGTGCAGCTTCGGAACTTTTAAATATCTTGATATATCTCGAGAACTACGCATCTGATCACAAAATATCATAGAACATAAAAAGTAGGAAACTTAATTCTCTACAAAAAAGGTATCTTAACATTTTGCCATAGCTCGCTTCGTTTCCGAGATATTTGCAGATTTATCTCAAGGGAAGGGGCCTGACGGACATATTTCGAGATATTTCTTCTTCTTGTTGTTCTTCTTCTGCACAGCTAAGCTGGAAGTGGCATTTGCAGGTCGCAATAGTGCAGAGTTGTCTCAAAGAAAGGGGCCACGGTGTTTCTGTATCTCTATTATGTTGGTGCGGCTTCGGAACTTTTAAATATCTCGATATATCTCGAAAACTACGCTTCTGATCAAAAAATATCAGAGAACGTAAATTGTAGGAAACATAATTCTCTACAAAAAAGGTCTCTTAACATTTTGCCATAGCTCGCTTCGCTTCCGAGATATTTGCAGATTTATCTCAAGGGAAGGGGCCTGACGGACATATTTCGAGATATTTCTTCTTCTTGTTGTTCTTCTTCTGCACAGCTAAGCTGGAAGTGGCATTTGCAGCTCGCAATAGTGCAGCGTTATCTCAAAGAAAGGGGCCACGGTGTTTCTGTATCTCTATTATGTTGGTGCGGCTTCGGAACTTTTAAATATCTTGATATATCTCGACAACTACGCATCTGATCAAAAAATATCATACAACATAAAAAGTAGGAAACTTAATTCTCTACAAATAAGGTCTCTTAACATTTTGCCATAGCTCACTTCGTTTCCGAGATATTTGCACATTTATCTCAAGGGTAGGGGCCTGACGGACATATTTCGAGATATTTCTTCTTCTTGTTGTTCTTCTTCTGCACACCTAAGCTGGAAGTGGCATTTGCAGCGCGCAATAGTGCAGAGTTATCTCAAAGAAAGGGGCCACGGTGTTTCTGTATCTCTATTATGTTGGTGCGGCTTCGGAACTTTTAAATATCTTGATATATCTCGAGAACTACGCATCTGATCAAAAAATATCATAGAACATAAAAAGTAGGAAACCTAATTTTCTACAAAAAAGGTCTCTTAACATTTTGCCGTAGCTCGCTTCGTTTCCGAGATATTTGCAGATTTATCTCAAGGGAAGGGGCCTGACGGACATATTTCGAGATATTTCTTCTTCTTGTTGTTCTTCTTCTGCACAGCTAAGCTGGAAGTGGCATTTGCAGCTCGCAATAGTGCAGCGTTATCTCAAAGAAAGGGGCCACGGTGTTTCTGTATCTCTATTATGTTGGTGCGGCTTCGGAACTTTTAAACATCTTGATATATCTCGACAACTACGCATCTGATCAAAAAATATCATAGAACATAAAAAGTAGGAAACTTAATTCTCTACAAATAAGGTCTCTTAACATTTTGCCATAGCTCGCTTCGTTTCCCAGATATTTGCAGATTTATCTTAAGGGTAGGGGCCTGACGGACATATTTCGAGATATTTCTTCTTCTTGTTGTTCTTCTTCTGCACAGCTAAGCTGGAAGTGGCATTTGCAGTTCGCAATAGTGCAGAGTTATCTCAAAGAAAGGGGCCACGGTGTTTCTGTATCTCTATTATGTTGGTGCGGCTTCGGAACTTTTAAATATCTCGATATATCTCGAAAACTACGCTTCTGATCAAAAAATATCATAGAACATAAATTATAGGAAACATAATTCTCTACAAAAAAGGTCTCTTAACATTTTGCCATAGCTCGCTTGGTTTCCGAGATATTTGCAGATTTATCTCAAGGGTTGAGGCCTGACGGACATATTTCGAGATATTTCTTCTTCTTGTTGTTCTTCTTCTGCACAGCTAAACTGGAAGTGGCGTTTCCAGCTCGCAATAGTGCAGAGTTATATCAAAGAAAGGGGCCACGGTGTTTCTGTATCTCTATTATGTTGGTGCGGCTTTGGAACTTTTAAATATCTTGATATATCTCGAGAACTACGCATCTGATCAAAAGATATCATAGAACATGAAAAGTAGGAAACTTAATTCTCTACAAAAAAGGTATCTTAACATTTTGCCATAGCTCGCTTCGTTTCCGAGATATTTGCAGATTTATCTCAAGGGAAGGGGCCTGACGGACATATTTCGAGATATTTCTTCTTCTTGTTGTTCTTCTTCTGCACAGCTAAGCTGGAAGTGGCATTTGCAGTTCGCAATAGTGCAGAGTTATCTCAAAGAAAGGGGCCACGGTGTTTCTGTATCTCTATTATGTTGGTGCGGCTTCGGAACTTTTAAATATCCCGATATATCTCGAAAACTACGCTTCTGATCAAAAAATATCATAGAACATAAATTATAGGAAACATAATTCTCTACAAGAAAGGTCTCTTAACATTTTGCAATAGCTCGCTTCGTTTCCGAGATATTTGCAGATATATCTCAAGGGAAGGTGCCTGACGGACATATTTCGAGATATTTCTTCTTCTTGTTGTTCTTCTTCTGCACAGCTAAGCTGGAAGTGGCATTTGCAGCTCGCAATAGTGCAGAGTTATCTCAAAGAAATGGGCCACGGTGTTTCTGTATCTCTATTATGTTGGTGCGGCTTCGGAACTTTTAAATATCTTGATATATCTCGAGAACTACGCATCTGATCAAAAAATATCATAGAACATAAAAAGTAGGAAACTTAATTCTCTACAAAAAAGGTATCTTAACATTTTGCCATAGCTCGCTTCGTTTCCGAGATATTTGCAGATTTATCTCAAGGGAAGGGGCCTGACGGACATATTTCGAGATATTTCTTCTTCTTGTTGTTCTTCTTCTGCACAGCTAAGCTGGAAGTGGCATTTGCAGGTCGCAATAGTGCAGAGTTGTCTCAAAGAAAGGGGCCACGGTGTTTCTGTATCTCTATTATGTTGGTGCGGCTTCGGAACTTTTAAATATCTCGATATATCTCGAAAACTACGCTTCTGATCAAAAAATATCAGAGAACGTAAATTGTAGGAAACATAATTCTCTACAAAAAAGGTCTCTTAACATTTTGCCATAGCTCGCTTCGCTTCCGAGATATTTGCAGATTTATCTCAAGGGAAGGGGCCTGACGGACATATTTCGAGATATTTCTTCTTCTTGTTGTTCTTCTTCTGCACAGCTAAGCTGGAAGTGGCATTTGCAGCTCGCAATAGTGCAGAGTTATCTCAGAGAAAGAGGCCACGGTGTTTCTGTACCTCTATTATGTTGGTGCAGCTTCGGAAATTTTAAATATCTTGATATATCTCGAGAACTACGCATCTGATCAAAAAATATCATAGAACATAAAAAGTAGGAAACTTAATTCTCTACAAAAAAGGTATCTCAACATTTTGCCATAGCTCGCTTCGTTTCCGAGATATTTGCAGATTTATCTCAAGGGAAGGGGCCTGACGGACATATTTCGAGATATTTCTTCTTCTTGTTGTTCTTCTTCTGCACAGCTAAGCTGGAAGTGGCATTTGCAGGTCGCAATAGTGCAGAGTTGTCTCAAAGAAAGGGGCCACGGTGTTTCTGTATCTCTATTATGTTGGTGCGGCTTCGGAACTTTTAAATATCTCGATATATCTCGAAAACTACGCTTCTGATCAAAAAATATCAGAGAACGTAAATTGTAGGAAACATAATTCTCTACAAAAAAGGTCTCTTAACATTTTGCCATAGCTCGCTTCGCTTCCGAGATATTTGCAGATTTATCTCAAGGGAAGGGGCCTGACGGACATATTTCGAGATATTTCTTCTTCTTGTTGTTCTTCTTCTGCACAGCTAAGCTGGAAGTGGCATTTGCAGCTCGCAATAGTGCAGAGTTATCTCAGAGAAAGAGGCCACGGTGTTTCTGTACCTCTATTATGTTGGTGCGGCTTCGGAACTTTTAAATATCTTGATATATCTCGAGAACTACGCATCTGATCAAAATATATCATAGAACATAAAAAGTAGGAAACTTAATTCTCTACAAAAAAGGTCTCTTAACATTTTCCCGTAGCTGGCATCGTTTCCGAGATATTTGCAGATTTAGCTCAAGGAAGGGGCCTGACGGACATATTCAGAGATATTTCTTCTTCTTGTTGTGCCTCTTCTGCACAGCTAAGCTGGAAGTGGCATTTGCAGCTCGCAATAGTGCAGAGTTATCTCAAAGAAAGAGGCCACGGTGTTTCTGTACCTCTATTATGTTGGTGCAGCTTCGGAACTTTTAAATATCTTGATATATCTCGAGAACTACGCATCTGATCAAAAAATATCATAGAACATAAAAAGTAGGAAACTTAATTCTCTACAAATAAGGTCTCTCAACATTTTGCCATAGCTCGCTTCGTTTCCGAGATATTTGCAGATTTAGCTCAAGGAAGGGGCCTGACGGACATATTCCGAGATATTTCTTCTTCTTGTTGTTCCTCTTCTGCACAGCTAAGCTGGAAGTGGCATTTGCAGCTCGCAATAGTGCAGAGTTATCTCAAAGAAAGAGGCCACGGTGTTTCTGTACCTCTATTATGTTGGTGCAGCTTCGGAACTTTTAAATATCTTGATATATCTCGAGAACTACGCATCTGATCACAAAATATCATACAACATAAAAAGTAGGAAACTTAATTCTCTACAAAAAAGGTATCTTAACATTTTGCCATAGCTCGCTTCGTTTCCGAGATATTTGCAGATTTATCTCAAGGGAAGGGGCCTGACGGACATATTTCGAGATATTTCTTCTTCTTGTTGTTCTTCTTCTGCACAGCTAAGCTGGAAGTGGCATTTGCAGGTCGCAATAGTGCAGAGTTATCTCAAAGAAAGAGGCCACGGTGTTTCTGTACCTCTATTATGTTGGTGCGGCTTCGGAACTTTTAAATATCTTGATATATCTCGAGAACTACGCATCTGATCAAAAAATATCATAGAACATAAATTGTAGGAAACATAATTCTCTACAAAAAAGGTCCCTTAACATTTTGCCATAGCTCGCTTCGTTTCCGAGATATTTGCAGATATATCTCAAGGGAAGGTGCCTGACGGACATATTTCGAGATATTTCTTCTTCTTGTTGTTCTTCTTCTGCACAGCTAAGCTGGAAGTGGCATTTGCAGTTCGCAATAGTGCAGAGTTATCTCAAAGAAAGGGGCCACGGTGTTTCTGTATCTCTATTATGTTGGTGCGGCTTCGGAACTTTTAAATATCTCGATATATCTCGAAAACTACGCTTCTGATTAAAAAATATCATAGAACATAAATTATAGGAAACATAATTCTCTACAAAAAAGGTCTCTTAACATTTTGCCATAGCTCGCTTGGTTTCCGAGATATTTGCAGATTTATCTCAAGGGATGAGGCCTGACGGACATATTTCGAGATATTTCTTCTTCTTGTTGTTCTTCTTCTGCACAGCTAAACTGGAAGTGGCGTTTCCAGCTCGCAATAGTGCAGAGTTATATCAAAGAAAGGGGCCACGGTGTTTCTGTATCTCTATTATGTTGGTGCGGCTTTGGAACTTTTAAATATCTTGATATATCTCGAGAACTACGCATCTGATCAAAAGATATCATAGAACATGAAAAGTAGGAAACTTAATTCTCTACAAAAAAGGTATCTTAACATTTTGCCATAGCTCGCTTCGTTTCCGAGATATTTGCAGATTTATCTCAAGGGAAGGGGCCTGACGGATATATTTCGAGATATTTCTTCTTCTTGTTGTTCTTCTTCTGCACAGCTAAGCTGGAAGTGGCATTTGCAGTTCGCAATAGTGCAGAGTTATCTCAAAGAAAGGGGCCACGGTGTTTCTGTATCTCTATTATGTTGGTGCGGCTTCGGAACTTTTAAATATCCCGATATATCTCGAAAACTACGCTTCTGATCAAAAAATATCATAGAACATAAATTATAGGAAACATAATTCTCTACAAGAAAGGTCTCTTAACATTTTGCAATAGCTCGCTTCGTTTCCGAGATATTTGCAGATATATCTCAAGGGAAGGTGCCTGACGGACATATTTCGAGATATTTCTTCTTCTTGTTGTTCTTCTTCTGCACAGCTAAGCTGGAAGTGGCATTTGCAGTTCGCAATAGTGCAGAGTTATCTCAAAGAAAGGGGCCACGGTGTTTCTGTATCTCTATTATGTTGGTGCGGCTTCGGAACTTTTAAATATCTCGATATATCTCGAAAACTACGCTTCTGATCAAAAAATATCATAGAACATAAATTATAGGAAACATAATTCTCTACAAAAAAGGTCTCCTAACATTTTGCCATAGCTCGCTTGGTTTCCGAGATATTTGCAGATTTATCTCAAGGGATGAGGCCTGACGGACATATTTCGAGATATTTCTTCTTCTTGTTGTTCTTCTTCTGCACAGCTAAACTGGAAGTGGCGTTTCCAGCTCGCAATAGTGCAGAGTTATATCAAAGAAAGGGGCCACGGTGTTTCTGTATCTCTATTATGTTGGTGCGGCTTTGGAACTTTTAAATATCTTGATATATCTCGAGAACTACGCATCTGATCAAAAAATATCATAGAACATAAAAAGTAGGAAACCTAATTTTCTACAAAAAAGGTCTCTTAACATTTTGCCGTAGCTCGCTTCGTTTCCGAGATATTTGCAGATTTATCTCAAGGGAAGGGGCCTGACGGACATATTTCGAAATATTTCTTCTTCTTGTTGTTCTTCTTCTGCACAGCTAAGCTGGAAGTGGCATTTGCAGCTCGCAATAGTGCAGAGTTATCTCAAAGAAATGGGCCACGGTGTTTCTGTATCTCTATTATGTTGGTGCGGCTTCGGAACTTTTAAATATCTTGATATATCTCGAGAACTACGCATCTGATCAAAAAATATCATAGAACATAAAAAGTAGGAAACTTAATTCTCTACAAAAAAGGTATCTTAACATTTTGCCATAGCTCGGTTCGTTTCCGAGATATTTGCAGATTTATCTCAAGGGAAGGGGCCTGACGGACATATTTCGAGATATTTCTTCTTCTTGTTGTTCTTCTTCTGCACAGCTAAGCTGGAAGTGGCATTTGCAGGTCGCAATAGTGCAGAGTTGTCTCAAAGAAAGGGGCCACGGTGTTTCTGTATCTCTATTATGTTGGTGCGGCTTCGGAACTTTTAAATATCTCGATATATCTCGAAAACTACGCTTCTGATCAAAAAATATCAGAGAACATAAATTGTAGGAAACATAATTCTCTACAAAAAAGGTCTCTTAACATTTTGCCATAGCTCGCTTCGCTTCCGAGATATTTGCAGATTTATCTCAAGGGAAGGGGCCTGACGGACATATTTCGAGATATTTCTTCTTCTTGTTGTTCTTCTTCTGCACAGCTAAGCTGGAAGTGGCATTTGCAGCTCGCAATAGTGCAGAGTTATCTCAGAGAAAGAGGCCACGGTGTTTCTGTACCTCTATTATGTTGGTGCAGCTTCGGAACTTTTAAATATCTTGATATATCTCGAGAACTACGCATCTGATCAAAAAATATCATAGAACATAAAAAGTAGGAAACTTAATTCTCTACAAAAAAGGTATCTCAACATTTTGCCATAGCTCGCTTCGTTTCCGAGATATTTGCAGATTTATCTCAAGGGAAGGGGCCTGACGGACATATTTTGAGATATTTCTTCTTCTTGTTGTTCTTCTTCTGCACAGCTAAGCTGGAAGTGGCATTTGCAGCTCGCAATAGTACAGAGTTACCTCAAAGAAAGGGGCCACGGTGTTTCTGTATCTCTATTATGTTGGTGCGGCTTCGGATCTTTTAAATATCTCGATATATCTCGAAAACTACGCTTCTGATCAAAAAATATCATAGAACGTAAATTGTAGGAAACTTAATTCTCTACAAAAAAGGTCTCTTAACATTTTGCCATAGCTCGCTTCGTTTCCGAGATATTTGCAGATTTATCTCAAGGGAAGGGGCCTGACGGACATATTTCGAGATATTTCTTCTTCTTGTTGTTCCTCTTCTGCACAGCTAAGCTGGAAGTGGCATTTGCAGCTCACAATAGTGCAGAGTTATCTCAGAGAAAGAGGCCACGGTGTTTCTGTACCTCTATTATGTTGGTGCAGCTTCGGAACTGTTAAATATCTTGATATATCTCGAGAACTACGCACCTGATCAAAAAATATCATAGAACATAAAAAGTAGGAAACTTAATTCTCTACAAAAAAGGTCTCTTAACATTTTGCCATAGCTCGCTTGGTTTCCGAGATATTTGCAGATTTATCTCAAGGGATGAGGCCTGACGGACATATTTCGAGATATTTCTTCTTCTTGTTGTTCTTCTTCTGCACAGCTAAACTGGAAGTGGCGTTTCCAGCTCGCAATAGTGCAGAGTTATATCAAAGAAAGGGGCCACGGTGTTTCTGTATCTCTATTATGTTGGTGCGGCTTTGGAACTTTTAAATATCTTGATATATCTCGAGAACTACGCATCTGATCAAAAAATATCATAGAACATGAAAAGTAGGAAACTTAATTCTCTACAAAAAAGGTATCTTAACATTTTGCCATAGCTCGCTTCGTTTCCGAGATATTTGCAGATTTATCTCAAGGGAAGGGGCCTGACGGACATATTTTGAGATATTTCTTCTTCTTGTTGTTCTTCTTCTGCACAGCTAAGCTGGAAGTGGCATTTGCAGCTCGCAATAGTACAGAGTTACCTCAAAGAAAGGGGCCACGGTGTTTCTGTATCTCTATTATGTTGGTGCGGCTTCGGATCTTTTAAATATCTCGATATATCTCGAAAACTACGCTTCTGATCAAAAAATATCATAGAACGTAAATTGTAGGAAACTTAATTCTCTACAAAAAAGGTCTCTTAACATTTTGCCATAGCTCGCTTCGTTTCCGAGATATTTGCAGATTTATCTCAAGGGAAGGGGCCTGACGGACATATTTCGAGATATTTCTTCTTCTTGTTGTTCCTCTTCTGCACAGCTAAGCTGGAAGTGGCATTTGCAGCTCACAATAGTGCAGAGTTATCTCAGAGAAAGAGGCCACGGTGTTTCTGTACCTCTATTATGTTGGTGCAGCTTCGGAACTGTTAAATATCTTGATATATCTCGAGAACTACGCACCTGATCAAAAAATATCATAGAACATAAAAAGTAGGAAACTTAATTCTCTACAAAAAAGGTCTCTTAACATTTTGCCATAGCTCGCTTGGTTTCCGAGATATTTGCAGATTTATCTCAAGGGATGAGGCCTGACGGACATATTTCGAGATATTTCTTCTTCTTGTTGTTCTTCTTCTGCACAGCTAAACTGGAAGTGGCGTTTCCAGCTCGCAATAGTGCAGAGTTATATCAAAGAAAGGGGCCACGGTGTTTCTGTATCTCTATTATGTTGGTGCGGCTTTGGAACTTTTAAATATCTTGATATATCTCGAGAACTACGCATCTGATCAAAAAATATCATAGAACATGAAAAGTAGGAAACTTAATTCTCTACAAAAAAGGTATCTTAACATTTTGCCATAGCTCGCTTCGTTTCCGAGATATTTGCAGATTTATCTCAAGGGAAGGGGCCTGACGGACATATTTCGAGATATTTCTTCTTCTTGTTGTTCTTCTTCTGCACAGCTAAGCTGGAAGTGGCATTTGCAGTTCGCAATAGTGCAGAGTTATCTCAAAGAAAGGGGCCACGGTGTTTCTGTATCTCTATTATGTTGGTGCGGCTTCGGAACTTTTAAATATCCCGATATATCTCGAAAACTACGCTTCTGATCAAAAAATATCATAGAACATAAATTATAGGAAACATAATTCTCTACAAGAAAGGTCTCTTAACATTTTGCAATAGCTCGCTTCGTTTCCGAGATATTTGCAGATATATCTCAAGGGAAGGTGCCTGACGGACATATTTCGAGATATTTCTTCTTCTTGTTGTTCTTCTTCTGCACAGCTAAGCTGGAAGTGGCATTTGCAGTTCGCAATAGTGCAGAGTTATCTCAAAGAAAGGGGCCACGGTGTTTCTGTATCTCTATTATGTTGGTGCGGCTTCTGGACTTTTAAATATCTCGATATATCTCGAAAACTACGCTTCTGATCAAAAAATATCATAGAACATAAATTATAGGAAACATAATTCTCTACAAAAAAGGTCTCCTAACATTTTGCCATAGCTCGCTTGGTTTCCGAGATATTTGCAGATTTATCTCAAGGGATGAGGCCTGACGGACATATTTCGAGATATTTCTTCTTCTTGTTGTTTTTCTTCTGCACAGCTAAACTGGAAGTGGCGTTTCCAGCTCGCAATAGTGCAGAGTTATATCAAAGAAAGGGGCCACGGTGTTTCTGTATCTCTATTATGTTGGTGCGGCTTTGGAACTTTTAAATATCTTGATATATCTCGAGAACTACGCATCTGATCAAAAAATATCATAGAACATGAAAAGTAGGAAACTTAATTCTCTACAAAAAAGGTATCTTAACATTTTGCCATAGCTCGCTTCGTTTCCGAGATATTTGCAGATTTATCTCAAGGAAAGGGGCCTGACGGACCTATTTCGAGATATTTCTTCTTCTTCTTGTTCTTCTCCTGCACAGCTAAGCTGGAAGTGACATTTGCAGCTCGCAGTAGTGCAGAGTTATCTCAAAGAAAGAGGCCACGGTGTTTCTGTACCTCTATTATGTTGGTGCAGCTTCGGAACTGTTAAATATCTTGATATATCTCGAGAACTACGCACCTGATCAAAAAATATCATAGAACAAAAAGAGTAGGAAACTTAATTCTCTACAAAAAAGGTATCTTAACATTTTGCCATAGCTCGCTTCGTTTCCGAGATATTTGCAGATTTATCTCAAGGGAAGCGGCCTGACGGACATATTTTGAGATATTTCTTCTTCTTGTTGTTCTTCTTCTGCACAGCTAAGCTGGAAGTGGCATTTGCAGCTCGCAATAGTACAGAGTTACCTCAAAGAAAGGGGCCACGGTGTTTCTGTATCTCTATTATGTTGGTGCGGCTTCGGATCTTTTAAATATCTCGATATATCTCGAAAACTACGCTTCTGATCAAAAAATATCATAGAACGTAAATTGTAGGAAACATAATTCTCTACAAAAAAGGTCTCTTAACATTTTGCCGTAGCTCGCTTCGTTTCCGAGATATTTGCAGATTTATCTCAAGGGAAGGGGCCTGACGGACATATTTCGAGATATTTCTTCTTCTTGTTGTTCTTCTTCTGCACAGCTAAGCTGGAAGTGGCATTTGCAGTTCGCAATAGTGCAGAGTTATCTCAAAGAAAGGGGCCACGGTGTTTCTGTATCTCTATTATGTTGGTGCGGCTTCGGAACTTTTAAATATCCCGATATATCTCGAAAACTACGCTTCTGATCAAAAAATATCATAGAACATAAATTATAGGAAACATAATTCTCTACAAGAAAGGTCTCTTAACATTTTGCAATAGCTCGCTTCGTTTCCGAGATATTTGCAGATATATCTCAAGGGAAGGTGCCTGACGGACATATTTCGAGATATTTCTTCTTCTTGTTGTTCTTCTTCTGCACAGCTAAGCTGGAAGTGGCATTTGCAGTTCGCAATAGTGCAGAGTTATCTCAAAGAAAGGGGCCACGGTGTTTCTGTATCTCTATTATGTTGGTGCGGCTTCGGGACTTTTAAATATCTCGATATATCTCGAAAACTACGCTTCTGATCAAAAAATATCATAGAACATAAATTATAGGAAACATAATTCTCTACAAAAAAGGTCTCCTAACATTTTGCCATAGCTCGCTTGGTTTCCGAGATATTTGCAGATTTATCTCAAGGGATGAGGCCTGACGGACATATTTCGAGATATTTCTTCTTCTTGTTGTTTTTCTTCTGCACAGCTAAACTGGAAGTGGCGTTTCCAGCTCGCAATAGTGCAGAGTTATATCAAAGAAAGGGGCCACGGTGTTTCTGTATCTCTATTATGTTGGTGCGGCTTTGGAACTTTTAAATATCTTGATATATCTCGAGAACTACGCATCTGATCAAAAAATATCATAGAACATGAAAAGTAGGAAACTTAATTCTCTACAAAAAAGGTATCTTAACATTTTGCCATAGCTCGCTTCGTTTCCGAGATATTTGCAGATTTATCTCAAGGAAAGGGGCCTGACGGACCTATTTCGAGATATTTCTTCTTCTTCTTGTTCTTCTCCTGCACAGCTAAGCTGGAAGTGACATTTGCAGCTCGCAGTAGTGCAGAGTTATCTCAAAGAAGGAGGCCACGGTGTTTCTGTACCTCTATTATGTTGGTGCAGCTTCGGAACTGTTAAATATCTTGATATATCTCGAGAACTACGCACCTGATCAAAAAATATCATAGAACAAAAAGAGTAGGAAACTTAATTCTCTACAAAAAAGGTATCTTAACATTTTGCCATAGCTCGCTTCGTTTCCGAGATATTTGCAGATTTATCTCAAGGGAAGCGGCCTGACGGACATATTTTGAGATATTTCTTCTTCTTGTTGTTCTTCTTCTGCACAGCTAAGCTGGAAGTGGCATTTGCAGCTCGCAATAGTACAGAGTTACCTCAAAGAAAGGGGCCACGGTGTTTCTGTATCTCTATTATGTTGGTGCGGCTTCGGATCTTTTAAATATCTCGATATATCTCGAAAACTACGCTTCTGATCAAAAAATATCATAGAACGTAAATTGTAGGAAACATAATTCTCTACAAAAAAGGTCTCTTAACATTTTGCCGTAGCTCGCTTCGTTTCCGAGATATTTGCAGATTTATCTCAAGGGAAGGGGCCTGACGGACATATTTCGAGATATTTCTTCTTCTTGTTGTTCTTCTTCTGCACAGCTAAACTGGAAGTGGCATTTCCAGCTCGCAATAGTGCAGAGTTATATCAAAGAAAGGGGCCACGGTGTTTCTGTATCTCTATTATGTTGGTGCGGCTTCGGAACTTTTAAATATCTCGATATATCTCGAAAACTACGCTTCTGATCAAAAAATATCATAGAACATAAATTATAGGAAACATAATTCTCTACAAGAAAGGTCTCTTAATATTTTGCCATAGCTCGCTTCGTTTCCGAGATATTTGCAGATTTATCTCAAGGGAAGCGGCCTGACGGACATATTTTGAGATATTTCTTCTTCTTGTTGTTCTTCTCCTGCACAGCTAAGCTGGAAGTGACATTTGCAGCTCGCAGTAGTGCAGAGTTATCTCAAAGAAAGAGGCCACGGTGTTTCTGTACCTCTATTATGTTGGTGCAGCTTCGGAACTGTTAAATATCTTGATATATCTCGAGAACTACGCACCTGATCAAAAAATATCATAGAACAAAAAGAGTAGGAAACTTAATTCTCTACAAAAAAGGTATCTTAACATTTTGCCATAGCTCGCTTCGTTTCCGAGATATTTGCAGATTTATCTCAAGGGAAGCGGCCTGACGGACATATTTTGAGATATTTCTTCTTCTTGTTGTTCTTCTTCTGCACAGCTAAGCTGGAAGTGGCATTTGCAGCTCGCAATAGTACAGAGTTACCTCAAAGAAAGGGGCCACGGTGTTTCTGTATCTCTATTATGTTGGTGCGGCTTCGGATCTTTTAAATATCTCGATATATCTCGAAAACTACGCTTCTGATCAAAAAATATCATAGAACGTAAATTGTAGGAAACATAATTCTCTACAAAAAAGGTCTCTTAACATTTTGCCGTAGCTCGCTTCGTTTCCGAGATATTTGCAGATTTATCTCAAGGGAAGGGGCCTGACGGACATATTTCGAGATATTTCTTCTTCTTGTTGTTCTTCTTCTGCACAGCTAAACTGGAAGTGGCATTTCCAGCTCGCAATAGTGCAGAGTTATATCAAAGAAAGGGGCCACGGTGTTTCTGTATCTCTATTATGTTGGTGCGGCTTCGGAACTTTTAAATATCTCGATATATCTCGAAAACTACGCTTCTGATCAAAAAATATCATAGAACATAAATTATAGGAAACATAATTCTCTACAAGAAAGGTCTCTTAATATTTTGCCATAGCTCGCTTCGTTTCCGAGATATTTGCAGATTTATCTCAAGGGATGAGGCCTGACGGACATATTTCGAGATATTTCTTCTTCTTGTTGTTCTTCTCCTGCACAGCTAAGCTGGAAGTGACATTTGCAGCTCGCAGTAGTGCAGAGTTATCTCAAAGAAAGCGGCCACGGTGTTTCTGTACCTCTATTATGTTGGTGCAGCTTCGGAACTGTTAAATATCTTGATATATCTCGAGAACTACGCACCTGATCAAAAAATATCATAGAACAAAAAGAGTAGGAAACTTAATTCTCTACAAAAAAGGTATCTTAACATTTTGCCATAGCTCGCTTCGTTTCCGAGATATTTGCAGATTTATCTCAAGGGAAGCGGCCTGACGGACATATTTTGAGATATTTCTTCTTCTTGTTGTTCTTCTCCTGCACAGCTAAGCTGGAAGTGACATTTGCAGCTCGCAGTAGTGCAGAGTTATCTCAAAGAAAGAGGCCACGGTGTTTCTGTACCTCTATTATGTTGGTGCAGCTTCGGAACTGTTAAATATCTTGATATATCTCGAGAACTACGCACCTGATCAAAAAATATCATAGAACAAAAAGAGTAGGAAACTTAATTCTCTACAAAAAAGGTATCTTAACATTTTGCCATAGCTCGCTTCGTTTCCGAGATATTTGCAGATTTATCTCAAGGGAAGCGGCCTGACGGACATATTTTGAGATATTTCTTCTTCTTGTTGTTCTTCTCCTGCACAGCTAAGCTGGAAGTGACATTTGCAGCTCGCAGTAGTGCAGAGTTATCTCAAAGAAAGCGGCCACGGTGTTTCTGTACCTCTATTATGTTGGTGCAGCTTCGGAACTGTTAAATATCTTGATATATCTCGAGAACTACGCACCTGATCAAAAAATATCATAGAACAAAAAGAGTAGGAAACTTAATTCTCTACAAAAAAGGTATCTTAACATTTTGCCATAGCTCGCTTCGTTTCCGAGATATTTGCAGATTTATCTCAAGGGAAGCGGCCTGACGGACATATTTTGAGATATTTCTTCTTCTTGTTGTTCTTCTTCTGCACAGCTAAGCTGGAAGTGGCATTTGCAGCTCGCAATAGTACAGAGTTACCTCAAAGAAAGGGGCCACGGTGTTTCTGTATCTCTATTATGTTGGTGCGGCTTCGGATCTTTTAAATATCTCGATATATCTCGAAAACTACGCTTCTGATCAAAAAATATCATAGAACGTAAATTGTAGGAAACATAATTCTCTACAAAAAAGGTCTCTTAACATTTTGCCGTAGCTCGCTTCGTTTCCGAGATATTTGCAGATTTATCTCAAGGGAAGGGGCCTGACGGACATATTTCGAGATATTTCTTCTTCTTGTTGTTCTTCTTCTGCACAGCTAAACTGGAAGTGGCATTTCCAGCTCGCAATAGTGCAGAGTTATATCAAAGAAAGGGGCCACGGTGTTTCTGTATCTCTATTATGTTGGTGCGGCTTCGGAACTTTTAAATATCTCGATATATCTCGAAAACTACGCTTCTGATCAAAAAATATCATAGAACATAAATTATAGGAAACATAATTCTCTACAAGAAAGGTCTCTTAATATTTTGCCATAGCTCGCTTCGTTTCCGAGATATTTGCAGATTTATCTCAAGGGATGAGGCCTGACGGACATATTTCGAGATATTTCTTCTTCTTGTTGTTCTTCTCCTGCACAGCTAAGCTGGAAGTGACATTTGCAGCTCGCAGTAGTGCAGAGTTATCTCAAAGAAAGCGGCCACGGTGTTTCTGTACCTCTATTATGTTGGTGCAGCTTCGGAACTGTTAAATATCTTGATATATCTCGAGAACTACGCACCTGATCAAAAAATATCATAGAACAAAAAGAGTAGGAAACTTAATTCTCTACAAAAAAGGTATCTTAACATTTTGCCATAGCTCGCTTCGTTTCCGAGATATTTGCAGATTTATCTCAAGGTAAGCGGCCTGACGGACATATTTTGAGATATTTCTTCTTCTTGTTGTTCTTCTCCTGCACAGCTAAGCTGAAAGTGACATTTGCAGCTCGCAGTAGTGCAGAGTTATCTCAAAGAAAGAGGCCACGGTGTTTCTGTACCTCTATTATGTTGGTGCAGCTTCGGAACTGTTAAATATCTTGATATATCTCGAGAACTACGCACCTGATCAAAAAATATCATAGAGCAAAAAGAGTAGGAAACTTAATTCTCTACAAAAAAGGTATCTTAACATTTTGCCATAGCTCGCTTCGTTTCCGAGATATTTGCAGATTTATCTCAAGGGAAGCGGCCTGACGGACATATTTTGAGATATTTCTTCTTCTTGTTGTTCTTCTTCTGCACAGCTAAGCTGGAAGTGGCATTTGCAGCTCGCAATAGTACAGAGTTACCTCAAAGAAAGGGGCCACGGTGTTTCTGTATCTCTATTATGTTGGTGCGGCTTCGGATCTTTTAAATATCTCGATATATCTCGAAAACTACGCTTCTGATCAAAAAATATCATAGAACGTAAATTGTAGGAAACATAATTCTCTACAAAAAAGGTCTCTTAACATTTTGCCGTAGCTCGCTTCGTTTCCGAGATATTTGCAGATTTATCTCAAGGGAAGGGGCCTGACGGACATATTTCGAGATATTTCTTCTTCTTGTTGTTCTTCTTCTGCACAGCTAAACTGGAAGTGGCATTTCCAGCTCGCAATAGTGCAGAGTTATATCAAAGAAAGGGGCCACGGTGTTTCTGTATCTCTATTATGTTGGTGCGGCTTCGGAACTTTTAAATATCTCGATATATCTCGAAAACTACGCTTCTGATCAAAAAATATCATAGAACGTAAATTGTAGGAAACATAATTCTCTACAAAAAAGGTCTCTTAACATTTTGCCATAGCTCGCTTCGTTTCCGAGATATTTGCAGATTTATCTCAAGGGAAGGGGCCTGACGGACCTATTTCGAGATATTTCTTCTTCTTCTTGTTCTTCTCCTGCACAGCTAAGCTGGAAGTGACATTTGCAGCTCGCAGTAGTGCAGAGTTATCTCAAAGAAAGAGGCCACGGTGTTTCTGTACCTCTATTATGTTGGTGCAGCTTCGGAACTCTTAAATATCTTGATATATCTCGAGAACTACGCACCTGATCAAAAAATATCATAGAACAAAAAGAGTAGGAAACTTAATTCTCTACAAAAAAGGTCTCTTAACATTTTGCCATAGCTCGCTTCGTTTCCGAGATATTTGCAGATTTATCTCAAGGGAAGCGGCCTGACGGACATATTTTGAGATATTTCTTCTTCTTGTTGTTCTTCTTCTGCACAGCTAAGCTGGAAGTGGCATTTGCAGCTCGCAATAGTACAGAGTTACCTCAAAGAAAGGGGCCACGGTGTTTCTGTATCTCTATTATGTTGGTGCGGCTTCGGATCTTTTAAATATCTCGATATATCTCGAAAACTACGCTTCTGATCAAAAAATATCATAGAACGTAAATTGTAGGAAACATAATTCTCTACAAAAAAGGTCTCTTAACATTTTGCCATAGCTCGCTTCGTTTCCGAGATATTTGCAGATTTATCTCAAGGGAAGGGGCCTGACGGACATATTTCGAGATATTTCTTCTTCTTGTTGTTCTTCTTCTGCACAGCTAAACTGGAAGTGGCATTTCCAGCTCGCAATAGTGCAGAGTTATATCAAAGAAAGGGGCCACGGTGTTTCTGTATCTCTATTATGTTGGTGCGGCTTCGGATCTTTTAAATATCTCGATATATCTCGAAAACTACGCTTCTGATCAAAAAATATCATAGAACGTAAATTGTAGGAAACATAATTCTCTACAAAAAAGGTCTCTTAACATTTTGCCATAGCTCGCTTCGTTTCCGAGATATTTGCAGATTTATCTCAAGGGAAGGGGCCTGACGGACCTATTTCGAGATATTTCTTCTTCTTCTTGTTCTTCTCCTGCACAGCTAAGCTGGAAGTGACATTTGCAGCTCGCAGTAGTGCAGAGTGATCTCAAAGAAAGAGGCCACGGTGTTTCTGTACCTCTATTATGTTGGTGCAGCTTCGGAACTCTTAAATATCTTGATATATCTCGAGAACTACGCACCTGATCAAAAAATATCATAGAACAAAAAGAGTAGGAAACTTAATTCTCTACAAAAAAGGTCTCTTAACATTTTGCCATAGCTCGCTTCGTTTCCGAGATATTTGCAGATTTATCTCAAGGGAAGCGGCCTGACGGACATATTTTGAGATATTTCTTCTTCTTGTTGTTCTTCTTCTGCACAGCTAAGCTGGAAGTGGCATTTGCAGCTCGCAATAGTACAGAGTTACCTCAAAGAAAGGGGCCACGGTGTTTCTGTATCTCTATTATGTTGGTGCGGCTTCGGATCTTTTAAATATCTCGATATATCTCGAAAACTACGCTTCTGATCAAAAAATATCATAGAACGTAAATTGTAGGAAACATAATTCTCTACAAAAAAGGTCTCTTAACATTTTGCCATAGCTCGCTTCGTTTCCGAGATATTTGCAGATTTATCTCAAGGGAAGGGGCCTGACGGACATATTTCGAGATATTTCTTCTTCTTGTTGTTCTTCTTCTGCACAGCTAAACTGGAAGTGGCATTTCCAGCTCGCAATAGTGCAGAGTTATATCAAAGAAAGGGGCCACGGTGTTTCTGTATCTCTATTATGTTGGTGCGGCTTTGGAACTTTTAAATATCTTGATATATCTCGAGAACTACGCATCTGATCAAAAAATATCATACAACGTAAAAAGTAGGAAACTTAATTCTCTACAAAAAAGGTCTCTTAACATTTTGCCATAGCTCGCTTGGTCTCCGAGATATTTGCAGATTTATCTCAAGGGATGAGGCCTGACGGACATATTTCGAGATATTTCTTCTTCTTGTTGTTCTTCTTCTGCACAGCTAAACTGGAAGTGGCATTTCCAGCTCGCAATAGTGCAGAGTTATATCAAAGAAAGGGGCCACGGTGTTTCTCTATCCCTATTATGTTGGTGCGGCTTTGGAACTTTTAAATATCTTGATATATCTCGAGAACTACGCATCTGATCAAAAAATATCATAGAACATGAAAAGTAGGAAACTTAATTCTCTACAAAAAAGGTAGCTTAACATTTTGCCATAGCTCGCTTCGTTTCCGAGATATTTGCAGATTTATCTCAAGGGAAGGGGCCTGACAGACATATTTCGAGATATTTCTTCTTCTTGTTGTTCTTCTTCTGCACAGCTAAGCTGGAAGTGGCATTTGCAGTTCGCAATAGTGCAGAGTTATCTCAAAGAAAGGGGCCACGGTGTTTCTGTATCTCTATTATGTTGGTGCGGCTTCGGAAATTTTAAATATCTCGATATATCTCGAAAACTACGCTTCTGATCAAAAAATATCATAGAACATAAATTATAGGAAACATAATTCTCTACAAGAAAGGTCTCTTAACATTTTCCCATAGCTTGCTTCGTTTCCGAGATATTTGCAGATTTATCTCAAGGGAAGGGGCCTGACCGACCTATTTCGAGATATTTCTTCTTCTTCTTGTTCTTCTCCTGCACAGCTAAGCTGGAAGTGACATTTGCAGCTCGCAATAGTACAGAGTTACCTCAAAGAAAGGGGCCACGGTGTTTCTGTATCTCTATTATGTTGGTGCGGCTTCGGAACTTTTAAATATCTCGATATATCTCGAAAACTACGCTTCTGATCAAAAAATATCAGAGAACGTAAATTGTAGGAAACATAATTCTCTACATAAAAGGTCTCTTAACATTTTGCCGTAGCTCGCTTCGTTTCCGAGATATTTGCAGATTTATCTCAAGGGTAGGGGCCTGACGGACATATTTCGAGATATTTCTTCTTCTTGTTGTTCTTCTTCTGCACACCTAAGCTGGAAGTGGCATTTGCAGCGCGCAATAGTGCAGAGTTATCTCAAAGAAAGGGGCCACGGTGTTTCTGTATCTCTATTATGTTGGTGCGGCTTCGGAACTTTTAAATATCTTGATATATCTCGAGAACTACGCATCTGATCAAAAAATATCATAGAACATAAAAAGTAGTAAACCTAATTTTCTACAAAAAGGGTCTCTTAACATTTTGCCGTAGCTCGCTTCGTTTCCGAGATATTTGCAGATTTATCTCAAGGGAAGGGGCCTGACGGACATATTTCGAAATATTTCTTCTTCTTGTTGTTCTTCTTCTGCACAGCTAAGCTGGAAGTGGCATTTGCAGCGCGCAATAGTGCAGAGTTATCTCAAAGAAAGGGGCCACGGTGTTTCTGTATCTCTATTATGTTGGTGCGGCTTCGGAACTTTTAAGTATCTCGATATATCTCGAAAACTACGCTTCTGATCAAAAAATATCAGAGAACGTAAATTGTAGGAAACATAATTCTCTACAAAAAAGGTCTCTTAACATTTTGCCATAGCTCGCTTCGTTTCCGAGATATTTGCAGATTTATCTCAAGGGATGGGGCCTGACGGACATATTTCGAGATATTTCTTCTTCTTGTTGTTCTTCTTCTGCACAGCGAGGCTGGAAGTGGCATTTGCAGCTCGCAATAGTGCAGAGTTATCTCAAAGAAAGAGGCCACGGTGTTTCTGTACCTCTGTTATGTTGGTGCAGCTTCGGAACTTTTAAATATCTTGATATGTCTCGAGAACTACGCATCTGACCAAAAAATATCATAGAACATAAAAAGTAGGAAACTTAATTCTCTACAAAAAAGGTCTCTTAACATTTTGCCATAGCTCGCTTCGTTTCCGAGATATTTGCAGATTTATCTCAAGGGAAGGGGCCTGACGGACATATTTCGAGATATTTCTTCTTCTTGTTGTTCTTCTTCTGCACAGCTAAGCTGGAAGTGGCATTTGCAGCTCACAATAGTGCAGAGTTATCTCAGAGAAAGAGGCCACGGTGTTTCTGTACCTCTATTATGTTGGTGCAGCTTCGGAACTTTTAAATATCTTGATATATCTCGAGAACTACGGATCTGATCAAAAAATATCATAGAACATAAAAAGTAGGAAACTTAATTCTCTACAAAAAAGGTATCTCAACATTTAGCCATAGCTCGCTTCGTTTCCGAGATATTTGCAGATTTATCTCAAGGGAAGGGGCCTGACGGACATATTTTGAGATATTTCTTCTTCTTGTTGTTCTTCTTCTGCACAGCTAAGCTGGAAGTGGCATTTGCAGCTCGCAATAGTACAGAGTTACCTCAAAGAAAGGGGCCACGGTGTTTCTGTATCTCTATTATGTTGGTGCGGCTTCGGATCTTTTAAATATCTCGATATATCTCGAGAACTACGCACCTGATCAAAAAATATCATAGAACATAAAAAGTAGGAAACTTAATTCTCTACAAAAAAGGTCTCTTAACATTTTGCAATAGCTCGCTTCGTTTCCGAGATATTTGCAGATATATCTCAAGGGAAGGTGCCTGACGGACATATTTCGAGATATTTCTTCTTCTTGTTGTTCTTCTTCTGCACAGCTAAGCTGGAAGTGGCATTTGCAGTTCGCAATAGTGCAGAGTTATCTCAGAGAAAGAGGCCACGGTGTTTCTGTACCTCTATTATGTTGGTGCAGCTTCGGAACTTTTAAATATCTTGATATATCTCGAGAACTACGCATCTGATCAAAAAATATCATAGAACATAAAAAGTAGGAAACTTAATTCTCTACAATAAAGGTCTCTTAACATTTTGCCATAGCTCGCTTGGTTTCCGAGATATTTGCAGATTTATCTCAAGGGATGAGGCCTGACGGACATATTTCGAGATATTTCTTCTTCTTGTTGTTCTTCTTCTGCACAGCTAAGCTGGAAGTGGCATTTGCAGTTCGCAATAGTGCAGAGTTATCTCAAAGAAAGGGGCCACGGTGTTTCTGTATCTCTATTATGTTGGTGCGGCTTCGGAACTTTTAAATATCTTGATATATCTCGAGAACTACGCATCTGATCAAAAAATATCATAGAACATAAAAAGTAGGAAACTTAATTCTCTACAAAAAAGGTATCTTAACATTTTGCCATAGCTCGCTTTGTTTCCGAGATATTTGCAGATTTATCTCAAGGGAAGGGGCCTGACGGACATATTTCGAGATATTTCTTCTTCTTGTTGTTCTTCTTCTGCACAGCTAAGCTGGAAGTGGCATTTGCAGGTCGCAATAGTGCAGAGTTGTCTCAAAGAAAGGGGCCACGGTGTTTCTGTATCTCTATTATGTTGGTGCGGCTTCGGAACTTTTAAATATCTCGATATATCTCGAAAACTACGCTTCTGATCAAAAAATATCAGAGAACGTAAATTGTAGGAAACATAATTCTCTACATAAAAGGTCTCTTAACATTTTGCCGTAGCTCGCTTCGTTTCCGAGATATTTGCAGATTTATCTCAAGGGTAGGGGCCTGACGGACATATTTCGAGATATTTCTTCTTCTTGTTGTTCTTCTTCTGCACACCTAAGCTGGAAGTGGCATTTGCAGCGCGCAATAGTGCAGAGTTATCTCAAAGAAAGGGGCCACGGTGTTTCTGTATCTCTATTATGTTGGTGCGGCTTCGGAACTTTTAAATATCTTGATATATCTCGAGAAATACGCATCTGATCAAAAAATATCATAGAACATAAAAAGTAGTAAACCTAATTTTCTACAAAAAGGGTCTCTTAACATTTTGCCGTAGCTCGCTTCGTTTCCGAGATATTTGCAGATTTATCTCAAGGGAAGGGGCCTGACGGACATATTTCGAAATATTTCTTCTTCTTGTTGTTCTTCTTCTGCACAGCTAAGCTGGAAGTGGCATTTGCAGCGCGCAATAGTGCAGAGTTATCTCAAAGAAAGGGGCCACGGTGTTTCTGTATCTCTATTATGTTGGTGCGGCTTCGGAACTTTTAAGTATCTCGATATATCTCGAAAACTACGCTTCTGATCAAAAAATATCAGAGAACGTAAATTGTAGGAAACATAATTCTCTACAAAAAAGGTCTCTTAACATTTTGCCATAGCTCGCTTCGTTTCCGAGATATTTGCAGATTTATCTCAAGGGATGGGGCCTGACGGACATATTTCGAGATATTTCTTCTTCTTGTTGTTCTTCTTCTGCACAGCTAAGCTGGAAGTGGCATTTGCAGCTCGCAATAGTGCAGAGTTATCTCAAAGAAAGAGGCCACGGTGTTTCTGTACCTCTGTTATGTTGGTGCAGCTTCGGAACTTTTAAATATCTTGATATATCTCGAGAACTACGCATCTGACCAAAAAATATCATAGAACATAAAAAGTAGGAAACTTAATTCTCTACAAAAAAGGTCTCTTAACATTTTGCCATAGCTCGCTTCGTTTCCGAGATATTTGCAGATTTATCTCAAGGGAAGGGGCCTGACGGACATATTTCGAGATATTTCTTCTTCTTGTTGTTCTTCTTCTGCACAGCTAAGCTGGAAGTGGCATTTGCAGCTCGCAATAGTGCAGAGTTACCTCAAAGAAAGGGGCCACGGTGTTTCTGTATCTCTATTATGTTGGTGCGGCTTCGGATCTTTTAAATATCTCGATATATCTCGAGAACTACGCACCTGATCAAAAAATATCATAGAACATAAAAAGTAGGAAACTTAATTCTCTACAAAAAAGGTCTCTTAACATTTTGCAATAGCTCGCTTCGTTTCCGAGATATTTGCAGATATATCTCAAGGGAAGGTGCCTGACGGACATATTTCGAGATATTTCTTCTTCTTGTTGTTCTTCTTCTGCACAGCTAAGCTGGAAGTGGCATTTGCAGCTCACAATAGTGCAGAGTTATCTCAGAGAAAGAGGCCACGGTGTTTCTGTACCTCTATTATGTTGGTGCAGCTTCGGAACTTTTAAATATCTTGATATATCTCGAGAACTACGCATCTGATCAAAAAATATCATAGAACATAAATTATAGGAAACATAATTCTCTACAAGAAAGTTCTCTTAATATTTTGCCATAGCTCGCTTCGTTTCCGAGATATTTGCAGATTTATCTCAAGGGAAGGGGCCTGACGGACATATTTCGAGATATTTCTTCTTGTTGTTGTTCTTCTTCTGCACAGCTAAACTGGAAGTGGCATTTCCAGCTCGCAATAGTGCAGAGTTATCACAAAGAAAGGGGCCACGGTGTTTCTGTATCTCTATTATGTTGGTGCGGCTTCGGAACTTTTAAATATCTTGATATATCTCGAGAACTACGCATCTGATCAAAAAATATCATAGAACATAAAAAGTAGGAAACTTAATTCTCTACAAAAAAGGTCTCTTAACATTTTGCCATAGCTCGCTTCGTTTCCGAGATATTTGCAGATTTATCTCAAGGGAAGGGGCCTGACGGACCTATTTCGAGATATTTCTTCTTCTTCTTGTTCTTCTTCTGCACAGCTAAGCTGGAAGTGGCATTTGCAGTTCGCAATAGTGCAGAGTTATCTCAAAGAAAGGGGCCACGGTGTTTCTGTATCTCTATTATGTTGGTGCGGCTTCGGAACTTTTAAATATCTCGATATATCTCGAAAACTACGCTTCTGATCAAAAAATATCATAGAACATAAATTATAGGAAACATAATTCTCTACAAAAAAGGTCTCTTAACATTTTGCCATAGCTCGCTTGGTTTCCGAGATATTTGCAGATTTATCTCAAGGGATGAGGCCTGACGGACATATTTCGAGATATTTCTTCTTCTTGTTGTTCTTCTCCTGCACAGCTAAGCTGGAAGTGACATTTGCAGCTCGCAGTAGTGCAGAGTTATCTCAAAGAAAGAGGCCACGGTGTTTCTGTACCTCTATTATGTTGGTGCAGCTTCGGAACTGTTAAATATCTTGATATATCTCGAGAACTACGCACCTGATCAAAAAATATCATAGAACAAAAAGAGTAGGAAACTTAATTCTGTACAAAAAAGGTATCTTAACATTTTGCCATAGCTCGCTTCGTTTCCGAGATATTTGCAGATTTATCTCAAGGGAAGCGGCCTGACGGACATATTTTGAGATATTTCTTCTTCTTGTTGTTCTTCTTCTGCACAGCTAAGCTGGAAGTGGCATTTGCAGCTCGCAATAGTACAGAGTTACCTCAAAGAAAGGGGCCACGGTGTTTCTGTATCTCTATTATGTTGGTGCGGCTTCGGATCTTTTAAATATCTCGATATATCTCGAAAACTACGCTTCTGATCAAAAAATATCATAGAACGTAAATTGTAGGAAACATAATTCTCTACAAAAAAGGTCTCTTAATATTTTGCCATAGCTCGCTTCGTTTCCGAGATATTTGCAGATTTATCTCAAGGGAAGGGGCCTGACGGACATATTTCGAGATATTTCTTCTTCTCGTTGTTCTTCTTCTGCACAGCTAAACTGGAAGTGGCATTTCCAGCTCGCAATAGTGCAGAGTTATATAAAAGAAAGGGGCCACGGTGTTTCTGTATCTCTATTATGTTGGTGCGGCTTTGGAACTTTTAAATATCTTGATATATCTCGAGAACTACGCATCTGATCAAAAAATATCATACAACGTAAAAAGTAGGAAACTTAATTCTCTACAAAAAAGGTCTCTTAACATTTTGCCTTAGCTCGCTTCGTTTCCGAGATATTTGCAGATTTATCTCAAGGGAAGGGGCCTGACGGACATATTTCGAGATATTTCTTCTTCTTGTTGTTCTTCTTCTGCACAGCTAAACTGGAAGTGGCATTTGCAGTTCGCAATAGTGCAGAGTTATCTCAAAGAAAGGGGCCACGGTGTTTCTGTATCTCTATTATGTTGGTGCGGCTTCGGAACTTTTAAATATCTCGATATATCTCGAAAACTACGCTTCTGATCAAAAAATATCATAGAACATAAATTATAGGAAACATAATTCTCTACAAAAAAGGTCTCTTAACATTTTGCCATAGCTCGCTTGGTTTCCGAGATATTTGCAGATTTATCTCAAGGGATGAGGCCTGACGGACATATTTCGAGATATTTTTTCTTCTTGTTGTTCTTCTCCTGCACAGCTAAGCTGGAAGTGACATTTGCAGCTCGCAGTAGTGCAGAGTTGTCTCAAAGAAAGAGGCCACGGTGTTTCTGTACCTCTATTATGTTGGTGCAGCTTCGGAACTGTTAAATATCTTGATATATCTCGAGAACTACGCTTCTGATCAAAAAATATCATAGAACATAAATTATAGGAAACATAATTCTCTACAAGAAAGGTCTCTTAACATTTTCCCATAGCTTGCTTCGTTTCCGAGATATTTGCAGATTTATCTCAAGGGAAGGGGCCTGACCGACCTATTTCGAGATATTTCTTCTTCTTCTTGTTCTTCTCCTGCACAGCTAAGCTGGAAGTGACATTTGCAGCTCGCAATAGTACAGAGTTACCTCAAAGAAAGGGGCCACGGTGTTTCTGTATCTCTATTATGTTGGTGCGGCTTCGGAACTTTTAAATATCTCGATATATCTCGAAAACTACGCTTCTGATCAAAAAATATCAGAGAACGTAAATTGTAGGAAACATAATTCTCTACATAAAAGGTCTCTTAACATTTTGCCGTAGCTCGCTTCGTTTCCGAGATATTTGCAGATTTATCTCAAGGGTAGGGGCCTGACGGACATATTTCGAGATATTTCTTCTTCTTGTTGTTCTTCTTCTGCACACCTAAGCTGGAAGTGGCATTTGCAGCGCGCAATAGTGCAGAGTTATCTCAAAGAAAGGGGCCACGGTGTTTCTGTATCTCTATTATGTTGGTGCGGCTTCGGAACTTTTAAATATCTTGATATATCTCGAGAACTACGCATCTGATCAAAAAATATCATAGAACATAAAAAGTAGTAAACCTAATTTTCTACAAGAAGGGTCTCTTAACATTTTGCCGTAGCTCGCTTCGTTTCCGATATATTTGCAGATTTATCTCAAGGGAAGGGGCCTGACGGACATATTTCGAGATATTTCTTCTTCTTGTTGTTCTTCTTCTGCACAGCTAAGCTGGAAGTGGCATTTGCAGCTCGCAATAGTGCAGAGTTACCTCAAAGAAAGGGGCCACGGTGTTTCTGTATCTCTATTATGTTGGTGCGGCTTCGGATCTTTTAAATATCTCGATATATCTCGAGAACTACGCACCTGATCAAAAAATATCATAGAACATAAATTGTAGGAAACATAATTCTCTACAAAAAAGGTCTCTTAACATTTTGCAATAGCTCGCTTCGTTTCCGAGATATTTGCAGATATATCTCAAGGGAAGGTGCCTGACGGACATATTTCGAGATATTTCTTCTTCTTGTTGTTCTTCTTCTGCACAGCTAAGCTGGAAGTGGCATTTGCAGCTCACAATAGTGCAGAGTTATCTCAGAGAAAGAGGCCACGGTGTTTCTGTACCTCTATTATGTTGGTGCAGCTTCGGAACTTTTAAATATCTTGATATATCTCGAGAACTACGCATCTGATCAAAAAATATCATAGAACATAAATTATAGGAAACATAATTCTCTACAAGAAAGTTCTCTTAATATTTTGCCATAGCTCGCTTCGTTTCCGAGATATTTGCAGATTTATCTCAAGGGAAGGGGCCTGACGGACATATTTCGAGATATTTCTTCTTGTTGTTGTTCTTCTTCTGCACAGCTAAACTGGAAGTGGCATTTCCAGCTCGCAATAGTGCAGAGTTATCACAAAGAAAGGGGCCACGGTGTTTCTGTATCTCTATTATGTTGGTGCGGCTTCGGAACTTTTAAATATCTTGATATATCTCGAGAACTACGCATCTGATCAAAAAATATCATAGAACATAAAAAGTAGGAAACTTAATTCTCTACAAAAAAGGTCTCTTAACATTTTGCCATAGCTCGCTTCGTTTCCGAGATATTTGCAGATTTATCTCAAGGGAAGGGGCCTGACGGACCTATTTCGAGATATTTCTTCTTCTTCTTGTTCTTCTTCTGCACAGCTAAGCTGGAAGTGGCATTTGCAGTTCGCAATAGTGCAGAGTTATCTCAAAGAAAGGGGCCACGGTGTTTCTGTATCTCTATTATGTTGGTGCGGCTTCGGAACTTTTAAATATCTCGATATATCTCGAAAACTACGCTTCTGATCAAAAAATATCATAGAACATAAATTATAGGAAACATAATTCTCTACAAAAAAGGTCTCTTAACATTTTGCCATAGCTCGCTTGGTTTCCGAGATATTTGCAGATTTATCTCAAGGGATGAGGCCTGACGGACATATTTCGAGATATTTCTTCTTCTTGTTGTTCTTCTCCTGCACAGCTAAGCTGGAAGTGACATTTGCAGCTCGCAGTAGTGCAGAGTTACCTCAAAGAAAGGGGCCACGGTGTTTCTGTATCTCTATTATGTTGGTGCGGCTTCGGATCTTTTAAATATCTCGATATATCTCGAAAACTACGCTTCTGATCAAAAAATATCATAGAACGTAAATTGTAGGAAACATAATTCTCTACAAAAAAGGTCTCTTAATATTTTGCCATAGCTCGCTTCGTTTCCGAGATATTTGCAGATTTATCTCAAGGGAAGGGGCCTGACGGACATATTTCGAGATATTTCTTCTTCTCGTTGTTCTTCTTCTGCACAGCTAAACTGGAAGTGGCATTTCCAGCTCGCAATAGTGCAGAGTTATATAAAAGAAAGGGGCCACGGTGTTTCTGTATCTCTATTATGTTGGTGCGGCTTTGGAACTTTTAAATATCTTGATATATCTCGAGAACTACGCATCTGATCAAAAAATATCATACAACGTAAAAAGTAGGAAACTTAATTCTCTACAAAAAAGGTCTCTTAACATTTTGCCTTAGCTCGCTTCGTTTCCGAGATATTTGCAGATTTATCTCAAGGGAAGGGGCCTGACGGACATATTTCGAGATATTTCTTCTTCTTGTTGTTCTTCTTCTGCACAGCTAAACTGGAAGTGGCATTTGCAGTTCGCAATAGTGCAGAGTTATCTCAAAGAAAGGGGCCACGGTGTTTCTGTATCTCTATTATGTTGGTGCGGCTTCGGAACTTTTAAATATCTCGATATATCTCGAAAACTACGCTTCTGATCAAAAAATATCATAGAACATAAATTATAGGAAACATAATTCTCTACAAAAAAGGTCTCTTAACATTTTGCCATAGCTCGCTTGGTTTCCGAGATATTTGCAGATTTATCTCAAGGGATGAGGCCTGACGGACATATTTCGAGATATTTTTTCTTCTTGTTGTTCTTCTCCTGCACAGCTAAGCTGGAAGTGACATTTGCAGCTCGCAGTAGTGCAGAGTTATCTCAAAGAAAGAGGCCACGGTGTTTCTGTACCTCTATTATGTTGGTGCAGCTTCGGAACTGTTAAATATCTTGATATATCTCGAGAACTACGCACCTGATCAAAAAATATCATAGAACAAAAAGAGTAGGAAACTTAATTCTCTACAAAAAAGGTATGTTAACATTTTGCCATAGCTCGCTTCGTTTCCGAGATATTTGCAGATTTATCTCAAGGGAAGCGGCCTGACGGACATATTTTGAGATATTTCTTCTTCTTGTTGTTCTTCTTCTGCACAGCTAAGCTGGAAGTGGCATTTGCAGCTCGCAATAGTACAGAGTTACCTCAAAGAAAGGGGCCACGGTGTTTCGGTATCTCTATTATGTTGGTGCGGCTTCGGATCTTTTAAATATCTCGATATATCTCGAAAACTACGCTTCTGATCAAAAAATATCATAGAACGTAAATTGTAGGAAACATAATTCTCTACAAAAAAGGTCTCTTAACATTTTGCCATAGCTCGCTTCGTTTCCGAGATATTTGCAGATTTATCTCAAGGGAAGGGGCCTGACGGACATATTTCGAGATATTTCTTCTTCTTGTTGTTCTTCTTCTGCACAGCTAAACTGGAAGTGGCATTTCCAGCTCGCAATAGTGCAGAGTTATCACAAAGAAAGGGGCCACGGTGTTTCTGTATCTCTATTATGTTGGTGCGGCTTCGGAACTTTTAAATATCTTGATATATCTCGAGAACTACGCATCTGATCAAAAAATATCATAGAACATAAAAAGTAGTAAACCTAATTTTCTACAAGAAGGGTCTCTTAACATTTTGCCGTAGCTCGCTTCGTTTCCGATATATTTGCAGATTTATCTCAAGGGAAGGGGCCTGACGGACATATTTCGAAATATTTCTTCTTCTTGTTGTTCTTCTTCTGCACAGCTAAGCTGGAAGTGGCATTTGCAGCGCGCAATAGTGCAGAGTTATCTCAAAGAAAGGGGCCACGGTGTTTCTGTATCTCTATTATGTTGGTGCGGCTTCGGAACTTTTAAGTATCTCGATATATCTCGAAAACTACGCTTCTGATCAAAAAATATCAGAGAACGTAAATTGTAGGAAACATAATTCTCTACAAAAAAGGTCTCTTAACATTTTGCCATAGCTCGCTTCGTTTCCGAGATATTTGCAGATTTATCTCAAGGGATGGGGCCTGACGGACATATTTCGAGATATTTCTTCTTCTTGTTGTTCTTCTTCTGCACAGCTAAGCTGGAAGTGGCATTTGCAGCTCGCAATAGTGCAGAGTTATCTCAAAGAAAGAGGCCACGGTGTTTCTGTACCTCTGTTATGTTGGTGCAGCTTCGGAACTTTTAAATATCTTGATATATCTCGAGAACTACGCATCTGACCAAAAAATATCATAGAACATAAAAAGTAGGAAACTTAATTCTCTACAAAAAAGGTCTCTTAACATTTTGCCATAGCTCGCTTCGTTTCCGAGATATTTGCAGATTTATCTCAAGGGAAGGGGCCTGACGGACATATTTCGAGATATTTCTTCTTCTTGTTGTTCTTCTTCTGCACAGCTAAGCTGGAAGTGGCATTTGCAGCTCGCAATAGTGCAGAGTTATCTCAGAGAAAGAGGCCACGGTGTTTCTGTACCTCTATTATGTTGGTGCAGCTTCGGAACTTTTAAATATCTTGATATATCTCGAGAACTACGCATCTGATCAAAAAATATCATAGAACATAAAAAGTAGGAAACTTAATTCTCTACAAAAAAGGTATCTCAACATTTTGCCATAGCTCGCTTCGTTTCCGAGATATTTGCAGATTTATCTCAAGGGAAGGGGCCTGACGGACATATTTTGAGATATTTCTTCTTCTTGTTGTTCTTCTTCTGCACAGCTAAGCTGGAAGTGGCATTTGCAGCTCGCAATAGTACAGAGTTACCTCAAAGAAAGGGGCCACGGTGTTTCTGTATCTCTATTATGTTGGTGCGGCTTCGGATCTTTTAAATATCTCGATATATCTCGAAAACTACGCTTCTGATCAAAAAATATCATAGAACGTAAATTGTAGGAAACTTAATTCTCTACAAAAAAGGTCTCTTAACATTTTGCCATAGCTCGCTTCGTTTCCGAGATATTTGCAGATTTATCTCAAGGGAAGGGGCCTGACGGACATATTTCGAGATATTTCTTCTTCTTGTTGTTCTTCTTCTGCACAGCTAAGCTGGAAGTGGCATTTGCAGCTCACAATAGTGCAGAGTTATCTCAGAGAAAGAGGCCACGGTGTTTCTGTACCTCTATTATGTTGGTGCAGCTCCGGAACTTTTAAATATCTTGATATATCTCGAGAACTACGCATCTGATCAAAAAATATCATAGAACATAAAAAGTAGGAAACTTAATTCTCTACAAAAAAGGTGTCTCAACATTTTGCCATAGCTCGCTTCGTTTCCGAGATATTTGCAGATTTATCTCAAGGGAAGGGGCCTGACGGACATATTTTGAGATATTTCTTCTTCTTGTTGTTCTTCTTCTGCACAGCTAAGCTGGAAGTGGCATTTGCAGCTCGCAATAGTACAGAGTTACCTCAAAGAAAGGGGCCACGGTGTTTCTGTATCTCTATTATGTTGGTGCGGCTTCGGATCTTTTAAATATCTCGATATATCTCGAGAACTACGCACCTGATCAAAAAATATCATAGAACATAAAAAGTAGGAAACTTAATTCTCTACAAAAAAGGTCTCTTAACATTTTGCAATAGCTCGCTTCGTTTCCGAGATATTTGCAGATATATCTCAAGGGAAGGTGCCTGACGGACATATTTCGAGATATTTCTTCTTCTTGTTGTTCTTCTTCTGCACAGCTAAGCTGGAAGTGGCATTTGCAGCTCACAATAGTGCAGAGTTATCTCAGAGAAAGAGGCCACGGTGTTTCTGTACCTCTATTATGTTGGTGCAGCTTCGGAACTTTTAAATATCTTGATATATCTCGAGAACTACGCATCTGACCAAAAAATATCATAGAACATAAAAAGTAGGAAACCTAATTCTCTACAAAAAAGGTCTCTTAACATTTTGCCATAGCTCGCTTCGTTTCCGAGATATTTGCAGATTTATCTCAAGGGAAGGGGCCTGACGGACATATTTCGAGATATTTCTTCTTGTTGTTGTTCTTCTTCTGCACAGCTAAACTGGAAGTGGCATTTCCAGCTCGCAATAGTGCAGAGTTATCACAAAGAAAGGGGCCACGGTGTTTCTGTATCTCTATTATGTTGGTGCGGCTTCGGAACTTTTAAATATCTTGATATATCTCGAGAACTACGGATCTGATCAAAAAATATCATAGAACATAAAAAGTAGAAAACTTAATTCTCTACAAAAAAGGTCTCTTAACATTTTGCCATAGCTCGCTTCGTTTCCGAGATATTTGCAGATTTATCTCAAGGGAAGGGGCCTGACGGACCTATTTCGAGATATTTCTTCTTCTTCTTGTTCTTCTTCTGCACAGCTAAGCTGGAAGTGGCATTTGCAGTTCGCAATAGTGCAGAGTTATCTCAAAGAAAGGGGCCACGGTGTTTCTGTATCTCTATTATGTTGGTGCGGCTTCGGAACTTTTAAATATCTCGATATATCTCGAAAACTACGCTTCTGATCAAAAAATATCATAGAACATAAATTATAGGAAACATAATTCTCTACAAAAAAGGTCTCTTAACATTTTGCCATAGCTCGCTTGGTTTCCGAGATATTTGGAGATTTATCTCAAGGGATGAGGCCTGACGGACATATTTCGAGATATTTCTTCTTCTTGTTGTTCTTCTCCTGCACAGCTAAGCTGGAAGTGACATTTGCAGCTCGCAGTAGTGCAGAGTTATCTCAAAGAAAGAGGCCACGGTGTTTCTGTACCTCTATTATGTTGGTGCAGCTTCGGAACTGTTAAATATCTTGATATATCTCGAGAACTACGCACCTGATCAAAAAATATCATAGAACAAAAAGAGTAGGAAACTTAATTCTCTACAAAAAAGGTATCTTAACATTTTGCCATAGCTCGCTTCGTTTCCGAGATATTTGCAGATTTATCTCAAGGGAAGCGGCCTGACGGACATATTTTGAGATATTTCTTCTTCTTGTTGTTCTTCTTCTGCACAGCTAAGCTGGAAGTGGCATTTGCAGCTCGCAATAGTACAGAGTTACCTCAAAGAAAGGGGCCACGGTGTTTCTGTATCTCTATTATGTTGGTGCGGCTTCGGATCTTTTAAATATCTCGATATATCTCGAAAACTACGCTTCTGATCAAAAAATATCATAGAACGTAAATTGTAGGAAACATAATTCTCTACAAAAAAGGTCTCTTAATATTTTGCCATAGCTCGCTTCGTTTCCGAGATATTTGCAGATTTATCTCAAGGGAAGGGGCCTGACGGACATATTTCGAGATATTTCTTCTTCTCGTTGTTCTTCTTCTGCACAGCTAAACTGGAAGTGGCATTTCCAGCTCGCAATAGTGCAGAGTTATATAAAAGAAAGGGGCCACGGTGTTTCTGTATCTCTATTATGTTGGTGCGGCTTTGGAACTTTTAAATATCTTGATATATCTCGAGAACTACGCATCTGATCAAAAAATATCATACAACGTAAAAAGTAGGAAATTTAATTCTCTACAAAAAAGGTCTCTTAACATTTTGCCTTAGCTCGCTTCGTTTCCGAGATATTTGCAGATTTATCTCAAGGGAAGGGGCCTGACGGACATATTTCGAGATATTTCTTCTTCTTGTTGTTCTTCTTCTGCACAGCTAAACTGGAAGTGGCATTTGCAGTTCGCAATAGTGCAGAGTTATCTCAAAGAAAGGGGCCACGGTGTTTCTGTATCTCTATTATGTTGGTGCGGCTTCGGAACTTTTAAATATCTCGATATATCTCGAAAACTACGCTTCTGATCAAAAAATATCATAGAACATAAATTATAGGAAACATAATTCTCTACAAAAAAGGTCTCTTAACATTTTGCCATAGCTCGCTTGGTTTCCGAGATATTTGCAGATTTATCTCAAGGGATGAGGCCTGACGGACATATTTCGAGATATTTTTTCTTCTTGTTGTTCTTCTCCTGCACAGCTAAGCTGGAAGTGACATTTGCAGCTCGCAGTAGTGCAGAGTTATCTCAAAGAAAGAGGCCACGGTGTTTCTGTACCTCTATTATGTTGGTGCAGCTTCGGAACTGTTAAATATCTTGATATATCTCGAGAACTACGCACCTGATCAAAAAATATCATAGAACAAAAAGAGTAGGAAACTTAATTCTCTACAAAAAAGGTATGTTAACATTTTGCCATAGCTCGCTTCGTTTCCGAGATATTTGCAGATTTATCTCAAGGGAAGCGGCCTGACGGACATATTTTGAGATATTTCTTCTTCTTGTTGTTCTTCTTCTGCACAGCTAAGCTGGAAGTGGCATTTGCAGCTCGCAATAGTACAGAGTTACCTCAAAGAAAGGGGCCACGGTGTTTCGGTATCTCTATTATGTTGGTGCGGCTTCGGATCTTTTAAATATCTCGATATATCTCGAAAACTACGCTTCTGATCAAAAAACATCATAGAACGTAAATTGTAGGAAACATAATTCTCTACAAAAAAGGTCTCTTAACATTTTGCCATAGCTCGCTTCGTTTCCGAGATATTTGCAGATTTATCTCAAGGGAAGGGGCCTGACGGACATATTTCGAGATATTTCTTCTTCTTGTTGTTCTTCTTCTGCATAGCTAAACTGGAAGTGGCATTTCCAGCTCGCAATAGTGCAGAGTTATCACAAAGAAAGGGGCCACGGTGTTTCTGTATCTCTATTATGTTGGTGCGGCTTCGGAACTTTTAAATATCTTGATATATCTCGAGAACTACGCATCTGATCAAAAAATATCATAGAACATAAAAAGTAGTAAACCTAATTTTCTACAAGAAGGGTCTCTTAACATTTTGCCGTAGCTCGCTTCGTTTCCGATATATTTGCAGATTTATCTCAAGGGAAGGGGCCTGACGGACATATTTCGAAATATTTCTTCTTCTTGTTGTTCTTCTTCTGCACAGCTAAGCTGGAAGTGGCATTTGCAGCGCGCAATAGTGCAGAGTTATCTCAAAGAAAGGGGCCACGGTGTTTCTGTATCTCTATTATGTTGGTGCGGCTTCGGAACTTTTAAGTATCTCGATATATCTCGAAAACTACGCTTCTGATCAAAAAATATCAGAGAACGTAAATTGTAGGAAACATAATTCTCTACAAAAAAGGTCTCTTAACATTTTGCCATAGCTCGCTTCGTTTCCGAGATATTTGCAGATTTATCTCAAGGGATGGGGCCTGACGGACATATTTCGAGATATTTCTTCTTCTTGTTGTTCTTCTTCTGCACAGCTAAGCTGGAAGTGGCATTTGCAGCTCGCAATAGTGCAGAGTTATCTCAAAGAAAGAGGCCACGGTGTTTCTGTACCTCTGTTATGTTGGTGCAGCTTCGGAACTTTTAAATATCTTGATATATCTCGAGAACTACGCATCTGACCAAAAAATATCATAGAACATAAAAAGTAGGAAACTTAATTCTCTACAAAAAAGGTCTCTTAACATTTTGCCATAGCTCGCTTCGTTTCCGAGATATTTGCAGATTTATCTCAAGGGAAGGGGCCTGACGGACATATTTTGAGATATTTCTTCTTCTTGTTGTTCGTCTTCTGCACAGCTAAGCTGGAAGTGGCATTTGCAGCTCGCAATAGTACAGAGTTACCTCAAAGAAAGGGGCCACGGTGTTTCTGTATCTCTATTATGTTGGTGCGGCTTCGGATCTTTTAAATATCTCGATATATCTCGAAAACTACGCTTCTGATCAAAAAATATCATAGAACGTAAATTGTAGGAAACTTAATTCTCTACAAAAAAGGTCTCTTAACATTTTGCCATAGCTCGCTTCGTTTCCGAGATATTTGCAGATTTATCTCAAGGGAAGGGGCCTGACGGACATATTTCGAGATATTTCTTCTTCTTGTTGTTCTTCTTCTGCACAGCTAAGCTGGAAGTGGCATTTGCAGCTCACAATAGTGCAGAGTTATCTCAGAGAAAGAGGCCACGGTGTTTCTGTACCTCTATTATGTTGGTGCAGCTCCGGAACTTTTAAATATCTTGATATATCTCGAGAACTACGCATCTGATCAAAAAATATCATAGAACATAAAAAGTAGGAAACTTAATTCTCTACAAAAAAGGTGTCTCAACATTTTGCCATAGCTCGCTTCGTTTCCGAGATATTTGCAGATTTATCTCAAGGGAAGGGGCCTGACGGACATATTTTGAGATATTTCTTCTTCTTGTTGTTCTTCTTCTGCACAGCTAAGCTGGAAGTGGCATTTGCAGCTCGCAATAGTACAGAGTTACCTCAAAGAAAGGGGCCACGGTGTTTCTGTATCTCTATTATGTTGGTGCGGCTTCGGATCTTTTAAATATCTCGATATATCTCGAGAACTACGCACCTGATCAAAAAATATCATAGAACATAAAAAGTAGGAAACTTAATTCTCTACAAAAAAGGTCTCTTAACATTTTGCAATAGCTCGCTTCGTTTCCGAGATATTTGCAGATATATCTCAAGGGAAGGTGCCTGACGGACATATTTCGAGATATTTCTTCTTCTTGTTGTTCTTCTTCTGCACAGCTAAGCTGGAAGTGGCATTTGCAGCTCACAATAGTGCAGAGTTATCTCAGAGAAAGAGGCCACGGTGTTTCTGTACCTCTATTATGTTGGTGCAGCTTCGGAACTTTTAAATATCTTGATATATCTCGAGAACTACGCATCTGATCAAAAAATATCATAGAACATAAAAAGTAGGAAACTTAATTCTCTACAAAAAAGGTATCTCAACATTTTGCCATAGCTCGCTTCGTTTCCGAGATATTTGCAGATTTATCTCAAGGGAAGCGGCCTGACGGACATATTTTGAGATATTTCTTCTTCTTGTTGTTCTTCTTCTGCACAGCTAAGCTGGAAGTGGCATTTGCAGCTCGCAATAGTACAGAGTTACCTCAAAGAAAGGGGCCACGGTGTTTCTGTATCTCTATTATGTTGGTGCGGCTTCGGATCTTTTAAATATCTCGATATATCTCGAAAACTACGCTTCTGATCAAAAAATATCATAGAACGTAAATTGTAGGAAACATAATTCTCTACAAAAAAGGTCTCTTAACATTTTGCCATAGCTCGCTTCGTTTCCGAGATATTTGCAGATTTATCTCAACGGAAGGGGCCTGACGGACATATTTCGAGATATTTCTTCTTCTTGTTGTTCTTCTTCTGCACAGCTAAACTGGCAGTGGCATTTCCAGCTCGCAATAGTGCAGAGTTATATAAAAGAAAGGGGCCACGGTGTTTCTGTATCTCTATTATGTTGGTGCGGCTTTGGAACTTTTAAATATCTTGATATATCTCGAGAACTACGCATCTGATCAAAAAATATCATACAACCTAAAAAGTAGGAAACTTAATTCTCTACAAAAAAGGTCTCTTAACATTTTGCCTTAGCTCGCTTCGTTTCCGAGATATTTGCAGATTTATCTCAAGGGAAGGGGCCTGACGGACATATTTCGAGATATTTCTTCTTCTTGTTGTTCTTCTTCTGCACAGCTAAACTGGAAGTGGCATTTGCAGTTCGCAATAGTGCAGAGTTATCTCAAAGAAAGGGGCCACGGTGTTTCTGTATCTCTATTATGTTGGTGCGGCTTCGGAACTTTTAAATATCTCGATATATCTCGAAAACTACGCTTCTGATCAAAAAATATCATAGAACATGAAAAGTAGGAAACTTAATTCTCTACAAAAAAGGTATCTTAACATTTTGCCATAGCTCGCTTCGTTTCCGAGATATTTGCAGATTTATCTCAAGGGAAGGGGCCTGACAGACATATTTCGAGATATTTCTTCTTCTTGTTGTTCTTCTTCTGCACAGCTAAGCTGGAAGTGGCATTTGCAGTTCGCAATAGTGCAGAGTTATCTCAAAGAAAGGGGCCACGGTGTTTCTGTATCTCTATTATGTTGGTGCGGCTTCGGAACTTTTAAATATCTCGATATATCTCGAAAACTACGCTTCTGATCAAAAAATATCATAGAACATAAATTATAGGAAACATAATTCTCTACAAGAAAGGTCTCTTAACATTTTGCCATAGCTCGCTTCGTTTCCGAGATATTTGCAGATTTATCTCAAGGGAAGGGGCCTGACGGACATATTTCGAGATATTTCTTCTTCTTGTTGTTCTTCTTCTGCACAGCTAAGCTGGAAGTGGCATTTGCAGCTCGCACTAGTGCAGAGTTATCTCAAAGAAAGGGGCCACGGTGTTTCTGTACCTCTATTATGTTGGTGCGGCTTCGGAACTTTTAAATATCTCGATATATCTCGAAAACTACGCTTCTGATCAAAAAATATCATAGAACATAAAAAGTAGGAAACTTAATTCTCTACAAAAAAGGTCTCTTAACATTTTGCCATAGCTCGCTTCGTTTCCGAGATATTTGCAGATTTATCTCAAGGGAAGGGGCCTGACGGACATATTTCGAGATATTTGTTCTTCTTGTTGTTCTTCTTCTGCACAGCTAAACTGGAAGTGGCATTTCCAGCTCGCAATAGTGCAGAGTTATCTCAAAGAAAGGGGCCACGGTGTTTCTGTATCTCTATTATGTTGGTGCGGCTTCGGAACTTTTAAATATCTTGATATATCTCGAGAACTACGCATCTGATCAAAAAATATCATAGAACATAAAAAGTAGGAAACTTAATTCTCTACAAAAAAGATCTCTTAACATTGAGCCATAGCTCGCTTCGTTTCCGAGATATTTGCAGATTTAGTTCAAAGGGAGGGGCCTGACGGACATATTTCGAGATATTTCTTCTTCTTGTTGTTCCTCTTCAGCACAGCTAAGCTGGAAGTGGCATTTCCAGCCCGGAATAGGGCAGAGTTATCTCAAAGAAAGGATCAACGGTGTTTCTGTATCTTTATTATGCTGGTGCGGCTTCGGAACTTTTAAATATCTCGATATATCTCGAAAACTACGCATCTGACCAAAAAATATCATAGAACATAAATAGTAGGAAACTTAATTTCCTACAAAAACGGTCTCTCAACATCTTGCCGTAGCTCGCTTCGTTTCCGAGATATTTGCAGATTTATCTCAAGGGAAGGGGCCTGACGGACATATTTCGAAATATTTCTTCTTCTTGTTGTTCTTCTTCTGCACAGCTAAGCTGGAAGTGGCATTTGCAGCTCGCAATAGTACAGAGTTACCTCAAAGAAAGGGGCCACGGTGTTTCTGTATCTCTATTATGTTGGTGCGGCTTCGGATCTTTTAAATATCTCGATATATCTCGAAAACTACGCTTCTGATCAAAAAATATCATAGAACGTAAATTGTAGGAAACATAATTCTCTACAAAAAAGGTCTCTTAACATTTTGCCATAGCTCGCTTCGTTTCCGAGATATTTGCAGATTTATCTCAACGGAAGGGGCCTGACGGACATATTTCGAGATATTTCTTCTTCTTGTTGTTCTTCTTCTGCACAGCTAAACTGGAAGTGGCATTTCCAGCTCGCAATAGTGCAGAGTTATATAAAAGAAAGGGGCCACGGTGTTTCTGTATCTCTATTATGTTGGTGCGGCTTTGGAACTTTTAAATATCTTGATATATCTCGAGAACTACGCATCTGATCAAAAAATATCATACAACCTAAAAAGTAGGAAACTTAATTCTCTACAAAAAAGGTCTCTTAACATTTTGCCTTAGCTCGCTTCGTTTCCGAGATATTTGCAGATTTATCTCAAGGGAAGGGGCCTGACGGACATATTTCGAGATATTTCTTCTTCTTGTTGTTCTTCTTCTGCACAGCTAAACTGGAAGTGGCATTTGCAGTTCGCAATAGTGCAGAGTTATCTCAAAGAAAGGGGCCACGGTGTTTCTGTATCTCTATTATGTTGGTGCGGCTTCGGAACTTTTAAATATCTCGATATATCTCGAAAACTACGCTTCTGATCAAAAAATATCATAGAACATGAAAAGTAGGAAACTTAATTCTCTACAAAAAAGGTATCTTAACATTTTGCCATAGCTCGCTTCGTTTCCGAGATATTTGCAGATTTATCTCAAGGGAAGGGGCCTGACAGACATATTTCGAGATATTTCTTCTTCTTGTTGTTCTTCTTCTGCACAGCTAAGCTGGAAGTGGCATTTGCAGTTCGCAATAGTGCAGAGTTATCTCAAAGAAAGGGGCCACGGTGTTTCTGTATCTCTATTATGTTGGTGCGGCTTCGGAACTTTTAAATATCTCGATATATCTCGAAAACTACGCTTCTGATCAAAAAATATCATAGAACATAAATTATAGGAAACATAATTCTCTACAAGAAAGGTCTCTTAACATTTTGCCATAGCTCGCTTCGTTTCCGAGATATTTGCAGATTTATCTCAAGGGAAGGGGCCTGACGGACATATTTCGAGATATTTCTTCTTCTTGTTGTTCTTCTTCTGCACAGCTAAGCTGGAAGTGGCATTTGCAGCTCGCACTAGTGCAGAGTTATCTCAAAGAAAGGGGCCACGGTGTTTCTGTACCTCTATTATGTTGGTGCGGCTTCGGAACTTTTAAATATCTCGATATATCTCGAAAACTACGCTTCTGATCAAAAAATATCATAGAACATAAAAAGTAGGAAACTTAATTCTCTACAAAAAAGGTCTCTTAACATTTTGCCATAGCTCGCTTCGTTTCCGAGATATTTGCAGATTTATCTCAAGGGAAGGGGCCTGACGGACATATTTCGAGATATTTGTTCTTCTTGTTGTTCTTCTTCTGCACAGCTAAACTGGAAGTGGCATTTCCAGCTCGCAATAGTGCAGAGTTATCTCAAAGAAAGGGGCCACGGTGTTTCTGTATCTCTATTATGTTGGTGCGGCTTCGGAACTTTTAAATATCTTGATATATCTCGAGAACTACGCATCTGATCAAAAAATATCATAGAACATAAAAAGTAGGAAACTTAATTCTCTACAAAAAAGATCTCTTAACATTGAGCCATAGCTCGCTTCGTTTCCGAGATATTTGCAGATTTATCTCAAGGGAAGGGGCCTGACGGACATATTTCGAGATATTTCTTCTTCTTGTTGTTCTTCTTCTGCACAGCTAAGCTGGAAGTGGCATTTGCAGCTCGCAATAGTGCAGAGTTATCTCAAAGAAAGGGGCCACGGTGTTTCTGTATCTCTATTATGTTGGTGCGGCTTCGGAACTTTTAAATATCTTGATATATCTCGAGAACTACGCATCTGATCAAAAAATATCATAGAACATAAAACGTAGGAAACTTAATTCTCTACAAAAGAGGTCTCTTAACATTTTGCTATAGCTCGGGTCGTTTCCGAGATATTTGCAGATATATCTCAAGGGACGGGGCCTGACGGACATATTTCGAGATATTTCTTCTTCTTGTTGTTCTTCTTCTGCACAGCTAAGCTGGAAGTGGCATTTGCAGCTCGCAATAGTGCAGAGTTATCTCAAAGAAAGGGGCCACGGTGTTTCTGTATCTCTATTATGTTGGTGCGGCTTCGGAACTTTTAAATATCTTGATATATCTCGAGAACTACGCATCTGATCAAAAAATATGATAGAAGATAAAAAGTAGGAAACTTAATTCTCTACAAAAAAGGTCTCTTAACATTTTGCCATAGCTCGCTTCGTTTCCGAGATATTTGCAGATTTAGTTCAAAGGGAGGGGCCTGACGGACATATTTCGAGATATTTCTTCTTCTTGTTGTTCCTCTTCAGCACAGCTAAGCTGGAAGTGGCATTTCCAGCCCGGAATAGGGCAGAGTTATCTCAAAGAAAGGATCAACGGTGTTTCTGTATCTTTATTATGCTGGTGCGGCTTCGGAACTTTTAAATATCTCGATATATCTCGAAAACTACGCATCTGACCAAAAAATATCATAGAACATAAATAGTAGGAAACTTAATTTCCTACAAAAACGGTCTCTCAACATCTTGCCGTAGCTCGCTTCGTTTCCGAGATATTTGCAGATTTATCTCAAGGGAAGGGGCCTGACGGACATATTTCGAAATATTTCTTCTTCTTGTTGTTCTTCTTCTGCACAGCTAAGCTGGACGTGGCATTTGCAGCTCGCAATAGTGCAGAGTTATTTCAAAGAAAGAGGCGACGGTGTTTGTGTATCTTTATTATGTTGGTGCGGCTTCGGAACTTTTAAATATCTCGATATATCTCGAAAACCACGCATCTGATCAAAAAATATCATAGAACGTAAATTGTAGGAAACATAATTCTCTACAAAAAAGGTATGTAAACATTTTGCTATAGCTCGCTTCGTTTCCGAGATATTTGCAGATTTATCTCAAGGCAAGGGGCCTGACGGACATATTTCGAGATATTTCTTCTTCTTGTTATTCTTCTTCGGCACAGCTAAGCTGGAAGTGGCATTTGCAGCTCGCAATAGTGCAGAGTTATCTCACAGAAAGGGGCCACGGTGTTTCTGTATCTCTATTATGTTGGTGCGGCTTCGGAACTTTTAAATATCTCGGAAACTACGCGTCTGATCAAAAAATATCATAGAACATAAATAGTAGGAAACTTAATTCTCTACAAAAAAGGTTTCTTACCATTCTGCCATAGCTCGCTTCGTTTCCGAGATATTTGCAGATTCATTTCAAGGGAAGGGGCCTAACGGACATATTTCGAGATATTTCTTCTTCTTGTTGTTCTTCTTCTTCACAGCTAAGCTGGAAGTGGCATTTGCAGCTCGCAATAGTGCAGAGCTATCTCAAAGAAAGGGGCCACGGTGTTTCTGTATCTCTATTATGTTGGTGCAGCTTCGGAACTTTTAAATATCTCGATATATCTCGAAAACTACGCTTCTGATCAAAAAATATCATAGAACATAACTTGTAGGAAACATAATTCTCTACAAAAAAGGTCTCTTAACATTTTGCCATAGCTCGCTTCGTTTCCGAGATATTTGCAGATATATCTCAAGGGAAGGGGCCTGACGGACATATTTCGAGATATTTGTTCTTCTTGTTGTTCTTCTTCTGCACAGCTAAGCTGGAAGTGGCATTTGCAGGTCGCAATAGTGCAGAGTTATCTCAAAGAAAGGGGCCACGGTGTTTCTGTATCTCTATTATGTTGGTGCGGCTTCGGAACTTTTAAATATCTTGATATATCTCGAAAACTACGCATCTGATCAAAAAATATCATAGAACATAAATAGTAGGAAACTTAATTTCCTACAAAAAAGTTCTCTCAACATTTTGCCATAGCTCGCATCGTTTCCGCGATATTTGCAGATTTAGTTCAAAGGGAGGGGCCTGACGGACATATTTCGAGATATTTCTTCTTCTTGTTGTTCCTCTTCAGCACAGCTAAGCTGGAAGTGGCATTTCCAGCCCGCAATAGGGCAGAGTTATCTCAAAGAAAGGATCCACGGTGTTTCTGTATCTTTATTATGCTGGTGCGGCTTCGGAACTTTTAAATATCTCGATATATCTCGAAAACTACGCATCTGACCAAAAAATATCATAGAACATAAATAGTAGGAAACTTAATTTCCTACAAAAACGGTCTCTCAACATCTTGCCGTAGCTCGCTTCGTTTCCGAGATATTTGCAGATTTATCTCAAGGGAAGGGGCCTGACGGACATATTTCGAAATATTTCTTCTTCTTGTTGTTCTTCTTCTGCACAGCTAAGCTGGACGTGGCATTTGCAGCTCGCAATAGTGCAGAGTTATTTCAAAGAATGAGGCGACGGTGTTTGTGTATCTTTATTATGTTGGTGCGGCTTCGGAACTTTTAAATATCTCGATATATCTCGAAAACCACGCATCTGATCAAAAGATATCATAGAACGTAAATTGTAGGAAACATAATTCTCTACAAAAAAGGTCTCTTAACATTTTGCCATAGCTCGCTTCGTTTCCGAGATATTTGCAGATATATCTCAAGGGAAGGGGCCTGACGGACATATTTCGAGATATTTCTTCTTCTTGTTGTTCTTCTTCTGCACAGCTAAGCTGGAAGTGGCATTTGCGGCTCGCACTAGTGCAGAGTTATCTCAAAGAAAGGTGCCACGGTGTTTCTGTATCTCTATTATGTTGGTGCAGCTTCGGAACTTTTAAATATCTCGATATATCTCGAAAACTACGCTTCTGATCAAAAAATATCATAGAACATAAATTGTAGGAAACATAATTCTCTACAAGCAAGGTTTCTTAACGTTTTGCCATAGCTCGCTTCGTTTCCGAGATATTTGCAGATTTATCTCAAGGGAAGGGGCCTGACGGACATATTTCGAGATATTTCTTCTTCTTGTTGTTCCTCTTCAGCACAGCTAAGCTGGAAGTGGCATTTCCAGCCCGCAATAGGGCAGAGTTATCTCAAAGAAAGGATCCACGGTGTTTCTGTATCTTTATTATGCTGGTGCGGCTTCGGAACTTTTAAATATCTCGATATATCTCGAAAACTACGCATCTGACCAAAAAATATCATAGAACATAAATAGTAGGAAACTTAATTTCCTACAAAAACGGTCTCTCAACATCTTGCCGTAGCTCGCTTCGTTTCCGAGATATTTGCAGATTTATCTCAAGGGAAGGGGCCTGACGGACATATTTCGAAATATTTCTTCTTCTTGTTGTTCTTCTTCTGCACAGCTAAGCTGGACGTGGCATTTGCAGCTCGCAATAGTGCAGAGTTATTTCAAAGAATGAGGCGACGGTGTTTGTGTATCTTTATTATGTTGGTGCGGCTTCGGAACTTTTAAATATCTCGATATATCTCGAAAACCACGCATCTGATCAAAAGATATCATAGAACGTAAATTGTAGGAAACATAATTCTCTACAAAAAAGGTCTCTTAACATTTTGCCATAGCTCGCTTCGTTTCCGAGATATTTGCAGATATATCTCAAGGGAAGGGGCCTGACGGACATATTTCGAGATATTTCTTCTTCTTGTTGTTCTTCTTCTGCACAGCTAAGCTGGAAGTGGCATTTGCGGCTCGCACTAGTGCAGAGTTATCTCAAAGAAAGGTGCCACGGTGTTTCTGTATCTCTATTATGTTGGTGCAGCTTCGGAACTTTTAAATATCTCGATATATCTCGAAAACTACGCTTCTGATCAAAAAATATCATAGAACATAAATTGTAGGAAACATAATTCTCTACAAGCAAGGTTTCTTAACGTTTTGCCATAGCTCGCTTCGTTTCCGAGATATTTGCAGATTTATCTCAAGGGAAGGGGCCTGACGGACATATTTCGAGATATTTCTTCTTCTTGTTGTTCTTCTTCTGCACAGCTAAGCTGGAAGTGGCATTTGCAGCTCGCAATAGTGCAGAGTTATCTCAAAGAAAGGGGCCACGGTGTTTCTGTATCTCTATTATGTTGGTGCGGCTTCGGAACTTTTAAATATCTCGATATATCTCGAAAACTACGCTTCTGATCAAAAAATACCATCGAACATAAATTGTAGGAAACATAATTCTCTACAAAAAACGTCTCTTAACGTTTTGCCATAGCTCGCTTCGTTTCCGAGATATTTGCAGATTCAGCTCAAAGGAACGGGCCTGACGGACATATTTCGAGATATTTCTTCTTCTTGTTGTTCTTCTTCTGCACAGCTAAGTTGGAAGTGGCATTTACAGCTCGCACTAGTGCAGAGTTATCTCAAAGAAAGGGGCCACGGTGGTTCTGTATCTCTATTATGTTGGTGCGGCTTCGGAACTTTTAAATATCTCGATATATCTCGAAAACTACGCTTCTGATCAGAAAATATCATAGAACATAAATTGTAGGAAACATAATTCTGTACAAACAACGTCTCTTAACATTTTGCCATAGCTCGCTTCCTTTCCGAGATATTTGCAGATTCAGCTCAAAGGAACGGGCCTGACGGACATATTTCGAGATATTTCTTCTTCTTGTTGTTCTTCTTCTGCACAGCTAAGCTGGAAGCGGCATTTGCAGCCCCGCAATAGTGCAGAGTTATCTCAAAGAAAAAGGCCACGGAGTTTCTGTACCTCTATTATGTTGGTGCAGCTTCGGAACTTTTAAATATCTTGATATATATCGAGAACTTCGCATCTGATCAAAAAATATCATAGAACATAAAAAGTAGAAAACTTAATTCTCTACAAAAAAGGTCTCTTAACATTTTGCCATAGCTCGCTTCGTTTCCGAGATATATGCAGATTTATCTCAAGGGAAGGGGCCTGACGGACATATTTCGAGATATTTCTTCTTCTTGTTGGTCTTCTTCTGCACAGCTAAGCTGGAAGTGGCATTTGCAGCTCGCAATAGTGCAGAGTTATCTCAAAGAAAGGGGCCACGGTGTTTCTGTGTCTCTATTATGTTGGTGCGGCTTCGGAGCTTTTAAATATCTCGATATATCTCGAAAACTACGCCTCCGATCAAAAAATATCATAGAACATAACTTGTAGGAAACATAATTCTCTACAAAAAAGGTCTCTTAACATTTTGCCATAGCTCGCTTCGTTTCCGAGATATTTGCAGATATATCTCAAGGGAAGGGGCCTGACGGACATATTTCGAGATATTTCTTCTTCTTGTTGGTCTTCTTCTGCACAGCTAAGCTGGAAGTGGCATTTGCAGCTCGCAATAGTGCAGAGTTATCTCAAAGAAAGGGGCCACGGTGTTTCTGTGTCTCTATTATGTTGGTGCGGCTTCGGAGCTTTTAAATATCTCGATATATCTCGAAAACTACGCCTCCGATCAAAAAATATCATAGAACATAACTTGTAGGAAACATAATTCTCTACAAAAAAGGTCTCTTAACATTTTGCCATAGCTCGCTTCGTTTCCGAGATATTTGCAGATATATCTCAAGGGAAGGGGCCTGACGGACATATTTCGAGATATTTCTTCTTCTTGTTGGTCTTCTTCTGCACAGCTAAGCTGGAAGTGGCATTTGCAGCTCGCAATAGTGCAGAGTTATCTCAAAGAAAGGGGCCACGGCGTTTCTGTGTCTCTATTATGTTGGTGCGGCTTCGGAGCTTTTGAATATCTCGATATATCTCGAAAACTACGCCTCCGATCAAAAAATATCATAGAACATAACTTGTAGGAAACATAATTCTCTACAAAAAAGGTCTCTTAACATTTTGCCATAGCTCGCTTCGTTTCCGAGATATTTGCAGATATATCTCAAGGGAAGGGCCTGACGGACATATTTCGAGATATTTCTTCTTCTTGGTGTTCTTCTTCTGCACAGCTAAGCTGGAAGTGGCATTTGCAGCTCGCAGTAGTGCAGAGTTATCTCAAAGAAAGGGGCCACGGTGTTTCTGTATCTCTATTATGTTGGTGCGGCTTCGGAACTTTTAAATATCTCGATATATCTCGAAAACTACGCTTCTGATCAAAAAATACCATCGAACATAAATTGTAGGAAACATAATTCTCTACAAAAAACGTCTCTTAACATTTTGCCATAGCTCGCTTCGTTTCCGAGATATTTGCAGATTTATCTCAAGGGAAGGGACCTGACGGACATATTTCGAGATATTTCTTCTTCTTGTTGTTCTTCTTCTGCACAGCTAAGCTGGAAGTGGGATTTGCGGCTCGCACTAGTGCAGAGTTATCTCAAAGAAAGGGGCCACGGTGTTTCTGTATCTCTATTATGTTGGTGCGGCTTCGGAACTTTTAAATATCTCGATATATCTCGAAAACTACGCTTCTGATCAGAAAATATCATAGAACATAAATTGTAGGAAACATAATTCGGTACAAACAACGTCTCTTAACATTTTGCCATAGCTCGCTTCGTTTCCGAGATATTTGCAGATTCAGCTCAAAGGAACGGGCCTGACGGACATATTTCGAGATATTTCTTCTTCTTGTTGTTCTTCTTCTGCACAGCTAAGCTGGAAGTGGCATTTACAGCTCGCACTAGTGCAGAGTTATCTCAAAGAAAGGGGCCACGGTGTTTCTGTATCTCTATTATGTTGGTGCGGCTTCGGAACTTATAAATATCTCAATATATCTCGAAAACTACGCTTCTGATCAAAAAATATCATAGAACGTAAATTGTAGGAAACATAATTCTCTACAAAAAACGTCTCTTAACATTTTGCCATAGCTCGCTTCGTTTCCGAGATATATGCAGATTTATCTCAAGGGAAGGGGCCTGACGGACATATTTCGAGATATTTCTTCTTCTTGTTGGTCTTCTTCTGCACAGCTAAGCTGGAAGTGGCATTTGCGGCTCGCACTAGTGCAGAGTTATCTCAAAGGAAGGGGCCACGGTGTTTCTGTATCTCTATTATGTTGGTGCGGCTTCGGAACTTTTAAATATCTCAATATATTTCGAAAACTACGCTTCTGATCAAAAAATATCATACAACATAAATTGTAGGAAACATAATTCTCTACAAAAAACGTCTCTTAACATTTTGCCATAGCTCGCTTCGTTTCCGAGATATTTGCAGATTTATCTCAAGGGAAGGGGCCTGACGGACATATTTCGAGATATTTCTTCTTCTTGTTGTTCTTCTTCTACACAGCTAAGCTGGAAGTGGCATTTACAGCTCGCACTAGTGCAGAGTTATCTCAAAGAAAGGGGCCACGGTGTTTTTGTATCTCTATTATGTTGGTGCGGCTTCGGAACTTTTGAATATCTTGATATATCTCGAAAACTACGCATCTGATCAAAAAATATCATAGAAGATAAAAAGTAGGAAACATAATTCTCTACAAAAAAGGTCTCTGAACATTTTGCCATAGCTCGCTTCGTTTCCGAGATATTTGCAGATTTATCTCAAGGGAAGGGGCCTGACGGACATATTTCGAGATATTTCTTCTTCTTGTTGTTCTTCGTCTGCACAGCTAAGCTGGAAGCGGCATTTGCAGCCCGCAATAGTGCAGAGTTATCTCAAAGAAAAAGGCCACGGAGTTTCTGTACCTCTATTATGTTGGTGCAGCTTCGGAACTTTTAAATATCTTGATATATATCGAGAACTTCGCATCTGATCAAAAAATATCATAGAACATAAAAAGTAGAAAACTTAATTCTCTACAAAAAAGGTCTCTTAACATTTTGCCATAGCTCGCTTCGTTTCCGAGATATATGCAGATTTATCTCAAGGGAAGGGGCCTGACGGACATATTTCGAGATATTTCTTCTTCTTGTTGGTCTTCTTCTGCACAGCTAAGCTGGAAGTGGCATTTGCAGCTCGCAATAGTGCAGAGTTATCTCAAAGAAAGGGGCCACGGTGTTTCTGTGTCTCTATTACGTTGGTGCGGCTTCGGAGCTTTTAAATATCTCGATATATCTCGAAAACTACGCCTCTGATCAAAAAATATCATAGAACATAACTTGTAGGAAACATAATTCTCTACAAAAAAGGTCTCTTAACATTTTGCCATAGCTCGCTTCGTTTCCGAGATATTTGCAGATTTATCTCAAGGGAAGGGGCCTGACGGACATATTTCGAGATATTTCTTCTTCTTGTTGTTCTTCTTCTGCACAGCTAAGCTCGAAGTGGCATTTGCAGCTCGCAATAGTACAGAGTTATCGCAAAGAAAGGGGCCACGGTGTTTCTGTATCTCGATTATGTTGGTGCGGCTACGGAACTTTTAAATATCTTGATATATCTCGAGAACTACGCATCTGATCAAAAAATATCATAGAACATAAAAAGTAGGAAACTTAATTCTCTACAAAAAAGGTCTCTTAACATTTTGCCATAGCTCGCTTCGTTTCCGAGATATTTGCAGATTTATCTCAAGGGAAGGGGCCTGACGGACATATTTCGAGATATTTCTTCTTCTTGTTGTTCTTCTTCTGCACAGCTAAGCTGGAAGTGGCATTTGCAGCTCGCAATAGTGCAGAGTTATCTCAAAGAAAGGGGCCACGGTGTTTCTGTATCTCTATTATGTTGGTGCGGCTTCGGAACTTTTAAATATCTTGATATATTTCGAGAACTACGCATCTGATCAAAAAATATCATAGAACATAAAAAGTAGGAAACTTAATTCTCTACAAAAAAGGTCTCTTAACATTTTGCCATAGCTCGCTTCGTTTCCGAGATATTTGCAGATTTATCTCAAGGGAAGGGGTCTGACGGACATATTTCGAGATATTTCTTCTTCTTGTTGTTCTTCTTCTGCACAGCTAAGCTGGAAGTGGCATTTGCAGCTCGCAATAGTGCAGAGTTATCTCAAAGAAAGGGGCCACGGTGTTTCTGGGTCTCTATTATGTTGGTGCGGCTTCGGAGCTTTTAAATATCTCGATATATCTCGAAAACTACGCCTCTGATCAAAAAATATCATAGAACATAACTTGTAGGAAACATAATTCTCTACAAAAAAGGTCTCTTAACATTTTGCCATAGCTCGCTTCGTTTCCGAGATATTTGCAGATTTATCTCAAGGGAAGGGGCCTGACGGACATATTTCGAGATATTTCTTCTTCTTGTTGTTCTTCTTCTGCACAGCTAAGCTGGAAGTGGCATTTGCAGCTCGCAATAGTGCAGAGTTATCTCAAAGAAAGGGGCCACGGTGTTTCTGTATCTCTATTATGTTGGTGCGGCTTCGGAACTTTTAAATATCTTGATATATCTCGAGAACTACGCATCTGATCAAAAAATATCATAGAACATAAAAAGTAGGAAACTTAATTCTCTACAAAAAAGGTCTCTTAACATTTTGCCATAGCTCGCTTTGTTTCCGAGATATTTGCAGATTTATCTCAAGGGAAGGGGCCTAACGGACATATTTCGAGATATTTCTTCTTCTTGTTGTTCTTCTTCATCACAGCTAAGCTGGAAGTGGCATTTGCAGCTCGCAATAGTGCAGATTTATCTCAAAGAAAGGGGCCACGGTGTTTCTGTATCTCTATTATGTTGGTGCAGCTTCGGAACTTTTAAATATCTCGATATATCTCGAAAACTACGCTTCTGATCAAAAAATATCATAGAACATAAATTGTAGGAAACATAATTCTCTATAAAAAAAGGTCTCTTAACATTTTGCCATAGCTCGCTTCGTTTCCGAGATATTTGCAGATTTATCTCAAGGGAAGGGGTCTGACGGACATATTTCGAGATATTTCTTCTTCTTGTTGTTCTTCTTCTGCACAGCTAAGCTCGAAGTGGCATTTGCAGCTCGCAATAGTACAGAGTTATCGCAAAGAAAGGGGCCACGGTGTTTCTGTATCTCGATTATGTTGGTGCGGCTTCGGAACTTTTAAATATCTTGATATATCTCGAGAACTACGCATCTGATCAAAAAATATCATACAACATAAAAAGAAGGAAACTTAATTCTCTACAAGAAAGGTCTCTTAACATTTTGCCATAGCTCGCTTCGTTTCCGAGATATTTGCAGATTTATCTCAAGGGAAGGGGCCTGACGGACATATTTCGAGATATTTCTTCTTCTTGTTCTTCTTCTTCTGCACAGCTAAACTGGAAGTGGCATTTCCAGCTCGCAATAGTGCAGAGTTATCTCAAAGAAAGGGGCCACGGTGTTTCTGTATCTCTATTATGTTGGTGCGGCTTCGGAACTTTTAAATATCTTGATATATCTCGAGAACTACGCATCTGATCAAAAAATATCATAGAACATAAAAAGTAGGAAACTTAATTCTCTACAAAAAAGGTCTGTTAACATTTTGCCGCAGCTCGCTTCGTTTCCGAGATATTTGCAGATTTATCTCAAGGGAAGGGGCCTGACGGACATATTTCGAAATATTTCTTATTCTTGTTGTTCTTCTTCTGCACAGCTAAGCTGGAAGTGGCATTTGCAGCTCGCAATAGTGCAGAGTTATCTCAAAGAAAGGGGCCACGGTGTTTCTGTACCTCTATTATGTTGGTGCAGCTTCGGAGCTTTTAAATATCTTGATATATCTCGAGAACTACGCTTCTGATCAAAAAATATCATAGAACATAAATTGTAGGAAACATAATTCTCTACAAAAAAGGTTTCTTAACGTCTTGCCATAGCTCGCTTCGTTTCCGAGATATTTGCAGATTTATCTCAAGGGAAGGGTCCTGACGGACATATTTCGAGATATTTCTTCTTCTTGTTGTTCTTCTTCTGCACAGCTAAACTGGAAGTGGCATTTCCAGCTCGCAATAGTGCAGAGTTATCCCAAAGAAAGTGGCCACGGTGTTTCTGTATCTCTATTATGTTGGTGCGGCTTGGGAACTTTTAAATATCTCGATATATCTCGAAAACTACGCTACTGATCAACAAATATCATAGATCATACAAAGTAGGAAACATAATTCTCTACAAAAAAGGTCTCTTAACATTTTCCCATAGCTGGCATCGTTTCCGAGATATTTGCAGATTTAGCTCAAGGGAAGTGGCCTGACGGACATATTTCGAGATATTTCTTCTCCTTGTTGTTCTTCTTCTGCACAGATAAACTGGAAGTGGCATTTCCAGCTCGCAATAGTGCAGAGTTATCTCAAAGAAAGGGGCCACGGTGTTTCTGTATCTCTATTATGTTGGTGCGGCTTCGGAACTTTTAAATATCTTGATATATCTCGAGAACTACGCATCTGATCAAAAAATATCATACAACATAAAAAGAAGGAAACTTAATTCTCTACAAGAAAGGTCTCTTAACATTTTGCCATAGCTCGCTTCGTTTCCGAGATATTTGCAGATTTATCTCAAGGGAAGGGGCCTGACGGACATATTTCGAGATATTTCTTCTTCTTGTTGTTCTTCTTCTGCACAGCTAAACTGGAAGTGGCATTTCCAGCTCGCAATAGTGCAGAGTTATCTCAAAGAAAGGGGCCACGGTGTTTCTGTATCTCTATTGTGTTGGTGCGGCTTCGGAACTTTTAAATATCTTGATATACCTCGAGAACTACGCATCTGATCAAAAAATATCATAGAACATAAAAAGTTGGAAACTTAATTCTCTACAAAAAAGGTCTCTTAACATTTTGCCATAGCTCGCTTCGTTTCCGAGATATTTGCAGATTTATCTCAAGGGAAGGTGCCTGACGGACATATTTCGAGATATTTCTTCTTCTTGTTGTTCTTCTGCTGCACAGCTAAGCTGGAAGTGGCATTTGCAGGTCGCAATAGTGCAGAGTTATCTCAAAGAAAGGGGCCACGGTGTTTCTGTATCTCTATTATGTTGGTGCGGCTTCGGAACTTTTAAATATCTCAATATATCTCGAAAACTACGCTTCTGATCAAAAAATATCATAGAACATAAATTGTAGGAAACATAATTCTCTACAAAAAACGTCTCTTAACATTTTGCCATAGCTCGCTTCGTTTCCGAGATATTTGCAGATTTATCTCAAGGGAAGGGGCCTGACGGACATATTTCGAGATATTTCTTCTTGTTGTTCTTCTTCTGCACAGCTAAGCTGGAAGTGGCATTTGCGGCTCGCACTAGTGCAGAGTTATCTCAAAGGAAGGGGCCACGGTGTTTTTGTATCTCTATTATGTTGGTGCGGCTTCGGAACTTTTGAATATCTTGATATATCTCGAAAACTACGCATCTGATCAAAAAATATCATAGAAGATAAAAAGTAGGAAACATAATTCTCTACAAAAAAGGTCTCTGAACATTTTGCCATAGCTCGCTTCGTTTCCGAGATATTTGCAGATTTATCTCAAGGGAAGGGGCCTGACGGACATATTTCGAGATATTTCTTCTTCTTGTTGTTCTTCGTCTGCACAGCTAAGCTGGAAGCGGCATTTGCAGCCCGCAATAGTGCAGAGTTATCTCAAAGAAAAAGGCCACGGAGTTTCTGTACCTCTATTATGTTGGTGCAGCTTCGGAACTTTTAAATATCTTGATATATATCGAGAACTTCGCATCTGATCAAAAAATATCATAGAACATAAAAAGTAGAAAACTTAATTCTCTACAAAAAAGGTCTCTTGACATTTTGCCATAGCTCGCTTCGTTTCCGAGATATATGCAGATTTATCTCAAGGGAAGGGGCCTGACGGACATATTTCGAGATATTTCTTCTTCTTGTTGGTCTTCTTCTGCACAGCTAAGCTGGAAGTGGCATTTGCAGCTCGCAATAGTGCAGAGTTATCTCAAAGAAAGGGGCCACGGTGTTTCTGGGTCTCTATTATGTTGGTGCGGCTTCGGAGCTTTTAAATATCTCGATATATCTCGAAAACTACGCCTCTGATCAAAAAATATCATAGAACGTAACTTGTAGGAAACATAATTCTCTACAAAAAAGGTCTCTTAACATTTTGCCATAGCTCGCTTCGTTTCCGAGATATTTGCAGATTTATCTCAAGGGAAGGGGCCTGACGGACATATTTCGAGATATTTCTTCTTCTTGTTGTTCTTCTTCTGCACAGCTAAGCTGGAAGTGGCATTTGCAGCTCGCAATAGTGCAGAGTTATCTCAAAGAAAGGGGCCACGGTGTTTCTGTATCTCTATTATGTTGGTGCGGCTTCGGAACTTTTAAATATCTTGATATATCTCGAGAACTACGCATCTGATCAAAAAATATCATAGAACATAAAAAGTAGGAAACTTAATTCTCTACAAAAAAGGTCTCTTAACATTTTCCCATAGCTGGCATCGTTTCCGAGATATTTGCAGATTTAGCTCAAGGGAAGTGGCCTGACGGACATATTTCGAGATATTTCTTCTCCTTGTTGTTCTTCTTCTGCACAGATAAACTGGAAGTGGCATTTCCAGCTCGCAATAGTGCAGAGTTATCTCAAAGAAAGGGGCCACGGTGTTTCTGTATCTCTATTATGTTGGTGCGGCTTCGGAACTTTTAAATATCTTGATATATCTCGAGAACTACGCATCTGATCAAAAAATATCATACAACATAAAAAGAAGGAAACTTAATTCTCTACAAGAAAGGTCTCTTAACATTTTGCCATAGCTCGCTTCGTTTCCGAGATATTTGCAGATTTATCTCAAGGGAAGGGGCCTGACGGACATATTTCGAGATATTTCTTCTTCTTGTTGTTCTTCTTCTGCACAGCTAAACTGGAAGTGGCATTTCCAGCTCGCAATAGTGCAGAGTTATCTCAAAGAAAGGGGCCACGGTGTTTCTGTATCTCTATTATGTTGGTGCGGCTTCGGAACTTTTAAATATCTTGATATACCTCGAGAACTACGCATCTGATCAAAAAATATCATAGAACATAAAAAGTTGGAAACTTAATTCTCTACAAAAAAGGTCTCTTAACATTTTGCCATAGCTCGCTTCGTTTCCGAGATATTTGCAGATTTATCTCAAGGGAAGGTGCCTGACGGACATATTTCGAGATATTTCTTCTTCTTGTTGTTCTTCTGCTGCACAGCTAAGCTGGAAGTGGCATTTGCAGGTCGCAATAGTGCAGAGTTATCTCAAAGAAAGGGGCCACGGTGTTTCTGTATCTCTATTATGTTGGTGCGGCTTCGGAACTTTTAAATATCTCGATATATCTCGAAAACTACGCCTCTGATCAAAAAATATCATAGAACATAAATTATAGGAAACATAATTCTCTACAAAAAAGGTCTCTTAACATTTTGCCATAGCTCGCTTCGTTTCCGAGATATTTGCAGATTTATCTCAAGGGAAGGGTCCTGACGGACATATTTCGAGATATTTCTTCTTCTTGTTGTTCTTCTTCTGCACAGCTAAACTGGAAGTGGCATTTCCAGCTCGCAATAGTGCAGAGTTATCCCAAAGAAAGGGGCCACGGTGTTTCTGTATCTCTATTATGTTGGAGCGGCTTCGGAACTTTTAAATATCTCGATATATCTCGAAAACTACGCTTCTGATCAAAAAATATCATAGAACAGAAAAAGTAGGAAACTTAATTCTCTACAAAAACGGTCTCTTAACATTTTCCCATAGCTGGCATCGTTTCCGAGATATTTGCAGATTTATCTCAAGGGAAGGGGCCTGACGGACATATTTCGAGATATTTCTTCTTCTCGTTGTTCTTCTTCTGCACAGCTAAACTGGAAGTGGCATTTCCAGCTCGCAATAGTGCAGAGTTATATAAAAGAAAGGGGCCACGGTGTTTCTGTATCTCTATTATGTTGGTGCGGCTTTGGAACTTTTAAATATCTTGATATATCTCGAGAACTACGCATCTGATCAAAAAATATCATACAACGTAAAAAGTAGGAAACTTAATTCTCTACAAAAAAGGTCTCTTAACATTTTGCCTTAGCTCGCTTCGTTTCCGAGATATTTGCAGATTTATCTCAAGGGAAGGGGCCTGACGGACATATTTCGAGATATTTCTTCTTCTTGTTGTTCTTCTTCTGCACAGCTAAACTGGAAGTGGCATTTGCAGTTCGCAATAGTGCAGAGTTATCTCAAAGAAAGGGGCCACGGTGTTTCTGTATCTCTATTATGTTGGTGCGGCTTCGGAACTTTTAAATATCTCGATATATCTCGAAAACTACGCTTCTGATCAAAAAATATCATAGAACATAAATTATAGGAAACATAATTCTCCAGAAAAAAGGTCTCTTAACATTTTGCCATAGCTCGCTTCGTTTCCGAGATATTTGCAGATTTATCTCAAGGGAAGGGGCCCGACGGACATATTTCGAGATATTTCTTCTTCTTGTTGTTCTTCTTCTGCACAGCTAAACTGGAAGTGGCATTTCCAGCTCGCAATAGTGCAGAGTTATCTCAAAGAAAGGGGCCACGGTGTTTCTGTATCTCTATTATGTTGGTGCGGCTTCGGAACTTTTAAATATCTTGATATATCTCGAGAACTACGCATCTGATCAAAAAATATCATAGAACATAAATTGTAGGAAACATAATTCTCTACAAAAAAGGTTTCTTAACGCTTTGCCATAGCTCGCTTCGTTTCCGAGATATTTGCAGATTTATCTCAAGGGAAGGGTCCTGACGGACATTTTTCGAGATATTTCTTCTTCTTGTTGTTCTTCTTCTGCACAGCTAAACTGGAAGTGGCATTTCCAGCTCGCAATAGTGCAGAGTTATCCCAAAGAAAGGGGCCACGGTGTTTCTGTATCTCTATTATGTTGGAGCGGCTTCGGAACTTTTAAATATCTCGATATATCTCGAAAACTACGCTTCTGATCAAAAAATATCATAGAACATAAAAAGTAGGAAACTTAATTCTCTACAAAAACGGTCTCTTAACATTTTCCCATAGCTGGCATCGTTTCCGAGATATTTGCAGATTTAGCTCAAGGGAAGGGGCCTGACGGACATATTCCGAGATATTTCTTCTTCTTGTTGTTCCTCTTCTGCACAGCTAAGCTGGAAGTGGCATTTGCAGCTGGCAATAGTGCAGAGTTATCTCAAAGAAAGAGGCCACGGTGTTTCTGTACCTCTATTATGTTGGTGCAGCTTCGGAACTTTTAAATATCTTGATATATCTCGAGAACTACGCATCTGATAAAAAAATATCATAGAACATAAAAAGTAGGAAACCTAATTTTCTACAAAAAAGGTCTGTTAACATTTTGCCGCAGCTCGCTTCGTTTCCGAGATATTTGCAGATTTATCTCAAGGGAAGGGGCCTGACGGACATATTTCGAAATATTTCTTATTCTTGTTGTTCTTCTTCTGCACAGATAAACTGGAAGTGGCATTTCCAGCTCGCAATAGTGCAGAGTTATCTCAAAGAAAGGGGCCACGGTGTTTCTGTATCTCTATTATGTTGGTGCGGCTTCGGAACTTTTAAATATCTTGATATATCTCGAGAACTACGCATCTGATCAAAAAATATCATAGAACATAAAAAGTTGGAAACTTAATTCTCTACAAAAAAGGTCTCTTAACATTTTGCCATAGCTCGCTTCGTTTCCGAGATATTTGCAGATTTATCTCAGGGGAAGGGGCCTGACGGACATATTTCGAGATATTTCTTCTTCTTGTTGTTCTTCTTCTGCACAGCTAAGCTGGAAGTGGCATTTGCAGCGCGCAATAGTGCAGAGTTATCTCAAAGAAAGGGGCCACGGTGTTTCTGTATCTCTATTATGTTGGTGCGGCTTCGGAACTTTTAAATATCTCGATATATCTCGAAAACTACGCTTCTGATCAAAAAATATCATAGAACGTAAATTGTAGGAAACATAATTCTCTACAAAAAAGATCTCTTAACATTTTGCCATAGCTCGCTTGGTTTCCGAGATATTTGCAGATTTATCTCAAGGGAAGGGTCCTGATGGACATATTTCGAGATATTTCTTCTTCTTGTTGTTCTTCTTCTGCACAGCTAAGCTGGAAGTGGCATTTGCGGCTCGCACTAGTGCAGAGTTATCTCAAAGAAAGGGGCGACGGTGTTTCTGTACCTCTATTATGTTGGTGCAGCTTCGGAGCTTTTAAATATCTTGATATATCTCGAGAACTACGCTTCTGATCAAAAAATATCATAGAACATAAATTGTAGGAAACATAATTCTCTACAAAAAAGGTTTCTTAACGTCTTGCCATAGCTCGCTTCGTTTCCGAGATATTTGCAGATTTATCTCAAGGGAAGGGTCCTGACGGACATATTTCGAGATATTTCTTCTTCTTGTTGTTCTTCTTCTGCACAGCTAAACTGGAAGTGGCATTTCCAGCTCGCAATAGTGCAGAGTTATCCCAAAGAAAGGGGCCACGGTGTTTCTGTATCTCTATTATGTTGGTGCGGCTTGGGAACTTTTTAATATCTCGATATATCTCGAAAACTACGCTACTGATCAACAAATATCATAGAACATACAAAGTAGGAAACATAATTCTCTACAAAAAAGGTCTCTTAACATTTTCCCATAGCTGGCATCGTTTCCGAGATATTTGCAGATTTAGCTCAAGGGAAGGGGCCTGACGGACATATTCCGAGATATTTCTTCTTCTTGTTGTTCCTCTTCTGCACAGCTAAGCTGGAAGTGGCATTTGCAGCTCGCAATAGTGCAGAGTTATCTCAAAGAAAGAGGCCACGGTGTTTCTGTACCTCTATTATGTTGGTGCAGCTTCGGAACTTTTAAATATCTTGATATATCTCGAGAACTACGCATCCGATCAAAAAATATCATAGAACATAAAAAGCAGGAAACTTAATTCTCTACAAAAAAGGTCTCTTAACATTTTGCCATAGCTCGCATCGTTTCCGAGATATTTGCAGATTTATCTCAAGGGAAGTGGCCTGACGGACATATTTCGAGATATTTCTTCTTCTTGTTGTTCCTCTTCTGCACAGCTAAGCTGGAAGTGGCATTTGCAGCGCGCAATAGTGCAGAGTTATCTCAAAGAAAGGGGCCACGGTGTTTCTGTATCTCTATTATGTTGGTGCGGCTTCGGAACTTTTAAATATCTCGATATATCTCGAAAACTGCGCTTCTGATCACAAAATATCATAGAACGTAAATTGTAGGAAACATAATTCTCTACAAAAAAGGTCTCTTAACATTTTGCCATAGCTCGCTTCGTTTCCGAGATATTTGCAGATTTATCTCAAGGGAAGGGTCCTGATGGACATATTTCGAGATATTTCTTCTTCTTGTTGTTCTTCTTCTGCACAGCTAAGCTGGAAGTGGCATTTGCAGCTCGCAATAGTGCAGAGTTATCTCAAAGAAAGAGGCCACGGTGTTTCTGTACCTCTATTATGTTGGTGCAGCTTCGGAACTTTTAAATATGTTGATATATCTCGAGAACTACGCATCTGATCAAAAAATATCATACAACATAAAAAGAAGGAAACTTAATTCTCTACAAGAAAGGTCTCTTAACATTTTGCCATAGCTCGCTTCGTTTCCGAGATATTTGCAGATTTATCTCAAGGGAAGGGGCCTGACGGACATATTTCGAGATATTTCTTCTTCTTGTTCTTCTTCTTCTGCACAGCTAAACTGGAAGTGGCATTTCCAGCTCGCAATAGTGCAGAGTTATCTCAAAGAAAGGGGCCACGGTGTTTCTGTATCTCTATTATGTTGGTGCGGCTTCGGAACTTTTAAATATCTTGATATATCTCGAGAACTACGCATCTGATCAAAAAATATCATAGAACATAAAAAGTAGGAAACTTAATTCTCTACAAAAAAGGTCTCTTAACATTTTCCCATAGCTGGCATCGTTTCCGAGATATTTGCAGATTTAGCTCAAGGGAAGTGGCCTGACGGACATATTTCGAGATATTTCTTCTCCTTGTTGTTCTTCTTCTGCACAGATAAACTGGAAGTGGCATTTCCAGCTCGCAATAGTGCAGAGTTATCTCAAAGAAAGGGGCCACGGTGTTTCTGTATCTCTATTATGTTGGTGCGGCTTCGGAACTTTTAAATATCTTGATATATCTCGAGAACTACGCATCTGATCAAAAAATATCATAGAACATAAAAAGTAGGAAACTTAATTCTCTACAAAAAAGGTCTGTTAACATTTTGCCGCAGCTCGCTTCGTTTCCGAGATATTTGCAGATTTATCTCAAGGGAAGGGGCCTGACGGACATATTTCGAAATATTTCTTATTCTTGTTGTTCTTCTTCTGCACAGCTAAGCTGGAAGTGGCATTTGCAGCTCGCAATAGTGCAGAGTTATCTCAAAGAAAGGGGCCACGGTGTTTCTGTACCTCTATTATGTTGGTGCAGCTTCGGAGCTTTTAAATATCTTGATATATCTCGAGAACTACGCTTCTGATCAAAAAATATCATAGAACATAAATTGTAGGAAACATAATTCTCTACAAAAAAGGTCTCTTAACATTTTCCCATAGCTGGCATCGTTTCCGAGATATTTGCAGATTTAGCTCAAGGGAAGTGGCCTGACGGACATATTTCGAGATATTTCTTCTTCTTGTTGTTCTTCTTCTGCACAGCTAAGCTGGAAGTGGCATTTGCAGCTCGCAATAGTGCAGAGTTATCTCAAAGAAAGAGGCCACGGTGTTTCTGTACCTCTATTATGTTGGTGCAGCTTCGGAACTTTTAAATATGTTGATATATCTCGAGAACTACGCATCTGATCAAAAAATATCATACAACATAAAAAGAAGGAAACTTAATTCTCTACAAGAAAGGTCTCTTAACATTTTGCCATAGCTCGCTTCGTTTCCGAGATATTTGCAGATTTATCTCAAGGGAAGGGGCCTGACGGACATATTTCGAGATATTTCTTCTTCTTGTTCTTCTTCTTCTGCACAGCTAAACTGGAAGTGGCATTTCCAGCTCGCAATAGTGCAGAGTTATCTCAAAGAAAGGGGCCACGGTGTTTCTGTATCTCTATTATGTTGGTGCGGCTTCGGAACTTTTAAATATCTTGATATATCTCGAGAACTACGCATCTGATCAAAAAATATCATAGAACATAAAAAGTAGGAAACTTAATTCTCTACAAAAAAGGTCTCTTAACATTTTCCCATAGCTGGCATCGTTTCCGAGATATTTGCAGATTTAGCTCAAGGGAAGTGGCCTGACGGACATATTTCGAGATATTTCTTCTCCTTGTTGTTCTTCTTCTGCACAGATAAACTGGAAGTGGCATTTCCAGCTCGCAATAGTGCAGAGTTATCTCAAAGAAAGGGGCCACGGTGTTTCTGTATCTCTATTATGTTGGTGCGGCTTCGGAACTTTTAAATATCTTGATATATCTCGAGAACTACGCATCTGATCAAAAAATATCATAGAACATAAAAAGTAGGAAACTTAATTCTCTACAAAAAAGGTCTGTTAACATTTTGCCGCAGCTCGCTTCGTTTCCGAGATATTTGCAGATTTATCTCAAGGGAAGGGGCCTGACGGACATATTTCGAAATATTTCTTATTCTTGTTGTTCTTCTTCTGCACAGCTAAGCTGGAAGTGGCATTTGCAGCTCGCAATAGTGCAGAGTTATCTCAAAGAAAGGGGCCACGGTGTTTCTGTACCTCTATTATGTTGGTGCAGCTTCGGAGCTTTTAAATATCGTGATATATCTCGAGAACTACGCTTCTGATCAAAAAATATCATAGAACATAAATTGTAGGAAACATAATTCTCTACAAAAAAGGTCTCTTAACATTTTCCCATAGCTGGCATCGTTTCCGAGATATTTGCAGATTTAGCTCAAGGGAAGTGGCCTGACGGACATATTTCGAGATATTTCTTCTCCTTGTTGTTCTTCTTCTGCACAGATAAACTGGAAGTGGCATTTCCAGCTCGCAATAGTGCAGAGTTATCTCAAAGAAAGGGGCCACGGTGTTTCTGTATCTCTATTATGTTGGTGCGGCTTCGGAACTTTTAAATATCTTGATATATCTCGAGAACTACGCATCTGATCAAAAAATATCATACAACATAAAAAGAAGGAAACTTAATTCTCTACAAGAAAGGTCTCTTAACATTTTGCCATAGCTCGCTTCGTTTCCGAGATATTTGCAGATTTATCTCAAGGGAAGGGGCCTGACGGACATATTTCGAGATATTTCTTCTTCTTGTTGTTCTTCTTCTGCACAGCTAAACTGGAAGTGGCATTTCCAGCTCGCAATAGTGCAGAGTTATCTCAAAGAAAGGGGCCACGGTGTTTCTGTATCTCTATTATGTTGGTGCGGCTTCGGAACTTTTAAATATCTTGATATACCTCGAGAACTACGCATCTGATCAAAAAATATCATAGAACATAAAAAGTTGGAAACTTAATTCTCTACAAAAAAGGTCTCTTAACATTTTGCCATAGCTCGCTTCGTTTCCGAGATATTTGCAGATTTATCTCAAGGGAAGGTGCCTGACGGACATATTTCGAGATATTTCTTCTTCTTGTTGTTCTTCTGCTGCACAGCTAAGCTGGAAGTGGCATTTGCAGGTCGCAATAGTGCAGAGTTATCTCAAAGAAAGGGGCCACGGTGTTTCTGTATCTCTATTATGTTGGTGCGGCTTCGGAACTTTTAAATATCTCGATATATCTCGAAAACTACGCTTCTGATCAAAAAATATCATAGAACATAAATTATAGGAAACATAATTCTCTACAAAAAAGGTCTCTTAACATTTTGCCATAGCTCGCTTCGTTTCCGAGATATTTGCAGATTTATCTCAAGGGAAGGGTCCTGACGGACATATTTCGAGATATTTCTTCTTCTTGTTGTTCTTCTTCTGCACAGCTAAACTGGAAGTGGCATTTCCAGCTCGCAATAGTGCAGAGTTATCCCAAAGAAAGGGGCCACGGTGTTTCTGTATCTCTATTATGTTGGAGCGGCTTCGGAACTTTTAAATATCTCGATATATCTCGAAAACTACGCTTCTGATCAAAAAATATCATAGAACATAAAAAGTAGGAAACTTAATTCTCTACAAAAACGGTGTCTTAACATTTTCCCATAGCTGGCATCGTTTCCGAGATATTTGCAGATTTATCTCAAGGGAAGGGGCCTGACGGACATATTTCGAGATATTTCTTCTTCTCGTTGTTCTTCTTCTGCACAGCTAAACTGGAAGTGGCATTTCCAGCTCGCAATAGTGCAGAGTTATATAAAAGAAAGGGGCCACGGTGTTTCTGTATCTCTATTATGTTGGTGCGGCTTTGGAACTTTTAAATATCTTGATATATCTCGAGAACTACGCATCTGATCAAAAAATATCATACAACGTAAAAAGTAGGAAACTTAATTCTCTACAAAAAAGGTCTCTTAACATTTTGCCTTAGCTCGCTTCGTTTCCGAGATATTTGCAGATTTATCTCAAGGGAAGGGGCCTGACGGACATATTTCGAGATATTTCTTCTTCTTGTTGTTCTTCTTCTGCACAGCTAAACTGGAAGTGGCATTTGCAGTTCGCAATAGTGCAGAGTTATCTCAAAGAAAGGGGCCACGGTGTTTCTGTATCTCTATTATGTTGGTGCGGCTTCGGAACTTTTAAATATCTCGATATATCTCGAAAACTACGCTTCTGATCAAAAAATATCATAGAACATAAATTATAGGAAACATAATTCTCCAGAAAAAAGGTCTCTTAACATTTTGCCATAGCTCGCTTCGTTTCCGAGATATTTGCAGATTTATCTCAAGGGAAGGGGCCCGACGGACATATTTCGAGATATTTCTTCTTCTTGTTGTTCTTCTTCTGCACAGCTAAACTGGAAGTGGCATTTCCAGCTCGCAATAGTGCAGAGTTATCTCAAAGAAAGGGGCCACGGTGTTTCTGTATCTCTATTATGTTGGTGCGGCTTCGGAACTTTTAAATATCTTGATATATCTCGAGAACTACGCATCTGATCAAAAAATATCATAGAACATAAATTGTAGGAAACATAATTCTCTACAAAAAAGGTTTCTTAACGCTTTGCCATAGCTCGCTTCGTTTCCGAGATATTTGCAGATTTATCTCAAGGGAAGGGTCCTGACGGACATTTTTCGAGATATTTCTTCTTCTTGTTGTTCTTCTTCTGCACAGCTAAACTGGAAGTGGCATTTCCAGCTCGCAATAGTGCAGAGTTATCCCAAAGAAAGGGGCCACGGTGTTTCTGTATCTCTATTATGTTGGAGCGGCTTCGGAACTTTTAAATATCTCGATATATCTCGAAAACTACGCTTCTGATCAAAAAATATCATAGAACATAAAAAGTAGGAAACTTAATTCTCTACAAAAACGGTCTCTTAACATTTTCCCATAGCTGGCATCGTTTCCGAGATATTTGCAGATTTAGCTCAAGGGAAGGGGCCTGACGGACATATTCCGAGATATTTCTTCTTCTTGTTGTTCCTCTTCTGCACAGCTAAGCTGGAAGTGGCATTTGCAGCTGGCAATAGTGCAGAGTTATCTCAAAGAAAGAGGCCACGGTGTTTCTGTACCTCTATTATGTTGGTGCAGCTTCGGAACTTTTAAATATCTTGATATATCTCGAGAACTACGCATCTGATAAAAAAATATCATAGAACATAAAAAGTAGGAAACCTAATTTTCTACAAAAAAGGTCTGTTAACATTTTGCCGCAGCTCGCTTCGTTTCCGAGATATTTGCAGATTTATCTCAAGGGAAGGGGCCTGACGGACATATTTCGAAATATTTCTTATTCTTGTTGTTCTTCTTCTGCACAGATAAACTGGAAGTGGCATTTCCAGCTCGCAATAGTGCAGAGTTATCTCAAAGAAAGGGGCCACGGTGTTTCTGTATCTCTATTATGTTGGTGCGGCTTCGGAACTTTTAAATATCTTGATATATCTCGAGAACTACGCATCTGATCAAAAAATATCATAGAACATAAAAAGTTGGAAACTTAATTCTCTACAAAAAAGGTCTCTTAACATTTTGCCATAGCTCGCTTCGTTTCCGAGATATTTGCAGATTTATCTCAAGGGAAGGGGCCTGACGGACATATTTCGAGATATTTCTTCTTCTTGTTGTTCTTCTTCTGCACAGCTAAGCTGGAAGTGGCATTTGCAGCGCGCAATAGTGCAGAGTTATCTCAAAGAAAGGGGCCACGGTGTTTCTGTATCTCTATTATGTTGGTGCGGCTTCGGAACTTTTAAATATCTCGATATATCTCGAAAACTACGCTTCTGATCAAAAAATATCATAGAACGTAAATTGTAGGAAACATAATTCTCTACAAAAAAGATCTCTTAACATTTTGCCATAGCTCGCTTGGTTTCCGAGATATTTGCAGATTTATCTCAAGGGAAGGGTCCTGATGGACATATTTCGAGATATTTCTTCTTCTTGTTGTTCTTCTTCTGCACAGCTAAGCTGGAAGTGGCATTTGCGGCTCGCACTAGTGCAGAGTTATCTCAAAGAAAGGGGCGACGGTGTTTCTGTACCTCTATTATGTTGGTGCAGCTTCGGAGCTTTTAAATATCTTGATATATCTCGAGAACTACGCTTCTGATCAAAAAATATCATAGAACATAAATTGTAGGAAACATAATTCTCTACAAAAAAGGTTTCTTAACGTCTTGCCATAGCTCGCTTCGTTTCCGAGATATTTGCAGATTTATCTCAAGGGAAGGGTCCTGACGGACATATTTCGAGATATTTCTTCTTCTTGTTGTTCTTCTTCTGCACAGCTAAACTGGAAGTGGCATTTCCAGCTCGCAATAGTGCAGAGTTATCCCAAAGAAAGGGGCCACGGTGTTTCTGTATCTCTATTATGTTGGTGCGGCTTGGGAACTTTTAAATATCTCGATATATCTCGAAAACTACGCTACTGATCAACAAATATCATAGAACATACAAAGTAGGAAACATAATTCTCTACAAAAAAGGTCTCTTAACATTTTCCCATAGCTGGCATCGTTTCCGAGATATTTGCAGATTTAGCTCAAGGGAAGGGGCCTGACGGACATATTCCGAGATATTTCTTCTTCTTGTTGTTCCTCTTCTGCACAGCTAAGCTGGAAGTGGCATTTGCAGCTCGCAATAGTGCAGAGTTATCTCAAAGAAAGAGGCCACGGTGTTTCTGTACCTCTATTATGTTGGTGCAGCTTCGGAACTTTTAAATATCTTGATATATCTCGAGAACTACGCATCTGATCAAAAAATATCATAGAACATAAAAAGTAGGAAACTTAATTCTCTACAAAAAAGGTCTGTTAACATTTTGCCGCAGCTCGCTTCGTTTCCGAGATATTTGCAGATTTATCTCAAGGGAAGGGGCCTGACGGACATATTTCGAAATATTTCTTATTCTTGTTGTTCTTCTTCTGCACAGCTAAGCTGGAAGTGGCATTTGCAGCTCGCAATAGTGCAGAGTTATCTCAAAGAATGGGGCCACGGTGTTTCTGTACCTCTATTATGTTGGTGCAGCTTCGGAGCTTTTAAATATCTTGATATATCTCGAGAACTACGCTTCTGATCAAAAAATATCATAGAACATAAATTGTAGGAAACATAATTCTCTACAAAAAAGGTTTCTTAACGTCTTGCCATAGCTCGCTTCGTTTCCGAGATATTTGCAGATTTATCTCAAGGGAAGGGTCCTGACGGACATATTTCGAGATATTTCTTCTTCTTGTTGTTCTTCTTCTGCACAGCTAAACTGGAAGTGGCATTTAAAGCTCGCAATAGTGCAGAGTTATCCCAAAGAAAGGGGCCACGGTGTTTCTGTATCTCTATTATGTTGGTGCGGCTTGGGAACTTTTAAATATCTCGATATATCTCGAAAACTACGCTACTGATCAACAAATATCATAGAACATACAAAGTAGGAAACATAATTCTCTACAAAAAAGGTCTCTTAACATTTTCCCATAGCTGGCATCGTTTCCGAGATATTTGCAGATTTAGCTCAAGGGAAGTGGCCTGACGGACATATTTCGAGATATTTCTTCTTCTTGTTGTTCTTCTTCTGCACAGATAAACTGGAAGTGGCATTTCCAGCTCGCAATAGTGCAGAGTTATCTCAAAGAAAGGGGCCACGGTGTTTCTGTATCTCTATTATGTTGGTGCGGCTTCGGAACTTTTAAATATCTTGATATATCTCGAGAACTACGCATCTGATCAAAAAATATCATACAACATAAAAAGAAGGAAACTTAATTCTCTACAAGAAAGGTCTCTTAACATTTTGCCATAGCTCGCTTCGTTTCCGAGATATTTGCAGATTTATCTCAAGGGAAGGGGCCTGACGGACATATTCCGAGATATTTCTTCTTCTTGTTGTTCTTCTTCTGCACAGCTAAACTGGAAGTGGCATTTCCAGCTCGCAATAGTGCAGAGTTATCTCAAAGAAAGGGGCCACGGTGTTTCTGTATCTCTATTATGTTGGTGCGGCTTCGGAACTTTTAAATATCTTGATATATCTCGAGAACTACGCATCTGATCAAAAAATATCATAGAACATAAAAAGTTGGAAACTTAATTCTCTACAAAAAAGGTCTCTTAACATTTTGCCATAGCTCGCTTCGTTTCCGAGATATTTGCAGATTTATCTCAAGGGAAGTGGCCTGACGGACATATTTCGAGATATTTCTTCTTCTTGTTGTTCTTCTTCTGCACAGATAAACTGGAAGTGGCATTTCCAGCTCGCAATAGTGCAGAGTTATCTCAAAGAAAGGGGCCACGGTGTTTCTGTATCTCTATTATGTTGGTGCGGCTTCGGAACTTTTAAATATCTTGATATATCTCGAGAACTACGCATCTGATCAAAAAATATCATACAACATAAAAAGAAGGAAACTTAATTCTCTACAAGAAAGGTCTCTTAACATTTTGCCATAGCTCGCTTCGTTTCCGAGATATTTGCAGATTTATTTCAAGGGAAGGGGCCTGACGGACATATTTCGAGATATTTCTTCTTCTTGTTGTTCTTCTTCTGCACAGCTAAGCTGGAAGTGGCATTTGCAGCGCGCAATAGTGCAGAGTTATCTCAAAGAAAGGGGCCACGGTGTTTCTGTATCTCTATTATGTTGGTGCGGCATCGGAACTTTTAAATATCTCGATATATCTCGAAAACTACGCTTCTGATCAAAAAATATCATAGAACATAAATTGTAGGAAACATAATTCTCTACAAAAAAGGTTTCTTAACGTCTTGCCATAGCTCGCTTCGTTTCCGAGATATTTGCAGATTTATCTCAAGGGAAGGGTCCTGACGGACATATTTCGAGATATTTCTTCTTCTTGTTGTTCTTCTTCTGCACAGCTAAACTGGAAGTGGCATTTCCAGCTCGCAATAGTGCAGAGTTATCCCAAAGAAAGGGGCCACGGTGTTTCTGTATCTCTATTATGTTGGTGCGGCTTGGGAACTTTTAAATATCTCGATATATCTCGAAAACTACGCTACTGATCAACAAATATCATAGAACATACAAAGTAGGAAACATAATTCTCTACAAAAAAGGTCTCTTAACATTTTCCCATAGCTGGCATCGTTTCCGAGAAATTTGCAGATTTAGCTCAAGGGAAGGGGCCTGACGGACATATTCCGAGATATTTCTTCTTCTTGTTGTTCCTCTTCTGCACAGCTAAGCTGGAAGTGGCATTTGCAGCTCGCAATAGTGCAGAGTTATCTCAAAGAAAGAGGCCACGGTGTTTCTGTACCTCTATTATGTTGGTGCAGCTTCGGAACTTTTAAATATCTTGATATATCTCGAGAACTACGCATCTGATCAAAAAATATCATAGATCATAAAAAGTAGGAAACTTAATTCTCTACAAAAAAGGTCTCTAAACATTTTGCCATAGCTCGCTTCGTTTCCGAGATATTTGCAGATTTATCTCAAGGCAAGGGGCCTGACGGACATATTTCGAGATATTTCTTCTTCTTGTTGTTCTTCTTCTGCACCGCTAAGCTGGAAGTGGCATTTGCGGCTCGCACTAGTGCAGAGTTATCTCAAAGAAAGGGGCCACGGTGTTTCTGTATCTCTATCATGTTGGTGCGGCTTCGGAACTTTAAATATCTCGATATATCTCGAAAACTACGCTTCTGATCAAAAAATATCATAGAACATAAATTATAGGAAACATAATTCTCTACAAAAAAGGTCTCTTAACATTTTGCCATAGCTCGCTTCGTTTCCGAGATATTTGCAGATATATCTCAAGGGAAGGGGCCTGACGGACATATTTCGAGATATTTCTTCTTCTTGTTGTTCTTCTTCTGCACAGCTAAGCTGAAAGTGGCTTTTACAGCTCGCAATAGTGCAAAGTTATCTCAAAGAAAGGGGCCACGGTGTTTCTGTATCTCTATTATGTTGGTGCGGCTTCGGAACTTTTAAATATCTCGATATATCTCGAAAACTACGCTTCTGATCAAAAAATATCATAGAACATAAATTGTAGGAAACTTAATTCTCTACAAAAAAGGTCTCTCAACATTTTGCCATAGCTCTCTTCGTTTCCGAGATATTTGCAGATTTATCTCAAGGGAAGGGGCCTGACGGACATATTTCGAGATATTTCTTCTTCTTGTTGTTCTTCTTCTGCACAGCTAAGCTGGAAGTGGCATTTGCAGCTCGCAATAGTGCAGAGTTATCTCAAAGAAAGGGGCCACGGTGTTTCTGTATCTCTATTATGTTGGTGCGGCTTCGGAACTTTTAAATATCTTGATATATCTCGAGAACTACGCGTCTGATCAAAAAATATCATAGAACATAAAAAGTAGGAAACATAATTCTCTACAAAAAAGGTCTCTTAACATTTTGCCATAGCTAGCTTCGTTTCCGAGATATTTGCAGATTTATCTCAAGGCAAGGGGCCTGACGGACATATTTCGAGATATTTCTTCTTCTTGTTGCTCTTCTTCTGCACAGCTAAGCTGGAAGTGGCATTTGCGGCTCGCAATAGTGCAGAGTTATCTCAAAGAAAGGGGCCACGGTGTTTCTGTATCTCTATTATGTTGGTGCGGCTTCGGGACTTTTAAATATCTTGATATATCTCGAGAACTACGCATCTGATCAAAAAATATCATACAACATAAAAAGTAGGAAACTTAATTCTCTACAAAAAAGGTCTCTTAACATTTTGCCATAGCTCGCTTCGTTTGCGAGATATTTGCAGATTTATCTCAAGGGAAGGGGCATGACGGACATATTTCGAGATATTTCTTATTCTTGTTGTTCTTCTTCTGCACAGCTAAGCTGGAAGTGGCATTTGCGGCTCGCACTAGTGCAGAGTTATCTCAAAGAAAGGGGCCACGGTGTTTCTGTATCTCTATCATGTTGGTGCGGCTTCGGAACTTTTAAATATCTCGATATATCTCGAAAACTACGCTTCTGATCAAAAAATATCATAGAACATAAATTGTAGGAAACATGATTCTCTACAAAAAAGGTCTCTTACATTTTGCCATATCTCGCTTCGTTTCCGAGATATTTGCAGATATATCTCAAGGGAAGGGGCCTGACGGACATATTTCGAGATATTTCTTCTTCTTGTTGTTCTTCTTCTGCACAGCTAAGCTGAAAGTGGCATTTACAGCTCGCAATAGTGCAAAGTTATCTCAAAGAAAGGGGCCACGGTGTTTCTGTATCTCTATTATGTTGGTGCGGCTTCGGAACTTTTAAATATCTCGATATATCTCGAAAACTACGCTTCTGATCAAAAAATATCATAGAACATAAATTGTAGGAAACTTAATTCTCTACAAAAAAGGTCTCTTAACATTTTGCCATAGCTCTCTTCGTTTCCGAGATATTTGCAGATTTATCTCAAGGGAAGGGGCCTGACGGACATATTTCGAGATATTTCTTCTTCTTGTTACTCTTCTTCTGCACAGCTAAGCTGGAAGTGGCATTTGCGGCTCGCACTAGTGCAGAGTTATCTCAAAGAAAGGGGCCACGGTGTCTCTGTATCTCTATTATGTTGGTGGGGCTTCGGAACTTTTAAATATCTTGATATATCTCGAGAACTACGCATCTGATCAAAAAATATCATACAACATAAAAAGTAGGAAACTTAATTCTCTACAAAAAAGGTCTCTTAACATTTTGCCATAGCTCGCTTCGTTTCCGAGATATTTGCAGGTTTATCTCAAGGGAAGGGGCCTAACGGACATATTTCGAGATATTTCTTCTTCTTGTTGTTCTTCTTCTGCACAGCTAAACTGGAAGTGGCATTTCCAGCTCGCAATAGTGCAGAGTTATCTCAAAGAAAGGAGCCACGGTGTTTCTGTATCTCTATTCTGTTGGTGCGGCTTCGGAACTTTTAAATATCTTGATATATCTCGAGAACTACGCATCTGATCAAAAAATATCATAGAACATAATAAGTAGGAAACTTAATTCTCTACAAAAAAGGTCTCTAAACATTTTGCCATAGCTCGCTTCGTTTCCGAGATATTTGCAGATTTATCTCAAGGGAAGGGGCCTGACGGACATATTTCGAGATATTTCTTCTTCTTGTTGTTCTTCTTCTGCACAGCTAAGCTGGAAGTGGCATTTGCGGCTCGCACTAGTGCAGCGTTATCTCAAAGAAAGGGGCCACGGTGTTTCTGTATCTCTATTATGTTGGTGCGGCTTCGGAACTTTTAAATATCTTGATATATCTCGAGAACTACGCATCTGATCAAAAAATATCATAGAACATAAAAAGTAGGAAACTTAATTCTCTACAAAAAAGGTCTCTTAACATTTTGCCATAGCTCGCTTCGTTTCCGAGATATTTGCAGATTTATCTCAAGGGAAGGGGCATGACGGACATATTTCGAGATATTTCTTATTCTTGTTGTTCTTCTTCTGCACAGCTAAGCTGGAAGTGGCATTTGCGGCTCGCACTAGTGCAGAGTTATCTCAAAGAAAGGGGCCACGGTGTTTCTGTATCTCTATCATGTTGGTGCGGCTTCGGAACTTTTAAATATCTCGATATATCTCGAAAACTACGCTTCTGATCAAAAAATATCATAGAACATAAATTGTAGGAAACATGATTCTCTACAAAAAAGGTCTGTTACATTTTGCCATAGCTCGCTTCGTTTCCGAGATATTTGCAGATATATCTCAAGGGAAGGGTCCTGACGGACATATTTCGAGATATTTCTTCTTCTTGTTGTTCTTCTTCTGCACAGCTAAACTGGAAGTGGCATTTCCAGCTCGCAATAGTGCAGAGTTATCCCAAAGAAAGGGGCCACGGTGTTTCTGTATCTCTATTATGTTGGAGCGGCTTCGGAACTTTTAAATATCTCGATATATCTCGAAAACTACGCTTCTGATCAAAAAATATCATAGAACATAAAAAGTAGGAAACTTAATTCTCTACAAAAACGGTCTCTTAACATTTTCCAATAGCTGGCATCGTTTCCGAGATATTTGCAGATTTAGCTCAAGGGAAGGGGCCTGACGGACATATTCCGAGATATTTCTTCTTCTTGTTGTTCCTCTTCTGCACAGCTAAGCTGGAAGTGGCATTTGCAGCTGGCAATAGTGCAGAGTTATCTCAAAGAAAGGGGCCACGGTGTTTCTGTATCTCTATTATGTTGGTGCGGCTTCGGAACTTTTAAATATCTCGATATATCTCGAAAACTACGCTTCTGATCAAAAAATATCATAGAACATAAATTATAGGAAACATAATTCTCCAGAAAAAAGGTCTCTTAACATTTTGCCATAGCTCGCTTCGTTTCCGAGATATTTGCAGATTTATCTCAAGGGAAGGGGCCCGACGGACATATTTCGAGATATTTCTTCTTCTTGTTGTTCTTCTTCTGCACAGCTAAACTGGAAGTGGCATTTCCAGCTCGCAATAGTGCAGAGTTATCTCAAAGAAAGGGGCCACGGTGTTTCTGTATCTCTATTATGTTGGTGCGGCTTCGGAACTTTTAAATATCTTGATATATCTCGAGAACTACGCATCTGATCAAAAAATATCATAGAACATAAATTGTAGGAAACATAATTCTCTACAAAAAAGGTTTCTTAACGTCTTGCCATAGCTCGCTTCGTTTCCGAGATATTTGCAGATTTATCTCAAGGGAAGGGTCCTGACGGACATTTTTCGAGATATTTCTTCTTCTTGTTGTTCTTCTTCTGCACAGCTAAACTGGAAGTGGCATTTCCAGCTCGCAATAGTGCAGAGTTATCCCAAAGAAAGGGGCCACGGTGTTTCTGTATCTCTATTATGTTGGAGCGGCTTCGGAACTTTTAAATATCTCGATATATCTCGAAAACTACGCTTCTGATCAAAAAATATCATAGAACATAAAAAGTAGCAAACTTAATTCTCTACAAAAACGGTCTCTTAACATTTTCCCATAGCTGGCATCGTTTCCGAGATATTTGCAGATTTAGCTCAAGGGAAGGGGCCTGACGGACATATTCCGAGATATTTCTTCTTCTTGTTGTTCCTCTTCTGCACAGCTAAGCTGGAAGTGGCATTTGCAGCTGGCAATAGTGCAGAGTTATCTCAAAGAAAGAGGCCACGGTGTTTCTGTACCTCTATTATGTTGGTGCAGCTTCGGAACTTTTAAATATCTTGATATATCTCGAGAACTACGCATCTGATAAAAAAATATCATAGAACATAAAAAGTAGGAAACCTAATTTTCTACAAAAAAGGTCTGTTAACATTTTGCCGCAGCTCGCTTCGTTTCCGAGATATTTGCCGATTTATCTCAAGGGAAGGGGCCTGACGGACATATTTCGAAATATTTCTTATTCTTGTTGTTCTTCTTCTGCACAGATAAACTGGAAGTGGCATTTCCAGCTCGCAATAGTGCAGAGTTATCTCAAAGAAAGGGGCCACGGTGTTTCTGTATCTCTATTATGTTGGTGCGGCTTCGGAACTTTTAAATATCTTGATATATCTCGAGAACTACGCATCTGATCAAAAAATATCATAGAACATAAAAAGTTGGAAACTTAATTCTCTACAAAAAAGGTCTCTTAACATTTTGCCATAGCTCGCTTCGTTTCCGAGATATTTGCAGATTTATCTCAAGGGAAGGGGCCTGACGGACATATTTCGAGATATTTCTTCTTCTTGTTGTTCTTCTTCTGCACAGCTAAGCTGGAAGTGGCATTTGCAGCGCGCAATAGTGCAGAGTTATCTCAAAGAAAGGGGCCACGGTGTTTCTGTATCTCTATTATGTTGGTGCGGCTTCGGAACTTTTAAATATCTCGATATATCTCGAAAACTACGCTTCTGATCAAAAAATATCACAGAACGTAAATTGTAGGAAACATAATTCTCTACAAAAAAGGTCTCTTAACATTTTGCCATAGCTCGCTTGGTTTCCGAGATATTTGCAGATTTATCTCAAGGGAAGGGTCCTGATGGACATATTTCGAGATATTTCTTCTTCTTGTTGTTCTTCTTCTGCACAGCTAAGCTGGAAGTGGCATTTGCGGCTCGCACTAGTGCAGAGTTATCTCAAAGAAAGGGGCGACGGTGTTTCTGTACCTCTATTATGTTGGTGCAGCTTCGGAGCTTTTAAATATCTTGATATATCTCGAGAACTACGCTTCTGATCAAAAAATATCATAGAACATAAATTGTAGGAAACATAATTCTCTACAAAAAAGGTTTCTTAACGTCTTGCCATAGCTCGCTTCGTTTCCGAGATATTTGCAGATTTATCTCAAGGGAAGGGTCCTGACGGACATATTTCGAGATATTTCTTCTTCTTGTTGTTCTTCTTCTGCACAGCTAAACTGGAAGTGGCATTTCCAGCTCGCAATAGTGCAGAGTTATCTCAAAGAAAGAGGCCACGGTGTTTCTGTACCTCTATTATGTTGGTGCAGCTTCGGAACTTTTAAATATCTTGATATATCTCGAGAACTACGCATCTGATCAAAAAATATCATAGAACATAAAAAGCAGGAAACTTAATTCTCTACAAAAAAGGTCTCTTAACATTTTGCCATAGCTCGCATCGTTTCCGAGATATTTGCAGATTTATCTCAAGGGAAGTGGCCTGACGGACATATTTCGAGATATTTCTTCTTCTTGTTGTTCCTCTTCTGCACAGCTAAGCTGGAAGTGGCATTTGCAGCGCGCAATAGTGCAGAGTTATCTCAAAGAAAGGGGCCACGGTGTTTCTGTATCTCTATTATGTTGGTGCGGCTTCGGAACTTTTAAATATCTCGATATATCTCGAAAACTGCGCTTCTGATCAAAAAATATCATAGAACGTAAATTGTAGGAAACATAATTCTCTACAAAAAAGGTCTCTTAACATTTTGCCATAGCTCGCTTCGTTTCCGAGATATTTGCAGATTTATCTCAAGGGAAGGGTCCTGATGGACATATTTCGAAATATTTCTTCTTCTTGTTGTTCTTCTTCTGCACAGCTAAGCTGGAAGTGGCATTTGCAGCTCGCAATAGTGCAGAGTTATCTCAAAGAAAGAGGCCACGGTGTTTCTGTACCTCTATTATGTTGGTGCAGCTTCGGAACTTTTAAATATGTTGATATATCTCGAGAACTACGCATCTGATCAAAAAATATCATACAACATAAAAAGAAGGAAACTTAATTCTCTACAAGAAAGGTCTCTTAACATTTTGCCATAGCTTGCTTCGTTTCCGAGATATTTGCAGATTTATCTCAAGGGAAGGGGCCTGACGGACATATTTCGAGATATTTCTTCTTCTTGTTCTTCTTCTTCTGCACAGCTAAACTGGAAGTGGCATTTCCAGCTCGCAATAGTGCAGAGTTATCTCAAAGAAAGGGGCCACGGTGTTTCTGTATCTCTATTATGTTGGTGCGGCTTCGGAACTTTTAAATATCTTGATATATCTCGAGAACTACGCATCTGATCAAAAAATATCATAGAACATAAAAAGTAGGAAACTTAATTCTCTACAAAAAAGGTCTCTTAACATTTTCCCATAGCTGGCATCGTTTCAGAGATATTTGCAGATTTAGCTCAAGGGAAGGGGCCTGACGGACATATTCCGAGATATTTCTTCTTCTTGTTGTTCCTCTTCTGCACAGCTAAGCTGGAAGTGGCATTTGCAGCTCGCAATAGTGCAGAGTTATCTCAAAGAAAGAGGCCACGGTGTTTCTGTACCTCTATTATGTTGGTGCTGCTTCGGAACTTTTAAATATGTTGATATATCTCGAGAACTACGCATCTGATCAAAAAATATCATACAACATAAAAAGAAGGAAACTTAATTCTCTACAAGAAAGGTCTCTTAACATTTTGCCATAGCTCGCTTCGTTTCCGAGATATTTGCAGATTTATCTCAAGGGAAGGGGCCTGACGGACATATTCCGAGATATTTCTTCTTCTTGTTGTTCTTCTTCTGCACAGCTAAACTGGAAGTGGCATTTCCAGCTCGCAATAGTGCAGAGTTATCTCAAAGAAAGGGGCCACGGTGTTTCTGTATCTCTATTATGTTGGTGCGGCTTCGGAACTTTTAAATATCTTGATATATCTCGAGAACTACGCATCTGATCAAAAAATATCATAGAACATAAAAAGTTGGAAACTTAATTCTCTACAAAAAAGGTCTCTTAACATTTTGCCATAGCTCGCTTCGTTTCCGAGATATTTGCAGATTTATCTCAAGGGAAGTGGCCTGACGGACATATTTCGAGATATTTCTTCTTCTTGTTGTTCTTCTTCTGCACAGATAAACTGGAAGTGGCATTTCCAGCTCGCAATAGTGCAGAGTTATCTCAAAGAAAGGGGCCACGGTGTTTCTGTATCTCTATTATGTTGGTGCGGCTTCGGAACTTTTAAATATCTTGATATATCTCGAGAACTACGCATCTGATCAAAAAATATCATAGAACATAAAAAGTTGGAAACTTAATTCTCTACAAAAAAGGTCTCTTAACATTTTGCCATAGCTCGCTTCGTTTCCGAGATATTTGCAGATTTATCTCAAGGGAAGGGGCCTGACGGACATATTTCGAGATATTTCTTCTTCTTGTTGTTCTTCTTCTGCACAGCTAAGCTGGAAGTGGCATTTGCAGCGCGCAATAGTGCAGAGTTATCTCAAAGAAAGGGGCCACGGTGTTTCTGTATCTCTATTATGTTGGTGCGGCTTCGGAACTTTTAAATATCTCGATATATCTCGAAAACTACGCTTCTGATCAAAAAATATCACAGAACGTAAATTGTAGGAAACATAATTCTCTACAAAAAAGGTCTCTTAACATTTTGCCATAGCTCGCTTGGTTTCCGAGATATTTGCAGATTTATCTCAAGGGAAGGGTCCTGATGGACATATTTCGAGATATTTCTTCTTCTTGTTGTTCTTCTTCTGCACAGCTAAGCTGGAAGTGGCATTTGCGGCTCGCACTAGTGCAGAGTTATCTCAAAGAAAGGGGCGACGGTGTTTCTGTACCTCTATTATGTTGGTGCAGCTTCGGAGCTTTTAAATATCTTGATATATCTCGAGAACTACGCTTCTGATCAAAAAATATCATAGAACATAAATTGTAGGAAACATAATTCTCTACAAAAAAGGTTTCTTAACGTCTTGCCATAGCTCGCTTCGTTTCCGAGATATTTGCAGATTTATCTCAAGGGAAGGGTCCTGACGGACATATTTCGAGATATTTCTTCTTCTTGTTGTTCTTCTTCTGCACAGCTAAACTGGAAGTGGCATTTCCAGCTCGCAATAGTGCAGAGTTATCTCAAAGAAAGAGGCCACGGTGTTTCTGTACCTCTATTATGTTGGTGCAGCTTCGGAACTTTTAAATATCTTGATATATCTCGAGAACTACGCATCTGATCAAAAAATATCATAGAACATAAAAAGCAGGAAACTTAATTCTCTACAAAAAAGGTCTCTTAACATTTTGCCATAGCTCGCATCGTTTCCGAGATATTTGCAGATTTATCTCAAGGGAAGTGGCCTGACGGACATATTTCGAGATATTTCTTCTTCTTGTTGTTCCTCTTCTGCACAGCTAAGCTGGAAGTGGCATTTGCAGCGCGCAATAGTGCAGAGTTATCTCAAAGAAAGGGGCCACGGTGTTTCTGTATCTCTATTATGTTGGTGCGGCTTCGGAACTTTTAAATATCTCGATATATCTCGAAAACTGCGCTTCTGATCAAAAAATATCATAGAACGTAAATTGTAGGAAACATAATTCTCTACAAAAAAGGTATCTTAACATTTTGCCATAGCTCGCTTCGTTTCCGAGATATTTGCAGATTTATCTCAAGGGAAGGGTCCTGATGGACATATTTCGAGATATTTCTTCTTCTTGTTGTTCTTCTTCTGCACAGCTAAGCTGGAAGTGGCATTTGCAGCTCGCAATAGTGCAGAGTTATCTCAAAGAAAGAGGCCACGGTGTTTCTGTACCTCTATTATGTTGGTGCAGCTTCGGAACTTTTAAATATGTTGATATATCTCGAGAACTACGCATCTGATCAAAAAATATCATACAACATAAAAAGAAGGAAACTTAATTCTCTACAAGAAAGGTCTCTTAACATTTTGCCATAGCTTGCTTCGTTTCCGAGATATTTGCAGATTTATCTCAAGGGAAGGGGCCTGACGGACATATTTCGAGATATTTCTTCTTCTTGTTCTTCTTCTTCTGCACAGCTAAACTGGAAGTGGCATTTCCAGCTCGCAATAGTGCAGAGTTATCTCAAAGAAAGGGGCCACGGTGTTTCTGTATCTCTATTATGTTGGTGCGGCTTCGGAACTTTTAAATATCTTGATATATCTCGAGAACTACGCATCTGATCAAAAAATATCATAGAACATAAAAAGTAGGAAACTTAATTCTCTACAAAAAAGGTCTCTTAACATTTTCCCATAGCTGGCATCGTTTCAGAGATATTTGCAGATTTAGCTCAAGGGAAGGGGCCTGACGGACATATTCCGAGATATTTCTTCTTCTTGTTGTTCCTCTTCTGCACAGCTAAGCTGGAAGTGGCATTTGCAGCTCGCAATAGTGCAGAGTTATCTCAAAGAAAGAGGCCACGGTGTTTCTGTACCTCTATTATGTTGGTGCTGCTTCGGAACTTTTAAATATGTTGATATATCTCGAGAACTACGCATCTGATAAAAAAATATCATAGAACATAAAAAGTAGGAAACTTAATTCTCTACAAAAAAGGTCTGTTAACATTTTGCCGCAGCTCGCTTCGTTTCCGAGATATTTGCAGATTTATCTCAAGGGAAGGGGCCTGACGGACATATTTCGAAATATTTCTTATTCTTGTTGTTCTTCTTCTGCACAGCTAAGCTGGAAGTGGCATTTGCAGCTCGCAATAGTGCAGAGTTATCTCAAAGAAAGGGGCCACGGTGTTTCTGTACCTCTATTATGTTGGTGCAGCTTCGGAGCTTTTAAATATCTTGATATATCTCGAGAACTACGCTTCTGATCAAAAAATATCATAGAACATAAATTGTAGGAAACATAATTCTCTACAAAAAAGGTTTCTTAACGTCTTGCCATAGCTCGCTTCGTTTCCGAGATATTTGCAGATTTATCTCAAGGGAAGGGTCCTGACGGACATATTTCGAGATATTTCTTCTTCTTGTTGTTCTTCTTCTGCACAGCTAAACTGGAAGTGGCATTTAAAGCTCGCAATAGTGCAGAGTTATCCCAAAGAAAGGGGCCACGGTGTTTCTGTATCTCTATTATGTTGGTGCGGCTTGGGAACTTTTAAATATCTCGATATATCTCGAAAACTACGCTACTGATCAACAAATATCATAGAACATACAAAGTAGGAAACATAATTCTCTACAAAAAAGGTCTCTTAACATTTTCCCATAGCTGGCATCGTTTCCGAGATATTTGCAGATTTAGCTCAAGGGAAGTGGCCTGACGGACATATTTCGAGATATTTCTTCTTCTTGTTGTTCTTCTTCTGCACAGATAAACTGGAAGTGGCATTTCCAGCTCGCAATAGTGCAGAGTTATCTCAAAGAAAGGGGCCACGGTGTTTCTGTATCTCTATTATGTTGGTGCGGCTTCGGAACTTTTAAATATCTTGATATATCTCGAGAACTACGCATCTGATCAAAAAATATCATACAACATAAAAAGAAGGAAACTTAATTCTCTACAAGAAAGGTCTCTTAACATTTTGCCATAGCTCGCTTCGTTTCCGAGATATTTGCAGATTTATCTCAAGGGAAGGGGCCTGACGGACATATTCCGAGATATTTCTTCTTCTTGTTGTTCTTCTTCTGCACAGCTAAACTGGAAGTGGCATTTCCAGCTCGCAATAGTGCAGAGTTATCTCAAAGAAAGGGGCCACGGTGTTTCTGTATCTCTATTATGTTGGTGCGGCTTCGGAACTTTTAAATATCTTGATATATCTCGAGAACTACGCATCTGATCAAAAAATATCATAGAACATAAAAAGTTGGAAACTTAATTCTCTACAAAAAAGGTCTCTTAACATTTTGCCATAGCTCGCTTCGTTTCCGAGATATTTGCAGATTTATCTCAAGGGAAGTGGCCTGACGGACATATTTCGAGATATTTCTTCTTCTTGTTGTTCTTCTTCTGCACAGATAAACTGGAAGTGGCATTTCCAGCTCGCAATAGTGCAGAGTTATCTCAAAGAAAGGGGCCACGGTGTTTCTGTATCTCTATTATGTTGGTGCGGCTTCGGAACTTTTAAATATCTTGATATATCTCGAGAACTACGCATCTGATCAAAAAATATCATACAACATAAAAAGAAGGAAACTTAATTCTCTACAAGAAAGGTCTCTTAACATTTTGCCATAGCTCGCTTCGTTTCCGAGATATTTGCAGATTTATTTCAAGGGAAGGGGCCTGACGGACATATTTCGAGATATTTCTTCTTCTTGTTGTTCTTCTTCTGCACAGCTAAGCTGGAAGTGGCATTTGCAGCGCGCAATAGTGCAGAGTTATCTCAAAGAAAGGGGCCACGGTGTTTCTGTATCTCTATTATGTTGGTGCGGCTTCGGAACTTTTAAATATCTCGATATATCTCGAAAACTACGCTTCGGATCAAAACATATCATAGAACATAAATTGTAGGAAATATAATTCTCTACAAAAAAGGTTTCTTAACGTCTTGCCATAGCTCGCTTCGTTTCCGAGATATTTGCAGATTTATCTCAAGGGAAGGGTCCTGACGGACATATTTCGAGATATTTCTTCTTCTTGTTGTTCTTCTTCTGCACAGCTAAACTGGAAGTGGCATTTCCAGCTCGCAATAGTGCAGAGTTATCCCAAAGAAAGGGGCCACGGTGTTTCTGTATCTCTATTATGTTGGTGCGGCTTGGGAACTTTTAAATATCTCGATATATCTCGAAAACTACGCTACTGATCAACAAATATCATAGAACATACAAAGTAGGAAACATAATTCTCTACAAAAAAGGTCTCTTAACATTTTCCCATAGCTGGCATCGTTTCCGAGATATTTGCAGATTTAGCTCAAGGGAAGGGGCCTGACGGACATATTCCGAGATATTTCTTCTTCTTGTTGTTCCTCTTCTGCACAGCTAAGCTGGAAGTGGCATTTGCAGCTCGCAATAGTGCAGAGTTATCTCAAAGAAAGAGGCCACGGTGTTTCTGTACCTCTATTATGTTGGTGCAGCTTCGGAACTTTTAAATATCTTGATATATCTCGAGAACTACGCATCTGGTCAAAAAATATCATAGATCATAAAAAGTAGGAAACTTAATTCTCTACAAAAAAGGTCTCTAAACATTTTGCCATAGCTCGCTTCGTTTCCGAGATATTTGCAGATTTATCTCAAGGCAAGGGGCCTGACGGACATATTTCGAGATATTTCTTCTTCTTGTTGTTCTTCTTCTGCACCGCTAAGCTGGAAGTGGCATTTGCGGCTCGCACTAGTGCAGAGTTATCTCAAAGAAAGGGGCCACGGTGTTTCTGTATCTCTATCATGTTGGTGCGGCTTCGGAACTTTAAATATCTCGATATATCTCGAAAACTACGCTTCTGATCAAAAAATATCATAGAACATAAATTATAGGAAACATAATTCTCTACAAAAAAGGTCTCTTAACATTTTGCCATAGCTCGCTTCGTTTCCGAGATATTTGCAGATATATCTCAAGGGAAGGGGCCTGACGGACATATTTCGAGATATTTCTTCTTCTTGTTGTTCTTCTTCTGCACAGCTAAGCTGAAAGTGGCTTTTACAGCTCGCAATAGTGCAAAGTTATCTCAAAGAAAGGGGCCACGGTGTTTCTGTATCTCTATTATGTTGGTGCGGCTTCGGAACTTTTAAATATCTCGATATATCTCGAAAACTACGCTTCTGATCAAAAAATATCATAGAACATAAATTGTAGGAAACTTAATTCTCTACAAAAAAGGTCTCTCAACATTTTGCCATAGCTCTCTTCGTTTCCGAGATATTTGCAGATTTATCTCAAGGGAAGGGGCCTGACGGACATATTTCGAGATATTTCTTCTTCTTGTTGTTCTTCTTCTGCACAGCTAAGCTGGAAGTGGCATTTGCAGCTCGCAATAGTGCAGAGTTATCCCAAAGAAAGGGGCCACGGTGTTTCTGTATCTCTATTATGTTGGTGCGGCTTGGGAACTTTTAAATATCTCGATATATCTCGAAAACTACGCTACTGATCAACAAATATCATAGAACATACAAAGTAGGAAACATAATTCTCTACAAAAAAGGTCTCTTAACATTTTCCCATAGCTGGCATCGTTTCCGAGATATTTGCAGATTTAGCTCAAGGGAAGTGGCCTGACGGACATATTTCGAGATATTTCTTCTTCTTGTTGTTCTTCTTCTGCACAGATAAACTGGAAGTGGCATTTCCAGCTCGCAATAGTGCAGAGTTATCTCAAAGAAAGGGGCCACGGTGTTTCTGTATCTCTATTATGTTGGTGCGGCTTCGGAACTTTTAAATATCTTGATATATCTCGAGAACTACGCATCTGATCAAAAAATATCATACAACATAAAAAGAAGGAAACTTAATTCTCTACAAGAAAGGTCTCTTAACATTTTGCCATAGCTCGCTTCGTTTCCGAGATATTTGCAGATTTATCTCAAGGGAAGGGGCCTGACGGACATATTCCGAGATATTTCTTCTTCTTGTTGTTCTTCTTCTGCACAGCTAAACTGGAAGTGGCATTTCCAGCTCGCAATAGTGCAGAGTTATCTCAAAGAAAGGGGCCACGGTGTTTCTGTATCTCTATTATGTTGGTGCGGCTTCGGAACTTTTAAATATCTTGATATATCTCGAGAACTACGCATCTGATCAAAAAATATCATAGAACATAAAAAGTTGGAAACTTAATTCTCTACAAAAAAGGTCTCTTAACATTTTGCCATAGCTCGCTTCGTTTCCGAGATATTTGCAGATTTATCTCAAGGGAAGTGGCCTGACGGACATATTTCGAGATATTTCTTCTTCTTGTTGTTCTTCTTCTGCACAGATAAACTGGAAGTGGCATTTCCAGCTCGCAATAGTGCAGAGTTATCTCAAAGAAAGGGGCCACGGTGTTTCTGTATCTCTATTATGTTGGTGCGGCTTCGGAACTTTTAAATATCTTGATATATCTCGAGAACTACGCATCTGATCAAAAAATATCATACAACATAAAAAGAAGGAAACTTAATTCTCTACAAGAAAGGTCTCTTAACATTTTGCCATAGCTCGCTTCGTTTCCGAGATATTTGCAGATTTATTTCAAGGGAAGGGGCCTGACGGACATATTTCGAGATATTTCTTCTTCTTGTTGTTCTTCTTCTGCACAGCTAAGCTGGAAGTGGCATTTGCAGCGCGCAATAGTGCAGAGTTATCTCAAAGAAAGGGGCCACGGTGTTTCTGTATCTCTATTATGTTGGTGCGGCTTCGGAACTTTTAAATATCTCGATATATCTCGAAAACTACGCTTCTGATCAAAAAATATCATAGAACATAAATTGTAGGAAACATAATTCTCTACAAAAAAGGTTTCTTAACGTCTTGCCATAGCTCGCTTCGTTTCCGAGATATTTGCAGATTTATCTCAAGGGAAGGGTCCTGACGGACATATTTCGAGATATTTCTTCTTCTTGTTGTTCTTCTTCTGCACAGCTAAACTGGAAGTGGCATTTCCAGCTCGCAATAGTGCAGAGTTATCCCAAAGAAAGGGGCCACGGTGTTTCTGTATCTCTATTATGTTGGTGCGGCTTGAGAACTTTTAAATATCTCGATATATCTCGAAAACTACGCTACTGATCAACAAATATCATACAACATACAAAGTAGGAAACATAATTCTCTACAAAAAAGGTCTCTTAACATTTTCCCATAGCTGGCATCGTTTCCGAGATATTTGCAGATTTAGCTCAAGGGAAGGGGCCTGACGGACATATTCCGAGATATTTCTTCTTCTTGTTGTTCCTCTTCTGCACAGCTAAGCTGGAAGTGGCATTTGCAGCTCGCAATAGTGCAGAGTTATCTCAAAGAAAGAGGCCACGGTGTTTCTGTACCTCTATTATGTTGGTGCAGCTTCGGAACTTTTAAATATCTTGATATATCTCGAGAACTACGCATCTGATCAAAAAATATCATAGATCATAAAAAGTAGGAAACTTAATTCTCTACAAAAAAGGTCTCTAAACATTTTGCCATAGCTCGCTTCGTTTCCGAGATATTTGCAGATTTATCTCAAGGCAAGGGGCCTGACGGACATATTTCGAGATATTTCTTCTTCTTGTTGTTCTTCTTCTGCACCGCTAAGCTGGAAGTGGCATTTGCGGCTCGCACTAGTGCAGAGTTATCTCAAAGAAAGGGGCCACGGTGTTTCTGTATCTCTATCATGTTGGTGCGGCTTCGGAACTTTAAATATCTCGATATATCTCGAAAACTACGCTTCTGATCAAAAAATATCATAGAACATAAATTATAGGAAACATAATTCTCTACAAAAAAGGTCTCTTAACATTTTGCCATAGCTCGCTTCGTTTCCGAGATATTTGCAGATATATCTCAAGGGAAGGGGCCTGACGGACATATTTCGAGATATTTCTTCTTCTTGTTGTTCTTCTTCTGCACAGCTAAGCTGAAAGTGGCTTTTACAGCTCGCAATAGTGCAAAGTTATCTCAAAGAAAGGGGCCACGGTGTTTCTGTATCTCTATTATGTTGGTGCGGCTTCGGAACTTTTAAATATCTCGATATATCTCGAAAACTACGCTTCTGATCAAAAAATATCATAGAACATAAATTGTAGGAAACTTAATTCTCTACAAAAAAGGTCTCTCAACATTTTGCCATAGCTCTCTTCGTTTCCGAGATATTTGCAGATTTATCTCAAGGGAAGGGGCCTGACGGACATATTTCGAGATATTTCTTCTTCTTGTTGTTCTTCTTCTGCACAGCTGAGCTGGAAGTGGCATTTGCAGCTCGCAATAGTGCAGAGTTATCTCAAAGAAAGGGGCCACGGTGTTTCTGTATCTCTATTATGTTGGTGCGGCTTCGGAACTTTTAAATATCTTGATATATCTCGAGAACTACGCGTCTGATCAAAAAATATCATAGAACATAAAAAGTAGGAAACATAATTCTCTACAAAAAAGGTCTCTTAACATTTTGCCATAGCTAGCTTCGTTTCCGAGATATTTGCAGATTTATCTCAAGGCAAGGGGCCTGACGGACATATTTCGAGATATTTCTTCTTCTTGTTGCTCTTCTTCTGCACAGCTAAGCTGGAAGTGGCATTTGCGGCTCGCACTAGTGCAGAGTTATCTCAAAGAAAGGGGCCACGGTGTTTCTGTATCTCTATTATGTTGGTGCGGCTTCGGGACTTTTAAATATCTTGATATATCTCGAGAACTACGCATCTGATCAAAAAATATCATACAACATAAAAAGTAGGAAACTTAATTCTCTACAAAAAAGGTCTCTTAACATTTTGCCATAGATCGCTTCGTTTCCGAGATATTTGCAGATTTATCTCAAGGGAAGGGGCATGACGGACATATTTCGAGATATTTCTTATTCTTGTTGTTCTTCTTCTGCACAGCTAAGCTGGAAGTGGCATTTGCGGCTCGCACTAGTGCAGAGTTATCTCAAAGAAAGGGGCCACGGTGTTTCTGTATTTCTATCATGTTGGTGCGGCTTCGGAACTTTTAAATATCTCGATATATCTCGAAAACTACGCTTCTGATCAAAAAATATCATAGAACATAAATTGTAGGAAACATGATTCTCTACAAAAAAGGTCTCTTACATTTTGCCATAGCTCGCTTCGTTTCCGAGATATTTGCAGATATATCTCAAGGGAAGGGGCCTGACGGACATATTTCGAGATATTTCTTCTTCTTGTTGTTCTTCTTCTGCACAGCTAAGCTGAAAGTGGCATTTACAGCTCGCAATAGTGCAAAGTTATCTCAAAGAAAGGGGCCACGGTGTTTCTGTATCTCTATTATGTTGGTGCGGCTTCGGAACTTTTAAATATCTCGATATATCTCGAAAACTACGCTTCTGATCAAAAAATATCATAGGACATAAATTGTAGGAAACTTAATTCTCTACAAAAAAGGTCTCTTAACATTTTGCCATAGCTCTCTTCGTTTCCGAGATATTTGCAGATTTATCTCAAGGGAAGGGGCCTGACGGACATATTTCGAGATATTTCTTCTTCTTGTTACTCTTCTTCTGCACAGCTAAGCTGGAAGTGGCATTTGCGGCTCGCACTAGTGCAGAGTTATCTCAAAGAAAGGGGCCACGGTGTCTCTGTATCTCTATTATGTTGGTGGGGTTTCGGAACTTTTAAATATCTTGATATATCTCGAGAACTACGCATCAGATTAAAAAATATCATACAACATAAAAAGTAGGAAACTTAATTCTCTACAAAAAAGGTCTCTTAACATTTTGCCATAGCTCGCTTCGTTTCCGAGATATTTGCAGGTTTATCTCAAGGGAAGGGGCCTGACGGACATATTTCGAGATATTTCTTCTTCTTGTTGTTCTTCTTCTGCACAGCTAAGCTGAAAGTGGCATTTACAGCTCGCAATAGTGCAAAGTTATCTCAAAGAAAGGGGCCACGGTGTTTCTGTATCTCTATTATGTTGGTGCGGCTTCGGAACTTTTAAATATCTCGATATATCTCGAAAACTACGCTTCTGATCAAAAAATATCATAGAACATAAATTGTAGGAAACTTAATTCTCTACAAAAAGGGTCTCTTAACATTTTGCCATAGCTCTCTTCGTTTCCGAGATATTTGCAGATTTATCTCAAGGGAAGGGGCCTGACGGACATATTTCGAGATATTTCTTCTTCTTGTTACTCTTCTTCTGCACAGCTAAGCTGGAAGTGGCATTTGCGGCTCGCACTAGTGCAGAGTTATCTCAAAGAAAGGGGCCACGGTGTTTCTGTATCTCTATTATGTTGGTGGGGCTTCGGAACTTTTAAATATCTTGATATATCTCGAGAACTACGCATCTGATCAAAAAATATCATACAACATAAAAAGTAGGAAACTTAATTCTCTACAAAAAAGGTCTCTTAACATTTTGCCATAGCTCGCTTCGTTTCCGAGATATTTGCAGGTTTATCTCAAGGGAAGGGGCCTAACGGACATATTTCGAGATATTTCGTCTTCTTGTTGTTCTTCTTCTGCACAGCTAAACTGGAAGTGGCATTTCCAGCTCGCAATAGTGCAGAGTTATCTCAAAGAAAGGAGCCAGGGTGTTTCTGTATCTCTATTCTGTTGGTGCGGCTTCGGAACTTTTAAATATCTTGATATATCTCGAGAACTACGCATCTGATCAAAAAATATCATAGAACATAATAAGTAGGAAACCTAATTCTCTACAAAAAAGGTCTCTTAACATTTTGCCATAGCTCGCTTCGTTTCCGAGATATTTGCAGATTTATCTCAAGGGAAGGGGCCTGACGGACATATTTCGAGATATTTCTTCTTCTTGTTGTTCTTCTTCTGCACAGCTAAGCTGGAAGTGGCATTTGCGGCTCGCACTAGTGCAGCGTTATCTCAAAGAAAGGGGCCACGGTGTTTCTGTATCTCTATTATGTTGGTGCGGCTTCGGAACTTTTAAATATCTTGATATATCTCGAGAACTACGCATCTGATCAAAAAATATCATAGAACATAAAAAGTAGGAAACTTAATTCTCTACAAAAAAGGTCTCTTAACATTTTGCCATAGCTCGCTTCGTTTCCGAGATATTTGCAGATTTATCTCAAGGGAAGGGGCATGACGGACATATTTCGAGATATTTCTTCTTCTTGTTGTTCTTCTTCTGCACAGCTAAGCTGGAAGTGGCATTTGCGGCTCGCACTAGTGCAGAGTTATCTCAAAGAAAGGGGCCACGGTCTTTCTGTATCTCTATTATGTTGGTGCGGCTTCGGAACTTTTAAATATCTCGATATATCTCGAAAACTACGCTTCTGATCAAAAAATATCATAGAACATAAATTGTAGGAAACTTAATTGTCTACAAAAAAGGTCTCTTAACATTTTGCCATAGCTCTCTTCGTTTCCGAGATATTTGCAGATTTATCTCAAGGGAAGGGGCCTGACGGACATATTTCGAGATATTTCTTCTTCTTGTTGTTCTTCTTCTGCACAGCTAAGCTGGAAGTGGCATTTGCGGCTCGCACTAGTGCAGCGTTATCTCAAAGAAAGGGGCCACGGTGTTTCTGTATCTCTATTATGTTGGTGCGGCTTCGGAACTTTTAAATATCTTGATATATCTCGAGAACTACGCATCTGATCAAAAAATATCATAGAACATAAAAAGTAGGAAACTTAATTCTCTACAAAAAAGGTCTCTTAACATTTTGCCATAGCTCGCTTCGTTTCCGAGATATTTGCAGATTTATCTCAAGGGAAGGGGCATGACGGACATATTTCGAGATATTTCTTATTCTTGTTACTCTTCTTCTGCACAGCTAAGCTGGAAGTGGCATTTGCGGCTCGCACTAGTGCAGAGTTATCTCAAAGAAAGGGGCCACGGTGTTTCTGTATCTCTATTATGTTGGTGGGGCTTCGGAACTTTTAAATATCTTGATATATCTCGAGAACTACGCATCTGATCAAAAAATATCATAGAACATAATAAGTAGGAAACTTAATTCTCTACAAAAAAGGTCTCTTAACATTTTGCCATAGCTCGCTTCGTTTCCGAGATATTTGCAGATTTATCTCAAGGGAAGGGGCCTGACGGACATATTTCGAGATATTTCTTCTTCTTGTTGTTCTTCTTCTGCACAGCTAAGCTGGAAGTGGCATTTGCGGCTCGCACTAGTGCAGCGTTATCTCAAAGAAAGGGGCCACGGTGTTTCTGTATCTCTATTATGTTGGTGCGGCTTCGGAACTTTTAAATATCTTGATATATCTCGAGAACTACGCATCTGATCAAAAAATATCATAGAACATAAAAAGTAGGAAACTTAATTCTCTACAAAAAAGGTCTCTTAACATTTTGCCATAGCTCGCTTCGTTTCCGAGATATTTGCAGATTTATCTCAAGGGAAGGGGCATGACGGACATATTTCGAGATATTTCTTCTTCTTGTTGTTCTTCTTCTGCACAGCTAAGCTGGAAGTGGCATTTGCGGCTAGCACTAGTGCAGAGTTATCTCAAAGAAAGGGGCCACCGTGTTTCTGTATCTCTATTATGTTGGTGCGGCTTCGGAACTTTTAAATATCTCGATATATCTCGAAAACTACGCTTCTGATCAAAAAATATCATAGAACATAAATTGTAGGAAACATAATTCTCTACAAAAAAGGTCTCTTAACATTTTGCCATAGCTCGCTTCGTTTCCGAGATATTTGCAGATTTATCTCAAGGGAAGGGGCATGACGGACATATTTCTAGATATTTCTTGTTCTTGTTGTTCTTCTTCTGCACAGCTAAGCTGGAAGTGGCATTTGCAGCTCGCAATAGTGCAGAATTATCTCAAAGAAAGGGGCCACGCTGTTTCTGTATCTCTATTATGTTGGTGCGGCTTCGGAACTTTTAAATATCTTGATATATCTCGAGAACTACGCATCTGATCAAAAAATATCATAGAACATAAAAAGTAGGAAACTTAATTCTCTACAAAAACGGTCTCTTAACATTTTGCCATAGCTCGCTTCGTTTCCGAGATATTTGCAGATTTATCTCAAGGGAAGGGGCATGACGGACATATTTCGAGATATTTCTTCTTCTTGTTGTTCTTCTTCTGCACAGCTAAGCTGGAAGTGGCATTTGCGGCTCGCACTAGTGCAGAGTTATCTCAAAGAAAGGGGCCACGGTGTTTCTGTATCTCTATTATGTTGGTGCGGCTTCGGAACTTTTAAATATCTCGATATATCTCGAAAACTACGCTTCTGATCAAAAAATATCATAGAACATAAATTGTAGGAAACATAATTCTCTACAAAAAAGGTCTCTTAACATTTTGCCATAGCTCGCTTCGTTTCCGAGATATTTGCAGATTTATCTCAAGGGAAGGGGCATGACGGACATATTTCTAGATATTTCTTGTTCTTGTTGTTCTTCTTCTGCACAGCTAAGCTGGAAGTGGCATTTGCAGCTCGCAATAGTGCAGAATTATCTCAAAGAAAGGGGCCACGGTGTTTCTGTATCTCTATTATGTTGGTGCGGCTTCGGAACTTTTAAATATCTTGATATATCTCGAGAACTACGCATCTGATCAAAAAATATCATAGAACATAAAAAGTAGGAAACTTAATTCTCTACAAAAACGGTCTCTTAACATTTTGCCATAGCTCGCTTCGTTTCCGAGATATTTGCAGATTTATCTCAAGGCAAGGGGCCTGACGGACATATTTCGAGATATTTCTTCTTCTTGTTGTTCTTCTTCTGCACAGCTAAGCTGGAAGTGGCATTTGCGGCTCGCACTAGTGCAGAGTTATCTCAAAGAAAGGGGCCACGGTGTTTCTGTATCTCTATTATCTTGGTGCGGCTTCGGAACTTTTAAATATCTTGATATATCTCGAGAACTACGCATCTGATCAAAAAATATCATAGAACATAAATAGTAGGAAACTTAATTCTCTACAAAAAAGGTCTCTGAACATTTTGCCATAGCTCTCTTCGTTTCCGAGATATTTGCAGATTTATCTCAAGGGAAGGGGCCTGACGGACATATTTCGAGATATTTCTTATTCTTGTTGTTCTTCTTCTGCACAGCTAAGCTGGAAGTGGCATTTGCAGCTCGCAATGGTGCAGAGTTATCTCAAAGAAAGGGGCCACGCTGTTTCTGTATCTCTATTATGTTGGTGCGGCTTCGGAACTTTTAAATATCTCGATATATCTCGAAAACTACGCATCTGATCAAAAAATATCATAGAACATAAATTGTAGGAAACATAATTCTCTACAAAAAAGTTCTCTTAACATTTTGCCATAGCTCGCTTCGTTTCCGAGATATTTGCAGATATATCTCAAGGGAAGGGGCCTGACGGACATATTTCGAGATATTTCTTCTTCTTGTTGTTCTTCTTCTGCACAGCTAACCTGGAAGTGGCATTTGCAGCTCGCAATAGTGCAGAGTTATCTCAAAGAAAGGGGCCACGGTGTTTCTGTATCTCTATTATGTTGGTGCGGCTTCGGAACTTTTAAATATCTTGATATATCTCGAGAACTACGCATCTGATCAAAAAATATCATAGAACATAAAAAGTAGGAAACTTAATTCTCTACAAAAAAGGTCTCTTAACATTTTGCCATAGCTCGCTTCGTTTCCGAGATATTTGCAGATTTATCTCAAGGGAAGGGGCCTGACGGACATATTTCGAGATATTTCTTCTTCTTGTTGTTCTTCTTCTGCACAGCTAAGCTGGAAGTGGCATTTGCAGCTCGCAATAGTGCAGAGTTATCTCAAAGAAGGGGGCCACGGTGTTTCTGTATCTCTATTATGTTGGTGCGGCTTCGGAACTTTTAAATATCTTGATATATCTCGAGAACTACGCATCTGATCAAAAAATATCATAGAACATAAAAAGTAGGAAACTTAATTCTCTACAAAAAAGGTCTCTTACCATTTTGCCATAGCTCGCTTCGTTTCCGAGATATTTGCAGATTTATCTCAAGGGAAGGGGCCTGACGGAAATATTTCGAGATATTTCTTCTTCATGTTGTTCTTCTTCTGCACAGCTGAGCTGGAAGTGGCATTTGCAGCGCGCAATAGTGCAGAGTTATCTCAAAGAAAGGGGCCACGGTGTTTCTGTATCTCTGTTATGTTGGTGCGGCTTCGGAACTTTTAAATATCTTGATATATCTCGAGAACTACGCATCTGATCAAAAAATATTATACTACATAAAAAGTAGGAAACTTAATTCTCTACAAGAAAGGTCTCTTAACATTTTGCCATAGCTCGCTTCGTTTCCGAGATATTTGCAGATTTATCTCAAGGGAAGGGGCCTGACGGACATATTTCGAGATATTTCTTCTTCTTGTTGTTCTTCTTCTGCACAGCTAAGCTGGAAGTGGCATTTGCGGCTCGCACTAGTACACAGTTATCTCAAAGAAAGGGGCCACGGTGTTTCTGTATCTCTATTATGTTGGTGCGGCTTCGGAACTTTTAAATATCTTGATATATCTCGAGAACTACGCTTCTGATCAAAAAATATCATAGAACATAAAAAGTAGGAAACTTAATTCTCTACAAAAAAGGTCGCTTAACATTTTGCCATAGCTCGCTTCGTTTCCGAGATATTTGCAGATTTATCTCAAGGGAAGGGGCGTGACGGACATATTTCGAGATATTTCTTCTTCTTGTTGTTCTTCTTCTGCACAGCTAAGCTGGAAGTGGCATTTGCAGCTCGCAATAGTGCAGAGTTATCTCAAAGAAGGGGGCCACGGTGTTTCTGTATCTCTATTATGTTGGTGCGGCTTCGGAACTTTTAAATATCTTGATATATCTCGAGAACTACGCATCTGATCAAAAAATATCATAGAACATAAAAAGTAGGAAACTTAATTCTCTACAAAAAAGGTCTCTTAACATTTTGCCATAGCTCGCTTCGTTTCCGAGATATTTGCAGATTTATCTCAAGGGAAGGGGCCTGACGGACATATTTCGAGATATTTCTTCTTCTTGTTGTTCTTCTTCTGCACAGCTAAGCTGGAAGTGGCATTTGCGGCTCGCACTAGTGCAGAGTTATCTCAAAGAAAGGGGCCACGGTGTTTCTGTATCTCTATTATGTTGGTGCGGCTTCGGAACTTTTAAATATCTCGATATATCTCGAAAACTACGCTTCTGATCAAAAAATATCATAGAACATAAATTGTAGGAAACATAATTCTCTACAAAAAAGGTCTCTTAACATTTTGCCATAGCTCGCTTCGTTTCCGAGATATTTGCAGATATATCTCAAGGGAAGGGGCCTGACGGACATATTTCGAGATATTTCTTCTTCTTGTTGTTCTTCTTCTGCACAGCTAAGCTGGAAGTGGCATTTGCAGCTCGCAATAGTGCAGAGTTATCTCAAAGAAAGGGGCCACGGTGTTTCTGTATCTCTATTATGTTGGTGCGGCTTCGGAACTTTTAAATATCTCGATATATCTCGAAAACTACGCATCTGATCAAAAAATATCATAGAACATAAATTGTAGGAAACATAATTCTCTACAAAAAAGTTCTCTTAACATTTTGCCATAGCTCGCTTCGTTTCCGAGATATTTGCAGATATATCTCAAGGGAAGGGGCCTGACGGACATATTTCGAGATATTTCTTCTTCTTGTTGTTCTTCTTCTGCACAGCTAACCTGGAAGTGGCATTTGCAGCTCGCAATAGTGCAGAGTTATCTCAAAGAAAGGGGCCACGGTGTTTCTGTATCTCTATTATGTTGGTGCGGCTTCGGAACTTTTAAATATCTTGATATATCTCGAGAACTACGCATCTGATCAAAAAATATCATAGAACATAAAAAGTAGGAAACTTAATTCTCTACAAAAAAGGTCTCTTAACATTTTGCCATAGCTCGCTTCGTTTCCGAGATATTTGCAGATTTATCTCAAGGGAAGGGGCCTGACGGACATATTTCGAAATATTTCTTCTTCTTGTTGTTCTTCTTCTGCACAGCTAAGCTGGAAGTGGCATTTGCAGCTCGCAATAGTGCAGAGTTATCTCAAAGAAGGGGGCCACGGTGTTTCTGTATCTCTATTATGTTGGTGCGGCTTCGGAACTTTTAAATATCTTGATATATCTCGAGAACTACGCATCTGATCAAAAAATATCATAGAACATAAAAAGTAGGAAACTTAATTCTCTACAAAAAAGGTCTCTCAACATTTTGCCATAGCTCGCTTCGTTTCCGAGATATTTGCAGATTTATCTCAAGGGAAGGGGCCTGACGGACATATTTCGAGATATTTCTTCTTCTTGTTGTTCTTCTTCTGCACAGCTAAGCTGGAAGTGGCATTTGCGGCTCGCACTAGTGCAGAGTTATCTCAAAGAAAGGGGCCACGGTGTTTCTGTATCTCTATTATGTTGGTGCGGCTTCGGAACTTTTAAATATCTCGATATATCTCGAAAACTACGCTTCTGATCAAAAAATATCATAGAACATAAATTGTAGGAAACATAATTCTCTACAAAAAAGGTCTCTTAACATTTTGCCATAGCTCGCTTCGTTTCCGAGATATTTGCAGATATATCTCAAGGGAAGGGGCCTGACGGACATATTTCGAGATATTTCTTCTTCTTGTTGTTCTTCTTCTGCACAGCTAAGCTGAAAGTGGCATTTACAGCTCGCAATAGTGCAAAGTTATCTCAAAGAAAGGGGCCACGGTGTTTCTGTATCTCTATTATGTTGGTGCGGCTTCGGAACTTTTAAATATCTCGATATATCTCGAAAACTACGCTTCTGATCAAAAAATATCATAGAACATAAATTGTAGGAAACTTAATTCTCTACAAAAAAGGTCTCTTAACATTTTGCCATAGCTCTCTTCGTTTCCGAGATATTTGCAGATTTATCTCAAGGGAAGGGGCGTGACGGACATATTTCGAGATATTTCTTCTTCTTGTTGTTCTTCTTCTGCACAGCTAAGCTGGAAGTGGCATTTGCAGCTCCCAATAGTGCAGAGTTATCTCAAAGAAAGGGGCCACGGTGTTTCTGTATCTCTATTATGTTGGGGCGGCTTCGGAACTTTTAAATATCTTGATATATCTCGAGAACTACGCATCTGATCAAAAAATATCATAGAACATAAAAAGTAGGAAACTTAATTCTCTACAAAAAAGGTCTCTTAACATTTTGCCATAGCTCGCTTCGTTTCCGAGATATTTGCAGGTTTATCTCAAGGGAAGGGGCCTAACGGACATATTTCGAGATATTTCTTCTTCTTGTTGTTCTTCTTCTGCACAGCTAAGCTGGAAGTGGCATTTGCGGCTCGCACTAGTACACAGTTATCTCAAAGAAAGGGGCCACGGTGTTTCTGTATCTCTATTATGTTGGTGCGGCTTCGGAACTTTTAAATATCTCGATATATCTCGAAAACTACGCTTCTGATCAAAAAATATCATACAACATAAATTGTAGGAAACATAATTCTCTACAAAAAACGTCTCTTAACATTTTGCCATAGCTCGCTTCGTTTCCGAGATATTTGCAGATATATCCCAAGGGAAGGGGCCTGACGGACATATTTCGAGATATTTCTTCTTCTTGTTGTTCTTCTTCTGCACAGCTAAGCTGGAAGTGGCATTTGTAGGTCGCAATAGTGCAGAGTTATCTCAAAGAAAGGGGCCACGGTGTTTCTGTATCTCTATTATGTTGGTGCGCCTTCGGAACTTTTAAATATCTCGATATATCTCGAAAACTACGCTTCTGATCAAAAAATATCATAGAACGTAAATTGTAGGAAACATTATTCCCTACAAAAAAGGTCTCTTAACATTTTGCCATAGCTCGCTTCGTTTCCGAGATATTTGCAGATTTATCTCAAGGGAAGGGGCCTGACGGACATATTTCGAGATATTTCTTCTTCATGTTGTTCTTCTTCTGCACAGCTAAGCTGGAAGTGGCATTTGCAGCGCGCAATAGTGCAGAGTTATCTCAAAGAAAGGGGCCACGGTGTTTCTGTATCTCTGTTATGTTGGTGCGGCTTCGGAACTTTTAAATATCTTGATATATCTCGAGAACTACGCATCTTATCAAAAAATATCATACTACATAAAAAGTAGGAAACTTAATTCTCTACAAGAAAGGTCTCTTAACATTTTGCCACAGCTCGCTTCGTTTCCGAGATATTTGCAGATTTATCTCAAGGGAAGGGGCCTGACGGACATATTTCGAGATATTTCTTCTTCTTGTTGTTCTTCTTCTGCACAGCTAAGCTGGAAGTGGCATTTGCGGCTCGCACTAGTGCAGAGTTATCTCAAAGAAAGGGGCCACGGTGTTTCTGTATCTCTATTATGTTGGTGCGGCTTCGGAACTTTTAAATATCTTGATATATCTCGAGAACTACGCATCTGATCAATAAATATCATAGAACATAAAAAGTAGGAAACTTAATTCTCTACAAAAAAGGTCTCTTAACATTTTGCCATAGCTCGCTTTGTTTCCGAGATATTTGCAGATTTATCTCAAGGGAAGGGGCCTGACGGACATATTTCGAGATATTTCTTCTTCTTGTTGTTCTTCTTCTGCACAGCTAAGCTGGAAGTGGCATTTGCGGCTCGCACTAGTGCAGCGTTATCTCAAAGAAAGGGGCCACGGTGTTTCTGTATCTCTATTATGTTGGTGCGGCTTCGGAACTTTTAAATATCTTGATATATCTCGAGAACTACGCTTCTGATCGAAAAATATCATAGAACATAAATTGTAGAAAACATAATTCTCTACAAAAAAGGTCTCTTAAGATTTTGCCATAGCTCGTTTCGTTTCCGAGATATTTGCAGATATATCTCAAGGGAAGGGGCCTGACGGACAAATTTCGAGATATTTCTTCTTCTTGTTGTTCTCCTTCTGCACAGCTAAACTGGAAGTGGCATTTCCAGCTCGCAATAGTGCAGAGTTATCTCAAAGAAAGGGGCCACGGTGTTTCTGTATCTCTATTATGTTGGTGCGGCGTCGGAACTTTTAAATATCTTGATATATCTCGAGAACTACGCATCTGATCAAAAAATATCATGGAACATAAAAAGTAGGAAACTTAATTGTCTACTAAAATGGTCTCTTAACATTTTGCCATAGCTCGCTTCGTTTCCGAGATATTTGCAGATTTATCTCAAGGGAAGGGGCCTGACGGACATATTTCGAGATATTTCTTCTTCTTGTTGTTCTTCTTCTGCACAGCTAAGCTGGAAGTGGCATTTACAGCTCGCAATAGTGCAGAGTTATCTCAAAGTGAGGGGCCACGGTGTTTCTGTATCTCTATTATGTTGGTGCGGCTTCGGAACTTTTAAATATCTTGATATATCTCTAGAACTACGCATCTGATCAAAAAATATCATAGAACATATAAAGTAGGAAACTTAATTCTCTCCAAAAAGGTCTCTTAACATTTTGCCATAGCTCACTTCGTTTCCGAGATATTTGCAGATTTATCTCAAGGGAAGGGGCCTGACGGACATATTTCGAAATATTTCTTCTTCTTGTTGTTCTTCTTCTGCACAGCTAAACTGGAAGTGGCATTTGCAGCTCGCAATAGTGCAGAGTTATCTCAAAGAAAGGGGCCACGGTGTTTCTGTATCTCTATTATGTTGGTGCGGCTTCGGAACTTTTAAATATCTTGATATATCTCGAGAACTACGCGTCTGATCAAAAAGTATCATAGAATATATAAAGTAGGAAACTTAATTCTCTACAAAAAAGGTCTCTTACCATTTTGCGATAGCTCGCTTCGTTTCCGAGATATTTGCAGATATATCTCAAGGGAAGGGGCCTGACGGACATATTTCGAGATATTTCTTCTTCTTGTTGTTCTTCTTCTGCACAGCTAAACTGGAAGTGGCATTTGCAGCTCGCAATAGTGCAGAGTTATCTCAAAGAAAGGGGCCACGGTGTTTCTGTATCTCTATTATGTTGGTGCGGCTTCGGAACTTTTAAATATCTTGATATATCTCGAGAACTACGGATCTGATCAAAAAATATCATAGAACATAAAAAGTAGGAAACTTAATTCTCTACAAAAAAGGTCTCTTAACATTTTGCCATAGCTCGTTTCGTTTCAGAGATATTTGCAGATATATCTCAAGGGAAGGGGCCTGACGGACATATTTCGAGATATTTCTTCTTCTTGTTGTTCTCCTTCTGCACAGCTAAACTGGAAGTGGCATTTCCAGCTCGCAATAGTGCAGAGTTATCTCAAAGAAAGGGGCCACGGTGTTTCTGTATCTCTATTATGTTGGTGCGGCTTCGGAACTTTTAAATATCTTGATATATCTCGAGAACTACGCATCTGATCAAAAAATATCATAGAACATAAAAAGTAGGAAACTTAATTCTCTACAAAAAAGGTCTCTTAACATTTTGCCATAGCTCGCTTCGTTTCCGAGATATTTGCAGATTTATCTCAAGGGAAGGGGCCTGACGGACATATTTCGAGATATTTCTTCTTCTTGTTGTTCTTCTTCTGCACAGGTAAGCTGGAAGTGGCATTTGCAGCTCGCAATAGTGCAGAGTTATCTCAAAGAAAGGGGCCACGGTGTTTCTGTATCTCTATTATGTTGGTGCGGCTTCGGAACTTTTAAATATCTTGATATATCTCTAGAACTACGCATCTGATAAAAAAATATCATAGAACATAAAAAGTAGGAAACTTAATTCTCTACAAATAAAGTCTCTTAACATTTTGCCATAGCTCGCTTCGTTTCCGAGATATTTGCAGATTTATCTCAAGGGAAGGGGCCTGACGGACATATTTCGAGATATTTCTTCTTCTTGTTGTTCTTCTTCTGCACAGCTAAACTGGAAGTGGCATTTCCAGCTCGCAATAGTGCAGAGTTATCTCAAAGAAAGGGGCCACGGTGTTTCTGTATCTCTATTATGTTGGTGCGGCTTCGGAACTTTTAAATATCTTGATATATCTCGAGAACTACGCATCTGATAAAAAAATATCATAGAACATAAAAAGTAGGAATCTTAATTCTCTACAAATAAAGTCTCTTAACATTTTGCCATAGCTCGCTTCGTTTCCGAGATATTTGCAGATATATCTCAAGGGAAGGGGCCTGACGGACATATTTCGAGATATTTCTTCTTCTTGTTGTTCTTCTTCTGCACAGCTAAGCTGGAAGTGGCATTTGCGGCTCGCACTAGTGCAGAGTTATCTCAAAGAAAGGGGCCACGGTGTTTCTGTATCTCTATTATGTTGGTGCGGCTTCGGAACTTTTAAATATCTTGATATATCTCTAGAACTACGCATCTGATCAAAAAATATCATAGAACATATAAAGTAGGAAACTTAATTCTCTACAAAAAAGGTCTCTTAACATTTTGCCATAGCTCGCTTCGTTTCCGAGATATTTGCAGATTTATCTCAAGGGAAGGGGCCTGACGGACATATTTCGAGATATTTCTTCTTCTTGTTGTTCTTCTCCTGCACAGCTAAGCTGGAAGTGGCATTTGCGGCTCGCACTAGTGCAGACTTATCTCAAAGAAAGGGGCCACGGTGTTTCTGAATCTCTATTATGTTGGTGCGGCTTGGGAACTTTTAAATATCTCGAGAACTACGCTTCTGATCAAAAAATATCATAGAACATAAATTGTAGGAAACATAATTCTCTACAAAAAAGGTCTCTTAACATTTTGCCATAGCTCGCTTCGTTTCCGAGATATTTGCAGATTTATCTCAAGGGAAGGGGCCTGACGGACATATTTCGAGATATTTCTTCTTCTTGTTGTTCTTCTTCTGCACAGCTAAGCTGGAAGTGGCATTTGCAGCTCGCAATAGTGCAGAGTTATCTCAAAGAAAGGGGCCACGGTGTTTCTGTATCTCTGTTATGTTGGTGCGGCTTCGGAACTTTTAAATATCTTGATATATCTCGGGAACTACGCATCTGATAAAAAAATATCATAGAACATAAAAAGTAGGAAACTTAATTCTCTACAAATAAAGTCTCTTAACATTTTGCCATAGCTCGCTTCGTTTCCGAGATATTTGCAGATTTATCTCAAGGGAAGGGGCCTGACGGACATATTTCGAGACATTTCTTCTTCTTGTTGTTCTTCTTCTGCACAGCTAAGCTGGAAGTGGCATTTGCAGCTCGCAATAGTGCAGAGTTATCTCAAAGAAAGGGGCCACGGTGTTTCTGTATCTCTATTATGTTGGTGCGGCTTCGGAACTTTTAAATATCTTGATATATCTCGAGAACTACGCATCTGATCAAAAAATATCATAGAACATAAAAAGTAGGAAACTTAATTCTCTACAAAAAAGGTCTCTTAACATTTTGCCATAGCTCGCTTCGTTTCCGAGATATATGCAGATTTATCTCAAGGGAAGGGGCCTGACGGACATATTTCGAGATATTTCTTCTTCTTGTTGTTCTTCTTCTGCACAGCTAAGCTGGAAGTGGCATTTGCGGCTCGCACTAGTGCACAGTTATCTCAAAGAAAGGGGCCACGGTGTTTCTGTATCTCTATTATGTTGGTGCGGCTTCGGAACTTTTAAATATCTCGATATATCTCGAAAACTACGCTTCTGATCAAAAAATATCGTAGAACATAAATTGTAGGAAACATAATTCTCTACAAAAAATGTCTCTTAACATTTTGCCATAGCTCGTTTCGTTTCCGAGATATTTGCAGATATATCTCAAGGGAAGGGGCCTGACGGACATATTTCGAGATATTTCTTCTTCTTGTTGTTCTTCTTCTGCACAGCTAAGCTGGAAGTGGCATTTACAGCTCGCAATAGTGCAGAGTTATCTCAAAGAAAGGGGCCACGGTGTTTCTGTATCTCTATTATGTTGGTGCGGCTTCGGAACTTTTAAATATCTTGATATATCTCTAGAACTACGCATCTGATCAAAAAATATCATAGAACATATAAAGTAGGAAACTTAATTCTCTACAAAAAAGGTCTCTTAACATTTTGCCATAGCTCGCTTCGTTTCCGAGATATTTGCAGATTTATCTCAAGGGAAGGGGCCTGACGGACATATCTCGAGACATTTCTTCTTCTTGTTGTTCTTCTTCTGCACAGCTAAGCTGGAAGTGGCATTTGCAGCTCGCAATAGTGCAGAGTTATCTCAAAGAGAGGGGCCACGGTGTTTCTGTATCTCTATTATGTTGGTGCGGCTTCGGAACTTTTAAATATCTTGATATATCTCGAGAACTACGCTTCTGATCAAAAAATATCATAGAACATAAATTGTAGGAAACATAATTCTCTACAAAAAAGGTCTCTTAACATTTTGCCATAGCTCGTTTCGTTTCCGAGATATTTGCAGATATATCTCAAGGGAAGGGGCCTGACGGACATATTTCGAGATATTTCCCCTTCTTGTTGTTCTTCTTCTGCACAGCTAAGCTGGAAGTGGCATTTACAGCTCGCAATAGTGCAGAGTTATCTCAAAGAAAGGGGCCACGGTGTTTCTGTATCTCTATTATGTTGGTGCGGCTTCGGAACATTTAAATATCTTGATATATCTCTAGAACTACGCATCTGATCAAAAAATATCATAGAACATATAAAGTGGGAAACTTGATTCTCTACAAAAAAGGTCTCTTAACATTTTGCCATAGCTCGCTTCCTTTCCGAGATATTTGCAGATATATCTCAAGGGAAGGGGCCTGACGGACATATTTCGAGATATTTCTTCTTCTTGTTGTTCTTCTTCTGCACAGCTAAACTGGAAGTGGCATTTCCAGCTTGCAATAGTGCAGAGTTATCTGAAAGAAAGGGGCCACGGTGTTTCTGTATCTCTATTATGTTGGTGCGGCTTCGGAACTTTTAAATATCCCGATATATCTCGAAAACTACGCTTCTGATCAAAAAATATCATAGAACATAAATTGTAGGAAACATAATTCTCTACAAAAAACGTCTCTTAACATTTTGCCATAGCTCGTTTCGTTTCCGAGATATTTGCAGATATATCTCAAGGGAAGGGGCCTGACGGACATATTTCGAGATATTTCTTCTTCTTGTTGTTCTTCTTCTGCACAGCTAAACTGGAAGTGGCGTTTCCAGCTCGCAATAGCCGCAGAGTTATCTCAAAGAAAGGGGCCACGGTGTTTCTGTATCTCTATTATGTTGGTGCGGCTTCGGAACTTTTAAATATCTTGATATATCTCGAGAACTACGCATCTGATCAAAAAATATCATAGAACATAAAAAGTAGGAAACTTAATTCTCTACAAAAAAGGTCTCTTAAGATTTTGCCATAGCTCGCTTCGTTTCCGAGATATTTGCAGATTTATCTCAAGGGAAGGGGCCTCACGGACATATTTCGAGATATTTCTTCTTCTTGTTGTTCTTCTTCTGCACAGCTAAGCTGGAAGTGGCATTTGCAGCTCGCAATAGTGCAGAGATATCTCAAAGAAAGGGGCCACGGTGTTTCTGTATCTCTATTATGTTGGTGCGGCTTCGGAACTTTTAAATATCTTGATATATCTCGAGAACTACGCGTCTGATCAAAAAATATCATAGAACATAAAAAGTAGGAAACATAATTCTCTACAAAAAAGGTCTCTTAACATTTTGCCATAGCTCTCTTCGTTTCCGAGATATTTGCAGATTTATCTCAAGGGAAGGGGCCTGACGGACATATTTCGAGATATTTCTTCTTCTTGTTGTTCTTCTTCTGCACAGCTAAGCTGGAAGTGGCATTTGCAGCTCGCAATAGTGCAGAGTTATCTCAAAGAAAGAGGCCACGGTGTTTCTGTATCTCTATTATGTTGGTGCGGCTTCGGAACTTTTAAATATCTTGATATAACTCGAGAACTACGCGTCTGATCAGAAAATATCATAGAACATAAAAAGTAGGAAACATAATTCTCTACAAAAACGGTCTCTTAACATTTTGCCATAGCTCGCTTCGTTTCCGAGATATTTGCAGATATATCTCAAGGGAAGGGGCCTGACGGACATATTTCGAGATATTTCTTCTTCTTGTTGTTCTTCTTCTGCACAGCTAAGCTGGAAGTGGCATTTGCGGCTCGCACTAGTGCACAGTTATCTCAAAGAAAGGGGCCACGGTGTTTCTGTATCTCTATTATGTTGGTGCGTCTTCGGAACTTTTACATATCTCGATATATCTCGAAAACTACGCTTCTGATCAAAAAATATCATAGAACATAAATTGTAGGAAACATAATTCTCTACAAAAAACGTCTCTTAACATTTTGCCATAGCTCGCTTCGTTTCCGAGATATTTGCAGATTCAGCTCAAAGGAACGGGCCTGACGGACATATTTCGAGATATTTCTTCTTCTTGTTGTTCTTCTTCTGCACAGCTAAGCTGGAAGTGGCATTTACAGCTCGCAATAGTGCAGAGTTATCTCAAAGAAAGGGGCCACGGTGTTTCTGTATCTCTATTATGTTGGTGCGGCTTCGGAACTTTTAAATATCTTGATATATCTCTAGAACTACGCATCTGATCAAAAAATATTATAGAACATATAAAGTAGGAAACTTAATTCTCTACAAAAAAGGTCTCTTAACATTTTGCCATAGCTCGTTTCGTTTCCGAGATATTTGCAGATATATCTCAAGGGAAGGGGCCTGACGGACATATTTCGAGATATTTCTTCTTCTTGTTGTTCTTCTTCTGCACAGCTAAGCTGGAAGTGGCTTTTGCGGCTCGCACTAGTGCAGAGTTATCTCAAGGAAAGGGGCCACGGTGTTTCTGTATCTCTATTACGTTGGTGCGGCTTCGGAACTTTTAAATATCTCGATATATCTCGAAAACTACGCTTCTGGTCGAAAAATATCATAGAACATAAATTGTAGAAAACATAATTCTCTACAAAAAAGGTCTCTTAAGATTTTGCCATAGCTCGCTTCGTTTCCGAGATATATGCAGATTTATCTCAAGGGAAGGGGCCTGACGGACATATTTCGAGATATTTCTTCTTCTTGTTGTTCTTCTTCTGCACAGCTAAACTGGAAGTGGCATTTCCAGCTCGCAATAGTGCAGAGTTATCTCAAAGAAAGGGGCCACGGTGTTTCTGTATCTCTATTATGTTGGTGCGGCTTCGGAACTTTTAAATATCTTGATATATCTCGAGAACTACGCATCTGATCAAAAAATATCATACAACATAAAAAGTAGGAAACTTAATTCTCTACAAAAAAGGTCTCTTAACATTTTGCCATAGCTCGCTTCGTTTCCGAGATATTTGCAGATTCATCTCAAGGGAAGGGGCCTAACGGACATATTTCGAGATATTTCTTCTTCTTGTTGTTCTTCTTCTGCACAGCTAAACTGGAAGTGGCATTTCCAGCTCGCAATAGTGCAGAGTTATCTCAAAGAGAGGGGCCACGGTGTTTCTGTATCTCTATTATGTTGGTGCGGCTTCGGAACTTTTAAATATCTTGATATATCTCGAGAACAACGCATCTGATCAAAAAATATCATAGAACATAAAAAGTAGGAAACTTAATTCTCTACAAATAAAGTCTCTTAACATTTTGCCATAGCTCGCTTCGTTTCCGAGATATTTGCAGATTTATCTCAAGGGAAGGGGCCTGACGGACATATTTCGAGATATTTCTTCTTCTTGTTGTCCTTCTTCTGCACAGGTAAGCTGGAAGTGGCATTTGCGGCTCGCACTAGTGCAGAGTTATCTCAAAGAAAGGGGCCACGTTGTTTCTGTATCTCTATTATGTTGGTGCGGCTTCGGAACTTTTAAATATCTCGATATATCTCGAAAACTACGCTTCTGATCAAAAAACATCATAGAACATAAATTGTAGGAAACATAATTCTCTACAAAAAACGTCTCTTAACATTTTGCCATAGCTCGCTTCGTTTCCGAGATATTTGCAGATTCAGCTCAAAGGAACGGGCCTGACGGACATATTTCGAGATATTTCTTCTTCTTGTTGTTCTTCCTCTGCACAGCTAAGCTGGAAGTGGCATTTGCAGCTCGCAATAGTGCAGAGTTATCTCAAAGAAAGAGGCCACGGTGTTTCTGTATCTCTATTATGTTGGTGCGGCTTCGGAACTTTTAAATATCTCGATATATCTCGAAAACTACGCTTCTGATCAAAAAATATCATAGAACATAAAAAGTAGGAAACTTAATTCTCTACAAATAAAGTCTCTTAACATTTTGCCATAGCTCGCTTCGTTTCCGAGATATTTGCAGATTTATCTCAAGGGAAGGGGCCTGACGGACATATTTCGAGATATTTCTTCTTCTTGTTGTTCTTCTTCTGCACAGCTAAGCTGGAAGTGGCGTTTCCAGCTCGCAATAGCGCAGAGTTATCTCAAAGAAAGGGGCCACGGTGTTTCTGTATCTCTATTATGTTGGTGCGGCTTCGGAACTTTTAAATATCTTGATATATCTCGAGAACTACGCGTCTGATCAAAAGATATCATAGAACATAAAAAGTAGGAAACTTAATTCTCTACAAATAAAGTCTCTTAACATTTTGCCATAGCTAGCTTCGTTTCCGAGATATTTGCAGATTTATCTCAAGGGAAGGGGCCTGACGGACATATTTCGAGATATTTCTTCTTCTTGTTGTTCTTCTTCTGCACAGCTACGCTGGAAGTGGCTTTTGCGGCTCGCACTAGTGCAGAGTTATCTCAAAGAAAGGGGCCACGGTGTTTCTGTATCTCTATTACGTTGGTGCGGCTTCGGAACTTTTAAATATCTCGATATATCTCGAAAACTACGCTTCTGATCGAAAAATATCATAGAACATAAATTGTAGAAAACATAATTCTCTACAAAAAAGGTCTCTTAAGATTTTGCCATAGCTCGTTTCGTTTCCGAGATATTTGCAGATATATCTCAAGGGAAGGGGCCTGACGGACATATTTCGAGATATTTCTTCTTCTTATTGTTCTCCTTCTGCACAGCTAAACTGGAAGTGGCATTTCCAGCTCGCAATAGTGCAGAGTTATCTCAAAGAAAGGGGCCACGGTGTTTCTGTATCTCTATTATGTTGGTGCGGCGTCGGAACTTTTAAATATCTTGATATATCTCGAGAACTACGCATCTGATCAAAAAATATCATAGAACATAAAAAGTAGGAAACTTAATTCTCTACAAAAAAGGTCTCTTAACATTTTGCCATAGCTCACTTCGTTTCCGAGATATTTGCAGATTTATCTCAAGGGAAGGGGCCTGACGGACATATTTCGAAATATTTCTTCTTCTTGTTGTTCTTCTTCTGCACAGCTAAGCTGGAAGTGGCATTTGCGGCCCGCATTAGTGCAGAGTTACCTCAAAGAAAGGGGCCGCGGTGTTTCTGAATCTCTATTATGTTGGTGCGGCTTCGGAACTTTTAAATATCTCGATATATCTCGAGAACTACGCTTCTGATCAAAAAATATCATAGAACATAAATTGTAGGAAACATAATTCTCGACAAAAAAGGTCTCTTAACATTTTGCCATAGCTCACTTCGTTTCCGAGATATTTGCAGATTTATCTCAAGGGAAGGGGCCTGACGGACATATTTCGAGATATTTCTTCTTCTTGTTGTTCTTCTTCTGCACAGCTAAGCTGGAAGTGGCGTTTCCAGCTCGCAATAGCGCAGAGTTATCTCAAAGAAAGGGGCCACGGTGTTTCTGTATCTCTATTATGTTGGTGCGGCTTCGGAACTTTTAAATATCTTGATATATCTCGAGAACTACGCATCTGATCAAAAAATATCATAGAACATAAAAAGCAGGAAACTTAATTCTCTACAAAAAACGTCTCTTAACATTTTGCCATAGCTCGCTTCGTTTCCGAGATATTTGCAGATTCAGCTCAAAGGAACGGGCCTGACGGACATATTTCGAGATATTTCTTCTTCTTGTTGTTCTTCCTCTGCACAGCTAAGCTGGAAGTGGCATTTGCAGCTCGCAATAGTGCAGAGTTATCTCAAAGAAAGAGGCCACGGTGTTTCTGTACCTCTATTATGTTGGTGCAGCTTCGGAACTTTATAATATCTTGATATATCTCGAGAACTACGCATCTGATCAAAAAATATCATAGAACATAAAAAGTAGGAAACTTAATTCTCTACAAATAAAGTCTCTTAACATTTTGCCATAGCTCGCTCCGTTTCCGAGATATTTGCAGATTTATCTCAAGGGAAGGGGCCTGACGGACATATTTCGAGATATTTCTTCTTCTTGTTGTCCTTCTTCTGCACAGGTAAGCTGGAAGTGGCATTTGCGGCTCGCACTAGTGCAGAGTTATCTCAAAGAAAGGGGCCACGTTGTTTCTGTATCTCTATTATGTTGGTGCGGCTTCGGAACTTTTAAATATCTCGATATATCTCGAAAACTACGCTTCTGATCAAAAAACATCATAGAACATAAATTGTAGGAAACATAATTCTCTACAAAAAACGTCTCTTAACATTTTGCCATAGCTCGCTTCGTTTCCGAGATATTTGCAGATTCAGCTCAAAGGAACGGGCCTGACGGACATATTTCGAGATATTTCTTCTTCTTGTTGTTCTTCCTCTGCACAGCTAAGCTGGAAGTGGCATTTGCAGCTCGCAATAGTGCAGAGTTATCTCAAAGAAAGAGGCCACGGTGTTTCTGTACCTCTATTATGTTGGTGCAGCTTCGGAACTTTTAAATATCTTGATATATCTCGAGAACTACGCATCTGATCAAAAAATATCATAGAACATAAAAAGTAGGAAACTTAATTCTCTACAAATAACGTCTCTTAATATTTTGCCATAGCTCGCTTCGTTTCCGAGATATTTGCAGATTTATCTCAAGGGAAGGGGCCTGACGGACATATTTCGAGGTATTTCTTCTTCTTGTTGTTCTTCTTCTGCACAGCTAAGCTGGAAGTGGCATTTGCAGCTCGCAATAGTGCAGAGTTATCTCAAAGAAAGAGGCCACGGTGTTTCTGTATCTCTATTATGTTGGTGCGGCTTCGGAACTTTTAAATATCTCGATATATCTCGAAAACTACGCTTCTGATCAAAAAATATCATAGAACATAAAAAGTAGGAAACTTAATTCTCTACAAATAAAGTCTCTTAACATTTTGCCATAGCTCGCTTCGTTTCCGAGATATTTGCAGATTTATCTCAAGGGAAGGGGCCTGACGGACATATTTCGAGATATTTCTTCTTCTTGTTGTTCTTCTGCACAGCTAAGCTGGAAGTGGCGTTTCCAGCTCGCAATAGCGCAGAGTTATCTCAAAGAAAGGGGCCACGGTGTTTCTGTATCTCTATTATGTTGGTGCGGCTTCGGAACTTTTAAATATCTTGATATATCTCGAGAACTACGCGTCTGATCAAAAGATATCATAGAACATAAATTGTAGGAAACATAATTCTCGACAAAAAAGGTCTCTTAACATTTTGCCATAGCTCACTTCGTTTCCGAGATATTTGCAGATTTATCTCAAGGGAAGGGGCCTGACGGACATATTTCGAGATATTTCTTCTTCTTGTTGTTCTTCTTCTGCACAGCTAAGCTGGAAGTGGCATTTGCAGCTCGCAATAGTGCAGAGTTATCTCAAAGAAAGAGGCCACGGTGTTTCTGTACCTCTATTATGTTGGTGCAGCTTCGGAACTTTTAAATATCTTGATATATCTCGAGAACTACGCGTCTGATCAAAAAATATCATAGAATATAAAAAGTAGGAAACTTAATTCTCTACAAAAAAGGTCTCTTAACATTTTGCCATAGCTCGCTTCGTTTCCGAGATATGTGCAGATTTATCTCAAGGGAAGGGGCCTGACGGACATATTTCGAGATATTTCTTCTTCTTGTTGTTCTTCTTCTGCACAGCTACGCTGGAAGTGGCTTTTGCGGCTCGCACTAGTGCAGAGTTATCTCAAAGAAAGGGGCCACGGTGTTTCTGTATCTCTATTACGTTGGTGCGGCTTCGGAACTTTTAAATATCTCGATATATCTCGAAAACTACGCTTCTGATCGAAAAATATCATAGAACATAAATTGTAGAAAACATAATTCTCTACAAAAAAGGTCTCTTAAGATTTTGCCATAGCTCGTTTCGTTTCCGAGATATTTGCAGATATATCTCAAGGGAAGGGGCCTGACGGACATATTTCGAGATATTTCTTCTTCTTGTTGTTCTCCTTCTGCACAGCTAAACTGGAAGTGGCATTTCCAGCTCGCAATAGTGCAGAGTTATCTCAAAGAAAGGGGCCACGGTGTTTCTGTATCTCTATTATGTTGGTGCGGCGTCGGAACTTTTAAATATCTTGATATATCTCGAGAACTACGCATCTGATCAAAAAATATCATAGAACATAAAAAGTAGGAAACTTAATTCTCTACAAAAAAGGTCTCTTAACATTTTGCCATAGCTCACTTCGTTTCCGAGATATTTGCAGATTTATCTCAAGGGAAGGGGCCTGACGGACATATTTCGAAATATTTCTTCTTCTTGTTGTTCTTCTTCTGCACAGCTAAGCTGGAAGTGGCATTTGCGGCCCGCACTAGTGCAGAGTTACCTCAAAGAAAGGGGCCGCGGTGTTTCTGAATCTCTATTATGTTGGTGCGGCTTCGGAACTTTTAAATATCTCGATATATCTCGAGAACTACGCTTCTGATCAAAAAATATCATAGAACATAAATTGTAGGAAACATAATTCTCTACAAAAAAGGTCTCTTAACATTTTGCCATAGCTCGCTTCGTTTCCGGGATATATGCAGATTTATCTCAAGGGAAGGGGCCTGACGGACATATTTCGAGATATTTCTTCTTCTTGTTGTTCTTCTTCTGCACAGCTAAGCTGGAAGTGGCATTTACAGCTCGCAATAGTGCAGAGTTATCTCAAAGAAAGGGGCCACGGTGTTTCTGTATCTCTATTATGTTGGTGCGGCTTCGGAACTTTTAAATATCTCGATATATCTCGAGAACTACGCTTCTGATCAAAAAATATCATAGAACATAAATTGTAGGAAACATAATTCTCTACAAAAAAGGTCTCTTAACATTTTGCCATAGCTCGCTTCGTTTCCGAGATATATGCAGATTTATCTCAAGGGAAGGGGCCTGACGGACATATTTCGAGATATTTCTTCTTCTTGTTGTTCTTCTTCTGCACAGCTAAACTGGAAGTGGCATTTCCAGCTCGCAATAGTGCAGAGTTATCTCAAAGAAAGGGGCCACGGTGTTTCTGTATCTCTATTATGTTGGTGCGGCTTCGGAACTTTTAAATATCTCGATATATCTCGAAAACTACGCCTCTGATCAAAAAATATCATAGAACATAACTTGTAGGAAACATAATTCTCTACAAAAAAGGTCTCTTACCATTTTGCCATAGCTCGCTTCGTTTCCGAGATATTTGCAGATATATCTCAAGGGAAGGGGCCTGACGGACATATTTCGAGATATTTCTTCTTCTTGTTGTTCTTCTTCTGCACAGCTAAGCTGGAAGTGGCATTTACAGCTCGCAATAGTGCAGAGTTATCTCAAAGAAAGGGGCCACGGTGTTTCTGTATCTCTATTATGTTGGTGCGGCTTCGGAACTTTTAAATATCTTGATATATCTCTAGAACTACGCATCTGATCAAAAAATATCATAGAACATATAAAGTAGGAAACTTAATTCTCGACAAAAAAGGTCTCTTAACATTTTGCCATAGCTCACTTCGTTTCCGAGATATTTGCAGATTTATCTCAAGGGAAGGGGCCTGACGGACATATTTCGAAATATTTCTTCTTCTTGTTGTTCTTCTTCTGCACAGCTAAACTGGAAGTGGCATTTGCAGCTCGCAATAGTGCAGAGTTATCTCAAAGAAAGGGGCCACGGTGTTTCTGTATCTCTATCATGTTGGTGCGGCTTCGGAACTTTTAAATATCTTGATATATCTCGAGAACTACGCGTCTGATCAAAAAATATCATAGAATATAAAAAGTAGGAAACTTAATTCTCTACAAAAAAGGTCTCTTAATATTTTGCCATAGCTCGCTTCGTTTCCGAGATATGTGCAGATTTATCTCAAGGGAAGGGGCCTGACGGACATATTTCGAGATATTTCTTCTTCTGCACAGCTAAGCTGGAAGTGGCTTTTGCGGCTCGTACTAGTGCAGAGTTATCTCAAAGAAAGGGGCCACGGTGTTTCTGTATCTCTATTACGTTGGTGCGGCTTCGGAACTTTTAAATATCTCGATATATCTCGAAAACTACGCTTCTGATCGAAAAATATCATAGAACATAAATTGTAGAAAACATAATTCTCTACAAAAAAGATCTCTTAAGATTTTGCCATAGCTCGTTTCGTTTCCGAGATATTTGCAGATATATCTCAAGGGAAGGGGCCTGACGGACATATTTCGAGATATTTCTTCTTCTTGTTGTTCTCCTTCTGCACAGCTAAACTGGAAGTGGCATTTCCAGCTCGCAATAGTGCAGAGTTATCTCAAAGAAAGGGGCCACGGTGTTTCTGTATCTCTATTATGTTGGTGCGGCGTCGGAACTTTTAAATATCTTGATATATCTCGAGAACTACGCATCTGATCAAAAAATATCATGGAACATAAAAAGTAGGAAACTTAATTCTCTACAAAAAAGGTCTCTTAACATTTTGCCATAGCTCGCTTCGTTTCCGAGATATTTGCAGATTTATCTCAAGGGAAGGGGCCTGACGGACATATTTCGAGATATTTCTTCTTCTTGTTGTTCTTCTTCTGCACAGCTAAGCTGGAAGTGGCATTTACAGCTCGCAATAGTGCAGAGTTATCTCAAAGTGAGGGGCCACGGTGTTTCTGTATCTCTATTATGTTGGTGCGGCTTCGGAACTTTTAAATATCTTGATATATCTCTAGAACTACGCATCTGATCAAAAAATATCATAGAACATATAAAGTAGGAAACTTAATTCTCTCCAAAAAGGTCTCTTAACATTTTGCCATAGCTCACTTCGTTTCCGAGATATTTGCAGATTTATCTCAAGGGAAGGGGCCTGACGGACATATTTCGAAATATTTCTTCTTCTTGTTATTCTTCTTCTGCACAGCTAAGCTGGAAGTGGCATTTGCGGCCCGCACTAGTGCAGAGTTATCTCAAAGAAAGGGGCCGCGGTGTTTCTGAATCTCTATTATGTTGGTGCGGCTTCGGAACTTTTAAATATCTCGATATATCTCGAAAACTACGCCTCTGATCAAAAAATATCATAGAACATTACTTGTAGGAAACATAATTCTCTACAAAAAAGGTCTCTTACCATTTTGCCATAGCTCGCTTCGTTTCCGAGATATGTGCAGATTTATCTCAAGGGAAGGGGCCTGACGGACATATTTCGAGATATTTCTTCTTCTTGTTGTTCTTCTTCTGCACAGCTACGCTGGAAGTGGCTTTTGCGGCTCGCACTAGTGCAGAGTTATCTCAAAGAAAGGGGCCACGGTGTTTCTGTATCTCTATTACGTTGGTGCGGCTTCGGAACTTTTAAATATCTCGATATATCTCGAAAACTACGCTTCTGATCGAAAAATATCATAGAACATAAATTGTAGAAAACATAATTCTCTACAAAAAAGGTCTCTTAAGATTTTGCCATAGCACGTTTCGTTTCCGAGATATTTGCAGATATATCTCAAGGGAAGGGGCCTGACGGACATATTTCGAGATATTTCTTCTTCTTGTTGTTCTTCTTCTGCACAGCTAAGCTGGAAGTGGCATTTACAGCTCGCAATAGTGCAGAGTTATCTCAAAGAAAGGGGCCACGGTGTTTCTGTATCTCTATTATGTTGGTGCGGCTTCGGAACTTTTAAATATCTCGATATATCTCGAGAACTACGCTTCTGATCAAAAAATATCATAGAACATAAATTGTAGGAAACATAATTCTCTACAAAAAAGGTCTCTTAACATTTTGCCATAGCTCGCTTCGTTTCCGAGATATATGCAGATTTATCTCAAGGGAAGGGGCCTGACGGACATATTTCGAGATATTTCTTCTTCTTGTTGTTCTTCTTCTGCACAGCTAAACTGGAAGTGGCATTTCCAGCTCGCAATAGTGCAGAGTTATCTCAAAGAAAGGGGCCACGGTGTTTCTGTATCTCTATTATGTTGGTGCGGCTTCGGAACTTTTAAATATCTCGATATATCTCGAAAACTACGCCTCTGATCAAAAAATATCATAGAACATAACTTGTAGGAAACATAATTCTCTACAAAAAAGGTCTCTTACCATTTTGCCATAGCTCGCTTCGTTTCCGAGATATTTGCAGATATATCTCAAGGGAAGGGGCCTGACGGACATATTTCGAGATATTTCTTCTTCTTGTTGTTCTTCTTCTGCACAGCTAAGCTGGAAGTGGCATTTACAGCTCGCAATAGTGCAGAGTTATCTCAAAGAAAGGGGCCACGGTGTTTCTGTATCTCTATTATGTTGGTGCGGCTTCGGAACTTTTAAATATCTTGATATATCTCTAGAACTACGCATCTGATCAAAAAATATCATAGAACATATAAAGTAGGAAACTTAATTCTCGACAAAAAAGGTCTCTTAACATTTTGCCATAGCTCACTTCGTTTCCGAGATATTTGCAGATTTATCTCAAGGGAAGGGGCCTGACGGACATATTTCGAAATATTTCTTCTTCTTGTTGTTCTTCTTCTGCACAGCTAAACTGGAAGTGGCATTTGCAGCTCGCAATAGTGCAGAGTTATCTCAAAGAAAGGGGCCACGGTGTTTCTGTATCTCTATTATGTTGGTGCGGCTTCGGAACTTTTAAATATCTTGATATATCTCGAGAACTACGCGTCTGATCAAAAAATATCATAGAATATAAAAAGTAGGAAACTTAATTGTCTACAAAAAAGGTCGCTTAATATTTTGCCATAGCTCGCTTCGTTTCCGAGATATGTGCAGATTTATCTCAAGGGAAGGGGCCTGACGGACATATTTCGAGATATTTCTTCTTCTGCACAGCTAAGCTGGAAGTGGCTTTTGCGGCTCGCACTAGTGCAGAGTTATCTCAAAGAAAGGGGCCACGGTGTTTCTGTATCTCTATTACGTTGGTGCGGCTTCGGAACTTTTAAATATCTCGATATATCTCGAAAACTACGCTTCTGATCGAAAAATATCATAGAACATAAATTGTAGAAAACATAATTCTCTACAAAAAAGGTCTCTTAAGATTTTGCCATAGCTCGTTTCGTTTCCGAGATATTTGCAGATATATCTCAAGGGAAGGGGCCTGACGGACAAATTTCGAGATATTTCTTCTTCTTGTTGTTCTCCTTCTGCACAGCTAAACTGGAAGTGGCATTTCCAGCTCGCAATAGTGCAGAGTTATCTCAAAGAAAGGGGCCACGGTGTTTCTGTATCTCTATTATGTTGGTGCGGCGTCGGAACTTTTAAATATCTTGATATATCTCGAGAACTACGCATCTGATCAAAAAATATCATGGAACATAAAAAGTAGGAAACTTAATTGTCTACTAAAATGGTCTCTTAACATTTTGCCATAGCTCGCTTCGTTTCCGAGATATTTGCAGATTTATCTCAAGGGAAGGGGCCTGACGGACATATTTCGAGATATTTCTTCTTCTTGTTGTTCTTCTTCTGCACAGCTAAGCTGGAAGTGGCATTTACAGCTCGCAATAGTGCAGAGTTATCTCAAAGTGAGGGGCCACGGTGTTTCTGTATCTCTATTATGTTGGTGCGGCTTCGGAACTTTTAAATATCTTGATATATCTCTAGAACTACGCATCTGATCAAAAAATATCATAGAACATATAAAGTAGGAAACTTAATTCTCTCCAAAAAGGTCTCTTAACATTTTGCCATAGCTCACTTCGTTTCCGAGATATTTGCAGATTTATCTCAAGGGAAGGGGCCTGACGGACATATTTCGAAATATTTCTTCTTCTTGTTGTTCTTCTTCTGCACAGCTAAACTGGAAGTGGCATTTGCAGCTCGCAATAGTGCAGAGTTATCTCAAAGAAAGGGGCCACGGTGTTTCTGTATCTCTATTATGTTGGTGCGGCTTCGGAACTTTTAAATATCTTGATATATCTCGAGAACTACGCGTCTGATCAAAAAGTATCATAGAATATATAAAGTAGGAAACTTAATTCTCTACAAAAAAGGTCTCTTACCATTTTGCGATAGCTCGCTTCGTTTCCGAGATATTTGCAGATATATCTCAAGGGAAGGGGCCTGACGGACATATTTCGAGATATTTCTTCTTCTTGTTGTTCTTCTTCTGCACAGCTAAACTGGAAGTGGCATTTGCAGCTCGCAATAGTGCAGAGTTATCTCAAAGAAAGGGGCCACGGTGTTTCTGTATCTCTATTATGTTGGTGCGGCTTCGGAACTTTTAAATATCTTGATATATCTCGAGAACTACGGATCTGATCAAAAAATATCATAGAACATAAAAAGTAGGAAACTTAATTCTCTACAAAAAAGGTCTCTTAACATTTTGCCATAGCTCGTTTCGTTTCCGAGATATTTGCAGATATATCTCAAGGGAAGGGGCCTGACGGACATATTTCGAGATATTTCTTCTTCTTGTTGTTCTCCTTCTGCACAGCTAAACTGGAAGTGGCATTTGCAGCTCGCAATAGTGCAGAGTTATCTCAAAGAAAGGGGCCACGGTGTTTCTGTATCTCTATTATGTTGGTGCGGCTTCGGAACTTTTAAATATCTTGATATATCTCGAGAACTACGCGTCTGATCAAAAAATATCATAGAATATAAAAAGTAGGAAACTTAATTCTCTACAAAAAAGGTCTCTTAACATTTTGCCATAGCTCGCTTCGTTTCCGAGATATGTGCAGATTTATCTCAAGGGAAGGGGCCTGACGGACATATTTCGAGATATTTCTTCTTCTTGTTGTTCTTCTTCTGCACAGCTAAGCTGGAAGTGGCTTTTGCGGCTCGCACTAGTGCAGAGTTATCTCAAAGAAAGGGGCCACGGTGTTCCTGTATCTCTATTACGTTGGTGCGGCTTCGGAACTTTTAAATATCTCGATATATCTCGAAAACTACGCTTCTGATCGAAAAATATCATAGAACATAAATTGTAGAAAACATAATTCTCTACAAAAAAGGTCTCTTAAGATTTTGCCATAGCTCGTTTCGTTTCCGAGATATTTGCAGATATATCTCAAGGGAAGGGGCCTGACGGACATATTTCGAGATATTTCTTCTTCTTGTTGTTCTCCTTCTGCACAGCTAAACTGGAAGTGGCATTTCCAGCTCGCAATAGTGCAGAGTTATCTCAAAGAAAGGGGCCACGGTGTTTCTGTATCTCTATTATGTTGGTGCGGCTTCGGAACTTTTAAATATCTTGATATATCTCTAGAACTACGCATCTGATCAAAAAATATCATAGAACATATAAGGTAGGAAACTTAATTCTCGACAAAAAAGGTCTCTTAACATTTTGCCATAGCTCACTTCGTTTCCGAGATATTTGCAGATTTATCTCAAGGGAAGGGGCCTGACGGACATATTTCGAGATATTTCTTCTTCTTGTTGTTCTTCTTCTGCACAGCTAAGCTGGATGTGGCATTTGCAGCTCGCAATAGTGCAGAGTTATCTCAAAGAAAGGGGCCACGGTGTTTCTGTATCTCTATTATGTTGGTGCGGCTTCGGAACTTTTAAATATCTTGATATATCTCGAGAACTACGCTTCTGATCAAAAAATATCATAGAACATAAATTGTAGGAAACATAATTCTCTACAAAAAAGGTCTCTTAACATTTTGCGATAGCTCGCTTCGTTTCCGAGATATATGCAGATTTATCTCAAGGGAAGGGGCCTGACGGACATATTTCGAGATATTTCTTCTTCTTGTTGTTCTTCTTCTGCACGGCTAAACTGGAAGTGGCATTTCCAGCTCGCAATAGTGCAGAGTTATCTCAAAGAAAGGGGCCACGGTGTTTCTGTATCTCTATTATGTTGGTGCGGCTTCGGAACTTTTAAATATCTCGATATATCTCGAGAACTACGCCTCTGATCAAAAAATATCATAGAACATAACTTGTAGGAAACATAATTCTCTACAAAAAAGGTCTCTTACCATTTTGCGATAGCTCGCTTCGTTTCCGAGATATTTGCAGATATATCTCAAGGGAAGGGGCCTGACGGACATATTTCGAGCTATTTCTTCTTCTTGTTGTTCTTCTTCTGCACAGCTAAACTGGAAGTGGCATTTGCAGCTCGCAATAGTGCAGAGTTATCTCAAAGAAAGGGGCCACGGTGTTTCTGTATCTCTATTATGTTGGTGCGGCTTCGGAACTTTTAAATATCTTGATATATCTCGAGAACTACGGATCTGATCAAAAAATATCATAGAACATAAAAAGTAGGAAACTTAATTCTCTACAAAAAAGGTCTCTTAACATTTTGCCATAGCTCGTTTCGTTTCCGAGATATTTGCAGATATATCTCAAGGGAAGGGGCCTGACGGACATATTTCGAGATATTTCTTCTTCTTGTTGTTCTCCTTCTGCACAGCTAAACTGGAAGTGGCATTTGCAGCTCGCAATAGTGCAGAGTTATCTCAAAGAAAGGGGCCACGGTGTTTCTGTATCTCTATTATGTTGGTGCGGCTTCGGAACTTTTAAATATCTTGATATATCTCGAGAACTACGCATCTGATCAAAAAATATCATAGAACATAAAAAGTAGGAAACTTAATTCTCTACAAAAAAGGTCTCTTAACATTTTGCCATAGCTCGCTTCGTTTCCGAAATATTTGCAGATTTATCTCGAGGGAAGGGGCCTGACGGACATATTTCGACATATTTCTTCTTCTTGTTGTTCTTCTTCTGCACAGCTAAGCTGGAAGTGGCTTTTGCGGCTCGCACTAGTGCAGAGTTATCTCAAAGAAAGGGGCCACGGTGTTTCTGTATCTCTATTATGTTGGTGCGGCTTCGGAACTTTTAAATATCTCGATATGTCTCGAAAACTACGCTTCTGATCAAAAAATATCATAGAACATAAATTGTAGGAAACATAATTCTCTACAAAAAAGGTCTCTTAACATTTTGCGATAGCTCGCTTCGTTTCCGAGATATATGCAGATTTATCTCAAGGGAAGGGGCCTGACGGACATATTTCGAGATATTTCTTCTTCTTGTTGTTCTTCTTCTGCACGGCTAAACTGGAAGTGGCATTTCCAGCTCGCAATAGTGCAGAGTTATCTCAAAGAGAGGGGCCACGGTGTTTCTGTATCTCTATTATGTTGGTGCGGCTTCGGAACTTTTAAATATCTCGATATATCTCGAAAACTACGCCTCTGATCAAAAAATATCATAGAACATAACTTGTAGGAAACATAATTCTCTACAAAAAAGGTCTCTTACCATTTTGCCATAGCTCGCTTCGTTTCCGAGATATTTGCAGATATATCTCAAGGGAAGGGGCCTGACGGACATATTTCGAGATATTTCTTCTTCTTGTTGTTCTTCTTCTGCACAGCTAAACTGGAAGTGGCATTTGCAGCTCGCAATCGTGCAGAGTTATCTCAAAGAAAGGGGCCACGGTGTTTCTGTATCTCTATTATGTTGGTGCGGCTTCGGAACTTTTAAATATCTTGATATATCTCGAGAACTACGCATCTGATCAAAAAATATCATAGAACATAAAAAGTAGGAAACTTAATTCTCTACAAAAAAGGTCTCTTAACATTTTGCCATAGCTCGTTTCGTTTCAGAGATATTTGCAGATATATCTCAAGGGAAGGGGCCTGACGGACATATTTCGAGATATTTCTTCTTCTTGTTGTTCTCCTTCTGCACAGCTAAACTGGAAGTGGCATTTCCAGCTCGCAATAGTGCAGAGTTATCTCAAAGAAAGGGGCCACGGTGTTTCTGTATCTCTATTATGTTGGTGCGGCTTCGGAACTTTTAAATATCTTGATATATCTCGAGAACTACGCATCTGATCAAAAAATATCATAGAACATAAAAAGTAGGAAACTTAATTCTCTACAAAAAAGGTCTCTTAACATTTTGCCATAGCTCGCTTCGTTTCCGAGATATTTGCAGATTTATCTCAAGGGAAGGGGCCTGACGGACATATTTCGAGATATTTCTTCTTCTTGTTGTTCTTCTTCTGCACAGGTAAGCTGGAAGTGGCATTTGCAGCTCGCAATAGTGCAGAGTTATCTCAAAGAAAGGGGCCACGGTGTTTCTGTATCTCTATTATGTTGGTGCGGCTTCGGAACTTTTAAATATCTTGATATATCTCTAGAACTACGCATCTGATAAAAAAATATCATAGAACATAAAAAGTAGGAAACTTAATTCTCTACAAATAAAGTCTCTTAACATTTTGCCATAGCTCGCTTCGTTTCCGAGATATTTGCAGATTTATCTCAAGGGAAGGGGCCTGACGGACATATTTCGAGATATTTCTTCTTCTTGTTGTTCTTCTTCTGCACAGCTAAACTGGAAGTGGCATTTCCAGCTCGCAATAGTGCAGAGTTATCTCAAAGAAAGGGGCCACGGTGTTTCTGTATCTCTATTATGTTGGTGCGGCTTCGGAACTTTTAAATATCTTGATATATCTCGAGAACTACGCATCTGATAAAAAAATATCATAGAACATAAAAAGTAGGAATCTTAATTCTCTACAAATAAAGTCTCTTAACATTTTGCCATAGCTCGCTTCGTTTCCGAGATATTTGCAGATATATCTCAAGGGAAGGGGCCTGACGGACATATTTCGAGATATTTCTTCTTCTTGTTGTTCTTCTTCTGCACGGCTAAACTGGAAGTGGCATTTCCAGCTCGCAATAGTGCAGAGTTATCTCAAAGAGAGGGGCCACGGTGTTTCTGTATCTCTATTATGTTGGTGCGGCTTCGGAACTTTTAAATATCTCGATATATCTCGAAAACTACGCCTCTGATCAAAAAATATCATAGAACATAACTTGTAGGAAACATAATTCTCTACAAAAAAGGTCTCTTACCATTTTGCCATAGCTCGCTTCGTTTCCGAGATATTTGCAGATATATCTCAAGGGAAGGGGCCTGACGGACATATTTCGAGATATTTCTTCTTCTTGTTGTTCTTCTTCTGCACAGCTAAACTGGAAGTGGCATTTGCAGCTCGCAATCGTGCAGAGTTATCTCAAAGAAAGGGGCCACGGTGTTTCTGTATCTCTATTATGTTGGTGCGGCTTCGGAACTTTTAAATATCTTGATATATCTCGAGAACTACGCATCTGATCAAAAAATATCATAGAACATAAAAAGTAGGAAACTTAATTCTCTACAAAAAAGGTCTCTTAACATTTTGCCATAGCTCGTTTCGTTTCAGAGATATTTGCAGATATATCTCAAGGGAAGGGGCCTGACGGACATATTTCGAGATATTTCTTCTTCTTGTTGTTCTCCTTCTGCACAGCTAAACTGGAAGTGGCATTTCCAGCTCGCAATAGTGCAGAGTTATCTCAAAGAAAGGGGCCACGGTGTTTCTGTATCTCTATTATGTTGGTGCGGCTTCGGAACTTTTAAATATCTTGATATATCTCGAGAACTACGCATCTGATCAAAAAATATCATAGAACATAAAAAGTAGGAAACTTAATTCTCTACAAAAAAGGTCTCTTAACATTTTGCCATAGCTCGCTTCGTTTCCGAGATATTTGCAGATTTATCTCAAGGGAAGGGGCCTGACGGACATATTTCGAGATATTTCTTCTTCTTGTTGTTCTTCTTCTGCACAGCTAAGCTGGAAGTGGCATTTGCGGCTCGCACTAGTGCAGAGTTATCTCAAAGAAAGGGGCCACGGTGTTTCTGTATCTCTATTATGTTGGTGCGGCTTCGGAACTTTTAAATATCTTGATATATCTCTAGAACTACGCATCTGATCAAAAAATATCATAGAACATATAAAGTAGGAAACTTAATTCTCTACAAAAAAGGTCTCTTAACATTTTGCCATAGCTCGCTTCGTTTCCGAGATATTTGCAGATTTATCTCAAGGGAAGGGGCCTGACGGACATATTTCGAGATATTTCTTCTTCTTGTTGTTCTTCTCCTGCACAGCTAAGCTGGAAGTGGCATTTGCGGCTCGCACTAGTGCAGACTTATCTCAAAGAAAGGGGCCACGGTGTTTCTGAATCTCTATTATGTTGGTGCGGCTTGGGAACTTTTAAATATCTCGAGAACTACGCTTCTGATCAAAAAATATCATAGAACATAAATTGTAGGAAACATAATTCTCTACAAAAAAGGTCTCTTAACATTTTGCCATAGCTCGCTTCGTTTCCGAGATATTTGCAGATTTATCTCAAGGGAAGGGGCCTGACGGACATATTTCGAGATATTTCTTCTTCTTGTTGTTCTTCTTCTGCACAGCTAAGCTGGAAGTGGCATTTGCAGCTCGCAATAGTGCAGAGTTATCTCAAAGAAAGGGGCCACGGTGTTTCTGTATCTCTGTTATGTTGGTGCGGCTTCGGAACTTTTAAATATCTTGATATATCTCGGGAACTACGCATCTGATAAAAAAATATCATAGAACATAAAAAGTAGGAAACTTAATTCTCTACAAATAAAGTCTCTTAACATTTTGCCATAGCTCGCTTCGTTTCCGAGATATTTGCAGATTTATCTCAAGGGAAGGGGCCTGACGGACATATTTCGAGACATTTCTTCTTCTTGTTGTTCTTCTTCTGCACAGCTAAGCTGGAAGTGGCATTTGCAGCTCGCAATAGTGCAGAGTTATCTCAAAGAAAGGGGCCACGGTGTTTCTGTATCTCTATTATGTTGGTGCGGCTTCGGAACTTTTAAATATCTTGATATATCTCGAGAACTACGCATCTGATCAAAAAATATCATAGAACATAAAAAGTAGGAAACTTAATTCTCTACAAAAAAGGTCTCTTAACATTTTGCCATAGCTCGCTTCGTTTCCGAGATATATGCAGATTTATCTCAAGGGAAGGGGCCTGACGGACATATTTCGAGATATTTCTTCTTCTTGTTGTTCTTCTTCTGCACAGCTAAGCTGGAAGTGGCATTTGCGGCTCGCACTAGTGCACAGTTATCTCAAAGAAAGGGGCCACGGTGTTTCTGTATCTCTATTATGTTGGTGCGGCTTCGGAACTTTTAAATATCTCGATATATCTCGAAAACTACGCTTCTGATCAAAAAATATCGTAGAACATAAATTGTAGGAAACATAATTCTCTACAAAAAAGGTCTCTTAACATTTTGCCATAGCTCGTTTCGTTTCCGAGATATTTGCAGATATATCTCAAGGGAAGGGGCCTGACGGACATATTTCGAGATATTTCTTCTTCTTGTTGTTCTTCTTCTGCACAGCTAAGCTGGAAGTGGCATTTACAGCTCGCAATAGTGCAGAGTTATCTCAAAGAAAGGGGCCACGGTGTTTCTGTATCTCTATTATGTTGGTGCGGCTTCGGAACTTTTAAATATCTTGATATATCTCTAGAACTACGCATCTGATCAAAAAATATCATAGAACATATAAAGTAGGAAACTTAATTCTCTACAAAAAAGGTCTCTTAACATTTTGCCATAGCTCGCTTCGTTTCCGAGATATTTGCAGATTTATCTCAAGGGAAGGGGCCTGACGGACATATCTCGAGACATTTCTTCTTCTTGTTGTTCTTCTTCTGCACAGCTAAGCTGGAAGTGGCATTTGCAGCTCGCAATAGTGCAGAGTTATCTCAAAGAGAGGGGCCACGGTGTTTCTGTATCTCTATTATGTTGGTGCGGCTTCGGAACTTTTAAATATCTTGATATATCTCGAGAACTACGCTTCTGATCAAAAAATATCATAGAACATAAATTGTAGGAAACATAATTCTCTACAAAAAAGGTCTCTTAACATTTTGCCATAGCTCGTTTCGTTTCCGAGATATTTGCAGATATATCTCAAGGGAAGGGGCCTGACGGACATATTTCGAGATATTTCCCCTTCTTGTTGTTCTTCTTCTGCACAGCTAAGCTGGAAGTGGCATTTACAGCTCGCAATAGTGCAGAGTTATCTCAAAGAAAGGGGCCACGGTGTTTCTGTATCTCTATTATGTTGGTGCGGCTTCGGAACATTTAAATATCTTGATATATCTCTAGAACTACGCATCTGATCAAAAAATATCATAGAACATATAAAGTGGGAAACTTGATTCTCTACAAAAAAGGTCTCTTAACATTTTGCCATAGCTCGCTTCCTTTCCGAGATATTTGCAGATATATCTCAAGGGAAGGGGCCTGACGGACATATTTCGAGATATTTCTTCTTCTTGTTGTTCTTCTTCTGCACAGCTAAACTGGAAGTGGCATTTCCAGCTTGCAATAGTGCAGAGTTATCTGAAAGAAAGGGGCCACGGTGTTTCTGTATCTCTATTATGTTGGTGCGGCTTCGGAACTTTTAAATATCCCGATATATCTCGAAAACTACGCTTCTGATCAAAAAATATCATAGAACATAAATTGTAGGAAACATAATTCTCTACAAAAAACGTCTCTTAACATTTTGCCATAGCTCGTTTCGTTTCCGAGATATTTGCAGATATATCTCAAGGGAAGGGGCCTGACGGACATATTTCGAGATATTTCTTCTTCTTGTTGTTCTTCTTCTGCACAGCTAAACTGGAAGTGGCGTTTCCAGCTCGCAATAGCCGCAGAGTTATCTCAAAGAAAGGGGCCACGGTGTTTCTGTATCTCTATTATGTTGGTGCGGCTTCGGAACTTTTAAATATCTTGATATATCTCGAGAACTACGCATCTGATCAAAAAATATCATAGAACATAAAAAGTAGGAAACTTAATTCTCTACAAAAAAGGTCTCTTAAGATTTTGCCATAGCTCGCTTCGTTTCCGAGATATTTGCAGATTTATCTCAAGGGAAGGGGCCTGACGGACATATTTCGAGATATTTCTTCTTCTTGTTGTTCTTCTTCTGCATACCTAAGCTGGAAGTGGCATTTGCGGCTCGCACTAGTGCAGAGTTATCTCAAAGAAAGGGGCCACGGTGTTTCTGTATCTCTATTATGTTGGTGCGGCTTCGGAACTTTTAAATATCTTGATATATCTCGAGAACTACGCATCTGATCAAAAAATATCATAGAACATAAAAAGTAGGAAACTTAATTCTCTACAAAAAAGGTCTCTTAACATTTTGCCATAGCTCGCTTCGTTTCCGAGATATTTGCAGATTTATCTCAAGGGAAGGGGCCTAACGGACATATTTCGAGATATTTCTTCTTCTTGTTGTTCTTCTTCTGCACAGCTAAACTGGAAGTGGCATTTGCGGCTCGCACTAGTGCAGAGTTATCTCAAAGAAAGGGGCCACGGTGTTTCTGTATCTCTATTATGTTGGTGCGGCTTCGGAACTTTTAAATATCTTGATATATCTCGAGAACTACGCATCTGATCAAAAAATATCATAGAACATAAAAAGCAGGAAACTTAATTCTCTACAAAAAAGGTCTCTTAAGATTTTGCCATAGCTCGCTTCGTTTCCGAGATATTTGCAGATTTATCTCAAGGGAAGGGGCCTGACGGACATATTTCGAGATATTTCTTCTTCTTGTTGTTCTTCTTCTGCATAGCTAAGCTGGAAGTGGCATTTGCGGCTCGCACTAGTGCAGAGTTATCTCAAAGAAAGGGGCCACGGTGTTTCTGTATCTCTATTATGTTGGTGCGGCTTCGGAACTTTTAAATATCTTGATATATCTCGAGAACTACGCATCTGATCAAAAAATATCATAGAACATAAAAAGTAGGAAACTTATTCTCTACAAAAAAGGTCTCTTAACATTTTGCCATAGCTCGCTTCGTTTCCGAGATATTTGCAGATTTATCTCAAGTGAAGGGGTGTGACGGACATATTTCGAGATATTTCTTCTTCTTGTTGTCCTTCTTCTGCACAGCTAAGCTGGAAGTGGCATTTGCGGCTCGCACTAGTGCAGAGTTATCTCAAAGAAAGGGGCCACGTTGTTTCTGTATCTCTATTATGTTGGTGCGGCTTCGGAACTTTTAAATATCTCGATATATCTCGAAAACTACGCTTCTGATCAAAAAACATCATAGAACATAAATTGTAGGAAACATAATTCTCTACAAAAAACGTCTCTTAACATTTTGCCATAGCTCGCTTCGTTTCCGAGATATTTGCAGATTCAGCTCAAAGGAACGGGCCTGACGGACATATTTCGAGATATTTCTTCTTCTTGTTGTTCTTCCTCTGCACAGCTAAGCTGGAAGTGGCATTTGCAGCTCGCAATAGTGCAGAGTTATCTCAAAGAAAGAGGCCACGGTGTTTCTGTACCCCTATTATGTTGGTGCAGCTTCGGAACTTTTAAATATCTTGATATATCTCGAGAACTACGCATCTGATCAAAAAATATCATAGAACATAAAAAGTAGGAAATCTAATTTTCTACAAAAAACGTCTCTTAACATTTTGCCGTAGCTCGCTTCGTTTCCGAGATATTTGCAGATTTATCTCAAGGGAAGGGGCCTGACGGACATATTTCGAGATATTTCTTCTTCTTGTTGTTCTTCCTCTGCACAGCTAAGCTGGAAGTGGCAATTGCGGCTCGCACTAGTGCAGAGTTATCTCAAAGAAAGGGGCCACGGTGTTTCTGTATCTCTATTATGTTGGTGCGGCTTCGGAACTTTTAAATATCTTGATATATCTCGAGAACTACGCATCTGATCAAAAAATATCATAGAACATAAAAAGTAGGAAACTTAATTCTCTACAAAAAAGGTCTCTTAACATTTTGCCATAGCTCGCTTGGTTTCCGAGATATTTGCAGATTTATCTCAAGGGAAGGGGCCTGACGGACATATTTCGAGATATTTCTTCTTCTTGTTGTCCTTCTTCTGCACAGCTAAGCTGGAAGTGGCATTTGCGGCTCGCACTAGTGCAGAGTTATCTCAAAGAAAGGGGCCATGGTGTTTCTGTATCTCTATTATGTTGGTGCGGCTTCGGAACTTTTAAATATCTTGATATATCTCGAGAACTACGCATCTGATCAAAAAATATCATAGAACATAGAAAGTAGGAAACTTAATTGTCTACAAAAAAGGTCTCTTAACATTTTGCCATATCTCGCTTCGTTTCCGAGATATTTGCAGATTTATCTCAAGGGAAGGGGCCTGACGGACATATTTCGAGATATTTCTTCTTCTTGTTGTTCTTCTTCTGCACAGCTAAGCTGGAAGTGGCATTTGCGGCTCGCACTAGTGCAGAGTTATCTCAAAGAAAGGGGCCACGGTGTTTCTGTATCTCTATTATGTTGGTGCGGCTTCGGAACTTTTAAATATCTTGATATATCTCGAGAACTACGCATCTGATCAAAAAATATCATAGAACATAAAAAGTAGGAAACTTAATTCTCTACAAAAAAGGTCTCTTAACATTTTGCCATAGCTCGCTTCGTTTCCGAGATATTTGCAGATTTATCTCAAGGGAAGGGGCCTAACGGACATATTTCGAGATATTTCTTCTTCTTGTTGTTCTTCTTCTGCACAGCTAAACTGGAAGTGGCATTTCCAGCTCGCAATAGTGCAGAGTTATCTCAAAGAGAGGGGCCACGGTGTTTCTGTATCTCTATTATGTTGGTGCGGCTTCGGAACTTTTAAATATCTTGATATATCTCGAGAACTACGCATCTGATCAAAAAGTATCATAGAACATAAAAAGTAGGAAACTTAATTCTCTACAAAAAAGGTCTCTTAACATTTTGCCATAGCTCGCTTCGTTTCCGAGATATTTGCAGATTTATCTCAAGGGAAGGGGCCTGACGGACATATTTCGAGATATTTCTTCTTCTTGTTGTTCTTCTTCTGCACAGCTAAGCTGGAAGTGGCATTTACAGCTCGCAATAGTGCAGAGTTATCTCAAAGAAAGGGGCCACGGTGTTTCTGTATCTCTATTATGTTGGTGCGGCTTCGGAACTTTTAAATATCTTGATATATCTCGAGAACTACGCATCTGATCAAAAAATATCATAGAAGATAAAAAGTAGGAAACTTAATTCTCTACACAAAAGGTCTCTTAACATTTTGCCATACCTCGCTTCGTTTCCGAGATATTTGCAGATTTATCTCAAGGGAAGGGGCCTGACGGACATATTTCGAGATATTTCTTCTTCTTGTTGTCCTTCTTCTGCACAGCTAAGCTGGAAGTGGCATTTGCGGCTCGCACTAGTTCAGAGTTATCTCAAAGAAAGGGGCCACGGTGTTTCTGTATCTCTATTATGTTGGTGCGGCTTCGGAACTTTTAAATATCTCGATATATCTCGAAAACTACGCTTCTGATCAAAAAATATCATAGAACATAAATTGTAGGAAACATAATTCTTTACAAAAAACGTCTCTTAACATTTTGCCATAGCTCGCTTCGTTTCCGAGATATTTGCAGATTCAGCTCAAAGGAACGGGCCTGACGGACATATTTCGAGATATTTCTTCTTCTTGTTGTTCTTCCTCTGCACAGCTAAGCTGGAAGTGGCATTTGCAGCTCGCAATAGTGCAGAGTTATCTCAAAGAGAGGGGCCACGGTGTTTCTGTGTCTCTATTATGTTGGTGCGGCTTCGGAACTTTTAAGTATCTTGATATATCTCGAGAACTACGCATCTGATCAAAAAATATCATAGAACATAAAAAGTAGGAAACTTAATTCTCTACAAAAAAGGTCTCTCAACATTTTGCCATAGCTCGCTTCGTTTCCGAGATATTTGCAGATTTATCTCAAGTGAAGGGGCCTGACGGACATATTTCGAGATATTTCTTCTTCTTGTTGTCCTTCTTCTGCACAGCTAAGCTGGAAGTGGCATTTGCGGCTCGCACTAGTGCAGAGTTATCTCAAAGAAAGGGGCCACGGTGTTTCTGTATCTCTATTATGTTGGTGCGGCTTCGGAACTTTTGAATATCTCGATATATCTCGAAAACTACGCTTCTGATCAAAAAATATCATAGAACATAAATTGTAGGAAACATAATTCTCTACAAAAAAGGTCTCTTAGCATTTTGCCATAGCTCGCTTCGTTTCCGAGATATTTGCAGATTTATCTCAAGGGAAGGGGCCTGACGGACATATTTCGAGATATTTCTTCTTCTTGTTGTTCTTCTTCTGCACAGCTAAGCTGGAAGTGGCATTTGCGGCTCGCACTAGTGCAGAGTTATCTCAAAGAAAGGGGCCACGGTGTTTCTGTATCTCTATTATGTTGGTGCGGCTTCGGAATTTTTAAATATCTTGATATATCTCGAGAACTACGCATCTGATCAAAAAATATCATAGAAGATAAAAAGTAGGAAACCTAATTCTCTACAAAAAAGGTCTCTTAACATTTTGCCATAGCTCGCTTTGTTTCCGAGATATTTGCAGATTTATCTCAAGGGAAGGGGCCTGACGGACATATTTCGAGATATTTCTTCTTCTTGTTGTCCTTCTTCTGCACAGCTAAGCTGAAGTGGCATTTGCGGCTCGCACTAGTGCAGAGTTATCTCAAAGAAAGGGGCCACGGTGTTTCTGTATCTCTATTATGTTGGTGCGGCTTCGGAACTTTTAAATATCTCGATATATCTCGAAAACTACGCTTCTGATCAAAAAATATCATAGAACATAAATTGTAGGAAACATAATTCTCTACAAAAAACGTCTCTTAACATTTTGCCATAGCTCGCTTCGTTTCCGAGATATTTGCAGATTCAGCTCAAAGGAACGGGCCTGACGGACATATTTCGAGATATTTCTTCTTCTTGTTGTTCTTCCTCTGCACAGCTAAGCTGGAAGTGGCATTTGCAGCTCGCAATAGTGCAGAGTTATCTCAAAGAGAGGGGCCACGGTGTTTCTGTGTCTCTATTATGTTGGTGCGGCTTCGGAACTTTTAAGTATCTTGATATATCTCGAGAACTACGCATCTGATCAAAAAATATCATAGAACATAAAAAGTAGGAAACTTAATTCTCTACAAAAAAGGTCTCTTAACATTTTGCCATAGCTCGCTTCGTTTCCGAGATATTTGCAGATTTATCTCAAGTGAAGGGGCCTGACGGACATATTTCGAGATATTTCTTCTTCTTGTTGTCCTTCTTCTGCACAGCTAAGCTGGAAGTGGCATTTGCGGCTCGCACTAGTGCAGAGTTATCTCAAAGAAAGGGGCCACGGTGTTTCTGTATCTCTATTATGTTGGTGCGGCTTCGGAACTTTTGAATATCTCGATATATCTCGAAAACTACGCTTCTGATCAAAAAACATTATAGAACATAAATTGTAGGAAACATAATTCTCTACAAAAAACGTCTCTTAACATTTTGCCATAGCTCGCTTCGTTTCCGAGATATTTGCAGATTTATCTCAAGGGAAGGGGCCTGACGGCCATATTTCGAGATATTTCTTCTTCTTGTTGTTCTTCTTCTGCAAAGCTAAGCTGGAAGTGGCATTTGTGGCTCGCACTAGTGCAGAGTTATCTCAAAGAAAGGGGCCACGGTGTTTCTGTATCTCTCTTACGTTGGTGCGGCTTCGGAACTTTTAAATATCTTGATATATCTCGAGAACGACGCGTCTGATCAAAAAATATCATAGAACATAAAAAGTAGGAAACATAATTCTCTACAAAGAAGGTCTCTTAACATTTTGCCATAGCTCGCTTCGTTTCCGAGATATTTGCAGATTCAGCTCAAAGGAACGGGCCTGACGGACATATTTCGAGATATTTCTTCTTCTTGTTGTTCTTCCTCTGCACAGCTAAGCTGGAAGTGGCATTTGCAGCTCGCAATAGTGCAGAGTTATCTCAAAGAGAGGGGCCACGGTGTTTCTGTGTCTCTATTATGTTGGTGTGGCTTCGGAACTTTTAAGTATCTTGATATATCTCGAGAACTACGCATCTGATCAAAAAATATCATAGAACATAAAAAGTAGGAAACTTAATTCTCTACAAAAAAGGTCTCTTAACATTTTGCCATAGCTCGCTTCGTTTCCGAGATATTTGCAGATTTATCTCAAGTGAAGGGGCCTGACGGACATATTTCGAGATATTTCTTCTTCTTGTTGTCCTTCTTCTGCACAGCTAAGCTGGAAGTGGCATTTGCGGCTCGCACTAGTGCAGAGTTATCTCAAAGAAAGGGGCCACGGTGTTTCTGTATCTCTATTATGTTGGTGCGGCTTCGGAACTTTTGAATATCTCGATATATCTCGAAAACTACGCTTCTGATCAAAAAATATCATAGAACATAAATTGTAGGAAACATAATTCTCTACAAAAAAGGTCTCTTAACATTTTGCCATAGCTCGCTTCGTTTCCGAGATATTTGCAGATTTATCTCAAGGGAAGGGGCCTGACGGACATATTTCGAGATATTTCTTCTTCTTGTTGTTCTTCTTCTGCACAGCTAAGCTGGAAGTGGCATTTGCGGCTCGCACTAGTGCAGAGTTATCTCAAAGAAAGGGGCCACGGTGTTTCTGTATCTCTATTATGTTGGTGCGGCTTCGGAATTTTTAAATATCTTGATATATCTCGAGAACTACGCATCTGATCAAAAAATATCATAGAAGATAAAAAGTAGGAAACCTAATTCTCTACAAAAAAGGTCTCTTAACATTTTGCCATAGCTCGCTTTGTTTCCGAGATATTTGCAGATTTATCTCAAGGGAAGGGGCCTGACGGACATATTTCGAGATATTTCTTCTTCTTGTTGTCCTTCTTCTGCACAGCTAAGCTGAAGTGGCATTTGCGGCTCGCACTAGTGCAGAGTTATCTCAAAGAAAGGGGCCACGGTGTTTCTGTATCTCTATTATGTTGGTGCGGCTTCGGAACTTTTAAATATCTCGATATATCTCGAAAACTACGCTTCTGATCAAAAAATATCATAGAACATAAATTGTAGGAAACATAATTCTCTACAAAAAACGTCTCTTAACATTTTGCCATAGCTCGCTTCGTTTCCGAGATATTTGCAGATTCAGCTCAAAGGAACGGGCCTGACGGACATATTTCGAGATATTTCTTCTTCTTGTTGTTCTTCCTCTGCACAGCTAAGCTGGAAGTGGCATTTGCAGCTCGCAATAGTGCAGAGTTATCTCAAAGAGAGGGGCCACGGTGTTTCTGTGTCTCTATTATGTTGGTGCGGCTTCGGAACTTTTAAGTATCTTGATATATCTCGAGAACTACGCATCTGATCAAAAAATATCATAGAACATAAAAAGTAGGAAACTTAATTCTCTACAAAAAAGGTCTCTTAACATTTTGCCATAGCTCGCTTCGTTTCCGAGATATTTGCAGATTTATCTCAAGTGAAGGGGCCTGACGGACATATTTCGAGATATTTCTTCTTCTTGTTGTCCTTCTTCTGCACAGCTAAGCTGGAAGTGGCATTTGCGGCTCGCACTAGTGCAGAGTTATCTCAAAGAAAGGGGCCACGGTGTTTCTGTATCTCTATTATGTTGGTGCGGCTTCGGAACTTTTGAATATCTCGATATATCTCGAAAACTACGCTTCTGATCAAAAAACATTATAGAACATAAATTGTAGGAAACATAATTCTCTACAAAAAACGTCTCTTAACATTTTGCCATAGCTCGCTTCGTTTCCGAGATATTTGCAGATTTATCTCAAGGGAAGGGGCCTGACGGCCATATTTCGAGATATTTCTTCTTCTTGTTGTTCTTCTTCTGCAAAGCTAAGCTGGAAGTGGCATTTGTGGCTCGCACTAGTGCAGAGTTATCTCAAAGAAAGGGGCCACGGTGTTTCTGTATCTCTCTTACGTTGGTGCGGCTTCGGAACTTTTAAATATCTTGATATATCTCGAGAACGACGCGTCTGATCAAAAAATATCATAGAACATAAAAAGTAGGAAACATAATTCTCTACAAAGAAGGTCTCTTAACATTTTGCCATAGCTCGCTTCGTTTCCGAGATATTTGCAGATTCAGCTCAAAGGAACGGGCCTGACGGACATATTTCGAGATATTTCTTCTTCTTGTTGTTCTTCCTCTGCACAGCTAAGCTGGAAGTGGCATTTGCAGCTCGCAATAGTGCAGAGTTATCTCAAAGAGAGGGGCCACGGTGTTTCTGTGTCTCTATTATGTTGGTGTGGCTTCGGAACTTTTAAGTATCTTGATATATCTCGAGAACTACGCATCTGATCAAAAAATATCATAGAACATAAAAAGTAGGAAACTTAATTCTCTACAAAAAAGGTCTCTTAACATTTTGCCATAGCTCGCTTCGTTTCCGAGATATTTGCAGATTTATCTCAAGTGAAGGGGCCTGACGGACATATTTCGAGATATTTCTTCTTCTTGTTGTCCTTCTTCTGCACAGCTAAGCTGGGAGTGGCATTTGCGGCTCGCACTAGTGCAGAGTTATCTCAAAGAAAGGGGCCACGGTGTTTCTGTATCTCTATTATGTTGGTGCGGCTTCGGAACTTTTGAATATCTCGATATATCTCGAAAACTACGCTTCTGATCAAAAAACATCATAGAACTTAAATTGTAGGAAACATAATTCTCTACAAAAAACGTCTCTTAACATTTTGCCATAGCTCGCTTCGTTTCCGAGATATTTGCAGATTTATCTCAAGGGAAGGGGCCTGACGGACATATTTCGAGATATTTCTTCTTCTTGTTGTTCTTCTTCTGCACAGCTAAGCTGGAAGTGGCATTTGCGGCTCGCACTATTGCAGAGTTATCTCAAAGAAAGGGGCCACGGTGTTTCTGTATCTCTATTATGTTGGTGCGGCTTCGGAACTTTTAAATATCTTGATATATCTCGAGAACTACGCATCTGATCAAAAAATATCATAGAAGATAAAAAGTAGGAAACTTAATTCTCTACAAAAAAGGTCTCTTAACATTTTGCCATAGCTCGCTTTGTTTCCGAGATATTTGCAGATTTATCTCAAGGGAAGGGGCCTGACGGACATATTTCGAGATATTTCTTCTTCTTGTTGTCCTTCTTCTGCACAGCTAAGCTGGAAGTGGCATTTGCGGCTCGCACTAGTGCAGAGTTATCTCAAAGAAAGGGGCCACGGTGTTTCTGTATCTCTATTATGTTGGTGCGGCTTCGGAACTTTTAAATATCTCGATATATCTCGAAAACTACGCTTCTGATCAAAAAATATCATAGAACATAAATTGTAGGAAACATAATTCTCTACAAAAAACGTCTCTTAACATTTTGCCATAGCTCGCTTCGTTTCCGAGATATTTGCAGATTTATCTCAAGGGAAGGGGCCTGACGGACATATTTCGAGATATTTCTTCTTCTTGTTGTTCTTCTTCTGCACAGCTAAGCTGGAAGTGGCATTTGCGGCTCGCACTAGTGCAGAGTTATCTCAAAGAGAGGGGCCACGGTGTTTCTGTATCTCTATTATGTTGGTGCGGCTTCGGAATTTTTAAATATCTTGATATATCTCGAGAACTACGCATCTGATCAAAAAATATCATAGAAGATAAAAAGTGGGAAACTTAATTCTCTACAAAAAAGGTCTCTTAACATTTTGCCATAGCTCGCTTTGTTTCCAAGATATTTGCAGATTTATCTCAAGGGAAGGGGCCTGGCGGACATGTTTCGAGATATTTCTTCTTCTTGTTGTCCTTCTTCTGCACAGCTAAGCTGGAAGTGGCATTAGCGGCTCGCACTAGTGCAGAGTTATCTCAAAGAAAGGGGCCACGGTGTTTCTGTATCTCTATTATGTTGGTGCGGCTTCGGAACTTTTAAATATCTCGATATATCTCGAAAACTACGCTTCTGATCAAAAAATATCATAGGACATAAATTGTAGGAAACATAATTCTCTACACAAAACGTCTCTTAACATTTTGCCATAGCTCGCTTCGTTTCCGAGATATTTGCAGATTCAGCTCAAAGGATCGGGCCTGACGGACATATTTCGAGATATTTCTTCTTCTTGTTGTTCTTCCTCTGCACAGCTAAGCTGGAAGTGGCATTTGCAGCTCGCAATAGTGCAGAGTTATCTCAAAGAAAGGGGCCACGGTGTTTCTGTATCTCTATTATGTTGGTGCGGCTCGGAACTCTTAAATATCTTGATATATCTCGAGAACTACGCATCTGATCAAAAAATATCGTAGAACATAAAAAGTAGCAAACTTAATTCACTACAAAAAAGGTCTCTTAACATTTTGCCATAGCTCGCTTCGTTTCCGAGATATTTGCAGATTTATCTCAAGGGAAGGGGCCTGACGGACATATTTCGAGATATTTCTTCTTCTTGTTGTTCTTCTTCTGCACAGCTAAGCTGGAAGTGGCATTTGCGGCTCGCACTAGTGCAGAGTTATCTCAAAGAAAGGGGCCACGGTGTTTCTGTATCTCTATTATGTTGGTGCGGCTTCGGAACTTTTAAATATCTTGATATATCTCGAGAACTACGCATCTGATCAAAAAATATCATAGAACATAAAAAGTAGGAAACTTAGTTCTCTACAAATAAGGTCTCTTAACATTTTGCCATAGCTCGCTTCGTTTCCGAGATATTTGCAAATTTATCTCAAGGGAAGGGGCCTGACGGACATATTTCGAGATATTTCTTCTTCTTGTTGTTCTTCTTCTGCACAGCTAAGATGGAAGTGGCATTTGCAGCTCGCAATAATGCAGAGTTATCGCAAAGAAAGGGGCCACGGTGTTTCTGTATCTCTATTATGTTGGTGCGGCTTCGGAACTTTTAAATATCTTGATTTATCTCGAGAACGACGCGTCTGATCAAAAAATATCATAGAACATAAAAAGTAGGAAACATAATTCTCTACAAAAAACGTCTCTTAACATTTTGCCATAGCTCGCTTCGTTTCCGAGATATTTGCAGATTCAGCTCAAAGGATCGGGCCTGACGGACATATTTCGAGATATTTCTTCTTCTTGTTGTTCTTCCTCTGCACAGCTAAGCTGGAAGTGGCATTTGCAGCTCGCAATAGTGCAGAGTTATCTCAAAGAAAGGGGCCACGGTGTTTCTGTATCTCTATTATGTTGGTGCGGCTCGGAACTTTTAAATATCTGGATATATCTCGAGAACTACGCATCTGATCAAAAAATATCGTAGAACATAAAAAGTAGGAAACTGAATTCACTACAAAAAAGGTCTCTTAACATTTTGCCATAGCTCGCTTCGTTTCCGAGATATTTGCAGATTTATCTCAAGGGAATGGGCCTGACGGACATATTTCGAGATATTTCTTCTTCTTGTTGTTCTTCTTCTGCACAGCTAAGCTGGAAGTGGCATTTGCGGCTCGCACTAGTGCAGAGTTATCTCAAAGAAAGGGGCCACGGTGTTTCTGTACCTCTATTATGTTGGTGCGGCTTCGGAACTTTTAAGTATCTTCATATATCTCGAGAACTACGCATCTGATCAAAAAATATCATAGAACATAAAAAGTAGGAAACCTAATTCTCTACAAAAAAGGTATCTTAACATTTTGCCATAGTTCGCTTCGTGTCCGAGATATTTGCAGATTTATCTCAAGGGAAGGGGCCTGACGGACATATTTCGAGATATTTCTTCTTCTTGTTGTTCTTCCTCTGCACAGCTAAGCTGGAAGTGGCATTTGCAGCTCGCAATAGTGCAGAGTTATCTCAAAGAAAGGGGCCACGGTGTTTCTGTATCTCTATTATGTTGGTGCGGCTCGGAACTTTTAAATATCTTGATATATCTCGAGAACTACGCATCTGATCAAAAAATATCGTAGAACATAAAAAGTAGGAAACTTAATTCACTACAAAAAATGTCTCTTAACATTTTGCCATAGCGAGCTTCGTTTCCGAGATATTTGCAGATTTATCTCAAGGGAAGGGGCCTGACGGACATATTTCGAGATATTTCTTCTTCTTGTTGTTCTTCTTCTGCACAGCTAAGCTGGAAGTGGCATTTGCAGGTCGCACTAGTGCAGAGTTATCTCAAAGAAAGGGGCCACGGTGTTTCTGTATCTCTATTATGTTGGTGCGGCTTCGGAACTTTTAAATATCTCGATATATCTCGAGAACTACGCATCTGATCAAAAAATATCGTAGAACATAAAAAGTAGGAAACTTAATTCACTACAAAAAAGGTCTCTTAACATTTTGCCATAGCTCGCTTCGTTTCCGAGATATTTGCAGATTTATCTCAAGGGAAGGGGCCTGACGGACATATTTCGAGATATTTCTTCTTCTTGTTGTTCTTCTTCTGCACAGCTAAGCTGGAAGTGGCATTTGCGGCTCGCACTAGTGCAGAGTTATCTCAAAGAAAGGGGCCACGGTGTTTCTGTATCTCTATTATGTTGGTGCGGCTTCGGAACTTTTAAATATCTTGATATATCTCGAGAACTACGCATCTGATCAAAAAATATCATAGAACATAAAAAGTAGGAAACTTAATTCTCTACAAATAAGGTGTCTTAACATTTTGCCATAGCTCGCTTCGTTTCCGAGATATTTGCAAATTTATCTCAAGGGAAGGGGCCTGACGGACATATTTCGAGATATTTCTTCTTCTTGTTGTTCTTCTTCTGCACAGCTAAGATGGAAGTGGCATTTGCAGCTCGCAATAATGCAGAGTTATCGCAAAGAAAGGGGCCACGGTGTTTCTGTATCTCTTTTATGTTGGTGCGGCTTCGGAACTTTTAAATATCTTGATATATCTCGAGATCTACGCATCTGATCAAAAAATATCATAGAACATAGAAAGTAGGAAACTTAATTCTCTACAAAGAAGGTCTCTTAACATTTTGCCATAGCTCGCTTCGTTTCCGAGATATTTGCAGATTTATCTCAAGGAAAGGGGCCTGACGGACATATTTCGAGATATTTCTTCTTCTTGTTGTTCTTCTTCTGCACAGCTAAGCTGGAAGTGGCATTTGCAGCTCGCAATAGTGCAGAGTTATCGCAAAGAAAGGGGACACGGTGTTTCTGTATCTCTATTATGTTGCTGCGGCTTCGGAACTTTTAAATATCTTGATATATCTCGAGAACTACGCATCTGATCAAAAAATATCATAGAACATAAAAAGTAGGAAACTTAATTCTCTACAAGAAAGGTCTCTTAACATTTTGCCATAGCTCGCTTGGTTTCCGAGATATTTGCAGATTTATCTCAAGGGATGGGGCCTGACGGACATATTTCGAGATATTTCTTCTTCTTGTTGTTCTTCTTCTGCACAGCTAAGCTGGAAGTGGCATTTGCAGCTCGCAATAATGCAGAGTTATCGCAAAGAAAGGGGCCACGGTGTTTCTGTATCTCTATTATGTTGGTGCGGCTTCGGAACTTTTAAATATCTTGATTTATCTCGAGAACGACGCGTCTGATCAAAAAATATCATAGAACATAAAAAGTAGGAAACATAATTCTCTACAAAAAACGTCTCTTAACATTTTGCCATAGCTCGCTTCGTTTCCGAGATATTTGCAGATTCAGCTCAAAGGATCGGGCCTGACGGACATATTTCGAGATATTTCTTCTTCTTGTTGTTCTTCCTCTGCACAGCTAAGCTGGAAGTGGCATTTGCAGCTCGCAATAGTGCAGAGTTATCTCAAAGAAAGGGGCCACGGTGTTTCTGTATCTCTATTATGTTGGTGCGGCTCGGAACTTTTAAATATCTGGATATATCTCGAGAACTACGCATCTGATCAAAAAATATCGTAGAACATAAAAAGTAGGAAACTGAATTCACTACAAAAAAGGTCTCTTAACATTTTGCCATAGCTCGCTTCGTTTCCGAGATATTTGCAGATTTATCTCAAGGGAATGGGCCTGACGGACATATTTCGAGATATTTCTTCTTCTTGTTGTTCTTCTTCTGCACAGCTAAGCTGGAAGTGGCATTTGCGGCTCGCACTAGTGCAGAGTTATCTCAAAGAAAGGGGCCACGGTGTTTCTGTACCTCTATTATGTTGGTGCGGCTTCGGAACTTTTAAGTATCTTCATATATCTCGAGAACTACGCATCTGATCAAAAAATATCATAGAACATAAAAAGTAGGAAACCTAATTCTCTACAAAAAAGGTATCTTAACATTTTGCCATAGTTCGCTTCGTGTCCGAGATATTTGCAGATTTATCTCAAGGGAAGGGGCCTGACGGACATATTTCGAGATATTTCTTCTTCTTGTTGTTCTTCCTCTGCACAGCTAAGCTGGAAGTGGCATTTGCAGCTCGCAATAGTGCAGAGTTATCTCAAAGAAAGGGGCCACGGTGTTTCTGTATCTCTATTATGTTGGTGCGGCTCGGAACTTTTAAATATCTTGATATATCTCGAGAACTACGCATCTGATCAAAAAATATCGTAGAACATAAAAAGTAGGAAACTTAATTCACTACAAAAAATGTCTCTTAACATTTTGCCATAGCGAGCTTCGTTTCCGAGATATTTGCAGATTTATCTCAAGGGAAGGGGCCTGACGGACATATTTCGAGATATTTCTTCTTCTTGTTGTTCTTCTTCTGCACAGCTAAGCTGGAAGTGGCATTTGCAGGTCGCACTAGTGCAGAGTTATCTCAAAGAAAGGGGCCACGGTGTTTCTGTATCTCTATTATGTTGGTGCGGCTTCGGAACTTTTAAATATCTCGATATATCTCGAGAACTACGCATCTGATCAAAAAATATCGTAGAACATAAAAAGTAGGAAACTTAATTCACTACAAAAAAGGTCTCTTAACATTTTGCCATAGCTCGCTTCGTTTCCGAGATATTTGCAGATTTATCTCAAGGGAAGGGGCCTGACGGACATATTTCGAGATATTTCTTCTTCTTGTTGTTCTTCTTCTGCACAGCTAAGCTGGAAGTGGCATTTGCGGCTCGCACTAGTGCAGAGTTATCTCAAAGAAAGGGGCCACGGTGTTTCTGTATCTCTATTATGTTGGTGCGGCTTCGGAACTTTTAAATATCTTGATATATCTCGAGAACTACGCATCTGATCAAAAAATATCATAGAACATAAAAAGTAGGAAACTTAATTCTCTACAAATAAGGTGTCTTAACATTTTGCCATAGCTCGCTTCGTTTCCGAGATATTTGCAAATTTATCTCAAGGGAAGGGGCCTGACGGACATATTTCGAGATATTTCTTCTTCTTGTTGTTCTTCTTCTGCACAGCTAAGATGGAAGTGGCATTTGCAGCTCGCAATAATGCAGAGTTATCGCAAAGAAAGGGGCCACGGTGTTTCTGTATCTCTTTTATGTTGGTGCGGCTTCGGAACTTTTAAATATCTTGATATATCTCGAGATCTACGCATCTGATCAAAAAATATCATAGAACATAGAAAGTAGGAAACTTAATTCTCTACAAAGAAGGTCTCTTAACATTTTGCCATAGCTCGCTTCGTTTCCGAGATATTTGCAGATTTATCTCAAGGAAAGGGGCCTGACGGACATATTTCGAGATATTTCTTCTTCTTGTTGTTCTTCTTCTGCACAGCTAAGCTGGAAGTGGCATTTGCAGCTCGCAATAGTGCAGAGTTATCGCAAAGAAAGGGGACACGGTGTTTCTGTATCTCTATTATGTTGCTGCGGCTTCGGAACTTTTAAATATCTTGATATATCTCGAGAACTACGCATCTGATCAAAAAATATCATAGAACATAAAAAGTAGGAAACTTAATTCTCTACAAGAAAGGTCTCTTAACATTTTGCCATAGCTCGCTTGGTTTCCGAGATATTTGCAGATTTATCTCAAGGGATGGGGCCTGACGGACATATTTCGAGATATTTCTTCTTCTTGTTGTTCTTCTTCTGCACAGCTAAGCTGGAAGTGGCATTTGCAGCTCGCAATAGTGCAGAGTTATCTCAAAGAAAGCGGCCACGGTGTTTCTGTACCTCTATTATGTTGGTGCAGCTTCGGAACTTTTAAATATCTTGATATATCTCGAGATCTACGCATCTGATCAAAAAATATCATAGAACATAAAAAGTAGGAAACTTAATTCTCTACAAAAAAGGTCTCTTAACATTTTGCCATAGCTCGCTTCGTTTCCGAGATATTGGCAGATTTATTTCAAGGGAAGGGGCCTGACGGACATATTTCGAGATATTTCTTCTTCTTGTTGTTCTTCTTCTGCACAGCTAAGCTGGAAGTGGCATTTGCGGCACGCACTAGTGCAGAGTTATCTCAAAGAAAGGGGCCACGGTGTTTCTGTATCTCTATTATGTTGGTGCGGCTTCGGAACTTTTAAATATCTTGATATATCTCGAGAACTACGCATCTGATCAAAAAATATCATAGAACATAAAAAGTAGGAAACTTAATTCTCTACAAAAAAGGTCTCTTAACATTTTGCCATAGCTCGCTTCGTTTCCGAGATATTTGCAGATTTATCTCAAGGGAAGGGGCCTAACGGACATATTTCGTGTTATTTCTTCTTCTTGTTGTTCTTCTTCTGCACAGCTAAGCTGGAAGTGGCATTTGCAGCTCGCAATAGTGCAGAGTTATCTCAAAGAAAGGGGCCACGGTGTTTCTGTATCTCTATTATGTTGGTGCGGCTTCGGAACTTTTAAATATCTTGATATATCTCAGGAACAACGCATCTGATCAAAAAATATCATAGAACATAAAAAGTAGGAAACTTAATTCTCTACAACAAAGGTCTCTAAACATTTTGCCATAGCTCGCTTCGTTTCCGAGATATTTGCAGATTTATCTCGAGGGAAGGGGCCTGACGGACATATTTCGAGATATTTCTTCTTCTTGTTGTTCTTCTTCTGCACAGCTAAGCTGGAAGTGGCATTTGCGGCTCGCAATAGTGGAGAGTTATCTCAAAGAAACGGGCCACGGTGTTTCTGGATCTCTATTATGTTGGTGCGGCTTCGGAACTTTTAAATATCTCGATATATCTCGAAAACTACGCTTCTGATCAAAAAATATCATAGAACATAAAAAGTAGGAAACTTAATTCTCTACAAAAAAGGTCTCTTAAGATTTTGCCATAGCTCGCTTCGTTTCCGAGATATTGGCAGATTTATTTCAAGGGAAGGGGCCTGACGGACATATTTCGAGATATTTCTTCTTCTTGTTGTTCTTCTTCTGCACAGCTAAGCTGGAAGTGGCATTTGCGGCTCGCACTAGTGCAGAGTTATCTCAAAGAAAGGGGCCACGGTGTTTCTGTATCTCTATTATGTTGGTGCGGCTTCGGAACTTTTAAATATCTTGATATATCTCGAGAACTACGCATCTGATCAAAAAATATCATAGAACATAAAAAGTAGGAAACTTAATTCTCTACAAAAAAGGTCTCTTAACATTTTGCCATAGCTCGCTTCGTTTCCGAGATATTTGCAGATTTATCTCAAGGGAAGGGGCCTAACGGACATATTTCGTGATATTTCTTCTTCTTGTTGTTCTTCTTCTGCACAGCTAAGCTGGAAGTGGCATTTGCAGCTCGCAATAGTGCAGAGTTATCTCAAAGAAAGGGGCCACGGTGTTTCTGTATCTCTAATATGTTGGTGCGGCTTCGGAACTTTTAAATATCTTGATATATCTCGAGAACAACGCATCTGATCAAAAAATATCATAGAACATAAAAAGTAGGAACCTTAATTCTCTACAACAAAGGTCTCTTAACATTTTGCCATAGCTCGGTTCGTTTCCGAGATATTTGCAGATTTATCTCGAGGGAAGGGGCCTGACGGACATATTTCGAGATATTTCTTCTTCTTGTTGTTCTTCTTCTGCACAGCTAAGCTGGAAGTGGCATTTCCGGCTCGCACTAGTGCAGAGTTATCTCAAAGAAAGGGGCCACGGTGTTTCTGGATCTCTATTATGTTGGTGCGGCTTCGGAACTTTTAAATATCTCGATATATCTCGAAAACTACACTTCTGATCAAAAAATATCATAGAACATAAATTGTAGGAAACATAATTCTCTACAAAAAAGGTCTCTTAACATTTTGCCATAGCTCGTTTCGTTTCCGAGATATTTGCAGATATATCTCAAGGGAAGGGGCCTGACGGACATATTTCGAGATATTTCTTCTTCTTGTTGTTCTTCTTCTGCACAGCTAAACTGGAAGTGGCATTTCCAGCTCGCAATAGTGCAGAGTTATCTCAAAGAAGGGGACCACGGTGTTTCTGTATCTCTATTATGTTGGTGCGGCTTCGGAACTTTTAAATATCTTGATATATCTCGAGAACTACGCATCTGATCAAAAAATATCATAGAACATAAAAAGTAGGAAACTTAATTCTCTACAAAAAAGGTCTCTTAACATTATGCCATAGCTCGCTTCGTTTCCGAGATATTGGCAGATTTATCTCAAGGGAAGGGGCCTGACGGACATATTTCGAGATATTTCTTCTTCTTGTTGTTCTTCTTCTGCACAGCTAAGCTGGAAGTGGCATTTGCAGCTCGCAATAGTGCAGAGTTATCTCAAAGAAAGGGTCCACGGTGTTTCTGTATCTCTATTATGTTGGTGCGGCTTCGGAACTTTTAAATATCTTGATATATCTCGAGAACTACGCATCTGATCAAAAAATATCATACTACATAAAAAGTAGGAAACTTAATTCTCTACAAGAAAGGTCTCTTAACATTCTGCCATAGCTCGCTTCGTTTTCGAGGTATTTGCAGATTTATCTCAAGGGAAGGGGCCTGACGGACATATTTCGAGATATTTCTTCTTCTTGTTGTTCTTCTTCTGCACAGCTAAGCTGGAAGTGGCATTTGCAGCTCGCAATAGTGCACAGTTATCTCAAAGAAAGGGGCCACGGTGTTTCTGTATCTCTATTATGTTGGTGCGGCTTCGGAACTTTGAAATATCTTGATATATCTCGAGAACTACGCATCTGATCAAAAAATATCATAGAACATAAAAGGTAGGAAACTTAATTCTCTACAAAAAAGGTCTCTTAAGAGTTTGCCATAGCTCGCTTCGTTTCCGAGATATTTGCAGATTTATCTCGAGGGAAGGGGCCTGACGGACATATTTCGAGATATTTCTTCTTCTTGTTGTTCTTCTTCTGCACAGCTAAGCTGGAAGTGGCATTTGCGGCTCGCACTAGTGCAGAGTTATCTCAAAGGAAGGGGCCACGGTGTTTCTGGATCTCTATTATGTTGGTGCGGCTTCGGAACTTTTAAATATCTCGATATATCTCGAAAACTACGCTTCTGATCAAAAAATATCATAGAACATAAATTGTAGGAAACATAATTCTCTACAAAAAAGGTCTCTTAACATTATGCCATAGCTCGCTTCGTTTCCGAGATATTTGCTGATTTATCTCAAGGGAAGGGGCCTGACGGACATATTTCGAGATATTTCTTCTTCTTGTTGTTCTTCTTCTGCACAGCTAAACTGGAAGTGGCATTTCCAGCTCGCAATAGTGCAGAGTTATCTCAAAGAAAGGGGCCACGGTGTTTCTGTATCTCTATTATGTTGGTGCGGCTTCGGAACTTTTAAATATCTCGATATATCTCGAAAACTACGCTTCTGATCAAAAAATATCATAGAACATAAAAAGTAGGAAACTTAATTCTCTACAAAAAAGGTCTCTTAGCATTTTGCCATAGCTCGCTTTGTTTCCGAGATATTGGCAGATTTATCTCAAGGGAAGGGGCCTGACGGACATATTTCGAGATATTTCTTCTTCTTGTTGTTCTTCTTCTGCACAGCTAAGCTGGATGTGGCATTTGCAGCTCGCAATAGTGCAGAGTTATCTCAAAGAAAGGGGCCACGGTGTTTCTGTATCTCTATTATGTTGGTGCGGCTTCGGAACTTTTAAATATCTTGATATATTTCGAGAACTACGCATCTGATCGAAAAATATCATAGAACATAAAAAGTAGGAAACTTAATTCTCTACAAAAAAGGTCTCTTAACATTTTGCCATAGCTCGCTTCGTTTCCGAGATATTTGCAGATTTATCTCAAGGGAAGGGGCCTGACGGACATATTTCGAGATATTTCTGCTTCTTGTTGTTCTTCTTCTGCATAGCTAAGCTGGAAGTGGCACTTGCAGCTCGCAATAGTGCAGAGTTATGTCAAAGAAAGGGGCCACGGTGTTTCTGTATCTCCATTATGTTGGTGCGGCTTCGGAACTTTTAAATATCTTGATATATCTCGAGAACTACGCATCTGATCAAAAAATCTCATAGAACATAAAAAGTAGGAAACTTAATTCTCTACAAAAAAGGTCTCTTATCATTTTGCCATAGCTCGCTTCGTTTCCGAGATATTTGCAGATTTATCTCAAGGGAAGGGGCCTGACGGACATATTTCGAGATATTTCTTCTTCTTGTTGTTCTTCTTCTGCACAGCTAAACTGGAAGTGGCATTTCCAGCTCGCAATAGTGCAGAGTTATCTCAAAGAAAGGGGCCACGGTGTTTCTGTATCTCTATTATGTTGGTGCGGCTTCGGAACTTTTAAATATCTCGATATATCTCGAAAACTACGCTTCTGATCAAAAAATATCATAGAACATAAAAAGTAGGAAACTTAATTCTCTACAAAAAAGGTCTCTTAGCATTTTGCCATAGCTCGCTTTGTTTCCGAGATATTGGCAGATTTATCTCAAGGGAAGGGGCCTGACGGACATATTTCGAGATATTTCTTCTTCTTGTTGTTCTTCTTCTGCACAGCTAAGCTGGAAGTGGCATTTGCAGCTCGCAATAGTGCATAGTTATCTCAAAGAAAGGGGCCACGGTGTTTCTGTATCTCTATTATGTTGGTGCGGCTTCGGAACTTTTAAATATCTTGATATATCTCGAGAACTACGCATCTGATCAAAAAATATCATACAACATAAAAGGTAGGAAACTTAATTCTCTACAAAAAAGGTCTCTTAAGATTTTGCCATAGCTCGCTTCGTTTCCGAGATATTTGCAGATTTATCTCGAGGGAAGGGGCCTGACGGACATATTTCGAGATATTTCTTCTTCTTGTTGTTCTTCTTCTGCACAGCTAAGCTGGAAGTGGCATTTGCGGCTCGCACTAGTGCAGAGTTATCTCAAAGAAAGGGGCCACGGTGTTTCTGGATCTCTATTATGTTGGTGCGGCTTCGGAACTTTTAAATATCTCGATATATCTCGAAAACTACGCTTCTGATCAAAAAATATCATAGAACATAAATTGTAGGAAACATAATTCTCTACAAAAAAGGTCTCTTAACATTTTGCCATAGCTCGTTTCGTTTCCGAGATATTTGCAGATATATCTCAAGGGAAGGGGCCTGACGGACATATTTCGAGATATTTCTTCTTCTTGTTGTTCTTCTTCTGCACAGCTAAACTGGAAGTGGCATTTCCAGCTCGCAATAGTGCAGAGTTATCTCAAAGAAAGGGGCCACGGTGTTTCTGTATCTCTATTATGTTGGTGCGGCTTCGGAACTTTTAAATATCTTGATATATCTCGAGAACTACGCATCTGATCAAAAAATATCATAGAACATAAAAAGTAGGAAACTTAATTCTCTACAAAAAAGGTCTCTTAACATTATGCCATAGCTCGCTTCGTTTCCGAGATATTGGCAGATTTATCTCAAGGGAAGGGGCCTGACGGACATATTTCGAGATATTTCTTCTTCTTGTTGTTCTTCTTCTGCACAGCTAAACTGGAAGTGGCATTTCCAGCTCGCAATAGTGCAGAGTTATCTCAAAGAAAGGGGCCACGGTGTTTCTGTATCTCTATTATGTTGGTGCGGCTTCGGAACTTTTAAATATCTTGATATATCTCGAGAACTACGCATCTGATCAAAAAATATCATAGAACATAAGAAGTACGAGACATAATTCTCTACAAAAAGGGTCTCTTAACATTTTGCCATAGCTCGCCTGGTTTCCGAGATATATGCAGATTTATCTCAAGGGAAGGGGCCGGACGGACATATTTCGAGATATTTCTTCTTCTTGTTGTTCTTCTTCTGCACAGCTAAGCTGGAAGTGGCATTTGCGGCTCGCACAAGTGCAGAGTTATCTCAAAGAAAGGGGCCACGGTGTTTCTGTATCTCTATTATGTTGGTGCGGCTTCGGAACTTTTAAATATCTTGATATATCTCGAGAACTACGCATATGATCAAAAAATATCATAGAACATAAAGAGTAGGAAACTTAATTCTCTACAAAAAAGGTCTCTTAACATTTTGCCATAGCTCGCTTCGTTTCCGAGATATTTGTAGATTTATCTCGAGGGAAGGGGCCTGACGGACATATTTCGAGATATTTCTTCTTCTTGTTGTTCTTCTTCTGCACAGCTAAGCTGGAAGTGGCATTTGCGGCTCGCACTAGTGCAGAGTTATCTGAAAGAAAGGGGCCACGGTGTTTCTGTATCTCTATTATGTTGGTGCGGCTTCGGAACTTTTAAATATCTCGATATATCTCGAAAACTACGCTTCTGATCAAAAAATATCATAGAACATAAATTGTAGGAAACTTAATTCTCTACAAAAAAGGTCTCTTAACATTTTGCCATAGCTCGCTTCGTTTCCGAGATATTTGCAGATTTATCTCAAGGGAAGGTGCCTGTCGGACATATTTCGAGATATTTCTTCTTCTTGTTGTTCTTCTTCTGCACAGCTAAGCTGGAAGTGGCATTTGCGGCTCGCACTAGTGCAGAGTTATCTCAAAGAAAGGGGCCACGGTGTTTCTGTATCTCTATTATGTTGGTGCGGCTTCGGAACTTTTAAATATCTCGATATATCTCGAAAACTACGCTTCTGATCAAAAAATATCATAGAAAGTAAATTGTAGGAAACATAATTCTCTACAAAAAAGGTCTCTTAACATTTTGCCATAGCTCGCTTCGTTTCCGAGGTATTTGCAGATTCATCTCAAGGGAAGGGGCCTGACGGACATATTTCGAGATATTTCTTCTTCTTGTTGTTCTTCTTCTGCACAGCTAAGCTGGAAATGGCATTTGCGGCCCGCACTAGTGCAGAGTTATCTCAAAGAAAGGGGCCACGGTGTTTCTGTATCTCTATTATGTTGGTGCGGCTTCGGAACTTTTAAATATCTTGATATATCTCGAGAACAACGCATCTGATCAAAAAATATCATACAACATAAAAAGTAGGAAACTTAATTCTCTACAAAAAAGGTCTCTTAACATTTTGCCATAGCTCGCTTCGTTTCCGAGAGATTTGCAGATTTATCTCAAGGGAAGGTGCCTGACGGACATATTTCGAGATATTTCTTCTTCTTGTTGTTCTTCTTCTGCACAGCTAAGCTGGAAGTGGCATTTGCAGGTCGCAATAGTGCAGAGTTATCTCAAAGAAAGGGGCCACGGTGTTTCTGTATCTCTATTATGTTGGTGCGGCTTCGGAACTTTTAAATATCTCGATATATCTCGAAAACTACGCTTCTGATCAAAAAATATCATAGAGAGTAAATTGTAGGAAACATAATTCTCTACAAAAAAGGTCTCTTAACATTTTGCCATAGCTCGCTTCGTTTCCGAGATATTTGCAGATTTATCTCAAGGGAAGGGGCCTGACGGACATATTTCGAGATATTTCTTCTTCTTGTTGTTCTTCTTCTGCACAGCTAAGCTGGATGTGGCATTTGCAGCTCGCAATAGTGCAGAGTTATCTCAAAGAAAGGGGCCACGGTGTTTCTGTATCTCTATTATGTTGGTGCGGCTTCGGAACTTTTAAATATCTTGATATATTTCGAGAACTACGCATCTGATCGAAAAATATCATAGAACATAAAAAGTAGGAAACTTAATTCTCTACAAAAAAGGTCTCTTAACATTTTGCCATAGCTCGCTTCGTTTCCGAGATATTTGCAGATTTATCTCAAGGGAAGGGGCCTGACGGACATATTTCGAGATATTTCTGCTTCTTGTTGTTCTTCTTCTGCATAGCTAAGCTGGAAGTGGCACTTGCAGCTCGCAATAGTGCAGAGTTATGTCAAAGAAAGGGGCCACGGTGTTTCTGTATCTCTATTATGTTGGTGCGGCTTCGGAACTTTTAAATATCTTGATATATCTCGAGAACTACGCATCTGATCAAAAAATCTCATAGAACATAAAAAGTAGGAAACTTAATTCTCTACAAAAAAGGTCTCTTATCATTTTGCCATAGCTCGCTTCGTTTCCGAGATATTTGCAGATTTATCTCAAGGGAAGGGGCCTGACGGACATATTTCGAGATATTTCTTCTTCTTGTTGTTCTTCTTCTGCACAGCTAAGCTGGAAATGGCATTTGCGGCCCGCACTAGTGCAGAGTTATCTCAAAGAAAGGGGCCACGGTGTTTCTGTATCTCTATTATGTTGGTGCGGCTTCGGAACTTTTAAATATCTCGATATATCTCGAAAACTACGCTTCTGATCAAAAAATATCATAGAACATAACTTGTAGGAGACATAATTCTCTACAAAAAAGGTCTCTTAACATTTTGCCATAGCTCGCTTCGTTTCCGAGATATTTGCAGATATATCTCAAGGGAAGGGGCCTGACGGACATATTTCGAGATATTTCTTCTTCTTGTTGTTCTTCTTCTGCACAGCTAAGCTGGATGTGGCATTTGCAGCTCGCAATAGTGCAGAGTTATCTCAAAGAAAGGGGCCACGGTGTTTCTGTATCTCTATTATGTTGGTGCGGCTTCGGAACTTTTAAATATCTTGATATATTTCGAGAACTACGCATCTGATCGAAAAATATCATAGAACATAAAAAGTAGGAAACTTAATTCTCTACAAAAAAGGTCTCTTAACATTTTGCCATAGCTCGCTTCGTTTCCGAGATATTTGCAGATTTATCTCAAGGGAAGGGGCCTGACGGACATATTTCGAGATATTTCTGCTTCTTGTTGTTCTTCTTCTGCATAGCTAAGCTGGAAGTGGCACTTGCAGCTCGCAATAGTGCAGAGTTATGTCAAAGAAAGGGGCCACGGTGTTTCTGTATCTCTATTATGTTGGTGCGGCTTCGGAACTTTTAAATATCTTGATATATCTCGAGAACTACGCATCTGATCAAAAAATCTCATAGAACATAAAAAGTAGGAAACTTAATTCTCTACAAAAAAGGTCTCTTATCATTTTGCCATAGCTCGCTTCGTTTCCGAGATATTTGCAGATTTATCTCAAGGGAAGGGGCCTGACGGACATATTTCGAGATATTTCTTCTTCTTGTTGTTCTTCTTCTGCACAGCTAAGCTGGAAATGGCATTTGCGGCCCGCACTAGTGCAGAGTTATCTCAAAGAAAGGGGCCACGGTGTTTCTGTATCTCTATTATGTTGGTGCGGCTTCGGAACTTTTAAATATCTCGATATATCTCGAAAACTACGCTTCTGATCAAAAAATATCATAGAAAGTAAATTGTAGGAAACATAATTCTCTACAAAAAAGGTCTCTTAACATTTTGCCATAGCTCGCTTCGTTTCCGAGATATTTGCAGATTTATCTCAAGGGAAGGGGTCTGACGGACATATTTCGAGATATTTCTTCTTCTTGTTGTTCTTCTTCTGCACAGCTAAGCTGGAAGTGGCATTTGCAGGTCGCAATAGTGCAGAGTTATCTCAAAGAAAGGGGCCACGGTGTTTCTGTATCTCTATTATGTTGGTGCGGCTTCGGAACTTTTAAATATCTCGATATATCTCGAAAACTACGCTTCTGATCAAAAAATATCATAGAGAGTAAATTGTAGGAAACATAATTCTCTACAAAAAAGGTCTCTTAACATTTTGCCATAGCTCGCTTCGTTTCCGAGATATTTGCAGATTTATCTCAAGGGAAGGGGTCTGACGGACATATTTCGAGATATTTCTTCTTCTTGTTGTTCTTCTTCTGCACAGCTAAGCTCGAAGTGGCATTTGCAGCTCGCAATAGTGCAGAGTTATCTCAAAGAAAGGGGCCACGGTGTTTCTGTATCTCTATTATGTTGGTGCGGCTTCGGAACTTTTAAATATCTCGATATATCTCGAAAACTACGCTTCTGATCAAAAAATATCATAGAAAGTAAATTGTAGGAAACATAATTCTCTACAAAAAAGGTCTCTTAACATTTTGCCATAGCTCGCTTCGTTTCCGAGATATTTGCAGATTTATCTCAAGGGAAGGGGTCTGACGGACATATTTCGAGATATTTCTTCTTCTTGTTGTTCTTCTTCTGCATAGCTAAGCTGGAAGCGGCACTTGCAGCTCGCAATAGTGCAGGGTTATCTCAAAGAAAGGGGCCACGGTGTTTCTGTATCTCTATCATGTTGGTGCGGCTTCGGAACTTTTAAATATCTTGATATATCTCGAGAACTACGCATCTGATCAAAAAATATCATAGAACATAAAAAGTAGGAAACTTAACTCTCTACAAAAAAGGTCTCTTAACATTTTGCCATAGCTCGCTTCGTTTCCGAGATATTTGCAGATTTATCTCAAGGGAAGGGGCCTAACGGACATATTTCGAGATATTTCTTCTTCTTGTTGTTCTTCTTCTACACAGCTAAACTGGAAGTGGCATTTCCAGCTCGCAATAGTGCAGAGTTATCTCAAAGAGAGGGGCCACGGTGTTTCTGTATCTCTATTATGTTGGTGCGCCTTCGGAACTTTTAAATATCTTGATATATCTCGAGAACTACGCATCTGATCAAAAAATATCATAGAAGATAAAAAGTAGGAAACTTAATTCTCTACAAAAAAGGTCTCTTAACATTTTGCCATAGCTCGCTTCGTTTCCGAGATATTTGCAGATTTATCTCAAGGGAAGGGGCCTGACGGACATATTTCGAGATACTTCTTCTTCTTGTTGTTCTTCTTCTGCACAGCTAAGCTGGAAGTGGCATTTGCGGCTCGCACTAGTGCAGAGTTATCTCAAAGAAAGGGGCCACGGTGTTTCTGTATCTCTATTATGTTGGTGCGGCTTCGGAACTTTTAAATATCTCGATGTATCTCGAAAACTACGCTTCTGATCAAAAAATATCATAGAACATAAATTGTAGGAAACATAATTCTCTACAAAAAAGGTCTCTTAACATTTTGCCATAGCTCGCTTCGTTTCCGAGATATTTGCAGATATATCTCAAGGGAAGGGGCCTGACGGACATATTTCGAGATATTTCTTCTTCTTGTTGTTCTTCTTCTGCACAGCTAAGCTGGAAGTAGCATTTACAGCTCGCAATAGTGCAGAGTTATCTCAAAGAAAGGTGCCACGGTGTTTCTGTATCTCTATTATGTTGGTGCGGCTTCGGAACTTTTAAATATCTTGATATATCTCGAGAACTACCCATCTGATCAAAAAATATCATAGAACATAAAAAGTAGGAAACTTAACTCTCTACAAAAAAGGTCTCTTAACATTTTGCCATAGCTCGCTTCGTTTCCGAGATATTTGCAGATTTATCTCAAGGGAAGGGGCCTAACGGACATATTTCGAGATATTTCTTCTTCTTGTTGTTCTTCTTCTGCACAGCTAAACTGGAAGTGGCATTTCCAGCTCGCAATAGTGCAGAGTTATCTCAAAGAGAGGGGCCACGGTGTTTCTGTATCTCTATTATGTTGGTGCGGCTTCGGAACTTTTAAATATCTTGATATATCTCGAGAACTACCCATCTGATCAAAAAATATCATAGAACATAAAAAGTAGGAAACTTAATTCTCTACAAAAAAGGTCTCTTAACATTTTGCCATAGCTCGCTTCGTTTCCGAGATATTTGCAGATTTATCTCAAGGGAAGGGGCCTGACGGACATATTTCGAGATATTTCTTCTTCTTGTTGTTCTTCTTCTGCACAGCTAAGCTGGAAGTGGCATTTGCGGCTCGCACTAGTGCAGAGTTATCTCAAAGAAAGGGGCCACGGTGTTTCTGTATCTCTATTATGTTGGTGCGGCTTCGGAACTTTTAAATATCTCGATATATCTCGAAAACTACGCTTCTGATCAAAAAATATCATAGAACATGAAAAGTAGGAAACTTAATTCTCTACAAAAAAGGTCTCTTAACATTTTGCCATAGCTCGCTTCGTTTCCGAGATATTTGCACATTTATCTCAAGGGAAGGGGCCTGACGGACATATTTCGAGATATTTCTTCTTCTTGTTGTTCTTCTTCTGCACAGCTAAGCTGGAAGTGGCATTTGCGGCTCGCACTAGTGCAGAGTTATCTCAAAGAAAGGGGCCACGGTGTTTCTGTATCTCTATTATGTTGGTGCGGCTTCGGAACTTTTAAATATCTCGATATATCTCGAAAACTACGCTTCTGATCAAAAAATATCATAGAACATGAAAAGTAGGAAACTTAATTCTCTACAAAAAAGGTCTCTTAACATTTTGCCATAGCTCGCTTCGTTTCCGAGATATTTGCAGATTTATCTCAAGGGAAGGGGCCTGACAGACATATTTCGAGATATTTCTTCTTCTTGTTGTTCTTCTTCTGCACAGCTAAACTGGAAGTGGCATTTCAGCTCGCAATAGTGCAGAGTTATCTCAAAGAGAGGGGCCACGGTGTTTCTGTATCTCTATTATGTTGGTGCGGCTTCGGAACTTTTAAATATCTCGATATATCTCGAGAACTACGCATCTGATCAAAAAATATCATAGAACATAAAAAGTAGGAAACTTAATTCTCTACAAAAGAGGTCTCTTAACATTTTGCCATAGCTCGCTTCGTTTCCGAGATATTTGCAGATTTATCTCGAGGGAAGGGGCCTGACGGACATATTTCGAGATATTTCTTCTTCTTGTTGTTCTTCTTCTGCACAGCTAAGCTGGAAGTGGCTTTTGCGGCTCGCACTAGGGCAGAGTAATCTCAAAGAAAGGGGCCACGGTGTTTCTGTATCTCTATTATGTTGGTGCGGCTTCGGAACTTTTAAATATCTCGATATATCTCGAGAACTACGCATCTGATCAAAAAATATCATAGAACATAAAAAGTAGGAAACTTAATTCTCTACAAAAAAGGTCTCTTAACATTTTGCCATAGCTCGCTTCGTTTCCGAGATATTTGCAGATTTATCTCGAGGGAAGGGGCCTGACGGACATATTTCGAGATATTTCTTCTTCTTGTTGTTCTTCTTCTGCACAGCTAAGCTGGAAGTGGCTTTTGCGGCTCGCACTAGTGCAGAGTTATCTCAAAGAAAGGGGCCACGGTGTTTCTGTATCTCTATTATGTTGGTGCGGCTTCGGAACTTTTAAATATCTCGATATATCTCGAGAACTACGCATCTGATCAAAAAATATCATAGAACATAAAAAGTAGGAAACTTAATTCTCTACAAAAAAGATCTCTTAACATTTTGCCATAGCTCGCTTCGTTTCCGAGATATTTGCAGATTTATCTCAAGGGAAGGGGCCTGACGGACATATTTCGAGATATTTCTTCTTCTTGTTGTTCTTCTTCTGCACAGCTAAACTGGAAGTGGCATTTCCAGCTCGCAATAGTGCAGAGTTATCTCAAAGAAAGGGGCCACGGTGTTTCTGTATCTCTATTATGTTGGTGCGGCTTCGGAACTTTTAAATATCTTGATATATCTCGAGAACTACGCATCTGATCAAAAAATATCATAGAACATAAAAAGTAGGAAACTTAATTCTCTACAAATAAAGTCTCTTAACATTTTGCCTTAGCACGCTTCGTTTCCGAGATATTTGCAGATTTATCTCAAGGGAAGGGGCCTGAGGGACATATTTGGAGATATTTCTTCTTCTTGTTGTTCTTCTTCTGCACAGCTAAGCTGGAAGTGGCATTTGCGGCCCGCACTAGTGCAGAGTTATCTCAAAGAAAGGGGCCACGGTGTTTCTGTATCTCTATTATGTTGGTGCGGCTTCGGAACTTTTAAATATCTCGATATATCTCGAAAACTACGCTTCTGATAAAAAAATATCATAGAACATAACTTGTAGGAGACATAATTCTCTACAAAAAAGGTCTCTTAACATTTTGCCATAGCTCGCTTCGTTTCCGAGATATTTGCAGATATATCTCAAGGGAAGGGGCCTGACGGACATATTTCGAGATATTTCTTCTTGTTGTTCTTCTTCTGCACAGCTAAGCTGGAAGTGGCATTTACAGCTCGCAATAGTGCAGAGTTATCTCAAAGAAAGGGGCCACGGTGTTTCTGTATCTCTATTATGTTGGTGCGGCTTCGGAACTTTTAAATATCTTGATATATCTCGAGAACTACCCATCTGATCAAAAAATATCATAGAACATAAAAAGTAGGAAACTTAACTCTCTACAAAAAAGGTCTCTTAACATTTTGCCATAGCTCGCTTCGTTTCCGAGATATTTGCAGATTTATCTCAAGGGAAGGGGCCTGACGGACATATTTCGAGATATTTCTTCTTCTTGTTGTTCTTCTTCTGCACAGCTAAGCTGGAAGTGGCATTTGCGGCTCGCAATAGTGCAGAGTTATCTCAAAGAAAGGGGCCACGGTGTTTCTGTATCTCTATTATGTTGGTGCGGCTTCGGAACTTTTAAATATCTCGATATATCTCGAAAACTACGCTTCTGATCAAAAAATATCATAGAACATGAAAAGTAGGAAACTTAATTCTCTACAAAAAAGGTCTCTTAACATTTTGCCATAGCTCTCTTCGTTTCCGAGATATTTGCAGATTTATCTCAAGGGAAGGGGCCTGACGGACATATTTCGAGATATTTCTTCTTCTTGTTGTTCTTCTTCTGCACAGCTAAACTGGAAGTGGCATTTCAGCTCGCAATAGTGCAGAGTTATCTCAAAGAGAGGGGCCACGGTGTTTCTGTATCTCTATTATGTTGGTGCGGCTTCGGAACTTTTAAATATCTCGATATATCTCGAGAACTACGCATCTGATCAAAAAATATCATAGAACATAAAAAGTAGGAAACTTAATTCTCTACAAAAAAGATCTCTTAACATTTTGCCATAGCTCGCTTCGTTTCCGAGATATTTGCAGATTTATCTCAAGGGAAGGGGCCTGACGGACATATTTCGAGATATTTCTTCTTCTTGTTGTTCTTCTTCTGCACAGCTAAACTGGAAGTGGCATTTCCAGCTCGCAATAGTGCAGAGTTATCTCAAAGAAAGGGGCCACGGTGTTTCTGTATCTCTATTATGTTGGTGCGGCTTCGGAACTTTTAAATATCTTGATATATCTCGAGAACTACGCATCTGATCAAAAAATATCATGGAACATAAAAAGTAGGAAACTTAATTCTCTACAAATAAAGTCTCTTAACATTTTGCCTTAGCTCGCTTCGTTTCCGAGATATTTGCAGATTTATCTCAAGGGAAGGGGCCTGACGGACATATTTCGAGATATTTCTTCTTGTTGTTCTTCTTCTGCACAGCTAAGCTGGAAGTGGCATTTGCAGCTCGCAATAGTGCAGAGTTATCTCAAAGAAAGGGGCCACGGTGTTTCTGTATCTCTATTATGTTGGTGCGGCTTCGGAACTTTTAAATATCTCGATATATCTCGAAAACTACGCTTCTGATCAAAAAATATCATAGAACATAACTTGTAGGAGACATAATTCTCTACAAAAAAGGTCTCTTAACATTTTGCCATAGCTCGCTTCGTTTCCGAGATATTTGCAGATATATCTCAAGGGAAGGGGCCTGACGGACATATTTCGAGATATTTCTTCTTCTTGTTGTTCTTCTTCTGCACAGCTAAACTGGAAGTGGCATTTCCAGCTCGCAATAGTGCAGAGTTATCTGAAAGAAAGGGGCCACGGTGTTTCTGTATCTCTATTATGTTGGTGCGGCTTCGGAACTTTTAAATATCTCGATATATCTCGAGAACTACGCATCTGATCAAAAAATATCATAGAACATAAAAAGTAGGAAACTTAATTCTCTACAAAAAAGGTCTCTTAACATTTTGCCATAGCTCGCTTCGTTTCCGAGATATTTGCAGATTTATCTCGAGGGAAGGGGCCTGACGGACATATTTCGAGATATTTCTTCTTCTTGTTGTTCTTCTTCTGCACAGCTAAGCTGGAAGTGGCTTTTGCGGCTCGCACTAGTGCAGAGTTATCTCAAAGAAAGGGGCCACGGTGTTTCTGTATCTCTATTATGTTGGTGCGGCTTCGGAACTTTTAAATATCTCGATATATCTCGAGAACTACGCATCTGATCAAAAAATATCGTAGAACATAAAAAGTAGGAAACTTAATTCTCTACAAAAAAGATCTCTTAACATTTTGCCATAGCTCGCTTCGTTTCCGAGATATTTGCAGATTTATCTCAAGGGAAGGGGCCTGACGGACATATTTCGAGATATTTCTTCTTCTTGTTGTTCTTCTTCTGCACAGCTAAACTGGAAGTGGCATTTCCAGCTCGCAATAATGCAGAGTTATCTCAAAGAAAGGGGCCACGGTGTTTCTGTATCTCTATTATGTTGGTGCGGCTTCGGAACTTTTAAATATCTTGATATATCTCGAGAACTACGCATCTGATCAAAAAATATCATAGAACATAAAAAGTAGGAAACTTAATTCTCTACAAATAAAGTCTCTTAACATTTTGCCTTAGCTCGCTTCGTTTCCGAGATATTTGCAGATTTATCTCAAGGGAAGGGGCCTGAGGGACATATTTGGAGATATTTCTTCTTCTTGTTGTTCTTCTTCTGCACAGCTAAGCTGGAAGTGGCATTTGCGGCCCGCACTAGTGCAGAGTTATCTCAAAGAAAGGGGCCACGGTGTTTCTGTATCTCTATTATGTTGGTGCGGCTTCGGAACTTTTAAATATCTCGATATATCTCGAGAACTACGCATCTGATCAAAAAATATCATAGAACATAAAAAGTAGGAAACTTAATTCTCTACAAAAAAGGTCTCTTAACATTTTGCCATAGCTCGCTTCGTTTCCGAGATATTTGCAGATTTATCTCGAGGGAAGGGGCCTGACGGACATATTTCGAGATATTTCTTCTTCTTGTTGTTCTTCTTCTGCACAGCTAAGCTGGAAGTGGCTTTTGCGGCTCGCAATAGTGCAGAGTTATCTGAAAGAAAGGGGCCACGGTGTTTCTGTATCTCTATTATGTTGGTGCGGCTTCGGAACTTTTAAATATCTCGATATATCTCGAGAACTACGCATCTGATCAAAAAATATCATAGAACATAAAAAGTAGGAAACTTAATTCTCTACAAAAAAGGTCTCTTAACATTTTGCCATAGCTCGCTTCGTTTCCGAGATATTTGCAGATTTATCTCGAGGGAAGGGGCCTGACGGACATATTTCGAGATATTTCTTCTTCTTGTTGTTCTTCTTCTGCACAGCTAAGCTGGAAGTGGCTTTTGCGGCTCGCACTAGTGCAGAGTTATCTCAAAGAAAGGGGCCACGGTGTTTCTGTATCTCTATTATGTTGGTGCGGCTTCGGAACTTTTAAATATCTCGATATATCTCGAGAACTACGCATCTGATCAAAAAATATCATAGAACATAAAAAGTAGGAAACTTAATTCGCTACAAAAAAGATCTCTTAACATTTTGCCATAGCTCGCTTCGTTTCCGAGATATTTGCAGATTTATCTCAAGGGAAGGGGCCTGACGGACATATTTCGAGATATTTCTTCTTCTTGTTGTTCTTCTTCTGCACAGCTAAACTGGAAGTGGCATTTCCAGCTCGCAATAGTGCAGAGTTATCTCAAAGAAAGGGGCCACGGTGTTTCTGTATCTCTATTATGTTGGTGCGGCTTCGGAACTTTTAAATATCTTGATATATCTCGAGAACTACGCATCTGATCAAAAAATATCATAGAACATAAAAAGTAGAAAACTTAATTCTCTACAAAAAAGGTCTCTTAACATTTTGCCATAGCTCGCTTCGTTTCCGAGATATATGCAGATTTATCTCAAGGGAAGGGGCCTGACGGACATATTTCGAAATATTTCTTCTTCTTGTTGTTCTTCTTCTGCGCAGCTAAGCTGGAAGTGGCATTTGCAGCTCGCAATAGTGCAGAGTTATCTCAAAGAAAGGGGCCACGGTGTTTCTGTATCTCTATTATGTTGGTGCGGCTTCGGAACTTTTAAATATCTCGATATATCTCGAAAACTACGCTTCTGATCAAAAAATATCATAGAACATAACTTGTAGGAGACATAATTCTCTACAAAAAAGGTCTCTTAACATTTTGCCATAGCTCGCTTCGTTTCCGAGATATTCGCAGATATATCTCAAGGGAAGGGGCCTGACGGACATATTTCGAGATATTTCTTCTTCTTGTTGTTCTTCTTCTGCACAGCTAAACTGGAAGTGGCATTTCCAGCTCGCAATAGTGCAGAGTTATCTGAAAGAAAGGGGCCACGGTGTTTCTGTATCTCTATTATGTTGGTGCGGCTTCGGAACTTTTACATATCTCGATATATCTCGAAAACTACGCTTCTGATCAAAAAATATCATAGAAAGTAAATTGTAGGATACATAATTCTCTACAAAAAAGGTCTCTTAACATTTTGCCATAGCTCGCTTCGTTTCCGAGATATTTGCAGATTTATCTCAAGGGAAGGGGTCTGACGGACATATTTCGAGATATTTCTTCTTCTTGTTGTTCTTGTTCTGCACAGCTAAGCTCGAAGTGGCATTTGCAGCTCGCAATAGTGCAGAGTTATCTCAAAGAAAGGGGCCACGGTGTTTCTGTATCTCTATTATGTTGGTGCGGCTTCGGAACTTTTAAATATCTTGATATATCTCGAGAACTACGCATCTGATCAAAAAATATCATAGAAGATAAAAAGTAGGAAACTTAATTCTCTATAAAAAAGGTCTCTTAACATTTTGCCATAGCTCGCTTCGTTTCCGAGATATTTGCAGATTTATCTCAAGGGAAGGGGCCTGACGGACATATTTCGAGATATTTCTTCTTCTTGTTGTTCTTCTTCTGCACAGCTAAGCTGGATGTGGCATTTGCAGCTCGCAATAGTGCAGAGTTATCTCAAAGAAAGGGGCCACGGTGTTTCTGTATCTCTATTATGTTGGTGCGGCTTCGGAACCAATAAATATCTTGATATATTTCGAGAACTACGCATCTGATCGAAAAATATCATAGACCATAAAAAGTAGGAAACTTAATTCTCTACAAAAAAGGTCTCTTAACATTTTGCAGTAGCTCGCTTCGTTTCCGAGATATTTGCAGATTTATCTCAAGGGAAGGGGCCTGACGGACATATTTCGAGATATTTCTTCTTCTTGTTGTTCTTCTTCTGCACAGCTAAACTGGAGGTGGCATTTCAAGCTCGCAATAGTGCAGAGTTATCTCAAAGAAAGGGGCCACGGTGTTTCTGTATCTCTATTATGTTGGTGCGGCTTCGGAACTTTTAAATATCTTGATATATTTCGAGAACTACGCATCTGATCAAAAAATATCATAGAACACAGAAAGTAGGAAACTTAATTCTCTACAAAAAAGGTCTCTTAACATTTTGCCATAGCTCGCTTCGTTTCCGAGATATTTGCAGATTTATCTCAAGGGAAGGGGCCTGACGGACATATTTCGAGATATTTCTTCGTCTTGTTGTTCTTCTTCTGCATAGCTAAGCTGGAAGTGGCACTTGCAGCTCGCAATAGTGCAGGGTTATCTCAAAGAAAGGGGCCACGGTGTTTCTGTATCTCTATTATGTTGGTGCGGCTTCGGAACTTTTAAATATCTTGATATATCTCGAGAACTACGCATCTGATCAAAAAATATCATAGAACATAAAAAGTAGGAAACTTAACTCTCTACAAAAAAGGTCTCTTAACATTTTGCCATAGCTCGCTTCGTTTCCGAGATATTTGCAGATTTATCTCAAGGGAAGGGGCCTAACGGACATATTTCGAGATATTTCTTCTTCTTGTTGTTCTTTTTCTACACAGCTAAACTGGAAGTGGCATTTCCAGCTCGCAATAGTGCAGAGTTATCTCAAAGAGAGGGGCCACGGTGTTTCTGTATCTCTATTATGTTGGTGCGCCTTCGGAACTTTTAAATATCTTGATATATCTCGAGAACTACGCATCTGATCAAAAAATATCATAGAAGATAAAAAGTAGGAAACTTAATTCTCTACAATAAAGGTCTCTTAACATTTTGCCATAGCTCGCTTCGTTTCCGAGATATTTGCAGATTTATCTCAAGGGAAGGGGCCTGACGGACATATTTCGAGATACTTCTTCTTCTTGTTGTTCTTCTTCTGCACAGCTAAGCTGGAAGTGGCATTTACAGCTCGCAATAGTGCAGAGTTATCTCAAAGAAAGGGGCCACGGTGTTTCTGTATCTCTATTATGTTGGTGCGGCTTCGGAACTTTTAAATATCTTGATATATCTCGAAAACTACGCATCTGATCAAAAAATATCATACAACATAAAAAGTAGGAAACTTAATTCTCTACAAAAAAGGTCTCTTAACATTTTGCCATAGCTCGCTTCGTTTCCGAGATATTTGCAGATTTATCTCAAGGGAAGGGGCCTAACGGACATATTTCGAGATATTTCTTCTTCTTGTTGTTCTTCTTCTGCACAGCTAAGCTGGAAGTGGCATTTGCAGCTCGCAATAGTGCAGAGTTATCTCAAAGAAAGGGGCCACGGTGTTTCTGTATCTCTATTATGTTGGTGCGGCTTCGGAACTTTTAAATATCTCGATATATCTCGAAAACTACGCTTCTGATCAAAAAATATCATAGAACATAACTTGTAGGAAACATAATTCTCTACAAAAAAGGTCTCTAAACATTTTGCCATAGCTCGCTTCGTTTCCGAGATAGTTACAGATTTATCTCAAGGGAAGGGGCCTGACGGACATATTTCGAGATATTTCTTCTTCTTGTTGTTCTTCTTCTGCACAGCTAAGCTGGAAGTGGCATTTGCAGCTCGCAATAGTGCAGAGTTATCTCAAAGAGAGGGGCCACGGTGTTTCTGTATCTCTATTATGTTGGTGCGCCTTCGGAACTTTTAAATATCTTGATATATCTCGAGAACTACGCATCTGATCAAAAAATATCATAGAAGATAAAAAGTAGGAAACCTAATTCTCTACAATAAAGGTCTCTTAACATTTTGCCATAGCTCGCTTCGTTTCCGAGATATTTGCAGATTTATCTCAAGGGAAGGGGCCTGACGGACATATTTCGAGATACTTCTTCTTCTTGTTGTTCTTCTTCTGCACAGCTAAGCTGGAAGTGGCATTTACAGCTCGCAATAGTGCAGAGTTATCTCAAAGAAAGGGGCCACGGTGTTTCTGTATCTCTATTATGTTGGTGCGGCTTCGGAACTTTTAAATATCTTGATATATCTCGAGAACTACCCATCTGATCAAAAAATATCATAGAACATAAAAAGTAGGAAACTTAACTCTCTACAAAAAAGGTCTCTTAACATTTTGCCATAGCTCGCTTCGTTTCCGAGATATTTGCAGATTTATCTCAAGGGAAGGGGCCTAACGGACATATTTCGAGATATTTCTTCTTCTTGTTGTTCTTCTTCTGCACAGCTAAACTGGAAGTGGCATTTCCAGCTCGCAATAGTGCAGAGTTATCTCAAAGAGAGGGGCCACGGTGTTTCTGTATCTCTATTATGTTGGTGCGCCTTCGGAACTTTTAAATATCTTGATATATCTCGAGAACTACTCATCTGATCAAAAAATATCATAGAAGATAAAAAGTAGGAAACTTAATTCTCTACAAAAAAGGTCTCTTAACATTTTGCCATAGCTCGCTTCGTTTCCGCGATATTTGCAGATTTATCTCAAGGGAAGGGGCCTGACGGACATATTTCGAGATATTTCTTCTTCTTGTTGTTCTTCTTCTGCACAGCTAAGCTGGAAGTGGCATTTGCGGCTCGCACTAGTGCAGAGTTATCTCAAAGAAAGGGGCCACGGTGTTTCTGTATCTCTATTATGTTGGTGCGGCTTCGGAACTTTTAAATATCTCGATATATCTCGAAAACTACGCTTCTGATCAAAAAATATCATAGAACATGAAAAGTAGGAAACTTAATTCTCTACAAAAAAGGTCTCTTAACATTTTGCCATAGCTCTCTTCGTTTCCGAGATATTTGCAGATTTATCTCAAGGGAAGGGGCCTGACGGACATATTTCGAGATATTTCTTCTTCTTGTTGTTCTTCTTCTGCACAGCTAAACTGGAAGTGGCATTTCAGCTCGCAATAGTGCAGAGTTATCTCAAAGAGAGGGGCCACGGTGTTTCTGTATCTCTATTATGTTGGTGCGGCTTCGGAACTTTTAAATATCTCGATATATCTCGAAAACTACGCTTCTGATCAAAAAATATCATAGAACATGAAAAGTAGGAAACTTAATTCTCTACAAAAAAGGTCTCTTAACATTTTGCCATAGCTCTCTTCGTTTCCGAGATATTTGCAGATTTATCTCAAGGGAAGGGGCCTGACGGACATATTTCGAGATATTTCTTCTTCTTGTTGTTCTTCTTCTGCACAGCTAAACTGGAAGTGGCATTTCAGCTCGCAATAGTGCAGAGTTATCTCAAAGAGAGGGGCCACGGTGTTTCTGTATCTCTATTATGTTGGTGCGGCTTCGGAACTTTTAAATATCTCGATATATCTCGAAAACTACGCATCTGATCAAAAAATATCATAGAACATAAAAAGTAGGAAACTTAATTCTCTACAAAAAAGGTCTCTTAACATTTTGCCATAGCTCGCTTCGTTTCCGAGATATTTGCACATTTATCTCAAGGGAAGGGGCCTGACGGACATATTTCGAGATATTTCTTCTTCTTGTTGTTCTTCTTCTGCACAGCTAAGCTGGAAGTGGCATTTGCGGCTCGCACTAGTGCAGAGTTATCTCAAAGAAAGGGGCCACGGTGTTTCTGTATCTCTATTATGTTGGTGCGGCTTCGGAACTTTTAAATATCTCGATATATCTCGAAAACTACGCTTCTGATCAAAAAATATCATAGAACATAAATTGTAGGAAACATAATTCTCTACAAAAAACGTCTCTTAACATTTTGCCATAGCTCGCTTCGTTTCCGAGATATTTGCAGATTCAGCTCAAAGGAACTGGCCTGACGGACATATTTCGAGATATTTCTTCTTCTTGTTGTTCTTCCTCTGCACAGCTAAGCTGGAAGCGGCATTTGCAGCTCGCAATAGTGCAGAGTTATCTCAAAGAAAGGGGTCACGGTGTTTCTGCATCTCTATTATGTTGGTGCGGCTTCGGAACTTTTAAATATCTTGATATATCTCGAGAACTACGCATCTGATCAAAAAATATCATAGAACATAAAAAGTAGGAAACTTAATTCTCTACAAAAAAGGTCTCTTAACATTTTGCCATAGCTCGCTTCGTTTCCGAGATATTTGCATATTTATCTCAAGGGAAGGGGCCTGACGGACATATTTCGAGATATTTCTTCTTCTTGTTGTTCTTCTTCTGCACAGCTAAGCTGGAAGTGGCATTTGCGGCTCGCACTAGTGCAGAGTTATCTCAAAGAAAGGGGCCACGGTGTTTCTGTATCTCTATTATGTTGGTGCGACTTCGGAACTTTTAAATATCTCGATATATCTCGAGAACTACGCATCTGATCAAAAAATATCATACAACATAAAAAGTAGGAAACTTAATTCTCTACAAAAAAGGTCTCTTAACATTTTGCCATAGCTCGCTTCGTTTCCGAGATATTTGCACATTTATCTCAAGGGAAGGGGCCTGACGGACATATTTCGAGATATTTCTTCTTCTTGTTGTTCTTCTTCTGCACAGCTAAGCTGGAAGTGGCATTTGCGGCTCGCACTAGTGCAGAGTTATCTCAAAGAAAGGGGCCACGGTGTTTCTGTATCTCTATTATGTTGGTGCGGCTTCGGAACTTTTAAATATCTCGATATATCTCGAAAACTACGCTTCTGATCAAAAAATATCATAGAACATAAATTGTAGGAAACATAATTCTCTACAAAAAACGTCTCTTAACATTTTGCCATAGCTCGCTTCGTTTCCGAGATATTTGCAGATTCAGCTCAAAGGAACTGGCCTGACGGACATATTTCGAGATATTTCTTCTTCTTGTTGTTCTTCCTCTGCACAGCTAAGCTGGAAGCGGCATTTGCAGCTCGCAATAGTGCAGAGTTATCTCAAAGAAAGGGGTCACGGTGTTTCTGCATCTCTATTATGTTGGTGCGGCTTCGGAACTTTTAAATATCTTGATATATCTCGAGAACTACGCATCTGATCAAAAAATATCATAGAACATAAAAAGTAGGAAACTTAATTCTCTACAAAAAAGGTCTCTTAACATTTTGCCATAGCTCGCTTCGTTTCCGAGATATTTGCATATTTATCTCAAGGGAAGGGGCCTGACGGACATATTTCGAGATATTTCTTCTTCTTGTTGTTCTTCTTCTGCACAGCTAAGCTGGAAGTGGCATTTGCGGCTCGCACTAGTGCAGAGTTATCTCAAAGAAAGGGGCCACGGTGTTTCTGTATCTCTATTATGTTGGTGCGACTTCGGAACTTTTAAATATCTCGATATATCTCGAGAACTACGCATCTGATCAAAAAATATCATACAACATAAAAAGTAGGAAACTTAATTCTCTACAAAAAAGGTGTCTTAACATTTTGCCATAGCTCGCTTCGTTTCCGAGATATTTGCAGATTTATCTCAAGGGAAGGGGCCTAACGGACATATTTCGAGATATTTCTTCTTCTTGTTGTTCTTCTTCTGCACAGCTAAGCTGGAAGTGGCATTTGCAGCTCGCAATAGTGCAGAGTTATCTCAAAGAAAGGGGCCACGGTGTTTCTGTATCTCTATTATGTTGGTGCGGCTTCGGAACTTTTAAATATCTCGATATATCTCGAAAACTACGCTTCTGATCAAAAAATATCATAGAACATAACTTGTAGGAAACATAATTCTCTACAAAAAAGGTCTCTAAACATTTTGCCATAGCTCGCTTCGTTTCCGAGATAGTTGCAGATTTATCTCAAGGGAAGGGGCCTGACGGACATATTTCGAGATATTTCTTCTTCTTGTTGTTCTTCTTCTGCACAGCTAAGCTGGAAGTGGCATTTGCAGCTCGCAATAGTGCAGAGTTATCTCAAAGAAAGGGGCCACGGTGTTTCTGTATCTCTATTATGTTGGTGCGGCTTCGGAACTTTTAAATATCTCGATATATCTCGAGAACTACGCATCTGATCAAAAAATATCATAGAACGTAAAAAGTAGGAAACTTAATTCTCTACAAATAAGGTCTCTTAACATTTTGCCATAGCTCGCTTCGTTTCCGAGATAGTTGCAGATTTATCTCAAGGGAAGGGGCCTGACGGACATATTTCGAGATATTTCTTCTTCTTGTTGTTCTTCTTCTGCACAGCAAAGCTGGAAGTGGCATTTGCAGCTCGCAATAGTGCAGAGTTATCTCAAAGAAAGGGGCCACGGTGTTTCTGTATCTCTATTATGTTCGTGCGGCTTCGGAACTTTTAAATATCTCGATATATCTCGAGAACTACGCATCTGATCAAAAAATATCATAGAACATAAAAAGTAGGAAACTTAATTCTCTACAAATAAGGTCTCTTAACATTTTGCCATAGCTCGCTTCGTTTCCGAGATATTTGCAGATTTATCTCAAGGGAAGGGGCCTGACGGACATATTTCGAGATATTTCTTCTTCTTGTTGTTCTTCTTCTGCACAGCTAAGCTGGAAGTGGCATTTGCAGCTCGCAATGGTGCAGAGTTATCTCAAAGAAAGGGGCCACGGTGTTTCTCTATCTCTATTATGTTGGTGCGGCTTCGGAACTTTTAAATATCTTGATATATCTCGAGAACTACGCATCTGATCAAAAAATATCGTAGAACATAAATTGTAGGAAACATAATTCTCTACAAAAAAGGTCTCTTAACGTTTTGCCGTAGCTCGCTTCGTTTCCGAGATATTTGCAGATTTATCTCAAGGGAAGGGTCCTGACGGACATATTTCGAGATATTTCTTCTTCTTGTTGTTGTTCTTCTGCACAGCTAAACTGGAAGTGGCATTGCCAGCTCGCAATCGTGCAGAGTTATCTCAAAGAAAGGGGCCACGGTGTTTCTGTATCTCTATTATGTTGGTGCGGCTTCGGAACTTTTAAATATCTTGATATATCTCGAGAACTACGCATCTGATCAAAAAATATCATAGAACATAAAAAGTAGGAAACTTAATTCTCTACAAAAAAGGTCTCTTAACATTTTGCCATAGCTCGCTTCGTTTCCGAGATATTTGCAGATTTATCTCAAGGGAAGGGGCCTGACGGACATATTTCGAAATATTTCTTCTTCTTGTTGTTCTTCTTCTGCACAGCTAAGCTGGAAGTGGCATTTGCAGCTCGCAATAGTGCAGAGTTATCTCAAAGAAAGGGGCCACGGTGTTTCTGTACCTCTATTATGTTGGTGCAGCTTCGAAGCTTTTAAATATCTTGACATATCTCGAGAACTACGCATCTGATCAAAAAATATCATAGAACATAAATTGTAGGAAACATAATTCTCTACAAAAAAGGTCTCTTAACGTTTTGCCATAGCTCGCTTCGTTTCCGAGATATTTGCAGATTTATCTCAAGGGAAGGGTCCTGACGTACATATTTCGAGATATTTCTTCTTCTTGTTGTTCTTGTTCTGCACAGCTAAACTGGAAGTGGCATTTCCAGCTCGCAATAGTGCGGAGTTATCCCAAAGAAAGGGGCCACGGTGTTTCTGTATCTCTATTATGTTGGTGCGGCTTCGGAACTTTTAAATATCTTGATATATCTCGAAAACTACGCTTCTGATCAAAAAATATCATAGAACATAAATTGTAGGAAACATAATTCTCTACAAAAAAGGTCTCTTAACATTTCCCCATAGCTGGCATCGTTTCCGAGATATTTGCAGATTTAGCTCAAGGGAAGGGGCCTGACGGACATATTCCGAGATATTTCTTCTTCTTGTTGTTCCTCTTCTGCACAGCTAAGCTGGAACTGGCATTTGCAGGTCGCAATAGTGCAGAGTTATCTCAAAGAAAGGGGCCACGGTTTTTCTGTATCTCTATTATGTTGGTGCGGCTTCGGAACTTTTAAATATCTCGATATATCTCGAACACTACGCTTCTGATCAAAAAATATCAGAGAACGTAAATTGTAGGAAACATAATTCTCTACAAAAAAGGTCTCTTAACATTTTGCCATAGCTCGCTTCGTTTCCGAGATATTTGCAGATTTATCTCAAGGGAAGGGGCCTGACGGACATATTTCGAGATATTTCTTCTTCTTGTTGTTCTTCTTCTGCACAGCTAAGCTGGAAGTGGCATTTGCAGCGCGCAATAGTGCAGAGTTATCTCAAAGAAAGGGGCCACGGTGTTTCTGTATCGCTATTATGTTGGTGCGGCTTCGGAACTTTTAAATATCTCGATATATCTCGAAAACTACGCTTGTGATCAAAAAATATCATAGAACATAAATTGTAGGAAACATAATTCTCTACAAAAAAGGTCTCTTAACATTTTGCCATAGCTCGCTTCGTTTCCGAGATATTTGCAGATATATCTCAAGGGAAGGGGCCTGACGGACATATTTCGAGATATTTCTTCTTCTTGTTGTACTTCTTCTGCACAGCTAAGCTGGAATTGGCATTTACAGCTCGCAATAGTGCAAAGTTATCTCAAAGAAAGGGGCGACGGTGTTTCTGTATCTCTATTATGTTGGTGCGGCTTCGGAACTTTTAAATATCTTGATATATCTCGAGAACTACGCATCTGATCAAAAAATATCATAGAACATAAAAAGTAGGAAACTTAATTCTCTACAAAAAAGGTCTCTTAACATTTTGCCATAGCTCGCTTCGTTTCCGAGATATTTGCAGATTTATCTCAAGGGAAGGGGCCTGACGGACATATTTCGAGATATTTCTTCTTCTTGTTGTTCTTCTTCTGCACAGCTAAGCTGGAAGTGGCATTTGCGGCTCGCACTAGTGCAGAGTTATCTCAAAGAAAGGGGCCACGGTGTTTCTGTATCTCTATTATGTTGGTGCGGCTTCGGAACTTTTAATTATCTTGATATATCTCGAGAACTACGCATCTGATCAAAAAATATCATAGAACATAAAAAGTAGGAAACTTAATTCTCTACAAAAAAGGTCTGTTAACATTTTGCCATAGCTCGCTTCGTTTCCGAGATATTTGCAGATTTGTCTCAAGGGAAGGGGCCTGACGGACATATTTCGAGATATTTCTTCTTCTTGTTGTTCTTCTTCTGCACAGCTAAGCTGGAAGTGGCATTTGCGGCTCGCACTAGTGCAGAGTTATCTCAAAGAAAGGGGCCACGGTGTTTCTGTATCTCTATTATGTTGGTGCGGCTTCGGAACTTTTAAATATCTCGATATATTTCGAAAACTACGCTTCTGATCAAAAAATATCATAGCACATAAATTGTAGGAAACATAATTCTCTACAAAAAACGTCTCTTAGCATTTTGCCATAGCTCGCTTCGTTTCCGAGATATTTGCAGATTTATCTGAAGGGAAAGGGCCTGACGGACATATTTCGAGATATTTCTTCTTCTTGTTGTTCTTCTTCTGCGCAGCTAAGCTGGAAGTGGCATTTGCAGCTCGCAATAGTGCAGAGTTATCTCAAAGAAAGGGGCCACTGTGTTTCTGTATCTCTATTATGTTGGTGCGGCTTCGGAACTTTTAAATATCTTGATATATCTCGAGAACTGCGCATCTGATCAAAAAATATCATAGAACATAAAATGTAGGAAACTTAATTCTCTACAAAAAAGGTCTGTTAACATTTTGCCATAGCTCGCTTCGTTTCCGAGATATTTGCAGATTTATCTGAAGGGAAGGGGCCTAACGGACATATTTCGATATATTTCTTCTTCTTGTTGTTCTTCTTCTGCACAGCTAAGCTGGAAGTGGCATTTGCGGCTCGCACTAGTGCAGAGTTATCTCAAAGAAAGGGGCCACGGTGTTTCTGTATCTCTATTATGTTGGTGCGGCTTCGGAACTTTTAAATATCTCGATATATCTCGAAAACTACGCTTCTGATCAAGAAATATCATAGAACGTAAATTATAGGAAACATAATTCTCTACAAAAAAGGTCTCTTAGCATTTTGCCATAGCTCGCTTCGTTTCCGAGATATTTGCAGATTTATCTGAAGGGAAAGGGCCTGACGGACATATTTCGAGATATTTCTTCTTCTTGTTGTTCTTCTTCTGCACAGCTAAGCTGGAAGTGGCATTTGCAGCTCGCAATAGTGCAGAGTTATCTCAAAGAAATGGGCCACGGTGTTTCTGTATCTCTATTATGTTGGTGCGGCTTCGGAACTTTTAAATATCTTGATATATCTCGAGAACTGCGCATCTGATCAAAAAATATCATTGAACATAAAAAGTAGGAAACTTAATTCTCTACAAAAAAGGTCTCTTAACATTTTGCCATAGCTCGCTTCGTTTCCGAGATATTTGCAGATTCAGCTCAAAGGAACTGGTCTGACGGACATATTTCGAGATATTTCTTCTTCTTGTTGTTCTTCTTCTGCACAACTAAACTGGAAGTGGCATTTCCAGCTCGCAATAGTGCAGAGTTATCTCAAAGAAAGGGGCCACGGTGTTTCTGTATCTCTATTATGTTGGTGCGTCTTCGGAACTTTTAAATATCTTGATATATCTCGAGAACTACGCATCTGATCAGAAAATATCATAGAACATAAAAAGTAGGAAACTTAATTCTCTACAAAAAAGGTCTCTTAACATTTTGCCATAGCTCGCTTCGTTTCCGAGATATTTGCAGATTTATCTCAAGGGAAGGGGCCTAACGGACATATTTCGAGATATTTCTGCTTCTTGTTGTTCTTCTTCTGCACAGCTAAACTGGAAGTGGCATTTCCAGCTCGCACTAGTGCAGCGTTATCTCAAAGAAAGGGGCCACGGTGTTTCTGTATCTCCATTATGTTGGTGCGGCTTCGGAACTTTTAAATATCTCGATATATCTCGAAAACTACGCTTCTGATCAAAAAATATCATAGAACATAAATTGTAGGAAACATAATTCTCTACAAAAAACGTCTCTTAACATTTTGCCATAGCTCGCTTCGTTTCCGAGATATTTGCAGATTCAGCTCAAAGGAACTGGCCTGACGGACATACTTCGAGATATTTCTTCTTCTTGTTGTTCTTCATCTGCACAGCTAAGCTGGAAGTGGCATTTGCAGCTCGCAATAGTGCAGAGTTATCTCAAAGAAAGGGGCCACGGTGTTTCCGTATCTCTATTATGTTGGTGCGGCTTCGGAACTTTTAAATATCTTGATATATCTCGAGAACTGCGCATCTGATCAAAAAATATCATACAACATAAAAAGTAGGAAACTTAATTCTCTACAAAAAAGGTCTCTTAACATTTTGCCATAGCTCGCTTCGTTTCCGAGATATTTGCAGATTTATCTCAAGGGAAGGGGCCTAACGGACATATTTCGTGATATTTCTTCTTCTTGTTGTTCTTCTTCTGCACAGCTAAACTGGAAGTGGCATTTCCAGCTCGCAATAGTGCAGAGTTATCTCAAAGAAAGGGGCCACGGTCTTTCTGTATCTCTATTATGTTGGTGCGGCTTCGGAACTTTTAAATATCTTGATATATCTCGAGAACTACGCATCTGATCAAAAAATATCATAGAACATAAAAAGTAGGAAACTTAATTCTCTACAAAAATGGTCTCTTAACATTTTGCCATAGCTCGCTTCGTTTCCGAAATATTTGCAGATATATCTCAAGGGAAGGGGCCTAACGGACATATTTCGAGATATTTCTTCTTCTTGTTATTCTTCTTCTGCACAGCTAAACTGGAAGTGGCATTTCCAGCTCGCAATAGTGCAGAGTTATCTCAAAGAACGGAGCCACGGTGTTTCTGTATCTCTATTATGTTGGTGCGGCTTCGGAACTTTTAAATATCTTGATATATCTCGAGAACTACGCATCTGATCAAAAAATATCATAGAACATAAAAAGTAGGAAACTTAATTCTCTACAAAAAAGGTCTCTTAACATATTGCCATAGCTCGCTTCGTTTCCGAGATATTTGCAGATTTATCTCAGGGGAAGGGGCCTGACGGACATATTTCGAGATATTTCTTCTTCTTGTTGTTCTTCTTCTGCACAGCTAAGCTGGAAGTGGCATTTGCGGCTCGCACTAGTGCAGAGTTATCTCAAAGAAAGGGGCCACGGTGTTTCTGTATCTCTATTATGATGGTGCGGCTTCGGAACTTTTAAATATCTTGATATATCTCGAGAACTACGCATCTGATCAAAAAATATCATAGAACATAAAAAGTAGGAAACTTAATTCTCTACAAAAAAGGTCTCTTAACATTTTGCCATAGCTCGCTTCGTTTCCGAGATATTTGCAGATTTATCTCAAGGGAAGGGGCCTAACGGACATATTTCGTGATATTTCTTCTTCTTGTTGTTCTTCTTCTGCACAGCTAAACTGGAAGTGGCATTTCCAGCTCGCAATAGTGCAGAGTTATCTCAAAGAAAGGGGCCACGGTGTTTCTGTATCTCTATTATGTTGGTGCGGCTTCGGAACTTTTAAATATCTTGATATATCTCGTGAACTGCGCATCTGATCAAAAAATATCATAGAACATAAAAAGGAGGAAACTTAATTCTCTACAAAAAAGGTCTCTTAACATTTTGCCATAGCTCGCTTCGTTTCCGAGATATTTGCAGATTTATCTCAAGGGAAGGGGCCTAACGGACATATTTCGAGATATTTCTTCTTCTTGTTGTTTTTCTTCTGCACAGCTAAGCTCGAAGTGGCATTTGCAGCTCGCAATAGTGCAGAGTTATCTCAAAGAAAGAGGCCACGGTGTTTCTGTACCTCTATTATGTTGGTGCAGCTTCGGAACTTTTAAATATCTTGATATATCTCGAGAACTACGCATCTGATCAAAAAATATCATCGAACATAAAAAGTAGGAAACTTAATTCTCTACAAAAAAGGTCTCTTAACATTTTGCCATAGCTCGCTTCGTTTCCGAGATATTTGCAGATTTATCTCAAGGGAAGGGGCCTGACGGACATATTTCGAGATATTTCTTCTTCTTGTTGTTCTTCTTCTGCACAGCTGAGCTGGAAGTGGCATTTGCAGGTCGCAATATTGCAGAGTTATCTCAAAGAAAGGGGCCACGGTGTTTCTGTATCTCTATTATGTTGGTGCGGCTTCGGAACTTTTAAATATCTCGATATATCTCGAAAACTACGCTTCTGATCAAAAAATATCATAGAACGTAAATTGTAGGAAACATTATTCTCTACAAAAAACGTCTCTTAACATTTTGCCATAGCTCGCTTCGTTTCCAAGATATTTGCAGATTCATCTCAAGGGAAGGGGTCTGACGGACATATTTCGAGATATTTCTTCTTCTTGTTGTTCTTCTTCTGCACAGCTAAGCTCGAAGCGGCATTTGCAGCTCGCAATAGTGCAGAGTTATCTCAAAGAAAGGGGCCACGGTGTTTCTGTATCTCTATTATGTTGGTGCGGCTTCGGAACTTTTAAATATCTTGATATATCTCGAGAACTACGCATCTGATCAAAAAATATCATAGAACATAAAAAGTAGGAAACTTAATTCTCTACAAAAAAGGTCTCTTAACATTTTGCCATAGCTCGCTTCGTTTCCGAGATATTTGCAGATTTATCTCAAGGGAAGGGGCCTGACGGACATATTTCGAGATATTTCTTCTTCTTGTTGTTCTTCTTCTGCACAGCTGAGCTGGAAGTGGCATTTGCAGGTCGCAATAGTGCAGAGTTATCTCAAAGAAAGGGGCCACGGTGTTTCTGTATCTCTATTATGTTGGTGCGGCTTCGGAACTTTTAAATATCTTGTTATATCTCGAGAACTACGCATCTGATCAAAAAATATCATCGAACATAAAAAGTAGGAAACTTAATTCTCTACAAAAAAGGTCTCTTAACATTTTGCCATAGCTCGCTTCGTTTCCGAGATATTTGCAGATTTATCTCAAGGGAAGGGGCCTGACGGACATATTTCGAGATATTTCTTCTTCTTGTTGTTCTTCTTCTGCACAGCTAAACTGGAAGTGGCATTTCCAGCTCGCAATAGTGCAGAGTTATCTCAAAGAAAGGGGTCACGGTGTTTCTGTATCTCTATTATGTTGGTGCGGCTTCGGAACTTTTAAATATCTCGATATATCTCGAAAACTACGCTTCTGATCAAAAAATATCATAGAACATAAATTGTAGGGAACATAATTCACTACAAAAAAGGTCTCTCAACATTTTGCCATAGCTCGCTTCGTTTCCGAGATATTTGCAGATTTATCTCAAGGGAAGGGGCCTGACGGACATATTTCGAGATATTTCTTCTTCTTGTTGTTCTTCTTCTGCACAGCTAAGCTGGAAGTGGCATTTGCGGCTCGCACTAGTGCAGAGTTATCTCAAAGAAAGGGGCCACGGTGTTTCTGTATCTCTATTATGTTGGTGCGGCTTCGGAACTTTTAAATATCTCGATATATCTCGAAAACTACGCTTCTGATCAAAAAATATCATAGAACATAAATTGTAGGAAACATAATTCTCTACAAAAAACGTCTCTTAACATTTTGCCATAGCTCGCTTCGTTTCCGAGATATTTGCAGATTCAGCTCAAAGGAACGGGCCTGACGGACATATTTCGAGATACTTCTTCTTCTTGTTGTTCTTCCTCTGCACAGCTAAGCTGGAAGTGGCATTTGCAGCTCGCAATAGTGCAGAGTTATCTCAAAGAAAGGGGCCACGGTGTTTCTGTATCTCTATTATGTTGGTGCGGCTTCGGAACTTTTAAATATCTTGATATATCTCGAGAACTACGCATCTGATCAAAAAATATCATAGAACATAAAAAGTAGGAAACTTAATTCTCTACAAAAAAGGTCTCTTAACATTTTGCCATAGCTCGCTTCGTTTCCGAGATATTTGCAGATTTATCTCAAGGGAAGGGGCCTGACGGACATATTTCGAGATATTTCTTCTTCTTGTTGTTCTTCTTCTGCACAGCTAAGCTGGAAGTGGCATTTGCAGCGCGCACTAGTGCAGAGTTATCTCAAAGAAAGGGGCCACGGTGTTTCTGTATCTCTATTATGTTGGTGCGGCTTCGGAACTTTTAAATATCTCGATATATCTCGAAAACTACGCTTCTGATCAAAAAATATCATAGAACATAAATTGTAGGAAACATAATTCTCTACAAAAAAGGTCTCTTAACATTTTGCCATAGCTCGCTTCGTTTCCGAGATATTTGCAGATTTATCTCAAGGGAAGGGGCCTGACGGACATATTTCGAGATATTTCTTCTTCTTGTTGTTCTTCTTCTGCACAGCTAAGCTGGAAGTGGCATTTGCGGCTCGCACTAGTGCAGAGTTATCTCAAAGAAAGGGGCCACGGTGTTTCTGTATCTCTATTATGTTGGTGCGGCTTCGGAACTTTTAAATATCTCGATATATCTCGAAAACTACGCTTCTGATCAAAAAATATCATAGAACATAAATTGTAGGAAACATAATTCTCTACAAAAAACGTCTCTTAACATTTTGCCATAGCTCGCTTCGTTTCCGAGATATTTGCAGATTTATCTCAAGGGAAGGGGCCTAACGGACATATTTCGTGATATTTCTTCTTCTTGTTGTTCTTCTTCTGCACAGCTAAACTGGAAGTGGCATTTCCAGCTCGCAATAGTGCAGAGTTATCTCAAAGAAAGGGGCCACGGTGTTTCTGTATCTCTATTATGTTGGTGCGGCTTCGGAACTTTTAAATATCTTGATATATCTCGTGAACTGCGCATCTGATCAAAAAATATCATAGAACATAAAAAGGAGGAAACTTAATTCTCTACAAAAAAGGTCTCTTAACATTTTGCCATAGCTCGCTTCGTTTCCGAGATATTTGCAGATTTATCTCAAGGGAAGGGGCCTAACGGACATATTTCGAGATATTTCTTCTTCTTGTTGTTTTTCTTCTGCACAGCTAAGCTCGAAGTGGCATTTGCAGCTCGCAATAGTGCAGAGTTATCTCAAAGAAAGAGGCCACGGTGTTTCTGTACCTCTATTATGTTGGTGCAGCTTCGGAACTTTTAAATATCTTGATATATCTCGAGAACTACGCATCTGATCAAAAAATATCATCGAACATAAAAAGTAGGAAACTTAATTCTCTACAAAAAAGGTCTCTTAACATTTTGCCATAGCTCGCTTCGTTTCCGAGATATTTGCAGATTTATCTCAAGGGAAGGGGCCTGACGGACATATTTCGAGATATTTCTTCTTCTTGTTGTTCTTCTTCTGCACAGCTGAGCTGGAAGTGGCATTTGCAGGTCGCAATAGTGCAGAGTTATCTCAAAGAAAGGGGCCACGGTGTTTCTGTATCTCTATTATGTTGGTGCGGCTTCGGAACTTTTAAATATCTTGTTATATCTCGAGAACTACGCATCTGATCAAAAAATATCATCGAACATAAAAAGTAGGAAACTTAATTCTCTACAAAAAAGGTCTCTTAACATTTTGCCATAGCTCGCTTCGTTTCCGAGATATTTGCAGATTTATCTCAAGGGAAGGGGCCTGACGGACATATTTCGAGATATTTCTTCTTCTTGTTGTTCTTCTTCTGCACAGCTAAACTGGAAGTGGCATTTCCAGCTCGCAATAGTGCAGAGTTATCTCAAAGAAAGGGGTCACGGTGTTTCTGTATCTCTATTATGTTGGTGCGGCTTCGGAACTTTTAAATATCTCGATATATCTCGAAAACTACGCTTCTGATCAAAAAATATCATAGAACATAAATTGTAGGGAACATAATTCACTACAAAAAAGGTCTCTCAACATTTTGCCATAGCTCGCTTCGTTTCCGAGATATTTGCAGATTTATCTCAAGGGAAGGGGCCTGACGGACATATTTCGAGATATTTCTTCTTCTTGTTGTTCTTCTTCTGCACAGCTAAGCTGGAAGTGGCATTTGCGGCTCGCACTAGTGCAGAGTTATCTCAAAGAAAGGGGCCACGGTGTTTCTGTATCTCTATTATGTTGGTGCGGCTTCGGAACTTTTAAATATCTCGATATATCTCGAAAACTACGCTTCTGATCAAAAAATATCATAGAACATAAATTGTAGGAAACATAATTCTCTACAAAAAACGTCTCTTAACATTTTGCCATAGCTCGCTTCGTTTCCGAGATATTTGCAGATTCAGCTCAAAGGAACGGGCCTGACGGACATATTTCGAGATACTTCTTCTTCTTGTTGTTCTTCCTCTGCACAGCTAAGCTGGAAGTGGCATTTGCAGCTCGCAATAGTGCAGAGTTATCTCAAAGAAAGGGGCCACGGTGTTTCTGTATCTCTATTATGTTGGTGCGGCTTCGGAACTTTTAAATATCTTGATATATCTCGAGAACTACGCATCTGATCAAAAAATATCATAGAACATAAAAAGTAGGAAACTTAATTCTCTACAAAAAAGGTCTCTTAACATTTTGCCATAGCTCGCTTCGTTTCCGAGATATTTGCAGATTTATCTCAAGGGAAGGGGCCTGACGGACATATTTCGAGATATTTCTTCTTCTTGTTGTTCTTCTTCTGCACAGCTAAGCTGGAAGTGGCATTTGCAGCGCGCACTAGTGCAGAGTTATCTCAAAGAAAGGGGCCACGGTGTTTCTGTATCTCTATTATGTTGGTGCGGCTTCGGAACTTTTAAATATCTCGATATATCTCGAAAACTACGCTTCTGATCAAAAAATATCATAGAACATAAATTGTAGGAAACATAATTCTCTACAAAAAAGGTCTCTTAACATTTTGCCATAGCTCGCTTCGTTTCCGAGATATTTGCAGATTTATCTCAAGGGAAGGGGCCTGACGGACATATTTCGAGATATTTCTTCTTCTTGTTGTTCTTCTTCTGCACAGCTAAGCTGGAAGTGGCATTTGCGGCTCGCACTAGTGCAGAGTTATCTCAAAGAAAGGGGCCACGGTGTTTCTGTATCTCTATTATGTTGGTGCGGCTTCGGAACTTTTAAATATCTCGATATATCTCGAAAACTACGCTTCTGATCAAAAAATATCATAGAACATAAATTGTAGGAAACATAATTCTCTACAAAAAACGTCTCTTAACATTTTGCCATAGCTCGCTTCGTTTCCGAGATATTTGCAGATTCAGCTCAAAGGAACGGGCCTGACGGACATATTTCGAGATACTTCTTCTTCTTGTTGTTCTTCCTCTGCACAGCTAAGCTGGAAGTGGCATTTGCAGCTCGCAATAGTGCAGAGTTATCTCAAAGAAAGGGGCCACGGTGTTTCTGTATCTCTATTATGTTGGTGCGGCTTCGGAACTTTTAAATATCTTGATATATCTCGAGAACTACGCATCTGATCAAAAAATATCATAGAACATAAAAAGTAGGAAACTTAATTCTCTACAAAAAAGGTCTCTTAACATTTTGCCATAGCTCGCTTCGTTTCCGAGATATTTGCAGATTTATCTCAAGGGAAGGGGCCTGACGGACATATTTCGAGATATTTCTTCTTCTTGTTGTTCTTCTTCTGCACAGCTAAGCTGGAAGTGGCATTTGCAGCGCGCACTAGTGCAGAGTTATCTCAAAGAAAGGGGCCACGGTGTTTCTGTATCTCTATTATGTTGGTGCGGCTTCGGAACTTTTAAATATCTCGATATATCTCGAAAACTACGCTTCTGATCAAAAAATATCATAGAACATAAATTGTAGGAAACATAATTCTCTACAAAAAAGGTCTCTTAACATTTTGCCATAGCTCGCTTCGTTTCCGAGATATTTGCAGATTTATCTCAGGGGAAGGGGCCTGACGGACATATTTCGAGATATTTCTTCTTCTTGTTGTTCTTCTTCTGCACAGCTAAGCTGGAAGTGGCATTTGCGGCTCGCACTAGTGCAGAGTTATCTCAAAGAAAGGGGCCACGGTGTTTCTGTATCTCTATTATGATGGTGCGGCTTCGGAACTTTTAAATATCTTGATATATCTCGAGAACTACGCATCTGATCAAAAAATATCATAGAACATAAAAAGTAGGAAACTTAATTCTCTACAAAAAAGGTCTCTTAAGATTTTGCCATAGCTCGCTTCGTTTCCGAGATATTTGCAGATTTATCTCAAGGGAAGGGGCTTAACGGACATATTTCGTGATATTTCTTCTTCTTGTTGTTCTTCTTCTGCACAGCTAAACTGGAAGTGGCATTTCCAGCTCGCAATAGTGCAGAGTTATCTCAAAGAAAGGGGCCACGGTGTTTCTGTATCTCTATTATGTTGGTGCGGCTTCGGAACTTTTAAATATCTTGATATATCTCGTGAACTGCGCATCTGATCAAAAAATATCATAGAACATAAAAAGGAGGAAACTTAATTCTCTACAAAAAAGGTCTCTTAACATTTTGCCATAGCTCGCTTCGTTTCCGAGATATTTGCAGATTTATCTCAAGGGAAGGGGCCTAACGGACATATTTCGAGATATTTCTTCTTCTTGTTGTTTTTCTTCTGCACAGCTAAGCTCGAAGTGGCATTTGCAGCTCGCAATAGTGCAGAGTTATCTCAAAGAAAGAGGCCACGGTGTTTCTGTACCTCTATTATGTTGGTGCAGCTTCGGAACTTTTAAATATCTTGATATATCTCGAGAACTACGCATCTGATCAAAAAATATCATCGAACATAAAAAGTAGGAAACTTAATTCTCTACAAAAAAGGTCTCTTAACATTTTGCCATAGCTCGCTTCGTTTCCGAGATATTTGCAGATTTATCTCAAGGGAAGGGGCCTGACGGACATATTTCGAGATATTTCTTCTTCTTGTTGTTCTTCTTCTGCACAGCTGAGCTGGAAGTGGCATTTGCAGGTCGCAATATTGCAGAGTTATCTCAAAGAAAGGGGCCACGGTGTTTCTGTATCTCTATTATGTTGGTGCGGCTTCGGAACTTTTAAATATCTCGATATATCTCGAAAACTACGCTTCTGATCAAAAAATATCATAGAACGTAAATTGTAGGAAACATTATTCTCTACAAAAAACGTCTCTTAACATTTTGCCATAGCTCGCTTCGTTTCCAAGATATTTGCAGATTCATCTCAAGGGAAGGGGTCTGACGGACATATTTCGAGATATTTCTTCTTCTTGTTGTTCTTCTTCTGCACAGCTAAGCTCGAAGCGGCATTTGCAGCTCGCAATAGTGCAGAGTTATCTCAAAGAAAGGGGCCACGGTGTTTCTGTATCTCTATTATGTTGGTGCGGCTTCGGAACTTTTAAATATCTCGATATATCTCGAAAACTACGCTTCTGATCAAAAAATATCATAGAACATAAATTGTAGGAAACATAATTCTCTACAAAAAACGTCTCTTAACATTTTGCCATAGCTCGCTTCGTTTCCGAGATATTTGCAGATTCAGCTCAAAGGAACGGGCCTGACGGACATATTTCGAGATACTTCTTCTTCTTGTTGTTCTTCCTCTGCACAGCTAAGCTGGAAGTGGCATTTGCAGCTCGCAATAGTGCAGAGTTATCTCAAAGAAAGGGGCCACGGTGTTTCTGTATCTCTATTATGTTGGTGCGGCTTCGGAACTTTTAAATATCTTGATATATCTCGAGAACTACGCATCTGATCAAAAAATATCATAGAACATAAAAAGTAGGAAACTTAATTCTCTACAAAAAAGGTCTCTTAACATTTTGCCATAGCTCGCTTCGTTTCCGAGATATTTGCAGATTTATCTCAAGGGAAGGGGCCTGACGGACATATTTCGAGATATTTCTTCTTCTTGTTGTTCTTCTTCTGCACAGCTAAGCTGGAAGTGGCATTTGCAGCGCGCACTAGTGCAGAGTTATCTCAAAGAAAGGGGCCACGGTGTTTCTGTATCTCTATTATGTTGGTGCGGCTTCGGAACTTTTAAATATCTCGATATATCTCGAAAACTACGCTTCTGATCAAAAAATATCATAGAACATAAATTGTAGGAAACATAATTCACTACAAAAAAGGTCTCTCAACATTTTGCCATAGCTCGCTTCGTTTCCGAGATATTTGCAGATTTATCTCAAGGGAAGGGGCCTGACGGACATATTTCGAGATATTTCTTCTTCTTGTTGTTCTTCTTCTGCACAGCTAAGCTGGAAGTGGCATTTGCGGCTCGCACTAGTGCAGAGTTATCTCAAAGAAAGGGGCCACGGTGTTTCTGTATCTCTATTATGTTGGTGCGGCTTCGGAACTTTTAAATATCTCGATATATCTCGAAAACTACGCTTCTGATCAAAAAATATCATAGAACATAAATTGTAGGAAACATAATTCTCTACAAAAAACGTCTCTTAACATTTTGCCATAGCTCGCTTCGTTTCCGAGATATTTGCAGATTCAGCTCAAAGGAACGGGCCTGACGGACATATTTCGAGATACTTCTTCTTCTTGTTGTTCTTCCTCTGCACAGCTAAGCTGGAAGTGGCATTTGCAGCTCGCAATAGTGCAGAGTTATCTCAAAGAAAGGGGCCACGGTGTTTCTGTATCTCTATTATGTTGGTGCGGCTTCGGAACTTTTAAATATCTTGATATATCTCGAGAACTACGCATCTGATCAAAAAATATCATAGAACATAAAAAGTAGGAAACTTAATTCTCTACAAAAAAGGTCTCTTAACATTTTGCCATAGCTCGCTTCGTTTCCGAGATATTTGCAGATTTATCTCAAGGGAAGGGGCCTGACGGACATATTTCGAGATATTTCTTCTTCTTGTTGTTCTTCTTCTGCACAGCTAAGCTGGAAGTGGCATTTGCAGCGCGCACTAGTGCAGAGTTATCTCAAAGAAAGGGGCCACGGTGTTTCTGTATCTCTATTATGTTGGTGCGGCTTCGGAACTTTTAAATATCTCGATATATCTCGAAAACTACGCTTCTGATCAAAAAATATCATAGAACATAAATTGTAGGAAACATAATTCTCTACAAAAAAGGTCTCTTAACATTTTGCCATAGCTCGCTTCGTTTCCGAGATATTTGCAGATTTATCTCAGGGGAAGGGGCCTGACGGACATATTTCGAGATATTTCTTCTTCTTGTTGTTCTTCTTCTGCACAGCTAAGCTGGAAGTGGCATTTGCGGCTCGCACTAGTGCAGAGTTATCTCAAAGAAAGGGGCCACGGTGTTTCTGTATCTCTATTATGATGGTGCGGCTTCGGAACTTTTAAATATCTTGATATATCTCGAGAACTACGCATCTGATCAAAAAATATCATAGAACATAAAAAGTAGGAAACTTAATTCTCTACAAAAAAGGTCTCTTAACATTTTGCCATAGCTCGCTTCGTTTCCGAGATATTTGCAGATTTATCTCAAGGGAAGGGGCCTAACGGACATATTTCGTGATATTTCTTCTTCTTGTTGTTCTTCTTCTGCACAGCTAAACTGGAAGTGGCATTTCCAGCTCGCAATAGTGCAGAGTTATCTCAAAGAAAGGGGCCACGGTGTTTCTGTATCTCTATTATGTTGGTGCGGCTTCGGAACTTTTAAATATCTTGATATATCTCGTGAACTGCGCATCTGATCAAAAAATATCATAGAACATAAAAAGGAGGAAACTTAATTCTCTACAAAAAAGGTCTCTTAACATTTTGCCATAGCTCGCTTCGTTTCCGAGATATTTGCAGATTTATCTCAAGGGAAGGGGCCTAACGGACATATTTCGAGATATTTCTTCTTCTTGTTGTTTTTCTTCTGCACAGCTAAGCTCGAAGTGGCATTTGCAGCTCGCAATAGTGCAGAGTTATCTCAAAGAAAGAGGCCACGGTGTTTCTGTACCTCTATTATGTTGGTGCAGCTTCGGAACTTTTAAATATCTTGATATATCTCGAGAACTACGCATCTGATCAAAAAATATCATCGAACATAAAAAGTAGGAAACTTAATTCTCTACAAAAAAGGTCTCTTAACATTTTGCCATAGCTCGCTTCGTTTCCGAGATATTTGCAGATTTATCTCAAGGGAAGGGGCCTGACGGACATATTTCGAGATATTTCTTCTTCTTGTTGTTCTTCTTCTGCACAGCTGAGCTGGAAGTGGCATTTGCAGGTCGCAATATTGCAGAGTTATCTCAAAGAAAGGGGCCACGGTGTTTCTGTATCTCTATTATGTTGGTGCGGCTTCGGAACTTTTAAATATCTCGATATATCTCGAAAACTACGCTTCTGATCAAAAAATATCATAGAACGTAAATTGTAGGAAACATTATTCTCTACAAAAAACGTCTCTTAACATTTTGCCATAGCTCGCTTCGTTTCCAAGATATTTGCAGATTCATCTCAAGGGAAGGGGTCTGACGGACATATTTCGAGATATTTCTTCTTCTTGTTGTTCTTCTTCTGCACAGCTAAGCTCGAAGCGGCATTTGCAGCTCGCAATAGTGCAGAGTTATCTCAAAGAAAGGGGCCACGGTGTTTCTGTATCTCTATTATGTTGGTGCGGCTTCGGAACTTTTAAATATCTTGATATATCTCGAGAACTACGCATCTGATCAAAAAATATCATAGAACATAAAAAGTAGGAAACTTAATTCTCTACAAAAAAGGTCTCTTAACATTTTGCCATAGCTCGCTTCGTTTCCGAGATATTTGCAGATTTATCTCAAGGGAAGGGGCCTGACGGACATATTTCGAGATATTTCTTCTTCTTGTTGTTCTTCTTCTGCACAGCTGAGCTGGAAGTGGCATTTGCAGGTCGCAATAGTGCAGAGTTATCTCAAAGAAAGGGGCCACGGTGTTTCTGTATCTCTATTATGTTGGTGCGGCTTCGGAACTTTTAAATATCTTGTTATATCTCGAGAACTACGCATCTGATCAAAAAATATCATCGAACATAAAAAGTAGGAAACTTAATTCTCTACAAAAAAGGTCTCTTAACATTTTGCCATAGCTCGCTTCGTTTCCGAGATATTTGCAGATTTATCTCAAGGGAAGGGGCCTGACGGACATATTTCGAGATATTTCTTCTTCTTGTTGTTCTTCTTCTGCACAGCTAAACTGGAAGTGGCATTTCCAGCTCGCAATAGTGCAGAGTTATCTCAAAGAAAGGGGTCACGGTGTTTCTGTATCTCTATTATGTTGGTGCGGCTTCGGAACTTTTAAATATCTCGATATATCTCGAAAACTACGCTTCTGATCAAAAAATATCATAGAACATAAATTGTAGGGAACATAATTCACTACAAAAAAGGTCTCTCAACATTTTGCCATAGCTCGCTTCGTTTCCGAGATATTTGCAGATTTATCTCAAGGGAAGGGGCCTGACGGACATATTTCGAGATATTTCTTCTTCTTGTTGTTCTTCTTCTGCACAGCTAAGCTGGAAGTGGCATTTGCGGCTCGCACTAGTGCAGAGTTATCTCAAAGAAAGGGGCCACGGTGTTTCTGTATCTCTATTATGTTGGTGCGGCTTCGGAACTTTTAAATATCTCGATATATCTCGAAAACTACGCTTCTGATCAAAAAATATCATAGAACATAAATTGTAGGAAACATAATTCTCTACAAAAAACGTCTCTTAACATTTTGCCATAGCTCGCTTCGTTTCCGAGATATTTGCAGATTCAGCTCAAAGGAACGGGCCTGACGGACATATTTCGAGATACTTCTTCTTCTTGTTGTTCTTCCTCTGCACAGCTAAGCTGGAAGTGGCATTTGCAGCTCGCAATAGTGCAGAGTTATCTCAAAGAAAGGGGCCACGGTGTTTCTGTATCTCTATTATGTTGGTGCGGCTTCGGAACTTTTAAATATCTTGATATATCTCGAGAACTACGCATCTGATCAAAAAATATGATAGAACATAAAAAGTAGGAAACTTAATTCTCTACAAAAAAGGTCTCTTAACATTTTGCCATAGCTCGCTTCGTTTCCGAGATATTTGCAGATTTATCTCAAGGGAAGGGGCCTGACGGACATATTTCGAGATATTTCTTCTTCTTGTTGTTCTTCTTCTGCACAGCTAAGCTGGAAGTGGCATTTGCAGCGCGCACTAGTGCAGAGTTATCTCAAAGAAAGGGGCCACGGTGTTTCTGTATCTCTATTATGTTGGTGCGGCTTCGGAACTTTTAAATATCTCGATATATCTCGAAAACTACGCTTCTGATCAAAAAATATCATAGAACATAAATTGTAGGAAACATAATTCTCTACAAAAAAGGTCTCTTAACATTTTGCCATAGCTCGCTTCGTTTCCGAGATATTTGCAGATTTATCTCAAGGGAAGGGGCCTGACGGACATATTTCGAGATATTTCTTCTTCTTGTTGTTCTTCTTCTGCACAGCTAAGCTGGAAGTGGCATTTGCGGCTCGCACTAGTGCAGAGTTATCTCAAAGAAAGGGGCCACGGTGTTTCTGTATCTCTATTATGTTGGTGCGGCTTCGGAACTTTTAAATATCTCGATATATCTCGAAAACTACGCTTCTGATCAAAAAATATCATAGAACATAAATTGTAGGAAACATAATTCTCTACAAAAAACGTCTCTTAACATTTTGCCATAGCTCGCTTCGTTTCCGAGATATTTGCAGATTCAGCTCAAAGGAACGGGCCTGACGGACATATTTCGAGATACTTCTTCTTCTTGTTGTTCTTCCTCTGCACAGCTAAGCTGGAAGTGGCATTTGCAGCTCGCAATAGTGCAGAGTTATCTCAAAGAAAGGGGCCACGGTGTTTCTGTATCTCTATTATGTTGGTGCGGCTTCGGAACTTTTAAATATCTTGATATATCTCGAGAACTACGCATCTGATCAAAAAATATCATAGAACATAAAAAGTAGGAAACTTAATTCTCTACAAAAAAGGTCTCTTAACATTTTGCCATAGCTCGCTTCGTTTCCGAGATATTTGCAGATTTATCTCAAGGGAAGGGGCCTGACGGACATATTTCGAGATATTTCTTCTTCTTGTTGTTCTTCTTCTGCACAGCTAAGCTGGAAGTGGCATTTGCAGCGCGCACTAGTGCAGAGTTATCTCAGAGAAAGGGGCCACGGTGTTTCTGTATCTCTATTATGTTGGTGCGGCTTCGGAACTTTTAAATATCTCGATATATCTCGAAAACTACGCTTCTGATCAAAAAATATCATAGAACATAAATTGTAGGAAACATAATTCTCTACAAAAAAGGTCTCTTAACATTTTGCCATAGCTCGCTTCGTTTCCGAGATATTTGCAGATTTATCTCAAGGGAAGGGGCCTGACGGACATATTTCGAGATATTTCTTCTTCTTGTTGTTCTTCTTCTGCACAGCTAAGCTGGAAGTGGCATTTGCGGCTCGCACTAGTGCAGAGTTATCTCAAAGAAAGGGGCCACGGTGTTTCTGTATCTCTATTATGTTGGTGCGGCTTCGGAACTTTTAAATATCTCGATATATCTCGAAAACTACGCTTCTGATCAAAAAATATCATAGAACATAAATTGTAGGAAACATAATTCTCTACAAAAAACGTCTCTTAACATTTTGCCATAGCTCGCTTCGTTTCCGAGATATTTGCAGATTCAGCTCAAAGGAACTGGCCTGACGGACATATTTCGAGATATTTCTTCTTCTTGTTGTTCTTCCTCTGCACAGCTAAGCTGGAAGTGGCATTTGCAGCTCGCAATAGTGCAGAGTTATCTCAAAGAAAGGGGCCACGGTGTTTCTGTATCTCTATTATGTTGGTGCGGCTTCGGAACTTTTAAATATCTTGATATATCTCGAGAACTACGCATCTGATCAAAAAATATCATAGAACATGAAAAGTAGGAAACTTAATTCTCTACAAAAAAGGTCTCTTAACATTTTGCCATAGCTCGCTTCGTTTCCGAGATATTTGCAGATTCAGCTCAAAGGAACTGGTCTGACGGACATATTTCGAGATATTTCTTCTTCTTGTTGTTCTTGCTCTGCACAGCTAAGCTGGAAGTGGCATTTGCAGCTCGCAATAGTGCAGAGTTATCTCAAAGAAAGGGGCCACGGTGTTTCTGTATCTCTATTATGTTGGTGCGGCTTCGGAACTTTTAAATATCTCGATATATCTCGAAAACTACGCTTCTGATCAAAAAATATCATAGAACATAAATTGTAGGAAACATAATTCTCTACAAAAAAGGTCTCTTAACATTTTGCCATAGCTCGCTTCGTTTCCGAGATATTTGCAGATATATCTCAAGGGAAGGGGCCTGACGGACATATTTCGAGATATTTCTTCTTCTTGTTGTTCTTCTTCTGCACAACTAAACTGGAAGTGGCATTTCCAGCTCGCAATAGTGCAGAGTTATCTCAAAGAAAGGGGCCACGGTGTTTCTGTATCTCTATTATGTTGGTGCGTCTTCGGAACTTTTAAATATCTTGATATATCTCGAGAACTACGCATCTGATCAGAAAATATCATAGAACATAAAAAGTAGGAAACTTAATTCTCTACAAAAAAGGTCTCTTAACATTTTGCCATAGCTCGCTTCGTTTCCGAGATATTTGCAGATTTATCTCAAGGGAAGGGGCCTAACGGACATATTTCGAGATATTTCTGCTTCTTGTTGTTCTTCTTCTGCACAGCTAAACTGGAAGTGGCATTTCCAGCTCGCACTAGTGCAGCGTTATCTCAAAGAAAGGGGCCACGGTGTTTCTGTATCTCCATTATGTTGGTGCGGCTTCGGAACTTTTAAATATCTCGATATATCTCGAAAACTACGCTTCTGATCAAAAAATATCATAGAACATAAATTGTAGGAAACATAATTCTCTACAAAAAACGTCTCTTAACATTTTGCCATAGCTCGCTTCGTTTCCGAGATATTTGCAGATTCAGCTCAAAGGAACTGGCCTGACGGACATATTTCGAGATATTTCTTCTTCTTGTTGTTCTTCATCTGCACAGCTAAGCTGGAAGTGGCATTTGCAGCTCGCAATAGTGCAGAGTTATCTCAAAGAAAGGGGCCACGGTGTTTCCGTATCTCTATTATGTTGGTGCGGCTTCGGAACTTTTAAATATCTTGATATATCTCGAGAACTGCGCATCCGATCAAAAAATATCATACAACATAAAAAGTAGGAAACTTAATTCTCTACAAAAAAGGTCTCTTAACATTTTGCCATAGCTCGCTTCGTTTCCGAGATATTTGCAGATTTATCTCAAGGGAAGGGGCCTAACGGACATATTTCGTGATATTTCTTCTTCTTGTTGTTCTTCTTCTGCACAGCTAAACTGGAAGTGGCATTTCCAGCTCGCAATAGTGCAGAGTTATCTCAAAGAAAGGGGCCACGGTGTTTCTGTATCTCTATTATGTTGGTGCGGCTTCGGAACTTTTAAATATCTTGATATATCTCGAGAACTACGCATCTGATCAAAAAATATCATAGAACATAAAAAGTAGGAAACTTAATTCTCTACAAAAATGGTCTCTTAACATTTTGCCATAGCTCGCTTCGTTTCCGAAATATTTGCAGATATATCTCAAGGGAAGGGGCCTAACGGACATATTTCGAGATATTTCTTCTTCTTGTTGTTCTTCTTCTGCACAGCTAAACTGGAAGTGGCATTTCCAGCTCGCAATAGTGCAGAGTTATCTCAAAGAACGGAGCCACGGTGTTTCTGTATCTCTATTATGTTGGTGCGGCTTCGGAACTTTTAAATATCTTGATATATCTCGAGAACTACGCATCTGATCAAAAAATATCATAGAACATAAAAAGTAGGAAACTTAATTCTCTACAAAAAAGGTCTCTTAACATTTTGCCATAGCTCGCTTCGTTTCCGAGATATTTGCAGATTTATCTCAGGGGAAGGGGCCTGACGGACATATTTCGAGATATTTCTTCTTCTTGTTGTTCTTCTTCTGCACAGCTAAGCTGGAAGTGGCATTTGCGGCTCGCACTAGTGCAGAGTTATCTCAAAGAAAGGGGCCACGGTGTTTCTGTATCTCTATTATGATGGTGCGGCTTCGGAACTTTTAAATATCTTGATATATCTCGAGAACTACGCATCTGATCAAAAAATATCATAGAACATAAAAAGGAGGAAACTTAATTCTCTACAAAAAAGGTCTCTTAACATTTTGCCATAGCTCGCTTCGTTTCCGAGATATTTGCAGATTTATCTCAAGGGAAGGGGCCTAACGGACATATTTCGTGATATTTCTTCTTCTTGTTGTTCTTCTTCTGCACAGCTAAGCTGGAAGTGGCATTTACAGCTCGCAATAGTGCAGAGATATCTCAAAGAAAGGGGCCACGGTGTTTCTGTATCTCTATTATGTTGGTGCGGCTTCGGAACTTTTAAATATCTTGATATATCTCGAGAACTACGCATCTGATCAAAAAATATCATAGAACATGAAAAGTAGGAAACTTAATTCTCTACAAAAAAGGTCTCTTAACATTTTGCCATAACTCTCTTCGTTTCCGAGATATTTCCAGATTTATCTCAAGGGAAGGGGCCTGACGGACATATTTCGAGATATTTCTTCTTCTTGTTGTTCTTCTTCTGCACAGCTAAGCTGGAAGTGGCATTTGCAGCTCGCAATAGTGCAGAGTTATCTCAAAGAAAGGGGCCACGGTGTTTCTGTATCTCTATTATGTTGGTGCAGCTTCGGAACTTTTAAATATCTTGATATATCTCGAGAACTACGCATCTGATCAAAAAATATCATCGAACATAAAAAGTAGGAAACTTAATTCTCTACAAAAAAGGTCTCTTAACATTTTGCCATAGCTCGCTTCGTTTCCGAGATATTTGCAGATTTATCTCAAGGGAAGGGGCCTGACGGACATATTTCGAGATATTTCTTCTTCTTGTTGTTCTTCTTCTGCACAGCTGAGCTGGAAGTGGCATTTCCAGGTCGCAATATTGCAGAGTTATCTCAAAGAAAGGGGCCACGGTGTTTCTGTATCTCTATTATGTTGGTGCGGCTTCGGAACTTTTAAATATCTCGATATATCTCGAAAACTACGCTTCTGATCAAAAAATATCATAGAACGTAAATTGTAGGAAACATTATTCTCTACAAAAAACGTCTCTTAACATTTTGCCATAGCTCGCTTCGTTTCCAAGATATTTGCAGATTCATCTCAAGGGAAGGGGTCTGACGGACATATTTCGAGATATTTCTTCTTCTTGTTGTTCTTCTTCTGCACAGCTAAGCTCGAAGCGGCATTTGCAGCTCGCAATAGTGCAGAGTTATCTCAAAGAAAGGGGCCACGGTGTTTCTGTATCTCTATTATGTTGGTGCGGCTTCGGAACTTTTAAATATCTTGATATATCTCGAGAACTACGCATCTGATCAAAAAATATCATAGAACATAAAAAGTAGGAAACTTAATTCTCTACAAAAAAGGTCTCTTAACATTTTGCCATAGCTCGCTTCGTTTCCGAGATATTTGCAGATTTATCTCAGGGGAAGGGGCCTGACGGACATATTTCGAGATATTTCTTCTTCTTGTTGTTCTTCTTCTGCACAGCTAAGCTGGAAGTGGCATTTGCGGCTCGCACTAGTGCAGAGTTATCTCAAAGAAAGGGGCCACGGTGTTTCTGTATCTCTATTATGATGGTGCGGCTTCGGAACTTTTAAATATCTTGATATATCTCGAGAACTACGCATCTGATCAAAAAATATCATAGAACATAAAAAGGAGGAAACTTAATTCTCTACAAAAAAGGTCTCTTAACATTTTGCCATAGCTCGCTTCGTTTCCGAGATATTTGCAGATTTATCTCAAGGGAAGGGGCCTAACGGACATATTTCGTGATATTTCTTCTTCTTGTTGTTCTTCTTCTGCACAGCTAAGCTGGAAGTGGCATTTACAGCTCGCAATAGTGCAGAGATATCTCAAAGAAAGGGGCCACGGTGTTTCTGTATCTCTATTATGTTGGTGCGGCTTCGGAACTTTTAAATATCTTGATATATCTCGAGAACTACGCATCTGATCAAAAAATATCATAGAACATGAAAAGTAGGAAACTTAATTCTCTACAAAAAAGGTCTCTTAACATTTTGCCATAACTCTCTTCGTTTCCGAGATATTTCCAGATTTATCTCAAGGGAAGGGGCCTGACGGACATATTTCGAGATATTTCTTCTTCTTGTTGTTCTTCTTCTGCACAGCTAAGCTGGAAGTGGCATTTGCAGCTCGCAATAGTGCAGAGTTATCTCAAAGAAAGGGGCCACGGTGTTTCTGTATCTCTATTATGTTGGTGCAGCTTCGGAACTTTTAAATATCTTGATATATCTCGAGAACTACGCATCTGATCAAAAAATATCATCGAACATAAAAAGTAGGAAACTTAATTCTCTACAAAAAAGGTCTCTTAACATTTTGCCATAGCTCGCTTCGTTTCCGAGATATTTGCAGATTTATCTCAAGGGAAGGGGCCTGACGGACATATTTCGAGATATTTCTTCTTCTTGTTGTTCTTCTTCTGCACAGCTGAGCTGGAAGTGGCATTTCCAGGTCGCAATATTGCAGAGTTATCTCAAAGAAAGGGGCCACGGTGTTTCTGTATCTCTATTATGTTGGTGCGGCTTCGGAACTTTTAAATATCTCGATATATCTCGAAAACTACGCTTCTGATCAAAAAATATCATAGAACGTAAATTGTAGGAAACATTATTCTCTACAAAAAACGTCTCTTAACATTTTGCCATAGCTCGCTTCGTTTCCAAGATATTTGCAGATTCATCTCAAGGGAAGGGGTCTGACGGACATATTTCGAGATATTTCTTCTTCTTGTTGTTCTTCTTCTGCACAGCTAAGCTCGAAGCGGCATTTGCAGCTCGCAATAGTGCAGAGTTATCTCAAAGAAAGGGGCCACGGTGTTTCTGTATCTCTATTATGTTGGTGCGGCTTCGGAACTTTTAAATATCTTGATATATCTCGAGAACTACGCATCTGATCAAAAAATATCATCGAACATAAAAAGTAGGAAACTTAATTCTCTACAAAAAAGGTCTCTTAACATTTTGCCATAGCTCGCTTCGTTTCCGAGATATTTGCAGATTTATCTCAAGGGAAGGGGCCTGACGGACATATTTCGAGATATTTCTTCTTCTTGTTGTTCTTCTTCTGCACAGCTGAGCTGGAAGTGGCATTTGCAGGTCGCAATAGTGCAGAGTTATCTCAAAGAAAGGGGCCACGGTGTTTCTGTATCTCTATTATGTTGGTGCGGCTTCGGAACTTTTAAATATCTCGATATATCTCGAAAACTACGCTTCTGACCAAAAAATATCGTAGAACATAAATTGTAGGAAACATAATTCACTACAAAAAAGGTCTCTTAACATTTTGCCATAGCTCGCTTCGTTTCCGAGATATTTGCAGATTTATCTCAAGGGAAGGGGCCTAACGGACATATTTCGAGATATTTCTTCTTCTTGTTGTTCTTCTTCTGCACAGCTAAACGGGAAGTGGCATTTCCAGCTCGCAATAGTGCAGAGTTATCTCAAAGAGAGGGGCCACGGTGTTTCTGTATCTCTATTATGTTGGTGCGGCTTCGGAACTTTTAAATATCTTGATATATCTCGAGAACTACGCATCTGATCAAAAAATATCATAGAAGATAAAAAGTAGGAAACTTAATTCGAAACAAAAAAGGACTCTTAACATTTTGCCATAGCTCGCTTCGTTTCCGAGATATTTGCAGATTTATCTCAAGGGAAGGGGCCTAACGGACATATTTCGAGATATTTCTTCTTCTTGTTGTTCTTCTTCTGCACAGCTAAGCTGGAAGTAGCATTTGCGGCTCGCACTAGTGCAGAGTTATCTCAAAGAAAGGGGCCACGGTGTTTCTGTATCCCTATTATGTTGGTGCGGCTTCGGAACTTTTAAATATCTCGATATATCTCGAAAACTACGCTTCTGATCAAAAAATATCATACAACATAAATTGTAGGAAACATAATTGTCTACAAAAAACGTCTCGTAAGATTTTGCCATAGCTCGCTTCGTTTCCGAGATATTTGCAGATTCAGCTCAAAGGAACTGGCCTGACGGACATATTTCGAGATATTTCTTCTTCTTGTTGTTCTTCCTCTGCACAGCTAAGCTGGAAGTAGCATTTGCAGCTCGCAATAGTGCAGAGTTATCTCAAAGAACGGGGCCACGGTGTTTCTGTATCTCTATTATGTTGGTGCGGCTTCGGAACTTTTAAATATCTCGATATATCTCGAAGACTACGCTTCTGATCAAAAAATATCATAGAACATAAATTGTAGGAAGCATAATTCTCTACAAAAAAGGTCTCTTAACATTTTGCCATAGCTCGCTTCGTTCCCGAGATATTTGCAGATATATCTCAAGGGAAGGGGCCTGACGGACATATTTCGAGATATTTCTTCTTCTTGTTGTTCTTCTCCTGCACAGCTAAGCTGGAAGTGGCATTTACAGCTCGCAATAGTGCAGAGTTATCTCAAAGAAAGGGGCCACGGTGTTTCTGTATATCTATTATGTTGGTGCGGCTTCGGAACTTTTAAATATCTCGATATATCTCGAAAACTACGCTTCTGATCAAAAAATATCGTAGAACATAAATTGTAGGAAACATAATTCTCTACAAAAAAGGTCTCTTAACATTTTGCCATAGCTCGCTTCGTTTCCGAGATATTTGCAGATATATCTCAAGGGAAGGGGCCTGACGGACATATTTCGAGATATTTCTTCTTCTTGTTGTTCTTCTTCTGCACAGCTAAGCTGGAAGTGGCATTTACAGCTCGCAATAGTGCAGAGTTATCTCAAAGAAAGGGGCCACGGTGTTTCTGTATCTCTATTATGTTGGTGCGGCTTCGGAACTTTTAAATATCTTGATATATCTCGAGAACTACGCATCTGATCAAAAAATATCATAGAACATAAAAAGTAGGAAACATAATTCTCTACAAAAAACGTCTCTTAACATTTTGCGATAGCTCGCTTCGTTTCCGAGATATTTGCAGATACAGCTCAAAGGAACTGGCCTGACGGACATATTTCGAGATATTTCTTCTTCTTGTTGTTCTTCCTCTGCGCAGCTAAGCTGGAAGTGGCATTTGCAGCTCGCAATAGTGCAGAGTTATCTCAAAGAAAGGGGCCACGGTGTTTCTGTATCTTTATTATGTTGGTGCGGCATCGGAACTTTTAAATATCTCGATATATCTCGAAAACTACGCTTCCGATCAAAAAATATCATAGAACATAAAAAGTAGGAAACTTAATTCTCTACGAAAACGGTCTCTTAACATTTTGCCATAGCTCGCTTCGTTTCCGAGATATTTGCAGATTTATCTCAAGGGAAGGGGCCTGACGGACATATTTCGAGATACTTCTTCTTCTTGTTGTTCTTCTTCTGCACAGCTGAGCTGGAAGTGGCATTTGCAGGTCGCAATAGTGCAGAGTTATCTCAAAGAAAGGGGCCACGGTGTTTCTGTATCTCTATTATGTTGGTGCGGCTTCGGAACTTTTAAATATCTCGATATATCTCGAGAACTACGCATCTGATCAAAAAATATGATAGAACATAAAAAGTAGGAAACTTAATTCTCTACAAAAAAGGTCTCTTAACATTTTGCCATAGCTCGCTTCGTTTCCGAGATATTTGCAGATATATCTCAAGGGAAGGGGCCTGACGGACATATTTCGAGATATTTCTTCTTCTTGTTGTTCTTCTTCTGCACAGCTAAGCTGGAAGTGGCATTTACAGCTCGCAATAGTGCAGAGTTATCTCAAAGAAAGGGGCCACGGTGTTTCTGTATCTCTATTATGTTGGTGCGGCTTCGGAACTTTTAAATATCTTGATATATCTCGAGAACTACGCTTCTGATCGAAAAATATCATAGAACATAAAAAGTAGGAAACTTAATTCTCTCCAAAAAAGGTCTCTTAACATTTTGCCATAGCTCGCTTCGTTTCCGAGATATTTGCAGATTTATCTCAAGGGAAGGGGCCTGACGGACATATTTCGAGATATTTCTTCTTCTTGTTGTTCTTCTTCTGCCCAGCTAAGCTGGAAGTGGCATTTGCAGCGCGCATTAGTGCAGAGTTATCTCAAAGAAATAGGCCACGGTGTTTCTGTATCTCTATTATGTTGGTGCGGCTTCGGAACTTTTAAATATCTTGATATATCTCGAGAACTACGCATCTGATCAAAAAATATCATACTACATAAAAAGTAGGAAACTTAATTCTCTACAAGAAAGGTCTCTAAACATTTTGCCATAGCTCGCTTCGTTTCCGAGATATTTGCAGATTTATCTCAAGGGAAGGGGCCTGACGGACATATTTCGAGATATTTCTTCTTCTTGTTGTTCTTCTTCTGCACAGCTAAGCTGGAAGTGGCATTTGCAGCTCGCAATAGTGCAGAGTTATCTCAAAGAAAGGGGCCACGGTGTTTCTGTATCTCCATTATGTTGGTGCGGCTTCGGAACTTTTAAATATCTTGATATATCTCGAGAACTACGCATCGGATCAAAAAATACCATAGAACATAAAAAGTAGGAAACTTAATTCTCTACAGAAAAGGTCTCTTAAGATTTTGCCATAGCTCGCTTCGTTCCCGAGATATTTGCAGATTTATCTCAAGGGAAGGGGCCTGACGGACATATTTCGAGATATTTCTTCTTCTTGTTGTTCTTCTTCTGCACAGCTAAGCTGGAAGTGGCATTTGCAGCTCGCACTAGTGCAGAGTTATCTCCAAGAAAGGGGCCACGGTGTTTCTGTATATCTATTATGTTGGTGCGGCTTCGGAACTTTTAAATATCTCGATATATCTCGAAAACTACGCTTCTGATCAAAAAATATCGTAGAACATAAATTGTAGGAAACATAATTCTCTACAAAAAAGGTCTCTTAACATTTTGCCATAGCTCGCTTCGTTTCCGAGATATTTGCAGATATATCTCAAGGGAAGGGGCCTGACGGACATATTTCGAGATATTTCTTCTTCTTGTTGTTCTTCTTCTGCACAGCTAAGCTGGAAGTGGCATTTACAGCTCGCAATAGTGCAGAGTTATCTCAAAGAAAGGGGCCACGGTGTTTCTGTATCTCTATTATGTTGGTGCGGCTTCGGAACTTTTAAATATCTTGATATATCTCGAGAACTACGCATCTGATCAAAAAATATCATAGAACATAAAAAGTAGGAAACATAATTCTCTACAAAAAACGTCTCTTAACATTTTGCGATTGCTCGCTTCGTTTCCGAGATATTTGCAGATTTATCTCAAGGGAAGGGGCCTAACGGACATATTTCGTGATATTTCTTCTTCTTGTTGTTCTTCTTCTGCACAGCTAAAGTGGAAGTGTCATTTCCAGCTCGCAATAGTGCAGAGTTATCTCAAAGAAAGGGGCCACGGTGTTTCTGTATATCTATTATGTTGGTGCGGCTTCGGAACTTTTAAATATCTCGATATATCTCGAAAACTACGCTTCTGATCAAAAAATATCGTAGAACATAAATTGTAGGAAACATAATTCTCTACAAAAAAGGTCTCTTAACATTTTGCCATAGCTCGCTTCGTTTCCGAGATATTTGCAGATATATCTCAAGGGAAGGGGCCTGACGGACATATTTCGAGATATTTCTTCTTCTTGTTGTTCTTCTTCTGCACAGCTAAGCTGGAAGTGGCATTTACAGCTCGCAATAGTGCAGAGTTATCTCAAAGAAAGGGGCCACGGTGTTTCTGTATCTCTATTATGTTGGTGCGGCTTCGGAACTTTTAAATATCTTGATATATCTCGAGAACTACGCATCTGATCAAAAAATATCATAGAACATAAAAAGTAGGAAACATAATTCTCTACAAAAAACGTCTCTTAACATTTTGCGATAGCTCGCTTCGTTTCCGAGATATTTGCAGATACAGCTCAAAGGAACTGGCCTGACGGACATATTTCGAGATATTTCTTCTTCTTGTTGTTCTTCCTCTGCGCAGCTAAGCTGGAAGTGGCATTTGCAGCTCGCAATAGTGCAGAGTTATCTCAAAGAAAGGGGCCACGGTGTTTCTGTATCTTTATTATGTTGGTGCGGCTTCGGAACTTTTAAATATCTCGATATATCTCGAAAACTACGCTTCTGATCAAAAAATATCATACAACATAAAAAGTAGGAAACTTAATTCTCTACGAAAACGGTCTCTTAACATTTTGCCATAGCTCGCTTCGTTTCCGAGATATTTGCAGATTTATCTCAAGGGAAGGGGCCTGACGGACATATTTCGAGATATTTCTTCTTCTTGTTGTTCTTCTTCTGCACAGCTAAGCTGGAAGTGGCATTTACAGCTCGCAATAGTGCAGAGTTATCTCAAAGAAAGGGGCCACGGTGTTTCTGTATCTCTATTATGTTGGTGCGGCTTCGGAACTTTTAAATATCTTGATATATCTCGAGAACTACGCATCTGATCAAAAAATATCATAGAATATAAAAAGTAGGAAACTTAATTCTCTACAAAAAAGGTCTCTTAACATTTTGCCATAGCTCGCTTCGTTCCCGAGATATTTGCAGATATATCTCAAGGGAAGGGGCCTGACGGACATATTTCGAGATATTTCTTCTTCTTGTTGTTCTTCTTCTGCACAGCTAAGCTGGAAGTGGCATTTACAGCTCGCAATAGTGCAGAGTTATCTCAAAGAAAGGGGCCACGGTGTTTCTGTATATCTATTATGTTGGTGCGGCTTCGGAACTTTTAAATATCTCGATATATCTCGAAAACTACGCTTCTGATCAAAAAATATCGTAGAACATAAATTGTAGGAAACATAATTCTCTACAAAAAAGGTCTCCTAACATTTTGCCATAGCTCGCTTCGTTTCCGAGATATTTGCAGATATATCTCAAGGGAAGGGGCCTGACGGACATATTTCGAGATATTTCTTCTTCTTGTTGTTCTTCTTCTGCACAGCTAAGCTGGAAGTGGCATTTACAGCTCGCAATAGTGCAGAGTTATCTCAAAGAAAGGGGCCACGGTGTTTCTGTATCTCTATTATGTTGGTGCGGCTTCGGAACTTTTAAATATCTTGATATATCTCGAGAACTACGCATCTGATCAAAAAATATCATAGAACATAAAAAGTAGGAAACTTAATTCTCTACAAAAAAGGTCTCTTAACATTTTGCCATAGCTCGCTTCGTTTCCGAGATATTTGCAGATTTATCTCAAGGGAAGGGGCCTGACGGACATATTTCGAGATATTTCTTCTTCTTGTTGTTCTTCTTCTGCACAGCTAAGCTGGAAGTGGCATTTGCAGCTCGCACTAGTGCAGAGTTATCTCAAAGAAAGGGGCCACGGTGTTTCTGTATATCTATTATGTTGGTGCGGCTTCGGAACTTTTAAATATCTCGATATATCTCGAAAACTACGCTTCTGATCAAAAAATATCGTAGAACATAAATTGTAGGAAACATAATTCTCTACAAAAAAGGTCTCTTAACATTTTGCCATAGCTCGCTTCGTTTCCGAGATATTTGCAGATATATCTCAAGGGAAGGGGCCTGACGGACATATTTCGAGATATTTCTTCTTCTTGTTGTTCTTCTTCTGCACAGCTAAGCTGGAAGTGGCATTTACAGCTCGCAATAGTGCAGAGTTATCTCAAAGAAAGGGGCCACGGTGTTTCTGTATCTTTATTATGTTGGTGCGGCTTCGGAACTTTTAAATATCTCGATATATCTCGAAAACTACGCTTCTGATCAAAAAATATCATAGAACATAAATTGTAGGAAACATAATTCTCTACAAAAAAGGTCGCTTAACATTTTGCCATAGCTCGCTTCGTTTCCGAGATATTTGCATATTTATCTCAAGGGAAGGGGCCTGACGGACATATTTCGAGATATTTCTTCTTCTTGTTGTTCTTCTTCTGCACAGCTAAGCTGGAAGTGGCATTTGCGGCTCGCACTAGTGCAGAGTTATCTCAAAGAAAGGGGCCACGGTGTTTCTGTATCTCTATTATGTTGGTGCGGCTTCGGAACTTTTAAATATCTTGATATATCTCGAGAACTACGCATCTGATCAAAAAATATCATAGAACATAAAAAGTAGGAAACTTAATTCTCTACAAAAACGGTCTCTTAACATTTTGCCATAGCTAGCTTCGTTTCCGAGATATTTGCATATTTATCTCAAGGGAAGGGGCCTGACGGACATATTTCGAGATATTTCTTCTTCTTGTTGTTCTTCTTCTGCACAGCTAAGCTGGAAGTAGCATTTGCGGCTCGCACTAGTGCAGAGTTATCTCAAAGAAAGGGGCCACGGTGTTTCTGTATCTCTATTATGTTGGTGCGGCTTCGGAACTTTTAAATATCTTGATATATCTCGAGAACTACGCATCTGATCAAAAAATATCATAGAATATAAAAAGTAGGAAACTTAATTCTCTACAAAAAAGGTCTCTTAACATTTTGCCATAGCTCGCTTCGTTCCCGAGATATTTGCAGATATATCTCAAGGGAAGGGGCCTGACGGACATATTTCGAGATATTTCTTCTTCTTGTTGTTCTTCTTCTGCACAGCTAAGCTGGAAGTGGCATTTACAGCTCGCAATAGTGCAGAGTTATCTCAAAGAAAGGGGCCACGGTGTTTCTGTATATCTATTATGTTGGTGCGGCTTCGGAACTTTTAAATATCTCGATATATCTCGAAAACTACGCTTCTGATCAAAAAATATCGTAGAACATAAATTGTAGGAAACATAATTCTCTACAAAAAAGGTCTCCTAACATTTTGCCATAGCTCGCTTCGTTTCCGAGATATTTGCAGATATATCTCAAGGGAAGGGGCCTGACGGACATATTTCGAGATATTTCTTCTTCTTGTTGTTCTTCTTCTGCACAGCTAAGCTGGAAGTGGCATTTACAGCTCGCAATAGTGCAGAGTTATCTCAAAGAAAGGGGCCACGGTGTTTCTGTATCTCTATTATGTTGGTGCGGCTTCGGAACTTTTAAATATCTTGATATATCTCGAGAACTACGCATCTGATCAAAAAATATCATAGAACATAAAAAGTAGGAAACTTAATTCTCTACAAAAAAGGTCTCTAAACATTTTGCCATAGCTCGCTTCGTTTCCGAGATATTTGCAGATTTATCTCAAGGGAAGGGGCCTGACGGACATATTTCGAGATATTTCTTCTTCTTGTTGTTCTTCTTCTGCACAGCTAAGCTGGAAGTGGCATTTGCAGCTCGCACTAGTGCAGAGTTATCTCAAAGAAAGGGGCCACGGTGTTTCTGTATATCTATTATGTTGGTGCGGCTTCGGAACTTTTAAATATCTCGATATATCTCGAAAACTACGCTTCTGATCAAAAAATATCGTAGAACATAAATTGTAGGAAACATAATTCTCTACAAAAAAGGTCTCTTAACATTTTGCCATAGCTCGCTTCGTTTCCGAGATATTTGCAGATATATCTCAAGGGAAGGGGCCTGACGGACATATTTCGAGATATTTCTTCTTCTTGTTGTTCTTCTTCTGCACAGCTAAGCTGGAAGTGGCATTTACAGCTCGCAATAGTGCAGAGTTATCTCAAAGAAAGGGGCCACGGTGTTTCTGTATCTTTATTATGTTGGTGCGGCTTCGGAACTTTTAAATATCTCGATATATCTCGAAAACTACGCTTCTGATCAAAAAATATCATAGAACATAAATTGTAGGAAACATAATTCTCTACAAAAAAGGTCGCTTAACATTTTGCCATAGCTCGCTTCGTTTCCGAGATATTTGCATATTTATCTCAAGGGAAGGGGCCTGACGGACATATTTCGAGATATTTCTTCTTCTTGTTGTTCTTCTTCTGCACAGCTAAGCTGGAAGTGGCATTTGCGGCTCGCACTAGTGCAGAGTTATCTCAAAGAAAGGGGCCACGGTGTTTCTGTATCTCTATTATGTTGGTGCGGCTTCGGAACTTTTAAATATCTTGATATATCTCGAGAACTACGCATCTGATCAAAAAATATCATAGAATATAAAAAGTAGGAAACTTAATTCTCTACAAAAAAGGTCTCTTAACATTTTGCCATAGCTCGCTTCGTTCCCGAGATATTTGCAGATATATCTCAAGGGAAGGGGCCTGACGGACATATTTCGAGATATTTCTTCTTCTTGTTGTTCTTCTTCTGCACAGCTAAGCTGGAAGTGGCATTTACAGCTCGCAATAGTGCAGAGTTATCTCAAAGAAAGGGGCCACGGTGTTTCTGTATATCTATTATGTTGGTGCGGCTTCGGAACTTTTAAATATCTCGATATATCTCGAAAACTACGCTTCTGATCAAAAAATATCGTAGAACATAAATTGTAGGAAACATAATTCTCTACAAAAAAGGTCTCCTAACATTTTGCCATAGCTCGCTTCGTTTCCGAGATATTTGCAGATATATCTCAAGGGAAGGGGCCTGACGGACATATTTCGAGATATTTCTTCTTCTTGTTGTTCTTCTTCTGCACAGCTAAGCTGGAAGTGGCATTTACAGCTCGCAATAGTGCAGAGTTATCTCAAAGAAAGGGGCCACGGTGTTTCTGTATCTCTATTATGTTGGTTGCGGCTTCGGAACTTTTAAATATCTTGATATATCTCGAGAACTACGCATCTGATCAAAAAATATCATAGAACATAAAAAGTAGGAAACGTAATTCTCTACAAAAAAGGTCTCTTAACATTTTGCCATAGCTCGCTTCGTTTCCGAGATATTTGCAGATTTATCTCAAGGGAAGGGGCCTGACGGACATATTTCGAGATATTTCTTCTTCTTGTTGTTCTTCTTCTGCACAGCTAAGCTGGAAGTGGCATTTGCAGCTCGCACTAGTGCAGAGTTATCTCAAAGAAAGGGGCCACGGTGTTTCTGTATATCTATTATGTTGGTGCGGCTTCGGAACTTTTAAATATCTCGATATATCTCGAAAACTACGCTTCTGATCAAAAAATATCGTAGAACATAAATTGTAGGAAACATAATTCTCTACAAAAAAGGTCTCTTAACATTTTGCCATAGCTCGCTTCGTTTCCGAGATATTTGCAGATATATCTCAAGGGAAGGGGCCTGACGGACATATTTCGAGATATTTCTTCTTCTTGTTGTTCTTCTTCTGCACAGCTAAGCTGGAAGTGGCATTTACAGCTCGCAATAGTGCAGAGTTATCTCAAAGAAAGGGGCCACGGTGTTTCTGTATCTTTATTATGTTGGTGCGGCTTCGGAACTTTTAAATATCTCGATATATCTCGAAAACTACGCTTCTGATCAAAAAATATCATAGAACATAAATTGTAGGAAACATAATTCTCTACAAAAAAGGTCGCTTAACATTTTGCCATAGCTCGCTTCGTTTCCGAGATATTTGCATATTTATCTCAAGGGAAGGGGCCTGACGGACATATTTCGAGATATTTCTTCTTCTTGTTGTTCTTCTTCTGCACAGCTAAGCTGGAAGTGGCATTTGCGGCTCGCACTAGTGCAGAGTTATCTCAAAGAAAGGGGCCACGGTGTTTCTGTATCTCTATTATGTTGGTGCGGCTTCGGAACTTTTAAATATCTTGATATATCTCGAGAACTACGCATCTGATCAAAAAATATCATAGAACATAAAAAGTAGGAAACTTAATTCTCTACAAAAACGGTCTCTTAACATTTTGCCATAGCTAGCTTCGTTTCCGAGATATTTGCATATTTATCTCAAGGGAAGGGGCCTGACGGACATATTTCGAGGTATTTCTTCTTCTTGTTGTTCTTCTTCTGCACAGCTAAGCTGGAAGTAGCATTTGCGGCTCGCACTTGTGCAGAGTTATCTCAAAGAAAGGGGCCACGGTGTTTCTGTATCCCTATTATGTTGGTGCGACTTCGGAACTTTTAAATATCTCGATATATCTCGAAAACTACGCTTCTGATCAAAAAATATCATAGAACATAAATTGTAGGAAACATAATTGTCTATAAAAAACGTCTCTTAACATTTTGCCATAGCTCGCTTCGTTTCCGAGATATTTGCAGATTCAGCTCAAAGGAACTGGCCTGACGGACATATTTCGAGATATTTCTTCTTCTTGTTGTTCTTCCTCTGCACAGCTAAGCTGGAAGTGGCATTTGCAGCTCGCAATAGTGCAGAGTTATCTCAACGAAAGGGGCCACGGTGTTTCTGTATCTCTATTATGTTGGTGCGGCTTCGGAACTTTTAAATATCTTGATATATCTCGAGAACTACGCATCTGATCAAAAAATATCATACTACACAAAAAGTAGGAAACTTAATTCTCTACAAGATAGGTCTCTAAACATTTTGCCATAGCTCGCTTCGTTTCCGAGATATTTGCAGATTTATCTCAAGGGAAGGGGCCTGACGGACATATTTCGAGATATTTCTTCTTCTTGTTGTTCTTCTTCTGCACAGCTTAGCTGGAAGTGGCATTTGCAGCTCGCAATAGTGCAGAGTTATCTCAAAGAAAGGGGCCACGGTGTTTCTGTATCTTTATTATGTTGGTGCGGCTTCGGAACTTTTAAATATCTCGATATATCTCGAAAACTACGCTTCTGATCAAAAAATATCATAGAACATAAAAAGTAGGAAACTTAATTCTCTACGAAAACGGTCTCTTAACATTTTGCCATAGCTCGCTTCGTTTCCGAGATATTTGCAGATTTATCTCAAGGGAAGGGGCCTGACGGACATATTTCGAGATATTTCTTCTTCTTGTTGTTCTTCTTCTGCACAGCTGAGCTGGAAGTGGCATTTGCAGGTCGCAATAGTGCAGAGTTATCTCAAAGAAAGGGGCCACGGTGTTTCTGTATCTCTATTATGTTGGTGCGGCTTCGGAACTTTTAAATATCTTGATATATCTCGAGAACTACGCATCTGATCAAAAAATATCATACAACATAAAAAGTAGGAAACTTAATTCTCTACAAAAGAGGTCTCTTAACATTTTGCCATAGCTCGCTTCGTTTCCGAGATATTTGCAGATTTATCTCAAGGGAAGGGGCCTGACGGACATATTTCGAGATATTTCTTCTTCTTGTTGTTCTTCTTCTGCACAGCTAAGCTGGAAGTGGCATTTGCGGCTCGCACTAGTGCAGAGTTATCTCAAAGAAAGGGGCCACGGTGTTTCTGTATCCCTATTATGTTGGTGCGGCTTCGGAACTTTTTATATCTCGATATATCTCGAAAACTACGCTTCTGATCAAAAAATATCATAGACCATAAATTGTAGGAAACATAACTCTCTACAAAAAACGTCTCTTAACATTTTGCCATAGCTCGCTTCGTTTCCGAGATATTTGCAGATTCAGCTCAAAGGAACTGGCCTGACGGACATATTTCGAGATATTTCTTCTTCTTGTTGTCCTTCCTCTGCACAGCTAAGCTGGAAGTGGCATTTGCAGCTCGCAATAGTGCAGAGTTATCTCAAAGAAAGGGGCCACGGTGTTTCTGTATCTCTATTATGTTGGTGCGGCTTCGGAACTTTTAAATATCTTGATATATCTCGAGAACTACGCATCTGATCAAAAAATATCATAGAACATAAAAAGTAGGAAACTTAATTCTGTACAAAAAAGGTCTCTTAACATTTTGCCATAGCTCGCTTCGTTTCCGAGATATTTGCATATTTATCTCAAGGGAAGGGGCCTGACGGACATATTTCGAGATATTTCTTCTTCTTGTTGTTCTTCTTCTGCACAGCTAAGCTGGAAGTGGCATTTGCGGCTCGCACTAGTGCAGAGTTATCTCAAAGAAAGGGGCCACGGTGTTTCTGTACCTCTATTATGTTGGTGCGGCTTCGGAACTTTTAAATATCTTGATATATCTCGAGAACTACGCATCTGTTCAAAAAATATCATAGAACATAAAAAGTAGGAATCCTAATTTTCTACAAAAAAGGTCTCTTAACATTTTGCCGTAGCTCGCTTCGTTTCCGAGATATTTGCAGATTTATCTCAAGGGAAGGGGCCTGACGGACATATTTCCAGATATTTCTTCTTCTTGTTGTTCTTCTTCTGCACAGCTAAGCTGGAAGTGGCATTTGCCGCTCGCAATAGTGCAGAGTTATCTCAAAGAAAGGGGCCACGGTCTTTCTGTATCTCTATTATGTTGGTGCGGCTTCGGAACTTTCAAATATCTTGATATATCTCGAGAACTACGCATCTGATCAAAAAATATCATAGAACATAAAAAGTAGGAAACCTAATTTTCTACAAAAAAGGTCTCTTAAGATTTTGCCGTAGCTCGCTTCGTTTCCGAGATATATGCAGATTTATCTCAAGGGAAGGGGCCTGACGGACATATTTCGAAATATTTCTTATTCTTGTTGTTCTTCTTCTGCACAGCTAAGCTGGAAGTGGCATTTGCAGCTCGCAATAGTGCAGAGTTATCTCAAAGAAAGGGGCCACGGTGTTTCTGTACCTCTATTATGTTGGTGCAGCTTCGGAGCTTTTAAATATCTTGATATATCTCGAGAACTACGCATGTGATCAAAAAATATCATAGAACATAAAAAGTAGGAAACTTAATTCTCTACAAAAAAGGTCTTTTAACGTTTTGCAATAGCTCGCTTCGTTTCCAAGATATTTGCAGATATATCTCAAGGGAAGGGGCCTGACGGACATATTTCGAGATATTTCTTCTTCTTGTTGTTCTTCTTCTGCACAGCTAAGCTGGAAGTGGCATTTCCAGCTCGCAATCGTGCAGAGTTACCTCAAAGAGAGGGGCCACGGTGTTTCTGTATCTCTATTATGTTGGTGCGGCTTCGGAACTTTTAAATATCTTGATATATCTCGAGAACTACGCCTCTGATCGAAAAATATCATAGAACATAAAAAGTAGGAAACTTAATTCTCTACAAAAAAGGTCTCTTAACATTTTGCCATAGCTCGCTTCGTTTCCGAGATATTTGCAGATTTATCTCAAGGGAAGGGGCCTGACGGACATATTTCGAGATATTTCTTCTTCTTGTTGTTCTTCTTCTGCACAGCTAAGATGGAAGTGGCATTTGCAGCTCGCAATAGTGCAGAGTTATCGCAAAGAAAGGGGCCACGGTGTTTCTGTATCTCTATTATGTTGGTGCGGCTTCGGAACTTTTAAATATCTTGATATATCTCGAGAACTACGCATCTGATCAAAAAATATCATAGAACATAAAAAGTAGGAAACCTAATTTTCTACAAAAAAGGTCTCTTAACATTTTGCCGTAGCTCGCTTCGTTTCCGAGATATTTGCAGATTTATCTCAAGGGAAGGGGCCTGACGGACATATTTCGAAATATTTCTTATTCTTGTTGTTCTTCTTCTGCACAGCTAAGCTGGAAGTGGCATTTGCAGCTCGCAATAGTGCAGAGTTATCTCAAAGAAAGGGGCCACGGTGTTTCTGTACCTCTATTATGTTGGTGCAGCTTCGGAGCTTTTAAATATCTTGATATATCTCGAGAACTACGCATCTGATCAAAAAATATCATAGAACATAAAAAGTAGGAAACTTAATTCTCTACAAAAAAGGTCTCTTAACATTTTCCCATAGCTGGCATCGTTTCCGAGATATTTGCAGATTTAGCTCAAGGGAAGGGGCCTGACGGACATATTCCGAGAAATTTCTTCTTCTTGTTGTTCCTCTTCTGCACAGCTAAGCTGGAAGTGGCATTTGCAGGTCGCAATAGTGCAGAGTTATCTCAAAGAAAGGGGCCACGTTGTTTCTGTATCTCTATTATGTTGGTGCGGCTTCGGAACTTTTAAATATCTCGATATATCTCGAAAACTACGCTTCTGATCAAAAAATATCAGAGAACGTAAATTGTAGGAAACATAATTGTCTACAAAAAAGGTCTCTTAACATTTTGCCATAGCTCGCTTCGTTTCCGAGATATTTGCAGATTTATCTCAAGGGAAGGGGCCTGACGGACATATTTCGAGATATTTCTTCTTCTTGTTGTTCTTCTTCTGCACAGCTAAGCTGGAAGTGGCATTTGCAGCTCGCAATAGTGCAGAGTTATCTCAAAGAAAGGGGCCACGGTGTTTCTGTATCTCTATTATGTTGGTGCGGCTTCGGAACTTTTAAATATCTTGATATATCTCGAGAACTACGCATCTGATCAAAAAATATCGTAGAACATAAAAAGTAGGAAACTTAATTCTCTACAAATAAGGTCTCTAAACATTTTGCCATAGCTCGCTTGGTTTCCGAGATATTTGCAGATTTATCTCAAGGGAAGGGGCCTGACGGACATATTTCCAGATATTTCTTCTTCTTGTTGTTCTTCTTCTGCACAGCTAAGCTGGAAGTGGCATTTGCAGGTCGCAATAGTGCAGAGTTATCTCAAAGAAAGGGGCCACGGTGTTTCTGTATCTCTATTATGTTGGTGCGGCTTCGGAACTTTTAAATATCTTGATATATCTCGAGAACTACGCATCTGTTCAAAAAATATCATAGAACATAAAAAGTAGGAATCCTAATTTTCTACAAAAAAGGTCTCTTAACATTTTCCCATAGCTGGCATCGTTTCCGAGATATTTGCAGATTTATCTCAAGGGAAGGGGCCTGACGGACATATTTCCAGATATTTCTTCTTCTTGTTGTTCTTCTTCTGCACAGCTAAGCTGGAAGTGGCATTTGCAGCGCGCAATAGTGCAGAGTTATCTCAAAGAAAGGGGCCACGGTGTTTCTGTATCTCTATTATGTTGGTGCGGCTTCGGAACTTTTAAATATCTTGATATATCTCGAGAACTACGCATCTGTTCAAAAAATATCATAGAACATAAAAAGTAGGAATCCTAATTTTCTACAAAAAAGGTCTCTTAACATTTTGCCGTAGCTCGCTTCGTTTCCGAGATATTTGCAGATTTATCTCAAGGGAAGGGGCCTGACGGACATATTTCCAGATATTTCTTCTTCTTGTTGTTCTTCTTCTGCACAGCTAAGCTGGAAGTGGCATTTGCAGCTCGCAATAGTGCAGAGTTACCTCAAAGAAAGGGGCCACGGTGTTTCTGTATCTCTATTATGTTGGTGCCGCTTCGGAACTTTTAAATATCAGGATATATCTCGAGAACTACGCATCTGATCAAAAAATATCATAGAACATAAAAAGTAGGAAACTTAATTCTCTACAAAAAAGGTCTCTTAACATTTTGCCATAGCTCGCTTCGTTTCCGAGATATTTGCAGATTTATCTCAAGGGAAGGGGCCTGACGGACATATTTCGAGATATTTCTTCTTCTTGTTGTTCTTCTTCTGCACAGCTAAGATGGAAGTGGCATTTGCAGCTCGCAATAGTGCAGAGTTATCGCAAAGAAAGGGGCCACGGTGTTTCTGTATCTCTATTATGTTGGTGCGGCTTCGGAACTTTTAAATATCTTGATATATCTCGAGAACTACGCATCTGATCAAAAAATATCATAGAACATAAAAAGTAGGAAACCTAATTTTCTACAAAAAAGGTCTCTTAACATTTTGCCGTAGCTCGCTTCGTTTCCGAGATATTTGCAGATTTATCTCAAGGGAAGGGGCCTGACGGACATATTTCGAAATATTTCTTATTCTTGTTGTTCTTCTTCTGCACAGCTAAGCTGGAAGTGGCATTTGCAGCTCGCAATAGTGCAGAGTTATCTCAAAGAAAGGGGCCACGGTGTTTCTGTACCTCTATTATGTTGGTGCAGCTTCGGAGCTTTTAAATATCTTGATATATCTCGAGAACTACGCATCTGATCAAAAAATATCATAGAACATAAAAAGTAGGAAACTTAATTCTCTACAAAAAAGGTCTCTTAACATTTTCCCATAGCTGGCATCGTTTCCGAGATATTTGCAGATTTAGCTCAAGGGAAGGGGCCTGACGGACATATTCCGAGAAATTTCTTCTTCTTGTTGTTCCTCTTCTGCACAGCTAAGCTGGAAGTGGCATTTGCAGGTCGCAATAGTGCAGAGTTATCTCAAAGAAAGGGGCCACGTTGTTTCTGTATCTCTATTATGTTGGTGCGGCTTCGGAACTTTTAAATATCTCGATATATCTCGAAAACTACGCTTCTGATCAAAAAATATCAGAGAACGTAAATTGTAGGAAACATAATTGTCTACAAAAAAGGTCTCTTAACATTTTGCCATAGCTCGCTTCGTTTCCGAGATATTTGCAGATTTATCTCAAGGGAAGGGGCCTGACGGACATATTTCGAGATATTTCTTCTTCTTGTTGTTCTTCTTCTGCACAGCTAAGCTGGAAGTGGCATTTGCAGCTCGCAATAGTGCAGAGTTATCTCAAAGAAAGGGGCCACGGTGTTTCTGTATCTCTATTATGTTGGTGCGGCTTCGGAACTTTTAAATATCTTGATATATCTCGAGAACTACGCATCTGATCAAAAAATATCGTAGAACATAAAAAGTAGGAAACTTAATTCTCTACAAATAAGGTCTCTAAACATTTTGCCATAGCTCGCTTGGTTTCCGAGATATTTGCAGATTTATCTCAAGGGAAGGGGCCTGACGGACATATTTCCAGATATTTCTTCTTCTTGTTGTTCTTCTTCTGCACAGCTAAGCTGGAAGTGGCATTTGCAGGTCGCAATAGTGCAGAGTTATCTCAAAGAAAGGGGCCACGGTGTTTCTGTATCTCTATTATGTTGGTGCGGCTTCGGAACTTTTAAATATCTTGATATATCTCGAGAACTACGCATCTGTTCAAAAAATATCATAGAACATAAAAAGTAGGAATCCTAATTTTCTACAAAAAAGGTCTCTTAACATTTTCCCATAGCTGGCATCGTTTCCGAGATATTTGCAGATTTATCTCAAGGGAAGGGGCCTGACGGACATATTTCCAGATATTTCTTCTTCTTGTTGTTCTTCTTCTGCACAGCTAAGCTGGAAGTGGCATTTGCAGCGCGCAATAGTGCAGAGTTATCTCAAAGAAAGGGGCCACGGTGTTTCTGTATCTCTATTATGTTGGTGCGGCTTCGGAACTTTTAAATATCTTGATATATCTCGAGAACTACGCATCTGTTCAAAAAATATCATAGAACATAAAAAGTAGGAATCCTAATTTTCTACAAAAAAGGTCTCTTAACATTTTGCCGTAGCTCGCTTCGTTTCCGAGATATTTGCAGATTTATCTCAAGGGAAGGGGCCTGACGGACATATTTCCAGATATTTCTTCTTCTTGTTGTTCTTCTCCTGCACAGCTAAGCTGGAAGTGGCATTTGCAGCTCGCAATAGTGCAGAGTTATCTCAAAGAAAGGGGCCACGGTGTTTCTGTATCTCTATTATGTTGGTGCGGCTTCGGAACTTTTAAATATCTTGATATATCTCGAGAACTACGCATCTGTTCAAAAAATATCATAGAACATAAAAAGTAGGAATCCTAATTTTCTACAAAAAAGGTCTCTTAACATTTTCCCATAGCTGGCATCGTTTCCGAGATATTTGCAGATTTATCTCAAGGGAAGGGGCCTGACGGACATATTTCCAGATATTTCTTCTTCTTGTTGTTCTTCTTCTGCACAGCTAAGCTGGAAGTGGCATTTGCAGCTCGCAATAGTGCAGAGTTATCGCAAAGAAAGGGGCCACGGTGTTTCTGTATCTCTATTATGTTGGTGCGGCTTTGGAACTTTTAAATATCTTGATATATCTCGAGAACTACGCATCTGATCAAAAAATATCGTAGAACATAAAAAGTAGGAAACTTAATTCTCTACAAATAAGGTCTCTAAACATTTTGCCATAGCTCGCTTGGTTTCCGAGATATTTGCAGATTTATCTCAAGGGAAGGGGCCTGACGGACATATTTCGAGATATTCCTTCTTCTTGTTGTTCTTCTTCTGCACAGCTAAGCTGGAAGTGGCATTTGCAGCTCGCAATAGTGCAGAGTTACCTCAAAGAAAGGGGCCACGGTGTTTCTGTATCTCTATTATGTTGGTGCCGCTTCGGAACTTTTAAATATCAGGATATATCTCGAGAACTACGCATCTGATCAAAAAATATCATAGAACATAAAAAGTAGGAAACTTAATTCGCTACAAAAAAGGTCTCTTAACATTTTGCCATAGCTCGCTTCGTTTCCGAGATATTTGCAGATTTATCTCAGGGGAAGGGGCCTAACGGACATATTTCGTGATATTTCTTCTTCTTGTTGTTCTTCCTCTGCACAGCTAAGCTGGAAGTGGCATTTGCAGCTCGCAATAGTGCAGAGTTATCTCAAAGAAAGGGGCCACGGTGTTTCTGTATCTCTATTATGTTGGTGCGGCTTCGGAACTTTTAAATATCTTGATATATCTCGAGAACTACGCCTCTGATCGAAAAATATCATAGAACATAAAAAGTAGGAAACTGAATTCTCTACAAAAAAGGTCTCTTAACATTTTGCCATAGCTCGCTTCGTTTGCGAGATATTTGCAGATTTATCTCAAGGGAAGGGGCCTGACGGACATATTTCGAGATATTTCTTCTTCTTGTTGTTCTTCTTCTGCCCAGCTAAGCTGGAAGTGGCATTTGCAGAGCGCAATAGTGCAGAGTTATCTCAAAGAAAGGGGCCACGGTGTGTCTGTATCTCTATTATGTTGGTGCGGCTTCGGAACGTTTAAATATCTTGATATATCTCGAGAACTACGCATCTGATCAAAAAATATCATACTACATAAAAGGTAGGAAACTTAATTCTCTACAAGAAAGGTCTCTTAACATTTTGCCATAGCTCGCTTCGTTTCCAAGATATTTGCAGATTTATCTCAAGGGAAGGGGCCTGACGGACATATTTCGAGATATTTCTTCTTCTTGTTGTTCTTCTTCTGCACAGCTAAGCTGGAAGTGGCATTTGCAGCTCGCACTAGTGCAGAATTATCTCAAAGAAAGGGGCCACGGTGTTTCTGTACCTCTATTATGTTGGTGCGGCTTCGGAACTTTTAAATATCAGGATATATCTCGAGAACTACGCATCTGATCAAAAAATATCATAGAACATAAAAAATAGGAAACCTAATTTTCTACAAAAAAGGTCTCTTAAGATTTTGCCGTAGCTCGCTTCGTTTCCGAGATATATGCAGATTTATCTCAAGGGAAGGGGCCTGACGGACATATTTCGAAATATTTCTTATTCTTGTTGTTCTTCTTCTGCACAGCTAAGCTGGAAGTGGCATTTGCAGCTCGCAATAGTGCAGAGTTATCACAAAGAAAGGGGCCACGGTGTTTCTGTACCTCTATTATGTTGGTGCAGCTTCGGAGCTTTTAAATATCTTGATATATCTCGAGAACTACGCATCTGATCAAAAAATATCATAGAACATAAAAAGTAGGAAACTTAATTCTCTACAAAAAAGGTCTCTTAACATTTTGCCATAGCTCGCTTCGTTTCCAAGATATTTGCAGATTTATCTCAAGGGAAGGGGCCTGACGGACATATTTCGAGATATTTCTTCTTCTTGTTGTTCTTCTTCTGCACAGCTAAGCTGGAAGTGGCATTTGCAGCGCGCAATAGTGCAGAGTTATCTCAAAGAAAGGGGCCACGGTGTTTCTGTATCCCTATTATGTTGGTGCGGCTTCGGAACTTTTAAATATCTTGATATATCTCGAGAACTACGCATCTGTTCAAAAAATATCATAGAACATAAAAAGTAGGAATCCTAATTTTCTACAAAAAAGGTCTCTTAACATTTTGCCATAGCTCGCTTCGTTTCCGAGATATTTGCAGATTTATCTCAAGGGAAGGGGCCTGACGGACATATTTCCAGATATTTCTTCTTCTTGTTGTTCTTCTTCTGCACAGCTAAGCTGGAAGTGGCATTTCCAGCTCGCAATAGTGCAGAGTTATCTCAAAGAGTGGGGCCACGGTGTTTCTGTATCTCTATTATGTTGGTGCGGCTTCGGAACTTTTAAATATCTTGATATATCTCGAGAACTACGCATCTGATCAAAAAATATCATAGAAGATAAAAAGTAGGAAACTTAATTCGCTACAAAAAAGGTCTCTTAACATTTTGCCATAGCTCGCTTCGTTTCCGAGATATTTGCAGATACATCTCAAAGGAACTGGCCTGACGGACATATTTCGAGATATTTCTTCTTCTTGTTGTTCTTCTTCTGCACAGCTAAGCTGGAAGTGGCATTTGCGGCTCGCACTAGTGCAGAGTTATCTCAAAGAAAGGGGCCACGGTGTTTCTGTATCTCTATTATGTTGGTGCGGCTTCGGAACTTTTAAATATCTTGATATATCTCGAGAACTACGCATCTGATCAAAAAATATCATAGAACATAAAAAGTAGGAAACTTAATTCTCTACGAAAACGGTCTCTTAACATTTTGCCATAGCTAGCTTCGTTTCCGAGATATTTGCATATTTATCTCAAGGGAAGGGGCCTGACGGACATATTTCGAGATATTTCTTCTTCTTGTTGTTCTTCTTCTGCACAGCTAAGCTGGAAGTAGCATTTGCGGCTCGCACTAGTGCAGAGTTATCTCAAAGAAAGGGGCCACGGTGTTTCTGTATCCCTATTATGTTGGTGCGACTTCGGAACTTTTAAATATCTCGATATATCTCGAAAACTACGCTTCTGATCAAAAAATATCATAGAACATAAATTGTAGGAAACATAATTGTCTACAAAAAACGTCTCTTAACATTTTGCCATAGCTCGCTTCGTTTCCGAGATATTTGCAGATTCAGCTCAAAGGAACTGGCCTGACGGACATATTTCGAGATATTTCTTCTTCTTGTTGTTCTTCCTCTGCACAGCTAAGCTGGAAGTGGCATTTGCAGCTCGCAATAGTGCAGAGTTATCTCAACGAAAGGGGCCACGGTGTTTCTGTATCTCTATTATGTTGGTGCGGCTTCGGAACTTTTAAATATCTCGATATATCTCGAAAACTACGCTTCTGATCAAAAAATATCATAGAACATAAAAAGTAGGAAACTTAATTCTCTACGAAAACGGTCTCTTAACATTTTGCCATAGCTCGCTTCGTTTCCGAGATATTTGCAGATTTATCTCAAGGGAAGGGGCCTGACGGACATATTTCGAGATATTTCTTCTTCTTGTTGTTCTTCTTCTGCACAGCTAAGCTGGAAGTGGCATTTGCGGCTCGCACTAGTGCAGAGTTATCTCAAAGAAAGGGGCCACGGTGTTTCTGTATCCCTATTATGTTGGTGCGGCTTCGGAACTTTTTATATCTCGATATATCTCGAAAACTACGCTTCTGATCAAAAAATATCATAGACCATAAATTGTAGGAAACATAACTCTCTACAAAAAACGTCTCTTAACATTTTGCCATAGCTCGCTTCGTTTCCGAGATATTTGCAGATTCAGCTCAAAGGAACTGGCCTGACGGACATATTTCGAGATATTTCTTCTTCTTGTTGTCCTTCCTCTGCACAGCTAAGCTGGAAGTGGCATTTGCAGCTCGCAATAGTGCAGAGTTATCTCAAAGAAAGGGGCCACGGTGTTTCTGTATCTCTATTATGTTGGTGCGGCTTCGGAACTTTTAAATATCTTGATATATCTCGAGAACTACGCATCTGATCAAAAAATATCATAGAACGTAAAAAGTAGGAAACTTAATTCTGTACAAAAAAGGTCTCTTAACATTTTGCCATAGCTCGCTTCGTTTCCGAGATATTTGCATATTTATCTCAAGGGAAGGGGCCTGACGGACATATTTCGAGATATTTCTTCTTCTTGTTGTTCTTCTTCTGCACAGCTAAGCTGGAAGTGGCATTTGCGGCTCGCACTAGTGCAGAGTTATCTCAAAGAAAGGGGCCACGGTGTTTCTGTACCTCTATTATGTTGGTGCGGCTTCGGAACTTTTAAATATCTTGATATATCTCGAGAACTACGCATCTGTTCAAAAAATATCATAGAACATAAAAAGTAGGAATCCTAATTTTCTACAAAAAAGGTCTCTTAACATTTTGCCGTAGCTCGCTTCGTTTCCGAGATATTTGCAGATTTATCTCAAGGGAAGGGGCCTGACGGACATATTTCCAGATATTTCTTCTTCTTGTTGTTCTTCTTCTGCACAGCTAAGCTGGAAGTGGCATTTGCCGCTCGCAATAGTGCAGAGTTATCTCAAAGAAAGGGGCCACGGTCTTTCTGTATCTCTATTATGTTGGTGCGGCTTCGGAACTTTCAAATATCTTGATATATCTCGAGAACTACGCATCTGATCAAAAAATATCATAGAACATAAAAAGTAGGAAACCTAATTTTCTACAAAAAAGATCTCTTAACATTTTGCCGTAGCTCGCTTCGTTTCCGAGATATTTGCAGATTTATCTCAAGGGAAGGGGCCTGACGGACATATTTCGAAATATTTCTTATTCTTGTTGTTCTTCTTCTGCACAGCTAAGCTGGAAGTGGCATTTGCAGCTCGCTATAGTGCAGAGTTATCTCAAAGAAAGGGGCCACGGTGTTTCTGTACCTCTATTATGTTGGTGCAGCTTCGGAGCTTTTAAATATCTTGATATATCTCGAGAACTACGCATCTGATCAAAAAATATCATAGAACATAAAAAGTAGGAAACTTAATTCTCTACAAAAAAGGTCTTTTAACGTTTTGCAATAGCTCGCTTCGTTTCCAAGATATTTGCAGATTTATCTCAAGGGAAGGGTCCTGACGGACATATTTCGAGATATTTCTTCTTCTTGTTGTTCTTCTTCTACACAGCTAAGCTGGAAGTGGCATTTGCAGCTCGCAATAGTGCAGAGTTATCTCAAAGAAAGGGGCCACGGTGTTTCTGTATCTCTATTATGTTGGTGCGGCTTCGGAACGTTTAAATATCTTGATATATCTCGAGAACTACGCATCTGATCAAAAAATATCATAGAACATAAAAAGTAGGAAACCTAATTTTCTACAAAAAAGGTCTCTTAACATTTTGCCATAGCTCGCTTCGTTTCCGAGATATTTGCAGATTTATCTCAAGGGAAGGGGCCTGACGGACATATTTCCAGATATTTCTTCTTCTTGTTGTTCTTCTTCTGCATAGCTAAGCTGGAAGTGGCATTTGCAGCTCGCAATAGTGCAGAGTTATCGCAAAGAAAGGGGCCACGGTGTTTCTGTATCTCTATTATGTTGGTGCGGCTTCGGAACCTTTAAATATCTTGATATATCTCGAGAACTACGCATCTGATCAAAAAATATCATAGAACATAAAAAGTAGGAAACCTAATTTTCTACAAAAAAGATCTCTTAACATTTTGCCGTAGCTCGCTTCGTTTCCGAGATATTTGCAGATTTATCTCAAGGGAAGGGGCCTGACGGACATATTTCGAAATATTTCTTATTCTTGTTGTTCTTCTTCTGCACAGCTAAGCTGGAAGTGGCATTTGCAGCTCGCTATAGTGCAGAGTTATCTCAAAGAAAGGGGCCACGGTGTTTCTGTACCTCTATTATGTTGGTGCAGCTTCGGAGCTTTTAAATATCTTGATATATCTCGAGAACTACGCATCTGATCAAAAAATATCATAGAACATAAAAAGTAGGAAACTTAATTCTCTACAAAAAAGGTCTTTTAACGTTTTGCAATAGCTCGCTTCGTTTCCAAGATATTTGCAGATTTATCTCAAGGGAAGGGTCCTGACGGACATATTTCGAGATATTTCTTCTTCTTGTTGTTCTTCTTCTACACAGCTAAGCTGGAAGTGGCATTTGCAGCTCGCAATAGTGCAGAGTTATCTCAAAGAAAGGGGCCACGGTGTTTCTGTATCTCTATTATGTTGGTGCGGCTTCGGAACGTTTAAATATCTTGATATATCTCGAGAACTACGCATCTGATCAAAAAATATCATAGAACATAAAAAGTAGGAAACCTAATTTTCTACAAAAAAGGTCTCTCAACATTTTGCCGCAGCTCGCTTCGTTTCCGAGATATTTGCAGATATATCTCAAGGGAAGGGGCCTGACGGACATATTTCGAGATATTTCTTCTTCTTGTTGTTCTTCTTCTGCACAGCTAAGCTGGAAGTGGCATTTCCAGCTCGCAATCGTGCAGAGTTACCTCAAAGAGAGGGGCCACGGTGTTTCTGTATCTCTATTATGTTGGTGCGGCTTCGGAACTTTTAAATATCTTGATATATCTCGAGAACTACGCCTCTGATCGAAAAATATCATAGAACATAAAAAGTAGGAAACTTAATTCTCTACAAAAAAGGTCTCTTAACATTTTGCCATAGCTCGCTTCGTTTCCGAGATATTTGCAGATTTATCTCAAGGGAAGGGGCCTGACGGACATATTTCGAGATATTTCTTCTTCTTGTTGTTCTTCTTCTGCACAGCTAAGCTGGAAGTGGCATTTGCAGGTCGCAATAGTGCAGAGTTATCTCAAAGAAAGGGGCCACGTTGTTTCTGTATCTCTATTATGTTGGTGCGGCTTCGGAACTTTTAAATATCTCGATATATCTCGAAAACTACGCTTCTGATCAAAAAATATCAGAGAACGTAAATTGTAGGAAACATAATTGTCTACAAAAAAGGTCTCTTAACATTTTGCCATAGCTCGCTTCGTTTCCGAGATATTTGCAGATTTATCTCAAGGGAAGGGGCCTGACGGACATATTTCGAGATATTTCTTCTTCTTGTTGTTCTTCTTCTGCACAGCTAAGCTGGAAGTGGCATTTGCAGCTCGCAATAGTGCAGAGTTATCTCAAAGAAAGGGGCCACGGTGTTTCTGTATCTCTATTATGTTGGTGCGGCTTCGGAACTTTTAAATATCTTGATATATCTCGAGAACTACGCATCTGATCAAAAAATATCGTAGAACATAAAAAGTAGGAAACTTAATTCTCTACAAATAAGGTCTCTAAACATTTTGCCATAGCTCGCTTGGTTTCCGAGATATTTGCAGATTTATCTCAAGGGAAGGGGCCTGACGGACATATTTCCAGATATTTCTTCTTCTTGTTGTTCTTCTTCTGCACAGCTAAGCTGGAAGTGGCATTTGCAGGTCGCAATAGTGCAGAGTTATCTCAAAGAAAGGGGCCACGGTGTTTCTGTATCTCTATTATGTTGGTGCGGCTTCGGAACTTTTAAATATCTTGATATATCTCGAGAACTACGCATCTGTTCAAAAAATATCATAGAACATAAAAAGTAGGAATCCTAATTTTCTACAAAAAAGGTCTCTTAACATTTTCCCATAGCTGGCATCGTTTCCGAGATATTTGCAGATTTATCTCAAGGGAAGGGGCCTGACGGACATATTTCCAGATATTTCTTCTTCTTGTTGTTCTTCTTCTGCACAGCTAAGCTGGAAGTGGCATTTGCAGCGCGCAATAGTGCAGAGTTATCTCAAAGAAAGGGGCCACGGTGTTTCTGTATCTCTATTATGTTGGTGCGGCTTCGGAACTTTTAAATATCTTGATATATCTCGAGAACTACGCATCTGTTCAAAAAATATCATAGAACATAAAAAGTAGGAATCCTAATTTTCTACAAAAAAGGTCTCTTAACATTTTGCCGTAGCTCGCTTCGTTTCCGAGATATTTGCAGATTTATCTCAAGGGAAGGGGCCTGACGGACATATTTCCAGATATTTCTTCTTCTTGTTGTTCTTCTTCTGCACAGCTAAGCTGGAAGTGGCATTTGCAGCTCGCAATAGTGCAGAGTTATCGCAAAGAAAGGGGCCACGGTGTTTCTGTATCTCTATTATGTTGGTGCGGCTTTGGAACTTTTAAATATCTTGATATATCTCGAGAACTACGCATCTGATCAAAAAATATCGTAGAACATAAAAAGTAGGAAACTTAATTCTCTACAAATAAGGTCTCTAAACATTTTGCCATAGCTCGCTTGGTTTCCGAGATATTTGCAGATTTATCTCAAGGGAAGGGGCCTGACGGACATATTTCGAGATATTCCTTCTTCTTGTTGTTCTTCTTCTGCACAGCTAAGCTGGAAGTGGCATTTGCAGCTCGCAATAGTGCAGAGTTACCTCAAAGAAAGGGGCCACGGTGTTTCTGTATCTCTATTATGTTGGTGCCGCTTCGGAACTTTTAAATATCAGGATATATCTCGAGAACTACGCATCTGATCAAAAAATATCATAGAACATAAAAAGTAGGAAACTTAATTCGCTACAAAAAAGGTCTCTTAACATTTTGCCATAGCTCGCTTCGTTTCCGAGATATTTGCAGATTTATCTCAGGGGAAGGGGCCTAACGGACATATTTCGTGATATTTCTTCTTCTTGTTGTTCTTCCTCTGCACAGCTAAGCTGGAAGTGGCATTTGCAGCTCGCAATAGTGCAGAGTTATCTCAAAGAAAGGGGCCACGGTGTTTCTGTATCTCTATTATGTTGGTGCGGCTTCGGAACTTTTAAATATCTTGATATATCTCGAGAACTACGCCTCTGATCGAAAAATATCATAGAACATAAAAAGTAGGAAACTGAATTCTCTACAAAAAAGGTCTCTTAACATTTTGCCATAGCTCGCTTCGTTTGCGAGATATTTGCAGATTTATCTCAAGGGAAGGGGCCTGACGGACATATTTCGAGATATTTCTTCTTCTTGTTGTTCTTCTTCTGCCCAGCTAAGCTGGAAGTGGCATTTGCAGAGCGCAATAGTGCAGAGTTATCTCAAAGAAAGGGGCCACGGTGTGTCTGTATCTCTATTATGTTGGTGCGGCTTCGGAACGTTTAAATATCTTGATATATCTCGAGAACTACGCATCTGATCAAAAAATATCATACTACATAAAAGGTAGGAAACTTAATTCTCTACAAGAAAGGTCTCTTAACATTTTGCCATAGCTCGCTTCGTTTCCAAGATATTTGCAGATTTATCTCAAGGGAAGGGGCCTGACGGACATATTTCGAGATATTTCTTCTTCTTGTTGTTCTTCTTCTGCACAGCTAAGCTGGAAGTGGCATTTGCAGCTCGCACTAGTGCAGAATTATCTCAAAGAAAGGGGCCACGGTGTTTCTGTACCTCTATTATGTTGGTGCGGCTTCGGAACTTTTAAATATCAGGATATATCTCGAGAACTACGCATCTGATCAAAAAATATCATAGAACATAAAAAGTAGGAAACCTAATTTTCTACAAAAAAGGTCTCTTAAGATTTTGCCGTAGCTCGCTTCGTTTCCGAGATATATGCAGATTTATCTCAAGGGAAGGGGCCTGACGGACATATTTCGAAATATTTCTTATTCTTGTTGTTCTTCTTCTGCACAGCTAAGCTGGAAGTGGCATTTGCAGCTCGCAATAGTGCAGAGTTATCTCAAAGAAAGGGGCCACGGTGTTTCTGTACCTCTATTATGTTGGTGCAGCTTCGGAGCTTTTAAATATCTTGATATATCTCGAGAACTACGCATCTGATCAAAAAATATCATAGAACATAAAAAGTAGGAAACTTAATTCTCTACAAAAAAGGTCTCTTAACATTTTGCCATAGCTCGCTTCGTTTCCAAGATATTTGCAGATTTATCTCAAGGGAAGGGGCCTGACGGACATATTTCGAGATATTTCTTCTTCTTGTTGTTCTTCTTCTGCACAGCTAAGCTGGAAGTGGCATTTGCAGCGCGCAATAGTGCAGAGTTATCTCAAAGAAAGGGGCCACGGTGTTTCTGTATCCCTATTATGTTGGTGCGGCTTCGGAACTTTTAAATATCTTGATATATCTCGAGAACTACGCATCTGTTCAAAAAATATCATAGAACATAAAAAGTAGGAATCCTAATTTTCTACAAAAAAGGTCTCTTAACATTTTGCCATAGCTCGCTTCGTTTCCGAGATATTTGCAGATTTATCTCAAGGGAAGGGGCCTGACGGACATATTTCCAGATATTTCTTCTTCTTGTTGTTCTTCTTCTGCACAGCTAAGCTGGAAGTGGCATTTGCAGCTCGCAATAGTGCAGAGTTATCGCAAAGAAAGGGGCCACGGTGTTTCTGTATCTCTATTATGTTGGTGCGGCTTCGGAACCTTTAAATATCTTGATATATCTCGAGAACTACGCATCTGATCAAAAAATATCATAGAACATAAAAAGTAGGAAACCTAATTTTGTACAAAAAAGGTCTCTTAACATTTTGCCGTAGCTCGCTTCGTTTCCGAGATATTTGCAGATTTATCTCAAGGGAAGGGGCCTGACGGACATATTTCGAAATATTTCTTATTCTTGTTGTTCTTCTTCTGCACAGCTAAGCTGGAAGTGGCATTTGCAGCTCGCTATAGTGGAGAGTTATCTCAAAGAAAGGGGCCACGGTGTTTCTGTACCTCTATTATGTTGGTGCAGCTTCGGAGCTTTTAAATATCTTGATATATCTCGAGAACTACGCATCTGATCAAAAAATATCATAGAACATAAAAAGTAGGAAACTTAATTCTCTACAAAAAAGGTCTTTTAACGTTTTGCAATAGCTCGCTTCGTTTCCAAGATATTTGCAGATTTATCTCAAGGGAAGGGTCCTGACGGACATATTTCGAGATATTTCTTCTTCTTGTTGTTCTTCTTCTACACAGCTAAGCTGGAAGTGGCATTTGCAGCTCGCAATAGTGCAGAGTTATCTCAAAGAAAGGGGTCACGGTGTTTCTGTATCTCTATTATGTTGGTGCGGCTTCGGAACGTTTAAATATCTTGATATATCTCGAGAACTACGCATCTGATCAAAAAATATCATAGAACATAAAAAGTAGGAAACCTAATTTTCTACAAAAAAGGTCTCTTAACATTTTGCCGCAGCTCGCTTCGTTTCCGAGATATTTGCAGATATATCTCAAGGGAAGGGGCCTGACGGACATATTTCGAGATATTTCTTCTTCTTGTTGTTCTTCTTCTGCACAGCTAAGCTGGAAGTGGCATTTCCAGCTCGCAATCGTGCAGAGTTACCTCAAAGAGAGGGGCCACGGTGTTTCTGTATCTCTATTATGTTGGTGCGGCTTCGGAACTTTTAAATATCTTGATATATCTCGAGAACTACGCCTCTGATCGAAAAATATCATAGAACATAAAAAGTAGGAAACTTAATTCTCTACAAAAAAGGTCTCTTAACATTTTGCCATAGCTCGCTTCGTTTCCGAGATATTTGCAGATTTATCTCAAGGGAAGGGGCCTGACGGACATATTTCGAGATATTTCTTCTTCTTGTTGTTCTTCTTCTGCACAGCTAAGATGGAAGTGGCATTTGCAGCTCGCAATAGTGCAGAGTTATCGCAAAGAAAGGGGCCACGGTGTTTCTGTATCTCTATTATGTTTGTGCGGCTTCGGAACTTTTAAATATCTTGATATATCTCGAGAACTACGCATCTGATCAAAAAATATCATAGAACATAAAAAGTAGGAAACCTAATTTTCTACAAAAAAGGTCTCTTAACATTTTGCCGTAGCTCGCTTCGTTTCCGAGATATTTGCAGATTTATCTCAAGGGAAGGGGCCTGACGGACATATTTCGAAATATTTCTTATTCTTGTTGTTCTTCTTCTGCACAGCTAAGCTGGAAGTGGCATTTGCAGCTCGCAATAGTGCAGAGTTATCTCAAAGAAAGGGGCCACGGTGTTTCTGTACCTCTATTATGTTGGTGCAGCTTCGGAGCTTTTAAATATCTTGATATATCTCGAGAACTACGCATCTGATCAAAAAATATCATAGAACATAAAAAGTAGGAAACTTAATTCTCTACAAAAAAGGTCTCTTAACATTTTCCCATAGCTGGCATCGTTTCCGAGATATTTGCAGATTTAGCTCAAGGGAAGGGGCCTGACGGACATATTCCGAGATATTTCTTCTTCTTGTTGTTCCTCTTCTGCACAGCTAAGCTGGAAGTGGCATTTGCAGGTCGCAATAGTGCAGAGTTATCTCAAAGAAAGGGGCCACGTTGTTTCTGTATCTCTATTATGTTGGTGCGGCTTCGGAACTTTTAAATATCTCGATATATCTCGAAAACTACGCTTCTGATCAAAAAATATCAGAGAACGTAAATTGTAGGAAACATAATTGTCTACAAAAAAGGTCTCTTAACATTTTGCCATAGCTCGCTTCGTTTCCGAGATATTTACAGATTTATCTCAAGGGAAGGGGCCTGACGGACATATTTCGAGATATTTCTTCTTCTTGTTGTTCTTCTTCTGCACAGCTAAGCTGGAAGTGGCATTTGCAGCTCGCAATAGTGCAGAGTTATCTCAAAGAAAGGGGCCACGGTGTTTCTGTATCTCTATTATGTTGGTGCGGCTTCGGAACTTTTAAATATCTTGATATATCTCGAGAACTACGCATCTGATCAAAAAATATCGTAGAACATAAAAAGTAGGAAACTTAATTCTCTACAAATAAGGTCTCTAAACATTTTGCCATAGCTCGCTTGGTTTCCGAGATATTTGCAGATTTATCTCAAGGGAAGGGGCCTGACGGACATATTTCCAGATATTTCTTCTTCTTGTTGTTCTTCTTCTGCACAGCTAAGCTGGAAGTGGCATTTGCAGAGCGCAATAGTGCAGAGTTATCTCAAAGAAAGGGGCCACGGTGTTTCTGTATCTCTATTATGTTGGTGCGGCTTCGGAACTTTTAAATATCTTGATATATCTCGAGAACTACGCATCTGTTCAAAAAATATCATAGAACATAAAAAGTAGGAATCCTAATTTTCTACAAAAAAGGTCTCTTAACATTTTCCCATAGCTGGCATCGTTTCCGAGATATTTGCAGATTTATCTCAAGGGAAGGGGCCTGACGGACATATTTCCAGATATTTCTTCTTCTTGTTGTTCTTCTTCTGCACAGCTAAGCTGGAAGTGGCATTTGCAGCGCGCAATAGTGCAGAGTTATCTCAAAGAAAGGGGCCACGGTGTTTCTGTATCTCTATTATGTTGGTGCGGCTTCGGAACTTTTAAATATCTTGATATATCTCGAGAACTACGCATCTGTTCAAAAAATATCATAGAACATAAAAAGTAGGAATCCTAATTTTCTACAAAAAAGGTCTCTTAACATTTTGCCGTAGCTCGCTTCGTTTCCGAGATATTTGCAGATTTATCTCAAGGGAAGGGGCCTGACGGACATATTTCCAGATATTTCTTCTTCTTGTTGTTCTTCTTCTGCACAGCTAAGCTGGAAGTGGCATTTGCAGCTCGCAATAGTGCAGAGTTATCTCAAAGAAAGGGGCCACGGTGTTTCTGTATCTCTATTATGTTGGTGCGGCTTCGGAACTTTTAAATATCTTGATATATCTCGAGAACTACGCATCTGTTCAAAAAATATCATAGAACATAAAAAGTAGGAATCCTAATTTTCTACAAAAAAGGTCTCTTAACATTTTCCCATAGCTGGCATCGTTTCCGAGATATTTGCAGATTTATCTCAAGGGAAGGGGCCTGACGGACATATTTCCAGATATTTCTTCTTCTTGTTGTTCTTCTTCTGCACAGCTAAGCTGGAAGTGGCATTTGCAGCTCGCAATAGTGCAGAGTTATCGCAAAGAAAGGGGCCACGGTGTTTCTGTATCTCTATTATGTTGGTGCGGCTTTGGAACTTTTAAATATCTTGATATATCTCGAGAACTACGCATCTGATCAAAAAATATCGTAGAACATAAAAAGTAGGAAACTTAATTCTCTACAAATAAGGTCTCTAAACATTTTGCCATAGCTCGCTTGGTTTCCGAGATATTTGCAGATTTATCTCAAGGGAAGGGGCCTGACGGACATATTTCGAGATATTCCTTCTTCTTGTTGTTCTTCTTCTGCACAGCTAAGCTGGAAGTGGCATTTGCAGCTCGCAATAGTGCAGAGTTACCTCAAAGAAAGGGGCCACGGTGTTTCTGTATCTCTATTATGTTGGTGCCGCTTCGGAACTTTTAAATATCAGGATATATCTCGAGAACTACGCATCTGATCAAAAAATATCATAGAACATAAAAAGTAGGAAACTTAATTCGCTACAAAAAAGGTCTCTTAACATTTTGCCATAGCTCGCTTCGTTTCCGAGATATTTGCAGATTTATCTCAGGGGAAGGGGCCTAACGGACATATTTCGTGATATTTCTTCTTCTTGTTGTTCTTCCTCTGCACAGCTAAGCTGGAAGTGGCATTTGCAGCTCGCAATAGTGCAGAGTTATCTCAAAGAAAGGGGCCACGGTGTTTCTGTATCTCTATTATGTTGGTGCGGCTTCGGAACTTTTAAATATCTTGATATATCTCGAGAACTACGCCTCTGATCGAAAAATATCATAGAACATAAAAAGTAGGAAACTGAATTCTCTACAAAAAAGGTCTCTTAACATTTTGCCATAGCTCGCTTCGTTTGCGAGATATTTGCAGATTTATCTCAAGGGAAGGGGCCTGACGGACATATTTCGAGATATTTCTTCTTCTTGTTGTTCTTCTTCTGCCCAGCTAAGCTGGAAGTGGCATTTGCAGAGCGCAATAGTGCAGAGTTATCTCAAAGAAAGGGGCCACGGTGTGTCTGTATCTCTATTATGTTGGTGCGGCTTCGGAACGTTTAAATATCTTGATATATCTCGAGAACTACGCATCTGATCAAAAAATATCATACTACATAAAAGGTAGGAAACTTAATTCTCTACAAGAAAGGTCTCTTAACATTTTGCCATAGCTCGCTTCGTTTCCAAGATATTTGCAGATCTATCTCAAGGGAAGGGGCCTGACGGACATATTTCGAGATATTTCTTCTTCTTGTTGTTCTTCTTCTGCACAGCTAAGCTGGAAGTGGCATTTGCAGCTCGCAATAGTGCAGAGTTATCGCAAAGAAAGGGGCCACGGTGTTTCTGTATCTCTATTATGTTGGTGCGGCTTCGGAACCTTTAAATATCTTGATATATCTCGAGAACTACGCATCTGATCAAAAAATATCATAGAACATAAAAAGTAGGAAACCTAATTTTGTACAAAAAAGGTCTCTTAACATTTTGCCGTAGCTCGCTTCGTTTCCGAGATATTTGCAGATTTATCTCAAGGGAAGGGGCCTGACGGACATATTTCGAAATATTTCTTATTCTTGTTGTTCTTCTTCTGCACAGCTAAGCTGGAAGTGGCATTTGCAGCTCGCTATAGTGGAGAGTTATCTCAAAGAAAGGGGCCACGGTGTTTCTGTACCTCTATTATGTTGGTGCAGCTTCGGAGCTTTTAAATATCTTGATATATCTCGAGAACTACGCATCTGATCAAAAAATATCATAGAACATAAAAAGTAGGAAACTTAATTCTCTACAAAAAAGGTCTTTTAACGTTTTGCAATAGCTCGCTTCGTTTCCAAGATATTTGCAGATTTATCTCAAGGGAAGGGTCCTGACGGACATATTTCGAGATATTTCTTCTTCTTGTTGTTCTTCTTCTACACAGCTAAGCTGGAAGTGGCATTTGCAGCTCGCAATAGTGCAGAGTTATCTCAAAGAAAGGGGCCACGGTGTTTCTGTATCTCTATTATGTTGGTGCGGCTTCGGAACGTTTAAATATCTTGATATATCTCGAGAACTACGCATCTGATCAAAAAATATCATAGAACATAAAAAGTAGGAAACCTAATTTTCTACAAAAAAGGTCTCTTAACATTTTGCCGCAGCTCGCTTCGTTTCCGAGATATTTGCAGATATATCTCAAGGGAAGGGGCCTGACGGACATATTTCGAGATATTTCTTCTTCTTGTTGTTCTTCTTCTGCACAGCTAAGCTGGAAGTGGCATTTCCAGCTCGCAATCGTGCAGAGTTACCTCAAAGAGAGGGGCCACGGTGTTTCTGTATCTCTATTATGTTGGTGCGGCTTCGGAACTTTTAAATATCTTGATATATCTCGAGAACTACGCCTCTGATCGAAAAATATCATAGAACATAAAAAGTAGGAAACTTAATTCTCTACAAAAAAGGTCTCTTAACATTTTGCCATAGCTCGCTTCGTTTCCGAGATATTTGCAGATTTATCTCAAGGGAAGGGGCCTGACGGACATATTTCGAGATATTTCTTCTTCTTGTTGTTCTTCTTCTGCACAGCTAAGATGGAAGTGGCATTTGCAGCTCGCAATAGTGCAGAGTTATCGCAAAGAAAGGGGCCACGGTGTTTCTGTATCTCTATTATGTTTGTGCGGCTTCGGAACTTTTAAATATCTTGATATATCTCGAGAACTACGCATCTGATCAAAAAATATCATAGAACATAAAAAGTAGGAAACCTAATTTTCTACAAAAAAGGTCTCTTAACATTTTGCCGTAGCTCGCTTCGTTTCCGAGATATTTGCAGATTTATCTCAAGGGAAGGGGCCTGACGGACATATTTCGAAATATTTCTTATTCTTGTTGTTCTTCTTCTGCACAGCTAAGCTGGAAGTGGCATTTGCAGCTCGCAATAGTGCAGAGTTATCTCAAAGAAAGGGGCCACGGTGTTTCTGTACCTCTATTATGTTGGTGCAGCTTCGGAGCTTTTAAATATCTTGATATATCTCGAGAACTACGCATCTGATCAAAAAATATCATAGAACATAAAAAGTAGGAAACTTAATTCTCTACAAAAAAGGTCTCTTAACATTTTCCCATAGCTGGCATCGTTTCCGAGATATTTGCAGATTTAGCTCAAGGGAAGGGGCCTGACGGACATATTCCGAGATATTTCTTCTTCTTGTTGTTCCTCTTCTGCACAGCTAAGCTGGAAGTGGCATTTGCAGGTCGCAATAGTGCAGAGTTATCTCAAAGAAAGGGGCCACGTTGTTTCTGTATCTCTATTATGTTGGTGCGGCTTCGGAACTTTTAAATATCTCGATATATCTCGAAAACTACGCTTCTGATCAAAAAATATCAGAGAACGTAAATTGTAGGAAACATAATTGTCTACAAAAAAGGTCTCTTAACATTTTGCCATAGCTCGCTTCGTTTCCGAGATATTTACAGATTTATCTCAAGGGAAGGGGCCTGACGGACATATTTCGAGATATTTCTTCTTCTTGTTGTTCTTCTTCTGCACAGCTAAGCTGGAAGTGGCATTTGCAGCTCGCAATAGTGCAGAGTTATCTCAAAGAAAGGGGCCACGGTGTTTCTGTATCTCTATTATGTTGGTGCGGCTTCGGAACTTTTAAATATCTTGATATATCTCGAGAACTACGCATCTGATCAAAAAATATCGTAGAACATAAAAAGTAGGAAACTTAATTCTCTACAAATAAGGTCTCTAAACATTTTGCCATAGCTCGCTTGGTTTCCGAGATATTTGCAGATTTATCTCAAGGGAAGGGGCCTGACGGACATATTTCCAGATATTTCTTCTTCTTGTTGTTCTTCTTCTGCACAGCTAAGCTGGAAGTGGCATTTGCAGAGCGCAATAGTGCAGAGTTATCTCAAAGAAAGGGGCCACGGTGTTTCTGTATCTCTATTATGTTGGTGCGGCTTCGGAACTTTTAAATATCTTGATATATCTCGAGAACTACGCATCTGTTCAAAAAATATCATAGAACATAAAAAGTAGGAATCCTAATTTTCTACAAAAAAGGTCTCTTAACATTTTCCCATAGCTGGCATCGTTTCCGAGATATTTGCAGATTTATCTCAAGGGAAGGGGCCTGACGGACATATTTCCAGATATTTCTTCTTCTTGTTGTTCTTCTTCTGCACAGCTAAGCTGGAAGTGGCATTTGCAGCGCGCAATAGTGCAGAGTTATCTCAAAGAAAGGGGCCACGGTGTTTCTGTATCTCTATTATGTTGGTGCGGCTTCGGAACTTTTAAATATCTTGATATATCTCGAGAACTACGCATCTGTTCAAAAAATATCATAGAACATAAAAAGTAGGAATCCTAATTTTCTACAAAAAAGGTCTCTTAACATTTTGCCGTAGCTCGCTTCGTTTCCGAGATATTTGCAGATTTATCTCAAGGGAAGGGGCCTGACGGACATATTTCCAGATATTTCTTCTTCTTGTTGTTCTTCTTCTGCACAGCTAAGCTGGAAGTGGCATTTGCAGCTCGCAATAGTGCAGAGTTATCTCAAAGAAAGGGGCCACGGTGTTTCTGTATCTCTATTATGTTGGTGCGGCTTCGGAACTTTTAAATATCTTGATATATCTCGAGAACTACGCATCTGTTCAAAAAATATCATAGAACATAAAAAGTAGGAATCCTAATTTTCTACAAAAAAGGTCTCTTAACATTTTCCCATAGCTGGCATCGTTTCCGAGATATTTGCAGATTTATCTCAAGGGAAGGGGCCTGACGGACATATTTCCAGATATTTCTTCTTCTTGTTGTTCTTCTTCTGCACAGCTAAGCTGGAAGTGGCATTTGCAGCTCGCAATAGTGCAGAGTTATCGCAAAGAAAGGGGCCACGGTGTTTCTGTATCTCTATTATGTTGGTGCGGCTTTGGAACTTTTAAATATCTTGATATATCTCGAGAACTACGCATCTGATCAAAAAATATCGTAGAACATAAAAAGTAGGAAACTTAATTCTCTACAAATAAGGTCTCTAAACATTTTGCCATAGCTCGCTTGGTTTCCGAGATATTTGCAGATTTATCTCAAGGGAAGGGGCCTGACGGACATATTTCGAGATATTCCTTCTTCTTGTTGTTCTTCTTCTGCACAGCTAAGCTGGAAGTGGCATTTGCAGCTCGCAATAGTGCAGAGTTACCTCAAAGAAAGGGGCCACGGTGTTTCTGTATCTCTATTATGTTGGTGCCGCTTCGGAACTTTTAAATATCAGGATATATCTCGAGAACTACGCATCTGATCAAAAAATATCATAGAACATAAAAAGTAGGAAACTTAATTCGCTACAAAAAAGGTCTCTTAACATTTTGCCATAGCTCGCTTCGTTTCCGAGATATTTGCAGATTTATCTCAGGGGAAGGGGCCTAACGGACATATTTCGTGATATTTCTTCTTCTTGTTGTTCTTCCTCTGCACAGCTAAGCTGGAAGTGGCATTTGCAGCTCGCAATAGTGCAGAGTTATCTCAAAGAAAGGGGCCACGGTGTTTCTGTATCTCTATTATGTTGGTGCGGCTTCGGAACTTTTAAATATCTTGATATATCTCGAGAACTACGCCTCTGATCGAAAAATATCATAGAACATAAAAAGTAGGAAACTGAATTCTCTACAAAAAAGGTCTCTTAACATTTTGCCATAGCTCGCTTCGTTTGCGAGATATTTGCAGATTTATCTCAAGGGAAGGGGCCTGACGGACATATTTCGAGATATTTCTTCTTCTTGTTGTTCTTCTTCTGCCCAGCTAAGCTGGAAGTGGCATTTGCAGAGCGCAATAGTGCAGAGTTATCTCAAAGAAAGGGGCCACGGTGTGTCTGTATCTCTATTATGTTGGTGCGGCTTCGGAACGTTTAAATATCTTGATATATCTCGAGAACTACGCATCTGATCAAAAAATATCATACTACATAAAAGGTAGGAAACTTAATTCTCTACAAGAAAGGTCTCTTAACATTTTGCCATAGCTCGCTTCGTTTCCAAGATATTTGCAGATTTATCTCAAGGGAAGGGGCCTGACGGACATATTTCGAGATATTTCTTCTTCTTGTTGTTCTTCTTCTGCACAGCTAAGCTGGAAGTGGCATTTGCAGCTCGCACTAGTGCAGAATTATCTCAAAGAAAGGGGCCACGGTGTTTCTGTACCTCTATTATGTTGGTGCGGCTTCGGAACTTTTAAATATCAGGATATATCTCGAGAACTACGCATCTGATCAAAAAATATCATAGAACATAAAAAGTAGGAAACTTAATTCGCTACAAAAAAGGTCTCTTAACATTTTGCCATAGCTCGCTTCGTTTCCGAGATATTTGCAGATTTATCTCAGGGGAAGGGGCCTGACGGACATATTTCGAGATATTTCTTCTTCTTGTTGTTCTTCTTCTGCCCAGCTAAGCTGGAAGTGGCATTTGCAGAGCGCAATAGTGCAGAGTTACCTCAAAGAAAGGGGCCACGGTGTTTCTGTATCTCTATTATGTTGGTGCGGCTTCGGAACTTTTAAATATCTTGATACATCTCGAGAACTACGCATCTGATCAAAAAATATCATACTACATAAAAGGTAGGAAACTTAATTCTCTACAAGAAAGGTCTCTTAACATTTTGCCATAGCTCGCTTCGTTTCCGAGATATTTGCAGATTTATCTCAAGGGAAGGGGCCTGACGGACATATTTCGAGATATTTCTTCTTCTTGTTGTTCTTCTTCTGCACAGCTAAGCTGGAAGTGGCATTTGCAGCTCGCACTAGTGCAGAGTTATCTCAAAGAAAGGGGCCACGGTGTTTCTGTACCTCTATTATGTTGGTGCAGCTTCGGAGCTTTTAAATATCTTGATATATCTCGAGAACTACGCCTCTGATCGAAAAATATCATAGAACGTAAAAAGTAGGAAACTTAATTCTCTACAAAAAAGGTCTCTTAACATTTTGCCATAGCTCGCTTCGTTTCCGAGATATTTGCAGATTTATCTCAAGGGAAAGGGCCTGACGGACATATTTCGAGATATTTCTTCTTCTTGTTGTTCTTCTTCTGCACAGCTAAGCTGGAAGTGGCATTTGCAGCTCGCAATAGTGCAGAGTTATCGCAAAGAAAGGGGCTACGGTGTTTCTGTATCTCTATTATGTTGGTGCGGCTTCGGAACTTTTAAATATCTTGATATATCTGGAGAACTACGCATCTGATCAAAAAATATCATAGAACATAAAAAGTAGGAAACTTAATTCTCTACAAAAAAGGTCTCTTAACGTTTTGCAATAGCTCGCTTCGTTTCCGAGATATTTGCAGATTTATCTCAAGGGAAGGGTCCTGATGGACATATTTCGAGATATTTCTTCTTCTTGTTGTTCTTCTTCTGCACAGCTAAGCTGGAAGTGGCATTTGCAGCTCGCAATAGTGCAGAGTTATCGCAAAGAAAGGGGCCACGGTGTTTCTGTATCTCTATTATGTTGGTGCGGCTTCGGAACTTTTAAATATCTTGATATATCTCGAGAACTACCCATCTGATCAAAAAATATCATAGAACATAAAAAGTAGGAAACCTAATTTTCTACAAAAAAGGTCTCTTAACATTTTGCCGTAGCTCGCTTCGTTTCCGAGATATTTGCAGATTTATCTCAAGGGAAGGGGCCTGACGGACATATTTCGAAATATTTCTTATTCTTGTTGTTCTTCTTCTGCACAGCTAAGCTGGAAGTGGCATTTGCAGCCCGCAATAGTGCAGAGTTATCTCAAAGAAAGGGGCCACGGTGTCTCTGTACCTCTATTATGTTGGTGCAGCTTCGGAGCTTTTAAATATCTTGATATATCTCGAGAACTACGCATCTGATCAAAAAATATCATAGAACATAAAAAGTAGGAAACTTAATTCTCTACAAAAAAGGTCTCTTAACGTTTTGCAATAGCTCGCTTCGTTTCCGAGATATTTGCAGATTTATCTCAAGGGAAGGGTCCTGACGGACATATTTCGAGATATTTATTCTTCTTGTTGTTCTTCTTCTGCACAGCTAAACTGGAAGTGGCATTTCCAGCTCGCAATAGTGCAGAGTTATCCCAAAGAAAGGGGCCACGGTGTTTCTGTATCTCTATTATGTTGGTGCGGCTTCGGAACTTTTAAATATCTCGATATATCTCGAAAACTACGCTTCTGATCAAAAAATATCATAGAACATAAATTGTAGGAAACATAATTCTCTACAAAAAAGGTCTCTTAACATTTTGCCATAGCTCGCTTCGTTTCCGAGATATTTGCAGATTTATCTCAAGGGAAGGGTCCTGATGGACATATTTCGAGATATTTCTTCTTCTTGTTGTTCTTCTTCTGCACAGCTAAGCTGGAAGTGGCATTTGCAGCTCGCAATAGTGCAGAGTTATCTCAAAGAAAGGGGCCACGGTGTTTCTGTACCTCTATTATGTTGGTGCAGCTTCGGAGCTTTTAAATATCTTGATATATCTCGAGAACTACGCATCTGATCAAAAAATATCATAGAACATAAAAAGTAGGAAACTTAATTCTCTACAAAAAAGGTCTCTTAACATTTTCCCATAGCTGGCATCCTTTCCGAGATATTTGCAGATTTAGCTCAAGGGAAGGGGCCTGACGGACATATTCCGAGATATTTCTTCTTCTTGTTGTTCTTCTTCTGCACAGCTAAGCTGGAAGTGGCATTTGCAGCTCGCAATAGTGCAGAGTTATCTCAAAGAAAGGGGCCACGGTGTTTCTGTACCTCTATTATGTTGGTGCAGCTTCGGAGCTTTTAAATATCTTGATATATCTCGAGAACTACGCATCTGCTCAAAAAATATCATAGAACATAAAAAGTAGGAAACTTAATTCTCTACAAAAAAGGTCTCTTAACATTTTCCCATAGCTGGCATCCTTTCCGAGATATTTGCAGATTTAGCTCAAGGGAAGGGGCCTGACGGACATATTCCGAGATATTTCTTCTTCTTGTTGTTCCTCTTCTGCACAGCTAAGCTGGAAGTGGCATTTGCAGGTCGCAATAGTGCAGAGTTATCTCAAAGAAAGGGGCCACGGTGTTTCTGTATCTCTATTATGTTGGTGCGGCTTCGGAACTTTTAAATATCTCGATATATCTCGAAAACTACGCTTCTGATCAAAAAATATCAGAGAACGTAAATTGTAGGAAACATAATTCTCTACAAAAAAGGTCTCTTAAGATTTTGCCATAGCTCGCTTCGTTTCCGAGATATTTGCAGATTTATCTCAAGGGAAGGGGCCTGACGGACATATTTCGAGATATTTCTTCTTCTTGTTGTTCTTCTTCTGCACAGCTAAGCTGGAAGTGGCATTTGCAGCTCGCAATAGTGCAGAGTTATCGCAAAGAAAGGGGCCACGGTGTTTCTGTATCTCTATTATGTTGGTGCGGCTTCGGAACTTTTAAATATCTTGATATATCTCGAGAACTACGCATCTGATCAAAAAATATCGTAGAACATAAAAAGTAGGAAACTTAATTCTCTACAAATAAGGTCTCTTAACATTTTGCGATAGCTCGCTTGGTTTCCGAGATATTTGCAGATTTATCTCAAGGGAAGGGGCCTGACGGACATATTTCGAGATATTTCTTCTTCTTGTTGTTCTTCTTCTGCACAGCTAAGCTGGAAGTGGCATTTGCAGCTCGCAATAGTGCAGAGTTACCTCAAAGAAAGGGGCCACGGTGTTTCTGTATCTCTATTATGTTGGTGCGGCTTCGGAACTTTTAAATATCTTGATATATCTCGAGAACTACGCATCTGATCAAAAAATATCATAGAACATAAAAAGTAGGAAACTTAATTCTCTACAAAAAAGGTCTCTTAACATTTTGCCATAGCTTGCTTCGTTTCCGAGATATTTGCAGATTTATCTCAAGGGAAGGGGCCTGACGGACATATTTCGAGATATTTCTTCTTCATGTTGTTCTTCTTCTGCACAGCTAAGCTGGAAGTGGCATTTGCAGCGCGCAATAGTGCAGAGTTATCTCAAAGAAAGGGGCCACGGTGTTTCTGTATCTCTATTATGTTGGTGCGGCTTCGGAACTTTTAAATATCTTGATATATCTCGAGAACTACGCATCTGTTCAAAAAATATCATAGAACATAAAAATTAGGAATCCTAATTTTCTACAAAAAAGGTCTCTTAACATTTTGCCGTAGCTCGCTTCGTTTCCGAGATATTTGCAGGTTTATCTCAAGGGAAGGGGCCTGACGGACATATTTCCAGATATTTCATCTTCTTGTTGTTCTTCTTCTGCACAGCTAAGCTGGAAGTGGCATTTGCAGCTCGCAATAGTGCAGAGTTATCGCAAAGAAAGGGGCCACGGTGTTTCTGTATCTCTATTTAGTTGGTGCGGCTTCGGAACGTTTAAATATCTTGATATATCTCGAGAACTACGCATCTGATCAAAAAATATCATAGAACATAAAAAGTAGGAAACCTAATTTTCTACAAAAAAGGTCTCTTAACATTTTGCCGTAGCTCGCTTCGTTTCCGAGATATTTGCAGATTTATCTCAAGGGAAGGGGCCTGACGGACATATTTCGAAATATTTCTTATTCTTGTTGTTCTTCTTCTGCACAGCTAAGCTGGAAGTGGCATTTGCAGCTCGCAATAGTGCAGAGTTATCTCAAAGAAAGGGGCCACGGTGTTTCTGTACCTCTATTATGTTGGTGCAGCTTCGGAGCTTTTAAATATCTTGATATATCTCGAGAACTACGCACCTGATCAAAAAATATCATAGAACATAAAAAGTAGGAATCCTAATTTTCTACAAAAAAGGTCTCTTAACATTTTGCCGTAGCTCGCTTCGTTTCCGTGATATTTGCAGGTTTATCTCAAGGGAAGGGGCCTGACGGACATATTTCCAGATATTTCATCTTCTTGTTGTTCTTCTTCTGCACAGCTAAGCTGGAAGTGGCATTTGCAGCTCGCAATAGTGCAGAGTTATCGCAAAGAAAGGGGCCACGGTGTTTCTGTATCTCTATTTAGTTGGTGCGGCTTCGGAACGTTTAAATATCTTGATATATCTCGAGAACTACGCATCTGATCAAAAAATATCATAGAACATAAAAAGTAGGAAACCTAATTTTCTACAAAAAAGGTCTCTTAACATTTTGCCGTAGCTCGCTTCGTTTCCGAGATATTTGCAGATTTATCTCAAGGGAAAGGGCCTGACGGACATATTTCGAAATATTTCTTATTCTTGTTGTTCTTCTTCTGCACAGCTAAGCTGGAAGTGGCATTTGCAGCTCGCAATAGTGCAGAGTTATCTCAAAGAAAGGGGCCACGGTGTTTCTGTACCTCTATTATGTTGGTGCAGCTTCGGAGCTTTTAAATATCTTGATATATCTCGAGAACTACGCACCTGATCAAAAAATATCATAGAACATAAAAAGTAGGAAACTTAATCCTCTACAAAAAAGGTCTCTTAACATTTTCCCATAGCTGGCATCGTTTCCGAGATATTTGCAGATTTAGCTCAAAGGAAGGGGCCTGACGGACATATTCCGAGATATTTCTTCTTCTTGTTGTTCCTCTTCTGCACAGCTAAGCTGGAAGTGGCATTTGCAGGTCGCAATAGTGCAGAGTTATCTCAAAGAAAGGGGCCACGGTGTTTCTGTATCTCTATTATGTTGGTGCGGCTTCGGAACTTTTATATATCTCGATATATCTCGAAAACTACGCTTCTGATCAAAAAATATCAGAGAACGTAAATTGTAGGAAACATAATTCTCTACAAAAAAGGTCTCTTAAGATTTTGCCATAGCTCGCTTCGTTTCCGAGATATTTGCAGATTTATCTCAAGGGAAGGGGCCTGACGGACATATTTCGAGATATTTCTTCTTCTTGTTGTTCTTCTTCTGCACAGCTAAGCTGGAAGTGGCATTTGCAGCTCGCAATAGTGCAGAGTTATCTCAAAGAAAGGGGCCACGGTGTTTCTGTATCTCTATTATGTTGGCGCCGCTTCGGAACTTTTAAATATCAGGATATATCTCGAGAACTACGCATCTGATCAAAAAATATCATAGAACATAAAAAGTAGGAAACTTAATTCTCTACAAAAATGGTCTCTTAACATTTTGCCATAGCTCGCTTCGTTTCCGAGATATTTGCAGATTTATCTCAAGGGAAGGGGCCTGACGGACATATTTCGAGATATTTCTTCTTCTTGTTGTTCTTCTTCTGCACAGCTAAGCTGGAAGTGGCATTTGCAGCTCGCAATAGTGCAGAGTTATCGCAAAAAAGGGGCCCCGGTGTTTCTGTATCTCTATTATGTTGGTGCGGCTTCGGAACTTTTAAATATCTTGATATATCTCGAGAACTACGCATCTGATCAAAAAATATCGTAGAACATAAAAAGTAGGAAACTTAATTCTCTACAAATAAGGTCTCTTAACATTTTGCGATAGCTCGCTTGGTTTCCGAGATATTTGCAGATTTATCTCAAGGGAAGGGGCCTGACGGACATATTTCGAGATATTTCTTCTTCTTGTTGTTCTTCTTCTGCACACCTAAGCTGGAAGTGGCATTTGCAGCTCGCAATAGTGCAGAGTTACCTCAAAGAAAGGGGCCACGGTGTTTCTGTATCTCTATTATGTTGGTGCGGCTTCGGAACTTTTAAATATCTTGATATATCTCGAGAACTACGCATCTGATCAAAAAATATCATAGAACATAAAAAGTAGGAAACTTAATTCTCTACAAAAAAGGTCTCTTAACATCTTGCCATAGCTCGCTTCGTTTCCGAGATATTTGCAGGTTTATCTCAAGGGAAGGGGCCTGACGGACATATTTCCAGATATTTCTTCTTCTTGTTGTTCTTCTTCTGCACAGCTAAGCTGGAAGTGGCATTTGCAGCTCGCAATAGTGCAGAGTTATCGCAAAGAAAGGGGCCACGGTGTTTCTGTATCTCTATTATGTTGGTGCGGCTTCGGAACGTTTAAATATCTTGATATATCTCGAGAACTACGCATCTGATCAAAAAATATCATAGAACATAAAAAGTAGGAAACCTAATTTTCTACAAAAAAGGTCTCTTAACATTTTGCCGTAGCTCGCTTCGTTTCCGAGATATTTGCAGATTTATCTCAAGGGAAGGGGCCTGACGGGCATATTTCGAGATATTTCTTCTTCTTGTTGTTCTTCTTCTGCACAGCTAAGCTGGAAGTGGCATTTACAGCTCGCAATAGTGCAGAGTTATCTCAAAGAAAGGGGCCACGGTGTTTCTGTATCTCTATTATGTTGGTGCGGCTTCGGAACTTTTAAATATCTTAATATATCTCGAGAACTACGCATCTGATCAAAAAATATCATAGAACATAAAAAGTAGGAAACTTAATTCTCTACAAAATAGGTCTCTCAACATTTTGCCATAGCTCGCTTCGTTTCCGAGATATTTGCAGATTTATCTCAAGGGAAGGGGCCTAACGGACATATTTCGAGATATTTCTTCTTCTTGTTGTTCTTCTTCTGCACAGCTAAGCTGGAAGTGGCATTTGCGGCTCGCACTAGTGCAGAGTTATCTCAAAGAAAGGGGCCACGGTGTTTCTGTATCTCTATTATGTTGGTGCGGTTTCGGAACTTTTAAATATCTTGATATATCTCGAGAACTACGCATCTGATCAAAAAATATCATAGAACATAAAAAGTAGGAAACATAATTCTGTACAAAAAAGGTCTCTTAACATTTTGCCATAGCTCGCTTCGTTTCCGAGATATTTGCAGATTTATCTCAAGGGAAGGGTCCTGACGGACATATTTCGAGGTATTTCTTCTTCTTGTTGTTCTTCTTCTGCACAGCTAAGCTGGAAGTGGCATTTGCGGCTCGCACTAGTGCACAGTTATCTCAAAGAAAGGGGCCACGGTGTTTCTGTATCTCTATTATGTTGGTGCGGCTTCGGAACTTTTAAGTATCTCGATATATCTCGAAAACTACGCATCTGATCAAAAAATATCATAGAACATAAAAAGTAGGAAACCTAATTTTCTACAAAAAAGGTCTCTTAACATTTTCCCATAGCTGGCATCGTTTCCGAGATATTTGCAGATTTAGCTCAAAGGAAGGGGCCTGACGGACATATTCCGAGATATTTCTTCTTCTTGTTGTTCCTCTTCTGCACAGCTAAGCTGGAAGTGGCATTTGCAGGTCGCAATAGTGCAGAGTTATCTCAAAGAAAGGGGCCACGGTGTTTCTGTATCTCTATTATGTTGGTGCGGCTTCGGAACTTTTATATATCTCGATATATCTCGAAAACTACGCTTCTGATCAAAAAATATCAGAGAACGTAGATTGTAGGAAACATAATTCTCTACAAAAAAGGTCTCTTAAGATTTTGCCATAGCTCGCTTCGTTTCCGAGATATTTGCAGATTTATCTCAAGGGAAGGGGCCTGACGGACATATTTCGAGATATTTCTTCTTCTTGTTGTTCTTCTTCTGCACAGCTAAGCTGGAAGTGGCATTTGCAGCTCGCAATAGTGCAGAGTTATCTCAAAGAAAGGGGCCACGGTGTTTCTGTATCTCTATTATGTTGGTGCGGCTTCGGAACTTTTAAATATCTTGATATATCTCGAGAACTACGCATCTGATCAAAAAATATCGTAGAACATAAAAAGTAGGAAACTTAATTCTCTACAAATAAGGTCTCTGAACATTTTGCCATAGCTCGCTTGATTTCCGAGATATTTGCAGATTTATCTCAAGGGAAGGGGCCTGACGGACATATTTCGAGATATTCCTTCTTCTTGTTGTTCATCTTCTGCACAGCTAAGCTGGAAGTGGCATTTGCAGCTCGCAATAGTGCAGAGTTACCTCAAAGAAAGGGGCCACGGTGTTTCTGTATCTCTATTATGTTGGCGCCGCTTCGGAACTTTTAAATATCAGGATATATCTCGAGAACTACGCATCTGATCAAAAAATATCATAGAACATAAAAAGTAGGAAACTTAATTCTCTACAAAAATGGTCTCTTAACATTTTGCCATAGCTCGCTTCGTTTCCGAGATATTTGCAGATTTATCTCAAGGGAAGGGGCCTGACGGACATATTTCGAGATATTTCTTCTTCTTGTTGTTCTTCTTCTGCACAGCTAAGCTGGAAGTGGCATTTGCAGCTCGCAATAGTGCAGAGTTATCGCAAAGAAAGGGGCCCCGGTGTTTCTGTATCTCTATTATGTTGGTGCGGCTTCGGAACTTTTAAATATCTTGATATATCTCGAGAACTACGCATCTGATCAAAAAATATCGTAGAACATAAAAAGTAGGAAACTTAATTCTCTACAAATAAGGTCTCTTAACATTTTGCGATAGCTCGCTTGGTTTCCGAGATATTTGCAGATTTATCTCAAGGGAAGGGGCCTGACGGACATATTTCGAGATATTTCTTCTTCTTGTTGTTCTTCTTCTGCACACCTAAGCTGGAAGTGGCATTTGCAGCTCGCAATAGTGCAGAGTTACCTCAAAGAAAGGGGCCACGGTGTTTCTGTATCTCTATTATGTTGGTGCGGCTTCGGAACTTTTAAATATCTTGATATATCTCGAGAACTACGCATCTGATCAAAAAATATCATAAAACATAAAAAGTAGGAAACTTAATTCTCTACAAAAAAGGTCTCTTAACATTTTGCCATAGCTCGCTTCGTTTCCGAGATATTTGCAGATTTATCTCAAGGGAAGGGGCCTGACGGACATATTTCGAGATATTTCTTCTTCTTGTTGTTCTTCTTCTGCACAGCTAAGCTGGAAGTGGCATTTGCAGCGCGCAATAGTGCAGAGTTATCTCAAAGAAAGGGGCCACGGTGTTTCTGTATCTCTATTATGTTGGTGCGGCTTCGGAACTTTTAAATATCTTGATATATCTCGAGAACTACGCATCTGTTCAAAAAATATCATAGAACATAAAAAGTAGGAATCCTAATTTTCTACAAAAAAGGTCTCTTAACATTTTGCCGTAGCTCGCTTTGTTTCCGAGATATTTGCAGATTTATCTCAAGGGAAGGGGCCTGACGGACATATTTCGAGATATTTCTTCTTTTTGTTGTTCTTCTTCTGCACAGCTAAGCTGGAAGTGGCATTTGCAGTTCGCAATAGTGCAGAGTTATCTCAAAGACAGGGGCCACGGTGTTTCTGTATCTCTATTATGTTGGTGCGGCTTCGGAACTTTTAAATATCTTGATATATCTCGAGAACTACGCATCCGATCAAAAAATATCATAGAACATAAAAAGTAGGAAACTTAATTCTCTACAAAAAAGGTCTCTTAACATTTTGCCATAGCTCGCTTCGTTTCCGAGATATTTGCAGATATATCTCAAGGGAAGGGGCCTGACGGACATATTTCGAGATATTTCTTCTTCTTGTTGTTCTTCTTCTGCACAGCTAAGCTGGAAGTGGCATTTACAGCTCGCAATAGTGCAGAGTTATCTCAAAGAAAGGGGCCACGGTGTTTCTGTATCTCTATTATGTTGGTGCGGCTTCGGAACTTTTAAATATCTTGATATATCTCGAGAACTACGCATCTGAGCAAAAAATATCATAGAACATGAAAAGTAGGAAACTTAATTCTCTACAAAAAAGATCTCTTAACATTTTGCCGTAGCTCTCTTCGTTTCCGAGATATTTGCAGATATATCTCAAGGGAAGGGGCCTGACGGACATATTTCGAGATATTTCTTCTTCTTGTTGTTCTTCTTCTGCACAGCTAAGCTGCAAGTGGCATTTGCAGCTCGCAATAGTGCAGAGTTATCTCAAAGAAAGGGGCCACGGTGTTTCTGTATCTCTATTATGTTGGTGCGGCTTCGGAACTTTTAAATATCTTGATATATCTCGAGAACTACGCATCTGAGCAAAAAATATCATAGAACATGAAAAGTAGGAAACTTAATTCTCTACAAAAAAGATCTCTTAACATTTTGCCGTAGCTCTCTTCGTTTCCGAGATATTTGCAGATATATCTCAAGGGAAGGGGCCTGACGGACATATTTCGAGATATTTCTTCTTCTTGTTGTTCTTCTTCTGCACAGCTAAGCTGCAAGTGGCATTTGCAGCTCGCAATAGTGCAGAGTTATCTCAAAGAAAGGGGCCACGGTGTTTCTGTATCTCTATTATGTTGGTGCGGCTTCGGAACTTTTAAATATCTTGATATATCTCGAGAACTACGCATCTGATCAAAAAATATCATAGAACATAAAAAGTAGGAAACTTAATTCTCTACAAAAAAGGTCGCTTAACATTTTGCCATAGCTCGCTTCGTTTCCGAGATATTTGCATATATATCTCAAGGGAAGGGGCCTGACGGACATATTTCGAGATATTTCTTCTTCTTGTTGTTCTTCTTCTGCACAGCTAAGCTGGAAGTGGCATTTGCGGCTCGCACTAGTGCAGAGTTATCTCAAAGAAAGGGGCCACGGTGTTTCTGTATCTCTATTATGTTGGTGCGGCTTCGGAACTTTTAAATATCTTAATATATCTCGAGAACTACGCATCTGATCAAAAAATATCATAGAACATAAAAAGTAGGAAACTTAATTCTCTACAAAATAGCTCTCTCAACATTTTGCCATAGCTCGCTTCGTTTCCGAGATATTTGCAGATTTATCTCAAGGGAAGGGGCCTAACGGACATATTTCGAGATATTTCTTCTTCTTGTTGTTCTTCTTCTGCACAGCTAAGCTGGAAGTGGCATTTGCGGCTCGCACTAGTGCAGAGTTATCTCAAAGAAAGGGGCCACGGTGTTTCTGTATCTCTATTATGTTGGTGCGGTTTCGGAACTTTTAAATATCTTGATATATCTCGAGAACTACGCATCTGATCAAAAAATATCATAGAACATAAAAAGTAGGAAACATAATTCTGTACAAAAAAGGTCTCTTAACATTTTGCCATAGCTCGCTTCGTTTCCGAGATATTTGCAGATTTATCTCAAGGGAAGGGTCCTGACGGACATATTTCGAGGTATTTCATCTTCTTGTTGTTCTTCTTCTGCACAGCTAAGCTGGAAGTGGCATTTGCGGCTCGCACTAGTGCACAGTTATCTCAAAGAAAGGGGCCACGGTGTTTCTGTATCTCTATTATGTTGGTGCGGCTTCGGAACTTTTAAGTATCTCGATATATCTCGAAAACTACGCTTCTGATCAAAAAATATCATAGAACATAAATTGTAGGAAACATAATTCTCTACAAAAAACGTCTCTTAACATTTTGCCATAGCTCGCTTCGTTTCCGAGATATTTGCAGATTCAGCTCAAGGGAACTGGCCTGACGGACATATTTCGAGATATTTCTTCTTCTTGTTGTTCTTCCTCTGCACAGCTAAGCTGGAAGTGGCATTTGCAGCTCGCAATAGTGCAGAGTTATCTCAAAGAAAGGGGCCACGGTGTTTCTGTATCTCTATTATGTTGGTGGGGCTTCGGAACTTTTAAATATCTTGATATATCTCGAGAACTACGCATCTGATCAAAAAATATCATAGAACATAAAAAGTAGGAAACTTAATTCTCTACAAAAAAGCTCCCTTAACATTTTGCCATAGCTCGCTTCGTTTCCGAGATATTTGCAGATTTATCTCAAGGGAAGGGGCCTAACGGACATATTTCGAGATATTTCTTCTTCTTGTTGTTCTTCTTCTGCACAGTTAAGCTGGAAGTGGCATTTGCGGCTCGCACTAGTGCAGAGTTATCTCAAAGAAAGGGGCAACGGTGTTTCTGTATCTCTATTATGTTGGTGCGGCTACGGAACTTTTAAATATATCGATATATCTCGAAAACTACGCTTCTGATCAAAAAATATCATAGAACATAAATTGTAGGAAACATAATTCTCTACAAAAAAGGTCTCTTAACATTTTGCCATAGCTCGCTTCGTTTCCGAGATATTTGCAGATATATCTCAAGGGCAGGGGCCTGACGGACATATTTCGAGATATTTCTTCTTCTTGTTGTTCATCTTCTGCACAGCTAAGCTGGAAGTGGCATTTGCAGCTCGCAATAGTGCAGAGATATCTCAAAGAAAGGGGCCACGGTGTTTCTGTATCTCTATTATGTTGGTGCGGCTTCGGAACTTTTAAATATCTTGATATATCTCGAGAACTACGCGTCTGATCAAAAAATATCATAGAACGTAAAAAGTAGGAAACATAATTCTGTACAAAAAAGGTCTCTTAACATTTTGCCATAGCTCGCTTCGTTTCCGAGATATTTGCAGATTTATCTCAAGGGAAGGGGCCTGACGGACATATGTCGAGATATTTCTTCTTCTTGTTGTTCTTCTTCTGCACAGCTAAGCTGGAAGTGGCATTTACAGCTCGCAATAGTGCAGAGTTATCTCAAAGAAAGGGGCCACGGTGTTTCTGTATCTCTATTATGTTGGTGCGGCTTCGGAACTTTTAAATATCTTGATATATCTCGAGAACTACGCATCTGAGCAAAAAATATCATAGAACATGAAAAGTAGGAAACTTAATTCTCTACAAAAAAGATCTCTTAACATTTTGCCGTAGCTCTCTTCGTTTCCGAGATATTTGCAGATATATCTCAAGGGAAGGGGCCTGACGGACATATTTCGAGATATTTCTTCTTCTTGTTGTTCTTCTTCTGCACAGCTAAGCTGGAAGAGGCATTTGCAGCTCGCAATAGTGCAGAGTTATCTCAAAGAAAGGGGCCACGGTGTTTCTGTATCTCTATTATGTTGGTGTGGCTTCGGAACTTTTAAATATCTTGATATATCTCGAGAACTACGCATCTGATCAAAAAATATCATAGAACATAAAAAGTAGGAAACTTAATTCTCTACAAAAAAGGTCGCTTAACATTTTGCCATAGCTCGCTTCGTTTCCGAGATATTTGCATATTTATCTCAAGGGAAGGGGCCTGACGGACATATTTCGAGATATTTCTTCTTCTTGTTGTTCTTCTTCTGCACAGCTAAGCTGGAAGTGGCATTTGCGGCTCGCACTAGTGCAGAGTTATCTCAAAGAAAGGGGCCACGGTGTTTCTGTATCTCTATTATGTTGGTGCGGCTTCGGAACTTTTAAATATCTCGATATATCTCGAAAACTACGCTTCTGATCAAAAAATATCATAGAACATAAATTGTAGCAAACATAATTGTCTACAAAAAAGGTCTCTTAACATTTTGCCATAGCTCGCTTCGTTTCCGAGATATTTGCAGATATATCTCAAGGGAAGGGGCCTGACGGGCATATTTCGAGATATTTCTTCTTCTTGTTGTTCTTCTTCTGCACAGCTAAGCTGGAAGTGGCATTTACAGCTCGCAATAGTGCAGAGTTGTCTCAAAGAAAGGGGCCACGGTGTTTCTGTATCTCTATTATGTTGGTGCGGCTTCGGAACTTTTAAGTATCTCGATATATCTCGCGAACTATGCATCCGATCAAAAAATATCATAGAACATAAATTGTAGGAAACATAATTCTCTACAAAAAACGTCTCTTAACATTTTGCCATAGCTCGCTTCGTTTCCGAGATATTTGCAGATTCAGCTCAAAGGAACTGGCCTGACGGACATATTTCGAGATATTTCTTCTTCTTGTTGTTCTTCCTCTGCACAGCTAAGCTGGAAGTGGCATTTGCAGCTCGCAATAGTGCAGAGTTATCTCAAAGAAAGGGGCCACGGTGTTTCTGTATCTCTATTATGTTGGTGGGGCTTCGGAACTTTTAAATATCTTGATATATCTCGAGAACTACGCATCTGATCAAAAAATATCATAGAACATAAAAAGTAGGAAACTTAATTCTCTACAAAAAAGCTCGCTTAACATTTTGCCATATCTCGCTTCGTTTCCGAGATATTTGCAGATTTATCTCAAGGGAAGGGGCCTAACGGACATATTTCGAGATATTTCTTCTTCTTGTTGTTCTTCTTCTGCACAGCTAAGCTGGAAGTGGCATTTGCGGCTCGCACTAGTGCAGAGTTATCTCAAAGAAAGGGGCAACGGTGTTTCTGTATCTCTATTATGTTGGTGCGGCTACGGAACTTTTAAATATATCGATATATCTCGAAAACTACGCTTCTGATCAAAAAATATCATAGAACATAAATTGTAGGAAACATAATTCTCTACAAAAAAGGTCTTTCAACATTTTGCCATAGCTCGCTTCGTTTCCGAGATATTTGCAGATATATCTCAAGGGCAGGGGCCTGACGGACATATTTCGAGATATTTCTTCTTCTTGTTGTTCTTCTTATGCACAGCTAAGCTGGAAGTGGCATTTGCAGCTCGCAATAGTGCAGAGATATCTCAAAGAAAGGGGCCACGGTGTTTCTGTATCTCTATTATGTTGGTGCGGCTTCGGAACTTTTAAATATCTTGATATATCTCGAGAACTACGCGTCTGATCAAAAAATATCATAGAACGTAAAAAGTAGGAAACATAATTCTGTACAAAAAAGGTCTCTTAACATTTAGCCATAGCTTGCTTCGTTTCCGAGATATTTGCAGATTTATCTCAAGGGAAGGGGCCTGACGGACATATTTCGAGATATTTCTTCTTCTTGTTGTTCTTCTTCTGCACAGCTAAGCTGGAAGTGGCATTTACAGCTCGCAATAGTGCAGAGTTATCTCAAAGAAAGGGGCCACGGTGTTTCTGTATCTCTATTATGTTGGTGCGGCTTCGGAACTTTTAAATATTTTGATATATCTCGAGAACTACGCATCTGAGCAAAAAATATCATAGAACATAAAAAGTAGGAAACTTAATTCTCTACAAAAAAGGTCGCTTAACATTTTGCCATAGCTCGCTTCGTTTCCGAGATATTTGCATATTTATCTCAAGGGAAGGGGCCTGACGGACATATTTCGAGATATTTCTTCTTCTTGTTGTTCTTCTTCTGCACAGCTAAGCTGGAAGTGGCATTTGCGGCTCGCACTAGTGCAGAGTTATCTCAAAGAAAGGGGCCACGGTGTTTCTGTATCTCTATTATGTTGGTGCGGCTTCGGAACTTTTAAATATCTCGATATATCTCGAAAACTACGCTTCTGATCAAAAAATATCATAGAACATAAATTGTAGCAAACATAATTGTCTACAAAAAAGGTCTCTTAACATTTTGCCATAGCTCGCTTCGTTTCCGAGATATTTGCAGATATATCTCAAGGGAAGGGGCCTGACGGGCATATTTCGAGATATTTCTTCTTCTTGTTGTTCTTCTTCTGCACAGCTAAGCTGGAAGTGGCATTTACAGCTCGCAATAGTGCAGAGTTATCTCAAAGAAAGGGGCCACGGTGTTTCTGTATCTCTATTATGTTGGTGCGGCTTCGGAACTTTTAAGTATCTCGATATATCTCGCGAACTACGCATCCGATCAAAAAATATCATAGAATATAAATTGTAGGAAACATAATTCTCTACCAAAAACGTCTCTTAACATTTTGCCATAGCTCGCTTCGTTTCCGAGATATTTGCAGATTCAGCTCAAAGGAACTGGCCTGACGGACATATTTCGAGATATTTCTTCTTCTTGTTGTTCTTCTTCTGCACAGCTAAGCTGGAAGTGGCATTTGCGGCTCGCACTAGTGCAGAGTTATCTCAAAGAAAGGGGCCACGGTGTTTCTGTATCTCTATTATGTTGGTGCGTCTTCGGAACTTTTAAATATCTCGATATATCTCGAAAACTACGCTTCTGATCAAAAAATATCATAGAACATAAATTGTAGGAAACATAATTCTCTACAAAAAACGTCTCTTAACATTTTGCCATAGCTCGTTTCGTTTCCGAGATATTTGCAGATTCAGCTCAAAGGAACTGGCCTGACGGACATATTTCGAGATATTTCTTCTTCTTGTTGTTCTTCTTCTGCACAGCTAAGCTGGAAGTGGCATTTGCAGCTCGCAAGAGTGCAGAGTTATCCCAAAGAAAGGGGCCACGGTGTTTCTGTATCTCTATTATGTTGGTGCGGCTTCGGAACTTTTACATATCTCGATATATCTCGAAAACTACGCTTCTGATCAAAAAATATCATAGAACATAAATTGTAGGAAACATAATTCTCTACAAAAAAGGTCTGTTAAGATTTTGCCATAGCTCATTTCGTTTCCGAGATATTTGCAGATATATCTCAAGGGAAGGGTCCTAATGGACATATTTCGAGATATTTCTTCTTCTTGTTGTTCTTTTTCTGCACAGCTAAACTGGAAGTGGCATTTCCAGCTCGCAATCGTGCAGAGTTATCTCAAAGAAAGGGGCCACGGTGTTTCTGTATCTCTATTACGTTGGTGCGGCTTCGGAACTTTTAAATATCTTGATATATCTCGATAACTACGCCTCTGATCGAAAAATATCATAGAACATGAAAAGTAGGAAACGTAATTCTCTACAAAAAAGGTATCTTAACATTTTGCCATAGCTCTCTTCGTTTCCGAGATATTTGCAGATATATCTCAAGGGAAGGGGCCTGACGGACATATTTCGAGATATTTCTTCTTCTTGCTGTTCTTCTTCTGCACAGCTAAGCTGGAAGTGGCATTTGCGGCTCGCACTAGTGCAGAGTTATCTCAAAGAAAGGGGCCACGGTGTTTCTGTATCTCTATTATGTTGGTGCGTCTTCGGAACTTTTAAATATCTCGATATATCTCGAAAACTACGCTTCTGATCAAAAAATATCATAGAACATAAATTGTAGGAAACATAATTCTCTACAAAAAACGTCTCTTAACATTTTGCCATAGCTCGTTTCGTTTCCGAGATATTTGCAGATTCAGCTCAAAGGAACTGGCCTGACGGACATATTTCGAGATATTTCTTTTTCTTGTTGTTCTTCCTCTGCACAGCTAAGCTGGAAGTGGCATTTGCAGCTCGGAATAGTGCAGAGTTATCTCAAAGAAAGGGTCCACGGTGTTTCTGTATCTCTATTATGTTGGTGCGGCTTCGGAACTTTTAAATATCTTGATATATCTCGAGAACTACGCATCTGATCAAAAAATATCATAGAACATAAAAAGTAGGAAACTTAATTCTCTACAAAAAAGGTCTCTTAACATTTTGCCATAGCTCGCTTCGTTTCCGAGATATTTGCATATGTATCTCAAGGGAAGGGGCCTGACGGACATATTTCGAGATATTTCTTCTTCTTGCTGTTCTTCTTCTGCACAGCTAAGCTGGAAGTGGCATTTGCGGCTCGCACTAGTGCAGAGTTATCTCAAAGAAAGGGGCCACGGTGTTTCTGTATCTCTATTATGTTGGTGCGTCTTCGGAACTTTTAAATATCTCGATATATCTCGAAAACTACGCTTCTGATCAAAAAATATCATAGAACATAAATTGTAGGAAACATAATTCTCTACAAAAAACGTCTCTTAACATTTTGCCATAGCTCGTTTCGTTTCCGAGATATTTGCAGATTCAGCTCAAAGGAACTGGCCTGACGGACATATTTCGAGATATTTCTTTTTCTTGTTGTTCTTCCTCTGCACAGCTAAGCTGGAAGTGGCATTTGCAGCTCGCAATAGTGCAGAGTTATCTCAAAGAAAGGGGCCACGGTGTTTCTGTATCTCTATTATGTTGGTGCGGCTTCGGAACTTTTAAATATCTTGATATATCTCGAGAACTACGCATCTGATCAAAAAATATCATAGAACATAAAAAGTAGGAAACTTAATTCTCTACAAAAAAGGTCTCTTAACATTTTGCCATAGCTCGCTTCGTTTCCGAGATATTTGCATATGTATCTCAAGGGAAGGGGCCTGACGGACATATTTCGAGATATTTCTTCTTCTTGTTGTTCTTCTTCTGCACAGCTAAGCTGGAAGTGGCATTTACAGCTCGCAATAGTGCAGAGTTATCTCAAAGAAAGGGGCCACGGTGTTTCTGTATCTCTATTATGTTGGTGCTGCTTCGGAACTTTTAAATATCTTGATATATCTCGAGAACTACGCATCTGATCAAAAAATATCATAGAACATAAAAAGTAGGAAACTTAATTCTCTACAAAAAAGGTCTCTTAACATTTTGCCATAGCTCTCTTCGTTTCCGAGATATTTGCAGATTTATCTCAAGGGAAGGGGTCTGACGGACATATTTCGAGATATTTCTTCTTCTTGTTGTTCTTCTTCTGCACAGCTAAGCTCGAAGTGGCATTTGCAGCTCGCAATAGTGCAGAGTTATCTCAAAGAAAGAGGCCACGGTGTTTCTGTACCTCTATTATGTTGGTGCAGCTTCGGAACTTTTAAATATCTTGATATATCTCGAGAACTACGCATCTGATCAAAAAATATCATCGAACATAAAAAGTAGGAAACTTAATTCTCTACAAAAAAGGTCTCTTAACATTTTGCCATAGCTCGCTTCGTTTCCGAGATATTTGCAGATTTATCTCAAGGGAAGGGGCCTGACGGACATATTTCGAGATATTTCTTCTTCTTGTTGTTCTTTCTCTGCACAGCTAAACTGGAAGTGGCATTTCCAGCTCGCAATCGTGCAGAGTTATCTCAAAGAAAGGGGCCACGGTGTTTCTGTATCTCTATTACGTTGGTGCGGCTTCGGAACTTTTAAATATCTTGATATATCTCGATAACTACGCCTCTGATCGAAAAATATCATAGAACATAAAAAGTAGGAAACTTAATTCTCTACAAAAAAAGTCTCTTAACATTTTGCCATAGCACGCTTCGTTTCCGAGATATTTGCAGATTTATCTCAAGGGAAGGGGCCTGACGGACATATTTCGAGATATTTCTTCTTCTTGTTGTTCTTCTTCTGCACAGCTAAGCTGGAAGTGGCATTTGCGGCTCGCACTAGTGCAGAGTTATCTCAAAGAAAGGGGCCACGGTGTTTCTGTATCTCTATTATGTTGGTGCGGCTTCGGAACTTTTAAATATCTCGATATATCTCGAAAACTACGCTTCTGATCAAAAAATATCATAGAACATAAATTGTAGGAAGCATAATTCTCTACAAAAAAGGTCTCTTAACATTTTGCCATAGCTCGCTTCGTTTCCGAGATATTTGCAGATATATCTCAAGGGAAGGGGCCTGACGGACATATTTCGAGATATTTCTTCTTCTTGTTGTTCTTCTTCTGCACAGCTAAGCTGGAAGTGGCATTTACAGCTCGCAATAGTGCAGAGTTATCTCAAAGAAAGGGGCCACGGTGTTTCTGTATCTCTATTATGTTGGTGCGGCTTCGGAACTTTTAAATATCTTGATATATCTCGAGAACTACGCATCTGATCAAAAAATATCATAGAACATGAAAAGTAGGAAACTTAATTCTCTACAAAAAAGGTCTCTTAACATTTTGCCATAGCTCGCTTCGTTTCCGAGATATTTGCAGATTCAGCTCAAAGGAACTGGCCTGACGGACATATTTCGAGATATTTCTTCTTCTTGTTGTTCTTCTTCTGCACAGCTAAGCTGGAAGTGGCATTTGCGGCTCGCACTAGTGCACAGTTATCTCAAAGAAAGGGGCCACGGTGTTTCTGTATCTCTATTATGTTGGTGCGTCTTCGGAACTTTTAAATATCTCGATATATCTCGAAAACTACGCTTCTGATCAAAAAATATCATGGAACATAAATTGTAGGAAACATAATTCTCTACAAAAAACGTCTCTTAACATTTTGCCATAGCTCGCTTCCTTTCCGAGATATTTGCACATTCAGCTCAAAGGAACTGGCCTGACGGACATATTTCGAGATATTTCTTCTTCTTGTTGTTCTTCTTCTGCACAGCTAAGCTGGAAGTGGCATTTGCAGCTCGCAATAGTGCAGAGTTATCTCAAAGAGAGGGGCCACGGTGTTTCTGTATCTCTATTATGTTGGTGCGGCTTCGGAACTTTTAAATATCTTGATATATCTCGAGAACTACGCATCTGATCAAAAAATATCATAGAAGATAAAAAGTAGGAAACTTAATTCTCTACAAAAAAGGTCTCTTAACATTTCGCCATAGCTCGCTTCGTTTCCGAGATATTTGCAGATTTATCTCAAGGGAAGGGGCCTGTCGGACATATTTCGAGATATTTCTTCTTCTTGTTGTTCTTCTTCTGCACAGCTAAGCTGGAAGTGGCATTTGCGGCTCGCACTAGTGCAGAGTTATCTCAAAGAAAGGGGCCACGGTGTTTCTGTATCTCTATTATGTTGTTGCGGCTTCGGAACTTTTAAATATCTCGATATATCTCGAAAACTACGCTTCTGATCAAAAAATATCATAGAACATAAATTGTAGGAAACATAATTCTCTACAAAAAAGGTCTCTTAACATTTTGCCATAGCTCGCTTCGTTTCCGAGATATTTGCAGATTTATCTCAAGGGAAGGGGCCTGACGGACATATTTCGAGATATTTCTTCTTCTTGTTGTTCTTCTTCTGCACAGCTAAGCTGGAAGTGGCATTTGCGGCTCGCACTAGTGCAGAGTTATCTCAAAGAAAGGGGCCACGGTGTTTCTGTATCTCTATTATGTTGGTGCGGCTTCGGAACTTTTAAATATCTTGATATATCTCGAGAACTACGCATCTGATCAAAAAATATCATAGAACATAAAAAGTAGGAAACATAATTCTCTACAAAAAAGGTCTCTTAACATTTTGCCATAGCTCGCTTCGTTTCCGAGATATTTGCAGATTTATCTCAAGGGAAGGGGCCTGACGGACATATTTCGAGATATTTCTTCTTCTTGTTGTTCTTCTTCTGCACAGCTAAGCTGGAAGTGGCATTTGCGGCTCGCACTAGTGCAGAGTTGTCTCAACGAAAGGGGCCACGGTGTTTCTGTATCTCTATTATGTTGGTGCGGCTTCGGAACTTTTAAATATCTCGATATATCTCGAAAACTACGCTTCTGATCAAAAAATATCATAGAACATAAATTGTAGGAAACATAATTCTCTACAAAAAAGGTCTCTTAACATTTTGCCATAGCTCGCTTCGTTTCCGAGATATTTGCAGATTTATCTCAAGGGAAGGGGCCTGACGGACATATTTCGAGATATTTCTTCTTCTTGTTGTTCTTCTTCTGCACAGCTAAGCTGGAAGTGGCATTTGCGGCTCGCACTAGTGCAGAGTTATCTCAAAGAAAGGGGCCACGGTGTTTCTGTATCTCTATTATGTTGGTGCGGCTTCGGAACTTTTAAATATCTCGATATATCTCGAAAACTACGCTTCTGATCAAAAAATATCATAGAACATAAATTGTAGAAAACATAATTCTCTACAAAAAAGGTCTGTTAACATTTTGCCATAGCTCGCTTTGTTTCCGAGATATTTGCAGATATATCTCAAGGGAAGGGGCCTGACGGACATATTTCGAGATATTTCTTCTTCTTGTTGTTCTTCTTCTGCACAGCTAAGCTGGAAGTGGCATTTACAGCTCGCAATAGTGCAGAGTTATCTCAAAGAGAGGGGCCACGGTGTTTCTGTATCTCTATTATGTTGGTGCGGCTTCGGAACTTTTAAATATCTTGATATATCTCGAGAACTACGCATCTGATCAAAAAATATCATAGAAGATAAAAAGTAGGAAACTTAATTCTCTACAAAAAAGGTCTCTTAACATTTTGCCATAGCTCGCTTGGTTTCCGAGATATTTGCAGATATATCTCAAGGGAAGGGGCCTGACGGACATATTTCGAGATATTTCTTCTTCTTGTTGTTCTTCTTCTGCACAGCTAAGCTGGAAGTGGCATTTGCGGCTCGCACTAGTGCACAGTTATCTCAAGGAAAGGGGCCACGGTGTTTCTGTATCTCTATTATGTTGGTGCGGCTTCGGAACTTTTAAATATCTTGATATATCTCGAGAACTGCGCATCTGATCAAAAAATATCATAGAACATAAAAAGTAGGAAACTTAATTCTCTACAAAAAAGGTCTCTTAACATTTTGCCATAGCTCGCTTCGTTTCCGAGATATTTGCAGATTTATCTCAAGGGAAGGGGCCTAACGGACACATTTCGAGATATTTCTTCTTCTTGTTGTCCTTCTTCTGCACAGCTAAACTGGAAGTGGCATTTCCAGCTCGCAATAGTGCAGAGTTATCTCAAAGAGAGGGGCCACGGTGTTTCTGTATCTCTATTATGTTGGTGCGGCTTCGGAACTTTTAAATATCTTGATATATCTCGAGAACTACGCATCTGATCATAAAATATCATACAAGATAAAAAGTAGGAAACTTAATTCTCTACAAAAAACGTCTCTTAACATTTTGCCATAGCTCGCTTCGTTTCCGAGATATTTGCAGATTTATCTCAAGGGAAGGGGCCTGACGGACATATTTCGAGATATTTCTTCTTCTTGTTGTTCTTCTTCTGCACAGCTAAGCTGGAAGTGGCATTTGCGGCTCGCACTAGTGCAGAGTTATCTCAAAGAAAGGGGCCACGGTGTTTCTGTATCCCTATTATGTTGGTGCGGCTTCGGAACTTTTAAATAACTCGATATATCTCGGAAACTACGCTTCGGATCAAAAAATATCATAGAACATAAATAGTAGGAAACATAATTCTCTACAAAAAACGTCTCTTAACATTTTGCCATAGCTCGCTTCGTTTCCGAGATATTTGCAGATATATCTCAAGGGAAGGGGCCTGACGGACATATTTCGAGATATTTCTTCTTCTTGTTGTTCTTCTTCTGCACAGCTAAGCTGGAAGTGGCATTTGCGGCTCGCACTAGTGCAGAGTTATCTCAAAGAAAGGGGCCACGGTGTTTCTGTATCTCTATTATGTTGGTGCGGCTTCGGAACTTTTAAATATCTCGATGTATCTCGAAAACTACGCTTCTGATCAAAAAATATCATAGAACATAAATTGTAGGAAACATAATTCTCTATAAAAAACGTCTCTTAACATTTTGCCATAGCTCGCTTCGTTTCCGAGATATTTGCAGATTCATCTCAAAGGAACTGGCCTGACGGACATATTTCGAGATATTTCTTCTTCTTGTTGTTCTTCTTCTGCACAGCTAAGCTGGAAGTGGCATTTGCGGCTCGCACTAGTGCACAGTTATCTCAAAGAAAGGGGCCACGGTGTTTCTGTATCTCTATTATGTTGGTGCGGCTTCGGAACTTTTAAATATCTTGATATATCTCGAGAACTGCGCATCTGATCAAAAAATATCATAGAACATAAAAAGTAGGAAACTTAATTCTCTACAAAAAAGGTCTCTTAACATTTTGCCATAGCTCGCTTCGTTTCCGAGATATTTGGAGATTTATCTCAAGGGAAGGGGCCTAACGGACATATTTCGAGATATTTCTTCTTCTTGTTGTTCTTCTTCTGCACAGCTAAACTGGAAGTGGCATTTTCAGCTCGCAATAGTGCAGAGTTATCTCAAAGAAAGGGGCCACGGTGTTTCTGTATCTCTATTATGTTGGTGCGGCTTCGGAACTTTTAAATATCTTGATATATCTCGAGAACTACGCATCTGATCAAAAAATATCATAGAACATAAAAAGTAGGAAACTTAATTCTCTACAAAAAAGGTCTTTTAACATTTTGCCATACCTCGCTTCGTTTCCGAGATATTTGCAGATTTATCTCAAGGGAAGGGGCCTGACGGACATATTTCGAGATATTTCTTCTTCTTGTTGTTCTTCTTCTGCACAGCTAAGCTGGAAGTGGCATTTGCGGCTCGCACTAGTGCAGAGTTATCTCAAAGAAAGGGGCCACGGTGTTTCTGTATCTGTATTATGTTGGTGCGGCTTCGGAACTTTTAAATATCTTGATATATCTCGAGAACTACGCATCTGATCCAAAAATATCATAGCACATAAAAAGTAGGAAACTTAATTCTCTACAAAAAAGGTCTCTTAACATTTTGCCATAGCTCGCTTCGTTTCCGAGATATTTGCAGATTTATCTCAAGGGAAGGGGCCTAACGGACATATTTCGAGATATTTCTTCTTCTTGTTGTTCTTCTTCTGCACAGCTAAACTGGAAGTGGCATTTCCAGCTCGCAATAGTGCAGAGTTATCTCAAAGAAAGGGGCACCGTGTTTCTGTATCTCTATTATGTTGGTGCGGCTTCGGAACTTTTAAATATCTTGATATATCTCGAGAACTACGCATCTGATCAAAAAATATCATAGAACACAAAAAGTAGGAAACTTAATTCTCTACAAAAAAGGTCTCTTAACATTTTGCCATAGCTCGCTTCGTTTCCGAGATATTTGCAGATTTATCTCAAGGGAAGGGGCCTGACGGACATATTTCGAGATATTTCTTCTTCTTGTTGTTCTTCTTCTGCACAGCTGAGCTGGAAGTGGCATTTGCAGGTCGCAATAGTGCAGAGTTATCTCAAAGAAAGGGGCCACTGTGTTTCTGTATCTCTATTATGTTGGTGCGGCTTCGGAACTTTTAAATGTTTCGATATATCTCGAAAACTACGCTTCTGATCAAAAAATATCATAGAGCGTAAATTGTAGGAAACATTATTCTCTACAAAAAAGGTCTCTTAACATTTTGCCATAGCTCTCTTCGTTTCCGAGATATTTGCAGATTCAGCTCAAAGGAACTGGCCTGACGGACATATTTCGAGATATTTCTTCTTCTTGTTGTTCTTCCTCTGCACAGCTAAGCTGGAAGTGGCATTTGCGGCTCGCACTAGTGCAGAGTTATCTCAAAGAAAGGGGCCACCGTGTTTCTGTATCTCTATTATGTTGGTGCGGCTTCGGAACTTTTAAATATCTCGATATATCTCGAAAACTACGCTTCTGATCAAAAAATATCATAGCACATAAATTGTAGGAAACATAATTTTCTACAAAAAAGGTCTCTAAACATTTTGCCATAGCTCGCTTCGTTTCCGAGATATTTGCAGATTTATCTCAAGGGAAGGGGCCTGACGGACATATTTCGAGATATTTCTTCTTCTTGTTGTTCTTCTTCTGCACAGCTAAGCTGGAAGTGGCATTTGCAGCTCGCAATAGTGCAGAGTTATCTCAACGAAAGGGGCCACCGTGTTTCTGTATCTCTATTATGTTGGTGCGGCTTCGGAACTTTTAAATATCTCGATATATCTCGAAAACTACGCTTCTGATCAAAAAATATCATAGAACATAAATTGTAGGAAACATAATTCTCTACAAAAAAGGTCTCTTAACATTTTGCCATAGCTCGCTTCGTTTCCGAGATATTTGCAGATTCAGCTCAAAGGAACTGGCCTGACGGACATATTTCGAGATATTTCTTCTTCTTGTTGTTCTTCCTCTGCACAGCTAAGCTGGAAGTGGCATTTGCGGCTCGCACTAGTGCAGAGTGATCTCAAAGAAAGGGGCCACGGTGTTTCTGTATCTCTATTATGTTGGTGCGGCTTCGGAACTTTTAAATATCTTGATATATCTCGAGAACTACGCATCTGATCAAAAAATATCATTGAACATAAAAAGTAGGAAACTTAATTCTCTACAAAAAAGGTCTCTTAACATTTTGCCATAGCTCTCTTCGTTTCCGAGATATTTGCAGATTTATCTCAAGGGAAGGGGCCTGACGGACATATTTCGTGGTATTTCTTCTTCTTGTTGTTCTTCTTCTGCACAGCTAAGCTCGAAGTGGCATTTGCAGCTCGCAATAGTGCAGAGTTATCTCAAAGAAAGAGGCCACGGTGTTTCTGTACCTCTATTATGTTGGTGCAGCTTCGGAGCTTTTAAATATCTTGATATATCTCGAGAACTACGCATCTGATCAAAAAATATCATCGAACATAAAAAGTAGGAAACTTAATTCTCTACAAAAAAGGTCTCTTAACATTTTGCCATAGCTCGCTTCGTTTCCGAGATATTTGCAGATTCATCTCAAGGGAAGTGGCCTGACGGACATATTTCGAGATATTTCTTCTTCTTGTTGTTCTTCTTCTGCACAGCTAAACTGGAAGTGGCATTTTCAGCTCGCAATAGTGCAGAGTTATCTCAAAGAAAGGGGCCACGGTGTTTCTGTATCTCTATTATGTTGGTGCGGCTTCGGAACTTTTAAATATCTTGATATATCTCGAGAACTACGCATCTGATCAAAAAATATCATAGAACATAAAAAGTAGGAAACTTAATTCTCTACAAAAAAGGTCTTTTAACATTTTGCCATACCTCGCTTCGTTTCCGAGATATTTGCAGATTTATCTCAAGGGAAGGGGCCTGACGGACATATTTCGAGATATTTCTTCTTCTTGTTGTTCTTCTTCTGCACAGCTAAGCTGGAAGTGGCATTTGCGGCTCGCACTAGTGCAGAGTTATCTCAAAGAAAGGGGCCACGGTGTTTCTGTATCTGTATTATGTTGGTGCGGCTTCGGAACTTTTAAATATCTTGATATATCTCGAGAACTACGCATCTGATCCAAAAATATCATAGCACATAAAAAGTAGGAAACTTAATTCTCTACAAAAAAGGTCTCTTAACATTTTGCCATAGCTCGCTTCGTTTCCGAGATATTTGCAGATTTATCTCAAGGGAAGGGGCCTAACGGACATATTTCGAGATATTTCTTCTTCTTGTTGTTCTTCTTCTGCACAGCTAAACTGGAAGTGGCATTTCCAGCTCGCAATAGTGCAGAGTTATCTCAAAGAAAGGGGCACCGTGTTTCTGTATCTCTATTATGTTGGTGCGGCTTCGGAACTTTTAAATATCTTGATATATCTCGAGAACTACGCATCTGATCAAAAAATATCATAGAACACAAAAAGTAGGAAACTTAATTCTCTACAAAAAAGGTCTCTTAACATTTTGCCATAGCTCGCTTCGTTTCCGAGATATTTGCAGATTTATCTCAAGGGAAGGGGCCTGACGGACATATTTCGAGATATTTCTTCTTCTTGTTGTTCTTCTTCTGCACAGCTGAGCTGGAAGTGGCATTTGCAGGTCGCAATAGTGCAGAGTTATCTCAAAGAAAGGGGCCACTGTGTTTCTGTATCTCTATTATGTTGGTGCGGCTTCGGAACTTTTAAATGTTTCGATATATCTCGAAAACTACGCTTCTGATCAAAAAATATCATAGAGCGTAAATTGTAGGAAACATTATTCTCTACAAAAAAGGTCTCTTAACATTTTGCCATAGCTCTCTTCGTTTCCGAGATATTTGCAGATTCAGCTCAAAGGAACTGGCCTGACGGACATATTTCGAGATATTTCTTCTTCTTGTTGTTCTTCCTCTGCACAGCTAAGCTGGAAGTGGCATTTGCGGCTCGCACTAGTGCAGAGTTATCTCAAAGAAAGGGGCCACCGTGTTTCTGTATCTCTATTATGTTGGTGCGGCTTCGGAACTTTTAAATATCTCGATATATCTCGAAAACTACGCTTCTGATCAAAAAATATCATAGCACATAAATTGTAGGAAACATAATTCTCTACAAAAAAGGTCTCTAAACATTTTGCCATAGCTCGCTTCGTTTCCGAGATATTTGCAGATTTATCTCAAGGGAAGGGGCCTGACGGACATATTTCGAGATATTTCTTCTTCTTGTTGTTCTTCTTCTGCACAGCTAAGCTGGAAGTGGCATTTGCAGCTCGCAATAGTGCAGAGTTATCTCAACGAAAGGGGCCACCGTGTTTCTGTATCTCTATTATGTTGGTGCGGCTTCGGAACTTTTAAATATCTCGATATATCTCGAAAACTACGCTTCTGATCAAAAAATATCATAGAAGATAAAAAGTAGGAAACTTAATTCTCTACAAAAAAGGTCTCTTAACATTTTGCCATAGCTCTCTTCGTTTCCGAGATATTTGCAGATTTATCTCAAGGGAAGGGGCCTGACGGACATATTTCGTGGTATTTCTTCTTCTTGTTGTTCTTCTTCTGCACAGCTAAGCTCGAAGTGGCATTTGCAGCTCGCAATAGTGCAGAGTTATCTCAAAGAAAGAGGCCACGGTGTTTCTGTACCTCTATTATGTTGGTGCAGCTTCGGAGCTTTTAAATATCTTGATATATCTCGAGAACTACGCATCTGATCAAAAAATATCATCGAACATAAAAAGTAGGAAACTTAATTCTCTACAAAAAAGGTCTCTTAACATTTTGCCATAGCTCGCTTCGTTTCCGAGATATTTGCAGATTCATCTCAAGGGAAGTGGCCTGACGGACATATTTCGAGATATTTCTTCTTCTTGTTGTTCTTCTTCTGCACAGCTAAACTGGAAGTGGCATTTCCAGCTCGCAATAGTGCAGAGTTATCTCAAAGAAAGGGGCCACGGTGTTTCTGTATCTCTATTATGTTGGTGCGGCTTCGGAACTTTTAAATATCTTGATATATCTCGAGAACTACGCATCTGATCAAAAAATATCATAGAACATAAAAAGTAGGAAACTTAATTCTCTACAAAAAAGGTCTTTTAACATTTTGCCATACCTCGCTTCGTTTCCGAGATATTTGCAGATTTATCTCAAGGGAAGGGGCCTGACGGACATATTTCGAGATATTTCTTCTTCTTGTTGTTCTTCTTCTGCACAGCTAAGCTGGAAGTGGCATTTGCGGCTCGCACTAGTGCAGAGTTATCTCAAAGAAAGGGGCCACGGTGTTTCTGTATCTCTATTATGTTGGTGCGGCTTCGGAACTTTTAAATATCTTGATATATCTCGAGAACTACGCATCTGATCAAAAAATATCATAGAACATAAAAAGTAGGAAACTTAATTCTCTACAAAAAAGGTCTCTTAACATTTTGCCATAGCTCTCTTCGTTTCCGAGATATTTGCAGATTTATCTCAAGGGAAGGGGCCTGACGGACATATTTCGAGGTATTTCTTCTTCTTGTTGTTCTTCTTCTGCACAGCTAAGCTCGAAGTGGCATTTGCAGCTCGCAATAGTGCAGAGTTATCTCAAAGAAAGAGGCCACGGTGTTTCTGTACCTCTATTATGTTGGTGCAGCTTCGGAACTTTTAAATATCTTGATATATCTCGAGAACTACGCTTCTGATCAAAAAATATCATAGAACATAAATTGTAGGAAACATAATTCTCTATAAAAAACGTCTCTTAACATTTTGCCATAGCTCGCTTCGTTTCCGAGATATTTGCAGATTCATCTCAAAGGAACTGGCCTGACGGACATATTTCGAGATATTTCTTCTTCTTGTTGTTCTTCCTCTGCACAGCTAAGCTGGAAGTGGCATTTGCAGCTCGCAATAGTGCAGAGTTATCTCAAAGAAAGGGGCCACGGCGTTTCTGTATCTCTATTATGTTGGTGCGGCTTCGGAACTTTTAAATATCTTGATATATCTCGAGAACTACGCATCTGATCAAAAAATATCATAGAACATAAAAAGTAGGAAACTTAATTCTCTACAAAAAAGGTCTCTTAACATTTTGCCATAGGTCGCTTCGTTTCCGAGATATTTGCAGATTTATCTCAAGGGAAGGGGCCTAACGGACATATTTCGAGATATTTCTTCTTCTTGTTGTCCTTCTTCTGCACAGCTAAACTGGAAGTGGCATTTCCAGCTCGCAATAGTGCAGAGTTATCTCAAAGAGAGGGGCCACGGTGTTTCTGTATCTCTATTATGTTGGTGCGGCTTCGGAACTTTTAAATATCTTGATATATCTCGAGAACTACGCATCTGATCAAAAAATATCATAGAAGATAAAAAGTAGGAAACTTAATTCTCTACAAAAAAGGTCTCTTAACATTTTGCCATAGCTCGCTTGGTTTCCGAGATATTTGCAGATATATCTCAAGGGAAGGGGCCTGACGGACATATTTCGAGATATTTCTTCTTCTTGTTGTTCTTCTTCTGCACAGCTAAGCTGGAAGTGGCATTTGCGGCTCGCACTAGTGCACAGTTATCTCAAAGAAAGGGGCCACGGTGTTTCTGTATCTCTATTATGTTGGTGCGGCTTCGGAACTTTTAAATATCTTGATATATCTCGAGAACTGCGCATCTGATCAAAAAATATCATAGAACATAAAAAGTAGGAAACTTAATTCTCTACAAAAAAGGTCTCTTAACATTTTGCCATAGCTCTCTTCGTTTCCGAGATATTTGCAGATTTATCTCAAGGGAAGGGGCCTGACGGACATATTTCGAGGTATTTCTTCTTCGTGTTGTTCTTCTTCTGCACAGCTAAGCTCGAAGTGGCATTTGCAGCTCGCAATAGTGCAGAGTTATCTCAAAGAAAGAGGCCACGGTGTTTCTGTACCTCTATTATGTTGGTGCAGCTTCGGAACTTTTAAATATCTTGATATATCTCGAGAACTACGCATCTGATCAAAAAATATCATCGAACATAAAAAGTAGGAAACTTAATTCTCTACACAAACGGTCTCTTAACATTTTGCCATAGCTCGCTTCGTTTCCGAGATATTTGCAGATATATCTCAAGGGAAGGGGCCTGACGGACATATTTCGAGATATTTCTTCTTCTTGTTGTTCTTCTTCTGCACAGCTAAGCTGGAAGTGGCATTTGCGGCTCGCACTAGTGCACAGTTATCTCAAAGAAAGGGGCCACGGTGTTTCTGTATCTCTATTATGTTGGTGCGGCTTCGGAACTTTTAAATATCTTGATATATCTCGAGAACTACGCATCTGATCAAAAAATATCATAGAACATAAAAAGTAGGAAACTTAATTCTCTACAAAAAAGGTCTTTTAACATTTTGCCATACCTCGCTTCGTTTCCGAGATATTTGCAGATTTATCTCAAGGGAAGGGGCCTGACGGACATATTTCGAGATATTTCTTCTTCTTGTTGTTCTTCTTCTGCACAGCTAAGCTGGAAGTGGCATTTGCGGCTCGCACTAGTGCAGAATTATCTCAAAGAAAGGGGCCACGGTGTTTCTGTATCTGTATTATGTTGGTGCGGCTTCGGCACTTTTAAATATCTTGATATATCTCGAGAACTACGCATCTGATCAAAAAATATCATAGCACATAAATTGTAGGAAACATTATTCTCTACAAAAAAGGTCTCTAAACATTTTGCCATAGCTCGCTTCGTTTCCGAGATATTTGCAGATTTATCTCAAGGGAAGGGGCCTGACGGACATATTTCGAGATATTTCTTCTTCTTGTTGTTCTTCTTCTGCACAGCTAAGCTGGAAGTGGCATTTGCAGCTCGCAATAGTGCAGAGTTATCTCAACGAAAGGGGCCACCGTGTTTCTGTATCTCTATTATGTTGGTGCGGCTTCGGAACTTTTAAATATCTCGATATATCTCGAAAACTACGCTTCTGATCAAAAAATGTCATAGAACATAAATTGTAGGAAACATAATTCTCTACAAAAAAGGTCTCTTAACATTTTGCCATAGCTCGCTTCGTTTCCGAGATATTTGCAGATTCAGCTTAAAGGAACTGGCCTGACGGACATATTTCGAGATATTTCTTCTTCTTGTTGTTCTTCCTCTGCACAGCTAAGCTGGAAGTGGCATTTGCGGCTCGCACTAGTGCAGAGTGATCTCAAAGAAAGGGGCCACGGTGTTTCTGTATCTCTATTATGTTGGTGCGGCTTCGGAACTTTTAAATATCTTGATATATCTCGAGAACTACGCATCTGATCAAAAAATATCATAGAACATAAAAAGTAGGAAACTTAATTCTCTACAAAAAAGGTCTCTTAACATTTTGCCATAGCTCTCTTCGTTTCCGAGATATTTGCAGATTTATCTCAAGGGAAGGGGCCTGACGGACATATTTCGTGGTATTTCTTCTTCTTGTTGTTCTTCTTCTGCACAGCTAAGCTCGAAGTGGCATTTGCAGCTCGCAATAGTGCAGAGTTATCTCAAAGAAAGAGGCCACGGTGTTTCTGTACCTCTATTATGTTGGTGCAGCTTCGGAACTTTTAAATATCTTGATATATCTCGAGAACTACGCATCTGATCAAAAAATATCATCGAACATAAAAAGTAGGAAACTTAATTCTCTACAAAAAAGGTCTCTTAACATTTTGCCATAGCTCGCTTCGTTTCCGAGATATTTGCAGATTCATCTCAAGGGAAGTGGCCTGACGGACATATTTCGAGATATTTCTTCTTCTTGTTGTTCTTCTTCTGCACAGCTAAACTGGAAGTGGCATTTCCAGCTCGCAATAGTGCAGAGTTATCTCAAAGAAAGGGGCCACGGTGTTTCTGTATCTCTATTATGTTGGTGCGGCTTCGGAACTTTTAAATATCTTGATATATCTCGAGAACTACGCATCTGATCAAAAAATATCATAGAACATAAAAAGTAGGAAACTTAATTCTCTACAAAAAAGGTCTTTTAACATTTTGCCATACCTCGCTTCGTTTCCGAGATATTTGCAGATTTATCTCAAGGGAAGGGGCCTGACGGACATATTTCGAGATATTTCTTCTTCTTGTTGTTCTTCTTCTGCACAGCTAAGCTGGAAGTGGCATTTGCGGCTCGCACTAGTGCAGAGTTATCTCAAAGAAAGGGGCCACGGTGTTTCTGTATCTCTATTATGTTGGTGCGGCTTCGGAACTTTTAAATATCTTGATATATCTCGAGAACTACGCATCTGATCAAAAAATATCATAGAACATAAAAAGTAGGAAACTTAATTCTCTACAAAAAAGGTCTCTCAACATTTTGCCATAGCTCTCTTCGTTTCCGAGATATTTGCAGATTTATCTCAAGGGAAGGGGCCTGACGGACATATTTCGAGGTATTTCTTCTTCTTGTTGTTCTTCTTCTGCACAGCTAAGCTCGAAGTGGCATTTGCAGCTCGCAATAGTGCAGAGTTATCTCAAAGAAAGAGGCCACGGTGTTTCTGTACCTCTATTATGTTGGTGCAGCTTCGGAACTTTTAAATATCTTGATATATCTCGAGAACTACGCATCTGATCAAAAAATATCATCGAACATAAAAAGTAGGAAACTTAATTCTCTACAAAAAAGGTCTCTTAACATTTTGCCATAGCTCGCTTCGTTTCCGAGATATTTGCAGATTCAGCTCAAAGGAACTGGCCTGACGGACATATTTCGAGATATTTCTTCTTCTTGTTGTTCTTCCTCTGCACAGCTAAGCTGGAAGTGGCATTTGCGGCTCGCACTAGTGCAGAGTGATCTCAAAGAAAGGGGCCACGGTGTTTCTGTATCTCTATTATGTTGGTGCGGCTTCGGAACTTTTAAATATCTCGATATATCTCGAAAACTACGCTTCTGATCAAAAAATATCATAGAACGTAAATTGTAGGAAACATTATTCTCTACAAAAAAGGTCTCTTAACATTTTGCCATAGCTCGCTTCGTTTCCGAGATATTTGCAGATTCATCTCAAGGGAAGTGGCCTGACGGACATATTTCGAGATATTTCTTCTTCTTGTTGTTCTTCTTCTGCACAGCTAAGCTGGAAGTGGCATTTGCAGCTCGCAATAGTGCAGAGTTATCCCAAAGAAAGGGGCCACGGTGTTTCTGTATCTCTATTATGTTGGTGCGGCTTCGGAACTTTTAAATATCTTGATATATCTCGAGAACTACGCATCTGATCAAAAAATATCATACTACATAAAAAGTAGGAAACTTAATTCTCTACAAGAAAGGTCTCTAAACATTTTGCCATAGCTCGCTTCGTTTCCGAGATATTTGCAGATTTATCTCAAGGGAAGGGGCCTGACGGACATATTTGGAGATATTTCTTCTTTTTGTTGTTCTTCTTCTGCACAGCTAAGCTGGAAGTGGCATTTGCGGCTCGCACTAGTGCAGAGTTATCTCAAAGAAAGGGGCCACGGTGTTTCTGTATCTCTATTATGTTGGTGCGGCTTCGGAACTTTTAAATATCTTGATATATCTCGAGAACTACGCATCTGATCAAAAAATATCATAGAACATAAAAAGTAGGAAACTTAATTCTCTACAAAAAAGGTCTCTTAACATTTTGCCATAGCTCTCTTCGTTTCCGAGATATTTGCAGATTTATCTCAAGGGAAGGGGCCTGACGGACATATTTCGAGGTATTTCTTCTTCTTGTTGTTCTTCTTCTGCACAGCTAAGCTCGAAGTGGCATTTGCAGCTCGCAATAGTGCAGAGTTATCTCAAAGAAAGAGGCCACGGTGTTTCTGTACCTCTATTATGTTGGTGCAGCTTCGGAACTTTTAAATATCTTGATATATCTCGAGAACTACGCATCTGATCAAAAAATATCATCGAACATAAAAAGTAGGAAACTTAATTCTCTACAAAAACGGTCTCTTAACATTTTGCCATAGCTCGCTTCGTTTCCGAGATATTTGCAGATATATCTCAAGGGAAGGGGCCTGACGGACATATTTCGAGATATTTCTTCTTCTTGTTGTTCTTCTTCTGCACAGCTAAGCTGGAAGTGGCATTTGCGGCTCGCACTAGTGCACAGTTATCTCAAAGAAAGGGGCCACGGTGTTTCTGTATCTCTATTATGTTGGTGCGGCTTCGGAACTTTTAAATATCTTGATATATCTCGAGAACTACGCATCTGATCAAAAAATATCATAGAACATAAAAAGTAGGAAACTTAATTCTCTACAAAAAAGGTCTTTTAACATTTTGCCATACCTCGCTTCGTTTCCGAGATATTTGCAGATTTATCTCAAGGGAAGGGGGCCTGACGGACATATTTCGAGATATTTCTTCTTCTTGTTGTTCTTCTTCTGCACAGCTAAGCTGGAAGTGGCATTTGCGGCTCGCACTAGTGCAGAGTTATCTCAAAGAAAGGGGCCACGGTGTTTCTGTATCTGTATTATGTTGGTGCGGCTTCGGAACTTTTAAATATCTTGATATATCTCGAGAACTACGCATCTGATCAAAAAATATCATAGAACATAAAAAGTAGGAAACTTAATTCTCTACACAAAAGGTCTCTTAACATTTTGCCATAGCTCGCTTCGTTTCCGAGATATTTGCAGATTTATCTCAAGGGAAGGGGCCTGACGGACATATTTCGAGATATTTCTTCTTCTTGTTGTTCTTCTTCTGCACAGCTAAGCTGGAAGTGGCATTTGCGGCTCGCACTAGTGCAGAATTATCTCAAAGAAAGGGGCCACGGTGTTTCTGTATCTGTATTATGTTGGTGCGGCTTCGGCACTTTTAAATATCTTGATATATCTCGAGAACTACGCATCTGATCAAAAAATATCATAGAAGATAAAAAGTAGGAAACTTAATTCTCTACAAAAAAGGTCTCTTAACATTTCGCCATAGCTCGCTTCGTTTCCGAGATATTTGCAGATTCAGCTCAAAGGAAAGGGCCTGACGGACATATTTCGAGATACTTCTTTTTCTTGTTGTTCTTCCTCTGCACAGCTAAGCTGGAAGTGGCATTTGCAGCTCGCAATAGTGCAGAGTTATCTCAAAGAAAGGGGCCACGGTGTTTCTGTATCTCTATTATGTTGGTGCGGCTTCGGAACTTTTAAATATCTTGATATATCTCGAGAACTACGCATCTGATCCAAAAATATCATAGCACATAAAAAGTAGGAAACTTAATTCTCTACAAAAAAGGTCTCTTAACATTTTGCCATAGCTCGCTTCGTTTCCGAGATATTTGCAGATTTATCTCAAGGGAAGGGGCCTAACGGACATATTTCGAGATATTTCTTCTTCTTGTTGTTCTTCTTCTGCACAGCTAAACTGGAAGTGGCATTTCCAGCTCGCAATAGTGCAGAGTTATCTCAAAGAAAGGAGCCACGGTGTTTCTGTATCTCTATTATGTTGGTGCGGCTTCGGAACTTTTAAATATCTTGATATATCTCGAGAACTACGCATCTGATCAAAAAATATCATAGAACATAAAAAGTAGGAAACTTAATTCTCTACAAAAAAGGTCTCTTAACATTTTGCCATAGCTCGCTTCGTTTCCGAGATATTTGCAGATTTATCTCAAGGGAAGGAGCCTGACGGACATATTTCGAGATATTTCTTCTTCTTGTTGTTCTTCTTCTGCACAGCTAAGCTGGAAGTGGCATTTGCGGCTCGCACTAGTGCAGAGTTATCTCAAAGAAAGGGGCCACGGTGTTTCTGTATCTGTATTATGTTGGTGCGGCTTCGGAACTTTTAAATATCTTGATATATCTCGAGAACTACGCATCTGATCAAAAAATATCATAGCACATAAATTGTAGGAAACATAATTCTCTACAAAAAAGGTCTCTAAACATTTTGCCATAGCTCGCTTCGTTTCCGAGATATTTGCAGATTTATCTCAAGGGAAGGGGCCTGACGGACATATTTCGAGATATTTCTTCTTCTTGTTGTTCTTCTTCTGCACAGCTAAGCTGGAAGTGGCATTTGCAGCTCGCAATAGTGCAGAGTTATCTCAACGAAAGGGGCCACCGTGTTTCTGTATCTCTATTATGTTGGTGCGGCTTCGGAACTTTTAAATATCTCGATATATCTCGAAAACTACGCTTCTGATCAAAAAATATCATAGAACATAAATTGTAGGAAACATAATTCTCTACAAAAAAGGTCTCTTAACATTTTGCCATAGCTCGCTTCGTTTCCGAGATATTTGCAGATTCAGCTCAAAGGAACTGGCCTGACGGACATATTTCGAGATATTTCTTCTTCTTGTTGTTCTTCCTCTGCACAGCTAAGCTGGAAGTGGCATTTGCGGCTCGCACTAGTGCAGAGTGATCTCAAAGAAAGGGGCCACGGTGTTTCTGTATCTCTATTATGTTGGTGCGGCTTCGGAACTTTTAAATATCTTGATATATCTCGAGAACTACGCATCTGATCAAAAAATATCATAGAACATAAAAAGTAGGAAACTTAATTCTCTACAAAAAAGGTCTCTTAACATTTTGCCATAGCTCTCTTCGTTTCCGAGATATTTGCAGATTTATCTCAAGGGAAGGGGCCTGACGGACATATTTCGTGGTATTTCTTCTTCTTGTTGTTCTTCTTCTGCACAGCTAAGCTCGAAGTGGCATTTGCAGCTCGCAATAGTGCAGAGTTATCTCAAAGAAAGAGGCCACGGTGTTTCTGTACCTCTATTATGTTGGTGCAGCTTCGGAACTTTTAAATATCTTGATATATCTCGAGAACTACGCATCTGATCAAAAAATATCATCGAACATAAAAAGTAGGAAACTTAATTCTCTACAAAAAAGGTCTCTTAACATTTTGCCATAGCTCGCTTCGTTTCCGAGATATTTGCAGATTCATCTCAAGGGAAGTGGCCTGACGGACATATTTCGAGATATTTCTTCTTCTTGTTGTTCTTCTTCTGCACAGCTAAACTGGAAGTGGCATTTCCAGCTCGCAATAGTGCAGAGTTATCTCAAAGAAAGGGGCCACGGTGTTTCTGTATCTCTATTATGTTGGTGCGGCTTCGGAACTTTTAAATATCTTGATATATCTCGAGAACTACGCATCTGATCAAAAAATATCATAGAACATAAAAAGTAGGAAACTTAATTCTCTACAAAAAAGGTCTTTTAACATTTTGCCATACCTCGCTTCGTTTCCGAGATATTTGCAGATTTATCTCAAGGGAAGGGGCCTGACGGACATATTTCGAGATATTTCTTCTTCTTGTTGTTCTTCTTCTGCACAGCTAAGCTGGAAGTGGCATTTGCGGCTCGCACTAGTGCACAGTTATCTCAAAGAAAGGGGCCACGGTGTTTCTGTATCTCTATTATGTTGGTGCGGCTTCGGAACTTTTAAATATCTTGATATATCTCGAGAACTACGCATCTGATCAAAAAATATCATAGAACATAAAAAGTAGGAAACTTAATTCTCTACAAAAAAGGTCTTTTAACATTTTGCCATACCTCGCTTCGTTTCCGAGATATTTGCAGATTTATCTCAAGGGAAGGGGGCCTGACGGACATATTTCGAGATATTTCTTCTTCTTGTTGTTCTTCTTCTGCACAGCTAAGCTGGAAGTGGCATTTGCGGCTCGCACTAGTGCAGAGTTATCTCAAAGAAAGGGGCCACGGTGTTTCTGTATCTGTATTATGTTGGTGCGGCTTCGGAACTTTTAAATATCTTGATATATCTCGAGAACTACGCATCTGATCAAAAAATATCATAGAACATAAAAAGTAGGAAACTTAATTCTCTACACAAAAGGTCTCTTAACATTTTGCCATAGCTCGCTTCGTTTCCGAGATATTTGCAGATTTATCTCAAGGGAAGGGGCCTGACGGACATATTTCGAGATATTTCTTCTTCTTGTTGTTCTTCTTCTGCACAGCTAAGCTGGAAGTGGCATTTGCGGCTCGCACTAGTGCAGAATTATCTCAAAGAAAGGGGCCACGGTGTTTCTGTATCTGTATTATGTTGGTGCGGCTTCGGCACTTTTAAATATCTTGATATATCTCGAGAACTACGCATCTGATCAAAAAATATCATAGAAGATAAAAAGTAGGAAACTTAATTCTCTACAAAAAAGGTCTCTTAACATTTCGCCATAGCTCGCTTCGTTTCCGAGATATTTGCAGATTCAGCTCAAAGGAAAGGGCCTGACGGACATATTTCGAGATACTTCTTTTTCTTGTTGTTCTTCCTCTGCACAGCTAAGCTGGAAGTGGCATTTGCAGCTCGCAATAGTGCAGAGTTATCTCAAAGAAAGGGGCCACGGTGTTTCTGTATCTCTATTATGTTGGTGCGGCTTCGGAACTTTTAAATATCTTGATATATCTCGAGAACTACGCATCTGATCCAAAAATATCATAGCACATAAAAAGTAGGAAACTTAATTCTCTACAAAAAAGGTCTCTTAACATTTTGCCATAGCTCGCTTCGTTTCCGAGATATTTGCAGATTTATCTCAAGGGAAGGGGCCTAACGGACATATTTCGAGATATTTCTTCTTCTTGTTGTTCTTCTTCTGCACAGCTAAACTGGAAGTGGCATTTCCAGCTCGCAATAGTGCAGAGTTATCTCAAAGAAAGGAGCCACGGTGTTTCTGTATCTCTATTATGTTGGTGCGGCTTCGGAACTTTTAAATATCTTGATATATCTCGAGAACTACGCATCTGATCAAAAAATATCATAGAACATAAAAAGTAGGAAACTTAATTCTCTACAAAAAAGGTCTCTTAACATTTTGCCATAGCTCGCTTCGTTTCCGAGATATTTGCAGATTTATCTCAAGGGAAGGAGCCTGACGGACATATTTCGAGATATTTCTTCTTCTTGTTGTTCTTCTTCTGCACAGCTAAGCTGGAAGTGGCATTTGCGGCTCGCACTAGTGCAGAGTTATCTCAAAGAAAGGGGCCACGGTGTTTCTGTATCTCTATTATGTTGGTGCGGCTTCGGAACTTTTAAATATCTTGATATATCTCGAGAACTACGCATCTGATCAAAAAATATCATAGAAGATAAAAAGTAGGAAACTTAATTCTCTACAAAAAAGGTCTCTTAACATTTTGCCATAGCTCGCTTCGTTTCCGAGATATTTGCATATTTATCTCAAGGGAAGGGGCCTGACGGACATATTTCGAGATATTTCTTCTTCTTGTTGTTCTTCTTCTGCACAGCTAAGCTGGAAGTGGCATTTGCGGCTCGCACTAGTGCAGAGTTATCTCAAAGAAAGGGGCCACGGTGTTTCTGTATCTCTATTATGTTGGTGCGGCTTCGGAACTTTTAAATATCTTGATATATCTCGAGAACTACGCATCTGATCAAAAAATATCGTAGAACATGAAAAGTAGGAAACTTAATTCTCTACAAAAAAGTTCTCTTAACATTTTGCCATAGCTCTCTTCGTTTCCGAGATATTTGCAGATTTATCTCAAGGGAAGGGGCCTGACGGACATATTTCGAGATATTTCTTCTTCTTGTTGTTCTTCTTCTGCACAGCTAAGCTCGAAGTGGCATTTGCAGCTCGCAATAGTGCAGAGTTATCTCAAAGAAAGAGGCCACGGTGTTTCTGTACCTCTATTATGTTGGTGCAGCTTCGGAACTTTTAAATATCTTGATATATCTCGAGAACTACGCATCTGATCAAAAAATATCATCGAACATAAAAAGTAGGAAACTTAATTCTCTACAAGAAAGGTCTCTAAACATTTTGCCATAGCTCGCTTCGTTTCCGAGATATTTGCAGATTTATCTCAAGGGAAGGGGCCTGACGGACATATTTGGAGATATTTCTTCTTTTTGTTGTTCTTCTTCTGCACAGCTAAGCTGGAAGTGGCATTTGCGGCTCGCACTAGTGCAGAGTTATCTCAAAGAAAGGGGCCACGGTGTTTCTGTATCTCTATTATGTTGGTGCGGCTTCGGAACTTTTAAATATCTTGATATATCTCGAGAACTACGCATCTGATCAAAAAATATCATAGAACATAAAAAGTAGGAAACTTAATTCTCTACAAAAAAGGTCTCTTAACATTTTGCCATAGCTCTCTTCGTTTCCGAGATATTTGCAGATTTATCTCAAGGGAAGGGGCCTGACGGACATATTTCGAGGTATTTCTTCTTCTTGTTGTTCTTCTTCTGCACAGCTAAGCTCGAAGTGGCATTTGCAGCTCGCAATAGTGCAGAGTTATCTCAAAGAAAGAGGCCACGGTGTTTCTGTACCTCTATTATGTTGGTGCAGCTTCGGAACTTTTAAATATCTTGATATATCTCGAGAACTACGCATCTGATCAAAAAATATCATCGAACATAAAATGTAGGAAACATAATTCTCTACAAAAAAGGTCTCTTAACATTTTGCCATAGCTCGCTTCGTTTCCGAGATATTTGCATATTTATCTCAAGGGAAGGGGCCTGACGGACATATTTCGAGATATTTCTTCTTCCTGTTGTTCTTCTTCTGCACAGCTAAGCTCGAAGTGGCATTTGCGGCTCGCACTAGTGCAGAGTTATCTCAAAGAAAGGGGCCACCGTGTTTCTGTATCTCTATTATGTTGGTGCGGCTTCGGAACTTTTAAATATCTCGATATATCTCGAAAACTACGCTTCTGATCAAAAAATATCATAGAACATAAATTGTAGCAAACATAATTCTCTACAAAAAAGGTCTCTTAACATTTTGCCGTAGCTCGCTTTGTTTCCGAGATATTTGCAGATTTATCTCGAGGGAAGGGGCCTGACGGACATATTTCGAGATATTTCTTCTTCTTGTTGTTCTTCTTCTGCACAGCTAAGCTGGAAGTGGCATTTGCGGCTCGCACTAGTGCAGAGTTATCTCAAAGAAAGGGGCCACGGTGTTTCTGTATCTCTATTATGTTGGTGCGGCTTCGGAACTTTTAAATATCTCGATATATCTCGAAAACTACGCTTCTGATCAAAAAATATCATAGAACATAAATTGTAGCAAACATAATTCTCTACAAAAAAGGTCTCTCAACATTTTGCCATAGCTCGCTTCGTTTCCGAGATATTTGCAGATATATCTCAAGGGAAGGGGCCTGACGGGCATATTTCGAGATATTTCTTCTTCTGGTTGTTCTTCTTCTGCACAGCTAAGCTGGAAGTGGCATTTACAGCTCGCAATAGTGCAGAGTTATCTCAAAGAAAGGGGCCACGGTGTTTCTGTATCTCTATTATGTTGGTGCGGCTTCGGAACTTTTAAATATCTTAATATATCTCGACAACTATGCATCTGATCAAAAAATATCATAGAACATAAAAAGTAGGAAACTTAATTCTCTACAAAATAGGTCTCTCAACATTTTGCCATAGCTCGCTTCGTTTCCGAGATATTTGCAGATTTATCTCAAGGGAAGGGGCCTATCGGACATACTTCGAGATATTTCTTCTTCTTGTTGTTCTTCTTCTGCACAGCTAAGCTGGAAGTGGCATTTGCGGCTCGCACTAGTGCAGAGTTATCTCAAAGAAAGGGGCCACGGTGTTTCTGTATCTCTACTATGTTGGATCGGTTTCAGAACTTTTAAATATCTTGATATATCTCGAGAACTACGCATCTGATCAAAAAATATCATAGAACATAAAAAGTAGAAAACATAATTCTGTACAAAAAAGGTCTCTTAACATTTTGCCATACCTCGCTTCGTTTCCGAGATATTTGCAGATTTATCTCAAGGGAAGGGTCCTGACGGACATATTTCGAGATATTTCTTCTTCTTGTTGTTCTTCTTCTGCACAGCTAAGCTGGAAGTGGCATTTGCGGCTCGCACTAGTGCACAGTTATCTCAAAGAAAGGGGCCACGGTGTTTCTGTATCTCTATTATGTTGGTGCGGCTTCGGAACTTTTAAGTATCTCGATATATCTCGAAAACTACGCTTCTGATCAAAAAATATCATAGAACATAAATTGTAGGAAACATAATTCTCTACAAAAAACGTCTCTTAACATTTTGCCATAGCTCGCTTCGTTTCCGAGATATTTGCAGATTCAGCTCAAAGGAACTGGCCTGACGGACATATTTCGAGATATTTCTTCTTCTTGTTGTTCTTCCTCTGCACAGCTAAGCTGGAAGTGGCATTTGCAGCTCGCAATAGTGCAGAGTTATCTCAAAGAAAGGGGTCACGGTGTCTCTGTATCTCTATTATGTTGGTGGGGCTTCGGAACTTTTAAATATCTTGATATATCTCGAGAACTACGCATCTGATCAAAAAATATCATAGAACATAAAAAGTAGGAAACTTAATTCTCTACAAAATAGGTCTCTCAACATTTTGCCATAGCTCGCTTCGTTTCCGAGATATTTGCAGATTTATCTCAAGGGAAGGGGCCTAACGGACATACTTCGAGATATTTCTTCTTCTTGTTGTTCTTCTTCTGCACAGCTAAGCTGGAAGTGGCATTTGCGGCTCGCACTAGTGCAGAGTTATCTCAAAGAAAGGGGCCACGGTGTTTCTGTATCTCTACTATGTTGGTGCGGTTTCAGAACTTTTAAATATCTTGATATATCTCGAGAACTACGCATCTGATCAAAAAATATCATAGAACATAAAAAGTAGGAAACATAATTCTGTACAAAAAAGGTCTCTTAACATTTTGCCATAGCTCGCTTCGTTTCCGAGATATTTGCAGATTTATCTCAAGGGAAGGGTCCTGACGGACATATTTCGAGATATTTCTTCTTCTTGTTGTTCTTCTTCTGCACAGCTAAGCTGGAAGTGGCATTTGCGGCTCGCACTAGTGCAGAGTTATCTCAAAGAAAGGGGCAACGGTGTTTCTGTATCTCTATTATGTTGGTGCGGCTACGGAACTTTTAAATATATCGATATATCTCGAAAACTACGCTTCTGATCAAAAAATATCATAGAACATAAATTGTAGGAAACATAATTCTCTACAAAAAAGGTCTCTTAACATTTTGCCATAGCTCGCTTCGTTTCCGAGATATTTGCAGATATATCTCAAGGGCAGGGGCCTGACGGACATATTTCGAGATATTTCTTCTTCTTGTTGTTCATCTTCTGCACAGCTAAGCTGGAAGTGGCATTTGCAGCTCGCAATAGTGCAGAGATATCTCAAAGAAAGGGGCCACGGTGTTTCTGTATCTCTATTATGTTGGTGCGGCTTCGGAACTTTTAAATATCTTGATATATCTCGAGAACTACGCATCTGAGCAAAAAATATCATAGAACATGAAAAGTAGGAAACTTAATTCTCTACAAAAAAGTTCTCTTAACATTTTGCCGTAGCTCTCTTCGTTTCCGAGATATTTGCAGATATATCTCAAGGGAAGGGGCCTGACGGACATATTTCGAGATATTTCTTCTTCTTGTTGTTCTTCTTCTGCACAGCTAAGCTGGAAGTGGCATTTACAGCTCGCAATAGTGCAGAGTTATCTCAAAGAAAGGGGCCACGGTGTTTCTGTATCTCTATTATGTTGGTGCGGCTTCGGAACTTTTAAATATCTTGATATATCTCGAGAACTACGCATCTGAGCAAAAAATATCATAGAACATGAAAAGTAGGAAACTTAATTCTCTACAAAAAAGTTCTCTTAACATTTTGCCGTAGCTCTCTTCGTTTCCGAGATATTTGCAGATATATCTGAAGGGAAGGGGCCTGACGGACATATTTCGAGATATTTCTTCTTCTTGTTGTTCTTCTTCTGCACAGCTAAGCTGGAAGTGGCATTTGCAGCTCGCAATAGTGCAGAGCTATCTCAAAGAAAGGGGCCACGGTGTTTCTGTATCTCTATTATGTTGGTGTGGCTTCGGAACTTTTAAATATCTTGATATATCTCGAGAACTACGCATCTGATCAAAAAATATCATAGAACATAAAAAGTAGGAAACTTAATTCTCTACAAAAAAGGTCGCTTAACATTTTGCCATAGCTCGCTTCGTTTCCGAGATATTTGCATATTTATCTCAAGGGAAGGGGCCTGACGGACATATTTCGAGATATTTCTTCTTCTTGTTGTTCTTCTTCTGCACAGCTAAGCTGGAAGTGGCATTTGCGGCTCGCACTAGTGCAGCGTTATCTCAAAGAAAGGGGCCACGGTGTTTCTGTATCTCTATTATGTTGGTGCGGCTTCGGAACTTTTAAATATCTCGATATATCTCGAGAACTACGCTTCTGATCAAAAAATATCATAGAACATAAATTGTAGCAAACATAATTGTCTACAAAAAAGGTCTCTTAACATTTTGCCATAGCTCGCTTCGTTTCCGAGATATTTGCAGATATATCTCAAGGGAAGGGGCCTGACGGGCATATTTCGAGATATTTCTTCTTCTTGTTGTTCTTCTTCTGCACAGCTAAGCTGGAAGTGGCATTTACAGCTCGCAATAGTGCAGAGTTATCTCAAAGAAAGGGGCCACGGTGTTTCTGTATCTCTATTATGTTGGTGCGGCTTCGGAACTTTTAAGTATCTCGATATATCTCGCGAACTACGCATCCGATCAAAAAATATCATAGAACATAAATTGTAGGAAACATAATTCTCTACAAAAAACGTCTCTTAACATTTTGCCATAGCTCGCTTCGTTTCCGAGATATTTGCAGATTCAGCTCAAAGGAACTGGCCTGACGGACATATTTCGAGATATTTCTTCTTCTTGTTGTTCTTCCTCTGCACAGCTAAGCTGGAAGTGGCATTTGCAGCTCGCAATAGTGCAGAGTTATCTCAAAGAAAGGGGCCACGGTGTTTCTGTATCTCTATTATGTTGGTGGGGCTTCGGAACTTTTAAATATCTTGATATATCTCGAGAACTACGCATCTGATCAAAAAATATCATAGAACATAAAAAGTAGGAAACTTAATTCTCTACAAAAAAGCTCGCTTAACATTTTGCCATAGCTCGCTTCGTTTCCGAGATATTTGCAGATTTATCTCAAGGGAAGGGCCCTAACGGACATATTTCGAGATATTTCTTCTTCTTGTTGTTCTTCTTCTGCACAGCTAAGCTGGAAGTGGCATTTGCGGCTCGCACTAGTGCAGAGTTATCTCAAAGAAAGGGGCAACGGTGTTTCTGTATCTCTATTATGTTGGTGCGGCTACGGAACTTTTAAATATATCGATATATCTCGAAAACTACGCTTCTGATCAAAAAATATCATAGAACATAAATTGTAGGAAACATAATTCTCTACAAAAAAGGTCTCTCAACATTTTGCCATAGCTCGCTTCGTTTCCGAGATATTTGCAGATATATCTCAAGGGCAGGGGCCTGACGGACATATTTCGAGATATTTCTTCTTCTTGTTGTTCTTCTTATGCACAGCTAAGCTGGAAGTGGCATTTGCAGCTCGCAATAGTGCAGAGATATCTCAAAGAAAGGGGCCACGGTGTTTCTGTATCTCTATTATGTTGGTGCGGCTTCGGAACTTTTAAATATCTTGATATATCTCGAGAACTACGCGTCTGATCAAAAAATATCATAGAACGTAAAAAGTAGGAAACATAATTCTGTACAAAAAAGGTCTCTTAACATTTTGCCATAGCTCGCTTCGTTTCCGAGATATTTGCAGATTTATCTCAAGGGAAGGGGCCTGACGGACATATTTCGAGATATTTCTTCTTCTTGTTGTTCTTCTTCTGCACAGCTAAGCTGGAAGTGGCATTTACAGCTCGCAATAGTGCAGAGTTATCTCAAAGAAAGGGGCCACGGTGTTTCTGTATCTCTATTATGTTGGTGCGGCTTCGGAACTTTTAAATATCTTGATATATCTCGAGAACTACGCATCTGAGCAAAAAATATCATACAACATGAAAAGTAGAAAACTTAATTCTCTACAAAAAAGATCTCTTAACATTTTGCCGTAGCTCTCTTCGTTTCCGAGATATTTGCAGATATATCTCAAGGGAAGGGGCCTGACGGACATATTTCGAGATATTTCTTCTTCTTGTTGTTCTTCTTCTGCACAGCTAAGCTGGAAGTGGCATTTGCAGCTCGCAATAGTGCAGAGTTATCTCAAAGAAAGGGGCCACGGTGTTTCTGTATCTCTATTATGTTGGTGTGGCTTCGGAACTTTTAAATATCTTGATATATCTCGAGAACTACGCATCTGATCAAAAAATATCATAGAACATAAAAAGTAGGAAACTTAATTCTCTACAAAAAAGGTCGCTTAACATTTTGCCATAGCTCGCTTCGTTTCCGAGATATTTGCATATTTATCTCAAGGGAAGGGGCCTGACGGACATATTTCGAGATATTTCTTCTTCTTGTTGTTCTTCTTCTGCACAGCTAAGCTGGAAGTGGCATTTGCGGCTCGCACTAGTGCAGAGTTATCTCAAAGAAAGGGGCCACGGTGTTTCTGTATCTCTATTATGTTGGTGCGGCTTCGGAACTTTTAAATATCTCGATATATCTCGAAAACTACGCTTCTGATCAAAAAATATCATAGAACATAAATTGTAGCAAACATAATTCTCTACAAAAAAGGTCTCTTAACATTTTGCCATAGCTCGCTTCGTTTCCGAGATATTTGCAGATATATCTCAAGGGAAGGGGCCTGACGGGCATATTTCGAGATATTTCTTCTTCTTGTTGTTCTTCTTCTGCACAGCTAAGCTGGAAGTGGCATTTACAGCTCGCAATAGTGCAGAGTTATCTCAAAGAAAGGGGACACGGTGTTTCTGTATCTCTATTATGTTGGTGCGGCTTCGGAACTTTTAAATATCTTGATATATCTCGCGAACTACGCATCCGATCAAAAAATATCATAGAACATGAAAAGTAGGAAACTTAATTCTCTACAAAAAAGGTCTCTACACATTTTGCCATAGCTCTCTTCGTTTCCGAGATATTTGCAGATATATCTCAAGGGAAGGGGCCTGACGGACATATTTCGAGATATTTCTTCTTCTTGTTGTCCTTCTTCTGCACAGCTAAGCTGGAAGTGGCATTTGCGGCTCGCACTAGTGCAGAGTTATCTCAAAGAAAGGGGCCACGGTGTTTCTGTATCTCTATTATGTTGGTGCGTCTTCGGAACTTTTAAATATCTCGGTATATCTCGAAAACTACGCTTCTGATCAAAAAATATCATAGAACATAAATTGTAGGAAACATAATTCTCTACAAAAAACGTCTCTTAACATTTTGCCATAGCTCGTTTCGTTTCCGAGATATTTGCAGATTCAGCTCAAAGGAACTGGCCTGACGGACATATTTCGAGATATTTCTTCTTCTTGTTGTTCTTCCTCTGCACAGCTAAGCTGGAAGTGGCATTTACAGCTCGCAATAGTGCAGAGTTATCGCAAAGAAAGGGGCCACGGTGTTTCTGTATCTCTATTATGTTGGTGCTGCTTCGGAACTTTTAAATATCTTGATATATCTCGAGAACTACGCATCTGATCAAAAAATATCATAGAACATGAAAAGTAGGAAACTTAATTCTCTACAAAAAAGGTCTCTTAACATTTTGCCATAGCTCTCTTCGTTTCCGAGATATTTGCAGATTTATCTCAAGGGAAGGGGCCTGACGGACATATTTCGAGATATTTCTTCTTCTTGTTGTTCTTCTTCTGCACAGCTAAGCTCGAAGTGGCATTTGCAGCTCGCAATAGTGCAGAGTTATCTCAAAGAAAGAGGCCACGGTGTTTCTGTACCTCTATTATGTTGGTGCTGCTTCGGAACTCTTAAATATCTTGATATATCTCGAGAACTACGCATCTGATCAAAAAATATCATAGAACATAAAAAGTAGGAAACTTAATTCTCTACGAAAAAGGTCTCTTAACATTTTGCCATAGCTCTCTTCGTTTCCGAGATATTTGCAGATTTATCTCAAGGGAAGGGGTCTGACGGACATATTTCGAGATATTTCTTCTTCTTGTTGTTCTTCTTCTGCACAGCTAAGCTCGAAGTGGCATTTGCAGCTCGCAATAGTGCAGAGTTATCTCAAAGAAAGAGGCCACGGTGTTTCTGTACCTCTATTATGTTGGTGCAGCTTCGGAACTTTTAAATATCTTGATATATCTCGAGAACTACGCATCTGATCAAAAAATATCATCGAACATAAAAAGTAGGAAACTTAATTCTCTACAAAAAAGGTCTCTTAACATTTTGCCATAGCTCGCTTCGTTTCCGGGATATTTGCAGATTTATCTCAAGGGAAGTAGCCTGACGGACATATTTCGAGATATTTCTTCTTCTTGTTGTTCTTCTTCTGCACAGCTAAGCTGGAAGTGGCATTTGCAGCTCGCAAGAGTGCAGAGTTATCCCAAAGAAAGGGGCCACGGTGTTTCTGTATCTCTATTATGTTGGTGCGGCTTCGGAACTTTTACATATCTCGATATATCTCGAAAACTACGCTTCTGATCAAAAAATATCATAGAACATAAATTGTAGGAAACATAATTCTCTACAAAAAGGTCTGTTAACATTTTGCCATAGCTCGCTTCGTTTCCGAGATATTTGCAGATTTATCTCAAGGGAAGGGTGCTGATGGACATATTTCGAGATATTTCTTCTTCTTGTTGTTCTTTTTCTGCACAGCTAAACTGGAAGTGGCATTTCCAGCTCGCAATCGTGCAGAGTTATCTCAAAGAAAGGGGCCACGGTGTTTCTGTATCTCTATTATGTTGGTGCGGCTTCGGAACTTTTAAATATCTTGATATATCTCGATAACTACGCCTCTGATCGAAAAATATCATAGAACATAAAAAGTAGGAAACTTAATTCTCTAAAAAAAAGTCTGTTAACATTTTGCCATAGCACGCTTCGTTTCCGAGATATTTGCAGATTTATCTCAAGGGAAGGGGCCTGACGGACATATTTCGAGATATTTCTTCTTCTTGTTGTTCTTCTTCTGCACAGCTAAGCTGGAAGTGGCATTTGCAGCTCGCAATAGTGCAGAGTTATCTCAAAGAAAGGGGCCACGGTGTTTCTGTATCTCTATTATGTTGGTGTGGCTTCGGAACTTTTAAATATCTTGATATATCTCGAGAACTACGCATCTGATCAAAAAATATCATAGAACATAAAAAGTAGGAAACTTAATTCTCTACAAAAAAGGTCGCTTAACATTTTGCCATAGCTCGCTTCGTTTCCGAGATATTTGCATATTTATCTCAAGGGAAGGGGCCTAACGGACATATTTCGAGATATTTCTTCTTCTTGTTGTTCTTCTTCTGCACAGCTAAGCTGGAAGTGGCATTTGCGGCTCGCACTAGTGCAGAGTTATCTCAAAGAAAGGGGCCACGGTGTTTCTGTATCGCTATTATGTTGGTGCGGCTTCGGAACTTTTAAATATCTCGATATATCTCGAAAACTACGCTTCTGATCAAAAAATATCATAGAACATAAATTGTAGCAAACATAATTGTCTACAAAAAAGGTCTCTTAACATTTTGCCATAGCTCGCTTCGTTTCCGAGATATTTGCAGATATATCTCAAGGGAAGGGGCCTGACGGGCATATTTCGAGATATTTCTTCTTCTTGTTGTTCTTCTTCTGCACAGCTAAGCTGTTAGTGGCATTTACAGCTCGCAATAGTGCAGAGTTATCTCAAAGAAAGGGGCCACGGTGTTTCTGTATCTCTATTATGTTGGTGCGGCTTCGGAACTTTTAAGTATCTCGTTATATCTCGCGAACTACGCATCCGATCAAAAAATATCATAGAACATAAATTGTAGGAAACATAATTCTCTACAAAAAACGTCTCTTAACATTTTGCCATAGCTCGCTTCGTTTCCGAGATATTTGCAGATTTATCTCAAGGGAAGGGGCCTGACGGACATATTTCGAGATATTTCTTCTTTTTGTTGTTCTTCCTCTGCACAGCTAAGCTGGAAGTGGCATTTGCAGCTCGCAATAGTGCAGAGTTATCTCAAAGAAAGGGGCCACGGTGTTTCTGTATCTCTATTATGTTGGTGGGGCTTCGGAACTTTTAAATATCTTGATATATCTCGAGAACTACGCATCTGATCAAAAAATATCATAGAACATAAAAAGTAGGAAACTTAATTCTCTACAAAAAAGCTCGCTTAACATTTTGCCATAGCTCGCTTCGTTTCCGAGATATTTGCAGATTTATCTCAAGGGAAGGGCCCTAACGGACATATTTCGAGATATTTCTTCTTCTTGTTGTTCTTCTTCTGCACAGCTAAGCTGGAAGTGGCATTTGCGGCTCGCACTAGTGCAGAGTTATCTCAAAGAAAGGGGCAACGGTGTTTCTGTATCTCTATTATGTTGGTGCGGCTACGGAACTTTTAAATATATCGATATATCTCGAAAACTACGCTTCTGATCAAAAAATATCATAGAACATAAATTGTAGGAAACATAATTCTCTACAAAAAAGGTCTCTCAACATTTTGCCATAGCTCGCTTCGTTTCCGAGATATTTGCAGATATATCTCAAGGGCAGGGGCCTGACGGACATATTTCGAGATATTTCTTCTTCTTGTTGTTCTTCTTATGCACAGCTAAGCTGGAAGTGGCATTTGCAGCTCGCAATAGTGCAGAGATATCTCAAAGAAAGGGGCCACGGTGTTTCTGTATCTCTATTATGTTGGTGCGGCTTCGGAACTTTTAAATATCTTGATATATCTCGAGAACTACGCGTCTGATCAAAAAATATCATAGAACGTAAAAAGTAGGAAACATAATTCTGTACAAAAAAGGTCTCTTAACATTTTGCCATAGCTCGCTTCGTTTCCGAGATATTTGCAGATTTATCTCAAGGGAAGGGGCCTGACGGACATATTTCGAGATATTTCTTCTTCTTGTTGTTCTTCTTCTGCACAGCTAAGCTGGAAGTGGCATTTACAGCTCGCAATAGTGCAGAGTTATCTCAAAGAAAGGGGCCACGGTGTTTCTGTATCTCTATTATGTTGGTGCGGCTTCGGAACTTTTAAATATCTTGATATATCTCGAGAACTACGCATCTGAGCAAAAAATATCATACAACATGAAAAGTAGGAAACTTAATTCTCTACAAAAAAGATCTCTTAACATTTTGCCGTAGCTCTCTTCGTTTCCGAGATATTTGCAGATATATCTCAAGGGAAGGGGCCTGACGGACATATTTCGAGATATTTCTTCTTCTTGTTGTTCTTCTTCTGCACAGCTAAGCTGGAAGTGGCATTTGCAGCTCGCAATAGTGCAGAGTTATCTCAAAGAAAGGGGCCACGGTGTTTCTGTATCTCTATTATGTTGGTGTGGCTTCGGAACTTTTAAATATCTTGATATATCTCGAGAACTACGCATCTGATCAAAAAATATCATAGAACATAAAAAGTAGGAAACTTAATTCTCTACAAAAAAGGTCGCTTAACATTTTGCCATAGCTCGCTTCGTTTCCGAGATATTTGCATATTTATCTCAAGGGAAGGGGCCTGACGGACATATTTCGAGATATTTCTTCTTCTTGTTGTTCTTCTTCTGCACAGCTAAGCTGGAAGTGGCATTTGCGGCTCGCACTAGTGCAGAGTTATCTCAAAGAAAGGGGCCACGGTGTTTCTGTATCTCTATTATGTTGGTGCGGCTTCGGAACTTTTAAATATCTCGATATATCTCGAAAACTACGCTTCTGATCAAAAAATATCATAGAACATAAATTGTAGCAAACATAATTCTCTACAAAAAAGGTCTCTTAACATTTTGCCATAGCTCGCTTCGTTTCCGAGATATTTGCAGATATATCTCAAGGGAAGGGGCCTGACGGGCATATTTCGAGATATTTCTTCTTCTTGTTGTTCTTCTTCTGCACAGCTAAGCTGGAAGTGGCATTTACAGCTCGCAATAGTGCAGAGTTATCTCAAAGAAAGGGGACACGGTGTTTCTGTATCTCTATTATGTTGGTGCGGCTTCGGAACTTTTAAATATCTTGATATATCTCGCGAACTACGCATCCGATCAAAAAATATCATAGAACATGAAAAGTAGGAAACTTAATTCTCTACAAAAAAGGTCTCTACACATTTTGCCATAGCTCTCTTCGTTTCCGAGATATTTGCAGATATATCTCAAGGGAAGGGGCCTGACGGACATATTTCGAGATATTTCTTCTTCTTGTTGTCCTTCTTCTGCACAGCTAAGCTGGAAGTGGCATTTGCGGCTCGCACTAGTGCAGAGTTATCTCAAAGAAAGGGGCCACGGTGTTTCTGTATCTCTATTATGTTGGTGCGTCTTCGGAACTTTTAAATATCTCGGTATATCTCGAAAACTACGCTTCTGATCAAAAAATATCATAGAACATAAATTGTAGGAAACATAATTCTCTACAAAAAACGTCTCTTAACATTTTGCCATAGCTCGTTTCGTTTCCGAGATATTTGCAGATTCAGCTCAAAGGAACTGGCCTGACGGACATATTTCGGGATATTTCTTCTTCTTGTTGTTCTTCCTCTGCACAGCTAAGCTGGAAGTGGCATTTACAGCTCGCAATAGTGCAGAGTTATCTCAAAGAAAGAGGCCACGGTGTTTCTGTACCTCTATTATGTTGGTGCTGCTTCGGAACTTTTAAATATCTTGATATATCTCGAGAACTACGCATCTGATCAAAAAATATCATAGAACATAAAAAGTAGGAAACTTAATTCTCTACGAAAAAGGTCTCTTAACATTTTGCCATAGCTCGCTTCGTTTCCGAGATATTTGCAGATATATCTCAAGGGAAGGGGCCTGACGGGCATATTTCGAGATATTTCTTCTTCTTGTTGTTCTTCTTCTGCACAGCTAAGCTGGAAGTGGCATTTACAGCTCGCAATAGTGCAGAGTTATCTCAAAGAAAGGGGACACGGTGTTTCTGTATCTCTATTATGTTGGTGCGGCTTCGGAACTTTTAAATATCTTGATATATCTCGCGAACTACGCATCCGATCAAAAAATATCATAGAACATGAAAAGTAGGAAACTTAATTCTCTACAAAAAAGGTCTCTACACATTTTGCCATAGCTCTCTTCGTTTCCGAGATATTTGCAGATATATCTCAAGGGAAGGGGCCTGACGGACATATTTCGAGATATTTCTTCTTCTTGTTGTCCTTCTTCTGCACAGCTAAGCTGGAAGTGGCATTTGCGGCTCGCACTAGTGCAGAGTTATCTCAAAGAAAGGGGCCACGGTGTTTCTGTATCTCTATTATGTTGGTGCGTCTTCGGAACTTTTAAATATCTCGGTATATCTCGAAAACTACGCTTCTGATCAAAAAATATCATAGAACATAAATTGTAGGAAACATAATTCTGTACAAAAAAGGTCTCTTAACATTTTGCCATAGCTCGCTTCGGTTCCGAGATATTTGCAGATTTATCTCAAGGGAAGGGGCCTGACGGACATATTTCGAGATATTTCTTCTTCTTGTTGTTCTTCTTCTGCACAGCTAAGCTGGAAGTGGCATTTACAGCTCGCAATAGTGCAGAGATATCTCAAAGAAAGGGGCCACGGTGTTTCTGTATCTCTATTATGTTGGTGCGGCTTCGGAACTTTTAAATATCTTGATATATCTCGAGAACTACGCGTCTGATCAAAAAATATCATAGAACGTAAAAAGTAGGAAACATAATTCTGTACAAAAAAGGTCTCTTAACATTTTGCCATAGCTCGCTTCGTTTCCGAGATATTTGCAGATTTATCTCAAGGGAAGGGGCCTGACGGACATATTTCGAGATATTTCTTCTTCTTGTTGTTCTTCTTCTGCACAGCTAAGCTGTTAGTGGCATTTACAGCTCGCAATAGTGCAGAGTTATCTCAAAGAAAGGGGCCACGGTGTTTCTGTATCTCTATTATGTTGGTGCGGCTTCGGAACTTTTAAGTATCTCGTTATATCTCGCGAACTACGCATCCGATCAAAAAATATCATAGAACATAAATTGTAGGAAACATAATTCTCTACAAAAAACGTCTCTTAACATTTTGCCATAGCTCGCTTCGTTTCCGAGATATTTGCAGATTTATCTCAAGGGAAGGGGCCTGACGGACATATTTCGAGATATTTCTTCTTTTTGTTGTTCTTCCTCTGCACAGCTAAGCTGGAAGTGGCATTTGCAGCTCGCAATAGTGCAGAGTTATCTCAAAGAAAGGGGCCACGGTGTTTCTGTATCTCTATTATGTTGGTGGGGCTTCGGAACTTTTAAATATCTTGATATATCTCGAGAACTACGCATCTGATCAAAAAATATCATAGAACATAAAAAGTAGGAAACTTAATTCTCTACAAAAAAGCTCGCTTAACATTTTGCCATAGCTCGCTTCGTTTCCGAGATATTTGCAGATTTATCTCAAGGGAAGGTCCCTAACGGACATATTTCGAGATATTTCTTCTTCTTGTTGTTCTTCTTCTGCACAGCTAAGCTGGAAGTGGCATTTGCGGCTCGCACTAGTGCAGAGTTATCTCAAAGAAAGGGGCAACGGTGTTTCTGTATCTCTATTATGTTGGTGCGGCTACGGAACTTTTAAATATATCGATATATCTCGAAAACTACGCTTCTGATCAAAAAATATCATAGAACATAAATTGTAGGAAACATAATTCTCTACAAAAAAGGTCTCTCAACATTTTGCCATAGCTCGCTTCGTTTCCGAGATATTTGCAGATATATCTCAAGGGCAGGGGCCTGACGGACATATTTCGAGATATTTCTTCTTCTTGTTGTTCTTCTTATGCACAGCTAAGCTGGAAGTGGCATTTGCAGCTCGCAATAGTGCAGAGATATCTCAAAGAAAGGGGCCACGGTGTTTCTGTATCTCTATTATGTTGGTGCGGCTTCGGAACTTTTAAATATCTTGATATATCTCGAGAACTACGCGTCTGATCAAAAAATATCATAGAACGTAAAAAGTAGGAAACATAATTCTGTACAAAAAAGGTCTCTTAACATTTTGCCATAGCTCGCTTCGTTTCCGAGATATTTGCAGATTTATCTCAAGGGAAGGGGCCTGACGGACATATTTCGAGATATTTCTTCTTCTTGTTGTTCTTCTTCTGCACAGCTAAGCTGGAAGTGGCATTTACAGCTCGCAATAGTGCAGAGTTATCTCAAAGAAAGGGGCCACGGTGTTTCTGTATCTCTATTATGTTGGTGCGGCTTCGGAACTTTTAAATATCTTGATATATCTCGAGAACTACGCATCTGAGCAAAAAATATCATACAACATGAAAAGTAGGAAACTTAATTCTCTACAAAAAAGATCTCTTAACATTTTGCCGTAGCTCTCTTCGTTTCCGAGATATTTGCAGATATATCTCAAGGGAAGGGGCCTGACGGACATATTTCGAGATATTTCTTCTTCTTGTTGTTCTTCTTCTGCACAGCTAAGCTAGAAGTGGCATTTGCAGCTCGCAATAGTGCAGAGTTATCTCAAAGAAAGGGGCCACGGTGTTTCTGTATCTCTATTATGTTGGTGTGGCTTCGGAACTTTTAAATATCTTGATATATCTCGAGAACTACGCATCTGATCAAAAAATATCATAGAACATAAAAAGTAGGAAACTTAATTCTCTACAAAAAAGGTCGCTTAACATTTTGCCATAGCTCGCTTCGTTTCCGAGATATTTGCATATTTATCTCAAGGGAAGGGGCCTGACGGACATATTTCGAGATATTTCTTCTTCTTGTTGTTCTTCTTCTGCACAGCTAAGCTGGAAGTGGCATTTGCGGCTCGCACTAGTGCAGAGTTATCTCAAAGAAAGGGGCCACGGTGTTTCTGTATCTCTATTATGTTGGTGCGGCTTCGGAACTTTTAAATATCTCGATATATCTCGAAAACTACGCTTCTGATCAAAAAATATCATAGAACATAAATTGTAGCAAACATAATTCTCTACAAAAAAGGTCTCTTAACATTTTGCCATAGCTCGCTTCGTTTCCGAGATATTTGCAGATATATCTCAAGGGAAGGGGCCTGACGGGCATATTTCGAGATATTTCTTCTTCTTGTTGTTCTTCTTCTGCACAGCTAAGCTGGAAGTGGCATTTACAGCTCGCAATAGTGCAGAGTTATCTCAAAGAAAGGGGACACGGTGTTTCTGTATCTCTATTATGTTGGTGCGGCTTCGGAACTTTTAAATATCTTGATATATCTCGCGAACTACGCATCCGATCAAAAAATATCATAGAACATGAAAAGTAGGAAACTTAATTCTCTACAAAAAAGGTCTCTACACATTTTGCCATAGCTCTCTTCGTTTCCGAGATATTTGCAGATATATCTCAAGGGAAGGGGCCTGACGGACATATTTCGAGATATTTCTTCTTCTTGTTGTCCTTCTTCTGCACAGCTAAGCTGGAAGTGGCATTTGCGGCTCGCACTAGTGCAGAGTTATCTCAAAGAAAGGGGCCACGGTGTTTCTGTATCTCTATTATGTTGGTGCGTCTTCGGAACTTTTAAATATCTCGGTATATCTCGAAAACTACGCTTCTGATCAAAAAATATCATAGAACATAAATTGTAGGAAACATAATTCTCTACAAAAAACGTCTCTTAACATTTTGCCATAGCTCGTTTCGTTTCCGAGATATTTGCAGATTCAGCTCAAAGGAACTGGCCTGACGGACATATTTCGGGATATTTCTTCTTCTTGTTGTTCTTCCTCTGCACAGCTAAGCTGGAAGTGGCATTTACAGCTCGCAATAGTGCAGAGTTATCTCAAAGAAAGGGGCCACGGTGTTTCTGTATCTCTATTATGTTGGTGCTGCTTCGGAACTTTTAAATATCTTGATATATCTCGAGAACTACGCATCTGATCAAGAAATATCATAGAACATGAAAAGTAGGAAACTTAATTCTCTACAAAAAAGGTCTCTTAACATTTTGCCATAGCTCTCTTCGTTTCCGAGATATTTGCAGATTTATCTCAAGGGAAGGGGCCTGACGGACATATTTCGAGATATTTCTTCTTCTTGTTGTTCTTCTTCTGCACAGCTAAGCTCGAAGTGGCATTTGCAGCTCGCAATAGTGCAGAGTTATCTCAAAGAAAGAGGCCACGGTGTTTCTGTACCTCTATTATGTTGGTGCTGCTTCGGAACTTTTAAATATCTTGATATATCTCGAGAACTACGCATCTGATCAAAAAATATCATAGAACATAAAAAGTAGGAAACTTAATTCTCTACGAAAAAGGTCTCTTAACATTTTGCCATAGCTCTCTTCGTTTCCGAGATATTTGGAGATTTATCTCAAGGGAAGGGGTCTGACGGACATATTTCGAGATATTTCTTCTTCTTGTTGTTCTTCTTCTGCACAGCTAAGCTCGAAGTGGCATTTGCAGCTCGCAATAGTGCAGAGTTATCTCAAAGAAAGAGGCCACGGTGTTTCTGTACCTCTATTATGTTGGTGCAGCTTCGGAACTTTTAAATATCTTGATATATCTCGAGAACTACGCATCTGATCAAAAAATATCATCGAACATAAAAAGTAGGAAACTTAATTCTCTACAAAAAAGCTCGCTTAACATTTTGCCATAGCTCGCTTCGTTTCCGAGATATTTGCAGATTTATCTCAAGGGAAGGGCCCTAACGGACATATTTCGAGATATTTCTTCTTCTTGTTGTTCTTCTTCTGCACAGCTAAGCTGGAAGTGGCATTTGCGGCTCGCACTAGTGCAGAGTTATCTCAAAGAAAGGGGCAACGATGTTTCTGTATCTCTATTATGTTGGTGCGGCTACGGAACTTTTAAATATATCGATATATCTCGAAAACTACGCTTCTGATCAAAAAATATCATAGAACATAAATTGTAGGAAACATAATTCTCTACAAAAAAGGTCTCTCAACATTTTGCCATAGCTCGCTTCGTTTCCGAGATATTTGCAGATATATCTCAAGGGCAGGGGCCTGACGGACATATTTCGAGATATTTCTTCTTCTTGTTGTTCTTCTTATGCACAGCTAAGCTGGAAGTGGCATTTGCAGCTCGCAATAGTGCAGAGATATCTCAAAGAAAGGGGCCACGGTGTTTCTGTATCTCTATTATGTTGGTGCGGCTTCGGAACTTTTAAATATCTTGATATATCTCGAGAACTACGCGTCTGATCAAAAAATATCATAGAACGTAAAAAGTAGGAAACATAATTCTGTACAAAAAAGGTCTCTTAACATTTTGCCATAGCTCGCTTCGTTTCCGAGGTATTTGCATATTTATCTCAAGGGAAGGGGCCTGACGGACATATTTCGAGATATTTCTTCTTCTTGTTGTTCTTCTTCTGCACAGCTAAGCTGGAAGTGGCATTTGCGGCTCGCACTAGTGCAGAGTTATCTCAAAGAAAGGGGCCACCGTGTTTCTGTATCTCTATTATGTTGGTGCGGCTTCGGAACTTTTAAATATCTCGATATATCTCGAAAACTACGCTTCTGATCAAAAAATATCATAGAACATAAATTGTAGCAAACATAATTCTCTACAAAAAAGGTCTCTTAACATTTTGCCATAGCTCGCTTCGTTTCCGAGATATTTGCAGATATATCTCAAGGGAAGGGGCCTGACGGGCATATTTCGAGATATTTCTTCTTCTTGTTGTTCTTCTTCTGCACAGCTAAGCTGGAAGTGGCATTTACAGCTCGCAATAGTGCAGAGTTATCTCAAAGAAAGGGGACACGGTGTTTCTGTATCTCTATTATGTTGGTGCGGCTTCGGAACTTTTAAATATCTTGATATATCTCGCGAACTACGCATCCGATCAAAAAATATCATAGAACATGAAAAGTAGGAAACTTAATTCTCTACAAAAAAGGTCTCTACACATTTTGCCATAGCTCTCTTCGTTTCCGAGATATTTGCAGATATATCTCAAGGGAAAGGGCCTGACGGACATATTTCGAGATATTTCTTCTTCTTGTTGTTCTTCTTCTGCACAGCTAAGCTGGAAGTGGCATTTGCAGCTCGCAAGAGTGCAGAGTTATCCCAAAGAAAGGGGCCACGGTGTTTCTGTATCTCTATTATGTTGGTGCGGCTTCGGAACTTTTACATATCTCGATATATCTCGAAAACTACGCTTCTGATCAAAAAATATCATAGAACATAAATTGTAGGAAACATAATTCTCTACAAAAAAGGTCTCTTAACATTTTGCCATAGCTCGCTTCGTTTCCGAGATATTTGCAGATTTATCTCAAGGGAAGGGTGCTGATGGACATATTTCGAGATATTTCTTCTTCTTGTTGTTCTTTTTCTGCACAGCTAAACTGGAAGTGGCATTTCCAGCTCGCAATCGTGCAGAGTTATCTCAAAGAAAGGGGCCACGGTGTTTCTGTATCTCTATTATGTTGGTGCGGCTTCGGAACTTTTAAATATCTTGATATATCTCGATAACTACGCCTCTGATCGAAAAATATCATAGAACATAAAAAGTAGGAAACTTAATTCTCTAAAAAAAAGTCTCTTAACATTTTGCCATAGCACGCTTCGTTTCCGAGATATTTGCAGATTTATCTCAAGGGAAGGGGCCTGACGGACATATTTCGAGATATTTCTTCTTCTTGTTGTTCTTCTTCTGCACAGCTAAGCTGGAAGTGGCATTTGCAGCTCGCAATAGTGCAGAGTTATCTCAAAGAAAGGGGCCACGGTGTTTCTGTATCTCTATTATGTTGGTGTGGCTTCGGAACTTTTAAATATCTTGATATATCTCGAGAACTACGCATCTGATCAAAAAATATCATAGAACATAAAAAGTAGGAAACTTAATTCTCTACAAAAAAGGTCGCTTAACATTTTGCCATAGCTCGCTTCGTTTCCGAGATATTTGCATATTTATCTCAAGGGAAGGGGCCTAACGGACATATTTCGAGATATTTCTTCTTCTTGTTGTTCTTCTTCTGCACAGCTAAGCTGGAAGTGGCATTTGCGGCTCGCACTAGTGCAGAGTTATCTCAAAGAAAGGGGCCACGGTGTTTCTGTATCGCTATTATGTTGGTGCGGCTTCGGAACTTTTAAATATCTCGATATATCTCGAAAACTACGCTTCTGATCAAAAAATATCATAGAACATAAATTGTAGCAAACATAATTGTCTACAAAAAAGGTCTCTTAACATTTTGCCATAGCTCGCTTCGTTTCCGAGATATTTGCAGATATATCTCAAGGGAAGGGGCCTGACGGGCATATTTCGAGATATTTCTTCAGCTTGTTGTTCTTCTTCTGCACAGCTAAGCTGTTACTGGCATTTACAGCTCGCAATAGTGCAGAGTTATCTCAAAGAAAGGGGCCACGGTGTTTCTGTATCTCTATTATGTTGGTGCGGCTTCGGAACTTTTAAGTATCTCGTTATATCTCGCGAACTACGCATCCGATCAAAAAATATCATAGAACATAAATTGTAGGAAACATAATTCTCTACAAAAAACGTCTCTTAACATTTTGCCATAGCTCGCTTCGTTTCCGAGATATTTGCAGATTTATCTCAAGGGAAGGGGCCTGACGGACATATTTCGAGATATTTCTTCTTTTTGTTGTTCTTCTTCTGCACAGCTAAGCTGGAAGTGGCATTTGCAGCTCGCAATAGTGCAGAGTTATCTCAAAGAAAGGGGCCACGGTGTTTCTGTATCTCTATTATGTTGGTGCGGCTTCGGAACTTTCAAATATCTTGATATATCTCGAGAACTACGCATCTGATCAAAAAATATCATAGAACATAAAAAGTAGGAAACCTAATTCTCTACAAAATAGGTCTCTCAGCATTTTGCCATAGCTCGCTTCGTTTCCGAGATATTTGCAGATTTATCTCAAGGGAAGGGGCCTAACGGACATACTTCGAGATATTTCTTCTTCTTGTTGTTCTTCTTCTGCACAGCTAAGCTGGAAGTGGCATTTGCGGCTCGCACTAGTGCAGAGTTATCTCAAAGAAAGGGGCCACGGTGTTTCTGTATCTCTACTATGTTGGTGCGGTTTCAGAACTTTTAAATATCTTGATATATCTCGAGAACTACGCATCTGATCAAAAAATATCATAGAACATAAAAAGTAGGAAACATAATTCTGTACAAAAAAGGTCTCTTAACATTTTGCCATAGCTCGCTTCGTTTCCGAGATATTTGCAGATTTATCTCAAGGGAAGGGTCCTGACGGACATATTTCGAGATATTTCTTCTTCTTGTTGTTCTTCTTCTGCACAGCTAAGCTGGAAGTGGCATTTGCGGCTCGCACTAGTGCACAGTTATCTCAAAGAAAGGGGCCACGGTGTTTCTGTATCTCTATTATGTTGGTGCGGCTTCGGAACTTTTAAGTATCTCGATATATCTCGAAAACTACGCTTCTGATCAAAAAATATCATAGAACATAAATTGTAGGAAACATAATTCTCTACAAAAAACGTCTCTTAACATTTTGCCATAGCTCGCTTCGTTTCCGAGATATTTGCAGATTCAGCTCAAAGGAACTGGACTGACGGACATATTTCGAGATATTTCTTCTTCTTGTTGTTCTTCCTATGCACAGCTAAGCTGGAAGTGGCATTTGCAGCTCGCAATAGTGCAGAGTTATCTCAAAGAAAGGGGCCACGGTGTTTCTGTATCTCTATTATGTTGGTGGGGCTTCGGAACTTTTAAATATCTTGATATATCTCGAGAACTACGCATCTGATCAAAAAATATCATAGAACATAAAAAGTAGGAAACTTAATTCTCTACAAAAAAGCTCGCTTAACATTTTGCCATAGCTCGCTTCGTTTCCGAGATATTTGCAGATTTATCTCAAGGGAAGGGGCCTAACGGACATATTTCGAGATATTTCTTCTTCTTGTTGTTCTTCTTCTGCACAGCTAAGCTGGAAGTGGCATTTGCGGCTCGCACTAGTGCAGAGTTATCTCAAAGAAAGGGGCAACGGTGTTTCTGTATCTCTATTATGTTGGTGCGGCTACGGAACTTTTAAATATATCGATATATCTCGAAAACTACGCTTCTGATCAAAAAATATCATAGAACATAAATTGTAGGAAACATAATTCTCTACAAAAAAGGTCTCTTAACATTTTGCCATAGCTGGCTTCGTTTCCGAGATATTTGCAGATATATCTCAAGGGCAGGGGCCTGACGGACATATTTCGAGATATTTCTTCTTCTTGTTGTTCATCTTCTGCACAGCTAAGCTGGAAGTGGCATTTGCAGCTCGCAATAGTGCAGAGATATCTCAAAGAAAGGGGCCACGGTGTTTCTGTATCTCTATTATGTTGGTGCGGCTTCGGAACTTTTAAATATCTTGATATATCTCGAGAACTACGCGTCTGATCAAAAAATATCATAGAACGTAAAAAGTAGGAAACATAATTCTGTACAAAAAAGGTCTCTTAACATTTTGCCATAGCTCGCTTCGTTTCCGAGATATTTGCAGATTTATCTCAAGGGAAGGGGCCTGACGGACATATGTCGAGATATTTCTTCTTCTTGTTGTTCTTCTTCTGCACAGCTAAGCTGGAAGTGGCATTTACAGCTCGCAATAGTGCAGAGTTATCTCAAAGAAAGGGGCCACGGTGTTTCTGTATCTCTATTATGTTGGTGCGGCTTCGGAACTTTTAAATATCTTGATATATCTCGAGAACTACGCATCTGAGCAAAAAATATCATAGAACATGAAAAGTAGGAAACTTAATTCTCTACAAAAAAGTTCTCTTAACATTTTGCCGTAGCTCTCTTCGTTTCCGAGATATTTGCAGATATATCTCAAGGGAAGGGGCCTGACGGACATATTTCGAGATATTTCTTCTTCTTGTTGTTCTTCTTCTGCACAGCTAAGCTGGAAGTGGCATTTGCAGCTCGCAATAGTGCAGAGCTATCTCAAAGAAAGGGGCCACGGTGTTTCTGTATCTCTATTATGTTGGAGTGGCTTCGGAACTTTTAAATATCTTGATATATCTCGAGAACTACGCATCTGATCAAAAAATATCATAGAACATAAAAAGTAGGAAACTTAATTCTCTACAAAAAAGGTCGCTTAACATTTTGCCATAGCTCGCTTCGTTTCCGAGATATTTGCATATTTATCTCAAGGGAAGGGGCCTGACGGACATATTTCGAGATATTTCTTCTTCTTGTTGTTCTTCTTCTGCACAGCTAAGCTGGAAGTGGCATTTGCGGCTCGCACTAGTGCAGAGTTATCTCAAAGAAAGGGGCCACGGTGTTTCTGTATCTCTATTATGTTGGTGCGGCTTCGGAACTTTTAAATATCTCGATATATCTCGAGAACTACGCTTCTGATCAAAAAATATCATAGAACATAAATTGTAGCAAACATAATTGTCTACAAAAAAGGTCTCTTAACATTTTGCCATAGCTCGCTTCGTTTCCGAGATATTTGCAGATATATCTCAAGGGAAGGGGCCTGACGGGCATATTTCGAGATATTTCTTCTTCTTGTTGTTCTTCTTCTGCACAGCTAAGCTGGAAGTGGCATTTACAGCTCGCAATAGTGCAGAGTTATCTCAAAGAAAGGGGCCACGGTGTTTCTGTATCTCTATTATGTTGGTGCGGCTTCGGAACTTTTAAGTATCTCGATATATCTCGCGAACTACGCATCCGATCAAAAAATATCATAGAACATAAATTGTAGGAAACATAATTCTCTACAAAAAAGGTCTCTTAACATTTTGCCATAGCTGGCTTCGTTTCCGAGATATTTGCAGATATATCTCAAGGGCAGGGGCCTGACGGACATATTTCGAGATATTTCTTCTTCTTGTTGTTCATCTTCTGCACAGCTAAGCTGGAAGTGGCATTTGCAGCTCGCAATAGTGCAGAGATATCTCAAAGAAAGGGGCCACGGTGTTTCTGTATCTCTATTATGTTGGTGCGGCTTCGGAACTTTTAAATATCTTGATATATCTCGAGAACTACGCGTCTGATCAAAAAATATCATAGAACGTAAAAAGTAGGAAACATAATTCTGTACAAAAAAGGTCTCTTAACATTTTGCCATAGCTCGCTTCGTTTCCGAGATATTTGCAGATTTATCTCAAGGGAAGGGGCCTGACGGACATATGTCGAGATATTTCTTCTTCTTGTTGTTCTTCTTCTGCACAGCTAAGCTGGAAGTGGCATTTACAGCTCGCAATAGTGCAGAGTTATCTCAAAGAAAGGGGCCACGGTGTTTCTGTATCTCTATTATGTTGGTGCGGCTTCGGAACTTTTAAATATCTTGATATATCTCGAGAACTACGCATCTGAGCAAAAAATATCATACAACATGAAAAGTAGGAAACTTAATTCTCTACAAAAAAGATCTCTTAACATTTTGCCGTAGCTCTCTTCGTTTCCGAGATATTTGCAGATATATCTCAAGGGAAGGGGCCTGACGGACATATTTCGAGATATTTCTTCTTCTTGTTGTTCTTCTTCTGCACAGCTAAGCTGGAAGTGGCATTTGCAGCTCGCAATAGTGCAGAGTTATCTCAAAGAAAGGGGCAACGGTGTTTCTGTATCTCTATTATGTTGGTGTGGCTTCGGAACTTTTAAATATCTTGATATATCTCGAGAACTACGCATCTGATCAAAAAATATCATAGAACATAAAAAGTAGGAAACTTAATTCTCTACAAAAAAGGTCGCTTAACATTTTGCCATAGCTCGCTTCGTTTCCGAGATATTTGCATATTTATCTCAAGGGAAGGGGCCTGACGGACATATTTCGAGATATTTCTTCTTCTTGTTGTTCTTCTTCTGCACAGCTAAGCTGGAAGTGGCATTTGCGGCTCGCACTAGTGCAGAGTTATCTCAAAGAAAGGGGCCACGGTGTTTCTGTATCTCTATTATGTTGGTGCGGCTTCGGAACTTTTAAATATCTCGATATATCTCGAGAACTACGCTTCTGATCAAAAAATATCATAGAACATAAATTGTAGCAAACATAATTGTCTACAAAAAAGGTCTCTTAACATTTTGCCATAGCTCGCTTCGTTTCCGAGATATTTGCAGATATATCTCAAGGGAAGGGGCCTGACGGGCATATTTCGAGATATTTCTTCTTCTTGTTGTTCTTCTTCTGCACAGCTAAGCTGGAAGTGGCATTTACAGCTCGCAATAGTGCAGAGTTATCTCAAAGAAAGGGGCCACGGTGTTTCTGTATCTCTATTATGTTGGTGCGGCTTCGGAACTTTTAAGTATCTCGATATATCTCGCGAACTACGCATCCGATCAAAAAATATCATAGAACATAAATTGTAGGAAACATAATTCTCTACAAAAAACGTCTCTTAACATTTTGCCATAGCTCGCTTCGTTTCCGAGATATTTGCAGATTCAGCTCAAAGGAACTGGCCTGACGGACATATTTCGAGATATTTCTTCTTCTTGTTGTTCTTCCTCTGCACAGCTAAGCTGGAAGTGGCATTTGCAGCTCGCAATAGTGCAGAGTTATCTCAAAGAAAGGGGCCACGGTGTTTCTGTATCTCTATTATGTTGGTGGGGCTTCGGAACTTTTAAATATCTTGATATATCTCGAGAACTACGCATCTGATCAAAAAATATCATAGAACATAAAAAGTAGGAAACTTAATTCTCTACAAAAAAGCTCGCTTAACATTTTGCCATAGCTCGCTTCGTTTCCGAGATATTTGCAGATTTATCTCAAGGGAAGGGCCCTAACGGACATATTTCGAGATATTTCTTCTTCTTGTTGTTCTTCTTCTGCACAGCTAAGCTGGAAGTGGCATTTGCGGCTCGCACTAGTGCAGCGTTATCTCAAAGAAAGGGGCAACGGTGTTTCTGTATCTCTATTATGTTGGTGCGGCTACGGAACTTTTAAATATATCGATATATCTCGAAAACTACGCTTCTGATCAAAAAATATCATAGAACATAAATTGTAGGAAACATAATTCTCTACAAAAAAGGTCTCTCAACATTTTGCCATAGCTCGCTTCGTTTCCGAGATATTTGCAGATATATCTCAAGGGCAGGGGCCTGACGGACAGATTTCGAGATATTTCTTCTTCTTGTTGTTCTTCTTATGCACAGCTAAGCTGGAAGTGGCATTTGCAGCTCGCAATAGTGCAGAGATATCTCAAAGAAAGGGGCCACGGTGTTTCTGTATCTCTATTATGTTGGTGCGGCTTCGGAACTTTTAAATATCTTGATATATCTCGAGAACTACGCGTCTGATCAAAAAATATCATAGAACGTAAAAAGTAGGACACATAATTCTGTACAAAAAAGGTCTCTTAACATTTTGCCATAGCTCGCTTCGTTTCCGAGATATTTGCAGATTTATCTCAAGGGAAGGGGCCTGACGGACATATTTCGTGATATTTCTTCTTCTTGTTGTTCTTCTTCTGCACAGCTAAGCTGGAAGTGGCATTTACAGCTCGCAATAGTGCAGAGTTATCTCAAAGAAAGGGGCCACGGTGTTTCTGTATCTCTATTATGTTGGTGCGGCTTCGGAACTTTTAAATATCTTGATATATCTCGAGAACTACGCATCTGAGCAAAAAATATCATAGAACATGAAAAGTAGGAAACTTAATTCTCTACAAAAAAGATCTCTTAACATTTTGCCGTAGCTCTCTTCGTTTCCGAGATATTTGCAGATATATCTCAAGGGAAGGGGCCTGACGGACATATTTCGAGATATTTCTTCTTCTTGTTGTTCTTCTTCTGCACAGCTAAGCTGGAAGTGGCATTTGCAGCTCGCAATAGTGCAGAGTTATCTCAAAGAAAGGGGCCACGGTGTTTCTGTATCTCTATTATGTTGGTGTGGCTTCGGAACTTTTAAATATCTTGATATATCTCGAGAACTACGCATCTGATCAAAAAATATCATAGAACATAAAAAGTAGGAAACTTAATTCTCTACAAAAAAGGTCGCTTAACATTTTGCCATAGCTCGCTTCGTTTCCGAGATATTTGCATATTTATCTCAAGGGAAGGGGCCTGACGGACATATTTCGAGATATTTCTTCTTCTTGTTGTTCTTCTTCTGCACAGCTAAGCTGGAAGTGGCATTTGCGGCTCGCACTAGTGCAGAGTTATCTCAAAGAAAGGGGCCACGGTGTTTCTGTATCTCTATTATGTTGGTGCGGCTTCGGAACTTTTAAATATCTCGATATATCTCGAAAACTACGCTTCTGATCAAAAAATATCATAGAACATAAATTGTAGCAAACATAATTCTCTACAAAAAAGGTCTCTTAACATTTTGCCATAGCTCGCTTCGTTTCCGAGATATTTGCAGATATATCTCAAGGGAAGGGGCCTGACGGGCATATTTCGAGATATTTCTTCTTCTTGTTGTTCTTCTTCTGCACAGCTAAGCTGGAAGTGGCATTCACAGCTCGCAATAGTGCAGAGTTATCTCAAAGAAAGGGGCCACGGTGTTTCTGTACCTCTATTATGTTGGTGCTGCTTCGGAACTTTTAAATATCTTGATATATCTCGAGAACTACGCATCTGATCAAAAAATATCATAGAACATAAAAAGTAGGAAACTTAATTCTCTACAAAAAAGGTCTCTTAACATTTTGCCATAGCTCTCTTCGTTTCCGAGATATTTGCAGATTTATCTCAAGGGAAGGGGTCTGACGGACATATTTCGAGATATTTCTTCTTCTTGTTGTTCTTCTTCTGCACAGCTAAGCTCGAAGTGGCATTTGCAGCTCGCAATAGTGCAGAGTTATCTCAAAGAAAGAGGCCACGGTGTTTCTGTACCTCTATTATGTTGGTGCAGCTTCGGAACTTTTAAATATCTTGATATATCTCGAGAACTACGCATCTGATCAAAAAATATCATCGAACATAAAAAGTAGGAAACTTAATTCTCTACAAAAAAGGTCTCTTAACATTTTGCCATAGCTCGCTTCGTTTCCGGGATATTTGCAGATTTATCTCAAGGGAAGTAGCCTGACGGACATATTTCGAGATATTTCTTCTTCTTGTTGTTCTTCTTCTGCACAGCTAAGCTGGAAGTGGCATTTGCAGCTCGCAAGAGTGCAGAGTTATCCCAAAGAAAGGGGCCACGGTGTTTCTGTATCTCTATTATGTTGGTGCGGCTTCGGAACTTTTACATATCTCGATATATCTCGAAAACTACGCTTCTGATCAAAAAATATCATAGAACATAAATTGTAGGAAACATAATTCTCTACAAAAAAGGTCTCTTAACATTTTGCCATAGCTCGCTTCGTTTCCGAGATATTTGCAGATTTATCTCAAGGGAAGGGTGCTGATGGACATATTTCGAGATATTTCTTCTTCTTGTTGTTCTTTTTCTGCACAGCTAAACTGGAAGTGGCATTTCCAGCTCGCAATCGTGCAGAGTTATCTCAAAGAAAGGAGCCACGGTGTTTCTGTATCTCTATTATGTTGGTGCGGCTTCGGAACTTTTAAATATCTCGATATATCTCGAAAACTACGCTTCTGATCAAAAAATATCATAGAACATAAATTGTAGGAAACATAATTCTCTACAAGAAACGTCTCTCAGCATTTTGCCATAGCTCGCTTCGTTTCCGAGATATTTGCAGATTCAGCTCAAAGGAACGGGCCTGACGGACATATTTCGAGATACTTCTTCTTCTTGTTGTTCTTCCTCTGCACAGCTAAGCTGGAAGTGGCATTTGCAGCTCGCAATAGTGCAGAGTTATCTCAAAGAAAGGGGCCACGGTGTTTCTGTATCTCTATTATGTTGGTGCGGCTTCGGAACTTTTAAATATCTTGATATATCTCGAGAACTACGCATCTGATCAAAAAATATCATAGAACATAAAAAGTAGGAAACTTAATTCTCTACAAAAAAGGTCTCTTAACATTTTGCCATAGCTCGCTTCGTTTCCGAGATATTTGCAGATTTATCTCAAGGGAAGGGGCGTGACGGACATATTTCGAGATATTTCTTCTTCTTGTTGTTCTTCTTCTGCACAGCTAAGCTGGAAGTGGCATTGGCAGCTCGCACTAGTGCAGAGTTATCTCAAAGAAAGGGGCCACGGTGTTTCTGTATCTCTATTATGTTGGTGCGGCTTCGGAACTTTTAAATATCTCGACATATCTCGAAAACTACGCTTCTGATCAAAAAATATCATAGAACATAAATTGTAGGAAACATAATTCTCTACAAAAAAGGTCTCTTAACATTTTGCCATAGCTCGCTTCGTTTCCGAGATATTTGCAGATATATCTCAAGGGAAGGGGCCTGACGGACATATTTCGAGATATTTCTTCTTCTTGTTGTTCTTCTTCTGCACAGCGAAGCTGGAAGTGGCATTCACAGCTCGCAATAGTGCAGAGTTATCTCAAAGAAAGGGGCCACGGTGTTTCTGTATCTCTATTATGTTGGTGCGGCTTCGGAACTTTTAAATATCTCGATATATCTCGAAAACTACGCTTCTGATCAAAAAATATCATAGAACATAAATTGTAGGAAGCATAATTCTCTACAGAAAAGGTCTCTTAACATTTTGCCATATCTCGCTTCGTTTCCGATATATTTGCAGATATATCTCAAGGGAAGGGGCCTGACGGACATATTTCGAGATATTTCTTCTTCTTGTTGTTCTTCTTCTGCACAGCTGAGCTGGAAGTGGCATGTGCGGCTCGCACTAGTGCAGAGTTATCTCAAAGAAAGGAGCCACGGTGTTTCTGTATCTCTATTATGTTGGTGCGGCTTCGGAACTTTTAAATATCTCGATATATCTCGAAAACTACGCTTCTGATCAAAAAATATCATAGAACATAAATTGTAGGAAACATAATTCTCTACAAAAAACGTCTCTTAACATTTTGCCATAGCTCGCTTCGTTTCCGAGATATTTGCAGATTCAGCTCAAAGGAACTGGCCTGACGGACATATTTCGAGATATTTCTTCTTCTTGTTGTTCTTCCTGTGCACAGCTAAGCTGGAAGTGGCATTTGCAGCTCGCAATAGTGCAGAGTTATCTCAAAGAAAGGGGCCACGGTGTTTCTGTATCCCTATTATGTTGGTGCGGCTTCGGAACTTTTAAATATCTCGATATATCTCGAAAACTACGCTTCTGATCAAAAAATATCATAGAACATAAATTGTAGGAAACATAATTCTCTACCAAAAACGTCTCTTAACATTTTGCCATAGCTCGCTTCGTTTCCGAGATATTTGCAGATTCAGCTCAAAGGAACTGGCCTGACGGACATATTTCGAGATATTTCTTCTTCTTGTTGTTCTTCCTCTGCACAGCTAAGCTGGAAGTGGCATTTGCAGCTCGCAATAGTGCAGAGTTATCTCAAAGAAAGGGGCCACGGTGTTTCTGTATCTCTATTATGTTGGTGCGGCTTCGGAACTTTTAAATATCTCGATATATCTCGAAAACTACGCTTCTGATCAAAAAATATCATAGAACATAAATTGTAGGAAGCATAATTCTCTACAGAAAAGGTCTCTTAACATTTTGCCATAGCTCGCTTCGTTTCCGATATATTTGCAGATATATCTCAAGGGAAGGGGCCTGACGGACATATTTCGAGATATTTCTTCTTCTTGTTGTTCTTCTTCTGCACAGCTGAGCTGGAAGTGGCATTTGCAGGTCGCAATAGTGCAGAGTTATCTCAAAGAAAGGGGCCACGGTGTTTCTGTATCCCTATTATGTTGGTGCGGCTTCGGAACTTTTAAATATCTCGATATATCTCGAAAACTACGCTTCTGATCAAAAAATATCATAGAACATAAATTGTAGGAAACATAATTCTCTACCAAAAACGTCTCTTAACATTTTGCCATAGCTCGCCTCGTTTCCGAGATATTTGCAGATTCAGCTCAAAGGAACTGGCCTGACGGACATATTTCGAGATATTTCTTCTTCTTGTTGTTCTTTCTCTGCACAGCTAAACTGGAAGTGGCATTTCCAGCTCGCAATCGTGCAGAGTTATCTCAAAGAAAGGGGCCACGGTGTTTCTGTATCTCTATTACGTTGGTGCGGCTTCGGAACTTTTAAATATCTTGATATATCTCGATAACTACGCCTCTGATCGAAAAATATCATAGAACATAAAAAGTAGGAAACTTAATTCTCTACAAAAAAAGTCTCTTAACATTTTGCCATAGCACGCTTCGTTTCCGAGATATTTGCAGATATATCTCAAGGGAAGGGGCCTGACGGACATATTTCGAGATATTTCTTCTTCTTGTTGTTCTTCTTCTGCACAGCTAAGCTGGAAGTGGCATTTGCGGCTCGCACTAGTGCAGAGTTATCTCAAAGAAAGGGGCCACGGTGTTTCTGTATCTCTATTATGTTGGTGCGGCTTCGGAACTTTTAAATATCTCGATATATCTCGAAAACTACGCTTCTGATCAAAAAATATCATAGAACATAAATTGTAGCAAACATAATTCTCTACAAAAAAGGTCTCTTAACATTTTGCCATAGCTCGCTTCGTTTCCGAGATATTTGCAGATATATCTCAAGGGAAGGGGCCTGACGGGCATATTTCGAGATATTTCTTCTTCTTGTTGTTCTTCTTCTGCACAGCTAAGCTGGAAGTGGCATTCACAGCTCGCAATAGTGCAGAGTTATCTCAAAGAAAGGGGCCACGGTGTTTCTGTACCTCTATTATGTTGGTGCTGCTTCGGAACTTTTAAATATCTTGATATATCTCGAGAACTACGCATCTGATCAAAAAATATCATAGAACATAAAAAGTAGGAAACTTAATTCTCTACAAAAAAGGTCTCTTAACATTTTGCCATAGCTCTCTTCGTTTCCGAGATATTTGCAGATTTATCTCAAGGGAAGGGGTCTGACGGACATATTTCGAGATATTTCTTCTTCTTGTTGTTCTTCTTCTGCACAGCTAAGCTCGAAGTGGCATTTGCAGCTCGCAATAGTGCAGAGTTATCTCAAAGAAAGAGGCCACGGTGTTTCTGTACCTCTATTATGTTGGTGCAGCTTCGGAACTTTTAAATATCTTGATATATCTCGAGAACTACGCATCTGATCAAAAAATATCATCGAACATAAAAAGTAGGAAACTTAATTCTCTACAAAAAAGGTCTCTTAACATTTTGCCATAGCTCGCTTCGTTTCCGGGATATTTGCAGATTTATCTCAAGGGAAGTAGCCTGACGGACATATTTCGAGATATTTCTTCTTCTTGTTGTTCTTCTTCTGCACAGCTAAGCTGGAAGTGGCATTTGCAGCTCGCAAGAGTGCAGAGTTATCCCAAAGAAAGGGGCCACGGTGTTTCTGTATCTCTATTATGTTGGTGCGGCTTCGGAACTTTTACATATCTCGATATATCTCGAAAACTACGCTTCTGATCAAAAAATATCATAGAACATAAATTGTAGGAAACATAATTCTCTACAAAAAAGGTCTCTTAACATTTTGCCATAGCTCGCTTCGTTTCCGAGATATTTGCAGATTTATCTCAAGGGAAGGGTGCTGATGGACATATTTCGAGATATTTCTTCTTCTTGTTGTTCTTTTTCTGCACAGCTAAACTGGAAGTGGCATTTCCAGCTCGCAATCGTGCAGAGTTATCTCAAAGAAAGGAGCCACGGTGTTTCTGTATCTCTATTATGTTGGTGCGGCTTCGGAACTTTTAAATATCTCGATATATCTCGAAAACTACGCTTCTGATCAAAAAATATCATAGAACATAAATTGTAGGAAGCATAATTCTCTACAGAAAAGGTCTCTTAACATTTTGCCATATCTCGCTTCGTTTCCGATATATTTGCAGATATATCTCAAGGGAAGGGGCCTGACGGACATATTTCGAGATATTTCTTCTTCTTGTTGTTCTTCTTCTGCACAGCTGAGCTGGAAGTGGCATGTGCGGCTCGCACTAGTGCAGAGTTATCTCAAAGAAAGGAGCCACGGTGTTTCTGTATCTCTATTATGTTGGTGCGGCTTCGGAACTTTTAAATATCTCGATATATCTCGAAAACTACGCTTCTGATCAAAAAATATCATAGAACATAAATTGTAGGAAACATAATTCTCTACAAAAAACGTCTCTTAACATTTTGCCATAGCTCGCTTCGTTTCCGAGATATTTGCAGATTCAGCTCAAAGGAACTGGCCTGACGGACATATTTCGAGATATTTCTTCTTCTTGTTGTTCTTCCTGTGCACAGCTAAGCTGGAAGTGGCATTTGCAGCTCGCAATAGTGCAGAGTTATCTCAAAGAAAGGGGCCACGGTGTTTCTGTATCCCTATTATGTTGGTGCGGCTTCGGAACTTTTAAATATCTCGATATATCTCGAAAACTACGCTTCTGATCAAAAAATATCATAGAACATAAATTGTAGGAAACATAATTCTCTACCAAAAACGTCTCTTAACATTTTGCCATAGCTCGCTTCGTTTCCGAGATATTTGCAGATTCAGCTCAAAGGAACTGGCCTGACGGACATATTTCGAGATATTTCTTCTTCTTGTTGTTCTTCCTCTGCACAGCTAAGCTGGAAGTGGCATTTGCAGCTCGCAATAGTGCAGAGTTATCTCAAAGAAAGGGGCCACGGTGTTTCTGTATCTCTATTATGTTGGTGCGGCTTCGGAACTTTTAAATATCTCGATATATCTCGAAAACTACGCTTCTGATCAAAAAATATCATAGAACATAAATTGTAGGAAGCATAATTCTCTACAGAAAAGGTCTCTTAACATTTTGCCATAGCTCGCTTCGTTTCCGATATATTTGCAGATATATCTCAAGGGAAGGGGCCTGACGGACATATTTCGAGATATTTCTTCTTCTTGTTGTTCTTCTTCTGCACAGCTGAGCTGGAAGTGGCATTTGCAGGTCGCAATAGTGCAGAGTTATCTCAAAGAAAGGGGCCACGGTGTTTCTGTATCCCTATTATGTTGGTGCGGCTTCGGAACTTTTAAATATCTCGATATATCTCGAAAACTACGCTTCTGATCAAAAAATATCATAGAACATAAATTGTAGGAAACATAATTCTCTACCAAAAACGTCTCTTAACATTTTGCCATAGCTCGCCTCGTTTCCGAGATATTTGCAGATTCAGCTCAAAGGAACTGGCCTGACGGACATATTTCGAGATATTTCTTCTTCTTGTTGTTCTTTCTCTGCACAGCTAAACTGGAAGTGGCATTTCCAGCTCGCAATCATGCAGAGTTATCTCAAAGAAAGGGGCCACGGTGTTTCTGTATCTCTATTACGTTGGTGCGGCTTCGGAACTTTTAAATATCTTGATATATCTCGATAACTACGCCTCTGATCGAAAAATATCATAGAACATAAAAAGTAGGAAACTTAATTCTCTACAAAAAAAGTCTCTTAACATTTTGCCATAGCACGCTTCGTTTCCGAGATATTTGCAGATATATCTCAAGGGAAGGGGCCTGACGGACATATTTCGAGATATTTCTTCTTCTTGTTGTTCTTCTTCTGCACAGCTAAGCTGGAAGTGGCATTTGCGGCTCGCACTAGTGCAGAGTTATCTCAAAGAAAGGGGCCACGGTGTTTCTGTATCTCTATTATGTTGGTGCGTCTTCGGAACTTTTAAATATCTCGATATATCTCGAAAACTACGCTTCTGATCAAAAAATATCATAGAACATAAATTGTAGGAAACATAATTCTCTACAAAAAACGTCTCTTAACATTTTGCCACAGCTCGTTTCGTTTCCGAGATATTTGCAGATTCAGCTCAAAGGAACTGGCCTGACGGACATATTTCGAGATATTTCTTCTTCTTGTTGTTCTTCCTCTGCACAGCTAAGCTGGAAGTGGCATTTGCAGCTCGCAATAGTGCAGAGTTATCTCAAAGAAAGGGGCCACGGTGTTTCTGTATCTCTATTATGTTGGTGCGGCTTCGGAACTTTTAAATATCTTGATATATCTCGAGAACTACGCATCTGATCAAAAAATATCATAGAACATAAAAAGTAGGAAACGTAATTCTCTACAAAAAAGGTCTCTTAACATTTTGCCATAGCTCGCTTCGTTTCCGAGATATTTGCATATTTATCTCAAGGGAAGGGGCCTGACGGACATATTTCGAGATATTTCTTCTTCTTGTTGTTCTTCTTCTGCACAGCTAAGCTGGAAGTGGCATTTACAGCTCGCAATAGTGCAGAGTTATCTCAAAGAAAGGGGCCACGGTGTTTCTGTATCTCTATTATGTTTGTGCTGCTTCGGAACTTTTAAATATCTTGATATATCTCGAGAACTACGCATCTGATCAAAAAATATCATAGAACATGAAAAGTAGGAAACTTCATTCTCTACAAAAAAGGTCTCTTAACATTTTGCCATAGCTCTCTTCGTTTCCGAGATATTTGCAGATTTATCTCAAGGGAAGGGGTCTGACGGACATATTTCGAGATATTTCTTCTTCTTGTTGTTCTTCTTCTGCACAGCTAAGCTCGAAGTGGCATTTGCAGCTCGCAATAGTGCAGAGTTATCTCAAAGAAAGAGGCCACGGTGTTTCTGTACCTCTATTATGTTGGTGCAGCTTCGGAACTTTTAAATATCTTGATATATCTCGAGAACTACGCATCTGATCAAAAAATATCATCGAACATAAAAAGTAGGAAACTTAATTCTCTACAAAAAAGGTCTCTTAACATTTTGCCATAGCTCGCTTCGTTTCCGGGATATTTGCAGATTTATCTCAAGGGAAGTAGCCTGACGGACATATTTCGAGATATTCCTTCTTCTTGTTGTTCTTCTTCTGCACAGCTAAACTGGAAGTGGCATTTCCAGCTCGCAATCGTGCAGAGTTATCTCAAAGAAAGGGGCCACGGTGTTTCTGTATCTCTATTATGTTGGTGCGGCTTCGGAACTTTTAAATATCTTGATATATCTCGAGAACTACGCCTCTGATCGAAAAATATCATAGAACATAAAAAGTAGGAAACTTAATTCTCTACAAAAAAGGTCTCTTAACATTTTGCCCTAGCTCTCTTCGTTTCCGAGATATTTGCAGATTTATCTCAAGGGAAGGGGCCTGACGGACATATTTCGAGATATTTCTTCTTCTTGTTGTTCTTCTTCTGCACAGCTAAGCTGGAAGTGGCATTTGCGGCTCGCACTAGTGCAGAGTTATCTCAAAGAAAGGAGCCACGGTGTTTCTGTATCTCTATTATGTTGGTGCGGCTTCGGAACTTTTAAATATCTCGATATATCTCGAAAACTACGCTTCTGATCAAAAAATATCATAGAACATAAATTGTAGGAAACATAATTCTCTATAAAAAACGTCTCTTAACATTTTGCCATAGCTCGCTTCGTTTCCGAGATATTTGCAGATTCAGCTCAAAGGAACGGGCCTGACGGACATATTTCGAGATACTTCTTCTTCTTGTTGTTCTTCCTCTGCACAGCTAAGCTGGAAGTGGCATTTGCAGCTCGCAATAGTGCAGAGTTATCTCAAAGAAAGGGGCCACGGTGTTTCTGTATCTCTATTATGTTGGTGCGGCTTCGGAACTTTTAAATATCTTGATATATCTCGAGAACTACGCATCTGATCAAAAAATATCATAGAACATAAAAAGTAGGAAACATAATTCTCTACAAAAAAGGTCTCTTAACATTTTGCCATAGCTCGCTTCGTTTCCGAGATATTTGCAGATTTATCTCAAGGGAAGGGGCCTGACGGACATATTTCGAGATATTTCTTCTTCTTGTTGTTCTTCTTCTGCACAGCTAAGCTGGAAGTGGCATTTGCAGCTCGCAATAGTGCAGAGTTATCTCAAAGAGAGGGGCCACGGTGTTTCTGTATCTCTATTATGTTGGTGCGGCTTCGGAACTTTTAAATATCTTGATATATCTCGAGAACTACGCATCTGATCAAAAAATATCATAGAACATAAAAAGTAGGAAACTTAATTCTCTACAAAAAAGGTCTCTTAACATTTTGCCATACCTCGCTTCGTTTCCGAGATATTTGCAGATTTATCTCAAGGGAAGGGGCCTGACGGACATATTTCGAGATATTTCTTCTTCTTGTTGTTCTTCTTCTGCACAGCTAAGCTGGAAGTGGCATTTGCGGCTCGCACTAGTGCAGAGTTATCTCAAAGAAAGGGGCCACGGTGTTTCTGTATCTGTATTATGTTGGTGCGGCTTCGGAACTTTTAAATATCTTGATATATCTCGAGAACTACGCATCTGATCAAAAAATGTCATACAACATAAAAAGTAGGAAACTTAATTCTCTACAAAAAAGGTCTCTTAACATTTTGCCATAGCTCGCTTCGTTTCCGAGATATTTGCATATTTATCTCAAGGGAAGGGGCCTGACGGACATATTTCGAGATATTTCTTCTTCTTGTTGTTCTTCTTCTGCACAGCTAAGCTGGAAGTGGCATTTGCGGCTCGCACTAGTGCAGAGTTATCTCAAAGAAAGGGGCCACGGTGTTTCTGTATCTCTATTATGTTGGTGCGGCTTCGGAACTTTTAAATATCTTGATATATCTCGAGAACTACGCATCTGATCAAAAAATATCATAGAACATAAAAAGTAGGAAACTTAATTCTCTACAAAAAAGGTCTCTTAACATTTTGCCATACCTCGCTTCGTTTCCGAGATATTTGCAGATTTATCTCAAGGGAAGGGGCCTGACGGACATATTTCGAGATATTTCTTCTTCTTGTTGTTCTTCTTCTGCACAGCTAAGCTGGAAGTGGCATTTGCCGCTCGCACTAGTGCAGAGTTATCTCAAAGAAAGGAGCCACGGTGTTTCTGTATCTCTATTATGTTGGTGCGGCTTCGGAACTTTTAAATATCTCGATATATCTCGAAAACTACGCTTCTGATCGAAAAATATCATAGAATATAAATTGTAGGAAACATAATTCTCTACAAAAAACGTCTCTTAACATTTTGCCATAGCTCGCTTCGTTTCCGAGATATTTGCATATTTATCTCAAGGGAAGGGGCCTGACGGACATATTTCGAGATATTTCTTCTTCTTGTTGTTCTTCTTCTGCACAGCTAAGCTGGAAGTGGCATTTGCAGCTCGCAATAGTGCAGAGTTATCTCAAAGAGAGGGGCCACGGTGTTTCTGTATCTCTATTATGTTGGTGCGGCTTCGGAACTTTTAAATATCTTGATATATCTCGAGAACTACGCATCTGATCAAAAAATATCATAGAACATAAAAAGTAGGAAACTTAATTCTCTACAAAAAAGGTCTCTTAACATTTTGCCATACCTCGCTTCGTTTCCGAGATATTTGCAGATTTATCTCAAGGGAAGGGGCCTGACGGACATATTTCGAGATATTTCTTCTTCTTGTTGTTCTTCTTCTGCACAGCTAAGCTGGAAGTGGCATTTGCGGCTCGCACTAGTGCAGAGTTATCTCAAAGAAAGGAGCCACGGTGTTTCTGTATCTCTATTATGTTGGTGCGGCTTCGGAACTTTTAAATATCTCGATATATCTCGAAAACTACGCTTCTGATCAAAAAATATCATAGAACATAAATTGTAGGAAACATAATTCTCTACAAAAAACGTCTCTTAACATTTTGCCATAGCTCGCTTCGTTTCCGAGATATTTGCAGATTCATCTCAAAGGAACGGGCCTGACGGACATATTTCGAGATACTTCTTCTTCTTGTTGTTCTTCCTCTGCACAGCTAAGCTGGAAGTGGCATTTGCAGCTCGCAATAGTGCAGAGTTATCTCAAAGAAAGGGGCCACGGTGTTTCTGTATCTCTATTATGTTGGTGCGGCTTCGGAACTTTTAAATATCTTGATATATCTCGAGAACTACGCATCTGATCAAAAAATATCATAGAACATAAAAAGTAGGAAACATAATTCTCTACAAAAAAGGTCTCTTAACATTTTGCCATAGCTCGCTTCGTTTCCGAGATATTTGCAGATTTATCTCAAGGGAAGGGGCCTGACGGACATATTTCGAGATATTTCTTCTTCTTGTTGTTCTTCTTCTGCACAGCTAAGCTGGAAGTGGCATTTGCGGCTCGCACTAGTGCAGAGTTGTCTCAACGAAAGGGGCCACGGTGTTTCTGTATCTCTATTATGTTGGTGCGGCTTCGGAACTTTTAAATATCTCGATATATCTCGAAAACTACGCATCTGATCAAAAAATATCATAGAACATGAAAAGTAGGAAACTTAATTCTCTACAAAAAAGGTCTCTTAACATTTTGCCATAGCTCGCTTCGTTTCCGATATATTTGCAGATATATCTCAAGGGAAGGGGCCTGACGGACATATTTCGAGATATTTCTTCTTCTTGTTGTTCTTCTTCTGCACAGCTGAGCTGGAAGTGGCATTTGCAGGTCGCAATAGTGCAGAGTTATCTCAAAGAAAGGGGCCACGGTGTTTCTGTATCCCTATTATGTTGGTGCGGCTTCGGAACTTTTAAATATCTCGATATATCTCGAAAACTACGCTTCTGATCAAAAAATATCATAGAACATAAATTGTAGGAAACATAATTCTCTACCAAAAACGTCTCTTAACATTTTGCCATAGCTCGCCTCGTTTCCGAGATATTTGCAGATTCAGCTCAAAGGAACTGGCCTGACGGACATATTTCGAGATATTTCTTCTTCTTGTTGTTCTTTCTCTGCACAGCTAAACTGGAAGTGGCATTTCCAGCTCGCAATCATGCAGAGTTATCTCAAAGAAAGGGGCCACGGTGTTTCTGTATCTCTATTACGTTGGTGCGGCTTCGGAACTTTTAAATATCTTGATATATCTCGATAACTACGCCTCTGATCGAAAAATATCATAGAACATAAAAAGTAGGAAACTTAATTCTCTACAAAAAAAGTCTCTTAACATTTTGCCATAGCACGCTTCGTTTCCGAGATATTTGCAGATATATCTCAAGGGAAGGGGCCTGACGGACATATTTCGAGATATTTCTTCTTCTTGTTGTTCTTCTTCTGCACAGCTAAGCTGGAAGTGGCATTTGCGGCTCGCACTAGTGCAGAGTTATCTCAAAGAAAGGGGCCACGGTGTTTCTGTATCTCTATTATGTTGGTGCGTCTTCGGAACTTTTAAATATCTCGATATATCTCGAAAACTACGCTTCTGATCAAAAAATATCATAGAACATAAATTGTAGGAAACATAATTCTCTACAAAAAACGTCTCTTAACATTTTGCCACAGCTCGTTTCGTTCCGAGATATTTGCAGATTCAGCTCAAAGGAACTGGCCTGACGGACATATTTCGAGATATTTCTTCTTCTTGTTGTTCTTCCTCTGCACAGCTAAGCTGGAAGTGGCATTTGCAGCTCGCAATAGTGCAGAGTTATCTCAAAGAAAGGGGCCACGGTGTTTCTGTATCTCTATTATGTTGGTGCGGCTTCGGAACTTTTAAATATCTTGATATATCTCGAGAACTACGCATCTGATCAAAAAATGTCATACAACATAAAAAGTAGGAAACTTAATTCTCTACAAAAAAGGTCTCTTAACATTTTGCCATAGCTCGCTTCGTTTCCGAGATATTTGCATATTTATCTCAAGGGAAGGGGCCTGACGGACATATTTCGAGATATTTCTTCTTCTTGTTGTTCTTCTTCTGCACAGCTAAGCTGGAAGTGGCATTTGCGGCTCGCACTAGTGCAGAGTTATCTCAAAGAAAGGGGCCACGGTGTTTCTGTATCTCTATTATGTTGGTGCGGCTTCGGAACTTTTAAATATCTTGATATATCTCGAGAACTACGCATCTGATCAAAAAATATCATAGAACATAAAAAGTAGGAAACTTAATTCTCTACAAAAAAGGTCTCTTAACATTTTGCCATACCTCGCTTCGTTTCCGAGATATTTGCAGATTTATCTCAAGGGAAGGGGCCTGACGGACATATTTCGAGATATTTCTTCTTCTTGTTGTTCTTCTTCTGCACAGCTAAGCTGGAAGTGGCATTTGCAGCTCGCAATAGTGCAGAGTTATCTCAAAGAGAGGGGCCACGGTGTTTCTGTATCTCTATTATGTTGGTGCGGCTTCGGAACTTTTAAATATCTTGATATATCTCGAGAACTACGCATCTGATCAAAAAATATCATAGAACATAAAAAGTAGGAAACTTAATTCTCTACAAAAAAGGTCTCTTAACATTTTGCCATACCTCGCTTCGTTTCCGAGATATTTGCAGATTTATCTCAAGGGAAGGGGCCTGACGGACATATTTCGAGATATTTCTTCTTCTTGTTGTTCTTCTTCTGCACAGCTAAGCTGGAAGTGGCATTTGCGGCTCGCACTAGTGCAGAGTTATCTCAAAGAAAGGAGCCACGGTGTTTCTGTATCTCTATTATGTTGGTGCGGCTTCGGAACTTTTAAATATCTCGATATATCTCGAAAACTACGCTTCTGATCAAAAAATATCATAGAACATAAATTGTAGGAAACATAATTCTCTACAAAAAACGTCTCTTAACATTTTGCCATAGCTCGCTTCGTTTCCGAGATATTTGCAGATTCATCTCAAAGGAACGGGCCTGACGGACATATTTCGAGATACTTCTTCTTCTTGTTGTTCTTCCTCTGCACAGCTAAGCTGGAAGTGGCATTTGCAGCTCGCAATAGTGCAGAGTTATCTCAAAGAAAGGGGCCACGGTGTTTCTGTATCTCTATTATGTTGGTGCGGCTTCGGAACTTTTAAATATCTTGATATATCTCGAGAACTACGCATCTGATCAAAAAATATCATAGAACATAAAAAGTAGGAAACATAATTCTCTACAAAAAAGGTCTCTTAACATTTTGCCATAGCTCGCTTCGTTTCCGAGATATTTGCAGATTTATCTCAAGGGAAGGGGCCTGACGGACATATTTCGAGATATTTCTTCTTCTTGTTGTTCTTCTTCTGCACAGCTAAGCTGGAAGTGGCATTTGCGGCTCGCACTAGTGCAGAGTTGTCTCAACGAAAGGGGCCACGGTGTTTCTGTATCTCTATTATGTTGGTGCGGCTTCGGAACTTTTAAATATCTCGATATATCTCGAAAACTACGCATCTGATCAAAAAATATCATAGAACATGAAAAGTAGGAAACTTAATTCTCTACAAAAAAGGTCTCTTAACATTTTGCCATAGCTCGCTTCGTTTCCGAGATATTTGCAGATTTATCTCAAGGGAAGGGGCCTAACGGACATATTTCGAGATATTTCTTCTTCTTGTTGTTCTTCTTCTGCACAGCTAAACTGGAAGTGGCATTTCCAGCTCGCAATAGTGCAGAGTTATCTCAAAGAAAGGGGCCACGGTGTTTCTGTATCTCTATTATGTTGGTGCGGCTTCGGAACTTTTAAATATCTTGATATATCTCGAGAACTACGCATCTGATCAAAAAATATCATAGAACACAAAAAGTAGGAAACTTAATTCTCTACAAAAAAGGTCTCTTAACATTTTGCCATAGCTCGCTTCGTTTCCGAGATATTTGCAGATTTATCTCAAGGGAAGGGGCCTAACGGACATATTTCGAGATATTTCTTCTTCTTGTTGTTCTTCTTCTGCACAGCTAAACTGGAAGTGGCATTTCCAGCTCGCAATAGTGCAGAGTTATCTCAAAGAAAGGGGCCACGGTGTTTCTGTATCTCTATTATGTTGGTGCGGCTTCGGAACTTTTAAATATCTTGATATATCTCGAGAACTACGCATCTGATCAAAAAATATCATAGAACACAAAAAGTAGGAAACTTAATTCTCTACAAAAAAGGTCTCTTAACATTTTGCCATAGCTCGCTTCGTTTCCGAGATATTTGCAGATTCATCTCAAGGGAAGGGGTCTGACGGACATATTTCGAGATATTTCTTCTTCTTGTTGTTCTTCTTCTGCACAGCTAAGCTCGAAGCGGCATTTGCAGCTCGCAATAGTGCAGAGTTATCTCAAAGAAAGAGGCCACGGTGTTTCTGTACCTCTATTATGTTGGTGCAGCTTCGGAACTTTTAAATATCTTGATATATCTCGAGAACTACGCATCTGATCAAAAAATCTCATCCAACATAAAAAGTAGGAAACTTAATTCTCTACAAAAAAGGTCTCTTAACATTTTGCCATAGCTCGCTTCGTTTCCGAGATATTTGCAGATTCATCTCAAGGGAAGGGGTCTGACGGACATATTTCGAGATATTTCTTCTTCTTGTTGTTCTTCTTCTGCACAGCTAAGCTCGAAGCGGCATTTGCAGCTCGCAATAGTGCAGAGTTATCTCAAAGAAAGAGGCCACGGTGTTTCTGTACCTCTATTATGTTGGTGCAGCTTCGGAACTTTTAAATATCTTGATATATCTCGAGAACTACGCATCTGATCAAAAAATATCATCGAACATAAAAAGTAGGAAACTTAATTCTCTACAAAAAAGGTCTCTTAACATTTTGCCATAGCTCGCTTCGTTTCCGAGATATTTGCAGATTTATCTCAAGGGAAGTGGCCTGACGGACATATTTCGAGATATTTCTTCTTCTTGTTGTTCTTCTTCTGCACAGCTAAGCTGGAAGTGGCATTTGCAGCTCGCAATAGTGCAGAGTTATCCCAAAGAAAGGGGCCACGGTGTTTCTGTATCTCTATTATGTTGGTGCGGCTTCGGAACTTTTAAATATCTTGATATATCTCGAGAACTACGCATCTGATCAAAAAATATCATACTACATGAAAAGTAGGAAACTTAATTCTCTACAAGAAACGTCTCTAAACATTTTGCCATAGCTCGCTTCGTTTCCGAGATATTTGCAGATTTATCTCAAGGGAAGGGGCCTGACGGACATATTTCGAGATATTTCTTCTTCTTGTTGTTCTTCTTCTGCACAGCTAAGCTGGAAGTGGCATTTGCAGCTCGCAATAGTGCAGAGTTATCTCAAAGAAAGGGGCCACGGTGTTTCTGTATCTCTATTATGTTGGTGCGGCTTCGGAACTTTTAAATATCTCGATATATCTCGAAAACTACGCTTCTGATCAAAAAATATCATAGAACATAAATTGTAGGAAACATAATTCTCTACAAAAAAGGTCTCTTAACATTTTGCGATAGCTCGCTTCGTTTCCGAGATATTTGCAGATTTATCTAAAGGGAAGGGGCCTGACGGACATATTTCGAGATATTTCTTCTTCTTGTTGTTCTTCTTCTGCACAGCTAAGCTGGAAGTGGCATTTGCGGCTCGCACTAGTGCAGAGTTATCTCAAAGAAAGGGGCCACGGTGTTTCTGTATCCCTATTATGTTGGTGCGGCTTCATAACTTTTAAATATCTTGATATATCTCGAGAACTACGCATCTGATCAAAAAATGTCATAGAACATAAAAAGTAGGAAACTTAATTCTCTACAAAAAAGGTCTCTTAACATTTTGCAATAGCTCGCTTCGTTTCCGAGATATTTGCAGATTTATCTCAAGGGAAGGGGCCTGACGGACATATTTCGAGATATTTCTTCTTCTTGTTGTTCTTCTTCTGCACAGCTAAGCTGGAAGTGGCATTTGCGGCTCGCACTAGTGCAGAGTTATCTCAAAGAAAGGGGCCACGGTGTTTCTGTATCTCTATTATGTTGGTGCGGCTTCGGAACTTTTAAATATCTCGATATATCTCGAAAACTACGCTTCTGATCAAAAAATATCATAGAACATAAAAAGTAGGAAACTTAATTCTCTACAAAAAAGGTCTCTTAACATTTTGCCATAGCTCGCTTCGTTTCCGAGATATTTGCAGATTTATCTCAAGGGAAGGGGCCTAACGGACATATTTCGAGATATTTCTTCTTCTTGTTGTTCTTCTTCTGCACAGCTAAACTGGAAGTGGCATTTTCAGCTCGCAATAGTGCAGAGTTATCTCAAAGAAAGGGGCCACGGTGTTTCTGTATCTCTATTATGTTGGTGCGGTTTCGGAACTTTTAAATATCTTGATATATCTCGAGAACTACGCATCTGATCAAAAAATATCATAGAACATAAAAAGTAGGAAACTTAATTCTCTACAAAAAAGGTCTCTTAACATTTTGCCATAGCTCGCTTCGTTTCCGAGATATTTGCAGATTTATCTCAAGGGAAGGGGCCTGACGGACATATTTCGAGATATTTCTTCTTCTTGTTGTTCTTCTTCTGCACAGCTAAGCTGGAAGTGGCATTTGCAGCTCGCAATAGTGCAGAGTTATCTCAAAGAGAGGGGCCACGGTGTTTCTGTATCTCTATTATGTTGGTGCGGCTTCGGAACTTTTAAATATCTTGATATATCTCGAGAACTACGCATCTGATCAAAAAATATCATAGAAGATAAAAAGTAGGAAACTTAATTCTCTACAAAAAAGGTCTCTTAACATTTCGCCATAGCTCGCTTCGTTTCCGAGATATTTGCAGATAGATCTCAAGGGACGGGGCCTGACGGACATATTTCGAGATATTTCTTCTTCTTGTTGTTCTTCTTCTGCACAGCTAAGCTGGAAGTGGCATTTGCAGCTCGCACTAGTGCAGAGTTATCTCACCGAAATGGGCCACGGTGTTTCTGTATCTCTATTATGTTGGTGCGGCTTCGGAACTTTTAAATATCTCGATATATCTCGAAAACTACGCTTCTGATCAAAAAATATCATAGAACATAAATTGTAGGAAACATAATTCTCTACAAAAAAGGTCTCTTAACATTTTGCCATAGCTTGCTTCGTTTCCGAGATATTTGCCGATATATCTCAAGGGAAGGGGCCTGACGGACATATTTCGAGATATTTCTTCTTCTTGTTGTTCTTCTTCTGCACAGCTAAGCTGGAAGTGGCATTTGCAGCTCGCACTAGTACAGAGTTATCTCAAAGAAAGGGGCCACGGTGTTTCTGTATCTCTATTATGTTGGTGCGGCTTCGGAACTTTTAAATATCTCGATATATCTCGAAAACTTCTGATCAAAAAATATCATAGAACATAAATTGTAGGAAACATAATTCTCTACAAAAAAGGTCTCTTAACATTTTGCGATAGCTCGCTTCGTTTCCGAGATATTTGCAGATTTATCTCAAGGGAAGGGGCCTGACGGACATATTTCGAGATATTTCTTCTTCTTGTTGTTCTTCTTCTGCACAGCTAAGCTGGAAGTGGCATTTGCGGCTCGCACTAGTGCAGAGTTATCTCAAAGAAAGGGGCCACGGTGTTTCTGTATCCCTATTATGTTGGTGCGGCTTCGGAACTTTTAAATATCTTGATATATCTCGAGAACTACGCATCTGATCAAAAAATATCATAGAACATAAAAAGTAGGAAACTTAATTCTCTACAAAAAAGGTCTCTTAACATTTTGCAATAGCTCGCTTCGTTTCCGAGATATTTGCAGATTTATCTCAAGGGAAGGGGCCTGACGGACATATTTCGAGATATTTCTTCTTCTTGTTGTTCTTCTTCTGCACAGCTAAGCTGGAAGTGGCATTTGCGGCTCGCACTAGTGCAGAGTTATCTCAAAGAAAGGGGCCACGGTGTTTCTGTATCTCTATTATGTTGGTGCGGCTTCGGAACTTTTAAATATCTCGATATATCTCGAAAACTACGCTTCTGATCAAAAAATATCATAGAACATAAAAAGTAGGAAACTTAATTCTCTACAAAAAAGGTCTCTTAACATTTTGCCATAGCTCGCTTCGTTTCCGAGATATTTGCAGATTTATCTCAAGGGAAGGGGCCTAACGGACATATTTCGAGATATTTCTTCTCCTTGTTGTTCTTCTTCTGCACAGCTAAACTGGAAGTGGCATTTTCAGCTCGCAATAGTGCAGAGTTATCTCAAAGAAAGGGGCCACGGTGTTTCTGTATCTCTATTATGTTGGTGCGGTTTCGGAACTTTTAAATATCTTGATATATCTCGAGAACTACGCATCTGATCAAAAAATATCATAGAACATAAAAAGTAGGAAACTTAATTCTCTACAAAAAAGGTCTCTTAACATTTTGCCATAGCTCGCTTCGTTTCCGAGATATTTGCAGATTTATCTCAAGGGAAGGGGCCTGACGGACGTATTTCGAGATATTTCTTCTTCTTGTTGTTCTTCTTCTGCACAGCTGAGCTGGAAGTGGCATTTGCAGGTCGCAATAGTGCAGAGTTATCTCAAAGAAAGGGGCCACGGTGTTTCTGTATCTCTATTATGTTGGTGCGGCTTCGGAACTTTTAAATATCTCGATATATCTCGAAAACTACGCTTCTGACCAAAAAATATCATAGAACGTAAATTGTAGGAAACATTATTCTCTACAAGAAATGTCTCTAAACATTTTGCCATAGCTCGCTTCGTTTCCGAGATATTTGCAGATTTATCTCAAGGGAAGGGGCCTGACGGACATATTTCGAGATATTTCTTCTTCTTGTTGTTCTTCTTCTGCACAGCTAAGCTGGAAGTGGCATTTGCAGCTCGCAATAGTGCAGAGTTATCTCAAAGAAAGGGGCCACGGTGTTTCTGTATCTCTATTATGTTGGTGCGTCTTCGGAACTTTTAAATATCTCGATATATCTCGAAAACTACGCTTCTGATCAAAAAATATCATAGAACAAAAATTGTAGGAAACATAATTCTCTACAAAAAACGTCTCTTAACATTTTGCCATAGCTCGCTTCGTTTCCGAGATATTTGCAGATTCAGCTCAAAGGAACTGGCCTGACGGACATATTTCGAGATATTTCTTCTTCTTGTTGTTCTTCCTCTGCACAGCTAAGCTGGAAGTGGCATTTGCAGCTCGCAATAGTGCAGAGTTATCTCAAAGAAAGGGGCCACGGTGTTTCTGTATCTCTATTATGTTGGTGCGGCTTCGGAACTTTTAAATATCTTGATATATCTCGAGAACTACGCATCTGATCAAAAAATATCATAGAACATAAAAAGTAGGAAACTTAATTCTCTACAAAAAAGGTCTCTTAACATTTTGCCATAGCTCGCTTCGTTTCCGAGATATTTGCAGATTTATCTCAAGGGAAGGGGCCTGACGGACATATTTCGAGATATTTCTTCTTCTTGTTGTTCTTCTTCTGCACAGCTAAGCTGGAAGTGGCATTTGCAGCTCGCACTAGTGCAGAGTTATCTCACCGAAATGGGCCACGGTGTTTCTGTATCTCTATTATGTTGGTGCGGCTTCGGAACTTTTAAATATCTCGATATATCTCGAAAACTACGCTTCTGATCAAAAAATATCATAGAACATAAATTGTAGGAAACATAATTCTCTACAAAAAAGGTCTCTTAACATTTTGCCATAGCTCGCTTCGTTTCCGAGATATTTGCCGATTTATCTCAAGGGAAGGGGCCTGACGGACATATTTCGAGATATTTCTTCTTCTTGTTGTTCTTCTTCTGCACAGCTAAGCTGGAAGTGGCATTTGCAGCTCGCACTAGTGCAGAGTTATCTCAAAGAAACGGGCCACGGTGTTTCTGTATCTCTATTATGTTGGTGCGGCTTCGGAACTTTTAAATATCTCGATATATCTCGAAAACTTCTGATCAAAAAATATCATAGAACATAAATTGTAGGAAACATAATTCTCTACAAAAAAGGTCTCTTAACATTTTGCGATAGCTCGCTTCGTTTCCGAGATATTTGCAGATTTATCTCAAGGGAAGGGGCCTGACGGACATATTTCGAGATATTTCTTCTTCTTGTTGTTCTTCTTCTGCACAGCTAAGCTGGAAGTGGCATTTGCGGCTCGCACTAGTGCAGAGTTATCTCAAAGAAAGGGGCCACGGTGTTTCTGTATCCCTATTATGTTGGTGCGGCTTCGGAACTTTTAAATATCTTGATATATCTCGAGAACTACGCATCTGATCAAAAAATACCATAGAACATGAAAAGTAGGAAACTTAATTCTCTACAAAAAAGGTCTCTCAACATTTTGCCATAGCTCTCTTCGTTTCCGAGATATTTGCAGATTTATCTCAAGGGAAGGGGCCTGACGGACATATTTCGAGATATTTCTTCATCTTGTTGTTCTTCTTCTGCACAGCTAAGCTGGAAGTGGCATTTGCAGCTCGCAATAGTGCAGAGTTATCTCAAAGAAAGGGTCCACGGTGTTTCTGTATCTCTATTATGTTGGTGCGGCTTCGGAACTTTTAAATATCTTGATATATCTCGAGAACTACGCGTCTGATCAAAAAATATCATAGAACATAAAAAGTAGGAAACATAATTCTCTACAAAAACGGTCTCCTAACATTTTGCCATAGCTCGCTTCGTTTCCGAGATATTTGCAGATATATCTCAAGGGAAGGGGCCTGACGGACATATTTCGAGATATTTCTTCTTCTTGTTGTTCTTCTTCTGCACAGCTAAGCTGGAAGTGGCATTTGCGGCTCGCACTGGTGCACAGTTATCTCATAGAAAGGGGCCACGGTGTTTCTGTATCTCTATTATGTTGGTGCGTCTTCGGAACTTTTAAATATCTCGATATATCTCGAAAACTACGCTTCTGATCAAAAAATATCATAGAACATAAATTGTAGGAAACATAATTCTCTACAAAAAACGTCTCTTAACATTTTGCCATAGCTCGCTTCGTTTCCGAGATATTTGCAGATTCAGCTCAAAGGAACTGGCCTGACGGACATATTTCGAGATATTTCTTCTTCTTGTTGTTCTTCCTCTGCACAGCTAAGCTGGAAGTGGCATTTGCAGCTCGCAATAGTGCAGAGTTATCTCAAAGAAAGGGGCCACGGTGTTTCTGTATCTCTATTATGTTGGTGCGGCTTCGGAACTTTTAAATATCTTGATATATCTCGAGAACTACGCATCTCAACAAAAAATATCATAGAACATAAAAAGTAGGAAACTTAATTCTCTACAAAAAAGGTCTCTTAACATTTTGCCATAGCTCGCTTCGTTTCCGAGATATTTGCATATTTATCTCAAGGGAAGGGGCCTGACGGACATATTTCGAGATATTTCTTCTTCTTGTTGTTCTTCTTCTGCACAGCTAAGCTGGAAGTGGCATTTGCGGCTCGCACTAGTGCAGAGTTATCTCAAAGAAAGGGGCCACGGTGTTTCTGTATCTCTATTATGTTGGTGCGGCTTCGGAACTTTTAAATATCTCGATATATCTCGAAAACTACGCTTCTGATCAAAAAATATCATAGAACATAAATTGTAGGAAACATAATTCTCTACAAAAAAGGTCTCTTAACATTTTGCCATAGCTCGCTTCGTTTCCGAGATATTTGCAGATTTATCTCAAGGGAAGGGGCCTGACGGACATATTTCGAGATATTTCTTCTTCTTGTTGTTCTTCTTCTGCACAGCTAAGCTGGAAGTGGCATTTGCAGCGCGCAATAGTGCAGAGTCATCTCATAGAAAGGGGCCACGGTGTTTCTGTATCTCTATTATGTTGGTGCGGCTTCGGAACTTTTAAATATCTTGATATATCTCGAGAACTACGCATCTGATCACAAAATGTCATACTACATAAAAAGTAGGAAACTTAATTCTCTACAAGAAAGGTCTCTAAACATTTTGCCATAGCTCGCTTCGTTTCCGAGATATTTGCAGATTTATCTCAAGGGAAGGGGCCTGACGGACATATTTCGAGATATTTCTTCTTGTTGTTGTTCTTCTTCTGTACAGCTAAGCTGAAAGTGGCATTTGCAGCTCGCAATAGTGCAGAGTTATCTCAAAGAAAGGGGCCACGGTGTTTCTGTATCTCTATTATGTTGGTGCGGCTTCGGAACTTTTAAATATCTTGATATATCTCGAGAACTACGCATCTGATCAAAAAATATCATAGAACATAAATTGTAGGAAACATAATTCTCTACAAAAAAGGTCTCTTAACATTTTGCCATAGCTCGCTTCGTTTCCGAGATATTTGCAGATATATCTCAAGGGAAGGGGCCTGACGGACATATTTCGAGATATTTCTTCTTCTTGTTGTTCTTCTTCTGCACAGCTAAGCTGGAAGTGGCATTTACAGCTCGCAATAGTGCAGAGTTCTCTCAAAGAAAGGGGCCACGGTGTTTCTGTATCTCTATTATGTTGGTGCGGCTTCGGAACTTTTAAATATCTCGATATATCTCGAAAACTTCTGATCAAAAAATATCATAGAACATAAAAAGTAGGAAACCTAATTCTCTACAAAAAAGGTCTCTTAACATTTTGCCATAGCTCGCTTCGTTTCCGAGATATTTGCAGATTTATCTCAAGGGAAGGGGCCTGACGGACATATTTCGAGATATTTCTTATTCTTGTTGTTCTTCTTCTGCACAGCTAAGCTGGAAGTTGCATTTGCGGCTCGCACTAGTGCAGAGTTATCTCAACGAAAGGGGCCACGGTGTTTCTGTATCACTATTATGTTGGTGCGGCTTCGGAACTTTTAAATATCTCGATATATCTCGAAAACTACGATTCTGATCAAAAAATATCATAGAACATAAATTGTAGGAAACATAATTCTCTACAAAAAAGGTCTCTTAACATTTTGCCATAGCTCGCTTTGTTTCCGAGATATTTGCAGATTTATCTCAAGGGAAGGGGCCTGACGGACATATTTCGAGATATTTCTTCTTCTTGTTGTTCTTCTTCTGCACAGCTAAGCTGGAAGTGGAATTTGCGGCTCGCACTAGTGCAGAGTTATCTCAACGAAAGGGGCCACGGTGTTTCTGTATCTCTATTATGTTGGTGCGGCTTCGGAACTTTTAAATATCTCGATATATCTCGAAAACTACGCTTCTGAACAAAAAATATCATAGAACATAAATTGTAGGAAACATAATTCTCTACAAAAAAGGTCTCTTAACATTTTGCCATAGCTCGCTTCGTTTCCGAGATATTTGCAGATATATCTCAAGGGAAGGGGCCTGACGGACATATTTCGAGATATTTCTTCTTCTTGTTGTTCTTCTTCTGCACAGCTTAACTGGAAGTGGCATTTACAGCTCGCAATAGTGCAGAGTTCTCTCAAAGAAAGGGGCCACGGTGTTTCTGTATCTCTATTATGTTGGTGCGGCTTCGGAACTTTTAAATATCTTGATATATCTCGAGAACTACTCATCTGATCAAAAAATATCATAGAACATAAAAAGTAGGAAACCTAATTGTCTACAAAAAAGGTCTCTTAACATTTTGCCATAGCTCTCTTCGTTTCCGAGATATTTGCAGATTTATCTCAAGGGAAGGGGCCTGACGGACATATTTCGAGATATTTCTTCTTCTTGTTGTTCTTCTTCTGCACAGCTAAGCTGGAAGTGGCATTTGCGGCTCGCACTAGTGCAGAGTTATCTCAACGAAAGGGGCCACGGTGTTTCTGTTTCTCTATTATGTTGGTGCGGCTTCGGAACTTTTAAATATCTCGATATATCTCGAAAACTACGCTTTTGAACAAAAAATATCATAGAACATAAATTGTAGGAAACATAATTCTCTACAAAAAAGGTCTCTTAACATTTTGCCATAGCTCGCTTCGTTTCCGAGATATTTGCAGATATATCTCAAGGGAAGGGGCCTGACGGACATATTTCGAGATATTTCTTCTTCTTGTTGTTCTTCTTCTGCACAGCTTAACTGGAAGTGGCATTTCCAGCTCGCAATATTGCAGAGTTATCTCAAAGAGAGGGGCCACGGTGTTTCTGTATCTCTATTATGTTGGTGCGGCTTCGGAACTTTTAAATATCTTGATATATCTCGAGAACTACGCCTCTGATCGAGAAATATCATACAACATAAAAAGTAGGAAACTTAATTCTCTACAAAAAAGGTCTCTTAACATTTTGCCATAGCTCGCTTCGTTTCCGAGATATTTGCAGATTTATCTCAAGGGAAGGGGCCGACGGACATATTTCGAGATATTTCTTCTTCTTGTTGTTCTTCTTCTGCACAGCTAAGCTGGAAGTGGCATTTGCAGGTCGCAATAGTGCAGAGTTATCTCAAAGAAAGGGGCTACGGTGTTTCTGTATCTCTATTATGTTGGTGCGGCTTCGGAACTTTTAAATATCTCGATATATCTCGAAAACTGCGCTTCTGATCAAAAAATATCAGAGAACGTAAATTGTATGAAACATAATTCTCTACAAAAAAGGTCTCTTAAGATTTTGCCATAGCTCGCTTCGTTTCCGAGATATTTGCAGATTTATCTCAAGGGAAGGGGCCTGAGGGACATATTTCGAGATATTTCTTCTTCTTGTTGTTCTTCTTCTGCACAGCTAAGCTGGAAGTGGCATTTGCAGCTCGCAATAGTGCAGAGTTACCTCAAAGAAAGGGGCCACGGTGTTTCTGTATCTCTATTATGTTGGTGCGGCTTCGGAACTTTTAAATATCTTGATATATCTCGAGAACTACGCATCTGATCAAAAAATATCATAGAACATAAAAAGTAGGAAACTTAATTCTCTACAAAAAAGGTCTCTTAACATTTTGCCATAGCTCGCTTCGTTTCCGCGATATTTGCAGATTTATCTCAAGGGAAGGGGCCTGACGGACATATTTCGAGATATTTCTTCTTGTTGTTGTTCTTCTTCTGCACAGCTAAGCTGGAAGTGGCATTTGCAGCGCGCAATAGTGCAGAGTTATCTCAAAGAAAGGGGCCACGGTGTTTCTGTATCTCTATTATGTTAGTGCGGCTTCGGAACTTTTAAATATCTTGATATATCTCGAGAACTACGCATCTGTTCAAAAAATATCATAGAACATAAAAAGTAGGAATCCTAATTTTCTACAAAAAAGGTCTCTTAACATTTTGCCGTAGCTCGCTTCGTTTCCGAGATATTTGCAGATTTATCTCAAGGGAAGGGGCCTGACGGACATATTTCCAGATATTTCTTCTTCTTGTTGTTCTTCTTCTGCACAGCTAAGCTGGAAGTGGCATCTGCAGCTCGCAATAGTGCAGAGTTATCTCAAAGAAAGGGGCCACGGTGTTTCTGTATCTCTATTATGTTGGTGCGGCTTCGGAACTTTTAAATATCTTGCTATATCTCGAGAACTACGCGTCTGATCAAAAAATATCATAGAACATAAAAAGTAGGAAACATTATTCTGTACAAAAAAGGTCTCTTAACATTTTGCCATAGCTCGCTTCGTTTCCGAGATATTTGCAGATTTATCTCAAGGGAAGGGGCCTGACGGACATATTTCGAGATATTTCTTCTTCTTGTTGTTCTTCTTCTGCACAGCTAAGCTGGAAGTGGCATTTACAGCTCGCAATAATGCAGAGTTATCTCAAAGAAAGGGGCCACGGTGTTTCTGTATCTCTATTATGTTGGTGCGGCTTCGGAACCTTTAAATATCTTGATATATCTCGAGAACTACGCATCTGATCAAAAAATATCATAGAACATAAAAAGTAGGAAACTTAATTCTCTACAAAAAAGGTCTCTTAACATTTTGCCATAGCTCGCTTCGTTTCCGAGATATTTGCAGATTTATCTCAAGGGAAGGGGCCTAACGGACATATTTCGAGATATTTCTTCTTCTTGTTGTTCTTCTTCTGCACAGCTAAACTGGAAGTGGCATTTCCAGCTCGCAATAGTGCAGAGTTATCTCAAAGAAAGGAGCCACGGTGTTTCTGTATCTCTATTATGTTGGTGCGGCTTCGGAACTTTTAAATATCTTGATATATCTCGAGAACTACGCATCTGATCAAAAAATATCATAGAACATAAAATGTAGGAAACTTAATTCTCTACAAAAAAGGTCTCTTAACATTTTGCCATAGCTCGCTTCGTTTCCGAGATATTTGCAGATTTATCTCAAGGGAAGGGGCCTGACGGACATATTTCGAGATACTTCTTCTTCTCGTTGTTCTTCTTCTGCACAGCTAAGCTGTAAGTGGCATTTGCGGCTCGCGCTAGTGCAGAGTTATCTCAAAGAAAGGGGCCACGGTGTTTCTGTATCTCTATTATGTTGGTGCGGCTTCGGAACTTTTAAATATCTTGATATATCTCGAGAACTACGCATCTGATCAAAAAATATCATAGAACATAAAAAGTAGGAAACTTAATTCTCTACAAAAAAGATCTCTTAACATTTTGCCATAGCTCGCTTCGTTTCCGAGATATTTGCAGATTTATCTCAAGGGAAGGGGCCTGACGGACATATTTCGAGATATTTCTTCTTCTCGTTGTTCTTCTTCTGCACAGCTAAGCTGTAAGTGGCATTTGCGGCTCGCGCTAGTGCAGAGTTATCTCAAAGAAAGGGGCCACGGTGTTTCTGTATCTCTATTATGTTGGTGCGGCTTCGGAACTTTTAAATATCTTGATATATCTCGAGAACTACGCATCTGATCAAAAAATATCATAGAACATAAAAAGTAGGAAACTTAATTCTCTACAAAAAAGATCTCTTAACATTTTGCCATAGCTCGCTTCGTTTCTGAGATATTTGCAGATTTATCTCAAGGGAAGGGGCCTGACGGACATATTTCGAGATACTTCTTCTTCTTGTTGTTCTTCTTCTGCACAGCTAAGCTGGAAGTGGCATTTGCAGCTCGCAATAGTGCAGAGTTATCTCAAAGAAAGGGGCCACGGTGTTTCTGTATCTCTATTATGTTGGTGCGGCTTCGGAACTTTTAGATATCTTAATATATCTCGAGAACTACGCATCTGATCAAAAAATATCATAGAACATAAAAAGTAGGAAACTTAATTCTCTACAAAAAAGGTCTCTGAACATTTTGCCATAGCTCGCTTCGTTTCCGAGATATTTGCAGATTTATCTCAAGGGAAGGGGCCTCACGGACATATTTCGAGATATTTCTTCTTCTTGTTGTTCTTCTTCTGCACAGCTAAGCTGGAAGTGGCATTTGCAGCTCGCAATAGTGCAGAGATATCTCAAAGAAAGGGGCCACGGTGTTTCTGTATCTCTATTATGTTGGTGCGGCTTCGGAACTTTTAAATATCTTGATATATCTCGAGAACTACGCGTCTGATCAAAAAATATCATAGAACATAAAAAGTAGGAAACATAATTCTGTACAAAAAAGGTCTCCTAACATTTTGCCATAGCTCGCTTCGTTTCCGAGATATTTGCAGATTTATCTCAAGGGAAGGGGCCTGACGGACATATTTCGAGATATTTCTTCTTCTTGTTGTTCTTCTTCTGCACAGCTAAGCTGGAAGTGGCATTTGCAGCTCGCAATAGTGCAGAGTTATCTCAAAGAAAGGGGCCACGGTGTTTCTGTATCTCTATTATGTTGGTGCGGCTTCGGAACTTTTAAATATCTTGATATATCTCGAGAACTACGCATCTGATCAAAAAATATCATAGAACATAAAAAGTAGGAAACTTAATTCTCTACAAAAAAGATCTCTTAACATTTTGCCATAGCTCGCTTCGTTTCCGGGATATTTGCAGATTTATCTCAAGGGAAGGGGCCTGACGGACATATTTCGAGATACTTCTTCTTCTTGTTGTTCTTCTTCTGCACAGCTAAGCTGGAAGTGGCATTTGCAGCTCGCAATAGTGCAGAGTTATCTCAAAGAAAGGGGCCACGGTGTTTCTGTATCTCTATTATGTTGTTGCGGCTTCGGAACTTTTAAATATCTCGATATATCTCGAAAACTACGCTTCTGATCAAAAAATATCAGAGAACGTAAATTGTAGGAAACATAATTCTCTACAAAAAAGGTCTCTTAAGATTTTGCCATAGCTCGCTTCGTTTCCGAGATATTTGCAGATTTATCTCAAGGGAAGGGGCCTGACGGACATATTTCGAGATATTTCTTCTTCTTGTTGTTCTTCTTCTGCACAGCTAAGCTGGAAGTGGCATTTGCAGCTCGCAATAGTGCAGAGTTATCTCAAAGAAAGGGGCCACGGTGTTTCTGTATCTCTATTATGTTGGTGCGGCTTCGGAACTTTTAAATATCTTGATATATCTCGAGAACTACGCATCTGATCAAAAAATATCGTAGAACATAAAAAGTAGGAAACTTAATTCTCTACAAAAAAGGTCTCTTAACATTTTGCAATAGCTCGCTTCGTTTCCGAGATATTTGCAGATTTATCTCAAGGGAAGGGGCCTGACGGACATATTTCGAGATATTTCTTCTTCTTGTTGTTCTTCTTCTGCACAGCTAAGCTGCAAGTGGCATTTGCAGGTCGCAATAGTGCAGAGTTATCTCAAAGAATGGGGCTACGGTGTTTCTGTATCTCTATTATGTTGGTGCGGCTTCGGAACTTTTAAATATCTCGATATATCTCGAAAACTACGCTTCTGATCAAAAAATATCAGAGAACGTAAATTGTAGGAAACATAATTCTCTACAAAAAAGGTCTCTTAAGATTTTGCCATAGCTCGCTTCGTTTCCGAGATATTTGCAGATTTATCTCAAGGGAAGGGGCCTGACGGACATATTTCCAGATATTTCTTCTTCTTGTTGTTCTTCTTCTGCACAGCTAAGCTGGAAGTGGCATTTGCAGCTCGCAATAGTGCAGAGTTTCCTCAAAGAAAGGGGCCACGGTGTTTCTGTATCTCTATTATGTTGGTGCGGCTTCGGAACTTTTAAGTATCTTGATATATCTCGAGAACTACGCATCTGATCAAAAAATATCATAGAACATAAAAAGTAGGAAACTTAATTCTCTACAAAAAAGGTCTCTTAACATTTTGCCATAGCTCGCTTCGTTTCCGCGATATTTGCAGATTTATCTCAAGGGAAGGGGCCTGACGCACATATTTCGAAATATTTCTTCTTGTTGTTGTTCTTCTTCTGCACAGCTATGCTGGAAGTGGCATTTGCAGCGCGCAATAGTGCAGAGTTATCTCAAAGAAAGGGGCCACGGTGTTTCTGTATCTCTATTATGTTAGTGCGGCTTCGGAACTTTTAAATATCTTGATATATCTCGAGAACTACGCATCTGCTCAAAAAATATCATAGAACATAAAAAGTAGGAATCCTAGTTTTCTACAAAAAAGGTCTCTTAACATTTTGCAATAGCTCGCTTCGTTTCCGAGATATTTGCAGATTTATCTCAAGGGAAGGGTCCTGACGGACATATTTCGAGATATTCCTTCTTCTTGTTGTTCTTCTTCTGCACAGCTAAACTGGAAGTGGCATTTCCAGCTCGCAATAGTGCAGAGTTATCTCAAAGAAAGGAGCCACGGTGTTTCTGTATCTCTATTATGTTGGTGCGGCTTCGGAACTTTTAAATATCTTGATATATCTCGAGAACTACGCGTCTGATCAAAAAATATCATACAACATAAAAAGTAGGAAACATAATTCTGTACAAAAAAGGTCTCTTAACATTTTGCCATAGCTCGCTTCGTTTCCGAGATATTTGCAGATTTATCTCAAGGGAAGGGGCCTGACGGACATATTTCGAGATATTTCTTCTTCTCGTTGTTCTTCTTCTGCACAGCTAAGCTGTAAGTGGCATTTGCGGCTCGCGCTAGTGCAGAGTTATCTCAAAGAAAGGGGCCACGGTGTTTCTGTATCTCTATTATGTTGGTGCGGCTTCGGAACTTTTAAATATCTTGATATATCTCGAGAACTACGCGTCTGATCAAAAAATATCATAGAACATAAAAAGTAGGAAACATAATTCTGCACAAAAAAGGTCTCTTAACATTTTGCCATAGCTCGCTTCGTTTCCGAGATATTTGCAGATTTATCTCAAGGGAAGGGGCCTGACGGACATATTTCGAGATATTTCTTCTTCTTGTTGTTCTTCTTCTGCACAGCTAAGCTGGAAGTGGCATTTGCAGCTCGCAATAGTGCAGAGTTATCTCAAAGAAAGAGGCCACGGTGTTTCTGTATCTCTATTATGTTGGTGCGGCTTCGGAACTTTTAAATATCTTGATATATCTCGAGAACTACGCATCTGATCAAAAAATATCGTAGAACATAAAAAGTAGGAAACTTAATTCTCTACAAATAAGGTCTCTTAACATTTTGCCATAGCTCGCTTGGTTTCCGAGATATTTGCAGATTTATCTCAAGGGAAGGGGGCTGAGGGACATATTTCGAGATATTTCTTCTTCTTGTTGTTCTTCTTCTGCACAGCTAAGCTGGAAGTGGCATTTGCAGCTCGCAATAGTGCAGAGTTACCTCAAAGAAAGGGGCCACGGTGTTTCTGTATCTCTATTATGTTAGTGCGGCTTCGGAACTTTTAAATATCTTGATATATCTCGAGAACTACGCATCTGTTCAAAAAATATCATAGAACATAAAAAGTAGGAATCCTAGTTTTCTACAAAAAAGGTCTCTTAACATTTTGCAATAGCTCGCTTCGTTTCCGAGATATTTGCAGATTTATCTCAAGGGAAGGGTCCTGACGGACATATTTCGAGATATTTCTTCTTCTTGTTGTTCTTCTTCTGCACAGCTAAACTGGAAGTGGCATTTCCAGCTCGCAATAGTGCAGAGTTATCTCAAAGAAAGGAGCCACGGTGTTTCTGTATCTCTATTATGTTGGTGCGGCTTCGGAACTTTTAAATATCTTGATATATCTCGAGAACTACGCGTCTGATCAAAAAATATCATACAACATAAAAAGTAGGAAACATAATTCTGTACAAAAAAGGTCTCTTAACATTTTGCCATAGCTCGCTTCGTTTCCGAGATATTTGCAGATTTATCTCAAGGGAAGGGGCCTGACGGACATATTTCGAGATATGTCTTGTTCTCGTTGTTCGTCTTCTGCACAGCTAAGCTGTAAGTGGCATTTGCGGCTCGCGCTAGTGCAGAGTTATCTCAAAGAAAGGGGCCACGGTGTTTCTGTATCTCTATTATGTTGGTGCGGCTTCGGAACTTTTAAATATCTCGATATATCTCGAAAACTACGCATCTGATCAAAAAATATCATAGAACATAAAATGTAGGAAACTTAATTCTCTACAAAAAAGGTCTCTTAACATTTTGCCATACCTCGCTTCGTTTCCGAGATATTTGCAGATATATCTCAAGGGAAGCGGCCTGACGGACATATTTCGAGATATTTCTTCTTCTTGTTGTTCTTCTTCTGCACAGCTAAGCTGGAAGTGGCATTTGCAGCGCGCAATAGTGCAGAGTTATCTCAAAGAAAGGGGCCACGGTGTTTCTGTATCTCTATTATGTTAGTGCGACTTCGGAACTTTTAAATATCTTGATATATCTCGAGAACTACGCATCTGGTCAAAAAATATCATAGAACATAAAAAGTAGGAATCCTAATTTTCTACAAAAAAGGTCTCTTAACATTTTGCCGTAGCTCGCTTCGTTTCCGAGATATTTGCAGATTTATCTCAAGGGAAGGGGGCTGAGGGACATATTTCGAGATATTTCTTCTTCTTGTTGTTCTTCTTCTGCACAGCTAAGCTGGAAGTGGCATTTGCAGCTCGCAATAGTGCAGAGTTATCTCAAAGAAAGGGGCCACGGTGTTTCTGTATCTCTATTATGTTGGTGCGGCTTCGGAACTTTTAAATATCTCGATATATCTCGAAAACTACGCTTCTGATCAAAAAATATCAGAGAACGTAAATTGTAGGAAACATAATTCTCTACAAAAAAGGTCTCTTAAGATTTTGCCATAGTTCGCTTCGTTTCCGAGATATTTGCAGATTTATCTCAAGGGAAGGGGCCTGACGGACATATTTCGAGATATTTCTTCTTCTTGTTGTTCTTCTTCTGCACAGCTAAGCTGGAAGTGGCATTTGCAGCTCGCAATAGTGCAGAGTTATCTCAAAGAAAGAGGCCACGGTGTTTCTGTATCTCTATTATGTTGGTGCGGCTTCGGAACTTTTAAATATCTTGATATATCTCGAGAACTACGCATCTGATCAAAAAATATCGTAGAACATAAAAAGTAGGAAACTTAATTCTCTACAAATAAGGTCTCTTAACATTTTGCCATAGCTCGCTTGGTTTCCGAGATATTTGCAGATTTATCTCAAGGGAAGGGGGCTGAGGGACATATTTCGAGATATTTCTTCTTCTTGTTGTTCTTCTTCTGCACAGCTAAGCTGGAAGTGGCATTTGCAGCTCGCAATAGTGCAGAGTTACCTCAAAGAAAGGGGCCACGGTGTTTCTGTATCTCTATTATGTTGGTGCGGCTTCGGAACTTTTAAATATCTTGATATATCTCGAGAACTACGCCTCTGATCGAAAAATATCATAGAACATAAAAAGTAGGAAACTTAATTCTCTACAAAAAAGGTCTCTTAACATTTTGCCATAGCTCGCTTCGTTTCCGAGATATTTGCAGATTTATCTCAAGGGAAGCGGCCTGACGGACATATTTCGAGATATTTCTTCTTCTTGTTGTTTTTCTTCTGCACAGCTAAGCTGGAAGTGGCACTTGCAGCGCGCAATAGTGCAGAGTTATCTCAAAGAAAGGGGCCACGGTGTTTCTGTATCTCTATTATGTTAGTGCGGCTTCGGAACTTTTAAATATCTTGATATATCTCGAGAACTACGCATCTGTTCAAAAAATATCATAGAACATAAAAAGTAGGAATCCTAGTTTTCTACAAAAAAGGTCTCTTAACATTTTGCAATAGCTCGCTTCGTTTCCGAGATATTTGCAGATTTATCTCAAGGGAAGGGTCCTGACGGACATATTTCGAGATATTTCTTCTTCTTGTTGTTCTTCTTCTGCACAGCTAAACTGGAAGTGGCATTTCCAGCTCGCAATAGTGCAGAGTTATCTCAAAGAAAGGAGCCACGGTGTTTCTGTATCTCTATTATGTTGGTGCGGCTTCGGAACTTTTAAATATCTTGATATATCTCGAGAACTACGCGTCTGATCAAAAAATATCATACAACATAAAAAGTAGGAAACATAATTCTGTACAAAAAAGGTCTCTTAACATTTTGCCATAGCTCGCTTCGTTTCCGAGATATTTGCAGATTTATCTCAAGGGAAGGGGCCTGACGGACATATTTCGAGATATTTCTTCTTCTCGTTGTTCTTCTTCTGCACAGCTAAGCTGTAAGTGGCATTTGCGGCTCGCGCTAGTGCAGAGTTATCTCAAAGAAAGGGGCCACGGTGTTTCTGTATCTCTATTATGTTGGTGCGGCTTCGGAACTTTTAAATATCTTGATATATCTCGAGAACTACGCGTCTGATCAAAAAATATCATAGAACATAAAAAGTAGGAAACATAATTCTGCACAAAAAAGGTCTCTTAACATTTTGCCATAGCTCGCTTCGTTTCCGAGATATTTGCAGATTTATCTCAAGGGAAGGGGCCTGACGGACATATTTCGAGATATTTCTTCTTCTCGTTGTTCTTCTTCTGCACAGCTAAGCTGTAAGTGGCATTTGCGGCTCGCGCTAGTGCAGAGTTATCTCAAAGAAAGGGGCCACGGTGTTTCTGTATCTCTATTATGTTGGTGCGGCTTCGGAACTTTTAAATATCTTGATATATCTCGAGAACTACGCGTCTGATCAAAAAATATCATAGAACATAAAAAGTAGGAAACATAATTCTGCACAAAAAAGGTCTCTTAACATTTTGCCATAGCTTGCTTCGTTTCCGAGATATTTGCAGATTTATCTCAAGGGAAGGGGCCTGACGGACATATTTCGAGATATTTCTTCTTCTTGTTGTTCTTCTTCTGCACAGCTAAGCTGGAAGTGGCATTTGCGGCTCGCGCTAGTGCAGAGTTATCTCAAAGAAAGGGGCCACGGTGTTTCTGTATCTCTATTATGTTGGTGCGGCTTCGGAACTTTTAAATATCTTGATATATCTCGAGAACTACGCATCTGATCAAAAAATATCATAGAACATAAAAAGTAGGAAACTTAATTCTCTACAAAAAAGATCTCTTAACATTTTGCCATAGCTCGCTTCGTTTCCGAGATATTTGCAGATTTATCTCAAGGGAAGGGGCCTGACGGACATATTTCGAGATATGTCTTGTTCTCGTTGTTCTTCTTCTGCACAGCTAAGCTGTAAGTGGCATTTGCGGCTCGCGCTAGTGCAGAGTTATCTCAAAGAAAGGGGCCACGGTGTTTCTGTATCTCTATTATGTTGGTGCGGCTTCGGAACTTTTAAATATCTCGATATATCTCGAAAACTACGCATCTGATCAAAAAATATCATAGAACATAAAATGTAGGAAACTTAATTCTCTACAAAAAAGGTCTCTTAGCATTTTGCCATACCTCGCTTCGTTTCCGAGATATTTGCAGATATATCTCAAGGGAAGCGGCCTGACGGACATATTTCGAGATATTTCTTCTTCTTGTTGTTCTTCTTCTGCACAGCTAAGCTGGAAGTGGCATTTGCAGCGCGCAATAGTGCAGAGTTATCTCAAAGAAAGGGGCCACGGTGTTTCTGTATCTCTATTATGTTAGTGCGGCTTTGGAACTTTTAAATATCTTGATATATCTCGAGAACTACGCATCTGGTCAAAAAATATCATAGAACATAAAAAGTAGGAATCCTAATTTTCTACAAAAAAGGTCTCTCAACATTTTGCCGTAGCTCGCTTCGTTTCCGAGATATTTGCAGATTTATCTCAAGGGAAGGGGGCTGAGGGACATATTTCGAGATATTTCTTCTTCTTGTTGTTCTTCTTCTGCACAGCTAAGCTGGAAGTGGCATTTGCAGCTCGCAATAGTGCAGAGTTATCTCAAAGAAAGGGGCCACGGTGTTTCTGTATCTCTATTATGTTGGTGCGGCTTCGGAACTTTTAAATATCTCGATATATCTCGAAAACTACGCTTCTGATCAAAAAATATCAGAGAACGTAAATTGTAGGAAACATAATTCTCTACAAAAAAGGTCTCTTAAGATTTTGCCATAGTTCGCTTCGTTTCCGAGATATTTGCAGATTTATCTCAAGGGAAGGGGCCTGACGGACATATTTCGAGATATTTCTTCTTCTTGTTGTTCTTCTTCTGCACAGCTAAGCTGGAAGTGGCATTTGCAGCTCGCAATAGTGCAGAGTTATCTCAAAGAAAGAGGCCACGGTGTTTCTGTATCTCTATTATGTTGGTGCGGCTTCGGAACTTTTAAATATCTTGATATATCTCGAGAACTACGCATCTGATCAAAAAATATCGTAGAACATAAAAAGTAGGAAACTTAATTCTCTACAAATAAGGTCTCTTAACATTTTGCCATAGCTCGCTTGGTTTCCGAGATATTTGCAGATTTATCTCAAGGGAAGGGGGCTGAGGGACATATTTCGAGATATTTCTTCTTCTTGTTGTTCTTCTTCTGCACAGCTAAGCTGGAAGTGGCATTTGCAGCTCGCAATAGTGCAGAGTTACCTCAAAGAAAGGGGCCACGGTGTTTCTGTATCTCTATTATGTTGGTGCGGCTTCGGAACTTTTAAATATCTTGATATATCTCGAGAACTACGCCTCTGATCGAAAAATATCATAGAACATAAAAAGTAGGAAACTTAATTCTCTACAAAAAAGGTCTCTTAACATTTTGCCATAGCTCGCTTCGTTTCCGAGATATTTGCAGATTTATCTCAAGGGAAGCGGCCTGACGGACATATTTCGAGATATTTCTTCTTCTTCTTGTTCTTCTTCTGCACAGCTAAGCTGGAAGTGGCATTTGCAGCGCGCAATAGTGCAGAGTTATCTCAAAGAAAGGGGCCACGGTGTTTCTGTATCTCTATTATGTTGGTGCGGCTTCGGAACTTTTAAATATCTCGATATATCTCGAAAACTACGCTTCTGATCAAAAAATATCATAGAACATAAATTGTAGGAAACAATTCTCTACAAAAAACGTCTCTTAACATTTTGCCATAGCTCGCTTCGTTTCCGAGATATTTGCAGATTTATCTCAAGGGAAGGGGGCTGAGGGACATATTTCGAGATATTTCTTCTTCTTGTTGTTCTTCTTCTGCACAGCTAAGCTGGAAGTGGCATTTGCAGCTCGCAATAGTGCAGAGTTACCTCAAAGAAAGGGGCCACGGTGTTTCTGTATCTCTATTATGTTGGTGCGGCTTCGGAACTTTTAAATATCTTGATATATCTCGAGAACTACGCCTCTGATCGAAAAATATCATAGAACATAAAAAGTAGGAAACTTAATTCTCTACAAAAAAGGTCTCTTAACATTTTGCCATAGCTCGCTTCGTTTCCGAGATATTTGCAGATTTATCTCAAGGGAAGCGGCCTGACGGACATATTTCGAGATATTTCTTCTTCTTCTTGTTCTTCTTCTGCACAGCTAAGCTGGAAGTGGCATTTGCAGCGCGCAATAGTGCAGAGTTATCTCAAAGAAAGGGGCCACGGTGTTTCTGTATCTCTATTATGTTGGTGCGGCTTCGGAACTTTTAAATATCTCGATATATCTCGAAAACTACGCTTCTGATCAAAAAATATCATAGAACATAAATTGTAGGAAACAATTCTCTACAAAAAACGTCTCTTAACATTTTGCCATAGCTCGCTTCGTTTCCGAGATATTTGCAGATTTATCTCAAGGGAAGGGGCCTGAGGGACATATTTCGAGATATTTCTTCTTCTTGTTGTTCTTCTTCTGCACAGCTAAGCTGGAAGTGGCATTTGCAGCTCGCAATAGTGCAGAGTTACCTCAAAGAAAGGGGCCACGGTGTTTCTGTATCTCTATTATGTTGGTGCGGCTTCGGAACTTTTAAATATCTTGATATATCTCGAGAACTACGCATCTGATCAAAAAATATCATAGAACATAAAAAGTAGGAAACTTAATTCTCTACAAAAAAGGTCTCTTAACATTTTGCCATAGCTCGCTTCGTTTCCGAGATATTTGCAGATTTATCTCAAGGGAAGGGGCCTGAGGGACATATTTCGAGATATTTCTTCTTCTTGTTGTTCTTCTTCTGCACAGCTAAGCTGGAAGTGGCATTTGCAGCTCGCAATAGTGCAGAGTTACCTCAAAGAAAGGGGCCACGGTGTTTCTGTATCTCTATTATGTTGGTGCGGCTTCGGAACTTTTAAATATCTTGATATATCTCGAGAACTACGCATCTGATCAAAAAATATCATAGAACATAAAAAGTAGGAAACTTAATTCTCTACAAAAATGGTCTCTTAACATTTTGCCATAGCTCGCTTCGTTTCCGCGATATTTGCAGATTTATCTCAAGGGAAGGGGCCTGACGGACATATTTCGAGATATTTCTTCTTGTTGTTGTTCTTCTTCTGCACAGCTAAGCTGGAAGTGGCATTTGCAGCGCGCAATAGTGCAGAGTTATCTCAAAGAAAGGGGCCACGATGTTTCTGTATCTCTATTATGTTAGTGCGGCTTCGGAACTTTTAAATATCTTGATATATCTCGAGAACTACGCATCTGTTCAAAAAATATCATAGAACATAAAAAGTAGGAATCCTAATTTTCTACAAAAAAGGTCTCTTAACATTTTGCCGTAGCTCGCTTCGTTTCCGAGATATTTGCTGATTTATCTCAAGGGAAGGGGCCTGACAGACATATTTCCAGATATTTCTTCTTCTTGTTGTTCTTCTTCTGCACAGCTAAGCTGGAAGTGGCATCTGCAGCTCGCAATAGTGCAGAGTTATCTCAAAGAAAGGGGCCACGGTGTTTCTGTACCTCTATTATGTTGGTGCAGCTTCGGAGCTTTTAAATATCTTGATATATCTCGAGAACTACGCATCTGATCAAAAAATATCATAGAACATAAAAAGTAGGAAACTTAATTCTCTACAAAAAAGGTCTCTTAACGTTTTGCAATAGCTCGCTTCGTTTCCGAGATATTTGCAGATTTATCTCAAGGGAAGGGTCCTGACGGACATATTTCGAGATATTTCTTCTTCTTGTTGTTCTTCTTCTGCACAGCTAAACTGGAAGTGGCATTTCCAGCTCGCAATAGTGCAGAGTTATCCCAAAGAAAGGGGCCACGGTGTTTCCGTATCTCTATTATGTTGGTGCGGCTTCGGAACTTTTAAATATCTCGATATATCTCGAAAACTACGCTTCTGATCAAAAAATATCATAGAACATAAATTGTAGGAAACATAATTCTCTACAAAAAAGGTCTCTTAACATTTTCCCATAGCTGGCATCGTTTCCGAGATATTTGCAGATTTAGCTCAAGGGAAGGGGCCTGACGCACATATTCCGAGATATTCCTTCTTCTTGTTGTTCCTCTTCTGCACAGCTAAGCTGGAAGTGGCATTTGCAGGTCGCAATAGTGCAGAGTTATCTCAAAGAAAGGGGCCACGGTGTTTCTGTATCTCTATTATGTTGGTGCGGCTTCGGAACTTTTAAATATCTTGATATATCTCGAGAACTACGCATCTGGTCAAAAAATATCATAGATCATAAAAAGTAGGAATCCTAATTTTCTACAAAAAAGGTCTCTTAACATTTTGCCGTAGCTCGCTTCGTTTCCGAGATATTTGCAGATTTATCTCAAGGGAAGGGGCCTGACGGACATATTTCCAGATATTTCTTCTTCTTGTTGTTCTTCTTCTGCACAGCTAAGCTGGAAGTGGCATTTGCAGCTCGCAATAGTGCAGAGTTATCTCAAAGAAAGAGGCCACGGTGTTTCTGTATCTCTATTATGTTGGTGCGGCTTCGGAACTTTTAAATATCTTGATATATCTCGAGAACTACGCATCTGATCAAAAAATATCGTAGAACATAAAAAGTAGGAAACTTAATTCTCTACAAATAAGGTCTCTTAACATTTTGCCATAGCTCGCTTGGTTTCCGAGATATTTGCAGATTTATCTCAAGGGAAGGGGCCTGAGGGACATATTTCGAGATATTTCTTCTTCTTGTTGTTCTTCTTCTGCACAGCTAAGCTGGAAGTGGCATTTGCTGCTCGCAATAGTGCAGAGTTACCTCAAAGAAAGGGGCCACGGTGTTTCTGTATCTCTATTATGTTGGTGCGGCTTCGGAACTTTTAAATATCTTGATATATCTCGAGAACTACGCATCTGATCAAAAAATATCATAGAACATAAAAAGTAGGAAACTTAATTCTCTACAAAAAAGGTCTCTTAACATTTTGCCATAGCTCGCTTCGTTTCCGCGATATTTGCAGATTTATCTCAAGGGAAGGGGCCTGACGGACATATTTCGAGATATTTCTTCTTGTTGTTGTTCTTCTTCTGCACAGCTAAGCTGGAAGTGGCATTTGCAGCGCGCAATAGTGCAGAGTTATCTCAAAGAAAGGGGCCACGGTGTTTCTGTATCTCTATTATGTTAGTGCGGCTTCGGAACTTTTAAATATCTTGATATATCTCGAGAACTACGCATCTGTTCAAAAAATATCATAGAACATAAAAAGTAGGAATCCTAATTTTCTACAAAAAAGGTCTCTTAACATTTTGCCGTAGCTCGCTTCGTTTCCGAGATATTTGCAGATTTATCTCAAGGGAAGGGGCCTGACGGACATATTTCCAGATATTTCTTCTTCTTGTTGTTCTTCTTCTGCACAGCTAAGCTGGAAGTGGCATCTGCAGCTCGCAATAGTGCAGAGTTATCTCAAAGAAAGGGGCCACGGTGTTTCTGTATCTCTATTATGTTGGTGCGGCTTCGGAACTTTTAAATATCTCGATATATCTCGAAAACTACGCTTCTGATCAAAAAATATCAGAGAACGTAAATTGTAGGAAACATAATTCTCTACGAAAAAGGTCTCTTAACATTTTGCCATAGCTCGCTTCGTTTCCGAGATATTTGCAGATTTATCTCAAGGGAAGGGGCCTGACGGACATATTTCGAGATATTTCTTCTTCTTGTTGTTCTTCTTCTGCACAGCTAAGCTGGAAGTGGCATTTGCAGCTCGCAATAGTGCAGAGTTACCTCAAAGAAAGGGGCCACGGTGTTTCTGTATCTCTATTATGTTGGTGCGGCTTCGGAACTTTTAAATATCTTGATATATCTCGAGAACTACGCATCTGATCAAAAAATATCATAGAACATAAAAAGTAGGAAACTTAATTCTCTACAAAAATGGTCTCTTAACATTTTGCCATAGCTCGCTTCGTTTCCGCGATATTTGCAGATTTATCTCAAGGGAAGGGGCCTGACGGACATATTTCGAGATATTTCTTCTTGTTGTTGTTCTTCTTCTGCACAGCTAAGCTGGAAGTGGCATTTGCAGCGCGCAATAGTGCAGAGTTATCTCAAAGAAAGGGGCCACGATGTTTCTGTATCTCTATTATGTTAGTGCGGCTTCGGAACTTTTAAATATCTTGATATATCTCGAGAACTACGCATCTGTTCAAAAAATATCATAGAACATAAAAAGTAGGAATCCTAATTTTCTACAAAAAAGGTCTCTTAACATTTTGCCGTAGCTCGCTTCGTTTCCGAGATATTTGCTGATTTATCTCAAGGGAAGGGGCCTGACAGACATATTTCCAGATATTTCTTCTTCTTGTTGTTCTTCTTCTGCACAGCTAAGCTGGAAGTGGCATTTGCAGCGCGCAATAGTGCAGAGTTATCTCAAAGAAAGGGGCCACGGTGTTTCTGTATCTCTATTATGTTAGTGCGGCTTCGGAACTTTTAAATATCTTGATATATCTCGAGAACTACGCATCTGTTCAAAAAATATCATAGAACATAAAAAGTAGGAATCCTAATTTTCTCCAAAAATGTCTCTTAACATTTTGCCGTAGCTCGCTTCGTTTCCGAGATATTTGCAGATTTATCTCAAGGGAAGGGTCCTGACGGACATATTTCCAGATATTTCTTCTTCTTGTTGTTCTTCTTCTGCACAGCTAAACTGGAAGTGGCATTTCCAGCTCGCAATAGTGCAGAGTTATCCCAAAGAAAGGGGCCACGGTGTTTCCGTATCTCTATTATGTTGGTGCGGCTTCGGAACTTGTAAATATCTCGATATATCTCGAAAACTACGCTTCTGATCAAAAAATATCATAGAACATAAATTGTAGGAAACATAATTCTCTACAAAAAAGGTCGCTTAACATTTTGCCATAGCTCGCTTCGTTTCCGAGATATTTGCAGATATATCTCAAGGGAAGGGGCCTGACGGACATATTTCGAGATATTTCTTCTTCTTGGTGTTCTTCTTCTGCACAGCTAAGCTGGAAGTGGCATTTGCAGCTCGCAATAGTGCAGAGTTATCTCAAAGAAAGGGGCCACGGTGTTTCTGTATCTCTATTATGTTGGTGCGGCTTCGGAACTTTTAAATATCTTGATATATCTCGAGAACTACGCGTCTGATCAAAAAATATCATAGAACATAAAAAGTGGGAAACTTAATTCTCTACAAAAAGGGTCTCTTAACATTTTGCCATAGCTCGCTTCGTTTCCGAGATATTTGCAGATTTATCTCAAGGGAAGGGGCCTGACGGACATATTTCGAGATATTTCTTCTTCTTGTTGTTCTTCTTCTGCACAGCTAAGCTGGAAGTGGCATTTGCAGCTCGCAATAGTGCAGAGTTATCTCAAAGAAAGGGGCCACGGTGTTTCTGTATCTCTATTATGTTGGTGCGGCTTCGGAACTTTTAAATATCTCGATATATCTCGAAAACTACGCTTCTGATCAAAAAATATCATAGAACATAAATTGTAGGAAACATAATTCTCTACAAAAAAGGTCTCTCAACATTTTGCCATAGCTCGCTTCGTTTCCGAGATATTTGCAGATATATCTCAAGGGCAGGGGCCTGACGGACATATTTCGAGATATTTCTTCTTCTTGTTGTTCTTCTTCTGCACAGCTAAGCTGGAAGTGGCATTTGCAGCTCGCAATAGTGCAGAGTTATCTCAAAGAAAGGGGCCACGGTGTTTCTGTATCTCTATTATGTTGGTGCGGCTTCGGAACTTTTAAATATCTTGCTATATCTCAAGAACTACGCGTCTGATCAAAAAATATCATAGAACATAAAAAGTAGGAAACATAATTCTGTACAAAAAAGGTCTCTTAACATTTTGCCATAGCTCGCTTCGTTTCCGAGATATTTGCAGATTTATCTCAAGGGAAGGGGCCTGACGGACATATTTCGAGATATTTCTTCTTCTTGTTGTTCTTCTTCTGCACAGCTAAGCTGAAAGTGGCATTTACAGCTCGCAATAGTGCAGAGTTATCTCAAAGAAAGGGGCCACGGTGTTTCTGTATCTCTATTATGTTGGAGCGGCTTCGGAACCTTTAAATATCTTGATATATCTCGAGAACTACGCATCTGATCAAAAAATATCATAGAACATAAAAAGTAGAAAACATAATTCTCTACAAAAAAGGTCTCTTAACATTTTGCCATAGCTCGCTTCGTTTCCGAGATATTTGCAGATTTATCTCAAGGGAAGGGGCCTGACGGACATATTTCGAGATATTTCTTCTTCTTGTTGTTCTTCTTCTGCACAGCTAAGCTGGAAGTGGCATTTGCAGCTCGCAATAGTGCAGAGTTATCTCAAAGAAAGGGGCCACGGTGTTTCTGTATCTCTATTATGTTGGTGCTGCTTCGGAACTTTTAAATATCTCGATATATCTCGAAAACTACGCTTCTGATCAAAAAATATCAGAGAACGTAAATTGTAGGAAACATAATTCTCTACAAAAAAGGTCTCTTAACATTTTGCCATAGCTCGCTTCGTTTCCGAGATATTTGCAGATTTATCTCAAGGGAAGGGGCCTGACGGACATATTTCGAGATACTTCTTCTTCTTGTTGTTCTTCTTCTTCACAGCTAAGCTGGAAGTGGCATTTGCAGCTCGCAATAGGGCAGAGTTATCTCAAAGAAAGGGGCCACGGTGTTTCTGTATCTCTATTATGTTGGTGCGGCTTCGGAACTTTTAAATATCTTGATATATCTCGAGAACTACGCATCTGATCCAAAAATACCATAGAACATAAAAAGTAGGAAACTTAATTCTCTACAAATAAGGTCTCTTAACATTTTGCCATAGCTCGCTTCGTTTCCGAGATATTTGCAGATTTATCTCAAGGGAAGGGGCCTGACGGACATATTTCGAGATATTTCTTCTTCTTGTTGTTCTTCTTCTGCACAGCTAAGCTGGAAGTGGCATTTGCAGCTCGCAATAGTGCAGAGTTATCTCAAAGAAAGGGGCCACGGTGTTTCTGTATCTCTATTATGTTGGTGCGGCTTCGGAACTTTTAAATATCTTGATATATCTCGAGAACTACGCGTCTGATCAAAAAATATCATAGAACATAAAAAGTGGGAAACTTAATTCTCTACAAAAAGGGTCTCTTAACATTTTGCCATAGCTCGCTTCGTTTCCGAGATATTTGCAGATTTATCTCAAGGGAAGGGGCCTGACGGACATATTTCGAGATATTTCTTCTTCTTGTTGTTCTTCTTCTGCACAGCTAAGCTGGAAGTGGCATTTGCAGCTCGCAATAGTGCAGAGTTATCTCAAAGAAAGGGGCCACGGTGTTTCTGTATCTCTATTATGTTGGTGCGGCTTCGGAACTTTTAAATATCTCGATATATCTCGAAAACTACGCTTCTGATCAAAAAATATCATAGAACATAAATTGTAGGAAACATAATTCTCTACAAAAAAGGTCTCTCAACATTTTGCCATAGCTCGCTTCGTTTCCGAGATATTTGCAGATATATCTCAAGGGCAGGGGCCTGACGGACATATTTCGAGATATTTCTTCTTCTTGTTGTTCTTCTTCTGCACAGCTAAGCTGGAAGTGGCATTTGCAGCTCGCAATAGTGCAGAGTTGTCTCAAAGAAAGGGGCCACGGTGTTTCTGTATCTCTATTATGTTGGTGCGGCTTCGGAACTTTTAAATATCTTGCTATATCTCAAGAACTACGCGTCTGATCAAAAAATATCATAGAACATAAAAAGTAGGAAACATAATTCTGTACAAAAAAGGTCTCTTAACATTTTGCCATAGCTCGCTTCGTTTCCGAGATATTTGCAGATTTATCTCAAGGGAAGGGTCCTGACGGACATATTTCCAGATATTTCTTCTTCTTGTTGTTCTTCTTCTGCACAGCTAAACTGGAAGTGGCATTTCCAGCTCGCAATAGTGCAGAGTTATCCCAAAGAAAGGGGCCACGGTGTTTCCGTATCTCTATTATGTTGGTGCGGCTTCGGAACTTTTAAATATCTCGATATATCTCGAAAACTACGCTTCTGATCAAAAAATATCATAGAACATAAATTGTAGGAAACATAATTCTCTACAAAAAAGGTCTCTCAACATTTTGCCATAGCTCGCTTCGTTTCCGAGATATTTGCAGATATATCTCAAGGGCAGGGGCCTGACGGACATATTTCGAGATATTTCTTCTTCTTGTTGTTCTTCTTCTGCACAGCTAAGCTGGAAGTGGCATTTGCAGCTCGCAATAGTGCAGAGTTATCTCAAAGAAAGGGGCCACGGTGTTTCTGTATCTCTATTATGTTGGTGCGGCTTCGGAACTTTTAAATATCTTGCTATATCTCAAGAACTACGCGTCTGATCAAAAAATATCATAGAACATAAAAAGTAGGAAACATAATTCTGTACAAAAAAGGTCTCTTAACATTTTGCCATAGCTCGCTTCGTTTCCGAGATATTTGCAGATTTATCTCAAGGGAAGGGGCCTGACGGACATATTTCGAGATATTTCTTCTTCTTGTTGTTCTTCTTCTGCACAGCTAAGCTGAAAGTGGCATTTACAGCTCGCAATAGTGCAGAGTTATCTCAAAGAAAGGGGCCACGGTGTTTCTGTATCTCTATTATGTTGGTGCGGCTTCGGAACCTTTAAATATCTTGATATATCTCGAGAACTACGCATCTGATCAAAAAATATCATAGAACATAAAAAGTAGAAAACATAATTCTCTACAAAAAAGGTCTCTTAACATTTTGCCATAGCTCGCTTCGTTTCCGAGATATTTGCAGATTTATCTCAAGGGAAGGGGCCTGACGGACATATTTCGAGATATTTCTTCTTCTTGTTGTTCTTCTTCTGCACAGCTAAGCTGGAAGTGGCATTTGCAGCTCGCAATAGTGCAGAGTTATCTCAAAGAAAGGGGCCACGGTGTTTCTGTATCTCTATTATGTTGGTGCTGCTTCGGAACTTTTAAATATCTCGATATATCTCGAAAACTACGCTTCTGATCAAAAAATATCAGAGAACGTAAATTGTAGGAAACATAATTCTCTACAAAAAAGGTCTCTTAACATTTTGCCATAGCTCGCTTCGTTTCCGAGATATTTGCAGATTTATCTCAAGGGAAGGGGCCTGACGGACATATTTCGAGATACTTCTTCTTCTTGTTGTTCTTCTTCTTCACAGCTAAGCTGGAAGTGGCATTTGCAGCTCGCAATAGTGCAGAGTTATCTCAAAGAAAGGGGCCACGGTGTTTCTGTATCTCTATTATGTTGGTGCGGCTTCGGAACTTTTAAATATCTTGATATATCTCGAGAACTACGCATCTGATCCAAAAATACCATAGAACATAAAAAGTAGGAAACTTAATTCTCTACAAATAAGGTCTCTTAACATTTTGCCATAGCTCGCTTCGTTTCCGAGATATTTGCAGATTTATCTCAAGGGAAGGGGCCTGACGGACATATTTCGAGATATTTCTTCTTCTTGTTGTTCTTCTTCTGCACAGCTAAGCTGGAAGTGGCATTTGCAGCTCGCAATAGTGCAGAGTTATCTCAAAGAAAGGGGCCACGGTGTTTCTGTATCTCTATTATGTTGGTGCGGCTTCGGAACTTTTCAATATCTTGATATATCTCGAGAACTACGCGTCTGATCAAAAAATATCATAGAACATAAAAAGTGGGAAACTTAATTCTCTACAAAAAGGGTCTCTTAACATTTTGCCATAGCTCGCTTCGTTTCCGAGATATTTGCAGATTTATCTCAAGGGAAGGGGCCTGACGGACATATTTCGAGATATTTCTTCTTCTTGTTGTTCTTCTTCTGCACAGCTAAGCTGGAAGTGGCATTTGCAGCTCGCAATAGTGCAGAGTTATCTCAAAGAAAGGGGCCACGGTGTTTCTGTATCTCTATTATGTTGGTGCGGCTTCGGAACTTTTAAATATCTCGATATATCTCGAAAACTACGCTTCTGATCAAAAAATATCATAGAACATAAATTGTAGGAAACATAATTCTCTACAAAAAAGGTCTCTTAACATTTTGCCATAGCTCGCTTCGTTTCCGAGATATTTGCAGATTTATCTCAAGGGAAGGGGCCTGACGGACATATTTCGAGATATTTCTTCTTCTTGTTGTTCTTCTTCTGCACAGCTAAGCTGGAAGTGGCATTTGCAGCTCGCAATAGTGCAGAGTTATCTCAAAGAAAGGGGCCACGGTGTTTCTGTATCTCTATTATGTTGGTGCGGCTTCGGAACTTTTAAATATCTTGATATATCTCGAGAACTACGCATCCGATCAAAAAATATCATAGAACATAAAAAGTAGGAAACTTAATTCTCTACAAAAAAGGTCTCTTAACATTTTGCCATAGCTCGCTTCGTTTCCGAGATATTTGCAGATTTATCTCGAGGGAAGGGGCCTGACGGACATATTTCGAGATATTTCTTCTTCTTGTTGTTCTTCTTCTGCACAGCTAAGCTGGAAGCGGCATTTGCGGCTCGCACTAGTGCAGAGTTATATCAAAGAAAGGGGCCACGGTGTTTCTGTATCTCTATTATGTTGGTGCGGCTTCGGATCTTTTAAATATCTCGATATATCTCGAAAACTACGCATCTGATCAAAAAATATCATAGAACATAAATTGTAGGAAACATAATTCTCTACAAAAAAGGTCGCTTAACATTTTGCCATAGCTCGCTTCGTTTCCGAGATATTTGCAGATATATCTCAAGGGAAGGGGCCTGACGGACATATTTCGAGATATTTCTTCTTCTTGGTGTTCTTCTTCTGCACAGCTAAGCTGGAAGTGGCATTTGCAGCTCGCAATAGTGCAGAGTTATCTCAAAGAAAGGGGCCACGGTGTTTCTGTATCTCTATTATGTTGGTGCGGCTTCGGAACTTTTAAATATCTTGATATATCTCGAGAACTACGCGTCTGATCAAAAAATATCATAGAACATAAAAAGTGGGAAACTTAATTCTCTACAAAAAGGGTCTCTTAACATTTTGCCATAGCTCGCTTCGTTTCCGAGATATTTGCAGATTTATCTCAAGGGAAGGGGCCTGACGGACATATTTCGAGATATTTCTTCTTCTTGTTGTTCTTCTTCTGCACAGCTAAGCTGGAAGTGGCATTTGCAGCTCGCAATAGTGCAGAGTTATCTCAAAGAAAGGGGCCACGGTGTTTCTGTATCTCTATTATGTTGGTGCGGCTTCGGAACTTTTAAATATCTCGATATATCTCGAAAACTACGCTTCTGATCAAAAAATATCATAGAACATAAATTGTAGGAAACATAATTCTCTACAAAAAAGGTCTCTCAACATTTTGCCATAGCTCGCTTCGTTTCCGAGATATTTGCAGATATATCTCAAGGGCAGGGGCCTGACGGACATATTTCGAGATATTTCTTCTTCTTGTTGTTCTTCTTCTGCACAGCTAAGCTGGAAGTGGCATTTGCAGCTCGCAATAGTGCAGAGTTATCTCAAAGAAAGGGGCCACGGAGTTTCTGTATCTCTATTATGTTGGTGCGGCTTCGGAACTTTTAAATATCTTGCTATATCTCAAGAACTACGCGTCTGATCAAAAAATATCATAGAACATAAAAAGTAGGAAACATAATTCTGTACAAAAAAGGTGTCTTAACATTTTGCCATAGCTCGCTTCGTTTCCGAGATATTTGCAGATTTATCTCAAGGGAAGGGGCCTGACGGACATATTTCGAGATATTTCTTCTTCTTGTTGTTCTTCTTCTGCACAGCTAAGCTGAAAGTGGCATTTACAGCTCGCAATAGTGCAGAGTTATCTCAAAGAAAGGGGCCACGGTGTTTCTGTATCTCTATTATGTTGGTGCGGCTTCGGAACCTTTAAATATCTTGATATATCTCGAGAACTACGCATCTGATCAAAAAATATCATAGAACATAAAAAGTAGAAAACTTAATTCTCTACAAAAAAGGTCTCTTAACATTTTGCCATAGCTCGCTTCGTTTCCGAGATATTTGCAGATGTATCTCAAGGGAAGGGGCCTAACGGACATATTTCGAGATATTTCTTCTTCTTGTTGTTCTTCTTCTGCACAGCGAAACTGGAAGTGGCATTTCCAGCTCGCAATAGTGCAGAGTTATCTCAAAGAAAGGAGCCACGGTGTTTCTGTATCTCTATTATGTTGGTGCGGCTTCGGAACTTTTAAATATCTTGATATATCTCGAGAACTACGCATCTGATCAAAAAATATCCTAGAACATAAAATGTAGGAAACTTAATTCTCTACAAAAAAGGTCTCCTAACATTTTGCCATAGCTCGCTTCGTTTCCGAGATATTTGCAGATTTATCTCAAGGGAAGGGGCCTGACGGACATATTTCGAGATATTTCTTCTTCTCGTTGTTCTTCTTCTGCACAGCTAAGCTGTAAGTGGCATTTGCGGCTCGCGCTAGTGCAGAGTTATCTCAAAGAAAGGGGCCACGGTGTTTCTGTATCTCTATTATGTTGGTGCGGCTTCGGAACTTTTAAATATCTTGATATATCTCGAGAACTACGCATCTGATCAAAAAATATCATAGAACATAAAAAGTAGGAAACTTAATTCTCTACAAAAAAGATCTCTTAACATTTCGCCATAGCTCGCTTCGTTTCCGAGATATTTGCAGATTTATCTCAAGGGAAGGGGCCTGACGGACATATTTCGAGATATTTCTTCTTCTCGTTGTTCTTCTTCTGCACAGCTAAGCTGTAAGTGGCATTTGCGGCTCGCGCTAGTGTAGAGTTATCTCAAAGAAAGGGGCCACGGTGTTTCTGTATCTCTATTATGTTGGTGCGGCTTCGGAACTTTTAAATATCTTGATATATCTCGAGAACTACGCATCTGATCAAAAAATATCATAGAACATAAAAAGTAGGAAACTTAATTCTCTACAAAAAAGATCTCTTAACATTTTGCCATAGCTCGCTTCGTTTCTGAGATATTTGCAGATTTATCTCAAGGGAAGGGGCCTGACGGACATATTTCGAGATACTCCTTCTTCTTGTTGTTCTTCTTCTGCACAGCTAAGCTGGAAGTGGCATTTGCAGCTCGCAATAGTGCAGAGTTATCTCAAAGAAAGGGGCCACGGTGTTTCTGTATCTCTATTATGTTGGTGCGGCTTCGGAACTTTTAGATATCTTAATATATCTCGAGAACTACGCATCTGATCAAAAAATATCATAGAACATAAAAAGTAGGAAACTTAATTCTCTACAAAAAAGGTCTCTTAACATTTTGCCATAGCTCGCTTCGTTTCCGAGATATTTGCAGATTTATCTCAAGGGAAGGGGCCTCACGGACATATTTCGAGATATTTCTTCTTCTTGTTGTTCTTCTTCTGCACAGCTAAGCTGGAAGTGGCATTTGCAGCTCGCAATAGTGCAGAGATATCTCAAAGAAAGGGGCCACGGTGTTTCTGTATCTCTATTATGTTGGTGCGGCTTCGGAACTTTTAAGTATCTCGATATATCTCGATTACTACGCTTCTGATCAAAAAATATCATAGAACATAAATTGTAGGAAACATAATTCTCTACAAAAAACGTCTCTTAACATTTTGCCATAGCTCGCTTCGTTTCCGAGATATTTGCAGATTCAGCTCAAAGGAACTGGCCTGACGGACATATTTCGAGATATTTCTTCTTCTTGTTGTTCTTCCTCTGCACAGCTAAGCTGGAAGTGGCATTTGCAGCTCGCAATAGTGCAGAGTTATCTCAAAGAAAGGGGCCACGGTGTTTCTGTATCTCTATTATGTTGGTGGGGCTTCGGAACTTTTAAATATCTTGATATATCTCGAGAACTACGCTTCTGATCAAAAAATATCATAGAACATAAATTGTAGGAAACATAATTCTCTACAAAAAAGGTCTCTCAACATTTTGCCATAGCTCGCTTCGTTTCCGAGATATTTGCAGATATATCTCAAGGGCAGGGGCCTGACGGACATATTTCGAGATATTTCTTCTTCTTGTTGTTCTTCTTCTGCACAGCTAAGCTGGAAGTGGCATTTGCGGCTCGCACTAGTGCAGAGTTATCTCAAAGAAAGGGGCCACGGTGTTTCTGTATCTCTATTATGTTGGTGCGGCTTCGGAACTTTTAAATATCTCGATATATCTCGAAAACTACGCTTCTGATCAAAAAATATCATAGAACATAAATTGTAGGAAACATAATTCTCTACAAAAAAGGTCTCTCAACATTTTGCCATAGCTCGCTTCGTTTCCGAGATATTTGCAGATATATCTCAAGGGCAGGGGCCTGACGGACATATTTCGAGATATTTCTTCTTCTTGTTGTTCTTCTTCTGCACAGCTAAGCTGGAAGTGGCATTTGCAGCTCGCAATAGTGCAGAGTTATCTCAAAGAAAGGGGCCACGGTGTTTCTGTATCTCTATTATGTTGGTGCGGCTTCGGAACTTTTAAATATCTTGCTATATCTCGAGAACTACGCGTCTGATCAAAAAATATCATAGAACATAAAAAGTAGGAAACATAATTCTGTACAAAAAAGGTCTCTTAACATTTTGCCATAGCTCGCTTCGTTTCCGAGATATTTGCAGATTTATCTCAAGGGAAGGGGCCTGACGGACATATTTCGAGATATTTCTTCTTCTTGTTGTTCTTCTTCTGCACAGCTAAGCTGAAAGTGGCATTTACAGCTCGCAATAGTGCAGAGTTATCTCAAAAAAAGGGGCCACGGTGTTTCTGTATCTCTATTATGTTGGTGCGGCTTCGGAACCTTTAAATATCTTGATATATCTCGAGAACTACGCATCTGATCAAAAAATATCATAGAACATAAAAAGTAGAAAACTTAATTCTCTACAAAAAAGGTCTCTTAACATTTTGCCATAGCTCGCTTCGTTTCCGAGATATTCGCAGATGTATCTCAAGGGAAGGGGCCTATCGGACATATTTCGAGATATTTCTTCTTCTTGTTGTTCTTCTTCTGCACAGCGAAACTGGAAGTGGCATTTCCAGCTCGCAATAGTGCAGAGTTATCTCAAAGAAAGGAGCCACGGTGTTTCTGTATCTCTATTATGTTGGTGCGGCTTCGGAACTTTTAAATATCTTGATATATCTCGAGAACTACGCATCTGATCAAAAAATATCCTAGAACATAAAATGTAGCAAACTTAATTCTCTACAAAAAAGGTCTCTTAACATTTTGCCATAGCTCGCTTCGTTTCCGAGATATTTGCAGATTTATCTCAAGGGAAGGGGCCTGACGGACATATTTCGAGATATTTCTTCTTCTCGTTGTTCTTCTTCTGCACAGCTAAGCTGGAAGCGGCATTTGCGGCTCGCACTAGTGCAGAGTTATATCAAAGAAAGGGGCCACGGTGTTTCTGTATCTCTATTATGTTGGTGCGGCTTCGGATCTTTTAAATATCTCGATATATCTCGAAAACTACGCATCTGATCAAAAAATATCATAGAACATAAATTGTAGGAAACATAATTCTCTACAAAAAAGGTTGCTTAACATTTTGCCATAGCTTGCTTCGTTTCCGAGATATTTGCAGATATATCTCAAGGGAAGGGGCCTGACGGACATATTTCGAGATATTTCTTCTTCTTGTTGTTCTTCTTCTGCACAGCTAAGCTGGAAGTGGCATTTGCAGCTCGCAATAGTGCAGAGTTATCTCAAAGAAAGGGGCCACGGTGTATCTGTATCTCTATTATGTTGGTGCGGCTTCGGAACTTTTAAATATCTTGATATATCTCGAGAACTACGCATCTGATCAAAAAATATCATAGAACATAAAAAGCAGGAAACTTAATTCTCTACAAAAAAGGTCTCTTAACATTTTGCCATAGCTCGCTTCGTTTCCGAGATATTTGCAGATTTATCTCAAGGGAAGGGGCCTGACGGGCATATTTCGAGATATTTCTTCTTCTTGTTGTTCTTCTTCTGCACAGCTAAGCTGGAAGTGGCATTTGCAGCGCGCAATAGTGCAGAGTTATCTCAAAGAAAGGGGCCACGGTGTTTCTGTATCTCTATTATGTTGGTGCGGCTTCGGAACTTTTAAATATCTTGATATATCTCGAGAACTACGCATCTGATCAAAAAATATCATAGAACATGAAAAGTAGGAAACTTAATTCTCTACAAAAAAGGTCTCTTAACATTTTGCCATAGCTCTCTTCGTTTCCGAGATATTTCCAGATTTATCTCAAGGGAAGGGGACTGACGGACATATTTCGAGATATTTCTTCTTCTTGTTGTTCTTCTTCTGCACAGCTAAGCTGGAAGTGGCATTTGCAGCTCGCAATAGTGCAGAGTTATCTCAAAGAAAGGGGCCACGGTGTTTCTGTATCTCTATTATGTTGGTGCGGCTTCGGAACTTTTAAATATCTTGCTATATCTCGAGAACTACGCGTCTGATCAAAAAATATCATAGAACATAAAAAGTAGGAAACATAATTCTGTACAAAAAAGGTCTCTTAACATTTTGCCATAGCTCGCTTCGTTTCCGAGATATTTGCAGATTTATCTCAAGGGAAGGGGCCTGACGGACATATTTCGAGATATTTCTTCTTCTCGTTGTTCTTCTTCTGCACAGCTAAGCTGTAAGTGGCATTTGCGGCTCGCGCTAGTGCAGAGTTATCTCAAAGAAAGGGGCCACGGTGTTTCTGTATCTCTATTATGTTGGTGCGGCTTCGGAACTTTTAAGTATCTCGATATATCTCGAAAACTACGCTTCTGATCAAAAAATATCATAGAACATAAATTGTAGGAAAGATAATTCTCTACAAAAAACGTCTCTCAACATTTTGCCATAGCTCGCTTCGTTTCCGAGATATTTGCAGATTCAGCTCAAAGGAACTGGCCTGACGGACATATTTCGAGATATTTCTTCTTCTTGTTGTTCTTCCTCTGCACAGCTAAGCTGGAAGTGGCATTTGCAGCTCGCAATAGTGCAGAGTTATCTCAAAGAAAGGGGCCACGGTGTTTCTGTATCTCTATTATGTTGGTGGGGCTTCGGAACTTTTAAATATCTTGATATATCTCGAGAACTACGCATCTGATCAAAAAATATCATAGAACATAAAAAGTAGGATACTTAATTCTCTACAAAAAAGGTCGCTTAACATTTTGCCATAGCTCGCTTCGTTTCCGAGATATTTGCATATTTATCTCAAGGGAAGGGGCCTGACGGACATATTTCGAGATATTTCTTCTTCTTGTTGTTCTTCTTCTGCACAGCTAAGCTGGAAGTGGCATTTGCGGCTCGCACTAGTGCAGAGTTATCTCAAAGAAAGGGGCCACGGTGTTTCTGTATCTCTATTATGTTGGTGCGGCTTCGGAACTTTTAAATATCTCGATATATCTCGAAAACTACGCTTCTGATCAAAAAATATCATAGAACATAAATTGTAGGAAACATAATTCTCTACAAAAAAGGTCTCTCAACATTTTGCCATAGCTCGCTTCGTTTCCGAGATATTTGCAGATATATCTCAAGGGCAGGGGCCTGACGGACATATTTCGAGATATTTCTTCTTCTTGTTGTTCTTCTTCTGCACAGCTAAGCTGGAAGTGGCATTTGCAGCTCGCAATAGTGCAGAGTTATCTCAAAGAAAGGGGCCACGGTGTTTCTGTATCTCTATTATGTTGGTGCGGCTTCGGAACCTTTAAATATCTTGATATATCTCGAGAACTACGCATCTGATCAAAAAATATCATAGAACATAAAAAGTAGAAAACTTAATTCTCTACAAAAAAGGTCTCTTAACATTTTGCCATAGCTCGCTTCGTTTCCGAGATATTTGCAGATGTATCTCAAGGGAAGGGGCCTAACGGACATATTTCGAGATATTTCTTCTTCTTGTTGTTCTTCTTCTGCACAGCGAAACTGGAAGTGGCATTTCCAGCTCGCAATAGTGCAGAGTTATCTCAAAGAAAGGAGCCACGGTGTTTCTGTATCTCTATTATGTTGGTGCGGCTTCGGAACTTTTAAATATCTTGATATATCTCGAGAACTACGCATCTGATCAAAAAATATCCTAGAACATAAAATGTAGCAAACTTAATTCTCTACAAAAAAGGTCTCTTAACATTTTGCCATAGCTCGCTTCGTTTCCGAGATATTTGCAGATTTATCTCAAGGGAAGGGGCCTGACGGACATATTTCGAGATATTTCTTCTTCTCGTTGTTCTTCTTCTGCACAGCTAAGCTGTAAGTGGCATTTGCGGCTCGCGCTAGTGCAGAGTTATCTCAAAGAAAGGGGCCACGGTGTTTCTGTATCTCTATTATGTTGGTGCGGCTTCGGAACTTTTAAATATCTTGATATATCTCGAGAACTACGCATCCGATCAAAAAATATCATAGAACATAAAAAGTAGGAAACTTAATTCTCTACAAAAAAGGTCTCTTAACATTTTGCCATAGCTCTCTTTGTTTCCGAGATATTTGCAGATTTATCTCGAGGGAAGGGGCCTGACGGACATATTTCGAGATATTTCTTCTTCTTGTTGTTCTTCTTCTGCACAGCTAAGCTGGAAGCGGCATTTGCGGCTCGCACTAGTGCAGAGTTATATCAAAGAAAGGGGCCACGGTGTTTCTGTATCTCTATTATGTTGGTGCGGCTTCGGATCTTTTAAATATCTCGATATATCTCGAAAACTACGCATCTGATCAAAAAACATCATAGAACATAAATTGTAGGAAACATAATTCTCTACAAAAAAGGTTGCTTAACATTTTGCCATAGCTTGCTTCGTTTCCGAGATATTTGCAGATATATCTCAAGGGAAGGGGCCTGACGGACATATTTCGAGATATTTCTTCTTCTTGTTGTTCTTCTTCTGCACAGCTAAGCTGGAAGTGGCATTTGCAGCTCGCAATAGTGCAGAGTTATCTCAAAGAAAGGGGCCACGGTGTATCTGTATCTCTATTATGTTGGTGCGGCTTCGGAACTTTTAAATATCTTGATATATCTCGAGAACTACGCATCTGATCAAAAAATATCATAGAACATAAAAAGCAGGAAACTTAATTCTCTACAAAAAAGGTCTCTTAACATTTTGCCATAGCTCGCTTCGTTTCCGAGATATTTGCAGATTTATCTCAAGGGAAGGGGCCTGACGGACATATTTCGAGATATTTCTTCTTCTTGTTGTTCTTCTTCTGCACAGCTAAGCTGGAAGTGGCATTTGCAGCGCGCAATAGTGCAGAGTTATCTCAAAGAAAGGGGCCACGGTGTTTCTGTATCTCTATTATGTTGGTGCGGCTTCGGAACTTTTAAATATCTTGATATATCTCGAGAACTGCGCATCTGATCAAAAAATATCGTAGAACATAAAAAGTAGGAAACTTAATTCTCTACAAAAAAGGTCTCTTAACATTTTGCCATAGCTCGCTTCGTTTCCGAGATATTTGCAGATTTATCTCAAGGGAAGGGGCCTGACGGACATATTTCGAGATATTTCTTCTTCTTGTTGTTCTTCTTCTGCACAGCTAAGCTGGAAGTGGCATTTGCGGCTCGCACTAGTGCAGAGTTAGCTCAAAGAAAGGGGCCACGGTGTTTCTGTATCTCTATTATGTTGGTGCGGCTTCGGAACTTTTAAATATCTTGATATATCTCGAGAACTACGCATCTGATCAAAAAATATCATACAACATAAAAAGTAGGAAACATAATTCTCTACAAAAAAGGTCTCTTAACATTTTGCCATAGCTCGCTTCGTTTCCGAGATATTTGCAGATATATCTCAAGGGCAGGGGCCTGACGGACATATTTCGAGATATTTCTTCTTCTCGTTGTTCTTCTTCTGCACAGCTAAGCTGTAAGTGGCATTTGCGGCTCGCGCTAGTGCAGAGTTATCTCAAAGAAAGGGGCCACGGTGTTTCTGTATCTCTATTATGTTGGTGCGGCTTCGGAACTTTTAAATATCTTGCTATATCTCGAGAACTACGCGTCTGATCAAAAAATATCATAGAACATAAAAAGTAGGAAACATAATTCTGTACAAAAAAGGTCTCTTAACATTTTGCCATAGCTCGCTTCGTTTCCGAGATATTTGCAGATTTATCTCAAGGGAAGGGGCCTGACGGACATATTTCGAGAAATTTCTTCTTCTTGTTGTTCTTCTTCTGCACAGCTAAGCTGAAAGTGGCATTTACAGCTCGCAATAGTGCAGAGTTATCTCAAAGAAAGGGGCCACGGTGTTTCTGTATCTCTATTATGTTGGTGCGGCTTCGGAACCTTTAAATATCTTGATATATCTCGAGAACTACGCATCTGATCAAAAAATATCATAGAACATAAAAAGTAGGAAACTTAATTCTCTACAAAAAAGGTCTCTTAACATTTTGCCATAGCTCGCTTCGTTTCCGAGATATTTGCAGATTTATCTCAAGGGAAGGGGCCTAACGGACATATTTCGAGATATTTCTTCTTCTTGTTGTTCTTCTTCTGCACAGCTAAGCTGGAAGTGGCATTTGCAGCGCGCAACAGTGCAGAGTTATCTCAAAGAAAGGAGCCACGGTGTTTCTGTATCTCTATTATGTTGGTGCGGCTTCGGAACTTTTAAATATCTTGATATATCTCGAGAACTACGCATCTGATCAAAAAATATCCTAGAACATAAAATGTAGGAAACTTAATTCTCTACAAAAAAGGTCTCTTAACATTTTGCCATAGCTCGCTTCGTTTCCGAGATATTTGCAGATTTATCTCAAGGGAAGGGGCCTGACGGACATATTTCGAGATATTTCTTCTTCTCGTTGTTCTTCTTCTGCACAGCTAAGCTGTAAGTGGCATTTGCGGCTCGCGCTAGTGCAGAGTTATCTCAAAGAAAGGGGCCACGGTGTTTCTGTATCTCTATTATGTTGGTGCGGCTTCGGAACTTTTAAGTATCTCGATATATCTCGAAAACTACGCTTCTGATCAAAAAATATCATAGAACATAAATTGTAGGAAAGATAATTCTCTACAAAAAACGTCTCTTAACATTTTGCCATAGCTCGCTTCGTTTCCGAGATATTTGCAGATTCAGCTCAAAGGAACTGGCCTGACGGACATATTTCGAGATATTTCTTCTTCTTGTTGTTCTTCCTCTGCACAGCTAAGCTGGAAGTGGCATTTGCGGCTCGCACTAGTGCAGAGTTATCTCAAAGAAAGGGGCCACGGTGTTTCTGTATCTCTATTATGTTGGTGCGGCTTCGGAACTTTTAAATATCTCGATATATCTCGAAAACTACGCTTCTGATCAAAAAATATCATAGAACATAAATTGTAGGAAACATAATTCTCTACAAAAAAGGTCTCTCAACATTTTGCCATAGCTCGCTTCGTTTCCGAGATATTTGCAGATATATCTCAAGGGCAGGGGCCTGACGGACATATTTCGAGATATTTCTTCTTCTTGTTGTTCTTCTTCTGCACAGCTAAGCTGGAAGTGGCATTTGCAGCTCTCAATAGTGCAGAGTTATCTCAAAGAAAGGGGCCACGGTGTTTCTGTATCTCTATTATGTTGGTGCGGCTTCGGAACCTTTAAATATCTTGATATATCTCGAGAACTACGCATCTGATCAAAAAATATCATAGAACATAAAAAGTAGAAAACTTAATTCTCTACAAAAAAGGTCTCTTAACATTTTGCCATAGCTCGCTTCGTTTCCGAGATATTTGCAGATGTATCTCAAGGGAAGGGGCCTAACGGACATATTTCGAGATATTTCTTCTTCTTGTTGTTCTTCTTCTGCACAGCGAAACTGGAAGTGGCATTTCCAGCTCGCAATAGTGCAGAGTTATCTCAAAGAAAGGAGCCACGGTGTTTCTGTATCTCTATTATGTTGGTGCGGCTTCGGAACTTTTAAATATCTTGATATATCTCGAGAACTACGCATCTGATCAAAAAATATCCTAGAACATAAAATGTAGCAAACTTAATTCTCTACAAAAAAGGTCTCTTAACATTTTGCCATAGCTCGCTTCGTTTCCGAGATATTTGCAGATTTATCTCAAGGGAAGGGGCCTGACGGACATATTTCGAGATATTTCTTCTTCTCGTTGTTCTTCTTCTGCACAGCTAAGCTGTAAGTGGCATTTGCGGCTCGCGCTAGTGCAGAGTTATCTCAAAGAAAGGGGCCACGGTGTTTCTGTATCTCTATTATGTTGGTGCGGCTTCGGAACTTTTAAATATCTTGATATATCTCGAGAACTACGCATCCGATCAAAAAATATCATAGAACATAAAAAGTAGGAAACTTAATTCTCTACAAAAAAGGTCTCTTAACATTTTGCCATAGCTCTCTTTGTTTCCGAGATATTTGCAGATTTATCTCGAGGGAAGGGGCCTGACGGACATATTTCGAGATATTTCTTCTTCTTGTTGTTCTTCTTCTGCACAGCTAAGCTGGAAGCGGCATTTGCGGCTCGCACTAGTGCAGAGTTATATCAAAGAAAGGGGCCACGGTGTTTCTGTATCTCTATTATGTTGGTGCGGCTTCGGATCTTTTAAATATCTCGATATATCTCGAAAACTACGCATCTGATCAAAAAACATCATAGAACATAAATTGTAGGAAACATAATTCTCTACAAAAAAGGTTGCTTAACATTTTGCCATAGCTTGCTTCGTTTCCGAGATATTTGCAGATATATCTCAAGGGAAGGGGCCTGACGGACATATTTCGAGATATTTCTTCTTCTTGTTGTTCTTCTTCTGCACAGCTAAGCTGGAAGTGGCATTTGCAGCTCGCAATAGTGCAGAGTTATCTCAAAGAAAGGGGCCACGGTGTATCTGTATCTCTATTATGTTGGTGCGGCTTCGGAACTTTTAAATATCTTGATATATCTCGAGAACTACGCATCTGATCAAAAAATATCATAGAACATAAAAAGCAGGAAACTTAATTCTCTACAAAAAAGGTCTCTTAACATTTTGCCATAGCTCGCTTCGTTTCCGAGATATTTGCAGATTTATCTCAAGGGAAGGGGCCTGACGGACATATTTCGAGATATTTCTTCTTCTTGTTGTTCTTCTTCTGCACAGCTAAGCTGGAAGTGGCATTTGCAGCGCGCAATAGTGCAGAGTTATCTCAAAGAAAGGGGCCACGGTGTTTCTGTATCTCTATTATGTTGGTGCGGCTTCGGAACTTTTAAATACCTTGATATATCTCGAGAACTACGCATCTGATCAAAAAATATCATAGAACATGAAAAGTAGGAAACTTAATTCTCTACAAAAAAGGTCTCTTAACATTTTGCCATAGCTCTCTTCGTTTCCGAGATATTTCCAGATTTATCTCAAGGGAAGGGGACTGACGGACATATTTCGAGATATTTCTTCTTCTCGTTGTTCTTCTTCTGCACAGCTAAGCTGTAAGTGGCATTTGCGGCTCGCGCTAGTGTAGAGTTATCTCAAAGAAAGGGGCCACGGTGTTTCTGTATCTCTATTATGTTGGTGCGGCTTCGGAACTTTTAAATATCTTGATATATCTCGAGAACTACGCATCTGATCAAAAAATATCATAGAACATAAAAAGTAGGAAACTTAATTCTCTACAAAAAAGATCTCTTAACATTTTGCCATAGCTCGCTTCGTTTCTGAGATATTTGCAGATTTATCTCAAGGGAAGGGGCCTGACGGACATATTTCGAGATACTCCTTCTTCTTGTTGTTCTTCTTCTGCACAGCTAAGCTGGAAGTGGCATTTGCAGCTCGCAATAGTGCAGAGTTATCTCAAAGAAAGGGGCCACGGTGTTTCTGTATCTCTATTATGTTGGTGCGGCTTCGGAACTTTTAGATATCTTAATATATCTCGAGAACTACGCATCTGATCAAAAAATATCATAGAACATAAAAAGTAGGAAACTTAATTCTCTACAAAAAAGGTCTCTTAACATTTTGCCATAGCTCGCTTCGTTTCCGAGATATTTGCAGATTTATCTCAAGGGAAGGGGCCTCACGGACATATTTCGAGATATTTCTTCTTCTTGTTGTTCTTCTTCTGCACAGCTAAGCTGGAAGTGGCATTTGCAGCTCGCAATAGTGCAGAGATATCTCAAAGAAAGGGGCCACGGTGTTTCTGTATCTCTATTATGTTGGTGCGGCTTCGGAACTTTTAAGTATCTCGATATATCTCGATTACTACGCTTCTGATCAAAAAATATCATAGAACATAAATTGTAGGAAACATAATTCTCTACAAAAAACGTCTCTTAACATTTTGCCATAGCTCGCTTCGTTTCCGAGATATTTGCAGATTCAGCTCAAAGGAACTGGCCTGACGGACATATTTCGAGATATTTCTTCTTCTTGTTGTTCTTCCTCTGCACAGCTAAGCTGGAAGTGGCATTTGCAGCTCGCAATAGTGCAGAGTTATCTCAAAGAAAGGGGCCACGGTGTTTCTGTATCTCTATTATGTTGGTGGGGCTTCGGAACTTTTAAATATCTTGATATATCTCGAGAACTACGCTTCTGATCAAAAAATATCATAGAACATAAATTGTAGGAAACATAATTCTCTACAAAAAAGGTCTCTCAACATTTTGCCATAGCTCGCTTCGTTTCCGAGATATTTGCAGATATATCTCAAGGGCAGGGGCCTGACGGACATATTTCGAGATATTTCTTCTTCTTGTTGTTCTTCTTCTGCACAGCTAAGCTGGAAGTGGCATTTGCGGCTCGCACTAGTGCAGAGTTATCTCAAAGAAAGGGGCCACGGTGTTTCTGTATCTCTATTATGTTGGTGCGGCTTCGGAACTTTTAAATATCTCGATATATCTCGAAAACTACGCTTCTGATCAAAAAATATCATAGAACATAAATTGTAGGAAACATAATTCTCTACAAAAAAGGTCTCTCAACATTTTGCCATAGCTCGCTTCGTTTCCGAGATATTTGCAGATATATCTCAAGGGCAGGGGCCTGACGGACATATTTCGAGATATTTCTTCTTCTTGTTGTTCTTCTTCTGCACAGCTAAGCTGGAAGTGGCATTTGCAGCTCGCAATAGTGCAGAGTTATCTCAAAGAAAGGGGCCACGGTGTTTCTGTATCTCTATTATGTTGGTGCGGCTTCGGAACTTTTAAATATCTTGCTATATCTCGAGAACTACGCGTCTGATCAAAAAATATCATAGAACATAAAAAGTAGGAAACATAATTCTGTACAAAAAAGGTCTCTTAACATTTTGCCATAGCTCGCTTCGTTTCCGAGATATTTGCAGATTTATCTCAAGGGAAGGGGCCTGACGGACATATTTCGAGATATTTCTTCTTCTTGTTGTTCTTCTTCTGCACAGCTAAGCTGAAAGTGGCATTTACAGCTCGCAATAGTGCAGAGTTATCTCAAAAAAAGGGGCCACGGTGTTTCTGTATCTCTATTATGTTGGTGCGGCTTCGGAACCTTTAAATATCTTGATATATCTCGAGAACTACGCATCTGATCAAAAAATATCATAGAACATAAAAAGTAGAAAACTTAATTCTCTACAAAAAAGGTCTCTTAACATTTTGCCATAGCTCGCTTCGTTTCCGAGATATTCGCAGATGTATCTCAAGGGAAGGGGCCTATCGGACATATTTCGAGATATTTCTTCTTCTTGTTGTTCTTCTTCTGCACAGCGAAACTGGAAGTGGCATTTCCAGCTCGCAATAGTGCAGAGTTATCTCAAAGAAAGGAGCCACGGTGTTTCTGTATCTCTATTATGTTGGTGCGGCTTCGGAACTTTTAAATATCTTGATATATCTCGAGAACTACGCATCTGATCAAAAAATATCCTAGAACATAAAATGTAGCAAACTTAATTCTCTACAAAAAAGGTCTCTTAACATTTTGCCATAGCTCGCTTCGTTTCCGAGATATTTGCAGATTTATCTCAAGGGAAGGGGCCTGACGGACATATTTCGAGATATTTCTTCTTCTCGTTGTTCTTCTTCTGCACAGCTAAGCTGGAAGCGGCATTTGCGGCTCGCACTAGTGCAGAGTTATATCAAAGAAAGGGGCCACGGTGTTTCTGTATCTCTATTATGTTGGTGCGGCTTCGGATCTTTTAAATATCTCGATATATCTCGAAAACTACGCATCTGATCAAAAAATATCATAGAACATAAATTGTAGGAAACATAATTCTCTACAAAAAAGGTTGCTTAACATTTTGCCATAGCTTGCTTCGTTTCCGAGATATTTGCAGATATATCTCAAGGGAAGGGGCCTGACGGACATATTTCGAGATATTTCTTCTTCTTGTTGTTCTTCTTCTGCACAGCTAAGCTGGAAGTGGCATTTGCAGCTCGCAATAGTGCAGAGTTATCTCAAAGAAAGGGGCCACGGTGTATCTGTATCTCTATTATGTTGGTGCGGCTTCGGAACTTTTAAATATCTTGATATATCTCGAGAACTACGCATCTGATCAAAAAATATCATAGAACATAAAAAGCAGGAAACTTAATTCTCTACAAAAAAGGTCTCTTAACATTTTGCCATAGCTCGCTTCGTTTCCGAGATATTTGCAGATTTATCTCAAGGGAAGGGGCCTGACGGGCATATTTCGAGATATTTCTTCTTCTTGTTGTTCTTCTTCTGCACAGCTAAGCTGGAAGTGGCATTTGCAGCGCGCAATAGTGCAGAGTTATCTCAAAGAAAGGGGCCACGGTGTTTCTGTATCTCTATTATGTTGGTGCGGCTTCGGAACTTTTAAATATCTTGATATATCTCGAGAACTACGCATCTGATCAAAAAATATCATAGAACATGAAAAGTAGGAAACTTAATTCTCTACAAAAAAGGTCTCTTAACATTTTGCCATAGCTCTCTTCGTTTCCGAGATATTTCCAGATATATCTCAAGGGAAGGGGACTGACGGACATATTTCGAGATATTTCTTCTTCTTGTTGTTCTTCTTCTGCACAGCTAAGCTGGAAGTGGCATTTGCAGCTCGCAATAGTGCAGAGTTATCTCAAAGAAAGGGGCCACGGTGTTTCTGTATCTCTATTATGTTGGTGCGGCTTCGGAACTTTTAAATATCTTGCTATATCTCGAGAACTACGCGTCTGATCAAAAAATATCATAGAACATAAAAAGTAGGAAACATAATTCTGTACAAAAAAGGTCTCTTAACATTTTGCCATAGCTCGCTTCGTTTCCGAGATATTTGCAGATTTATCTCAAGGGAAGGGGCCTGACGGACATATTTCGAGATATTTCTTCTTCTCGTTGTTCTTCTTCTGCACAGCTAAGCTGTAAGTGGCATTTGCGGCTCGCGCTAGTGCAGAGTTATCTCAAAGAAAGGGGCCACGGTGTTTCTGTATCTCTATTATGTTGGTGCGGCTTCGGAACTTTTAAGTATCTCGATATATCTCGAAAACTACGCTTCTGATCAAAAAATATCATAGAACATAAATTGTAGGAAAGATAATTCTCTACAAAAAACGTCTCTCAACATTTTGCCATAGCTCGCTTCGTTTCCGAGATATTTGCAGATTCAGCTCAAAGGAACTGGCCTGACGGACATATTTCGAGATATTTCTTCTTCTTGTTGTTCTTCCTCTGCACAGCTAAGCTGGAAGTGGCATTTGCAGCTCGCAATAGTGCAGAGTTATCTCAAAGAAAGGGGCCACGGTGTTTCTGTATCTCTATTATGTTGGTGGGGCTTCGGAACTTTTAAATATCTTGATATATCTCGAGAACTACGCATCTGATCAAAAAATATCATAGAACATAAAAAGTAGGATACTTAATTCTCTACAAAAAAGGTCGCTTAACATTTTGCCATAGCTCGCTTCGTTTCCGAGATATTTGCATATTTATCTCAAGGGAAGGGGCCTGACGGACATATTTCGAGATATTTCTTCTTCTTGTTGTTCTTCTTCTGCACAGCTAAGCTGGAAGTGGCATTTGCGGCTCGCACTAGTGCAGAGTTATCTCAAAGAAAGGGGCCACGGTGTTTCTGTATCTCTATTATGTTGGTGCGGCTTCGGAACTTTTAAATATCTCGATATATCTCGAAAACTACGCTTCTGATCAAAAAATATCATAGAACATAAATTGTAGGAAACATAATTCTCTACAAAAAAGGTCTCTCAACATTTTGCCATAGCTCGCTTCGTTTCCGAGATATTTGCAGATATATCTCAAGGGCAGGGGCCTGACGGACATATTTCGAGATATTTCTTCTTCTTGTTGTTCTTCTTCTGCACAGCTAAGCTGGAAGTGGCATTTGCAGCTCGCAATAGTGCAGAGTTATCTCAAAGAAAGGGGCCACGGTGTTTCTGTATCTCTATTATGTTGGTGCGGCTTCGGAACCTTTAAATATCTTGATATATCTCGAGAACTACGCATCTGATCAAAAAATATCATAGAACATAAAAAGTAGAAAACTTAATTCTCTACAAAAAAGGTCTCTTAACATTTTGCCATAGCTCGCTTCGTTTCCGAGATATTTGCAGATGTATCTCAAGGGAAGGGGCCTAACGGACATATTTCGAGATATTTCTTCTTCTTGTTGTTCTTCTTCTGCACAGCGAAACTGGAAGTGGCATTTCCAGCTCGCAATAGTGCAGAGTTATCTCAAAGAAAGGAGCCACGGTGTTTCTGTATCTCTATTATGTTGGTGCGGCTTCGGAACTTTTAAATATCTTGATATATCTCGAGAACTACGCATCTGATCAAAAAATATCCTAGAACATAAAATGTAGCAAACTTAATTCTCTACAAAAAAGGTCTCTTAACATTTTGCCATAGCTCGCTTCGTTTCCGAGATATTTGCAGATTTATCTCAAGGGAAGGGGCCTGACGGACATATTTCGAGATATTTCTTCTTCTCGTTGTTCTTCTTCTGCACAGCTAAGCTGTAAGTGGCATTTGCGGCTCGCGCTAGTGCAGAGTTATCTCAAAGAAAGGGGCCACGGTGTTTCTGTATCTCTATTATGTTGGTGCGGCTTCGGAACTTTTAAATATCTTGATATATCTCGAGAACTACGCATCCGATCAAAAAATATCATAGAACATAAAAAGTAGGAAACTTAATTCTCTACAAAAAAGGTCTCTTAACATTTTGCCATAGCTCTCTTTGTTTCCGAGATATTTGCAGATTTATCTCGAGGGAAGGGGCCTGACGGACATATTTCGAGATATTTCTTCTTCTTGTTGTTCTTCTTCTGCACAGCTAAGCTGGAAGCGGCATTTGCGGCTCGCACTAGTGCAGAGTTATATCAAAGAAAGGGGCCACGGTGTTTCTGTATCTCTATTATGTTGGTGCGGCTTCGGATCTTTTAAATATCTCGATATATCTCGAAAACTACGCATCTGATCAAAAAACATCATAGAACATAAATTGTAGGAAACATAATTCTCTACAAAAAAGGTTGCTTAACATTTTGCCATAGCTTGCTTCGTTTCCGAGATATTTGCAGATATATCTCAAGGGAAGGGGCCTGACGGACATATTTCGAGATATTTCTTCTTCTTGTTGTTCTTCTTCTGCACAGCTAAGCTGGAAGTGGCATTTGCAGCTCGCAATAGTGCAGAGTTATCTCAAAGAAAGGGGCCACGGTGTATCTGTATCTCTATTATGTTGGTGCGGCTTCGGAACTTTTAAATATCTTGATATATCTCGAGAACTACGCATCTGATCAAAAAATATCATAGAACATAAAAAGCAGGAAACTTAATTCTCTACAAAAAAGGTCTCTTAACATTTTGCCATAGCTCGCTTCGTTTCCGAGATATTTGCAGATTTATCTCAAGGGAAGGGGCCTGACGGACATATTTCGAGATATTTCTTCTTCTTGTTGTTCTTCTTCTGCACAGCTAAGCTGGAAGTGGCATTTGCAGCGCGCAATAGTGCAGAGTTATCTCAAAGAAAGGGGCCACGGTGTTTCTGTATCTCTATTATGTTGGTGCGGCTTCGGAACTTTTAAATATCTTGATATATCTCGAGAACTGCGCATCTGATCAAAAAATATCGTAGAACATAAAAAGTAGGAAACTTAATTCTCTACAAAAAAGGTCTCTTAACATTTTGCCATAGCTCGCTTCGTTTCCGAGATATTTGCAGATTTATCTCAAGGGAAGGGGCCTGACGGACATATTTCGAGATATTTCTTCTTCTTGTTGTTCTTCTTCTGCACAGCTAAGCTGGAAGTGGCATTTGCGGCTCGCACTAGTGCAGAGTTAGCTCAAAGAAAGGGGCCACGGTGTTTCTGTATCTCTATTATGTTGGTGCGGCTTCGGAACTTTTAAATATCTTGATATATCTCGAGAACTACGCATCTGATCAAAAAATATCATACAACATAAAAAGTAGGAAACATAATTCTCTACAAAAAAGGTCTCTTAACATTTTGCCATAGCTCGCTTCGTTTCCGAGATATTTGCAGATATATCTCAAGGGCAGGGGCCTGACGGACATATTTCGAGATATTTCTTCTTCTCGTTGTTCTTCTTCTGCACAGCTAAGCTGTAAGTGGCATTTGCGGCTCGCGCTAGTGCAGAGTTATCTCAAAGAAAGGGGCCACGGTGTTTCTGTATCTCTATTATGTTGGTGCGGCTTCGGAACTTTTAAATATCTTGCTATATCTCGAGAACTACGCGTCTGATCAAAAAATATCATAGAACATAAAAAGTAGGAAACATAATTCTGTACAAAAAAGGTCTCTTAACATTTTGCCATAGCTCGCTTCGTTTCCGAGATATTTGCAGATTTATCTCAAGGGAAGGGGCCTGACGGACATATTTCGAGAAATTTCTTCTTCTTGTTGTTCTTCTTCTGCACAGCTAAGCTGAAAGTGGCATTTACAGCTCGCAATAGTGCAGAGTTATCTCAAAGAAAGGGGCCACGGTGTTTCTGTATCTCTATTATGTTGGTGCGGCTTCGGAACCTTTAAATATCTTGATATATCTCGAGAACTACGCATCTGATCAAAAAATATCATAGAACATAAAAAGTAGGAAACTTAATTCTCTACAAAAAAGGTCTCTTAACATTTTGCCATAGCTCGCTTCGTTTCCGAGATATTTGCAGATTTATCTCAAGGGAAGGGGCCTAACGGACATATTTCGAGATATTTCTTCTTCTTGTTGTTCTTCTTCTGCACAGCTAAGCTGGAAGTGGCATTTGCAGCGCGCAACAGTGCAGAGTTATCTCAAAGAAAGGAGCCACGGTGTTTCTGTATCTCTATTATGTTGGTGCGGCTTCGGAACTTTTAAATATCTTGATATATCTCGAGAACTACGCATCTGATCAAAAAATATCCTAGAACATAAAATGTAGGAAACTTAATTCTCTACAAAAAAGGTCTCTTAACATTTTGCCATAGCTCGCTTCGTTTCCGAGATATTTGCAGATTTATCTCAAGGGAAGGGGCCTGACGGACATATTTCGAGATATTTCTTCTTCTCGTTGTTCTTCTTCTGCACAGCTAAGCTGTAAGTGGCATTTGCGGCTCGCGCTAGTGCAGAGTTATCTCAAAGAAAGGGGCCACGGTGTTTCTGTATCTCTATTATGTTGGTGCGGCTTCGGAACTTTTAAGTATCTCGATATATCTCGAAAACTACGCTTCTGATCAAAAAATATCATAGAACATAAATTGTAGGAAAGATAATTCTCTACAAAAAACGTCTCTTAACATTTTGCCATAGCTCGCTTCGTTTCCGAGATATTTGCAGATTCAGCTCAAAGGAACTGGCCTGACGGACATATTTCGAGATATTTCTTCTTCTTGTTGTTCTTCCTCTGCACAGCTAAGCTGGAAGTGGCATTTGCGGCTCGCACTAGTGCAGAGTTATCTCAAAGAAAGGGGCCACGGTGTTTCTGTATCTCTATTATGTTGGTGCGGCTTCGGAACTTTTAAATATCTCGATATATCTCGAAAACTACGCTTCTGATCAAAAAATATCATAGAACATAAATTGTAGGAAACATAATTCTCTACAAAAAAGGTCTCTCAACATTTTGCCATAGCTCGCTTCGTTTCCGAGATATTTGCAGATATATCTCAAGGGCAGGGGCCTGACGGACATATTTCGAGATATTTCTTCTTCTTGTTGTTCTTCTTCTGCACAGCTAAGCTGGAAGTGGCATTTGCAGCTCTCAATAGTGCAGAGTTATCTCAAAGAAAGGGGCCACGGTGTTTCTGTATCTCTATTATGTTGGTGCGGCTTCGGAACCTTTAAATATCTTGATATATCTCGAGAACTACGCATCTGATCAAAAAATATCATAGAACATAAAAAGTAGAAAACTTAATTCTCTACAAAAAAGGTCTCTTAACATTTTGCCATAGCTCGCTTCGTTTCCGAGATATTTGCAGATGTATCTCAAGGGAAGGGGCCTAACGGACATATTTCGAGATATTTCTTCTTCTTGTTGTTCTTCTTCTGCACAGCGAAACTGGAAGTGGCATTTCCAGCTCGCAATAGTGCAGAGTTATCTCAAAGAAAGGAGCCACGGTGTTTCTGTATCTCTATTATGTTGGTGCGGCTTCGGAACTTTTAAATATCTTGATATATCTCGAGAACTACGCATCTGATCAAAAAATATCCTAGAACATAAAATGTAGCAAACTTAATTCTCTACAAAAAAGGTCTCTTAACATTTTGCCATAGCTCGCTTCGTTTCCGAGATATTTGCAGATTTATCTCAAGGGAAGGGGCCTGACGGACATATTTCGAGATATTTCTTCTTCTCGTTGTTCTTCTTCTGCACAGCTAAGCTGTAAGTGGCATTTGCGGCTCGCGCTAGTGCAGAGTTATCTCAAAGAAAGGGGCCACGGTGTTTCTGTATCTCTATTATGTTGGTGCGGCTTCGGAACTTTTAAATATCTTGATATATCTCGAGAACTACGCATCCGATCAAAAAATATCATAGAACATAAAAAGTAGGAAACTTAATTCTCTACAAAAAAGGTCTCTTAACATTTTGCCATAGCTCTCTTTGTTTCCGAGATATTTGCAGATTTATCTCGAGGGAAGGGGCCTGACGGACATATTTCGAGATATTTCTTCTTCTTGTTGTTCTTCTTCTGCACAGCTAAGCTGGAAGCGGCATTTGCGGCTCGCACTAGTGCAGAGTTATATCAAAGAAAGGGGCCACGGTGTTTCTGTATCTCTATTATGTTGGTGCGGCTTCGGATCTTTTAAATATCTCGATATATCTCGAAAACTACGCATCTGATCAAAAAACATCATAGAACATAAATTGTAGGAAACATAATTCTCTACAAAAAAGGTTGCTTAACATTTTGCCATAGCTTGCTTCGTTTCCGAGATATTTGCAGATATATCTCAAGGGAAGGGGCCTGACGGACATATTTCGAGATATTTCTTCTTCTTGTTGTTCTTCTTCTGCACAGCTAAGCTGGAAGTGGCATTTGCAGCTCGCAATAGTGCAGAGTTATCTCAAAGAAAGGGGCCACGGTGTATCTGTATCTCTATTATGTTGGTGCGGCTTCGGAACTTTTAAATATCTTGATATATCTCGAGAACTACGCATCTGATCAAAAAATATCATAGAACATAAAAAGCAGGAAACTTAATTCTCTACAAAAAAGGTCTCTTAACATTTTGCCATAGCTCGCTTCGTTTCCGAGATATTTGCAGATTTATCTCAAGGGAAGGGGCCTGACGGACATATTTCGAGATATTTCTTCTTCTTGTTGTTCTTCTTCTGCACAGCTAAGCTGGAAGTGGCATTTGCAGCGCGCAATAGTGCAGAGTTATCTCAAAGAAAGGGGCCACGGTGTTTCTGTATCTCTATTATGTTGGTGCGGCTTCGGAACTTTTAAATACCTTGATATATCTCGAGAACTACGCATCTGATCAAAAAATATCATAGAACATGAAAAGTAGGAAACTTAATTCTCTACAAAAAAGGTCTCTTAACATTTTGCCATAGCTCTCTTCGTTTCCGAGATATTTCCAGATTTATCTCAAGGGAAGGGGACTGACGGACATATTTCGAGATATTTCTTCTTCTTGTTGTTCTTCTTCTGCACAGCTAAGCTGGAAGTGGCATTTGCAGCTCGCAATAGTGCAGAGTTATCTCAAAGAAAGGGGCCACGGTGTTTCTGTATCTCTATTATGTTGGTGCGGCTTCGGAACTTTTAAATATCTTGATATATCTCGAGAGCTACGCATCTGATCAAAAAATATCATAGAACGCAAAAAGTAGGAAACTTAATTCTCTACAAAAAAGGTCTCTTAACATTTTGCCATAGCTCTCTTCGTTTCCGAGATATTTCCAGATTTATCTCAAGGGAAGGGGCCTGACGGACATATTTCGAGATATTTCTTCTTCTTGTTGTTCTTCTTCTGCACAGCTAAGCTGGAAGTGGCATTTGCAGCTCGCAATAGTGCAGAGTTCTCTCAAAGAAAGGGGCCACGGTGTTTCTGTATCTGTATTATGTTGGTGCGGCTTCGGAACTTTTAAATATCTTGATATATCTCGAGAACTGCGCATCTGATCAAAAAATATCGTAGAACATAAAAAGTAGGAAACTTAATTCTCTACAAAAAAGGTCTCTTAACATTTTGCCATAGCTCGCTTCGTTTCCGAGATATTTGCAGATTTATCTCAAGGGAAGGGGCCTGACGGACATATTTCGAGATATTTCTTCTTCTTGTTGTTCTTCTTCTGCACAGCTAAGCTGGAAGTGGCATTTGCGGCTCGCACTAGTGCAGAGTTAGCTCAAAGAAAGGGGCCACGGTGTTTCTGTATCTCTATTATGTTGGTGCGGCTTCGGAACTTTTAAATATCTTGATATATCTCGAGAACTACGCATCTGATCAAAAAATATCATACAACATAAAAAGTAGGAAACATAATTCTCTACAAAAAAGGTCTCTTAACATTTTGCCATAGCTCGCTTCGTTTCCGAGATATTTGCAGATATATGTCAAGGGCAGGGGCCTGACGGACATATTTCGAGATATTTCTTCTTCTCGTTGTTCTTCTTCTGCACAGCTAAGCTGTAAGTGGCATTTGCGGCTCGCGCTAGTGCAGAGTTATCTCAAAGAAAGGGGCCACGGTGTTTCTGTATCTCTATTATGTTGGTGCGGCTTCGGAACTTTTAAATATCTTGCTATATCTCGAGAACTACGCGTCTGATCAAAAAATATCATAGAACATAAAAAGTAGGAAACATAATTCTGTACAAAAAAGGTCTCTTAAGATTTTGCCATAGCTCGCTTCGTTTCCGAGATATTTGCAGATTTATCTCAAGGGAAGGGGCCTGACGGACATATTTCGAGAAATTTCTTCTTCTTGTTGTTCTTCTTCTGCACAGCTAAGCTGAAAGTGGCATTTACAGCTCGCAATAGTGCAGAGTTATCTCAAAGAAAGGGGCCACGGTGTTTCTGTATCTCTATTATGTTGGTGCGGCTTCGGAACCTTTAAATATCTTGATATATCTCGAGAACTACGCATCTGATCAAAAAATATCATAGAACATAAAAAGTAGGAAACTTAATTCTCTACAAAAAAGGTCTCTTAACATTTTGCCATAGCTCGCTTCGTTTCCGAGATATTTGCAGATTTATCTCAAGGGAAGGGGCCTAACGGACATATTTCGAGATATTTCTTCTTCTTGCTGTTCTTCTTCTGCACAGCGAAACTGAAAGTGGCATTTCCAGCTCGCAATAGTGCAGAGTTATCTCAAAGAAAGGAGCCACGGTGTTTCTGTATCTCTATTATGTTGGTGCGGCTTCGGAACTTTTAAATATCTTGATATATCTCGAGAACTACGCATCTGATCAAAAAATATCATAGAACATAAAATGTAGGAAACTTAATTCTCTACAAAAAAGGTCTCTTAACATTTTGCCATAGCTCGCTTCGTTTCCGAGATATTTGCAGATTTATCTCAAGGGAAGGGGCCTGACGGACATATTTCGAGATATTTCTTCTTCTCGTTGTTCTTCTTCTGCACAGCTAAGCTGTAAGTGGCATTTGCGGCTCGCGCTAGTGCAGAGTTATCTCAAAGAAAGGGGCCACGGTGTTTCTGTATCTCTATTATGTTGGTGCGGCTTCGGAACTTTTAAATATCTTGATATATCTCGAGAACTACGCATCTGATCAAAAAATATCATAGAGCATAAAAAGTAGGAAACTTAATTCTCTACAAAAAAGATCTCTTAACATTTTGCCATAGCTCGCTTCGTTTCCGAGATATTTGCAGATTTATCTCAAGGGAAGGGGCCTGACGGACATATTTCGAGATATTTCTTCTTCTCGTTGTTCTTCTTCTGCACAGCTAAGCTGTAAGTGGCATTTGCGGCTCGCGGTAGTGCAGAGTTATCTCAAAGAAAGGGGCCACGGTGTTTCTGTATCTCTATTATGTTGGTGCGGCTTCGGAACTTTTAAATATCTTGATATATCTCGAGAACTACGCATCTGATCAAAAAATATCATAGAACATAAAAAGTAGGAAACTTAATTCTCTACAAAAAAGATCTCTTAACATTTTGCCATAGCTCGCTTCGTTTCCGAGATATTTGCAGATTTATCTCAAGGGAAGGGGCCTGACGGACATATTTCGAGATACTTCTTCTTCTTGTTGTTCTTCTTCTGCACAGCTAAGCTGGAAGTGGCATTTGCAGCTCGCAATAGTGCAGAGTTATCTCAAAGAAAGGGGCCACGGTGTGTCTGTATCTCTATTATGTTGGTGCGGCTTCGGAACTTTTAGATATCTTAATATATCTCGAGAACTACGCATCTGATCAAAAAATATCATAGAACATAAAAAGTAGGAAACTTAATTCTCTACAAAAAAGGTTTCTTAACATTTTGCCATAGCTCGCTTCGTTTCCGAGATATTTGCAGATTTATCTCAAGGGAAGGGGCCTCACGGACATATTTCGAGATATTTCTTCTTCTTGTTGTTCTTCTTCTGCACAGCTAAGCTGGAAGTGGCATTTGCAGCTCGCAATAGTGCAGAGATATCTCAAAGAAAGGGGCCACGGTGTTTCTGTATCTCTATTATGTTGGTGCGGCTTCGGAACTTTTAAATATCTTGATATATCTCGAGAACTACGCGTCTGATCAAAAAATATCATAGAACATAAAAAGTAGGAAACATAATTCTGTACAAAAAAGGTCTCCTAACATTTTGCCATAGCTCGCTTCGTTTCCGAGATATTTGCAGATTTATCTCAAGGGAAGGGGCCTGACGGACATATTTCGAGATATTTCTTCTTCTTGTTGTTCTTCTTCTGCACAGCTAAGCTGGAAGTGGCATTTGCGGCTGGCACTAGTGCACAGTTATCTCAAAGAAAGGGGCCACGGTGTTTCTGTATCTCTATTATGTTGGTGCGGCTTCGGAACTTTTAAGTATCTCGATATATCTCGAAAACTACGCTTCTGCTCAAAAAATATCATAGAACATAAATTGTAGGAAACATAATTCTCTACAAAAAACGTCTCTTAACATTTTGCCATAGCTCGCTTCGTTTCCGAGATATTTGCAGATTCAGCTCAAAGGAACTGGCCTGACGGACATATTTCGAGATATTTCTTCTTCTTGTTGTTCTTCCTCTGCACAGCTAAGCTGGAAGTGGCATTTGCAGCTCGGAATAGTGCAGAGTTATCTCAAAGAAAGGGGCCACGGTGTTTCTGTATCTCTATTATGTTGGTGGGGCTTCGGAACTTTTAAATATCTTGATATATCTCGAGAACTACGCATCTGATCAAAAAATATCATAGAACATAAAAAGTAGGACACTTAATTCTCTACAAAAAAGGTCGCTTAACATTTTGCCATAGCTCGCTTCGTTTCCGAGATATTTGCATATTTATCTCAAGGGAAGGGGCCTGACGGACATATTTCGAGATATTTCTTCTTCTTGTTGTTCTTCTTCTGCACAGCTAAGCTGGAAGTGGCATTTGCGGCTCGCACTAGTGCAGAGTTATCTCAAAGAAAGGGGCCACGGTGTTTCTGTATCTCTATTATGTTGGTGCGGCTTCGGAACTTTTAAATATCTTGATATATCTCGAGAACTACGCATCCGATCAAAAAATATCATGGAACATAAAAAGTAGGAAACTTAATTTTCTACAAAAAAGGTCTCTTAACATTTTGCCATAGCTCTCTTCGTTTCCGAGATATTTGCAGATTTATCTCGAGGGAAGGGGCCTGACGGACATATTTCGAGATATTTCTTCTTCTTGTTGTTCTTCTTCTGCACAGCTAAGCTGGAAGCGGCATTTGCGGCTCGCACTAGTGCAGAGTTATATCAAAGAAAGGGGCCACGGTGTTTCTGTATCTCTATTATGTTGGTGCGGCTTCGGATCTTTTAAATATCTCGATATATCTCGAAAACTACGCATCTGATCAAAAAATATCATAGAACATAAATTGTAGGAAACATAATTCTCTACAAAAAAGGTCGCTTAACATTTTGCCATAGCTCGCTTCGTTTCCGAGATATTTGCAGATATATCTCAAGGGAAGGGGCCTAACGGACATATTTCGAGATATTTCTTCTTCTTGTTGTTCTTCTTCTGCACAGCGAAACTGGAAGTGGCATTTCCAGCTCGCAATAGTGCAGAGTTATCTCAAAGAAAGGAGCCACGGTGTTTCTGTATCTCTATTATGTTGGTGCGGCTTCGGAACTTTTAAATATCTTGATATATCTCGAGAACTACGCATCTGATCAAAAAATATCATAGAACATAAAATGTAGGAAACTTAATTCTCTACAAAAAAGGTCTCTTAACATTTTGCCATAGCTCGCTTCGTTTCCGAGATATTTGCAGATTTATCTCAAGGGAAGGGGCCTGACGGACATATTTCGAGATATTTCTTCTTCTCGTTGTTCTTCTTCTGCACAGCTAAGCTGTAAGTGGCATTTGCGGCTCGCGCTAGTGCAGAGTTATCTCAAAGAAAGGGGCCACGGTGTTTCTGTATCTCTATTATGTTGGTGCGGCTTCGGAACTTTTAAATATCTTGATATATCTCGAGAACTACGCATCTGATCAAAAAATATCATAGAACATAAAAAGTAGGAAACTTAATTCTCTACAAAAAAGATCTCTTAACATTTTGCCATAGCTCGCTTCGTTTCCGAGATATTTGCAGATTTATCTCAAGGGAAGGGGCCTGACGGACATATTTCGAGATATTTCTTCTTCTCGTTGTTCTTCTTCTGCACAGCTAAGCTGTAAGTGGCATTTGCGGCTCGCGCTAGTGCAGAGTTATCTCAAAGAAAGGGGCCACGGTGTTTCTGTATCTCTATTATGTTGGTGCGGCTTCGGAACTTTTAAATATCTTGATATATCTCGAGAACTACGCATCTGATCAAAAAATATCATAGAACATAAAAAATAGGAAACTTAATTCTCTACAAAAAACGTCTCTTAACATTTTGCCATAGCTCGCTTCGTTTCCGAGATATTTGCAGATTCAGCTCAAAGGAACTGGCCTGACGGACGTATTTCGAGATATTTCTTCTTCGTGTTGTTCTTCCTCTGCACAGCTAAGCTGGAAGTGGCATTTGCACCTCGCAATAGTGCAGAGTTATCTCAAAGAAAGGGGCCACGGTGTTTCTGTATCTCTATTATGTTGGTGGGGCTTCGGAACTTTTAAATATCTTGATATATCTCGAGAACTACGCATCTGATCAAAAAATATCATACAACATAAAAAGTAGGACACTTAATTCTCTACAAAAAAGGTCTCTTAACATTTTGCCATAGCTCGCTTCGTTTCCGAGATATTTGCAGATTTATCTCAAGGGAAGGGGCCTGACGGACATATTTCGAGATATTTCTTCTTCTTGTTGTTCTTCTTCTGCACAGCTAAGCTGGAAGTGGCATTTGCGGCTCGCACTAGTGCAGAGTTATCTCAAAGAAAGGGGCCACGGTGTTTCTGTATCTCTATTATGTTGGTGCGGCTTCGGAACCTTTAAATATCTTGATATATCTCGAGAACTACGCATCTGATCAAAAAATATCATAGAACATAAAAAGTAGGAAACTTAATTCTCTACAAAAAAGGTCTCTTAACATTTTGCCATAGCTCGCTTCGTTTCCGAGATATTTGCAGATTTATCTCAAGGGAAGGGGCCTAACGGACATATTTCGAGATATTTCTTCTTCTTGTTGTTCTTCTTCTGCACAGCGAAACTGAAAGTGGCATTTCCAGCTCGCAATAGTGCAGAGTTATCTCAAAGAAAGGAGCCACGGTGTTTCTGTATCTCTATTATGTTGGTGCGGCTTCGGAACTTTTAAATATCTTGATATATCTCGAGAACTACGCATCTGATCAAAAAATATCATAGAACATAAAATGTAGGAAACTTAATTCTCTACAAAAAAGGTCTCTTAACATTTTGCCATAGCTCGCTTCGTTTCCGAGATATTTGCAGATTTATCTCAAGGGAAGGGGCCTGACGGACATATTTCGAGATATTTCTTCTTCTCGTTGTTCTTCTTCTGCACAGCTAAGCTGTAAGTGGCATTTGCGGCTCGCGCTAGTGCAGAGTTATCTCAAAGAAAGGGGCCACGGTGTTTCTGTATCTCTATTATGTTGGTGCGGCTTCGGAACTTTTAAATATCTTGATATATCTCGAGAACTACGCATCTGATCAAAAAATATCATAGAGCATAAAAAGTAGGAAACTTAATTCTCTACAAAAAAGATCTCTTAACATTTTGCCATAGCTCGCTTCGTTTCCGAGATATTTGCAGATTTATCTCAAGGGAAGGGGCCTGACGGACATATTTCGAGATATTTCTTCTTCTCGTTGTTCTTCTTCTGCACAGCTAAGCTGTAAGTGGCATTTGCGGCTCGCTGTAGTGCAGAGTTATCTCAAAGAAAGGGGCCACGGTGTTTCTGTATCTCTATTATGTTGGTGCGGCTTCGGAACTTTTAAATATCTTGATATATCTCGAGAACTACGCATCTGATCAAAAAATATCATAGAACATAAAAAGTAGGAAACTTAATTCTCTACAAAAAAGATCTCTTAACATTTTGCCATAGCTCGCTTCGTTTCCGAGATATTTGCAGATTTATCTCAAGGGAAGGGGCCTGACGGACATATTTCGAGATACTTCTTCTTCTTGTTGTTCTTCTTCTGCACAGCTAAGCTGGAAGTGGCATTTGCAGCTCGCAATAGTGCAGAGTTATCTCAAAGAAAGGGGCCACGGTGTGTCTGTATCTCTATTATGTTGGTGCGGCTTCGGAACTTTTAGATATCTTAATATATCTCGAGAACTACGCATCTGATCAAAAAATATCATAGAACATAAAAAGTAGGAAACTTAATTCTCTACAAAAAAGGTCTCTTAACATTTTGCCATAGCTCGCTTCGTTTCCGAGATATTTGCAGATTTATCTCAAGGGAAGGGGCCTCACGGACATATTTCGAGATATTTCTTCTTCTTGTTGTTCTTCTTCTGCACAGCTAAGCTGGAAGTGGCATTTGCAGCTCGCAATAGTGCAGAGATATCTCAAAGAAAGGGGCCACGGTGTTTCTGTATCTCTATTATGTTGGTGCGGCTTCGGAACTTTTAAATATCTTGATATATCTCGAGAACTACGCGTCTGATCAAAAAATATCATAGAACATAAAAAGTAGGAAACATAATTCTGTACAAAAAAGGTCTCCTAACATTTTGCCATAGCTCGCTTCGTTTCCGAGATATTTGCAGATTTATCTCAAGGGAAGGGGCCTGACGGACATATTTCGAGATATTTCTTCTTCTTGTTGTTCTTCTTCTGCACAGCTAAGCTGGAAGTGGCATTTGCGGCTGGCACTAGTGCACAGTTATCTCAAAGAAAGGGGCCACGGTGTTTCTGTATCTCTATTATGTTGGTGCGGCTTCGGAACTTTTAAGTATCTCGATATATCTCGAAAACTACGCTTCTGCTCAAAAAATATCATAGAACATAAATTGTAGGAAACATAATTCTCTACAAAAAACGTCTCTTAACATTTTGCCATAGCTCGCTTCGTTTCCGAGATATTTGCAGATTCAGCTCAAAGGAACTGGCCTGACGGACATATTTCGAGATATTTCTTCTTCTTGTTGTTCTTCCTCTGCACAGCTAAGCTGGAAGTGGCATTTGCAGCTCGGAATAGTGCAGAGTTATCTCAAAGAAAGGGGCCACGGTGTTTCTGTATCTCTATTATGTTGGTGGGGCTTCGGAACTTTTAAATATCTTGATATATCTCGAGAACTACGCATCTGATCAAAAAATATCATAGAACATAAAAAGTAGGACACTTAATTCTCTACAAAAAAGGTCGCTTAACATTTTGCCATAGCTCGCTTCGTTTCCGAGATATTTGCATATTTATCTCAAGGGAAGGGGCCTGACGGACATATTTCGAGATATTTCTTCTTCTTGTTGTTCTTCTTCTGCACAGCTAAGCTGGAAGTGGCATTTGCGGCTCGCACTAGTGCAGAGTTATCTCAAAGAAAGGGGCCACGGTGTTTCTGTATCTCTATTATGTTGGTGCGGCTTCGGAACTTTTAAATATCTTGATATATCTCGAGAACTACGCATCCGATCAAAAAATATCATGGAACATAAAAAGTAGGAAACTTAATTTTCTACAAAAAAGGTCTCTTAACATTTTGCCATAGCTCTCTTCGTTTCCGAGATATTTGCAGATTTATCTCGAGGGAAGGGGCCTGACGGACATATTTCGAGATATTTCTTCTTCTTGTTGTTCTTCTTCTGCACAGCTAAGCTGGAAGCGGCATTTGCGGCTCGCACTAGTGCAGAGTTATATCAAAGAAAGGGGCCACGGTGTTTCTGTATCTCTATTATGTTGGTGCGGCTTCGGATCTTTTAAATATCTCGATATATCTCGAAAACTACGCATCTGATCAAAAAATATCATAGAACATAAAATGTAGGAAACTTAATTCTCTACAAAAAAGATCTCTTAACATTTTGCCATAGCTCGCTTCGTTTCCGAGATATTTGCAGATTTATCTCAAGGGAAGGGGCCTGACGGACATATTTCGAGATATTTCTTCTTCTCGTTGTTCTTCTTCTGCACAGCTAAGCTGTAAGTGGCATTTGCGGCTCGCTGTAGTGCAGAGTTATCTCAAAGAAAGGGGCCACGGTGTTTCTGTATCTCTATTATGTTGGTGCGGCTTCGGAACTTTTAAATATCTTGATATATCTCGAGAACTACGCATCTGATCAAAAAATATCATAGAACATAAAAAGTAGGAAACTTAATTCTCTACAAAAAAGATCTCTTAACATTTTGCCATAGCTCGCTTCGTTTCCGAGATATTTGCAGATTTATCTCAAGGGAAGGGGCCTGACGGACATATTTCGAGATACTTCTTCTTCTTGTTGTTCTTCTTCTGCACAGCTAAGCTGGAAGTGGCATTTGCAGCTCGCAATAGTGCAGAGTTATCTCAAAGAAAGGGGCCACGGTGTGTCTGTATCTCTATTATGTTGGTGCGGCTTCGGAACTTTTAGATATCTTAATATATCTCGAGAACTACGCATCTGATCAAAAAATATCATAGAACATAAAAAGTAGGAAACTTAATTCTCTACAAAAAAGGTCTCTTAACATTTTGCCATAGCTCGCTTCGTTTCCGAGATATTTGCAGATTTATCTCAAGGGAAGGGGCCTCACGGACATATTTCGAGATATTTCTTCTTCTTGTTGTTCTTCTTCTGCACAGCTAAGCTGGAAGTGGCATTTGCAGCTCGCAATAGTGCAGAGATATCTCAAAGAAAGGGGCCACGGTGTTTCTGTATCTCTATTATGTTGGTGCGGCTTCGGAACTTTTAAATATCTTGATATATCTCGAGAACTACGCGTCTGATCAAAAAATATCATAGAACATAAAAAGTAGGAAACATAATTCTGTACAAAAAAGGTCTCCTAACATTTTGCCATAGCTCGCTTCGTTTCCGAGATATTTGCAGATTTATCTCAAGGGAAGGGGCCTGACGGACATATTTCGAGATATTTCTTCTTCTTGTTGTTCTTCTTCTGCACAGCTAAGCTGGAAGTGGCATTTGCGGCTGGCACTAGTGCACAGTTATCTCAAAGAAAGGGGCCACGGTGTTTCTGTATCTCTATTATGTTGGTGCGGCTTCGGAACTTTTAAGTATCTCGATATATCTCGAAAACTACGCTTCTGCTCAAAAAATATCATAGAACATAAATTGTAGGAAACATAATTCTCTACAAAAAACGTCTCTTAACATTTTGCCATAGCTCGCTTCGTTTCCGAGATATTTGCAGATTCAGCTCAAAGGAACTGGCCTGACGGACATATTTCGAGATATTTCTTCTTCTTGTTGTTCTTCCTCTGCACAGCTAAGCTGGAAGTGGCATTTGCAGCTCGGAATAGTGCAGAGTTATCTCAAAGAAAGGGGCCACGGTGTTTCTGTATCTCTATTATGTTGGTGGGGCTTCGGAACTTTTAAATATCTTGATATATCTCGAGAACTACGCATCTGATCAAAAAATATCATAGAACATAAAAAGTAGGACACTTAATTCTCTACAAAAAAGGTCGCTTAACATTTTGCCATAGCTCGCTTCGTTTCCGAGATATTTGCATATTTATCTCAAGGGAAGGGGCCTGACGGACATATTTCGAGATATTTCTTCTTCTTGTTGTTCTTCTTCTGCACAGCTAAGCTGGAAGTGGCATTTGCGGCTCGCACTAGTGCAGAGTTATCTCAAAGAAAGGGGCCACGGTGTTTCTGTATCTCTATTATGTTGGTGCGGCTTCGGAACTTTTAAATATCTTGATATATCTCGAGAACTACGCATCCGATCAAAAAATATCATGGAACATAAAAAGTAGGAAACTTAATTTTCTACAAAAAAGGTCTCTTAACATTTTGCCATAGCTCTCTTCGTTTCCGAGATATTTGCAGATTTATCTCGAGGGAAGGGGCCTGACGGACATATTTCGAGATATTTCTTCTTCTTGTTGTTCTTCTTCTGCACAGCTAAGCTGGAAGCGGCATTTGCGGCTCGCACTAGTGCAGAGTTATATCAAAGAAAGGGGCCACGGTGTTTCTGTATCTCTATTATGTTGGTGCGGCTTCGGATCTTTTAAATATCTCGATATATCTCGAAAACTACGCATCTGATCAAAAAATATCATAGAACATAAATTGTAGGAAACATAATTCTCTACAAAAAAGGTCGCTTAACATTTTGCCATAGCTCGCTTCGTTTCCGAGATATTTGCAGATATATCTCAAGGGAAGGGGCCTAACGGACATATTTCGAGATATTTCTTCTTCTCGTTGTTCTTCTTCTGCACAGCTAAGCTGTAAGTGGCATTTGCGGCTCGCGCTAGTGCAGAGTTATCTCAAAGAAAGGGGCCACGGTGTTTCTGTATCTCTATTATGTTGGTGCGGCTTCGGAACTTTTAAATATCTTGATATATCTCGAGAACTACGCATCTGATCAAAAAATATCATAGAACATAAAAAGTAGGAAACTTAATTCTCTACAAAAAAGATCTCTTAACATTTTGCCATAGCTCGCTTCGTTTCCGAGATATTTGCAGATTTATCTCAAGGGAAGGGGCCTGACGGACATATTTCGAGATATTTCTTCTTCTCGTTGTTCTTCTTCTGCACAGCTAAGCTGTAAGTGGCATTTGCGGCTCGCGCTAGTGCAGAGTTATCTCAAAGAAAGGGGCCACGGTGTTTCTGTATCTCTATTATGTTGGTGCGGCTTCGGAACTTTTAAATATCTTGATATATCTCGAGAACTACGCATCTGATCAAAAAATATCATAGAACATAAAAAATAGGAAACTTAATTCTCTACAAAAAACGTCTCTTAACATTTTGCCATAGCTCGCTTCGTTTCCGAGATATTTGCAGATTCAGCTCAAAGGAACTGGCCTGACGGACGTATTTCGAGATATTTCTTCTTCGTGTTGTTCTTCCTCTGCACAGCTAAGCTGGAAGTGGCATTTGCACCTCGCAATAGTGCAGAGTTATCTCAAAGAAAGGGGCCACGGTGTTTCTGTATCTCTATTATGTTGGTGGGGCTTCGGAACTTTTAAATATCTTGATATATCTCGAGAACTACGCATCTGATCAAAAAATATCATACAACATAAAAAGTAGGACACTTAATTCTCTACAAAAAAGGTCTCTTAACATTTTGCCATAGCTCGCTTCATTTCCGAGATATTTGCAGATTTATCTCAAGGGAAGGGGCCTGACGGACATATTTCGAGATATTTCTTCTTCTTGTTGTTCTTCTTCTGCACAGCTAAGCTGGAAGTGGCATTTGCGGCTCGCACTAGTGCAGAGTTATCTCAAAGAAAGGGGCCACGGTGTTTCTGTATCTCTATTATGTTGGTGCGGCTTCGGAACCTTTAAATATCTTGATATATCTCGAGAACTACGCATCTGATCAAAAAATATCATAGAACATAAAAAGTAGGAAACTTAATTCTCTACAAAAAAGGTCTCTTAACATTTTGCCATAGCTCGCTTCGTTTCCGAGATATTTGCAGATTTATCTCAAGGGAAGGGGCCTAACGGACATATTTCGAGATATTTCTTCTTCTTGTTGTTCTTCTTCTGCACAGCGAAACTGAAAGTGGCATTTCCAGCTCGCAATAGTGCAGAGTTATCTCAAAGAAAGGAGCCACGGTGTTTCTGTATCTCTATTATGTTGGTGCGGCTTCGGAACTTTTAAATATCTTGATATATCTCGAGAACTACGCATCTGATCAAAAAATATCATAGAACATAAAATGTAGGAAACTTAATTCTCTACAAAAAAGGTCTCTTAACATTTTGCCATAGCTCGCTTCGTTTCCGAGATATTTGCAGATTTATCTCAAGGGAAGGGGCCTGACGGACATATTTCGAGATATTTCTTCTTCTCGTTGTTCTTCTTCTGCACAGCTAAGCTGTAAGTGGCATTTGCGGCTCGCGCTAGTGCAGAGTTATCTCAAAGAAAGGGGCCACGGTGTTTCTGTATCTCTATTATGTTGGTGCGGCTTCGGAACTTTTAAATATCTTGATATATCTCGAGAACTACGCATCTGATCAAAAAATATCATAGAACATAAAATGTAGGAAACTTAATTCTCTACAAAAAAGGTCTCTTAACATTTTGCCATAGCTCGCTTCGTTTCCGAGATATTTGCAGATTTATCTCAAGGGAAGGGGCCTGACGGACATATTTCGAGATATTTCTTCTTCTCGTTGTTCTTCTTCTGCACAGCTAAGCTGTAAGTGGCATTTGCGGCTCGCGCTAGTGCAGAGTTATCTCAAAGAAAGGGGCCACGGTGTTTCTGTATCTCTATTATGTTGGTGCGGCTTCGGAACTTTTAAATATCTTGATATATCTCGAGAACTACGCATCTGATCAAAAAATATCATAGAGCATAAAAAGTAGGAAACTTAATTCTCTACAAAAAAGATCTCTTAACATTTTGCCATAGCTCGCTTCGTTTCCGAGATATTTGCAGATTTATCTCAAGGGAAGGGGCCTGACGGACATATTTCGAGATATTTCTTCTTCTCGTTGTTCTTCTTCTGCACAGCTAAGCTGTAAGTGGCATTTGCGGCTCGCTGTAGTGCAGAGTTATCTCAAAGAAAGGGGCCACGGTGTTTCTGTATCTCTATTATGTTGGTGCGGCTTCGGAACTTTTAAATATCTTGATATATCTCGAGAACTACGCATCTGATCAAAAAATATCATAGAACATAAAAAGTAGGAAACTTAATTCTCTACAAAAAAGATCTCTTAACATTTTGCCATAGCTCGCTTCGTTTCCGAGATATTTGCAGATTTATCTCAAGGGAAGGGGCCTGACGGACATATTTCGAGATACTTCTTCTTCTTGTTGTTCTTCTTCTGCACAGCTAAGCTGGAAGTGGCATTTGCAGCTCGCAATAGTGCAGAGTTATCTCAAAGAAAGGGGCCACGGTGTGTCTGTATCTCTATTATGTTGGTGCGGCTTCGGAACTTTTAGATATCTTAATATATCTCGAGAACTACGCATCTGATCAAAAAATATCATAGAACATAAAAAGTAGGAAACTTAATTCTCTACAAAAAAGGTCTCTTAACATTTTGCCATAGCTCGCTTCGTTTCCGAGATATTTGCAGATTTATCTCAAGGGAAGGGGCCTCACGGACATATTTCGAGATATTTCTTCTTCTTGTTGTTCTTCTTCTGCACAGCTAAGCTGGAAGTGGCATTTGCAGCTCGCAATAGTGCAGAGATATCTCAAAGAAAGGGGCCACGGTGTTTCTGTATCTCTATTATGTTGGTGCGGCTTCGGAACTTTTAAATATCTTGATATATCTCGAGAACTACGCGTCTGATCAAAAAATATCATAGAACATAAAAAGTAGGAAACATAATTCTGTACAAAAAAGGTCTCCTAACATTTTGCCATAGCTCGCTTCGTTTCCGAGATATTTGCAGATTTATCTCAAGGGAAGGGGCCTGACGGACATATTTCGAGATATTTCTTCTTCTTGTTGTTCTTCTTCTGCACAGCTAAGCTGGAAGTGGCATTTGCGGCTGGCACTAGTGCACAGTTATCTCAAAGAAAGGGGCCACGGTGTTTCTGTATCTCTATTATGTTGGTGCGGCTTCGGAACTTTTAAGTATCTCGATATATCTCGAAAACTACGCTTCTGCTCAAAAAATATCATAGAACATAAATTGTAGGAAACATAATTCTCTACAAAAAACGTCTCTTAACATTTTGCCATAGCTCGCTTCGTTTCCGAGATATTTGCAGATTCAGCTCAAAGGAACTGGCCTGACGGACATATTTCGAGATATTTCTTCTTCTTGTTGTTCTTCCTCTGCACAGCTAAGCTGGAAGTGGCATTTGCAGCTCGGAATAGTGCAGAGTTATCTCAAAGAAAGGGGCCACGGTGTTTCTGTATCTCTATTATGTTGGTGGGGCTTCGGAACTTTTAAATATCTTGATATATCTCGAGAACTACGCATCTGATCAAAAAATATCATAGAACATAAAAAGTAGGACACTTAATTCTCTACAAAAAAGGTCGCTTAACATTTTGCCATAGCTCGCTTCGTTTCCGAGATATTTGCATATTTATCTCAAGGGAAGGGGCCTGACGGACATATTTCGAGATATTTCTTCTTCTTGTTGTTCTTCTTCTGCACAGCTAAGCTGGAAGTGGCATTTGCGGCTCGCACTAGTGCAGAGTTATCTCAAAGAAAGGGGCCACGGTGTTTCTGTATCTCTATTATGTTGGTGCGGCTTCGGAACTTTTAAATATCTTGATATATCTCGAGAACTACGCATCCGATCAAAAAATATCATGGAACATAAAAAGTAGGAAACTTAATTTTCTACAAAAAAGGTCTCTTAACATTTTGCCATAGCTCTCTTCGTTTCCGAGATATTTGCAGATTTATCTCGAGGGAAGGGGCCTGACGGACATATTTCGAGATATTTCTTCTTCTTGTTGTTCTTCTTCTGCACAGCTAAGCTGGAAGCGGCATTTGCGGCTCGCACTAGTGCAGAGTTATATCAAAGAAAGGGGCCACGGTGTTTCTGTATCTCTATTATGTTGGTGCGGCTTCGGATCTTTTAAATATCTCGATATATCTCGAAAACTACGCATCTGATCAAAAAATATCATAGAACATAAATTGTAGGAAACATAATTCTCTACAAAAAAGGTCGCTTAACATTTTGCCATAGCTCGCTTCGTTTCCGAGATATTTGCAGATATATCTCAAGGGAAGGGGCCTAACGGACATATTTCGAGATATTTCTTCTTCTTGTTGTTCTTCTTCTGCACAGCGAAACTGGAAGTGGCATTTCCAGCTCGCAATAGTGCAGAGTTATCTCAAAGAAAGGAGCCACGGTGTTTCTGTATCTCTATTATGTTGGTGCGGCTTCGGAACTTTTAAATATCTTGATATATCTCGAGAACTACGCATCTGATCAAAAAATATCATAGAACATAAAATGTAGGAAACTTAATTCTCTACAAAAAAGGTCTCTTAACATTTTGCCATAGCTCGCTTCGTTTCCGAGATATTTGCAGATTTATCTCAAGGGAAGGGGCCTGACGGACATATTTCGAGATATTTCTTCTTCTCGTTGTTCTTCTTCTGCACAGCTAAGCTGTAAGTGGCATTTGCGGCTCGCGCTAGTGCAGAGTTATCTCAAAGAAAGGGGCCACGGTGTTTCTGTATCTCTATTATGTTGGTGCGGCTTCGGAACTTTTAAATATCTTGATATATCTCGAGAACTACGCATCTGATCAAAAAATATCATAGAACATAAAAAGTAGGAAACTTAATTCTCTACAAAAAAGATCTCTTAACATTTTGCCATAGCTCGCTTCGTTTCCGAGATATTTGCAGATTTATCTCAAGGGAAGGGGCCTGACGGACATATTTCGAGATATTTCTTCTTCTCGTTGTTCTTCTTCTGCACAGCTAAGCTGTAAGTGGCATTTGCGGCTCGCGCTAGTGCAGAGTTATCTCAAAGAAAGGGGCCACGGTGTTTCTGTATCTCTATTATGTTGGTGCGGCTTCGGAACTTTTAAATATCTTGATATATCTCGAGAACTACGCATCTGATCAAAAAATATCATAGAACATAAAAAATAGGAAACTTAATTCTCTACAAAAAACGTCTCTTAACATTTTGCCATAGCTCGCTTCGTTTCCGAGATATTTGCAGATTCAGCTCAAAGGAACTGGCCTGACGGACGTATTTCGAGATATTTCTTCTTCGTGTTGTTCTTCCTCTGCACAGCTAAGCTGGAAGTGGCATTTGCACCTCGCAATAGTGCAGAGTTATCTCAAAGAAAGGGGCCACGGTGTTTCTGTATCTCTATTATGTTGGTGGGGCTTCGGAACTTTTAAATATCTTGATATATCTCGAGAACTACGCATCTGATCAAAAAATATCATAGAACATAAAAAGTAGGACACTTAATTCTCTACAAAAAAGGTCGCTTAACATTTTGCCATAGCTCGCTTCGTTTCCGAGATATTTGCATATTTATCTCAAGGGAAGGGGCCTGACGGACATATTTCGAGATATTTCTTCTTCTTGTTGTTCTTCTTCTGCACAGCTAAGCTGGAAGTGGCATTTGCGGCTCGCACTAGTGCAGAGTTATCTCAAAGAAAGGGGCCACGGTGTTTCTGTATCTCTATTATGTTGGTGCGGCTTCGGAACTTTTAAATATCTTGATATATCTCGAAAACTACGCTTCTGATCAAAAAATATCATAGAACATAAATTGTAGGAAACATAATTCTCTACAAAAAAGGTCTCTTAACATTTTGCCATAGCTCGCTTCGTTTCCGAGATATTTGCAGATTTATCTCAAGGGAAGGGGCCTGACGGACATATTTCGAGATACTTCTTCTTCTTGTTGTTCTTCTTCTGCACAGCTAAGCTGGAAGTGGCATTTGCAGCTCGCAATAGTGCAGGGTTATCTCAAAGAAAGGGGCCACGGTGTTTCTGTATCTCTATTATGTTGGTGCGGCTTCGGAACTTTTAAATATCTTGATATATCTCGAGAACTACGCATCTGATCAAAAAATATCATAGAACATAAAAAGTAGGAAACCTAATTCTCTACAAAAAAGGTCTCTCAACATTTTGCCATAGCTCGCTTCGTTTCCGAGATATTTGCAGATTTATCTCAAGGGAAGGGGCCTGACGGACATATTTCGAGATACTTCTTCTTCTTGTTGTTCTTCTTCTGCACAGCTAAGCTGGAAGTGGCATTTGCAGCTCGCAATAGTGCAGAGTTATCTCAAAGAAAGGGGCCACGGTGTGTCTGTATCTCTATTATGTTGGTGCGGCTTCGGAACTTTTAGATATCTTAATATATCTCGAGAACTACGCATCTGATCAAAAAATATCATAGAACATAAAAAGTAGGAAACTTAATTCTCTACAAAAAAGGTCTCTTAACATTTTGCCATAGCTCGATTCGTTTCCGAGATATTTGCAGATTTATCTCAAGGGAAGGGGCCTCACGGACATATTTCGAGATATTTCTTCTTCTTGTTGTTCTTCTTCTGCACAGCTAAGCTGGAAGTGGCATTTGCAGCTCGCAATAGTGCAGAGATATCTCAAAGAAAGGGGCCACGGTGTTTCTGTATCTCTATTATGTTGGTGCGGCTTCGGAACTTTTAAATATCTTGATATATCTCGAGAACTACGCGTCTGATCAAAAAATATCATAGAACATAAAAAGTAGGAAACATAATTCTGTACAAAAAAGGTCTCCTAACATTTTGCCATAGCTCGCTTCGTTTCCGAGATATTTGCAGATTTATCTCAAGGGAAGGGGCCTGACGGACATATTTCGAGATATTTCTTCTTCTTGTTGTTCTTCTTCTGCACAGCTAAGCTGGAAGTGGCATTTGCGGCTGGCACTAGTGCACAGTTATCTCAAAGAAAGGGGCCACGGTGTTTCTGTATCTCTATTATGTTGGTGCGGCTTCGGAACTTTTAAGTATCTCGATATATCTCGAAAACTACGCTTCTGATCAAAAAATATCATAGAACATAAATTGTAGGAAACATAATTCTCTACAAAAAACGTCTCTTAACATTTTGCCATAGCTCGCTTCGTTTCCGAGATATTTGCAGATTCAGCTCAAAGGAACTGGCCTGACGGACATATTTCGAGATATTTCTTCTTCTTGTTGTTCTTCCTCTGCACAGCTAAGCTGGAAGTGGCATTTGCAGCTCGGAATAGTGCAGAGTTATCTCAAAGAAAGGGGCCACGGTGTTTCTGTATCTCTATTATGTTGGTGGGGCTTCGGAACTTTTAAATATCTTGATATATCTCGAGAACTACGCATCTGATCAAAAAATATCATAGAACATAAAAAGTAGGACACTTAATTCTCTACAAAAAAGGTCGCTTAACATTTTGCCATAGCTCGCTTCGTTTCCGAGATATTTGCATATTTATCTCAAGGGAAGGGGCCTGACGGACATATTTCGAGATATTTCTTCTTCTTGTTGTTCTTCTTCTGCACAGCTAAGCTGGAAGTGGCATTTGCGGCTCGCACTAGTGCAGAGTTATCTCAAAGAAAGGGGCCACGGTGTTTCTGTATCTCTATTATGTTGGTGCGGCTTCGGAACTTTTAAATATCTTGATATATCTCGAGAACTACGCATCCGATCAAAAAATATCATGGAACATAAAAAGTAGGAAACTTAATTCTCTACAAAAAAGGTCTCTTAACATTTTGCCATAGCTCTCTTCGTTTCCGAGATATTTGCAGATTTATCTCGAGGGAAGGGGCCTGACGGACATATTTCGAGATATTTCTTCTTCTTGTTGTTCTTCTTCTGCACAGCTAAGCTGGAAGCGGCATTTGCGGCTCGCACTAGTGCAGAGTTATATCAAAGAAAGGGGCCACGGTGTTTCTGTATCTCTATTATGTTGGTGCGGCTTCGGATCTTTTAAATATCTCGATATATCTCGAAAACTACGCATCTGATCAAAAAATATCATAGAACATAAATTGTAGGAAACATAATTCTCTACAAAAAAGGTCGCTTAACATTTTGCCATAGCTCGCTTCGTTTCCGAGATATTTGCAGATATATCTCAAGGGAAGGGGCCTAACGGACATATTTCGAGATATTTCTTCTTCTTGTTGTTCTTCTTCTGCACAGCTAAGCTGTAAGTGGCATTTGCGGCTCGCGCTAGTGCAGAGTTATCTCAAAGAAAGGGGCCACGGTGTTTCTGTATCTCTATTATGTTGGTGCGGCTTCGGAACTTTTAAATATCTTGATATATCTCGAGAACTACGCATCTGATCAAAAAATATCATAGAACATAAAAAGTAGGAAACTTAATTCTCTACAAAAAAGATCTCTTAACATTTTGCCATAGCTCGCTTCGTTTCCGAGATATTTGCAGATTTATCTCAAGGGAAGGGGCCTGACGGACATATTTCGAGATATTTCTTCTTCTCGTTGTTCTTCTTCTGCACAGCTAAGCTGTAAGTGGCATTTGCGGCTCGCGCTAGTGCAGAGTTATCTCAAAGAAAGGGGCCACGGTGTTTCTGTATCTCTATTATGTTGGTGCGGCTTCGGAACTTTTAAATATCTTGATATATCTCGAGAACTACGCATCTGATCAAAAAATATCATAGAACATAAAAAATAGGAAACTTAATTCTCTACAAAAAACGTCTCTTAACATTTTGCCATAGCTCGCTTCGTTTCCGAGATATTTGCAGATTCAGCTCAAAGGAACTGGCCTGACGGACGTATTTCGAGATATTTCTTCTTCGTGTTGTTCTTCCTCTGCACAGCTAAGCTGGAAGTGGCATTTGCACCTCGCAATAGTGCAGAGTTATCTCAAAGAAAGGGGCCACGGTGTTTCTGTATCTCTATTATGTTGGTGGGGCTTCGGAACTTTTAAATATCTTGATATATCTCGAGAACTACGCATCTGATCAAAAAATATCATAGAACATAAAAAGTAGGACACTTAATTCTCTACAAAAAAGGTCGCTTAACATTTTGCCATAGCTCGCTTCGTTTCCGAGATATTTGCATATTTATCTCAAGGGAAGGGGCCTGACGGACATATTTCGAGATATTTCTTCTTCTTGTTGTTCTTCTTCTGCACAGCTAAGCTGGAAGTGGCATTTGCGGCTCGCACTAGTGCAGAGTTATCTCAAAGAAAGGGGCCACGGTGTTTCTGTATCTCTATTATGTTGGTGCGGCTTCGGAACTTTTAAATATCTTGATATATCTCGAAAACTACGCTTCTGATCAAAAAATATCATAGAACATAAATTGTAGGAAACATAATTCTCTACAAAAAAGGTCTCTTAACATTTTGCCATAGCTCTCTTCGTTTCCGAGATATTTGCAGATTTATCTCAAGGGAAGGGGCCTGACGGACATATTTCGAGATACTTCTTCTTCTTGTTGTTCTTCTTCTGCACAGCTAAGCTGGAAGTGGCATTTGCAGCTCGCAATAGTGCAGGGTTATCTCAAAGAAAGGGGCGACGGTGTTTCTGTATCTCTATTATGTTGGTGCGGCTTCGGAACTTTTAAATATCTTGATATATCTCGAGAACTACGCATCTGATCAAAAAATATCATAGAACATAAAAAGTAGGAAACCTAATTCTCTACAAAAAAGGTCTCTCAACATTTTGCCATAGCTCGCTTCGTTTCCGAGATATTTGCAGATTTATCTCAAGGGAAGGGGCCTGACGGACATATTTCGAGATATTTCTTCTTCTTGTTGTTCTTCTTCTGCACAGCTAAGCTGGAAGTGGCATTTGCGGCTCGCACTAGTGCAGAGTTATCTCAAAGAAAGGGGCCACGGTGTTTCTGTATCTCTATTATGTTGGTGCGGCTTCGGAGCCTTTAAATATCTCGATATATCTCGAAAACTACGCTTCTGATCAAAAAATATCATAGAACATAAATTGTAGGAAACATAATTCTCTACAAAAAAGGTCTCTTAACATTTTGCCATAGCTCGCTTCGTTTCCGAGATATTTGCAGATTTATCTCAAGGGAAGGGGCCTGACGGACATATTTCGAGATATTTCTTCTTCTCGTTGTTCTTCTTCTGCACAGCTAAGCTGTAAGTGGCATTTGCGGCTCGCGCTAGTGCAGAGTTATCTCAAAGAAAGGGGCCACGGTGTTTCTGTATCTCTATTATGTTGGTGCGGCTTCGGAACTTTTAAATATCTTGATATATCTCGAGAACTACGCGTCTGATCAAAAAATATCATAGAACATAAAAAATAGGAAACTTAATTCTCTACAAAAAACGTCTCTTAACATTTTGCCATAGCTCGCTTCGTTTCCGAGATATTTGCAGATTCAGCTCAAAGGAACTGGCCTGACGGACGTATTTCGAGATATTTCTTCTTCGTGTTGTTCTTCCTCTGCACAGCTAAGCTGGAAGTGGCATTTGCACCTCGCAATAGTGCAGAGTTATCTCAAAGAAAGGGGCCACGGTGTTTCTGTATCTCTATTATGTTGGTGGGGCTTCGGAACTTTTAAATATCTTGATATATCTCGAGAACTACGCATCTGATCAGAAAATATCATAGAACATAAAAAGTAGGACACTTAATTCTCTACAAAAAAGGTCGCTTAACATTTTGCCATAGCTCGCTTCGTTTCCGAGATATTTGCATATTTATCTCAAGGGAAGGGGCCTGACGGACATATTTCGAGATATTTCTTCTTCTTGTTGTTCTTCTTCTGCACAGCTAAGCTGGAAGTGGCATTTGCGGCTCGCACTAGTGCAGAGTTATCTCAAAGAAAGGGGCCACGGTGTTTCTGTATCTCTATTATGTTGGTGCGGCTTCGGAACTTTTAAATATCTTGATATATCTCGAAAACTACGCTTCTGATCAAAAAATATCATAGAACATAAATTGTAGGAAACATAATTCTCTACAAAAAAGGTCTCTTAACATTTTGCCATAGCTCTCTTCGTTTCCGAGATATTTGCAGATTTATCTCAAGGGAAGGGGCCTGACGGACATATTTCGAGATACTTCTTCTTCTTGTTGTTCTTCTTCTGCACAGCTAAGCTGGAAGTGGCATTTGCAGCTCGCAATAGTGCAGGGTTATCTCAAAGAAAGGGGCCACGGTGTTTCTGTATCTCTATTATGTTGGTGCGGCTTCGGAACTTTTAAATATCTTGATATATCTCGAGAACTACGCATCTGATCAAAAAATATCATAGAACATAAAAAGTAGGAAACCTAATTCTCTACAAAAAAGGTCTCTCAACATTTTGCCATAGCTCGCTTCGTTTCCGAGATATTTGCAGATTTATCTCAAGGGAAGGGGCCTGACGGACATATTTCGAGATATTTCTTCTTCTTGTTGTTCTTCTTCTGCACAGCTAAGCTGGAAGTGGCATTTGCGGCTCGCACTAGTGCAGAGTTATCTCAAAGAAAGGGGCCACGGTGTTTCTGTATCTCTATTATGTTGGTGCGGCTTCGGAGCCTTTAAATATCTCGATATATCTCGAAAACTACGCTTCTGATCAAAAAATATTATAGAACATAAATTGTAGGAAACATAATTCTCTACAAAAAAGGTCTCTTAACATTTTGCCATAGCTCGCTTCGTTTCCGAGATATCTGCAGATATATCTCAAGGGCAGGGGCCTGACGGACATATTTCGAGATATTTCTTCTTCTCGTTGTTCTTCTTCTGCACAGCTAAGCTGTAAGTGGCATTTGCGGCTCGCGGTAGTGCAGAGTTATCTCAAAGAAAGGGGCCACGGTGTTTCTGTATCTCTATTATGTTGGTGCGGCTTCGGAACTTTTAAATATCTTGATATATCTCGAGAACTACGCATCTGATCAAAAAATATCATAGAACATAAAAAGTAGGAAACTTAATTCTGTACAAAAAAGGTCTCCTAACATTTTACCATAGCTCGCTTCGTTTCCGAGATATTTGCAGATTTATCTCAAGGGAAGGGGCCTGACGGACATATTTCGAGATATTTCTTCTTCTTGTTGTTCTTCTTCTGCACAGCTAAGCTGGAAGTGGCATTTGCGGCTGGCACTAGTGCACAGTTATCTCAAAGAAAGGGGCCACGGTGTTTCTGTATCTCTATTATGTTGGTGCGGCTTCGGAACTTTTAAGTATCTCGATATATCTCGAAAACTACGCTTCTGATCAAAAAATATCATAGAACATAAATTGTAGGAAACATAATTCTCTACAAAAAACGTCTCTTAACATTTTGCCATAGCTCGCTTCGTTTCCGAGATATTTGCAGATTCAGCTCAAAGGAACTGGCCTGACGGACATATTTCGAGATATTTCTTCTTCTTGTTGTTCTTCCTCTGCACAGCTAAGCTGGAAGTGGCATTTGCAGCTCGGAATAGTGCAGAGTTATCTCAAAGAAAGGGGCACGGTGTTTCTGTATCTCTATTATGTTGGTGGGGCTTCGGAACTTTTAAATATCTTGATATATCTCGAGAACTACGCATCTGATCAAAAAATATCATAGAACATAAAAAGTAGGACACTTAATTCTCTACAAAAAAGGTCGCTTAACATTTTGCCATAGCTCGCTTCGTTTCCGAGATATTTGCATATTTATCTCAAGGGAAGGGGCCTGACGGACATATTTCGAGATATTTCTTCTTCTTGTTGTTCTTCTTCTGCACAGCTAAGCTGGAAGTGGCATTTGCGGCTCGCACTAGTGCAGAGTTATCTCAAAGAAAGGGGCCACGGTGTTTCTGTATCTCTATTATGTTGGTGCGGCTTCGGAACTTTTAAATATCTTGATATATCTCGAGAACTACGCATCCGATCAAAAAATATCATGGAACATAAAAAGTAGGAAACTTAATTCTCTACAAAAAAGGTCTCTTAACATTTTGCCATAGCTCTCTTCGTTTCCGAGATATTTGCAGATTTATCTCGAGGGAAGGGGCCTGACGGACATATTTCGAGATATTTCTTCTTCTTGTTGTTCTTCTTCTGCACAGCTAAGCTGGAAGCGGCATTTGCGGCTCGCACTAGTGCAGAGTTATATCAAAGAAAGGGGCCACGGTGTTTCTGTATCTCTATTATGTTGGTGCGGCTTCGGATCTTTTAAATATCTCGATATATCTCGAAAACTACGCATCTGATCAAAAAATATCATAGAACATAAATTGTAGGAAACATAATTCTCTACAAAAAAGGTCGCTTAACATTTTGCCATAGCTCGCTTCGTTTCCGAGATATTTGCAGATATATCTCAAGGGAAGGGGCCTAACGGACATATTTCGAGATATTTCTTCTTCTTGTTGTTCTTCTTCTGCACAGCGAAACTGGAAGTGGCATTTCCAGCTCGCAATAGTGCAGAGCTATCTCAAAGAAAGGAGCCACGGTGTTTCTGTATCTCTATTATGTTGGTGCGGCTTCGGAACTTTTAAATATCTTGATATATCTCGAGAACTACGCATCTGATCAAAAAATATCATAGAACATAAAATGTAGGAAACTTAATTCTCTACAAAAAAGGTCTCTTAACATTTTGCCATAGCTCGCTTCGTTTCCGAGATATTTGCAGATTTATCTCAAGGGAAGGGGCCTGACGGACATATTTCGAGATATTTCTTCTTCGTGTTGTTCTTCCTCTGCACAGCTAAGCTGGAAGTGGCATTTGCACCTCGCAATAGTGCAGAGTTATCTCAAAGAAAGGGGCCACGGTGTTTCTGTATCTCTATTATGTTGGTGGGGCTTCGGAACTTTTAAATATCTTGATATATCTCGAGAACTACGCATCTGATCAAAAAATATCATAGAACATAAAAAGTAGGACACTTAATTCTCTACAAAAAAGGTCGCTTAACATTTTGCCATAGCTCGCTTCGTTTCCGAGATATTTGCATATTTATCTCAAGGGAAGGGGCCTGACGGACATATTTCGAGATATTTCTTCTTCTTGTTGTTCTTCTTCTGCACAGCTAAGCTGGAAGTGGCATTTGCGGCTCGCACTAGTGCAGAGTTATCTCAAAGAAAGGGGCCACGGTGTTTCTGTATCTCTATTATGTTGGTGCGGCTTCGGAACTTTTAAATATCTTGATATATCTCGAAAACTACGCTTCTGATCAAAAAATATCATAGAACATAAATTGTAGGAAACATAATTCTCTACAAAAAAGGTCTCTTAACATTTTGCCATAGCTCTCTTCGTTTCCGAGATATTTGCAGATTTATCTCAAGGGAAGGGGCCTGACGGACATATTTCGAGATACTTCTTCTTCTTGTTGTTCTTCTTCTGCACAGCTAAGCTGGAAGTGGCATTTGCAGCTCGCAATAGTGCAGGGTTATCTCAAAGAAAGGGGCCACGGTGTTTCTGTATCTCTATTATGTTGGTGCGGCTTCGGAACTTTTAAATATCTTGATATATCTCGAGAACTACGCATCTGATCAAAAAATATCATAGAACATAAAAAGTAGGAAACCTAATTCTCTACAAAAAAGGTCTCTCAACATTTTGCCATAGCTCGCTTCGTTTCCGAGATATTTGCAGATTCAGCTCAAAGGAACTGGCCTGACGGACGTATTTCGAGATATTTCTTCTTCGTGTTGTTCTTCCTCTGCACAGCTAAGCTGGAAGTGGCATTTGCACCTCGCAATAGTGCAGAGTTATCTCAAAGAAAGGGGCCACGGTGTTTCTGTATCTCTATTATGTTGGTGGGGCTTCGGAGCCTTTAAATATCTTGATATATCTCGAGAACTACGCATCTGATCAGAAAATATCATAGAACATAAAAAGTAGGACACTTAATTCTCTACAAAAAAGGTCGCTTAACATTTTGCCATAGCTCGCTTCGTTTCCGAGATATTTGCATATTTATCTCAAGGGAAGGGGCCTGACGGACATATTTCGAGATATTTCTTCTTCTTGTTGTTCTTCTTCTGCACAGCTAAGCTGGAAGTGGCATTTGCGGCTCGCACTAGTGCAGAGTTATCTCAAAGAAAGGGGCCACGGTGTTTCTGTATCTCTATTATGTTGGTGCGGCTTCGGAACTTTTAAATATCTTGATATATCTCGAAAACTACGCTTCTGATCAAAAAATATCATAGAACATAAATTGTAGGAAACATAATTCTCTACAAAAAAGGTCTCTTAACATTTTGCCATAGCTCTCTTCGTTTCCGAGATATTTGCAGATTTATCTCAAGGGAAGGGGCCTGACGGACATGTTTCGAGATACTTCTTCTTCTTGTTGTTCTTCTTCTGCACAGCTAAGCTGGAAGTGGCATTTGCAGCTCGCAATAGTGCAGGGTTATCTCAAAGAAAGGGGCCACGGTGTTTCTGTATCTCTATTATGTTGGTGCGGCTTCGGAACTTTTAAATATCTTGATATATCTCGAGAACTACGCATCTGATCAAAAAATATCATAGAACATAAAAAGTAGAAAACCTAATTCTCTACAAAAAAGGTCTCTCAACATTTTGCCATAGCTCGCTTCGTTTCCGAGATATTTGCAGATTTATCTCAAGGGAAGGGGCCTGACGGACATATTTCGAGATATTTCTTCTTCTTGTTGTTCTTCTTCTGCACAGCTAAGCTGGAAGTGGCATTTGCGGCTCGCACTAGTGCAGAGTTATCTCAAAGAAAGGGGCCACGGTGTTTCTGTATCTCTATTATGTTGGTGCGGCTTCGGAGCCTTTAAATATCTCGATATATCTCGAAAACTACGCTTCTGATCAAAAAATATCATAGAACATAAATTGTAGGAAACATAATTCTCTACAAAAAAGGTCTCTTAACATTTTGCCATAGCTCGCTTCGTTTCCGAGATATCTGCAGATATATCTCAAGGGCAGGGGCCTGACGGACATATTTCGAGATATTTCTTCTTCTTGTTGTTCTTCTTCTGCACAGCTAAGCTGGAAGTGGCATTTACAGCTCGCAATAGTGCAGGGTTATCTCAAAGAAAGGGGCCACGGTGTTTCTGTATCTCTATTATGTTGGTGCGGCTTCGGAACTTTTAAATATCTTGATATATCTCGAGAACTACGCATCTGATCAAAAAATATCATAGAACATAAAAAGTAGGAAACTTAATTCTCTACAAAAAAGGTCTCTTAACATTTTGCCATAGCTCTCTTCGTTTCCGAGATATTTGCAGATTTATCTCAAGGGAAGGGGCCTGACGGACATATTTCGAGATACTTCTTCTTCTTGTTGTTCTTCTTCTGCACAGCTAAGCTGGAAGTGGCATTTGCAGCTCGCAATAGTGCAGAGTTATCTCAAAGAAAGGGGCCACTGTGTTTCTGTATCTCTATTATGTTGGTGCGGCTGCGGAACTTTTAAATATCTTAATATATCTCGAGAACTACGCATCTGATCAAAAAATATCATAGAACATAAAAAGTAGGAAACTTAATTCTCTACAAAAAAGGTCTCATAACATTTTGCCATAGCTCGCTTCGTTTCCGAGATATTTGCAGATTTATCTCAAGGGAAGGGGCCTAACGGACATATTTCGAGATATTTCTTCTTCTTGTTGTTCTTCTTCTGCACAGCTAAGCTGTAAGTGGCATTTGCGGCTCGCACTAGTGCAGAGTTATCTCAAAGAAAGGGGCCACGGTGTTTCTGTATCTCTATTATCTTGGTGCGGCTTCGGAACTTTTAAATATCTTGATATATCTCGAGAACTACGCATCTGATCAAAAAATGTCATAGAACGTAAAAAGTAGGAAACTTAATTCTCTACAAAAAAGGTCTCTTAACATTTTGCCATAGCTCTCTTCGTTTCCGAGATATTTCCAGATTTATCTCAAGGGAAGGGGCCTCACGGACATATTTCGAGATATTTCTTCTTCTTGTTGTTCTTCTTCTGCACAGCTAAACTGGAAGTGGCATTTCCAGCTCGCAATCGTGCAGAGTTATCTCAAAGAAAGGGGCCACGGTGTTTCTGTATCTCTATTATGTTGGTGCGGCTTCGGAACTTTTAAATATCTTGATATATCTCGAGAACTACGCCTCTGATCGAAAAGTATCATAGAACATAAAAAGTAGGAAACTTAATTCTCTACAAAAAAGGTCCCTTAACATTTTGCCATAGCTCGCTTCGTTTCCGAGATATTTGCAGATTTATTTAAAGGGAAGGGGCCTGACGGACATATTTCGAGATATTTCTTCTTCTTGTTGTTTTTCTTCTGCACAGCTAAGCTGGAAGTGGCATTAGCGGCTCGCACTAGTGCAGAGTTATCTCAAAGAAAGGGGCCACGGTGTTTCTGTATCTCTATTATGTTGGTGCGGCTTCGGAACTTTTAAATATCTTGATATATCTCGAGAACGACGCATCTGATCAAAAAATATCATAGAACATAAAAAGTAGGAAACTTAATTCTCTACAAAAAAGGTCTCTTAAGATTTTGCCATAGCTCGCTTGGTTTCCGAGATATTTGCAGATTTATCCCAAGGGAAGGGGCCTGACGGACATATTTCGAGATATTTCTTCTTCTTGTTGTTCTTCTTCTGCACAGCTAAACTGGAAGTGGCATTTGCAGCTCGCAATAGTGCAGAGTTATCTCAAAGAAAGGGGCCACGGTGTTTCTGTATCTCTATTATGTTGGTGCGGCTTCGGAACTTTTAAATATCTTGATATATCTCGAGAACTACGCATCTGATCAAAAAATATCATAGAACATAAAAAGTAGGAAACTTAATTCTCTACAAAAAAGGTCTCTTAACATTTTGTCATAGCTCGCTTCGTTCCCGAGATATTTGCAGATTTATCTCAAGGGAAGGGGCCTGACGGACATATTTCGAGATATTTCTTCTTCTTGTTGTTCTTCTTCTGCACAGCTAAGCTGGAAGTGGCGTTTGCGGCTCGCACTGGTGCAGAGTTATCTCAAAGAAAGGAGCCACGGTGTTTCTGTATCCCTATTATGTTGGTGCGGCTTCGGAACTTTTAAATATCTCGATATATCTCGAAAACTACGCTTCTGATCAAAAAATATCATAGAACATGAATTGTAGGAAACATAATTCTCTACAAAAAACGTCTCTTAACATTTTGCCATAGCTCGCTTCGTTTCCGAGATATTTGCAGATTCAGCTCAAAGGAACTGGCCTGACGGACATATTTCGAGATATTTCTTCTTCTTGTTGTTCTTCCTCTGCACAGCTAAACTGGAGGTGGCATTTGCAGCTCGCAATAGTGCAGAGTTATCTCAAAGAAAGGGGCCACGGTGTTTCTGTATCTCTATTATGTTGGTGCGGCTTCGGAACTTTTAAATATCTTGATATATCTCGAGAACGACGCATCTGATCAAAAAATATCATAGAACATGAAAAGTAGGAAACTTAATTCTCTACAAAAAAGGTCTCTTAACATTTTGCCATAGCTCGCTTGGTTTCCGAGATATTTGCAGATTTATCTCAAGGGAAGGGGCCTGACGGACATATTTCGAGATATTTCTTCTTCTTGTTGTTCTTCTTCTGCACAGCTAAGCTGGAAGTGGCATTTGCAGCTCGCAATAGTGCAGAGTTATCCCAAAGAAAGGGGCCACGGTGTTTCTGTATCTCTATTATGTTGGTGCGGCTTCGGAACTTTTACATATCTCGATATATCTCGAAAACTACGCTTCTGATCAAAAAATATCATAGAACATAAATTGTAGGAAACATAATTCTCTACAAAAAAGGTCTCTTAACATTTTGCCATAGCTCGCTTCGTTTCCGAGATATTTGCAGATTTATCTCAAGGGAAGGGTCCTGATGGACATATTTCGAGATATTTCTTCTTCTTGTTGTTCTTCTTCTGCACAGCTAAACTGGAAGTGGCATTTCCAGCTCGCAATCGTGCAGAGTTATCTCAAAGAAAGGGGCCACGGTGTTTCTGTATCTCTATTATGTTGGTGCGGCTTCGGAACTTTTAAATATCTTGATATATCTCGAGAACTACGCCTCTGATCGAAAAGTATCATAGAACATAAAAAGTAGGAAACTTAATTCTCTACAAAAAAGGTCCCTTAACATTTTGCCATAGCTCGCTTCGTTTCCGAGATATTTGCAGATTTATTTAAAGGGAAGGGGCCTGACGGACATATTTCGAGATATTTCTTCTTCTTGTTGTTCTTCTTCTGCACAGCTAAGCTGGAAGTGGCATTTGCAGCTCGCACTAGTGCAGAGTTATCTCAAAGAAAGGGGCCACGGTGTTTCTGTATCTCTATTATGTTGGTACGGCTTCGGAACTTTTAAATATCTCGATATATCTCGAGAACTACGCATCTGATCAAAAAATATCATAGAACATAAAAAGTAGGAAACCTAATTTTCTACAAAAAAGGTCTCTTAACATTTTGCCATAGCTCGCTTTGTTTCCGAGATATTTGCAGATTTATCTCAAGGGAAGGCGCCTGACGGACATATTTCGAGATATTTCTTCTTCTTGTTGTTCTTCTTCTGCACAGCTAAGCTGGAAGTGGCATTAGCGGCTCGCACTAGTGCAGAGTTATCTCAAAGAAAGGGGCCACGGTGTTTCTGTATCCCTATTATGTTGGTGCGGCTTCGGAACTTTTAAATATCTCGATATATCTCGAAAACTACGCTTCTGATCAAAAAATATCGTAGAACATAAATTGTAGGAAACATAATTCTCTACAAAAAACGTCTCTTAACATTTTACTATAGCTCGCTTCGTTTCCGAGATATTTGCAGATTCAGCTCAAAGGAACGGGCCTGACGGACATATTTCGAGATACTTCTTCTTCTTGTTGTTCTTCCTCTGCACAGCTAAGCTGGAAGTGGCATTTGCAGCTCGCAATAGTGCAGAGTTATCTCAAAGAAAGGGGCCACGGTGTTTCTGTATCTCTATTATGTTGGTGCGGCTTCGGAACCTTTAAATATCTCGATGTATCTCGAAAACTACGCTTCTGATCAAAAAATATCATAGAACATAAATTGTAGGAAACATAATTCTCTACAAAAAAGGTCTCTTAACATTTTGCCATAGCTCGCTTCGTTTCCGAGATATTTGCAGATATATCTCAAGGGCAGGGGCCTGACGGACATATTTCGAGATATTTCTTCTTCTTGTTGTTCTTCTTCTGCACAGCTAAGCTGGAAGTGGCATTTACAGCTCGCAATAGTGCAGAGTTATCTCAAAGAAAGGGGCCACGGTGTTTCTGTATCTCTATTATGTTGGTGCGGCTTCGGAACTTTTAAATATCTCGATATATCTCGAAAACTACGCTTCTGATCAAAAAATATCATAGAACATAAATTGTAGGAAACAATTCTCTACAAAAAACGTCTCTTAACATTTTGCCATAGCTCGCTTCGTTTCCGAGATATTTGCAGATTCAGCTCAAAGGAACTGGCCTGACGGACATATTTCGAGATATTTCTTCTTCTTGTTGTTCTTCTTCTGCACAGCTAAACTGGAAGTGGCATTTCCAGCTCGCAATCGTGCAGAGTTATCTCAAAGAAAGGGGCCACGGTGTTTCTGTATCTCTATTATGTTGGTGCGGCTTCGGAACTTTTAAATATCTTGATATATCTCGAGAACTACGCCTCTGATCGAAAAATATCATAGAACATAAAAAGTAGGAAACTTAATTCTCTACAAAAAAGGTCTCTTAACATTTTGCCATAGCTCGCTTCGTTTCCGAGATATTTGCAGATTTATCTCAAGGGAAGCGGCCTGACGGACATATTTCGAGATATTTCTTCTTCTTGTTGTTCTTCTTCTGCACAGCTAAACTGGAAGTGGCATTTCCAGCTCGCAATCGTGCAGAGTTATCTCAAAGAAAGGGGCCACGGTGTTTCTGTATCGCTATTATGTTGGTGCGGCTTCGGAACTTTTAAATATCTCGATATATCTCGAGAACTACGCATCTGATCAAAAAATATCATAGAACATAAAAAGTAGGAAACCTAATTTTCTACAAAAAAGGTCTCTTAACATTTTGCCATAGCTCGCTTTGTTTCCGAGATATTTGCAGATTTATCTCAAGGGAAGGCGCCTGACGGACATATTTCGAGATATTTCTTCTTCTTGTTGTTCTTCTTCTGCACAGCTAAGCTGGAAGTGGCATTAGCCGCTCGCACTAGTGCAGAGTTATCTCAAAGAAAGGGGCCACGGTGTTTCTGTATCCCTATTATGTTGGTGCGGCTTCGGAACTTTTAAATATCTTGATATATCTCGAGAACTACGCCTCTGATCGAAGAATATCATAGAACGTAAAAAGTAGGAAACTTAATTCTCTACAAAAAAGGTCTCTTAACATTTTGCCATAGCTCGCTTCGTTTCCGAGATATTTGCAGATTTATCTCAAGGGAAGGGGCCTGACGGACATATTTCGAGATATTTCTTCTTCTTGTTGTTCTTCTTCTGCACAGCTAAGCTGGAAGTGGCATTTGCAGCGCGCAATAGTGCAGAGTTATCTCAAAGAAAGGGGCCACGGTGTTTCTGTATCTCTATTATGTTGGTGCGGCTTCGGAACTTTTAAATATCTTGATACATCTCGAGAACTACGCATCTGATCAAAAAATATCATAGAAGATAAAAAGTAGGAAACTTAATTCTCTACAAAAAAGGTCTCTTAACATTTCGCCATAGCTCGCTTCGTTTCCGAGATATTTGCAGATTTATCTCAAGGGAAGGGGCCTGTCGGACATATTTCGAGATATTTCTTCTTCTTGTTGTTCTTCTTCTGCACAGCTAAGCTGGAAGTGGCATTTGCGGCTCGCACTAGTGCAGAGTTATCTCAAAGAAAGGGGCCACGGTGTTTCTGTATCTCTATTATGTTGGTGCGGCTTCGGAACTTTTGAATATCTCGATATATCTCGAAAACTACGCTTCTGATCAAAAAATATCATAGAACATAAATTGTAGGAAACTTAATTCTCTACAAAAAAGGTCTCTTAACATTTTGCCATAGCTCGCTTCGTTTCGGAGATATTTGCAGATTTATCTCAAGGGAAGGGGCCTGACGGACATATTTCGAGATATTTCTTCTTCTTGTTGTTCTTCTTCTGCACAGCTAAGCTGGAAGTGGCATTTGCAGCTCGCAATAGTGCAGAGTTATCTCAAAGAAAGGGGCCACGGTGTTTCTGTATCTCTATTATGTTGGTGCGGCTTCGGAACTTTTAAATATCTTAATATATCTCGAGAACTACGCATCTGATCAAAAAATATCATAGAAGATAAAAAGTAGGAAACTTAATTCTCTACAAAAAAGGTCTCTTAACATTTTGCCATAGCTCGCTTCGTTTCCGAGATATTTGCAGATTCAGCTCAAAGGAACTGGCCTGACGGACATATTTCGAGATATTTCTTCTTCTTGTTGTTCTTCCTCTGCACAGCTAAGCTGGAAGTGTCATTTGCAGCTCGCAATAGTGCAGAGTTATCTCAAAGAAAGGGGCCACGGTGTTTCTGTATCTCTATTATGTTGGTGCGGCTTCGGAACTTTTAAATATCTCGATGTATCTCGAAAACTACGCTTCTGATCAAAAAATATCATAGAACATAAATTGTAGGAAGCATAATTCTCTACAAAAAAGGTCTCTTAACATTTTGCCATAGCTCGCTTCGTTTCCGAGATATTTGCAGATTTATCTCAAGGGAAGGGGCCTGACGGACATATTTCGAGATATTTCTTCTTCTTGTTGTTCTTCTTTTGCACAGCTAAGCTGGAACTGGCATTTGCGGCTCGCACTAGTGCAGAGTTATCTCAAAGAAAGGGGCCACGGTGTTTCTGTATCTCTATTATGTTGGTGCGGCTTCGGAACTTTTAAATATCTCGATGTATCTCGAAAACTACGCTTCTGATCAAAAAATATCATAGAACATAAATTGTAGGAAGCATAATTCTCTACAAAAAAGGTCTCTTAACATTTTGCCATAGCTCGCTTCGTTTCCGAGATATTTGCAGATATATCTCAAGGGAAGGGGCCTGACCGACATATTTCGAGATATTTCTTCTTCTGGTTGTTCTTCTTCTGCACAGCTAAGCTGGAAGTGGCATTTGCGGCTCGCCCTAGTGCAGAGTTACCTCAAAGAAAGGGGCCACGGTGTTTCTGTATCCCTATTATGTTGGTGCGGCTTCGGAACTTTTAAATATCTCGATATATCTCGAAAACTACGCTTCTGATCAAAAAATATCATAGAACATAAATTGTAGGAAACATAATTCTCTATAAAAAACGTCTCTTAACATTTTGCCATAGCTCGCTTCGTTTCCGAGATATTTGCAGATTCAGCTCAAAGGAACTGGCCTGACGGACATATTTCGAGATATTTCTTCTTCTTGTTGTTCTTCCTCTGCACAGCTAAGCTGGAAGTGGCATTTGCAGCTCGCAATAGTGCAGAGTTATCTCAAAGAAAGGGGCCACGGTGTTTCTGTATCTCTATTATGTTGGTGCGGCTTCGGAACTTTTAAATATCTTGATATATCTCGAGAACTACGCATCTGATCAAAAAGTATCATAGAACATGAAAAGTAGGAAACTTAATTCTCTACAAAAAAGGTCTCTTAACATTTCGCCATAGCTCGCTTCGTTTCCGAGATATTTGCAGATTTATCTCAAGGGAAGGGGCCTAACGGACATATTTCGAGATATTTCTTCTTCTTGTTGTTCTTCTTCTGCACAGCTAAGCTGGAAGTGGCATTTGCAGCTCGCAATAGTGCAGAGTTATCTCAAAGAAAGGGGCCACGGTGTTTCTGTATCTCTATTATGTTGGTGCGGCTTCGGAACTTTTAAATATCTTGATATATCTCGAGAACTACGCGTCTGATCAAAAAATATCATAGAACATGAAAAGTAGGAAACATAATTCTCTACAAAAAAGGTCTCTTAACATTTTGCTATAGCTCGCTTGGTTTCCGAGATATTTGCAGATATATCTCAAGGGAAGGGGGCTGACGGACATATTTCGAGATATTTCTTCCTCTTGTTGTTCTTCTTCTGCACAGCTAAGCTGGAAGTGGCATTTGCAGCTCGCAATAGTGCAGAGTTATCTCAAAGAAAGAGGCCACGGTGTTTCTGCACCTCTATTATGTTGGTGCAGCTTCGGAACTTTTAAATATCTTGATATATCTCGAGAACTACGCATCTGATCAAAAAATATCATAGAACATAAAAAGTAGGAAACTTAATTCTCTACAAGAAAGGTCTCTTAACATTTTGCCATAGCTCGCTTCGTTTCCGAGATATTTGCAGATTTATCTCAAGGGAAGGGGCCTGACGGACATATTTCGAGATATTTCTTCTTCTTGTTGTTCTTCTTCTGCACAGCTAAGCTGGAAGTGGCATTTGCAGCTCGCAATTGTGCAGAGTTATCTCAAAGGGAGGGGCCACGGTGTTTCCGTATCTCTATTATGTTGGTGCGGCTTCGGAACTTTTAAATATCTTGATATATCTCGAGAACTACGCATCTGATCAAAAAATATCATAGAACATAAAAAGTAGGAAACTTAATTCTCTACAAAAAAGGTCTCTTAACATTTTCCCATAGCCGGCATCGTTTCCGAGATATTTGCAGATTTATCTCAAGGGAAGGGGCCTGACGGACATATTTCGAGATATTTCTCCTTCTTGCTGTTCTTCTTCTGCACAGCTAAGCTGGAAGTGGCATTTGCAGCTCGCAATAGTGCAGAGTTATCTCACAGAAAGGGGCCACGGTGTTTCTGTATCTCTATTATGTTGGTGCGGCTTCGGAACTTTTAAATATCTCGATATATCTCGAAAACTACGCTTCTGATCAAAAAATATCATAGAACATAAATTGTAGGAAACATAATTCTCTACAAAAAAGGTCTCTTAACATTTTGCCATAGCCCGTTTCGTTTCCGAGATATTTGCAGATATATCTCAAGGGAAGGGGCCTGACGGACATATTTCGAGATATTTCTTCTTCTTGTTGTTCTTCTTCTTCACAGCTAAACTGGAAGTGGCGTTTCCAGCTCGCAATAGCGCAGAGTTATCTCAAAGAAAGGGGCCACGGTGTTTCTGTATCTCTATTATGTTGGTGCGGCTTCGGAACTTTTAAATATCTTGATATATCTGTAGAACTACGCATCTGATCAAAAAATATCATAGAACATAAAAAGTAGGAAACTTAATTCTCTACAAAAAACGTCTCTTAACATTCTGCCATAGCTTGCTTCGTTTCCGAGATATTTGCAGATTTATCTCGAGGGAAGGGGCCTGACGGACATATTTCGAGATATTTCTTCTTCTTGTTGTTCTTCTTCTGCACAGCTAAGCTGGAAGTGGCATTTGCGGCTCGCACTAGTGCAGAGTTATCTCAAAGAAAGGGGCCACGGTGTTTCTGTATCTCTATTATGTTGGTGCGGCTTCGGAACTTTTAAATATCTCGATATATCTCGAAAACTACGCTTCTGATCAAAAAATATCATAGAACATAAATTGTAGGAAACATAATTCTCTACAAAAAAGGTCTCTTAACATTTTGCCATAGCTCGTTTCGTTTCCGAGATATTTGCAGATATATCTCATGGGAAGGGGCCTGACGGACATATTTCGAGATATTTCTTCTTGTTGTTGTTCTTCTTCTGCACTGCTAAGCTGGAAGTGGCATTTGCGGCTCGCACTAGTGCAGAGTTATCTCAAAGAAAGGGGCCACGGTGTTTCTGTATCTCTATTATGTTGGTGCGGCTTCGGAACTTTTAAATATCTTGATATATCTCGAGAACTACGCATCTGATCAAAAAATATCATAGAACATAAAAAGTAGGAAACTTAATTCTCTACAAATAAGGTCTCTTAACATTTTGCCATAGCTCGCTTCGTTTCCGAGATATTTGCAGATTTATCTCAAGGGAAGGGGCCTGACGGACATATTTCGAGATATTTCTTCTTCTTGTTGTTCTTCTTCTGCACAGCTAAGCTGGAAGTGGCATTTGCGGCTCGCACTAGTGCAGAGTTATCTCAAAGAAAGGGGCCACGGTGTTTCTGTATCTCTATTATGTTGGTGCGGCTTCGGAACTTTTAAATATCTTGATATATCTCGAGAACTACGCATCTGATCAAAAAATATCATAGAACATAAAAAGTAGGAAACTTAATTCTCTACAAATAAGGTCTCTTAACATTTTGCCATAGCTCGCTTCGTTTCCGAGATATTTGCAGATTTATCTCAAGGGAAGGGGCCCGACGGACATATTTCGAGATATTTCTTCTTCTTGTTGTTCTTCTTCTGCACAGCTAAGCTGGAAGTGGCATTTGCGGCTCGCGCTAGTGCAGAGTTATCTCAAAGAAAGGGGCCACGGTGTTTCTGTATCTCTATTATGTTGGTGCGGCTTCGGAACTTTTAAATATCTCGATATATCTCGAAAACTACGCTTCTGATCAAAAAATATCATAGAACATAAATTGTAGGAAACATAATTCTCTACAAAAAAGGTCTCTTACCATTTTGCCATAGCTCGTTTCGTTTCCGAGATATTTGCAGATATATCTCAAGGGAAGGGGCCTGACGGACATATTTCGAGATATTTCTTCTTCTTGTTGTTCTTCTTCTGCACAGCTAAGCTGGAAGTGGCGTTTCCAGCTCGCAATAGCGCAGAGTTATCTCAAAGAAAGGGGCCACGGTGTTTCTGTATCTCTATTATGTTGGTGCGGCTTCGGAACTTTTAAATATCTTGATATATCTCGAGAACTACGCATCTGATCAAAAAATATCATAGCACATAAAAAGTAGGAAACTTAATTCTCTACAAAAAACGTCTGTTAACATTTTGCCATAGCTCGCTTCGTTTCCGAGATATTTGCAGATTTATCTCAAGGGAAGGGGCCTGGCGGACATATTTCGAGATATTTCTTCTTCTTGTTGTTCTTCTTCTGCACAGCTAAGCTGGAAGTGGCATTTGCGGCTCGCACTAGTGCAGAGTTATCTCAAAGAAAGGGGCCACGGTGTTTCTGTATCTCTATTATGTTCGTGCGGCTTCGGAACTTTTAAATATCTCGATATATCTCGAAAACTACGCTTCTGATCAAAAAATATCATACAACATAAATTGTAGGAAACATAATTGTCTACAAAAAAGGTCTCTTAACATTTTGCCATAGCTCGTTTCGTTTCCGAGATATTTGCAGATATATCTCAAGGGAAGGGGCCTGACGGACATATTTCGAGATATTTCTTCTTCTTGTTGTTCTTCTTCTGCACAGCTAAGCTGGAAGTGGCATTTGCGGCTCGCACTAGTGCAGAGTTACCTCAAGGAAAGGGGCCACGGTGTTTCTGTATCTCTATTATGTTGGTGCGGCTTCGGAACTTTTAAATATCTTGATATATCTCGAGAACTACGCATCTGATCAAAAAATATCATAGAACATAAAAAGTAGGAAACTTAATTCTCTACAAATAAGGTCTCTTAACATTTTGCCATAGCTCGCTTCGTTTCCGAGATATTTGCAGATTTATCTCAAGGGAAGGGGCCCGACGGACATATTTCGAGATATTTCTTCTTCTTGTTGTTCTTCTTCTGCACAGCTAAGCTGGAAGTGGCATTTGCGGCTCGCGCTAGTGCAGAGTTATCTCAAAGAAAGGGGCCACGGTGTTTCTGTATCTCTATTATGTTGGTGCGGCTTCGGAACTTTTAAATATCTCGATATATCTCGAAAACTACGCTTCTGATCAAAAAATATCATAGAACATAAATTGTAGGAAACATAATTCTCTACAAAAAACGTCTCTTAACATTTTGCCATAGCTCGCTTCGTTTCCGAGATATTTGCAGATTTATCTCAAGGGAAGGGGCCTGACGGACATATTTCGAGATATTTCTTCTTCTTGTTGTTCTTCTTCTGCACAGCTAAGCTGGAAGTGGCATTTGCGGCTCGCACTAGTGCAGAGTTACCTCAAAGAAAGGGGCCACGGTGTTTCTGTATCTCTATTATGTTGGTGCGGCTTCGGAACTTTTAAATATCTCGATATATCTCGAAAACTACGCTTCTGATCAAAAAATATCATAGAACATAAATTGTAGGAAACATAATTCTCTACAAAAAAGGTCTCTTAACATTTTGCCATAGCTCGTTTCGTTTCCGAGATATTTGCAGATATATCTCAAGGGAAGGGGCCTGACGGACATATTTCGAGATATTTCTTCTTCTTGTTGTTCTTCTTCTGCACTGCTAAGCTGGAAGTGGCATTTGCGGCTCGCACTGGTGCAGAGTTATCTCAAAGAAAGGGGCCACGGTGTTTCTGTATCTCTATTATGTTGGTGCGGCTTCGGAACTTTTAAATATCTTGATATATCTCGAGAACTACGCATCTGATCAAAAAATATCATAGAACATAAATTGTAGGAAACATAATTCTCTACAAAAAACGTCTCAACATTTTGCCATAGCTCGCTTCGTTTCCGAGATATTTGCAGATTTATCTCAAGGGAAGGGGCCTGACGGACATATTTCGAGATATTTCTTCTTCTTGTTGTTCTTCTTCTGCACAGCTAAGCTGGAAGTGGCATTTGCGGCTCGCACTAGTGCAGAGTTACCTCAAAGAAAGGGGCCACGGTGTTTCTGTATCTCTATTATGTTGGTGCGGCTTCGGAACTTTTAAATATCTCGATATATCTCGAAAACTACGCTTCTGATCAAAAAATATCATAGAACATAAATTGTAGGAAACATAATTCTCTACAAAAAAGGTCTCTTAACATTTTGCCATAGCTCGTTTCGTTTCCGAGATATTTGCAGATATATCTCAAGGGAAGGGGCCTGACGGACATATTTCGAGATATTTCTTCTTCTTGTTGTTCTTCTTCTGCACTGCTAAGCTGGAAGTGGCATTTGCGGCTCGCACTAGTGCAGAGTTATCTCAAAGAAAGGGGCCACGGTGTTTCTGTATCTCTATTATGTTGGTGCGGCTTCGGAACTTTTAAATATCTTGATATATCTCGAGAACTACGCATCTGATCAAAAAATATCATAGAACATAAAAAGTAGGAAACTTAATTCTCTACAAATAAGGTCTCTTAACATTTTGCCATAGCTCGCTTCGTTTCCGAGATATTTGCAGATTTATCTCAAGGGAAGGGGCCTGACGGACATATTTCGAGATATTTCTTCTTCTTGTTGTTCTTCTTCTGCACAGCTAAGCTGGAAGTGGCATTTGCGGCTCGCACTAGTGCAGAGTTATCTCAAAGAAAGGGGCCACGGTGTTTCTGTATCTCTATTATGTTGCGTTGCAACAAAGCATATGAACCCATCCAAAATTTTCTATATACGTTACTGTGAGAATTACCAGGTAAAACCTATCCATACAAAACTAAACGTTTCCCAAAGCGGTCAAAAGGCATTTCCACGAAACTATCCTCGTAAAATAATTTAAGTTAAACCTAGAAATTCACGGAAAGACCACTTTATGACGGTCAGTGCCATGCACTCATTAGCAAACGTGCGACCTTTGCAACGTTCACTAAAAACGCCATCGGTCATATACCTGCGCTGGTGACGTTCTAGCCACCCTTACAGACTTGACCAGCAGCCCTGATTGGCTGTTGCCGACTACACAAAATTACTATATAAATCCGATACCTGTACATACACTAGACATTCTAATAAGTATCGTTCTTCGAAACGGAACGCTGTCAAATTCAACGTAGAAATAAACTATTCAAACTGTTAAAGTTAAACGTAGTTAAACGTTATTCGTGGCATTCTACATATTTCTTCGCACCACCCACAAATATTCGAGTAATATTAATTTATCACTCGAAGCGTACGAGTATTACCACATATCCGCACGCATTGAACATGGTCCTTCGAGCCGGATCTCTACGGTTATAGTGAAGATTCAAAAAAAAAACGGCAAACAATATATTGGTGCATTGGACAATACTACAAGGAATACCACGAGTACCTACACCGTATAAAACGATATCAGGCGAACCAAACATCTGAACGGACATCCCATTTCGGAGAGCAGCCGTCGGATTTCTTTGGTCGTCAAGGAGCAGAATCAACATCATTACAAGCTATTTGTCACTAAGCTTCTAATACGGACATCCCATGGGAAAGCAGCCATTGGAGCAGTGACATACGCAACGAACGACGTCATTCAAGTGGACAACAAATCCAGTTATCATCAAATCAACATAGCATTACCAGCTGTGGACAACTACATCATCGTAGCAGAACTCAACATCAAAGTAAGCTCAAGAATCTCCACTCATTCACTCCTTACACGTATTAACATCCTTCCTATAATAGAGGATTCGATTTCGATTATTTTCTTCGAAAATGGCACAGTCAGAAAATTTAAAAACTTTAATCAAAACACGCGGTAGTCTTAAATCTAACGTCACGCGGTTAATAACATATCTTAATGCGCACCCAGATGCGGAGATTGATGATATCCAGAATCGTAAAATAAAATTAGAGGAGGGCTATGAAGCCTTTTCCAAAACACAATTACAAATTGAAATCTTAGCAGAGAAGGAGAAGCATACCGATATGGATCATGAAGCTCACAGATCGCAGTTTGATGATCAATATTTTGCTTGCGCTAAAATAATAAGTAAACGTCTTCGCGAAATAAACTCGGTGATATCGCCAATAGCTAGCACGTCGCCATCAACGTCAGCTACTCCTTCTATGCCAATAACTATAAAACAAGCTAATAATTTGTTGCCCAAAATAGAGATCCGTCCTTATGATGGAAATCCTATTAATTGGTACTCTTTTCATGACACCTTTAAGAATTTAGTTCATGATAACGATGAATTGTTACCAGTTCACAAATTTTATTTACTGCAAAATGCACTTCAAGGTCCGTTAACTTCAATAACAGAAAATCTAAATGCTTCAGAGGAAAATTATTTGGTGGCTTGGAATACGTTGAAACAAAGATGTAATAAACCGCGACAAATCATTCATACTCATCTACAATTATTATTAGAGCTTCCAGAAATTCATCGCGAAACTCCTACTAATCTACGTTCTTTGGTAGAAAAAACACAAGTTCATATAAATGCATTAAGGGCTTTGAAGCAACCAGTTGATAAGTGGGATGCATTACTGATTTATATTGTAGTAAAGAAACTAGATAAGGGTACGCGTCGCGCTTGGGAGCGTACGTTAGAAGACGAGGAAATGCCCGCTTTTCAAAAATTATTAGATTTTCTTAGTAAACAAGCACGTGGCGACGATTTCGATACAATTTCCTTTGATTCAAATAAATCAAACAGTCATTTTAATAATCACACCTCGAAAATGCCAAATAAGAAACGACCCAATCAAATACAATCACACGTAGGTACGCAGGCGCACTTTCAATGTCCTGCTTGTAGTCAAAATCATGCGATTTATACATGTAACAAGTTTTTGCAATTAAATCCAAAGGAACGTTTCGAATTAGCAAGAAGGGCAAAATTATGTTTAAATTGCTTGCGAGGTAATCATCAGACAAATAAATGCTATCTTAGCGGTTGTAAGACATGCAATCATAAGCATAATACGCTTTTGCATTTTACTGATACGAACAATCCGCGTAACCATCCAACTAATAATTCAATCGAATCAAACGATCAAAATATAAAAGAACAGCCAACAGTAAATTTAGTTGTATCATCTGATTCAGAGGTGTTGTTAGGTACGGCATCGATTAAAATATTAGATAAAGACAAAAATGAAATTCCGTGTAGAGTATTGCTAGACGGAGGTTCTCAAACGCATTTCATAACAGAAAGATTAGCTGATCGTTTAAAACTAAATAAAACTATGATCAATTTGCCATTCTCAGGCTTAGGTCAAAATTTAACTAAGTCGCAGTACACGGTTAAAACAACCATCAAATCACGAACATCTCCTTTTTCGTGTGATCTAACATTAGTGGCCTTACCCACTATAACTGGGTTGCTACCCTCTCGAAAAATTGACAAAGACAATCTGTCTATTCCTAAAAATATTTCGTTAGCTGATCCGAACTTTCATAAATCAGCCGAGATCGATGCATTGCTCGGCAATACTTTGTTTTATCAGCTGCTAAGCGTTGGACAAATCAAATTGTGTAATGATTCAATTATATTACAAAAAACGCGACTAGGTTGGATTGTAACGGGAGAAGTCAATCTTCTAAATAATCACCTCAACAAAGCTAGGTCATGTTTTGTGACAACCGCGCTTGAAAACCAATTAAACAAATTTTGGGAGGTTGAGGAAATTCCTAATAAAAAATATTTTTCAAGTGAGGAATCAGCATGTGAGACACACTTTAGTCAAAATATTAAGCGAAATTTAGACGGGAGGTACGTAGTAAGGTTGCCATTCAATGAAAAAAGGGATAGTATCGGGGAATCACACAGAATGGCTTTAAAACGGTTTTACTCTTTGGAGAAGAGGTTGGAATTAAGTTCAGAATTAAAAAATCAATATAGTGTCTTCTTAAGGGAGTATGTAGAATTAAAACATATGACCGATATAACAAATACAGATGACAAGCAAGTAGGTTACTATTTACCACATCACGCGGTAATAAAAGAATCAAGCGCAACGACAAAGGTTCGCGTAGTGTTTGATGGATCCGCGAAAACATCGACAAGTATTTCTTTAAACGACGCATTAATGCAAGGTCCTACAATTCAGGACGATTTGATTTCTATAATCATCCGTTTTCGAACACATCAATTCGTTTTAACAGCTGACATTGAGAAAATGTTTCGGCAAATTCAGGTACATCCAGATGACGCGAAATTTCAAAAAATTCTTTGGCGGGAAAACAAGACTGAACCAATTAAAACATATATGCTAAACACGGTTACATATGGGACTACTTCAGCCCCATTTCTCGCGGTTCGTTGCTTGAAACAAATAATTAAAGATGACGGACATAAATATCCTTTAGCCGCGACAGTACTCGATCGTGATTTTTATGTAGATGACTTACTCACTGGTACGAACGATTTGAATCAAGCTTGCTTTTTAATAGATCAACTAACTAAATTACTAAATTTAGGGGGTTTCAACCTACGTCAGTGGCTTTCAAATGAACCGAAACTTCTAAATAAATTGAAAAATTCCTCCGCGTCACAACTTGTATGTTTAGACGTGACGGAAACAAAAAAGGTTCTCGGAATACAATGGGATCCGCATGCAGACACTATTAACTATAAGGTAAATCCCTTTAGTTCGCATAAAGTCGTCTCAAAACGTACAATTTTGTCTGAGATTGCTCAACTATTTGACCCTTTAGGTTTATTAGGTCCCGTAATAATTCAGGCCAAATTAGTTATGCAGAAATTATGGATGGCCAATTTAAATTGGGATGAATCAGTCCCACAGTCAATTCATACCGAATGGTTCAATTATAAAAACCAATTACCATTGTTAAACAATTTTACTGTACATCGGAAGGTTGTTTTAAATAATGCAGTAGAAATACAGTTACATGGGTTCTGTGACGCCAGCGAAAAGGGTTATGGCGCGTGTTTTTACATAAGATCAACGAATAAAGTGAATAATCATTTAGTAGATTTGGTATGCGCGAAGTCGCGCGTTGCACCTATAAAAACAATATCTTTGCCTAGGTTAGAGCTTTGTGCTGCTAAGTTATTAGCAAATTTATACAAATCCGTGGTAGAAGCATTAAACTTAAGATTCAACAAGATTAACTTTTATTCTGATTCAACTATTGCATTAAATTGGATTAAAACATCACCCCATATCTTAAAAACTTTCGAAGCAAATCGTGTCTCTGAAATACAAACGCTTACGGATAGGGATAATTGGTATCATGTATCGACAAACGACAATCCCGCGGATTTTATATCTCGTGGTCAAAATCCTTCGGACTTTATTAAAAATACACTTTGGGTAAATGGGCCTACGTGGCTGTCTATGGAAGAACATTGCTGGAAAATCACTAAACTATCGACGAGTGATAGCGCAAATCATCAAGCCAATGTGACCTTTGTTACATTAGACCAGAATTGTAATCGGAATAAGGTTGCAAATGACACTTTTGAAAGGTTCTCATCCATTAATGCACTAAATCGTTTCGTTGCCCTTTGCCATCGAGCAATTGTGAATAGAAGCTCAAGCAATAAAATCACAGGTGAAATTACCACGAAGGAGTTACATGATGCTCATTTACAAATAATAAGGGTAGTCCAAGAAAGTGAATTCTCTCAAGAATTACAATGTTTACGAAAGGGCGAGGAACTCAATAATAAAAGTAGGTTGTTGCGATTAGATCCTTTTATAGATGAATTGGGAATTCTTCGTGTAGGAGGTAGATTGGGAAATGCAGATATAAATTATTCACATAAACATCCTATTCTATTACCAAGAAACAATCATATTACTGACATAATAATACGTCATGTACATATAAAATATTGGCATACAGGAGTTCAAAATACGTTAGCTATTGTCAGACAAAATTACTGGCCTATTGATGGCAAAAATAGGACGAGATACGTCTTACATAAATGCATTTCTTGTTGTAAATTAAACCACAAGCCACCAAATTATCCAATGGGCATTTTACCTAAAAATCGTTTAAAACAATCTAGACCTTTCGAAAATGCAGGGCTAGATTACTGCGGTCCTTTTCTTATCAAGGAGAAAAAATTTAGAAATAAAGTAAAGATAAAGTCTTATGTAGTCGTCTTTGTTTGTTTTTCAACGAAGGCCGTACATTTGGAGCTGGTTACAGATCTAACCACCGAAACATGCTTAGCAGCTATTAAACGTTTTTTCGGTCGCAGAGGTAAATCAAAAAATCTCTATTCTGATAATGGAACAAATTTTGTTGGCGCCAAGAATGAAATATTGAAAATAAAGGCTTTGCTATTATCCTCTAATCATAATGATAGAATCACGCACGATTTATCAAATGAAGGTGTCAACTGGCATTTTTCACCACCGCAATCGCCCCACTTTGGAGGCTTATGGGAGGCTGGCGTTAAACAATTCAAATATCACTTATATCGCACTGTTGGCGATTCCCTGTTTACTTATGAACAATTTAATACTTTTATCATCGAAATCGAATCAATATTAAATTCCCGTCCTCTAACACCATTATCCTCGGATCCCAATGACTTTTCAGCCCTTACCCCAGCTCACTTTTTGATTGGAGATTCACTAATGAGCATACCAGAACATGACTTCCAGGATGTACCAACAAATAGATTATCATTGTGGCAACACATTGTCAAGGTGAAGCAACATTTTTGGAAAAGATGGCATAGGGAGTACTTTAATGAACTGCTACTACGTAGTAAATGGCACAAAGGTGATCCCGAACAGATAAAAATTGATACACTGGTCACCATTAAGGAAGATAACATCCCACCTATGCACTGGAGCATGGGACGCATCATAGCCGTTCATCCAGGCGAAGATAAGATTATTCGTGTAGCAACCGTGAAAACAAATCGCGGAATATACAAACGATGCATCAAAAAACTATGTCCATTACCGATTGAGATACCTGAAAGGGATTGACCAATATAGTCTTATATGTATAATTGTTAACCTGTCAACTACCGCTTTAGTAGTTGTCCTATTCATACTTTTAAGATTACTAATATTATAAACTTGTATTAAGTATGTAGCGTATAGTTATACCTTCCAGCTATTAATGAACTTTATAAAGTATCTTATTCACTTAGCATATGTATATATCTTTAGAGTCAAATTCACAATGCTGTTCCGCCTTTTCGAGTCCCCACAGTGGTTTTTGATTGGCGAGGATAAAATATCTATGTATATTCAATTGTTATAGAACACAGATCAACTTTGAACGCGAATCGTTCAAGGCGGGCGACGTGTTGCGTTGCAACAAAGCATATGAACCCATCCAAAATTTTCTATATACGTTACTGTGAGAATTACCAGGTAAAACCTATCCATACAAAACTAAACGTTTCCCAAAGCGGTCAAAAGACATTTCCACGAAACTATCCTCGTAAAATAATTTAAGTTAAACCTAGAAATTCACGGAAAGACCACTTTATGACGGTCAGTGCCATGCACTCATTAGCAAACGTGCGACCTTTGCAACGTTCACTAAAAACGCCATCGGTCATATACCTGCGCTGGTGACGTTCTAGCCACCCTTACAGACTTGACCAGCAGCCCTGATTGGCTGTTGCCGACTACACAAAATTACTATATAAATCCGATACCTGTACATACACTAGACATTCTAATAAGTATCGTTCTTCGAAACGGAACGCTGTCAAATTCAACGTAGAAATAAACTATTCAAACTGTTAAAGTTAAACGTAGTTAAACGTTATTCGTGGCATTCTACATATTTCTTCGCACCACCCACAAATATTCGAGTAATATTAATTTATCACTCGAAGCGTACGAGTATTACCACATATCCGCACGCATTGAACAATTATGTTGGTGCGGCTTCGGAACTTTTAAATATCTTGATATATCTCGAGAACTACGCATCTGATCAAAAAATATCATAGAACATAAAAAGTAGGAAACTTAATTCTCTACAAATAAGGTCTCTTAACATTTTGCCATAGCTCGCTTCGTTTCCGAGATATTTGCAGATTTATCTCAAGGGAAGGGGCCCGACGGACATATTTCGAGATATTTCTTCTTCTTGTTGTTCTTCTTCTGCACAGTTAAGCTGGAAGTGGCATTTGCGGCTCGCGCTAGTGCAGAGTTATCTCAAAGAAAGGGGCCACGGTGTTTCTGTATCTCTATTATGTTGGTGCGGCTTCGGAACTTTTAAATATCTCGATATATCTCGAAAACTACGCTTCTGATCAAAAAATATCATAGAACATAAATTGTAGGAAACATAATTCTCTACAAAAAACGTCTCTTAACATTTTGCCATAGCTCGCTTCGTTTCCGAGATATTTGCAGATTTATCTCAAGGGAAGGGGCCTGACGGACATATTTCGAGATATTTCTTCTTCTTGTTGTTCTTCTTCTGCACAGCTAAGCTGGAAGTGGCATTTGCGGCTCGCACTAGTGCAGAGTTATCTCAAAGAAAGGGGCCACGGTGTTTCTGTATCTCTATTATGTTGGTGCGGCTTCGGAACTTTTAAATATCTCGATATATCTCGAAAACTACGCATCTGATCAAAAAATATCATAGAACATAAAAAGTAGGAAACTTAATTCTCTACAAATAAGGTCTCTTAACATTTTGCCATAGCTCGCTTCGTTTCCGAGATATTTGCAGATTTATCTCAAGGGAAGGGGCCTGACGGACATATTTCGAGATATTTCTTCTTCTTGTTGTTCTTCTTCTGCACAGCTAAGCTGGAAGTGGCATTTGCGGCTCGCACTAGTGCAGAGTTATCTCAAAGAAAGGGGCCACGGTGTTTCTGTATCTCTATTATGTTGGTGCGGCTTCGGAACTTTTAAATATCTTGATATATCTCGAGAACTACGCATCTGATCAAAAAATATCATAGAACATAAATTGTAGGAGACATAATTCTCTACAAAAAACGTCTCTTAACATTTTGCCATAGCTCGCTTCGTTTCCGAGATATTTGCAGATTTATCTCAAGGGAAGGGGCCTGACGGACATATTTCGAGATATTTCTTCTTCTTGTTGTTCTTCTTCTGCACAGCTAAGCTGGAAGTGGCATTTGCGGCTCGCACTAGTGCAGAGTTACCTCAAAGAAAGGGGCCACGGTGTTTCTGTATCTCTATTATGTTGGTGCGGCTTCGGAACTTTTAAATATCTCGATATATCTCGAAAACTACGCTTCTGATCAAAAAATATCATAGAACATAAATTGTAGGAAACATAATTCTCTACAAAAAAGGTCTCTTAACATTTTGCCATAGCTCGTTTCGTTTCCGAGATATTTGCAGATATATCTCAAGGGAAGGGGCCTGACGGACATATTTCGAGATATTTCTTCTTCTTGTTGTTCTTCTTCTGCACTGCTAAGCTGGAAGTGGCATTTGCGGCTCGCACTAGTGCAGAGTTATCTCAAAGAAAGGGGCCACGGTGTTTCTGTATCTCTATTATGTTGGTGCGGCTTCGGAACTTTTAAATATCTTGATATATCTCGAGAACTACGCATCTGATCAAAAAATATCATAGAACATAAAAAGTAGGAAACTTAATTCTCTACAAATAAGGTCTCTTAACATTTTGCCATAGCTCGCTTCGTTTCCGAGATATTTGCAGATTTATCTCAAGGGAAGGGGCCCGACGGACATATTTCGAGATATTTCTTCTTCTTGTTGTTCTTCTTCTGCACAGCTAAGCTGGAAGTGGCATTTGCGGCTCGCGCTAGTGCAGAGTTATCTCAAAGAAAGGGGCCACGGTGTTTCTGTATCTCTATTATGTTGGTGCGGCTTCGGAACTTTTAAATATCTCGATATATCTCGAAAACTACGCATCTGATCAAAAAATATCATAGAACATAAAAAGTAGGAAACTTAATTCTCTACAAATAAGGTCTCTTAACATTTTGCCATAGCTCGCTTCGTTTCCGAGATATTTGCAGATTTATCTCAAGGGAAGGGGCCTGACGGACATATTTCGAGATATTTCTTCTTCTTGTTGTTCTTCTTCTGCACAGCTAAGCTGGAAGTGGCATTTGCGGCTCGCACTAGTGCAGAGTTATCTCGCAGAAAGGGGCCACGTTGTTTCTGTATCTCTATTATGTTGGTGCGGCTTCGGAACTTTTAAATATCTTGATATATCTCGAGAACTACGCATCTGATCATAAAATATCATAGAACATAAAAAGTAGGAAACTTAATTCTCTACAAAAAAGGTCCCTTAACATTTTGCCATAGCTCGTTTCGTTTCCGAGATATTTGCAGATATATCTCAAGGGAAGGGGCCTGACGGACATATTTCGAGATATTTCTTCTTCTTGTTGTTCTTCTTCTGCACAGCTAAACTGGAAGTGGCATTTCCAGCTCGCAATAGTGCAGAGTTATCCCAAAGAAAGGGGCCACGGTGTTTCTGTATCTCTATTATGTTGGTGCGGCTTCGGAACTTTTAAATATCTCGATATATCTCGAAAACTACGCTTCTGATCAAAAAATATCATAGAATATAAATTGTAGGAAACATAATTCTCTACAAAAAAGGTCTCTTAACATTTTGCCATAGCTCGCTTCGTTTCCGAGATATTTGCAGATACATCTCAAGGGAAGGGGCCTGACGGACATATTTCGAGATATTTCTTCTTCTTGTTGTTCTTCTTCTGCACAGCTAAACTGGAAGTGGCATTTGCAGCTCGCAATAGTGCAGAGTTATCTCAAAGAAAGGGGCCACGGTGTTTCTGTATCTCTATTATGTTGGTGCGGCTTCGGAACTTATAAATATCTTGATATATCTCGAGAACTACGCATCTGATCAAAAAATATCATAGAACATAAAAAGTAGGAAACTTAATTCTCCACAAAAAAGGTCTCTTAACGTTTTGCCATATCTCGCATCGTTTCCGAGATATTTGCAGATTTATCTCAAGGGAAGGGGCCTGATGGACATATTCCGAGATATTTCTTGTTCTTGTTGTTCTTCTTCAGCACAGCTAAGCTGGAAGTGGCATTTGCAGCTCGCAATAGTGCAGAGTTATCTCGCAGAAAGGGGCCACGTTGTTTCTGTATCTCTATTATGTTGGTGCGGCTTCGGAACTTTTAAATATCTTGATATATCTCGAGAACTACGCATCTGATCAAAAAATATCATAGAACATAAAAAGTAGGAAACTTAATTCTCTACAAAAAAGGTCTCTTAACATTTTGCCATAGCTCGTTTCGTTTCCGAGATATTTGCAGATATATCTCAAGGGAAGGGGCCTGACGGACATATTTCGAGATATTTCTTCTTCTTGTTGTTCTTCTTCTGCACAGCTAAACTGGAAGTGGCATTTCCAGCTCGCAATAGCGCAGAGTTATCTGAAAGAAAGGGGCCACGGTGTTTCTGTATCTCTATTATGTTGGTGCGGCTTCGGAACTTTTAAATATCTCGATATATCTCGAGAACTACGCATCTGATCGAAAAATATCATAGATCATAAAAAGTAGGAAACTTAATTCTCTACAAAAAAGGTCTCTTAACATTTTGCCATAGCTCGCTTCGTTTCCGAGATATTTGCAGATATATCTCAAGGGAAGGGGCCTGACGGACATATTTCGAGATATTTCTTCTTCTTGTTGTTCTTCTTCTGCACAGCTAAGCTGGAAGTGGCATTTACAGCTCGCAATAGTGCACAGTTATCTCAAAGAAAGGGGCCACGGTGTTTCTGTATCTCTATTATGTTGGTGCCACTTCGGAACTTTTAAATATCTTGATATATCTCGAGAACTACGCATCTGATCAAAAAATATCATAGATCATAAAAAGTAGGAAACTTAATTCTCTACAAAAAAGGTCTCTTAACATTTTGCCATAGCTCTCTTCGTTTCCGAGATATTTGCAGATTTATCTCAAGGGAAGGGGCCTGACGGACATAATTCGAGATATTTCTTCTTCTTGTTGTTCTTCTTCTGCACAGCTAAGCTGGAAGTAGCATTTGCAGCTCGCAATAGTGCAGTGTCATCTCAAAGAAAGGGGCCACGGTGTTTCTGTATCTCTATTATGTTGGTGCGGCTTCGGAACTTTTAAATATCTCGATATATCTCGAAAACTACGCATCTGATCAAAAAATATCATAGAACATAAAAAGTAGGAAACTTAATTCTCTACAAATAAGGTCTCTTAACATTTTGCCATAGCTCGCTTCGTTTCCGAGATATTTGCAGATTTATCTCAAGGGAAGGGGCCTGACGGACATATTTCGAGATATTTCTTCTTCTTGTTGTTCTTCTTCTGCACAGCTAAGCTGGAAGTGGCATTTGCGGCTCGCACTAGTGCAGAGTTATCTCAAAGAAAGGGGCCACGGTGTTTCTGTATCTCTATTATGTTGGTGCGGCTTCGGAACTTTTAAATATCTTGATATATCTCGAGAACTACGCATCTGATCAAAAAATATCATAGAACATAAAAAGTAGGAAACTTAATTCTCTACAAAAAAGGTCTCTCAACATTTTGCCATAGCTCGCTTCGTTTCCGAGATATTTGCAGATTTATCTCAAGGGAAGGGGCCTGACGGACATATTTCGAGATATTTCTTCTTCTTGTTGTTCTTCTTCTGCACAGCTAAGCTGGAAGTGGCATTTGCGGCTCGCACTAGTGCAGAGTTATCTCAAAGAAAGGGGCCACGGTGTTTCTGTGTCTCTATTATGTTCGTGCGGCTTCGGAACTTTTAAATATCTCGATATATCTCGAAAACTACGCTTCTGATCAAAAAATATCATAGAACATAAATTGTAGGAAACATAATTCTCTACAAAAAAGGTCTCCCAACATTTTGCCATAGCTCGCTTCGTTTCCGAGATATTTGCAGATATATCTCAAGGGAAGGGGCCTGACGGACATATTTCGAGATATTTCTTCTTCTTGTTGTTCTTCTTCTGCACAGCTAAGCTGGAAGTGGCATTTACAGCTCGCAGTAGTGCAGAGTTATCTCAAAGAAAGGGGCCACGGTGTTTCTGTATCTCTATTATGTTGTTGCGGCTACGGAACTTTTAAATATCTTGATATATCTCGAGAACTACGCATCTGATCACAAAATATCATAGAAGATAGAAAGTAGGAAACTTAATTCTCTACAAAAAAGGTCTCTTAACATTTTGCCATAGCTCGCTTCGTTTCCGAGATATTTGCAGATTTATCTCAAGGGAAGGGGCCTAACGGACATATTTCGAGATATTTCTTGTTCTTGTTGTTCTTCTTCTGCACAGCTAAACTGGAAGTGGCATTTCCAGCTCGCAATAGTGCAGAGTTATCTCAAAGAAAGGGGCCACGGTGTTTCTGTATCTCTATTATGTTGGTGCGGCTTCGGAACTTTTAAATATCTCGATATATCTCGAAAACTACGCATCTGATCAAAAAATATCATAGAACATAAAAAGTAGGAAACTTAATTCTCTACAAATAAGGTCTCTTAACATTTTGCCATAGCTCGCTTCGTTTCCGAGATATTTGCAGATTTATCTCAAGGGAAGGGGCCTGACGGACATATTTCGAGATATTTCTTCTTCTTGTTGTTCTTCTTCTGCACAGCTAAGCTGGAAGTGGCATTTGCGGCTCGCACTAGTGCAGAGTTATCTCAAAGAAAGGGGCCACGGTGTTTCTGTATCTCTATTATGTTGGTGCGGCTTCGGAACTTTTAAATATCTTGATATATCTCGAGAACTACGCATCTGATCAAAAAATATCATAGAACATAAAAAGTAGGAAACTTAATTCTCTACAAAAAAGGTCTCTCAACATTTTGCCATAGCTCGCTTCGTTTCCGAGATATTTGCAGATTTATCTCAAGGGAAGGGGCCTGACGGACATATTTCGAGATATTTCTTCTTCTTGTTGTTCTTCTTCTGCACAGCTAAGCTGGAAGTGGCATTTGCGGCTCGCACTAGTGCAGAGTTATCTCAAAGAAAGGGGCCACGGTGTTTCTGTGTCTCTATTATGTTCGTGCGGCTTCGGAACTTTTAAATATCTCGATATATCTCGAAAACTACGCTTCTGATCAAAAAATATCATAGAACATAAATTGTAGGAAACATAATTCTCTACAAAAAAGGTCTCCCAACATTTTGCCATAGCTCGCTTCGTTTCCGAGATATTTGCAGATATATCTCAAGGGAAGGGGCCTGACGGACATATTTCGAGATATTTCTTCTTCTTGTTGTTCTTCTTCTGCACAGCTAAGCTGGAAGTGGCATTTACAGCTCGCAGTAGTGCAGAGTTATCTCAAAGAAAGGGGCCACGGTGTTTCTGTATCTCTATTATGTTGTTGCGGCTACGGAACTTTTAAATATCTTGATATATCTCGAGAACTACGCATCTGATCACAAAATATCATAGAAGATAGAAAGTAGGAAACTTAATTCTCTACAAAAAAGGTCTCTTAACATTTTGCCATAGCTCGCTTCGTTTCCGAGATATTTGCAGATTTATCTCAAGGGAAGGGGCCTAACGGACATATTTCGAGATATTTCTTGTTCTTGTTGTTCTTCTTCTGCACAGCTAAACTGGAAGTGGCATTTCCAGCTCGCAATAGTGCAGAGTTATCTCAAAGAAAGGGGCCACGGTGTTTCTGTATCTCTATTATGTTGGTGCGGCTTCGGAACTTTTAAATATCTTGATATATCTCGAGAACTACGCATCTGATCAAAAAATATCATAGATCATAAAAAGTAGGAAACCTAATTCTCTACAAAAAAGGTCTCTTAACATTTTGCCATAGCTCGCTTGGTTTCCGAGATATTTGCAGATATATCTCAAGGGAAGGGGCCTGACGGACATATTTCGAGATATTTCTTGTTCTTGTTGTTCTTCTTCTGCACAGCTAAACTGGAAGTGGCATTTGCAGCTCGCAATAGTGCAGAGTTATCTCAAAGAAAGGGGCCACGGTGTTTCTGTATCTCTATTATGTTGGTGCGGCTTCGGAACTTATAAATATCTTGATATATCTCGAGAACTACGCATCTGATCAAAAAATATCATAGAACATAAAAAGTAGGAAACTTAATTCTCTACAAAAAAGGTCTCTTAACATTTTGCCATAGCTCGCTTCGTTTCCGAGATATTTGCAGATTTATCTCAAGGGAAGGGGCCAAACGGACATATTTCGAGATATTTCTTGTTCTTGTTGTTCTTCTTCTGCACAGCTAAACTGGAAGTCGCATTTCCAGCTCGCAATAGTGCAGAGTTATCTCAAAGAAAGGGGCCACGGTGTTTCTGTATCTCTATTATGTTGGTGCGGCTTCGGAACTTTTAAATATCTTGATATATCTCGAGAACTACGCATCTGATCAAAAAATATCATAGAACATAAAAAGTAGGAAACTTAATTCTCTACAAAAAAGGTCTCTTAACATTTTGCCATAGCTCGCTTCGTTTCCGAGATATTTGCAGATTTATCTCAAGGGAAGGGGCCAAACGGACATATTTCGAGATATTTCTTGTTCTTGTTGTTCTTCTTCTGCACAGCTAAACTGGAAGTCGCATTTCCAGCTCGCAATAGTGCAGAGTTATCTCAAAGAAAGGGGCCACGGTGTTTCTGTATCTCTATTATGTTGGTGCGGCTTCGGAACTTTTAAATATCTTGATATATCTCGAGAACTACGCATCTGATCAAAAAATATCATAGAACATAAAAAGTAGGAAACTTAATTCTCTACAAATAAGGTCTCTTAACATTTTGCCATAGCTCGCTTCGTTTCCGAGATATTTGCAGATATATCTCAAGGGAAGGGGCCTGACGGACATATTTCGAGATATTTCTTCTTCTTGTTGTTCTTCTTCTGCACAGCTAAGCTGGAAGTGGCATTTACAGCTCGCAATAGTGCACAGTTATCTCAAAGAAAGGGGCCACGGTGTTTCTGTATCTCTATTATGTTGGTGCGGCTTCGGAACTTTTAAATATCTCGATATATCTCGAAAACTACGCTTCTGATCAAAAAATATCATAGAACATAAATTGTAGGAAACATAATTCTCTACAAAAAACGTCTCTAAACATTTTGCCATAGCTCGCTTCGTTTCCGAGATATTTGCAGATTTATCTCAATGGAAGGGGCCTGACGGACATATTTCGAGATATTTCTTCTTCTTGTTGTTCTTCTTCTGCACAGCTAAGCTGGAAGTGGCATTTGCGGCTCGCACTAGTGCAGAGTTATCTCAAAGAAAGGGGCCACGGTGTTTCTGTATCTCTATTATGTTGCTGCGGCTTCGGAACTATTAAATATCTCGATATATCTCGAAAACTACGCTTCTGATCAAAAAATATCATAGAACATAAATTGTAGGAAACATAATTCTCTACAAAAAAGGTCTCTTAACATTTTCCCATAGCTCGCTTCGTTTCCGAGATATTTGCAGATATATCTCAAGGGAAGGGGCCTGACGGACATATTTCGAGATATTTCTTCTTCTTGTTGTTCTTCCTCTGCACAGCTAAACTGGAAGTGGCATTTCCAGCTCGCAATAGTGCAGAGTTATCTCAAAGAGAGGGGCCACGGTGTTTCTGTATCTCTATTATGTTGGTGCGGCTTCGGAACTTTTAAATATCTTGATATATCTCGAGAACTACGCATCTGATCAAAAAATATCATAGAAGATAAAAAGTAGGAAACTTAATTCTCTACAAAAAAGGGCTCTTAACATTTTGCCATAGCTCGCTTCGTTTCGGAGATATTTGCAGATTTATCTCAAGGGAAGGGGCCTGACGGACATATTTCGAGATATTTCTTCTTCTTGTTGTTCTTCTTATGTATGTCCGTCAGGCCCCTTCCCTTGAGATAAATCAGCAAATATCTCGGAAACGAAGCGAGCTATGGCAAAATGTTAAGAGACCTTTTTTGTAGAGAATTATGTTTCCTACAATTTACGTTCTCTGATATTTTTTGATCAGAAGCGTAGTTATCGAGATATATCGAGATATTTAAAAGTTCCGAAGCCGCACCAACATAATAGAGATACAGAAACACCGTGGCCCCTCTCTTTGAGATAACTCTGCACTAGTGCGAGCCGCAATTGCCACTTCCAGCTTAGCTGTGCAGAAGAAGAACAACAAGAAGAAGAAATATCTCGAAATATGTCCGTCAGGCCCCTTCCCTCGAGATAAATCTGCAAATATCTCGGAAACGAAGCGAGCTATGGCAAAATATTAAGAGACCTTTTTTGTAGAGAATTAAGTTTCCTACTTTTTATGTTGTATGATATTTTTTGATCAGATGCGTAGTTCTCGAGATATATCAAGATATTTAAAAGTTCCGAAGCCGCACCAACATAATAGAGATACAGAAACACCGTGGCCCCTTTCTTTGAGATAACTCTGCACTATTGCGCGCTGCAAATGCCACTTCCAGCTTAGCTGTGCAGAAGAAGAACAACAAGGTGAAGAAATATCTCGAAATATGTCCGTCAGGCCCCTTCCCTTGAGATAAATCAGCAAATATCTCGGAAACGAAGCGAGCTATGGCAAAATGTTAAGAGACCTTTTTTGTAGGGAATTATGTTTCCTACAATTTACGTTCACTGATATTTTTTGATCAGAAGCGTAGTTTTCGAGATATATCGAGATATTTAAAAGTTCCGAAGCCGAACCAACATAATAGAGATACAGAAACACCGTGGCCCCTTTCTTTGAGATAACTCTGCACTATTGCGAGCTGGAAATGCCACTTCCAGTTTAGCTGTGCAGAAGAAGAACAACAAGAAGAAGAAATATCTCGAAATATGTCCGTCAGGCCCCTTCCCTTGAGATAAATCTGCAAATATCTCGGAAACGAAGCGAGCTATGGCATAATGTTAAGAGACCTTTTTTGTAGAGAATTAAGTTTCCTTCTTTTTATGTTCTATGATATTTTTTGATCAGATGCGTAGTTCTCGAGATATATCAAGATATTTAAAAGTTCCGAAGCCGCACCAACATAATAGAGATACAGAAACACCGTGGCCCCTCTCTTTGAGATAACTCTGCACTAGTGCGAGCCGCAAATGCCACTTCCAGCTTAGCTGTGCAGAAGAAGAACAACAAGAAGAAGAAATATCTCGAAATATGTCCGTCAGGCCCCTTCCCTTGAGATAAATCAGCAAATATCTCGGAAACGAAGCGAGCTATGGCAAAATGTTAAGAGACCTTTTTTGTAGAGAATTATGTTTCCTACAATTTACGTTCTCTGATATTTTTTGATCAGAAGCGTAGTTTTCGAGATATATCGAGATATTTAAAAGTTCCGAAGCCGCACCAACATAATAGAGATACAGAAACACCGTGGCCCCTTTCTTTGAGATAACTCTGCACTAGTGCGAGCCGCAAATGCCACTTCCAGCTTAGCTGTGCAGAAGAAGAACAACAAGAAGAAGAAATATCTCGAAATATGTCCGTCAGGCCCCTTCCCTCGAGATAAATCTGCAAATATCTCGGAAACGAAGCGAGCTATGGCAAAATATTAAGAGACCTTTTTTGTAGAGAATTAAGTTTCCTACTTTCTATGTTGTATGATATTTTTTGAGCAGATGCGTAGTTCTCGAGATATATCAAGATATTTAAAAGTTCCGAAGCCGCACCAACATAATAGAGATACAGAAACACCGTGGCCCGTTTCTTTGAGATAACTCTGCACTATTGCGCGCTGCAAATGCCACTTCCAGCTTAGCTGTGCAGAAGAAGAACAACAAGGTGAAGAAATATCTCGAAATATGTCCGTCAGGCCCCTTCCCTTGAGATAAATCAGCAAATATCTCGGAAACGAAGCGAGCTATGGCAAAATGTTAAGAGACCTTTTTTGTAGGGAATTATGTTTCCTACAATTTACGTTCACTGATATTTTTTGATCAGAAGCGTAGTTTTCGAGATATATCGAGATATTTAAAAGTTCCGAAGCCGAACCAACATAATAGAGATACAGAAACACCGTGGCCCCTTTCTTTGAGATAACTCTGCACTATTGCGAGCTGGAAATGCCACTTCCAGTTTAGCTGTGCAGAAGAAGAACAACAAGAAGAAGAAATATCTCGAAATATGTCCGTCAGGCCCCTTCCCTTGAGATAAATCTGCAAATATCTCGGAAACGAAGCGAGCTATGGCATAATGTTAAGAGACCTTTTTTGTAGAGAATTAAGTTTCCTTCTTTTTATGTTCTATGATATTTTTTGATCAGATGCGTAGTTCTCGAGATATATCAAGATATTTAAAAGTTCCGAAGCCGCACCAACATAATAGAGATACAGAAACACCGTGGCCCCTCTCTTTGAGATAACTCTGCACTAGTGCGAGCCGCAAATGCCACTTCCAGCTTAGCTGTGCAGAAGAAGAACAACAAGAAGAAGAAATATCTCGAAATATGTCCGTCAGGCCCCTTCCCTTGAGATAAATCAGCAAATATCTCGGAAACGAAGCGAGCTATGGCAAAATGTTAAGAGACCTTTTTTGTAGAGAATTATGTTTCCTACAATTTACGTTCTCTGATATTTTTTGATCAGAAGCGTAGTTTTCGAGATATATCGAGATATTTAAAAGTTCCGAAGCCGCACCAACATAATAGAGATACAGAAACACCGTGGCCCCTTTCTTTGAGATAACTCTGCACTAGTGCGAGCCGCAAATGCCACTTCCAGCTTAGCTGTGCAGAAGAAGAACAACAAGAAGAAGAAATATCTCGAAATATGTCCGTCAGGCCCCTTCCCTCGAGATAAATCTGCAAATATCTCGGAAACGAAGCGAGCTATGGCAAAATATTAAGAGACCTTTTTTGTAGAGAATTAAGTTTCCTACTTTTTATGTTGTATGATATTTTTTGATCAGATGCGTAGTTCTCGAGATATATCAAGATATTTAAAAGTTCCGAAGCCGCACCAACATAATAGAGATACAGAAACACCGTGGCCCGTTTCTTTGAGATAACTCTGCACTATTGCGCGCTGCAAATGCCACTTCCAGCTTAGCTGTGCAGAAGAAGAACAACAAGGTGAAGAAATATCTCGAAATATGTCCGTCAGGCCCCTTCCCTTGAGCTAAATCTGCAAATATCTCGGAAACGATGCCAGCTATGGGAAAATGTTAAGAGACCTTTTTTGTAGAGAATTAAGTTTCCTACTTTTTATGTTCTATGATATTTTTTGATCAGATGCGTTGTTCTCGAGATATATCAAGATATTTAAAAGTTCCGAAGCCGCACCAACATAATAGAGATACAGAAACACCGTGGCCCCTTTCTTTGAGATAACTCTGCACTATTGCGCGCTGCAAATGCCACTTCCAGCTTAGCTGTGCAGAAGAAGAACAACAAGAAGAAGAAATATCTCGAAATATGTCCGTCAGGCCCCTTCCCTTGAGATAAATCAGCAAATATCTCGGAAACGAAACGAGCTATAGCAAAATGTTAAGAGACCTTTTTTGTAGAGAATTATGTTTCCTGCAATTTATGTTCTATGATATTTTTTGATCAGAAGCGTAGTTTTCGAGATATATCGAGATATTTAAAAGTTCCGAAGCCGCACCAACATAATAGAGATACAGAAACACCGTGGCCCCTTTCTTTGAGATAACTCTGCACTATTGCGAGCTGGAAATGCCACTTCCAGTTTAGCTGTGCAGAAGAAGAACAACAAGAAGAAGAAATATCTCGAAATATGTCCGTCAGGCCCCTTCCCTTGAGATAAATCTGCAAATATCTCGGAAACGAAGCGAGCTATGGCATAATGTTAAGAGACCTTTTTTGTAGAGAATTAAGTTTCCTTCTTTTTATGTTCTATGATATTTTTTGATCAGATGCGTAGTTCTCGAGATATATCAAGATATTTAAAAGTTCCGAAGCCGCACTAACATAATAGAGATACAGAAACACCGTGGCCTCTTTCTTTGAGATAACTCTGCACTATTGCGAGCTGCAAATGCCACTTCCAGCTTAGCTGTGCAGAAGAGGAACAACAAGAAGAAGAAATATCTCGGAGTATGTCCGTCAGGCCCCTTCCCTTGAGCTAAATCTGCAAATATCTCGGAAACGATGCCAGCTATGGGAAAATATTAAGAGACCTTTTTTGTAGAGAATTAAGTTTCCTACTTTTTATGTTCTATGATATTTTTTGATCAGGTGCGTAGTTCTCGAGATATATCAAGATATTTAAAAGTTGCGAAGCCGCACCAACGTAATAGAGATATAGAAACACCGTGGCCCCTTTCTTTGAGATAACTCTGCACTATTGCGAGCTGCAAATGCCACTTCCAGCTTAGCTGTGCAGAAGAAGAACAACAAGAAGAAGAAATATCTCGAAATATGTCCGTCAGGCCCCTTCCCTTGAGATATATCTGCAAATATCTCGGAAACGAAGCGAGCTATGGCAAAATGTTAAGAGACCTTTTTTGTAGAGAATTATGTTTCCTACAATTTATGTTCTATGATATTTTTTGATCAGAAGCGTAGTTTTCGAGATATATCGAAATATTTAAAAGTTCCGAAGCCGCACCAACATAATAGAGATACAGAAACACCGTGGCCCCTTTCTTTGAGATAACTCTGCACTAGTGCGAGCCGCAAATGCCACTTCCAGCTTAGCTGTGCAGAAGAAGAACAACAAGAAGAAGAAATATCTCGGAGTATGTCCGTCAGGCCCCTTCCCTTGAGCTAAATCTGCAAATATCTCGGAAACGATGCCAGCTATGGGAAAATGTTAAGAGACCTTTTTTGTAGAGAATTAAGTTTCCTACTTTTTATGTTCTATGATATTTTTTGATCAGATGCGTTGTTCTCGAGATATATCAAGATATTTAAAAGTTCCGAAGCCGCACCAACATAATAGAGATACAGAAACACCGTGGCCCCTTTCTTTGAGATAACTCTGCACTATTGCGCGCTGCAAATGCCACTTCCAGCTTAGCTGTGCAGAAGAAGAACAACAAGAAGAAGAAATATCTCGAAATATGTCCGTCAGGCCCCTTCCCTTGAGATAAATCAGCAAATATCTCGGAAACGAAGCGAGCAATGGCAAAACGTTAAGAGACCTTTTTTGTAGAGAATTATGTTTCCTACAATTTACGTTCTCTGATATTTTTTGATCAGAAGCGTAGTTTTCGAGATATATCGAGATATTTAAAAGTTCCGAAGCCGCACTAACATAATAGAGATACAGAAACACCGTGGCCTCTTTCTTTAAGATAACTCTGCACTATTGCGAGCTGCAAATGCCACTTCCAGCTTAGCTGTGCAGAAGAGGAACAACAAGAAGAAGAAGTATCTCGGAGTATGTCCGTCAGGCCCCTTCCCTTGAGCTAAATCTGCAAATATCTCGGAAACGATGCCAGCTATGGGAAAATGTTAAGAGACCTCTTTTGTAGAGAATTAAGTTTCCTACTTTTTATGTTCTATGATATTTTTTGATCAGATGCGTAGTTCTCGAGATATATCAAGATATTTAAAAGTTCCGAAGCCGCACCAACATAATAGAGATACAGAAACACCGTGGCCCCTTTCTTTGAGATAACTCTGCACTATTGCGAGCTGCAAATGCCACTTCCAGCTTAGCTGTGCAGAAGAAGAACAACAAGAAGAAGAAGTATCTCGAAATATGTCCGTCAGGCCCCTTCCCTTGAGATAAATCAGCAAATATCTCGGAAACGAAGCGAGCTATGGCAAAATGTTAAGAGACCTTTTTTGTAGAGAATTATGTTTCCTATAATTTACGTTCTCTGATATTTTTTGATCAGAAGCGTAGTTTTCGAGATATATCGAGATATTTAAAAGTTCCGAAGCCGCACCAACATAATAGAGATACAGAAACACCGTGGCCCCTTTCTTTGAGATAACTCTGCACTATTGCGACCTGCAAATGCCACTTCCAGCTTAGCTGTGCAGAAGAAGAACAACAAGAAGAAGAAATATCTCGAAATATGTCCGTCAGGCCCCTTCCCTTGAGCTATATCTGCAAATATCTCGGAAACGATGCCAGCTATGGGAAAATGTTAAGAGACCTTTTTTGTAGAGAATTGAGTTTCCTACTTTTTATGTTCTATGATATTTTTTGATCAGATGCGTAGTTCTCGAGATATATCAAGATATTTAAAAGTTCCGAAGCCGCACCAACGTAATAGAGATACAGAAACACCGTGGCCCTTTTCTTTGAGATAACTCTGCACTATTGCGAGCTGCAAATGCCACTTCCAGCTTAGCTGTGCAGAAGAAGAACAACAAGAAGAAGAAATATCTCGAAATATGTCCGTCAGGCCCCTTCCCTTGAGATATATCTGCAAATATCTCGGAAACGAAACGAGCTATGGCAAAATGTTAAGAGACCTTTTTTGTAGAGAATTATGTTTCCTACAATTTATGTTCTATGATATTTTTTGATCAGAAGCGTAGTTTTCGAGATATATCGAGATATGTAAAAGTTCCGAAGCCGCACCAACATAATAGAGATACAGAAACACCGTGGCCCCTTTCTTTGAGATAACTCTGCACTATTGCGACCTGCAAATGCCACTTCCAGCTTAGCTGTGCAGAAGAAGAACAACAAGAAGAAGAAATATCTCGAAATATGTCCGTCAGGCCCCTTCCCTTGAGCTAAATCTGCAAATATCTCGGAAACGATGCCAGCTATGGGAAAATGTTAAGAGACCTTTTTTGTAGAGAATTGAGTTTCCTACTTTTTATGTTCTATGATATTTTTTGATCAGATGCGTAGTTCTCGAGATATATCAAGATATTTAAAAGTTCCGAAGCCGCACCAACGTAATAGAGATACAGAAACACCGTGGCCCTTTTCTTTGAGATAACTCTGCACTATTGCGAGCTGCAAATGCCACTTCCAGCTTAGCTGTGCAGAAGAAGAACAACAAGAAGAAGAAATATCTCGAAATATGTCCGTCAGGCCCCTTCCCTTGAGATATATCTGCAAATATCTCGGAAACGAAACGAGGTATGGCAAAATGTTAAGAGACCTTTTTTGTAGAGAATTATGTTTCCTACAATTTATGTTCTATGATATTTTTTGATCAGAAGCGTAGTTTTCGAGATATATCGAGATATTTAAAAGTTCCGAAGCCGCACCAACATAATAGAGATACAGAAACACCGTGGCCCCTTTCTTTGAGATAACTCTGCACTAGTGCGAGCCGCAAATGCCACTTCCAGCTTAGCTGTGCAGAAGAAGAACAACAAGAAGAAGAAATATCTCGAAATATGTCCGTCAGGCCCCTTCCCTCGAGATAAATCTGCAAATATCTCGGAAACGAAGCGAGCTATGGCAAAATATTAAGAGACCTTTTTTGTAGAGAATTAAGTTTCCTACTTTTTATGTTGTATGATATTTTTTGATCAGATGCGTAGTTCTCGAGATATATCAAGATATTTAAAAGTTCCGAAGCCGCACCAACATAATAGAGATACAGAAACACCGTGGCCCCTTTCTTTGAGATAACTCTGCACTATTGCGCGCTGCAAATGCCACTTCCAGCTTAGCTGTGCAGAAGAAGAACAACAAGAAGAAGAAATATCTCGAAATATGTCCGTCAGGCCCCTTCCCTTGAGATAAATCTGCAAATATCTCGGAAACGAAGCGAGCTATGGCATAATGTTAAGAGACCTTTTTTGTAGAGAATTAAGTTTCCTTCTTTTTATGTTCTATGATATTTTTTGATCAGATGCGTAGTTCTCGAGATATATCAAGATATTTAAAAGTTCCGAAGCCGCACCAACATAATAGAGATACAGAAACACCGTGGCCCCTTTCTTTGAGATAACTCTGCACTATTGCGAGCTGGAAATGCCACTTCCAGTTTAGCTGTGCAGAAGAAGAACAACAAGAAGAAGAAATATCTCGAAATATGTCCGTCAGGCCCCTTCCCTTGAGATATATCTGCAAATATCTCGGAAACGAAACGAGCTATGGCAAAATGTTAAGAGACCTTTTTTGTAGAGAATTATGTTTCCTACAATTTATGTTCTATGATATTTTTTGATCAGAAGCGTAGTTTTCGAGATATATCGAGATATTTAAAAGTTCCGAAGCCGCACCAACATAATAGAGATACAAAAACACCGTGGCCCCTTTCTTTGAGATAACTCTGCACTAGTGCGAGCCGCAGATGCCACTTCCAGCTTAGCTGTGCAGAAGAAGAACAACAAGAAGAAGAAATATCTCGAAATATGTCCGTCAGGCCCCTTCCCTCGAGATAAATCTGCAAATATCTCGGAAACGAAGCGAGCTATGGCAAAATATTAAGAGACCTTTTTTGTAGAGAATTAAGTTTCCTACTTTTTATGTTGTATGATATTTTTTGATCAGATGCGTAGTTCTCGAGATATATCAAGATATTTAAAAGTTCCGAAGCCGCACCAACATTATAGAGATACAGAAACACCGTGGCCCCTTTCTTTGAGATAACTCTGCACTATTGCGCGCTGCAAATGCCACTTCCAGCTTAGCTGTGCAGAAGAAGAACAACAAGAAGAAGAAGTATCTCGAAATATGTCCGTCAGGCCCCTTCCCTTGAGATAAATCAGCAAATATCTCGGAAACGAAGCGAGCTATGGCAAAATGTTAAGAGACCTTTTTTGTAGAGAATTATGTTTCCTATAATTTACGTTCTCTGATATTTTTTGATCAGAAGCGTAGTTTTCGAGATATATCGAGATATTTAAAAGTTCCGAAGCCGCACCAACATAATAGAGATACAGAAACACCGTGGCCTCTTTCTTTGAGATAACTCTGCACTATTGCGAGCTGCAAATGCCACTTCCAGCTTAGCTGTGCAGAAGAGGAACAACAAGAAGAAGAAATATCTCGGAGTATGTCCGTCAGGCCCCTTCCCTTGAGCTAAATCTGCAAATATCTCGGAAACGATGCCAGCTATGGGAAAATGTTAAGAGACCTTTTTTGTAGAGAATTATGTTTCCTACAATTTACGTTCTCTGATATTTTTTGATCAGAAGCGTAGTTTTCGAGATATATCGAGATATTTAAAAGTTCCGAAGCCGCACCAACATAATAGAGATACAGAAACACCGTGGCCCCTTTCTTTGAGATAACTATGCACTATTGCGAGCTGCAAATGCCACTTCCAGCTTAGCTGTGCAGAAGAAGAACAACAAGAAGAAGAAATATCTCGAAATATGTCCGTCAGGACCCTTCCCTTGAGATAAATCTGCAAATATCTCGGAAACGAAGCGAGCTATGGCCAAATGTTAAGAGACCTTTTTTGTAGAGAATTATGTTTCCTACAATTTACGTTCTCTGATATTTTTTGATCAGAAGCGTAGTTTTCGAGATATATCGAGATATTTAAAAGTTCCGAAGCCGCACCAACATAATAGAGATACAGAAACACCGTGGCCCCTTTCTTTGAGATAACTCTGCACTAGTGCGAGCCGCAAATGCCACTTCCAGCTTAGCTGTGCAGAAGAAGAACAACAAGAAGAAGAAATATCTCGAAATATGTCCGTCAGGCCCCTTCCCTCGAGATAAATCTGCAAATATCTCGGAAACGAAGCGAGCTATGGCAAAATATTAAGAGACCTTTTTTGTAGAGAATTAAGTTTCCTACTTTTTATGTTGTATGATATTTTTTGATCAGATGCATAGTTCTCGAGATATATCAAGATATTTAAAAGTTCCGAAGCCGCACCAACATAATAGAGATACAGAAACACCGTGGCCCCTTTCTTTGAGATAACTCTGCACTATTGCGAGCTGCAAATGCCACTTCCAGCTTAGCTGTGCAGAAGACGAACAACAAGAAGAAGAAATATCTCGAAATATGTCCGTCAGGCCCCTTCCCTTGAGATAAATCTGCAAATATCTCGGAAACGAAGCGAGCTATGGCAAAATGATAAGAGACCTTTTTTGTAGAGAATTATGTTTCCTACAATTTACGTTCTCTGATATTTTTTGATCAGAAGCGTAGTTTTCGAGATATATCGAGATATTTAAAAGTTCCGAAGCCGCACCAACATAATAGAGATACAGAAACACCGTGGCCCCTTTCTTTGAGATAACTCTGCACTATTGCGCGCTGCAAATGCCACTTCCAGCTTAGCTGCGCAGAAGAAGAACAACAAGAAGAAGAAATATCTCGAAGTATGTCCGTCAGGCCCCTTCCCTTGAGATAAATCTGCAAATATCTCGGAAACGAAGCGAGCTATGGCAAAATGTTAAGAGACCTTATTTGTAGAGAATTAAGTTTCCTACTTTTCATGTTCTATGATATTTTTTGATCAGATGCGTAGTTCTCGAGATATATCAAGATATTTAAAAGTTCCGAAGCCGCACCAACATAATAGAGATACAGAAACATCGTGGCCCCTTTCTTTGAGATAACTCTGCACTATTGCGAGCTGCAAATGCCACTTCCAGCTTAGCTGTGCAGAAGACGAACAACAAGAAGAAGAAATATCTCGAAATATGTCCGTCAGGCCCCTTCCCTTGAGATATATCTGCAAATATCTCGGAAACGAAGCGAGCTATGGCAAAATGTTAAGAGACCTTTTTTGTAGAGAATTATGTTTCCTACAATTTACGTTCTCTGATATTTTTTGATCAGAAGCGTAGTTTTCGAGATATATCGAGATATTTAAAAGTTCCGAAGCCGCACCAACATAATAGAGATACAGAAACACCGTGGCCCCTTTCTTTGAGATAACTATGCACTATTGCGAGCTGCAAATGCCACTTCCAGCTTAGCTGTGCAGAAGAAGAACAACAAGAAGAAGAAATATCTCGAAATATGTCCGTCAGGACCCTTCCCTTGAGATAAATCTGCAAATATCTCGGAAACGAAGCGAGCTATGGCCAAATGTTAAGAGACCTTTTTTGTAGAGAATTATGTTTCCTACAATTTACGTTCTCTGATATTTTTTGATCAGAAGCGTAGTTTTCGAGATATATCGAGATATTTAAAAGTTCCGAAGCCGCACCAACATAATAGAGATACAGAAACACCGTGGCCCCTTTCTTTGAGATAACTCTGCACTAGTGCGAGCCGCAAATGTCACTTCCAGCTTAGCTGTGCAGAAGAAGAACAACAAGAAGAAGAAATAGCTCGAAATATGTCCGTCAGGCCCCTTCCCTTGAGATAAATCAGCAAATATCTCGGAAACGAAACGAGCTATGGCAAAATGTTAAGAGACCTTTTTTGTAGAGAATTATGTTTCCTACAATTTACGTTCTCTGATATTTTTTGATCAGAAGCGTAGTTTTCGAGATATATCGAGATATTTAAAAGTTCCGAAGCCGCACCAACATAATAGAGATACAGAAACACCGTGGCCTCTTTCTTTGAGATAACTCTGCACTATTGCGAGCTGCAAATGCCACCTCCAGCTTAGCTGTGCAGAAGAGGAACAACAAGAAGAAGAAATATCTCGGAATATGTCCGTCAGGCCCCTTCCCTTGAGCTAAATCTGCAAATATCTCGGAAACGATGCTAGCTATGGGAAAATGTTAAGAGACCTTTTTTGTAGAGAATTAAGTTTCCTACTTTTTATGTTGTATGATATTTTTTGATCAGATGCGTAGTTCTCGAGCTATATCAAGATATTTAAAAGTTCCGAAGCCGCACCAACATAATAGAGATACAGAAACACCGTGGCCCCTTTCTTTGAGATAACTCTGCACTATTGCGCGCTGCAAATGCCACTTCCAGCTTAGCTGTGCAGAAGAAGAACAACAAGAAGAAGAAATATCTCGAAGTATGTCCGTCAGGCCCCTTCCCTTGAGATAAATCTGCAAATATCTCGGAAACGAAGCGAGCTATGGCAAAATGTTAAGAGACCTTATTTGTAGAGAATTAAGTTTCCTACTTTTCATGTTCTATGATATTTTTTGATCAGATGCGTAGTTCTCGAGATATATCAAGATATTTAAAAGTTCCGAAGCCGCACCAACATAATAGAGATACAGAAACACCGTGGCCCCTTTCTTTGAGATAACTCTGCACTATTGCGAGCTGCAAATGCCACTTCCAGCTTAGCTGTGCAGAAGACGAACAACAAGAAGAAGAAATATCTCGAAATATGTCCGTCAGGCCCCTTCCCTTGAGATATATCTGCAAATATCTCGGAAACGAAGCGAACTATGGCAAAATGTTAAGAGACCTTTTTTGTAGAGAATTATGTTTCCTACAATTTACGTTCTCTGATATTTTTTGATCAGAAGCGTAGTTTTCGAGATATATCGAGATATTTAAAAGTTCCGAAGCCGCACCAACATAATAGAGATACAGAAACACCGTGGCCCCTTTCTTTGAGATAACTATGCACTATTGCGAGCTGCAAATGCCACTTCCAGCTTAGCTGTGCAGAAGAAGAACAACAAGAAGAAGAAATATCTCGAAATATGTCCGTCAGGACCCTTCCCTTGAGATAAATCTGCAAATATCTCGGAAACGAAGCGAGCTATGGCCAAATGTTAAGAGACCTTTTTTGTAGAGAATTATGTTTCCTACAATTTACGTTCTCTGATATTTTTTGATCAGAAGCGTAGTTTTCGAGATATATCGAGATATTTAAAAGTTCCGAAGCCGCACCAACATAATAGAGATACAGAAACACCGTGGCCCCTTTCTTTGAGATAACTCTGCACTAGTGCGAGCCGCAAATGCCACTTCCAGCTTAGCTGTGCAGAAGAAGAACAACAAGAAGAAGAAATATCTCGAAATATGTCCGTCAGGCCCCTTCCCTCGAGATAAATCTGCAAATATCTCGGAAACGAAACGAGCTATGGCAAAATGTTAAGAGACCTTTTTTGTAGAGAATTATGTTTCCTACAATTTACGTTCTCTGATATTTTTTGATCAGAAGCGTAGTTTTCGAGATATATCGAGATATTTAAAAGTTCCGAAGCCGCACCGACATAATAGAGATACAGAAACACCGTGGCCTCTTTCTTTGAGATAACTCTGCACTATTGCGAGCTGCAAATGCCACCTCCAGCTTAGCTGTGCAGAAGAGGAACAACAAGAAGAAGAAATATCTCGGAATATGTCCGTCAGGCCCCTTCCCTTGAGCTAAATCTGCAAATATCTCGGAAACGATGCTAGCTATGGGAAAATGTTAAGAGACCTTTTTTGTAGAGAATTAAGTTTCCTACTTTTTATGTTGTATGATATTTTTTGGTCAGATGCGTAGTTCTCGAGCTATATCAAGATATTTAAAAGTTCCGAAGCCGCACCAACATAATAGAGATACAGAAACACCGTGGCCCCTTTCTTTGAGATAACTCTGCACTATTGCGCGCTGCAAATGCCACTTCCAGCTTAGCTGTGCAGAAGAAGAACAACAAGAAGAAGAAATATCTCGAAGTATGTCCGTCAGGCCCCTTCCCTTGAGATAAATCTGCAAATATCTCGGAAACGAAGCGAGCTATGGCAAAATGTTAAGAGACCTTATTTGTAGAGAATTAAGTTTCCTACTTTTCATGTTCTATGATATTTTTTGATCAGATGCGTAGTTCTCGAGATATATCAAGATATTTAAAAGTTCCGAAGCCGCACCAACATAATAGAGATACAGAAACACCGTGGCCCCTTTCTTTGAGATAACTCTGCACTATTGCGAGCTGCAAATGCCACTTCCAGCTTAGCTGTGCAGAAGACGAACAACAAGAAGAAGAAATATCTCGAAATATGTCCGTCAGGCCCCTTTCCTTGAGATATATCTGCAAATATCTCGGAAACGAAGCGAACTATGGCAAAATGTTAAGAGACCTTTTTTGTAGAGAATTATGTTTCCTACAATTTACGTTCTCTGATATTTTTTGATCAGAAGCGTAGTTTTCGAGATATATCGAGATATTTAAAAGTTCCGAAGCCGCACCAACATAATAGAGATACAGAAACACCGTGGCCCCTTTCTTTGAGATAACTATGCACTATTGCGAGCTGCAAATGCCACTTCCAGCTTAGCTGTGCAGAAGAAGAACAACAAGAAGAAGAAATATCTCGAAATATGTCCGTCAGGACCCTTCCCTTGAGATAAATCTGCAAATATCTCGGAAACGAAGCGAGCTATGGCCAAATGTTAAGAGACCTTTTTTGTAGAGAATTATGTTTCCTACAATTTACGTTCTCTGATATTTTTTGATCAGAAGCGTAGTTTTCGAGATATATCGAGATATTTAAAAGTTCCGAAGCCGCACCAACATAATAGAGATACAGAAACACCGTGGCCCCTTTCTTTGAGATAACTCTGCACTAGTGCGAGCCGCAAATGCCACTTCCAGCTTAGCTGTGCAGAAGAAGAACAACAAGAAGAAGAAATATCTCGAAATATGTCCGTCAGGCCCCTTCCCTCGAGATAAATCTGCAAATATCTCGGAAACGAAGCGAGCTATGGCAAAATATTAAGAGACCTTTTTTGTAGAGAATTAAGTTTCCTACTTTTTATGTTGTATGATATTTTTTGATCAGATGCGTAGTTCTCGAGATATATCAAGATATTTAAAAGTTCCGAAGCCGCACCAACATAATAGAGATACAGAAACACCGTGGCCCCTTTCTTTGAGATAACTCTGCACTATTGCGAGCTGCAAATGCCACTTCCAGCTTAGCTGTGCAGAAGACGAACAACAAGAAGAAGAAATATCTCGAAATATGTCCGTCAGGCCCCTTCCCTTGAGATAAATCTGCAAATATCTCGGAAACGAAGCGAGCTATGGCAAAATGATAAGAGACCTTTTTTGTAGAGAATTATGTTTCCTACAATTTACGTTCTCTGATATTTTTTGATCAGAAGCGTAGTTTTCGAGATATATCGGGATATTTAAAAGTTCCGAAGCCGCACCAACATAATAGAGATACAGAAACACCGTGGCCCCTTTCTTTGAGATAACTCTGCACTATTGCGCGCTGCAAATGCCACTTCCAGCTTAGCTGTGCAGAAGAAGAACAACAAGAAGAAGAAATATCTCGAAGTATGTCCGTCAGGCCCCTTCCCTTGAGATAAATCTGCAAATATCTCGGAAACGAAGCGAGCTATGGCAAAATGTTAAGAGACCTTATTTGTAGAGAATTAAGTTTCCTACTTTTCATGTTCTATGATATTTTTTGATCAGATGCGTAGTTCTCGAGATATATCAAGATATTTAAAAGTTCCGAAGCCGCACCAACATAATAGAGATACAGAAACATCGTGGCCCCTTTCTTTGAGATAACTCTGCACTATTGCGAGCTGCAAATGCCACTTCCAGCTTAGCTGTGCAGAAGACGAACAACAAGAAGAAGAAATATCTCGAAATATGTCCGTCAGGCCCCTTCCCTTGAGATAAATCTGCAAATATCTCGGAAACGAAGCGAGCTAGGGCAAAATAATAAGAGACCTTTTTTGTAGAGAATTATGTTTCCTACAATTCACGTTCTCTGATATTTTTTGATCAGATGCGTAGTTTTCGAGATATATCGAGATATTTAAAAGTTCCGAAGCCGCACCAACATAATAGAGATACAGAAACACCGTGGCCCCTTTCTTTGAGATAACTCTGCACTATTGCGACCTGCAAATGCCACTTCCAGCTTAGCTGTGCAGAAGAAGAACAACAAGAAGAAGAAATAGCTCGAAATATGTCCGTCAGGCCCCTTCCCTTGAGATAAATCAGCAAATATCTCGGAAACGAAACGAGCTATGGCAAAATGTTAAGAGACCTTTTTTGTAGAGAATTATGTTTCCTACAATTTAAGTTCTCTGATATTTTTTGATCAGAACCGTAGTTTTCGAGATATATCGAGATATTTAAAAGTTCCGAAGCCGCACCAACATAATAGAGATACAGAAACACCGTGGCCTCTTTCTTTGAGATAACTCTACACTATTGCGAGCTGCAAATGCCACTTCCAGCTTAGCTGTGCAGAAGAGGAACAACAAGAAGAAGAAATATCTCGGAGTATGTCCGTCAGGCCCCTTCCCTTGAGATAAATCAGCAAATATCTCGGAAACGAAGCGAGCTATGGCAAAATGTTAAGAGACCTTTTTTGTAGAGAATTATGTTTCCTACAATTTACGTTCGTTGATATTTTTTGATCAGAAGCGTAGCTTTCGAGATATATCGAGATATTTAAAAGTTCCGAAGCCGCACCAACATAATAGAGATACAGAAACACCGTGGCCTCTTTCTTTGAGATAACTCTGCACTATTGCGAGCTGCAAATGCCACTTCCAGCTTAGCTGTGCAGAAGAGGAACAACAAGAAGAAGAAATATCTCGGAATATGTCCGTCAGGCCTCTTCCCTTGAGCTAAATCTGCAAATATCTCGGAAACGATGCCAGCTATGGGAAAATGTTAAGAGACCTTTTTTGTAGAGAATTAAGTTTCCTACTTTTTATGTTCTATGGTATTTTTTGATCAGATGCGTAGTTCTCGAGATATATCAAGATATTTAAAAGTTCGGAAGCCGCACCAACGTAATAGAGATACAGAAACACCGTGGCCCCTTTCTTTGAGATAACTCTGCACTATTGCGAGCTGCAAATGCCACTTCCAGCTTAGCTGTGCAGAAGAAGAACAACAAGAAGAAGAAATATCTCGAAATATGTCCGTCAGGCCTCTTCCCTTGAGATAAATCTGCAAATATCTCGGAAACGAAGCGAGCTATGGCCAAATGTTAAGAGACCTTTTTTGTAGAGAATTATGTTTCCTACAATTTACGTTCTCTGATATTTTTTGATCAGAAGCGTAGTTTTCGAGATATATCGAGATATTTAAAAGTTCCGAAGCCGCACTCACATAATAGAGATACAGAAACACCGTGGCCCCTTTCTTTGAGATAACTCTGCACTATTGCGACCTGCAAATGCCACTTCCAGCTTAGCTGTGCAGAAGAAGAACAACAAGAAGAAGAAATATCTCGAAATATGTCCGTCAGGCCCCTTCCCTTGAGATAAATCAGCAAATATCTCGGTAACGAAGCGAGCTATGGCAAAATGTTAAGAGACCTTTTTTGTAGAGAATTATGTTTCCTACAATTTACGTTCGTTGATATTTTTTGATCAGAAGCGTAGCTTTCGAGATATATCGAGATATTTAAAAGTTCCGAAGCCGCACCAACATAATAGAGATACAGAAACACCGTGGCCTCTTTCTTTGAGATAACTCTGCACTATTGCGAGCTGCAAATGCCACTTCCAGCTTAGCTGTGCAGAAGAGGAACAACAAGAAGAAGAAATATCTCGGAATATGTCCGTCAGGCCTCTTCCCTTGAGCTAAATCTGCAAATATCTCGGAAACGATGCCAGCTATGGGAAAATGTTAAGAGACCTTTTTTGTAGAGAATTAAGTTTCCTACTTTTTATGTTCTATGGTATTTTTTGATCAGATGCGTAGTTCTCGAGATATATCAAGATATTTAAAAGTTCGGAAGCCGCACCAACGTAATAGAGATACAGAAACACCGTGGCCCCTTTCTTTGAGATAACTCTGCACTATTGCGAGCTGCAAATGCCACTTCCAGCTTAGCTGTGCAGAAGAAGAACAACAAGAAGAAGAAATATCTCGAAATATGTCCGTCAGGCCTCTTCCCTTGAGATAAATCTGCAAATATCTCGGAAACGAAGCGAGCTATGGCCAAATGTTAAGAGACCTTTTTTGTAGAGAATTATGTTTCCTACAATTTACGTTCTCTGATATTTTTTGATCAGAAGCGTAGTTTTCGAGATATATCGAGATATTTAAAAGTTCCGAAGCCGCACTCACATAATAGAGATACAGAAACACCGTGGCCCCTTTCTTTGAGATAACTCTGCACTATTGCGACCTGCAAATGCCACTTCCAGCTTAGCTGTGCAGAAGAAGAACAACAAGAAGAAGAAATATCTCGAAATATGTCCGTCAGGCCCCTTCCCTTGAGATAAATCTGCAAATATCTCGGAAACGAAGCGAGCTATGGCATAATGTTAAGAGACCTTTTTTGTAGAGAATTAAGTTTCCTCCTTTTTATGTCCTATGATATTTTTTGATCAGAAGCGTAGTTTTCGAGATATATCGAGATATTTGAAAGTTCCGAAGCCGCACCAACATAATAGAGATACAGAAACACCGTGGCCCCTTTCTTTGAGATAACTCTGCACTATTGCGACCTGCAAATGCCACTTCCAGCTTAGCTGTGCAGAAGAAGAACAACAAGAAGAAGAAATATCTCGAAATATGTCCGTCAGGCCCCTTCCCTTGAGATAAATCAGCAAATATCTCGTAAACGAAGCGAGCTATGGCAAAATGTTAAGAGACCTTTTTTGTAGAGAATTATGTTTCCTACAATTTACGTTCTCTGATATTTTTTGATCAGAAGCGTAGTTTTCGAGATATATCGAGATATTTAAAAGTTCCGAAGCCGCACCAACATAATAGAGATACAGAAACACCGTGGCCCCTTTCTTTGAGATAACTCTGCACTATTGCGACCTGCAAATGCCACTTCCAGCTTAGCTGTGCAGAAGAAGAACAACAAGAAGAAGAAATAGCTCGAAATATGTCCGTCAGGCCCCTTCCCTTGAGATAAATCAGCAAATATCTCGGAAACGAAACGAGCTATAGCAAAATGTTAAGAGACCTTTTTTGTAGAGAATTATGTTTCCTACAATTTACGTTCTCTGATATTTTTTGATCAGAAGCGTAGTTTTCGAGATATATCGAGATATTTAAAAGTTCCGAAGCCGCACCAACATAATAGAGATACAGAAACACCGTGGCCTCTTTCTTTGAGATAACTCTGCACTATTGCGAGCTGCAAATGCCACTTCCAGCTTAGCTGTGCAGAAGAAGAACAACAAGAAGAAGAAATAGCTCGAAATATGTCCGTCAGGCCCCTTCCCTTGAGATAAATCAGCAAATATCTCGGAAACGAAACGAGCTATGGCAAAATGTTAAGAGACCTTTTTTGTAGAGAATTATGTTTCCTACAATTTACGTTCTCTGATATTTTTTGATCAGAAGCGTAGTTTTCGAGATATATCGAGATATTTAAAAGTTCCGAAGCCGCACCAACGTAATAGAGATACAGAAACACCGTGGCCCTTTTCTTTGAGATAACTCTGCACTATTGCGAGCTGCAAATGCCACTTCCAGCTTAGCTGTGCAGAAGAAGAACAACAAGAAGAAGAAATATCTCGAAATATGTCCGTCAGGCCCCTTCCCTTGGGATAAATCTGCAAATATCTCGGAAACGAAGCGAGCTATGGCAAAATGTTAAGAGACCTTTTTTGTAGAGAATTATGTTTCCTACAATTTACGTTCTCTGATATTTTTTGATCAGAAGCGTAGCTTTCGAGATATATCGAGATATTTAAAAGTTCCGAAGCCGCACCAACATAATAGAGATACAGAAACACCGTGGCCTCTTTCTTTGAGATAACTCTGCACTATTGCGAGCTGCAAATGCCACTTCCAGCTTAGCTGTGCAGAAGAGGAACAACAAGAAGAAGAAATATCTCGGAATATGTCCGTCAGGCCTCTTCCCTTGAGCTAAATCTGCAAATATCTCGGAAACGATGCCAGCTATGGGAAAATGTTAAGAGACCTTTTTTGTAGAGAATTAAGTTTCCTACTTTTTATGTTCTATGGTATTTTTTGATCAGATGCGTAGTTCTCGAGATATATCAAGATATTTAAAAGTTCGGAAGCCGCACCAACGTAATAGAGATACAGAAACACCGTGGCCCCTTTCTTTGAGATAACTCTGCACTATTGCGAGCTGCAAATGCCACTTCCAGCTTAGCTGTGCAGAAGAAGAACAACAAGAAGAAGAAATATCTCGAAATATGTCCGTCAGGCCTCTTCCCTTGAGATAAATCTGCAAATATCTCGGAAACGAAGCGAGCTATGGCCAAATGTTAAGAGACCTTTTTTGTAGAGAATTAAGTTTCCTTCTTTTTATGTCCTATGATATTTTTTGATCAGAAGCGTAGTTTTCGAGATATATCGAGATATTTGAAAGTTCCGAAGCCGCACCAACATAATAGAGATACAGAAACACCGTGGCCCCTTTCTTTGAGATAACTCTGCACTATTGCGACCTGCAAATGCCACTTCCAGCTTAGCTGTGCAGAAGAAGAACAACAAGAAGAAGAAATATCTCGAAATATGTCCGTCAGGCCCCTTCCCTTGAGATAAATCAGCAAATATCTCGTAAACGAAGCGAGCTATGGCAAAATGTTAAGAGACCTTTTTTGTAGAGAATTATGTTTCCTACAATTTACGTTCTCTGATATTTTTTGATCAGAAGCGTAGTTTTCGAGATATATCGAGATATTTAAAAGTTCCGAAGCCGCACCAACATAATAGAGATACAGAAACACCGTGGCCCCTTTCTTTGAGATAACTCTGCACTATTGCGAGCTGCAAATGCCACTTCCAGCTTAGCTGTGCAGAAGAGGAACAACAAGAAGAAGAAATATCTCGGAATATGTCCGTCAGGCCCCTTCCCTTGAGATAAATCTGCAAATATCTCGGAAACGAAGCGAGCTATGGCAAAATAATAAGAGACCTTTTTTGTAGAGAATTATGTTTCCTACAATTTACGTTCTCTGATATTTTTTGATCAGAAGCGTAGTTTTCGAGATATATCGAGATATTTAAAAGTTCCGAAGCCGCACCAACGTAATAGAGATACAGAAACACCGTGGCCCTTTTCTTTGAGATAACTCTGCACTATTGCGAGCTGCAAATGCCACTTCCAGCTTAGCTGTGCAGAAGAAGAACAACAAGAAGAAGAAATATCTCGAAATATGTCCGTCAGGCCCCTTCCCTTGGGATAAATCTGCAAATATCTCGGAAACGAAGCGAGCTATGGCAAAATGTTAAGAGACCTTTTTTGTAGAGAATTATGTTTCCTACAATTTACGTTCTCTGATATTTTTTGATCAGAAGCGTAGTTTTCGAGATATATCGAGATATTTAAAAGTTCCGAAGCCGCACCAACATAATAGAGATACAGAAACACCGTGGCCCCTTTCTTTGCGATAACTCTGCACTATTGCGAGCTGCAAATGCCACTTCCAGCTTAGCTGTGCAGAAGAGGAACAACAAGAAGAAGAAATATCTCGGAATATGTCCGTCAGGCCCCTTCCCTTGAGCTAAATCTGCAAATATCTCGGAAACAATGCCAGCTATGGGAAAATGTTAAGAGACCTTTTTTGTAGAGAATTAAGTTTCCTACTTTTTATGTTCTATGGTATTTTTTGATAAGATGCGTAGTTCTCGAGATATATCAAGATATTTAAAAGTTCCGAAGCCGCACCAACGTAATAGAGATACAGAAACACCGTGGCCCCTTTCTTTGAGATAACTCTGCACTATTGCGAGCTGCAAATGCCACTTCCAGCTTAGCTGTGCAGAAGAAGAACAACAAGAAGAAGAAATATCTCGAAATATGTCCGTCAGGCCTCTTCCCTTGAGATAAATCTGCAAATATCTCGGAAACGAAGCGAGCTATGGCCAAATGTTAAGAGACCTTTTTTGTAGAGAATTATGTTTCCTACAATTTACGTTCTCTGATATTTTTTGATCAGAAGCGTAGTTTTCGAGATATATCGAGATATTTAAAAGTTCCGAAGCCGCACCAACATAATAGAGATACAGAAACACCGTGGCCCCTTTCTTTGAGATAACTCTGCACTATTGCGACCTGCAAATGCCACTTCCAGCTTAGCTGTGCAGAAGAAGAACAACAAGAAGAAGAAATAGCTCGAAATATGTCCGTCAGGCCCCTTCCCTTGAGATAAATCAGCAAATATCTCGGAAACGAAACGAGCTATGGCAAAATGTTAAGAGACCTTTTTTGTAGAGAATTAAGTTTCCTACTTTTTATGTTCTATGGTATTTTTTGATAAGATGCGTAGTTCTCGAGATATATCAAGATATTTAAAAGTTCCGAAGCCGCACCAACGTAATAGAGATACAGAAACACCGTGGCCCCTTTCTTTGAGATAACTCTGCACTATTGCGAGCTGCAAATGCCACTTCCAGCTTAGCTGTGCAGAAGAAGAACAACAAGACGAAGAAATATCTCGAAATATGTCCGTCAGGCCTCTTCCCTTGAGATAAATCTGCAAATATCTCGGAAACGAAGCGAGCTATGGCAAAATGTTAAGAGACCTTTTTTGTAGAGAATTATGTTTCCTACAATTTACGTTCTCTGATATTTTTTGATCAGAAGCGTAGTTTTCGAGATATATCGAGATATTTAAAAGTTCCGAAGCCGCACCAACATAATAGAGATACAGAAACACCGTGGCCCCTTTCTTTGAGATAACTCTGCACTATTGCGAGCTGCAAATGCCACTTCCAGCTTAGCTGTGCAGAAGAGGAACAACAAGAAGAAGAAATATCTCGGAATGTGTCCGTCAGGCCCCTTCCCTTGAGCTAAATCTGCAAATATCTCGGAAACGATGCCAGCTATGCGAAAATGTTAAGAGACCTTTTTTGTAGAGAATTAGGTTTCCTACTTTTTATGTTCTATGGTATTTTTTGATAAGATGCGTAGTTCTCGAGATATATCAAGATATTTAAAAGTTCCGAAGCCGCACCAACGTAATAGAGATACAGAAACACCGTGGCCCCTTTCTTTGAGATAACTCTGCACTATTGCGAGCTGCAAATGCCACTTCCAGCTTAGCTGTGCAGAAGAAGAACAACAAGAAGAAGAAATATCTCGAAATATGTCCGTCAGGCCTCTTCCCTTGAGATAAATCTGCAAATATCTCGGAAACGAAGCGAGCTATGGCCAAATGTTAAGAGACCTTTTTTGTAGAGAATTATGTTTCCTACAATTTACGTTCTTTGATATTTTTTGATCAGAAGCGTAGTTTTCGAGATATATCGAGATATTTAAAAGTTCCGAAGCCGCACCAACATAATAGAGATACAGAAACACCGTGGCCTCTTTCTTTGAGATAACTCTGCACTATTGCGAGCTGCAAATGCCACTTCCAGCTTAGCTGTGCAGAAGAGGAACAACAAGAAGAAGAAATATCTCGGAGTATGTCCGTCAGGCCCCTTCCCTTGAGATAAATCAGCAAATATCTCGGAAACGAAGCGAGCTATGGCAAAATGTTAAGAGACCTTTTTTGCAGAGAATTATGTTTCCTACAATTTACGTTCTTTGATATTTTTTGATCAGAAGCGTAGTTTTCGAGATATATCGAGATATTTAAAAGTTCCGAAGCCGCACCAACATAATAAAGATACAGAAACACCGTGGCCTCTTTCTTTGAGATAACTCTGCACTATTGCGAGCTGCAAATGCCACTTCCAGCTTAGCTGTGCAGAAGAGGAACAACAAGAAGAAGAAATATCTCGGAATATGTCCGTCAGGCCCCTTCCCTTGAGCTAAATCTGCAAATATCTCGGAAACGATGCCAGCTATGGGAAAATGTTAAGAGACCTTTTTTGTAGAGAATTAAGTTTCCTACTTTTTATGTTCTATGATATTTTTTGATCAGATGCGTAGTTCTCGAGATATATCAAGATATTTAAAAGTTCCGAAGCCGCAGTAACATCATAGAGATACAGAAACACCGTGGCCCCTTTCTTTGAGATAACTCTGCACTATTGCGAGCTGGAAATGCCACTTCCAGTTTAGCTGTGCAGAAGAAGAACAACAAGAAGAAGAAATATCTCGAAATATGTCCGTCAGGCCCCTTCCCTTGAGATAAATCTGCAAATATCTCGGAAACGAAGCGAGCTATGGCATAATGTTAAGAGACCTTTTTTGTAGAGAATTAAGTTTCCTTCTTTTTATGTTCTATGATATTTTTTGATCAGAAGCGTAGTTTTCGAGATATATCGAGATATTTGAAAGTTCCGAAGCCGCACCAACATAATAGAGATACAGAAACACCGTGGCCCCTTTCTTTGAGATAACTCTGCACTATTGCGACCTGCAAATGCCACTTCCAGCTTAGCTGTGCAGAAGAAGAACAACAAGAAGAAGAAATATCTCGAAATATGTCCGTCAGGCCCCTTCCCTTGAGATAAATCTGCAAATATCTCGGAAACGAAGCGAGCTATGGCAAAATGTTAAGAGACCTTTTTTGTAGAGAATTATGTTTCCTACAATTTACGTTCTCTGATATTTTTTGATCAGATGCGTAGTTCTCGATATATATCAAGATATTTAAAAGTTCCGAAGCCGCACCAACATAATAGAGATACAGAAACACCGTGGCCCCTTTCTTTGAGATAACTCTGCACTATTGCGAGCTGCAAATGCCACTTCCAGCTTAGCTGTGCAGAAGACGAACAACAAGAAGAAGAAATATCTCGAAATATGTCCGTCAGGCCCCTTCCCTTGAGATAAATCTGCAAATATCTCGGAAACGAAGCGAGCTATGGCAAAATGATAAGAGACCTTTTTTGTAGAGAATTATGTTTCCTACAATTTACGTTCTCTGATATTTTTTGATCAGAAGCGTAGTTTTCGAGATATATCGAGATATTTAAAAGTTCCGAAGCCGCACCAACATAATAGAGATACAGAAACACCGTGGCCTCTTTCTTTGAGATAACTCTGCACTATTGCGAGCTGCAAATGCCACTTCCAGCTTAGCTGTGCAGAAGAGGAACAACAAGAAGAAGAAATATCTCGGAATATGTCCGTCAGGCCCCTTCCCTTGAGCTAAATCTGCAAATATCTCGGAAACGATGCCAGCTATGGGAAAATGTTAAGAGACCTTTTTTGTAGAGAATTAAGTTTCCTACTTTTTATGTTCTATGATATTTTTTGATCAGATGCGTAGTTCTCGAGATATATCAAGATATTTAAAAGTTCCGAAGCCGCAGTAACATAATAGAGATACAGAAACACCGTGGCCCCTTTCTTTGAGATAACTCTGCACTATTGCGAGCTGGAAATGCCACTTCCAGTTTAGCTGTGCAGAAGAAGAACAACAAGAAGAAGAAATATCTCGAAATATGTCCGTCAGGCCCCTTCCCTTGAGATAAATCTGCAAATATCTCGGAAACGAAGCGAGCTATGGCATAATGTTAAGAGACCTTTTTTGTAGAGAATTAAGTTTCCTTCTTTTTATGTTCTATGATATTTTTTGATCAGAAGCGTAGTTTTCGAGATATATCGAGATATTTGAAAGTTCCGAAGCCGCACCAACATAATAGAGATACAGAAACACCGTGGCCCCTTTCTTTGAGATAACTCTGCACTATTGCGACCTGCAAATGCCACTTCCAGCTTAGCTGTGCAGAAGAAGAACAACAAGAAGAAGAAATATCTCGAAATATGTCCGTCAGGCCCCTTCCCTTGAGATAAATCTGCAAATATCTCGGAAACGAAGCGAGCTATGGCAAAATGTTAAGAGACCTTTTTTGTAGAGAATTATGTTTCCTACAATTTACGTTCTCTGATATTTTTTGATCAGATGCGTAGTTCTCGATATATATCAAGATATTTAAAAGTTCCGAAGCCGCACCAACATAATAGAGATACAGAAACACCGTGGCCCCTTTCTTTGAGATAACTCTGCACTATTGCGAGCTGCAAATGCCACTTCCAGCTTAGCTGTGCAGAAGAAGAACAACAAGAAGAAGAAATATCTCGAAATATGTCCGTCAGGCCCCTTCCCTTGAGATAAATCTGCAAATATCTCGGAAACGAAGCGAGCTATGGCCAAATGTTAGGAGACCTTTTTTGTAGAGAATTAAGTTTCCTACTTTTTATGTTCTATGATATTTTTTGATCAGATGCGTAGTTCTCGAGATATATCAAGATATTTAAAAGTTCCGAAGCCGCACCAACATAATAGAGATACAGAAACACCGTGGCCCCTTTCTTTGAGATAACTCTGCACTATTGCGAGCTGTAAATGCCACTTCCAGCTTAGCTGTGCAGAAGAAGAACAACAAGAAGAAGAAATATCTCGAAATATGTCCGTCAGGCCCCTTCCCTTGAGATAAATCTGCAAATATCTCGGAAACGAAGCGAGCTATGGCAAAATGTTTAGAGACCTTTCTTGTAGAGAATTAAGTTTCCTACTTTTGATGTAGTATGATAGTTTTTGATCAGATGCGTAGTTCTCGAGATATATCAAGATATTTGAAAGTTCCGAAGCCGCACCAACATAATAGAGATACAGAAACACCGTGGCCCCTTTCTTTGAGATAACTCTGCACTAGTGCGAGCCGCAAATGCCACTTCCAGCTTAGCTGTGCAGAAGAAGAACAACAAGAAGAAGAAATATCTCGAAATATGTCCGTCAGGCCCCTTCCCTTGAGATAAATCTGCAAATATCTCGGAAACGAAGCGAGCTATGGCAAAATGTTAAGAGACGTTTTTTGTAGAGAATTATGTTTCCTACAATTTATGTTCTCTGATATTTTTTGATCAGAAGCGTAGTTTTCGAGATATATCGAGATATTTAAAAGTTCCGAAGCCGCACCAACATAATAGAGATACACAAACACCGTGGCGTCTTTCTTTGAGATAACTCTGCACTATTGCGAGCTGCAAATGCCACTTCGAGCTTAGCTGTGCAGAAGAAGAACAACAAGAAGAAGAAATATCTCGAAATATGTCCGTCAGACCCCTTCCCTTGAGATAAATCTGCAAATATCTCGGAAACGAAGCGAGCTATGGCAAAATGTTAAGAGACCTTTTTTGTAGAGAATTATGTTTCCTACAATTTACGTTCTATGATATTTTTTGATCAGAAGCGTAGTTTTCGAGATATATCGAGATATTTAAAAGTTCCGAAGCCGCACCAACATAATAGAGATACAGAAACACCGTGGCCCCTTTCTTTGAGATAACTCTGCACTATTGCGCGCTGCAAATGCCACTTCCAGCTTAGCTGTGCAGAAGAAGAACAACAAGAAGAAGAAATATCTCGAAATATGTCCGTCAGGCCCCTTCCCTTGAGATAAATCTGCAAATATCTCGGAAACGAAGCGAGCTACGGCAAAATGTTAACAGACCTTTTTTGTAGAGCATTAAGTTTCCTACTTTTTACGTTCTATGATATTTTTTGATCAGATGCGTAGTTCTCGAGATATATCGCGATATTTAAAAGTTCCGAAGCTGCACCAACATAATAGAGGTACAGAAACACCGTGGCCTCTTTCTTTGGGATAACTCTGCACTATTGCGAGCTGCAAATGCCACTTCCAGCTTAGCTGAGCAGAAAAGGAACAACAAGAAGAAGAAATATCTCGGAATATGTCCGTCAGGCCCCTTCCCTTGAGCTAAATCTGCAAATATCTCGGAAACGATGCCAGCTATGGGAAAATGTTAAGAGACCTTTTTTGTAGAGAATTAAGTTTCCTACTTTTTATGCTCTATGATATTTTTTGATCAGATGCGTAGTTCTCGAGATATATCAAGATATTTAAAAGTTCCGAAGCCGCACCAACATAATAGAGATACAGAAACACCGTGGCCTCTTTCTTTGAGATAACTCTGCACTATTGCGCGCTGCAAATGTCACTTCCAGCTTAGCTGTGCAGAAGAAGAACAACAAGAAGAAGAAATATCTCGAAATATGTCCGTCAGGCCCCTTCCCTTGAGATAAATCTGCAAATATCTCGGAAAGGAAGCGAGCTATGGCAAAATGTTAAGAGACCTTTTTTGTAGAGAATTATGTTTCCTACAATTTATGTTCTATGATATTTTTTGATCAGAAGCGTAGTTTTCGAGATATATCGAGATATTTAAAAGTTCCGAAGCCGCACCAACATAATAGAGATACAGAAACACCGTGGCCCCTCTCTTTGAGATAACTCTGCACTATTGCGAGCTGCAAATGCCACTTCCAGCTTAGCTGTGCAGAAGAAGAACAACAAGAGGAAGAAATATCTCGAAATATGTCCGTCAGGCCCCTTCCCTTGAGATAAATCTGCAAATATCTCGGAAACGAAGCGAGCTATGGCAAAATGTTAAGAGACCTTTTTTGTAGAGAATTAAGTTTCCTACTTTTTATCTTCTCTGATATTTTTTGAGCAGATGCGTAGTTCTCGAGATATATCAAGATATTTAAAAGTTCCGAAGCCGCACCAACATAATAGAGATACAGAAACACCGTGGCCCCTCTCTTTGAGATAACTCTGCACTATTGCGAGCTGGAAATGCCACTTCCAGTTTAGCTGTGCAGAAGAAGACCAACAAGAAGAAGAAATATCTCGAAATATGTCCGTCAGGCCCCTTCCCTTGAGATATATCTGCAAATATCTCGGAAACGAAGCGAGCTATGGCAAAATGTTTAGAGACCTTTCTTGTAGAGAATTAAGTTTCCTACTTTTGATGTAGCATGATATTTTTTGATCAGATGCGTAGTTCTCGAGATATATCAAGATATTTAAAAGTTCCGAAGCCGCACCAACATAATAGAGATACAGAAACACCGTGGCCCCTCTCTTTGAGATAACTCTGCACTATTGCGAGCTGCAAATGCCACTTCCAGCTTAGCTGTGCAGAAGAAGAACAACAAGAAGAAGAAATATCTCGAAATATGTCCGTCAGGCCCCTTCCCTTGAGATAAATCTGCAAATATCTCGGAAACGAAGCGAGCTATGGCAAAATGTTTAGAGACCTTTCTTGTAGAGAATTAAGTTTCCTACTTTTGATGTAGTATGATATTTTTTGATCAGATGCGTAGTTCTCGAGATATATCAAGATATTTAAAAGTTCCGAAGCCGCACCAACATAATAGAGATACAGAAACACCGTGGCCCCCTTCTTTGAGATAACTCTGCACTATTGCGAGCTGCAAATGCCACTTCCAGCTTAGCTGTGCAGAAGGAGAACAACAAGAAGAAGAAATATCTCGAAATATGTCCGTTAGGCCCCTTCCCTTGAGATAAATCTGCAAATATCTCGGAAATGAAGCGAGCTATGGCAAAATGTTAAGAGACGTTTTTTGTAGAGAATTAAGTTTCCTACTTTTTATGTTCTATGATATTTTTTGATCAGATGCGTAGTTCTCGAGATATATCAAGATATTTAAAAGTTCCGAAGCCGCACCAACATAATAGAGATACAGAAACACCGTGGCCCCTTTCTATGAGATAACTCTGCACTATTGCGAGCTGCAAATGCCACTTCCAGCTTAGCTGTGCAGAAGAAGAACAACAAGAAGAAGAAATATCTCGAAATATGTCCGTCAGGCCCCTTCCCTTGAGATAAATCTGCAAATATCTCGGAAACGAAGCGAGCTATGGCAAAATGTTAAGAGACCTTCTTTGTAGAGAATTAAGTTTCCTACTTTTTATGTTCTATGATATTTTTTGATCAGATGCGTAGTTCTCGAGATATATCAAGATATTTAAAAGTTCCGAAGCCGCACCAACATAATAGAGATACAGAAACACCGTGGCCCCTTTCTTTGAGATAACTCTGCACTAGTGCGAGCCGCAAATGCCACTTCCAGCTTAGCTGTGCAGAAGAAGAACAACAAGAAGAAGAAATATCTCGAAATATGTCCGTCAGGCCCCTTCCCTTGAGATATATCTGCAAATATCTCGGAAACGAAGCGAGCTATGCCAAAATGTTAAGAGACCTTTTTTGTAGAGAATTATGTTTCCTACAATTTATGTTCTATGATATTTTTTGATCAGAAGCGTAGTTTTCGAGATATAGCGAGATATTTAAAAGTTCCGAAGCCGCACCAACATAATAGAGATACAGAAACACCGTGGCCCCTTTCTTTGAGATAACTCTGCACTATTGCGAGCTGCAAATGCCACTTCCAGCTTAGCTGTGCAGAAGAAGAACAACAAGAAGAAGAAATATCTCGAAATATGTCCGTCAGGCCCCTTCCCTTGAGATAAATCTGCAAATATCTCGGAAACCAAGCGAGCTATGGCAAAATGTTAAGAGACCTTTTTTGTAGAGAATTATGTTTCCTACAATTTATGTTCTATGATATTTTTTGATCAGAAGCGTAGTTTTCGAGATATATCGAGATATTTAAAAGTTCCGAAGCCGCACCAACATAATAGAGATACAGAAACACCGTGGCCCCTTTCTTTGAGATAACTCTGCACTATTGCGAGCTGCAAATGCCACTTCCAGCTTCGCTGTGCAGAAGCAGAACAACAAGAAGAAGAAATATCTCGAAATATGTCCGTCAGGCCCCTTCCCTTGAGATATATCTGCAAATATCTCGGAAACGAAGCGAGCTATGCCAAAATGTTAAGAGACCTTTTTTGTAGAGAATTATGTTTCCTACAATTTATGTTCTATGATATTTTTTGATCAGAAGCGTAGTTTTCGAGATATAGCGAGATATTTAAAAGTTCCGAAGCCGCACCAACATAATAGAGATACAGAAACACCGTGGCCCCTTTCTTTGAGATAACTCTGCACTATTGCGAGCTGCAAATGCCACTTCCAGCTTCGCTGTGCAGAAGCAGAACAACAAGAAGAAGAAATATCTCGAAATATGTCCGTCAGGCCCCTTCCCTTGAGATATATCTGCAAATATCTCGGAAACGAAGCGAGCTATGCCAAAATGTTAAGAGACCTTTTTTGTAGAGAATTATGTTTCCTACAATTTATGTTCTATGATATTTTTTGATCAGAAGCGTAGTTTTCGAGATATAGCGAGATATTTAAAAGTTCCGAAGCCGCACCAACATAATAGAGATACAGAAACACCGTGGCCCCTTTCTTTGAGATAACTCTGCACTATTGCGAGCTGCAAATGCCACTTCCAGCTTAGCTGTGCAGAAGAAGAACAACAAGAAGAAGAAATATCTCGAAATATGTCCGTCAGGCCTCTTCCCTTGAGATAAATCTGCAAATATCTCGGAAACCAAGCGAGCTATGGCAAAATGTTAAGAGACCTTTTTTGTAGAGAATTATGTTTCCTACAATTTATGTTCTATGATATTTTTTGATCGGAAGCGTAGTTTTCGAGATATATCGAGATATTTAAAAGTTCCGAAGCCGCACCAACATAATAGAGATACAGAAACACCGTGGCCCCTTTCTTTGAGATAACTCTGCACTATTGCGAGCTGCAAATGCCACTTCCAGCTTCGCTGTGCAGAAGAAGAACAACAAGAAGAAGAAATATCTCGAAATATGTCCGTCAGGCCCCTTCCCTTGAGATATATCTGCAAATATCTCGGAAACGAAGCGAGCTATGGCAAAATGTTAAGAGACCTTCTTTGTAGAGAATTAAGTTTCCTACTTTTTATGTTCTATGATATTTTTTGATCAGATGCGTAGTTCTCGAGATATATCAAGATATTTAAAAGTTCCGAAGCCGCACCAACATAATAGGGGTACAGAAACACCGTGGCCCCTTTCTTTGAGATAACTCTGCACTATTGCGAGCTGTAAATGCCACTTCCAGCTTAGCTGTGCAGAAGAAGAACAACAAGAAGAAGAAATATCTCGAAATATGTCCTTCAGGCCCCTTCCCTTGAGATAAATCTGCAAATATCTCGGAAACGAAGCGAGCTATGGCAGAATGTTAAGAGACCTTTTTTGTAGAGAATTAAGTTTCCTACTTTTTATGTTCTATGATATTTTTTGATCAGATGCGTAGTTCTCGAGATATATCAAGATATTTAAAAGTTCCGAAGCCGCACCAACATAATAGAGATACAGAAACACCGTGGCCCCTTTCTATGAGATAACTCTGCACTATTGCGAGCTGTAAATGCCACTTCCAGCTTAGCTGTGCAGAAGAAGAACAACAAGAAGAAGAAATATCTCGAAATATGTCCTTCAGGCCCCTTCCCTTGAGATAAATCTGCAAATATCTCGGAAACGAAGCGAGCTATGGCAGAATGTTAAGAGACCTTTTTTGTAGAGAATTAAGTTTCCTACTTTTTATGTTCTATGATATTTTTTGATCAGATGCGTAGTTCTCGAGATATATCAAGATATTTAAAAGTTCCGAAGCCGCACCAACATAATAGAGATACAGAAACACCGTGGCCCCTTTCTATGAGATAACTCTGCACTATTGCGAGCTGTAAATGCCACTTCCAGCTTAGCTGTGCAGAAGAAGAACAACAAGAAGAAGAAATATCTCGAAATATGTCCGTCAGGCCCCTTCCCTTGAGATATATCTGCAAATATCTCGGAAACGAAGCGAGCTATGGCAAAATGTTAAGAGACCTTTTTTGTAGAGAATTATGTTTCCTACAATTTATGTTCTATGATATTTTTTGATCAGAAGCGTAGTTTTCGAGATATATCGAGATATTTAAAAGTTCCGAAGCCGCACCAACATAATAGAGATACAGAAACACCGTGGCCCCTTTCTTTGAGATAACTCTGCACTAGTGCGAGCCGCAAATGCCACTTCCAGCTTAGCTGTGCAGAAGAAGAACAACAAGAAGAAGAAATATCTCGAAATATGTCCGTCAGTCCCCTTCCCTTGAGATAAATCTGCAAATATCTCGGAAACGAAGCGAGCTATGGCAAAATGTTAAGAGACCTTTTTTGTAGAGAATTAAGTTTCCTACTTTTTATGTTCTATGATATTTTTTGATCAGATGAGTAGTTCTCGAGATATATCAAGATATTTAAAAGTTCCGAAGCCGCACCAACATAATAGAGATACAGAAACACCGTGGCCCCTTTCTTTGAGATAACTCTGCACTATTGCGGGCTGCAAATGCCACTTTCAGCTTAGCTGTGCAGAAGAAGAACAACAAGAAGAAGAAATATCTCGAAATATGTCCGTCGGGCCCCTTCCCTTGAGATAAATCTGCAAATATCTCGGAAACCAAGCGAGCTATGGCAAAATGTTAAGAGACCTTTTTTGTAGAGAATTATGTTTCCTACAATTTATGTTCTATGATATTTTTTGATCAGAAGCGTAGTTTTCGAGATATATCGAGATATTTAAAAGTTCCGAAGCCGCACCAACATAATAGAGATACAGAAACACCGTGGCCCCTTTCTTTGAGATAACTCTGCACTATTGCGAGCTGCAAATGCCACTTCCAGCTTCGCTGTGCAGAAGAAGAACAACAAGAAGAAGAAATATCTCGAAATATGTCCGTTAGGCCCCTTCCCTTGAGATAAATCTGCAAATATCTCGGAAACGAAGCAAGCTATGGCAAAATGTTAAGAGACCTTTTTTGTAGAGAATTAAGTTTCCTACTTTTTATGTTCTATGATATTTTTTGATCAGATGCGTAGTTCTCGAGATATATCAAGATATTTAAAAGTTCCGAAGCCGCACCAACATAATAGAGATACAGAAACACCGTGGCCCCTTTCTATGAGATAACTGCACTATTGCGAGCTGTAAATGCCACTTCCAGCTTAGCTGTGCAGAAGAAGAACAACAAGAAGAAGAAATATCTCGAAATATGTCCGTCAGGCCCCTTCCCTTGAGATATATCTGCAAATATCTCGGAAACGAAGCGAGCTATGCCAAAATGTTAAGAGACCTTTTTTGTAGAGAATTATGTTTCCTACAATTTATGTTCTATGATATTTTTTGATCAGAAGCGTAGTTTTCGATATATATCGAGATATTTAAAAGTTCCGAAGCCGCACCAACATAATAGAGATACAGAAACACCGTGGCCCCTTTCTTTGAGATAACTCTGCACTAGTGCGAGCCGCAAATGCCACTTCCAGCTTAGCTGTGCAGAAGAAGAACAACAAGAAGAAGAAATATCTCGAAATATGTCCGTCAGGCCCCTTCCCTTGAGATAAATCTGCAAATATCTCGGAAACGAAGCGAGCTATGGCAAAATGTTAAGAGACCTTTTTTGTAGAGAATTAAGTTTCCTACTTTTTATGTTCTATGATATTTTTTGATCAGATGCGTAGTTCTCGAGATATATCAAGATATTTAAAAGTTCCGAAGCCGCACCAACATAATAGAGATACAGAAACACCGTGGCCCCTTTCTTTGAGATAACTCTGCACTATTGCGAGCTGCAAATGCCACTTCCAGCTTCGCTGTGCAGAAGAAGAACAACAAGAAGAAGAAATATCTCGAAATATGTCCGTTAGGCCCCTTCCCTTGAGATAAATCTGCAAATATCTCGGAAATGAAGCGAGCTATGGCAAAATGTTAAGAGACCTTTTTTGTAGAGAATTAAGTTTCCTACTTTTTATGTTCTATGATATTTTTTGATCAGATGCGTAGTTCTCGAGATATATCAAGATATTTGAAAGTTCCGAAGCCGCACCAACATAATAGAGATACAGAAACACCGTGGCCCCCTTCTTTGAGATAACTCTGCACTATTGCGAGCTGCAAATGCCACTTCCAGCTTAGCTGTGCAGAAGAAGAACAACAAGAAGAAGAAATATCTCGAAATATGTCCGTCAGGCCCCTTCCCTTGAGATAAATCTGCAAATATCTCGGAAACGAAGCGAGCTATGGCAAAATGTTAAGAGACCTTTTTTGTAGAGAATTAAGTTTCCTACTTTTTATGTTCTATGATATTTTTTGATCAGATGCGTAGTTCTCGAGATATATCAAGATATTTAAAAGTTCCGAAGCCGCACCAACATAATAGAGATACAGAAACACCGTGGCCCCTTTCTTTGAGATAACTCTGCACTATTGCGAGCTGCAAATGCCACTTCCAGCTTCGCTGTGCAGAAGAAGAACAACAAGAAGAAGAAATATCTCGAAATATGTCCGTTAGGCCCCTTCCCTTGAGATAAATCTGCAAATATCTCGGAAATGAAGCGAGCTATGGCAAAATGTTAAGAGACCTTTTTTGTAGAGAATTAAGTTTCCTACTTTTTATGTTCTATGATATTTTTTGATCAGATGCGTAGTTCTCGAGATATATCAAGATATTTAAAAGTTCCGAAGCCGCACCAACATAATAGAGATACAGAAACACCGTGGCCCCTTTCTTTGAGATAACTCTGCACTATTGCGAGCTGCAAATGCCACTTCCAGCTTCGCTGTGCAGAAGAAGAACAACAAGAAGAAGAAATATCTCGAAATATGTCCGTTAGGCCCCTTCCCTTGAGATAAATCTGCAAATATCTCGGAAATGAAGCGAGCTATGGCAAAATGTTAAGAGACCTTTTTTGTAGAGAATTAAGTTTCCTACTTTTTACGTTCTATGATAGTTTTTGATCAGATGCGTAGTTCTCGAGATATATCAAGATATTTGAAAGTTCCGAAGCCGCACCAACATAATAGAGATACAGAAACACCGTGGCCCCCTTCTTTGAGATAACTCTGCACTATTGCGAGCTGCAAATGCCACTTCCAGCTTAGCTGTGCAGAAGAAGAACAACAAGAAGAAGAAATATCTCGAAATATGTCCGTTAGGCCCCTTCCCTTGAGATAAATCTGCAAATATCTCGGAAATGAAGCGAGCTATGGCAAAATGTTAAGAGACCTTTTTTGTAGAGAATTAAGTTTCCTACTTTTTATGTTCTATGATATTTTTTGATCAGATGCGTAGTTCTCGAGATATATCTAGATATTTAAAAGTTCCGAAGCCGCACCAACATAATAGAGATACAGAAACACCGTGGCCCCTTTATATGAGATAACTCTGCACCATTGCGAGCTGTAAATGCCACTTCCAGCTTAGCTGTGCAGAAGAAGAACAACTAAGAAGAAGAAATATCTCGAAATATGTCCGTCAGGCCCCTTCCCTTGAGATATATCTGCAAATATCTCGGAAACGAAGCGAGCTATGGCAAAATGTTAAGAGACCTTTTTTGTAGAGAATTATGTTTCCTACAATTTATATTCTATGATATTTTTTGATCAGAAGCGTAGTTTTCGAGATATATCGAGATATTTAAAAGTTCCGAAGCCGCACCAACATAATAGAGATACAGAAACACCGTGGCCCCTTTCTTTGAGATAACTCTGCACTATTGCGAGCTGCAAATGCCACTTCCAGCTTAGCTGTGCAGAAGAAGAACAACAAGAAGAAGAAATATCTCGAAATATGTCCGTTAGGCCCCTTCCCTTGAGATAAATCTGCAAATATCTCGGAAATGAAGCGAGCTATGGCAAAATGTTAAGAGACCTTTTTTGTAGAGAATTAAGTTTCCTACTTTTTATGTTCTATGATATTTTTTGATCAGATGCGTAGTTCTCGAGATATATCAAGATATTTAAAAGTTCAGAAGCCGCACCAACATAATAGAGATACAGAAACACCGTGGCCCCTTTCTATGAGATAACTCTGCACTATTGCGAGCTGTAAATGCCACTTCCAGCTTAGCTGTGCAGAAGAAGAACAACAAGAAGAAGAAATGTCTCGAAATATGTCCGTCAGGCCCCTTCCCTTGAGATATATCTGCAAATATCTCGGAAACGAAGCGAGCTATGGCAAAATGTTAAGAGACCTTTTTTGTAGAGAATTATGTTTCCTACAATTTATGTTCTATGATATTTTTTGATCAGAAGCGTAGTTTTCGAGATATATCGAGATATTTAAAAGTCCCGAAGCCGCACCAACATAATAGAGATACAGAAACACCGTGGCCCCTTTCTTTGAGATAACTCTGCACTATTGCGAGCTGCAAATGCCACTTCCAGCTTAGCTGTGCAGAAGAAGAACAACAAGAATAAGAAATGTCTCGAAATATGTCCGTCAGGCCCCTTCCCTTGAGATATATCTGCAAATATCTCGGAAACGAAGCGAGCTATGGCAAAATGTTAAGAGACCTTTTTTGTAGAGAATTATGTTTCCTACAATTTATGTTCTATGATATTTTTTGATCAGAAGCGTAGTTTTCGAGATATATCGAGATATTTAAAAGTTCCGAAGCCGCACCAACATAATAGAGATACAGAAACACCGTGGCCCCTTTCTTTGAGATAACTCTGCACTATTGCGAGCTGCAAATGCCACTTCCAGCTTCGCTGTGCAGAAGAAGAACAACAAGAAGAAGAAATATCTCGAAATATGTCCGTTAGGCCCCTTCCCTTGAGATAAATCTGCAAATATCTCGGAAACGAAGCGAGCTATGGCAAAATGTTAAGAGACCTTTTTTGTAGAGAATTAAGTTTCCTACTTTTTATGTTCTATGATATTTTTTGATCAGATGCGTAGTTCTCGAGATATATCAAGATATTTGAAAGTTCCGAAGCCGCACCAACATAATAGAGATACAGAAACACCGTGGCCCCCTTCTTTGAGATAACTCTGCACTATTGCGAGCTGCAAATGCCACTTTCAGCTTAGCTGTGCAGAAGAAGAACAACAAGAAGAAGAAATATCTCGAAATATGTCCGTTAGGCCCCTTCCCTTGAGATAAATCTGCAAATATCTCGGAAATGAAGCGAGCTATGGCAAAATGTTAAGAGACCTTTTTTGTAGAGAATTAAGTTTCCTACTTTTTATGTTCTATGATATTTTTTGATCAGATGCGTAGTTCTCGAGATATATCAAGATATTTAAAAGTTCCGAAGCCGCACCAACATAATAGAGATACAGAAACACCGTGGCCCCTTTCTTTGAGATAACTCTGCACTAGTGCGAGCCGCAAATGCCACTTCCAGCTTAGCTGTGCAGAAGAAGAACAACAAGAAGAAGAAATATCTCGAAATATGTCCGTCAGGCCCCTTCCCTTGAGATAAATCTGCAAATATCTCGGAAACGCAGCGAGCTATGGCAAAATGTTAAGAGACCTTTTTTGTAGAGAATTAAGTTTCCTACCTTTTATGTTCTATGATATTTTTTGATCAGATGCGTAGTTCTCGAGATATATCAAGATATTTAAAAGTTCCGAAGCCGCACCAACATAATAGAGATACAGAAACACCGTGGCCCCTTTCTTTGAGATAACTCTGCACTAGTGCGAGCCGCAAATGCCACTTCCAGCTTAGCTGTGCAGAAGAAGAACAACAAGAAGAAGAAATATCTCGAAATATGTCCGTCAGGCCCCTTCCCTTGAGATAAATCTGCAAATATCTCGGAAACGCAGCGAGCTATGGCAAAATGTTAAGAGACCTTTTTTGTAGAGAATTATGTTTCCTACAATTTATGTTCTATGATATTTTTTGATCAGAAGCGTAGTTTTCGAGATATATCGAGATATTTAAAAGTCCCGAAGCCGCACCAACATAATAGAGATACAGAAACACCGTGGCCCCTTTCTTTGAGATAACTCTGCACTATTGCGAGCTGCAAATGCCACTTCCAGCTTAGCTGTGCAGAAGAAGAACAACAAGAAGAAGAAATATCTCGAAATATGTCCGTTAGGCCCCTTCCCTTGAGATAAATCTGCAAATATCTCGGAAATGAAGCGAGCTATGGCAAAATATTAAGAGACCTTTTTTGTAGAGAATTAAGTTTCCTACCTTTTATCTTCTATGATATTTTTTGATCAGATGCGTAGTTCTCGAGATATATCAAGATATTTAAAAGTTCCGAAGCCGCACCAACATAATAGAGATACAGAAACACCGTGGCCCCCTTCTTTGAGATAACTCTGCACTATTGCGAGCTGCAAATGCCACTTTCAGCTTAGCTGTGCAGAAGAAGAACAACAAGAGGAAGAAATATCTCGAAATATGTCCGTTAGGCCCCTTCCCTTGAGATAAATCTGCAAATATCTCGGAAATGAAGCGAGCTATGGCAAAATGTTAAGAGACCTTTTTTGTAGAGAATTATGTTTCCTACAATTTATGTTCTATGATATTTTTTGATCAGAAGCGTAGTTTTCGAGATATATCGAGATATTTAAAAGTCCCGAAGCCGCACCAACATAATAGAGATACAGAAACACCGTGGCCCCTTTCTTTGAGATAACTCTGCACTATTGCGAGCTGCAAATCCCACTTCCAGCTTAGCTGTGCAGAAGAAGAACAACAAGAAGAAGAAATATCTCGAAATATGTCCGTTAGGCCCCTTCCCTTGAGATAAATCTGCAAATATCTCGGAAACGAAGCGAGCTATGGCAAAATGTTAAGAGACCTTTTTTGTAGAGAATTAAGTTTCCTACTTTTTATGTTCTATGAAATTTTTTGATAGGATGCGTAGTTCTCGAGATATATCAAGATATTTAAAAGTTCCGAAGCCGCACCAACATAATAGAGATACAGAAACACCGTGGCCCCTTTCTTTGAGATAACTCTGCACTATTGCGAGCTGCAAATGCCACTTTCAGCTTAGCTGTGCAGAAGAAGAACAACAAGAGGAAGAAATATCTCGAAATATGTCCGTTAGGCCCCTTCCCTTGAGATAAATCTGCAAATATCTCGGAAATGAAGCGAGCTATGGCAAAATGTTAAGAGACCTTTTTTGTAGAGAATTATGTTTCCTACAATTTATGTTCTATGATATTTTTTGATCAGAAGCGTAGTTTTCGAGATATATCGAGATATTTAAAAGTCCCGAAGCCGCACCAACATAATAGAGATACAGAAACACCGTGGCCCCTTTCTTTGAGATAACTCTGCACTATTGCGAGCTGCAAATCCCACTTCCAGCTTAGCTGTGCAGAAGAAGAACAACAAGAAGAAGAAATATCTCGAAATATGTCCGTTAGGCCCCTTCCCTTGAGATAAATCTGCAAATATCTCGGAAACGAAGCGAGCTATGGCAAAATGTTAAGAGACCTTTTTTGTAGAGAATTAAGTTTCCTACTTTTTATGTTCTATGAAATTTTTTGATAGGATGCGTAGTTCTCGAGATATATCAAGATATTTAAAAGTTCCGAAGCCGCACCAACATAATAGAGATACAGAAACACCGTGGCCCCTTTCTTTGAGATAACTCTGCACTATTGCGAGCTGCAAATGCCACTTCCAGCTTAGCTGTGCAGAAGAAGAACAACAAGAAGAAGAAATATCTCGAAATATGTCCGTCAGGCCCCTTGCCTTGAGATAAATCTGCAAATATCTCGGAAACGAAGCGAGCTATGCCAAAATGTTAAGAGACCTTTTTTGTAGAGAATTATGTTTCCTACTTTTTATGTTGTATGATATTTTTTGATCAGATGCGTAGTTCTCGAGATATATCAAGATATTTGAAAGTTCCGAAGCCGCACCAACATAATAGAGATACAGAAACACCGTGGCCCCCTTCGTTGAGATAACTCTGCGCTATTGCGAGCTGCAAATGCCACTTCCAGCTTAGCTGTGCAGAAGAAGAACAACAAGAAGAAGAAATATCTCGAAATATGTCCGTCAGGCCCCTTCCCTTGAGATAAATCTGCAAATATCTCGGAAACGAAGCGAGCTATGGCAAAATGTTAAGAGACCTTTTTTGTAGAGAATTAAGTTTCCTACTTTTTATGTTCTATGATATTTTTTGATCAGATGAATAGTTCTCGAGATATATCGAGATATTTAAAAGTTCCGAAGCCGCACCAACATAATAGAGATACAGGAACACCGCGGCCCCTTTCTATAAGATAACTCTGCACTATCGCGAGCTGTAAATGCCACTTCCAGCTTAGCTGTGCAGAAGAAGAACAACAAGAAGAAGAAATATCTCGAAATATGTCCGTCAGGCCCCTTCCCTTGAGATATATCTGCAAATATCTCGGAAACGAAGCGAGCTATGGCAAAATGTTGAGAGACCTTTTTTGCAGAGAATTATGTTTCCTACAATTTATGTTCTATGATATTTTTTGATCAGAAGCGTAGTTTTCGAGATATATCGAGATATTTAAAAGTTCCGAAGCCGCACCAACATAATAGAGATACAGAAACACCGTGGCCACTTTCTTTGAGATAACTCTGCACTAGTGCGAGCCGCAAATGCCACTTCCAGCTTAGCTGTGCAGAAGAAGAACAACAAGAAGAAGAAATATCTCGAAATATGTCCGTCAGGCCCCTTCCCTTGAGATATATCTGCAAATATCTCGGAAACGAAGCGAGCTATGGCAGAATGTTAAGAGACTTTTTTTGTAGAGAATTAAGTTTCCTACTTTTTATGTTCTATGATATTTTTTGATCAGATGCGTAGTTCTCAAAATATATCAAGATATTTAAAAGTTCCGAAGCGGCACCAACATAATAGAGATACAGAAACACCGTGGCCCCTTTCTTTGAGATAACTCTGCACTATTGCGAGCTACAAATGCCACTTCCAGCTTCGCTGTGCAGAAGAAGAACAACAAGAAGAAGAAATATCTCGAAATATGTCCGTCAGGCCCCTTCCCTTGAGATAAATCTGCAAATATCTCGGAAACCAAGCGAGCTATGGCAAAATGTTAAGAGACCTTTTTTGTAGAGAATTAAGCTTCCTACTTTTTATGTTCTATGATATTTTTTGATCAGATGCGTAGTTCTCGAGATATATCAAGATATTTGAAAGTTCCGAAGCCGCACCAACATAATAGAGATACAGAAACACCGTGGCCCCCTTCTTTGAGATAACTCTGCACTATTGCGAGCTGCAAATGCCACTTCCAGCTTAGCTGTGCAGAAGAAGAACAACAAGAAGAAGAAATATCTCGAAATATGTCCGTCAGGCCCCTTCCCTTGAGATAAATCTGCAAATATCTCGGAAACGAAGCGAGCTATGGCAAAATGTTAAGAGACCTTTTTTGTAGAGAATTAAGTTTCCTACTTTTTATGTTCTATGATATTTTTTGATCAGATGCGTAGTTCTCGAGATATATCAAGATATTTGAAAGTTCCGAAGCCGCACCAACATAATAGAGATACAGAAAGACCGTGGCCCCCTTCTTTGAGATAACTCTGCACTATTGCGAGCAGCAAATGCCACTTCCAGCTTAGCTGTGCAGAAGAAGAACAACAAGAAGAAGAAGTATCTCGAAATATGTCCGTCAGGACCCTTCCCTTGAGATAAATCTGCGAATATCTCGGAAACGAAGCGAGCTATGGCAAAATGTTAAGAGACCTTTTTTGTAGAGAATTAAGTTTCCTACTTTTTATGTTCTATGATATTTTTTGATCAGATGCGTAGTTCTCGAGATATATCAAGATATTTAAAAGTTCCGAAGCCGCACCAACATAATAGAGATACAGAAACACCGTGGCCCCTTTCTTTGAGATAACTCTGCACTATTGCGAGCTGCAAATGCCACTTCCAGCTTAGCTGTGCAGAAGAAGAACAACAAGAAGAAGAAATATCTCGAAATATGTCCGTCAGGCCCCTTCCCTTGAGATAAATCTGCAAATATCTCGGAAACGAAGCGAGCTATGGCAAAATGTTAAGAGACCTTTTTTGTAGAGAATTAAGTTTGCTACTTTTTATGTTCTATGATATTTTTTGATCAGATGCGTAGTTCTCGAGATATATCAAGATATTTGAAAGTTCCGAAGCCGCACCAACATAATAGAGATACAGAAAGACCGTGGCCCCCTTCTTTGAGATAACTCTGCACTATTGCGAGCAGCAAATGCCACTTCCAGCTTAGCTGTGCAGAAGAAGAACAACAAGAAGAAGAAATATCTCGAAATATGTCCGTCAGGCCCCTTCCCTTGAGATATATCTGCAAATATCTCGGAAACGAAGCGAGCTATGGCAGAATGTTAAGAGACCTTTTTTGTAGAGAATTATGTTTCCTACAATTTATGTTGTATGATATTTTTTGATCAGAAGCGTAGTTTTCGAGATATATCGAGATATTTAAAAGTTCCGAAGCCGCACCAACATAATAGAGATACAGAAACACCGTGGCCCCTTTCTTTGAGATAACTCTGCACTAGTGCGAGCCGCAAATGCCACTTCCAGCTTAGCTGTGCAGATGAAGAACAACAAAAAGAAGAAATATCTCGAAATATGTCCGTCAGGCCCCTTCCCTTGAGATAAATCTGCAAATATCTCGGAAACGAAGCGAGCTATGGCAAAATGTTAAGAGACCTTTTTTGTAGAGAATTAAGTTTCCTACTTTTTATGTTCTATGATATTTTTTGATCAGATGCGTAGTTCTCAAAATATATCAAGATATTTAAAAGTTCCGAAGCGGCACCAACATAATAGAGATACAGAAACACCGTGGCCCCTTTCTTTGAGATAACTCTGCACTATTGCGAGCTACAAATGCCACTTCCAGCTTCGCTGTGCAGAAGAAGAACAACAAGAAGAAGAAATATCTCGAAATATGTCCGTTAGGCCCCTTCCCTTGAGATAAATCTGCAAATATCTCGGAAACGAAGCGAGCTATGGCAAAATGTTAAGAGACCTTTTTTGTAGAGAATTAAGTTTCCTACTTTTTATGTTCTATGATATTTTTTGATAGGATGCGTAGTTCTCGAGATATATCAAGATATTTAAAAGTTCCGAAGCCGCACCAACATAATAGAGATACAGAAACACCGTGGCCCCTTTCTTTGAGATAACTCTGCACTATTGCGAGCTGCAAATGCCACTTCCAGCTTAGCTGTGCAGAAGAAGAACAACAAGAAGAAGAAATATCTCGAAATATGTCCGTCAGGCCCCTTGCCTTGAGATAAATCTGCAAATATCTCGGAAACGAAGCGAGCTATGCCAAAATGTTAAGAGACCTTTTTTGTAGAGAATTAAGTTTCCTACTTTTTATGTTGTATGATATTTTTTGATCAGATGCGTAGTTCTCGAGATATATCAAGATATTTGAAAGTTCCGAAGCCGCACCAACATAATAGAGATACAGAAACACCGTGGCCCCCTTCGTTGAGATAACTCTGCGCTATTGCGAGCTGCAAATGCCACTTCCAGCTTAGCTGTGCAGAAGAAGAACAACAAGAAGAAGAAATATCTCGAAATATGTCCGTCAGGCCCCTTCCCTTGAGATAAATCTGCAAATATCTCGGAAACGAAGCGAGCTATGGCAAAATGTTAAGAGACCTTTTTTGTAGAGAATTAAGTTTCCTACTTTTTATGTTCTATGATATTTTTTGATCAGATGAATAGTTCTCGAGATATATCGAGATATTTAAAAGTTCCGAAGCCGCACCAACATAATAGAGATACAGGAACACCGCGGCCCCTTTCTATAAGATAACTCTGCACTATTGCGAGCTGTAAATGCCACTTCCAGCTTAGCTGTGCAGAAGAAGAACAACAAGAAGAAGAAATATCTCGAAATATGTCCGTCAGGCCCCTTCCCTTGAGATATATCTGCAAATATCTCGGAAACGAAGCGAGCTATGGCAAAATGTTGAGAGACCTTTTTTGCAGAGAATTATGTTTCCTACAATTTATGTTCTATGATATTTTTTGATCAGAAGCGTAGTTTTCGAGATATATCGAGATATTTAAAAGTTCCGAAGCCGCACCAACATAATAGAGATACAGAAACACCGTGGCCACTTTCTTTGAGATAACTCTGCACTAGTGCGAGCCGCAAATGCCACTTCCAGCTTAGCTGTGCAGAAGAAGAACAACAAGAAGAAGAAATATCTCGAAATATGTCCGTCAGGCCCCTTCCATTGAGATAAATCTGCAAATATCTCGGAAACGAAGCGAGCTATGGCAAAATGTTAAGAGACCTTTTTTGTAGAGAATTAAGTTTCATACTTTTTATGTTCTATGATATTTTTTGATCAGATGCGTAGTTCTCGAGATGTATCAAGATATTTAAAAGTTCCGAAGCCGCACCAACATAATGGAGATACAGAAACACCGTGGCCCCTTTCTTTGAGATAACTCTGCACTATTGCGAGCTGCAAATGCCACTTCCAGCTTAGCTGTGCAGAAGAAGAACAACAAGAAGAAGAAATATCTCGAAATATGTCCGTCAGGCCCCTTCCCTTGAGATAAATCTGCAAATATCTCGGAAACGAAGCGAGCTATGGCAAAATGTTAAGAGACCTTTTTTGTGTAGAATTAAGTTTCCTACTTTTTATGTTCTATGATATTTTTTGATCAGATGCGTAGTTCTCGAGATATATCAAGATATTTGAAAGTTCCGAAGCCGCACCAACATAATAGAGATACAGAAACACCGTGGCCCCCTTCGTTGAGATAACTCTGCACTATTGCGAGCTGCAAATGCCACTTCCAGCTTAGCTGTGCAGAAGAAGAACAACAAGAAGAAGAAGTATCTCGAAATATGTCCGTCAGGCCCCTTCCCTTGAGATAAATCTGCAAATATCTCGGAAACGAAGCGAGCTATGGCAAAATGTTAAGAGACCTTTTTTGTAGAGAATTAAGTTTCCTACTTTTTATGTTCTATGATATTTTTTGATCAGATGCGTAGTTCTCGAGATATATCAAGATATTTAAAAGTTTCGAAGCCGCACCAACATAATAGAGATACAGAAACACCGTGGCCCCTTTCTTTGAGATAACTCTGCACTATTGCGAGCTGCATATGCCACTTCCAGCTTAGCTGTGCAGAAGAAGAACAACAAGAAGAAGAAATATCTCGAAATATGTCCGTCAGGCCCCTTGCCTTGAGATAAATCTGCAAATATCTCGGAAACGAAGCGAGCTATGGCAAAATGTTAAGAGACCTTTTTTGTAGAGAATTAAGTTTCCTACTTTTTATGTTCTATGATATTTTTTGATCAGATGCGTAGTTCTCGAGATATATCAAGATATTTAAAAGTTCCGAAGCCGCACCAACATAATAGAGATACAGAAACACCGTGGCCCCTTTCTTTGAGATAACTCTGCACTAGTGCGAGCCGCAAATGCCATTTCCAGCTTAGCTGTGCAGAAGAAGAACAACAAGAAGAAGAAATATCTCGAAATATGTCCGTCAGGCCCCTTCCCTTGAGATATATCTGCAAATATCTCGGAAACGAAGCGAGCTATGGCAGAATGTTAAGAGACCTTTTTTGTAGAGAATTATGTTTCCTACAATTTATGTTGTATGATATTTTTTGATCAGAAGCGTAGTTTTCGAGATATATCGAGATATTTAAAAGTTCCGAAGCCGCACCAACATAATAGAGATACAGAAACACCGTGGCCCCTTTCTTTGAGATAACTCTGCACTAGTGCGAGCCGCAAATGCCACTTCCAGCTTAGCTGTGCAGATGAAGAACAACAAAAAGAAGAAATATCTCGAAATATGTCCGTCAGGCCCCTTCCCTTGAGATAAATCTGCAAATATCTCGGAAACGAAGCGAGCTATGGCAAAATGTTAAGAGACCTTTTTTGTAGAGAATTAAGTTTCCTACTTTTTATGTTCTATGATATTTTTTGATCAGATGCGTAGTTCTCAAAATATATCAAGATATTTAAAAGTTCCGAAGCGGCACCAACATAATAGAGATACAGAAACACCGTGGCCCCTTTCTTTGAGATAACTCTGCACTATTGCGAGCTACAAATGCCACTTCCAGCTTCGCTGTGCAGAAGAAGAACAACAAGAAGAAGAAATATCTCGAAATATGTCCGTTAGGCCCCTTCCCTTGAGATAAATCTGCAAATATCTCGGAAACGAAGCGAGCTATGGCAAAATGTTAAGAGACCTTTTTTGTAGAGAATTAAGTTTCCTACTTTTTATGTTCTATGATATTTTTTGATCAGATGCGTAGTTCTCGAGATATATCAAGATATTTAAAAGTTTCGAAGCCGCACCAACATAATAGAGATACAGAAACACCGTGGCCCCTTTCTTTGAGATAACTCTGCACTATTGCGAGCTGCATATGCCACTTCCAGCTTAGCTGTGCAGAAGAAGAACAACAAGAAGAAGAAATATCTCGAAATATGTCCGTCAGGCCCCTTGCCTTGAGATAAATCTGCAAATATCTCGGAAACGAAGCGAGCTATGGCAAAATGTTAAGAGACCTTTTTTGTAGAGAATTAAGTTTCCTACTTTTTATGTTCTATGATATTTTTTGATCAGATGCGTAGTTCTCGAGATATATCAAGATATTTAAAAGTTCCGAAGCCGCACCAACATAATAGAGATACAGAAACACCGTGGCCCCTTTCTTTGAGATAACTCTGCACTAGTGCGAGCCGCAAATGCCATTTCCAGCTTAGCTGTGCAGAAGAAGAACAACAAGAAGAAGAAATATCTCGAAATATGTCCGTCAGGCCCCTTCCATTGAGATAAATCTGCAAATATCTCGGAAACGAAGCGAGCTATGGCAAAATGTTAAGAGACCTTTTTTGTAGAGAATTAAGTTTCATACTTTTTATGTTCTATGATATTTTTTGATCAGATGCGTAGTTCTCGAGATATATCAAGATATTTAAAAGTTCCGAAGCCGCACCAACATAATGGAGATACAGAAACACCGTGGCCCCTTTCTTTGAGATAACTCTGCACTATTGCGAGCTGCAAATGCCACTTCCAGCTTAGCTGTGCAGAAGAAGAACAACAAGAAGAAGAAATATCTCGAAATATGTCCGTCAGGCCCCTTGCCTTGAGATAAATCTGCAAATATCTCGGAAACGAAGCGATTTATGGCAAAATCTTAAGAGACCTTTTTTGTAGAGAATTAAGTTTCCTACTTTTTATGTTCTATGATATTTTTTGATCAGATGCGTAGTTCTCGAGATATATCAAGATATTTAAAAGTTCCGAAGCCGCACCAACATAATAGAGATACAGAAACACCGTGGCCCCTTTCTTTGAGATAACTCTGCACTAGTGCGAGCCGCAAATGCCATTTCCAGCTTAGCTGTGCAGAAGAAGAACAACAAGAAGAAGAAATATCTCGAAATATGTCCGTCAGGCCCCTTCCATTGAGATAAATCTGCAAATATCTCGGAAACGAAGCGAGCTATGGCAAAATGTTAAGAGACCTTTTTTGTAGAGAATTAAGTTTCATACTTTTTATGTTCTATGATATTTTTTGATCAGATGCGTAGTTCTCGAGATATATCAAGATATTTAAAAGTTCCGAAGCCGCACCAACATAATAGAGATACAGAAACACCGTGGCCCCTTTCTTTGAGATAACTCTGCACTATTGCGAGCTGCATATGCCACTTCCACCTTAGCTGTGCAGAAGAAGAACAACAAGAAGAAGAAATATCTCGAAATATGTCCGTCAGGCCCCTTGCCTTGAGATAAATCTGCAAATATCTCGGAAACGAAGCGAGCTATGGCAAAATGTTAAGAGACCTTTTTTGTAGAGAATTAAGTTTCCTACTTTTTATGTTCTATGATATTTTTTGATCAGATGCGTAGTTCTCGAGATATATCAAGATATTTGAAAGTTCCGAAGCCGCACCAACATAATAGAGATACAGAAACACCGTGGCCCCCTTCTTTGAGATAACTCTGCACTATTGCGAGCTGCAAATGCCACTTCCAGCTTAGCTGTGCAGAAGAAGAACAACAAGAAGAAGAAATATCTCGAAATATGTCCGTCAGGCCCCTTCCCTTGAGATATATCTGCAAATATCTCGGAAACGAAGCGAGCTATGGCAAAATGTTAAGAGACCTTTTTTGTAGAGAATTATGTTTCCTACAATTTATGTTCTATGATATTTTTTGATCAGAAGCGTAGTTTTCGAGATATATCGAGATATTTAAAAGTTCCGAAGCCGCACCAACATAATAGAGATACAGAAACACCGTGGACCCTTTCTTCGAGATAACTCTGCACTAGTGCGAGCCGCAAATGCCACTTCCAGCTTAGCTGCGCAGAAGAAGAACAACATGAAGAAGAAATATCTCGAAATATGTCCTCCAGGCCCCTTCCCTTGAGATACATCTGCAAATATCTCGGAAACGAAGCGAGCTATGGCAAAATGTTAAGAGACCTTTTTTATAGAGAATTAAGTTTCCTACTTTTTATGTTCTATGATAATTTTTGATCAGATGCGTAGTTTTCGAGATATATCGAGATATTTAAAAGTTCCGAAGCCGCACCAACATAATAGAGATACAGAAACACCGTGGACCCTTTCTTCGAGATAACTCTGCACTAGTGCGAGCCGCAAATGCCACTTCCAGCTTAGCTGCGCAGAAGAAGAACAACATGAAGAAGAAATATCTCGAAATATGTCCGTAAGGCCCCTTGCCTTGAGATAAATCTGCAAATATCTCGGAAACGAAGCGAGCTATGGCAAAATGTTAAGAGACCTTTTTTGTAGAGAATTAAGTTTCCTACTTTTTATGTTGTATGATATTTTTTGATCAGATGCGTAGTTCTCGAGATATATCAAGATATTTAAAAGTTCCGAAGCCGCACCAACATAATAGAGATACAGAAACACCGTGGCCCCTTTCTTTGAGATAACTCTGCGCTATTGCGAGCTGTAAATGCCACTTCCAGCTTAGCTGTGCAGAAGAAGAACAACAAGAAGAAGAAATATCTCGAAATATGTCCGTCAGGCCCCTTGCCTTGAGATAAATCTGCAAATATCTCGGAAACGAAGCGAGCTATGGCAAAATGTTAAGAGACCTTTTTTGTAGAGAATTATGTTTCCTACTTTTTATGTTCTATGATATTTTTTGATCAGATGCGTAGTTCTCGAGATATATCAAGATATTTGAAAGTTCCGAAGCCGCACCAACATAATAGAGATACAGAAACACCGTGGCCCCCTTCTTTGAGATAACTCTGCACTATTGCGAGCTGCAAATGCCACTTCCAGCTTAGCTGTGCAGAAGAAGAACAACAAGAAGAAGAAATATCTCGAAATATGTCCGTCAGGCCCCTTCCCTTGAGATATATCTGCAAATATCTCGGAAACGAAGCGAGCTATGGCAAAATGTTAAGAGACCTTTTTTGTAGAGAATTATGTTTCCTACAATTTATGTTCTATGATATTTTTTGATCAGAAGCGTAGTTTTCGAGATATATCGAGATATTTAAAAGTTCCGAAGCCGCACCAACATAATAGAGATACAGAAACACCGTGGACCCTTTCTTCGAGATAACTCTGCACTAGTGCGAGCCGCAAATGCCACTTCCAGCTTAGCTGCGCAGAAGAAGAACAACATGAAGAAGAAATATCTCGAAATATGTCCTTCAGGCCCCTTCCCTTGAGATACATCTGCAAATATCTCGGAAACGAAGCGAGCTATGGCAAAATGTTAAGAGACCTTTTTTATAGAGAATTAAGTTTCCTACTTTTTATGTTCTATGATAATTTTTGATCAGATGCGTAGTTTTCGAGATATATCGAGATATTTAAAAGTTCCGAAGCCGCACCAACATAATAGAGATACAGAAACACCGTGGACCCTTTCTTCGAGATAACTCTGCACTAGTGCGAGCCGCAAATGCCACTTCCAGCTTAGCTGCGCAGAAGAAGAACAACATGAAGAAGAAATATCTCGAAATATGTCCGTAAGGCCCCTTGCCTTGAGATAAATCTGCAAATATCTCGGAAACGAAGCGAGCTATGGCAAAATGTTAAGAGACCTTTTTTGTAGAGAATTAAGTTTCCTACTTTTTATGTTCTATGATATTTTTTGATCAGATGCGTAGTTCTCGAGATATATCAAGATATTTGAAAGTTCCGAAGCCGCACCAACATAATAGAGATACAGAAACACCGTGGCCCCCTTCTTTGAGATAACTCTGCACTATTGCGAGCTGCAAATGCCACTTCCAGCTTAGCTGTGCAGAAGAAGAACAACAAGAAGAAGAAATATCTCGAAATATGTCCGTTAGGCCCCTTCCCTTGAGATAAATCTGCAAATATCTCGGAAATGAAGCGAGCTATGGCAAAATGTTAAGAGACCTTTTTTGTAGAGAATTAGGTTTCCTACTTTTTATGTTCTATGATATTTTTTGATCAGAAGCGTAGTTTTCGAGATATATCGAGATATTTAAAAGTTCCGTTGCCGCACCAACATAATAGAGATACAGAAACACCGTGGCCCCTTTCTATGAGATAACTCTGCACTATTGCGAGCTGTAAATGCCACTTCCAGCTTAGCTGTGCAGAAGAAGAACAACAAGAAGAAGAAATATCTCGAAATATGTCCGTCAGGCCCGTTCCTTTGAGCTGAATCTGCAAATATCTCGGAAACGAAGCGAGCTATGGCAAAATGTTAAGAGACGTTTTTTGTAGAGAATTATGTTTCCTACAATTTATGTTCTATGATATTTTTTGATCAGAAGCGTAGTTTTCGAGATATATCGAGATATTTAAAAGTTCCGAAGCCGCACCAACATAATAGAGATTCAGAAACACCGTGGCCCATTTCTTTGAGATAACTCTGCACTAGTGCGAGCCGCAAATGCCACTTCCAGCTTAGCTGCGCAGAAGAAGAACAACATGAAGAAGAAATATCTCGAAATATGTCCTTCAGGCCCCTTCCCTTGAGATACATCTGCAAATATCTCGGAAACGAAGCGAGCTATGGCAAAATGTTAAGAGACCTCTTTTATAGAGAATTAAGTTTCCTACTTTTTATGTTCTATGATATTTTTTGATCAGATGCGTAGTTCTCGAGATATATCAAGATATTTAACAGTTCCGAAGCCGCACCAACATAATAGAGATACAGAAACACCGTGGCCCCTTTCTTTGAGATAACTGTGCGCTACTGCGAGCTGTAAATGCCACTTCCAGCTTAGCTGTGCAGAAGAAGAACAACAAGAAGAAGAAATATCTCGAAATATGTCCGTCAGGCCCCTTGCCTTGAGATAAATCTGCAAATATCTCGGAAACGAAGCGAGCTATGGCAAAATGTTAAGAGACCTTTTTTGTAGAGAATTAAGTTTCCTACTTTTTATGTTCTATGATATTTTTTGATCAGATGCGTAGTTCTCGAGATATATCAAGATATTTGAAAGTTCCGAAGCCGCACCAACATAATAGAGATACAGAAACACCGTGGCCCCCTTCTTTGAGATAACTCTGCACTATTGCGAGCTGCAAATGCCACTTCCAGCTTAGCTGTGCAGAAGAAGAACAACAAGAAGAAGAAATATCTCGAAATATGTCCGTTAGGCCCCTTCCCTTGAGATAAATCTGCAAATATCTCGGAAATGAACCGAGCTATGGCAAAATGTTAAGAGACCTTTTTTGTAGAGAATTAAGTTTCCTACTTTTTATGTTCTATGATATTTTTTGATCAGATGCGTAGTTCTCGAGATATATCAAGATATTTAAAAGTTCCGAAGCCGCACCAACATAATAGAGATACAGAAACACCGTGGCCCCTTTCTTTGAGATAACTCTGCACTATTGCGAGCTGCAAATGCCACTTCCACCTTCGCTGTGCAGAAGAAGAACAACAAGAAGAAGAAATATCTCGAAATATGTCCGTCAGGCCCGTTCCTTTGAGCTGAATCTGCAAATATCTCGGAAACGAAGCGAGCTATGGCAAAATGTGTAGAGACGTTTTTTGTAGAGAATTATGTTTCCTACAATTTATGTTCTATGATATTTTTTGATCAGAAGCGTAGTTTTCGAGATATATCGAGATATTTAAAAGTTCCGAAGCCGCACCAACATAATAGGGATTCAGAAACACCGTGGCCCCTTTCTTTGAGATAACTCTGCACTAGTGCGAGCCGCAAATGCCACTTCCAGCTTAGCTGTGCAGAAGAAGAACAACAAGAAGAAGAAATATCTCGAAATATGTCCGTCAGGCCCCTTCCCTTGAGATAAATCTGCAAATATCTCGGAAACGAAGCGAGCTATGGCAAAATGTTAAGAGACCTTTTTTGTAGAGAATTATGTTTCCTACAATTTCTGTTCTATGATATTTTTTTATCAGAAGCGTAGTTTTCGAGATATATCGAGATATTTAAAAGTTCCGAAGCCGCACCAACATAATAGAGATACAGAAACACCGTGGCCCCTTTCTTTGAGATAACTCTGCACTACTGCGAGCCGCAAATGCCACTTCCAGCTTAGCTGTGCAGAAGAAGAACAACAAGAAGAAATATCTCGAAATATCTCCGTCAGGCCCCTTCCCTTGAGATAAATCTGCAAATATCTCGAAAACGAAGCGAGCTATGGCAAAATGTTAAGAGACCTTTTTTGTAGAGAATGAAGTTTCCTACTTTTTATGTTCTATGATATTTTTTGATCAGAAGCGTAGTTTTCGAGATATATCGAGATATTTAAAAGTTCCGTTGCCGCACCAACATAATAGAGATACAGAAACACCGTGGCCCCTTTCTATGAGATAACTCTGCACTATTGCGAGCTGTAAATGCCACTTCCAGCTTAGCTGTGCAGAAGAAGAACAACAAGAAGAAGAAATATCTCGAAATATGTCCGTCAGGCCCGTTCCTTTGAGCTGAATCTGCAAATATCTCGGAAACGAAGCGAGCTATGGCAAAATGTTAAGAGACGTTTTTTGTAGAGAATTATGTTTCCTACAATTTATGTTCTATGATATTTTTTGATCAGAAGCGTAGTTTTCGAGATATATCGATATATTTAAAAGTTCCGAAGCCGCACCAACATAATAGAGATTCAGAAACACCGTGGCCCCTTTCTTTGAGATAACTCTGGACTAGTGCGAGCCGCAAATGCCACTTCCAGCTTAGCTGTGCAGAAGAAGAACAACAAGAAGAAGAAATATCTCGAAATATGTCCGTCAGGCCCCTTCCCTTGAGATAAATCTGCAAATATCTCGGAAACGAAGCGAGCTATGGCAAAATGTTTAGAGACCTTTTTTGTAGAGAATTAAGTTTCCTACTTTTTATGTTCTATGATATTTTTTGATCAGATGCGTAGTTCTCGAGATATATCAAGATATTTAAAAGTTCCGAAGCCGCACCAACATAATAGAGATACAGAAACACCGTGGCCCCTTTCTTTGAGATAACTCTGCACTATAGCGAGCCGCAAATGCCACTTCCAGCTTAGCTGTGCAGATGAAGAACAACAAGAAGAAGAAATATCTCGAGATATGTCCGTCAGGCCCCTTCCCTTGAGATAAATCTGCAAATATCTCGGAAACGAAGCGAGCTATGGCAAAATGTTAAGAGACCTTTTTTGTAGAGAATTAAGTTTCCTACTTTTTATGTTCTATGATATTTTTTGATCAGATGCGTAGTTCTCGAGATATATCAAGATATTTAAAAGTTCCGAAGCCGCACCAACATAATAGAGATACAGAAACACCGTGGCCCCTTTCTTTGAGATAACTCTGCACTATTGCGAGCTGCAAATGCCACTTCCAGCTTAGCTGTGTAGAAGAAGAACAACAAGAAGAAGAAATATCTCGAAATATGTCCGTCAGGCCCCTTCCCTTGAGATGTATCTGCAAATATCTCGGAAACGAAGCGAGCTATGGCAAAATGTTAAGAGACCTTTTTTGTAGAGAATTATGTTTCCTACAATTTATGTTCTATGATATTTTTTGATCAGAAGCGTAGTTTTCGAGATATATCGAGATATTTAAAAGTTCCGAAGCCGCACCAACATAATAGAGATACAGAAACACCGTGGCCCCTTTCTTTGAGATAACTCTGCACTAGTGCGAGCCGCAAATGCCACTTCCAGCTTAGCTGTGTAGAAGAAGAACAACAAGAAGAAGAAATATCTCGAAATATGTCCGTCAGGCCCCTTCCCTTGAGATAAATCTGCAAATATCTCGGAAACGAAGCGAGCTATGGCAAAATGTTAAGAGACCTTTTTTGTAGAGAATTAAGTTTTCTACTTTTTATGTTCCATGATATTTTTTGATCAGATCCGTAGTTCTCGAGATATACCAAGATATTTAAAAGTTCCGAAGCTGCACCAACATAATAGAGATACAGAAACACCGTGGCCCCTTTCTTTGAGATTACTCTGCACTATTGCGAGCTGGAAATGCCACTTCCAGTTTAGCTGTGCAGAAGAAGAACAACAAGAAGAAGAAATATCTCGAAATATGTCCGCCAGGCCCCTTCCCTTGAGATGTATCTGCAAATATCTCGGAAACGAAGCGAGCTATGGCAAAATGTTAAGAGACCTTTTTTGTAGAGAATTATGTTTCCTACAATTTATGTTCTATGATATTTTTTGATCAGAAGCGTAGTTTTCGAGATATATCGAGATATTTATAAGTTCCGAAGCCGCACCAACATAATAGAGATACAGAAACACCGTGGCCCCTTTCTTTGAGATAACTCTGCACTAGTGCGAGCCGCAAATGCCACTTCCAGCTTAGCTGTGCAGAAGAAGAACAACAAGAAGAAATATCTCGAAATATGTCCGTCAGGCCCCTTCCCTTGAGATATATCTGCAAATATCGCGGAAACGAAGCGAGCTATGGCAAAATGTTAAGAGACCTTTTTTGTAGAGAATTATGTTTCCTACAATTTATGTTCTATGATATTTTTTGATCAGAAGCGTAGTTTTCGAGATATATCGAGATATTTATAAGTTCCGAAGCCGCACCAACATAATAGAGATACAGAAACACCGTGGCCCCTTTCTTTGAGATAACTCTGCACTAGTGCGAGCCGCAAATGCTACTTCCAGCTTAGCTGTGCAGAAGAAGAACAACAAGAAGAAATATCTCGAAATATGTCCGTCAGGCCCCTTCCCTTGAGATAAATCTGCAAATATCGCGGAAACGAAGCGAGCTATGGCAAAATGTTAAGAGACCTTTTTTGTAGAGAATTAAGTTTCCTACTTTTTATGGTCTATGATATTTTTTGATCAGATGCGTAGTTCTCGAGATATATCAAGATATTTAAAAGTTCCGAAGCCGCACCAACATAATAGAGATACAGAAACACCGTGGCCCCTTTCTTTGAGATAACTCTGCACTATTGCGTGCTGCAAATGCCACTTCCAGCTTAGCTGTGCAGAAGAAGAACAACAAGAAGAAGAAATATCTCGAAATATGTCCGTCAGGCCCCTTCCCTTGAGATAAATCTGCAAATCTCTCGGAAACGAAGCGAGCTATGGCAAAATGTTAAGAGACTTTATTTGTAGAGAATTAAGTTTCCTACTTTTTATGTTCTATGATATTTTTTGATCAGATGCGTAGTTCTCGAGATATATCAAGATATTTAAAAGTTCCGAAGCCGCACCAACATAATAGAGATACAGAAACACCGTGGCCCCTTTCTTTGAGTTAACCCTGCACTAGTGCGAGCCGCAAATGCCACTTCCAGCTTAGCTGTGCAGAAGAAGAACAACAAGAAGAAGAAATATCTCGAAATATGTCCGTTAGGCCCCTTCCCTTGAGATAAATGTGCAAATATCTCGGAAACCAAGCGAGCTATGGCAAAATGTTAAGAGACCTTTTTTGTAGAGAATTAAGTTTCCTACTTTTTATGTTCTATGATATTTTTTGATCAGATGCGTAGTTCTCGAGATATATCAAGATATTTAAAAGTTCCGAAGCCGCACCAACATAATAGAGATACAGAAACACCGTGGCCCCTTTCTTTGAGATAACTCTGCACTATTGCGAGCTGCAAATGCCACTTCCAGCTTAGCTGTGTAGAAGAAGAACAACAAGAAGAAGAAATATCTCGAAATATGTCCGTCAGGCCCCTTCCCTTGAGATGTATCTGCAAATATCTCGGAAACGAAGCGAGCTATGGCAAAATGTTAAGAGACCTTTTTTGTAGAGAATTATGTTTCCTACAATTTATGTTCTATGATATTTTTTGATCAGAAGCGTAGTTTTCGAGATATATCGAGATATTTAAAAGTTCCGAAGCCGCACCAACATAATAGAGATACAGAAACACCGTGGCCCCTTTCTTTGAGATAACTCTGCACTAGTGCGAGCCGCAAATGCCACTTCCAGCTTAGCTGTGTAGAAGAAGAACAACAAGAAGAAGAAATATCTCGAAATATGTCCGTCAGGCCCCTTCCCTTGAGATAAATCTGCAAATATCTCGGAAACGAAGCGAGCTATGGCAAAATGTTAAGAGACCTTTTTTGTAGAGAATTAAGTTTTCTACTTTTTATGTTGCATGATATTTTTTGATCAGATCCGTAGTTCTCGAGATATACCAAGATATTTAAAAGTTCCGAAGCTGCACCAACATAATAGAGATACAGAAACACCGTGGCCCCTTTCTTTGAGATTACTCTGCACTATTGCGAGCTGGAAATGCCACTTCCAGTTTAGCTGTGCAGAAGAAGAACAACAAGAAGAAGAAATATCTCGAAATATGTCCGCCAGGCCCCTTCCCTTGAGATGTATCTGCAAATATCTCGGAAACGAAGCGAGCTATGGCAAAATGTTAAGAGACCTTTTTTGTAGAGAATTATGTTTCCTACAATTTATGTTCTATGATATTTTTTGATCAGAAGCGTAGTTTTCGAGATATATCGAGATATTTATAAGTTCCGAAGCCGCACCAACATAATAGAGATACAGAAACACCGTGGCCCCTTTCTTTGAGATAACTCTGCACTAGTGCGAGCCGCAAATGCCACTTCCAGCTTAGCTGTGCAGAAGAAGAACAACAAGAAGAAATATCTCGAAATATGTCCGTCAGGCCCCTTCCCTTGAGATATATCTGCAAATATCGCGGAAACGAAGCGAGCTATGGCAAAATGTTAAGAGACCTTTTTTGTAGAGAATTATGTTTCCTACAATTTATGTTCTATGATATTTTTTGATCAGAAGCGTAGTTTTCGAGATATATCGAGATATTTATAAGTTCCGAAGCCGCACCAACATAATAGAGATACAGAAACACCGTGGCCCCTTTCTTTGAGATAACTCTGCACTAGTGCGAGCCGCAAATGCTACTTCCAGCTTAGCTGTGCAGAAGAAGAACAACAAGAAGAAATATCTCGAAATATGTCCGTCAGGCCCCTTCCCTTGAGATAAATCTGCAAATATCGCGGAAACGAAGCGAGCTATGGCAAAATGTTAAGAGACCTTTTTTGTAGAGAATTAAGTTTCCTACTTTTTATGGTCTATGATATTTTTTGATCAGATGCGTAGTTCTCGAGATATATCAAGATATTTAAAAGTTCCGAAGCCGCACCAACATAATAGAGATACAGAAACACCGTGGCCCCTTTCTTTGAGATAACTCTGCACTATTGCGAGCTGCAAATGCCACTTCCAGCTTAGCTGTGCAGAAGAAGAACAACAAGAAGAAGAAATATCTCGAAATATGTCCGTCAGGCCCCTTCCCTTGAGATAAATCTGCAAATCTCTCGGAAACGAAGCGAGCTATGGCAAAATGTTAAGAGACTTTATTTGTAGAGAATTAAGTTTCCTACTTTTTATGTTCTATGATATTTTTTGATCAGATGCGTAGTTCTCGAGATATATCAAGATATTTAAAAGTTCCGAAGCCGCACCAACATAATAGAGATACAGAAACACCGTGGCCCCTTTCTTTGAGTTAACCCTGCACTAGTGCGAGCCGCAAATGCCACTTCCAGCTTAGCTGTGCAGAAGAAGAACAACAAGAAGAAGAAATATCTCGAAATATGTCCGTTAGGCCCCTTCCCTTGAGATAAATGTGCAAATATCTCGGAAACCAAGCGAGCTATGGCAAAATGTTAAGAGACCTTTTTTGTAGAGAATTAAGTTTCCTACTTTTTATGTTCTATGATATTTTTTGATCAGATGCGTAGTTCTCGAGATATATCAAGATATTTAAAAGTTCCGAAGCCGCACCAACATAATAGAGATACAGAAACACCGTGGCCCCTTTCTGTGAGATAACTCTGCACTATTGCGAGCTGCAAATGCCACTTCCAGCTTAGCTGTGTAGAAGAAGAACAACAAGAAGAAGAAATATCTCGAAATATGTCCGTCAGGCCCCTTCCCTTGAGATATATCTGCAAATATCTCGGAAACGAAGCGAGCTATGGCAAAATGTTAAGAGACCTTTTTTGTAGAGAATTAAGTTTCCTACTTTTTATGTTGTATGATATTTTTTGATCAGATGCGTAGTTCTCGAGATATATCAAGGTATTTAAAGGTTCCGAAGCCGCACCAACATAATAGAGATACAGAAACACCGTGGCCCCTTTCTTTGAGATAACTCTGCACTATTGCGAGCTGGAAATGCCACTTCCAGTTTAGCTGTGCAGAAGAAGAACAACAAGAAGAAGAAATATCTCGAAATATGTCCGTTAGGCCCCTTCCCTTGAGATAAATCTGCAAATATCTCGGAAACGAAGCGAGCTATGGCAAAATGTTAAGAGACCTTTTTTGTAGAGAATTAAGTTTCCTACTTTTCATGTTCTATGATATTTTTTGATCAGATGCGTAGTTCTCGAGATATATCAAGATATTTAAAAGTTCCGAAGCCGCACCAACATAATAGAGATACAGAAACACCGTGGCCCCTTTCTTTGAGATAACTCTGCACTATTGCGAGCTGCAAATGCCACTTCCAGCTTAGCTGTGCAGAAGAAGAACAACAAGAAGAAGAAATATCTCGAAATATGTCCGTCAGGCCCCTTCCCTTGAGATATATCTGCAAATATCTCGGAAACGAAGCGAGCTATGGCAAAATGTTAAGAGACCTTTTTTGTAGAGAATTAAGTTTCCTACTTTTTAGGTTCTATGATATTTTTTGATCAGATGCGTAGTTCTCGAGATATATCAAGATATTTAAAAGTTCCGAAGCCGCACCAACATAATAGAGATACAGAAACACCGTGGCCCCTTTCTTTGAGATAACTCTGCACTATTGCGAGCTGCAAATGCCACTTCCAGCTTAGCTGTGCAGAGGAAGAACAACAAGAAGAAGAAATATCTCGAAATATGTCCGTCAGGCCAGTTCCTTTGAGCTGAATCTGCAAATATCTCGGAAACGAAGCGAGCTATGGCAAAATGTTAAGAGACGTTTTTTGTAGAGAATTATGTTTCCTACAATTTATGTTCTATGATATTTTTTGATCAGAAGCGTAGTTTTCGAGATATATCGAGATATTTAAAAGTTCCGAAGCCGCACCAACATAATAGAGATACAGAAACACCGTGGCCCCTTTCTTTGAGATAACTCTGCACTAGTGCGAGCCGCAAATGCCACTTCCAGCTTAGCTGTGTAGAAGAAGAACAACAAGAAGAAGAAATATCTCGAAATATGTCCGTCAGGCCCCTTCCCTTGAGATATATCTGCAAATATCTCGGAAACGAAGCGAGCTATGGCAAAATGTTAAGAGACCTTTTTTGTAGAGAATTAAGTTTCCTACTTTTTATGTTGTATGATATTTTTTGATCAGATGCGTAGTTCTCGAGATATATCAAGGTATTTAAAGGTTCCGAAGCCGCACCAACATAATAGAGATACAGAAACACCGTGGCCCCTTTCTTTGAGATAACTCTGCACTATTGCGAGCTGGAAATGCCACTTCCAGTTTAGCTGTGCAGAAGAAGAACAACAAGAAGAAGAAATATCTCGAAATATGTCCGTTAGGCCCCTTCCCTTGAGATAAATCTGCAAATATCTCGGAAACGAAGCGAGCTATGGCAAAATGTTAAGAGACCTTTTTTGTAGAGAATTAAGTTTCCTACTTTTCATGTTCTATGATATTTTTTGATCAGATGCGTAGTTCTCGAGATATATCAAGATATTTAAAAGTTCCGAAGCCGCACCAACATAATAGAGATACAGAAACACCGTGGCCCCTTTCTTTGAGATAACTCTGCACTATTGCGAGCTGCAAATGCCACTTCCAGCTTAGCTGTGCAGAAGAAGAACAACAAGAAGAAGAAATATCTCGAAATATGTCCGTCAGGCCCCTTCCCTTGAGATATATCTGCAAATATCTCGGAAACGAAGCGAGCTATGGCAAAATGTTAAGAGACCTTTTTTGTAGAGAATTAAGTTTCCTACTTTTTAGGTTCTATGATATTTTTTGATCAGATGCGTAGTTCTCGAGATATATCAACATATTTAAAAGTTCCGAAGCCGCAACAACATAATAGAGATACAGAAACACCGTGGCCCCTTTCTTTGAGATAACTCTGCACTATTGCGAGCTGCAAATGCCACTTCCAGCTTAGCTGTGCAGAGGAAGAACAACAAGAAGAAGAAATATCTCGAAATATGTCCGTCAGGCCAGTTCCTTTGAGCTGAATCTGCAAATATCTCGGAAACGAAGCGAGCTATGGCAAAATGTTAAGAGACGTTTTTTGTAGAGAATTATGTTTCCTACAATTTATGTTCTATGATATTTTTTGATCAGAAGCGTAGTTTTCGAGATATATCGAGATATTTAAAAGTTCCGAAGCCGCACCAACATAATAGAGATACAGAAACACCGTGGCCCCTTTCTTTGAGATAACTCTGCACTAGTGCGAGCCGCAAATGCCACTTCCAGCTTAGCTGTGCAGAAGAAGAACAACAAGAAGAAGAAATATCTCGAAATATGTCCGTCAGGCCCCTTCCCTTGAGATAAATCTGCAAATATCTCGGAAACGAAGAGAGCTATGGCAAAATGTTAAGAGACCTTTTTTGTAGAGAATTAAGTTTCCTACTTTTTATGTTCTATGATATTTTTTGATCAGATGCGTAGTTCTCGAGATATATCAAGATATTTAAAAGTTCCGAAGCCGCACCAACATAATAGAGATACAGAAACACCGTGGCCCCTTTCTTTGAGATAACTCTGCACTATTGCGAGCTGCAAATGCCACTTCCAGCTTAGCTGTGCAGAAGAAGAACAACAAGAAGAAGAAATATCTCGAAATATGTCCGCCAGGCCCCTTCCCTTGAGATGTATCTGCAAATATCTCGGAAACGAAGCGAGCTATGGCAAAATGTTAAGAGACCTTTTTTGTAGAGAATTATGTTTCCTACAATTTATGTTCTATGATATTTTTTGATCAGAAGCGTAGTTTTCGAGATATATCGAGATATTTATAAGTTCCGAAGCCGCACCAACATAATAGAGATACAGAAACACCGTGGCCCCTTTCTTTGAGATAACTCTGCACTAGTGCGAGCCGCAAATGCCACTTCCAGCTTAGCTGTGCAGAAGAAGAACAACAAGGAGAAATATCTCGAAATATGTCCGTCAGGCCCCTTCCCTTGAGATATATCTGCAAATATCGCGGAAACGAAGCGAGCTATGGCAAAATGTTAAGAGACCTTTTTTGTAGAGAATTATGTTTCCTACAATTTATGTTCTATGATATTTTTTGATCAGAAGCGTAGTTTTCGAGATATATCGAGATATTTATAAGTTCCGAAGCCGCACCAACATAATAGAGATACAGAAACACCGTGGCCCCTTTCTTTGAGATAACTCTGCACTAGTGCGAGCCGCAAATGCTACTTCCAGCTTAGCTGTGCAGAAGAAGAACAACAAGAAGAAATATCTCGAAATATGTCCGTCAGGCCCCTTCCCTTGAGATAAATCTGCAAATATCGCGGAAACGAAGCGAGCTATGGCAAAATGTTAAGAGACCTTTTTTGTAGAGAATTAAGTTTCCTAATTTTTATGGTCTATGATATTTTTTGATCAGATGCGTAGTTCTCGAGATATATCAAGATATTTAAAAGTTCCGAAGCCGCACCAACATAATAGAGATACAGAAACACCGTGGCCCCTTTCTTTGAGATAACTCTGCACTATTGCGAGCTGCAAATGCCACTTCCAGCTTAGCTGTGCAGAAGAAGAACAACAAGAAGAAGAAATATCTCGAAATATGTCCGTCAGGCCCCTTCCCTTGAGATAAATCTGCAAATCTCTCGGAAACGAAGCGAGCTATGGCAAAATGTTAAGAGACTTTATTTGTAGAGAATTAAGTTTCCTACTTTTTATGTTCTATGATATTTTTTGATCAGATGCGTAGTTCTCGAGATATATCAAGATATTTAAAAGTTCCGAAGCCGCACCAACATAATAGAGATACAGAAACACCGTGGCCCCTTTCTTTGAGTTAACCCTGCACTAGTGCGAGCCGCAAATGCCACTTCCAGCTTAGCTGTGCAGAAGAAGAACAACAAGAAGAAGAAATATCTCGAAATATGTCCGTTAGGCCCCTTCCCTTGAGATAAATGTGCAAATATCTCGGAAACCAAGCGAGCTATGGCAAAATGTTAAGAGACCTTTTTTGTAGAGAATTAAGTTTCCTACTTTTTATGTTCTATGATATTTTTTGATCAGATGCGTAGTTCTCGAGATATATCAAGATATTTAAAAGTTCCGAAGCCGCACCAACATAATAGAGATACAGAAACACCGTGGCCCCTTTCTGTGAGATAACTCTGCACTATTGCGAGCTGCAAATGCCACTTCCAGCTTAGCTGTGTAGAAGAAGAACAACAAGAAGAAGAAATATCTCGAAATATGTCCGTCAGGCCCCTTCCCTTGAGATATATCTGCAAATATCTCGGAAACGAAGCGAGCTATGGCAAAATGTTAAGAGACCTTTTTTGTAGAGAATTAAGTTTCCTACTTTTTATGTTGTATGATATTTTTTGATCAGATGCGTAGTTCTCGAGATATATCAAGGTATTTAAAGGTTCCGAAGCCGCACCAACATAATAGAGATACAGAAACACCGTGGCCCCTTTCTTTGAGATAACTCTGCACTATTGCGAGCTGGAAATGCCACTTCCAGTTTAGCTGTGCAGAAGAAGAACAACAAGAAGAAGAAATATCTCGAAATATGTCCGTTAGGCCCCTTCCCTTGAGATAAATCTGCAAATATCTCGGAAACGAAGCGAGCTATGGCAAAATGTTAAGAGACCTTTTTTGTAGAGAATTAAGTTTCCTACTTTTCATGTTCTATGATATTTTTTGATCAGATGCGTAGTTCTCGAGATATATCAAGATATTTAAAAGTTCCGAAGCCGCACCAACATAATAGAGATACAGAAACACCGTGGCCCCTTTCTTTGAGATAACTCTGCACTATTGCGAGCTGCAAATGCCACTTCCAGCTTAGCTGTGCAGAAGAAGAACAACAAGAAGAAGAAATATCTCGAAATATGTCCGTCAGGCCCCTTCCCTTGAGATATATCTGCAAATATCTCGGAAACGAAGCGAGCTATGGCAAAATGTTAAGAGACCTTTTTTGTAGAGAATTAAGTTTCCTACTTTTTAGGTTCTATGATATTTTTTGATCAGATGCGTAGTTCTCGAGATATATCAAGATATTTAAAAGTTCCGAAGCCGCACCAACATAATAGAGATACAGAAACACCGTGGCCCCTTTCTTTGAGATAACTCTGCACTAGTGCGAGCCGCAAATGCCACTTCCAGCTTAGCTGTGCAGAAGAAGAACAACAAGAAGAAGAAATATCTCGAAATATGTCCGTCAGGCCCCTTCCCTTGAGATAAATCTGCAAATATCTCGGAAACGAAGAGAGCTATGGCAAAATGTTAAGAGACCTTTTTTGTAGAGAATTAAGTTTCCTACTTTTTATGTTCTATGATATTTTTTGATCAGATGCGTAGTTCTCGAGATATATCAAGATATTTAAAAGTTCCGAAGCCGCACCAACATAATAGAGATACAGAAACACCGTGGCCCCTTTCTTTGAGATAACTCTGCACTATTGCGAGCTGCAAATGCCACTTCCAGCTTAGCTGTGCAGAAGAAGAACAACAAGAAGAAGAAATATCTCGAAATATGTCCGCCAGGCCCCTTCCCTTGAGATGTATCTGCAAATATCTCGGAAACGAAGCGAGCTATGGCAAAATGTTAAGAGACCTTTTTTGTAGAGAATTATGTTTCCTACAATTTATGTTCTATGATATTTTTTGATCAGAAGCGTAGTTTTCGAGATATATCGAGATATTTATAAGTTCCGAAGCCGCACCAACATAATAGAGATACAGAAACACCGTGGCCCCTTTCTTTGAGATAACTCTGCACTAGTGCGAGCCGCAAATGCCACTTCCAGCTTAGCTGTGCAGAAGAAGAACAACAAGGAGAAATATCTCGAAATATGTCCGTCAGGCCCCTTCCCTTGAGATATATCTGCAAATATCGCGGAAACGAAGCGAGCTATGGCAAAATGTTAAGAGACCTTTTTTGTAGAGAATTATGTTTCCTACAATTTATGTTCTATGATATTTTTTGATCAGAAGCGTAGTTTTCGAGATATATCGAGATATTTATAAGTTCCGAAGCCGCACCAACATAATAGAGATACAGAAACACCGTGGCCCCTTTCTTTGAGATAACTCTGCACTAGTGCGAGCCGCAAATGCTACTTCCAGCTTAGCTGTGCAGAAGAAGAACAACAAGAAGAAATATCTCGAAATATGTCCGTCAGGCCCCTTCCCTTGAGATAAATCTGCAAATATCGCGGAAACGAAGCGAGCTATGGCAAAATGTTAAGAGACCTTTTTTGTAGAGAATTAAGTTTCCTAATTTTTATGGTCTATGATATTTTTTGATCAGATGCGTAGTTCTCGAGATATATCAAGATATTTAAAAGTTCCGAAGCCGCACCAACATAATAGAGATACAGAAACACCGTGGCCCCTTTCTTTGAGATAACTCTGCACTATTGCGAGCTGCAAATGCCACTTCCAGCTTAGCTGTGCAGAAGAAGAACAACAAGAAGAAGAAATATCTCGAAATATGTCCGTCAGGCCCCTTCCCTTGAGATAAATCTGCAAATCTCTCGGAAACGAAGCGAGCTATGGCAAAATGTTAAGAGACTTTATTTGTAGAGAATTAAGTTTCCTACTTTTTATGTTCTATGATATTTTTTGATCAGATGCGTAGTTCTCGAGATATATCAAGATATTTAAAAGTTCCGAAGCCGCACCAACATAATAGAGATACAGAAACACCGTGGCCCCTTTCTTTGAGTTAACCCTGCACTAGTGCGAGCCGCAAATGCCACTTCCAGCTTAGCTGTGCAGAAGAAGAACAACAAGAAGAAGAAATATCTCGAAATATGTCCGTTAGGCCCCTTCCCTTGAGATAAATGTGCAAATATCTCGGAAACCAAGCGAGCTATGGCAAAATGTTAAGAGACCTTTTTTGTAGAGAATTAAGTTTCCTACTTTTTATGTTCTATGATATTTTTTGATCAGATGCGTAGTTCTCGAGATATATCAAGATATTTAAAAGTTCCGAAGCCGCACCAACATAATAGAGATACAGAAACACCGTGGCCCCTTTCTGTGAGATAACTCTGCACTATTGCGAGCTGCAAATGCCACTTCCAGCTTAGCTGTGTAGAAGAAGAACAACAAGAAGAAGAAATATCTCGAAATATGTCCGTCAGGCCCCTTCCCTTGAGATATATCTGCAAATATCTCGGAAACGAAGCGAGCTATGGCAAAATGTTAAGAGACCTTTTTTGTAGAGAATTAAGTTTCCTACTTTTTATGTTGTATGATATTTTTTGATCAGATGCGTAGTTCTCGAGATATATCAAGGTATTTAAAGGTTCCGAAGCCGCACCAACATAATAGAGATACAGAAACACCGTGGCCCCTTTCTTTGAGATAACTCTGCACTATTGCGAGCTGGAAATGCCACTTCCAGTTTAGCTGTGCAGAAGAAGAACAACAAGAAGAAGAAATATCTCGAAATATGTCCGTTAGGCCCCTTCCCTTGAGATAAATCTGCAAATATCTCGGAAACGAAGCGAGCTATGGCAAAATGTTAAGAGACCTTTTTTGTAGAGAATTAAGTTTCCTACTTTTCATGTTCTATGATATTTTTTGATCAGATGCGTAGTTCTCGAGATATATCAAGATATTTAAAAGTTCCGAAGCCGCACCAACATAATAGAGATACAGAAACACCGTGGCCCCTTTCTTTGAGATAACTCTGCACTATTGCGAGCTGCAAATGCCACTTCCAGCTTAGCTGTGCAGAAGAAGAACAACAAGAAGAAGAAATATCTCGAAATATGTCCGTCAGGCCCCTTCCCTTGAGATATATCTGCAAATATCTCGGAAACGAAGCGAGCTATGGCAAAATGTTAAGAGACCTTTTTTGTAGAGAATTAAGTTTCCTACTTTTTAGGTTCTATGATATTTTTTGATCAGATGCGTAGTTCTCGAGATATATCAAGATATTTAAAAGTTCCGAAGCCGCACCAACATAATAGAGATACAGAAACACCGTGGCCCCTTTCTTTGAGATAACTCTGCACTATTGCGAGCTGCAAATGCCACTTCCAGCTTAGCTGTGCAGAGGAAGAACAACAAGAAGAAGAAATATCTCGAAATATGTCCGTCAGGCCAGTTCCTTTGAGCTGAATCTGCAAATATCTCGGAAACGAAGCGAGCTATGGCAAAATGTTAAGAGACGTTTTTTGTAGAGAATTATGTTTCCTACAATTTATGTTCTATGATATTTTTTGATCAGAAGCGTAGTTTTCGAGATATATCGAGATATTTAAAAGTTCCGAAGCCGCACCAACAGAATAGAGATACAGAAACACCGTGGCCCCTTTCTTTGAGATAACTCTGCACTAGTGCGAGCCGCAAATGCCACTTCCAGCTTAGCTGTGCAGAAGAAGAACAACAAGAAGAAGAAATATCTCGAAATATGTCCGTCAGGCCCCTTCCCTTGAGATAAATCTGCAAATATCTCGGAAACGAAGAGAGCTATGGCAAAATGTTAAGAGACCTTTTTTGTAGAGAATTAAGTTTCCTACTTTTTATGTTCTATGATATTTTTTGATCAGATGCGTAGTTCTCGAGATATATCAAGATATTTAAAAGTTCCGAAGCCGCACCAACATAATAGAGATACAGAAACACCGTGGCCCCTTTCTTTGAGATAACTCTGCACTATTGCGAGCTGCAAATGCCACTTCCAGCTTAGCTGTGCAGAAGAAGAACAACAAGAAGAAGAAATATCTCGAAATATGTCCGTCAGGCCCCTTCCCTTGAGATAAATCTGCAAATATCTCGGAAACAAAGAGAGCTATGGCAAAATGTTAAGAGACATTTTTTGTAGAGAATTAAGTTTCCTACTTTTTATGTTCTATGATATTTTTTGATCAGATGCGTAGTTCTCGAGATATATCAAGATATTTAAAAGTTCCGAAGCCGCACCAACATAATAGAGATACAGAAACACCGTGGCCCCTTTCATTGAGATAACTCTGCACTATTGCGAGCTGTAAATGCCACTTCCAGCTTAGCTGTGCAGAAGAAGAACAACAAGAAGAAGAAATATCTCGAAATATGTCCGTCAGGCCCCTTCCCTTGAGATATATCTGCAAATATCTCGAAAACGAAGCGAGCTATGGCAAAATGTTAAGAGACGTTTTTTGTAGAGAATTATGTTTGCTACAATTTATGTTCTATGATATTTTTTGATCAGAAGCGTAGTTTTCGAGATATATCAAGATATTTAAAAGTTCCGAAGCCGCACCAACATAATAGAGATACAGAAACACCGTGGCCCCTTTCTTTGAGATAACTCTGCACTATTGCGAGCTGCAAATGCCACTTCCAGCTTAGCTGTGCAGAGGAAGAACAACAAGAAGAAAAAATATCTCGAAATATGTCCGTCAGGCCAGTTCCTTTGAGCTGAATCTGCAAATATTTCGGAAACGAAGCGAGCTATGGCAAAATGTTAAGAGACGTTTTTTGTAGAGAATTATGTTTCCTACAATTTATGTTCTATGATATTTTTTGATCAGAAGCGTAGTTTTCGAGATATATCGAGATATTTAAAAGTTCCGAAGCCGCACCAACATAATAGAGATACAGAAACACCGTGGCCCCTTTCTTTGAGATAACTCTGCACGATTGCGAGCTGGAAATGCCACTTCCAGTTTAGCTGTGCAGAAGAAGAACAACAAGAAGAAGAAATATCTCGAAATATGTCCATCAGGACCCTTCCCTTCAGATAAATCTGCAAATATCTCGGAAACGAAGCGAGCTATGGCAAAATGTTAAGAGACGTTTTTTGTAGAGAATTATGTTTCCTACAATTTATGTTCTATGATATTTTTTGATCAGAAGCGTAGTTTTCGAGATATATCGAGATATTTAAAAGTTCCGAAGCCGCACCAACATAATAGAGATACAGAAACACCGTGGCCCCTTTCTTTGAGATAACTCTGCACGATTGCGAGCTGGAAATGCCACTTCCAGTTTAGCTGTGCAGAAGAAGAACAACAAGAAGAAGAAATATCTCGAAATATGTCCATCAGGACCCTTCCCTTCAGATAAATCTCCAAATATCTCGGAAACGAAGCGAGCTATGGCAAAATGTTAAGAGACGTTTTTTGTAGAGAATTATGTTTCCTACAATTTATGTTCTATGATATTTTTTGATCAGAAGCGTAGTTTTCGAGATATATCGAGATATTTAAAAGTTCCGAAGCCGCACGAACATAATAGAGATACAGAAACACCGTGGCCCCTTTCTTTGAGATAACTCTGCACTATTGCGAGCTGCAAATGCCACTTCCAGCTTAGCTGTGCAGAAGAGGAACAACAAGAAGAAGAAATATCTCGAAATATGTCCGTCAGGCCCCTTCCCTTGAGATAAATCTGCAAATATCTCGGAAACGAAGCGAGCTATGGCGAAATGTTAAGAGACCTTTTTTGTAGAGAATTAAGTTTCCTACTTTTTATGTTCTATGATATTTTTTGATCAGATGCGTAGTTCTCGAGATATATCAAGATATTTAAAAGTTCCGAAGCCGCACCAACATAATAGAGATACAGAAACACCGTGGCCCCTTTCTTTGAGATAACTCTGCACTATTGCGAGCTGCAAATGCCACTTCCAGCTTAGCTGTGCAGAAGAAGAACAACAAGAAGAAGAAATATCTCGAAATATGTCCGTCAGGCCCCTTCCCTTGAGATAAATCTGCAAATATCTCGGAAACAAAGAGAGCTATGGCAAAATGTTAAGAGACGTTTTTTGTAGAGAATTAAGTTTCCTACTTTTTATGTTCTATGATATTTTTTGATCAGATGCGTAGTTCTCGAGATATATCAAGATATTTAAAAGTTCCGAAGCCGCACCAACATAATAGAGATACAGAAACACCGTGGCCCCTTTCTTTGAGATAACTCTGCACTAGTGCGAGCCGCAAATGCCACTTCCAGCTTAGCTGTGCAGAAGAAGAAATATCTCGAAATATGTCCGTCAGGCCTCTTCCCTTGAGATAAATCTGCAAATATCTCGGAAACGAAGCGAGCTATGGCAACATGTTAAGAGACCTTTTTTGTAGAGAATTAAGTTTCCTACTTTTTATCTTCTATGATATTTTTTGATCAGATGCGTAGTTCTCGAGATATATCAAGATATTTAAAAGTTCCGAAGCCGCACCAACATAATAGAGATACAGAAACACCGTGGCCCCTTTCTTTGAGATAACTCTGCACTATTGCGCGCTGCAAATGCCACTTCCAGCTTAGCTGTGCGGAAGAAGAACAACAAGAAGAAGAAATATCTCGTAATATATCCGTCAGGCCCCTTCCCTTGAGATAAATCTGCAAATATCTCGGAAACGAAGCGAGCTATGGCAAAATGTTAAGAGACCTTTTTTGTAGAGAATTAAGTTTCCTACTTTTTATGTTCTATGATATTTTTTGATCAGATGCGTAGTTCTCGAGATATATCAAGATATTTAAAAGTTCCGAAGCCGCACCAACATAATAGAGATACAGAAACACCGTGGCCCCTTTCTTTGAGATAACTCTGCACTATTGCGCGCTGCAAATGCCACTTCCAGCTTAGCTGTGCAGAAGAAGAACAACAAGAAGAAGAAATATCTCGAAATATGTCCGTCAGGCCCCTTCCCTTGAGATAAATCTGCAAATATCTCGGAAACGAAGCGAGCTATGGCAAAATGTTAAGAGACCTTTTTTGTAGAGAATTAAGTTTCCTACTTTTTATGTTCGATGATATTTTTTGATCAGATGCGTAGTTCTCGAGATATATCAAGATATTTAAAAGTTCCGAAGCTGCACCAACATAATAGAGGTACAGAAACACCGTGGCCCCTTTCTTTGAGATAACTCTGCACTATTGCGCGCTGCAAATGCCACTTCCAGCTTAGCTGTGCAGAAGAAGACCAACAAGAAGAAGAAATATCTCGAAATATGTCCGTCAGGCCCCTTCCCTTGAGATAAATCTGCAAATATCACGGAAACGAAGCGAGCTATGGCAAAATGTTAAGAGACCTTTTTTGTAGAGAATTAAGTTTCCTACTTTTTATGTTCTATGATATTTTTCGATCAGAGGCGTAGTTCTCGCGATATATCAAGATATTTAAAAGTTCCGAAGCCGCACCAACATAATAGAGATACAGAAACACCGTGGCCCCTTTCTTTGAGATAACTCTGCACGATTGCGAGCTGGAAATGCCACTTCCAGTTTAGCTGTGCAGAAGAAGAACAACAAGAAGAAGAAATATCTCGAAATATGTCCGTCAGGCCTCTTCCCTTGAGATAAATCTGCAAATATCTCGGAAACGAAGCGAGCTATGGCAAAATGTTAAGAGACCTTTTTTGTAGAGAATTAAGTTTCCTACTTTTTATCTTCTATGATATTTTTTGATCAGATGCGTAGTTCTCGAGATATATCAAGATATTTAAAAGTTCCGAAGCCGCACCAACATAATAGAGATACAGAAACACCGTGGCCCCTTTCTTTGAGATAACTCTGCACTATTGCGAGCTGTAAATGCCACTTCCAGCTTAGCTGTGCAGATGAAGAACAACAAGAAGAAGAAATATCTCGAAATATGTCCGTCAGGCCCCTTCCCTTGAGATAAATCTGCAAATATCTCGGAAACGAAGCGAGCTATGGCAAAATGTTAAGAGACCTTTTTTGTAGAGAATTAAGTTTCCTACTTTTTATGTTCTATGATATTTTTTGATCAGATGCGTAGTTCTCGAGATATATCAAGATATTTAAAAGTTCCGAAGCCGCACCAACATAATAGAGATACAGAAACACCGTGGCCCCGTTCTTTGAGATAACTCTGCACTATTGCGAGCTGCAAATGCCACTTCCAGCTTAGCTGTGCAGAGGAAGAACAACAAGAAGAAGAAGTATCTCGAAATATGTCCGTCAGGCCCGTTCCTTTGAGCTGAATCTGCAAATATCTCGGAAACGAAGCGAGCTATGGCAAAATGTTAAGAGACGTTTTTTGTAGAGAATTATGTTTCCTACAATTTATGTTCTATGATATTTTTTGATCAGAAGCGTAGTTTTCGAGATATATCGGGATATTTAAAAGTTCCGAAGCCGCACCAACATAATAGAGATACAGAAACACCGTGGCCCCTTTCTTTGAGATAACTCTGCACTATTGCGAGCTGCAAATGCCACTTCCAGCTTAGCTGTGCAGAAGAAGAACAACAAGAAGAAGAAATATCTCGAAATATGTCCGTAAGGCCCCTTCCCTTGAGATAAATCTGCAAATATCTCGGAAACGAAGCGAGCTATGGCAAAATGTTAAGAGACCTTTTTTGTAGAGAATTAAGTTTCCTACTTTTTATCTTCTATGATATTTTTTGATCAGATGCGTAGTTCTCGAGATATATCAAGATATTTAAAAGTTCCGAAGCTGCACCAACATAATAGAGGTACAGAAACACCGTGGCCTCTTTCTTTGAGATCACTCTGCACTATTGCGAGCTGCAAATGCCACTTCCAGCTTAGCTGCGCAGAAGAAGAACAACAAGAAGAAGAAATATCTCGAAATATGTCCGTCAGGCCCCTTCCCTTGAGATAAATCTGCAAATATCTCGGAAACGAAGCGAGCTATGGCAAAATGTTAAGAGACCTTATTTGTAGAGAATTAAGTTTCCTACTTTTCATGTTCTATGATATTTTTTGATCAGATACGTAGTTCTCGAGATATATCAAGATATTTAAAAGTTCCGAAGCCGCACCAACATAATAGAGATACAGAAACACCGTGGCCCCTTTCTTTGAGATAACTCTGCACTATTGCGCGCTGCAAATGCCACTTCCAGCTTAGCTGTGCAGAAGAAGAACAACAAGAAGAAGAAATATCTCGAAATATGTCCGTCAGGCCCCTTCCGTTGAGATAAATCTGCAAATATCTCGGAAACGAAGCGAGCTATGGCAAAATGTTAAGAGACCTTTTTTGTAGAGAATTAAGTTTCCTACTTTTTATGTTCGATGATATTTTTTGATCAGATGCGTAGTTCTCGAGATATATCAAGATATTTAAAAGTTCCGAAGCTGCACCAACATAATAGAGGTACAGAAACACCGTGGCCCCTTTCTTTGAGATAACTCTGCACTATTGCGCGCTGCAAATGCCACTTCCAGCTTAGCTGTGCAGAAGAAGACCAACAAGAAGAAGAAATATCTCGAAATATGTCCGTCAGGCCCCTTCCCTTGAGATAAATCTGCAAATATCTCGGAAACGAAGCGAGCTATGGCAAAATGTTAAGAGACCTTTTTTGTAGAGAATTAAGTTTCCTACTTTTTATGTTCTATGATATTTTTCGATCAGAGGCGTAGTTCTCGAGATATATCAAGATATTTAAAAGTTCCGAAGCCGCACCAACATAATAGTGATACAGAAACACCGTGGCCCCTTTCTTTGAGATAACTCTGCACGATTGCGAGCTGGAAATGCCACTTCCAGTTTAGCTGTGCAGAAGAAGAACAACAAGAAGAAGAAATATCTCGAAATATGTCCATCAGGACCCTTCCCTTCAGATAAATCTGCAAATATCTCGGAAACGAAGCGAGCTATGGCAAAATGTTAAGAGACCTTTTTTGTAGAGAATTATGTTTCCTACTTTTTATCTTCTATGATATTTTTTGATCAGATGCGTAGTTCTCGAGATATATTAAGATATTTAAAAGTTCCGAAGCCGCACCAACATAATAGAGATACAGAAACACCGTGGCCCCTTTCTTTGAGATAACTCTGCACTAGTGCGAGCCGCAAATGCCACTTCCAGCTTAGCTGTGCAGAAGAAGAAATATCTCGAAATATGTCCGTCAGGCCCCTTCCCTTGAGATAAATCTGCAAATATCTCGGAAACGAAGCGAGCTATGGCAAAATGTTAAGCGACCTTTTTTGTAGAGAATTATGTTTCCTACTTTTTATCTTCTATGATATTTTTTGATCAGATGCGTAGTTCTCGAGATATATCAAGATATTTAAAAGTTCCGAAGCCGCACCAACATAATAGAGATACAGAAACACCGTGGCCCCTTTCTTTGAGATAACTCTGCACTATTGCGCGCTGCAAATGCCACTTCCAGCTTAGCTGTGCAGAAGAAGAACAACAAGAAGAAGAAATATCTCGAAATATGTCCGTCAGGCCCCTTCCCTTGAGATAAATCTGCAAATATCTCGGAAACGAAGCGAGCTATGGCAAAATGTTAAGAGACCTTTTTTGTAGAGAATTAAGTTTCCTACTTTCTATCTTCTATGATATTTTTTGATCAGATGCGTAGTTCTCGAGATATATCAAGATATTTAAAAGTTCCGAAGCCGCACCAACATAATAGAGATACAGAAACACCGTGGCCCCTTTCTTTGAGATAACTCTGCACTATTGCGAGCTGCAAATGCCACTTCCAGCTTAGCTGTGCAGAAGAAGAACAACAAGAATAAGAAATATTTCGAAATATGTCCGTCAGACCCCTTCCCTTGAGATAAATCTGCAAATATCTCGGAAACGAAGCGAGCTATGGCAAAATGTTAAGAGACCTTTTTTGTAGAGAATTATGTTTCCTACAATTTACGTTCTATGATATTTTTTGATCAGAAGCGTAGTTTTCGAGATATATCGAGATATTTAAAAGTTCCGAAGCCGCACCAACATAATAGAGATACAGAAACACCGTGGCCCCTTTCTTTGAGATAACTCTGCACTATTGCGACCTGCAAATGCCACTTCCAGCTTAGCTGTGCAGAAGAAGAACAACAAGAAGAAGAAATATCTCGAAATATGTCCGTCAGGCCCCTTCCCTTGAGATAAATCTGCAAATATCTCGGAAACGAAGCGAGCTATGGCAAAATGTTAAGATACCTTTTTTGTAGAGAATTAAGTTTCCTACTTTTTATGTTCTATGATATTTTTTGATCAGATGCGTAGTTCTCGAGATATATCAAGATATTTAAAAGCTCCGAAGCTGCACCAACATAATAGAGGTACAGAAACACCGTGGCCCCTTTCTTTGAGATAACTCTGCACTATTGCGAGCTGCAAATGCCACTTCCAGCTTAGCTGTGCAGAAGAAGAACAACAAGAATAAGAAATATTTCGAAATATGTCCGTCAGGCCCCTTCCCTTGAGATAAATCTGCAAATATCTCGGAAACGAAGCGAGCTATGGCAAAATGTTAAGAGACCTTTTTTGTAGAGAATTAAGTTTCCTACTTTTTATCTTCTATGATATTTTTTGATCAGATGCGTAGTTCTCGAGATATATCAAGATATTTAAAAGTTCCGAAGCCGCACCAACATAATAGAGATACAGAAACACCGTGGCCCCTTTCTTTGAGATAACTCTGCACTCTTGCGCGCTGCAAATGCCACTTCCAGCTTAGCTGTGCAGAAGAAGAACAACAAGAAGAAGAAATATCTCGAAATATGTCCGTCAGGCCCCTTCCCTTGAGATAAATCTGCAAATATCTCGGAAACGAAGCGAGCTATGGCAAAATGTTAAGAGACCTTTTTTGTAGAGAAGTAAGTTTCCTACTTTTTATGTTCTATGATATTTTTCGATCAGAGGCGTAGTTCTCGAGATATATCAAGATATTTAAAAGTTCCGAAGCCGCACCAACATAATAGAGATACAGAAACACCGTGGCCCCTTTCTTTGAGATAACTCTGCACGATTGCGAGCTGGAAATGCCACTTCCAGTTTAGCTGTGCAGAAGAAGAACAACAAGAAGAAGAAATATCTCGAAATATGTCCGTCAGGCCCCTTCCCTTGAGATAAATCTGCAAATATCTCGGAAACGAAGCGAGCTATGGCAAAATGTTAAGAGACCTTTTTTGTAGAGAATTAAGTTTCCTACTTTTTATGTTCTATGATATTTTTTGATCAGAAGTGTAGTTTTCGAGATATATCGAGATATTTAAAAGTTCCGAAGCCGCACCAACATAATAGAGATACAGAAACACCGTGGCCCCTTTCTTTGAGATAACTCTGCACTATTGCGAGCCGCAAATGCCACTTCCAGCTTAGCTGTGCAGAAGAAGAACAACAAGAAGAAGAAATATCTCGAAATATGTCCATCAGGCCCCTTCCCTTGAGATAAATCTGCAAATATCTCGGAAACGAAGCGAGCTATGGCAAAATGTTAAGAGCCCTTTTTTGTAGAGAATTAAGTTTCCTACTTTTTATCTTCTATGATATTTTTTGATCAGATGCGTAGTTCTCGAGATATATCAAGATATTTAAAAGTTCCGAAGCCGCACCAACATAATAGAGGTACAGAAACACCGTGGCCTCTTTCTTTGAGATAACTCTGCACTATTGCGAGCTGGAAATGCCACTTCCAGTTTAGCTGTGCAGAAGAAGAACAACAAGAAGAAGAAATATCTCGAAATATGTCCGTTAGGCCCCTTCCCTTGAGATAAATCTGCAAATATCTCGGAAACGAAGCGAGGTATGGCAAAATGTTAAGAGACCTTTTTTGTAGAGAATTAAGTTTCCTACTTTTTATGTTCTATGATATTTTTTGATCAGATGCGTAGTTCTCGAGATATATCAAGATATTTAAAAGCTCCGAAGCTGCACCATCATAATAGAGGTACAGAAACACCGTGGCCCCTTTCTTTGAGATAACTCTGCACTATTGCGAGCTACAAATGCCACTTCCAGCTTAGCTGTGCAGAAGAAGAACAACAAGAATAAGAAATATTTCGAAATATGTCCGTCAGGCCCCTTCCCTTGAGATAAATCTGCAAATATCTCGGAAACGAAGCGAGCTATGGCAAAATGTTAAGAGACCTTTTTTGTAGAGAATTAAGTTTCCTACTTTTTATCTTCTATGATATTTTTTGATCAGATGTGTAGTTCTCGAGATATATCAAGATATTTAAAAGTTCCGAAGCCGCACCAACATAATAGAGATACAGAAACACCGTGGCCCCTTTCTTTGAGATAACTCTGCACTATTGCGAGCTGCAAATGCCACTTCCAGCTTAGCTGTGCAGAAGAAGAACAACAAGAAGAAGAAATATCTCGAAATATGTCCGTCAGGCCCCTTCCCTTGAGATGTATCTGCAAATATCTCGGAAACGAGGCGAGCTATGGCAAAATGTTTAGAGACCTTTTTTGTAGAGAATTATGTTTCCTACTTTTTATGTTCTATGATATTTTTTCATCAGATGCGTAGTTCTCGAGATATATCAAGATATTTAAAAGTTCCGAAGCCGCACCAACATAATAGAGATACAGAAACACCGTGGCCCCTTTCTTTGAGATAACTCTGCACTATTGCGAGCTGCAAATGCCACTTCCAGCTTAGCTGTGCAGAAGAAGAACAACAAGAAGAAGAAATATCTCGAAATATGTCCGTCAGGCCCCTTCCCTTGAGATAAATCTGCAAATATCTCGGAAACGAAGCGAGCTATGGCAAAATGGTAAGAGACCTTTTTTGTAGAGAATTAAGTTTCCTACTTTTTACGTTCTATCATATTTTCTGATCAGATGCGTAGTTCTCGAGATATATCAAGATATTTAAAAGTTCCGAAGCCGCACCAACATAATAGAGATACAGAAACACCGTGGCCCCCTTCCTTGAGATAACTCTGCACTATTGCGAGCTGCAAATGCCACTTCCAGCTTAGCTGTGCAGAAGAAGAACAACAAGAAGAAGAAATATCTCGAAATATGTCCGTCAGGCCCGTTCCTTTGAGCTGAATCTGCAAATATCTCGGAAACGAAGCGAGCTATGGCAAAATGTTAGGAGACATTTTTTGTAGAGAATTATGTTTCCTACAATTTATGTTCTATGATATTTTTTGATCAGAAGCGTAGTTTTCGAGATATATCGAGATATTTAAAAGTTCCGAAGCCGCACCAACATAATTGAGATTCAGAAACACCGTGGCCCCTTTCTTTGAGATAACTCTGCACTAGTGCGAGCCGCAAATGCCACTTCCAGCTTAGCTGTGCAGAAGAAGAACAACAAGAAGAAGAAATATCTCGAAATATGTCCGTCAGGCCCCTTCCCTTGAGATGTATCTGCAAATATCTCGGAAACGAAGCGAGCTATGGCAAAATGTTAAGAGACCTTTTTTGTAGAGAATCAAGTTTCCTACTTTTTGTGTTCTACGATATATTTTGATCAGATGCGTAGTTCTCGAGATATATCAAGATATTTAAAAGTTCCGAAGCCGCTCCAACATAATAGAGATACAGAAACACCGCGGCCCCTTTCTTTGAGATAACTCTGCACTATTGCGAGCTGCAAATGCCACTTCCAGCTTAGCTGTGCAGAAGAAGAACAACAAGAAGAAGAAATATCTCGAAATATGTCCGTCAGGCCCCTTCCCTTGAGATGTATCTGCAAATATCTCGGAAACGAGGCGAGCTATGGCAAAATGTTTAGAGACCTTTTTTGTAGAGAATTATGTTTCCTACTTTTTATGTTCTATGATATTTTTTCATCAGATGCGTAGGTCTCGAGATATATCAAGATATTTAAAAGTTCCGAAGCCGCACCAACATAATAGAGATACAGAAACACCGTGGCCCCTTTCTTTGAGATAACTCTGCACTATTGCGAGCTGCAAATGCCACTTCCAGCTTAGCTGTGCAGAAGAAGAACAACAAGAAGAAGAAATATCTCGAAATATGTCCGTCAGGCCCCTTCCCTTGAGATAAATCTGCAAATATCTCGTAAACGAAGCGAGCTATGGCAAAATGCTAAGAGACCTTTTTTGTAGAGAATTAAGTTTCCTACTTTTCATGTTCTATGATATTTTTTGATCAGATGCGTAGTTCTCGAGATATATCAAGATATTTAAAAGTTCCGAAGCCGCACCAACATAATAGAGATACAGAAACACCGTGGCCCCTTTCTTTGAGATAACTCTGCACTAGTGCGAGCCGCAAATGCCACTTCCAGCTTAGCTGTGCAGAAGAAGAACAACAAGAAGAAGAAATATCTCGAATTATGTCCGTCAGGCCCCTTCCCTTGAGATAAATCTGCAAATATCTCGGAAACGAAGCGAGCTATGGCAAAATGTTAAGAGACCTTATTTGTAGAGAATTAAGTTTCCTACTTTTTATGTTCTATGATATTTTTTGACCAGATGCGTAATTCTCGAGATATATCAAGATATTTAAAAGTTCCGAAACCGCACCAACATAATAGAGATACAGAAACACCGTGGCCCCTTTCTTTGAGATAACTCTGCACTAGTGCGAGCCGCAAATGCCACTTCCAGCTTAGCTGTGCAGAAGAAGAACAACAAGAAGAAGAAATATCTCGAAATATGTCCATCAGGCCCCTTCCCTTGAGATAAATCTGCAAATATCTCGGAAACGAAGCAAGCTATGGCAAAATGTTAAGAGCCCTTTTTTGTAGAGAATTAAGTTTCCTACTTTTTATGTTCTATGATATTTTTTGATCAGATGCGTAGTTCTCGAGATATATCAAGATATTTAAAAGTTCCGAAGCCGCACCAACATAATAGAGATACAGAAACACCGTGGCCCCTCTCTTTGAGATAACTCTGCACTATTGCGAGCTGGAAATGCCACTTCCAGTTTAGCTGTGCAGAAGAAGAACAACAAGAAGAAGAAATATCTCGAAATATGTCCGTTAGGCCCCTTCCCTTGAGATAAATCTGCAAATATCTCGGAAACGAAGCGAGGTATGGCAAAATGTTAAGAGACCTTTTTTGTAGAGAATTAAGTTTCCTACTTTTTATGTTCTATGATATTTTTTGATCAGATGCGTAGTTCTCGAGATATATCAAGATATTTAAAAGCTCCGAAGCTGCACCATCATAATAGAGGTACAGAAACACCGTGGCCCCTTTCTTTGAGATAACTCTGCACTATTGCGAGCTACAAATGCCACTTCCAGCTTAGCTGTGCAGAAGAAGAACAACAAGAATAAGAAATATTTCGAAATATGTCCGTCAGGCCCCTTCCCTTGAGATAAATCTGCAAATATCTCGGAAACGAAGCGAGCTATGGCAAAATGTTAAGAGACCTTTTTTGTAGAGAATTAAGTTTCCTACTTTTTATCTTCTATGATATTTTTTGATCAGATGCGTAGTTCTCGAGATATATCAAGATATTTAAAAGTTCCGAAGCCGCACCAACATAATAGAGATACAGAAACACCGTGGCCCCTTTCTTTGAGATAACTCTGCACTATTGCGAGCTGCAAATGCCACTTCCAGCTTAGCTGTGCAGAAGAAGAACAACAAGAAGAAGAAATATCTCGAAATATGTCCGTCAGGCCCCTTCCCTTGAGATGTATCTGCAAATATCTCGGAAACGAGGCGAGCTATGGCAAAATGTTTAGAGACCTTTTTTGTAGAGAATTATGTTTCCTACTTTTTATGTTCTATGATATTTTTTCATCAGATGCGTAGTTCTCGAGATATATCAAGATATTTAAAAGTTCCGAAGCCGCACCAACATAATAGAGATACAGAAACACCGTGGCCCCTTTCTTTGAGATAACTCTGCACTATTGCGAGCTGCAAATGCCACTTCCAGCTTAGCTGTGCTGAAGAAGAACAACAAGAAGAAGAAATATCTCGAAATATGTCCGTCAGGCCCCTTCCCTTGAGATAAATCTGCAAATATCTCGTAAACGAAGCGAGCTATGGCAAAATGCTAAGAGACCTTTTTTGTAGAGAATTAAGTTTCCTACTTTTCATGTTCTATGATATTTTTTGATCAGATGCGTAGTTCTCGAGATATATCAAGATATTTAAAAGTTCCGAAGCCGCACCAACATAATAGAGATACAGAAACACCGTGGCCCCTTTCTTTGAGATAACTCTGCACTATTGCGAGCTGCAAATGCCACTTCCAGCTTAGCTGTGCAGAAGAAGAACAACAAGAAGAAGAAATATCTCGAAATATGTCCGTCAGGCCCGTTCCTTCGAGCTGAATCCGCAAATATCTCGGAAACGAAGCGAGCTATGGCAAAATGTTAGGAGACATTTTTTGTAGAGAATTATGTTTCCTACAATTTATGTTCTATGATATTTTTTGATCAGAAGCGTAGTTTTCGAGATATATCGAGATATTTAAAAGTTCCGAAGCCGCACCAACATAATTGAGATTCAGAAACACCGTGGCCCCTTTCTTTGAGATAACTCTGCACTAGTGCGAGCCGCAAATGCCACTTCCAGCTTAGCTGTGCAGAAGAAGAACAACAAGAAGAAGAAATATCTCGAATTATGTCCGTCAGGCCCCTTCCCTTGAGATAAATCTGCAAATATCTCGGAAACGAAGCGAGCTATGGCAAAATGTTAAGAGACCTTTTTTGTAGAGAATTAAGTTTCCTACTTTTTATGTTCTATGATATTTTTTGATCAGAAGCGTAGTTTTCGAGATATATCGAGATATTTAAAAGTTCCGAAGCCGCACCAACATAATAGAGATACAGAAACACCGTGGCCCCTTTCTTTGAGATAACTCTGCACTATTGCGAGCTGCAAATGCCACTTCCAGCTTAGCTGTGCAGAAGAAGAAGAACAAGAAGAAGAAATATCTCGAAATATGTCCGTCAGGCCCCTTCCCTTGAGATATATCTGCAAATATCTCGGAAACGAAGCGACCTATGGCAAAATGTTAAGAGACCTTTTTTGTAGAGAATCAAGTTTCCTACTTTTTGTGTTCTACGATATTTTTTGATCAGATGCGTAGTTCTCGAGATATATCAAGATATTTAAAAGTTCCGAAGCCGCTCCAACATAATAGAGATACAGAAACACCGCGGCCCCTTTCTTTGAGATAACTCTGCACTATTGCGAGCTGCAAATGCCACTTCCAGCTTAGCTGTGCAGAAGAAGAACAACAAGAAGAAGAAATATCTCGAAATATGTCCGTCAGGCCCCTTCCCTTGAGATGTATCTGCAAATATCTCGGAAACGAGGCGAGCTATGGCAAAATGTTTAGAGACCTTTTTTGTAGAGAATTATGTTTCCTACTTTTTATGTTCTATGATATTTTTTCATCAGATGCGTAGTTCTCGAGATATATCAAGATATTTAAAAGTTCCGAAGCCGCACCAACATAATAGAGATACAGAAACACCGTGGCCCCTTTCTTTGAGATAACTCTGCACTAGTGCGAGCCGCAAATGCCACTTCCAGCTTAGCTGTGCAGAAGAAGAACAACAAGAAGAAGAAATATCTCGAAATATGTCCGTCAGGCCCCTTCCCTTGAGATAAATCTGCAAATATCTCGGAAACGAAGCGAGCTATGACAAAATGTTAAGAGACCTTTTTTGTAGAGAATTAAGTTTCCTACTTTTTATGTTCTATGATATTTTTTGATCAGATGCGTAGTTCTCGAGATATATCAAGATATTTCAAAGTTCCGAAGCCGCACCAACATAATAGAGATACAGAAACACCGTGGCCCCTTTCTTTGAGATAACTCTGCACTATGGCGAGCTGCAAATGCCACTTCCAGCTTAGCTGTGCAGAGGAAGAACAATAAGAAGAAGAAATATCTCGAAATATGTCCGTCAGGCCAGTTCCTTTGAGCTGAATCTGCAAATATCTCGGAAACGAAGCGAGCAATGGCAAAATGTTAAGAGACGTTTTTTGTAGAGAATTATGTTTCCTACAACTTATGTTGTATGATATTTTTTGATCAGAAGCGTAGTTTTCGAGATATATCGAGATATTTAAAAGTTCCGAAGCCGCACCAACATAACAGAGATACAGAAACACCGTGGCCCCTTTCTTTGAGATAACTCTGCACTAGTGCGAGCCGCAAATGCCACTTCCAGCTTAGCTGTGCAGAAGAAGAACAACAAGAAGAAGAAATATCTCGAAATATGTCCGTCAGGCCCCTTCCCTTGAGATAAATCTGCAAATATCTCGGAAACGAAGCGAGCTATGGCAAAATGTTAAGAGACCTTTTTTGTAGAGAATTAAGTTTCCTACTTTTTATGTTCTATGATATTTTTTGATCAGATGCGTAGTTCTCGAGATATATCAAGATATTTAAAAGTTCCGAAGCCGCACCAACATAATAGAGATACAGAAACACCGTGGCCCCTTTCATTGAGATAACTCTGCACTATTGCGAGCTGTAAATGCCACTTCCAGCTTAGCTGTGCAGAAGAAGAACAACAAGAAGAAGAAATATCTCGAAATATGTCCGTCAGGCCCCTTCCCTTGAGATATATCTGCGAATATCTCGGAAACGAAGCGAGCTATGGCAAAATGTTAAGAGACCTTTTTTGTAGAGAATTATGTTTCCTACAATTTATGTTCTATGATATTTTTTGATCAGAGGCGTAGTTTTCGAGATATATCGAGATATTTAAAAGTTCCGAAGCCGCACCAACATAATAGAGATACAGAAACACCGTGGCCCCTTTCTTTGAGATAACTCTGCACTAGTGCGAGCCGCAAATGCCACTTCCAGCTTAGCTGTGCAGAAGAAGAACAACAAGAAGAAGAAATATCTCGAAATATGTCCGTCAGGCCCCTTCCCTTGAGATAAATCTGCAAATATCTCGGAAACGAAGCGAGCTATGGCAAAATGTTAAGAGACCTTTTTTGTAGAGAATTAAGTTTCCGACTTTTTATGTTCTATGATATTTTTTGATCAGATGCGTAGTTCTCGAGATATATCAAGATATTTAAAAGTTCCGAAGCCGCACCAACATAATAGAGATACAGAAACACCGTGGCCCCTTTCTTTGAGATAACTCTGCACTATTGCGAGCTGCAAATGCCACTTCCAGCTTAGCTGTGCAGAGGAAGAACAACAAGAAGAAGAAATATCTCGAAATATGTCCGTCAGGCCAGTTCCTTTGAGATGAATCTGCAAATATCTCGGAAACGAAGCGAGCAATGGCAAAATGTTAAGAGACGTTTTTTGTAGAGAATTATGTTTCCTACAATTTATGTTCTATGATATTTTTTGATCAGAAGCGTAGTTTTCGAGATATATCGAGATATTTAAAAGTTCCGAAGCCGCACCAACATAATAGAGATACAGAAACACCGTGGCCCCTTTCTTTGAGATAACTCTGCACTAGTGCGAGCCGCAAATGCCACTTCCAGCTTAGCTGTGCAGAAGAAGAACAACAAGAAGAAGAAATATCTCGAAATATGTCCGTCAGGCCCCTTCCCTTGAGATAAATCTGCAAATATCTCGGAAACGAAGCGAGCTATGGCAAAATGTTAAGAGACCTTTTTTGTAGAGAATTATGTTTCCTACAATTTATGTTGTATGATATTTTTTGATCAGAAGCGTAGTTTTCGAGATATATCGAGATATTTAAAAGTTCCGAAGCCGCACCAACATAATAGAGATACAGAAACACCGTGGCCCCTTTCTTTGAGATAACTCTGCACTATTGCGAGCTGTAAATGCCACTTCCAGCTTAGCTGTGCAGAAGAAGAACAACAAGAAGAAGAAATATCTCGAAATATGTCCGTCAGGCCCCTTCCCTTGAGATATATCTGCAAATATCTCGGAAACGAAGCGAGCTATGGCAAAATGTTAAGAGACCTTTTTTGTAGAGAATTATGTTTGCTACTTTTTATGTTCTATGATATTTTTTGATCAGAAGCGTAGTTTTCGAGATATATCGAGATATTTAAAAGTTCCGAAGCCGCACCAACATAATAGAGATACAGAAACACCGTGGCCCCTTTCTTTGAGATAACTCTGCACTAGTGCGAGCCGCAAATGCCACTTCCAGCTTAGCTGTGCAGAAGAAGAACAACAAGAAGAAGAAATATCTCGAAATATGTCCGTCCGGCCCCTTCCCTTGAGATAAATCTGCAAATATCTCGGAAACGAAGAGAGCTATGGCAAAATGTTAAGAGCCCTTTTTTGTAGAGAATTAAGTTTCCTACTATTTATGTTCTATGATATTTTTTGATCAGATGCGTAGTTCTCGAGATATATCAAGATATTTAAAAGTTCCGAAGCCGCACCAACATAATAGAGATACAGAAACACCGTGGCCCCTTTCTTTGAGATAACTCTGCACTAGTGCGAGCCGCAAATGCCACTTCCAGCTTAGCTGTGCAGAAGAAGAACAACAAGAAGAAGAAATATCTCGAAATATGTCCGTCAGGCCCCTTCCCTTGAGATATATCTGCAAATATCTCGGAAACGAAGCGAGCTATGGCAAAATGTTAAGAGACCTTTTTTGTAGAGAATTATGTTTCCTACAATTTATATTCTATGATATTTTTTGATCAGAAGCGTAGTTTTCGAGATATATCGAGATATTTAAAAGTTCCGAAGCCGCACCAACATAATAGAGATACAGAAACACCGTGGCCCCTTTCTTTGAGATAACTCTGCACTATTGCGAGCTGCAAATGCCACTTCCAGCTTCGCTGTGCAGAAGAACAACAACAAGAAGAAGAAATATCTCGAAATATGTCCGTTAGGCCCCTTCCCTTGAGATAAATCTGCAAATATCTCGGAAATGAAGCGAGCTATGGCAAAATGTTAAGAGACCTTTTTTGTAGAGAATTAAGTTTGCTACTTTTTATGTTCTGTGATATTTGTTGACCAGATGCGTAGTTCTCGAGATATATCAAGATATTTAAAAGTTACGTAGCCGCACCAACATAATAGCGATACAGAAACACCGTGGCCCCTTTCTTTGAGATAACTCTGCACTATTGCGAGCTGCAAATGCCACTTCCAGCTTAGCTGTGCAGAAGAAGAACAACAAGAAGAAGAAATATCTCGAAATATGTCCGTCAGGCCACTTCCCTTGAGATATATCTGCAAATATCTCGGAAACGAAGCGAGCTATGGCAAAATGTTAAGCGACCTTTTTTGTAGAGAATTATGTTTCCTACAATTTATGTTGTATGATATTTTTTGATCAGAAGCGTAGTTTTCGAGATATATCGAGATATTTAAAAGTTCCGAAGCCGCACCAACATAATAGAGATACAGAAACACCGTGGCCCCTTTCTTTGAGATAACTCTGCACTATTGCGAGCTGTAAATGCCACTTCCAGCTTAGCTGTGCAGAAGAAGAACAACAAGAAGAAGAAATATCTCGAAATATGTCCGTCAGGCCCCTTCCCTTGAGATATATCTGCAAATAGCTCGGAAACGAAGCGAGCTATGGCAAAATGATAAGAGACCTTTTTTGTAGAGAATTAAGTTTCCTACTTTTTATCTTCTATGATATTCTTTGATCAGATGCGTAGTTCTCGAGATATATCAAGATACTTAACAGTTCCGAAGCCGCACCAACATAATAGAGATACAGAAACACCGTGGCCCCTCTCTTTGAGATAACTCTGCACTATTGCGAGCTGCAAATGCCACTTCCAGCTTAGCTGTGCAGAAGAAGAACAACAAGAAGAAGAAATATCTCGAAAGATGTCCGTCAGGCCCCTTCCCTTGAGATATATCTGCAAATATCTCGGAAACGAAGCGAGCTATGGCAAAATGATAAGAGACCTTTTTTGTAGAGAATTAAGTTTCCTACTTTTTATCTTCTATGATATTCTTTGATCAGATGCGTAGTTCTCGAGATATATCAAGATACTTAACAGTTCCGAAGCCGCACCAACATAATAGAGATACAGAAACACCGTGGCCCCTCTCTTTGAGATAACTCTGCACTATTGCGAGCTGCAAATGCCACTTGCAGCTTAGCTGTGCAGAAGAAGAACAACAAGAAGAAGAAATATCTCGAAAGATGTCCGTCAGGCCCCTTCCCTTGAGATAAATCTGCAAATATCTCGGAAACGAAGCGAGCTATGGCAAAATGATAAGAGACCTTTTTTGTAGACAATTAAGTTTGCTACTCTTTATGTTTTATGATATTTTTTGATCAGATGCGTAGTTCTCGAGATATATCAAGATATTTAAAAGTTCCGAAGCCGCACCAACATAATAGCGATACAGAAACACCGTGGCCCCTTTCTTTGAGATAACTCTGCACTATTGCGAGCTGCAAATGCCACTTCCAGCTTAGCTGTGCAGAAGAAGAACAACAAGAAGAAGAAATATCTCGAAATATGTCCGTCAGGCCCCTTCCCTTGAGATATATCTGCAAATATCTCGGAAACGAAGCGAGCTCTGGCAAAATGTTAAGAGACCTTTTTTGTAGAGAATTATGTTTCCTACAATTTATGTTGTATGATATTTTTTGATCAGAAGCGTAGTTTTCGAGATATATCGAGATATTTAAAACTTCCGAAGCCGCACCAACATAATAGAGATACAGAAACACCGTGGCCCCTTTCTTTGAGATAACTCTGCACTATTGCGAGCTGTAAATGCCACTTCCAGCTTAGCTGTGCAGAAGAAGAACAACAAGAAGAAGAAATATCTCGAAATATGTCCGTCAGGCCCCTTCCCTTGAGATATATCTGCAAATATCTCGGAAACGAAGCGAGCTATGGCAAAATGTTAAGAGACCTTTTTTGTAGAGAATTAAGTTTCCTACTTTTTATGTTCTATGATATTTTTTGATTAGATGCGTAGTTCTCGAGATATATCAAGATATTTAAAAGTTCCGAAGCCGCACCAACATAATAGAGATACAGAAACACCGTGGCCCCTTTCTTTGAGATAACTCTGCACTAGTGCGAGCCGCAAATGCCACTTCCAGCTTAGCTGTGCAGAAGAAGAACAACAAGAAGAAGAAATATCTCGAAATATGTCCGTTGGGCCCCTTCCCTTGAGATAAATGTGCAAATATCTCGGAAACGAAGCGAGCTCTGGCAAAATGTTAAGAGACCTTTTTTGTAGAGAATTATGTTTCCTACAATTTATGTTGTATGATATTTTTTGATCAGAAGCGTAGTTTTCGAGATATATCGAGATATTTAAAAGTTCCGAAGCCGCACCAACATAATAGAGATACAGAAACACCGTGGCCCCTTTCTTTGAGATAACTCTGCACTAGTGCGAGCCGCAAATGCCACTTCCAGCTTAGCTGTGCAGAAGAAGAACAACAAGAAGAAGAAATATCTCGAAATATGTCCGTCAGGCCCCTTCCCTTGAGATATATCTGCAAATATCTCGGAAACGAAGCGAGCTATGGCAAAATGTTAAGAGACCTTTTTTGTAGAGAATTAAGTTTCCTACTTTTTATGTTCTATGATATTTTTTGATCAGATGCGTAGTTCTCGAGATATATCAAGATATTTAAAAGTTCCGAAGCCGCACCAACATAATAGAGATACAGAAACACCGTGGCCCCTTTCTTTGAGATAACTCTGCACTAGTGCGAGCCGCAAATGCCACTTCCAGCTTAGCTGTGCAGAAGAACAACAACAAGAAGAAGAAATATCTCGAAATATGTCCGTTGGGCCCCTTCCCTTGAGATAAATGTGCAAATATCTCGGAAACGAAGCGAGCTATGGCAAAATGTTAAGAGACCTTTTTTGTAGAGAATTAAGTTTCCTACTTTTTATGTTGTATGATATTTTTTGATCAGAAGCGTAGTTTTCGAGATATATCGAGATATTTAAAAGTTCCGAAGCCGCACCAACATAATAGAGATACAGAAACACCGTGGCCCCTTTCTTTGAGATAACTCTGCACTATTGCGAGCTGTAAATGCCACTTCCAGCTTAGCTGTGCAGAAGAAGAACAACAAGAAGAAGAAATATCTCGAAATATGTCCGTCAGGCCCCTTCCCTTGAGATATATCTGCAAATATCTCGGAAACGAAGCGAGCTATGGCAAAATGTTAAGAGACCTTTCTTGTAGAGAATTAAGTTTCCTACTTTTTATGTTCTATGATATTTTTTGATCAGATGCGTAGTTCTCGAGATATATCAAGATATTTAAAAGTTCCGAAGCCGCACCAACATAATAGAGATACAGAAACACCGTGGCCCCTTTCTTTGAGATAACTCTGCACTAGTGCGAGCCGCAAATGCCACTTCCAGCTTAGCTGTGCAGAAGAAGAACAACAAGAAGAAGAAATATCTCGAAATATGTCCGTTGGGCCCCTTCCCTTGAGATAAATGTGCAAATATCTCGGAAACGAAGCGAGCTATGGCAAAATGTTGAGAGACCTTTTTTGTAGAGAATTAAGTTTCCTACTATTTATGTTCTATGATATTTTTTGATCAGATGCGTAGTTCTCGAGACATATCAAGATATTTAAAAGTTCCGAAGCCGCACCAACATAATAGAGATACAGAAACACCGTGGCCCCTTTCTTTGAGATAACTCTGCACTAGTGCGAGCTGCAAATGCTACTTCCAGCTTAGCTGTGCCAGAGAAGAACAACAAGAAGAAGAAATATCTCGAAATATGTCCGTCAGGCCCGTTCCTTTGAGCTGAATCTGCAAATATCTCGGAAACGAAGCGAGCTATGGCAAAATGTTAAGAGACGTTTTTTGTAGAGAATTATGTTTCCTACAATTTATGTTCTATGATATTTTTTGATCAGAAGCGTAGTTTTCGAGATATATCGAGATATTTAAAAGTTCCGAAGCCGCGCCAACATAATAGAGATACAGAAACACCGTGGCCCCTTTCTTTGAGATAACTCTGCACTATTGCGAGCTGCAAATGCCACTTCCAGCTTCGCTGTGCAGAAGAACAACAACAAGAAGAAGAAATATCTCGAAATATGTCCGTTAGGCCCCTTCCCTTGAGATACATCTGCAAATATCTCGGAAACGAAGAGAGCTATGGCAAAATGTTGAGAGACCTTTTTTGTAGAGAATTAAGTTTCCTACTTTTTATCTTCTATGATATTTTTCGATCAGATGCGTAGTTCTCGAGATATATCAAGATATTTAAAAGTTCCGAAGCCGCACCAACATAATAGAGATACAGAAACACCGTGGCCCCTTTCTTTGAGCTAACTCTGCACTATTGCGAGCTGCAAATGCCACTTCCAGCTTAGCTGTGCAGAAGAAGAACAACAGAAGAAGAAATATCTCGAAATATGTCCGTCAGGCCCCTTCCCTTGAGATAAATCTGCAAATATCTCGGAAACGAAGAGAGCTATGGCAAAATGTTAAGAGACCTTTTTTGTAGAGAATTATGTTTCCTACAATTTATGTTCTATGATATTTTTTGATGAGAAGCGTAGTTTTCGAGATATATCGAGATATTTAAAAGTTCCGAAGCCGCACCAACATAATAGAGATACAGAAACACCGTGGCCCCTTTCTTTGAGATAACTCTGCACTATTGCGACCTGGAAATGCCACTTCCAGTTTAGCTGTGCAGAAGAAGAACAACAAGAAGAAGAAATATCTAGAAATATGTCCGTCAGGCCCCTTCCCTTGAGATGTATCCGCAAATATCTCGGAAACGATGCGAGCTATGGCAAAATGTTCAGAGACCTTTTTTGTAGAGAATTAAGTTTCCTACTTTTTAAGATCTATGATATTTTTTGATCAGATGCGTAGTTCTCGAGATATATCAAGATATTTAAAAGTTCCGAAGCCGCACCAACATAATGGAGATACAGAAACACCGTGGCCCCTTTCTTTGAGATAACTCTGCACTATTGCGAGCTGCAAATGCCACTTCCAGCTTAGCTGTGCGGAAGAAGAACAACAAGAAGAAGAAATATCTCGAAATATGTCCGTTAGGCCCCTTCCCTTGAGATAAATCTGCAAATATCTCGGAATGGAAGAGAGCTATGGCAAAATGTTAAGAGACCTTTTTTGTAGAGAATTAAGTGTCCTACTTTTTATGTTTTATGATATTTTTTGATCAGATGCGTAGTTCTCGAGATATATCAAGATATTTAAAAGTTCCGAAGCCGCACCAACATAATCGAGATACAGAAACACCGTGGCCCCTTTCTTTGAGCTGACTCTGCACTATTGCGAGCTGCAAATGCCACTTCCAGCTTAGCTGCGCAGAAGAAGAACAACAGAAGAAGAAATATCTCGAAATATGTCCGTCAGGCCCCTTCCCTTGAGATAAATCCGCAAATATCTCGGAAACGAAGAGAGCTATGGCAAAATGTTAAGAGACCTTTTTTGTAGAGAATTATGTTTCCTACAATTTATGTTCTATGATATTTTTTGATCAGAAGCGTAGTTTTCGAGATATATCGAGATATTTAAAAGTTCCGAAGCCGCACCAACATAATAGAGATACAGAAACACCGTGGCCCCTTTCTTTGAGATAACTCTGCACTAGTGCGAGCCGCAAATGCCACTTCCAGCTTAGCTGTGCAGAAGAAGAACAACAAGAAGAAGAAATATCTCGAAATATGTCCGTCAGGCCCGTTCCTTTGAGCTGAATCTGCAAATATCTCGGAAACGAAGCGAGCTATGGCAAAATGTTAAGAGACCTTTTTTGTAGAGAATTCAGTTTCCTACTTTTTATGTTGTATGATATTTTTTGATCAGATGCGTAGTTCTCGAGATATATCAAGATATTTAAAAGTTCCGAAGCCGCACCAACATAATAGAGATACAGAAACACCGTGGTCCCCTTCTTTGAGATAACTCTGCACTATTGCGAGCTGCAAATGCCACTTCCAGCTTAGCTGTGCAGAAGAAGAACAACAAGAAGAAAAAATATCTCGAAATATGTCCGTCAGGCCCCTTCCCTTGAGATAAATCTGCAAATATCTCGGAAACGAAGCGAGCTATGGCAAAATGTTAAGAGACCTTTTTTGTAGAGAATTATGTTTCCTGCAATCTATACTCTATGATATTTTTTGATCAGAAGCGTAGTTTTCGAGATATATCGAGATATTTAAAAGTTCCGAAGCCGCACCAACATAATAGAGATACAGAAACACCGTGGCCCCTTTCTTTGAGATAACTCTGCACTAGTGCGAGCCGCAAATGCCACTTCCAGCTTAGCTGTGCAGAAGAAGAACAACAAGAAGAAGAAATATCTCGAAATATGTCCGTCAGGCCCCTTCCCTTGAGATATATCTGCAAATATCTCGGAAACGAAGCGAGCTATGGCAAAATGTTAAGAGACCTTTTTTGTAGAGAATTATGTTTCCTACAATTTATATTCTATGATATTTTTTGATCAGAAGCGTAGTTTTCGAGATATATCGAGATATTTAAAAGTTCCGAAGCCGCACCAACATAATAGAGATACAGAAACACAGTGGCCCCCTTCTTTGAGATAACTCTGCACTAGTGCGAGCCGCAAATGCCACTTCCAGCTTAGCTGTGCAGAAGAAGAACAACAAGAAGAAGAAATATCTCGAAATATGTCCGTCCGGCCCCTTCCCTTGAGATAAATCTGCAAATATCTCGGAAACGAAGAGAGCTATGGCAAAATGTTAAGAGCCCTTTTTTGTAGAGAATTAAGTTTCCTACTTTTTATGTTCTATGATATTTTTTGATCAGATGCGTAGTTCTCGAGATATATCAAGATATTTAAAAGTTCCGAAGCCGCACCAACATAATAGAGATACAGAAACACCGTGGCCCCTTTCTTTGAGATAACTCTGCACTATTGCGAGCTGCAAATGCCACTTCCAGCTTAGCTGTGCAGAGGAAGAACAACAAGAAGAAGAAATATCTCGAAATATGTCCGTCAGGCCCGTTCCTTTGAGCTGAATCTGCAAATATCTCGGAAACGAAGCGAGCTATGGCAAAATGTTAAGAGACCTTTTTTGTAGAGAATTCAGTTTCCTACTTTTTATGTTGTATGATATTTTTTGATCAGATGCGTAGTTCTCGAGATATATCAAGATATTTAAAAGTTCCGAAGCCGCACCAACATAATAGAGATACAGAAACACCGTGGCCCCCTTCTTTGAGATAACTCTGCACTATTGCGAGCTGCAAATGCCACTTCCAGCTTAGCTGTGCAGAAGAAGAACAACAAGAAGAAAAAATATCTCGAAATATGTCCGTTGGGCCCCTTCCCTTGAGATAAATGTGCAAATATCTCGGAAACGAAGCGAGCTATGGCAAAATGTTGAGAGACCTTTTTTGTAGAGAATTAAGTTTCCTACTATTTATGTTCTATGATATTTTTTGATCAGATGCGTAGTTCTCGAGATATATCAAGATATTTAAAAGTTCCGAAGCCGCACCAACATAATAGAGATACAGAAACACCGTGGCCCCTTTCTTTGAGATAACTCTGCACTAGTGCGAGCTGCAAATGCTACTTCCAGCTTAGCTGTGCCGGAGAAGAACAACAAGAAGAAGAAATATCTCGAAATATGTCCGTTGGGCCCCTTCCCTTGAGATAAATCTGCAAATATCTCGGAAACGAAGCGAGCTATGGCAAAATGTTAAGAGACCTTTTTTGTAGAGAATTAAGTTTCCTACTTTTTATCTTCTATGATATTTTTCGATCAGATGCGTAGTTCTCGAGATATATCAAGATATTTAAAAGTTCCGAAGCCGCACCAACATAATAGAGATACAGAAACACCGTGGCCCCTTTCTTTGAGCTAACTCTGCACTATTGCGAGCTGCAAATGCCACTTCCAGCTTAGCTGTGCAGAAGAAGAACAACAGAAGAAGAAATATCTCGAAATATGTCCGTCAGGCCCCTTCCCTTGAGATAAATCTGCAAATATCTCGGAAACGAAGAGAGCTATGGCAAAATGTTAAGAGACCTTTTTTGTAGAGAATTATGTTTCCTACAATTTATGTTCTATGATATTTTTTGATGAGAAGCGTAGTTTTCGAGATATATCGAGATATTTAAAAGTTCCGAAGCCGCACCAACATAATAGAGATACAGAAACACCGTGGCCCCTTTCTTTGAGATAACTCTGCACTATTGCGACCTGGAAATGCCACTTCCAGTTTAGCTGTGCAGAAGAAGAACAACAAGAAGAAGAAATATCTAGAAATATGTCCGTCAGGCCCCTTCCCTTGAGATGTATCTGCAAATATCTCGGAAACGATGCGAGCTATGGCAAAATGTTCAGAGACCTTTTTTGTAGAGAATTAAGTTTCCTACTTTTTATGATCTATGATATTTTTTGATCAGATGCGTAGTTCTCGAGATATATCAAGATATTTAAAAGTTCCGAAGCCGCACCAACATAATCGAGATACAGAAACACCGTGGCCCCTTTCTTTGAGCTAACTCTGCACTATTGCGAGCTGCAAATGCCACTTCCAGCTTAGCTGTGCAGAAGAAGAACAACAGAAGAAGAAATATCTCGAAATATGTCCGTCAGGCCCCTTCCCTTGAGATAAATCTGCAAATATCTCGGAAACGAAGAGAGCTATGGCAAAATGTTAAGAGACCTTTTTTGTAGAGAATTATGTTTCCTACAATTTATGTTCTATGATATTTTTTGATCAGAAGCGTAGTTTTCGAGATATATCGAGATATTTAAAAGTTCCGAAGCCGCACCAACATAATAGAGATACAGAAACACCGTGGCCCCTTTCTTTGAGATAACTCTGCACTATTGCGACCTGGAAATGCCACTTCCAGTTTAGCTGTGCAGAAGAAGAACAACAAGAAGAAGAAATATCTAGAAATATGTCCGTCAGGCCCCTTCCCTTGAGATGTATCTGCAAATATCTCGGAAACGATGCGAGCTATGGCAAAATGTTCAGAGACCTTTTTTGTAGAGAATTAAGTTTCCTACTTTTTATGATCTATGATATTTTTTGATCAGATGTGTAGTTCTCGAGATATATCAAGATATTTAAAAGTTCCGAAGCCGCACCAACATAATAGAGATACAGGAACACCGTGGCCCCTTTCTTTGAGATAACTCTGCACTATTGCGAGCTGCAAATGCCACTTCCAGCTTAGCTGTGCAGAAGAAGAACAACAAGAAGAAGAAATATCTCGAAATATGTCCGTCAGTCCCCTTCCCTTGAGATAAATCTGCAAATATCTCGGAAACGAAGAGAGCTATGGCAAAATGTTAAGAGACCTTTTTTGTAGAGAATTATGTTTCCTACAATTTATGTTCTATGATATTTTTTGATCAGAAGCGTAGTTTTCGAGATATAACGAGATATTTAAAAGTTCCGAAGCCGCACCAACATAATAGAGATACAGAAACACCGTGGCCCCTTTCTTTGAGATAACTCTGCACTAGAGCGAGCCGCAAATGCCACTTCCAGCATAGCTGTGCAGAAGAAGAACAACAAGAAGAAGAAATATCTCGAAATATGTCCGTCAGGCGCCTTCCCTTGAGATAAATCTGCAAATTTCTCGGAAACGAAGAGAGCTATGGCAAAATGTTAAGAGACCTTTTTTGTAGAGAATTAAGTTTCCTACTTTTTATGATCTGTGATATTTTTTGATCAGATGCGTAGTTCTCGAGATATATCAAGATATTTAAAAGTTCCGAAGCCGCACCAACATAATAGAGATACAGAAACACCGTGGCTCCTTTCTTTGAGATAACTCTGCACTATTGCGAGCTGTAAATGCCACTTCCAGCTTAGCTGTGCAGAAGAAGAACAACAAGAAGAAGAAATATCTCGAAATATGTCCGTCAGGCCCCTTCCCTTGAGATAAATCTGCAAATATCTCGGAAACGAAGCGAGCTATGGCAAAATGTTAAGAGACCTTATTTGTAGAGAATTAAGTTTCCTACTTTTCATGTTCTATGATATTTTTTGATCAGATACGTAGTTCTCGAGATATATCAAGATATTTAAAAGTTCCGAAGCCGCACCAACATAATAGAGATACAGAAACACCGTGGCTCGTTTCTTTGACATAACTCTGCACTATTGCGACCTGGAAATGCCACTTCCAGTTTAGCTGTGCAGAAGAAGAACAACAAGAAGAAGAAATATCTAGAAATATGTCCGTCAGGCCCCTTCCCTTGAGATGTATCTGCAAATATCTCGGAAACGATGCGAGCTATGGCAAAATGTTCAGAGACCTTTTTTGTAGAGAATTAAGTTTCCTACTTTTTATGTTCTATGGTATTTTTTGATCAGATGCGTAGTTCTCGAGATATATCAAGATATTTAAAAGTTCCGAAGCCGCACCAACATAATAGAGATACAGAAACACCGTGGCCCCTTTCTTTGAGATAACTCTGCACTATTGCGAGCTGGAAATGCCACTTCCAGTTTAGCTGTTCAGAGGAAGAACAACAAGAAGAAGAAATATCTCGAAATATGTCCGTTAGGCCCCTTCCCTTGAGATAAATCTGCAAATATCTCGGAAACGAAGCGAGCTATGGCAAAATGTTAAGAAAGCTTTTTTGTAGAGAATTAAGTTTCCTACTTTTTATGTTCTATGATATTTTTTGATCAGATGCGTAGTTCTCGAGATATATCAAGATATTTAAAAGTTCCGCAGCCGCACCAACATAATAGAGATACAGAAACACCGTGGCCCCTTTCTTTGAGATAACTCTGCACTATTGCGAGCTGTAAATGCCACTTCCAGCTTAGCTGTGCAGAAGAAGAACAACAAGAAGAAGAAATATCTCGAAATATGTCCGTCAGGCCCCTCCCCTTGAGATATATCTGCAAATATCTCGGAAACGAAGCGAGCTATGGCAAAATGTTAAGAGACCTTTTTTGTAGAGAATTATGTTTCCTACAATTTATGTTCTATGATATTTTTTGATCAGAAGCGTAGTTTTCGAGATATATCGAGATATTTAAAAGTTCCGAAGCCGCACCAACATAATAGAGATACGGAAACACCGTGGCCCCTTTCTTTGAGATAACTCTGCACTAGTGCGAGCCGCAAATGCCACTTCCAGCTTAGCTGTGCAGAAGAAGAACAACAAGAAGAAGAAATATCTCGAAATATGTCCGTCAGGCCCCTTCCCTTGAGATATATCTGCAAATATCTCGGAAACGAAGAGAGCTTTGGCAAAATGTTAAGAGACCTTTTTTGTAGAGAATTAAGTTTCCTACTTTTTATGATCTATGATATTTTTTGATCAGATGCGTAGTTCTCGAGATATATGAAGATATTTAAAAGTTCCGAAGCCGCCCCAACATAATAGAGATACAGAAACACCGTGGCCCCTTTCTTTGAGATAACTCTGCACTATTGCGAGCTGGAAATGCCACTTCCAGTTTAGCTGTGCAGAAGAAGAACAACAAGAAGAAGAAATATCTCGAAATATGTCCGTTAGGCCCCTTCCCTTGAGATAAATCTGCAAATATCTCGGAAACGAAGCGAGCTATGGCAAAATGTTAAGAGACCTTTTTTGTAGAGAATTAAGTTTCCTACTTTTTATCTTCTATGATATTTTTTGATCAGATGCGTAGTTCTCGAGATATATCAAGATATTTAAAAGTTCCGAAGCAGCAACAACATAATAGAGATACAGAAACACCGTGGCCCCTTTCTTTGAGATAACTCTGCACTATTGCGAGCTGCAAATGCCACTTCCAGCTTAGCTGTGCAGAAGAAGAACAACAAGAAGAAGAAATATCTCGAAATATGTCCGTCAGGCCCCTTCCCTTGAGATAAATCTGCAAATATCTCGGAAACGAAGAGAGCTATGGCAAAATGTTAAGAGACCTTTTTTGTAGAGAATTAAGTTTCCTACTTTTTATGATCTATGATATTTTTTGATCAGATGCGTAGTTCTCGAGATATATCAAGATATTTAAAAGTTCCGAAGCCGCACCAACATAATAGAGATACAGAAACACCGTGGCCCCTTTCTTTGAGATAACTGTGCACTATTGCGAGCTGTAAATGCCGCTTCCAGCTTAGCTGTGCAGAAGAAGAACAACAAGAAGAAGAAACATCTCGAAATATGTCCGTCAGGCCCCTTCCCTTGAGATATATCTGCAAATATCTCGGAAACGAAGCGAGCTATGGCAAAATGTTAAGAGACCTTTTTTGTAGAGAATTATGTTTCCTACAATTTATGTTCTATGATATTTTTTGATCAGAAGCGTAGTTTTCGAGATATAACGAGATATTTAAAAGTTCCGAAGCCGCACCAACATAATAGAGATACAGAAACACCGTGGCCCCTTTCTTTGAGATAACAGTGCACTATGGCGAGCCGCAAATGCCACTTCCAGCTTAGCTGTGCAGAAGAAGAACAACAAGAAGAAGAAATATCTCGAAATATGTCCGTCAGGCCCCTTCCCTTGAGATAAATCTGCAAATATCTCGGAAACGAAGCGAGCTATGGCAAAATGTTAAGAGACCTTATTTGTAGAGAATTAAGTTTCCTCCTTTTTATGTTCTATGATATTTTTTGATCAGATGCGTAGTTCTCGAGATATATCAAGATATTTAAAAGTTCCGAAGCCGCACCAACATAATAGAGATACAGAAACACCGTGGCCCCTTTCTTTGAGATAACTCTGCACTATTGCGAGCTGTAAATGCCACTTCCAGCTTAGCTGTGCAGAAGAAGAACAACAAGAAGAAGAAATATCTCGAAATATGTCCGTCAGGCCCCTTCCCTTGAGATAAATCTGCAAATATCTCGGAAACGAAGCGAGCTATGGCAAAATGTTAAGAGACCTTATTTGTAGAGAATTAAGTTTCCTACTTTTTATGTTCTATGATATTTTTTGATCAGATACGTAGTTCTCGAGATATATCAAGATATTTAAAAGTTCCGAAGCCGCACCAACATAATAGAGATACAGAAACACCGTGGCTCGTTTCTTTGACATAACTCTGCACTATTGCGACCTGGAAATGCCACTTCCAGTTTAGCTGTGCAGAAGAAGAACAACAAGAAGAAGAAATATCTAGAAATATGTCCGTCAGGCCCCTTCCCTTGAGATGTATCTGCAAATATCTCGGAAACGATGGGAGCTATGGCAAAATGTTCAGAGACCTTTTTTGTAGAGAATTAAGTTTCCTACTTTTTATGTTCTATGATATTTTTTGATCAGATGCGTAGTTCTCGAGACATATCAAGATATTTAAAAGTTCCGAAGCCGCACCAACATAATAGAGATACAGAAACACCGTGGCCCCTTTCTTTGAGATAACTCTGCACTATTGCGAGCTGGAAATGCCACTTCCAGTTTAGCTGTTCAGAGGAAGAACAACAAGAAGAAGAAATATCTCGAAATATGTCCGTTAGGCCCCTTCCCTTGAGATATATCTGCAAATATCTCGGAAACGAAGCGAGCTATGGCAAAATGTTAAGAGACCTTTTTTGTAGAGAATTATGTTTCCTACAATTTATGTTGTATGATATTTTTTGATCAGAAGCGTAGTTTTCGAGATATAACGAGATATTTAAAAGTTCCGAAGCAGCACCAACATAATAGAGATACAGAAACACCGTGGCCCCTTTCTTTGAGATAACTCTGCACTAGTGCGAGCCGCAAATGCCACTTCCAGCATAGCTGTGCAGAAGAAGAACAACAAGAAGAAGAAATATCTCGAAATATGTCCGTCAGGCGCCTTCCCTTGAGATAAATCTGCAAATTTCTCGGAAACGAAGAGAGCTATGGCAAAATGTTAAGAGACCTTTTTTGTAGAGAATTAAGTTTCCTACTTTTTATGATCTGTGATATTTTTTGATCAGATGCGTAGTTCTCGAGATATATCAAGATATTTAAAAGTTCCGAAGCCGCACCAACATAATAGAGATACAGAAACACCGTGGCCCCTTTCTTTGAGATAACTCTGCACTATTGCGAGCTGGAAATGCCACTTCCAGTTTAGCTGTGCAGAAGAAGAACATCAAGAAGAAGAAATATCTCGAAATATGTCTGTTAGGCCCCTTCCCTTGAGATAAATCTGCAAATATCTCGGAAACGAAGCGAGCTATGGCAAAATATTAAGAGACCTTTTTTGTAGAGAATTAAGTTTCCTACTTTTTATGTTCTATGATATTTTTTGATCAGATGCGTAGTTCTCGAGATATATCAAGATATTTAAAAGTTCCGAAGCCGCACCAACATAATAGAGATACAGAAACACCGTGGCCCCTTTCTTTGAGATAACTCTGCACTATTGCGAGCTGGAAATGCCACTTCCAGCTTAGCTGTGCAGAGGAAGAACAACAAGAAGAAGAAATATCTCGAAATATGTCGGTCAGGCCAGTTCCTTTGAGCTGAATCTGCAAATATCTCGGAAACGAAGCGAGCTATGGCAAAATGTTAAGAGACGTTTTTTGTAGAGAATTATGTTTCCTACAATTTATGTTCTATGATATTTTTTGATCAGAAGCGTAGTTTTCGAGATATATCGAGATATTTAAAAGTTCCGAAGCCGCACCAACATAATAGAGATACAGAAACACCGTGGCCCCTTTCTTTGAGATAACTCTGCACTAGTGCGAGCCGCAAATGCCACTTCCAGCTTAGCTGTGCAGAAGAAGAACAACAAGAAGAAGAAGTATCTCGAAATATGTCCGTCAGGCCCCTTCCCTTGAGATAAATCTGCAAATATCTCGGAAACGAAGAGAGCTATGGCAAAATGTTAAGAGACCTTTTTTGTAGAGAATTAAGTTTCCTACTTTTTATATTCTATGATATTTTTTGATCAGATGCGTAGTTCTCGAGATATATCAAGATATTTAAAAGTTCCGAAGCCGCACCAACATAATAGAGATACAGAAACACCGTGGCCCCTTTCTTTGAGATAACGCTGCACTATTGCGAGCTGTAAATGCCACTTCCAGCTTAGCTGTGCAGAAGAAGAAGAACAAGAAGAAGAAATATCTCGAAATATGTCCGTCAGGCCCCTTCCCTTGAGATATATCTGCAAATATCTCGGAAACGAAGCGAGCCATGGCAAAATGTTAAGAGACCTTTTTTGTAGAGAATTATGTTTCCTACAATTTATGTTCTATGATATTTTTTGATCAGAAGCGTAGTTTTCGAGATATATCGAGATATTTAAAAGTTCCGAAGCCGCACCAACATAATAGAGATACAGAAACACCGTGGCCCCTTTCTTTGAGATAACTGTGCACTATTGCGAGCTGTAAATGCCGCTTCCAGCTTAGCTGTGCAGAAGAAGAACAACAAGAAGAAGAAATATCTCGAAATATGTCCGTCAGGCCCCTTCCCTTGAGATATATCTGCAAATATCTCGGAAACGAAGCGAGCTATGGCAAAATGTTAAGAGACCTTTTTTGTAGAGAATTATGTTTCCTACAATTTATGTTCTATGATATTTTTTGATCAGAAGCGTAGTTTTCGAGATATAACGAGATATTTAAAAGTTCCGAAGCCGCACCAACATAATAGAGATACAGAAACACCGTGGCCCCTTTCTTTGAGATAACTCTGCACTAGTGCGAGCCGCAAATGCCGCTTCCAGCTTAGCTGTGCAGAAGAAGAACAACAAGAAGAAGAAATATCTCGAAATATGTCCGTCAGGCGCCTTCCCTTGAGATAAATCTGCAAATTTCTCGGAAACGAAGAGAGCTATGGCAAAATGTTCAGAGACCTTTTTTGTAGAGAATTAAGTTTCCTACTTTTTATGATCTGTGATATTTTTTGATCAGATGCGTAGTTCTCGAGATATATCGAGATATTTAAAAGTTCCGAAGCCGCACCAACATAATAGAGATGCAGAAACACCGTGGCCCCTTTCTTTGAGATAACTCTGCACTATTGCGAGCTGGAAATGCCACTTCCAGTTTAGCTGTGCAGAAGAAGAACATCAAGAAGAAGAAATATCTCGAAATATGTCCGTTAGGCCCCTTCCCTTGAGATAAATCTGCAAATATCTCGGAAACGAAGCGAGCTATGGCAAAATGTTAAGAGACCTTTTTTGTAGAGAATTAAGTTTCCTACTTTTTATGTTCTATGATATTTTTTGATCAGATGCGTAGTTCTCGAGATATATCAAGATATTTAAAAGTTCCGAAGCCGCACCAACATAATAGAGATACAGAAACACCGTGGCCCCTTTCTTTGAGATAACTCTGCACTATTGCGAGCTGGAAATGCCACTTCCAGCTTAGCTGTGCAGAGGAAGAACAACAAGAAGAAGAAATATCTCGAAATATGTCGGTCAGGCCAGTTCCTTTGAGCTGAATCTGCAAATATCTCGGAAACGAAGCGAGCTATGGCAAAATGTTAAGAGACGTTTTTTGTAGAGAATTATGTTTCCTACAATTTATGTTCTATGATATTTTTTGATCAGAAGCGTAGTTTTCGAGATATATCGAGATATTTAAAAGTTCCGAAGCCGCACCAACATAATAGAGATACAGAAACACCGTGGCCCCTTTCTTTGAGATAACTCTGCACTAGTGCGAGCCGCAAATGCCACTTCCAGCTTAGCTGTGCAGAAGAAGAACAACAAGAAGAAGAAATATCTCGAAATATGTCCGTCAGGCCCCTTCCCTTGAGATAAATCTGCAAATATCTCGGAAACGAAGAGAGCTATGGCAAAATGTTAAGAGACCTTTTTTGTAGAGAATTAAGTTTCCTACTTTTTATGTTCTATGATATTTTTTGATCAGATGCGTAGTTCTCGAGATATATCAAGATATTTAAAAGTTCCGAAGCCGCACCAACATAATAGAGATACAGAAACACCGTGGCCCCTTTCTTTGAGATAACTCTGCACTATTGCGAGCTGCAAATGCCACTTCCAGCTTAGCTGTGCAGAGGAAGAACAACAAGAAGAAGAAATATCTCGAAATATGTCGGTCAGGCCAGTTCCTTTGAGCGGAATCTGCAAATATCTCGGAAACGAAGCGAGCCATGGCAAAATGTTAAGAGACCTTTTTTGTAGAGAATTATGTTTCCTACAATTTATGTTCTATGATATTTTTTGATCAGAAGCGTAGTTTTCGAGATATATCGAGATATTTAAAAGTTCCGAAGCCGCACCAACATAATAGAGATACAGAAACACCGTGGCCCCTTTCTTTGAGATAACTCTGCACTAGTGCGAGCCGCAAATGCCACTTCCAGCTTAGCTGTGCAGAAGAAGAACAACAAGAAGAAGAAATATCTCCAAATATGTCCGTCAGGCCCCTTCCCTTGAGATAAATCTGCAAATATCTCGGAAACGAAGAGAGCTATGGCAAAATGTTAAGAGACCTTTTTTGTAGAGAATTAAGTTTCCTACTTTTTATGTTCTATGATATTTTTTGATCAGATGCGTAGTTCTCGAGATATATCAAGATATTTAAAAGTTCCGAAGCCGCACCAACATAATAGAGATACAGAAACACCGTGGCCCCTTTCTTTGAGATAACTCTGCACTATTGCGAGCTGTAAATGCCACTTCCAGCTTAGCTGTGCAGAAGAAGAACAACAAGAAGAAGAAGTATCTCGAAATATGTCCGTCAGGCCCCTTCCCTTGAGATATATCTGCAAATACCTCGGAAACGAAGCGAGCCATGGCAAAATGTTAAGAGACCTTTTTTGTAGAGGATTATGTTTCCTACAATTTATGTTCTATGATATTTTTTGATCAGAAGCGTAGTTTTCGAGATATATCGAGATATTTAAAAGTTCCGAAGCCGCACCAACATAATAGAGATACAGAAACACCGTGGCTCGTTTCTTTGACATAACTCTGCACTATTGCGACCTGGAAATGCCACTTCCAGTTTAGCTGTGCAGAAGAAGAACAACAAGAAGAAGAAATATCTCGAAATATGTCCGTTAGGCCCCTTCCCTTGAGTTAAATCTGCAAATATCTCGGAAACGAAGCGAGCTATGGCAAAATGTTAAGAGACCTTTTTTGTAGAGAATTAAGTTTCCTACTTTTTATGGTCTATGATATTTTTTGATCAGATGCGTAGTTCTCGAGATATATCAAGATATTTAAAAGTTCCGAAGCCGCAACAACATAATAGAGATACAGAAACACCGTGGCCCCTTTCTTTGAGATAACTCTGCACTATTGCGAGCTGCAAATGCCACTTCCAGCTTAGCTGTGCAGAAGAAGAACAACAAGAAGAAGAAATATCTCGAAATATGTCCGTCAGGCCCCTTCCCTTGAGATAAATCTGCAAATATCTCGGAAACGAAGAGAGCTATGGCAAAATGTTAAGAGACCTTTTTTGTAGAGAATTAAGTTTCCTACTTTTTATGATCTATGATATTTTTTGATCAGATGCGTAGTTCTCGAGATATATCAAGATATTTAAAAGTTCCGAAGCCGCAACAACATAATAGAGATACAGAAACACCGTGGCCCCTTTCTTTGAGATAACTGTGCACTATTGCGAGCTGTAAATGCCGCTTCCAGCTTAGCTGTGCAGAAGAAGAACAACAAGAAGAAGAAATATCTCGAAATATGTCCGTTAGGCCCCTTCCCTTGATATAAATCTGCAAATATCTCGGAAACGAAACGAGCTATGGCAAAATGTTAAGAGACCTTTTTTGTAGAGAATTAAGTTTCCTACTTTTTATGTTCTATGATATTTTTTGATCAGAAGCGTAGTTTTCGAGATATATCGAGATATTTAAAAGTTCCGAAGCCGCACCAACATAATAGAGATACAGAAACACCGTGGCCCCTTTCTTTGAGATAACTCTGCACTATTGCGAGCTGCAAATGCCACTTCCAGCTTAGCTGTGCAGAGGAAGAACAACAAGAAGAAGAAATATCTCGAAATATGTCCGTCAGGCCCCTTCCCTTGAGATAAATCTGCAAATATCTCGGAAACGAAGAGAGCTATGGCAAAATGTTAAGAGACCTTTTTTGTAGAGAATTAAGTTTCCTACTTTTTATGATCTATGATATTTTTTGATCAGATGCGTAGTTCTCGAGATATATCAAGATATTTAAAAGTTCCGAAGCCGCAACAACATAATAGAGATACAGAAACACCGTGGCCCCTTTCTTTGAGATAACTGTGCACTATTGCGAGCTGTAAATGCCGCTTCCAGCTTAGCTGTGCAGAAGAAGAACAACAAGAAGAAGAAATATCTCGAAATATGTCCGTCAGGCCCCTTCCCTTGAGATATATCTGCAAATATCTCGGAAACGAAGCGAGCTATGGCAAAATGTTAAGAGACCTTTTTTGTAGAGAATTAAGTTTCCTACTTTTTATGTTCTATGATATTTTTTGATCAGAAGCGTAGTTTTCGAGATATATCGAGATATTTAAAAGTTCCGAAGCCGCACCAACATAATAGAGATACAGAAACACCGTGGCCCCTTTCTTTGAGATAACTCTGCACTATTGCGAGCTGCAAATGCCACTTCCAGCTTAGCTGTGCAGAGGAAGAACAACAAGAAGAAGAAATATCTCGAAATATGTCGGTCAGGCCAGTTCCTTTGAGCTGAATCTGCAAATATCTCGGAAACGAAGCGAGCTATGGCAAAATGTTAAGAGACGTTTTTTGTAGAGAATTATGTTTCCTACAATTTATGTTCTATGATATTTTTTGATCAGAAGCGTAGTTTTCGAGATATATCGAGATATTTAAAAGTTCCGAAGCCGCACCAACATAATAGAGATACAGAAACACCGTGGCCCCTTTCTTTGAGATAACTCTGCACTAGTGCGAGCCGCAAATGCCACTTCCAGCTTAGCTGTGCAGAAGAAGAACAACAAGAAGAAGAAATATCTCGAAATATGTCCGTCAGGCCCCTTCCCTTGAGATAAATCTGCAAATATCTCGGAAACGAAGAGAGCTATGGCAAAATGTTAAGAGACCTTTTTTGTAGAGAATTAAGTTTCCTACTTTTTATGTTCTATGATATTTTTTGATCAGATGCGTAGTTCTCGAGATATATCAAGATATTTAAAAGTTCCGAAGCCGCACCAACATAATAGAGATACAGAAACACCGTGGCCCCTTTCTTTGAGATAACTCTGCACTATTGCGAGCTGTAAATGCCACTTCCAGCTTAGCTGTGCAGAAGAAGAACAACAAGAAGAAGAAATATCTCGAAATATGTCCGTCAGGCCCCTTCCCTTGAGATATATCTGCAAATATCTCGGAAACGAAGCGAGCCATGGCAAAATGTTAAGAGACCTTTTTTGTAGAGAATTATGTTTCCTACAATTTATGTTCTATGATATTTTTTGATCAGAAGCGTAGTTTTCGAGATATATCGAGATATTTAAAAGTTCCGAAGCCGCACCAACATAATAGAGATACAGAAACACCGTGGCCCCTTTCTTTGAGATAACTCTGCACTAGTGCGAGCCGCAAATGCCACTTCCAGCTTAGCTGTGCAGAAGAAGAACAACAAGAAGAAGAAATATCTCGAAATATGTCCGTCAGGCCCCTTCCCTTGAGATAAATCTGCAAATATCTCGGAAACGAAGAGAGCTATGGCAAAATGTTAAGAGACCTTTTTTGTAGAGAATTAAGTTTCCTACTTTTTATGTTCTATGATATTTTTTGATCAGATGCGTAGTTCTCGAGATATATCAAGATATGTAAAAGTTCCGAAGCCGCACCAACATAATAGAGATACAGAAACACCGTGGCCCCTTTCTTTGAGATAACTCTGCACTATTGCGAGCTGTAAATGCCACTTCCAGCTTAGCTGTGCAGAAGAAGAACAACAAGAAGAAGAAGTATCTCGAAATATGTCCGTCAGGCCCCTTCCCTTGAGATATATCTGCAAATACCTCGGAAACGAAGCGAGCCATGGCAAAATGTTAAGAGACCTTTTTTGTAGAGGATTATGTTTCCTACAATTTATGTTCTATGATATTTTTTGATCAGAAGCGTAGTTTTCGAGATATATCGAGATATTTAAAAGTTCCGAAGCCGCACCAACATAATAGAGATACAGAAACACCGTGGCCCCTTTCTTTGAGATAACTCTGCACTATTGCGAGCTGCAAATGCCACTTCCAGCTTAGCTGTGCAGAGGAAGAACAACAAGAAGAAGAAATATCTCGAAATATGTCCGTCAGGCCAGTTCCTTTGAGCTGAATCTGCAAATATCTCGGAAACGAAGCGAGCTATGGCAAAATGTTAAGAGACGTTTTTTGTAGAGAATTATGTTTCCTACAATTTATGTTCTATGATATTTTTTGATCAGAAGCGTAGTTTTCGAGATATATCGAGATATTTAAAAGTTCCGAAGCCGCACCAACATAATAGAGATACAGAAACACCGTGGCTCGTTTCTTTGACATAACTCTGCACTATTGCGACCTGGAAATGCCACTTCCAGTTTAGCTGTGCAGAAGAAGAACAACAAGAAGAAGAAATATCTAGAAATATGTCCGTCAGGCCCCTTCCCTTGAGATGTATCTGCAAATATCTCGGAAACGATGCGAGCTATGGCAAAATGTTCAGAGACCTTTTTTGTAGAGAATTAAGTTTCCTACTTTTTATGTTCTATGATATTTTTTGATCAGATGCGTAGTTCTCGAGATATATCAAGATATTTAAAAGTTCCGAAGCCGCACCAACATAATAGAGATACAGAAACACCGTGGCCCCTTTCTTTGAGATAACTCTGCACTATTGCGAGCTGGAAATGCCACTTCCAGTTTAGCTGTTCAGAGGAAGAACAACAAGAAGAAGAAATATCTCGAAATATGTCCGTTAGGCCCCTTCCCTTGAGATAAATCTGCAAATATCTCGGAAACGAAGCGAGCTATGGCAAAATGTTAAGAGAGCTTTTTTGTAGAGAATTAAGTTTCCTACTTTTTATGTTCTATGATATTTTTTGATCAGATGCGTAGTTCTCGAGATATATCAAGATATTTAAAAGTTCCGCAGCCGCACCAACATAATAGAGATACAGAAACACCGTGGCCCCTTTCTTTGAGATAACTCTGCACTATTGCGAGCTGGAAATGCCACTTCCAGTTTAGCTGTGCAGAAGAAGAACAACAAGAAGAAGAAATATCTCGAAATATGTCCGTTAGGCCCCTTCCCTTGAGATATATCTGCAAATATCTCGGAAACGAAGAGAGCTATGGCAAAATGTTAAGAGACCTTTTTTGTAGAGAATTAAGTTTCCTACTTTTTATGTTCTATGATATTTTTTGATCAGATGCGTAGTTCTCGAGATATATCAAGATATTTAAAAGTTCCGAAGCCGCACCAACATAATAGAGATACAGAAACACCGTGGCCCCTTTCTTTGAGATAACTCTGCACTATTGCGAGCTGTAAATGCCACTTCCAGCTTAGCTGTGCAGAAGAAGAACAACAAGAAGAAGAAGTATCTCGAAATATGTCCGTCAGGCCCCTTCCCTTGAGATATATCTGCAAATATCTCGGAAACGAAGCGAGCCATGGCAAAATGTTAAGAGACCTTTTTTGTAGAGGATTATGTTTCCTACAATTTATGTTCTACGATATTTTTTGATCAGAAGCGTAGTTTTCGAGATATATCGAGATATTTAAAAGTTCCGAAGCCACACCAACATAATAGAGATACAGAAACACCGTGGCCCCTTTCTTTGAGATAACTCTGCACTATTGCGAGCTGCAAATGCCACTTCCAGCTTAGCTGTGCAGAGGAAGAACAACAAGAAGAAGAAATATCTCGAAATATGTCCGTCAGGCCAGTTCCTTTGAGCTGAATCTGCAAATATCTCGGAAACGAAGCGAGCTATGGCAAAATGTTAAGAGATGTTTTTTGTAGAGAATTATGTTTCCTACAATTTATGTTCTGTGATATTTTTTGATCAGAAGCGTAGTTTTCGAGATATATCGAGATATTTAAAAGTTCCGAAGCCGCACCAACATAATAGAGATACAGAAACACCGTGGCCCCTTTCTTTGAGATAACTCTGCACTAGTGCGAGCCGCAAATGCCACTTCCAGCTTAGCTGTGCAGAAGAAGAACAACAAGAAGAAGAAATATCTCGAAATATGTCCGTCAGGCCCCTTCCCTTGAGATAAATCTGCAAATATCTCGGAAACGAAGCGAGCTATGGCAAAATGTTAAGAGACCTTTTTTGTAGAGAATTAAGTTTCCTACTTTTTATCTTCTATGATATTTTTTGATCAGAAGCGTAGTTTTCGAGATATATCGAGATATTTAAAAGTTCCGAAGCCGCACCAACATAATAGAGATACAGAAACACCGTGGCCCCATTCTTTGAGATAACTCTGCACTATTGCGAGCTGCAAATGCCACTTCCAGCTTAGCTGTGCAGAGGAAGAACAACAAGAAGAAGAAATATCTCGAAATATGTCCGTCAGGCCAGTTCCTTTGAGCTGAATCTGCAAATATCTCGGAAACGAAGCGAGCTATGGCAAAATGTTAAGAGACGTTTTTTGTAGAGAATTAAGTTTCCTACTTTTTATGTTCTATGATATTTTTTGATCAGATGCGTAGTTCTCGAGATATATCAAGATATTTAAAAGTTCCGAAGCCGCACCAACATAATAGAGATACAGAAACACCGTGGCCCCTTTCTTTGAGATAACTCTGCACTATTGCGAGCTGGGAATGCCACTTCCAGTTTAGCTGTTCAGAGGAAGAACAACAAGAAGAAGAAATATCTCGAAATATGTCCGTTAGGCCCCTTCCCTTGAGATAAATCTGCAAATATCTCGGAAACGAAGCGAGCTATGGCAAAATGTTAAGAGAGCTTTTTTGTAGAGAATTAAGTTTCCTACTTTTTATGTTCTATGATATTTTTTGATCAGATGCGTAGTTCTCGAGATATATCAAGATATTTAAAAGTTCCGCAGCCGCACCAACATAATAGAGATACAGAAACACCGTGGCCCCTTTCTTTGAGATAACTCTGCACTATTGCGAGCTGGGAATGCCACTTCCAGTTTAGCTGTTCAGAGGAAGAACAACAAGAAGAAGAAATATCTCGAAATATGTCCGTTAGGCCCCTTCCCTTGAGATAAATCTGCAAATATCTCGGAAACGAAGCGAGCTATGGCAAAATGTTAAGAGAGCTTTTTTGTAGAGAATTAAGTTTCCTACTTTTTATGTTCTATGATATTTTGTGATCAGATGCGTAGTTCTCGAGATATATCAAGATATTTAAAAGTTCCGCAGCCGCACCAACATAATAGAGATACAGAAACACCGTGGCCCCTTTCTTTGAGATAACTCTGCACTATTGCGAGCTGGAAATGCCACTTCCAGTTTAGCTGTGCAGAAGAAGAACAACAAGAAGAAGAAATATCTCGAAATATGTCCGTTAGGCCCCTTCCCTTGAGATATATCTGCAAATATCTCGGAAACGAAGAGAGCTATGGCAAAATGTTAAGAGACCTTTTTTGTAGAGAATTAAGTTTCCTACTTTTTATGTTCTATGATATTTTTTGATCAGATGCGTAGTTCTCGAGATATATCAAGATATTTAAAAGTTCCGAAGCCGCACCAACATAATAGAGATACAGAAACACCGTGGCCCCTTTCTTTGAGATAACTCTGCACTATTGCGAGCTGTAAATGCCACTTCCAGCTTAGCTGTGCAGAAGAAGAACAACAAGAAGAAGTATCTCGAAATATGTCCGTCAGGCCCCTTCCCTTGAGATATATCTGCTTATATCTCGGAAACGAAGCGAGCCATGGCAAAATGTTAAGAGACCTTTTTTGTAGAGGATTATGTTTCCTACAATTTATGTTCTACGATATTTTTTGATCAGAAGCGTAGTTTTCGAGATATATCGAGATATTTAAAAGTTCCGAAGCCGCACCAACATAATAGAGATACAGAAACACCGTGGCCCCTTTCTTTGAGATAACTCTGCACTATTGCGAGCTGCAAATGCCACTTCCAGCTTAGCTGTGCAGAGGAAGAACAACAAGAAGAAGAAATATCTCGAAATATGTCCGTCAGGCCAGTTCCTTTGAGCTGAATCTGCAAATATCTCGGAAACGAAGCGAGCTATGGCAAAATGTTAAGAGATGTTTTTTGTAGAGAATTATGTTTCCTACAATTTATGTTCTATGATATTTTTTGATCAGAAGCGTAGTTTTCGAGATATATCGAGATATTTAAAAGTTCCGAAGCCGCACCAACATAATAGAGATACAGAAACACCGTGGCCCCTTTCTTTGAGATAACTCTGCACTAGTGCGAGCCGCAAATGCCACTTCCAGCTTAGCTGTGCAGAAGAAGAACAACAAGAAGAAGAAATATCTCGAAATATGTCCGTCAGGCCCCTTCCCTTGAGATAAATCTGCAAATATCTCGGAAACGAAGCGAGCCATGGCAAAATGTTAAGAGACCTTTTTTGTAGAGAATTATGTTTCCTACAATTTATGTTCTATGATATTTTTTGATCAGAAGCGTAGTTTTCGAGATATATCGAGATATTTAAAAGTTCCGAAGCCGCACCAACATAATAGAGATACAGAAACACCGTGGCCCCTTTCTTTGAGATAACTCTGCACTAGTGCGAGCCGCAAATGCCACTTCCAGCTTAGCTGTGCAGAAGAAGAACAACAAGAAGAAGAAATATCTCGAAATATGTCCGTCAGGCCCCTTCCCTTGAGATAAATCTGCAAATATCTCGGAAACGAAGAGAGCTATGGCAAAATGTTAAGAGACCTTTTTTGTAGAGAATTAAGTTTCCTACTTTTTATGTTCTATGATATTTTTTGATCAGATGCGTAGTTCTCGAGATATATCAAGATATTTAAAAGTTCCGAAGCCGCACCAACATAATAGAGATACAGAAACACCGTGGCCCCTTTCTTTGAGATAACTCTGCACTATTGCGAGCTGTAAATGCCACTTCCAGCTTAGCTGTGCAGAAGAAGAACAACAAGAAGAAGAAGTATCTCGAAATATGTCCGTCAGGCCCCTTCCCTTGAGATATATCTGCAAATACCTCGGAAACGAAGCGAGCCATGGCAAAATGTTAAGAGACCTTTTTTGTAGAGGATTATGTTTCCTACAATTTATGTTCTATGATATTTTTTGATCAGAAGCGTAGTTTTCGAGATATATCGAGATATTTAAAAGTTCCGAAGCCGCACCAACATAATAGAGATACAGAAACACCGTGGCCCCTTTCTTTGAGATAACTCTGCACTATTGCGAGCTGCAAATGCCACTTCCAGCTTAGCTGTGCAGAGGAAGAACAACAAGAAGAAGAAATATCTCGAAATATGTCCGTCAGGCCAGTTCCTTTGAGCTGAATCTGCAAATATCTCGGAAACGAAGCGAGCTATGGCAAAATGTTAAGAGACGTTTTTTGTAGAGAATTATGTTTCCTACAATTTATGTTCTATGATATTTTTTGATCAGAAGCGTAGTTTTCGAGATATATCGAGATATTTAAAAGTTCCGAAGCCGCACCAACATAATAGAGATACAGAAACACCGTGGCTCGTTTCTTTGACATAACTCTGCACTATTGCGACCTGGAAATGCCACTTCCAGTTTAGCTGTGCAGAAGAAGAACAACAAGAAGAAGAAATATCTAGAAATATGTCCGTCAGGCCCCTTCCCTTGAGATGTATCTGCAAATATCTCGGAAACGATGCGAGCTATGGCAAAATGTTCAGAGACCTTTTTTGTAGAGAATTAAGTTTCCTACTTTTTATGTTCTATGATATTTTTTGATCAGATGCGTAGTTCTCGAGATATATCAAGATATTTAAAAGTTCCGAAGCCGCACCAACATAATAGAGATACAGAAACACCGTGGCCCCTTTCTTTGAGATAACTCTGCACTATTGCGAGCTGGAAATGCCACTTCCAGTTTAGCTGTTCAGAGGAAGAACAACAAGAAGAAGAAATATCTCGAAATATGTCCGTTAGGCCCCTTCCCTTGAGATAAATCTGCAAATATCTCGGAAACGAAGCGAGCTATGGCAAAATGTTAAGAGAGCTTTTTTGTAGAGAATTAAGTTTCCTACTTTTTATGTTCTATGATATTTTTTGATCAGATGCGTAGTTCTCGAGATATATCAAGATATTTAAAAGTTCCGCAGCCGCACCAACATAATAGAGATACAGAAACACCGTGGCCCCTTTCTTTGAGATAACTCTGCACTATTGCGAGCTGGAAATGCCACTTCCAGTTTAGCTGTGCAGAAGAAGAACAACAAGAAGAAGAAATATCTCGAAATATGTCCGTTAGGCCCCTTCCCTTGAGATATATCTGCAAATATCTCGGAAACGAAGAGAGCTATGGCAAAATGTTAAGAGACCTTTTTTGTAGAGAATTAAGTTTCCTACTTTTTATGTTCTATGATATTTTTTGATCAGATGCGTAGTTCTCGAGATATATCAAGATATTTAAAAGTTCCGAAGCCGCACCAACATAATAGAGATACAGAAACACCGTGGACCCTTTCTTTGAGATAACTCTGCACTATTGCGAGCTGTAAATGCCACTTCCAGCTTAGCTGTGCAGAAGAAGAACAACAAGAAGAAGAAGTATCTCGAAATATGTCCGTCAGGCCCCTTCCCTTGAGATATATCTGCAAATATCTCGGAAACGAAGCGAGCCATGGCAAAATGTTAAGAGACCTTTTTTGTAGAGGATTATGTTTCCTACAATTTATGTTCTACGATATTTTTTGATCAGAAGCGTAGTTTTCGAGATATATCGAGATATTTAAAAGTTCCGAAGCCACACCAACATAATAGAGATACAGAAACACCGTGGCCCCTTTCTTTGAGATAACTCTGCACTATTGCGAGCTGCAAATGCCACTTCCAGCTTAGCTGTGCAGAGGAAGAACAACAAGAAGAAGAAATATCTCGAAATATGTCCGTCAGGCCAGTTCCTTTGAGCTGAATCTGCAAATATCTCGGAAACGAAGCGAGCTATGGCAAAATGTTAAGAGATGTTTTTTGTAGAGAATTATGTTTCCTACAATTTATGTTCTGTGATATTTTTTGATCAGAAGCGTAGTTTTCGAGATATATCGAGATATTTAAAAGTTCCGAAGCCGCACCAACATAATAGAGATACAGAAACACCGTGGCCCCTTTCTTTGAGATAACTCTGCACTAGTGCGAGCCGCAAATGCCACTTCCAGCTTAGCTGTGCAGAAGAAGAACAACAAGAAGAAGAAATATCTCGAAATATGTCCGTCAGGCCCCTTCCCTTGAGATAAATCTGCAAATATCTCGGAAACGAAGCGAGCTATGGCAAAATGTTAAGAGACCTTTTTTGTAGAGAATTAAGTTTCCTACTTTTTATCTTCTATGATATTTTTTGATCAGAAGCGTAGTTTTCGAGATATATCGAGATATTTAAAAGTTCCGAAGCCGCACCAACATAATAGAGATACAGAAACACCGTGGCCCCATTCTTTGAGATAACTCTGCACTATTGCGAGCTGCAAATGCCACTTCCAGCTTAGCTGTGCAGAGGAAGAACAACAAGAAGAAGAAATATCTCGAAATATGTCCGTCAGGCCAGTTCCTTTGAGCTGAATCTGCAAATATCTCGGAAACGAAGCGAGCTATGGCACAATGTTAAGAGACGTTTTTTGTAGAGAATTAAGTTTCCTACTTTTTATGTTCTATGATATTTTTTGATCAGATGCGTAGTTCTCGAGATATATCAAGATATTTAAAAGTTCCGAAGCCGCACCAACATAATAGAGATACAGAAACACCGTGGCCCCTTTCTTTGAGATAACTCTGCACTATTGCGAGCTGGGAATGCCACTTCCAGTTTAGCTGTTCAGAGGAAGAACAACAAGAAGAAGAAATATCTCGAAATATGTCCGTTAGGCCCCTTCCCTTGAGATAAATCTGCAAATATCTCGGAAACGAAGCGAGTTATGGCAAAATGTTAAGAGACCTTTTTTGTAGAGAATTATGTTTCCTACAATTTATGTTCTATGATATTTTTTGATCAGAAGCGTAGTTTTCGAGATATAACGAGATATTTAAAACTTCCGAAGCCGCACCAACATAATAGAGATACAGAAACACCGTGGCCCCTTTCTTTGAGATAACTCTGCACTAGTGCGAGCCGCAAATGCCACTTCCAGCATAGCTGTGCAGAAGAAGAACAACAAGAAGAAGAAATATCTCGAAATATGTCCGTCAGGCGCCTTCCCTTGAGATAAATCTGCAAATTTCTCGGAAACGAAGAGAGCTATGGCAAAATGTTAAGAGACCTTTTTTGTAGAGAATTAAGTTTCCTACTTTTTATGATCTGGGATATTTTTTGATCAGATGCGTAGTTCTCGAGATATATCAAGATATTTAAAAGTTCCGAAGCCGCACCAACATAATAGAGATACAGAAACACCGTGGCCCCTTTCTTTGAGATAACTCTGCACTATTGCGAGCTGGAAATGCCACTTCCAGTTTAGCTGTGCAGAAGAAGAACATCAAGAAGAAGAAATATCTCGAAATATGTCCGTTAGGCCCCTTCCCTTGAGATAAATCTGCAAATATCTCGGAAACGAAGCGAGCTATGGCAAAATGTTAAGAGACCTTTTTTGTAGAGAATTAAGTTTCCTACTTTTTATGTTCTATGATATTTTTTGATCAGAAGCGTAGTTTTCGAGATATATCGAGATATTTAAAAGTTCCGAAGCCGCACCAACATAATAGAGATACAGAAACACCGTGGCCCCTTTCTTTGAGATAACTCTGCACTATTGCGAGCTGCAAATGCCACTTCCAGCTTAGCTGTGCAGAGGAAGAACAACAAGAAGAAGAAATATCTCGAAATATTTCGGTCAGGCCAGTTCCTTTGAGCTGAATCTGCAAATATCTCGGAAACGAAGCGAGCTATGGCAAAATGTTAAGAGACGTTTTTTGTAGAGAATTATGTTTCCTACAATTTATGTTCTATGATATTTTTTGATCAGAAGCGTAGTTTTCGAGATATATCGAGATATTTAAAAGTTCCGAAGCCGCACCAACATAATAGAGATACAGAAACACCGTGGCCCCTTTCTTTGAGATAACTCTGCACTATTGCGAGCTGCAAATGACACTTCCAGCTTAGCTGTGCAGAAGAAGAACAACAAGAAGAAGAAATATCTCGAAATATGTCCGTCAGGCCCCTTCCCTTGAGATAAATCTGCAAATATCTCGGAAACGAAGCGAGCTATGGCAAAATGTTAAGAGACCTTTTTTGTAGAGAATTAAGTTTCCTACTTTTTATCTTCTATGATATTTTTTGATCAGATGCGTAGTTCTCGAGATATATCAAGATATTTAAAAGTTCCGAAGCCGCACCAACATAATAGAGATACAGAAACACCGTGGCCCCTTTCTTTGAGATAACTCTGCACTATTGCGAGCTGCAAATGCCACTTCCAGCTTAGCTGTGCAGAGGAAGAACAACAAGAAGAAGAAATATCTCGAAATATGTCCGTCAGGCCAGTTCCTTTGAGCTGAATCTGCAAATATCTCGGAAACGAAGAGAGCTATGGCAAAATGTTAAGAGACCTTTTTTGTAGAGAATTAAGTTTCCTACTTTTTATGTTCTATGATATTTTTTGATCAGATGCGTAGTTCTCGAGATATATCAAGATATTTAAAAGTTCCGAAGCCGCACCAACATAATAGAGATACAGAAACACCGTGGCCCCTTTCTTTGAGATAACTCTGCACTATTGCGAGCTGTAAATGCCACTTCCAGCTTAGCTGTGCAGAAGAAGAACAACAAGAAGAAGAAGTATCTCGAAATATGTCCGTCAGGCCCCTTCCCTTGAGATATATCTGCAAATACCTCGGAAACGAAGCGAGCCATGGCAAAATGTTAAGAGACCTTTTTTGTAGAGGATTATGTTTCCTACAATTTATGTTCTATGATATTTTTTGATCAGAAGCGTAGTTTTCGAGATATATCGAGATATTTAAAAGTTCCGAAGCCGCACCAACATAATAGAGATACAGAAACACCGTGGCCCCTTTCTTTGAGATAACTCTGCACTATTGCGAGCTGCAAATGCCACTTCCAGCTTAGCTGTGCAGAGGAAGAACAACAAGAAGAAGAAATATCTCGAAATATGTCCGTCAGGCCAGTTCCTTTGAGCTGAATCTGCAAATATCTCGGAAACGAAGCGAGCTATGGCAAAATGTTAAGAGACGTTTTTTGTAGAGAATTATGTTTCCTACAATTTATGTTCTATGATATTTTTTGATCAGAAGCGTAGTTTTCGAGATATATCGAGATATTTAAAAGTTCCGAAGCCGCACCAACATAATAGAGATACAGAAACACCGTGGCTCGTTTCTTTGACATAACTCTGCACTATTGCGACCTGGAAATGCCACTTCCAGTTTAGCTGTGCAGAAGAAGAACAACAAGAAGAAGAAATATCTAGAAATATGTCCGTCAGGCCCCTTCCCTTGAGATGTATCTGCAAATATCTCGGAAACGATGCGAGCTATGGCAAAATGTTCAGAGACCTTTTTTGTAGAGAATTAAGTTTCCTACTTTTTATGTTCTATGATATTTTTTGATCAGATGCGTAGTTCTCGAGATATATCAAGATATTTAAAAGTTCCGAAGCCGCACCAACATAATAGAGATACAGAAACACCGTGGCCCCTTTCTTTGAGATAACTCTGCACTATTGCGAGCTGGAAATGCCACTTCCAGTTTAGCTGTTCAGAGGAAGAACAACAAGAAGAAGAAATATCTCGAAATATGTCCGTTAGGCCCCTTCCCTTGAGATAAATCTGCAAATATCTCGGAAACGAAGCGAGCTATGGCAAAATGTTAAGAGAGCTTTTTTGTAGAGAATTAAGTTTCCTACTTTTTATGTTCTATGATATTTTTTGATCAGATGCGTAGTTCTCGAGATATATCAAGATATTTAAAAGTTCCGAAGCCGCACCAACATAATAGAGATACAGAAACACCGTGGCCCCTTTCTTTGAGATAACTCTGCACTATTGCGAGCTGTAAATGCCACTTCCAGCTTAGCTGTGCAGAAGAAGAACAACAAGAAGAAGAAGTATCTCGAAATATGTCCGTCAGGCCCCTTCCCTTGAGATATATCTGCAAATATCTCGGAAACGAAGCGAGCCATGGCAAAATGTTAAGAGACCTTTTTTGTAGAGGATTATGTTTCCTACAATTTATGTTCTACGATATTTTTTGATCAGAAGCGTAGTTTTCGAGATATATCGAGATATTTAAAAGTTCCGAAGCCGCACCAACATAATAGAGATACAGAAACACCGTGGCCCCTTTCTTTGAGATAACTCTGCACTATTGCGAGCTGCAAATGCCACTTCCAGCTTAGCTGTGCAGAGGAAGAACAACAAGAAGAAGAAATATCTCGAAATATGTCCGTCAGGCCAGTTCCTTTGAGCTGAATCTGCAAATATCTCGGAAACGAAGCGAGCTATGGCAAAATGTTAAGAGATGTTTTTTGTAGAGAATTATGTTTCCTACAATTTATGTTCTATGATATTTTTTGATCAGAAGCGTAGTTTTCGAGATATATCGAGATATTTAAAAGTTCCGAAGCCGCACCAACATAATAGAGATACAGAAACACCGTGGCCCCTTTCTTTGAGATAACTCTGCACTAGTGCGAGCCGCAAATGCCACTTCCAGCTTAGCTGTGCAGAAGAAGAACAACAAGAAGAAGAAATATCTCGAAATATGTCCGTCAGGCCCCTTCCCTTGAGATAAATCTGCAAATATCTCGGAAACGAAGCGAGCTATGGCAAAATGTTAAGAGACCTTTTTTGTAGAGAATTAAGTTTCCTACTTTTTATCTTCTATGATATTTTTTGATCAGAAGCGTAGTTTTCGAGATATATCGAGATATTTAAAAGTTCCGAAGCCGCACCAACATAATAGAGATACAGAAACACCGTGGCCCCTTTCTTTGAGATAACTCTGCACTATTGCGAGCTGCAAATGCCACTTCCAGCTTAGCTGTGCAGAGGAAGAACAACAAGAAGAAGAAATATCTCGAAATATGTCCGTCAGGCCAGTTCCTTTGAGCTGAATCTGCAAATATCTCGGAAACGAAGCGAGCTATGGCAAAATGTTAAGAGACGTTTTTTGTAGAGAATTAAGTTTCCTACTTTTTATGTTCTATGATATTTTTTGATCAGATGCGTAGTTCTCGAGATATATCAAGATATTTAAAAGTTCCGAAGCCGCACCAACATAATAGAGATACAGAAACACCGTGGCCCCTTTCTTTGAGATAACTCTGCACTATTGCGAGCTGGGAATGCCACTTCCAGTTTAGCTGTTCAGAGGAAGAACAACAAGAAGAAGAAATATCTCGAAATATGTCCGTTAGGCCCCTTCCCTTGAGATAAATCTGCAAATATCTCGGAAACGAAGCGAGCTATGGCAAAATGTTAAGAGAGCTTTTTTGTAGAGAATTAAGTTTCCTACTTTTTATGTTCTATGATATTTTTTGATCAGATGCGTAGTTCTCGAGATATATCAAGATATTTAAAAGTTCCGAAGCCGCACCAACATAATAGAGATACAGAAACACCGTGGCCCCTTTCTTTGAGATAACTCTGCACTATTGCGAGCTGTAAATGCCACTTCCAGCTTAGCTGTGCAGAAGAAGAACAACAAGAAGAAGAAGTATCTCGAAATATGTCCGTCAGGCCCCTTCCCTTGAGATATATCTGCAAATATCTCGGAAACGAAGCGAGCCATGGCAAAATGTTAAGAGACCTTTTTTGTAGAGGATTATGTTTCCTACAATTTATGTTCTACGATATTTTTTGATCAGAAGCGTAGTTTTCGAGATATATCGAGATATTTAAAAGTTCCGAAGCCGCACCAACATAATAGAGATACAGAAACACCGTGGCCCCTTTCTTTGAGATAACTCTGCACTATTGCGAGCTGCAAATGCCACTTCCAGCTTAGCTGTGCAGAGGAAGAACAACAAGAAGAAGAAATATCTCGAAATATGTCCGTCAGGCCAGTTCCTTTGAGCTGAATCTGCAAATATCTCGGAAACGAAGCGAGCTATGGCAAAATGTTAAGAGACGTTTTTTGTAGAGAATTAAGTTTCCTACTTTTTATGTTCTATGATATTTTTTGATCAGATGCGTAGTTCTCGAGATATATCAAGATATTTAAAAGTTCCGAAGCCGCACCAACATAATAGAGATACAGAAACACCGTGGCCCCTTTCTTTGAGATAACTCTGCACTATTGCGAGCTGGGAATGCCACTTCCAGTTTAGCTGTTCAGAGGAAGAACAACAAGAAGAAGAAATATCTCGAAATATGTCCGTTAGGCCCCTTCCCTTGAGATAAATCTGCAAATATCTCGGAAACGAAGCGAGCTATGGCAAAATGTTAAGAGAGCTTTTTTGTAGAGAATTAAGTTTCCTACTTTTTATGTTCTATGATATTTTTTGATCAGATGCGTAGTTCTCGAGATATATCAAGATATTTAAAAGTTCCGCAGCCGCACCAACATAATAGAGATACAGAAACACCGTGGCCCCTTTCTTTGAGATAACTCTGCACTATTGCGAGCTGGGAATGCCACTTCCAGTTTAGCTGTTCAGAGGAAGAACAACAAGAAGAAGAAATATCTCGAAATATGTCCGTTAGGCCCCTTCCCTTGAGATATATCTGCAAATATCTCGGAAACGAAGAGAGCTATGGCAAAATGTTAAGAGACCTTTTTTGTAGAGAATTAAGTTTCCTACTTTTTATGTTCTATGATATTTTTTGATCAGATGCGTAGTTCTCGAGATATATCAAGATATTTAAAAGTTCCGAAGCCGCACCAACATAATAGAGATACAGAAACACCGTGGCCCCTTTCTTTGAGATAACTCTGCACTATTGCGAGCTGTAAATGCCACTTCCAGCTTAGCTGTGCAGAAGAAGAACAACAAGAAGAAGAAGTATCTCGAAATATGTCCGTCAGGCCCCTTCCCTTGAGATATATCTGCAAATATCTCGGAAACGAAGCGAGCCATGGCAAAATGTTAAGAGACCTTTTTTGTAGAGGATTATGTTTCCTACAATTTATGTTCTACGATATTTTTTGATCAGAAGCGTAGTTTTCGAGATATATCGAGATATTTAAAAGTTCCGAAGCCGCACCAACATAATAGAGATACAGAAACACCGTGGCCCCTTTCTTTGAGATAACTCTGCACTATTGCGAGCTGCAAATGCCACTTCCAGCTTAGCTGTGCAGAGGAAGAACAACAAGAAGAAGAAATATCTCGAAATATGTCCGTCAGGCCAGTTCCTTTGAGCTGAATCTGCAAATATCTCGGAAACGAAGCGAGCTATGGCAAAATGTTAAGAGATGTTTTTTGTAGAGAATTATGTTTCCTACAATTTATGTTCTATGATATTTTTTGATCAGAAGCGTAGTTTTCGAGATATATCGAGATATTTAAAAGTTCCGAAGCCGCACCAACATAATAGAGATACAGAAACACCGTGGCCCCTTTCTTTGAGATAACTCTGCACTAGTGCGAGCCGCAAATGCCACTTCCAGCTTAGCTGTGCAGAAGAAGAACAACAAGAAGAAGAAATATCTCGAAATATGTCCGTCAGGCCCCTTCCCTTGAGATAAATCTGCAAATATCTCGGAAACGAAGCGAGCTATGGCAAAATGTTAAGAGACCTTTTTTGTAGAGAATTAAGTTTCCTACTTTTTATCTTCTATGATATTTTTTGATCAGAAGCGTAGTTTTCGAGATATATCGAGATATTTAAAAGTTCCGAAGCCGCACCAACATAATAGAGATACAGAAACACCGTGGCCCCTTTCTTTGAGATAACTCTGCACTATTGCGAGCTGCAAATGCCACTTCCAGCTTAGCTGTGCAGAGGAAGAACAACAAGAAGAAGAAATATCTCGAAATATGTCCGTCAGGCCAGTTCCTTTGAGCTGAATCTGCAAATATCTCGGAAACGAAGCGAGCTATGGCAAAATGTTAAGAGACGTTTTTTGTAGAGAATTAAGTTTCCTACTTTTTATGTTCTATGATATTTTTTGATCAGATGCGTAGTTCTCGAGATATATCAAGATATTTAAAAGTTCCGAAGCCGCACCAACATAATAGAGATACAGAAACACCGTGGCCCCTTTCTTTGAGATAACTCTGCACTATTGCGAGCTGGGAATGCCACTTCCAGTTTAGCTGTTCAGAGGAAGAACAACAAGAAGAAGAAATATCTCGAAATATGTCCGTTAGGCCCCTTCCCTTGAGATAAATCTGCAAATATCTCGGAAACGAAGCGAGCTATGGCAAAATGTTAAGAGAGCTTTTTTGTAGAGAATTAAGTTTCCTACTTTTTATGTTCTATGATATTTTTTGATCAGATGCGTAGTTCTCGAGATATATCAAGATATTTAAAAGTTCCGCAGCCGCACCAACATAATAGAGATACAGAAACACCGTGGCCCCTTTCTTTGAGATAACTCTGCACTATTGCGAGCTGGGAATGCCACTTCCAGTTTAGCTGTTCAGAGGAAGAACAACAAGAAGAAGAAATATCTCGAAATATGTCCGTTAGGCCCCTTCCCTTGAGATAAATCTGCAAATATCTCGGAAACGAAGCGAGCTATGGCAAAATGTTAAGAGAGCTTTTTTGTAGAGAATTAAGTTTCCTACTTTTTATGTTCTATGATATTTTTTGATCAGATGCGTAGTTCTCGAGATATATCAAGATATTTAAAAGTTCCGCAGCCGCACCAACATAATAGAGATACAGAAACACCGTGGCCCCTTTCTTTGAGATAACCCTGCACTATTGCGAGCTGTAAATGCCACTTCCAGCGTAGCTGTGCAGAAGAAGAACAACAAGAAGAAGAAATATCTCGAAATATGTCCGACAGGCCAGTTCCTTTGAGCTGAATCTGCAAATATCTCGGAAACGAAGAGAGCTTTGGCAAAATGTTAAGAGACCTTTTTTGTAGAGAATTAAGTTTCCTACTTTTTATGATCTATGATATTTTTTGATCAGATGCGTAGTTCTCGAGATATATGAAGATATTTAAAAGTTCCGAAGCCGCCCCAACATAATAGAGATACAGAAACACCGTGGCCCCTTTCTTTGAGATAACTGTGCACTATTGCGAGCTGTAAATGCCGCTTCCAGCTTAGCTGTGCAGAAGAAGAACAACAAGAAGAAGAAATATCTCGAAATATGTCCGTCAGGCCCCTTCCCTTGAGATATATCTGCAAATATCTCGGAAACGAAGCGAGTTATGGCAAAATGTTAAGAGACCTTTTTTGTAGAGAATTATGTTTCCTACAATTTATGTTCTATGATATTTTTTGATCAGAAGCGTAGTTTTCGAGATATAACGAGATATTTAAAACTTCCGAAGCCGCACCAACATAATAGAGATACAGAAACACCGTGGCCCCTTTCTTTGAGATAACTCTGCACTAGTGCGAGCCGCAAATGCCACTTCCAGCATAGCTGTGCAGAAGAAGAACAACAAGAAGAAGAAATATCTCGAAATATGTCCGTCAGGCGCCTTCCCTTGAGATAAATCTGCAAATTTCTCGGAAACGAAGAGAGCTATGGCAAAATGTTAAGAGACCTTTTTTGTAGAGAATTAAGTTTCCTACTTTTTATGATCTGGGATATTTTTTGATCAGATGCGTAGTTCTCGAGATATATCAAGATATTTAAAAGTTCCGAAGCCGCACCAACATAATAGAGATACAGAAACACCGTGGCCCCTTTCTTTGAGATAACTCTGCACTATTGCGAGCTGGAAATGCCACTTCCAGTTTAGCTGTGCAGAAGAAGAACATCAAGAAGAAGAAATATCTCGAAATATGTCCGTTAGGCCCCTTCCCTTGAGATAAATCTGCAAATATCTCGGAAACGAAGCGAGCTATGGCAAAATGTTAAGAGACCTTTTTTGTAGAGAATTAAGTTTCCTACTTTTTATGTTCTATGATATTTTTTGATCAGAAGCGTAGTTTTCGAGATATATCGAGATATTTAAAAGTTCCGAAGCCGCACCAACATAATAGAGATACAGAAACACCGTGGCCCCTTTCTTTGAGATAACTCTGCACTATTGCGAGCTGCAAATGCCACTTCCAGCTTAGCTGTGCAGAGGAAGAACAACAAGAAGAAGAAATATCTCGAAATATTTCGGTCAGGCCAGTTCCTTTGAGCTGAATCTGCAAATATCTCGGAAACGAAGCGAGCTATGGCAAAATGTTAAGAGACGTTTTTTGTAGAGAATTATGTTTCCTACAATTTATGTTCTATGATATTTTTTGATCAGAAGCGTAGTTTTCGAGATATATCGAGATATTTAAAAGTTCCGAAGCCGCACCAACATAATAGAGATACAGAAACACCGTGGCCCCTTTCTTTGAGATAACTCTGCACTAGTGCGAGCCGCAAATGCCACTTCCAGCTTAGCTGTGCAGAAGAAGAACAACAAGAAGAAGAAATATCTCGAAATATGTCCGTCAGGCCCCTTCCCTTGAGATATATCTGCAAATATCTCGGAAACGAAGCGAGCCATGGCAAAATGTTAAGAGACCTTTTTTGTAGAGAATTAAGTTTCCTACTTTTTATGTTCTATGATATTTTTTGATCAGATGCGTAGTTCTCGAGATATATCAAGATATTTAAAAGTTCCGAAGCCGCACCAACATAATAGAGATACAGAAACACCGTGGCCCCTTTCTTTGAGATAACTCTGCACTATTGCGAGCTGTAAATGCCACTTCCAGCTTAGCTGTGCAGAAGAAGAACAACAAGAAGAAGAAGTATCTCGAAATATGTCCGTCAGGCCAGTTCCTTTGAGCTGAATCTGCAAATATCTCGGAAACGAAGCGAGCTATGGCAAAATGTTAAAAGACGTTTTTTGTAGAGAATTATGTTTCCTACAATTTATGTTCTATGATATTTTTTGATCAGAAGCGTAGTTTTCGAGATATATCGAGATATTTAAAAGTTCCGAAGCCGCACCAACATAATAGAGATACAGAAACACCGTGGCCCCTTTCTTTGAGATAACTCTGCCCTAGTGCGAGCCGCAAATGCCACTTCCAGCTTAGCTGTGCAGAAGAAGAACAACAAGAAGAAGAAATATCTCGAAATATGTCCGTCAGGCCCCTTCCCTTGAGATAGATCTGCAAATATCTCGGAAACGAAGCGAGCTATGGCAAAATGTTAAGAGACCTTTTTTGTAGAGAATTATGTTTCCTACAATTTATGTTCTATGATATTTTTTGATCAGAAGCGTAGTTTTCGAGATATATCGAGATATTTAAAAGTTCCGAAGCCGCACCAACATAATAGAGATACAGAAACACCGTGGCCCCTTTCTTTGAGATAACTCTGCACTAGTGCGAGCCGCAAATGCCACTTCCAGCTTAGCTGTGCAGAAGAAGAACAACAAGAAGAAGAAATATCTCGAAATATGTCCGTTAGGCCCCTTCCCTTGAGATAAATCTGCAAATATCTCGGAAACGAAGCGAGCTATGGCAAAATGTTGAGAGACCTTTTTTGTAGAGAATTAAGTTTCCTACTTTTTATGTTCTATGATATTTTTTGATCAGATGCGTAGTTCTCGAGATATATCAAGATATTTAAAAGTTCCGAAGCCGCACCAACATAATAGAGATACAGAAACACCGTGGCCCCTTTCTTTGAGATAACTCTGCACTATTGCGAGCTGCAAATGACACTTCCAGCTTAGCTGTGCAGAAGAAGAACAACAAGAAGAAGAAATATCTCGAAATATGTCCGTCAGGCCAGTTCCTTTGAGCTGAATCTGCAAATATCTCGGAAACGAAGCGAGCTATGGCAAAATGTTAAGAGACGTTTTTTGTAGAGAATTAAGTTTCCTACTTTTTATGTTCTATGATATTTCTTGATCAGATGCGTAGTTCTCGAGATATATCAAGATATTTAAAAGTTCCGAAGCCGCACCAACATAATAGAGATACAGAAACACCGTGGCCCCTTTCTTTGAGATAACTCTGCACTATTGCGAGCTGCAAATGACACTTCCAGCTTAGCTGTGCAGAAGAAGAACAACAAGAAGAAGAAATATCTCGAAATATGTCCGTCAGGCCCCTTCCCTTGAGATAAATCTGCAAATATCTCGGAAACGAAGAGAGCTATGGCAAAATGTTAAGAGACCTTTTTTGTAGAGAATTAAGTTTCCTACTTTTTATGTTCTATGATATTTTTTGATCAGATGCGTAGTTTTCGAGATATATCGAGATATTTAAAAGTTCCGAAGCCGCACCAACATAATAGAGATACAGAAACACCGTGGCCCCTTTCTTTGAGATAACTCTGCACTATTGCGAGCTGCAAATGCCACTTCCAGCTTAGCTGTGCAGAGGAAGAACAACAAGAAGAAGAAATATCTCGAAATATGTCCGTCAGGCCAGTTCCTTTGAGCTGAATCTGCAAATATCTCGGAAACGAAGCGAGCTATGGCAAAATGTTAAGAGACGTTTTTTGTAGAGAATTATGTTTCCTACAATTTATGTTCTATGATATTTTTTGATCAGAAGCGTAGTTTTCGAGATATATCGAGATATTTAAAAGTTTCGAAGCCGCACCAACATAATAGAGATACAGAAACACCGTGGCCCCTTTCTTGGAGATAACTCTGCGCTAGTGCGAGCCGCAAATGCCACTTCCAGCTTAGCTGTGCAGAAGAAGGACAACAAGAAGAAGAAATATCTCGAAATATGTCCGTCAGGCCCCTTCCCTTGAGATAAATCTGCAAATATCTCGGAAACGAAGCGAGCTATGGCAAAATGTTAAGAGACCTTTTTTGTAGAGAATTAAGTTTCCTACTTTTTATGATCTATGATATTTTTTGATCAGATGCGTAGTTCTCGAGATATATCAAGATATTTAAAAGCTCCGAAGCCGCACCAACATAATAGAGATACAGAAACACCGTGGCCCCTTTCTTTGAGATAACTCTGCACTATTGCGAGCTGGAATACCACTTCCAGTTTAGCTGTGCAGAAGAAGAACAACAAGAAGAAGAAATATCTCGAAATATGTCCGTCAGGCCCCTTCCCTTGAGATAAATCTGCAAATATCTCGGAAACGAAGAGAGCTATGGCAAAATGTTAAGAGACCTTTTTTGTAGAGAATTAAGTTTCCTACTTTTTATGTTCTATGATATTTTTTGATCAGATGCGTAGTTTTCGAGATATATCGAGATATTTAAAAGTTCCGAAGCCGCACCAACATAATAGAGATACAGAAACACCGTGGCCCCTCTCTTTGAGATAACTCTGCACTATTGCGAGCTGCAAATGCCACTTCCAGCTTAGCTGTGCAGAAGAAGAACAACAAGAAGAAGAAATATCTCGAAATATGTCCGTCAGGCCCCTTCCCTTGAGATAAATCTGCAAATATCTCGGAAACGAAGAGAGCTATGGCAAAATGTTAAGAGACCTTTTTTGTAGAGAATTAAGTTTCCTACTTTTTATGTTCTATGATATTTTTTGATCAGATGCGTAGTTTTCGAGATATATCGAGATACTTAAAAGTTCCGAAGCCGCACCAACATAATAGAGATACAGAAACACCGTGGCCCCTCTCTTTGAGATAACTCTGCACTATTGCGAGCTGCAAATGCCACTTCCAGCTTAGCTGTGCAGAAGAAGAACAACAAGAAGAAGAAATATCTCGAAATATGTCCGTCAGGCCCCTTCCCTTGAGATAAATCTGCAAATATCTCGGAAACGAAGAGAGCTATGGCAAAATGTTAAGAGACCTTTTTTGTAGAGAATTAAGTTTCCTACTTTTTATGTTCTATGATATTTTTTGATCAGATGCGTAGTTTTCGAGATATATCGAGATATTTAAAAGTTCCGAAGCCGCACCAACATAATAGAGATACAGAAACACCGTGGCCCCTTTCTTTGAGATAACTCTGCACTATTGCGAGCTGCAAATGCCACTTCCAGCTTAGCTGTGCAGAGGAAGAACAACAAGAAGAAGAAATATCTCGAAATATGTCCGTCAGGCCAGTTCCTTTGAGCTGAATCTGCAAATATCTCGGAAACGAAGCGAGCTATGGCAAAATGTTAAGAGACGTTTTTTGTAGAGAATTATGTTTCCTACAATTTATGTTCTATGATATTTTTTGATCAGAAGCGTAGTTTTCGAGATATATCGAGATATTTAAAAGTTCCGAAGCCGCACGAACATAATAGAGATACAGAAACACCGTGGCCCCTTTCTTGGAGATAACTCTGCACTAGTGCGAGCCGCAAATGCCACTTCCAGCTTAGCTGTGCAGAAGAAGGACAACAAGAAGAAGAAATATCTCGAAATATGTCCGTCAGGCCCCTTCCCTTGAGATAAATCTGCAAATATCTCGGAAACGAAGCGAGCTATGGCAAAATGTTGGGAGACCTTTTTTGTAGAGAATTAAGTTTCCTACTTTTTATGTTCTATAATATTTTTTGATCAGATGCGTAGTTCTCGAGATATATCAAGATATTTAAAAGTTCCGAAGCCGCACCAACATAATAGAGATACAGAAACACCGTGGCCCCACTCTTTGAGATAACTCTGCACTATTGCGAGCTGGAAATGCCACTTCCAGTTTAGCTGTGCAGAAGAAGAACAACAAGAAGAAGAAATATCTCGAAATATGTCCGTCAGGCCCCTTCCCTTGAGATAAATCTGCAAATATCTCGGAAACGAAGCGAGCTATGGCAAAATGTTAAGAGACCTTTTTTGTAGAGAATTAAGTTTCCTACTTTTTATGTTCTATGATATTTTTTGATCAGATGCGTAGTTCTCGAGATATATCGAGATATTTAAAAGTTCCGAAGCCGCACCAACATAATAGAGATACAGAAACACCGTGGCCCCTTTCTTTGAGATAACTCTGCACTATTGCGAGCTGCAAATGCCACTTCCAGCTTAGCTGTGCAGAAGAAGAACAACAAGAAGAAGAAATATCTCGAAATATGTCCGTCAGGCCCCTTCCCTTGAGATAAATCTGCAAATATCTCGGAAACGAAGCGAGCTATGACAAAATGTTAAGAAACCTTTTTTGTAGAGAATTAAGTTTCCTACTTTTTATGTTCTATGATATTTTTTGATCAGATGCGTAGTTCTCGAGATATATCAAGATATTTAAAAGTTCCGAAGCCGCACCAACATAATAGAGATACAGAAACACCGTGGCCCCTTTCTTTGAGATAACTCTGCACTATTGCGAGCTGCAACTGCCACTTCCAGCTTAGCTGTGCAGAGGAAGAACAACAAGAAGAAGAAATATCTCGCAATATGTCCGTCAGGCCAGTTCCTTTGAGCTGAATCTGCAAATATCTCGGAAACGAAGCGAGCGATGGCAAAATGTTAAGAGACGTTTTTTGTAGAGAATTATGTTTCCTACAATTTATGTTCTACGATATTTTTTGATCAGAAGCGTAGTTTTCGAGATATATCGAGATATTTAAGAGTTCCGAAGCCGCACCAACATAATAGAGATACAGAAACACCGTGGCCCCTTTCTTTGAGATAACTCTGCACTAGTGCGAGCCGCAAATGCCACTTCCAGCTTAGCTGTGCAGAAGAAGAACAACAAGAAGAAGAAATATCTCGAAATATGTCCGTCAGGCCCCTTCCCTTGAGATAAATCTGCAAATATCTCGGAAACGAAGCGAGCTATGGCAAAATGTTAAGAGCCCTTTTTTGTAGAGAATTAAGTTTCCTACTTTTTATCTTCTATGATATTTTTTGATCAGATGCGTAGTTCTCGAGATATATCAAGATATTTAAAAGTTCCGAAGCCGCACCAACATAATAGAGATACAGAAACACCGTGGCCCCTCTCTTTGAGATAGCTCTGCACTATTGCGAGCTGGAAATGCCACTTCCAGTTTAGCTGTGCAGAAGAAGAACAACAAGAGGAAGAAATATCTCGAAATATGTCCGTTAGGCCCCTTCCCTTGAGATAAATCTGCAAATATCTCGGAAACGAAGCGAGCTATGGCAAAATGTTAAGAGACCTTTTTTGTAGAGAATTAAGTTTCCTACTTTTTATGTTCTATGATATTTTTTGATCAGATGCGTAGTTCTCGAGATATATCAAGATATTTAAAAGTTCCGAAGCGGCACCAACATAATAGAGATACAGAAACACCGTGGCCCCTTTCTTTGAGATAACTCTGCACTATTGCGAGCTGCAACTGCCACTTCCAGCTTAGCTGTGCAGAGGAAGAACAACAAGAAGAAGAAATATCTCGAAATATGTCCGTCAGGCCAGTTCCTTTGAGCTGAATCTGCAAATATCTCGGAAACGAAGCGAGCGATGGCAAAATGTTAAGAGACGTTTTTTGTAGAGAATTATGTTTCCTACAATTTATGTTCTACGATATTTTTTGATCAGAAGCGTAGTTTTCGAGATATATCGAGATATTTAAAAGATCCGAAGCCGCACCAACATAATAGAGATACAGAAACACCGTGGCCCCTTTCTTTGAGATAACTCTGCACTAGTGCGAGCCGCAAATGCCACTTCCAGCTTAGCTGTGCAGAAGAAGAACAACAAGAAGAAGAAATATCTCGAAATATGTCCGTCAGGCCCCTTCCCTTGAGATAAATCTGCAAATATCTCGGAAACGAAGCGAGCTATGGCAAAATGTTAAGAAACCTTTTTTGTAGAGAATTAAGTTTCCTACAATTTATGTTCTATGATATTTTTTGATCAGATGCGTAGTTCTCGAGATATATCAAGATATTTCAAAGTTCCGAAGCCGCACCAACATAATAGAGATACAGAAACACCGTGGCCCCTTTCTTTGAGATAACTCTGCACTATTGCGAGCTGCAAATGCCACTTCCAGCTTAGCTGTGCAGAAGAAGAACAACAAGAAGAAGAAATATCTCGAAATATGTCCGTCAGGCCAGTTCCTTTGAGCTGAATCTGCAAATATCTCGGAAACGAAGCGAGCGATGGCAAAATGTTAAGAGACGTTTTTTGTAGAGAATTATGTTTCCTACAATTTATGTTCTACGATATTTTTTGATCAGAAGCGTAGTTTTCGAGATATATCGAGATATTTAAAAGATCCGAAGCCGCACCAACATAATAGAGATACAGAAACACCGTGGCCCCTTTCTTTGAGATAACTCTGCACTAGTGCGAGCCGCAAATGCCACTTCCAGCTTAGCTGTGCAGAAGAAGAACAACAAGAAGAAGAAATATCTCGAAATATGTCCGTCAGGCCCCTTCCCTTGAGATAAATCTGCAAATATCTCGGAAACGAAGCGAGCTATGGCAAAATGTTAAGAAACCTTTTTTGTAGAGAATTAAGTTTCCTACAATTTATGTTCTATGATATTTTTTGATCAGATGCGTAGTTCTCGAGATATATCAAGATATTTAAAAGTTCCGAAGCCGCACCAACATAATAGAGATACAGAAACACCGTGGCCCCTTTCTTTGAGATAACTCTGCACTATTGCGAGCTGCAAATGCCACTTCCAGCTTAGCTGTGCAGAAGAAGAACAACAAGAAGAAGAAATATCTCGAAATATGTCCGTCAGGCCCCTTCCCTTGAGATAAATCTGCAAATATCTCGGAAACGAAGCGAGCTATGGCAAAATGTTAAGAAACCTTTTTTGTAGAGAATTAAGTTTCCTACAATTTATGTTCTATGATATTTTTTGATCAGATGCGTAGTTCTCGAGATATATCAAGATATTTAAAAGTTCCGAAGCCGCACCAACATAATAGAGATACAGAAACACCGTGGCCCCTTTCTTTGAGATAACTCTGCACTATTGCGAGCTGCAAATGCCACTTCCAGCTTAGCTGTGCAGAAGAAGAACAACAAGAATAAGAAATATCTCGAAATATGTCCGTCAGGCCCCTTCCCTTGAGATAAATCTGCAAATATCTCGGAAACGAAGCGAGCTATGGCAAAATGTTAAGAGACCTTTTTTGTAGAGAATTAAGTTTCCTACTTTTTATGTTGTATGATATTTTTTGATCAGATGCGTAGTTCTCGAGATATATCAAGATATTTAAAAGTTCCGAAGCCGCACCAACATAATAGAGATACAGAAACACCGTGGCCCCTTTCTTTGAGATAACTCTGCACTATTGCGAGCTGCAAATGCCACTTCCAGCTTAGCTGTGCAGAGGAAGAACAACAAGAAGAAGAAATATCTCGAAATATGTCCGTTAGGCCCCTTCCCTTGAGATAAATCTGCAAATATCTCGGAAACGACGCCAGCTATGGGAAAATGTTAAGAGACCTTTTGTGTAGAGAATTAAGTTTCCTACTTTTTATGTTCTATGATATTTTTTGATCAGATGCGTACTTCTCGAGATATATCAAGATATTTAAAAGTTCCGAAGCCGCACCAACATAATAGAGATACAGAAACACCGTGACCCCTTTCTTTGAGATAACTCTGCACTATTGCGAGCTGCAAATGCCACTTCCAGCTTAGCTGTGCAGAAGAAGAACAACAAGAAGAAGAAATATCTCGAAATATGTCCGTCAGGCCCCTTCCCTTGAGATAAATCTGAAAATATCTCGGAAACGACGCCGGCTATGGGAAAATGTTAAGAGACCTTTTGTGTAGAGAATTAAGTTTCCTACTTTTTATGTTCTATGATATTTTTTGATCAGATGCGTAGTTCTCGAGATATATCAAGATATTTAAAAGTTCCGAAGCCGCACCAACATAATAGAGATACAGAAACACCGTGGGCCCTTTCTTTGAGATAACTCTGCACTATTGCGCGCTGCAAATGCCACTTCCAGCTTAGCTGTGCAGAAGAAGAACAACAAGAAGAAGAAATATTTCGAAATATGTCCGTCAGGCCCCTTCCCTTGAGATAAATCTGCAAATATCTCGGAAACGAAGCGAGCTATGGCAAAATGTTAAGCGACCTTATTTGTAGAGAATTAAGTTTCCTACTTTTTATGTTCTATGATATTTTTTGATCAGATGCGTAGTTCTCGAGATATATCAAGATATTTAAAAGTTCCGAAGCCGCACCAACATAATAGAGATACAGAAACACCGCGGCCCCTTTCTTTGAGATAACTCTGCACTATTGCGAGCTGCAAATGCCACTTCCAGCTTAGCTGTGCAGAAGAAGAACAACAAGAAGAAGAAATATCTCGAAATATGTCCGTCAGGCCCCTTCCCTTGAGATAAATCTGCAAATATCTCGGAAACGAAGCGAGCTATGGCAAAATGTTAGGAGACCTTTTTTGTAGAGAATTAAGTTTCCTACTTTTTATGTTCTATGATATTTTTTGATCAGATGCGTAGTTCTCGAGATATATCGAGATATTTAAAAGTTCCGAAGCCGCACCAACATAATAGAGATACAGAAACACCGTGGCCCGTTTCTTTGAGATAACTCTGCACTATTGCGAGCTGCAAATGCCACTTCCAGCTTAGCTGTGCAGAAGAAGAACAACAAGAAGAAGAAATATCTCGAAATATGTCCGTCAGGCCCCTTCCCTTGAGATAAATCTGCAAATATCTCGGAAACGAAGCGAGCTATGGCAAAATGTTAAGAGACCTTTCTTGTAGAGAATTAAGTTTCCTACTTTTTATGTTCTATGATATTTTTTGATCAGATGCGTAGTTCTCGAGATATATCAAGATATTTAAAAGTTCCGAAGCCGCACCAACATAATAGAGATACAGAAACACCGTGGCCCCTTTCTTTGAGATAACTCTGCACTATTGCGAGCTGCAACTGCCACTTCCAGCTTAGCTGTGCAGAGGAAGAACAACAAGAAGAAGAAATATCTCGAAATATGTCCGTCAGGCCAGTTCCTTTGAGCTGAATCTGCAAATATCTCGGAAACGAAGCGAGCGATGGCAAAATGTTAAGAGACGTTTTTTGTAGAGAATTATGTTTCCTACAATTTATGTTCTACGATATTTTTTGATCAGAAGCGTAGTTTTCGAGATATATCGAGATATTTAAAAGATCCGAAGCCGCACCAACATAATAGAGATACAGAAACACCGTGGCCCCTTTCTTTGAGATAACTCTGCACTAGTGCGAGCCGCAAATGCCACTTCCAGCTTAGCTGTGCAGAAGAAGAACAACAAGAAGAAGAAATATCTCGAAATATGTCCGTCAGGCCCCTTCCCTTGAGATAAATCTGCAAATATCTCGGAAACGAAGCGAGCTATGGCAAAATGTTAAGAAACCTTTTTTGTAGAGAATTAAGTTTCCTACAATTTATGTTCTATGATATTTTTTGATCAGATGCGTAGTTCTCGAGATATATCAAGATATTTAAAAGTTCCGAAGCCGCACCAACATAATAGAGATACAGAAACACCGTGGCCCCTTTCTTTGAGATAACTCTGCACTATTGCGAGCTGCAAATGCCACTTCCAGCTTAGCTGTGCAGAAGAAGAACAACAAGAAGAAGAAATATTTCGAAATATGTCCGTCAGGCCCCTTCCCTTGAGATAAATCTGCAAATATCTCGGAAACGAAGCGAGCTATGGCAAAATGTTAAGCGACCTTATTTGTAGAGAATTAAGTTTCCTACTTTTTATGTTCTATGATATTTTTTGATCAGATGCGTAGTTCTCGAGATATATCAAGATATTTAAAAGTTCCGAAGCCGCACCAACATAATAGAGATACAGAAACACCGTGGCCCCTTTCTTTGAGATAACTCTGCACTATTGCGAGCCGCAAATGCCACTTCCAGCTTAGCTGTGCAGAAGAAGAACAACAAGAAGAAGAAATATCTCGAAATATGTCCGTCAGGCCCCTTCCCTTGAGATAAATCTGCAAATATCTCGGAAACGAAGCGAGCTATGGCAAAATGTTAAGAAACCTTTTTTGTAGAGAATTAAGTTTCCTACAATTTATGTTCTATGATATTTTTTGATCAGATGCGTAGTTCTCGAGATATATCAAGATATTTAAAAGTTCCGAAGCCGCACCAACATAATAGAGATACAGAAACACCGTGGCCCGTTTCTTTGAGATAACTCTGCACTATTGCGAGCTGCAAATGCCACTTCCAGCTTAGCTGTGCAGAAGAAGAACAACAAGAAGAAGAAATATCTCGAAATATGTCCGTCAGGCCCCTTCCCTTGAGATAAATCTGCAAATATCTCGGAAACGAAGCGAGCTATGGCAAAATGTTAAGAGACCTTTCTTGTAGAGAATTAAGTTTCCTACTTTTTATGTTCTATGATATTTTTTGATCAGATGCGTAGTTCTCGAGATATATCAAGATATTTAAAAGTTCCGAAGCCGCACCAACATAATAGAGATACAGAAACACCGTGGCCCCTTTCTTTGAGATAACTCTGCACTATTGCGAGCTGCAACTGCCACTTCCAGCTTAGCTGTGCAGAGGAAGAACAACAAGAAGAAGAAATATCTCGAAATATGTCCGTCAGGCCAGTTCCTTTGAGCTGAATCTGCAAATATCTCGGAAACGAAGCGAGCGATGGCAAAATGTTAAGAGACGTTTTTTGTAGAGAATTATGTTTCCTACAATTTATGTTCTACGATATTTTTTGATCAGAAGCGTAGTTTTCGAGATATATCGAGATATTTAAAAGTTCCGAAGCCGCACCAACATAATAGAGATACAGAAACACCGTGGCCCCTTTCTTTGAGATAACTCTGCACTATTGCGCGCTGCAAATGCCACTTCCAGCTTAGCTGTGCAGAAGAAGAACAACAAGAAGAAGAAATATCTCGAAATATGTCCGTCAGGCCCCTTCCCTTGAGATACATCTGCAAATATCTCGGAAACGAAGCGAGCTATGGCAAAATGTTGAGAGACCTTTTTTGTAGAGAATTAAGTTTCCTACTTTTTATGTTCTATGATATTTTTTGATCAGATGCGTAGATCTCGAGATATATCAAGATATTTAAAAGTTCCGAAGCCGCACCAACATAATAGAGATACAGAAACACCGTGGCCCCTTTCTTTGAGATAACTCTGCACTATTGCGAGCTGCAAATGACACTTCCAGCTTAGCTGTGCAGAAGAAGAACAACAAGAAGAAGAAATATCTCGAAATATGTCCGTCAGGCCCCTTCCCTTGAGATAAATCTGCAAATATCTCGGAAACGAAGCGAGCTATGGCAAAATGTTGAGAGACCTTTTTTGTAGAGAATTAAGTTTCCTACTTTTTATGTTCTATGATATATTTTGATCAGATGCGTAGTTCTCGAGATATATCAAGATATTTAAAAGTTCCGAAGCCGCACCAACATAATAGAGATACAGAAACACCGTGGCCCCTTTCTTTGAGATAACTCTGCACTATTGCGAGCTGCAAATGCCACTTCCAGCTTAGCTGTGCAGAGGAAGAACAACAAGAAGAAGAAATATCTCGAAATATGTCCGTCAGGCCAGTTCCTTTGAGCTGAATCTGCAAATATCTCGGAAACGAAGCGAGCTATGGCAAAATGTTAAGAGACGTTTTTTGTAGAGAATTAAGTTTCCTACTTTTTATGTTCTATGATATTTTTTGATCAGATGCGTAGTTCTCGAGATATATCAAGATATTTAAAAGTTCCGAAGCCGCACCAACATAATAGAGATACAGAAACACCGTGGCCCCTTTCTTTGAGATAACTCTGCACTATTGCGCGCTGCAAATGCCACTTCCAGCTTAGCTGTGCAGAAGAAGAACAACAAGAAGAAGAAATATCTCGAAATATGTCCGTCAGGCCCCTTCCCTTGAGATACATCTGCAAATATCTCGGAAACGAAGCGAGCTATGGCAAAATGTTGAGAGACCTTTTTTGTAGAGAATTAAGTTTCCTACTTTTTATGTTCTATGATATTTTTTGATCAGATGCGTAGATCTCGAGATATATCAAGATATTTAAAAGTTCCGAAGCCGCACCAACATAATAGAGATACAGAAACACCGTGGCCCCTTTCTTTGAGATAACTCTGCACTATTGCGAGCCGCAAATGCCACTTCCAGCTTAGCTGTGCAGAAGAAGAACAACAAGAAGAAGAAATATCTCGAAATATGTCCGTCAGGCCCCTTCCCTTGAGATAAATCTGCAAATATCTCGGAAACGAAGCGAGCTATGGCAAAATGTTAAGAAACCTTTTTTGTAGAGAATTAAGTTTCCTACAATTTATGTTCTATGATATTTTTTGATCAGATGCGTAGTTCTCGAGATATATCAAGATATTTAAAAGTTCCGAAGCCGCACCAACATAATAGAGATACAGAAACACCGTGGCCCGTTTCTTTGAGATAACTCTGCACTATTGCGAGCTGCAAATGCCACTTCCAGCTTAGCTGTGCAGAAGAAGAACAACAAGAAGAAGAAATATCTCGAAATATGTCCGTCAGGCCCCTTCCCTTGAGATAAATCTGCAAATATCTCGGAAACGAAGCGAGCTATGGCAAAATGTTAAGAGACCTTTCTTGTAGAGAATTAAGTTTCCTACTTTTTATGTTCTATGATATTTTTTGATCAGATGCGTAGTTCTCGAGATATATCAAGATATTTAAAAGTTCCGAAGCCGCACCAACATAATAGAGATACAGAAACACCGTGGCCCCTTTCTTTGAGATAACTCTGCACTATTGCGAGCTGCAACTGCCACTTCCAGCTTAGCTGTGCAGAGGAAGAACAACAAGAAGAAGAAATATCTCGAAATATGTCCGTCAGGCCAGTTCCTTTGAGCTGAATCTGCAAATATCTCGGAAACGAAGCGAGCGATGGCAAAATGTTAAGAGACGTTTTTTGTAGAGAATTATGTTTCCTACAATTTATGTTCTACGATATTTTTTGATCAGAAGCGTAGTTTTCGAGATATATCGAGATATTTAAAAGATCCGAAGCCGCACCAACATAATAGAGATACAGAAACACCGTGGCCCCTTTCTTTGAGATAACTCTGCACTAGTGCGAGCCGCAAATGCCACTTCCAGCTTAGCTGTGCAGAAGAAGAACAACAAGAAGAAGAAATATCTCGAAATATGTCCGTCAGGCCCCTTCCCTTGAGATAAATCTGCAAATATCTCGGAAACGAAGCGAGCTATGGCAAAATGTTAAGAAACCTTTTTTGTAGAGAATTAAGTTTCCTACAATTTATGTTCTATGATATTTTTTGATCAGATGCGTAGTTCTCGAGATATATCAAGATATTTAAAAGTTCCGAAGCCGCACCAACATAATAGAGATACAGAAACACCGTGGCCCCTTTCTTTGAGATAACTCTGCACTATTGCGAGCTGCAAATGCCACTTCCAGCTTAGCTGTGCAGAAGAAGAACAACAAGAAGAAGAAATATCTCGAAATATGTCCGTCAGGCCCCTTCCCTTGAGATAAATCTGCAAATATCTCGGAAACGAAGCGAGCTATGGCAAAATGTTAAGAGACCTTTTTTGTAGAGAATTAAGTTTCCTACTTTTTATGTTGTATGATATTTTTTGATCAGATGCGTAGTTCTCGAGATATATCAAGATATTTAAAAGTTCCGAAGCCGCACCAACATAATAGAGATACAGAAACACCGTGGCCCCTTTCTTTGAGATAACTCTGCACTATTGCGAGCTGCAAATGCCACTTCCAGCTTAGCTGTGCAGAGGAAGAACAACAAGAAGAAGAAATATCTCGAAATATGTCCGTCAGGCCAGTTCCTTTGAGCTGAATCTGCAAATATCTCGGAAACGAAGCGAGCTATGGCAAAATGTTAAGAGACGTTTTTTGTAGAGAATTAAGTTTCCTACTTTTTATGTTCTATGATATTTTTTGATCAGATGCGTAGTTCTCGAGATATATCAAGATATTTAAAAGTTCCGAAGCCGCACCAACATAATAGAGATACAGAAACACCGTGGCCCCTTTCTTTGAGATAACTCTGCACTATTGCGAGCTGCAACTGCCACTTCCAGCTTAGCTGTGCAGAGGAAGAACAACAAGAAGAAGAAATATCTCGAAATATGTCCGTCAGGCCAGTTCCTTTGAGCTGAATCTGCAAATATCTCGGAAACGAAGCGAGCGATGGCAAAATGTTAAGAGACGTTTTTTGTAGAGAATTATGTTTCCTACAATTTATGTTCTACGATATTTTTTGATCAGAAGCGTAGTTTTCGAGATATATCGAGATATTTAAAAGTTCCGAAGCCGCACCAACATAATAGAGATACAGAAACACCGTGGCCCCTTTCTTTGAGATAACTCTGCACTATTGCGCGCTGCAAATGCCACTTCCAGCTTAGCTGTGCAGAAGAAGAACAACAAGAAGAAGAAATATCTCGAAATATGTCCGTCAGGCCCCTTCCCTTGAGATACATCTGCAAATATCTCGGAAACGAAGCGAGCTATGGCAAAATGTTGAGAGACCTTTTTTGTAGAGAATTAAGTTTCCTACTTTTTATGTTCTATGATATTTTTTGATCAGATGCGTAGATCTCGAGATATATCAAGATATTTAAAAGTTCCGAAGCCGCACCAACATAATAGAGATACAGAAACACCGTGGCCCCTTTCTTTGAGATAACTCTGCACTATTGCGAGCTGCAAATGACACTTCCAGCTTAGCTGTGCAGAAGAAGAACAACAAGAAGAAGAAATATCTCGAAATATGTCCGTCAGGCCCCTTCCCTTGAGATAAATCTGCAAATATCTCGGAAACGAAGCGAGCTATGGCAAAATGTTGAGAGACCTTTTTTGTAGAGAATTAAGTTTCCTACTTTTTATGTTCTATGATATATTTTGATCAGATGCGTAGTTCTCGAGATATATCAAGATATTTAAAAGTTCCGAAGCCGCACCAACATAATAGAGATACAGAAACACCGTGGCCCCTTTCTTTGAGATAACTCTGCACTATTGCGAGCTGCAAATGCCACTTCCAGCTTAGCTGTGCAGAGGAAGAACAACAAGAAGAAGAAATATCTCGAAATATGTCCGTCAGGCCAGTTCCTTTGAGCTGAATCTGCAAATATCTCGGAAACGAAGCGAGCTATGGCAAAATGTTAAGAGACGTTTTTTGTAGAGAATTAAGTTTCCTACTTTTTATGTTCTATGATATTTTTTGATCAGATGCGTAGTTCTCGAGATATATCAAGATATTTAAAAGTTCCGAAGCCGCACCAACATAATAGAGATACAGAAACACCGTGGCCCCTTTCTTTGAGATAACTCTGCACTATTGCGCGCTGCAAATGCCACTTCCAGCTTAGCTGTGCAGAAGAAGAACAACAAGAAGAAGAAATATCTCGAAATATGTCCGTCAGGCCCCTTCCCTTGAGATACATCTGCAAATATCTCGGAAACGAAGCGAGCTATGGCAAAATGTTGAGAGACCTTTTTTGTAGAGAATTAAGTTTCCTACTTTTTATGTTCTATGATATTTTTTGATCAGATGCGTAGATCTCGAGATATATCAAGATATTTAAAAGTTCCGAAGCCGCACCAACATAATAGAGATACAGAAACACCGTGGCCCCTTTCTTTGAGATAACTCTGCACTATTGCGAGCTGCAAATGACACTTCCAGCTTAGCTGTGCAGAAGAAGAACAACAAGAAGAAGAAATATCTCGAAATATGTCCGTCAGGCCCCTTCCCTTGAGATAAATCTGCAAATATCTCGGAAACGAAGCGAGCTATGGCAAAATGTTGAGAGACCTTTTTTGTAGAGAATTAAGTTTCCTACTTTTTATGTTCTATGATATATTTTGATCAGATGCGTAGTTCTCGAGATATATCAAGATATTTAAAAGTTCCGAAGCCGCACCAACATAATAGAGATACAGAAACACCGTGGCCCCTTTCTTTGAGATAACTCTGCACTATTGCGAGCTGCAAATGCCACTTCCAGCTTAGCTGTGCAGAGGAAGAACAACAAGAAGAAGAAATATCTCGAAATATGTCCGTCAGGCCAGTTCCTTTGAGCTGAATCTGCAAATATCTCGGAAACGAAGCGAGCTATGGCAAAATGTTAAGAGACGTTTTTTGTCGAGAATTAAGTTTCCTACTTTTTATGTTCTATGATATTTTTTGATCAGATGCGTAGTTCTCGAGATATATCAAGATATTTAAAAGTTCCGAAGCCGCACCAACATAATAGAGATACAGAAACACCGTGGCCCCTTTCATTGAGATAACTCTGCACTAGTGCGAGCCGCAAATGCCACTTCCAGCTTAGCTGTGCAGAAGAAGAACAACAAGAAGAAGAAATATCTCGAAATATGTCCGTCAGGCCCCTTCCCTTGAGATAAATCTGCAAATATCTCGGAAACGAAGCGAGCTATGGCAAAATGTTAAGAGACCTTTTTTGTAGAGAATTAAGTTTCCTACTTTTTATGTTCTATGATATTTTTTGATCAGATGCGTAGTTCTCGAGATATATCAAGATATTTAAAAGTTCCGAAGCCGCACCAACATAATAGAGATACAGAAACACCGTGGCCCCTTTCTTTGAGATAACTCTGCACTATTGCGAGCTGCAAATGACACTTCCAGCTTAGCTGTGCAGAAGAAGAACAACAAGAAGAAAAAATATCTAGAAATATGTCCGTCAGGCCCCTTCCCTTGAGATAAATCTGCAAATATCTCGGAAACGAAGAGAGCTATGGCAAAATGTTAAGAGACCTTTTTTGTAGAGAATTAAGTTTCCTACTTTTTATGTTCTATGATATTTTTTGATCAGATGCGTAGATCTCGAGATATATCAAGATATTTAAAAGTTCCGAAGCCGCACCAACATAATAGAGATACAGAAACACCGTGGCCCCTTTCTTTGAGATAACTCTGCACTATTGCGAGCTGCAAATGACACTTCCAGCTTAGCTGTGCAGAAGAAGAACAACAAGAAGAAGAAATATCTCGAAATATGTCCGTCAGGCCCCTTCCCTTGAGATAAATCTGCAAATATCTCGGAAACGAAGCGAGCTATGGCAAAATGTTGAGAGACCTTTTTTGTAGAGAATTAAGTTTCCTACTTTTTATGTTCTATGATATATTTTGATCAGATGCGTAGTTCTCGAGATATATCAAGATATTTAAAAGTTCCGAAGCCGCACCAACATAATAGAGATACAGAAACACCGTGGCCCCTTTCTTTGAGATAACTCTGCACTATTGCGAGCTGCAAATGCCACTTCCAGCTTAGCTGTGCAGAGGAAGAACAACAAGAAGAAGAAATATCTCGAAATATGTCCGTCAGGCCAGTTCCTTTGAGCTGAATCTGCAAATATCTCGGAAACGAAGCGAGCTATGGCAAAATGTTAAGAGACGTTTTTTGTCGAGAATTAAGTTTCCTACTTTTTATGTTCTATGATATTTTTTGATCAGATGCGTAGTTCTCGAGATATATCAAGATATTTAAAAGTTCCGAAGCCGCACCAACATAATAGAGATACAGAAACACCGTGGCCCCTTTCTTTGAGATAACTCTGCACTAGTGCGAGCCGCAAATGCCACTTCCAGCTTAGCTGTGCAGAAGAAGAACAACAAGAAGAAGAAATATCTCGAAATATGTCCGTCAGGCCCCTTCCCTTGAGATAAATCTGCAAATATCTCGGAAACGAAGCGAGCTATGGCAAAATGTTAAGAGACCTTTTTTGTAGAGAATTAAGTTTCCTACTTTTTATGTTCTATGATATTTTTTGATCAGATGCGTAGTTCTCGAGATATATCAAGATATTTAAAAGTTCCGAAGCCGCACCAACATAATAGAGATACAGAAACACCGTGGCCCCTTTCTTTGAGATAACTCTGCACTATTGCGAGCTGCAAATGACACTTCCAGCTTAGCTGTGCAGAAGAAGAACAACAAGAAGAAGAAATATCTCGAAATATGTCCGTCAGGCCCCTTCCCTTGAGATAAATCTGCAAATATCTCGGAAACGAAGAGAGCTATGGCAAAATGTTAAGAGACCTTTTTTGTAGAGAATTAAGTTTCCTACTTTTTATGTTCTATGATATTTTTTGATCAGATGCGTAGTTTTCGAGATATATCGAGATATTTAAAAGTTCCGAAGCCGCACCAACATAATAGAGATACAGAAACACCGTGGCCCCTTTCTTTGAGATAACTCTGCACTATTGCGAGCTGCAAATGCCACTTCCAGCTTAGCTGTGCAGAGGAAGAACAACAAGAAGAAGAAATATCTCGAAATATGTCCGTCAGGCCCCTTCCCTTCAGATAAATCTGCAAATATCTCGGAAACGAAGAGAGCTATGGCAAAATCTTAAGAGACCTTTTTTGTAGAGAATTAAGTTTCCTACTTTTTATGTTCTATGATATTTTTTGATCAGATGCGTAGTTTTCGAGATATATCGAGATATTTAAAAGTTCCGAAGCCGCACCAACATAATAGAGATACAGAAACACCGTGGCCCCTTTCTTTGAGATAACTCTGCACTATTGCGAGCTGCAAATGCCACTTCCAGCTTAGCTGTGCAGAGGAAGAACAACAAGAAGAAGAAATATCTCGAAATATGTCCGTCAGGCCAGTTCCTTTGAGCTGAATCTGCAAATATCTCGGAAACGAAGCGAGCTATGGCAAAATGTTAAGATACGTTTTTTGTAGAGAATTATGTTTCCTACAATTTATGTTCTATGATATTTTTTGATCAGAAGCGTAGTTTTCGAGATATATCGAGATATTTAAAAGTTCCGAAGCCGCACCAACATAATAGAGATACAGAAACACCGTGGCCCCTTTCTTGGAGATAACTCTGCACTAGTGCGAGCCGCAAATGCCACTTCCAGCTTAGCTGTGCAGAAGAAGGACAACAAGAAGAAGAACTATCTCGAAATATGTCCGTCAGGCCCCTTCCCTTGAGATAAATCTGCAAATATCTCGGAAACGAAGCGAGCTATGGCAAAATGTTAAGAGACCTTTTTTGTAGAGAATTAAGTTTCCTACTTTTTATGATCTATGATATTTTTTGATCAGATGCGTAGTTCTCGAGATATATCAAGATATTTAAAAGCTCCGAAGCCGCACCAACATAATAGAGATACAGAAACACCGTGGCCCCTTTCTTTGAGATAACTCTGCACTATTGCGAGCTGGAATACCACTTCCAGTTTAGCTGTGCAGAAGAAGAACAACAAGAAGAAGAAATATCTCGAAATATGTCCGTCAGGCCCCTTCCCTTGAGATAAATCTGCAAATAGCTCGGAAACGAAGCGAGCTATGGCAAAATGTTAGGAGACCTTTTTTGTAGAGAATTAAGTTTCCTACTTTTTATGTTCTATGATATTTTTTGATCAGATGCGTAGTTCTCGAGACATATCAAGATATTTAAAAGTTCCGAAGCCGCACCAACATAATAGAGATACAGAAACACCGTGGCCCCTTTCTTTGAGATAACTCTGCACTATTGCGAGCTGAAAATGCCACTTCCAGCTTAGCTGTGCAGAGGAAGAACAACAAGAAGAAGAAATATCTCGAAATATGTCCGTCAGGCCAGTTCCTTTGAGCTGAATCTGCAAATATCTCGGAAACGAAGCGAGCTATGGCAAAATCTTAAGAGACCTTTTTTGTAGAGAATTAAGTTTCCTACTTTTTATGTTCTATGATATTTTTTGATCAGATGCGTAGTTCTCGAGATATATCAAGATATTTAAAAGTTCCGAAGCCGCACCAACATAATAGAGATACAGAAACACCGTGGCCCCTCTCTTTGAGATAACTCTGCACTATTGCGAGCTGCAAATGCCACTTCCAGCTTAGCTGTGCAGAAGAAGAACAACAAGAAGAAGAAATATCTCGAAATATGTCCGTCGGGCCCCTTCCCTTGAGATAAATCTGCAAATATCTCGGAAACGAAGAGAGCTATGGCAAAATGTTAAGAGACCTTTTTTGTAGAGAATTAGGTTTCCTACTTTTTATGTTGTATGATATTTTTTGATCAGATGCGTAGTTTTCGAGATATATCGAGATATTTAAAAGTTCCGAAGCCGCACCAACATAATAGAGATACAGAAACACCGTGGCCCCTTTCTTTGAGATAACTCTGCACTATTGCGAGCTGCAAATGCCACTTTCAGCTTAGCTGTGCAGAGGAAGAACAACAAGAAGAAGAAATATCTCGAAATATGTCCGTCAGGCCAGTTCCTTTGAGCTGAATCTGCAAATATCTCGGAAACGAAGCGAGCTATGGCAAAATGTTAAGAGACGTTTTTTGTAGAGAATTATGTTTCCTACAATTTATGTTCTATGATATTTTTTGATCAGAAGCGTAGTTTTCGAGATATATCGAGATATTTAAAAGTTCCGAAGCCGCACCAACATAATAGAGATACAGAAACACCGTGGCCCCTTTCTTTGAGATAACTCTGCACTAGTGCGAGCCGCAAATGCCACTTCCAGCTTAGCTGTGCAGAAGAAGGACAACAAGAAGAAGAAATATCTCGAAATATGTCCGTCAGGCCCCTTCCCTTGAGATAAATCTGCAAATATCTCGGAAACGAAGCGAGCTATGGCAAAATGTTGGGAGACCTTTTTTGTAGAGAATTAAGTTTCCTACTTTTTATGTTCTATGATATTTTTTGATCAGATGCGTAGTTCTCGAGATATATCAAGATATTTAAAAGTTCCGAAGCCGCACCAACATAATAGAGATACAGAAACACCGTGGCCCCACTCTTTGAGATAACTCTGCACTATTGCGAGCTGGAAATGCCACTTCCAGTTTAGCTGTGCAGAAGAAGAACAACAAGAAGAAGAAATATCTCGAAATATGTCCGTTAGGCCCCTTCCCTTGAGATAAATCTGCAAATATCTCGGAAACGAAGCGAGCTATGGCAAAATGTTAAGAGACCTTTTTTGTAGAGAATTAAGTTTCCTACTTTTTATGTTCTATGATATTTTTTGATCAGATGCGTAGTTCTCGAGATATATCAAGATATTTAAAAGTTCCGAAGCCGCACCAACATAATAGAGATACAGAAACACCGTGGCCCCTTTCTTGGAGATAACTCTGCACTAGTGCGAGCCGCAAATGCCACTTCCAGCTTAGCTGTGCAGAAGAAGGACAACAAGAAGAAGAAATATCTCGAAATATGTCCGTCAGGCCCCTTCCCTTGAGATAAATCTGCAAATATCTCGGAAACGAAGCGAGCTATGGCAAAATGTTGGGAGACCTTTTTTGTAGAGAATTAAGTTTCCTACTTTTTATGTTCTATGATATTTTTTGATCAGATGCGTAGTTCTCGAGATATATCAAGATATTTAAAAGTTCCGAAGCCGCACCAACATAATAGAGATACAGAAACACCGTGGCCCCTTTCTTTGAGATAACTCTGCACTATTGCGAGCTGCAAATGCCACTTCCAGCTTAGCTGTGCAGAAGAAGAACAACAAGAAGAAGAAATATCTCGAATTATGTCCGTCAGGCCCCTTCCCTTGACGATAAATCTGCAAATATCTCGGAAACGAAGAGAGCTATGGCAAAATGTTAAGAGTCCTTTTTTGTAGAGAATTAAGTTTCCAACTTTTTATGATCTATGATATTTTTTGATCAGATGCGTAGTTCTCGAGATATATCAAGATATTTAAAAGTTCCGAAGTCGCACCAACATAATAGAGATACAGAAACACCGTGGCCCCTTTCTTTGAGATAACTGTGCACTATTGCGCGCTGTAAATGCCACTTCCAGCTTAGCTGTGCAGAAGAAGAACAACAAGAAGAAGAAATATCTCGAAATATGTCCGTCAGGCCCCTTCCCTTGAGATATATCTGCAAATATCTCGGAAACGAAGCGAGCTATGGCAAAATGTTAAGAGACCTTTTTTGTAGAGAATTAAGTTTCCTACTTTTTATGATCTATGATATTTTTTGATCAGATGCGTAGTTCTCGAGATATATCAAGATATTTAAAAGCTCCGAAGCCGCACCAACATAATAGAGATACTGAAACACCGTGGCCCCTTTCTTTGAGATAACTCTGCACTATTGCGAGCTGGAATACCACTTCCAGTTTAGCTGTGCAGAAGAAGAACAACAAGAAGAAGAAATATCTCGAAATATGTCCGTTAGGCCCCTTCCCTTGAGATAAATCTGCAAATATCTCGGAAACGAAGCGAGCTATGGCAAAATGTTAAGAGACCTTTTTTGTAGAGAATTAAGTTTCCTACTTTTTATGTTCTATGATATTTTTTGATCAGATGCGTAGTTCTCGAGATATATCGAGATATTTAAAAGTTCCGAAGCCGCACCAACATAATAGAGATACAGAAACACCGTGGCCCCTTTCTTTGAGATAACTCTGCACTATTGCGAGCTGCAAATGCCACTTCCAGCTTAGCTGTGCAGAAGAAGAACAACAAGAAGAAGAAATATCTCGAAATATGTCCGTCAGGCCCCTTCCCTTGAGATAAATCTGCAAATATCTCGGAAACGAAGCGAGCTATGGCAAAATGTTAAGAGACCTTTTTTGTAGAGAATTAAGTTTCCTACTTTTTATGTTCTATGATATTTTTTGATCACATGCGTAGTTCTCGAGATATATCGAGATATTTAAAAGTTCCGAAGCCGCACCAACATAATAGAGATACAGAAACACCGTGGCCCCTTTCTTTGAGATAACTCTGCACTATTGCGAGCTGCAAATGCCACTTCCAGCTTAGCTGTGCAGAAGAAGAACAACAAGAAGAAGAAATATCTCGAAATATGTCCGTCAGGCCCCTTCCCTTGAGATAAATCTGCAAATATCTCGGAAACCAAGCGAGCTATGGCAAAATGTTAAGAAACCTTTTTTGTAGAGAATTAAGTTTCCTACTTTTTATGTTCTATGATATTTTTTGATCAGATGCGTAGTTCTCGAGATATATCAAGATATTTAAAAGATCCGAAGCCGCACCAACATAATAGAGATACAGAAACACCGTGGCCCCTTTCTTTGAGATAACTCTGCACTATTGCGAGCTGCAACTGCCACTTCCAGCTTAGCTGTGCAGAGGAAGAACAACAAGAAGAAGAAATATCTCGAAATATGTCCGTCAGGCCAGTTCCTTTGAGCTGAATCTGCAAATATCTCGGAAACGAAGCGAGCGATGGCAAAATGTTAAGAGACGTTTTTTGTAGAGAATTATGTTTCCTACAATTTATGTTCTACGATATTTTTTGATCAGAAGCGTAGTTTTCGAGATATATCGAGATATTTAAAAGTTCCGAAGCCGCACCAACATAATAGAGATACAGAAACACCGTGGCCCCTTTCTTTGAGATAACTCTGCACTAGTGCGAGCCGCAAATGCCACTTCCAGCTTAGCTGTGCAGAAGAAGAACAACAAGAAGAAGAAATATCTCGAAATATGTCCGTCAGGCCCCTTCCCTTGAGATAAATCTGCAAATATCTCGGAAACGAAGCGAGCTATGGCAAAATGTTAAGAGCCCTTTTTTGTAGAGAATTAAGTTTCCTACAATGTATGTTCTATGATATTTTTTGATCAGATGCGTAGTTCTCGAGATATATCAAGATCTTTCAAAGTTCCGAAGCCGCACCAACATAATAGAGATACAGAAACACCGTGGCCCCTTTCTTTGAGATAACTCTGCACTATTGCGAGCTGCAAATGCCACTTCCAGCTTAGCTGTGCAGAAGAAGAACAACAAGAAGAAGAAATATCTCGAAATATGTCCGTTAGGCCCCTTCCCTTGAGATAAATCTGCAAATATCTCGGAAACGACGCCAGCTATGGGAAAATGTTAAGAGACCTTTTGTGTAGAGAATTAAGTTTCCTACTTTTTATGTTCTATGATATTTTTTGATCAGATGCGTAGTTCTCGAGATATATCAAGATATTTAAAAGTTCCGAAGCCGCACCAACATAATAGAGATACAGAAACACCGTGGTCCCTTTCTTTGAGATAACTCTGCACTATTGCGAGCTGCAAATGCCACTTCCAGCTTAGCTGTGCAGAAGAAGAACAACAAGAAGAAGAAATATCTCGAAATATGTCCGTCAGGCCCCTTCCCTTGAGATAAATCTGAAAATATCTCGGAAACGACGCCAGCTATGGGAAAATGTTAAGAGACCTTTTGTGTAGAGAATTAAGTTTCCTACTTTTTATGTTCTATGATATTTTTTGATCAGATGCGTAGTTCTCGAGATATATCAAGATATTTAAAAGTTCCGAAGCCGCACCAACATAATAGAGATACAGAAACACCGTGGGCCCTTTCTTTGAGATAACTCTGCACTATTGCGCGCTGCAAATGCCACTTCCAGCTTAGCTGTGCAGAAGAAGAACAACAAGAAGAAGAAATATCTCGAAATATGTCCGTCAGGCCCCTTCCCTTGAGATAAATCTGCAAATATCTCGGAAACGAAGCGAGCTATGGCAAAATGTTAGGAGACCTTTTTTGTAGAGAATTAAGTTTCCTACTTTTTATGTTCTATGATATTTTTTGATCAGATGCGTAGTTCTCGAGATATATCGAGATATTTAAAAGTTCCGAAGCCGCACCAACATAATAGAGATACAGAAACACCGTGGCCCGTTTCTTTGAGATAACTCTGCACTATTGCGAGCTGCAAATGCCACTTCCAGCTTAGCTGTGCAGAAGAAGAACAACAAGAAGAAGAAATATCTCGAAATATGTCCGTCAGGCCCCTTCCCTTGAGATAAATCTGCAAATATCTCGGAAACGAAGCGAGCTATGGCAAAATGTTAAGAGACCTTTCTTGTAGAGAACTAAGTTTCCTACTTTTTATGTTCTATGATATTTTTTGTTAAGATGCGTAGTTCTCGAGATATATCAAGATATTTAAAAGTTCCGAAGCCGCACCAACATAATAGAGATACAGAAACACCGTGGCCCCTTTCTTTGAGATAACTCTGCACTATTGCGAGCTGCAACTGCCACTTCCAGCTTAGCTGTGCAGAGGAAGAACAACAAGAAGAAGAAATATCTCGAAATATGTCCGTCAGGCCAGTTCCTTTGAGCTGAATCTGCAAATATCTCGGAAACGAAGCGAGCGATGGCAAAATGTTAAGAGACGTTTTTTGTAGAGAATTATGTTTCCTACAATTTATGTTCTACGATATTTTTTGATCAGAAGCGTAGTTTTCGAGATATATCGAGATATTTAAAAGATCCGAAGCCGCACCAACATAATAGAGATACAGAAACACCGTGGCCCCTTTCTTTGAGATAACTCTGCACTAGTGCGAGCCGCAAATGCCACTTCCAGCTTAGCTGTGCAGAAGAAGAACAACAAGAAGAAGAAATATCTCGAAATATGTCCGTCAGGCCCCTTCCCTTGAGATAAATCTGCAAATATCTCGGAAACGAAGCGAGCTATGGCAAAATGTTAAGAAACCTTTTTTGTAGAGAATTAAGTTTCCTACAATTTATGTTCTGTGATATTTTTTCATCAGATGCGTAGTTCTCGAGATATATCAAGATATTTAAAAGTTCCGAAGCCGCACCAACATAATAGAGATACAGAAACACCGTGGCCCCTTTCTTTGAGATAACTCTGCACTATTGCGAGCTGCAAATGCCACTTCCAGCTTAGCTGTGCAGAAGAAGAACAACAAGAAGAAGAAATATCTCGAAATATGTCCGTCAGGCCCCTTCCCTTGAGATAAATCTCCAAATATCTCGGAAACGAAGCGAGCTATGGCAAAATGTTAAGAGACCTTTTTTGTAGAGAATTAAGTTTCCTACTTTTTATGTTGTATGATATTTTTTGATCAGATGCGTAGTTCTCGAGATATATCAAGATATTTAAAAGTTCCGAAGCCGCACCAACATAATAGAGATACAGAAACACCGTGGCCCCTTTCTTTGAGATAACTCTGCACTATTGCGAGCTGCAAATGCCACTTCCAGCTTAGCTGTGCAGAGGAAGAACAACAAGAAGAAGAAATATCTCGAAATATGTCCGTCAGGCCAGTTCCTTTAAGCTGAATCTGCAAATATCTCGGAAACGAAGCGAGCTATGGCAAAATGTTAAGAGACGTTTTTTGTAGAGAATTAAGTTTCCTACTTTTTATGTTCTATGATATTTTTTGATCAGATGCGTAGTTCTCGAGATATATCAAGATATTTAAAAGTTCCGAAGCCGCACCAACATAATAGAGATACAGAAACACCGTGGACCCTTTCTTTGAGATAACTCTGCACTAGTGCGAGCCGCAAATGCCACTCCCAGCTTAGCTGTGCAGAAGAAGAACAACAAGAAGAAGAAATATCCCGAAATATGTCCGTCAGGCCCCTTCCCTTGAGATATATCTGTAAATATCTCGGAAACGAAGCGAGCTATGGCAAAATGTTAAGAGACCTTTTTTGTAGAGAATTAAGTTTCCTACTTTTTATGTTCTATGATATTTTTTGATCAGATGCGTAGTTCTCGAGATATATCAAGATATTTAAAAGTTCCGAAGCCGCACCAACATAATAGAGATACAGAAACACCGTGGCCCCTTTCTTTGAGATAACTCTGCACTATTGCGAGCTGCAAATGCCACTTCCAGCTTAGCTGTGCAGAGGAAGAACAACAAGAAGAAGAAATATCTCGAAATATGTCCGTCAGGCCAGTTCCTTTGAGCTGAATCTGCAAATATCTCGGAAACGAAGCGAGCTATGGCAAAATGTTAAGAGACCTTTTTTGTAGAGAATTAAGTTTCCTACTTTTTATGTTCTATGATATTTTTTGATCAGATGCGTAGTTCTCGAGATATATCAAGATATTTAAAAGTTCCGAAGCCGCACCAACATAATAGAGATACAGAAACATCGTGGCCCCTTTCTTTGAGATAACTCTGCACTATTGCGAGCTGCAACTGCCACTTCCAGCTTAGCTGTGCAGAGGAAGAACAACAAGAAGAAGAAATATCTCGAAATATGTCCGTCAGGCCAGTTCCTTTGAGCTGAATCTGCAAATATCTCGGAAACGAAGCGAGCGATGGCAAAATGTTAAGAGACGTTTTTTGTAGAGAATTATGTTTCCTACAATTTATGTTCTACGATATTTTTTGATCAGAAGACTAGTTTTCGAGATATATCGAGATATTTAAAAGATCCGAAGCCGCACCAACATAATAGAGATACAGAAACACCGTGGCCCCTTTCTTTGAGATAACTCTGCACTAGTGCGAGCCGCAAATGCCACTTCCAGCTTAGCTGTGCAGAAGAAGAACAACAAGAAGAAGAAATATCTCGAAATATGTCCGTCAGGCCCCTTCCCTTGAGATAAATCTGCAAATATCTCGGAAACGAAGCGAGCTATGGCAAAATGTTAAGAAACCTTTTTTGTAGAGAATTAAGTTTCCTACAATTTATGTTCTATAATATTTTTTGATCAGATGCGTAGTTCTCGAGATATATCAAGATATTTAAAAGTTCCGAAGCCGCACCAACATAATAGAGATACAGAAACACCGTGGCCCCTTTCTTTGAGATAACTCTGCACTATTGCGAGCTGCAAATGCCACTTCCAGCTTAGCTGTGCAGAAGAAGAACAACAAGAAGAAGAAATATCTCGAAATATGTCCGTCAGGCCAGTTCCTTTGAGCTGAATCTGCAAATATCTCGGAAACGAAGAGAGCTTTGGCAAAATGTTAAGAGACCTTTTTTGTAGAGAATTAAGTTTCCTACTTTTTATGATCTATGATATTTTTTGATCAGATGCGTAGTTCTCGAGATATATCGAGATATTTAAAAGTTCCGAAGCCGCACCAACATAATAGAGATACAGAAACACCGTGGCCCGTTTCATTGAGATAACTCTGCACTATTGCGAGCTGCAAATGCCACTTCCAGCTTAGCTGTGCAGAAGAAGAACAACAAGAAGAAGAAATATCTCGAAATATGTCCGTCAGGCCCCTTCCCTTGAGATAAATTTGCAAATATCTCGGAAACGAAGCGAGCTATGGCAAAATGTTAAGAGACCTTTTTTGTAGACAATTAAGTTTCCTACTTTTTATGTTCTATGATATTTTTTGATCAGAAGCGTAGTTTTCGAGATATATCGAGATATTTAAAAGATCCGAAGCCGCACCAACATAATAGAGATACAGAAACACCGTGGCCCCTTTCTTTGAGATAACTCTGCACTAGTGCGAGCCGCAAATGCCACTTCCAGCTTAGCTGTGCAGAAGAAGAACAACAAGAAGAAGAAATATCTCGAAATATGTCCGTCAGGCCCCTTCCCTTGAGATAAATCTGCAAATATCTCGGAAACGAAGCGAGCTATGGCAAAATGTTAAGAAACCTTTTTTGTAGAGAATTAAGTTTCCTACAATTTATGTTCTATGATATTTTTTGATCAGATGCGTAGTTCCCGAGATATATCAAGATATTTAAAAGTTCCGAAGACGCAGCAACATAATAGAGATACAGAAACACCGTGGCCCCTTTCTTTGAGATAACTCTGCACTATTGCGAGCTGCAAATGCCACTTCCAGCTTAGCTGTGCAGAAGAAGAACAACAAGAAGAAGGAATATGTCGAAATATGTCCGTCAGGCCCGTTCCTTTGAGCTGAATCTGCTAATATCTCGGAAACAAAGCGAGCTATGGCAAAATGTTAAGAGACGTTTTTTGTAGAGAATTATGTTTCCTACAATTTATGTTCTATGATATTTTTTGATCAGAAGCGGAGTTTTCGAGATATATCGAGATATTTAAAAGTTCCGAAGCCGCACCAACATAATAGAGATACAGAAACACCGTGGCCCCTTTCTTTGAGATAACTCTGCACTAGTGCGAGCCGCAAATGCCACTTCCAGCTTAGCTGTGCAGAAGAAGAACAACAAGAAGAAGAAATATCTCGAAATATGTCCGTCAGGCCCCTTCCCTTGAGATAAATCTGCAAATATCTCGGAAACGAAGAGAGCTATGGCAAAATGTTAAGAGACCTTTTTTGTAGAGAATTAAGTTTCCTACTTTTTATGTTCTATGATATTTTTTGATCAGATGCGTAGTTCCCGAGATATATCAAGATATTTAAAAGTTCCGAAGCCGCACCAACATAATAGAGATACAGAAACACCGTGGCCCCTTTCTTTGAGATAACTCTGCACTATTGCGAGCTGCAAATGCCACTTCCAGCTTAGCTGTGCAGAAGAAGAACAACAAGAAGAAGAAATATCTCGAAATATGTCCGTCAGGCCCGTTCCTTTGAGCTGAATCTGCTAATATCTCGGAAACAAAGCGAGCTATGGCAAAATGTTAAGAGACGTTTTTTGTAGAGAATTATGTTTCCTACAATTTATGTTCTATGATATTTTTTGATCAGATGCGTAGTTCCCGAGATATATCAAGATATTTAAAAGTTCCGAAGCCGCACCAACATAATAGAGATACAGAAACACCGTGGCCCCTTTCTTTGAGATAACTCTGCACTATTGCGAGCTGCAAATGCCACTTCCAGCTTAGCTGTGCAGAAGAAGAACAACAAGAAGAAGAAATATCTCGAAATATGTCCGTCAGGCCCCTTCCCTTGAGATGTATCTGCAAATATCTCGGAAACGAAGCGAGCTATGGCAAAATGTTAAGAGACATTTTTTGTAGAGAATTATGTTTCCTACAATTTATGCTCTATGATATTTTTTGATCAGAAGCGTAGTTTTCGAGATATATCGAGATATTTAAAAGTTCCGAAGCCGCACCAACATAATAGAGATACAGAAACACCGTGGCCCCTTTCTTTGAGATAACTCTGCACTATTGCGAGCTGGAAATGCCACTTCCAGTTTAGCTGTGCAGAAGAAGAACAACAAGAAGAAGAAATATATCGAAATATGTCCGTCAGGCCCCTTCCCTTGAGATACATCTGCAAATATCTCGGAAACGAAGCGAGCTATGGCAAAATGTTAAGAGACCTTTTTTGTAGAGAATTAAGTTTCCTACTTTTTATGTTCTATGATATTTTTTGATCAGATGCGTAGTTCTCGAGATATATCAAGATATTTAAAAGTTCCGAAGCCGCACCAACATAATAGAGATACAGAAACACCGTGGCCCCTTTCTTTGAGATAACTCTGCACTAGTGCGAGCCGCAAATGCCACTTCCAGCTTAGCTGTGCAGAAGAACAACAACAAGAAGAAGAAATATCTCGAAATATGTCCGTCAGGCCCCTTCCCTTGAGATAAATCTGCAAATATCTCGGAAACGAAGCGAGCTATGGCAAAATGTTAAGAGACCTTTTTTGTAGAGAATTAAGTTTCCTACTTTTTATGTTCTATGATATTTTTTGATCAGATGCGTAGTTCTCGAGATATATCAAGATATTTAAAAGTTCCGAAGCCGCACCAACATAATAGAGATTCAGAAACACCGTGGCCCCTTTGTTTGAGATAACTCTGCACTAGTGCGAGCCGCAAATGCCACTTCCAGCTTAGCTGTGCAGAAGAAGAACAACAAGAAGAAGAAATATCTCGAAATATGTCCGTCAGGCCCCTTCCCTTGAGATGTATCTGCAAATATCTCGGAAAGGATGCGAGCTATGGCAAAATGTTCAGAGACCTTTTTTGTAGAGAATTAAGTTTCCTACTTTTTATGTTCTATGATATTTTTTGATCAGATGCGTAGTTCTCGAGATATATCAAGATATTTAAAAGTTCCGAAGCCGCACCAACATAATAGAGATACAGAAACACCGTGGCCCCTTTCTTTGAGATAACTCTGCACTATTGCGAGCTGTAAATGCCACTTCCAGCTTAGCTGTGCAGAAGAAGAACAACAAGAAGAAGAAATATCTCGAAATATGTCCGTCAGGCCCCTCCCTTGAGATAAATCTGCAAATATCTCGGAAACGAAGCGAGCTAGGGCAAAATGTTAAGAGACCTTTTTTGTAGAGAATTAAGTTTCCTACTTTTTAGGTTCTATGATATTTTTTGATCAGATGCGTAGTTCTCGAGATATATCAAGATATTTAAAAGTTCCGAAGCCGCACCAACATAATAGAGATACAGAAACACCGTGGCCCCTTTCTTTGAGATAACTCTGCACTATTGCGAGCTGCAAATGCCACTTCCAGCTTAGCTGTGCAGAAGAAGAACAACAAGAAGAAGAAATATCTCGAAATATGTCCGTCAGGCCCCTTCCCTTGAGATATATCTGCAAATATCTCGGAAACGAAGCGAGCTATGGCAAAATGTTAAGAGAGCTTTTTTGTAGAGAATTAGGTTTCCTACTTTTTATGTTCTATGATATTTTTTGATCAGATGCGTAGTTCTCGAGATATATCAAGATATTTGAAAGTTCCGAAGCCGCACCAACATAATAGAGATACAGAAACACCGTGGCTCATTTCTTTGACATAACTCTGCACTATTGCGACCTGGAAATGCCACTTCCAGTTTAGCTGTGCAGAAGAAGAACAACAAGAAGAAGAAATATCTAGAAATATGTCCGTCAGGCCCCTTCCCTTGAGATGTATCTGCAAATATCTCGGAAACGATGCGAGCTATGGCAAAATGTTCAGAGACCTTTTTTGTAGAGAATTAAGTTTCCTACTTTTTATGTTCTACGATATTTTTTGATCAGATGCGTAGTTCTCGAGATATATCAAGATATTTAAAAGTTCCGAAACCGCACCAACATAATAGAGATACAGAAACACCGTGGCCCCTTTCTTTGAGATAACTCTGCACTATTGCGAGCTGTAAATGCCACTTCCAGCTTAGCTGTGCAGAAGAAGAACAACAAGAAGAAGAAATATCTCGAAATATGTCCGTCAGGCCCCTTCCCTTGAGATAAATTTGCAAATATCTCGGAAACGAAGAGAGCTATGGCAAAATGTTAAGAAACCTTTTTTGTAGAGAATTAAGATTCCTACTTTTTCTGTTCTATGATATTTTTTGATCAGATGCGTAGTTCTCGAGATATATCAAGATATTTAAAAGTTCCGAAGCCGCACCAACATAATAGAGATACAGAAACACCGTGGCCCCTTTCTTTGAGATAACTCTGCACTACTGCGAGCTGTAAATGCCACTTCCAGCTTAGCTGTGTAGAAGAAGAACAACAAGAAGAAGAAATATCTCGAAATATGTCCGTCAGGCCCCTTCCCTTGAGATATATCTGCAAATATCTCGGAAACGAAGCGAGCTATGGCAAAATGTTGAGAGACCTTTTTTGTAGAGAATTATGTTTCCTACAATTTATGTTCTATGATATTTTTTGATCAGAAGCGTAGTTTTCGAGATATATCGAGATATTTAAAAGTTGCGAAGCCGCACGAACATAATAGAGACACACAGACACCGTGGCCCCTTTCTTTGAGATAACTCTGCACTATTGCGAGCTGGAAATGCCACTTCCAGCTTAGCTGTGCAGAGGAAGAACAACAAGAAGAAGAAATATCTCGAAATATGTCCGTTAGGCCCCTTCCCTTGAGATAAATCTGCAAATATCTCGGAAACGAAGAGAGCTATGGCAAAATGTTAAGAGACCTTTTTTGTAGAGAATTAAGTTTCCTACTTTTTATGATCTATGATAGTTTTTGATCAGATGCGTAGTTCTCGAGATATATGAAGATATTTGAAAGTTCCGAAGCCGCACCAACATAATAGAGATACAGAAACACCGTGGCCCCTTTCTTTGAGATAACTCTGCACTATTGCGAGCTGTAAATGCCACTTCCAGCTTAGCTGTGCAGAAGAAGAACAACAAGAAGAAGAAATATCTCGAAATATGTCCGTCAGGCCAGTTCCTTTGAGCTGAATCTGCAAATATCTCGGAAACGAAGCGAGCTATGGCAAAATGTTAAGAGACGTTTTTTGTAGAGAATTAAGTTTCCTACTTTTTATGTTCTATGATATTTTTTGATCAGATGCGTAGTTCTCGCGATATATCAAGATATTTAAAAGTTCCGAAGCCGCACCAACATAATAGAGATACAGAAACACCGTGGCCCCTCTCTTTGAGATAACTCTGCACTATTGCGAGCTGGAAATGCCACTTCCAGTTTAGCTGTGCAGAGGAAGAACAACAAGAAGAAGAAATATCTCGAAATATGTCCGTCAGGCCCCTTCCCTTGAGATAAATCTGCAAATATCTCGGAAAGGAAGCCAGCTATGGCAAAATGTTAAGAGACCTTTTTTGTAGAGAATTAAGTTTCCTACTTTTTATGTTCTATGATATTTTTTGAACAGATGCGTAGTTCTCGAGATATATCAAGATATTTAAAAGTTCCGAAGCCGCACCAACATAATAGAGATACAGAAACACCGTGGCCCCTTTCTTTGAGATAACTCTGCACTATTGCGAGCTGTAAATGCCACTTCCAGCTTAGCTGTGCAGAAGAAGAACAACAAGAAGAAGAAATATCTCGAAATATGTCCGTCAGGTCCCTTCCCTTGAGATATATCTGCAAATATCTCGGAAACGAAGCGAGCTATGGCAAAATGTTAAGAGACCTTTTTTGTAGAGAATTATGTTTCCTACAATTTATGTTCTATGATATTTTTTGATCAGAAGCGTAGTTTTCGAGATATATCGAGATATTTAAAAGTTCCGAAGCCGCAGCAACATAATAGAGATACAGAAACACCGTGGCCCCTTTCTTTGAGATAACTCTGCACTAGTGCGAGCCGCAAATGCCACTTCCAGCTTAGCTGTGCAGAAGAAGAACAACAAGAAGAAGAAATATCTCGAAATATGTCCGTCAGGCCCCTTCCCTTGAGATAAATCTGCAAATATCTCGGAAAGAAAGCCAGCTATGGCAAAATGTTAAGAGACCTTTTTTGTAGAGAATTAAGTTTCCTACTTTATATGTTCTATGATATTTTTTGATCAGATGCGTAGTTCTCGAGATATATCAAGATATTTAAAAGTTCCGAAGCCGCACCAACATAATAGAGATACAGAAACACCGTGGCCCCTCTCTTTGAGATAACTCTGCACTATTGCGAGCTGGAAATGCCACTTCCAGTTTAGCTGTGCAGAGGAAGAACAACAAGAAGAAGAAATATCTCGAAATATGTCCGTTAGGCCCCTTCCCTTGAGATAAATCTGCAAATATCTCGGAAACGAAGCGAGCTATGGCAAAATGTTAAGAGACCTTTTTTGTAGAGAATTAAGTTTCCTACTTTTTATGTTCTATGATATTTTTTTATCAAATGCGTAGTTCTCGAGATATATCAGGATATTTAAAAGTTCCGAAGCCGCACCAACATAATAGAGATACAGAAACACCGTGGCCCCTTTCTTTGAGATAACTCTGCACTATTGCGAGCTGTAAATGCCACTTCCAGCTTAGCTGTGCAGAAGAAGAACAACAAGAAGAAGAAATATCTCGAAATATGTCCGTCAGGCCCCTTCCCTTGAGATAAATCTGCAAATATCTCGGAAACGAAGAGAGCTATGGCAAAATGTTAAGAGACCTTTTTTGTAGAGAATTAAGTTTCCTACTTTTTATGATCTATGATATTTTTTGATCAGATGCGTAGTTCTCAAGATATATCAAGATATTTAAAAGTTCCGAAGCCGCACCAACATAATAGAGATACAGAAACACCGTGGCCCCTTTCTTTGAGATAACTGTGCACTATTGCGAGCTGTAAATGCCGCTTCCAGCTTAGCTGTGCAGAAGAAGAACAACAAGAAGAAGAAATATCTCGAAATATGTCCGTCAGGCCCCTTCCCTTGAGATATATCTGCAAATATCTCGGAAACGAAGCAAGCTATGGCAAAATGTTAAGAGACCTTTTTTGTAGAGAATTATGTTTCCTACAATTTATGTTCTATGATATTTTTTGATCAGAAGCGTAGTTTTCGAGATATATCGAGATATTTAAAAGTTCCGAAGCCGCACCAACATAATAGAGATACAGAAACACCGTGGCCCCTTTCTTTGAGATAACTCTGCACTAGTGCGAGCCGCAAATGCCACTTCCAGCATAGCTGTGCAGAAGAAGAACAACAAGAAGAAGAAATATCTCGAAATATGTCCGTCAGGCGCCTTCCCTTGAGATAAATCTGCAAATATCTCGGAAAGGAAGAGAGCTATGGCAAAATGTTAAGAGACCTTTTTTGTAGCGAATTAAGTTTCCTACTTTTTATGATCTATGATATTTTTTGATCAGATGCGTAGTTCTCGAGATATATCAAGATATTTAAAAGTTCCGAAGCCGCACCAACATAATAGAGATACAGAAACACCGTGGCCCCTTTCTTTGAGATAACTCTGCACTATTGCGAGCTGCAAATGCCACTTCCAGCTTAGCTGTGCAGAGGAAGAACAACAAGCAGAAGAAATATCTCGAAATATGTCCGTCAGGCCAGTTCCTTTGAGCTGAATCTGCAAATATCTCGGAAACGAAGCGAGCTATGGCAAAATGTTAAGAGACGTTTTTTGTAGAGAATTATGTTTCCTACAATTTATGTTCTATGATATTTTTTGATCAGAAGCGTAGTTTTCGAGATATATCGAGATATTTAAAAGTTCCGAAGCCGCACCAACATAATAGAGATACAGAAACACCGTGGCCCCTTTCTTTGAGATAACTCTGCACTAGTGCGAGCCGCAAATGCCACTTCCAGCTTAGCTGTGCAGAAGAAGAACAACAAGAAGAAGAAATATCTCGAAATATGTCCGTCAGGCCCCTTCCCTTGAGATACATCTGCAAATATCTCGGAAACGAAGCGAGCTATGGCAAAATGTTAAGAGACCTTTTTTGTAGAGAATTAAGTTTCCTACTTTTTATCTTCTATGATATTTTTTGATCAGATGCGTAGTTCTCGAGATATATCAAGATATTTAAAAGTTCCGAAGCCGCACCAACATAATAGAGATACAGAAACACCGTGGCCCCTTTCTTTGAGATAACTCTGCACTAGTGCGAGCCGCAAATGCCACTTCCAGCTTAGCTGTGCAGAAGAACAACAACAAGAAGAAGAAATATCTCGAAATATGTCCGTCAGGCCCCTTCCCTTGAGATAAATCTGCAAATATCTCGGAAACGAAGCGAGCTATGGCAAAATGTTAAGAGACCTTTTTTGTAGAGAATTAAGTTTCCTACTTTTTATGTTCTATGATATTTTTTGATCAGATGCGTAGTTCTCGAGATATATCAAGATATTTAAAAGTTCCGAAGCCGCACCAACATAATAGAGATTCAGAAACACCGTGGCCCCTTTGTTTGAGATAACTCTGCACTAGTGCGAGCCGCAAATGCCACTTCCAGCTTAGCTGTGCAGAAGAAGAACAACAAGAAGAAGAAATATCTCGAAATATGTCCGTCAGGCCCCTTCCCTTGAGATGTATCTGCAAATATCTCGGAAAGGATGCGAGCTATGGCAAAATGTTCAGAGACCTTTTTTGTAGAGAATTAAGTTTCCTACTTTTTATGTTCTATGATATTTTTTGATCAGATGCGTAGTTCTCGAGATATATCAAGATATTTAAAAGTTCCGAAGCCGCACCAACATAATAGAGATACAGAAACACCGTGGCCCCTTTCTTTGAGATAACTCTGCACTATTGCGAGCTGTAAATGCCACTTCCAGCTTAGCTGTGCAGAAGAAGAACAACAAGAAGAAGAAATATCTCGAAATATGTCCGTCAGGCCCCTCCCTTGAGATAAATCTGCAAATATCTCGGAAACGAAGCGAGCTAGGGCAAAATGTTAAGAGACCTTTTTTGTAGAGAATTAAGTTTCCTACTTTTTAGGTTCTATGATATTTTTTGATCAGATGCGTAGTTCTCGAGATATATCAAGATATTTAAAAGTTCCGAAGCCGCACCAACATAATAGAGATACAGAAACACCGTGGCCCCTTTCTTTGAGATAACTCTGCACTATTGCGAGCTGCAAATGCCACTTCCAGCTTAGCTGTGCAGAAGAAGAACAACAAGAAGAAGAAATATCTCGAAATATGTCCGTCAGGCCCCTTCCCTTGAGATATATCTGCAAATATCTCGGAAACGAAGCGAGCTATGGCAAAATGTTAAGAGAGCTTTTTTGTAGAGAATTAGGTTTCCTACTTTTTATGTTCTATGATATTTTTTGATCAGATGCGTAGTTCTCGAGATATATCAAGATATTTGAAAGTTCCGAAGCCGCACCAACATAATAGAGATACAGAAACACCGTGGCTCATTTCTTTGACATAACTCTGCACTATTGCGACCTGGAAATGCCACTTCCAGTTTAGCTGTGCAGAAGAAGAACAACAAGAAGAAGAAATATCTAGAAATATGTCCGTCAGGCCCCTTCCCTTGAGATGTATCTGCAAATATCTCGGAAACGATGCGAGCTATGGCAAAATGTTCAGAGACCTTTTTTGTAGAGAATTAAGTTTCCTACTTTTTATGTTCTACGATATTTTTTGATCAGATGCGTAGTTCTCGAGATATATCAAGATATTTAAAAGTTCCGAAACCGCACCAACATAATAGAGATACAGAAACACCGTGGCCCCTTTCTTTGAGATAACTCTGCACTATTGCGAGCTGTAAATGCCACTTCCAGCTTAGCTGTGCAGAAGAAGAACAACAAGAAGAAGAAATATCTCGAAATATGTCCGTCAGGCCCCTTCCCTTGAGATAAATTTGCAAATATCTCGGAAACGAAGAGAGCTATGGCAAAATGTTAAGAGACCTTTTTTGTAGAGAATTAAGATTCCTACTTTTTCTGTTCTATGATATTTTTTGATCAGATGCGTAGTTCTCGAGATATATCAAGATATTTAAAAGTTCCGAAGCCGCACCAACATAATAGAGATACAGAAACACCGTGGCCCCTTTCTTTGAGATAACTCTGCACTACTGCGAGCTGTAAATGCCACTTCCAGCTTAGCTGTGTAGAAGAAGAACAACAAGAAGAAGAAATATCTCGAAATATGTCCGTCAGGCCCCTTCCCTTGAGATATATCTGCAAATATCTCGGAAACGAAGCGAGCTATGGCAAAATGTTGAGAGACCTTTTTTGTAGAGAATTATGTTTCCTACAATTTATGTTCTATGATATTTTTTGATCAGAAGCGTAGTTTTCGAGATATATCGAGATATTTAAAAGTTGCGAAGCCGCACGAACATAATAGAGACACAGAGACACCGTGGCCCCTTTCTTTGAGATAACTCTGCACTATTGCGAGCTGGAAATGCCACTTCCAGCTTAGCTGTGCAGAGGAAGAACAACAAGAAGAAGAAATATCTCGAAATATGTCCGTTAGGCCCCTTCCCTTGAGATAAATCTGCAAATATCTCGGAAACGAAGAGAGCTATGGCAAAATGTTAAGAGACCTTTTTTGTAGAGAATTAAGTTTCCTACTTTTTATGATCTATGATAGTTTTTGATCAGATGCGTAGTTCTCGAGATATATGAAGATATTTGAAAGTTCCGAAGCCGCACCAACATAATAGAGATACAGAAACACCGTGGCCCCTTTCTTTGAGATAACTCTGCACTATTGCGAGCTGTAAATGCCACTTCCAGCTTAGCTGTGCAGAAGAAGAACAACAAGAAGAAGAAATATCTCGAAATATGTCCGTCAGGCCAGTTCCTTTGAGCTGAATCTGCAAATATCTCGGAAACGAAGCGAGCTATGGCAAAATGTTAAGAGACGTTTTTTGTAGAGAATTAAGTTTCCTACTTTTTATGTTCTATGATATTTTTTGATCAGATGCGTAGTTCTCGCGATATATCAAGATATTTAAAAGTTCCGAAGCCGCACCAACATAATAGAGATACAGAAACACCGTGGCCCCTCTCTTTGAGATAACTCTGCACTATTGCGAGCTGGAAATGCCACTTCCAGTTTAGCTGTGCAGAGGAAGAACAACAAGAAGAAGAAATATCTCGAAATATGTCCGTCAGGCCCCTTCCCTTGAGATAAATCTGCAAATATCTCGGAAAGGAAGCCAGCTATGGCAAAATGTTAAGAGACCTTTTTTGTAGAGAATTAAGTTTCCTACTTTTTATGTTCTATGATATTTTTTGAACAGATGCGTAGTTCTCGAGATATATCAAGATATTTAAAAGTTCCGACGCCGCACCAACATAATAGAGATACAGAAACACCGTGGCCCCTTTCTTTGAGATAACTCTGCACTATTGCGAGCTGTAAATGCCACTTCCAGCTTAGCTGTGCAGAAGAAGAACAACAAGAAGAAGAAATATCTCGAAATATGTCCGTCAGGTCCCTTCCCTTGAGATATATCTGCAAATATCTCGGAAACGAAGCGAGCTATGGCAAAATGTTAAGAGACCTTTTTTGTAGAGAATTATGTTTCCTACAATTTATGTTCTATGATATTTTTTGATCAGAAGCGTAGTTTTCGAGATATATCGAGATATTTAAAAGTTCCGAAGCCGCAGCAACATAATAGAGATACAGAAACACCGTGGCCCCTTTCTTTGAGATAACTCTGCACTAGTGCGAGCCGCAAATGCCACTTCCAGCTTAGCTGTGCAGAAGAAGAACAACAAGAAGAAGAAATATCTCGAAATATGTCCGTCAGGCCCCTTCCCTTGAGATAAATCTGCAAATATCTCGGAAAGAAAGCCAGCTATGGCAAAATGTTAAGAGACCTTTTTTGTAGAGAATTAAGTTTCCTACTTTATATGTTCTATGATATTTTTTGATCAGATGCGTAGTTCTCGAGATATATCAAGATATTTAAAAGTTCCGAAGCCGCACCAACATAATAGAGATACAGAAACACCGTGGCCCCTCTCTTTGAGATAACTCTGCACTATTGCGAGCTGGAAATGCCACTTCCAGTTTAGCTGTGCAGAGGAAGAACAACAAGAAGAAGAAATATCTCGAAATATGTCCGTTAGGCCCCTTCCCTTGAGATAAATCTGCAAATATCTCGGAAACGAAGCGAGCTATGGCAAAATGTTAAGAGACCTTTTTTGTAGAGAATTAAGTTTCCTACTTTTTATGTTCTATGATATTTTTTTATCAAATGCGTAGTTCTCGAGATATATCAGGATATTTAAAAGTTCCGAAGCCGCACCAACATAATAGAGATACAGAAACACCGTGGCCCCTTTCTTTGAGATAACTCTGCACTATTGCGAGCTGTAAATGCCACTTCCAGCTTAGCTGTGCAGAAGAAGAACAACAAGAAGAAGAAATATCTCGAAATATGTCCGTCAGGCCCCTTCCCTTGAGATAAATCTGCAAATATCTCGGAAACGAAGAGAGCTATGGCAAAATGTTAAGAGACCTTTTTTGTAGAGAATTAAGTTTCCTACTTTTTATGATCTATGATATTTTTTGATCAGATGCGTAGTTCTCAAGATATATCAAGATATTTAAAAGTTCCGAAGCCGCACCAACATAATAGAGATACAGAAACACCGTGGCCCCTTTCTTTGAGATAACTGTGCACTATTGCGAGCTGTAAATGCCGCTTCCAGCTTAGCTGTGCAGAAGAAGAACAACAAGAAGAAGAAATATCTCGAAATATGTCCGTCAGGCCCCTTCCCTTGAGATATATCTGCAAATATCTCGGAAACGAAGCAAGCTATGGCAAAATGTTAAGAGACCTTTTTTGTAGAGAATTATGTTTCCTACAATTTATGTTCTATGATATTTTTTGATCAGAAGCGTAGTTTTCGAGATATATCGAGATATTTAAAAGTTCCGAAGCCGCACCAACATAATAGAGATACAGAAACACCGTGGCCCCTTTCTTTGAGATAACTCTGCACTAGTGCGAGCCGCAAATGCCACTTCCAGCATAGCTGTGCAGAAGAAGAACAACAAGAAGAAGAAATATCTCGAAATATGTCCGTCAGGCGCCTTCCCTTGAGATAAATCTGCAAATATCTCGGAAAGGAAGAGAGCTATGGCAAAATGTTAAGAGACCTTTTTTGTAGCGAATTAAGTTTCCTACTTTTTATGATCTATGATATTTTTTGATCAGATGCGTAGTTCTCGAGATATATCAAGATATTTAAAAGTTCCGAAGCCGCACCAACATAATAGAGATACAGAAACACCGTGGCCCCTTTCTTTGAGATAACTCTGCACTATTGCGAGCTGCAAATGCCACTTCCAGCTTAGCTGTGCAGAGGAAGAACAACAAGCAGAAGAAATATCTCGAAATATGTCCGTCAGGCCAGTTCCTTTGAGCTGAATCTGCAAATATCTCGGAAACGAAGCGAGCTATGGCAAAATGTTAAGAGACGTTTTTTGTAGAGAATTATGTTTCCTACAATTTATGTTCTATGATATTTTTTGATCAGAAGCGTAGTTTTCGAGATATATCGAGATATTTAAAAGTTCCGAAGCCGCACCAACATAATAGAGATACAGAAACACCGTGGCCCCTTTCTTTGAGATAACTCTGCACTAGTGCGAGCCGCAAATGCCACTTCCAGCTTAGCTGTGCAGAAGAAGAACAACAAGAAGAAGAAATATCTCGAAATATGTCCGTCAGGCCCCTTCCCTTGAGATAAATCTGCAAATATCTCGGAAACGAAGCGAGCTATGGCAAAATGTTAAGAGACCTTTTTTGTAGAGAATTAAGTTTCCTACTTTTTATCTTCTATGATATTTTTTGATCAGATGCGTAGTTCTCGAGATATATCAAGATATTTAAAAGTTCCGAAGCCGCACCAACATAGTAGAGATACAGAAAGACCGTGGCCCCTCTCTTTGAGATAACTCTGCACTATTGCGAGCTGGAAATGCCACTTCCAGTTTAGCTGTGCAGAAGAAGAACAACAAGAAGAAGAAATATCTCGAAATTTGTCCGTTAGGCCCCTTCCCTTGAGATAAATCTGCAAATATCTCGGAAACGAAGCGAGCTATGGCAAAATGTTAAGAGACCTTTTTTGTAGAGAATTAAGTTTCCTACTTTTTATGTTCTATGATACTTTTTGATCAGATGCGTAGTTCTCGAGATATATCAAGATATTTAAAAGTTCCGAAGCCGTACCATCATAATAGAGATACAGAAACACCGTCGCCCCTTTCTTTGAGATAACTCTGCACTATTGCGAGCTGCAAATGCCACTTCCAGCTTAGCTGTGCAGAAGAAGAACAACAAGAAGAAGAAATATCTCGAAATATGTCCGTCAGGCCCCTTCCCTTGAGATAAATTTGCAAATATCTCGGAAACGAAGAGAGCTATGGCAAAATGTTAAGAGACCTTTTTTGTAGAGAATTAAGATTCCTACTTTTTCTGTTCTATGATATTTTTTGATCAGATGCGTAGTTCTCGAGATATATCAAGATATTTAAAAGTTCCGAAGCCGCACCAACATAATAGAGATACAGAAACACCGTGGCCCCTTTCTTTGAGATAACTCTGCACTAGTGCGAGCCGCAAGTGCCACTTCCAGCTTAGCTGTGCAGAAGAAGAACAACAAGAAGAAGAAATATCTCGAAATATGTCCGTCAGGCCCCTTCCCTTGAGATATATCTGCAAATATCTCGGAAACGAAGCGAGCTATGGCAAAATGTTGAGAGACCTTTTTTGTAGAGAATTAAGTTTCCTACTTTTTATGTTCTATGATATTTTTTGATCAGATGCGTAGTTCTCGAGATATATCAAGATATTTAAAAGTTCCGAAGCCGCACCAACATAATAGAGATACAGAAACACCGTGGCCCCTCTCTTTGAGATAACTCTGCACTATTGCGAGCTGGAAATGCCACTTCCAGTTTAGCTGTGCAGAGGAAGAACAACAAGAAGAAGAAATATCTCGAAATATGTCCGTTAGGCCCCTTCCCTTGAGATAAACCTGCAAATATCTCGGAAACGAAGCGAGCTATGGCAAAATGTTAAGAGACCTTTTTTGTAGAGAATTAAGTTTCCTACTTTTTATCTTCTATGATATTTTGTGATCAGATGCGTAGTTCTCGAGATATATCAAGATATTTAAAAGTTCCGAAGCCGCACCAACATAATAGAGATACAGAAACACCGTGGCCCCTTTCTTTGAGATAACTCTGCACTACTGCGAGCTGTAAATGCCACTTCCAGCTTAGCTGTGTAGAAGAAGAACAACAAGAAGAAGAAATATCTCGAAATATGTCCGTCAGGCCCCTTCCCTTGAGATATATCTGCAAATATCTCGGAAACGAAGCGAGCTATGGCAAAATGTTGAGAGACCTTTTTTGTAGAGAATTATGTTTCCTACAATTTATGTTCTATGATATTTTTTGATCAGAAGCGTAGTTTTCGAGATATATCGAGATATTTAAAAGTTGCGAAGCCGCACGAACATAATAGAGATACAGAAACACCGTGGCCCCTTTCTTTGAGATAACTCTGCACTATTGCGAGCTGGAAATGCCACTTCCAGCTTAGCTGTGCAGAGGAAGAACAACAAGAAGAAGAAATATCTCGAAATATGTCCGTTAGGCCCCTTCCCTTGAGATAAATCTGCAAATATCTCGGAAACGAAGAGAGCTATGGCAAAATGTTAAGAGACCTTTTTTGTAGAGAATTAAGTTTCCTACTTTTTATGATCTATGATAGTTTTTGATCAGATGCGTAGTTCTCGAGATATATGAAGATATTTGAAAGTTCCGAAGCCGCACCAACATAATAGAGATACAGAAACACCGTGGCCCCTTTCTTTGAGATAACTCTGCACTATTGCGAGCTGTAAATGCCACTTCCAGCTTAGCTGTGCAGAAGAAGAACAACAAGAAGAAGAAATATCTCGAAATATGTCCGTCAGGCCAGTTCCTTTGAGCTGAATCTGCAAATATCTCGGAAACGAAGCGAGCTATGGCAAAATGTTAAGAGGCGTTTTTTGTAGAGAATTAAGTTTCCTACTTTTTATGTTCTATGATATTTTTTGATCAGATGCGTAGTTCTCGCGATATATCAAGATATTTAAAAGTTCCGAAGCCGCACCAACATAATAGAGATACAGAAACACCGTGGCCCCTCTCTTTGAGATAACTCTGCACTATTGCGAGCTGGAAATGCCACTTCCAGTTTAGCTGTGCAGAGGAAGAACAACAAGAAGAAGAAATATCTCGAAATATGTCCGTCAGGCCCCTTCCCTTGAGATAAATCTGCAAATATCTCGGAAAGGAAGCCAGCTATGGCAAAATGTTAAGAGACCTTTTTTGTAGAGAATTAAGTTTCCTACTTTTTATGTTCTATGATATTTTTTGAACAGATGCGTAGTTCTCGAGATATATCAAGATATTTAAAAGTTCCGAAGCCGCACCAACATAATAGAGATACAGAAACACCGTGGCCCCTTTCTTTGAGATAACTCTGCACTATTGCGAGCTGTAAATGCCACTTCCAGCTTAGCTGTGCAGAAGAAGAACAACAAGAAGAAGAAATATCTCGAAATATGTCCGTCAGGTCCCTTCCCTTGAGATATATCTGCAAATATCTCGGAAACGAAGCGAGCTATGGCAAAATGTTAAGAGACCTTTTTTGTAGAGAATTATGTTTCCTACAATTTATGTTCTATGATATTTTTTGATCAGAAGCGTAGTTTTCGAGATATATCGAGATATTTAAAAGTTCCGAAGCCGCAGCAACATAATAGAGATACAGAAACACCGTGGCCCCTTTCTTTGAGATAACTCTGCACTAGTGCGAGCCGCAAATGCCACTTCCAGCTTAGCTGTGCAGAAGAAGAACAACAAGAAGAAGAAATATCTCGAAATATGTCCGTCAGGCCCCTTCCCTTGAGATAAATCTGCAAATATCTCGGAAACGAAGCGAGCTATGGCAAAATGTTAAGAGACGTTTTTTGTACAGAATTATGTTTCCTACAATTTATGTTCTATGATATTTTTTGATCAGAAGCGTAGTTTTCGAGATATATCGAGATATTTAAAAGTTCCGAAGCCGCACCAACATAATAGAGATACAGAAACACCGTGGCCCCTTTCTTTGAGATAACTCTGCACTAGTGCGAGCCGCAAGTGCCACTTCCAGCTTAGCTGTGCAGAAGAAGAACAACAAGAAGAAGAAATATCTCGAAATATGTCCGTCAGGCCCCTTCCCTTGAGATATATCTGCAAATATCTCGGAAACGAAGCGAGCTATGGCAAAATGTTGAGAGACCTTTTTTGTAGAGAATTATGTTTCCTACAATTGATGTTCTATGATATTTTTTGATCAGAAGCGTAGTTTTCGAGATATATCGAGATATTTAAAAGTTCCGAAGCCGCACGAACATAATAGAGATACAGAAACACCGTGGCCCCTTTCTTTGAGATAACTCTGCACTAGTGCGAGCCGCAAATGCCACTTCCAGCTTAGCTGTGCAGAAGAAGAACAACAAGAAGAAGAAATATCTCGAAATATGTCCGCCAGGCCCCTTCCCTTGAGATAAATCTGCAAATATCTCGGAAACGAAGCGAGCTATGGCAAAATGTTAAGAAACCTTATTTGTAGAGAATTAAGTTTCCTACTTTTTATGTTCTATGATATTTTTTGATCAGATGCGTAGTTCTCGAGATATATCAAGATATTTAAAAGTTCGGAAGCCGCACCAACATAATAGAGATACAGAAACACCGTGGCCCCTTTCTTTGAGAAAACTCTGCACTATTGCGAGCTGGAAATGCCACTTCCAGTTTAGCTGTGCAGAAGAAGAACAACAAGAAGAAGAAATATCTCGAAATATGTCCGCCAGGCCCCTTCCCTTGAGATAAATCTGCAAATATCTCGGAAACGAAGCGAGCTATGGCAAAATGTTAAGAAACCTTATTTGTAGAGAATTAAGTTTCCTACTTTTTATGTTCTATGATATTTTTTGATCAGATGCGTAGTTCTCGAGATATATCAAGATATTTAAAAGTTCGGAAGCCGCACCAACATAATAGAGATACAGCAACACCGTGGCCCCTTTCTTTGAGATAACTCTGCGCTATTGCGAGCTGGAAATGCCACTTCCAGTTTAGCTGTGCAGAAGAAGAACAACAAGAAGAAGAAATATCTCGAAATATGTCCGTCAGGCCCCTTCCCTTGAGATGTATCTGCAAATATCTCGGAAACGAAGCGAGCTATGGCAAAATGTTAAGAGACCTTTTTTGTAGAGAATTATGTTTCCTACTTTTTATGTTCTATGATATTTTTTGATCAGATGCGTAGTTCTCGAGATATATCAAGATATTTAAAAGTTCCGAAGCTGCACCAACATAATAGAGGTACAGAAACACCGTGGCCCCTTCCTTTGAGATAACTCTGCACTATTGCGAGCTGCAAATGCTGCTTCCAGCTTAGCTGTGCAGAAGAAGAACAACAAGAAGAAGAAATATCTCGAAATATGTCCGTCAGGCCCCTTCCCTTGAGATATATCTGCAAATATCTCGGAAACGAAGCGAGCTATGGCAAAATGTTGAGAGACCTTTTTTGTAGAGAATTAAGTTTCCTACTTTTTATGTTCTATGATATTTTTTGATCTGATGCGTAGTTCTCGAGATATATCAAGATATTTAAAAGTTCCGAAGCCGCACCAACATAATAGAGATACAGAAACACCGTGGCCCCTTTCTTTGAGATAACTCTGCACTATTGCGAGCTGCAAATGCCACTTCCAGCTTAGCTGTGCAGAGGAAGAACAACAAGAAGAAGAAATATCTCGAAATATGTCCGTCAGGACCCTTCCCTTGACATAAATCTGCAAATATCTCGGAAACGAAGCGAGCTATGGCAAAACGTTAAGAGACCTTTTTTGTAGAGAATTATGTTTCCTACAATTTATGTTCTATGATATTTTTTGATCAGAAGCGTAGTTTTCGAGATATATCGAGATATTTAAAAGTTCCGAAGCCGCACCAACATAATAGAGATACAGAAACACCGTGGCCCCTTTCTTTGAGATAACTCTGCGCTATTGCGAGCTGGAAATGCCACTTCCAGTTTAGCTGTGCAGAAGAAGAACAACAAGAAGAAGAAATATCTCGAAATATGTCCGTCAGGCCCCTTCCCTTGAGATAAATCTGCAAATATCTCAGAAACGAAGCGAGCTATTGCAAAATGTTAAGAGACCTTTTTTGTAGAGAATTAAGGTTCCTACTTTTTATGTTCTATGATATTTTTCGATCAGAAACGTAGTTTTCGAGATATATCGAGATATTTAAAAGTTCCGAAGCCGCACCAACATAATAGAGATACAGAAACACCGTGGCCCCTTTCTTCGGGATAACTCTGCACTATTGCGAGCTGGAAATGCCACTTCCAGTTTAGCTGTGCAGAAGAAGAACAACAAGAAGAAGAAATATCTCGAAATATGTCCGTCAGGACCCTTCCCTTGAGATAAATCTGCAAATATCTCGGAAACGAAGCGAGCTATGGCAAAACGTTAAGAGACCTTTTTTGTAGAGAATTATGTTTCCTACAATTTATGTTCTATGATATTTTTTGATCAGAAGCGTAGTTTTCGAGATATATCGAGATATTTAAAAGTTCCGAAGCCGCACCAACATAATAGAGATACAGAAACACCGTGGCCCCTTTCTTTGAGATAACTCTGCACTATTGCGAGCTGCAAATGCCACTTCCAGCTTAGCTGTGCAGAAGAAGAACAACAAGAAGAAGAAGTATCTCGAAATATGTCCGTCAGGCCCCTTCCCTTGAGATAAATCTGCAAATATCTCGGAAACGAAGCGAGCTATGGCAAAATGTTAAGATACCTTTTTTGTAGAGAATTAAGTTTCCTACTTTTTATGTTCTATGATATTTTTTGATCAGATGCGTAGTTCTCGAGATATATCAAGATATTTCAAAGTTCCGAAGCTGCATCAACATAATAGAGGTACAGAAACACCGTGGCCCCTTTCTTTGAGATAACTCTGCACTATTGCGAGCTGCAAATGCTGCTTCCAGCTTAGCTGTGCAGAAGAAGAACAACAAGAAGAAGAAATATTCCGAAATATGTCCGTCAGGACCCTTCCCTTGAGATAAATCTGCAAATATCTCGGAAACGAATCGAGCTATGGCAAAATGTTAAGAGACCTTTTTTGTAGAGAATTATGTTCCCTACAATTTACGTTCTATGATATTTTTTGATCAGAAGCGTAGTTTTCGAGATATATCGAGATATTTAAAAGATCCGAAGCCGCACCAACATAATAGAGATACAGAAACACCGTGGCCCCTTTCTTTGAGATAACTCTGCGCTATTGCGAGCTGGAAATGCCACTTCCAGTTTAGCTGTGCAGAAGAAGAACAACAAGAAGAAGAAATATCTCGAAATATGTCCGTCAGGCCCCTTCCCTTGAGATAAATCTGCAAATATCTCAGAAACGAAGCGAGCTATTGCAAAATGTTAAGAGACCTTTTTTGTAGAAAATTAGGTTTTCTACTTTTTATGTTCTATGATATTTTTTGATCAGGTGCGTAGTTCTCGAGATATATCAAGATATTTAAAAGTTCCGAAGCCGCACCAACATAATAGAGATACAGAAACACCGTGGCCCCTTTCTTTGAGATAACTCTGCACTATTGCGCGCTGCAAATGCCACTTCCAGCTTAGCTGTGCAGAAGAAGAAGAACAAGAAGAAGAAATATCTCGAAATATGTCCGTCAGGCCCCTTCCCTTGAGATAAATCTGCAAATATCTCGGAAACGAAGCAAGCTATGGCAAAATGTTAAGATACCTTTTTTGTAGAGAATTAAGTTTCCTACTTTTTATGTTCTATGATATTTTTTGATCAGATGCGTAGTTTTCGAGATATATCAAGATATTTAAAAGTTCCGAAGCTGCACCAACATAATAGAGGTACAGAAACACCGTGGCCCCTTTCTTTGAGATAACTCTGCACTATTGCAAGCTGCAAATGACACTTCCAGCTTAGCTGTGCAGAAGAAGAACAACAAGAAGAAGAAATATTTCGAAATATGTCTGTCAGGCCCCTTCCCTTGAGATAAATCTGCAAATATCTCGGAAACGAAGCGATCTACGGCAAAATGTTAAGAGACCTTTTTTGTAGAAAATTAGGTTTCCTACTTTTTATGTTCTATGATATTTTTTGATCAGATGCGTAGTTCTCGAGATATATCAAGATATTTAAAAGTTCCGAAGCCGCACCAACATAATAGAGATACAGAAACACCGTGGCCCCTTTCTTTGAGATAACTCTGCACTATTGCGCGCTGCAAATGCCACTTCCAGCTTAGCTGTGCAGAAGAAGAAGAACAAGAAGAAGAAATATATTTCGAAATATGTCCGTCAGGCCCCTTCCCTTGAGATAAATCTGCAAATATCTCGGAAACGAAGCGAGCTATGGCAAAATGTTAAGAGACCTTCTTTGTAGAGAATTAAGTTTCCTACTTTTTATGTTCTATGATATTTTTTGATCAGATGCGTAGTTCTCGAGATATATCCAGATATTTAAAAGTTCCGAAGCCGCACCAACATAATAGAGATACAGAAACACTGTGGCCCCTTTCTTTGAGATAACTCTGCACTACTGCGAGCTGCAAATGCCACTTCCAGCTTAGCTGTGCAGAAGAAGAAGAACAAGAAGAAGAAATATCTCGAAATATGTCCGTCAGGCCCCTTCCCTTGAGATAAATCTGCAAATATCTCGGAAACGAAGCGAGCTATGGCAAAATGTTAAGAGACCTCCTTTGTAGAGAATTAAGTTTCCTACTTTTTATGTTCTATGATATTTTTTGATCAGATGCGTAGTTCTCGAGATATATCCAGATATTTAAAAGTTCCGAAGCCGCACCAACATAATAGAGATACAGAAACACTGTGGCCCCTTTCTTTGAGATAACTCTGCACTACTGCGAGCTGCAAATGCCACTTCCAGCTTAGCTGTGCAGAAGAAGAAGAACAAGAAGAAGAAATATCTCGAAATATGTCCGTCAGGCCCCTTCCCTTGAGATAAATCTGCAAATATCTCGGAAACGAAGCGAGCTATGGCAAAATGTTAAGAGACCTCCTTTGTAGAGAATTAAGTTTCCTACTTTTTATGTTCTATGATATTTTTTGATCAGATGCGTAGTTCTCGAGATATATCCAGATATTTAAAAGTTCCGAAGCCGCACCAACATAATAGAGATACAGAAACACTGTGGCCCCTTTCTTTGAGATAACTCTGCACTACTGCGAGCTGCAAATGCCACTTCCAGCTTAGCTGTGCAGAAGAAGAACAACAAGAAGAAGAAATATCTCGAAATATGTCCATCAGTCCCCTTCCCTTGAGATAAATCTGCAAATATCTCGGAAACGAAGCGAGCTATGGCAAAATGTTAAGAGACCTTATTTGTAGAGAATTAAGTTTCCCACTTTTTATGTTCGATGATATTTTTTGATCAGATGCGTAGTTCTCGAGATATATCAAGATATTTAAAAGTTCCGAAGCTGCACCAACATAATAGAGGTACAGAAACACCGTGGCCCCTTCCTTTGAGATAACTCTGCACTATTGCGAGCTGCAAATGCTGCTTCCAGCTTAGCTGTGCAGAAGAAGAACAACAAGAAGAAGAAATATCTCGAAATATGTCCGTCAGGCCCCTTCCCTTGAGATATATCTGCAAATATCTCGGAAACGAAGCGAGCTATGGCAAAATGTTGAGAGACCTTTTTTGTAGAGAATTAAGTTTCCTACTTTTTATGTTCTATGATATTTTTTGATCTGATGCGTAGTTCTCGAGATATATCAAGATATTTAAAAGTTCCGAAGCCGCACCAACATAATAGAGATACAGAAACACCGTGGCCCCTTTCTTTGAGATAACTCTGCACTATTGCGAGCTGCAAATGCCACTTCCAGCTTAGCTGTGCAGAGGAAGAACAACAAGAAGAAGAAATATCTCGAAATATGTCCGTCAGGACCCTTCCCTTGACATAAATCTGCAAATATCTCGGAAACGAAGCGAGCTATGGCAAAACGTTAAGAGACCTTTTTTGTAGAGAATTATGTTTCCTACAATTTATGTTCTATGATATTTTTTGATCAGAAGCGTAGTTTTCGAGATATATCGAGATATTTAAAAGTTCCGAAGCCGCACCAACATAATAGAGATACAGAAACACCGTGGCCCCTTTCTTTGAGATAACTCTGCGCTATTGCGAGCTGGAAATGCCACTTCCAGTTTAGCTGTGCAGAAGAAGAACAACAAGAAGAAGAAATATCTCGAAATATGTCCGTCAGGCCCCTTCCCTTGAGATAAATCTGCAAATATCTCAGAAACGAAGCGAGCTATTGCAAAATGTTAAGAGACCTTTTTTGTAGAGAATTAAGGTTCCTACTTTTTATGTTCTATGATATTTTTCGATCAGAAGCGTAGTTTTCGAGATATATCGAGATATTTAAAAGTTCCGAAGCCGCACCAACATAATAGAGATACAGAAACACCGTGGCCCCTTTCTTCGAGATAACTCTGCACTATTGCGCGCTGCAAATGCCACTTCCAGCTTAGCTGTGCAGAAGAAGAAGAACAAGAAGAAGAAATATCTCGAAATATGTCCGTCAGGCCCCTTCCCTTGAGATAAATCTGCAAATATCTCGGAAACGAAGCAAGTTATGGCAAAATGTTAAGATACCTTTTTTGTAGAGAATTAAGTTTCCTACTTTTTATGTTCTATGATATTTTTTGATCAGATGCGTAGTTCTCGAGATATATCAAGATATTTAAAAGTTCCGAAGCGGCACCAACATAATAGAGGTACAGAAACACCGTGGCCCCTTTCTTTGAGATAACTCTGCACTATTGCGAGCTGCAAATGCTGCTTCCAGCTTAGCTGTGCAGAAGAAGAACAACAAGAAGAAGAAATATCCCGAAATATGTCCGTCAGGACCCTTCCCTTGAGATAAATCTGCAAATATCTCGGAAACGAATCGAGCTATGGCAAAATGTTAAGAGACCTTTTTTGTAGAGAATTATGTTCCCTACAATTTACGTTCTATGATATTTTTTGATCAGAAGCGTAGTTTTCGAGATATATCGAGATATTTAAAAGATCCGAAGCCGCACCAACATAATAGAGATACAGAAACACCGTGGCCCCTTTCTTTGAGATAACTCTGCGCTATTGCGAGCTGGAAATGCCACTTCCAGTTTAGCTGTGCAGAAGAAGAACAACAAGAAGAAGAAATATCTCGAAATATGTCCGTCAGGCCCCTTCCCTTGAGATAAATCTGCAAATATCTCAGAAACGAAGCGAGCTATTGCAAAATGTTAAGAGACCTTTTTTGTAGAAAATTAGGTTTTCTACTTTTTATGTTCTATGATATTTTTTGATCAGGTGCGTAGTTCTCGAGATATATCAAGATATTTAAAAGTTCCGAAGCCGCACCAACATAATAGAGATACAGAAACACCGTGGCCCCTTTCTTTGAGATAACTCTGCACTATTGCGCGCTGCAAATGCCACTTCCAGCTTAGCTGTGCAGAAGAAGAAGAACAAGAAGAAGAAATATCTCGAAATATGTCCGTCAGGCCCCTTCCCTTGAGATAAATCTGCAAATATCTCGGAAACGAAGCAAGCTATGGCAAAATGTTAAGATACCTTTTTTGTAGAGAATTAAGTTTCCTACTTTTTATGTTCTATGATATTTTTTGATCAGATGCGTAGTTTTCGAGATATATCAAGATATTTAAAAGTTCCGAAGCTGCACCAACATAATAGAGGTACAGAAACACCGTGGCCCCTTTCTTTGAGATAACTCTGCACTATTGCAAGCTGCAAATGACACTTCCAGCTTAGCTGTGCAGAAGAAGAACAACAAGAAGAAGAAATATTTCGAAATATGTCTGTCAGGCCCCTTCCCTTGAGATAAATCTGCAAATATCTCGGAAACGAAGCGATCTACGGCAAAATGTTAAGAGACCTTTTTTGTAGAAAATTAGGTTTCCTACTTTTTATGTTCTATGATATTTTTTGATCAGATGCGTAGTTCTCGAGATATATCAAGATATTTAAAAGTTCCGAAGCCGCACCAACATAATAGAGATACAGAAACACCGTGGCCCCTTTCTTTGAGATAACTCTGCACTATTGCGCGCTGCAAATGCCACTTCCAGCTTAGCTGTGCAGAAGAAGAAGAACAAGAAGAAGAAATATATTTCGAAATATGTCCGTCAGGCCCCTTCCCTTGAGATAAATCTGCAAATATCTCGGAAACGAAGCGAGCTATGGCAAAATGTTAAGAGACCTTCTTTGTAGAGAATTAAGTTTCCTACTTTTTATGTTCTATGATATTTTTTGATCAGATGCGTAGTTCTCGAGATATATCCAGATATTTAAAAGTTCCGAAGCCGCACCAACATAATAGAGATACAGAAACACTGTGGCCCCTTTCTTTGAGATAACTCTGCACTACTGCGAGCTGCAAATGCCACTTCCAGCTTAGCTGTGCAGAAGAAGAAGAACAAGAAGAAGAAATATCTCGAAATATGTCCGTCAGGCCCCTTCCCTTGAGATAAATCTGCAAATATCTCGGAAACGAAGCGAGCTATGGCAAAATGTTAAGAGACCTCCTTTGTAGAGAATTAAGTTTCCTACTTTTTATGTTCTATGATATTTTTTGATCAGATGCGTAGTTCTCGAGATATATCCAGATATTTAAAAGTTCCGAAGCCGCACCAACATAATAGAGATACAGAAACACTGTGGCCCCTTTCTTTGAGATAACTCTGCACTACTGCGAGCTGCAAATGCCACTTCCAGCTTAGCTGTGCAGAAGAAGAAGAACAAGAAGAAGAAATATCTCGAAATATGTCCGTCAGGCCCCTTCCCTTGAGATAAATCTGCAAATATCTCGGAAACGAAGCGAGCTATGGCAAAATGTTAAGAGACCTCCTTTGTAGAGAATTAAGTTTCCTACTTTTTATGTTCTATGATATTTTTTGATCAGATGCGTAGTTCTCGAGATATATCCAGATATTTAAAAGTTCCGAAGCCGCACCAACATAATAGAGATACAGAAACACTGTGGCCCCTTTCTTTGAGATAACTCTGCACTACTGCGAGCTGCAAATGCCACTTCCAGCTTAGCTGTGCAGAAGAAGAACAACAAGAAGAAGAAATATCTCGAAATATGTCCATCAGTCCCCTTCCCTTGAGATAAATCTGCAAATATCTCGGAAACGAAGCGAGCTATGGCAAAATGTTAAGAGACCTTATTTGTAGAGAATTAAGTTTCCCACTTTTTATGTTCGATGATATTTTTTGATCAGATGCGTAGTTCTCGAGATATATCAAGATATTTAAAAGTTCCGAAGCTGCACCAACATAATAGAGGTACAGAAACACCGTGGCCCCTTCCTTTGAGATAACTCTGCACTATTGCGAGCTGCAAATGCTGCTTCCAGCTTAGCTGTGCAGAAGAAGAACAACAAGAAGAAGAAATATCTCGAAATATGTCCGTCAGGCCCCTTCCCTTGAGATATATCTGCAAATATCTCGGAAACGAAGCGAGCTATGGCAAAATGTTGAGAGACCTTTTTTGTAGAGAATTAAGTTTCCTACTTTTTATGTTCTATGATATTTTTTGATCTGATGCGTAGTTCTCGAGATATATCAAGATATTTAAAAGTTCCGAAGCCGCACCAACATAATAGAGATACAGAAACACCGTGGCCCCTTTCTTTGAGATAACTCTGCACTATTGCGAGCTGCAAATGCCACTTCCAGCTTAGCTGTGCAGAGGAAGAACAACAAGAAGAAGAAATATCTCGAAATATGTCCGTCAGGACCCTTCCCTTGACATAAATCTGCAAATATCTCGGAAACGAAGCGAGCTATGGCAAAACGTTAAGAGACCTTTTTTGTAGAGAATTATGTTTCCTACAATTTATGTTCTATGATATTTTTTGATCAGAAGCGTAGTTTTCGAGATATATCGAGATATTTAAAAGTTCCGAAGCCGCACCAACATAATAGAGATACAGAAACACCGTGGCCCCTTTCTTTGAGATAACTCTGCGCTATTGCGAGCTGGAAATGCCACTTCCAGTTTAGCTGTGCAGAAGAAGAACAACAAGAAGAAGAAATATCTCGAAATATGTCCGTCAGGCCCCTTCCCTTGAGATAAATCTGCAAATATCTCAGAAACGAAGCGAGCTATTGCAAAATGTTAAGAGACCTTTTTTGTAGAGAATTAAGGTTCCTACTTTTTATGTTCTATGATATTTTTCGATCAGAAGCGTAGTTTTCGAGATATATCGAGATATTTAAAAGTTCCGAAGCCGCACCAACATAATAGAGATACAGAAACACCGTGGCCCCTTTCTTCGAGATAACTCTGCACTATTGCGCGCTGCAAATGCCACTTCCAGCTTAGCTGTGCAGAAGAAGAAGAACAAGAAGAAGAAATATCTCGAAATATGTCCGTCAGGCCCCTTCCCTTGAGATAAATCTGCAAATATCTCGGAAACGAAGCAAGTTATGGCAAAATGTTAAGATACCTTTTTTGTAGAGAATTAAGTTTCCTACTTTTTATGTTCTATGATATTTTTTGATCAGATGCGTAGTTCTCGAGATATATCAAGATATTTAAAAGTTCCGAAGCGGCACCAACATAATAGAGGTACAGAAACACCGTGGCCCCTTTCTTTGAGATAACTCTGCACTATTGCGAGCTGCAAATGCCACTTCCAGCTTAGCTGTGCAGAAGAAGAACAACAAGAAGAAGAAATATTTCGAAATATGTCTGTCAGGCCCCTTCCCTTGAGATAAATCTGCAAATATCTCGGAAACGAAGCGATCTACGGCAAAATGTTAAGAGACCTTTTTTGTAGAAAATTAGGTTTCCTACTTTTTATGTTCTATGATATTTTTTGATCAGATGCGTAGTTCTCGAGATATATCAAGATATTTAAAAGTTCCGAAGCCGCACCAACATAATAGAGATACAGAAACACCGTGGCCCCTTTCTTTGAGATAACTCTGCACTATTGCGCGCTGCAAATGCCACTTCCAGCTTAGCTGTGCAGAAGAAGAAGAACAAGAAGAAGAAATATCTCGAAATATGTCCGTCAGGCCCCTTCCCTTGAGATAAATCTGCAAATATCTCGGAAACGAAGCGAGCTATGGCAAAATGTTAAGAGACCTCCTTTGTAGAGAATTAAGTTTCCTACTTTTTATGTTCTATGATATTTTTTGATCAGATGCGTAGTTCTCGAGATATATCCAGACATTTAAAAGTTCCGCAGCCGCACCAACATAATAGAGATACAGAAACACTGTGGCCCCTTTCTTTGAGATAACTCTGCACTACTGCGAGCTGCAAATGCCACTTCCAGCTTAGCTGTGCAGAAGAAGAACAACAAGAAGAAGAAATATCTCGAAATATGTCCGTCAGTCCCCTTCCCTTGAGATAAATCTGCAAATATCTCGGAAACGAAGCGAGCTATGGCAAAATGTTAAGAGACCTTTTTTGTAGAGAATTAAGTTTCCTACTTTTTATGTTCTATGATATTTTTTGATCAGATGCGTAGTTCTCGAGATATATCAAGATATTTAAAAGTTCCGAAGCTGCATCAACATAATAGAGGTACAGAAACACCGTGGCCCCTTTCTTTGAGATAACTCTGCACTATTGCGAGCTGCAAATGCTGCTTCCAGCTTAGCTGTGCAGAAGAAGAACAACAAGAAGAAGAAATATCCCGAAATATGTCCGTCAGGACCCTTCCCTTGAGATAAATCTGCAAATATCTCGGAAACGAATCGAGCTATGGCAAAATGTTAAGAGACCTTTTTTGTAGAGAATTATGTTCCCTACAATTTACGTTCTATGATATTTTTTGATCAGAAGCGTAGTTTTCGAGATATATCGAGATATTTAAAAGATCCGAAGCCGCACCAACATAATAGAGATACAGAAACACCGTGGCCCCTTTCTTTGAGATAACTCTGCGCTATTGCGACCTGCAAATGCCACTTCCAGCTTAGCTGTGCAGAAGAAGAACAACAAGAAGAAGAAATATCTCGAAATATGTCCGTCAAGCCCCTTCCCTTGAGATATATCTGCAAATATCTCGGAAACGAAGCGAGCTATGGCAAAATGTTAAGATACCTTTTTTGTAGAGAATTAAGTTTCCTACTTTTTATGTTCTATGATATTTTTTGATCAGATGCGTAGTTCTCGAGATATATCAAGATATTTAAAAGTTCCGAAGCTGCACCAACATAATAGAGGTACAGAAACACCGTGGCCCCTTTCTTTGAGATAACTCTGCACTATTGCGAGCTGCAAATGCTGCTTCCAGCTTAGCTGTGCAGAAGAAGAACAACAAGAAGAAGAAATATCCCGAAATATGTCCGTCAGGACCCTTCCCTTGAGATAAATCTGCAAATATCTCGAAAACGAAGCGAGCTATGGCAAAACGTTAAGAGACCTTTTTTGTAGAGAATTATGTTTCCTACAATTTATGTTCTGTGATATTTTTTGATCAGAAGCGTAGTTTTAGAGATATATCGAGATATTTAAAAGTTCCGAAGCCGCACCAACATAATAGAGATACAGAAACACCGTGGCCCCTTTCTTCGGGATAACTCTGCACTATTGCGAGCTGGAAATGCCACTTCCAGCTTAGCTGTGCAGAAGAAGAACAACAAGAAGAAGAAATATCTCGAAATATGTGCGTCAAGCCCCTTCCCTTGAGATATATCTGCAAATATCTCGGAAACGAAGCGAGCTATGGCAAAATGTTAAGATACCTTTTTTGTAGAGAATTAAGTTTCCTACTTTTTATGTTCTATGATATTTTTTGATCAGATGCGTAGTTCTCGAGATATATCAAGATATTTAAAAGTTCCGAAGCCGCACCAACATAATAGAGATACAGAAACACTGTGGCCCCTTTCTTTGAGATAACTCTGCACTACTGCGAGCTGCAAATGCCACTTCCAGCTTAGCTGTGCAGAAGAAGAACAACAAGAAGAAGAAATATCTCGAAATATGTCCGTCAGTCCCCTTCCCTTGAGATAAATCTGCAAATATCTCGGAAACGAAGCGAGCTATGGCAAAATGTTAAGAGACCTTTTTTGTAGAAAATTAGGTTTCCTACTTTTTATGTTCTATGATATTTTTTGATCAGGTGCGTAGTTCTCGAGATATATCAAGATATTTAAAAGTTCCGAAGCCGCACCAACATAATAGAGATACAGAAACACCGTGGCCCCTTTCTTTGAGATAACTCTGCACTATTGCGCGCTGCAAATGCCACTTCCAGCTTAGCTGTGCAGAAGAAGAAGAACAAGAAGAAGAAATATCTCGAAATATGTCCGTCAGGCCCCTTCACTTGAGATAAATCTGCAAATATCTCGGAAACGAAGCAAGCTATGGCAAAATGATAAGATACCTTTTTTGTAGAGAATTAAGTTTCCTAATTTTTATGTTCTATGATATTTTTTGATCAGATGCGTAGTTCTCGAGATATATCAAGATATTTAAAAGTTCCGAAGCTGCACCAACATAATAGAGGTACAGAAACACCGTGGCCCCTTTCTTTGAGATAACTCTGCACTATTGCGAGCTGCAAATGCCACTTCCAGCTTAGCTGTGCAGAAGAAGAACAACAAGAAGAAGAAATATTTCGAAATATGTCTGTCAGGCCCCTTCCCTTGAGATAAATCTGCAAATATCTCGGAAACGAAGCGAGCTATGGCAAAATGTTAAGAGACCTTCTTTGTAGAGAATTAAGTTTCCTACATTTTATGTTCTATGATATTTTTTGATCAGATACGTAGTTCTCGAGATATATCCAGATATTTAAAAGTTCCGAAGCCGCACCAACATAATAGAGATACAGAAACACTGTGGCCCCTTTCTTTGAGATAACTCTGCACTACTGCGAGCTGCAAATGCCACTTCCAGCTTAGCTGTGCAGAAGAAGAAGAACAAGAAGAAGAAATATCTCGAAATATGTCCGTCAGGCCCCTTCCCTTGAGATAAATCTGCAAATATCTCGGAAACGAAGCGAGCTATGGCAAAATGTTAAGAGACCTTTTTTGTAGAGAATTATGTTCCCTACAATTTACGTTCTATGATATTTTTTGATCAGAAGCGTAGTTTTCGAGATATATCGAGATATTTAAAAGATCCGAAGCCGCACCAACATAATAGAGATACAGAAACACCGTGGCCCCTTTCTTTGAGATAACTCTGCACTATTGCGACCTGCAAATGCCACTTCCAGCTTAGCTGTGCAGAAGAAGAACAACAAGAAGAAGAAATATCTCGAAATATGTCCGTCAAGCACCTTCCCTTGAGATATATCTGCAAATATCTCGGAAACGAAGCGAGCTATGGCAAAATGTTAAGATACCTTTTTTGTAGAGAATTAAGTTTCCTACTTTTTATGTTCAATGATATTTTTTGATCAGATGCGTAGTTCTCGAGATATATCAAGATATTTAAAAGTTCCGAAGCTGCACCAACATAATAGAGGTACAGAAACACCGTGGCCCCTTTCTTTGAGATAATTCTGCACTATTGCGAGCTGCAAATGCTGCTTCCAGCTTAGCTGTGCAGAAGAAGAACAACAAGAAGAAGAAATATCTCGAAATATGTCCGTCAAGCCCCTTCCCTTGAGATATATCTGCAAATATCTCGGAAACGAAGCGAGCTATGGCAAAATGTTAAGATACCTTTTTTGTAGAGAATTAAGTTTCCTACTTTTTATGTTCTATGATATTTTTTGATCAGATGCGTAGTTCTCGAGATATATCAAGATATTTAAAAGTTCCGAAGCTGCACCAACATAATAGAGGTACAGAAACACCGTGGCCCTTTTCTTTGAGATAACTCTGCACTATTGCGAGCTGCAAATGCTGCTTCCAGCTTAGCTGTGCAGAAGAAGAACAACAAGAAGAAGAAATATCTCGAAATATGTCCGTCAGGACCCTTCCCTTGAGATAAATCTGCAAATATCTCGGAAACGAAGCGAGCTATGGCAAAACGTTAAGAGACCTTTTTTGTAGAGAATTATGTTTCCTACAATTTATGTTCTATGATATTTTTTGATCAGAAGCGTAGTTTTCGAGATATATCGAGATATTTAAAAGTTCCGAAGCCGCACCAACATAATAGAGATACAGAAACACCGTGGCCCCTTTCTTTGAGATAACTCTGCACTATTGCGAGCTGCAAATGCCACTTCCAGCTTAGCTGTGCAGAAGAAGAACAACAAGAAGAAGAAATATCTCGAAATATGTCCGTCAGGCCCCTTCCCTTGAGATAAATCTGCAAATATCTCGGAAACGAAGCGAGCTACCGCAAAATGTTAAGAGACCTTTTTTGTAGAAAATTAGGTTTCCTACTTTTTACGTTCTATGATATTTTTTGATCAGATGCGTAGTTCTCGAGATATATCAAGATATTTAAAAGTTCCGAAGCCGCACCAACATAATAGAGATACAGAAACACCGTGGCCCCTTTCTTTTAGATAACTCTGCACTATTGCGCGCTGCAAATGCCACTTCCAGCTTAGCTGTGCAGAAGAAGAACAACAAGAAGAAGAAATATCTCGAAATATGTCCGTCAGGCCCCTTCCCTTGAGATAAATCTGCAAATATCTCGGAAACGAAGCGAGCTATGGCAAAATGTTAAGAGACCTTCTTTGTAGAGAATTAAGTTTCCTACTTTTTATGTTCTATGATATTTTTTGATCAGATGCGCAGTTCTCGAGATATATCCAGATATTTAAAAGTTCCGAAGCCGCACCAACATAATAGAGATACAGAAACACTGTGGCCCCTTTCTTTGAGATAACTCTGCACTACTGCGAGCTGCAAATGCCACTTCCAGCTTAGCTGTGCAGAAGAAGAAGAACAAGAAGAAGAAATATCTCGAAATATGTCCGTCAGGCCCCTTCCCTTGAGATAAATCTGCAAATATCTCGGAAACGAAGCGAGCTATGGCAAAATGTTAAGAGACCTCCTTTGTAGAGAATTAAGTTTCCTACTTTTTATGTTCTATGATATTTTTTGATCAGATGCGTAGTTCTCGAGATATATCCAGATATTTAAAAGTTCCGAAGCCGCACCAACATAATAGAGATACAGAAACACTGTGGCCCCTTTCTTTGAGATAACTCTGCACTACTGCGAGCTGCAAATGCCACTTCCAGCTTAGCTGTGCAGAAGAAGAACAACAAGAAGAAGAAATATCTCGAAATATGTCCGTCAGTCCCCTTCCCTTGAGATAAATCTGCAAATATCTCGGAAACGAAGCGAGCTATGGCAAAATGTTGAGAGACCTTTTTGTAGAGAATTAAGTTTCCTACTTTTTATGTTCTATGATATTTTTTGATCAGATGCGTAGTTCTCGAGATATATCAAGATATTTAAAAGTTCCGAAGCTGCATCAACATAATAGAGGTACAGAAACACCGTGGCCCCTTTCTTTGAGATAACTCTGCACTATTGCGAGCTGCAAATGCTGCTTCCAGCTTAGCTGTGCAGAAGAAGAACAACAAGAAGAAGAAATATCCCGAAATATGTCCGTCAGGACCCTTCCCTTGAGATAAATCTGCAAATATCTCGGAAACGAATCGAGCTATGGCAAAATGTTAAGAGACCTTTTTTGTAGAGAATTATGTTCCCTACAATTTACGCTCTATGATATTTTTTGATCAGAAGCGTAGTTTTCGAGATATATCGAGATATTTAAAAGATCCGAAGCCGCACCAACATAATAGAGATACAGAAACACCGTGGCCCCTTTCTTTGAGATAACTCTGCACTATTGCGACCTGCAAATGCCACTTCCAGCTTAGCTGTGCAGAAGAAGAACAACAAGAAGAAGAAATATCTCGAAATATGTCCGTCAAGCCCCTTCCCTTGAGATATATCTGCAAATATCTCGAAAACGAAGCGAGCTATGGCAAAATGTTAACATACCTTTTTTGTGGAGAATTAAGTTTCCTACTTTTTATGTTCTATGATATTTTTTGATCAGATGCGTAGTTCTCGAGATATATCAAGATATTTAAAAGTTCCGAAGCCGCACCAACATAATAGAGATACAGAAACACCGTGGCCCCTTTCTTTGAGATAACTCTGCACTATTGCGCGCTGCAAATGCCACTTCCAGCTTAGCTGTGCAGAAGAAGAAGAACAAGAAGAAGAAATATCTCGAAATATGTCCGTCAGGCCCCTTCCCTTGAGATAAATCTGCAAATATCTCGGAAACGAAGCGAGCTATGGCAAAATGTTAAGAGACCTTTTTTGTAGAGAATTATGTTTCCTACAATTTATGTCCTATGATATTTTTTGATCAGAAGCGTAGTTTTAGAGATATATCGAGATATTTAAAAGTTCCGAAGCCGCACCAACATAATAGAGATACAGAAACACCGTGGCCCCTTTCTTTGAGATAACTCTGCACTATTGCGAGCTGCAAATGCCACTTCCTGCTTAGCTGTGCAGAAGAAGAAGAACAAGAAGAAGAAATATCTCGAAATATGTCCGTCAGGCCCCTTCCCTTGAGATAAATCTGCAAATATCTCGGAAACGAAGCGAGCTATGGCAAAATGTTAAGAGACCTTTTTTGTAGAGAATTAAGTTTCCTACTTTTTATGTTCAATGATATTTTTTGATCAGATGCGTAGTTCTCGAGATATATCGAGATATTTAAAAGTTCCGAAGCCGCACCAACATAATAGAGATACAGAAACACCGTGGCCCCTTTCTTTGAGATAACTCTGCACTATTGCGAGCTGCAAATGCCACTTCCAGCTTAGCTGTGCAGAAGAAGAACAACAAGAAGAAGAAATATTTCGAAATATGTCTGTCAGGCCCCTTCCCTTGAGATAAATCTGCAAATATCTCGGAAACGAAGCGATCTACGGCAAAATGTTAAGAGACCTTTTTTGTAGAAAATTAGGTTTCCTACTTTTTATGTTCTATGATATTTTTTGATCAGGTGCGTAGTTCTCGAGATATATCAAGATATTTAAAAGTTCCGAAGCCGCACCAACATAATAGAGATACAGAAACACCGTGGCCCCTTTCTTTGAGATAACTCTGCACTATTGCGAGCTGCAAATGCCACTTCCTGCTTAGCTGTGCAGAAGAAGAAGAACAAGAAGAAGAAATATCTCGAAATATGTCCGTCAGGCCCCTTCCCTTGAGATAAATCTGCAAATATCTCGGAAACGAAGCGAGCTATGGCAAAATGTTAAGAGACCTTTTTTGTAGAGAATTAAGTTTCCTACTTTTTATGTTCAATGATATTTTTTGATCAGATGCGTAGTTCTCGAGATATATCGAGATATTTAAAAGTTCCGAAGCCGCACCAACATAATAGAGATACAGAAACACCGTGGCCCCTTTCTTTGAGATAACTCTGCACTATTGCGAGCTGCAAAAGCCACTTCCAGCTTAGCTGTGCAGAAGAAGAACAACAAGAAGAAGAAATATTTCGAAATATGTCTGTCAGGCCCCTTCCCTTGAGATAAATCTGCAAATATCTCGGAAACGAAGCGATCTACGGCAAAATGTTAAGAGACCTTTTTTGTAGAAAATTAGGCTTCCTACTTTTTATGTTCTATGATATTTTTTGATCAGGTGCGTAGTTCTCGAGATATATCAAGATATTTAAAAGTTCCGAAGCCGCACCAACATAATAGAGATACAGAAACACCGTGGCCCCTTTCTTTGAAATAACTCTGCACTATTGCGGGCTGCAAATGCCACTTCCAGCTTAGCTGTGCAGAAGAAGAAGAACAAGAAGAAGAAATATCTCGAAATATGTCCGTCAGGCCCCTTCCCTTGAGATAAATCTGCAAATATCTCGGAAACGAAGCGAGCTATGGCAAAATGTTAAGAGACCTTCTTTGTAGAGAATTAAGTTTCCTACTTTTTATGTTCTATGATATTTTTTGATCAGATGCGTAGTTCTCGAGATATATCGAGATATTTAAAAGTTCCGAAGCCGCACCAACATAATAGAGATACAGAAACACCGTGGCCCCTTTCTTTGAGATAACTCTGCACTACTGCGAGCTGCAAATGCCACTTCCAGCTTAGCTGTGCAGAAGAAGAACAACAAGAAGAAGAAATATCTCGAAATATGTCCGTCAGTCCCCTTCCCTTGAGATAAATCTGCAAATATCTCGGAAACGAAGCGAGCTATGGCAAAATGTTGAGAGACCTTTTTTGTAGAGAATTAAGTTTCCTACTTTTTATGTTCTATGATATTTTTTGATCAGATGCGTAGTTCTCGAGATATATCAAGATATTTAAAAGTTCCGAAGCTGCATCAACATAATAGAGGTACAGAAACACCGTGGCCCCTTTCTTTGAGATAACTCTGCACTATTGCGAGCTGCAAATGCTGCTTCCAGCTTAGCTGTGCAGAAGAAGAACAACAAGAAGAAGAAATATCCCGAAATATGTCCGTCAGGACCCTTCCCTTGAGATAAATCTGCAAATATCTCGGAAACGAATCGAGCTATGGCAAAATGTTAAGAGACCTTTTTTGTAGAGAATTATGTTCCCTACAATTTACGCTCTATGATATTTTTTGATCAGAAGCGTAGTTTTCGAGATATATCGAGATATTTAAAAGATCCGAAGCCGCACCAACATAATAGAGATACAGAAACACCGTGGCCCCTTTCTTTGAGATAACTCTGCACTATTGCGACCTGCAAATGCCACTTCCAGCTTAGCTGTGCAGAAGAAGAACAACAAGAAGAAGAAATATCTCGAAATATGTCCGTCAAGCCCCTTCCCTTGAGATATATCTGCAAATATCTCGGAAACGAAGCGAGCTATGGCAAAATGTTAAGATACCTTTTTTGTAGAGAATTAAGTTTCCTACTTTTTATGTTCTATGATATTTTTTGATCAGATGCGTAGTTCTCGAGATATATCAAGATATTTAAAAGTTCCGAAGCCGCACCAACATAATAGAGATACAGAAACACCGTGGCCCCTTTCTTTGAGATAACTCTGCACTATTGCGCGCTGCAAATGCCACTTCCAGCTTAGCTGTGCAGAAGAAGAAGAACAAGAAGAAGAAATATCTCGAAATATGTCCGTCAGGCCCCTTCCCTTGAGATAAATCTGCAAATATCTCGGAAACGAAGCGAGCTATGGCAAAATGTTAATAGACCTTCTTTGTAGAGAATTAAGTTTCCTACTTTTTATGTTGTATGATATTTTTTGATCAGATGCGTAGTTCTCGAGATATATCCAGATATTTAAAAGTTCCGAAGCCGCACCAACATAATAGAGATACAGAAACACTGTGGCCCCTTTCTTTGAGATAACTCTGCACTACTGCGAGCTGCAAATGCCACTTCCAGCTTAGCTGTGCAGAAGAAGAAGAACAAGAAGAAGAAATATCTCGAAATATGTCCGTCAGGCCCCTTCCCTTGAGATAAATCTGCAAATATCTCGGAAACGAAGCGAGCTATGGCAAAATGTTAAGAGACCTCCTTTGTAGAGAATTAAGTTTCCTACTTTTTATGTCCTATGATATTTTTTGATCAGAAGCGTAGTTTTAGAGATATATCGAGATATTTAAAAGTTCCGAAGCCGCACCAACATAATAGAGATACAGAAACACCGTGGCCCCTTTCTTCGGGATAACTCTGCACTATTGCGAGCTGGAAATGCCACTTCCAGCTTAGCTGTGCAGAAGAAGAACAACAAGAAGAAGAAATATCTCGAAATATGTCCGTCAAGCCCCTTCCCTTGAGATATATCTGCAAATATCTCGGAAACGAAGCGAGCTATGGCAAAATGTTAAGATACCTTTTTTGTAGAGAATTAAGTTTCCTACTTTTTATGTTCTATGATACTTTTTGATCAGATGCGTAGTTCTCGAGATATATCCAGATATTTAAAAGTTCCGAAGCCGCACCAACATGATAGAGATACAGAAACACCGTGGCCCCTTTCTTTGAGATAACTCTGCACTATTGCGAGCTGCAAATGCCACTTCCAGCTTAGCTGTGCAGAAGAAGAACAACAAGAAGAAGAAATATCTCGAAATATGTCCGTCAGGCCCCTTCCCTTGAGATAAATCTGCAAATATCTCGGAAACGAAGCGAGCTATGGCAAAATGTTAACAGACCTTTTTTGTAGAGAATTAAGTTTTCTACTTTTTATGTTCTATGAAATTTTTTAATCAGATGCGTAGTTCTCGAGATATATCAAGATATTTAAAAGTTCCGAAGCCGCACCAACATAATAGAGATACAGAAACACCGTGGCCCCTTTCTTTGAGATAACTCTGCACTATTGCGAGCTGCAAATGCCACTTCCTGCTTAGCTGTGCAGAAGAAGAAGAACAAGAAGAAGAAATATCTCGAAATATGTCCGTCAGGCCCCTTCCCTTGAGATAAATCTGCAAATATCTCGGAAACGAAGCGAGCTATGGCAAAATGTTAAGAGACCTTTTTTGTAGAGAATTAAGTTTCCTACTTTTTATGTTCAATGATATTTTTTGATCAGATGCGTAGTTCTCGAGATATATCGAGATATTTAAAAGTTCCGAAGCCGCACCAACATAATAGAGATACAGAAACACCGTGGCCCCTTTCTTTGAGATAACTCTGCACTATTGCGAGCTGCAAATGCCACTTCCAGCTTAGCTGTGCAGAAGAAGAACAACAAGAAGAAGAAATATTTCGAAATATGTCTGTCAGGCCCCTTCCCTTGAGATAAATCTGCAAATATCTCGGAAACGAAGCGATCTACGGCAAAATGTTAAGAGACCTTTTTTGTAGAAAATTAGGTTTCCTACTTTTTATGTTCTATGATATTTTTTGATCAGGTGCGTAGTTCTCGAGATATATCAAGATATTTAAAAGTTCCGAAGCCGCACCAACATAATAGAGATACAGAAACACCGTGGCCCCTTTCTTTGAGATAACTCTGCACTATTGCGAGCTGCAAATGCCACTTCCTGCTTAGCTGTGCAGAAGAAGAAGAACAAGAAGAAGAAATATCTCGAAATATGTCCGTCAGGCCCCTTCCCTTGAGATAAATCTGCAAATATCTCGGAAACGAAGCGAGCTATGGCAAAATGTTAAGAGACCTTTTTTGTAGAGAATTAAGTTTCCTACTTTTTATGTTCAATGATATTTTTTGATCAGATGCGTAGTTCTCGAGATATATCGAGATATTTAAAAGTTCCGAAGCCGCACCAACATAATAGAGATACAGAAACACCGTGGCCCCTTTCTTTGAGATAACTCTGCACTATTGCGAGCTGCAAATGCCACTTCCAGCTTAGCTGTGCAGAAGAAGAACAACAAGAAGAAGAAATATTTCGAAATATGTCTGTCAGGCCCCTTCCCTTGAGATAAATCTGCAAATATCTCGGAAACGAAGCGATCTACGGCAAAATGTTAAGAGACCTTTTTTGTAGAAAATTAGGTTTCCTACTTTTTATGTTCTATGATATTTTTTGATCAGGTGCGTAGTTCTCGAGATATATCAAGATATTTAAAAGTTCCGAAGCCGCACCAACATAATAGAGATACAGAAACACCGTGGCCCCTTTCTTTGAGATAACTCTGCACTATTGCGAGCTGCAAATGCCACTTCCTGCTTAGCTGTGCAGAAGAAGAAGAACAAGAAGAAGAAATATCTCGAAATATGTCCGTCAGGCCCCTTCCCTTGAGATAAATCTGCAAATATCTCGGAAACGAAGCGAGCTATGGCAAAATGTTAAGAGACCTTTTTTGTAGAGAATTAAGTTTCCTACTTTTTATGTTCAATGATATTTTTTGATCAGATGCGTAGTTCTCGAGATATATCGAGATATTTAAAAGTTCCGAAGCCGCACCAACATAATAGAGATACAGAAACACCGTGGCCCCTTTCTTTGAGATAACTCTGCACTATTGCGAGCTGCAAATGCCACTTCCAGCTTAGCTGTGCAGAAGAAGAACAACAAGAAGAAGAAATATTTCGAAATATGTCTGTCAGGCCCCTTCCCTTGAGATAAATCTGCAAATATCTCGGAAACGAAGCGATCTACGGCAAAATGTTAAGAGACCTTTTTTGTAGAAAATTAGGTTTCCTACTTTTTATGTTCTATGATATTTTTTGATCTGGTGCGTAGTTCTCGAGATATATCAAGATATTTAAAAGTTCCGAAGCCGCACCAACATAATAGAGATACAGAAACACCGTGGCCCCTTTCTTTGAAATAACTCTGCACTATTGCGGGCTGCAAATGCCACTTCCAGCTTAGCTGTGCAGAAGAAGAAGAACAAGAAGAAGAAATATCTCGAAATATGTCCGTCAGGCCCCTTCCCTTGAGATAAATCTGCAAATATCTCGGAAACGAAGCGAGCTATGGCAAAATGTTAAGAGACCTTCTTTGTAGAGAATTAAGTTTCCTACTTTTTATGTTCTATGATATTTTTTGATCAGATGCGTAGTTCTCGAGATATATCGAGATATTTAAAAGTTCCGAAGCCGCACCAACATAATAGAGATACAGAAACACCGTGGCCCCTTTCTTTGAGATAACTCTGCACTACTGCGAGCTGCAAATGCCACTTCCAGCTTAGCTGTGCAGAAGAAGAACAACAAGAAGAAGAAATATCTCGAAATATGTCCGTCAGTCCCCTTCCCTTGAGATAAATCTGCAAATATCTCGGAAACGAAGCGAGCTATGGCAAAATGTTGAGAGACCTTTTTTGTAGAGAATTAAGTTTCCTACTTTTTATGTTCTATGATATTTTTTGATCAGATGCGTAGTTCTCGAGATATATCAAGATATTTAAAAGTTCCGAAGCTGCATCAACATAATAGAGGTACAGAAACACCGTGGCCCCTTTCTTTGAGATAACTCTGCACTATTGCGAGCTGCAAATGCTGCTTCCAGCTTAGCTGTGCAGAAGAAGAACAACAAGAAGAAGAAATATCCCGAAATATGTCCGTCAGGACCCTTCCCTTGAGATAAATCTGCAAATATCTCGGAAACGAATCGAGCTATGGCAAAATGTTAAGAGACCTTTTTTGTAGAGAATTATGTTCCCTACAATTTACGCTCTATGATATTTTTTGATCAGAAGCGTAGTTTTCGAGATATATCGAGATATTTAAAAGATCCGAAGCCGCACCAACATAATAGAGATACAGAAACACCGTGGCCCCTTTCTTTGAGATAACTCTGCACTATTGCGACCTGCAAATGCCACTTCCAGCTTAGCTGTGCAGAAGAAGAACAACAAGAAGAAGAAATATCTCGAAATATGTCCGTCAAGCCCCTTCCCTTGAGATATATCTGCAAATATCTCGGAAACGAAGCGAGCTATGGCAAAATGTTAAGATACCTTTTTTGTAGAGAATTAAGTTTCCTACTTTTTATGTTCTATGATATTTTTTGATCAGATGCGTAGTTCTCGAGATATATCAAGATATTTAAAAGTTCCGAAGCCGCACCAACATAATAGAGATACAGAAACACCGTGGCCCCTTTCTTTGAGATAACTCTGCACTATTGCGCGCTGCAAATGCCACTTCCAGCTTAGCTGTGCAGAAGAAGAAGAACAAGAAGAAGAAATATCTCGAAATATGTCCGTCAGGCCCCTTCCCTTGAGATAAATCTGCAAATATCTCGGAAACGAAGCGAGCTATGGGAAAATGTTAATAGACCTTCTTTGTAGAGAATTAAGTTTCCTACTTTTTATGTTCTATGATATTTTTTGATCAGATGCGTAGTTCTCGAGATATATCCAGATATTTAAAAGTTCCGAAGCCGCACCAACATAATAGAGATACAGAAACACTGTGGCCCCTTTCTTTGAGATAACTCTGCACTACTGCGAGCTGCAAATGCCACTTCCAGCTTAGCTGTGCAGAAGAAGAAGAACAAGAAGAAGAAATATCTCGAAATATGTCCGTCAGGCCCCTTCCCTTGAGATAAATCTGCAAATATCTCGGAAACGAAGCGAGCTATGGCAAAATGTTAAGAGACCTCCTTTGTAGAGAATTAAGTTTCCTACTTTTTATGTCCTATGATATTTTTTGATCAGAAGCGTAGTTTTAGAGATATATCGAGATATTTAAAAGTTCCGAAGCCGCACCAACATAATAGAGATACAGAAACACCGTGGCCCCTTTCTTCGGGATAACTCTGCACTATTGCGAGCTGGAAATGCCACTTCCAGCTTAGCTGTGCAGAAGAAGAACAACAAGAAGAAGAAATATCTCGAAATATGTCCGTCAAGCCCCTTCCCTTGAGATATATCTGCAAATATCTCGGAAACGAAGCGAGCTATGGCAAAATGTTAAGATACCTTTTTTGTAGAGAATTAAGTTTCCTACTTTTTATGTTCTATGATACTTTTTGATCAGATGCGTAGTTCTCGAGATATATCCAGATATTTAAAAGTTCCGAAGCCGCACCAACATAATAGAGATACAGAAACACCGTGGCCCCTTTCTTTGAGATAACTCTGCACTATTGCGAGCTGCAAATGCCACTTCCAGCTTAGCTGTGCAGAAGAAGAACAACAAGAAGAAGAAATATCTCGAAATATGTCCGTCAGGCCCCTTCCCTTGAGATAAATCTGCAAATATCTCGGAAACGAAGCGAGCTATGGCAAAATGTTAACAGACCTTTTTTGTAGAGAATTAAGTTTCCTACTTTTTATGTTCTATGAAATTTTTTAATCAGATGCGTAGTTCTCGAGATATATCAAGATATTTAAAAGTTCCGAAGCCGCACCAACATAATAGAGATACAGAAACACCGTGGCCCCTTTCTTTGAGATAACTCTGCACTATTGCGAGCTGCAAATGCCACTTCCTGCTTAGCTGTGCAGAAGAAGAAGAACAAGAAGAAGAAATATCTCGAAATATGTCCGTCAGGCCCCTTCCCTTGAGATAAATCTGCAAATATCTCGGAAACGAAGCGAGCTATGGCAAAATGTTAAGAGACCTTTTTTGTAGAGAATTAAGTTTCCTACTTTTTATGTTCAATGATATTTTTTGATCAGATGCGTAGTTCTCGAGATATATCGAGATATTTAAAAGTTCCGAAGCCGCACCAACATAATAGAGATACAGAAACACCGTGGCCCCTTTCTTTGAGATAACTCTGCACTATTGCGAGCTGCAAATGCCACTTCCAGCTTAGCTGTGCAGAAGAAGAACAACAAGAAGAAGAAATATTTCGAAATATGTCTGTCAGGCCCCTTCCCTTGAGATAAATCTGCAAATATCTCGGAAACGAAGCGATCTACGGCAAAATGTTAAGAGACCTTTTTTGTAGAAAATTAGGTTTCCTACTTTTTATGTTCTATGATATTTTTTGATCAGGTGCGTAGTTCTCGAGATATATCAAGATATTTAAAAGTTCCGAAGCCGCACCAACATAATAGAGATACAGAAACACCGTGGCCCCTTTCTTTGAGATAACTCTGCACTATTGCGAGCTGCAAATGCCACTTCCTGCTTAGCTGTGCAGAAGAAGAAGAACAAGAAGAAGAAATATCTCGAAATATGTCCGTCAGGCCCCTTCCCTTGAGATAAATCTGCAAATATCTCGGAAACGAAGCGAGCTATGGCAAAATGTTAAGAGACCTTTTTTGTAGAGAATTAAGTTTCCTACTTTTTATGTTCAATGATATTTTTTGATCAGATGCGTAGTTCTCGAGATATATCGAGATATTTAAAAGTTCCGAAGCCGCACCAACATAATAGAGATACAGAAACACCGTGGCCCCTTTCTTTGAGATAACTCTGCACTATTGCGAGCTGCAAATGCCACTTCCTGCTTAGCTGTGCAGAAGAAGAAGAACAAGAAGAAGAAATATCTCGAAATATGTCCGTCAGGCCCCTTCCCTTGAGATAAATCTGCAAATATCTCGGAAACGAAGCGAGCTATGGCAAAATGTTAAGAGACCTTTTTTGTAGAGAATTAAGTTTCCTACTTTTTATGTTCAATGATATTTTTTGATCAGATGCGTAGTTCTCGAGATATATCGAGATATTTAAAAGTTCCGAAGCCGCACCAACATAATAGAGATACAGAAACACCGTGGCCCCTTTCTTTGAGATAACTCTGCACTATTGCGAGCTGCAAATGCCACTTCCAGCTTAGCTGTGCAGAAGAAGAACAACAAGAAGAAGAAATATTTCGAAATATGTCTGTCAGGCCCCTTCCCTTGAGATAAATCTGCAAATATCTCGGAAACGAAGCGATCTACGGCAAAATGTTAAGAGACCTTTTTTGTAGAAAATTAGGTTTCCTACTTTTTATGTTCTATGATATTTTTTGATCAGGTGCGTAGTTCTCGAGATATATCAAGATATTTAAAAGTTCCGAAGCCGCACCAACATAATAGAGATACAGAAACACCGTGGCCCCTTTCTTTGAAATAACTCTGCACTATTGCGGGCTGCAAATGCCACTTCCAGCTTAGCTGTGCAGAAGAAGAAGAACAAGAAGAAGAAATATCTCGAAATATGTCCGTCAGGCCCCTTCCCTTGAGATAAATCTGCAAATATCTCGGAAACGAAGCGAGCTATGGCAAAATGTTAAGAGACCTTCTTTGTAGAGAATTAAGTTTCCTACTTTTTATGTTCTATGATATTTTTTGATCAGATGCGTAGTTCTCGAGATATATCAAGATATTTAAAAGTTCCGAAGCTGCATCAACATAATAGAGGTACAGAAACACCGTGGCCCCTTTCTTTGAGATAACTCTGCACTATTGCGAGCTGCAAATGCTGCTTCCAGCTTAGCTGTGCAGAAGAAGAACAACAAGAAGAAGAAATATCCCGAAATATGTCCGTCAGGACCCTTCCCTTGAGATAAATCTGCAAATATCTCGGAAACGAATCGAGCTATGGCAAAATGTTAAGAGACCTTTTTTGTAGAGAATTATGTTCCCTAGAATTTACGTTCTATGATATTTTTTGATCAGAAGCGTAGTTTTCGAGATATATCGAGATATTTAAAAGATCCGAAGCCGCACCAACATAATAGAGATACAGAAACACCGTGGCCCCTTTCTTTGAGATAACTCTGCACTATTGCGACCTGCAAATGCCACTTCCAGCTTAGCTGTGCAGAAGAAGAACAACAAGAAGAAGAAATATCTCGAAATATGTCCGTCAAGCCCCTTCCCTTGAGATATATCTGCAAATATCTCGGAAACGAAGCGAGCTATGGCAAAATGTTAAGATACCTTTTTTGTAGAGAATTAAGTTTCCTACGTTTTATGTTCTATGATATTTTTTGATCAGATGCGTAGTTCTCGAGATATATCAAGATATTTAAAAGTTCCGAAGCTGCACCAACATAATAGAGGTACAGAAACACCGTGGCCCCTTTCTTTGAGATAACTCTGCACTATTGCGAGCTGCAAATGCTGCTTCCAGCTTAGCTGTGCAGAAGAAGAACAACAAGAAGAAGAAATATCCCGAAATATGTCCGTCAGGACCCTTCCCTTGAGATAAATCTGCAAATATCTCGGAAACCAAGCGAGCTATGGCAAAACGTTAAGAGACCTTTTTTGTAGAGAATTATGTTTCCTACAATTTATGTTCTATGATATTTTTTGATCAGAAGCGTAGTTTTAGAGATATATCGAGATATTTAAAAGTTCCGAAGCCGCACCAACATAATAGAGATACAGAAACACCGTGGCCCCTTTCTTCGGGATAACTCTGCACTATTGCGAGCTGGAAATGCCACTTCCAGCTTAGCTGTGCAGAAGAAGAACAACAAGAAGAAGAAATATCTCGAAATATGTCCGTCCAGCCCCTTCCCTTGAGATATATCTGCAAATATCTCGGAAACGAAGCGAGCTATGGCAAAATGTTAAGATACCTTTTTTGTAGAGAATTAAGTTTCCTACTTTTTATGTTCTATGATATTTTTTGATCAGATGCGTAGTTCTCGAGATATATCAAGATATTTAAAAGTTCCGAAGCCGCACCAACATAATAGAGATACAGAAACACCGTGGCCCCTTTCTTCGGGATAACTCTGCACTATTGCGAGCTGGAAGTGCCACTTCCAGTTTAGCTGTGCAGAAGAAGAACAACAAGAAGAAGAAATATCTCGAAATATGTCCGTCAGGCCCCTTCCCTTGAGATAAATCTGCAAATATCTCGGAAACGAAGCAAGCTATGGCAAAATGTTAAGATACCTTTTTTGTAGAGAATTAAGTTTCCTACTTTTTATGTTCTATGATATTTTTTGATCAGATGCGTAGTTCTCGAGATATATCAAGATATTTAAAAGTTCCGAAGCTGCACCAACATAATAGAGGTACAGAAACACCGTGGCCCCTTTCTTTGAGATAACTCTGCACTATTGCGAGCTGCAAATGCCACTTCCAGCTTAGCTGTGCAGAAGAAGAACAACAAGAAGAAGAAATATTTCGAAATATGTCTGTCAGGCCCCTTCCCTTGAGATAAATCTACAAATATCTCGGAAACGAAGCGAGCTATGGCAAAATGTTAAGAGACCTTCTTTGTAGAGAATTAAGTTTCCTACAATTTATGTTCCATGATATTTTTTGATCAGAAGCGTAGTTTTAGAGATATATCGAGATATTTAAAAGTTCCGAAGCCGCACCAACATAATAGAGATACAGAAACACCGTGGCCCCTTTCTTCGGGATAACTCTGCACTATTGCGAGCTGGAAATGCCACTTCCAGCTTAGCTGTGCAGAAGAAGAACAACAAGAAGAAGAAATATCTCGAAATATGTCCGTCAAGCCCCTTCCCTTGAGATATATCTGCAAATATCTCGGAAACGAAGCGAGCTATGGCAAAATGTTAAGATACCTTTTTTGTAGAGAATTAAGTTTCCTACTTTTTATGTTCTATGATATTTTTTGATCAGATGCGTAGTTCTCGAGATATATCAAGATATTTAAAAGTTCCGAAGCCGCACCAACATAATAGAGATACAGAAACACCGTGGCCCCTTTCTTCGGGATAACTCTGCACTATTGCGAGCTGGAAGTGCCACTTCCAGTTTAGCTGTGCAGAAGAAGAACAACAAGAAGAAGAAATATCTCGAAATATGTCCGTCAGGACCCTTCCCTTGAGATAAATCTGCAAATATCTCGGAAACGAAGCGAGCTATGGCAAAATGTTAAGAGACCTTTTTTGTAGAGAATTAAGTTTCCCACTTTTTATGTTCTATGATATTTTTTGATCAGATGCGTAGTTCTCGAGATATATCAAGATATTTAAAAGTTCCGAAGCTGCACCAACATAATAGAGGTACAGAAACACCGTGGCCCCTTTCTTTGAGCTAACTCTGCACTATTGCGAGCTGCAAATGCTGCTTCCAGCTTAGCTGTGCAGAAGAAGAACAACAAGAAGAAGAAATATTTCGAAATATGACTGTCAGGCCCCTTCCCTTGAGATAAATCTGCAAATATCTCGGAAACGAAGCGATCTACGGCAAAATGTTAAGAGACCTTTTTTGTAGGAAATTAGGTTTCCTACTTTTTATGTTCTATGATATTTTTTGATCAGGTGCGTAGTTCTCGAGATATATCAAGATATTTAAAAGTTCCGAAGCCGCACCAACATAATAGAGATACAGAAACACCGTGGCCCCTTTCTTTGAGATAACTCTGCACTATTGCCAGCTGCAAATGCCACTTCCAGCTTAGCTGTGCAGAAGAAGAACAACAAGAAGAAGAAATATCTCGAAATATGTCCGTCAGGCCCCTTCCCTTGAGATATATCGGCAAATATCTCGGAAACAAAGCGAGCTATGGCAAAATGTTAAGAGACCTTTTTTGTAGAGAATTATGTTTCCTACAATTTATGTTCTATGATATTTTTTGATCAGATGCGTAGTTCTCGAGATATATCAAGATATTTAAAAGTTCCGAAGCCGCACCAACATAATAGAGATACAGAAACACCGTGGCCCCTTTCTTTGAGATAACTCTGCACTAGTGCGAGCCGCAAATGCCACTACCAGCTTAGCTGTGCAGAAGAAGAACAACAAGAAGAAGAAATATCTCGAAATATGTCCGTCAGGCCCCTTCCCTTGAGATAAATCTGCAAATATCTCGGAAACCAAGCGAGCTATGGCAAAATGTTAAGAGACCGTTTTTGTAGAGAATTAAGTTTCCTACTTTTTATGTTCTATGATATTTTTTGATCAGACGCGTAGTTCTCGAGATATATCAAGATATTTAAAAGTTCCGAAGCCGCACCAACATAATAGAGATACAGAAACACCGTGGCCCCCTTCTTTGAGATAACTCTGCACTATTGCGAGCTGCAAATGCCACTTCCAGCTTAGCTGTGCAGAAGAAGAACAACAAGATGAAGAAATATCTCGAAATATGTCCGTCAGGCCCCTTGCCTTGAGATAAATCTGCAAATATCTCGGAAACGAAGCGAGCTATGGCAAAATGTTAAGAGACCTTATTTGTAGAGAATTATGTTTCCTACAATTTATGTTCTATGATATTTTTTGATCAGATGCGTAGTTCTCGAGATATATCAAGATATTTAAAAGTTCCGAAGCCGCACCAACAGAATAGAGATACAGAAACACCGTGGCTCCTTTCTTTGAGATAACTCTGCACTATTGCGAGCTGGAAATGCCACTTCCAGTTTAGCTGTGCAGAAGAAGAACAACAAGAAGAAGAAATATCTCGAAATATGTCCGTCAGGCCCCTTCCCTTGAGATAAATCTGCAAATATCTCGGAAACGAAGCGAGCTATGGCAAAATGTTGAGAGACCTTTTTTGTAGGGAATTAAGTTTCCTACTTTTTATGTTCTATAATATTTTTTGATCAGATGCGTAGTTCTCGAGATATATCAAGATATTTAAAAGTTCCGAAGCCGCAGCAACATAATAGAGATACAGAAACACCGTGGCCCCTTTCTTTGAGATATCTCTGCACTATTGCGAGCTGCAAATGCCACTTCCAGCTTAGCTGTGCAGAAGAAGAACAACAAGAAGAAGAAATATCTCGAAATATGTCCGTCAGGCCCCTTCCCTTGAGATAAATCTGCAAATATCTCGGAAACGAAGAGAGCTATGGCAAAATGTTAAGAGACCCTTTCTGTAGAGAATTAAGTTTCCTACTTTTTATGTTCTATGATATTTTTTGATCAGATGCGTAGTTCTCGAGATATATCAAGATATTTAAAAGTTCCGAAGCCGCACCAACAGAATAGAGATACAGAAACACCGTGGCTCCTTTCTTTGAGATAACTCTGCACTATTGCGAGCTGCAAATGCCACTTCCAGCTTAGCTGTGCAGAAGAAGAACAACAAGAATAAGAAATATCTCGAAATATGTCCGTCAGGCCCCTTCCCTTGAGATAAATCTGCAAATATCTCGGAAACGAAGAGAGCTATGGCAAAATGTTAAGAGACCCTTTCTGTAGAGAATTAAGTTTCCTACTTTTTATGTTCTATGATATTTTTTGATCAGATGCGTAGTTCCCGAGATATATCAAGATCTTTAAAAGTTCCGAAGCCGCACCAACATAATAGAGATACAGAAACACCGTGGCCCCCTTCTTTGAGATAACTCTGCACTATTGCGAGCTGCAAATGCCACTTCCAGCTTAGCTGTGCAGAAGAAGAACAACAAGAAGAAGAAATATCTCGAAATATGTCCGTCAGGCCCCTTCCCTTGAGATAAATCTGCAAATATCTCGGAAACGAAGCGAGCTATGGCAAAATGTTAAGAGACCTTTTTTGTAGAGAATGAAGTTTCCTACTTTTTATGTTCTATGATATTTTTTGATCAGATGCGTAGTTCTCGAGATATATCAAGATATTTAAAAGTTCCGAAGCCGCACCAACAGAATAGAGATACAGAAACACCGTGGCTCCTTTCTTTGAGATAACTCTGCACTATTGCGAGCTGGAAATGCCACTTCCAGTTTAGCTGTGCAGAAGAAGAACAACAAGAAGAAGAAATATCTCGAAATATGTCCGTCAGGCCCCTTCCCTTGAGATAAATCTGCAAATATCTCGGAAACGAAGCGAGCTATGGCAAAATGTTGAGAGACCTTTTTTGTAGGGAATTAAGTTTCCTACTTTTTATGTTCTATAATATTTTTTGATCAGATGCGTAGTTCTCGAGATATATCAAGATATTTAAAAGTTCCGAAGCCGCACCAACATAATAGAGATACAGAAACACCGTGGCCCCTTTCTTTGAGATAACTCTGCACTATTGCCAGCTGCAAATGCCACTTCCAGCTTAGCTGTGCAGAAGAAGAACAACAAGAAGAAGAAATATCTCGAAATATGTCCGTCAGGCCCTTTCCCTTCAGATAAATCTGCAAATATCTCGGAAACGAAGCGAGCTATGGCAAAATCCTAAGAGACCTTTTTTGTAGAGAATTATGTTTCCTACAATTTATGTTCTATGATATTTTTTGATCAGAAGCGTAGTTTTCGAGATATATCGAGATATTTAAAAGTTCCGAAGCCGCACCAACATAATAGAGATACAGAAACACCGTGGCCCCTTTCTTTGAGATAACTCTGCACTAGTGCGAGCCGCAAATGCCACTTCCAGCTTAGCTGTGCAGAAGAAGAACAACAAGAAGAAGAAATATCTCGAAATATGTCCGTCAGGCCCCTTCCCTTGAGATAAATCTGCAAATATCTCGGAAACGAAGCGAGCTATGGCAAAATGTTAAGCGACCTTTTTGGCAGTGAATTAAGTTTCCTACTTTTTATGTTCTATGATATTTTTTGATCAGATGCGTAGTTCTCGAGATATATCAAGATATTTAAAAGTTCCGAAGCCGCACCAACATAATAGAGATACAGAAACACCGTGGCCCCTTTCTTTGAGATAACTTTGCACTATTGCGAGCTGTAAATGCCACTTCCAGCTTAGCTGTGCAGAAGAAGAACAACAAGAAGAAGAAATATCTCGAAATATGTCCGTCAGGCCCCTTCCCTTGAGATAAATCTGCAAATATCTCGGAAACGAAGCGAGCTATGGCAAAATGTTAAGAGACCGTTTTTGTAGAGAATTAAGTTTCCTACTTTTTATGTTCTATGATATTTTTTGATCAGATGCGTAGTTCTCGAGATATATCAAGATATTTAAAAGTTCCGAAGCCGCACCAACAGAATAGAGATACAGAAACACCGTGGCTCCTTTCTTTGAGATAACTCTGCACTATTGCGAGCTGCAAATGCCACTTCCAGCTTAGCTGTGCAGAAGAAGAACAACAAGAATAAGAAATATCTCGAAATATGTCCGTCAGGCCCCTTCCCTTGAGATAAATCTGCAAATATCTCGGAAACGAAGAGAGCTATGGCAAAATGTTAAGAGACCCTTTCTGTAGAGAATTAAGTTTCCTACTTTTTATGTTCTATGATATTTTTTGATCAGATGCGTAGTTCCCGAGATATATCAAGATCTTTAAAAGTTCCGAAGCCGCACCAACATAATAGAGATACAGAAACACCGTGGCCCCCTTCTTTGAGATAACTCTGCACTATTGCGAGCTGCAAATGCCACTTCCAGCTTAGCTGTGCAGAAGAAGAACAACAAGAAGAAGAAATATCTCGAAATATGTCCGTCAGGCCCCTTCCCTTGAGATAAATCTGCAAATATCTCGGAAACGAAGCGAGCTATGGCAAAATGTTAAGAGACCTTTTTTGTAGAGAATGAAGTTTCCTACTTTTTATGTTCTATGATATTTTTTGATCAGATGCGTAGTTCTCGAGATATATCAAGATATTTAAAAGTTCCGAAGCCGCACCAACAGAATAGAGATACAGAAACACCGTGGCTCCTTTCTTTGAGATAACTCTGCACTATTGCGAGCTGGAAATGCCACTTCCAGTTTAGCTGTGCAGAAGAAGAACAACAAGAAGAAGAAATATCTCGAAATATGTCCGTCAGGCCCCTTCCCTTGAGATAAATCTGCAAATATCTCGGAAACGAAGCGAGCTATGGCAAAATGTTGAGAGACCTTTTTTGTAGGGAATTAAGTTTCCTACTTTTTATGTTCTATAATATTTTTTGATCAGATGCGTAGTTCTCGAGATATATCAAGATATTTAAAAGTTCCGAAGCCGCACCAACATAATAGAGATACAGAAACACCGTGGCCCCTTTCTTTGAGATAACTCTGCACTATTGCCAGCTGCAAATGCCACTTCCAGCTTAGCTGTGCAGAAGAAGAACAACAAGAAGAAGAAATATCTCGAAATATGTCCGTCAGGCCCTTTCCCTTCAGATAAATCTGCAAATATCTCGGAAACGAAGCGAGCTATGGCAAAATGCTAAGAGACCTTTTTTGTAGAGAATTATGTTTCCTACAATTTATGTTCTATGATATTTTTTGATCAGAAGCGTAGTTTTCGAGATATATCGAGATATTTAAAAGTTCCGAAGCCGCACCAACATAATAGAGATACAGAAACACCGTGGCCCCTTTCTTTGAGATAACTCTGCACTAGTGCGAGCCGCAAATGCCACTTCCAGCTTAGCTGTGCAGAAGAAGAACAACAAGAAGAAGAAATATCTCGAAATATGTCCGTCAGGCCCCTTCCCTTGAGATAAATCTGCAAATATCTCGGAAACGAAGCGAGCTATGGCAAAATGTTAAGCGACCTTTTTGGCAGTGAATTAAGTTTCCTACTTTTTATGTTCTATGATATTTTTTGATCAGATGCGTAGTTCTCGAGATATATCAAGATATTTAAAAGTTCCGAAGCCGCACCAACATAATAGAGATACAGAAACACCGTGGCCCCTTTCTTTGAGATAACTTTGCACTATTGCGAGCTGTAAATGCCACTTCCAGCTTAGCTGTGCAGAAGAAGAACAACAAGAAGAAGAAATATCTCGAAATATGTCCGTCAGGCCCCTTCCCTTGAGATAAATCTGCAAATATCTCGGAAACGAAGCGAGCTATGGCAAAATGTTAAGAGACCGTTTTTGTAGAGAATTAAGTTTCCTACTTTTTATGTTCTATGATATTTTTTGATCAGATGCGTAGTTCTCGAGATATATCAAGATATTTAAAAGTTCCGAAGCCGCACCAACAGAATAGAGATACAGAAACACCGTGGCTCCTTTCTTTGAGATAACTCTGCACTATTGCGAGCTGCAAATGCCACTTCCAGCTTAGCTGTGCAGAAGAAGAACAACAAGAATAAGAAATATCTCGAAATATGTCCGTCAGGCCCCTTCCCTTGAGATAAATCTGCAAATATCTCGGAAACGAAGAGAGCTATGGCAAAATGTTAAGAGACCCTTTCTGTAGAGAATTAAGTTTCCTACTTTTTATGTTCTATGATATTTTTTGATCAGATGCGTAGTTCCCGAGATATATCAAGATCTTTAAAAGTTCCGAAGCCGCACCAACATAATAGAGATACAGAAACACCGTGGCCCCCTTCTTTGAGATAACTCTGCACTATTGCGAGCTGCAAATGCCACTTCCAGCTTAGCTGTGCAGAAGAAGAACAACAAGAAGAAGAAATATCTCGAAATATGTCCGTCAGGCCCCTTCCCTTGAGATAAATCTGCAAATATCTCGGAAACGAAGCGAGCTATGGCAAAATGTTAAGCGACCTTTTTTGTAGAGAATGAAGTTTCCTACTTTTTATGTTCTATGATATTTTTTGATCAGATGCGTAGTTCTCGAGATATATCAAGATATTTAAAAGTTCCGAAGCCGCACCAACAGAATAGAGATACAGAAACACCGTGGCTCCTTTCTTTGAGATAACTCTGCACTATTGCGAGCTGGAAATGCCACTTCCAGTTTAGCTGTGCAGAAGAAGAACAACAAGAAGAAGAAATATCTCGAAATATGTCCGTCAGGCCCCTTCCCTTGAGATAAATCTGCAAATATCTCGGAAACGAAGCGAGCTATGGCAAAATGTTGAGAGACCTTTTTTGTAGGGAATTAAGTTTCCTACTTTTTATGTTCTATAATATTTTTTGATCAGATGCGTAGTTCTCGAGATATATCAAGATATTTAAAAGTTCCGAAGCCGCACCAACATAATAGAGATACAGAAACACCGTGGCCCCTTTCTTTGAGATAACTCTGCACTAGTGCGAGCCGCAAATGCCACTTCCAGCTTAGCTGTGCCGAAGAAGAACAACAAGAAGAAGAAATATCTCGAAATATGTCCGTCAGGCCCCTTCCCTTGAGATAAATCTGCAAATATCTCGGAAACGAAGCGAGCTATGGCAAAATGTTAAGCGACCTTTTTGGCAGTGAATTAAGTTTCCTACTTTTTATGTTCTATGATATTTTTTGATCAGATGCGTAGTTCTCGAGATATATCAAGATATTTAAAAGTTCCGAAGCCGCACCAACATAATAGAGATACAGAAACACCGTGGCCCCTTTCTTTGAGATAACTTTGCACTATTGCGAGCTGTAAATGCCACTTCCAGCTTAGCTGTGCAGAAGAAGAACAACAAGAAGAAGAAATATCTCGAAATATGTCCGTCAGGCCCCTTCCCTTGAGATATATCGGCAAATATCTCGGAAACAAAGCGAGCTATGGCAAAATGTTAAGAGACCTTTTTTGTAGAGAATTATGTTTCCTACAATTTATGTTCTATGATATTTTTTGATCAGAAGCGTAGTTTTCGAGATATATCGAGATATTTAAAAGTTCCGAAGCTACACCAACATAATAGAGATACAGAAACACCGTGGCCCCTTTCTTTGAGATAACTCTGCACTAGTGCGAGCCGCAAATGCCACTTCCAGCTTAGCTGTGCAGAAGAAGAACAACAAGAAGAAGAAATATCTCGAAATATGTCCGTCAGGCCCCTTCCCTTGAGATAAATCTGCAAATATCTCGGAAACGAAGCGAGCTATGGCAAAATGTTAAGAGACCTTTTTGGTAGAGAATTAAGTTTCCTACTTTTTATGTTCTATGATATTTTTTGATCAGATGCGTAGTTCTCGAGATATATCAAGATATTTAAAAGTTCCGAAGCCGCACCAACATAATAGAGATACAGAAACACCGTGGCCCCTTTCTTTGAGATAACTCTGCACTAGTGCGAGCCGCAAATGCCACTTCCAGCTTAGCTGTGCAGAAGAAGAACAACAAGAAGAAGAAATATCTCGAAATATGTCCGTCAGGCCCCTTCCCTTGAGATAAATCTGCAAATATCTCGGAAACGAAGCGAGCTATGGCAAAATGTTAAGCGACCTTTTTTGTAGAGAATGAAGTTTCCTACTTTTTATGTTCTATGATATTTTTTGATCAGATGCGTAGTTCTCGAGATATATCAAGATATTTAAAAGTTCCGAAGCCGCACCAACAGAATAGAGATACAGAAACACCGTGGCTCCTTTCTTTGAGATAACTCTGCACTATTGCGAGCTGGAAATGCCACTTCCAGTTTAGCTGTGCAGAAGAAGAACAACAAGAAGAAGAAATATCTCGAAATATGTCCGTCAGGCCCCTTCCCTTGAGATAAATCTGCAAATATCTCGGAAACGAAGCGAGCTATGGCAAAATGTTGAGAGACCTTTTTTGTAGGGAATTAAGTTTCCTACTTTTTATGTTCTATAATATTTTTTGATCAGATGCGTAGTTCTCGAGATATATCAAGATATTTAAAAGTTCCGAAGCCGCACCAACATAATAGAGATACAGAAACACCGTGGCCCCTTTCTTTGAGATAACTCTGCACTAGTGCGAGCCGCAAATGCCACTTCCAGCTTAGCTGTGCCGAAGAAGAACAACAAGAAGAAGAAATATCTCGAAATATGTCCGTCAGGCCCCTTCCCTTGAGATAAATCTGCAAATATCTCGGAAACGAAGCGAGCTATGGCAAAATGTTAAGCGACCTTTTTGGCAGTGAATTAAGTTTCCTACTTTTTATGTTCTATGATATTTTTTGATCAGATGCGTAGTTCTCGAGATATATCAAGATATTTAAAAGTTCCGAAGCCGCACCAACATAATAGAGATACAGAAACACCGTGGCCCCTTTCTTTGAGATAACTTTGCACTATTGCGAGCTGTAAATGCCACTTCCAGCTTAGCTGTGCAGAAGAAGAACAACAAGAAGAAGAAATATCTCGAAATATGTCCGTCAGGCCCCTTCCCTTGAGATATATCGGCAAATATCTCGGAAACAAAGCGAGCTATGGCAAAATGTTAAGAGACCTTTTTTGTAGAGAATTATGTTTCCTACAATTTATGTTCTATGATATTTTTTGATCAGAAGCGTAGTTTTCGAGATATATCGAGATATTTAAAAGTTCCGAAGCTACACCAACATAATAGAGATACAGAAACACCGTGGCCCCTTTCTTTGAGATAACTCTGCACTAGTGCGAGCCGCAAATGCCACTTCCAGCTTAGCTGTGCAGAAGAAGAACAACAAGAAGAAGAAATATCTCGAAATATGTCCGTCAGGCCCCTTCCCTTGAGATAAATCTGCAAATATCTCGGAAACGAAGCGAGCTATGGCAAAATGTTAAGAGACCTTTTTGGTAGAGAATTAAGTTTCCTACTTTTTATGTTCTATGATATTTTTTGATCAGATGCGTAGTTCTCGAGATATATCAAGATATTTAAAAGTTCCGAAGCCGCACCAACATAATAGAGATACAGAAACACCGTGGCCCCTTTCTTTGAGATAACTCTGCACTAGTGCGAGCCGCAAATGCCACTTCCAGCTTAGCTGTGCAGAAGAAGAACAACAAGAAGAAGAAATATCTCGAAATATGTCCGTCAGGCCCCTTCCCTTGAGATAAATCTGCAAATATCTCGGAAACGAAGCGAGCTATGGCAAAATGTTAAGAGACCTTTTTTGTAGAGAATTAAGTTTCCTACTTTTTATGTTCTATGATATTTTTTGATCAGATGCGTAGTTCTCGAGATATATCAAGATATTTAAAAGTTCCGAAGCCGCACCAACATAATAGAGATACAGAAACACCGTCGCCCCTTTCTTTGAGATAACTTTGCACTATTGCGAGCTGTAAATGCCACTTCCAGCTTAGCTGTGCAGAAGAAGAACAACAAGAAGAAGAAATATCTCGAAATATGTCCGTCAGGCCCCTTCCCTTGAGATATATCGGCAAATATCTCGGAAACAAAGCGAGCTATGGCAAAATGTTAAGAGACCTTTTTTGTAGAGAATTATGTTTCCTACAATTTATGTTCTATGATATTTTTTGATCAGAAGCGTAGTTTTCGAGATATATCGAGATATTTAAAAGTTCCGAAGCCGCACCAACATAATAGAGATACAGAAACACCGTCGCCCCTTTCTTTGAGATAACTTTGCACTATTGCGAGCTGTAAATGCCACTTCCAGCTTAGCTGTGCAGAAGAAGAACAACAAGAAGAAGAAATATCTCGAAATATGTCCGTCAGGCCCCTTCCCTTGAGATATATCGGCAAATATCTCGGAAACAAAGCGAGCTATGGCAAAATGTTAAGAGACCTTTTTTGTAGAGAATTATGTTTCCTACAATTTATGTTCTATGATATTTTTTGATCAGAAGCGTAGTTTTCGAGATATATCGAGATATTTAAAAGTTCCGAAGCCGCACCAACATAATAGAGATACAGAAACACCGTGGCCCCTTTCTTTGAGATAACTCTGCACTAGTGCGAGCCGCAAATGCCACTTCCAGCTTAGCTGTGCAGAAGAAGAACAACAAGAAGAAGAAATATCTCGAAATATGTCCGTCATGCCCCTTCCCTTGAGATAAATCTGCAAATATCTCGGAAACGAAGAGAGCTATGGCAAAATGTTAAGAGACCTTTTTTGTAGAGAATTAAGTTTCCTACTTTTTATGTTCTATGATATTTTTTGATCAGATGCGTAGTTCTCGAGATATATCAAGATATTTAAAAGTTCCGAAGCCGCACCAACATAATAGAGATACAGAAACACCGTCGCCCCTTTCTTTGAGATAACTTTGCACTATTGCGAGCTGTAAATGCCACTTCCAGCTTAGCTGTGCAGAAGAAGAACAACAAGAAGAAGAAATATCTCGAAATATGTCCGTCAGGCCCCTTCCCTTGAGATATATCGGCAAATATCTCGGAAACAAAGCGAGCTATGGCAAAATGTTAAGAGACCTTTTTTGTAGAGAATTATGTTTCCTACAATTTATGTTCTATGATATTTTTTGATCAGAAGCGTAGTTTTCGAGATATATCGAGATATTTAAAAGTTCCGAAGCCGCACCAACATAATAGAGATACAGAAACACCGTGGCCCCTTTCTTTGAGATAACTCTGCACTAGTGCGAGCCGCAAATGCCACTTCCAGCTTAGCTGTGCAGAAGAAGAACAACAAGAAGAAGAAATATCTCGAAATATGTCCGTCATGCCCCTTCCCTTGAGATAAATCTGCAAATATCTCGGAAACGAAGAGAGCTATGGCAAAATGTTAAGAGACCTTTTTTGTAGAGAATTAAGTTTCCTACTTTTTATGTTCTATGATATTTTTTGATCAGATGCGTAGTTCTCGAGATATATCAAGATATTTAAAAGTTCCGAAGCCGCACCAACAGAATAGAGATACAGAAACACCGTGGCTCCTTTCTTTGAGATAACTCTGCACTATTGCGAGCTGCAAATGCCACTTCCAGCTTAGCTGTGCAGAAGAAGAACAACAAGAATAAGAAATATCTCGAAATATGTCCGTCAGGCCCCTTCCCTTGAGATAAATCTGCAAATATCTCGGAAACGAAGAGAGCTATGGCAAAATGTTAAGAGACCCTTTCTGTAGAGAATTAAGTTTCCTACTTTTTATGTTCTATGATATTTTTTGATCAGATGCGTAGTTCCCGAGATATATCAAGATCTTTAAAAGTTCCGAAGCCGCACCAACATAATAGAGATACAGAAACACCGTGGCCCCCTTCTTTGAGATAACTCTGCACTATTGCGAGCTGCAAATGCCACTTCCAGCTTAGCTGTGCAGAAGAAGAACAACAAGAAGAAGAAATATCTCGAAATATGTCCGTCAGGCCCCTTCCCTTGAGATAAATCTGCAAATATCTCGGAAACGAAGCGAGCTATGGCAAAATGTTAAGAGACCTTTTTTGTAGAGAATGAAGTTTCCTACTTTTTATGTTCTATGATATTTTTTGATCAGATGCGTAGTTCTCGAGATATATCAAGATATTTAAAAGTTCCGAAGCCGCACCAACAGAATAGAGATACAGAAACACCGTGGCTCCTTTCTTTGAGATAACTCTGCACTATTGCGAGCTGGAAATGCCACTTCCAGTTTAGCTGTGCAGAAGAAGAACAACAAGAAGAAGAAATATCTCGAAATATGTCCGTCAGGCCCCTTCCCTTGAGATAAATCTGCAAATATCTCGGAAACGAAGCGAGCTATGGCAAAATGTTGAGAGACCTTTTTTGTAGGGAATTAAGTTTCCTACTTTTTATGTTCTATAATATTTTTTGATCAGATGCGTAGTTCTCGAGATATATCAAGATATTTAAAAGTTCCGAAGCCGCACCAACATAATAGAGATACAGAAACACCGTGGCCCCTTTCTTTGAGATAACTCTGCACTAGTGCGAGCCGCAAATGCCACTTCCAGCTTAGCTGTGCCGAAGAAGAACAACAAGAAGAAGAAATATCTCGAAATATGTCCGTCAGGCCCCTTCCCTTGAGATAAATCTGCAAATATCTCGGAAACGAAGCGAGCTATGGCAAAATGTTAAGCGACCTTTTTGGCAGTGAATTAAGTTTCCTACTTTTTATGTTCTATGATATTTTTTGATCAGATGCGTAGTTCTCGAGATATATCAAGATATTTAAAAGTTCCGAAGCCGCACCAACATAATAGAGATACAGAAACACCGTGGCCCCTTTCTTTGAGATAACTTTGCACTATTGCGAGCTGTAAATGCCACTCCCAGCTTAGCTGTGCAGAAGAAGAACAACAAGAAGAAGAAATATCTCGAAATATGTCCGTCAGGCCCCTTCCCTTGAGATATATCGGCAAATATCTCGGAAACAAAGCGAGCTATGGCAAAATGTTAAGAGACCTTTTTTGTAGAGAATTATGTTTCCTACAATTTATGTTCTATGATATTTTTTGATCAGAAGCGTAGTTTTCGAGATATATCGAGATATTTAAAAGTTCCGAAGCCGCACCAACATAATAGAGATACAGAAACACCGTGGCCCCTTTCTTTGAGATAACTCTGCACTAGTGCGAGCCGCAAATGCCACTTCCAGCTTAGCTGTGCAGAAGAAGAACAACAAGAAGAAGAAATATCTCGAAATATGTCCGTCATGCCCCTTCCCTTGAGATAAATCTGCAAATATCTCGGAAACGAAGAGAGCTATGGCAAAATGTTAAGAGACCTTTTTTGTAGAGAATTAAGTTTCCTACTTTTTATGTTCTATGATATTTTTTGATCAGATGCGTAGTTCTCGAGATATATCAAGATATTTAAAAGTTCCGAAGCCGCACCAACATAATAGAGATACAGAAACACCGTGGCCCCTTTCTTTGAGATAACTCTGCACTATTGCCAGCTGCAAATGCCACTTCCAGCTTAGCTGTGCAGAAGAAGAACAACAAGAAGAAGAAATATCTCGAAATATGTCCGTCAGGCCCTTTCCCTTCAGATAAATCTGCAAATATCTCGGAAACGAAGCGAGCTATGGCAAAATGCTAAGAGACCTTTTTTGTAGAGAATTATGTTTCCTACAATTTATGTTCTATGATATTTTTTGATCAGAAGCGTAGTTTTCGAGATATATCGAGATATTTAAAAGTTCCGAAGCTACACCAACATAATAGAGATACAGAAACACCGTGGCCCCTTTCTTTGAGATAACTCTGCACTAGTGCGAGCCGCAAATGCCACTTCCAGCTTAGCTGTGCAGAAGAAGAACAACAAGAAGAAGAAATATCTCGAAATATGTCCGTCAGGCCCCTTCCCTTGAGATAAATCTGCAAATATCTCGGAAACGAAGCGAGCTATGGCAAAATGTTAAGCGACCTTTTTGGCAGTGAATTAAGTTTCCTACTTTTTATGTTCTATGATATTTTTTGATCAGATGCGTAGTTCTCGAGATATATCAAGATATTTAAAAGTTCCGAAGCCGCACCAACATAATAGAGATACAGAAACACCGTGGCCCCTTTCTTTGAGATAACTTTGCACTATTGCGAGCTGTAAATGCCACTCCCAGCTTAGCTGTGCAGAAGAAGAACAACAAGAAGAAGAAATATCTCGAAATATGTCCGTCAGGCCCCTTCCCTTGAGATATATCGGCAAATATCTCGGAAACAAAGCGAGCTATGGCAAAATGTTAAGAGACCTTTTTTGTAGAGAATTATGTTTCCTACAATTTATGTTCTATGATATTTTTTGATCAGAAGCGTAGTTTTCGAGGTATATCGAGATATTTAAAAGTTCCGAAGCCGCACCAACATAATAGAGATACAGAAACACCGTGGCCCCTTTCTTTGAGATAACTCTGCACTAGTGCGAGCCGCAAATGCCACTTCCAGCTTAGCTGTGCAGAAGAAGAACAACAAGAAGAAGAAATATCTCGAAATATGTCCGTCATGCCCCTTCCCTTGGGATAAATCTGCAAATATCTCGGAAACGAAGAGAGCTATGGCAAAATGTTAAGAGACCTTTTTTGTAGAGAATTAAGTTTCCTACTTTTTATGTTCTATGATATTTTTTGATCAGAAGCGTAGTTTTCGAGATATATCGAGATATTTAAAAGTTCCGAAGCTACACCAACATAATAGAGATACAGAAACACCGTGGCCCCTTTCTTTGAGATAACTCTGCACTAGTGCGAGCCGCAAATGCCACTTCCAGCTTAGCTGTGCAGAAGAAGAACAACAAGAAGAAGAAATATCTCGAAATATGTCCGTCAGGCCCCTTCCCTTGAGATAAATCTGCAAATATCTCGGAAACGAAGCGAGCTATGGCAAAATGTTAAGCGACCTTTTTGGCAGTGAATTAAGTTTCCTACTTTTTATGTTCTATGATATTTTTTGATCAGATGCGTAGTTCTCGAGATATATCAAGATATTTAAAAGTTCCGAAGCCGCACCAACATAATAGAGATACAGAAACACCGTGGCCCCTTTCTTTGAGATAACTTTGCACTATTGCGAGCTGTAAATGCCACTCCCAGCTTAGCTGTGCAGAAGAAGAACAACAAGAAGAAGAAATATCTCGAAATATGTCCGTCAGGCCCCTTCCCTTGAGATATATCGGCAAATATCTCGGAAACAAAGCGAGCTATGGCAAAATGTTAAGAGACCTTTTTTGTAGAGAATTATGTTTCCTACAATTTATGTTCTATGATATTTTTTGATCAGAAGCGTAGTTTTCGAGGTATATCGAGATATTTAAAAGTTCCGAAGCCGCACCAACATAATAGAGATACAGAAACACCGTGGCCCCTTTCTTTGAGATAACTCTGCACTAGTGCGAGCCGCAAATGCCACTTCCAGCTTAGCTGTGCAGAAGAAGAACAACAAGAAGAAGAAATATCTCGAAATATGTCCGTCATGCCCCTTCCCTTGAGATAAATCTGCAAATATCTCGGAAACGAAGAGAGCTATGGCAAAATGTTAAGAGACCTTTTTTGTAGAGAATTAAGTTTCCTACTTTTTATGTTCTATGATATTTTTTGATCAGATGCGTAGTTCTCGAGATATATCAAGATATTTAAAAGTTCCGAAGCCGCACCAACATAATAGAGATACAGAAACACCGTGGCCCCTTTCTTTGAGATAACTCTGCACTATTGCCAGCTGCAAATGCCACTTCCAGCTTAGCTGTGCAGAAGAAGAACAACAAGAAGAAGAAATATCTCGAAATATGTCCGTCAGGCCCTTTCCCTTCAGATAAATCTGCAAATATCTCGGAAACGAAGCGAGCTATGGCAAAATGCTAAGAGACCTTTTTTGTAGAGAATTATGTTTCCTACAATTTATGTTCTATGATATTTTTTGATCAGAAGCGTAGTTTTCGAGATATATCGAGATATTTAAAAGTTCCGAAGCTACACCAACATAATAGAGATACAGAAACACCGTGGCCCCTTTCTTTGAGATAACTCTGCACTAGTGCGAGCCGCAAATGCCACTTCCAGCTTAGCTGTGCAGAAGAAGAACAACAAGAAGAAGAAATATCTCGAAATATGTCCGTCAGGCCCCTTCCCTTGAGATAAATCTGCAAATATCTCGGAAACGAAGCGAGCTATGGCAAAATGTTAAGAGACCTTTTTGGTAGAGAATTAAGTTTCCTACTTTTTATGTTCTATGATATTTTTTGATCAGATGCGTAGTTCTCGAGATATATCAAGATATTTAAAAGTTCCGAAGCCGCACCAACATAATAGAGATACAGAAACACCGTGGCCCCTTTCTTTGAGATAACTCTGCACTAGTGCGAGCCGCAAATGCCACTTCCAGCTTAGCTGTGCAGAAGAAGAACAACAAGAAGAAGAAATATCTCGAAATATGTCCGTCAGGCCCCTTCCCTTGAGATAAATCTGCAAATATCTCGGAAACGAAGCGAGCTATGGCAAAATGTTAAGAGACCTTTTTTGTAGAGAATTAAGTTTCCTACTTTTTATGTTCTATGATATTTTTTGATCAGATGCGTAGTTCTCGAGATATATCAAGATATTTAAAAGTTCCGAAGCCGCACCAACATAATAGAGATACAGAAACACCGTCGCCCCTTTCTTTGAGATAACTTTGCACTATTGCGAGCTGTAAATGCCACTTCCAGCTTAGCTGTGCAGAAGAAGTACAACAAGAAGAAGAAATATCTCGAAATATGTCCGTCAGGCCCCTTCCCTTGAGATATATCTGCAAATATCTCGGAAACGAAGCGAGCTATGGCAAAATGTTAAGAGACCTCTTTTGTAGAGAATTATGTTTCCTACAATTTATGTTCCATGATATTTTTTGATCAGAAGCGTAGTTCTCGAGATATATCAAGATATTTAAAAGTTCCGAAGCCGCACCAACATAATAGAGATACAGAAACACCGTCGCCCCTTTCTTTGAGATAACTTTGCACTATTGCGAGCTGTAAATGCCACTTCCAGCTTAGCTGTGCAGAAGAAGTACAACAAGAAGAAGAAATATCTCGAAATATGTCCGTCAGGCCCCTTCCCTTGAGATATATCTGCAAATATCTCGGAAACGAAGCGAGCTATGGCAAAATGTTAAGAGACCTCTTTTGTAGAGAATTATGTTTCCTACAATTTATGTTCCATGATATTTTTTGATCAGAAGCGTAGTTTTCGAGATATATCGAGATATTTAAAAGTTCCGAAGCCGCACCAACATAATAGAGATACAGAAACACCGTGGCCCCTTTCTTTGAGATAACTCTGCACTATTGCGAGCTGGAAATGCCACTTCCAGCTTAGCTGTGCAGAAGAAGAACAACAAGAAGAAGAAATATCTCGAAATATGTCCGTCAGGCCCTTTCCCTTCAGATAAATCTGCAAATATCTCGGAAACGAAGCGAGCTATGGCAAAATGCTAAGAGACCTTTTTTGTAGAGAATTATGTTTCCTACAATTTATGTTCTATGATATTTTTTGATCAGAAGCGTAGTTTTCGAGATATATCGAGATATTTAAAAGTTCCGAAGCTACACCAACATAATAGAGATACAGAAACACCGTGGCCCCTTTCTTTGAGATAACTCTGCACTAGTGCGAGCCGCAAATGCCACTTCCAGCTTAGCTGTGCAGAAGAAGAACAACAAGAAGAAGAAATATCTCGAAATATGTCCGTCAGGCCCCTTCCCTTGAGATAAATCTGCAAATATCTCGGAAACGAAGCGAGCTATGGCAAAATGTTAAGAGACCTTTTTGGTAGAGAATTAAGTTTCCTACTTTTTATGTTCTATGATATTTTTTGATCAGATGCGTAGTTCTCGAGATATATCAAGATATTTAAAAGTTCCGAAGCCGCACCAACATAATAGAGATACAGAAACACCGTGGCCCCTTTCTTTGAGATAACTCTGCACTAGTGCGAGCCGCAAATGCCACTTCCAGCTTAGCTGTGCAGAAGAAGAACAACAAGAAGAAGAAATATCTCGAAATATGTCCGTCAGGCCCCTTCCCTTGAGATAAATCTGCAAATATCTCGGAAACGAAGCGAGCTATGGCAAAATGTTAAGAGACCTTTTTTGTAGAGAATTAAGTTTCCTACTTTTTATGTTCTATGATATTTTTTGATCAGATGCGTAGTTCTCGAGATATATCAAGATATTTAAAAGTTCCGAAGCCGCACCAACATAATAGAGATACAGAAACACCGTCGCCCCTTTCTTTGAGATAACTTTGCACTATTGCGAGCTGTAAATGCCACTTCCAGCTTAGCTGTGCAGAAGAAGTACAACAAGAAGAAGAAATATCTCGAAATATGTCCGTCAGGCCCCTTCCCTTGAGATATATCTGCAAATATCTCGGAAACGAAGCGAGCTATGGCAAAATGTTAAGAGACCTCTTTTGTAGAGAATTATGTTTCCTACAATTTATGTTCCATGATATTTTTTGATCAGAAGCGTAGTTCTCGAGATATATCAAGATATTTAAAAGTTCCGAAGCCGCACCAACATAATAGAGATACAGAAACACCGTCGCCCCTTTCTTTGAGATAACTTTGCACTATTGCGAGCTGTAAATGCCACTTCCAGCTTAGCTGTGCAGAAGAAGTACAACAAGAAGAAGAAATATCTCGAAATATGTCCGTCAGGCCCCTTCCCTTGAGATATATCTGCAAATATCTCGGAAACGAAGCGAGCTATGGCAAAATGTTAAGAGACCTCTTTTGTAGAGAATTATGTTTCCTACAATTTATGTTCCATGATATTTTTTGATCAGAAGCGTAGTTTTCGAGATATATCGAGATATTTAAAAGTTCCGAAGCCGCACCAACATAATAGAGATACAGAAACACCGTGGCCCCTTTCTTTGAGATAACTCTGCACTATTGCGAGCTGGAAATGCCACTTCCAGTTTAGCTGTGCAGAAGAAGAACAACAAGAAGAAGAAATATCTCGAAATATGTCCGTTAGGCCCCTTCCCTTGAGATAAATCTGCAAATATCTCGGAAACGAAGAGAGCTATGGCAAAATGTTAAGAGACCTTTTTTGTAGAGAATTAAGTTTCCTACTTTTTATGTTCTATGATATTTTTTGATCAGATGCGCAGTTCTCGAGATATATCAAGATATTTAAAAGTTCCGAAGCCGCACCAACATAATAGAGATACAGAAACACCGTGGCTCCTTTCTTTGAGATAACTCTGCACTATTGCGAGCTGGAAATGCCACTTCCAGTTTAGCTGTGCAGAAGAAGAACAACAACAAGAAGAAATATCTCGAAATATGTCCGTCAGGCCCCTTCCCTTGAGATAAATCTGCAAATATCTCGGAAACCAAGCGAGCTATGGCAAAATGTTAAGAGACCTTTTTTGTAGAGAATTAAGTTTCCTACTTTTTATGTTGTATAATATTTTTTGATCAGATGCGTAGTTCTCGAGATATATCAAGATATTTAAAAGTTCCGAAGCCGCACCAACATAATAGAGATACAGAAACATCGTGGCCCCTTTCTTTGAGATAACTCTGCACTATTGCGAGCTGGAAATGCCACTTCCAGTTTAGCTGTGCAGAAGAAGAACAACAAGAAGAAGAAATATCTCGAAATATGTCCGTTAGGCCCCTTCCCTTGAGATAAATCTGCAAATATCTCGGAAACGAAGCGAGCTATGGCATAATGTTAAGAGACCTTTTTTGTAGAGAATTAAGTTTCCTACTTTTTATGTTCTATGATATTTTTTGATCAGATGCGCAGTTCTCGAGATATATCAAGATATTTAAAACTTCCGAAGCCGCACCAACATAATAGAGATACAGAAACACCGTGGCCCCTTTCTTTGAGATAACTCTGCACTATTGCGAGCTGTAAATGCCACTTCCAGCTTAGCTGTGCAGAAGAAGAACAACAAGAAGAAGAAATATCTCGAAATATGTCCGTCAGGCCCCTTCCCTTGAGATATATCTGCAAATATCTCGGAAACGAAGCGAGCTATGGCAAAATGCTAAGAGACCTTTTTTGTAGAGAATTACGTTTCCTACAATTTATGTTCTATGAAATTTTTTGATCAGAAGCGTAGTTTTCGAGATATATCGAGATATTTAAAAGTTCCGAAGCCGCACCAACATAATAGCGATACAGAAACACCGTGGCTCCTTTCTTTGAGATAACTCTGCACTATTGCGAGCTGGAAATGCCACTTCCAGTTTAGCTGTGCATAAGAAGAACAACAAGAAGAAGAAATATCTCGAAATATGTCCGTCAGGCCCCTTCCCTTGAGATAAATCTGCAAATATCTCGGAAACGAAGCGAGCTATGGCAAAATGTTAAGAGACCTTTTTTGTAGAGAACTAAGTTTCCTACTTTTTATGTTCTATAATATTTTTTGATCAGATGCGTAGTTCTCGAGATATATCAAGATATTTAAAAGTTCCGAAGCCGCACCAACATAATAGAGATACAGAAACATCGTGGCCCCTTTCTTTGAGATAACTCTGCACTATTGCGAGCTGGAAATGCCACTTCCAGTTTAGCTGTGCAGAAGAAGAACAACAAGAAGAAGAAATATCTCGAAATATGTCCGTTAGGCCCCTTCCCTTGAGATAAATCTGCAAATATCTCGGAAACGAAGCGAGCTATGGCAAAATCTTAAGAGACCTTTTTTGTAGAGAATTAAGTTTCCTACTTTTTATGTTCTATGATATTTTTTGATCAGATGCGTAGTTCTCGAGATATATCAAGATATTTAAAAGTTCCGAAGCCGCACCAACATAATAGCGATACAGAAACACCGTGGCCCCTTTCTTTGAGATAACTCTGCACTAGTGCGAGCCGCAAATGCCACTTCCAGCTTAGCTGTGCAGAAGAAGAACAACAAGAAGAAGAAATATCTCGAAATATGTCCGTCAGGCCCCTTGCCTTGAGATAAATCTGCAAATATCTCGGAAACGAAGCGAGCTATGGCAAAATGTTAAGAGACCTTTTTTGTAGAGAATTATGTTTCCTACTTTTTATGTTCTATGATATTTTTTGATCAGACGCGTAGTTCTCGAGATATATCAAGATATTTAAAAGTTCCGAAGCCGCACCAACAGAATAGAGATACAGAAACACCGTGGCTCCTTTCTTTGAGATAACTCTGCACTATTGCGAGCTGGAAATGCCACTTCCAGTTTAGCTGGCAGAAGAAGTACAACAAGAAGAAGAAATATCTCGAAATATGTCCGTCAGGCCCCTTCCCTTGAGATATATCTGCAAATATCTCGGAAACGAAGCGAGCTATGGCAAAATGTTAAGAGACCTCTTTTGTAGAGAATTATGTTTCCTACAATTTATGTTCCATGATATTTTTTGATCAGAAGCGTAGTTCTCGAGATATATCAAGATATTTAAAAGTTCCGAAGCCGCACCAACATAATAGAGATACAGAAACACCGTCGCCCCTTTCTTTGAGATAACTTTGCACTATTGCGAGCTGTAAATGCCACTTCCAGCTTAGCTGTGCAGAAGAAGTACAACAAGAAGAAGAAATATCTCGAAATATGTCCGTCAGGCCCCTTCCCTTGAGATATATCTGCAAATATCTCGGAAACGAAGCGAGCTATGGCAAAATGTTAAGAGACCTCTTTTGTAGAGAATTATGTTTCCTACAATTTATGTTCCATGATATTTTTTGATCAGAAGCGTAGTTTTCGAGATATATCGAGATATTTAAAAGTTCCGAAGCCGCACCAACATAATAGAGATACAGAAACACCGTGGCCCCTTTCTTTGAGATAACTCTGCACTATTGCGAGCTGGAAATGCCACTTCCAGTTTAGCTGTGCAGAAGAAGAACAACAAGAAGAAGAAATATCTCGAAATATGTCCGTTAGGCCCCTTCCCTTGAGATAAATCTGCAAATATCTCGGAAACGAAGAGAGCTATGGCAAAATGTTAAGAGACCTTTTTTGTAGAGAATTAAGTTTCCTACTTTTTATGTTCTATGATATTTTTTGATCAGATGCGCAGTTCTCGAGATATATCAAGATATTTAAAAGTTCCGAAGCCGCACCAACATAATAGAGATACAGAAACACCGTGGCTCCTTTCTTTGAGATAACTCTGCACTATTGCGAGCTGGAAATGCCACTTCCAGTTTAGCTGTGCAGAAGAAGAACAACAACAAGAAGAAATATCTCGAAATATGTCCGTCAGGCCCCTTCCCTTGAGATAAATCTGCAAATATCTCGGAAACCAAGCGAGCTATGGCAAAATGTTAAGAGACCTTTTTTGTAGAGAATTAAGTTTCCTACTTTTTATGTTGTATAATATTTTTTGATCAGATGCGTAGTTCTCGAGATATATCAAGATATTTAAAAGTTCCGAAGCCGCACCAACATAATAGAGATACAGAAACATCGTGGCCCCTTTCTTTGAGATAACTCTGCACTATTGCGAGCTGGAAATGCCACTTCCAGTTTAGCTGTGCAGAAGAAGAACAACAAGAAGAAGAAATATCTCGAAATATGTCCGTTAGGCCCCTTCCCTTGAGATAAATCTGCAAATATCTCGGAAACGAAGCGAGCTATGGCATAATGTTAAGAGACCTTTTTTGTAGAGAATTAAGTTTCCTACTTTTTATGTTCTATGATATTTTTTGATCAGATGCGCAGTTCTCGAGATATATCAAGATATTTAAAACTTCCGAAGCCGCACCAACATAATAGAGATACAGAAACACCGTGGCCCCTTTCTTTGAGATAACTCTGCACTATTGCGAGCTGTAAATGCCACTTCCAGCTTAGCTGTGCAGAAGAAGAACAACAAGAAGAAGAAATATCTCGAAATATGTCCGTCAGGCCCCTTCCCTTGAGATATATCTGCAAATATCTCGGAAACGAAGCGAGCTATGGCAAAATGCTAAGAGACCTTTTTTGTAGAGAATTACGTTTCCTACAATTTATGTTCTATGAAATTTTTTGATCAGAAGCGTAGTTTTCGAGATATATCGAGATATTTAAAAGTTCCGAAGCCGCACCAACATAATAGAGATACAGAAACACCGTGGCCCCTTTCTTTGAGATAACTCTGCACTAGTGCGAGCCGCAAATGCCACTTCCAGCTTAGCTGTGCAGAAGAAGAACAACAAGAAGAAGAAATATCTCGAAATATGTCCGTTAGGCCCCTTCCCTTGAGATAAATCTGCAAATATCTCGGAAACGAAGCGAGCTATGGCAAAATGTTAAGAGACCTTTTTTGTAGAGAATTAAGTTTCCTACTTGTTATGTTCTATGATATTTTTTGATCAGATGCGCAGTTCTCGAGATATATCAAGATATTTAGAAGTTCCGAAGCCGCACCAACATAATAGAGATACACAAACACCGTGGCCCCTTTCTTTGAGATAACGTTGCACTATTGCGAGCTGCAAATGCCACTTCCAGCTTAGCTGTGCAGAAGAAGAACAACAAGAAGAAGAAATATCTCGAAATATGTCCGTCAGGCCCCTTCCCTTGAGATAAATCTGCAAATATCTCGGAAACGAAGCGAGCTATGGCAAAATGTTAAGAGACTTTATTTGTAGAGAATTAAGTTTCCTACTTTTTATGTTCTACGATATTTTTTGATCAGATGCGTAGTTCTCGAGATATATCAAGATATTTAAAAGTTCCGAAGCCGCACCAACATAATAGCGATACAGAAACACCGTGGCTCCTTTCTTTGAGATAACTCTGCACTATTGCGAGCTGGAAATGCCACTTCCAGTTTAGCTGTGCATAAGAAGAACAACAAGAAGAAGAAATATCTCGAAATATGTCCGTCAGGCCCCTTCCCTTGAGATAAATCTGCAAATATCTCGGAAACGAAGCGAGCTATGGCAAAATGTTAAGAGACCTTTTTTGTAGAGAACTAAGTTTCCTACTTTTTATGTTCTATAATATTTTTTGATCAGATGCGTAGTTCTCGAGATATATCAAGATATTTAAAAGTTCCGAAGCCGCACCAACATAATAGAGATACAGAAACATCGTGGCCCCTTTCTTTGAGATAACTCTGCACTATTGCGAGCTGGAAATGCCACTTCCAGTTTAGCTGTGCAGAAGAAGAACAACAAGAAGAAGAAATATCTCGAAATATGTCCGTTAGGCCCCTTCCCTTGAGATAAATCTGCAAATATCTCGGAAACGAAGCGAGCTATGGCAAAATCTTAAGAGACCTTTTTTGTAGAGAATTAAGTTTCCTACTTTTTATGTTCTATGATATTTTTTGATCAGATGCGTAGTTCTCGAGATATATCAAGATATTTAAAAGTTCCGAAGCCGCACCAACATAATAGCGATACAGAAACACCGTGGCCCCTTTCTTTGAGATAACTCTGCACTAGTGCGAGCCGCAAATGCCACTTCCAGCTTAGCTGTGCAGAAGAAGAACAACAAGAAGAAGAAATATCTCGAAATATGTCCGTCAGGCCCCTTGCCTTGAGATAAATCTGCAAATATCTCGGAAACGAAGCGAGCTATGGCAAAATGTTAAGAGACCTTTTTTGTAGAGAATTATGTTTCCTACTTTTTATGTTCTATGATATTTTTTGATCAGACGCGTAGTTCTCGAGATATATCAAGATATTTAAAAGTTCCGAAGCCGCACCAACAGAATAGAGATACAGAAACACCGTGGCTCCTTTCTTTGAGATAACTCTGCACTATTGCGAGCTGGAAATGCCACTTCCAGTTTAGCTGGCAGAAGAAGAACAACAAGAAGAAGAAATATCTCGAAATATGTCCGTTAGGCCCCTTCCCTTGAGATAAACCTGCAAATATCTCGGAAACGAAGCGAGCTATGGCAAAATGTTAAGAGACCTTATTTGTAGAGAATTATGTTTCCTACAATTTATGTTCTATGATATTTTTTGATCAGAAGCGTAGTTTTCGAGATATATCGAGATATTTAAAAGTTCCGAAGCCGCACCAACATAATAGAGATACAGAAACACCGTGGCCCCTTTCTTTGAGATAACTGTGCACTAGTGCGAGCCGCAAATGCCACTTCCAGCTTAGCTGTGCAGAAGAAGAACAACAAGAAGAAGAAATATCTCGAAATATGTCCGTCATGCCCCTTCCCTTGAGATAAATCTGCAAATATCTCGGAAACGAAGAGAGCTATGGCAAAATGTTAAGAGACCTTTTTTGTAGAGAATTAAGTTTCCTACTTTTTATGTTCTATGATATTTTTTGATCAGATGCGTAGTTCTCGAGATATATCAAGATATTTAAAAGTTCCGAAGCCGCACCAACAGAATAGAGATACAGAAACACCGTGGCTCCTTTCTTTGAGATAACTCTGCACTAGTGCGAGCCGCAAATGCCACTTCCAGCTTAGCTGTGCAGAAGAAGAACAACAAGAAGAAGAAATATCTCGAAATATGTCCGTCAGGCCCCTTCCCTTGAGATAAATCTGCAAATATCTCGGAAACGAAGCGGGCTATGGCAAAATGTTGAGAGACCTTTTTTGTAGAGAATTAAGTTTCCTACTTTTTATGTTCTATGATATTTTTTGATCAGATGCGTAGTTCTCGAGATATATCAAGATATTTAAAAGTTCCGAAGCCGCACCAACATAATAGAGATACAGAAACACCGTCGCCCCTTTCTTTGAGATAACTTTGCACTATTGCGAGCTGTAAATGCCACTTCCAGCTTAGCTGTGCAGAAGAAGTACAACAAGAAGAAGAAATATCTCGAAATATGTCCGTCAGGCCCCTTCCCTTGAGATATATCTGCAAATATCTCGGAAACGAAGCGAGCTATGGCAAAATGTTAAGAGACGTTTTTTGTAGAGAATTATGTTTCCTACAATTTATGTTCTACGATATTTTTTGATCAGATGCGTAGTTCTCGAGATATATCAAGATATTTAAAAGTTCCGAAGCCGCACCAACATAATAGAGATACAGAAACACCGTGGCTCCTTTCTTTGAGATAACTCTGCACTAGTGCGAGCTGGAAATGCCACTTCCAGTTTAGCTGTGCAGAAGAAGAACAACAACAAGAAGAAATATCTCGAAATATGTCCGTCAGGCCCCTTCCCTTGAGATAAATCTGCAAATATCTCGGAAACCAAGCGAGCTATGGCAAAATGTTAAGAGACCTTTTTTGTAGAGAATTAAGTTTCCTACTTTTTATGTTCTATAATATTTTTTGATCAGATGCGTAGTTCTCGAGATATATCAAGATATTTAAAAGTTCCGAAGCCGCACCAACATAATAGAGATACAGAAACATCGTGGCCCCTTTCTTTGAGATAACTCTGCACTATTGCGAGCTGGAAATGCCACTTCCAGTTTAGCTGTGCAGAAGAAGAACAACAAGAAGAAGAAATATCTCGAAATATGTCCGTTAGGCCCCTTCCCTTGAGATAAATCTGCAAATATCTCGGAAACGAAGCGAGCTATGGCATAATGTTAAGAGACCTTTTTTGTAGAGAATTAAGTTTCCTACTTTTTATGTTCTATGATATTTTTTGATCAGATGCGCAGTTCTCGAGATATATCAAGATATTTAAAAGTTCCGAAGCCGCACCAACATAATAGAGATACAGAAACACCGTGGCCCCTTTCTTTGAGATAACTCTGCACTATTGCGAGCTGTAAATGCCACTTCCAGCTTAGCTGTGCAGAAGAAGAACAACAAGAAGAAGAAATATCTCGAAATATGTCCGTCAGGCCCCTTCCCTTGAGATATATCTGCAAATATCTCGGAAACGAAGCGAGCTATGGCAAAATGCTAAGAGACCTTTTTTGTAGAGAATTACGTTTCCTACAATTTATGTTCTATGAAATTTTTTGATCAGAAGCGTAGTTTTCGAGATATATCGAGATATTTAAAAGTTCCGAAGCCGCACCAACATAATAGAGATACAGAAACACCGTGGCCCCTTTCTTTGAGATAACTCTGCACTAGTGCGAGCCGCAAATGCCACTTCCAGCTTAGCTGTGCAGAAGAAGAACAACAAGAAGAAGAAATATCTCGAAATATGTCCGTCATGCCCCTTCCCTTGAGATAAATCTGCAAATATCTCGGAAACGAAGAGAGCTATGGCAAAATGTTAAGAGACCTTTTTTGTAGAGAATTAAGTTTCCTACTTTTTATGTTCTATGATATTTTTTGATCAGATGCGTAGTTCTCGAGATATATCAAGATATTTAAAAGTTCCGAAGCCGCACCAACAGAATAGAGATACAGAAACACCGTGGCTCCTTTCTTTGAGATAACTCTGCACTAGTGCGAGCCGCAAATGCCACTTCCAGCTTAGCTGTGCAGAAGAAGAACAACAAGAAGAAGAAATATCTCGAAATATGTCCGTCAGGCCCCTTCCCTTGAGATAAATCTGCAAATATCTCGGAAACGAAGCGAGCTATGGCAAAATGTTAAGAGACCTTTTTTGTAGAGAATTAAGTTTCCTACTTTTTATGTTGTATGATATTTTTTGATCAGATGCGCAGTTCTCGAGATATATCAAGATATTTAAAAGTTCCGAAGCCGCACAAACATAATAGAGATGCAGAAACACCGTGGCCCCTTTCTTTGAGATAACTTTGCACTATTGCGAGCTGTAAATGCCACTTCCAGCTTAGCTGTGCAGAAGAAGGACAACAAGAAGAAGAAATATCTCGAAATATGTCCGTCAGGCCCCTTCCCTTGAGATATATCTGCAAATATCTCGGAAACGAAGCGAGCTATGGCAAAATGTTAAGAGACCTTTTTTGTAGAGAATTAAGTTTCCTACTTTTTATGTTGTATGATATTTTTTGATCAGATGCGCAGTTCTCGAGATATATCAAGATATTTAAAAGTTCCGAAGCCACACCAACATAATAGAGATGCAGAAACACCGTGGCCCCTTTCTTTGAGATAACTCTGCACTATTGCGAGCTGCAAATGCCACTTCCAGCTTAGCTGTGCAGAAGAAGAACAACAAGAAGAAGAAATATCTCGAAATATGTCCGTCATGCCCCTTCCCTTGAGATAAATCTGCAAATATCTCGGAAACGAAGAGAGCTATGGCAAAATGTTAAGAGACCTTTTTTGTAGAGAATTAAGTTTCCTACTTTTTATGTTCTATGATATTTTTTGATCAGATGCGTAGTTCTCGAGATATATCAAGATATTTAAAAGTTCCGAAGCCGCACCAACAGAATAGAGATACAGAAACACCGTGGCTCCTTTCTTTGAGATAACTCTGCACTAGTGCGAGCCGCAAATGCCACTTCCAGCTTAGCTGTGCAGAAGAAGAACAACAAGAAGAAGAAATATCTCGAAATATGTCCGTCAGGCCCCTTCCCTTGAGATAAATCTGCAAATATCTCGGAAACGAAGCGAGCTATGGCAAAATGTTAAGAGACCTTTTTTGTAGAGAATTAAGTTTCCTACTTTTTATGTTGTATGATATTTTTTGATCAGATGCGCAGTTCTCGAGATATATCAAGATATTTAAAAGTTCCGAAGCCGCACCAACATAATAGAGATGCAGAAACACCGTGGCCCCTTTCTTTGAGATAACTTTGCACTATTGCGAGCTGTAAATGCCACTTCCAGCTTAGCTGTGCAGAAGAAGTACAACAAGAAGAAGAAATATCTCGAAATATGTCCGTCAGGCCCCTTCCCTTGAGATATATCTGCAAATATCTCGGAAACGAAGCGAGCTATGGCAAAATGTTAAGAGACCTTTTTTGTAGAGAATTAAGTTTCCTACTTTTTATGTTGTATGATATTTTTTGATCAGATGCGCAGTTCTCGAGATATATCAAGATATTTAAAAGTTCCGAAGCCACACCAACATAATAGAGATGCAGAAACACCGTGGCCCCTTTCTTTGAGATAACTCTGCACTATTGCGAGCTGCAAATGCCATTTCCAGCTTAGCTGTGCAGAAGAAGAACAACAAGAAGAAGAAATATCTCGAAATATGTCCGTCAGGCCCCTTCCCTTGAGATAAATCTGCAAATATCTCGGAAACGAAGCGAGCTATGGCAAAATGTTAAGAGACTTTATTTGTAGAGAATTAAGTTTCCTACTTTTTATGTTCTACGATATTTTTTGATCAGATGCGTAGTTCTCGAGATATATCAAGATATTTAAAAGTTCCGAAGCCGCACCAACATAATAGAGATACAGAAACACCGTGGCTCCTTTCTTTGAGATAACTCTGCACTATTGCGAGCTGGAAATGCCACTTCCAGTTTAGCTGTGCAGAAGAAGAACAACAAGAAGAAGAAATATCTCGAAATATGTCCGTCAGGCCCCTTCCCTTGAGATAAATCTGCAAATATCTCGGAAACGAAGCGAGCTATGGCAAAATGTTAAGAGACCTTTTTTGTAGAGAATTAAGTTTCCTACTTTTTATGTTCTATGATATTTTTTGATCAGATGCGTAGTTCTCGAGATATATCAAGATATTTAAAAGTTCCGAAGCCGCACCAACAGAATAGAGATACAGAAACACCGTGGCTCCTTTCTTTGAGATAACTCTGCACTAGTGCGAGCCGCAAATGCCACTTCCAGCTTAGCTGTGCAGAAGAAGAACAACAAGAAGAAGAAATATCTCGAAATATGTCCGTCAGGCCCCTTCCCTTGAGATAAATCTGCAAATATCTCGGAAACGAAGCGAGCTATGGCAAAATGTTAAGAGACCTTTTTTGTAGAGAATTAAGTTTCCTACTTTTTATGTTGTATGATATTTTTTGATCAGATGCGCAGTTCTCGAGATATATCAAGATATTTAAAAGTTCCGAAGCCGCACCAACATAATAGAGATGCAGAAACACCGTGGCCCCTTTCTTTGAGATAACTTTGCACTATTGCGAGCTGTAAATGCCACTTCCAGCTTAGCTGTGCAGAAGAAGTACAACAAGAAGAAGAAATATCTCGAAATATGTCCGTCAGGCCCCTTCCCTTGAGATATATCTGCAAATATCTCGGAAACGAAGCGAGCTATGGCAAAATGTTAAGAGACCTTTTTTGTAGAGAATTAAGTTTCCTACTTTTTATGTTGTATGATATTTTTTGATCAGATGCGCAGTTCTCGAGATATATCAAGATATTTAAAAGTTCCGAAGCCACACCAACATAATAGAGATGCAGAAACACCGTGGCCCCTTTCTTTGAGATAACTCTGCACTATTGCGAGCTGCAAATGCCACTTCCAGCTTAGCTGTGCAGAAGAAGAACAACAAGAAGAAGAAATATCTCGAAATATGTCCGTCAGGCCCCTTCCCTTGAGATAAATCTGCAAATATCTCGGAAACGAAGCGAGCTATGGCAAAATGTTAAGAGACTTTATTTGTAGAGAATTAAGTTTCCTACTTTTTATGTTCTACGATATTTTTTGATCAGATGCGTAGTTCTCGAGATATATCAAGATATTTAAAAGTTCCGAAGCCGCACCAACATAATAGAGATACAGAAACACCGTGGCTCCTTTCTTTGAGATAACTCTGCACTATTGCGAGCTGGAAATGCCACTTCCAGTTTAGCTGTGCAGAAGAAGAACAACAAGAAGAAGAAATATCTCGAAATATGTCCGTCAGGCCCCTTCCCTTGAGATAAATCTGCAAATATCTCGGAAACGAAGCGAGCTATGGCAAAATGTTAAGAGACCTTTTTTGTACAGAATTAAGTTTCCTACTTTTTATGTTCTATAATATTTTTTGATCAGATGTGTAGTTCTCGAGATATATCAAGATATTTAAAAGTTCCGAAGCCGCACCAACATAATAGAGATACAGAAACATCGTGGCCCCTTTCTTTGAGATAACTCTGCACTATTGCGAGCTGGAAATGCCACTTCCAGCTTAGCTGTGCAGAAGAAGAACAACAAGAAGAAGAAATATCTCGAAATATGTCCGTCAGGCCCCTTCCCTTGAGATATATCTGCAAATATCTCGGAAACGAAGCGAGCTATGGCAAAATGTTAAGAGACCTTTTTTGTAGAGAATTAAGTTTCCTACTTTTTATGTTGTATGATATTTTTTGATCAGATGCGCAGTTCTCGAGATATATCAAGATATTTAAAAGTTCCGAAGCCGCACCAACATAATAGAGATGCAGAAACACCGTGGCCCCTTTCTTTGAGATAACTCTGCACTATTGCGAGCTGCAAATGCCACTTCCAGCTTAGCTGTGCAGAAGAAGAACAACAAGAAGAAGAAATATCTCGAAATATGTCCGTCAGGCCCCTTCCCTTGAGATAAATCTGCAAATATCTCGGAAACGAAGCGAGCTATGGCATAATGTTAAGAGACCTTTTTTGTAGAGAATTAGGTTTCCTACTTTTTATGTTCTATGATATTTTTTGATCAGATGCGCAGTTCTCGAGATATATCAAGATATTTAAAAGTTCCGAAGCCGCACCAACATAATAGAGATACAGAAACACCGTGGCCCCTTTCTTTGAGATAACTCTGCACTATTGCGAGCTGCAAATGCCACTTCCAGCTTAGCTGTGCAGAAGAAGAACAACAAGAAGAAGAAATATCTCGAAATATGTCCGTCAGGCCCCTTCCCTTGAGATAAATCTGCAAATATCTCGGAAACGAAGCGAGCTATGGCAAAATGTTAAGAGACTTTATTTGTAGAGAATTAAGTTTCCTACTTTTTATGTTCTACGATATTTTTTGATCAGATGCGTAGTTCTCGAGATATATCAAGATATTTAAAAGTTCCGAAGCCGCACCAACATAATAGAGATACAGAAACACCGTGGCCCCTTTCTTTGAGATAACTCTGCACTATTGCGAGCTGGAAATGCCACTTCCAGTTTAGCTGTACAGAAGAAGAACAACAAGAAGAAGAAATATCTCGAAATATGTCCGTTAGGCCCCTTCCCTTGAGATAAATCTGCAAATATCTCGGAAACGAAGCGAGCTATGGCATAATGTTAAGAGACCTTTTTTGTAGAGAATTAAGTTTCCTACTTTTTATGTTCTATGATATTTTTTGATCAGATGCGCAGTTCTCGAGATATATCAAGATATTTAAAAGTTCCGAAGCCGCACCAACATAATAGAGATACAGAAACACCGTGGCCCCTTTCTTTGAGATAACTCTGCACTATTGCGAGCTGCAAATGCCACTTCCAGCTTAGCTGTGCAGAAGAAGAACAACAAGAAGAAGAAATATCTCGAAATATGTCCGTCAGGCCCCTTCCCTTGAGATAAATCTGCAAATATCTCGGAAACGAAGCGAGCTATGGCAAAATGATAAGAGACTTTATTTGTAGAGAATTAAGTTTCCTACTTTTTATGTTCTACGATATTCTTTGATCAGATGCGTAGTTCTCGAGATATATCAAGATATTTAAAAGTTCCGAAGCCGCACCAACATAATAGAGATACAGAAACACCGTGGCCCCTTTCTTTGAGATAACTCTGCACTATTGCGAGCTGGAAATGCCACTTCCAGTTTAGCTGTGCAGAAGAAGAACAACAAGAAGAAGAAATATCTCGAAATATGTCCGTTAGGCCCCTTCCCTTGAGATAAATCTGCAAATATCTCGGAAACGAAGCGAGCTATGGCATAATGTTAAGAGACCTTTTTTGTAGAGAATTAAGTTTCCTACTTTTTATGTTCTATGATATTTTTTGATCAGATGCGCAGTTCTCGAGATATATCAGGATATTTAAAAGTTCCGAAGCCGCACCAACATAATAGAGATACAGAAACACCGTGGCCCCTTTCTTTGAGATAACTCTGCACTATTGCGAGCTGCAAATGCCACTTCCAGCTTAGCTGTGCAGAAGAAGAACAACAAGAAGAAGAAATATCTCGAAATATGTCCGTCAGGCCGCTTCCCTTGAGATATATCTGCAAATATCTCGGAAACGAAGCGAGCTATGGCAAAATGTTAAGAGACCTTTTTTGTAGAGAATTATGTTTCCTACAATTTATGTTCTACGATATTTTATGATCAGATGCGTAGTTCTCGAGATATATCAAGATATTTAAAAGTTCCGAAGCCGCACCAACATAATAGAGATACAGAAACACCGTGGCTCCTTTCTTTGAGATAACTCTGCACTATTGCGAGCTGGAAATGCCACTTCCAGTTTAGCTGTGCAGAAGAAGAACAACAACAAGAAGAAATATCTCGAAATATGTCCGTCAGGCCCCTTCCCTTGAGATAAATCTGCAAATATCTCGGAAACCAAGCGAGCTATGGCAAAATGTTAAGAGACCTTTTTTGTAGAGAATTAAGTTTCCTACTTTTTATGTTCTATAATATTTTTTGATCAGATGCGTAGTTCTCGAGATATATCAAGATATTTAAAAGTTCCGAAGCCGCACCAACATAATAGAGATACAGAAACATCGTGGCCCCTTTCTTTGAGATAACTCTGCACTATTGCGAGCTGGAAATGCCACTTCCAGTTTAGCTGTGCAGAAGAAGAACAACAAGAAGAAGAAATATCTCGAAATATGTCCGTTAGGCCCCTTCCCTTGAGATAAATCTGCAAATAATTCGGAAACGAAGCGAGCTATGGCATAATGTTAAGAGACCTTTTTTGTAGAGAATTAAGTTTCCTACTTTTTATGTTCTATGATATTTTTTGATCAGATGCGCAGTTCTCGAGATATATCAAGATATTTAAAAGTTCCGAAGCCGCACCAACATAATAGAGATACAGAAACACCGTGGCTCCTTTCTTTGAGATAACTCTGCACTATTGCGAGCTGGAAATGCCACTTCCAGTTTAGCTGTGCAGAAGAAGAACAACAAGAAGAAGAAATATCTCGAAATATGTCCGTCAGGCCCCTTCCCTTGAGATAAATCTGCAAATATCTCGGAAACGAAGCGAGCTATGGCAAAATGTTAAGAGACCTTTTTTGTAGAGAATTAAGTTTCCTACTTTTTATGTTCTATAATATTTTTTGATCAGATGCGTAGTTCTCGAGATATATCAAGATATTTAAAAGTTCCGAAGCCGCACCAACATAATAGAGATACAGAAACATCGTGGCCCCTTTCTTTGAGATAACTCTGCACTATTGCGAGCTGGAAATGCCACTTCCAGTTTAGCTGTGCAGAAGAAGAACAACAAGAAGAAGAAATATCTCGAAATATGTCCGTCAGGCCCCTTCCCTTGAGATAAATCTGCAAATATCTCGGAAACGAAGCGAGCTATGGCAAAATGTTAAGAGACCTTTTTTGTAGAGAATTATGTTTCCCACTTTTTATGTTCTATGATATTTTTTGATCAGAAGCGTAGTTTTCGAGATATATCGAGATATTTAAAAGTTCCGAAGCCGCACCAACATAATAGAGATACAGAAACACCGTGGCCCCTTTCTTTGGGATAACTCTGCACTATTGCGAGCTGGAAATGCCACTTCCAGTTTAGCTGTGCGGAAGAAGAACAACAAGAAGAAGAAATATCTCGAAATATGTCCGTCAGGCCCCTTCCCTTGAGATAAATCTGCAAATATCTCGGAAACGAAGCGAGCTATGGCAAAATGTTAAGAGACCTTATTTGTAGAGAATTAAGTTTCCTACTTTTTATGTTCTATGATATTTTTTGATCAGATGCGTAGTTCTCGAGATATGTCAAGATATTTAAAAGTTAAGAAGCCGCACCAACATAATAGAGATACAGAAACACCGTGGCCCATTTCTTTGAGATAACTCTGCACTATTGCGAGCTGCAAATGCCACTTCCAGCTTAGCTGTGCAGAAGAGGAACAACAAGAAGAAGAAATATCACGAAATATGTCCGTTAGGCCCCTTCCCTTGAGATAAATCTGCAAATATCTCGGAAACGAAGCGAGCTATGGCAAAATGTTAAGAGACCTTTTTTGTAGAGAATTAAGTTTCCTACTTTTTATCTTCTATGATATTTTTTGATCAGATGCGTAATTGTCGAGATATATGAAGATATTTAAAAGTTCCGAAGCCACACCAACATAATAGAGATACAGAAACACCGTGGCCCCTTTCTTTGAGATAGCTCTGCACTATTGCAGGCTGTAAATGCCACGTCCAGCTTAGCTGTGCAGAAGAAGAACAACAAGAAGAAGAAATATCTCGAAATATGTCCGTCAGGCCCCTTCCCTTGAGATAAATCTGCAAATATCTCGGAAACGAAGCGAGCTATGGCAAAATGTTAAGAGACCTTTTTTGTAGAGAATTATGTTTCCCACTTTTTATGTTCTATGATATTTTTTGATCAGAAGCGTAGTTTTCGAGATATATCGAGATATTTAAAAGTTCCGAAGCCGCACCAACATAATAGAGATACAGAAACACCGTGGCCCCTTTCTTTGAGATAACTCTGCACTATTGCGAGCTGCAAATGCCACTTCCAGCTTAGCTGTGCAGAAGAAGAACAACAAGAAGAAGAAATATCTCGAAATATGTCCGTCAGGCCCCTTCCCTTGAGATAAATCTGCAAATATCTCGGAAACGAAGCGAGCTATGGCAAAACGTTAAGAAACCTTTTTTGTAGAGAATTATGTTTCCTACAATTTATGTTCTATGATATTTTTTGATCAGAAGCGTAGTTTTCGAGATATATCGAGATATTTAAAAGTTCCGAAGCCGCAACAACATAATAGAGATACAGAAACACCGTGGCCCCTTTCTTTGAGATAACTCTGCACTATTGCGAGCTGCAAATGCCACTTCCAGCTTAGCAGTGAAGAAGAAGAACAACAAGAAGAAGAAATATCTCGGAATATGTCCGTCAGGCCCCTTCCCTTGAGCTAAATCTGCAAATATCTCGGAAACGATGCCAGCTATGGGAAAATGTTAAGAGACTTTTTTTGTAGAGAATTAAGTTTCCTACTTTTTATGTTCTATGATATTTTTTGATCAGATGCGTAGTTCTCGAGATATATCAAGATATTTAAAAGTTCCGAAGCTGCACCAACAGAATAGAGGTACAGAAACACCGTGGCCCCTTTCTTTGAGATAACTCTGCACTATTGCGACCTGCAAATGCCACTTCCAGCTTAGCTGTGCAGAAGAAGAACAACAAGAAGAAGAAATATCTCGAAATATGTCCGTCAGGCCCCTTCCCTTGAGATAAATCTGCAAATATCTCGGAAACCAAGCGAGCTATGGCAAAATGTTAAGAGACCTTATTTGTAGAGAATTAAGTTTCCTACTTTTCATGTTCTATGATATTTTTTGATCAGATGCGTAGTTCTCGAGATATATCGAGATATTTAAAAGTTCCGAAGCCGCACCAACATAACAGAGATACAGAAACACCGTGGCCCCTTTCTTTGAGATAACTCTGCACTATTGCGAGCTGCAAATGCCACTTCCAGCTTAGCTGTGCAGAAGAAGAACAACAAGAAGAAGAAATGTCTCGAAATATGTCCGTCAGGCCCCTTCCCTTGAGATAAATCTGCACATATCTCGGAAACGAAGCGAGCTATGGCAAAACGTTAAGAAACCTTTTTTGTAGAGAATTATGTTTCCTACTTCTTATGTTCTATGATATTTTTTGATCAGATGCGTAGTTCTCGAGATATATCAAGATATTTAAAAGTTCCGAAGCTGCACCAACAGAATAGAGGTACAGAAACACCGTGGCCCCTTTCTTTGAGATAACTCTGCACTATTGCGACCTGCAAATGCCACTTCCAGCTTAGCTGTGCAGAAGAAGAACAACAAGAAGAAGAAATATCTCGAAATATGTCCGTCAGGCCCCTTCCCTTGAGATAAATCTGCAAATATCTCGGAAACGAAGCGAGCTATGGCAAAATGTTAACAGACCTTTTTTGTAGAGAATTAAGATTCCTACTTTTTATGTTCTATGATATTTTTTGATCACATGCGTAGTTCTCGAGATATATCAAGATATTTAAAAGTTCCGAAGCTGCACCAACATAATAGAGATACAGAAACACCGTGGCCTCTTTCTTTGAGATAACTCTGCACTATTGCGCGCTGCAAATGCCACTTCCAGCTTAGCTGTGCAGAAGAAGAACAACAAGAAGAAGAAATATGTCGAAATATGTCCGTCAGGCCCCTTCCCTTGAGATAAATCTGCAAATATCTCGGAAACGAAGCGAGCTATGGCAAAATGTTAAGAGACCTTATTTGTAGAGAATTAAGTTTCCTACTTTTCATTTTCTATGATATTTGTTGATCAGATGCGTAGTTCTCGAGATATATCGAGATATTTAAAAGTTCCGAAGCCGCACCAACATAATAGAGATACAGAAACACCGTGGCCCCTTTGTTTGAGATAACTCTGCACTATTGCGAGCTGCAAATGCCACTTCCAGCTTAGCTGTGCAGAAGAAAAACAACAAGAAGAAGAAATATCTCGAAATATGTCCGTCAGGCCCCTTCCCTTGAGATAAATCTGCAAATATCTCGGAAACGAAGCGAGCTATGGCAAAATGTTAAGAGACCTTTTTTGTAGAGAATTAAGTTTCCTACTTTTTATCTTCTATGATATTTTTTGATCAGATGCGTAATTGTCGAGATATATGAAGATATTTAAAAGTTCCGAAGCCACACCAACATAATAGAGATACAGAAACACCGTGGCCCCTTTCTTTGAGATAGCTCTGCACTATTGCAGGCTGTAAATGCCACGTCCAGCTTAGCTGTGCAGAAGAAGAACAACAAGAAGAAGAAATATCTCGAAATATGTCCGCCAGGCCCCTTCCCTTGAGATAAATCTGCAAATATCTCGGAAACGAAGCGAGCTATGGCAAAATGTTAAGAGACCTTTTTTGTAGAGAATTATGTTTCCCACTTTTTATGTTCTATGATATTTTTTGATCAGAAGCGTAGTTTTCGAGATATATCGAGATATTTAAAAGTTCCGAAGCCGCACCAACATAATAGAGATACAGAAACACCGTGGCCCCTTTCTTTGGGATAACTCTGCACTATTGCGAGCTGGAAATGCCACTTCCAGTTTAGCTGTGCGGAAGAAGAACAACAAGAAGAAGAAATATCTCGAAATATGTCCGTCAGGCCCCTTCCCTTGAGATAAATCTGCAAATATCTCGGAAACGAAGCGAGCTATGGCAAAATGTTAAGAGACCTTATTTGTAGAGAATTAAGTTTCCTACTTTTTATGTTCTATGATATTTTTTGATCAGATGCGTAGTTCTCGAGATATGTCAAGATATTTAAAAGTTAAGAAGCCGCACCAACATAATAGAGATACAGAAACACCGTGGCCCATTTCTTTGAGATAACTCTGCACTATTGCGAGCTGCAAATGCCACTTCCAGCTTAGCTGTGCAGAAGAGGAACAACAAGAAGAAGAAATATCACGAAATATGTCCGTTAGGCCCCTTCCCTTGAGATAAATCTGCAAATATCTCGGAAACGAAGCGAGCTATGGCAAAATGTTAAGAGACCTTTTTTGTAGAGAATTAAGTTTCCTACTTTTTATCTTCTATGATATTTTTTGATCAGATGCGTAATTGTCGAGATATATGAAGATATTTAAAAGTTCCGAAGCCACACCAACATAATAGAGATACAGAAACACCGTGGCCCCTTTCTTTGAGATAGCTCTGCACTATTGCAGGCTGTAAATGCCACGTCCAGCTTAGCTGTGCAGAAGAAGAACAACAAGAAGAAGAAATATCTCGAAATATGTCCGTCAGGCCCCTTCCCTTGAGATAAATCTGCAAATATCTCGGAAACGAAGCGAGCTATGGCAAAATGTTAAGAGACCTTTTTTGTAGAGAATTATGTTTCCCACTTTTTATGTTCTATGATATTTTTTGATCAGAAGCGTAGTTTTCGAGATATATCGAGATATTTAAAAGTTCCGAAGCCGCACCAACATAATAGAGATACAGAAACACCGTGGCCCCTTTCTTTGGGATAACTCTGCACTATTGCGAGCTGCAAATGCCCCTTCCAGCTTAGCTGTGCAGAAGAAGAACAACAAGAAGAAGAAATATTTCGAAATATGTCCGTCAGGCCCCTTCCCTTGAGATAAATCTGCAAATATCTCGGAAACGATGCCAGCTATGGGAAAATGTTCAGAGACCTTTTTTGTAGAGAATTAAGTTTCCTACTTTTTATGTTGTATGATATTTTTTGATCAGATGCGTAATTGTCGAGATATATCAAGATATTTAAAAGTTCCGAAGCCGCACCAACATAATAGAGATACAGAAACAGCGTGGCCCATTTCTTTGAGTTAACTCTGCACTATTGCGAGCTACAAATGCCACTTCCAGCTTAGCTGTGCAGAAGAAGAACAACAAGAAGAAGAAATATCTCGAAATATGTCCGTCAGGCCCCTTCCCTTGAGATAAATCTGCAAATATCTCGGAAACGAAGCGAGCTATGGCAAAATGTTAAGAGACCTTTTTTGTAGAGAATTAAGTTTCCTACTTTTTATCTTCTATGATATTTTTTGATCAGATGCGTAATTGTCGAGATATATGAAGATATTTAAAAGTTCCGAAGCCACACCAACATAATAGAGATACAGAAACACCGTGGCCCCTTTCTTTGAGATAGCTCTGCACTATTGCAGGCTGTAAATGCCACGTCCAGCTTAGCTGTGCAGAAGAAGAACAACAAGAAGAAGAAATATCTCGAAATATGTCCGTCAGGCCCCTTCCCTTGAGATAAATCTGCAAATATCTCGGAAACGAAGCGAGCTATGGCAAAATGTTAAGAGACCTTTTTTGTAGAGAATTATCTTTCCCACTTTTTATGTTCTATGATATTTTTTGATCAGATGCGTAGTTCTCGAGATATATGAAGATATTTAAAAGTTCCGAAGCCACACCAACATAATAGAGATACAGAAACACCGTGGCCCCTTTCTTTGAGATAGCTCCGCACTATTGCAGGCTGTAAATGCCACGTCCAGCTTAGCTGTGCAGAAGAAGAACAACAAGGAGAAGAAATATCTCGAAATATGTCCGTCAGGCCCCTTCCCTTGAGATAAATCTGCAAATATCTCGGAAACGAAGCGAGCTATGGCAAAATGTTAAGAGACCTTTTTTGTAGAGAATTATGTTTCCCACTTTTTATGTTCTATGATATTTTTTGATCAGAAGCGTAGTTTTCGAGATATATCGAGATATTTAAAAGTTCCGAAGCCGCACCAACATAATAGATATACAGAAACACCGTGGCCCCTTTCTTTGAGATAACTCTGCACTATTGCGAGCTGCAAATGCCACTTCCAGCTTAGCTGTGCAGAAGGAGAACAACAAGAAGAAGAAATATCACGAAATATGTCCGTTAGGCCCCTTCCCTTGAGATAAATCTGCAAATATCTCGGAAACGAAGCGAGCTATGGCAAAATGTTAAGAGACCTTTTTTGTAGAGAATTAAGTTTCCTACTTTTTATGTTCTATGATATTTTTTGATCAGATGCGTAGTTCTCGAGATATGTCAAGATATTTAAAAGTTAAGAAGCCGCACCAACATAATAGAGATACAGAAACACCGTGGCCCATTTCTTTGAGATAACTCTGCACTATTGCGAGCTGCAAATGCCACTTCCAGCTTAGCTGTGCAGAAGAGGAACAACAAGAAGAAGAAATATCACGAAATATGTCCGTTAGGCCCCTTCCCTTGAGATAAATCTGCAAATATCTCGGAAACGAAGCGAGCTATGGCAAAATGTTAAGAGACCTTTTTTGTAGAGAATTAAGTTTCCTACTTTTCATTTTCTATGATATTTGTTGATCAGATGCGTAGTTCTCGAGATATGTCAAGATATTTAAAAGTTAAGAAGCCGCACCAACATAATAGAGATACAGAAACACCGTGGCCCCTTTCTTTGAGATAGCTCTGCACTATTGCAGGCTGTAAATGCCACGTCCAGCTTAGCTGTGCAGAAGAAGAACAACAAGAAGAAGAAATATCTCGAAATATGTCCGTCAGGCCCCTTCCCTTGAGATAAATCTGCAAATATCTCGGAAACGAAGCGAGCTATGGCAAAATGTTAAGAGACCTTATTTGTAGAGAATTAAGTTTCCTACTTTTTATGTTCTATGATATTTTTTGATCAGATGCGTAGTTCTCGAGATATGTCAAGATATTTAAAAGTTAAGAAGCCGCACCAACATAATAGAGATACAGAAACACCGTGGCCCATTTCTTTGAGATAACTCTGCACTATTGCGAGCTGCAAATGCCACTTCCAGCTTAGCTGTGCAGAAGAAGAACAACAAGAAGAAGAAATATCTCGAAATATGTCCGTCAGGCCCCTTCCCTTGAGATAAATCTGCAAATATCTCGGAAACGAAGCGAGCTATAGCAAAATGTTAAGAGACCTTTTTTGTAGAGAATTAAGTTTCCTACTTTTTATCTTCTATGATATTTTTTGATCAGATGCGTAGTTCTCGAGATATATCAAGATATTTAAAAGTTCCGAAGCCGCACCAACATAATAGAGATACAGAAACACCGTGGCCCCTCTCTTTGAGATAACTCTGCACTATTGCGAGCTGCAAATGCCACTTCCAGCTTAGCTGTGCAGAAGAAGAACAACACGAAGAAGAAATATCTCGAAATATGTCCGTCAGGCCCCGTCCCTTGAGATAAATCTGCAAATATCTCGGAAACGAAGCGAGCTATGGCAAAATGTTTAGAGACCTTTCTTGTAGAGAATTAAGTTTCCTACTTTTTATGTAGTATGATATTTTTTGATCAGATGCGTAGTTCTCGAGATATATCAAGATATTTAAAAGTTCCGAAGCCGCACCAACATAATAGAGATACAGAAACACCGTGGCCCCTTTCTTTGAGATAACTCTGCACGATTGCGAGCTGGAAATGCCACTTCCAGTTTAGCTGTGCAGAAGAAGAACAACAAGAAGAAGAAATATCTCGAAATATGTCCATCAGGACCCTTCCCTTGAGATAAATCTGCAAATATCTCGGAAACGAAGCGAGCTATGGCAAAACGTTAAGAGACCTTTGTTGTGGAGAATTAAGTTTCCTACTTTTTATGTTCTATGATATTTTTTGATCAGATGCGTAGCTCTCGAGATATATCAAGATATTTAAAAGTTCCGAAGCCGCACCAACATAATAGAGATACAGAACCACCGTGGCCCCTTTCTTTGAGATAACTCTGTACTATTGCGAGCTGCAAATGCCACTTCCAGCTTAGCTGTGCAGAAGAGGAACAACAAGAAGAAGAAATATCACGAAATATGTCCGTTAGGCCCCTTCCCTTGAGATAAATCTGCAAATATCTCGGAAACGAAGCGAGCTATGGCAAAATGTTAAGAGACCTTTTTTGTAGAGAATTAAGTTTCCTACTTTTCATTTTCTATGATATTTGTTGATCAGATGCGTAGTTCTCGAGATATGTCAAGATATTTAAAAGTTAAGAAGCCGCACCAACATAATAGAGATACAGAAACACCGTGGCCCCTTTCTTTGAGATAGCTCTGCACTATTGCAGGCTGTAAATGCCACGTCCAGCTTAGCTGTGCAGAAGAAGAACAACAAGAAGAAGAAATATCTCGAAATATGTCCGTCAGGCCCCTTCCCTTGAGATAAATCTGCAAATATCTCGGAAACGAAGCGAGCTATGGCAAAATGTTAAGAGACCTTATTTGTAGAGAATTAAGTTTCCTACTTTTTATGTTCTATGATATTTTTTGATCAGATGCGTAGTTCTCGAGATATGTCAAGATATTTAAAAGTTAAGAAGCCGCACCAACATAATAGAGATACAGAAACACCGTGGCCCATTTCTTTGAGATAACTCTGCACTATTGCGAGCTGCAAATGCCACTTCCAGCTTAGCTGTGCAGAAGAAGAACAACAAGAAGAAGAAATATCTCGAAATATGTCCGTCAGGCCCCTTCCCTTGAGATAAATCTGCAAATATCTCGGAAACGAAGCGAGCTATAGCAAAATGTTAAGAGACCTTTTTTGTAGAGAATTAAGTTTCCTACTTTTTATCTTCTATGATATTTTTTGATCAGATGCGTAGTTCTCGAGATATATCAAGATATTTAAAAGTTCCGAAGCCGCACCAACATAATAGAGATACAGAAACACCGTGGCCCCTCTCTTTGAGATAACTCTGCACTATTGCGAGCTGCAAATGCCACTTCCAGCTTAGCTGTGCAGAAGAAGAACAACACGAAGAAGAAATATCTCGAAATATGTCCGTCAGGCCCCGTCCCTTGAGATAAATCTGCAAATATCTCGGAAACGAAGCGAGCTATGGCAAAATGTTTAGAGACCTTTCTTGTAGAGAATTAAGTTTCCTACTTTTTATGTAGTATGATATTTTTTGATCAGATGCGTAGTTCTCGAGATATATCAAGATATTTAAAAGTTCCGAAGCCGCACCAACATAATAGAGATACAGAAACACCGTGGCCCCTTTCTTTGAGATAACTCTGCACGATTGCGAGCTGGAAATGCCACTTCCAGTTTAGCTGTGCAGAAGAAGAACAACAAGAAGAAGAAATATCTCGAAATATGTCCATCAGGACCCTTCCCTTGAGATAAATCTGCAAATATCTCGGAAACGAAGCGAGCTATGGCAAAACGTTAAGAGACCTTTGTTGTGGAGAATTAAGTTTCCTACTTTTTATGTTCTATGATATTTTTTGATCAGATGCGTAGCTCTCGAGATATATCAAGATATTTAAAAGTTCCGAAGCCGCACCAACATAATAGAGATACAGAACCACCGTGGCCCCTTTCTTTGAGATAACTCTGTACTATTGCGAGCTGTAAATGCCACTTCCAGCTTAGCTGTGCAGAAGAAGAACAACAAGAAGAAGAAATATCTCGAAATATGTCCGTCAGGCCCCTTCCCTTGAGATATATCTGCAAATATCTCGGAAACGAAGCGAGCTATGGCAAAACGTTAAGAGACCTTTTTTGTAGAGAATTATGTTTCCTACAATTTATGTTCTATGATATTTTTTGATCAGAAGCGTAGTTTTCGAGATATATCGAGATATTTAAAAGTTCCGAAGCCGCACCAACATAATAGAGATACAGAAACACCGTGGCCCCTTTCTTTGAGATAACTCTGCACTAGTGCGAGCCGCAAATGCCACTTCCAGCTTAGCTGTGCAGAAGAAGAACAACAAGAAGAAGAAATATCTCGAAATATGTCCGTCAGGCCCCTTCCCTTGAGATATATCTGCAAATATCTCGGAAACGAAGCGAGCTATGGCAAAACGTTAAGAGACCTTTTTTGTAGAGAATTATGTTTCCTACAATTTATGTTCTATGATATTTTTTGATCAGAAGCGTAGTTTTCGAGATATATCGAGATATTTAAAAGTTCCGAAGCCGCACCAACATAATAGAGATACAGAAACACCGTGGCCCCTTTCTTTGAGATAACTCTGCACTAGTGCGAGCCGCAAATGCAACTTCCAGCTTAGCTGTGCAGAAGAAGAACAACACGAAGAAGAAATATCTCGAAATATGTCCGTCAGGCCCCGTCCCTTGAGATAAATCTGCAAATATCTCGGAAACGAAGCGAGCTATGGCAAAATGTTTAGAGACCTTTCTTGTAGAGAATTAAGTTTCCTACTTTTTATGTAGTATGATATTTTTTGATCAGATGCGTAGTTCTCGAGATATATCAAGATATTTAAAAGTTCCGAAGCAGCACCAACATAATAGAGATACAGAAACACCGTGGCCCCTTTCTTTGAGATAACTCTGCACGATTGCGAGCTGGAAATGCCACTTCCAGTTTAGCTGTGCAGAAGAAGAACAACAAGAAGAAGAAATATCTCGAAATATGTCCATCAGGACCCTTCCCTTGAGATAAATCTGCAAATATCTCGGAAACGAAGCGAGCTATGGCAAAACGTTAAGAGACCTTTTTTGTGGAGAATTAAGTTTCCTACTTTTTATGTTCTATGATATTTTTTGATCAGATGCGTAGCTCTCGAGATATATCAAGATATTTAAAAGTTCCGAAGCCGCACCAACATAATAGAGATACAGAACCACCGTGGCCCCTTTCTTTGAGATAACTCTGCACTATTGCGAGCTGTAAATGCCACTTCCAGCTTAGCTGTGCAGAAGAAGAACAACAAGAAGAAGAAATATCTCGAAATATGTCCGTCAGGCCCCTTCCCTTGAGATATATCTGCAAATATCTCGGAAACGAAGCGAGCTATGGCAAAACGTTAAGAGACCTTTTTTGTAGAGAATTATGTTTCCTACAATTTATGTTCTATGATATTTTTTGATCAGAAGCGTAGTTTTCGAGATATATCGAGATATTTAAAAGTTCCGAAGCCGCACCAACATAATAGAGATACAGATACACCGCGGCCCCTTTCTTTGAGATAACTCTGCACTAGTGCGAGCCGCAAATGCCACTTCCAGCTTAGCTGTGCAGAAGAAGAACAACAAGAAGAAGAAATATCTCGAAATATGTCCGTCAGGCCCCTTCCCTTGAGATATATCTGCAAATATCTCGGAAACGAAGCGAGCTATGGCAAAACGTTAAGAGACCTTTTTTGTAGAGAATTATGTTTCCTACAATTTATGTTCTATGATATTTTTTGATCAGAAGCGTAGTTTTCGAGATATATCGAGATATTTAAAAGTTCCGAAGCCGCACCAACATAATAGAGATACAAAAACACCGTGGCCCCTTTCTTTGAGATAACTCTGCACTAGTGCGAGCCGCAAATGCAACTTCCAGCTTAGCTGTGCAGAAGAAGAACAACAAGAAGAAGAAATATCTCGAAATATGTCCGTCAGGCCCCTTCCCTTGAGATAAATCTGCAAATATCTCGGAAACGAAGCGAGCTATGGCAAAATGTTAAGAGACCTTTTTTGTAGAGAATTAAGTTTCCTACTTTTTATCTTCTGTGATATTTTTTGATCAGATGCGTAGTTCTCGAGATATATCAAGATATTTAAAAGTTCCGAAGCCGCACCAACATAATAGAGATACAGAAACACCGTGGCCCCTCTCTTTGAGATAACTCTGCACTATTGCGAGCTGCAAATGCCACTTCCAGCTTAGCTGTGCAGAGGAAGAACAACAAGAAGAAGAAATATCTCGAAATATGTCCGTCAGGCCCCTTCCCTTGAGATAAATCTGCAAATATCTCGGAAACGAAGCGAGCTATGGCAAAACGTTAAGAGACCTTTTTTGTAGAGAATTATGTTTCCTACAATTTATGTTCTATGATATTTTTTGATCAGAAGCGTAGTTTTCGAGATATATCGAGATATTTAAAAGTTCCGAAGCCGCACCAACATAATAGAGATACAAAAACACCGTGGCCCCTTTCTTTGAGATAACTCTGCACTAGTGCGAGCCGCAAATGCAACTTCCAGCTTAGCTGTGCAGAAGAAGAACAACAAGAAGAAGAAATATCTCGAAATATGTCCGTCAGGCCCCTTCCCTTGAGATAAATCTGCAAATATCTCGGAAACGAAGCGAGCTATGGCAAAATGTTAAGAGACGTTTTTTGTAGAGAATTATGTTTCCTACAATTTATGTTGTATGATATTTTTTGATCAGAAGCGTAGTTTTCGAGATATATCGGGATATTTAAAGGTTCCGAAGCCGCTCCAACATAATAGAGATACAGAAACACCGTGGCCCCTTTCTTTGAGATAACTCTGCACTAGTGCGAGCCGCAAATGCCACTTCCAGCTTAGCTGTGCAGAAGAAGAACAACAAGAAGAAGAAATATCTCGAAATATGTCCGTCAGGCCCCTTCCCTTGAGATAAATCTGCAAATATCTCGGAAACGAAGCGAGCTATGGCAAAATGTTAAGAGACCTTTTTTGTAGAGAATTAAGTTTCCTACTTTTTATGTTCTATGATATTTTTTGATCAGATGCGTAGTTCTCGAGATATATCAAGATATTTAAAAGTTCCGAAGCCGGACCAACATAATAGAGATACAGAAACACCGTGGCCCCTTTCTTTGAGATAACTCTGCACTAGTGCGAGCCGCAAGTGCCACTTCCAGCTTAGGTGTGCAGAAGAAGAACAACAAGAAGAAGAAATATCTCGAAATATGTCCGTCAGGCCCCTTCCCTTGAGATAAATCTGCAAATATCTCGGAAACGAAGCGAGCTATGGCAAAATGTTAAGAGACCTTTTTTGTAGAGAATCGAGTCTCCTACTTTTTATCTTCTATGATATTTTTTGATCAGATGCGTAGTTCTCGAGATATATCAAGATATTTAAAAGTTCCGAAGCCGCACCAACATAATAGAGATACAGAAACACCGTGGCCCCTCTCTTTGAGATAACTCTGCACTCTTGCGAGCTGCAAATGCCACTTCCAGCTTAGCTGTGCAGAAGAAGAACAACACGAAGAAGAAATATCTCGAAATATGTCCGTCAGGCCCCGTCCCTTGAGATAAATCTGCAAATATCTCGGGAACGAAGCGAGCTATGGCAAAATGTTTAGAGACCTTTCTTGTAGAGAATTAAGTTTCCTACTTTTTATGTAGTATGATATTTTTTGATCAGATGCGTAGTTCTCGAGATATATCAAGATATTTAAAAGTTCCGAAGCCGCACCAACATAATAGAGATACAGAAACACCGTGGCCCCTTTCTTTGAGATAACTCTGCACGATTGCGAGCTGGAAATGCCACTTCCAGTTTAGCTGTGCAGAAGAAGAACAACAAGAAGAAGAAATATCTCGAAATATGTCCATCAGGACCCTTCCCTTGAGATAAATCTGCAAATATCTCGGAAACGAAGCGAGCTATGGCAAAACGTTAAGAGACCTTTTTTGTGGAGAATTAAGTTTCCTACTTTTTATGTTCTATGATATTTTTTGATCAGATGCGTAGCTCTCGAGATATATCAAGATATTTAAAAGTTCCGAAGCCGCACCAACATAATAGAGATACAGAACCACCGTGGCCCCTTTCTTTGAGATAACTCTGTACTATTGCGAGCTGTAAATGCCACTTCCAGCTTAGCTGTGCAGAAGAAGAACAACAAGAAGAAGAAATATCTCGAAATATGTCCGTCAGGCCCCTTCCCTTGAGATATATCTGCAAATATCTCGGAAACGAAGCGAGCTATGGCAAAACGTTAAGAGACCTTTTTTGTAGAGAATTATGTTTCCTACAATTTATGTTCTATGATATTTTTTGATCAGAAGCGTAGTTTTCGAGATATATCGAGATATTTAAAAGTTCCGAAGCCGCACCAACATAATAGAGATACAAAAACACCGTGGCCCCTTTCTTTGAGATAACTCTGCACTAGTGCGAGCCGCAAATGCAACTTCCAGCTTAGCTGTGCAGAAGAAGAACAACAAGAAGAAGAAATATCTCGAAATATGTCCGTCAGGCCCCTTCCCTTGAGATAAATCTGCAAATATCTCGGAAACGAAGCGAGCTATGGCAAAATGTTAAGAGACCTTTTTTGTAGAGAATTAAGTTTCCTACTTTTTATCTTCTATGATATTTTTTGATCAGATGCGTAGTTCTCGAGATATATCAAGATATTTAAAAGTTCCGAAGCCGCACCAACATAATAGAGATACAGAAACACCGTGGCCCCTCTCTTTGAGATAACTCTGCACTATTGCGAGCTGCAAATGCCACTTCCAGCTTAGCTGTGCAGAGGAAGAACAACAAGAAGAAGAAATATCTCGAAATATGTCCGTCAGGCCCCTTCCCTTGAGATAAATCTGCAAATATCTCGGAAACGAAGCGAGCTATGGCAAAACGTTAAGAGACCTTTTTTGTAGAGAATTATGTTTCCTACAATTTATGTTCTATGATATTTTTTGATCAGAAGCGTAGTTTTCGAGATATATCGAGATATTTAAAAGTTCCGAAGCCGCACCAACATAATAGAGATACAAAAACACCGTGGCCCCTTTCTTTGAGATAACTCTGCACTAGTGCGAGCCGCAAATGCAACTTCCAGCTTAGCTGTGCAGAAGAAGAACAACAAGAAGAAGAAATATCTCGAAATATGTCCGTCAGGCCCCTTCCCTTGAGATAAATCTGCAAATATCTCGGAAACGAAGCGAGCTATGGCAAAATGTTAAGAGACCTTTTTTGTAGAGAATTAAGTTTCCTACTTTTTATCTTCTATGATATTTTTTGATCAGATCCGTAGTTCTCGAGATATATCAAGATATTTAAAAGTTCCGAAGCCGCACCAACATAATAGAGATACAGAAACACCGTGGCCCCTCTCTTTGAGATAACTCTGCACTATTGCGAGCTGCAAATGCCACTTCCAGCTTAGCTGTGCAGAGGAAGAACAACAAGAAGAAGAAATATCTCGAAATATGTCCGTCAGGCCCCTTCCCTTGAGATAAATCTGCAAATATCTCGGAAACGAAGCGAGCTATGGCAAAACGTTAAGAGACCTTTTTTGTAGAGAATTATGTTTCCTACAATTTATGTTCTATGATATTTTTTGATCAGAAGCGTAGTTTTCGAGATATATCGAGATATTTAAAAGTTCCGAAGCCGCACCAACATAATAGAGATACAAAAACACCGTGGCCCCTTTCTTTGAGATAACTCTGCACTAGTGCGAGCCGCAAATGCAACTTCCAGCTTAGCTGTGCAGAAGAAGAACAACAAGAAGAAGAAATATCTCGAAATATGTCCGTCAGGCCCCTTCCCTTGAGATAAATCTGCAAATATCTCGGAAACGAAGCGAGCTATGGCAAAATGTTAAGAGACCTTTTTTGTAGAGAATTAAGTTTCCTACTTTTTATCTTCTATGATATTTTTTGATCAGATCCGTAGTTCTCGAGATATATCAAGATATTTAAAAGTTCCGAAGCCGCAACAACATAATAGAGATACAGAAACACCGTGGCCCCTCTCTTTGAGATAACTCTGCACTATTGCGAGCTGCAAATGCCACTTCCAGCTTAGCTGTGCAGAGGAAGAACAACAAGAAGAAGAAATATCTCGAAATATGTCCGTCAGGCCCCTTCCCTTGAGATAAATCTGCAAATATCTCGGAAACGAAACGAGCTATGGCTAAATGTTAAGAGACCTTTTTTGTAGAGAATTAAGTTTCCTACTTTTTATGTTCTATGATATTTTTTGATCAGATGCGTAGTTCTCGAGATATATCAAGATATTTAAAAGTTCCGAAGCCGCACCAACATAATAGAGATACAGAAACACCGTGGCCCCTCTCTTTGAGATAACTCTGCACTATTGCGAGCTGCAAATGCCACTTCCAGCTTAGCTGTGCAGAGGAAGAACAACAAGAAGAAGAAATATCTCGAAATATGTCCGTCAGGCCAGTTCCTTTGAGCTGAATCTGCAAATATCTCGGAAACGAAGCGAGCTATGGCAAAATGTTAAGAGACGTTTTTTGTAGAGAATTATGTTTCCTACAATTTATGTTGTATGATATTTTTTGATCAGAAGCGTAGTTTTCGAGATATATCGGGATATTTAAAGGTTCCGAAGCCGCTCCAACATAATAGAGATACAGAAACACCGTGGCCCCTTTCTTTGAGATAACTCTGCACTAGTGCGAGCCGCAAATGCCACTTCCAGCTTAGCTGTGCAGAAGAAGAACAACAAGAAGAAGAAATATCTCGAAATATGTCCGTCAGGCCCCTTCCCTTGAGATAAATCTGCAAATATCTCGGAAACGAAGCGAGCTATGGCAAAATGTTAAGAGACCTTTTTTGTAGAGAATTAAGTTTCCTACTTTTTATGTTCTATGATATTTTTTGATCAGATGCGTAGTTCTCGAGATATATCAAGATATTTAAAAGTTCCGAAGCCGGACCAACATAATAGAGATACAGAAACACCGTGGCCCCTTTCTTTGAGATAACTCTGCACTAGTGCGAGCCGCAAGTGCCACTTCCAGCTTAGGTGTGCAGAAGAAGAACAACAAGAAGAAGAAATATCTCGAAATATGTCCGTCAGGCCCCTTCCCTTGAGATAAATCTGCAAATATCTCGGAAACGAAGCGAGCTATGGCAAAATTTTAAGAGACCTTTTTTGTAGAGAATCGAGTCTCCTACTTTTTATCTTCTATGATATTTTTTGATCAGATGCGTAGTTCTCGAGATATATCAAGATATTTAAAAGTTCCGAAGCCGCACCAACATAATAGAGATACAGAAACACCGTGGCCCCTCTCTTTGAGATAACTCTGCACTCTTGCGAGCTGCAAATGCCACTTCCAGCTTAGCTGTGCAGAAGAAGAACAACACGAAGAAGAAATATCTCGAAATATGTCCGTCAGGCCCCGTCCCTTGAGATAAATCTGCAAATATCTCGGAAACGAAGCGAGCTATGGCAAAATGTTTAGAGACCTTTCTTGTAGAGAATTAAGTTTCCTACTTTTTATGTAGTATGATATTTTTTGATCAGATGCGTAGTTCTCGAGATATATCAAGATATTTAAAAGTTCCGAAGCCGCACCAACATAATAGAGATACAGAAACACCGTGGCCCCTTTCTTTGAGATAACTCTGCACGATTGCGAGCTGGAAATGCCACTTCCAGTTTAGCTGTGCAGAAGAAGAACAACAAGAAGAAGAAATATCTCGAAATATGTCCATCAGGACCCTTCCCTTGAGATAAATCTGCAAATATCTCGGAAACGAAGCGAGCTATGGCAAAACGTTAAGAGACCTTTTTTGTGGAGAATTAAGTTTCCTACTTTTTATGTTCTATGATATTTTTTGATCAGATGCGTAGCTCTCGAGATATATCAAGATATTTAAAAGTTCCGAAGCCGCACCAACATAATAGAGATACAGAACCACCGTGGCCCCTTTCTTTGAGATAACTCTGCACTATTGCGAGCTGTAAATGCCACTTCCAGCTTAGCTGTGCAGAAGAAGAACAACAAGAAGAAGAAATATCTCGAAATATGTCCGTCAGGCCCCTTCCCTTGAGATATATCTGCAAATATCTCGGAAACGAAGCGAGCTATGGCAAAACGTTAAGAGACCTTTTTTGTAGAGAATTATGTTTCCTACAATTTATGTTCTATGATATTTTTTGATCAGAAGCGTAGTTTTCGAGATATATCGAGATATTTAAAAGTTCCGAAGCCGCACCAACATAATAGAGATACAAAAACACCGTGGCCCCTTTCTTTGAGATAACTCTGCACTAGTGCGAGCCGCAAATGCAACTTCCAGCTTAGCTGTGCAGAAGAAGAACAACAAGAAGAAGAAATATCTCGAAATATGTCCGTCAGGCCCCTTCCCTTGAGATAAATCTGCAAATATCTCGGAAACGAAGCGAGCTATGGCAAAATGTTAAGAGACCTTTTTTGTAGAGAATTAAGTTTCCTACTTTTTATCTTCTATGATATTTTTTGATCAGATGCGTAGTTCTCGAGATATATCAAGATATTTAAAAGTTCCGAAGCCGCACCAACATAATAGAGATACAGAAACACCGTGGCCCCTCTCTTTGAGATAACTCTGCACTATTGCGAGCTGCAAATGCCACTTCCAGCTTAGCTGTGCAGAGGAAGAACAACAAGAAGAAGAAATATCTCGAAATATGTCCGTCAGGCCCCTTCCCTTGAGATAAATCTGCAAATATCTCGGAAACGAAGCGAGCTATGGCAAAACGTTAAGAGACCTTTTTTGTAGAGAATTATGTTTCCTACAATTTATGTTCTATGATATTTTTTGATCAGAAGCGTAGTTTTCGAGATATATCGAGATATTTAAAAGTTCCGAAGCCGCACCAACATAATAGAGATACAAAAACACCGTGGCCCCTTTCTTTGAGATAACTCTGCACTAGTGCGAGCCGCAAATGCAACTTCCAGCTTAGCTGTGCAGAAGAAGAACAACAAGAAGAAGAAATATCTCGAAATATGTCCGTCAGGCCCCTTCCCTTGAGATATATCTGCAAATATCTCGGAAACGAAGCGAGCTATGGCAAAATGTTAAGAGACCTTTTTTGTAGAGAATTAAGTTTCCTACTTTTTATGTTCTATCATATTTTTTGATCAGATGCGTAGTTCTCGAGATATATCAAGATATTTAAAAGTTCCGAAGCCGCACCAACATAATAGAGATACAGAAACACCGTGGCCCCTTTCTTTGAGATAACTCTGCACTAGTGCGAGCCGCAAGTGCCACTTCCAGCTTAGGTGTGCAGAAGAAGAACAACAAGAAGAAGAAATATCTCGAAATATGTCCGTCAGGCCCCTTCCCTTGAGATAAATCTGCAAATATCTCGGAAACGAAGCGAGCTATGGCAAAATGTTAAGAGACCTTTTTTGTAGAGAATCGAGTCTCCTACTTTTTATCTTCTATGATATTTTTTGATCAGATGCGTAGTTCTCGAGATATATCAAGATATTTAAAAGTTCCGAAGCCGCACCAACATAATAGATATACAGAAACACCGTGGCCCCTCTCTTTGAGATAACTCTGCACTATTGCGAGCTGCAAATGCCACTTCCAGCTTAGCTGTGCAGAAGAAGAACAACAAGAAGAAGAAATATCTCGAAATATGTCCGTCAGGCCCCTTCCCTTGAGATAAATCTGCAGATATCTCGGAAACGAAGCGAGCTATGGCAAAATGTTTAGAGACCTTTCTTGTAGAGAATTAAGTTTCCTACTTTTTATGTAGTATGATATTTTTTGATCAGATGCGTAGTTCTCGAGATATATCAAGATATTTAAAAGTTCCGAAGCCGCACCAACATAATAGAGATACAGAAACACCGTGGCCCGTTTCTTTGAGATAACTCTGCACTAGTGCGAGCCGCAAATGCCACTTCCAGCTTAGCTGTGCAGAAGAAGAACAACAAGAAGAAGAAATATCTCGAAATATGTCCGTCAGGCCCCTTCCCTTGAGATAAATCTGCAAATATCTCGGAAACGAAGCGAGCTATGGCAAAATGTTAAGAGACCTTTTTTGTAGAGAATTAAGTTTCCTACTTTTTATCTTCTATGATATTTTTTGATCAGATGCGTAGTTCTCGAGATATATCAAGATATTTAAAAGTTCCGAAGCCGCACCAACATAATAGAGATACAGAAACACCGTGGCCCCTCTCTTTGAGATAACTCTGCACTATTGCGAGCTGCAAATGCCACTTCCAGCTTAGCTGTGCAGAAGAAGAACAACACGAAGAAGAAATATCTCGAAATATGTCCGTCAGGCCCCGTCCCTTGAGATAAATCTGCAAATATCTCGGAAACGAAGCGAGCTATGGCAAAATGTTTAGAGACCTTTCTTGTAGAGAATTAAGTTTCCTACTTTTTATGTAGTATGATATTTTTTGATCAGATGCGTAGTTCTCGAGATATATCAAGATATTTAAAAGTTCCGAAGCCGCACCAACAAAATAGAGATACAGAAACACCGTGGCCCCTTTCTTTGAGATAACTCTGCACTATTGCGAGCTGCAAATGCCACTTCCAGCTTAGCTGTGCAGAAGAAGAACAACAAGAAGAAGAAATATCTCGAAATATGTCCGTCAGGCCCCTTCACTTGAGATAAATCTGCAAATATCTCGGAAACGAAGCGAGCTATGGCAAAATGTTAAGAGACCTTTTTTGTAGAGAATTAAGTTTCCTACTTTTTATGTTCTATGATATTTTTTGATCAGATGCGTAGTTCTCGAGATATATCAAGATATTTAAAAGTTCCGAAGCCGGACCAACATAATAGAGATACAGAAACACCGTGGCCCCTTTCTTTGAGATAACTCTGCACTATTGCGAGCTGTAAATGCCACTTCCAGCTTAGCTGTGCAGAAGAAGAACAACAAGAAGAAGAAATATCTCGAAATATGTCCGTCAGGCCCCTTCCCTTGAGATATATCTGCAAATATCTCGGAAACGAAGCGAGCTATGGCAAAACGTTAAGAGACCTTTTTTGTAGAGAATTATGTTTCCTACAATTTATGTTCTATGATATTTTTTGATCAGAAGCGTAGTTTTCGAGATATATCGAGATATTTAAAAGTTCCGAAGCCGCACCAACATAATAGAGATACAAAAACACCGTGGCCCCTTTCTTTGAGATAACTCTGCACTAGTGCGAGCCGCAAATGCAACTTCCAGCTTAGCTGTGCAGAAGAAGAACAACAAGAAGAAGAAATATCTCGAAATATGTCCGTCAGGCCCCTTCCCTTGAGATAAATCTGCAAATATCTCGGAAACGAAGCGAGCTATGGCAAAATGTTAAGAGACCTTTTTTGTAGAGAATTAAGTTTCCTACTTTTTATCTTCTATGATATTTTTTGATCAGATCCGTAGTTCTCGAGATATATCAAGATATTTAAAAGTTCCGAAGCCGCACCAACATAATAGAGATACAGAAACACCGTGGCCCCTCTCTTTGAGATAACTCTGCACTATTGCGAGCTGCAAATGCCACTTCCAGCTTAGCTGTGCAGAGGAAGAACAACAAGAAGAAGAAATATCTCGAAATATGTCCGTCAGGCCCCTTCCCTTGAGATAAATCTGCAAATATCTCGGAAACGAAACGAGCTATGGCTAAATGTTAAGAGACCTTTTTTGTAGAGAATTAAGTTTCCTACTTTTTATGTTCTATGATATTTTTTGATCAGATGCGTAGTTCTCGAGATATATCAAGATATTTAAAAGTTCCGAAGCCGCACCAACATAATAGAGATACAGAAACACCGTGGCCCCTCTCTTTGAGATAACTCTGCACTATTGCGAGCTGCAAATGCCACTTCCAGCTTAGCTGTGCAGAGGAAGAACAACAAGAAGAAGAAATATCTCGAAATATGTCCGTCAGGCCAGTTCCTTTGAGCTGAATCTGCAAATATCTCGGAAACGAAGCGAGCTATGGCAAAATGTTAAGAGACGTTTTTTGTAGAGAATTATGTTTCCTACAATTTATGTTGTATGATATTTTTTGATCAGAAGCGTAGTTTTCGAGATATATCGGGATATTTAAAGGTTCCGAAGCCGCACCAACATAATAGAGATACAGAAACACCGTGGCCCCTTTCTTTGAGATAACTCTGCACTAGTGCGAGCCGCAAATGCCACTTCCAGCTTAGCTGTGCAGAAGAAGAACAACAAGAAGAAGAAATATCTCGAAATATGTCCGTCAGGCCCCTTCCCTTGAGATAAATCTGCAAATATCTCGGAAACGAAGCGAGCTATGGCAAAATGTTAAGAGACCTTTTTTGTAGAGAATTAAGTTTCCTACTTTTTATGTTCTATGATATTTTTTGATCAGATGCGTAGTTCTCGAGATATATCAAGATATTTAAAAGTTCCGAAGCCGGACCAACATAATAGAGATACAGAAACACCGTGGCCCCTTTCTTTGAGATAACTCTGCACTATTGCGAGCTGTAAATGCCACTTCCAGCTTAGCTGTGCAGAAGAAGAACAACAAGAAGAAGAAATATCTCGAAATATGTCCGTCAGGCCCCTTCCCTTGAGATATATCTGCAAATATCTCGGAAACGAAGCGAGCTATGGCAAAATGTTAAGAGACCTTTTTTGTAGAGAATTAAGTTTCCTACTTTTTATGTTCTATCATATTTTTTGATCAGATGCGTAGTTCTCGAGATATATCAAGATATTTAAAAGTTCCGAAGCCGCACCAACATAATAGAGATACAGAAACACCGTGGCCCCTTTCTTTGAGATAACTCTGCACTAGTGCGAGCCGCAAGTGCCACTTCCAGCTTAGGTGTGCAGAAGAAGAACAACAAGAAGAAGAAATATCTCGAAATATGTCCGTCAGGCCCCTTCCCTTGAGATAAATCTGCAAATATCTCGGAAACGAAGCGAGCTATGGCAAAATGTTAAGAGACCTTTTTTGTAGAGAATCGAGTCTCCTACTTTTTATCTTCTATGATATTTTTTGATCAGATGCGTAGTTCTCGAGATATATCAAGATATTTAAAAGTTCCGAAGCCGCACCAACATAATAGATATACAGAAACACCGTGGCCCCTCTCTTTGAGATAACTCTGCACTATTGCGAGCTGCAAATGCCACTTCCAGCTTAGCTGTGCAGAAGAAGAACAACAAGAAGAAGAAATATCTCGAAATATGTCCGTCAGGCCCCTTCCCTTGAGATAAATCTGCAGATATCTCGGAAACGAAGCGAGCTATGGCAAAATGTTTAGAGACCTTTCTTGTAGAGAATTAAGTTTCCTACTTTTTATGTAGTATGATATTTTTTGATCAGATGCGTAGTTCTCGAGATATATCAAGATATTTAAAAGTTCCGAAGCCGCACCAACATAATAGAGATACAGAAACACCGTGGCCCGTTTCTTTGAGATAACTCTGCACTATTGCGCGCTGCAAATGCCACTTCCAGCTTAGCTGTGCAGAAGAAGAACAACAAGAAGAAGAAATATCTCGAAATATGTCCGTCAGGCCCCTTCCCTTGAGATAAATCTGCAAATATCTCGGAAACGAAGCGAGCTATGGCAAAATGTTAAGAGACCTTTTTTGTAGAGAATTAAGTTTCCTACTTTTTATGTTCTATGATATTTTTTGATCAGAAGCGTAGTTTTCGAGATATATCGAGATATTTAAAAGTTCCGAAGCCGCACCAACATAATAGAGGTACAGAAACACCGTGGCCTCTTTCTTTGAGATAACTCTGTACTATTGCGAGCTGCAAATGCCACTTCCAGCTTGGCTGTGCAGAAGAAGAACAACAAGAAGAAGAAATATCTCGAAATATGTCCGTCAGGCCACTTCCCTTGAGATAAATCTGCAAATATCTCGGAAACGAAGCGAGCTATGGCAAAATGTTAACAGACCTTTTATGTAGAGAATTATGTTTCCTACAATTTATGTTCTATGATATTTTTTGATCAGAAGCGTAGTTTTCGAGATATATCGAGATATTTAAAAGTTCCGAAGCCGCACCAACATAATAGAGATACAGAAACACCGTGGCCCCTTTCTTTGAGATAACTCTGCACTAGTGCGAGCCGCAAATGCCACTTCCAGCTTAGCTGTGCTGAAGAAGAACAACAAGAAGAAGAAATATCTCGAAATATGTCCGTCAGGCCCCTTCCCTTGAGATAAATCTGCAAATATCTCGGAAACGAAGCGAGCTATGGCAAAATGTTAAGAGACCTTTTTTGTAGAGAATTAAGTTTCCTACTTTTTATCTTCTATGATATTTTTTGATCAGATGCGTAGTTCTCGAGATATATCAAGATATTTAAAAGTTCCGAAGCCGCACCAACATAATAGAGATACAGAAACACCGTGGCCCCTCTCTTTGAGATAACTCTGCACTATTGCGAGCTGCAAATGCCACTTCCAGCTTAGCTGTGCAGAAGAAGAACAACACGAAGAAGAAATATCTCGAAATATGTCCGTCAGGCCCCGTCCCTTGAGATAAATCTGCAAATATCTCGGAAACGAAGCGAGCTATGGCAAAATGTTTAGAGACCTTTCTTGTAGAGAATTAAGTTTCCTACTTTTTATGTAGTATCATATTTTTTGATCAGATGCGTAGTTCTCGAGATATATCAAGATATTTAAAAGTTCCGAAGCCGCACCAACAAAATAGAGATACAGAAACACCGTGGCCCCTTTCTTTGAGATAACTCTGCACTATTGCGAGCTGCAAATGCCACTTCCAGCTTAGCTGTGCAGAAGAAGAACAACAAGAAGAAGAAATATCTCGAAATATGTCCGTCAGGCCCCTTCCCTTGAGATAAATCTGCAAATATCTCGGAAACGAAGCGAGCTATGGCAAAATGTTTAGAGACCTTTCTTGTAGAGAATTAAGTTTCCTACTTTTTCTGTAGTATGATATTTTTTGATCAGATGCGTAGTTCTCGAGATATATCAAGATATTTAAAAGTTCCGAAGCCGCACCAACATAATAGAGATACAGAAACACCGTGGCCCCTTTCTTTGAGATAACTCTGCACTAGTGCGAGCCGCAAGTGCCACTTCCAGCTTAGGTGTGCAGAAGAAGAACAACAAGAAGAAGAAATATCTCGAAATATGTCCGTCAGGCCCCTTCCCTTGAGATAAATCTGCAAATATCTCGGAAACGAAGCGAGCTATGGCAAAATGTTAAGAGACCTTTTTTGTAGAGAATCGAGTCTCCTACTTTTTATCTTCTATGATATTTTTTGATCAGATGCGTAGTTCTCGAGATATATCAAGATATTTAAAAGTTCCGAAGCCGCACCAACATAATAGATATACAGAAACACCGTGGCCCCTCTCTTTGAGATAACTCTGCACTATTGCGAGCTGCAAATGCCACTTCCAGCTTAGCTGTGCAGAAGAAGAACAACAAGAAGAAGAAATATCTCGAAATATGTCCGTCAGGCCCCTTCCCTTGAGATAAATCTGCAGATATCTCGGAAACGAAGCGAGCTATGGCAAAATGTTTAGAGACCTTTCTTGTAGAGAATTAAGTTTCCTACTTTTTATGTAGTATGATATTTTTTGATCAGATGCGTAGTTCTCGAGATATATCAAGATATTTAAAAGTTCCGAAGCCGCACCAACATAATAGAGATACAGAAACACCGTGGCCTGTTTCTTTGAGATAACTCTGCACTATTGCGCGCTGCAAATGCCACTTCCAGCTTAGCTGTGCAGAAGAAGAACAACAAGAAGAAGAAATATCTCGAAATATGTCCGTCAGGCCCCTTCCCTTGAGATAAATCTGCAAATATCTCGGAAACGAAGCGAGCTATGGCAAAATGTTAAGAGACCTTTTTTGTAGAGAATTAAGTTTCCTACTTTTTATGTTCTATGATATTTTTTGATCAGAAGCGTAGTTTTCGAGATATATCGAGATATTTAAAAGTTCCGAAGCCGCACCAACATAATAGAGGTACAGAAACACCGTGGCCTCTTTCTTTGAGATAACTCTGTACTATTGCGAGCTGCAAATGCCACTTCCAGCTTGGCTGTGCAGAAGAAGAACAACAAGAAGAAGAAATATCTCGAAATATGTCCGTCAGGCCACTTCCCTTGAGATAAATCTGCAAATATCTCGGAAACGAAGCGAGCTATGGCAAAATGTTAACAGACCTTTTTTGTAGAGAATTATGTTTCCTACAATTTATGTTCTATGATATTTTTTGATCAGAAGCGTAGTTTTCGAGATATATCGAGATATTTAAAAGTTCCGAAGCCGCACCAACATAATAGAGATACAGAAACACCGTGGCCCCTTTCTTTGAGATAACTCTGCACTAGTGCGAGCCGCAAATGCCACTTCCAGCATAGCTGTGCAGAAGAAGAACAACAAGAAGAAGAAATATCTCGAAATATGTCCGTCAGGCCCCTTCCCTTGAGATAAATCTGCAAATATCTCGGAAACGAAGCGAGCTATGGCAAAATGTTAAGGGACCTTTTTTGTAGAGAATTAAATTTCCTACTTTTTATCTTCTATGATATTTTTTGATCAGATGCGTAGTTCTCGAGATATATCAAGATATTTAAAAGTTCCGAAGCCGCACCAACATAATAGAGATACAGAAACACCGTGGCCCCTCTCTTTGAGATAACTCTGCACTATTGCGAGCTGCAAATGCCACTTCCAGCTTAGCTGTGCAGAAGAAGAACAACACGAAGAAGAAATATCTCGAAATATGTCCGTCAGGCCCCGTCCCTTGAGATAAATCTGCAAATATCTCGGAAACGAAGCGAGCTATGGCAAAATGTTTAGAGACCTTTCTTGTAGAGAATTAAGTTTCCTACTTTTTATGTAGTATGATATTTTTTGATCAGATGCGTAGTTCTCGAGATATATCAAGATATTTAAAAGTTCCGAAGCCGCACCAACAAAATAGAGATACAGAAACACCGTGGCCCCTTTCTTTGAGATAACTCTGCACTATTGCGAGCTGCAAATGCCACTTCCAGCTTAGCTGTGCAGAAGAAGAACAACAAGAAGAAGAAATATCTCGAAATATGTCCGTCAGGCCCCTTCCCTTGAGATAAATCTGCAAATATCTCGGAAACGAAGCGAGCTATGGCAAAATGTTTAGAGACCTTTCTTGTAGAGAATTAAGTTTCCTACTTTTTCTGTAGTATGATATTTTTTGATCAGATGCGTAGTTCTCGAGATATATCAAGATATTTAAAAGTTCCGAAGCCGCACCAACATAATAGAGATACAGAAACACCGTGGCCCGTTTCTTTGAGATAACTCTGCACTATTGCGCGCTGCAAATGCCACTTCCAGCTTAGCTGTGCAGAAGAAGAACAACAAGAAGAAGAAATAGCTCGAAATATGTCCGTCAGGCCCCTTCCCTTGAGATAAATCTGCAGATATCTCGGAAACGAAGCGAGCTATGGCAAAATGTTAAGAGACCTTTTTTGTAGAGAATTAAGTTTCCTACTTTTTATGTTCTATGATATTTTTTGATCAGAAGCGTAGTTTTCGAGATATATCGAGATATTTAAAAGTTCCGAAGCCGCACCAACATAATAGAGGTACAGAAACACCGTGGCCTCTTTCTTTGAGATAACTCTGCACTATTGCGAGCTGCAAATGCCACTTCGAGCTTGGCTGTGCAGAAGAAGAACAACAAGAAGAAGAAATATCTCGAAATATGTCCGTCAGGCCACTTCCCTTGAGATAAATCTGCAAATATCTCGGAAACGAAGCGAGCTATGGCAAAATGTTAACAGACCTTTTTTGTAGAGAATTATGTTTCCTACAATTTATGTTCTATGATATTTTTTGATCAGAAGCGTAGTTTTCGAGATATATCGAGATATTTAAAAGTTCCGAAGCCGCACCAACATAATAGAGATACAGAAACACCGTGGCCCCTTTCTTTGAGATAACTCTGCACTAGTGCGAGCCGCAAATGCCACTTCCAGCTTAGCTGTGCAGAAGAAGAAATATCTCGAAATATGTCCGTCAGGCCCCTTCCCGTGAGATAAATCTGCAAATATCTCGGAAACGAAGCGAGCTATGGCAAAATGTTAAGAGACCTTTTTTGTAGAGAATTAAGTTTCCTACTTTTTATCTTCTATGATATTTTTTGATCAGATGCGAAGTTCTCGAGATATATCAAGATATTTAAAAGTTCCGAAGCCGCACCAACATAATAGAGATACAGAAACACCGTGGCCCCTCTCTTTGAGATAACTCTGCACTATTGCGAGCTGCAAATGCCACTTCCAGCTTAGCTGTGCAGAAGAAGAACAACACGAAGAAGAAATATCTCGAAATATGTCCGTCAGGCCCCGTCCCTTGAGATAAATCTGCAAATATCTCGGAAACGAAGCGAGCTATGGCAAAATGTTTAGAGACCTTTCTTGTAGAGAATTAAGTTTCCTACTTTTTATGTTCTATGATATTTTTTGATCAGAAGCGTAGTTTTCGAGATATATCGAGATATTTAAAAGTTCCGAAGCCGCACCAACATAATAGAGGTACAGAAACACCGTGGCCTCTTTCTTTGAGATAACTCTGTACTATTGCGAGCTGCAAATGCCACTTCCAGCTTGGCTGTGCAGAAGAAGAACAACAAGAAGAAGAAATATCTCGAAATATGTCCGTCAGGCCACTTCCCTTGAGATAAATCTGCAAATATCTCGGAAACGAAGCGAGCTATGGCAAAATGTTAACAGACCTTTTTTGTAGAGAATTATGTTTCCTACAATTTATGTTCTATGATATTTTTTGATCAGAAGCGTAGTTTTCGAGATATATCGAGATATTTAAAAGTTCCGAAGCCGCACCAACATAATAGAGATACAGAAACACCGTGGCCCCTTTCTTTGAGATAACTCTGCACTAGTGCGAGCCGCAAATGCCACTTCCAGCTTAGCTGTGCAGAAGAAGAACAACAAGAAGAAGAAATATCTCGAAATATGTCCGTCAGGCCCCTTCCCTTGAGATAAATCTGCAAATATCTCGGAAACGAAGCGAGCTATGGCAAAATGTTAAGAGACCTTTTTTGTAGAGAATTAAGTTTCCTACTTTTTATCTTCTATGATATTTTTTGATCAGATGCGTAGTTCTCGAGATATATCAAGATATTTAAAAGTTCCGAAGCCGCACCAACATAATAGAGATACAGAAACACCGTGGCCCCTCTCTTTGAGATAACTCTGCACTATTGCGAGCTGCAAATGCCACCTCCAGCTTAGCTGTGCAGAAGAAGAACAACACGAAGAAGAAATATCTCGAAATATGTCCGTCAGGCCCCGTCCCTTGAGATAAATCTGCAAATATCTCGGAAACGAAGCGAGCTATGGCAAAATGTTTAGAGACCTTTCTTGTAGAGAATTAAGTTTCCTACTTTTTATGTAGTATGATATTTTTTGATCAGATGCGTAGTTCTCGAGATATATCAAGATATTTAAAAGTTCCGAAGCCGCACCAACATAATAGAGATACAGAAACACCGTGGCCCGTTTCTTTGAGATAACTCTGCACTATTGCGCGCTGCAAATGCCACTTCCAGCTTAGCTGTGCAGAAGAAGAACAACAAGAAGAAGAAATAGCTCGAAATATGTCCGTCAGGCCCCTTCCCTTGAGATAAATCTGCAAATATCTCGGAAACGAAGCGAGCTATGGCAAAATGTTAAGAGACCTTTTTTGTAGAGAATTAAGTTTCCTACTTTTTATGTTCTATGATATTTTTTGATCAGAAGCGTAGTTTTCGAGATATATCGAGATATTTAAAAGTTCCGAAGCCGCACCAACATAATAGAGGTACAGAAACACCGTGGCCTCTTTCTTTGAGATAACTCTGCACTATTGCGAGCTGCAAATGCCACTTCCAGCTTGGCTGTGCAGAAGAAGAACAACAAGAAGAAGAAATATCTCGAAATATGTCCGTCAGGCCCCTTCCCTTGAGATAAATCTGCAAATATTTCGGAAACGAAGCGAGCTATAGCAAAATGTTAAGAGACCTTTTTTGTAGAGAATTATGTTTCCTACAATATAGGTTCTCTGATATTTTTTGATCAGAAGCGTAGTTTTCGAGATATATCGAGATATTTAAAAGTTCCGAAGCCGCACCAACATAATAGAGATACAGAAACACCGTGGCCCCTTTCCTTGAGATAACTCTGCACTATTGCGCCTGCAAATGCCACTTCCAGCTTAGCTGTGCAGAAGAAGAACAACAAGAAGAAGAAATATCTCGAAATATGTCCGTCAGGCCCCTTCCCTTGAGATAAATCTGCAAATATCTCGGAAACCAAGAGAGCTATGGCAAAATGTTAAGAGACCTTTTTTGTAGAGAATTAAGTTTTCTACTTTTTATGTTCCATGATATTTTTTGATCAGATGCGTAGTTCTCGAGATATATCAAGTAATTTAAAAGTTCTGAAGCTGCGCCAACATAATAGAGATACAGAAACACCGTGGCCCCTTTCTTTGAGATAACTCTGCACTAGTGCGAGCCGCAAATGCCACTTCCAGCTTAGCTGTGCAGAAGAAGAACTACAAGAAGAAGAAATATCTGGAAATATGTCCGTCAGGCCCCTTCCCTTGAGATAAATCTGCAAATATCTCGGAAACGAAGCGAGCTATGGCAAAATGTTAAGAGACCTTTTTTGTAGAGAATTAAGTTTCCTACTTTTTATGTTCTACGATATTTTTCGATCAGAGGCGTAGTTCTCGAGATATATCAAGATATTTAAAAGTTCCGAAGCCGCACCAACATAATAGAGATACAGAAACACCGTGGCCCCTTTCTTTGGGATAACTCTGCACTATTGCGAGCTTGAAATGCCACTTCCAGTTTAGCTGTGCAGTAGAAGAACAACAAGAAGAAGAAATATCTCGAAATATGTCCGTCAGGACCCTTCCCTTGAGATAAATCTGCAAATATCTCGGAACCGAAGCGAGCTATGGCAAAATGTTAAGAGACGTTTTTTGTAGAGAATTATGGTTCCTACTTTTTATGTTCTATGATATTTTTTGATCAGATGCGTAGTTCTCGAGATATATCAAGATATTTAAAAGTTCCGAAGCCGCACCAACATAATAGAGATACAGAAACACCGTGGCCCCTTTCTTTGGGATAACTCTGCACTATTGCGAGCTTGAAATGCCACTTCCAGTTTAGCTGTGCAGTAGAAGAACAACAAGAAGAAGAAATATCTCGAAATATGTCCGTCAGGACCCTTCCCTTGAGATAAATCTGCAAATATCTCGGAACCGAAGCGAGCTATGGCAAAATGTTAAGAGACGTTTTTTGTAGAGAATTATGGTTCCTACTTTTTATGTTCTATGATATTTTTTGATCAGATGCGTAGTTCTCGAGATATATCAAGATATTTAAAAGTTCCGAAGCCGCACCAACATAATAGAGATACAGAAACACCGTGGCTCCTTTCTTTGAGATAACTCTGCACTATTGCGAGCTGCAAATGCCACTTCCAGCTTAGCTGTGCAGAAGAAGAACAACAAGAAGAAGAAATATCTCGAAATATGTCCGTCAGGCCCCTTCCCTTGAGATAAATCTGCAAATATCTCGGAAACGAAGCGAGCTATGGCAAAATGTTAAGATACCTTTTTTGTAGAGAATTAAGATTCCTACTTTTTATGTTCTATGATATTTTTTGAGCAGATGCGTAGTTCTCGAGATATATCAAGATATTTAAAAGCTCCGAAGCTGCACCAACATAATAGAGGTACAGAAACACCGTGGCCCCTTTCTTTGAGATAACTCTGCACTAGTGCGAGCCGCAAATGCCACTTCCAGCATAGCTGTGCAGAAGAAGAACAACAAGAAGAAGAAATATCTCGAAATATGTCCGTCAGGCCCCTTCCCTTGAGATAAATCTGCAAATATCTCGGAAACGAAGCGAGCTATGGCAAAATGTTAAGATACCTTTTTTGTAGAGAATTAAGTTTCCTACTTTTTATGTTCTATGATATTTTTTGATCAGAAGCGTAGTTTTCGAGATATATCGAGATACTTAAAAAATCCGAAGCCGCACCAACATAATAGAGATACAGAAACACTGTGGCCCCTTTCTTTGAGATAACTCTGCACTAGTGCGAGCCGCAAATGCCGCTTCCAGCTTAGCTGTGCAGAAGAAGAACAACAAGAAGAAGAAATATCTCGAAATATGTTCGTCAGGACCCTTCCCTCGAGATAAATCTGCAAATATCTCGGAAACGAAGCGAGCTATGGCAAAATGTTAAGAGACCATTTTTGTAGAGAATTAGGTTTCCTACTTTTTATGTTCTATGATATTTTTTGATCAGATGCGTAGTTCTCGAGATATATCAAGATATTTAAAAGTTCCGAAGCCGCACCAACATAATAGAGATACAGAAACACCGTGGCTCCTTTCTTTGAGATAACTCTGCACTATTGCGAGCTGCAAATGCCACTTCCAGCTTAGCTGTGCAGAAGAAGAACAACAAGAAGAAGAAATATCTCGAAATATGTCCGTCAGGCCCCTTCCCTTGAGATAAATCTGCAAATATCTCGGAAACGAAGCGAGCTATGGCAAAATGTTAAGAGACCTTTTTTGTAGAGAATTAAGTTTCCTACTTTTTATGTTGTATGATATTTTTTGATCAGATGCGTAGTTCTCGAGATATATCAAGATATTTGAAAGTTCCGAAGCCGCACCAACATAATAGAGATACAGAAACACCGTGGCCCTTTCTTTGAGATAACTCTGCACTAGTGCGAGCCGCAAATGCCGCTTCCAGCTTAGCTGTGCAGAAGAAGAACAACAAGAAGAAGAAATATCTCGAAATATGTCCGTCAGGCCCCTTCCCTTGAGATAAATCTGCAAATATCTCGGAAACGAAGCGAGCTATGGCAAAATGTTAAGAGACCTTATTTGTAGAGAATTAAGTTTCCTACTTTTTATGTTCTGTGGTATTATTTGATCAGATGCGTAGTTCTCGAGATATATCAAGATATTTAAAAGTTCCGAAGCCGCACCAACATAATAGAGATACCGAAACACCGTGGCCCCTTTCTTTGAGATAACTCTGCACTATTGCGAGCTGTAAATGCCACGTCCAGCTTAGCTGTGCAGAAGAAGAACAACAAGAAGAAGAAATATCTCGAAATATGTCCGTCAGGCCCCTTCCCTTGAGATAAATCTGCAAATATCTCGGAAACGAAGCGAGCTATGGCAAAATGTTAAGAGACCTTATTTGTAGAGAATTAAGTTTCCTACTTTTTATGTTGTATGATATTATTTGATCAGATGCGTAGTTCTCGAGATATATCAAGATATTTAAAAGTTCCGAAGCCGCACCAACATAATAGAGATACAGAAACGCCGTGGCACCTTTCTTTGAGATAACTCTGCGCTATTGCGAGCTGGAAATGCCACTTCCAGTTTAGCTGTGCAGAAGAAGAACAACAAGAAGAAGAAATATCTCGAAATATGTCCGTCAGGCCCCTTCCCTTGAGATATATCTGCAAATATCTCGGAAACGAAACGAGCTATGGCAAAATGTTAAGAGACCTTATTTGTAGAGAATTAAGTTTCCTACTTTTTATGTTCTGTGATATTATTTGATCAGATGCGTAGTTCTCGAGATATATCAAGATATTTAAAAGTTCCGAAGCCGCACCAACATAATAGAGATACAGAAACACCGTGGCCCCTTTCTTTGAGATAACTCTGCACAAGTGCGAGCCGCAAATGCGGCTTCCAGCTTAGCTGTGCAGAAAAAGAACAACAAGAAGAAGAAATATCTCGAAATATGTCCGTCAGGCCCCTTCCCTTGAGATAAATCTGCAAATATCTCGGAAACGAAGCGAGCTATGGCAAAATGTTAAGAGACCTTATTTCTAGAGAATTAAGTTTCCTACTTTTTATGTTCTATGATATTTTTTGATCAGATGCGTAGTTCTCGAGATATATCAAGATATTTAAAAGTTCCGAAGCCGCACCAACATAATAGAGATACAGAAACACCGTGGCTCCTTTCTTTGAGATAACTCTGCACTATTGCGAGCTGCAAATGCCACTTCCAGCTTAGCTGTGCAGAAGAAGAACAACAAGAAGAAGAAATATCTCGAAATATGTCCGTCAGGCCCCTTCCCTTGAGATAAATCTGCAAATATCTCGGAAACGAAGCGAGCTATGGCAAAATGTTAAGAGACCTTTTTTGTAGAGAATTGAGTTTCATACTTTTTATGTTCTATGATATTGTTTGATCAGATGCGTAGTTCTCGAGATATATCAAGATATTTAAAAGTTCCGAAGCCGCACCAACATAATAGAGATACAGACACACCGTGGCCCCTTTCTTTGAGATAACTCTGCACTATTGCGAGCTGTAAATGCCACGTCCAGCTTAGCTGTGCAGAAGAAGAACAACAAGAAGAAGAAGTATCTCGAAATATGTCCGTCAGGCCCTCTCCCTTGAGATAAATCTGCAAATATCTCGGAAACGAAGCGAGCTATGGCAAAATGATAAGAGACCTTATTTGTAGAGAATTAAGTTTCCTACTTTTTATGTTCTATGATATTATTTGATCAGATGCGTAGTTCTCGAGATATATCAAGATATTTAAAAGTTCCGAAGCCGCACCAACATAATAGAGATACAGAAACACCGTGGCCCCTTTCTTTGAGATAACTCTGCACTATTGCGAGCTGCAAATGCCACTTCCAGCTTAGCTGTGCAGAAGAAGAACAACAAGAAGAAGAAATATCTCGAAATATGTCCGTCAGGCCCCTTCCCTTGAGATAAATCTGCAAATATCTCGGAAACGAAGCGAGCTATGGCAAAATGTTAAGAGACCTTATTTGTAGCGAATTAAGTTTCCTACTTTTTATGTTCTATGATATTTTTTGATCAGATGCGTAGTTCTCGAGATATATCGAGATATTTAAAAGTTCCGAAGCCGCACCAACATAATAGAGATACAGAAACACCGTGGCCCCTTTCTTTGAGATAACTCTGCACTATTGCGAGCTGTAAATGCCACGTCCAGCTTAGCTGTGCAGAAGAAGAACAACAAGAAGAAGAAATATCTCGAAATATGTCCGTCAGGCCCTCTCCCTTGAGATAAATCTGCAAATATCTCGGAAACGAAGCGAGCTATGGCAAAATGATAAGAGACCTTATATGTAGAGAATTAAGTTTCCTACTTTTTATGTTCTATGATATTATTTGATCAGATGCGTAGTTCTCGAGATATATCAAGATATTTAAAAGTTCCGAAGCCGCACCAACATAATAGAGATACAGAAACACCGTGGCCCCTTTCTTTGAGATAACTCTGCACTATTGCGAGCTGCAAATGCCACTTCCTGCTTAGCTGTGCAGAAGAAGAACAACAAGAAGAAGAAATATCTCGAAATATGTCCGTCAGGCCCCTTCCCTTGAGATAAATCTGCAAATATCTCGGAAACGAAGCGAGCTATGGCAAAATGTTAAGAGACCTTATTTGTAGAGAATTAAGTTTCCTACTTTTTATGTTGTGTGGTATTATTTGATCAGATGCGTAGTTCTCGAGATATATCAAGATATTTAAAAGTTCCGAAGCCGCACCAACATAATAGAGATACAGAAACACCGTGGCCCCTTTCTTTGAGATAACTCTGCACTATTGCGAGCTGCAAATGCCACTTCCTGCTTAGCTGTGCAGAAGAAGAACAACAAGAAGAAGAAATATCTCGAAATATGTCCGTCAGGCCCCTTCCCTTGAGATAAATCTGCAAATATCTCGGAAACGAAGCGAGCTATGGCAAAATGTTAAGAGACCTTTTTTGTAGAGAATTAAGTTTCCTACTTTTTATGTTCTATGATATTTTTTGATCAGATGCGTAGTTCTCGAGATATATGAAGATATTTATAAGTTCCGAAGCCGCACCAACATAATAGAGATACCGAAACACCGTGGCCCCTTTCTTTGAGATAACTCTGCACTATTGCGAGCTGGAAATGCCACTTCCAGTATAGCTGTGCAGAAGAAGAACAACAAGAAGAAGAAATATCCCGAAATATGTCCGTCAGGACCCTTCCCTTGAGATAAATCTGCAAATATCTCGGAAACGAAGCGAGCTATGGCAAAATGTTAAGAGACCTTATTTGTAGAGAATTAAGTTTCGTACTTTTTATGTTCTATGATATTTTTTGATCAGATGCGTAGTTCTCGAGATATATCGAGATATTTAAAAGTTCCGAAGCCGCACCAACATAATAGAGATACAGAAACACCGTGGCCCCTTTCTTTGAGATAACTCTGCACTATTGCGAGCTGTAAATGCCACGTCCAGCTTAGCTGTGCAGAAGAAGAACAACAAGAAGAAGAAATATCTCGAAATATGTCCGTCAGGCCCTCTCCCTTGAGATAAATCTGCAAATATCTCGGAAACGAAGCGAGCTATGGCAAAATGATAAGAGACCTTATATGTAGAGAATTAAGTTTCCTACTTTTTATGTTCTATGATATTATTTGATCAGATGCGTAGTTCTCGAGATATATCAAGATATTTAAAAGTTCCGAAGCCGCACCAACATAATAGAGATACAGAAACACCGTGGCCCCTTTCTTTGAGATAACTCTGCACTATTGCGAGCTGCAAATGCCACTTCCTGCTTAGCTGTGCAGAAGAAGAACAACAAGAAGAAGAAATATCTCGAAATATGTCCGTCAGGCCCCTTCCCTTGAGATAAATCTGCAAATATCTCGGAAACGAAGCGAGCTATGGCAAAATGTTAAGAGACCTTATTTGTAGAGAATTAAGTTTCCTACTTTTTATGTTGTGTGGTATTATTTGATCAGATGCGTAGTTCTCGAGATATATCAAGATATTTAAAAGTTCCGAAGCCGCACCAACATAATAGAGATACAGAAACACCGTGGCCCCTTTCTTTGAGATAACTCTGCACTATTGCGAGCTGCAAATGCCACTTCCTGCTTAGCTGTGCAGAAGAAGAACAACAAGAAGAAGAAATATCTCGAAATATGTCCGTCAGGCCCCTTCCCTTGAGATAAATCTGCAAATATCTCGGAAACGAAGCGAGCTATGGCAAAATGTTAAGAGACCTTTTTTGTAGAGAATTAAGTTTCCTACTTTTTATGTTCTATGATATTTTTTGATCAGATGCGTAGTTCTCGAGATATATGAAGATATTTATAAGTTCCGAAGCCGCACCAACATAATAGAGATACCGAAACACCGTGGCCCCTTTCTTTGAGATAACTCTGCACTATTGCGAGCTGGAAATGCCACTTCCAGTATAGCTGTGCAGAAGAAGAACAACAAGAAGAAGAAATATCCCGAAATATGTCCGTCAGGACCCTTCCCTTGAGATAAATCTGCAAATATCTCGGAAACGAAGCGAGCTATGGCAAAATGTTAAGAGACCTTATTTGTAGAGAATTAAGTTTCCTACTTTTTATGTTCTATGATATTATTTGATCAGATGAGGAGTTCTCGAGATATATCAAGATATTTAAAAGTTCCGAAGCCGCACCAACATAATAGAGATACCGAAACACCGTGGCCCCTTTCTTTGAGATAACTCTGCACTATTGCGAGCTGTAAATGCCACGTCCAGCTTAGCTGTGCAGAAGAAGAACAACAAGAAGAAGAAATATCTCGAAATATGTCCGTCAGGCCCCTTCCCTTGAGATAAATCTGCAAATATCTCGGAAACGAAGCGAGCTATGGCAAAATGTTAAGAGACCTTATTTGTAGAGAATTAAGTTTCCTACTTTTTATGTTGTATGATATTATTTGATCAGATGCGTAGTTCTCGAGATATATCAAGATATTTAAAAGTTCCGAAGCCGCACCAACATAATAGAGATACAGAAACACCGTGGCACCTTTCTTTGAGATAACTCTGCGCTATTGCGAGCTGGAAATGCCACTTCCAGTTTAGCTGTGCAGAAGAAGAACAACAAGAAGAAGAAATATCTCGAAATATGTCCGTCAGGCCCCTTCCCTTGAGATATATCTGCAAATATCTCGGAAACGAAACGAGCTATGGCAAAATGTTAAGAGACCTTATTTGTAGAGAATTAAGTTTCCTACTTTTTATGTTCTGTGATATTATTTGATCAGATGCGTAGTTCTCGAGATATATCAAGATATTTAAAAGTTCCGAAGCCGCACCAACATAATAGAGATACAGAAACACCGTGGCCCCTTTCTTTGAGATAACTCTGCACAAGTGCGAGCCGCAAATGCGGCTTCCAGCTTAGCTGTGCAGAAAAAGAACAACAAGAAGAAGAAATATCTCGAAATATGTCCGTCAGGCCCCTTCCCTTGAGATAAATCTGCAAATATCTCGGAAACGAAGCGAGCTATGGCAAAATGTTAAGAGACCTTATTTCTAGAGAATTAAGTTTCCTACTTTTTATGTTCTATGATATTTTTTGATCAGATGCGTAGTTCTCGAGATATATCAAGATATTTAAAAGTTCCGAAGCCGCACCAACATAATAGAGATACAGAAACACCGTGGCCCCTTTCTTTGAGATAACTCTGCACTATTGCGAGCTGTAAATGCCACGTCCAGCTTAGCTGTGCAGAAGAAGAACAACAAGAAGAAGAAATATCTCGAAATATGTCCGTCAGGCCCTCTCCCTTGAGATAAATCTGCAAATATCTCGGAAACGAAGCGAGCTATGGCAAAATGATAAGAGACCTTATTTGTAGAGAATTAAGTTTCCTACTTTTTATGTTGTATGATATTATTTGATCAGATGCGTAGTTCTCGAGATATATCAAGATATTTAAAAGTTCCGAAGCCGCACCAACATAATAGAGATACAGAAACACCGTGGCCCCTTTCTTTGAGATAACTCTGCACTATTGCGAGCTGCAAATGCCACTTCCTGCTTAGCTGTGCAGAAGAAGAACAACAAGAAGAAGAAATATCTCGAAATATGTCCGTCAGGCCCCTTCCCTTGAGATAAATCTGCAAATATCTCGGAAACGAAGCGAGCTATGGCAAAATGTTAAGAGACCTTATTTGTAGAGAATTAAGTTTCCTACTTTTTACCTTCCATGATATTTTTTGATCAGATGCGTAGTTCTCGAGATATATCAAGTAATTTAAAAGTTCTGAAGCTGCACCAACATAATAGAGATACAGAAACACCGTGGCCCCTTTCTTTGAGATAACTCTGCACTAGTGCGAGCCGCAAATGCCACTTCCAGCTTAGCTGTGCAGAAGAAGAACAACAAGAAGAAGAAATATCTGGAAATATGTCCGTTAGGCCCCTTCCCTTGAGATAAATCTGCAAATATCTCGGAAACGAAGCGAGTTATGGCAAAATGTTAAGAGACCTTTTTTGTAGAGAATTAAGTTTCCTACTTTCTATGTTCTATGATATTTTTTGATCAGATGCGTAGTTCTCGAGATATATCAAGATATTTAAAAGTTCCGAAGCCGCACCAACATAATAGAGATACAGAAACACCGTGGCCCCTTTCTTTGAGATAACTCTGCACTATTGCGAGCTGCAAATGCCACTTCCAGCTTAGCTGTGCAGAAGAAGAACAACAAGAAGAAGAAATATCTCGAAATATGTCCGTCAGGCCCCCTCCCTTGAGATAAATCTGCAAATATCTCGGAAACGAAGCGAGCTATGGCAAAATGTTAAGAGACCTTATTTGTAGAGAATTAAGTTTCCTACTTTTTATGTTCTATGACATTATTTGATCAGATGCGTAGTTCTCGAGATATATCAAGATATTTAAAAGTTCCGAAGCCGCACCAACATAATAGAGATACACAAACACCGTGGCCCCTTTCTTTGAGATAACTCTGCACTATTGCGAGCTGCAAATGCCACTTCCAGCTTAGCTGTGCAGAAGAAGAACAACAAGAAGAAGAAATATCTCGAAATATGTCCGTCAGGACCCTTCCCTTGAGATAAATCTGCAAATGTCTCGGAAACGAAGCGAGCTATGGCAAAACGTTAAGAGACCTTTTTTGTAGAGAATTACGTTTCCTACAATTTATGTTCTATGATATTTTTTGATCAGAAGCGTAGTTTTCGAGATATATCGAGATATTTAAAAGTTCCGAAGCCGCACCAACATAATAGAGATACAGAAACACCGTGGCCCCTTTCTTTGAGTTAACTCTGCACTATTGCGAGCTGCAAATGCCACTTCCAGCTTAGCTGTGCAGAAGAAGAACAACAAGAAGAAGAAATATCTCGAAATATATCCGTCAGGCCCCTTCCCTTGAGATAAATCTGCAAATATCTCGGAAACGAAGCGAGCTATGGCAAAATGTTAAGAGACCTTATTTGTAGAGAATTAAGTTTCCTACTTTTTATGTTGTATGATATTATTTGATCAGATGCGTAGTTCTCGAGATATATCAAGATATTTAAAAGTTCCGAAGCCGCACCAACATAATAGAGATACAGAAACACCGTGGCACCTTTCTTTGAGATAACTCTGCGCTATTGCGAGCTGGAAATGCCACTTCCAGTTTAGCTGTGCAGAAGAAGAACAACAAGAAGAAGAAATATCTCGAAATATGTCCGTCAGGCCCCTTCCCTTGAGATATATCTGCAAATATCTCGGAAACGAAACGAGCTATGGCAAAATGTTAAGAGACCTTATTTGTAGAGAATTAAGTTTCCTACTTTTTATGTTCTGTGATATTATTTGATCAGATGCGTAGTTCTCGAGATATATCAAGATATTTAAAAGTTCCGAAGCCGCACCAACATAATAGAGATACAGAAACACCGTGGCCCCTTTCTTTGAGATAACTCTGCACAAGTGCGAGCCGCAAATGCGGCTTCCAGCTTAGCTGTGCAGAAAAAGAACAACAAGAAGAAGAAATATCTCGAAATATGTCCGTCAGGCCCCTTCCCTTGAGATAAATCTGCAAATATCTCGGAAACGAAGCGAGCTATGGCAAAATGTTAAGAGACCTTATTTCTAGAGAATTAAGTTTCCTACTTTTTATGTTCTATGATATTTTTTGATCAGATGCGTAGTTCTCGAGATATATCAAGATATTTAAAAGTTCCGAAGCCGCACCAACATAATAGAGATACAGAAACACCGTGGCCCCTTTCTTTGAGATAACTCTGCACTATTGCGAGCTGTAAATGCCACGTCCAGCTTAGCTGTGCAGAAGAAGAACAACAAGAAGAAGAAATATCTCGAAATATGTCCGTCAGGCCCTCTCCCTTGAGATAAATCTGCAAATATCTCGGAAACGAAGCGAGCTATGGCAAAATGATAAGAGACCTTATTTGTAGAGAATTAAGTTTCCTACTTTTTATGTTGTATGATATTATTTGATCAGATGCGTAGTTCTCGAGATATATCAAGATATTTAAAAGTTCCGAAGCCGCACCAACATAATAGAGATACAGAAACACCGTGGCCCCTTTCTTTGAGATAACTCTGCACTATTGCGAGCTGCAAATGCCACTTCCTGCTTAGCTGTGCAGAAGAAGAACAACAAGAAGAAGAAATATCTCGAAATATGTCCGTCAGGCCCCTTCCCTTGAGATAAATCTGCAAATATCTCGGAAACGAAGCGAGCTATGGCAAAATGTTAAGAGACCTTATTTGTAGAGAATTAAGTTTCCTACTTTTTACCTTCCATGATATTTTTTGATCAGATGCGTAGTTCTCGAGATATATCAAGTAATTTAAAAGTTCTGAAGCTGCACCAACATAATAGAGATACAGAAACACCGTGGCCCCTTTCTTTGAGATAACTCTGCACTAGTGCGAGCCGCAAATGCCACTTCCAGCTTAGCTGTGCAGAAGAAGAACAACAAGAAGAAGAAATATCTGGAAATATGTCCGTTAGGCCCCTTCCCTTGAGATAAATCTGCAAATATCTCGGAAACGAAGCGAGTTATGGCAAAATGTTAAGAGACCTTTTTTGTAGAGAATTAAGTTTCCTACTTTCTATGTTCTATGATATTTTTTGATCAGATGCGTAGTTCTCGAGATATATCAAGATATTTAAAAGTTCCGAAGCCGCACCAACATAATAGAGATACAGAAACACCGTGGCCCCTTTCTTTGAGATAACTCTGCACTATTGCGAGCTGCAAATGCCACTTCCAGCTTAGCTGTGCAGAAGAAGAACAACAAGAAGAAGAAATATCTCGAAATATGTCCGTCAGGCCCCCTCCCTTGAGATAAATCTGCAAATATCTCGGAAACGAAGCGAGCTATGGCAAAACGTTAAGAGACCTTTTTTGTAGAGAATTACGTTTCCTACAATTTATGTTCTATGATATTTTTTGATCAGAAGCGTAGTTTTCGAGATATATCGAGATATTTAAAAGTTCCGAAGCCGCACCAACATAATAGAGATACAGAAACACCGTGGCCCCTTTCTTTGAGTTAACTCTCCACTATTGCGAGCTGCAAATGCCACTTCCAGCTTAGCTGTGCAGAAGAAGAACAACAAGAACAAGAAATATCTCGAAATATATCCGTCAGGCCCCTTCCCTTGAGATAAATCTGCAAATATCTCGGAAACGAAGCGAGCTATGGCAAAATGTTAAGAGACCTTTTTTGTAGAGAATTATGTTTCCTACTTTTTATGTGCTATGATATTTTTTGATCAGATGCGTAGTTCTCGAGATATATGAAGATATTTAAAAGTTCCGAAGCCGCACCAACATAATAGAGATACAGAAACACCGTGGCCCCTTTCTTTGAGATAACTCTGCACTAGTGCGAGCCGCAAATGCCACTTCCAGCTTAGCTGTGCAGAAGAAGAACAACAAGAAGAAGAAATATCTGGAAATATGTCCGTTAGGCCCCTTCCCTTGAGATAAATCTGCAAATATCTCGGAAACGAAGCGAGTTATGGCAAAATGTTAAGAGACCTTTTTTGTAGAGAATTAAGTTTCCTACTTTCTATGTTCTATGATATTTTTTGATCAGATGCGTAGTTCTCGAGATATATCAAGATATTTAAAAGTTCCGAAGCCGCACCAACATAATAGAGATACAGAAACACCGTGGCCCCTTTCTTTGAGATAACTCTGCACTATTGCGAGCTGCAAATGCCACTTCCAGCTTAGCTGTGCAGAAGAAGAACAACAAGAAGAAGAAATATCTCGAAATATGTCCGTCAGGCCCCCTCCCTTGAGATAAATCTGCAAATATCTCGGAAACGAAGCGAGCTATGGCAAAATGTTAAGAGACCTTATTTGTAGAGAATTAAGTTTCCTACTTTTTATGTTCTATGACATTATTTGATCAGATGCGTAGTTCTCGAGATATATCAAGATATTTAAAAGTTCCGAAGCCGCACCAACATAATAGAGATACACAAACACCGTGGCCCCTTTCTTTGAGATAACTCTGCACTATTGCGAGCTGCAAATGCCACTTCCAGCTTAGCTGTGCAGAAGAAGAACAACAAGAAGAAGAAATATCTCGAAATATGTCCGTCAGGACCCTTCCCTTGAGATAAATCTGCAAATGTCTCGGAAACGAAGCGAGCTATGGCAAAACGTTAAGAGACCTTTTTTGTAGAGAATTACGTTTCCTACAATTTATGTTCTATGATATTTTTTGATCAGAAGCGTAGTTTTCGAGATATATCGAGATATTTAAAAGTTCCGAAGCCGCACCAACATAATAGAGATACAGAAACACCGTGGCCCCTTTCTTTGAGTTAACTCTGCACTATTGCGAGCTGCAAATGCCACTTCCAGCTTAGCTGTGCAGAAGAAGAACAACAAGAACAAGAAATATCTCGAAATATATCCGTCAGGCCCCTTCCCTTGAGATAAATCTGCAAATATCTCGGAAACGAAGCGAGCTATGGCAAAATGTTAAGAGACCTTTTTTGTAGAGAATTAAGTTTCCTACTTTTTATGTGCTATGATATTTTTTGATCAGATGCGTAGTTCTCGAGATATATGAAGATATTTAAAAGTTCCGAAGCCGCACCAACATAATAGAGATACACAAACACCGTGGCCCCTTTGTTTGAGATAACTCTGCACTATTGCGAGCTGCAAATGCCACTTCCAGCTTAGCTGTGCAGAAGAAGAACAACAAGAAGAAGAAATATCTCGAAATATGTCCGTCAGACCCCTTCCCTTGAGATAAATCTGCAAATATCTCGGAAACGAAGCGAGCTATGGCAAAATGTTAAGAGACCTTATTTGTAGAGAATTAAGTTTCCTACTTTTTATGTTCTATGATATTTTTTGATCAGATGCGTAGTTCTCGAGATATATCAAGATATTTAAAAGTTCCGAAGCCGCACCAACATAATAGAGATACAGAAACACCGTGGCCCCTTTCTTTGAGATAACTCTGCACTATTGCGAGCTGCAAATGCCACTTCCAGCTTAGCTGTGCAGAAGAAGAACAACAAGAAGAAGAAATATCTCGAAATATGTCCGTCAGGCCCCCTCCCTTGAGATAAATCTGCAAATATCTCGGAAACGAAGCGAGCTATGGCAAAATGTTAAGAGACCTTATTTGTAGAGAATTAAGTTTCCTACTTTTTATGTTCTATGACATTATTTGATCAGATGCGTAGTTCTCGAGATATATCAAGATATTTAAAAGTTCCGAAGCCGCACCAACATAATAGAGATACGCAAACACCGTGGCCCCTTTCTTTGAGATAACTCTGCACTATTGCGAGCTGCAAATGCCACTTCCAGCTTAGCTGTGCAGAAGAAGAACAACAAGAAGAAGAAATATCTCGAAATATGTCCGTCAGGACCCTTCCCTTGAGATAAATCTGCAAATGTCTCGGAAACGAAGCGAGCTATGGCAAAACGTTAAGAGACCTTTTTTGTAGAGAATTACGTTTCCTACAATTTATGTTCTATGATATTTTTTGATCAGAAGCGTAGTTTTCGAGATATATCGAGATATTTAAAAGTTCCGAAGCCGCACCAACATAATAGAGATACACAAACACCGTGGCCCCTTTCTTTGAGATAACTCTGCACTATTGCTAGCTGTAAATGCCACTTCCAGCTTAGCTGTGCAGAAGAAGAACAACAAGAAGAAGAAATATCTCGAAATATGTCCGTCAGGCCCCTTCCCTTGAGATATATCTGCAAATATCTCGGAAACGAAGCGAGCTATGGCGAAATGTTAAGAGACCTTTTTTGTAGAGAATTATGTTTCCTACAATTTATGTTCTATGATATTTTTTGATCAGAAGCGTAGTTTTCGAGATATATCGAGATATTTAAAAGGTCCGAAGCCGCACCAACATAATAGAGATACAGAAACACCGTGGCCCCTTTCTTTGAGTTAACTCTGCACTATTGCGAGCTGCAAATGCCACTTCCAGCTTAGCTGTGCAGAAGAAGAACAACAAGAACAAGAAATATCTCGAAATATATCCGTCAGGCCCCTTCCCTTGAGATAAATCTGCAAATATCTCGGAAACGAAGCGAGCTATGGCAAAATGTTAAGAGACCTTTTTTGTAGAGAATTAAGTTTCCTACTTTTTATGTGCTATGATATTTTTTGATCAGATGCGTAGTTCTCGAGATATATGAAGATATTTAAAAGTTCCGAAGCCGCACCAACATAATAGAGATACACAAACACCGTGGCCCCTTTGTTTGAGATAACTCTGCACTATTGCGAGCTGCAAATGCCACTTCCAGCTTAGCTGTGCAGAAGAAGAACAACAAGAAGAAGAAATATCTCGAAATATGTCCGTCAGACCCCTTCCCTTGAGATAAATCTGCAAATATCTCGGAAACGAAGCGAGCTATGGCAAAATGTTAAGAGACCTTATTTGTAGAGAATTAAGTTTCCTACTTTTTATGTTCTGTGATATTATTTGATCAGATGCGTAGTTCTCGAGATATATCAAGATATTTAAAAGTTCCGAAGCCGCACCAACATAATAGAGATACAGAAACACCGTGGCCCCTTTCTTTGAGATAACTCTGCACTAGTGCGAGCCGCAAATGCCACTTCCAGCTTAGCTGTGCAGAAGAAGAACAACAAGAAGAAGAAATATCTGGAAATATGTCCGTTAGGCCCCTTCCCTTGAGATAAATCTGCAAATATCTCGGAAACGAAGCGAGTTATGGCAAAATGTTAAGAGACCTTTTTTGTAGAGTATTAAGTTTCCTACTTTCTATGTTCTATGATATTTTTTGATCAGATGCGTAGTTCTCGAGATATATCAAGATATTTAAAAGTTCCGAAGCCGCACCAACATAATAGAGATACAGAAACACCGTGGCCCCTTTCTTTGAGATAACTCTGCACTATTGCGAGCTGCAAATGCCACTTCCAGCTTAGCTGTGCAGAAGAAGAACAACAAGAAGAAGAAATATCTCGAAATATGTCCGTCAGGCCCCCTCCCTTGAGATAAATCTGCAAATATCTCGGAAACGAAGCGAGCTATGGCAAAATGTTAAGAGACCTTATTTGTAGAGAATTAAGTTTCCTACTTTTTATGTTCTATGACATTATTTGATCAGATGCGTAGTTCTCGAGATATATCAAGATATTTAAAAGTTCCGAAGCCGCACCAACATAATAGAGATACGCAAACACCGTGGCCCCTTTCTTTGAGATAACTCTGCACTATTGCGAGCTGCAAATGCCACTTCCAGCTTAGCTGTGCAGAAGAAGAACAACAAGAAGAAGAAATATCTCGAAATATGTCCGTCAGGACCCTTCCCTTGAGATAAATCTGCAAATGTCTCGGAAACGAAGCGAGCTATGGCAAAACGTTAAGAGACCTTTTTTGTAGAGAATTACGTTTCCTACAATTTATGTTCTATGATATTTTTTGATCAGAAGCGTAGTTTTCGAGATATATCGAGATATTTAAAAGTTCCGAAGCCGCACCAACATAATAGAGATACAGAAACACCGTGGCCCCTTTCTTTGAGTTAACTCTGCACTATTGCGAGCTGCAAATGCCACTTCCAGCTTAGCTGTGCAGAAGAAGAACAACAAGAAGAAGAAATATCTCGAAATATGTCCGTCAGGCCCCTTCCCTTGAGATAAATCTGCAAATATCTCGGAAACGAAGAGAGCTATGGCAAAATGTTAAGAGACCTTTTTTGTAGAGAATTAAGGTTTCTACTTTTTACCTTCCATGATATTTTTTGATCAGATGCGTAGTTCTCGAGATATATCAAGTAATTTAAAAGTTCTGAAGCTGCACCAACATAATAGAGATACAGAAACACCGTGGCCCCTTTCTTTGAGATAACTCTGCACTAGTGCGAGCCGCAAATGCCACTTCCAGCTTAGCTGTGCAGAAGAAGAACAACAAGAAGAAGAAATATCTGGAAATATGTCCGTTAGGCCCCTTCCCTTGAGATAAATCTGCAAATATCTCGGAAACGAAGCGAGCTATGGCAAAATGTTAAGAGACGTTTTTTGTAGAGAATTAAGTTTCCTACTTTCTATGTTCTATGATATTTTTTGATCAGATGAGTAGTTCTCGAGATATATGAAGATATTTAAAAGTTCCGAAGCCGCAACCAACATAATAGAGATACAGAAACACCGTGGCCCCTTCCTTTGAGATAACTCTGCACTATTGCGAGCTGTAAATGCCACGTCCAGCTTAGCTGTGCAGAAGAAGAACAACAAGAAGAAGAAATATCTCGAAATATGTCAGTCAGGCCCCTTCCCTTGAGATATATCTGCAAATATCTCGGAAACGAAACGAGCTATGGCAAAATGTTAAGAGACCTTTTTTGTAGAGAATTATGTTTCCTACAATTTATGTTCTATGATATTTTTCGATCAGAAGCGTAGTTTTCGAGATATATCGAGATATTTAAAAGATCCGAAGCCGCACCAACATAATAGAGATACAGAAACACCGTGGCCCCTTTCTTTGAGATAACTCTGCACTATTGCGACCTGCAAATGCCACTTCCAGCTTAGCTGTGCAGAAGAAGAGCAACAAGAAGAAGAAATATCTCGAAATATGTCCGTCAGGCCCCTTCCCTTGAGATAAATCTGCAAATATCTCGGAAACGAAGAGAGCTATGGCAAAATGTTAAGAGACCTTTTTTGTAGAGAATTAAGTTTCCTACTTTTTATGTTCTACGATATTTTTTGATCAGATGCGTAGTTCTCGAGATATATCAAGATATTTAAAAGTTCCGAAGCCGCACCAACATAATAGAGATACACAAACACCGCGGCCCCTTTCTTTGAGATAACTCTGCACTATTGCGAGCTGTAAATGCCACTTCCAGCTTAGCTGTGCAGAAGAAGAACAACAAGAAGAAGAAATATCTCGAAATATGTCCGTCAGGCCCCTTCCCTTGAGATATATCTGCAAATATCTCGGAAACGAAGCGAGCTATGGCGAAATGTTAAGAGACCTTTTTTGTAGAGAATTATGTTTCCTACAATTTATGTTCTATGATATTTTTTGATCAGAAGCGTAGTTTTCGAGATATATCGAGATATTTAAAAGTTCCGAAGCCGCACCAACATAATAGAGATACAGAAACACCGTGGCCCCTTTCTTTGAGATAACTCTGCACTAGTGCGAGCCGCAAATGCCACTTCCAGCTTAGCTGTGCAGAAGAAGAACAACAAGAAGAAGAAATATCTCGAAATATGTCCGTCAGGCCAGTTCCTTTGAGCTGAATCTGCAAATATCTCGGAAACGAAGCGAGCTATGGCAAAATGTTAAGAGACGTTTTTTGTAGAGAATTATGTTTCCTACAATTTATGTTCTATAATATTTTTTGATCAGAAGCGTAGTTTTCGAGATATATCGAGATATTTAAAAGTTCCGAAGCCGCACCAACATAATAGAGATACAGAAACACCGTGGCCCCTTTCTTTGAGATAACTCTGCACTATTGCGAGCTGTAAATGCCACTTCCAGCTTAGCTGTGCAGAAGAAGAACAACAAGAAGAAGAAATATCTCGAAATATGTCCGTCAGTCCCCTTCCCTTGAGATATATCTGCAAATATCTCGGAAACGAAGCGAGCTATGGCGAAATGTTAAGAGACCTTTTTTGTAGAGAATTATGTTTCCTACAATTTATGTTCTATGATATTTTTTGATCAGAAGCGTAGTTTTCGAGATATATCGAGATATTTAAAAGGTCCGAAGCCGCACCAACATAATAGAGATACAGAAACACCGTGGCCCCTTTCTTTGAGATAACTCTGCACTAGTGCGAGCCGCAAATGCCACTTCCAGCTTAGCTGTGCAGAAGAAGAACAACAAGAAGAAGAAACATCTCGAAATATGTCCGTCAGGCCCCTTCCCTTGAGATAAATCTGCAAATATCTCGGAAACGAAGCGAGCTATGGCAAAATGTTAAGAGACCTTTTTTGTAGAGAATTAAGTTTCCTACTTTTTATGTTCTATGATATTTTTTGATCAGATGCGTAGTTCTGGAGATATATCAAGATATTTAAAAGTTCCGAAGCCGCACCAACATAATAGAGATACAGAAACACCGTGGCCCCTTTCTTTGAGATAACTCTGCACTATTGCGTGCTGCAAATGCCACTTCCAGCTTAGCTGTGCAGAGGAAGAACAACAAGAAGAAGAAATATCTCGAAATATGTCCGTCAGGCCAGTTCCTTTGAGCTGAATATGCAAATATCTCGGAAACGAAGCGAGCTATGGCAAAATGTTAAGAGACGTTTTTTGTAGAGAATTATGTTTCCTACAATTTATGCTCTATGATATTTTTTGATCAGATGCGTAGTTCTCGAGATATATCAAGATATTTAAAAGTTCCGAAGCCGCACCAACATAATAGAGATACAGAAACACCGTGGCCCCTTTCTTTGAGATAACTCTGCACTATTGCGAGCTGCAAATGCCACTTCCAGCTTGGCTGTGCAGAAGAAGAACAACAAGAAGAAGAAATATCTCGAAGTATGTCCGTCAGGCCACTTCCCTTGAGATAAATCTGCAAATATCTCGGAAACGAAGCGAGCTACGGCAAAATGTTAAGAGACCTTTTTTGTAGAAAACTAAGTTTCCTACTTTTTATGTTCTATGATATTTTTTGATCAGATGCGTAGTTCTCGAGATATATCAAGATATTTAAAAGTTCCGAAGCCGCACCAACATAATAGAGATACAGAAACACCGTGGCCCCTTTCTTTGAGATAACTCTGCACTAGTGCGAGCCGCAAATGCCACTTCCAGCTTAGCTGTGCAGAAGAAGAACAACAAGAAGAAGAAATATCTCGAAATATGTCCGTCAGGCCCCTTCCCTTGAGATAAATCTGCAAATATCTCGGAAGCGAAGCGAGCTATGGCAAAATCTTAAGAGACCTATTTTGTAGAGAATTAAGTTTCCTACTTTTTATCTTCTATGATATTTTTTGATCAGATGCGTAGTTCTCGAGATATATCAAGATATTTAAAAGTTCCGAAGCCGCACCAACATAATGGAGATACAGAAACACCGTGGCCCCTTTCTATGAGATAACTCTGCACTATTGCGAGCTGTAAATGCCACTTCCAGCTTAGCTGTGCAGAAGAAGAACAACAAGAAGAAGAAATATCTCGAAATATGTCCGTCAGGCCCCTTCCCTTGAGATATATCTGCAAATATCTCGGAAACGAAGCGAGCTATGGCAAAATGTTAAGAGACCTTTTTTGTAGAGAATTATGTTTCCTATAATTTATGTTCAATGATATTTTTTGATCAGAAGCGTAGTTTTCGAGATATATCGAGATATTTAAAAGTTCCGAAGCCGCACCAACATAATAGAGATACAGAAACACCGTGGCCCCTTTCTTTGAGATAACTCTGCACTATTGCGAGCTGCAAATGCCACTTCCAGCTTAGCTGTGCAGAGGAAGAACAACAAGAAGAAGAAATATCTCGAAATATGTCCGTCAGGCCAGTTCCTTTGAGCTGAATCTGCAAATATCTCGGAAACGAAGCGAGCTATGGCAATATGTTAAGAGACCTTTTTTGTAGAGAATTATGTTTCCTACAATTTATATTCTATGATATTTTTTGATCAGAAGCGTAGTTTTCGAGATATATCGAGATATTTAAAAGTTCCGAAGCCGCACCAACATAATAGAGATACAGAAACACCGTGGCCCCTTTCTTTGAGATAACTCTGCACTATTGCGAGCTGCAAATGCCACTTCCAGCTTAGCTGTGCAGAAGAAGAACAACAAGAAGAAGAAATATCTCGAAATATGTCCGTCAGGCCCCTTCCCTTGAGATAAATCTGCAAGTATCTCGGAAACGAAGCGAGCTATGGCAAAATGTTAAGAGACGTTTTTTGTAGAGAAGTATGTTTCCTACAATTTATGTTCTATGATATTTTTTGATCAGAAGCGTAGTTTTCGAGATATATCGAGATATTTAAAAGTTCCGAAGCCGCACCAACATAATAGAGATACAGAAACACCGTGGCCCCTCTCTTTGAGATAACTCTGCACTAGTGCGAGCCGCAAATGCCACTTCCAGCTTAGCTGTGCAGAAGAAGAACAACAAGAAGAAGAAATATCTCGAAATATGTCCGTCAGGCCCCTTCCCTTGAGATAAATCTGCAAATATCTCAGAAACGAAGCGAGCTATGGCAAAATGTTAAGAGAGCTTTTTTGTGGAGAATTAAGTTTCCTACTTTTTATCTTCTATGATATTTTTTGATCAGATGCGTAGTTCTCGAGATATATCAAGATATTTAAAAGTTCCGAAGCCGCACCAACATAATAGAGATACAGAAACACCGTGGCCCCTCTCTTTGAGATAACTCTGCACTAGTGCGAGCCGCAAATGCCACTTCCAGCTTAGCTGTGCAGAAGAAGAACAACAAGAAGAAGAAACATCTCGAAATATGTCCGTCAGGACTCTTCCCTTGAGATATATCTGCAAATATCTCGGAAACGAAGCGAGCTATGGCAAAATGTTAAGAGACCTTTTTTGTAGAGAATTATGTTTCCTACAATTTATGTTCTATGATATTTTTTGATCAGAAGCGTAGTTTTCGAGATATATCGAGATATTTAAAAGTTCCGAAGCCGCACCAACATAATAGAGATACAGAAACACCTTGGCCCCTCTCTTTGAGATAACTCTGCACTAGTGCGAGCCGCAAATGCCACTTCCCGCTTAGCTGTGCAGAAGAAGAACAACAAGAAGAAGAAATATCTCGAAATATGTCCGTCAGGCCCCTTCCCTTGAGATAAATCTGCAAATATCTCGGAAACGAAGCGAGCTATTGCAAAATGTTAAGAGACCTTTTTTGTAGAGAATTATGTTTCCTACTTTTTATGTTCCATGATATTTTTTGATCAGATGCGTAGTTCTCGAGATATATCAAGATATTTAAAAGTTCCGAAGCCGCACCAACATAATAGAGATACAGAAACACCGTGGCCCCTTTCTTTGAGATAACTCAGCACTAGTGCGAGCCGCAAATGCCACTTCCAGCTTAGCTGTGCAGAAGAAGAACAACAAGAAGAAGAAATATCTCGAAATATGCCCGTCAGGCCCCTTCCCTTGAGATAAATCTGCAAATATCTCGGAAACGAAGCGAGCTATGGCAAAATGTTAAGAGACCTTTTTTGTAGAGAATTAAGTTTCCTACTTTTTATGTTCTATGATATTTTTTGATCAGATGCGTAGTTCTCGAGATATATCAAGATATTTAAAAGTTCCGAAGCCGCACCAACATAATAGAGATACAGAAACACCGTGGCCCCTTTCTTTGAGATAACTCTGCACTATTGCGAGCTGCAAATGCCACTTCCAGCTTAGCTGTGCAGAGGAAGAACAACAAGAAGAAGAAATATCTCGAAATATGTCCGTCAGGCCAGTTCCTTTGAGCTGAATCTGCAAATATCTCGGAAACGAAGCGAGCTATGGCAATATGTTAAGAGACGTTTTTTGTAGAGAATTATGTTTCCTACAATTTATGTTCTATGATATTTTTTGATCAGAAGCGTAGTTTTCGAGATATATCGAGATATTTAAAAGTTCCGAAGCCGCACCAACATAATAGAGATACAGAAACACCGTGGCCCCTCTCTTTGAGATAACTCTGCACTAGTGCGAACCGCAAATGCCACTTCCAGCTTAGCTGTGCAGAAGAAGAACAACAAGAAGAAGAAATATCTCGAAATATGCCCGTCAGGCCCCTTCCCTTGAGATAAATCTGCAAATATCTCGGAAACGAAGCGAGCTATGGCAAAATGTTAAGAGACCTTTTTTGTAGAGAATTAAGTTTCCTACTTTTTATGTTCTATGATATTTTTTGATCAGAAGCGTAGTTTTCGAGATATATCGAGATATTTAAAAGTTCCGAAGCCGCACCAACATAATAGAGATACAGAAACACCGTGGCCCCTTTCTTTGAGATAACTCTGCACTAGTGCGAGCCGCAAATGCCACTTCCAGCTTAGCTGTGCAGAAGAAGAACAACAAGAAGAAGAAATATCTCGAAATATGTCCGTCAGGCCCCTTCCCTTGAGATAAATCTGCAAGTATCTCGGAAACGAAGCGAGCTATGGCAAAATCTTAAGAGACCTTTTTAGTAGACAATTAAGTTTCCTACTTTTTATCTTCTATGATATTTTTTGATCAGATGCGTAGTTTTCGAGATATATCGAGATATTTAAAAGTTCCGAAGCCGCACCAACACAATAGAGATACAGAAACACCGTGGCCCCTTTCTTTGAGATAACTCTGCACTATTGCGAGCTGCAAATGCCACTTCCAGCTTAGCTGTGCAGAAGAAGAACAACAAGAAGAAGAAATATCTCGAAATATGTCTGTCAGGACCCTTCCCTTGAGATAAATCTGCAAATATCTCGGAAACGTAGCGAGCTATGGCAAAATGTTAAGAGACCTTTTTTGTAGAGAATTATGTTTCCTACAATTTATGTTCTATGATATTTTTTGATCAGAAGCGTAGTTTTCGAGATATATCGAGATATTTAAAAGTTCCGAAGCCGCACCAACATAATAGAGATACAGAAACACCGTGGCCCCTTTCTTTGAGATAACTCTGCACTATTGCGAGCTGCAAATGCCACTTCCAGCTTAGCCTTGTAGAAGAAGAACAACAAGAAGAAGAAATATCTCGAAATATGTCCGTCAGGCCCCTTCCCTTGAGATAAATCTGCAAGTATCTCGGAAACGAAGCGAGCTATGGCAAAATGTTAAGAGACGTTTCATGTAGAGAATTATGTTTCCTACAATTTATGTTCTATGATATTTTTTGATCAGAAGCGTAGTTTTCGAGATATATCAAGATATTTAAAAGTTCCGAAGCCGCACCAACATAATAGAGATACAGAAACACCGTGGCCCCTCTCTTTGAGATAACTCTGCACTAGTGCGAGCCGCAAATGCCACTTCCAGCTTAGCTGTGCAGAAGAAGAACAACAAGAAGAAGAAATATCTCGAAATATGTCCGTCAGGCCCCTTCCCTTGAGATAAATCTGCAAATATCTCGGAAACGAAGCGAGCTATGGCAAAATGTTAGGAGACCTTTTTTGTAGAGAATTAAGTTTCCTACTTTTTATCTTCTATGATATTTTTTGATCAGATGCGTAGTTCTCGAGATATATCAAGATATTTAAAAGTTCCGAAGCCGCACCAACATAATAGAGATACAGAAACACCGTGGCCCCTCTCTTTGAGATAACTCTGCACTAGTGCGAGCCGCAAATGCCACTTCCAGCTTAGCTGTGCAGAAGAAGAACAACAAGAAGAAGAAATATCTCGAAATATGTCCGTCAGGCCCCTTCCCTTGAGATAAATCTGCAAGTATCTCGGAAACGAAGCGAGCTATGGCAAAATGTTAAGAGACGTTTTATGTAGAGAATTATGTTTCCTACAATTCATGTTCTATGATATTTTTTGATCAGAAGCGTAGTTTTCGCGATATATCGAGATATTTAAAAGTTCCGAAGCCGCACCAACATAATAGAGATACAGAAACACCGTGGCCCCTCTCTTTGAGATAACTCTGCACTAGTGCGAGCCGCAAATGCCACTTCCAGCTTAGCTGTGCAGAAGAAGAACAACAAGAAGAAGAAATATCTCGAAATATGTCCGTCAGGCCCCTTCCCTTGAGATAAATCTGCAAATATCTCGGAAACGAAGCGAGCTATGGCAAAATGTTAAGAGACCTTTTTTGTAGAGAATTAAGTTTCCTACTTTTTATCTTCTATGATATTTTTTGATCAGATGCGTAGTTCTTGAGATATATCAAGATATTTAAAAGTTCCGAAGCCGCACCAACATAATAGAGATACAGAAACACCGTGGCCCCTCTCTTTGAGATAACTCTGCACTATTGCGAGCTGGAAATGCCACTTCCAGTTTAGCTGTGCAGGAGAAGAACAACAAGAAGAAGAAATATCTCGAAATATGTCCGTCAGGCCAGTTCCTTTGAGCTGAATCTGCAAATATCTCGGAAACGAAGCGAGCTATGGCAAAATGTTAAGAGACGTTTTTTGTAGAGAATTATGTTTCCTACAATTTATGTTCTATGATATTTTTTGATCAGAAGCGTAGTTTTCGAGATATATCGAGATATTTAAAAGTTCCGAAGCCGCACCAACATAATAGAGATACAGAAACACCGTGGCCCCTCTCTTTGAGATAACTCTGCACTAGTGCGAGCCGCAAATGCCACTTCCCGCTTAGCTGTGCAGAAGAAGAACAACAAGAAGAAGAAATATCTCGAAATATGTCCGTCAGGCCCCTTCCCTGGAGATAAATCTGCAAAAATCTCGGAAACGAAGCGAGCTATTGCAAAATGTTAAGAGACCTTTTTTGTAGAGAATTATGTTTCCTACTTTTTATGTTCTATGATATTTTTTGATCAGATGCGTAGTTCTCGAGATATATCAAGATATTTAAAAGTTCCGAAGCCGCACCAACATAATAGAGATACAGAAACACCGTGGCCCCTCTCTTTGAGATAACTCTGCACTATTGCGAGCTGGAAATGCCACTTCCAGTTTAGCTGTGCAGAAGAAGAACAACAAGAAGAAGAAATATCTCGAAATATGTCCGTTAGGCCCCTTCCCTTGAGATAAATCTGCAAATATCTCGGAAACGAAGCGAGCTATGGCAAAATGTTAAGAGACCTTTTTTGTAGAGAATTAAGTTTCCTACTTTTTATGTTCTATGATATTTTTTGATCAGATGCGTAGTTCCCGAGATATATCAAGATATTTAAAAGTTCCGAAGCCGCACCAACATAATAGAGATACAGAAACACCGTGGCCCCTTTCTTTGAGATAACTCTGCGCTATTGCGAGCTGCAAATGCCACGTCCAGCTTAGCTGTGCAGAAGAAGAATAACAAGAAGAAGAAATATCTCGAAATATGTCCGTCAGGCCCGTTCCTTTGAGCTGAATCTGCAAATATCTCGGAAACGAAGCGAGCTATGGCAAAATGTTAAGAGACGTTTTTTGTAGAGAATTATGTTTCCTACAATTTATGTTCTATGATATTTTTTGATCAGAAGCGTAGTTTTCGAGATATATCGAGATATTTAAAAGTTCCGAAGCCGCACCAACACAATAGAGATACAGAAACACCGTGGCCCCTTTCTTTGAGATAACTCTGCACTATTGCGAGCTGTAAATGCCACTTCCAGCTTAGCTGTGCAGAAGAAGAACAACAAGAAGAAGAAATATCTCGAAATATGTCCGTCAGGCCCGTTCCTTTGAGATGAATCTGCAAATATCTCGGAAACGAAGCGAGCTATGGCAACATGTTAAGAGACCTTTTTTGTAGAGAATTATGTTTCCTACAATTTATGTTCTATGATATTTTTTGATCAGAAGCGTAGTTTTCGAGATATATCGAGATATTTAAAAGTTCCGAAGCCGCACCAACATAATAGAGATACAGAAACACCGTGGCCCCTTTCTTTGAGATAACTCTGCACTAGTGCGAGCCGCAAATGCCACTTCCAGCTTAGCTGTGCAGAAGAAGAACAACAAGAAGAAGAAATATCTCGAAATATGTCCGTCAGGCCCCTTCCCTTGAGATATATCTGCAAATATCTCGGAAACGAAGCGAGCTATGGCAAAATGTTAAGAGACATTTTTTGTAGAGAATTATGTTTCCTACAATTTATGTTCTATGATATTTTTTGATCAGAAGCGTAGTTTTCGAGATATATCGAGATATTTAAAAGTTCCGAAGCCGCACCAACATAATAGAGATACAGAAACACCGTGGCCCCTTTCTTTGAGATAACTCTGCACTATTGCGAGCTGTAAATGCCGCTTCCAGCTTAGCTGTGCAGAAGAAGAACAACAAGAAGAAGAAATATCTCGAAATATGTCCGTCAGGCCCGTTCCTTTGAGTTGAATCTGCAAATATCTCGGAAACGAAGCGAGCTATGGCAAAATGTTAAGACACGTTTTTTGTAGAGAATTATGTTTCCTACAATTTATGTTCTATGATATTTATTGATCAGAAGCGTAGTTTTCGAGATATATCGAGATATTTAAAAGTTCCGAAGCCGCACCAACATAATAGAGATACAGAAACACCGTGGCCCCTTTCTTTGAGATAACTCTGCCCTAGTGCGAGCCGCAAATGCCACTTCCAGCTTAGCTGTGCAGAAGAAGAACAACGAGAAGAAGAAATATCTCGAAATATGTCCGTCAGGCCCGTTCCTTTGAGTTGAATCTGCAAATATCTCGGAAACGAAGCGAGCTATGGCAACATGTTAAGAGACCTTTTTTGTAGAGAATTATGTTTCCTACAATTTATGTTCTATGATATTTATTGATCAGAAGCGTAGTTTTCGAGATATATCGAGATATTTAAAAGTTCCGAAGCCGCACCAACATAATAGAGATACAGAAACACCGTGGCCCCTTTCTTTGAGATAACTCTGCCCTAGTGCGAGCCGCAAATGCCACTTCCAGCTTAGCTGTGCAGAAGAAGAACAACGAGAAGAAGAAATATCTCGAAATATGTCCGTCAGGCCCGTTCCTTTGAGTTGAATCTGCAAATATCTCGGAAACGAAGCGAGCTATGGCAACATGTTAAGAGACCTTTTTTGTAGAGAATTAAGTTTCCTACTTTTTACGTTCTATGATATTTTTTGATCAGATGCGTAGTTCTCGAGGTATATCAAGATATTTAAAAGTTCCGAAGCCGCACCAACATAATAGAGATACAGAAACACCGTGGCCCCTTTCTTTGAGATAACTCTGCACTATTGCGAGCTGTAAACGCCACTTCCAGCTTAGCTGTGCAGAAGAAGAACAACAAGAAGAAGAAATATCTCGAAATATGTCCGTCAGGCCCGTTCCTTTGAGCTGAATCTGCAAATATCTCGGAAACGAAGCGAGCTATGGCAAAATGTTAACAGACCTTTTTTGTAGAGAATTAAGTTTCCTACTTTTTACGTTCTATGATATTTTTTGATCAGATGCGTAGTTCTCGAGGTATATCAAGATATTTAAAAGTTCCGAAGCCGCACCAACATAATAGAGATACAGAAACACCGTGGCCCCTTTCTTTGAGATAACTCTGCACTATTGCGAGCTGTAAACGCCACTTCCAGCTTAGCTGTGCAGAAGAAGAACAACAAGAAGAAGAAATATCTCGAAATATGTCCGTCAGGCCCGTTCCTTTGAGCTGAATCTGCAAATATCTCGGAAACGAAGCGAGCTATGGCAAAATGTTAAGAGACGTTTTTTGTAGAGAATTATGTTTCCTACAATTTATGTTCTATGATATTTTTTGATCAGAAGCGTAGTTTTCGAGATATATCGAGATATTTAAAAGTTCCGAAGCCGCACCAACATCATAGAGATACAGAAACACCGTGGCCCCTTTCTTTGAGATAACTCTGCACTAGTGCGAGCCGCAAATGCCACTTCCAGCTTAGCTGTGCAGAAGAAGAACAACAAGAAGAAGAAATATCTCGAAATATGTCCGTCAGGCCCCTTCCCTTGAGATAAATCTGCAAATATCTCGGAAGCGAAGCGAGCTATGGCAAAATGTTAAGAGACCTTTTTTGTAGAGAATTATGTTTCCTACAATTTATGTTCTATGATATTTTTTGATCAGAAGCGTAGTTTTCGAGATATATCAAGATATTTAAAAGTTCCGAAGCCGCACCAACATAATAGAGATACAGAAACACCGTGGCCCCTTTCTTTGAGATAACTCTGCACTATTGCGAGCTGTAAATGCCGCTTCCAGCTTAGCTGTGCAGAAGAAGAACAACAAGAAGAAGAAATATCTCGAAATATGTCCGTCAGGCCCGTTCCTTTGAGTTGAATCTGCAAATATCTCGGAAACGAAGCGAGCTATGGCAAAATGTTGAGACACGTTTTTTGTAGAGAATTATGTTTCCTACAATTTATGTTCTATGATATTTATTGATCAGAAGCGTAGTTTTCGAGATATATCGAGATATTTAAAAGTTCCGAAGCCGCACGAACATAATAGAGATACAGAAACACCGTGGCCCCTTTCTTTGAGATAACTCTGCCCTAGTGCGAGCCGCAAATGCCACTTCCAGCTTAGCTGTGCAGAAGAAGAACAACGAGAAGAAGAAATATCTCGAAATATGTCCGTCAGGCCCGTTCCTTTGAGTTGAATCTGCAAATATCTCGGAAACGAAGCGAGCTATGGCAACATGTTAAGAGACCTTTTTTGTAGAGAATTATGTTTCCTACAATTTATGTTCTATGATATTTTTTGATCAGAAGCGTAGTTTTCGAGATATATCGAGATATTTAAAAGTTCCGAAGCCGCACCAACATAATAGAGATACAGAAACACCGTGGCCCCTTTCTTTGAGATAACTCTGCACTAGTGCGAGCCGCAAATGCCACTTCCAGCTTAGCTGTGCAGAAGAAGAACAACAAGAAGAAGAAATATCTCGAAATATGTCCGTCAGGCCCCTTCCCTTGAGATATATCTGCAAATATCTCGGAAACGAAGCGAGTTATGGCAAAATGTTAAGAGACCTTTTCTGTAGAGAATTAAGTTTCCTACTTTCTATGTTCTATGATATTTTTTGATCAGATGCGTAGTTCTCGAGATATATCAAGATATTTAAAAGTTCCGAAGCCGCACCAACATAATAGAGATACAGAAACACCGTGGCCCCTTTCTTTGAGATAACTCTGCACTATTGCGAGCTGTAAATGCCACTTCCAGCTTAGCTGTGCAGAAGAAGAACAACAAGAAGAAGAAATATCTCGAAATATGTCCGTCAGGCCCGTTCCTTTGAGTTGAATCTGCAAATATCTCGGAAACGAAGCGAGCTATGGCAACATGTTAAGAGACCTTTTTTGTAGAGAATTATGTTTCCTACAATTTATGTTCTATGATATTTTTTGATCAGAAGCGTAGTTTTCGAGATATATCGAGATATTTAAAAGTTCCGAAGCCGCACCAACATCATAGAGATACAGAAACACCGTGGCCCCTTTCTTTGAGATAACTGTGCACTAGTGCGAGCCGCAAATGCCACTTCCAGCTTAGCTGTGCAGAAGAAGAACAACAAGAAGAAGAAATATCTCGAAATATGTCCGTCAGGCCCCTTCCCTTGAGATATATCTGCAAATATCTCGGAAACAAAGCGAGCTATGGCAAAATGTTAAGACACCTTTTTTGTAGAGAATTAAGTTTCCTACTTTTTACGTTCTATGATATTTTTTGATCAAATGCGTAGTTCTCGAGATATATCAAGATATTTAAAAGTTCCGAGGCCGCACCAACATAATAGAGATACAGAAACACCGTGGCCCCTTTCTTTGAGATAACTCTGCACTAGTGCGTGCCGCAAATGCCACTTCCAGCTTAGCTGTGCAGAAGAAGAACAACAAGAAGAAGAAATATCTCGAAATATGTCCGTCAGGCCCCTTCCCTTGAGATAAATCTGCAAATATCTCGGAAACGAAGCGAGCTATGGCAAAATGTTGAGAGACATTTTTTGTAGAGAATTATGTTTCCTACAATTTATGTTCTATGATATTTTTTGATCAGAAGCGTAGTTTTCGAGATATATCGAGATATTTAAAAGTTCCGAAGCCGCACCAACATAATAGAGATATAGAAACACCGTGGCCCCTTTCTTTGAGATAACTCTGCACTATTGCGAGCTGCAAACGCCACTTCCAGCTTAGCTGTGCAGAAGAAGAACAACAAGAAGAAGAAATATCTCGAAATATGTCCGTCAGGCCCCTTCCCTTGAGATAAATCTGCAAATATCTCGGAAACGAAGCGAGCTATGGCAAAATGTTAAGAGACTTTATTTGTAGAGAATTAAGTTTCCTACTTTTTATGTTCTATGATATTTTTTGATCAGATGCGTAGTTCTCGAGATATATCAAGATATTTAAAAGTTCCGAAGCCGCACCAACATAATAGAGATACAGAAACACCGTGGCCCCTTTCTTTGAGATAACTCTGCACTATTGCGAGCTGTAAATGCCGCTTCCAGCTTAGCTGTGCAGAAGAAGAACAACAAGAAGAAGAAATATCTCGAAATATGTCCGTCAGGCCCGTTCCTTTGAGTTGAATCTGCAAATATCTCGGAAACGAAGCGAGCTATGGCAAAATGTTAAGACCCGTTTTTTGTAGAGAATTATGTTTCCTACAATTTATGTTCTATGATATTTATTGATCAGAAGCGTAGTTTTCGAGATATATCGAGATATTTAAAAGTTCCGAAGCCGCACCAACATAATAGAGATACAGAAACACCGTGGCCCCTTTCTTTGAGATAACTCTGCCCTAGTGCGAGCCGCAAATGCCACTTCCAGCTTAGCTGTGCAGAAGAAGAACAACAAGAAGAAGAAATATCTCGAAATATGTCCGTCAGGCCCGTTCCTTTGAGTTGAATCTGCAAATATCTCGGAAACGAAGCGAGCTATGGCAACATGTTAAGAGACCTTTTTTGTAGAGAATTATGTTTCCTACAATTTATGTTCTATGATATTTTTTGATCAGAAGCGTAGTTTTCGAGATATATCGAGATATTTAAAAGTTCCGAAGCCGCACCAACATAATAGAGATACAGAAACACCGTGGCCCCTTTCTTTGAGATAACTCTGCACTAGTGCGAGCCGCAAATGCCACTTCCAGCTTAGCCGTGCAGAAGAAGAACAACAAGAAGAAGAAATATCTCGAAATATGTCCGTCAGGCCCCTTCCCTTGAGATATATCTGCAAATATCTCGGAAACAAAGCGAGCTATGGCAAAATGTTAAGACACCTTTTTTGTAGAGAATTAAGTTTCCTACTTTTTACGTTCTATGATATTTTTTGATCAGATGCGTAGTTCTCGAGATATATCAAGATATTTAAAAGTTCCGAAGCCGCACCAACATAATAGAGATACAGAAACACCGTGGCCCCTTTCTTTGAGATAACTCTGCACTAGTGCGTGCCGCAAATGCCACTTCCAGCTTAGCCGTGCAGAAGAAGAACAACAAGAAGAAGAAATATCTCGAAATATGTCCGTCAGGCCCCTTCCCTTGAGATATATCTGCAAATATCTCGGAAACAAAGCGAGCTATGGCAAAATGTTAAGACACCTTTTTTGTAGAGAATTAAGTTTCCTACTTTTTACGTTCTATGATATTTTTTGATCAGATGCGTAGTTCTCGAGATATATCAAGATATTTAAAAGTTCCGAAGCCGCACCAACATAATAGAGATACAGAAACACCGTGGCCCCTTTCTTTGAGATAACTCTGCACTAGTGCGTGCCGCAAATGCCACTTCCAGCTTAGCTGTGCAGAAGAAGAACAACAAGAAGAAGAAATATCTCGAAATATGTCCGTCAGGCCCCTTCCCTTGAGATAAATCTGCAAATATCTCGGAAACGAAGCGAGCTATGGCAAAATGTTAAGAGACTTTATTTGTAGAGAATTAAGTTTCCTACTTTTTATGTTCTATGATATTTTTTGATCAGATGCGTAGTTCTCGAGATATATCAAGATATTTAAAAGTTCCGAAGCCGCACCAACATAATAGAGATACAGAAACACCGTGGCCCCTTTCTTTGAGATAACTCTGCACTAGTGCGAGGCGCAAATGCCACTTCCAGCTTAGCCGTGCAGAAGAAGAACAACAAGAAGAAGAAATATCTCGAAATATGTCCGTCAGGCCCCTTCCCTTGAGATATATCTGCAAATATCTCGGAAACAAAGCGAGCTATGGCAAAATGTTAAGACACCTTTTTTGTAGAGAATTAAGTTTCCTACTTTTTACGTTCTATGATATTTTTTGATCAGATGCGTAGTTCTCGAGATATATCAAGATATTTAAAAGTTCCGAAGCCGCACCAACATAATAGAGATACAGAAACACCGTGGCCCCTTTCTTTGAGATAACTCTGCACTAGTGCGTGCCGCAAATGCCACTTCCAGCTTAGCTGTGCAGAAGAAGAACAACAAGAAGAAGAAATATCTCGAAATATGTCCGTCAGGCCCCTTCCCTTGAGATAAATCTGCAAATATCTCGGAAACGAAGCGAGCTATGGCAAAATGTTAAGAGACCTTTTTTGTAGAGAATTATGTTTCCTACTTTTTATGTTCTATGATATTTTTTGATCAGATGCCTAGTTCTCGAGATATATCAAGATATTTAAAAGTTCCGAAGCCGCACCAACATAATAGAGATACAGAAACACCGTGGCCCCTTTCTTTGAGATAACTCTGCACTATTGCGAGCTGCAAATGCCACTTCCAGCTTAGCTGTGCAGAAGAAGAACAACAAGAAGAAGAAATATCTCGAAATATGTCCGTCAGGCCCCTTCCCTTGAGATAAATCTGCAAATATCTCGGAAACGAAGCGAGCTATGGCAAAATGTAGAGAGACCTTTTTTGTAGAGAATTATGTTTCCTACAATTTATGTTGTATGATATTTTTTGAGCAGAAGCGTAGTTTTCGAGATATATCGAGATATTTAAAAGTTCCGAAGCCGCACCAACATAATAGAGATACAGAAACACCGTGGCCCCTTTCTTTGAGATAACTCTGCACTAGTGCGAGCCGCAAATGCCACTTCCAGCTTAGCCGTGCAGGAGAAGAACAACAAGAAGAAGAAATATCTCGAAATATGTCCGTCAGGCCCCTTCCCTTGAGATAAATCTGCAAATATCTCGGAAACGAAGCGAGCTATGGCAAAATGTTAAGAGACCTTATTTGTAGAGAATTAAGTTTCCTACTTTTTATGTTCTATGATATTTTTTGATCAGATGCGTAGTTCTCGAGATATATCAAGATATTTAAAAGTTCCGAAGCCGCACCAACATAATAGAGATACAGAAACACCGTGGCCCCTTTCTTTGAGATAACTCTGCACTATTGCGAGCTGTAAATGCCACTTCCAGCTTAGCTGTGCAGAAGAAGAACAACCAGAAGAAGAAATATCTCGAAATATGTCCGTCAGGCCCGTTCCTTTGAGCTGAATCTGCAAATATCTCGGAAACGAAGCGAGCTATGGCAAAATGTAGAGAGACCTTTTTTGTAGAGAATTATGTTTCCTACAATTTATGTTGTATGATATTTTTTGAGCAGAAGCGTAGTTTTCGAGATATATCGAGATATTTAAAAGTTCCGAAGCCGCACCAACATAATAGAGATACAGAAACACCGTGGCCCCTTTCTTTGAGATAACTCTGCACTAGTGCGAGCCGCAAATGCCACTTCCAGCTTAGCCGTGCAGAAGAAGAACAACAAGAAGAAGAAATATCTCGAAATATGTCCGTCAGGCCCCTTCCCTTGAGATATATCTGCAAATATCTCGGAAACAAAGCGAGCTATTGCAAAATGTTAAGACACCTTTTTTGTAGAGAATTAAGTTTCCTACTTTTTACGTTCTATGATATTTTTTGATCAGATGCGTAGTTCTCGAGATATATCAAGATATTTAAAAGTTCCGACGCCGCACCAACATAATAGAGATACAGAAACACCGTGGCCCCTTTCTTTGAGATAACTCTGCACTAGTGCGAGCCGGAAATGCCACTTCCAGCTTAGCCGTGCAGGAGAAGAACAACAAGAAGAAGAAATATCTCGAAATATGTCCGTCAGGCCCCTTCCCTTGAGATAAATCTGCAAATATCTCGGAAACGAAGCGAGCTATGGCAAAATGTTAAGAGACCTTATTTGTAGAGAATTAAGTTTCCTACTTTTTATGTTCTATGATATTTTTTGATCAGATGCGTAGTTCTCGAGATATATCAAGATATTTAAAAGTTCCGAAGCCGCACCAACATAATAGAGATACAGAAACACCGTGGCCCCTTTCTTTGAGATAACTCTGCACTATTGCGAGCTGTAAATGCCACTTCCAGCTTAGCTGTGCAGAAGAAGAACAACCAGAAGAAGAAATATCTCGAAATATGTCCGTCAGGCCCGTTCCTTTGAGCTGAATCTGCAAATATCTCGGAAACGAAGCGAGCTATGGCAAAATGTAGAGAGACCTTTTTTGTAGAGAATTATGTTTCCTACAATTTATGTTGTATGATATTTTTTGAGCAGAAGCGTAGTTTTCGAGATATATCGAGATATTTAAAAGTTCCGAAGCCGCACCAACATAATAGAGATACAGAAACACCGTGGCCCCTTTCTTTGAGATAACTCTGCACTAGTGCGAGCCGCAAATGCCACTTCCAGCTTAGCCGTGCAGAAGAAGAACAACAAGAAGAAGAAATATCTCGAAATATGTCCGTCAGGCCCCTTCCCTTGAGATATATCTGCAAATATCTCGGAAACAAAGTGAGCTATGGCAAAATGTTAAGACACCTTTTTTGTAGAGAATTAAGTTTCCTACTTTTTACGTTCTATGATATTTTTTGATCAGATGCGTAGTTCTCGAGATATATCAAGATATTTAAAAGTTCCGAAGCCGCACCAACATAATAGAGATACAGAAACACCGTGGCCCCTTTCTTTGAGATAACTCTGCACTAGTGCGTGCCGCAAATGCCACTTCCAGCTTAGCTGTGCAGAAGAAGAACAACAAGAAGAAGAAATATCTCGAAATATGTCCGTCAGGCCCCTTCCCTTGAGATAAATCTGCAAATATCTCGGAAACGAAGCGAGCTATGGCAAAATGTAGAGAGACCTTTTTTGTAGAGAATTATGTTTCCTACAATTTATGTTGTATGATATTTTTTGAGCAGAAGCGTAGTTTTCGAGATATATCGAGATATTTAAAAGTTCCGAAGCCGCACCAACATAATAGAGATACAGAAACACCGTGGCCCCTTTCTTTGAGATAACTCTGCACTAGTGCGAGCCGCAAATGCCACTTCCAGCTTAGCCGTGCAGAAGAAGAACAACAAGAAGAAGAAATATCTCGAAATATGTCCGTCAGGCCCCTTCCCTTGAGATATATCTGCAAATATCTCGGAAACAAAGCGAGCTATGGCAAAATGTTAAGACACCTTTTTTGTAGAGAATTAAGTTTCCTACTTTTTACGTTCTATGATATTTTTTGATCAGATGCGTAGTTCTCGAGATATATCAAGATATTTAAAAGTTCCGAAGCCGCACCAACATAATAGAGATACAGAAACACCGTGGCCCCTTTCTTTGAGATAACTCTGCACTAGTGCGTGCCGCAAATGCCACTTCCAGCTTAGCTGTGCAGAAGAAGAACAACAAGAAGAAGAAATATCTCGAAATATGTCCGTCAGGCCCCTTCCCTTGAGATAAATCTGCAAATATCTCGGAAACGAAGCGAGCTATGGCAAAATGTTAAGAGACTTTATTTGTAGAGAATTAAGTTTCCTACTTTTTATGTTCTATGATATTTTTTGATCAGATGCGTAGTTCTCGAGATATATCAAGATATTTAAAAGTTCCGAAGCCGCACCAACATAATAGAGATACAGAAACACCGTGGCCCCTTTCTTTGAGATAACTCTGCACTATTGCGAGCTGTAAATGCCACTTCCAGCTTAGCTGTGCAGAAGAAGAACAACCAGAAGAAGAAATATCTCGAAATATGTCCGCCAGGCCCGTTCCTTTGAGCTGAATCTGCAAATATCTCGGAAACGAAGCGAGCTATGGCAAAATGTAAAGAGACCTTTTTGGTAGAGAATTATGTTTCCTACAATTTATGTTGTATGATATTTTTTGAGCAGAAGCGTAGTTTTCGAGATATATCGAGATATTTAAAAGTTCCGAAGCCGCACCAACATAATAGAGATACAGAAACACCGTGGCCCCTTTCTTTGAGATAACTCTGCACTAGTGCGAGCCGCAAATGCCACTTCCAGCTTAGCCGTGCAGAAGAAGAACAACAAGAAGAAGAAATATCTCGAAATATGTCCGTCAGGCCCCTTCCCTTGAGATATATCTGCAAATATCTCGGAAACAAAGCGAGCTATGGCAAAATGTTAAGACACCTTTTTTGTAGAGAATTAAGTTTCCTACTTTTTACGTTCTATGATATTTTTTGATCAGATGCGTAGTTCTCGAGATATATCAAGATATTTAAAAGTTCCGAAGCCGCACCAACATAATAGAGATACAGAAACACCGTGGCCCCTTTCTTTGAGATAACTCTGCACTAGTGCGTGCCGCAAATGCCACTTCCAGCTTAGCTGTGCAGAAGAAGAACAACAAGAAGAAGAAATATCTCGAAATATGTCCGTCAGGCCCCTTCCCTTGAGATAAATCTGCAAATATCTCGGAAACGAAGCGAGCTATGGCAAAATGTTAAGAGACCTTTTTTGTAGAGAATTATGTTTCCTACTTTTTATGTTCTATGATATTTTTTGATCAGATGCCTAGTTCTCGAGATATATCAAGATATTTAAAAGTTCCGAAGCCGCACCAACATAATAGAGATACAGAAACACCGTGGCCCCTTTCTTTGAGATAACTCTGCACTATTGCGAGCTGCAAATGCCACTTCCAGCTTAGCTGTGCAGAAGAAGAACAACAAGAAGAAGAAATGTCTCGAAATATGTCCGTCAGGCCCCTTCCCTTGAGATAAATCTGCAAATATCTCGGAAACGAAGCGAGCTATGGCAAAATGTTAAGAGACTTTATTTGTAGAGAATTAAGTTTCCTACTTTTTATGTTCTATGATATTTTTTGATCAGATGCGTAGTTCGCGAGATATATCAAGATATTTAAAAGTTCCGAAGCCGCACCAACATAATAGAGATACAGAAACACCGTGGCCCCTTTCTTTGAGATAACTCTGCACTATTGCGAGCTGTAAATGCCACTTCCAGCTTAGCTGTGCAGAAGAAGAACAACAAGAAGAAGAAATATCTCGAAATATGTCCGTCAGGCCCGTTCCTTTGAGCTGAATCTGCAAATATCTCGGAAACGAAGCGAGCTATGGCAAAATCTTAAGACACCTTTTTTGTAGAGAATTATGTTTCCTACAATTTATGTTCTATGATATTTTTCGATCAGAAGCGTAGTTTTCGAGATATATCGAGATATTTAAAAGTTCCGAAGCCGCACCAACATAATAGAGATACAGAAACACCGTGGCCCCTTTCTTTGAGATAACTCTGCACTATTGCGAGCTGGAAATGCCACTTCCAGTTTAGCTGTGCAGAAGAAGAACAACAAGAAGAAGAAATATCTCGAAATATGTCCGTCAGGCCCCTTCCCTTGAGATATATCTGCAAATATCTCGGAAACGAAGCGAGCTATGGCAAAATGTTAAGCGACCTTTTTTGTAGAGAATTATGTTTCCTACAATTTATGTTCTATGATATTTTTTGAGCAGAAGAGTAGTTTTCGAGATATAGCGAGATATTTAAAAGTTCCGAAGCCGCACCAACATAATAGAGATACAGAAACACCGTGGCCCCTTTCTTTGAGATAACTCTGCACTAGTGCGAGCCGCAAATGCCACTTCCAGCTTAGCCGTGCAGAAGAAGAACAACAAGAAGAAGAAATATCTCGAAATATGTCCGTCAGGCCCCTTCCCTTGAGATAAATCTGCAAATATCTCGGAAACGAAGCGAGCTATGGCAAAATGTTAAGAGACCTTATTTGTAGAGAATTAAGTTTCCTACTTTTTATGTTCTATGATATTTTTTGATCAGATGCGTAGTTCTCGAGATATATCAAGATATTTAAAAGTTCCGAAGCCGCACCAACATAATAGAGATACAGAAACACCGTGGCCCCTTTCTTTGAGATAACTCTGCACTATTGCGAGCTGTAAATGCCACTTCCAGCTTAGCTGTGCAGAAGAAGAACAACAAGAAGAAGAAATATCTCGAAATATGTCCGTCAGGCCCGTTCCTTTGAGTTGAATCTGCAAATATCTCGGAAACGAAGCGAGCTATGGCAACATGTTAAGAGACCTTTTTTGTAGAGAATTATGTTTCCTACAATTTATGTTCTATGATATTTTTTGATCAGAAGCGTAGTTTTCGAGATATATCGAGATATTTAAAAGTTCCGAAGCCGCACCAACATCATAGAGATACAGAAACACCGTGGCCCCTTTCTTTGAGATAACTGTGCACTAGTGCGAGCCGCAAATGCCACTTCCAGCTTAGCTGTGCAGAAGAAGAACAACAAGAAGAAGAAATATCTCGAAATATGTCCGTCAGGCCCCTTCCCTTGAGATATATCTGCAAATATCTCGGAAACAAAGCGAGCTATAGCAAAATGTTAAGACACCTTTTTTGTAGAGAATTAAGTTTTCTACTTTTTACGTTCTATGATATTTTTTGATCAGATGCGTAGTTCTCGAGATATATCAAGATATTTAAAAGTTCCGAAGCCGCACCAACATAATAGAGATACAGAAACACCGTGGCCCCTTTCTTTGAGATAACTCTGCACTAGTGCGTGCCGCAAATGCCACTTCCAGCTTAGCTGTGCAGAAAAAGAACAACAAGAAGAAGAAATATCTCGAAATATGTCCGTCAGGCCCCTTCCCTTGAGATAAATCTGCAAATATCTCGGAAACGAAGCGAGCTATGGCAAAATGTTAAGAGACCTTTTTTGTAGAGAATTATGTTTCCTACAATTTATGTTGTATGATATTTTTTGAGCAGAAGAGTAGTTTTCGAGATATATCGAGATGTTTAAAAGTTCCGAAGCCGCACCAACATAATAGAGATACACAAACACCGTGGCCCCTTTCTTTGAGATAACTCTGCACTAGTGCGAGCCGCAAATGCCACTTCCAGCTTAGCCGTGCAGAAGAAGAACAACAAGAAGAAGAAATATCTCGAAATATGTCCGTCAGGCCCCTTCCCTTGAGATAAATCTGCAAATATCTCGGAAACGAAGCGAGCTATGGCAAAATGTTAAGAGACCTTTTTTGTAGAGAATTAAGTTTCCTACTTTTTATGTTCTATGATATTTTTTGATCAGATGCCTAGTTCTCGAGATATATCAAGATATTTAAAAGTTCCGAAGCCGCACCAACATAATAGAGATACAGAAACACCGTGGCCCCTTTCTTTGAGATAACTCTGCACTATTGCGAGCTGCAAATGCCACTTCCAGCTTAGCTGTGCAGAAGAAGAACAACAAGAAGAAGAAATGTCTCGAAATATGTCCGTCAGGCCCCTTCCCTTGAGATAAATCTGCAAATATCTCGGAAACGAAGCGAGCTATGGCAAAATGTTAAGAGACTTTATTTGTAGAGAATTAAGTTTCCTACTTTTTATGTTCTATGATATTTTTTGATCAGATGCGTAGTTCTCGAGATATATCAAGATATTTAAAAGTTCCGAAGCCGCACCAACATAATAGAGATACAGAAACACCGTGGCCCCTTTCTTTGAGATAACTCTGCACTATTGCGAGCTGGAAATGCCACTTCCAGTTTAGCTGTGCAGAAGAAGAACAACAAGAAGAAGAAATATCTCGAAATATGTCCGTCAGGCCCCTTCCCTTGAGATATATCTGCAAATATCTCGGAAACGAAGCGAGCTATGGCAAAATGTAAAGAGACCTTTTTTGTAGAGAATTATGTTTCCTACAATTTATGTTCTATGATATTTTTTGAGCAGAAGAGTAGTTTTCGAGATATATCGAGATATTTAAAAGTTCCGAAGCCGCACCAACATAATAGAGATACAGAAACACCGTGGCCCCTTTCTTTGAGATAACTCTGCACTAGTGCGAGCCGCAAATGCCACTTCCAGCTTAGCCGTGCAGAAGAAGAACAACAAGAAGAAGAAATATCTCGAAATATGTCCGTCAGGCCCCTTCCCTTGAGATAAATCTGCAAATATCTCGGAAACGAAGCGAGCTATGGCAAAATGTTAAGAGACCTTTTTTGTAGAGAATTATGTTTCCTACAATTTATGTTCTATGATATTTTTTGAGCAGAAGAGTAGTTTTCGAGATATATCGAGATATTTAAAAGTTCCGAAGCCGCACCAACATAATAGAGATACACAAACACCGTGGCCCCTTTCTTTGAGATAACTCTGCACTAGTGCGAGCCGCAAATGCCACTTCCAGCTTAGCCGTGCAGAAGAAGAACAACAAGAAGAAGAAATATCTCGAAATATGTCCGTCAGGCCCCTTCCCTTGAGATAAATCTGCAAATATCTCGGAAACGAAGCGAGCTATGGCAAAATGTTAAGAGACCTTTTTTGTAGAGAATTAAGTTTCCTACTTTTTATGTTCTATGATATTTTTTGATCAGATGCCTAGTTCTCGAGATATATCAAGATATTTAAAAGTTCCGAAGCCGCACCAACATAATAGAGATACAGAAACACCGTGGCCCCTTTCTTTGAGATAACTCTGCACTATTGCGAGCTGCAAATAACACTTCCAGCTTAGCTGTGCAGAAGAAGAACAACAAGAAGAAGAAATGTCTCGAAATATGTCCGTCAGGCCCCTTCCCTTGAGATAAATCTGCAAATATCTCGGAAACGAAGCGAGCTATGGCAAAATGTTAAGAGACTTTATTTGTAGAGAATTAAGTTTCCTACTTTTATGTTCTATGATATTTTTTGATCAGATACGTAGTTCTCGAGATATATCAAGATATTTAAAAGTTCCGAAGCCGCACCAACATAATAGAGATACAGAAACACCGTGGCCCCTTTCTTTGAGATAACTCTGCACTATTGCGAGCTGTAAATGCCGCTTCCAGCTTAGCTGTGCAGAAGAAGAACAACAAGAAGAAGAAATATCTCGAAATATGTCCGTCAGGCCCGTTCCTTTGAGCTGAATCTGCAAATATCTCGGAATCGAAGCGAGCTATGGCAAAATCTTAAGAGACGTTTTTTGTAGCGAATTATGTTTCCTACAATTTATGTTCTATGATATTTTTCGATCAGAATCGTAGTTTTCGAGATATATCGAGATATTTAAAAGTTCCGAAGCCGCACCAACATAATAGAGATACAGAAACACCGTGGCCCCTTTCTTTGAGATAACTCTGCACTATTGCGAGCTGGAAATGCCACTTCCAGTTTAGCTGTGCAGAAGAAGAACAACAAGAAGAAGAAATATCTCGAAATATGTCCGTCAGGCCCCTTCCCTTGAGATATATCTGCAAATATCTCGGAAACGAAGCGAGCTATGGCAAAATGTTAAGCGACCTTTTTTGTAGAGAATTATGTTTCCTACAATTTATGTTCTATGATATTTTTTGAGCAGAAGAGTAGTTTTCGAGATATATCGAGATATTTAAAAGTTCCGAACCGCACCAACATAATAGAGATACAGAAACACCGTGGCCCCTTTCTTTGAGATAACTCTGCACTAGTGCGAGCCGCAAATGCCACTTCCAGCTTAGCCGTGCAGAAGAAGAACAACAAGAAGAAGAAATATCTCGAAATATGTCCGTCAGGCCCCTTCCCATGAGATAAATCTGCAAATATCTCGGAAACGAAGCGAGCTATGGTAAAATGTTAAGAGACCTTATTTGTAGAGAATTAAGTTTCCTACTTTTTATGTTCTATGATATTTTTTGATCAGATGCGTAGTTCTCGAGATATATCAAGATATTTAAAAGTTCCGAAGCCGCACCAACATAATAGAGATACAGAAACACCGTGGCCCCTTTCTTTGAGATAACTCTGCACTAGTGCGTGCCGCAAATGCCACTTCCAGCTTAGCTGTGCAGAAGAAGAACAACAAGAAGAAGAAATATCTCGAAATATGTCCGTCAGGCCCCTTCCCTTGAGATAAATCTGCAAATATCTCGGAAACGAAGCGAGCTATGGCAAAATGTTAAGAGACATTTTTTGTAGAGAATTATGTTTCCTACAATTTATGTTCTATGATATTTTTTGATCAGAAGCGTAGTTTTCGAGATATATCGAGATATTTAAAAGTTCCGAAGCCGCACCAGCATAATAGAGATATAGAAACACCGTGGCCCCTTTCTTTGAGATAACTCTGCACTATTGCGAGCTGCAAACGCCACTTCCAGCTTAGCTGTGCAGAAGAAGAACAACAAGAAGAAGAAATATCTCGAAATATGTCCGTCAGGCCCCTTCCCTTGAGATAAATCTGCAAATATCTCGGAAACGAAGCGAGCTATGGCAAAATGTTAAGAGACTTTATTTGTAGAGAATTAAGTTTCCTACTTTTTATGTTCTATGATATTTTTTGATCAGATGCGTAGTTCTCGAGATATATCAAGATATTTAAAAGTTCCGAAGCCGCACCAACATAATAGAGATACAGAAACACCGTGGCCCCTTTCTTTGAGATAACTCTGCACTATTGCGAGCTGTAAATGCCGCTTCCAGCTTAGCTGTGCAGAAGAAGAACAACAAGAAGAAGAAATATCTCGAAATATGTCCGTCAGGCCCGTTCCTATGAGCTGAATCTGCAAATATCTCGGAAACGAAGCGAGCTATGGCAAAATGTTAACAGACGTTTTTTGGAGAGAATTATGTTTCCTACAATTTATGTTCTATGATATTTTTCGATCAGAAGCGTAGTTTTCGAGATATATCGAGATATTTAAAAGTTCCGAAGCCGCACCAACATAATAGAGATACAGAAACACCGTGGCCCCTTTCTTTGAGATAACTCTGCACTATTGCGAGCTGGAAATGCCACTTCCAGTTTAGCTGTGCAGAAGAAGAACAACAAGAAGAAGAAATATCTCGAAATATGTCCGTCAGGCCCCTTCCCTTGAGATATATCTGCAAATATCTCGGAAACGAAGCGAGCTATGGCAAAATGTTAAGCGACCTTTTTTGTAGAGAATTATGTTTCCTACAATTTATGTTCTATGATATTTTTTGAGCAGAAGAGTAGTTTTCGAGATATATCGAGATATTTAAAAGTTCCGAAACCGCACCAACATAATAGAGATACAGAAACACCGTGGCCCCTTTCTTTGAGATAACTCTGCACTAGTGCGAGCCGCAAATGCCACTTCCAGCTTAGCCGTGCAGAAGAAGAACAACAAGAAGAAGAAATATCTCGAAATATGTCCGTCAGGCCCCTTCCCATGAGATAAATCTGCAAATATCTCGGAAACGAAGCGAGCTATGGTAAAATGTTAAGAGACCTTATTTGTAGAGAATTAAGTTTCCTACTTTTTATGTTCTATGATATTTTTTGATCAGATGCGTAGTTCTCGAGATATATCAAGATATTTAAAAGTTCCGAAGCCGCACCAACATAATAGAGATACAGAAACACCGTGGCCCCTTTCTTTGAGATAACTGTGCACTAGTGCGAGCCGCAAATGCCACTTCCAGCTTAGCTGTGCAGAAGAAGAACAACAAGAAGAAGAAATATCTCGAAATATGTCCGTCAGGCCCCTTCCCTTGAGATATATCTGCAAATATCTCGGAAACAAAGCGAGCTATGGCAAAATGTTAAGACACCTTTTTTGTAGAGAATTAAGTTTCCTACTTTTTACGTTCTATGATATTTTTTGATCAGATGCGTAGTTCTCGAGATATATCAAGATATTTAAAAGTTCCGAAGCCGCACCAACATAATAGAGATACAGAAACACCGTGGCCCCTTTCTTTGAGATAACTCTGCACTAGTGCGTGCCGCAAATGCCACTTCCAGCTTAGCTGTGCAGAAGAAGAACAACAAGAAGAAGAAATATCTCGAAATATGTCCGTCAGGCCCCTTCCCTTGAGATAAATCTGCAAATATCTCGGAAACGAAGCGAGCTATGGCAAAATGTTAAGAGACATTTTTTGTAGAGAATTATGTTTCCTACAATTTATGTTCTATGATATTTTTTGATCAGAAGCGTAGTTTTCGAGATATATCGAGATATTTAAAAGTTCCGAAGCCGCACCAGCATAATAGAGATATAGAAACACCGTGGCCCCTTTCTTTGAGATAACTCTGCACTATTGCGAGCTGCAAACGCCACTTCCAGCTTAGCTGTGCAGAAGAAGAACAACAAGAAGAAGAAATATCTCGAAATATGTCCGTCAGGCCCCTTCCCTTGAGATAAATCTGCAAATATCTCGGAAGCGAAGCGAGCTATGGCAAAATGTTAAGAGACCTTTTTTGTAGAGAATTAAGTTTCCTACTTTTTATGTTCTATGATATTTTTTGATCAGATGCGTAGTTCTCGAGATAAATCAAGATATTTAAAAGTTCCGAAGCCGCACCAACATAATAGAGATACAGAAACACCGTGGCCCCTTTCTTTGAGATAACTCTGCCCTATTGCGAGCTGTAAATGCCACTTCCAGCTTAGCTGTGCAGAAGAAGAACAACAAGAAGAAGAAATATCTCGAAATATGTCCGTCAGGCCCGTTCCTTTCAGTTGAATCTGCAAATATCTCGGAAACGAAGCGAGCTATGGCAAAATGTTAAGACACGTTTTTCGTAGAGAATTATGTTTCCTACAATTCATGTTCTATGATATTTATTGATCAGAAGCGTAGTTTTCGAGATATATCGAGATATTTAAAAGTTCCGAAGCCGCACCAACATAATAGAGATACAGAAACACCGTGGCCCCTTTCTTTGAGATAACTCTGCCCTAGTGCGAGCCGCAAATGCCACTTCCAGCTTAGCTGTGCAGAAGAAGAACAACAAGAAGAAGAAATATCTCGAAATATGTCCGTCAGGCCCGTTCCTTTGAGATGAATCTGCAAATATCTCGGAAACGAAGCGAGCTATGGCAACATGTTAAGAGACCTTTTTTGTAGAGAATTATGTTTCCTACAATTTATGTTCTATGATATTTTTTGATCAGAAGCGTAGTTTTCGAGATATATCGAGATATTTAAAAGTTCCGAAGCCGCACCAACATAATAGAGATACAGAAACACCGTGGCCCCTTTCTTTGAGATAACTCTGCACTAGTGCGAGCCGCAAATGCCACTTCCAGCTTAGCTGTGCAGAAGAAGAACAACAAGAAGAAGAAATATCTCGAAATATGTCCGTCAGGCCCCTTCCCTTGAGATATATCTGCAAATATCTCGGAAACGAAGCGAGCTATGGCAAAATGTTAAGAGACATTTTTTGTAGAGAATTATGTTTCCTACAATTTATGTTCTATGATATTTTTTGATCAGAAGCGTAGTTTTCGAGATATATCGAGATATTTAAAAGTTCCGAAGCCGCACCAACATAATAGAGATATAGAAACACCGTGGCCCCTTTCTTTGAGATAACTCTGCACTATTGCGAGCTGCAAACGCCACTTCCAGCTTAGCTGTGCAGAAGAAGAACAACAAGAAGAAGAAATATCTCGAAATATGTCCGTCAGGCCCCTTCCCTTGAGATAAATCTGCAAATATCTCGGAAACGAAGCGAGCTATGGCAAAATGTTAAGAGACTTTATTTGTAGAGAATTAAGTTTCCTACTTTTTATGTTCTATGATATTTTTTGATCAGATGCGTAGTTCTCGAGATATATCAAGATATTTAAAAGTTCCGAAGCCGCACCAACATAATAGAGATACAGAAACACCGTGGCCCCTTTCTTTGAGATAACTCTGCACTATTGCGAGCTGTAAATGCCGCTTCCAGCTTAGCTGTGCAGAAGAAGAACAACAAGAAGAAGAAATATCTCGAAATATGTCCGTCAGGCCCGTTCCTTTGAGTTGAATCTGCAAATATCTCGGAAACGAAGCGAGCTATGGCAAAATGTTAAGACACGTTTTTTGTAGAGAATTATGTTTCCTACAATTTATGTTCTATGATATTTATTGATCAGAAGCGTAGTTTTCGAGATATATCGAGATATTTAAAAGTTCCGAAGCCGCACGAACATAATAGAGATACAGAAACACCGTGGCCCCTTTCTTTGAGATAACTCTGCCCTAGTGCGAGCCGCAAATGCCACTTCCAGCTTAGCTGTGCAGAAGAAGAACAACGTGAAGAAGAAATATCTCGAAATATGTCCGTCAGGCCCGTTCCTTTGAGTTGAATCTGCAAATATCTCGGAAACGAAGCGAGCTATGGCAACATGTTAAGAGACCTTTTTTGTAGAGAATTATGTTTCCTACAATTTATGTTCTATGATATTTTTTGATCAGAAGCGTAGTTTTCGAGATATATCGAGATATTTAAAAGTTCCGAAGCCGCACCAACATAATAGAGATACAGAAACACCGTGGCCCCTTTCTTTGAGATAACTCTGCACTAGTGCGAGCCGCAAATGCCACTTCCAGCTTAGCTGTGCAGAAGAAGAACAACAAGAAGAAGAAATATCTCGAAATATGTCCGTCAGGCCCCTTCCCTTGAGATATATCTGCAAATATCTCGGAAACGAAGCGAGCTATGGCAAAATGTTAAGAGACCTTTTCTGTAGAGAATTAAGTTTCCTACTTTCTATGTTCTATGATATTTTTTGATCAGATGCGTAGTTCTCGAGATATATCAAGATATTTAAAAGTTCCGAAGCCGCACCAACATAATAGAGATACAGAAACACCGTGGCCCCTTTCTTTGAGATAACTCTGCACTATTGCGAGCTGTAAATGCCACTTCCAGCTTAGCTGTGCAGAAGAAGAACAACAAGAAGAAGAAATATCTCGAAATATGTCCGTCAGGCCCGTTCCTTTGAGTTGAATCTGCAAATATCTCGGAAACGAAGCGAGCTATGGCAACATGTTAAGAGACCTTTTTTGTAGAGAATTATGTTTCCTACAATTTATGTTCTATGATATTTTTTGATCAGAAGCGTAGTTTTCGAGATATATCGAGATATTTAAAAGTTCCGAAGCCGCACCAACATCATAGAGATACAGAAACACCGTGGCCCCTTTCTTTGAGATAACTGTGCACTAGTGCGAGCCGCAAATGCCACTTCCAGCTTAGCTGTGCAGAAGAAGAACAACAAGAAGAAGAAATATCTCGAAATATGTCCGTCAGGCCCCTTCCCTTGAGATATATCTGCAAATATCTCGGAAACAAAGCGAGCTATGGCAAAATGTTAAGACACCTTTTTTGTAGAGAATTAAGTTTCCTACTTTTTACGTTCTATGATATTTTTTGATCAAATGCGTAGTTCTCGAGATATATCAAGATATTTAAAAGTTCCGAGGCCGCACCAACATAATAGAGATACAGAAACACCGTGGCCCCTTTCTTTGAGATAACTCTGCACTAGTGCGTGCCGCAAATGCCACTTCCAGCTTAGCTGTGCAGAAGAAGAACAACAAGAAGAAGAAATATCTCGAAATATGTCCGTCAGGCCCCTTCCCTTGAGATAAATCTGCAAATATCTCGGAAACGAAGCGAGCTATGGCAAAATGTTGAGAGACATTTTTTGTAGAGAATTATGTTTCCTACAATTTATGTTCTATGATATTTTTTGATCAGAAGCGTAGTTTTCGAGATATATCGAGATATTTAAAAGTTCCGAAGCCGCACCAACATAATAGAGATATAGAAACACCGTGGCCCCTTTCTTTGAGATAACTCTGCACTATTGCGAGCTGCAAACGCCACTTCCAGCTTAGCTGTGCAGAAGAAGAACAACAAGAAGAAGAAATATCTCGAAATATGTCCGTCAGGCCCCTTCCCTTGAGATAAATCTGCAAATATCTCGGAAACGAAGCGAGCTATGGCAAAATGTTAAGAGACTTTATTTGTAGAGAATTAAGTTTCCTACTTTTTATGTTCTATGATATTTTTTGATCAGATGCGTAGTTCTCGCGATATATCAAGATATTTAAAAGTTCCGAAGCCGCACCAACATAATAGAGATACAGAAACACCGTGGCCCCTTTGTTTGAGATAACTCTGCACTATTGCGAGCTGCAAATGCCACTTCCAGCTTAGCTGTGCAGAAGAAGAACAACAAGAAGAAGAAATATCTCGAAATATGTCCGTCAGGCCCCTTCCCTTGAGATAAATCTGCAAATATCTCGGAAACGAAGCGAGCTATGGCAAAACGTTAAGAAACCTTTTTTGTAGAGAATTATGTTTCCTACAATCTATGTTCTATGATATTTTTTGATCAGAAGCGTAGTTTTCGAGATATATCGAGATATTTAAAAGTTCCGAAGCCGCACCAACATAATAGAGATACAGAAACACCGTGGCCCCTTTCTTTGAGATAACTCTGCACTATTGCGACCTGCAAATGCCACTTCCAGCTTAGCTGTGCAGAAGAAGAACAACAAGAAGAAGAAATATCTCGAAATATGTCCGTCAGGCCCCTTCCCTTGAGATAAATCTGCAAATATCTCGGAAACGAAGCGAGCTATGGCAAAATGTTAAGATACCTTTTTTGTAGAGAATTAAGTATCCTACTTTTTATGTTCTATGATATTTTTTGATCAGATGCGTAGTTCTCGAGATATATCAAGATATTTAAAAGCTCCGAAGCTGCACCAACATAATAGAGGTACAGAAACACCGTGGCCCCTTTCTTTGAGATAACTCTGCACTATTGCGAGCTGCAAATGCCACTTCCAGCTTAGCTGTGCAGAAGAAGAACAACAAGAAGAAGAAATATCTTGAAATATGTCCGTCAGGCCCCTTCCCTTGAGATAAATCTGCAAATATCTCGGAAACGATGCCAGCTATGGGAAAATGTTAAGAGACCTTTTTTGTAGAGAATTAAGTTTCCTACTTTTTACGTTCTATAATATTTTTTGATCAGATACGTAGTTCTCGAGATATATCAAGATATTTAAAAGTTCCGAAGCCGCACCAACATAATAGAGATACAGAAACACCGTGGCCTCTTTCTTTGAGATAACTCTGCACTATTGCGCGCTGCAAATGCCACTTCCAGCTTAGCTGTGCAGAAGAAGAACAACAAGAAGAAGAAATATCTCGAAATATGTCCGTCAGGCCCCTTCCCTTGAGATAAATCTGCAAATATCTCGGAAACCATGCCAGCTATGGGAAAATGTTAAGAGACCTTTTTTGTAGAGAATTAAGTTTCCTACTTTTTATCTTCTATGATATTTTTTGATCAGATGCGTAGTTCTCGCGATATATCAAGATATTTAAAAGTTCCGAAGCTGCACCAACATAATAGAGGTACAGAAACACCGTGGCCCTTTTCTTTGAGATAACTCTGCACTATTGCGACCTGCAAATGCCACTTCCAGCTTAGCTGTGCAGAAGAAGAACAACAAGAAGAAGAAATATCTCGAAATATGTCCGTCAGGTCCCTTCCCTTGAGATAAATCTGCAAATATCTCGGAAACGAAGCGAGCTATGGCAAAATGTTAAGAGACCTTTTTTGTAGAGAATTAAGTTTCCTACTTTTTATCTTGTATGATATTTTTTGATCAGATGCGTAGTTCTCGAGATATATCAAGATATTTAAAAGTTCCGAAGCTGCACCAACATAATAGAGGTACAGAAACACCGTGGCCTCTTTCTTTGAGATAACTCTGCACTATTGCGAGCTGCAAATGCCACTTCCAGCTTAGCTGTGCAGAAGAAGAACAACAAGAAGAAGAAATATCTCGAAATATGTCCGTCAGGCCCCTTCCCTTGAGATAAATCTGCAAATATCTCGGAAACGAAGCGAGCTATGGCAAAACGTTAAGAAACCTTTTTTGTAGAGAATTATGTTTCCAACAATTTATGTTCTATGATATTTTTTGATCAGAAGCGTAGTTTTCGAGATATATCGAGATATTTAAAAGTTCCGAAGCCGCACCAACATAATAGAGATACAGAAACACCGTGGCCCCTTTCTTTGAGATAACTCTGCACTATTGCGAGCTGCAAATGCCACTTCCAGCTTAGCTGTGAAGAAGAAGAACAACAAGAAGAAGAAATATCTCGAAATATGTCCGTTAGGCCACTTCCCTTGAGATAAATCTGCAAATATCTCGGAAACGATGCCAGCTATGGGAAAATGTTAAGAGACCTTTTTTGTAGAGAATTAAGTTTCCTACTTTTTATGTTCTATGATATTTTTTGATCAGATGCGTAGTTCTCGCGATATATCAAGATATTTAAAAGTTCCGAAGCCGCACCAACATAATAGAGATACAGAAACACCGTGGCCCCTTTGTTTGAGATAACTCTGCACTATTGCGAGCTGCAAATGCCACTTCCAGCTTAGCTGTGCAGAAGAAGAACAACAAGAAGAAGAAATATCTCGAAATATGTCCGTCAGGCCCCTTCCCTTGAGATAAATCTGCAAATATCTCGGAAACGAAGCGAGCTATGGCAAAACGTTAAGAAACCTTTTTTGTAGAGAATTATGTTTCCTACAATCTATGTTCTATGATATTTTTTGATCAGAAGCGTAGTTTTCGAGATATATCGAGATATTTAAAAGTTCCGAAGCCGCACCAACATAATAGAGATACAGAAACACCGTGGCCCCTTTCTTTGAGATAACTCTGCACTATTGCGACCTGCAAATGCCACTTCCAGCTTAGCTGTGCAGAAGAAGAACAACAAGAAGAAGAAATATCTCGAAATATGTCCGTCAGGCCCCTTCCCTTGAGATAAATCTGCAAATATCTCGGAAACGAAGCGAGCTATGGCAAAATGTTAAGATACCTTTTTTGTAGAGAATTAAGTATCCTACTTTTTATGTTCTATGATATTTTTTGATCAGATGCGTAGTTCTCGAGATATATCAAGATATTTAAAAGCTCCGAAGCTGCACCAACATAATAGAGGTACAGAAACACCGTGGCCCCTTTCTTTGAGATAACTCTGCACTATTGCGAGCTGCAAATGCCACTTCCAGCTTAGCTGTGCAGAAGAAGAACAACAAGAAGAAGAAATATCTCGAAATATGTCCGTCAGGCCCCTTCCCTTGAGATAAATCTGCAAATATCTCGGAAACGATGCCAGCTATGGGAAAATGTTAAGAGACCTTTTTTGTAGAGAATTAAGTTTCCTACTTTTTATGTTCTATAATATTTTTTGATCAGATACGTAGTTCTCGAGATATATCAAGATATTTAAAAGTTCCGAAGCCGCACCCACATAATAGAGATACAGAAACACCGTGGCCTCTTTCTTTGAGATAACTCTGCACTATTGCGCGCTGCAAATGCCACTTCCAGCTTAGCTGTGCAGAAGAAGAACAACAAGAAGAAGAAATATCTCGAAATATGTCCGTCAGGCCCCTTCCCTTGAGATAAATCTGCAAATATCTCGGAAACCATGCCAGCTATGGGAAAATGTTAAGAGACCTTTTTTGTAGAGAATTAAGTTTCCTACTTTTTATCTTCTATAATATTTTTTGATCAGATACGTAGTTCTCGAGATATATCAAGATATTTAAAAGTTCCGAAGCCGCACCAACATAATAGAGATACAGAAACACCGTGGCCTCTTTCTTTGAGATAACTCTGCACTATTGCGCGCTGCAAATGCCACTTCCAGCTTAGCTGTGCAGAAGAAGAACAACAAGAAGAAGAAATATCTCGAAATATGTCCGTCAGGCCCCTTCCCTTGAGATAAATCTGCAAATATCTCGGAAACGAAGCGAGCTATGGCAAAACGTTAAGAAACCTTTTTTGTAGAGAATTATGTTTCCAACAATTTATGTTCTATGATATTTTTTGATCAGAAGCGTAGTTTTCGAGATATATCGAGATATTTAAAAGTTCCGAAGCCGCACCAACATAATAGAGATACAGAAACACCGTGGCCCCTTTCTTTGAGATAACTCTGCACTATTGCGAGCTGCAAATGCCACTTCCAGCTTAGCTGTGAAGAAGAAGAACAACAAGAAGAAGAAATATCTCGAAATATGTCCGTTAGGCCACTTCCCTTGAGATAAATCTGCAAATATCTCGGAAACGATGCCAGCTATGGGAAAATGTTAAGAGACCTTTTTTGTAGAGAATTAAGTTTCCTACTTTTTATGTTCTATGATATTTTTTGATCAGATGCGTAGTTCTCGCGATATATCAAGATATTTAAAAGTTCCGAAGCTGCACCAACATAATAGAGGTACAGAAACACCGTGGCCCTTTTCTTTGAGATAACTCTGCACTATTGCGACTTGCAAATGCCACTTCCAGCTTAGCTGTGCAGAAGAAGAACAACAAGAAGAAGAAATATCTCGAAATATGTCCGTCAGGTCCCTTCCCTTGAGATAAATCTGCAAATATCTCGGAAACGAAGCGAGCTATGGCAAAATGTTAAGAGACCTTTTTTGTAGAGAATTAAGTTTCCTACTTTTTATCTTCTATGATATTTTTTGATCAGATGCGTAGTTCTCGAGATATATCAAGATATTTAAAAGTTCCGAAGCTGCACCAACATAATAGAGGTACAGAAACACCGTGGCCTCTTTCTTTGAGATAACTCTGCACTATTGCGAGCTGCAAATGCCACTTCCAGCTTAGCTGTGCAGAAGAAGAACAACAAGAAGAAGAAATATCTCGAAATATGTCCGTCAGGCCCCTTCCCTTGAGATAAATCTGCAAATATATCGGAAACGATGCCAGCTATGGGAAAATGTTAAGAGACCTTTTTTGTAGAGAATTAAGTTTCCTACTTTTTATGTTCTATGATATTTTTTGATCAGATGCGTAGTTCTCGAGATATATCAAGATATTTAAAAGTTCCGAAGCCGCACCAACATAATAGAGATACAGAAACACCGTGGCCTCTTTCTTTGAGATAACTCTGCACTATTACGCGCTACAAATGCCACTTCCAGCTTAGCTGTGCAGAAGAAGAACAACAAGAAGAAGAAATATCTCGGAATATGTCCGTCAGGCCCCTTCCCTTGAGATAAATCTGCAAATATCTCGGAAACGAAGAGAGCTATGGCAAAATGTTAAGAGACCTTTTTTGTAGAGAATTATGTTTCCTACAATTTATGTTCTATGATATTTTTTGATCAGAAGCGTAGTTTTCGAGATATATCAAGATATTTAAAAGTTCCGAAGCCGCACCAACATAATAGAGATACAGAAACACCGTGGCCCCTTTGTTTGAGATAACTCTGCACTATTGCGAGCTGCAAATGCCACTTCCAGCTTAGCTGTGCAGAAGAAGAACAACAAGAAGAAGAAATATCTCGAAATATGTCCGTCAGGCCCCTTCCCTTGAGATAAATCTGCAAATATCTCGGAAACGAAGCGAGCTATGGCAAAACGTTAAGAAACCTTTTTTGTAGAGAATTATGTTTCCTACAATTTATGTTCTATGATATTTTTTGATCAGAAGCGTAGTTTTCGAGATATATCGAGATATTTAAAAGTTCCGAAGCCGCACCAACATAACAGAGATACAGAAACACCGTGGCCCCTTACTTTGAGATAACTCTGCACTATTGCGACCTGCAAATGCCACTTCCAGCTTAGCTGTGCAGAAGAAGAACAACAAGAAGAAGAAATATCTCGAAATATGTCCGTCAGGCCCCTTCCCTTGAGATAAATCTGCAAATATCTCGGAAACGATGCCAGCTATGGCAAAATGTTAAGAGACCTTTTTTGTAGAGAATTAAGTTTCCTACTTTTTATGTTCTATGATATTTTTTGATCAGATGCGTAGTTCTCGAGATATATCAAGATATTTAAAAGTTCCGAAGCCGCACCAACATAATAGAGATACAGAAACACCGTGGCCTCTTTCTTTGAGATAACTCTGCACTATTGCGAGCTGCAAATGCCACTTCCAGCTTAGCTGTGCAGAAGAAGAACAACAAGAAGAAGAAATATCTCGAAATATGTCCGTCAGGCCCCTTCCCTTGAGATAAATCTGCAAATATATCGGAAACGATGCCAGCTATGGGAAAATGTTAAGAGACCTTTTTTGTAGAGAATTAAGTTTCCTACTTTTTATGTTCTATGATATTTTTTGATCAGATGCGTAGTTCTCGAGATATATCAAGATATTTAAAAGTTCCGAAGCTGCACCAACATAATAGAGGTACAGAAACACCGTGGCCCCTTTCTTTGAGATAACTCTGCACTATTGCGAGCTGCAAATGCCACTTCCAGCTTAGCTGTGCAGAAGAAGAACAACAAGAAGAAGAAATATCTCGAAATATGTCCGTCAGGCCCCTTCCCTTGAGATAAATCTGCAAATATCTCGGAAACGATGCCAGCTATGGGAAAATGTTAAGAGACCTTTTTTGTAGAGAATTAAGTTTCCTACTTTTTATGTTCTATAATATTTTTTGATCAGATACGTAGTTCTCGAGATATATCAAGATATTTAAAAGTTCCGAAGCCGCACCCACATAATAGAGATACAGAAACACCGTGGCCTCTTTCTTTGAGATAACTCTGCACTATTGCGCGCTGCAAATGCCACTTCCAGCTTAGCTGTGCAGAAGAAGAACAACAAGAAGAAGAAATATCTCGAAATATGTCCGTCAGGCCCCTTCCCTTGAGATAAATCTGCAAATATCTCGGAAACCATGCCAGCTATGGGAAAATGTTAAGAGACCTTTTTTGTAGAGAATTAAGTTTCCTACTTTTTATCTTCTATAATATTTTTTGATCAGATACGTAGTTCTCGAGATATATCAAGATATTTAAAAGTTCCGAAGCCGCACCAACATAATAGAGATACAGAAACACCGTGGCCTCTTTCTTTGAGATAACTCTGCACTATTGCGCGCTGCAAATGCCACTTCCAGCTTAGCTGTGCAGAAGAAGAACAACAAGAAGAAGAAATATCTCGAAATATGTCCGTCAGGCCCCTTCCCTTGAGATAAATCTGCAAATATCTCGGAAACGAAGCGAGCTATGGCAAAACGTTAAGAAACCTTTTTTGTAGAGAATTATGTTTCCAACAATTTATGTTCTATGATATTTTTTGATCAGAAGCGTAGTTTTCGAGATATATCGAGATATTTAAAAGTTCCGAAGCCGCACCAACATAATAGAGATACAGAAACACCGTGGCCCCTTTCTTTGAGATAACTCTGCACTATTGCGAGCTGCAAATGCCACTTCCAGCTTAGCTGTGAAGAAGAAGAACAACAAGAAGAAGAAATATCTCGAAATATGTCCGTTAGGCCACTTCCCTTGAGATAAATCTGCAAATATCTCGGAAACGATGCCAGCTATGGGAAAATGTTAAGAGACCTTTTTTGTAGAGAATTAAGTTTCCTACTTTTTATGTTCTATGATATTTTTTGATCAGATGCGTAGTTCTCGCGATATATCAAGATATTTAAAAGTTCCGAAGCTGCACCAACATAATAGAGGTACAGAAACACCGTGGCCCTTTTCTTTGAGATAACTCTGCACTATTGCGACTTGCAAATGCCACTTCCAGCTTAGCTGTGCAGAAGAAGAACAACAAGAAGAAGAAATATCTCGAAATATGTCCGTCAGGTCCCTTCCCTTGAGATAAATCTGCAAATATCTCGGAAAGGAAGCGAGCTATGGCAAAATGTTAAGAGACCTTTTTTGTAGAGAATTAAGTTTCCTACTTTTTATCTTCTATGATATTTTTTGATCAGATGCGTAGTTCTCGAGATATATCAAGATATTTAAAAGTTCCGAAGCTGCACCAACATAATAGAGGTACAGAAACACCGTGGCCTCTTTCTTTGAGATAACTCTGCACTATTGCGAGCTGCAAATGCCACTTCCAGCTTAGCTGTGCAGAAGAAGAACAACAAGAAGAAGAAATATCTCGAAATATGTCCGTCAGGCCCCTTCCCTTGAGATAAATCTGCAAATATATCGGAAACGATGCCAGCTATGGGAAAATGTTAAGAGACCTTTTTTGTAGAGAATTAAGTTTCCTACTTTTTATGTTCTATGATATTTTTTGATCAGATGCGTAGTTCTCGAGATATATCAAGATATTTAAAAGTTCCGAAGCCGCACCAACATAATAGAGATACAGAAACACCGTGGCCTCTTTCTTTGAGATAACTCTGCACTATTACGCGCTACAAATGCCACTTCCAGCTTAGCTGTGCAGAAGAAGAACAACAAGAAGAAGAAATATCTCGGAATATGTCCGTCAGGCCCCTTCCCTTGAGATAAATCTGCAAATATCTCGGAAACGAAGAGAGCTATGGCAAAATGTTAAGAGACCTTTTTTGTAGAGAATTATGTTTCCTACAATTTATGTTCTATGATATTTTTTGATCAGAAGCGTAGTTTTCGAGATATATCAAGATATTTAAAAGTTCCGAAGCCGCACCAACATAATAGAGATACAGAAACACCGTGGCCCCTTTGTTTGAGATAACTCTGCACTATTGCGAGCTGCAAATGCCACTTCCAGCTTAGCTGTGCAGAAGAAGAACAACAAGAAGAAGAAATATCTCGAAATATGTCCGTCAGGCCCCTTCCCTTGAGATAAATCTGCAAATATCTCGGAAACGAAGCGAGCTATGGCAAAACGTTAAGAAACCTTTTTTGTAGAGAATTATGTTTCCTACAATTTATGTTCTATGATATTTTTTGATCAGAAGCGTAGTTTTCGAGATATATCGAGATATTTAAAAGTTCCGAAGCCGCACCAACATAACAGAGATACAGAAACACCGTGGCCCCTTACTTTGAGATAACTCTGCACTATTGCGAGCCGCAAATGCCACTTCCAGCTTAGCTGTGCAGAAGAAGAACAACAAGAAGAAGAAATATCTCGAAATATGTCCGTCGGGCCCCTTCCCTTGAGATAAATCTGCAAATATCTCGGAAACGAAGCGAGCTATGGCAAAACGTTAAGAGACCTTTTTTGTAGAGAATTAAGTTTCCTACTTTTTATGTTCTATGATATTTTTTGATCAGATGCGTAGTTCTCGAGATATATCAAGATATTTAAAAGTTCCGAAGCCACACCAACATAATAGAGATACAGAAACACCGTGGCCCCTTTCTTTGAGATAACTCTGCACTATTGCGAGCTGTAAATGCCACTTCCAGCTTAGCTGTGCAGAAGAAGAACAACAAGAAGAAGAAATATCTCGAAATATGTCCGTCAGGCCCCTTCCCTTGAGATAAATCTGCAAATATCTCGGAAACGAAGCGAGCTATGGCAAAACGTTAAGAGACCTTTTTTGTAGAGAATTAAGTTTCCTACTTTTTATGTTCTATGATATTTTTTGATCAGATGCGTAGTTCTCGAGAATTATCAAGATATTTAAAAGTTCCGAAGCCGCACCAACATAATAGAGATACAGAAACACCGTGGCCCCTTTCTTTGAGATAACTCTGCACTAGTGCGAGCTGTAAATGCCACTTCCAGCTTAGCTGTGCAGAAGAAGAACAACAAGAAGAAGAAATATCTCGAAATATGTCCGTCAGGCCCCTTCCCTTCAGATATATCTGCAAATATCTCGGAAACGAAGCCAGCTATGGCAAAATGTTAAGAGACCTTTTTTGTAGACAATTATGTTTCCTACAATTTATGTTCTCTGATATTTTTTGATCCGAAGCGTAGTTTTCGAGATATATCGAGATATTTAAAAGTTCCGAAGCCGCACCAACATAATAGAGATACAGAAACACCGTGGCCCCTTTCTTTGAGATAACTCTGCACTAGTGCGAGCCGCAAATGCCACTTCCAGCTTAGCTGTGCAGAAGAAGAACAACAAGAAGAAGAAATATCCCGAAATATGTCCGTCAGGCCCCTTCCCTTGAGATAAATCTGCAAATATCTCGGAAACGAAGCGAGCTATGGCAAAACGTTAAGAGACCTTTTTTGTAGAGAATTAAGTTTCCTACTTTTTATGTTCTATGATATTTTTTGATCAGATGCGTAGTTCTCGAGATATATCAAGATATTTAAAAGTTCCGAAGCCGCACCAACATAATAGAGATACAGAAACACCGTGGCCCCTTTCTTTGAGATAACTCTGCACTATTGCGAGCTGGAAATGCCACTTCCAGTTTAGCTGTGCAGAAGAAGAACAACAAGAAGAAGAACTATCTCGAAATATGTCCGTTAGGCCCCTTCCCTTGAGATAAATCTGCAAATATCTCGGAAACGAAGCCAGCTATGGCAAAATGTTAAGAGACCTTTTTTGTAGAGAATTAAGTTTCCTACTTTTTATGTTGTATGATATTTTCGATCAGATGCGTAGTTCTCGAGATATATCAAGATATTTAAAAGTTCCGAAGCCGCACCAACATAATAGAGATACAGAAACACCGTGGCCCCTTTCTTTGAGATAACTCTGCACTATTGCGAGCTGCAAATGCCACTTCCAGCTTAGCTGTGCAGAAGAAGAACAACAAGAAGAAGAAATATCTCGAAATATGTCCGTCAGGCCCCTTCCCTTGAGATAAATCTGCAAATATCTCGGAAACGAAGAGAGCTATGGCATAATGTTAACAGACCTTTTTTGTAGAGAATTAAGTTTCCTACTATTTATGTTCTATGCTATTGTTTGATCCGATGCGTAGTTCTCGAGATATATCAAGATATTTAAAAGTTCCGAAGCCGCACCAACATAATAGAGATACAGAAACACCGTGGCCCCTTTCTTTGAGATAACTCTGCACTAGTGCGAGCCGCAAATGCCACTTCCAGCTTAGCTGTGCAGAAGAAGAACAACAAGAAGAAGAAATATCTCGAAATATGTCCGTCAGGCCCGTTCCTTTGAGCTGAATCTGCAAATATCTCGGAAACGAAGCGAGCTATGGCAAAATGTTAAGAGACGATTTTTGTAGAGAATTATGTTTCCTACAATTTATGTTCTATGATATTTTTTGATCAGAAGCGTAGTTTTCGAGATATATCGAGATATTTAAAAGATCCGAAGCCGCACCAACATAATAGAGATACAGAAACACCGTGGCCCCTTTCTTTGAGATAACTCTGCACTAGTGCGAGCCGCAAATGCCGCTTCCAGCTTAGCTGTGCACAAGAGGAACAACAAGAAGAAGAAATATCTCGGAATATGTCCGTCAGGCCCCTTCCCTTGAGATAAATCTGCAAATATCTCGGAAACGAAGAGAGCTATGGCAAAATGTTAAGAGACCTTTTTTGTAGAGAATTAAGTTTCCTGCTTTTTATGTTCTGTGATATTTTTTGATCAGATGCGTAGTTCTCGAGATATTTCAAGATATTTAAAAGTTCCGAAGCCGCACCAACATAATAGAGATACAGAAACACCGTGGCCTCTTTCTTTGAGATAACTCTGCACTATTGCGCGCTGCAAATGCCACTTCCAGCTTAGCTGTGCAGAAGAAGAACAACAAGAATAAGAAATATCTCGAAATATGTCCGTCAGGCCCCTTCCCTTGAGATAAATCTGCAAATATCTCGGAAACGATGCCAGCTATGGGAAAATGTTAAGAGACCTTCTTTGTAGAGAATTAAGTTTCCTCCTTTTTATGTTCTATGATATTTTTTGATCAGAAGCGTAGTTTTCGAGATATATCGAGATATTTAAAAGTTCCGAAGCCGCACCAACATACTAGAGATACAGAAACACCGTGGCCCCTTTCTTTGAGATAACTCTGCACTATTGCGAGCTGCAAATGCCACTTCCAGCTTAGCTGTGAAGAAGAAGAACAACAAGAAGAAGAAATATCTCGAAATATGTCCGTCAGGCCCCTTCCCTTGAGATAAATCTGCAAATATCTCGGAAACGAAGCGAGCTATGGCAAAATGTTGAGATACCTTTTTTGTAGAGAATTAAGTTTCCTCCTTTTTATGTTCTATGATATTTTTTGATCAGAAGCGTAGTTTTCGAGATATATCGAGATATTTAAAAGTTCCGAAGCCGCACCAACATACTAGAGATACAGAAACACCGTGGCCCGTTTCTTTGAGATAACTCTGCACTATTGCGAGCTGCAAATGCCACTTCCAGCTTAGCTGTGAAGAAGAAGAACAACAAGAAGAAGAAATATCTCGAAATATGTCCGTCAGGCCCCTTCCCTTGAGATAAATCTGCAAATATCTCGGAAACGAAGCGAGCTATGGCAAAATGTTGAGATACCTTTTTTGTAGAGAATTAAGTTTCCTACTTTTTATGTTCTATGATATTTTTTGATCAGATGCGTAGTTCTCGAGATATATCGAGATATTTAAAAGCTCCGAAGCTGCACCAACATAATAGAGGTACAGAAACACCGTGGCCCCTTTCTTTGAGATAACTCTGCACTATTGCGAGCTGCAAATGTCACTTCCAGCTTAGCTGTGCAGAAGAAGAACAACAAGAATAAGAAATATCTCGAAATATGTCCGTCAGGCCCCTTCCCTTGAGATAAATCTGCAAATATCTCGGAAACGATGCCAGCTATGGGAAAATGTTAAGAGACCTTCTTTGTAGAGAATTAAGTTTCCTCCTTTTTATGTTCTATGATATTTTTTGATCAGAAGCGTAGTTTTCGAGATATATCGAGATATTTAAAAGTTCCGAAGCCGCACCAACATACTAGAGATACAGAAACACCGTGGCCCCTTTCTTTGAGATAACTCTGCACTATTGCGAGCTGCAAATGCCACTTCCAGCTTAGCTGTGAAGAAGAAGAACAACAAGAAGAAGAAATATCTCGAAATATGTCCGTTAGGCCCCTTCCCTTGAGATAAATCTGCAAATATCTCGGAAACGAAGCGAGCTATGGCAAAATGTTAAGAGACCTTTTTTGTAGAGAATTAGCTTTCCTACTTTTTATCTTCTATGATATTTTTTGATCAGATGCGTAGTTCTCGAGATATATCAAGATATTTAAAGGTTCTGAAGCCGCACCAACATAATAGAGATACAGAAACACCGTGGCCCCTTTCTTTGAGATAACTCTGCACTATTGCGAGCCGCAAATGCCACTTCCAGCTTAGCTGTGCAGAAGAAGAACAACAAGAAGAAGAAATATCTCGAAATATGTCCGTCGGGCCCCTTCCCTTGAGATAAATCTGCAAATATCTCGGAAACGAAGCGAGCTATGGCAAAACGTTAAGAGACCTTTTTTGTAGAGAATTAAGTTTCCTACTTTTTATGTTCTATGATATTTTTTGATCAGATGCGTAGTTCTCGAGATATATCAAGATATTTAAAAGTTCCGAAGCCACACCAACATAATAGAGATACAGAAACACCGTGGCCCCTTTCTTTGAGATAACTCTGCACTATTGCGAGCTGTAAATGCCACTTCCAGCTTAGCTGTGCAGAAGAAGAACAACAAGAAGAAGAAATATCTCGAAATATGTCCGTCAGGCCCCTTCCCTTGAGATAAATCTGCAAATATCTCGGAAACGAAGCGAGCTATGGCAAAACGTTAAGAGACCTTTTTTGTAGAGAATTAAGTTTCCTACTTTTTATGTTCTATGATATTTTTTGATCAGATGCGTAGTTCTCGAGAATCATCAAGATATTTAAAAGTTCCGAAGCCGCACCAACATAATAGAGATACAGAAACACCGTGGCCCCTTTCTTTGAGATAACTCTGCACTAGTGCGAGCTGTAAATGCCACTTCCAGCTTAGCTGTGCAGAAGAAGAACAACAAGAAGAAGAAATATCTCGAAATATGTCCGTCAGGCCCCTTCCCTTCAGATATATCTGCAAATATCTCGGAAACGAAGCGAGCTATGGCAAAATGTTAAGAGACCTTTTTTGTAGACAATTATGTTTCCTACAATTTATGTTCTCTGATATTTTTTGATCCGAAGCGTAGTTTTCGAGATATATCGAGATATTTAAAAGTTCCGAAGCCGCACCAACATAATAGAGATACAGAAACACCGTGGCCCCTTTCTTTGAGATAACTCTGCACTAGTGCGAGCCGCAAATGCCACTTCCAGCTTAGCTGTGCAGAAGAAGAACAACAAGAAGAAGAAATATCTCGAAATATGTCCGTCAGGCCCCTTCCCTTGAGATAAATCTGCAAATATCTCGGAAACGAAGCGAGCTATGGCAAAACGTTAAGAGACCTTTTTTGTAGAGAATTAAGTTTCCTACTCTTTATGTTCTATGATATTTTTTGATCAGATGCGTAGTTCTCGAGATATATCAAGATATTTAAAAGTTCCGAAGCCGCACCAACATAATAGAGATACAGAAACACCGTGGCCCCTTTCTTTGAGATAACTCTGCACTATTGCGAGCTGGAAATGCCACTTCCAGTTTAGCTGTGCAGAAGAAGAACAACAAGAAGAAGAAATATCTCGAAATATGTCCGTTAGGCCCCTTCCCTTGAGATAAATCTGCAAATATCTCGGAAACGAAGCCAGCTATGGCAAAATGTTAAGAGACCTTTTTTGTAGACAATTATGTTTCCTACAATTTATGTTCTCTGATATTTTTTGATCCGAAGCGTAGTTTTCGAGATATATCGAGATATTTAAAAGTTCCGAAGCCGCACCAACATAATAGAGATACAGAAACACCGTGGCCCCTTTCTTTGAGATAACTCTGCACTAGTGCGAGCCGCAAATGCCACTTCCAGCTTAGCTGTGCAGAAGAAGAACAACGAGAAGAAGAAATATCTCGAAATATGTCCGTCAGGCCCCTTCCCTTGAGATAAATCTGCAAATATCTCGGAAACGAAGCGAGCTATGGCAAAACGTCAAGAGACCTTTTTTGTAGAGAATTAAGTTTCCTACTTTTTATGTTCTATGATATTTTTTGATCAGATGCGTAGTTCTCGAGATATATCAAGATATTTAAAAGTTCCGAAGCCGCACCAACATAATAGAGATACAGAAACACCGTGGCCCCTTTCTTTGAGATAACTCTGCACTAGTGCGAGCCGCAAATGCCGCTTCCAGCTTAGCTGTGCAGAAGAAGAACAACAAGAAGAAGAAATATCTCGAAATATGTCCGTCAGGCCCCTTCCCTTGAGATAAATCTGCAAATATCTCGGAAATGAAGCGAGCTATGGCAAAATGTTAAGAGACCTTTTTTGTAGAGAATTAAGTTTCCTACTTTTTATGTTCTATGATATTTTTTGATCAGATGCGTAGCTCTCGAGATATATCAAGATATTTAAAAGTTCCGAAGCCGCACCAACATAATAGAGATACAGAAACACCGTGGCCCCTTTCTTTGAGATAACTCTGCACTAGTGCGAGCCGCAAATGCCACTTCCAGCTTAGCTGTGCAGAAGAAGAACAACAAGAAGAAGAAATATCCCGAAATATGTCCGTCAGGACCCTTCCCTTGAGATAAATCTGCAAATATTTCGGAAACGAAGCGAGCTATGGCAAAATGTTAAGAGACCTTTTTTGTAGAGAATTATGTTTCCTACAATTTATGTTCTATGATATTTTTTGATCAGACGCGTAGTTTTCGAGATATATCGAGATATTTAAAAGTTCCGAAGCCGCACCAACATAATAGAGATACAGAAACACCGTGGCCCCTTTCTTTGAGATAACTCTGCACTATTGCGAGCTGCAAATGCCACTTCCAGCTTAGCTGTGCAGAAGAAGAACAACAAGAAGAAGAAATATCTCGAAATATGTCCGTCAGGCCCCTTCCCTTGAGATAAATCTGCAAATATCTCGGAAACGAAGCGAGCTATGGCAAAATGTTAAGAGACCTTATTTGTAGAGAATTATGTTTCCTACTTTTTATGTTCTATGATATTATTTGATCAGATGAGGAGTTCTCGAGATATATCAAGATATTTAAAAGTTCCGAAGCCGCACCAACATAATAGAGATACAGAAACACCGTGGCCCCTTTCTTTGAGATAACTCTGCACTAGTGCGAGCCGCAAATGCCACTTCCAGCTTAGCTGTGCAGAAGAAGAACAACAAGAAGAAGAAATATCCCGAAATATGTCCGTCAGGACCCATCCCTTGAGATAAATCTGCAAATATTTCGGAAACGAACCGAGCTATGGCAAAATGTTAAGAGACCTTTTTTGTAGAGAATTATGTTTCCTACAATTTATGTTCTATGATATTTTTTGATCAGACGCGTAGTTTTCGAGATATATCGAGATATTTAAAAGTTCCGAAGCCGCACCAACATAATAGAGATACAGAAACACCGTGGCCCCTTTCTTTGGGATAACTCTGCACTATTGCGAGCTGCAAATGCCACTTCCAGCTTAGCTGTGCAGAAGAAGAACAACAAGAAGAAGAAATATCTCGAAATATGTCCGTTAGGCCCCTTCCCTTGAGATAAATCTGCAAATATCTCGGAAACGAAGCCAGCTATGGCAAAATGTTAAGAGACCTTTTTTGTAGAGAATTAAGTTTCCTACTTTTTATGTTCTATGATATTTTTTGATCAGATGCGTAGTTCTCGAGATATATCAAGATATTTAAAAGTTCCGAAGCCGCACCAACATAATAGAGATACAGAAACACCGTGGCCCCTTTCTTTGAGATAACTCTGCACTATTGCGAGCTGTAAATGCCACTTCCAGCTTAGCTGTGCAGAAGAAGAACAACAAGAAGAAGAAATATCTCGAAATATGTCCGTCAGGCCCCTTCCCTTGAGATATATCTGCAAATATCTCGGAAACGAAGCGAGCTATGGCAAAATGTTAAGAGACCTTATTTGTAGAGAATTAAGTTTCCTACTTTTTATGTTGTATGATATTATTTGATCAGATGAGGAGTTCTCGAGATATATCAAGATATTTAAAAGTTCCGAAGCCGCACCAACATAATAGAGATACAGAAACACTATGGCCCCTTTCTTTGAGATAACTCTGCACTATTGCGAGCAGCAAATGCCACTTCCAGCTTAGCTGTGCAGAAGAAGAAGAAATATCTCGAAATATGTCCGTCAGGCCCCTTCCCTTGAGATAAATCTGCAAATATCTCGGAAACGAAGCGAGCTATGGCAAAATGTTGAGAGACCTTTTTTGTAGAGAATTAAGTTTCCTACTTTTTATGTTCTATGATATTTTTTGATCAGATGCGTAGTTCACGAGATATATCCAGATATTTAAAAGTTCCGAAGCCGCACCAACATAATAGAGATACAGAAACACCGTGGCCCCTTTCTTTGAGATAACTCTGCACTATTGCGAGATGGAAATGCCACTTCCAGTTTAGCTGTGCAGAAGAAGAACAACAAGAAGAAGAAATATCCCGAAATATGTCCGTCAGGACCCTTCCCTTGAGATAAATCTGCAAATATTTCGGAAACGAAGCGAGCTATGGCAAAATGTTAAGAGACCTTTTTTGTAGAGAATTATGTTTCCTACAATTTATGTTCTATGATATTTTTTGATCAGACGCGTAGTTTTCGAGATATATCGAGATATTTAAAAGTTCCGAAGCCGCACCAACATAATAGAGATACAGAAACACCGTGGCCCCTTTCTTTGGGATAACTCTGCACTATTGCGAGCTGGAAATGCCACTTCCAGTTTAGCTGTGCAGAAGAAGAACAACAAAAAGAAGAAATATCTCGAAATATGTCCGTCAGGACCCTTCCGTTGAGATAAATCTGCAAATATCTCGGAAACGAAGCGAGCTATGGCAAAACGTTAAGAGACCTTTTTTGTAGAGAATTATGTTTCCTACAATTTATGTTCTACGATATTTTTTGATCAGAAGCGTAGTTTTCGAGATATATCAAGATATTTAAAAGTTCCGAAGCCGCACCAACATAATAGAGATACAGAAACACCGTGGCCCCTTTCTTTGAGATAACTCTGCACTATTGCGAGCTGTAAATGCCACTTCCAGCTTAGCTGTGCAGAAGAAGAACAACAAGAAGAAGAAATATCTCGAAATATGTCCGTCAGGCCCCTTCCCTTGAGATATATCTGCAAATATCTCGGAAACGAAGCGAGCTATGGCAAAATGTTAAGAGACCTTATTTGTAGAGAATTAAGTTTCCTACTTTTTATGTTGTATGATATTATTTGATCAGATGAGGAGTTCTCGAGATATATCAAGATATTTAAAAGTTCCGAAGCCGCACCAACATAATAGAGATACAGAAACACTATGGCCCCTTTCTTTGAGATAACTCTGCACTATTGCGAGCAGCAAATGCCACTTCCAGCTTAGCTGTGCAGAAGAAGAAGAAATATCTCGAAATATGTCCGTCAGGCCCCTTCCCTTGAGATAAATCTGCAAATATCTCGGAAACGAAGCGAGCTATGGCAAAATGTTGAGAGACCTTTTTTGTAGAGAATTAAGTTTCCTACTTTTTATGTTCTATGATATTTTTTGATCAGATGCGTAGTTCACGAGATATATCCAGATATTTAAAAGTTCCGAAGCCGCACCAACATAATAGAGATACAGAAACACCGTGGCCCCTTTCTTTGAGATAACTCTGCACTATTGCGAGATGGAAATGCCACTTCCAGTTTAGCTGTGCAGAAGAAGAACAACAAGAAGAAGAAATATCCCGAAATATGTCCGTCAGGACCCTTCCCTTGAGATAAATCTGCAAATATTTCGGAAACGAAGCGAGCTATGGCAAAATGTTAAGAGACCTTTTTTGTAGAGAATTATGTTTCCTACAATTTATGTTCTATGATATTTTTTGATCAGACGCGTAGTTTTCGAGATATATCGAGATATTTAAAAGTTCCGAAGCCGCACCAACATAATAGAGATACAGAAACACCGTGGCCCCTTTCTTTGGGATAACTCTGCACTATTGCGAGCTGGAAATGCCACTTCCAGTTTAGCTGTGCAGAAGAAGAACAACAAAAAGAAGAAATATCTCGAAATATGTCCGTCAGGACCCTTCCGTTGAGATAAATCTGCAAATATCTCGGAAACGAAGCGAGCTATGGCAAAACGTTAAGAGACCTTTTTTGTAGAGAATTATGTTTCCTACAATTTATGTTCTACGATATTTTTTGATCAGAAGCGTAGTTTTCGAGATATATCGAGATATTTAAAAGTTCCGAAGCCGCACCAACATAATAGAGATACAGAAACACCGTGGCCCCTTTCTTTGAGATAACTCTGCACTATTGCGAGCTGCAAATGCCACTTCCAGCTTAGCTGTGCAGGAGAAGAACAACAAGAAGAAGAAATATCTCGAAATATGTCCGTCTGGCCCCTTCCCTTGAGATAAATCTGCAAATATCTCGGAAATGAAGCGAGCTATGGCAAAATGTTAAGACACCTTTTTTGTAGAGAATTAAGTTTCCTACTTTTTATGTTCTATGATATTTTTTGATCAGATGCGTAGTTCTCGAGATATATCAAGATATTTAAAAGTTCCGAAGCCGCACCAACATAATAGAGATACAGAAACACCGTGGCCCCTTTCTTTGAGATAACTCTGCACTAGTGCGAGCCGCAAATGCCACTTCCAGCTTAGCTGTGCAGAAGAAGAACAACAAGAAGAAGAAATATCTCGAAATATGTCCGTCAGGCCCCTTCCCTTGAGATAAATCTGCAAATATCTCGGAAACGAAGCGAGCTATGGCAAAATGTTGAGAGACCTTTTTTGTAGAGAATTAAGTTTCCTACTTTTTATGTTCTATGATATTTTTTGATCAGATGCGTAGTTCTCGAGATATATCAAGATATTTAAAAGTTCCGAAGCCGCACCAACATAATAGAGATACAGAAACACCGTGGCCCCTTTCTTTGAGATAACTCTGCACTAGTGCGAGCTGCAAATGCCACTTCCAGCTTAGCTGTGCAGAAGAAGAACAACAAGAAGAAGAAATATCTCGAAATATGTCCGTCAGGCCCCTTCCCTTGAGATAAATCTGCAAATATCTCGGAAATGAAGCGAGCTATGGCAAAATGTTAAGAGACCTTTTTTGTAGAGAATTAAGTTTCCTACTTTTTATGTTCTATGATATTTTTTGATCAGATGCGTAGTTCTCGAGATATATCAAGATATTTAAAAGTTCCGAAGCCGCACCAACATAATAGAGATACAGAAACACCGTGGCCCCTTTCTTTGAGATAACTCTGCACTAGTGCGAGCCGCAAATGCCACTTCCAGCTTAGCTGTGCAGAAGAAGAACAACAAGAAGAAGAAATATCTCGAAATATGTCCGTCAGGCCCCTTCCCTTGAGATAAATCTGCAAATATCTCGGAAACGAAGCGAGCTATGGCAAAATGTTGAGAGACCTTTTTTGTAGAGAATTAAGTTTCCTACTTTTTATGTTCTATGATATTTTTTGATCAGATGCGTAGTTCTCGAGATATATCAAGATATTTAAAAGTTCCGAAGCCGCACCAACATAATAGAGATACAGAAACACCGTGGCCCCTTTCTTTGAGATAACTCTGCACTAGTGCGAGCTGCAAATGCCACTTCCAGCTTAGCTGTGCAGAAGAAGAACAACAAGAAGAAGAAATATCTCGAAATATGTCCGTCAGGCCCCTTCCCTTGAGATAAATCTGCAAATATCTCGGAAATGAAGCGAGCTATGGCAAAATGTTAAGAGACCTTTTTTGTAGAGAATTAAGTTTCCTACTTTTTATGTTCCATGATATTTTTTGATCAGATGCGTAGTTCTCGAGATATATCAAGATATTTAAAAGTTCCGAAGCCGCACCAACATAATAGAGATACAGAAACACCGTGGCCCCTTTCTTTGAGATAACTCTGCACTAGTGCGAGCCGCAAATGCCACTTCCAGCTTAGCTGTGCAGAAGAAGAACAACAAGAAGAAGAAATATCCCGAAATATGTCCGTCAGGACCCTTCCCTTGAGATAAATCTGCAAATATTTCGGAAACGAAGCGAGCTATGGCAAAATGTTAAGAGACCTTTTTTGTAGAGAATTATGTTTCCTACAATTTATGTTCTATGATATTTTTTGATCAGACGCGTAGTTTTCGAGATATATCGAGATATTTAAAAGTTCCGAAGCCGCACCAACATAATAGAGATACAGAAACACCGTGGCCCCTTTCTTTGAGATAGCTCTGCACTATTGCGAGCGCCAAATGCCACTTCCAGCTTAGCTGTGCAGAAGAAGAACAACAAGAAGAAGAAATATCTCGAAATATGTCCGTCAGGCCCCTTCCCTTAAGATAAATCTGCAAATATCTCGGAAACGAAGCGAGCTATGGCAAAATGTTAAGAGACCTTTTTTGTAGAGAATTAAGTTTCCTACTTTTTATGTTGTATGATATTTTTCGATCAGATTCGTAGTTCTCGAGATATATCAAGATATTTAAAAGTTCCGAAGCCGCACCAACATAATAGAGATACAGAAACACCGTAGCCCCTTTCTTTGAGATAACTCTGCACTATTGCGAGCTGGAAATGCCACTTCCAGTTTAGCTGTGCAGAACAAGAACAACAAGAAGAAGAAATATCCCGAAATATGTCCGTCAGGCCTCTTCCCTTGAGATAAATCTGCAAATATCTCGGAAACGAAGCCAGCTATGGCAAAATGTTAAGAGACCTTTTTTGTAGAGAATTAAGTTTCCTACTTTTTAGGTTCTATGATATTTTTTGATCAGATGCGTAGTTCTCGAGATATATCCAGATATTTAAAAGTTCCGAAGCCGCACCAACATAATAGAGATACAGAAACACCGTGGCCCCTTTCTTTGAGATAACTCTGCACTACTGCGAGCTGCAAATGCCACTTCCAGCTTAGCTGTGCAGAAGAAGAACAACAAGAAGAAGAAATATCTCGAAATTAGTCCGTCAGTCCCCTTCCCTTGAGATAAATCTGCAAATATCTCGGAAACGATGCCAGCTATGGGAAAATGTTAAGAGACCTTTTTTGTAGAGAATTAAGTTTCCTACTTTTTATGTTCTATGATATTTTTTGATCAGATGCGTAGTTCTCGAGATATATCAAGATATTTAAAAGTTCCGAAACTGCACCAACATAATAGAGATACAGAAACACCGTGGCCTCTTTCTTTGAGATAACTCTGCACTATTGCGCGCTGCAAATGCAACTTCCAGCTTAGCTGTGCAGAAGAAGAACAACAAGAAGAAGAAATATCTCGAAATATGTCCGTCAGTCCCCTTCCCGTGAGATAAATCTGCAAATATCTCGGAAACGAAGCGAGCTATGTCAAAATGTTAAGAGACCTTTTTTGTAGAGAATTAAGTTTCCTACTTTTTAGGTTCTATGATATTTTTTGATCAGATGCGTAGTTCTCGAGATATATCCAGATATTTAAAAGTTCCGAAGCCGCACCAACATAATAGAGATACAGAAACACCGTGGCCCCTTTCTTTGAGATAACTCTGCACTACTGCGAGCTGAAAATGCCACTTCCAGCTTAGCTGTGCAGAAGAAGAACAACAAGAAGAAGAAATATCTCGAAATATGTCCGTCAGGCCCCTTCCCTTGAGATAAATCTGCAAATATCTCGGAAACGATGCCAGCTATGGGAAAATGTTAAGAGACCTTTTTTGTAGAGAATTAAGTTTCCTACTTTTTATGTTCTATGATATTTTTTGATCAGATACGTAGTTCTCGAGATATATCAAGATATTTAAAAGTTCCGAAACTGCACCAACATAATAGAGATACAGAAACACCGTGGCCTCTTTCTTTGAGATAACTCTGCACTATTGCGCGCTGCAAATGCCACTTCCAGCTTAGCTGTGCAGAAGAAGAACAACAAGAAGAAGAAATATCTCGAAATATGTCCGTCAGGCCCCTTCCCTTAAGATAAACCTGCAAATATCTCGGAAACGAAGCGAGCTATGGCAAAATGTTAAGAGACCTTTTTTGTAGAGAATTAAGTTTCCTACTTTTTAGGATCTATGATATTTTTTGATCAGATGCGTAGTTCTCGAGATATATCCAGATATTTAAAAGTTCCGAAGCCGCACCAACATAATAGAGATACAGAAACACCGTGGCCCCTTTCTTTGAGATAACTCTGCACTACTGCGAGCTGCAAATGCCACTTCCAGCTTAGCTGTGCAGAAGAAGAACAACAAGAAGAAGAAATATCTCGAAATTAGTCCGTCAGTCCCCTTCCCTTGAGATAAATCTGCAAATATCTCGGAAACGAAGCGAGCTATGGCAAAATGTTAAGAGACCTTTTTTGTAGAGAATTAAGTTTCCTACTTTTTATGTTGTATGATATTTTTCGATCAGATTCGTAGTTCTCGAGATATATCAAGATATTTAAAAGTTCCGAAGCCGCACCAACATAATAGAGATACAGAAACACCGTAGCCCCTTTCTTTGAGATAACTCTGCACTATTGCGAGCTGGAAATGCCACTTCCAGTTTAGCTGTGCAGAACAAGAACAACAAGAAGAAGAAATATCCCGAAATATGTCCGTCAGGCCCCTTCCCTTGAGATAAATCTGCAAATATCTCGAAAACGAAGCTAGCTATGGCAAAATGTTAAGAGACCTTTTTTGTAGAGAATTAAGTTTCCTACTTTTTATGTTGTATGATATTTTTTGATCAGATGCGTAGTTCTCGAGATATATCCAGATATTTAAAAGTTCCGAAGCCGCACCAACATAATAGAGATACAGAAACACCGTGGCCTCTTTCTTTGAGATAACTCTGCACTATTGCGCGCTGCAAATGCCACTTCCAGCTTAGCTGTGCAGAAGAAGAACAACAAGAAGAAGAAATATCTCGAAATATGTCCGTCAGGCCCCTTCCCTTGAGATAAATCTGCAAATATCTCGGAAACGAAGCCAGCTATGGCAAAATGTTAAGAGACCTTTTTTGTAGAGAATTAAGTTTCCTACTTTTTAGGTTCTATGATATTTTTTGATCAGATGCGTAGTTCTCGAGATATATCCAGATATTTAAAAGTTCCGAAGCCGCACCAACATAATAGAGATACAGAAACACCGTGGCCCCTTTCTTTGAGATAACTCTGCACTACTGCGAGCTGCAAATGCCACTTCCAGCTTAGCTGTGCAGAAGAAGAACAACAAGAAGAAGAAATATCTCGAAATTAGTCCGTCAGTCCCCTTCCCTTGAGATAAATCTGCAAATATCTCGGAAACGATGCCAGCTATGGGAAAATGTTAAGAGACCTTTTTTGTAGAGAATTAAGTTTCCTACTTTTTATGTTCTATGATATTTTTTGATCAGATGCGTAGTTCTCGAGATATATCAAGATATTTAAAAGTTCCGAAACTGCACCAACATAATAGAGATACAGAAACACCGTGGCCTCTTTCTTTGAGATAACTCTGCACTATTGCGCGCTGCAAATGCCACTTCCAGCTTAGCTGTGCAGAAGAAGAACAACAAGAAGAAGAAATATCTCGAAATATGTCCGTCAGTCCCCTTCCCGTGAGATAAATCTGCAAATATCTCGGAAACGAAGCGAGCTATGTCAAAATGTTAAGAGACCTTTTTTGTAGAGAATTAAGTTTCCTACTTTTTAGGTTCTATGATATTTTTTGATCAGATGCGTAGTTCTCGAGATATATCCAGATATTTAAAAGTTCCGAAGCCGCACCAACATAATAGAGATACAGAAACACCGTGGCCCCTTTCTTTGAGATAACTCTGCACTACTGCGAGCTGAAAATGCCACTTCCAGCTTAGCTGTGAAGAAGAAGAACAACAAGAAGAAGAAATATCTCGAAATATGTCCGTTAGGCCCCTTCCCTTGAGATAAATCTGCAAATATCTCGGAAACGAAGCGAGCTATGGCAAAACGTTAAGAGACCTTTTTTGTAGAGAATTAAGTTTCCCACTTTTTATGTTCTATGATATTTTTTGATCAGATGCGTAGTTCTCGAGATATATCAAGATATTTAAAAGTTCCGAAGCCGCACCAACATAATAGAGATACAGAAACACCGTGGCCCCTTTCTTTGAGATAACTCTGCACTACTGCGAGCTGCAAATGCCACTTCCAGCTTAGCTGTGCAGAAGAAGAACAACAAGAAGAAGAAATATCCCGAAATATGTCCGTCAGGACCCTTCCCTTGAGATAAATCTGCAAATATCTCGGAAACGAAGCGAGCTATGGCAAAATGTTAAGAGACCTTTTTTGTAGAGAATTAAGTTTACTACTTTTTATCTTCTATGATATTTTTTGATCAGATGCGTAGTTCTCGAGATATATCAAGATATTTAAAAGTTCCGAAGCTGCACCAACATAATAGAGGTACAGAAACACCGTGGCCTCTTCCTTTGAGATAACTCTGCACTATTGCGAGCTGCAAATGCCACTTCCAGCTTAGCTGTGCAGAAGAAGAACAACAAGAAGAAGAAATATCCCGAAATATGTCCGTCAGGACCCTTCCCTTGAGATAAATCTGCAAATATTTCGGAAACGAAGCGAGCTATGGCAAAATGTTAAGAGACCTTTTTTGTAGAGAATTATGTTTCCTACAATTTATGTTCTATGATATTTTTTGATCAGACGCGTAGTTTTCGAGATATATCGAGATATTTAAAAGTTCCGAAGCCGCACCAACATAATAGAGATACAGAAACACCGTGGCCCCTTTCTTTGAGATAACTCTGCACTAGTGCGAGCTGCAAATGCCACTTCCAGCTTAGCTGTGCAGGAGAAGAACAACAAGAAGAAGAAATATCTCGAAATATGTCCGTCAGGCCCCTTCCCTTGAGATAAATCTGCAAATATCTCGGAAATGAAGCGAGCTATGGCAAAATGTTAAGAGACCTTTTTTGTAGAGAATTAAGTTTCCTACTTTTTATGTTCTATGATATTTTTTGATCAGATGCGTAGTTCTCGAGATATATCAAGATATTTAAAAGTTCCGAAGCCGCACCAACATAATAGAGATACAGAAACACCGTGGCCCCTTTCTTTGAGATAACTCTGCACTAGTGCGAGCTGCAAATGCCACTTCCAGCTTAGCTGTGCAGAAGAAGAACAACAAGAAGAAGAAATATCTCGAAATATGTCCGTCAGGCCCCTTCCCTTGAGATAAATCTGCAAATATCTCGGAAATGAAGCGAGCTATGGCAAAATGTTAAGAGACCTTATTTGTAGAGAATTATGTTTCCTACTTTTTATGTTCTATGATATTATTTGATCAGATGAGGAGTTCTCGAGATATATCAAGATATTTAAAAGTTCCGAAGCCGCACCAACATAATAGAGATACAGAAACACCGTGGCCCCTTTCTTTGAGATAACTCTGCACTATTGCGAGCGCCAAATGCCACTTCCAGCTTAGCTGTGCAGAAGAAGAACAACAAGAAGAAGAAATATCTCGAAATATGTCCGTCAGGCCCCTTCCCTTAAGATAAATCTGCAAATATCTCGGAAACGAAGCGAGCTATGGCAAAATGTTAAGAGACCTTTTTTGTAGAGAATTAAGTTTCCTACTTTTTATGTTGTATGATATTTTTTGATCAGATGCGTAGTTCTCGAGATATATCAAGATATTTAAAAGTTCCGAAGCCGCACCAACATAATAGCGATACAGAAACACCGTGGCCTCTTTCTTTGAGATAACTCTGCACTATTGCGCGCTGCAAATGCCACTTCCAGCTTAGCTGTGCAGAAGAAGAACAACAAGAAGAAGAAATATCTCGAAATATGTCCGTCAGGCCCCTTCCCTTGAGATAAATCTGCAAATATCTCGGAAACGAAGCCAGCTATGGCAAAATGTTAAGAGACCTTTTTTGTAGAGAATTAAGTTTCCTACTTTTTAGGTTCTATGATATTTTTTGATCAGATGCGTAGTTCTCGAGATATATCCAGATATTTAAAAGTTCCGAAGCCGCACCAACATAATAGAGATACAGAAACACCGTGGCCCCTTTCTTTGAGATAACTCTGCACTACTGCGAGCTGCAAATGCCACTTCCAGCTTAGCTGTGCAGAAGAAGAACAACAAGAAGAAGAAATATCTCGAAATTAGTCCGTCAGTCCCCTTCCCTTGAGATAAATCTGCAAATATCTCGGAAACGATGCCAGCTATGGGAAAATGTTAAGAGACCTTTTTTGTAGAGAATTAAGTTTCCTACTTTTTATGTTCTATGATATTTTTTGATCAGATGCGTAGTTCTCGAGATATATCAAGATATTTAAAAGTTCCGAAACTGCACCAACATAATAGAGATACAGAAACACCGTGGCCTCTTTCTTTGAGATAACTCTGCACTATTGCGCGCTGCAAATGCCACTTCCAGCTTAGCTGTGCAGAAGAAGAACAACAAGAAGAAGAAATATCTCGAAATATGTCCGTCAGTCCCCTTCCCGTGAGATAAATCTGCAAATATCTCGGAAACGAAGCGAGCTATGTCAAAATGTTAAGAGACCTTTTTTGTAGAGAATTAAGTTTCCTACTTTTTAGGTTGTATGATATTTTTTGATCAGATGCGTAGTTCTCGAGATATATCCAGATATTTAAAAGTTCCGAAGCCGCACCAACATAATAGAGATACAGAAACACCGTGGCCCCTTTCTTTGAGATAACTCTGCACTACTGCGAGCTGCAAATGCCACTTCCAGCTTAGCTGTGCAGAAGAAGAACAACAAGAAGAAGAAATATCTCGAAATTAGTCCGTCAGTCCCCTTCCCTTGAGATAAATCTGCAAATATCTCGGAAACGATGCCAGCTATGGGAAAATGTTAAGAGACCTTTTTTGTAGAGAATTAAGTTTCCTACTTTTTATGTTCTATGATATTTTTTGATCAGATGCGTAGTTCTCGAGATATATCAAGATATTTAAAAGTTCCGAAACTGCACCAACATAATAGAGATACAGAAACACCGTGGCCTCTTTCTTTGAGATAACTCTGCACTATTGCGCGCTGCAAATGCCACTTCCAGCTTAGCTGTGCAGAAGAAGAACAACAAGAAGAAGAAATATCTCGAAATATGTCCGTCAGGCCCCTTCCCTTGAGATAAATCTGCAAATATCTCGGAAATGAAGCGAGCTATGGCAAAATGTTAAGAGACCTTTTTTGTAGAGAATTAAGTTTCCTACTTTCTATGTTCTATGATATTTTTTGATCAGATGCGTAGTTCTCGAGATATATCAAGATATTTAAAAGTTCCGAAGCCGCACCAACATAATAGAGATACAGAAACACCGTGGCCCCTTTCTTTGAGATAACTCTGCACTACTGCGAGCTGAAAATGCCACTTCCAGCTTAGCTGTGCAGAAGAAGAACAACAAGAAGAAGAAATATCTCGAAATATGTCCGTCAGGCCCCTTCCCTTGAGATAAATCTGCAAATATCTCGGAAACGAAGCGAGCTATGGCAAAATGTTAAGAGACCTTATTTGTAGAGAATTAAGTTTCCTACTTTTTATGTTCTATGATATTTTTTGATCAGATGCGTAGTTCTCGATATATATCGAGATATTTAAAAGTTCCGAAGCCGCACCAACATAATAGAGATACAGAAACACCGTGGCCCCTTTCTTTGAGATAACTCTGCACTATTGCGAGCTGCAAATGCCACTTCCAGCTTAGCTGTGAAGAAGAAGAACAACAAGAAGAAGAAATATCTCGAAATATGTCCGTTAGGCCCCTTCCCTTGAGATAAATCTGCAAATATCTCGGAAACGAAGCGAGCTATGGCAAAATGTTAAGAGACCTTTTTTGTAGAGAATTAAGTTTCCCACTTTTTATGTTCTATGATATTTTTTGATCAGATGCGTAGTTCTCGAGATATATCAAGATATTTAAAAGTTCCAAAGCCGCACCAACATAATAGAGATACAGAAACACCGTGGCCCCTTTCTTTGAGATAACTCTGCACTACTGCGAGCTGCAAATGCCACTTCCAGCTTAGCTGTGCAGAAGAAGAACAACAAGAAGAAGAAATATCTCGAAATATGTCCGTCAGTCCCCTTCCCGTGAGATAAATCTGCAAATATCTCGGAAACGAAGCGAGCTATGTCAAAATGTTAAGAGACCTTTTTTGTAGAGAACTAAGTTTCCTACTTTTTATGTTCTATGATATTTTTTGATCAGATGCGTAGTTCTCGAGATATATCCAGATATTTAAAAGTTCCGAAGCCGCACCAACATAATAGAGATACAGAAACACCGTGGCCCCTTTCTTTGAGATAACTCTGCACTACTGCGAGCTGCAAATGCCACTTCCAGCTTAGCTGTGCAGAAGAAGAACAACAAGAAGAAGAAATATCTCGAAATTAGTCCGTCAGTCCCCTTCCCTTGAGATAAATCTGCAAATATCTCGGAAACGATGCCAGCTATGGGAAAATGTTAAGAGACCTTTTTTGTAGAGAATTAAGTTTCCTACTTTTTATGTTCTATGATATTTTTTGATCAGATGCGTAGTTCTCGAGATATATCAAGATATTTAAAAGTTCCGAAACTGCACCAACATAATAGAGATACAGAAACACCGTGGCCTCTTTCTTTGAGATAACTCTGCACTATTGCGCGCTGCAAATGCCACTTCCAGCTTAGCTGTGCAGAAGAAGAACAACAAGAAGAAGAAATATCTCGAAATATGTCCGTCAGTCCCCTTCCCGTGAGATAAATCTGCAAATATCTGGGAAACGAAGCGAGCTATGTCAAAATGTTAAGAGACCTTTTTTGTAGAGAATTAAGTTTCCTACTTTTTAGGTTCTATGATATTTTTTGATCAGATGCGTAGTTCTCGAGATATATCCAGATATTTAAAAGTTCCGAAGCCGCACCAACATAATAGAGATACAGAAACACCGTGGCCTCTTTCTTTGAGATAACTCTGCACTATTGCGCGCTGCAAATGCCACTTCCAGCTTAGCTGTGCAGAAGAAGAACAACAAGAAGAAGAAATATCTCGAAATATGTCCGTCAGGCCCCTTCCCTTGAGATAAATCTGCAAATATCTCGGAAACGAAGCCAGCTATGGCAAAATGTTAAGAGACCTTTTTTGTAGAGAATTAAGTTTCCTACTTTTTAGGTTCTATGATATTTTTTGATCAGATGCGTAGTTCTCGAGATATATCCAGATATTTAAAAGTTCCGAAGCCGCACCAACATAATAGAGATACAGAAACACCGTGGCCCCTTTCTTTGAGATAACTCTGCACTACTGCGAGCTGCAAATGCCACTTCCAGCTTAGCTGTGCAGAAGAAGAACAACAAGAAGAAGAAATATCTCGAAATTAGTCCGTCAGTCCCCTTCCCTTGAGATAAATCTGCAAATATCTCGGAAACGATGCCAGCTATGGGAAAATGTTAAGAGACCTTTTTTGTAGAGAATTAAGTTTCCTACTTTTTATGTTCTATGATATTTTTTGATCAGATGCGTAGTTCTCGAGATATATCAAGATATTTAAAAGTTCCGAAACTGCACCAACATAATAGAGATACAGAAACACCGTGGCCTCTTTCTTTGAGATAACTCTGCACTATTGCGCGCTGCAAATGCCACTTCCAGCTTAGCTGTGCAGAAGAAGAACAACAAGAAGAAGAAATATCTCGAAATATGTCCGTCAGTCCCCTTCCCGTGAGATAAATCTGCAAATATCTCGGAAACGAAGCGAGCTATGTCAAAATGTTAAGAGACCTTTTTTGTAGAGAATTAAGTTTCCTACTTTTTAGGTTCTATGATATTTTTTGATCAGATGCGTAGTTCTCGAGATATATCCAGATATTTAAAAGTTCCGAAGCCGCACCAACATAATAGAGATACAGAAACACCGTGGCCCCTTTCTTTGAGATAACTCTGCACTACTGCGAGCTGAAAATGCCACTTCCAGCTTAGCTGTGCAGAAGAAGAACAACAAGAAGAAGAAATATCTCGAAATATGTCCGTCAGGCCCCTTCCCTTGAGATAAATCTGCAAATATCTCGGAAACGAAGCGAGCTATGGCAAAATGTTAAGAGACCTTATTTGTAGAGAATTAAGTTTCCTACTTTTTATGTTCTATGATATTTTTTGATCAGATGCGTAGTTCTCGATATATATCGAGATATTTAAAAGTTCCGAAGCCGCACCAACATAATAGAGATACAGAAACACCGTGGCCCCTTTCTTTGAGATAACTCTGCACTATTGCGAGCTGCAAATGCCACTTCCAGCTTAGCTGTGAAGAAGAAGAACAACAAGAAGAAGAAATATCTCGAAATATGTCCGTTAGGCCCCTTCCCTTGAGATAAATCTGCAAATATCTCGGAAACGAAGCGAGCTATGGCAAAACGTTAAGAGACCTTTTTTGTAGAGAATTAAGTTTCCCACTTTTTATGTTCTATGATATTTTTTGATCAGATGCGTAGTTCTCGAGATATATCAAGATATTTAAAAGTTCCGAAGCCGCACCAACATAATAGAGATACAGAAACACCGTGGCCCCTTTCTTTGAGATAACTCTGCACTACTGCGAGCTGCAAATGCCACTTCCAGCTTAGCTGTGCAGAAGAAGAACAACAAGAAGAAGAAATATCCCGAAATATGTCCGTCAGGACCCTTCCCTTGAGATAAATCTGCAAATATCTCGGAAACGAAGCGAGCTATGGCAAAATGTTAAGAGACCTTTTTTGTAGAGAATTAAGTTTACTACTTTTTATCTTCTATGATATTTTTTGATCAGATGCGTAGTTCTCGAGATATATCAAGATATTTAAAAGTTCCGAAGCTGCACCAACATAATAGAGGTACAGAAACACCGTGGCCTCTTCCTTTGAGATAACTCTGCACTATTGCGAGCTGCAAATGCCACTTCCAGCTTAGCTGTGCAGAAGAAGAACAACAAGAAGAAGAAATATCCCGAAATATGTCCGTCAGGACCCTTCCCTTGAGATAAATCTGCAAATATTTCGGAAACGAAGCGAGCTATGGCAAAATGTTAAGAGACCTTTTTTGTAGAGAATTATGTTTCCTACAATTTATGTTCTATGATATTTTTTGATCAGACGCGTAGTTTTCGAGATATATCGAGATATTTAAAAGTTCCGAAGCCGCACCAACATAATAGAGATACAGAAACACCGTGGCCCCTTTCTTTGAGATAACTCTGCACTAGTGCGAGCTGCAAATGCCACTTCCAGCTTAGCTGTGCAGGAGAAGAACAACAAGAAGAAGAAATATCTCGAAATATGTCCGTCAGGCCCCTTCCCTTGAGATAAATCTGCAAATATCTCGGAAATGAAGCGAGCTATGGCAAAATGTTAAGAGACCTTTTTTGTAGAGAATTAAGTTTCCTACTTTTTATGTTCTATGATATTTTTTGATCAGATGCGTAGTTCTCGAGATATATCAAGATATTTAAAAGTTCCGAAGCCGCACCAACATAATAGAGATACAGAAACACCGTGGCCCCTTTCTTTGAGATAACTCTGCACTAGTGCGAGCTGCAAATGCCACTTCCAGCTTAGCTGTGCAGAAGAAGAACAACAAGAAGAAGAAATATCTCGAAATATGTCCGTCAGGCCCCTTCCCTTGAGATAAATCTGCAAATATCTCGGAAATGAAGCGAGCTATGGCAAAATGTTAAGAGACCTTATTTGTAGAGAATTATGTTTCCTACTTTTTATGTTCTATGATATTATTTGATCAGATGAGGAGTTCTCGAGATATATCAAGATATTTAAAAGTTCCGAAGCCGCACCAACATAATAGAGATACAGAAACACCGTGGCCCCTTTCTTTGAGATAACTCTGCACTATTGCGAGCGCCAAATGCCACTTCCAGCTTAGCTGTGCAGAAGAAGAACAAGAAGAAGAAGAAATATCTCGAAATATGTCCGTCAGGCCCCTTCCCTTAAGATAAATCTGCAAATATCTCGGAAACGAAGCGAGCTATGGCAAAATGTTAAGAGACCTTTTTTGTAGAGAATTAAGTTTCCTACTTTTTATGTTCTATGATATTTTTTGATCAGATGCGTAGTTCTCGAGATATATCAAGATATTTAAAAGTTCCGAAACTGCACCAACATAATAGAGATACAGAAACACCGTGGCCTCTTTCTTTGAGATAACTCTGCACTATTGCGCGCTGCAAATGCCACTTCCAGCTTAGCTGTGCAGAAGAAGAACAACAAGAAGAAGAAATATCTCGAAATATGTCCGTCAGTCCCCTTCCCGTGAGATAAATCTGCAAATATCTGGGAAACGAAGCGAGCTATGTCAAAATGTTAAGAGACCTTTTTTGTAGAGAATTAAGTTTCCTACTTTTTAGGTTCTATGATATTTTTTGATCAGATGCGTAGTTCTCGAGATATATCCAGATATTTAAAAGTTCCGAAGCCGCACCAACATAATAGAGATACAGAAACACCGTGGCCTCTTTCTTTGAGATAACTCTGCACTATTGCGCGCTGCAAATGCCACTTCCAGCTTAGCTGTGCAGAAGAAGAACAACAAGAAGAAGAAATATCTCGAAATATGTCCGTCAGGCCCCTTCCCTTGAGATAAATCTGCAAATATCTCGGAAACGAAGCCAGCTATGGCAAAATGTTAAGAGACCTTTTTTGTAGAGAATTAAGTTTCCTACTTTTTAGGTTCTATGATATTTTTTGATCAGATGCGTAGTTCTCGAGATATATCCAGATATTTAAAAGTTCCGAAGCCGCACCAACATAATAGAGATACAGAAACACCGTGGCCCCTTTCTTTGAGATAACTCTGCACTACTGCGAGCTGCAAATGCCACTTCCAGCTTAGCTGTGCAGAAGAAGAACAACAAGAAGAAGAAATATCTCGAAATTAGTCCGTCAGTCCCCTTCCCTTGAGATAAATCTGCAAATATCTCGGAAACGATGCCAGCTATGGGAAAATGTTAAGAGACCTTTTTTGTAGAGAATTAAGTTTCCTACTTTTTATGTTCTATGATATTTTTTGATCAGATGCGTAGTTCTCGAGATATATCAAGATATTTAAAAGTTCCGAAACTGCACCAACATAATAGAGATACAGAAACACCGTGGCCTCTTTCTTTGAGATAACTCTGCACTATTGCGCGCTGCAAATGCCACTTCCAGCTTAGCTGTGCAGAAGAAGAACAACAAGAAGAAGAAATATCTCGAAATATGTCCGTCAGTCCCCTTCCCGTGAGATAAATCTGCAAATATCTCGGAAACGAAGCGAGCTATGTCAAAATGTTAAGAGACCTTTTTTGTAGAGAATTAAGTTTCCTACTTTTTAGCTTCTATGATATTTTTTGATCAGATGCGTAGTTCTCGAGATATATCCAGATATTTAAAAGTTCCGAAGCCGCACCAACATAATAGAGATACAGAAACACCGTGGCCCCTTTCTTTGAGATAACTCTGCACTACTGCGAGCTGAAAATGCCACTTCCAGCTTAGCTGTGCAGAAGAAGAACAACAAGAAGAAGAAATATCTCGAAATATGTCCGTCAGGCCCCTTCCCTTGAGATAAATCTGCAAATATCTCGGAAACGAAGCGAGCTATGGCAAAATGTTAAGAGACCTTATTTGTAGAGAATTAAGTTTCCTACTTTTTATGTTCTATGATATTTTTTGATCAGATGCGTAGTTCTCGATATATATCGAGATATTTAAAAGTTCCGAAGCCGCACCAACATAATAGAGATACAGAAACACCGTGGCCCCTTTCTTTGAGATAACTCTGCACTATTGCGAGCTGCAAATGCCACTTCCAGCTTAGCTGTGAAGAAGAAGAACAACAAGAAGAAGAAATATCTCGAAATATGTCCGTTAGGCCCCTTCCCTTGAGATAAATCTGCAAATATCTCGGAAACGAAGCGAGCTATGGCAAAACGTTAAGAGACCTTTTTTGTAGAGAATTAAGTTTCCCACTTTTTATGTTCTATGATATTTTTTGATCAGATGCGTAGTTCTCGAGATATATCAAGATATTTAAAAGTTCCGAAGCCGCACCAACATAATAGAGATACAGAAACACCGTGGCCCCTTTCTTTGAGATAACTCTGCACTACTGCGAGCTGCAAATGCCACTTCCAGCTTAGCTGTGCAGAAGAAGAACAACAAGAAGAAGAAATATCCCGAAATGTGTCCGTCAGGACCCTTCCCTTGAGATAAATCTGCAAATATCTCGGAAACGAAGCGAGCTATGGCAAAATGTTAAGAGACCTTTTTTGTAGAGAATTAAGTTTACTACTTTTTATCTTCTATGATATTTTTTGATCAGATGCGTAGTTCTCGAGATATATCAAGATATTTAAAAGTTCCGAAGCTGCACCAACATAATAGAGGTACAGAAACACCGTGGCCTCTTCCTTTGAGATAACTCTGCACTATTGCGAGCTGCAAATGCCACTTCCAGCTTAGCTGTGCAGAAGAAGAACAACAAGAAGAAGAAATATCCCGAAATATGTCCGTCAGGACCCTTCCCTTGAGATAAATCTGCAAATATTTCGGAAACGAAGCGAGCTATGGCAAAATGTTAAGAGACCTTTTTTGTAGAGAATTATGTTTCCTACAATTTATGTTCTATGATATTTTTTGATCAGACGCGTAGTTTTCGAGATATATCGAGATATTTAAAAGTTCCGAAGCCGCACCAACATAATAGAGATACAGAAACACCGTGGCCCCTTTCTTTGAGATAACTCTGCACTAGTGCGAGCTGCAAATGCCACTTCCAGCTTAGCTGTGCAGGAGAAGAACAACAAGAAGAAGAAATATCTCGAAATATGTCCGTCAGGCCCCTTCCCTTGAGATAAATCTGCAAATATCTCGGAAATGAAGCGAGCTATGGCAAAATGTTAAGAGACCTTTTTTGTAGAGAATTAAGTTTCCTACTTTTTATGTTCTATGATATTTTTTGATCAGATGCGTAGTTCTCGAGATATATCAAGATATTTAAAAGTTCCGAAGCCGCACCAACATAATAGAGATACAGAAACACCGTGGCCCCTTTCTTTGAGATAACTCTGCACTAGTGCGAGCTGCAAATGCCACTTCCAGCTTAGCTGTGCAGAAGAAGAACAACAAGAAGAAGAAATATCTCGAAATATGTCCGTCAGGCCCCTTCCCTTGAGATAAATCTGCAAATATCTCGGAAATGAAGCGAGCTATGGCAAAATGTTAAGAGACCTTATTTGTAGAGAATTATGTTTCCTACTTTTTATGTTCTATGATATTATTTGATCAGATGAGGAGTTCTCGAGATATATCAAGATATTTAAAAGTTCCGAAGCCGCACCAACATAATAGAGATACAGAAACACCGTGGCCCCTTTCTTTGAGATAACTCTGCACTATTGCGAGCGCCAAATGCCACTTCCAGCTTAGCTGTGCAGAAGAAGAACAACAAGAAGAAGAAATATCTCGAAATATGTCCGTCAGGCCCCTTCCCTTAAGATAAATCTGCAAATATCTCGGAAACGAAGCGAGCTATGGCAAAATGTTAAGAGACCTTTTTTGTAGAGAATTAAGTTTCCTACTTTTTATGTTGTATGATATTTTTTGATCAGATGCGTAGTTCTCGAGATATATCAAGATATTTAAAAGTTCCGAAGCCGCACCAACATAATAGCGATACAGAAACACCGTGGCCTCTTTCTTTGAGATAACTCTGCACTATTGCGCGCTGCAAATGCCACTTCCAGCTTAGCTGTGCAGAAGAAGAACAACAAGAAGAAGAAATATCTCGAAATATGTCCGTCAGGCCCCTTCCCTTGAGATAAATCTGCAAATATCTCGGAAACGAAGCCAGCTATGGCAAAATGTTAAGAGACCTTTTTTGTAGAGAATTAAGTTTCCTACTTTTTAGGTTCTATGATATTTTTTGATCAGATGCGTAGTTCTCGAGATATATCCAGATATTTAAAAGTTCCGAAGCCGCACCAACATAATAGAGATACAGAAACACCGTGGCCCCTTTCTTTGAGATAACTCTGCACTACTGCGAGCTGCAAATGCCACTTCCAGCTTAGCTGTGCAGAAGAAGAACAACAAGAAGAAGAAATATCTCGAAATTAGTCCGTCAGTCCCCTTCCCTTGAGATAAATCTGCAAATATCTCGGAAACGATGCCAGCTATGGGAAAATGTTAAGAGACCTTTTTTGTAGAGAATTAAGTTTCCTACTTTTTATGTTCTATGATATTTTTTGATCAGATGCGTAGTTCTCGAGATATATCAAGATATTTAAAAGTTCCGAAACTGCACCAACATAATAGAGATACAGAAACACCGTGGCCTCTTTCTTTGAGATAACTCTGCACTATTGCGCGCTGCAAATGCCACTTCCAGCTTAGCTGTGCAGAAGAAGAACAACAAGAAGAAGAAATATCTCGAAATATGTCCGTCAGTCCCCTTCCCGTGAGATAAATCTGCAAATATCTCGGAAACGAAGCGAGCTATGTCAAAATGTTAAGAGACCTTTTTTGTAGAGAATTAAGTTTCCTACTTTTTAGGTTGTATGATATTTTTTGATCAGATGCGTAGTTCTCGAGATATATCCAGATATTTAAAAGTTCCGAAGCCGCACCAACATAATAGAGATACAGAAACACCGTGGCCCCTTTCTTTGAGATAACTCTGCACTACTGCGAGCTGCAAATGCCACTTCCAGCTTAGCTGTGCAGAAGAAGAACAACAAGAAGAAGAAATATCTCGAAATTAGTCCGTCAGTCCCCTTCCCTTGAGATAAATCTGCAAATATCTCGGAAACGATGCCAGCTATGGGAAAATGTTAAGAGACCTTTTTTGTAGAGAATTAAGTTTCCTACTTTTTATGTTCTATGATATTTTTTGATCAGATGCGTAGTTCTCGAGATATATCAAGATATTTAAAAGTTCCGAAACTGCACCAACATAATAGAGATACAGAAACACCGTGGCCTCTTTCTTTGAGATAACTCTGCACTATTGCGCGCTGCAAATGCCACTTCCAGCTTAGCTGTGCAGAAGAAGAACAACAAGAAGAAGAAATATCTCGAAATATGTCCGTCAGGCCCCTTCCCTTGAGATAAATCTGCAAATATCTCGGAAATGAAGCGAGCTATGGCAAAATGTTAAGAGACCTTTTTTGTAGAGAATTAAGTTTCCTACTTTCTATGTTCTATGATATTTTTTGATCAGATGCGTAGTTCTCGAGATATATCAAGATATTTAAAAGTTCCGAAGCCGCACCAACATAATAGAGATACAGAAACACCGTGGCCCCTTTCTTTGAGATAACTCTGCACTACTGCGAGCTGAAAATGCCACTTCCAGCTTAGCTGTGCAGAAGAAGAACAACAAGAAGAAGAAATATCTCGAAATATGTCCGTCAGGCCCCTTCCCTTGAGATAAATCTGCAAATATCTCGGAAACGAAGCGAGCTATGGCAAAATGTTAAGAGACCTTATTTGTAGAGAATTAAGTTTCCTACTTTTTATGTTCTATGATATTTTTTGATCAGATGCGTAGTTCTCGATATATATCGAGATATTTAAAAGTTCCGAAGCCGCACCAACATAATAGAGATACAGAAACACCGTGGCCCCTTTCTTTGAGATAACTCTGCACTATTGCGAGCTGCAAATGCCACTTCCAGCTTAGCTGTGAAGAAGAAGAACAACAAGAAGAAGAAATATCTCGAAATATGTCCGTTAGGCCCCTTCCCTTGAGATAAATCTGCAAATATCTCGGAAACGAAGCGAGCTATGGCAAAATGTTAAGAGACCTTTTTTGTAGAGAATTAAGTTTCCCACTTTTTATGTTCTATGATATTTTTTGATCAGATGCGTAGTTCTCGAGATATATCAAGATATTTAAAAGTTCCAAAGCCGCACCAACATAATAGAGATACAGAAACACCGTGGCCCCTTTCTTTGAGATAACTCTGCACTACTGCGAGCTGCAAATGCCACTTCCAGCTTAGCTGTGCAGAAGAAGAACAACAAGAAGAAGAAATATCTCGAAATATGTCCGTCAGTCCCCTTCCCGTGAGATAAATCTGCAAATATCTCGGAAACGAAGCGAGCTATGTCAAAATGTTAAGAGACCTTTTTTGTAGAGAACTAAGTTTCCTACTTTTTATGTTCTATGATATTTTTTGATCAGATGCGTAGTTCTCGAGATATATCCAGATATTTAAAAGTTCCGAAGCCGCACCAACATAATAGAGATACAGAAACACCGTGGCCCCTTTCTTTGAGATAACTCTGCACTACTGCGAGCTGCAAATGCCACTTCCAGCTTAGCTGTGCAGAAGAAGAACAACAAGAAGAAGAAATATCTCGAAATTAGTCCGTCAGTCCCCTTCCCTTGAGATAAATCTGCAAATATCTCGGAAACGATGCCAGCTATGGGAAAATGTTAAGAGACCTTTTTTGTAGAGAATTAAGTTTCCTACTTTTTATGTTCTATGATATTTTTTGATCAGATGCGTAGTTCTCGAGATATATCAAGATATTTAAAAGTTCCGAAACTGCACCAACATAATAGAGATACAGAAACACCGTGGCCTCTTTCTTTGAGATAACTCTGCACTATTGCGCGCTGCAAATGCCACTTCCAGCTTAGCTGTGCAGAAGAAGAACAACAAGAAGAAGAAATATCTCGAAATATGTCCGTCAGTCCCCTTCCCGTGAGATAAATCTGCAAATATCTGGGAAACGAAGCGAGCTATGTCAAAATGTTAAGAGACCTTTTTTGTAGAGAATTAAGTTTCCTACTTTTTAGGTTCTATGATATTTTTTGATCAGATGCGTAGTTCTCGAGATATATCCAGATATTTAAAAGTTCTGAAGCCGCACCAACATAATAGAGATACAGAAACACCGTGGCCCCTTTCTTTGAGATAACTCTGCACTACTGCGAGCTGCAAATGCCACTTCCAGCTTAGCTGTGCAGAAGAAGAACAACAAGAAGAAGAAATATCTCGAAATTAGTCCGTCAGTCCCCTTCCCTTGAGATAAATCTGCAAATATCTCGGAAACGATGCCAGCTATGGGAAAATGTTAAGAGACCTTTTTTGTAGAGAATTAAGTTTCCTACTTTTTATGTTCTATGATATTTTTTGATCAGATGCGTAGTTCTCGAGATATATCAAGATATTTAAAAGTTCCGAAACTGCACCAACATAATAGAGATACAGAAACACCGTGGCCTCTTTCTTTGAGATAACTCTGCACTATTGCGCGCTGCAAATGCCACTTCCAGCTTAGCTGTGCAGAAGAAGAACAACAAGAAGAAGAAATATCTCGAAATATGTCCGTCAGTCCCCTTCCCGTGAGATAAATCTGCAAATATCTCGGAAACGAAGCGAGCTATGTCAAAATGTTAAGAGACCTTTTTTGTAGAGAATTAAGTTTCCTACTTTTTAGGTTCTATGATATTTTTTGATCAGATGCGTAGTTCTCGAGATATATCCAGATATTTAAAAGTTCCGAAGCCGCACCAACATAATAGAGATACAGAAACACCGTGGCCCCTTTCTTTGAGATAACTCTGCACTACTGCGAGCTGAAAATGCCACTTCCAGCTTAGCTGTGCAGAAGAAGAACAACAAGAAGAAGAAATATCTCGAAATATGTCCGTCAGTCCCCTTCCCGTGAGATAAATCTGCAAATATCTCGGAAACGAAGCGAGCTATGTCAAAATGTTAAGAGACCTTTTTTGTAGAGAATTAAGTTACCTACTTTTTACGTCCTATGATATTTTTTGATCAGATGCGTAGTTCTCGAGATATATCCAGATATTTAAAAGTTCCGAAGCCGCACCAACATAATACAGATACAGAAACACCGTGGCCCCTTTCTTTGAGATAACTCTGCACTATTGCGAGCTGGAAATGCCACGTCCAGTTTAGCTGTGCAGAAGAAGAACAACAAGAAGAAGAAATATCCCGAAATATGTCCGTCAGGACCCTTCCCTTGAGATATATCTGCAAATATCTCGGAAACGAAGCGAGCTATGGCAAAATGTTAAGAGACCTTTTTTGTAGAGAATTAAGTTTCCCACTTTTTATGTCCTATGATATTTTTTGATCAGATGCGTAGTTCTCGAGATAAATCAAGATATTTAAAAGTTCCGAAGCCGCACCAACATAATAGAGATACAGAAACACCGTGGCCCCTTTCTTTGAGATAACTCTGCACTACTGCGAGCTGCAAATGCCACTTCCAGCTTAGCTGTGCAGAAGAAGAACAACAAGAAGAAGAAATATCTCGAAATATGTCCGTCAGTCCCCTTCCCGTGAGATAAATCTGCAAATATCTCGGAAACGAAGCGAGCTATGTCAAAATGTTAAGAGACCTTTTTTGTAGAGAATTAAGTTACCTACTTTTTACGTCCTATGATATTTTTTGATCAGATGCGTAGTTCTCGAGATATATCCAGATATTTAAAAGTTCCGAAGCCGCACCAACATAATACAGATACAGAAACACCGTGGCCCCTTTCTTTGAGATAACTCTGCACTACTGCGAGCTGCAAATGCCACTTCCAGCTTAGCTGTGCAGAAGAAGAACAACAAGAAGAAGAAATATCTCGAAATTAGTCCGTCAGGCCCCTTCCCTTGAGATAAATCTGCAAATATCTCGGAAACGATGCCAGCTATGGGAAAGTGTTAAGAGACCTTTTTTGTAGAGAATTAAGTTTCCTACTTTTTATGTTCTATGATATTTTTTGATCAGATGCGTAGTTCTCGAGATATATCAAGATATTTAAAAGTTCCGAAGCTGCACCAACATAATAGAGATACAGAAACACCGTGGCCTCTTTCTTTGAGATAACTCTGCACTATTGCGCGCTGCAAATGCCACTTCCAGCTTAGCTGTGCAGAAGAAGAACAACAAGAAGAAGAAATATCTCGAAATATGTCCGTCAGGCCCCTTCCCTTGAGATAAATCTGCAAATATCTCGGAAACGAAGCGAGCTATGGCAAAATGTTAAGAGACCTTATTTGTAGAGAATTAAGTTTCCTACTTTTTATGTTCTATGATATTTTTTGATCAGATGCGTAGTTCTCGAAATATATCGAGATATTTAAAAGTTCCGAAGCCGCACCAACATAATAGAGATACAGAAACACCGTGGCCCCTTTCTTTGAGATAACTCTGCACTATTGCGAGCTGCAAATGCCACTTCCAGCTTAGCTGTGAAGAAGAAGAACAACAAGAAGAAGAAATATCTCGAAATATGTCCGTTAGGCCCCTTCCCTTGAGATAAATCTGCAAATATCTCGGAAACGAAGCCAGCTATGGCAAAATGTTAAGAGACCTTTTTTGTAGAGAATTAAGTTTCCTACTTTTTAGGTTCTATGATATTTTTTGATCAGATGCGTAGTTCTCGAGATATATCCAGATATTTAAAAGTTCCGAAGCCGCACCAACATAATAGAGATACAGAAACACCGTGGCCCCTTTCTTTGAGATAACTCTGCACTACTGCGAGCTGCAAATGCCACTTCCAGCTTAGCTGTGCAGAAGAAGAACAACAAGAAGAAGAAATATCCCGAAATATGTCCGTCAGGACCCTTCCCTTGAGATATATCTGCAAATATCTCGGAAACGAAGCCAGCTATGGCAAAATGTTAAGAGACCTTTTTTGTAGAGAATTAAGTTTCCTACTTTTTAGGTTCTATGATATTTTTTGATCAGATGCGTAGTTCTCGAGATATATCCAGATATTTAAAAGTTCCGAAGCCGCACCAACATAATAGAGATACAGAAACACCGTGGCCCCTTTCTTTGAGATAACTCTGCACTACTGCGAGCTGCAAATGCCACTTCCAGCTTAGCTGTGCAGAAGAAGAACAACAAGAAGAAGAAATATCCCGAAATATGTCCGTCAGGACCCTTCCCTTGAGATATATCTGCAAATATCTCGGAAACGAAGCGAGCTATGGCAAAATGTTAAGAGACCTTTTTTGTAGAGAATTAAGTTTCCCACTTTTTATGTCCTATGATATTTTTTGATCAGATGCGTAGTTCTCGAGATAAATCAAGATATTTAAAAGTTCCGAAGCCGCACCAACATAATAGAGATACAGAAACACCGTGGCCCCTTTCTTTGAGATAAGTCTGCACTACTGCGAGCTGCAAATGCCACTTCCAGCTTAGCTGTGCAGAAGAAGAACAACAAGAAGAAGAAATATCTCGAAATATGTCCGTCAGTCCCCTTCCCGTGAGATAAATCTGCAAATATCTCGGAAACGAAGCGAGCTATGTCAAAATGTTAAGAGACCTTTTTTGTAGAGAATTAAGTTACCTACTTTTTACGTCCTGTGATATTTTTTGATCAGATGCGTAGTTCTCGAGATATATCCAGATATTTAAAAGTTCCGAAGCCGCACCAACATAATACAGATACAGAAACACCGTGGCCCCTTTCTTTGAGATAACTCTGCACTACTGCGAGCTGCAAATGCCACTTCCAGCTTAGCTGTGCAGAAGAAGAACAACAAGAAGAAGAAATATCTCGAAATTAGTCCGTCAGGCCCCTTCCCTTGAGATAAATCTGCAAATATCTCGGAAACGATGCCAGCTATGGGAAAGTGTTAAGAGACCTTTTTTGTAGAGAATTAAGTTTTCTACTTTTTATGTTCTATGATATTTTTTGATCAGATGCGTAGTTCTCGAGATATATCAAGATATTTAAAAGTTCCGAAGCCGCACCAACATAATAGAGATACAGAAACACCGTGGCCCCTTTCTTTGAGATAACTCTGCACTATTGCGAGCTGCAAATGCCACTTCCAGCTTAGCTGTGAAGAAGAAGAACAACAAGAAGAAGAAATATCTCGAAATATGTCCGTTAGGCCCCTTCCCTTGAGATAAATCTGCAAATATCTCGGAAACGAAGCCAGCTATGGCAAAATGTTAAGAGACCTTTTTTGTAGAGAATTAAGTTTCCTACTTTTTAGGTTCTATGATATTTTTTGATCAGATGCGTAGTTCTCGAGATATATCCAGATATTTAAAAGTTCCGAAGCCGCACCAACATAATAGAGATACAGAAACACCGTGGCCCCTTTCTTTGAGATAACTCTGCACTACTGCGAGCTGCAAATGCCACTTCCAGCTTAGCTGTGCAGAAGAAGAACAACAAGAAGAAGAAATATCCCGAAATATGTCCGTCAGGACCCTTCCCTTGAGATAAATCTGCAAATATCTCGGAAACGAAGCGAGCTATGGCAAAATGTTAAGAGACCTTTTTTGTAGAGAATTATGTTTCCTATAATTTATATTCTATGATATTTTTTGATCAGAAGCGTAGTTCTCGAGATATATCAAGATATTTAAAAGTTCCGAAGCCGCACCAACATAATAGAGATACAGAAACACCGTGGCCCCTTTCTTTGGGATAACTCTGCACTATTGCGAGCTGGAAATGCCACTTCCAGTTTAGCTGTGCAGAAGAAGAACAACAAGAAGAAGAAATATCCCGAAATATGTCCGTCAGGACCCTTCCCTTGAGATAAATCTGCAAATATCTCGGAAACGAAGCGAGCTATGGCAAAATGTTAAGAGACGTTTTTTGTAGAGAATTAAGTTTCCTACTTTTTAGGTTGTATGATATTTTTTGATCAGATGCGTAGTTCTCGAGATATATCCAGATATTTAAAAGTTCCGAAGCCGCACCAACATAATAGAGATACAGAAACACCGTGGCCCCTTTCTTTGAGATAACTCTGCACTACTGCGAGCTGCAAATGCCACTTCCAGCTTAGCTGTGCAGAAGAAGAACAACAAGAAGAAGAAATATCCCGAAATATGTCCGTCAGGACCCTTCCCTTGAGATATATCTGCAAATATCTCGGAAACGAAGCGAGCTATGGCAAAATGTTAAGAGACCTTTTTTGTAGAGAATTAAGTTTCCCACTTTTTATGTCCTATGATATTTTTTGATCAGATGCGTAGTTCTCGAGATAAATCAAGATATTTAAAAGTTCCGAAGCCGCACCAACATAATAGAGATACAGAAACACCGTGGCCCCTTTCTTTGAGATAACTCTGCACTACTGCGAGCTGCAAATGCCACTTCCAGCTTAGCTGTGCAGAAGAAGAACAACAAGAAGAAGAAATATCTCGAAATATGTCCGTCAGTCCCCTTCCCGTGAGATAAATCTGCAAATATCTCGGAAACGAAGCGAGCTATGTCAAAATGTTAAGAGACCTTTTTTGTAGAGAATTAAGTTACCTACTTTTTACGTCCTATGATATTTTTTGATCAGATGCGTAGTTCTCCAGATATATCCAGATATTTAAAAGTTCCGAAGCCGCACCAACATAATACAGATACAGAAACACCGTGGCCCCTTTCTTTGAGATAACTCTGCACTACTGCGAGCTGCAAATTCCACTTCCAGCTTAGCTGTGCAGAAGAAGAACAACAAGAAGAAGAAATATCTCGAAATTAGTCCGTCAGGCCCCTTCCCTTGAGATAAATCTGCAAATATCTCGGAAACGATGCCAGCTATGGGAAAGTGTTAAGAGACCTTTTTTGTAGAGAATTAAGTTTCCTACTTTTTATGTTCTATGATATTTTTTGATCAGATGCGTAGTTCTCGAGATATATCAAGATATTTAAAAGTTCCGAAGCTGCACCAACATAATAGAGATACAGAAACACCGTGGCCTCTTTCTTTGAGATAACTCTGCACTATTGCGCGCGGCAAATGCCACTTCCAGCTTAGCTGTGCAGAAGAAGAACAACAAGAAGAAGAAATATCTCGAAATATGTCCGTCAGGCCCCTTCCCTTGAGATAAATCTGCAAATATCTCGGAAACGAAGCGAGCTATGGCAAAATGTTAAGAGACCTTATTTGTAGAGAATTAAGTTTCCTACTTTTTATGTTCTATGATATTTTTTGATCAGATGCGTAGTTCTCGAAATATATCGAGATATTTAAAAGTTCCGAAGCCGCACCAACATAATAGAGATACAGAAACACCGTGGCCCCTTTCTTTGAGATAACTCTGCACTATTGCGAGCTGCAAATGCCACTTCCAGCTTAGCTGTGAAGAAGAAGAACAACAAGAAGAAGAAATATCTCGAAATATGTCCGTTAGGCCCCTTCCCTTGAGATAAATCTGCAAATATCTCGGAAACGAAGCCAGCTATGGCAAAATGTTAAGAGACCTTTTTTGTAGAGAATTAAGTTTCCTACTTTTTAGGTTCTATGATATTTTTTGATCAGATGCGTAGTTCTCGAGATATATCCAGATATTTAAAAGTTCCGAAGCCGCACCAACATAATAGAGATACAGAAACACCGTGGCCCCTTTCTTTGAGATAACTCTGCACTACTGCGAGCTGCAAATGCCACTTCCAGCTTAGCTGTGCAGAAGAAGAACAACAAGAAGAAGAAATATCCCGAAATATGTCCGTCAGGACCCTTCCCTTGAGATAAATCTGCAAATATCTCGGAAACGAAGCGAGCTATGGCAAAATGTTAAGAGACCTTTTTTGTAGAGAATTATGTTTCCTATAATTTATATTCTATGATATTTTTTGATCAGAAGCGTAGTTCTCGAGATATATCAAGATATTTAAAAGTTCCGAAGCCGCACCAACATAATAGAGATACAGAAACACCGTGGCCCCTTTCTTTGGGATAACTCTGCACTATTGCGAGCTGGAAATGCCACTTCCAGTTTAGCTGTGCAGAAGAAGAACAACAAGAAGAAGAAATATCTCGAAATATGTCCGTCAGGACCCTTCCGTTGAGATAAATCTGCAAATATCTCGGAAACGAAGCGAGCTATGGCAAAACGTTAAGAGACCTTTTTTGTAGAGAATTATGTTTCCTATAATTTATGTTCTATGATATTTTTTGATCAGAAGCGTAGTTTTCGAGATATATCGAGATATTTAAAAGTTCCGAAGCCGCACCAACATAATAGAGATACAGAAACACCGTGGCCCCTTTCTTTGAGATAACTCTGCACTAGTGCGAGCCGCAAATGCCGCTTCCAGCTTAGCTGTGCAGAAGAAGAACAACAAGAAGAAGAAATATCTCGAAATATGTCCGTCAGGCCCCTTCCCTTGAGATAAATCTGCAAATATCTCGGAAATGAAGCGAGCTATGGCAAAATGTTAGGAGACCTTTTTTGTAGAGAATTAAGTTTCCTACTTTTTATGTTCTATGATATTTTTTGATCAGATGCGTAGTTCTCGAGATATATCAAGATATTTAAAAGTTCCGAAGCCGCACCAACATAATAGAGATACAGAAACACCGTGGCCCCTTTCTTTGAGATAACTCTGCACTACTGCGAGCTGCAAATGCCACTTCCAGCTTAGCTGTGCAGAAGAAGAACAACAAGAAGAAGAAATATCCCGAAATATGTCCGTCAGGACCCTTCCCTTGAGATAAATCTGCAAATATCTCGGAAACGAAGCGAGCTATGGCAAAATGTTAAGAGACCTTTTTTGTAGAGAATTATGTTTCCTATAATTTATATTCTATGATATTTTTTGATCAGAAGCGTAGTTCTCGAGATATATCAAGATATTTAAAAGTTCCGAAGCCGCACCAACATAATAGAGATACAGAAACACCGTGGCCCCTTTCTTTGGGATAACTCTGCACTATTGCGAGCTGGAAATGCCACTTCCAGTTTAGCTGTGCAGAAGAAGAACAACAAGAAGAAGAAATATCTCGAAATATGTCCGTCAGGACCCTTCCGTTGAGATAAATCTGCAAATATCTCGGAAACGAAGCGAGCTATGGCAAAACGTTAAGAGACCTTTTTTGTAGAGAATTATGTTTCCTATAATTTATGTTCTATGATATTTTTTGATCAGAAGCGTAGTTTTCGAGATATATCGAGATATTTAAAAGTTCCGAAGCCGCACCAACATAATAGAGATACAGAAACACCGTGGCCCCTTTCTTTGAGATAACTCTGCACTAGTGCGAGCCGCAAATGCCGCTTCCAGCTTAGCTGTGCAGAAGAAGAACAACAAGAAGAAGAAATATCTCGAAATATGTCCGTCAGGCCCCTTCCCTTGAGATAAATCTGCAAATATCTCGGAAATGAAGCGAGCTATGGCAAAATGTTAGGAGACCTTTTTTGTAGAGAATTAAGTTTCCTACTTTTTATGTTCTATGATATTTTTTGATCAGATGCGTAGTTCTCGAGATATATCAAGATATTTAAAAGTTCCGAAGCCGCACCAACATAATAGAGATACAGAAACACCGTGGCCCCTTTCTTTGAGATAACTCTGCACTAGTGCGAGCCGCAAATGCCACTTCCAGCTTAGCTGTGCAGAAGAAGAACAACAAGAAGAAGAAATATCCCGAAATATGTCCGTCAGGACCCTTCCCTTGAGATAAATCTGCAAATATTTCGGAAACGAAGCGAGCTATGGCAAAATGTTAAGAGACATTTTTTGTAGAGAATTATGTTTCCTACAATTTATGTTCTATGATATTTTTTGATCAGACGCGTAGTTTTCGAGATATATCGAGATATTTAAAAGTTCCGAAGCCGCACCAACATAATAGAGATACAGAAACACCGTGGCCCCTTTCTTTGAGATAACTCTGCACTATTGCGAGCTGCAAATGCCACTTCCAGCTTAGCTGTGCAGAAGAAGAACAACAAGAAGAAGAAATATCTCGAAATATGTCCGTCAGGACCCTTCCGTTGAGATAAATCTGCAAATATCTCGGAAACGAAGCGAGCTATGGCAAAACGTTAAGAGACCTTTTTTGTAGAGAATTATGTTTCCTATAATTTATGTTCTATGATATTTTTTGATCAGAAGCGTAGTTTTCGAGATATATCGAGATATTTAAAAGTTCCGAAGCCGCACCAACATAATAGAGATACAGAAACACCGTGGCCCCTTTCTTTGAGATAACTCTGCACTAGTGCGAGCCGCAAATGCCGCTTCCAGCTTAGCTGTGCAGAAGAAGAACAACAAGAAGAAGAAATATCTCGAAATATGTCCGTCAGGCCCCTTCCCTTGAGATAAATCTGCAAATATCTCGGAAATGAAGCGAGCTATGGCAAAATGTTAGGAGACCTTTTTTGTAGAGAATTAAGTTTCCTACTTTTTATGTTCTATGATATTTTTTGATCAGATGCGTAGTTCTCGAGATATATCAAGATATTTAAAAGTTCCGAAGCCGCACCAACATAATAGAGATACAGAAACACCGTGGCCCCTTTCTTTGAGATAACTCTGCACTAGTGCGAGCCGCAAATGCCACTTCCAGCTTAGCTGTGCAGAAGAAGAACAACAAGAAGAAGAAATATCCCGAAATATGTCCGTCAGGACCCTTCCCTTGAGATAAATCTGCAAATATTTCGGAAACGAAGCGAGCTATGGCAAAATGTTAAGAGACATTTTTTGTAGAGAATTATGTTTCCTACAATTTATGTTCTATGATATTTTTTGATCAGACGCGTAGTTTTCGAGATATATCGAGATATTTAAAAGTTCCGAAGCCGCACCAACATAATAGAGATACAGAAACACCGTGGCCCCTTTCTTTGAGATAACTCTGCACTATTGCGAGCTGCAAATGCCACTTCCAGCTTAGCTGTGCAGAAGAAGAACAACAAGAAGAAGAAATATCTCGAAATATGTCCGTCAGTCCCCTTCCCTTGAGATAAATCTGCAAATATCTCGGAAACGAAGCGAGCTATGGCAAAATGTTAAGAGACCTTTTTTGTAGAGAATTAAGTTTCCTACTTTTTATGTTGTATGATATTTTTCGATCAGATTCGTAGTTCTCGAGATATATCAAGATATTTAAAAGTTCCGAAGCCGCACCAACATAATAGAGATACAGAAACACCGTAGCCCCTTTCTTTGAGATAACTCTGCACTATTGCGAGCTGGAAATGCCACTTCCAGTTTAGCTGTGCAGAACAAGAACAACAAGAAGAAGAAATATCCCGAAATATGTCCGTCAGGACCCTTCCCTTGAGATAAATCTGCAAATATCTCGGAAACGAAGCGAGCTATGGCAAAATGTTAAGAGACATTTTTTGTAGAGAATTATGTTTCCTATAATTTATGTTCTATGATATTTTTTGATCAGAAGCGTAGTTTTCGAGATATATCGAGATATTTAATAGTTCCGAAGCCGCACCAACATAATAGAGATACAGAAACACCGTGGCCCCTTTCTTTGAGATAACTCTGCACTATTGCGACCTGCAAATGCCACTTCCAGCTTAGCTGTGCAGAAGAAGAACAACAAGAAGAAGGAATATCTCGAAATATGTCCGTCAGGCCCCTTCCCTTGAGATAAATCTGCAAATATCTCGGAAACGAAGCGAGCTATGGCAAAATGTTAAGAGACCTTTTTTGTAGAGAATTAAGTTTCCTACTTTTTATTTTCTATGATATTTTTTGATCAGATGCGTAGTTCTCGAGATATATCAAGATATTTAAAAGTTCCGAAGCCGCACCAACATAATAGAGATACAGAAACACCGTGGCCCCTTTCTTTGAGATAACTCTGCACTAGTGCGAGCCGCAAATGCCACTTCCAGCTTAGCTGTGCAGAAGAAGAACAACAAGAAGAAGAAATATCCCGAAATATGTCCGTCAGGACCCTTCCCTTGAGATAAATCTGCAAATATTTCGGAAACGAAGCGAGCTATGGCAAAATGTTAAGAGACCTTTTTTGTAGAGAATTATGTTTCCTACAATTTATGTTCTATGATATTTTTTGATCAGACGCGTAGTTTTCGAGATATATCGAGATATTTAAAAGTTCCGAAGCCGCACCAACATAATAGAGATACAGAAACACCGTGGCCCCTTTCTTTGAGATAACTCTGCACTATTGCGAGCTGCAAATGCCACTTCCAGCTTAGCTGTGCAGAAGAAGAACAACAAGAAGAAGAAATATCTCGAAATATGTCCGTCAGTCCCCTTCCCTTGAGATAAATCTGCAAATATCTCGGAAACGAAGCGAGCTATGGCAAAATGTTAAGAGACCTTTTTTGTAGAGAATTAAGTTTCCTACTTTTTATGTTGTATGATATTCTTCGATCAGATTCGTAGTTCTCGAGATATATCAAGATATTTAAAAGTTCCGAAGCCGCACCAACATAATAGAGATACAGAAACACCGTAGCCCCTTTCTTTGAGATAACTCTGCACTATTGCGAGCTGGAAATGCCACTTCCAGTTTAGCTGTGCAGAACAAGAACAACAAGAAGAAGAAATATCCCGAAATATGTCCGTCAGGACCCTTCCCTTGAGATAAATCTGCAAATATCTCGGAAACGAAGCGAGCTATGGCAAAATGTTAAGAGACATTTTTTGTAGAGAATTATGTTTCCTATAATTTATGTTCTATGATATTTTTTGATCAGAAGCGTAGTTTTCGAGATATATCGAGATATTTAATAGTTCCGAAGCCGCACCAACATAATAGAGATACAGAAACACCGTGGCCCCTTTCTTTGAGATAACTCTGCACTATTGCGACCTGCAAATGCCACTTCCAGCTTAGCTGTGCAGAAGAAGAACAACAAGAAGAAGGAATATCTCGAAATATGTCCGTCAGGCCCCTTCCCTTGAGATAAATCTGCAAATATCTCGGAAACGAAGCGAGCTATGGCAAAATGTTAAGAGACCTTTTTTGTAGAGAATTAAGTTTCCTACTTTTTATTTTCTATGATATTTTTTGATCAGATGCGTAGTTCTCGAGATATATGAAGATATTTAAAAGTTCCGAAGCCGCACCAACATAATAGAGATACAGAAACACCGTGGCCCCTTTCTTTGAGATAACTCTGCACTACTGCGAGCTGCAAATGCCACTTCCAGCTTAGCTGTGCAGAAGAAGAACAACAAGAAGAAGAAATATCTCGAAATTAGTCCGTCAGTCCCCTTCCCTTGAGATAAATCTGCAAATATCTCGGAAACGAAGCGAGCTATGGCAAAATGTTAAGAGACCTTTTTTGTAGAGAATTAAGTTTCCTACTTTTTATGTTGTATGATATTTTTCGATCAGATTCGTAGTTCTCGAGATATATCAAGATATTTAAAAGTTCCGAAGCCGCACCAACATAATAGAGATACAGAAACACCGTAGCCCCTTTCTTTGAGATAACTCTGCACTATTGCGAGCTGGAAATGCCACTTCCAGTTTAGCTGTGCAGAACAAGAACAACAAGAAGAAGAAATATCCCGAAATATGTCCGTCAGGACCCTTCCCTTGAGATAAATCTGCAAATATCTCGGAAACGAAGCGAGCTATGGCAAAATGTTAAGAGACATTTTTTGTAGAGAATTATGTTTCCTATAATTTATGTTCTATGATATTTTTTGATCAGAAGCGTAGTTTTCGAGATATATCGAGATATTTAAAAGTTCCGAAGCCGCACCAACATAATAGAGATACAGAAACACCGTGGCCCCTTTCTTTGCGATAACTCTGCACTATTGCGACCTGGAAATGCCACTTCCAGCTTAGCTGTGCAGAAGAAGAACAACAAGAAGAAGGAATATCTCGAAATATGTCCGTCAGGCCCCTTCCCTTGAGATAAATCTGCAAATATCTCGAAAACGAAGCTAGCTATGGCAAAATGTTAAGAGACCTTTTTTGTAGAGAATTAAGTTTCCTACTTTTTATGTTGTATGATATTTTTTGATCAGATGCGTAGTTCTCGAGATATATCCAGATATTTAAAAGTTCCGAAGCCGCACCAACATAATAGAGATACAGAAACACCGTGGCCCCTTTCTTTGAGATCACTCTGCACTATTGCGAGCTGCAAATGCCACTTCGAGCTTAGCTGTGCAGAAGAAGAACAACAAGAAGAAGAAATATCTCGAAATATATCCGTCAGACCCCTTCCCTTGAGATAAATCTGCAAATATCTCGGAAACGAAGCGAGCTATGGCAAAATGTTAAGAGAGCTTTTTTGTAGATAATTAAGTTTCCTACTTTTTATGTTGTATGATATTTTTTGATCAGATGCGTAGTTCTCGAGATATATCAAGATATTTAAAAGTTCCGAAGCCGCACCAACATAATAGAGATACAGAAACACCGTGGCCTCTTTCTTTGAGATAACTCTGCACTATTGCGCGCTGCAAATGCCACTTCCAGCTTAGCTGTGCAGAAGAAGAACAACAAGAAGAAGAAATATCTCGAAATATGTCCGTCAGGCCCCTTCCCTTGAGATAAATCTGCAAATATCTCGGAAACGAAGCGAGCTATGGCAAAATGTTAAGAGACCTTATTTGTAGAGAATTAAGTTTCCTACTTTTTATGTTCTATGATATTTTTTGATCAGATGCGTAGTTCTCGATATATATCGAGATATTTAAAAGTTCCGAAGCCGCACCAACATAATAGAGATACAGAAACACCGTGGCCCCTTTCTTTGAGATAACTCTGCACTATTGCGAGCTGCAAATGCCACTTCCAGCTTAGCTGTGAAGAAGAAGAACAACAAGAAGAAGAAATATCTCGAAATATGTCCGTTAGGCCCCTTCCCTTGAGATAAATCTGCAAATATCTCGGAAACGAAGCCAGCTATGGCAAAATGTTAAGAGACCTTTTTTGTAGAGAATTAAGTTTCCTACTTTTTAGGTTCTATGATATTTTTTGATCAGATGCGTAGTTCTCGAGATATATCCAGATATTTAAAAGTTCCGAAGCCGCACCAACATAATAGAGATACAGAAACACCGTGGCCCCTTTCTTTGAGATAACTCTGCACTACTGCGAGCTGCAAATGCCACTTCCAGCTTAGCTGTGCAGAAGAAGAACAACAAGAAGAAGAAATATCTCGAAATATGTCCGTCAGTCCCCTTCCCGTGAGATAAATCTGCAAATATCTCGGAAACGAAGCGAGCTATGTCAAAATGTTAAGAGACCTTTTTTGTAGAGAATTAAGTTTCCTACTTTTTAGGTTCTATGATATTTTTTGATCAGATGCGTAGTTCTCGAGATATATCCAGATATTTAAAAGTTCCGAAGCCGCACCAACATAATAGAGATACAGAAACACCGTGGCCCCTTTCTTTGAGATAACTCTGCACTACTGCGAGCTGCAAATGCCACTTCCAGCTTAGCTGTGCAGAAGAAGAACAACAAGAAGAAGAAATATCTCGAAATATGTCCGTCAGGCCCCTTCCCTTGAGATAAATCTGCAAATATCTCGGAAACGAAGCGAGCTATGGCAAAATGTTAAGAGACCTTATTTGTAGAGAATTAAGTTTCCTACTTTTTATGTTCTATGATATTTTTTGATCAGATGCGTAGTTCTCGATATATATCGAGATATTTAAAAGTTCCGAAGCCGCACCAACATAATAGAGATACAGAAACACCGTGGCCCCTTTCTTTGAGATAACTCTGCACTATTGCGAGCTGCAAATGCCACTTCCAGCTTAGCTGTGAAGAAGAAGAACAACAAGAAGAAGAAATATCTCGAAATATGTCCGTTAGGCCCCTTCCCTTGAGATAAATCTGCAAATATCTCGGAAACGAAGCGTGCTATGGCAAAATGTTAAGGGACCTTTTTTGTAGAGAATTAAGTTTCCCACTTTTTATGTTCTATGATATTTTTTGATCAGATGCGTAGTTCTCGAGATATATCAAGATATTTAAAAGTTCCGAAGCCGCACCAACATAATAGAGATACAGAAACACCGTGGCCCCTTTCTTTGAGATAACTCTGCACTACTGCGAGCTGCAAATGCCACTTCCAGCTTAGCTGTGCAGAAGAAGAACAACAAGAAGAAGAAACATTCCGAAATATGTCCGTCAGGACCCTTCCCTTGAGATATATCTGCAAATATCTCGGAAACGAAGCGAGCTATGGCAAAATGTTAAGAGACCTTTTTTGTAGAGAATTATGTTTCCTATAATTTATGTTCTATGATATTTTTTGATCAGAAGCGTAGTTTTCGAGATATATCGAGATATTTAAAAGTTCCGAAGCCGCACCAACATAATAGAGATACAGAAACACCGTGGCCCCTTTCTTTGAGATAACTCTGCACTATTGCGAGCTGCAAATGCCACTTCGAGCTTAGCTGTGCAGAAGAAGAACAACAAGAAGAAGAAATATCTCGAAATATATCCGTCAGGACCCTTCCCTTGAGATAAATCTGCAAATATTTCGGAAACGAAGCGAGCTATGGCAAAATGTTAAGAGACCTTTTTTGTAGAGAATTATGTTTCCTACAATTTATGTTCTATGATATTTTTTGATCAGACGCGTAGTTTTCGAGATATATCGAGATATTTAAAAGTTCCGAAGCCGCACCAACATAATAGAGATACAGAAACACCGTGGCCCCTTTCTTTGAGATAACTCTGCACTATTGCGAGCTGCAAATGCCACTTCCAGCTTAGCTGTGCAGAAGAAGAAATATCTCGAAATATGTCCGTCAGTCCCCTTCCCTTGAGATAAATCTGCAAATATCTCGGAAACGAAGCGAGCTATGGCAAAATGTTAAGAGACCTTTTTTGTAGAGAATTAAGTTTCCTACTTTTTATGTTGTATGATATTTTTCGATCAGATTCGTAGTTCTCGAGATATATCAAGATATTTAAAAGTTCCGAAGCCGCACCAACATAATAGAGATACAGAAACACCGTAGCCCCTTTCTTTGAGATAACTCTGCACTATTGCGAGCTGGAAATGCCACTTCCAGTTTAGCTGTGCAGAACAAGAACAACAAGAAGAAGAAATATCCCGAAATATGTCCGTCAGGACCCTTCCCTTGAGATAAATCTGCAAATATCTCGGAAACGAAGCGAGCTATGGCAAAATGTTAAGAGACATTTTTTGTAGAGAATTATGTTTCCTATAATTTATGTTCTATGATATTTTTTGATCAGAAGCGTAGTTTTCGAGATATATCGAGATATTTAATAGTTCCGAAGCCGCACCAACATAATAGAGATACAGAAACACCGTGGCCCCTTTCTTTGAGATAACTCTGCACTATTGCGACCTGCAAATGCCACTTCCAGCTTAGCTGTGCAGAAGAAGAACAACAAGAAGAAGGAATATCTCGAAATATGTCCGTCAGGCCCCTTCCCTTGAGATAAATCTGCAAATATCTCGGAAACGAAGCGAGCTATGGCAAAATGTTAAGACACCTTTTTTGTAGAGAATTAAGTTTCCTACTTTTTATTTTCTATGATATTTTTTGATCAGATGCGTAGTTCTCGAGATATATCAAGATATTTAAAAGTTCCGAAGCCGCACCAACATAATAGAGATACAGAAACACCGTGGCCCCTTTCTTTGAGATAACTCTGCACTAGTGCGAGCCGCAAATGCCACTTCCAGCTTAGCTGTGCAGAAGAAGAACAACAAGAAGAAGAAATATCCCGAAATATGTCCGTCAGGACCCTTCCCTTGAGATAAATCTGCAAATATTTCGGAAACGAAGCGAGCTATGGCAAAATGTTAAGAGACCTTTTTTGTAGAGAATTATGTTTCCTACAATTTATGTTCTATGATATTTTTTGATCAGACGCGTAGTTTTCGAGATATATCGAGATATTTAAAAGTTCCGAAGCCGCACCAACATAATAGAGATACAGAAACACCGTGGCCCCTTTCTTTGAGATAACTCTGCACTATTGCGAGCTGCAAATGCCACTTCCAGCTTAGCTGTGCAGAAGAAGAACAACAAGAAGAAGAAATATCTCGAAATATGTCCGTCAGTCCCCTTCCCTTGAGATAAATCTGCAAATATCTCGGAAACGAAGCGAGCTATGGCAAAATGTTAAGAGACCTTTTTTGTAGAGAATTAAGTTTCCTACTTTTTATGTTGTATGATATTCTTCGATCAGATTCGTAGTTCTCGAGATATATCAAGATATTTAAAAGTTCCGAAGCCGCACCAACATAATAGAGATACAGAAACACCGTAGCCCCTTTCTTTGAGATAACTCTGCACTATTGCGAGCTGGAAATGCCACTTCCAGTTTAGCTGTGCAGAACAAGAACAACAAGAAGAAGAAATATCCCGAAATATGTCCGTCAGGACCCTTCCCTTGAGATAAATCTGCAAATATCTCGGAAACGAAGCGAGCTATGGCAAAATGTTAAGAGACATTTTTTGTAGAGAATTATGTTTCCTATAATTTATGTTCTATGATATTTTTTGATCAGAAGCGTAGTTTTCGAGATATATCGAGATATTTAATAGTTCCGAAGCCGCACCAACATAATAGAGATACAGAAACACCGTGGCCCCTTTCTTTGAGATAACTCTGCACTATTGCGACCTGCAAATGCCACTTCCAGCTTAGCTGTGCAGAAGAAGAACAACAAGAAGAAGGAATATCTCGAAATATGTCCGTCAGGCCCCTTCCCTTGAGATAAATCTGCAAATATCTCGGAAACGAAGCGAGCTATGGCAAAATGTTAAGAGACCTTTTTTGTAGAGAATTAAGTTTCCTACTTTTTATTTTCTATGATATTTTTTGATCAGATGCGTAGTTCTCGAGATATATGAAGATATTTAAAAGTTCCGAAGCCGCACCAACATAATAGAGATACAGAAACACCGTGGCCCCTTTCTTTGAGATAACTCTGCACTACTGCGAGCTGCAAATGCCACTTCCAGCTTAGCTGTGCAGAAGAAGAACAACAAGAAGAAGAAATATCTCGAAATTAGTCCGTCAGTCCCCTTCCCTTGAGATAAATCTGCAAATATCTCGGAAACGAAGCGAGCTATGGCAAAATGTTAAGAGACCTTTTTTGTAGAGAATTAAGTTTCCTACTTTTTATGTTGTATGATATTTTTCGATCAGATTCGTAGTTCTCGAGATATATCAAGATATTTAAAAGTTCCGAAGCCGCACCAACATAATAGAGATACAGAAACACCGTAGCCCCTTTCTTTGAGATAACTCTGCACTATTGCGAGCTGGAAATGCCACTTCCAGTTTAGCTGTGCAGAACAAGAACAACAAGAAGAAGAAATATCCCGAAATATGTCCGTCAGGACCCTTCCCTTGAGATAAATCTGCAAATATCTCGGAAACGAAGCGAGCTATGGCAAAATGTTAAGAGACATTTTTTGTAGAGAATTATGTTTCCTATAATTTATGTTCTATGATATTTTTTGATCAGAAGCGTAGTTTTCGAGATATATCGAGATATTTAAAAGTTCCGAAGCCGCACCAACATAATAGAGATACAGAAACACCGTGGCCCCTTTCTTTGCGATAACTCTGCACTATTGCGACCTGGAAATGCCACTTCCAGCTTAGCTGTGCAGAAGAAGAACAACAAGAAGAAGGAATATCTCGAAATATGTCCGTCAGGCCCCTTCCCTTGAGATAAATCTGCAAATATCTCGAAAACGAAGCTAGCTATGGCAAAATGTTAAGAGACCTTTTTTGTAGAGAATTAAGTTTCCTACTTTTTATGTTGTATGATATTTTTTGATCAGATGCGTAGTTCTCGAGATATATCCAGATATTTAAAAGTTCCGAAGCCGCACCAACATAATAGAGATACAGAAACACCGTGGCCCCTTTCTTTGAGATCACTCTGCACTATTGCGAGCTGCAAATGCCACTTCGAGCTTAGCTGTGCAGAAGAAGAACAACAAGAAGAAGAAATATCTCGAAATATATCCGTCAGACCCCTTCCCTTGAGATAAATCTGCAAATATCTCGGAAACGAAGCGAGCTATGGCAAAATGTTAAGAGAGCTTTTTTGTAGATAATTAAGTTTCCTACTTTTTATGTTGTATGATATTTTTTGATCAGATGCGTAGTTCTCGAGATATATCAAGATATTTAAAAGTTCCGAAGCCGCACCAACATAATAGAGATACAGAAACACCGTGGCCTCTTTCTTTGAGATAACTCTGCACTATTGCGCGCTGCAAATGCCACTTCCAGCTTAGCTGTGCAGAAGAAGAACAACAAGAAGAAGAAATATCTCGAAATATGTCCGTCAGGCCCCTTCCCTTGAGATAAATCTGCAAATATCTCGGAAACGAAGCGAGCTATGGCAAAATGTTAAGAGACCTTATTTGTAGAGAATTAAGTTTCCTACTTTTTATGTTCTATGATATTTTTTGATCAGATGCGTAGTTCTCGATATATATCGAGATATTTAAAAGTTCCGAAGCCGCACCAACATAATAGAGATACAGAAACACCGTGGCCCCTTTCTTTGACATAACTCTGCACTATTGCGAGCTGCAAATGCCACTTCCAGCTTAGCTGTGAAGAAGAAGAACAACAAGAAGAAGAAATATCTCGAAATATGTCCGTTAGGCCCCTTCCCTTGAGATAAATCTGCAAATATCTCGGAAACGAAGCCAGCTATGGCAAAATGTTAAGAGACCTTTTTTGTAGAGAATTAAGTTTCCTACTTTTTAGGTTCTATGATATTTTTTGATCAGATGCGTAGTTCTCGAGATATATCCAGATATTTAAAAGTTCCGAAGCCGCACCAACATAATAGAGATACAGAAACACCGTGGCCCCTTTCTTTGAGATAACTCTGCACTACTGCGAGCTGCAAATGCCACTTCCAGCTTAGCTGTGCAGAAGAAGAACAACAAGAAGAAGAAATATCTCGAAATATGTCCGTCAGTCCCCTTCCCGTGAGATAAATCTGCAAATATCTCGGAAACGAAGCGAGCTATGTCAAAATGTTAAGAGACCTTTTTTGTAGAGAATTAAGTTTCCTACTTTTTAGGTTCTATGATATTTTTTGATCAGATGCGTAGTTCTCGAGATATATCCAGATATTTAAAAGTTCCGAAGCCGCACCAACATAATAGAGATACAGAAACACCGTGGCCCCTTTCTTTGAGATAACTCTGCACTACTGCGAGCTGCAAATGCCACTTCCAGCTTAGCTGTGCAGAAGAAGAACAACAAGAAGAAGAAATATCTCGAAATATGTCCGTCAGGCCCCTTCCCTTGAGATAAATCTGCAAATATCTCGGAAACGAAGCGAGCTATGGCAAAATGTTAAGAGACCTTATTTGTAGAGAATTAAGTTTCCTACTTTTTATGTTCTATGATATTTTTTGATCAGATGCGTAGTTCTCGATATATATCGAGATATTTAAAAGTTCCGAAGCCGCACCAACATAATAGAGATACAGAAACACCGTGGCCCCTTTCTTTGAGATAACTCTGCACTATTGCGAGCTGCAAATGCCACTTCCAGCTTAGCTGTGAAGAAGAAGAACAACAAGAAGAAGAAATATCTCGAAATATGTCCGTTAGGCCCCTTCCCTTGAGATAAATCTGCAAATATCTCGGAAACGAAGCGTGCTATGGCAAAATGTTAAGGGACCTTTTTTGTAGAGAATTAAGTTTCCCACTTTTTATGTCCTATGATATTTTTTGATCAGATGCGTAGTTCTCGAGATATATCAAGATATTTAAAAGTTCCGAAGCCGCACCAACATAATAGAGATACAGAAACACCGTGGCCCCTTTCTTTGAGATAACTCTGCACTACTGCGAGCTGCAAATGCCACTTCCAGCTTAGCTGTGCAGAAGAAGAACAACAAGAAGAGGAAACATTCCGAAATATGTCCGTCAGGACCCTTCCCTTGAGATATATCTGCAAATATCTCGGAAACGAAGCGAGCTATGGCAAAATGTTAAGAGACCTTTTTTGTAGAGAATTATGTTTCCTATAATTTATGTTCTATGATATTTTTTGATCAGAAGCGTAGTTTTCGAGATATATCGAGATATTTAAAAGTTCCGAAGCCGCACCAACATAATAGAGATACAGAAACACCGTGGCCCCTTTCTTTGAGATAACTCTGCACTATTGCGAGCTGCAAATGCCACTTCGAGCTTAGCTGTGCAGAAGAAGAACAACAAGAAGAAGAAATATCTCGAAATATATCCGTCAGGCCCCTTCCCTTGAGATAAATCTGCAAATATCTCGGAAACCAAGCGAGCTATGGCAAAATGTTAAGAGACCTTTTTTGTAGAGAATTAAGTTTCCCACTTTTTAGGTTCTATGGTATTTTTTGATCAGATGCGTAGTTCTCGAGATATATCAAGATATTTAAAAGTTCCGAAGCCGCACCAACATAATAGAGATACAGAAACACCGTGGCCCCTTTCTTTGAGATAACTCTGCACTATTGCGAGCTGCAAATGCCACTTCCAGCTTAGCTGTGCAGAAGAAGAACAACAAGAAGAAGAAATATCTCGAAATATGTCCGTCAGGCCACTTCCCTTGAAATAAATCTGCAAATATCTCGGAAACGAAGCGAGCTATGGCAAAATGTTAAGAGACCTCTTTTGTAGAGAATTAAGTTTCCTACTTTTTATGTTCTATGATATTTTTTGATCAGATGCGTAGTTCTCGAGATATATCAAGATATTTAAAAGTTCCGAAGCCGCACCAACATAATAGAGATACAGAAACACCGTGGCCCCTTTCTTTGAGATAACTCTGCACCATTGCGAGCTGCAAATGCCACTTCCAGCTTAGCTGTGTAGAAGAAGAACAACAAGAAGAAGAAATATCTCGAAATATGTCCGTCAGGCCCCTTGCCTTGAGATAAATCTGCAAATATCTCGGAAACGAAGCGAGCTATAGCAAAATGTTAAGATACCTTTTTTGTAGAGAATTATGTTTCCTACAATTTAGGTTCTATGATATTTTTTGATCAGATGCGTGGTTTTCGAGATATATCGAGATATTTAAAAGTTCCGAAGCCGCACCAACATAATAAAGATACACAAACACCGTGGCCTCTTTCTCTGAGATAACTCTGCACTATTGCGAGCTGCAAATGCCACTTCCAGCTTAGCTGTGCATAAGAAGAACAACAAGAAGAAGAAATATCTCGAAATATGTCCGTCAGGCACCTTCCCTTGAGATAAATCTGCAAATATCTCGGAAGCGAAGCGAGCTAAGGCAAAATGTTAAGAGACCTTTTTTGTAGAGAATCAAGTTTCCTACTTTTTATGTTGTATGACATTTTTTGATCAGATGCGTAGTTCTCGAGATATATCAAGATATTTAAAAGGTCCGAAGCCGCACCAACATAATAGAGATACAGAAACACCGTGGCCCCTTCCTTTGAGATAACTCTGCACTATTGCGTGCTGTAAATGCCACTTCCAGCTTAGCTGTGCAGAAGAAGAACAACAAGAAGAAGAAATATCTCGAAATATGTCCGTCAGGCCCCTTCCCTTGAGATAAATCTGCAAATATCTTGGAAACGAAGCGAGCTATGGCAAAATGTTAAGAGACCTTTTTTGTAGCGAATTAAGTTTCCTACTTTTTATCTTCTATGATATTTTTTGATCAGATGCGTAGTTCTCGAGATATATCAAGATATTTAAAAGTTCCGAAGCCGCACCAACATAATAGAGATACAGAAACACCGTGGCCCCTTTCTTTGAGATAACTCTGCACTAGTGCGAGCCGCAAATGCCACTTCCAGCTTAGCTGTGCAGAAGAAGAACAACAAGAAGAAGAAATATCTCGAAATATGTCCGTCAGGCCCCTTCCCTTGAGATAAATCTGCAAATATCTCGGAAACGAAGCGAGCTATGGCAAAATGTTAAGAGACCTTTTTTGTAGAGAATTAAGTTTCCTACTTTTTACCTTCTATGATATTTTTTGATCAGATGCGTAGTTCTCGAGATATATCAAGATATTTAAAAGTTCCGAAGCCGCACCAACATAATAGAGATACAGAAACACCGTGGCCCCTTTCTTTGAGATAACTCTGCACTAGTGCGAGCCGCAAATGCCACTTCCAGCTTAGCTGTGCAGAAGAAGAACAACAAGAAGAAGAAATATCTCGAAATATGTCCGTCAGGCCCCTTCCCTTGAGATATATCTGCAAATATCTCGGAAACGAAGCGAGCTATGGCAAAATGTTAAGAGACCTTTTTTGTAGAGAATTCTGTTTCCTACAATTTATGCTCCATGATATTTTTCGATCAGAAGCGTAGTTTTCGAGATATATCGAGATATTTAAAAGTTCCGAAGCCGCACCAACATAATAGAGATACAGAAACACCGTGGCCCCTTTCTTTGAGATAACTCTGCACTAGTGCGAGCCGCAAATGCCACTTCCAGCTTAGCTGTGCAGAAGAAGAACAACAAGAAGAAGAAATATCTCGAAATATGTCCGTCAGGCCCCTTCCCTTGAGATAAATCTGCAAATATCTCGGAGACGAAGCGAGCTATGGCAAAATGTTAAGAGACCTTTTTTGTAGAGAATTAAGTTTCCTACTTTTTATGTTCTATGATATTTTTTGATCAGATGCGTAGTTCTCGAGATATATCAAGATATTTAAAAGTTCCGAAGCCGCACCAACATAATAGAGATACAGAAACACCGTGGCCCCTTTCTTTGAGATAACTCTGCACTATTGCGAGCTGCAAATGCCACTTCCAGCTTAGCTGTGCAGAGGAAGAACAACAAGAAGAAGAAATATCTCGAAATACGTCAGTCAGGCCAGTTCCTTTGAGCTGAATCTGCAAATATCTCGGAAACGAAGCGAGCTATGGCAAAATGTTAAGAGACATTTTTTGTAGAGAATTATGTTTCCTACAATTTATGTTCTATGATATTTTTTGATCAGAAGCGTAGTTTTCGAGATATATCGAGATATTTAAAAGTTCCGAAGCCGCACCAACATAATAGAGATACAGAAACACCGTGGCCCCTTTCTTTGAGATAACTCTGCACTAGTGCGAGCCGCAAATGCCACTTCCAGCTTAGCTGTGCAGAAGAAGAACAACAAGAAGAAGAAATATCTCGAAATATGTCCGTCAGGCCCCTTCCCTTGAGATAAATCTGCAAATATCTCGGAAACGAAGCGAGCTATGGCAAAATGTTAAGAGACCTTTTTTGTAGAGAATTAAGTTTCCTACTTTTTATCTTCTATGATATTTTTTGATCAGATGCGTAGTTCTCGAGATATATCAAGATATTTAAAAGTTCCGAAGCCGCACCAACATAATAGAGATACAGAAACACCGTGGCCCCTTTCTTTGAGATAACTCTGCACTATTGCGAGCTGCAAATGCCACTTCCAGCTTAGCTGTGCAGAAGAAGAACAACAAGAAGAAGAAGTATCTCGAAATATGTCCGTCAGGCCCCTTCCCTTGAGATATATCTGCAAATATCTCGGAAACGAAGCGAGCTATGGCAAAATGTTAAGAGACCTTTTTTGTAGAGAATTATGTTTCCTACAATTTATGTTCTATGATATTTTTTGATCAGAAGCGTAGTTTTCGAGATATATCGAGATATTTAAAAGTTCCGAAGCCGCACCAACATAATAGAGATACAGAAACACCGTGGCCCCTTTCTTTGAGATAACTCTGCACTAGTGCGAGCCGCAAATGCCACTTCCAGCTTAGCTGTGCAGAAGAAGAACAACAAGAAGAAGAAATATCTCGAAATATGTCCGTCAGGCCACTTCCCTTGAGATAAATCTGCAAATATCTCGGAAACGAAGCGAGCTATGGCAAAATGTTAAGAGACCTTTTTTGTAGCGAATTAAGTTTCCTACTTTTTATCTTCTATGATATTTTTTGATCAGATGCGTAGTTCTCGAGATATATCAAGATATTTAAAAGTTCCGAAGCCGCACCAACATAATAGAGATACAGAAACACCGTGGCCCCTTTCTTTGAGATAACTCTGCACTAGTGCGAGCCGCAAATGCCACTTCCAGCTTAGCTGTGCAGAAGAAGAACAACAAGAAGAAGAAATATCTCGAAATATGTCCGTCAGGCCCCTTCCCTTGAGATAAATCTGCAAATATCTCGGAAACGAAGCGAGCTATGGCAAAATGTTAAGAGACCTTTTTTGTAGAGAATTAAGTTTCCTACTTTTTACCTTCTATGATATTTTTTGATCAGATGCGTAGTTCTCGAGATATATCAAGATATTTAAAAGTTCCGAAGCCGCACCAACATAATAGAGATACAGAAACACCGTGGCCCCTTTCTTTGAGATAACTCTGCACTAGTGCGAGCCGCAAATGCCACTTCCAGCTTAGCTGTGCAGAAGAAGAACAACAAGAAGAAGAAATATCTCGAAATATGTCCGTCAGGCCCCTTCCCTTGAGATATATCTGCAAATATCTCGGAAACGAAGCGAGCTATGGCAAAATGTTAAGAGACCTTTTTTGTAGAGAATTCTGTTTCCTACAATTTATGCTCTATGATATTTTTCGATCAGAAGCGTAGTTTTCGAGATATATCGAGATATTTAAAAGTTCCGAAGCCGCACCAACATAATAGAGATACAGAAACACCGTGGCCCCTTTCTTTGAGATAACTCTGCACTAGTGCGAGCCGCAAATGCCACTTCCAGCTTAGCTGTGCAGAAGAAGAACAACAAGAAGAAGAAATATCTCGAAATATGTCCGTCAGGCCCCTTCCCTTGAGATAAATCTGCAAATATCTCGGAGACGAAGCGAGCTATGGCAAAATGTTAAGAGACCTTTTTTGTAGAGAATTAAGTTTCCTACTTTTTATGTTCTATGATATTTTTTGATCAGATGCGTAGTTCTCGAGATATATCAAGATATTTAAAAGTTCCGAAGCCGCACCAACATAATAGAGATACAGAAACACCGTGGCCCCTTTCTTTGAGATAACTCTGCACTATTGCGAGCTGCAAATGCCACTTCCAGCTTAGCTGTGCAGAGGAAGAACAACAAGAAGAAGAAATATCTCGAAATACGTCAGTCAGGCCAGTTCCTTTGAGCTGAATCTGCAAATATCTCGGAAACGAAGCGAGCTATGGCAAAATGTTAAGAGACATTTTTTGTAGAGAATTATGTTTCCTACAATTTATGTTCTATGATATTTTTTGATCAGAAGCGTAGTTTTCGAGATACATCGAGATATTTAAAAGTTCCGAAGCCGCACCAACATAATAGAGATACAGAAACACCGTGGCCCCTTTCTTTGAGATAACTCTGCACTAGTGCGAGCCGCAAATGCCACTTCCAGCTTAGCTGTGCAGAAGAAGAACAACAAGAAGAAGAAATATCTCGAAATATGTCCGTCAGGCCCCTTCCCTTGAGATCTATCTGCAAATATCTCGGAAACGAAGCGAGCTATGGCAAAATGTTAAGAGACCTTTTTTGTAGAGAATTATGTTTCCTACTTTTTATGTTCTATGATATTTTTTGATCAGATGCGTAGTTCTCGAGATGTATCAAGATATTTAAAAGTTCCGAAGCCGCACCAACATAATAGAGATACAGAAACACCGTGGCCCCATTCTTTGAGATAACTCTGCACTATTGCGAGCTGCAAATGCCACTTCCAGCTTAGCTGTGCAGAGGAAGAACAACAAGAAGAAGAAATATCTCGAAATATGTCCGTCAGGCCAGTTCCTTTGAGCTGAAGCTGCAAATATCTCGGAAACGAAGCGAGCTATGGCAAAATGTTAAGAGACATTTTTTGTAGAGAATTATGTTTCCTACAATTTATGTTCTATGATATTTTTTGATCAGAAGCGTAGTTTTCGAGATATATCGAGATATTTAAAAGTTCCGAAGCCGCACCAACATAATAGGGATACAGAAACACCGTGGCCCCTTTCTTTGAGATAACTCTGCACTAGTGCGAGCCGCAAATGCCACTTCCAGCTTAGCTGTGCAGAAGAAGAACAACAAGAAGAAGAAATATCTCGAAATATGTCCGTCAGGCCCCTTCCCTTGGGATAAATCTGCAAATATCTCGGAAACGAAGCGAGCTATGGCAAAATGTTAAGAGACCTTTTTTGTAGAGAATTAAGTTTCCTACTTTTTATGTTCTATGATATTTTTTGATCAGATGCGTAGTTCTCGAGATATATCAAGATATTTAAAAGTTCCGAAGCCGCACCAACATAATAGAGATACAGAAACACCGTGGCCCCTTTCTTTGAGATAACTCTGCACTATTGCGAGCTGTAAATGCCACCTCCAGCTTAGCTGTGCAGAAGAAGAACAACAAGAAGAAGAAATATCTCGAAATATGTCCGTCAGGCCCCTTCCCTTGAGATAAATCTGCAAATATCTCGGAAACGAAGCGAGCTATGGCAAAATGTTAAGAGACCTTTTTTGTAGAGAATTATGTTTCCTACAATTTATGTTCTATGATATTTTTTGATCAGAAGCGTAGTTTTCGAGATATATCGAGATATTTAAAAGTTCCGAAGCCGCACCAACATAATAGAGATACAGAAACACCGTGGCCCCTTTCTTTGAGATAACTCTGCACTAGTGCGAGCCGCAAATGCCACTTCCAGCTTAGCTGTGCAGAAGAAGAACAACAAGAAGAAGAAATATCTCGAAATATGTCCGTCAGGCCAGTTCCTTTGAGCTGAAGCTGCAAATATCTCGGAAACGAAGCGAGCTATGGCAAAATGTTAAGAGACATTTTTTGTAGAGAATTATGTTTCCTACAATTTATGTTCTATGATATTTTTTGATCAGAAGCGTAGTTTTCGAGATATATCGAGATATTTAAAAGTTCCGAAGCCGCACCAACATAATAGGGATACAGAAACACCGTGGCCCCTTTCTTTGAGATAACTCTGCACTAGTGCGAGCCGCAAATGCCACTTCCAGCTTAGCTGTGCAGAAGAAGAACAACAAGAAGAAGAAATATCTCGAAATATGTCCGTCAGGCCCCTTCCCTTGGGATAAATCTGCAAATATCTCGGAAACGAAGCGAGCTATGGCAAAATGTTAAGAGACCTTTTTTGTAGAGAATTAAGTTTCCTACTTTTTATGTTCTATGATATTTTTTGATCAGATGCGTAGTTCTCGAGATATATCAAGATATTTAAAAGTTCCGAAGCCGCACCAACATAATAGAGATACAGAAACACCGTGGCCCCTTTCTTTGAGATAACTCTGCACTATTGCGAGCTGTAAATGCCACCTCCAGCTTAGCTGTGCAGAAGAAGAACAACAAGAAGAAGAAATATCTCGAAATATGTCCGTCAGGCCCCTTCCCTTGAGATAAATCTGCAAATATCTCGGAAACGAAGCGAGCTATGGCAAAATGTTAAGAGACCTTTTTTGTAGAGAATTATGTTTCCTACAATTTATGTTCTATGATATTTTTTGATCAGAAGCGTAGTTTTCGAGATATATCGAGATATTTAAAAGTTCCGAAGCCGCACCAACATAATAGAGATACAGAAACACCGTGGCCCCTTTCTTTGAGATAACTCTGCACTAGTGCGAGCCGCAAATGCCACTTCCAGCTTAGCTGTGCAGAAGAAGAACAACAAGAAGAAGAAATATCTCGAAATATGTCCGTCAGGCCACTTCCCTTGAGATAAATCTGCAAATATCTCGGAAACGAAGCGAGCTATGGCAAAATGTTAAGAGACCTCTTTTGTAGAGAATTAAGTTTCCTACTTTTTATGTTCTATGATATTTTTTGATCAGATGCGTAGTTCTCGAGATATATCAAGATATTTAAAAGTTCCGAAGCCGCACCAACATAATAGAGATACAGAAACACCGTGGCCCCTTTCTTTGAGATAACTCTGCACTATTGCGAGCTGTAAATGCCACTTCCAGCTTAGCTGTGCAGAAGAAGAACAACAAGAAGAAGAAATATCTCGAAATTTGTCCGTCAGGCCCCTTCCCTTGAGATATATCTGCAAATATCTCGGAAACGAAGCGAGCTATGACAAAATGTTAAGAGACCTTTTTTGTAGAGAATTATGTTTCCTACAATTTATGTTCTATGATATTTTTTGATCAGATGCGTAGTTCTCGAGATATATCAAGATATTTAAAAGCTCCGAAGCCGCACCAACATAATAGAGATACAGAAAGACCGTGGCCCCTTTCTTTGAGATAACTCTGCACCATTGCGAGCTGTAAATGCCACTTCCAGCTTAGCTGTGCAGAAGAAGAACAACAAGAAGAAGAAATATCTCGAAATATGTCCGTCAGGCCCCTTCCCTTGAGATAAATCTGCAAATATCTCGGAAACGAAGAGAGCTATGGCAAAATGTTAAGAGACCTTTTTTGTAGAGAATTAAGTTTCCTACTTTTTATGTTCTATGATATTTTTTGATCAGATGCGTAGTTCTCGAGATATATCAAGATATTTAAAAGTTCCGAAGCCGCACCAACATAATAGAGATACAGAAACACCGTGGCCCCTTTCTTTGAGATAACTCGGCACTATTGCGAGCTGTAAATGCCACTTCCAGCTTAGCTGTGCAGAAGAAGAACAACAAGAAGAAGAAATATCTCGAAATATGTCCGTCAGGCCCCTTCCCTTGAGATATATCTGCAAATATCCCGGAAACCAAGCGAGCTATGGCAAAATGTTGAGAGACCTTTTTTGTAGAGAATTATGTTTCCTACAATTTATGTTCTATGATATTTTTTGATCAGAAGCGTAGTTTTCGAGATATATCGAGATATTTAAAAGTTCCGAAGCCGCACCAACATAATAGAGATACAGAAACACCGTGGCCCCTTTCTTTGAGATAACTCTGCACTAGTGCGAGCCGCAAATGCCACTTCCAGCTTAGCTGTGCAGAAGAAGAACAACAAGAAGAAGAAATATCTCGAAATATGTCCGTCAGGCCCCTTCCCTTGAGATAAATCTGCAAATATCTCGGAAACGAAGCGAGCTATGGCAAAATGTTAAGAGACCTTTTTTGTAGAGAATTAAGTTTCCTACTTTTTACCTTCTATGATATTTTTTGATCAGATGCGTAGTTCTCGAGATATATCAAGATATTTAAAAGTTCCGAAGCCGCACCAACATAATAGAGATACAGAAACACCGTGGCCCCTTTCTTTGAGATAACTCTGCACTAGTGCGAGCCGCAAATGCCACTTCCAGCTTAGCTGTGCAGAAGAAGAACAACAAGAAGAAGAAATATCTCGAAATATGTCCGTCAGGCCCCTTCCCTTGAGATAAATCTGCAAATATCTCGGAGACGAAGCGAGCTATGGCAAAATGTTAAGAGACCTTTTTTGTAGAGAATTAAGTTTCCTACTTTTTATGTTCTATGATATTTTTTGATCAGATGCGTAGTTTTCGAGATACATCGAGATATTTAAAAGTTCCGAAGCCGCACCAACATAATAGGGATACAGAAACACCGTGGCCCCTTTCTTTGAGATAACTCTGCACTAGTGCGAGCCGCAAATGCCACTTCCAGCTTAGCTGTGCAGAAGAAGAACAACAAGAAGAAGAAATATCTCGAAATATGTCCGTCAGGCCCCTTCCCTTGAGATAAATCTGCAAATATCTCGGAAACGAAGCGAGCTATGGCAAAATGTTAAGAGACCTTTTTTGTAGAGAATTAAGTTTCCTACTTTTTATGTTCTATGATATTTTTTGATCAGATGCGTAGTTCTCGAGATATATCAAGATATTTAAAAGTTCCGAAGCCGCACCAACATAATAGAGATACAGAAACACCGTGGCCCCTTTCTTTGAGATAACTCTGCACTATTGCGAGCTGCAAATGCCACTTCCAGCTTAGCTGTGCAGAGGAAGAACAACAAGAAGAAGAAATATCTCGAAATATGTCCGTCAGGCCAGTTCCTTTGAGCTGAATCTGCAAATATCTCGGAAACGACGCGAGCTATGGCCAATTGTTAAGAGACCTTTTTTGTAGAGAATTAAGTTTCCTACTTTTTATGTTCTATGATATTTTTTGATCAGATGCGTAGTTCTCGAGATATATCAAGATATTTAAAAGTTCCGAAGCCGCACCAACATAATAGAGATACAGAAACACCGTGGCCCCTTTCTTTGAGATAACTCTGCACTATTGCGAGCTGCAAATGCCACTTCCAGTTTAGCTGTGCAGAAGAAGAACAACAAGAAGAAGAAATATCTCGAAATTTGTCCGTCAGGCCCCTTCCCTTGAGATATATCTGCAAATATCTCGGAAACGAAGCGAGCTATGACAAAATGTTAAGAGACCTTTTTTGTAGAGAATTATGTTTCCTACAATTTATGTTCTATGATATTTTTTGATCAGATGCGTAGTTCTCGAGATATATCAAGATATTTAAAAGCTCCGAAGCCGCACCAACATAATAGAGATACAGAAACACCGTGGCCCCTTTCTTTGAGATAACTCTGCACTATTGCGAGCTGCAAATGCCACTTCCAGCTTAGCTGTGCAGAGGAAGAACAACAAGAAGAAGAAATATCTCGAAATATGTCCGTCAGGCCAGTTCCTTTGAGCTGAATCTGCAAATATCTCGGAAACGAAGCGAGCTATGGCAAAATGTTGAGAGACATTTTTTGTAGAGAATTATGTTTCCTACAATTTATGTTCTATGATATTTTTTGATCAGAAGCGTAGTTTTCGAGATACATCGAGATATTTAAAAGTTCCGAAGCCGCACCAGCATAATAGAGATACAGAAACACCGTGGCCCCTTTCTTTGAGATAACTCTGCACTAGTGCGAGCCGCAAATGCCACTTCCAGCTTAGCTGTGCAGAAGAAGAACAACAAGAAGAAGAAATATCTCGAAATATGTCCGTCAGGCCCCTTCCCTTGAGATAAATCAGCAAATATCTCGGAAACGAAGCGAGCTATGGCCAATTGTTAAGAGACCTTTTTTGTAGAGAATTAAGTTTCCTACTTTTTATGTTCTATGATATTTTTTGATCAGATGCGTAGTTCTCGAGATATATCAAGATATTTAAAAGTTCCGAAGCCGCACCAACATAATAGAGATACAGAAACACCGTGGCCCCTCTCTTTGAGATAACTCTGCACTATTGCGAGCTGGAAATGCCACTTCCAGTTTAGCTGTGCAGAAGAAGAACAACAAGAAGAAGAAATATCTCGAAATATGTCCGTTAGGCCCCTTCCCTTGAGATAAATCTGCAAATATCTCGGAAACGAAGCGAGCTATGGCAAAATGTTAAGAGACCTCTTTTGTAGAGAATTAAGTTTCCCACTTTTTATGTTCTATGGTATTTTTTGATCAGATGCGTAGTTCTCGAGATATATCAAGATATTTAAAAGTTCCGAAGCCGCACCAACATAATAGAGATACAGAAACACCGTGGCCCCTTTCTTTGAGATAACTCTGCACTATTGCGAGCTGTGAATGCCACTTCCAGCTTAGCTGTGCAGAAGAAGAACAACAAGAAGCAGAAATATCTCGAAATATGTCCGTCAGGCCCCTTCCCTTGAGATAAATCTGCAAATATCTCGGAAACGAAGCGAGCTATGGCAAATTGTTAACAGACCTTTTTTGTAGAGAATTATGTTTCCTACAATTTATGTTGTATGATATTTTTTGATCAGATGCGTAGTTCTCGAGATACATCGAGATATTTAAAAGTTCCGATGCCGCACCAACATAATAGAGATACAGAAACACCGTGGCCCCTTTCTTTGAGATAACTCTGCACTAGTGCGAGCCGCAAATGCCACTTCCAGCTTAGCTGTGCAGAAGAAGAACAACAAGAAGAAGAAATATCTGGAAATATGTCCGTCAGGCCCCTTCCCTTGAGATAAATCTGCGAATATCTCGGAAACGAAGCGAGCTATGGCAAAATGTTAAGAGACCTCTTTTGTAGAGAATTAAGTTTCCTACTTTTTATGTTCTATGATATTTTTTGATCAGATGCGTAGTTCTCGAGATATATCAAGATATTTAAAAGTTCCGAAGCCGCACCAACATAATAGAGATACAGAAACACCGTGGCCCCTTTCTTTGAGATAACTCTGCACTAGTGCGAGCCGCAAATGCCACTTCCAGCTTAGCTGTGCAGAAGAAGAACAACAAGAAGAAGAAATATCTCGAAATATGTCCGTCAGGCCCCTTCCCTTGAGATAAATCTGCACATATCTCGGAAACGAAGCGAGCTATGGCAAAATGTTAAGAGACCTTTCTTGTAGAGAATTAAGTTTCCTACTTTTTATGTTCTATGATATTTTTTGATCAGATGCGTAGTTCTCGAGATATATCAAGTTATTTAAAAGTTCCGAAGCCGCACCAACATAATAGAGATACAGAAACACCGTGGCCCCTTTCTTTGAGATAACTCTGCACTATTGCGAGCTGCAAATGCCACTTCCAGCTTAGCTGTGCAGAGGAAGAACAACAAGAAGAAGAAATATCTCGAAATATGTCCGTCAGGCCAGTTCCTTTGAGCTGAATCTGCAAATATACGGAAACGAAGCGAGCTATGGCAAAATGTTAAGAGACCTTTTTTGTAGAGAATTATGTTTCCTACAATTTATGTTCTATGATATTTTTTGATCAGAAGCGTAGTTTTCGAGATACATCGAGATATTTAAAAGTTCCGAAGCCGCACCAACATAATAGAGATACAGAAACGCCGTGGCCCCTTTCTTTGAGATAACTCTGCACTATTGCGAGCTGCAAATGCCACTTCCAGCTTAGCTGTGCAGAGGAAGAACAACAAGAAGAAGAAATATCTCGAAATATGTCCGTCAGGCCAGTTCCTTTGAGATGAATCTGCAAATATCTCGGAAACGAAGCGAGCTATGGCAAAATGTTAAGAGACGTTTTTTATAGAGAATTATGTTTCCTACAATTTATGTTCTATGATATTTTTTGATCAGAAGCGTAGTTTTCGAGATACATCGAGATATTTAAAAGTTCCGAAGCCGCACCAACATAATAGAGATACAGAAACACCGTGGCCCCTTTCTTTGAGATAACTCTGCACTAGTGCGAGCCGCAAATGCCACTTCCAGCTTAGCTGTGCAGAAGAAGAACAACAAGAAGAAGAAATATCTCGAAATATGTCCGTCAGGCCCCTTCCCTTGAGATATATCTGCAAATATCTCGGAAACGAAGCGAGCTATGGCAAAATGTTAAGAGACGTTTTTTGTAGAGAATTATGTTTCCTACAATTTATGTTCTATGATATTTTTTGATCAGATGCGTAGTTCTCGAGATATATCAAGATATTTAAAAGTTCCGAAGCCGCACCAACATAATAGAGATACAGAAACACCGTGGCCCCTTTCTTTGAGATAACTCTGCACTATTGCGAGCTGTGAATGCCACTTCCAGCTTAGCTGTGCAGAAGAAGAACAACAAGAAGCAGAAATATCTCGAAATATGTCCGTCAGGCCCCTTCCCTTGAGATAAATCTGCAAATATCTCGGAAACGAAGCGAGCTATGGCAAATTGTTAACAGACCTTTTTTGTAGAGAATTATGTTTCCTACAATTTATGTTGTATGATATTTTTTGATCAGATGCGTAGTTCTCGAGATACATCGAGATATTTAAAAGTTCCGAAGCCGCACCAACATAATAGAGATACAGAAACACCGTGGCCCCTTTCTTTGAGATAACTCTGCACTAGTGCGAGCCGCAAATGCCACTTCCAGCTTAGCTGTGCAGAAGAAGAACAACAAGAAGAAGAAATATCTGGAAATATGTCCGTCAGGCCCCTTCCCTTGAGATATATCTGCAAATATCTCGGAAACGAAGCGAGCTATGGCAAAATGTTAAGAGACGTTTTTTATAGAGAATTATGTTTCCTACAATTTATGTTCTATGATATTTTTTGATCAGAAGCGTAGTTTTCGAGATATATCGAGATATTTAAAAGTTCCGAAGCCGCACCAACATAATAGAGATACAGAAACACCGTGGCCCCTTTCGAGGAGATAACTCTGCACTAGTGCGAGCCGCAAATGCCACTTCCAGCTTAGCTGTGCAGAAGAAGAACAACAAGAAGAAGAAATATCTCGAAATATGTCCGTCAGGCCCCTTCCCTTGAGATAAATCTGCACATATCTCGGAAACGAAGCGAGCTATGGCAAAATGTTCAGAGACCTTTCTTGTAGAGAATTAAGTTTCCTACTTTTTATGTTCTATGATATTTTTTGATCAGATGCGTAGTTCTCGAGATATATCAAGTTATTTAAAAGTTCCGAAGCCGCACCAACATAATAGAGATACAGAAACACCGTGGCCCCTTTCTTTGAGATAACTCTGCACTATTGCGAGCTGCAAATGCCACTTCCAGCTTAGCTGTGCAGAGGAAGAACAACAAGAAGAAGAAATATCTCGAAATATGTCCGTCAGGCCAGTTCCTTTGAGCTGAATCTGCAAATATACGGAAACGAAGCGAGCTATGGCAAAATGTTAAGAGACCTTTTTTGTAGAGAATTATGTTTCCTACAATTTATGTTCTATGATATTTTTTGATCAGAAGCGTAGTTTTCGAGATACATCGAGATATTTAAAAGTTCCGAAGCCGCACCAACATAATAGAGATACAGAAACGCCGTGGCCCCTTTCTTTGAGATAACTCTGCACTATTGCGAGCTGCAAATGCCACTTCCAGCTTAGCTGTGCAGAGGAAGAACAACAAGAAGAAGAAATATCTCGAAATATGTCCGTCAGGCCAGTTCCTTTGAGATGAATCTGCAAATATCTCGGAAACGAAGCGAGCTATGGCAAAATGTTAAGAGACGTTTTTTATAGAGAATTATGTTTCCTACAATTTATGTTCTATGATATTTTTTGATCAGAAGCGTAGTTTTCGAGATACATCGAGATATTTAAAAGTTCCGAAGCCGCACCAACATAATAGAGATACAGAAACACCGTGGCCCCTTTCTTTGAGATAACTCTGCACTAGTGCGAGCCGCAAATGCCACTTCCAGCTTAGCTGTGCAGAAGAAGAACAACAAGAAGAAGAAATATCTCGAAATATGTCCGTCAGGCCCCTTCCCTTGAGATATATCTGCAAATATCTCGGAAACGAAGCGAGCTATGGCAAAATGTTAAGAGACGTTTTTTGTAGAGAATTATGTTTCCTACAATTTATGTTCTATGATATTTTTTGATCAGATGCGTAGTTCTCGAGATATATCAAGATATTTAAAAGTTCCGAAGCCGCACCAACATAATAGAGATACAGAAACACCGTGGCCCCTTTCTTTGAGATAACTCTGCACTATTGCGAGCTGTGAATGCCACTTCCAGCTTAGCTGTGCAGAAGAAGGACAACAAGAAGCAGAAATATCTCGAAATATGTCCGTCAGGCCCCTTCCCTTGAGATAAATCTGCAAATATCTCGGAAACGAAGCGAGCTATGGCAAATTGTTAACAGACCTTTTTTGTAGAGAATTATGTTTCCTACAATTTATGTTGTATGATATTTTTTGATCAGATGCGTAGTTCTCGAGATACATCGAGATATTTAAAAGTTCCGAAGCCGCACCAACATAATAGAGATACAGAAACACCGTGGCCCCTTTCTTTGAGATAACTCTGCACTAGTGCGAGCCGCAAATGCCACTTCCAGCTTAGCTGTGCAGAAGAAGAACAACAAGAAGAAGAAATATCTCGAAATATGTCCGTCAGGCCCCTTCCCTTGAGATAAATCTGCACATATCTCGGAAACGAAGCGAGCTATGGCAAAATGTTAAGAGACCTTTCTTGTAGAGAATTAAGTTTCCTACTTTTTATGTTCTATGATATTTTTTGATCAGATGCGTAGTTCTCGAGATATATCAAGTTATTTAAAAGTTCCGAAGCCGCACCAACATAGTAGAGATACAGAAACACCGTGGCCCCTTTCTTTGAGATAACTCTGCACTAGTGCGAGCCGCAAATGCCACTTCCAGCTTAGCTGTGCAGAAGAAGAACAACAAGAAGAAGAAATATCTCGAAATATGTCCGTCAGGCCCCTTCCCTTGAGATAAATCTGCACATATCTCGGAAACGAAGCGAGCTATGGCAAAATGTTAAGAGACCTTTCTTGTAGAGAATTAAGTTTCCTACTTTTTATGTTCTATGATATTTTTTGATCAGATGCGTAGTTCTCGAGATATATCAAGTTATTTAAAAGTTCCGAAGCCGCACCAACATAGTAGAGATACAGAAACACCGTGGCCCCTTTCTTTGAGATAACTCTGCACTATTGCGAGCTGCAAATGCCACTTCCAGCTTAGCTGTGCAGAGGAAGAACAACAAGAAGAAGAAATATCTCGAAATATGTCCGTCAGGCCAGTTCCTTTGAGCTGAATCTGCAAATATCTCGGAAACGAAGCGAGCTATGGCAAAATGTGAAGAGACCTTTTTTGTAGAGAATTATGTTTCCTACAATTTATGTTCTATGATATTTTTTGATCAGAAGCGTAGTTTTCGAGATATATCGAGATATTTAAAAGTTCCGAAGCCGCACCAACATAATAGAGATACAGAAACACCGTGGCCCCTTTCTTTGAGATAACTCTGCACTAGTGCGAGCCGCAAATGCCACTTCCAGCTTAGCTGTGCAGAAGAACAACAAGAAGAAGAAATATCTCGAAATATGTCCGTCAGGCCCCTTCCCTTGAGATAAATCTGCAAATATCTCGGAAACGAAGCGAGCTATGGCAAAATGTTAAGAGACGTTTTTTGTAGAGAATTATGTTTCCTACAATTTATGTTCTATGATATTTTTTGATCAGAAGCGTAGTTTTCGAGATACATCGAGATATTTAAAAGTTCCGAAGCCGCACCAACATAATAGAGATACAGAAACGCCGTGGCCCCTTTCTTTGAGATAACTCTGCACTATTGCGAGCTGCAAATGCCACTTCTAGCTTAGCTGTGCAGAGGAAGAACAACAAGAAGAAGAAATATCTCGAAATATGTCCGTCAGGCCAGTTCCTTTGAGATGAATCTGCAAATATCTCGGAAACGAAGCGAGCTATGGCAAAATGTTAAGAGACGTTTTTTATAGAGAATTATGTTTCCTACAATTTATGTTCTATGATATTTTTTGATCAGAAGCGTAGTTTTCGAGATACATCGAGATATTTAAAAGTTCCGAAGCCGCACCAACATAATAGAGATACAGAAACACCGTGGCCCCTTTCTTTGAGATAACTATGCACTAGTGCGAGCCGCAAATGCCACTTCCAGCTTAGCTGTGCAGAAGAAGAACAACAAGAAGAAGAAATATCTCGAAATATGTCCGTCAGGCCCCTTCCCTTGAGATAAATCTGCAAATATCTCGGAAACGAAGCGAGCTATGGCAAAATGTTAAGAGACCTTTTTTGTAGAGAATTAAGTTTCCTACTTTTTATGTTCTATGATATTTTTTGATCAGAAGCGTAGTTTTCGAGATATATCGAGATATTTAAAAGTTCCGAAGCCGCACCAACATAATAGAGATACAGAAACACCGTGGCCCCTTTCTTTGAGATAACTCTGCACTATTGCAAGCTGTAAATGCCACTTCCAGCTTAGCTGTGGAGAAGAAGAACAACAAGAAGAAGAAATATCTCGAAATATGTCCGTCAGGCCCCTTCCCTTGAGATAAATCTGCACATATCTCGGAAACGAAGCGAGCTATGGCAAAATGTTAAGAGACGTTTTTTGTAGAGAATTATGTTTCCTACTATTTATGTTCTATGATATTTTTTGATCCGAAGCGTAGTTTTCGAGATATATCGAGATATTTAAAAGTTCCGAAGCCGCACCAACATAATAGGGATACAGAAACACCGTGGCCCCTTTCGTTGAGATAACTCTGCACTAGTGCGAGCCGCAAATGCCACTTCCAGCTTAGCTGTGCAGAAGAAGAACAACAAGAAGAAGAAATATCTCGAAATATGTCCGTCAGGCCCCTTCCCTTGAGATAAATCTGCAAATATCTCGGAAACGAAGCGAGCTATGGCAAAATGTTAAGAGACCTTTTTTGTAGAGAATTAAGTTTCCTACTTTTTATCTTCTATGATATTTTTTGGTCAGATGCGTAGTTCTCGAGATATATCAAGATATTTAAAAGTTCCGAAGCCGCACCAACATAATAGAGATACAGAAACACCGTGGCCCCTCTCTTTGAGATAACTCTGCACTATTGCGAGCTGGAAATGCCGCTTCCAGTTTAGCTGTGCAGAAGAAGGACAACAAGAAGAAGAAATATCTCGAAATATGTCCGTTAGGCCCCTTCCCTTGAGATAAATCTGCAAATATCTCGGAAACGAAGCGACCTATGGCAAAATGTTAAGAGACCTTTTTTGTAGAGAATTAAGTTTCCTACTTTTTATCTTCTATGATATTTTTTGATCAGATGCGTAGTTCTCGAGATATATCAAGATATTTAAAAGTTCCGAAGCCGCACCAACATAATAGAGATACAGAAACACCGTGGCCCCTTTCTTTGAGATAACTCTGCACTATTGCGAGCTGTAAATGCCACTTCCAGCTTAGCTGTGCAGAAGGAGAACAACAAGAAGAAGAAATATCTCGAAATATGTCCGTCAGGCCCCTTCCCTTGAGATAAATCTGCAAATATCTCGGAAACGAAGCGAGCTATGGCAAAATGTTAAGAGACCTTTTTTGTAGAGAATTATGTTTCCTACAATTTATGTTGTATGATATTTTTTGATCAGAAGCGTAGTTTTCGAGATACATCGAGATATTTAAAAGTTCCGAAGCCGCACCAACATAATAGAGATACAGAAACACCGTGGCCCCTTTCTTTGAGATAACTCTGCACTAGTGCGAGCCGCAAATGCCACTTCCAGCTTAGCTGTGCAGAGGAAGAACAACAAGAAGAAGAAATATCTCGAAATATGTCCGTCAGGCCAGTTCCTTTGAGATGAATCTGCAAATATCTCGGAAACGAAGCGAGCTATGGCAAAATGTTAAGAGACGTTTTTTATAGAGAATTATGTTTCCTACAATTTATGTTCTATGATATTTTTTGATCAGAAGCGTAGTTTTCGAGATACATCGAGATATTTAAAAGTTCCGAAGCCGCACCAACATAATAGAGATACAGAAACACCGTGGCCCCTTTCTTTGAGATAACTCTGCACTAGTGCGAGCCGCAAATGCCACTTCCAGCTTAGCTGTGCAGAAGAAGAACAACAAGAAGAAGAAATATCTCGAAATATGTCCGTCAGGCCCCTTCCCTTGAGATAAATCTGCAAATATCTCGGAAACGAAGAGAGCTATGGCAAAATGTTAAGAGACCTTTTTTGTAGAGAATTAAGTTTCCTACTTTTTATGTTCTATGATATTTTTTGGTCAGATGCGTAGTTCTCGAGATATATCAAGATATTTAAAAGTTCCGAAGCCGCACCAACATAATAGAGATACAGAAACACCGTGGCCCCTCTCTTTGAGATAACTCTGCACTATTGCGAGCTGGAAATGCCGCTTCCAGTTTAGCTGTGCAGAAGAAGGACAACAAGAAGAAGAAATATCTCGAAATATGTCCGTTAGGCCCCTTCCCTTGAGATAAATCTGCAAATATCTCGGAAACGAAGCGACCTATGGCAAAATGTTAAGAGACCTTTTTTGTAGAGAATTAAGTTTCCTACTTTTTATGTTCTATGATATTTTTTGATCAGATGCGTAGTTCTCGAGATATATCAAGATATTTAAAAGTTCCGAAGCCGCACCAACATAATAGAGATACAGAAACACCGTGGCCCCTTTCTTTGAGATAACTCTGCACTATTGCGAGCTGTAAATGCCACTTCCAGCTTAGCTGTGCAGAAGGAGAACAACAAGAAGAAGAAATATCTCGAAATATGTCCGTCAGGCCCCTTCCCTTGAGATAAATCTGCAAATATCTCGGAAACGAAGCGAGCTATGGCAAAATGTTAAGAGACCTTTTTTGTAGAGAATTATGTTTCCTACAATTTATGTTGTATGATATTTTTTGATCAGAAGCGTAGTTTTCGAGATACATCGAGATATTTAAAAGTTCCGAAGCCGCACCAACATAATAGAGATACAGAAACACCGTGGCCCCTTTCTTTGAGATAACTCTGCACTAGTGCGAGCCGCAAATGCCACTTCCAGCTTAGCTGTGCAGAGGAAGAACAACAAGAAGAAGAAATATCTCGAAATATGTCCGTCAGGCCAGTTCCTTTGAGATGAATCTGCAAATATCTCGGAAACGAAGCGAGCTATGGCAAAATGTTAAGAGACGTTTTTTATAGAGAATTATGTTTCCTACAATTTATGTTCTATGATATTTTTTGATCAGAAGCGTAGTTTTCGAGATACATCGAGATATTTAAAAGTTCCGAAGCCGCACCAACATAATAGAGATACAGAAACACCGTGGCCCCTTTCTTTGAGATAACTCTGCACTAGTGCGAGCCGCAAATGCCACTTCCAGCTTAGCTGTGCAGAAGAAGAACAACAAGAAGAAGAAATATCTCGAAATATGTCCGTCAGGCCCCTTCCCTTGAGATAAATCTGCAAATATCTCGGAAACGAAGAGAGCTATGGCAAAATGTTAAGAGACCTTTTTTGTAGAGAATTAAGTTTCCTACTTTTTATGTTCTATGATATTTTTTGATCAGATGCGTAGTTCTCGAGATATATCAAGATATTTAAAAGTTCCGAAGCCGCACCAACATAATAGAGATACAGAAACACCGTGGCCCCTTTCTTTGAGATAACTCTGCACTATTGCGAGCTGTAAATGCCACTTCCAGCTTAGCTGTGCAGAAGAAGAACAACAAGAAGAAGAAATATCTCGAAATATGTCCGTCAGGCCCCTTCCCTTGAGATAAATCTGCAAATATCTCGGAAACGAAGCGACCTATGGCAAAATGTTCAGAGACCTTTTTTGTAGAGAATTAAGTTTCCTACTTTTTATGTTCTATGATATTTTTTGATCAGATGCGTAGTTCTCGAGATATATCAAGATATTTAAAAGTTCCGAAGCCGCACCAACATAATAGAGATACAGAAACACCGTGGGCCCTTTCTTTGAGATAACTCTGCACTATTGCGAGCTGTAAATGCCACTTCCAGCTTAGCTGTGCAGAAGAAGAACAACAAGAAGAAGAAATATCTCGAAATATGTCCGTCAGGCCCCTTCCCTTGAGATAAATCTGCAAATATCTCGGAAACGAAGAGAGCTATGGCAAAATGTTAAGAGACCTTTTTTGTAGAGAATTAAGTTTCCTACTTTTTATGTGCTATGATATTTTTTGATCAGATGCGTAGTTCTCGAGATATATCAAGATATTTAAAAGTTCCGAAGCCGCACCAACATAATAGAGATGCAGAAACACCGTGGCCCCTTTCTTTGAGATAACTCTGCACTATTGCGAGCTGTAAATGCCACTTCCAGCTTAGCTGTGCAGAAGAAGAACAACAAGAAGAAGAAATATCTCGAAATATGTCCGTCAGGCCCCTTCCCTTGAGATATATCTGCAAATATCTCGGAAACGAAGCGAGCTATGGCAAAATGTTAAGAGACCTTTTTTGTAGAGAATTATGTTTCCTACAATTTATGTTGTATGATATTTTTTGATCAGAAGCGTAGTTTTCGAGATACATCGAGATATTTAAAAGTTCCGAAGCCGCACCAACATAATAGAGATACAGAAACACCGTGGCCCCTTTCTTTGAGATAACTCTGCACTAGTGCGAGCCGCAAATGCCACTTCCAGCTTAGCTGTGCAGAGGAAGAACAACAAGAAGAAGAAATATCCCGAAATATGTCGGTCAGGCCAGTTCCTTTGAGATGAATCTGCAAATATCTCGGAAACGAAGCGAGCTATGGCAAAATGTTAAGAGACGTTTTTTATAGAGAATTATGTTTCCTACAATTTATGTTCTATGATATTTTTTGATCAGAAGCGGAGTTTTCGAGATACATCGAGATATTTAAAAGTTCCGAAGCCGCACCAACATAATAGAGATACAGAAACACCGTGGCCCCTTTCTTTGAGATAACTCTGCACTAGTGCGAGCCGCAAATGCCACTTCCAGCTTAGCTGTGCAGAAGAAGAACAACAAGAAAAAGAAATATCTCGTAATATGTCCGTCAGGCCCCTTCCCTTGAGATAAATCTGCAAATATCTCGGAACCGAAGCGAGCTATGGCAAAATGTTAAGAGACCTTTTTTGTAGAGAATTAAGTTTCCTACTTTTTATGTTCTATGATATTTTTTGATCAGATGCGTAGTTCTCGAGATATATCAAGATATTTAAAAGTTCCGAAGCCGCACCAACATAATAGAGATACAGAAACACCGTGGCCCCTTTCTTTGAGATAACTCTGCACTATTGCGAACTGCAAATGCCACTTCCAGCTTAGCTGTGCAGAAGAAGAACAACAAGAAGAAGAAATATCTCGGAATATGTCCGTCAGGCCCCTTCCCTTGAGATAAATCTGCAAATATCTCGGAAACGAAGAGAGCTATGGCAAAATGTTAAGAGACCTTTTTTGTAGAGAATTAAGTTTCCTACTTTTTATGTTCTATGATATTTTTTGATCAGATGCGTAGTTCTCGAGATATATCAAGATATTTAAAAGTTCCGAAGCCGCACCAACATAATAGAGATACAGAAACACCGTGGCCCCTCTCTTTGAGATAACTCTGCACTATTGCGAGCTGGAAATGCCACTTCCAGCTTAGCTGTGCAGAAGAAGAACAACAAGAAGAAGAAATATCTCGAAATATGTCCGGCAGGCCCCTTCCCTTGAGATATATCTGCAAATATCTCGGAAACGAAGCGAGATATGGCAAAATGTTAAGATACCTTTTTTGTAGAGAATTATGTTTCCTACAATTTATGTTCTATGATATTTTTTCATCAGAAGCGTAGTTTTCGAGATATATCGAGATATTTAAAAGTTCCGAAGCCGCACCAACATAATAGAGATACAGAAACACCGTGGCCCCTTTCTTTGATATAACTCTGCACTAGTGCGAGCTGCAAATGCCACTTCCAGCTTAGCTGTGCAGAAGAAGAACAACAAGAAGAAGAAGTATCTCGAAGTATGTCCGTCAGGCCCGTTCCTTTGAGATGAATCTGCAAATATCTCGGAAACCAAGCGAGCTATGGCAAAATGTTAAGAGACGTTTTTTGTAGAGAATTATGTTTCCTACAATTTATGTTCTATGATATTTTTTGATCAGAAGCGTAGTTTTCGAGATATATCGAGATATTTAAAAGTTCCGAAGCCGCACCAACATAATAGAGATACAGAAACACCGTGGCCCTTTTCTTTGAGATAACTCTGCACTATTGCGAGCTGTAAATGCCACTTCCAGCTTAGCTGTGCAGAAGAAGAACAACAAGAAGAAGAAATATCTCGAAATATGTCCGTCAGGCCCCTTCCCTTGAGATATATCTGCAGATATCTCGGAAACGAAGCGAGCTATGGCAAAATGTTAAGAGACCTTTTTTGTAGAGAATTATGCTTCCTACAATTTATGTTCTATGATATTCTTTGATCAGAAGCGTAGTTCTCGAGATATATCAAGATATTTAAAAGTTCCGAAGTCGCACCAACATAATAGAGATACAGAAACACCGTGGCCCCTTTCTTTGAGATAACTCTGCACTATTGCGAGCTGCAAATGCCACTTCCAGCTTAGCTGTGCAGAGGAAGAACAACAAGAAGAAGAAATATCTCGAAATATGTCCGTCAGGCCAGTTCTTTTGAGCTGAATCTGCAAATATCTCGGAAACGAAGCGAGCTATGGCAAAATGTTAAGAGACGTTTTTTGTAGAGAATTATGTTTCCTACAATTTATGTTCTATGATATTTTTTGATCAGAAGCGTAGTTTTCGAGATATATCGAGATATTTAAAAGTTCCGAAGCCGCACCATCATAATAGGGATACAGAAACACCGTGGCCCCTTTCTTTGAGATAACTCTGCACTAGTGCGAGCCGCAAATGCCACTTCCAGCTTAGCTGTGCAGAAGAAGAACAACAAGAAGAAGAAATATCTCGAAATATGTCCGTCAGGCCCCTGCCCTTGAGATAAATCTGCAAATATCTCGGAAACGAAGCGAGCTATGGCAAAATGTTAAGAGACCTTTTTTGTAGAAAATTAGGTTTCCAACTTTTTATGTTCTATGATATTTTTTGATCAGATGCGTAGTTCTCGAGATATATCAAGATATTTAAAAGTTCCGAAGCCCCACCAACATAATAGAGATACAGAAACACCGTGGCCCCTTTCTTTGAGATAACTCTGCACTATTGCGAGCTGTAAATGCCACTTCCAGCTTAGCTGTGCAGAAGAAGAACAACAAGAAGAAGAAATATCTCGAAATATGTCCGTCAGGCCCCTGCCCTTGAGATAAATCTGCAAATATCTCGGAAACGAAGCGAGCTATGGCAAAATGTTAAGAGACCTTTTTTGTAGAGAATTAAGTTTCCTACTTTTTATCTTCTATGATATTTTTTGATCAGATGCGTAGTTCTCGAGATATATCAAGATATTTAAAAGTTCCGAAGCCGCACCAACATAATAGAGATACAGAAACACCGTGGCCCCTCTCTTTGAGATAACTCTGCACTATTGCGAGCTGGAAATGCCACTTCCAGCTTAGCTGTGCAGAAGAAGAACAACAAGAAGAAGAAATATCTCGAAATATGTCCGGCAGGCCCCTTCCCTTGAGATATATCTGCAAATATCTCGGAAACGAAGCGAGATATGGCAAAATGTTAAGATACCTTTTTTGTAGAGAATTATGTTTCCTAGAATTTATGTTCTATGATATTCTTTGATCAGAAGCGTAGTTCTCGAGATATATCAAGATATTTAAAAGTTCCGAAGTCGCACCAACATAATAGAGATACAGAAACACCGTGGCCCCTTTCTTTGAGATAAATCTGCACTATTGCGAGCTGCAAATGCCACTTCCAGCTTAGCTGTGCAGAGGAAGAACAACAAGAAGAAGAAATATCTCGAAATATGTCCGTCAGGCCAGTTCTTTTGAGCTGAATCTGCAAATATCTCGGAAACGAAGCGAGCTATGGCAAAATGTTAAGAGACGTTTTTTGTAGAGAATTATGTTTCCTACAATTTATGTTCTATGATATTTTTTGATCAGAAGCGTAGTTTTCGAGATATATCGAGATATTTAAAAGTTCCGAAGCCGCACCAACATAATAGGGATACAGAAACACCGTGGCCCCTTTCTTTGAGATAACTCTGCACTAGTGCGAGCTGCAAATGCCGCTTCCAGCTTAGCTGTGCAGAAGAAGAACAACAAGAAGAAGAAGTATCTCGAAGTATGTCCGTCAGGCCCGTTCCTTTGAGATGAATCTGCAAATATCTCGGAAACGAAGCGAGCTATGGCAAAATGTTAAGAGACGTTTTTTGTAGAGAATTATGTTTCCTACAATTTATGTTCTATGATATTTTTTGATCAGAAGCGTAGTTTTCGAGATATATCGAGATATTTAAAAGTTCCGAAGCCGCACCAACATAATAGAGATACAGTAACACCGTGGCCCCTGTCTTTGAGATAACTCTGCACTATTGCGAACTGCAAATGCCACTTCCAGCTTAGCTGTGCAGAAGAAGAACAACAAAAAGAAGAAATATCTCGAAATATGTCCGTCAGGCCCCTTCCCTTGAGATAAATCTGCAAATATCTCGGAAACGAAGCGAGCTATGGCAAAATGTTAAGAGACCTTTTTTGTAGAGAATTAAGTTTCCTACTTTTCATGTTCTATGATATTTTTTGATCAGATGCGTAGTTCTCGAGATATATCAAGATATTTAAAAGTTCCGAAGCCGCACCAACATAATAGAGATACAGAAACACCGTGGCCCCTTTCTTTGAGATAACTCTGCACTATTGCGAGCTGTAAATGCCACTTCCAGCTTAGCTGTGCAGAAGAAGAACAACAAGAAGAAGAAATATCTCGAAATATGTCCGTCAGGCCCCTTCCCTTGAGATATATCTGCAAATATCTCGGAAACGGAGCGAGCTATGGCAAAATGTTAAGAGACCTTTTTTGTAGAGAATTATGTTTCCTACAATTTATGTTCTATGATATTTTTTGATCAGATGCGTAGTTTTCGAGATATATCGATATATTTAAAAGATCCGAAGCCGCACCAACATAATAGAGATACAGAAACACCGTGGCCCCTTTCTTTGAGATAACTCTGCACTAGTGCGAGCCGCAAATGCCGCTTCCAGCTTAGCTGTGCAGAAGAAGAACAACAAGAAGAAGAAATATCTCGAAATATGTCCGTCAGGCCCCTTCCCTCGAGATAAATCTGCAAATATCTCGGAAACGAAGCGAGCTATGGCAAAATGTTAAGAGTCCTTTTTTGTAGAGAATTAAGTTTCCTACTTTTTATGTTCTATGATATTTTTTGATCGGATGCGTAGTTCTCGAGATATATCAAGATATTTAAAAGTTCCGAAGCCGCACCAACATAATAGAGATACAGTAACACCGTGGCCCCTGTCTTTGAGATAACTCTGCACTATTGCGAACTGCAAATGCCACTTCCAGCTTAGCTGTGCAGAAGAAGAACAACAAAAAGAAGAAATATCTCGAAATATGTCCGTCAGGCCCCTTCCCTTGAGATAAATCTGCAAATATCTCGGAAACAAAGCGAGCTACGGCAAAATGTTAAGAGACCTTTTTTGTAGAAAATTAGGATTCCTACTTTTTATGTTCTATGATATTTTTTGATCAGATGCGTAGTTCTCGAGATATGTCAAGATATTTAAAAGTTCCGAAGCCGCACCAACATAATAGAGATACAGAAACACCGTGGCCCCTTTCTTTGAGATAACTCTGCACTATTGCGCGCTGCAAATGCCACTTCCAGCTTAGCTGTGCAGAAGAAGAACAACAAGAAGAAGAAGTATCTCGAAATATGTCCGTCAGGCCCCTTCCCTCGAGATAAATCTGCAAATATCTCGGAAACGAAGCGAGCTACGGCAAAATGTTAAGAGACCTTTTTTGTAGAAAATTAGGTTTCCTACTTTTTATGTTCTTTGATATTTTTTGATCAGATGCGTAGTTCCCGAGATATATCAAGATATTTAAAAGTTCCGAAGCCGCACCAACATAATAGAGATACAGAAACACCGTGGCCCTTTTCTTTGAGATAACTCTGCACTATTGCGAGCTGTAAATGCCACTTCCAGCTTAGCTGTGCAGAAGAAGAACAACAAGAAGAAGAAATATCTCGAAATATGTCCGTCAGGCCCCTTCCCTTGAGATATATCTGCAGATATCTCGGAAACGAAGCGAGCTATGGCAAAATGTTAAGAGACCTTTTTTGTAGAGAATTATGCTTCCTACAATTTATGTTCTATGATATTCTTTGATCAGAAGCGTAGTTCTCGAGATATATCAAGATATTTAAAAGTTCCGAAGTCGCACCAACATAATAGAGATACAGAAACACCGTGGCCCCTTTCTTTGAGATAACTCTGCACTATTGCGAGCTGCAAATGCCACTTCCAGCTTAGCTGTGCAGAGGAAGAACAACAAGAAGAAGAAATATCTCGAAATATGTCCGTCAGGCCAGTTCTTTTGAGCTGAATCTGCAAATATCTCGGAAACGAAGCGAGCTATGGCAAAATGTTAAGAGACGTTTTTTGTAGAGAATTATGTTTCCTACAATTTATGTTCTATGCTATTTTTTGATCAGAAGCGTAGTTTTCGAGATATATCGAGATATTTAAAAGTTCCGAAGCCGCACCAACATAATAGGGATACAGAAACACCGTGGCCCCTTTCTTTGAGATAACTCTGCACTAGTGCGAGCCGCAAATGCCACTTCCAGCTTAGCTGTGCAGAAGAAGAACAACAAGAAGAAGAAATATCTCGAAATATGTCCGTCAGGCGCCTTCCCTTGAGATAAATCTCCAAATATCTCGGAAACGAAGCGAGCTATGGCAAAATGTTACGAGACCTTTTTTGTAGAAAATTAGGTTTCCAACTTTTTATGTTCTATGATATTTTTTGATCAGATGCGTAGTTCTCGAGATATATCAAGATATTTAAAAGTTCCGAAGCCCCACCAACATAATAGAGATACAGAAACACCGTGGCCCCTTTCTTTGAGATAACTCTGCACTATTGCGAGCTGTAAATGCCACTTCCAGCTTAGCTGTGCAGAAGAAGAACAACAAGAAGAAGAAATATCTCGAAATATGTCCGTCAGGCCAGTTCCTTTGAGCTGAATCTGCAAATATCTCGGAAACGAAGCGAGCTATGGCAAAATGTTAAGCGACGTTTTTTGTAGAGAATTATGTTTCCTACAATTTATGTTCCATGATATTTTTTGATCAGAAGCGTAGTTTTCGAGATATATCGAGATATTTAAAAGTTCCGAAGCCGCACCAACATAATAGGGATACAGAAACACCGTGGCCCCTTTCTTTGAGATAACTCTGCACTAGTGCGAGCCGCAAATGCCACTTCCAGCTTAGCTGTGGAGAAGAAGAACAACAAGAAGAAGAAATATCTCGAAATATGTCCGTCAGGCCCCTTCCCTTGAGATAAATCTGCAAATATCTCGGAAACGAAGCGAGCTATGGCAAAATGTTAAGAGACCTTTTTTGTAGAGAATTAAGTTTCCTACTTTTCATGTTCTATGATATTTTTTGATCAGATGCGTAGTTCTCGAGATATATCAAGATATTTAAAAGTTCCGAAGCCGCACCAACATAATAGAGATACAGAAACACCGTGGCCCCTTTCTTTGAGATAACTCTGCACTATTGCGAGCTGTAAATGCCACTTCCAGCTTAGCTGTGCAGAAGAAGAACAACAAGAAGAAGAAATATCTCGAAATATGTCCGTCAGGCCCCTTCCCTTGAGATATATCTGCAAATATCTCGGAAACGAAGCGAGCTATGGCAAAATGTTAAGAGACCTTTTTTGTAGAGAATTATGTTTCCTACAATTTATGTTCTATGATATTTTTTGATCAGATGCGTAGTTTTCGAGATATATCGAGATATTTAAAAGATCCGAAGCCGCACCAACATAATAGAGATACAGAAACACCGTGGCCCCTTTCTTTGAGATATCTCTGCACTAGTGCGAGCCGCAAATGCCGCTTCCAGCTTAGCTGTGCAGAAGAAGAACAACAAGAAGAAGAAATATCTCGAAATATGTCCGTCAGGCCCCTTCCCTCGAGATAAATCTGCAAATATCTCGGAAACGAAGCGAGCTATGGCAAAATGTTAAGAGACCTTTTTTGTAGAGAATTAAGTTTCCTACTTTTTATGTTCTATGATATTTTTTGATCGGATGCGTAGTTCTCGAGATATATCAAGATATTTAAAAGTTCCGAAGCCGCACCAACATAATAGAGATACAGTAACACCGTGGCCCCTGTCTTTGAGATAACTCTGCACTATTGCGAACTGCAAATGCCACTTCCAGCTTAGCTGTGCAGAAGAAGAACAACAAAAAGAAGAAATATCTCGAAATATGTCCGTCAGGCCCCTTCCCTTGAGATAAATCTGCAAATATCTCGAAAACAAAGCGAGCTACGGCAAAATGTTAAGAGACCTTTTTTGTAGAAAATTAGGATTCCTACTTTTTATGTTCTATGATATTTTTTGATCAGATGCGTAGTTCTCGAGATATGTCAAGATATTTAAAAGTTCCGAAGCCGCACCAACATAATAGAGATACAGAAACACCGTGGCCCCTTTCTTTGAGATAACTCTGCACTATTGCGCGCTGCAAATGCCACTTCCAGCTTAGCTGTGCAGAAGAAGAACAACAAGAAGAAGAAGTATCTCGAAATATGTCCGTGAGGCCCCTTCCCTTGAGATATATCTGCAAATATCTCGGAAACGAAGCGAGCTATGGCAAAATGTTAAGAGACCTTTTTTGTAGAGAATTATGTTTCCTACAATTTATGTTCTGTGATATTTTTTGATCAGAAGCGTAGTTTTCCAGATATATCGAGATATTTAAAAGTTCCGAAGCCGCACCAACATAATAGAGATACAGAAACACCGTGCCCCTTTCTCTGAGATAACTCTGCACTAGTGAGAGCCGCAAATGCCACTTCCAGCTTAGCTGTGCAGAAGAAGAACAACAAGAAGAAGAAATATCTCGAAATATGTCCGTCAGGCCCCTTCCCTTGAGATAAATATGCAAATATCTCGGAAACGAAGCGAGCTATGGCAAAATGTTAAGAGACCTTTTTTGTAGAGAATTAAGTTTCCTACTTTTTATGTTCTATGATATTATTTGATCAGATGCGTAGTTCTCGAGATATATCAAGATATTTAAAAGTTCCGAAGCCGCACCAACATAATAGAGATACAGAAACACCGTGGCCCCTTTCTTTGAGATAACTCTGCACTATTGCGAGCTGCAAATGCCATTCCAGCTTAGCTGTGCAGAGGAAGAACAACAAGAAGAAGAAATATCTCGAAATATGTCCGTCAGGCCAGTTCCTTTGAGCTGAATCTGCAAATATCTCGGAAACGAAGCGAGCTATGGCAAACTGTTAAGAGACGTTTTTTGTAGAGAATTATGTTTCCTACAATTTATCTTCTATGATATTTTTTGATCAGATGCGTAGTTCTCGAGATATATCAAGATATTTAAAAGTTCCGAAGCCGCACCAACATAATAGAGATACAGAAACACCGTGGCCCCTCTCTTTGAGATAACTCGGCACTATTGCGAGCTGCAAATGCCACTTCCAGCTTAGCTGTGCAGAAGAAGAACAACAAGAAGAAGAAATATCTCGAAATATGTCCGTCAGGCCCCTTCCCTTGAGATAAATCTGCAAATATCTCGGAAACGAAGCGAGCTATGGCAAAATGTTTAGAGACCTTTCTTGTAGAGAATTAAGTTTCCTACTTTTTATGAAGTATGATATTTTTTGATCAGATGCGTAGTTCTCGAGATATATCAAGATATTTAAAAGTTCCGAAGCTGCACCAACATAATAGAGGTACAGAAACACCGTGGCCTCTTTCTTTGAGATAACTCTGCACTATTGCGAGCTGCAAATGCCGCTTCGAGCTTAGCTGTGCAGAAGAAGAACAACAAGAAGAAGAAATATCTCGAAATATGTCCGTCAGACCCCTTCCCTTGAGATGAATCTGCAAATATCTTGGAATCGAAGCGAGCTATGGCAAAATGTTAAGAGACCTTTTTTGTAGAGAATAATGTTTCCTACAATTTACGTTCTATGATATTTTTTGATCAGAAGCGTAGTTTTCGAGATATATCGAGATATTTAAAAGTTCCGAAGCCGCACCAACATAATAGAGATACAGAAACACCGTGGCCCCTTTCTTTGAGATAACTCTGCACTATTGCGACCTGCAAATGCCACTTCCAGCTCAGCTGTGCAGAAGAAGAACAACAAGAAGAAGAAATATCTCGAAATATGTCCGTCAGGCCCCTTCCCTTGAGATAAATCTGCAAATATCTCGGAAACGAAGCGAGCTATGGCAAAATGTTAAGAGACCTTTTTTGTAGAGAATTAAGTTTCCTACTTTTTATGTTCGATGATATTTTTTGATCAGATGCGTAGTTCTCGAGATATATCAAGATATTTAAAAGTTCCGAAGCCGCACCAACATAATAGAGATACAGAAACACCGTGGCCCCTTTCTTTGAGATAACTCTGCACTATTGCGAGCTGTAAATGCCACTTCCAGCTTAGCTGTGCAGAAGAAGAACAACAAGAAGAAGAAATATCTCGAAATATGTCCGTCAGGCCCCTTCCCTTGAGATATATCTGCAAATATCTCGGAAACGAAGCGAGCTATGGCAAAATGTTAAGAGACCTTTTTTGTAGAGAATTATGCTTCCTACAATTTATGTTCTATGATATTTTTTGATCAGAAGCGTAGTTTTCGAGATATATCGAGATATTTAAAAGTTCCGAAGCCGCACCAACATAATAGAGATACAGAAACACCGTGGCCCCTTTCTTTGAGATAACTCTGCACTAGTGCGAGCTGCAAATGCCACTTCCAGCTTAGCTGTGCAGAAGAAGAACAACAAGAAGAAGAAATATCTCGAAATATGTCCGTCAGGCCCCTTCCCTTGAGATAAATCTGCAAATATCTCGGAAACGAAGCGAGCTATGGCAAAATGTTAAGAGACCTTTTTTGTAGAGAATCAAGTTTCCTACTTTTTATGTTCTATGATATTTTTTGATCAGATGCGTAGTTCTCGAGATATATCAAGATATTTAAAAGTTCCGAAGCCGCACCAACATAATAGAGATACAGAAACACCGTGGCCCCTTTCTTTGAGATAACTCTACACTATTGCGAGCTGCAAATGCCACTTCCAGCTTAGCTGTGCAGAGGAAGAACAACAAGAAGAAGAAGTATCTCGAAATATGTCCGTCAGGCCCGTTCCTTTGAGCTGAATCTGCAAATATCTCGGAAACGAAGCGAGCTATGGCAAAATGTTAAGAGACGTTTTTTGTAGAGAATTATGTTTCCTACAATTTAGGTTCTATGATATTTTTTGATCAGAAGCGTAGTTTTCGAGATATATCGAGATATTTAAAAGTTCCGAAGCCGCACCAACATAATAGAGATATAGAAATACCGTGGCCCCTTTCTTTGAGATAACTCTGCACTAGTGCGAGCCGCAAATGCCACTTCCAGCTTAGCTGTGCAGAAGAAGAACAACAAGAAGAAGAAATATCTCGAAATATGTCCGTCAGGCCCCTTCCCTTGAGATAAATCTGCAAATATCTCGGAAACGAAGCGAGCTATGGCAAAATGTTAAGAGACCTTTTTTGTAGAGAATAATGTTTCCTACAATTTACGTTCTATGATATTTTTTGATCAGAAGCGTAGTTTTCGAGATATATCGAGATATTTAAAAGTTCCGAAGCCGCACCAACATAATAGAGATACAGAAACACCGTGACCCCTTTCTTTGAGATAACTCTGCACTATTGCGAGCTGGAAATGCCACTTCCAGTTTAGCTGTGCAGAAGAAGAACAACAAGAAGAAGAAATATCTCGAAATATGTCCGTTAGGCCCCTTCCCTTGAGATAAATCTGCAAATATCTCGGAAACGAAGCGAGCTATGGCAAAATGTTAAGAGACCTTTTTTGTAGAGAATTAAGTTTCCTACTTTTCATGTTCTATGATATTTTTTGATCAGATGCGTAGTTCTCGAGATATATCAAGATATTTAAAAGTTCCGAAGCCGCACCAACATAATAGAGATACAGAAACACCGTGGCCCCTTTCTTTGAGATAACTCTGCACTATTGCGAGCTGTAAATGCCACTTCCAGCTTAGCTGTGCAGAAGAAGAACAACAAGAAGAAGAAATATCTCGAAATATGTCCGTGAGGCCCCTTCCCTTGAGATATATCTGCAAATATCTCGGAAACGAAGCGAGCTATGGCAAAATGTTAAGAGACCTTTTTTGTAGAGAATTATGTTTCCTACAATTTATGTTCTATGATATTTTTTGATCAGAAGCGTAGTTTTCGAGATATATCCAGATATTTAAAAGTTCCGAAGCCGCACCAACATAATAGAGATACAGAAACACCGTGCCCCTTTCTCTGAGATAGCTCTGCACTAGTGAGAGCCGCAAATGCCACTTCCAGCTTAGCTGTGCAGAAGAAGAACAACAAGAAGAAGAAATATCTCGAAATATGTCCGTCAGGCCCCTTCCCTTGAGATAAATATGCAAATATCTCGGAAACGAAGCGAGCTATGGCAAAATGTTAAGAGACCTTTTTTGTAGAGAATTAAGTTTCCTACTTTTTATGTTCTATGATATTATTTGATCAGATGCGTAGTTCTCGAGATATATCAAGATATTTAAAAGTTCCGAAGCCGCACCAACATAATAGAGATACAGAAACACCGTGGCCCCTTTCTTTGAGATAACTCTGCACTATTGCGAGCTGCAAATGCCATTCCAGCTTAGCTGTGCAGAGGAAGAACAACAAGAAGAAGAAATATCTCGAAATATGTCCGTGAGGCCCCTTCCCTTGAGATATATCTGCAAATATCTCGGAAACGAACCGAGCTATGGCAAAATGTTAAGAGACCTTTTTTGTAGAGAATTATGTTTCCTACAATTTATGTTCTATGATATTTTTTGATCAGAAGCGTAGTTTTCGAGATATATCCAGATATTTAAAAGTTCCGAAGCCGCACCAACATAATAGAGATACAGAAACACCGTGCCCCTTTCTCTGAGATAGCTCTGCACTAGTGAGAGCCGCAAATGCCACTTCCAGCTTAGCTGTGCAGAAGAAGAACAACAAGAAGAAGAAATATCTCGAAATATGTCCGTCAGGCCCCTTCCCTTGAGATAAATATGCAAATATCTCGGAAACGAAGCGAGCTATGGCAAAATGTTAAGAGACCTTTTTTGTAGAGAATTAAGTTTCCTACTTTTTATGTTCTATGATATTATTTGATCAGATGCGTAGTTCTCGAGATATATCAAGATATTTAAAAGTTCCGAAGCCGCACCAACATAATAGAGATACAGAAACACCGTGGCCCCTTTCTTTGAGATAACTCTGCACTATTGCGAGCTGCAAATGCCATTCCAGCTTAGCTGTGCAGAGGAAGAACAACAAGAAGAAGAAATATCTCGAAATATGTCCGTCAGACCCCTTCCCTTGAGATGAATCTGCAAATATCTTGGAATCGAAGCGAGCTATGGCAAAATGTTAAGAGACCTTTTTTGTAGAGAATAATGTTTCCTACAATTTACGTTCTATGATATTTTTTGATCAGAAGCGTAGTTTTCGAGATATATCGAGATATTTAAAAGTTCCGAAGCCGCACCAACATAATAGAGATACAGAAACACCGTGGCCCCTTTCTTTGAGATCACTCTGCACTATTGCGACCTGCAAATGCCACTTCCAGCTCAGCTGTGCAGAAGAAGAACAACAAGAAGAAGAAATATCTCGAAATATGTCCGTCAGGCCCCTTCCCTTGAGATAAATCTGCAAATATCTCGGAAACGAAGCGAGCTATGGCAAAATGTTAAGAGACCTTTTTTGTAGAGAATTAAGTTTCCTACTTTCTATGTTCGATGATATTTTTTGATCAGATGCGTAGTTCTCGAGATATATCAAGATATTTAAAAGTTCCGAAGCCGCACCAACATAATAGAGATACTGAAACACCGTGGCCCCTTTCTTTGAGATAACTCTGCACTATTGCGAGCTGTAAATGCCACTTCCAGCTTAGCTGTGCAGAAGAAGAACAACAAGAAGAAGAAATATCTCGAAATATGTCCGTCAGGCCCCTTCCCTTGAGATATATCTGCAAATATCTCGGAAACGAAACGAGCTATGGCAAAATCTTAAGAGACCTTTTTTGTAGAGAATTATGCTTCCTACAATTTATGTTCTATGATATTTTTTGATCAGAAGCGTAGTTTTCGAGATATATCGAGATATTTAAAAGTTCCGAAGCCGCACCAACATAATAGAGATACAGAAACACCGTGGCCCCTTTCGTTGACATAACTCTGCACTAGTGCGAGCCGCAAATGCCACTTCCAGCTTAGCTGTGCAGAAGAAGAACAACAAGAAGAAGAAATATCTCGAAATATGTCCGTCAGGCCCCTTCCCTTGAGATAAATCTGCAAATATCTCGGAAACGAAGCGAGCTATGGCAAAATGTTAAGAGACCTTTTTTGTAGAGAATTAAGTTCCCTACTTTTTATGTTCTATGATATTTTTTGATCAGATGCGTAGTTCTCGAGATATATCGAGATATTTAAAAGTTCCGAAGCCGCACCAACATAATAGAGATACAGAAACACCGTGGCCCCTTTCTTTGAGATAACTCTGCACTAGTGCGAGCCGCAAATGCCACTTCCAGCTTAGCTGTGCAGAAGAAGAACAACAAGAAGAAGAAATATCTCGAAATATGTCCGTCAGGCCCCTTCCCTTGAGATAAATCTGCAAATATCTCGGAAACGAAGCGAGGTATGGCAAAATGTTAAGAGACCTTTTTTGTAGAGAATTATGTTTCCTACAATTTATGTTCTATGATATTTTTTGATCAGAAGCGCAGTTTTCGAGATATATCGAGATATTTAAAAGTTCCGAAGCCGCACCAACATAATAGAGATACAGAAACACCGTGGCCCCTTTCTTTGAGATAACTCTACACTAGTGCGAGCTGCAAATGCCACTTCCAGCTTAGCTGTGCAGAAGAAGAACAACAAGAAGAAGAAATATCTCGAAATATGTCCGTCAGGCCCCTTCCCTTGAGATATATCTGCAAATATCCCGGAAACGAAGCGAGCTATGGCAAAATGTTAAGAGACCTTTTTTGTAGAGAATTAAGTTTCCTACTTTTTATGTTCTATGATATTTTTTGATCAGATGCGTAGTTCTCGAGATATATCAAGATATTTAAAAGTTCCGAAGCCGCACCAACATAATAGAGATACAGAAACACCGTGGCCCCTTTCTTTGAGATAACTCTGCACTATTGCGAGCTGCAAATGCCGCTTCGAGCTTAGCTGTGCAGAAGAAGAACAACAAGAAGAAGAAATATCTCGAAATATGTCCGTCAGACCCCTTCCCTTGAGATGAATCTGCAAATATCTTGGAATCGAAGCGAGCTATGGCAAAATGTTAAGAGACCTTTTTTGTAGAGAATAATGTTTCCTACAATTTACGTTCTATGATATTTTTTGATCAGAAGCGTAGTGTTCGAGATATATCGAGATATTTAAAAGTTCCGAAGCCGCACCAACATAATAGAGATACAGAAACACCGTGGCCCCTTTCGTTGACATAACTCTGCACTAGTGCGAGCCGCAAATGCCACTTCCAGCTTAGCTGTGCAGAAGAAGAACAACAAGAAGAAGAAATATCTCGAAATATGTCCGTCAGGCCCCTTCCCTTGAGATAAATCCGCAAATATCTCGGAAACGAAGCGAGGTATGGCAAAATGTTGAGACCTTTTTTGTAGAGAATTATGTTTCCTACAATTTATGTTCTATGATATTTTTTGATCAGAAGCGTAGTTTTCGAGATATATCGAGATATTTAAAAGTTCCGAAGCCGCACCAACATAATAGAGATACAGAAACACCGTGGCCCCTTTCTTTGAGATAACTCTGCACTAGTGCGAGCTGCAAATGCCACTTCCAGCTTAGCTGTGCAGAAGAAGAACAACAAGAAGAAGAAATATCTCGAAATATGTCCGTCAGGCCCCTTCCCTTGAGATATATCTGCAAATATCTCGGAAACGAAGCGAGCTATGGCAAAATGTTAAGAGACCTTTTTTGTAGAGAATTAAGTTTCCTACTTTTTATGTTCTATGATATTTTTTGATCAGATGCGTAGTTCTCGAGATATATCAAGATATTTAAAAGTTCCGAAGCCGCACCAACATAATAGAGATACAGAAACACCGTGGCCCCTTTCTTTGAGATAACTCTGCACTATTGCGAGCTGCAAATGCCACTTCCAGCTTAGCTGTGCAGAGGAAGAACAACAAGAAGAAGAAGTATCTCGAAATATGTTCGTCAGGCCCGTTCCTTTGAGCTGAATCTGCAAATATCTCGGAAACGAAGCGAGCTATGGCAAAATGTTAAGAGACGTTTTTTGTAGAGAATTATGTTTCCTACAATTTAGGTTCTATGATATTTTTTGATCAGAAGCGTAGTTTTCGAGATATATCGAGATATTTAGAAGTTCCGAAGACGCACCAACATAATAGAGATATAGAAACACCGTGGCCCCTTTCTTTGAGATAACTCTGCACTAGTGCGAGCCGCAAATGCCACTTCCAGCTTAGCTGTGCAGAAGAAGAACAACAAGAAGAAGAAATATCTCGAAATATGTCCGTCAGGCCCCTTCCCTTGAGATAAATCTGCAAATATCTCGGAAACGAAGCGAGCTATGGCAAAATGTTAAGAGACCTTTTTTGTAGAGAATTATGTTTCCTACAATTTATGTTCTATGATATTTTTTGATCAGAACCGTAGTTTTCGAGATATATCGAGATATTTAAAAGTTCCGAAGCCGCACCAACATAATAGAGATACAGAAACACCGTGGCCCCTTTCTTTGAGATAACTCTGCACTAGTGCGATCTGCAAATGCCACTTCCAGCTTAGCTGTGCAGAAGAAGAACAACAAGAAGAAGAAGTATCTCGAAATATGTCCGTCAGGCCCGTTCCTTTGAGCTGAATCTGCAAATATCTCGGAAACGAAGCGAGCTATGGCAAAATGTTAAGAGACCTTTTTTGTAGAGAATAATGTTTCCTACAATTTACGTTCTATGATATTTTTTGATCAGAAGCGTAGTTTTCGAGATATATCGAGATATTTAAAAGTTCCGAAGCCGCACCAACATAATAGAGATACAGAAACACCGTGGCCCCTTTCTTTGAGATAACTCTGCACTATTGCGAGCTGTAAATGCCACTTCCAGCTTAGCTGTGCAGAAGAAGAACAACAAGAAGAAGAAATATCTCGAAATATGTCCGTGAGGCCCCTTCCCTTGAGATATATCTGCAAATATCTCGGAAACGAAGCGAGCTATGGCAAAATGTTAAGAGACCTTTTTTGTAGAGAATTATGTTTCTTACAATTTATGTTCTATGATATTTTTTGATCAGAAGCGTAGTTTTCGAGATATATCGAGATATTTAAAAGTTCCGAAGCCGCACCAACATAATAGAGATACAGAAACACCGTGGCCCCTTTCTTTGAGATAACTCTGCACTAGTGAGAGCCGCAAATGCCATTCCAGCTTAGCTGTGCAGAGGAAGAACAACAAGAAGAAGAAATATCTCGAAATATGTCCGTCAGGCCAGTTCCTTTGAGCTGAATCTGCAAATATCTCGGAAACGAAGCGAGCTATGGCAAAATGTTAAGAGACGTTTTTTGTAGAGAATTATGTTTCCTACAATTTATCTTCAATGATATTTTTTGATCACATGCGTAGTTCTCGAGATATATCAAGATATTTAAAAGTTCCGAAGCCGCACCAACATAATAGAGATACAGAAACACCGTGGCCCCTCTCTTTGAGATAACTCTGCACTATTGCGAGCTGCAAATGCCACTTCCAGCTTAGCTGTGCAGAAGAAGAACAACAAGAAGAAGAAATATCTCGAAATATGTCCGTCAGGCCCCTTCCCTTGAGATAAATCTGCAAATATCTCGGAAACGAAGCGAGCTATGGCAAAATGTTTAGAGACCTTTCTTGTAGAGAATTAAGTTTCCTACTTTTTATGTAGTATGATATTTTTTGATCAGATGCGTAGTTCTCGAGATATATCAAGATATTTAAAAGTTCCGAAGCTGCACCAACATAATAGAGGTACAGAAACACCGTGGCCTCTTTCTTTGAGATAACTCTGCACTATTGCGAGCTGCAAATGCCGCTTCGAGCTTAGCTGTGCAGAAGAAGAACAACAAGAAGAAGAAATATCTCGAAATATGTCCGTCAGGCCCCTTCCCTTGAGATGAATCTGCAAATATCTTGGAAACGAAGCGAGCTATGGCAAAATGTTAAGAGACCTTTTTTGTAGAGAATAATGTTTCCTACAATTTACGTTCTATGATATTTTTTGATCAGAAGCGTAGTTTTCGAGATATATCGAGATATTTAAAAGTTCCGAAGCCGCACCAACATAATAGAGATACAGAAACACCGTGGCCCCTTTCTTTGAGATAACTCTGCACTATTGCGACCTGCAAATGCCACTTCCAGCTCAGCTGTGCAGAAGAAGAACAACAAGAAGAAGAAATATCTCGAAATATGTCCGTCAGGCCCCTTCCCTTGAGATAAATCTGCAAATATCTCGGAAACGAAGCGAGCTATGGCAAAATGTTGAGAGACCTTTTTTGTAGAGAATTAAGTTTCCTACTTTTTATGTTCGATGATATTTTTTGATCAGATGCGTAGTTCTCGAGATATATCAAGATATTTAAAAGTTCCGAAGCAGCACCAACATAATAGAGGTACAGAAACACCGTGGCCCCTTTCTTTGAGATAACTCTGCACTAGTGCGAGCCGCAAATGCCACTTCCAGCTTAGCTGTGCAGAAGAAGAACACCAAGAAGAAGAAATATCTCGAAATATGTCCGTCAGGCCCCTTCCCTTGAAATAAATATGCAAATATCTCGGAAACGAAGCGAGCTATGGCAAAATGTTAAGAGACGTTTTTTGTAGAGAATTATGTTTCCTACAATTTATCTTCTATGATATTTTTTGATCAGATGCGTAGTTCTCGAGATATATCAAGATATTTAAAAGTTCCGAAGCCGCACCAACATAATAGAGATACAGAAACACCGTGGCCCCTCTCTTTGAGATAACTCTGCACTATTGCGAGCTGCAAATGCCACTTCCAGCTTAGCTGTGCAGAAGAAGAACAACAAGAAGAAGAAATATCTCGAAATATGTCCGTCAGGCCCCTTCCCTTGAGATAAATCTGCAAATATCTCGGAAACGAAGCGAGCTATGGCAAAATGTTTAGAGACCTTTCTTGTAGAGAATTAAGTTTCCTACTTTTTATGTAGTATGATATTTTTTGATCAGATGCGTAGTTCTCGAGATATATCAAGATATTTAAAAGTTCCGAAGCTGCACCAACATAATAGAGGTACAGAAACACCGTGGCCTCTTTCTTTGAGATAACTCTGCACTATTGCGAGCTGCAAATGCCGCTTCGAGCTTAGCTGTGCAGAAGAAGAACAACAAGAAGAAGAAATATCTCGAAATATGTCCGTCAGGCCCCTTCCCTTGAGATGAATCTGCAAATATCTTGGAAACGAAGCGAGCTATGGCAAAATGTTAAGAGACCTTTTTTGTAGAGAATAATGTTTCCTACAATTTACGTTCTATGATATTTTTTGATCAGAAGCGTAGTTTTCGAGATATATCGAGATATTTAAAAGTTCCGAAGCCGCACCAACATAATAGAGATACAGAAACACCGTGGCCCCTTTCTTTGAGATAACTCTGCACTATTGCGACCTGCAAATGCCACTTCCAGCTCAGCTGTGCAGAAGAAGAACAACAAGAAGAAGAAATATCTCGAAATATGTCCGTCAGGCCCCTTCCCTTGAGATAAATCTGCAAATATCTCGGAAACGAAGCGAGCTATGGCAAAATGTTGAGAGACCTTTTTTGTAGAGAATTAAGTTTCCTACTTTTTATGTTCGATGATATTTTTTGATCAGATGCGTAGTTCTCGAGATATATCAAGATATTTAAAAGTTCCGAAGCAGCACCAACATAATAGAGGTACAGAAACACCGTGGCCCCTTTCTTTGAGATAACTCTGCACTAGTGCGAGCCGCAAATGCCACTTCCAGCTTAGCTGTGCAGAAGAAGAACACCAAGAAGAAGAAATATCTCGAAATATGTCCGTCAGGCCCCTTCCCTTGAAATAAATATGCAAATATCTCGGAAACGAAGCGAGCTATGGCAAAATGTTATGAGACGTTTTTTGTAGAGAATTATGTTTCCTACAATTTATCTTCTATGATATTTTTTGATCAGATGCGTAGTTCTCGAGATATATCAAGATATTTAAAAGTTCCGAAGCCGCACCAACATAATAGAGATACAGAAACACCGTGGCCCCTCTCTTTGAGATAACTCTGCACTATTGCGAGGTGCAAATGCCACTTCCAGCTTAGCTGTGCAGAAGAAGAACAACAAGAAGAAGAAATATCTCGAAATATGTCCGTCAGGCCCCTTCCCTTGAGATAAATCTGCAAATATCTCGGAAACGAAGCGAGCTATGGCAAAATGTTTAGAGACCTTTCTTGTAGAGAATTAAGTTTCCTACTTTTTATGTAGTATGATATTTTTTGATCAGATGCGTAGTTCTCGAGATATATCAAGATATTTAAAAGTTCCGAAGCTGCACCAACATAATAGAGGTACAGAAACACCGTGGCCTCTTTCTTTGAGATAACTCTGCACTATTGCGAGCTGCAAATGCCGCTTCGAGCTTAGCTGTGCAGAAGAAGAACAACAAGAAGAAGAAATATCTCGAAATATGTCCGTCAGGCCCCTTCCCTTGAGATGAATCTGCAAATATCTTGGAAACGAAGCGAGCTATGGCAAAATGTTAAGAGACCTTTTTTGTAGAGAATAATGTTTCCTACAATTTACGTTCTATGATATTTTTTGATCAGAAGCGTAGTTTTCGAGATATATCGAGATATTTAAAAGTTCCGAAGCCGCACCAACATAATAGAGATACAGAAACACCGTGGCCCCTTTCTTTGAGATAACTCTGCACTATTGCGACCTGCAAATGCCACTTCCAGCTCAGCTGTGCAGAAGAAGAACAACAAGAAGAAGAAATATCTCGAAATATGTCCGTCAGGCCCCTTCCCTTGAGATAAATCTGCAAATATCTCGGAAACGAAGAGAGCTATGGCAAAATGTTAAGAGACCTTTTTTGTAGAGAATTAAGTTTCCTACTTTTTATGTTCTATGATATTTTTTGATCAGATGCGTAGTTCTCGAGATATATCAAGATATTTAAAAGTTCCGAAGCCGCACCAAACATAATAGAGATACAGAAACACCGTGGCCCCTCTCTTTGAGATAACTCTGCACTATTGCGAGCTGCAAATGCCACTTCCAGCTTAGCTGTGCAGAAGAAGAACAACAAGAAGAAGAAATATCTCGAAATATGTCCGTCAGGCCCCTTCCCTTGAGATAAATCTGCAAATATCTCGGAAACGAAGCGAGCTATGGCAAAACGTTAAGAGACCTTTTTTGTAGATAATTAAGTTTCCTACTTTTTATGTTCTATGATATTTTTCGATCAGAGGCGTAGTTCTCGAGATATATCAAGATATTTAAAAGTTCCAAAGCCGCACCAACATAATAGAGATACAGAAACACCGTGGCCCCTTTCTTTGAGATAACTCTGCACGATTGCGAGCTGGAAATGCCACTTCCAGTTTAGCTGTGCAGAAGAAGAACAACAAGAAGAAGAAATATCTCGAAATATGTCCGTTAGGCCCCTTCCCTTGAGATAAATCTGCGAATATCTCGGAAACGAAGCGAGCTATGGCAAAATGTTAAGAGACCTTTTTTGTAGAGAATTAAGTTTCCTACTTTTTATGTTCTATGATATTTTTTGATCAGAAGCGTAGTTTTCGAGATATATCGAGATATTTAAAAGTTCCGAAGCCGCACCAACATAATAAAGATACAGAAACACCGTGGCCCCATTCTTTGAGATAACTCTGCACTAGTGCGAGCCGCAAATGCCACTTCCAGCTTAGCTGTGCAGAAGAAGAACAACAAGAAGAAGAAATATCTCGAAATATGTCCGTGAGGCCCCTTCCCTTGAGATAAACCTGCAAATATCTCGGAAACGAAGCGAGCTATGGCAAAATGTTAAGAGACCTTATTTGTAGAGAATTAAGTTTCCTACTTTTTATGTTCTATGATATTTTTTGATCAGATGCGTAGTTCTCGAGATATATCAAGATATTTAAAAGTTCCGAAGCCGCACCAACATAATAGAGATACAGAAACACCGTGGCCCCTTTCTTTGAGATAACTCTGCACTAGTGCGAGCCGCAAATGCCACTTCCAGCTTAGCTGTGCAGAAGAAGAACAACAAGAAGAAGAAATATCTCGAAATATGTCCGTCAGGCCCCTTCCCTTGAAATAAATATGCAAATATCTCGGAAACGAAGCGAGCTATGGCAAAATGTTAAGAGACCTTTTTTGTAGAGAATTAAGTTTCCTACTTTTTATGTTCTATGATATTTTTTGATCAGATGCGTAGTTCTCGAGATATATCAAGATATTTAAAAGTTCCGAAGCCGCACCAACATAATAGAGATACAGAAACACCGTGGCCCCTTTCTTTGAGATAACTCTGCACTATTGCGAGCTGCAAATGCCACTTCCAGCTTAGCTGTGCAGAGGAAGAACAACAAGAAGAAGAAATATCTCGAAATATGTCCGTTAGGCCCCTTCCCTTGAGATAAATCTGCAAATATCTCGGAAACGAAGCGAGCTATGGCAAAATGTTGAGAGACCTTTTTTGTAGAGAATTAAGTTTCCTACTTTTTATGTTCTATGATATTTTTTGATCAGAAGCGTAGTTTTCGAGATATATCGAGATATTTAAAAGTTCCGAAGCCGCACCAACATAATAGAGATACAGAAACACCGTGGCCCCTTTCTTTGAGATAACTCTGCACTAGTGCGAGCAGCAAATGCCACTTCCAGCTTAGCTGTGCAGAAGAAGAACAACAAGAAGAAGAAATATCTCGAAATATGTCCGTCAGGCCCCTTCCCTTGAAATAAATATGCAAATATCTCGGAAACGAAGCGAGCTATGGCAAAATGTTAAGAGACCTTTTTCGTAGAGAATTAAGTTTCCTACCTTTTATGTTCTATGATATTTTTTGATCAGATGCGTAGTTCTCGAGATATATCAAGATATTTATAAGTTCCGAAGCCGCACCAACATAATAGAGATACAGAAACACCGTGGCCCCTCTCTTTGAGATAACTCTGCACTATTGCGAGCTGGAAATGCCACTTCCAGTTTAGCTGTGCAGAAGAAGAACAACAAGAAGAAGAAATATCTCGAAATATGTCCGTCAGGCCCCTTCCGTTGAGATATATCTGCAAATATCTCGGAAACGAAGCGAGCTATGGCAAAATGTTAAGAGACCTTTTTTGTAGAGAATTATGTTTCCTACAATTTACTTTCTATGATATTTTTTGATCAGAAGCGTAGTTTTCGAGATATATCGAGATATTTAAAAGTTCCGAAGCCGCACCAACATAATAGAGATACAGAAACACCGTGGCCCCTTTCTTTCAGATAACTATGCACTATTGCGAGCTGCAAATGCCACTTCCAGCTTAGCTGTGCAGAAGAAGAACAACAAGAAGAAGAAATATCTCGAAATATGTCCGTCAGGCCCCTTACCTTGAGATAAATCTGCAAATATCTCGGAAACGAAGCGAGCTATGGCAAAATGTTAAGAGACCTTTTTCGTAGAGAATTAAGTTTCCTACTTTTTATCTTCTATGATATTTTCTGATCAGAAGCGTAGTTTTCGAGATATATCGAGATATTTAAAAGTTCCGAAGCCGCACCAACATAATAGAGATACAGAAACACCGTGGCCCCTTTCTTTGAGATAACTCTGCACTATTGCGATCTGCAAATGCCACTTCCAGCTTAGCTGTGCAGAAGAAGAACAACAAGAAGAAGAAATATCACGAAATATGTCCGTCAGGCCTGTTCCTTTGAGCTGAATCTGCAAATATCTCGGAAACGAAGCGAGCTATGGCAAAATGTTAAGAGACGTTTTTTGTAGAGAATTATGTTTCCTACTTTTTATGTTCTATGATATTTTTTGATCAGAAGCGTAGTTTTCGAGATATATCGAGATATTTAAAAGTTCCGAAGCCGCACCAACATAATAAAGATACAGAAACACCGTGGCCCCTTTCTTTGAGATAACTCTGCACTAGTGCGAACCGCAAATGCCACTTCCAGCTTAGCTGTGCAGAAGAAGAACAAAAAGAAGAAGAAATATCTCGAAATATGTCCGTCAGGCCAGTTCCTTTGAGCTGAATCTGCAAATATCTCGAAAACGAAGCGAGCTATGGCAAAATGTTAAGAGACGTTTTTTGTAGAGAATTATGTTTGCTACAATTTATGTTCTATGATATTTTTTGATCAGAAGCGTAGTTTTCGAGATATATCGAGATATTTAAAAGTTCCGAAGCCGCACCAACATAATAGGGATACAGAAACACCGTGGCCCCTTTCTTTGAGATAACTCTGCACTAGTGCGAGCCGCAAATGCCACTTCCAGCTTAGCTGTGCAGAAGAAGAACAACAAGAAGAAGAAATATCTCGAAATATGTCCGTCAGGCCAGTTCCTTTGAGCTGAATCTGCAAATATCTCGGAAACGAAGCGAGCTATGGCAAAATGTTGAGAGACGTTTTTTGTAGAGAATTATGTTTCCTACAATTTATGTTCTATGATATTTTTTGATCAGAAGCGTAGTTTTCGAGATATATCGAGATATTTAAAAGTTCCGAAGCCGCACCAACATAATAGGGATACAGAAACACCGTGGCCCCTTTCTTTGAGATAACTCTGCACTAGTGCGAGCCGCAAATGCCACTTCCAGCTTAGCTGTGCAGAAGAAGAACAACAAGAAGAAGAAATATCTCGAAATATGTCCGTCAGGCCACTTCCCTTGAGATAAATCTGCAAATATCGCGGAAACGAAGCGAGCTATGGCAAAATGTTAAGAGACGTTTTTTGTAGAGAATTATATTTCCTACAATTTATGTTCTATGATATTTTTTGATCAGAAGCGTAGTTCTCGAGATAGATCAAGATACTTAAAAGTTCCGAAGCCGCACCAAACATAATAGAGATACAGAAACACCGTGGCCCCTCTCTTTGAGATAACTCTGCACTATTGCGAGCGGCAAATGCCACTTCCAGCTTAGCTGTGCAGAAGAAGAACAACAAGAAGAAGAAATATCTCGAAATATGTCCGTCAGGCCCCTTCCCTTGAGATAAATCTGCAAATATCTCGGAAACGAAGCGAGCTATGGCAAAATGTTAAGAGACCTTTTTTGTAGAGAATTAAGTTTCCTACTTTTTATGTTCGATGATATTTTTTGATCAGATGCGTAGTTCTCGAGATATATCAAGATATTTAAAAGTTCCGAAGCTGCACCAACATAATAGAGGTACAGAAACACCGTGGCCTCTTTCTTTGAGATAACTCTGCACTATTGCGAGCTGCAAATGCCACTTCGAGCTTAGCTGTGCAGAAGAAGAACAACAAGAAGAAGAAATATCTCGAAATATGTCCGTCAGGCCCCTTCCCTTGAGATATATCTGCAAATATCTCGGAAACGAAGCGAGCTATGGCAAAATGTTAAGAGACCGTTTTTGTAGAGAATTAAGTTTCCTACTTTTTATGTTCTATGATATTTGTTGATCAGAAGCGTAGTTTTCGAGATATATCGAGATATTTAAAAGTTCCGAAGCCGCACCAACATAATAGAGATACAGAAACACCGTGGCCCCTTTCGTTGAGATAACTCTGCACTAGTGCGAGCCGCAAATGCCACTTCCAGCTTAGCTGTGCAGAAGAAGAACAACAAGAAGAAGAAATATCTCGAAATATGTCCGTCAGGCCCCTTCCCTTGAGATAAATCTGCAAATATCTCGGAAAGGAAGCGAGCTATGGCAAAATGTTGAGAGACCTTTTTTGTAGAGAATTAAGTTTCCTACTTTTTATGTTGTATGATATTTTTTGATCAGATGCGTAGTTCTCGAGATATATCAAGATATTTAAAAGTTCCGAAGCCGCACCAACATAATAGAGATACAGAAACACCGTGGCCCCTTTCTTTGAGATAACTCTGCACTATTGCGAGCTGCAAATGCCACTTCCAGCTTAGCTGTGCAGAGGAAGAACAACAAGAAGAAGAAATATCTCGAAATATGTCCGTCAGGCCAGTTCCTTTGAGCTGAATCTGCAAATATCTCGGAAACGAAGCGAGCTATGGCAAAATGTTAAGAGACGTTTTTTGTAGAGAATTATGTTTCCGACCAATTTATGTTCTATGATATTTTTTGATCAGAAGCGTAGTTTTCGAGATATATCGAGATATTTAAAAGTTCCGAAGCCGCACCAACATAATAGGGATACAGAAACACCGTGGCCCCTTTCTTTGAGATAACTCTGCATTAGTGCGAGCCGCAAATGCCACTTCCAGCTTAGCTGTGCAGAAGAAGAACAACAAGAAGAAGAAATATCTCGAAATATGTCCGTCAGGCCCCTTCCCTTGAGATAAATCTGCAAATATCTCGGAAACGAAGCGAGCTATGGCAAAATGTTAAGAGACCTTTTTTGTAGAGAATTAAGTTTCCTACTTTTTATGTTCTATGATATTTTTTGATCAGATGCGTAGTTCTCGAGATATATCAAGATATTTAAAAGTTCCGAAGCCGCACCAACATAATAGAGATACAGAAACACCGTGGCCCCTTTCTTTGAGATAACTCTGCACTATTGCGAGCTGGAAATGCCACTTCCAGTTTAGCTGTGCAGAAGAAGATCAACAAGAAGAAGAAATATCTCGAAATATGTCCGTTAGGCCCCTTCCCTTGAGATAAATCTGCAAATATCTCGGAAACGAAGCGAGCTATGGCAAAATGTTAAGAGACCTTTTTTGTAGAGAATTAAGTTTCCTACTTTTTATGTTCTATGATATTTTTTGATCAGAAGCGTAGTTTTCGAGATATATCGAGATATTTAAAAGTTCCGAAGCCGCACCAACATAATAAAGATACAGAAACACCGTGGCCCCTTTCTTTGAGATAACTCTGCACTAGTGCGAGCCGCAAATGCCACTTCCAGCTTAGCTGTGCAGAAGAAGAACAACAAGAAGAAGAAATATCTCGAAATATGTCCGTCAGGCCCCTTCCCTTGAGATAAATATGCAAATATCTCGGAAACGAAGCGAGCTATGGCAAGATGTTAAGAGACCTTTTTTGTATAGAATTAAGTTTCCTACTTTTTATGTTCTATGATATTTTTTGATCAGATGCGTAGTTCTCGAGATAGATCAAGATACTTAAAAGTTCCGAAGCCGCACCAACATAATAGAGATACAGAAACACCGTGGCCCCTTTCTTTGAGATAACTCTGCACTATTGCGAGCTGCAAATGCCACTTCCAGCTTAGCTGTGCAGAGGAAGAACAACAAGAAGAAGAAATATCTCGAAATATGTCCGTCAGGCCAGTTCCTTTGAGCTGAATCTGCAAATATCTCGGAAACGAAGCGAGCTATGGCAAAATGTTAAGAGACGTTTTTTGTAGAGAATTATGTTTCCGACCAATTTATGTTCTATGATATTTTTTGATCAGAAGCGTAGTTTTCGAGATATATCGAGATATTTAAAAGTTCCGAAGCCGCACCAACATAATAGGGATACAGAAACACCGTGGCCCCTTTCTTTGAGATAACTCTGCATTAGTGCGAGCCGCAAATGCCACTTCCAGCTTAGCTGTGCAGAAGAAGAACAACAAGAAGAAGAAATATCTCGAAATATGTCCGTCAGGCCCCTTCCCTTGAGATAAATCTGCAAATATCTCGGAAACGAAGCGAGCTATGGCAAAATGTTAAGAGACCTTTTTTGTAGAGAATTAAGTTTCCTACTTTTTATGTTCTATGATATTTTTTGATCAGATGCGTAGTTCTCGAGATATATCAAGATATTTAAAAGTTCCGAAGCCGCACCAACATAATAGAGATACAGAAACACCGTGGCCCCTTTCTTTGAGATAACTCTGCACTATTGCGAGCTGGAAATGCCACTTCCAGTTTAGCTGTGCAGAAGAAGATCAACAAGAAGAAGAAATATCTCGAAATATGTCCGTTAGGCCCCTTCCCTTGAGATAAATATGCAAATATCTCGGAAACGAAGCGAGCTATGGCAAGATGTTAAGAGACCTTTTTTGTATAGAATTAAGTTTCCTACTTTTTATGTTCTATGATATTTTTTGATCAGATGCGTAGTTCTCGAGATAGATCAAGATACTTAAAAGTTCCGAAGCCGCACCAAACATAATAGAGATACAGAAACACTGTGGCCCCTCTCTTTGAGATAACTCTGCACTATTGCGAGCTGCAAATGCCACTTCCAGCTTAGCTGTGCAGAAGAAGAACAACAAGAAGAAGAAATATCTCGAAATATGTCCGTCAGGCCCCTTCCCTTGAGATAAATCTGCAAATATCTCGGAAACGAAGCGAGCTATGGCAAAATGTTAAGAGACCTTTTTTGTAGATAATTAAGTTTCCTACTTTTTATGTTCTATGATATTTTTCGATCAGAGGCGTAGTTCTCGAGATATATCAAGATACTTAAAAGTTCCGAAGCCGCACCAACATAATAGAGATACAGAAACACCGTGGCCCCTTTCTTTGAGATAACTCTGCACGATTGCGAGCTGGAAATGCCACTTCCAGTTTAGCTGTGCAGAAGAAGAACAACAAGAAGAAGAAATATCTCGAAATATGTCCATCAGGACCCTTCCCTTGAGATAAACCTGCAAATATCTCGGAAACGAAGCGAGCTATGGCAAAATGTTAAGAGACCTTTTTTGTAGAGAATTATGTTTCCTACAATTTATGTTCTACGATATTTTTTGATCAGAAGCGTAGTTTTCGAGATATATCGAGATATTTAAAAGTTCCGAAGCCGCACCAACATAATAGAGATACAGAAACACCGTGGCCCCTTTCTTTGGGATAACTCTGCACTATTGCGAGCTGGAAATGCCACTTCCAGTTTAGCTGTGCAGAAGAAGAACAACAAGAAGAAGAAATATCTCGAAATATGTCCGTTAGGCCCCTTCCCTTGAGATATATCTGCAAATATCTCGGAAACGAAGCGAGCTATGGCAAAATGTTGAGAGACCTTTTTTGTAGAGAATTAAGTTTCCGGCTTTTTATGTTCTATGATATTTTTTGATCAGAAGCGTAGTTTTCGAGATATATCGAGATATTTAAAAGTTCCGAAGCCGCACCAACATAATAGAGATACAGAAACACCGTGGCCCCTTTCGTTGACATAACTCTGCACTAGTGCGAGCCGCAAATGCCACTTCCAGCTTAGCTGTGCAGAAGAAGAACAACAAGAAGAAGAAATATCTCGAAATATGTCCGTCAGGCCCCTTCCCTTGAGATATATCTGCAAATATCTCGGAAACGAAGCGAGCTATGGCAAAATGTTAAGAGACCGTTTTTGTAGAGAATTAAGTTTCCTACTTTTTATGTTCTATGATATTTTTTGATCAGACGCGTAGTTCTCGAGATATATCGAGATATTTAAAAGTTCCGTAGCCGCACCAACATAATAGAGATACAGAAACACCGTGGCCCCTTTCTTTGAGATAACTCTGCACTATTGCGAGCTGTAAATGCCACTTCCAGCTTAGCTGTGCAGAAGAAGAACAACAAGAAGAAGAAATATCTCGAAGTATGTCCGTCAGGCCCCTTCCCTTGAGATAAATATGCAAATATCTCGGAAACGAAGCGAGCTATGGCAAAATGTTAAGAAACCTTTTTTGTAGAGAATTAAGTTTCCTACTTTTTATGTTCTATGATATTTTTTGATCAGATGCGTAGTTCTCGAGATATATCAAGATATTTAAAAGTTCCGAAGCCGCACCATCATAATAGAGATACAGAAACACCGTGGCCCCTTTCTTTGAGATAACTGTGCACCAGTGCGAGCCGCAAATGCCACTTCCAGCTTAGCTGTGCAGAAGAAGAACAACAAGAAAAAGAAATATCTCGAAATATGTCCGTCAGGCCCTTTCCCATGAGATATATCTGCAAATATCTCGGAAACGAAGCGAGCTATGGCAAAATGTTAAGAGAGCTTTTTTGTAGAGAATTAAGGTTCCTACTTTTCATGTTCTATGATATTTTTTGATCAGATGCGTAGTTCTCGAGATATATCAAGATATTTAAAAGTTCCGAAGCCGCACCAACATAATAGAGATACAGAAACACCGTGGCCCCTTTCTTTGAGATAACTCTGCACTATTGCGAGCTGTAAATGCCACTTCCAGCTTAGCTGTGCAGAAGAAGAACAACAAGAAGAAGAAATATCTCGAAATATGTCCGTCAGGCCCCTTCCCTTGAGATAAATATGCAAATATCTCGGAAACGAAGCGAGCTATGGCAAAATGTTAAGAAACCTTTTTTGTAGAGAATTAAGTTTCCTACTTTTTATGTTCTATGATATTTTTTGATCAGATGCGTAGTTTTCGAGATATATCGAGATATTTAAAAGTTCCGAAGCCGCACCAACATAATAGAGATACAGAAACACCGTGGCCCCTTTCTGTGAGATAACTCTGCACTATTGCGAGCTGTAAATGCCACTTCCAGCTTAGCTGTGCAGAAGAAGAACAACAAGAAGAAGAAATATCTCGAAATATGTCCGTCAGGCCCCTTCCCTTGAGATAAATATGCAAATATCTCGGAAACGAAGCGAGCTATGGCAAAATGTTAAGAGACCTTTTTTGTAGAGAATTAAGTTTCCTACTTTTTATGTTCTATGATATTTTTTGATCAGATGCGTAGTTCTCGAGATATATCAAGATATTTAAAAGTTCCGAAGCCGCACCAACATAATAGAGATACAGAAACACCGTGGCCCCTTTCTTTGAGATAACTCTGCACTATTGCGAGCTGCAAATGCCACTTCCAGCTTAGCTGTGCAGAGGAAGAACAACAAGAAGAAGAAATATCTCGAAATATGTCCGTCAGGCCAGTTCCTTTGAGCTGAATCTGCAAATATCTCGGAAACGAAGCGAGCTATGGCAAAATGTTATGAGACGTTTTTTGTAGAGAATTATGTTTCCTACAATTTATGTTCTATGATATTTTTTGATCAGAAGCGTAGTTTTCGAGATATATCGAGATATTTAAAAGTTCCGAAGCCGCACCAACATAATAGAGATACAGAAACACCGTGGCCCCTTTCTTTGAGATAACTCTGCACTATTCCGAGCTGCAAATGCCACTTCCAGCTTAGCTGTGCAGAAGAAGAACAACAAGAAGAAGAAATATCTCGAAATATGTCCGTCAGGCCCCTTCCCTTGAGATAAATCTGCAAATATCTCGGAAACGAAGAGAGCTATGGCAAAATGTTAAGAGACCTTTTTTGTAGAGAATTAAGTTTCCTACTTTTCATGTTCTACGATATTTTTTGATCAGATGCGTAGTTCTCGAGATATATCAAGACATTTAAAAGTTCCGAAGCCGCACCAACATAATAGAGATACAGAAACACCGTGGCCCCTTTCTTTGAGATAACTCTGCACTATTGCGAGCTGTAAATGCCACTTCCAGCTTAGCTGTGCAGAAGAAGAACAACAAGATGAAGAAATATCTCGAAATATGTCCGTCAGGCCCCTTCCCTTGAGATAAATCTGCAAATATCTCGGAAACGAAGAGAGCTATGGCAAAATGTTAAGAGACCTTTTTTGTAGAGAATTAAGTTTCCTACTTTTCATGTTCTACGATATTTTTTGATCAGATGCGTAGTTCTCGAGATATATCAAGATATTTAAAAGTTCCGAAGCCGCACCAACATAATAGAGATACAGAAACACCGTGGCCCCTTTCTTTGAGATAACTCTGCACTATTGCGAGCTGTAAATGCCACTTCCAGCTTAGCTGTGCAGAAGAAGAACAACAAGAAGAAGAAATATCTCGAAATATGTCCGTGAGGCCCCTTCCCTTGAGATATATCTGCAAATATCTCGGAAACGAAGCGAGCTATGGCAAAATGTTAAGAGACCTTTTTTGTAGAGAATTATGTTTCCTACAATTTATGTTCTATGATATTTTTTGATCAGAAGCGTAGTTTTCGAGATATATCGAGATATTTAAAAGTTCCGAAGCCGCACCAACATAATAGAGATACAGAAACACCGTGCCCCTTTCTCTGAGATAACTCTGCACTAGTGAGAGCCGCAAATGCCACTTCCAGCTTAGCTGTGCAGAAGAAGAACAACAAGAAGAAGAAATATCTCGAAATATGTCCGTCAGGCCCCTTCCCTTGAGATAAATATGCAAATATCTCGGAAACGAAGCGAGCTATGGCAAAATGTTAAGAGACCTTTTTTGTAGAGAATTAAGTTTCCTACTTTTTATGTTCTATGACATTATTTGATCAAGTGCGTAGTTCTCGAGATATATCAAGATATTTAAAAGTTCCGAAGCCGCACCAACATAATAGAGATACAGAAACACCGTGGCCCCTTTCTTTGAGATAACTCTGCACTATTGCGAGCTGCAAATGCCATTCCAGCTTAGCTGTGCAGAGGAAGAACAACAAGAAGAAGAAATATCTCGAAATATGTCCGTCAGGCCAGTTCCTTTGAGCTGAATCTGCAAATATCTCGGAAACGAAGCGAGCTATGGCAAAATGTTAAGAGACGTTTTTTGTAGAGAATTATGTTTCCTACAATTTATCTTCTATGATATTTTTTGATCAGATGCGTAGTTCTCGAGATATATCAAGATATTTAAAAGTTCCGAAGCCGCACCAACATAATAGAGATACAGAAACACCGTGGCCCCTCTCTTTGAGATAACTCTGCACTATTGCGAGCTGCAAATGCCACTTCCAGCTTAGCTGTGCAGAAGAAGAACAACAAGAAGAAGAAATATCTCGAAATATGTCCGTCAGGCCCCTTCCCTTGAGATAAATCTGCAAATATCTCGGAAACGAAGCGAGCTATGGCAAAATGTTAAGAGACCTTTCTTGTAGAGAATTATGTTTCCTACAATTTAGGTTCTATGATATTTTTTGATCAGAAGCGTAGTTTTCGAGATATATCGAGATATTTAAAAGTTCCGAAGCCGCACCAACATAATAGAGATACAGAAACACCGTGGCCCCTTTCTTTGAGATAACTGTGCACCAGTGCGAGCCGCAAATGCCACTTCCAGCTTAGCTGTGCAGAAGAAGAACAACAAGAAAAAGAAATATCTCGAAATATGTCCGTCAGGCCCTTTCCCATGAGATATATCTGCAAATATCTCGGAAACGAAGCGAGCTATGGCAAAATGTTAAGAGAGCTTTTTTGTAGAGAATTAAGGTTCCTACTTTTCATGTTCTATGATATTTTTTGATCAGATGCGTAGTTCTCGAGATATATCAAGATATTTAAAAGTTCCGAAGCCGCACCAACATAATAGAGATACAGAAACACCGTGGCCCCTTTCTTTGAGATAACTCTGCACTATTGCGAGCTGTAAATGCCACTTCCAGCTTAGCTGTGCAGAAGAAGAACAACAAGAAGAAGAAATATCTCGAAATATGTCCGTCAGGCCCCTTCCCTTGAGATAAATATGCAAATATCTCGGAAACGAAGCGAGCTATGGCAAAATGTTAAGAAACCTTTTTTGTAGAGAATTAAGTTTCCTACTTTTTATGTTCTATGATATTTTTTGATCAGATGCGTAGTTTTCGAGATATATCGAGATATTTAAAAGTTCCGAAGCCGCACCAACATAATAGAGATACAGAAACACCGTGGCCCCTTTCTGTGAGATAACTCTGCACTATTGCGAGCTGTAAATGCCACTTCCAGCTTAGCTGTGCAGAAGAAGAACAACAAGAAGAAGAAATATCTCGAAATATGTCCGTCAGGCCCCTTCCCTTGAGATAAATATGCAAATATCTCGGAAACGAAGCGAGCTATGGCAAAATGTTAAGAAACCTTTTTTGTAGAGAATTAAGTTTCCTACTTTTTATGTTCTATGATATTTTTTGATCAGATGCGTAGTTCTCGAGATATATCAAGATATTTAAAAGTTCCGAAGCCGCACCATCATAATAGAGATACAGAAACACCGTGGCCCCTTTCTTTGAGATAACTCTGCACTATTGCGAGCTGCAAATGCCACTTCCAGCTTAGCTGTGCAGAGGAAGAACAACAAGAAGAAGAAATATCTCGAAATATGTCCGTCAGGCCAGTTCCTTTGAGATAAATATGCAAATATCTCGGAAACGAAGCGAGCTATGGCAAAATGTTAAGAGACCTTTTTTGTAGAGAATTAAGTTTCCTACTTTTTATGTTCTATGATATTTTTTGATCAGAAGCGTAGTTTTCGAGATATATCGAGATATTTAAAAGTTCCGAAGCCGCACCAACATAATAGAGATACAGAAACACCGTGGCCCCTATCTTTGGGATAACTCTGCACTATTGCGAGCTGCAAATGCCACTTCCAGCTTAGCTGTGCAGAGGAAGAACAACAAGAAGAAGAAATATCTCGAAATATGTCCGTCAGGCCCCTTCCCTTGAGATAAATATGCAAATATCTCGGAAACGAAGCGAGCTATGGCAAAATGTTAAGAGACGTTTTTTGTAGAGAATTATGTTTCCTACAATTTATCTTCTATGATATTTTTTGATCAGATGCGTAGTTCTCGAGATATATCAAGATATTTAAAAGTTCCGAAGCCGCACCAACATAATAGAGATACAGAAACACCGTGGCCCCTCTCTTTGAGATAACTCTGCACTATTGCGAGCTGCAAATGCCACTTCCAGCTTAGCTGTGCAGAAGAAGAACAACAAGAAGAAGAAATATCTCGAAATATGTCCGTCAGGCCCCTTCCCTTGAGATAAATCTGCAAATATCTCGGAAACGAAGCGAGCTATGGCAAAATGTTTAGAGACCTTTCTTGTAGAGAATTAAGTTTCCTACTTTTTATGTAGTATGATATTTTTTGATCAGATGCGTAGTCCTCGAGATATATCAAGATATTTAAAAGTTCCGAAGCTGCACCAACATAATAGAGGTACAGAAACACCGTGGCCTCTTTCTTTGAGATAACTCTGCACTGTTGCGAGCTGCAAATGCCGCTTCGAGCTTAGCTGTGCAGAAGAAGAACAACAAGAAGAAGAAATATCTCGAAATATGTCCGTCAGGCCCCTTCCCTTGAGATGAATCTGCAAATATCTTGGAAACGAAGCGAGCTATGGCAAAATGTTAAGAGACCTTTTTTGTAGAGAATAATGTTTCCTACAATTTACGTTCTATGATATTTTTTGATCAGAAGCGTAGTTTTCGAGATATATCGAGATATTTAAAAGTTCCGAAGCCGCACCAACATAATAGAGATACAGAAACACCGTGGCCCCTTTCTTTGAGACAACTCTGCACTATTGCGACCTGCAAATGCCACTTCCAGCTCAGCTGTGCAGAAGAAGAACAACAAGAAGAAGAAATATCTCGAAATATGTCCGTCAGGTCCCTTCCCTTGAGATCAATCTGCAAATATCTCGGAAACGAAGCGAGCTATGGCAAAATGTTAAGAGACCTTTTTTGTAGAGAATTAAGTTTCCTACTTTTTATGTTCGATGATATTTTTTGATCAGATGCGTAGTTCTCGAGATATATCAAGATATTTAAAAGTTCCGAAGCTGCACCAACATAATAGAGATACAGAAACACCGTGGCCCCTCTCTTTGAGATAACTCTGCACTATTGCGAGCTGCAAATGCCACTTCCAGCTTAGCTGTGCAGAAGAAGAACAACAAGAAGAAGAAATATCTCGAAATATGTCCGTCAGGCCCCTTCCCTTGAGATGAATCTGCAAATATCTTGGAAACGAAGCGAGCTATGGCAAAATGTTAAGAGACCTTTTTTGTAGAGAATAATGTTTCCTACAATTTACGTTCTATGATATTTTTTGATCAGAAGCGTAGTTTTCGAGATATATCGAGATATTTAAAAGTTCCGAAGCCGCACCAACATAATAGAGATACAGAAACACCGTGGCCCCTTTCTTTGAGATAACTCTGCACTATTGCGACCTGCAAATGCCACTTCCAGCTCAGCTGTGCAGAAGAAGAACAACAAGAAGAAGAAATATCTCGAAATATGTCCGTCAGGCCCCTTCCCTTGAGATAAATCTGCAAATATCTCGGAAACGAAGCGAGCTATGGCAAAATGTTAAGAGACCTTTTTTGTAGAGAATTAAGTTTCCTACTTTTTATGTTCGATGATATTTTTTGATCAGATGCGTAGTTCTCGAGATATATCAAGATATTTAAAAGTTCCGAAGCTGCGCCAACATAATAGAGGTACAGAAACACCGTGGCCTCTTTCTTTGAGATAACTCTGCACTATTGCGAGCTGCAAATGCCACTTCGAGCTTAGCTGTGCAGAAGAAGAACAACAAGAAGAAGAAATATCTCGAAATATGTCCGTCAGGCCCCTTCCCTTGAGATAAATCTGCAAATATCTCGGAAACGAAGAGAGCTATGGCAAAATGTTAAGAGACCTTTTTTGTAGAGAATTAAGTTTCCTACTTTTTATGTTCTATGATATTTTTTGATCAGATGCGTAGTTCTCGAGATATATCAAGATATTTAAAAGTTCCGAAGCCGCACCAACATAATAGAGATACAGAAACACCGTGGCCCCTTTCTTTGAGATAACTCTGCACTATTGCGAGCTGTAAATGCCACTTCCAGCTTAGCTGTGCAGAAGAAGAACAACAAGAAGAAGAAATATCTCGAAATATGTCCGTCAGGCCCCTTCCCTTGAGATATATCTGCAGATATCTCGGAAACGAAGCGAGCTATGGCAAAATGGTAAGAGACCTTTTTTGTAGAGAATTAGGTTTCGTACAATTTATGTTCTATGATATTTTTTGATCAGAAGCGTAGTTTTCGAGATATATCGAGATATTTAAAAGTTCCGAAGCCGCACCAACATAATAGAGATACAGAAACACCGTGGCCCCTTTCTTTGAGATAACTCTGCACTAGTGCGAGCCGCAAATGCCACTTCCAGCTTAGCTGTGCAGAAGAAGAACAACAAGAAGAAGAAATATCTCGAAATATGTCCGTCAGGCCCCTTCCCTTGAGATATATCTGCAAATATCTCGGAAACGAAGCGAGCTATGGCAAAATGTTAAGAGACCTTTTTTGTAGAGAATTAAGTTTCCTACTTTTTATGTTCTATGATATTTTTTGATCAGATGCGTAGTTCTCGAGATATATCAAGATATTTAAAAGTTCCGAAGCCGCACCAACATAATAGAGATACAGAAACACCGTGGCCCCTTTCTTTGAGATAACTCTGCACTATTGCGAGCTGCAAATGCCACTTCCAGCTTAGCTGTGCAGAAGAAGAACAACAGGAAGAAGAAATATCTCGAAATATGTCCGTCAGGCCCCTTCCCTTGAGATAAATCTGCAAATATCTCGGAAACGAAGCGAGCTATGGCAAAATGTTAAGAGACCTTTTTTGTAGACAATTAAGTTTCCTACAATTTATGTTCTATGATATTTTTTGATCAGAAGCGTAGTTTTCGAGATATATCGAGATATTTAAAAGTTCCGAAGCCGCACCAACATAATAGAGATACAGAAACACCGTGGCCCCTTTCTTTGAGATAACTCTGCACTATTGCGAGCTGCAAATGCCACTTCCAGCTTAGCTGTGCAGAAGAAGAACAACAAGAAGCAGAAATATCTCGAAATATGTCCGTTAGGCCCCTTCCCTTGAGATAAATCTGCAAATATCTCGGAAACGAAGCGAGCTATGGCAAAATGTTAACAGACTTTTTTGTAGAGAATTAAGTTTCCTACTTTTTATGTTCTATGATATTTTTTGATCAGATGCGCAGTTCTCGAGATATATCAAGATACTTAAAAGTTCCGAACCCGCACCAACATAATAGAGATACCGAAACACCGTGGCCCCTTTCTTTGAGACAACTCTGCACTATTGCGACCTGCAAATGCCACTTCCAGCTCAGCTGTGCAGAAGAAGAACAACAAGAAGAAGAAATATCTCGAAATATGTCCGTCAGGTCCCTTCCCTTGAGATCAATCTGCAAATATCTCGGAAACGAAGCGAGCTATGGCAAAATGTTAAGAGACCTTTTTTGTAGAGAATTAAGTTTCCTACTTTTTATGTTCGATGATATTTTTTGATCAGATGCGTAGTTCTCGAGATATATCAAGATATTTAAAAGTTCCGAAGCTGCACCAACATAATAGAGATACAGAAACACCGTGGCCCCTCTCTTTGAGATAACTCTGCACTATTGCGAGCTGCAAATGCCACTTCCAGCTTAGCTGTGCAGAAGAAGAACAACAAGAAGAAGAAATATCTCGAAATATGTCCGTCAGGCCCCTTCCCTTGAGATGAATCTGCAAATATCTTGGAAACGAAGCGAGCTATGGCAAAATGTTAAGAGACCTTTTTTGTAGAGAATAATGTTTCCTACAATTTACGTTCTATGATATTTTTTGATCAGAAGCGTAGTTTTCGAGATATATCGAGATATTTAAAAGTTCCGAAGCCGCACCAACATAATAGAGATACAGAAACACCGTGGCCCCTTTCTTTGAGATAACTCTGCACTATTGCGACCTGCAAATGCCACTTCCAGCTCAGCTGTGCAGAAGAAGAACAACAAGAAGAAGAAATATCTCGAAATATGTCCGTCAGGCCCCTTCCCTTGAGATAAATCTGCAAATATCTCGGAAACGAAGCGAGCTATGGCAAAATGTTAAGAGACCTTTTTTGTAGAGAATTAAGTTTCCTACTTTTTATGTTCGATGATATTTTTTGATCAGATGCGTAGTTCTCGAGATATATCAAGATATTTAAAAGTTCCGAAGCTGCGCCAACATAATAGAGGTACAGAAACACCGTGGCCTCTTTCTTTGAGATAACTCTGCACTATTGCGAGCTGCAAATGCCACTTCGAGCTTAGCTGTGCAGAAGAAGAACAACAAGAAGAAGAAATATCTCGAAATATGTCCGTCAGGCCCCTTCCCTTGAGATAAATCTGCAAATATCTCGGAAACGAAGAGAGCTATGGCAAAATGTTAAGAGACCTTTTTTGTAGAGAATTAAGTTTCCTACTTTTTATGTTCTATGATATTTTTTGATCAGATGCGTAGTTCTCGAGATATATCAAGATATTTAAAAGTTCCGAAGCCGCACCAACATAATAGAGATACAGAAACACCGTGGCCCCTTTCTTTGAGATAACTCTGCACTATTGCGAGCTGTAAATGCCACTTCCAGCTTAGCTGTGCAGAAGAAGAACAACAAGAAGAAGAAATATCTCGAAATATGTCCGTCAGGCCCCTTCCCTTGAGATATATCTGCAGATATCTCGGAAACGAAGCGAGCTATGGCAAAATGGTAAGAGACCTTTTTTGTAGAGAATTAGGTTTCGTACAATTTATGTTCTATGATATTTTTTGATCAGAAGCGTAGTTTTCGAGATATATCGAGATATTTAAAAGTTCCGAAGCCGCACCAACATAATAGAGATACAGAAACACCGTGGCCCCTTTCTTTGAGATAACTCTGCACTAGTGCGAGCCGCAAATGCCACTTCCAGCTTAGCTGTGCAGAAGAAGAACAACAAGAAGAAGAAATATCTCGAAATATGTCCGTCAGGCCCCTTCCCTTGAGATATATCTGCAAATATCTCGGAAACGAAGCGAGCTATGGCAAAATGTTAAGAGACCTTTTTTGTAGAGAATTAAGTTTCCTACTTTTTATGTTCTATGATATTTTTTGATCAGATGCGTAGTTCTCGAGATATATCAAGATATTTAAAAGTTCCGAAGCCGCACCAACATAATAGAGATACAGAAACACCGTGGCCCCTTTCTTTGAGATAACTCTGCACTATTGCGAGCTGCAAATGCCACTTCCAGCTTAGCTGTGCAGAAGAAGAACAACAGGAAGAAGAAATATCTCGAAATATGTCCGTCAGGCCCCTTCCCTTGAGATAAATCTGCAAATATCTCGGAAACGAAGCGAGCTATGGCAAAATGTTAAGAGACCTTTTTTGTAGACAATTAAGTTTCCTACAATTTATGTTCTATGATATTTTTTGATCAGAAGCGTAGTTTTCGAGATATATCGAGATATTTAAAAGTTCCGAAGCCGCACCAACATAATAGAGATACAGAAACACCGTGGCCCCTTTCTTTGAGATAACTCTGCACTATTGCGAGCTGCAAATGCCACTTCCAGCTTAGCTGTGCAGAAGAAGAACAACAAGAAGCAGAAATATCTCGAAATATGTCCGTTAGGCCCCTTCCCTTGAGATAAATCTGCAAATATCTCGGAAACGAAGCGAGCTATGGCAAAATGTTAACAGACTTTTTTGTAGAGAATTAAGTTTCCTACTTTTTATGTTCTATGATATTTTTTGATCAGATGCGCAGTTCTCGAGATATATCAAGATACTTAAAAGTTCCGAACCCGCACCAACATAATAGAGATACCGAAACACCGTGGCCCCTTTCTTTGAGATAACTCTGCACTATTGCGAGCTGCAAATGCCACTTCCAGCTTAGCTGTGCAGAAGAAGAACAACAAGAAGAAGAAATATCTCGAAATATGTCCGTCAGGTCCCTTCCCTTGAGATCAATCTGCAAATATCTCGGAAACGAAGCGAGCTATGGCAAAATGTTAAGAGACCTTTTTTGTAGAGAATTAAGTTTCCTACTTTTTATGTTCGATGATATTTTTTGATCAGATGCGTAGTTCTCGAGATATATCAAGATATTTAAAAGTTCCGAAGCTGCACCAACATAATAGAGATACAGAAACACCGTGGCCCCTCTCTTTGAGATAACTCTGCACTATTGCGAGCTGCAAATGCCACTTCCAGCTTAGCTGTGCAGAAGAAGAACAACAAGAAGAAGAAATATCTCGAAATATGTCCGTCAGGCCCCTTCCCTTGAGATAAATCTGCAAATATCTCGGAAACGAAGCGAGCTATGGCAAAATGTTAAGAGACCGTTTTTGTAGAGAATTAAGTTTCCTACTTTTTATGTTCTATGATATTTTTTGATCAGATGCGTAGTTCTCGAGATATATCAAGATATTTAAAAGTTCCGAAGCCGCACCAACATAATAGAGATACAGAAACACCGTGGCCCCTTTCTTTGAGATAACTCTGCACTATTGCGAGCTGCAAATGCCACTTCCAGCTTAGCTGTGCAGAAGAAGAACAACAAGAATAAGAAATATCTCGAAATATGTCCGTCAGGCCCCTTCCCTTGAGATAAATCTGCAAATATCTCGGAAACGAAGAGAGCTATGGCAAAATGTTAAGAGACCTTTTCTGTAGAGAATTAAGTTTCCTACTTTTTATGTTCTATGATATTTTTTGATCAGATGCGTAGTTCTCGAGATATATCAAGATATTTAAAAGTTCCGAAGCCGCACCAACATAATAGAGATACAGAAACACCGTGGCCCCCTTCTTTGAGATAACTCTGCACTATTGCGAGCTGCAAATGCCACTTCCAGCTTAGCTGTGCAGAAGAAGAACAACAAGAAGAAGAAATATCTCGAAATATGTCCGTCAGGCCCCTTCCCTTGAGATAAATCTGCAAATATCTCGGAAACGAAGCGAGCTATGGCAAAATGTTAAGAGACCTTTTTTGTAGAGAATTAAGTTTCCTACTTTTTATGTTCTATGATATTTTTTGATCAGATGCGTAGTTCTCGAGATATATCAAGATATTTAAAAGTTCCGAAGCCGCACCAACATAATAGAGATACAGAAACACCGTGGCCCCTTTCTTTGAGATAACTCTGCACTATTGCGAGCTGCAAATGCCACTTCCAGGTTAGCTGTGCAGAAGAAGAACAACAAGAAGAAGAAATATCTCGAAATATGTCCGTCAGGCCCCTTCCCTTGAGATAAACCTGCAAATATCTCGGAAACGAAGCGAGCTATGGCAAAATGTTAAGAGACCTTTTTTGTAGAGAATTAGGTTTTCTACTCTTTATGTTCTATGATATTTTTTGATCAGATGCGTAGTTCTCGAGATATATCAAGATATTTAAAAGTTCCGAAGCCGCACCAACAGAATAAAGATACAGAAACACCGTGGCTCCTTTCTTTGAGATAACTCTGCACTATTGCGAGCTGGAAATGCCACTTCCAGTTTAGCTGTGCAGAAGAAGAACAACAAGAAGAAGAAATATCTCGAAATATGTCCGTTAGACCCCTTCCCTTGACATAAACCTGCAAATATCTCGGAAACGAAGCGAGCTATGGCAAAATGTTAAGAGACCTTTTTTGTAGAGAATTAAGTTTCCTACTTTTTATGTTCTACGATATTTTTTGATCAGATCCGTAGTTCTCGAGATATATCAAGATATTTAAAAGTTCCGAAGCCGCACCAACATAATAGAGATACAGAAACACCGTGGCCCCTTTCTTTGAGATAACGCTGCACTAGTGCGAGCCGCAAATGCCACTTCCAGCTTAGCTGTGCAGAAGAAGAACAACAAGAAGAAGAAATATCTCGAAATATGTCCGTCAGGCCCCTTCCCTTGAGATAAATCTGCAAATATCTCGGAAACGAAGCGAGCTATGGCAAAATGTTAAGAGACCTTTTTTGTAGAGAATTAAGTTTCCTACTTATTATGTTCTATGATATTTTTTGATCAGATGCGTAGTTCTCGAGATATATCAAGATATTTAAAAGTTCCGAAGCCGCACCAACAGAATAGAGATACAGAAACACCGTGGCTCCTTTCTTTGAGATAACTCTGCACTATTGCGAGCTGGAAATGCCACTTCCAGTTTAGCTGTGCAGAAGAAGAACAACAAGAAGAAGAAATATCTCGAAATATGTCCGTTAGGCCCCTTCCCTTGAGATGAACCTGCAAATATCTCGGAAACGAAGCGAGCTATGGCAAAATGTTAAGAGACCTTTTTTGTAGAGAATTAAGTTTCCTACTTTTTATGTTCTATGATATTTTTTGATCAGATGCGTAGTTCTCGAGATATATCAAGATATTTAAAAGTTCCGAAGCCGCACCAACATAATAGAGATACAGAAACACCGTGGCCCCTTTCTTTGAGATATCTCTGCACTATTGCGAGCTGCACATGCCACTTCCAGCTTAGCTGTGCAGAAGAAGAACAACAAGAAGAAGAAATATCTCGAAATATGTCCGTCAGGCCCCTTCCCTTGAGATAAATCTGCAAATATCTCGGAAACGAAGCGAGCTATGGCAAAATGTTAAGAGACCTTATTTGTAGAGAATTATGTTTCCTACAATTTATGTTCTATGACAGTTTTTGATCAGAAGCGTAGTTTTCGAGATATATCGAGATATTTAAAAGTTCCGAAGCCGCACCAACATAATAGAGATACAGAAACACCGTGGCCCTTTTCTTTGAGATAACTCTGCACTAGTGCGAGCCGCAAATGCCACTTCCAGCTAAGCTGTGCAGAAGAAGAACAACAAGAAGAAGAAATATCTCGAAATATGTCCGTCATGCCCCTTCCCTTGAGATAAATCTGCAAATATCTCGGAAACGAAGCGAGCTATGGCAAAATGTTAAGAGACCTTTTTTGTAGAGAATTAAGTTTCCTACTTTTTATGTTCTATGATATTTTTTGATCAGATGCGTAGTTCTCGAGATATATCAAGATATTTAAAAGTTCCGAAGCCGCACCAACATAATAGAGATACAGAAACACCGTGGCCCCTTTCTTTGAGATAACGCTGCACTAGTGCGAGCCGCAAATGCCACTTCCAGCTTAGCTGTGCAGAAGAAGAACAACAAGAAGAAGAAATATCTCGAAATATGTCCGTCAGGCCCCTTCCCTTGAGATAAATCTGCAAATATCTCGGAAACGAAGCGAGCTATGGCAAAATGTTAAGAGAACTTTTTTGTAGAGAATTAAGTTTTCTACTTTTTATGTTCTATGATATTTTTTGATCAGATGCGTAGTTCTCGAGATATATCAAGATATTTAAAAGTTCCGAAGCCGCACCAACATAATAGAGATACAGAAACACCGTGGCCCCTTTCTTTGAGATATCTCTGCACTATTGCGAGCTGCACATGCCACTTCCAGCTTAGCTGTGCAGAAGAAGAACAACAAGAAGAAGAAATATCTCGAAATATGTCCGTCAGGCCCCTTCCCGTGAGATAAATCTGCAAATATCTCGGAAACGAAGCGAGCTATGGCAAAATGTTAAGAGACCTTATTTGTAGAGAATTATGTTTCCTACAATTTATGTTCTATGACAGTTTTTGATCAGAAGCGTAGTTTTCGAGATATATCGAGATATTTAAAAGTTCCGAAGCCGCACCAACATAATAGAGATACAGAAACACCGTGGCCCCTTTCTTTGAGATAACTGTGCACTAGTGCGAGCCGCAAATGCCACTTCCAGCTTAGCTGTGCAGAAGAAGAACAACAAGAAGAAGAAATATCTCGAAATATGTCCGTTAGGCCCCTTCCCTTGAGATAAACCTGCAAATATCTCGGAAACGAAGCGAGCTATGGCAAAATGTTAAGAGACCTTTTTTGTAGAGAATTAAGTTTCCTACTTTTTATGTTCTATGATATTTTTTGATCAGATGCGTAGTTCGCGAGATATATCAAGATATTTAAAAGTTCCGAAGCCGCACCAACATAATAGAGATACAGAAACACCGTGGCCCCTTTCTTTGAGATAACGCTGCACTAGTGCGAGCCGCAAATGCCACCTCCAGCTTAGCTGTGCAGAAGAAGAACAACAAGAAGAAGAAATATCTCGAAATATGTCCGTCAGGCCCCTTCCCTTGAGATAAATCTGCAAATATCTCGGAAACGAAGCGAGCTATGGCAAAATGTTAAGAGACCTTTTTTGTAGAGAATTAAGTTTCCTACTTATTATGTTCTATGATATTTTTTGATCAGATGCTTAGTTCTCGAGATATATCAAGATATTTAAAAGTTCCGAAGCCGCACCAACAGAATAGAGATACAGAAACACCGTGGCTCCTTTCTTTGAGATAACTCTGCACTATTGCGAGCTGGAAATGCCACTTCCAGTTTAGCTGTGCAGAAGAAGAACAACAAGAAGAAGAAATATCTCGAAATATGTCCGTCAGGCCCCTTCCCTTGAGATATATCTGCAAATATCTCGGAAACGAAGCAAGCTATGGCAAAATGTTAAGAGACCTTTTTTGTAGAGAATTATGTTTCCTACAATTTATGTTCTATGATATTTTTTGATCAGAAGCGTAGTTTTCGAGATATATCGAGATATTTAAAAGTTCCGAAGCCGCACCAACATAATAGAGATACAGAAACACCGTGGCCCTTTTCTTTGAGATAACTCTGCACTAGTGCGAGCCGCAAATGCCACTTCCAGCTTAGCTGTGCAGAAGAAGAACAACAAGAAGAAGAAATATCTCGAAATATGTCCGTTAGGCCCCTTCCCTTGACATAAACCTGCAAATATCTCGGAAACGAAGCGAGCTATGGCAAAATGTTAAGAGACCTTTTTTGTAGAGAATTAAGTTTCCTACTTTTTATGTTCTATGATATTTTTTGATCAGATGCGTAGTTCTCGAGATATATCAAGATATTTAAAAGTTCCGAAGCCGCACCAACATAATAGAGATACAGAAACACCGTGGCCCCTTTCTTTGAGATAACGCTGCACTAGTGCGAGCCGCAAATGCCACTTCCAGCTTAGCTGTGCAGAAGAAGAACAACAAGAAGAAGAAATATCTCGAAATATGTCCGTCAGGCCCCTTCCCTTGAGATAAATCTGCAAATATCTCGGAAACGAAGCGAGCTATGGCAAAATGTTAAGAGACCTTTTTTGTAGAGAATTAAGTTTCCTACTTATTATGTTCTATGATATTTTTTGATCAGATGCGTAGTTCTCGAGATATATCAAGATATTTAAAAGTTCCGAAGCCGCACCAACAGAATAGAGATACAGAAACACCGTGGCTCCTTTCTTTGAGATAACTCTGCACTATTGCGAGCTGGAAATGCCACTTCCAGTTTAGCTGTGCAGAAGAAGAACAACAAGAAGAAGAAATATCTCGAAATATGTCCGTTAGGCCCCTTCCCTTGAGATAAACCTGCAAGTATCTCGGAAACGAAGCGAGCTATGGCAAAATGTTAAGAGACCTTTTTTGTAGAGAATTAAGTTTCCTACTTTTTATGTTCTATGATATTTTTTGATCAGATGCGTAGTTCTCGAGATATATCAAGATATTTAAAAGTTCCGAAGCCGCACCAACATAATAGAGATACAGAAACACCGTGGCCCCTTTCTTTGAGATATCTCTGCACTATTGCGAGCTGCACATGCCACTTCCAGCTTAGCTGTGCAGAAGAAGAACAACAAGAAGAAGAAATATCTCGAAATATGTCCGTCAGGCCCCTTCCCTTGAGATAAATCTGCAAATATCTCGGAAACGAAGCGAGCTATGGCAAAATGTTAAGAGACCTTATTTGTAGAGAATTATGTTTCCTACAATTTATGTTCTATGACAGTTTTTGATCAGAAGCGTAGTTTTCGAGATATATCGAGATATTTAAAAGTTCCGAAGCCGCACCAACATAATAGAGATACAGAAACACCGTGGCCCCTTTCTTTGAGATAACTGTGCACTAGTGCGAGCCGCAAATGCCACTTCCAGCTTAGCTGTGCAGAAGAAGAACAACAAGAAGAAGAAATATCTCGAAATATGTCCGTTAGGCCCCTTCCCTTGAGATAAATCTGCAAATATCTCGGAAACGAAGCGAGCTATGGCAAAATGTTAAGAGACCTTTTTTGTAGAGAATTAAGTTTCCTACAATTTATGTTCTATGATATTTTTTGATCAGAAGCGTAGTTTTCGAGATATATCGAGATATTTAAAAGTTCCGAAGCCGCACCAACATAATAGAGATACAGAAACACCGTGGCCCCTTTCTTTGAGATAACTTTGCACTATTGCGAGCTGTAAATGCCACTTTCAGCTTACCTGTGCAGAAGAAGAACAACAAGAAGAAGAAATATCTCGAAATATGTCCGTCAGGCCCCTTCCCTTGAGATATATCTGCAAATATCTCGGAAACGAAGCGAGCTATGGCAAAATGTTAAGAGACCTTTTTTGTAGAGAATTATGTTTCCTACAATTTATGTTCTATGATATTTTTTGATCAGAAGCGTAGTTTTCGAGATATATCGAGATATTTAAAAGTTCCGAAGCCGCACCAACATAATAGAGATACAGAAACACCGTGGCCCTTTTCTTTGAGATAACTCTGCACTAGTGCGAGCCGCAAATGCCACTTCCAGCTTAGCTGTGCAGAAGAAGAACAACAAGAAGAAGAAATATCTCGAAATATGTCCGTCATGCCCCTTCCCTTGAGATAAATCTGCAAATATCTCGGAAACGAAGCGAGCTATGGCAAAATGTTAAGAGACCTTTTTTGTAGAGAATTAAGTTTCCTACTTTTTATGTTCTATGATATTTTTTGATCAGATGCGTAGTTCTCGAGATATATCAAGATATTTAAAAGTTCCGAAGCCGCACCAACAGAATAGAGATACAGAAACACCGTGGCTCCTTTCTTTGAGATAACTCTGCACTATTGCGAGCTGGAAATGCCACTTCCAGTTTAGCTGTGCGGAAGAAGAACAACAAGAAGAAGAAATATCTCGAAATATGTCCGTTAGGCCCCTTCCCTTGACATAAACCTGCAAATATCTCGGAAAGGAAGCGAGCTATGGCAAAATGTTAAGAGACCTTTTTTGTAGAGAATTAAGTTTCCTACTTTTTATGTTCTATGATATTTTTTGATCAGATGCGTAGTTCTCGAGATATATCAAGATATTTAAAAGTTCCGAAGCCGCACCAACATAATAGAGATACAGAAACACCGTGGCCCCTTTCTTTGAGATAACGCTGCACTAGTGCGAGCCGCAAATGCCACTTCCAGCTTAGCTGTGCAGAAGAAGAACAACAAGAAGAAGAAATATCTCGAAATATGTCCGTCAGGCCCCTTCCCTTGAGATAAATCTGCAAATATCTCGGAAACGAAGCGAGCTATGGCAAAATGTTAAGAGACCTTTTTTGTAGAGAATTAAGTTTCCTACTTATTATGTTCTATGATATTTTTTGATCAGATGCGTAGTTCTCGAGATATATCAAGATATTTAAAAGTTCCGAAGCCGCACCAACATAATAGAGATACAGAAACACCGTGGCCCCTTTCTTTGAGATATCTCTGCACTATTGCGAGCTGCACATGCCACTTCCAGCTTAGCTGTGCAGAAGAAGAACAACAAGAAGAAGAAATATCTCGAAATATGTCCGTCAGGCCCCTTCCCGTGAGATAAATCTGCAAATATCTCGGAAACGAAGCGAGCTATGGCAAAATGTTAAGAGACCTTATTTGTAGAGAATTATGTTTCCTACAATTTATGTTCTATGACAGTTTTTGATCAGATGCGTAGTTTTCGAGATATATCGAGATATTTAAAAGTTCCGAAGCCGCACCAACATAATAGAGATACAGAAACACCGTGGCCCCTTTCTTTGAGATAACTCTGCACTAGTGCGAGCCGCAAATGCCACTTCCAGCTTAGCTGTGCAGAAGAAGAACAACAAGAAGAAGAAATATCTCGAAATATGTCCGTCAGACCCCTTCCCTTGAGAAGAATCTGCAAATATCTCGGAAACGAAGCAAGCTATGGCAAAATGTTAAGAGACCTTTTTTGTAGAGAATAATGTTTCCTACAATTTACGTTCTATGATATTTTTTGATCAGAAGCGTAGTTTTCGAGATATATCGAGATATTTAAAAGTTCCGAAGACGCACCAACATAATAGAGATACAGAAACCCCGTGGCCCCTTTCTTTGAGATAACTGTGCACTAGTGCGAGCCGCAAATGCCACTTCCAGCTTAGCTGTGCAGAAGAAGAACAACAAGAAGAAGAAATATCTCGAAATATGCCCGTCAGGCCCCTTCCCTTGAAATATATCTGCAAATATCTCGGAAACGAAGCGAGCTGTGGCAAAACGTTAAGAGACCGTTTTTGTAGAGAATTAAGTTTCCTACTTTTTATGTTCTATGATATTTTTTGATCAGACGCGTAGTTCTCGAGATATATCAAGATATTTAAAAGTTCCGAAGCCGCACCAACATAATAGAGATACAGAAACACCGTGGCCCCTTTCGTTGAGATAACTCTGCACTAGTGCGAGCCGCAAATGCCACTTCCAGCTTAGCTGTGCAGAAGAAGAACAACAAGAAGAAGAAATATCTCGAAATATGTCCGTCAGGCCGGTTCCTTTGAGCTGAATCTGCAAATATCTCGGAAACGAAGCGAGCTATGGCAAAATGTTAAGAGACGTTTTTTGTAGAGAATTATGTTTCCTACAATTTATGTTCTATGATATTTTTTGATCAGAAGCGTAGTTTTCGAGATATATCGAGATATTTAAAAGTTCCGAAGCCGCACCAACATAATAGAGATACAGAAACACCGTGGCCCCTTTCGTTGAGATAACTCTGCACTAGTGCGAGGGGCAAATGCCACTTCCAGCTTAGCTGTGCAGAAGAAGAACAACAAGAAGAAGAAATATCTCGAAATATGTCCGTCAGGCCCCTTCCCTTGAGATAAATCTGCAAATATCTCGGAAACGAAGCGAGCTATGGCAAAATGTTAAGAGACCTTTTTTGTAGAGAATTAAGTTTCCTACTTTTTATGTTCTATGATATTTTTTGATCAGATGCGTAGTTCTCGAGATATATCAAGATATTTAAAAGTTCCGAAGCCGCACCAACATAATAGAGATACAGAAACACCGTGGCCCCTTTCTTTGAGATAACTCTGCACTATTGCGAGCTGCAAATGCCACTTCCAGCTTAGCTGTGCAGAGGAAGAACAACAAGAAGAAGAAATATCTCGAAATATGTCCGACAGGCCCCTTCCCTTGAGATAAATCTGCAAATATCTCGGAAACGAAGCGAGCTATGGCGAAATGTTAAGAGACATTTTTTGTAGAGAATTAAGTTTCCTACTTTTTATCTTCTATGATATTTTTTGATCAGATGCGTAGTTCTCGAAATATATCAAGATATTTAAAAGTTCCGAAGCCGCACCAACATAATAGAGATACAGAAACACCGTGGCCCCTTTCTTTGAGATAACTCTGCACTAGTGCGAGCCGCAAATGCCACTTCCAGCTTAGCTGTGCAGAAGAAGAACAACAAGAAGAAGAAATATCTCGAAATATGTCCGTCAGGCCCCTTCCCTTGAGATAAATCTGCAAATATCTCGGAAACGAAGCGAGCTATGGCAAAATGTTAAGAGACCTTTTTTGTAGAGAATTAAGTTTCCTACTTTTTATGTTCTATGATATTTTTTGATCAGATGCGTAGTTCTCGAGATATATCAAGATATTTAAAAGTTCCGAAGCCGCACCAACATAATAGAGATACAGAAACACCGTGGCCCCTTTCTTTGAGATAACTCTGCACTAGTGCGAGCCGCAAATGCCACTTCCAGCTTAGCTGTGCAGAAGAAGAACAACAAGAAGAAGAAATATCTCGAAATATGTCCGTCAGGCCCCTTCCCTTGAGATAAATCTGCAAATATCTCGGAAACGAAGCGAGCTATGGCAAAATGTTAAGAGACCTTTTTTGTAGAGAATTAAGTTTCCTACTTTTTATGTTCTATGATATTTTTTGATCAGATGCTTAGTTCTCGAGATATATCAAGATATTTAAAAGTTCCGAAGCCGCACCAACATAATAGAGATACAGAAACACCGTGGCCCCTTTCTGTGAGATAACTCTGCAATATTGCGAGCTGCAAATGCCACTTCCAGCTTAGCTGTGCAGAGGAAGAACAACAAGAAGAAGAAATATCTCGAAATATGTCCGTCAGGCCAGTTCCTTTGAGCTGAATCTGCAAATATCTCGGAAACGAAGCGAGCTATGGCAAAATGTTAAGAGACCTTTTTTGTAGAGAATTATGTTTCCTACAATTTATGTTCTATAATATTTTTTGATCAGAAGCGTAGTTTTCGAGATATATCGAGATATTTAAAAGTTCCGAAGCCGCACAAACATAATAGAGATACAGAAACACCGTGGCCCCTTTCTTTGAGATAGCTCTGCACGATTGCGAGCTGGAAATGCCACTTCCAGTTTAGCTGTGCAGAAGAAGAACAACAAGAAGAAGAAATATCTCGAAATATGTCCATCAGGACCCTTCCCTTGAGATAAATCTGCAAATATCTCGGAAACGAAGCGAGCTATGGCAAAATGTTAAGAGACGTTTTTTGTAGAGAATTATGTTTCCTACAATTTATGTTCTATGATATTTTTTGATCAGAAGCGTAGTTTTCGAGATATATCGAGATATTTAAAAGATCCGAAGCCGCACCAACATAATAGAGATACAGAAACACCGTGGCCCCTTTCTTTGAGATAACCCTGCACTAGTGCGAGCCGCAAATGCCGCTTCCAGCTTAGCTGTGCAGAAGAAGAACAACAAGAAGAAGAAATATCTCGAAATATGTCCGTCAGGCCCCTTCCCTTGAGATAAATCTGCAAATATCTCGGAAACGAAGCGAGCTATGGCAAAATGTTAAGAGACCTTTTTTGTAGAGAATTAAGTTTCCTACTTTTTATGTTCTATGATATTTTTTGATCAGATGCGTAGTTCTCGAGATATATCAAGATATCTAAAAGTTCCGAAGCCGCACCAACATAATAGAGATACAGAAACACCGTGGCCCCTTTCTTCGAGATAACTCTGCACTATTGCGAGCTGCAAATGCCACTTCCAGCTTAGCTGTGCAGAAGAAGAACAACAAGAAGAAGAAATATCTCGAAAAATGTCCGTCAGGCCCCTTCCCTTGAGATAAATCTGCAAATATCTCGGAAACGAAGCGAGCTATGGCAAAATGTTAAGAGACCTTATTTGTAGAGAATTAAGTTTCCTACTTTTTATGTTCTATGATATTTTTTGATAAGATGCGTAGTTCTCGAGATATATCAAGATATTTAAAAGTTCCGAAGCCGCACCAACATAATAGAGATACAGAAACACCGTGGCCCCTTTCTTTGAGATAACTCTGCGCTATTGCGAGCTGGAAATGCCACTTCCAGTTTAGCTGTGCAGAAGAAGAACAACAAGAAGAGGAAATATCTCGAAATATGTCCGTCAGGCCCCTTCCCTTGAGATATATCTGCAAATATCTCGGAAACGAAACGAGCTATGGCAAAATGTTAAGAGACCTTTTTTGTAGAGAATTATGTTTCCTACAATTTATGTTCTATGATATTTTTTGATCAGAAGCGTAGTTTTCGAGATATATCGAGATATTTAAAAGATCCGAAGCTGCACCAACATAATAGAGATACAGAAACACCGTGGCCCCTTTCTTTGAGATAACTCTGCACTAGTGCGAGCCGCAAATGCCGCTTCCAGCTTAGCTGTGCAGAAGAAGAACAACAAGAAGAAGAAATATCTCGAAATATGTCCGTCAGGCCAGTTCCTTTGAGTTGAATCTGCAAATATCTCGGAAACGAAGCGAGCTATGGCAAAATGTTAAGAGACCTTTTTTGTAGAGAATTATGTTTCCTACAATTTATGTTCTATGATATTTTTTGATCAGAAGCGTAGTTTTCGAGATATATCGAGATATTTAAAAGTTCCGAAGCCGCACCAACATAATAGAGATACAGAAACACCGTGGCCCCTTTCTTTGAGATAACTCTGCACTAGTGCGAGCCGCAAATGCCACTTCCAGCTTAGCTGTGCAGAAGAAGAACAACAAGAAGAAGAAATATCTCGAAATATGTCCGTCAGGCCCCTTCCCTTGAGATAAATCTGCACATATCTCGGAAACGAAGCGAGCTATGGCAAAATGTGAAGAGACCTTTTGTGTAGAGAATTAAGTTTCCTACTTTTTATCTTCTATGATATTTTTTGATCAGATGCGTAGTTCTCGAGATATATCAAGATATTTAAAAGTTCCGAAGCCGCACCAACATAATAGAGATACAGAAACACCGTGGCCCCTCTCTTTGAGATAACTCTGCACTATTGCGAGCTGGAAATGCCACTTCCAGTTTAGCTGTGCAGAAGAAGAACAACAAGAAGAAGAAATATCTCGAAATATGTCCGTCAGGCCCCTTCCCTTGAGATAAATCTGCAAATATCTCGGAAACGAAGAGAGCTATGGCAAAATGTTAAGAGACCTTTTTTGTAGAGAATTAAGTTTCGTACTTTTCATGTTCTATGATATTTTTTGTTCAGATGCGTAGTTCTCGAGATATATCAAGATATTTAAAAGTTCCGAAGCCGCACCAACATAATAGAGATACGGAAACACCGTGGCCCCTTTCTTTGAGATAACTCTGCACTAGTGCGAGCCGCAAATGCCACTTCCAGCTTAGCTGTGCAGAAGAAGAACAACAAGAAGAAGAAGTATCTCGAAATATGTCCATCAGGCCCGTTCCTTTGAGCTGAATCTGCAAATATCTCGGAAACGAAGCGAGCTATGGCAAAATGTTCACAGACGTTTTTTGTAGAGAATTATGTTTCCTACAATTTATGTTCTATGATATTTTTTGATCAGAAGCGTAGTTTTCGAGATATATCGAGATATTTAAAAGTTCCGAAGCCGCACCAACATAATAGAGATACAGAAACACCGTGGCCCCTTTCTTTGAGATAACTCTGCACTAGTGCGAGCCGCAAATGCCACTTCCAGCTTAGCTGTGCAGAAGAAGAACAACAAGAAGAAGAAATATCTCGAAATATGTCCGTCAGGCCCCTTCCCTTGAGATAAATCTGCAAATATCTCGGAAACGAAGCGAGCTATGGCAAAATGTTAAGAGACGTTTTTTGTAGAGAATTATGTTTCCTACAATTTATGTTCTATGATATTTTTTGATCAGAAGCGTAGTTTTCGAGATATATCGAGATATTTGAAAGATCCGAAGCCGCACCAACATAATAGAGATACAGAAACACCGTGGCCCCTTTCTTTGAGATAACTCTGCACTAGTGCGAGCCGCAAATGCCACTTCCAGCTTAGCTGTGCAGAACAAGAACAACAAGAAGAAGAAATATCTCGAAATATGTCCGTCAGGCCCCTTCCCTTGAGATAAATCTGCAAATATCTCGGAAACGAAGCGAGCTATGGCAAAATGTTAAGAGACCTTTTTTGTAGAGAATTAAGTTTCCTACTTTTTATGTTCTATGATATTTTTTGATCAGATGCGTAGTTCTCGAGATATATCAAGATATTTAAAAGTTCCGAAGCCGCACCAACATAATAGAGATACAGAAACACCGTGGCCCCTTTCTTTGAGATAACTCTGCACTAGTGCGAGCCGCAAATGCCACTTCCAGCTTAGCTGTGCAGAAGAAGAACAACAAGAAGAAGAAATATCTCGAAATATGTCCGTCAGGCCCCTTCCCTTGAGATAAATCTGCAAATATCTCGGAAACGAAGCGAGCTATGGCAAAATGTTAAGAGACCTTTTTTGTAGAGAATTAAGTTTCCTACTTTTTATGTTCTATGATATTTTTTGATCAGATGCTTAGTTCTCGAGATATATCAAGATATTTAAAAGTTCCGAAGCCGCACCAACATAATAGAGATACAGAAACACCGTGGCCCCTTTCTGTGAGATAACTCTGCAATATTGCGAGCTGCAAATGCCACTTCCAGCTTAGCTGTGCAGAGGAAGAACAACAAGAAGAAGAAATATCTCGAAATATGTCCGTCAGGCCAGTTCCTTTGAGCTGAATCTGCAAATATCTCGGAAACGAAGCGAGCTATGGCAAAATGTTAAGAGACCTTTTTTGTAGAGAATTATGTTTCCTACAATTTATGTTCTATAATATTTTTTGATCAGAAGCGTAGTTTTCGAGATATATCGAGATATTTAAAAGTTCCGAAGCCGCACCAACATAATAGAGATACAGAAACACCGTGGCCCCTTTCTTTGAGATAACTCTGCACGATTGCGAGCTGGAAATGCCACTTCCAGTTTAGCTGTGCAGAAGAAGAACAACAAGAAGAGGAAATATCTCGAAATATGTCCGTCAGGCCCCTTCCCTTGAGATATATCTGCAAATATCTCGGAAACGAAACGAGCTATGGCAAAATGTTAAGAGACCTTTTTTGTAGAGAATTATGTTTCCTACAATTTATGTTCTATGATATTTTTTGATCAGAAGCGTAGTTTTCGAGATATATCGAGATATTTAAAAGATCCGAAGCTGCACCAACATAATAGAGATACAGAAACACCGTGGCCCCTTTCTTTGAGATAACTCTGCACTAGTGCGAGCCGCAAATGCCACTTCCAGCTTAGCTGTGCAGAAGAAGAACAACAAGAAGAAGAAATATCTCGAAATATGTCCGTCAGGCCCCTTCCCTTGAGATAAATCTGCACATATCTCGGAAACGAAGCGAGCTATGGCAAAATGTGAAGAGACCTTTTGTGTAGAGAATTAAGTTTCCTACTTTTTATCTTCTATGATATTTTTTGATCAGATGCGTAGTTCTCGAGATATATCAAGATATTTAAAAGTTCCGAAGCCGCACCAACATAATAGAGATACAGAAACACCGTGGCCCCTCTCTTTGAGATAACTCTGCACTATTGCGAGCTGGAAATGCCACTTCCAGTTTAGCTGTGCAGAAGAAGAACAACAAGAAGAAGAAATATCTCGAAATATGTCCGTCAGGCCCCTTCCCTTGAGATAAATCTGCAAATATCTCGGAAACGAAGAGAGCTATGGCAAAATGTTAAGAGACCTTTTTTGTAGAGAATTAAGTTTCCTACTTTTCATGTTCTATGATATTTTTTGATCAGATGCGTAGTTCTCGAGATATATCAAGATATCTAAAAGTTCCGAAGCCGCACCAACATAATAGAGATACAGAAACACCGTGGCCCCTTTCTTCGAGATAACTCTGCACTATTGCGAGCTGCAAATGCCACTTCCAGCTTAGCTGTGCAGAAGAAGAACAACAAGAAGAAGAAATATCTCGAAAAATGTCCGTCAGGCCCCTTCCCTTGAGATAAATCTGCAAATATCTCGGAAACGAAGCGAGCTATGGCAAAATGTTAAGAGACCTTATTTGTAGAGAATTAAGTTTCCTACTTTTTATGTTCTATGATATTTTTTGATAAGATGCGTAGTTCTCGAGATATATCAAGATATTTAAAAGTTCCGAAGCCGCACCAACATAATAGAGATACAGAAACACCGTGGCCCCTTTCTTTGAGATAACTCTGCGCTATTGCGAGCTGGAAATGCCACTTCCAGTTTAGCTGTGCAGAAGAAGAACAACAAGAAGAGGAAATATCTCGAAATATGTCCGTCAGGCCCCTTCCCTTGAGATATATCTGCAAATATCTCGGAAACGAAACGAGCTATGGCAAAATGTTAAGAGACCTTTTTTGCAGAGAATTATGTTTCCTACAATTTATGTTCTATGATATTTTTTGATCAGAAGCGTAGTTTTCGAGATATATCGAGATATTTAAAAGATCCGAAGCTGCACCAACATAATAGAGATACAGAAACACCGTGGCCCCTTTCTTTGAGATAACTCTGCACTAGTGCGAGCCGCAAATGCCGCTTCCAGCTTAGCTGTGCAGAAGAAGAACAACAAGAAGAAGAAATATCTCGAAATATGTCCGTCAGGCCCCTTCCCTTGAGATAAATCTGCAAATATCTCGGAAACGAAGAGAGCTATGGCAGAATGTTAAGAGACCTTTTTTGTAGAGAATTAAGTTTCCTACTTTTCATGTTCTATGATATTTTTTGATCAGATGCGCAGTTCTCGAGATATATCAAGATATTTAAAAGTTCCGAAGCCGCACCAACATAATAGAGATACAGAAACACCGTGGCCCCTTTCTTTGAGATAACTCTGCACTATTGCGAGCTGCAAATGCCACTTCCAGCTTAGCTGTGCAGAAGAAGAACAACAAGAAGAAGAAATATCTCGAAATATGTCCGTCAGGCCCCTTCCCTTGAGATATATCTGCAAATATCTCGGAAACGAAGTGAGCTATGGCAAAATGTTAAGAGACCTTTTTTGTAGAGAATTATGTTTCCTACAATTTATGTTCTATGATATTTTTTGATCAGAAGCGTAGTTTTCGAGATATATCGAGATATTTAAAAGTTCCGAAGCCGCACCAACATAATAGAGATACAGAAACACCGTGGCCCCTTTCTTTGAGATAACTCTGCACTAGTGCGAGCCGCAAATGCCACTTCCAGCTTAGCTGTGCAGAAGAAGAACAACAAGAAGAAGAAGTATCTCGAAATATGTCCGTCAGGCCCGTTCCTTTGAGCTGAATCTGCAAATATCTCGGAAACGAAGCGAGCTATGGCAAAATGTTGAGAGACGTTTTTTGTAGAGAATTATGTTTCCCACAATTTATGTTCTATGATATTTTTTGATCAGAAGCGTAGTTTTCGAGATATATCGAGATATTTAAAAGATCCGAAGCCGCACCAACATAATAGAGATACAGAAACACCGTGGCCCCTTTCTTTGAGATAACCCTGCACTAGTGCGAGCCGCAAATGCCGCTTCCAGCTTAGCTGTGCAGAAGAAGAACAACAAGAAGAAGAAATATCTCGAAATATGTCCGTCAGGCCCCTTCCCTCGAGATAAATCTGCAAATATCTCGGAAACGAAGCGAGCTATGGCAAAATGTTAAGAGGCCTTTTTTGTAGAGAATTATGTTTCCTACTTTTTATGCTCTATGATATTTTTTGATCGGATGCGTAGTTCTCGAGATATATCAAGATATTTAAAAAATCCGAAGCCGCACCAACATAATAGAGATACAGAAACACCGTGGCCCCTTTCTTTGAGATAACTCTGCACTATTGCGAGCTGCAAATGCCACTTCCAGCATAGCTGTGCAGAAGAAGAACAACAAGAAGAAGAAATATCTCGAAATATGTCCGTCAGGCCCCTTCCCTTGAGATATATCTGCAAATATCTCGGAAACGAAGTGAGCTATGGCAAAATGTTAAGAGACCTTTTTTGTAGAGAATTATGTTTCCTACAATTTATGTTCTATGGTATTTTTTGATCAGAAGCGTAGTTTTCGAGATATATCGAGATATTTAAAAGTTCCGAAGCCGCACCAACATAATAGAGATACAGAAACACCGTGGCCCCTTTCTTTGAGATAACTCTGCACTAGTGCGAGCCGCAAATGCCACTTCCAGCTTAGCTGTGCAGAAGAAGAACAACAAGAAGAAGAAATATCTCGAAATATGTCCGTCAGGCCCCTTCCCTTGAGATATATCTGCAAATATCTCGGAAACGAAGCGAGCCATGGCAAAATGTTAAGAGACCGTTTTTGTAGAGAATTAAGTTTCCTACTTTTTATGTTCTATGATATTTTTTGATCAGAAGCGTAGTTTTCGAGATATATCGAGATATTTAAAAGTTCCGAAGACGCACCAACATAATAGAGATACAGAAACACCGTGGCCCCTTTCTTTGAGATAACTCTGCACTATTGCGAGCTGCAAATGCCACTTCCAGCTTAGCTGTGCAGAGGAAGAACAACAAGAAGAAGAAATATCTCGAAATATGTCCTTCAGGCCAGTTCCTTTGAGTTGAATCTGCAAATATCTCGGAAACGAAGCGAGCTATGGCAAAATGTTAAGAGACCTTTTTTGTAGAGAATCATGTTTCCTACAATTTATGTTCTATGATATTTTTTGATCAGAAGCGTAGTTTTCGAGATATATCGAGATATTTAAAAGTTCCGAAGCCGCACCAACATAATAGAGATACAGAAACACCGTGGCCCCTTTCCTTGAGATAACTCTGCACTTGTGCGAGCCGCAAATGCCACTTCCAGCTTAGCTGTGCAGAAGAAGAACAACAAGAAGAAGAAATATCTCGAAATATGTCCGTCAGGCCCCTTCCCTTGAGATAAATCTGCACATATCTCGGAAACGAAGCGAGCTATGGCAAAATGTGAAGAGACCTTTTGTGTAGAGAATTAAGTTTCCTACTTTTTATCTTCTATGATATTTTTTGATCAGATGCGTAGTTCTCGAGATATATCAAGATATTTAAAAGTTCCGAAGCCGCACCAACATAATAGAGATACAGAAACACCGTGGCCCCTCTCTTTGAGATAACTCTGCACTATTGCGAGCTGGAAATGCCACTTCCAGTTTAGCTGTGCAGAAGAAGAACAACAAGAAGAAGAAATATCTCGAAATATGTCCGTCAGGCCCCTTCCCTTGAGATAAATCTGCAAATATCTCGGAAACGAAGAGAGCTATGGCAAAATGTTAAGAGACGTTTTTTGTAGAGAATTATGTTTCCTACAATTTATGTTCTATGATATTTTTTGATCAGAAGCGTAGTTTTCGAGATATATCGAGATATTTAAAAGTTCCGAAGACGCACCAACATAATAGAGATACAGAAACACCGTGGCCCCTTTCTTTGAGATAACTCTGCGCTATTGCGAGCTGGAAATGCCACTTCCAGTTTAGCTGTGCAGAAGAAGAACAACAAGAAGAGGAAATATCTCGAAATATGTCCGTCAGGCCCCTTCCCTTGAGATATATCTGCAAATATCTCGGAAACGAAACGAGCTATGGCAAAATGTTAAGAGACCTTTTTTGTAGAGAATTAAGTTTCCTACTTTTTATGTTCTATGATATTTTTTGATCGGATGCGTAGTTCTCCAGATATATCAAGATATTTAAAAGTTCCGAAGCCGCACCAACATAATAGAGATACAGAAACACCGTGGCCCCTTTCTTTGAGATAACTCTGCACTATTGCGAGCTGCAAATGCCACTTCCAGCTTAGCTGTGCAGAAGAAGAACAACAAGAAGAAGAAATATCTGGAAATATGTCCGTCAGGCCCCTTCCCTTGAGGTAAATCTGCAAATATCTCGGAAACGAAGCGAGCTATGGCAAAATGTTAAGAGACCTTTTTTGTAGAGAATTAAGTTTCCTACTTTTTATGTTCTATGATATTTTTTGATCAGATGCTTAGTTCTCGAGATATATCAAGATATTTAAAAGTTCCGAAGCCGCACCAACATAATAGAGATACAGAAACACCGTGGCCCCTTTCTGTGAGATAACTCTGCAATATTGCGAGCTGCAAATGCCACTTCCAGCTTAGCTGTGCAGAGGAAGAACAACAAGAAGAAGAAATATCTCGAAATATGTCCGTCAGGCCAGTTCCTTTGAGCTGAATCTGCAAATATCTCGGAAACGAAGCGAGCTATGGCAAAATGTTAAGAGACCTTTTTTGTAGAGAATTATGTTTCCTACAATTTATCTTCTATAATATTTTTTGATCAGAAGCGTAGTTTTCGAGATATATCGAGATATTTAAAAGTTCCGAAGCCGCACCAACATAATAGAGATACAGAAACACCGTGGCCCCTTTCTTTGAGATAACTCTGCACGATTGCGAGCTGGAAATGCCACTTCCAGTTTAGCTGTGCAGAAGAAGAACAACAAGAAGAGGAAATATCTCGAAATATGTCCGTCAGGCCCCTTCCCTTGAGATATATCTGCAAATATCTCGGAAACGAAACGAGCTATGGCAAAATGTTAAGAGACCTTTTTTGTAGAGAATTATGTTTCCTACAATTTATGTTCTATGATATTTTTTGATCAGAAGCGTAGTTTTCGAGATATATCGAGATATTTAAAAGATCCGAAGCTGCACCAACATAATAGAGATACAGAAACACCGTGGCCCCTTTCTTTGAGATAACTCTGCACTAGTGCGAGCCGCAAATGCCACTTCCAGCTTAGCTGTGCAGAAGAAGAACAACAAGAAGAAGAAATATCTCGAAATATGTCCGTCAGGCCCCTTCCCTTGAGATAAATCTGCACATATCTCGGAAACGAAGCGAGCTATGGCAAAATGTGAAGAGACCTTTTGTGTAGAGAATTAAGTTTCCTACTTTTTATCTTCTATGATATTTTTTGATCAGATGCGTAGTTCTCGAGATATATCAAGATATTTAAAAGTTCCGAAGCCGCACCAACATAATAGAGATACAGAAACACCGTGGCCCCTCTCTTTGAGATAACTCTGCACTATTGCGAGCTGGAAATGCCACTTCCAGTTTAGCTGTGCAGAAGAAGAACAACAAGAAGAAGAAATATCTCGAAATATGTCCGTCAGGCCCCTTCCCTTGAGATAAATCTGCAAATATCTCGGAAACGAAGAGAGCTATGGCAAAATGTTAAGAGACCTTTTTTGTAGAGAATTAAGTTTCCTACTTTTCATGTTCTATGATATTTTTTGATCAGATGCGTAGTTCTCGAGATATATCAAGATATCTAAAAGTTCCGAAGCCGCACCAACATAATAGAGATACAGAAACACCGTGGCCCCTTTCTTCGAGATAACTCTGCACTATTGCGAGCTGCAAATGCCACTTCCAGCTTAGCTGTGCAGAAGAAGAACAACAAGAAGAAGAAATATCTCGAAAAATGTCCGTCAGGCCCCTTCCCTTGAGATAAATCTGCAAATATCTCGGAAACGAAGCGAGCTATGGCAAAATGTTAAGAGACCTTATTTGTAGAGAATTAAGTTTCCTACTTTTTATGTTCTATGATATTTTTTGATAAGATGCGTAGTTCTCGAGATATATCAAGATATTTAAAAGTTCCGAAGCCGCACCAACATAATAGAGATACAGAAACACCGTGGCCCCTTTCTTTGAGATAACTCTGCGCTATTGCGAGCTGGAAATGCCACTTCCAGTTTAGCTGTGCAGAAGAAGAACAACAAGAAGAGGAAATATCTCGAAATATGTCCGTCAGGCCCCTTCCCTTGAGATATATCTGCAAATATCTCGGAAACGAAACGAGCTATGGCAAAATGTTAAGAGACCTTTTTTGCAGAGAATTATGTTTCCTACAATTTATGTTCTATGATATTTTTTGATCAGAAGCGTAGTTTTCGAGATATATCGAGATATTTAAAAGATCCGAAGCTGCACCAACATAATAGAGATACAGAAACACCGTGGCCCCTTTCTTTGAGATAACTCTGCACTAGTGCGAGCCGCAAATGCCGCTTCCAGCTTAGCTGTGCAGAAGAAGAACAACAAGAAGAAGAAATATCTCGAAATATGTCCGTCAGGCCCCTTCCCTTGAGATAAATCTGCAAATATCTCGGAAACGAAGAGAGCTATGGCAGAATGTTAAGAGACCTTTTTTGTAGAGAATTAAGTTTCCTACTTTTCATGTTCTATGATATTTTTTGATCAGATGCGTAGTTCTCGAGATATATCAAGATATTTAAAAGTTCCGAAGCCGCACCAACATAATAGAGATACAGAAACACCGTGGCCCCTTTCTTTGAGATAACTCTGCACTATTGCGAGCTGCAAATGCCACTTCCAGCTTAGCTGTGCAGAAGAAGAACAACAAGAAGAAGAAATATCTCGAAATATGTCCGTCAGGCCCCTTCCCTTGAGATATATCTGCAAATATCTCGGAAACGAAGTGAGCTATGGCAAAATGTTAAGAGACCTTTTTTGTAGAGAATTATGTTTCCTACAATTTATGTTCTATGATATTTTTTGATCAGAAGCGTAGTTTTCGAGATATATCGAGATATTTAAAAGTTCCGAAGCCGCACCAACATAATAGAGATACAGAAACACCGTGGCCCCTTTCTTTGAGATAACTCTGCACTAGTGCGAGCCGCAAATGCCACTTCCAGCTTAGCTGTGCAGAAGAAGAACAACAAGAAGAAGAAGTATCTCGAAATATGTCCGTCAGGCCCGTTCCTTTGAGCTGAATCTGCAAATATCTCGGAAACGAAGCGAGCTATGGCAAAATGTTGAGAGACGTTTTTTGTAGAGAATTATGTTTCCCACAATTTATGTTCTATGATATTTTTTGATCAGAAGCGTAGTTTTCGAGATATATCGAGATATTTAAAAGATCCGAAGCCGCACCAACATAATAGAGATACAGAAACACCGTGGCCCCTTTCTTTGAGATAACCCTGCACTAGTGCGAGCCGCAAATGCCGCTTCCAGCTTAGCTGTGCAGAAGAAGAACAACAAGAAGAAGAAATATCTCGAAATATGTCCGTCAGGCCCCTTCCCTCGAGATAAATCTGCAAATATCTCGGAAACGAAGCGAGCTATGGCAAAATGTTAAGAGGCCTTTTTTGTAGAGAATTATGTTTCCTACTTTTTATGCTCTATGATATTTTTTGATCGGATGCGTAGTTCTCGAGATATATCAAGATATTTAAAAAATCCGAAGCCGCACCAACATAATAGAGATACAGAAACACCGTGGCCCCTTTCTTTGAGATAACTCTGCACTATTGCGAGCTGCAAATGCCACTTCCAGCATAGCTGTGCAGAAGAAGAACAACAAGAAGAAGAAATATCTCGAAATATGTCCGTCAGGCCCCTTCCCTTGAGATATATCTGCAAATATCTCGGAAACGAAGTGAGCTATGGCAAAATGTTAAGAGACCTTTTTTGTAGAGAATTATGTTTCCTACAATTTATGTTCTATGGTATTTTTTGATCAGAAGCGTAGTTTTCGAGATATATCGAGATATTTAAAAGTTCCGAAGCCGCACCAACATAATAGAGATACAGAAACACCGTGGCCCCTTTCTTTGAGATAACTCTGCACTAGTGCGAGCCGCAAATGCCACTTCCAGCTTAGCTGTGCAGAAGAAGAACAACAAGAAGAAGAAATATCTCGAAATATGTCCGTCAGGCCCCTTCCCTTGAGATATATCTGCAAATATCTCGGAAACGAAGCGAGCCATGGCAAAATGTTAAGAGACCGTTTTTGTAGAGAATTAAGTTTCCTACTTTTTATGTTCTATGATATTTTTTGATCAGAAGCGTAGTTTTCGAGATATATCGAGATATTTAAAAGTTCCGAAGACGCACCAACATAATAGAGATACAGAAACACCGTGGCCCCTTTCTTTGAGATAACTCTGCACTATTGCGAGCTGCAAATGCCACTTCCAGCTTAGCTGTGCAGAGGAAGAACAACAAGAAGAAGAAATATCTCGAAATATGTCCTTCAGGCCAGTTCCTTTGAGTTGAATCTGCAAATATCTCGGAAACGAAGCGAGCTATGGCAAAATGTTAAGAGACCTTTTTTGTAGAGAATCATGTTTCCTACAATTTATGTTCTATGATATTTTTTGATCAGAAGCGTAGTTTTCGAGATATATCGAGATATTTAAAAGTTCCGAAGCCGCACCAACATAATAGAGATACAGAAACACCGTGGCCCCTTTCCTTGAGATAACTCTGCACTTGTGCGAGCCGCAAATGCCACTTCCAGCTTAGCTGTGCAGAAGAAGAACAACAAGAAGAAGAAATATCTCGAAATATGTCCGTCAGGCCCCTTCCCTTGAGATAAATCTGCACATATCTCGGAAACGAAGCGAGCTATGGCAAAATGTGAAGAGACCTTTTGTGTAGAGAATTAAGTTTCCTACTTTTTATCTTCTATGATATTTTTTGATCAGATGCGTAGTTCTCGAGATATATCAAGATATTTAAAAGTTCCGAAGCCGCACCAACATAATAGAGATACAGAAACACCGTGGCCCCTCTCTTTGAGATAACTCTGCACTATTGCGAGCTGGAAATGCCACTTCCAGTTTAGCTGTGCAGAAGAAGAACAACAAGAAGAAGAAATATCTCGAAATATGTCCGTCAGGCCCCTTCCCTTGAGATAAATCTGCAAATATCTCGGAAACGAAGAGAGCTATGGCAAAATGTTAAGAGACGTTTTTTGTAGAGAATTATGTTTCCTACAATTTATGTTCTATGATATTTTTTGATCAGAAGCGTAGTTTTCGAGATATATCGAGATATTTAAAAGTTCCGAAGACGCACCAACATAATAGAGATACAGAAACACCGTGGCCCCTTTCTTTGAGATAACTCTGCGCTATTGCGAGCTGGAAATGCCACTTCCAGTTTAGCTGTGCAGAAGAAGAACAACAAGAAGAGGAAATATCTCGAAATATGTCCGTCAGGCCCCTTCCCTTGAGATATATCTGCAAATATCTCGGAAACGAAACGAGCTATGGCAAAATGTTAAGAGACCTTTTTTGTAGAGAATTAAGTTTCCTACTTTTTATGTTCTATGATATTTTTTGATCGGATGCGTAGTTCTCCAGATATATCAAGATATTTAAAAGTTCCGAAGCCGCACCAACATAATAGAGATACAGAAACACCGTGGCCCCTTTCTTTGAGATAACTCTGCACTATTGCGAGCTGCAAATGCCACTTCCAGCTTAGCTGTGCAGAAGAAGAACAACAAGAAGAAGAAATATCTGGAAATATGTCCGTCAGGCCCCTTCCCTTGAGGTAAATCTGCAAATATCTCGGAAACGAAGCGAGCTACGGCAAAATGTTAAGAGACCTTTTTGGTAGAGAATGAAGTTTCCTACTTTTTATGTTCTATGATATTTTTTGATCAGATGCGTAGTTCTCGAGATATATCAAGATATTTAAAAGTTCCGAAGCCGCACCAACATAATAGAGATACAGAAACACCGTGGCCCCTTTCTTTGAGATAACTCTGCACTATTGCGAGCTGCAAATGCCACTTCCAGCTTAGCTGTGCAGAAGAAGAACAACAAGAAGAAGAAATATCTGGAAATATGTCCGTCAGGCCCCTTCCCTTGAGATAAATCTGCAAATATCTCGGAAACGAAGCGAGCTACGGCAAAATGTTAAGAGACCTTTTTTGTAGAGAATTATATTTCCCACAATTTAGGTTCTATGATATTTTTTGATCAGAAGCGTAGTTTTCGAGATATATCGAGATATTTAAAAGATCCGAAGCCGCACCAACACAATAGAGATACAGAAACACCGTGGCCCCTTTCTTTGAGATAACTCTGCACCATTGCGAGGTGCAAATGCCACTTCCAGCTTAGCTGTGCAGAAGAAGACCAACAAGAAGAAGAAATATCTCGAAATATGTCCGTCAGGCCCCTTCCCTTGAGATAAATCTGCAAATATCTCGGAAACGAAGCGAGCTATGGCAAAATGTTAAGAGACCTTATTTGTAGAGAATTAAGTTTCCTACTTTTTATGTTCTATGATATTATTTGATCAGATGCGTAGTTCTCGAGATATATCAAGATATTTAAAAGTTCCGAAGCCGCACCAACATAATAGAGATACAGAAACACCGTGGCCCCTTTCTTTCAGATAACTGTGCACTATTGCGAGCTGGAAATGCCACTTCCTGTTTAGCTGTGCAGAAGAAGAACAACAAGAAGAAGAAATATCCCGAAATATGTCCGTCAGGCCCCTTCCCTTGAGATAAATCTGCATATATCTCGGAAACGAAGCGAGCTATGGCAAAATGTTAAGAGACCTTTTTGGTAGAGAATGAAGTTTCCTACTTTTTATGTTGTATGATATTTTTTGATGAGATGCGTAGTTCTCAAGATATATCAAGATATTTAAAAGTTCCGAAGCCGCACCAACATAGTAGAGATACAGAAACACCGTGGCCCCTTTCTTTGAGATAACTCTGCACTATTGCGAGCTGCAAATGCCACGTCCAGCTTAGCTGTGCAGAAGAAGAACAACATGAAGAAGAAATATCTGGAAATATGTCCGTCAGGCCCCTTCCCTTGAGATAAATCTGCAAATATCTCGGAAACGAAGCGAGCTACGGCAAAATGTTAAGAGACCTTTTTTGTAGAGAATTATATTTCCCACAATTTAGGTTCTATGATATTTTTTGATCAGAAGCGTAGTTTTCGAGATATATCGAGATATTTAAAAGATCCGAAGCCGCACCAACACAATAGAGATACAGAAACACCGTGGCCCCTTTCTTTGAGATAACTCTGCACCATTGCGAGCTGCAAATGCCACTTCCAGCTTAGCTGTGCAGAAGAAGACCAACAAGAAGAAGAAATATCTCGAAATATGTCCGTCAGGCCCCTTCCCTTGAGATAAATCTGCAAATATCTCGGAAACGAAGCGAGCTATGGCAAAATGTTAAGAGACCTTATTTGTAGAGAATTAAGTTTCCTACTTTTTATGTTCTATGATATTATTTGATCAGATGCGTAGTTCTCGAGATATATCAAGATATTTAAAAGTTCCGAAGCCGCACCAACATAATAGAGATACAGAAACACCGTGGCCCCTTTCTTTCAGATAACTCTGCACTATTGCGAGCTGGAAATGCCACTTCCTGTTTAGCTGTGCAGAAGAAGAACAACAAGAAGAAGAAATATCTGGAAATATGTCCGTCAGGCCCCTTCCCTTGAGGTAAATCTGCAAATATCTCGGAAACGAAGCGAGCTACGGCAAAATGTTAAGAGACCTTTTTGGTAGAGAATGAAGTTTCCTACTTTTTATGTTCTATGATATTTTTTGATCAGATGCGTAGTTCTCGAGATATATCAAGATATTTAAAAGTTCCGATGCCGCACCAACATAATAGAGATACAGAAACACCGTGGCCCCTTTCTTTCAGATAACTCTGCACCATTGCGAGCTGGAAATGCCACTTCCTGTTTAGCTGTGCAGAAGAAGAACAACAAGAAGAAGAAATATCCCGAAATATGTCCGTCAGGCCCCTTCCCTTGAGATAAATCTGCAAATATCTCGGAAACGAAGCGAGCTATGGCAAAATGTTGAGAGACCTTTTTTGTAGAGAATTAAGTTTCCTACGTTTTATGTTGTATGATATTTTTGATCAGATGCGTAGTTCTCGAGATATATCAAGATATTTAAAAGTTCCGAAGCCGCACCAACACAATAGAGATACAGAAACACCGTGGCCCCTTTCTTTGAGATAACTCTGCACCATTGCGAGCTGCAAATGCCACTTCCAGCTTAGCTGTGCAGAAGAAGACCAACAAGAAGAAGAAATATCTCGAAATATGTCCGTCAGGCCCCTTCCCTTGAGATAAATCTGCAAATATCTCGGAAACGAAGCGAGCTATGGCAAAATGTTAAGAGACCTTATTTGTAGAGAATTAAGTTTCCTACTTTTTATGTTCTATGATATTATTTGATCAGATGCGTAGTTCTCGAGATATATCAAGATATTTAAAAGTTCCGAAGCCGCACCAACATAATAGAGATACAGAAACACCGTGGCCCCTTTCTTTGAGATAACTCTGCACTATTGCGAGCTGCAAATGCCAGTTCCAGCTTAGCTGTGCAGAAGAAGAACAACAAAAAGAAGAAATATCTCGAAATATGTCCGTCAGGCCCCTTCCCTTGAGATAAATCTGCAAATATCTCGGAAACGAAGCGAGCTATGGCAAAATGTTAAGAGACCTTTTTTGTAGAGAATTAAGTTTCCTACTTTTTATGTTCTATGATATTTTTTGATCAGATGCGTAGTTCTCGAGATATATCAAGATATCTAAAAGTTCCGAAGCCGCACCAACATAATAGAGATACAGAAACACCGTGGCCCCTTTCTTCGAGATAACTCTGCACTATTGCGAGCTGCAAATGCCACTTCCAGCTTAGCTGTGCAGAAGAAGAACAACAAGAAGAAGAAATATCTCGAAAAATGTCCGTCAGGCCCCTTCCCTTGAGATAAATCTGCAAATATCTCGGAAACGAAGCGAGCTACGGCAAAATGTTAAGAGACCTTTTTTGTAGAGAATTATGTTTCCTACAATTTATGTTCTATGATATTTTTTGATCAGAAGCGTAGTTTTCGAGATATATCGAGATACTTAAAAGTTCCGAAGCCGCACCAACATAATAGAGATACAGAAACACCGTGGCCCCTTTCTTTGAGATAACTCTGCACTAGTGCGAGCCGCAAATGCCACTTCCAGCTTAGCTGTGCAGAAGAAGAACAACAAGAAGAAGAAGTATCTCGAAATATGTCCGTCAGGCCCGTTCCTTTGAGCTGAATCTGCAAATATCTCGGAAACGAAGCGAGCTATGGCAAAATGTTGAGAGACGTTTTTTGTAGAGAATTATGTTTCCCACAATTTATGTTCTATGATATTTTTTGATCAGAAGCGTAGTTTTCGAGATATATCGAGATATTTAAAAGATCCGAAGCCGCACCAACATAATAGAGATACAGAAACACCGTGGCCCCTTTCTTTGAGATAACCCTGCACTAGTGCGAGCCGCAAATGCCGCTTCCAGCTTAGCTGTGCAGAAGAAGAACAACAAGAAGAAGAAATATCTCGAAATATGTCCGTCAGGCCCCTTCCCTCGAGATAAATCTGCAAATATCTCGGAAACGAAGCGAGCTATGGCAAAATGTTAAGAGGCCTTTTTTGTAGAGAATTATGTTTCCTACTTTTTATGCTCTATGATATTTTTTGATCGGATGCGTAGTTCTCGAGATATATCAAGATATTTAAAAAATCCGAAGCCGCACCAACATAATAGAGATACAGAAACACCGTGGCCCCTTTCTTTGAGATAACTCTGCACTATTGCGAGCTGCAAATGCCACTTCCAGCATAGCTGTGCAGAAGAAGAACAACAAGAAGAAGAAATATCTCGAAATATGTCCGTCAGGCCCCTTCCCTTGAGATATATCTGCAAATATCTCGGAAACGAAGTGAGCTATGGCAAAATGTTAAGAGACCTTTTTTGTAGAGAATTATGTTTCCTACAATTTATGTTCTATGGTATTTTTTGATCAGAAGCGTAGTTTTCGAGATATATCGAGATATTTAAAAGTTCCGAAGCCGCACCAACATAATAGAGATACAGAAACACCGTGGCCCCTTTCTTTGAGATAACTCTGCACTAGTGCGAGCCGCAAATGCCACTTCCAGCTTAGCTGTGCAGAAGAAGAACAACAAGAAGAAGAAATATCTCGAAATATGTCCGTCAGGCCCCTTCCCTTGAGATATATCTGCAAATATCTCGGAAACGAAGCGAGCCATGGCAAAATGTTAAGAGACCGTTTTTGTAGAGAATTAAGTTTCCTACTTTTTATGTTCTATGATATTTTTTGATCAGAAGCGTAGTTTTCGAGATATATCGAGATATTTAAAAGTTCCGAAGACGCACCAACATAATAGAGATACAGAAACACCGTGGCCCCTTTCTTTGAGATAACTCTGCACTATTGCGAGCTGCAAATGCCACTTCCAGCTTAGCTGTGCAGAGGAAGAACAACAAGAAGAAGAAATATCTCGAAATATGTCCTTCAGGCCAGTTCCTTTGAGTTGAATCTGCAAATATCTCGGAAACGAAGCGAGCTATGGCAAAATGTTAAGAGACCTTTTTTGTAGAGAATCATGTTTCCTACAATTTATGTTCTATGATATTTTTTGATCAGAAGCGTAGTTTTCGAGATATATCGAGATATTTAAAAGTTCCGAAGCCGCACCAACATAATAGAGATACAGAAACACCGTGGCCCCTTTCCTTGAGATAACTCTGCACTTGTGCGAGCCGCAAATGCCACTTCCAGCTTAGCTGTGCAGAAGAAGAACAACAAGAAGAAGAAATATCTCGAAATATGTCCGTCAGGCCCCTTCCCTTGAGATAAATCTGCACATATCTCGGAAACGAAGCGAGCTATGGCAAAATGTGAAGAGACCTTTTGTGTAGAGAATTAAGTTTCCTACTTTTTATCTTCTATGATATTTTTTGATCAGATGCGTAGTTCTCGAGATATATCAAGATATTTAAAAGTTCCGAAGCCGCACCAACATAATAGAGATACAGAAACACCGTGGCCCCTCTCTTTGAGATAACTCTGCACTATTGCGAGCTGGAAATGCCACTTCCAGTTTAGCTGTGCAGAAGAAGAACAACAAGAAGAAGAAATATCTCGAAATATGTCCGTCAGGCCCCTTCCCTTGAGATAAATCTGCAAATATCTCGGAAACGAAGAGAGCTATGGCAAAATGTTAAGAGACGTTTTTTGTAGAGAATTATGTTTCCTACAATTTATGTTCTATGATATTTTTTGATCAGAAGCGTAGTTTTCGAGATATATCGAGATATTTAAAAGTTCCGAAGACGCACCAACATAATAGAGATACAGAAACACCGTGGCCCCTTTCTTTGAGATAACTCTGCGCTATTGCGAGCTGGAAATGCCACTTCCAGTTTAGCTGTGCAGAAGAAGAACAACAAGAAGAGGAAATATCTCGAAATATGTCCGTCAGGCCCCTTCCCTTGAGATATATCTGCAAATATCTCGGAAACGAAACGAGCTATGGCAAAATGTTAAGAGACCTTTTTTGTAGAGAATTAAGTTTCCTACTTTTTATGTTCTATGATATTTTTTGATCGGATGCGTAGTTCTCCAGATATATCAAGATATTTAAAAGTTCCGAAGCCGCACCAACATAATAGAGATACAGAAACACCGTGGCCCCTTTCTTTGAGATAACTCTGCACTATTGCGAGCTGCAAATGCCACTTCCAGCTTAGCTGTGCAGAAGAAGAACAACAAGAAGAAGAAATATCTGGAAATATGTCCGTCAGGCCCCTTCCCTTGAGGTAAATCTGCAAATATCTCGGAAACGAAGCGAGCTACGGCAAAATGTTAAGAGACCTTTTTGGTAGAGAATGAAGTTTCCTACTTTTTATGTTCTATGATATTTTTTGATCAGATGCGTAGTTCTCGAGATATATCAAGATATTTAAAAGTTCCGAAGCCGCACCAACATAATAGAGATACAGAAACACCGTGGCCCCTTTCTTTGAGATAACTCTGCACTATTGCGAGCTGCAAATGCCACTTCCAGCTTAGCTGTGCAGAAGAAGAACAACAAGAAGAAGAAATATCTGGAAATATGTCCGTCAGGCCCCTTCCCTTGAGATAAATCTGCAAATATCTCGGAAACGAAGCGAGCTACGGCAAAATGTTAAGAGACCTTTTTTGTAGAGAATTATATTTCCCACAATTTAGGTTCTATGATATTTTTTGATCAGAAGCGTAGTTTTCGAGATATATCGAGATATTTAAAAGATCCGAAGCCGCACCAACACAATAGAGATACAGAAACACCGTGGCCCCTTTCTTTGAGATAACTCTGCACCATTGCGAGGTGCAAATGCCACTTCCAGCTTAGCTGTGCAGAAGAAGACCAACAAGAAGAAGAAATATCTCGAAATATGTCCGTCAGGCCCCTTCCCTTGAGATAAATCTGCAAATATCTCGGAAACGAAGCGAGCTATGGCAAAATGTTAAGAGACCTTATTTGTAGAGAATTAAGTTTCCTACTTTTTATGTTCTATGATATTATTTGATCAGATGCGTAGTTCTCGAGATATATCAAGATATTTAAAAGTTCCGAAGCCGCACCAACATAATAGAGATACAGAAACACCGTGGCCCCTTTCTTTCAGATAACTGTGCACTATTGCGAGCTGGAAATGCCACTTCCTGTTTAGCTGTGCAGAAGAAGAACAACAAGAAGAAGAAATATCCCGAAATATGTCCGTCAGGCCCCTTCCCTTGAGATAAATCTGCATATATCTCGGAAACGAAGCGAGCTATGGCAAAATGTTAAGAGACCTTTTTGGTAGAGAATGAAGTTTCCTACTTTTTATGTTGTATGATATTTTTTGATGAGATGCGTAGTTCTCAAGATATATCAAGATATTTAAAAGTTCCGAAGCCGCACCAACATAGTAGAGATACAGAAACACCGTGGCCCCTTTCTTTGAGATAACTCTGCACTATTGCGAGCTGCAAATGCCACGTCCAGCTTAGCTGTGCAGAAGAAGAACAACATGAAGAAGAAATATCTGGAAATATGTCCGTCAGGCCCCTTCCCTTGAGATAAATCTGCAAATATCTCGGAAACGAAGCGAGCTACGGCAAAATGTTAAGAGACCTTTTTTGTAGAGAATTATATTTCCCACAATTTAGGTTCTATGATATTTTTTGATCAGAAGCGTAGTTTTCGAGATATATCGAGATATTTAAAAGATCCGAAGCCGCACCAACACAATAGAGATACAGAAACACCGTGGCCCCTTTCTTTGAGATAACTCTGCACCATTGCGAGCTGCAAATGCCACTTCCAGCTTAGCTGTGCAGAAGAAGACCAACAAGAAGAAGAAATATCTCGAAATATGTCCATCAGGCCCCTTCCCTTGAGATAAATCTGCAAATATCTCGGAAACGAAGCGAGCTATGGCAAAATGTTAAGAGACCTTATTTGTAGAGAATTAAGTTTCCTACTTTTTATGTTCTATGATATTATTTGATCAGATGCGTAGTTCTCGAGATATATCAAGATATTTAAAAGTTCCGAAGCCGCACCAACATAATAGAGATACAGAAACACCGTGGCCCCTTTCTTTCAGATAACTCTGCACTATTGCGAGCTGGAAATGCCACTTCCTGTTTAGCTGTGCAGAAGAAGAACAACAAGAAGAAGAAATATCTGGAAATATGTCCGTCAGGCCCCTTCCCTTGAGGTAAATCTGCAAATATCTCGGAAACGAAGCGAGCTACGGCAAAATGTTAAGAGACCTTTTTGGTAGAGAATGAAGTTTCCTACTTTTTATGTTCTATGATATTTTTTGATCAGATGCGTAGTTCTCGAGATATATCAAGATATTTAAAAGTTCCGATGCCGCACCAACATAATAGAGATACAGAAACACCGTGGCCCCTTTCTTTCAGATAACTCTGCACCATTGCGAGCTGGAAATGCCACTTCCTGTTTAGCTGTGCAGAAGAAGAACAACAAGAAGAAGAAATATCCCGAAATATGTCCGTCAGGCCCCTTCCCTTGAGATAAATCTGCAAATATCTCGGAAACGAAGCGAGCTATGGCAAAATGTTGAGAGACCTTTTTTGTAGAGAATTAAGTTTCCTACGTTTTATGTTGTATGATATTTTTGATCAGATGCGTAGTTCTCGAGATATATCAAGATATTTAAAAGTTCCGAAGCCGCACCAACACAATAGAGATACAGAAACACCGTGGCCCCTTTCTTTGAGATAACTCTGCACCATTGCGAGCTGCAAATGCCACTTCCAGCTTAGCTGTGCAGAAGAAGACCAACAAGAAGAAGAAATATCTCGAAATATGTCCGTCAGGCCCCTTCCCTTGAGATAAATCTGCAAATATCTCGGAAACGAAGCGAGCTATGGCAAAATGTTAAGAGACCTTATTTGTAGAGAATTAAGTTTCCTACTTTTTATGTTCTATGATATTATTTGATCAGATGCGTAGTTCTCGAGATATATCAAGATATTTAAAAGTTCCGAAGCCGCACCAACATAATAGAGATACAGAAACACCGTGGCCCCTTTCTTTGAGATAACTCTGCACTATTGCGAGCTGCAAATGCCAGTTCCAGCTTAGCTGTGCAGAAGAAGAACAACAAAAAGAAGAAATATCTCGAAATATGTCCGTCAGGCCCCTTCCCTTGAGATAAATCTGCAAATATCTCGGAAACGAAGCGAGCTATGGCAAAATGTTAAGAGACCTTTTTTGTAGAGAATTAAGTTTCCTACTTTTTATGTTCTATGATATTTTTTGATCAGATGCGTAGTTCTCGAGATATATCAAGATATCTAAAAGTTCCGAAGCCGCACCAACATAATAGAGATACAGAAACACCGTGGCCCCTTTCTTCGAGATAACTCTGCACTATTGCGAGCTGCAAATGCCAGTTCCAGCTTAGCTGTGCAGAAGAAGAACAACAAAAAGAAGAAATATCTCGAAATATGTCCGTCAGGCCCCTTCCCTTGAGATAAATCTGCAAATATCTCGGAAACGAAGCGAGCTATGGCAAAATGTTAAGAGACCTTTTTTGTAGAGAATTAAGTTTCCTACTTTTTATGTTCTATGATATTTTTTGATCAGATGCGTAGTTCTCGAGATATATCAAGATATCTAAAAGTTCCGAAGCCGCACCAACATAATAGAGATACAGAAACACCGTGGCCCCTTTCTTCGAGATAACTCTGCACTATTGCGAGCTGCAAATGCCACTTCCAGCTTAGCTGTGCAGAAGAAGAACAACAAGAAGAAGAAATATCTCGAAAAATGTCCGTCAGGCCCCTTCCCTTGAGATAAATCTGCAAATATCTCGGAAACGAAGCGAGCTACGGCAAAATGTTAAGAGACCTTTTTTGTAGAGAATTATGTTTCCTACAATTTATGTTCTATGATATTTTTTGATCAGAAGCGTAGTTTTCGAGATATATCGAGATATTTAAAAGTTCCGAAGCCGCACCAACATAATAGAGATACAGAAACACCGTGGCCCCTTTCTTTGAGATAACTCTGCACTAGTGCGAGCCGCAAATGCCACTTCCAGCTTAGCTGTGCAGAAGAAGAACAACAAGAAGAAGAAGTATCTCGAAATATGTCCGTCAGGCCCGTTCCTTTGAGCTGAATCTGCAAATATCTCGGAAACGAAGCGAGCTATGGCAAAATGTTGAGAGACGTTTTTTGTAGAGAATTATGTTTCCCACAATTTATGTTCTATGATATTTTTTGATCAGAAGCGTAGTTTTCGAGATATATCGAGATATTTAAAAGATCCGAAGCCGCACCAACATAATAGAGATACAGAAACACCGTGGCCCCTTTCTTTGAGATAACCCTGCACTAGTGCGAGCCGCAAATGCCGCTTCCAGCTTAGCTGTGCAGAAGAAGAACAACAAGAAGAAGAAATATCTCGAAATATGTCCGTCAGGCCCCTTCCCTCGAGATAAATCTGCAAATATCTCGGAAACGAAGCGAGCTATGGCAAAATGTTAAGAGGCCTTTTTTGTAGAGAATTATGTTTCCTACTTTTTATGCTCTATGATATTTTTTGATCGGATGCGTAGTTCTCGAGATATATCAAGATATTTAAAAAATCCGAAGCCGCACCAACATAATAGAGATACAGAAACACCGTGGCCCCTTTCTTTGAGATAACTCTGCACTATTGCGAGCTGCAAATGCCACTTCCAGCATAGCTGTGCAGAAGAAGAACAACAAGAAGAAGAAATATCTCGAAATATGTCCGTCAGGCCCCTTCCCTTGAGATATATCTGCAAATATCTCGGAAACGAAGTGAGCTATGGCAAAATGTTAAGAGACCTTTTTTGTAGAGAATTATGTTTCCTACAATTTATGTTCTATGGTATTTTTTGATCAGAAGCGTAGTTTTCGAGATATATCGAGATATTTAAAAGTTCCGAAGCCGCACCAACATAATAGAGATACAGAAACACCGTGGCCCCTTTCTTTGAGATAACTCTGCACTAGTGCGAGCCGCAAATGCCACTTCCAGCTTAGCTGTGCAGAAGAAGAACAACAAGAAGAAGAAATATCTCGAAATATGTCCGTCAGGCCCCTTCCCTTGAGATATATCTGCAAATATCTCGGAAACGAAGCGAGCCATGGCAAAATGTTAAGAGACCGTTTTTGTAGAGAATTAAGTTTCCTACTTTTTATGTTCTATGATATTTTTTGATCAGAAGCGTAGTTTTCGAGATATATCGAGATATTTAAAAGTTCCGAAGACGCACCAACATAATAGAGATACAGAAACACCGTGGCCCCTTTCTTTGAGATAACTCTGCACTATTGCGAGCTGCAAATGCCACTTCCAGCTTAGCTGTGCAGAGGAAGAACAACAAGAAGAAGAAATATCTCGAAATATGTCCTTCAGGCCAGTTCCTTTGAGTTGAATCTGCAAATATCTCGGAAACGAAGCGAGCTATGGCAAAATGTTAAGAGACCTTTTTTGTAGAGAATCATGTTTCCTACAATTTATGTTCTATGATATTTTTTGATCAGAAGCGTAGTTTTCGAGATATATCGAGATATTTAAAAGTTCCGAAGCCGCACCAACATAATAGAGATACAGAAACACCGTGGCCCCTTTCCTTGAGATAACTCTGCACTTGTGCGAGCCGCAAATGCCACTTCCAGCTTAGCTGTGCAGAAGAAGAACAACAAGAAGAAGAAATATCTCGAAATATGTCCGTCAGGCCCCTTCCCTTGAGATAAATCTGCACATATCTCGGAAACGAAGCGAGCTATGGCAAAATGTGAAGAGACCTTTTGTGTAGAGAATTAAGTTTGCTACTTTTTATCTTCTATGATATTTTTTGATCAGATGCGTAGTTCTCGAGATATATCAAGATATTTAAAAGTTCCGAAGCCGCACCAACATAATAGAGATACAGAAACACCGTGGCCCCTCTCTTTGAGATAACTCTGCACTATTGCGAGCTGGAAATGCCACTTCCAGTTTAGCTGTGCAGAAGAAGAACAACAAGAAGAAGAAATATCTCGAAATATGTCCGTCAGGCCCCTTCCCTTGAGATAAATCTGCAAATATCTCGGAAACGAAGAGAGCTATGGCAAAATGTTAAGAGACGTTTTTTGTAGAGAATTATGTTTCCTACAATTTATGTTCTATGATATTTTTTGATCAGAAGCGTAGTTTTCGAGATATATCGAGATATTTAAAAGTTCCGAAGACGCACCAACATAATAGAGATACAGAAACACCGTGGCCCCTTTCTTTGAGATAACTCTGCGCTATTGCGAGCTGGAAATGCCACTTCCAGTTTAGCTGTGCAGAAGAAGAACAACAAGAAGAGGAAATATCTCGAAATATGTCCGTCAGGCCCCTTCCCTTGAGATATATCTGCAAATATCTCGGAAACGAAACGAGCTATGGCAAAATGTTAAGAGACCTTTTTTGTAGAGAATTAAGTTTCCTACTTTTTATGTTCTATGATATTTTTTGATCGGATGCGTAGTTCTCCAGATATATCAAGATATTTAAAAGTTCCGAAGCCGCACCAACATAATAGAGATACAGAAACACCGTGGCCCCTTTCTTTGAGATAACTCTGCACTATTGCGAGCTGCAAATGCCACTTCCAGCTTAGCTGTGCAGAAGAAGAACAACAAGAAGAAGAAATATCTGGAAATATGTCCGTCAGGCCCCTTCCCTTGAGGTAAATCTGCAAATATCTCGGAAACGAAGCGAGCTACGGCAAAATGTTAAGAGACCTTTTTGGTAGAGAATGAAGTTTCCTACTTTTTATGTTCTATGATATTTTTTGATCAGATGCGTAGTTCTCGAGATATATCAAGATATTTAAAAGTTCCGAAGCCGCACCAACATAATAGAGATACAGAAACACCGTGGCCCCTTTCTTTGAGATAACTCTGCACTATTGCGAGCTGCAAATGCCACTTCCAGCTTAGCTGTGCAGAAGAAGAACAACAAGAAGAAGAAATATCTGGAAATATGTCCGTCAGGCCCCTTCCCTTGAGATAAATCTGCAAATATCTCGGAAACGAAGCGAGCTACGGCAAAATGTTAAGAGACCTTTTTTGTAGAGAATTATATTTCCCACAATTTAGGTTCTATGATATTTTTTGATCAGAAGCGTAGTTTTCGAGATATATCGAGATATTTAAAAGATCCGAAGCCGCACCAACACAATAGAGATACAGAAACACCGTGGCCCCTTTCTTTGAGATAACTCTGCACCATTGCGAGGTGCAAATGCCACTTCCAGCTTAGCTGTGCAGAAGAAGACCAACAAGAAGAAGAAATATCTCGAAATATGTCCGTCAGGCCCCTTCCCTTGAGATAAATCTGCAAATATCTCGGAAACGAAGCGAGCTATGGCAAAATGTTAAGAGACCTTATTTGTAGAGAATTAAGTTTCCTACTTTTTATGTTCTATGATATTATTTGATCAGATGCGTAGTTCTCGAGATATATCAAGATATTTAAAAGTTCCGAAGCCGCACCAACATAATAGAGATACAGAAACACCGTGGCCCCTTTCTTTCAGATAACTGTGCACTATTGCGAGCTGGAAATGCCACTTCCTGTTTAGCTGTGCAGAAGAAGAACAACAAGAAGAAGAAATATCCCGAAATATGTCCGTCAGGCCCCTTCCCTTGAGATAAATCTGCATATATCTCGGAAACGAAGCGAGCTATGGCAAAATGTTAAGAGACCTTTTTGGTAGAGAATGAAGTTTCCTACTTTTTATGTTGTATGATATTTTTTGATGAGATGCGTAGTTCTCAAGATATATCAAGATATTTAAAAGTTCCGAAGCCGCACCAACATAGTAGAGATACAGAAACACCGTGGCCCCTTTCTTTGAGATAACTCTGCACTATTGCGAGCTGCAAATGCCACGTCCAGCTTAGCTGTGCAGAAGAAGAACAACATGAAGAAGAAATATCTGGAAATATGTCCGTCAGGCCCCTTCCCTTGAGATAAATCTGCAAATATCTCGGAAACGAAGCGAGCTACGGCAAAATGTTAAGAGACCTTTTTTGTAGAGAATTATATTTCCCACAATTTAGGTTCTATGATATTTTTTGATCAGAAGCGTAGTTTTCGAGATATATCGAGATATTTAAAAGATCCGAAGCCGCACCAACACAATAGAGATACAGAAACACCGTGGCCCCTTTCTTTGAGATAACTCTGCACCATTGCGAGCTGCAAATGCCACTTCCAGCTTAGCTGTGCAGAAGAAGACCAACAAGAAGAAGAAATATCTCGAAATATGTCCGTCAGGCCCCTTCCCTTGAGATAAATCTGCAAATATCTCGGAAACGAAGCGAGCTATGGCAAAATGTTAAGAGACCTTATTTGTAGAGAATTAAGTTTCCTACTTTTTATGTTCTATGATATTATTTGATCAGATGCGTAGTTCTCGAGATATATCAAGATATTTAAAAGTTCCGAAGCCGCACCAACATAATAGAGATACAGAAACACCGTGGCCCCTTTCTTTCAGATAACTCTGCACTATTGCGAGCTGGAAATGCCACTTCCTGTTTAGCTGTGCAGAAGAAGAACAACAAGAAGAAGAAATATCTGGAAATATGTCCGTCAGGCCCCTTCCCTTGAGGTAAATCTGCAAATATCTCGGAAACGAAGCGAGCTACGGCAAAATGTTAAGAGACCTTTTTGGTAGAGAATGAAGTTTCCTACTTTTTATGTTCTATGATATTTTTTGATCAGATGCGTAGTTCTCGAGATATATCAAGATATTTAAAAGTTCCGATGCCGCACCAACATAATAGAGATACAGAAACACCGTGGCCCCTTTCTTTCAGATAACTCTGCACCATTGCGAGCTGGAAATGCCACTTCCTGTTTAGCTGTGCAGAAGAAGAACAACAAGAAGAAGAAATATCCCGAAATATGTCCGTCAGGCCCCTTCCCTTGAGATAAATCTGCAAATATCTCGGAAACGAAGCGAGCTATGGCAAAATGTTGAGAGACCTTTTTTGTAGAGAATTAAGTTTCCTACGTTTTATGTTGTATGATATTTTTGATCAGATGCGTAGTTCTCGAGATATATCAAGATATTTAAAAGTTCCGAAGCCGCACCAACACAATAGAGATACAGAAACACCGTGGCCCCTTTCTTTGAGATAACTCTGCACCATTGCGAGCTGCAAATGCCACTTCCAGCTTAGCTGTGCAGAAGAAGACCAACAAGAAGAAGAAATATCTCGAAATATGTCCGTCAGGCCCCTTCCCTTGAGATAAATCTGCAAATATCTCGGAAACGAAGCGAGCTATGGCAAAATGTTAAGAGACCTTATTTGTAGAGAATTAAGTTTCCTACTTTTTATGTTCTATGATATTATTTGATCAGATGCGTAGTTCTCGAGATATATCAAGATATTTAAAAGTTCCGAAGCCGCACCAACATAATAGAGATACAGAAACACCGTGGCCCCTTTCTTTGAGATAACTCTGCACTATTGCGAGCTGCAAATGCCAGTTCCAGCTTAGCTGTGCAGAAGAAGAACAACAAAAAGAAGAAATATCTCGAAATATGTCCGTCAGGCCCCTTCCCTTGAGATAAATCTGCAAATATCTCGGAAACGAAGCGAGCTATGGCAAAATGTTAAGAGACCTTTTTTGTAGAGAATTAAGTTTCCTACTTTTTATGTTCTATGATATTTTTTGATCAGATGCGTAGTTCTCGAGATATATCAAGATATCTAAAAGTTCCGAAGCCGCACCAACATAATAGAGATACAGAAACACCGTGGCCCCTTTCTTCGAGATAACTCTGCACTATTGCGAGCTGCAAATGCCACTTCCAGCTTAGCTGTGCAGAAGAAGAACAACAAGAAGAAGAAATATCTCGAAAAATGTCCGTCAGGCCCCTTCCCTTGAGATAAATCTGCAAATATCTCGGAAACGAAGCGAGCTACGGCAAAATGTTAAGAGACCTTTTTGGTAGAGAATGAAGTTTCCTACTTTTTATGTTCTATGATATTTTTTGATCAGATGCGTAGTTCTCGAGATATATCAAGATATTTAAAAGTTCCGAAGCCGCACCAACATAATAGAGATACAGAAACACCGTGGCCCCTTTCTTTGAGATAACTCTGCACTATTGCGAGCTGCAAATGCCACTTCCAGCTTAGCTGTGCAGAAGAAGAACAACAAGAAGAAGAAATATCTGGAAATATGTCCGTCAGGCCCCTTCCCTTGAGATAAATCTGCAAATATCTCGGAAACGAAGCGAGCTACGGCAAAATGTTAAGAGACCTTTTTTGTAGAGAATTATATTTCCCACAATTTAGGTTCTATGATATTTTTTGATCAGAAGCGTAGTTTTCGAGATATATCGAGATATTTAAAAGATCCGAAGCCGCACCAACACAATAGAGATACAGAAACACCGTGGCCCCTTTCTTTGAGATAACTCTGCACCATTGCGAGGTGCAAATGCCACTTCCAGCTTAGCTGTGCAGAAGAAGACCAACAAGAAGAAGAAATATCTCGAAATATGTCCGTCAGGCCCCTTCCCTTGAGATAAATCTGCAAATATCTCGGAAACGAAGCGAGCTATGGCAAAATGTTAAGAGACCTTATTTGTAGAGAATTAAGTTTCCTACTTTTTATGTTCTATGATATTATTTGATCAGATGCGTAGTTCTCGAGATATATCAAGATATTTAAAAGTTCCGAAGCCGCACCAACATAATAGAGATACAGAAACACCGTGGCCCCTTTCTTTCAGATAACTGTGCACTATTGCGAGCTGGAAATGCCACTTCCTGTTTAGCTGTGCAGAAGAAGAACAACAAGAAGAAGAAATATCTGGAAATATGTCCGTCAGGCCCCTTCCCTTGAGGTAAATCTGCAAATATCTCGGAAACGAAGCGAGCTACGGCAAAATCTTAAGAGACCTTTTTGGTAGAGAATGAAGTTTCCTACTTTTTATGTTCTATGATATTTTTTGATCAGATGCGTAGTTCTCGAGATATATCAAGATATTTAAAAGTTCCGATGCCGCACCAACATAATAGAGATACAGAAACACCGTGGCCCCTTTCTTTCAGATAACTCTGCACCATTGCGAGCTGGAAATGCCACTTCCTGTTTAGCTGTGCAGAAGAAGAACAACAAGAAGAAGAAATATCCCGAAATATGTCCGTCAGGCCCCTTCCCTTGAGATAAATCTGCAAATATCTCGGAAACGAAGCGAGCTATGGCAAAATGTTGAGAGACCTTTTTTGTAGAGAATTAAGTTTCCTACGTTTTATGTTGTATGATATTTTTGATCAGATGCGTAGTTCTCGAGATATATCAAGATATTTAAAAGTTCCGAAGCCGCACCAACACAATAGAGATACAGAAACACCGTGGCCCCTTTCTTTGAGATAACTCTGCACCATTGCGAGCTGCAAATGCCACTTCCAGCTTAGCTGTGCAGAAGAAGACCAACAAGAAGAAGAAATATCTCGAAATATGTCCGTCAGGCCCCTTCCCTTGAGATAAATCTGCAAATATCTCGGAAACGAAGCGAGCTATGGCAAAATGTTAAGAGACCTTATTTGTAGAGAATTAAGTTTCCTACTTTTTATGTTCTATGATATTATTTGATCAGATGCGTAGTTCTCGAGATATATCAAGATATTTAAAAGTTCCGAAGCCGCACCAACATAATAGAGATACAGAAACACCGTGGCCCCTTTCTTTGAGATAACTCTGCACTATTGCGAGCTGCAAATGCCACTTCCAGCTTAGCTGTGCAGAAGAAGAACAACAAGAAGAAGAAATATCTGGAAATATGTCCGTCAGGCCCCTTCCCTTGAGATAAATCTGCAAATATCTCGGAAACGAAGCGAGCTACGGCAAAATGTTAAGAGACCTTTTTTGTAGAGAATTATATTTCCCACAATTTAGGTTCTATGATATTTTTTGATCAGAAGCGTAGTTTTCGAGATATATCGAGATATTTAAAAGATTCGAAGCCGCACCAACACAATAGAGATACAGAAACACCGTGGCCCCTTTCTTTGAGATAACTCTGCACCATTGCGAGCTGCAAATGCCACTTCCAGCTTAGCTGTGCAGAAGAAGACCAACAAGAAGAAGAAATATCTCGAAATATGTCCGTCAGGCCCCTTCCCTTGAGATAAATCTGCAAATATCTCGGAAACGAAGCGAGCTATGGCAAAATGTTAAGAGACCTTATTTGTAGAGAATTAAGTTTCCTACTTTTTATGTTCTATGATATTATTTGATCAGATGCGTAGTTCTCGAGATATATCAAGATATTTAAAAGTTCCGAAGCCGCACCAACATAATAGAGATACAGAAACACCGTGGCCCCTTTCTTTGAGATAACTCTGCACTATTGCGAGCTGCAAATGCCACTTCCAGCTTAGCTGTGCAGAAGAAGACCAACAAGAAGAAGAAATATCTCGAAATATGTCCGTCAGGCCCCTTCCCTTGAGATACATCTGCAAATATCTCGGAAACGAAGCGAGCTATGGCAAAATGTTAAGAGACCTTATTTGTAGAGAATTAAGTTTCCTACTTTTTATGTTCTATGATATTATTTGATCAGATGCGTAGTTCTCGAGATATATCAAGATATTTAAAAGTTCCGATGCCGCACCAACATAATAGAGATACAGAAACACCGTGGCCCCTTTCTTTGAGATAACTCTGCACTATTGCGAGCTGTAAATGCCACTTCGAGCTTAGCTGTGCAGAAGAAGAACAACAAGAAGAAGACATATCTCGAAATATGTCCGTCAGGCCCCTTCCCTTGAGATATATCTGCAAATATCTCGGAAACGCAGCGAGCTATGGCAAAATGTTAAGAGACCTTTTTTTGTAGAGAATTATGTTTCCTACAATTTATGTTCTATGATATTTTTTGATCAGAAGCGTAGTTTTCGAGATATATCGAGAAATTTAAAAGTTCCAAAGCCGCACCAACATAATAGAGATACAGAAACACCGTGGCCCCTTTCTTTGAGATAACTCTGCACCATTGCGAGCTGTAAATGCCACTTCCAGCTTAGCTGTGCAGAAGAAGAACAACAAGAAGAAGACATATCTCGAAATATGTCCGTCAGGCCCCTTCCCTTGAGATAAATCTGCAAATATCTCGGAAACGAAGCGAGCTATGGCCAATTGTTAAGAGACCTTTTTTGTAGAGAATTAAGTTTCCTACTTTTTATGTTCTATGATATTTTTTGATCAGATGCGTAGTTCTCGAGATATATCAAGATATTTAAAAGTTCCGAAGCCGCACCAACATAATAGGGATACAGAAACACCGTGGCCCCTTTCTTTGAGATAACTCTGCACTATTGCGAGCTGCAAATGCCACTTCCAGCTTAGCTGTGCAGAAGAAGAACAACAAGAAGAAGAAATATCTGGAAATATGTCCGTCAGGCCCCTTCCCTTGAGGTAAATCTGCAAATATCTCGGAAACGAAGCGAGCTACGGCAAAATGTTAAGAGACCTTTTTGGTAGAGAATGAAGTTTCCTACTTTTTATGTTCTATGATATTTTTTGATCAGATGCGTAGTTCTCGAGATATATCAAGATATTTAAAAGTTCCGAAGCCGCACCAACATAATAGAGATACAGAAACACCGTGGCCCCTTTCTTTGAGATAACTCTGCACTATTGCGAGCTGCAAATGCCACTTCCAGCTTAGCTGTGCAGAAGAAGAACAACAAGAAGAAGAAATATCTGGAAATATGTCCGTCAGGCCCCTTCCCTTGAGATAAATCTGCAAATATCTCGGAAACGAAGCGAGCTACGGCAAAATGTTAAGAGACCTTTTTTGTAGAGAATTATATTTCCCACAATTTAGGTTCTATGATATTTTTTGATCAGAAGCGTAGTTTTCGAGATATATCGAGATATTTAAAAGATCCGAAGCCGCACCAACACAATAGAGATACAGAAACACCGTGGCCCCTTTCTTTGAGATAACTCTGCACCATTGCGAGGTGCAAATGCCACTTCCAGCTTAGCTGTGCAGAAGAAGACCAACAAGAAGAAGAAATATCTCGAAATATGTCCGTCAGGCCCCTTCCCTTGAGATAAATCTGCAAATATCTCGGAAACGAAGCGAGCTATGGCAAAATGTTAAGAGACCTTATTTGTAGAGAATTAAGTTTCCTACTTTTTATGTTCTATGATATTATTTGATCAGATGCGTAGTTCTCGAGATATATCAAGATATTTAAAAGTTCCGAAGCCGCACCAACATAATAGAGATACAGAAACACCGTGGCCCCTTTCTTTCAGATAACTGTGCACTATTGCGAGCTGGAAATGCCACTTCCTGTTTAGCTGTGCAGAAGAAGAACAACAAGAAGAAGAAATATCCCGAAATATGTCCGTCAGGCCCCTTCCCTTGAGATAAATCTGCATATATCTCGGAAACGAAGCGAGCTATGGCAAAATGTTAAGAGACCTTTTTGGTAGAGAATGAAGTTTCCTACTTTTTATGTTCTATGATATTTTTTGATCAGATGCGTAGTTCTCGAGATATATCAAGATATTTAAAAGTTCCGAAGCCGCACCAACATAATAGAGATACAGAAACACCGTGGCCCCTTTCTTTGAGATAACTCTGCACTATTGCGAGCTGCAAATGCCACGTCCAGCTTAGCTGTGCAGAAGAAGAACAACAAGAAGAAGAAATATCTGGAAATATGTCCGTCAGGCCCCTTCCCTTGAGATAAATCTGCAAATATCTCGGAAACGAAGCGAGCTACGGCAAAATGTTAAGAGACCTTTTTTGTAGAGAATTATATTTCCCACAATTTAGGTTCTATGATATTTTTTGATCAGAAGCGTAGTTTTCGAGATATATCGAGATATTTAAAAGATCCGAAGCCGCACCAACACAATAGAGATACAGAAACACCGTGGCCCCTTTCTTTGAGATAACTCTGCACCATTGCGAGCTGCAAATGCCACTTCCAGCTTAGCTGTGCAGAAGAAGACCAACAAGAAGAAGAAATATCTCGAAATATGTCCGTCAGGCCCCTTCCCTTGAGATAAATCTGCAAATATCTCGGAAACGAAGCGAGCTATGGCAAAATGTTAAGAGACCTTATTTGTAGAGAATTAAGTTTCCTACTTTTTATGTTCTATGATATTATTTGATCAGATGCGTAGTTCTCGAGATATATCAAGATATTTAAAAGTTCCGAAGCCGCACCAACATAATAGAGATACAGAAACACCGTGGCCCCTTTCTTTCAGATAACTCTGCACTATTGCGAGCTGGAAATGCCACTTCCTGTTTAGCTGTGCAGAAGAAGAACAACAAGAAGAAGAAATATCTGGAAATATGTCCGTCAGGCCCCTTCCCTTGAGGTAAATCTGCAAATATCTCGGAAACGAAGCGAGCTACGGCAAAATGTTAAGAGACCTTTTTGGTAGAGAATGAAGTTTCCTACTTTTTATGTTCTATGATATTTTTTGATCAGATGCGTAGTTCTCGAGATATATCAAGATATTTAAAAGTTCCGATGCCGCACCAACATAATAGAGATACAGAAACACCGTGGCCCCTTTCTTTCAGATAACTCTGCACCATTGCGAGCTGGAAATGCCACTTCCTGTTTAGCTGTGCAGAAGAAGAACAACAAGAAGAAGAAATATCCCGAAATATGTCCGTCAGGCCCCTTCCCTTGAGATAAATCTGCAAATATCTCGGAAACGAAGCGAGCTATGGCAAAATGTTGAGAGACCTTTTTTGTAGAGAATTAAGTTTCCTACGTTTTATGTTGTATGATATTTTTGATCAGATGCGTAGTTCTCGAGATATATCAAGATATTTAAAAGTTCCGAAGCCGCACCAACACAATAGAGATACAGAAACACCGTGGCCCCTTTCTTTGAGATAACTCTGCACCATTGCGAGCTGCAAATGCCACTTCCAGCTTAGCTGTGCAGAAGAAGACCAACAAGAAGAAGAAATATCTCGAAATATGTCCGTCAGGCCCCTTCCCTTGAGATAAATCTGCAAATATCTCGGAAACGAAGCGAGGTATGGCAAAATGTTAAGAGACCTTATTTGTAGAGAATTAAGTTTCCTACTTTTTATGTTCTATGATATTATTTGATCAGATGCGTAGTTCTCGAGATATATCAAGATATTTAAAAGTTCCGAAGCCGCACCAACATAATAGAGATACAGAAACACCGTGGCCCCTTTCTTTGAGATAACTCTGCACTATTGCGAGCTGCAAATGCCACTTCCAGCTTAGCTGTGCAGAAGAAGAACAACAAGAAGAAGAAATATCTGGAAATATGTCCGTCAGGCCCCTTCCCTTGAGATAAATCTGCAAATATCTCGGAAACGAAGCGAGCTACGGCAAAATGTTAAGAGACCTTTTTTGTAGAGAATTATATTTCCCACAATTTAGGTTCTATGATATTTTTTGATCAGAAGCGTAGTTTTCGAGATATATCGAGATATTTAAAAGATTCGAAGCCGCACCAACACAATAGAGATACAGAAACACCGTGGCCCCTTTCTTTGAGATAACTCTGCACCATTGCGAGCTGCAAATGCCACTTCCAGCTTAGCTGTGCAGAAGAAGACCAACAAGAAGAAGACATATCTCGAAATATGTCCGTCAGGCCCCTTCCCTTGAGATAAATCTGCAAATATCTCGGAAACGAAGCGAGCTATGGCCAATTGTTAAGAGACCTTTTTTGTAGAGAATTAAGTTTCCTACTTTTTATGTTCTATGATATTTTTTGATCAGATGCGTAGTTCTCGAGATATATCAAGATATTTAAAAGTTCCGAAGCCGCACCAACATAATAGGGATACAGAAACACCGTGGCCCCTTTCTTTGAGATAACTCTGCACTATTGCGAGCTGCAAATGCCACTTCCAGCTTAGCTGTGCAGAAGAAGAACAACAAGAAGAAGAAATATCTGGAAATATGTCCGTCAGGCCCCTTCCCTTGAGGTAAATCTGCAAATATCTCGGAAACGAAGCGAGCTACGGCAAAATGTTAAGAGACCTTTTTGGTAGAGAATGAAGTTTCCTACTTTTTATGTTCTATGATATTTTTTGATCAGATGCGTAGTTCTCGAGATATATCAAGATATTTAAAAGTTCCGAAGCCGCACCAACATAATAGAGATACAGAAACACCGTGGCCCCTTTCTTTGAGATAACTCTGCACTATTGCGAGCTGCAAATGCCACTTCCAGCTTAGCTGTGCAGAAGAAGAACAACAAGAAGAAGAAATATCTGGAAATATGTCCGTCAGGCCCCTTCCCTTGAGATAAATCTGCAAATATCTCGGAAACGAAGCGAGCTACGGCAAAATGTTAAGAGACCTTTTTTGTAGAGAATTATATTTCCCACAATTTAGGTTCTATGATATTTTTTGATCAGAAGCGTAGTTTTCGAGATATATCGAGATATTTAAAAGATCCGAAGCCGCACCAACACAATAGAGATACAGAAACACCGTGGCCCCTTTCTTTGAGATAACTCTGCACCATTGCGAGGTGCAAATGCCACTTCCAGCTTAGCTGTGCAGAAGAAGACCAACAAGAAGAAGAAATATCTCGAAATATGTCCGTCAGGCCCCTTCCCTTGAGATAAATCTGCAAATATCTCGGAAACGAAGCGAGCTATGGCAAAATGTTAAGAGACCTTATTTGTAGAGAATTAAGTTTCCTACTTTTTATGTTCTATGATATTATTTGATCAGATGCGTAGTTCTCGAGATATATCAAGATATTTAAAAGTTCCGAAGCCGCACCAACATAATAGAGATACAGAAACACCGTGGCCCCTTTCTTTCAGATAACTGTGCACTATTGCGAGCTGGAAATGCCACTTCCTGTTTAGCTGTGCAGAAGAAGAACAACAAGAAGAAGAAATATCCCGAAATATGTCCGTCAGGCCCCTTCCCTTGAGATAAATCTGCATATATCTCGGAAACGAAGCGAGCTATGGCAAAATGTTAAGAGACCTTTTTGGTAGAGAATGAAGTTTCCTACTTTTTATGTTCTATGATATTTTTTGATCAGATGCGTAGTTCTCGAGATATATCAAGATATTTAAAAGTTCCGAAGCCGCACCAACATAATAGAGATACAGAAACACCGTGGCCCCTTTCTTTGAGATAACTCTGCACTATTGCGAGCTGCAAATGCCACGTCCAGCTTAGCTGTGCAGAAGAAGAACAACAAGAAGAAGAAATATCTGGAAATATGTCCGTCAGGCCCCTTCCCTTGAGATAAATCTGCAAATATCTCGGAAACGAAGCGAGCTACGGCAAAATGTTAAGAGACCTTTTTTGTAGAGAATTATATTTCCCACAATTTAGGTTCTATGATATTTTTTGATCAGAAGCGTAGTTTTCGAGATATATCGAGATATTTAAAAGATCCGAAGCCGCACCAACACAATAGAGATACAGAAACACCGTGGCCCCTTTCTTTGAGATAACTCTGCACCATTGCGAGCTGCAAATGCCACTTCCAGCTTAGCTGTGCAGAAGAAGACCAACAAGAAGAAGAAATATCTCGAAATATGTCCGTCAGGCCCCTTCCCTTGAGATAAATCTGCAAATATCTCGGAAACGAAGCGAGCTATGGCAAAATGTTAAGAGACCTTATTTGTAGAGAATTAAGTTTCCTACTTTTTATGTTCTATGATATTATTTGATCAGATGCGTAGTTCTCGAGATATATCAAGATATTTAAAAGTTCCGAAGCCGCACCAACATAATAGAGATACAGAAACACCGTGGCCCCTTTCTTTGAGATAACTCTGCACTATTGCGAGCTGCAAATGCCACTTCCAGCATAGCTGTGCAGAAGAAGAACATCAAGAAGAAGAAATATCTCGAAATATGTCCGTCAGGCCCCTTCCCTTGTGATAAATCTGCAAATATCTCGGAAACGAAGAGAGCTATGGCAAAATGTTAAGAGACCTTTTTTGTAGAGAATTAAGTTTCCTACTTTTTATGTTCTATGATATTTTTTGATCTGATGCGTAGTTCTCGAGATATATCAAGATATTTAAAAGTTCCGAAGCCGCACCAACATAATAGAGATACAGAAACACCGTGGCCCCTTTCTTTGAGATAACTCTGCACCATTGCGAGCTGTAAATGCCACTTCCAGCTTAGCTGTGCAGAAGAAGAACAACAAGAAGAAGACATATCTCGAAATATGTCCGTCAGGCCCCTTCCCTTGAGATAAATCTGCAAATATCTCGGAAACGAAGCGAGCTATGGCCAATTGTTAAGAGACCTTTTTGGTAGAGAATTAAGTTTCCTACTTTTTATGTTCTATGATATTTTTTGATCAGATGCGTAGTTCTCGAGATATATCAAGATATTTAAAAGTTCCGAAGCCGCACCAACATAATAGGGATACAGAAACACCGTGGCCCCTTTGTTTGAGATAACTCTGCACTATTGCGAGCTGCAAATGCCACTTCCAGCTTAGCTGTGCAGAAGAAGAACATCAAGAAGAAGAAATATCTCGAAATATGTCCGTCAGGCCCCTTCCCTTGAGATAAATCTGCAAATATCTCGGAAACGAAGAGAGCTATGGCAAAATGTTAAGAGACCTTTTTTGTAGAGAATTAAGTTTGCTACTTTTTATGTTCTATGATATTTTTTGATCTGATGCGTAGTTCTCGAGATATATCAAGATATTTAAAAGTTCCGAAGCCGCACCAACATAATAGAGATACAGAAACACCGTGGCCCCTTTCTTTGAGATAACTCTGCACTATTGCGAGCTGTAAATGCCACTTCGAGCTTAGCTGTGCAGAAGAAGAACAACAAGAAGAAGACATATCTCGAAATATGTCCGTCAGGCCCCTTCCCTTGAGATATATCTGCAAATATCTCGGAAACGCAGCGAGCTATGGCAAAATGTTAAGAGACCTTTTTTGTAGAGAATTATGTTTCCTACAATTTATGTTCTATGATATTTTTTGATCAGAAGCGTAGTTTTCGAGATATATCGAGATATTTAAAAGTTCCAAACCCGCACCAACATAATAGAGATACAGAAACACCGTGGCCCCTTTCTTTGAGATAACTCTGCACTATTGCGAGCTGCAAATGCCACTTCCAGCTTAGCTGTGCAGAGGAAGAACAACAAGAAGAAGAAATATCTCGAAATATGTCCGTCAGGCCAGTTCCTTTGAGCTGAATCTGCAAATATCTCGGAAACGAAGCGAGCTATGGCAAAATGTTAAGAGACGTTTTTTGTAGAGAATTATGTTTCCTACAATTTATGTTCTATGATATTTTTTGATCAGAAGCGTAGTTTTCGAGATATATCGAGATATTTAAAAGTTCCGAAGCCGCACCAACATAATAGGGATACAGAAACACAGTGGCCCCTTTCTTTGAGATAACTCTGCAGTATTGCGAGCTGTAAATGCCACTTCCAGCTTAGCTGTGCAGAAGAAGATCAACAAGAAGAAGAAATATCTCGAAATATGTCCGTCAGGCCCCTTCCCTTGAGATAAATCTGCAAATATCTCGGAAACGAAGAGAGCTATGGCAAAATGTTAAGAGACCTTTTGTGTAGAGAATTAAGTTTCCTACTTTTTATGTTCTATGATATTTTTTGATCTGATGCGTAGTTCTCGAGATATATCAAGATATTTAAAAGTTCCGAAGCCGCACCAACATAATAGAGATACAGAAACACCGTGGCCCCTTTCTTTGAGATAACTCTGCACTATTGCGAGCTGCAAATGCCACTTCCAGCATAGCTGTGCAGAAGAAGAACAACAAGAAGAAAACATATCTCGAAATATGTCCGTCAGGCCCCTTCCCTTGAGATAAATCTGCAAATATCTCGGAAACGAAGAGAGCTATGGCAAAATGTTAAGAGACCTTTTTTGTAGAGAATTAAGTTTGCTACTTTTTATGTTCTATGATATTTTTTGATCTGATGCGTAGTTCTCGAGATATATCAAGATATTTAAAAGTTCCGAAGCCGCACCAACATAATAGAGATACAGAAACACCGTGGCCCCTTTCTTTGAGATAACTCTGCACTATTGCGAGCTGCAAATGCCACTTCCAGCTTAGCTGTGCAGAGGAAGAACAACAAGAAGAAGAAATATCTCGAAATATGTCCGTCAGGCCAGTTCCTTTGAGCTGAATCTGCAAATATCTCGGAAACAAAGCGAGCTATGGCAAAATGTTAAGAGACGTTTTTTGTAGAGAATTATGTTTCCTACAATTTATGTTCTATGATATTTTTTGATCAGAAGCGTAGTTTTCGAGATATATCGAGATATTTAAAAGTTCCGAAGCCGCACCAACATAATAGGGATACAGAAACACAGTGGCCCCTTTCTTTGAGATAACTCTGCAGTATTGCGAGCTGTAAATGCCACTTCCAGCTTAGCTGTGCAGAAGAAGATCAACAAGAAGAAGAAATATCTCGAAATATGTCCGTCAGGCCCCTTCCCTTGAGATAAATCTGCAAATATCTCGGAAACGAAGAGAGCTATGGCAAAATGTTAAGAGACCTTTTGTGTAGAGAATTAAGTTTCCTACTTTTTATGTTCTATGATATTTTTTGATCAGAAGCGTAGTTTTCGAGATATATCGAGATATTTAAAAGTTCCGAAGCCGCACCAACATAATAGAGATACAGAAACACCGTGGCCCCTTTCTTTGAGATAACTCTGCACTAGTGCGAGCCGCAAATGCCACTTCCAGCTTAGCTGTGCAGAAGAAGAACAACAAGAAGAAGAAATATCTCGAAATATGTCCGTTAGGCCCCTTCCCTTGAGATAAATGTGCAAATATCTCGGAAACGAAGCGAGCTATGGCAAAATGTTGGGAGACCTTTTTTGTAGAGAATTAAGTTTCCTACTATCTATGTTCTATGATATTTTTTGATCAGATGCGTAGTTCTCGAGATATATCAAGATATTTAAAAGTTCCGAAGCTGCACCAACATAATAGAGATACAGAAACACCGTGGCCCCTTTCTTTGAGATAACTCTGCACTAGTGCGAGCCGCAAATGCCACTTCCAGCTTAGCTGTGCAGAAGAAGAACAACAAGAAGAAGAAATATCTCGAAATATGTCCGTTAGGCCCCTTCCCTTGAGATAAATGTGCAAATATCTCGGAAACGAAGCGAGCTATGGCAAAATGTTGAGAGACCTTTTTTGTAGAGAATTAAGTTTCCTACTATTTATCTTCTATGATATTTTTTGATCAGATGCGTAGTTCTCGAGATATATCAAGATATTTAAAAGTTCCGAAGCCGCACCAACATAATAGAGATACAGAAACACCGTGGCCCCTTTCTTTGAGATAACTCTGCACTATTGCGAGCTGCAAATGCCACATCCAGCTTAGCTGTGCAGAAGAAGAACAACAAGAAGAAGAAATATCTCGAAATATGTCCGTCAGACCCCTTCCCTTGAGATAAATCTGCAAATATCTCGGAAACGAAGCGAGCTATGGCAAAATGTTAAGAGACCTTTTTTGTAGAGAATTATGTTTCCTACAATTTACGTTCTATGATATTTTTTGATCAGAAGCGTAGTTTTCGAGATATATCGAGATATTTAAAAGTTCCGAAGCCGCACCAACATAATAGAGATACAGAAACACCGTGGCCCCTTTCTTTGAGATAACTCTGCACTAGTGCGAGCCGCAAATGCCACTTCCAGCTTAGCTGTGCAGAAGAAGAACAACAAGAAGAAGAAATATCTCGAAATATGTCCGTTAGGCCCCTTCCCTTGAGATAAATGTGCAAATATCTCGGAAACGAAGCGAGCTATGGCAAAATGTTGGGAGACCTTTTTTGTAGAGAATTAAGTTTCCTACTATCTATGTTCTATGATATTTTTTGATCAGATGCATAGTTCTCGAGATATATCAAGATATTTAAAAGTTCCGAAGCTGCACCAACAGAATAGAGATACAGAAACACCGTGGCCCCTTTCTTTGAGATAACTCTGCACTAGTGCGAGCCGCAAATGCCACTTCCAGCTTAGCTGTGCAGAAGAAGAACAACAGGAAGAAGAAATATCTCGAAATATGTCCGTTAGGCCCCTTCCCTTGAGATAAATGTGCAAATATCTCGGAAACGAAGCGAGCTATGGCAAAATGTTGAGAGACCTTTTTTGTAGAGAATTAAGTTTCCTACTATTTATCTTCTATGATATTTTTTGATCAGAAGCGTAGTTCTCGAGATATATCAAGATATTTAAAAGTTCCGAAGCCGCACCAACATAATAGAGATACAGAAACACCGTGGCCCCTTTCTTTGAGATAACTCTGCACTATTGCGAGCTGCAAATGCCACATCCAGCTTCGCTGTGCAGAAGAAGAACAACAAGAAGAAGAAATATCTCGAAATATGTCCGTCAGGCCCCTTCCCTTGAGATAAATCTGCAAATATCTCGGAAACGAAGCGAGCTATGGCAAAGTGTTAAGAGACCTTTTTTGTAGAGAATTAAGTTTCCTACTTTTTATGTTCTATGATATTTTTTGATCAGAAGCGTAGTTTTCGAGATATATCGAGATATTTAAAAGTTCCGAAGCCGCACCAACATAATAGGGATACAGAAACACAGTGGCCCCTTTCTTTGAGATAACTCTGCAGTATTGCGAGCTGTAAATGCCACTTCCAGCTTAGCTGTGCAGAAGAAGATCAACAAGAAGAAGAAATATCTCGAAATATGTCCGTCAGGCCCCTTCCCTTGAGATAAATCTGCAAATATCTCGGAAACGAAGAGAGCTATGGCAAAATGTTAAGAGACCTTTTGTGTAGAGAATTAAGTTTCCTACTTTTTACGTTCTATGATATTTTTTGATCTGATGCGTAGTTCTCGAGATATATCAAGATATTTAAAAGTTCCGAAGCCGCACCAACATAATAGAGATTCAGAAACACCGTGGCCCCTTTCTTTGAGATAACTCTGCACTAGTGCGGGCCGCAAATGCCACTTCCAGCTTAGCTGTGCAGAAGAAGAACAACAAGAAGAAGAAATATCTCGAAATATGTCCGTCAGGCCCCTTCCCTTGAGATATATCTGCAAATATCTCGGAAACGAAACGAGCTATGGCAAAATCTTAAGAGACCTTTTTTGTAGAGAATTATGTTTCCTACAATTTATGTTCTATGACATTTTTTGATCAGAAGCGTAGTTCTCGAGATATATCAAGATATTTAAAAGTTCCGAAGCCGCACCAACATAATAGAGATACAGAAACACCGTGGCCCCTTTCTTTCAGATAACTCTGCACTATTGCGAGCTGGAAATGCCACTTCCAGCTTAGCTGTGCAGAAGAAGAACAACAAGAAGAAGAAATATCTCGAAATATGTCCGTTAGGCCCCTTCCCTTGAGATAAATGTGCAAATATCTCGGAAACGAAGCGAGCTATGGCAAAATGTTGAGAGACCTTTTTTGTAGAGAATTAAGTTTCCTACTATCTATGTTCTATGATATTTTTTGATCAGATGCGTAGTTCTCGAGATATATCAAGATATTTAAAAGTTCCGAAGCTGCACCAACATAATAGAGATACAGAAACACCGTGGCCCCTTTCTTTGAGATAACTCTGCACTATTGCGAGCTGCAAATGCCACATCCAGCTTCGCTGTGCAGAAGAAGAACAACAAGAAGAAGAAATATCTCGAAATATGTCCGTCAGGCCCCTTCCCTTGAGATAAATCTGCAAATATCTCGGAAACGACGCGAGCTATGGCAAAGTGTTAAGAGACCTTTTTTGTAGAGAATTAAGTTTCCTACTTTTTATGTTCTATGATATTTTTTGATCAGATGCGTAGTTCTCGAGATATATCAAGATATTTAAAAGTTCCGAAGCCGCACCAACATAATAGAGATACAGAAACACCGTGGCCCCTTTCTTTGAGATAACTCTGCACTATTGCGAGCTGGAAATGCCACTTCCAGTTTAGCTGTGCAGAAGAAGAACAACAAAAAGAAGAAATATCTCGAAACATGTCCGTCAGGCCCCTTCCCTTGAGATAAATCTGCAAATATCTCGGAAACGAAGCGAGCTATTGCAAAATGTTAAGAGACCTTTTTTGTGGAGAATTAAGTTTGCTACTTTTTATGTCCTATGATATTTTTTGATCAGATGCGTAGTTCTCGAGATATATCAAGATATTTAAAAGTTCCGAAGCCGCACCAACATAATAGAGATACAGAAACACCGTGGCCCCTTTCTTTGAGATAACTCTGCACTATTGCGAGCTGCAAATGCCACTTCCAGCATAGCTGTGCAGAAGAAGAACAACAAGAAGAAGAAATATCTCGAAATATGTCCGTCAGGCCCCTTCCCTTAAGATAAATCTGCAAATATCTCGGAAACGAAGCGAGCTATGGCAAAATGTTGGGAGACGTCTTTTGTAGAGAATTATGTTTCCTACAATTTATGTTCTATGATATTTTTTGATCAGAAGCGTAGTTTTCGAGATATATCGAGATATTTAAAAGTTCCGAAGCCGCACCAACATAATAGAGATTCAGAAACACCGTGGCCCCTTTCTTTGAGATAACTCTGCACTATTGCGACCTGCAAATGCCACTTCCAGCTTAGCTGTGCAGAAGAAGAACAACAAGAAGAAGAAATATCACGAAATATGTCCGTTAGGCCCCTTCCCTTGAGATAAATCTGCAAATATCTCGGAAACGAAGCGAGCTATGGCAAAATGTTAAGAGACCTTTTTTGTAGCGAATTAAGTTTCCTACTTTTTATGTTCTATGATATTTTTTGATCAGATGCGTAGTTCTCGAGATATATCAAGATATTTAAAAGTTCCGAAGCCGCACCAACATAATAGAGATACAGAAACACCGTGGCCCCTTTCTTTCACATAACTATGCACTATTGCGAGCTGCAAATGCCACTTCCAGCTTAGCTGTGCAGAAGAAGAACAACAAGAAGAAGAAATATCTCGAAATATGTCCGTCAGGCCCCTTACCTTGAGATAAATCTGCAAATATCTCGGAAACGAAGCGAGCTATGGCAAAATGTTAAGAGACCTTTTTTGTAAAGTATTAAGTTTCCTACTTTTTATCTTCTATGATATTTTCTGGTCAGATGCGTAGTTCTCGAGATATATCAAGATATTTAAAAGTTCCGAAGCCGCACCAACATAATAGAGATACAGAAACACCGTGGCCCCTCTCTTTGAGATAACTCTGCACAATTGCGAGCTGCAAATGCCACTTCCAGCTTAGCTGTGCAGAAGAAGAACAACAAGAAGAAGAAGTATCTCGAAATATGTCCGTCAGGCCCCTTCCCTTGAGATAAATCTGCAAATATCTCGGAAACGAAGCGAGCTATTGCAAAATGTTAAGAGACCTTTTTTGTAGAGAATTGAGTTTCCTACTCTTTATGTTCTATGATATTTTTTGATCAGATGCGTAGTTCTCGAGATATATCAAGATATTTAAAAGTTAAGAAGCCGCACCAACATAATAGAGATACAGCAACACCGTGACCCCTTTCTTTGAGATAACTCTGCACTAATGCGAGCTGCAAATGCCACTTCCAGCTTAGCTGTGCAGAAGAAGAACAACAAGAAGAAGAAATATCACGAAATATGTCCGTTAGGCCCCTTCCCTTGAGATAAATCTGCAAATATCTCGGAAACGAAGCGCGCTATGGCAAAATGTTAAGAGACCTTTCTTGTAGCGAATTAAGTTTCCTACTTTTTATGTTCTATGATATTTTTTGATCAGATGCGTAGTTCTCGAGATATATCAAGATATTTAAAAGTTCCGAAGCCGCACCAACATAATAGAGATACAGAAACACCGTGGCCCCTTTCTTTCAGATAACTATGCACTATTGCGAGCTGCAAATGCCACTTCCAGCTTAGCTGTGCAGAAGAAGAACAACAAGAAGAAGAAATATCTCGAAATATGTCCGTTAGGCCCCTTCCCTTGAGATAAATCTGCAAATATCTCGGAAACGAAGCGAGCTATGGCAAAATGTTAAGAGACCTTTTCTGTAGAGAATTAAGTTTCCTACTTTTTATGTTCTATGATATTTTTTGATCAGATGCGTAGTTCTCGAGATATATCAAGATATTTAAAAGTTCCGAAGCCGCACCAACATAATAGAGATACAGAAACACCGTGGCCCCTTTCTTTGAGATAACTCTGCACTACTGCGAGCTGCAAGTGCCACTTCCAGCTTAGCTGTGCAGAAGAAGAACAACAAGAAGAAGAAATATCTCGAAATATGTCCGTCAGGCCCCTTCCCTTGAGATAAATCTGCAAATATCCCGGAAACGAAGCGAGCTATGGCAAAATGTTAAGAGACCTTTTTTGTAGAGAATTAAGTTTCCTACTTTTTATGTTCTATGATATTTTTTGATCAGATGCGTAGTTCTCGAGATATATCAAGATATTTAAAAGTTCCGAAGCCGCACCAACATAATAGAGATACAGAAACACCGTGGCCCCTTTCTTTCACATAACTATGCACTATTGCGAGCTGCAAATGCCACTTCCAGCTTAGCTGTGCAGAAGAAGAACAACAAGAAGAAGAAATATCACGAAATATGTCCGTTAGGCCCCTTCCCTTGAGATAAATCTGCAAATATCTCGGAAACGAAGCGAGCTATGGCAAAATGTTAAGAGACCTTTTTTGTAGAGAATTAAGTTTCCTACTTTTTATCTTCTATGATATTTTCTGATCAGATGCGTAGTTCTCGAGATATATCAAGATATTTAAAAGTTCCGACGCCGCACCAACATAATAGAGATACAGAAACACCGTGGCCCCTCTATTTGAGATAACTCTGCACTATTGCCAGCTCGAAATGCCACTTCCAGTTTAGCTGTGCAGAAGAAGAACAACAAGAAGAAGAAATATCTCGAAATATGTCCGTTAGGCCCCTTCCCTTGAAATAAATCTGCAAATATCTCGGAAACGAAGCGAGCTATGGCAAAATGTTAAGAGACCTCTTTTGTAGAGAATTAAGTTTCCTACTTTTTATGTTCTATGATATTTTTTGATCAGATGCGTAGTTCTCGAGATATATCAAGATATTTAAAAGTTCCGAAGCCGCACCAACATAATAGAGATGCAGAAACACCGTGGCCCCTTTCTTTGAGATAACTCTGCACTATTGCGAGCTGCAAATGCCACTTTCAGCTTAGCTGTGCAGAAGAAGAACAACAAGAAGAAGAAATATCTCGAAATATGTCCGTCAGGCCCCTTCCCTTGAGATATATCTGCAAATATCTCGGAAACGAAGCGAGCTATGACAAAATGTTAAGAGACCTTTTTTGTAGAGAATTATGTTTCCTACAATTTATGTTCTATGATATTTTTTGATCAGAAGCGTAGTTTTCGAGATATATCGAGATATTTAAAAGTTCCGAAGCCGCACCAACATAATAGAGATACAGAAACACCGTGGCCCCTTTCTTTGAGATAACTCTGCACTAGTGCGAGCCGCAAATGCCACTTCCAGCTTAGCTGTGCAGAAGAAGAACAACAAGAAGAAGAAATATCTCGAAATATGTCCGTCAGGCCCCTTCCCTTGAGATAAATCTGCAAATATCTCGGAAACGAAGCGAGCTATGGCAAAATGTTAAGAGACCTTTTTTGTAGAGAATTAAGTTTCCTACTTTTTATGTTCTATGATATTTTTTGATCAGATGCGTAGTTCTCGAGATATATCAAGATATTTAAAAGTTCCGAAGCCGCACCAACATAATAGAGATACAGAAACACCGTGGCCCCTTTCTTTGAGATAACTCTGCACTATTGCGAGCTGCAGATGCCACTTCCACCTTAGCTGTGCAAGAAGAAGAACAACAAGAAGAAGAAATATCTCGAAATATGTCCGTCAGGCCCCTTCCCTTGAGATAAATCTGCAAATATCTCGGAAACAAAGAGAGCTATGGCAAAATGTTAAGAGACCTTTTTTGTAGAGAATTACGTTTCCTACTTTTTATGTTCTATGATATTTTTTGATCAGATGCGTAGTTCTCGAGATATATCAAGATATTTAAAAGTTCCGAAGCCGCACAAACATAATAGAGATACAGAAACACCGTGGCCCCTTTCTTTCAGATAACTCTGCACTATTGCGAGCTGTAAATGCCACTTCCAGCTTAGCTGTGCAGAAGAAGAACAACAAGAAGAAGAAATATCTCGAAATATGTCCGTCAGGCCCCTTCCCTTGAGATAAATCTGCAAATATCTCGGAAACGAAGCGAGCTATGGCAAAATGTTAAGAGACCTTTTTTGTAGAGAATTATGTTTCCTACAATTTATGTTCTATGATATTTTTTGATCAGAAGCGTAGTTTTCGAGATATATCGAGATATTTAAAAGTTCCGAAGCCGCACCAACATAATAGAGATACAGAAACACCGTGGCCCCTTTCTTTGAGATAACTCTGCACTATTGCGAGCTGCAAATGCCACTTCCAGCTTAGCTGTGCAGAGGAAGAACAACAAGAAGAAGAAATATCTCGAAATATGTCCGTCAGGCCCCTTCCCCTGAGATAAATCTGCAAATATCTCGGAAACGAAGCGAGCTATGGCAAAATGTTAAGAGACCTTTTTTGTAGAGAATTAAGTTTCCTACTTTTTGTCTTCTATAATATCTTTTGATCAGATGCGTAGTTCTCGAGATATATCAAGATATTTAAAAGTTCCGAAGCCGCACCAACATAATAGAGATACAGAAACACGGTGGCCCCTCTCTTTGAGATAACTCTGCACTATTGCGAGCTGGAAATGCCACTTCCAGTTTAGCTGTGCAGAAGAAGAACAACAAGAAGAAGAAATATCTCGAAATATGTCCGTCAGGCCAGTTCCTTTGAGATAAATCTGCAAATATCTCGGAAACGAAGCGAGCTATGGCAAAATGTTAAGAGACCTTTTTTGTAGAGAATTAAGTTTCCTACTTTTTATGTTCTATGATATTTTTTGATCAGATGCGTAGTTCTCGAGATATATCAAGATATTTAAAAGTTCCGAAGCCGCACCAACATAATAGAGATACAGAAACACCGTGGCTCCTTTCTTTGAGATAACTCTGCACGATTGCGAGCTTGAAATGCCACTTCCAGTTTAGCTGTGCAGAAGAAGAACAACAAGAAGAAGAAATATCTCGAAATATGTCCGTTAGGCCCCTTCCCTTGAGATAAATCTGCAAATATCTCGGAAACGAAGCGAGCTATGGCAAAATATTAAGAGACCTTTTTTGTAGAGAATTAAGTTTCCTACTTTTTATGTTCTATGATATTTTTTGATCAGATGCGTAGTTCTCGAGATATATCAAGATATTTAAAAGTTCCGAAGCAGCACCAACATAATAGAGATACAGAAACACCGTGGCCCCTTTCTTTGAGATAACTCTGCACTATTGCGAGCTGGAAATGCCACTTCCAGTTTAGCTGTGCAGAAGAAGAACAACAAGAAGAAGAAATATCTCGAAATATGTCCGTTAGGCCCCTTCCCTTGAGATAAATCTCCAAATATCTCGGAAACGAAGCGAGCTATGGCAAAATGTTAAGAGACGTTTTTTGTAGAGAATTATGTTTCCTACTTTTTATGTTCTATAATATTTTTTGATCAGATGCGTAGTTCTCGAGATATATCAAGATATTTAAAAGTTCCGAAGCCGCACCAACATAATAGAGATACAGAAACACCGTGGCCCCTTTCTTTGAGATAACTCTGCACTATTGCGAGCTGTAAATGCCACTTCCAGCTTAGCTGTGCAGAAGAAGAACAACAAGAAGAAGAAATATCTCGAAATATGTCCGTCAGGCCCCTTCCCTTGAGATATATCTGCAAATATCTCGGAAACGAAGCGAGCTATGACAAAATGTTAAGAGACCTTTTTTGTAGAGAATTATGTTTCCAACAATTTATGTTGTATGATATTTTTTGATCAGAAGCGTAGTTTTCGAGATATATCGAGATATTTAAAAGTTCCGAAGCCGCACCAACATAATAGAGATACAGAAACACCGTGGCCCCTTTCTTTGAGATAACTCTGCACTATTGCGAGCTGGAAATGCCACTTCCAGTTTAGCTGTGCAGAAGAAGAACAACAAGAAGAAGAAATATCTCGAAATATGTCCGTTAGGCCCCTTCCCTTGAGATAAATCTGCAAATATCTCGGAAACGAAGCGAGCTATGGCAAAATGTTAAGAGACCTTTTTTGTAGAGAATTAAGTTTCCTACTTTTTATCTTCTATGATATTTTTTGATCAGATGCGCAGTTCTCGAGATATATCAAGATATTTAAAAGTTCCGAAGCCGCACCAACATAATAGAGATACAGAAACACCGTGGCCCCTCTCTTTGAGATAACTCTGCACTATTGCGAGCTGGAAATGCCACTTCCAGTTTAGCTGTGCAGAAGAAGAACAACAAGAAGAAGAAATATCTCGAAATATGTCCGTTAGGCCCCTTCCCTTGAGATAAATCTGCAAATATCTCGGAAACGAAGCGAGCTATGGCAAAATGTTAAGAGACCTTTTTTGTAGAGAATTAAGTTTCCTACTTTTTATGTTCTATGATATTTTTTGATCAGATGCGTAGTTCTCGAGATATATCAAGATATTTAAAAGTTCCGAAGCCGCACCAACATAATAGAGATACAGAAACACCGTGGTCCCTCTCTTTGAGATAACTCTGCACAATTGCGAGCTGCAAATGCCACTTCCAGCTTAGCTGTGCAGAAGAAGAACAACAAGAAGAAGAAGTATCTCGAAATATGTCCGTCAGGCCCCTTCCCTTGAGATAAATCTGCAAATATCTCGGAAACGAAGCGAGCTATTGCAAAATGTTAAGAGACCTTTTTTGTAGAGAATTGAGTTTCCTACTTTTTATGTTCTATGATATTTTTTGATCAGATGCGTAGTTCTCGAGATATATCAAGATATTTAAAAGTTAAGAAGCCGCACCAACATAATAGAGATACAGCAACACCGTGACCCCTTTCTTTGAGATAACTCTGCACTAATGCGAGCTGCAAATGCCACTTCCAGCTTAGCTGTGCAGAAGAAGAACAACAAGAAGAAGAAATATCACGAAATATGTCCGTTAGGCCCCTTCCCTTGAGATAAATCTGCAAATATCTCGGAAACGAAGCGAGCTATGGCAAAATGTTAAGAGACCTTTTTTGTAGCGAATTAAGTTTCCTACTTTTTATGTTCTATGATATTTTTTGATCAGATGCGTAGTTCTCGAGATATATCAAGATATTTAAAAGTTCCGAAGCCGCACCAACATAATAGAGATACAGAAACACCGTGGCCCCTTTCTTTCAGATAACTATGCACTATTGCGAGCTGCAAATGCCACTTCCAGCTTAGCTGTGCAGAAGAAGAACAACAAGAAGAAGAAATATCTCGAAATATGTCCGTTAGGCCCCTTCCCTTGAGATAAATCTGCAAATATCTCGGAAACGAAGCGAGCTATGGCAAAATGTTAAGAGACCTTTTTTGTAGAGAATTAAGTTTCCTACTTTTTATGTTCTATGATATTTTTTGATCAGATGCGTAGTTCTCGAGATATATCAAGATATTTAAAAGTTCCGAAGCCGCACCAACATAATAGAGATACAGAAACACCGTGGCCCCTTTCTTTGAGATAACTCTGCACTACTGCGAGCTGCAAGTGCCACTTCCAGCTTAGCTGTGCAGAAGAAGAACAACAAGAAGAAGAAATATCTCGAAATATGTCCGTCAGGCCCCTTCCCTTGAGATAAATCTGCAAATATCCCGGAAACGAAGCGAGCTATGGCAAAATGTTAAGAGACCTTTTTTGTAGAGAATTAAGTTTCCTACTTTTTATGTTCTATGATATTTTTTGATCAGAAGCGTAGTTTTCGAGATATATCGAGATATTTAAAAGTTCCGAAGCCGCACCAACATAATAGAGATACAGAAACACCGTGGCCCCTTTCTTTGAGATAACTCTGCACTAGTGCGAGCCGCAAATGCCACTTCCAGCTTAGCTGTGCAGAAGAAGAACAACAAGAAGAAGAAATATCTCGAAATATGTCCGTTAGGCCCCTTCCCTTGAGATAAATGTGCAAATATCTCGGAAACGAAGCGAGCTATGGCAAAATGTTGGGAGACCTTTTTTGTAGAGAATTAAGTTTCCTACTATCTATGTTCTATGATATTTTTTGATCAGATGCGTAGTTCTCGAGATATATCAAGATATTTAAAAGTTCCGAAGCTGCACCAACATAATAGAGATACAGAAACACCGTGGCCCCTTTCTTTGAGATAACTCTGCACTAGTGCGAGCCGCAAATGCCACTTCCAGCTTAGCTGTGCAGAAGAAGAACAACAAGAAGAAGAAATATCTCGAAATATGTCCGTTAGGCCCCTTCCCTTGAGATAAATGTGCAAATATCTCGGAAACGAAGCGAGCTATGGCAAAATGTTGAGAGACCTTTTTTGTAGAGAATTAAGTTTCCTACTATTTATCTTCTATGATATTTTTTGATCAGATGCGTAGTTCTCGAGATATATCAAGATATTTAAAAGTTCCGAAGCCGCACCAACATAATAGAGATACAGAAACACCGTGGCCCCTTTCTTTGAGATAACTCTGCACTATTGCGAGCTGCAAATGCCACATCCAGCTTAGCTGTGCAGAAGAAGAACAACAAGAAGAAGAAATATCTCGAAATATGTCCGTCAGACCCCTTCCCTTGAGATAAATCTGCAAATATCTCGGAAACGAAGCGAGCTATGGCAAAATGTTAAGAGACCTTTTTTGTAGAGAATTATGTTTCCTACAATTTACGTTCTATGATATTTTTTGATCAGAAGCGTAGTTTTCGAGATATATCGAGATATTTAAAAGTTCCGAAGCCGCACCAACATAATAGAGATACAGAAACACCGTGGCCCCTTTCTTTGAGATAACTCTGCACTAGTGCGAGCCGCAAATGCCACTTCCAGCTTAGCTGTGCAGAAGAAGAACAACAAGAAGAAGAAATATCTCGAAATATGTCCGTTAGGCCCCTTCCCTTGAGATAAATGTGCAAATATCTCGGAAACGAAGCGAGCTATGGCAAAATGTTGAGAGACCTTTTTTGTAGAGAATTATGTTTCCTACAATTTATGTTCTATGACATTTTTTGATCAGAAGCGTAGTTCTCGAGATATATCAAGATATTTAAAAGTTCCGAAGCCGCACCAACATAATAGAGATACAGAAACACCGTGGCCCCTTTCTTTCAGATAACTCTGCACTATTGCGAGCTGGAAATGCCACTTCCAGCTTAGCTGTGCAGAAGAAGAACAACAAGAAGAAGAAATATCTCGAAATATGTCCGTTAGGCCCCTTCCCTTGAGATAAATGTGCAAATATCTCGGAAACGAAGCGAGCTATGGCAAAATGTTGAGAGACCTTTTTTGTAGAGAATTAAGTTTCCTACTATCTATGTTCTATGATATTTTTTGATCAGATGCGTAGTTCTCGAGATATATCAAGATATTTAAAAGTTCCGAAGCTGCACCAACATAATAGAGATACAGAAACACCGTGGCCCCTTTCTTTGAGATAACTCTGCACTATTGCGAGCTGCAAATGCCACATCCAGCTTCGCTGTGCAGAAGAAGAACAACAAGAAGAAGAAATATCTCGAAATATGTCCGTCAGGCCCCTTCCCTTGAGATAAATCTGCAAATATCTCGGAAACGAAGCGAGCTATGGCAAAGTGTTAAGAGACCTTTTTTGTAGAGAATTAAGTTTCCTACTTTTTATGTTCTATGATATTTTTTGATCAGATGCGTAGTTCTCGAGATATATCAAGATATTTAAAAGTTCCGAAGCCGCACCAACATAATAGAGATACAGAAACACCGTGGCCCCTTTCTTTGAGATAACTCTGCACTATTGCGAGCTGCAAATGCCACTTCCAGCATAGCTGTGCAGAAGAAGAACAACAAGAAGAAGAAATATCTCGAAATATGTCCGTCAGGCCCCTTCCCTTAAGATAAATCTGCAAATATCTCGGAAACGAAGCGAGCTATGGCAAAATGTTGGGAGACGTCTTTTGTAGAGAATTATGTTTCCTACAATTTATGTTCTATGATATTTTTTGATCAGAAGCGTAGTTTTCGAGATATATCGAGATATTTAAAAGTTCCGAAGCCGCACCAACATAATAGAGATTCAGAAACACCGTGGCCCCTTTCTTTGAGATAACTCTGCACTATTGCGACCTGCAAATGCCACTTCCAGCTTAGCTGTGCAGAAGAAGAACAACAAGAAGAAGAAATATCACGAAATATGTCCGTTAGGCCCCTTCCCTTGAGATAAATCTGCAAATATCTCGGAAACGAAGCGAGCTATGGCAAAATGTTAAGAGACCTTTTTTGTAGCGAATTAAGTTTCCTACTTTTTATGTTCTATGATATTTTTTGATCAGATGCGTAGTTCTCGAGATATATCAAGATATTTAAAAGTTCCGAAGCCGCACCAACATAATAGAGATACAGAAACACCGTGGCCCCTTTCTTTCACATAACTATGCACTATTGCGAGCTGCAAATGCCACTTCCAGCTTAGCTGTGCAGAAGAAGAACAACAAGAAGAAGAAATATCTCGAAATATGTCCGTCAGGCCCCTTACCTTGAGATAAATCTGCAAATATCTCGGAAACGAAGCGAGCTATGGCAAAATGTTAAGAGACCTTTTTTGTAAAGTATTAAGTTTCCTACTTTTTATCTTCTATGATATTTTCTGGTCAGATGCGTAGTTCTCGAGATATATCAAGATATTTAAAAGTTCCGAAGCCGCACCAACATAATAGAGATACAGAAACACCGTGGCCCCTCTCTTTGAGATAACTCTGCACAATTGCGAGCTGCAAATGCCACTTCCAGCTTAGCTGTGCAGAAGAAGAACAACAAGAAGAAGAAGTATCTCGAAATATGTCCGTCAGGCCCCTTCCCTTGAGATAAATCTGCAAATATCTCGGAAACGAAGCGAGCTATTGCAAAATGTTAAGAGACCTTTTTTGTAGAGAATTGAGTTTCCTACTTTTTATGTTCTATGATATTTTTTGATCAGATGCGTAGTTCTCGAGATATATCAAGATATTTAAAAGTTAAGAAGCCGCACCAACATAATAGAGATACAGCAACACCGTGACCCCTTTCTTTGAGATAACTCTGCACTAATGCGAGCTGCAAATGCCACTTCCAGCTTAGCTGTGCAGAAGAAGAACAACAAGAAGAAGAAATATCACGAAATATGTCCGTTAGGCCCCTTCCCTTGAGATAAATCTGCAAATATCTCGGAAACGAAGCGAGCTATGGCAAAATGTTAAGAGACCTTTCTTGTAGCGAATTAAGTTTCCTACTTTTTATGTTCTATGATATTTTTTGATCAGATGCGTAGTTCTCGAGATATATCAAGATATTTAAAAGTTCCGAAGCCGCACCAACATAATAGAGATACAGAAACACCGTGGCCCCTTTCTTTCAGATAACTATGCACTATTGCGAGCTGCAAATGCCACTTCCAGCTTAGCTGTGCAGAAGAAGAACAACAAGAAGAAGAAATATCTCGAAATATGTCCGTTAGGCCCCTTCCCTTGAGATAAATCTGCAAATATCTCGGAAACGAAGCGAGCTATGGCAAAATGTTAAGAGACCTTTTCTGTAGAGAATTAAGTTTCCTACTTTTTATGTTCTATGATATTTTTTGATCAGATGCGTAGTTCTCGAGATATATCAAGATATTTAAAAGTTCCGAAGCCGCACCAACATAATAGAGATACAGAAACACCGTGGCCCCTTTCTTTGAGATAACTCTGCACTACTGCGAGCTGCAAGTGCCACTTCCAGCTTAGCTGTGCAGAAGAAGAACAACAAGAAGAAGAAATATCTCGAAATATGTCCGTCAGGCCCCTTCCCTTGAGATAAATCTGCAAATATCCCGGAAACGAAGCGAGCTATGGCAAAATGTTAAGAGACCTTTTTTGTAGAGAATTAAGTTTCCTACTTTTTATGTACTATGATATTTTTTGATCAGATGCGTAGTTCTCGAGATATATCAAGATATTTAAAAGTTCCGAAGCCGCACCAACATAATAGAGATACAGAAACACCGTGGCCCCTTTCTTTCACATAACTATGCACTATTGCGAGCTGCAAATGCCACTTCCAGCTTAGCTGTGCAGAAGAAGAACAACAAGAAGAAGAAATATCACGAAATATGTCCGTTAGGCCCCTTCCCTTGAGATAAATCTGCAAATATCTCGGAAACGAAGCGAGCTATGGCAAAATGTTAAGAGACCTTTTTTGTAGAGAATTAAGTTTCCTACTTTTTATCTTCTATGATATTTTCTGATCAGATGCGTAGTTCTCGAGATATATCAAGATATTTAAAAGTTCCGACGCCGCACCAACATAATAGAGATACAGAAACACCGTGGCCCCTCTATTTGAGATAACTCTGCACTATTGCCAGCTCGAAATGCCACTTCCAGTTTAGCTGTGCAGAAGAAGAACAACAAGAAGAAGAAATATCTCGAAATATGTCCGTTAGGCCCCTTCCCTTGAAATAAATCTGCAAATATCTCGGAAACGAAGCGAGCTATGGCAAAATGTTAAGAGACCTCTTTTGTAGAGAATTAAGTTTCCTACTTTTTATGTTCTATGATATTTTTTGATCAGATGCGTAGTTCTCGAGATATATCAAGATATTTAAAAGTTCCGAAGCCGCACCAACATAATAGAGATGCAGAAACACCGTGGCCCCTTTCTTTGAGATAACTCTGCACTATTGCGAGCTGCAAATGCCACTTTCAGCTTAGCTGTGCAGAAGAAGAACAACAAGAAGAAGAAATATCTCGAAATATGTCCGTCAGGCCCCTTCCCTTGAGATATATCTGCAAATATCTCGGAAACGAAGCGAGCTATGACAAAATGTTAAGAGACCTTTTTTGTAGAGAATTATGTTTCCTACAATTTATGTTCTATGATATTTTTTGATCAGAAGCGTAGTTTTCGAGATATATCGAGATATTTAAAAGTTCCGAAGCCGCACCAACATAATAGAGATACAGAAACACCGTGGCCCCTTTCTTTGAGATAACTCTGCACTAGTGCGAGCCGCAAATGCCACTTCCAGCTTAGCTGTGCAGAAGAAGAACAACAAGAAGAAGAAATATCTCGAAATATGTCCGTCAGGCCCCTTCCCTTGAGATAAATCTGCAAATATCTCGGAAACGAAGCGAGCTATGGCAAAATGTTAAGAGACCTTTTTTGTAGAGAATTAAGTTTCCTACTTTTTATGTTCTATGATATTTTTTGATCAGATGCGTAGTTCTCGAGATATATCAAGATATTTAAAAGTTCCGAAGCCGCACCAACATAATAGAGATACAGAAACACCGTGGCCCCTTTCTTTGAGATAACTCTGCACTATTGCGAGCTGCAGATGCCACTTCCACCTTAGCTGTGCAAGAAGAAGAACAACAAGAAGAAGAAATATCTCGAAATATGTCCGTCAGGCCCCTTCCCTTGAGATAAATCTGCAAATATCTCGGAAACAAAGAGAGCTATGGCAAAATGTTAAGAGACCTTTTTTGTAGAGAATTACGTTTCCTACTTTTTATGTTCTATGATATTTTTTGATCAGATGCGTAGTTCTCGAGATATATCAAGATATTTAAAAGTTCCGAAGCCGCACAAACATAATAGAGATACAGAAACACCGTGGCCCCTTTCTTTCAGATAACTCTGCACTATTGCGAGCTGTAAATGCCACTTCCAGCTTAGCTGTGCAGAAGAAGAACAACAAGAAGAAGAAATATCTCGAAATATGTCCGTCAGGCCCCTTCCCTTGAGATAAATCTGCAAATATCTCGGAAACGAAGCGAGCTATGGCAAAATGTTAAGAGACCTTTTTTGTAGAGAATTATGTTTCCTACAATTTATGTTCTATGATATTTTTTGATCAGAAGCGTAGTTTTCGAGATATATCGAGATATTTAAAAGTTCCGAAGCCGCACCAACATAATAGAGATACAGAAACACCGTGGCCCCTTTCTTTGAGATAACTCTGCACTATTGCGAGCTGCAAATGCCACTTCCAGCTTAGCTGTGCAGAGGAAGAACAACAAGAAGAAGAAATATCTCGAAATATGTCCGTCAGGCCCCTTCCCTTGAGATAAATCTGCAAATATCTCGGAAACGAAGCGAGCTATGGCAAAATGTTAAGAGACCTTTTTTGTAGAGAATTAAGTTTCCTACTTTTTGTCTTCTATAATATCTTTTGATCAGATGCGTAGTTCTCGAGATATATCAAGATATTTAAAAGTTCCGAAGCCGCACCAACATAATAGAGATACAGAAACACGGTGGCCCCTCTCTTTGAGATAACTCTGCACTATTGCGAGCTGGAAATGCCACTTCCAGTTTAGCTGTGCAGAAGAAGAACAACAAGAAGAAGAAATATCTCGAAATATGTCCGTCAGGCCAGTTCCTTTGAGATAAATCTGCAAATATCTCGGAAACGAAGCGAGCTATGGCAAAATGTTAAGAGACCTTTTTTGTAGAGAATTAAGTTTCCTACTTTTTATGTTCTATGATATTTTTTGATCAGATGCGTAGTTCTCGAGATATATCAAGATATTTAAAAGTTCCGAAGCCGCACCAACATAATAGAGATACAGAAACACCGTGGCTCCTTTCTTTGAGATAACTCTGCACGATTGCGAGCTTGAAATGCCACTTCCAGTTTAGCTGTGCAGAAGAAGAACAACAAGAAGAAGAAATATCTCGAAATATGTCCGTTAGGCCCCTTCCCTTGAGATAAATCTGCAAATATCTCGGAAACGAAGCGAGCTATGGCAAAATATTAAGAGACCTTTTTTGTAGAGAATTAAGTTTCCTACTTTTTATGTTCTATGATATTTTTTGATCAGATGCGTAGTTCTCGAGATATATCAAGATATTTAAAAGTTCCGAAGCCGCACCAACATAATAGAGATACAGAAACACCGTGGCCCCTTTCTTTGAGATAACTCTGCACTATTGCGAGCTGGAAATGCCACTTCCAGTTTAGCTGTGCAGAAGAAGAACAACAAGAAGAAGAAATATCTCGAAATATGTCCGTTAGGCCCCTTCCCTTGAGATAAATCTCCAAATATCTCGGAAACGAAGCGAGCTATGGCAAAATGTTAAGAGACGTTTTTTGTAGAGAATTATGTTTCCTACTTTTTATGTTCTATAATATTTTTTGATCAGATGCGTAGTTCTCGAGATAGATCAAGATATTTAAAAGTTCCGAAGCCGCACCAACATAATAGAGATACAGAAACACCGTGGCCCCTTTCTTTGAGATAACTCTGCACTATTGCGAGCTGTAAATGCCACTTCCAGCTTAGCTGTGCAGAAGAAGAACAACAAGAAGAAGAAATATCTCGAAATATGTCCGTCAGGCCCCTTCCCTTGAGATATATCTGCAAATATCTCGGAAACGAAGCGAGCTATGACAAAATGTTAAGAGACCTTTTTTGTAGAGAATTATGTTTCCTACAATTTATGTTGTATGATATTTTTTGATCAGAAGCGTAGTTTTCGAGATATATCGAGATATTTAAAAGTTCCGAAGCCGCACCAACATAATAGAGATACAGAAACACCGTGGCCCCTTTCTTTGAGATAACTCTGCACTATTGCGAGCTGGAAATGCCACTTCCAGTTTAGCTGTGCAGAAGAAGAACAACAAGAAGAAGAAATATCTCGAAATATGTCCGTTAGGCCCCTTCCCTTGAGATAAATCTCCAAATATCTCGGAAACGAAGCGAGCTATGGCAAAATGTTAAGAGACGTTTTTTGTAGAGAATTATGTTTCCTACTTTTTATGTTCTATAATATTTTTTGATCAGATGCGTAGTTCTCGAGATATATCAAGATATTTAAAAGTTCCGAAGCCGCACCAACATAATAGAGATACAGAAACACCGTGGCCCCTTTCTTTGAGATAACTCTGCACTATTGCGAGCTGTAAATGCCACTTCCAGCTTAGCTGTGCAGAAGAAGAACAACAAGAAGAAGAAATATCTCGAAATATGTCCGTCAGGCCCCTTCCCTTGAGATATATCTGCAAATATCTCGGAAACGAAGCGAGCTATGACAAAATGTTAAGAGACCTTTTTTGTAGAGAATTATGTTTCCTACAATTTATGTTGTATGATATTTTTTGATCAGAAGCGTAGTTTTCGAGATATATCGAGATATTTAAAAGTTCCGAAGCCGCACCAACATAATAGAGATACAGAAACCCCGTGGCCCCTTTCTTTCAGATAACTATGCACTATTGCGAGCTGCAAATGCCACTTCCAGCTTAGCTGTGCAGAAGAACAACAAGAAGAAGAAATATCTCGAAATATGTCCGTCAGGCCCCTTCCCTTGAGATAAATCTGCAAATATCTCGGAAACGAAGCGAGCTATGGCAAAATGTTAAGAGACCTTTTTTGTAGAGAATTAAGTTTCCTACTTTTTATCTTCTATGATATTTTTTGATCAGATGCGCAGTTCTCGAGATATATCAAGATATTTAAAAGTTCCGAAGCCGCACCAACATAATAGAGATACAGAAACACCGTGGCCCCTCTCTTTGAGATAACTCTGCACTATTGCGAGCTGGAAATACCACTTCCAGTTTAGCTGTGCAGAAGAAGAACAACAAGAAGAAGAAATATCTCGAAATATGTCCGTTAGGCCCCTTCCCTTGAGATAAATCTGCAAATATCTCGGAAACGAAGCGAGCTATGGCAAAATGTTAAGAGACCTTTTTTGTAGAGAATTAAGTTTCCTACTTTTTATGTTCTATGATATTTTTTGATCAGATGCGTAGTTCTCGAGATATATCAAGATATTTAAAAGTTCCGAAGCCGCACCAACATAATAGAGATACAGAAACACCGTGGTCCCTCTCTTTGAGATAACTCTGCACAATTGCGAGCTGCAAATGCCACTTCCAGCTTAGCTGTGCAGAAGAAGAACAACAAGAAGAAGAAGTATCTCGAAATATGTCCGTCAGGCCCCTTCCCTTGAGATAAATCTGCAAATATCTCGGAAACGAAGCGAGCTATTGCAAAATGTTAAGAGACCTTTTTTGTAGAGAATTGAGTTTCCTACTTTTTATGTTCTATGATATTTTTTGATCAGATGCGTAGTTCTCGAGATATATCAAGATATTTAAAAGTTAAGAAGCCGCACCAACATAATAGAGATACAGCAACACCGTGACCCCTTTCTTTGAGATAACTCTGCACTAATGCGAGCTGCAAATGCCACTTCCAGCTTAGCTGTGCAGAAGAGGAACAACAAGAAGAAGAAATATCACGAAATATGTCCGTTAGGCCCCTTCCCTTGAGATAAATCTGCAAATATCTCGGAAACGAAGCGAGCTATGGCAAAATGTTAAGAGACCTTTTTTGTAGCGAATTAAGTTTCCTACTTTTTATGTTCTATGATATTTTTTGATCAGATGCGTAGTTCTCGAGATATATCAAGATATTTAAAAGTTCCGAAGCCGCACCAACATAATAGAGATACAGAAACACCGTGGCCCCTTTCTTTCAGATAACTATGCACTATTGCGAGCTGCAAATGCCACTTCCAGCTTAGCTGTGCAGAAGAAGAACAACAAGAAGAAGAAATATCTCGAAATATGTCCGTTAGGCCCCTTCCCTTGAGATAAATCTGCAAATATCTCGGAAACGAAGCGAGCTATGGCAAAATGTTAAGAGACCTTTTTTGTAGAGAATTAAGTTTCCTACTTTTTATGTTCTATGATATTTTTTGATCAGATGCGTAGTTCTCGAGATATATCAAGATATTTAAAAGTTCCGAAGCCGCACCAACATAATAGAGATACAGAAACACCGTGGCCCCTTTCTTTGAGATAACTCTGCACTACTGCGAGCTGCAAGTGCCACTTCCAGCTTAGCTGTGCAGAAGAAGAACAACAAGAAGAAGAAATATCTCGAAATATGTCCGTCAGGCCCCTTCCCTTGAGATAAATCTGCAAATATCCCGGAAACGAAGCGAGCTATGGCAAAATGTTAAGAGACCTTTTTTGTAGAGAATTAAGTTTCCTACTTTTTATGTTCTATGATATTTTTTGATCAGATGCGTAGTTCTCGAGATATATCAAGATATTTAAAAGTTCCGAAGCCGCACCAACATAATAGAGATACAGAAACACCGTGGCCCCTTTCTTTCACATAACTATGCACTATTGCGAGCTGCAAATGCCACTTCCAGCTTAGCTGTGCAGAAGAAGAACAACAAGAAGAAGAAATATCACGAAATATGTCCGTTAGGCCCCTTCCCTTGAGATAAATCTGCAAATATCTCGGAAACGAAGCGAGCTATGGCAAAATGTTAAGAGACCTTTTTTGTAGAGAATTAAGTTTCCTACTTTTTATCTTCTATGATATTTTCTGATCAGATGCGTAGTTCTCGAGATATATCAAGATATTTAAAAGTTCCGAAGCCGCACCAACATAATAGAGATACAGAAACACCGTGGCCCCTCTATTTGAGATAACTCTGCACTATTGCCAGCTCGAAATGCCACTTCCAGTTTAGCTGTGCAGAAGAAGAACAACAAGAAGAAGAAATATCTCGAAATATGTCCGTTAGGCCCCTTCCCTTGAGATAAATCTGCAAATATCTCGGAAACGAAGCGAGCTATAGCAAAATGTTAAGAGACCTCTTTTGTAGAGAATTAAGTTTCCTACTTTTTATGTTCTATGATATTTTTTGATCAGATGCGTAGTTCTCGAGATATATCAAGATATTTAAAAGTTCCGAAGCCGCACCAACATAATAGAGATGCAGAAACACCGTGGCCCCTTTCTTTGAGATAACTCTGCACTATTGCGAGCTGCAAATGCCACTTTCAGCTTAGCTGTGCAGAAGAAGAACAACAAGAAGAAGAAATATCTCGAAATATGTCCGTCAGGCCCCTTCCCTTGAGATATATCTGCAAATATCTCGGAAACGAAGCGAGCTATGACAAAATGTTAAGAGACCTTTTTTGTAGAGAATTATGTTTCCTACAATTTATGTTCTATGATATTTTTTGATCAGAAGCGTAGTTTTCGAGATATATCGAGATATTTAAAAGTTCCGAAGCCGCACCAACATAATAGAGATACAGAAACACCGTGGCCCCTTTCTTTGAGATAACTCTGCACTAGTGCGAGCCGCAAATGCCACTTCCAGCTTAGCTGTGCAGAAGAAGAACAACAAGAAGAAGAAATATCTCGAAATATGTCCGTCAGGCCCCTTCCCTTGAGATAAATCTGCAAATATCTCGGAAACGAAGCGAGCTATGGCAAAATGTTAAGAGACCTTTTTTGTAGAGAATTAAGTTTCCTACTTTTTATGTTCTATGATATTTTTTGATCAGATGCGTAGTTCTCGAGATATATCAAGATATTTAAAAGTTCCGAAGCCGCACCAACATAATAGAGATACAGAAACACCGTGGCCCCTTTCTTTGAGATAACTCTGCACTACTGCGAGCTGCAAGTGCCACTTCCAGCTTAGCTGTGCAGAAGAAGAACAACAAGAAGAAGAAATATCTCGAAATATGTCCGTCAGGCCCCTTCCCTTGAGATAAATCTGCAAATATCCCGGAAACGAAGCGAGCTATGGCAAAATGTTAAGAGACCTTTTTTGTAGAGAATTAAGTTTCCTACTTTTTATGTTCTATGATATTTTTTGATCAGATGCGTAGTTCTCGAGATATATCAAGATATTTAAAAGTTCCGAAGCCGCACCAACATAATAGAGATACAGAAACACCGTGGCCCCTTTCTTTCACATAACTATGCACTATTGCGAGCTGCAAATGCCACTTCCAGCTTAGCTGTGCAGAAGAAGAACAACAAGAAGAAGAAATATCACGAAATATGTCCGTTAGGCCCCTTCCCTTGAGATAAATCTGCAAATATCTCGGAAACGAAGCGAGCTATGGCAAAATGTTAAGAGACCTTTTTTGTAGAGAATTAAGTTTCCTACTTTTTATCTTCTATGATATTTTCTGATCAGATGCGTAGTTCTCGAGATATATCAAGATATTTAAAAGTTCCGAAGCCGCACCAACATAATAGAGATACAGAAACACCGTGGCCCCTCTATTTGAGATAACTCTGCACTATTGCCAGCTCGAAATGCCACTTCCAGTTTAGCTGTGCAGAAGAAGAACAACAAGAAGAAGAAATATCTCGAAATATGTCCGTTAGGCCCCTTCCCTTGAGATAAATCTGCAAATATCTCGGAAACGAAGCGAGCTATGGCAAAATGTTAAGAGACCTCTTTTGTAGAGAATTAAGTTTCCTACTTTTTATGTTCTATGATATTTTTTGATCAGATGCGTAGTTCTCGAGATATATCAAGATATTTAAAAGTTCCGAAGCCGCACCAACATAATAGAGATGCAGAAACACCGTGGCCCCTTTCTTTGAGATAACTCTGCACTATTGCGAGCTGCAAATGCCACTTTCAGCTTAGCTGTGCAGAAGAAGAACAACAAGAAGAAGAAATATCTCGAAATATGTCCGTCAGGCCCCTTCCCTTGAGATATATCTGCAAATATCTCGGAAACGAAGCGAGCTATGACAAAATGTTAAGAGACCTTTTTTGTAGAGAATTATGTTTCCTACAATTTATGTTGTATGATATTTTTTGATCAGAAGCGTAGTTTTCGAGATATATCGAGATATTTAAAAGTTCCGAAGCCGCACCAACATAATAGAGATACAGAAACACCGTGGCCCCTTTCTTTGAGATAACTCTGCACTAGTGCGAGCCGCAAATGCCACTTCCAGCTTAGCTGTGCAGAAGAAGAACAACAAGAAGAAGAAATATCTCGAAATATGTCCGTCAGGCCCCTTCCCTTGAGATAAATCTGCAAATATCTCGGAAACGAAGCGAGCTATGGCAAAATGTTAAGAGACCTTTTTTGTAGAGAATTAAGTTTCCTACTTTTTATGTTCTATGATATTTTTTGATCAGATGCGTAGTTCTCGAGATATATCAAGATATTTAAAAGTTCCGAAGCCGCACCAACATAATAGAGATACAGAAACACCGTGGCCCCTTTCTTTGAGATAACTCTGCACTATTGCGAGCTGCAGATGCCACTTCCACCTTAGCTGTGCAAGAAGAAGAACAACAAGAAGAAGAAATATCTCGAAATATGTCCGTCAGGCCCCTTCCCTTGAGATAAATCTGCAAATATCTCGGAAACGAAGAGAGCTATGGCAAAATGTTAAGAGACCTTTTTTGTAGAGAATTACGTTTCCTACTTTTTATGTTCTATGATATTTTTTGATCAGATGCGTAGTTCTCGAGATATATCAAGATATTTAAAAGTTCCGAAGCCGCACAAACATAATAGAGATACAGAAACACCGTGGCCCCTTTCTTTCAGATAACTCTGCACTATTGCGAGCTGTAAATGCCACTTCCAGCTTAGCTGTGCAGAAGAAGAACAACAAGAAGAAGAAATATCTCGAAATATGTCCGTCAGGCCCCTTCCCTTGAGATATATCTGCAAATATCCCGGAAACCAAGCGAGCTATGGCAAAATGTTAAGAGACCTTTTTTGTAGAGAATTAAGTTTCCTACTTTTTATCTTCTATGATATTTTCTGATCAGATGCGTAGTTCTCGAGATATATCAAGATATTTAAAAGTTCCGAAGCCGCACCAACATAATAGAGATACAGAAACACCGTGGCCCCTCTCTTTGAGATAACTCTGCACAATTGCGAGCTGCAAATGCCACTTCCAGCTTAGCTGTGCAGAAGAAGAACAACAAGAAGAAGAAATATCTCGAAATATGTCCGTCAGGCCCCTTCCCTTGAGATAAATCTGCAAATATCTCGGAAACGAAGCGAGCTATGGCAAAATGTTAAGAGACCTTTTTTGTAGAGAATTGAGTTTCCTACTTTTTATGTTCTATGATATTATTTGATCAGATGCGTAGTTCTCGAGATATATCAAGATATTTAAAAGTTCCGAAGCCGCACCAACATAATAGAGATACAGAAACACCGTGGCCCCTTTCTTTGAGATAACTCTGCACTATTGCGAGCTGCAAATGCCATTCCAGCTTAGCTGTGCAGAGGAAGAACAACAAGAAGAAGAAATATCTCGAAATATGTCCGTCAGGCCAGTTCCTTTGAGCTGAATCTGCAAATATCTCGGAAACGAAGCGAGCTATGGCAAAATGTTAAGAGACGTTTTTTGTAGAGAATTATGTTTCCTACAATTTATCTTCTATGATATTTTTTGATCAGATGCGTAGTTCTCGAGATATATCAAGATATTTAAAAGTTCCGAAGCCGCACCAACATAATAGAGATACAGAAACACCGTGGCCCCTCTCTTTGAGATAACTCTGCACTATTGCGAGCTGCAAATGCCACTTCCAGCTTAGCTGTGCAGAAGAAGAACAACAAGAAGAAGAAATATCTCGAAATATGTCCGTCAGGCCCCTTCCCTTGAGATAAATCTGCAAATATCTCGGAAACGAAGCGAGCTATGGCAAAATGTTTAGAGACCTTTCTTGTAGAGAATTAAGTTTCCTACTTTTTATGTAGTATGATATTTTTTGATCAGATGCGTAGTCCTCGAGATATATCAAGATATTTAAAAGTTCCGAAGCTGCACCAACATAATAGAGGTACAGAAACACCGTGGCCTCTTTCTTTGAGATAACTCTGCACTGTTGCGAGCTGCAAATGCCGCTTCGAGCTTAGCTGTGCAGAAGAAGAACAACAAGAAGAAGAAATATCTCGAAATATGTCCGTCAGGCCCCTTCCCTTGAGATGAATCTGCAAATATCTTGGAAACGAAGCGAGCTATGGCAAAATGTTAAGAGACCTTTTTTGTAGAGAATAATGTTTCCTACAATTTACGTTCTATGATATTTTTTTATCAGAAGCGTAGTTTTCGAGATATATCGAGATATTTAAAAGTTCCGAAGCCGCACCAACATAATAGAGATACAGAAACACCGTGGCCCCTTTCTTTGAGACAACTCTGCACTATTGCGACCTGCAAATGCCACTTCCAGCTCAGCTGTGCAGAAGAAGAACAACAAGAAGAAGAAATATCTCGAAATATGTCCGTCAGGTCCCTTCCCTTGAGATCAATCTGCAAATATCTCGGAAACGAAGCGAGCTATGGCAAAATGTTAAGAGACCTTTTTTGTAGAGAATTAAGTTTCCTACTTTTTATGTTCGATGATATTTTTTGATCAGATGCGTAGTTCTCGAGATATATCAAGATATTTAAAAGTTCCGAAGCTGCACCAACATAATAGAGATACAGAAACACCGTGGCCCCTCTCTTTGAGATAACTCTGCACTATTGCGAGCTGCAAATGCCACTTCCAGCTTAGCTGTGCAGAAGAAGAACAACAAGAAGAAGAAATATCTCGAAATATGTCCGTCAGGCCCCATCCCTTGGGATAAATCTGCAAATATCTCGGAAACGAAGCGAGCTATGGCAAAATGTTTAGAGACCTTTCTTGTAGAGAATTAAGTTTCCTACTTTTTATGTAGTATGATATTTTTTGATCAGATGCGTAGTTCTCGAGATATATCAAGATATTTAAAAGTTCCGAAGCTGCACCAACATAATAGAGGTACAGAAACACCGTGGCCTCTTTCTTTGAGATAACTCTGCACTATTGCGAGCTGCAAATGCCGCTTCGAGCTTAGCTGTGCAGAAGAAGAACAACAAGAAGAAGAAATATCTCGAAATATGTCCGTCAGGCCCCTTCCCTTGAGATGAATCTGCAAATATCTTGGAAACGAAGCGAGCTATGGCAAAATGTTAAGAGACCTTTTTTGTAGAGAATAATGTTTCCTACAATTTACGTTCTATGATATTTTTTGATCAGAAGCGTAGTTTTCGAGATATATCGAGATATTTAAAAGTTCCGAAGCCGCACCAACATAATAGAGATACAGAAACACCGTGGCCCCTTTCTTTGAGATAACTCTGCACTATTGCGACCTGCAAATGCCACTTCCAGCTCAGCTGTGCAGAAGAAGAACAACAAGAAGAAGAAATATCTCGAAATATGTCCGTCAGGCCCCTTCCCTTGAGATAAATCTGCAAATATCTCGGAAACGAAGCGAGCTATGGCAAAATGTTAAGAGACCTTTTTTGTAGAGAATTAAGTTTCCTACTTTTTATGTTCGATGATATTTTTTGATCAGATGCGTAGTTCTCGAGATATATCAAGATATTTAAAAGTTCCGAAGCTGCGCCAACATAATAGAGGTACAGAAACACCGTGGCCTCTTTCTTTGAGATAACTCTGCACTATTGCGAGCTGCAAATGCCACTTCGAGCTTAGCTGTGCAGAAGAAGAACAACAAGAAGAAGAAATATCTCGAAATATGTCCGTCAGGCCCCTTCCCTTGAGATAAATCTGCAAATATCTCGGAAACGAAGAGAGCTATGGCAAAATGTTAAGAGACCTTTTTTGTAGAGAATTAAGTTTCCTACTTTTTATGTTCTATGATATTTTTTGATCAGATGCGTAGTTCTCGAGATATATCAAGATATTTAAAAGTTCCGAAGCCGCACCAACATAATAGAGATACAGAAACACCGTGGCCCCTTTCTTTGAGATAACTCTGCACTATTGCGAGCTGTAAATGCCACTTCCAGCTTAGCTGTGCAGAAGAAGAACAACAAGAAGAAGAAATATCTCGAAATATGTCCGTCAGGCCCCTTCCCTTGAGATATATCTGCAGATATCTCGGAAACGAAGCGAGCTATGGCAAAATGGTAAGAGACCTTTTTTGTAGAGAATTAGGTTTCGTACAATTTATGTTCTATGATATTTTTTGATCAGAAGCGTAGTTTTCGAGATATATCGAGATATTTAAAAGTTCCGAAGCCGCACCAACATAATAGAGATACAGAAACACCGTGGCCCCTTTCTTTGAGATAACTCTGCACTAGTGCGAGCCGCAAATGCCACTTCCAGCTTAGCTGTGCAGAAGAAGAACAACAAGAAGAAGAAATATCTCGAAATATGTCCGTCAGGCCCCTTCCCTTGAGATATATCTGCAAATATCTCGGAAACGAAGCGAGCTATGGCAAAATGTTAAGAGACCTTTTTTGTAGAGAATTAAGTTTCCTACTTTTTATGTTCTATGATATTTTTTGATCAGATGCGTAGTTCTCGAGATATATCAAGATATTTAAAAGTTCCGAAGCCGCACCAACATAATAGAGATACAGAAACACCGTGGCCCCTTTCTTTGAGATAACTCTGCACTATTGCGAGCTGCAAATGCCACTTCCAGCTTAGCTGTGCAGAAGAAGAACAACAGGAAGAAGAAATATCTCGAAATATGTCCGTCAGGCCCCTTCCCTTGAGATAAATCTGCAAATATCTCGGAAACGAAGCGAGCTATGGCAAAATGTTAAGAGACCTTTTTTGTAGACAATTAAGTTTCCTACAATTTATGTTCTATGATATTTTTTGATCAGAAGCGTAGTTTTCGAGATATATCGAGATATTTAAAAGTTCCGAAGCCGCACCAACATAATAGAGATACAGAAACACCGTGGCCCCTTTCTTTGAGATAACTCTGCACTATTGCGAGCTGCAAATGCCACTTCCAGCTTAGCTGTGCAGAAGAAGAACAACAAGAAGCAGAAATATCTCGAAATATGTCCGTTAGGCCCCTTCCCTTGAGATAAATCTGCAAATATCTCGGAAACGAAGCGAGCTATGGCAAAATGTTAACAGACTTTTTTGTAGAGAATTAAGTTTCCTACTTTTTATGTTCTATGATATTTTTTGATCAGATGCGCAGTTCTCGAGATATATCAAGATACTTAAAAGTTCCGAACCCGCACCAACATAATAGAGATACCGAAACACCGTGGCCCCTTTCTTTGAGATAACTCTGCACTATTGCGAGCTGCAAATGCCACTTCCAGCTTAGCTGTGCAGAGCAAGAACAACAAGAAGAAGAAATATCTCGAAATATGTCCGTCAGGCCAGTTCCTTTGAGCTGAATCTGCAAATATCTCGGAAACGAAGCGAGCTATCGCAAAATGTTAAGAGACGTTTTTTGTAGAGAATTATGTTTCCTACAATTTATGTTCTATGATATTTTTTGATCAGAAGCGTAGTTTTCGAGATATATCGCGATATTTAAAAGTTCCGAAGCCGCACCAACATAATGGAGATACAGAAACACCGTGGCCCCTTTCTTTGAGATAACGCTGCACTAGTGCGAGCTGGAAATGCCACTTCCAGTTTAGCTGTGCAGAAGAAGAACAACAAGAAGCAGAAATATCTCGAAATATGTCCGTTAGGCCCCTTCCCTTGAGATAAATCTGCAAATATCTCGGAAACGAAGCGAGCTATGGCAAAATGTTAAGAGACCGTTTTTGTAGAGAATTAAGTTTCCTACTTTTTATGTTCTATGATATTTTTTGATCAGATGCGTAGTTCTCGAGATATATCAAGATATTTAAAAGTTCCGAAGCCGCACCAACATAATAGAGATACAGAAACACCGTGGCCCCTTTCTTTGAGATAACTCTGCACTATTGCGAGCTGCAAATGCCACTTCCAGCTTAGCTGTGCAGAAGAAGAACAACAAGAATAAGAAATATCTCGAAATATGTCCGTCAGGCCCCTTCCCTTGAGATAAATCTGCAAATATCTCGGAAACGAAGAGAGCTATGGCAAAATGTTAAGAGACCTTTTCTGTAGAGAATTAAGTTTCCTACTTTTTATGTTCTATGATATTTTTTGATCAGATGCGTAGTTCTCGAGATATATCAAGATATTTAAAAGTTCCGAAGCCGCACCAACATAATAGAGATACAGAAACACCGTGGCCCCCTTCTTTGAGATAACTCTGCACTATTGCGAGCTGCAAATGCCACTTCCAGCTTAGCTGTGCAGAAGAAGAACAACAAGAAGAAGAAATATCTCGAAATATGTCCGTCAGGCCCCTTCCCTTGAGATAAATCTGCAAATATCTCGGAAACGAAGCGAGCTATGGCAAAATGTTAAGAGACCTTTTTTGTAGAGAATTAAGTTTCCTACTTTTTATGTTCTATGATATTTTTTGATCAGATGCGTAGTTCTCGAGATATATCAAGATATTTAAAAGTTCCGAAGCCGCACCAACATAATAGAGATACAGAAACACCGTGGCCCCTTTCTTTGAGATAACTCTGCACTATTGCGAGCTGCAAATGCCACTTCCAGGTTAGCTGTGCAGAAGAAGAACAACAAGAAGAAGAAATATCTCGAAATATGTCCGTCAGGCCCCTTCCCTTGAGATATATCTGCAAATATCTCGGAAACCAAGCGAGCTATGGCAAAATGTTAAGAGAACTTTTTTGTAGAGAATTATGTTTCCTACAATTTATGTTCTATGATATTTTTTGATCAGAAGCGTAGTTTTCGAGATATATCGAGATATTTAAAAGTTCCGAAGCCGCACCAACATAATAGAGATACAGAAACACCGTGGCCCCTTTCTTTGAGATAACTCTGCACTATTGCGAGCTGCAAATGCCACTTCCAGCTTAGCTGTGCAGAAGAAGAACAACAGGAAGAAGAAATATCTCGAAATATGTCCGTCAGGCCCCTTCCCTTGAGATAAATCTGCAAATATCTCGGAAACGAAGAGAGCTATGGCAAAATGTTAAGAGACCTTTTTTGTAGAGAATTATGTTTCCTACAATTTATGTTCTATGATATTTTTTGATCAGAAGCGTAGTTTTCGAGATATATCGAGATATTTAAAAGTTCCGAAGCCGCACCAACATAATAGAGATACAGAAACACCGTGGCCCCTTTCTTTGAGATAACTCTGCACTAGTGCGAGCCGCAAATGCCACTTCCAGCTTAGCTGTGCAGAAGAAGAACAACAAGAAGAAGAAATATCTCGAAATATGTCCGTCATGCCCCTTCCCTTGAGATAAATCTGCAAATATCTCGGAAACGAAGCGAGCTATGGCAAAATGTTAAGAGACCCTTTTTGTACAGAATTAAGTTTCCTACTTTTTATGTTCTATGATATTTTTTGATCAGATGCGTAGTTCTCGAGATATATCAAGATATTTAAAAGTTCCGAAGCCGCACCAACATAATAGAGATACAGAAACACCGTGGCCCCTTTCTTTGAGATAACTCTGCACTATTGCGAGCTGCAAATGCCACTTCCAGGTTAGCTGTGCAGAAGAAGAACAACAAGAAGAAGAAATATCTCGAAATATGTCCGTCAGGCCCCTTCCCTTGAGATAAACCTGCAAATATCTCGGAAACGAAGCGAGCTATGGCAAAATGTTAAGAGACCTTTTTTGTAGAGAATTAGGTTTTCTACTCTTTATGTTCTATGATATTTTTTGATCAGATGCGTAGTTCTCGAGATATATCAAGATATTTAAAAGTTCCGAAGCCGCACCAACATAATAGAGATACAGAAACACCGTGGCCCCTTTCTTTGAGATACTCTGCACTATTGCGAGCTGCAAATGCCACTTCCAGCTTAGCTGTGCAGAAGAAGAACAACAAGAAGAAGAAATATCTCGAAATATGTCCGTCAGGCCCCTTCCCTTGAGATAAATCTGCAAATATCTCGGAAACGAAGAGAGCTATGGCAAAATGCTGAGAGACCTTTTTTGTAGAGAATTAAGTTTCCTACTATTTATGTTCTATGATATTTTTTGATCAGATGCGTAGTTCTCGAGATATATCAAGATATTTAAAAGTTCCGAAGCCGCACCAACATAATAGAGATACAGAAACACCGTGGCCCCTTTCTTTGAGATAATTCTGCACTATTGCGAGCTGCAAATGCCACTTCCAGCTTAGCTGTGCAGAAGAAGAACAACAAGAATAAGAAATATCTCGAAATATGTCCGTCAGGCCCCTTCCCTTGAGATAAATCTGCAAATATCTCGGAAACGAAGCGAGCTATGGCAAAATGTTAAGAGACCTTTTTTGTAGAGAATTAAGTTTCCTACTTTTTATGTTCTATGATATTTTTTGATCAGATGCGTAGTTCTCGAGATATATCAAGATATTTAAAAGTTCCGAAGCCGCACCAACATAATAGAGATACAGAAACACCGTGGCCCCTTTCTTTGAGATAACTCTGCACTATTGCGAGCTGCAAATGCCACTTCCAGGTTAGCTGTGCAGAAGAAGAACAACAAGAAGAAGAAATATCTCGAAATATGTCCGTCAGGCCCCTTCCCTTGAGATAAACCTGCAAATATCTCGGAAACGAAGCGAGCTATGGCAAAATGTTAAGAGACCTTTTTTGTAGAGAATTAAGTTTCCTACTTTTTATGTTCTATGATATTTTTTGATCAGATGCGTAGTTCTCGAGATATATCAAGATATTTAAAAGTTCCGAAGCCGCACCAACATAATAGAGATACAGAAACACCGTGGCCCCTTTCTTTGAGATATCTCTGCACTATTGCGAGCTGCACATGCCACTTCCAGCTTAGCTGTGCAGAAGAAGAACAACAAGAAGAAGAAATATCTCGAAATATGTCCGTCAGGCCCCTTCCCTTGAGATAAATCTGCAAATATCTCGGAAACGAAGCGAGCTATGGCAAAATGTTAAGAGACCTTATTTGTAGAGAATTATGTTTCCTACAATTTATGTTCTATGATAGTTTTTGATCAGAAGCGTAGTTTTCGAGATATATCGAGATATTTAAAAGTTCCGAAGCCGCACCAACATAATAGAGATACAGAAACACCGTGGCCCCTTTCTTTGAGATAACTGTGCACTAGTGCGAGCCGCAAATGCCACTTCCAGCTTAGCTGTGCAGAAGAAGAACAACAAGAAGAAGAAATATCTCGAAATATGTCCGTTAGGCCCCTTCCCTTGAGATAAACCTGCAAATATCTCGGAAACGAAGCGAGCTATGGCAAAATGTTAAGAGACCTTTTTTGTAGAGAATTAAGTTTCCTACTTTTTATGTTCTATGATATTTTTTGATCAGATGCGTAGTTCTCGAGATATATCAAGATATTTAAAAGTTCCGAAGCCGCACCAACATAATAGAGATACAGAAACACCGTGGCCCCTTTCTTTGAGATAACTCTGCACTAGTGCGAGCCGCAAATGCCACTTCCAGCCTAGCGGTGCAGAAGAAGAACAACAAGAAGAAGAAATATCTCGAAATATGTCCGTCAGGCCCCTTGCCTTGAGATAAATCTGCAAATATCTCGGAAACGAAGCGAGCTATGGCAAAATGTTAAGAGACCTTTTTTGTAGAGAATTATGTTTCCTACTTTTTATGTTCTATGATATTTTTTGATCAGACGCGTAGTTCTCAAGATATATCAAGATATTTAAAAGTTCCGAAGCCGCACCAACATAATAGAGATACAGAAACACCGTGGCCCCTTTCTTTGAGATAACTCTGCACTAGTGCGAGCCGCAAATGCCACTTCCAGCCTAGCGGTGCAGAAGAAGAACAACAAGAAGAAGAAATATCTCGAAATATGTCCGTCAGGCCCCTTGCCTTGAGATAAATCTGCAAATATCTCGGAAACGAAGCGAGCTATGGCAAAATGTTAAGAGACCTTTTTTGTAGAGAATTATGTTTCCTACTTTTTATGTTCTATGATATTTTTTGATCAGACGCGTAGTTCTCGAGATATATCAAGATATTTAAAAGTTCCGAAGCCGCACCAACATAATAGAGATACAGAAACACCGTGGCCCCTTTCTTTGAGATAACTCTGCACTATTGCGAGCTGCAAATGCCACTTCCAGCTTAGCTGTGCAGAAGAAGAACAACAAGAAGAAGAAATATCTCGAAATATGTCCGTCAGGCCCCTTCCCTTGAGATAAATCTGCAAATATCTCGGAAACGAAGCGAGCTATGGCAAAATGTTAAGAGACCTTTTTTATAGAGAATTAAGTTTCCTACAGTTTATGTTCAATCATATTTTTTGATCAGAAGCGTAGTTTTCGAGATATATCGAGATATTTAAAAGTTCCGAAGCCGCACCAACATAATAGAGATACAGAAACACCGTGGCCCCTTTCTTTGAGATAACTTTGCACTATAGCGAGCTGTAAATGCCACTTTCAGCTTACCTGTGCAGAAGAAGAACAACAAGAAGAAGAAATATCTCGAAATATGTCCGTCAGGCCCCTTCCCTTGAGATATATCTGCAAATATCTCGGAAACGAAGCGAGCTATGGCAAAATGTTAAGAGACCTTTTTTGTAGAGAATTATGTTTCCTACAATTTATGTTCTATGATATTTTTTGATCAGAAGCGTAGTTTTCGAGATATATCGAGATATTTAAAAGTTCCGAAGCCGCACCAACATAATAGAGATACAGAAACACCGTGGCCCTTTTCTTTGAGATAACTCTGCACTAGTGCGAGCCGCAAATGCCACTTCCAGCTTAGCTGTGCAGAAGAAGAACAACAAGAAGAAGAAATATCTCGAAATATGTCCGTCATGCCCCTTCCCTTGAGATAAATCTGCAAATATCTCGGAAACGAAGCGAGCTATGGCAAAATGTTAAGAGACCTTTTTTGTAGAGAAGTAAGTTTCCTACTTTTTATGTTCTATGATATTTTTTGATCAGATGCGTAGTTCTCGAGATATATCAAGATATTTAAAAGTTCCGAAGCCGCACCAACAGAATAAAGATACAGAAACACCGTGGCTCCTTTCTTTGAGATAACTCTGCACTATTGCGAGCTGGAAATGCCACTTCCAGTTTAGCTGTGCAGAAGAAGAACAACAAGAAGAAGAAATATCTCGAAATATGTCCGTTAGACCCCTTCCCTTGACATAAACCTGCAAATATCTCGGAAACGAAGCGAGCTATGGCAAAATGTTAAGAGACCTTTTTTGTAGAGAATTAAGTTTCCTACTTTTTATGTTCTATGATATTTTTTGATCAGATGCGTAGTTCTCGAGATATATCAAGATATTTAAAAGTTCCGAAGCCGCACCAACATAATAGAGATACAGAAACACCGTGGCCCCTTTCTTTGAGATAACGCTGCACTAGTGCGAGCCGCAAATGCCACTTCCAGCTTAGCTGTGCAGAAGAAGAACAACAAGAAGAAGAAATATCTCGAAATATGTCCGTCAGGCCCCTTCCCTTGAGATAAATCTGCAAATATCTCGGAAACGAAGCGAGCTATGGCAAAATGTTAAGAGACCTTTTTTGTAGAGAATTAAGTTTCCTACTTATTATGTTCTATGATATTTTTTGATCAGATGCGTAGTTCTCGAGATATATCAAGATATTTAAAAGTTCCGAAGCCGCACCAACAGAATAGAGATACAGAAACACCGTGGCTCCTTTCTTTGAGATAACTCTGCACTATTGCGAGCTGGAAATGCCACTTCCAGTTTAGCTGTGCAGAAGAAGAACAACAAGAAGAAGAAATATCTCGAAATATGTCCGTTAGGCCCCTTCCCTTGAGATGAACCTGCAAATATCTCGGAAACGAAGCGAGCTATGGCAAAATGTTAAGAGACCTTTTTTGTAGAGAATTAAGTTTCCTACTTTTTATGTTCTATGATATTTTTTGATCAGATGCGTAGTTCTCGAGATATATCAAGATATTTAAAAGTTCCGAAGCCGCACCAACATAATAGAGATACAGAAACACCGTGGCCCCTTTCTTTGAGATATCTCTGCACTATTGCGAGCTGCACATGCCACTTCCAGCTTAGCTGTGCAGAAGAAGAACAACAAGAAGAAGAAATATCTCGAAATATGTCCGTCAGGCCCCTTCCCTTGAGATAAATCTGCAAATATCTCGGAAACGAAGCGAGCTATGGCAAAATGTTAAGAGACCTTATTTGTAGAGAATTATGTTTCCTACAATTTATGTTCTATGACAGTTTTTGATCAGAAGCGTAGTTTTCGAGATATATCGAGATATTTAAAAGTTCCGAAGCCGCACCAACATAATAGAGATACAGAAACACCGTGGCCCCTTTCTTTGAGATAACTGTGCACTAGTGCGAGCCGCAAATGCCACTTCCAGCTTAGCTGTGCAGAAGAAGAACAACAAGAAGAAGAAATATCTCGAAATATGTCCGTTAGGCCCCTTCCCTTGAGATAAATCTGCAAATATCTCGGAAACGAAGCGAGCTATGGCAAAATGTTAAGAGACCTTTTTTGTAGAGAATTAAGTTTCGTACAATTTATGTTCTATGATATTTTTTGATCAGAAGCGTAGTTTTCGAGATATATCGAGATATTTAAAAGTTCCGAAGCCGCACCAACATAATAGAGATACAGAAACACCGTGGCCCCTTTCTTTGAGATAACTTTGCACTATTGCGAGCTGTAAATGCCACTTGCAGCTTACCTGTGCAGAAGAAGAACAACAAGAAGAAGAAATATCTCGAAATATGTCCGTCAGGCCCCTTCCCTTGAGATATATCTGCAAATATCTCGGAAACGAAGCGAGCTATGGCAAAATGTTAAGAGACCTTTTTTGTAGAGAATTATGTTTCCTACAATTTATGTTCTATGATATTTTTTGATCAGAAGCGTAGTTTTCGAGATATATCGAGATATTTAAAAGTTCCGAAGCCGCACCAACATAATAGAGATACAGAAACACCGTGGCCCTTTTCTTTGAGATAACTCTGCACTAGTGCGAGCCGCAAATGCCACTTCCAGCTTAGCTGTGCAGAAGAAGAACAACAAGAAGAAGAAATATCTCGAAATATGTCCGTCATGCCCCTTCCCTTGAGATAAATCTGCAAATATCTCGGAAACGAAGCGAGCTATGGCAAAATGTTAAGAGACCTTTTTTGTAGAGAATTAAGTTTCCTACTTTTTATGTTCTATGATATTTTTTGATCAGATGCGTAGTTCTCGAGATATATCAAGATATTTAAAAGTTCCGAAGCCGCACCAACATAATAGAGATACAGAAACACCGTGGCCCCTTTCTTTGAGATAACGCTGCACTAGTGCGAGCCGCAAATGCCACTTCCAGCTTAGCTGTGCAGAAGAAGAACAACAAGAAGAAGAAATATCTCGAAATATGTCCGTCAGGCCCCTTCCCTTGAGATAAATCTGCAAATATCTCGGAAACGAAGCGAGCTATGGCAAAATGTTAAGAGACCTTTTTTGTAGAGAATTAAGTTTCCTACTTTTTATGTTCTATGATATTTTTTGATCAGATGCGTAGTTCTCGAGATATATCAAGATATTTAAAAGTTCCGAAGCCGCACCAACATAATAGAGATACAGAAACACCGTGGCCCCTTTCTTTGAGATAACGCTGCACTAGTGCGAGCCGCAAATGCCACTTCCAGCTTAGCTGTGCAGAAGAAGAACAACAAGAAGAAGAAATATCTCGAAATATGTCCGTCAGGCCCCTTCCCTTGAGATAAATCTGCAAATATCTCGGAAACGAAGCGAGCTATGGCAAAATGTTAAGAGACCTTTTTTGTAGAGAATTAAGTTTCCTACTTATTATGTTCTATGATATTTTTTGATCAGATGCGTAGTTCTCGAGATATATCAAGATATTTAAAAGTTCCGAAGCCGCACCAACAGAATAGAGATACAGAAACACCGTGGCTCCTTTCTTTGAGATAACTCTGCACTATTGCGAGCTGGAAATGCCACTTCCAGTTTAGCTGTGCAGAAGAAGAACAACAAGAAGAAGAAATATCTCGAAATATGTCCGTTAGGCCCCTTCCCTTGAGATGAACCTGCAAATATCTCGGAAACGAAGCGAGCTATGGCAAAATGTTAAGAGACCTTTTTTGTAGAGAATTAAGTTTCCTACTTTTTATGTTCTATGATATTTTTTGATCAGATGCGTAGTTCTCGAGATATATCAAGATATTTAAAAGTTCCGAAGCCGCACCAACATAATAGAGATACAGAAACACCGTGGCCCCTTTCTTTGAGATATCTCTGCACTATTGCGAGCTGCACATGCCACTTCCAGCTTAGCTGTGCAGAAGAAGAACAACAAGAAGAAGAAATATCTCGAAATATGTCCGTCAGGCCCCTTCCCTTGAGATAAATCTGCAAATATCTCGGAAACGAAGCGAGCTATGGCAAAATGTTAAGAGACCTTATTTGTAGAGAATTATGTTTCCTACAATTTATGTTCTATGACAGTTTTTGATCAGAAGCGTAGTTTTCGAGATATATCGAGATATTTAAAAGTTCCGAAGCCGCACCAACATAATAGAGATACAGAAACACCGTGGCCCCTTTCTTTGAGATAACTGTGCACTAGTGCGAGCCGCAAATGCCACTTCCAGCTTAGCTGTGCAGAAGAAGAACAACAAGAAGAAGAAATATCTCGAAATATGTCCGTTAGGCCCCTTCCCTTGAGATAAATCTGCAAATATCTCGGAAACGAAGCGAGCTATGGCAAAATGTTAAGAGACCTTTTTTGTAGAGAATTAAGTTTCGTACAATTTATGTTCTATGATATTTTTTGATCAGAAGCGTAGTTTTCGAGATATATCGAGATATTTAAAAGTTCCGAAGCCGCACCAACATAATAGAGATACAGAAACACCGTGGCCCCTTTCTTTGAGATAACTTTGCACTATTGCGAGCTGTAAATGCCACTTGCAGCTTACCTGTGCAGAAGAAGAACAACAAGAAGAAGAAATATCTCGAAATATGTCCGTCAGGCCCCTTCCCTTGAGATATATCTGCAAATATCTCGGAAACGAAGCGAGCTATGGCAAAATGTTAAGAGACCTTTTTTGTAGAGAATTATGTTTCCTACAATTTATGTTCTATGATATTTTTTGATCAGAAGCGTAGTTTTCGAGATATATCGAGATATTTAAAAGTTCCGAAGCCGCACCAACATAATAGAGATACAGAAACACCGTGGCCCTTTTCTTTGAGATAACTCTGCACTAGTGCGAGCCGCAAATGCCACTTCCAGCTTAGCTGTGCAGAAGAAGAACAACAAGAAGAAGAAATATCTCGAAATATGTCCGTCATGCCCCTTCCCTTGAGATAAATCTGCAAATATCTCGGAAACGAAGCGAGCTATGGCAAAATGTTAAGAGACCTTTTTTGTAGAGAATTAAGTTTCCTACTTTTTATGTTCTATGATATTTTTTGATCAGATGCGTAGTTCTCGAGATATATCAAGATATTTAAAAGTTCCGAAGCCGCACCAACATAATAGAGATACAGAAACACCGTGGCCCCTTTCTTTGAGATAACGCTGCACTAGTGCGAGCCGCAAATGCCACTTCCAGCTTAGCTGTGCAGAAGAAGAACAACAAGAAGAAGAAATATCTCGAAATATGTCCGTCAGGCCCCTTCCCTTGAGATAAATCTGCAAATATCTCGGAAACGAAGCGAGCTATGGCAAAATGTTAAGAGACCTTTTTTGTAGAGAATTAAGTTTTCTACTTTTTATGTTCTATGATATTTTTTGATCAGATGCGTAGTTCTCGAGATATATCAAGATATTTAAAAGTTCCGAAGCCGCACCAACATAATAGAGATACAGAAACACCGTGGCCCCTTTCTTTGAGATATCTCTGCACTATTGCGAGCTGCACATGCCACTTCCAGCTTAGCTGTGCAGAAGAAGAACAACAAGAAGAAGAAATATCTCGAAATATGTCCGTCAGGCCCCTTCCCGTGAGATAAATCTGCAAATATCTCGGAAACGAAGCGAGCTATGGCAAAATGTTAAGAGACCTTATTTGTAGAGAATTATGTTTCCTACAATTTATGTTCTATGACAGTTTTTGATCAGAAGCGTAGTTTTCGAGATATATCGAGATATTTAAAAGTTCCGAAGCCGCACCAACATAATAGAGATACAGAAACACCGTGGCCCCTTTCTTTGAGATAACTGTGCACTAGTGCGAGCCGCAAATGCCACTTCCAGCTTAGCTGTGCAGAAGAAGAACAACAAGAAGAAGAAATATCTCGAAATATGTCCGTTAGGCCCCTTCCCTTGAGATAAACCTGCAAATATCTCGGAAACGAAGCGAGCTATGGCAAAATGTTAAGAGACCTTTTTTGTAGAGAATTAAGTTTCCTACTTTTTATGTTCTATGATATTTTTTGATCAGATGCGTAGTTCGCGAGATATATCAAGATATTTAAAAGTTCCGAAGCCGCACCAACATAATAGAGATACAGAAACACCGTGGCCCCTTTCTTTGAGATAACGCTGCACTAGTGCGAGCCGCAAATGCCACCTCCAGCTTAGCTGTGCAGAAGAAGAACAACAAGAAGAAGAAATATCTCGAAATATGTCCGTCAGGCCCCTTCCCTTGAGATAAATCTGCAAATATCTCGGAAACGAAGCGAGCTATGGCAAAATGTTAAGAGACCTTTTTTGTAGAGAATTAAGTTTCCTACTTATTATGTTCTATGATATTTTTTGATCAGATGCTTAGTTCTCGAGATATATCAAGATATTTAAAAGTTCCGAAGCCGCACCAACAGAATAGAGATACAGAAACACCGTGGCTCCTTTCTTTGAGATAACTCTGCACTATTGCGAGCTGTAAATGCCACTTTCAGCTTACCTGTGCAGAAGAAGAACAACAAGAAGAAGAAATATCTCGAAATATGTCCGTCAGGCCCCTTCCCTTGAGATATATCTGCAAATATCTCGGAAACGAAGCGAGCTATGGCAAAATGTTAAGAGACCTTTTTTGTAGAGAATTATGTTTCCTACAATTTATGTTCTATGATATTTTTTGATCAGAAGCGTAGTTTTCGAGATATATCGAGATATTTAAAAGTTCCGAAGCCGCACCAACATAATAGAGATACAGAAACACCGTGGCCCTTTTCTTTGAGATAACTCTGCACTAGTGCGAGCCGCAAATGCCACTTCCAGCTTAGCTGTGCAGAAGAAGAACAACAAGAAGAAGAAATATCTCGAAATATGTCCGTCATGCCCCTTCCCTTGAGATAAATCTGCAAATATCTCGGAAACGAAGCGAGCTATGGCAAAATGTTAAGAGACCTTTTTTGTAGAGAATTAAGTTTCCTACTTTTTATGTTCTATGATATTTTTTGATCAGATGCGTAGTTCTCGAGATATATCAAGATATTTAAAAGTTCCGAAGCCGCACCAACAGAATAGAGATACAGAAACACCGTGGCTCCTTTCTTTGAGATAACTCTGCACTATTGCGAGCTGGAAATGCCACTTCCAGTTTAGCTGTGCAGAAGAAGAACAACAAGAAGAAGAAATATCTCGAAATATGTCCGTTAGGCCCCTTCCCTTGACATATACCTGCAAATATCTCGGAAACGAAGCGAGCTATGGCAAAATGTTAAGAGACCTTTTTTGTAGAGAATTAAGTTTCCTACTTTTTATGTTCTATGATATTTTTTGATCAGATGCGTAGTTCTCGAGATATATCAAGATATTTAAAAGTTCCGAAGCCGCACCAACATAATAGAGATACAGAAACACCGTGGCCCCTTTCTTTGAGATAACGCTGCACTAGTGCGAGCCGCAAATGCCACTTCCAGCTTAGCTGTGCAGAAGAAGAACAACAAGAAGAAGAAATATCTCGAAATATGTCCGTCAGGCCCCTTCCCTTGAGATAAATCTGCAAATATCTCGGAAACGAAGCGAGCTATGGCAAAATGCTAAGAGACCTTTTTTGTAGAGAATTAAGTTTCCTACTTATTATGTTCTATGATATTTTTTGATCAGATGCGTAGTTCTCGAGATATATCAAGATATTTAAAAGTTCCGAAGCCGCACCAACATAATAGAGATACAGAAACACCGTGGCCCCTTTCTTTGAGATATCTCTGCACTATTGCGAGCTGCACATGCCACTTCCAGCTTAGCTGTGCAGAAGAAGAACAACAAGAAGAAGAAATATCTCGAAATATGTCCGTCAGGCCCCTTCCCGTGAGATAAATCTGCAAATATCTCGGAAACGAAGCGAGCTATGGCAAAATGTTAAGAGACCTTATTTGTAGAGAATTATGTTTCCTACAATTTATGTTCTATGACAGTTTTTGATCAGATGCGTAGTTTTCGAGATATATCGAGATATTTAAAAGTTCCGAAGCCGCACCAACATAATAGAGATACAGAAACACCGTGGCCCCTTTCTTTGAGATAACTCTGCACTAGTGCGAGCCGCAAATGCCACTTCCAGCTTAGCTGTGCAGAAGAAGAACAACAAGAAGAAGAAATATCTCGAAATATGTCCGTCAGACCCCTTCCCTTGAGAAGAATCTGCAAATATCTCGGAAACGAAGCAAGCTATGGCAAAATGTTAAGAGACCTTTTTTGTAGAGAATAATGTTTCCTACAATTTACGTTCTATGATATTTTTTGATCAGAAGCGTAGTTTTCGAGATATATCGAGATATTTAAAAGTTCCGAAGACGCACCAACATAATAGAGATACAGAAACCCCGTGGCCCCTTTCTTTGAGATAACTGTGCACTAGTGCGAGCCGCAAATGCCACTTCCAGCTTAGCTGTGCAGAAGAAGAACAACAAGAAGAAGAAATATCTCGAAATATGCCCGTCAGGCCCCTTCCCTTGAAATATATCTGCAAATATCTCGGAAACGAAGCGAGCTGTGGCAAAACGTTAAGAGACCGTTTTTGTAGAGAATTAAGTTTCCTACTTTTTATGTTCTATGATATTTTTTGATCAGACGCGTAGTTCTCGAGATATATCAAGATATTTAAAAGTTCCGAAGCCGCACCAACATAATAGAGATACAGAAACACCGTGGCCCCTTTCGTTGAGATAACTCTGCACTAGTGCGAGCCGCAAATGCCACTTCCAGCTTAGCTGTGCAGAAGAAGAACAACAAGAAGAAGAAATATCTCGAAATATGTCCGTCAGGCCGGTTCCTTTGAGCTGAATCTGCAAATATCTCGGAAACGAAGCGAGCTATGGCAAAATGTTAAGAGACGTTTTTTGTAGAGAATTATGTTTCCTACAATTTATGTTCTATGATATTTTTTGATCAGAAGCGTAGTTTTCGAGATATATCGAGATATTTAAAAGTTCCGAAGCCGCACCAACATAATAGAGATACAGAAACACCGTGGCCCCTTTCGTTGAGATAACTCTGCACTAGTGCGAGGGGCAAATGCCACTTCCAGCTTAGCTGTGCAGAAGAAGAACAACAAGAAGAAGAAATATCTCGAAATATGTCCGTCAGGCCCCTTCCCTTGAGATAAATCTGCAAATATCTCGGAAACGAAGCGAGCTATGGCAAAATGTTAAGAGACCTTTTTTGTAGAGAATTAAGTTTCCTACTTTTTATGTTCTATGATATTTTTTGATCAGATGCGTAGTTCTCGAGATATATCAAGATATTTAAAAGTTCCGAAGCCGCACCAACATAATAGAGATACAGAAACACCGTGGCCCCTTTCTTTGAGATAACTCTGCACTATTGCGAGCTGCAAATGCCACTTCCAGCTTAGCTGTGCAGAGGAAGAACAACAAGAAGAAGAAATATCTCGAAATATGTCCGTCAGGCCGGTTCCTTTGAGCTGAATCTGCAAATATCTCGGAAACGAAGCGAGCTATGGCAAAATGTTAAGAGACCTTTTTTGTAGAGAATTAAGTTTCCTACTTTTTATGTTCTATGATATTTTTTGATCAGATGCGTAGTTCTCGAGATATATCAAGATATTTAAAAGTTCCGAAGCCGCACCAACATAATAGAGATACAGAAACACCGTGGCCCCTTTCTTTGAGATAACTCTGCACTAGTGCGAGCCGCAAATGCCACTTCCAGCTTAGCTGTGCAGAAGAAGAACAACAAGAAGAAGAAATATCTCGAAATATGTCCGTCAGGCCCCTTCCCTTGAGATAAATCTGCAAATATCTCGGAAACGAAGCGAGCTATGGCAAAATGTTCACAGACGTTTTTTGTAGAGAATTATGTTTCCTACAATTTATGTTCTATGATATTTTTTGATCAGAAGCGTAGTTTTCGAGATATATCGAGATATTTAAAAGTTCCGAAGCCGCACCAACATAATAGAGATACAGAAACACCGTGGCCCCTTTCTTTGAGATAACTCTGCACTAGTGCGAGCCGCAAATGCCACTTCCAGCTTAGCTGTGCAGAAGAAGAACAACAAGAAGAAGAAATATCTCGAAATATGTCCGACAGGCCCCTTCCCTTGAGATAAATCTGCAAATATCTCGGAAACGAAGCGAGCTATGGCGAAATGTTAAGAGACATTTTTTGTAGAGAATTAAGTTTCCTACTTTTTATCTTCTATGATATTTTTTGATCAGATGCGTAGTTCTCGAAATATATCAAGATATTTAAAAGTTCCGAAGCCGCACCAACATAATAGAGATACAGAAACACCGTGGCCCCTTTCTTTGAGATAACTCTGCACTAGTGCGAGCCGCAAATGCCACTTCCAGCTTAGCTGTGCAGAAGAAGAACAACAAGAAGAAGAAATATCTCGAAATATGTCCGTCAGGCCCCTTCCCTTGAGATAAATCTGCAAATATCTCGGAAACGAAGCGAGCTATGGCAAAATGTTAAGAGACCTTTTTTGTAGAGAATTAAGTTTCCTACTTTTTATGTTCTATGATATTTTTTGATCAGATGCGTAGTTCTCGAGATATATCAAGATATTTAAAAGTTCCGAAGCCGCACCAACATAATAGAGATACAGAAACACCGTGGCCCCTTTCTTTGAGATAACTCTGCACTAGTGCGAGCCGCAAATGCCACTTCCAGCTTAGCTGTGCAGAAGAAGAACAACAAGAAGAAGAAATATCTCGAAATATGTCCGTCAGGCCCCTTCCCTTGAGATAAATCTGCAAATATCTCGGAAACGAAGCGAGCTATGGCAAAATGTTAAGAGACCTTTTTTGTAGAGAATTAAGTTTCCTACTTTTTATGTTCTATGATATTTTTTGATCAGATGCTTAGTTCTCGAGATATATCAAGATATTTAAAAGTTCCGAAGCCGCACCAACATAATAGAGATACAGAAACACCGTGGCCCCTTTCTGTGAGATAACTCTGCAATATTGCGAGCTGCAAATGCCACTTCCAGCTTAGCTGTGCAGAGGAAGAACAACAAGAAGAAGAAATATCTCGAAATATGTCCGTCAGGCCAGTTCCTTTGAGCTGAATCTGCAAATATCTCGGAAACGAAGCGAGCTATGGCAAAATGTTAAGAGACCTTTTTTGTAGAGAATTATGTTTCCTACAATTTATGTTCTATAATATTTTTTGATCAGAAGCGTAGTTTTCGAGATATATCGAGATATTTAAAAGTTCCGAAGCCGCACAAACATAATAGAGATACAGAAACACCGTGGCCCCTTTCTTTGAGATAGCTCTGCACGATTGCGAGCTGGAAATGCCACTTCCAGTTTAGCTGTGCAGAAGAAGAACAACAAGAAGAAGAAATATCTCGAAATATGTCCATCAGGACCCTTCCCTTGAGATAAATCTGCAAATATCTCGGAAACGAAGCGAGCTATGGCAAAATGTTAAGAGACGTTTTTTGTAGAGAATTATGTTTCCTACAATTTATGTTCTATGATATTTTTTGATCAGAAGCGTAGTTTTCGAGATATATCGAGATATTTAAAAGATCCGAAGCCGCACCAACATAATAGAGATACAGAAACACCGTGGCCCCTTTCTTTGAGATAACCCTGCACTAGTGCGAGCCGCAAATGCCGCTTCCAGCTTAGCTGTGCAGAAGAAGAACAACAAGAAGAAGAAATATCTCGAAATATGTCCGTCAGGCCCCTTCCCTTGAGATAAATCTGCAAATATCTCGGAAACGAAGCGAGCTATGGCAAAATGTTAAGAGACCTTTTTTGTAGAGAATTATGTTTCCTACAATTTATGTTCTATGATATTTTTTGATCAGAAGCGTAGTTTTCGAGATATATCGAGATATTTAAAAGTTCCGAAGCCGCACCAACATAATAGAGATACAGAAACACCGTGGCCCCTTTCTTTGAGATAACTCTGCACTAGTGCGAGCCGCAAATGCCACTTCCAGCTTAGCTGTGCAGAAGAAGAACAACAAGAAGAAGAAATATCTCGAAATATGTCCGTCAGGCCCCTTCCCTTGAGATAAATCTGCACATATCTCGGAAACGAAGCGAGCTATGGCAAAATGTGAAGAGACCTTTTGTGTAGAGAATTAAGTTTCCTACTTTTTATCTTCTATGATATTTTTTGATCAGATGCGTAGTTCTCGAGATATATCAAGATATTTAAAAGTTCCGAAGCCGCACCAACATAATAGAGATACAGAAACACCGTGGCCCCTCTCTTTGAGATAACTCTGCACTATTGCGAGCTGGAAATGCCACTTCCAGTTTAGCTGTGCAGAAGAAGAACAACAAGAAGAAGAAATATCTCGAAATATGTCCGTCAGGCCCCTTCCCTTGAGATAAATCTGCAAATATCTCGGAAACGAAGAGAGCTATGGCAAAATGTTAAGAGACCTTTTTTGTAGAGAATTAAGTTTCCTACTTTTCATGTTCTATGATATTTTTTGTTCAGATGCGTAGTTCTCGAGATATATCAAGATATTTAAAAGTTCCGAAGCCGCACCAACATAATAGAGATACGGAAACACCGTGGCCCCTTTCTTTGAGATAACTCTGCACTAGTGCGAGCCGCAAATGCCACTTCCAGCTTAGCTGTGCAGAAGAAGAACAACAAGAAGAAGAAGTATCTCGAAATATGTCCATCAGGCCCGTTCCTTTGAGCTGAATCTGCAAATATCTCGGAAACGAAGCGAGCTATGGCAAAATCTTCACAGACGTTTTTTGTAGAGAAATATGTTTCCTACAATTTATGTTCTATGATATTTTTTGATCAGAAGCGTAGTTTTCGAGATATATCGAGATATTTAAAAGTTCCGAAGCCGCACCAACATAATAGAGATACAGAAACACCGTGGCCCCTTTCTTTGAGATAACTCTGCACTAGTGCGAGCCGCAAATGCCACTTCCAGCTTAGCTGTGCAGAAGAAGAACAACAAGAAGAAGAAATATCTCGAAATATGTCCGTCAGGCCCCTTCCCTTGAGATAAATCTGCAAATATCTCGGAAACGAAGCGAGCTATGGCAAAATGTTAAGAGACGTTTTTTGTAGAGAATTATGTTTCCTACAATTTATGTTCTATGATATTTTTTGATCAGAAGCGTAGTTTTCGAGATATATCGAGATATTTGAAAGATCCGAAGCCGCACCAACATAATAGAGATACAGAAACACCGTGGCCCCTTTCTTTGAGATAACTCTGCACTAGTGCGAGCCGCAAATGCCACTTCCAGCTTAGCTGTGCAGAACAAGAACAACAAGAAGAAGAAATATCTCGAAATATGTCCGTCAGGCCCCTTCCCTTGAGATAAATCTGCAAATATCTCGGAAACGAAGCGAGCTATGGCAAAATGTTAAGAGACCTTTTTTGTAGAGAATTAAGTTTCCTACTTTTTATGTTCTATGATATTTTTTGATCAGATGCGTAGTTCTCGAGATATATCAAGATATTTAAAAGTTCCGAAGCCGCACCAACATAATAGAGATACAGAAACACCGTGGCCCCTTTCTTTGAGATAACTCTGCACTAGTGCGAGCCGCAAATGCCACTTCCAGCTTAGCTGTGCAGAAGAAGAACAACAAGAAGAAGAAATATCTCGAAATATGTCCGTCAGGCCCCTTCCCTTGAGATAAATCTGCAAATATCTCGGAAACGAAGCGAGCTATGGCAAAATGTTAAGAGACCTTTTTTGTAGAGAATTAAGTTTCCTACTTTTTATGTTCTATGATATTTTTTGATCAGATGCTTAGTTCTCGAGATATATCAAGATATTTAAAAGTTCCGAAGCCGCACCAACATAATAGAGATACAGAAACACCGTGGCCCCTTTCTGTGAGATAACTCTGCAATATTGCGAGCTGCAAATGCCACTTCCAGCTTAGCTGTGCAGAGGAAGAACAACAAGAAGAAGAAATATCTCGAAATATGTCCGTCAGGCCAGTTCCTTTGAGCTGAATCTGCAAATATCTCGGAAACGAAGCGAGCTATGGCAAAATGTTAAGAGACCTTTTTTGTAGAGAATTATGTTTCCTACAATTTATGTTCTATAATATTTTTTGATCAGAAGCGTAGTTTTCGAGATATATCGAGATATTTAAAAGTTCCGAAGCCGCACCAACATAATAGAGATACAGAAACACCGTGGCCCCTTTCTTTGAGATAACTCTGCACGATTGCGAGCTGGAAATGCCACTTCCAGTTTAGCTGTGCAGAAGAAGAACAACAAGAAGAAGAAATATCTCGAAATATGTCCATCAGGACCCTTCCCTTGAGATAAATCTGCAAATATCTCGGAAACGAAGCGAGCTATGGCAAAATGTTAAGAGACGTTTTTTGTAGAGAATTATGTTTCCTACAATTTATGTTCTATGATATTTTTTGATCAGAAGCGTAGTTTTCGAGATATATCGAGATATTTAAAAGATCCGAAGCCGCACCAACATAATAGAGATACAGAAACACCGTGGCCCCTTTCTTTGAGATAACCCTGCACTAGTGCGAGCCGCAAATGCCGCTTCCAGCTTAGCTGTGCAGAAGAAGAACAACAAGAAGAAGAAATATCTCGAAATATGTCCGTCAGGCCCCTTCCCTTGAGATAAATCTGCAAATATCTCGGAAACGAAGCGAGCTATGGCAAAATGTTAAGAGACCTTTTTTGTAGAGAATTAAGTTTCCTACTTTTTATGTTCTATGATATTTTTTGATCAGATGCGTAGTTCTCGAGATATATCAAGATATCTAAAAGTTCCGAAGCCGCACCAACATAATAGAGATACAGAAACACCGTGGCCCCTTTCTTCGAGATAACTCTGCACTATTGCGAGCTGCAAATGCCACTTCCAGCTTAGCTGTGCAGAAGAAGAACAACAAGAAGAAGAAATATCTCGAAAAATGTCCGTCAGGCCCCTTCCCTTGAGATAAATCTGCAAATATCTCGGAAACGAAGCGAGCTATGGCAAAATGTTAAGAGACCTTATTTGTAGAGAATTAAGTTTCCTACTTTTTATGTTCTATGATATTTTTTGATAAGATGCGTAGTTCTCGAGATATATCAAGATATTTAAAAGTTCCGAAGCCGCACCAACATAATAGAGATACAGAAACACCGTGGCCCCTTTCTTTGAGATAACTCTGCGCTATTGCGAGCTGGAAATGCCACTTCCAGTTTAGCTGTGCAGAAGAAGAACAACAAGAAGAGGAAATATCTCGAAATATGTCCGTCAGGCCCCTTCCCTTGAGATATATCTGCAAATATCTCGGAAACGAAACGAGCTATGGCAAAATGTTAAGAGACCTTTTTTGTAGAGAATTATGTTTCCTACAATTTATGTTCTATGATATTTTTTGATCAGAAGCGTAGTTTTCGAGATATATCGAGATATTTAAAAGATCCGAAGCTGCACCAACATAATAGAGATACAGAAACACCGTGGCCCCTTTCTTTGAGATAACTCTGCACTAGTGCGAGCCGCAAATGCCGCTTCCAGCTTAGCTGTGCAGAAGAAGAACAACAAGAAGAAGAAATATCTCGAAATATGTCCGTCAGGCCAGTTCCTTTGAGTTGAATCTGCAAATATCTCGGAAACGAAGCGAGCTATGGCAAAATGTTAAGAGACCTTTTTTGTAGAGAATTATGTTTCCTACAATTTATGTTCTATGATATTTTTTGATCAGAAGCGTAGTTTTCGAGATATATCGAGATATTTAAAAGTTCCGAAGCCGCACCAACATAATAGAGATACAGAAACACCGTGGCCCCTTTCTTTGAGATAACTCTGCACTAGTGCGAGCCGCAAATGCCACTTCCAGCTTAGCTGTGCAGAAGAAGAACAACAAGAAGAAGAAATATCTCGAAATATGTCCGTCAGGCCCCTTCCCTTGAGATAAATCTGCACATATCTCGGAAACGAAGCGAGCTATGGCAAAATGTGAAGACACCTTTTGTGTAGAGAATTAAGTTTCCTACTTTTTATCTTCTATGATATTTTTTGATCAGATGCGTAGTTCTCGAGATATATCAAGATATCTAAAAGTTCCGAAGCCGCACCAACATAATAGAGATACAGAAACACCGTGGCCCCTTTCTTCGAGATAACTCTGCACTATTGCGAGCTGCAAATGCCACTTCCAGCTTAGCTGTGCAGAAGAAGAACAACAAGAAGAAGAAATATCTCGAAAAATGTCCGTCAGGCCCCTTCCCTTGAGATAAATCTGCAAATATCTCGGAAACGAAGCGAGCTATGGCAAAATGTTAAGAGACCTTATTTGTAGAGAATTAAGTTTCCTACTTTTTATGTTCTATGATATTTTTTGATAAGATGCGTAGTTCTCGAGATATATCAAGATATTTAAAAGTTCCGAAGCCGCACCAACATAATAGAGATACAGAAACACCGTGGCCCCTTTCTTCGAGATAACTCTGCACTATTGCGAGCTGCAAATGCCACTTCCAGCTTAGCTGTGCAGAAGAAGAACAACAAGAAGAAGAAATATCTCGAAAAATGTCCGTCAGGCCCCTTCCCTTGAGATAAATCTGCAAATATCTCGGAAACGAAGCGAGCTATGGCAAAATGTTAAGAGACCTTATTTGTAGAGAATTAAGTTTCCTACTTTTTATGTTCTATGATATTTTTTGATAAGATGCGTAGTTCTCGAGATATATCAAGATATTTAAAAGTTCCGAAGCCGCACCAACATAATAGAGATACAGAAACACCGTGGCCCCTTTCTTTGAGATAACTCTGCGCTATTGCGAGCTGGAAATGCCACTTCCAGTTTAGCTGTGCAGAAGAAGAACAACAAGAAGAGGAAATATCTCGAAATATGTCCGTCAGGCCCCTTCCCTTGAGATATATCTGCAAATATCTCGGAAACGAAACGAGCTATGGCAAAATGTTAAGAGACCTTTTTTGTAGAGAATTATGTTTCCTACAATTTATGTTCTATGATATTTTTTGATCAGAAGCGTAGTTTTCGAGATATATCGAGATATTTAAAAGATCCGAAGCTGCACCAACATAATAGAGATACAGAAACACCGTGGCCCCTTTCTTTGAGATAACTCTGCACTAGTGCGAGCCGCAAATGCCGCTTCCAGCTTAGCTGTGCAGAAGAAGAACAACAAGAAGAAGAAATATCTCGAAATATGTCCGTCAGGCCAGTTCCTTTGAGTTGAATCTGCAAATATCTCGGAAACGAAGCGAGCTATGGCAAAATGTTAAGAGACCTTTTTTGTAGAGAATTATGTTTCCTACAATTTATGTTCTATGATATTTTTTGATCAGAAGCGTAGTTTTCGAGATATATCGAGATATTTAAAAGTTCCGAAGCCGCACCAACATAATAGAGATACAGAAACACCGTGGCCCCTTTCTTTGAGATAACTCTGCACTAGTGCGAGCCGCAAATGCCACTTCCAGCTTAGCTGTGCAGAAGAAGAACAACAAGAAGAAGAAATATCTCGAAATATGTCCGTCAGGCCCCTTCCCTTGAGATAAATCTGCACATATCTCGGAAACGAAGCGAGCTATGGCAAAATGTGAAGACACCTTTTGTGTAGAGAATTAAGTTTCCTACTTTTTATCTTCTATGATATTTTTTGATCAGATGCGTAGTTCTCGAGATATATCAAGATATCTAAAAGTTCCGAAGCCGCACCAACATAATAGAGATACAGAAACACCGTGGCCCCTTTCTTCGAGATAACTCTGCACTATTGCGAGCTGCAAATGCCACTTCCAGCTTAGCTGTGCAGAAGAAGAACAACAAGAAGAAGAAATATCTCGAAAAATGTCCGTCAGGCCCCTTCCCTTGAGATAAATCTGCAAATATCTCGGAAACGAAGCGAGCTATGGCAAAATGTTAAGAGACCTTATTTGTAGAGAATTAAGTTTCCTACTTTTTATGTTCTATGATATTTTTTGATAAGATGCGTAGTTCTCGAGATATATCAAGATATTTAAAAGTTCCGAAGCCGCACCAACATAATAGAGATACAGAAACACCGTGGCCCCTTTCTTTGAGATAACTCTGCGCTATTGCGAGCTGGAAATGCCACTTCCAGTTTAGCTGTGCAGAAGAAGAACAACAAGAAGAGGAAATATCTCGAAATATGTCCGTCAGGCCCCTTCCCTTGAGATATATCTGCAAATATCTCGGAAACGAAACGAGCTATGGCAAAATGTTAAGAGACCTTTTTTGCAGAGAATTATGTTTCCTACAATTTATGTTCTATGATATTTTTTGATCAGAAGCGTAGTTTTCGAGATATATCGAGATATTTAAAAGATCCGAAGCTGCACCAACATAATAGAGATACAGAAACACCGTGGCCCCTTTCTTTGAGATAACTCTGCACTAGTGCGAGCCGCAAATGCCGCTTCCAGCTTAGCTGTGCAGAAGAAGAACAACAAGAAGAAGAAATATCTCGAAATATGTCCGTCAGGCCAGTTCCTTTGAGTTGAATCTGCAAATATCTCGGAAACGAAGCGAGCTATGGCAAAATGTTAAGAGACCTTTTTTGTAGAGAATTATGTTTCCTACAATTTACGTTCTATGATATTTTTTGATCAGAAGCGTAGTTTTCGAGATATATCGAGATATTTAAAAGTTCCGAAGCCGCACCAACATAATAGAGATACAGAAACACCGTGGCCCCTTTCTTTGAGATAACTCTGCACTAGTGCGAGCCGCAAATGCCACTTCCAGCTTAGCTGTGCAGAAGAAGAACAACAAGAAGAAGAAATATCTCGAAATATGTCCGTCAGGCCCCTTCCCTTGAGATAAATCTGCACATATCTCGGAAACGAAGCGAGCTATGGCAAAATGTGAAGAGACCTTTTGTGTAGAGAATTAAGTTTCCTACTTTTTATGTTCAATGATATTTTTTGATCAGATGCGTAGTTCTCGAGATATATCAAGATATTTAAAAGTTCCGAAGACGCACCAACATAATAGAGATACAGAAACACCGTGGCCCCTTTCTTTGATATAACTGTGCACTAGTGCGAGCCGCAAATGCCACTTCCAGCATAGCTGTGCAGAAGAAGAACAACAAGAAGAAGAAATATCTCGAAATATGTCCGTCAGGCCCCTTCCCTTGAGATATATCTGCAAATATCTCGGAAACGAAGTGAGCTATGGCAAAATGTTAAGAGACCTTTTTTGTAGAGAATTATGTTTCCTACAATTTATGTTCTATGGTATTTTTTGATCAGAAGCGTAGTTTTCGAGATATATCGAGATATTTAAAAGTTCCGAAGCCGCACCAACATAATAGAGATACAGAAACACCGTGGCCCCTTTCTTTGAGATAACTCTGCACTAGTGCGAGCCGCAAATGCCACTTCCAGCTTAGCTGTGCAGAAGAAGAACAACAAGAAGAAGAAGTATCTCGAAATATGTCCGTCAGACCCCTTCCCTTGAGATGAATCTGCAAATATCTCGGAAACGAAGCGAGCTATGGCAAAATGTTAAGAGACCTTTTTTGTAGAGAATAATGTTTCCTACAATTTACGTTCTATGATATTTTTTGATCAGAAGCGTAGTTCTCGAGATATATCAAGATATTTAAAAGTTCCGAAGACGCACCAACATAATAGAGATACAGAAACACCGTGGCCCCTTTCTTTGAGATAACTGTGCACTAGTGCGAGCCGCAAATGCCACTTCCAGCTTAGCTGTGCAGAAGAAGAACAACAAGAAGAAGAAATATCTCGAAATATGTCCGTCAGGCCCCTTCCCTTGAGATATATCTGCAAATATCTCGGAAACGAAGCGAGCCATGGCAAAATGTTAAGAGACCGTTTTTGTAGAGAATTAAGTTTCCTACTTTTTATGTTCTATGATATTTTTTGATCAGAAGCGTAGTTTTCGAGATATATCGAGATATTTAAAAGTTCCGAAGACGCACCAACATAATAGAGATACAGAAACACCGTGGCCCCTTTCTTTGAGATAACTCTGCACTATTGCGAGCTGCAAATGCCACTTCCAGCTTAGCTGTGCAGAGGAAGAACAACAAGAAGAAGAAATATCTCGAAATATGTCCTTCAGGCCAGTTCCTTTGAGTTGAATCTGCAAATATCTCGGAAACGAAGCGAGCTATGGCAAAATGTTAAGAGACCTTTTTTGTAGAGAATCATGTTTCCTACAATTTATGTTCTATGATATTTTTTGATCAGAATCGTAGTTTTCGAGATATATCGAGATATTTAAAAGTTCCGAAGCCGCACCAACATAATAGAGATACAGAAACACCGTGGCCCCTTTCCTTGAGATAACTCTGCACTTGTGCGAGCCGCAAATGCCACTTCCAGCTTAGCTGTGCAGAAGAAGAACAACAAGAAGAAGAAATATCTCGAAATATGTCCGTCAGGCCCCTTCCCTTGAGATAAATCTGCACATATCTCGGAAACGAAGCGAGCTATGGCAAAATGTGAAGAGACCTTTTGTGTAGAGAATTAAGTTTCCTACTTTTTATCTTCTATGATATTTTTTGATCAGATGCGTAGTTCTCGAGATATATCAAGATATTTAAAAGTTCCGAAGCCGCACCAACATAATAGAGATACAGAAACACCGTGGCCCCTCTCTTTGAGATAACTCTGCACTATTGCGAGCTGGAAATGCCACTTCCAGTTTAGCTGTGCAGAAGAAGAACAACAAGAAGAAGAAATATCTCGAAATATGTCCGTCAGGCCCCTTCCCTTGAGATAAATCTGCAAATATCTCGGAAACGAAGAGAGCTATGGCAAAATGTTAAGAGACGTTTTTTGTAGAGAATTATGTTTCCTACAATTTATGTTCTATGATATTTTTTGATCAGAAGCGTAGTTTTCGAGATATATCGAGATATTTAAAAGTTCCGAAGACGCACCAACATAATAGAGATACAGAAACACCGTGGCCCCTTTCTTTGAGATAACTCTGCGCTATTGCGAGCTGGAAATGCCACTTCCAGTTTAGCTGTGCAGAAGAAGAACAACAAGAAGAGGAAATATCTCGAAATATGTCCGTCAGGCCCCTTCCCTTGAGATATATCTGCAAATATCTCGGAAACGAAACGAGCTATGGCAAAATGTTGAGAGACCTTTTTTGTAGAGAATTATGTTTCCTACAATTTATGTTCTATGATATTTTTTAATCAGAAGCGTAGTTTTCGAGATATATCGAGATATTTAAAAGATCCGAAGCCGCACCAACATAATAGAGATACAGAAACACCGTGGCCCCTTTCTTTGAGATAACCCTGCACTAGTGCGAGCCGCAAATGCCGCTTCCAGCTTAGCTGTGCAGAAGAAGAACAACAAGAAGAAGAAATATCTCGAAATATGTCCGTCAGGCCCCTTCCCTCGAGATAAATCTGCAAATATCTCGGAAACGAAGCGAGCTATGGCAAAATGTTAAGAGACCTTTTTTGTAGAGAATTAAGTTTCCTACTTTTTATGCTCTATGATATTTTTTGATCGGATGCGCAGTTCTCGAGATATATCAAGATATTTAAAAAATCCGAAGCCGCACCAACATAATAGAGATACAGAAACACCGTGGCCCCTTTCTTTGAGATAACTCTGCACTATTGCGAGCTGCAAATGCCAGTTCCAGCTTAGCTGTGCAGAAGAAGAACAACAAAAAGAAGAAATATCTCGAAATATGTCCGTCAGGCCCCTTCCCTTGAGATAAATCTGCAAATATCTCGGAAACGAAGCGAGCTATGGCAAAATGTTAAGAGACCTTATTTGTAGAGAATTAAGTTTCCTACTTTTTATGTTGTATGATATTATTTGATCAGATGCGTAGTTCTCGAGATATATCAAGATATTTAAAAGTTCCGAAGCCGCACCAACATAATAGAGATACAGAAACACCGTGGCCCCTTTCTTTCAGATAACTCTGCACTATTGCGAGCTGGAAATGCCACTTCCAGTTTAGCTGTGCAGAAGAAGAACAACAAGAAGAAGAAATATCCCGAAATATGTCCGTCAGGCCCCTTCCCTTGAGATAAATCTGCATATATCTCGGAAACGAAGCGAGCTATGGCAAAATGTTAAGAGACCTTTTTGGTAGAGAATGAAGTTTCCTACTTTTTATGTTCTATGATATTTTTTGATCAGAAGCGTAGTTTTCGAGATATATCGAGATATTTAAAAGATCCGAAGCCGCACCAACATAATAGAGATACAGAAACACCGTGGCCCCTTTCTTTGAGATAACTCTGCACCATTGCGAGCTGCAAATGCCACTTCCAGCTTAGCTGTGCAGAAGAAGACCAACAAGAAGAAGAAATATCTCGAAATATGTCCGTCAGGCCCCTTCCCTTGAGATAAATCTGCAAATATCTCGGAAACGAAGCGAGCTATGGCAAAATGTTAAGAGACCTTATTTGTAGAGAATTAAGTTTCCTACTTTTTATGTTCTATGATATTATTTGATCAGATGCGTAGTTCTCGAGATATATCAAGATATTTAAAAGTTCCGAAGCCGCACCAACATAATAGAGATACAGAAACACCGTGGCCCCTTTCTTTCAGATAACTCTGCACTATTGCGAGCTGGAAATGCCACTTCCAGTTTAGCTGTGCAGAAGAAGAACAACAAGAAGAAGAAATATCCCGAAATATGTCCGTCAGGCCCCTTCCCTTGAGATAAATCTGCATATATCTCGGAAACGAAGCGAGCTATGGCAAAATGTTAAGAGACCTTTTTGGTAGAGAATGAAGTTTCCTACTTTTTATGTTCTATGATATGTTTTGATCAGATGCGTAGTTCTCGAGATATATCAAGATATTTAAAAGTTCCGAAGCCGCACCAACATAATAGAGATACAGAAACACCGTGGCCCCTTTCTTTGAGATAACTCTGCACTATTGCGAGCTGCAAATGCCACTTCCAGCTTAGCTGTGCAGAAGAAGAACAACAAGAAGAAGAAATATCTCGAAATATGTCCGTCAGGCCCCTTCCCTTGAGATAAATCTGCAAATATCTCGGAAACGAAGCGAGCTATGGCAAAATGTTAAGAGACCTTTTTTGTAGAGAATTATGTTTCCTACAATTTATGTTCTATGATATTTTTTGATCAGAAGCGTAGTTTTCGAGATATATCGAGATATTTAAAAGATCCGAAGCTGCACCAACATAATAGAGATACAGAAACACCGTGGCCCCTTTCTTTGAGATAACTCTGCACTAGTGCGAGCCGCAAATGCCGCTTCCAGCTTAGCTGTGCAGAAGAAGAACAACAAGAAGAAGAAATATCTCGAAATATGTCCGTCAGGCCCCTTCCCTCGAGATAAATCTGCAAATATCGCGGAAACGAAGCGAGCTATGGCAAAATGTTAAGAGACCTTTTTTGTAGAGAATTAAGTTTCCTACTTTTTATGTTCTATGATATTTTTTGATCGGATGCGTAGTTCTCGAGATATATCAAGATATTTAAAAGTTCCGAAGCCGCACCAACATAATAGAGATACAGAAACACCGTGGCCCCTTTCTTTGAGATAACTCTGCACTAGTGCGAGCCGCAAATGCCGCTTCCAGCTTAGCTGTGCAGAAGAAGAACAACAAGAAGAAGAAATATCTCGAAATATGTCCGTCAGGCCCCTTCCCTCGAGATAAATCTGCAAATATCGCGGAAACGAAGCGAGCTATGGCAAAATGTTAAGAGACCTTTTTTGTAGAGAATTAAGTTTCCTACTTTTTATGTTCTATGATATTTTTTGATCGGATGCGTAGTTCTCGAGATATATCAAGATATTTAAAAGTTCCGAAGCCGCACCAACATAATAGAGATACAGAAACACCGTGGCCCCTTTCTTTGAGATAACTCTGCACTATTGCGAGCTGCAAATGCCACTTCCAGCTTAGCTGTGCAGAAGAAGAACAACAAGAAGAAGAAATATCTGGAAATATGTCCGTCAGGCCCCTTCCCTTGAGGTAAATCTGCAAATATCTCGGAAACGAAGCGAGCTACGGCAAAATGTTAAGAGACCTTTTTGGTAGAGAATGAAGTTTCCTACTTTTTATGTTCTATGATATTTTTTGATCAGATGCGTAGTTCTCGAGATATATCAAGATATTTAAAAGTTCCGAAGCCGCACCAACATAATAGAGATACAGAAACACCGTGGCCCCTTTCTTTCAGATAACTGTGCACTATTGCGAGCTGGAAATGCCACTTCCTGTTTAGCTGTGCAGAAGAAGAACAACAAGAAGAAGAAATATCCCGAAATATGTCCGTCAGGCCCCTTCCCTTGAGATAAATCTGCATATATCTCGGAAACGAAGCGAGCTATGGCAAAATGTTAAGAGACCTTTTTGGTAGAGAATGAAGTTTCCTACTTTTTATGTTGTATGATATTTTTTGATGAGATGCGTAGTTCTCAAGATATATCAAGATATTTAAAAGTTCCGAAGCCGCACCAACATAGTAGAGATACAGAAACACCGTGGCCCCTTTCTTTGAGATAACTCTGCACTATTGCGAGCTGCAAATGCCACGTCCAGCTTAGCTGTGCAGAAGAAGAACAACATGAAGAAGAAATATCTGGAAATATGTCCGTCAGGCCCCTTCCCTTGAGATAAATCTGCAAATATCTCGGAAACGAAGCGAGCTACGGCAAAATGTTAAGAGACCTTTTTTGTAGAGAATTATATTTCCCACAATTTAGGTTCTATGATATTTTTTGATCAGAAGCGTAGTTTTCGAGATATATCGAGATATTTAAAAGATCCGAAGCCGCACCAACACAATAGAGATACAGAAACACCGTGGCCCCTTTCTTTGAGATAACTCTGCACCATTGCGAGCTGCAAATGCCACTTCCAGCTTAGCTGTGCAGAAGAAGACCAACAAGAAGAAGAAATATCTCGAAATATGTCCGTCAGGCCCCTTCCCTTGAGATAAATCTGCAAATATCTCGGAAACGAAGCGAGCTATGGCAAAATGTTAAGAGACCTTATTTGTAGAGAATTAAGTTTCCTACTTTTTATGTTCTATGATATTATTTGATCAGATGCGTAGTTCTCGAGATATATCAAGATATTTAAAAGTTCCGAAGCCGCACCAACATAATAGAGATACAGAAACACCGTGGCCCCTTTCTTTCAGATAACTCTGCACTATTGCGAGCTGGAAATGCCACTTCCTGTTTAGCTGTGCAGAAGAAGAACAACAAGAAGAAGAAATATCTGGAAATATGTCCGTCAGGCCCCTTCCCTTGAGGTAAATCTGCAAATATCTCGGAAACGAAGCGAGCTACGGCAAAATGTTAAGAGACCTTTTTGGTAGAGAATGAAGTTTCCTACTTTTTATGTTCTATGATATTTTTTGATCAGATGCGTAGTTCTCGAGATATATCAAGATATTTAAAAGTTCCGATGCCGCACCAACATAATAGAGATACAGAAACACCGTGGCCCCTTTCTTTCAGATAACTCTGCACCATTGCGAGCTGGAAATGCCACTTCCTGTTTAGCTGTGCAGAAGAAGAACAACAAGAAGAAGAAATATCCCGAAATATGTCCGTCAGGCCCCTTCCCTTGAGATAAATCTTCAAATATCTCGGAAACGAAGCGAGCTATGGCAAAATGTTGAGAGACCTTTTTTGTAGAGAATTAAGTTTCCTACGTTTTATGTTGTATGATATTTTTGATCAGATGCGTAGTTCTCGAGATATATCAAGATATTTAAAAGTTCCGAAGCCGCACCAACACAATAGAGATACAGAAAGACCGTGGCCCCTTTCTTTGAGATAACTCTGCACCATTGCGAGCTGCAAATGCCACTTCCAGCTTAGCTGTGCAGAAGAAGACCAACAAGAAGAAGAAATATCTCGAAATATGTCCGTCAGGCCCCTTCCCTTGAGATAAATCTGCAAATATCTCGGAAACGAAGCGAGCTATGGCAAAATGTTAAGAGACCTTATTTGTAGAGAATTAAGTTTCCTACTTTTTATGTTCTATGATATTATTTGATCAGATGCGTAGTTCTCGAGATATATCAAGATATTTAAAAGTTCCGAAGCCGCACCAACATAATAGAGATACAGAAACACCGTGGCCCCTTTCTTTCAGATAACTGTGCACTATTGCGAGCTGGAAATGCCACTTCCTGTTTAGCTGTGCAGAAGAAGAACAACAAGAAGAAGAAATATCCCGAAATATGTCCGTCAGGCCCCTTCCCTTGAGATAAATCTGCATATATCTCGGAAACGAAGCGAGCTATGGCAAAATGTTAAGAGACCTTTTTGGTAGAGAATGAAGTTTCCTACTTTTTATGTTGTATGATATTTTTTGATGAGATGCGTAGTTCTCAAGATATATCAAGATATTTAAAAGTTCCGAAGCCGCACCAACATAGTAGAGATACAGAAACACCGTGGCCCCTTTCTTTGAGATAACTCTGCACTATTGCGAGCTGCAAATGCCACTTCCAGCTTAGCTGTGCAGAAGAAGAACAACAAGAAGAAGAAATATCTCGAAATATGTCCGTCAGGCCCCTTCCCTTGAGATAAATCTGCAAATATCTCGGAAACGAAGCGAGCTATGGCAAAATGTTAAGAGCCCTTTTTTGTAGAGAATTATGTTTCCTACAATTTATGTTCTATGATATTTTTTGATCAGAAGCGTAGTTTTCGAGATATATCGAGATATTTAAAAGATCCGAAGCTGCACCAACATAATAGAGATACAGAAACACCGTGGCCCCTTTCTTTGAGATAACTCTGCACTAGTGCGAGCCGCAAATGCCGCTTCCAGCTTAGCTGTGCAGAAGAAGAACAACAAGAAGAAGAAATATCTCGAAATATGTCCGTCAGGCCCCTTCCCTCGAGATAAATCTGCAAATATCGCGGAAACGAAGCGAGCTATGGCAAAATGTTAAGAGACCTTTTTTGTAGAGAATTAAGTTTCCTACTTTTTATGTTCTATGATATTTTTTGATCGGATGCGTAGTTCTCGAGATATATCAAGATATTTAAAAGTTCCGAAGCCGCACCAACATAATAGAGATACAGAAACACCGTGGCCCCTTTCTTTGAGATAACTCTGCACTATTGCGAGCTGCAAATGCCACTTCCAGCTTAGCTGTGCAGAAGAAGAACAACAAGAAGAAGAAATATCTGGAAATATGTCCGTCAGGCCCCTTCCCTTGAGGTAAATCTGCAAATATCTCGGAAACGAAGCGAGCTACGGCAAAATGTTAAGAGACCTTTTTGGTAGAGAATGAAGTTTCCTACTTTTTATGTTCTATGATATTTTTTGATCAGATGCGTAGTTCTCGAGATATATCAAGATATTTAAAAGTTCCGAAGCCGCACCAACATAATAGAGATACAGAAACACCGTGGCCCCTTTCTTTGAGATAACTCTGCACTATTGCGAGCTGCAAATGCCACTTCCAGCTTAGCTGTGCAGAAGAAGAACAACAAGAAGAAGAAATATCTGGAAATATGTCCGTCAGGCCCCTTCCCTTGAGATAAATCTGCAAATATCTCGGAAACGAAGCGAGCTACGGCAAAATGTTAAGAGACCTTTTTTGTAGAGAATTATATTTCCCACAATTTAGGTTCTATGATATTTTTTGATCAGAAGCGTAGTTTTCGAGATATATCGAGATATTTAAAAGATCCGAAGCCGCACCAACACAATAGAGATACAGAAACACCGTGGCCCCTTTCTTTGAGATAACTCTGCACCATTGCGAGGTGCAAATGCCACTTCCAGCTTAGCTGTGCAGAAGAAGACCAACAAGAAGAAGAAATATCTCGAAATATGTCCGTCAGGCCCCTTCCCTTGAGATAAATCTGCAAATATCTCGGAAACGAAGCGAGCTATGGCAAAATGTTAAGAGACCTTATTTGTAGAGAATTAAGTTTCCTACTTTTTATGTTCTATGATATTATTTGATCAGATGCGTAGTTCTCGAGATATATCAAGATATTTAAAAGTTCCGAAGCCGCACCAACATAATAGAGATACAGAAACACCGTGGCCCCTTTCTTTCAGATAACTGTGCACTATTGCGAGCTGGAAATGCCACTTCCTGTTTAGCTGTGCAGAAGAAGAACAACAAGAAGAAGAAATATCCCGAAATATGTCCGTCAGGCCCCTTCCCTTGAGATAAATCTGCATATATCTCGGAAACGAAGCGAGCTATGGCAAAATGTTAAGAGACCTTTTTGGTAGAGAATGAAGTTTCCTACTTTTTATGTTGTATGATATTTTTTGATGAGATGCGTAGTTCTCAAGATATATCAAGATATTTAAAAGTTCCGAAGCCGCACCAACATAGTAGAGATACAGAAACACCGTGGCCCCTTTCTTTGAGATAACTCTGCACTATTGCGAGCTGCAAATGCCACGTCCAGCTTAGCTGTGCAGAAGAAGAACAACATGAAGAAGAAATATCTGGAAATATGTCCGTCAGGCCCCTTCCCTTGAGATAAATCTGCAAATATCTCGGAAACGAAGCGAGCTACGGCAAAATGTTAAGAGACCTTTTTTGTAGAGAATTATATTTCCCACAATTTAGGTTCTATGATATTTTTTGATCAGAAGCGTAGTTTTCGAGATATATCGAGATATTTAAAAGATCCGAAGCCGCACCAACACAATAGAGATACAGAAACACCGTGGCCCCTTTCTTTGAGATAACTCTGCACCATTGCGAGCTGCAAATGCCACTTCCAGCTTAGCTGTGCAGAAGAAGACCAACAAGAAGAAGAAATATCTCGAAATATGTCCGTCAGGCCCCTTCCCTTGAGATAAATCTGCAAATATCTCGGAAACGAAGCGAGCTATGGCAAAATGTTAAGAGACCTTATTTGTAGAGAATTAAGTTTCCTACTTTTTATGTTCTATGATATTATTTGATCAGATGCGTAGTTCTCGAGATATATCAAGATATTTAAAAGTTCCGAAGCCGCACCAACATAATAGAGATACAGAAACACCGTGGCCCCTTTCTTTCAGATAACTCTGCACTATTGCGAGCTGGAAATGCCACTTCCTGTTTAGCTGTGCAGAAGAAGAACAACAAGAAGAAGAAATATCTGGAAATATGTCCGTCAGGCCCCTTCCCTTGAGGTAAATCTGCAAATATCTCGGAAACGAAGCGAGCTACGGCAAAATGTTAAGAGACCTTTTTGGTAGAGAATGAAGTTTCCTACTTTTTATGTTCTATGATATTTTTTGATCAGATGCGTAGTTCTCGAGATATATCAAGATATTTAAAAGTTCCGATGCCGCACCAACATAATAGAGATACAGAAACACCGTGGCCCCTTTCTTTCAGATAACTCTGCACCATTGCGAGCTGGAAATGCCACTTCCTGTTTAGCTGTGCAGAAGAAGAACAACAAGAAGAAGAAATATCCCGAAATATGTCCGTCAAGCCCCTTCCCTTGAGATAAATCTGCAAATATCTCGGAAACGAAGCGAGCTATGGCAAAATGTTGAGAGACCTTTTTTGTAGAGAATTAAGTTTCCTACGTTTTATGTTGTATGATATTTTTGATCAGATGCGTAGTTCTCGAGATATATCAAGATATTTAAAAGTTCCGAAGCCGCACCAACACAATAGAGATACAGAAACACCGTGGCCCCTTTCTTTGAGATAACTCTGCACCATTGCGAGCTGCAAATGCCACTTCCAGCTTAGCTGTGCAGAAGAAGACCAACAAGAAGAAGAAATATCTCGAAATATGTCCGTCAGGCCCCTTCCCTTGAGATAAATCTGCAAATATCTCGGAAACGAAGCGAGCTATGGCAAAATGTTAAGAGACCTTATTTGTAGAGAATTAAGTTTCCTACTTTTTATGTTCTATGATATTATTTGATCAGATGCGTAGTTCTCGAGATATATCAAGATATTTAAAAGTTCCGAAGCCGCACCAACATAATAGAGATACAGAAACACCGTGGCCCCTTTCTTTGAGATAACTCTGCACTATTGCGAGCTGCAAATGCCAGTTCCAGCTTAGCTGTGCAGAAGAAGAACAACAAAAAGAAGAAATATCTCGAAATATGTCCGTCAGGCCCCTTCCCTTGAGATAAATCTGCAAATATCTCGGAAACGAAGCGAGCTATGGCAAAATGTTAAGAGACCTTTTTTGTAGAGAATTAAGTTTCCTACTTTTTATGTTCTATGATATTTTTTGATCAGATGCGTAGTTCTCGAGATATATCAAGATATCTAAAAGTTCCGAAGCCGCACCAACATAATAGAGATACAGAAACACCGTGGCCCCTTTCTTCGAGATAACTCTGCACTATTGCGAGCTGCAAATGCCACTTCCAGCTTAGCTGTGCAGAAGAAGAACAACAAGAAGAAGAAATATCTCGAAAAATGTCCGTCAGGCCCCTTCCCTTGAGATAAATCTGCAAATATCTCGGAAACGAAGCGAGCTACGGCAAAATGTTAAGAGACCTTTTTGGTAGAGAATGAAGTTTCCTACTTTTTATGTTCTATGATATTTTTTGATCAGATGCGTAGTTCTCGAGATATATCAAGATATTTAAAAGTTCCGAAGCCGCACCAACATAATAGAGATACAGAAACACCGTGGCCCCTTTCTTTGAGATAACTCTGCACTATTGCGAGCTGCAAATGCCACTTCCAGCTTAGCTGTGCAGAAGAAGAACAACAAGAAGAAGAAATATCTGGAAATATGTCCGTCAGGCCCCTTCCCTTGAGATAAATCTGCAAATATCTCGGAAACGAAGCGAGCTACGGCAAAATGTTAAGAGACCTTTTTTGTAGAGAATTATATTTCCCACAATTTAGGTTCTATGATATTTTTTGATCAGATGCGTAGTTTTCGAGATATATCGAGATATTTAAAAGATCCGAAGCCGCACCAACACAATAGAGATACAGAAACACCGTGGCCCCTTTCTTTGAGATAACTCTGCACCATTGCGAGGTGCAAATGCCACTTCCAGCTTAGCTGTGCAGAAGAAGACCAACAAGAAGAAGAAATATCTCGAAATATGTCCGTCAGGCCCCTTCCCTTGAGATAAATCTGCAAATATCTCGGAAACGAAGCGAGCTATGGCAAAATGTTAAGAGACCTTATTTGTAGAGAATTAAGTTTCCTACTTTTTATGTTCTATGATATTATTTGATCAGATGCGTAGTTCTCGAGATATATCAAGATATTTAAAAGTTCCGAAGCCGCACCAACATAATAGAGATACAGAAACACCGTGGCCCCTTTCTTTCAGATAACTGTGCACTATTGCGAGCTGGAAATGCCACTTCCTGTTTAGCTGTGCAGAAGAAGAACAACAAGAAGAAGAAATATCTGGAAATATGTCCGTCAGGCCCCTTCCCTTGAGGTAAATCTGCAAATATCTCGGAAACGAAGCGAGCTACGGCAAAATCTTAAGAGACCTTTTTGGTAGAGAATGAAGTTTCCTACTTTTTATGTTCTATGATATTTTTTGATCAGATGCGTAGTTCTCGAGATATATCAAGATATTTAAAAGTTCCGATGCCGCACCAACATAATAGAGATACAGAAACACCGTGGCCCCTTTCTTTCAGATAACTCTGCACCATTGCGAGCTGGAAATGCCACTTCCTGTTTAGCTGTGCAGAAGAAGAACAACAAGAAGAAGAAATATCTCGAAATATGTCCGTCAGGCCCCTTCCCTTGAGATAAATCTGCAAATATCTCGGAAACGAAGCGAGCTATGGCAAAATGTTAAGAGACCTTATTTGTAGAGAATTAAGTTTCCTACTTTTTATGTTCTATGATATTATTTGATCAGATGCGTAGTTCTCGAGATATATCAAGATATTTAAAAGTTCCGAAGCCGCACCAACATAATAGAGATACAGAAACACCGTGGCCCCTTTCTTTCAGATAACTGTGCACTATTGCGAGCTGGAAATGCCACTTCCTGTTTAGCTGTGCAGAAGAAGAACAACAAGAAGAAGAAATATCTGGAAATATGTCCGTCAGGCCCCTTCCCTTGAGGTAAATCTGCAAATATCTCGGAAACGAAGCGAGCTACGGCAAAATCTTAAGAGACCTTTTTGGTAGAGAATGAAGTTTCCTACTTTTTATGTTCTATGATATTTTTTGATCAGATGCGTAGTTCTCGAGATATATCAAGATATTTAAAAGTTCCGATGCCGCACCAACATAATAGAGATACAGAAACACCGTGGCCCCTTTCTTTCAGATAACTCTGCACCATTGCGAGCTGGAAATGCCACTTCCTGTTTAGCTGTGCAGAAGAAGAACAACAAGAAGAAGAAATATCCCGAAATATGTCCGTCAGGCCCCTTCCCTTGAGATAAATCTGCAAATATCTCGGAAACGAAGCGAGCTATGGCAAAATGTTGAGAGACCTTTTTTGTAGAGAATTAAGTTTCCTACGTTTTATGTTGTATGATATTTTTGATCAGATGCGTAGTTCTCGAGATATATCAAGATATTTAAAAGTTCCGAAGCCGCACCAACACAATAGAGATACAGAAACACCGTGGCCCCTTTCTTTGAGATAACTCTGCACCATTGCGAGCTGCAAATGCCACTTCCAGCTTAGCTGTGCAGAAGAAGACCAACAAGAAGAAGAAATATCTCGAAATATGTCCGTCAGGCCCCTTCCCTTGAGATAAATCTGCAAATATCTCGGAAACGAAGCGAGCTATGGCAAAATGTTAAGAGACCTTATTTGTAGAGAATTAAGTTTCCTACTTTTTATGTTCTATGATATTATTTGATCAGATGCGTAGTTCTCGAGATATATCAAGATATTTAAAAGTTCCGAAGCCGCACCAACATAATAGAGATACAGAAACACCGTGGCCCCTTTCTTTGAGATAACTCTGCACTATTGCGAGCTGCAAATGCCACTTCCAGCTTAGCTGTGCAGAAGAAGAACAACAAGAAGAAGAAATATCTGGAAATATGTCCGTCAGGCCCCTTCCCTTGAGATAAATCTGCAAATATCTCGGAAACGAAGCGAGCTACGGCAAAATGTTAAGAGACCTTTTTTGTAGAGAATTATATTTCCCACAATTTAGGTTCTATGATATTTTTTGATCAGAAGCGTAGTTTTCGAGATATATCGAGATATTTAAAAGATTCGAAGCCGCACCAACACAATAGAGATACAGAAACACCGTGGCCCCTTTCTTTGAGATAACTCTGCACCATTGCGAGCTGCAAATGCCACTTCCAGCTTAGCTGTGCAGAAGAAGACCAACAAGAAGAAGAAATATCTCGAAATATGTCCGTCAGGCCCCTTCCCTTGAGATAAATCTGCAAATATCTCGGAAACGAAGCGAGCTATGGCAAAATGTTAAGAGACCTTATTTGTAGAGAATTAAGTTTCCTACTTTTTATGTTCTATGATATTATTTGATCAGATGCGTAGTTCTCGAGATATATCAAGATATTTAAAAGTTCCGAAGCCGCACCAACATAATAGAGATACAGAAACACCGTGGCCCCTTTCTTTGAGATAACTCTGCACTATTGCGAGCTGTAAATGCCACTTCGAGCTTAGCTGTGCAGAAGAAGAACAACAAGAAGAAGACATATCTCGAAATATGTCCGTCAGGCCCCTTCCCTTGAGATATATCTGCAAATATCTCGGAAACGCAGCGAGCTATGGCAAAATGTTAAGAGACCTTTTTTTGTAGAGAATTATGTTTCCTACAATTTATGTTCTATGATATTTTTTGATCAGAAGCGTAGTTTTCGAGATATATCGAGAAATTTAAAAGTTCCAAAGCCGCACCAACATAATAGAGATACAGAAACACCGTGGCCCCTTTCTTTGAGATAACTCTGCACCATTGCGAGCTGTAAATGCCACTTCCAGCTTAGCTGTGCAGAAGAAGAACAACAAGAAGAAGACATATCTCGAAATATGTCCGTCAGGCCCCTTCCCTTGAGATAAATCTGCAAATATCTCGGAAACGAAGCGAGCTATGGCCAATTGTTAAGAGACCTTTTTTGTAGAGAATTAAGTTTCCTACTTTTTATGTTCTATGATATTTTTTGATCAGATGCGTAGTTCTCGAGATATATCAAGATATTTAAAAGTTCCGAAGCCGCACCAACATAATAGGGATACAGAAACACCGTGGCCCCTTTCTTTGAGATAACTCTGCACTATTGCGAGCTGCAAATGCCACTTCCAGCTTAGCTGTGCAGAAGAAGAACAACAAGAAGAAGAAATATCTGGAAATATGTCCGTCAGGCCCCTTCCCTTGAGGTAAATCTGCAAATATCTCGGAAACGAAGCGAGCTACGGCAAAATGTTAAGAGACCTTTTTGGTAGAGAATGAAGTTTCCTACTTTTTATGTTCTATGATATTTTTTGATCAGGTGCGTAGTTCTCGAGATATATCAAGATATTTAAAAGTTCCGAAGCCGCACCAACATAATAGAGATACAGAAACACCGTGGCCCCTTTCTTTGAGATAACTCTGCACTATTGCGAGCTGCAAATGCCACTTCCAGCTTAGCTGTGCAGAAGAAGAACAACAAGAAGAAGAAATATCTGGAAATATGTCCGTCAGGCCCCTTCCCTTGAGATAAATCTGCAAATATCTCGGAAACGAAGCGAGCTACGGCAAAATGTTAAGAGACCTTTTTTGTAGAGAATTATATTTCCCACAATTTAGGTTCTATGATATTTTTTGATCAGAAGCGTAGTTTTCGAGATATATCGAGATATTTAAAAGATCCGAAGCCGCACCAACACAATAGAGATACAGAAACACCGTGGCCCCTTTCTTTGAGATAACTCTGCACCATTGCGAGGTGCAAATGCCACTTCCAGCTTAGCTGTGCAGAAGAAGACCAACAAGAAGAAGAAATATCTCGAAATATGTCCGTCAGGCCCCTTCCCTTGAGATAAATCTGCAAATATCTCGGAAACGAAGCGAGCTATGGCAAAATGTTAAGAGACCTTATTTGTAGAGAATTAAGTTTCCTACTTTTTATGTTCTATGATATTATTTGATCAGATGCGTAGTTCTCGAGATATATCAAGATATTTAAAAGTTCCGAAGCCGCACCAACATAATAGAGATACAGAAACACGGTGGCCCCTTTCTTTCAGATAACTGTGCACTATTGCGAGCTGGAAATGCCACTTCCTGTTTAGCTGTGCAGAAGAAGAACAACAAGAAGAAGAAATATCCCGAAATATGTCCGTCAGGCCCCTTCCCTTGAGATAAATCTGCATATATCTCGGAAACGAAGCGAGCTATGGCAAAATGTTAAGAGACCTTTTTGGTAGAGAATGAAGTTTCCTACTTTTTATGTTCTATGATATTTTTTGATCAGATGCGTAGTTCTCGAGATATATCAAGATATTTAAAAGTTCCGAAGCCGCACCAACATAATAGAGATACAGAAACACCGTGGCCCCTTTCTTTGAGATAACTCTGCACTATTGCGAGCTGCAAATGCCACGTCCAGCTTAGCTGTGCAGAAGAAGAACAACAAGAAGAAGAAATATCTGGAAATATGTCCGTCAGGCCCCTTCCCTTGAGATAAATCTGCAAATATCTCGGAAACGAAGCGAGCTACGGCAAAATGTTAAGAGACCTTTTTTGTAGAGAATTATATTTCCCACAATTTAGGTTCTATGATATTTTTTGATCAGAAGCGTAGTTTTCGAGATATATCGAGATATTTAAAAGATCCGAAGCCGCACCAACACAATAGAGATACAGAAACACCGTGGCCCCTTTCTTTGAGATAACTCTGCACTATTGCGAGCTGCAAATGCCACTTCCAGCTTAGCTGTGCAGAGGAAGAACAACAAGAAGAAGAAATATCTCGAAATATGTCCGTCAGGCCAGTTCCTTTGAGCTGAATCTGCAAATATCTCGGAAACGAAGCGAGCTATGGCAAAATGTTAAGAGACGTTTTTTGTAGAGAATTATGTTTCCTACAATTTATGTTCTATGATATTTTTTGATCAGAAGCGTAGTTTTCGAGATATATCGAGATATTTAAAAGTTCCGAAGCCGCACCAACATAATAGGGATACAGAAACACAGTGGCCCCTTTCTTTGAGATAACTCTGCAGTATTGCGAGCTGTAAATGCCACTTCCAGCTTAGCTGTGCAGAAGAAGATCAACAAGAAGAAGAAATATCTCGAAATATGTCCGTCAGGCCCCTTCCCTTGAGATAAATCTGCAAATATCTCGGAAACGAAGAGAGCTATGGCAAAATGTTAAGAGACCTTTTGTGTAGAGAATTAAGTTTCCTACTTTTTATGTTCTATGATATTTTTTGATCAGAAGCGTAGTTTTCGAGATATATCGAGATATTTAAAAGTTCCGAAGCCGCACCAACATAATAGAGATACAGAAACACCGTGGCCCCTTTCTTTGAGATAACTCTGCACTAGTGCGAGCCGCAAATGCCACTTCCAGCTTAGCTGTGCAGAAGAAGAACAACAAGAAGAAGAAATATCTCGAAATATGTCCGTTAGGCCCCTTCCCTTGAGATAAATGTGCAAATATCTCGGAAACGAAGCGAGCTATGGCAAAATGTTGGGAGACCTTTTTTGTAGAGAATTAAGTTTCCTACTATCTATGTTCTATGATATTTTTTGATCAGATGCGTAGTTCTCGAGATATATCAAGATATTTAAAAGTTCCGAAGCTGCACCAACATAATAGAGATACAGAAACACCGTGGCCCCTTTCTTTGAGATAACTCTGCACTATTGCGAGCTGCAAATGCCACATCCAGCTTAGCTGTGCAGAAGAAGAACAACAAGAAGAAGAAATATCTCGAAATATGTCCGTCAGACCCCTTCCCTTGAGATAAATGTGCAAATATCTCGGAAACGAAGCGAGCTATGGCAAAATGTTGAGAGACCTTTTTTGTAGAGAATTATGTTTCCTACAATTTACGTTCTATGATATTTTTTGATCAGAAGCGTAGTTTTCGAGATATATCGCGATATTTAAAAGTTCCGAAGCCGCACCAACATAATAGAGATACAGAAACACCGTGGCCCCTTTCTTTGAGATAACTCTGCACTATTGCGAGCTGCAAATGCCACATCCAGCTTCGCTGTGCAGAAGAAGAACAACAAGAAGAAGAAATATCTCGAAATATGTCCGTCAGGCCCCTTCCCTTGAGATAAATCTGCAAATATCTCGGAAACGAAGCGAGCTATGGCAAAGTGTTAAGAGACCTTTTTTGTAGAGAATTAGGTTTCCTACTTTTTATGTTCTATGATATTTTTTGATCAGAAGCGTAGTTTTCGAGATATATCGAGATATTTAAAAGTTCCGAAGCCGCACCAACATAATAGGGATACAGAAACACAGTGGCCCCTTTCTTTGAGATAACTCTGCAGTATTGCGAGCTGTAAATGCCACTTCCAGCTTAGCTGTGCAGAAGAAGATCAACAAGAAGAAGAAATATCTCGAAATATGTCCGTCAGGCCCCTTCCCTTGAGATAAATCTGCAAATATCTCGGAAACGAAGAGAGCTATGGCAAAATGTTAAGAGACCTTTTGTGTAGAGAATTAAGTTTCCTACTTTTTACGTTCTATGATATTTTTTGATCTGATGCGTAGTTCTCGAGATATATCAAGATATTTAAAAGTTCCGAAGCCGCACCAACATAATAGAGATTCAGAAACACCGTGGCCCCTTTCTTTGAGATAACTCTGCACTAGTGCGGGCCGCAAATGCCACTTCCAGCTTAGCTGTGCAGAAGAAGAACAACAAGAAGAAGAAATATCTCGAAATATGTCCGTCAGGCCCCTTCCCTTGAGATATATCTGCAAATATCTCGGAAACGAAACGAGCTATGGCAAAATCTTAAGAGACCTTTTTTGTAGAGAATTATGTTTCCTACAATTTATGTTCTATGACATTTTTTGATCAGAAGCGTAGTTCTCGAGATATATCAAGATATTTAAAAGTTCCGAAGCCGCACCAACATAATAGAGATACAGAAACACCGTGGCCCCTTTCTTTCAGATAACTCTGCACTATTGCGAGCTGGAAATGCCACTTCCAGCTTAGCTGTGCAGAAGAAGAACAACAAGAAGAAGAAATATCTCGAAATATGTCCGTTAGGCCCCTTCCCTTGAGATAAATGTGCAAATATCTCGGAAACGAAGCGAGCTATGGCAAAATGTTGAGAGACCTTTTTTGTAGAGAATTAAGTTTCCTACTATCTATGTTCTATGATATTTTTTGATCAGATGCGTAGTTCTCGAGATATATCAAGATATTTAAAAGTTCCGAAGCTGCACCAACATAATAGAGATACAGAAACACCGTGGCCCCTTTCTTTGAGATAACTCTGCACTATTGCGAGCTGCAAATGCCACATCCAGCTTCGCTGTGCAGAAGAAGAACAACAAGAAGAAGAAATATCTCGAAATATGTCCGTCAGGCCCCTTCCCTTGAGATAAATCTGCAAATATCTCGGAAACGAAGCGAGCTATGGCAAAGTGTTAAGAGACCTTTTTTGTAGAGAATTAAGTTTCCTACTTTTTATGTTCTATGATATTTTTTGATCAGATGCGTAGTTCTCGAGATATATCAAGATATTTAAAAGTTCCGAAGCCGCACCAACATAATAGAGATACAGAAACACCGTGGCCCCTTTCTTTGAGATAACTCTGCACTATTGCGAGCTGGAAATGCCACTTCCAGTTTAGCTGTGCAGAAGAAGAACAACAAAAAGAAGAAATATCTCGAAACATGTCCGTCAGGCCCCTTCCCTTGAGATAAATCTGCAAATATCTCGGAAACGAAGCGAGCTATTGCAAAATGTTAAGAGACCTTTTTTGTGGAGAATTAAGTTTGCTACTTTTTATGTCCTATGATATTTTTTGATCAGATGCGTAGTTCTCGAGATATATCAAGATATTTAAAAGTTCCGAAGCCGCACCAACATAATAGAGATACAGAAACACCGTGGCCCCTTTCTTTGAGATAACTCTGCACTATTGCGAGCTGCAAATGCCACTTCCAGCATAGCTGTGCAGAAGAAGAACAACAAGAAGAAGAAATATCTCGAAATATGTCCGTCAGGCCCCTTCCCTTAAGATAAATCTGCAAATATCTCGGAAACGAAGCGAGCTATGGCAAAATGTTGGGAGACGTTTTTTGTAGAGAATTATGTTTCCTACAATTTATGTTCTATGATATTTTTTGATCAGAAGCGTAGTTTTCGAGATATATCGAGATATTTAAAAGTTCCGAAGCCGCACCAACATAATAGAGATTCAGAAACACCGTGGCCCCTTTCTTTGAGATAACTCTGCACTATTGCGACCTGCAAATGCCACTTCCAGCTTAGCTGTGCAGAAGAAGAACAACAAGAAGAAGAAATATCACGAAATATGTCCGTTAGGCCCCTTCCCTTGAGATAAATCTGCAAATATCTCGGAAACGAAGCGAGCTATGGCAAAATGTTAAGAGACCTTTTTTGTAGCGAATTAAGTTTCCTACTTTTTATGTTCTATGATATTTTTTGATCAGATGCGTAGTTCTCGAGATATATCAAGATATTTAAAAGTTCCGAAGCCGCACCAACATAATAGAGATACAGAAACACCGTGGCCCCTTTCTTTCACATAACTATGCACTATTGCGAGCTGCAAATGCCACTTCCAGCTTAGCTGTGCAGAAGAAGAACAACAAGAAGAAGAAATATCTCGAAATATGTCCGTCAGGCCCCTTACCTTGAGATAAATCTGCAAATATCTCGGAAACGAAGCGAGCTATGGCAAAATGTTAAGAGACCTTTTTTGTAAAGTATTAAGTTTCCTACTTTTTATCTTCTATGATATTTTCTGGTCAGATGCGTAGTTCTCGAGATATATCAAGATATTTAAAAGTTCCGAAGCCGCACCAACATAATAGAGATACAGAAACACCGTGGCCCCTCTCTTTGAGATAACTCTGCACAATTGCGAGCTGCAAATGCCACTTCCAGCTTAGCTGTGCAGAAGAAGAACAACAAGAAGAAGAAGTATCTCGAAATATGTCCGTCAGGCCCCTTCCCTTGAGATAAATCTGCAAATATCTCGGAAACGAAGCGAGCTATTGCAAAATGTTAAGAGACCTTTTTTGTAGAGAATTGAGTTTCCTACTTTTTATGTTCTATGATATTTTTTGATCAGATGCGTAGTTCTCGAGATATATCAAGATATTTAAAAGTTAAGAAGCCGCACCAACATAATAGAGATACAGCAACACCGTGACCCCTTTCTTTGAGATAACTCTGCACTAATGCGAGCTGCAAATGCCACTTCCAGCTTAGCTGTGCAGAAGAAGAACAACAAGAAGAAGAAATATCACGAAATATGTCCGTTAGGCCCCTTCCCTTGAGATAAATCTGCAAATATCTCGGAAACGAAGCGAGCTATGGCAAAATGTTAAGAGACCTTTCTTGTAGCGAATTAAGTTTCCTACTTTTTATGTTCTATGATATTTTTTGATCAGATGCGTAGTTCTCGAGATATATCAAGATATTTAAAAGTTCCGAAGCCGCACCAACATAATAGAGATACAGAAACACCGTGGCCCCTTTCTTTCAGATAACTATGCACTATTGCGAGCTGCAAATGCCACTTCCAGCTTAGCTGTGCAGAAGAAGAACAACAAGAAGAAGAAATATCTCGAAATATGTCCGTTAGGCCCCTTCCCTTGAGATAAATCTGCAAATATCTCGGAAACGAAGCGAGCTATGGCAAAATGTTAAGAGACCTTTTTTGTAGAGAATTAAGTTTCCTACTTTTTATGTTCTATGATATTTTTTGATCAGATGCGTAGTTCTCGAGATATATCAAGATATTTAAAAGTTCCGAAGCCGCACCAACATAATAGAGATACAGAAACACCGTGGCCCCTTTCTTTGAGATAACTCTGCACTACTGCGAGCTGCAAGTGCCACTTCCAGCTTAGCTGTGCAGAAGAAGAACAACAAGAAGAAGAAATATCTCGAAATATGTCCGTCAGGCCCCTTCCCTTGAGATAAATCTGCAAATATCCCGGAAACGAAGCGAGCTATGGCAAAATGTTAAGAGACCTTTTTTGTAGAGAATTAAGTTTCCTACTTTTTATGTTCTATGATATTTTTTGATCAGATGCGTAGTTCTCGAGATATATCAAGATATTTAAAAGTTCCGAAGCCGCACCAACATAATAGAGATACAGAAACACCGTGGCCCCTTTCTTTCACATAACTATGCACTATTGCGAGCTGCAAATGCCACTTCCAGCTTAGCTGTGCAGAAGAAGAACAACAAGAAGAAGAAATATCACGAAATGTGTCCGTTAGGCCCCTTCCCTTGAGATAAATCTGCAAATATCTCGGAAACGAAGCGAGCTATGGCAAAATGTTAAGAGACCTTTTTTGTAGAGAATTAAGTTTCCTACTTTTTATCTTCTATGATATTTTCTGATCAGATGCGTAGTTCTCGAGATATATCAAGATATTTAAAAGTTCCGACGCCGCACCAACATAATAGAGATACAGAAACACCGTGGCCCCTCTATTTGAGATAACTCTGCACTATTGCCAGCTCGAAATGCCACTTCCAGTTTAGCTGTGCAGAAGAAGAACAACAAGAAGAAGAAATATCTCGAAATATGTCCGTTAGGCCCCTTCCCTTGAAATAAATCTGCAAATATCTCGGAAACGAAGCGAGCTATGGCAAAATGTTAAGAGACCTCTTTTGTAGAGAATTAAGTTTCCTACTTTTTATGTTCTATGATATTTTTTGATCAGATGCGTAGTTCTCGAGATATATCAAGATATTTAAAAGTTCCGAAGCCGCACCAACATAATACAGATGCAGAAACACCGTGGCCCCTTTCTTTGAGATAACTCTGCACTATTGCGAGCTGCAAATGCCACTTTCAGCTTAGCTGTGCAGAAGAAGAACAACAAGAAGAAGAAATATCTCGAAATATGTCCGTCAGGCCCCTTCCCTTGAGATATATCTGCAAATATCTCGGAAACGAAGCGAGCTATGACAAAATGTTAAGAGACCTTTTTTGTAGAGAATTATGTTTCCTACAATTTATGTTCTATGATATTTTTTGATCAGAAGCGTAGTTTTCGAGATATATCGAGATATTTAAAAGTTCCGAAGCCGCACCAACATAATAGAGATACAGAAACACCGTGGCCCCTTTCTTTGAGATAACTCTGCACTATTGCGAGCTGGAAATGCCACTTCCAGTTTAGCTGTGCAGAAGAAGAACAACAAGAAGAAGAAATATCTCGAAATATGTCCGTCAGGCCAGTTCCTTTGAGATAAATCTGCAAATATCTCGGAAACGAAGCGAGCTATGGCAAAATGTTAAGAGACCTTTTTTGTAGAGAATTAAGTTTCCTACTTTTTATGTTCTATGATATTTTTTGATCAGATGCGTAGTTCTCGAGATATATCAAGATATTTAAAAGTTCCGAAGCCGCACCAACATAATAGAGATACAGAAACACCGTGGCTCCTTTCTTTGAGATAACTCTGCACGATTGCGAGCTTGAAATGCCACTTCCAGTTTAGCTGTGCAGAAGAAGAACAACAAGAAGAAGAAATATCTCGAAATATGTCCGTTAGGCCCCTTCCCTTGAGATAAATCTGCAAATATCTCGGAAACGAAGCGAGCTATGGCAAAATATTAAGAGACCTTTTTTGTAGAGAATTAAGTTTCCTACTTTTTATGTTCTATGATATTTTTTGATCAGATGCGTAGTTCTCGAGATATATCAAGATATTTAAAAGTTCCGAAGCCGCACCAACATAATAGAGATACAGAAACACCGTGGCCCCTTTCTTTGAGATAACTCTGCACTATTGCGAGCTGGAAATGCCACTTCCAGTTTAGCTGTGCAGAAGAAGAACAACAAGAAGAAGAAATATCTCGAAATATGTCCGTTAGGCCCCTTCCCTTGAGATAAATCTCCAAATATCTCGGAAACGAAGCGAGCTATGGCAAAATGTTAAGAGACGTTTTTTGTAGAGAATTATGTTTCCTACTTTTTATGTTCTATAATATTTTTTGATCAGATGCGTAGTTCTCGAGATATATCAAGATATTTAAAAGTTCCGAAGCCGCACCAACATAATAGAGATACAGAAACACCGTGGCCCCTTTCTTTGAGATAACTCTGCACTATTGCGAGCTGTAAATGCCACTTCCAGCTTAGCTGTGCAGAAGAAGAACAACAAGAAGAAGAAATATCTCGAAATATGTCCGTCAGGCCCCTTCCCTTGAGATATATCTGCAAATATCTCGGAAACGAAGCGAGCTATGACAAAATGTTAAGAGACCTTTTTTGTAGAGAATTATGTTTCCTACAATTTATGTTGTATGATATTTTTTGATCAGAAGCGTAGTTTTCGAGATATATCGAGATATTTAAAAGTTCCGAAGCCGCACCAACATAATAGAGATACAGAAACACCGTGGCCCCTTTCTTTGAGATAACTCTGCACTATTGCGAGCTGGAAATGCCACTTCCAGTTTAGCTGTGCAGAAGAAGAACAACAAGAAGAAGAAATATCTCGAAATATGTCCGTTAGGGCCCTTCCCTTGAGATAAATCTCCAAATATCTCGGAAACGAAGCGAGCTATGGCAAAATGTTAAGAGACGTTTTTTGTAGAGAATTATGTTTCCTACTTTTTATGTTCTATAATATTTTTTGATCAGATGCGTAGTTCTCGAGATATATCAAGATATTTAAAAGTTCCGAAGCCGCACCAACATAATAGAGATACAGAAACACCGTGGCCCCTTTCTTTGAGATAACTCTGCACTATTGCGAGCTGTAAATGCCACTTCCAGCTTAGCTGTGCAGAAGAAGAACAACAAGAAGAAGAAATATCTCGAAATATGTCCGTCAGGCCCCTTCCCTTGAGATATATCTGCAAATATCTCGGAAACGAAGCGAGCTATGACAAAATGTTAAGAGACCTTTTTTGTAGAGAATTATGTTTCCTACAATTTATGTTGTATGATATTTTTTGATCAGAAGCGTAGTTCTCGAGATATATCAAGATATTTAAAAGTTCCGAAGCCGCACCAACATAATAGAGATACAGAAACACCGTGGCCCCTCTCTTTGAGATAACTCTGCACTATTGCGAGCTGGAAATGCCACTTCCAGTTTAGCTGTGCAGAAGAAGAACAACAAGAAGAAGAAATATCTCGAAATATGTCCGTTAGGCCCCTTCCCTTGAGATAAATCTGCAAATATCTCGGAAACGAAGCGAGCTATGGCAAAATGTTAAGAGACCTTTTTTGTAGAGAATTAAGTTTCCTACTTTTTATGTTCTATGATATTTTTTGATCAGATGCGTAGTTCTCGAGATATATCAAGATATTTAAAAGTTCCGAAGCCGCACCAACATAATAGAGATACAGAAACACCGTGGTCCCTCTCTTTGAGATAACTCTGCACAATTGCGAGCTGCAAATGCCACTTCCAGCTTAGCTGTGCAGAAGAAGAACAACAAGAAGAAGAAGTATCTCGAAATATGTCCGTCAGGCCCCTTCCCTTGAGATAAATCTGCAAATATCTCGGAAACGAAGCGAGCTATTGCAAAATGTTAAGAGACCTTTTTTGTAGAGAATTGAGTTTCCTACTTTTTATGTTCTATGATATTTTTTGATCAGATGCGTAGTTCTCGAGATATATCAAGATATTTAAAAGTTAAGAAGCCGCACCAACATAATAGAGATACAGCAACACCGTGACCCCTTTCTTTGAGATAACTCTGCACTAATGCGAGCTGCAAATGCCACTTCCAGCTTAGCTGTGCAGAAGAAGAACAACAAGAAGAAGAAATATCACGAAATATGTCCGTTAGGCCCCTTCCCTTGAGATAAATCTGCAAATATCTCGGAAACGAAGCGAGCTATGGCAAAATGTTAAGAGACCTTTTCTGTAGCGAATTAAGTTTCCTACTTTTTATGTTCTATGATATTTTTTGATCAGATGCGTAGTTCTCGAGATATATCAAGATATTTAAAAGTTCCGAAGCCGCACCAACATAATAGAGATACAGAAACACCGTGGCCCCTTTCTTTCAGATAACTATGCACTATTGCGAGCTGCAAATGCCACTTCCAGCTTAGCTGTGCAGAAGAAGAACAACAAGAAGAAGAAATATCTCGAAATATGTCCGTTAGGCCCCTTCCCTTGAGATAAATCTGCAAATATCTCGGAAAAGAAGCGAGCTATGGCAAAATGTTAAGAGACCTTTTTTGTAGAGAATTAAGTTTCCTACTTTTTATGTTCTATGATATTTTTTGATCAGATGCGTAGTTCTCGAGATATATCAAGATATTTAAAAGTTCCGAAGCCGCACCAACATAATAGAGATACAGAAACACCGTGGCCCCTTTCTTTGAGATAACTCTGCACTACTGCGAGCTGCAAGTGCCACTTCCAGCTTAGCTGTGCAGAAGAAGAACAACAAGAAGAAGAAATATCTCGAAATATGTCCGTCAGGCCCCTTCCCTTGAGATAAATCTGCAAATATCCCGGAAACGAAGCGAGCTATGGCAAAATGTTAAGAGACCTTTTTTGTAGAGAATTAAGTTTCCTACTTTTTATGTTCTATGATATTTTTTGATCAGATGCGTAGTTCTCGAGATATATCAAGATATTTAAAAGTTCCGAAGCCGCACCAACATAATAGAGATACAGAAACACCGTGGCCCCTTTCTTTCACATAACTATGCACTATTGCGAGCTGCAAATGCCACTTCCAGCTTAGCTGTGCAGAAGAAGAACAACAAGAAGAAGAAATATCACGAAATATGTCCGTTAGGCCCCTTCCCTTGAGATAAATCTGCAAATATCTCGGAAACGAAGCGAGCTATGGCAAAATGTTAAGAGACCTTTTTTGTAGAGAATTAAGTTTCCTACTTTTTATCTTCTATGATATTTTCTGATCAGATGCGTAGTTCTCGAGATATATCAAGATATTTAAAAGTTCCGAAGCCGCACCAACATAATAGAGATACAGAAACACCGTGGCCCCTCTATTTGAGATAACTCTGCACTATTGCCAGCTCGAAATGCCACTTCCAGTTTAGCTGTGCAGAAGAAGAACAACAAGAAGAAGAAATATCTCGAAATATGTCCGTTAGGCCCCTTCCCTTGAGATAAATCTGCAAATATCTCGGAAACGAAGCGAGCTATGGCAAAATGTTAAGAGACCTCTTTTGTAGAGAATTAAGTTTCCTACTTTTTATGTTCTATGATATTTTTTGATCAGATGCGTAGTTCTCGAGATATATCAAGATATTTAAAAGTTCCGAAGCCGCACCAACATAATAGAGATGCAGAAACACCGTGGCCCCTTTCTTTGAGATAACTCTGCACTATTGCGAGCTGCAAATGCCACTTTCAGCTTAGCTGTGCAGAAGAAGAACAACAAGAAGAAGAAATATCTCGAAATATGTCCGTCAGGCCCCTTCCCTTGAGATATATCTGCAAATATCTCGGAAACGAAGCGAGCTATGACAAAATGTTAAGAGACCTTTTTTGTAGAGAATTATGTTTCCTACAATTTATGTTCTATGATATTTTTTGATCAGAAGCGTAGTTTTCGAGATATATCGAGATATTTAAAAGTTCCGAAGCCGCACCAACATAATAGAGATACAGAAACACCGTGGCCCCTTTCTTTGAGATAACTCTGCACTAGTGCGAGCCGCAAATGCCACTTCCAGCTTAGCTGTGCAGAAGAAGAACAACAAGAAGAAGAAATATCTCGAAATATGTCCGTCAGGCCCCTTCCCTTGAGATAAATCTGCAAATATCTCGGAAACGAAGCGAGCTATGGCAAAATGTTAAGAGACCTTTTTTGTAGAGAATTAAGTTTCCTACTTTTTATGTTCTATGATATTTTTTGATCAGATGCGTAGTTCTCGAGATATATCAAGATATTTAAAAGTTCCGAAGCCGCACCAACATAATAGAGATACAGAAACACCGTGGCCCCTTTCTTTGAGATAACTCTGCACTACTGCGAGCTGCAAGTGCCACTTCCAGCTTAGCTGTGCAGAAGAAGAACAACAAGAAGAAGAAATATCTCGAAATATGTCCGTCAGGCCCCTTCCCTTGAGATAAATCTGCAAATATCCCGGAAACGAAGCGAGCTATGGCAAAATGTTAAGAGACCTTTTTTGTAGAGAATTAAGTTTCCTACTTTTTATGTTCTATGATATTTTTTGATCAGATGCGTAGTTCTCGAGATATATCAAGATATTTAAAAGTTCCGAAGCCGCACCAACATAATAGAGATACAGAAACACCGTGGCCCCTTTCTTTGAGATAACTCTGCACTATTGCGAGCTGGAAATGCCACTTCCAGTTTAGCTGTGCAGAAGAAGAACAACAAGAAGAAGAAATATCTCGAAATATGTCCGTTAGGCCCCTTCCCTTGAGATAAATCTCCAAATATCTCGGAAACGAAGCGAGCTATGGCAAAATGTTAAGAGACGTTTTTTGTAGAGAATTATGTTTCCTACAATTTATGTTGTATGATATTTTTTGATCAGAAGCGTAGTTTTCGAGATATATCGAGATATTTAAAAGTTCCGAAGCCGCACCAACATAATAGAGATACAGAAACCCCGTGGCCCCTTTCTTTCAGATAACTATGCACTATTGCGAGCTGCAAATGCCACTTCCAGCTTAGCTGTGCAGAAGAACAACAAGAAGAAGAAATATCTCGAAATATGTCCGTCAGGCCCCTTCCCTTGAGATAAATCTGCAAATATCTCGGAAACGAAGCGAGCTATGGCAAAATGTTAAGAGACCTTTTTTGTAGAGAATTAAGTTTCCTACTTTTTATCTTCTATGATATTTTTTGATCAGATGCGCAGTTCTCGAGATATATCAAGATATTTAAAAGTTCCGAAGCCGCACCAACATAATAGAGATACAGAAACACCGTGGCCCCTCTCTTTGAGATAACTCTGCACTATTGCGAGCTGGAAATGCCACTTCCAGTTTAGCTGTGCAGAAGAAGAACAACAAGAAGAAGAAATATCTCGAAATATGTCCGTTAGGCCCCTTCCCTTGAGATAAATCTGCAAATATCTCGGAAACGAAGCGAGCTATGGCAAAATGTTAAGAGACCTTTTCTGTAGAGAATTAAGTTTCCTACTTTTTATGTTCTATGATATTTTTTGCTCAGATGCGTAGTTCTCGAGATATATCAAGATATTTAAAAGTTCCGAAGCCGCACCAACATAATAGAGATACAGAAACACCGTGGCCCCTTTCTTTGAGATAACTCTGCACTATTGCGAGCTGTAAATGCCACTTCCAGCTTAGCTGTGCAGAAGAAGAACATCAAGAAGAAGAAATATCTCGAAATATGTCCGTCAGGCCCCTTCCCTTGAGATATATCTGCAAATATCTGGGAAACGAAGCGAGCTATGGCAAAATGTTGAGAGACCTTTTTTGTAGAGAATTATGTTTCCTACAATTTATGTTCTATGATATTTTTTGATCAGATGCGTAGTTCTCGAGATATATCAAGATATTTAAAAGTTCCGAAGCCGCACCAACATAATAGAGATACAGAAACACCGTGGCCCCTTTCTTTGAGATAACTCTGCACTATTGCGAGCTGCAAATGCCACTTCCAGCTTAGCTGTGCAGAAGAAGAACATCAAGAAGAAGAAATATCTCGATTAATGTCCGTCAGGCCCCTTCCCTTGAGATAAATCTGCAAATATCTCGGAAACGAAGAGGGCTATGGCAAAATGTTAAGAGACCTTTTTTGTAGAGAATTAAGTTTCCTACTTTTTATGTTCTATGATATTTTTTGATCAGATGCGTAGTTCTCGAGTTATATCAAGATATTTAAAAGTTCCGAAGCCGCACCAACATAATAGAGATACAGAAACACCGTGGCTCCTTTCTTTGAGATAACTCTGCACTATTGCGAGCTTGAAATGCCACTTCCAGTTTAGCTGTGCAGAAGAAGAACAACAAGAAGAAGAAATATCTCGAAATATGTCCGTTAGGCCCCTTCCCTTGAGATAAATCTGCAAATATCTCGGAAACGAAGCGAGCTATGGCAAAATGTTAAGAGACCTTTTTTGTAGAGAATTAAGTTTCCTACTTTTTATGTTCTATGATATTTTTTGATCAGATGCGTAGTTCTCGAGATATATCAAGATATTTAAAAGTTCCGAAGCCGCACCAACATAATAGAGATACAGAAACACCGTGGCCCCTTTCTTTGAGATAACTCTGCACTATTGCGAGCTGGAAATGCCACTTCCAGTTTAGCTGTGCAGAAGAAGAACAACAAGAAGAAGAAATATCTCGAAATATGTCCGTTAGGCCCCTTCCCTTGAGATAAATCTCCAAATATCTCGGAAACGAAGCGAGCTATGGCAAAATGTTAAGAGACCTTTTTTGTAGAGAATTAAGTTTCCTACTTTTTATGTTGTATGATATTTTTTGATCAGATGCGCAGTTCTCGAGATATATCAAGATATTTAAAAGTTCCGAAGCCGCACCAACATAATAGAGATACAGAAACACCGTGGCCCCTTTCTTTGAGATAACTCTGCACTATTGCGAGCTGTAAATGCCACTTCCAGCTTAGCTGTGCAGAAGAAGAACAACAAGAAGAAGAAATATCTCGAAATATGTCCGTCAGGCCCCTGCCCTTGAGATATATCTGCAAATATCTCGGAAACGAAGCGAGCTATGGCAAAATGTTGAGAGACCTTTTTTGTAGAGAATTATGTTTCCTACAATTCATGTTCTATGATATTTTTTGATCAGAAGCGTAGTTTTCGAGATATATCGAGATATTTAAAAGTTCCGAAGCCGCACCAACATAATAGAGATACAGAAACACCGTGGCCCCTTTCTTTGAGATAACTCTGCACTATTGCGAGCTGCAAATGCCACTTCCAGCTTAGCTGTGCAGAGGAAGAACAACAAGAAAATGAAGTATCTCGAAATATGTCCGTCAGGCCCGTTCCTTTGAGCTGAATCTGCAAATATCTCGGAAACGAAGCGAGCTATGGCAAAATGTTAAGAGACGTTTTTTGTAGAGAATTATGTTTCCTACTTTTTATGTTCTATAATATTTTTTGATCAGATGCGTAGTTCTCGAGATATATCAAGATATTTAAAAGTTCCGAAGCCGCACCAACATAATAGAGATACAGAAACACCGTGGCCCCTTTCTTTGAGATAACTCTGCACTATTGCGAGCTGTAAATGCCACTTCCAGCTTAGCTGTGCAGAAGAAGAACAACAAGAAGAAGAAATATCTGGAAATATGTCCGTCAGGCCCCTTCCCTTGAGATATATCTGCAAATATCTCGGAAACGAAGCGAGCTATGACAAAATGTTAAGAGACCTTTTTTGTAGAGAATTATGTTTCCTACAATTCATGTTGTATGATATTTTTTGATCAGAAGCGTAGTTTTCGAGATATATCGAGATATTTAAAAGTTCCGAAGCCGCACCAACATAATAGAGATACAGAAACCCCGTGGCCCCTTTCTTTCAGATAACTATGCACTATTGCGAGCTGCAAATGCCACTTCCAGCTTAGCTGTGCAGAAGAACAACAAGAAGAAGAAATATCTCGAAATATGTCCGTCAGGCCCCTTCCCTTGAGATAAATCTGCAAATATCTCGGAAACCAAGCGAGCTATGGCAAAATGTTAAGAGACCTTTTTTGTAGAGAATTAAGTTTCCTACTTTTTATCTTCTATGATATTTTTTGATCAGATGCGCAGTTCTCGAGATATATCAAGATATTTAAAAGTTCCGAACCCGCACCAACATAATAGAGATACAGAAACACCGTGGCCCCTCTCTTTGAGATAACTCTGCACTATTGCGAGCTGGAAATGCCACTTCCAGTTTAGCTGTGCAGAAGAAGAACAACAAGAAGAAGAAATATCTCGAAATATGTCCGTTAGGCCCCTTCCCTTGAGATAAATCTGCAAATATCTCGGAAACGAATCGAGCTATGGCAAAATGTTAAGAGACCTTTTTTGTAGAGAATTAAGTTTCCTACTTTTTATGTTCTATGATATTTTTTGATCAGATGCGTAGTTCTCGAGATATATCAAGATATTTAAAAGTTCCGAAGCCGCACCAACATAATAGAGATACAGAAACACCGTGGCCCCTTTCTTTGAGATAACTCTGCACTATTGCGAGCTGTAAATGCCACTTCCAGCTTAGCTGTGCAGAAGAAGAACAACAAGAAGAAGAAATATCTCGAAATATGTCCGTCAGGCCCCTTCCCTTGAGATATATCTGCAAATATCTGGGAAACGAAGCGAGCTATGGCAAAATGTTAAGAGACCTTTTTTGTAGAGAATTATGTTTCCTACAATTTATGTTCTATGATATTTTTTGATCAGATGCGTAGTTCTCGAGATATATCAAGATATTTAAAAGTTCCGAAGCCGCACCAACATAATAGAGATACAGAAACACCGTGGCCCCTTTCTTTGAGATAACTCTGCGCTATTGCGAGCTGGAAATGCCACTTCCAGTTTAGCTGTGCAGAAGAAGAACAACAAGAAGAGGAAATATCTCGAAATATGTCCGTCAGGCCCCTTCCCTTGAGATATATCTGCAAATATCTCGGAAACGAAACGAGCTATGGCAAAATGTTAAGAGACCTTTTTTGTAGAGAATTATGTTTCTTACAATTTATGTTCTATGATATTTTTTGATCAGAAGCGTAGTTTTCGAGATATATCGAGATATTTAAAAGATCCGAAGCCGCACCAACATAATAGAGATACAGAAACACCGTGGCCCCTTTCTTTGAGATAACTCTGCACTAGTGCGAGCCGCAAATGCCGCTTCAAGCTTAGCTGTGCAGAAGAAGAACAACAAGAAGAAGAAATATCTCGAAATATGTCCCTCAGGGCCCTTCCCTCGAGATAAATCTGCAAATATCTCGGAAACGAAGCGAGCTATGGCAAAATGTTAAGGGACCTCTTTTATAGAGAATTAAGTTTCCTACTTTTTATGTTCTATGATATTTTTCGATCAGATGCGTAGTTCTCGAGATATATCAAGATATTTAAAAGTTCCGAAGCCGCACCAACATAATAGAGATACAGAAACACCGTGGCCCCTTTCTTTGAGATAACTCTGCACTATTGCGCGCTGCAAATGCCACTTCCAGCTTAGCTGTGCAGAAGAAGAACAACAAGAAGAAGAAATATCTCGAAATATGTCCGTCAGGCCCCTTCCCTTGAGATAAATCTGCAAATATATCGGAACCGAAGCGAGCTATGGCAAAATGTTAAGAGACCTTATTTGTAGAGAATTAAGTTTCCTACTTTTTATGTTCTATGATATTTTTTGATCAGATGCGTAGTTCTCGAGATATATCAAGATATTTAAAAGTTCCGAAGCCGCACCAACATAATAGAGATACAGAAACACCGTGGCCCCTTTCTTTGAGATAACTCTGCACTATTGCGCGCTGCAAATGCCACTTCCAGCTTAGCTGTGCAGAAGAAGAACAACAAGAAGAAGAAATATCTCGAAATATGTCCGTCAGGCCCCTTCCCTTGAGATAAATCTGCAAATATCTCGGAACCGAAGCGAGCTATGGCAAAATGTTAAGAGACCTTATTTGTAGAGAATTAAGTTTCCTACTTTTTATGTTCTATGATATTTTTTGATCAGATGCGTAGTTCTCGAGATATATCAAGATATTTAAAAGTTCCGAAGCCGCACCAACATAATAGAGATACAGAAACACCGTGGCCCCTTTCTTTGAGATAACTCTGCACTATTGCGCGCTGCAAATGCCACTTCCAGCTTAGCTGTGCAGAAGAAGAACAACAAGAAGAAGAAATATCTCGAAATATGTCCGTCAGGCCCCTTCCCTTGAGATAAATCTGCAAATATCTCGGGAACGAAGCGAGCTATGGCAAAATGTTAAGAGACCTTTTTTGTAGAGAATTAAGTTTCCTACTTTTTATGTTCTATGATATTTTTTGATCAGATGCGTAGTTCTCGAGATATATCCAGATATTTAAAAGTTCCGAAGCGGCACCAACATAATAGAGATACTGAAACACCGTGGCCCCTTTCTTTGAGATAACTCTGCACTATTGCGACCTGCAAATGCCACTTCCAGCTTAGCTGTGCAGAAGAAGAACAACAAGAAGAAGAAATATCACGAAATATGTCCGTTAGGCCCCTTCCCTTGAGATAAATCTGCAAATATCTCGGAAACGAAGCGAGCTATGGCAAAATGTTAAGAGACCTTTTTTGTAGCGAATTAAGTTTCCTACTTTTTATGTTCTATGATATTTTTTGATCAGATGCGTAGTTCTCGAGATATATCAAGATATTTAAAAGTTCCGAAGCCGCACCAACATAATAGAGATACAGAAACACCGTGGCCCCTTTCTTTCACATAACTATGCACTATTGCGAGCTGCAAATGCCACTTCCAGCTTAGCTGTGCAGAAGAAGAACAACAAGAAGAAGAAATATCTCGAAATATGTCCGTCAGGCCCCTTCCCTTGAGATAAATCTGCAAATATCTCGGAAACGAAGCGAGCTATGGCAAAATGTTAAGAGACCTTTTTTGTAAAGTATTAAGTTTCCTACTTTTTATCTTCTATGATATTTTCTGATCAGATGCGTAGTTCTCGAGATATATCAAGATATTTAAAAGTTCCGAAGCCGCACCAACATAATAGAGATACAGAAACACCGTGGCCCCTCTCTTTGAGATAACTCTGCACAATTGCGAGCTGCAAATGCCACTTCCAGCTTAGCTGTGCAGAAGAAGAACAACAAGAAGAAGAAGTATCTCGAAATATGTCCGTCAGGCCCCTTCCCTTGAGATAAATCTGCAAATATCTCGGAAACGAAGCGAGCTATTGCAAAATGTTAAGAGACCTTTTTTGTAGAGAATTGAGTTTCCTACTTTTTATGTTCTATAATATTTTTTGATCAGATGCGTAGTTCTCGAGATATATCAAGATATTTAAAAGTTAAGAAGCCGCACCAACATAATAGAGATACAGCAACACCGTGACCCCTTTCTTTGAGATAACTCTGCACTAATGCGAGCTGCAAATGCCACTTCCAGCTTAGCTGTGCAGAAGAAGAACAACAAGAAGAAGAAATATCACGAAATATGTCCGTTAGGCCCCTTCCCTTGAGATAAATCTGCAAATATCTCGGAAACGAAGCGAGCTATGGCAAAATGTTAAGAGACCTTATTTGTAGAGAATTAAGTTTCCTACTTTTTATGTTCTATGATATTTTTTGATCAGATGCGTAGTTCTCGAGATATATCCAGATATTTAAAAGTTCCGAAGCGGCACCAACATAATAGAGATACTGAAACACCGTGGCCCCTTTCTTTGAGATAACTCTGCACTATTGCGACCTGCAAATGCCACTTCCAGCTTAGCTGTGCAGAAGAAGAACAACAAGAAGAAGAAATATCACGAAATATGTCCGTTAGGCCCCTTCCCTTGAGATAAATCTGCAAATATCTCGGAAACGAAGCGAGCTATGGCAAAATGTTAAGAGACCTTTTTTGTAGCGAATTAAGTTTCCTACTTTTTATGTTCTATGATATTTTTTGATCAGATGCGTAGTTCTCGAGATATATCAAGATATTTAAAAGTTCCGAAGCCGCACCAACATAATAGAGATACAGAAACACCGTGGCCCCTTTCTTTCACATAACTATGCACTATTGCGAGCTGCAAATGCCACTTCCAGCTTAGCTGTGCAGAAGAAGAACAACAAGAAGAAGAAATATCTCGAAATATGTCCGTCAGGCCCCTTCCCTTGAGATAAATCTGCAAATATCTCGGAAACGAAGCGAGCTATGGCAAAATGTTAAGAGACCTTTTTTGTAAAGTATTAAGTTTCCTACTTTTTATCTTCTATGATATTTTCTGATCAGATGCGTAGTTCTCAAGATATATCAAGATATTTAAAAGTTCCGAAGCCGCACCAACATAATAGAGATACAGAAACACCGTGGCCCCTCTCTTTGAGATAACTCTGCACAATTGCGAGCTGCAAATGCCACTTCCAGCTTAGCTGTGCAGAAGAAGAACAACAAGAAGAAGAAGTATCTCGAAATATGTCCGTCAGGCCCCTTCCCTTGAGATAAATCTGCAAATATCTCGGAAACGAAGCGAGCTATTGCAAAATGTTAAGAGACCTTTTTTGTAGAGAATTGAGTTTCCTACTTTTTATGTTCTATAATATTTTTTGATCAGATGCGTAGTTCTCGAGATATATCAAGATATTTAAAAGTTAAGAAGCCGCACCAACATAATAGAGATACAGCAACACCGTGACCCCTTTCTTTGAGATAACTCTGCACTAATGCGAGCTGCAAATGCCACTTCCAGCTTAGCTGTGCAGAAGAAGAACAACAAGAAGAAGAAATATCACGAAATATGTCCGTTAGGCCCCTTCCCTTGAGATAAATCTGCAAATATCTCGGAAACGAAGCGAGCTATGGCAAAATGTTAAGAGACCTTATTTGTAGAGAATTAAGTTTCCTACTTTTTATGTTCTATGATATTTTTTGATCAGATGCGTAGTTCTCGAGATATATCAAGATATTTAAAAGTTCCGAAGCCGCACCAACATAATAGAGATACAGAAACACCGTGGCCCCTTTCTTTGAGATAACTCTGCACTATTGCGCGCTGCAAATGCCACTTCCAGCTTAGCTGTGCAGAAGAAGAACAACAAGAAGAAGAAATATCTCGAAATATGTCCGTCAGGCCCCTTCCCTTGAGATAAATCTGCAAATATCTCGGAACCGAAGCGAGCTATGGCAAAATGTTAAGAGACCTTATTTGTAGAGAATTAAGTTTCCTACTTTTTATGTTCTATGATATTTTTTGATCAGATGCGTAGTTCTCGAGATATATCAAGATATTTAAAAGTTCCGAAGCCGCACCAACATAATAGAGATACAGAAACACCGTGGCCCCTTTCTTTGAGATAACTCTGCACTATTGCGCGCTGCAAATGCCACTTCCAGCTTAGCTGTGCAGAAGAAGAACAACAAGAAGAAGAAATATCTCGAAATATGTCCGTCAGGCCCCTTCCCTTGAGATAAATCTGCAAATATCTCGGGAACGAAGCGAGCTATGGCAAAATGTTAAGAGACCTTTTTTGTAGAGAATTAAGTTTCCTACTTTTTATGTTCTATGATATTTTTTGATCAGATGCGTAGTTCTCGAGATATATCAAGATATTTAAAAGTTCCGAAGCCGCACCAACATAATAGAGATACAGAAACACCGTGGCCCCTCTCTTTGAGATAACTCTGCACAATTGCGAGCTGCAAATGCCACTTCCAGCTTAGCTGTGCAGAAGAAGAACAACAAGAAGAAGAAGTATCTCGAAATATGTCCGTCAGGCCCCTTCCCTTGAGATAAATCTGCAAATATCTCGGAAACGAAGCGAGCTATTGCAAAATGTTAAGAGACCTTTTTTGTAGAGAATTGAGTTTCCTACTTTTTATGTTCTATAATATTTTTTGATCAGATGCGTAGTTCTCGAGATATATCAAGATATTTAAAAGTTAAGAAGCCGCACCAACATAATAGAGATACAGCAACACCGTGACCCCTTTCTTTGAGATAACTCTGCACTAATGCGAGCTGCAAATGCCACTTCCAGCTTAGCTGTGCAGAAGAAGAACAACAAGAAGAAGAAATATCACGAAATATGTCCGTTAGGCCCCTTCCCTTGAGATAAATCTGCAAATATCTCGGAAACGAAGCGAGCTATGGCAAAATGTTAAGAGACCTTTTTTGTAGCGAATTAAGTTTCCTACTTTTTATGTTCTATGATATTTTTTGATCAGATGCGTAGTTCTCGAGATATATCAAGATATTTAAAAGTTCCGAAGCCGCACCAACATAATAGAGATACAGAAACACCGTGGCCCCTTTCTTTCAGATAACTATGCACTATTGCGAGCTGCAAATGCCACTTCCAGCTTAGCTGTGCAGAAGAAGAACAACAAGAAGAAGAAATATCTCGAAATATGTCCGTTAGGCCCCTTCCCTTGAGATAAATCTGCAAATATCTCGGAAACGAAGCGAGCTATGGCAAAATGTTAAGAGACCTTTTTTGTAGAGAATTAAGTTTCCTACTTTTTATGTTCTATGATATTTTTTGATCAGATGCGTAGTTCTCGAGATATATCAAGATATTTAAAAGTTCCGAAGCCGCACCAACATAATAGAGATACAGAAACACCGTGGCCCCTTTCTTTGAGATAACTCTGCACTACTGCGAGCTGCAAGTGCCACTTCCAGCTTAGCTGTGCAGAAGAAGAACAACAAGAAGAAGAAATATCTCGAAATATGTCCGTCAGGCCCCTTCCCTTGAGATAAATCTGCAAATATCCCGGAAACGAAGCGAGCTATGGCAAAATGTTAAGAGACCTTTTTTGTAGAGAATTAAGTTTCCTACTTTTTATGTTCTATGATATTTTTTGATCAGATGCGTAGTTCTCGAGATATATCCAGATATTTAAAAGTTCCGAAGCGGCACCAACATAATAGAGATACAGAAACACCGTGGCCCCTTTCTTTGAGATAACTCTGCACTATTGCGACCTGCAAATGCCACTTCCAGCTTAGCTGTGCAGAAGAAGAACAACAAGAAGAAGAAATATCACGAAATATGTCCGTTAGGCCCCTTCCCTTGAGATAAATCTGCAAATATCTCGGAAACGAAGCGAGCTATGGCAAAATGTTAAGAGACCTTTTTTGTAGCGAATTAAGTTTCCTACTTTTTATGTTCTATGATATTTTTTGATCAGATGCGTAGTTCTCGAGATATATCAAGATATTTAAAAGTTCCGAAGCCGCACCAACATAATAGAGATACAGAAACACCGTGGCCCCTTTCTTTCACATAACTATGCACAATTGCGAGCTGCAAATGCCACTTCCAGCTTAGCTGTGCAGAAGAAGAACAACAAGAAGAAGAAGTATCTCGAAATATGTCCGTCAGGCCCCTTCCCTTGAGATAAATCTGCAAATATCTCGGAAACGAAGCGAGCTATTGCAAAATGTTAAGAGACCTTTTTTGTAGAGAATTGAGTTTCCTACTTTTTATGTTCTATAATATTTTTTGATCAGATGCGTAGTTCTCGAGATATATCAAGATATTTAAAAGTTAAGAAGCCGCACCAACATAATAGAGATACAGCAACACCGTGACCCCTTTCTTTGAGATAACTCTGCACTAATGCGAGCTGCAAATGCCACTTCCAGCTTAGCTGTGCAGAAGAAGAACAACAAGAAGAAGAAATATCACGAAATATGTCCGTTAGGCCCCTTCCCTTGAGATAAATCTGCAAATATCTCGGAAACGAAGCGAGCTATGGCAAAATGTTAAGAGACCTTATTTGTAGAGAATTAAGTTTCCTACTTTTTATGTTCTATGATATTTTTTGATCAGATGCGTAGTTCTCGAGATATATCAAGATATTTAAAAGTTCCGAAGCCGCACCAACATAATAGAGATACAGAAACACCGTGGCCCCTTTCTTTGAGATAACTCTGCACTATTGCGCGCTGCAAATGCCACTTCCAGCTTAGCTGTGCAGAAGAAGAACAACAAGAAGAAGAAATATCTCGAAATATGTCCGTCAGGCCCCTTCCCTTGAGATAAATCTGCAAATATCTCGGAACCGAAGCGAGCTATGGCAAAATGTTAAGAGACCTTATTTGTAGAGAATTAAGTTTCCTACTTTTTATGTTCTATGATATTTTTTGATCAGATGCGTAGTTCTCGAGATATATCAAGATATTTAAAAGTTCCGAAGCCGCACCAACATAATAGAGATACAGAAACACCGTGGCCCCTTTCTTTGAGATAACTCTGCACTATTGCGCGCTGCAAATGCCACTTCCAGCTTAGCTGTGCAGAAGAAGAACAACAAGAAGAAGAAATATCTCGAAATATGTCCGTCAGGCCCCTTCCCTTGAGATAAATCTGCAAATATCTCGGGAACGAAGCGAGCTATGGCAAAATGTTAAGAGACCTTTTTTGTAGAGAATTAAGTTTCCTACTTTTTATGTTCTATGATATTTTTTGATCAGATGCGTAGTTCTCGAGATATATCAAGATATTTAAAAGTTCCGAAGCCGCACCAACATAATAGAGATACAGAAACACCGTGGCCCCTCTCTTTGAGATAACTCTGCACAATTGCGAGCTGCAAATGCCACTTCCAGCTTAGCTGTGCAGAAGAAGAACAACAAGAAGAAGAAGTATCTCGAAATATGTCCGTCAGGCCCCTTCCCTTGAGATAAATCTGCAAATATCTCGGAAACGAAGCGAGCTATTGCAAAATGTTAAGAGACCTTTTTTGTAGAGAATTGAGTTTCCTACTTTTTATGTTCTATAATATTTTTTGATCAGATGCGTAGTTCTCGAGATATATCAAGATATTTAAAAGTTAAGAAGCCGCACCAACATAATAGAGATACAGCAACACCGTGACCCCTTTCTTTGAGATAACTCTGCACTAATGCGAGCTGCAAATGCCACTTCCAGCTTAGCTGTGCAGAAGAAGAACAACAAGAAGAAGAAATATCACGAAATATGTCCGTTAGGCCCCTTCCCTTGAGATAAATCTGCAAATATCTCGGAAACGAAGCGAGCTATGGCAAAATGTTAAGAGACCTTTTTTGTAGCGAATTAAGTTTCCTACTTTTTATGTTCTATGATATTTTTTGATCAGATGCGTAGTTCTCGAGATATATCAAGATATTTAAAAGTTCCGAAGCCGCACCAACATAATAGAGATACAGAAACACCGTGGCCCCTTTCTTTCAGATAACTATGCACTATTGCGAGCTGCAAATGCCACTTCCAGCTTAGCTGTGCAGAAGAAGAACAACAAGAAGAAGAAATATCTCGAAATATGTCCGTTAGGCCCCTTCCCTTGAGATAAATCTGCAAATATCTCGGAAACGAAGCGAGCTATGGCAAAATGTTAAGAGACCTTTTTTGTAGAGAATTAAGTTTCCTACTTTTTATGTTCTATGATATTTTTTGATCAGATGCGTAGTTCTCGAGATATATCAAGATATTTAAAAGTTCCGAAGCCGCACCAACATAATAGAGATACAGAAACACCGTGGCCCCTTTCTTTGAGATAACTCTGCACTACTGCGAGCTGCAAGTGCCACTTCCAGCTTAGCTGTGCAGAAGAAGAACAACAAGAAGAAGAAATATCTCGAAATATGTCCGTCAGGCCCCTTCCCTTGAGATAAATCTGCAAATATCCCGGAAACGAAGCGAGCTATGGCAAAATGTTAAGAGACCTTTTTTGTAGAGAATTAAGTTTCCTACTTTTTATGTTCTATGATATTTTTTGATCAGATGCGTAGTTCTCGAGATATATCCAGATATTTAAAAGTTCCGAAGCGGCACCAACATAATAGAGATACAGAAACACCGTGGCCCCTTTCTTTGAGATAACTCTGCACTATTGCGACCTGCAAATGCCACTTCCAGCTTAGCTGTGCAGAAGAAGAACAACAAGAAGAAGAAATATCACGAAATATGTCCGTTAGGCCCCTTCCCTTGAGATAAATCTGCAAATATCTCGGAAACGAAGCGAGCTATGGCAAAATGTTAAGAGACCTTTTTTGTAGCGAATTAAGTTTCCTACTTTTTATGTTCTATGATATTTTTTGATCAGATGCGTAGTTCTCGAGATATATCAAGATATTTAAAAGTTCCGAAGCCGCACCAACATAATAGAGATACAGAAACACCGTGGCCCCTTTCTTTCACATAACTATGCACTATTGCGAGCTGTAAATGCCACTTCCAGCTTAGCTGTGCAGAAGAAGAACAACAAGAAGAAGAAATATCTCGAAATATGTCCGTCAGGCCCCTTACCTTGAGATAAATCTGCAAATATCTCGGAAACGAAGCGAGCTATGGCAAAATGTTTAGAGACCTTTTTTGTAAAGTATTAAGTTTCCTACTTTTTATCTTCTATGATATTTTCTGATCAGATGCGTAGTTCTCGAGATATATCAAGATATTTAAAAGTTCCGAAGCCGCACCAACATAATAGAGATACAGAAACACCGTGGCCCCTCTCTTTGAGATAACTCTGCACAATTGCGAGCTGCAAATGCCACTTCCAGCTTAGCTGTGCAGAAGAAGAACAACAAGAAGAAGAAGTATCTCGAAATATGTCCGTCAGGCCCCTTCCCTTGAGATAAATCTGCAAATATCTCGGAAACGAAGCGAGCTATTGCAAAATGTTAAGAGACCTTTTTTGTAGAGAATTGAGTTTCCTACTTTTTATGTTCTATGATATTTTTTGATCAGATGCGTAGTTCTCGAGATATATCAAGATATTTAAAAGTTAAGAAGCCGCACCAACATAATAGAGGTACAGCAACACCGTGGCCCCTTTCTTTGAGATAACTCTGCACTAATGCGAGCTGCAAATGCCACTTCCAGCTTAGCTGTGCAGAAGAAGAACAACAAGAAGAAGAAATATCACGAAATATGTCCGTTAGGCCCCTTCCCTTGAGATAAATCTGCAAATATCTCGGAAACGAAGCGAGCTATGGCAAAATGTTAAGAGACCTTTTTTGTAGAGAATTAAGTTTCCTACTTTTTATCTTCTATGATATTTTCTGATCAGATGCGTAGTTCTCGAGATATATCAAGATATTTAAAAGTTCCGAAGCCGCACCAACATAATAGAGATACAGAAACACCGTGGCCCCTCTATTTGAGATAACTCTGCACTATTGCCAGCTCGAAATGCCACTTCCAGTTTAGCTGTGCAGAAGAAGAACAACAAGAAGAAGAAATATCTCGAAATATGTCCGTTAGGCCCCTTCCCTTGAGATAAATCTGCAAATATCTCGGAAACGAAGCGAGCTATGGCAAAATGTTAAGAGACCTCTTTTGTAGAGAATTAAGTTTCCTACTTTTTATGTTCTATGATATTTTTTGATCAGATGCGTAGTTCTCGAGATATATCAAGATATTTAAAAGTTCCGAAGCCGCACCAACATAATAGAGATGCAGAAACACCGTGGCCCCTTTCTTTGAGATAACTCTGCACTATTGCGAGCTGCAAATGCCACTTTCAGCTTAGCTGTGCAGAAGAAGAACAACAAGAAGAAGAAATATCTCGAAATATGTCCGTCAGGCCCCTTCCCTTGAGATATATCTGCAAATATCTCGGAAACGAAGCGAGCTATGACAAAATGTTAAGAGACCTTTTTTGTAGAGAATTATGTTTCCTACAATTTATGTTCTATGATATTTTTTGATCAGAAGCGTAGTTTTCGAGATATATCGAGATATTTAAAAGTTCCGAATTCGCACCAACATAATAGAGATACAGAAACACCGTGGCCCCTTTCTTTGAGATAACTCTGCACTAGTGCGAGCCGCAAATGCCACTTCCAGCTTAGCTGTGCAGAAGAAGAACAACAAGAAGAAGAAATATCTCGAAATATGTCCGTCAGGCCCCTTCCCTTGAGATAAATCTGCAAATATCTCGGAAACGAAGCGAGCTATGGCAAAATGTTAAGAGACCTTTTTTGTAGAGAATTAAGTTTCCTACTTTTTATGTTCTATGATATTTTTTGATCAGATGCGTAGTTCTCGAGATATATCAAGATATTTAAAAGTTCCGAAGCCGCACCAACATAATAGAGATACAGAAACACCGTGGCCCCTTTCTTTGAGATAACTCTGCACTATTGCGAGCTGCAGATGCCACTTCCACCTTAGCTGTGCAAGAAGAAGAACAACAAGAAGAAGAAATATCTCGAAATATGTCCGTCAGGCCCCTTCCCTTGAGATAAATCTGCAAATATCTCGGAAACGAAGAGAGCTATGGCAAAATGTTAAGAGACCTTTTTTGTAGAGAATTACGTTTCCTACTTTTTATGTTCTATGATATTTTTTGATCAGATGCGTAGTTCTCGAGATATATCAAGATATTTAAAAGTTCCGAAGCCGCACAAACATAATAGAGATACAGAAACACCGTGGCCCCTTTCTTTCAGATAACTATGCACTATTGCGAGCTGCAAATGCCACTTCCAGCTTAGCTGTGCAGAAGAACAACAAGAAGAAGAAATATCTCGAAATATGTCCGTCAGGCCCCTTCCCTTGAGATAAATCTGCAAATATCTCGGAAACGAAGCGAGCTATGGCAAAATGTTAAGAGACCTTTTTTGTAGAGAATTAAGTTTGCTACTTTTCATCTTCTATGATATTTTTTGATCAGATGCGTAGTTCTCGAGATATATCAAGATATTTAAAAGTTCCGAAGCCGCACCAACATAATAGAGATACAGAAACACCGTGGCCCCTCTCTTTGAGATAACTCTGCACTATTGCGAGCTGGAAATGCCACTTCCAGTTTAGCTGTGCAGAAGAAGAACAACAAGAAGAAGAAATATCTCGAAATATGTCCGTTAGGCCCCTTCCCTTGAGATAAATCTGCAAATATCTCGGAAACGAAGAGGGCTATGGCAAAATGTTAAGAGACCTTTTTTGTAGAGAATTAAGTTTCCTACTTTTTATGTTCTATGATATTTTTTTATCTGATGCGTAGTTCTCGAGATATATCAAGATATTTAAAAGTTCCGAAGCCGCACCAACATAATAGAGATACAGAAACACCGTGGCCCCTTTCTTTGAGATAACTCTGCACTATTGCGAGCTGTAAATGCCACTTCCAGCTTAGCTGTGCAGAAGAAGAACAACAAGAAGAAGAAATATCTCGAAATATGTCCGTCAGGCCCCTTCCCTTGAGATATATCTGCAAATATCCCGGAAACCAAGCGAGCTATGGCAAAATGTTAAGAGACCTTTTTTGTAGAGAATTATGTTTCCTACAATTTATGTTCTATGATATTTTTTGATCAGAAGCGTAGTTTTCGAGATATATCGAGATATTTAAAAGTTCCGAAGCCGCACCAACATAATAGAGATACAGAAACACCGTGGCCCCTTTCTTTGAGATAACTCTGCACTATTGCGAGCCGCAAATGCCACTTCCAGCTTAGCTGTGCAGAAGAAAAACAACAAGAAGAAGAAATATCTCGAAATATGTCCGTCAGGCCCCTTCCCTTGAGATAAATCTGCAAATATCTCGGAAACGAAGCGAGCTATGACAAAATGTTAAGAGACCTTTTTTGTAGAGAATTATGTTTCCTACAATTTATGCTCTATGATATTTTTTGATCAGATGCGTAGTTCTCGAGATATATCAAGATATTTAAAAGTTCCGAAGTCGCACCAACATAATAGAGATACAGAAACACCGTGGCCCCTTTCTTTGAGATAACTCGGCACTATTGCGAGCTGTAAATGCCACTTCCAGCTTAGCTGTGCAGAAGAAGAACAACAAGAAGAAGAAATATCTCGAAATATGTCCGTCAGGCCCCTTCCCTTGAGATATATCTGCAAATATCCCGGAAACCAAGCGAGCTATGGCAAAACGTTAAGAGACCTTTCTTGTAGAGAATTATGTTTCCTACAATTTATGTTCTATGATATTTTTTGATCAGAAGCGTAGTTTTCGAGATATATCGAGATATTTAAAAGTTCCGAAGCCGCACCAACATAATAGAGATACAGAAACACCGTGGCCCCTTTCTTTGAGATAACTCTGCACTATTGCGAGCCGCAAATGCCACTTCCAGCTTAGCTGTGCAGAAGAAGAACAACAAGAAGAAGAAATATCTCGAAATCTGTCCGACAGGCCCCTTCCCTTGAGATAAATCTGCAAATATCTCGGAAACGAAGCGAGCTATGGTAAAACCTTAAGAAGCCTTTTTGGAGAGAATTAAGTTTCCTACTTTTTATGTTCTATGATATTTTTTGATCAGACGCGTAGTTCTCGAGATATATCAAGATATTTAAAAGTTCCGAAGCCGCACCAACATAATAGAGATACAGAAACACCGTGGCCCCTTTCTTTGAGATAACTCTGCACTAGTGCGAGCCGCAAATGCCACTTCCAGCTTAGCTGTGCAGAAGAAGAACAACAAGAAGAAGAAATATCTCGAAATATGTCCGTCAGGCCCCTTCCCTTGAGATATATCTGCAAATATCTCGGAAACGAAGCGAGCTATGGCAAAATGTTAAGAGACCTTTTTTGTAGAGAATTATGTTTCCTACAATTTATGTTCTATGATATTTTCTGATCAGAAGCGTAGTTTTCGAGATATATCGAGATATTTAAAAGTTCCGAAGCCGCACCAACATAATAGAGATACAGAAACACCGTGGCCCCTTTCTTTGAGATAACTCTGCGTTTAGTGCGAGCCGCAAATGCCACTTCCAGCTTAGCTGTGCAGAAGAAGAACAACAAGAAGAAGAAATATCTCGAAATATGTCCGACAGGCCCCTTCCCTTGAGATAAATCTGCAAATATCTCGGAAACGAAGCGAGCTATGGCAAAACCTTAAGAAGCCTTTTTGGAGAGAATTAAGTTTCCTACTTTTTATGTTCTATGATATTTTTTGATCAGATGCGTAGTTCTCGAGATATATCAAGATATTTAAAAGTTCCGAAGCCGCACCAACATAATAGAGATACAGAAACACCGTGGCCCCTTTCTTTGAGATAACTCTGCACCATTGCGAGCTGGAAATGCCACTTCCAGTTTAGCTGTGCAGAAGAAGAACAACAAGAAGAAGAAATATCTCGAAATATGTCCGTCAGGCCCCTTCCCTTGAGATAAATCTGCAAATATCTCGGAAACGAAGCGAGCTATGGCAAAATCTTAAGAGACCTTTTTTGTAGAGAATTAAGTTTCCTACTTTTTATGTTCTATGATATTTTTTGATCAGATGCGTAGTTCTCGAGATATATCAAGATATTTAAAAGTTCCGAAGCCGCACCAACATAATAGAGATACAGAAACACCGTGGCCCCTTTCTTTGAGATAACTCTGCACTATTGCGAGCTGCAGATGCCACTTCCACCTTAGCTGTGCAAGAAGAAGAACAACAAGAAGAAGAAATATCTCGAAATATGTCCGTCAGGCCCCTTCCCTTGAGATAAATCTGCAAATATCTCGGAAACGAAGAGAGCTATGGCAAAATGTTAAGAGACCTTTTTTGTAGAGAATTACGTTTCCTACTTTTTATGTTCTATGATATTTTTTGATCAGATGCGTAGTTCTCGAGATATATCAAGATATTTAAAAGTTCCGAAGCCGCACAAACATAATAGAGATACAGAAACACCGTGGCCCCTTTCTTTCAGATAACTATGCACTATTGCGAGCTGCAAATGCCACTTCCAGCTTAGCTGTGCAGAAGAACAACAAGAAGAAGAAATATCTCGAAATATGTCCGTCAGGCCCCTTCCCTTGAGATAAATCTGCAAATATCTCGGAAACGAAGCGAGCTATGGCAAAATGTTAAGAGACCTTTTTTGTAGAGAATTAAGTTTGCTACTTTTTATCTTCTATGATATTTTTTGATCAGATGCGTAGTTCTCGAGATATATCAAGATATTTAAAAGTTCCGAAGCCGCACCAACATAATAGAGATACAGAAACACCGTGGCCCCTCTCTTTGAGATAACTCTGCACTATTGCGAGCTGGAAATGCCACTTCCAGTTTAGCTGTGCAGAAGAAGAACAACAAGAAGAAGAAATATCTCGAAATATGTCCGTTAGGCCCCTTCCCTTGAGATAAATCTGCAAATATCTCGGAAACGAAGAGGGCTATGGCAAAATGTTAAGAGACCTTTTTTGTAGAGAATTAAGTTTCCTACTTTTTATGTTCTATGATATTTTTTGATCAGATGCGTAGTTCTCGAGATATATCAAGATATTTAAAAGTTCCGAAGCCGCACCAACATAATAGAGATACAGAAACACCGTGGCCCCTTTCTTTGAGATAACTCGGCACTATTGCGAGCTGTAAATGCCACTTCCAGCTTAGCTGTGCAGAAGAAGAACAACAAGAAGAAGAAATATCTCGAAATATGTCCGTCAGGCCCCTTCCCTTGAGATATATCTGCAAATATCCCGGAAACCAAGCGAGCTATGGCAAAATGTTAAGAGACCTTTTTTGTAGAGAATTATGTTTCCTACAATTTATGTTCTATGATATTTTTTGATCAGAAGCGTAGTTTTCGAGATATATCGAGATATTTAAAAGTTCCGAAGCCGCACCAACATAATAGAGATACAGAAACACCGTGGCCCCTTTCTTTGAGATAACTCTGCACTATTGCGAGCCGCAAATGCCACTTCCAGCTTAGCTGTGCAGAAGAAGAACAACAAGAAGAAGAAATATCTCGAAATCTGTCCGACAGGCCCCTTCCCTTGAGATAAATCTGCAAATACCTCGGAAACGAAGCGAGCTATGGCAAAACCTTAAGAAGCCTTTTTGGAGAGAATTAAGTTTCCTACTTTTTATGTTCTATGATATTTTTTGATCAGATGCGTAGTTCTCGAGATATATCAAGATATTTAAAAGTTCCGAAGCCGCACCAACATAATAGAGATACAGAAACACCGTGGCCCCTTTCTTTGAGATAACTCTGCACTATTGCGAGCCGCAAATGCCACTTCCAGCTTAGCTGTGCAGAAGAAGAACAACAAGAAGAAGAAATATCTCGAAATATGTCCGTCAGGCCCCTTCCCTTGAGATATATCTGCAAATATCTCGGAAACGAAGCGAGCTATGGCAAAATGTTAAGAGACCTTTTTTGTAGAGAATTATGTTTCCTACAATTTATGTTCTATGATATTTTTTGATCAGAAGCGTAGTTTTCGAGATATATCGAGATATTTAAAAGTTCCGAAGCCGCACCAACATAATAGAGATACAGAAACACCGTGGCCCCTTTCTTTGAGATAACTCTGCGTTTAGTGCGAGCCGCAAATGCCACTTCCAGCTTAGCTGTGCAGAAGAAGAACAACAAGAAGAAGAAATATCTCGAAATATGTCCGTCAGGCCCCTTCCCTTGAGATAAATCTGCAAATATCTCGGAAACGAAGCGAGCTATGGCAAAATGTTAAGACACCTTTTTTGTAGAGAATTAAGTTTCCTACTTTTTATGTTCTATGATATTTTTTGATCAGATGCGTAGTTCTCGAGATATATCAAGATATTTAAAAGTTCCGAAGCCGCACCAACATAATAGAGATACAGAAACACCGTGGCCCCTTTCTTTGAGATAACTCTGCACTATTGCGAGCTGGAAATGCCACTTCCAGTTTAGCTGTGCAGAAGAAGAACAACAAGAAGAAGAAATATCTCGAAATATGTCCGTCAGGCCCCTTCCCTTGAGATAAATCTGCAAATATCTCGGAAACGAAGCGAGCTATGGCAAAATGTTAAGAGACCTTTTTTGTAGAGAATTAAGTTTCCTACTTTTTATGTTCTATAATATTTTTTGATCAGATGCGTAGTTCTCGAGATATATCAAGATATTTAAAAGTTCCGAAGCCGCACCAACATAATAGAGATACAGAAACACCGTGGCCCCTTTCTTTGAGATAACTCTGCACTATTGCGAGCTGCAAATGCCACTTCCAGCTTAGCTGTGCAGAGGAAGAACAACAAGAAGAAGAAATATCTCGAAATACGTCCGTCAGGCCAGTTCCTTTGAGCTGAATCTGCAAATATCTCGGAAACGAAGCGAGCTATGGCAAAATGTTAAGAGACATTTTTTGTAGAGAATTATGTTTCCTACAATTTATGTTCTATGATATTTTTTGATCAGAAGCGTAGTTTTCGAGATACATCGAGATATTTAAAAGTTCCGAAGCCGCACCAACATAATAGGGATACAGAAACACCGTGGCCCCTTTCTTTGAGATAACTCTGCACTATTGCGAGCTGCAAATGCCACTTCCAGCTTAGCTGTGCAGAGGAAGAACAACAAGAAGAAGAAATATCTCGAAATATGTCCGTCAGGCCCCTTCCCTTGAGATAAATCTGCAAATATCTCGGAAAGGAAGCGAGCTATGGCAAAATGTTAAGAGACCTTTTTTGTAGAGAATTACGTTTCCTACTTTTTATGTTCTATGATATTTTTTGATCAGATGCGTAGTTCTCGAGATATATCAAGATATTTAAAAGTTCCGAAGCCGCACAAACATAATAGAGATACAGAAACACCGTGGCCCCTTTCTTTCAGATAACTATGCACTATTGCGAGCTGCAAATGCCACTTCCAGCTTAGCTGTGCAGAAGAACAACAAGAAGAAGAAATATCTCGAAATATGTCCGTCAGGCCCCTTCCCTTGAGATAAATCTGCAAATATCTCGGAAACGAAGCGAGCTATGGCAAAATGTTAAGAGACCTTTTTTGTAGAGAATTAAGTTTGCTACTTTTTATCTTCTATGATATTTTTTGATCAGATGCGTAGTTCTCGAGATATATCAAGATATTTAAAAGTTCCGAAGCCGCACCAACATAATAGAGATACAGAAACACCGTGGCCCCTCTCTTTGAGATAACTCTGCACTATTGCGAGCTGGAAATGCCACTTCCAGTTTAGCTGTGCAGAAGAAGAACAACAAGAAGAAGAAATATCTCGAAATATGTCCGTTAGGCCCCTTCCCTTGAGATAAATCTGCAAATATCTCGGAAACGAAGAGGGCTATGGCAAAATGTTAAGAGACCTTTTTTGTAGAGAATTAAGTTTCCTACTTTTTATGTTCTATGATATTTTTTGATCAGATGCGTAGTTCTCGAGATATATCAAGATATTTAAAAGTTCCGAAGCCGCACCAACATAATAGAGATACAGAAACACCGTGGCCCCTTTCTTTGAGATAACTCGGCACTATTGCGAGCTGTAAATGCCACTTCCAGCTTAGCTGTGCAGAAGAAGAACAACAAGAAGAAGAAATATCTCGAAATATGTCCGTCAGGCCCCTTCCCTTGAGATATATCTGCAAATATCCCGGAAACCAAGCGAGCTATGGCAAAATGTTAAGAGACCTTTTTTGTAGAGAATTATGTTTCCTACAATTTATGTTCTATGATATTTTTTGATCAGAAGCGTAGTTTTCGAGATATATCGAGATATTTAAAAGTTCCGAAGCCGCACCAACATAATAGAGATACAGAAACACCGTGGCCCCTTTCTTTGAGATAACTCTGCACTATTGCGAGCCGCAAATGCCACTTCCAGCTTAGCTGTGCAGAAGAAGAACAACAAGAAGAAGAAATATCTCGAAATCTGTCCGACAGGCCCCTTCCCTTGAGATAAATCTGCAAATACCTCGGAAACGAAGCGAGCTATGGCAAAACCTTAAGAAGCCTTTTTGGAGAGAATTAAGTTTCCTACTTTTTATGTTCTATGATATTTTTTGATCAGATGCGTAGTTCTCGAGATATATCAAGATATTTAAAAGTTCCGAAGCCGCACCAACATAATAGAGATACAGAAACACCGTGGCCCCTTTCTTTGAGATAACTCTGCACTATTGCGAGCCGCAAATGCCAGTTCCAGCTTAGCTGTGCAGAAGAAGAACAACAAGAAGAAGAAATATCTCGAAATATGTCCGTCAGGCCCCTTCCCTTGAGATATATCTGCAAATATCTCGGAAACGAAGCGAGCTATGGCAAAATGTTAAGAGACCTTTTTTGTAGAGAATTATGTTTCCTACAATTTATGTTCTATGATATTTTTTGATCAGAAGCGTAGTTTTCGAGATATATCGAGATATTTAAAAGTTCCGAAGCCGCACCAACATAATAGAGATACAGAAACACCGTGGCCCCTTTCTTTGAGATAACTCTGCGTTTAGTGCGAGCCGCAAATGCCACTTCCAGCTTAGCTGTGCAGAAGAAGAACAACAAGAAGAAGAAATATCTCGAAATATGTCCGTCAGGCCCCTTCCCTTGAGATAAATCTGCAAATATCTCGGAAACGAAGCGAGCTATGGCAAAATGTTAAGACACCTTTTTTGTAGAGAATTAAGTTTCCTACTTTTTATGTTCTATGATATTTTTTGATCAGATGCGTAGTTCTCGAGATATATCAAGATATTTAAAAGTTCCGAAGCCGCACCAACATAATAGAGATACAGAAACACCGTGGCCCCTTTCTTTGAGATAACTCTGCACTATTGCGAGCTGGAAATGCCACTTCCAGTTTAGCTGTGCAGAAGAAGAACAACAAGAAGAAGAAATATCTCGAAATATGTCCGTCAGGCCCCTTCCCTTGAGATAAATCTGCAAATATCTCGGAAACGAAGCGAGCTATGGCAAAATGTTAAGAGACCTTTTTTGTAGAGAATTAAGTTTCCTACTTTTTATGTTCTATAATATTTTTTGATCAGATGCGTAGTTCTCGAGATATATCAAGATATTTAAAAGTTCCGAAGCCGCACCAACATAATAGAGATACAGAAACACCGTGGCCCCTTTCTTTGAGATAACTCTGCACTATTGCGAGCTGCAAATGCCACTTCCAGCTTAGCTGTGCAGAGGAAGAACAACAAGAAGAAGAAATATCTCGAAATACGTCCGTCAGGCCAGTTCCTTTGAGCTGAATCTGCAAATATCTCGGAAACGAAGCGAGCTATGGCAAAATGTTAAGAGACATTTTTTGTAGAGAATTATGTTTCCTACAATTTATGTTCTATGATATTTTTTGATCAGAAGCGTAGTTTTCGAGATACATCGAGATATTTAAAAGTTCCGAAGCCGCACCAACATAATAGAGATACAGAAACACCGTGGCCCCTTTCTTTGAGATAACTCTGCACTAGTGCGAGCCGCAAATGCCACTTCCAGCTTAGCTGTGCAGAAGAAGAACAACAAGAAGAAGAAGTATCTCGAAATATGTCCGTCAGGCCCCTTCCCTTGAGATATATCTGCAAATATCTCGGAAACGAAGCGAGCTATGGCAAAATGTTAAGAGACCTTTTTTGTAGAGAATTATGTTTCCTACTTTTTATGTTCTATGATATTTTTTGATCAGATGCGTAGTTCTCGAGATATATCAAGATATTTAAAAGTTCCGAAGCCGCACCAACATAATAGAGATACAGAAACACCGTGGCCCCTTTCTTTGAGATAACTCTGCACTATTGCGAGCTGCAAATGCCACTTCCAGCTTAGCTGTGCAGAGGAAGAACAACAAGAAGAAGAAATATCTCGAAATATGTCCGTCAGGCCAGTTCCTTTGAGCTGAATCTGCAAATATCTCGGAAACGAAGCGAGCTATGGCAAAATGTTAAGAGACATTTTTTGTAGAGAATTATGTTTCCTACAATTTATGTTCTATGATATTTTTTGATCAGAAGCGTAGTTTTCGAGATATATCGAGATATTTAAAAGTTCCGAAGCCGCACCAACATAATAGAGATACAGAAACACCGTGGCCCCTTTCTTTGAGATAACTCTGCACTATTGTGAGCTGTAAATGCCACTTCCAGCTTAGCTGTGCAGAAGAAGAACAACAAGAAGAAGAAATATCTCGAAATCTGTCCGACAGGCCCCTTCCCTTGAGATAAATCTGCAAATATCTCGGAAACGAAGCGAGCTATGGCAAAACCTTAAGAAGCCTTTTTGGAGAGAATTAAGTTTCCTACTTTTTATGTTCTATGATATTTTTTGATCAGATGCGTAGTTCTCGAGATATATCAAGATATTTAAAAGTTCCGAAGCCGCACCAACATAATAGAGATACAGAAACACCGTGGCCCCTTTCTTTGAGATAACTCTGCACCATTGCGAGCTGGAAATGCCACTTCCAGTTTAGCTGTGCAGAAGAAGAACAACAAGAAGAAGAAATATCTCGAAATATGTCCGTCAGGCCCCTTCCCTTGAGATAAATCTGCAAATATCTCGGAAACGAAGCGAGCTATGGCAAAATCTTAAGAGACCTTTTTTGTAGAGAATTAAGTTTCCTACTTTTTATGTTCTATAATATTTTTTGATCAGATGCGTAGTTCTCGAGATATATCAAGATATTTAAAAGTTCCGAAGCCGCACCAACATAATAGAGATACAGAAACACCGTGGCCCCTTTCTTTGAGATAACTCTGCACTATTGTGAGCTGTAAATGCCACTTCCAGCTTAGCTGTGCAGAAGAAGAACAACAAGAAGAAGAAATATCTCGAAATCTGTCCGACAGGCCCCTTCCCTTGAGATAAATCTGCAAATATCTCGGAAACGAAGCGAGCTATGGCAAAACCTTAAGAAACCTTTTTGGAGAGAATTAAGTTTCCTACTTTTTATGTTCTATGATATTTTTTGATCAGATGCGTAGTTCTCGAGATATATCAAGATATTTAAAAGTTCCGAAGCCGCACCAACATAATAGAGATACAGAAACACCGTGGCCCCTTTCTTTGAGATAACTCTGCACTAGTGCGAGCCGCAAATGCCACTTCCAGCTTAGCTGTGCAGAAGAAGAACAACAAGAAGAAGAAATATCTCGAAATATGTCCGTCAGGCCCCTTCCCTTGAGATGTATCTGCAAATATCTCGGAAACGAAGCGAGCCATGGCAAAATGTTAAGAGACCTTTTTTGTAGAGAATTATGTTTCCTACAATTTATGTTCTATGATATTTTTTGATCAGAAGCGTAGTTTTCGAGATATATCGAGATATTTAAAAGTTCCGAAGCCGCACCAACATAATAGAGATACAGAAACACCGTGGTCCCTTTCTTTGAGATAACTCTGCGTTTAGTGCGAGCCGCAAATGCCACTTCCAGCTTAGCTGTGCAGAAGAAGAACAACAAGAAGAAGAAATATCTCGAAATATGTCCGTCAGGCCCCTTCCCTTGAGATGTATCTGCAAATATCTCGGAAACGAAGCGAGCTATGGCAAAATGTTAAGAGACCTTTTTTGTAGAGGATTATGTTTCCTACAATTTATGTTGTATGATATTTTTTGATCAGAAGCGTAGTTTTCGAGATATATCGAGATATTTAAAAGTTCCGAAGCCGCACCAACATAATAGAGATACAGAAACACCGTGGCCCCTTTCTTTGAGATAACTCTGCGTTTAGTGCGAGCCGCAAATGCCACTTCCAGCTTAGCTGTGCAGAAGAAGAACAACAAGAAGAAGAAATATCTCGAAATATGTCCGTCAGGCCCCTTCCCTTGAGATAAATCTGCAAATATCTCGGAAACGAAGCGAGCTATGGCAAAATGTTAAGACACCTTTTTTGTAGAGAATTAAGTTTCCTACTTTTTATGTTCTATGATATTTTTTGATCAGATGCGTAGTTCTCGAGATATATCAAGATATTTAAAAGTTCCGAAGCCGCACCAACATAATAGAGATACAGAAACACCGTGGCCCCTTTCTTTGAGATAACTCTGTACTATTGCGAGCTGGAAATGCCACTTCCAGTTTAGCTGTGCAGAAGAAGAACAACAAGAAGAAGAAATATCTCGAAATATGTCCGTCAGGCCCCTTCCCTTGAGATAAATCTGCAAATATCTCGGAAACGAAGCGAGCTATGGCAAAATGTTAAGAGACCTTTTTTGTAGAGAATTAAGTTTCCTACTTTTTCTGTTCTATAATATTTTTTGATCAGATGCGTAGTTCTCGAGATATATCAAGATATTTAAAAGTTCCGAAGCCGCACCAACATAATAGAGATACAGAAACACCGTGGCCCCTTTCTTTGAGATAACTCTGCACTATTGTGAGCTGTAAATGCCACTTCCAGCTTAGCTGTGCAGAAGAAGAACAACAAGAAGAAGAAATATCTCGAAATATGTCCGTTAGGCCCCTTCCCTTGAGATAAATCTGCAAATATCTCGGAAACGAAGCGAGCTATGGCAAAATGTTAAGAGACCTTTTTTGTAGAGAATTAAGTTTCCTACTCTTTATGTTCTATGATATTTTTTGATCAGATGCGTAGTTCTCGAGATATATCAAGATATTTAAAAGTTCCGAAGCCGCACCAACATAATAGAGATACAGAAACACCGTGGCCCCTTTCTTTGAGATAACTCTGCACTATTGCGAGCTGGAAATGCCACTTCCAGTTTAGCTGTGCAGAAGAAGAACAACAAGAAGAAGAAATATCTCGAAATATGTCCGTCAGGCCCCTTCCCTTGAGATAAATCTGCAAATATCTCGGAAACGAAGCGAGCTATGGCAAAATGTTAAGAGACCTTTTTTGTAGAGAATTATGTTTCCTACAATTTATGTTGTATGATATTTTTTGATCAGAAGCGTAGTTTTCGAGATATATCGAGATATTTAAAAGTTCCGAAGCCGCACCAACATAATAGAGATACAGAAACACCGTGGCCCCTTTCTTTGAGATAACTCTGCGTTTAGTGCGAGCCGCAAATGCCACTTCCAGCTTAGCTGTGCAGAAGAAGAACAACAAGAAGAAGAAATATCTCGAAATATGTCCGTCAGGCCCCTTCCCTTGAGATAAATCTGCCAATATCTCGGAAACGAAGCGAGCTATGGCAAAATGTTAAGACACCTTTTTTGTAGAGAATTAAGTTTCCTACTTTTTATGTTCTATGATATTTTTTGATCAGATGCGTAGTTCTCGAGATATATCAAGATATTTAAAAGTTCCGAAGCCGCACCAACATAATAGAGATACAGAAACACCGTGGCCCCTTTCTTTGAGATAACTCTGCACTATTGCGAGCTGGAAATGCCACTTCCAGTTTAGCTGTGCAGAAGAAGAACGACAAGAAGAAGAAATATCTCGAAATATGTCCGTCAGGCCCCTTCCCTTGAGATAAATCTGCAAATATCTCGGAAACGAAGCGAGCTATGGCAAAATGTTAAGAGACCTTTTTTGTAGAGAATTAAGTTTCCTACTTTTTATGTTCTATAATATTTTTTGATCAGATGCGTAGTTCTCGAGATATATCAAGATATTTAAAAGTTCCGAAGCCGCACCAACATAATAGAGATACAGAAACACCGTGGCCCCTTTCTTTGAGATAACTCTGCACTATTGCGAGCTGGAAATGCCACTTCCAGTTTAGCTGTGCAGAAGAAGAACAACAAGAAGAAGAAATATCTCGAAATATGTCCGTCAGGCCCCTTCCCTTGAGATAAATCTGCAAATATCTCGGAAACGAAGAGGGCTATGGCAAAATGTTAAGAGACCTTTTTTGTAGAGAATTAAGTTTCCTACTTTTTATGGTCTATGATATTTTTTTATCTGATGCGTAGTTCTCGAGATATATCAAGATATTTAAAAGTTCCGAAGCCGCACCAACATAATAGAGATACAGAAACACCGTGGCCCCTTTCTTTGAGATAACTCTGCACTATTGCGAGCTGTAAATGCCACTTCCAGCTTAGCTGTGCAGAAGAAGAACAACAAGAAGAAGAAATATCTCGAAATATGTCCGTCAGGCCAGTTCCTTTGAGCTGAATCTGCAAATATCTCGGAAACGAAGCGAGCTATGGCAAAATGTTAAGAGACATTTTTTGTAGAGAATTATGTTTCCTACAATTTATGTTCTATGATATTTTTTGATCAGAAGCGTAGTTTTCGAGATATATCGAGATATTTAAAAGTTCCGAAGCCGCACCAACATAATAGAGATACAGAAACACCGTGGCCCCTTTCTTTGAGATAACTCTGCACTCGTGCGAGCCGCAAATGCCACTTCCAGCTTAGCTGTGCAGAAGAAGAACAACAAGAAGAAGAAATATCTCGAAATATGTCCGTCAGGCCCCTTCCCTTGAGATAAATCTGCAAATATCTCGGAAACGAAGTGAGCTATGGCAAAATGTTAAGAGACCTTTTTTGTAGAGAATTAAGTTTCCTACTTTTTATGTTCTATGATATTTTTTGATCAGATGCGTAGTTCTCGAGATATATCAAGATATTTAAAAGTTCCGAAGCCGCACCAACATAATAGAGATACAGAAACACCGTGGCCCCTTTCTTTGAGATAACTCTGCACTATTGCGAGCTGTAAATGCCACTTCCAGCTTAGCTGTGCAGAAGAAGAACAACAAGAAGAAGAAATATCTCGAAATATGTCCGTCAGGCCAGTTCCTTTGAGCTGAATCTGCAAATATCTCGGAAACGAAGCGAGCTATGGCAAAATGTTAAGAGACGTTTTTTGTAGAGAATTATGTTTCCTACAATTTATGTTCTATGATATTTTTTGATCAGAAGCGTAGTTTTCGAGATATATCGAGATATTTAAAAGTTCCGAAGCCGCACCAACATAATAGAGATACAGAAACACCGTGGCCCCTTTCTTTGAGATAACTCTGCACTAGTGCGAGCCGCAAATGCCACTTCCAGCTTAGCTGTGCAGAAGAAGAACAACAAGAAGAAGAAATATCTCGAAATATGTCCGTCAGGCCCCTTCCCTTGAAATATATCTGCAAATATCTCGGAAACGAAGCGAGCTATGGCAAAATGTTAAGAAACCGTTTTTGTAGAGAATTAAGTTTCCTACTTTTTATGTTCTATGATATTTTTTGATCGGACGCGTAGTTCTCGAGATATATCAAGATATTTAAAAGTTCCGAAGCCGCACCAACATAATAGAGATACAGAAACACCGTGGCCCCTTTCGTTGAGATAGCTCTGCACTAGTGCGAGCCGCAAATGCCACTTCCAGCTTAACTGTGCAGAAGAAGAACAACAAGAAGAAGAAATATCTCGAAATATGTCCGTCAGGCCCCTTCCCTTGAGATAAATCTGCAAATATCTCGGAAAGGAAGCGAGCTATGGCAAAATGTTAAGAGACCTTTTTTGTAGAGAATTAAGTTTCCTACTTTTTATGTTCTATGATATTTTTTGATCAGATGCGTAGTTCTCGAGATATATCAAGATATTTAAAAGTTCCGAAGCCGCACCAACATAATAGAGATACAGAAACACCGTGGCCTCTTTCTTTGAGATAACTCTGCACTATTGCGAGCTGCAAATGCCACTTCCAGCTTAGCTGTGCAGAGGAAGAACAACAAGAAGAAGAAATATCTCGAAATATGTCCGTCAGGCCAGTTCCTTTGAGCTGAATCTGCAAATATCTCGGAAACGAAGCGAGCTATGGCAAAATGTTAAGAGGCCTTTTTTGTAGGGAATTAAGTTTCCTACTTTTTATGTTCTATGATATTTTTTGATCAGATGCGTAGTTCTCGAGATATATCAAGATATTTAAAAGTTCCGAAGCCGCACCAACATAATAGAGATACAGAAACACCGTGGCCCCTTTCTTTGAGATAACTCTGCACTATTGCGAGCTGTAAATGCCGCTTCCAGCTTAGCTGTGCAGAAGAAGAACAACAAGAAGAAGAAATATCTCGAAATATGTCCGTCAGGCCCCTTCCCTTGAGATATATCTGTAAATATCTCGGAAACGAAGCGAGCCATGGCAAAATGTTGAGAGACCTTTTTTGTAGAGAATTAAGTTTCCTACTTTTTATGTTCTATGATATTTTTTGATCAGATGCGGAGTTCTCGAGATATATCGAGATATTTAAAAGTTCCGAAGCCGCACCAACATAATAGAGATACAGAAACACCGTGGCCCCTTTCTTTGAGATAACTCTGCACTATTGCGAGCTGCAAATGCCACTTCCAGCTTAGCTGTGCAGAAGAAGAACATCAAGAAGAAGAAATATCTCGAAATATGTCCGTCAGGCCCCTTCCCTTGAGATAAATCTGCAAATATCTCGGAAACGAAGAGAGCTATGGCAAAATGTTAAGAGACCTTTTTTGTAGAGAATTAAGTTTCCAACTTTTTATGCTCTATGATATTTTTTGATCTGATGCGTAGTTCTCGAGATATATCAAGATATTTAAAAGTTCCGAAGCCGTACCAACATAATAGAGATACAGAAACACCGTGGCCCCTTTCTTTGAGATAACTCTGCACTATTGCGAGCTGTAAATGCCACTTCCAGCTTAGCTGTGCAGAAGAAGAACAACAAGAAGAAGAAATATCTCGAAATATGTCCGACAGGCCCCTTCCCTTGAGATAAATCTGCAAATATCTCGGAAACGAAGCGAGCTATGGCCAATTGTTAAGAGACCTTTTTTGTAGAGAATTAAGTTTCCTACTTTTTATGTTCTATGATATTTTTTGATCAGATGCGTAGTTCTCGAGATATATCAAGATATTTAAAAGTTCCGAAGCCGCACCAACATAATAGAGATACAGAAACACCGTGGCCCCTTTCTTTGAGATAACTCTGCACTATTGCGAGCTGCAAATGCCACTTCCAGCTTAGCTGTGCAGAAGAAGAACAACAAGAAGAAGAAATATCTCGAAATATGTCCGTCAGGCCCCTTCCCTTGAGATATATCTGCAAATATCTCGGAAACGAAGCGAGCTATGGCAAAATGTTAAGAGACCTTTTTTGTAGAGAATTATGTTTCCTACAATTTATGTTCTATGATATTTTTTGATCAGAAGCGTAGTTTTCGAGATATATCGAGATATTTAAAAGTTCCGAAGCCGCACCAACATAATAGAGATACAGAAACACCGTGGCCCCTTTCTTTGAGATAACTCTGCACTAGTGCGAGCCGCAAATGCCACTTCCAGCTTAGCTGTGCAGAAGAAGAACAACAAGAAGAAGAAATATCTCGAAATATGTCCGTCAGGCCACTTCCCTTGAGATAAATCTGCAAATATCTCGGAAACGAAGCGAGCTATGGCAAAATGTTAAGAGACCTTTTTTGTAGAGAATTAAGTTTCCTACTTTTTATCTTCTATGATATTTTTTGATCAGATGCGTAGTTCTCGAGATATATCAAGATATTTAAAAGTTCCGAAGCCGCACCAACATAATAGAGATACAGAAACACCGTGGCCCCTCTCTTTGAGATAACTCTGCACTATTGCGAGCTGGAAATGCCACTTCCAGTTTAGCTGTGCAGAAGAAGAACAACAAGAAGAAGAAATATCTCGAAATATGTCCGTTAGGCCCCTTCCCTTGCGATAAATCTGCAAATATCTCGGAAACTAAGCGAGCTATGGCAAAATGTTAAGAGACCTCTTTTGTAGAGAATTAAGTTTCCTACTTTTTATGTTCTATGATATTTTTTGATCAGATGCGTAGTTCTCGAGATATATCAAGATATTTAAAAGTTCCGAAGCCGCACCAACATAATAGAGATACAGAAACACCGTGGCCCCTTTCTTTGAGATAACTCTGCACTATTGCGAGCTGTAAATGCCACTTCCAGCTTAGCTGTGCAGAAGAAGAACAACAAGAAGAAGAAATATCTCGAAATTTGTCCGTCAGGCCCCTTCCCTTGAGATATATCTGCAAATATCTCGGAAACGAAGCGAGCTATGACAAAATGTTAAGAGACCTTTTTTGTAGAGAATTATGTTTCCTACAATTTATGTTCTATGATATTTTTTGATCAGATGCGTAGTTCTCGAGATATATCAAGATATTTAAAAGCTCCGAAGCCGCACCAACATAATAGAGATACAGAAACACCGTGGCCCCTTTCTTTGAGATAACTCTGCACTATTGCGAGCTGTAAATGCCACTTCCAGCTTAGCTGTGCAGAAGAAGAACAACAAGAAGAAGAAATATCTCGAAATATGTCCGTCAGGCCCCTTCCCTTGAGATAAATCTGCAAATATCTCGGAAACGAAGAGAGCTATGGCAAAATGTTAAGAGACCTTTTTTGTAGAGAATTAAGTTTCCTACTTTTTATGTTCTATGATATTTTTTGATCAGATGCGTAGTTCTCGAGATATATCAAGATATTTAAAAGTTCCGAAGCCGCACCAACATAATAGAGATACAGAAACACCGTGGCCCCTTTCTTTGAGATAACTCTGCACTATTGCGAGCTGCAAATGCCACTTCCAGCTTAGCTGTGCAGAAGAAGAACAACAAGAAGAAGAAATATCTCGAAATATGTCCGTCAGGCCCCTTCCCTTGACATATATCTGCAAATATCTCGGAAACGAAGCGAGCTATGGCAAAATGTTAAGAGACCTTTTTTGTAGAGAATTATGTTTCCTATAATTTATGTTCTATGATATTTTTTGATCAGAAGCGTAGTTTTCGAGATATATCGAGATATTTAAAAGTTCCGAAGCCGCACCAACATAATAGAGATACAGAAACACCGTGGCCCCTTTCTTTGAGATAACTCTGCACTAGTGCGAGCCGCAAATGCCACTTCCAGCTTAGCTGTGCAGAAGAAGAACAACAAGAAGAAGAAATATCTCGAAATATGTCCGTCAGGCCACTTCCCTTGAGATAAATCTGCAAATATCTCGGAAACGAAGCGAGCTATGGGAAAATGTGAAGAGACCTTTTTTGTAGAGAATTAAGTTTCCTACTTTTTATCTTCTATGATATTTTTTGATCAGATGCGTAGTTCTCGAGATATATCAAGATATTTAAAAGTTCCGAAGCCGCACCAACATAATAGAGATACAGAAACACCGTGGCCCCTCTCTTTGAGATAACTCTGCACTATTGCTAGCTGGAAATGCCACTTCCAGTTTAGCTGTGCAGAAGAAGAACAACAAGAAGAAGAAATATCTCGAAATATGTCCGTTAGGCCCCTTCCCTTGCGATAAATCTGCAAATATCTCGGAAACTAAGCGAGCTATGGCAAAATGTTAAGAGACCTCTTTTGTAGAGAATTAAGTTTCCTACTTTTTATGTTCTATGATATTTTTTGATCAGATGCGTAGTTCTCGAGATATATCAAGATATTTAAAAGTTCCGAAGCCGCACCAACATAATAGAGATACAGAAACACCGTGGCCCCTTTCTTTGAGATAACTCTGCACTATTGCGAGCTGTAAATGCCACTTCCAGCTTAGCTGTGCAGAAGAAGAACAACAAGAAGAAGAAATATCTCGAAATTTGTCCGTCAGGCCCCTTCCCTTGAGATATATCTGCAAATATCTCGGAAACGAAGCGAGCTATGACAAAATGTTAAGAGACCTTTTTTGTAGAGAATTATGTTTCCTACAATTTATGTTCTATGATATTTTTTGATCAGATGCGTAGTTCTCGAGATATATCAAGATATTTAAAAGCTCCGAAGCCGCACCAACATAATAGAGATACAGAAACACCGTGGCCCCTTTCTTTGAGATAACTCTGCACTATTGCGAGCTGTAAATGCCACTTCCAGCTTAGCTGTGCAGAAGAAGAACAACAAGAAGAAGAAATATCTCGAAATATGTCCGTCAGGCCCCTTCCCTTGAGATAAATCTGCAAATATCTCGGAAACGAAGAGAGCTATGGCAAAATGTTAAGAGACCTTTTTTGTAGAGAATTAAGTTTCCTACTTTTTATGTTCTATGATATTTTTTGATCAGATGCGTAGTTCTCGAGATATATCAAGATATTTAAAAGTTCCGAAGCCGCACCAACATAATAGAGATACAGAAACACCGTGGCCCCTTTCTTTGAGATAACTCTGCACTATTGCGAGCTGCAAATGCCACTTCCAGCTTAGCTGTGCAGAAGAAGAACAACAAGAAGAAGAAATATCTCGAAATATGTCCGTCAGGCCCCTTCCCTTGAGATATATCTGCAAATATCTCGGAAACGAAGCGAGCTATGGCAAAATGTTAAGAGACCTTTTTGTAGAGAATTATGTTTCCTACAATTTATGTTCTATGATATTTTTTGATCAGAAGCGTAGTTTTCGAGATATATCGAGATATTTAAAAGTTCCGAAGCCGCACCAACATAATAGAGATACAGAAACACCGTGGCCCCTTTCTTTGAGATAACTCTGCACTAGTGCGAGCCGCAAATGCCACTTCCAGCTTAGCTGTGCAGAAGAAGAACAACAAGAAGAAGAAATATCTCGAAATATGTCCGTCAGGCCACTTCCCTTGAGATAAATCTGCAAATATCTCGGAAACGAAGCGAGCTATGGCAAAATGTTAAGAGACCTTTTTTGTAGAGAATTAAGTTTCCTACTTTTTATGTTCTATGATATTTTTTGATCAGATGCGTAGTTCTCGAGATATATCAAGATATTTAAAAGTTCCGAAGCCGCACCAACATAATAGAGATACAGAAACACCGTGGCCCCTTTCTTTGAGATAACTCGGCACTATTGCGAGCTGTAAATGCCACTTCCAGCTTAGCTGTGCAGAAGAAGAACAACAAGAAGAAGAAATATCTCGAAATATGTCCGTCAGGCCCCTTCCCTTGAGATATATCTGCAAATATCCCGGAAACCAAGCGAGCTATGGCAAAATGTTAAGAGACCTTTTTTGTAGAGAATTATGTTTCCTACAATTTATGTTCTATGATATTTTTTGATCAGAAGCGTAGTTTTCGAGATATATCGAGATATTTAAAAGTTCCGAAGCCGCACCAACATAATAGAGATACAGAAACACCGTGGCCCCTTTCTTTGAGATAACTCTGCACTAGTGCGAGCCGCAAATGCCACTTCCAGCTTAGCTGTGCAGAAGAAGAACAACAAGAAGAAGAAATATCTCGAAATATGTCCGTCAGGCCCCTTCCCTTGAGATAAATCTGCAAATATCTCGGAAACGAAGCGAGCTATGGCAAAATGTTAAGAGACCTTTTTTGTAGAGAATTAAGTTTCCTACTTTTTATCTTCTATGATATTTTTTGATCAGATGCGTAGTTCTCGAGATATATCAAGATATTTAAAAGTTCCGAAGCCGCACCAACATAATAGAGATACAGAAACACCGTGGCCCCTTTCTTTGAGATAACTCGGCACTATTGCGAGCTGTAAATGCCACTTCCAGCTTAGCTGTGCAGAAGAAGAACAACAAGAAGAAGAAATATCTCGAAATATGTCCGTCAGGCCCCTTCCCTTGAGATAAATCTGCAAATATCTCGGAAACGAAGCGAGCTATGGCAAAATGTTAAGAGACCTTTTTTGTAGAGAATTAAGTTTCCTACTTTTTATCTTCTATGATATTTTTTGATCAGATGCGTAGTTCTCGAGATATATCAAGATATTTAAAAGTTCCGAAGCCGCACCAACATAATAGAGATACAGAAACACCGTGGCCCCTTTCTTTGAGATAACTCTGCACTACTGCGAGCTGCAAATGCCACTTCCAGCTTAGCTGTGCAGAAGAAGAACAACAAGAAGAAGAAATATCTCGAAATATGTCCGTCAGGCCCCTTCCCTTGAGATATATCTGCAAATATCTCGGAAACGAAGCGAGCTATGGCAAAATGTTAAGAGACCTTTTTGTAGAGAATTATGTTTCCTACAATTTATGTTCTATGATATTTTTTGATCAGAAGCGTAGTTTTCGAGATATATCGAGATATTTAAAAGTTCCGAAGCCGCACCAACATAATAGAGATACAGAAACACCGTGGCCCCTTTCTTTGAGATAACTCTGCACTAGTGCGAGCCGCAAATGCCACTTCCAGCTTAGCTGTGCAGAAGAAGAACAACAAGAAGAAGAAATATCTCGAAATATGTCCGTCAGGCCACTTCCCTTGAGATAAATCTGCAAATATCTCGGAAACGAAGCGAGCTATGGCAAAATGTTAAGAGACCTTTTTTGTAGAGAATTAAGTTTCCTACTTTTTATCTTCTATGATATTTTTTGATCAGATGCGTAGTTCTCGAGATATATCAAGATATTTAAAAGTTCCGAAGCCGCACCAACATAATAGAGATACAGAAACACCGTGGCCCCTCTCTTTGAGATAACTCTGCACTATTGCGAGCTGGAAATGCCACTTCCAGTTTAGCTGTGCAGAAGAAGAACAACAAGAAGAAGAAATATCTCGAAATATGTCCGTTAGGCCCCTTCCCTTGCGATAAATCTGCAAATATCTCGGAAACTAAGCGAGCTATGGCAAAATGTTAAGAGACCTCTTTTGTAGAGAATTAAGTTTCCTACTTTTTATGTTCTATGATATTTTTTGATCAGATGCGTAGTTCTCGAGATATATCAAGATATTTAAAAGTTCCGAAGCCGCACCAACATAATAGAGATACAGAAACACCGTGGCCCCTTTCTTTGAGATAACTCTGCACTATTGCGAGCTGTAAATGCCACTTCCAGCTTAGCTGTGCAGAAGAAGAACAACAAGAAGAAGAAATATCTCGAAATTTGTCCGTCAGGCCCCTTCCCTTGAGATATATCTGCAAATATCTCGGAAACGAAGCGAGCTATGACAAAATGTTAAGAGACCTTTTTTGTAGAGAATTATGTTTCCTACAATTTATGTTCTATGATATTTTTTGATCAGATGCGTAGTTCTCGAGATATATCAAGATATTTAAAAGCTCCGAAGCCGCACCAACATAATAGAGATACAGAAACACCGTGGCCCCTTTCTTTGAGATAACTCTGCACTATTGCGAGCTGTAAATGCCACTTCCAGCTTAGCTGTGCAGAAGAAGAACAACAAGAAGAAGAAATATCTCGAAATATGTCCGTCAGGCCCCTTCCCTTGAGATAAATCTGCGAATATCTCGGAAACGAAGAGAGCTATGGCAAAATGTTAAGAGACCTTTTTTGTAGAGAATTAAGTTTCCTACTTTTTATGTTCTATGATATTTTTTGATCAGATGCGTAGTTCTCGAGATATATCAAGATATTTAAAAGTTCCGAAGCCGCACCAACATAATAGAGATACAGAAACACCGTGGCCCCTTTCTTTGAGATAACTCTGCACTATTGCGAGCTGCAAATGCCACTTCCAGCTTAGCTGTGCAGAAGAAGAACAACAAGAAGAAGAAATATCTCGAAATATGTCCGTCAGGCCACTTCCCTTGAGATAAATCTGCAAATATCTCGGAAACGAAGCGAGCTATGGCAAAATGTTAAGAGACCTTTTTTGTAGAGAATTATGTTTCCTACTTTTTATCTTCTATGATATTTTTTGATCAGATGCGTAGTTCTCGAGATATATCAAGATATTTAAAAGTTCCGAAGCCGCACCAACATAATAGAGATACAGAAACACCGTGGCCCCTCTCTTTGAGATAACTCTGCACTATTGCGAGCTGGAAATGCCACTTCCAGTTTAGCTGTGCAGAAGAAGAACAACAAGAAGAAGAAATATCTCGAAATATGTCCGTTAGGCCCCTTCCCTTGCGATAAATCTGCAAATATCTCGGAAACTAAGCGAGCTATGGCAAAATGTTAAGAGACCTCTTTTGTAGAGAATTAAGTTTCCTACTTTTTATGTTCTATGATATTTTTTGATCAGATGCGTAGTTCTCGAGATATATCAAGATATTTAAAAGTTCCGAAGCCGCACCAACATAATAGACATACAGAAACACCGTGGCCCCTTTCTTTGAGATAACTCTGCACTATTGCGAGCTGTAAATGCCACTTCCAGCTTAGCTGTGCAGAAGAAGAACAACAAGAAGAAGAAATATCTCGAAATTTGTCCGTCAGGCCCCTTCCCTTGAGATATATCTGCAAATATCTCGGAAACGAAGCGAGCTATGACAAAATGTTAAGAGACCTTTTTTGTAGAGAATTATGTTTCCTACAATTTATGTTCTATGATATTTTTTGATCAGATGCGTAGTTCTCGAGATATATCAAGATATTTAAAAGCTCCGAAGCCGCACCAACATAATAGAGATACAGAAACACCGTGGCCCCTTTCTTTGAGATAACTCTGCACTATTGCGAGCTGTAAATGCCACTTCCAGCTTAGCTGTGCAGAAGAAGAACAACAAGAAGAAGAAATATCTCGAAATATGTCCGTCAGGCCACTTCCCTTGAGATAAATCTGCAAATATCTCGGAAACGAAGCGAGCTATGGGAAAATGTGAAGAGACCTTTTTTGTAGAGAATTAAGTTTCCTACTTTTTATCTTCTATGATATTTTTTGATCAGATGCGTAGTTCTCGAGATATATCAAGATATTTAAAAGTTCCGAAGCCGCACCAACATAATAGAGATACAGAAACACCGTGGCCCCTCTCTTTGAGATAACTCTGCACTATTGCGAGCTGGAAATGCCACTTCCAGTTTAGCTGTGCAGAAGAAGAACAACAAGAAGAAGAAATATCTCGAAATATGTCCGTTAGGCCCCTTCCCTTGCGATAAATCTGCAAATATCTCGGAAACTAAGCGAGCTATGGCAAAATGTTAAGAGACCTCTTTTGTAGAGAATTAAGTTTCCTACTTTTTATGTTCTATGATATTTTTTGATCAGATGCGTAGTTCTCGAGATATATCAAGATATTTAAAAGTTCCGAAGCCGCACCAACATAATAGACATACAGAAACACCGTGGCCCCTTTCTTTGAGATAACTCTGCACTATTGCGAGCTGTAAATGCCACTTCCAGCTTAGCTGTGCAGAAGAAGAACAACAAGAAGAAGAAATATCTCGAAATTTGTCCGTCAGGCCCCTTCCCTTGAGATATATCTGCAAATATCTCGGAAACGAAGCGAGCTATGACAAAATGTTAAGAGACCTTTTTTGTAGAGAATTATGTTTCCTACAATTTATGTTCTATGATATTTTTTGATCAGATGCGTAGTTCTCGAGATATATCAAGATATTTAAAAGCTCCGAAGCCGCACCAACATAATAGAGATACAGAAACACCGTGGCCCCTTTCTTTGAGATAACTCTGCACTATTGCGAGCTGTAAATGCCACTTCCAGCTTAGCTGTGCAGAAGAAGAACAACAAGAAGAAGAAATATCTCGAAATATGTACGTCAGGCCCCTTCCCTTGAGATAAATCTGCAAATATCTCGGAAACGAAGAGAGCTATGGCAAAATGTTAAGAGACCTTTTTTGTAGAGAATTAAGTTTCCTACTTTTTATGTTCTATGATATTTTTTGATCAGATGCGTAGTTCTCGAGATATATCAAGATATTTAAAAGTTCCGAAGCCGCACCAACATAATAGAGATACAGAAACACCGTGGCCCCTTTCTTTGAGATAACTCGGCACTATTGCGAGCTGTAAATGCCACTTCCAGCTTAGCTGTGCAGAAGAAGAACAACAAGAAGAAGAAATATCTCGAAATATGTCCGTCAGGCCCCTTCCCTTGAGATAAATCTGCAAATATCTCGGAAACGAAGCGAGCTATGGCAAAATGTTAAGAGACCTTTTTTGTAGAGAATTAAGTTTCCTACTTTTTATCTTCTATGATATTTTTTGATCAGATGCGTAGTTCTCGAGATATATCAAGATATTTAAAAGTTCCGAAGCCGCACCAACATAATAGAGATACAGAAACACCGTGGCCCCTTTCTTTGAGATAACTCTGCACTATTGCGAGCTGCAAATGCCACTTCCAGCTTAGCTGTGCAGAAGAAGAACAACAAGAAGAAGAAATATCTCGAAATTTGTCCGTCAGGCCCCTTCCCTTGAGATATATCTGCAAATATCTCGGAAACGAAGCGAGCTATGACAAAATGTTAAGAGACCTTTTTTGTAGAGAATTATGTTTCCTACAATTTATGTTCTATGATATTTTTTGATCAGATGCGTAGTTCTCGAGATATATCAAGATATTTAAAAGCTCCGAAGCCGCACCAACATAATAGAGATACAGAAACACCGTGGCCCCTTTCTTTGAGATAACTCTGCACTATTGCGAGCTGTAAATGCCACTTCCAGCTTAGCTGTGCAGAAGAAGAACAACAAGAAGAAGAAATATCTCGAAATATGTACGTCAGGCCCCTTCCCTTGAGATAAATCTGCAAATATCTCGGAAACGAAGAGAGCTATGGCAAAATGTTAAGAGACCTTTTTTGTAGAGAATTAAGTTTCCTACTTTTTATGTTCTATGATATTTTTTGATCAGATGCGTAGTTCTCGAGATATATCAAGATATTTAAAAGTTCCGAAGCCGCACCAACATAATAGAGATACAGAAACACCGTGGCCCCTTTCTTTGAGATAACTCGGCACTATTGCGAGCTGTAAATGCCACTTCCAGCTTAGCTGTGCAGAAGAAGAACAACAAGAAGAAGAAATATCTCGAAATATGTCCGTCAGGCCCCTTCCCTTGAGATAAATCTGCAAATATCTCGGAAACGAAGCGAGCTATGGCAAAATGTTAAGAGACCTTTTTTGTAGAGAATTAAGTTTCCTACTTTTTATCTTCTATGATATTTTTTGATCAGATGCGTAGTTCTCGAGATATATCAAGATATTTAAAAGTTCCGAAGCCGCACCAACATAATAGAGATACAGAAACACCGTGGCCCCTTTCTTTGAGATAACTCTGCACTATTGCGAGCTGCAAATGCCACTTCCAGCTTAGCTGTGCAGAAGAAGAACAACAAGAAGAAGAAATATCTCGAAATATGTCCGTCAGGCCCCTTCCCTTGAGATATATCTGCAAATATCTCGGAAACGAAGCGAGCTATGGCAAAATGTTAAGAGACCTTTTTGTAGAGAATTATGTTTCCTACAATTTATGTTCTATGATATTTTTTGATCAGAAGCGTAGTTTTCGAGATATATCGAGATATTTAAAAGTTCCGAAGCCGCACCAACATAATAGAGATACAGAAACACCGTGGCCCCTTTCTTTGAGATAACTCTGCACTAGTGCGAGCCGCAAATGCCACTTCCAGCTTAGCTCTGCAGAAGAAGAACAACAAGAAGAAGAAATATCTCGAAATATGTCCGTCAGGCCACTTCCCTTGAGATAAATCTGCAAATATCTCGGAAACGAAGCGAGCTATGGCAAAATGTTAAGAGACCTTTTTTGTAGAGAATTAAGTTTCCTACTTTTTATGTTCTATGATATTTTTTGATCAGATGCGTAGTTCTCGAGATATATCAAGATATTTAAAAGTTCCGAAGCCGCACCAACATAATAGAGATACAGAAACACCGTGGCCCCTTTCTTTGAGATAACTCGGCACTATTGCGAGCTGTAAATGCCACTTCCAGCTTAGCTGTGCAGAAGAAGAACAACAAGAAGAAGAAATATCTCGAAATATGTCCGTCAGGCCCCTTCCCTTGAGATATATCTGCAAATATCCCGGAAACCAAGCGAGCTATGGCAAAATGTTAAGAGACCTTTTTTGTAGAGAATTATGTTTCCTACAATTTATGTTCTATGATATTTTTTGATCAGAAGCGTAGTTTTCGAGATATATCGAGATATTTAAAAGTTCCGAAGCCGCACCAACATAATAGAGATACAGAAACACCGTGGCCCCTTTCTTTGAGATAACTCTGCACTATTGCGAGCTGCAAATGCCACTTCCAGCTTAGCTGTGCAGAAGAAGAACAACAAGAAGAAGAAATATCTCGAAATATGTCCGTCAGGCCCCTTCCCTTGAGATATATCTGCAAATATCTCGGAAACGAAGCGAGCTATGGCAAAATGTTAAGAGACCTTTTTGTAGAGAATTATGTTTCCTACAATTTATGTTCTATGATATTTTTTGATCAGAAGCGTAGTTTTCGAGATATATCGAGATATTTAAAAGTTCCGAAGCCGCACCAACATAATAGAGATACAGAAACACCGTGGCCCCTTTCTTTGAGATAACTCTGCACTAGTGCGAGCCGCAAATGCCACTTCCAGCTTAGCTGTGCAGAAGAAGAACAACAAGAAGAAGAAATATCTCGAAATATGTCCGTCAGGCCACTTCCCTTGAGATAAATCTGCAAATATCTCGGAAACGAAGCGAGCTATGGCAAAATGTTAAGAGACCTTTTTTGTAGAGAATTAAGTTTCCTACTTTTTATGTTCTATGATATTTTTTGATCAGATGCGTAGTTCTCGAGATATATCAAGATATTTAAAAGTTCCGAAGCCGCACCAACATAATAGAGATACAGAAACACCGTGGCCCCTTTCTTTGAGATAACTCGGCACTATTGCGAGCTGTAAATGCCACTTCCAGCTTAGCTGTGCAGAAGAAGAACAACAAGAAGAAGAAATATCTCGAAATATGTCCGTCAGGCCCCTTCCCTTGAGATATATCTGCAAATATCCCGGAAACCAAGCGAGCTATGGCAAAATGTTAAGAGACCTTTTTTGTAGAGAATTATGTTTCCTACAATTTATGTTCTATGATATTTTTTGATCAGAAGCGTAGTTTTCGAGATATATCGAGATATTTAAAAGTTCCGAAGCCGCACCAACATAATAGAGATACAGAAACACCGTGGCCCCTTTCTTTGAGATAACTCTGCACTAGTGCGAGCCGCAAATGCCACTTCCAGCTTAGCTGTGCAGAAGAAGAACAACAAGAAGAAGAAATATCTCGAAATATGTCCGTCAGGCCCCTTCCCTTGAGATAAATCTGCAAATATCTCGGAAACGAAGCGAGCTATGGCAAAATGTTAAGAGACCTTTTTTGTAGAGAATTAAGTTTCCTACTTTTTATCTTCTATGATATTTTTTGATCAGATGCGTAGTTCTCGAGATATATCAAGATATTTAAAAGTTCCGAAGCCGCACCAACATAATAGAGATACAGAAACACCGTGGCCCCTTTCTTTGAGATAACTCGGCACTATTGCGAGCTGTAAATGCCACTTCCAGCTTAGCTGTGCAGAAGAAGAACAACAAGAAGAAGAAATATCTCGAAATATGTCCGTCAGGCCCCTTCCCTTGAGATAAATCTGCAAATATCTCGGAAACGAAGCGAGCTATGGCAAAATGTTAAGAGACCTTTTTTGTAGAGAATTAAGTTTCCTACTTTTTATCTTCTATGATATTTTTTGATCAGATGCGTAGTTCTCGAGATATATCAAGATATTTAAAAGTTCCGAAGCCGCACCAACATAATAGAGATACAGAAACACCGTGGCCCCTTTCTTTGAGATAACTCTGCACTACTGCGAGCTGCAAATGCCACTTCCAGCTTAGCTGTGCAGAAGAAGAACAACAAGAAGAAGAAATATCTCGAAATATGTCCGTCAGGCCCCTTCCCTTGAGATATATCTGCAAATATCTCGGAAACGAAGCGAGCTATGGCAAAATGTTAAGAGACCTTTTTGTAGAGAATTATGTTTCCTACAATTTATGTTCTATGATATTTTTTGATCAGAAGCGTAGTTTTCGAGATATATCGAGATATTTAAAAGTTCCGAAGCCGCACCAACATAATAGAGATACAGAAACACCGTGGCCCCTTTCTTTGAGATAACTCTGCACTAGTGCGAGCCGCAAATGCCACTTCCAGCTTAGCTGTGCAGAAGAAGAACAACAAGAAGAAGAAATATCTCGAAATATGTCCGTCAGGCCACTTCCCTTGAGATAAATCTGCAAATATCTCGGAAACGAAGCGAGCTATGGCAAAATGTTAAGAGACCTTTTTTGTAGAGAATTAAGTTTCCTACTTTTTATCTTCTATGATATTTTTTGATCAGATGCGTAGTTCTCGAGATATATCAAGATATTTAAAAGTTCCGAAGCCGCACCAACATAATAGAGATACAGAAACACCGTGGCCCCTCTCTTTGAGATAACTCTGCACTATTGCGAGCTGGAAATGCCACTTCCAGTTTAGCTGTGCAGAAGAAGAACAACAAGAAGAAGAAATATCTCGAAATATGTCCGTTAGGCCCCTTCCCTTGCGATAAATCTGCAAATATCTCGGAAACTAAGCGAGCTATGGCAAAATGTTAAGAGACCTCTTTTGTAGAGAATTAAGTTTCCTACTTTTTATGTTCTATGATATTTTTTGATCAGATGCGTAGTTCTCGAGATATATCAAGATATTTAAAAGTTCCGAAGCCGCACCAACATAATAGAGATACAGAAACACCGTGGCCCCTTTCTTTGAGATAACTCTGCACTATTGCGAGCTGTAAATGCCACTTCCAGCTTAGCTGTGCAGAAGAAGAACAACAAGAAGAAGAAATATCTCGAAATTTGTCCGTCAGGCCCCTTCCCTTGAGATATATCTGCAAATATCTCGGAAACGAAGCGAGCTATGACAAAATGTTAAGAGACCTTTTTTGTAGAGAATTATGTTTCCTACAATTTATGTTCTATGATATTTTTTGATCAGATGCGTAGTTCTCGAGATATATCAAGATATTTAAAAGCTCCGAAGCCGCACCAACATAATAGAGATACAGAAACACCGTGGCCCCTTTCTTTGAGATAACTCTGCACTATTGCGAGCTGTAAATGCCACTTCCAGCTTAGCTGTGCAGAAGAAGAACAACAAGAAGAAGAAATATCTCGAAATATGTCCGTCAGGCCCCTTCCCTTGAGATAAATCTGCAAATATCTCGGAAACGAAGAGAGCTATGGCAAAATGTTAAGAGACCTTTTTTGTAGAGAATTAAGTTTCCTACTTTTTATGTTCTATGATATTTTTTGATCAGATGCGTAGTTCTCGAGATATATCAAGATATTTAAAAGTTCCGAAGCCGCACCAACATAATAGAGATACAGAAACACCGTGGCCCCTTTCTTTGAGATAACTCTGCACTATTGCGAGCTGCAAATGCCACTTCCAGCTTAGCTGTGCAGAAGAAGAACAACAAGAAGAAGAAATATCTCGAAATATGTCCGTCAGGCCCCTTCCCTTGAGATATATCTGCAAATATCTCGGAAACGAAGCGAGCTATGGCAAAATGTTAAGAGACCTTTTTTGTAGAGAATTATGTTTCCTATAATTTATGTTCTATGATATTTTTTGATCAGAAGCGTAGTTTTCGAGATATATCGAGATATTTAAAAGTTCCGAAGCCGCACCAACATAATAGAGATACAGAAACACCGTGGCCCCTTTCTTTGAGATAACTCTGCACTAGTGCGAGCCGCAAATGCCACTTCCAGCTTAGCTGTGCAGAAGAAGAACAACAAGAAGAAGAAATATCTCGAAATATGTCCGTCAGGCCACTTCCCTTGAGATAAATCTGCAAATATCTCGGAAACGAAGCGAGCTATGGGAAAATGTGAAGAGACCTTTTTTGTAGAGAATTAAGTTTCCTACTTTTTATCTTCTATGATATTTTTTGATCAGATGCGTAGTTCTCGAAATATATCAAGATATTTAAAAGTTCCGAAGCCGCACCAACATAATAGAGATACAGAAACACCGTGGCCCCTCTCTTTGAGATAACTCTGCACTATTGCGAGCTGGAAATGCCACTTCCAGTTTAGCTGTGCAGAAGAAGAACAACAAGAAGAAGAAATATCTCGAAATATGTCCGTTAGGCCCCTTCCCTTGCGATAAATCTGCAAATATCTCGGAAACTAAGCGAGCTATGGCAAAATGTTAAGAGACCTCTTTTGTAGAGAATTAAGTTTCCTACTTTTTATGTTCTATGATATTTTTTGATCAGATGCGTAGTTCTCGAGATATATCAAGATATTTAAAAGTTCCGAAGCCGCACCAACATAATAGACATACAGAAACACCGTGGCCCCTTTCTTTGAGATAACTCTGCACTATTGCGAGCTGTAAATGCCACTTCCAGCTTAGCTGTGCAGAAGAAGAACAACAAGAAGAAGAAATATCTCGAAATTTGTCCGTCAGGCCCCTTCCCTTGAGATATATCTGCAAATATCTCGGAAACGAAGCGAGCTATGACAAAATGTTAAGAGACCTTTTTTGTAGAGAATTATGTTTCCTACAATTTATGTTCTATGATATTTTTTGATCAGATGCGTAGTTCTCGAGATATATCAAGATATTTAAAAGCTCCGAAGCCGCACCAACATAATAGAGATACAGAAACACCGTGGCCCCTTTCTTTGAGATAACTCTGCACTATTGCGAGCTGTAAATGCCACTTCCAGCTTAGCTGTGCAGAAGAAGAACAACAAGAAGAAGAAATATCTCGAAATATGTACGTCAGGCCCCTTCCCTTGAGATAAATCTGCAAATATCTCGGAAACGAAGAGAGCTATGGCAAAATGTTAAGAGACCTTTTTTGTAGAGAATTAAGTTTCCTACTTTTTATGTTCTATGATATTTTTTGATCAGATGCGTAGTTCTCGAGATATATCAAGATATTTAAAAGTTCCGAAGCCGCACCAACATAATAGAGATACAGAAACACCGTGGCCCCTTTCTTTGAGATAACTCGGCACTATTGCGAGCTGTAAATGCCACTTCCAGCTTAGCTGTGCAGAAGAAGAACAACAAGAAGAAGAAATATCTCGAAATATGTCCGTCAGGCCCCTTCCCTTGAGATAAATCTGCAAATATCTCGGAAACGAAGCGAGCTATGGCAAAATGTTAAGAGACCTTTTTTGTAGAGAATTAAGTTTCCTACTTTTTATCTTCTATGATATTTTTTGATCAGATGCGTAGTTCTCGAGATATATCAAGATATTTAAAAGTTCCGAAGCCGCACCAACATAATAGAGATACAGAAACACCGTGGCCCCTTTCTTTGAGATAACTCTGCACTATTGTGAGCTGCAAATGCCACTTCCAGCTTAGCTGTGCAGAAGAAGAACAACAAGAAGAAGAAATATCTCGAAATATGTCCGTCAGGCCCCTTCCCTTGAGATATATCTGCAAATATCTCGGAAACGAAGCGAGCTATGGCAAAATGTTAAGAGACCTTTTTGTAGAGAATTATGTTTCCTACAATTTATGTTCTATGATATTTTTTGATCAGAAGCGTAGTTTTCGAGATATATCGAGATATTTAAAAGTTCCGAAGCCGCACCAACATAATAGAGATACAGAAACACCGTGGCCCCTTTCTTTGAGATAACTCTGCACTAGTGCGAGCCGCAAATGCCACTTCCAGCTTAGCTGTGCAGAAGAAGAACAACAAGAAGAAGAAATATCTCGAAATATGTCCGTCAGGCCACTTCCCTTGAGATAAATCTGCAAATATCTCGGAAACGAAGCGAGCTATGGCAAAATGTTAAGAGACCTTTTTTGTAGAGAATTAAGTTTCCTACTTTTTATGTTCTATGATATTTTTTGATCAGATGCGTAGTTCTCGAGATATATCAAGATATTTAAAAGTTCCGAAGCCGCACCAACATAATAGAGATACAGAAACACCGTGGCCCCTTTCTTTGAGATAACTCGGCACTATTGCGAGCTGTAAATGCCACTTCCAGCTTAGCTGTGCAGAAGAAGAACAACAAGAAGAAGAAATATCTCGAAATATGTCCGTCAGGCCCCTTCCCTTGAGATATATCTGCAAATATCCCGGAAACCAAGCGAGCTATGGCAAAATGTTAAGAGACCTTTTTTGTAGAGAATTATGTTTCCTACAATTTATGTTCTATGATATTTTTTGATCAGAAGCGTAGTTTTCGAGATATATCGAGATATTTAAAAGTTCCGAAGCCGCACCAACATAATAGAGATACAGAAACACCGTGGCCCCTTTCTTTGAGATAACTCTGCACTAGTGCGAGCCGCAAATGCCACTTCCAGCTTAGCTGTGCAGAAGAAGAACAACAAGAAGAAGAAATATCTCGAAATATGTCCGTCAGGCCCCTTCCCTTGAGATAAATCTGCAAATATCTCGGAAACGAAGCGAGCTATGGCAAAATGTTAAGAGACCTTTTTTGTAGAGAATTAAGTTTCCTACTTTTTATCTTCTATGATATTTTTTGATCAGATGCGTAGTTCTCGAGATATATCAAGATATTTAAAAGTTCCGAAGCCGCACCAACATAATAGAGATACAGAAACACCGTGGCCCCTCTCTTTGAGATAACTCTGCACTATTGCGAGCTGGAAATGCCACTTCCAGTTTAGCTGTGCAGAAGAAGAACAACAAGAAGAAGAAATATCTCGAAATATGTCCGTTAGGCCCCTTCCCTTGCGATAAATCTGCAAATATCTCGGAAACTAAGCGAGCTATGGCAAAATGTTAAGAGACCTCTTTTGTAGAGAATTAAGTTTCCTACTTTTTATGTTCTATGATATTTTTTGATCAGATGCGTAGTTCTCGAGATATATCAAGATATTTAAAAGTTCCGAAGCCGCACCAACATAATAGAGATACAGAAACACCGTGGCCCCTTTCTTTGAGATAACTCTGCACTATTGCGAGCTGTAAATGCCACTTCCAGCTTAGCTGTGCAGAAGAAGAACAACAAGAAGAAGAAATATCTCGAAATTTGTCCGTCAGGCCCCTTCCCTTGAGATATATCTGCAAATATCTCGGAAACGAAGCGAGCTATGACAAAATGTTAAGAGACCTTTTTTGTAGAGAATTATGTTTCCTACAATTTATGTTCTATGATATTTTTTGATCAGATGCGTAGTTCTCGAGATATATCAAGATATTTAAAAGCTCCGAAGCCGCACCAACATAATAGAGATACAGAAACACCGTGGCCCCTTTCTTTGAGATAACTCTGCACCATTGCGAGCTGTAAATGCCACTTCCAGCTTAGCTGTGCAGAAGAAGAACAACAAGAAGAAGAAATATCTCGAAATATGTCCGTCAGGCCCCTTCCCTTGAGATAAATCTGCAAATATCTCGGAAACGAAGAGAGCTATGGCAAAATGTTAAGAGACCTTTTTTGTAGAGAATTAAGTTTCCTACTTTTTATGTTCTATGATATTTTTTGATCAGATGCGTAGTTCTCGAGATATATCAAGATATTTAAAAGTTCCGAAGCCGCACCAACATAATAGAGATACAGAAACACCGTGGCCCCTTTCTTTGAGATAACTCGGCACTATTGCGAGCTGTAAATGCCACTTCCAGCTTAGCTGTGCAGAAGAAGAACAACAAGAAGAAGAAATATCTCGAAATATGTCCGTCAGGCCCCTTCCCTTGAGATATATCTGCAAATATCCCGGAAACCAAGCGAGCTATGGCAAAATGTTGAGAGACCTTTTTTGTAGAGAATTATGTTTCCTACAATTTATGTTCTATGATATTTTTTGATCAGAAGCGTAGTTTTCGAGATATATCGAGATATTTAAAAGTTCCGAAGCCGCACCAACATAATAGAGATACAGAAACACCGTGGCCCCTTTCTTTGAGATAACTCTGCACTAGTGCGAGCCGCAAATGCCACTTCCAGCTTAGCTGTGCAGAAGAAGAACAACAAGAAGAAGAAATATCTCGAAATATGTCCGTCAGGCCCCTTCCCTTGAGATAAATCTGCAAATATCTCGGAAACGAAGCGAGCTATGGCAAAATGTTCAGAGACCTTTTTTGTAGAGAATTAAGTTTCCTACTTTTTATCTTCTATGATATTTTTTGATCAGATGCGTAGTTCTCGAGATATATCAAGATATTTAAAAGTTCCGAAGCCGCACCAACATAATAGAGATACAGAAACACCGTGTCCCCTTTCTTTGAGATAACTCTGCACTAGTGCGAGCCGCAAATGCCACTTCCAGCTTAGCGCTGCAGAAGAAGAACAACAAGAAGAAGAAATATCTCGAAATATGTCCGTCAGGCCCCTTCCCTTGAGATAAATCTGCAAATATCTCGGAAACGAAGCGAGCTATGGCAAAATGTTAAGAGACCTTTTTTGTAGAGAATTAAGTTACCTACTTTTTACCTTCTATGATATTTTTTGATCAGATGCGTAGTTCTCGAGATATATCAAGATATTTAAAAGTTCCGAAGCCGCACCAACATAATAGAGATACAGAAACACCGTGGCCCCTTTCTTTGAGATAACTCTGCACTAGTGCGAGCCGCAAATGCCACTTCCAGCTTAGCTGTGCAGAAGAAGAACAACAAGAAGAAGAAATATCTCGAAATATGTCCGTCAGGCCCCTTCCCTTGAGATAAATCTGCAAATATCTCGGAGACGAAGCGAGCTATGGCAAAATGTTAAGAGACCTTTTTTGTAGAGAATTAAGTTTCCTACTTTTTATGTTCTATGATATTTTTTGATCAGATGCGTAGTTTTCGAGATACATCGAGATATTTAAAAGTTCCGAAGCCGCACCAACATAATAGGGATACAGAAACACCGTGGCCCCTTTCTTTGAGATAACTCTGCACTAGTGCGAGCCGCAAATGCCACTTCCAGCTTAGCTGTGCAGAAGAAGAACAACAAGAAGAAGAAATATCTCGAAATATGTCCGTCAGGCCCCTTCCCTTGAGATAAATCTGCAAATATCTCGGAAACGAAGCGAGCTATGGCAAAATGTTGAGAGACATTTTTTGTAGAGAATTATGTTTCCTACAATTTATGTTCTATGATATTTTTTGATCAGAAGCGTAGTTTTCGAGATACATCGAGATATTTAAAAGTTCCGAAGCCGCACCAGCATAATAGAGATACAGAAACACCGTGGCCCCTTTCTTTGAGATAACTCTGCACTAGTGCGAGCCGCAAATGCCACTTCCAGCTTAGCTGTGCAGAAGAAGAACAACAAGAAGAAGGAATATCTCGAAATATGTCCGTCAGGCCCCTTCCCTTGAGATAAATCTGCAAATATCTCGGAAACGACGCGAGCTATGGCCAATTGTTAAGAGACCTTTTTTGTAGAGAATTAAGTTTCCTACTTTTTATGTTCTATGATATTTTTTGATCAGATGCGTAGTTCTCGAGATATAACAAGATATTTAAAAGTTCCGAAGCCGCACCAACATAATAGAGATACAGAAACACCGTGGCCCCTTTCTTTGAGATAACTCTGCACTATTGCGAGCTGCAAATGCCACTTCCAGTTTAGCTGTGCAGAAGAAGAACAACAAGAAGAAGAAATATCTCGAAATATGTCCGTTAGGCCCCTTCCCTTGAGATAAATCTGCAAATATCTCGGAAACTAAGCGAGCTATGGCAAAATGTTAAGAGACCTCTTTTGTAGAGAATTAAGTTTCCCACTTTTTATGTTCTATGATATTTTTTGATCAGATGCGTAGTTCTCGAGATATATCAAGATATTTAAAAGTTCCGAAGCCGCACCAACATAATAGAGATACAGAAACACCGTGGCCCCTTTCTTTGAGATAACTCTGCACTATTGCGAGCTGCAAATGCCACTTCCAGCTTAGCTGTGCAGAGGAAGAACAACAAGAAGAAGAAATATCTCGAAATATGTCCGTCAGGCCAGTTCCTTTGAGCTGAATCTGCAAATATCTCGGAAACGAAGCGAGCTATGGCAAAATGTTGAGAGACATTTTTTGTAGAGAATTATGTTTCCTACAATTTATGTTCTATGATATTTTTTGATCAGAAGCGTAGTTTTCGAGATACATCGAGATATTTAAAAGTTCCGAAGCCGCACCAGCATAATAGAGATACAGAAACACCGTGGCCCCTTTCTTTGAGATAACTCTGCACTAGTGGGAGCCACAAATGCCACTTCCAGCTTAGCTGTGCAGAAGAAGAACAACAAGAAGAAGAAATATCTCGAAATATGTCCGTCAGGCCCCTTCCCTTGAGATAAATCTGCAAATATCTCGGAAACGAAGCGAGCTATGGCAAAATGTTAAGAGACCTTTTTTGTAGTGAATTATGTTTCCTACAATTTATGTTCTATGATATTTTTTGATCAGAAGCGTAGTTCTCGAGATATATCAAGATATTTAAAAGTTCCGAAGCCGCACCAACATAATAGAGATACAGAAACACCGTGGCCCCTCTCTTTGAGATAACTCTGCACTATTGCGAGCTGGAAATGCCACTTCCAGTTTAGCTGTGCAGAAGAAGAACAACAAGAAGAAGAAATATCTCGAAATATGTCCGTTAGGCCCCTTCCCTTGAGATAAATCTGCAAATATCTCGGAAACTAAGCGAGCTATGGCAAAATGTTAAGAGACCTCTTTTGTAGAGAATTAAGTTTCCTACTTTTTATGTTCTATGATATTTTTTGATCAGATGCGTAGTTCTCGAGATATATCAAGATATTTAAAAGTTCCGAAGCCGCACCAACATAATAGAGATACAGAAACACCGTGGCCCCTTTCTTTGAGATAACTCTGCACTATTGCGAGCTGTAAATGCCACTTCCAGCTTAGCTGTGCAGAAGAAGAACAACAAGAAGAAGAAATATCTCGAAATTTGTCCGTCAGGCCCCTTCCCTTGAGATATATCTGCAAATATCTCGGAAACGAAGCGAGCTATGACAAAATGTTGAGAGACCTTTTTTGTAGAGAATTATGTTTCCTACAATTTATGTTCTATGATATTTTTTGATCAGATGCGTAGTTCTCGAGATATATCAAGATATTTAAAAGCTCCGAAGCCGCACCAACATAATAGAGATACAGAAACACCGTGGCCCCTTTCTTTGAGATAAATCTGCACTATTGCGAGCTGTAAATGCCACTTCCAGCTTAGCTGTGCAGAAGAAGAACAACAAGAAAAAGAAATATCTCGAAATATGTCCGTCAGGCCCCTTCCCTTGAGATAAATCTGCAAATATCTCGGAGACGAAGCGAGCTATGGCAAAATGTTCAGAGACCTTTTTTGTAGAGAATTAAGTTTCCTACTTTTTATGTTCTATGATATTTTTTGATCAGATGCGTAGTTCTCGAGATATATCAAGATATTTAAAAGTTCCGAAGCCGCACCAACATAATAGAGATACAGAAACACCGTGGCCCCTTTCTTTGAGATAACTCTGCACTATTGCGAGCTGCAAATGCCACTTCCAGCTTAGCTGTGCAGAGGAAGAACAACAAGAAGAAGAAATATCTCGAAATATGTCCGTCAGGCCAGTTCCTTTGAGCTGAATCTGCAAATATCTCGGAAACGAAGCGAGCTATGGCAAAATGTTAAGAGACATTTTTTGTAGAGAATTATGTTTCCTACAATTCATGTTCTATGATATTTTTTGATCAGAAGCGTAGTTTTCGAGATATATCGAGATATTTAAAAGTTCCGAAGCCGCACCAACATAATAGGGATACAGAAACACCGTGGCCCCTTTCTTTGAGATAACTCTGCACTAGTGCGAGCCGCAAATGCCACTTCCAGCTTAGCTGTGCAGAAGAAGAACAACAAGAAGAAGAAATATCTCGAAATATGTCCGTCAGGCCCCTTCCCTTGAGATAAATCTGCACATATCTCGGAAACGAAGCGAGCTATGGCAAAATGTTAAGAGACCTTTCTTGTAGAGAATTAAGTTTCCTACTTTTTATGTTCTATGATATTTTTTGATCAGATGCGTAGTTCTCGAGATATATCAAGTTATTTAAAAGTTCCGAAGCCGCACCAACATAATAGAGATACAGAAACACCGTGGCCCCTTTCTTTGAGATAACTCTGCACTATTGCGAGCTGCAAATGCCACTTCCAGCTTAGCTGTGCAGAGGAAGAACAACAAGAAGAAGAAATATCTCGAAATATGTCCGTCAGGCCAGTTCCTTTGAGCTGAATCTGCAAATATCTCGGAAACGAAGCGAGCTATGGCAAAATGTGAAGAGACCTTTTTTGTAGAGAATTATGTTTCCTACAATTTATGTTCTATGATATTTTTTGATCAGAAGCGTAGTTTTCGAGATATATCGAGATATTTAAAAGTTCCGAAGCCGCACCAACATAATAGAGATACAGAAACACCGTGGCCCCTTTCTTTGAGATAACTCTGCACTAGTGCGAGCCGCAAATGCCACTTCCAGCTTAGCTGTGCAGAAGAAGAACAACAAGAAGAAGAAATATCTCGAAATATGTCCGTCAGGCCCCTTCCCTTGAGATAAATCTGCAAATATCTCGGAAACGAAGCGAGCTATGGCAAAATGTTAAGAGACGTTTTTTGTAGAGAATTATGTTTCCTACAATTTATGTTCTATGATATTTTTTGATCAGAAGCGTAGTTTTCGAGATACATCGAGATATTTAAAAGTTCCGAAGCCGCACCAACATAATAGAGATACAGAAACGCCGTGGCCCCTTTCTTTGAGATAACTCTGCACTATTGCGAGCTGCAAATGCCACTTCTAGCTTAGCTGTGCAGAGGAAGAACAACAAGAAGAAGAAATATCTCGAAATATGTCCGTCAGGCCAGTTCCTTTGAGATGAATCTGCAAATATCTCGGAAACGAAGCGAGCTATGGCAAAATGGTAAGAGACGTTTTTTATAGAGAATTATGTTTCCTACAATTTATGTTCTATGATATTTTTTGATCAGAAGCGTAGTTTTCGAGATACATCGAGATATTTAAAAGTTCCGAAGCCGCACCAACATAATAGAGATACAGAAACACCGTGGCCCCTTTCTTTGAGATAACTATGCACTAGTGCGAGCCGCAAATGCCACTTCCAGCTTAGCTGTGCAGAAGAAGAACAACAAGAAGAAGAAATATCTCGAAATATGTCCGTCAGGCCCCTTCCCTTGAGATAAATCTGCAAATATCTCGGAAACGAAGCGAGCTATGGCAAAATGTTAAGAGACCTTTTTTGTAGAGAATTAAGTTTCCTACTTTTTATGTTCTATGATATTTTTTGATCAGATGCGTAGTTCTCGAGATATATCAAGATATTTAAAAGTTCCGAAGCCGCACCAACATAATAGAGATACAGAAACACCGTGGCCCCTTTCTTTGAGATAACTCTGCACTATTGCGAGCTGCAAATGCCACTTCCAGCTTAGCTGTGCAGAAGAAGAACAACAAGAAGAAGAAATATCTCGAAATATGTCCGTCAGGCCCCTTCCCTTGAGATGAATCTGCAAATATCTCGGAAACGAAGCGAGCTATGGCAAAATGTTAAGAGACGTTTTTTGTAGAGAATTATGTTTCCTACAATTTATGTTCTATGATATTTTTTGATCAGAAGCGTAGTTTTCGAGATATATCGAGATATTTAAAAGTTCCGAAGCCGCACCAACATAATAGAGATACAGAAACACCGTGGCCCCTTTCTTTGAGATAACTCTGCACTATTGCAAGCTGTAAATGCCACTTCCAGCTTAGCTGTGGAGAAGAAGAACAACAAGAAGAAGAAATATCTCGAAATATGTCCGTCAGGCCCCTTCCCTTGAGATAAATCTGCACATATCTCGGAAACGAAGCGAGCTATGGCAAAATGTTAAGAGACGTTTTTTGTAGAGAATTATGTTTCCTACTATTTATGCTCTATAATATTTTTTGATCCGAAGCGTAGTTTTCGAGATATATCGAGATATTTAAAAGTTCCGAAGCCGCACCAACATAATAGGGATACAGAAACACCGTGGCCCCTTTCGTTGAGATAACTCTGCACTAGTGCGAGCCGCAAATGCCACTTCCAGCTTAGCTGTGCAGAAGAAGAACAACAAGAAGAAGAAATATCTCGAAATATGTCCGTCAGGCCCCTTCCCTTGAGATAAATCTGCAAATATCTCGGAAACGAAGCGAGCTATGGCAAAATGTTAAGAGACCTTTTTTGTAGAGAATTAAGTTTCCTACTTTTTATCTTCTATGATATTTTTTGGTCAGATGCGTAGTTCTCGAGATATATCAAGATATTTAAAAGTTCCGAAGCCGCACCAACATAATAGAGATACAGAAACACCGTGGCCCCTCTCTTTGAGATAACTCTGCACTATTGCGAGCTGGAAATGCCGCTTCCAGTTTAGCTGTGCAGAAGAAGGACAACAAGAAGAAGAAATATCTCGAAATATGTCCGTTAGGCCCCTTCCCTTGAGATAAATCTGCAAATATCTCGGAAACGAAGCGACCTATGGCAAAATGTTAAGAGACCTTTTTTGTAGAGAATTAAGTTTCCTACTTTTTATGTTCTATGATATTTTTTGATCAGATGCGTAGTTCTCGAGATATATCAAGATATTTAAAAGTTCCGAAGCCGCACCAACATAATAGAGATACAGAAACACCGTGGCCCCTTTCTTTGAGATAACTCTGCACTATTGCGAGCTGTAAATGCCACTTCCAGCTTAGCTGTGCAGAAGGAGAACAACAAGAAGAAGAAATATCTCGAAATATGTCCGTCAGGCCCCTTCCCTTGAGATAAATCTGCAAATATCTCGGAAACGAAGCGAGCTATGGCAAAATGTTAAGAGACCTTTTTTGTAGAGAATTATGTTTCCTACAATTTATGTTGTATGATATTTTTTGATCAGAAGCGTAGTTTTCGAGATACATCGAGATATTTAAAAGTTCCGAAGCCGCACCAACATAATAGAGATACAGAAACACCGTGGCCCCTTTCTTTGAGATAACTCTGCACTAGTGCGAGCCGCAAATGCCACTTCCAGCTTAGCTGTGCAGAGGAAGAACAACAAGAAGAAGAAATATCTCGAAATATGTCCGTCAGGCCAGTTCCTTTGAGATGAATCTGCAAATATCTCGGAAACGAAGCGAGCTATGGCAAAATGTTAAGAGACGTTTTTTATAGAGAATTATGTTTCCTACAATTTATGTTCTATGATATTTTTTGATCAGAAGCGTAGTTTTCGAGATACATCGAGATATTTAAAAGTTCCGAAGCCGCACCAACATAATAGAGATACAGAAACACCGTGGCCCCTTTCTTTGAGATAACTCTGCACTAGTGCGAGCCGCAAATGCCACTTCCAGCTTAGCTGTGCAGAAGAAGAACAACAAGAAGAAGAAATATCTCGAAATATGTCCGTCAGGCCCCTTCCCTTGAGATAAATCTGCAAATATCTCGGAAACGAAGAGAGCTATGGCAAAATGTTAAGAGACCTTTTTTGTAGAGAATTAAGTTTCCTACTTTTTATGTTCTATGATATTTTTTGATCAGATGCGTAGTTCTCGAGATATATCAAGATATTTAAAAGTTCCGAAGCCGCACCAACATAATAGAGATACAGAAACGCCGTGGCCCCTTTCTTTGAGATAACTCTGCACTATTGCGAGCTGCAAATGCCACTTCTAGCTTAGCTGTGCAGAGGAAGAACAACAAGAAGAAGAAATATCTCGAAATATGTCCGTCAGGCCAGTTCCTTTGAGATGAATCTGCAAATATCTCGGAAACGAAGCGAGCTATGGCAAAATGGTAAGAGACGTTTTTTATAGAGAATTATGTTTCCTACAATTTATGTTCTATGATATTTTTTGATCAGAAGCGTAGTTTTCGAGATACATCGAGATATTTAAAAGTTCCGAAGCCGCACCAACATAATAGAGATACAGAAACACCGTGGCCCCTTTCTTTGAGATAACTATGCACTAGTGCGAGCCGCAAATGCCACTTCCAGCTTAGCTGTGCAGAAGAAGAACAACAAGAAGAAGAAATATCTCGAAATATGTCCGTCAGGCCCCTTCCCTTGAGATAAATCTGCAAATATCTCGGAAACGAAGCGAGCTATGGCAAAATGTTAAGAGACCTTTTTTGTAGAGAATTAAGTTTCCTACTTTTTATGTTCTATGATATTTTTTGATCAGATGCGTAGTTCTCGAGATATATCAAGATATTTAAAAGTTCCGAAGCCGCACCAACATAATAGAGATACAGAAACACCGTGGCCCCTTTCTTTGAGATAACTCTGCACTATTGCGAGCTGCAAATGCCACTTCCAGCTTAGCTGTGCAGAAGAAGAACAACAAGAAGAAGAAATATCTCGAAATATGTCCGTCAGGCCCCTTCCCTTGAGATGAATCTGCAAATATCTCGGAAACGAAGCGAGCTATGGCAAAATGTTAAGAGACGTTTTTTGTAGAGAATTATGTTTCCTACAATTTATGTTCTATGATATTTTTTGATCAGAAGCGTAGTTTTCGAGATATATCGAGATATTTAAAAGTTCCGAAGCCGCACCAACATAATAGAGATACAGAAACACCGTGGCCCCTTTCTTTGAGATAACTCTGCACTATTGCAAGCTGTAAATGCCACTTCCAGCTTAGCTGTGGAGAAGAAGAACAACAAGAAGAAGAAATATCTCGAAATATGTCCGTCAGGCCCCTTCCCTTGAGATAAATCTGCACATATCTCGGAAACGAAGCGAGCTATGGCAAAATGTTAAGAGACGTTTTTTGTAGAGAATTATGTTTCCTACTATTTATGCTCTATAATATTTTTTGATCCGAAGCGTAGTTTTCGAGATATATCGAGATATTTAAAAGTTCCGAAGCCGCACCAACATAATAGGGATACAGAAACACCGTGGCCCCTTTCGTTGAGATAACTCTGCACTAGTGCGAGCCGCAAATGCCACTTCCAGCTTAGCTGTGCAGAAGAAGAACAACAAGAAGAAGAAATATCTCGAAATATGTCCGTCAGGCCCCTTCCCTTGAGATAAATCTGCAAATATCTCGGAAACGAAGCGAGCTATGGCAAAATGTTAAGAGACCTTTTTTGTAGAGAATTAAGTTTCCTACTTTTTATCTTCTATGATATTTTTTGGTCAGATGCGTAGTTCTCGAGATATATCAAGATATTTAAAAGTTCCGAAGCCGCACCAACATAATAGAGATACAGAAACACCGTGGCCCCTCTCTTTGAGATAACTCTGCACTATTGCGAGCTGGAAATGCCGCTTCCAGTTTAGCTGTGCAGAAGAAGGACAACAAGAAGAAGAAATATCTCGAAATATGTCCGTTAGGCCCCTTCCCTTGAGATAAATCTGCAAATATCTCGGAAACGAAGCGACCTATGGCAAAATGTTAAGAGACCTTTTTTGTAGAGAATTAAGTTTCCTACTTTTTATGTTCTATGATATTTTTTGATCAGATGCGTAGTTCTCGAGATATATCAAGATATTTAAAAGTTCCGAAGCCGCACCAACATAATAGAGATACAGAAACACCGTGGCCCCTTTCTTTGAGATAACTCTGCACTATTGCGAGCTGTAAATGCCACTTCCAGCTTAGCTGTGCAGAAGGAGAACAACAAGAAGAAGAAATATCTCGAAATATGTCCGTCAGGCCCCTTCCCTTGAGATAAATCTGCAAATATCTCGGAAACGAAGCGAGCTATGGCAAAATGTTAAGAGACCTTTTTTGTAGAGAATTATGTTTCCTACAATTTATGTTGTATGATATTTTTTGATCAGAAGCGTAGTTTTCGAGATACATCGAGATATTTAAAAGTTCCGAAGCCGCACCAACATAATAGAGATACAGAAACACCGTGGCCCCTTTCTTTGAGATAACTCTGCACTAGTGCGAGCCGCAAATGCCACTTCCAGCTTAGCTGTGCAGAGGAAGAACAACAAGAAGAAGAAATATCTCGAAATATGTCCGTCAGGCCAGTTCCTTTGAGATGAATCTGCAAATATCTCGGAAACGAAGCGAGCTATGGCAAAATGTTAAGAGACGTTTTTTATAGAGAATTATGTTTCCTACAATTTATGTTCTATGATATTTTTTGATCAGAAGCGTAGTTTTCGAGATACATCGAGATATTTAAAAGTTCCGAAGCCGCACCAACATAATAGAGATACAGAAACACCGTGGCCCCTTTCTTTGAGATAACTCTGCACTAGTGCGAGCCGCAAATGCCACTTCCAGCTTAGCTGTGCAGAAGAAGAACAACAAGAAGAAGAAATATCTCGAAATATGTCCGTCAGGCCCCTTCCCTTGAGATAAATCTGCAAATATCTCGGAAACGAAGAGAGCTATGGCAAAATGTTAAGAGACCTTTTTTGTAGAGAATTAAGTTTCCTACTTTTTATGTTCTATGATATTTTTTGATCAGATGCGTAGTTCTCGAGATATATCAAGATATTTAAAAGTTCCGAAGCCGCACCAACATAATAGAGATACAGAAACACCGTGGCCCCTTTCTTTGAGATAACTCTGCACTATTGCGAGCTGTAAATGCCACTTCCAGCTTAGCTGTGCAGAAGAAGAACAACAAGAAGAAGAAATATCTCGAAATATGTCCGTCAGGCCCCTTCCCTTGAGATAAATCTGCAAATATCTCGGAAACGAAGAGAGCTATGGCAAAATGTTAAGAGACCTTTTTTGTAGAGAATTAAGTTTCCTACTTTTTATGTGCTATGATATTTTTTGATCAGATGCGTAGTTCTCGAGATATATCAAGATATTTAAAAGTTCCGAAGCCGCACCAAAATAATAGAGATGCAGAAACACCGTGGCCCCTTTCTTTGAGATAACTCTGCACTATTGCGAGCTGTAAATGCCACTTCCAGCTTAGCTGTGCAGAAGAAGAACAACAAGAAGAAGAAATATCTCGAAATATGTCCGTCAGGCCCCTTCCCTTGAGATATATCTGCAAATATCTCGGAAACGAAGCGAGCTATGGCAAAATGTTAAGAGACCTTTTTTGTAGAGAATTATGTTTCCTACAATTTATGTTGTATGATATTTTTTGATCAGAAGCGTAGTTTTCGAGATACATCGAGATATTTAAAAGTTCCGAAGCCGCACCAACATAATAGAGATACAGAAACACCGTGGCCCCTTTCTTTGAGATAACTCTGCACTAGTGCGAGCCGCAAATGCCACTTCCAGCTTAGCTGTGCAGAGGAAGAACAACAAGAAGAAGAAATATCCCGAAATATGTCCGTCAGGCCAGTTCCTTTGAGATGAATCTGCAAATATCTCGGAAACGAAGCGAGCTATGGCAAAATGTTAAGAGACCTTTTTTGTAGAGAATTAAGTTTCCTACTTTTTATGTTCTATGATATTTTTTGATCAGATGCGTAGTTCTCGAGATATATCAAGATATTTAAAAGTTCCGAAGCCGCACCAACATAATAGAGATACAGAAACACCGTGGCCCCTCTCTTTGAGATAACTCTGCACTATTGCGAGCTGGAAATGCCACTTCCAGCTTAGCTGTGCAGAAGAAGAACAACAAGAAGAAGAAATATCTCGAAATATGTCCGGCAGGCCCCTTCCCTTGAGATATATCTGCAAATATCTCGGAAACGAAGCGAGATATGGCAAAATGTTAAGATACCTTTTTTGTAGAGAATTATGTTTCCTAGAATTTATGTTCTATGATATTTTTTCATCAGAAGCGTAGTTTTCGAGATATATCGAGATATTTAAAAGTTCCGAAGCCGCACCAACATAATAGAGATACAGAAACACCGTGGCCCCTTTCTTTGATATAACTCTGCACTAGTGCGATCTGCAAATGCCACTTCCAGCTTAGCTGTGCAGAAGAAGAACAACAAGAAGAAGAAGTATCTCGAAGTATGTCCGTCAGGCCCGTTCCTTTGAGATGAATCTGCAAATATCTCGGAAACGAAGCGAGCTATGGCAAAATGTTAAGAGACGTTTTTTGTAGAGAATTATGTTTCCTACAATTTATGTTCTATGATATTTTTTGATCAGAAGCGTAGTTTTCGAGATATATCGAGATATTTAAAAGTTCCGAAGCCGCACCAACATAATAGAGATACAGAAACACCGTGGCCCTTTTCTTTGAGATAACTCTGCACTATTGCGAGCTGTAAATGCCACTTCCAGCTTAGCTGTGCAGAAGAAGAACAACAAGAAGAAGAAATATCTCGAAATATGTCCGTCAGGCCCCTTCCCTTGAGATATATCTGCAGATATCTCGGAAACGAAGCGAGCTATGGCAAAATGTTAAGAGACCTTTTTTGTAGAGAATTATGCTTCCTACAATTTATGTTCTATGATATTCTTTGATCAGAAGCGTAGTTCTCGAGATATATCAAGATATTTAAAAGTTCCGAAGTCGCACCAACATAATAGAGATACAGAAACACCGTGGCCCCTTTCTTTGAGATAAATCTGCACTATTGCGAGCTGCAAATGCCACTTCCAGCTTAGCTGTGCAGAGGAAGAACAACAAGAAGAAGAAATATCTCGAAATATGTCCGTCAGGCCAGTTCTTTTGAGCTGAATCTGCAAATATCTCGGAAACGAAGCGAGCTATGGCAAAATGTTAAGAGACGTTTTTTGTAGAGAATTATGTTTCCTACAATTTATGTTCTATGATATTTTTTGATCAGAAGCGTAGTTTTCGAGATATATCGAGATATTTAAAAGTTCCGAAGCCGCACCAACATAATAGGGATACAGAAACACCGTGGCCCCTTTCTTTGAGATAACTCTGCACTAGTGCGAGCCGCAAATGCCACTTCCAGCTTAGCTGTGCAGAAGAAGAACAACAAGAAGAAGAAATATCTCGAAATATGTCCGTCAGGCCCCTGCCCTTGAGATAAATCTGCAAATATCTCGGAAACGAAGCGAGCTATGGCAAAATGTTAAGAGACCTTTTTTGTAGAGAATTAAGTTTCCTAGTTTTTATCTTCTATGATATTTTTTGATCAGATGCGTAGTTCTCGAGATATATCAAGATATTTAAAAGTTCCGAAGCCGCACCAACATAATAGAGATACAGAAACACCGTGGCCCCTTTCTTTGAGATAACTCTGCACTATTGCGAGCTGTAAATGCCACTTCCAGCTTAGCTGTGCAGAAGAAGAACAACAAGAAGAAGAAATATCTCGAAATATGTCCGTCAGGCCCCTGCTCTTGAGATATATCTGCAAATATCTCGGAAACGAAGCGAGCTATGGCAAAATGTTAAGAGACCTTTTTTGTAGAGAATTATGTTTCCTACAATTTATGTTCTATGATATTTTTTGATCAGAAGCGTAGTTTTCGAGATATATCGAGATATTTAAAAGTTCCGAAGCCGCACCAACATAATGGAGATACAGAAACACCGTGGCCCCTTTCGTTGAGATAACTCTGCACAAGTGCGAGCCGCAAATGCCACTTCCAGCTTAGCTGTGCAGAGGAAGAACAACAAGAAGAAGAAATATCTCGAAATATGTCCGTCAGGCCAGTTCCTTTGAGCTGAATCTGCAAATATCTCGGAAACGAAGCGAGCTATGGCAAAATGTTAAGCGACGTTTTTTGTAGAGAATTATGTTTCCTACAATTTATGTTCCATGATATTTTTTGATCAGAAGCGTAGTTTTCGAGATATATCGAGATATTTAAAAGTTCCGAAGCCGCACCAACATAATAGGGATACAGAAACACCGTGGCCCCTTTCTTTGAGATAACTCTGCACTAGTGCGAGCCGCAAATGCCACTTCCAGCTTAGCTGTGGAGAAGAAGAACAACAAGAAGAAGAAATATCTCGAAATATGTCCGTCAGGCCCCTTCCCTTGAGATAAATCTGCAAATATCTCGGAAACGAAGCGAGCTATGGCAAAATCTTAAGAGACCTTTTTTGTAGAGAATTAAGTTTCCTACTTTTCATGTTCTATGATATTTTTTGATCAGATGCGTAGTTCTCGAGATATATCAAGATATTTAAAAGTTCCGAAGCCGCACCAACATAATAGAGATACAGAAACACCGTGGCCCCTTTCTTTGAGATAACTCTGCACTATTGCGAGCTGTAAATGCCACTTCCAGCTTAGCTGTGCAGAAGAAGAACAACAAGAAGAAGAAATATCTCGAAATATGTCCGTCAGGCCCCTTCCCTTGAGATATATCTGCAAATATCTCGGAAACGGAGCGAGCTATGGCAAAATGTTAAGAGACCTTTTTTGTAGAGAATTATGTTTCCTACAATTTATGTTCTATGATATTTTTTGATCAGATGCGTAGTTTTCGAGATATATCGAGATATTTAAAAGATCCGAAGCCGCACCAACATAATAGAGATACAGAAACACCGTGGCCCCTTTCTTTGAGATAACTCTGCACTAGTGCGAGCCGCAAATGCCGCTTCCAGCTTAGCTGTGCAGAAGAAGAACAACAAGAAGAAGAAATATCTCGAAATATGTCCGTCAGGCCCCTTCCCTCGAGATAAATCTGCAAATATCTCGGAAACGAAGCGAGCTATGGCAAAATGTTAAGAGACCTTTTTTGTAGAGAATTAAGTTTCCTACTTTTTATGTTCTATGATATTTTTTGATCGGATGCGTAGTTCTCGAGATATATCAAGATATTTAAAAGTTCCGAAGCCGCACCAACATAATAGAGATTCAGTAACACCGTGGCCCCTGTCTTTGAGATAACTCTGCACTATTGCGAACTTCAAATGCCACTTCCAGCTTAGCTGTGCAGAAGAAGAACAACAAAAAGAAGAAATATCTCGGAATATGTCCGTCAGGCCCCTTCCCTTGAGATAAATCTGCAAATATCTCGGAAACAAAGCGAGTTACGGCAAAATGTTAAGAGACCTTTTTTGTAGAAAATTAGGATTCCTACTTTTTATGTTCTATGATATTTTTTGATCAGATGCGTAGTTCTCGAGATATGTCAAGATATTTAAAAGTTCCGAAGCCGCACCAACATAATAGAGATACAGAAACACCGTGGCCCCTTTCTTTGAGATAACTCTGCACTATTGCGCGCTGCAAATGCCACTTCCAGCTTAGCTGTGCAGAAGAAGAACAACAAGAAGAAGAAGTATCTCGAAATATGTCCGTCAGGCCCCTTCCCTCGAGATAAATCTGCAAATATCTCGGAAACGAAGCGAGCTATGGCAAAATGTTAAGAGACCTTTTTTGTAGAGAATTAAGTTTCCTACTTTTTATGTTGTATGATATTTTTTGATCGGATGCGTAGTTCTCGAGATAACTTTCTTTGAGATAACTCTGCACTATTGCGACCTGCAAATGCCACTTCCAGCTTAGCTGTGCAGAAGAGGAACAACAAGAAGAAGAAATATCTCGGAATATGTCCGTCAGGCCCCTTCCCTTGAGCTAAATCTGCAAATATCTCGGAAACGATGCCAGCTATGGGAAAATGTTAAGAGACCTTTTTTGTAGAGAATTAAGTTTCCTACTTTTTATGTTCTATGATATTTTTTGATCAGATGCGTAGTTCTCGAGATATATCAAGATATTTAAAAGCTCCGAAGCTGCACCAACATAATAGAGGTACAGAAACACCGTGGCCCCTTTCTTTGAGATAACTCTGCACTATTGCGAGCTGCAAATGCCACTTCCAGCTTAGCTGTGCAGAAGAAGAACAACAAGAATAAGAAATATTTCGAGATATGTCCGTCAGGCCCCTTCCCTTGAGATAAATCTGCAAATATCTCGGAAACGAAGCGAGCTACGGCAAAATGTTAAGAGACCTTTTTTGTAGAAAATTAGGTTTCCTACTTTTTATGTTCTTTGATATTTTTTGATCAGATGCGTAGTTCCCGAGATATATCAAGATATTTAAAAGTTCCGAAGCCGCACCAACATAATAGAGATACAGAAACACCGTGGCCCCTTTCTTTGCGATAACTCTGCACTATTGCGAGCTACAAATGCCACTTCCAGCTTAGCTGTGCAGAAGAGGAACAACAAGAAGAAGAAATATCTCGGAATATGTCCGTCAGGCCCCTTCCCTTGAGCTAAATCTGCAAATATCTCGGAAACGATGCCAGCTATGGGAAAATGTTAAGAGACCTTTTTTGTAGAGAATTAAGTTTTCTACTTTTTATGTTTTATGATATTTCTTGATCAGATGCGTAGTTCTCGAGATATATCGAGATATTTAAAAGTTCCGAAGCCGCACCAACATAATAGAGATACAGAAACACCGTGGCCCCTTTCTTTGAGATAACTCTGCACTAGTGCGAGCTGCAAATGCCACTTCCAGCTTAGCTGTGCAGAAGAAGAACAACAAGAAGAAGAAGTATCTCGAAGTATGTCCGTCAGGCCCGTTCCTTTGAGATGAATCTGCAAATATCTCGGAAACGAAGCGAGCTATGGCAAAATGTTAAGAGACGTTTTTTGTAGAGAATTATGTTTCCTACAATTTATGTTCTATGATATTTTTTGATCAGAAGCGTAGTTTTCGAGATATATCGAGATATTTAAAAGTTCCGAAGCCGCACCAACATAATAGAGATACAGAAACACCGTGGCCCTTTTCTTTGAGATAACTCTGCACTATTGCGAGCTGTAAATGCCACTTCCAGCTTAGCTGTGCAGAAGAAGAACAACAAGAAGAAGAAATATCTCGAAATATGTCCGTCAGGCCCCTTCCCTTGAGATATATCTGCAGATATCTCGGAAACGAAGCGAGCTATGGCAAAATGTTAAGAGACCTTTTTTGTAGAGAATTATGCTTCCTACAATTTATGTTCTATGATATTCTTTGATCAGAAGCGTAGTTCTCGAGATATATCAAGATATTTAAAAGTTCCGAAGTCGCACCAACATAATAGAGATACAGAAACACCGTGGCCCCTTTCTTTGAGATAACTCTGCACTATTGCGAGCTGCAAATGCCACTTCCAGCTTAGCTGTGCAGAGGAAGAACAACAAGAAGAAGAAATATCTCGAAATATGTCCGTCAGGCCAGTTCTTTTGAGCTGAATCTGCAAATATCTCGGAAACGAAGCGAGCTATGGCAAAATGTTAAGAGACGTTTTTTGTAGAGAATTATGTTTCCTACAATTTATGTTCTATGCTATTTTTTGATCAGAAGCGTAGTTTTCGAGATATATCGAGATATTTAAAAGTTCCGAAGCCGCACCAACATAATAGGGATACAGAAACACCGTGGCCCCTTTCTTTGAGATAACTCTGCACTAGTGCGAGCCGCAAATGCCACTTCCAGCTTAGCTGTGCAGAAGAAGAACAACAAGAAGAAGAAATATCTCGAAATATGTCCGTCAGGCGCCTTCCCTTGAGATAAATCTCCAAATATATCGGAAACGAAGCGAGCTATGGCAAAATGTTACGAGACCTTTTTTGTAGAAAATTAGGTTTCCAACTTTTTATGTTCTATGATATTTTTTGATCAGATGCGTAGTTCTCGAGATATATCAAGATATTTAAAAGTTCCGAAGCCCCACCAACATAATAGAGATACAGAAACACCGTGGCCCCTTTCTTTGAGATAACTCTGCACTATTGCGAGCTGTAAATGCCACTTCCAGCTTAGCTGTGCAGAAGAAGAACAACAAGAAGAAGAAATATCTCGAAATATGTCCGTCAGGCCCCTGCCCTTGAGATATATCTGCAAATATATCGGAAACGAAGCGAGCTATGGCAAAATGTTAAGCGACCTTTTTTGTAGAGAATTCAGTTTCCTACTTTTTATGTTCTATGATATTTTTTGATCAGATGCGTAGTTCTCGAGATATATCGAGATATTTAAAAGTTCCGAAGCCGCACCAACATAATGGAGATACAGAAACACCGTGGCCCCTTTCGTTGAGATAACTCTGCACAAGTGCGAGCCGCAAATGCCACTTCCAGCTTAGCTGTGCAGAGGAAGAACAACAAGAAGAAGAAATATCTCGAAATATGTCCGTCAGGCCAGTTCCTTTGAGCTGAATCTGCAAATATCTCGGAAACGAAGCGAGCTATGGCAAAATGTTGAGCGACGTTTTTTGTAGAGAATTATGTTTCCTACAATTTATGTTCCATGATATTTTTTGATCAGAAGCGTAGTTTTCGAGATATATCGAGATATTTAAAAGTTCCGAAGCCGCACCAACATAATAGGGATACAGAAACACCGTGGCCCCTTTCTTTGAGATAACTCTGCACTAGTGCGAGCCGCAAATGCCACTTCCAGCTTAGCTGTGGAGAAGAAGAACAACAAGAAGAAGAAATATCTCGAAATATGTCCGTCAGGCCCCTTCCCTTGAGATAAATCTGCAAATATCTCGGAAACGAAGCGAGCTATGGCAAAATGTTAAGAGACCTTTTTTGTAGAGAATTAAGTTTCCTACTTTTCATGTTCTATGATATTTTTTGATCAGATGCGTAGTTCTCGAGATATATCAAGATATTTAAAAGTTCCGAAGCCGCACCAACATAATAGAGATACAGAAACACCGTGGCCCCTTTCTTTGAGATAACTCTGCACTATTGCGAGCTGTAAATGCCACTTCCAGCTTAGCTGTGCAGAAGAAGAACAACAAGAAGAAGAAATATCTCGAAATATGTCCGTCAGGCCCCTTCCCTTGAGATATATCTGCAAATATCTCGGAAACGAAGCGAGCTATGGCAAAATGTTAAGAGACCTTTTTTGTAGAGAATTATGTTTCCTACAATTTATGTTCTATGATATTTTTTGATCAGATGCGTAGTTTTCGAGATATATCGAGATATTTAAAAGATCCGAAGCCGCACCAACATAATAGAGATACAGAAACACCGTGGCCCCTTTCTTTGAGATAACTCTGCACTAGTGCGAGCCGCAAATGCCGCTTCCAGCTTAGCTGTGCAGAAGAAGAACAACAAGAAGAAGAAATATCTCGAAATATGTCCGTCAGGCCCCTTCCCTCGAGATAAATCTGCAAATATCTCGGAAACGAAGCGAGCTATGGCAAAATGTTAAGAGACCTTTTTTGTAGAGAATTAAGTTTCCTACTTTTTATGTTCTATGATATTTTTTGATCGGATGCGTAGTTCTCGAGATATATCAAGATATTTAAAAGTTCCGAAGCCGCACCAACATAATAGAGATACAGTAACACCGTGGCCCCTGTCTTTGAGATAACTCTGCACTATTGCGAACTGCAAATGCCACTTCCAGCTTAGCTGTGCAGAAGAAGAACAACAAAAAGAAGAAATATCTCGAAATATGTCCGTCAGGCCCCTTCCCTTGAGATAAATCTGCAAATATCTCGGAAACAAAGCGAGCTACGGCAAAATGTTAAGAGACCTTTTTTGTAGAAAATTAGGATTCCTACTTTTTATGTTCTATGATATTTTTTGATCAGATGCGTAGTTCTCGAGATATGTCAAGATATTTAAAAGTTCCGAAGCCGCACCAACATAATAGAGATACAGAAACACCGTGGCCCCTTTCTTTGAGATAACTCTGCACTATTGCGCGCTGCAAATGCCACTTCCAGCTTAGCTGTGCAGAAGAAGAACAACAAGAAGAAGAAGTATCTCGAAATATGTCCGTCAGGCCCCTTCCCTCGAGATAAATCTGCAAATATCTCGGAAACGAAGCGAGCTATGGCAAAATGTTAAGAGACCTTTTTTGTAGAGAATTAAGTTTCCTACTTTTTATGTTGTATGATATTTTTTGATCGGATGCGTAGTTCTCGAGATAACTTTCTTTGAGATAACTCTGCACTATTGCGACCTGCAAATGCCACTTCCAGCTTAGCTGTGCAGAAGAGGAACAACAAGAAGAAGAAATATCTCGGAATATGTCCGTCAGGCCCCTTCCCTTGAGCTAAATCTGCAAATATCTCGGAAACGATGCCAGCTATGGGAAAATGTTAAGAGACCTTTTTTGTAGAGAATTAAGTTTCCTACTTTTTATGTTCTATGATATTTTTTGATCAGATGCGTAGTTCTCGAGATATATCAAGATATTTAAAAGCTCCGAAGCTGCACCAACATAATAGAGGTACAGAAACACCGTGGCCCCTTTCTTTGAGATAACTCTGCACTATTGCGAGCTGCAAATGCCACTTCCAGCTTAGCTGTGCAGAAGAAGAACAACAAGAATAAGAAATATTTCGAAATATGTCCGTCAGGCCCCTTCCCTTGAGATAAATCTGCAAATATCTCGGAAACGAAGCGAGCTACGGCAAAATGTTAAGAGACCTTTTTTGTAGAAAATTAGGTTTCCTACTTTTTATGTTCTTTGATATTTTTTGATCAGATGCGTAGTTCCCGAGATATATCAAGATATTTAAAAGTTCCGAAGCCGCACCAACATAATAGAGATACAGAAACACCGTGGCCCCTTTCTTTGCGATAACTCTGCACTATTGCGAGCTGCAAATGCCACTTCCAGCTTAGCTGTGCAGAAGAGGAACAACAAGAAGAAGAAATATCTCGGAATATGTCCGTCAGGCCCCTTCCCTTGAGCTAAATCTGCAAATATCTCGGAAACGATGCCAGCTATGGGAAAATGTTAAGAGACCTTTTTTGTAGAGAATTAAGTTTTCTACTTTTTATGTTTTATGATATTTCTTGATCAGATGCGTAGTTCTCGAGATATATCAAGATATTTAAAAGTTCCGAAGCCGCACCAACATAATAGAGATACAGAATCACCGTGGCCCCTTTCTTTGAGATAACTCTGCACTATTGCGCGCAGCAAATGCCACTTCCAGCTTAGCTGTGCAGAAGAAGAACAACAAGAGGAAGAAATATCTCGAAATATGTCCGTCAGGCCCCTTCCCTTGAGATAAATCTGCAAATATCTCGGAAACGAAGCGAGCTATGGCAAAATGTTAAGAGACCTTTTTTGTAGAGAATTAAGTTTCCTACTTTTTATGTTCTATGATATTTTTTGATCAGATGCGTAGATCTCGAGATATATCAAGATATTTAAAAGCTCCGAAGCTGCACCAACATAATAGAGATACAGAAACACCGTGGCCCCTTTCTTTGCGATAACTCTGCACTATTGCGAGCTGCAAATGCCACTTCCAGCTTAGCTGTGCAGAAGAAGAACAACAAGAAGAAGAAATATCTCGAAATATGTCCGTCAGGCCCCTTCCCTTGAGATAAATCTGCAAATATCTCGGAAACGAAGCGAGCTATGGCAAAATGTTAAGAGACCTTTTTTGTAGAGAATTAAGTTTCCTACTTTTTATGTTCTATGATATTTTTTGATCAGATGCGTAGTTCTCGAGATATATCAAGATATTTAAAAGCTCCGAAGCTGCACCAACATAATAGAGATACAGAAACACCGTGGCCCCTCTCTTTGAGATAACTCTGCATGATTGCGAGCTGGAAATGCCACTTCCAGTTTAGCTGTGCAGAAGAAGAACAACAAGAAGAAGAAATATCTCGAAATATGTCCGTCAGGCCCCTTCCCTTGAGATAAATCTGCAAATATCTCGGAAACGAAGCGAGCTATGGCAAAATGTTAAGAGACCTTTTTTGTAGAGAATTAAGTTTCCTACTTTTTATGTTCTATGATATTTTTCGATCAGAGGCGTAGTTCTCGAGATATATCAAGATATTTAAAAGTTTCGAAGCCGCACCAACATAATAGAGATACAGAAACACCGTGGCCCCTCTCTTTGAGATAACTCTGCATGATTGCGAGCTGGAAATGCCACTTCCAGTTTAGCTGTGCAGAAGAAGAACAACAAGAAGAAGAAATATCTCGAAATATGTCCGTCAGGCCCCTTCCCTTGAGATAAATCTGCAAATATCTCGGAAACGAAGCGAGCTATGGCAAAATGTTAAGAGACCTTTTTTGTAGAGAATTAAGTTTCCTACTTTTTATGTTCTATGATATTTTTCGATCAGAGGCGTAGTTCTCGAGATATATCAAGATATTTAAAAGTTTCGAAGCCGCACCAACATAATAGAGATACAGAAACACCGTGGCCCCTCTCTTTGAGATAACTCTGCATGATTGCGAGCTGGAAATGCCACTTCCAGTTTAGCTGTGCAGAAGAAGAACAACAAGAAGAAGAAATATCTCGAAATATGTCCGTCAGGACCCTTCCCTTGAGATAAATCTGCAAATATCTCGGAAACCAAGCGAGCTATTGCAAAACGTTAAGAGACCTTTTTTGTAGAGAATTAAGTTTCCTACTTTTTATGTTGTATGATATTTTTTGATCAGATGCGTAGTTCTCGAGATATATCAAGATATTTAAAAGTTCCGAAGCCGCACCAACATAATAGAGATACAGAAACACCGTGGCCCCTTTCTTTGAGATAACTCTGCACTATTGCGAGCTGTAAATGCCACTTCCAGCTTAGCTGTGCAGAAGAAGAACAACAAGAAGAAGAAATATCTCGAAATATGTCCGTCAGGCCCCTGCTCTTGAGATATATCTGCAAATATCTCGGAAACGAAGCGAGCTATGGCAAAATGTTAAGAGACCTTTTTTGTAGAGAATTACGTTTCCTACAATTTATGTTCTATGATATTTTTTGATCAGAAGCGTAGTTTTGGAGATATATCGAGATATTTAAAAGTTCCGAAGCCGCACCAACATAATGGAGATACAGAAACACCGTGGCCCCTTTCGTTGAGATAACTCTGCACAAGTGCGAGCCGCAAATGCCACTTCCAGCTTAGCTGTGCAGAGGAAGAACAACAAGAAGAAGAAATATCTCGAAATATGTCCGTCAGGCCAGTTCCTTTGAGCTGAATCTGCAAATATCTCGGAAACGAAGCGAGCTATGGCAAAATGTTAAGCGACGTTTTTTGTAGAGAATTATGTTTCCTACAATTTATGTTCCATGATATTTTTTGATCAGAAGCGTAGTTTTCGAGATATATCGAGATATTTAAAAGTTCCGAAGCCGCACCAACATAATAGGGATACAGAAACACCGTGGCCCCTTTCTTTGAGATAACTCTGCACTAGTGCGAGCCGCAAATGCCACTTCCAGCTTAGCTGTGGAGAAGAAGAACAACAAGAAGAAGAAATATCTCGAAATATGTCCGTCAGGCCCCTTCCCTTGAGATAAATCTGCAAATATCTCGGAAACGAAGCGAGCTATGGCAAAATCTTAAGAGACCTTTTTTGTAGAGAATTATGTTTCCTACAATTTATCTTCTATGATATTTTTTGATCAGATGCGTAGTTTTCGAGATATATCGAGATATTTAAAAGATCCGAAGCCGCACCAACATAATAGAGATACAGAAACACCGTGGCCCCTTTCTTTGAGATAACTCTGCACTAGTGCGAGCCGCAAATGCCGCTTCCAGCTTAGCTGTGCAGAAGAAGAACAACAAGAAGAAGAAATATCTCGAAATATGTCCGTCAGGCCCCTTCCCTCGAGATAAATCTGCAAATATCTCGGAAACGAAGCGAGCTATGGCAAAATGTTAAGAGACCTTTTTTGTAGAGAATTAAGTTTCCTACTTTTTATGTTCTATGATATTTTTTGATCGGATGCGTAGTTCTCGAGATATATCAAGATATTTAAAAGTTCCGAAGCCGCACCAACATAATAGAGATACAGTAACACCGTGGCCCCTGTCTTTGAGATAACTCTGCACTATTGCGAACTGCAAATGCCACTTCCAGCTTAGCTGTGCAGAAGAAGAACAACAAAAAGAAGAAATATCTCGAAATATGGCCGTCAGGCCCCTTCCCTTGAGATAAATCTGCAAATATCTCGGAAACAAAGCGAGCTACGGCAAAATGTTAAGAGACCTTTTTTGTAGAAAATTAGGATTCCTACTTTTTATGTTCTATGATATTTTTTGATCAGATGCGTAGTTCTCGAGATATGTCAAGATATTTAAAAGTTCCGAAGCCGCACCAACATAATAGAGATACAGAAACACCGTGGCCCCTTTCTTTGAGATAACTCTGCACTATTGCGCGCTGCAAATGCCACTTCCAGCTTAGCTGTGCAGAAGAAGAACAACAAGAAGAAGAAGTATCTCGAAATATGTCCGTCAGGCCCCTTCCCTCGAGATAAATCTGCAAATATCTCGGAAACGAAGCGAGCTATGGCAAAATGTTAAGAGACCTTTTTTGTAGAGAATTAAGTTTCCTACTTTTTATGTTGTATGATATTTTTTGATCGGATGCGTAGTTCTCGAGATAACTTTCTTTGAGATAACTCTGCACTATTGCGACCTGCAAATGCCACTTCCAGCTTAGCTGTGCAGAAGAGGAACAACAAGAAGAAGAAATATCTCGGAATATGTCCGTCAGGCCCCTTCCCTTGAGCTAAATCTGCAAATATCTCGGAAACGATGCGAGCTATGGGAAAATGTTAAGAGACCTTTTTTGTAGAGAATTAAGTTTCCTACTTTTTATGTTCTATGATATTTTTTGATCAGATGCGTAGTTCTCGAGATATATCAAGATATTTAAAAGCTCCGAAGCTGCACCAACATAATAGAGGTACAGAAACACCGTGGCCCCTTTCTTTGAGATAACTCTGCACTATTGCGAGCTGCAAATGCCACTTCCAGCTTAGCTGTGCAGAAGAAGAACAACAAGAATAAGAAATATTTCGAAATATGTCCGTCAGGCCCCTTCCCTTGAGATAAATCTGCAAATATCTCGGAAACGAAGCGAGCTACGGCAAAATGTTAAGAGACCTTTTTTGTAGAAAATTAGGTTTCCTACTTTTTATGTTCTTTGATATTTTTTGATCAGATGCGTAGTTCCCGAGATATATCAAGATATTTAAAAGTTCCGAAGCCGCACCAACATAATAGAGATACAGAAACACCGTGGCCCCTTTCTTTGCGATAACTCTGCACTATTGCGAGCTGCAAATGCCACTTCCAGCTTAGCTGTGCAGAAGAGGAACAACAAGAAGAAGAAATATCTCGGAATATGTCCGTCAGGCCCCTTCCCTTGAGCTAAATCTGCAAATATCTCGGAAACGATGCCAGCTATGGGAAAATGTTAAGAGACCTTTTTTGTAGAGAATTAAGTTTTCTACTTTTTATGTTTTATGATATTTCTTGATCAGATGCGTAGTTCTCGAGATATATCAAGATATTTAAAAGTTCCGAAGCCGCACCAACATAATAGAGATACAGAATCACCGTGGCCCCTTTCTTTGAGATAACTCTGCACTATTGCGCGCAGCAAATGCCACTTCCAGCTTAGCTGTGCAGAAGAAGAACAACAAGAGGAAGAAATATCTCGAAATATGTCCGTCAGGCCCCTTCCCTTGAGATAAATCTGCAAATATCTCGGAAACGAAGCGAGCTATGGCAAAATGTTAAGAGACCTTTTTTGTAGAGAATTAAGTTTCCTACTTTTTATGTTCTATGATATTTTTTGATCAGATGCGTAGATCTCGAGATATATCAAGATATTTAAAAGCTCCGAAGCTGCACCAACATAATAGAGATACAGAAACACCGTGGCCCCTTTCTTTGCGATAACTCTGCACTATTGCGAGCTGCAAATGCCACTTCCAGCTTAGCTGTGCAGAAGAAGAACAACAAGAAGAAGAAATATCTCGAAATATGTCCGTCAGGCCCCTTCCCTTGAGATAAATCTGCAAATATCTCGGAAACGAAGCGAGCTATGGCAAAATGTTAAGAGACCTTTTTTGTAGAGAATTAAGTTTCCTACTTTTTATGTTCTATGATATTTTTTGATCAGATGCGTAGTTCTCGAGATATATCAAGATATTTAAAAGCTCCGAAGCTGCACCAACATAATAGAGATACAGAAACACCGTGGCCCCTCTCTTTGAGATAACTCTGCATGATTGCGAGCTGGAAATGCCACTTCCAGTTTAGCTGTGCAGAAGAAGAACAACAAGAAGAAGAAATATCTCGAAATATGTCCGTCAGGCCCCTTCCCTTGAGATAAATCTGCAAATATCTCGGAAACGAAGCGAGCTATGGCAAAATGTTAAGAGACCTTTTTTGTAGAGAATTAAGTTTCCTACTTTTTATGTTCTATGATATTTTTCGATCAGAGGCGTAGTTCTCGAGATATATCAAGATATTTAAAAGTTTCGAAGCCGCACCAACATAATAGAGATACAGAAACACCGTGGCCCCTCTCTTTGAGATAACTCTGCATGATTGCGAGCTGGAAATGCCACTTCCAGTTTAGCTGTGCAGAAGAAGAACAACAAGAAGAAGAAATATCTCGAAATATGTCCGTCAGGCCCCTTCCCTTGAGATAAATCTGCAAATATCTCGGAAACGAAGCGAGCTATGGCAAAATGTTAAGAGACCTTTTTTGTAGAGAATTAAGTTTCCTACTTTTTATGTTCTATGATATTTTTCGATCAGAGGCGTAGTTCTCGAGATATATCAAGATATTTAAAAGTTTCGAAGCCGCACCAACATAATAGAGATACAGAAACACCGTGGCCCCTCTCTTTGAGATAACTCTGCATGATTGCGAGCTGGAAATGCCACTTCCAGTTTAGCTGTGCAGAAGAAGAACAACAAGAAGAAGAAATATCTCGAAATATGTCCGTCAGGACCCTTCCCTTGAGATAAATCTGCAAATATCTCGGAAACCAAGCGAGCTATTGCAAAACGTTAAGAGACCTTTTTTGTAGAGAATTAAGTTTCCTACTTTTTATGTTGTATGATATTTTTTGATCAGATGCGTAGTTCTCGAGATATATCAAGATATTTAAAAGTTCCGAAGCCGCACCAACATAATAGAGATACAGAAACACCGTGGCCCCTTTCTTTGAGATAACTCTGCACTATTGCGAGCTGTAAATGCCACTTCCAGCTTAGCTGTGCAGAAGAAGAACAACAAGAAGAAGAAATATCTCGAAATATGTCCGTCAGGCCCCTGCTCTTGAGATATATCTGCAAATATCTCGGAAACGAAGCGAGCTATGGCAAAATGTTAAGAGACCTTTTTTGTAGAGAATTACGTTTCCTACAATTTATGTTCTATGATATTTTTTGATCAGAAGCGTAGTTTTGGAGATATATCGAGATATTTAAAAGTTCCGAAGCCGCACCAACATAATGGAGATACAGAAACACCGTGGCCCCTTTCGTTGAGATAACTCTGCACAAGTGCGAGCCGCAAATGCCACTTCCAGCTTAGCTGTGCAGAGGAAGAACAACAAGAAGAAGAAATATCTCGAAATATGTCCGTCAGGCCAGTTCCTTTGAGCTGAATCTGCAAATATCTCGGAAACGAAGCGAGCTATGGCAAAATGTTAAGCGACGTTTTTTGTAGAGAATTATGTTTCCTACAATTTATGTTCCATGATATTTTTTGATCAGAAGCGTAGTTTTCGAGATATATCGAGATATTTAAAAGTTCCGAAGCCGCACCAACATAATAGGGATACAGAAACACCGTGGCCCCTTTCTTTGAGATAACTCTGCACTAGTGCGAGCCGCAAATGCCACTTCCAGCTTAGCTGTGGAGAAGAAGAACAACAAGAAGAAGAAATATCTCGAAATATGTCCGTCAGGCCCCTTCCCTTGAGATAAATCTGCAAATATCTCGGAAACGAAGCGAGCTATGGCAAAATCTTAAGAGACCTTTTTTGTAGAGAATTAAGTTTCCTACTTTTCATGTTCTATGATATTTTTTGATCAGATGCGTAGTTCTCGAGATATATCAAGATATTTAAAAGTTCCGAAGCCGCACCAACATAATAGAGATACAGAAACACCGTGGCCCCTTTCTTTGAGATAACTCTGCACTATTGCGAGCTGTAAATGCCACTTCCAGCTTAGCTGTGCAGAAGAAGAACAACAAGAAGAAGAAATATCTCGAAATATGTCCGTCAGGCCCCTTCCCTTGAGATATATCTGCAAATATCTCGGAAACGAAGCGAGCTATGGCAAAATGTTAAGAGACCTTTTTTGTAGAGAATTATGTTTCCTACAATTTATCTTCTATGATATTTTTTGATCAGATGCGTAGTTTTCGAGATATATCGAGATATTTAAAAGATCCGAAGCCGCACCAACATAATAGAGATACAGAAACACCGTGGCCCCTTTCTTTGAGATAACTCTGCACTAGTGCGAGCCGCAAATGCCGCTTCCAGCTTAGCTGTGCAGAAGAAGAACAACAAGAAGAAGAAATATCTCGAAATATGTCCGTCAGGCCCCTTCCCTCGAGATAAATCTGCAAATATCTCGGAAACGAAGCGAGCTATGGCAAAATGTTAAGAGACCTTTTTTGTAGAGAATTAAGTTTCCTACTTTTTATGTTCTATGATATTTTTTGATCGGATGCGTAGTTCTCGAGATATATCAAGATATTTAAAAGTTCCGAAGCCGCACCAACATAATAGAGATACAGTAACACCGTGGCCCCTGTCTTTGAGATAACTCTGCACTATTGCGAACTGCAAATGCCACTTCCAGCTTAGCTGTGCAGAAGAAGAACAACAAAAAGAAGAAATATCTCGAAATATGGCCGTCAGGCCCCTTCCCTTGAGATAAATCTGCAAATATCTCGGAAACAAAGCGAGCTACGGCAAAATGTTAAGAGACCTTTTTTGTAGAAAATTAGGATTCCTACTTTTTATGTTCTATGATATTTTTTGATCAGATGCGTAGTTCTCGAGATATGTCAAGATATTTAAAAGTTCCGAAGCCGCACCAACATAATAGAGATACAGAAACACCGTGGCCCCTTTCTTTGAGATAACTCTGCACTATTGCGCGCTGCAAATGCCACTTCCAGCTTAGCTGTGCAGAAGAAGAACAACAAGAAGAAGAAGTATCTCGAAATATGTCCGTCAGGCCCCTTCCCTCGAGATAAATCTGCAAATATCTCGGAAACGAAGCGAGCTATGGCAAAATGTTAAGAGACCTTTTTTGTAGAGAATTAAGTTTCCTACTTTTTATGTTGTATGATATTTTTTGATCGGATGCGTAGTTCTCGAGATAACTTTCTTTGAGATAACTCTGCACTATTGCGACCTGCAAATGCCACTTCCAGCTTAGCTGTGCAGAAGAGGAACAACAAGAAGAAGAAATATCTCGGAATATGTCCGTCAGGCCCCTTCCCTTGAGCTAAATCTGCAAATATCTCGGAAACGATGCGAGCTATGGGAAAATGTTAAGAGACCTTTTTTGTAGAGAATTAAGTTTCCTACTTTTTATGTTCTATGATATTTTTTGATCAGATGCGTAGTTCTCGAGATATATCAAGATATTTAAAAGCTCCGAAGCTGCACCAACATAATAGAGGTACAGAAACACCGTGGCCCCTTTCTTTGAGATAACTCTGCACTATTGCGAGCTGCAAATGCCACTTCCAGCTTAGCTGTGCAGAAGAAGAACAACAAGAATAAGAAATATTTCGAAATATGTCCGTCAGGCCCCTTCCCTTGAGATAAATCTGCAAATATCTCGGAAACGAAGCGAGCTACGGCAAAATGTTAAGAGACCTTTTTTGTAGAAAATTAGGTTTCCTACTTTTTATGTTCTTTGATATTTTTTGATCAGATGCGTAGTTCCCGAGATATATCAAGATATTTAAAAGTTCCGAAGCCGCACCAACATAATAGAGATACAGAAACACCGTGGCCCCTTTCTTTGCGATAACTCTGCACTATTGCGAGCTGCAAATGCCACTTCCAGCTTAGCTGTGCAGAAGAAGAACAACAAGAAGAAGAAATATCTCGAAATATGTCCGTCAGGCCCCTTCCCTTGAGATAAATCTGCAAATATCTCGGAAACGAAGCGAGCTATGGCAAAATGTTAAGAGACCTTTTTTGTAGAGAATTAAGTTTCCTGCTTTTTATGTTCTATGATATTTTTTGATCAGATGCGTAGTTCTCGAGATATATCAAGATATTTAAAAGCTCCGAAGCTGCACCAACATAATAGAGATACAGAAACACCGTGGCCCCTCTCTTTGAGATAACTCTGCATGATTGCGAGCTGGAAATGCCACTTCCAGTTTAGCTGTGCAGAAGAAGAACAACAAGAAGAAGAAATATCTCGAAATATGTCCGTCAGGACCCTTCCCTTGAGATAAATCTGCAAATATCTCGGAAACGAAGCGAACTATTGCAAAACGTTAAGAGACCTTTTTTGTAGAGAATTAAGTTTCCTACTTTTTATGTTCTATGATATTTTTTGATCAGATGCGTAGTTCTCGAGATATATCAAGATATTTAAAAGTTCCGAAGCCGCACCAACATAATAGAGATACAGAAACACCGTGGCCCCTTTCTTTGCGATAACTCTGCACTATTGCGAGCTGCAAATGCCACTTCCAGCTTAGCTGTGCAGAAGAAGAACAACAAGAAGAAGAAATATCTCGAAATATGTCCGTCAGGCCCCTTCCCTTGAGATAAATCTGCAAATATCTCGGAAACGAAGCGAGCTATGGCAAAATGTTAAGAGACCTTTTTTGTAGAGAATTAAGTTTCCTACTTTTTATGTTCTATGATATTTTTTGATCAGATGCGTAGTTCTCGAGATATATCAAGATATTTAAAAGCTCCGAAGCTGCACCAACATAATAGAGATACAGAAACACCGTGGCCCCTTTCTTTGCGATAACTCTGCACTATTGCGAGCTGCAAATGCCACTTCCAGCTTAGCTGTGCAGAAGAAGAACAACAAGAAGAAGAAATATCTCGAAATATGTCCGTCAGGCCCCTTCCCTTGAGATAAATCTGCAAATATCTCGGAAACGAAGCGAGCTATGGCAAAATGTTAAGAGACCTTTTTTGTAGAGAATTAAGTTTCCTACTTTTTATGTTCTATGATATTTTTCGATCAGAGGCGTAGTTCTCGAGATATATCAAGATATTTAAAAGTTTCGAAGCCGCACCAACATAATAGAGATACAGAAACACCGTGGCCCCTCTCTTTGAGATAACTCTGCATGATTGCGAGCTGGAAATGCCACTTCCAGTTTAGCTGTGCAGAAGAAGAACAACAAGAAGAAGAAATATCTCGAAATATGTCCGTCAGGACCCTTCCCTTGAGATAAATCTGCAAATATCTCGGAAACCAAGCGAGCTATTGCAAAACGTTAAGAGACCTTTTTTGTAGAGAATTAAGTTTCCTACTTTTTATGTTGTATGATATTTTTTGATCAGATGCGTAGTTCTCGAGATATATCAAGATATTTAAAAGTTCCGAAGCCGCACCAACATAATAGAGATACAGAAACACCGTGGCCCCTTTCTTTGCGATAACTCTGCACTATTGCGAGCTGCAAATGCCACTTCCAGCTTAGCTGTGCAGAAGAAGAACAACAAGAAGAAGAAATATCTCGAAATATGTCCGTCAGGCCCCTTCCCTTGAGATAAATCTGCAAATATCTCGGAAACGAAGCGAGCTATGGCAGAATGTTAAGAGACCTTTTTTGTAGAGAATTAAGTTTCCTACTTTTTATGTTCTATGATATTTTTTGATCAGATGCGTAGTTCTCGAGATATATCAAGATATTTAAAAGCTCCGAAGCTGCACCAACATAATAGAGGTACAGAAACACAGTGGCCCCTTTCTTTGAGATAACTCTGCACTATTGCGAGCTGCAAATGCCACTTCCAGCTTAGCTGTGCAGAAGAAGAACAACAAGAATAAGAAATATTTCGAAATATGTCCGTCAGGCCCCTTCCCTTGAGATAAATCTGCAAATATCTCGGAAACGAAGCGAGCTACGGCAAAATGTTAAGAGACCTTTTTTGTAGAAAATTAGGTTTCCTACTTTTTATGTTCTATGATATTTTTTGATCAGATGCGTAGTTCTCGAGATATATCAAGATATTTGAAAGTTCCGAAGCCGCACCAACATAATAGAGATACAGAAACACCGTGGCCCCTTTCTTTGAGATAACTCTGCACTATTGCGAGCTGCAAATGCCACTTCCAGCTTAGCTGTGCAGAAGAAGAACAACAAGAAGAAGAAATATCTGGAAATATGTCCGTCAGGCCCCTTCCCTTGAGATAAATCTGCAAATATCTCGGAAACGAAGCGAGCTACGGCAAAATGTTAAGAGACCTTTTTTGTAGAAAATTAGGATTCCTACTTTTTATGTTCTATGATATTTTTTGAACAGATGCGTAGTTCTCGAGATATATCAAGATATTTAAAAGTTCCGAAGCCGCACCAACATAATAGAGATACAGAAACACCGTGGCCCCTTTCTTTGAGATAACTCTGCACTATTGCGCGCTGCAAATGCCACTTCCAGCTTAGCTGTGCAGAAGAAGAACAACAAGAATAAGAAATATTTCGAAATATGTCCGTCAGGCCCCTTCCCTTGAGATAAATCTGCAAATATCTCGGAAACGAAGCGAGCTACGGCAAAATGTTAAGAGACCTTTTTTGTAGAAAATTAGGTTTCCTACTTTTTATGTTCTATGATATTTTTTGATCAGATGCGTAGTTCTCGAGATATATCAAGATATTTAAAAGTTCCGAAGCCGCACCAACATAATAGAGATACAGAAACACCGTGGCCCCTTTCTTTGCGATAACTCTGCACTATTGCGAGCTGCAAATGCCACTTCCAGCTTAGCTGTGCAGAAGAAGAACAACAAGAAGAAGAAATATCTCGAAATATGTCCGTCAGGCCACTTCCCTTGAGATAAATCTGCAAATATCTCGGAAACGAAGCGAGCTATGGCAAAATGTTAGGAGACCTTTTTTGTAGAGAATTAAGTTTCCTACTTTTTATGTTCTATGATATTTTTCGATCAGAGGCGTAGTTCTCGAGATATATCAAGATATTTAAAAGTTCCGAAGCCGCACCAACATAATAGAGATACAGAAACACCGTGGCCCCTTTCTTTGAGATCACTCTGCACGATTGCGAGCTGGAAATGCCACTTCCAGTTTAGCTGTGCAGAAGAAGAACAACAAGAAGAAGAAATATCTCGAAATATGTCCATCAGGACCCTTCCCTTGAGATAAATCTCCAAATATCTCGGAAACGAAGCGAGCGATGGCAAAATGTTAAGAGACCTTTTTTGTAGAGAATTATGTTTCCTACAATTTATGTTCTATGATATTTTTTGATCAGAAGCGTAGTTTTCGAGATATATCGAGATATTTAAAAGTGCCGAAGCCGCACCAACATAATAGAGATACAGAAACACCGTGGCCCCTTTCTTTGGGATAACTCTGCACTATTGCGAGCTGGAAATGCCACTTCCAGTTTAGCTGTGCGGAAGAAGAACAACAAGAAGAAGAAATATCTCGAAATATGTCCGTCATGACCCTTCCCTTGAGATAAATCTGCAAATATCTCGGAAACGAAGCGAGCTATTGCAAAACGTTAAGAGACCTTTTTTGTAGAGAATTAAGTTTCCTACTTTTTATGTTCTATGATATTTTTTGATCAGATGCGTAGTTCTCGAGATATATCAAGATATTTAAAAGCTCCGAAGCTGCACCAACAGAATAGAGGTACAGAAACACCGTGGCCCCTTTCTTTGAGATAACTCTGCACTATTGCGAGCTGGAAATGCCACTTCCAGTTTAGCTGTGCAGAAGAAGAACAACAAGAAGAAGAAATATCTCGAAATATGTCCGTCAGGCCCCTTACCTTGAGATAAATCTGCAAATATCTCGGAAACGAAGCGAGCTATGGCAAAATGTTAAGAGACCTTTTTTGTAGAGAATTAAGTTTCCTACTTTTTATCTTCTATGATATTTTTTGATCAGATGCGTAGTTCTCGAGATATACCAAGATATTTAAAAGTTCCGAAGCCGCACCAACATAATAGAGATACAGATACACCGTGGCCCCTTTCTTTGAGATAACTCTGCACTAGTGCGAGCCGCAAATGCCACTTCCAGCTTAGCTGTGCAGAAGAAGCACAACAAGAAGAAGAAATATCTCGAAATATGTCCGTCAGGCCCCTTGCCTTGAGATAAATCTGCAAATATCTCGGAAACGAAGCGAGCTATGGCAAAATGTTAAAAGACCTTTTTTGTAGAGAATTATATTTCCTACAATTTATGTTCTATGATATTTTTTGATCAGAAGCGTAGTTCTCGAGATAGATCAAGATACTTAAAAGTTCCGAAGCCGCACCAAACATAATAGAGATACAGAAACACCGTGGCCCCTCTCTTTGAGATAACTCTGCACTATTGCGAGCTGCAAATGCCACTTCCAGCTTAACTGTGCAGAAGAAGAACAACAAGAAGAAGAAATATCTCGAAATATGTCCGTCAGGCCCCTTCCCTTGAGATAAATCTGCAAATATCTCGGAAACGAAGCGAGCTATGGCAAAATGTTAAGAGACCTTTTTTGTAGAGAATTAAGTTTCCTACTTTTTATGTTCTATGATATTTTTTGATCAGAAGCGTAGTTTTCGAGATATATCGAGATATTTAAAAGTTCCGAAGCCGCACCAACATAATAAAGATACAGAAACACCGTGGCCCCTTTCTTTGAGATAACTCTGCACTAGTGCGAGCCGCAAATGCCACTTCCAGCTTAGCTGTGCAGAAGAAGAACAACAAGAAGAAGAAATATCTCGAAATATGTCCGTCAGGCCAGTTCCTTAGAGCTGAATCTGCAAATATCTCGGAAACGAAGCGAGCTATGGCAAAATGTTAAGAGACGTTTTTTGTAGAGAATTATGTTTCCTACAATTTATGTTCTATGATCTTTTTTGATCAGAAGCGTAGTTTTCGAGATATATCGAGATATTTAAAAGTTCCGAAGCCGCACCAACATAATAGAGATACAGAAACACCGTGGCCCCTTTCTTTGAGATAACTCTGCACTAGTGCGAGCCGCAAATGCCACTTCCAGCTTAGCTGTGCAGAAGAAGCACAACAAGAAGAAGAAATATCTCGAAATATGTCCGTCAGGCCCCTTGCCTTGAGATAAATCTGCAAATATCTCGGAAACGAAGCGAGCTATGGCAAAATGTTAAGAGACCTTTTTTGTAGAGAATTATATTTCCTACAATTTATGTTCTATGATATTTTTTGATCAGAAGCGCAGTTCTCGAGATAGATCAAGATACTTAAAAGTTCCGAAGCCGCACCAAACATAATAGAGATACAGAAACACCGTGGCCCCTCTCTTTGAGATAACTCTGCACTATTGCGAGCTGTAAATGCCACTTCCAGCTTAGCTGTGCAGAAGAAGAACAACAAGAAGAAGAAATATCTCGAAATATGTCCGTCAGGCCCCTTGCCTTGAGATAAATCTGCAAATATCTCGGAAACGAAGCGAGCTATGGCAAAATGTTAAGAGACCTTTTTTGTAGAGAATTATATTTCCTACAATTTATGTTCTATCATATTTTTTGATCAGAAGCGTAGTTCTCGAGATAGATCAAGATACTTAAAAGTTCCGAAGCCGCACCAAACATAATAGAGATACAGAAACACCGTGGCCCCTCTCTTTGAGATAACTCTGCACTATTGCGAGCTGCAAATGCCACATCCAGCTTAGCTGTGCAGAAGAAGAACAACAAGAAGAAGAAATATCTCGAAATATGTCCGTCAGGCCCCTTCCCTTGAGATAAATCTGCAAATATCTCGGAAACGAAGCGAGCTATGGCAAAATGTTAAGAGACCTTTTTTGTAGACAATTAAGTTTTCTACTTTTTATGTTCTATGATATTTTTCGATCAGAGGCGTAGTTCTCGAGATATATCAAGATACTTAAAAGTTCCGAAGCTGCACCAACATAATAGAGGTACAGAAACACCGTGGCCTCTTTCTTTGAGATAACTCTGCACTATTGCGAGCTGCAAATGCCACTTCGAGCTTAGCTGTGCAGAAGAAGAACAACAAGAAGAAGAAATATCTCGAAATATGTCCGTCAGACCCCTTCCCTTGAGATGAATCTGCAAATATCTCGGAAACGAAGCGAGCTATGCCAAAATGTTGAGAGACTTTTTTTGTAGAGAATAATATTTCCTACAATTTACGTTCTATGATATTTTTTGATCAGAAGCGTAGTTTTCGAGATATATCGAGATATTTAAAAGTTCCGAAGCCGCACCAACATAATAGAGATACAGAAACACCGTGGCCCCTTTCTTTGAGATAACTCTGCACTATTGCGACCTGCAAATGCCACTTCCAGCTCAGCTGTGCAGAAGAAGAACAACAAGAAGAAGAAATATCTCGAAATATGTCCGTCAGGCCCCTTCCCTTGAGATAAATCTGCAAATATCTCGGAAACGAAGCGAGGTATGGCAAAATGTTAAGAGACCTTTTTTGTAGAGAATTAAGTTTCCTACTTTTTATGTTCTATGATATTTTTTGATCAGATGCGTAGTTCTCGAGATATATCAAGATATTTAAAAGTTCCGAAGCCGCACCAACATAATAGGGATACAGAAACACCGTGGCCCCTTTCTTTGAGATAACTCTGCACTAGTGCGAGCCGCAAATGCCACTTCCAGCTTAGCTGTGCAGAAGAAGAACAACAAGAAGAAGAAATATCTCGAAATATGTCCGTCAGGCCACTTCCCTTGAGATAAATCTGCAAATATCTCGGAAACGAAGCGAGCTATGGCAAAATGTTAAGAGACGTTTTTTGTAGAGAATTATATTTCCTACAATTTATGTTCTATGATATTTTTTGATCAGAAGCGTAGTTCTCGAGATAGATCAAGATACTTAAAAGTTCCGAAGCCGCACCAAACATAATAGAGATACAGAAACACCGTGGCCCCTCTCTTTGAGATAACTCTGCACTATTGCGAGCTGCAAATGCCACTTCCAGCTTAGCTGTGCAGAAGAAGAACAACAAGAAGAAGAAATATCTCGAAATATGTCCGTCAGGCCCCTTCCCTTGAGATAAATCTGCAAATATCTCGGAAACGAAGCGAGCTATGGCAAAATGTTAAGAGACCTTGTTTGTAGATAATTAAGTTTCCTACTTTTTATGTTGTATGATATTTTTCGATCAGAGGCGTAGTTCTCGAGATATATCAAGATATTTAAAAGTTCCGAAGCCGCACCAACATAATAGAGATACAGAAACACCGTGGCCCCTTTCTTTGAGATAACTCTGCACGATTGCGAGCTGGAAATGCCACTTCCAGTTTAGCTGTGCAGAAGAAGAACAACAAGAAGAAGAAATATCTCGAAATATGTCCATCAGGACCCTTCCCTTGAGATAAATCTGCAAATATCTCGGAAACGAAGCGAGCTATGGCAAAATGTTAAGAGACCTTTTTTGTAGAGAATTAAGCTGCCTACTTTTTATGTTCGATGATATTTTTTGATCAGATGCGTAGTTCTCGAGATATATCGAGATATTTAAAAGTTCCGAAGCCGCACCAACATAATAAAGATACAGAAACACCGTGGCCCCTTTCTTTGAGATAACTCTGCACTAGTGCGAGCCGCAAATGCCACTTCCAGCTTAGCTGTGCAGAAGAAGAACAACAAGAAGAAGAAATATCTCGAAATATGTCCGTCAGGCCAGTTCCTTTGAGCTGAATCTGCAAATATCTCGGAAACGAAGCGAGCTATGGCAAAATGTTAAGAGACGTTTTTTGTAGAGAATTATGTTTCCTACAATTTATGTTCTACGATATTTTTTGATCAGAAGCGTAGTTTTCGAGATATATCGAGATATTTAAAAGTTCCGAAGCCGCACCAACATAATAGAGATACAGAAACAACGTGGCCCCTTTCTTTGAGATAACTCTGCACTATTGCGAGCTGTAAATGCCACTTCCAGCTTAGCTGTGCAGAAGAAGAACAACAAGAAGAAGAAATATCTCGAAATATGTCCGTCAGGCCCCTTGCCTTGAGATAAATCTGCAAATATCTCGGAAACGAAGCGAGCTATGGCAAAATGTTAAGAGACCTTTTTTGTAGAGAATTATATTTCCTACAATTTATGTTCTATGATATTTTTTGATCAGAAGCGTAGTTCTCGAGATAGATCAAGATACTTAAAAGTTCCGAAGCCGCACCAAACATAATAGAGATACAGAAACACCGTGGCCCCTCTCTTTGAGATAACTCTGCACTATTGCGAGCTGCAAATGCCACTTCCAGCTTAGCTGTGCAGAAGAAGAACAACAAGAAGAAGAAATATCTCGAAATATGTCCGTCAGGCCCCTTCCCTTGAGATAAATCTGCAAATATCTCGGAAACGAAGCGAGCTATGGCAAAATGTTAAGAGACCTTTTTTGTAGACAATTAAGTTTCCTACTTTTTATGTTCTATGATATTTTTCGATCAGAGGCGTAGTTCTCGAGATATATCAAGATATTTAAAAGTTCCGAAGCCGCACCAACATAATAGAGATACAGAAACACCGTGGCCCCTTTCTTTGAGATAACTCTGCACGATTGCGAGCTGGAAATGCCACTTCCAGTTTAGCTGTGCAGAAGAAGAACAACAAGAAGAAGAAATATCTCGAAATATGTCCATCAGGACCCTTCCCTTGAGATAAATCTGCAAATATCTCGGAAACGAAGCGAGCTATGGCAAAATGTTAAGAGACCTTTTTTGTAGAGAATAATATTTCCTACAATTTACATTCTATGATATTTTTTGATCAGAAGCGTAGTTTTCGAGATATATCGAGATATTTAAAAGTTCCGAAGCCGCACCAACATAATAGAGATACAGAAACACCGTGGCCCCTTTCTTTGAGATAACTCTGCACTATTGCGAGCTGTAAATGCCACTTCCAGCTTAGCTGTGCAGAAGAAGAACAACAAGAAGAAGAAATATCTCGAAATATGTCCGTCAGGCCCCTTCCCTTGAGATATATCTGCAAATATCTCGGAAACGAAGCGAGCTATGGCAAAATGTTAAGAGACCTTTTTTGTAGAGAATTATGTTTCCTACAATTTATGTTCTATGATATTTTTTGATCAGAAGCGTAGTTTTCGAGATATATCGAGATATTTAAAAGTTCCGAAGCCGCACTAACATAATAGAGATACAGAAACACCGTGGCCCCTTTCTTTGGGATAACTCTGCACTATTGCGAGCTGCAAATGCCACTTCCAGCTTAGCTGTGCAGAAGAAGAACAACAAGAAGAAGAAATATCTCGAAATATGTCCGTCAGGCCACTTCCCTTGAGATAAATCTGCAAATATCTCGGAAACGAAGCGAGCTATGGCAAAATGTTAAGAGACCTTTTTTGTAGAGAATTAAGTTGCCTACTTTTTATGTTCGATGATATTTTTTGATCAGATGCGTAGTTCTCGAGATATATCAAGATACTTAAAAGTTCCGAAGCTGCACCAACATAATAGAGGTACAGAAACACCGTGGCCTCTTTCTTTGAGATAACTCTGCACTATTGCGAGCTGCAAATGCCACTTCGAGCTTAGCTGTGGAGAAGAAGAACAACAAGAAGAAGAAATATCTCGAAATATGTCCGTCAGACCCCTTCCCTTGAGATGAATCTGCAAATATCTCGGAAACGAAGCGAGCTATGGCAAAATGTTGAGAGACTTTTTTTGTAGAGAATAATATTTCCTACAATTTACGTTCTATGATATTTTTTGATCAGAAGCGTAGTTTTCGAGATATATCGAGATATTTAAAAGTTCCGAAGCCGCACCAACATAATAGAGATACAGAAACACCGTGGCCCCTTTCTTTGAGATAACTCTGCACTATTGCGACCTGCAAATGCCACTTCCAGCTCAGCTGTGCAGAAGAAGAACAACAAGAAGAAGAAGTATCTCGAAATATGTCCGTCAGGCCACTTCCCTTGAGATAAATCTGCAAATATCTCGGAAACGAAGCGAGCTATGGCAAAATGTTAAGAGACGTTTTTTGTAGAGAATTATATTTCCTACAATTTATGTTCTATGATATTTTTTGATCACAAGCGTAGTTCTCGAGATAGATCAAGATACTTAAAAGTTCCGAAGCCGCACCAAACATAATAGAGATACAGAAACACCGTGGCCCCTCTCTTTGAGATAACTCTGCACTATTGCGAGCTGCAAATGCCACTTCCAGCTTAGCTGTGCAGAAGAAGAACAACAAGAAGAAGAAATATCTCGAAATATGTCCGTCAGGCCCCTTCCCTTGAGATAAATCTGCAAATATCTCGGAAACGAAGCGAGCTATGGCAAAATGTTAAGAGACCTTTTTTGTAGATAATTAAGTTTCCTACTTTTTATGTTCTATGATATTTTTCGATCAGAGGCGTAGTTCTCGATTTAAAAGTTCCGAAGCCGCACCAACATAATAGAGATACAGAAACACCGTGGCCCCTTTCTTTGAGATAACTCTGCACGATTGCGAGCTGGAAATGCCACTTCCAGTTTAGCTGTGCAGAAGAAGAACAACAAGAAGAAGAAATATCTCGAAATATGTCCATCAGGACCCTTCCCTTGAGATAAATCTGCAAATATCTCGGAAACGAAGCGAGCTATGGCAAAATGTTAAGAGACCTTTTTTGTAGAGAATTATGTTTCCTACAATTTATGTTCTATGATATTTTTTGATCAGAAGCGTAGTTTTCGAGATATATCGAGATATTTAAAAGTTCCGAAGCCGCACCAACATAATAGAGATACAGAAACACCGTGGCCCCTTTCTTTGGGATAACTCTGCACTATTGCGAGCTGCAAATGCCATTTCCAGCTTAGCTGTGCAGAAGAAGAACAACAAGAAGAAGAAATATCTCGAAATATGTCCGTCAGGCCACTTCCCTTGAGATAAATCTGCAAATATCTCGGAAACGAAGCGAGCTATGGCAAAATGTTAAGAGACCTTTTTTGTAGAGAATTAAGTTGCCTACTTTTTATGTTCGATGATATTTTTTGATCAGATGCGTAGTTCTCGAGATATATCAAGATACTTAAAAGTTCCGAAGCTGCACCAACATAATAGAGGTACAGAAACACCGTGGCCTCTTTCTTTGAGATAACTCTGCACTAGTGCGAGCCGCAAATGCCACTTCCAGCTTAGCTGTGCAGAAGAAGAACAACAAGAAGAAGAAATATCTCGAAATATGTCCGTCAGGCCACTTCCCTTGAGATAAATCTGCAAATATCTCGGAAACGAAGCGAGCTATGGCAAAATATTAAGAGACGTTTTTTGTAGAGAATTATATTTCCTACAATTTATGTTCTATGATATTTTTTGATCAGAAGCGTAGTTCTCGAGGTAGATCAAGATACTTAAAAGTTCCGAAGCCGCACCAAACATAATAGAGATACAGAAACACCGTGGCCCCTCTCTTTGAGATAACTCTGCACTATTGCGAGCTGCAAATGCCACTTCCAGCTTAGCTGTGCAGAAGAAGAACAACAAGAAGAAGAAATATCTCGAAATATGTCCGTCAGGCCCCTTCCCTTGAGATAAATCTGCAAATATCTCGGAAACGAAGCGAGCTATGGCAAAATGTTAAGAGACCGTTTTTGTAGATAATTAAGTTTCCTACTTTTTATGTTCTATGATATTTTTCGATCAGAGGCGTAGTTCTCGAGATATATCAAGATACTTAAAAGTTCCGAAGCCGCACCAACATAATAGAGATACAGAAACACCGTGGCCCCTTTCTTTGAGATAACTCTGCACGATTGCGAGCTGGAAATCCCACTTCCAGTTTAGCTGTGCAGAAGAAGAACAACAAGAAGAAGAAATATCTCGAAATATGTCCATCAGGACCCTTCCCTTGAGATAAACCTGCAAATATCTCGGAAACGAAGCGAGCTATGGCAAAATGTTAAGAGACCTTTTTTGTAGAGAATCATGTTTCCTACAATTTATGTTCTACGATATTTTTTGATCAGAAGCGTAGTTTTCGAGATATATCGAGATATTTAAAAGTTCCGAAGCCGCACCAACATAATAGAGATACAGAAACACCGTGGCCCCTTTCTTTGGGATAACTCTGCACTATTGCCAGCTGCAAACGCCACTTCCAGCTTAGCTGTGCAGAAGAAGAACAACAAGAAGAAGAAATATCTCGAAATATGTCCGTCAGGCCACTTCCCTTGAGATATATCTGCAAATATCTCGGAAACGAAGCGAGCTATGGCAAAATGTTAAGAGACCTTTTTTGTAGAGAATTAAGTTGCCTACTTTTTATGTTCGATGATATTTTTTGATCAGATGCGTAGTTCTCGAGATATATCAAGATACTTAAAAGTTCCGAAGCTGCACCAACATAATAGAGGTACAGAAACACCGTGGCCTCTTTCTTTGAGATAACTCTGCACTATTGCGAGCTGCAAATGCCACTTCGAGCTTAGCTGTGCAGAAGAAGAACAACAAGAAGAAGAAATATCTCGAAATATGTCCGTCAGACCCCTTCCCTTGAGATGAATCTGCAAATATCTCGGAAACGAAGCGAGCTATGGCAAAATGTTGAGAGACCTTTTTTGTAGAGAATAATATTTCCTACAATTTACGTTCTATGATATTTTTTGATCAGAAGCGTAGTTTTCGAGATATATCGAGATATTTAAAAGTTCCGAAGCCGCACCAACATATTAGAGATACAGAAACACCGTGGCCCCTTTCTTTGAGATAACTCTGCACTATTGCGACCTGCAAATGCCACTTCCAGCTCAGCTGTGCAGAAGAAGAACAACAAGAAGAAGAAATATCTCGAAATATGTCCGTCAGGCCCCTTCCCTTGAGATAAATCTGCAAATATCTCGGAAACGAAGCGAGCTATGGCAAAATGTTAAAAGACCTTTTTTGTAGAGAATTAAGTTTCCTACTTTTTATGTTCTATGATATTTTTTGATCAGATGCGTAGTTCTCGAGATATATCAAGATATTTAAAAGTTCCGAAGCCGCACCAACATAATAGAGATACAGAAACACCGTGGCCCCTTTCTTTGAGATAACTCTGCACTATTGCGAGCTGGAAATGCCAATTCCAGCTTAGCTGTGCAGAAGAAGAACAACAAGAAGAAGAAATATCTCGAAATATGTCCGTCAGGCCCCTTCCCTTGAGATATATCTGCAAATATCTCGGAAACGAAGCGAGCTATGGCAAAATGTTAAGAGACCTTTTTTGTAGAGAATTATGTTTCCTACAATTTATGTTCTATGATCTTTTTTGATCAGAAGCGTAGCTTTCGAGATATATCGAGATATTTAAAAGTTCCGAAGCCGCACCAACATAATAGAGATACAGAAACACCGTGGCCCCTTTCTTTGAGATAACTCTGCACTAGTGCGAGCCGCAAATGCCACTTCCAGCTTAGCTGTGCAGAAGAAGAACAACAAGAAGAAGAAATATCTCGAAATATGTCCGTCAGGCCCCTTGTCTTGAGATAAATCTGCAAATATCTCGGAAACGAAGCGAGCTATGGCAAAATGTTGAGAGACTTTTTTTGTAGAGAATAATATTTCCTACAATTTACGTTCTATGATATTTTTTGATCAGAAGCGTAGTTTTCGAGATATATCGAGATATTTAAAAGTTCCGAAGCCGCACCAACATAATAGAGATACAGAAACACCGTGGCCCCTTTCTTTGAGATAACTCTGCACTATTGCGACCTGCAAATGCCACTTCCAGCTCAGCTGTGCAGAAGAAGAACAACAAGAAGAAGAAGTATCTCGAAATATGTCCGTCAGGCCACTTCCCTTGAGATAAATCTGCAAATATCTCGGAAACGAAGCGAGCTATGGCAAAATGTTAAGAGACCTTTTTTGTAGATAATTAAGTTTCCTACTTTTTATGTTCTATGATATTTTTCGATCAGAGGCGTAGTTCTCGAGATATATCAAGATACTTAAAAGTTCCGAAGCCGCACCAACATAATAGAGATACAGAAACACCGTGGCCCCTTTCTTTGAGATAACTCTGCACGATTGCGAGCTGGAAATGCCACTTCCAGTTTAGCTGTGCAGAAGAAGAACAACAAGAAGAAGAAATATCTCGAAATATGTCCATCAGGACCCTTCCCTTGAGATAAACCTGCAAATATCTCGGAAACGAAGCGAGCTATGGCAAAATGTTAAGAGACCTTTTTTGTAGAGAATCATGTTTCCTACAATTTATGTTCTACGATATTTTTTGATCAGAAGCGTAGTTTTCGAGATATATCGAGATATTTAAAAGTTCCGAAGCCGCACCAACATAATAGAGATACAGAAACACCGTGGCCCCTTTCTTTGGGATAACTCTGCACTATTGCCAGCTGCAAACGCCACTTCCAGCTTAGCTGTGCAGAAGAAGAACAACAAGAAGAAGAAATATCTCGAAATATGTCCGTCAGGCCACTTCCCTTGAGATAAATCTGCAAATATCTCGGAAACGAAGCGAGCTATGGCAAAATGTTAAGAGACGTTTTTTGTAGAGAATTATATTTCCTACAATTTATGTTCTATGATATTTTTTGATCACAAGCGTAGTTCTCGAGATAGATCAAGATACTTAAAAGTTCCGAAGCCGCACCAAACATAATAGAGATACAGAAACACCGTGGCCCCTCTCTTTGAGATAACTCTGCACTATTGCGAGCTGCAAATGCCACTTCCAGCTTAGCTGTGCAGAAGAAGAACAACAAGAAGAAGAAATATCTCGAAATATGTCCGTCAGGCCCCTTCCCTTGAGATAAACCTGCAAATATCTCGGAAACGAAGCGAGCTATGGCAAAATGTTAAGAGACCTTTTTTGTAGATAATTAAGTTTCCTACTTTTTATGTTCTATGATATTTTTCGATCAGAGGCGTAGTTCTCGATTTAAAAGTTCCGAAGCCGCACCAACATAATAGAGATACAGAAACACCGTGGCCCCTTTCTTTGAGATAACTCTGCACTAGTGCGAGCCGCAAATGCCACTTCCAGCTTAGCTGTGCAGAAGAAGAACAACAAGAAGAAGAAATATCTCGAAATATGTCCGTCAGGCCCCTTGTCTTGAGATAAATCTGCAAATATCTCGGAAACGAAGCGAGCTATGGCAAAATGTTAAGAGACGTTTTTTGTAGAGAATTATATTTCCTACAATTTATGTTCTATCATATTTTTTGATCAGAAGCGTCGTTCTCGAGATAGATCAAGGTACTTAAAAGTTCCGAAGCCGCACCAAACATAATAGAGATACAGAAACACCGTGGCCCCTCTCTTTGAGATAACTCTGCACTATTGCGAGCTGCAAATGCCACTTCCAGCTTAGCTGTGCAGAAGAAGAACAACAAGAAGAAGAAATATCTCGAAATATGTCCGTCAGGCCCCTTCCCTTGAGATAAATCTGCAAATATCTCGGAAACGAAGCGAGCTATGGCAAAATGTTAAGAGACGTTTTTTGTAGAGAATTATATTTCCTACAATTTATGTTCTATGATATTTTTTGATCAGAAGCGTAGTTCTCGAGGTAGATCAAGATACTTAAAAGTTCCGAAGCCGCACCAAACATAATAGAGATACAGAAACACCGTGGCCCCTCTCTTTGAGATAACTCTGCACTATTGCGAGCTGCAAATGCCACTTCCAGCTTAGCTGTGCAGAAGAAGAACAACAAGAAGAAGAAATATCTCGAAATATGTCCGTCAGGCCCCTTCCCTTGAGATAAATCTGCAAATATCTCGGAAACGAAGCGAGCTATGGCAAAATGTTAAGAGACCTTTTTTGTAGATAATTAAGTTTCCTACTTTTTATGTTCTATGATATTTTTCGATCAGAGGCGTAGTTCTCGAGATATATCAAGATACTTAAAAGTTCCGAAGCCGCACCAACATAATAGAGATACAGAAACACCGTGGCCCCTTTCTTTGAGATAACTCTGCACGATTGCGAGCTGGAAATCCCACTTCCAGTTTAGCTGTGCAGAAGAAGAACAACAAGAAGAAGAAATATCTCGAAATATGTCCATCAGGACCCTTCCCTTGAGATAAACCTGCAAATATCTCGGAAACGAAGCGAGCTATGGCAAAATGTTAAGAGACCTTTTTTGTAGAGAATCATGTTTCCTACAATTTATGTTCTACGATATTTTTTGATCAGAAGCGTAGTTTTCGAGATATATCGAGATATTTAAAAGTTCCGAAGCCGCACCAACATAATAGAGATACAGAAACACCGTGGCCCCTTTCTTTGGGATAACTCTGCACTATTGCCAGCTGCAAACGCCACTTCCAGCTTAGCTGTGCAGAAGAAGAACAACAAGAAGAAGAAATATCTCGAAATATGTCCGTCAGGCCACTTCCCTTGAGATAAATCTGCAAATATCTCGGAAACGAAGCGAGCTATGGCAAAATGTTAAGAGACCTTTTTTGTAGAGAATTAAGTTGCCTACTTTTTATGTTCGATGATATTTTTTGATCAGATGCGTAGTTCTCGAGATATATCAAGATACTTAAAAGTTCCGAAGCTGCACCAACATAATAGAGGTACAGAAACACCGTGGCCTCTTTCTTTGAGATAACTCTGCACTATTGCGAGCTGCAAATGCCACTTCGAGCTTAGCTGTGCAGAAGAAGAACAACAAGAAGAAGAAATATCTCGAAATATGTCCGTCAGACCCCTTCCCTTGAGATGAATCTGCAAATATCTCGGAAACGAAGCGAGCTATGGCAAAATGTTGAGAGACCTTTTTTGTAGAGAATAATATTTCCTACAATTTACGTTCTATGATATTTTTTGATCAGAAGCGTAGTTTTCGAGATATATCGAGATATTTAAAAGTTCCGAAGCCGCACCAACATATTAGAGATACAGAAACACCGTGGCCCCTTTCTTTGAGATAACTCTGCACTATTGCGACCTGCAAATGAAACTTCCAGCTCAGCTGTGCAGAAGAAGAACAACAAGAAGAAGAAATATCTCGAAATATGTCCGTCAGGCCCCTTCCCTTGAGATAAATCTGCAAATATCTCGGAAACGAAGCGAGCTATGGCAAAATGTTAAAAGACCTTTTTTGTAGAGAATTAAGTTTCCTACTTTTTATGTTCTATGATATTTTTTGATCAGATGCGTAGTTCTCGAGATATATCAAGATATTTAAAAGTTCCGAAGCCGCACCAACATAATAGAGATACAGAAACACCGTGGCCCCTTTCTTTGAGATAACTCTGCACTATTGCGAGCTGGAAATGCCAATTCCAGCTTAGCTGTGCAGAAGAAGAACAACAAGAAGAAGAAATATCTCGAAATATGTCCGTCAGGCCCCTTCCCTTGAGATATATCTGCAAATATCTCGGAAACGAAGCGAGCTATGGCAAAATGTTAAGAGACCTTTTTTGTAGAGAATTATGTTTCCTACAATTTATGTTCTATGATCTTTTTTGATCAGAAGCGTAGCTTTCGAGATATATCGAGATATTTAAAAGTTCCGAAGCCGCACCAACATAATAGAGATACAGAAACACCGTGGCCCCTTTCTTTGAGATAACTCTGCACTAGTGCGAGCCGCAAATGCCACTTCCAGCTTAGCTGTGCAGAAGAAGAACAACAAGAAGAAGAAATATCTCGAAATATGTCCGTCAGGCCCCTTGTCTTGAGATAAATCTGCAAATATCTCGGAAACGAAGCGAGCTATGGCAAAATGTTGAGAGACTTTTTTTGTAGAGAATAATATTTCCTACAATTTACGTTCTATGATATTTTTTGATCAGAAGCGTAGTTTTCGAGATATATCGAGATATTTAAAAGTTCCGAAGCCGCACCAACATAATAGAGATACAGAAACACCGTGGCCCCTTTCTTTGAGATAACTCTGCACTATTGCGACCTGCAAATGCCACTTCCAGCTCAGCTGTGCAGAAGAAGAACAACAAGAAGAAGAAGTATCTCGAAATATGTCCGTCAGGCCACTTCCCTTGAGATAAATCTGCAAATATCTCGGAAACGAAGCGAGCTATGGCAAAATGTTAAGAGACGTTTTTTGTAGAGAATTATATTTCCTACAATTTATGTTCTATGATATTTTTTGATCACAAGCGTAGTTCTCGAGATAGATCAAGATACTTAAAAGTTCCGAAGCCACACCAAACATAATAGAGATACAGAAACACCGTGGCCCCTCTCTTTGAGATAACTCTGCACTATTGCGAGCTGCAAATGCCACTTCCAGCTTAACTGTGCAGAAGAAGAACAACAAGAAGAAGAAATATCTCGAAATATGTCCGTCAGGCCCCTTCCCTTGAGATAAATCTGCAAATATCTCGGAAACGAAGCGAGCTATGGCAAAATGTTAAGAGACCTTTTTTGTAGATAATTAAGTTTCCTACTTTTTATGTTCTATGATATTTTTCGATCAGAGGCGTAGTTCTCGATTTAAAAGTTCCGAAGCCGCACCAACATAATAGAGATACAGAAACACCGTGGCCCCTTTCTTTGAGATAACTCTGCACTAGTGCGAGCCGCAAATGCCACTTCCAGCTTAGCTGTGCAGAAGAAGAACAACAAGAAGAAGAAATATCTCGAAATATGTCCGTCAGGCCCCTTGTCTTGAGATAAATCTGCAAATATCTCGGAAACGAAGCGAGCTATGGCAAAATATTAAGAGACGTTTTTTGTAGAGAATTATATTTCCTACAATTTATGTTCTATCATATTTTTTGATCAGAAGCGTCGTTCTCGAGATAGATCAAGGTACTTAAAAGTTCCGAAGCCGCACCAAACATAATAGAGATACAGAAACACCGTGGCCCCTCTCTTTGAGATAACTCTGCACTATTGCGAGCTGCAAATGCCACTTCCAGCTTAGCTGTGCAGAAGAAGAACAACAAGAAGAAGAAATATCTCGAAATATGTCCGTCAGGCCCCTTCCCTTGAGATAAATCTGCAAATATCTCGGAAACGAAGCGAGCTATGGCAAAATGTTAAGAGACCTTTTTTGTAGATAATTAAGTTTCCTACTTTTTATGTTCTATGATATTTTTCGATCAGAGGCGTAGTTCTCCAGATATATCAAGATATTTAAAAGTTCCGAAGCCGCACCAACATAATAGAGATACAGAAACACCGTGGCCCCTTTCTTTGAGATAACTCTGCACGATTGCGAGCTGGAAATGCCACTTCCAGTTTAGCTGTGCAGAAGAAGAACAACAAGAAGAAGAAATATCTCGAAATATGTCCATCAGGACCCTTCCCTTGAGATAAATCTGCAAATATCTCGGAAACGAAGCGAGCTATGGCAAAATGTTAAGAGACCTTTTTTGTAGAGAATTATGTTTCCTACAATTTATGTTCTATGATATTTTTTGATCAGAAGCGTAGTTTTCGAGATATATCGAGATATTTAAAAGTTCCGAAGCCGCACCAACATAATAGAGATACAGAAACACCGTGGCCCCTTTCTTTGGGAGAACTCTGCACTATTGCGAGCTGCAAATGCCACTTCCAGCTTAGCTATGCAGAAGAAGAACAACAAGAAGAAGAAATATCTCGAAATATGTCCGTCAGGCCACTTCCCTTGAGATAAATCTGCAAATATCTCGGAAACGAAGCGAGCTATGGCAAAATGTTAAGAGACCTTTTTTGTAGAGAATTAAGTTGCCTACTTTTTATGTTCGATGATATTTTTTGATCAGATGCGTAGTTCTCGAGATATATCAAGATACTTAAAAGTTCCGAAGCTGCACCAACATAATAGAGGTACAGAAACACCGTGGCCTCTTTCTTTGAGATAACTCTGCACTATTGCGAGCTGCAAATGCCACTTCGAGCTTAGCTGTGCAGAAGAAGAACAACAAGAAGAAGAAATATCTCGAAATATGTCCGTCAGACCCCTTCCCTTGAGATGAATCTGCAAATATCTCGGAAACGAAGCGAGCTATGGCAAAATGTTGAGAGACTTTTTTTGTAGAGAATAATATTTCCTACAATTTACGTTCTATGATATTTTTTGATCAGAAGCGTAGTTTTCGAGATATATCGAGATATTTAAAAGTTCCGAAGCCGCACCAACATAATAGAGATACAGAAACACCGTGGCCCCTTTCTTTGAGATAACTCTGCACTATTGCGACCTGCAAATGCCACTTCCAGCTCAGCTGTGCAGAAGAAGAACAACAAGAAGAAGAAATATCTCGAAATATGTCCGTCAGGCCCCTTCCCTTGAGATAAATCTGCAAATATCTCGGAAACGAAGCGAGGTATGGCAAAATGTTAAGAGACCTTTTTTGTAGAGAATTAAGTTTCCTACTTTTTATGTTCTATGATATTTTTTGATCAGATGCGTAGTTCTCGAGATATATCAAGATATTTAAAAGTTCCGAAGCCGCACCAACATAATAGGGATACAGAAACACCGTGGCCCCTTTCTTTGAGATAACTCTGCACTAGTGCGAGCCGCAAATGCCACTTCCAGCTTAGCTGTGCAGAAGAAGAACAACAAGAAGAAGAAATATCTCGAAATATGTCCGTCAGGCCACTTCCCTTGAGATAAATGTGCAAATATCTCGGAAACGAAGCGAGCTATGGCAAAATGTTAAGAGACGTTTTTTGTAGAGAATTATATTTCCTACAATTTATGTTCTATGATATTTTTTGATCAGAAGCGTAGTTCTCGAGATAGATCAAGATACTTAAAAGTTCCGAAGCCGCACCAAACATAATAGAGATACAGAAACACCGTGGCCCCTCTCTTTGAGATAACTCTGCACTATTGCGAGCTGCAAATGCCACTTCCAGCTTAGCTGTGCAGAAGAAGAACAACAAGAAGAAGAAATATCTCGAAATATGTCCGTCAGGCCCCTTCCCTTGAGATAAATCTGCAAATATCTCGGAAACGAAGCGAGCTATGGCAAAATGTTAAGAGACCTTTTTTGTAGATAATTAAGTTTCCTACAATTTATGTTCTATCATATTTTTTGATCAGAAGCGTCGTTCTCGAGATAGATCAAGGTACTTAAAAGTTCCGAAGCCGCACCAAACATAATAGAGATACAGAAACACCGTGGCCCCTCTCTTTGAGATAACTCTGCACTATTGCGAGCTGCAAATGCCACTTCCAGCTTAGCTGTGCAGAAGAAGAACAACAAGAAGAAGAAATATCTCGAAATATGTCCGTCAGGCCCCTTCCCTTGAGATAAATCTGCAAATATCTCGGAAACGAAGCGAGCTATGGCAAAATGTTAAGAGACGTTTTTTGTAGAGAATTATATTTCCTACAATTTATGTTCTATGATATTTTTTGATCAGAAGCGTAGTTCTCGAGGTAGATCAAGATACTTAAAAGTTCCGAAGCCGCACCAAACATAATAGAGATACACAAACACCGTGGCCCCTCTCTTTGAGATAACTCTGCACTATTGCGAGCTGCAAATGCCACTTCCAGCTTAGCTGTGCAGAAGAAGAACAACAAGAAGAAGAAATATCTCGAAATATGTCCGTCAGGCCCCTTCCCTTGAGATAAATCTGCAAATATCTCGGAAACGAAGCGAGCTATGGCAAAATGTTAAGAGACCTTTTTTGTAGATAATTAAGTTTCCTACTTTTTATGTTCTATGATATTTTTCGATCAGAGGCGTAGTTCTCGAGATATATCAAGATACTTAAAAGTTCCGAAGCCGCACCAACATAATAGAGATACAGAAACACCGTGGCCCCTTTCTTTGAGATAACTCTGCACGATTGCGAGCTGGAAATCCCACTTCCAGTTTAGCTGTGCAGAAGAAGAACAACAAGAAGAAGAAATATCTCGAAATATGTCCATCAGGACCCTTCCCTTGAGATAAACCTGCAAATATCTCGGAAACGAAGCGAGCTATGGCAAAATGTTAAGAGACCTTTTTTGTAGAGAATCATGTTTCCTACAATTTATGTTCTACGATATTTTTTGATCAGAAGCGTAGTTTTCGAGATATATCGAGATATTTAAAAGTTCCGAAGCCGCACCAACATAATAGAGATACAGAAACACCGTGGCCCCTTTCTTTGGGATAACTCTGCACTATTGCCAGCTGCAAACGCCACTTCCAGCTTAGCTGTGCAGAAGAAGAACAACAAGAAGAAGAAATATCTCGAAATATGTCCGTCAGGCCACTTCCCTTGAGATAAATCTGCAAATATCTCGGAAACGAAGCGAGCTATGGCAAAATGTTAAGAGACCTTTTTTGTAGAGAATTAAGTTGCCTACTTTTTATGTTCGATGATATTTTTTGATCAGATGCGTAGTTCTCGAGATATATCAAGATACTTAAAAGTTCCGAAGCTGCACCAACATAATAGAGGTACAGAAACACCGTGGCCTCTTTCTTTGAGATAACTCTGCACTATTGCGAGCTGCAAATGCCACTTCGAGCTTAGCTGTGCAGAAGAAGAACAACAAGAAGAAGAAATATCTCGAAATATGTCCGTCAGACCCCTTCCCTTGAGATGAATCTGCAAATATCTCGGAAACGAAGCGAGCTATGGCAAAATGTTGAGAGACCTTTTTTGTAGAGAATAATATTTCCTACAATTTACGTTCTATGATATTTTTTGATCAGAAGCGTAGTTTTCGAGATATATCGAGATATTTAAAAGTTCCGAAGCCGCACCAACATATTAGAGATACAGAAACACCGTGGCCCCTTTCTTTGAGATAACTCTGCACTATTGCGACCTGCAAATGCCACTTCCAGCTCAGCTGTGCAGAAGAAGAACAACAAGAAGAAGAAATATCTCGAAATATGTCCGTCAGGCCCCTTCCCTTGAGATAAATCTGCAAATATCTCGGAAACGAAGCGAGCTATGGCAAAATGTTAAAAGACCTTTTTTGTAGAGAATTAAGTTTCCTACTTTTTATGTTCTATGATATTTTTTGATCAGATGCGTAGTTCTCGAGATATATCAAGATATTTAAAAGTTCCGAAGCCGCACCAACATAATAGAGATACAGAAACACCGTGGCCCCTTTCTTTGAGATAACTCTGCACTAGTGCGAGCCGCAAATGCCACTTCCAGCTTAGCTGTGCAGAAGAAGAACAACAAGAAGAAGAAATATCTCGAAATATGTCCGTCAGGCCCCTTGTCTTGAGATAAATCTGCAAATATCTCGGAAACGAAGCGAGCTATGGCAAAATGTTGAGAGACTTTTTTTGTAGAGAATAATATTTCCTACAATTTACGTTCTATGATATTTTTTGATCAGAAGCGTAGTTTTCGAGATATATCGAGATATTTAAAAGTTCCGAAGCCGCACCAACATAATAGAGATACAGAAACACCGTGGCCCCTTTCTTTGAGATAACTCTGCACTATTGCGACCTGCAAATGCCACTTCCAGCTCAGCTGTGCAGAGGAAGAACAACAAGAAGAAGAAGTATCTCGAAATATGTCCGTCAGGCCACTTCCCTTGAGATAAATCTGCAAATATCTCGGAAACGAAGCGAGCTATGGCAAAATGTTAAGAGACGTTTTTTGTAGAGAATTATATTTCCTACAATTTATGTTCTATGATATTTTTTGATCACAAGCGTAGTTCTCGAGATAGATCAAGATACTTAAAAGTTCCGAAGCCGCACCAAACATAATAGAGATACAGAAACACCGTGGCCCCTCTCTTTGAGATAACTCTGCACTATTGCGAGCTGCAAATGCCACTTCCAGCTTAACTGTGCAGAAGAAGAACAACAAGAAGAAGAAATATCTCGAAATATGTCCGTCAGGCCCCTTCCCTTGAGATAAATCTGCAAATATCTCGGAAACGAAGCGAGCTATGGCAAAATGTTAAGAGACCTTTTTTGTAGATAATTAAGTTTCCTACTTTTTATGTTCTATGATATTTTTCGATCAGAGGCGTAGTTCTCGATTTAAAAGTTCCGAAGCCGCACCAACATAATAGAGATACAGAAACACCGTGGCCCCTTTCTTTGAGATAACTCTGCACTAGTGCGAGCCGCAAATGCCACTTCCAGCTTAGCTGTGCAGAAGAAGAACAACAAGAAGAAGAAATATCTCGAAATATGTCCGTCAGGCCCCTTGTCTTGAGATAAATCTGCAAATATCTCGGAAACGAAGCGAGCTATGGCAAAATATGAAGAGACGTTTTTTGTAGAGAATTATATTTCCTACAATTTATGTTCTATCATATTTTTTGATCAGAAGCGTCGTTCTCGAGATAGATCAAGGTACTTAAAAGTTCCGAAGCCGCACCAAACATAATAGAGATACAGAAACACCGTGGCCCCTCTCTTTGAGATAACTCTGCACTATTGCGAGCTGCAAATGCCACTTCCAGCTTAGCTGTGCAGAAGAAGAACAACAAGAAGAAGAAATATCTCGAAATATGTCCGTCAGGCCCCTTCCCTTGAGATAAATCTGCAAATATCTCGGAAACGAAGCGAGCTATGGCAAAATGTTAAGAGACCTTTTTTGTAGATAATTAAGTTTCCTACTTTTTATGTTCTATGATATTTTTCGATCAGAGGCGTAGTTCTCCAGATATATCAAGATATTTAAAAGTTCCGAAGCCGCACCAACATAATAGAGATACAGAAACACCGTGGCCCCTTTCTTTGAGATAACTCTGCACGATTGCGAGCTGGAAATGCCACTTCCAGTTTAGCTGTGCAGAAGAAGAACAACAAGAAGAAGAAATATCTCGAAATATGTCCATCAGGACCCTTCCCTTGAGATAAATCTGCAAATATCTCGGAAACGAAGCGAGCTATGGCAAAATGTTAAGAGACCTTTTTTGTAGAGAATTATGTTTCCTACAATTTATGTTCTATGATATTTTTTGATCAGAAGCGTAGTTTTCGAGATATATCGAGATATTTAAAAGTTCCGAAGCCGCACCAACATAATAGAGATACAGAAACACCGTGGCCCCTTTCTTTGGGAGAACTCTGCACTATTGCGAGCTGCAAATGCCACTTCCAGCTTAGCTATGCAGAAGAAGAACAACAAGAAGAAGAAATATCTCGAAATATGTCCGTCAGGCCACTTCCCTTGAGATAAATCTGCAAATATCTCGGAAACGAAGCGAGCTATGGCAAAATGTTAAGAGACCTTTTTTGTAGAGAATTAAGTTGCCTACTTTTTATGTTCGATGATATTTTTTGATCAGATGCGTAGTTCTCGAGATATATCAAGATACTTAAAAGTTCCGAAGCTGCACCAACATAATAGAGGTACAGAAACACCGTGGCCTCTTTCTTTGAGATAACTCTGCACTATTGCGAGCTGCAAATGCCACTTCGAGCTTAGCTGTGCAGAAGAAGAACAACAAGAAGAAGAAATATCTCGAAATATGTCCGTCAGACCCCTTCCCTTGAGATGAATCTGCAAATATCTCGGAAACGAAGCGAGCTATGGCAAAATGTTAAGAGACGTTTTTTGTAGAGAATTATATTTCCTACAATTTATGTTCTACGATATTTTTTGATCAGAAGCGTAGTTTTCGAGATATATCGAGATATTTAAAAGTTCCGAAGCCGCACAAACATAATAGAGATACAGAAACACCGTGGCCCCTTTCTTTGGGATAACTCTGCACTATTGCGAGCTGCAAACGCCACTTCCAGCTTAGCTGTGCAGAAGAAGAACAACAAGAAGAAGAAATATCTCGAAATATGTCCGTCAGGACACTTCCCTTGAGATAAATCTGCAAATATCTCGGAAACGAAGCGAGCTATGGCAAAATGTTAAGAGACCTTTTTTGTAGAGAATTAAGTTGCCTACTTTTTATGTTCGATGATATTTTTTGATCAGATGCGTAGTTCTCGAGATATATCAAGATACTTAAAAGTTCCGAAGCTGCACCAACATAATAGAGGTACAGAAACACCGTGGCCTCTTTCTTTGAGATAACTCTGCACTATTGCGAGCTGCAAATGCCACTTCGAGCTTAGCTGTGCAGAAGAAGAACAACAAGAAGAAGAAATATCTCGAAATATGTCCGTCAGACCCCTTCCCTTGAGATGAATCTGCAAATATCTCGGAAACGAAGCGAGCCATGGCAAAATGTTGAGAGACCTTTTTTGTAGAGAATAATATTTCCTACAATTTACGTTCTATGATATTTTTTGATCAGAAGCGTAGTTTTCGAGATATATCGAGATATTTAAAAGTTCCGAAGCCGCACCAACATATTAGGGATACAGAAACACCGTGGCCCCTTTCTTTGAGATAACTCTGCACTATTGCGACCTGCAAATGCCACTTCCAGCTCAGCTGTGCAGAAGAAGAACAACAAGAAGAAGAAATATCTCGAAATATGTCCGTCAGGCCCCTTCCCTTGAGATAAATCTGCAAATATCTCGGAAACGAAGCGAGCTATGGCAAAATGTTAAGAGACCTTTTTTGTAGAGAATTAAGTTTCCTACTTTTTATGTTCTATGATATTTTTTGATCAGATGCGTAGTTCTCGAGATATATCAAGATATTTAAAAGTTCCGAAGCCGCACCAACATAATAGAGATACAGAAACACCGTGGCCCCTTTCTTTGAGATAACTCTGCACTATTGCGAGCTGGAAATGCCACTTCCAGTTTAGCTGTGCAGAAGAAGAACAACAAGAAGAAGAAATATCTCGAAATATGTCCGTTAGGCCCCTTCCCTTGAGATAAATCTGCAAATATCTCGGAAACGAAGCGAGCTATGGCAAAATGTTAAGAGACCTTTTTTGTAGAGAATTAAGTTTCCTACTTTTTATGTTCTATGATATTTTTTGATCAGAAGCGTAGTTTTCGAGATATATCGAGATATTTAAAAGTTCCGAAGCCGCACCAACATAATAGAGATACAGAAACACCGTGGCCCCTTTCTTTGAGATAACTGTGCACCAGTGCGAGCCGCAAATGCCACTTCCAGCTTAGCTGTGCAGAAGAAGAACAACAAGAAAAAGAAATATCTCGAAATATGTCCGTCAGGCCCCTTCCCTTGAGATATATCTGCAAATATCTCGGAAACGAAGCGAGCTATGGCAAAATGTTAAGAGACCGTTTTTGTAGAGAATTATGTTTCCTACTTTTTATGTTCTATGATATTTTTTGATCAGACGCGTAGTTCTCGAGATATATCAAGATATTTAAAAGTTCCGAAGCCGCACCAACATAATAGAGATACAGAAACACCGTGGCCCCTTTCTTTGAGATAACTCTGCACTATTGCGAGCTGCAAATGCCACTTCCAGCTTAGCTGTGCAGAAGAAGAACAACAAGAAGAAGAAATATCTCGAAATATGTCCGTCAGGCCCCTTCCCTTGAGATATATCTGCAAATATCTCGGAAACGAAGCGAGCTATGGCAAAATGTTAAGAAACCTTTTTTGTAGAGAATTAAGTTTCCTACTTTTTATGTTCTATGATATTTTTTGATCAGAAGCGTAGTTTTCGAGATATATCGAGATATTTAAAAGTTCCGAAGCCGCACCAACATAATAGAGATACAGAAACACCGTGGCCCCTTTCTTTGGGATAACTCTGCACTATTGCGAGCTGCAAATGCCACTTCCAGCTTAGCTGTGCAGAAGAAGAACAACAAGAAGAAGAAATATCTCGAAATATGTCCGTCAGGCCACTTCCCTTGAGATAAATCTGCAAATATCTCGGAAACGAAGCGAGCTATGGCAAAATGTTAAGAGACCTTTTTTGTAGAGAATTAAGTTTCCTACTTTTTATGTTCGACGATATTTTTTGATCAGATGCGTAGTTTTCGAGATATATCGAGATATTTAAAAGTTCCGAAGCCGCACCAACATAATAGAGATACAGAAACACCGTGGCCCCTTTCTTTGAGATAACTCTGCACTAGTGCGAGCCGCAAATGCCACTTCCAGCTTAGCTGTGCAGAAGAAGAACAACAAGAAGAAGAAATATCTCGAAATATGTCCGTCAGGCCCCTTCCCTTGAGATAAATATGCAAATATCTCGGAAACGAAGCGAGCTATGGCAAAATGTTAAGAGACCTTTTTTGTAGAGAATTAAGTTTCCTACTTTTTATGTTCTATGATATTTTTTGATCAGATGCGTAGTTCTCGAGATATATCAAGATATTTAAAAGTTCCGAAGACGCACCAACATAATAGAGATACAGAAACACCGTGGCCCCTTTCTTTGAGATAACTGTGCACTAGTGCGAGCTGCAAATGCCACTTCCAGCTTAGCTGTGCAGAGGAAGAACAACAAGAAGAAGAAATATCTCGAAATATGTCCGTCAGGCCAGTTCCTTTGAGCTGAATCTGCAAATATCTCGGAAACGAAGCGAGCTATGGCAAAATGTTAAGAGACCTTTTTTGTAGAGAATTAAGTTTCCTACTTTTCATGTTCTATGATATTTTTTGATCAGATGCGTAGTTCTCGAGATATATCAAGATATTTAAAAGTTCCGAAGCCGCACCAACATAATAGAGATACAGAAACACCGTGGCCCCGTTCTTTGAGATAACTCTGCACTATTCCGAGCTGCAAATGCCACTTCCAGCTTAGCTGTGCAGAAGAAGAACAACAAGAAGAAGAAATATCTCGAAATATGTCCGTCAGGCCCCTTCCCTTGAGATAAATCTGCAAATATCTCGGAAACGAAGAGAGCTATGGCAAAATGTTAAGAGACCTTTTTTGTAGAGAATTAAGTTTCCTACTTTTCATGTTCTACGATATTTTTTGATCAGATGCGTAGTTCTCGAGATATATCAAGATATTTAAAAGTTCCGAAGCCGCACCAACATAATAGAGATACAGAAACACCGTGGCCCCTTTCTTTGAGATAACTCTGCACTATTGCGAGCTGTAAATGCCACTTCCAGTTTAGCTGTGCAGAAGAAGAACAACAAGAAGAAGAAATATCTCGAAATATGTCCGTTAGGCCCCTTCCCTTGAGATAAATCTGCAAATATCTCGGAAACGAAGCGAGCTATGGCAAAATGTTAAGAGACCTTTTTTGTAGAGAATTAAGTTTCCTACTTTTTATGTTCTATGATATTTTTTGATCAGAAGCGTAGTTTTCGAGATATATCGAGATATTTAAAAGTTCCGAAGCCGCACCAACATAATAGAGATACAGAAACACCGTGGCCCCTTTCTTTGAGATAACTGTGCACCAGTGCGAGCCGCAAATGCCACTTCCAGCTTAGCTGTGCAGAAGAAGAACAACAAGAAGAAGAAATATCTCGAAATATGTCCGTCAGGCCCCTTCCCTTGAGATATATCTGCAAATATCTCGGAAACGAAGCGAGCTATGGCAAAATGTTAAGAGACCGTTTTTGTAGAGAATTATGTTTCCTACTTTTTATGTTCTATGATATTTTTTGATCAGACGCGTAGTTCTCGAGATATATCAAGATATTTAAAAGTTCCGAAGCCGCACCAACATAATAGAGATACAGAAACACCGTGGCCCCTTTCTTTGAGATAACTCTGCACTATTGCGAGCTGCAAATGCCACTTCCAGCTTAGCTGTGCAGAAGAAGAACAACAAGAAGAAGAAATATCTCGAAATATGTCCGTCAGGCCCCTTCCCTTGAGATATATCTGCAAATATCTCGGAAACGAAGCGAGCTATGGCAAAATGTTAAGAGACCGTTTTTGTAGAGAATTATGTTTCCTACTTTTTATGTTATATGATATTTTTTGATCAGACGCGTAGTTCTCGAGATATATCAAGATATTTAAAAGTTCCGAAGCCGCATCAACATAATAGAGATACAGAAACACCGTGGCCCCTTTCTTTGAGATAACTCTGCACTATTGCGAGCTGTAAATGCCACTTCCAGCTTAGCTGTGCAGAAGAAGAACAACAAGATGAAGAAATATCTCGAAATATGTCCGTCAGGCCCCTTCCCTTGAGATAAATCTGCAAATATCTCGGAAACAAAGAGAGCTATGGCAAAATGTTAAGAGACCTTTTTTGTAGAGAATTAAGTTTCCTACTTTTCATGTTCTACGATATTTTTTGATCAGATGCGTAGTTCTCGAGATATATCAAGATATTTAAAAGTTCCGAAGCCGCACCAACATAATAGAGATACAGAAACACCGTGGCCCCCTTCTTTGAGATAACTCTGCACTATTGCGAGCTGTAAATGCCACTTCCAGCTTAGCTGTGCAGAGGAAGAACAACAAGAAGAAGAAATATCTCGAAATATGTCCGTCAGGCCACTTCCCTTGACATAAATCTGCAAATATCTCGGAAACGAAGCGAGCTATGGCAAAATGTTAAGAGACCTTTTTTGTAGAGAATTAAGTTTCCTACTTTTTATATTCGATGATATTTTTTGATCAGATGCGTAGTTTTCGAGATATATCGAGATATTTAAAAGTTCCGAAGCCGCACCAACATAATAGAGATACAGAAACACCGTGGCCCCTTTCTTTGAGATAACTCTGCACTAGTGCGAGCCGCAAATGCCACTTCCAGCTTAGCTGTGCAGAAGAAGAACAACAAGAAGAAGAAATATCTCGAAATATGTCCGTCAGGCCCCTTCCCTGGAGATAAATATGCAAATATCTCGGAAACGAAGCGAGCTATGGCAAAATGTTAAGAGACCTTTTTTGTAGAGAATTAAGTTTCCTACTTTTTATGTTCTATGATATTTTTTGATCAGATGCGTAGTTCTCGAGATATATCAAGATATTTAAAAGTTCCGAAGCCGCACCAACATAATAGAGATACAGAAACACCGTGGCCCCTTTCTTTGAGATAACTCTGCACTATTGCGAGCTGCAAATGCCATTTCCAGCTTAGCTGTGCAGAGGAAGAACAACAAGAAGAAGAAATATCTCGAAATATGTCCGTCAGGCCCCTTCCCTTGAGATAAATCTGCAAATATCTCGGAAACGAAGAGAGCTATGGCAAAATGTTAAGAGACCTTTTTTGTAGAGAATTAAGGTTCCTACTTTTCATGTTCTATGATATTTTTTGATCAGATGCGTAGTTTTCGAGATATATCAAGATATTTAAAAGTTCCGAAGCCGCACCAACATAATAGAGATACAGAAACACCGTGGCCCCTTTCTTTGAGATAACTCTGCACTATTGCGAGCTGTAAATGCCACTTCCAGCTTAGCTGTGCAGAAGAAGAACAACAAGAAGAAGAAATATCTCGAAATATGTCCGTCAGGCCCCTTCCCTTGAGATAAATATGCAAATATCTCGGAAACGAAGCGAGCTATGGCAAAATGTTAAGAAACCTTTTTTGTAGAGAATTAAGTTTCCTACTTTTTATGTTCTATGATATTTTTTGATCAGATGCGTAGTTCTCGAGATATATCAAGATATTTAAAAGTTCCGAAGCCGCACCATCATAATAGAGATACAGAAACACCGTGGCCCCTTTCTTTGAGATAACTCTGCACTATTGCGAGCTGCAAATGCCACTTCCAGCTTAGCTGTGCAGAGGAAGAACAACAAGAAGAAGTAATATCTCGAAATATGTCCGTCAGGCCCCTTCCCTTGAGATATATCTGCAAATATCTCGGAAACGAAGCGAGCTATGGCAAAATGTTAAGAGACCGTTTTTGTAGAGAATTATGTTTCCTACTTTTTATGTTCTATGATATTTTTTGATCAGACGCGTAGTTCTCGAGATATATCAAGATATTTAAAAGTTCCGAAGCCGCACCAACATAATAGAGATACAGAAACACCGTGGCCCCTTTCTTTGAGATAACTCCGCACTATTGCGAGCTGCAAATGCCACTTCCAGCTTAGCTGTGCAGAAGAAGAACAACAAGAAGAAGAAATATCTCGAAATATGTCCGTCAGGCCCCTTCCCTTGAGATATATCTGCAAATATCTCGGAAACGAAGCGAGCTATGGCAAAATGTTAAGAGACCGTTTTTGTAGAGAATTATGTTTCCTACTTTTTATGTTCTATGATATTTTTTGATCAGACGCGTAGTTCTCGAGATATATCAAGATATTTAAAAGTTCCGAAGCCGCATCAACATAATAGAGATACAGAAACACCGTGGCCCCTTTCTTTGAGATAACTCTGCACTATTGCGAGCTGTAAATGCCACTTCCAGCTTAGCTGTGTAGAAGAAGAACAACAAGAAGAAGAAATATCTCGAAATATGTCCGTCAGGCCCCTTCCCTTGAGATAAATATGCAAATATCTCGGAAACGAAGCGAGCTACGGCAAAATGTTAAGAAACCTTTTTTGTAGAGAATTAAGTTTCCTACTTTTTATGTTCTATGATATTTTTTGATCAGAAGCGTAGTTTTCGAGATATATCGAGATATTTAAAAGTTCCGAAGCCGCACCAACATAATAGAGATACAGAAACACCGTGGCCCCTTTCTTTGGGATAACTCTGCACTATTGCGAGCTGCAAATGCCACTTCCAGCTTAGCTGTGCAGAAGAAGAACAACAAGAAGAAGAAATATCTCGAAATATGTCCGTCAGGCCCCTTCCCTTGAGATAAATATGCAAATATCTCGGAAACGAAGCGAGCTATGGCAAAATGTTAAGAGACCTTTTTTGTAGAGAATTAAGTTTCCTACTTTTTATGTTCTATGATATTTTTTGATCAGATGCGTAGTTCTCGAGATATATCAAGATATTTAAAAGTTCCGAAGACGCACCAACATAATAGAGATACAGAAACACCGTGGCCCCTTTCTTTGAGATAACTGTGCACTAGTGCGAGCTGCAAATGCCACTTCCAGCTTAGCTGTGCAGAGGAAGAACAACAAGAAGAAGAAATATCTCGAAATATGTCCGTCAGGCCAGTTCCTTTGAGCTGAATCTGCAAATATCTCGGAAACGAAGCGAGCTATGGCAAAATGTTAAGAGACCTTTTTTGTAGAGAATTAAGTTTCCTCCTTTTCATGTTCTATGATATTTTTTGATCAGATGCGTAGTTCTCGAGATATATCAAGATATTTAAAAGTTCCGAAGCCGCACCAACATAATAGAGATACAGAAACACCGTGGCCCCGTTCTTTGAGATAACTCTGCACTATTCCGAGCTGCAAATGCCACTTCCAGCTTAGCTGTGCAGAAGAAGAACAACAAGAAGAAGAAATATCTCGAAATATGTCCGTCAGGCCCCTTCCCTTGAGATAAATCTGCAAATATCTCGGAAACGAAGAGAGCTATGGCAAAATGTTAAGAGACCTTTTTTGTAGAGAATTAAGTTTCCTACTTTTCATGTTCTACGATATTTTTTGATCAGATGCGTAGTTCTCGAGATATATCAAGATATTTAAAAGTTCCGAAGCCGCACCAACATAATAGAGATACAGAAACACCGTGGCCCCTTTCTTTGAGATAACTCTGCACTATTGCGAGCTGTAAATGCCACTTCCAGCTTAGCTGTGCAGAAGAAGAACAACAAGATGAAGAAATATCTCGAAATATGTCCGTCAGGCCCCTTCCCTTGAGATAAATCTGCAAATATCTCGGAAACAAAGAGAGCTATGGCAAAATGTTAAGAGACCTTTTTTGTAGAGAATTAAGTTTCCTACTTTTCATGTTCTACGATATTTTTTGATCAGATGCGTAGTTCTCGAGATATATCAAGATATTTAAAAGTTCCGAAGCCGCACCAACATAATAGAGATACAGAAACACCGTGGCCCCCTTCTTTGAGATAACTCTGCACTATTGCGAGCTGTAAATGCCACTTCCAGCTTAGCTGTGCAGAGGAAGAACAACAAGAAGAAGAAATATCTCGAAATATGTCCGTCAGGCCACTTCCCTTGAGATAAATCTGCAAATATCTCGGAAACGAAGCGAGCTATGGCAAAATGTTAAGAGACCTTTTTTGTAGAGAATTAAGTTTCCTACTTTTTATGTTCTATGATATTTTTTGATCAGATGCGTAGTTCTCGAGATATATCAAGATATTTAAAAGTTCCGAAGCCGCACCAACATAATAGAGATACAGAAACACCGTGGCCCCTTTCTTTGAGATAACTCTGCACTATTGCGAGCTGCAAATGCCACTTCCAGCTTAGCTGTGCAGAGGAAGAACAACAAGAAGAAGTAATATCTCGAAATATGTCCGTCAGGCCCCTTCCCTTGAGATATATCTGCAAATATCTCGGAAACGAAGCGAGCTATGGCAAAATGTTAAGAGACCTTTTTTGTAGAGAATTATGTTTCCTACAATTTATGTTCTATGATATTTTTTGATCAGAAGCGTAGTTTTCGAGATATATCGAGATATTTAAAAGTTCCGAAGCCGCACCAACATAATAGAGATACAGAAACACCGTGGCCCCTTTCTTTGAGATAACTGTGCACCAGTGCGAGCCGCAAATGCCACTTCCAGCTTAGCTGTGCAGAAGAAGAACAACAAGAAAAAGAAATATCTCGAAATATGTCCGTCAGTCCCCTTCCCTTGAGATATATCTGCAAATATCTCGGAAACGAAGCGAGCTATGGCAAAATGTTAAGAGACCGTTTTTGTAGAGAATTATGTTTCCTACTTTTTATGTTCTATGATATTTTTTGATCAGACGCGTAGTTCTCGAGATATATCAAGATATTTAAAAGTTCCGAAGCCGCACCAACATAATAGAGATACAGAAACACCGTGGCCCCTTTCTTTGAGATAACTCTGCACTATTGCGAGCTGCAAATGCCACTTCCAGCTTAGCTGTGCAGAAGAAGAACAACAAGAAGAAGAAATATCTCGAAATATGTCCGTCAGGCCCCTTCCCTTGAGATAAATCTGCAAATATCTCGGAAACGAAGAGAGCTATGGCAAAATGTTAAGAGACCTTTTTTGTAGAGAATTAAGTTTCCTACTTTTTATGTTCTATGATATTTTTTGATCAGATGCGTAGTTCTCGAGATATATCAAGATATTTAAAAGTTCCGAAGCCGCACCAACATAATAGAGATACAGAAACACCGTGGCCCCTTTCTTTGAGATAACTCTGCACTATTGCGAGCTGTAAATGCCACTTCCAGCTTAGCTGTGCAGAAGAAGAACAACAAGAAGAAGAAATCTCTCGAAATATGTCCGTCAGGCCCCTTCCCTTGAGATAAATATGCAAATATCTCGGAAACGAAGCGAGCTATGGCAAAATGTTAAGAGACCTTTTTTGTAGAGAATTAAGTTTCCTACTTTTTATGTTCTATGATATTTTTTGATCAGATGCGTAGTTCTCGAGATATATCAAGATATTTAAAAGTTCCGAAGCCGCACCAACATAATAGAGATACAGAAACACCGTGGCCCCCTTCTTTGAGATAACTCTGCACTATTGCGAGCTGTAAATGCCACTTCCAGCTTAGCTGTGCAGAGGAAGAACAACAAGAAGAAGAAATATCTCGAAATATGTCCGTCAGGCCACTTCCCTTGAGATAAATCTGCAAATATCTCGGAAACGAAGCGAGCTATGGCAAAATGTTAAGAGACCTTTTTTGTAGAGAATTAAGTTTCCTACTTTTTATGTTCGATGATATTTTTTGATCAGATGCGTAGTTTTCGAGATATATCGAGATATTTAAAAGTTCCGAAGCCGCACCAACATAATAGAGATACAGAAACACCGTGGCCCCTTTCTTTGAGATAACTCTGCACTAGTGCGAGCCGCAAATGCCACTTCCAGCTTAGCTGTGCAGAAGAAGAACAACAAGAAGAAGAAATATCTCGAAATATGTCCGTCAGGCCCCTTCCCTTGAGATAAATATGCAAATATCTCGGAAACGAAGCGAGCTATGGCAAAATGTTAAGAGACCTTTTTTGTAGAGAATTAAGTTTCCTACTTTTTATGTTCTATGATATTTTTTGATCCGATGCGTAGTTCTCGAGATATATCAAGATATTTAAAAGTTCCGAAGCCGCACCAACATAATAGAGATACAGAAACACCGTGGCCCCTTTCTTTGAGATAACTCTGCACTATTGCGAGCTGCAAATGCCACTTCCAGCTTAGCTGTGCAGAGGAAGAACAACAAGAAGAAGAAATATCTCGAAATATGTCCGTCAGGCCCCTTCCCTTGAGATAAATCTGCAAATATCTCGGAAACGAAGAGAGCTATGGCAAAATGTTAAGAGACCTTTTTTGTAGAGAATTAAGGTTCCTACTTTTCATGTTCTATGATATTTTTTGATCAGATGCGTAGTTTTCGAGATATATCAAGATATTTAAAAGTTCCGAAGCCGCACCAACATAATAGAGATACAGAAACACCGTGGCCCCTTTCTTTGAGATAACTCTGCACTATTGCGAGCTGTAAATGCCACTTCCAGCTTAGCTGTGCAGAAGAAGAACAACAAGAAGAAGAAATATCTCGAAATATGTCCGTCAGGCCCCTTCCCTTGAGATAAATATGCAAATATCTCGGAAACGAAGCGAGCTATGGCAAAATGTTAAGAAACCTTTTTTGTAGAGAATTAAGTTTCCTACTTTTTATGTTCTATGATATTTTTTGATCAGATGCGTAGTTCTCGAGATATATCAAGATATTTAAAAGTTCCGAAGCCGCACCATCATAATAGAGATACAGAAACACCGTGGCCCCTTTCTTTGAGATAACTCTGCACTATTGCGAGCTGCAAATGCCACTTCCAGCTTAGCTGTGCAGAGGAAGAACAACAAGAAGAAGTAATATCTCGAAATATGTCCGTCAGGCCCCTTCCCTTGAGATATATCTGCAAATATCTCGGAAACGAAGCGAGCTATGGCAAAATGTTAAGAGACCTTTTTTGTAGAGAATTATGTTTCCTACAATTTAGGTTCTATGATATTTTTTGATCAGAAGCGTAGTTTTCGAGATATATCGAGATATTTAAAAGTTCCGAAGCCGCACCAACATAATAGAGATACAGAAACACCGTGGCCCCTTTCTTTGAGATAACTGTGCACCAGTGCGAGCCGCAAATGCCACTTCCAGCTTAGCTGTGCAGAAGAAGAACAACAAGAAAAAGAAATATCTCGAAATATGTCCGTCAGTCCCCTTCCCTTGAGATATATCTGCAAATATCTCGGAAACGAAGCGAGCTATGGCAAAATGTTAAGAGACCGTTTTTGTAGAGAATTATGTTTCCTACTTTTTATGTTCTATGATATTTTTTGATCAGACGCGTAGTTCTCGAGATATATCAAGATATTTAAAAGTTCCGAAGCCGCACCAACATAATAGAGATACAGAAACACCGTGGCCCCTTTCTTTGAGATAACTCTGCACTATTGCGAGCTGCAAATGCCACTTCCAGCTTAGCTGTGCAGAAGAAGAACAACAAGAAGAAGAAATATCTCGAAATATGTCCGTCAGGCCCCTTCCCTTGAGATAAATCTGCAAATATCTCGGAAACGGAGAGAGCTATGGCAAAATGTTAAGAGACCTTTTTTGTAGAGAATTAAGTTTCCTACTTTTCATGTTCTATGATATTTTTTGATCAGATGCGTAGTTCTCGAGATATATCAAGATATTTAAAAGTTCCGAAGCCGCACCAACATAATAGAGATACAGAAACAACGTGGCCCCTTTCTTTGAGATAACTCTGCACTATTGCGAGCTGTAAATGCCACTTCCAGCTTAGCTGTGCAGAAGAAGAACAACAAGAAGAAGAAATATCTCGAAATATGTCCGTCAGGCCCCTTCCCTTGAGATAAATCTGCAAATATCTCGGAAACGAAGCGAGCTATGGCAAAATGTTAAGAAACCTTTTTTGTAGAGAATTAAGTTTCCTACTTTTTATGTTCTATGATATTTTTTGATCAGATGCGTAGTTCTCGAGATATATCAAGATATTTAAAAGTTCCGAAGCCGCACCATCATAATAGAGATACAGCAACACCGTGGCCCCTTTCTTTGAGATAACTCTGCACTATTGCGAGCTGCAAATGCCACTTCCAGCTTAGCTGTGCAGAAGAAGAACAACAAGAAGAAGAAATATCTCGAAATATGTCCGTCAGGCCCATTCCCTTGAGATAAATCTGCAAATATCTCGGAAACGAAGAGAGCTATGGCAAAATGTTAAGAGACCTTTTTTGTAGAGAATTAAGTTTCCTACTTTTCATGTTCTATGATATTTTTTGATCAGATGCGTAGTTCTCGAGATATATCAAGATATTTAAAAGTTCCGAAGCCGCACCAACATAATAGAGATACAGAAACACCGTGGCCCCTTTCTTTGAGATAACTCTGCACTATTGCGAGCTGTAAATGCCACTTCCAGCTTAGCTGTGCAGAAGAAGAACAACAAGAAGAAGAAATCTCTCGAAATATGTCCGTCAGGCCCCTTCCCTTGAGATAAATATGCAAATATCTCGGAAACGAAGCGAGCTATGGCAAAATGTTAAGAGACCTTTTTTGTAGAGAATTAAGTTTCCTACTTTTTATGTTCGATGATATTTTTTGATCAGATGCGTAGTTTTCGAGATATAACGAGATATTTAAAAGTTCCGAAGCCGCACCAACATAATAGAGATACAGAAACACCGTGGCCCCTTTCTTTGAGATAACTCTGCACTAGTGCGAGCCGCAAATGCCACTTCCAGCTTAGCTGTGCAGAAGAAGAACAACAAGAAGAAGAAATATCTCGAAATATGTCCGTCAGGCCCCTTCCCTTGAGATAAATATGCAAATATCTCGGAAACGAAGCGAGCTATGGCAAAATGTTAAGAGACCTTTTTTGTAGAGAATGAAGTTTCCTACTTTTTATGTTCTATGATATTTTTTGATCAGATGCGTAGTTCTCGAGATATATCAAGATATTTAAAAGTTCCGAAGCCGCACCAACATAATAGAGATACAGAAACACCGTGGCCCCTTTCTTTGAGATAACTCTGCACTATTGCGAGCTGCAAATGCCACTTCCAGCTTAGCTGTGCAGAGGAAGAACAACAAGAAGAAGAAATATCTCGAAATATGTCCGTCAGGCCCCTTCCCTTGAGATAAATCTGCAAATATCTCGGAAACGAAGAGAGCTATGGCAAAATGTTAAGAGACCTTTTTTGTAGAGAATTAAGGTTCCTACTTTTCATGTTCTATGATATTTTTTGATCAGATGCGTAGTTTTCGAGATATATCAAGATATTTAAAAGTTCCGAAGCCGCACCAACATAATAGAGATACAGAAACACCGTGGCCCCTTTCTTTGAGATAACTCTGCACTATTGCGAGCTGTAAATGCCACTTCCAGCTTAGCTGTGCAGAAGAAGAACAACAAGAAGAAGAAATATCTCGAAATATGTCCGTCAGGCCCCTTCCCTTGAGATAAATATGCAAATATCTCGGAAACGAAGCGAGCTATGGCAAAATGTTAAGAAACCTTTTTTGTAGAGAATTAAGTTTCCTACTTTTTATGTTCTATGATATTTTTTGATCAGATGCGTAGTTCTCGAGATATATCAAGATATTTAAAAGTTCCGAAGCCGCACCAACATAATAGAGATACAGAAACACCGTGGCCCCTTTCTTTGAGATAACTCTGCACTATTGCGAGCTGCAAATGCCACTTCCAGCTTAGCTGTGCAGAGGAAGAACAACAAGAAGAAGAAATATCTCGAAATATGTCCGTCAGGCCCCTTCCCTTGAGATAAATCTGCAAATATCTCGGAAACGAAGAGAGCTATGGCAAAATGTTAAGAGACCTTTTTTGTAGAGAATTAAGGTTCCTACTTTTCATGTTCTATGATATTTTTTGATCAGATGCGTAGTTTTCGAGATATATCAAGATATTTAAAAGTTCCGAAGCCGCACCAACATAATAGAGATACAGAAACACCGTGGCCCCTTTCTTTGAGATAACTCTGCACTATTGCGAGCTGTAAATGCCACTTCCAGCTTAGCTGTGCAGAAGAAGAACAACAAGAAGAAGAAATATCTCGAAATATGTCCGTCAGGCCCCTTCCCTTGAGATAAATATGCAAATATCTCGGAAACGAAGCGAGCTATGGCAAAATGTTAAGAAACCTTTTTTGTAGAGAATTAAGTTTCCTACTTTTTATGTTCTATGATATTTTTTGATCAGATGCGTAGTTCTCGAGATATATCAAGATATTTAAAAGTTCCGAAGCCGCACCATCATAATAGAGATACAGAAACACCGTGGCCCCTTTCTTTGAGATAACTCTGCACTATTGCGAGCTGCAAATGCCACTTCCAGCTTAGCTGTGCAGAGGAAGAACAACAAGAAGAAGTAATATCTCGAAATATGTCCGTCAGGCCCCTTCCCTTGAGATATATCTGCAAATATCTCGGAAACGAAGCGAGCTATGGCAAAATGTTAAGAGACCTTTTTTGTAGAGAATTATGTTTCCTACAATTTAGGTTCTATGATATTTTTTGATCAGAAGCGTAGTTTTCGAGATATATCGAGATATTTAAAAGTTCCGAAGCCGCACCAACATAATAGAGATACAGAAACACCGTGGCCCCTTTCTTTGAGATAACTGTGCACCAGTGCGAGCCGCAAATGCCACTTCCAGCATAGCTGTGCAGAAGAAGAACAACAAGAAAAAGAAATATCTCGAAATATGTCCGTCAGTCCCCTTCCCTTGAGATATATCTGCAAATATCTCGGAAACGAAGCGAGCTATGGCAAAATGTTAAGAGACCGTTTTTGTAGAGAATTATGTTTCCTACTTTTTATGTTCTATGATATTTTTTGATCAGACGCGTAGTTCTCGAGATATATCAAGATATTTAAAAGTTCCGAAGCCGCACCAACATAATAGAGATACAGAAACACCGTGGCCCCTTTCTTTGAGATAACTCTGCACTATTGCGAGCTGCAAATGCCACTTCCAGCTTAGCTGTGCAGAAGAAGAACAACAAGAAGAAGAAATATCTCGAAATATGTCCGTCAGGCCCCTTCCCTTGAGATAAATCTGCAAATATCTCGGAAACGGAGAGAGCTATGGCAAAATGTTAAGAGACCTTTTTTGTAGAGAATTAAGTTTCCTACTTTTCATGTTCTATGATATTTTTTGATCAGATGCGTAGTTCTCGAGATATATCAAGATATTTAAAAGTTCCGAAGCCGCACCAACATAATAGAGATACAGAAACAACGTGGCCCCTTTCTTTGAGATAACTCTGCACTATTGCGAGCTGTAAATGCCACTTCCAGCTTAGCTGTGCAGAAGAAGAACAACAAGAAGAAGAAATATCTCGAAATATGTCCGTCAGGCCCCTTCCCTTGAGATAAATCTGCAAATATCTCGGAAACGAAGCGAGCTATGGCAAAATGTTAAGAAACCTTTTTTGTAGAGAATTAAGTTTCCTACTTTTTATGTTCTATGATATTTTTTGATCAGATGCGTAGTTCTCGAGATATATCAAGATATTTAAAAGTTCCGAAGCCGCACCATCATAATAGAGATACAGCAACACCGTGGCCCCTTTCTTTGAGATAACTCTGCACTATTGCGAGCTGCAAATGCCACTTCCAGCTTAGCTGTGCAGAAGAAGAACAACAAGAAGAAGAAATATCTCGAAATATGTCCGTCAGGCCCATTCCCTTGAGATAAATCTGCAAATATCTCGGAAACGAAGAGAGCTATGGCAAAATGTTAAGAGACCTTTTTTGTAGAGAATTAAGTTTCCTACTTTTCATGTTCTATGATATTTTTTGATCAGATGCGTAGTTCTCGAGATATATCAAGATATTTAAAAGTTCCGAAGCCGCACCAACATAATAGAGATACAGAAACACCGTGGCCCCTTTCTTTGAGATAACTCTGCACTATTGCGAGCTGTAAATGCCACTTCCAGCTTAGCTGTGCAGAAGAAGAACAACAAGAAGAAGAAATCTCTCGAAATATGTCCGTCAGGCCCCTTCCCTTGAGATAAATATGCAAATATCTCGGAAACGAAGCGAGCTATGGCAAAATGTTAAGAGACCTTTTTTGTAGAGAATTAAGTTTCCTACTTTTTATGTTCGATGATATTTTTTGATCAGATGCGTAGTTTTCGAGATATAACGAGATATTTAAAAGTTCCGAAGCCGCACCAACATAATAGAGATACAGAAACACCGTGGCCCCTTTCTTTGAGATAACTCTGCACTAGTGCGAGCCGCAAATGCCACTTCCAGCTTAGCTGTGCAGAAGAAGAACAACAAGAAGAAGAAATATCTCGAAATATGTCCGTCAGGCCCCTTCCCTTGAGATAAATATGCAAATATCTCGGAAACGAAGCGAGCTATGGCAAAATGTTAAGAGACCTTTTTTGTAGAGAATGAAGTTTCCTACTTTTTATGTTCTATGATATTTTTTGATCAGATGCGTAGTTCTCGAGATATATCAAGATATTTAAAAGTTCCGAAGCCGCACCAACATAATAGAGATACAGAAACACCGTGGCCCCTTTCTTTGAGATAACTCTGCACTATTGCGAGCTGCAAATGCCACTTCCAGCTTAGCTGTGCAGAGGAAGAACAACAAGAAGAAGAAATATCTCGAAATATGTCCGTCAGGCCAGTTCCTTTGAGCTGAATCTGCAAATATCTCGGAAACGAAGCGAGCTATGGCAAAATGTTATGAGACGTTTTTTGTAGAGAATTATGTTTCCTACAATTTATGTTCTATGATATTTTTTGATCAGAAGCGTAGTTTTCGAGATATATCGAGATATTTAAAAGTTCCGAAGCCGCACCAACATAATAGAGATACAGAAACACCGTGGCCCCTTTCTTTGGGATAACTCTGCACTATTGCGAGCTGCAAATGCCACTTCCAGCTTAGCTGTGCAGAGGAAGAACAACAAGAAGAAGAAATATCTCGAAATATGTCCGTCAGGCCACTTCCCTTGAGATAAATCTGCAAATATCTCGGAAACGAAGCGAGCTATGGCAAAATGTTAAGAGACCTTTTTTGTAGAGAATTAAGTTTCCTACTTTTTATGTTCGATGATATTTTTTGATCAGATGCGTAGTTTTCGAGATATAACGAGATATTTAAAAGTTCCGAAGCCGCACCAACATAATAGAGATACAGAAACACCGTGGCCCCTTTCTTTGAGATAACTCTGCACTAGTGCGAGCCGCAAATGCCACTTCCAGCTTAGCTGTGCAGAAGAAGAACAACAAGAAGAAGAAATATCTCGAAATATGTCCGTCAGGCCCCTTCCCTTGAGATAAATATGCAAATATCTCGGAAACGAAGCGAGCTATGGCAAAATGTTAAGAGACCTTTTTTGTAGAGAATTAAGTTTCCTACTTTTTATGTTCTATGATATTTTTTGATCAGATGCGTAGTTCTCGAGATATATCAAGATATTTAAAAGTTCCGAAGCCGCACCAACATAATAGAGATACAGAAACACCGTGGCCCCTTTCTTTGAGATAACTCTGCACTATTGCGAGCTGCAAATGCCACTTCCAGCTTAGCTGTGCAGAGGAAGAACAACAAGAAGAAGAAATATCTCGAAATATGTCCGTCAGGCCAGTTCCTTTGAGCTGAATCTGCAAATATCTCGGAAACGAAGCGAGCTATGGCAAAATGTTATGAGACGTTTTTTGTAGAGAATTATGTTTCCTACAATTTATGTTCTATGATATTTTTTGATCAGAAGCGTAGTTTTCGAGATATATCGAGATATTTAAAAGTTCCGAAGACGCACCAACATAATAGAGATACAGAAACACCGTGGCCCCTTTCTTTGAGATAACTGTGCACTAGTGCGAGCCGCAAATGCCACTTCCAGCTTAGCTGTGCAGAAGAAGAACAACAAGAAGAAGAAATATCTCGAAATATGTCCGTCAGGCCCCTTCCCTTGAGATAAATCTGCAAATATCTCGGAAATGAAGAGAGCTATGGCAAAATGTTAAGAGACCTTTTTTGTAGAGAATTAAGTTTCCTACTTTTCATGTTCTATGATATTTTTTGATCAGATGCGTAGTTCTCGAGATATATCAAGATATTTAAAAGTTCCGAAGCCGCACCAACATAATAGAGATACAGAAACACCGTGGCCCCGTTCTTTGAGATAACTCTGCACTATTCCGAGCTGCAAATGCCACTTCCAGCTTAGCTGTGCAGAAGAAGAACAACAAGAAGAAGAAATATCTCGAAATATGTCCGTCAGGCCCCTTCCCTTGAGATAAATCTGCAAATATCTCGGAAACGAAGAGAGCTATGGCAAAATGTTAAGAGACCTTTTTTGTAGAGAATTAAGGTTCCTACTTTTCATGTTCTATGATATTTTTTGATCAGATGCGTAGTTTTCGAGATATATCAAGATATTTAAAAGTTCCGAAGCCGCACCAACATAATAGAGATACAGAAACACCGTGGCCCCTTTCTTTGAGATAACTCTGCACTATTGCGAGCTGTAAATGCCACTTCCAGCTTAGCTGTGCAGAAGAAGAACAACAAGAAGAAGAAATATCTCGAAATATGTCCGTCAGGCCCCTTCCCTTGAGATAAATATGCAAATATCTCGGAAACGAAGCTAGCTATGGCAAAATGTTAAGAAACCTTTTTTGTAGAGAATTAAGTTTCCTACTTTTTATGTTCTATGATATTTTTTGATCAGATGCGTAGTTCTCGAGATATATCAAGATATTTAAAAGTTCCGAAGCCGCACCATCATAATAGAGATACAGAAACACCGTGGCCCCTTTCTTTGAGATAACTCTGCACTATTGCGAGCTGTAAATGCCACTTCCAGCTTAGCTGTGCAGAAGAAGAACAACAAGAAGAAGAAATATCTCGAAATATGTCCGTCAGGCCCCTTCCCTTGAGATAAATATGCAAATATCTCGGAAACGAAGCGAGCTATGACAAAATGTTAAGAAACCTTTTTTGTAGAGAATTAAGTTTCCTACTTTTTATGTTCTATGATATTTTTTGATCAGATGCGTAGTTCTCGAGATATATCAAGATATTTAAAAGTTCCGAAGCCGCACCATCATAATAGAGATACAGAAACACCGTGGCCCCTTTCTTTGAGATAACTCTGCACTATTGCGAGCTGCAAATGCCACTTCCAGCTTAGCTGTGCAGAGGAAGAACAACAAGAAGAAGAAATATCTCGAAATATGTCCGTCAGGCCAGTTCCTTTGAGATAAATATGCAAATATCTCGGAAACGAAGCGAGCTATGGCAAAATGTTAAGAGACCTTCTTTGTAGAGAATGAGGTTTCCTACTTTTTATGTTCTATGATATTTTTTGATCAGAAGCGTAGTTTTCGAGATATATCGAGATATTTAAAAGTTCCGAAGCCGCACCAACATAATAGAGATACAGAAACACCGTGGCCCCTTTCTTTGGGATAACTCTGCACTATTGCGAGCTGCAAATGCCACTTCCAGCTTAGCTGTGCAGAGGAAGAACAACAAGAAGAAGAAATATCTCGAAATATGTCCGTCAGGCCACTTCCCTTGAGATAAATCTGCAAATATCTCGGAAACGAAGCGAGCTATGGCAAAATGTTAAGAGACCTTTTTTGTAGAGAATTAACTTTCCTACCTTTTTATGTTCGATGATATTTTTTGATCAGATGCGTAGTTTTCGAGATATAACGAGATATTTAAAAGTTCCGAAGCCGCACCAACATAATAGAGATACAGAAACACCGTGGCCCCTTTCTTTGAGATAACTCTGCACTATTGCGAGCTGTAAATGCCACTTCCAGCTTAGCTGTGCAGAAGAAGAACAACAAGAAGAAGAAATATCTCGAAATATGTCCGTCAGGCCCCTTCCCTTGAGATAAATCTGCAAATATCTCGGAAACGAAGCGAGCTATGGCAAAATGTTAAGAAACCTTTTTTGTAGAGAATTAAGTTTCCTACTTTTCATGTTCTATGATATTTTTTGATCAGATGCGTAGTTCTCGAGATATATCAAGATATTTAAAAGTTCCGAAGCCGCACCAACATAATAGAGATACAGAAACAACGTGGCCCCTTTCTTTGAGATAACTCTGCACTATTGCGAGCTGTAAATGCCACTTCCAGCTTAGCTGTGCAGAAGAAGAACAACAAGAAGAAGAAATATCTCGAAATATGTCCGTCAGGCCCCTTCCCTTGAGATAAATCTGCAAATATCTCGGAAACGAAGCGAGCTATGGCAAAATGTTAAGAAACCTTTTTTGTAGAGAATTAAGTTTCCTACTTTTTATGTTCTATGATATTTTTTGATCAGATGCGTAGTTCTCGAGATATATCAAGATATTTAAAAGTTCCGAAGCCGCACCATCATAATAGAGATACAGCAACACCGTGGCCCCTTTCTTTGAGATAACTCTGCACTATTGCGAGCTGCAAATGCCACTTCCAGCTTAGCTGTGCAGAAGAAGAACAACAAGAAGAAGAAATATCTCGAAATATGTCCGTCAGGCCCATTCCCTTGAGATAAATCTGCAAATATCTCGGAAACGAAGAGAGCTATGGCAAAATGTTAAGAGACCTTTTTTGTAGAGAATTAAGTTTCCTACTTTTCATGTTCTATGATATTTTTTGATCAGATGCGTAGTTCTCGAGATATATCAAGATATTTAAAAGTTCCGAAGCCGCACCAACATAATAGAGATACAGAAACACCGTGGCCCCTTTCTTTGAGATAACTCTGCACTATTGCGAGCTGTAAATGCCACTTCCAGCTTAGCTGTGCAGAAGAAGAACAACAAGAAGAAGAAATCTCTCGAAATATGTCCGTCAGGCCCCTTCCCTTGAGATAAATATGCAAATATCTCGGAAACGAAGCGAGCTATGGCAAAATGTTAAGAGACCTTTTTTGTAGAGAATTAAGTTTCCTACTTTTTATGTTCGATGATATTTTTTGATCAGATGCGTAGTTTTCGAGATATAACGAGATATTTAAAAGTTCCGAAGCCGCACCAACATAATAGAGATACAGAAACACCGTGGCCCCTTTCTTTGAGATAACTCTGCACTAGTGCGAGCCGCAAATGCCACTTCCAGCTTAGCTGTGCAGAAGAAGAACAACAAGAAGAAGAAATATCTCGAAATATGTCCGTCAGGCCCCTTCCCTTGAGATAAATATGCAAATATCTCGGAAACGAAGCGAGCTATGGCAAAATGTTAAGAGACCTTTTTTGTAGAGAATGAAGTTTCCTACTTTTTATGTTCTATGATATTTTTTGATCAGATGCGTAGTTCTCGAGATATATCAAGATATTTAAAAGTTCCGAAGCCGCACCAACATAATAGAGATACAGAAACACCGTGGCCCCTTTCTTTGAGATAACTCTGCACTATTGCGAGCTGCAAATGCCACTTCCAGCTTAGCTGTGCAGAGGAAGAACAACAAGAAGAAGAAATATCTCGAAATATGTCCGTCAGGCCAGTTCCTTTGAGCTGAATCTGCAAATATCTCGGAAACGAAGCGAGCTATGGCAAAATGTTATGAGACGTTTTTTGTAGAGAATTATGTTTCCTACAATTTATGTTCTATGATATTTTTTGATCAGAAGCGTAGTTTTCGAGATATATCGAGATATTTAAAAGTTCCGAAGCCGCACCAACATAATAGAGATACAGAAACACCGTGGCCCCTTTCTTTGGGATAACTCTGCACTATTGCGAGCTGCAAATGCCACTTCCAGCTTAGCTGTGCAGAGGAAGAACAACAAGAAGAAGAAATATCTCGAAATATGTCCGTCAGGCCACTTCCCTTGAGATAAATCTGCAAATATCTCGGAAACGAAGCGAGCTATGGCAAAATGTTAAGAGACCTTTTTTGTAGAGAATTAAGTTTCCTACTTTTTATGTTCGATGATATTTTTTGATCAGATGCGTAGTTTTCGAGATATAACGAGATATTTAAAAGTTCCGAAGCCGCACCAACATAATAGAGATACAGAAACACCGTGGCCCCTTTCTTTGAGATAACTCTGCACTAGTGCGAGCCGCAAATGCCACTTCCAGCTTAGCTGTGCAGAAGAAGAACAACAAGAAGAAGAAATATCTCGAAATATGTCCGTCAGGCCCCTTCCCTTGAGATAAATATGCAAATATCTCGGAAACGAAGCGAGCTATGGCAAAATGTTAAGAGACCTTTTTTGTAGAGAATTAAGTTTCCTACTTTTTATGTTCTATGATATTTTTTGATCAGATGCGTAGTTCTCGAGATATATCAAGATATTTAAAAGTTCCGAAGCCGCACCAACATAATAGAGATACAGAAACACCGTGGCCCCTTTCTTTGAGATAACTCTGCACTATTGCGAGCTGCAAATGCCACTTCCAGCTTAGCTGTGCAGAGGAAGAACAACAAGAAGAAGAAATATCTCGAAATATGTCCGTCAGGCCAGTTCCTTTGAGCTGAATCTGCAAATATCTCGGAAACGAAGCGAGCTATGGCAAAATCTTATGAGACGTTTTTTGTAGAGAATTATGTTTCCTACAATTTATGTTCTATGATATTTTTTGATCAGAAGCGTAGTTTTCGAGATATATCGAGATATTTAAAAGTTCCGAAGACGCACCAACATAATAGAGATACAGAAACACCGTGGCCCCTTTCTTTGAGATAACTGTGCACTAGTGCGAGCCGCAAATGCCACTTCCAGCTTAGCTGTGCAGAAGAAGAACAACAAGAAGAAGAAATATCTCGAAATATGTCCGTCAGGCCCCTTCCCTTGAGATAAATCTGCAAATATCTCGGAAATGAAGAGAGCTATGGCAAAATGTTAAGAGACCTTTTTTGTAGAGAATTAAGTTTCCTACTTTTCATGTTCTATGATATTTTTTGATCAGATGCGTAGTTCTCGAGATATATCAAGATATTTAAAAGTTCCGAAGCCGCACCAACATAATAGAGATACAGAAACACCGTGGCCCCGTTCTTTGAGATAACTCTGCACTATTCCGAGCTGCAAATGCCACTTCCAGCTTAGCTGTGCAGAAGAAGAACAACAAGAAGAAGAAATATCTCGAAATATGTCCGTCAGGCCCCTTCCCTTGAGATAAATCTGCAAATATCTCGGAAACGAAGAGAGCTATGGCAAAATGTTAAGAGACCTTTTTTGTAGAGAATTAAGGTTCCTACTTTTCATGTTCTATGATATTTTTTGATCAGATGCGTAGTTTTCGAGATATATCAAGATATTTAAAAGTTCCGAAGCCGCACCAACATAATAGAGATACAGAAACACCGTGGCCCCTTTCTTTGAGATAACTCTGCACTATTGCGAGCTGTAAATGCCACTTCCAGCTTAGCTGTGCAGAAGAAGAACAACAAGAAGAAGAAATATCTCGAAATATGTCCGTCAGGCCCCTTCCCTTGAGATAAATATGCAAATATCTCGGAAACGAAGCTAGCTATGGCAAAATGTTAAGAAACCTTTTTTGTAGAGAATTAAGTTTCCTACTTTTTATGTTCTATGATATTTTTTGATCAGATGCGTAGTTCTCGAGATATATCAAGATATTTAAAAGTTCCGAAGCCGCACCATCATAATAGAGATACAGAAACACCGTGGCCCCTTTCTTTGAGATAACTCTGCACTATTGCGAGCTGTAAATGCCACTTCCAGCTTAGCTGTGCAGAAGAAGAACAACAAGAAGAAGAAATATCTCGAAATATGTCCGTCAGGCCCCTTCCCTTGAGATAAATATGCAAATATCTCGGAAACGAAGCGAGCTATGACAAAATGTTAAGAAACCTTTTTTGTAGAGAATTAAGTTTCCTACTTTTTATGTTCTATGATATTTTTTGATCAGATGCGTAGTTCTCGAGATATATCAAGATATTTAAAAGTTCCGAAGCCGCACCATCATAATAGAGATACAGAAACACCGTGGCCCCTTTCTTTGAGATAACTCTGCACTATTGCGAGCTGCAAATGCCACTTCCAGCTTAGCTGTGCAGAGGAAGAACAACAAGAAGAAGAAATATCTCGAAATATGTCCGTCAGGCCAGTTCCTTTGAGATAAATATGCAAATATCTCGGAAACGAAGCGAGCTATGGCAAAATGTTAAGAGACCTTCTTTGTAGAGAATGAGGTTTCCTACTGTTTATGTTCTATGATATTTTTTGATCAGAAGCGTAGTTTTCGAGATATATCGAGATATTTAAAAGTTCCGAAGCCGCACCAACATAATAGAGATACAGAAACACCGTGGCCCCTTTCTTTGGGATAACTCTGCACTATTGCGAGCTGCAAATGCCACTTCCAGCTTAGCTGTGCAGAGGAAGAACAACAAGAAGAAGAAATATCTCGAAATATGTCCGTCAGGCCACTTCCCTTGAGATAAATCTGCAAATATCTCGGAAACGAAGCGAGCTATGGCAAAATGTTAAGAGACCTTTTTTGTAGAGAATTAACTTTCCTACCTTTTTATGTTCGATGATATTTTTTGATCAGATGCGTAGTTTTCGAGATATAACGAGATATTTAAAAGTTCCGAAGCCGCACCAACATAATAGAGATACAGAAACACCGTGGCCCCTTTCTTTGAGATAACTCTGCACTAGTGCGAGCCGCAAATGCCACTTCCAGCTTAGCTGTGCAGAAGAAGAACAACAAGAAGAAGAAATATCTCGAAATATGTCCGTCAGGCCCCTTCCCTTGAGATAAATATGCAAATATCTCGGAAACGAAGCGAGCTATGGCAAAATGTTAAGAGACCTTTTTTGTAGAGAATTAAGTTTCCTACTTTTTATGTTCTATGATATTTTTTGATCAGATGCGTAGTTCTCGAGATATATCAAGATATTTAAAAGTTCCGAAGCCGCACCAACATAATAGAGATACAGAAACACCGTGGCCCCTTTCTTTGAGATAACTCTGCACTATTGCGAGCTGCAAATGCCACTTCCAGCTTAGCTGTGCAGAGGAAGAACAACAAGAAGAAGAAATATCTCGAAATATGTCCGTCAGGCCAGTTCCTTTGAGCTGAATCTGCAAATATCTCGGAAACGAAGCGAGCTATGGCAAAATGTTATGAGACGTTTTTTGTAGAGAATTATGTTTCCTACAATTTATGTTCTATGATATTTTTTGATCAGAAGCGTAGTTTTCGAGATATATCGAGATATTTAAAAGTTCCGAAGACGCACCAACATAATAGAGATACAGAAACACCGTGGCCCCTTTCTTTGAGATAACTGTGCACTAGTGCGAGCCGCAAATGCCACTTCCAGCTTAGCTGTGCAGAAGAAGAACAACAAGAAGAAGAAATATCTCGAAATATGTCCGTCAGGCCCCTTCCCTTGAGATAAATCTGCAAATATCTCGGAAACGAAGAGAGCTATGGCAAAATGTTAAGAGACCTTTTTTGTAGAGAATTAAGGTTCCTACTTTTCATGTTCTATGATATTTTTTGATCAGATGCGTAGTTTTCGAGATATATCAAGATATTTAAAAGTTCCGAAGCCGCACCAACATAATAGAGATACAGAAACACCGTGGCCCCTTTCTTTGAGATAACTCTGCACTATTGCGAGCTGTAAATGCCGCTTCCAGCTTAGCTGTGCAGAAGAAGAACAACAAGAAGAAGAAATATCTCGAAATATGTCCGTCAGGCCCCTTCCCTTGAGATAAATATGCAAATATCTCGGAAACGAAGCTAGCTATGGCAAAATGTTAAGAAACCTTTTTTGTAGAGAATTAAGTTTCCTACTTTTTATGTTCTATGATATTTTTTGATCAGATGCGTAGTTCTCGAGATATATCAAGATATTTAAAAGTTCCGAAGCCGCACCATCATAATAGAGATACAGAAACACCGTGGCCCCTTTCTTTGAGATAACTCTGCACTATTGCGAGCTGCAAATGCCACTTCCAGCTTAGCTGTGCAGAGGAAGAACAACAAGAAGAAGTAATATCTCGAAATATGTCCGTCAGGCCCCTTCCCTTGAGATATATCTGCAAATATCTCGGAAACGAAGCGAGCTATGGCAAAATGTTAAGAGACCTTTTTTGTAGAGAATTAAGGTTCCTACTTTTCATGTTCTATGATATTTTTTGATCAGATGCGTAGTTTTCGAGATATATCAAGATATTTAAAAGTTCCGAAGCCGCACCAACATAATAGAGATACAGAAACACCGTGGCCCCTTTCTTTGAGATAACTCTGCACTATTGCGAGCTGTAAATGCCACTTCCAGCTTAGCTGTGCAGAAGAAGAACAACAAGAAGAAGAAATATCTCGAAATATGTCCGTCAGGCCCCTTCCCTTGAGATAAATATGCAAATATCTCGGAAACGAAGCTAGCTATGGCAAAATGTTAAGAAACCTTTTTTGTAGAGAATTAAGTTTCCTACTTTTTATGTTCTATGATATTTTTTGATCAGATGCGTAGTTCTCGAGATATATCAAGATATTTAAAAGTTCCGAAGCCGCACCATCATAATAGAGATACAGAAACACCGTGGCCCCTTTCTTTGAGATAACTCTGCACTATTGCGAGCTGCAAATGCCACTTCCAGCTTAGCTGTGCAGAGGAAGAACAACAAGAAGAAGTAATATCTCGAAATATGTCCGTCAGGCCCCTTCCCTTGAGATATATCTGCAAATATCTCGGAAACGAAGCGAGCTATGGCAAAATGTTAAGAGACCTTTTTTGTAGAGAATTATGTTTCCTACAATTTAGGTTCTATGATATTTTTTGATCAGAAGCGTAGTTTTCGAGATATATCGAGATATTTAAAAGTTCCGAAGCCGCACCAACATAATAGAGATACAGAAACACCGTGGCCCCTTTCTTTGAGATAACTCTGCACTATTGCGAGCTGCAAATGCCACTTCCAGCTTAGCTGTGCAGAAGAAGAACAACAAGAAGAAGAAATATCTCGAAATATGTCCGTCAGGCCCCTTCCCTTGAGATAAATCTGCAAATATCTCGGAAACGGAGAGAGCTATGGCAAAATGTTAAGAGCCCTTTTTTGTAGAGAATTAAGTTTCCTACTTTTCATGTTCTATGATATTTTTTGATCAGATGCGTAGTTCTCGAGATATATCAAGATATTTAAAAGTTCCGAAGCCGCACCAACATAATAGAGATACAGAAACACCGTGGCCCCTTTCTTTGAGATAACTCTGCACTATTGCGAGCTGTAAATGCCACTTCCAGCTTAGCTGTGCAGAAGAAGAACAACAAGAAGAAGAAATATCTCGAAATATGTCCGTCAGGCCCCTTCCCTTGAGATAAATATGCAAATATCTCGGAAACGAAGCGAGCTATGGCAAAATGTTAAGAAACCTTTTTTGTAGAGAATTAAGTTTCCTACTTTTTATGTTCTATGATATTTTTTGATCAGACGCGTAGTTCTCGAGATATATCAAGATATTTAAAAGTTCCGAAGCCGCACCAACATAATAGAGATACAGAAACACCGTGGCCCCTTTCTTTGAGATAACTCTGCACTATTGCGAGCTGCAAATGCCACTTCCAGCTTAGCTGTGCAGAAGAAGAACAACAAGAAGAAGAAATATCTCGAAATATGTCCGTCAGGCCCCTTCCCTTGAGATATATCTGCAAATATCTCGGAAACGAAGCGAGCTATGGCAAAATGTTAAGAGACCGTTTTTGTAGAGAATTATGTTTCCTACTTTTTATGTTCTATGATATTTTTTGATCAGACGCGTAGTTCTCGAGATATATCAAGATATTTAAAAGTTCCGAAGCCGCACCAACATAATAGAGATACAGAAACACCGTGGCCCCTTTCTTTGAGATAACTCTGCACTATTGCGAGCTGCAAATGCCACTTCCAGCTTAGCTGTGCAGAAGAAGAACAACAAGAAGAAGAAATATCTCGAAATATGTCCGTCAGGCCCCTTCCCTTGAGATAAATCTGCAAATATCTCGGAAACGAAGAGAGCTATGGCAAAATGTTAAGAGACCTTTTTTGTAGAGAATTAAGTTTCCTACTTTTCATGTTCTACGATATTTTTTGATCAGATGCGTAGTTCTCGAAATATATCAAGATATTTAAAAGTTCCGAAGCCGCACCAACATAATAGGGATACAGAAACACCGTGGCCCCCTTCTTTGGGATAACTCTGCACTATTGCGAGCTGCAAATGCCACTTCCAGCTTAGCTATGCAGAGGAAGAACAACAAGAAGAAGAAATATCTCGAAATATGTCCGTCAGGCCACTTCCCTTGAGATAAATCTGCAAATATCTCGGAAACGAAGCGAGCTATGGCAAAATGTTAAGAGACCTTTTTTGTAGAGAATTAAGTTTCCTACTTTTTATGTTCTATGATATTTTTTGATCAGAAGCGTCGTTTTCGAGATATATCGAGATATTTAAAAGTTCCGAAGCCGCACCAACATAATAGAGATACAGAAACACCGTGGCCCCTTTCTTTGGGATAACTCTGCACTATTGCGAGCTGCAAATGCCACTTCCAGCTTAGCTGTGCAGAAGAAGAACAACAAGAAGAAGAAATATCTCGAAATATGTCCGTCAGGTCACTTCCCTTGAGATAAATCTGCAAATATCTCGGAAACGAAGCGAGCTATGGCAAAATGTTAAGAGACCTTTTTTGTAGAGAATTAAGTTTCCTACTTTTTATGTTCGATGATATTTTTTGATCAGATGCGTAGTTTTCGAGATATAACGAGATATTTAAAAGTTCCGAAGCCGCACCAACATAATAGAGATACAGAAACACCGTGGCCCCTTTCTTTGAGATAACTCTGCACTAGTGCGAGCCGCAAATGCCACTTCCAGCTTAGCTGTGCAGAAGAAGAACAACAAGAAGAAGAAAGATCTCGAAGTATGTCCGTCAGGCCCCTTCCCTTGAGATAAATATGCAAATATCTCGGAAACGAAGCGAGCTATGGCAAAATGTTAAGAGACCTTTTTTGTAGCGAATTGAGTTTCCTACTTTTTATGTTCTATGATATTTTTTGATCAGATGCGTAGTGCTCGAGATATATCAAGATATTTAAAAGTTCCGAAGCCGCACCAACATAATAGAGATACAGAAACACCGTGGCCCCTTTCTTTGAGATAACTCTGCACTATTGCGAGCTGCAAATGCCACTTCCAGCTTAACTGTGCAGAGGAAGAACAACAAGAAGAAGAAATATCTCGAAATATGTCCGTCAGGCCAGTTCCTTTGAGCTGAATCTGCAAATATCTCGGAAACGAAGCGAGCTATGGCAAAATGTTATGAGACGTTTTTTGTAGAGAATTATGTTTCCTACAATTTATGTTCTATGATATTTTTTGATCAGAAGCGTAGTTTTCGAGATATATCGAGATATTTAAAAGTTCCGAAGACGCACCAACATAATAGAGATACAGAAACACCGTGGCCCCTTTCTTTGAGATAACTGTGCACTAGTGCGAGCCGCAAATGCCACTTCCAGCTTAGCTGTGCAGAAGAAGAACAACAAGAAGAAGAAATATCTCGAAATATGTCCGTCAGGCCCCTTCCCTTGAGATAAATCTGCAAATATCTCGGAAATGAAGAGAGCGATGGCAAAATGTTAAGAGACCTTTTTTGTAGAGAATTAAGTTTCCTACTTTTCATGTTCTATGATATTTTTTGATCAGATGCGTAGTTCTCGAGATATATCAAGATATTTAAAAGTTCCGAAGCCGCACCAACATAATAGAGATACAGAAACACCGTGGCCCCGTTCTTTGAGATAACTCTGCACTATTCCGAGCTGCAAATGCCACTTCCAGCTTAGCTGTGCAGAAGAAGAACAACAAGAAGAAGAAATATCTCGAAATATGTCCGTCAGGCCCCTTCCCTTGAGATAAATCTGCAAATATCTCGGAAACGAAGAGAGCTATGGCAAAATGTTAAGAGACCTTTTTTGTAGAGAATTAAGTTTCCTACTTTTCATGTTCTACGATATTTTTTGATCAGATGCGTAGTTCTCGAGATATATCAAGATATTTAAAAGTTCCGAAGCCGCACCAACATAATAGAGATACAGAAACACCGTGGCCCCTTTCTTTGAGATAACTCTGCACTATTGCGAGCTGTAAATGCCACTTCCAGCTTAGCTGTGCAGAAGAAGAACAACAAGATGAAGAAATATCTCGAAATATGTCCGTCAGGCCCCTTCCCTCGAGATAAATCTGCAAATATCTCGGAAACGAAGAGAGCTATGGCAAAATGTTAAGAGACCTTTTTCGTAGAGAATTAAGTTTCCTACTTTTCATGTTCTACGATATTTTTTGATCAGATGCGTAGTTCTCGAGATATATCAAGATATTTAAAAGTTCCGAAGCCGCACCAACATAATAGAGATACAGAAACACCGTGGCCCCCTTCTTTGAGATAACTCTGCACTATTGCGAGCTGTAAATGCCACTTCCAGCTTAGCTGTGCAGAGGAAGAACAACAAGAAGAAGAAATATCTCGAAATATGTCCGTCAGGCCACTTCCCTTGAGATAAATCTGCAAATATCTCGGAAACGAAGCGAGCTATGGCAAAATGTTAAGAGACCTTTTTTGTAGAGAATTAAGTTTCCTACTTTTTATGTTCTATGATATTTTTTGATCAGAAGCGTAGTTCTCGAGATATATCAAGATATTTAAAAGTTCCGAAGCCGCACCATCATAATAGAGATACAGAAACACCGTGGCCCCTTTCTTTGAGATAACTCTGCACTATTGCGAGCTGCAAATGCCACTTCCAGCTTAGCTGTGCAGAGGAAGAACAACAAGAAGAAGAAATATCTCGAAATATGTCCGTCAGGCCAGTTCCTTTGAGATAAATATGCAAATATCTCGGAAACGAAGCGAGCTATGGCAAAATGTTAAGAGACCTTTTTTGTAGAGAATTAAGTTTCCTACTTTTTATGTTCTATGATATTTTTTGATCAGAAGCGTAGTTTTCGAGATATATCGAGATATTTAAAAGTTCCGAAGCCGCACCAACATAATAGAGATACAGAAACACCGTGGCCCCTTTCTTTGGGATAACTCTGCACTATTGCGAGCTGCAAATGCCACTTCCAGCTTAGCTGTGCAGAGGAAGAACAACAAGAAGAAGAAATGTCTCGAAATATGTCCGTCAGGCCACTTCCCTTGAGATAAATCTGCAAATATCTCGGAAACGAAGCGAGCTATGGCAAAATGTTAAGAGACCTTTTTTGTAGAGAATTAAGTTTCCTACTTTTTATGTTCTATGATATTTTTTGATCAGAAGCGCAGTTTTCGAGATATATCGAGATATTTAAAAGTTCCGAAGCCGCACCAACATAATAGAGATACAGAAACACCGTGGCCCCTTTCTTTGGGATAACTCTGCACTATTGCGAGCTGCAAATGCCACTTCCAGCTTAGCTGTGCAGAAGAAGAACAACAAGAAGAAGAAATATCTCGAAATATGTCCGTCAGGCCACTTCCCTTGAGATAAATCTGCAAATATCTCGGAAACGAAGCGAGCTATGGCAAAATGTTAAGAGACCTTTTTTGTAGAGAATTAAGTTTCCTACTTTTTATGTTCAATGATATTTTTTGATCAGATGCGTAGTTTTCGAGATATATCGAGATATTTAAAAGTTCCGAAGCCGCACCAACATAATAGAGATACAGAAACACCGTGGCCCCTTTCTTTGAGATAACTCTGCACTAGTGCGAGCCGCAAATCCCACTTCCAGCTTAGCTGTGCAGAAGAAGAACAACAAGAAGAAGAAATATCTCGAAATATGTCCGTCAGGCCCCTTCCCTTGAGATAAATATGCAAATATCTCGGAAACGAAGCGAGCTATGGCAAAATGTTAAGAGACCTTTTTTGTAGAGAATTATGTTTCCTACTTTTTATGTTCTATGATATTTTTTGATCAGACGCGTAGTTCTCGAGATATATCAAGATATTTAAAAGTTCCGAAGCCGCACCAACATAATAGAGATACAGAAACACCGTGGCCCCTTTCTTTGAGATAACTCTGCACTATTGCGAGCTGCAAATGCCACTTCCAGCTTAGCTGTGCAGAGGAAGAACAACAAGAAGAAGAAATATCTCGAAATATGTCCGTCAGGCCAGTTCGTTTGAGCTGAATCTGCAAATATCTCGGAAACGAAGCGAGCTATGGCAAAATGTTATGAGACGTTTTTTGTAGAGAATTATGTTTCCTACAATTTATGTTCTATGATATTTTTTGATCAGAAGCGTAGTTTTCGAGATATATCGAGATATTTAAAAGTTCCGAAGACGCACCAACATAATAGAGATACAGAAACACCGTGGCCCCTTTCTTTGAGATAACTGTGCACTAGTGCGAGCCGCAAATGCCACTTCCAGCTTAGCTGTGCAGAAGAAGAACAACAAGAAGAAGAAATATCTCGAAATATGTCCGTCAGGCCCCTTCCCTTGAGATAAATCTGCAAATATCTCGGAAATGAAGAGAGCTATGGCAAAATGTTAAGAGACCTTTTTTGTAGAGAATTAAGTTTCCTACTTTTCATGTTCTATGATATTTTTTGATCAGATGCGTAGTTCTCGAGATATATCAAGATATTTAAAAGTTCCGAAGCCGCACCAACATAATAGAGATACAGAAACACCGTGGCCCCTTTCTTTGAGATAACTCTGCACTATTGCGAGCTGTAAATGCCACTTCCAGCTTAGCTGTGCAGAAGAAGAACAACAAGAAGAAGAAGTATCTCGAAATATGTCCGTGAGGCCCCTTCCCTTGAGATATATCTGCAAATATCTCGGAAACGAAGCGAGCTATGGCAAAATGTTAAGAGACCTTTTTTGTAGAGAATTATGTTTCCTACAATTTATGTTCTATGATATTTTTTGATCAGAAGCGTAGTTTTCCAGATATATCGAGATATTTAAAAGTTCCGAAGCCGCACCAACATAATAGAGATACAGAAACACCGTGCCCCTTTCTCTGAGATAACTCTGCACTAGTGAGAGCCGCAAATGCCACTTCCAGCTTAGCTGTGCAGAAGAAGAACAACAAGAAGAAGAAATATCTCGAAATATGTCCGTCAGGCCCCTTCCCTTGAGATAAATATGCAAATATCTCGGAAACGAAGCGAGCTATGGCAAAATGTTAAGAGACCTTTTTTGTAGAGAATTAAGTTTCCTACTTTTTATGTTCTATGATATTATTTGATCAGATGCGTAGTTCTCGAGATATATCAAGATATTTAAAAGTTCCGAAGCCGCACCAACATAATAGAGATACAGAAACACCGTGGCCCCTTTCTTTGAGATAACTCTGCACTATTGCGAGCTGCAAATGCCATTCCAGCTTAGCTGTGCAGAGGAAGAACAACAAGAAGAAGAAATATCTCGAAATATGTCCGTCAGGCCAGTTCCTTTGAGCTGAATCTGCAAATATCTCGGAAACGAAGCGAGCTATGGCAAACTGTTAAGAGACGTTTTTTGTAGAGAATTATGTTTCCTACAATTTATCTTCTATGATATTTTTTGATCAGATGCGTAGTTCTCGAGATATATCAAGATATTTAAAAGTTCCGAAGCCGCACCAACATAATAGAGATACAGAAACACCGTGGCCCCTCTCTTTGAGATAACTCGGCACTATTGCGAGCTGCAAATGCCACTTCCAGCTTAGCTGTGCAGAAGAAGAACAACAAGAAGAAGAAATATCTCGAAATATGTCCGTCAGGCCCCTTCCCTTGAGATAAATCTGCAAATATCTCGGAAACGAAGCGAGCTATGGCAAAATGTTTAGAGACCTTTCTTGTAGAGAATTAAGTTTCCTACTTTTTATGAAGTATGATATTTTTTGATCAGATGCGTAGTTCTCGAGATATATCAAGATATTTAAAAGTTCCGAAGCTGCACCAACATAATAGAGGTACAGAAACACCGTGGCCTCTTTCTTTGAGATAACTCTGCACTATTGCGAGCTGCAAATGCCGCTTCGAGCTTAGCTGTGCAGAAGAAGAACAACAAGAAGAAGAAATATCTCGAAATATGTCCGTCAGACCCCTTCCCTTGAGATGAATCTGCAAATATCTTGGAATCGAAGCGAGCTATGGCAAAATGTTAAGAGACCTTTTTTGTAGAGAATAATGTTTCCTACAATTTACGTTCTATGATATTTTTTGATCAGAAGCGTAGTTTTCGAGATATATCGAGATATTTAAAAGTTCCGAAGCCGCACCAACATAATAGAGATACAGAAACACCGTGGCCCCTTTCTTTGAGATAACTCTGCACTATTGCGACCTGCAAATGCCACTTCCAGCTCAGCTGTGCAGAAGAAGAACAACAAGAAGAAGAAATATCTCGAAATATGTCCGTCAGGCCCCTTCCCTTGAGATAAATCTGCAAATATCTCGGAAACGAAGCGAGCTATGGCAAAATGTTAAGAGACCTTTTTTGTAGAGAATCAAGTTTCCTACTTTTTATGTTCTATGATATTTTTTGATCAGATGCGTAGTTCTCGAGATATATCAAGATATTTAAAAGTTCCGAAGCCGCACCAACATAATAGAGATACAGAAACACCGTTGCCCCTTTCTTTGAGATAACTCTACACTATTGCGAGCTGCAAATGCCACTTCCAGCTTAGCTGTGCAGAGGAAGAACAACAAGAAGAAGAAGTATCTCGAAATATGTCCGTCAGGCCCGTTCCTTTGAGCTGAATCTGCAAATATCTCGGAAACGAAGCGAGCTATGGCAAAATGTTAAGAGACGTTTTTTGTAGAGAATTATGTTTCCTACAATTTAGGTTCTATGATATTTTTTGATCAGAAGCGTAGTTTTCGAGATATATCGAGATATTTAAAAGTTCCGAAGCCGCACCAACATAATAGAGATATAGAAATACCGTGGCCCCTTTCTTTGAGATAACTCTGCACTAGTGCGAGCCGCAAATGCCACTTCCAGCTTAGCTGTGCAGAAGAAGAACAACAAGAAGAAGAAATATCTCGAAATATGTCCGTCAGGCCCCTTCCCTTGAGATAAATCTGCAAATATCTCGGAAACGAAGCGAGCTATGGCAAAATGTTAAGAGACCTTTTTTGTAGAGAATAATGTTTCCTACAATTTACGTTCTATGATATTTTTTGATCAGAAGCGTAGTTTTCGAGATATATCGAGATATTTAAAAGTTCCGAAGCCGCACCAACATAATAGAGATACAGAAACACCGTGACCCCTTTCTTTGAGATAACTCTGCACTATTGCGAGCTGGAAATGCCACTTCCAGTTTAGCTGTGCAGAAGAAGAACAACAAGAAGAAGAAATATCTCGAAATATGTCCGTTAGGCCCCTTCCCTTGAGATAAATCTGCAAATATCTCGGAAACGAAGCGAGCTATGGCAAAATGTTAAGAGACCTTTTTTGTAGAGAATTAAGTTTCCTACTTTTCATGTTCTATGATATTTTTTGATCAGATGCGTAGTTCTCGAGATATATCAAGATATTTAAAAGTTCCGAAGCCGCACCAACATAATAGAGATACAGAAACACCGTGGCCCCTTTCTTTGAGATAACTCTGCACTATTGCGAGCTGTAAATGCCACTTCCAGCTTAGCTGTGCAGAAGAAGAACAACAAGAAGAAGAAATATCTCGAAATATGTCCGTGAGGCCCCTTCCCTTGAGATATATCTGCAAATATCTCGGAAACGAAGCGAGCTATGGCAAAATGTTAAGAGACCTTTTTTGTAGAGAATTATGTTTCCTACAATTTATGTTCTATGATATTTTTTGATCAGAAGCGTAGTTTTCGAGATATATCCAGATATTTAAAAGTTCCGAAGCCGCACCAACATAATAGAGATACAGAAACACCGTGCCCCTTTCTCTGAGATAGCTCTGCACTAGTGAGAGCCGCAAATGCCACTTCCAGCTTAGCTGTGCAGAAGAAGAACAACAAGAAGAAGAAATATCTCGAAATATGTCCGTCAGGCCCCTTCCCTTGAGATAAATATGCAAATATCTCGGAAACGAAGCGAGCTATGGCAAAATGTTAAGAGACCTTTTTTGTAGAGAATTAAGTTTCCTACTTTTTATGTTCTATGATATTATTTGATCAGATGCGTAGTTCTCGAGATATATCAAGATATTTAAAAGTTCCGAAGCCGCACCAACATAATAGAGATACAGAAACACCGTGGCCCCTTTCTTTGAGATAACTCTGCACTATTGCGAGCTGCAAATGCCATTCCAGCTTAGCTGTGCAGAGGAAGAACAACAAGAAGAAGAAATATCTCGAAATATGTCCGTCAGGCCAGTTCCTTTGAGCTGAATCTGCAAATATCTCGGAAACGAAGCGAGCTATGGCAAACTGTTAAGAGACGTTTTTTGTAGAGAATTATGTTTCCTACAATTTATCTTCTATGATATTTTTTGATCAGATGCGTAGTTCTCGAGATATATCAAGATATTTAAAAGTTCCGAAGCCGCACCAACATAATAGAGATACAGAAACACCGTGGCCCCTCTCTTTGAGATAACTCTGCACTATTGCGAGCTGCAAATGCCACTTCCAGCTTAGCTGTGCAGAAGAAGAACAACAAGAAGAAGAAATATCTCGAAATATGTCCGTCAGGCCCCTTCCCTTGAGATAAATCTGCAAATATCTCGGAAACGAAGCGAGCTATGGCAAAATGTTTAGAGACCTTTCTTGTAGAGAATTAAGTTTCCTACTTTTTATGTAGTATGATATTTTTTGATCAGATGCGTAGTTCTCGAGATATATCAAGATATTTAAAAGTTCCGAAGCTGCACCAACATAATAGAGGTACAGAAACACCGTGGCCTCTTTCTTTGAGATAACTCTGCACTATTGCGAGCTGCAAATGCCGCTTCGAGCTTAGCTGTGCAGAAGAAGAACAACAAGAAGAAGAAATATCTCGAAATATGTCCGTCAGACCCCTTCCCTTGAGATGAATCTGCAAATATCTTGGAATCGAAGCGAGCTATGGCAAAATGTTAAGAGACCTTTTTTGTAGAGAATAATGTTTCCTACAATTTACGTTCTATGATATTTTTTGATCAGAAGCGTAGTTTTCGAGATATATCGAGATATTTAAAAGTTCCGAAGCCGCACCAACATAATAGAGATACAGAAACACCGTGGCCCCTTTCGTTGACATAACTCTGCACTAGTGCGAGCCGCAAATGCCACTTCCAGCTTAGCTGTGCAGAAGAAGAACAACAAGAAGAAGAAATATCTCGAAATATGTCCGTCAGGCCCCTTCCCTTGAGATAAATCTGCAAATATCTCGGAAACGAAGCGAGCTATGGCAAAATGTTAAGAGACCTTTTTTGTAGAGAATTAAGTTCCCTACTTTTTATGTTCTATGATATTTTTTGATCAGATGCGTAGTTCTCGAGATATATCGAGATATTTAAAAGTTCCGAAGCCGCACCAACATAATAGAGATACAGAAACACCGTGGCCCCTTTCTTTGAGATAACTCTGCACTAGTGCGAGCCGCAAATGCCACTTCCAGCTTAGCTGTGCAGAAGAAGAACAACAAGAAGAAGAAATATCTCGAAATATGTCCGTCAGGCCCCTTCCCTTGAGATAAATCTGCAAATATCTCGGAAACGAAGCGAGGTATGGCAAAATGTTAAGAGACCTTTTTTGTAGAGAATTATGTTTCCTACAATTTATGTTCTATGATATTTTTTGATCAGAAGCGCAGTTTTCGAGATATATCGAGATATTTAAAAGTTCCGAAGCCGCACCAACATAATAGAGATACAGAAACACCGTGGCCCCTTTCTTTGAGATAACTCTGCACTAGTGCGAGCTGCAAATGCCACTTCCAGCTTAGCTGTGCAGAAGAAGAACAACAAGAAGAAGAAATATCTCGAAATATGTCCGTCAGGCCCCTTCCCTTGAGATATATCTGCAAATATCCCGGAAACGAAGCGAGCTATGGCAAAATGTTAAGAGACCTTTTTTGTAGAGAATTAAGTTTCCTACTTTTTATGTTCTATGATATTTTTTGATCAGATGCGTAGTTCTCGAGATATATCAAGATATTTAAAAGTTCCGAAGCCGCACCAACATAATAGAGATACAGAAAGACCGTGGCCCCTTTCTTTGAGATAACTCTGCACTATTGCGAGCTGCAAATGCCGCTTCGAGCTTAGCTGTGCAGAAGAAGAACAAGAAGAAGAAGAAATATCTCGAAATATGTCCGTCAGACCCCCTCCCTTGAGATGAATCTGCAAATATCTTGGAATCGAAGCGAGCTATGGCAAAATGTTAAGAGACCTTTTTTGTAGAGAATAATGTTTCCTACAATTTACGTTCTATGATATTTTTTGATCAGAAGCGTAGTTTTCGAGATATATCGAGATATTTAAAAGTTCCGAAGCCGCACCAACATAATAGAGATACAGAAACACCGTGGCCCCTTTCTTTGAGATCACTCTGCACTATTGCGACCTGCAAATGCCACTTCCAGCTCAGCTGTGCAGAAGAAGAACAACAAGAAGAAGAAATATCTCGAAATATGTCCGTCAGGCCCCTTCCCTTGAGATAAATCTGCAAATATCTCGGAAACGAAGCGAGCTATGGCAAAATGTTAAGAGACCTTTTTTGTAGAGAATTAAGTTTCCTACGTTTTATGTTCGATGATATTTTTTGATCAGATGCGTAGTTCTCGAGATATATCAAGATATTTAAAAGTTCCGAAGCCGCACCAACATAATAGAGATACAGAAACACCGTGGCCCCTTTCTTTGAGATAACTCTGCACTATTGCGAGCTGTAAATGCCACTTCCAGCTTAGCTGTGCAGAAGAAGAACAACAAGAAGAAGAAATATCTCGAAATATGTCCGTCAGGCCCCTTCCCTTGAGATATATCTGCAAATATCTCGGAAACGAAGCGAGCTATGGCAAAATGTTAAGAGACCTTTTTTGTAGAGAATTATGCTTCCTACAATTTATGTTCTATGATATTTTTTGATCATAAGCGTAGTGTTCGAGATATATCGAGATATTTAAAAGTTCCGAAGCCGCACCAACATAATAGAGATACAGAAACATCGTGGCCCCTTTCGTTGACATAACTCTGCACTAGTGCGAGCCGCAAATGCCACTTCCAGCTTAGCTGTGCAGAAGAAGAACAACAAGAAGAAGAAATATCTCGAAATATGTCCGTCAGGCCCCTTCCCTTGAGATAAATCTGCAAATATCTCGGAAACGAAGCGAGCTATGGCAAAATGTTAAGAGACCTTTTTTGTAGAGAATTAAGTTCCCTACTTTTTATGTTCTATGATATTTTTTGATCAGATGCGTAGTTCTCGAGATATATCGAGATATTTAAAAGTTCCGAAGCCGCACCAACATAATAGAGATACAGAAACACCGTGGCCCCTTTCTTTGAGATAACTCTGCACTAGTGCGAGCCGCAAATGCCACTTCCAGCTTAGCTGTGCAGAAGAAGAACAACAAGAAGAAGAAATATCTCGAAATATGTCCGTCAGGCCCCTTCCCTTGAGATAAATCTGCAAATATCTCGGAAACGAAGCGAGGTATGGCAAAATGTTAAGAGACCTTTTTTGTAGAGAATTATGTTTCCTACAATTTATGTTCTATGATATTTTTTGATCAGAAGCGTAGTTTTCGAGATATATCGAGATATTTAAAAGTTCCGAAGCCGCACCAACATAATAGAGATACAGAAACACCGTGGCCCCTTTCTTTGAGATAACTCTGCACTAGTGCGAGCTGCAAATGCCACTTCCAGCTTAGCTGTGCAGAAGAAGAACAACAAGAAGAAGAAATATCTCGAAATATGTCCGTCAGGCCCCTTCCCTTGAGATATATCTGCAAATATCTCGGAAACGAAGCGAGCTATGGCAAAATGTTAAGAGACCTTTTTTGTAGAGAATTAAGTTTCCTACTTTTTATGTTCTATGATATTTTTTGATCAGATGCGTAGTTCTCGAGATATATCAAGATATTTAAAAGTTCCGAAGCCGCACCAACATAATAGAGATACAGAAACACCGTGGCCCCTTTCTTTGAGATAACTCTGCACTATTGCGAGCTGCAAATGCCACTTCCAGCTTAGCTGTGCAGAGGAAGAACAACAAGAAGAAGAAGTATCTCGAAATATGTCCGTCAGGCCCGTTCCTTTGAGCTGAATCTGCAAATATCTCGGAAACGAAGCGAGCTATGGCAAAATGTTAAGAGACCTTTTTTGTAGAGAATAATGTTTCCTACAATTTACGTTCTATGATATTTTTTGATCAGAAGCGTAGTTTTCGAGATATATCGAGATATTTAAAAGTTCCGAAGCCGCACCAACATAATAGAGATACAGAAACACCGTGGCTCCTTTCTTTGAGATAACTCTGCACTATTGCGAGCTGTAAATGCCACTTCCAGCTTAGCTGTGCAGAAGAAGAACAACAAGAAGAAGAAATATCTCGAAATATGTCCGTGAGGCCCCTTCCCTTGAGATATATCTGCAAATATCTCGGAAACGAAGCGAGCTATGGCAAAATGTTAAGAGACCTTTTTTGTAGAGAATTATGTTTCTTACAATTTATGTTCTATGATATTTTTTGATCAGAAGCGTAGTTCTCGAGATATATCAAGATATTTAAAAGTTCCGAAGCCGCACCAACATAATAGAGATACAGAAACACCGTGGCCCCTTTCTTTGAGATAACTCTGCACTATTGCGAGCTGCAAATGCCATTCCAGCTTAGCTGTGCAGAGGAAGAACAACAAGAAGAAGAAATATCTCGAAATATGTCCGTCAGGCCAGTTCCTTTGAGCTGAATCTGCAAATATCTCGGAAACGAAGCGAGCTATGGCAAAATGTTAAGAGACGTTTTTTGTAGAGAATTATGTTTCCTACAATTTATCTTCAATGATATTTTTTGATCACATGCGTAGTTCTCGAGATATATCAAGATATTTAAAAGTTCCGAAGCCGCACCAACATAATAGAGATACAGAAACACCGTGGCCCCTCTCTTTGAGATAACTCTGCACTATTGCGAGCTGCAAATGCCACTTCCAGCTTAGCTGTGCAGAAGAAGAACAACAAGAAGAAGAAATATCTCGAAATATGTCCGTCAGGCCCCTTCCCTTGAGATAAATCTGCAAATATCTCGGAAACGAAGCGAGCTATGGCAAAATGTTTAGAGACCTTTCTTGTAGAGAATTAAGTTTCCTACTTTTTATGTAGTATGATATTTTTTGATCAGATGCGTAGTTCTCGAGATATATCAAGATATTTAAAAGTTCCGAAGCTGCACCAACATAATAGAGGTACAGAAACACCGTGGCCTCTTTCTTTGAGATAACTCTGCACTATTGCGAGCTGCAAATGCCGCTTCGAGCTTAGCTGTGCAGAAGAAGAACAACAAGAAGAAGAAATATCTCGAAATATGTCCGTCAGGCCCCTTCCCTTGAGATGAATCTGCAAATATCTTGGAAACGAAGCGAGCTATGGCAAAATGTTAAGAGACCTTTTTTGTAGAGAATAATGTTTCCTACAATTTACGTTCTATGATATTTTTTGATCAGAAGCGTAGTTTTCGAGATATATCGAGATATTTAAAAGTTCCGAAGCCGCACCAACATAATAGAGATACAGAAACACCGTGGCCCCTTTCTTTGAGATAACTCTGCACTATTGCGACCTGCAAATGCCACTTCCAGCTCAGCTGTGCAGAAGAAGAACAACAAGAAGAAGAAATATCTCGAAATATGTCCGTCAGGCCCCTTCCCTTGAGATAAATCTGCAAATATCTCGGAAACGAAGCGAGCTATGGCAAAATGTTGAGAGACCTTTTTTGTAGAGAATTAAGTTTCCTACTTTTTATGTTCGATGATATTTTTTGATCAGATGCGTAGTTCTCGAGATATATCAAGATATTTAAAAGTTCCGAAGCAGCACCAACATAATAGAGGTACAGAAACACCGTGGCCCCTTTCTTTGAGATAACTCTGCACTAGTGCGAGCCGCAAATGCCACTTCCAGCTTAGCTGTGCAGAAGAAGAACACCAAGAAGAAGAAATCTCTCGAAATATGTCCGTCAGGCCCCTTCCCTTGAAATAAATATGCAAATATCTCGGAAACGAAGCGAGCTATGGCAAAATGTTAAGAGACGTTTTTTGTAGAGAATTATGTTTCCTACAATTTATCTTCTATGATATTTTTTGATCAGATGCGTAGTTCTCGAGATAACAAGATATTTAAAAGTTCCGAAGCCGCACCAACATAATAGAGATACAGAAACACCGTGGCCCCTCTCTTTGAGATAACTCTGCACTATTGCGAGGTGCAAATGCCACTTCCAGCTTAGCTGTGCAGAAGAAGAACAACAAGAAGAAGAAATATCTCGAAGTATGTCCGTCAGGCCCCTTCCCTTGAGATAAATCTGCAAATATCTCGGAAACGAAGCGAGCTATGGCAAAATGTTTAGAGACCTTTCTTGTAGAGAATTAAGTTTCCTACTTTTTATGTAGTATGATATTTTTTGATCAGATGCGTAGTTCTCGAGATATATCAAGATATTTAAAAGTTCCGAAGCTGCACCAACATAATAGAGGTACAGAAACACCGTGGCCTCTTTCTTTGAGATAACTCTGCACTATTGCGAGCTGCAAATGCCGCTTCGAGCTTAGCTGTGCAGAAGAAGAACAACAAGAAGAAGAAATATCTCGAAATATGTCCGTCAGGCCCCTTCCCTTGAGATGAATCTGCAAATATCTTGGAAACGAAGCGAGCTATGGCAAAATGTTAAGAGACCTTTTTTGTAGAGAATAATGTTTCCTACAATCTACGTTCTATGATATTTTTTGATCAGAAGCGTAGTTTTCGAGATATATCAAGATATTTAAAAGTTCCGAAGCCGCACCAACATAATAGAGATACAGAAACACCGTGGCCCCTTTCTTTGAGATAACTCTGCACTATTGCGACCTGCAAATGCCACTTCCAGCTCAGCTGTGCAGAAGAAGAACAACAAGAAGAAGAAATATCTCGAAATATGTCCGTCAGGCCCCTTCCCTTGAGATAAATCTGCAAATATCTCGGAAACGAAGAGAGCTATGGCAAAATGTTAAGAGACCTTTTTTGTAGAGAATTAAGTTTCCTACTTTTTATGTTCTATGATATTTTTTGATCAGATGCGTAGTTCTCGAGATATATCAAGATATTTAAAAGTTCCGAAGCCGCACCAAACATAATAGAGATACAGAAACACCGTGGCCCCTCTCTTTGAGATAACTCTGCACTATTGCGAGCTGCAAATGCCACTTCCAGCTTAGCTGTGCAGAAGAAGAACAACAAGAAGAAGAAATATCTCGAAATATGTCCGTCAGGCCCCTTCCCTTGAGATAAATCTGCAAATATCTCGGAAACGAAGCGAGCTATGGCAAAACGTTAAGAGACCTTTTTTGTAGATAATTAAGTTTCCTACTTTTTATGTTCTATGATATTTTTCGATCAGAGGCGTAGTTCTCGAGATATATCAAGATATTTAAAAGTTCCAAAGCCGCACCAACATAATAGAGATACAGAAACACCGTGGCCCCTTTCTTTGAGATAACTCTGCACGATTGCGAGCTGGAAATGCCACTTCCAGTTTAGCTGTGCAGAAGAAGAACAACAAGAAGAAGAAATATCTCGAAATATGTCCGTCAGGCCCCTTCCCTTGAAATAAATATGCAAATATCTCGGAAACGAAGCGAGCTATGGCAAAATGTTAAGAGACCTTTTTTGTAGAGAATTAAGTTTCCTACTTTTTATGTTCTATGATATTTTTTGATCAGATGCGTAGTTCTCGAGATATATCAAGATATTTAAAAGTTCCGAAGCCGCACCAACATAATAGAGATACAGAAACACCGTGGCCCCTTTCTTTGAGATAACTCTGCACTATTGCGAGCTGCAAATGCCACTTCCAGCTTAGCTGTGCAGAGGAAGAACAACAAGAAGAAGAAATATCTCGAAATATGTCCGTTAGGCCCCTTCCCTTGAGATAAATCTGCAAATATCTCGGAAACGAAGCGAGCTATGGCAAAATGTTACGAGACCTTTTTTGTAGAGAATTAAGTTTCCTACTTTTTATGTTCTATGATATTTTTTGATCAGAAGCGTAGTTTTCGAGATATATCGAGATATTTAAAAGTTCCGAAGCCGCACCAACATAATAGAGATACAGAAACACCGTGGCCCCTTTCTTTGAGATAACTCTGCACTAGTGCGAGCAGCAAATGCCACTTCCAGCTTACCTGTGCAGAAGAAGAACAACAAGAAGAAGAAATATCTCGAAATATGTCCGTCAGGCCCCTTCCCTTGAGATAAATCTGCAAATATCTCGGAAACGAAGCGAGCTATGGCAAAATGTTAAGAGACCTTTTTCGTAGAGAATTAAGTTTCCTACTTTTTATCTTCTATGATATTTTCTGATCAGAAGCGTAGTTTTCGAGATATATCGAGATATTTAAAAGTTCCGAAGCCGCACCAACATAATCGAGATACAGAAACACCGTGGCCCCTTTCTTTGAGATAACTCTGCACTATTGCGATCTGCAAATGCCACTTCCAGCTTAGCTGTGCAGAAGAAGAACAACAAGAAGAAGAAATATCACGAAATATGTCCGTTAGGCCCCTTCCCTTGAGATAAATCTGCAAATATCTCGGAAACGAAGCGAGCTATGGCAAAATGTTGAGAGACCTTTTTTGTAGAGAATTAAGTTTCCTACTTTTTATGTTCTATGATATTTTTTGATCAGATGCGTAGTTCTCGAGATATACCAAGATATTTAAAAGTTCCGAAGCCGCACCAACATAATAGAGATACAGATACACCGTGGCTCCTTTCTTTGAGATAACTCTGCACTATTGCGAGCTGTAAATGCCACTTCCAGCTTAGCTGTGCAGAAGAAGAACAACAAGAAGAAGAAATATCTCGAAATATGTCCGTGAGGCCCCTTCCCTTGAGATATATCTGCAAATATCTCGGAAACGAAGCGAGCTATGGCAAAATGTTAAGAGACCTTTTTTGTAGAGAATTATGTTTCTTACAATTTATGTTCTATGATATTTTTTGATCAGAAGCGTAGTTCTCGAGATATATCAAGATATTTAAAAGTTCCGAAGCCGCACCAACATAATAGAGATACAGAAACACCGTGGCCCCTTTCTTTGAGATAACTCTGCACTATTGCGAGCTGCAAATGCCATTCCAGCTTAGCTGTGCAGAGGAAGAACAACAAGAAGAAGAAATATCTCGAAATATGTCCGTCAGGCCAGTTCCTTTGAGCTGAATCTGCAAATATCTCGGAAACGAAGCGAGCTATGGCAAAATGTTAAGAGACGTTTTTTGTAGAGAATTATGTTTCCTACAATTTATCTTCAATGATATTTTTTGATCACATGCGTAGTTCTCGAGATATATCAAGATATTTAAAAGTTCCGAAGCCGCACCAACATAATAGAGATACAGAAACACCGTGGCCCCTCTCTTTGAGATAACTCTGCACTATTGCGAGCTGCAAATGCCACTTCCAGCTTAGCTGTGCAGAAGAAGAACAACAAGAAGAAGAAATATCTCGAAATATGTCCGTCAGGCCCCTTCCCTTGAGATAAATCTGCAAATATCTCGGAAACGAAGCGAGCTATGGCAAAATGTTTAGAGACCTTTCTTGTAGAGAATTAAGTTTCCTACTTTTTATGTAGTATGATATTTTTTGATCAGATGCGTAGTTCTCGAGATATATCAAGATATTTAAAAGTTCCGAAGCTGCACCAACATAATAGAGGTACAGAAACACCGTGGCCTCTTTCTTTGAGATAACTCTGCACTATTGCGAGCTGCAAATGCCGCTTCGAGCTTAGCTGTGCAGAAGAAGAACAACAAGAAGAAGAAATATCTCGAAATATGTCCGTCAGGCCCCTTCCCTTGAGATGAATCTGCAAATATCTTGGAAACGAAGCGAGCTATGGCAAAATGTTAAGAGACCTTTTTTGTAGAGAATAATGTTTCCTACAATTTACGTTCTATGATATTTTTTGATGAGAAGCGTAGTTTTCGAGATATATCGAGATATTTAAAAGTTCCGAAGCCGCACCAACATAATAGAGATACAGAAACACCGTGGCCCCTTTCTTTGAGATAACTCTGCACTATTGCGACCTGCAAATGCCACTTCCAGCTCAGCTGTGCAGAAGAAGAACAACAAGAAGAAGAAATATCTCGAAATATGTCCGTCAGGCCCCTTCCCTTGAGATAAATCTGCAAATATCTCGGAAACGAAGCGAGCTATGGCAAAATGTTGAGAGACCTTTTTTGTAGAGAATTAAGTTTCCTACTTTTTATGTTCGATGATATTTTTTGATCAGATGCGTAGTTCTCGAGATATATCAAGATATTTAAAAGTTCCGAAGCAGCACCAACATAATAGAGGTACAGAAACACCGTGGCCCCTTTCTTTGAGATAACTCTGCACTAGTGCGAGCCGCAAATGCCACTTCCAGCTTAGCTGTGCAGAAGAAGAACACCAAGAAGAAGAAATATCTCGAAATATGTCCGTCAGGCCCCTTCCCTTGAAATAAATATGCAAATATCTCGGAAACGAAGCGAGCTATGGCAAAATGTTAAGAGACGTTTTTTGTAGAGAATTATGTTTCCTACAATTTATCTTCTATGATATTTTTTGATCAGATGCGTAGTTCTCGAGATAACAAGATATTTAAAAGTTCCGAAGCCGCACCAACATAATAGAGATACAGAAACACCGTGGCCCCTCTCTTTGAGATAACTCTGCACTATTGCGAGGTGCAAATGCCACTTCCAGCTTAGCTGTGCAGAAGAAGAACAACAAGAAGAAGAAATATCTCGAAGTATGTCCGTCAGGCCCCTTCCCTTGAGATAAATCTGCAAATATCTCGGAAACGAAGCGAGCTATGGCAAAATGTTTAGAGACCTTTCTTGTAGAGAATTAAGTTTCCTACTTTTTATGTAGTATGATATTTTTTGATCAGATGCGTAGTTCTCGAGATATATCAAGATATTTAAAAGTTCCGAAGCCGCACCAAACATAATAGAGATACAGAAACACCGTGGCCCCTCTCTTTGAGATAACTCTGCACTATTGCGAGCTGCAAATGCCACTTCCAGCTTAGCTGTGCAGAAGAAGAACAACAAGAAGAAGAAATATCTCGAAATATGTCCGTCAGGCCCCTTCCCTTGAGATAAATCTGCAAATATCTCGGAAACGAAGCGAGCTATGGCAAAACGTTAAGAGACCTTTTTTGTAGATAATTAAGTTTCCTACTTTTTATGTTCTATGATATTTTTCGATCAGAGGCGTAGTTCTCGAGATATATCAAGATATTTAAAAGTTCCAAAGCCGCACCAACATAATAGAGATACAGAAACACCGTGGCCCCTTTCTTTGAGATAACTCTGCACGATTGCGAGCTGGAAATGCCACTTCCAGTTTAGCTGTGCAGAAGAAGAACAACAAGAAGAAGAAATATCTCGAAATATGTCCGTCAGGCCCCTTCCCTTGAAATAAATATGCAAATATCTCGGAAACGAAGCGAGCTATGGCAAAATGTTAAGAGACCTTTTTTGTAGAGAATTAAGTTTCCTACTTTTTATGTTCTATGATATTTTTTGATCAGATGCGTAGTTCTCGAGATATATCAAGATATTTAAAAGTTCCGAAGCCGCACCAACATAATAGAGATACAGAAACACCGTGGCCCCTTTCTTTGAGATAACTCTGCACTATTGCGAGCTGCAAATGCCACTTCCAGCTTAGCTGTGCAGAGGAAGAACAACAAGAAGAAGAAATATCTCGAAATATGTCCGTTAGGCCCCTTCCCTTGAGATAAATCTGCAAATATCTCGGAAACGAAGCGAGCTATGGCAAAATGTTACGAGACCTTTTTTGTAGAGAATTAAGTTTCCTACTTTTTATGTTCTATGATATTTTTTGATCAGAAGCGTAGTTTTCGAGATATATCGAGATATTTAAAAGTTCCGAAGCCGCACCAACATAATAGAGATACAGAAACACCGTGGCCCCTTTCTTTGAGATAACTCTGCACTAGTGCGAGCAGCAAATGCCACTTCCAGCTTACCTGTGCAGAAGAAGAACAACAAGAAGAAGAAATATCTCGAAATATGTCCGTCAGGCCCCTTCCCTTGAGATAAATCTGCAAATATCTCGGAAACGAAGCGAGCTATGGCAAAATGTTAAGAGACCTTTTTCGTAGAGAATTAAGTTTCCTACTTTTTATCTTCTATGATATTTTCTGATCAGAAGCGTAGTTTTCGAGATATATCGAGATATTTAAAAGTTCCGAAGCCGCACCAACATAATCGAGATACAGAAACACCGTGGCCCCTTTCTTTGAGATAACTCTGCACTATTGCGATCTGCAAATGCCACTTCCAGCTTAGCTGTGCAGAAGAAGAACAACAAGAAGAAGAAATATCACGAAATATGTCCGTTAGGCCCCTTCCCTTGAGATAAATCTGCAAATATCTCGGAAACGAAGCGAGCTATGGCAAAATGTTGAGAGACCTTTTTTGTAGAGAATTAAGTTTCCTACTTTTTATGTTCTATGATATTTTTTGATCAGATGCGTAGTTCTCGAGATATACCAAGATATTTAAAAGTTCCGAAGCCGCACCAACATAATAGAGATACAGATACACCGTGGCTCCTTTCTTTGAGATAACTCTGCACTATTGCGAGCTGTAAATGCCACTTCCAGCTTAGCTGTGCAGAAGAAGAACAACAAGAAGAAGAAATATCTCGAAATATGTCCGTGAGGCCCCTTCCCTTGAGATATATCTGCAAATATCTCGGAAACGAAGCGAGCTATGGCAAAATGTTAAGAGACCTTTTTTGTAGAGAATTATGTTTCTTACAATTTATGTTCTATGATATTTTTTGATCAGAAGCGTAGTTCTCGAGATATATCAAGATATTTAAAAGTTCCGAAGCCGCACCAACATAATAGAGATACAGAAACACCGTGGCCCCTTTCTTTGAGATAACTCTGCACTATTGCGAGCTGCAAATGCCATTCCAGCTTAGCTGTGCAGAGGAAGAACAACAAGAAGAAGAAATATCTCGAAATATGTCCGTCAGGCCAGTTCCTTTGAGCTGAATCTGCAAATATCTCGGAAACGAAGCGAGCTATGGCAAAATGTTAAGAGACGTTTTTTGTAGAGAATTATGTTTCCTACAATTTATCTTCAATGATATTTTTTGATCACATGCGTAGTTCTCGAGATATATCAAGATATTTAAAAGTTCCGAAGCCGCACCAACATAATAGAGATACAGAAACACCGTGGCCCCTCTCTTTGAGATAACTCTGCACTATTGCGAGCTGCAAATGCCACTTCCAGCTTAGCTGTGCAGAAGAAGAACAACAAGAAGAAGAAATATCTCGAAATATGTCCGTCAGGCCCCTTCCCTTGAGATAAATCTGCAAATATCTCGGAAACGAAGCGAGCTATGGCAAAATGTTTAGAGACCTTTCTTGTAGAGAATTAAGTTTCCTACTTTTTATGTAGTATGATATTTTTTGATCAGATGCGTAGTTCTCGAGATATATCAAGATATTTAAAAGTTCCGAAGCTGCACCAACATAATAGAGGTACAGAAACACCGTGGCCTCTTTCTTTGAGATAACTCTGCACTATTGCGAGCTGCAAATGCCGCTTCGAGCTTAGCTGTGCAGAAGAAGAACAACAAGAAGAAGAAATATCTCGAAATATGTCCGTCAGGCCCCTTCCCTTGAGATGAATCTGCAAATATCTTGGAAACGAAGCGAGCTATGGCAAAATGTTAAGAGACCTTTTTTGTAGAGAATAATGTTTCCTACAATTTACGTTCTATGATATTTTTTGATGAGAAGCGTAGTTTTCGAGATATATCGAGATATTTAAAAGTTCCGAACCCGCACCAACATAATAGAGATACAGAAACACCGTGGCCCCTTTCTTTGAGATAACTCTGCACTATTGCGACCTGCAAATGCCACTTCCAGCTCAGCTGTGCAGAAGAAGAACAACAAGAAGAAGAAATATCTCGAAATATGTCCGTCAGGCCCCTTCCCTTGAGATAAATCTGCAAATATCTCGGAAACGAAGCGAGCTATGGCAAAATGTTGAGAGACCTTTTTTGTAGAGAATTAAGTTTCCTACTTTTTATGTTCGATGATATTTTTTGATCAGATGCGTAGTTCTCGAGATATATCAAGATATTTAAAAGTTCCGAAGCAGCACCAACATAATAGAGGTACAGAAACACCGTGGCCCCTTTCTTTGAGATAACTCTGCACTAGTGCGAGCCGCAAATGCCACTTCCAGCTTAGCTGTGCAGAAGAAGAACACCAAGAAGAAGAAATATCTCGAAATATGTCCGTCAGGCCCCTTCCCTTGAAATAAATATGCAAATATCTCGGAAACGAAGCGAGCTATGGCAAAATGTTAAGAGACGTTTTTTGTAGAGAATTATGTTTCCTACAATTTATCTTCTATGATATTTTTTGATCAGATGCGTAGTTCTCGAGATAACAAGATATTTAAAAGTTCCGAAGCCGCACCAACATAATAGAGATACAGAAACACCGTGGCCCCTCTCTTTGAGATAACTCTGCACTATTGCGAGGTGCAAATGCCACTTCCAGCTTAGCTGTGCAGAAGAAGAACAACAAGAAGAAGAAATATCTCGAAGTATGTCCGTCAGGCCCCTTCCCTTGAGATAAATCTGCAAATATCTCGGAAACGAAGCGAGCTATGGCAAAATGTTTAGAGACCTTTCTTGTAGAGAATTAAGTTTCCTACTTTTTATGTAGTATGATATTTTTTGATCAGATGCGTAGTTCTCGAGATATATCAAGATATTTAAAAGTTCCGAAGCTGCACCAACATAATAGAGGTACAGAAACACCGTGGCCTCTTTCTTTGAGATAACTCTGCACTATTGCGAGCTGCAAATGCCGCTTCGAGCTTAGCTGTGCAGAAGAAGAACAACAAGAAGAAGAAATATCTCGAAATATGTCCGTCAGGCCCCTTCCCTTGAGATGAATCTGCAAATATCTTGGAAACGAAGCGAGCTATGGCAAAATGTTAAGAGACCTTTTTTGTAGAGAATAATGTTTCCTACAATCTACGTTCTATGATATTTTTTGATCAGAAGCGTAGTTTTCGAGATATATCGAGATATTTAAAAGTTCCGAAGCCGCACCAACATAATAGAGATACAGAAACACCGTGGCCCCTTTCTTTGAGATAACTCTGCACTATTGCGACCTGCAAATGCCACTTCCAGCTCAGCTGTGCAGAAGAAGAACAACAAGAAGAAGAAATATCTCGAAATATGTCCGTCAGGCCCCTTCCCTTGAGATAAATCTGCAAATATCTCGGAAACGAAGAGAGCTATGGCAAAATGTTAAGAGACCTTTTTTGTAGAGAATTAAGTTTCCTACTTTTTATGTTCTATGATATTTTTTGATCAGATGCGTAGTTCTCGAGATATATCAAGATATTTAAAAGTTCCGAAGCCGCACCAAACATAATAGAGATACAGAAACACCGTGGCCCCTCTCTTTGAGATAACTCTGCACTATTGCGAGCTGCAAATGCCACTTCCAGCTTAGCTGTGCAGAAGAAGAACAACAAGAAGAAGAAATATCTCGAAATATGTCCGTCAGGCCCCTTCCCTTGAGATAAATCTGCAAATATCTCGGAAACGAAGCGAGCTATGGCAAAACGTTAAGAGACCTTTTTTGTAGATAATTAAGTTTCCTACTTTTTATGTTCTATGATATTTTTCGATCAGAGGCGTAGTTCTCGAGATATATCAAGATATTTAAAAGTTCCAAAGCCGCACCAACATAATAGAGATACAGAAACACCGTGGCCCCTTTCTTTGAGATAACTCTGCACGATTGCGAGCTGGAAATGCCACTTCCAGTTTAGCTGTGCAGAAGAAGAACAACAAGAAGAAGAAATATCTCGAAATATGTCCGTCAGGCCCCTTCCCTTGAAATAAATATGCAAATATCTCGGAAACGAAGCGAGCTATGGCAAAATGTTAAGAGACCTTTTTTGTAGAGAATTAAGTTTCCTACTTTTTATGTTCTATGATATTTTTTGATCAGATGCGTAGTTCTCGAGATATATCAAGATATTTAAAAGTTCCGAAGCCGCACCAACATAATAGAGATACAGAAACACCGTGGCCCCTTTCTTTGAGATAACTCTGCACTATTGCGAGCTGCAAATGCCACTTCCAGCTTAGCTGTGCAGAGGAAGAACAACAAGAAGAAGAAATATCTCGAAATATGTCCGTTAGGCCCCTTCCCTTGAGATAAATCTGCAAATATCTCGGAAACGAAGCGAGCTATGGCAAAATGTTAAGAGACCTTTTTTGTAGAGAATTAAGTTTCCTACTTTTTATGTTCTATGATATTTTTTGATCAGAAGCGTAGTTTTCGAGATATATCGAGATATTTAAAAGTTCCGAAGCCGCACCAACATAATAGAGATACAGAAACACCGTGGCCCCTTTCTTTGAGATAACTCTGCACTAGTGCGAGCAGCAAATGCCACTTCCAGCTTAGCTGTGCAGAAGAAGAACAACAAGAAGAAGAAATATCTCGAAATATGTCCGCCAGGCCCCTTCCCTTGAGATAAATCTGCAAATATCTCGGAAACGAAGCGAGCTATGGCAAAATGTTAAGAGACCTTTTTCGTAGAGAATTAAGTTTCCTACTTTTTATCTTCTATGATATTTTCTGATCAGAAGCGTAGTTTTCGAGATATATCGAGATATTTAAAAGTTCCGAAGCCGCACCAACATAATAGAGATACAGAAACACCGTGGCCCCTTTCTTTGAGATAACTCTGCACTATTGCGATCTGCAAATGCCACTTCCAGCTTAGCTGTGCAGAAGAAGAACAACAAGAAGAAGAAATATCACGAAATATGTCCGTTAGGCCCCTTCCCTTGAGATAAATCTGCAAATATCTCGGAAACGAAGCGAGCTATGGCAAAATGTTAAGAGACCTTTTTTGTAGAGAATTAAGTTTCCTACTTTTTATGTTCTATGATATTTTTTGATCAGATGCGTAGTTCTCGAGATATACCAAGATATTTAAAAGTTCCGAAGCCGCACCAACATAATAGAGATACAGATACACCGTGGCCCCTTTCTTTGAGATAACTCTGCACTATTGCGAGCTGCAAATGCCACTTCCAGCTTAGCTGTGCAGAGGAAGAACAACAAGAAGAAGAAATATCTCGAAATATGTCCGTCAGGCCTGTTCCTTTGAGCTGAATCTGCAAATATCTCGGAAACGAAGCGAGCTATGGCAAAATGTTAAGAGACGTTTTTTGTAGAGAATTATGTTTCCTACTTTTTATGTTCTATGATATTTTTTGATCAGAAGCGTAGTTTTCGAGATATATCGAGATATTTAAAAGTTCCGAAGCCGCACCAACATAATAAAGATACAGAAACACCGTGGCCCCTTTCTTTGAGATAACTCTGCACTAGTGCGAACCGCAAATGCCACTTCCAGCTTAGCTGTGCAGAAGAAGAACAAAAAGAAGAAGAAATATCTCGAAATATGTCCGTCAGGCCAGTTCCTTTGAGCTGAATCTGCAAATATCTCGAAAACGAAGCGAGCTATGGCAAAATGTTAAGAGACGTTTTTTGTAGAGAATTATGTTTGCTACAATTTATGTTCTATGATATTTTTTGATCAGAAGCGTAGTTTTCGAGATATATCGAGATATTTAAAAGTTCCGAAGCCGCACCAACATAATAGGGATACAGAAACACCGTGGCCCCTTTCTTTGAGATAACTCTGCACTAGTGCGAGCCGCAAATGCCACTTCCAGCTTAGCTGTGCAGAAGAAGAACAACAAGAAGAAGAAATATCTCGAAATATGTCCGTCAGGCCAGTTCCTTTGAGCTGAATCTGCAAATATCTCGGAAACGAAGCGAGCTATGGCAAAATGTTGAGAGACGTTTTTTGTAGAGAATTATGTTTCCTACAATTTATGTTCTATGATATTTTTTGATCAGAAGCGTAGTTTTCGAGATATATCGAGATATTTAAAAGTTCCGAAGCCGCACCAACATAATAGGGATACAGAAACACCGTGGCCCCTTTCTTTGAGATAACTCTGCACTAGTGCGAGCCGCAAATGCCACTTCCAGCTTAGCTGTGCAGAAGAAGAACAACAAGAAGAAGAAATATCTCGAAATATGTCCGTCAGGCCACTTCCCTTGAGATAAATCTGCAAATATCGCGGAAACGAAGCGAGCTATGGCAAAATGTTAAGAGACGTTTTTTGTAGAGAATTATATTTCCTACAATTTATGTTCTATGATATTTTTTGATCAGAAGCGTAGTTCTCGAGATAGATCAAGATACTTAAAAGTTCCGAAGCCGCACCAAACATAATAGAGATACAGAAACACCGTGGCCCCTCTCTTTGAGATAACTCTGCACTATTGCGAGCGGCAAATGCCACTTCCAGCTTAGCTGTGCAGAAGACGAACAACAAGAAGAAGAAATATCTCGAAATATGTCCGTCAGGCCCCTTCCCTTGAGATAAATCTGCAAATATCTCGGAAACGAAGCGAGCTATGGCAAAATGTTAAGAGACCTTTTTCGTAGAGAATTAAGTTTCCTACTTTTTATCTTCTATGATATTTTCTGATCAGAAGCGTAGTTTTCGAGATATATCGAGATATTTAAAAGTTCCGAAGCCGCACCAACATAATAGAGATACAGAAACACCGTGGCCCCTTTCTTTGACATAACTCTGCACTATTGCGATCTGCAAATGCCACTTCCAGCTTAGCTGTGCAGAAGAAGAACAACAAGAAGAAGAAATATCACGAAATATGTCCGTTAGGCCCCTTCCCTTGAGATAAATCTGCAAATATCTCGGAAACGAAGCGAGCTATGGCAAAATGTTAAGAGACCTTTTTTGTAGAGAATTAAGTTTCCTACTTTTTATGTTCTATGATATTTTTTGATCAGATGCGTAGTTCTCGAGATATACCAAGATATTTAAAAGTTCCGAAGCCGCACCAACATAATAGAGATACAGATACACCGTGGCCCCTTTCTTTGAGATAACTCTGCACTATTGCGAGCTGCAAATGCCACTTCCAGCTTAGCTGTGCAGAGGAAGAACAACAAGAAGAAGAAATATCTCGAAATATGTCCGTCAGGCCTGTTCCTTTGAGCTGAATCTGCAAATATCTCGGAAACGAAGCGAGCTATGGCAAAATGTTAAGAGACGTTTTTTGTAGAGAATTATGTTTCCTACTTTTTATGTTCTATGATATTTTTTGATCAGAAGCGTAGTTTTCGAGATATATCGAGATATTTAAAAGTTCCGAAGCCGCACCAACATAATAAAGATACAGAAACACCGTGGCCCCTTTCTTTGAGATAACTCTGCACTAGTGCGAACCGCAAATGCCACTTCCAGCTTAGCTGTGCAGAAGAAGAACAAAAAGAAGAAGAAATATCTCGAAATATGTCCGTCAGGCCAGTTCCTTTGAGCTGAATCTGCAAATATCTCGAAAACGAAGCGAGCTATGGCAAAATGTTAAGAGACGTTTTTTGTAGAGAATTATGTTTGCTACAATTTATGTTCTATGATATTTTTTGATCAGAAGCGTAGTTTTCGAGATATATCGAGATATTTAAAAGTTCCGAAGCCGCACCAACATAATAGAGATACAGAAACACCGTGGCCCCTTTCTTTGAGATAACTCTGCACTAGTGCGAGCAGCAAATGCCACTTCCAGCTTAGCTGTGCAGAAGAAGAACAACAAGAAGAAGAAATATCTCGAAATATGTCCGTCAGGCCAGTTCCTTTGAGCTGAATCTGCAAATATCTCGGAAACGAAGCGAGCTATGGCAAAATGTTGAGAGACGTTTTTTGTAGAGAATTATGTTTCCTACAATTTATGTTCTATGATATTTTTTGATCAGAAGCGTAGTTTTCGAGATATATCGAGATATTTAAAAGTTCCGAAGCCGCACCAACATAATAGGGATACAGAAACACCGTGGCCCCTTTCTTTGAGATAACTCTGCACTAGTGCGAGCCGCAAATGCCACTTCCAGCTTAGCTGTGCAGAAGAAGAACAACAAGAAGAAGAAATATCTCGAAATATGTCCGTCAGGCCACTTCCCTTGAGATAAATCTGCAAATATCGCGGAAACGAAGCGAGCTATGGCAAAATGTTAAGAGACGTTTTTTGTAGAGAATTATATTTCCTACAATTTATGTTCTATGATATTTTTTGATCAGAAGCGTAGTTCTCGAGATAGATCAAGATACTTAAAAGTTCCGAAGCCGCACCAAACATAATAGAGATACAGAAACACCGTGGCCCCTCTCTTTGAGATAACTCTGCACTATTGCGAGCGGCAAATGCCACTTCCAGCTTAGCTGTGCAGAAGACGAACAACAAGAAGAAGAAATATCTCGAAATATGTCCGTCAGGCCCCTTCCCTTGAGATAAATCTGCAAATATCTCGGAAACGAAGCGAGCTATGGCAAAACGTTAAGAGACCTTTTTTGTAGATAATTAAGTTTCCTACTTTTTATGTTCTATGATATTTTTCGATCAGAGGCGTAGTTCTCGAGATATATCAAGATATTTAAAAGTTCCAAAGCCGCACCAACATAATAGAGATACAGAAACACCGTGGCCCCTTTCTTTGAGATAACTCTGCACGATTGCGAGCTGGAAATGCCACTTCCAGTTTAGCTGTGCAGAAGAAGAACAACAAGAAGAAGAAATATCTCGAAATATGTCCGTCAGGCCCCTTCCCTTGAAATAAATATGCAAATATCTCGGAAACGAAGCGAGCTATGGCAAAATGTTAAGAGACCTTTTTTGTAGAGAATTAAGTTTCCTACTTTTTATGTTCTATGATATTTTTTGATCAGATGCGTAGTTCTCGAGATATATCAAGATATTTAAAAGTTCCGAAGCCGCACCAACATAATAGAGATACAGAAACACCGTGGCCCCTTTCTTTGAGATAACTCTGCACTATTGCGAGCTGCAAATGCCACTTCCAGCTTAGCTGTGCAGAGGAAGAACAACAAGAAGAAGAAATATCTCGAAATATGTCCGTTAGGCCCCTTCCCTTGAGATAAATCTGCAAATATCTCGGAAACGAAGCGAGCTATGGCAAAATGTTAAGAGACCTTTTTTGTAGAGAATTAAGTTTCCTACTTTTTATGTTCTATGATATTTTTTGATCAGAAGCGTAGTTTTCGAGATATATCGAGATATTTAAAAGTTCCGAAGCCGCACCAACATAATAGAGATACAGAAACACCGTGGCCCCTTTCTTTGAGATAACTCTGCACTAGTGCGAGCAGCAAATGCCACTTCCAGCTTAGCTGTGCAGAAGAAGAACAACAAGAAGAAGAAATATCTCGAAATATGTCCGTCAGGCCCCTTCCCTTGAGATAAATCTGCAAATATCTCGGAAACGAAGCGAGCTATGGCAAAATGTTAAGAGACCTTTTTCGTAGAGAATTAAGTTTCCTACTTTTTATCTTCTATGATATTTTCTGATCAGAAGCGTAGTTTTCGAGATATATCGAGATATTTAAAAGTTCCGAAGCCGCACCAACATAATAGAGATACAGAAACACCGTGGCCCCTTTCTTTGAGATAACTCTGCACTATTGCGATCTGCAAATGCCACTTCCAGCTTAGCTGTGCAGAAGAAGAACAACAAGAAGAAGAAATATCACGAAATATGTCCGTTAGGCCCCTTCCCTTGAGATAAATCTGCAAATATCTCGGAAACGAAGCGAGCTATGGCAAAATGTTAAGAGACCTTTTTTGTAGAGAATTAAGTTTCCTACTTTTTATGTTCTATGATATTTTTTGATCAGATGCGTAGTTCTCGAGATATACCAAGATATTTAAAAGTTCCGAAGCCGCACCAACATAATAGAGATACAGATACACCGTGGCCCCTTTCTTTGAGATAACTCTGCACTATTGCGAGCTGCAAATGCCACTTCCAGCTTAGCTGTGCAGAGGAAGAACAACAAGAAGAAGAAATATCTCGAAATATGTCCGTCAGGCCTGTTCCTTTGAGCTGAATCTGCAAATATCTCGGAAACGAAGCGAGCTATGGCAAAATGTTAAGAGACGTTTTTTGTAGAGAATTATGTTTCCTACTTTTTATGTTCTATGATATTTTTTGATCAGAAGCGTAGTTTTCGAGATATATCGAGATATTTAAAAGTTCCGAAGCCGCACCAACATAATAAAGATACAGAAACACCGTGGCCCCTTTCTTTGAGATAACTCTGCACTAGTGCGAACCGCAAATGCCACTTCCAGCTTAGCTGTGCAGAAGAAGAACAAAAAGAAGAAGAAATATCTCGAAATATGTCCGTCAGGCCAGTTCCTTTGAGCTGAATCTGCAAATATCTCGAAAACGAAGCGAGCTATGGCAAAATGTTAAGAGACGTTTTTTGTAGAGAATTATGTTTGCTACAATTTATGTTCTATGATATTTTTTGATCAGAAGCGTAGTTTTCGAGATATATCGAGATATTTAAAAGTTCCGAAGCCGCACCAACATAATAGGGATACAGAAACACCGTGGCCCCTTTCTTTGAGATAACTCTGCACTAGTGCGAGCCGCAAATGCCACTTCCAGCTTAGCTGTGCAGAAGAAGAACAACAAGAAGAAGAAATATCTCGAAATATGTCCGTCAGGCCAGTTCCTTTGAGCTGAATCTGCAAATATCTCGGAAACGAAGCGAGCTATGGCAAAATGTTGAGAGACGTTTTTTGTAGAGAATTATGTTTCCTACAATTTATGTTCTATGATATTTTTTGATCAGAAGCGTAGTTTTCGAGATATATCGAGATATTTAAAAGTTCCGAAGCCGCACCAACATAATAGGGATACAGAAACACCGTGGCCCCTTTCTTTGAGATAACTCTGCACTAGTGCGAGCCGCAAATGCCACTTCCAGCTTAGCTGTGCAGAAGAAGAACAACAAGAAGAAGAAATATCTCGAAATATGTCCGTCAGGCCACTTCCCTTGAGATAAATCTGCAAATATCGCGGAAACGAAGCGAGCTATGGCAAAATGTTAAGAGACGTTTTTTGTAGAGAATTATATTTCCTACAATTTATGTTCTATGATATTTTTTGATCAGAAGCGTAGTTCTCGAGATAGATCAAGATACTTAAAAGTTCCGAAGCCGCACCAAACATAATAGAGATACAGAAACACCGTGGCCCCTCTCTTTGAGATAACTCTGCACTATTGCGAGCGGCAAATGCCACTTCCAGCTTAGCTGTGCAGAAGAAGAACAACAAGAAGAAGAAATATCTCGAAATATGTCCGTCAGGCCCCTTCCCTTGAGATAAATCTGCAAATATCTCGGAAACGAAGCGAGCTATGGCAAAATGTTAAGAGACCTTTTTTGTAGATAATTAAGTTTCCTACTTTTTATGTTCTATGATATTTTTCGATCAGAGGCGTAGTTCTCGAGATATATCAAGATATTTAAAAGTTCCGAAGCCGCACCAACATAATAGAGATACAGAAACACCGTGGCCCCTTTCTTTGAGATAACTCTGCACGATTGCGAGCTGGAAATGCCACTTCCAGCTTAGCTGTGCCGAAGAAGAACAACAAGAAGAAGAAATATCTCGAAATATGTCCGTCAGGCCACTTCCCTTGAGATAAATCTGCAAATATCTCGGAAACGAAGCGAGCTATGGCAAAATGTTAAGAGACCTTTTTTGTAGAGAATTAGGTTTCCTACTTTTTATGTTCGATGATATTTTTTGATCAGATGCGTAGTTCTCGAGATATATCAAGATATTTAAAAGTTCCGAAGCTGCACCAACATAATAGAGGTACAGAAACACCGTGGCCTCTTTCTTTGAGATAACTCTGCACTATTGCGAGCTGCAAATGCCACTTCGAGCTTAGCTGTGCAGAAGAAGAACAACAAGAAGAAGAAATATCTCGAAATATGTCCGTCAGGCCCCTTCCCTTGAGATATATCTGCAAATATCTCGGAAACGAAGCGAGCTATGGCAAAATGTTAAGAGACCGTTTTTGTAGAGAATTAAGTTTCCTACTTTTTATGTTCTATGATATTTTTTGATCAGAAGCGTAGTTTTCGAGATATATCGAGATATTTAAAAGTTCCGAAGCCGCACCAACATAATAGAGATACAGAAACACCGTGGCCCCTTTCGTTGAGATAACTCTGCACTAGTGCGAGCCGCAAATGCCACTTCCAGCTTAGCTGTGCAGAAGAAGAACAACAAGAAGAAGAAATATCTCGAAATATGTCCGTCAGGCCCCTTCCCTTGAGATAAATCTGCAAATATCTCGGAAAGGAAGCGAGCTATGGCAAAATGTTGAGAGACCTTTTTTGTAGAGAATTAAGTTTCCTACTTTTTATGTTCTATGATATTTTTTGATCAGATGCGTAGTTCTCGAGATATATCAAGATATTTAAAAGTTCCGAAGCCGCACCAACATAATAGAGATACAGAAACACCGTGGCCCCTTTCTTTGAGATAACTCTGCACTATTGCGAGCTGCAAATGCCACTTCCAGCTTAGCTGTGCAGAGGAAGAACAACAAGAAGAAGAAATATCTCGAAATATGTCCGTCAGGCCAGTTCCTTTGAGCTGAATCTGCAAATATCTCGGAAACGAAGCGAGCTATGGCAAAATGTTAAGAGACGTTTTTTGTAGAGAATTATGTTTCCGACCAATTTATGTTCTATGATATTTTTTGATCAGAAGCGTAGTTTTCGAGATATATCGAGATATTTAAAAGTTCCGAAGCCGCACCAACATAATAGGGATACAGAAACACCGTGGCCCCTTTCTTTGAGATAACTCTGCACTAGTGCGAGCCGCAAATGCCACTTCCAGCTTAGCTGTGCAGAAGAAGAACAACAAGAAGAAGAAATATCTCGAAATATGTCCGTCAGGCCACTTCCCTTGAGATAAATCTGCAAATATCGCGGAAACGAAGCGAGCTATGGCAAAATGTTAAGAGACGTTTTTTGTAGAGAATTATATTTCCTACAATTTATGTTCTATGATATTTTTTGATCAGAAGCGTAGTTCTCGAGATAGATCAAGATACTTAAAAGTTCCGAAGCCGCACCAAACATAATAGAGATACAGAAACACCGTGGCCCCTCTCTTTGAGATAACTCTGCACTATTGCGAGCGGCAAATGCCACTTCCAGCTTAGCTGTGCAGAAGAAGAACAACAAGAAGAAGAAATATCTCGAAATATGTCCGTCAGGCCCCTTCCCTTGAGATAAATCTGCAAATATCTCGGAAACGAAGCGAGCTATGGCAAAATGTTAAGAGACCTTTTTTGTAGATAATTAAGTTTCCTACTTTTTATGTTCTATGATATTTTTCGATCAGAGGCGTAGTTCTCGAGATATATCAAGATATTTAAAAGTTCCGAAGCCGCACCAACATAATAGAGATACAGAAACACCGTGGCCCCTTTCTTTGAGATAACTCTGCACGATTGCGAGCTGGAAATGCCACTTCCAGCTTAGCTGTGCCGAAGAAGAACAACAAGAAGAAGAAATATCTCGAAATATGTCCGTCAGGCCACTTCCCTTGAGATAAATCTGCAAATATCTCGGAAACGAAGCGAGCTATGGCAAAATGTTAAGAGACCTTTTTTGTAGAGAATTAAGTTTCCTACTTTTTATGTTCGATGATATTTTTTGATCAGATGCGTAGTTCTCGAGATATATCAAGATATTTAAAAGTTCCGAAGCTGCACCAACATAATAGAGGTACAGAAACACCGTGGCCTCTTTCTTTGAGATAACTCTGCACTATTGCGAGCTGCAAATGCCACTTCGAGCTTAGCTGTGCAGAAGAAGAACAACAAGAAGAAGAAATATCTCGAAATATGTCCGTCAGGCCCCTTCCCTTGAGATATATCTGCAAATATCTCGGAAACGAAGCGAGCTATGGCAAAATGTTAAGAGACCGTTTTTGTAGAGAATTAAGTTTCCTACTTTTTATGTTCTATGATATTTTTTGATCAGAAGCGTAGTTTTCGAGATATATCGAGATATTTAAAAGTTCCGAAGCCGCACCAACATAATAGAGATACAGAAACACCGTGGCCCCTTTCGTTGAGATAACTCTGCACTAGTGCGAGCCGCAAATGCCACTTCCAGCTTAGCTGTGCAGAAGAAGAACAACAAGAAGAAGAAATATCTCGAAATATGTCCGTCAGGCCCCTTCCCTTGAGATAAATCTGCAAATATCTCGGAAAGGAAGCGAGCTATGGCAAAATGTTGAGAGACCTTTTTTGTAGAGAATTAAGTTTCCTACTTTTTATGTTCTATGATATTTTTTGATCAGATGCGTAGTTCTCGAGATATATCAAGATATTTAAAAGTTCCGAAGCCGCACCAACATAATAGAGATACAGAAACACCGTGGCCCCTTTCTTTGAGATAACTCTGCACTATTGCGAGCTGCAAATGCCACTTCCAGCTTAGCTGTGCAGAGGAAGAACAACAAGAAGAAGAAATATCTCGAAATATGTCCGTCAGGCCAGTTCCTTTGAGCTGAATCTGCAAATATCTCGGAAACGAAGCGAGCTATGGCAAAATGTTAAGAGACGTTTTTTGTAGAGAATTATGTTTCCGACCAATTTATGTTCTATGATATTTTTTGATCAGAAGCGTAGTTTTCGAGATATATCGAGATATTTAAAAGTTCCGAAGCCGCACCAACATAATAGGGATACAGAAACACCGTGGCCCCTTTCTTTGAGATAACTCTGCATTAGTGCGAGCCGCAAATGCCACTTCCAGCTTAGCTGTGCAGAAGAAGAACAACAAGAAGAAGAAATATCTCGAAATATGTCCGTCAGGCCCCTTCCCTTGAGATAAATCTGCAAATATCTCGGAAACGAAGCGAGCTATGGCAAAATGTTAAGAGACCTTTTTTGTAGAGAATTAAGTTTCCTACTTTTTATGTTCTATGATATTTTTTGATCAGATGCGTAGTTCTCGAGATATATCAAGATATTTAAAAGTTCCGAAGCCGCACCAACATAATAGAGATACAGAAACACCGTGGCCCCTTTCTTTGAGATAACTCTGCACTATTGCGAGCTGGAAATGCCACTTCCAGTTTAGCTGTGCAGAAGAAGATCAACAAGAAGAAGAAATATCTCGAAATATGTCCGTTAGGCCCCTTCCCTTGAGATAAATCTGCAAATATCTCGGAAACGAAGCGAGCTATGGCAAAATGTTAAGAGACCTTTTTTGTAGAGAATTAAGTTTCCTACTTTTTATGTTCTATGATATTTTTTGATCAGAAGCGTAGTTTTCGAGATATATCGAGATATTTAAAAGTTCCGAAGCCGCACCAACATAATAAAGATACAGAAACACCGTGGCCCCTTTCTTTGAGATAACTCTGCACTAGTGCGAGCCGCAAATGCCACTTCCAGCTTAGCTGTGCAGAAGAAGAACAACAAGAAGAAGAAATATCTCGAAATATGTCCGTCAGGCCCCTTCCCTTGAGATAAATATGCAAATATCTCGGAAACGAAGCGAGCTATGGCAAGATGTTAAGAGACCTTTTTTGTATAGAATTAAGTTTCCTACTTTTTATGTTCTATGATATTTTTTGATCAGATGCGTAGTTCTCGAGATAGATCAAGATACTTAAAAGTTCCGAAGCCGCACCAAACATAATAGAGATACAGAAACACTGTGGCCCCTCTCTTTGAGATAACTCTGCACTATTGCGAGCTGCAAATGCCACTTCCAGCTTAGCTGTGCAGAAGAAGAACAACAAGAAGAAGAAATATCTCGAAATATGTCCGTCAGGCCCCTTCCCTTGAGATAAATCTGCAAATATCTCGGAAACGAAGCGAGCTATGGCAAAATGTTAAGAGACCTTTTTTGTAGATAATTAAGTTTCCTACTTTTTATGTTCTATGATATTTTTCGATCAGAGGCGTAGTTCTCGAGATATATCAAGATACTTAAAAGTTCCGAAGCCGCACCAACATAATAGAGATACAGAAACACCGTGGCCCCTTTCTTTGAGATAACTCTGCACGATTGCGAGCTGGAAATGCCACTTCCAGTTTAGCTGTGCAGAAGAAGAACAACAAGAAGAAGAAATATCTCGAAATATGTCCATCAGGACCCTTCCCTTGAGATAAACCTGCAAATATCTCGGAAACGAAGCGAGCTATGGCAAAATGTTAAGAGACCTTTTTTGTAGAGAATTATGTTTCCTACAATTTATGTTCTACGATATTTTTTGATCAGAAGCGTAGTTTTCGAGATATATCGAGATATTTAAAAGTTCCGAAGCCGCACCAACATAATAGAGATACAGAAACACCGTGGCCCCTTTCTTTGGGATAACTCTGCACTATTGCGAGCTGGAAATGCCACTTCCAGTTTAGCTGTGCAGAAGAAGAACAACAAGAAGAAGAAATATCTCGAAATATGTCCGTTAGGCCCCTTCCCTTGAGATATATCTGCAAATATCTCGGAAACGAAGCGAGCTATGGCAAAATGTTGAGAGACCTTTTTTGTAGAGAATTAAGTTTCCGGCTTTTTATGTTCTATGATATTTTTTGATCAGAAGCGTAGTTTTCGAGATATATCGAGATATTTAAAAGTTCCGAAGCCGCACCAACATAATAGAGATACAGAAACACCGTGGCCCCTTTCGTTGACATAACTCTGCACTAGTGCGAGCCGCAAATGCCACTTCCAGCTTAGCTGTGCAGAAGAAGAACAACAAGAAGAAGAAATATCTCGAAATATGTCCGTCAGGCCCCTTCCCTTGAGATAAATCTGCAAATATCTCGGAAACGAAGCGAGCTATGGCCAAATGTTAAGAGACCTTTTTTGTAGAGAATTAAGTTTCCTACTTTTTATGTTCTATGATATTTTTTGATCAGATGCGTAGTTCTCGAGATATATCAAGATATTTAAAAGTTCCGAAGCCGCACCAACATAATAGAGATACAGAAACACCGTGGCCCCTTTCTTTGAGATAACTCTGCACTATTGCGAGCTGCAAATGCCACTTCCAGCTTAGCTGTGCAGAGGAAGAACAACAAGAAGAAGAAATATCTCGAAATATGTCCGTCAGGCCAGTTCCTTTGAGCTGAATCTGCAAATATCTCGGAAACGAAGCGAGCTATGGCAAAATGTTAAGAGACGTTTTTTGTAGAGAATTATGTTTCCTACAATTTATGTTCTATGATATTTTTTGATCAGAAGCGTAGTTTTCGAGATATATCGAGATATTTAAAAGTTCCGAAGCCGCACCAACATAATAGGGATACAGAAACACCGTGGCCCCTTTCTTTGAGATAACTCTGCACTAGTGCGAGCCGCAAATGCCACTTCCAGCTTAGCTGTGCAGAAGAAGAACAACAAGAAGAAGAAATATCTCGAAATATGTCCGTCAGGCCCCTTCCCTTGAGATAAATCTGCAAATATCTCGGAAACGAAGCGAGCTATGGCAAAATGTTAAGAGACCTTTTTTGTAGATAATTAAGTTTCCTACTTTTTATGTTCTATGATATTTTTCGATCAGAGGCGTAGTTCTCGAGATATCTCAAGATATTTAAAAGTTCCGAAGCCGCACCAACATAATAGAGATACAGAAACACCGTGGCCCCTTTCTTTGAGATAACTCTGCACGATTGCGAGCTGGAAATGCCACTTCCAGCTTAGCTGTGCCGAAGAAGAACAACAAGAAGAAGAAATATCTCGAAATATGTCCGTCAGGCCACTTCCCTTGAGATAAATCTGCAAATATCTCGGAAACGAAGCGAGCTATGGCAAAATGTTAAGAGACCTTTTTTGTAGAGAATTAAGTTTCCTACTTTTTATGTTCGATGATATTTTTTGATCAGATGCGTAGTTCTCGAGATATATCAAGATATTTAAAAGTTCCGAAGCTGCACCAACATAATAGAGGTACAGAAACACCGTGGCCTCTTTCTTTGAGATAACTCTGCACTATTGCGAGCTGCAAATGCCACTTCGAGCTTAGCTGTGCAGAAGAAGAACAACAAGAAGAAGAAATATCTCGAAATATGTCCGTCAGGCCCCTTCCCTTGAGATATATCTGCAAATATCTCGGAAACGAAGCGAGCTATGGCAAAATGTTAAGAGACCGTTTTTGTAGAGAATTAAGTTTCCTACTTTTTATGTTCTATGATATTTTTTGATCAGAAGCGTAGTTTTCGAGATATATCGAGATATTTAAAAGTTCCGAAGCCGCACCAACATAATAGAGATACAGAAACACCGTGGCCCCTTTCGTTGAGATAACTCTGCACTAGTGCGAGCCGTAAATGCCACTTCCAGCTTAGCTGTGCAGAAGAAGAACAACAAGAAGAAGAAATATCTCGAAATATGTCCGTCAGGCCCCTTCCCTTGAGATAAATCTGCAAATATCTCGGAAAGGAAGCGAGCTATGGCAAAATGTTGAGAGACCTTTTTTGTAGAGAATTAAGTTTCCTACTTTTTATGTTCTATGATATTTTTTGATCAGATGCGTAGTTCTCGAGATATATCAAGATATTTAAAAGTTCCGAAGCCGCACCAACATAATAGAGATACAGAAACACCGTGGCCCCTTTCTTTGAGATAACTCTGCACTATTGCGAGCTGCAAATGCCACTTCCAGCTTAGCTGTGCAGAGGAAGAACAACAAGAAGAAGAAATATCTCGAAATATGTCCGTCAGGCCAGTTCCTTTGAGCTGAATCTGCAAATATCTCGGAAACGAAGCGAGCTATGGCAAAATGTTAAGAGACGTTTTTTGTAGAGAATTATGTTTCCGACCAATTTATGTTCTATGATATTTTTTGATCAGAAGCGTAGTTTTCGAGATATATCGAGATATTTAAAAGTTCCGAAGCCGCACCAACATAATAAAGATACAGAAACACCGTGGCCCCTTTCTTTGAGATAACTCTGCACTAGTGCGAGCCGCAAATGCCACTTCCAGCTTAGCTGTGCAGAAGAAGAACAACAAGAAGAAGAAATATCTCGAAATATGTCCGTCAGGCCCCTTCCCTTGAGATAAATATGCAAATATCTCGGAAACGAAGCGAGCTATGGCAAGATGTTAAGAGACCTTTTTTGTATAGAATTAAGTTTCCTACTTTTTATGTTCTATGATATTTTTTGATCAGATGCGTAGTTCTCGAGATAGATCAAGATACTTAAAAGTTCCGAAGCCGCACCAAACATAATAGAGATACAGAAACACTGTGGCCCCTCTCTTTGAGATAACTCTGCACTATTGCGAGCTGCAAATGCCACTTCCAGCTTAGCTGTGCAGAAGAAGAACAACAAGAAGAAGAAATATCTCGAAATATGTCCGTCAGGCCCCTTCCCTTGAGATAAATCTGCAAATATCTCGGAAACGAAGCGAGCTATGGCAAAATGTTAAGAGACCTTTTTTGTAGATAATTAAGTTTCCTACTTTTTATGTTCTATGATATTTTTCGATCAGAGGCGTAGTTCTCGAGATATATCAAGATACTTAAAAGTTCCGAAGCCGCACCAACATAATAGAGATACAGAAACACCGTGGCCCCTTTCTTTGAGATAACTCTGCACGATTGCGAGCTGGAAATGCCACTTCCAGTTTAGCTGTGCAGAAGAAGAACAACAAGAAGAAGAAATATCTCGAAATATGTCCATCAGGACCCTTCCCTTGAGATAAACCTGCAAATATCTCGGAAACGAAGCGAGCTATGGCAAAATGTTAAGAGACCTTTTTTGTAGAGAATTATGTTTCCTACAATTTATGTTCTACGATATTTTTTGATCAGAAGCGTAGTTTTCGAGATATATCGAGATATTTAAAAGTTCCGAAGCCGCACCAACATAATAGAGATACAGAAACACCGTGGCCCCTTTCTTTGGGATAACTCTGCACTATTGCGAGCTGGAAATGCCACTTCCAGTTTAGCTGTGCAGAAGAAGAACAACAAGAAGAAGAAATATCTCGAAATATGTCCGTTAGGCCCCTTCCCTTGAGATATATCTGCAAATATCTCGGAAACGAAGCGAGCTATGGCAAAATGTTGAGAGACCTTTTTTGTAGAGAATTAAGTTTCCGGCTTTTTATGTTCTATGATATTTTTTGATCAGAAGCGTAGTTTTCGAGATATATCGAGATATTTAAAAGTTCCGAAGCCGCACCAACATAATAGAGATACAGAAACACCGTGGCCCCTTTCGTTGACATAACTCTGCACTAGTGCGAGCCGCAAATGCCACTTCCAGCTTAGCTGTGCAGAAGAAGAACAACAAGAAGAAGAAATATCTCGAAATATGTCCGTCAGGCCCCTTCCCTTGAGATAAATCTGCAAATATCTCGGAAACGAAGCGAGCTATGGCCAAATGTTAAGAGACCTTTTTTGTAGAGAATTAAGTTTCCTACTTTTTATGTTCTATGATATTTTTTGATCAGATGCGTAGTTCTCGAGATATATCAAGATATTTAAAAGTTCCGAAGCCGCAACAACATAATAGAGATACAGAAACACCGTGGCCCCTTTCTTTGAGATAACTCTGCACTATTGCGAGCTGCAAATGCCACTTCCAGCTTAGCTGTGCAGAGGAAGAACAACAAGAAGAAGAAATATCTCGAAATATGTCCGTCAGGCCAGTTCCTTTGAGCTGAATCTGCAAATATCTCGGAAACGAAGCGAGCTATGGCAAAATGTTAAGAGACGTTTTTTGTAGAGAATTATGTTTCCTACAATTTATGTTCTATGATATTTTTTGATCAGAAGCGTAGTTTTCGAGATATATCGAGATATTTAAAAGTTCCGAAGCCGCACCAACATAATAGGGATACAGTAACACCGTGGCCCCTTTCTTTGAGATAACTCTGCATTAGTGCGAGCCGCAAATGCCACTTCCAGCTTAGCTGTGCAGAAGAAGAACAACAAGAATAAGAAATATCTCGAAATATGTCCGTCAGGCCCCTTCCCTTGAGATAAATCTGCAAATATCTCGGAAACAAAGCGAGCTATGGCAAAATGTTAAGAGACCTTTTTTGTAGAGAATTAAGTTTCCTACTTTTTATGTTCTATGATATTTTTTGATCAGATGCGTAGTTCTCGAGATATATCAAGATATTTAAAAGTTCCGAAGCCGCACCAACATAATAGAGATACAGAAACACCGTGGCCCCTTTCTTTGAGATAACTCTGCACTATTGCGAGCTGGAAATGCCACTTCCAGTTTAGCTGTGCAGAAGAAGAACAACAAGAAGAAGAAATATCTCGAAATATGTCCGTGAGGCCCCTTCCCTTGAGATAAATCTGCAAATATCTCGGAAACGAAGCGAGCTATGGCAAAATGTTAAGAGACCTTTTTTGTAGAGAATTAAGTTTCCTACTTTTTATGTTCTATGATATTTTTTGATCAGAAGCGTAGTTTTCGAGATATATCGAGATATTTAAAAGTTCCGAAGCCGCACCAACATAATAGAGATACAGAAACACCGTGGCCCCTTTCTTTGGGATAACTCTGCACTATTGCGAGCTGGAAATGCCACTTCCAGTTTAGCTGTGCAGAAGAAGAACAACAAGAAGAAGAAATATCTCGAAATATGTCCGTTAGGCCCCTTCCCTTGAGATATATCTGCAAATATCTCGGAAACGAAGCGAGCTATGGCAAAATGTTGAGAGACCTTTTTTGTAGAGAATTAAGTTTCCGGCTTTTTATGTTCTATGATATTTTTTGATCAGAAGCGTAGTTTTCGAGATATATCGAGATATTTAAAAGTTCCGAAGCCGCACCAACATAATAGAGATACAGAAACACCGTGGCCCCTTTCTTTGAGATAACTCTGCACTATTGCGATCTGCAAATGCCACTTCCAGCTTAGCTGTGCAGAAGAAGAACAACAAGAAGAAGAAATATCACGAAATATGTCCGTTAGGCCCCTTCCCTTGAGATAAATCTGCAAATATCTCGGAAACGAAGCGAGCTATGGCAAAATGTTAAGAGACCTTTTTTGTAGAGAATTATGTTTCCTACTTTTTATGTTCTATGATATTTTTTGATCAGAAGCGTAGTGTTCGAGATATATCGAGATATTTAAAAGTTCCGAAGCCGCACCAACATAATAAAGATACAGAAACACCGTGGCCCCTTTCTTTGAGATAACTCTGCACTAGTGCGAACCGCAAATGCCACTTCCAGCTTAGCTGTGCAGAAGAAGAACAAAAAGAAGAAGAAATATCTCGAAATATGTCCGTCAGGCCCCTTCCCTTGAGATAAATCTGCAAATATCTCGGAAACAAAGCGAGCTATGGCAAAATGTTAAGAGACCTTTTTTGTAGAGAATTAAGTTTCCTACTTTTTATGTTCTATGATATTTTTTGATCAGATGCGTAGTTCTCGAGATATATCAAGATATTTAAAAGTTCCGAAGCCGCACCAAACATAATAGAGATACAGAAACACCGTGGCCCCTCTCTTTGAGATAACTCTGCACTATTGCGAGCGGCAAATGCCACTTCCAGCTTAGCTGTGCAGAAGAAGAACAACAAGAAGAAGAAATATCTCGAAATATGTCCGTCAGGCCCCTTCCCTTGAGATAAATCTGCAAATATCTCGGAAACGAAGCGAGCTATGGCAAAACGTTAAGAGACCTTTTTTGTAGATAATTAAGTTTCCTACTTTTTATGTTCTATGATATTTTTCGATCAGAGGCGTAGTTCTCGAGATATATCAAGATATTTAAAAGTTCCAAAGCCGCACCAACATAATAGAGATACAGAAACACCGTGGCCCCTTTCTTTGAGATAACTCTGCACGATTGCGAGCTGGAAATGCCACTTCCAGTTTAGCTGTGCAGAAGAAGAACAACAAGAAGAAGAAATATCTCGAAATATGTCCGTCAGGCCCCTTCCCTTGAAATAAATATGCAAATATCTCGGAAACGAAGCGAGCTATGGCAAAATGTTAAGAGACCTTTTTTGTAGAGAATTAAGTTTCCTACTTTTTATGTTCTATGATATTTTTTGATCAGATGCGTAGTTCTCGAGATATATCAAGATATTTAAAAGTTCCGAAGCCGCACCAACATAATAGAGATACAGAAACACCGTGGCCCCTTTCTTTGAGATAACTCTGCACTATTGCGAGCTGCAAATGCCACTTCCAGCTTAGCTGTGCAGAGGAAGAACAACAAGAAGAAGAAATATCTCGAAATATGTCCGTTAGGCCCCTTCCCTTGAGATAAATCTGCAAATATCTCGGAAACGAAGCGAGCTATGGCAAAATGTTAAGAGACCTTTTTTGTAGAGAATTAAGTTTCCTACTTTTTATGTTCTATGATATTTTTTGATCAGAAGCGTAGTTTTCGAGATATATCGAGATATTTAAAAGTTCCGAAGCCGCACCAACATAATAGAGATACAGAAACACCGTGGCCCCTTTCTTTGAGATAACTCTGCACTAGTGCGAGCAGCAAATGCCACTTCCAGCTTAGCTGTGCAGAAGAAGAACAACAAGAAGAAGAAATATCTCGAAATATGTCCGTCAGGCCCCTTCCCTTGAGATAAATCTGCAAATATCTCGGAAACGAAGCGAGCTATGGCAAAATGTTAAGAGACCTTTTTCGTAGAGAATTAAGTTTCCTACTTTTTATCTTCTATGATATTTTCTGATCAGAAGCGTAGTTTTCGAGATATATCGAGATATTTAAAAGTTCCGAAGCCGCACCAACATAATAGAGATACAGAAACACCGTGGCCCCTTTCTTTGAGATAACTCTGCACTATTGCGATCTGCAAATGCCACTTCCAGCTTAGCTGTGCAGAAGAAGAACAACAAGAAGAAGAAATATCACGAAATATGTCCGTTAGGCCCCTTCCCTTGAGATAAATCTGCAAATATCTCGGAAACGAAGCGAGCTATGGCAAAATGTTAAGAGACCTTTTTTGTAGAGAATTAAGTTTCCTACTTTTTATGTTCTATGATATTTTTTGATCAGATGCGTAGTTCTCGAGATATACCAAGATATTTAAAAGTTCCGAAGCCGCACCAACATAATAGAGATACAGATACACCGTGGCCCCTTTCTTTGAGATAACTCTGCACTATTGCGAGCTGCAAATGCCACTTCCAGCTTAGCTGTGCAGAGGAAGAACAACAAGAAGAAGAAATATCTCGAAATATGTCCGTCAGGCCTGTTCCTTTGAGCTGAATCTGCAAATATCTCGGAAACGAAGCGAGCTATGGCAAAATGTTAAGAGACGTTTTTTGTAGAGAATTATGTTTCCTACTTTTTATGTTCTATGATATTTTTTGATCAGAAGCGTAGTTTTCGAGATATATCGAGATATTTAAAAGTTCCGAAGCCGCACCAACATAATAAAGATACAGAAACACCGTGGCCCCTTTCTTTGAGATAACTCTGCACTAGTGCGAACCGCAAATGCCACTTCCAGCTTAGCTGTGCAGAAGAAGAACAAAAAGAAGAAGAAATATCTCGAAATATGTCCGTCAGGCCAGTTCCTTTGAGCTGAATCTGCAAATATCTCGAAAACGAAGCGAGCTATGGCAAAATGTTAAGAGACGTTTTTTGTAGAGAATTATGTTTGCTACAATTTATGTTCTATGATATTTTTTGATCAGAAGCGTAGTTTTCGAGATATATCGAGATATTTAAAAGTTCCGACGCCGCACCAACATAATAGGGATACAGAAACACCGTGGCCCCTTTCTTTGAGATAACTCTGCACTAGTGCGAGCCGCAAATGCCACTTCCAGCTTAGCTGTGCAGAAGAAGAACAACAAGAAGAAGAAATATCTCGAAATATGTCCGTCAGGCCAGTTCCTTTGCGCTGAATCTGCAAATATCTCGGAAACGAAGCGAGCTATGGCAAAATGTTGAGAGACGTTTTTTGTAGAGAATTATGTTTCCTACAATTTATGTTCTATGATATTTTTTGATCAGAAGCGTAGTTTTCGAGATATATCGAGATATTTAAAAGTTCCGAAGCCGCACCAACATAATAGGGATACAGAAACACCGTGGCCCCTTTCTTTGAGATAACTCTGCACTAGTGCGAGCCGCAAATGCCACTTCCAGCTTAGCTGTGCAGAAGAAGAACAACAAGAAGAAGAAATATCTCGAAATATGTCCGTCAGGCCACTTCCCTTGAGATAAATCTGCAAATATCGCGGAAACGAAGCGAGCTATGGCAAAATGTTAAGAGACGTTTTTTGTAGAGAATTATATTTCCTACAATTTATGTTCTATGATATTTTTTGATCAGAAGCGTAGTTCTCGAGATAGATCAAGATACTTAAAAGTTCCGAAGCCGCACCAAACATAATAGAGATACAGAAACACCGTGGCCCCTCTCTTTGAGATAACTCTGCACTATTGCGAGCGGCAAATGCCACTTCCAGCTTAGCTGTGCAGAAGAAGAACAACAAGAAGAAGAAATATCTCGAAATATGTCCGTCAGGCCCCTTCCCTTGAGATAAATCTGCAAATATCTCGGAAACGAAGCGAGCTATGGCAAAATGTTAAGAGACCTTTTTTGTAGATAATTAAGTTTCCTACTTTTTATGTTCTATGATATTTTTCGATCAGAGGCGTAGTTCTCGAGATATATCAAGATATTTAAAAGTTCCGAAGCCGCACCAACATAATAGAGATACAGAAACACCGTGGCCCCTTTCTTTGAGATAACTCTGCACGATTGCGAGCTGGAAATGCCACTTCCAGCTTAGCTGTGCCGAAGAAGAACAACAAGAAGAAGAAATATCTCGAAATATGTCCGTCAGGCCACTTCCCTTGAGATAAATCTGCAAATATCTCGGAAACGAAGCGAGCTATGGCAAAATGTTAAGCGACCTTTTTTGTAGAGAATTAAGTTTCCTACTTTTTATGTTCGATGATATTTTTTGATCAGATGCGTAGTTCTCGAGATATATCAAGATATTTAAAAGTTCCGAAGCTGCACCAACATAATAGAGGTACAGAAACACCGTGGCCTCTTTCTTTGAGATAACTCTGCACTATTGCGAGCTGCAAATGCCACTTCGAGCTTAGCTGTGCAGAAGAAGAACAACAAGAAGAAGAAATATCTCGAAATATGTCCGTCAGGCCCCTTCCCTTGAGATATATCTGCAAATATCTCGGAAACGAAGCGAGCTATGGCAAAATGTTAAGAGACCGTTTTTGTAGAGAATTAAGTTTCCTACTTTTTATGTTCTATGATATTTTTTGATCAGAAGCGTAGTTTTCGAGATATATCGAGATATTTAAAAGTTCCGAAGCCGCACCAACATAATAGAGATACAGAAACACCGTGGCCCCTTTCGTTGAGATAACTCTGCACTAGTGCGAGCCGCAAATGCCACTTCCAGCTTAGCTGTGCAGAAGAAGAACAACAAGAAGAAGAAATATCTCGAAATATGTCCGTCAGGCCCCTTCCCTTGAGATAAATCTGCAAATATCTCGGAAAGGAAGCGAGCTATGGCAAAATGTTGAGAGACCTTTTTTGTAGAGAATTAAGTTTCCTACTTTTTATGTTCTATGATATTTTTTGATCAGATGCGTAGTTCTCGAGATATATCAAGATATTTAAAAGTTCCGAAGCCGCACCAACATAATAGAGATACAGAAACACCGTGGCCCCTTTCTTTGAGATAACTCTGCACTATTGCGAGCTGCAAATGCCACTTCCAGCTTAGCTGTGCAGAGGAAGAACAACAAGAAGAAGAAATATCTCGAAATATGTCCGTCAGGCCAGTTCCTTTGAGCTGAATCTGCAAATATCTCGGAAACGAAGCGAGCTATGGCAAAATGTTAAGAGACGTTTTTTGTAGAGAATTATGTTTCCGACCAATTTATGTTCTATGATATTTTTTGATCAGAAGCGTAGTTTTCGAGATATATCGAGATATTTAAAAGTTCCGAAGCCGCACCAACATAATAGGGATACAGAAACACCGTGGCCCCTTTCTTTGAGATAACTCTGCATTAGTGCGAGCCGCAAATGCCACTTCCAGCTTAGCTGTGCAGAAGAAGAACAACAAGAAGAAGAAATATCTCGAAATATGTCCGTCAGGCCCCTTCCCTTGAGATAAATCTGCAAATATCTCGGAAACGAAGCGAGCTATGGCAAAATGTTAAGAGACCTTTTTTGTAGAGAATTAAGTTTCCTACTTTTTATGTTCTATGATATTTTTTGATCAGATGCGTAGTTCTCGAGATATATCAAGATATTTAAAAGTTCCGAAGCCGCACCAACATAATAGAGATACAGAAACACCGTGGCCCCTTTCTTTGAGATAACTCTGCACTATTGCGAGCTGGAAATGCCACTTCCAGTTTAGCTGTGCAGAAGAAGATCAACAAGAAGAAGAAATATCTCGAAATATGTCCGTTAGGCCCCTTCCCTTGAGATAAATCTGCAAATATCTCGGAAACGAAGCGAGCTATGGCAAAATGTTAAGAGACCTTTTTTGTAGAGAATTAAGTTTCCTACTTTTTATGTTCTATGATATTTTTTGATCAGAAGCGTAGTTTTCGAGATATATCGAGATATTTAAAAGTTCCGAAGGCGCACCAACATAATAAAGATACAGAAACACCGTGGCCCCTTTCTTTGAGATAACTCTGCACTAGTGCGAGCCGCAAATGCCACTTCCAGCTTAGCTGTGCAGAAGAAGGACAACAAGAAGAAGAAATATCTCGAAATATGTCCGTCAGGCCCCTTCCCTTGAGATAAATATGCAAATATCTCGGAAACGAAGCGAGCTATGGCAAGATGTTAAGAGACCTTTTTTGTATAGAATTAAGTTTCCTACTTTTTATGTTCTATGATATTTTTTGATCAGATGCGTAGTTCTCGAGATAGATCAAGATACTTAAAAGTTCCGAAGCCGCACCAAACATAATAGAGATACAGAAACACTGTGGCCCCTCTCTTTGAGATAACTCTGCACTATTGCGAGCTGCAAATGCCACTTCCAGCTTAGCTGTGCAGAAGAAGAACAACAAGAAGAAGAAATATCTCGAAATATGTCCGTCAGGCCCCTTCCCTTGAGATAAATCTGCAAATATCTCGGAAACGAAGCGAGCTATGGCAAAATGTTAAGAGACCTTTTTTGTAGATAATTAAGTTTCCTACTTTTTATGTTCTATGATATTTTTCGATCAGAGGCGTAGTTCTCGAGATATATCAAGATACTTAAAAGTTCCGAAGCCGCACCAACATAATAGAGATACAGAAACACCGTGGCCCCTTTCTTTGAGATAACTCTGCACGATTGCGAGCTGGAAATGCCACTTCCAGTTTAGCTGTGCAGAAGAAGAACAACAAGAAGAAGAAATATCTCGAAATATGTCCATCAGGACCCTTCCCTTGAGATAAACCTGCAAATATCTCGGAAACGAAGCGAGCTATGGCAAAATGTTAAGAGACCTTTTTTGTAGAGAATTATGTTTCCTACAATTTATGTTCTACGATATTTTTTGATCAGAAGCGTAGTTTTCGAGATATATCGAGATATTTAAAAGTTCCGAAGCCGCACCAACATAATAGAGATACAGAAACACCGTGGCCCCTTTCTTTGGGATAACTCTGCACTATTGCGAGCTGGAAATGCCACTTCCAGTTTAGCTGTGCAGAAGAAGAACAACAAGAAGAAGAAATATCTCGAAATATGTCCGTTAGGCCCCTTCCCTTGAGATATATCTGCAAATATCTCGGAAACGAAGCGAGCTATGGCAAAATGTTGAGAGACCTTTTTTGTAGAGAATTAAGTTTCCGGCTTTTTATGTTCTATGATATTTTTTGATCAGAAGCGTAGTTTTCGAGATATATCGAGATATTTAAAAGTTCCGAAGCCGCACCAACATAATAGAGATACAGAAACACCGTGGCCCCTTTCGTTGACATAACTCTGCACTAGTGCGAGCCGCAAATGCCACTTCCAGCTTAGCTGTGCAGAAGAAGAACAACAAGAAGAAGAAATATCTCGAAATATGTCCGTCAGGCCCCTTCCCTTGAGATAAATCTGCAAATATCTCGGAAACGAAGCGAGCTATGGCCAAATGTTAAGAGACCTTTTTTGTAGAGAATTAAGTTTCCTACTTTTTATGTTCTATGATATTTTTTGATCAGATGCGTAGTTCTCGAGATATATCAAGATATTTAAAAGTTCCGAAGCCGCACCAACATAATAGAGATACAGAAACACCGTGGCCCCTTTCTTTGAGATAACTCTGCACTATTGCGAGCTGCAAATGCCACTTCCAGCTTAGCTGTGCAGAGGAAGAACAACAAGAAGAAGAAATATCTCGAAATATGTCCGTCAGGCCAGTTCCTTTGAGCTGAATCTGCAAATATCTCGGAAACGAAGCGAGCTATGGCAAAATGTTAAGAGACGTTTTTTGTAGAGAATTATGTTTCCTACAATTTATGTTCTATGATATTTTTTGATCAGAAGCGTAGTTTTCGAGATATATCGAGATATTTAAAAGTTCCGAAGCCGCACCAACATAATAGGGATACAGTAACACCGTGGCCCCTTTCTTTGAGATAACTCTGCATTAGTGCGAGCCGCAAATGCCACTTCCAGCTTAGCTGTGCAGAAGAAGAACAACAAGAATAAGAAATATCTCGAAATATGTCCGTCAGGCCCCTTCCCTTGAGATAAATCTGCAAATATCTCGGAAACAAAGCGAGCTATGGCAAAATGTTAAGAGACCTTTTTTGTAGAGAATTAAGTTTCCTACTTTTTATGTTCTATGATATTTTTTGATCAGATGCGTAGTTCTCGAGATATATCAAGATATTTAAAAGTTCCGAAGCCGCACCAACATAATAGAGATACAGAAACACCGTGGCCCCTTTCTTTGAGATAACTCTGCACTATTGCGAGCTGGAAATGCCACTTCCAGTTTAGCTGTGCAGAAGAAGAACAACAAGAAGAAGAAATATCTCGAAATATGTCCGTGAGGCCCCTTCCCTTGAGATAAATCTGCAAATATCTCGGAAACGAAGCGAGCTATGGCAAAATGTTAAGAGACCTTTTTTGTAGAGAATTAAGTTTCCTACTTTTTATGTTCTATGATATTTTTTGATCAGAAGCGTAGTTTTCGAGATATATCGAGATATTTAAAAGTTCCGAAGCCGCACCAACATAATAAAGATACAGAAACACCGTGGCCCCTTTCTTTGAGATAACTCTGCACTAGTGCGAGCCGCAAATGCCACTTCCAGCTTAGCTGTGCAGAAGAAGAACAACAAGAAGAAGAAATATCTCGAAATATGTCCGTCAGGCCCCTTCCCTTGAGATAAATATGCAAATATCTCGGAAACGAAGCGAGCTATGGCAAGATGTTAAGAGACCTTTTTTGTATAGAATTAAGTTTCCTACTTTTTATGTTCTATGATATTTTTTGATCAGATGCGTAGTTCTCGAGATAGATCAAGATACTTAAAAGTTCCGAAGCCGCACCAAACATAATAGAGATACAGAAACACTGTGGCCCCTCTCTTTGAGATAACTCTGCACTATTGCGAGCTGCAAATGCCACTTCCAGCTTAGCTGTGCAGAAGAAGAACAACAAGAAGAAGAAATATCTCGAAATATGTCCGTCAGGCCCCTTCCCTTGAGATAAATCTGCAAATATCTCGGAAACGAAGCGAGCTATGGCAAAATGTTAAGAGACCTTTTTTGTAGATAATTAAGTTTCCTACTTTTTATGTTCTATGATATTTTTCGATCAGAGGCGTAGTTCTCGAGATATATCAAGATACTTAAAAGTTCCGAAGCCGCACCAACATAATAGAGATACAGAAACACCGTGGCCCCTTTCTTTGAGATAACTCTGCACGATTGCGAGCTGGAAATGCCACTTCCAGTTTAGCTGTGCAGAAGAAGAACAACAAGAAGAAGAAATATCTCGAAATATGTCCATCAGGACCCTTCCCTTGAGATAAACCTGCAAATATCTCGGAAACGAAGCGAGCTATGGCAAAATGTTAAGAGACCTTTTTTGTAGAGAATTATGTTTCCTACAATTTATGTTCTACGATATTTTTTGATCAGAAGCGTAGTTTTCGAGATATATCGAGATATTTAAAAGTTCCGAAGCCGCACCAACATAATAGAGATACAGAAACACCGTGGCCCCTTTCTTTGGGATAACTCTGCACTATTGCGAGCTGGAAATGCCACTTCCAGTTTAGCTGTGCAGAAGAAGAACAACAAGAAGAAGAAATATCTCGAAATATGTCCGTTAGGCCCCTTCCCTTGAGATATATCTGCAAATATCTCGGAAACGAAGCGAGCTATGGCAAAATGTTGAGAGACCTTTTTTGTAGAGAATTAAGTTTCCGGCTTTTTATGTTCTATGATATTTTTTGATCAGAAGCGTAGTTTTCGAGATATATCGAGATATTTAAAAGTTCCGAAGCCGCACCAACATAATAGAGATACAGAAACACCGTGGCCCCTTTCGTTGACATAACTCTGCACTAGTGCGAGCCGCAAATGCCACTTCCAGCTTAGCTGTGCAGAAGAAGAACAACAAGAAGAAGAAATATCTCGAAATATGTCCGTCAGGCCCCTTCCCTTGAGATAAATCTGCAAATATCTCGGAAACGAAGCGAGCTATGGCCAAATGTTAAGAGACCTTTTTTGTAGAGAATTAAGTTTCCTACTTTTTATGTTCTATGATATTTTTTGATCAGATGCGTAGTTCTCGAGATATATCAAGATATTTAAAAGTTCCGAAGCCGCACCAACATAATAGAGATACAGAAACACCGTGGCCCCTTTCTTTGAGATAACTCTGCACTATTGCGAGCTGCAAATGCCACTTCCAGCTTAGCTGTGCAGAGGAAGAACAACAAGAAGAAGAAATATCTCGAAATATGTCCGTCAGGCCAGTTCCTTTGAGCTGAATCTGCAAATATCTCGGAAACGAAGCGAGCTATGGCAAAATGTTAAGAGACGTTTTTTGTAGAGAATTATGTTTCCTACAATTTATGTTCTATGATATTTTTTGATCAGAAGCGTAGTTTTCGAGATATATCGAGATATTTAAAAGTTCCGAAGCCGCACCAACATAATAGGGATACAGTAACACCGTGGCCCCTTTCTTTGAGATAACTCTGCATTAGTGCGAGCCGCAAATGCCACTTCCAGCTTAGCTGTGCAGAAGAAGAACAACAAGAATAAGAAATATCTCGAAATATGTCCGTCAGGCCCCTTCCCTTGAGATAAATCTGCAAATATCTCGGAAACAAAGCGAGCTATGGCAAAATGTTAAGAGACCTTTTTTGTAGAGAATTAAGTTTCCTACTTTTTATGTTCTATGATATTTTTTGATCAGATGCGTAGTTCTCGAGATATATCAAGATATTTAAAAGTTCCGAAGCCGCACCAACATAATAGAGATACAGAAACACCGTGGCCCCTTTCTTTGAGATAACTCTGCACTATTGCGAGCTGGAAATGCCACTTCCAGTTTAGCTGTGCAGAAGAAGAACAACAAGAAGAAGAAATATCTCGAAATATGTCCGTGAGGCCCCTTCCCTTGAGATAAATCTGCAAATATCTCGGAAACGAAGCGAGCTATGGCAAAATGTTAAGAGACATTTTTTGTAGAGAATTAAGTTTCCTACTTTTTATGTTCTATGATATTTTTTGATCAGAAGCGTAGTTTTCGAGATATATCGAGATATTTAAAAGTTCCGAAGCCGCACCAACATAATAAAGATACAGAAACACCGTGGCCCCTTTCTTTGAGATAACTCTGCACTAGTGCGAGCCGCAAATGCCACTTCCAGCTTAGCTGTGCAGAAGAAGAACAACAAGAAGAAGAAATATCTCGAAATATGTCCGTCAGGCCCCTTCCCTTGAGATAAATATGCAAATATCTCGGAAACGAAGCGAGCTATGGCAAGATGTTAAGAGACCTTTTTTGTATAGAATTAAGTTTCCTACTTTTTATGTTCTATGATATTTTTTGATCAGATGCGTAGTTCTCGAGATAGATCAAGATACTTAAAAGTTCCGAAGCCGCACCAAACATAATAGAGATACAGAAACACTGTGGCCCCTCTCTTTGAGATAACTCTGCACTATTGCGAGCTGCAAATGCCACTTCCAGCTTAGCTGTGCAGAAGAAGAACAACAAGAAGAAGAAATATCTCGAAATATGTCCGTCAGGCCCCTTCCCTTGAGATAAATCTGCAAATATCTCGGAAACGAAGCGAGCTATGGCAAAATGTTAAGAGACCTTTTTTGTAGATAATTAAGTTTCCTACTTTTTATGTTCTATGATATTTTTCGATCAGAGGCGTAGTTCTCGAGATATATCAAGATACTTAAAAGTTCCGAAGCCGCACCAACATAATAGAGATACAGAAACACCGTGGCCCCTTTCTTTGAGATAACTCTGCACGATTGCGAGCTGGAAATGCCACTTCCAGTTTAGCTGTGCAGAAGAAGAACAACAAGAAGAAGAAATATCTCGAAATATGTCCATCAGGACCCTTCCCTTGAGATAAACCTGCAAATATCTCGGAAACGAAGCGAGCTATGGCAAAATGTTAAGAGACCTTTTTTGTAGAGAATTATGTTTCCTACAATTTATGTTCTACGATATTTTTTGATCAGAAGCGTAGTTTTCGAGATATATCGAGATATTTAAAAGTTCCGAAGCCGCACCAACATAATAGAGATACAGAAACACCGTGGCCCCTTTCTTTGGGATAACTCTGCACTATTGCGAGCTGGAAATGCCACTTCCAGTTTAGCTGTGCAGAAGAAGAACAACAAGAAGAAGAAATATCTCGAAATATGTCCGTTAGGCCCCTTCCCTTGAGATATATCTGCAAATATCTCGGAAACGAAGCGAGCTATGGCAAAATGTTGAGAGACCTTTTTTGTAGAGAATTAAGTTTCCGGCTTTTTATGTTCTATGATATTTTTTGATCAGAAGCGTAGTTTTCGAGATATATCGAGATATTTAAAAGTTCCGAAGCCGCACCAACATAATAGAGATACAGAAACACCGTGGCCCCTTTCGTTGACATAACTCTGCACTAGTGCGAGCCGCAAATGCCACTTCCAGCTTAGCTGTGCAGAAGAAGAACAACAAGAAGAAGAAATATCTCGAAATATGTCCGTCAGGCCCCTTCCCTTGAGATAAATCTGCAAATATCTCGGAAACGAAGCGAGCTATGGCCAAATGTTAAGAGACCTTTTTTGTAGAGAATTAAGTTTCCTACTTTTTATGTTCTATGATATTTTTTGATCAGATGCGTAGTTCTCGAGATATATCAAGATATTTAAAAGTTCCGAAGCCGCACCAACATAATAGAGATACAGAAACACCGTGGCCCCTTTCTTTGAGATAACTCTGCACTATTGCGAGCTGCAAATGCCACTTCCAGCTTAGCTGTGCAGAGGAAGAACAACAAGAAGAAGAAATATCTCGAAATATGTCCGTCAGGCCAGTTCCTTTGAGCTGAATCTGCAAATATCTCGGAAACGAAGCGAGCTATGGCAAAATGTTAAGAGACGTTTTTTGTAGAGAATTAGGTTTCCTACAATTTATGTTCTATGATATTTTTTGATCAGAAGCGTAGTTTTCGAGATATATCGAGATATTTAAAAGTTCCGAAGCCGCACCAACATAATAGGGATACAGTAACACCGTGGCCCCTTTCTTTGAGATAACTCTGCATTAGTGCGAGCCGCAAATGCCACTTCCAGCTTAGCTGTGCAGAAGAAGAACAACAAGAATAAGAAATATCTCGAAATATGTCCGTCAGGCCCCTTCCCTTGAGATAAATCTGCAAATATCTCGGAAACAAAGCGAGCTATGGCAAAATGTTAAGAGACCTTTTTTGTAGAGAATTAAGTTTCCTACTTTTTATGTTCTATGATATTTTTTGATCAGATGCGTAGTTCTCGAGATATATCAAGATATTTAAAAGTTCCGAAGCCGCACCAACATAATAGAGATACAGAAACACCGTGGCCCCTTTCTTTGAGATAACTCTGCACTATTGCGAGCTGGAAATGCCACTTCCAGTTTAGCTGTGCAGAAGAAGAACAACAAGAAGAAGAAATATCTCGAAATATGTCCGTGAGGCCCCTTCCCTTGAGATAAATCTGCAAATATCTCGGAAACGAAGCGAGCTATGGCAAAATGTTAAGAGACCTTTTTTGTAGAGAATTATGTTTCCGGCTTTTTATGTTCTATGATTTTTTTTGATCAGAAGCGTAGTTTTCGAGATATATCGAGATATTTAAAAGTTCCGAAGCCGCACCAACATAATAGAGATACAGAAACACCGTGGCCCCTTTCGTTGAGATAACTCTGCACTAGTGCGAGCCGCAAATGCCACTTCCAGCTTAGCTGTGCAGAAGAAGAACAACAAGAAGAAGAAATATCTCGAAATATGTCCGTCAGGCCCCTTCCCTTGAGATAAATCTGCAAATATCTCGGAAACGAAGCGAGCTATGGCCAAATGTTAAGAGACCTTTTTTGTAGAGAATTAAGTTTCCTACTTTTTATGTTCTATGATATTTTTTGATCAGATGCGTAGTTCTAGAGATATATCAAGATATTTAAAAGTTCCGAAGCCGCACCAACATAATAGGGATACAGAAACACCGTGGCCCCTTTCTTTGAGATAACTCTGCACTAGTGCGAGCCGCAAATGCCACTTCCAGCTTAGCTGTGCAGAAGAAGAACAACAAGAAGAAGAAATATCTCGAAATATGTCCGTCAGGCCCCTTCCCTTGAGATAAATATGCAAATATCTCGGAAACGAAGCGAGCTATGGCAAAATGTTAAGAGACCTTTTTTGTAGAGAATTAAGTTTCCTACTTTTTATGTTCGATGATATTTTTTGATCAGATGCGTAGTTCTCGAGATATATCAAGATATTTAAAAGTTCCGAAGCTGCACCAACATAATAGAGGTACAGAAACACCGTGGCCTCTTTCTTTGAGATAACTCTGCACTATTGCGAGCTGCAAATGCCACTTCGAGCTTAGCTGTGCAGAAGAAGAACAACAAGAAGAAGAAATATCTCGAAATATGTCCGTCAGACCCCTTCCCTTGAGATGAATCTGCAAATATCTCGGAAACGAAGCGAGCTATGGCAAAATGTTGAGAGACCTTTTTTGTAGAGAATAATATTTCCTACAATTTACGTTCTATGATATTTTTTGATCAGAAGCGTAGTTTTCGAGATATATCGAGATATTTAAAAGTTCCGTAGCCGCACCAACATAATAGAGATACAGAAACACCGTGGCCCCTTTCTTTGAGATAACTCTGCACTATTGCGACCTGCAAATGCCACTTCCAGCTCAGCTGTGCAGAAGAAGAACAACAAGAAGAAGAAATATCTCGAAATATGTCCGTCAGGCCCCTTCCCTTGAGATAAATCTGCAAATATCTCGGAAACGAAGCGAGCTATGGCAAAATGTTAAGAGACCTTTTTTGTAGAGAATTAAGTTTCCTACTTTTTACGTTCTATGATATTTTTTGATCAGATGCGTAGTTCTCGAGATATATCAAGATATTTAAAAGTTCCGAAGCCGCACCAACATAATAGAGATACAGAAACACCGTGGCCCCTTTCTTTGAGATAACTCTGCACTATTGCGAGCTGCAAATGCCACTTCCAGCTTAGCTGTGCAGAAGAAGAACAACAAGAAGAAGAAATATCTCGAAATATGTCCGTCAGGCCCCTTCCCTTGAGATAAATCTGCAAATATCTCGGAAACGAAGAGAGCTATGGCAAAATGTTAAGAGACCTTTTTTGTAGAGAATAATATTTCCTACAATTTACGTTCTATGATATTTTTTGATCAGAAGCGTAGTTTTCGAGATATATCGAGATATTTAAAAGTTCCGTAGCCGCACCAACATAATAGAGATACAGAAACACCGTGGCCCCTTTCTTTGAGATAACTCTGCACTATTGCGAGCTGCAAATGCCACTTCCAGCTTAGCTGTGCAGAGGAAGAACAACAAGAAGAAGAAATATCTCGAAATATGTCCGTCAGGCCAGTTCCTTTGAGCTGAATCTGCAAATATCTCGGAAACGAAGCGAGCTATGGCAAAATGTTAAGAGACGTTTTTTGTAGAGAATTATGTTTCCTACAATTTATGTTCTATGATATTTTTTGATCAGAAGCGTAGTTTTCGAGATATATCGAGATATTTAAAAGTTCCGAAGACGCACCAACATAATAGAGATACAGAAACACCGTGGCCCCTTTCTTTGAGATAACTGTGCACCAGTGCGAGCCGCAAATGCCACTTCCAGCTTAGCTCTGCAGAAGAAGAACAACAAGAAGAAGAAATATCTCAAAATATGTCCGTCAGACCCCTTCCCTTGAGATGAATCTGCAAATATCTCGGAAACGAAGCGAGCTATGGCAAAACGTTGACAGACCTTTTTTGTAGAGAATAATATTTCCTACAATTTACGTTCTATGATATTTTTTGATCAGAAGCGTAGTTTTCGAGATATATCGAGATATTTAAAAGTTCCGAAGACGCACCAACATAATAGAGATACAGAAACACCGTGGCCCCTTTCTTTGAGATAACTGTGCACCAGTGCGAGCCGCAAATGCCACTTCCAGCTTAGCTGTGCAGAAGAAGAACAACAAGAAGAAGAAATATCTCGAAATATGTCCGTCAGGCCCCTTCCCTTGAGATAAATCTGCAAATATCTCGGAAACGAAGAGAGCTATGGCAAAATGTTAAGAGACCTTTTTTGTAGAGAATTAAGGTTCCTACTTTTCATGTTCTATGATATTTTTTGATCAAATGCGTAGTTCTCGAGATATATCAAGATATTTAAAAGTTCCGAAGCCGCACCAACATAATAGAGATACAGAAACACCGTGGCCCCTTTCTTTGAGATAACTCTGCACTATTGCGAGCTGTAAATGCCACTTCCAGCTTAGCTGTGCAGAAGAAGGACAACAAGAAGAAGAAATATCTCGAAATATGTCCGTCAGGCCCCTTCCCTTGAGATAAATATGCAAATATCTCGGAAACGAAGCGAGCTATGGCAAAATGTTAAGAAACCTTTTTTGTAGAGAATTAAGTTTCCTACTTTTTATGTTCTATGATATTTTTTGATCAGATGCGTAGTTCTCGAGATATATCAAGATATTTAAAAGTTCCGAAGCCGCACCATCATAATAGAGATACAGAAACACCGTGGCCCATTTCTTTGAGATAACTCTGCACTATTGCGAGCTGCAAATGCCACTTCCAGCTTAGCTGTGCAGAGGAAGAACAACAAGAAGAAGTAATATCTCGAAATATGTCCGTCAGGCCCCTTCCCTTGAGATATATCTGCAAATATCTCGGAAACGAAGCGAGCTATGGCAAAATGTTAAGAGACCTTTTTTGTAGAGAATTATGTTTCCTACAATTTAGGTTCTATGATATTTTTTGATCAGAATCGTAGTTTTCGAGATATATCGAGATATTTAAAAGTTCCGAAGCCGCACCAACATAATAGAGATACAGAAACACCGTGGCCCCTTTCTTTGAGATAACTGTGCACCAGTGCGAGCCGCAAATGCCACTTCCAGCTTAGCTGTGCAGAAGAAGAACAACAAGAAAAAGAAATATCTCGAAATATGTCCGTCAGGCCCCTTCCCTTGAGATAAATCTGCAAATATCTCGGAAACGAAGAGGGCTATGGCAAAATATTAAGAGACCTTTTTTGTAGAGAATTAAGTTTCCTACTTTTCATGTTCTATGATATTTTTTGATCAGATGCGTAGTTCTCGACATATATCAAGATATTTAAAAGTTCCGAAGCCGCACCAACATAATAGAGATACAGAAACACCGTGGCCCCTTTCTTTGAGATAACTCTGCACTATTGCGAGCTGTAAATGCCACTTCCAGCTTAGCTGTGCAGAAGAAGAACAACAAGAAGAAGAAATATCTCGAAATATGTCCGTCAGGCCCCTTCCCTTGATATAAATATGCAAATATCTCGGAAACGAAGCGAGCTATGGCAAAATGTTAAGAGACCTTTCTTGTAGAGAATTATGTTTCCTACAATTTAGGTTCTATGATATTTTTTGATCAGAAGCGTAGTTTTCGAGATATATCGAGATATTTAAAAGTTCCGAAGCCGCACCAACATAATAGAGATACAGAAACACCGTGGCCCCTTTCTTTGAGATAACTGTGCACCAGTGCGAGCCGCAAATGCCACTTCCAGCTTAGCTGTGCAGAAGAAGAACAACAAGAAAAAGAAATATCTCGAAATATGTCCGTCAGGCCCTTTCCCATGAGATATATCTGCAAATATCTCGGAAACGAAGCGAGCTATGGCAAAATGTTAAGAGAGCTTTTTTGTAGAGAATTAAGGTTCCTACTTTTCATGTTCTATGATATTTTTTGATCAGATGCGTAGTTCTCGAGATATATCAAGATATTTAAAAGTTCCGAAGCCGCACCATCATAATAGAGATACAGAAACACCGTGGCCCCTTTCTTTGAGATAACTCTGCACTATTGCGAGCTGCAAATGCCACTTCCAGCTTAGCTGTGCAGAGGAAGAACAACAAGAAGAAGAAATATCTCGAAATATGTCCGTCAGGCCAGTTCCTTTGAGATAAATATGCAAATATCTCGGAAACGAAGCGAGCTATGGCAAAATGTTAAGAGACCTTTTTTGTAGAGAATTAAGTTTCCTACTTTTTATGTTCTATGATATTTTTTGATCAGAAGCGTAGTTTTCGAGATATATCGAGATATTTAAAAGTTCCGAAGCCGCACCAACATAATAGAGATACAGAAACACCGTGGCCCCTATCTTTGGGATAACTCTGCACTATTGCGAGCTGCAAATGCCACTTCCAGCTTAGCTGTGCAGAAGAAGAACAACAAGAAGAAGAAATATCTCGAAATATGTCCGTCAGGCCCCTTCCCTTGAGATAAATATGCAAATATCTCGGAAACGAAGCGAGCTATGGCAAAATGTTAAGAGACCTTTTTTGTAGAGAATTAAGTTTCCTACTTTTTATGTTCTATGATATTTTTTGATCAGATGCGTAGTTCTCGAGATATATCAAGATATTTAAAAGTTCCGAAGCCGCACCAACATAATAGAGATACAGAAACACCGTGGCCCCTTTCTTTGAGATAACTGTGCACCAGTGCGAGCCGCAAATGCCACTTCCAGCTTAGCTCTGCAGAAGAAGAACAACAAGAAGAAGAAATATCTCAAAATATGTCCGTCAGACCCCTTCCCTTGAGATGAATCTGCAAATATCTCGGAAACGAAGCGAGCTATGGCAAAACGTTGACAGACCTTTTTTGTAGAGAATAATATTTCCTACAATTTACGTTCTATGATATTTTTTGATCAGAAGCGTAGTTTTCGAGATATATCGAGATATTTAAAAGTTCCGAAGACGCACCAACATAATAGAGATACAGAAACACCGTGGCCCCTTTCTTTGAGATAACTGTGCACCAGTGCGAGCCGCAAATGCCACTTCCAGCTTAGCTGTGCAGAAGAAGAACAACAAGAAGAAGAAATATCTCGAAATATGTCCGTCAGGCCCCTTCCCTTGAGATAAATCTGCAAATATCTCGGAAACGAAGAGAGCTATGGCAAAATGTTAAGAGACCTTTTTTGTAGAGAATTAAGGTTCCTACTTTTCATGTTCTATGATATTTTTTGATCAAATGCGTAGTTCTCGAGATATATCAAGATATTTAAAAGTTCCGAAGCCGCACCAACATAATAGAGATACAGAAACACCGTGGCCCCTTTCTTTGAGATAACTCTGCACTATTGCGAGCTGTAAATGCCACTTCCAGCTTAGCTGTGCAGAAGAAGAACAACAAGAAGAAGAAATATCTCGAAATATGTCCGTCAGGCCCCTTCCCTTGAGATAAATATGCAAATATCTCGGAAACGAAGCGAGCTATGGCAAAATGTTAAGAAACCTTTTTTGTAGAGAATTAAGTTTCCTACTTTTTATGTTCTATGATATTTTTTGATCAGATGCGTAGTTCTCGAGATATATCAAGATATTTAAAAGTTCCGAAGCCGCACCATCATAATAGAGATACAGAAACACCGTGGCCCATTTCTTTGAGATAACTCTGCACTATTGCGAGCTGCAAATGCCACTTCCAGCTTAGCTGTGCAGAGGAAGAACAACAAGAAGAAGTAATATCTCGAAATATGTCCGTCAGGCCCCTTCCCTTGAGATATATCTGCAAATATCTCGGAAACGAAGCGAGCTATGGCAAAATGTTAAGAGACCTTTTTTGTAGAGAATTATGTTTCCTACAATTTAGGTTCTATGATATTTTTTGATCAGAATCGTAGTTTTCGAGATATATCGAGATATTTAAAAGTTCCGAAGCCGCACCAACATAATAGAGATACAGAAACACCGTGGCCCCTTTCTTTGAGATAACTGTGCACCAGTGCGAGCCGCAAATGCCACTTCCAGCTTAGCTGTGCAGAAGAAGAACAACAAGAAAAAGAAATATCTCGAAATATGTCCGTCAGGCCCCTTCCCTTGAGATAAATCTGCAAATATCTCGGAAACGAAGAGGGCTATGGCAAAATATTAAGAGACCTTTTTTGTAGAGAATTAAGTTTCCTACTTTTCATGTTCTATGATATTTTTTGATCAGATGCGTAGTTCTCGACATATATCAAGATATTTAAAAGTTCCGAAGCCGCACCAACATAATAGAGATACAGAAACACCGTGGCCCCTTTCTTTGAGATAACTCTGCACTATTGCGAGCTGTAAATGCCACTTCCAGCTTAGCTGTGCAGAAGAAGAACAACAAGAAGAAGAAATATCTCGAAATATGTCCGTCAGGCCCCTTCCCTTGATATAAATATGCAAATATCTCGGAAACGAAGCGAGCTATGGCAAAATGTTAAGAGACCTTTCTTGTAGAGAATTATGTTTCCTACAATTTAGGTTCTATGATATTTTTTGATCAGAAGCGTAGTTTTCGAGATATATCGAGATATTTAAAAGTTCCGAAGCCGCACCAACATAATAGAGATACAGAAACACCGTGGCCCCTTTCTTTGAGATAACTGTGCACCAGTGCGAGCCGCAAATGCCACTTCCAGCTTAGCTGTGCAGAAGAAGAACAACAAGAAAAAGAAATATCTCGAAATATGTCCGTCAGGCCCTTTCCCATGAGATATATCTGCAAATATCTCGGAAACGAAGCGAGCTATGGCAAAATGTTAAGAGAGCTTTTTTGTAGAGAATTAAGGTTCCTACTTTTCATGTTCTATGATATTTTTTGATCAGATGCGTAGTTCTCGAGATATATCAAGATATTTAAAAGTTCCGAAGCCGCACCATCATAATAGAGATACAGAAACACCGTGGCCCCTTTCTTTGAGATAACTCTGCACTATTGCGAGCTGCAAATGCCACTTCCAGCTTAGCTGTGCAGAGGAAGAACAACAAGAAGAAGAAATATCTCGAAATATGTCCGTCAGGCCAGTTCCTTTGAGATAAATATGCAAATATCTCGGAAACGAAGCGAGCTATGGCAAAATGTTAAGAGACCTTTTTTGTAGAGAATTAAGTTTCCTACTTTTTATGTTCTATGATATTTTTTGATCAGAAGCGTAGTTTTCGAGATATATCGAGATATTTAAAAGTTCCGAAGCCGCACCAACATAATAGAGATACAGAAACACCGTGGCCCCTATCTTTGGGATAACTCTGCACTATTGCGAGCTGCAAATGCCACTTCCAGCTTAGCTGTGCAGAAGAAGAACAACAAGAAGAAGAAATATCTCGAAATATGTCCGTCAGGCCCCTTCCCTTGAGATAAATATGCAAATATCTCGGAAACGAAGCGAGCTATGGCAAAATGTTAAGAGACCTTTTTTGTAGAGAATTAAGTTTCCTACTTTTTATGTTCTATGATATTTTTTGATCAGATGCGTAGTTCTCGAGATATATCAAGATATTTAAAAGTTCCGAAGCCGCACCAACATAATAGAGATACAGAAACACCGTGGCCCCTTTCTTTGAGATAACTCTGCACTATTGCGAGCTGCAAATGCCACTTCCAGCTTAGCTGTGCAGAGGAAGAACAACAAGAAGAAGAAATATCTCGAAATATGTCCGTCAGGCCAGTTCCTTTGAGCTGAATCTGCAAATATCTCGGAAACGAAGCGAGCTATGGCAAAATGTTATGAGACGTTTTTTGTAGAGAATTATGTTTCCTACAATTTATGTTCTATGATATTTTTTGATCAGAAGCGTAGTTTTCGAGATATATCGAGATATTTAAAAGTTCCGAAGCCGCACCAACATAATAGAGATACAGAAACACCGTGGCCCCTTTCTTTGAGATAACTCTGCACTATTCCGAGCTGCAAATGCCACTTCCAGCTTAGCTGTGCAGAAGAAGAACAACAAGAAGAAGAAATATCTCGAAATATGTCCGTCAGGCCCCTTCCCTTGAGATAAATCTGCAAATATCTCGGAAACGAAGAGAGCTATGGCAAAATGTTAAGAGACCTTTTTTGTAGAGAATTAAGTTTCCTACTTTTCATGTTCTACGATATTTTTTGATCAGATGCGTAGTTCTCGAGATATATCAAGATATTTAAAAGTTCCGAAGCCGCACCAACATAATAGAGATACAGAAACACCGTGGCCCCTTTCTTTGAGATAACTCTGCACTATTGCGAGCTGTAAATGCCACTTCCAGCTTAGCTGTGCAGAAGAAGAACAACAAGATGAAGAAATATCTCGAAATATGTCCGTCAGGCCCCTTCCCTTGAGATAAATCTGCAAATATCTCGGAAACGAAGAGAGCTATGGCAAAATGTTAAGAGACCTTTTTTGTAGAGAATTAAGTTTCCTACTTTTCATGTTCTACGATATTTTTTGATCAGATGCGTAGTTCTCGAGATATATCAAGATATTTAAAAGTTCCGAAGCCGCACCAACATAATAGAGATACAGAAACACCGTGGCCCCTTTCTTTGAGATAACTCTGCACTATTGCGAGCTGTAAATGCCACTTCCAGCTTAGCTGTGCAGAAGAAGAACAACAAGAAGAAGAAATATCTCGAAATATGTCCGTGAGGCCCCTTCCCTTGAGATATATCTGCAAATATCTCGGAAACGAAGCGAGCTATGGCAAAATGTTAAGAGACCTTTTTTGTAGAGAATTATGTTTCCTACAATTTATGTTCTATGATATTTTTTGATCAGAAGCGTAGTTTTCGAGATATATCGAGATATTTAAAAGTTCCGAAGCCGCACCAACATAATAGAGATACAGAAACACCGTGCCCCTTTCTCTGAGATAACTCTGCACTAGTGAGAGCCGCAAATGCCACTTCCAGCTTAGCTGTGCAGAAGAAGAACAACAAGAAGAAGAAATATCTCGAAATATGTCCGTCAGGCCCCTTCCCTTGAGATAAATATGCAAATATCTCGGAAACGAAGCGAGCTATGGCAAAATGTTAAGAGACCTTTTTTGTAGAGAATTAAGTTTCCTACTTTTTATGTTCTATGACATTATTTGATCAAATGCGTAGTTCTCGAGATATATCAAGATATTTAAAAGTTCCGAAGCCGCACCAACATAATAGAGATACAGAAACACCGTGGCCCCTTTCTTTGAGATAACTCTGCACTATTGCGACCTGCAAATGCCACTTCCAGCTCAGCTGTGCAGAAGAAGAACAACAAGAAGAAGAAATATCTCGTAATATGTCCGTCAGGCCCCTTCCCTTGAGATAAATCTGCAAATATCTCGGAAACGAAGCGAGCTATGGCAAAATGTTAAGAGACCTTTTTTGTAGAGAATTAAGTTTCCTACTTTTTATGTTCGATGATATTTTTTGATCAGATGCGTAGTTCTCGAGATATATCAAGATATTTAAAAGTTCCGAAGCCGCACCAACATAGTAGAGATACAGAAACACCGTGGCCCCTTTCTTTGAGATAACTCTGCACTATTGCGAGCTGTAAATGCCACTTCCAGCTTAGCTGTGCAGAGGAAGAACAACAAGAAGAAGAAGTATCTCGAAATATGTCCGTCAGGCCCGTTCCTTTGAGCTGAATCTGCAAATATCTCGGAAACGAAGCGAGCTATGGCAAAATGTTAAGAGACGTTTTTTGTAGAGAATTATGTTTCCTACAATTTATGTTCTATGATATTTTTTGATCAGAAGCGTAGTTTTCGAGATATATCGAGATATTTAAAAGTTCCGAAGCCGCACCAACATAATAGAGATACAGAAACACCGTGGCCCCTTTCTTTGAGATAACTCTGCACTATTGCGAGCTGCAAATGCCACTTCCAGCTTAGCTGTGCAGAGGAAGAACAACAAGAAGAAGAAGTATCTCGAAATATGTCCGTCAGGCCCGTTCCTTTGAGCTGAATCTGCAAATATCTCGGAAACGAAGCGAGCTATGGCAAAATGGTAAGAGACGTTTTTTGTAGAGAATTATGTTTCCTACAATTTATGTGCTATGATATTTTTTGATCAGAAGCGTAGTTTTCGAGATATATCGAGATATTTAAAAGTTCCGAAGCCGCACCAACATAATAGAGATACAGAAACACCGTGGCCCCTTTCTTTGAGATAACTCTGCACTAGTGCGAGCCGCAAATGCCACTTCCAGCTTAGCTGTGCAGAAGAAGAACAACAAGAAGAAGAAATATCTCGAAATATGTCCGTCAGGCCCCTTCCCTTGAGATAAATCTGCAAATATCTCGGAAACGAAGCGAGCTATGGCAAAATGTTAAGAGACCTTTTTTGTAGAGAATTATGTTTCCTACAATTTATGTTCTATGATATTTTTTGATCAGAAGCGTAGTTTTCGAGATATATCGAGATATTTAAAAGTTCCGAAGCCGCACCAACATAATAGAGATACAGAAACACCGTGGCCCCTTTCTTTGAGATAACTCTGCACTAGTGCGAGCTGCAAATGCCACTTCCAGCTTAGCTGTGCAGAAGAAGAACAACAAGAAGAAGAAGTATCTCGAAATATGTCCGTCAGGCCCGTTCCTTTGCGCTGAATCTGCAAATATCTCGGAAACGAAGCGAGCTATGGCAAAATGTTAAGAGACCTTTTTTGTAGAGAATAATGTTTCCTACAATTTACGTTCTATGATATTTTTTGATCAGAAGCGTAGTTTTCGAGATATATCGAGATATTTAAAAGTTCCGAAGCCGCACCAACATAATAGAGATACAGAAACACCGTGACCCCTTTCTTTGAGATAACTCTGCACTATTGCGAGCTGGAAATGCCACTTCCAGTTTAGCTGTGCAGAAGAAGAACAACAAGAAGAAGAAATATCTCGAAATATGTCCGTTAGGCCCCTTCCCTTGAGATAAATCTGCAAATATCTCGGAAACGAAGCGAGCTATGGCAAAATGTTAAGAGACCTTTTTTGTAGAGAATTAAGTTTCCTACTTTTCATGTTCTATGATATTTTTTGATCAGATGCGTAGTTCTCGAGATATATCAAGATATTTAAAAGTTCCGAAGCCGCACCAACATAATAGAGATACAGAAACACCGTGCCCCTTTCTCTGAGATAACTCTGCACTAGTGAGAGCCGCAAATGCCACTTCCAGCTTAGCTGTGCAGAAGAAGAACAACAAGAAGAAGAAATATCTCGAAATATGTCCGTCAGGCCCCTTCCCTTGAGATAAATATGCAAATATCTCGGAAACGAAGCGAGCTATGGCAAAATGTTAAGAGACCTTTTTTGTAGAGAATTAAGTTTCCTACTTTTTATGTTCTATGACATTATTTGATCAAGTGCGTAGTTCTCGAGATATATCAAGATATTTAAAAGTTCCGAAGCCGCACGAACATAATAGAGATACAGAAACACCGTGGCCCCTTTCTTTGAGATAACTCTGCACTATTGCGAGCTGCAAATGCCATTCCAGCTTAGCTGTGCAGAGGAAGAACAACAAGAAGAAGAAATATCTCGAAATATGTCCGTCAGGCCAGTTCCTTTGAGCTGAATCTGCTAATATCTCGGAAACGAAGCGAGCTATGGCAAACTGTTAAGAGACGTTTTTTGTAGAGAATTATGTTTCCTACAATTTATCTTCTATGATATTTTTTGATCAGATGCGTAGTTCTCGAGATATATCAAGATATTTAAAAGTTCCGAAGCCGCACCAACATAATAGAGATACAGAAACACCGTGGCCCCTCTCTTTGAGATAACTCTGCACTATTGCGAGCTGCAAATGCCACTTCCAGCTTAGCTGTGCAGAAGAAGAACAACAAGAAGAAGAAATATCTCGAAATATGTCCGTCAGGCCCCTTCCCTTGAGATAAATATGCAAATATCTCGGAAACGAAGCGAGCTATGGCAAAATGTTAAGAGACCTTTTTTGTAGAGAATTGAGTTTCCTACTTTTTATGTTCTATGATATTATTTGATCAGATGCGTAGTTCTCGAGATATATCAAGATATTTAAAAGTTCCGAAGCCGCACCAACATAATAGAGATACAGAAACACCGTGGCCCCTTTCTTTGAGATAACTCTGCACTATTGCGAGCTGCAAATGCCATTCCAGCTTAGCTGTGCAGAGGAAGAACAACAAGAAGAAGAAATATCTCGAAATATGTCCGTCAGGCCAGTTCCTTTGAGCTGAATCTGCAAATATCTCGGAAACGAAGCGAGCTATGGCAAAATGTTAAGAGACCTTTTTTGTAGAGAATTAAGTTTCCTACTTTTTATGTTCTATGACATTATTTGATCAAATGCGTAGTTCTCGAGATATATCAAGATATTTAAAAGTTCCGAAGCCGCACCAACATAATAGAGATACAGAAACACCGTGGCCCCTTTCTTTGAGATAACTCTGCACTATTGCGAGCTGCAAATGCCATTCCAGCTTAGCTGTGCAGAGGAAGAACAACAAGAAGAAGAAATATCTCGAAATATGTCCGTCAGGCCAGTTCCTTTGAGCTGAATCTGCAAATATCTCGGAAACGAAGCGAGCTATGGCAAACTGTTAAGAGACGTTTTTTGTAGAGAATTATGTTTCCTACAATTTATCTTCTATGATATTTTTTGATCAGATGCGTAGTTCTCGAGATATATCAAGATATTTAAAAGTTCCGAAGCCGCACCAACATAATAGAGATACAGAAACACCGTGGCCCCTCTCTTTGAGATAACTCTGCACTATTGCGAGCTGCAAATGCCACTTCCAGCTTAGCTGTGCAGAAGAAGAACAACAAGAAGAAGAAATATCTCGAAATATGTCCGTCAGGCCCCTTCCCTTGAGATAAATCTGCAAATATCTCGGAAACGAAGCGAGCTATGGCAAAATGTTTAGAGACCTTTCTTGTAGAGAATTAAGTTTCCTACTTTTTATATAGTATGATATTTTTTGATCAGATGCGTAGTTCTCGAGATATATCAAGATATTTAAAAGTTCCGAAGCCGCACCAACATAATAGAGATACAGAAACACCGTGGCCCCTTTCTTTGAGATAACTCTGCACTATTGCGAGCTGTAAATGCCACTTCCAGCTTAGCTGTGCAGAAGAAGAACAACAAGAAGAAGAAATATCTCGAAATATGTCCGTCAGGCCCCTTCCCTTGAGATATATCTGCAAATATCTCGGAAACGAAGCGAGCTATGGCAAAATGTTAAGAGACCTTTTTTGTAGAGAATTATGCTTCCTACAATTTATGTTCTATGATATTTTTTGATCATAAGCGTAGTGTTCGAGATATATCGAGATATTTAAAAGTTCCGAAGCCGCACCAACATAATAGAGATACAGAAACACCGTGGCCCCTTTCGTTGACATAACTCTGCACTAGTGCGAGCCGCAAATGCCACTTCCAGCTTAGCTGTGCAGAAGAAGAACAACAAGAAGAAGAAATATCTCGAAATATGTCCGTCAGGCCCCTTCCCTTGAGATAAATATGCAAATATCTCGGAAACGAAGCGAGCTATGGCAAAATGTTAAGAGACCTTTTTTGTAGAGAATTGAGTTTCCTACTTTTTATGTTCTATGATATTATTTGATCAGATGCGTAGTTCTCGAGATATATCAAGATATTTAAAAGTTCCGAAGCCGCACCAACATAATAGAGATACAGAAACACCGTGGCCCCTTTCTTTGAGATAACTCTGCACTATTGCGAGCTGCAAATGCCATTCCAGCTTAGCTGTGCAGAGGAAGAACAACAAGAAGAAGAAATATCTCGAAATATGTCCGTCAGGCCAGTTCCTTTGAGCTGAATCTGCAAATATCTCGGAAACGAAGCGAGCTATGGCAAACTGTTAAGAGACGTTTTTTGTAGAGAATTATGTTTCCTACAATTTATCTTCTATGATATTTTTTGATCAGATGCGTAGTTCTCGAGATATATCAAGATATTTAAAAGTTCCGAAGCCGCACCAACATAATAGAGATACAGAAACACCGTGGCCCCTCTCTTTGAGATAACTCTGCACTATTGCGAGCTGCAAATGCCACTTCCAGCTTAGCTGTGCAGAAGAAGAACAACAAGAAGAAGAAATATCTCGAAATATGTCCGTCAGGCCCCTTCCCTTGAGATAAATCTGCAAATATCTCGGAAACGAAGCGAGCTATGGCAAAATGTTTAGAGACCTTTCTTGTAGAGAATTAAGTTTCCTACTTTTTATATAGTATGATATTTTTTGATCAGATGCGTAGTTCTCGAGATATATCAAGATATTTAAAAGTTCCGAAGCCGCACCAACATAATAGAGATACAGAAACACCGTGGCCCCTTTCTTTGAGATAACTCTGCACTATTGCGAGCTGTAAATGCCACTTCCAGCTTAGCTGTGCAGAAGAAGAACAACAAGAAGAAGAAATATCTCGAAATATGTCCGTCAGGCCCCTTCCCTTGAGATATATCTGCAAATATCTCGGAAACGAAGCGAGCTATGGCAAAATGTTAAGAGACCTTTTTTGTAGAGAATTATGCTTCCTACAATTTATGTTCTATGATATTTTTTGATCATAAGCGTAGTGTTCGAGATATATCGAGATATTTAAAAGTTCCGAAGCCGCACCAACATAATAGAGATACAGAAACACCGTGGCCCCTTTCGTTGACATAACTCTGCACTAGTGCGAGCCGCAAATGCCACTTCCAGCTTAGCTGTGCAGAAGAAGAACAACAAGAAGAAGAAATATCTCGAAATATGTCCGTCAGGCCCCTTCCCTTGAGATAAATATGCAAATATCTCGGAAACGAAGCGAGCTATGGCAAAATGTTAAGAGACCTTTTTTGTAGAGAATTGAGTTTCCTACTTTTTATGTTCTATGATATTATTTGATCAGATGCGTAGTTCTCGAGATATATCAAGATATTTAAAAGTTCCGAAGCCGCACCAACATAATAGAGATACAGAAACACCGTGGCCCCTTTCTTTGAGATAACTCTGCACTATTGCGAGCTGCAAATGCCATTCCAGCTTAGCTGTGCAGAGGAAGAACAACAAGAAGAAGAAATATCTCGAAATATGTCCGTCAGGCCAGTTCCTTTGAGCTGAATCTGCAAATATCTCGGAAACGAAGCGAGCTATTGGAAAATGTTAAGAGATGTTTTTTGTAGAGAATTATGTTTCCTACAATTTATCTTCTATGATATTTTTTGATCAGATGCGTAGTTCTCGAGATATATCAAGATATTTAAAAGTTCCGAAGCCGCACCAACATAATAGAGATACAGAAACACCGTGGCCCCTTTCTTTGAGATAACTCTGCACTAGTGAGAGCCGCAAATGCCACTTCCAGCTGAGCTGTGCAGAAGAAGAACAACAAGAAGAAGAAATATCTCGAAATATGTCCGTCAGGCCCCTTCCCTTGAGATAAATATGCAAATATCTCGGAAACGAAGCGAGCTATGGCAAAATGTTAAGAGACCTTTTTTGTAGAGAATTAAGTTTCCTACTTTTTATGTTCTATGATATTATTTGATCAGATGCGTAGTTCTCGAGATATATCAAGATATTTAAAAGTTCCGAAGCCGCACCAACATAATAGAGATACAGAAACACCGTGGCCCCTTTCTTTGAGATAACTCTGCACTATTGCGAGCTGCAAATGCCATTCCAGCTTAGCTGTGCAGAGGAAGAACAACAAGAAGAAGAAATATCTCGAAATATGTCCGTCAGGCCAGTTCCTTTGAGCTGAATCTGCAAATATCTCGGAAACGAAGCGAGCTATGGCAAAATGTTAGGAGACGTTTTTTGTAGAGAATTATGTTTCCTACAATTTATCTTCTATGATATTTTTTGATCAGATGCGTAGTTCTCGAGATATATCAAGATATTTAAAAGTTCCGAAGCCGCACCAACATAAAAGAGATACAGAAACACCGTGGCCCCTCTCTTTGAGATAACTCTGCACTATTGCGAGCTGCAAATGCCACTTCCAGCTTAGCTGTGCAGAAGAAGAACAACAAGAAGAAGAAATATCTCGAAATATGTCCGTCAGGCCCCTTCCCTTGAGATAAATCTGCAAATATCTCGGAAACGAAGCGAGCTATGGCAAAATGTTTAGAGACCTTTCTTGTAGAGAATTAAGTTTCCTACTTTTTATGTAGTATGATATTTTTTGATCAGATGCGTAGTCCTCGAGATATATCAAGATATTTAAAAGTTCCGAAGCTGCACCAACATAATAGAGGTACAGAAACACCGTGGCCTCTTTCTTTGAGATAACTCTGCACTGTTGCGAGCTGCAAATGCCGCTTCGAGCTTAGCTGTGCAGAAGAAGAACAACAAGAAGAAGAAATATCTCGAAATATGTCCGTCAGGCCCCTTCCCTTGAGATGAATCTGCAAATATCTTGGAAACGAAGCGAGCTATGGCAAAATGTTAAGAGACCTTTTTTGTAGAGAATAATGTTTCCTACAATTTACGTTCTATGATATTTTTTGATCAGAAGCGTAGTTTTCGAGATATATCGAGATATTTAAAAGTTCCGAAGCCGCACCAACATAATAGAGATACAGAAACACCGTGGCCCCTTTCTTTGAGACAACTCTGCACTATTGCGACCTGCAAATGCCACTTCCAGCTCAGCTGTGCAGAAGAAGAACAACAAGAAGAAGAAATATCTCGAAATATGTCCGTCAGGTCCCTTCCCTTGAGATCAATCTGCAAATATCTCGGAAACGAAGCGAGCTATGGCAAAATGTTAAGAGACCTTTTTTGTAGAGAATTAAGTTTCCTACTTTTTATGTTCGATGATATTTTTTGATCAGATGCGTAGTTCTCGAGATATATCAAGATATTTAAAAGTTCCGAAGCTGCACCAACATAATAGAGATACAGAAACACCGTGGCCCCTCTCTTTGAGATAACTCTGCACTATTGCGAGCTGCAAATGCCACTTCCAGCTTAGCTGTGCAGAAGAAGAACAACAAGAAGAAGAAATATCTCGAAATATGTCCGTCAGGCCCCTTCCCTTGGGATAAATCTGCAAATATCTCGGAAACGAAGCGAGCTATGGCAAAATGTTTAGAGACCTTTCTTGTAGAGAATTAAGTTTCCTACTTTTTATGTAGTATGATATTTTTTGATCAGATGCGTAGTTCTCGAGATATATCAAGATATTTAAAAGTTCCGAAGCTGCACCAACATAATAGAGGTACAGAAACACCGTGGCCTCTTTCTTTGAGATAACTCTGCACTATTGCGAGCTGCAAATGCCGCTTCGAGCTTAGCTGTGCAGAAGAAGAACAACAAGAAGAAGAAATATCTCGAAATATGTCCGTCAGGCCCCTTCCCTTGAGATGAATCTGCAAATATCTTGGAAACGAAGCGAGCTATGGCAAAATGTTAAGAGACCTTTTTTGTAGAGAATAATGTTTCCTACAATTTACGTTCTATGATATTTTTTGATCAGAAGCGTAGTTTTCGAGATATATCGAGATATTTAAAAGTTCCGAAGCCGCACCAACATAATAGAGATACAGAAACACCGTGGCCCCTTTCTTTGAGATAACTCTGCACTATTGCGACCTGCAAATGCCACTTCCAGCTCAGCTGTGCAGAAGAAGAACAACAAGAAGAAGAAATATCTCGAAATATGTCCGTCAGGCCCCTTCCCTTGAGATAAATCTGCAAATATCTCGGAAACGAAGCGAGCTATGGCAAAATGTTAAGAGACCTTTTTTGTAGAGAATTAAGTTTCCTACTTTTTATGTTCGATGATATTTTTTGATCAGATGCGTAGTTCTCGAGATATATCAAGATATTTAAAAGTTCCGAAGCTGCGCCAACATAATAGAGGTACAGAAACACCGTGGCCTCTTTCTTTGAGATAACTCTGCACTATTGCGAGCTGCAAATGCCACTTCGAGCTTAGCTGTGCAGAAGAAGAACAACAAGAAGAAGAAATATCTCGAAATATGTCCGTCAGGCCCCTTCCCTTGAGATAAATCTGCAAATATCTCGGAAACGAAGAGAGCTATGGCAAAATGTTAAGAGACCTTTTTTGTAGAGAATTAAGTTTCCTACTTTTTATGTTCTATGATATTTTTTGATCAGATGCGTAGTTCTCGAGATATATCAAGATATTTAAAAGTTCCGAAGCCGCACCAACATAATAGAGATACAGAAACACCGTGGCCCCTTTCTTTGAGATAACTCTGCACTATTGCGAGCTGTAAATGCCACTTCCAGCTTAGCTGTGCAGAAGAAGAACAACAAGAAGAAGAAATATCTCGAAATATGTCCGTCAGGCCCCTTCCCTTGAGATATATCTGCAGATATCTCGGAAACGAAGCGAGCTATGGCAAAATGGTAAGAGACCTTTTTTGTAGAGAATTAGGTTTCGTACAATTTATGTTCTATGATATTTTTTGATCAGAAGCGTAGTTTTCGAGATATATCGAGATATTTAAAAGTTCCGAAGCCGCACCAACATAATAGAGATACAGAAACACCGTGGCCCCTTTCTTTGAGATAACTCTGCACTAGTGCGAGCCGCAAATGCCACTTCCAGCTTAGCTGTGCAGAAGAAGAACAACAAGAAGAAGAAATATCTCGAAATATGTCCGTCAGGCCCCTTCCCTTGAGATATATCTGCAAATATCTCGGAAACGAAGCGAGCTATGGCAAAATGTTAAGAGACCTTTTTTGTAGAGAATTAAGTTTCCTACTTTTTATGTTCTATGATATTTTTTGATCAGATGCGTAGTTCTCGAGATATATCAAGATATTTAAAAGTTCCGAAGCCGCACCAACATAATAGAGATACAGAAACACCGTGGCCCCTTTCTTTGAGATAACTCTGCACTATTGCGAGCTGCAAATGCCACTTCCAGCTTAGCTGTGCAGAAGAAGAACAACAGGAAGAAGAAATATCTCGAAATATGTCCGTCAGGCCCCTTCCCTTGAGATAAATCTGCAAATATCTCGGAAACGAAGCGAGCTATGGCAAAATGTTAAGAGACCTTTTTTGTAGACAATTAAGTTTCCTACAATTTATGTTCTATGATATTTTTTGATCAGAAGCGTAGTTTTCGAGATATATCGAGATATTTAAAAGTTCCGAAGCCGCACCAACATAATAGAGATACAGAAACACCGTGGCCCCTTTCTTTGAGATAACTCTGCACTATTGCGAGCTGCAAATGCCACTTCCAGCTTAGCTGTGCAGAAGAAGAACAACAAGAAGCAGAAATATCTCGAAATATGTCCGTTAGGCCCCTTCCCTTGAGATAAATCTGCAAATATCTCGGAAACGAAGCGAGCTATGGCAAAATGTTAACAGACTTTTTTGTAGAGAATTAAGTTTCCTACTTTTTATGTTCTATGATATTTTTTGATCAGATGCGCAGTTCTCGAGATATATCAAGATACTTAAAAGTTCCGAACCCGCACCAACATAATAGAGATACCGAAACACCGTGGCCCCTTTCTTTGAGATAACTCTGCACTATTGCGAGCTGCAAATGCCACTTCCAGCTTAGCTGTGCAGAGCAAGAACAACAAGAAGAAGAAATATCTCGAAATATGTCCGTCAGGCCAGTTCCTTTGAGCTGAATCTGCAAATATCTCGGAAACGAAGCGAGCTATGGCAAAATGTTAAGAGACGTTTTTTGTAGAGAATTATGTTTCCTACAATTTATGTTCTATGATATTTTTTGATCAGAAGCGTAGTTTTCGAGATATATCGCGATATTTAAAAGTTCCGAAGCCGCACCAACATAATGGAGATACAGAAACACCGTGGCCCCTTTCTTTGAGATAACTCTGCACTAGTGCGAGCCGCAAATGCCACTTCCAGCTTAGCTGTGCAGAAGAAGAACAACAAGAAGAAGAAATATCTCGAAATATGTCCGTCATGCCCCTTCCCTTGAGATAAATCTGCAAATATCTCGGAAACGAAGCGAGCTATGGCAAAATGTTAAGAGACCCTTTTTGTAGAGAATTAAGTTTCCTACTTTTTATGTTCTATCATATTTTTTGATCAGATGCGTAGTTCTCGAGATATATCAAGATATTTAAAAGTTCCGAAGCCGCACCAACATAATAGAGATACAGAAACACCGTGGCCCCTTTCTTTGAGATAACGCTGCACTAGTGCGAGCCGCAAATGCCACTTCCAGCTTAGCTGTGCAGAAGAAGAACAACAAGAAGAAGAAATATCTCGAAATATGTCCGTCAGGCCCCTTCCCTTGAGATAAATCTGCAAATATCTCGGAAACGAAGCGAGCTATGGCAAAATGTTAAGAGACCTTTTTTGTAGAGAATTAAGTTTCCTACTTTTTATGTTCTATGATATTTTTTGATCAGATGCGTAGTTCTCGAGATATATCAAGATATTTAAAAGTTCCGAAGCCGCACCAACATAATAGAGATACAGAAACACCGTGGCCCCTTTCTTTGAGATAACTCTGCACTATTGCGAGCTGCAAATGCCACTTCCAGGTTAGCTGTGCAGAAGAAGAACAACAAGAAGAAGAAATATCTCGAAATATGTCCGTCAGGCCCCTTCCCTTGAGATATATCTGCAAATATCTCGGAAACGAAGCGAGCTATGGCAAAATGTTAAGAGAACTTTTTTGTAGAGAATTATGTTTCCTACAATTTATGTTCTATGATATTTTTTGATCAGAAGCGTAGTTTTCGAGATATATCGAGATATTTAAAAGTTCCGAAGCCGCACCAACATAATAGAGATACAGAAACACCGTGGCCCCTTTCTTTGAGATAACTCTGCACTATTGCGAGCTGCAAATGCCACTTCCAGCTTAGCTGTGCAGAAGAAGAACAACAGGAAGAAGAAATATCTCGAAATATGTCCGTCAGGCCCCTTCCCTTGAGATAAATCTGCAAATATCTCGGAAACGAAGAGAGCTATGGCAAAATGTTAAGAGACCTTTTTTGTAGAGAATTATGTTTCCTACAATTTATGTTATATGATATTTTTTGATCAGAAGCGTAGTTTTCGAGATATATCGAGATATTTAAAAGTTCCGAAGCCGCACCAACATAATAGAGATACAGAAACACCGTGGCCCCTTTCTTTGAGATAACTCTGCACTAGTGCGAGCCGCAAGTGCCACTTCCAGCTTAGCTGTGCAGAAGAAGAACAACAAGAAGAAGAAATATCTCGAAATATGTCCGTCATGCCCCTTCCCTTGAGATAAATCTGCAAATATCTCGGAAACGAAGCGAGCTATGGCAAAATGTTAAGAGACCCTTTTTGTAGAGAATTAAGTTTCCTACTTTTTATGTTCTATCATATTTTTTGATCAGATGCGTAGTTCTCGAGATATATCAAGATATTTAAAAGTTCCGAAGCCGCACCAACATAATAGAGATACAGAAACACCGTGGCCCCTTTCTTTGAGATAACGCTGCACTAGTGCGAGCCGCAAATGCCACTTCCAGCTTAGCTGTGCAGAAGAAGAACAACAAGAAGAAGAAATATCTCGAAATATGTCCGTCAGGCCCCTTCCCTTGAGATAAATCTGCAAATATCTCGGAAACGAAGCGAGCTATGGCAAAATGTTAAGAGACCTTTTTTGTAGAGAATTAAGTTTCCTACTTTTTATGTTCTATGATATTTTTTGATCAGATGCGTAGTTCTCGAGATATATCAAGATATTTAAAAGTTCCGAAGCCGCACCAACATAATAGAGATAGAGAAACACCGTGGCCCCTTTCTTTGAGATAAGTCTGCACTATTGCGAGCTGCAAATGCCACTTCCAGGTTAGCTGTGCAGAAGAAGAACAACAAGAAGAAGAAATATCTCGAAATATGTCCGTCAGGCCCCTTCCCTTGAGATATATCTGCAAATATCTCGGAAACGAAGCGAGCTATGGCAAAATGTTAAGAGAACTTTTTTGTAGAGAATTATGTTTCCTACAATTTATGTTCTATGATATTTTTTGATCAGAAGCGTAGTTTTCGAGATATATCGAGATATTTAAAAGTTCCGAAGCCGCACCAACATAATAGAGATACAGAAACACCGTGGCCCCTTTCTTTGAGATAACTCTGCACTAGTGCGAGCCGCAAATGCCACTTCCAGCTTAGCTGTGCAGAAGAAGAACAACAAGAAGAAGAAATATCTCGAAATATGTCCGTCATGCCCCTTCCCTTGAGATAAATCTGCAAATATCTCGGAAACGAAGCGAGCTATGGCAAAATGTTCAGAGACCTTTTTTGTAGAGAATTAAGTTTCCTACTTTTTATGTTCTATCATATTTTTTGATCAGATGCGTAGTTCTCGAGATATATCAAGATATTTAAAAGTTCCGAAGCCGCACCAACATAATAGAGATACAGAAACACCGTGGCCCCTTTCTTTGAGATAACGCTGCACTAGTGCGAGCCGCAAATGCCACTTCCAGCTTAGCTGTGCAAAAGAAGAACAACAAGAAGAAGAAATATCTCGAAATAAGTCCGTCAGGCCCCTTCCCTTGAGATAAATCTGCAAATATCTCGGAAACGAAGCGAGCTATGGCAAAATGTTAAGAGACCTTTTTTGTAGAGAATTAAGTTTCCTACTTTTTATGTTCTATGATATTTTTTGATCAGATGCGTAGTTCTCGAGATATATCAAGATATTTAAAAGTTCCGAAGCCGCACCAACATAATAGAGATACAGAAACACCGTGGCCCCTTTCTGTGAGATAACTCTGCACTAGTGCGAGCCGCAAATGCCACTTCCAGCTTAGCTGTGCAGAAGAAGAACAACAAGAAGAAGAAATATCTCGAAATATGTCCGTTAGGCCCCTTCCCTTGAGATAAACCTGCAAATATCTCGGAAACGAAGCGAGCTATGGCAAAATGTTAAGAGACCTTTTTTGTAGAGAATTAGGTTTTCTACTCTTTATGTTCTATGATATTTTTTGATCAGATGCGTAGTTCTCGAGATATATCAAGATATTTAAAAGTTCCGAAGCCGCACCAACATAATAGAGATACAGAAACACCGTGGCCCCTTTCTTTGAGATAACTCTGCACTATTGCGAGCTGCAAATGCCACTTCCAGCTTAGCTGTGCAGAAGAAGAACAACAAGAAGAAGAAATATCTCGAAATATGTCCGTCAGGCCCCTTCCCTTGAGATAAATCTGCAAATATCTCGGAAACGAAGAGAGCTATGGCAAAATGTTAAGAGACCTTTTTTGTAGAGAATTAAGTTTCCTACAATTTATGTTCTATGATATTTTTTGATCAGAAGCGTAGTTTTCGAGATATATCGAGATATTTAAAAGTTCCGAAGCCGCACCAACATAATAGAGATACAGAAACACCGTGGCCCCTTTCTTTGAGATAACTTTGCACTATTGCGAGCTGTAAATGCCACTTTCAGCTTAGCTGTGCAGAAGAAGAACAACAAGAAGAAGAAATATCTCGAAATATGTCCGTCAGGCCCCTTCCCTTGAGATATATCTGCAAATATCTCGGAAACGAAGCGAGCTATGGCAAAATGTTAAGAGACCTTTTTTGTAGAGAATTATGTTTCCTACAATTTATGTTCTATGATATTTTTTGATCAGAAGCGTAGTTTTCGAGATATATCGAGATATTTAAAAGTTCCGAAGCCGCACCAACATAATAGAGATACAGAAACACCGTGGCCCCTTTCTTTGAGATAACTCTGCACTATTGCGAGCTGCAAATGCCACTTCCAGCTTAGCTGTGCAGAAGAAGAACAACAAGAATAAGAAATATCTCGAAATATGTCCGTCAGGCCCCTTCCCTTGAGATAAATCTGCAAATATCTCGGAAACGAAGAGAGCTATGGCAAAATGCTGAGAGACCTTTTTTGTAGAGAATTAAGTTTCCTACTATTTATGTTCTATGATATTTTTTGATCAGATGCTTAGTTCTCGAGATATATCAAGATATTTAAAAGTTCCGAAGCCGCACCAACAGAATAGAGATACAGAAACACCGTGGCTCCTTTCTTTGAGATAACTCTGCACTATTGCGAGCTGGAAATGCCACTTCCAGTTTAGCTGTGCAGAAGAAGAACAACAAGAAGAAGAAATATCTCGAAATATGTCCGTTAGGCCCCTTCCCTTGAGATAAACCTGCAAATATCTCGGAAACGAAGCGAGCTATGGCAAAATGTTAAGAGACCTTTTTTGTAGAGAATTAAGTTTCCTACTTTTTATGTTCTATGCTATTTTTTGATCAGATGCGTAGTTCTCGAGATATATCAAGATATTTAAAAGTTCCGAAGCCGCACCAACATAATAGAGATACAGAAACACCGTGGCCCCTTTCTTTGAGATAACGCTGCACTAGTGCGAGCCGCAAATGCCACCTCCAGCTTAGCTGTGCAGAAGAAGAACAACAAGAAGAAGAAATATCTCGAAATATGTCCGTCAGGCCCCTTCCCTTGAGATAAATCTGCAAATATCTCGGAAACGAAGCGAGCTATGGCAAAATGTTAAGAGACCTTTTTTGTAGAGAATTAAGTTTCCTACTTATTATGTTCTATGATATTTTTTGATCAGATGCTTAGTTCTCGAGATATATCAAGATATTTAAAAGTTCCGAAGCCGCACCAACAGAATAGAGATACAGAAACACCGTGGCTCCTTTCTTTGAGATAACTCTGCACTATTGCGAGCTGGAAATGCCACTTCCAGTTTAGCTGTGCAGAAGAAGAACAACAAGAAGAAGAAATATCTCGAAATATGTCCGTTAGGCCCCTTCCCTTGAGATAAACCTGCAAATATCTCGGAAACGAAGCGAGCTATGGCAAAATGTTAAGAGACCTTTTTTGTAGAGAATTAAGTTTCCTACTTTTTATGGTCTATGATATTTTTTGATCAGATGCGTAGTTCTCGAGATATATCAAGATATTTAAAAGTTCCGAAGCCGCACCAACATAATAGAGATACAGAAACACCGTGGCCCCTTTCTTTGAGATAACTCTGCACTAGTGCGAGCCGCAAATGCCACTTCCAGCCTAGCGGTGCAGAAGGAGAACAACAAGAAGAAGAAATATCTCGAAATATGTCCGTCAGGCCCCTTGCCTTGAGATAAATCTGCAAATATCTCGGAAACGAAGCGAGCTATGGCAAAATGTTAAGAGACCTTTTTTGTAGAGAATTATGTTTCCTACTTTTTATGTTCTATGATATTTTTTGATCAGACGCGTAGTTCTCGAGATATATCAAGATATTTAAAAGTTCCGAAGCCGCACCAACATAATAGAGATACAGAAACACCGTGGCCCCTTTCTTTGAGATAACTCTGCACTAGTGCGAGCCGCAAATGCCACTTCCAGCCTAGCGGTGCAGAAGAAGAACAACAAGAAGAAGAAATATCTCGAAATATGTCCGTCAGGCCCCTTGCCTTGAGATAAATCTGCAAATATCTCGGAAACGAAGCGAGCTATGGCAAAATGTTAAGAGACCTTTTTTGTAGAGAATTATGTTTCCTACTTTTTATGTTCTATGATATTTTTTGATCAGACGCGTAGTTCTCGAGATATATCAAGATATTTAAAAGTTCCGAAGCCGCACCAACATAATAGAGATACAGAAACACCGTGGCCCCTTTCTTTGAGATAACTCTGCACTATTGCGAGCTGCAAATGCCACTTCCAGCTTAGCTGTGCAGAAGAAGAACAACAAGAAGAAGAAATATCTCGAAATATGTCCGTCAGGCCCCTTCCCTTGAGATAAATCTGCAAATATCTCGGAAACGAAGAGAGCTATGGCAAAATGTTAAGAGACCTTTTTTGTAGAGAATTAAGTTTCCTACAATTTATGTTCTATGATATTTTTTGATCAGAAGCGTAGTTTTCGAGATATATCGAGATATTTAAAAGTTCCGAAGCCGCACCAACATAATAGAGATACCGAAACACCGTGGCCCCTTTCTTTGAGATAACTTTGCACTATTGCGAGCTGTAAATGCCACTTTCAGCTTACCTGTGCAGAAGAAGAACAACAAGAAGAAGAAATATCTCGAAATATGTCCGTCAGGCCCCTTCCCTTGAGATATATCTGCAAATATCTCGGAAACGAAGCGAGCTATGGCAAAATGTTAAGAGACCTTTTTTGTAGAGAATTATGTTTCCTACAATTTATGTTCTATGATATTTTTTGATCAGAAGCGTAGTTTTCGAGATATATCGAGATATTTAAAAGTTCCGAAGCCGCACCAACATAATAGAGATACAGAAACACCGTGGCCCTTTTCTTTGAGATAACTCTGCACTAGTGCGAGCCGCAAATGCCACTTCCAGCTTAGCTGTGCAGAAGAAGAACAACAAGAAGAAGAAATATCTCGAAATATGTCCGTCATGCCCCTTCCCTTGAGATAAATCTGCAAATATCTCGGAAACGAAGCGAGCTATGGCAAAATGTTAAGAGACCTTTTTTGTAGAGAATTAAGTTTCCTACTTTTTATGTTCTATGATATTTTTTGATCAGATGCGTAGTTCTCGAGATATATCAAGATATTTAAAAGTTCCGAAGCCGCACCAACAGAATAAAGATACAGAAACACCGTGGCTCCTTTCTTTGAGATAACTCTGCACTATTGCGAGCTGGAAATGCCACTTCCAGTTTAGCTGTGCAGAAGAAGAACAACAAGAAGAAGAAATATCTCGAAATATGTCCGTTAGACCCCTTCCCTTGACATAAACCTGCAAATATCTCGGAAACGAAGCGAGCTATGGCAAAATGTTAAGAGACCTTTTTTGTAGAGAATTAAGTTTCCTACTTTTTATGTTCTATGATATTTTTTGATCAGATGCGTAGTTCTCGAGATATATCAAGATATTTAAAAGTTCCGAAGCCGCACCAACATAATAGAGATACAGAAACACCGTGGCCCCTTTCTTTGAGATAACGCTGCACTAGTGCGAGCCGCAAATGCCACTTCCAGCTTAGCTGTGCAGAAGAAGAACAACAAGAAGAAGAAATATCTCGAAATATGTCCGTCAGGCCCCTTCCCTTGAGATAAATCTGCAAATATCTTGGAAAGGAAGCGAGCTATGGCAAAATGTTAAGAGACCTTTTTTGTAGAGAATTAAGTTTCCTACTTTTTATGTTCTATGATATTTTTTGATCAGATGCGTAGTTCTCGAGATATATCAAGATATTTAAAAGTTCCGAAGCCGCACCAACATAATAGAGATACAGAAACACCGTGGCCCCTTTCTTTGAGATAACGCTGCACTAGTGCGAGCCGCAAATGCCACTTCCAGCTTAGCTGTGCAGAAGAAGAACAACAAGAAGAAGAAATATCTCGAAATATGTCCGTCAGGCCCCTTCCCTTGAGATAAATCTGCAAATATCTCGGAAACGAAGCGAGCTATGGCAAAATGTTAAGAGACCTTTTTTGTAGAGAATTAAGTTTTCTACTTTTTATGTTCTATGATATTTTTTGATCAGATGCGTAGTTCTCGAGATATATCAAGATATTTAAAAGTTCCGAAGCCGCACCAACATAATAGAGATACAGAAACACCGTGGCCCCTTTCTTTGAGATATCTCTGCACTATTGCGAGCTGCACATGCCACTTCCAGCTTAGCTGTGCAGAAGAAGAACAACAGAAAGAAGAAATATCTCGAAATATGTCCGTCAGGCCCCTTCCCGTGAGATAAATCTGCAAATATCTCGGAAAGAAAGCGAGCTATGGCAAAATGTTAAGAGACCTTATTTGTAGAGAATTATGTTTCCTACAATTTATGTACTATGACAGTTTTTGATCAGAAGCGTAGTTTTCGAGATATATCGAGATATTTAAAAGTTCCGAAGCCGCACCAACATAATAGAGATACAGAAACACCGTGGCCCCTTTCTTTGAGATAACTGTGCACTAGTGCGAGCCGCAAATGCCACTTCCAGCTTAGCTGTGCAGAAGAAGAACAACAAGAAGAAGAAATATCTCGAAATATGTCCGTTAGGCCCCTTCCCTTGAGATAAACCTGCAAATATCTCGGAAACGAAGCGAGCTATGGCAAAATGTTAAGAGACCTTTTTTGTAGAGAATTAAGTTTCCTACTTTTTATGTTCTATGATATTTTTTGATCAGATGCGTAGTTCTCGAGATATATCAAGATATTTAAAAGTTCCGAAGCCGCACCAACATAATAGAGATACAGAAACACCGTGGCCCCTTTCTTTGAGATAACGCTGCACTAGTGCGAGCCGCAAATGCCACCTCCAGCTTAGCTGTGCAGAAGAAGAACAACAAGAAGAAGAAATATCTCGAAATATGTCCGTCAGGCCCCTTCCCTTGAGATAAATCTGCAAATATCTCGGAAACGAAGCGAGCTATGGCAAAATGTTAAGAGACCTTTTTTGTAGAGAATTAAGTTTCCTACTTATTATGTTCTATGATATTTTTTGATCAGATGCTTAGTTCTCGAGATATATCAAGATATTTAAAAGTTCCGAAGCCGCACCAACAGAATAGAGATACAGAAACACCGTGGCTCCTTTCTTTGAGATAACTCTGCACTATTGCGAGCTGGAAATGCCACTTCCAGTTTAGCTGTGCAGAAGAAGAACAACAAGAAGAAGAAATATCTCGAAATATGTCCGTCAGGCCCCTTCCCTTGAGATATATCTGCAAATATCTCGGAAACGAAGCGAGCTATGGCAAAATGTTGAGAGACCTTTTTTGTAGAGAATTATGTTTCCTACAATTTATGTTCTATGATATTTTTTGATCAGAAGCGTAGTTTTCGAGATATATCGAGATATTTAAAAGTTCCGAAGCCGCACCAACATAATAGAGATACAGAAACACCGTGGCCCTTTTCTTTGAGATAACTCTGCACTAGTGCGAGCCGCAAATGCCACTTCCAGCTTAGCTGTGCAGAAGAAGAACAACAAGAAGAAGAAATATCTCGAAATATGTCCGTCATGCCCCTTCCCTTGAGATAAATCTGCAAATATCTCGGAAACGAAGCGAGCTATGGCAAAATGTTAAGAGACCTTTTTTGTAGAGAATTAAGTTTCCTACTTTTTATGTTCTATGATATTTTTTGATCAGATGCGTAGTTCTCGAGATATATCAAGATATTTAAAAGTTCCGAAGCCGCACCAACAGAATAGAGATACAGAAACACCGTGGCTCCTTTCTTTGAGATAACTCTGCACTATTGCGAGCTGGAAATGCCACTTCCAGTTTAGCTGTGCAGAAGAAGAACAACAAGAAGAAGAAATATCTCGAAATATGTCCGTTAGGCCCCTTCCCTTGACATAAACCTGCAAATATCTCGGAAACGAAGCGAGCTATGGCAAAATGTTAAGAGACCTTTTTTGTAGAGAATTAAGTTTCCTACTTTTTATGTTCTATGATATTTTTTGATCAGATGCGTAGTTCTCGAGATATATCAAGATATTTAAAAGTTCCGAAGCCGCACCAACATAATAGAGATACAGAAACACCGTGGCCCCTTTCTTTGAGATAACGCTGCACTAGTGCGAGCCGCAAATGCCACTTCCAGCTTAGCTGTGCAGAAGAAGAACAACAAGAAGAAGAAATATCTCGAAATATGTCCGTCAGGCCCCTTCCCTTGAGATAAATCTGCAAATATCTCGGAAACGAAGCGAGCTATGGCAAAATGTTAAGAGACCTTTTTTGTAGAGAATTAAGTTTCCTACTTATTATGTTCTATGATATTTTTTGATCAGATGCGTAGTTCTCGAGATATATCAAGATATTTAAAAGTTCCGAAGCCGCACCAACAGAATAGAGATACAGAAACACCGTGGCTCCTTTCTTTGAGATAACTCTGCACTATTGCGAGCTGGAAATGCCACTTCCAGTTTAGCTGTGCAGAAGAAGAACAACAAGAAGAAGAAATATCTCGAAATATGTCCGTTAGGCCCCTTCCCTTGAGATAAACCTGCAAATATTTCGGAAACGAAGCGAGCTATGGCAAAATGTTAAGAGACCTTTTTTGTAGAGAATTAAGTTTCCTACTTTTTATGTTCTATGATATTTTTTGATCAGATGCGTAGTTCTCGAGATATATCAAGATATTTAAAAGTTCCGAAGCCGCACCAACATAATAGAGATACAGAAACACCGTGGCCCCTTTCTTTGAGATATCTCTGCACTATTGCGAGCTGCACATGCCACTTCCAGCTTAGCTGTGCAGAAGAAGAACAACAAGAAGAAGAAATATCTCGAAATATGTCCGTCAGGCCCCTTCCCTTGAGATAAATCTGCAAATATCTCGGAAACGAAGCGAGCTATGGCAAAATGTTAAGAGACCTTATTTGTAGAGAATTATGTTTCCTACAATTTATGTTCTATGACAGTTTTTGATCAGAAGCGTAGTTTTCGAGATATATCGAGATATTTAAAAGTTCCGAAGCCGCACCAACATAATAGAGATACAGAAACACCGTGGCCCCTTTCTTTGAGATAACTGTGCACTAGTGCGAGCCGCAAATGCCACTTCCAGCTTAGCTGTGCAGAAGAAGAACAACAAGAAGAAGAAATATCTCGAAATATGTCCGTTAGGCCCCTTCCCTTGAGATAAATCTGCAAATATCTCGGAAACGAAGCGAGCTATGGCAAAATGTTAAGAGACCTTTTTTGTAGAGAATTAAGTTTCCTACTTATTATGTTCTATGATATTTTTTGATCAGATGCGTAGTTCTCGAGATATATCAAGATATTTAAAAGTTCCGAAGCCGCACCAACAGAATAGAGATACAGAAACACCGTGGCTCCTTTCTTTGAGATAACTCTGCACTATTGCGAGCTGGAAATGCCACTTCCAGTTTAGCTGTGCAGAAGAAGAACAACAAGAAGAAGAAATATCTCGAAATATGTCCGTTAGGCCCCTTCCCTTGAGATAAACCTGCAAATATCTCGGAAACGAAGCGAGCTATGGCAAAATGTTGAGAGACCTTTTTTGTAGAGAATTAAGTTTCCTACTTTTTATGTTCTATGATATTTTTTGATCAGATGCGTAGTTCTCGAGATATATCAAGATATTTAAAAGTTCCGAAGCCGCACCAACATAATAGAGATACAGAAACACCGTGGCCCCTTTCTTTGAGATATCTCTGCACTATTGCGAGCTGCACATGCCACTTCCAGCTTAGCTGTGCAGAAGAAGAACAACAAGAAGAAGAAATATCTCGAAATATGTCCGTCAGGCCCCTTCCCTTGAGATAAATCTGCAAATATCTCGGAAACGAAGCGAGCTATGGCAAAATGTTAAGAGACCTTATTTGTAGAGAATTATGTTTCCTACAATTTATGTTCTATGACAGTTTTTGATCAGAAGCGTAGTTTTCGAGATATATCGAGATATTTAAAAGTTCCGAAGCCGCACCAACATAATAGAGATACAGAAACACCGTGGCCCCTTTCTTTGAGATAACTGTGCACTAGTGCGAGCCGCAAATGCCACTTCCAGCTTAGCTGTGCAGAAGAAGAACAACAAGAAGAAGAAATATCTCGAAATATGTCCGTTAGGCCCCTTCCCTTGAGATAAATCTGCAAATATCTCGGAAACGAAGCGAGCTATGGCAAAATGTTAAGAGACCTTTTTTGTAGAGAATTAAGTTTCCTACAATTTATGTTCTATGATATTTTTTGATCAGAAGCCTAGTTTTCGAGATATATCGAGATATTTAAAAGTTCCGAAGCCGCACCAACATAATAGAGATACAGAAACACCGTGGCCCCTTTCTTTGAGATAACTTTGCACTATTGCGAGCTGTAAATGCCACTTTCAGCTTACCTGTGCAGAAGAAGAACAACAAGAAGAAGAAATATCTCGAAATATGTCCGTCAGGCCCCTTCCCTTGAGATATATCTGCAAATATCTCGGAAACGAAGCGAGCTATGGCAAAATGTTAAGAGACCTTTTTTGTAGAGAATTATGTTTCCTACAATTTATGTTCTATGATATTTTTTGATCAGAAGCGTAGTTTTCGAGATATATCGAGATATTTAAAAGTTCCGAAGCCGCACCAACATAATAGAGATACAGAAACACCGTGGCCCTTTTCTTTGAGATAACTCTGCACTAGTGCGAGCCGCAAATGCCACTTCCAGCTTAGCTGTGCAGAAGAAGAACAACAAGAAGAAGAAATATCTCGAAATATGTCCGTCATGCCCCTTCCCTTGAGATAAATCTGCAAATATCTCGGAAACGAAGCGAGCTATGGCAAAATGTTAAGAGACCTTTTTTGTAGAGAATTAAGTTTCCTACTTTTTATGTTCTATGATATTTTTTGATCAGATGCGTAGTTCTCGAGATATATCAAGATATTTAAAAGTTCCGAAGCCGCACCAACAGAATAGAGATACAGAAACACCGTGGCTCCTTTCTTTGAGATAACTCTGCACTATTGCGAGCTGGAAATGCCACTTCCAGTTTAGCTGTGCAGAAGAAGAACAACAAGAAGAAGAAATATCTCGAAATATGTCCGTTAGGCCCCTTCCCTTGAGATAAACCTGCAAATATCTCGGAAACGAAGCGAGCTATGGCAAAATGTTAAGAGACCTTTTTTGTAGAGAATTAAGTTTTCTACTTTTTATGTTCTATGATATTTTTTGATCAGATGCGTAGTTCTCGAGATATATCAAGATATTTAAAAGTTCCGAAGCCGCACCAACATAATAGAGATACAGAAACACCGTGGCCCCTTTCTTTGAGATATCTCTGCACTATTGCGAGCTGCACATGCCACTTCCAGCTTAGCTGTGCAGAAGAAGAACAACAAGAAGAAGAAATATCTCGAAATATGTCCGTCAGGCCCCTTCCCGTGAGATAAATCTGCAAATATCTCGGAAACGAAGCGAGCTATGGCAAAATGTTAAGAGACCTTATTTGTAGAGAATTATGTTTCCTACAATTTATGTTCTATGACAGTTTTTGATCAGAAGCGTAGTTTTCGAGATATATCGAGATATTTAAAAGTTCCGAAGCCGCACCAACATAATAGAGATACAGAAACACCGTGGCCCCTTTCTTTGAGATAACTGTGCACTAGTGCGAGCCGCAAATGCCACTTCCAGCTTAGCTGTGCAGAAGAAGAACAACAAGAAGAAGAAATATCTCGAAATATGTCCGTTAGGCCCCTTCCCTTGAGATAAACCTGCAAATATCTCGGAAACGAAGCGAGCTATGGCAAAATGTTAAGAGACCTTTTTTGTAGAGAATTAAGTTTCCTACTTTTTATGTTCTATGATATTTTTTGATCAGATGCGTAGTTCTCGAGATATATCAAGATATTTAAAAGTTCCGAAGCCGCACCAACAAAATAGAGATACAGAAACACCGTGGCTCCTTTCTTTGAGATAACTCTGCACTATTGCGAGCTGGAAATGCCACTTCCAGTTTAGCTGTGCAGAAGAAGAACAACAAGAAGAAGAAATATCTCGAAATATGTCCGTTAGGCCCCTTCCCTTGACATAAACCTGCAAATATCTCGGAAACGAAGCGAGCTATGGCAAAATGTTAAGAGACCTTTTTTGTAGAGAATTAAGTTTCCTACTTTTTATGTTCTATGATATTTTTTGATCAGATGCGTAGTTCTCGAGATATATCAAGATATTTAAAAGTTCCGAAGCCGCACCAACATAATAGAGATACAGAAACACCGTGGCCCCTTTCTTTGAGATAACGCTGCACTAGTGCGAGCCGCAAATGCCACTTCCAGCTTAGCTGTGCAGAAGAAGAACAACAAGAAGAAGAAATATCTCGAAATATGTCCGTCAGGCCCCTTCCCTTGAGATAAATCTGCAAATATCTCGGAAACGAAGCGAGCTATGGCAAAATGTTAAGAGACCTTATTTGTAGAGAATTATGTTTCCTACAATTTATGTTCTATGACAGTTTTTGATCAGAAGCGTAGTTTTCGAGATATATCGAGATATTTAAAAGTTCCGAAGCCGCACCAACATGATAGAGATACAGAAACACCGTGGCCCCTTTCTTTGAGATAACGCTGCACTAGTGCGAGCCGCAAATGCCACTTCCAGCTTAGCTGTGCAGAAGAAGAACAACAAGAAGAAGAAATATCTCGAAATATGTCCGTTAGGCCCCTTCCCTTGAGATAAACCTGCAAATATCTCAGAAACGAAGCGAGCTATGGCAAAATGTTAAGAGACCTTTTTTGTAGAGAATTAAGTTTCCTACTTATTATGTTCTATGATATTTTTTGATCAGATGCGTAGTTCTCGAGATATATCAAGATATTTAAAAGTTCCGAAGCCGCACCAACAGAATAGAGATACAGAAACACCGTGGCTCCTTTCTTTGAGATAACTCTGCACTATTGCGAGCTGGAAATGCCACTTCCAGTTTAGCTGTGTAGAAGAAGAACAACAAGAAGAAGAAATATCTCGAAATATGTCCGTTAGGCCCCTTCCCTTGAGATAAACCTGCAAATATCTCGGAAACGAAGCGAGCTATGGCAAAATGTTAAGAGACCTTTTTTGTAGAGAATTAAGTTTCCTACTTTTTATGTTCGATGATATTTTTTGATCAGATGCGTAGTTCTCGAGATATATCAAGATATTTAAAAGTTCCGAAGCCGCACCAACATAATAGAGATACAGAAACACCGTGGCCCCTTTCTTTGAGATATCTCTGCACTATTGCGAGCTGCACATGCCACTTCCAGCTTAGCTGTGCAGAAGAAGAACAACAAGAAGAAGAAATATCTCGAAATATGTCCGTCAGGCCCCTTCCCTTGAGATAAATCTGCAAATATCTCGGAAACGAAGCGAGCTATGGCAAAATGTTAAGAGACCTTATTTGTAGAGAATTATGTTTCCTACAATTTATGTTCTATGACAGTTTTTGATCAGAAGCGTAGTTTTCGAGATATATCGAGATATTTAAAAGTTCCGAAGCCGCACCAACATAATAGAGATACAGAAACACCGTGGCCCCTTTCTTTGAGATAACTGTGCACTATTGCGAGCTGCAAATGCCACTTCCAGCTTAGCTGTGCAGAAGAAGAACAACAAGAAGAAGAAATATCTCGAAATATGTCCGTCAGGCCCCTTCCCTTGAGATAAATCTGCAAATATCTCGGAAACGAAGCGAGCTATGGCAAAATGTTAAGAGACCTTTTTTGTAGAGAATTAAGTTTCCTACTTATTATGTTCTATGATATTTTTTGATCAGATGCGTAGTTCTCGAGATATATCAAGATATTTAAAAGTTCCGAAGCCGCACCAACAGAATAGAGATACAGAAACACCGTGGCTCCTTTCTTTGAGATAACTCTGCACTATTGCGAGCTGGAAATGCCACTTCCAGTTTAGCTGTGCAGAAGAAGAACAACAAGAAGAAGAAATATCTCGAAATATGTCCGTTAGGCCCCTTCCCTTGAGATAAACCTGCAAATATCTCGGAAACGAAGCGAGCTATGGCAAAATGTTAAGAGACCTTTTTTGTAGAGAATTAAGTTTCCTACTTTTTATGTTCTATGATATTTTTTGATCAGATGCGTAGTTCTCGAGATATATCAAGATATTTAAAAGTTCCGAAGCCGCACCAACATAATAGAGATACAGAAACACCGTGGCCCCTTTCTTTGAGATATCTCTGCACTATTGCGAGCTGCACATGCCACTTCCAGCTTAGCTGTGCAGAAGAAGAACAACAAGAAGAAGAAATATCTCGAAATATGTCCGTCAGGCCCCTTCCCTTGAGATAAATCTGCAAATATCTCGGAAACGAAGCGAGCTATGGCAAAATGTTAAGAGACCTTATTTGTAGAGAATTATGTTTCCTACAATTTATGTTCTATGACAGTTTTTGATCAGAAGCGTAGTTTTCGAGATATATCGAGATATTTAAAAGTTCCGAAGCCGCACCAACATAATAGAGATACAGAAACACCGTGGCCCCTTTCTTTGAGATAACTGTGCACTAGTGCGAGCCGCAAATGCCACTTCCAGCTTAGCTGTGCAGAAGAAGAACAACAAGAAGAAGAAATATCTCGAAATATGTCCGTTAGGCCCCTTCCCTTGAGATAAATCTGCAAATATCTCGGAAACGAAGCGAGCTATGGCAAAATGTTAAGAGACCTTTTTTGTAGAGAATTAAGTTTCCTACAATTTATGTTCTATGATATTTTTTGATCAGAAGCGTAGTTTTCGAGATATATCGAGATATTTAAAAGTTCCGAAGCCGCACCAACATAATAGAGATACAGAAACACCGTGGCCCCTTTCTTTGAGATAACTTTGCACTATTGCGAGCTGTAAATGCCACTTTCAGCTTACCTGTGCAGAAGAAGAACAACAAGAAGAAGAAATATCTCGAAATATGTCCGTCAGGCCCCTTCCCTTGAGATATATCTGCAAATATCTCGGAAACGAAGCGAGCTATGGCAAAATGTTAAGAGACCTTTTTTGTAGAGAATTATGTTTCCTACAATTTATGTTCTATGATATTTTTTGATCAGAAGCGTAGTTTTCGAGATATATCGAGATATTTAAAAGTTCCGAAGCCGCACCAACATAATAGAGATACAGAAACACCGTGGCCCTTTTCTTTGAGATAACTCTGCACTAGTGCGAGCCGCAAATGCCACTTCCAGCTTAGCTGTGCAGAAGAAGAACAACAAGAAGAAGAAATATCTCGAAATATGTCCGTCATGCCCCTTCCCTTGAGATAAATCTGCAAATATCTCGGAAACGAAGCGAGCTATGGCAAAATGTTAAGAGACCTTTTTTGTAGAGAATTAAGTTTCCTACTTTTTATGTTCTATGATATTTTTTGATCAGATGCGTAGTTCTCGAGATATATCAAGATATTTAAAAGTTCCGAAGCCGCACCAACAGAATAGAGATACAGAAACACCGTGGCTCCTTTCTTTGAGATAACTCTGCACTATTGCGAGCTGGAAATGCCACTTCCAGTTTAGCTGTGCAGAAGAAGAACAACAAGAAGAAGAAATATCTCGAAATATGTCCGTTAGGCCCCTTCCCTTGACATAAACCTGCAAATATCTCGGAAAGGAAGCGAGCTATGGCAAAATGTTAAGAGACCTTTTTTGTAGAGAATTAAGTTTCCTACTTTTTATGTTCTATGATATTTTTTGATCAGATGCGTAGTTCTCGAGATATATCAAGATATTTAAAAGTTCCGAAGCCGCACCAACATAATAGAGATACAGAAACACCGTGGCCCCTTTCTTTGAGATAACGCTGCACTAGTGCGAGCCGCAAATGCCACTTCCAGCTTAGCTGTGCAGAAGAAGAACAACAAGAAGAAGAAATATCTCGAAATATGTCCGTCAGGCCCCTTCCCTTGAGATAAATCTGCAAATATCTCGGAAACGAAGCGAGCTATGGCAAAATGTTAAGAGACCTTTTTTGTAGAGAATTAAGTTTCCTACTTTTTATGTTCTATGATATTTTTTGATCAGATGCGTAGTTCTCGAGATATATCAAGATATTTAAAAGTTCCGAAGCCGCACCAACATAATAGAGATACAGAAACACCGTGGCCCCTTTCTTTGAGATATCTCTGCACTATTGCGAGCTGCACATGCCACTTCCAGCTTAGCTGTGCAGAAGAAGAACAACAAGAAGAAGAAATATCTCGAAATATGTCCGTCAGGCCCCTTCCCTTGAGATAAATCTGCAAATATCTCGGAAACGAAGCGAGCTATGGCAAAATGTTAAGAGACCTTTTTTGTAGAGAATTAAGTTTCCTACTTTTTATGTTCTATGATATTTTTTGATCAGATGCGTAGTTCTCGAGATATATCAAGATATTTAATAGTTCCGAAGCCGCACCAACATAATAGAGATACAGAAACACCGTGGCCCCTTTCTTTGAGATAACTCTGCACTATTGCGAGCTGCAAATGCCACTTCCAGCTTAGCTGTGCAGAAGAAGAACAACAAGAAGAAGAAATATCTCGAAATATGTCCGTCAGGCCCCTTCCCTTGAGATAAATCTGCAAATATCTCGGAAACGAAGAGAGCTATGGCAAAATGTTAAGAGACCTTTTTTGTAGAGAATTAAGTTTCCTACAATTTATGTTCTATGATATTTTTTGATGAGAAGCGTAGTTTTCGAGATATATCGAGATATTTAAAAGTTCCGAAGCCGCACCAACATAATAGGGATACAGAAACACCGTGGCCCCTTTCTTTGAGATAACTCTGCACCAGTGCGAGCCGCAAATGCCACTTCCAGCTTAGCTGTGCAGAAGAAGAACAACAAGAAGAAGAAATATCTCGAAATATGTCCGTCAGGCCCCTTCCCTTGAGATAAATCTGCTAATATCTCGGAAACGAAGCGAGCTATGGCAAAATGTTAAGAGACCTTTTTTGTAGAGAATTAAGTTTCCTACTTTTTATGTTCTATGATATTTTTTGATCAGATGCGAAGTTCTCGAAATATATCAAGATATTTAAAAGTTCCGAAGCCGCACCAACATAATAGAGATACAGAAACACCGTGGCCCCTTTCTTTGAGATAACTCTGCACTATTGCGAGCTGCAAATGCCACTTCCAGCTTAGCTGTGCAGAAGAAGAACAACAAGAAGAAGAAATATCTCGAAATATGTCCGTCAGGCCCCTTCCCTTGAGATATATCTGCAAATATCTCGGAAACGAAGCGAGGTATGGCAAAATGCTAAGAGACCTTTTTTGTAGAGAATTATGTTTCCTACAATTTATCTTCTATGATATTTTTTGATCAGAAGCGTAGTTTTCGAGATATATCGAGATATTTAAAAGTTCCGAAGCCGCACGAACATAATAGAGATACAGAAACACCGTGGCCCCTTTCTTTGAGATAACTCTGCACTAGCGCGAGCCGCAAATGCCACTTCCAGCTTAGCTGTGCAGAAGAAGAACAACAAGAAGAAGAAATATCTCGAAATATGTCCGACAGGCCCCTTCCCTTGAGATAAATCTGCAAATATCTCGGAAACGAAGCGAGCTATGGCGAAATGTTAAGAGACCTTTTTTGTAGAGAATTAAGTTTCCTACTTTTTATCTTCTATGATATTTTTTGATCAGATGCGTAGTTCTCGAGATATATCAAGATAGTTAAAAGTTCCGAAGCCGCACCAACATAATAGAGATACAGAAACACCGTGGCCCCTCTCTTTGAGATAACTCTGCACTATTGCGAGCTGCAAATGCCACTTCCAGCTTAGCTGTGCAGAAGAAGAACAACAAGAAGAAGAAATATCTCGAAATATGTCCGTCAGGCCCCTTCCCTTGAGATAAATCTACAAATATCTCGGAAACGAAGCGAGCTATGGCAAAATCTTTAGAGACCTTTCTTGTAGAGAATTAAGTTTCCTACTTTTTATATAGTATGATATTTTTTGATCAGATGCGTAGTTCTCGAGATATATCAAGATATTTAAAAGTTCCGAAGCCGCACCAACATAATAGAGATACAGAAACACCGTGGCCCCTTTCTTTGAGATAACTCTGCACTATTGCGCGCTGCAAATGCCACTTCCAGCTTAGCTGTGCAGAAGAAGAACAACAAGAAGAAGAAATATCTCGAAATATGTCCGTCAGGCCCCTTCCCTTGAGATAAATCTGCAAATATCTCGGAAACGAAGCGAGCTATGGGAAAATGTAAAGAGACCTTTTTTGTAGAGAATTAAGTTTCCTACTTTTTATGTTCTATGATATTTTTCGATCAGAGGCGTAGTTCTCGAGATATATCAAGATATTTAAAAGTTCCGAAGCCGCACCAACATAATAGAGATACAGAAACACCGTGGCCCCTTTCTTTGAGATAACTCTGCACGATTGCGAGCTGGAAATGTCACTTCCAGTTTAGCTGTGCAGAAGAAGAACAACAAGAAGAAGAAATATCTCGAAATATGTCCGTCAGGCCCCTTCCCTTGAGATAAATCTGCAAATATCTCGGAAACGAAGCGAGCTATGGCAAAATGTTAAGAGACCTTTTTTGTAGAGAATTCTGTTTGCTACAATTTATGTTCTATGATATTTTTTGATCAGAAGCGTAGTTTTCGAGATATATCGAGATATTTAAAAGTTCCGAAGCCGCACCAACATAATAGAGATACAGAAACACCGTGGCCCCTTTCTTTGAGATAACTCTGCACTAGTGCGAGCCGCAAATGCCACTTCCAGCTTAGCTGTGCAGAAGAAGAACAACAAGAAGAAGAAATATCTCGAAATATGTCCGACAGGCCCCTTCCCTTGAGATAAATCTGCAAATATCTCGGAAACGAAGCGAGCTATGGCGAAATGTTAAGAGACCTTTTTTGTAGAGAATTAAGTTTCCTACTTTTTATCTTCTATGATATTTTTTGATCAGATGCGTAGTTCTCGAGATATATCAAGATAGTTAAAAGTTCCGAAGCCGCACCAACATAATAGAGATACAGAAACACCGTGGCCCCTCTCTTTGAGATAACTCTGCACTATTGCGAGCTGCAAATGCCACTTCCAGCTTAGCTTGTGCAGAAGAAGAACAACAAGAAGAAGAAATATCTCGAAATATGTCCGTCAGGCCCCTTCCCTTGAGATAAATCTGCAAATATCTCGGAAACGAAGCGGGCTATGGCAAAATCTTTAGAGACCTTTCTTGTAGAGAATTAAGTTTCCTACTTTTTATGTAGTATGATATTTTTTGATCAGATGCGTAGTTCTCGAGATATATCAAGATATTTAAAAGTTCCGAAGCCGCACCAACATAATAGAGATACAGAAACACCGTGGCCCCTTTCTTTGAGATAACTCTGCACTATTGCGCGCTGCAAATGCCACTTCCAGCTTAGCTGTGCAGAAGAAGAACAACAAGAAGAAGAAATATCTCGAAATATGTCCGTCAGGCCCCTTCCCTTGAGATAAATCTGCAAATATCTCGGAAACGAAGCGAGCTATGGGAAAATGTAAAGAGACCTTTTTTGTAGAGAATTAAGTTTCCTACTTTTTATGTTCTATGATATTTTTCGATCAGAGGCGTAGTTCTCGAGATATATCAAGATATTTAAAAGTTCCGAAGCCGCACCAACATAATAGAGATACAGAAACACCGTGGCCCCTTTCTTTGAGATAACTCTGCACGATTGCGAGCTGGAAATGTCACTTCCAGTTTAGCTGTGCAGAAGAAGAACAACAAGAAGAAGAAATATCTCGAAATATGTCCGTCAGGCCCCTTCCCTTGAGATAAATCTGCAAATATCTCGGAAACGAAGCGAGCTATGGCAAAATGTTAAGAGACCTTTTTTGTAGAGAATTCTGTTTGCTACAATTTATGTTCTATGAAATTTTTTGATCAGAAGCGTAGTTTTCGAGATATATCGAGATATTTAAAAGTTCCGAAGCCGCACCAACATAATAGAGATACAGAAACACCGTGGCCCCTTTCTTTCAGATAACTCTGCACTAGTGCGAGCCGCAAATGCCACTTCCAGCTTAGCTGTGCAGAAGAAGACCAACAAGAAGAAGAAATATCTCGAAATATGTCCGACAGGCCCCTTCCCTTGAGATAAATCTGCAAATATCTCGGAAACGAAGCGAGCTATGGCGAAATGTTAAGAGACCTTTTTTGTAGAGAATTAAGTTTCCTACTTTTTATCTTCTATGATATTTTTTGATCAGATGCGTAGTTCTCGAGATATATCAAGATATTTAAAAGTTCCGAAGCCGCACCAACATAATAGAGATACAGAAACACCGTGGCCCCTCTCTTTGAGATAACTCTGCACTATTGCGAGCTGCAAATGCCACTTCCAGCTTAGCTGTGCAGAAGAAGAACAACAAGAAGAAGAAATATCTCGAAATATGTCCGTCAGGCCCCTTCCCTTGAGAAAAATCTGCAAATATCTCGGAAACGAAGCGAGCTATGGCAAAATGTTTAGAGACCTTTCTTGTAGAGAATTAAGTTTCCTACTTTTTATGTAGTATGATATTTTTTGATCAGATGCGTAGTTCTCGAGATATATCAAGATATTTAAAAGTTCCGAAGCCGCACCAACATAATAGAGATACAGAAACACCGTGGCCCCTTTCTTTGAGATAACTCTGCACGATTGCGAGCTGGAAATGCCACTTCCAGTTCAGCTGTGCAGAAGAAGAACAACAAGAAGAAGAAATATCTCGAAATATGTCCATCAGGACCCTTCCCTTGAGATAAATCTGCAAATATCTCGGAAACGAAGCGAGCTATGGCAAAATGTTAAGGGACCTTTTTTGTAGAGAACAATGTTTCCTACAATTTATGTTCTATGATATTTTTTGATCAGAAGCGTAGTTTTCGAGATATATCGAGATATTTAAAAGTTCCGAAGCCGCACCAACATAATAGAGATACAGAAACACCGTGGCCCCTTTCTTTGAGATAATTCTGCACTATTGCGACCTGCAAATGCCACTTCCAGCTCAGCTGTGCAGAAGAAGAACAACAAGAAGAAGAAATATTTCGAAATATGTCCGTCAGGCCCCTTCCCTTGAGATAAATCTGCAAATATCTCGGAAACGAAGCGAGCTATGGCAAAATGTTAAGAGACCTTTTTTGTAGAGAATTAAGTTTCCTACTTTTTACGTTCTATGATATTTTTTGAACAGATGCGTAGTTCTCGAGATATATCAAGATATTTAAAAGTTCCGAAGCCGCACCAACATAATAGAGATACAGAAACACCGTGGCCACTTTCTTTGAGATAAGTCTGCACTATTGCGACCTGCAAATGCCACTTCCAGCTCAGCTGTGCAGAAGAAGAACAACAAGAAGAAGAAATATCTCGAAATATGTCCGTCAGGCCCCTTCCCTTGAGATAAATCTGCAAATATCTCGGAAACGAAGCGAGCTATGGCGAAATGTTAAGAGACCTTTTTTGTAGAGAATTAAGTTTCCTACTTTTTATCTTCTATGATATTTTTTGATCAGATGCGTAGTTCTCGAGATATATCAAGATATTTAAAAGTTCCGAAGCCGCACCAACATAATAGAGATACAGAAACACCGTGGCCCCTCTCTTTGAGATAACTCTGCACTATTGCGAGCTGGAAATGCCACTTCCAGCTTAGCTGTGCAGAAGAAGAACGACAAGAAGAAGAAATATCTCGAAATATGTCCGTCAGGCCCCTTCCCTTGAGATAAATCTGCAAATATCTCGGAAATGAAGCGAGCTATGGCAAAATGTTTAGAGACCTTTCTTGTAGAGAATTAAGTTTCCTACTTTTTATGTAGTATGATATTTTTTGATCAGATGCGTAGTTCTCGAGATATATCAAGATATTTAAAAGTTCCGAAGCCGCACCAACATAATAGAGATACAGAAACACCGTGGCCCCTTTCTTTGAGATAACTCTGCACTATTGCGCGCTGCAAATGCCACTTCCAGCTTAGCTGTGCAGAAGAAGAACAACAACAAGAAGAAATATCTCGAAATATGTCCGTCAGGCCCCTTCCCTTGAGATATATCTGCAAATATCTCGGAAACGAAGCGAGCTATGGCAAAATGTTAAGAGACCTTTTTTGTAGAGAATAATGTTTCCTACAATTTACGTTCTATGATATTTTTTGATCAGAAGCGTAGTTTTCAAGATATATCGAGATATTTAAAAGTTCCGAAGCCGCACCAACATAATAGAGATACAGAAACACCGTGGCCCCTTTCTTTGAGATAACTCTGCACTATTGCGACCTGCAAATGCCACTTCCAGCTCAGCTGTGCAGAAGAAGAACAACAAGAAGAAGAAATATCTCGAAATATGTCCGTCAGGCCCCTTCCCTTGAGATAAATCTGCAAATATCTCGGAAACGAAGCAAGCTATGGCAAAATGTTAAGAGACCTTTTTTGTAGAGAATTAAGTTTCCTACTTTTTATGTTCTATGATATTTTTTGATCAGATGCGTAGTTCTCGAGATATATCAAGATATTTAACAGTTCCGAAGCCGCACCAAGATAATAGAGATACAGAAACACCGTGGCCCCTTTCTTTGAGATAACTCTGCACTATTGCGAGCTGCAAATGCCACTTCCAGCTTAGCTGTGCAGAAGAAGAACAACAAGAAGAAGAAATATCTCGAAATATGTCCGTCAGGCCCCTTCCCTTGAGATAAATCTGCAAATATCTCGGAAACGAAGCGAGCTATGGCAAAATGTTTAGAGACCTTTCTTGTAGAGAATTAAGTTTCCTACTTTTTATGTAGTATGATATTTTCTGATCAGATGCGTAGTTCTCGAGATATATCAAGATATTTAAAAGTTCCGAAGCCGCACCAACATAATAGAGATACAGAAACACCGTGGCCCCTTTCTTTGAGATAACTCTGCACTATTGCGCGCTGCAAATGCCACTTCCAGCTTAGCTGTGCAGAAGAAGACCAACAAGAAGAAGAAATATCTCGAAATATGTCCGTCAGGCCCCTTCCCTTGAGATAAATCTGCAAATATCTCGGAAACGAAGCGAGCTATGGCAAAATGTTAAGAGACCTTTTTTGTAGAGAATTCAGTTTCCTACTTTTTATGTTCTATGATATTTTTCGATCAGAGGCGTAGTTCTCGAGATATATCGAGATATTTAAAAGTTCCGAAGCCGCACCAACATAATAGAGATACAGAAACACCGTGGCCCCTTTCTTTGAGATAACTCTGCACTAGTGCGAGCCGCAAATGCCACTTCCAGCTTAGCTGTGCAGAAGAAGAACAAGAAGAAGAAGAAATATCTCGAAATATGTCCGTCAGGCCACTTCCCTTGAGATAAATCTGCAAATATCTCGGAAACGAAGCGAGCTATGGCAAAATGTTAAGGGACCTTTTTTGTAGAGAACAATGTTTCCTACAATTTATGTTCTATGATATTTTTTGATCAGAAGCGTAGTTTTCGAGATATATCGAGATATTTAAAAGTTCCGAAGCCGCACCAACATAATAGAGATACAGAAACACCGTGGCCCCTTTCTTTGAGATAATTCTGCACTATTGCGACCTGCAAATGCCACTTCCAGCTCAGCTGTGCAGAAGAAGAACAACAAGAAGAAGAAATATTTCGAAATATGTCCGTCAGGCCCCTTCCCTTGAGATAAATCTGCAAATATCTCGGAAACGAAGCGAGCTATGGCAAAATGTTAAGAGACCTTTTTTGTAGAGAATTAAGTTTCCTACTTTTTACGTTCTATGATATTTTTTGAACAGATGCGTAGTTCTCGAGATATATCAAGATATTTAAAAGTTCCGAAGCCGCACCAACATAATAGAGATACAGAAACACCGTGGCCACTTTCTTTGAGATAAGTCTGCACTATTGCGACCTGCAAATGCCACTTCCAGCTCAGCTGTGCAGAAGAAGAACAACAAGAAGAAGAAATATCTCGAAATATGTCCGTCAGGCCCCTTCCCTTGAGATAAATCTGCAAATATCTCGGAAACGAAGCGAGCTATGGCGAAATGTTAAGAGACCTTTTTTGTAGAGAATTAAGTTTCCTACTTTTTATCTTCTATGATATTTTTTGATCAGATGCGTAGTTCTCGAGATATATCAAGATATTTAAAAGTTCCGAAGCCGCACCAACATAATAGAGATACAGAAACACCGTGGCCCCTCTCTTTGAGATAACTCTGCACTATTGCGAGCTGGAAATGCCACTTCCAGCTTAGCTGTGCAGAAGAAGAACGACAAGAAGAAGAAATATCTCGAAATATGTCCGTCAGGCCCCTTCCCTTGAGATAAATCTGCAAATATCTCGGAAATGAAGCGAGCTATGGCAAAATGTTTAGAGACCTTTCTTGTAGAGAATTAAGTTTCCTACTTTTTATGTAGTATGATATTTTTTGATCAGATGCGTAGTTCTCGAGATATATCAAGATATTTAAAAGTTCCGAAGCCGCACCAACATAATAGAGATACAGAAACACCGTGGCCCCTTTCTTTGAGATAACTCTGCACTATTGCGCGCTGCAAATGCCACTTCCAGCTTAGCTGTGCAGAAGAAGAACAACAACAAGAAGAAATATCTCGAAATATGTCCGTCAGGCCCCTTCCCTTGAGATATATCTGCAAATATCTCGGAAACGAAGCGAGCTATGGCAAAATGTTAAGAGACCTTTTTTGTAGAGAATAATGTTTCCTACAATTTACGTTCTATGATATTTTTTGATCAGAAGCGTAGTTTTCAAGATATATCGAGATATTTAAAAGTTCCGAAGCCGCACCAACATAATAGAGATACAGAAACACCGTGGCCCCTTTCTTTGAGATAACTCTGCACTATTGCGACCTGCAAATGCCACTTCCAGCTCAGCTGTGCAGAAGAAGAACAACAAGAAGAAGAAATATCTCGAAATATGTCCGTCAGGCCCCTTCCCTTGAGATAAATCTGCAAATATCTCGGAAACGAAGCAAGCTATGGCAAAATGTTAAGAGACCTTTTTTGTAGAGAATTAAGTTTCCTACTTTTTATGTTCTATGATATTTTTTGATCAGATGCGTAGTTCTCGAGATATATCAAGATATTTAACAGTTCCGAAGCCGCACCAAGATAATAGAGATACAGAAACACCGTGGCCCCTTTCTTTGAGATAACTCTGCACTATTGCGAGCTGCAAATGCCACTTCCAGCTTAGCTGTGCAGAAGAAGAACAACAAGAAGAAGAAATATCTCGAAATATGTCCGTCAGGCCCCTTCCCTTGAGATAAATCTGCAAATATCTCGGAAACGAAGCGAGCTATGGCAAAATGTTTAGAGACCTTTCTTGTAGAGAATTAAGTTTCCTACTTTTTATGTAGTATGATATTTTCTGATCAGATGCGTAGTTCTCGAGATATATCAAGATATTTAAAAGTTCCGAAGCCGCACCAACATAATAGAGATACAGAAACACCGTGGCCCCTTTCTTTGAGATAACTCTGCACTATTGCGCGCTGCAAATGCCACTTCCAGCTTAGCTGTGCAGAAGAAGACCAACAAGAAGAAGAAATATCTCGAAATATGTCCGTCAGGCCCCTTCCCTTGAGATAAATCTGCAAATATCTCGGAAACGAAGCGAGCTATGGCAAAATGTTAAGAGACCTTTTTTGTAGAGAATTCAGTTTCCTACTTTTTATGTTCTATGATATTTTTCGATCAGAGGCGTAGTTCTCGAGATATATCGAGATATTTAAAAGTTCCGAAGCCGCACCAACATAATAGAGATACAGAAACACCGTGGCCCCTTTCTTTGAGATAACTCTGCACTAGTGCGAGCCGCAAATGCCACTTCCAGCTTAGCTGTGCAGAAGAAGAACAAGAAGAAGAAGAAATATCTCGAAATATGTCCGTCAGGCCACTTCCCTTGAGATAAATATGCAAATATCTCGGAAACGAAGCGAGCTATGGCAAAATGTTAAGAGACCTTTTTTGTAGAGAATTAAGTTTCCTACTTTTTATGTTCTATGATATTTTTTGATCAGATGCGTAGTTCTCGAGATATATCAAGATATTTAAAAGTTCCGAAGCCGCACCAACATAATAGAGATACAGAAACACCGTGGCCCCTTTCTTTGAGATAACTGTGCACTAGTGCGAGCCGCAAATGCCACTTCCAGCTTAGCTGTGCAGAAGAAGAACAACAAGAAGAAGAAATATCTCGAAATATGTCCGTCAGGCCCCTTCCCTTGAGATATATCTGCAAATATCTCGGAAACGAAGCGAGCTATGGCAAAATGTTAAGAGACCGTTTTTGTAGAGAATTAAGTTTCCTACTTTTTATCTTCTATGATATTTTTTGATCAGACGCGTAGTTCTCGAGATATATCAAGATATTTAAAAGTTCCGAAGCCGCACCAACATAATAGAGATACAGAAACACCGTGGCCCCTTTCTTTGAGATAACTCTGCACTATTGCGAGCTGCAAATGCCACTTCCAGCTTAGCTGTGCAGAAGAAGAACAACAAGAAGAAGAAATATCTCAAAATATGTCCGTCAGGCCCCTTCCCTTGAGATAAATCTGCAAATATCTCGGAAACGAAGCGAGCTATGGCAAAATGTTTAGAGACCTTTCTTGTAGAGAATTAAGTTTCCTACTTTTTATGTAGAATGATATTTTTTGATCAGATGCGTAGTTCTCGAGATATATCAAGATATTTAAAAGTTCCGAAGCCGCACCAACATAATAGAGATACAGAAACACCGTGGCCCCTTTCTTTGAGATAACTCTGCGCTATTGCGAGCTGGAAATGCCACTTCCAGTTTAGCTGTGCATAAGAAGAACAACAAGAAGAAGAAATATCTCGAAATATGTCCGTTAGGCCCCTTCCCTTGAGATAAATCTGCAAATATCTCGGAAACGAAGCGAGCTATTCCAAAATGTTAAGAGACCTTTTTTGTAGAGAATTAAGTTTCCTACTTTTTATGTTCTATGATATTTTTTGATCAGATGCGTAGTTCTCGAGATATATCAAGATATTTAAAAGTTCCGAAGCCGCACCAACATAATAGAGATACAGAAACACCGTGGCCCCTTTCTTTGAGATAACTCTGCACTATTGCGCGCTGCAAATGCCACTTCCAGCTTAGCTGTGCAGAAGAAGAACAACAAGAAGAAGAAATATCTCGAAATATGTTCGTCAGGCCCCTTCCCTTGAGATAAATCTGCAAATATCTCGGAAACGAAGCGAGCTATGGCAAAATGTTAAGAGACCTTTTTTGTAGAGAATTAAGTTTCCTACTTTTTATGTTCTATGATATTTTTTGATCAGATGCGTAGTTCTCGAGATATATCAAGGTATTTAACAGTTCCGAAGCCGCACCAAGATAATAGAGATACAGAAACACCGTGGCCCCTTTCTTTGAGATAACTCTGCACTATTGCGAGCTGCAAATGCCACTTCCAGCTTAGCTGTGCAGAAGAAGAACAACAAGAAGAAGAAATATCTCGAAATATGTCCGTCAGGCCCCTTCCCTTGAGATAAATCTGCAAATATCTCGGAAACGAAGCGAGCTATGGCAAAATGTTTAGAGACCTTTCTTGTAGAGAATTAAGTTTCCTACTTTTTATGTAGTATGATATTTTCTGATCAGATGCGTAGTTCTCGAGATATATCAAGATATTTAAAAGTTCCGAAGCCGCACCAACATAATAGAGATACAGAAACACCGTGGCCCCTTTCTTTGAGATAACTCTGCACTATTGCGCGCTGCAAATGCCACTTCCAGCTTAGCTGTGCAGAAGAAGACCAACAAGAAGAAGAAATATCTCGAAATATGTCCGTCAGGCCCCTTCCCTTGAGATAAATCTGCAAATATCTCGGAAACGAAGCGAGCTATGGCAAAATGTTAAGAGACCTTTTTTGTAGAGAATTCAGTTTCCTCCTTTTTATGTTCTATGATATTTTTCGATCAGAGGCGTAGTTCTCGAGATATATCGAGATATTTAAAAGTTCCGAAGCCGCACCAACATAATAGAGATACAGAAACACCGTGGCCCCTTTCTTTGAGATAACTCTGCACTAGTGCGAGCCGCAAATGCCACTTCCAGCTTAGCTGTGCAGAAGAAGAACAAGAAGAAGAAGAAATATCTCGAAATATGTCCGTCAGGCCACTTCCCTTGAGATAAATATGCAAATATCTCGGAAACGAAGCGAGCTATGGCAAAATGTTAAGAGACCTTTTTTGTAGAGAATTAAGTTTCCTACTTTTTATGTTCTATGATATTTTTTGATCAGATGCGTAGTTCTCGAGATATATCAAGATATTTAAAAGTTCCGAAGCCGCACCAACATAATAGAGATACAGAAACACCGTGGCCCCTTTCTTTGAGATAACTGTGCACTAGTGCGAGCCGCAAATGCCACTTCCAGCTTAGCTGTGCAGAAGAAGAACAACAAGAAGAAGAAATATCTCGAAATATGTCCGTCAGGCCCCTTCCCTTGAGATATATCTGCAAATATCTCGGAAACGAAGCGAGCTATGGCAAAATGTTAAGAGACCGTTTTTGTAGAGAATTAAGTTTCCTACTTTTTATCTTCTATGATATTTTTTGATCAGACGCGTAGTTCTCGAGATATATCAAGATATTTAAAAGTTCCGAAGCCGCACCAACATAATAGAGATACAGAAACACCGTGGCCCCTTTCTTTGAGATAACTCTGCACTATTGCGAGCTGCAAATGCCACTTCCAGCTTAGCTGTGCAGAAGAAGAACAACAAGAAGAAGAAATATCTCAAAATATGTCCGTCAGGCCCCTTCCCTTGAGATAAATCTGCAAATATCTCGGAAACGAAGCGAGCTATGGCAAAATGTTTAGAGACCTTTTTTGTAGAGAATTAAGTTTCCTACTTTTTATGTTCTATGATATTTTTTGATCAGATGCGTAGTTCTCGAGATATATCAAGATATTTAAAAGTTCCGAAGCCGCACCAACATAATAGAGATACAGAAACACCGTGGCCCCTTTCTTTGAGATAACTGTGCACTAGTGCGAGCCGCAAATGCCACTTCCAGCTTAGCTGTGCAGAAGAAGAACAACAAGAAGAAGAAATATCTCGAAATATGTCCGTCAGGCCCCTTCCCTTGAGATATATCTGCAAATATCTCGGAAACGAAGCGAGCTATGGCAAAATGTTAAGAGACCGTTTTTGTAGAGAATTAAGTTTCCTACTTTTTATCTTCTATGATATTTTTTGATCAGACGCGTAGTTCTCGAGATATATCAAGATATTTAAAAGTTCCGAAGCCGCACCAACATAATAGAGATACAGAAACACCGTGGCCCCTTTCTTTGAGATAACTCTGCACTATTGCGAGCTGCAAATGCCACTTCCAGCTTAGCTGTGCAGAAGAAGAACAACAAGAAGAAGAAATATCTCAAAATATGTCCGTCAGGCCCCTTCCCTTGAGATAAATCTGCAAATATCTCGGAAACGAAGCGAGCTATGGCAAAATGTTTAGAGACCTTTTTTGTAGAGAATTAAGTTTCCTACTTTTTGCGTTCTATGATATTTTTTGATCGGAGGCGTAGTTCTCGAGATATATCAAGATATTTAAAAGTTCCGAAGCCGCACCAACATAATAGAGATACAGAAACACCGTGGCCCCTTTCTTTGAGATAACTCTGCGCTATTGCGAGCTGGAAATGCCACTTCCAGTTTAGCTGTGCATAAGAAGAACAACAAGAAGAAGAAATATCTCGAAATATGTCCGTTAGGCCCCTTCCCTTGAGATAAATCTGCAAATATCTCGGAAACGAAGCGAGCTATGGCAAAATGTTAAGAGACCTTTTTTGTAGAGAATAATGTTTCCTACAATTTACGTTCTATGATATTTTTTGATCAGAAGCGTAGTTTTCGAGATATATCGAGATATTTAAAAGTTCCGAAGCCGCACCAACATAATAGAGATACAGAAACACCGTGGCCCCTTTCTTTGAGATAACTCTGCACTATTGCCACCTGCAAATGCCACTCCCAGCTCAGCTGTGCAGAAGAAGAACAACAAGAAGAAGAAATATCTCGAAATATGTCCGTCAGGCCCCTTCCCTTGAGATAAGTCTGCAAATATCTCGGAAACGAAGCGAGCTATGGCAAAATGTTAAGAGACCTTTTTTGTAGAGAATTAAGTTTCCTACTTTTTATGTTCTATGATATTTTTTGATCAGATGCGTAGTTCTCGAGATATATCAAGATATTTAATAGTTCCGAAGCCGCACCAACATAATAGAGATACAGAAACACCGTGGCCCCTTTCTTTGAGATAACTCTGCACTATTGCGAGCTGCAAATGCCACTTCCAGCTTAGCTGTGCAGAAGAAGAACAACAAGAAGAAGAAATATCTCGAAATATGTCCGTCAGGCCCCTTCCCTTGAGATAAATCTGCAAATATCTCGGAAACGAAGAGAGCTATGGCAAAATGTTAAGAGACCTTTTTTGTAGACAATTAAGTTTCCTACAATTTATGTTCTATGATATTTTTTGATGAGAAGCGTAGTTTTCGAGATATATCGAGATATTTAAAAGTTCCGAAGCCGCACCAACATAATAGGGATACAGAAACACCGTGGCCCCTTTCTTTGAGATAACTCTGCACCAGTGCGAGCCGCAAATGCCACTTCCAGCTTAGCTGTGCAGAAGAAGAACAACAAGAAGAAGAAATATCTCGAAATATGTCCGTCAGGCCCCTTCCCTTGAGATAAATCTGCTAATATCTCGGAAACGAAGCGAGCTATGGCAAAATGTTAAGAGACCTTTTTTGTAGAGAATTAAGTTTCCTACTTTTTATGTTCTATGATATTTTTTGATCAGATGCGAAGTTCTCGAAATATATCAAGATATTTAAAAGTTCCGAAGCCGCACCAACATAATAGAGATACAGAAACACCGTGGCCCCTTTCTTTGAGATAACTCTGCACTATTGCGAGCTGCAAATGCCACTTCCAGCTTAGCTGTGCAGAAGAAGAACAACAAGAAGAAGAAATATCTCGAAATATGTCCGTCAGGCCCCTTCCCTTGAGATATATCTGCAAATATCTCGGAAACGAAGCGAGGTATGGCAAAATGCTAAGAGACCTTTTTTGTAGAGAATTATGTTTCCTACAATTTATGTTCTATGATATTTTTTGATCAGAAGCGTAGTTTTCGAGATATATCGAGATATTTAAAAGTTCCGAAGCCGCACGAACATAATAGAGATACAGAAACACCGTGGCCCCTTTCTTTGAGATAACTCTGCACTAGCGCGAGCCGCAAATGCCACTTCCAGCTTAGCTGTGCAGAAGAAGAACAACAAGAAGAAGAAATATCTCGAAATATGTCCGACAGGCCCCTTCCCTTGAGATAAATCTGCAAATATCTCGGAAACGAAGCGAGCTATGGCGAAATGTTAAGAGACCTTTTTTGTAGAGAATTAAGTTTCCTACTTTTTATCTTCTATGATATTTTTTGATCAGATGCGTAGTTCTCGAGATATATCAAGATAGTTAAAAGTTCCGAAGCCGCACCAACATAATAGAGATACAGAAACACCGTGGCCCCTCTCTTTGAGATAACTCTGCACTATTGCGAGCTGCAAATGCCACTTCCAGCTTAGCTGTGCAGAAGAAGAACAACAAGAAGAAGAAATATCTCGAAATATGTCCGTCAGGCCCCTTCCCTTGAGATAAATCTGCAAATATCTCGGAAACGAAGCGAGCTATGGCAAAATCTTTAGAGACCTTTCTTGTAGAGAATTAAGTTTCCTACTTTTTATATAGTATGATATTTTTTGATCAGATGCGTAGTTCTCGAGATATATCAAGATATTTAAAAGTTCCGAAGCCGCACCAACATAATAGAGATACAGAAACACCGTGGCCCCTTTCTTTGAGATAACTCTGCACTATTGCGCGCTGAAAATGCCACTTCCAGCTTAGCTGTGCAGAAGAAGAACAACAAGAAGAAGAAATATCTCGAAATATGTCCGTCAGGCCCCTTCCCTTGAGATAAATCTGCAAATATCTCGGAAACGAAGCGAGCTATGGGAAAATGTAAAGAGACCTTTTTTGTAGAGAATTAAGTTTCCTACTTTTTATGTTCTATGATATTTTTCGATCAGAGGCGTAGTTCTCGAGATATATCAAGATATTTAAAAGTTCCGAAGCCGCACCAACATAATAGAGATACAGAAACACCGTGGCCCCTTTCTTTGAGATAACTCTGCACGATTGCGAGCTGGAAATGTCACTTCCAGTTTAGCTGTGCAGAAGAAGAACAACAAGAAGAAGAAATATCTCGAAATATGTCCGTCAGGCCCCTTCCCTTGAGATAAATCTGCAAATATCTCGGAAACGAAGCGAGCTATGGCAAAATGTTAAGAGACCTTTTTTGTAGAGAATTCTGTTTGCTACAATTTATGTTCTATGATATTTTTTGATCAGAAGCGTAGTTTTCGAGATATATCGAGATATTTAAAAGTTCCGAAGCCGCACCAACATAATAGAGATACAGAAACACCGTGGCCCCTTTCTTTGAGATAACTCTGCACTAGTGCGAGCCGCAAATGCCACTTCCAGCTTAGCTGTGCAGAAGAAGAACAACAAGAAGAAGAAATATCTCGAAATATGTCCGACAGGCCCCTTCCCTTGAGATAAATCTGCAAATATCTCGGAAACGAAGCGAGCTATGGCGAAATGTTAAGAGACCTTTTTTGTAGAGAATTAAGTTTCCTACTTTTTATCTTCTATGATATTTTTTGATCAGATGCGTAGTTCTCGAGATATATCAAGATAGTTAAAAGTTCCGAAGCCGCACCAACATAATAGAGATACAGAAACACCGTGGCCCCTTTCTTTGAGATAATTCTGCACTATTGCGACCTGCAAATGCCACTTCCAGCTCAGCTGTGCAGAAGAAGAACAACAAGAAGAAGAAATATCTCGAAATATGTCCGTCAGGCCCCTTCCCTTGAGATAAATCTGCAAATATCTCGGAAACGAAGCGAGCTATGGCAAAATGTTAAGAGACCTTTTTTGTAGAGAATTAAGTTTCCTACTTTTTACGTTCTATGATATTTTTTGAACAGATGCGTAGTTCTCGAGATATATCAAGATATTTAAAAGTTCCGAAGCCGCACCAACATAATAGAGATACAGAAACACCGTGGCCACTTTCTTTGAGATAACTCTGCACTATTGCGACCTGCAAATGCCACTTCCAGCTCAGCTGTGCAGAAGAAGAACAACAAGAAGAAGAAATATCTCGAAATATGTCCGTCAGGCCCCTTCCCTTGAGATAAATCTGCAAATATCTCGGAAACGAAGCGAGCTATGGCGAAATGTTAAGAGACCTTTTTTGTAGAGAATTAAGTTTCCTACTTTTTATCTTCTATGATATTTTTTGATCAGATGCGTAGTTCTCGAGATATATCAAGATATTTAAAAGTTCCGAAGCCGCACCAACATAATAGAGATACAGAAACACCGTGGCCCCTCTCTTTGAGATAACTCTGCACTATTGCGAGCTGCAAATGCCACTTCCAGCTTAGCTGTGCAGAAGAAGAACAACAAGAAGAAGAAATATCTCGAAATATGTCCGTCAGGCCCCTTCCCTTGAGATAAATCTGCAAATATCTCGGAAATGAAGCGAGCTATGGCAAAATGTTTAGAGACCTTTCTTGTAGAGAATTAAGTTTCCTACTTTTTATGTAGTATGATATTTTTTGATCAGATGCGTAGTTCTCGAGATATATCAAGATATTTAAAAGTTCCGAAGCCGCACCAACATAATAGAGATACAGAAACACCGTGGCCCCTTTCTTTGAGATAACTCTGCACTATTGCGCGCTGCAAATGCCACTTCCAGCTTAGCTGTGCAGAAGAAGAACAACAACAAGAAGAAATATCTCGAAATATGTCCGTCAGGCCCCTTCCCTTGAGATAAATCTGCAAATATCTCGGAAACGAAGCGAGCTATGGCAAAATGTTAAGAGACCTTTTTTGTAGAGAATAATGTTTCCTACAATTTACGTTCTATGATATTTTTTGATCAGAAGCGTAGTTTTCAAGATATATCGAGATATTTAAAAGTTCCGAAGCCGCACCAACATAATAGAGATACAGAAACACCGTGGCCCCTTTCTTTGAGATAACTCTGCACTATTGCGAGCTGCAAATGCCACTTCCAGCTTAGCTGTGCAGAAGAAGAACAACAAGAAGAAGAAATATCTCGAAATATGTCCGTCAGGCCCCTTCCCTTGAGATAAATCTGCAAATATCTCGGAAACGAAGCGAGCTATGGCAAAATGTTTAGAGACCTTTCTTGTAGAGAATTAAGTTTCCTACTTTTTATGTAGTATGATATTTTCTGATCAGATGCGTAGTTCTCGAGATATATCAAGATATTTAAAAGTTCCGAAGCCGCACCAACATAATAGAGATACAGAAACACCGTGGCCCCTTTCTTTGAGATAACTCTGCACTATTGCGCGCTGCAAATGCCACTTCCAGCTTAGCTGTGCAGAAGAAGACCAACAAGAAGAAGAAATATCTCGAAATATGTCCGTCAGGCCCCTTCCCTTGAGATAAATCTGCAAATATCTCGGAAACGAAGCGAGCTATGGCAAAATGTTAAGAGACCTTTTTTGTAGAGAATTCAGTTTCCTACTTTTTATGTTCTATGATATTTTTCGATCAGAGGCGTAGTTCTCGAGATATATCGAGATATTTAAAAGTTCCGAAGCCGCACCAACATAATAGAGATGCAGAAACACCGTGGCCCCTTTCTTTGAGATAACTCTGCACTAGTGCGAGCCGCAAATGCCACTTCCAGCTTAGCTGTGCAGAAGAAGAACAAGAAGAAGAAGAAATATCTCGAAATATGTCCGTCAGGCCACTTCCCTTGAGATAAATATGCAAATATCTCGGAAACGAAGCGAGCTATGGCAAAATGTTAAGAGACCTTTTTTGTAGAGAATTAAGTTTCCTACTTTTTATGTTCTATGATATTTTTTGATCAGATGCGTAGTTCTCGAGATATATCAAGATATTTAAAAGTTCCGAAGCCGCACCAACATAATAGAGATACAGAAACACCGTGGCCCCTTTCTTTGAGATAACTCTGCACTATTGCGAGCTGCAAATGCCACTTCCAGCTTAGCTGTGCAGAAGAAGAACAACAAGAAGAAGAAATATCTCGAAATATGTCCGTCAGGCCCCTTCCCTTGAGATAAATCTGCAAATACCTCGGAAACGAAGCGAGCTATGGCAAAATGTTTAGAGACCTTTCTTGTAGAGAATTAAGTTTCCTACTTTTTATGTAGAATGATATTTTTTGATCAGATGCGTAGTTCTCGAGATATATCAAGATATTTAAAAGTTCCGAAGCCGCACCAACATAATAGAGATACAGAAACACCGTGGCCCCTTTCTTTGAGATAACTCTGCGCTATTGCGAGCTGGAAATGCCACTTCCAGTTTAGCTGTGCATAAGAAGAACAACAAGAAGAAGAAATATCTCGAAATATGTCCGTTAGGCCCCTTCCCTTGAGATAAATCTGCAAATATCTCGGAAACGAAGCGAGCTATTCCAAAATGTTAAGAGACCTTTTTTGTAGAGAATTAAGTTTCCTACTTTTTATGTTCTATGATATTTTTTGATCAGATGCGTAGTTCTCGAGATATATCAAGATATTTAAAAGTTCCGAAGCCGCACCAACATAATAGAGATACAGAAACACCGTGGCCCCTTTCTTTGAGATAACTCTGCACTATTGCGCGCTGCAAATGCCACTTCCAGCTTAGCTGTGCAGAAGAAGAACAACAAGAAGAAGAAATATCTCGAAATATGTTCGTCAGGCCCCTTCCCTTGAGATAAATCTGCAAATATCTCGGAAACGAAGCGAGCTATGGCAAAATGTTAAGAGACCTTTTTTGTAGAGAATTAAGTTTCCTACTTTTTATGTTCTATGATATTTTTTGATCAGATGCGTAGTTCTCGAGATATATCAAGATATTTAAAAGTTCCGAAGCCGCACCAACATAATAGAGATACAGAAACACCGTGGCCCCTTTCTTTGAGATAACTCTGCACTATTGCGCGCTGCAAATGCCACTTCCAGCTTAGCTGTGCAGAAGAAGAACAACAAGAAGAAGAAATATCTCGAAATATGTCCGTCAGGCCAGTTCCTTTGAGCTGAATCTGCAAATATCTCGGAAACGAAGCGAGCTATGGCAAAATGTTAAGAGACGTTTTTTGTAGAGAATTGTGTTTCCTACAATTTATGTTGTATGATATTTTTTGATCAGAAGCGTAGTTCTCGAGATATATCGAGATATTTAAAAGTTCCGAAGCCGCACCAACATAATAGGGATACAGAAACACCGTGGCCCCTTTCTTTGAGATAACTCTGCACTAGTGCGAGCCGCAAATGCCACTTCCAGCTTAGCTGTGCAGAAGAAGAACAACAAGAAGAAGAAATATCTCGAAATATGTCCGTCAGGCCCCTTCCCTTGAGATAAATCTGCAAATATCTCGGAAACGAAGAGAGCTATGGCAAAATGTTAAGAGACCTTTTTTGTAGACAATTAAGTTTCCTACTTTTCATGTTCTATGATATTTTTTGATCAGATGCGTAGTTCTCGAGATATATCAAGATATTTAAAAGTTCCGAAGCCGCACCAACATAATAGAGATACAGAAACACCGTGGCCCCTTTCTTTGAGATAACTGTGCACTAGTGCGAGCCGCAAATGCCACTTCCAGCTTAGCTGTGCAGAAGAAGAACAACAAGAAGAAGAAATATCTCGAAATATGTCCGTCAGGCCCCTTCCCTTGAGATAAATCTGCAAATGTCTCGGAAACGAAGCGAGCTATGGCAAAATGTTAAGAGACGTTTTTTGTAGAGAATTATGTTTCCTACAATTTATGTTCTATGATATTTTTTGATCAGAAGCGTAGTTTTCGAGATATATCGAGATATTTAAAAGTTCCGAAGACGCACCAACATAATAGAGATACAGAAACACCGTGGCCCCTTTCTTTGAGATAATTCTGCACTATTGCGACCTGCAAATGCCACTTTCAGCTCAGCTGTGCAGAAGAAGAACAACAAGAAGAAGAAATATCTCGAAATATGTCCGTCAGGCCCCTTCCCTTGAGATAAATCTGCAAATATCTCGGAAACGAAGAGAGCTATGGCAAAATGTTAAGAGACCTTTTTTGTAGAGAATTAAGTTTCCTACTTTTCATGTTCTATGATATTTTTTGATCAGATGCGTAGTTCTCGAGATATATCAAGATATTTAAAAGTTCCGAAGCCGCACCAACATAATAGAGATACAGAAACACCGTGGCCCCTTTCTTTGAGATAACTGTGCACTAGTGCGAGCCGCAAATGCCACTTCCAGCTTAGCTGTGCAGAAGAAGAACAACAAGAAGAAGAAATATCTCGAAATATGTCCGTCAGGCCCCTTCCCTTGAGATAAATCTGCAAATGTCTCGGAAACGAAGCGAGCTATGGCAAAATGTTAAGAGACCTTTTTTGTAGAGAATTAAGTTTCTTACTTTTTATGTTCTATGATATTTTTCGATCAGAGGCGTAGTTCTCGAGATATATCAAGATATTTAAAAGTTCCGAAGCCGCACCAACATAATAGAGATACAGAAACACCGTGGCCCCTTTCTTTGAGATAACTCTGCACTATTGCGCGCTGCAAATGCCACTTCCAGCTTAGCTGTGCAGAAGAAGAACAACAAGAAGAAGAAATATCTCGAAATATGTCCATCAGGACCCTTCCCTTGAGATAAATCTGCAAATATCTCGGAAACGAAGCGAGCTATGGCAAAATGTTAAGGGACCTTTTTTGTAGAGAATAATGTTTCCTACAATTTACGTTCTATGATATTTTTTGATCAGAAGCGTAGTTTTCGAGATATATCGAGATATTTAAAAGTTCCGAAGCCGCACCAACATCATAGAGATACAGAAACACCGTGGCCCCTTTCTTTGAGATAACTCTGCACTATTGCGAGCTGCAAATGCCACTTCCAGCTTAGCTGTGCAGAAGAAGAACAACAAGAAGAAGAAATATCTCGAAATATGTCCGTCAGGCCCCTTCCCTTGGGATAAATCTGCAAATATCTCGGAAACGAAGCGAGCTATGGCAAAATGTTAAGAGACGTTTTTTGTAGAGAATTATGTTTCCTACAATTTATGTTCTATGATATTTTTTGATCAGAAGCGTAGTTCTCGAGATATATCGAGATATTTAAAAGTTCCGAAGCCGCACCAACATAATAGGGATACAGAAACACCGTGGCCCCTTTCTTTGAGATAACTCTGCACTAGTGCGAGCCGCAAATGCCACTTCCAGCTTAGCTGTGCAGAAGAAGAACAACAAGAAGAAGAAATATCTCGAAATATGTCCGTCAGGCCCCTTCCCTTGAGATAAATCTGCAAATATCTCGGAAACGAAGAGAGATATGGCAAAATGTTAAGAGACCTTTTTTGTAGAGAATTAGGTTTCCTACTTTTCATGTTCTATGATATTTTTTGATCAGATGCGTAGTTCTCGAGATATATCAAGATATTTAAAAGTTCCGAAGCCGCACCAACATAATAGAGATACAGAAACACCGTGGCCCCTTTCTTTGAGATAACTGTGCACTAGTGCGAGCCGCAAATGCCACTTCCAGCTTAGCTGTGCAGAAGAAGAACAACAAGAAGAAGAAATATCTCGAAATATGTCCGTCAGGCCCCTTCCCTTGAGATAAATCTGCAAATGTCTCGGAAACGAAGCGAGCTATGGCAAAATGTTAAGAGACCTTTTTTGTAGAGAATTAAGTTTCCTACTTTTTATGTTCTATGATATTTTTCGATCAGAGGCGTAGTTCTCGAGATATATCAAGATATTTAAAAGTTCCGAAGCCGCACCAACATAATAGAGATACAGAAACACCGTGGCCCCTTTCTTTGAGATAAATCTGCACTATTGCGAGCTGCAAATGCCACTTCCAGCTTAGCTGTGCAGAAGAAGAACAACAAGAAGAAGAAATATCTCGAAATATGTCCGTCAGGCCCCTTCCCTAGAGATAAATCTGCAAATGTCTCGGAAACAAAGCGAGCTATGGCAAAATGTTAAGAGACCTTTTTTGTAGAGAATTAAGTTTCCTACTTTTTATGTTCTATGATATTTTTCGATCAGAGGCGTAGTTCTCGAGATATATCAAGATATTTAAAAGTTCCGAAGCCGCACCAACATAATAGAGATACAGAAACACCGTGGCCCCTTTCTTTGAGATAACTCTGCACTAGTGCGAGCCGCAAATGCCGCTTCCAGCTTAGCTGTGCAGAAGAAGAACAACAAGAAGAAGAAATATCTCGAAATATGTCCGTCAGGCCCCTTCCCTCGAGATAAATCTGCAAATATCTCGGAAACGAAGCGAGCTATGGCAAAATGTTAAGAGACCTTTTTTGTAGAGAATTAAGTTTCCTACTTTTTATGGTCTATGATATTTTTCGATCAGAGGCGTAGTTCTGGAGATATATCAAGATATTTAAAAGTTCCGAAGCCGCACCAACATAATAGAGATACTGAAACACCGTGGCCCCTTTCTTTGAGATAACTCTGCACTAGTGCGAGCCGCAAATGCCGCTTCCAGCTTAGCTGTGCAGAAGAAGAACAACAAGAAGAAGAAATATCTCGAAATATGTCCGTCAGGCCCCTTCCCTTGAGATAAATCTGCAAATATCTCGGAAACGAAGCGAGCTATGGCAAAATGTTAAGAGACCTTTTTTGTAGAGAATTACGTTTCCTACTTTTTACGTTCTATGATATTTTTTGATCAGATGCCTAGTTCTCGAGATATATCAAGATATTTAAAAGTTCCGAAGCCGCACCAACATAATAGAGATACAGAAACACCGTGGCCCCTTTCTTTGAGATAAGTCTGCACTAGTGCGAGCCGCAAATGCCACTTCCAGCTTAGCTGTGCAGAAGAAGAACAACAAGAAGAAGAAATATCTCGAAATATGTCCGTCAGGCCCCTTCCCTTGAGATAAATCTGCAAATATCTCGGAAACGAAGCGAGCTATGGCAAAATGTTAAGAGACCTTTTTTGTAGAGAATTAAGTTTCCTACTTTTTATGTTCTATGATATTTTTTGATCAGATGCGTAGTTCTCGAGCTATATCAAGATATTTAAAAGTTCCGAAGCCGCACCAACATAATAGAGATACAGAAACACCGTGGCCCCTTTCTTTGAGATAACTCTGCACTATTGCGAGCTGCAAATGCCACTTCCAGCTTAGCTGTGGAGAGGAAGAACAACAAGAAGAAGAAATATCTCGAAATATGTCCGTCAGGCCAGTTCCTTTGAGCTGAATCTGCAAATATCTCGGAAACGAAGCGAGCTATGGCAAAATGTTAAGAGACGTTTTTTGTAGAGAATTGTGTTTCCTACAATTTATGTTCTATGATATTTTTTGATCAGAAGCGTAGTTCTCGAGATATATCGAGATATTTAAAAGTTCCGAAGCCGCACCAACATAATAGGGATACAAAAACACCGTGGCCCCTTTCTTTGAGATAACTCTGCACTAGTGCGAGCCGCAAATGCCACTTCCAGCTTAGCTGTGCAGAAGAAGAACAACAAGAAGAAGAAATATCTCGAAATATGTCCGTCAGGCCCCTTCCCTTGAGATAAATCTGCAAATATCTCGGAAACGAAGAGAGCTATGGCAAAATGTTAAGAGACCTTTTTTGTAGAGAATTAAGTTTCCTACTTTTCATGTTCTATGATATTTTTTGATCAGATGCGTAGTTCTCGAGATATATCAAGATATTTAAAAGTTCCGAAGCCCCACCAACATAATAGAGATACAGAAACACCGTGGCCCCTTTCTTTGAGATAACTGTGCACTAGTGCGAGCCGCAAATGCCACTTCCAGCTTAGCTGTGCAGAAGAAGAACAACAAGAAGAAGAAATATCTCGAAATATGTCCGTCAGGCCCCTTCCCTTGAGATAAATCTGCAAATGTCTCGGAAACGAAGCGAGCTATGGCAAAATGTTAAGAGACGTTTTTTGTAGAGAATTAAGTTTCCTACTTTTTATGGTCTATGATATTTTTCGATCAGAGGCGTAGTTCTGGAGATATATCAAGATATTTAAAAGTTCCGAAGCCGCACCAACATAATAGAGATACTGAAACACCGTGGCCCCTTTCTTTGAGATAACTCTGCACTAGTGCGAGCCGCAAATGCCGCTTCCAGCTTAGCTGTGCAGAAGAAGAACAACAAGAAGAAGAAATATCTCGAAATATGTCCGTCAGGCCCCTTCCCTTGAGATAAATCTGCAAATATCTCGGAAACGAAGCGAGCTATGGCAAAATGTTAAGAGACCTTTTTTGTAGAGAATTACGTTTCCTACTTTTTACGTTCTATGATATTTTTTGATCAGATGCCTAGTTCTCGAGATATATCAAGATATTTAAAAGTTCCGAAGCCGCACCAACATAATAGAGATACAGAAACACCGTGGCCCCTTTCTTTGAGATAACTCTGCACTATTGCGAGCTGCAAATGCCACTTCCAGCTTAGCTGTGGAGAGGAAGAACAACAAGAAGAAGAAATATCTCGAAATATGTCCGTCAGGCCAGTTCCTTTGAGCTGAATCTGCAAATATCTCGGAAACGAAGCGAGCTATGGCAAAATGTTAAGAGACGTTTTTTGTAGAGAATTGTGTTTCCTACAATTTATGTTCTATGATATTTTTTGATCAGAAGCGTAGTTCTCGAGATATATCGAGATATTTAAAAGTTCCGAAGACGCACCAACATAATAGAGATACAGAAACACCGTGGCCCCTTGCTTTGAGATAATTCTGCACTATTGCGACCTGCAAATGCCACTTTCAGCTCAGCTGTGCAGAAGAAGAACAACAAGAAGAAGAAATATCTCGAAATATGTCCGTCAGGCCCCTTCCCTTGAGATAAATCTGCAAATATCTCGGAAACGAAGAGAGCTATGGCAAAATCTTAAGAGACCTTTTTTGTAGAGAATTAAGTTTCCTACTTTTCATGTTCTATGATATTTTTTGATCAGATGCGTAGTTCTCGAGATATATCAAGATATTTAAAAGTTCCGAAGCCGCACCAACATAATAGAGATACAGAAACACCGTGGCCCCTTTCTTTGAGATAACTGTGCACTAGTGCGAGCCGCAAATGCCACTTCCAGCTTAGCTGTGCAGAAGAAGAACAACAAGAAGAAGAAATATCTCGAAATATGTCCGTCAGGCCCCTTCCCTTGAGATAAATCTGCAAATGTCTCGGAAACGAAGCGAGCTATGGCAAAATGTTAAGAGACCTTTTTTGTAGAGAATTAAGTTTCCTACTTTTTATGTTCTATGATATTTTTCGATCAGAGGCGTAGTTCTCGAGATATATCAAGATATTTAAAAGTTCCGAAGCCGCACCAACATAATAGAGATACAGAAACACCGTGGCCCCTTTCTTTGAGATAACTCTGCACTATTGCGAGCTGCAAATGCCACTTCCAGCTTAGCTGTGGAGAGGAAGAACAACAAGAAGAAGAAATATCTCGAAATATGTCCGTCAGGCCAGTTCCTTTGAGATAAATCTGCAAATATCTCGGAAACGAAGCGAGCTATGGCAAAATGTTAAGAGACGTTTTTTGTAGAGAATTATGTTTCCTACAATTTATGTTCTATGATATTTTTTGATCAGAAGCGTAGTTCTCGAGATATATCGAGATATTTAAAAGTTCCGAAGCCGCACCAACATAATAGGGATACAGAAACACCGTGGCCCCTTTCTTTGAGATAACTCTGCACTAGTGCGAGCCGCAAATGCCACTTCCAGCTTAGCTGTGCAGAAGAAGAACAACAAGAAGAAGAAATATCTCGAAATATGTCCGTCAGGCCCCTTCCCTTGAGATAAATCTGCAAATATCTCGGAAACGAAGAGAGCTATGGCAAAATGTTAAGAGACCTTTTTTGTAGAGAATTAAGGTTCCTACTTTTCATGTTCTATGATATTTTTTGATCAGATGCGTAGTTCTCGAGATATATCAAGATATTTAAAAGTTCCGAAGCCGCACCAACATAATAGAGATACAGAAACACCGTGGCCCCTTTCTTTGAGATAACTGTGCACTAGTGCGAGCCGCAAATGAGACTTCCAGCTTAGCTGTGCAGAAGAAGAACAACAAGAAGAAGAAATATCTCGAAATATGTCCGTCAGGCCCCTTCCCTCGAGATAAATCTGCAAATATCTCGGAAACGAAGCGAGCTATGGCAAAATGTTAAGAGACCTTTTCTGTAGAGAATTAAGTTTCCTACTTTTTATGGTCTATGATATTTTTCGATCAGAGGCGTAGTTCTGGAGATATATCAAGATATTTAAAAGTTCCGAAGCCGCACCAACATAATAGAGATACTGAAACACCGTGGCCCCTTTCTTTGAGATAACTCTGCACTAGTGCGAGCCGCAAATGCCGCTTCCAGCTTAGCTGTGCAGAAGAAGAACAACAAGAAGAAGAAATATCTCGAAATATGTCCGTCAGGCCCCTTCCCTTGAGATAAATCTGCAAATATCTCGGAAACGAAGCGAGCTATGCCAAAATGTTAAGAGACCTTTTTTGTAGAGAATTACGTTTCCTACTTTTTACGTTCTATGATATTTTTTGATCAGATGCCTAGTTCTCGAGATATATCAAGATATTTAAAAGTTCCGAAGCCGCACCAACATAATAGAGATACAGAAACACCGTGGCCCCTTTCTTTGAGATAACTCTGCACTATTGCGAGCTGCAAATGCCACTTCCAGCTTAGCTGTGCAGAAGAGGAACAACAAGAAGAAGAAATATGTCGGAATATGTCCGTCAGGCCCCGTCCCTTGAGATAAATCTGCAAATATCTCGGAAACGAAGCGAGCTATGGCAAAATGTTAAGAGACCTTTTTTGTAGAGAATTAAGTTTCCTACTTTTTATGGTCTATGATATTTTTCGATCAGAGGCGTAGTTCTCGAGATATATCAAGATATTTAAAAGTTCCGAAGCCGCACCAACATAATAGAGATACAGAAACACCGTGGCCCCTTTCTTTGAGATAACTCTGCACTAGTGCGAGCCGCAAATGCCGCTTCCAGCTTAGCTGTGCAGAAGAAGAACAACAAGAAGAAGAAATATCTCGAAATATGTCCGTCAGGCCCCTTCCCTCGAGATAAATCTGCAAATATCTCGGAAACGAAGCGAGCTATGGCAAAATGTTAAGAGACCTTTTTTGTAGAGAATTAAGTTTCCTACTTTTTATGGTCTATGATATTTTTCGATCAGAGGCGTAGTTCTGGAGATATATCAAGATATTTAAAAGTTCCGAAGCCGCACCAACATAATAGAGATACTGAAACACCGTGGCCCCTTTCTTTGAGATAACTCTGCACTAGTGCGAGCCGCAAATGCCGCTTCCAGCTTAGCTGTGCAGAAGAAGAACAACAAGAAGAAGAAATATCTCGAAATATGTCCGTCAGGCCCCTTCCCTTGAGATAAATCTGCAAATATCTCGGAAACGAAGCGAGCTATGGCAAAATGTTAAGAGACCTTTTTTGTAGAGAATTAAGTTTCCTACTTTTTATGTTCTATGATATTTTTCGATCAGAGGCGTAGTTCTCGAGATATATCAAGATATTTAAAAGTTCCGAAGCCGCACCAACATAATAGAGATACAGAAACACCGTGGCCCCTTTCTTTGAGATAACTCTGCACTATTGCGAGCTGCAAATGCCACTTCCAGTTTAGCTGTGCAGAAGAAGAACAACAAGAAGAAGAAATATCTCGAAATATGTCCGTTAGGCCCCTTCCCTTGAGATAAATCTGCAAATATCTCGGAAACGAAGCGAGCTATGGCAAAATGTTAAGAGACCTTTTTTGTAGAGAATTATGTTTCCTACAATTTACATTCTCTGATATTTTTTGATCAGAAGCGTAGTTTTCGAGATATATCGAGATATTTAAAAGTTCCGAAGCCGCACCAACATAATAGAGATACAGAAACACCGTGGCCCCTTTCTTTGAGATAACTCTGCACTATTGCGACCTGCAAATGCCACTTCCAGCTTAGCTGTGCAGAAGAGGAACAATAAGAAGAAGAAATATGTCGGAATAAGTCCGTCAGGCCCCTTCCCTTGAGATAAATCTGCAAATATCTCGGAAACGAAGCGAGCTATGGCAAAATGTTAAGAGACCTTTTTTGTAGAGAATTAAGTTTCCTACTTTTTATGGTCTATGATATTTTTCGATCAGAGGCGTAGTTCTCGAGATATATCAAGATATTTAAAAGTTCCGAAGCCGCACCAACATAATAGAGATACAGAAACACCGTGGCCCCTTTCTTTGAGATAACTCTGCACTAGTGCGAGCCGCAAATGCCGCTTCCAGCTTAGCTGTGCAGAAGAAGAACAACAAGAAGAAGAAATATCTCGAAATATGTCCGTCAGGCCCCTTCCCTCGAGATAAATCTGCAAATATCTCGGAAACGAAGCGAGCTATGGCAAAATGTTAACAGACCTTTTTTGTAGAGAATTAAGTTTCCTACTTTTTATGTTCTATGATATTTTTCGATCAGAGGCGTAGTTCTCGAGATATATCAAGATATTTAAAACTTCCGAAGCCGCACCAACATAATAGAGATACAGAAACACCGTGGCCCCTTTCTTTGAGATAACTCTGCACTATTGCGCGCTGCAAATGCCACTTCCAGCTTAGCTGTGCAGAAGAAGAACAACAAGAAGAAGAAATATCTCGAAATATGTCCGTCAGGCCCCTTCCCTTGAGATAAATCTGCAAATATCTCGGAAACCAAGCGAGCTATGGCAAAATGTTAAGAGACCTTTTTTGTAGAGAATTAAATTTCCTACTTTTTATGGTCTATGATATTTTTCGATCAGAGGCGTAGTTCTCGAGATATATCAAGATATTTAAAAGTTCCGAAGCCGCACCAACATAATAGAGATACTGAAACACCGTGGCCCCTTTCTTTGAGATAACTCTGCACTAGTGCGAGCCGCAAATGCCGCTTCCAGCTTAGCTGTGCAGAAGAAGAACAACAAGAAGAAGAAATATCTCGAAATATGTCCGTCAGGCCCCTTCCCTCGAGATAAATCTGCAAATATCTCGGAAACGAAGCGAGCTATGGCAAAATGTTAAGAGACCTTTTTTGTAGAGAATTAAGTTTCCTACTTTTCATGTTCTATGATATTTTTTGATCAGATGCGTAGTTCTCGAGATATATCAAGATACTTGAAAGTTCCGAAGCCGCACCAACATAATAGAGATACAGAAACACCGTGGCCCCTTTCTTTGAGATAACTCTGCACTATTGCGCGCTGCAAATGCCACTTCCAGCTTAGCTGTGCAGAAGAAGAACAACAAGAAGAAGAAATATCTCGAAATATGTCCGTCAGGCCCCTTCCCTCGAGATAAATCTGCAAATATCTCGGAAACGAAGCGAGCTATGGCAAAATGTTAAGAGACCTTTTTTGTAGAGAATTAAGTTTGCTACTTTTTATGTTCTATGATATTTTTTGATCAGATGCGTAGTTCTCGAGATATATCAAGATACTTAAAAGTTCCGAAGCCGCACCAACATAATAGAGATACAGAAACACCGTGGCCCCTTTCTTTGAGATAACTCTGCACTATTGCGCGCTGCAAATGCCACTTCCAGCTTAGCTGTGCAGAAGAAGAACAACAAGAAGAAGAAATATCTCGAAATATGCCCGTCAGGCCCCTTCCCTTGAGATAAATCTGCAAATATCTCGGAAACGAAGCGAGCTATGGCAAAATGTTAAGAGACCTTTTTTGTAGAGAATTAAGTTTCCTACTTTTTATGTTCTATGATATTTTTTGATCAGATGCGTAGTTCTCGAGATATATCAAGATATTTAAAAGTTCCGAAGCCGCACCAACATAATAGAGATACAGAAACACCGTGGCCCCTTTCTTTGAGATAACTCTGCACTACTGCGAGCTGCAAATGCCACTTCCAGCTTAGCTGTGCAGAAGAAGAACAACAAGAAGAAGAAATATCTCGAAATATGTCCGTCAGGCCCCTTCCCTTGAGATAAATCTGCAAATATCTCGGAAACGAAGCGAGCTATGGCAAAATGTTAGGAGACCTTTTTTGTAGAGAATTAAGTTTCCTACTTTTTATGTTCTATGATATTTTTTGATCAGATGCGCAGTTCTCGAGATATATCCAGATATTTAAAAGTTCCGAAGCGGCACCAACATAATAGAGATACAGACACACCGTGGCCCCTTTCTTTGAGGTAACTCTGCACTATTGCGAGCTGCAAATGCCACTTCCAGCTTAGCTGTGCAGAAGAAGAACAACAAGAAGAAGAAATATCTCGAAATATGTCCGTCAGGCCCCTTCCCTTGAGATAAATCTGCAAATATCTCGGAAACCAAGCGAGCTATGGCAAAATGTTAAGAGACCTTATTTGTAGAGAATTAAGTTTCCTACTTTTTATGTTCTACGATATTTTTTGATCAGATGCGTAGTTCTCGAGATATATCAAGATATTTAAAAGTTCCGAAGCCGCACCAACATAATAGAGATACAGAAACACCGTGGCTCCTTTCTTTGAGATAACTCTGCACTCTTGCGAGATGCAAATGCCACTTCCAGCTTAGCTGTGCAGAAGAAGAACAACAAGAAGAAGAAATATGTCGAAATATGTCCGTCAGGCCCCTTCCCTCGAGATAAATCTGCAAATATCTCGGAAACGAAGCGAGCTATGGCAAAATGTTAAGAGACCTTTTTTGTAGAGAATTAAGTTTCCTACTTTTTATGTTCTATGATATTTTTTGATCAGATGCGTAGTTCTCGAGATATATCCAGATATTTAAAAGTTCCGAAGCGGCACCAAGATAATAGAGATACAGAAACACCGTGGCCCCTTTCTTTGAGGTAACTCTGCACTATTGCGAGCTGCAAATGCCACTTCCAGCTTAGCTGTGCAGAAGAAGAACAACAAGAAGAAGAAATATCTCGAAATATGTCCGTCAGGCCCCTTCCCTTGAGATAAATCTGCAAATATCTCGGAAACCAAGCGAGCTATGGCAAAATGTTAAGAGACCTTATTTGTAGAGAATTAAGTTTCCTACTTTTTATGTTCTACGATATTTTTTGATCAGATGCGTAGTTCTCGAGATATATCAAGATATTTGAAAGTTCCGAAGCCGCACCAACATAATAGAGATACAGAACCACCGTGGCCCCTTTCTTTGAGATAACTCTGCACTATTGCGAGCTGCAAATGCCACTTCCAGCTTAGCTGTGCAGAAGAAGAACAACAAGAAGAAGAAATATCTCGAAATATGTCCGTCAGGCCCCTTCCCTTGAGATAAATCTGCAAATATCTCGGAAACGAAGCGAGCTATGGCAAAATGTTAAGAGACCTTTTTTGTACAGAATTATCTTTCCTACAATTTACGTTCTCCGATATTTTTTGATCAGAAGCGTAGTTTTCGAGATATATCGAGATATTTAAAAGTTCCGAAGCCGCACCAACATAATAGAGATACAGAAACACCGTGGCCCCTTTCTTTGAGATAACTCTGCACTATTGCGACCTGCAAATGCCACATCCAGCTTAGCTGTGCAGAAGAAGAACAACAAGAAGAAGAAATATCTCGAAATATGTCCGTCAGGCCCCTTCCCTTGAGATATATCTGCAAATATCTCGGAAACGAAGCGAGCTATTGCAAAATGTTAAGAGACCTTTTTTGTAGAGAATTATGCTTCCTACAATTTATGTTGTATGATATTTTTTGATCAGAAGCGTAGTTTTCGAGATATATCGAGATATTTAAAAGTTCCGAAGCCGCACCAACATAATAGAGATACAGAAGCACCGTGGCCCCTTTCGTTGAGATAACTCTGCACTAGTGCGAGCCGCAAATGCCACTTCCAGCTTAGCTGTGCAGAAGAAGAATAACAAGAAGAAGAAATATCTCGAAATATGTCCGTCAGGCCCCTTCCCTTGAGATACATCTGCAAATATCTCGGAAACGAAGCGAGCTATGGCAAAATGTTAAGAGACCTTTTTTGTAGAAAATTAGGTTTCCTACTTTTTATGTTCTATGATATTTTTTGATCAGATGCGTAGTTCTCGAGATATATCAAGATATTTAAAAGTTCCGAAGCCGCACCAACATAATAGAGATACAGAAACACCGTGGCCCCTTTCTTTGAGATAACTCTGCACTATTGCGAGCTGTGAATGCCACTTCCAGCTTCGCTGTGCAGAAGAAGAACAACAAGAAGAAGAAATATCTCGAAATATGTCCGTCAGGCCCCTTCCCTTGAGATATATCTGCAAATATCTCGGAAACGAAGCGAGCTATGGCAAAATGTTAAGAGACCTTTTTTGTAGAGAATTATGTTTCCTACAATTTATGTTCTATGATATTTTTTGATCAGAAGCGTAGTTTTCGAGATATATCGAGATATTTAAAAGTTCCGAAGCCGCACCAACATAATAGAGATACAGAAACACCGTGGCCCCTTTCTTTGAGATAACTCTGCACTATTGCGAGCTGCAAATGCCACTTCCAGCTTAGCTGTGCAGAGGAAGAACAACAAGAAGAAGAAGTATCTCGAAATATGTCCGTCAGGCCCGTTCCTTTGAGCTGAATCTGCAAATATCTCGGAAACGAAGCGAGCTATGGCAAAATACTAAGAGACGTTTCTTGTAGAGAATTATGTTTCCTACAATTTATGTTCTATGATATTTTTTGATCAGAAGCGTAGTTTGCGAGATATATCGAGATATTTAAAAGTTCCGAAGCCGCACCAAGATAATAGAGATACAGAAACACCGTGGCTCCTTTCTTTGAGATAACTCTGCACTAGTGCGAGCCGCAAATGCCACTTCCAGGTTAGCTGTGCAGAAGAAGAACAACAAGAAGAAGAAATATCTCGAAATATGTCCGTCAGGCCCCTTCCCTTGAGATAAATCTGCAAATATCTCGGAAACGAAGCGAGCTATGGCAAAATGTTAAGAGACCTTTTTTGTAGAGAATTATGTTTCCTACAATTTACATTCTCTGATATTTTTTGATCAGAAGCGTAGTTTTCGAGATATATCGAGATATTTAAAAGTTCCGAAGCCGCACCAACATAATAGAGATACAGAAACACCGTGGCCCCTTTCTTTGAGATAACTCTGCACTATTGCGACCTGCAAATGCCACTTCCAGCTTAGCTGTGCAGAAGAGGAACAATAAGAAGAAGAAATATGTCGGAATAAGTCCGTCAGGCCCCTTCCCTTGAGATAAATCTGCAAATATCTCGGAAACGAAGCGAGCTATGGCAAAATGTTAAGAGACCTTTTTTGTAGAGAATTAAGTTTCCTACTTTTTATGGTCTATGATATTTTTCGATCAGAGGCGTAGTTCTCGAGATATATCAAGATATTTAAAAGTTCCGAAGCCGCACCAACATAATAGAGATACAGAAACACCGTGGCCCCTTTCTTTGAGATAACTCTGCACTGGTGCGAGCCGCAAATGCCGCTTCCAGCTTAGCTGTGCAGAAGAAGAACAACAAGAAGAAGAAATATCTCGAAATATGTCCGTCAGGCCCCTTCCCTCGAGATAAATCTGCAAATATCTCGGAAACGAAGCGAGCTATGGCAAAATGTTAACAGACCTTTTTTGTAGAGAATTAAGTTTCCTACTTTTTATGTTCTATGATATTTTTCGATCAGAGGCGTAGTTCTCGAGATATATCAAGATATTTAAAACTTCCGAAGCCGCACCAACATAATAGAGATACAGAAACACCGTGGCCCCTTTCTTTGAGATAACTCTGCACTATTGCGCGCTGCAAATGCCACTTCCAGCTTAGCTGTGCAGAAGAAGAACAACAAGAAGAAGAAATATCTCGAAATATGTCCGTCAGGCCCCTTCCCTTGAGATAAATCTGCAAATATCTCGGAAACGAAGCGAGCTATGGCAAAATGTTAAGAGACCTTTTTTGTAGAGAATTAAATTTCCTACTTTTTATGGTCTATGATATTTTTCGATCAGAGGCGTAGTTCTCGAGATATATCAAGATATTTAAAAGTTCCGAAGCCGCACCAACATAATAGAGATACTGAAACACCGTGGCCCCTTTCTTTGAGATAACTCTGCACTAGTGCGAGCCGCAAATGCCGCTTCCAGCTTAGCTGTGCAGAAGAAGAACAACAAGAAGAAGAAATATCTCGAAATATGTCCGTCAGGCCCCTTCCCTCGAGATAAATCTGCAAATATCTCGGAAACGAAGCGAGCTATGGCAAAATGTTAAGAGACCTTTTTTGTAGAGAATTAAGTTTCCTACTTTTCATGTTCTATGATATTTTTTGATCAGATGCGTAGTTCTCGAGATATATCAAGATACTTGAAAGTTCCGAAGCCGCACCAACATAATAGAGATACAGAAACACCGTGGCCCCTTTCTTTGAGATAACTCTGCACTATTGCGCGCTGCAAATGCCACTTCCAGCTTAGCTGTGCAGAAGAAGAACAACAAGAAGAAGAAATATCTCGAAATATGTCCGTCAGGCCCCTTCCCTCGAGATAAATCTGCAAATATCTCGGAAACGAAGCGAGCTATGGCAAAATGTTAAGAGACCTTTTTTGTAGAGAATTAAGTTTCCTACTTTTTATGTTCTATGATATTTTTTGATCAGATGCGTAGTTCTCGAGATATATCAAGATACTTAAAAGTTCCGAAGCCGCACCAACATAATAGAGATACAGAAACACCGTGGCCCCTTTCTTTGAGATAACTCTGCACTATTGCGCGCTGCAAATGCCACTTCCAGCTTAGCTGTGCAGAAGAAGAACAACAAGAAGAAGAAATATCTCGAAATATGCCCGTCAGGCCCCTTCCCTTGAGATAAATCTGCAAATATCTCGGAAACGAAGCGAGCTATGGCAAAATGTTAAGAGACCTTTTTTGTAGAGAATTAAGTTTCCTACTTTTTATGTTCTATGATATTTTTTGATCAGATGCGTAGTTCTCGAGATATATCAAGATATTTAAAAGTTCCGAAGCCGCACCAACATAATAGAGATACAGAAACACCGTGGCCCCTTTCTTTGAGATAACTCTGCACTACTGCGAGCTGCAAATGCCACTTCCAGCTTAGCTGTGCAGAAGAAGAACAACAAGAAGAAGAAATATCTCGAAATATGTCCGTCAGGCCCCTTCCCTTGAGATAAATCTGCAAATATCTCGGAAACGAAGCGAGCTATGGCAAAATGTTAGGAGACCTTTTTTGTAGAGAATTAAGTTTCCTACTTTTTATGTTCTATGATATTTTTTGATCAGATGCGCAGTTCTCGAGATATATCCAGATATTTAAAAGTTCCGAAGCGGCACCAACATAATAGAGATACAGACACACCGTGGCCCCTTTCTTTGAGGTAACTCTGCACTATTGCGAGCTGCAAATGCCACTTCCAGCTTAGCTGTGCAGAAGAAGAACAACAAGAAGAAGAAATATCTCGAAATATGTCCGTCAGGCCCCTTCCCTTGAGATAAATCTGCAAATATCTCGGAAACCAAGCGAGCTATGGCAAAATGTTAAGAGACCTTATTTGTAGAGAATTAAGTTTCCTACTTTTTATGTTCTACGATATTTTTTGATCAGATGCGTAGTTCTCGAGATATATCAAGATATTTAAAAGTTCCGAAGCCGCACCAACATAATAGAGATACAGAAACACCGTGGCTCCTTTCTTTGAGATAACTCTGCACTATTGCGACCTGCAAATGCCACTTCCAGCTTAGCTGTGCAGAAGAGGAACAATAAGAAGAAGAAATATGTCGGAATAAGTCCGTCAGGCCCCTTCCCTTGAGATAAATCTGCAAATATCTCGGAAACGAAGCGAGCTATGGCAAAATGTTAAGAGACCTTTTTTGTAGAGAATTAAGTTTCCTACTTTTTATGGTCTATGATATTTTTCGATCAGAGGCGTAGTTCTCGAGATATATCAAGATATTTAAAAGTTCCGAAGCCGCACCAACATAATAGAGATACAGAAACACCGTGGCCCCTTTCTTTGAGATAACTCTGCACTAGTGCGAGCCGCAAATGCCGCTTCCAGCTTAGCTGTGCAGAAGAAGAACAACAAGAAGAAGAAATATCTCGAAATATGTCCGTCAGGCCCCTTCCCTCGAGATAAATCTGCAAATATCTCGGAAACGAAGCGAGCTATGGCAAAATGTTAACAGACCTTTTTTGTAGAGAATTAAGTTTCCTACTTTTTATGTTCTATGATATTTTTCGATCAGAGGCGTAGTTCTCGAGATATATCAAGATATTTAAAACTTCCGAAGCCGCACCAACATAATAGAGATACAGAAACACCGTGGCCCCTTTCTTTGAGATAACTCTGCACTATTGCGCGCTGCAAATGCCACTTCCAGCTTAGCTGTGCAGAAGAAGAACAACAAGAAGAAGAAATATCTCGAAATATGTCCGTCAGGCCCCTTCCCTTGAGATAAATCTGCAAATATCTCGGAAACGAAGCGAGCTATGGCAAAATGTTAAGAGACCTTTTTTGTAGAGAATTAAATTTCCTACTTTTTATGGTCTATGATATTTTTCGATCAGAGGCGTAGTTCTCGAGATATATCAAGATATTTAAAAGTTCCGAAGCCGCACCAACATAATAGAGATACTGAAACACCGTGGCCCCTTTCTTTGAGATAACTCTGCACTAGTGCGAGCCGCAAATGCCGCTTCCAGCTTAGCTGTGCAGAAGAAGAACAACAAGAAGAAGAAATATCTCGAAATATGTCCGTCAGGCCCCTTCCCTCGAGATAAATCTGCAAATATCTCGGAAACGAAGCGAGCTATGGCAAAATGTTAAGAGACCTTTTTTGTAGAGAATTAAGTTTCCTACTTTTCATGTTCTATGATATTTTTTGATCAGCTGCGTAGTTCTCGAGATATATCAAGATACTTGAAAGTTCCGAAGCCGCACCAACATAATAGAGATACAGAAACACCGTGGCCCCTTTCTTTGAGATAACTCTGCACTATTGCGCGCTGCAAATGCCACTTCCAGCTTAGCTGTGCAGAAGAAGAACAACAAGAAGAAGAAATATCTCGAAATATGCCCGTCAGGCCCCTTCCCTTGAGATAAATCTGCAAATATCTCGGAAACGAAGCGAGCTATGGCAAAATGTTAAGAGACCTTTTTTGTAGAGAATTAAGTTTCCTACTTTTTATGTTCTATGATATTTTTTGATCAGATGCGTAGTTCTCGAGATATATCAAGATATTTAAAAGTTCCGAAGCCGCACCAACATAATAGAGATACAGAAACACCGTGGCCCCTTTCTTTGAGATAACTCTGCACTACTGCGAGCTGCAAATGCCACTTCCAGCTTAGCTGTGCAGAAGAAGAACAACAAGAAGAAGAAATATCTCGAAATATGTCCGTCAGGCCCCTTCCCTTGAGATAAATCTGCAAATATCTCGGAAACGAAGCGAGCTATGGCAAAATGTTAGGAGACCTTTTTTGTAGAGAATTAAGTTTCCTACTTTTTATGTTCTATGATATTTTTTGATCAGATGCGCAGTTCTCGAGATATATCCAGATATTTAAAAGTTCCGAAGCGGCACCAACATAATAGAGATACAGACACACCGTGGCCCCTTTCTTTGAGGTAACTCTGCACTATTGCGAGCTGCAAATGCCACTTCCAGCTTAGCTGTGCAGAAGAAGAACAACAAGAAGAAGAAATATCTCGAAATATGTCCGTCAGGCCCCTTCCCTTGAGATAAATCTGCAAATATCTCGGAAACCAAGCGAGCTATGGCAAAATGTTAAGAGACCTTATTTGTAGAGAATTAAGTTTCCTACTTTTTATGTTCTACGATATTTTTTGATCAGATGCGTAGTTCTCGAGATATATCAAGATATTTAAAAGTTCCGAAGCCGCACCAACATAATAGAGATACAGAAACACCGTGGCTCCTTTCTTTGAGATAACTCTGCACTATTGCGACCTGCAAATGCCACTTCCAGCTTAGCTGTGCAGAAGAGGAACAATAAGAAGAAGAAATATGTCGGAATAAGTCCGTCAGGCCCCTTCCCTTGAGATAAATCTGCAAATATCTCGGAAACGAAGCGAGCTATGGCAAAATGTTAAGAGACCTTTTTTGTAGAGAATTAAGTTTCCTACTTTTTATGGTCTATGATATTTTTCGATCAGAGGCGTAGTTCTCGAGATATATCAAGATATTTAAAAGTTCCGAAGCCGCACCAACATAATAGAGATACAGAAACACCGTGGCCCCTTTCTTTGAGATAACTCTGCACTAGTGCGAGCCGCAAATGCCGCTTCCAGCTTAGCTGTGCAGAAGAAGAACAACAAGAAGAAGAAATATCTCGAAATATGTCCGTCAGGCCCCTTCCCTCGAGATAAATCTGCAAATATCTCGGAAACGAAGCGAGCTATGGCAAAATGTTAACAGACCTTTTTTGTAGAGAATTAAGTTTCCTACTTTTTATGTTCTATGATATTTTTCGATCAGAGGCGTAGTTCTCGAGATATATCAAGATATTTAAAACTTCCGAAGCCGCACCAACATAATAGAGATACAGAAACACCGTGGCCCCTTTCTTTGAGATAACTCTGCACTATTGCGCGCTGCAAATGCCACTTCCAGCTTAGCTGTGCAGAAGAAGAACAACAAGAAGAAGAAATATCTCGAAATATGTCCGTCAGGCCCCTTCCCTTGAGATAAATCTGCAAATATCTCGGAAACGAAGCGAGCTATGGCAAAATGTTAAGAGACCTTTTTTGTAGAGAATTAAATTTCCTACTTTTTATGGTCTATGATATTTTTCGATCAGAGGCGTAGTTCTCGAGATATATCAAGATATTTAAAAGTTCCGAAGCCGCACCAACATAATAGAGATACTGAAACACCGTGGCCCCTTTCTTTGAGATAACTCTGCACTAGTGCGAGCCGCAAATGCCGCTTCCAGCTTAGCTGTGCAGAAGAAGAACAACAAGAAGAAGAAATATCTCGAAATATGTCCGTCAGGCCCCTTCCCTCGAGATAAATCTGCAAATATCTCGGAAACGAAGCGAGCTATGGCAAAATGTTAAGAGACCTTTTTTGTAGAGAATTAAGTTTCCTACTTTTCATGTTCTATGATATTTTTTGATCAGATGCGTAGTTCTCGAGATATATCAAGATACTTGAAAGTTCCGAAGCCGCACCAACATAATAGAGATACAGAAACACCGTGGCCCCTTTCTTTGAGATAACTCTGCACTATTGCGCGCTGCAAATGCCACTTCCAGCTTAGCTGTGCAGAAGAAGAACAACAAGAAGAAGAAATATCTCGAAATATGTCCGTCAGGCCCCTTCCCTCGAGATAAATCTGCAAATATCTCGGAAACGAAGCGAGCTATGGCAAAATGTTAAGAGACCTTTTTTGTAGAGAATTAAGTTTCCTACTTTTTATGTTCTATGATATTTTTTGATCAGATGCGTAGTTCTCGAGATATATCAAGATACTTAAAAGTTCCGAAGCCGCACCAACATAATAGAGATACAGAAACACCGTGGCCCCTTTCTTTGAGATAACTCTGCACTATTGCGCGCTGCAAATGCCACTTCCAGCTTAGCTGTGCAGAAGAAGAACAACAAGAAGAAGAAATATCTCGAAATATGCCCGTCAGGCCCCTTCCCTTGAGATAAATCTGCAAATATCTCGGAAACGAAGCGAGCTATGGCAAAATGTTAAGAGACCTTTTTTGTAGAGAATTAAGTTTCCTACTTTTTATGTTCTATGATATTTTTTGATCAGATGCGTAGTTCTCGAGATATATCAAGATATTTAAAAGTTCCGAAGCCGCACCAACATAATAGAGATACAGAAACACCGTGGCCCCTTTCTTTGAGATAACTCTGCACTACTGCGAGCTGCAAATGCCACTTCCAGCTTAGCTGTGCAGAAGAAGAACAACAAGAAGAAGAAATATCTCGAAATATGTCCGTCAGGCCCCTTCCCTTGAGATAAATCTGCAAATATCTCGGAAACGAAGCGAGCTATGGCAAAATGTTAGGAGACCTTTTTTGTAGAGAATTAAGTTTCCTACTTTTTATGTTCTATGATATTTTTTGATCAGATGCGCAGTTCTCGAGATATATCCAGATATTTAAAAGTTCCGAAGCGGCACCAACATAATAGAGATACAGACACACCGTGGCCCCTTTCTTTGAGGTAACTCTGCACTATTGCGAGCTGCAAATGCCACTTCCAGCTTAGCTGTGCAGAAGAAGAACAACAAGAAGAAGAAATATCTCGAAATATGTCCGTCAGGCCCCTTCCCTTGAGATAAATCTGCAAATATCTCGGAAACCAAGCGAGCTATGGCAAAATGTTAAGAGACCTTATTTGTAGAGAATTAAGTTTCCTACTTTTTATGTTCTACGATATTTTTTGATCAGATGCGTAGTTCTCGAGATATATCAAGATATTTAAAAGTTCCGAAGCCGCACCAACATAATAGAGATACAGAAACACCGTGGCTCCTTTCTTTGAGATAACTCTGCACTATTGCGACCTGCAAATGCCACTTCCAGCTTAGCTGTGCAGAAGAGGAACAATAAGAAGAAGAAATATGTCGGAATAAGTCCGTCAGGCCCCTTCCCTTGAGATAAATCTGCAAATATCTCGGAAACGAAGCGAGCTATGGCAAAATGTTAAGAGACCTTTTTTGTAGAGAATTAAGTTTCCTACTTTTTATGGTCTATGATATTTTTCGATCAGAGGCGTAGTTCTCGAGATATATCAAGATATTTAAAAGTTCCGAAGCCGCACCAACATAATAGAGATACAGAAACACCGTGGCCCCTTTCTTTGAGATAACTCTGCACTAGTGCGAGCCGCAAATGCCGCTTCCAGCTTAGCTGTGCAGAAGAAGAACAACAAGAAGAAGAAATATCTCGAAATATGTCCGTCAGGCCCCTTCCCTTGAGATAAATCTGCAAATATCTCGGAAACGAAGCGAGCTATGGCAAAATGTTAAGAGACCTTTTTTGTAGAGAATTAAGTTGCCTACTTTTTATGTTCTATGATATTTTTCGATCAGAGGCGTAGTTCTCGAGATATATCAAGATATTTAAAAGTTCCGAAGCCGCACCAACATAATAGAGATACAGAAACACCGTGGCCCCTTTCTTTGAGATAACTCTGCACTACTGCGAGCTGCAAATGCCACTTCCAGCTTAGCTGTGCAGAAGAAGAACAACAAGAAGAAGAAATATCTCGAAATATGTCCGTCAGGCCCCTTCCCTTGAGATAAATCTGCAAATATCTCGGAAACGAAGCGAGCTATGGCAAAATGTTAGGCGACCTTTTTTGTAGAGAATTAAGTTTCCTACTTTTTATGTTCTATGATATTTTTTGATCAGATGCGCAGTTCTCGAGATATATCCAGATATTTAAAAGTTCCGAAGCGGCACCAACATAATAGAGATACAGACACACCGTGGCCCCTTTCTTTGAGGTAACTCTGCACTATTGCGAGCTGCAAATGCCACTTCCAGCTTAGCTGTGCAGAAGAAGAACAACAAGAAGAAGAAATATCTCGAAATATGTCCGTCAGGCCCCTTCCCTTGAGATAAATCTGCAAATATCTCGGAAACCAAGCGAGCTATGGCAAAATGTTAAGAGACCTTATTTGTAGAGAATTAAGTTTCCTACTTTTTATGTTCTACGATATTTTTTGATCAGATGCGTAGTTCTCGAGATATATCAAGATATTTAAAAGTTCCGAAGCCGCACCAACATAATAGAGATACAGAAACACCGTGGCTCCTTTCTTTGAGATAACTCTGCACTCTTGCGAGATGCAAATGCCACTTCCAGCTTAGCTGTGCAGAAGAAGAACAACAAGAAGAAGAAATATGTCGAAATATGTCCGTCAGGCCCCTTCCCTCGAGATAAATCTGCAAATATCTCGGAAACGAAGCGAGCTATGGCAAAATGTTAAGAGACCTTTTTTGTAGAGAATTAAGTTTCCTACTTTTTATGTTCTATGATATTTTTTGATCAGATGCGTAGTTCTCGAGATATATCCAGATATTTAAAAGTTCCGAAGCGGCACCAAGATAATAGAGATACAGAAACACCGTGGCCCCTTTCTTTGAGGTAACTCTGCACTATTGCGAGCTGCAAATGCCACTTCCAGCTTAGCTGTGCAGAAGAAGAACAACAAGAAGAAGAAATATCTCGAAATATGTCCGTCAGGCCCCTTCCCTTGAGATAAATCTGCAAATATCTCGGAAACCAAGCGAGCTATGGCAAAATGTTAAGAGACCTTATTTGTAGAGAATTAAGTTTCCTACTTTTTATGTTCTACGATATTTTTTGATCAGATGCGTAGTTCTCGAGATATATCAAGATATTTGAAAGTTCCGAAGCCGCACCAACATAATAGAGATACAGAACCACCGTGGCCCCTTTCTTTGAGATAACTCTGCACTATTGCGAGCTGCAAATGCCACTTCCAGCTTAGCTGTGCAGAAGAAGAACAACAAGAAGAAGAAATATCTCGAAATATGTCCGTCAGGCCCCTTCCCTTGAGATAAATCTGCAAATATCTCGGAAACGAAGCGAGCTATGGCAAAATGTTAAGAGACCTTTTTTGTACAGAATTATCTTTCCTACAATTTACGTTCTCCGATATTTTTTGATCAGAAGCGTAGTTTTCGAGATATATCGAGATATTTAAAAGTTCCGAAGCCGCACCAACATAATAGAGATACAGAAACACCGTGGCCCCTTTCTTTGAGATAACTCTGCACTATTGCGACCTGCAAATGCCACATCCAGCTTAGCTGTGCAGAAGAAGAACAACAAGAAGAAGAAATATCTCGAAATATGTCCGTCAGGCCCCTTCCCTCGAGATAAATCTGCAAATATCTCGGAAACGAAGCGAGCTATGGCAAAATGTTAAGAGACCTTTTTTGTAGAGAATTAAGTTTCCTACTTTTTATGTTCTATGATATTTTTTGATCAGATGCGTAGTTCTCGAGATATATCAAGATACTTAAAAGTTCCGAAGCCGCACCAACATAATAGAGATACAGAAACACCGTGGCCCCTTTCTTTGAGATAACTCTGCACTATTGCGCGCTGCAAATGCCACTTCCAGCTTAGCTGTGCAGAAGAAGAACAACAAGAAGAAGAAATATCTCGAAATATGCCCGTCAGGCCCCTTCCCTTGAGATAAATCTGCAAATATCTCGGAAACGAAGCGAGCTATGGCAAAATGTTAAGAGACCTTTTTTGTAGAGAATAAAGTTTCCTACTTTTTATGTTCTATGATATTTTTTGATCAGATGCGTAGTTCTCGAGATATATCAAGATATTTAAAAGTTCCGAAGCCGCACCAACATAATAGAGATACAGAAACACCGTGGCCCCTTTCTTTGAGATAACTCTGCACTACTGCGAGCTGCAAATGCCACTTCCAGCTTAGCTGTGCAGAAGAAGAACAACAAGAAGAAGAAATATCTCGAAATATGTCCGTCAGGCCCCTTCCCTTGAGATAAATCTGCAAATATCTCGGAAACGAAGCGAGCTATGGCAAAATGTTAGGAGACCTTTTTTGTAGAGAATTAAGTTTCCTACTTTTTATGTTCTATGATATTTTTTGATCAGATGCGCAGTTCTCGAGATATATCCAGATATTTAAAAGTTCCGAAGCGGCACCAACATAATAGAGATACAGAAACACCGTGGCCCCTTTCTTTGAGATAACTCTGCACTATTGCGCGCTGCAAATGCCACTTCCAGCTTAGCTGTGCAGAAGAAGAACAACAAGAAGAAGAAATATCTCGAAATATGTCCGTCAGGCCCCTTCCCTTGAGATAAATCTGCAAATATCTCGGAAACGAAGCGAGCTATGGCAAAATGTTAAGAGACCTTTTTTGTAGAGAATTAGATTTCCTACTTTTTATGGTCTATGATATTTTTCGATCAGAGGCGTAGTTCTCGAGATATATCAAGATATTTAAAAGTTCCGAAGCCGCACCAACATAATAGAGATACTGAAACACCGTGGCCCCTTTCTTTGAGATAACTCTGCACTAGTGCGAGCCGCAAATGCCGCTTCCAGCTTAGCTGTGCAGAAGAAGAACAACAAGAAGAAGAAATATCTCGAAATATGTCCGTCAGGCCCCTTCCCTCGAGATAAATCTGCAAATATCTCGGAAACGAAGCGAGCTATGGCAAAATGTTAAGAGACCTTTTTTGTAGAGAATTAAGTTTCCTACTTTTCATGTTCTATGATATTTTTTGATCAGATGCGTAGTTCTCGAGATATATCAAGATACTTGAAAGTTCCGAAGCCGCACCAACATAATAGAGATACAGAAACACCGTGGCCCCTTTCTTTGAGATAACTCTGCACTATTGCGCGCTGCAAATGCCACTTCCAGCTTAGCTGTGCAGAAGAAGAACAACAAGAAGAAGAAATATCTCGAAATATGTCCGTCAGGCCCCTTCCCTCGAGATAAATCTGCAAATATCTCGGAAACGAAGCGAGCTATGGCAAAATGTTAAGAGACCTTTTTTGTAGAGAATTAAGTTTCCTACTTTTTATGTTCTATGATATTTTTTGATCAGATGCGTAGTTCTCGAGATATATCAAGATACTTAAAAGTTCCGAAGCCGCACCAACATAATAGAGATACAGAAACACCGTGGCCCCTTTCTTTGAGATAACTCTGCACTATTGCGCGCTGCAAATGCCACTTCCAGCTTAGCTGTGCAGAAGAAGAACAACAAGAAGAAGAAATATCTCGAAATATGCCCGTCAGGCCCCTTCCCTTGAGATAAATCTGCAAATATCTCGGAAACGAAGCGAGCTATGGCAAAATGTTAAGAGACCTTTTTTGTAGAGAATTAAGTTTCCTACTTTTTATGTTCTATGATATTTTTTGATCAGATGCGTAGTTCTCGAGATATATCAAGATATTTAAAAGTTCCGAAGCCGCACCAACATAATAGAGATACAGAAACACCGTGGCCCCTTTCTTTGAGATAACTCTGCACTACTGCGAGCTGCAAATGCCACTTCCAGCTTAGCTGTGCAGAAGAAGAACAACAAGAAGAAGAAATATCTCGAAATATGTCCGTCAGGCCCCTTCCCTTGAGATAAATCTGCAAATATCTCGGAAACGAAGCGAGCTATGGCAAAATGTTAGGAGACCTTTTTTGTAGAGAATTAAGTTTCCTACTTTTTATGTTCTATGATATTTTTTGATCAGATGCGCAGTTCTCGAGATATATCCAGATATTTAAAAGTTCCGAAGCGGCACCAACATAATAGAGATACAGACACACCGTGGCCCCTTTCTTTGAGGTAACTCTGCACTATTGCGAGCTGCAAATGCCACTTCCAGCTTAGCTGTGCAGAAGAAGAACAACAAGAAGAAGAAATATCTCGAAATATGTCCGTCAGGCCCCTTCCCTTGAGATAAATCTGCAAATATCTCGGAAACCAAGCGAGCTATGGCAAAATGTTAAGAGACCTTATTTGTAGAGAATTAAGTTTCCTACTTTTTATGTTCTACGATATTTTTTGATCAGATGCGTAGTTCTCGAGATATATCAAGATATTTAAAAGTTCCGAAGCCGCACCAACATAATAGAGATACAGAAACACCGTGGCTCCTTTCTTTGAGATAACTCTGCACTATTGCGACCTGCAAATGCCACTTCCAGCTTAGCTGTGCAGAAGAGGAACAATAAGAAGAAGAAATATGTCGGAATAAGTCCGTCAGGCCCCTTCCCTTGAGATAAATCTGCAAATATCTCGGAAACGAAGCGAGCTATGGCAAAATGTTAAGAGACCTTTTTTGTAGAGAATTAAGTTTCCTACTTTTTATGGTCTATGATATTTTTCGATCAGAGGCGTAGTTCTCGAGATATATCAAGATATTTAAAAGTTCCGAAGCCGCACCAACATAATAGAGATACAGAAACACCGTGGCCCCTTTCTTTGAGATAACTCTGCACTAGTGCGAGCCGCAAATGCCGCTTCCAGCTTAGCTGTGCAGAAGAAGAACAACAAGAAGAAGAAATATCTCGAAATATGTCCGTCAGGCCCCTTCCCTTGAGATAAATCTGCAAATATCTCGGAAACGAAGCGAGCTATGGCAAAATGTTAAGAGACCTTTTTTGTAGAGAATTAAGTTGCCTACTTTTTATGTTCTATGATATTTTTCGATCAGAGGCGTAGTTTTCGAGATATATCAAGATATTTAAAAGTTCCGAAGCCGCACCAACATAATAGAGATACAGAAACACCGTGGCCCCTTTCTTTGAGATAACTCTGCACTACTGCGAGCTGCAAATGCCACTTCCAGCTTAGCTGTGCAGAAGAAGAACAACAAGAAGAAGAAATATCTCGAAATATGTCCGTCAGGCCCCTTCCCTTGAGATAAATCTGCAAATATCTCGGAAACGAAGCGAGCTATGGCAAAATGTTAGGCGACCTTTTTTGTAGAGAATTAAGTTTCCTACTTTTTATGTTCTATGATATTTTTTGATCAGATGCGCAGTTCTCGAGATATATCCAGATATTTAAAAGTTCCGAAGCGGCACCAACATAATAGAGATACAGACACACCGTGGCCCCTTTCTTTGAGGTAACTCTGCACTATTGCGAGCTGCAAATGCCACTTCCAGCTTAGCTGTGCAGAAGAAGAACAACAAGAAGAAGAAATATCTCGAAATATGTCCGTCAGGCCCCTTCCCTTGAGATAAATCTGCAAATATCTCGGAAACCAAGCGAGCTATGGCAAAATGTTAAGAGACCTTATTTGTAGAGAATTAAGTTTCCTACTTTTTATGTTCTACGATATTTTTTGATCAGATGCGTAGTTCTCGAGATATATCAAGATATTTAAAAGTTCCGAAGCCGCACCAACATAATAGAGATACAGAAACACCGTGGCTCCTTTCTTTGAGATAACTCTGCACTCTTGCGAGATGCAAATGCCACTTCCAGCTTAGCTGTGCAGAAGAAGAACAACAAGAAGAAGAAATATGTCGAAATATGTCCGTCAGGCCCCTTCCCTCGAGATAAAACTGCAAATATCTCGGAAACGAAGCGAGCTATGGCAAAATGTTAAGAGACCTTTTTTGTAGAGAATTAAGTTTCCTACTTTTTATGTTCTATGATATTTTTTGATCAGATGCGTAGTTCTCGAGATATATCCAGATATTTAAAAGTTCCGAAGCGGCACCAAGATAATAGAGATACAGAAACACCGTGGCCCCTTTCTTTGAGGTAACTCTGCACTATTGCGAGCTGCAAATGCCACTTCCAGCTTAGCTGTGCAGAAGAAGAACAACAAGAAGAAGAAATATCTCGAAATATGTCCGTCAGGCCCCTTCCCTTGAGATAAATCTGCAAATATCTCGGAAACCAAGCGAGCTATGGCAAAATGTTAAGAGACCTTATTTGTAGAGAATTAAGTTTCCTACTTTTTATGTTCTACGATATTTTTTGATCAGATGCGTAGTTCTCGAGATATATCAAGATATTTGAAAGTTCCGAAGCCGCACCAACATAATAGAGATACAGAACCACCGTGGCCCGTTTCTTTGAGATAACTCTGCACTATTGCGAGCTGCAAATGCCACTTCCAGCTTAGCTGTGCAGAAGAAGAACAACAAGAAGAAGAAATATCTCGAAATATGTCCGTCAGGCCCCTTCCCTTGAGATAAATCTGCAAATATCTCGGAAACGAAGCGAGCTATGGCAAAATGTTAAGAGACCTTTTTTGTACAGAATTATCTTTCCTACAATTTACGTTCTCCGATATTTTTTGATCAGAAGCGTAGTTTTCGAGATATATCGAGATATTTAAAAGTTCCGAAGCCGCACCAACATAATAGAGATACAGAAACACCGTGGCCCCTTTCTTTGAGATAACTCTGCACTATTGCGACCTGCAAATGCCACATCCAGCTTAGCTGTGCAGAAGAAGAACAACAAGAAGAAGAAATATCTCGAAATATGTCCGTCAGGCCCCTTCCCTCGAGATAAATCTGCAAATATCTCGGAAACGAAGCGAGCTATGGCAAAATGTTAAGAGACCTTTTTTGTAGAGAATTAAGTTTCCTACTTTTTATGTTCTATGATATTTTTTGATCAGATGCGTAGTTCTCGAGATATATCAAGATACTTAAAAGTTCCGAAGCCGCACCAACATAATAGAGATACAGAAACACCGTGGCCCCTTTCTTTGAGATAACTCTGCACTATTGCGCGCTGCAAATGCCACTTCCAGCTTAGCTGTGCAGAAGAAGAACAACAAGAAGAAGAAATATCTCGAAATATGCCCGTCAGGCCCCTTCCCTTGAGATAAATCTGCAAATATCTCGGAAACGAAGCGAGCTATGGCAAAATGTTAAGAGACCTTTTTTGTAGAGAATAAAGTTTCCTACTTTTTATGTTCTATGATATTTTTTGATCAGATGCGTAGTTCTCGAGATATATCAAGATATTTAAAAGTTCCGAAGCCGCACCAACATAATAGAGATACAGAAACACCGTGGCCCCTTTCTTTGAGATAACTCTGCACTACTGCGAGCTGCAAATGCCACTTCCAGCTTAGCTGTGCAGAAGAAGAACAACAAGAAGAAGAAATATCTCGAAATATGTCCGTCAGGCCCCTTCCCTTGAGATAAATCTGCAAATATCTCGGAAACGAAGCGAGCTATGGCAAAATGTTAGGAGACCTTTTTTGTAGAGAATTAAGTTTCCTACTTTTTATGTTCTATGATATTTTTTGATCAGATGCGCAGTTCTCGAGATATATCCAGATATTTAAAAGTTCCGAAGCGGCACCAACATAATAGAGATACAGACACACCGTGGCCCCTTTCTTTGAGGTAACTCTGCACTATTGCGAGCTGCAAATGCCACTTCCAGCTTAGCTGTGCAGAAGAAGAACAACAAGAAGAAGAAATATCTCGAAATATGTCCATCAGGCCCCTTCCCTTGAGATAAATCTGCAAATATCTCGGAAACCAAGCGAGCTATGGCAAAATGTTAAGAGACCTTATTTGTAGAGAATTAAGTTTCCTACTTTTTATGTTCTACGATATTTTTTGATCAGATGCGTAGTTCTCGAGATATATCAAGATATTTAAAAGTTCCGAAGCCGCACCAACATAATAGAGATACAGAAACACCGTGGCCCCTTTCTTTGAGATAACTCTGCACTATTGCGCGCTGCAAATGCCACTTCCAGCTTAGCTGTGCAGAAGAAGAACAACAAGAAGAAGAAATATCTCGAAATATGTCCGTCAGGCCCCTTCCCTTGAGATAAATCTGCAAATATCTCGGAAACGAAGCGAGCTATGGCAAAATGTTAGGAGACCTTTTTTGTAGAGAATTAAGTTTCCTACTTTTTATGTTCTATGATATTTTTTGATCAGATGCGCAGTTCTCGAGATATATCCAGATATTTAAAAGTTCCGAAGCGGCACCAACATAATAGAGATACAGACACACCGTGGCCCCTTTCTTTGAGGTAACTCTGCACTATTGCGAGCTGCAAATGCCACTTCCAGCTTAGCTGTGCAGAAGAAGAACAACAAGAAGAAGAAATATCTCGAAATATGTCCGTCAGGCCCCTTCCCTTGAGATAAATCTGCAAATATCTCGGAAACCAAGCGAGCTATGGCAAAATGTTAAGAGACCTTATTTGTAGAGAATTAAGTTTCCTACTTTTTATGTTCTACGATATTTTTTGATCAGATGCGTAGTTCTCGAGATATATCAAGATATTTAAAAGTTCCGAAGCCGCACCAACATAATAGAGATACAGAAACACCGTGGCTCCTTTCTTTGAGATAACTCTGCACTATTGCGACCTGCAAATGCCACTTCCAGCTTAGCTGTGCAGAAGAGGAACAATAAGAAGAAGAAATATGTCGGAATAAGTCCGTCAGGCCCCTTCCCTTGAGATAAATCTGCAAATATCTCGGAAACGAAGCGAGCTATGGCAAAATGTTAAGAGACCTTTTTTGTAGAGAATTAAGTTTCCTACTTTTTATGGTCTATGATATTTTTCGATCAGAGGCGTAGTTCTCGAGATATATCAAGATATTTAAAAGTTCCGAAGCCGCACCAACATAATAGAGATACAGAAACACCGTGGCCCCTTTCTTTGAGATAACTCTGCACTAGTGCGAGCCGCAAATGCCGCTTCCAGCTTAGCTGTGCAGAAGAAGAACAACAAGAAGAAGAAATATCTCGAAATATGTCCGTCAGGCCCCTTCCCTTGAGATAAATCTGCAAATATCTCGGAAACGAAGCGAGCTATGGCAAAATGTTAAGAGACCTTTTTTGTAGAGAATTAAGTTGCCTACTTTTTATGTTCTATGATATTTTTCGATCAGAGGCGTAGTTCTCGAGATATATCAAGATATTTAAAAGTTCCGAAGCCGCACCAACATAATAGAGATACAGAAACACCGTGGCCCCTTTCTTTGAGATAACTCTGCACTACTGCGAGCTGCAAATGCCACTTCCAGCTTAGCTGTGCAGAAGAAGAACAACAAGAAGAAGAAATATCTCGAAATATGTCCGTCAGGCCCCTTCCCTTGAGATAAATCTGCAAATATCTCGGAAACGAAGCGAGCTATGGCAAAATGTTAGGAGACCTTTTTTGTAGAGAATTAAGTTTCCTACTTTTTATGTTCTATGATATTTTTTGATCAGATGCGCAGTTCTCGAGATATATCCAGATATTTAAAAGTTCCGAAGCGGCACCAACATAATAGAGATACAGACACACCGTGGCCCCTTTCTTTGAGGTAACTCTGCACTATTGCGAGCTGCAAATGCCACTTCCAGCTTAGCTGTGCAGAAGAAGAACAACAAGAAGAAGAAATATCTCGAAATATGTCCGTCAGGCCCCTTCCCTTGAGATAAATCTGCAAATATCTCGGAAACCAAGCGAGCTATGGCAAAATGTTAAGAGACCTTATTTGTAGAGAATTAAGTTTCCTACTTTTTATGTTCTACGATATTTTTTGATCAGATGCGTAGTTCTCGAGATATATCAAGATATTTAAAAGTTCCGAAGCCGCACCAACATAATAGAGATACAGAAACACCGTGGCCCCTTTCTTTGAGATAACTCTGCACTACTGCGAGCTGCAAATGCCACTTCCAGCTTAGCTGTGCAGAAGAAGAACAACAAGAAGAAGAAATATCTCGAAATATGTCCGTCAGGCCCCTTCCCTTGAGATAAATCTGCAAATATCTCGGAAACGAAGCGAGCTATGGCAAAATGTTAGGAGACCTTTTTTGTAGAGAATTAAGTTTCCTACTTTTTATGTTCTATGATATTTTTTGATCAGATGCGCAGTTCTCGAGATATATCCAGATATTTAAAAGTTCCGAAGCGGCACCAACATAATAGAGATACAGACACACCGTGGCCCCTTTCTTTGAGGTAACTCTGCACTATTGCGAGCTGCAAATGCCACTTCCAGCTTAGCTGTGCAGAAGAAGAACAACAAGAAGAAGAAATATCTCGAAATATGTCCGTCAGGCCCCTTCCCTTGAGATAAATCTGCAAATATCTCGGAAACCAAGCGAGCTATGGCAAAATGTTAAGAGACCTTATTTGTAGAGAATTAAGTTTCCTACTTTTTATGTTCTACGATATTTTTTGATCAGATGCGTAGTTCTCGAGATATATCAAGATATTTAAAAGTTCCGAAGCCGCACCAACATAATAGAGATACAGAAACACCGTGGCTCCTTTCTTTGAGATAACTCTGCACTATTGCGACCTGCAAATGCCACTTCCAGCTTAGCTGTGCAGAAGAGGAACAATAAGAAGAAGAAATATGTCGGAATAAGTCCGTCAGGCCCCTTCCCTTGAGATAAATCTGCAAATATCTCGGAAACGAAGCGAGCTATGGCAAAATGTTAAGAGACCTTTTTTGTAGAGAATTAAGTTTCCTACTTTTTATGGTCTATGATATTTTTCGATCAGAGGCGTAGTTCTCGAGATATATCAAGATATTTAAAAGTTCCGAAGCCGCACCAACATAATAGAGATACAGAAACACCGTGGCCCCTTTCTTTGAGATAACTCTGCACTAGTGCGAGCCGCAAATGCCGCTTCCAGCTTAGCTGTGCAGAAGAAGAACAACAAGAAGAAGAAATATCTCGAAATATGTCCGTCAGGCCCCTTCCCTTGAGATAAATCTGCAAATATCTCGGAAACGAAGCGAGCTATGGCAAAATGTTAAGAGACCTTTTTTGTAGAGAATTAAGTTGCCTACTTTTTATGTTCTATGATATTTTTCGATCAGAGGCGTAGTTCTCGAGATATATCAAGATATTTAAAAGTTCCGAAGCCGCACCAACATAATAGAGATACAGAAACACCGTGGCCCCTTTCTTTGAGATAACTCTGCACTACTGCGAGCTGCAAATGCCACTTCCAGCTTAGCTGTGCAGAAGAAGAACAACAAGAAGAAGAAATATCTCGAAATATGTCCGTCAGGCCCCTTCCCTTGAGATAAATCTGCAAATATCTCGGAAACGAAGCGAGCTATGGCAAAATGTTAGGCGACCTTTTTTGTAGAGAATTAAGTTTCCTACTTTTTATGTTCTATGATATTTTTTGATCAGATGCGCAGTTCTCGAGATATATCCAGATATTTAAAAGTTCCGAAGCGGCACCAACATAATAGAGATACAGACACACCGTGGCCCCTTTCTTTGAGGTAACTCTGCACTATTGCGAGCTGCAAATGCCACTTCCAGCTTAGCTGTGCAGAAGAAGAACAACAAGAAGAAGAAATATCTCGAAATATGTCCGTCAGGCCCCTTCCCTTGAGATAAATCTGCAAATATCTCGGAAACCAAGCGAGCTATGGCAAAATGTTAAGAGACCTTATTTGTAGAGAATTAAGTTTCCTACTTTTTATGTTCTACGATATTTTTTGATCAGATGCGTAGTTCTCGAGATATATCAAGATATTTAAAAGTTCCGAAGCCGCACCAACATAATAGAGATACAGAAACACCGTGGCTCCTTTCTTTGAGATAACTCTGCACTCTTGCGAGATGCAAATGCCACTTCCAGCTTAGCTGTGCAGAAGAAGAACAACAAGAAGAAGAAATATGTCGAAATATGTCCGTCAGGCCCCTTCCCTCGAGATAAATCTGCAAATATCTCGGAAACGAAGCGAGCTATGGCAAAATGTTAAGAGACCTTTTTTGTAGAGAATTAAGTTTCCTACTTTTTATGTTCTATGATATTTTTTGATCAGATGCGTAGTTCTCGAGATATATCCAGATATTTAAAAGTTCCGAAGCGGCACCAAGATAATAGAGATACAGAAACACCGTGGCCCCTTTCTTTGAGGTAACTCTGCACTATTGCGAGCTGCAAATGCCACTTCCAGCTTAGCTGTGCAGAAGAAGAACAACAAGAAGAAGAAATATCTCGAAATATGTCCGTCAGGCCCCTTCCCTTGAGATAAATCTGCAAATATCTCGGAAACCAAGCGAGCTATGGCAAAATGTTAAGAGACCTTATTTGTAGAGAATTAAGTTTCCTACTTTTTATGTTCTACGATATTTTTTGATCAGATGCGTAGTTCTCGAGATATATCAAGATATTTGAAAGTTCCGAAGCCGCACCAACATAATAGAGATACAGAACCACCGTGGCCCCTTTCTTTGAGATAACTCTGCACTATTGCGAGCTGCAAATGCCACTTCCAGCTTAGCTGTGCAGAAGAAGAACAACAAGAAGAAGAAATATCTCGAAATATGTCCGTCAGGCCCCTTCCCTTGAGATAAATCTGCAAATATCTCGGAAACGAAGCGAGCTATGGCAAAATGTTAAGAGACCTTTTTTGTAGAGAATTAAGTTGCCTACTTTTTATGTTCTATGATATTTTTCGATCAGAGGCGTAGTTCTCGAGATATATCAAGATATTTAAAAGTTCCGAAGCCGCACCAACATAATAGAGATACAGAAACACCGTGGCCCCTTTCTTTGAGATAACTCTGCACTACTGCGAGCTGCAAATGCCACTTCCAGCTTAGCTGTGCAGAAGAAGAACAACAAGAAGAAGAAATATCTCGAAATATGTCCGTCAGGCCCCTTCCCTTGAGATAAATCTGCAAATATCTCGGAAACGAAGCGAGCTATGGCAAAATGTTAGGCGACCTTTTTTGTAGAGAATTAAGTTTCCTACTTTTTATGTTCTATGATATTTTTTGATCAGATGCGCAGTTCTCGAGATATATCCAGATATTTAAAAGTTCCGAAGCGGCACCAACATAATAGAGATACAGACACACCGTGGCCCCTTTCTTTGAGGTAACTCTGCACTATTGCGAGCTGCAAATGCCACTTCCAGCTTAGCTGTGCAGAAGAAGAACAACAAGAAGAAGAAATATCTCGAAATATGTCCGTCAGGCCCCTTCCCTTGAGATAAATCTGCAAATATCTCGGAAACCAAGCGAGCTATGGCAAAATGTTAAGAGACCTTATTTGTAGAGAATTAAGTTTCCTACTTTTTATGTTCTACGATATTTTTTGATCAGATGCGTAGTTCTCGAGATATATCAAGATATTTAAAAGTTCCGAAGCCGCACCAACATAATAGAGATACAGAAACACCGTGGCTCCTTTCTTTGAGATAACTCTGCACTCTTGCGAGATGCAAATGCCACTTCCAGCTTAGCTGTGCAGAAGAAGAACAACAAGAAGAAGAAATATGTCGAAATATGTCCGTCAGGCCCCTTCCCTCGAGATAAATCTGCAAATATCTCGGAAACGAAGCGAGCTATGGCAAAATGTTAAGAGACCTTTTTTGTAGAGAATTAAGTTTCCTACTTTTTATGTTCTATGATATTTTTTGATCAGATGCGTAGTTCTCGAGATATATCCAGATATTTAAAAGTTCCGAAGCGGCACCAAGATAATAGAGATACAGAAACACCGTGGCCCCTTTCTTTGAGGTAACTCTGCACTATTGCGAGCTGCAAATGCCACTTCCAGCTTAGCTGTGCAGAAGAAGAACAACAAGAAGAAGAAATATCTCGAAATATGTCCGTCAGGCCCCTTCCCTTGAGATAAATCTGCAAATATCTCGGAAACCAAGCGAGCTATGGCAAAATGTTAAGAGACCTTATTTGTAGAGAATTAAGTTTCCTACTTTTTATGTTCTACGATATTTTTTGATCAGATGCGTAGTTCTCGAGATATATCAAGATATTTGAAAGTTCCGAAGCCGCACCAACATAATAGAGATACAGAACCACCGTGGCCCCTTTCTTTGAGATAACTCTGCACTATTGCGAGCTGCAAATGCCACTTCCAGCTTAGCTGTGCAGAAGAAGAACAACAAGAAGAAGAAATATCTCGAAATATGTCCGTCAGGCCCCTTCCCTTGAGATAAATCTGCAAATATCTCGGAAACGAAGCGAGCTATGGCAAAATGTTAAGAGACCTTTTTTGTACAGAATTATCTTTCCTACAATTTACGTTCTCCGATATTTTTTGATCAGAAGCGTAGTTTTCGAGATATATCGAGATATTTAAAAGTTCCGAAGCCGCACCAACATAATAGAGATACAGAAACACCGTGGCCCCTTTCTTTGAGATAACTCTGCACTATTGCGACCTGCAAATGCCACATCCAGCTTAGCTGTGCAGAAGAAGAACAACAAGAAGAAGAAATATCTCGAAATATGTCCGTCAGGCCCCTTCCCTCGAGATAAATCTGCAAATATCTCGGAAACGAAGCGAGCTATGGCAAAATGTTAAGAGACCTTTTTTGTAGAGAATTAAGTTTCCTACTTTTTATGTTCTATGATATTTTTTGATCAGATGCGTAGTTCTCGAGATATATCAAGATACTTAAAAGTTCCGAAGCCGCACCAACATAATAGAGATACAGAAACACCGTGGCCCCTTTCTTTGAGATAACTCTGCACTATTGCGCGCTGCAAATGCCACTTCCAGCTTAGCTGTGCAGAAGAAGAACAACAAGAAGAAGAAATATCTCGAAATATGCCCGTCAGGCCCCTTCCCTTGAGATAAATCTGCAAATATCTCGGAAACGAAGCGAGCTATGGCAAAATGTTAAGAGACCTTTTTTGTAGAGAATAAAGTTTCCTACTTTTTATGTTCTATGATATTTTTTGATCAGATGCGTAGTTCTCGAGATATATCAAGATATTTAAAAGTTCCGAAGCCGCACCAACATAATAGAGATACAGAAACACCGTGGCCCCTTTCTTTGAGATAACTCTGCACTATTGCGAGCTGCAAATGCCACTTCCAGCTTAGCTGTGCAGAAGAAGAACAACAAGAAGAAGAAATATCTCGAAATATGTCCGTCAGGCCCCTTCCCTTGAGATAAATCTGCAAATATCTCGGAAACCAAGCGAGCTATGGCAAAATGTTAAGAGACCTTATTTGTAGAGAATTAAGTTTCCTACTTTTTATGTTCTACGATATTTTTTGATCAGATGCGTAGTTCTCGAGATATATCAAGATATTTGAAAGTTCCGAAGCCGCACCAACATAATAGAGATACAGAACCACCGTGGCCCCTTTCTTTGAGATAACTCTGCACTATTGCGAGCTGCAAATGCCACTTCCAGCTTAGCTGTGCAGAAGAAGAACAACAAGAAGAAGAAATATCTCGAAATATGTCCGTCAGGCCCCTTCCCTTGAGATAAATCTGCAAATATCTCGGAAACGAAGCGAGCTATGGCAAAATGTTAAGAGACCTTTTTTGTACAGAATTATCTTTCCTACAATTTACATTCTCCGATATTTTTTGATCAGAAGCGTAGTTTTCGAGATATATCGAGATATTTAAAAGTTCCGAAGCCGCACCAACATAATAGAGATACAGAAACACCGTGGCCCCTTTCTTTGAGATAACTCTGCACTATTGCGACCTGCAAATGCCACATCCAGCTTAGCTGTGCAGAAGAAGAACAACAAGAAGAAGAAATATGTCGAAATATGTCCGTCAGGCCCCTTCCCTCGAGATAAATCTGCAAATATCTCGGAAACGAAGCGAGCTATGGCAAAATGTTAAGAGACCTTTTTTGTAGAGAATTAAGTTTCCTACTTTTTATGTTCTATGATATTTTTTGATCAGATGCGTAGTTCTCGAGATATATCCAGATATTTAAAAGTTCCGAAGCGGCACCAAGATAATAGAGATACAGAAACACCGTGGCCCCTTTCTTTGAGGTAACTCTGCACTATTGCGAGCTGCAAATGCCACTTCCAGCTTAGCTGTGCAGAAGAAGAACAACAAGAAGAAGAAATATCTCGAAATATGTCCGTCAGGCCCCTTCCCTTGAGATAAATCTGCAAATATCTCGGAAACCAAGCGAGCTATGGCAAAATGTTAAGAGACCTTATTTGTAGAGAATTAAGTTTCCTACTTTTTATGTTCTACGATATTTTTTGATCAGATGCGTAGTTCTCGAGATATATCAAGATATTTGAAAGTTCCGAAGCCGCACCAACATAATAGAGATACAGAACCACCGTGGCCCCTTTCTTTGAGATAACTCTGCACTATTGCGAGCTGCAAATGCCACTTCCAGCTTAGCTGTGCAGAAGAAGAACAACAAGAAGAAGAAATATCTCGAAATATGTCCGTCAGGCCCCTTCCCTTGAGATAAATCTGCAAATATCTCGGAAACGAAGCGAGCTATGGCAAAATGTTAAGAGACCTTTTTTGTACAGAATTATCTTTCCTACAATTTACGTTCTCCGATATTTTTTGATCAGAAGCGTAGTTTTCGAGATATATCGAGATATTTAAAAGTTCCGAAGCCGCACCAACATAATAGAGATACAGAAACACCGTGGCCCCTTTCTTTGAGATAACTCTGCACTATTGCGACCTGCAAATGCCACATCCAGCTTAGCTGTGCAGAAGAAGAACAACAAGAAGAAGAAATATCTCGAAATATGTCCGTCAGGCCCCTTCCCTTGAGATATATCTGCAAATATCTCGGAAACGAAGCGAGCTATTGCAAAATGTTAAGAGACCTTTTTTGTAGAGAATTATGCTTCCTACAATTTATGTTGTATGACATTTTTTGATCAGAAGCGTAGTTTTCGAGATATATCGAGATATTTAAAAGTTCCGAAGCCGCACCAACATAATAGAGATACAGAAGCACCGTGGCCCCTTTCGTTGAGATAACTCTGCACTAGTGCGAGCCGCAAATGCCACTTCCAGCTTAGCTGTGCAGAAGAAGAATAACAAGAAGAAGAAATATCTCGAAATATGTCCGTCAGGCCCCTTCCCTTGAGATACATCTGCAAATATCTCGGAAACGAAGCGAGCTATGGCAAAATGTTAAGAGACCTTTTTTGTAGAAAATTAGGTTTCCTACTTTTTATGTTCTATGATATTTTTTGATCAGATGCGTAGTTCTCGAGATATATCAAGATATTTAAAAGTTCCGAAGCCGCACCAACATAATAGAGATACAGAAACACCGTGGCCCCTTTCTTTGAGATAACTCTGCACTATTGCGAGCTGTGAATGCCACTTCCAGCTTCGCTGTGCAGAAGAAGAACAACAAGAAGAAGAAATATCTCGAAATATGTCCGTCAGGCCCCTTCCCTTGAGATATATCTGCAAATATCTCGGAAACGAAGCGAGCTATGGCAAAATGTTAAGAGACCTTTTTTGTAGAGAATTATGTTTCCTACAATTTATGTTCTATGATATTTTTTGATCAGAAGCGTAGTTTTCGAGATATATCGAGATATTTAAAAGTTCCGAAGCCGCACCAACATAATAGAGATACAGAAACACCGTGGCCCCTTTCTTTGAGATAACTCTGCACTATTGCGAGCTGCAAATGCCACTTCCAGCTTAGCTGTGCAGAGGAAGAACAACAAGAAGAAGAAGTATCTCGAAATATGTCCGTCAGGCCCGTTCCTTTGAGCTGAATCTGCAAATATCTCGGAAACGAAGCGAGCTATGGCAAAATACTAAGAGACGTTTCTTGTAGAGAATTATGTTTCCTACAATTTATGTTCTATGATATTTTTTGATCAGAAGCGTAGTTTGCGAGATATATCGAGATATTTAAAAGTTCCGAAGCCGCACCAAGATAATAGAGATACAGAAACACCGTGGCTCCTTTCTTTGAGATAACTCTGCACTAGTGCGAGCCGCAAATGCCACTTCCAGGTTAGCTGTGCAGAAGAAGAACAACAAGAAGAAGAAATATCTCGAAATATGTCCGTCAGGCCCCTTCCCTTGAGATAAATCTGCAAATATCTCGGAAACGAAGCGAGCTATGGCAAAATGTTAAGAGACCTTTTTTGTAGAGAATTATGTTTCCTACAATTTACATTCTCTGATATTTTTTGATCAGAAGCGTAGTTTTCGAGATATATCGAGATATTTAAAAGTTCCGAAGCCGCACCAACATAATAGAGATACAGAAACACCGTGGCCCCTTTCTTTGTGATAACTCTGCACTATTGCGACCTGCAAATGCCACTTCCAGCTTAGCTGTGCAGAAGAGGAACAATAAGAAGAAGAAATATGTCGGAATAAGTCCGTCAGGCCCCTTCCCTTGAGATAAATCTGCAAATATCTCGGAAACGAAGCGAGCTATGGCAAAATGTTAAGAGACCTTTTTTGTAGAGAATTAAGTTTCCTACTTTTTATGGTCTATGATATTTTTCGATCAGAGGCGTAGTTCTCGAGATATATCAAGATATTTAAAAGTTCCGAAGCCGCACCAACATAATAGAGATACAGAAACACCGTGGCCCCTTTCTTTGAGATATCTCTGCACTAGTGCGAGCCGCAAATGCCGCTTCCAGCTTAGCTGTGCAGAAGAAGAACAACAAGAAGAAGAAATATCTCGAAATATGTCCGTCAGGCCCCTTCCCTCGAGATAAATCTGCAAATATCTCGGAAACGAAGCGAGCTATGGCAAAATGTTAACAGACCTTTTTTGTAGAGAATTAAGTTTCCTACTTTTTATGTTCTATGATATTTTTCGATCAGAGGCGTAGTTCTCGAGATATATCAAGATATTTAAAACTTCCGAAGCCGCACCAACATAATAGAGATACAGAAACACCGTGGCCCCTTTCTTTGAGATAACTCTGCACTATTGCGCGCTGCAAATGCCACTTCCAGCTTAGCTGTGCAGAAGAAGAACAACAAGAAGAAGAAATATCTCGAAATATGTCCGTCAGGCCCCTTCCCTTGAGATAAATCTGCAAATATCTCGGAAACGAAGCGAGCTATGGCAAAATGTTAAGAGACCTTTTTTGTAGAGAATTAAATTTCCTACTTTTTATGGTCTATGATATTTTTCGATCAGAGGCGTAGTTCTCGAGATATATCAAGATATTTAAAAGTTCCGAAGCCGCACCAACATAATAGAGATACTGAAACACCGTGGCCCCTTTCTTTGAGATAACTCTGCACTAGTGCGAGCCGCAAATGCCGCTTCCAGCTTAGCTGTGCAGAAGAAGAACAACAAGAAGAAGAAATATCTCGAAATATGTCCGTCAGGCCCCTTCCCTCGAGATAAATCTGCAAATATCTCGGAAACGAAGCGAGCTATGGCAAAATGTTAAGAGACCTTTTTTGTAGAGAATTAAGTTTCCTACTTTTCATGTTCTATGATATTTTTTGATCAGATGCGTAGTTCTCGAGATATATCAAGATACTTGAAAGTTCCGAAGCCGCACCAACATAATAGAGATACAGAAACACCGTGGCCCCTTTCTTTGAGATAACTCTGCACTATTGCGCGCTGCAAATGCCACTTCCAGCTTAGCTGTGCAGAAGAAGAACAACAAGAAGAAGAAATATCTCGAAATATGTCCGTCAGGCCCCTTCCCTCGAGATAAATCTGCAAATATCTCGGAAACGAAGCGAGCTATGGCAAAATGTTAAGAGACCTTTTTTGTAGAGAATTAAGTTTCCTACTTTTTATGTTCTATGATATTTTTTGATCAGATGCGTAGTTCTCGAGATATATCAAGATACTTAAAAGTTCCGAAGCCGCACCAACATAATAGAGATACAGAAACACCGTGGCCCCTTTCTTTGAGATAACTCTGCACTATTGCGCGCTGCAAATGCCACTTCCAGCTTAGCTGTGCAGAAGAAGAACAACAAGAAGAAGAAATATCTCGAAATATGCCCGTCAGGCCCCTTCCCTTGAGATAAATCTGCAAATATCTCGGAAACGAAGCGAGCTATGGCAAAATGTTAAGAGACCTTTTTTGTAGAGAATTAAGTTTCCTACTTTTTATGTTCTATGATATTTTTTGATCAGATGCGTAGTTCTCGAGATATATCAAGATATTTAAAAGTTCCGAAGCCGCACCAACATAATAGAGATACAGAAACACCGTGGCCCCTTTCTTTGAGATAACTCTGCACTACTGCGAGCTGCAAATGCCACTTCCAGCTTAGCTGTGCAGAAGAAGAACAACAAGAAGAAGAAATATCTCGAAATATGTCCGTCAGGCCCCTTCCCTTGAGATAAATCTGCAAATATCTCGGAAACGAAGCGAGCTATGGCAAAATGTTAGGAGACCTTTTTTGTAGAGAATTAAGTTTCCTACTTTTTATGTTCTATGATATTTTTTGATCAGATGCGCAGTTCTCGAGATATATCCAGATATTTAAAAGTTCCGAAGCGGCACCAACATAATAGAGATACAGACACACCGTGGCCCCTTTCTTTGAGGTAACTCTGCACTATTGCGAGCTGCAAATGCCACTTCCAGCTTAGCTGTGCAGAAGAAGAACAACAAGAAGAAGAAATATCTCGAAATATGTCCGTCAGGCCCCTTCCCTTGAGATAAATCTGCAAATATCTCGGAAACCAAGCGAGCTATGGCAAAATGTTAAGAGACCTTAATTGTAGAGAATTAAGTTTCCTACTTTTTATGTTCTACGATATTTTTTGGTCAGATGCGTAGTTCTCGAGATATATCAAGATATTTAAAAGTTCCGAAGCCGCACCAACATAATAGAGATACAGAAACACCGTGGCTCCTTTCTTTGAGATAACTCTGCACTCTTGCGAGATGCAAATGCCACTTCCAGCTTAGCTGTGCAGAAGAAGAACAACAAGAAGAAGAAATATGTCGAAATATGTCCGTCAGGCCCCTTCCCTCGAGATAAATCTGCAAATATCTCGGAAACGAAGCGAGCTATGGCAAAATGTTAAGAGACCTTTTTTGTAGAGAATTAAGTTTCCTACTTTTTATGTTCTATGATATTTTTTGATCAGATGCGTAGTTCTCGAGATATATCCAGATATTTAAAAGTTCCGAAGCGGCACCAAGATAATAGAGATACAGAAACACCGTGGCCCCTTTCTTTGAGGTAACTCTGCACTATTGCGAGCTGCAAATGCCACTTCCAGCTTAGCTGTGCAGAAGAAGAACAACAAGAAGAAGAAATATCTCGAAATATGTCCGTCAGGCCCCTTCCCTTGAGATAAATCTGCAAATATCTCGGAAACCAAGCGAGCTATGGCAAAATGTTAAGAGACCTTATTTGTAGAGAATTAAGTTTCCTACTTTTTATGTTCTACGATATTTTTTGATCAGATGCGTAGTTCTCGAGATATATCAAGATATTTGAAAGTTCCGAAGCCGCACCAACATAATAGAGATACAGAACCACCGTGGCCCCTTTCTTTGAGATAACTCTGCACTATTGCGAGCTGCAAATGCCACTTCCAGCTTAGCTGTGCAGAAGAAGAACAACAAGAAGAAGAAATATCTCGAAATATGTCCGTCAGGCCCCTTCCCTTGAGATAAATCTGCAAATATCTCGGAAACGAAGCGAGCTATGGCAAAATGTTAAGAGACCTTTTTTGTACAGAATTATCTTTCCTACAATTTACGTTCTCCGATATTTTTTGATCAGAAGCGTAGTTTTCGAGATATATCGAGATATTTAAAAGTTCCGAAGCCGCACCAACATAATAGAGATACAGAAACACCGAGGCCCCTTTCTTTGAGATAACTCTGCACTATTGCGACCTGCAAATGCCACATCCAGCTTAGCTGTGCAGAAGAAGAACAACAAGAAGAAGAAATATCTCGAAATATGTCCGTCAGGCCCCTTCCCTTGAGATATATCTGCAAATATCTCGGAAACGAAGCGAGCTATTGCAAAATGTTAAGAGACCTTTTTTGTAGAGAATTATGCTTCCTACAATTTATGTTGTATGATATTTTTTGATCAGAAGCGTAGTTTTCGAGATATATCGAGATATTTAAAAGTTCCGAAGCCGCACCAACATAATAGAGATACAGAAGCACCGTGGCCCCTTTCGTTGAGATAACTCTGCACTAGTGCGAGCCGCAAATGCCACTTCCAGCTTAGCTGTGCAGAAGAAGAATAACAAGAAGAAGAAATATCTCGAAATATGTCCGTCAGGCCCCTTCCCTTGAGATACATCTGCAAATATCTCGGAAACGAAGCGAGCTATGGCAAAATATTAAGAGACCTTTTTTGTAGAAAATTAGGTTTCCTACTTTTTATGTTCTATGATATTTTTTGATCAGATGCGTAGTTCTCGAGATATATCAAGATATTTAAAAGTTCCGAAGCCGCACCAACATAATAGAGATACAGAAACACCGTGGCCCCTTTCTTTGAGATAACTCTGCACTATTGCGAGCTGTGAATGCCACTTCCAGCTTCGCTGTGCAGAAGAAGAACAACAAGAAGAAGAAATATCTCGAAATATGTCCGTCAGGCCCCTTCCCTTGAGATATATCTGCAAATATCTCGGAAACGAAGCGAGCTATGGCAAAATGTTAAGAGACCTTTTTTGTAGAGAATTATGTTTCCTACAATTTATGTTCTATGATATTTTTTGATCAGAAGCGTAGTTTTCGAGATATATCGAGATATTTAAAAGTTCCGAAGCCGCACCAACATAATAGAGATACAGAAACACCGTGGCCCCTTTCTTTGAGATAACTCTGCACTATTGCGAGCTGCAAATGCCACTTCCAGCTTAGCTGTGCAGAGGAAGAACAACAAGAAGAAGAAGTATCTCGAAATATGTCCGTCAGGCCCGTTCCTTTGAGCTGAATCTGCAAATATCTCGGAAACGAAGCGAGCTATGGCAAAATACTAAGAGACGTTTCTTGTAGAGAATTATGTTTCCTACAATTTATGTTCTATGATATTTTTTGATCAGAAGCGTAGTTTGCGAGATATATCGAGATATTTAAAAGTTCCGAAGCCGCACCAAGATAATAGAGATACAGATACACCGTGGCTCCTTTCTTTGAGATAACTCTGCACTAGTGCGAGCCGCAAATGCCACTTCCAGGTTAGCTGTGCAGAAGAAGAACAACAAGAAGAAGAAATATCTCGAAATATGTCCGTCAGGCCCCTTCCCTTGAGATAAATCTGCAAATATCTCGGAAACGAAGAGAGCTATGGCAAAATGTTAAGAAACCTTTTTTATAGAGAATTAAGTTTCCTACTTTTCATGTTCTATGATATTTTTTGATCAGATGCGTAGTTCTCGAGATATATCAAGATATTTAAAAGTTCCGAAGCAGCACCAACATAATAGAGATACAGAAACATGGTGGCCCCTTTCTTTGAGATAACTCTGCACTATTGCGAGCTGTAAATGCCACTTCCAGCTTAGCTGTGCAGAAGAAGAACAACAAGAAGAAGAAATATCTCGAAATATGTCCGTCAGGCCCCTTCCCTTGAGATAAATATGCAAATATCTCGGAAACGAAGCGAGCTATGGCAAAATGTTAAGAGACCTTTTTTGTAGAGAATTAAGTTTCCTACTTTTTATGTTCTATGATATTTTTTGATCAGATGCGTAGTTCTCGAGATATATCAAGATATTTAAAAGTTCCGAAGCCGCACCAACATAATAGAGATACAGAAACACCGTGGCCCCTTTCTTTGAGATAACTCTGCACTATTGCGCGCTGCAAATGCCACTTCCAGCTTAGCTGTGCAGAAGAAGAACAACAAGAAGAAGAAATATCTCGAAATATGTCCGTCAGGCCCCTTCCCTTGAGATAAATCTGCAAATATCTCGGAAACGAAGCGAGCTATGGCAAAATGTTAAGAGACCTTTTTTGTAGAGAATTACGTTTCCTACTTTTTACGTTCTATGATATTTTTTGATCAGATGCGTAGTTCTCGAGATATATCAAGATATTTAAACGTTCCGAAGCCGCACCAACATAATAGAGATACAGAAACACCGTGGCCCCTTTCTTTGAGATAAGTCTGCACTAGTGCGAGCCGCAAATGCCACTTCCAGCTTAGCTGTGCAGAAGAAGAACAACAAGAAGAAGAAATATCTCGAAATATGTCCGTCAGGCCCCTTCCCTTGAGATAAATCTGCAAATATCTCGGAAACGAAGCGAGCTATGGCAAAATGTTACGAGACCTTTTTTGTAGAGAATTAAGTTTCCTACTTTTTATGTTCTATGATATTTTTTGATCAGATGCGTAGTTCTCGAGATATATCAAGATATTTAAAAGTTCCGAAGCCGCACCAACATAATAGAGATACAGAAACACCGTGGCCCCTTTCTTTGAGATAACTCTGCACTATTGCGAGCTGCAAATGCCATTTCCAGCTTAGCTGTGGAAAGGAAGAACAACAAGAAGAAGAAATATCTCGAAATATGTCCGTCAGGCCAGTTCCTTTGAGCTGAATCTGCAAATATCTCGGAAACGAAGCGAGCTATGGCAAAATGTTAAGAGACGTTTTTTGTAGAGAATTATGTTTCCTACAATTTACGTTCTATGATATTTTTTGATCAGAAGCGTAGTTCTCGAGATATATCGAGATATTTAAAAGTTCCGAAGCCGCACCAACATAATAGGGATACAGAAACACCGTGGCCCCTTTCTTTGAGATAACTCTGCACTAGTGCGAGCCGCAAATGCCACTTCCAGCTTAGCTGTGCAGAAGAAGAACAACAAGAAGAAGAAATATCTCGAAATATGTCCGTCAGGCCCCTTCCCTTGAGATAAATCTGCAAATGTCTCGGAAACGAAGCGAGCTATGGCAAAATGTTAAGAGACCTTTTTTGTAGAGAATTAAGTTTCCTACTTTTTATGTTCTATGATATTTTTCGATCAGAGGCGTAGTTCTCGAGATATATCAAGATATTTAAAAGTTCCGAAGCCGCACCAACATAATAGAGATACAGAAACACCGTGGCCCCTTTCTTTGAGATAACTCTGCACTATTGCGCGCTGTAAATGCCACTTCCAGCTTAGCTGTGCAGAAGAAGAACAACAAGAAGAAGAAATATCTCGAAATATGTCCGTCAGGCCCCTTCCCTTGAGATAAATCTGCAAATGTCTCGGAAACGAAGCGAGCTATGGCAAAATGTTAAGAGACCTTTTTTGTAGAGAATTAAGTTTCCTACTTTTTATGTTCTATGATATTTTTCGATCAGAGGCGTAGTTCTCGAGATATATCAAGATATTTAAACGTTCCGAAGCCGCACCAACATAATAGAGATACAGAAACACCGTGGCCCCTTTCTTTGAGATAACTCTGCACTATTGCAAGCTGCAAATGCCACTTCCAGCTTAGCTGTGGAAAGGAAGAACAACAAGAAGAAGAAATATCTCGAAATATGTCCGTCAGGCCCCTTCCCTTGAGATAAATCTGCAAATATCTCGGAAACGAAGCGAGCTATGGCAAAATGTTAAGAGACCGTTTTTGTAGAGAATTAAGTTTCCTACTTTTTATGTTCTATGATATTTTTTGATCAGATGCGTAGTTCTCGAGATATATCAAGATATTTAAAAGTTCCGAAGCCGCACCAACATAATAGAGATACAGAAACACCGTGGCTCCTTTCTTTGAGATAAGTCTGCACTAGTGCGAGCCGCAAATGCCACTTCCAGCTTAGCTGTGCAGAAGAAGAACAACAAGAAGAAGAAATATCTCGAAATATGTCCGTCAGGCCCCTTCCCTTGAGATAAATCTGCAAATATCTCGGAAACGAAGCGAGCTATGGCAAAATGTTGAGAGACCTTTTTTGTAGAGAATTATGTTTCCTACAATTTATGTTCTATGATATTTTTTGATCAGATGCGTAGTTCTCGAGATATATCAAGATATTTAAAAGTTCCGAAGCCGCACCAACATAATAGAGATACAGAAACACCGTGGCCCCTTTCTTTGAGATAACTCTGCACTATTGCGAGCTGCAAATGCCACTTCCAGCTTAGCTGTGCAGAGGAAGAACAACAAGAAGAAGAAATATCTCGAAATATGTCCGTCAGGCCAGTTCCTTTGAGGTGAATCTGCAAATATCTCGGAAACGAAGCGAGCTATGGCAAAATGTTAAGAGACGTTTTTTGTAGAGAATTATGTTTCCTACAATTTATGTTCTATGATATTTTTTGATCAGAAGCGTAGTTCTCGAGATATATCGAGATATTTAAAAGTTCCGAAGCCGCACCAAGATAATAGAGATACAGAAACACCGTGGCTCCTTTCTTTGAGATAACTCTGCACTAGTGCGAGCCGCAAATGCCACTTCCAGGTTAGCTGTGCAGAAGAAGAACAACAAGAAGAAGAAATATCTCGAAATATGTCCGTCAGGCCCCTTCCCTTGAGATAAATCTGCAAATATCTCGGAAACGAAGCGAGCTATGGCAAAATGTTAAGAGACCTTTTTTGTAGAGAATTATGTTTCCTACAATTTACATTCTCTGATATTTTTTGATCAGAAGCGTAGTTTTCGAGATATATCGAGATATTTAAAAGTTCCGAAGCCGCACCAACATAATAGAGATACAGAAACACCGTGGCCCCTTTCTTTGTGATAACTCTGCACTATTGCGACCTGCAAATGCCACTTCCAGCTTAGCTGTGCAGAAGAGGAACAATAAGAAGAAGAAATATGTCGGAATAAGTCCGTCAGGCCCCTTCCCTTGAGATAAATCTGCAAATATCTCGGAAACGAAGCGAGCTATGGCAAAATGTTAACAGACATTTTTGTAGAGAATTAAGTTTCCTACTTTTTATGGTCTATGATATTTTTCGATCAGAGGCGTAGTTCTCGAGATATATCAAGATATTTAAAAGTTCCGAAGCCGCACCAACATAATAGAGATACAGAAACACCGTGGCCCCTTTCTTTGAGATATCTCTGCACTAGTGCGAGCCGCAAATGCCGCTTCCAGCTTAGCTGTGCAGAAGAAGAACAACAAGAAGAAGAAATATCTCGAAATATGTCCGTCAGGCCCCTTCCCTCGAGATAAATCTGCAAATATCTCGGAAACGAAGCGAGCTATGGCAAAATGTTAACAGACCTTTTTTGTAGAGAATTAAGTTTCCTACTTTTTATGTTCTATGATATTTTTCGATCAGAGGCGTAGTTCTCGAGATATATCAAGATATTTAAAACTTCCGAAGCCGCACCAACATAATAGAGATACAGAAACACCGTGGCCCCTTTCTTTGAGATAACTCTGCACTATTGCGCGCTGCAAATGCCACTTCCAGCTTAGCTGTGCAGAAGAAGAACAACAAGAAGAAGAAATATCTCGAAATATGTCCGTCAGGCCCCTTCCCTTGAGATAAATCTGCAAATATCTCGGAAACGAAGCGAGCTATGGCAAAATGTTAAGAGACCTTTTTTGTAGAGAATTAAATTTCCTACTTTTTATGGTCTATGATATTTTTCGATCAGAGGCGTAGTTCTCGAGATATATCAAGATATTTAAAAGTTCCGAAGCCGCACCAACATAATAGAGATACTGAAACACCGTGGCCCCTTTCTTTGAGATAACTCTGCACTAGTGCGAGCCGCAAATGCCGCTTCCAGCTTAGCTGTGCAGAAGAAGAACAACAAGAAGAAGAAATATCTCGAAATATGTCCGTCAGGCCCCTTCCCTCGAGATAAATCTGCAAATATCTCGGAAACGAAGCGAGCTATGGCAAAATGTTAAGAGACCTTTTTTGTAGAGAATTAAGTTTCCTACTTTTCATGTTCTATGATATTTTTTGATCAGATGCGTAGTTCTCGAGATATATCAAGATACTTGAAAGTTCCGAAGCCGCACCAACATAATAGAGATACAGAAACACCGTGGCCCCTTTCTTTGAGATAACTCTGCACTATTGCGCGCTGCAAATGCCACTTCCAGCTTAGCTGTGCAGAAGAAGAACAACAAGAAGAAGAAATATCTCGAAATATGTCCGTCAGGCCCCTTCCCTCGAGATAAATCTGCAAATATCTCGGAAACGAAGCGAGCTATGGCAAAATGTTAAGAGACCTTTTTTGTAGAGAATTAAGTTTCCTACTTTTTATGTTCTATGATATTTTTTGATCAGATGCGTAGTTCTCGAGATATATCAAGATACTTAAAAGTTCCGAAGCCGCACCAACATAATAGAGATACAGAAACACCGTGGCCCCTTTCTTTGAGATAACTCTGCACTATTGCGCGCTGCAAATGCCACTTCCAGCTTAGCTGTGCAGAAGAAGAACAACAAGAAGAAGAAATATCTCGAAATATGCCCGTCAGGCCCCTTCCCTTGAGATAAATCTGCAAATATCTCGGAAACGAAGCGAGCTATGGCAAAATGTTAAGAGACCTTTTTTGTAGAGAATTAAGTTTCCTACTTTTTATGTTCTATGATATTTTTTGATCAGATGCGTAGTTCTCGAGATATATCAAGATATTTAAAAGTTCCGAAGCCGCACCAACATAATAGAGATACAGAAACACCGTGGCCCCTTTCTTTGAGATAACTCTGCACTACTGCGAGCTGCAAATGCCACTTCCAGCTTAGCTGTGCAGAAGAAGAACAACAAGAAGAAGAAATATCTCGAAATATGTCCGTCAGGCCCCTTCCCTTGAGATAAATCTGCAAATATCTCGGAAACGAAGCGAGCTATGGCAAAATGTTAGGAGACCTTTTTTGTAGAGAATTAAGTTTCCTACTTTTTATGTTCTATGATATTTTTTGATCAGATGCGCAGTTCTCGAGATATATCCAGATATTTAAAAGTTCCGAAGCGGCACCAACATAATAGAGATACAGACACACCGTGGCCCCTTTCTTTGAGGTAACTCTGCACTATTGCGAGCTGCAAATGCCACTTCCAGCTTAGCTGTGCAGAAGAAGAACAACAAGAAGAAGAAATATCTCGAAATATGTCCGTCAGGCCCCTTCCCTTGAGATAAATCTGCAAATATCTCGGAAACCAAGCGAGCTATGGCAAAATGTTAAGAGACCTTATTTGTAGAGAATTAAGTTTCCTACTTTTTATGTTCTACGATATTTTTTGATCAGATGCGTAGTTCTCGAGATATATCAAGATATTTAAAAGTTCCGAAGCCGCACCAACATAATAGAGATACAGAAACACCGTGGCTCCTTTCTTTGAGATAACTCTGCACTCTTGCGAGATGCAAATGCCACTTCCAGCTTAGCTGTGCAGAAGAAGAACAACAAGAAGAAGAAATATGTCGAAATATGTCCGTCAGGCCCCTTCCCTCGAGATAAATCTGCAAATATCTCGGAAACGAAGCGAGCTATGGCAAAATGTTAAGAGACCTTTTTTGTAGAGAATTAAGTTTCCTACTTTTTATGTTCTATGATATTTTTTGATCAGATGCGTAGTTCTCGAGATATATCCAGATATTTAAAAGTTCCGAAGCGGCACCAAGATAATAGAGATACAGAAACACCGTGGCCCCTTTCTTTGAGGTAACTCTGCACTATTGCGAGCTGCAAATGCCACTTCCAGCTTAGCTGTGCAGAAGAAGAACAACAAGAAGGAGAAATATCTCGAAATATGTCCGTCAGGCCCCTTCCCTTGAGATAAATCTGCAAATATCTCGGAAACCAAGCGAGCTATGGCAAAATGTTAAGAGACCTTATTTGTAGAGAATTAAGTTTCCTACTTTTTATGTTCTACGATATTTTTTGATCAGATGCGTAGTTCTCGAGATATATCAAGATATTTGAAAGTTCCGAAGCCGCACCAACATAATAGAGATACAGAACCACCGTGGCCCCTTTCTTTGAGATAACTCTGCACTATTGCGAGCTGCAAATGCCACTTCCAGCTTAGCTGTGCAGAAGAAGAACAACAAGAAGAAGAAATATCTCGAAATATGTCCGTCAGGCCCCTTCCCTTGAGATAAATCTGCAAATATCTCGGAAACGAAGCGAGCTATGGCAAAATGTTAAGAGACCTTTTTTGTAGAGAATTATGTTTCCTACAATTTATGTTCTATGATATTTTTTGATCAGAAGCGTAGTTTTCGAGATATATCGAGATATTTAAAAGTTCCGAAGCCGCACCAACATAATAGAGATACAGAAACACCGTGGCCCCTTTCTTTGAGATAACTCTGCACTATTGCGAGCTGCAAATGCCACTTCCAGCTTAGCTGTGCAGAGGAAGAACAACAAGAAGAAGAAGTATCTCGAAATATGTCCGTCAGGCCCGTTCCTTTGAGCTGAATCTGCAAATATCTCGGAAACGAAGCGAGCTATGGCAAAATACTAAGAGACGTTTCTTGTAGAGAATTATGTTTCCTACAATTTATGTTCTATGATATTTTTTGATCAGAAGCGTAGTTTGCGAGATATATCGAGATATTTAAAAGTTCCGAAGCCGCACCAAGATAATAGAGATACAGATACACCGTGGCTCCTTTCTTTGAGATAACTCTGCACTAGTGCGAGCCGCAAATGCCACTTCCAGGTTAGCTGTGCAGAAGAAGAACAACAAGAAGAAGAAATATCTCGAAATATGTCCGTCAGGCCCCTTCCCTTGAGATAAATCTGCAAATATCTCGGAAACGAAGAGAGCTATGGCAAAATGTTAAGAAACCTTTTTTATAGAGAATTAAGTTTCCTACTTTTCATGTTCTATGATATTTTTTGATCAGATGCGTAGTTCTCGAGATATATCAAGATATTTAAAAGTTCCGAAGCAGCACCAACATAATAGAGATACAGAAACATGGTGGCCCCTTTCTTTGAGATAACTCTGCACTATTGCGAGCTGTAAATGCCACTTCCAGCTTAGCTGTGCAGAAGAAGAACAACAAGAAGAAGAAATATCTCGAAATATGTCCGTCAGGCCCCTTCCCTTGAGATAAATATGCAAATATCTCGGAAACGAAGCGAGCTATGGCAAAATGTTAAGAGACCTTTTTTGTAGAGAATTAAGTTTCCTACTTTTTATGTTCTATGATATTTTTTGATCAGATGCGTAGTTCTCGAGATATATCAAGATATTTAAAAGTTCCGAAGCCGCACCAACATAATAGAGATACAGAAACACCGTGGCCCCTTTCTTTGAGATAACTCTGCACTATTGCGCGCTGCAAATGCCACTTCCAGCTTAGCTGTGCAGAAGAAGAACAACAAGAAGAAGAAATATCTCGAAATATGTCCGTCAGGCCCCTTCCCTTGAGATAAATCTGCAAATATCTCGGAAACGAAGCGAGCTATGGCAAAATGTTAAGAGACCTTTTTTGTAGAGAATTACGTTTCCTATTTTTTACGTTCTATGATATTTTTTGATCAGATGCGTAGTTCTCGAGATATATCAAGATATTTAAAAGTTCCGAAGCCGCACCAACATAATAGAGATACAGAAACACCGTGGCCCCTTTCTTTGAGATAAGTCTGCACTAGTGCGAGCCGCAAATGCCACTTCCAGCTTAGCTGTGCAGAAGAAGAACAACAAGAAGAAGAAATATCTCGAAATATGTCCGTCAGGCCCCTTCCCGTGAGATAAATCTGCAAATATCTCGGAAACGAAGCGAGCTATGGCAAAATGTTAAGAGACCTTTTTTGTAGAGAATTAAGTTTCCTACTTTTTATGTTCTATGATATTTTTTGATCAGATGCGTAGTTCTCGAGATATATCAAGATATTTAAAAGTTCCGAAGCCGCACCAACATAATAGAGATACAGAAACACCGTGGCCCCTTTCTTTGAGATAACTCTGCACTATTGCGAGCTGCAAATGCCACTTCCAGCTTAGCTGTGGAAAGGAAGAACAACAAGAAGAAGAAATATCTCGAAATATGTCCGTCAGGCCAGTTCCTTTGAGCTGAATCTGCAAATATCTCGGAAACGAAGCGAGCTATGGCAAAATGTTAAGAGACGTTTTTTGTAGAGAATTATGTTTCCTACAATTTATGTTCTATGATATTTTTTGATCAGAAGCGTAGTTCTCGAGATATATCGAGATATTTAAAAGTTCCGAAGCCGCACCAACATAATAGGGATACAGAAACACCGTGGCCCCTTTCTTTGAGATAACTGTGCACTAGTGCGAGCCGCAAATGCCACTTCCAGCTTAGCTGTGCAGAAGAAGAACAACAAGAAGAAGAAATATCTCGAAATATGTCCGTCAGGCCCCTTCCCTTGAGATAAATCTGCAAATGTCTCGGAAACGAAGCGAGCTATGGCAAAATGTTAAGAGACCTTTTTTGTAGAGAATTAAGTTTCCTACTTTTTATGTTCTATGATATTTTTCGATCAGAGGCGTAGTTCTCGAGATATATCAAGATATTTAAAAGTTCCGAAGCCGCACCAACATAATAGAGATACAGAAACACCGTGGCCCCTTTCTTTGAGATAACTCTGCACTATTGCGCGCTGCAAATGCCACTTCCAGCTTAGCTGTGCAGAAGAAGAACAACAAGAAGAAGAAATATCTCGAAATATGTCCGTCAGGCCCCTTCCCTTGAGATAAATCTGCAAATGTCTCGGAAACGAAGCGAGCTATGGCAAAATGTTAAGAGACCTTTTTTGTAGAGAATTAAGTTTCCTACTTTTTATGTTCTATGATATTTTTCGATCAGAGGCGTAGTTCTCGAGATATATCAAGATATTTAAAAGTTCCGAAGCCGCACCAACATAATAGAGATACAGAAACACCGTGGCCCCTTTCTTTGAGATAACTCTGCACTATTGCGCGCTGCAAATGCCACTTCCAGCTTAGCTGTGCAGAAGAAGAACAACAAGAAGAAGAAATATCTCGAAATATGTCCGTCAGGCCCCTTCACTTGAGATAAATCTGCAAATGTCTCGGAAACGAAGCGAGCTATGGCAAAATGTTAAGAGACCTTTTTTGTAGAGAATTAAGTTTCGTACTTTTTATGTTCTATGATATTTTTCGATCAGAGGCGTAGTTCTCGAGATATATCAAGATATTTAAAAGTTCCGAAGCCGCACCAACATAATAGAGATACAGAAACACCGTGGCCCCTTTCTTTGAGATAACTCTGCACTATTGCGCGCTGCAAATGCCACTTCCAGCTTAGCTGTGCAGAAGAAGAACAACAAGAAGAAGAAATATCTCGAAATATGTCCGTCAGGCCCCTTCCCTTGAGATAAATCTGCAAATATCTCGGAAACGAAGCGAGCTATGGCAAAATGTTAAGAGACCTTTTTTGTAGAGAATTACGTTTCCTACTTTTTACGTTCTATGATATTTTTTGATCAGATGCGTAGTTCTCGAGATATATCAAGATATTTAAACGTTCCGAAGCCGCACCAACATAATAGAGATACAGAAACACCGTGGCCCCTTTCTTTGAGATAAGTCTGCACTAGTGCGAGCCGCAAATGCCACTTCCAGCTTAGCTGTGCAGAAGAAGAACAACAAGAAGAAGAAATATCTCGAAATATGTCCGTCAGGCCCCTTCCCTTGAGATAAATCTGCAAATATCTCGGAAACGAAGCGAGCTATGGCAAAATGTTACGAGACCTTTTTTGTAGAGAATTAAGTTTCCTACTTTTTATGTTCTATGATATTTTTTGATCAGATGCGTAGTTCTCGAGATATATCAAGATATTTAAAAGTTCCGAAGCCGCACCAACATAATAGAGATACAGAAACACCGTGGCCCCTTTCTTTGAGATAACTCTGCACTATTGCGAGCTGCAAATGCCATTTCCAGCTTAGCTGTGGAAAGGAAGAACAACAAGAAGAAGAAATATCTCGAAATATGTCCGTCAGGCCAGTTCCTTTGAGCTGAATCTGCAAATATCTCGGAAACGAAGCGAGCTATGGCAAAATGTTAAGAGACGTTTTTTGTAGAGAATTATGTTTCCTACAATTTACGTTCTATGATATTTTTTGATCAGAAGCGTAGTTCTCGAGATATATCGAGATATTTAAAAGTTCCGAAGCCGCACCAACATAATAGGGATACAGAAACACCGTGGCCCCTTTCTTTGAGATAACTCTGCACTAGTGCGAGCCGCAAATGCCACTTCCAGCTTAGCTGTGCAGAAGAAGAACAACAAGAAGAAGAAATATCTCGAAATATGTCCGTCAGGCCCCTTCCCTTGAGATAAATCTGCAAATGTCTCGGAAACGAAGCGAGCTATGGCAAAATGTTAAGAGACCTTTTTTGTAGAGAATTAAGTTTCCTACTTTTTATGTTCTATGATATTTTTCGATCAGAGGCGTAGTTCTCGAGATATATCAAGATATTTAAAAGTTCCGAAGCCGCACCAACATAATAGAGATACAGAAACACCGTGGCCCCTTTCTTTGAGATAACTCTGCACTATTGCGCGCTGTAAATGCCACTTCCAGCTTAGCTGTGCAGAAGAAGAACAACAAGAAGAAGAAATATCTCGAAATATGTCCGTCAGGCCCCTTCCCTTGAGATAAATCTGCAAATGTCTCGGAAACGAAGCGAGCTATGGCAAAATGTTAAGAGACCTTTTTTGTAGAGAATTAAGTTTCCTACTTTTTATGTTCTATGATATTTTTCGATCAGAGGCGTAGTTCTCGAGATATATCAAGATATTTAAACGTTCCGAAGCCGCACCAACATAATAGAGATACAGAAACACCGTGGCCCCTTTCTTTGAGATAACTCTGCACTATTGCGAGCTGCAAATGCCACTTCCAGCTTAGCTGTGGAAAGGAAGAACAACAAGAAGAAGAAATATCTCGAAATATGTCCGTCAGGCCCCTTCCCTTGAGATAAATCTGCAAATATCTCGGAAACGAAGCGAGCTATGGCAAAATGTTAAGAGACCGTTTTTGTAGAGAATTAAGTTTCCTACTTTTTATGTTCTACGATATTTTTTGATCAGATGCGTAGTTCTCGAGATATATCAAGATATTTAAAAGTTCCGAAGCCGCACCAACATAATAGAGATACAGAAACACCGTGGCTCCTTTCTTTGAGATAAGTCTGCACTAGTGCGAGCCGCAAATGCCACTTCCAGCTTAGCTGTGCAGAAGAAGAACAACAAGAAGAAGAAATATCTCGAAATATGTCCGTCAGGCCCCTTCCCTTGAGATAAATCTGCAAATATCTCGGAAACGAAGCGAGCTATGGCAAAATGTTGAGAGACCTTTTTTGTAGAGAATTATGTTTCCTACAATTTATGTTCTATGATATTTTTTGATCAGATGCGTAGTTCTCGAGATATATCAAGATATTTAAAAGTTCCGAAGCCGCACCAACATAATGGAGATACAGAAACACCGTGGCCCCTTTCTTTGAGATAACTCTGCACTATTGCGAGCTGCAAATGCCACTTCCAGCTTAGCTGTGCAGAGGAAGAACAACAAGAAGAAGAAATATCTCGAAATATGTCCGGCAGGCCAGTTCCTTTGAGATAAATCTGCAAATATCTCGGAAACGAAGCGAGCTATGGCAAAATGTTAAGAGACCTTTTTTGTAGAGAATTAAGTTTCCTACTTTTTATGTTCTATGATATTTTTTGATCAGATGCGTAGTTCTCGAGATATATCAAGATATTTAAAAGTTCCGAAGCCGCACCAACATAATAGAGATACAGAAACACCGTGGCCCCTTTCTTTGAGATAACTCTGCACTATTGCGAGCTGCAAATGCCACTTCCAGCTTAGCTGTGCAGAGGAAGAACAACAAGAAGAAGAAGTATCTCGAAATATGTCCGTCAGGCCCGTTCCTTTGAGCTGAATCTGCAAATATCTCGGAAACGAAGCGAGCTATGGCAAAATGTTAAGAGACGTTTTTTGTAGAGAATTATGTTTCCTACAATTTATGTTCTATGATATTTTTTGATCAGAAGCGTAGTTTTCGAGATATATCGAGATATTTAAAAGTTCCGAAGCCGCACCAACATAATAGAGATACAGAAACACCGTGGCCCCTTTCTTTGAGATAACTCTGCACTAGTGCGAGCCGCAAATGCCACTTCCAGCTTAGCTGTGCAGAAGAAGAACAACAAGAAGAAGAAATATCTCGAAATATGTCCGTCAGGCCCCTTCCCTTGAGATAAATCTGCAAATATCTCGGAAACGAAGCGAGCTATGGCAAAATGTTAAGAGACCGTTTTTGTAGAGAATTAAGTTTCCTACTTTTTATGTTCTATGATATTTTTTGATCAGATGCGTAGTTCTCGAGATATATCAAGATATTTAAAAGTTCCGAAGCCGCACCAACATAATAGAGATACAGAAACACCGTGGCTCCTTTCTTTGAGATAAGTCTGCACTAGTGCGAGCCGCAAATGCCACTTCCAGCTTAGCTGTGCAGAAGAAGAACAACAAGAAGAAGAAATATCTTGAAATATGTCCGTCAGGCCCCTTCCCTTGAGATAAATCTGCAAATATCTCGGAAACGAAGCGAGCTATGGCAAAATGTTGAGAGACCTTTTTTGTAGAGAATTAAGTTTCCTACTTTTTATGTTCTATGATATTTTTTGATCAGAAGCGTAGTTTTCGAGATATATCGAGATGTTTAAAAGTTCCGAAGTCGCACCAACATAATAGGGATACAGAAACACCGTGGCCCCTTTCTTTGAGATAACTCTGCACTAGTGCGAGCCGCAAGTGCCACTTCCAGCTTAGCTGTGCAGAAGAAGAACAACAAGAAGAAGAAATATCTCGAAATATGTCCGTCAGGCGCCTTCCCTTGAGATAAATCTGCAAATATCTCGGAAACGAAGCGAGCTATGGCAAAATGTTGAGAGACCTTTTTTGTAGAGAATTAAGTTTCCTACTTTTTATGTTCTATGATATTTTTTGATCAGATGCGTAGTTCTCGAGATATATCAAGATATTTAAAAGTTCCGAAGCCGCACCAACATAATAGAGATACAGAAACACCGTGGCCCCTTTCTTTGAGATAACTCTGCACTATTGCGAGCTGCAAATGCCACTTCCAGCTTAGCTGTGCAGAGGAAGAACAACAAGAAGAAGAAATATCTCGAAATATGTCCGTCAGGCCAGTTCCTTTGAGCTGAATCTGCAAATATCTCGGAAACGAAGCGAGCTATGGCAAAATGTTGAGAGACGTTTTTTGTAGAGAATTATGTTTCCTACAATCTATGTTCTATGATATTTTTTGATCAGAAGCGTAGTTTTCGAGATATATCGAGATATTTAAAAGTTCCGAAGCCGCACCAACATAATAGAGATACAGAAACACCGTGGCCCCTTTCTTTGAGATAACTCTGCACTATTGCGACCTGCAAATGCCACTTCCAGCTCAGCTGTGCAGAAGAAGAACAACAAGAAGAAGAAATATCTCGAAATATGTCCGTCAGGCCCCTTCCCTTGAGATAAATCTGCAAATATCTCGGAAACGAAGCGAGCTATGGCAAAATGTTAAGAGACCTTTTTTGTAGAGAATTAAGTTTCCTACTTTTTATGTTCTACGATATTTTTTGATCAGATGCGTAGTTCTCGAGATATATCAAGATATTTAAAAGTTCCGAAGCCGCACCAACATAATAGAGAAACAGAAACACCGTGGCCCCTTTCTTTGAGATAACTCTGCACTATTGCGAGCTGCAAATGCCACTTCCAGCTTAGCTGTGCAGAGGAAGAACAACAAGAAGAAGAAGTATCTCGAAATATGTCCGTCAGGCCCGTTTTTTTGAGCTGAATCTGCAAATATCTCGGAAACGAAGCGAGCTATGGCAAAATGTTAAGAGACGTTTTTTGTAGAGAATTATGTTTCCTACAATTTATGTTCTATGATATTTTTTGATCAGATGCGTAGTTCTCGAGATATATCAAGATATTTAAAAGTTCCGAAGCCGCACCAACATAATAGAGATACAGAAACACCGTGGCTCCTTTCTTTGAGATAAGTCTGCACTAGTGCGAGCCGCAAATGCCACTTCCAGCTTAGCTGTGCAGAAGAAGAACAACAAGAAGAAGAAATATCTCGAAATATGTCCGTCAGGCCCCTTCCCTTGAGATAAATCTGCAAATATCTCGGAAACGAAGCGAGCTATGGCAAAATGTTGAGAGACCTTTTTTGTAGAGAATTAAGTTTCCTACTTTTTATGTTCTATGATATTTTTTGATCAGAAGCGTAGTTTTCGAGATATATCGAGATATTTAAAAGTTCCGAAGCCGCACCAACATAATAGAGATACAGAAACACCGTGGCCCCTTTCTTTGAGATAACTCTGCACTAGTGCGAGCCGCAAATGCCACTTCCAGCTTAGCTGTGCAGAAGAAGAACAACAAGAAGAAGAAATATCTCGAAATATGTCCGTCAGGCCCCTTCCCTTGAGATAAATCTGCAAATATCTCGGAAACGAAGCGAGCTATGGCAAAATGTTAAGAGACCGTTTTTGTAGAGAATTAAGTTTCCTACTTTTTATGTTCTATGATATTTTTTGATCAGATGCGTAGTTCTCGAGATATATCAAGATATTTAAAAGTTCCGAAGCCGCACCAACATAATAGAGATACAGAAACACCGTGGCTCCTTTCTTTGAGATAAGTCTGCACTAGTGCGAGCCGCAAATGCCACTTCCAGCTTAGCTGTGCAGAAGAAGAACAACAAGAAGAAGAAATATCTCGAAATATGTCCGTCAGGCCCCTTCCCTTGAGATAAATCTGCAAATATCTCGGAAACGAAGCGAGCTATGGCAAAATGTTGAGAGACCTTTTTTGTAGAGAATTAAGTTTCCTACTTTTTATGTTCTATGATATTTTTTGATCAGAAGCGTAGTTTTCGAGATATATCGAGATATTTAAAAGTTCCGAAGCCGCACCAACATAATAGGGATACAGAAACACCGTGGCCCCTTTCTTTGAGATAACTCTGCACTAGTGCGAGCCGCAAGTGCCACTTCCAGCTTAGCTGTGCAGAAGAAGAACAACAAGAAGAAGAAATATCTCGAAATATGTCCGTCAGGCGCCTTCCCTTGAGATATATCTGCAAATATCTCGGAAACGAAGCGAGCTATGGCAAAATGTTAAGAGACCTTTTTTGTAGAGAATTATGTTTCCTACAATTTATGTTCTATAATATTTTTTGATCAGATGCGTAGTTCTCGAGATATATCAAGATATTTAAAAGTTCCGAAGCCGCACCAACATAATAGAGATACAGAAACACCGTGGCCCCTTTCTTTGAGATAACTCTGCACTATTGCGAGCTGCAAATGCCACTTCCAGCTTAGCTGTGCAGAGGAAGAACAACAAGAAGAAGAAATATCTCGAAATATGTCCGTCAGGCCAGTTCCTTTGAGCTGAATCTGCAAATATCTCGGAAACGAAGCGAGCTATGGCAAAATGTTGAGAGACGTTTTTTGTAGAGAATTATGTTTCCTACAATCTATGTTCTATGATATTTTTTGATCAGAAGCGTAGTTTTCGAGATATATCGAGATATTTAAAAGTTCCGAAGCCGCACCAACATAATAGAGATACAGAAACACCGTGGCTCCTTTCTTTGAGATAAGTCTGCACTAGTGCGAGCCGCAAATGCCACTTCCAGCTTAGCTGTGCAGAAGAAGAACAACAAGAAGAAGAAATATCTCGAAATATGTCCGTCAGGCCCCTTCCCTTGAGATAAATCTGCAAATATCTCGGAAACGAAGCGAGCTATGGCAAAATGTTGAGAGACCTTTTTTGTAGAGAATTAAGTTTCCTACTTTTTATGTTCTATGATATTTTTCGATCAGAGGCGTAGTTCTCGAGATATATCAAGATATTTAAAAGTTCCGAAGCCGCACCAACATAATAGAGATACAGAAACACCGTGGCCCCTTTCTTTGAGATAACTCTGCACTATTGCGAGCTGTAAATGCCACTTCCAGCTTAGCTGTGCAGAGGAAGAACAAGAAGAAGAAGAAATATCTCGAAATATGTCCGTCAGGCCAGTTCCTTTGAGCTGAATCTGCAAATATCTCGGAAACGAAGCGAGCTATGGCAAAATGTTAAGAGACGTTTTTTGTAGAGAATTATGTTTCCTACAATTTATGTTCTATGATATTTTTTGATCAGAAGCGTAGTTTTCGAGATATATCGAGATATTTAAAAGTTCCGAAGCCGCACCAACATAATAGAGATACAGAAACACCGTGGCCCCTTTCTTTGAGATAACTCTGCACTATTGCGACCTGCAAATGCCACTTCCAGCTCAGCTGTGCAGAAGAAGAACAACAAGAAGAAGAAGTATCTCGAAATATGTCCGTCAGGCCCGTTTTTTTGAGCTGAATCTGCAAATATCTCGGAAACGAAGCGAGCTATGGCAAAATGTTAAGAGACGTTTTTTGTAGAGAATTATGTTTCCTACAATTTATGTTCTATGATATTTTTTGATCAGAAGCGTAGTTTTCGAGATATATCGAGATATTTAAAAGTTCCGAAGCCGCACCAACATAATAGAGATACAGAAACACCGTGGCTCCTTTCTTTGAGATAACTCTGCACTAGTGCGAGCCGCAAATGCCACTTCCAGCTTAGCTGTGCAGAAGAAGAACAACAAGAAGAAGAAATATCTCGAAATATGTCCGTCAGGCCCCTTCCCTTGAGATAAATCTGCAAATATCTCGGAAACGAAGCGAGCTATGGCAAAATGTTGAGAGACCTTTTTTGTAGAGAATTAAGTTTCCTACTTTTTATGTTCTATGATATTTTTCGATCAGAGGCGTAGTTCTCGAGATATATCAAGATATTTAAAAGTTCCGAAGCCGCACCAACATAATAGAGATACAGAAACACCGTGGCCCCTTTCTTTGAGATAACTCTGCACGATTGCGAGCTGGAAATGCCACTTCCAGTTTAGCTGTGCAGAAGAAGAACAACAAGAAGAAGAAATATCTCGAAATATGTCCGTCAGGCCAGTTCCTTTGAGCTGAATCTGCAAATATCTCGGAAACGAAGCGAGCTATGGCAAAATGTTAAGAGACGTTTTTTGTAGAGAATTATGTTTCCTACAATTTATGTTCTATGATATTTTTTGATCAGAAGCGTAGTTTTCGAGATATATCGAGATATTTAAAAGTTCCGAAGCCGCACCAACATAATAGGGATACAGAAACACCGTGGCCCCTTTCTTTGAGATAACTCTGCACTAGTGCGAGCCGCAAATGCCACTTCCAGCTTAGCTGTGCAGAAGAAGAACAACAAGAAGAAGAAATATCTCGAAATATGTCCGTCAGGCGCCTTCCCTTGAGATAAATCTGCGAACATCTCGGAAACGAAGCGAGCTATGGCAAAATGTTAAGAGACCTTTTTTGTAGAAAATTAGGTTTCCTACTTTTTATGTTCTATGATATTTTTTGATCAGATGCGTAGTTCTCGAGATATATCAAGATATTTAAAAGTTCCGAAGCCGCACCAACATAATAGAGATACAGAAACACCGTGGCCCCTTTCTTTGAGATAACTCTGCACTGTTGCGAGCTGTAAATGCCACTTCCAGCTTAGCTGTGCAGAAGAAGAACAACAAGAAGAAGAAATATCTCGAAATATGTCCGTCAGGCCAGTTCCTTTGAGCTGAATCTGCAAATATCTCGGAAACGAAGCGAGCTATGGCAAAATGTTAAGAGACGTTTTTTGTAGAGAATTATGTTTCCTACAATTTATGTTCTATGATATTTTTTGATCAGAAGCGTAGTTTTCGAGATATATCGAGATATTTAAAAGTTCCGAAGCCGCACCAACATAATAGGGATACAGAAACACCGTGGCCCCTTTCTTTGAGATAACTCTGCACTAGTGCGAGCCGCAAGTGCCACTTCCAGTTTAGCTGTGCAGAAGAAGAACAACAAGAAGAAGAAATATCTCGAAATATGTCCGTCAGGCGCCTTCCCTTCAGATAAATCTGCAAATATCTCGGAAACGAAGCGAGCTATGGCAAAATGTTAAGAGACCTTTTTTGTAGAAAATTAGGTTTCCTACTTTTTATGTTCTATGATATTTTTTGATCAGATGCGTAGTTCTCGAGATATATTAAGATATTTAAAAGTTCCGAAGCCGCACCAACATAATAGAGATACAGAAACACCGTGGCCCCTTTCTTTGAGATAACTCTGCACTATTGCGAGCTGCAAATGCCACTTCCAGCTTAGCTGTGCAGAAGAAGAACAACAAGAAGAAGAAGTATCTCGAAATATGTCCGTCAGGCCCCTTCCCTTGAGATAAATCTGCAAATATCTCGGAAACGAAGAGAGCTATGGCAAAATGTTAAGAGACCTTTTTTGTAGGGAATTCAGTTTCCTACTTTTCATGTTCTACGATATTTTTTGATCAGATGCGTAGTTCTCGAGATATATCAAGATATTTAAAAGTTCCGAAGCAGCACCAACATAATAGAGATACAGAAACACCGTGGCCCCTTTCTTTGAGATAACTCTGCACTATTGCGAGCCGCAAATGCCGCTTCCAGCTTAGCTGTGCAGAAGAAGAACAACAAGAAGAAGAAATATCTCGAAATATGTCCGTTAGGCCCCTTCCCTTGAGATAAATCTGCAAATATCTCGGAAACGAAGCGAGCTATGGCAAAATGTTAAGATACCTTTTTTGTAGAGAATTATGTTTCCTACAATTTATGTTCTATGATATTTTTTTATCAGATGCGTAGTTCTCGAGATATATCAAGATATTTAAAAGTTCCGAAGCCGCACCAACATAATAGAGATACAGAAACACCGTGGCTCCTTTCTTTGAGATAACTCTGCACTATTGCGAGCTGCAAATGCCACTTCCAGCTTAGCTGTGCAGAGGAAGAACAACAAGAAGAAGAAATATCTCGAAATATGTCCGTCAGGCCAGTTCCTTTGAGCTGAATCTGCAAATATCTCGGAAACGAAGCGAGCTATGGCAAAATGTTGAGAGACGTTTTTTGTAGAGAATTATGTTTCCTACAATCTATGTTCTATGATATTTTTTGATCAGAAGCGTAGTTTTCGAGATATATCGAGATATTTAAAAGTTCCGAAGCCGCACCAACATAATAGAGATACAGAAACACCGTGGCCCCTTTCTTTGAGATAACTCTGCACTATTGCGACCTGCAAATGCCACTTCCAGCTCAGCTGTGCAGAAGAAGAACAACAAGAAGAAGAAATATCTCGAAATATGTCCGTCAGGCCCCTTCCCTTGAGATAAATCTGCAAATATCTCGGAAACGAAGCGAGCTATGGCAAAATGTTAAGAGACCTTTTTTGTAGAGAATTAAGTTTCCTACTTTTTATGTTCTATGATATTTTTTGATCAGATGCGTAGTTCTCGAGATATATCAAGATATTTAAAAGTTCCGAAGCCGCACCAACATAATAGAGAAACAGAAACACCGTGGCCCCTTTCTTTGAGATAACTCTGCACTATTGCGAGCTGCAAATGCCACTTCCAGCTTAGCTGTGCAGAGGAAGAACAACAAGAAGAAGAAGTATCTCGAAATATGTCCGTCAGGCCCGTTTTTTTGAGCTGAATCTGCAAATATCTCGGAAACGAAGCGAGCTATGGCAAAATGTTAAGAGACGTTTTTTGTAGAGAATTATGTTTCCTACAATTTATGTTCTATGATATTTTTTGATCAGAAGCGTAGTTTTCGAGATATATCGAGATATTTAAAAGTTCCGAAGCCGCACCAACATAATAGAGATACAGAAACACCGTGGCCCCTTTCTTTGAGATAACTCTGCACTAGTGCGAGCCGCAAATGCCACTTCCAGCTTAGCTGTGCAGATGAAGAGCAACAAGAAGAAGAAATATCTCGAAATATGTCCGTCAGGCCCCTTCCCTTGAGATAAATCTGCAAATATCTCGGAAACGAAGCGAGCTATGGCAAAATGTTAAGAGACCGTTTTTGTAGAGAATTAAGTTTCCTACTTTTTATGTTGTATGATATTTTTTGATCAGATGCGTAGTTCTCGAGATATATCAAGATATTTAAAAGTTCCGAAGCCGCACCAACATAATAGAGATACAGAAACACCGTGGCTCCTTTCTTTGAGATAAGTCTGCACTAGTGCGAGCCGCAAATGCCACTTCCAGCTTAGCTGTGCAGAAGAAGAACAACAAGAAGAAGAAATATCTCGAAATATGTCCGTCAGGCCCCTTCCCTTGAGATAAATCTGCAAATATCTCGGAAACGAAGCGAGCTATGGCAAAATGTTGAGAGACCTTTTTTGTAGAGAATTAAGTTTCCTACTTTTTATGTTCTATGATATTTTTCGATCAGAGGCGTAGTTCTCGAGATATATCAAGATATTTAAAAGTTCCGAAGCCGCACCAACATAATAGAGATACAGAAACACCGTGGCCCCTTTCTTTGAGATAGCTCTGCACTATTGCGAGCTGTAAATGCCACTTCCAGCTTAGCTGTGCAGAGGAAGAACAAGAAGAAGAAGAAATATCTCGAAATATGTCCGTCAGGCCAGTTCCTTTGAGCTGAATCTGCAAATATCTCGGAAACGAAGCGAGCTATGGCAAAATGTTAAGAGACGTTTTTTGTAGAGAATTATGTTTCCTACAATTTATGTTCTATGATATTTTTTGATCAGAAGCGTAGTTTTCGAGATATATCGAGATATTTAAAAGTTCCGAAGCCACACCAACATAATAGAGATACAGAAACACCGTGGCCCCTTTCTTTGAGATAACTCTGCACTATTGCGACCTGCAAATGCCACTTCCAGCTCAGCTGTGCAGAAGAAGAACAACAAGAAGAAGAAGTATCTCGAAATATGTCCGTCAGGCCCGTTTTTTTGAGCTGAATCTGCAAATATCTCGGAAACGAAGCGAGCTATGGCAAAATGTTAAGAGACGTTTTTTGTAGAGAATTATGTTTCCTACAATTTATGTTCTATGATATTTTTTGATCAGAAGCGTAGTTTTCGAGATATATCGAGATATTTAAAAGTTCCGAAGCCGCACCAACATAATAGAGATACAGAAACACCGTGGCTCCTTTCTTTGAGATAACTCTGCACTAGTGCGAGCCGCAAATGCCACTTCCAGCTTAGCTGTGCAGAAGAAGAACAACAAGAAGAAGAAATATCTCGAAATATGTCCGTCAGGCCCCTTCCCTTGAGATAAATCTGCAAATATCTCGGAAACGAAGCGAGCTATGGCAAAATGTTGAGAGACCTTTTTTGTAGAGAATTAAGTTTCCTACTTTTTATGTTCTATGATATTTTTCGATCAGAGGCGTAGTTCTCGAGATATATCAAGATATTTAAAAGTTCCGAAGCCGCACCAACATAATAGAGATACAGAAACACCGTGGCCCCTTTCTTTGAGATAACTCTGCACGATTGCGAGCTGGAAATGCCACTTCCAGTTTAGCTGTGCAGAAGAAGAACAACAAGAAGAAGAAATATCTCGAAATATGTCCGTCAGGCCAGTTCCTTTGAGCTGAATCTGCAAATATCTCGGAAACGAAGCGAGCTATGGCAAAATGTTAAGAGACGTTTTTTGTAGAGAATTATGTTTCCTACAATTTATGTTCTATGATATTTTTTGATCAGAAGCGTAGTTTTCGAGATATATCGAGATATTTAAAAGTTCCGAAGCCGCACCAACATAATAGGGATACAGAAACACCGTGGCCCCTTTCTTTGAGATAACTCTGCACTAGTGCGAGCCGCAAATGCCACTTCCAGCTTAGCTGTGCAGAAGAAGAACAACAAGAAGAAGAAATATCTCGAAATATGTCCGTCAGGCGCCTTCCCTTGAGATAAATCTGCGAACATCTCGGAAACGAAGCGAGCTATGGCAAAATGTTAAGAGACCTTTTTTGTAGAAAATTAGGTTTCCTACTTTTTATGTTCTATGATATTTTTTGATCAGATGCGTAGTTCTCGAGATATATCAAGATATTTAAAAGTTCCGAAGCCGCACCAACATAATAGAGATACAGAAACACCGTGGCCCCTTTCTTTGAGATAACTCTGCACTGTTGCGAGCTGTAAATGCCACTTCCAGCTTAGCTGTGCAGAAGAAGAACAACAAGAAGAAGAAATATCTCGAAATATGTCCGTCAGGCCAGTTCCTTTGAGCTGAATCTGCAAATATCTCGGAAACGAAGCGAGCTATGGCAAAATGTTAAGAGACGTTTTTTGTAGAGAATTATGTTTCCTACAATTTATGTTCTATGATATTTTTTGATCAGAAGCGTAGTTTTCGAGATATATCGAGATATTTAAAAGTTCCGAAGCCGCACCAACATAATAGGGATACAGAAACACCGTGGCCCCTTTCTTTGAGATAACTCTGCACTAGTGCGAGCCGCAAGTGCCACTTCCAGTTTAGCTGTGCAGAAGAAGAACAACAAGAAGAAGAAATATCTCGAAATATGTCCGTCAGGCGCCTTCCCTTCAGATAAATCTGCAAATATCTCGGAAACGAAGCGAGCTATGGCAAAATGTTAAGAGACCTTTTTTGTAGAAAATTAGGTTTCCTACTTTTTATGTTCTATGATATTTTTTGATCAGATGCGTAGTTCTCGAGATATATTAAGATATTTAAAAGTTCCGAAGCCGCACCAACATAATAGAGATACAGAAACACCGTGGCCCCTTTCTTTGAGATAACTCTGCACTATTGCGAGCTGCAAATGCCACTTCCAGCTTAGCTGTGCAGAAGAAGAACAACAAGAAGAAGAAGTATCTCGAAATATGTCCGTCAGGCCCCTTCCCTTGAGATAAATCTGCAAATATCTCGGAAACGAAGAGAGCTATGGCAAAATGTTAAGAGACCTTTTTTGTAGGGAATTAAGTTTCCTACTTTTCATGTTCTACGATATTTTTTGATCAGATGCGTAGTTCTCGAGATATATCAAGATATTTAAAAGTTCCGAAGCAGCACCAACATAATAGAGATACAGAAACACCGTGGCCCCTTTCTTTGAGATAACTCTGCACTATTGCGAGCCGCAAATGCCGCTTCCAGCTTAGCTGTGCAGAAGAAGAACAACAAGAAGAAGAAATATCTCGAAATATGTCCGTTAGGCCCCTTCCCTTGAGATAAATCTGCAAATATATCGGAAACGAAGCGAGCTATGGCAAAATGTTAAGATACCTTTTTTGTAGAGAATTATGTTTCCTACAATTTATGTTCTATGATATTTTTTTATCAGATGCGTAGTTCTCGAGATATATCAAGATATTTAAAAGTTCCGAAGCCGCACCAACATAATAGAGATACAGAAACACCGTGGCCCCTTTCTTTGAGATAACTCTGCACTATTGCGAGCTGCAAATGCCACTTCCAGCTTAGCTGTGCAGAGGAAGAACAACAAGAAGAAGAAATATCTCGAAATATGTCCGTCAGGCCAGTTCCTTTGAGCTGAATCTGCAAATATCTCGGAAACGAAGCGAGCTATGGCAAAATGTTGAGAGACGTTTTTTGTAGAGAATTATGTTTCCTACAATCTATGTTCTATGATATTTTTTGATCAGAAGCGTAGTTTTCGAGATATATCGAGATATTTAAAAGTTCCGAAGCCGCACCAACATAATAGAGATACAGAAACACCGTGGCCCCTTTCTTTGAGATAACTCTGCACTATTGCGACCTGCAAATGCCACTTCCAGCTCAGCTGTGCAGAAGAAGAACAACAAGAAGAAGAAATATCTCGAAATATGTCCGTCAGGCCCCTTCCCTTGAGATAAATCTGCAAATATCTCGGAAACGAAGCGAGCTATGGCAAAATGTTAAGAGACCTTTTTTGTAGAGAATTAAGTTTCCTACTTTTTATGTTCTATGATATTTTTTGATCAGATGCGTAGTTCTCGAGATATATCAAGATATTTAAAAGTTCCGAAGCCGCACCAACATAATAGAGATACAGAAACACCGTGGCTCCTTTCTTTGAGATAAGTCTGCACTAGTGCGAGCCGCAAATGCCACTTCCAGCTTTGCTGTGCAGAAGAAGAACAACAAGAAGAACAAATATCTCGAAATATGTCCGTCAGGCCCCTTCCCTTGAGATAAATCTGCAAATATCTCGGAAACGAAGCGAGCTATGGCAAAATGTTGAGAGACCTTTTTTGTAGAGAATTAAGTTTCCTACTTTTTATGTTCTATGATATTTTTCGATCAGAGGCGTAGTTCTCGAGATATATCAAGATATTTAAAAGTTCCGAAGCCGCACCAACATAATAGAGATACAGAAACACCGTGGCCCCTTTCTTTGAGATAACTCTGCACTATTGCGAGCTGTAAATGCCACTTCCAGCTTAGCTGTGCAGAAGAAGCACAACAAGAAGAAGAAATATCTCGAAATATGTCCGTCAGGCCAGTTCCTTTGAGCTGAATCTGCAAATATCTCGGAAACGAAGCGAGCTATGGCAAAATGTTAAGAGACGTTTTTTGTAGAGAATTATGTTTCCTACAATTTATGTTCTATGATATTTTTTGATCAGAAGCGTAGTTTTCGAGATATATCGAGATATTTAAAAGTTCCGAAGCCGCACCAACATAATAGGGATACAGAAACACCGTGGCCCCTTTCTTTGAGATAACTCTGCACTAGTGCGAGCCGCAAGTGCCACTTCCAGCTTAGCTGTGCAGAAGAAGAACAACAAGAAGAAGAAATATCTCGAAATATGTCCGTCAGGCGCCTTCCCTTGAGATAAATCTGCAAATATCTCGGAAACGAAGCGAGCTATGGCAAAATGTTAAGAGACCTTTTTTGTAGAAAATTAGGTTTCCTACTTTTTATGTTCTATGATATTTTTTGATCAGATGCGTAGTTCTCGAGATATATTAAGATATTTAAAAGTTCCGAAGCCGCACCAACATAATAGAGATACAGAAACACCGTGGCCCCTTTCTTTGAGATAACTCTGCACTATTGCGAGCTGTAAATGCCACCTCCAGCTTAGCTGTGCAGAAGAAGAACAACAAGAAGGAGAAATATCTCGAAATATGTCCGTCAGGCCCCTGCCCTTGAGATATATCTGCAAATATCTCGGAAACGAAGCGAGCTATGGCAAAATGTTAAGAGACCTTTTTTGTAGAGAATTATGTTTCCTACAATTTATGTTCTATGATATTTTTTGATCAGATGCGTAGTTCTCGAGATATATCAAGATATTTAAAAGTTCCGAAACCGCACCAACATAACAGAGATACAGAAACACCGTGGCCCCTTTCTTTGAGATAACTCTGCACTAGTGCGAGCCGCAAATGCCGCTTCCAGCTTAGCTGTGCAGAAGAAGAACAACAAGAAGAAGAAATATCTCGAAATATGTCCGTTAGGCCCCTTCCCTTGAGATAAATCTGCAAATATCTCGGAAACGAAGCGAGCTATGGCAAAATGCTAAGAGACCTTTTTTGTAGAGAATTAAGTTTCCTACATTTTATGTTCTATGATATTTTTTGATCAGATGCGTAGTTCTCGAGATATATCAAGATATTTAAAAGTTCCGAAGCCGCACCAACATAATAGAGATACAGAAACACCGTGGCCCCTTTCTTTGAGATAACTCTGCACTGTTGCGAGCTGTAAATGCCACTTCCAGCTTAGCTGTGCAGAAGAAGAACAACAAGAAGAAGAAATATCTCGAAATATGTCCGTCAGGCCCCTTCCCTTGAGATAAATATGCAAATATCTCGGAAACGAAGCGAGCTATGGCAAAATGTTAAGAGACCTTTTTTGTACAGAATTATGTTTCCTACTTTTTATGTTCTATGATATTTTTTGATCAGATGCGTAGTTCTCGAGATATATTAAGATATTTAAAAGTTCCGAAACCGCACCAACATAACAGAGATACAGAAACACCGTGGCCCCTTTCTTTGAGATAACTCTGCACTAGTGCGAGCCGCAAATGCCGCTTCCAGCTTAGCTGTGCAGAAGAAGAACAACAAGAAGAAGAAATATCTCGAAATATGTCCGTTAGGCCCCTTCCCTTGAGATAAATCTGCAAATATCTCGGAAACGAAGCGAGCTATGGCAAAATGTTAAGAGACCTTTTTTGTAGAGAATTAAGTTTCCTACATTTTATGTTCTATGATATTTTTTGATCAGATGCGTAGTTCTCGAGATATATCAAGATATTTAAAAGTTCCGAAGCCGCACCAACATAATAGAGATACAGAAACACCGTGGCCCCTTTCTTTGAGATAACTCTGCACTGTTGCGAGCTGTAAATGCCACTTCCAGCTTAGCTGTGCAGAAGAAGAACAACAAGAAGAAGAAATATCTCGAAATATGTCCGTCAGGCCCCTTCCCTTGAGATAAATATGCAAATATCTCGGAAACGAAGCGAGCTATGGCAAAATCTTAAGAGACCTTTTTTGTACAGAATTATGTTTCCTACTTTTTATGTTCTATGATATTTTTTGATCAGATGCGTAGTTCTCGAGATATATTAAGATATTTAAAAGTTCCGAAGCCGCACCAACATAATAGAGATACAGAAACACCGTGGCCCCTTTCTTTGAGATAACTCTGCACTATTGCGAGCTGTAAATGCCACCTCCAGCTTAGCTGTGCAGAAGAAGAACAACAAGAAGAAGAAATATCTCGAAATATGTCCGTCAGGCCCCTGCCCTTGAGATATATCTGCAAATATCTCGGAAACGAAGCGAGCTATGGCAAAATGTTAAGAGACCGTTTTTGTAGAGAATTATGTTTCCTACAATCTATGTTCTATGATATTTTTTGATCAGAAGCGTAGTTTTCGAGATATATCGAGATATTTAAAGGTTCCGAAGCCGCACCAACATAATAGAGATACAGAAACACCGTGGCCCCTTTCTTTGAGATAACTCTGCACTATTGCGAGCTGCAAATGCCACTTCCAGCTTAGCTGTGCAGAGGAAGAACAACAAGAAGAAGAAGTATCTCGAAATATGTCCGTCAGGCCCGTTCCTTTGAGCTGAATCTGCAAATATCTCGGAAACGAAGCGAGCTATGGCAAAATGTTAAGAGACGTTTTTTGTAGTGAATTATGTTTCCTACAATTTATGTTCTATGATATTTTTTGATCAGATGCGTAGTTCTCGAGATATATTAAGATATTTAAAAGTTCCGAAGCCGCACCAACATAATAGAGATACAGAAACACCGTGGCTCCTTTCTTTGAGATAACTCTGCACTATTGCGAGCTGCAAATGCCACTTCCAGCTTAGCTGTGCAGAAGAAGAACAACAAGAAGAAGAAATATCTCGAAATATGTCCGTCAGGCCCCTGCCCTTGAGATATATCTGCAAATATCTCGGAAACGAAGCGAGCTATGGCAAAATGTTAAGAGACCGTTTTTGTAGAGAATTATGTTTCCTACAATTTATGTTCTATGATATTTTTTGATCAGATGCGTAGTTCTCGAGATATATCAAGATATTTAAAAGTTCCGAAACCGCACCAGCATAACAGAGATACAGAAACACCGTGGCCCCTTTCTTTGAGATAACTCTGCACTAGTGCGAGCCGCAAATGCCGCTTCCAGCTTAGCTGTGCAGAAGAAGAACAACAAGAAGAAGAAATATCTCGAAATATGTCCGTTAGGCCCCTTCCCTTGAGATAAATCTGCAAATATCTCGGAAACGAAGCGAGCTATGGCAAAATGATAAGAGACCTTTTTTGTAGAAAATTAGGTTTCCTACTTTTTATGTTCTATGATATTTTTTGATCAGATGCGTAGTTCTCGAGATATATCAAGATATTTAAAAGTTCCGAAGCCGCACCAACATAATAGAGATACAGAAACACCGTGGCCCCTTTCTTTGAGATAACTCTGCACTATTGCGAGCTGTAAATGCCACTTCCAGCTTAGCTGTGCAGAAGAAGAACAACAAGAAGAAGAAATATCTCGAAATATGTCCGTCAGGCCAGTTCCTTTGAGCTGAATCTGCAAATATCTCGGCAACGAAGCGAGCTATGGCCCAATGTTAAGAGACGTTTTTTGTAGAGAATTATGTTTCCTACAATTTATGTTGTATGATATTTTTTGATCAGAAGCGTAGTTTTCGAGATATATCGAGATATTTAAAAGTTCCGAAGCCGCACCAACATAATAGGGATACAGAAACACCGTGGCCCCTTTCTTTGAGATAACTCTGCACTAGTGCGAGCCGCAAGTGCCACTTCCAGCTTAGCTGTGCAGAAGAAGAACAACAAGAAGAAGAAATATCTCGAAATATGTCCGTCAGGCGCCTTCCCTTGAGATATATCTGCAAATATCTCGGAAACGAAGCGAGCTATGGCAAAATGTTAAGAGACCTTTTTTGTAGAAAATTAGGTTTCCTACATTTTATGTTCTATGATATTTTTTGATCAGATGCGTAGTTCTCGAGATATATTAAGATATTTAAAAGTTCCGAAGCCGCACCAACATAATAGAGATACAGAAACACCGTGGCCCCTTTCTTTGAGATAACTCTGCACTATTGCGAGCTGCAAATGCCACTTCCAGCTTAGCTGTGCAGAAGAAGAACAACAAGAAGAAGATGTATCTCGAAATATGACCGTCAGGCCCCTTCGCTTGAGATAAATCTGCAAATATCTCGGAAACGAAGAGAGCTATGGCAAAATGTTAAGAGACCTTTTTTGTAGAGAATTAAGTTTCCTACTTTTTATGTTCTATGATATTTTTTGATCAGATGCGTAGTTCTCGAGATATATCAAGATATTTAAAAGTTCCGAAGCCGCACCAACATAATAGAGATACAGAAACACCGTGGCCCCTTTCTTTGAGATAACTCTGCACTATTGCGAGCTGTAAATGCCACTTCCAGCTTAGCTGTGCAGAAGAAGAACAACAAGAAGAAGAAATATCTCGAAATATGTCCGTCAGGCCCCTGCCCTTGAGATATATCTGCAAATATATCGGAAACGAAGCGAGCTATGGCAAAATGTTAAGAGACCTTTTTTGTAGAGAATTATGTTTCCTACTTTTTACGTTCTATGATATTTTTTGATCAGATGCGTAGTTCTCGAGATATATTAAGATATTTAAAAGTTCCGAAGCCGCACCAACATAATAGAGATACAGAAACACCGTGGCCCCTTTCTTTGAGATAACTCTGCACTATTGCGAGCTGTAAATGCCACTTCCAGCTTAGCTGTGCAGAAGAAGAACAACAAGAAGAAGAAATATCTCGAAATATGTCCGTCAGGCCCCTGCCCTTGAGATATATCTGCAAATATATCGGAAACGAAGCGAGCTATGGCAAAATGTTAAGAGACCTTTTTTGTAGAGAATTATGTTTCCTACAATTTATGTTCTATGATATTTTTTGATCAGAAGCGTAGTTTTCGAGATATATCGAGATATTTAAAGGTTCCGAAGCCGCACCAACATAATAGAGATACAGAAACACCGTGGCCCCTTTCTTTGAGGTAACTCTGCACTATTGCGAGCTGCAAATGCCACTTCCAGCTTAGCTGTGCAGAAGAAGAACAACAAGAAGAAGAAATATCTCGAAATATGTCCGTCAGGCCAGTTCCTTTGAGCTGAATCTGCAAATATCTCGGCAACGAAGCGAGCTATGGCCCAATGTTAAGAGACGTTTTTTGTAGAGAATTATGTTTCCTACAATTTATGTTCTATGATATTTTTTGATCAGAAGCGTAGTTTTCGAGATATATCGAGATATTTAAAAGTTCCGAAGCCGCACCAACATAATAGGGATACAGAAACACCGTGGCCCCTTTCTTTGAGATAACTCTGCACTAGTGCGGGCCGCAAGTGCCACTTCCAGCTTAGCTGTGCAGAAGAAGAACAACAAGAAGAAGAAATATCTCGAAATATGTCCGTCAGGCGCCTTCCCTTGAGATATATCTGCAAATATCTCGGAAACGAAGCGAGCTATGGCAAAATGTTAAGAGACCTTTTTTGTAGAAAATTAGGTTTCCTACAATTTATGTTCTATGATATTTTTTGATCAGATGCGTAGTTCTCGAGATATATCAAGATATTTAAAAGTTCCGAAACCGCACCAACATAACAGAGATACAGAAACACCGTGGCCCCTTTCTTTGAGATAACTCTGCACTAGTGCGAGCCGCAAATGCCGCTTCCAGCTTAGCTGTGCAGAAGAAGAACAACAAGAAGAAGAAATATCTCGAAATATGTCCGTCAGGCCCCTGCCCTTGAGATATATCTGCAAATATATCGGAAACGAAGCGAGCTATGGCAAAATGTTAAGAGACCTTTTTTGTAGAGAATTATGTTTCCTACTTTTTACGTTCTATGATATTTTTTGATCAGATGCGTAGTTCTCGAGATATATTAAGATATTTAAAAGTTCCGAAGCCGCACCAACATAATAGAGATACAGAAACACCGTGGCCCCTTTCTTTGAGATAACTCTGCACTATTGCGAGCTGTAAATGCCACTTCCAGCTTAGCTGTGCAGAAGAAGAACAACAAGAAGAAGAAATATCTCGAAATATGTCCGTCAGGCCCCTGCCCTTGAGATATATCTGCAAATATATCGGAAACGAAGCGAGCTATGGCAAAATGTTAAGAGACCTTTTTTGTAGAGAATTATGTTTCCTACAATTTATGTTCTATGATATTTTTTGATCAGAAGCGTAGTTTTCGAGATATATCGAGATATTTAAAGGTTCCGAAGCCGCACCAACATAATAGAGATACAGAAACACCGTGGCCCCTTTCTTTGAGATAACTCTGCACTATTGCGAGCTGCAAATGCCACTTCCAGCTTAGCTGTGCAGAGGAAGAACAACAAGAAGAAGAAGTATCTCGAAATATGTCCGTCAGGCCCGTTCCTTTGAGCTGAATCTGCAAATATCTCGGAAACGAAGCGAGCTATGGCAAAATGTTAAGAGACGTTTTTTGTAGTGAATTATGTTTCCTACAATTTATGTTCTATGATATTTTTTGATCAGATGCGTAGTTCTCGAGATATATTAAGATATTTAAAAGTTCCGAAGCCGCACCAACATAATAGAGATACAGAAACACCGTGGCTCCTTTCTTTGAGATAACTCTGCACTATTGCGAGCTGCAAATGCCACTTCCAGCTTAGCTGTGCAGAAGAAGAACAACAAGAAGAAGAAATATCTCGAAATATGTCCGTCAGGCCCCTGCCCTTGAGATATATCTGCAAATATCTCGGAAACGAAGCGAGCTATGGCAAAATGTTAAGAGACCGTTTTTGTAGAGAATTATGTTTCCTACAATTTATGTTCTATGATATTTTTTGATCAGATGCGTAGTTCTCGAGATATATCAAGATATTTAAAAGTTCCGAAACCGCACCAGCATAACAGAGATACAGAAACACCGTGGCCCCTTTCTTTGAGATAACTCTGCACTAGTGCGAGCCGCAAATGCCGCTTCCAGCTTAGCTGTGCAGAAGAAGAACAACAAGAAGAAGAAATATCTCGAAATATGTCCGTTAGGCCCCTTCCCTTGAGATAAATCTGCAAATATCTCGGAAACGAAGCGAGCTATGGCAAAATGATAAGAGACCTTTTTTGTAGAAAATTAGGTTTCCTACTTTTTATGTTCTATGATATTTTTTGATCAGATGCGTAGTTCTCGAGATATATCAAGATATTTAAAAGTTCCGAAGCCGCACCAACATAATAGAGATACAGAAACACCGTGGCCCCTTTCTTTGAGATAACTCTGCACTATTGCGAGCTGTAAATGCCACTTCCAGCTTAGCTGTGCAGAAGAAGAACAATAAGAAGAAGAAATATCTCGAAATATGTCCGTCAGGCCAGTTCCTTTGAGCTGAATCTGCAAATATCTCGGCAACGAAGCGAGCTATGGCCCAATGTTAAGAGACGTTTTTTGTTGAGAATTATGTTTCCTACAATTTATGTTCTATGATATTTTTTGATCAGAAGCGTAGTTTTCGAGATATATCGAGATATTTAAAAGTTCCGAAGCCGCACCAACATAATAGGGATACAGAAACACCGTGGCCCCTTTCTTTGAGATAACTCTGCACTAGTGCGAGCCGCAAGTGCCACTTCCAGCTTAGCTGTGCAGAAGAAGAACAACAAGAAGAAGAAATATCTCGAAATATGTCCGTCAGGCGCCTTCCCTTGAGATATATCTGCAAATATCTCGGAAACGAAGCGAGCTATGGCAAAATGTTAAGAGACCTTTTTTGTAGAAAATTAGGTTTCCTACATTTTATGTTCTATGATATTTTTTGATCAGATGCGTAGTTCTCGAGATATATTAAGATATTTAAAAGTTCCGAAGCCGCACCAACATAATAGAGATACAGAAACACCGTGGCCCCTTTCTTTGAGATAACTCTGCACTATTGCGAGCTGCAAATGCCACTTCCAGCTTAGCTGTGCAGAAGAAGAACAACAAGAAGAAGAAATATCTCGAAATATGTCCGTCAGGCCAGTTCCTTTGAGCTGAATCTGCAAATATCTCGGAAACGAAGAGAGCTATGGCAAAATGTTAAGAGACCTTTTTTGTAGAGAATTAAGTTTCCTACTTTTTATGTTCTATGATATTTTTTGATCAGATGCGTAGTTCTCGAGATATATCAAGATATTTAAAAGTTCCGAAGCCGCACCAACATAATAGAGATACAGAAACACCGTGGCCCCTTTCTTTGAGATAACTCTGCACTATTGCGAGCTGTAAATGCCACTTCCAGCTTAGCTGTGCAGAAGAAGAACAACAAGAAGAAGAAATATCTCGAAATATGTCCGTCAGGCCCCTGCCCTTGAGATATATCTGCAAATATATCGGAAACGAAGCGAGCTATGGCAAAATGTTAAGAGACCTTTTTTGTAGAGAATTATGTTTCCTACAATTTATGTTCTATGATATTTTTTGATCAGAAGCGTAGTTTTCGAGATATATCGAGATATTTAAAGGTTCCGAAGCCGCACCAACATAATAGAGATACAGAAACACCGTGGCCCCTTTCTTTGAGATAACTCTGCACTATTGCGAGCTGCAAATGCCACTTCCAGCTTAGCTGTGCAGAGGAAGAACAACAAGAAGAAGAAGTATCTCGAAATATGTCCGTCAGGCCCGTTCCTTTGAGATGAATCTGCAAATATCTCGGAAACGAAGCGAGCTATGGCAAAATGTTAAGAGACGTTTTTTGTAGTGAATTATGTTTCCTACAATTTATGTTCTATGATATTTTTTGATCAGATGCGTAGTTCTCGAGATATATTAAGATATTTAAAAGTTCCGAAGCCGCACCAACATAATAGAGATACAGAAACACCGTGGCTCCTTTCTTTGAGATAACTCTGCACTATTGCGAGCTGCAAATGCCACTTCCAGCTTAGCTGTGCAGAAGAAGAACAACAAGAAGAAGAAATATCTCGAAATATGTCCGTCAGGCCCCTGCCCTTGAGATATATCTGCAAATATCTCGGAAACGAAGCGAGCTATGGCAAAATGTTAAGAGACCGTTTTTGTAGAGAATTATGTTTCCTACAATTTATGTTCTATGATATTTTTTGATCAGATGCGTAGTTCTCGAGATATATCAAGATATTTAAAAGTTCCGAAACCGCACCAGCATAACAGAGATACAGAAACACCGTGGCCCCTTTCTTTGAGATAACTCTGCACTAGTGCGAGCCGCAAATGCCGCTTCTAGCTTAGCTGTGCAGAAGAAGAACAACAAGAAGAAGAAATATCTCGAAATATGTCCGTTAGGCCCCTTCCCTTGAGATAAATCTGCAAATATCTCGGAAACGAAGCGAGCTATGGCAAAATATTAAGAGACCTTTTTTGTAGAGAATTAAGTTTCCTACATTTTATGTTCTATGATATTTTTTGATCAGATGCGTAGTTCTCGAGATATATTAAGATATTTAAAAGTTCCGAAGCCGCACCAACATAATAGAGATACAGAAACACCGTGGCCCCGTTCTTTGAGATAACTCTGCACTATTGCGAGCTGCAAATGCCACTTCCAGCTTAGCTGTGCAGAAGAAGAACAACAAGAAGAAGAAGTATCTCGAAATATGTCCGTCAGGCCCCTTCCCTTGAGATAAATCTGCAAATATCTCGGAAACGAAGCGAGCTATGGCAAAATGTTAAGAGACCTTTTTTGTAGAGAATTAAGTTTCCTACTTTTTATGTTCTATGATATTTTTTGATCAGATGCGTAGTTCTCGAGATATATCAAGATATTTAAAAGTTCCGAAGCCGCACCAACATAATAGAGATACAGAAACACCGTGGCTCCTTTCTTTGAGATAAGTCTGCACTAGTGCGAGCCGCAAATGCCACTTCCAGCTTAGCTGTGCAGAAGAAGAACAACAAGAAGAAGAAATATCTCGAAATATGTCCGTCAGGCCCCTTCCCTTGAGATAAATCTGCAAATATCTCGGAAACGAAGCGAGCTATGGCAAAATGTTGAGAGACCTTTTTTGTAGAGAATTAAGTTTCCTACTTTTTATGTTCTATGATATTTTTCGATCAGAGGCGTAGTTCTCGAGATATATCAAGATATTTAAAGGTTCCGAAGCCGCACCAACATAATAGAGATACAGAAACACCGTGGCCCCTTTCTTTGAGATAACTCTGCACTATTGCGAGCTGCAAATGCCACTTCCAGCTTAGCTGTGCAGAGGAAGAACAACAAGAAGAAGAAGTATCTCGAAATATGTCCGTCAGGCCCGTTCCTTTGAGATGAATCTGCAAATATCTCGGAAACGAAGCGAGCTATGGCAAAATGTTAAGAGACGTTTTTTGTAGTGAATTATGTTTCCTACAATTTATGTTCTATGATATTTTTTGATCAGATGCGTAGTTCTCGAGATATATCAAGATATTTAAAAGTTCCGAAACCGCACCAGCATAACAGAGATACAGAAACACCGTGGCCCCGTTCTTTGAGATAACTCTGCACTATTGCGAGCTGCAAATGCCACTTCCAGCTTAGCTGTGCAGAAGAAGAACAACAAGAAGAAGAAGTATCTCGAAATATGTCCGTCAGGCCCCTTCCCTTGAGATAAATCTGCAAATATCTCGGAAACGAAGCGAGCTATGGCAAAATGTTAAGAGACCTTTTTTGTAGAGAATTAAGTTTCCTACTTTTTACGTTCTATGATATTTTTTGATCAGATGCGTAGTTCTCGAGATATATTAAGATATTTAAAAGTTCCGAAGCCGCACCAACATAATAGAGATACAGAAACACCGTGGCTCTTTCTTTGAGATAACTCTGCACTATTGCGAGCTGCAAATGCCACTTCCAGCTTAGCTGTGCAGAAGAAGAACAACAAGAAGAAGATGTATCTCGAAATATGACCGTCAGGCCCCTTCCCTTGAGATAAATCTGCAAATATCTCGGAAACGAAGAGCGCTATGGCAAAATGTTAAGAGACCTTTTTTGTAGAGAATTAAGTTTCCTACTTTTTATGTTCTATGATATTTTTTGATCAGATGCGTAGTTCTCGAGATATATCAAGATATTTAAAAGTTCCGAAGCCGCACCAACATAATAGAGATACAGAAACACCGTGGCCCCTTTCTTTGAGATAACTCTGCACTATTGCGAGCTGTAAATGCCACTTCCAGCTTAGCTGTGCAGAAGAAGAACAACAAGAAGAAGAAATATCTCGAAATATGTCCGTCAGGCCCCTTCCCTTGAGATAAATCTGCAAATATCTCGGAAACGAAGCGAGCTATGGCAAAATGTTAAGAGACCGTTTTTGTAGAGAATTAAGTTTCCTACTTTTTATGTTCTATGATATTTTTTGATCAGATGCGTAGTTCTCGAGATATATCAAGATATTTAAAAGTTCCGAAGCCGCACCAACATAATAGAGATACAGAAACACCGTGGCTCCTTTCTTTGAGATAAGTCTGCACTAGTGCGAGTCGCAAATGCCACTTCCAGCTTAGCTGTGCAGAAGAAGAACAACAAGAAGAAGAAATATCTCGAAATATGTCCGTCAGGCCCCTTCCCTTGAGATAAATCTGCAAATATCTCGGAAACGAAGCGAGCTATGGCAAAATGTTGAGAGACCTTTTTTGTAGAGAATTAAGTTTCCTACTTTTTATGTTCTATGATATTTTTCGATCAGAGGCGTAGTTCTCGAGATATATCAAGATATTTAAAAGTTCCGAAGCCGCACCAACATAATAGAGATACAGAAACACCGTGGCCCCTTTCTTTGAGATAACTCTGCACGATTGCGAGCTGGAAATGCCACTTCCAGTTTAGCTGTGCAGAAGAAGAACAACAAGAAGAAGAAATATCTCGAAATATGTCCGTCAGGCCAGTTCCTTTGAGCTGAATCTGCAAATATCTCGGAAACGAAGCGAGCTATGGCAAAATGTTAAGAGACGTTTTTTGTAGAGAATTATGTTTCCTACAATTTATGTTCTATGATATTTTTTGATCAGAAGCGTAGTTTTCGAGATATATCGAGATATTTAAAAGTTCCGAAGCCGCACCAACATAATAGGGATACAGAAACACCGTGGCCCCTTTCTTTGAGATAACTCTGCACTAGTGCGAGCCGCAAATGCCACTTCCAGCTTAGCTGTGCAGAAGAAGAACAACAAGAAGAAGAAATATCTCGAAATATGTCCGTCAGGCGCCTTCCCTTGAGATAAATCTGCAAATATCTCGGAAACGAAGCGAGCTATGGCAAAATGTTAAGAGACCTTTTTTGTAGAAAATTAGGTTTCCTACTTTTTATGTTGTATGATATTTTTTGATCAGATGCGTAGTTCTCGAGATATATCAAGATATTTAAAAGTTCCGAAGCCGCACCAACATAATAGAGATACAGAAACACCGTGGCCCCTTTCTTTGAGATAACTCTGCACTATTGCGAGCTGTAAATGCCACTTCCAGCTTAGCTGTGCAGAAGAAGAACAACAAGAAGAAGAAATATCTCGAAATATGTCCGTCAGGCCAGTTCCTTTGAGCTGAATCTGCAAATATCTCGGAAACGAAGCGAGCTATGGCAAAATGTTAAGAGACGTTTTTTGTAGAGAATTATGTTTCCTACAATTTATGTTCTATGATATTTTTTGATCAGAAGCGTAGTTTTCGAGATATATCGAGATATTTAAAAGTTCCGAAGCCGCACCAACATAATAGGGATACAGAAACACCGTGGCCCCTTTCTTTGAGATAACTCTGCACTACTGCGAGCCGCAAGTGCCACTTCCAGCTTAGCTGTGCAGAAGAAGAACAACAAGAAGAAGAAATATCTCGAAATATGTCCGTCAGGCGCCTTCCCTTGAGATAAATCTGCAAATATCTCGGAAACGAAGCGAGCTATGGCAAAATGTTAAGAGACCTTTTTTGTAGAAAATTAGGTTTCCTACTTTTTATGTTCTATGATATTTTTTGATCAGATGCGTAGTTCTCGAGATATATTAAGATATTTAAAAGTTCAGAAGCCGCACCAACATAATAGAGATACAGAAACACCGTGGCCCCTTTCTTTGAGATAACTCTGCACTATTGCGAGCTGTAAATGCCACCTCCAGCTTAGCTGTGCAGAAGAAGAACAACAAGAAGAAGAAATATCTCGAAATATGTCCGTCAGGCCCCTGCCCTTGAGATATATCTGCAAATATCTCGGAAACGAAGCGAGCTATGGCAAAATGTTAAGAGACCTTTTTTGTAGAGAATTATGTTTCCTACAATTTATGTTCTATGATATTTTTTGATCAGATGCGTAGTTCTCGAGATATATCAAGATATTTAAAAGTTCCGAAACCGCACCAACATAACAGAGATACAGAAACACCGTGGCCCCTTTCTTTGAGATAACCATGCACTAGTGCGAGCCGCAAATGCCGCTTCCAGCTTAGCTGTGCAGAAGAAGAACAACAAGAAGAAGAAATATCTCGAAATATGTCCGTTAGGCCCCTTCCCTTGAGATAAATCTGCAAATATCTCGGAAACGAAGCGAGCTATGGCAAAATGTTAAGACCTTTTTTGTAGAGAATTAAGTTTCCTACATTTTATGTTCTATGATATTTTTTGATCAGATGCGTAGTTCTCGAGATATATCAAGATATTTAAAAGTTCCGAAGCCGCACCAACATAATAGAGATACAGAAACACCGTGGCCCCTTTCTTTGAGATAACTCTGCACTAGTGCGAGCCGCAAATGCCACTTCCAGCTTAGCTGTGCAGAAGAAGAACAACAAGAAGAAGAAATATCTCGAAATATGTCCGTCAGGCGCCTTCCCTTGAGATAAATCTGCAAATATCTCGGAAACGAAGCGAGCTATGGCAAAATGTTAAGAGACCTTTTTTGTAGAAAATTAGGTTTCCTACTTTTTATGTTCTATGATATTTTTTGATCAGATGCGTAGTTCTCGAGATATATCAAGATATTTAAAAGTTCCGAAGCCGCACCAACATAATAGAGATACAGAAACACCGAGGCCCCTTTCTTTGAGATAACTCTGCACTATTGCGAGCTGTAAATGCCACTTCCAGCTTAGCTGTGCAGAAGAAGAACAACAAGAAGAAGAAATATCTCGAAATATGTCCGTCAGGCCAGTTCCTTTGAGCTGAATCTGCAAATATCTCGGAAACGAAGCGAGCTATGGCAAAATGTTAAGAGACGTTTTTTGTAGAGAATTATGTTTCCTACAATTTATGTTCTATGATATTTTTTGATCAGAAGCGTAGTTTTCGAGATATATCGAGATATTTAAAAGTTCCGAAGCCGCACCAACATAATAGGGATACAGAAACACTGTGGCCCCTTTCTTTGAGATAACTCTGCACTACTGCGAGCCGCAAGTGCCACTTCCAGCTTAGCTGTGCAGAAGAAGAACAACAAGAAGAAGAAATATCTCGAAATATGTCCGTCAGGCGCCTTCCCTTGAGATAAATCTGCAAATATCTCGGAAACGAAGCGAGCTATGGCAAAATGTTAAGAGACCTTTTTTGTAGAAAATTAGGTTTCCTACTTTTTATGTTCTATGATATTTTTTGATCAGATGCGTAGTTCTCGAGATATATTAAGATATTTAAAAGTTCCGAAGCCGCACCAACATAATGGAGATACAGAAACACCGTGGCCCCTTTCTTTGAGATAACTCTGCACTATTGCGAGCTGTAAATGCCACCTCCAGCTTAGCTGTGCAGAAGAAGAACAACAAGAAGAAGAAATATCTCGAAATATGTCCGTCAGGCCCCTGCCCTTGAGATATATCTGCAAATATCTCGGAAACGAAGCGAGCTATGGCAAAATGTTAAGAGACCTTTTTTGTAGAGAATTATGTTTCCTACAATTTATGTTCTATGATATTTTTTGATCAGATGCGTAGTTCTCGAGATATATCAAGATATTTAAAAGTTCCGAAACCGCACCAACATAACAGAGATACAGAAACACCGTGGCCCCTTTCTTTGAGATAACCATGCACTAGTGCGAGCCGCAAATGCCGCTTCCAGCTTAGCTGTGCAGAAGAAGAACAACAAGAAGAAGAAATATCTCGAAATATGTCCGTTAGGCCCCTTCCCTTGAGATAAATCTGCAAATATCTCGGAAACGAAGCGAGCTATGGCAAAATGTTAAGACCTTTTTTGTAGAGAATTAAGTTTCCTACATTTTATGTTCTATGATATTTTTTGATCAGATGCGTAGTTCTCGAGATATATCAAGATATTTAAAAGTTCCGAAGCCGCACCAACATAATAGAGATACAGAAACACCGTGGCCCCTTTCTTTGAGATAACTCTGCACTAGTGCGAGCCGCAAATGCCACTTCCAGCTTAGCTGTGCAGAAGAAGAACAACAAGAAGAAGAAATATCTCGAAATATGTCCGTCAGGCGCCTTCCCTTGAGATAAATCTGCAAATATCTCGGAAACGAAGCGAGCTATGGCAAAATGTTAAGAGACCTTTTTTGTAGAAAATTAGGTTTCCTACTTTTTATGTTCTATGATATTTTTTGATCAGATGCGTAGTTCTCGAGATATATCAAGATATTTAAAAGTTCCGAAGCCGCACCAACATAATAGAGATACAGAAACACCGAGGCCCCTTTCTTTGAGATAACTCTGCACTATTGCGAGCTGTAAATGCCACTTCCAGCTTAGCTGTGCAGAAGAAGAACAACAAGAAGAAGAAATATCTCGAAATATGTCCGTCAGGCCAGTTCCTTTGAGCTGAATCTGCAAATATCTCGGAAACGAAGCGAGCTATGGCAAAATGTTAAGAGACGTTTTTTGTAGAGAATTATGTTTCCTACAATTTATGTTCTATGATATTTTTTGATCAGAAGCGTAGTTTTCGAGATATATCGAGATATTTAAAAGTTCCGAAGCCGCACCAACATAATAGGGATACAGAAACACTGTGGCCCCTTTCTTTGAGATAACTCTGCACTACTGCGAGCCGCAAGTGCCACTTCCAGCTTAGCTGTGCAGAAGAAGAACAACAAGAAGAAGAAATATCTCGAAATATGTCCGTCAGGCGCCTTCCCTTGAGATAAATCTGCAAATATCTCGGAAACGAAGCGAGCTATGGCAAAATGTTAAGAGACCTTTTTTGTAGAAAATTAGGTTTCCTACTTTTTATGTTCTATGATATTTTTTGATCAGATGCGTAGTTCTCGAGATATATTAAGATATTTAAAAGTTCCGAAGCCGCACCAACATAATAGAGATACAGAAACACCGTGGCCCCTTTCTTTGAGATAACTCTGCACTATTGCGAGCTGTAAATGCCACCTCCAGCTTAGCTGTGCAGAAGAAGAACAACAAGAAGAAGAAATATCTCGAAATATGTCCGTCAGGCCCCTGCCCTTGAGATATATCTGCAAATATCTCGGAAACGAAGCGAGCTATGGCAAAATGTTAAGAGACCTTTTTTGTAGAGAATTATGTTTCCTACAATTTATGTTCTATGATATTTTTTGATCAGATGCGTAGTTCTCGAGATATATCAAGATATTTAAAAGTTCCGAAACCGCACCAACATAACAGAGATACAGAAACACCGTGGCCCCTTTCTTTGAGATAACCATGCACTAGTGCGAGCCGCAAATGCCGCTTCCAGCTTAGCTGTGCAGAAGAAGAACAACAAGAAGAAGAAATATCTCGAAATATGTCCGTTAGGCCCCTTCCCTTGAGATAAATCTGCAAATATCTCGGAAACGAAGCGAGCTATGGCAAAATGTTAAGAGACCTTTTTTGTAGAGAATTAAGTTTCCTACATTTTATGTTCTATGATATTTTTTGATCAGATGCGTAGTTCTCGAGATATATCAAGATATTTAAAAGTTCCGAAGCCGCACCAACATAATAGAGATACAGAAACACCGTGGCCCCTTTCTTTGAGATAACTCTGCACTATTGCGAGCTGTAAATGCCACTTCCAGCTTAGCTGTGCAGAAGAAGAACAACAAGAAGAAGAAATATCTCGAAATATGTCCGTCAGGCCCCTTCCCTTGAGATAAATATGCAAATATCTCGGAAACGAAGCGAGCTATGGCAAAATGTTAAGAGACCTTTTTTGTAGAGGATTATGTTTCCTACAATTTATGTTCTATGATATTTTTTGATCAGAAGCGTAGTTTTCGAGATATATTGAGATATTTAAAGGTTCCGAAGCCGCACCAACATAATAGAGATACAGAAACACCGTGGCCCCTTTCTTTGAGATAACTCTGCACTAGTGCGAGCCGCAAATGCCACTTCCAGCTTAGCTGTGCAGAAGAAGAACAACAAGAAGAAGAAATATCTCGAAATATGTCCGTCAGGCGCCTTCCCTTGAGATAAATCTGCAAATATCTCGGAAACGAAGCGAGCTATGGCAAAATGTTAAGAGACCTTTTTTGTAGAAAATTAGGTTTCCTACTTTTTATGTTCTATGATATTTTTTGATCAGATGCGTAGTTCTCGAGATATATCAAGATATTTAAAAGTTCCGAAGCCGCACCAACATAATAGAGATACAGAAACACCGTGGCCCCTTTCTTTGAGATAACTCTGCACTATTGCGAGCTGTAAATGCCACTTCCAGCTTAGCTGTGCAGAAGAAGAACAACAAGAAGAAGAAATATCTCGAAATATGTCCGTCAGGCCAGTTCCTTTGAGCTGAATCTGCAAATATCTCGGAAACGAAGCGAGCTATGGCAAAATGTTAAGAGACCGTTTTTGTAGAGAATTATGTTTCCTACAATTTATGTTCTATGATATTTTTTGATCAGATGCGTAGTTCTCGAGATATATTAAGATATTTAAAAGTTCCGAAACCGCACCAGCATAACAGAGATACAGAAACACCGTGGCCCCTTTCTTTGAGATAACTCTGCACTAGTGCGAGCCGCAAATGCCGCTTCCAGCTTAGCTGTGCAGAAGAAGAACAACAAGAAGAAGAAATATCTCGAAATATGTCCGTCAGGCCCCTTCCCTTGAGATAAATCTGCAAATATCTCGGAAACGAAGCGAGCTATGGCAAAATGTTAAGAGACCTTTTTTGTAGAGAATTAAGTTTCCTACTTTTTACGTTCTATGATATTTTTTGATCAGATGCGTAGTTCTCGAGATATATTAAGATATTTAAAAGTTCCGAAGCCGCACCAACATAATAGAGATACAGAAACACCGTGGCCCCTTTCTTTGAGATAACTCTGCACTATTGCGAGCTGCAAATGCCACTTCCAGCTTAGCTGTGCAGAAGAAGAACAACAAGAAGAAGATGTATCTCGAAATATGACCGTCAGGCCCCTTCCCTTGAGATAAATCTGCAAATATCTCGGAAACGAAGAGAGCTATGGCAAAATGTTAAGAGACCTTTTTTGTAGAGAATTAAGTTTCCTACCTTTTATGTTCTATGATATTTTTTGATCAGATGCGTAGTTCTCGAGATATATCAAGATATTTAAAAGTTCCGAAGCCGCACCAACATAATAGAGATACAGAAACACCGTGGCCCCTTTCTTTGAGATAACTCTGCACTATTGCGAGCTGTAAATGCCACTTCCAGCTTAGCTGTGCAGAAGAAGAACAACAAGAAGAAGAAATATCTCGAAATATGTCCGTCAGGCCCCTTCCCTTGAGATAAATCTGCAAATATCTCGGAAACGAAGCGAGCTATGGCAAAATGTTAAGAGACCTTTTTTGTAGAGAATTATGTTTCCTACAATTTATGTTCTATGATATTTTTTGATCAGAAGCGTAGTTTTCGAGATATATCGAGATATTTAAAAGTTCCGAAGCCGCACCAACATAATAGGGATACAGAAACACCGTGGCCCCTTTCTTTGAGATAACTCTGCACTAGTGCGAGCCGCAAATGCCACTTCCAGCTTAGCTGTGCAGAAGAAGAACAACAAGAAGAAGAAATATCTCGAAATATGTCCGTCAGGCGCCTTCCCTTGAGATAAATCTGCAAATATCTCGGAAACGAAGCGAGCTATGGCAAAATGTTAAGAGACCTTTTTTGTAGAAAATTAGGTTTGCTACTTTTTATGTTCTATGATATTTTTTGATCAGATGCGTAGTTCTCGAGATATATCAAGATATTTAAAAGTTCCGAAGCCGCACCAACATAATAGAGATACAGAAACACCGTGGCCCCTTTCTTTGAGATAACTCTGCACTATTGCGAGCTGTAAATGCCACTTCCAGCTTAGCTGTGCAGAAGAAGAACAACAAGAAGAAGAAATATCTCGAAATATGTCCGTCAGGCCAGTTCCTTTGAGCTGAATCTGCAAATATCTCGGAAACAAAGCGAGCTATGGCAAAATGTTAAGAGACGTTTCTTGTAGAGAATTATGTTTCCTACAATTTATGTTCTATGATATTTTTTGATCAGAAGCGTAGTTTTCGAGATATATCGAGATATTTAAAAGTTCCGAAGCCGCACCAACATAATAGGGATACAGAAACACCGTGGCCCCTTTCTTTGAGATAACTCTGCACTAGTGCGAGCCGCAAGTGCCACTTCCAGCTTAGCTGTGCAGAAGAAGAACAACAAGAAGAAGAAATATCTCGAAATATGTCCGTCAGGCCCCTTCCCTTGAGATAAATCTGCAAATATCTCGGAAACGAAGCGAGCTATGGCAAAATGTTAAGAGACCTTTTTTGTAGAGAATTAAGTTTCCTACTTTTTACGTTCTATGATATTTTTTGATCAGATGCGTAGTTCTCGAGATATATTAAGATATTTAAAAGTTCCGAAGCCGCACCAACATAATAGAGATACAGAAACACCGTGGCCCCTTTCTTTGAGATAACTCTGCACTATTGCGAGCTGCAAATGCCACTTCCAGCTTAGCTGTGCAGAAGAAGAACAACAAGAAGAAGATGTATCTCGAAATATGACCGTCAGGCCCCTTCCCTTGAGATAAATCTGCAAATATCTCGGAAACGAAGAGAGCTATGGCAAAATGTTAAGAGACCTTTTTTGTAGAGAATTAAGTTTCCTACTTTTTATGTTCTATGATATTTTTTGATCAGATGCGTAGTTCTCGAGATATATCAAGATATTTAAAAGTTCCGAAGCCGCACCAACATAATAGAGATACAGAAACACCGTGGCCCCTTTCTTTGAGATAACTCTGCACTATTGCGAGCTGTAAATGCCACTTCCAGCTTAGCTGTGCAGAAGAAGAACAACAAGAAGAAGAAATATCTCGAAATATGTCCGTCAGGCCCCTTCCCTTGAGATAAATCTGCAAATATCTCGGAAACGAAGCGAGCTATGGCAAAATGTTAAGAGACCTTTTTTGTAGAGAATTATGTTTCCTACAATTTATGTTCTATGATATTTTTTGATCAGAAGCGTAGTTTTCGAGATATATCGAGATATTTAAAAGTTCCGAAGCCGCACCAACATAATAGGGATACAGAAACACCGTGGCCCCTTTCTTTGAGATAACTCTGCACTAGTGCGAGCCGCAAATGCCACTTCCAGCTTAGCTGTGCAGAAGAAGAACAACAAGAAGAAGAAATATCTCGAAATATGTCCGTCAGGCGCCTTCCCTTGAGATAAATCTGCAAATATCTCGGAAACGAAGCGAGCTATGGCAAAATGTTAAGAGACCTTTTTTGTAGAAAATTAGGTTTGCTACTTTTTATGTTCTATGATATTTTTTGATCAGATGCGTAGTTCTCGAGATATATCAAGATATTTAAAAGTTCCGAAGCCGCACCAACATAATAGAGATACAGAAACACCGTGGCCCCTTTCTTTGAGATAACTCTGCACTATTGCGAGCTGTAAATGCCACTTCCAGCTTAGCTGTGCAGAAGAAGAACAACAAGAAGAAGAAATATCTCGAAATATGTCCGTCAGGCCAGTTCCTTTGAGCTGAATCTGCAAATATCTCGGAAACAAAGCGAGCTATGGCAAAATGTTAAGAGACGTTTCTTGTAGAGAATTATGTTTCCTACAATTTATGTTCTATGATATTTTTTGATCAGAAGCGTAGTTTTCGAGATATATCGAGATATTTAAAAGTTCCGAAGCCGCACCAACATAATAGGGATACAGAAACACCGTGGCCCCTTTCTTTGAGATAACTCTGCACTAGTGCGAGCCGCAAGTGCCACTTCCAGCTTAGCTGTGCAGAAGAAGAACAACAAGAAGAAGAAATATCTCGAAATATGTCCGTCAGGCGCCTTCCCTTGAGATAAATCTGCAAATATCTCGGAAACGAAGCGAGCTATGGCAAAATGTTAAGAGACCTTTTTTGTAGAAAATTAGGTTTCCTACTTTTTATGTTCTATGATATTTTTTGATCAGATGCGTAGTTCTCGAGATATATTAAGATATTTAAAAGTTCCGAAGCCGCACCAACATAATAGAGATACAGAAACACCGTGGCCCCTTTCTTTGAGATAGCTCTGCACTATTGCGAGCTGTAAATGCCACCTCCAGCTTAGCTGTGCAGAAGAAGAACAACAAGAAGAAGAAATATCTCGAAATATGTCCGTCAGGCCCCTGCCCTTGAGATATATCTGCAAATATCTCGGAAACGAAGCGAGCTATGGCAAAATGTTAAGAGACCTTTTTTGTAGAGAATTATGTTTCCTACAATTTATGTTCTATGATATTTTTTGATCAGATGCGTAGTTCTCGAGATATATCAAGATATTTAAAAGTTCCGAAACCGCACCAACATAACAGAGATACAGAAACACCGTGGCCCCTTTCTTTGAGATAACTCTGCACTAGTGCGAGCCGCAAATGCCGCTTCCAGCTTAGCTGTGCAGAAGAAGAACAACAAGAAGAAGAAATATCTCGAAATATGTCCGTTAGGCCCCTTCCCTTGAGATAAATCTGCAAATATCTCGGAAACGAAGCGAGCTATGGCAAAATGTTAAGAGACCTTTTTTGTAGAAAATTAGGTTTCCTACTTTTTATGTTCTATGATATTTTTTGATCAGATGCGTAGTTCTCGAGATATATTAAGATATTTAAAAGTTCCGAAGCCGCACCAACATAATAGAGATACAGAAACACCGTGGCCCCTTTCTTTGAGATAACTCTGCACTATTGCGAGCTGTAAATGCCACCTCCAGCTTAGCTGTGCAGAAGAAGAACAACAAGAAGAAGAAATATCTCGAAATATGTCCGTCAGGCCCCTTCCCTTGAGATAAATATGCAAATATCTCGGAAACGAAGAGAGCTATGGCAAAATGTTAAGAGACCTTTTTTGTACAGAATTATGTTTCCTACTTTTTATGTTCTATGATATTTTTTGATCAGATGCGTAGTTCTCGAGATATATTAAGATATTTAAAAGTTCCGAAGCCGCACCAACATAATAGAGATACAGAAACACCGTGGCCCCTTTCTTTGAGATAACTCTGCACTATTGCGAGCTGTAAATGCCACCTCCAGCTTAGCTGTGCAGAAGAAGAACAACAAGAAGAAGAAATATCTCGAAATATGTCCGTCAGGCCCCTGCCCTTGAGATATATCTGCAAATATCTCGGAAACGAAGCGAGCTATGGCAAAATGATAAGAGACCGTTTTTGTAGAGAATTATGTTTCCTACAATTTATGTTCTATGATATTTTTTGATCAGATGCGTAGTTCTCGAGATATATCAAGATATTTAAAAGTTCCGAAACCGCACCAGCATAACAGAGATACAGAAACACCGTGGCCCCTTTCTTTGAGATAACTCTGCACTAGTGCGAGCCGCAAATGCCGCTTCCAGCTTAGCTGTGCAGAAGAAGAACAACAAGAAGAAGAAATATCTCGAAATATGTCCGTTAGGCCCCTTCCCTTGAGATAAATCTGCAAATATCTCGGAAACGAAGCGAGCTATGGCAAAATATTAAGAGACCTATTTTGTAGAGAATTAAGTTTCCTACATTTTATGTTCTATGATATTTTTTGATCAGATACGTAGTTCTCGAGATATATTAAGATATTTAAAAGTTCCGAAGCCGCACCAACATAATAGAGATACAGAAACACCGTGGCCCCTTTCTTTGAGATAACTCTGCACTATTGCGAGCTGCAAATGCCACTTCCAGCTTAGCTGTGCAGAAGAAGAACAACAAGAAGAAGAAGTATCTCGAAATATGTCCGTCAGGCCCCTTCCCTTGAGATAAATCTGCAAATATCTCGGAAACGAAGCGAGCTATGGCAAAATGTTAAGAGACCTTTTTTGTAGAGAATTAAGTTTCCTACTTTTTACGTTCTATGATATTTTTTGATCAGATGCGTAGTTCTCGAGATATATTAAGATATTTAAAAGTTCCGAAGCCGCACCAACATAATAGAGATACAGAAACACCGTGGCCCCTTTCTTTGAGATAACTCTGCACTATTGCGAGCTGCAAATGCCACTTCCAGCTTAGCTGTGCAGAAGAAGAACAACAAGAAGAAGATGTATCTCGAAATATGACCGTCAGGCCCCTTCCCTTGAGATAAATCTGCAAATATCTCGGAAACGAAGAGAGCTATGGCAAAATGTTAAGAGACCTTTTTTGTAGAGAATTAAGTTTCCTACTTTTTATGTTCTATGATATTTTTTGATCAGATGCGTAGTTCTCGAGATATATCAAGATATTTAAAAGTTCCGAAGCCGCACCAACATAATAGAGATACAGAAACACCGTGGCCCCTTTCTTTGAGATAACTCTGCACTATTGCGAGCTGTAAATGCCACTTCCAGCTTAGCTGTGCAGAAGAAGAACAACAAGAAGAAGAAATATCTCGAAATATGTCCGTCAGGCCAGTTCCTTTGAGCTGAATCTGCAAATATCTCGGAAACAAAGCGAGCTATGGCAAAATGTTAACAGACGTTTCTTGTAGAGAATTATGTTTCCTACAATTTATGTTCTATGATATTTTTTGATCAGAAGCGTAGTTTTCGAGATATATCGAGATATTTAAAAGTTCCGAAGCCGCACCAACATAATAGGGATACAGAAACACCGTGGCCCCTTTCTTTGAGATAACTCTGCACTAGTGCGAGCCGCAAGTGCCACTTCCAGCTTAGCTGTGCAGAAGAAGAACAACAAGAAGAAGAAATATCTCGAAATATGTCCGTCAGGCGCCTTCCCTTGAGATAAATCTGCAAATATCTCGGAAACGAAGCGAGCTATGGCAAAATGTTAAGAGACCTTTTTTGTAGAAAATTAGGTTTCCTACTTTTTATGTTCTATGATATTTTTTGATCAGATGCGTAGTTCTCGAGATATATTAAGATATTTAAAAGTTCCGAAGCCGCACCAACATAATAGAGATACAGAAACACCGTGGCCCCTTTCTTTGAGATAGCTCTGCACTATTGCGAGCTGTAAATGCCACCTCCAGCTTAGCTGTGCAGAAGAAGAACAACAAGAAGAAGAAATATCTCGAAATATGTCCGTCAGGCCCCTGCCCTTGAGATATATCTGCAAATATCTCGGAAACGAAGCGAGCTATGGCAAAATGTTAAGAGACCTTTTTTGTAGAGAATTATGTTTCCTACAATTTATGTTCTATGATATTTTTTGATCAGATGCGTAGTTCTCGAGATATATCAAGATATTTAAAAGTTCCGAAACCGCACCAACATAACAGAGATACAGAAACACCGTGGCCCCTTTCTTTGAGATAACTCTGCACTAGTGCGAGCCGCAAATGCCGCTTCCAGCTTAGCTGTGCAGAAGAAGAACAACAAGAAGAAGAAATATCTCGAAATATGTCCGTTAGGCCCCTTCCCTTGAGATAAATCTGCAAATATCTCGGAAACGAAGCGAGCTATGGCAAAATGTTAAGAGACCTTTTTTGTAGAAAATTAGGTTTCCTACAATTTATGTTCTATGATATTTTTTGATCAGATGCGTAGTTCTCGAGATATATCAAGATATTTAAAAGTTCCGAAACCGCACCAGCATAACAGAGATACAGAAACACCGTGGCCCCTTTCTTTGAGATAACTCTGCACTAGTGCGAGCCGCAAATGCCGCTTCCAGCTTAGCTGTGCAGAAGAAGAACAACAAGAAGAAGAAATATCTCGAAATATGTCCGTTAGGCCCCTTCCCTTGAGATAAATCTGCAAATATCTCGGAAACGAAGCGAGCTATGGCAAAATGTTAAGAGACCTTTTTTGTAGAGAATTAAGTTTCCTACATTTTATGTTGTATGATATTTTTTGATCAGATGCGTAGTTCTCGAGATATATTAAGATATTTAAAAGTTCCGAAGCCGCACCAACATAATAGAGATACAGAAACACCGTGGCCCCTTTCTTTGAGATAACTCTGCACTATTGCTAGCTGCAAATGCCACTTCCAGCTTAGCTGTGCAGAAGAAGAACAACAAGAAGAAGAAGTATCTCGAAATATGTCCGTCAGGCCCCTTCCCTTGAGATAAATCTGCAAATATCTCGGAAACGAAGCGAGCTATGGCAAAATGTTAAGAGACCTTTTTTGTAGAGAATTAAGTTTCCTACTTTTTATGTTCTATGATATTTTTCGATCAGATGCGTAGTTCTCGAGATATATTAAGATATTTAAAAGTTCCGAAGCCGCACCAACATAATAGAGATACAGAAACACCGTGGCCCCTTTCTTTGAGATAACTCTGCACTATTGCGAGCTGCAAATGCCACTTCCAGCTTAGCTGTGCAGAAGAAGAACAACAAGAAGAAGAAGTATCTCGAAATATGTCCATCAGGCCCCTTCCCTTGAGATAAATCTGCAAATATCTCGGAAACGAAGAGAGCTATGGCAAAATGTTAAGAGACCTTTTTTGTAGAGAATTAAGTTTCTTACTTTTTAGGTTCTATGATATTTTTTGATCAGATGCGTAGTTCTCGAGATATATCAAGATATTTAAAAGTTCCGAAGCCGCACCAACATAATAGAGATACAGAAACACCGTGGCCCCTTTCTTTGAGATAACTCTGCACTATTGCGAGCTGCAAATGCCACTTCCAGCTTAGCTGTGCAGAAGAAGAACAACAAGAACAAGAAGTATCTCGAAATATGTCCGTCAGGCCCCTTCCCTTGAGATAAATCTGCAAATATCTCGGAAACGAAGAGAGCTATGGCAAAATGTTAAGAGACCTTTTTTGTAGAGAATTAAGTTTCCTACTTTTTATGTTCTATGATATTTTTTGATCAGATGCGTAGTTCTCGAGATATATCAAGATATTTAAAAGTTCCGAAGCCGCACCAACATAATAGAGATACAGAAACACCGTGGCCCCTTTCTTTGAGATAAGTCTGCACTATTGCGAGCTGTAAATGCCACTTCCAGCTTAGCTGTGCAGAAGAAGAACAACAAGAAGAAGAAATATCTCGAAATATGTCCGTCAGGCCCCTGCCCTTGAGATATATCTGCAAATATCTCGGAAACGGAGCGAGCTATGGCAAAATGTTAAGAGACCCTTTTTGTAGAGAATTATGTTTCCTACAATTTATGTTCTATAATATTTTTTGATCAGAAGCGTAGTTTTCGAGATATATCGAGATATTTAAAGGTTCCGAAGCCGCACCAACATAATAGAGATACAGAAACACCGTGGCCCCTTTCTTTGAGATAACTCTGCACTAGTGCGAGCCGCAAATGCCACTTCCAGCTTAGCTGTGCAGAAGAAGAACAACAAGAAGAAGAAATATCTCGAAATATGTCCGTCAGGCCCCTTCCCTTGAGATAAATCTGCAAATATCTCGGAAACGAAGCGAGCTATGGCAAAATGTTAAGAGACCTTTTTTGTAGAGAATTAGGTTTCCCACTTTTTATGTTCTATGATATTTTTTGATCAGATGCGTAGTTCTCGAGATATATCAAGATATTTAAAAGTTCCGAAGCCGCACCAACATAATAGAGATACAGAAACACCGTGGCCCCTTTCTTTGAGCTAACTCTGCACTAGTGCGAGCCGCAAATGCCACTTCCAGCTTAGCTGTGCAGAAGAAGAACAACAAGAAGAAGAAATATCTCGAAATATGTCCGTCAGGCCCCTTCCCTTGAGATAAATCTGCAAATATCTCGGAAACGAAGCGAGCTATGGCAAAATGTTAAGAGACCTTTTTTGTAGAGAATTAAGTTTCCTACTTTTTATGTTCTATGATATTTCTCGATCAGAGGCGTAGTTCTCGAGATATATCAAGATATTTAAAAGCTCCGAAGCCGCACCAACATAATAGAGATACAGAAACACCGTGGCCCCTTTCTTTGAGATAACTCTGCACGATTGCGAGCTGGAAATGCCACTTCCAGTTTAGCTGTGCAGAAGAAGAACAACAAGAAGAAGAAATATCTCGAAATATGTCCGTCAGGCCAGTTCCTTTGAGCTGAATCTGCAAATATCTCGGAAACGAAGCGAGCTATGGCAAAATGTTAAGAGACGTTTTTTGTAGAGAATTATGTTTCCTACAATTTATGTTCTATGATATTTTTTGATCAGAAGCGTAGTTTTCGAGATATATCGAGATATTTAAAAGTTCCGAAGCCGCACCAACATAATAGGGATACAGAAACACCGTGGCCCCTTTCTTTGAGATAACTCTGCACTAGTGCGAGCCGCAAATGCCACTTCCAGCTTAGCTGTGCAGAAGAAGAACAACAAGAAGAAGAAATATCTCGAAATATGTCCGTCAGGCGCCTTCCCTTGAGATAAATCTGCAAATATCTCGGAAACGAAGCGAGCTATGGCAAAATGTTAGGAGACCTTTTTTGTAGAAAATTAGGTTTCCTACTTTTTATGTTCTATGATATTTTTTGATCAGATGCGTAGTTCTCGAGATATATCAAGATATTTAAAAGTTCCGAAGCCGCACCAACATAATAGAGATACAGAAACACCGTGGCCCCTTTCTTTGAGATAACTCTGCACTATTGCGAGCTGTAAATGCCACTTCCAGCTTAGCTGTGCAGAAGAAGAACAACAAGAAGAAGAAATATCTCGAAATATGTCCGTCAGGCCCCTGCCCTTGAGATATATCTGCAAATATCTCGGAAACGGAGCGAGCTATGGCAAAATGTTAAGAGACCCTTTTTGTAGAGAATTATGTTTCCTACAATTTATGTTCTATAATATTTTTTGATCAGAAGCGTAGTTTTCGAGATATATCGAGATATTTAAAGGTTCCGAAGCCGCACCAACATAATAGAGATACAGAAACACCGTGGCCCCTTTCTTTGAGATAACTCTGCACTAGTGCGAGCCGCAAATGCCACTTCCAGCTTAGCTGTGCAGAAGAAGAACAACAAGAAGAAGAAATATCTCGAAATATGTCCGTCAGGCCCCTTCCCTTGAGATAAATCTGCAAATATCTCGGAAACGAAGCGAGCTATGGCAAAATGTTAAGAGACCTTTTTTGTAGAGAATTAGGTTTCCCACTTTTTATGTTCTATGATATTTTTTGATCAGATGCGTAGTTCTCGAGATATATCAAGATATTTAAAAGTTCCGAAGCCGCACCAACATAATAGAGATACAGAAACACCGTGGCCCCTTTCTTTGAGCTAACTCTGCACTAGTGCGAGCCGCAAATGCCACTTCCAGCTTAGCTGTGCAGAAGAAGAACAACAAGAAGAAGAAATATCTCGAAATATGTCCGTCAGGCCCCTTCCCTTGAGATAAATCTGCAAATATCTCGGAAACGAAGCGAGCTATGGCAAAATGTTAAGAGACCTTTTTTGTAGAGAATTAAGTTTCCTACTTTTTATGTTCTATGATATTTCTCGATCAGAGGCGTAGTTCTCGAGATATATCAAGATATTTAAAAGTTCCGAAGCCGCACCAACATAATAGAGATACAGAAACACCGTGGCCCCTTTCTTTGAGATAACTCTGCACTATTGCGAGCTGTAAATGCCACTTCCAGCTTAGCTGTGCAGAAGAAGAACAACAAGAAGAAGAAATATCTCGAAATATGTCCGTCAGGCCAGTTCCTTTGAGCTGAATCTGCAAATATCTCGGAAACGAAGCGAGCTATGGCAAAATGTTAAGAGACGTTTTTTGTAGAGAATTATGTTTCCTACAATTTATGTTCTATAATATTTTTTGATCAGAAGCGTAGTTTTCGAGATATATCGAGATATTTAAAAGTTCCGAAGCCCCACCAACATAATAGGGATACAGAAACACCGTGGCCCCTTTCTTTGAGATAACTCTGCACTAGTGCGAGCCGCAAATGCCACTTCCAGCTTAGCTGTGCAGAGGAAGAACAACAAGAAGAAGAAATATCTCGAAATATGTCCGTCAGGCGCCTTCCCTTGAGATAAATCTGCAAATATCTCGGAAACGAAGCGAGCTATGGCAAAATGTTAAGAGACCTTTTTTGTAGAAAATTAGGTTTCCTACAATTTATATTCTATGAAATTTTTTGATCAGATGCGTAGTTCTCGAGATATATCAAGATATTTAAAAGTTCCGAAACCGCACAAGCATAACAGAGATACAGAAACACCGTGGCCCCTTTCTTTGAGATAACTCTGCACTAGTGCGAGCCGCAAATGCCGCTTCCAGCTTAGCTGTGCAGAAGAAGAACAACAAGAAGAAGAAATATCTCGAAATATGTCCGTTAGGCCCCTTCCCTTGAGATAAATCTGCAAATATCTCGGAAACGAAGCGAGCTATGGCAAAATGTTAAGAGACCTTTTTTGTAGAGAATTAAGTTTCCTACATTTTATGTTCTATGATATTTTTTGATCAGATGCGTAGTTCTCGAGATATATTAAGATATTTAAAAGTTCCGAAGCCGCACCAACATAATAGAGATACAGAAACACCGTGGCCCCTTTCTTTGAGATAACTCTGCACTATTGCGAGCTGCAAATGCCACTTCCAGCTTAGCTGTGCAGAAGAAGAACAACAAGAAGAAGAAGTATCTCGAAATATGTCCGTCAGGCCCCTTTCCTTGAGATAAATCTGCAAATATCTCGGAAACGAAGCGAGCTATGGCAAAATGTTGAGAGACCTTTTTTGTAGAGAATTAAGTTTCCTACTTTTTATGTTCTATGATATTTTTTGATCAGATGCGCAGTTCTCGAGATATATCAAGATATTTAAAAGTTCCGAAGCCGCACCAACATAATAGAGATACAGAAACACCGTGGCCCCTTTCTTTGAGATAACTCTGCACTATTGCGAGCTGTAAATGCCACTTCCAGCTTAGCTGTGCAGAAGAAGAACAACAAGAAGAAGAAATATCTCGAAATATGTCCGTCAGGCCCCTTCCCTTGAGATATATCTGCAAATATCTCGGAAACGAAGCGAGCTATGGCAAAATGTTAAGAGACCTTTTTTGTCGAGAATTATGTTTCCTACAATTTATGTTCTATGATATTTTTTGATCAGAAGCGTAGTTTTCGAGATATATCGAGATATTTAAAAGTTCCGAAGCCGCACCAACATAATAGAGATACAGAAACACCGTGGCCCCTTTCTTTGAGATGACTCTGCACTATTGCGACCTGGAAATGCCACTTCCAGTTTAGCTGTGCAGAAGAAGAACAACAAGAAGAAGAAATATCTCGAAATATGTCCGTCAGGCCCCTTCCCTTGAGATAAATCTGCAAATATCTCGGAAACGAAGCGAGCTATGGCAAAATGTTAAGAGACGTTTTTTGTAGAGAATTATGTTTCCTACAATTTATGTTCTATGATATTTTTTGATCAGAAGCGTAGTTTTCGAGATATATCGAGATATTTAAAAGTTCCGAAGCCGCACCAACATAATAGGGATACAGAAACACCGTGGCCCCTTTCTTTGAGGTAACTCTGCACTAGTGCGAGCCGCAAATGCCACTTCCAGCTTAGCTGTGCAGAAGAAGAACAACAAGAAGAAGAAATATCTCGAAATATGTCCGTCAGGCGCCTTCCCTTGAGATAAATCTGCAAATATCTCGGAAACGAAGCGAGCTATGGCAAAATGTTAGGAGACCTTTTTTGTAGAAAATTAGGTTTCCTACTTTTTATGTTCTATGATATTTTTTGATCAGATGCGTAGTTCTCGAGATATATCAAGATATTTAAAAGTTCCGAAGCCGCACCAACATAATAGAGATACAGAAACACCGTGGCCCCTTTCTTTGAGATAACTCTGCACTATTGCGAGCTGTAAATGCCACTTCCAGCTTAGCTGTGCAGAAGAAGAACAACAAGAAGAAGAAATATCTCGAAATATGTCCGTCAGGCCAGTTCCTTTGAGCTGAATCTGCAAATATCTCGGAAACGAAGCGAGCTATGGCAAAATGTTAAGAGACGTTTTTTGTAGAGAATTATGTTTCCTACAATTTATGTTCTATAATATTTTTTGATCAGAAGCGTAGTTTTCGAGATATATCGAGATATTTAAAAGTTCCGAAGCCCCACCAACATAATAGGGATACAGAAACACCGTGGCCCCTTTCTTTGAGATAACTCTGCACTAGTGCGAGCCGCAAATGCCACTTCCAGCTTAGCTGTGCAGAGGAAGAACAACAAGAAGAAGAAATATCTCGAAATATGTCCGTCAGGCGCCTTCCCTTGAGATAAATCTGCAAATATCTCGGAAACGAAGCGAGCTATGGCAAAATGTTAAGAGACCTTTTTTGTAGAAAATTAGGTTTCCTACAATTTATGTTCTATGAAATTTTTTGATCAGATGCGTAGTTCTCGAGATATATCAAGATATTTAAAAGTTCCGAAACCGCACAAGCATAACAGAGATACAGAAACACCGTGGCCCCTTTCTTTGAGATAACTCTGCACTAGTGCGAGCCGCAAATGCCGCTTCCAGCTTAGCTGTGCAGAAGAAGAACAACAAGAAGAAGAAATATCTCGAAATATGTCCGTTAGGCCCCTTCCCTTGAGATAAATCTGCAAATATCTCGGAAACGAAGCGAGCTATGGCAAAATGTTAAGAGACCTTTTTTGTAGAGAATTAAGTTTCCTACATTTTATGTTCTATGATATTTTTTGATCAGATGCGTAGTTCTCGAGATATATTAAGATATTTAAAAGTTCCGAAGCCGCACCAACATAATAGAGATACAGAAACACCGTGGCCCCTTTCTTTGAGATAACTCTGCACTATTGCGAGCTGCAAATGCCACTTCCAGCTTAGCTGTGCAGAAGAAGAACAACAAGAAGAAGAAGTATCTCGAAATATGTCCGTCAGGCCCCTTTCCTTGAGATAAATCTGCAAATATCTCGGAAACGAAGCGAGCTATGGCAAAATGTTGAGAGACCTTTTTTGTAGAGAATTAAGTTTCCTACTTTTTATGTTCTATGATATTTTTTGATCAGATGCGCAGTTCTCGAGATATATCAAGATATTTAAAAGTTCCGAAGCCGCACCAACATAATAGAGATACAGAAACACCGTGGCCCCTTTCTTTGAGATAACTCTGCACTATTGCGAGCTGTAAATGCCACTTCCAGCTTAGCTGTGCAGAAGAAGAACAACAAGAAGAAGAAATATCTCGAAATATGTCCGTCAGGCCCCTTCCCTTGAGATATATCTGCAAATATCTCGGAAACGAAGCGAGCTATGGCAAAATGTTAAGAGACCTTTTTTGTCGAGAATTATGTTTCCTACAATTTATGTTCTATGATATTTTTTGATCAGAAGCGTAGTTTTCGAGATATATCGAGATATTTAAAAGTTCCGAAGCCGCACCAACATAATAGAGATACAGAAACACCGTGGCCCCTTTCTTTGAGATGACTCTGCACTATTGCGACCTGGAAATGCCACTTCCAGTTTAGCTGTGCAGAAGAAGAACAACAAGAAGAAGAAATATCTCGAAATATGTCCGTCAGGCCCCTTCCCTTGAGATAAATCTGCAAATATCTCGGAAACGAAGCGAGCTATGGCAAAATGTTAAGAGACGTTTTTTGTAGAGAATTATGTTTCCTACAATTTATGTTCTATGATATTTTTTGATCAGAAGCGTAGTTTTCGAGATATATCGAGATATTTAAAAGTTCCGAAGCCGCACCAACATAATAGGGATACAGAAACACCGTGGCCCCTTTCTTTGAGGTAACTCTGCACTAGTGCGAGCCGCAAATGCCACTTCCAGCTTAGCTGTGCAGAAGAAGAACAACAAGAAGAAGAAATATCTCGAAATATGTCCGTCAGGCGCCTTCCCTTGAGATAAATCTGCAAATATCTCGGAAACGAAGCGAGCTATGGCAAAATGTTAGGAGACCTTTTTTGTAGAAAATTAGGTTTCCTACTTTTTATGTTCTATGATATTTTTTGATCAGATGCGTAGTTCTCGAGATATATCAAGATATTTAAAAGTTCCGAAGCCGCACCAACATAATAGAGATACAGAAACACCGTGGCCCCTTTCTTTGAGATAACTCTGCACTATTGCGAGCTGTAAATGCCACTTCCAGCTTAGCTGTGCAGAAGAAGAACAACAAGAAGAAGAAATATCTCGAAATATGTCCGTCAGGCCAGTTCCTTTGAGCTGAATCTGCAAATATCTCGGAAACGAAGCGAGCTATGGCAAAATGTTAAGAGACGTTTTTTGTAGAGAATTATGTTTCCTACAATTTATGTTCTATAATATTTTTTGATCAGAAGCGTAGTTTTCGAGATATATCGAGATATTTAAAAGTTCCGAAGCCGCACCAACATAATAGGGATACAGAAACACCGTGGCCCCTTTCTTTGAGATGACTCTGCACTATTGCGACCTGGAAATGCCACTTCCAGTTTAGCTGTGCAGAAGAAGAACAACAAGAAGAAGAAATATCTCGAAATATGTCCGTCAGGCCCCTTCCCTTGAGATAAATCTGCAAATATTTCGGAAACGAAGCGAGCTATGGCAAAATGTTAAGAGACGTTTTTTGTAGAGAATTATGTTTCCTACAATTTATGTTCTATGATATTTTTTGATCAGAAGCGTAGTTTTCGAGATATATCGAGATATTTAAAAGTTCCGAAGCCGCACCAACATAATAGGGATACAGAAACACCGTGGCCCCTTTCTTTGAGGTAACTCTGCACTAGTGCGAGCCGCAAATGCCACTTCCAGCTTAGCTGTGCAGAAGAAGAACAACAAGAAGAAGAAATATCTCGAAATATGTCCGTCAGGCGCCTTCCCTTGAGATAAATCTGCAAATATCTCGGAAACGAAGCGAGCTATGGCAAAATGTTAGGAGACCTTTTTTGTAGAAAATTAGGTTTCCTACTTTTTATGTTCTATGATATTTTTTGATCAGATGCGTAGTTCTCGAGATATATCAAGATATTTAAAAGTTCCGAAGCCGCACCAACATAATAGAGATACAGAAACACCGTGGCCCCTTTCTTTGAGATAACTCTGCACTATTGCGAGCTGTAAATGCCACTTCCAGCTTAGCTGTGCAGAAGAAGAACAACAAGAAGAAGAAATATCTCGAAATATGTCCGTCAGGCCAGTTCCTTTGAGCTGAATCTGCAAATATCTCGGAAACGAAGCGAGCTATGGCAAAATGTTAAGAGACGTTTTTTGTAGAGAATTATGTTTCCTACAATTTATGTTCTATAATATTTTTTGATCAGAAGCGTAGTTTTCGAGATATATCGAGATATTTAAAAGTTCCGAAGCCGCACCAACATAATAGGGATACAGAAACACCGTGGCCCCTTTCTTTGAGATAACTCTGCACTAGTGCGAGCCGCAAATGCCACTTCCAGCTTAGCTGTGCAGAGGAAGAACAACAAGAAGAAGAAATATCTCGAAATATGTCCGTCAGGCGCCTTCCCTTGAGATAAATCTGCAAATATCTCGGAAACGAAGCGAGCTATGGCAAAATGTTGAGAGACCTTTTTTGTAGAGAATGAAGTTTACTGCTTTTTATGTTCTATGATATTTTTTGATCAGATGCGTAGTTCTCGAGATATATCAAGATATTTAAAAGTTCCGAAGCCGCACCAACATAATAGAGATACAGAAACACCGTGGCCCCTTTCTTTGAGATAACTCTGCACTATTGCGAGCTGCAAATGCCACTTCCAGCTTAGCTGTGCAGAAGAGGAACAACAAGAAGAAGAAATATCTCGGAATATGTCCGTCAGGCCCCTTCCCTTGAGATAAATCTGCAAATATCTCGGAAACGATGCCAGCTATGGGAAAATGTTAAGAGACCTTTTTTGTAGAGAATTAAGTTTCCTACTTTTTATCTTCTATGATATTTTTTGATCAGATGCGTAGTTCTAGAGATATATCAAGATATTTAAAAGTTCCGAAGACGCACCAACATAATAGAGATACAGAAACACCGTGGCCCCTTTCTTTGAGATAACTGTGCAGTAGTGCGAGCCGCAAATGCCACTTCCAGCTTAGCTGTGCAGAAGAAGAACAACAAGAAGAAGAAATATCTCGAAATATGTCCGTCAGGCCCCTTCCCTTGAGATAAATCTGCAAATATCTCGGAAACGAAGCGAGCTATGGCAAAATGTTAAGAGACCTTTTTTGTACAGAATTAAGTTTCCTACTTTTTATGTTCTATGATATTTTTTGATCAGAAGCGTAGTTTTCGAGATATATCGAGATATTTAAAAGTTCCGAAGCCGCACCAACATAATAGTGATACAGAAACACCGTGGCCCCTTTCTTTGAGATAACTCTGCACTAGTGCGAGCCGCAAATGCCACTTCCAGCTTAGCTGTGCAGAGGAAGAACAACAAGAAGAAGAAATATCTCGAAATATGTCCGTCAGGCGCCTTCCCTTGAGATAAATCTGCAAATATCTCGGAAACGAAGCGAGCTATGGCAAAATGTTAAGAGACCTTTTTTGTAGAAAATTAGGTTTCCTACTTTTTATCTTCTATGATATTTTTTGATCAGATGCGTAGTTCTAGAGATATATCAAGATATTTAAAAGTTCCGAAGACGCACCAACATAATAGAGATACAGAAACACCGTGGCCCCTTTCTTTGAGATAACTGTGCACTAGTGCGAGCCGCAAATGCCACTTCCAGCTTAGCTGTGCAGAAGAAGAACAACAAGAAGAAGAAATATCTCGAAATATGTCCGTCAGGCCCCTTCCATTGAGATAAATCTGCAAATATCTCGGAAACGAAGCGAGCTATGGCAAAATGTTAAGAGACCTTTTTTGTACAGAATTAAGTTTCCTACTTTTTATGTTCTATGATATTTTTTGATCGGATGCGTAGTTCTCGAGATATATCAAGATATTTAAAAGTTCCGAAGCCGCACCAACATAATAGAGATACAGAAACACCGTGGCCCCTTTCTTTGAGATAACTCTGCACTATTGCGCGCTGCAAATGCCACTTCCAGCTTAGCTGTGCAGAAGAAGAACAACAAGAAGAAGAAGTATCTCGAAATATGTCCGTCAGGCCCCTTCCCTTGAGATAAATCTGCAAATATCTCGGAAACGAAGCGAGCTATGGCAAAATGTTAAGAGACCTTTTTTGTAGAGAATTAAGTTTCCTACTTTTTATGTTCTATGATATTTTTTGATCAGATGCGTAGTTCTCGAGATATATTAAGATATTTAAAAGTTCCGAAGCCGCACCAACATAATAGAGATACAGAAACACCGTGGCCCCTTTCTTTGAGATAACTCTGCACTATTGCGAGCTGCAAATGCGACTTCCAGCTTAGCTGTGCAGAAGAAGAACAACAAGAAGAAGAAGTATCTCGAAATATGTCCGTCAGGCCCCTTCCCTTGAGATAAATCTGCAAATATCTCGGAAACTAAGAGAGCTATGGCAAAATGTTAAGAGACCTTTTTTGTAGAGAATTAAGTTTCCTACTTTTTATGTTCTATGATATTTTTTGATCAGATGCGTAGTTCTCGAGATATATCAAGATATTTAAAAGTTCCGAAGCCGCACCAACATAATAGAGATACAGAAACACCGTGGCCCCTTTCTTTGAGATAAGTCTGCACTATTGCGAGCTGTAAATGCCACTTCCAGCTTAGCTGTGCAGAAGAAGAACAACAAGAAGAAGAAATATCTCGAAATATGTCCGTCAGGCCCCTGCCCTTGAGATATATCTGCAAATATCTCGGAAACGAAGCGAGCTATGGCAAAATGTTAAGAGACCTTTTTTGTAGAGAATTATGTTTCCTACTTTTTATGTTCTATGATATTTTTTGATCAGATGCGTAGTTCCCGAGATATATCAAGATATTTAAAAGTTCCGAAGCCGCACCAACATAATAGAGATACAGAAACACCGTGGCCCCTTTCTTTGAGCTAACTCTGCACTAGTGCGAGCCGCAAATGCCACTTCCAGCTTAGCTGTGCAGAAGAAGAACAACAAGAAGAAGAAATATCTCGAAATATGTCCGTCAGGCCCCTTCCCTTGAGATAAATCTGCAAATATCTCGGAAACGAAGCGAGCTATGGCAAAATGTTAAGAGACCTTTTTTGTAGAGAATTAAGTTTCCTACTTTTTATGTTGTATGATATTTTTTGATCAGATGCGCAGTTCTCGAGATATATCAAGATATTTAAAAGTTCCGAAGCCGCACCAACATAATAGAGATACAGAAACACCGTGGCCCCTTTCTTTGAGATAACTCTGCACTATTGCGAGCTGCAAATGCCACTTCCAGCTTAGCTGTGCAGAAGAAGAACAACAAGAAGAAGAAATATCTCGAAATATGTCCGTCAGACCCCTTCCCTCGAGATAAATCTGCAAATCTCTCGGAAACGAAGAGACCTATGGCAAAATGTTAAGAGACCTTTTTTGTAGAGAATTAAGTTTCCTACTTTTCATGTTCTATGATATTTTTTGATCAGATGCGTAGTTCTCGAGATATATCAAGATATTTAAAAGTTCCGAAGCCGCACCAACATAATAGAGATACAGAAACACCGTGGTCCCTTTCTTTGAGATAACTCTGCACTATTGCGAGCTGTAAATGCCACTTCCAGCTTAGCTGTGCAGAAGAAGAACAACAAGAAGAAGAAATATCTCGAAATATGTCCGTCAGGCCCCTTCCCTTGAGATATATCTGCAAATATCTCGGAAACGAAGCGAGCTATGGCAAAATGTTAAGAGACCTTTTTTGTCGAGAATTATGTTTCCTACAATTTATGTTCTATGATATTTTTTGATCAGAAGCGTAGTTTTCGAGATATATCGAGATATTTAAAAGTTCCGAAGCCGCACCAACATAATAGAGATACAGAAACACCGTGGCCCCTTTCTTTGAGATGACTCTGCACTCTTGCGAGCTGGAAATGCCACTTCCAGTTTAGCTGTGCAGAAGAAGAACAACAAGAAGAAGAAATATCTCGAAATATGTCCGTCAGGCCCCTTCCCTTGAGATAAATCTGCAAATATCTCGGAAACGAAGAGAGCTATGGCAAAATGTTAAGAGACCTTTTTTGTAGAGAATTAAGTTTCCTACTTTTCATGTTCTATGATATTTTTTGATCAGATGCGTAGTTCTCGAGATATATCAAGATATTTAAAAGTTCCGAAGCCGCACCAACATAATAGAGATACAGAAACACCGTGGCCCCTTTCTTTGAGATAACTCTGCACTATTGCGAGCTGCAAATGCCACTTCCAGCTTAGCTGTGCAGAAGAAGAACAACAAGAAGAAGAAATATCTCGAAATATGTCCGTCAGACCCCTTCCCTCGAGATAAATCTGCAAATCTCTCGGAAACGAAGAGACCTATGGCAAAATGTTAAGAGACCTTTTTTGTAGAGAATTAAGTTTCCTACTTTTCATGTTCTATGATATTTTTTGATCAGATGCGTAGTTCTCGAGATATATCAAGATATTTAAAAGTTCCGAAGCCGCACCAACATAATAGAGATACAGAAACACCGTGGCCCCTTTCTTTGAGATAACTCTGCACTATTGCGCGCTGCAAATGCCACTTCCAGCTTAGCTGTGCAGAAGAAGAACAACAAGAAGAAGAAATATCTCGAAATATGTCCGTCAGGCCCCTTCCCTTGAGATAAATCTGCAAATATCTCGGAAACGAAGCGAGCTATGGCAAAATGTTAAGAGACCTTTTTTGTAGAGAATTAAGTTTCCTGCTTTTTATGTTCTATGATATTTTTTGATCAGATGCGTAGTTCTCGAGATATATCAAGATATTTAAAAGTTCCGAAGCCGCACCAACATAATAGAGATACAGAAACACCGTGGCCCCTTTCTTTGAGATAACTCTGCACTAGTGCGAGCCGCAAATGCCACTTCCAGCTTAGCTGTGCAGAAGAAGAACAACAAGAAGAAGAAATATCTCGAAATATGTCCGTCAGGCCCCTTCCCTTGAGATAAATCTGCAAATATCTCGGAAACGAAGCGAGCTATGGCAAAATGTTAAGAGACCTTTTTTGTAGAGAATTAAGTTTCCTACTTTTTATGTTCTATGATATTTTTTGATCAGATGCGTAGTTCTCGAGATATATCAAGATATTTAAAAGTTCCGAAGCCGCACCAACATAATAGAGATACAGAAACACCGTGGTCCCTTTCTTTGAGATAACTCTGCACTAATGCGAGCTGTAAATGCCACTTCCAGCTTAGCTGTGCAGAAGAAGAACAACAAGAAGAAGAAATATCTCGAAATATGTCCGTCAGGCCCCTTCCCTTGAGATATATCTGCAAATATCTCGGAAACGAAGCGAGCTATGGCAAAATGTTAAGAGACCTTTTTTGTCGAGAATTATGTTTCCTACAATTTATGTTCTATGATATTTTTTGATCAGAAGCGTAGTTTTCGAGATATATCGAGATATTTAAAAGTTCCGAAGCCGCACCAACATAATAGAGATACAGAAACACCGTGGCCCCTTTCTTTGAGATGACTCTGCACTATTGCGAGCTGCAAATGCCACTTCCAGCTTAGCTGTGCAGAAGAAGAACAACAAGAAGAAGAAATATCTCGAAATATGTCCGTCAGGCCCCTTCCCTTGAGATAAATCTGCAAATATCTCGGAAACGAAGAGAGCTATGGCAAAATGTTAAGAGACCTTTTTTGTAGAGAATTAAGTTTCCTACTTTTCATGTTCTATGATATTTTTTGATCAGATGCGTAGTTCTCGAGATATATCAAGATATTTAAAAGTTCCGAAGCCGCACCAACATAATAGAGATACAGAAACACCGTGGCCCCTTTCTTTGAGATAACTCTGCACTATTGCGAGCTGTAAATGCCACTTCCAGCTTAGCTGTGCAGAAGAAGAACAACAAGAAGAAGAAATATCTTGAAATATGTCCGTCAGGCCCCTTCCCTTGAGATATATCTGCAAATATCTCGGAAACGAAGCGAGCTATGGCAAAATGTTAACAGACCTTTTTTGTCGAGAATTATGTTTCCTACAATTTATGTTCTATGATATTTTTTGATCAGAAGCGTAGTTTTCGAGATATATCGAGATATTTAAAAGTTCCGAAGCCGCACCAACATAATAGAGATACAGAAACACCGTGGCCCCTTTCTTTGAGATGACTCGGCACTATTGCGAGCTGGAAATGACACTTCCAGTTTAGCTGTGCAGAAGAAGAACAACAAGAAGAAGAAATATCTCGAAATATGTCCGTTAGGCCCCTTCCCTTGAGATAAATCTGCAAATATCTCGGAAACGAAGCGAGCTATGGCAAAATGTTAAGAGACCTTTTTTGTAGAGAATTAAGTTTCCTACTTTTTATGTTCTATGATATTTTTTGATCAGAAGCGTAGTTTTCGAGATATATCGAGATATTTAAAAGTTCCGAAGCCGCACCAACATAATAGAGATACAGAAACACCGTGGCCCCTTTCTTTGAGATGACTCTGCACTATTGCGAGCTGGAAATGCCACTTCCAGTTTAGCTGTGCAGAAGAAGAACAAGAAGAAGAAGAAATATCTCGAAATATGTCCGTTAGGCCCCTTCCCTTGAGATACATCTGCAAATATCTCGGAAACGAAGCGAGCTATGGCAAAATGTTAAGAGACCTTTTTTGTAGAGAATTAATTTTCCTACTTTTTATGTTCTATGATATTTTTTGATCAGATGCGTAGTTCTCGAGATATATCAAGATATTTAAAAGTTCCGAAGCCGCACCAACATAATAGAGATACAGAAACACCGTGGCCCCTTTCTTTGAGATAGCTCTGCACTATTGCGAGCTGCAAATGCCACTTCCAGCTTAGCTGTGCAGAAGAAGAACAACAAGAAGAAGAAATATCTCGAAATATGTCCGTCAGGCCCCTTCCCTTGAGATATATCTGCAAATATCTCGGAAACGAAGCGAGCTATGGGAAAATGTTAAGAGACCTTTTTTGTCGAGAATTATGTTTCCTACAATTTATGTTCTATGATATTTTTTGATCAGAAGCGTAGTTTTCGAGATATATCGAGATATTTAAAAGTTCCGAAGCCGCACCAACATAATAGAGATACAGAAACACCGTGGCCCCTTTCTTTGAGATAACTCTGCACTATTGCGAGCTGCAAATGCCACTTCCAGCTTAGCTGTGCAGAAGAAGAACAACAAGAAGAAGAAATATCTCGAAATATGTCCGTCAGGCCCCTTCCCTTGAGATATATCTGCAAATATCTCGGAAACGAAGCGAGCTATGGCAAAATCTTAAGAGACCTTTTTTGTCGAGAATTATGTTTCCTACAATTTATGTTCTATGATATTTTTTGATCCGAAGCGTAGTTTTCGAGATATATCGAGATATTTAAAAGTTCCGAAGCCGCACCAACATAATAGAGATACAGAAACACCGTGGCCCCTTTCTTTGAGATGACTCTGCACTATTGCGAGCTGGAAATGCCACTTCCAGTTTAGCTGTGCAGAAGAAGAACAACAAGAAGAAGAAATATCTCGAAATATGTCCGTCAGGCCCCTTCCCTTGAGATAAATCTGCAAATATCTCGGAAACGAAGAGAGCTATGGCAAAATGTTAAGAGACCTTTTTTGTAGAGAATTAAGTTTCCTACTTTTCATGTTCTATGATATTTTTTGATCAGATGCGTAGTTCTCGAGATATATCAAGATATTTAAAAGTTCCGAAGCCGCACCAACATAATAGAGATACAGAAACACCGTGGCCCCTTTCTTTGAGATAACTCTGCACTATTGCGAGCTGCAACTGCCACTTCCAGCTTAGCTGTGCAGAAGAAGAACAACAAGAAGAAGAAATATCTCGAAATATGTCCGTCAGGCCCCTTCCCTTGAGATAAATCTGCAAATATCTCGGAAACGAAGAGAGCTATGGCAAAATGTTAAGAGACCTTTTTTGTAGAGAATTAAGTTTCCTACTTTTCATGTTCTATGATATTTTTTGATCAGATGCGTAGTTCTCGAGATATATCGAGATATTTAAAAGTTCCGAAGCCGCACCAACATAATAGAGATACAGAAACACCGTGGCCCCTTTCTTTGAGATAACTCTGCACTATTGCGAGCTGTAAATGCCACTTCCAGCTTAGCTGTGCAGAAGAAGAACAACAAGAAGAAGAAATATCTCGAAATATGTCCGTCAGGCCCCTTCCCTTGAGATATATCTGCAAATATCTCGGAAACGAAGCGAGCTATGGCAAAATGTTAAGAGACCTTTTTTGTCGAGAATTATGTTTCCTACAATTTATGTTCTATGATATTTTTTGATCAGAAGCGTAGTTTTCGAGATATATCGAGATATTTAAAAGTTCCGAAGCCGCACCAACATAATAGAGATACAGAAACACCGTGGCCCCTTTCTTTGAGATGACTCTGCACTATTGCGAGCTGGAAATGCCACTTCCAGTTTAGCTGTGCAGAAGAAGAACAACAAGAAGAAGAAATATCTCGAAATATGTCCGTTAGGCCCCTTCCCTTGAGATAAATCTGCAAATATCTCGGAAACGAAGCGAGCTATGGCAAAATGTTAAGAGACCTTTTTTGTAGAGAATTAATTTTCCTACTTTTCATGTTCTATGATATTTTTTGATCAGATGCGTAGTTCTCGAGATATATCAAGATATTTAAAAGTTCCGAAGCCGCACCAACATAATAGAGATACAGAAACACCGTGGCCCCTTTCTTTGAGATAACTCTGCACTATTGCGAGCTGCAAATGCCACTTCCAGCTTAGCTGTGCAGAAGAAGAACAACAAGAAGAAGAAATATCTCGAAATATGTCCGTCAGGCCCCTTCCCTTGAGATAAATCTGCAAATATCTCGGAAACGAAGAGAGCTATGGCAAAATGTTAAGAGACCTTTTTTGTAGAGAATTAAGTTTCCTACTTTTTACGTTCTATGACATTTTTTGATCAGATGCGTAGTTCTCGAGATATATCAAGATATTTAAAAGTTCCGAAGCCGCACCAACATAATCGAGATACAGAAACACCGTGGCCCCTTTCTTTGAGATAACTCTGCACTATTGCGAGCTGTAAATGCCACTTCCAGCTTAGCTGTGCAGAAGAAGAACAACAAGAAGAAGAAATATCTTGAAATATGTCCGTCAGGCCCCTTCCCTTGAGATATATCTGCAAATATCTCGGAAACGAAGCGAGCTATGGCAAAATGTTAAGAGACCTTTTTTGTCGAGAATTATGTTTCCTACAATTTATGTTCTATGATATTTTTTGATCAGAAGCGTAGTTTTCGAGATATATCGAGATATTTAAAAGTTCCGAAGCCGCACCAACATAATAGAGATACAGAAACACCGTGGCCCCTTTCTTTGAGATAACTCTGCACTATTGCGAGCTGCAAATGCCACTTCCAGCTTAGCTGTGCAGAAGAAGAACAACAAGAAGAAGAAATGTCTCGAAATATGTCCGTCAGGCCCCTTCCCTTGAGATAAATCTGCAAATATCTCGGAAACGAAGCGAGCTATGGCAAAATGTTAAGAGACCTTTTTTGTAGAGAATTAAGTTTCCTACTTTTTATGTTCTATGATATTTTTTGATCAGATGCGTAGTTCTCGAGATATATCAAGATATTTAAAAGTTCCGAAGCCGCACCAACATAAGAGAGATACAGAAACACCGTGGCCCCTTTCTTTGAGATAACTCTGCACTATTGCGAGCTGCAAATGCCACTTCCAGCTTAGCTGTGCAGAAGAAGAACAACAAGAAGAAGAAATGTCTCGAAATATGTCCGTCAGGCCCCTTCCCTTGAGATAAATCTGCAAATATCTCGGAAACGAAGCGAGCTATGGCAAAATGTTAAGAGACCTTTTTTGTAGAGAATTAAGTTTCCTACTTTTTATGTTCTATGATATTTTTTGATCAGATGCGTAGTTCTCGAGATATATCAAGATATTTAAAAGTTCCGAAGCCGCACCAACATAATAGAGATACAGAAACACCGTGGCCCCTTTCTTTGAGATAACTCTGCACTATTGCGAGCTGCAAATGCCACTTCTAGCTTAGCTGTGCAGAGGAAGAACAACAAGAAGAAGAAGTATCTCGAAATATGTCCGTCAGGCCCGTTCCTTTGAGCTGAATCTGCAAATATCTCGGAAACGAAGCGAGCTATGGCAAAATGTTAAGAGACGTTTTTGTAGTGAATTATGTTTCCTACAATTTATGTTCTATGATATTTTTTGATCAGAAGCGTAGTTTTCGAGATATATCGAGATATTTAAAAGTTCCGAAGCCGCACCAACATAATAGAGATACAGAAACACCGTGGCTCCTTTCTTTGAGATAACTCTGCACTAGTACGAGCCGTAAATGCCACTTCCAGCTTAGCTGTGCAGAAGAAGAACAACAAGAAGAAGAAATATCTCGAAATATGTCCGTCAGGCCCCTTCCCTTGAGATAAATCTGCAAATATCTCGGAAACGAAGCGAGCTATGGCAAAATGTTAAGAGACCTTTTTTGTAGAGAATTAAGTTTCCTACTTTTTATGTTCTATGATATTTTTTGATCAGATGCGTAGTTCTCGAGATATATCAAGATATTTAAAAGTTCCGAAGCCGCACCAACATAATAGAGATACAGAAACACCGTGGCCCCTTTCTTTGAGATAACTCTGCACGATTGCGAGCTGGAAATGCCACTTCCAGTTTAGCTGTGCAGAAGAAGAACAACAAGAAGAAGAAATATCTCGAAATATGTCCATCAGGACCCTTCCCTTGAGACAAATCTGCAAATATCTCGGAAACGAAGCGAGCTATGGCAAAATGTTAAGAGACCTTTTTTGTAGAGAATTAAGTTTCCTACTTTTCATGTTCTATGATATTTTTTGATCAGATGCGTAGTTCTCGAGATATATCAAGATATTTAAAAGTTCCGAAGCCGCACCAACATAATAGAGATACAGAAACACCGTGGCCCCTCTCTTTGAGATAACTCTGCACTATTGCGAGCTGCAAATGCCACTTCCAGCTTAGCTGTGCAGAAGAAGAACAACAAGAATAAGAAATATTTCGAAATATGTCCGTCAGGCCCCTTCCCTTGAGATAAATCTGCAAATATCTCGGAAACGAAGCGGGCTACGGCAAAATGTTAAGAGACCTTTTTTGTAGAAAATTACGTTTCCTACTTTTTATGTTGTATGATATTTTTTGATCAGATGCGTAGTTCTCGAGATATATCAAGATATTTAAAAGTTCCGAAGCCGCACCAACATAATAGAGATACAGAAACACCGTGGCCCCTTTCTTTGAGATAGCTCTGCACTATTGCGAGCTGCAAATGCCACTTCCAGCTTAGCTGTGCAGAAGAAGAACAACAAGAAGAAGAAATATCTCGAAATATGTCCGTCAGGCCCCTTCCCTTGAGATATATCTGCAAATATCTCGGAAACGAAGCGAGCTATGGCAAAATGTTAAGAGACCTTTTTTGTCGAGAATTATGTTTCCTACAATTTATGTTCTATGATATTTTTTGATCAGAAGCGTAGTTTTCGAGATATATCGAGATATTTAAAAGTTCCGAAGCCGCACCAACATAATAGAGATACAGAAACACCGTGGCCCCTTTCTTTGAGATAACTCTGCACTATTGCGAGCTGCAAATGCCACTTCCAGCTTAGCTGTGCAGAAGAAGAACAACAAGAAGAAGAAATATCTCGAAATATGTCCGTCAGGCCCCTTCCCTTGAGATAAATCTGGAAATATCTCGGAAACGAAGAGAGCTATGGCAAAATGTTAAGAGACCTTTTTTGTAGAGAATTAAGTTTCCTACTTTTTACGTTCTATGACATTTTTTGATCAGATGCGTAGTTCTCGAGATATATCAATATATTTAAAAGTTCCGAAGCCGCACCAACATAATAGAGATACAGAAACACCGTGGTCCCTTTCTTTGAGATAACTCTGCACTATTGCGAGCTGTAAATGCCACTTCCATCTTAGCTGTGCAGAAGAAGAACAACAAGAAGAAGAAATATCTCGAAATATGTCCGTCAGGCCCCTTCCCTTGAGATATATCTGCAAATATCTCGGAAACGAAGCGAGCTATGGCAAAATCTTAAGAGACCTTTTTTGTCGAGAATTATGTTTCCTACAATTTATGTTCTATGATATTTTTTGATCAGAAGCGTAGTTTTCGAGATATATCGAGATATTTAAAAGTTCCGAAGCCGCACCAACATAATAGAGATACAGAAACACCGTGGCCCCTTTCTTTGAGATGACTCTGCACTATTGCGAGCTGGAAATGCCACTTCCAGTTTAGCTGTGCAGAAGAAGAACAACAAGAAGAAGAAATATCTCGAAATATGTCCGTCAGGCCCCTTCCCTTGAGATATATCTGCAAATATCTCGGAAACGAAGCGAGCTATGGCAAAATGTTAAGAGACCTTTTTTGTCGAGAATTATGTTTCCTACAATTTATGTTCTATGATATTTTTTGATCAGAAGCGTAGTTTTCGAGATATATCGAGATATTTAAAAGTTCCGAAGCCGCACCAACATAATAGAGATACAGAAACACCGTGGCCCCTTTCTTTGAGATGACTCTGCACTATTGCGAGCTGGAAATGCCACTTCCAGTTTAGCTGTGCAGAAGAAGAACAACAAGAAGAAGAAATATCTCGAAATATGTCCGTTAGGCCCCTTCCCTTGAGATAAATCTGCAAATATCTCGGAAACGAAGCGAGCTATGGCAAAATGTTAAGAGACCTTTTTTGTAGAGAATTAATTTTCCTACTTTTCATGTTCTATGATATTTTTTGATCAGATGCGTAGTTCTCGAGATATATCAAGATATTTAAAAGTTCCGAAGCCGCACCAACATAATAGAGATACAGAAACACCGTGGCCCCTTTCTTTGAGATAACTCTGCACTATTGCGAGCTGCAAATGCCACTTCCAGCTTAGCTGTGCAGAAGAAGAACAACAAGAAGAAGAAATATCTCGAAATATGTCCGTCAGGCCCCTTCCCTTGAGATAAATCTGCAAATATCTCGGAAACGAAGAGAGCTATGGCAAAATGTTAAGAGACCTTTTTTGTAGAGAATTAAGTTTCCTACTTTTTACGTTCTATGACATTTTTTGATCAGATGCGTAGTTCTCGAGATATATCAAGATATTTAAAAGTTCCGAAGCCGCACCAACATAATCGAGATACAGAAACACCGTGGCCCCTTTCTTTGAGATAACTCTGCACTATTGCGAGCTGTAAATGCCACTTCCAGCTTAGCTGTGCAGAAGAAGAACAACAAGAAGAAGAAATATCTTGAAATATGTCCATCAGGACCCTTCCCTTGAGACAAATCTGCAAATATCTCGGAAACGAAGCGAGCTATGGCAAAATGTTAAGAGAGCTTTTTTGTAGAGAATTAAGTTTCCTACTTTTCATGTTCTATGATATTTTTTGATCAGATGCGTAGTTCTCGAGATATATCAAGATATTTAAAAGTTCCGAAGCCGCACCAACATACTAGAGATACAGAAACACCGTGGCCCCTCTCTTTGAGATAACTCTGCACTATTGCGAGCTGCAAATGCCACTTCCAGCTTAGCTGTGCAGAAGAAGAACAACAAGAATAAGAAATATTTCGAAATATGTCCGTCAGGCCCCTTCCCTTGAGATAAATCTGCAAATATCTCGGAAACGAAGCGGGCTACGGCAAAATGTTAAGAGACCTTTTTTGTAGAAAATTACGTTTCCTACTTTTTATGTTGTATGATATTTTTTGATCAGATGCGTAGTTCTCGAGATATATCAAGATATTTAAAAGTTCCGAAGCCGCACCAACATAATAGAGATACAGAAACACCGTGGCCCCTTTCTTTGAGATAGCTCTGCACTATTGCGAGCTGCAAATGCCACTTCCAGCTTAGCTGTGCAGAAGAAGAACAACAAGAAGAAGAAATATCTCGAAATATGTCCGTCAGGCCCCTTCCCTTGAGATATATCTGCAAATATCTCGGAAACGAAGCGAGCTATGGCAAAATGTTAAGAGACCTTTTTTGTCGAGAATTATGTTTCCTACAATTTATGTTCTATGATATTTTTTGATCAGAAGCGTAGTTTTCGAGATATATCGAGATATTTAAAAGTTCCGAAGCCGCACCAACATAATAGAGATACAGAAACACCGTGGCCCCTTTCTTTGAGATAACTCTGCACTATTGCGAGCTGCAAATGCCACTTCCAGCTTAGCTGTGCAGAAGAAGAACAACAAGAAGAAGAAATATCTCGAAATATGTCCGTCAGGCCCCTTCCCTTGAGATAAATCTGGAAATATCTCGGAAACGAAGAGAGCTATGGCAAAATGTTAAGAGACCTTTTTTGTAGAGAATTAATTTTCCTACTTTTCATGTTCTATGATATTTTTTGATCAGATGCGTAGTTCTCGAGATATATCAAGATATTTAAAAGTTCCGAAGCCGCACCAACATAATAGAGATACAGAAACACCGTGGCCCCTTTCTTTGAGATAACTCTGCACTATTGCGAGCTGCAAATGCCACTTCCAGCTTAGCTGTGCAGAAGAAGAACAACAAGAAGAAGAAATATCTCGAAATATGTCCGTCAGGCCCCTTCCCTTGAGATAAATCTGCAAATATCTCGGAAACGAAGAGAGCTATGGCAAAATGTTAAGAGACCTTTTTTGTAGAGAATTAAGTTTCCTACTTTTTACGTTCTATGACATTTTTTGATCAGATGCGTAGTTCTCGAGATATATCAAGATATTTAAAAGTTCCGAAGCCGCACCAACATAATCGAGATACAGAAACACCGTGGCCCCTTTCTTTGAGATAACTCTGCACTATTGCGAGCTGTAAATGCCACTTCCAGCTTAGCTGTGCAGAAGAAGAACAACAAGAAGAAGAAATATCTTGAAATATGTCCATCAGGACCCTTCCCTTGAGACAAATCTGCAAATATCTCGGAAACGAAGCGAGCTATGGCAAAATGTTAAGAGACCTTTTTTGTAGAGAATTAAGTTTCCTACTTTTCATGTTCTATGATATTTTTTGATCAGATGCGTAGTTCTCGAGATATATCAAGATATTTAAAAGTTCCGAAGCCGCACCAACATAATAGAGATACAGAAACACCGTGGCCCCTCTCTTTGAGATAACTCTGCACTATTGCGAGCTGCAAATGCCACTTCCAGCTTAGCTGTGCAGAAGAAGAACAACAAGAATAAGAAATATTTCGAAATATGTCCGTCAGGCCCCTTCCCTTGAGATAAATCTGCAAATATCTCGGAAACGAAGCGGGCTACGGCAAAATGTTAAGAGACCTTTTTTGTAGAAAATTACGTTTCCTACTTTTTATGTTGTATGATATTTTTTGATCAGATGCGTAGTTCTCGAGATATATCAAGATATTTAAAAGTTCCGAAGCCGCACCAACATAATAGAGATACAGAAACACCGTGGCCCCTTTCTTTGAGATAGCTCTGCACTATTGCGAGCTGCAAATGCCACTTCCAGCTTAGCTGTGCAGAAGAAGAACAACAAGAAGAAGAAATATCTCGAAATATGTCCGTCAGGCCCCTTCCCTTGAGATATATCTGCAAATATCTCGGAAACGAAGCGAGCTATGGCAAAATGTTAAGAGACCTTTTTTGTCGAGAATTATGTTTCCTACAATTTATGTTCTATGATATTTTTTTATCAGAAGCGTAGTTTTCGAGATATATCGAGATATTTAAAAGTTCCGAAGCCGCACCAACATAATAGAGATACAGAAACACCGTGGCCCCTTTCTTTGAGATAACTCTGCACTATTGCGAGCTGCGAATGCCACTTCCAGCTTAGCTGTGCAGAAGAAGAACAACAAGAAGAAGAAATATCTCGAAATATGTCCGTCAGGCCCCTTCCCTTGAGATAAATCTGGAAATATCTCGGAAACGAAGAGAGCTATGGCAAAATGTTAAGAGACCTTTTTTGTAGAGAATTAAGTTTCCTACATTTTATGTTCTATGATATTTTTTGATCAGATGCGTAGTTCTCGAGATATATCAAGATATTTAAAAGTTCCGAAGCCGCACCAACATAATAGAGATACAGAAACACCGTGGCCCCTTTCTTTGAGATAACTCTGCACTATTGCGAGCTGCAAATGCCACTTCTAGCTTAGCTGTGCAGAGGAAGAACAACAAGAAGAAGAAGTATCTCGAAATATGTCCGTCAGGCCCGTTCCTTTGAGCTGAATCTGCAAATATCTCGGAAACGAAGCGAGCTATGGCAAAATGTTAAGAGACGTTTTTTGTAGTGAATTATGTTTCCTACAATTTATGTTCTATGATATTTTTTGATCAGAAGCGTAGTTTTCGAGATATATCGAGATATTTAAAAGTTCCGAAGCCGCACCAACATAATAGAGATACAGAAACACCGTGGCTCCTTTCTTTGAGATAACTCTGCACTAGTACGAGCCGTAAATGCCACTTCCAGCTTAGCTGTGCAGAAGAAGAACAACAAGAAGAAGAAATATCTCGAAATATGTCCGTCAGGCCCCTTCCCTTGAGATAAATCTGCAAATATCTCGGAAACGAAGCGAGCTATGGCAAAATGTTAAGAGACCTTTTTTGTAGAGAATTAAGTTTCCTACTTTTTATGTTCTATGATATTTTTTGATCAGATGCGTAGTTCTCGAGATATATCAAGATATTTAAAAGTTCCGAAGCCGCACCAACATAATAGAGATACAGAAACACCGTGGCCCCTTTCTTTGAGATAACTCTGCACGATTGCGAGCTGGAAATGCCACTTCCAGTTTAGCTGTGCAGAAGAAGAACAACAAGAATAAGAAATATTTCGAAACATGTCCGTCAGGCCCCTTCCCTTGAGATAAATCTGCAAATATCTCGGAAACGAAGCGGGCTACGGCAAAATGTTAAGAGACCTTTTTTGTAGAAAATTACGTTTCCTACTTTTTATGTTGTATGATATTTTTTGATCAGATGCGTAGTTCTCGAGATATATCAAGATATTTAAAAGTTCCGAAGCCGCACCAACATAATAGAGATACAGAAACACCGTGGCCCCTTTCTTTGAGATAGCTCTGCACTATTGCGAGCTGCAAATGCCACTTCCAGCTTAGCTGTGCAGAAGAAGAACAACAAGAAGAAGAAATATCTCGAAATATGTCCGTCAGGCCCCTTCCCTTGAGATATATCTGCAAATATCTCGGAAACGAAGCGGGCTATGGCAAAATGTTAAGAGACCTTTTTTGTCGAGAATTATGTTTCCTACAATTTATGTTCTATGATATTTTTTGATCAGAAGCGTAGTTTTCGAGATATATCGAGATATTTAAAAGTTCCGAAGCCGCACCAACATAATAGAGATACAGAAACACCGTGGCCCCTTTCTTTGAGATAACTCTGCACTATTGCGAGCTGCAAATGCCACTTCCAGCTTAGCTGTGCAGAAGAAGAACAACAAGAAGAAGAAATATCTCGAAATATGTCCGTCAGGCCCCTTCCCTTGAGATAAATCTGGAAATATCTCGGAAACGAAGAGAGCTATGGCAAAATGTTAAGAGACCTTTTTTGTAGAGAATTAAGTTTCCTACTTTTTACGTTCTATGACATTTTTTGATCAGATGCGTAGTTCTCGAGATATATCAATATATTTAAAAGTTCCGAAGCCGCACCAACATAATAGAGATACAGAAACACCGTGGTCCCTTTCTTTGAGATAACTCTGCACTATTGCGAGCTGTAAATGCCACTTCCAGCTTAGCTGTGCAGAAGAAGAACAACAAGAAGAAGAAATATCTCGAAATATGTCCGTCAGGCCCCTTCCCTTGAGATATATCTGCAAATATCTCGGAAACGAAGCGAGCTATGGCAAAATCTTAAGAGACCTTTTTTGTCGAGAATTATGTTTCCTACAATTTATGTTCTATGATATTTTTTGATCAGAAGCGTAGTTTTCGAGATATATCGAGATATTTAAAAGTTCCGAAGCCGCACCAACATAATAGAGATACAGAAACACCGTGGCCCCTTTCTTTGAGATGACTCTGCACTATTGCGAGCTGGAAATGCCACTTCCAGTTTAGCTGTGCAGAAGAAGAACAACAAGAAGAAGAAATATCTCGAAATATGTCCGTCAGGCCCCTTCCCTTGAGATATATCTGCAAATATCTCGGAAACGAAGCGAGCTATGGCAAAATGTTAAGAGACCTTTTTTGTCGAGAATTATGTTTCCTACAATTTATGTTCTATGATATTTTTTGATCAGAAGCGTAGTTTTCGAGATATATCAAGATATTTAAAAGTTCCGAAGCCGCACCAACATAATAGAGATACAGAAACACCGTGGCCCCTTTCTTTGAGATAGCTCTGCACTATTGCGAGCTGCAAATGCCACTTCCAGCTTAGCTGTGCAGAAGAAGAACAACAAGAAGAAGAAATATCTCGAAATATGTCCGTCAGGCCCCTTCCCTTGAGATATATCTGCAAATATCTCGGAAACGAAGCGAGCTATGGCAAAATGTTAAGAGACCTTTTTTGTCGAGAATTATGTTTCCTACAATTTATGTTCTATGATATTTTTTGATCAGAAGCGTAGTTTTCGAGATATATCGAGATATTTAAAAGTTCCGAAGCCGCACCAACATAATAGAGATACAGAAACACCGTGGCCCCTTTCTTTGAGATAACTCTGCACTATTGCGAGCTGCAAATGCCACTTCCAGCTTAGCTGTGCAGAAGAAGAACAACAAGAAGAAGAAATATCTCGAAATATGTCCGTCAGGCCCCTTCCCTTGAGATAAATCTGGAAATATCTCGGAAACGAAGAGAGCTATGGCAAAATGTTAAGAGACCTTTTTTGTAGAGAATTAAGTTTCCTACTTTTTACGTTCTATGACATTTTTTGATCAGATGCGTAGTTCTCGAGATATATCAATATATTTAAAAGTTCCGAAGCCGCACCAACATAATAGAGATACAGAAACACCGTGGTCCCTTTCTTTGAGATAACTCTGCACTATTGCGAGCTGTAAATGCCACTTCCAGCTTAGCTGTGCAGAAGAAGAACAACAAGAAGAAGAAATATCTCGAAATATGTCCGTCAGGCCCCTTCCCTTGAGATATATCTGCAAATATCTCGGAAACGAAGCGAGCTATGGCAAAATCTTAAGAGACCTTTTTTGTCGAGAATTATGTTTCCTACAATTTATGTTCTATGATATTTTTTGATCAGAAGCGTAGTTTTCGAGATATATCGAGATATTTAAAAGTTCCGAAGCCGCACCAACATAATAGAGATACAGAAACACCGTGGCCCCTTTCTTTGAGATGACTCTGCACTATTGCGAGCTGGAAATGCCACTTCCAGTTTAGCTGTGCAGAAGAAGAACAACAAGAAGAAGAAATATCTCGAAATATGTCCGTCAGGCCCCTTCCCTTGAGATATATCTGCAAATATCTCGGAAACGAAGCGAGCTATGGCAAAATGTTAAGAGACCTTTTTTGTCGAGAATTATGTTTCCTACAATTTATGTTCTATGATATTTTTTGATCAGAAGCGTAGTTTTCGAGATATATCGAGATATTTAAAAGTTCCGAAGCCGCACCAACATAATAGAGATACAGAAACACCGTGGCCCCTTTCTTTGAGATGACTCTGCACTATTGCGAGCTGGAAATGCCACTTCCAGTTTAGCTGTGCAGAAGAAGAACAACAAGAAGAAGAAATATCTCGAAATATGTCCGTTAGGCCCCTTCCCTTGAGATAAATCTGCAAATATCTCGGAAACGAAGCGAGCTATGGCAAAATGTTAAGAGACCTTTTTTGTAGAGAATTAATTTTCCTACTTTTCATGTTCTATGATATTTTTTGATCAGATGCGTAGTTCTCGAGATATATCAAGATATTTAAAAGTTCCGAAGCCGCACCAACATAATAGAGATACAGAAACACCGTGGCCCCTTTCTTTGAGATAACTCTGCACTATTGCGAGCTGCAAATGCCACTTCCAGCTTAGCTGTGCAGAAGAAGAACAACAAGAAGAAGAAATATCTCGAAATATGTCCGTCAGGCCCCTTCCCTTGAGATAAATCTGCAAATATCTCGGAAACGAAGAGAGCTATGGCAAAATGTTAAGAGACCTTTTTTGTAGAGAATTAAGTTTCCTACTTTTTACGTTCTATGACATTTTTTGATCAGATGCGTAGTTCTCGAGATATATCAAGATATTTAAAAGTTCCGAAGCCGCACCAACATAATCGAGATACAGAAACACCGTGGCCCCTTTCTTTGAGATAACTCTGCACTATTGCGAGCTGTAAATGCCACTTCCAGCTTAGCTGTGCAGAAGAAGAACAACAAGAAGAAGAAATATCTTGAAATATGTCCATCAGGACCCTTCCCTTGAGACAAATCTGCAAATATCTCGGAAACGAAGCGAGCTATGGCAAAATGTTAAGAGAGCTTTTTTGTAGAGAATTAAGTTTCCTACTTTTCATGTTCTATGATATTTTTTGATCAGATGCGTAGTTCTCGAGATATATCAAGATATTTAAAAGTTCCGAAGCCGCACCAACATAATAGAGATACAGAAACACCGTGGCCCCTCTCTTTGAGATAACTCTGCACTATTGCGAGCTGCAAATGCCACTTCCAGCTTAGCTGTGCAGAAGAAGAACAACAAGAATAAGAAATATTTCGAAATATGTCCGTCAGGCCCCTTCCCTTGAGATAAATCTGCAAATATCTCGGAAACGAAGCGGGCTACGGCAAAATGTTAAGAGACCTTTTTTGTAGAAAATTACGTTTCCTACTTTTTATGTTGTATGATATTTTTTGATCAGATGCGTAGTTCTCGAGATATATCAAGATATTTAAAAGTTCCGAAGCCGCACCAACATAATAGAGATACAGAAACACCGTGGCCCCTTTCTTTGAGATAGCTCTGCACTATTGCGAGCTGCAAATGCCACTTCCAGCTTAGCTGTGCAGAAGAAGAACAACAAGAAGAAGAAATATCTCGAAATATGTCCGTCAGGCCCCTTCCCTTGAGATATATCTGCAAATATCTCGGAAACGAAGCGAGCTATGGCAAAATGTTAAGAGACCTTTTTTGTCGAGAATTATGTTTCCTACAATTTATGTTCTATGATATTTTTTGATCAGAAGCGTAGTTTTCGAGATATATCGAGATATTTAAAAGTTCCGAAGCCGCACCAACATAATAGAGATACAGAAACACCGTGGCCCCTTTCTTTGAGATAACTCTGCACTATTGCGAGCTGCAAATGCCACTTCCAGCTTAGCTGTGCAGAAGAAGAACAACAAGAAGAAGAAATATCTCGAAATATGTCCGTCAGGCCCCTTCCCTTGAGATAAATCTGGAAATATCTCGGAAACGAAGAGAGCTATGGCAAAATGTTAAGAGACCTTTTTTGTAGAGAATTAATTTTCCTACTTTTCATGTTCTATGATATTTTTTGATCAGATGCGTAGTTCTCGAGATATATCAAGATATTTAAAAGTTCCGAAGCCGCACCAACATAATAGAGATACAGAAACACCGTGGCCCCTTTCTTTGAGATAACTCTGCACTATTGCGAGCTGCAAATGCCACTTCCAGCTTAGCTGTGCAGAAGAAGAACAACAAGAAGAAGAAATATCTCGAAATATGTCCGTCAGGCCCCTTCCCTTGAGATAAATCTGCAAATATCTCGGAAACGAAGAGAGCTATGGCAAAATGTTAAGAGACCTTTTTTGTAGAGAATTAAGTTTCCTACTTTTTACGTTCTATGACATTTTTTGATCAGATGCGTAGTTCTCGAGATATATCAAGATATTTAAAAGTTCCGAAGCCGCACCAACATAATCGAGATACAGAAACACCGTGGCCCCTTTCTTTGAGATAACTCTGCACTATTGCGAGCTGTAAATGCCACTTCCAGCTTAGCTGTGCAGAAGAAGAACAACAAGAAGAAGAAATATCTTGAAATATGTCCATCAGGACCCTTCCCTTGAGACAAATCTGCAAATATCTCGGAAACGAAGCGAGCTATGGCAAAATGTTAAGAGACCTTTTTTGTAGAGAATTAAGTTTCCTACTTTTCATGTTCTATGATATTTTTTGATCAGATGCGTAGTTCTCGAGATATATCAAGATATTTAAAAGTTCCGAAGCCGCACCAACATAATAGAGATACAGAAACACCGTGGCCCCTCTCTTTGAGATAACTCTGCACTATTGCGAGCTGCAAATGCCACTTCCAGCTTAGCTGTGCAGAAGAAGAACAACAAGAATAAGAAATATTTCGAAATATGTCCGTCAGGCCCCTTCCCTTGAGATAAATCTGCAAATATCTCGGAAACGAAGCGGGCTACGGCAAAATGTTAAGAGACCTTTTTTGTAGAAAATTACGTTTCCTACTTTTTATGTTGTATGATATTTTTTGATCAGATGCGTAGTTCTCGAGATATATCAAGATATTTAAAAGTTCCGAAGCCGCACCAACATAATAGAGATACAGAAACACCGTGGCCCCTTTCTTTGAGATAGCTCTGCACTATTGCGAGCTGCAAATGCCACTTCCAGCTTAGCTGTGCAGAAGAAGAACAACAAGAAGAAGAAATATCTCGAAATATGTCCGTCAGGCCCCTTCCCTTGAGATATATCTGCAAATATCTCGGAAACGAAGCGAGCTATGGCAAAATGTTAAGAGACCTTTTTTGTCGAGAATTATGTTTCCTACAATTTATGTTCTATGATATTTTTTGATCAGAAGCGTAGTTTTCGAGATATATCGAGATATTTAAAAGTTCCGAAGCCGCACCAACATAATAGAGATACAGAAACACCGTGGCCCCTTTCTTTGAGATAACTCTGCACTATTGCGAGCTGCAAATGCCACTTCCAGCTTAGCTGTGCAGAAGAAGAACAACAAGAAGAAGAAATATCTCGAAATATGTCCGTCAGGCCCCTTCCCTTGAGATAAATCTGGAAATATCTCGGAAACGAAGAGAGCTATGGCAAAATGTTAAGAGACCTTTTTTGTAGAGAATTAAGTTTCCTACTTTTTACGTTCTATGACATTTTTTGATCAGATGCGTAGTTCTCGAGATATATCAATATATTTAAAAGTTCCGAAGCCGCACCAACATAATAGAGATACAGAAACACCGTGGTCCCTTTCTTTGAGATAACTCTGCACTATTGCGAGCTGTAAATGCCACTTCCAGCTTAGCTGTGCAGAAGAAGAACAACAAGAAGAAGAAATATCTCGAAATATGTCCGTCAGGCCCCTTCCCTTGAGATATATCTGCAAATATCTCGGAAACGAAGCGAGCTATGGCAAAATCTTAAGAGACCTTTTTTGTCGAGAATTATGTTTCCTACAATTTATGTTCTATGATATTTTTTGATCAGAAGCGTAGTTTTCGAGATATATCGAGATATTTAGAAGTTCCGAAGCCGCACCAACATAATAGAGATACAGAAACACCGTGGCCCCTTTCTTTGAGATGACTCTGCACTATTGCGAGCTGGAAATGCCACTTCCAGTTTAGCTGTGCAGAAGAAGAACAACAAGAAGAAGAAATATCTCGAAATATGTCCGTCAGGCCCCTTCCCTTGAGATATATCTGCAAATATCTCGGAAACGAAGCGAGCTATGGCAAAATCTTAAGAGACCTTTTTTGTCGAGAATTATGTTTCCTACAATTTAGGTTCTATGATATTTTTTGATCAGAAGCGTAGTTTTCGAGATATATCGAGATATTTAAAAGTTCCGAAGCCGCACCAACATAATAGAGATACAGAAACACCGTGGCCCCTTTCTTTGAGATGACTCTGCACTATTGCGAGCTGGAAATGCCACTTCCAGTTTAGCTGTACAGAAGAAGAACAACAAGAAGAAGAAATATCTCGAAATATGTCCGTTAGGCCCCTTCCCTTGAGATAAATCTGCAAATATCTCGGAAACGAAGCGAGCTATGGCAAAATGTTAAGAGACCTTTTTTGTAGAGAATTAATTTTCCTACTTTTCATGTTCTATGATATTTTTTGATCAGATGCGTAGTTCTCGAGATATATCAAGATATTTAAAAGTTCCGAAGCCGCACCAACATAATAGAGATACAGAAACACCGTGGCCCCTTTCTTTGAGATAACTCTGCACTATTGCGAGCTGCAAATGCCACTTCCAGCTTAGCTGTGCAGAAGAAGAACAACAAGAAGAAGAAATATCTCGAAATATGTCCGTCAGGCCCCTTCCCTTGAGATAAATCTGCAAATATCTCGGAAACGAAGAGAGCTATGGCAAAATGTTAAGAGACCTTTTTTGTAGAGAATTAAGTTTCCTACTTTTTACGTTCTATGACATTTTTTGATCAGATGCGTAGTTCTCGAGATATATCAAGATATTTAAAAGTTCCGAAGCCGCACCAACATAATCGAGATACAGAAACACCGTGGCCCCTTTCTTTGAGATAACTCTGCACTATTGCGAGCTGTAAATGCCACTTCCAGCTTAGCTGTGCAGAAGAAGAACAACAAGAAGAAGAAATATCTTGAAATATGTCCGTCAGGCCCCTTCCCTTGAGATATATCTGCAAATATCTCGGAAACGAAGCGAGCTATGGCAAAATGTGAAGAGACCTTTTTTGTCGAGAATTATGTTTCCTACAATTTATGTTCTATGATATTTTTTGATCAGAAGCGTAGTTTTCGAGATATATCGAGATATTTAAAAGTTCCGAAGCCGCACCAACATAATAGAGATACAGAAACACCGTGGCCCCTTTCTTTGAGATAACTCTGCACTATTGCGAGCTGCAAATGCCACTTCCAGCTTAGCTGTGCAGAAGAAGAACAACAAGAAGAAGAAATGTCTCGAAATATGTCCGTCAGGCCCCTTCCCTTGAGATAAATCTGCAAATATCTCGGAAACGAAGCGAGCTATGGCAAAATGTTAAGAGACCTTTTTTGTAGAGAATTAAGTTTCCTACTTTTTATGTTCTATGATATTTTTTGATCAGATGCGTAGTTCTCGAGATATATCAAGATATTTAAAAGTTCCGAAGCCGCACCAACATAAGAGAGATACAGAAACACCGTGGCCCCTTTCTTTGAGATAACTCTGCACTATTGCGAGCTGCAAATGCCACTTCCAGCTTAGCTGTGCAGAAGAAGAACAACAAGAAGAAGAAATGTCTCGAAATATGTCCGTCAGGCCCCTTCCCTTGAGATAAATCTGCAAATATCTCGGAAACGAAGCGAGCTATGGCAAAATGTTAAGAGACCTTTTTTGTAGAGAATTAAGTTTCCTACTTTTTATGTTCTATGATATTTTTTGATCAGATGCGTAGTTCTCGAGATATATCAAGATATTTAAAAGTTCCGAAGCCGCACCAACATAGTAGAGATACAGAAACACCGTGGCCCCTTTCTTTGAGATAACTCTGCACTATTGCGAGCTGCAAATGCCACTTCTAGCTTAGCTGTGCAGAGGAAGAACAACAAGAAGAAGAAGTATCTCGAAATATGTCCGTCAGGCCCGTTCCTTTGAGCTGAATCTGCAAATATCTCGGAAACGAAGCGAGCTATGGCAAAATGTTAAGAGACGTTTTTTGTAGTGAATTATGTTTCCTACAATTTATGTTCTATGATATTTTTTGATCAGAAGCGTAGTTTTCGAGATATATCGAGATATTTAAAAGTTCCGAAGCCGCACCAACATAATAGAGATACAGAAACACCGTGGCTCCTTTCTTTGAGATAACTCTGCACTAGTACGACCCGTAAATGCCACTTCCAGCTTAGCTGTGCAGAAGAAGAACAACAAGAAGAAGAAATATCTCGAAATATGTCCGTCAGGCCCCTTCCCTTGAGATAAATCTGCAAATATCTCGGAAACGAAGCGAGCTATGGCAAAATGTTAAGAGACCTTTTTTGTAGAGAATTAAGTTTCCTACTTTTTATGTTCTATGATATTTTTTGATCAGATGCGTAGTTCTCGAGATATATCAAGATATTTAAAAGTTCCGAAGCCGCACCAACATAATAGAGATACAGAAACACCGTGGCCCCTTTCTTTGAGATAACTCTGCACGATTGCGAGCTGGAAATGCCACTTCCAGTTTAGCTGTGCAGAAGAAGAACAACAAGAAGAAGAAATATCTCGAAATATGTCCATCAGGACCCTTCCCTTGAGACAAATCTGCAAATATCTCGGAAACGAAGCGAGCTATGGCAAAATGTTAAGAGACCTTTTTTGTAGAGAATTAAGTTTCCTACTTTTCATGTTCTATGATATTTTTTGATCAGATGCGTAGTTCTCGAGATATATCAAGATATTTAAAAGTTCCGAAGCCGCACCAACATAATAGAGATACAGAAACACCGTGGCCCCTCTCTTTGAGATAACTCTGCACTATTGCGAGCTGCAAATGCCACTTCCAGCTTAGCTGTGCAGAAGAAGAACAACAAGAAGAAGAAATATCTCGAAATATGTCCGTCAGGCCCCTTCCCTTGAGATATATCTGCAAATATCTCGGAAACGAAGCGAGCTATGGCAAAATCTTAAGAGACCTTTTTTGTCGAGAATTATGTTTCCTACAATTTATGTTCTATGATATTTTTTGATCAGAAGCGTAGTTTTCGAGATATATCGAGATATTTAAAAGTTCCGAAGCCGCACCAACATAATAGAGATACAGAAACACCGTGGCCCCTTTCTTTGAGATGACTCTGCACTATTGCGAGCTGGAAATGCCACTTCCAGTTTAGCTGTGCAGAAGAAGAACAACAAGAAGAAGAAATATCTCGAAATATGTCCGTTAGGCCCCTTCCCTTGAGATAAATCTGCAAATATCTCGGAAACGAAGCGAGCTATGGCAAAATGTTAAGAGACCTTTTTTGTAGAGAATTAATTTTCCTACTTTTCATGTTCTATGATATTTTTTGATCAGATGCGTAGTTCTCGAGATATATCAAGATATTTAAAAGTTCCGAAGCCGCACCAACATAATAGAGATACAGAAACACCGTGGCCCCTTTCTTTGAGATAACTCTGCACTATTGCGAGCTGCAAATGCCACTTCCAGCTTAGCTGTGCAGAAGAAGAACAACAAGAAGAAGAAATATCTCGAAATATGTCCGTCAGGCCCCTTCCCTTGAGATAAATCTGCAAATATCTCGGAAACGAAGAGAGCTATGGCAAAATGTTAAGAGACCTTTTTTGTAGAGAATTAAGTTTCCTACTTTTTACGTTCTATGACATTTTTTGATCAGATGCGTAGTTCTCGAGATATATCAAGATATTTAAAAGTTCCGAAGCCGCACCAACATAATCGAGATACAGAAACACCGTGGCCCCTTTCTTTGAGATAACTCTGCACTATTGCGAGCTGTAAATGCCACTTCCAGCTTAGCTATGCAGAAGAAGAACAACAAGAAGAAGAAATATCTTGAAATATGTCCGTCAGGCCCCTTCCCTTGAGATATATCTGCAAATATCTCGGAAACGAAGCGAGCTATTGCAAAATGTTAAGAGACCTTTTTTGTCGAGAATTATGTTTCCTACAATTTATGTTCTATGATATTTTTTGATCAGAAGCGTAGTTTTCGAGATATATCGAGATATTTAAAAGTTCCGAAGCCGCACCAACATAATAGAGATACAGAAACACCGTGGCCCCTTTCTTTGAGATGACTCTGCACTATTGCGAGCTGGAAATGCCACTTCCAGTTTAGCTGTGCAGAAGAAGAACAACAAGAAGAAGAAATATCTCGAAATATGTCCGTTAGGCCCCTTCCCTTGAGATAAATCTGCAAATATCTCGGAAACGAAGCGAGCTATGGCAAAATGTTAAGAGACCTTTTTTGTAGAGAATTAAGTTTCCTACTTTTTATGTTCTATGATATTTTTTGATCAGATGCGTAGTTCTCGAGATATATCAAGATATTTAAAAGTTCCGAAGCCGCACCAACATAATAGAGATACAGAAACACCGTGGCCCCTTTCTTTGAGATAACTCTGCACTATTGCGAGCTGCAAATGCCACTTCCAGCTTAGCTGTGCAGAAGAAGAACAACAAGAAGAAGAAATGTCTCGAAATATGTCCGTCAGGCCCCTTCCCTTGAGATAAATCTGCAAATATCTCGGAAACGAAGCGAGCTATGGCAAAATGTTAAGAGACCTTTTTTGTAGAGAATTAAGTTTCCTACTTTTTATGTTCTATGATATTTTTCGATCAGAGGCGTAGTTCTCGAGATATATCAAGATATTTAAAAGTTCCGAAGCCGCACCAACATAATAGAGATACAGAAACACCGTGGCCCCTCTCTTTGAGATAACTCTGCACTATTGCGAGCTGCAAATGCCACTTCCAGCTTAGCTGTGCAGAAGAAGAACAACAAGAATAAGAAATATTTCGAAATATGTCCGTCAGGCCCCTTCCCTTGAGATAAATCTGCAAATATCTCGGAAACGAAGCGGGCTACGGCAAAATGTTAAGAGACCTTTTTTGTAGAAAATTACGTTTCCTACTTTTTATGTTCTATGATATTTTTTGATCAGATGCGTAGTTCTCGAGATATATCAAGATATTTAAAAGTTCCGAAGCCGCACCAACATAATAGAGATACAGAAACACCGTGGCCCCTTTCTTTGAGATAACTCTGCACTACTGCGAGCTGCAAATGCCACTTCCAGCTTAGCTGTGCAGAGGAAGAACAACAAGAAGAAGAAGTATCTCGAAATATGTCCGTCAGGCCCGTTCCTTTGAGCTGAATCTGCAAATATCTCGGAAACGAAGCGAGCTATGGCAAAATGTTAAGAGACGTTTTTTGTAGTGAATTATGTTTCCTACAATTTATGTTCTATGATATTTTTTGATCAGAAGCGTAGTTTTCGAGATATATCGAGATATTTAAAAGTTCCGAAGCCGCACCAACATAATAGAGATACAGAAACACCGTGGCTCCTTTCTTTGAGATAACTCTGCACTAGTACGAGCCGCAAATGCCACTTCCAGCTTAGCTGTGCAGAAGAAGAACAACAAGAAGAAGAAATATCTCGAAATATGTCCGTCAGGCCCCTTCCCTTGAGATAAATCTGCAAATATCTCGGAAACGAAGCGAGCTATGGCAAAATGTTAAGAGACCTTTTTTGTAGAGAATTAAGTTTCCTACTTTTTATGTTCTATGATATTTTTCGATCAGAGGCGTAGTTCTCGAGATATATCAAGATATTTAAAAGTTCCGAAGCCGCACCAACATAATAGAGATACAGAAACACCGTGGCCCCTTTCTTTGAGATAACTCTGCACGATTGCGAGCTGGAAATGCCACTTCCAGTTTAGCTGTGCAGAAGAAGAACAACAAGAAGAAGAAATATCTCGAAATATGTCCATCAGGACCCTTCCCTTGAGATAAATCTGCAAATATCTCGGAAACGAAGCGAGCTACGGCAAAATGTTAAGCGACCTTTTTTGTAGAAAATTAGGTTTCCTACTTTTTATGTTCTATGATATTTTTTGATCAGATGCGTAGTTCTCGAGATATATCAAGATATTTAAAAGTTCCGAAGCCGCACCAACATAATAGAGATACAGAAACACCGTGGCCCCTTTCTTTGAGATAACTCTGCACTATTGCGAGCGGCAAATGCCACTTCCAGCTTAGCTGTGCAGAAGAAGAACAACAAGAAGAAGAAATATCTGGAAATATGTCCGTCAGGCCCCTTCCCTTGATATAAATCTGCAAATATCTCGGAAACCAAGCGAGCTATGGCAAAATGTTAAGAGACCTTTTTTGTAGAGAATTAAGTTTCCTACTTTTTATGTTCTATGATATTTTTTGATCAGATGCGTAGTTCTCGAGATATATCCAGATATTTAAAAGTTCCGAAGCGGCACCAACATAATAGAGATACAGAAACACCGTGGCCCGTTTCTTTGAGGTAACTCTGCACTATTGCGAGCTGCAAATGCCACTTCCAGCTTAGCTGTGCAGAAGAAGAACAACAAGAAGAAGAAACATCTCGAAATATGTCCCTCAGGCCCCTTCCCTTGAGATAAATCTGCAAATATCTCGGAAACCAAGCGAGCTATGGCAAAATGTTAAGAGACCTTATTTGTAGAGAATTAAGTTTCCTACTTTTTATGTTCTACGATATTTTTTGATCAGATGCGTAGTTCTCGAGATATATCAAGATATTTAAAAGTTCCGAAGCCGCACCAACATAATAGAGATACAGAAACACCGTGGCCCCTTTCTTTGAGATAACTCTGCACTATTGCGAGCTGCAAATGCCACTTCCAGCTTAGCTGTGCAGAAGAAGAACAACAAGAAGAAGAAATATCTCGAAATATGTCCGTCAGGCCCCTTCCCTTGAGATAAATCTGCAAATATCTCGGAAACGAAGCGAGCTATGGCAAAATGTTAAGAGACCTTTTTTGTAGAGAATTATGTTTCCTACAATTTACGTTCTTTGATATTTTTTGATCAGAAGCGTAGTTTTCGAGATATATCGAGATATTTAAAAGTTCCGAAGCCGCACCAATATAATAGATATACAGAAACACCGTGGCCCCTTTCTTTGAGATAACTCTGCACTATTGCGCGCTGCAAATGCCACTTCCAGCTTAGCTGTGCAGAAGAAGAACAACAAGAAGAAGAAATATCTCGAAATATGTCCGTCAGGCCCCTTCCCTTGAGATAAATCTGCAAATATCTCGGAAACGAAGCGAGCTATGGCAAAATGTTAAGAGACCGTTTTTGTAGAGAATTAAGTTTCCTACTTTTTATTTTCTATGATATTTTTTGATCAGATGCGTAGTTCTCGAGATATATCAAGATATTTAAAAGTTCCGAAGCCGCACCAACATAATAGAGATACAGAAACACCGTGGCCCCTTTCTTTGCGATAACTCTGCACTATTGCGAGCTGCAAATGCCACTTCCAGCTTAGCTGTGCAGAAGAAGAACAACAAGAAGAAGAAATATCTCGAAATATGTCCGTCAGGCCCCTTCCCTTGAGATAAATCTGTAAATATCTCGGAAACGAAGCGAGCTATGGCAAAATGTTAAGAGACCTTTTTTGTAGAGAATTAAGTTTCCTACTTTTTATGTTCTATGATATTTTTCGATCAGAGGCGTAGTTCTCGAGATATATCAAGATATTTAAAAGTTCCGAAGCCGCACCAACATAATAGAGATACAGAAACACCGTGGCCCCTCTCTTTGAGATAACTCTGCACGATTGCGAGCAGGAAATGCCACTTCCAGTTTAGCTGTGCAGAAGAAGAACAACAAGAAGAAGAAATATCTCGAAATATGTCCGTCAGGACCCTTCCCTTGAGATAAATCTGCAAATATCTCGGAAACGAAGCGAGCTATGGCAAAATGTTAAGAGACCTTTTTTGTAGAGAATTATGTTTCCTACTTTTTACGTTCTATGATATTTTTCGATCAGAGGCGTAGTTCTCGAGATATATCAAGATATTTAAAAGTTCCGAAGCCGCACCAACATAATAGAGATACAGAAACACCGTGGCCCCTTTCTTTGAGATAACTCTGCACGATTGCGAGCTGGAAATGCCACTTCCAGTTTAGTTGTGCAGAAGAAGAACAACAAGAAGAAGAAATATCTCGAAATATGTCCATCAGGACCCTTACCTTGAGATAAATCTGCAAATATCTCGGAAACGAAGCGAGCTACGGCAAAATGTTAAGCGACCTTTTTTGTAGAAAATTAGGTTTCCTACTTTTTATGTTCTATGATATTTTTTGATCAGATGCGTAGTTCTCGAGATATATCAAGATATTTAAAAGTTCCGAAGCCGCACCAACATAATACAGATACAGAAACACCGTGGCCCCTTTCTTTGAGATAACTCTGCACTATTGCGAGCTGCAAATGCCACTTCCAGCTTAGCTGTGCAGAAGAAGAACAACAAGAAGAAGAAATATCTGGAAATATGTCCGTCAGGCCCCTTCCCTTGAGATAAATCTGCAAATATCTCGGAAACCAAGCGAGCTATGGCAAGATGTTAAGAGACCTTATTTGTAGAGAATTAAGTTTCCTACTTTTTATGTTCTACGATATTTTTTGATCAGATGCGTAGTTCTCGAGATATATCAAGATATTTAAAAGTTCCGAAGCGGCACCAACATAATAGAGATACAGAAACACCGTGGCCCCTTTCTTTGAGGTAACTCTGCACTATTGCGAGCTGCAAATGCCACTTCCAGCTTAGCTGTGCAGAAGAAGAACAACAAGAAGAAGAAATATCTCGAAATATGTCCCTCAGGCCCCTTCCCTTGAGATAAATCTGCAAATATCTCGGAAACCAAGCGAGCTATGGCAAAATGTTAAGAGACCTTATTTGTAGAGAATTAAGTTTCCTACTTTTTATGTTCTACGATATTTTTTGATCAGATGCGTAGTTCTCGAGATATATCAAGATACTTAAAAGTTCCGAAGCCGCACCAACATAATAGAGATACAGAAACACCGTGGCCCCTTTCTTTGAGATAACTCTGCACTATTGCGAGCTGCAAATGCCACTTCCAGCTTAGCTGTGCAGAAGAAGAACAACAAGAAGAAGAAATATCTCGAAATATGTCCCTCAGGCCCCTTCCCTTGAGATAAATCTGCAAATATCTCGGAAACCAAGCGAGCTATGGCAAAATGTTAAGAGACCTTTTTTGTAGAGAATTATGTTTCCTACAATTTACGTTCTCTGATATTTTTTGATCAGAAGCGTAGTTTTCGAGATATATCGAGATATTTAAAAGTTCCGAAGCCGCACCAACATAATAGAGATACAGAAACATCGTGGCCCCTTTCTTTGGGATAACTCTGCACTATTGCGAGCTGGAAATGCCACTTCCAGTTTAGCTGTGCAGAAGAAGAACAACAAGAAGAAGAAATATCTCGAAATATGTCCGTCAGGACCCTTCCCTTGAGATAAATCTGCAAATATCTCGGAAACGAAGCGAGCTATTGCAAAACGTTAAGCGACCTTTTTTGTAGAGAATTAAGTTTCCTACTTTTTATGTTCTATGATATTTTTTGATCAGATGCGTAGTTCTCGAGATATATCAAGATATTTAAAAGTTCCGAAGCCGCACCAACATAATAGAGATACAGAAACACCGTGGCCCCTTTCTTTGAGATAACTCTGCACTATTGCGAGCTGCAAATGCCACTTCCAGCTTAGCTGTGCAGAAGAAGAACAACAAGAAGAAGAAATATCTGGAAATATGTCCGTCAGGCCCCTTCCCTTGAGATAAATCTGCAAATATCTCGGAAACGAAGCGAGCTACGGCAAAATGTTAAGAGACCTTTTTTGTAGAAAATTAGGATTCCTACTTTTTATGTTCTATGATATTTTTTGAACAGATGCGTAGTTCTCGAGATATATCAAGATATTTAAAAGTTCCGAAGCCGCACCAACATAATAGAGATACAGAAACACCGTGGCCCCTTTCTTTGAGATAACTCTGCACTATTGCGCGCTGCAAATGGCACTTCCAGCTTAGCTGTGCAGAAGAAGAACAACAAGAAGAAGAAATATCTCGAAATATGTCCCTCAGGCCCCTTCCCTTGAGATAAATCTGCAAATATCTCGGAAACCAAGCGAGCTATGGCAAAATGTTAAGAGACCTTATTTGTAGAGAATTAAGTTTCCTACTTTTTATGTTCTACGATATTTTTTGATCAGATGCGTAGTTCTCGAGATATATCAAGATATTTAAAAGTTCCGAAGCCGCACCAACATAATAGAGATACAGAAACACCGTGGCCCCTTTCTTTGAGATAACTCTGCACTATTGCGAGCTGGAAATGCCACTTCCAGCTTAGCTGTGCAGAAGAAGAACAACAAGAAGAAGAAATATCTCGAAATATGTCCGTCAGGCCCCTTCCCTTGAGATATATCTGCAAATATCTCGGAAACAAAGCGAGCTATGGCAAAATGTTAAGAGACCTTTTTTGTAGAGAATTATGTTTCCTACAATTTATGTTCTATGATATTTTTTGATCAGAAGCGTAGTTTTCGAGATATATCGAGATATTTAAAAGTTCCGAAGCCGCACCAACATAATAGAGATACAGAAACACCGTGGCCCCTTTCTTTCAAATAACTATGCACTATTGCGAGCTGCAAATGCCACTTCCAGCTTAGCTGTGCAGAAGAAGAACAACAAGAAGAAGAAATATCTCGAAATATGTCCGTCAGGCCCCTTACCTTGAGATAAATCTGCAAATATCTCGGAAACGAAGCGAGCTATGGCAAAATCTTAAGAGACCTTTTTTGTAGAGAATTAAGTTTCCTACTTTTTATCTTGTATGATATTTTCTGACCAGATTCGTAGTTCTCGAGATATATCAAGATATTTAAAAGTTCCGAAGCCGCACCAACATAATAGAGATACAGAAACACCGTGGCCCCTTTCTTTGGGATAACTCTGCACTATTGCGAGCTGGAAATGCCACTTCCAGTTTAGCTGTGCAGAAGAAGAACAACAAGAAGAAGAAATATCTCGAAATATGTCCGTCAGGACCCTTCCCTTGAGATAAATCTGCAAATATCTCGGAAACGAAGCGAGCTATTGCAAAACGTTAAGAGACCTTTTTTGTAGAGAATTAAGTTTCCTACTTTTTATGTTCTATGATATTTTTTGATCAGATGCGTAGTTCTCGAGATATATCAAGATATTTAAAAGCTCCGAAGCTGCACCAACATAATAGAGGTACAGAAACACCGTGGCCCCTTTCTTTGAGATAACTCTGCACTATTGCGAGCTGCAAATGCCACTTCCAGCTTAGCTGTGCAGAAGAAGAACAACAAGAAGAAGAAATATCTCGAAATATGTCCGTCGGCCCCTTTCCTTGAGATAAATCTGCAAATATCTCGGAAACGAAGCGAGCTATGGCAAAATGTTAAGAGACCTTTTTTGTAGAGAATTCAGTTTCCTACTTTTTATGTTCTATGATATTTTTCGATCAGAGGCGTAGTTCTCGAGATATATCAAGATATTTAAAAGTTCCGAAGCCGCACCAACATAATAGAGGTACAGAAACACCGTGGCCCCTTTCTTTGAGATAACTCTGCACTATTGCGAGCTGCAAATGCCACTTCCAGCTTAGCTGTGCAGAAGAAGAACAACAAGAATAAGAAATATTTCGAAATATGTCCGTCAGGCCCCTTCCCTTGAGATAAATCTGCAAATATCTCGGAAACGAAGCGAGCTACGGCAAAATGTTAAGAGACCTTTTTTGTAGAGAATTAAGTTTCCTACTTTTTATGTTCTATGATATTTTTCGATCAGAGGCGTAGTTCTCGAGATATATCAAGATATTTAAAAGTTCCGAAACCGCACCAACATAATAGAGATACAGAAACATCGTGGCCCCTTTCTTTGGGATAACTCTGAACTATTGCGAGCTGGAAATGCCACTTCCAGTTTAGCTGTGCAGAAGAAGAACAACAAGAAGAAGAAATATCTCGAAATATGTCCGTCAGGACCCTTCCCTTGAGATAAATCTGCAAATATCTCGGAAACGAAGCGAGCTATGGCAAAATGTTAAGAGACCTTATTTGTAGAGAATTAAGTTTCCTACTTTTTATGTTCTGTGATATTATTTGATCAGATGCGTAGTTCTCGAGATATATCAAGATATTTAAAAGTTCCGAAGCCGCACCAACATAATAGAGATACAGAAACACCGTGGCCCCTTTCTTTGAGATAACTCTGCATATTGCGAGCTGTAAATGCCACTTCCAGCTTAGCTGTGCAGAAGAAGAACAACAAGAAGAAGAAATATCTCGAAATATGTCCGTCAGGCCCCTTCCCTTGAGATATATCTGCAAATATCTCGGAAACGAAGCGAGCTATGGCAAAATGTTAAGAGACCTTTTTTGTAGAGAATTATGGTTCCTACAATTTAGGTTCTATGATATTTTTTGATCAGAAGCGTAGTTTTCGAGATGTATCGAGATATTTAAAAGTTCCGAAGCCGCACCAACATAATAGAGATACAGAAACACCGTGGCCCTTTTCTTTGAGATAACTCTGCACTAGAGCGAGCCGCAAATGCCACTTCCAGCTTAGCTGTGCAGAAGAAGAACAACAAGAAGAAGAAATATCTCGAAATATGTCCGTCAGTCCCCTTCCCTTGAGATATATCTGCAAATATCTCGGAAACGAAGCGAGCTATAGCAAAATGTTAAGAGACCTGTTTTGTAGACAATTAAGTTTCCAACTTTTTATGTTCTATGATATTTTTCGATCAGAGGCGTAGTTCTCGAGATATATCAAGATATTTAAAAGTTCCGAAGCCGCACCAACATAATAGAGATACAGAAACACCGTGGCCCCTTTCTTTGGGATAACTCTGCACTATTGCGAGCTGCAAATGCCACTTCCAGCTTAGCTGTGCAGAAGAGGAACAACAAGAAGAAGAAATATCTCGGAATATGTCCGTCAGGCCCCTTCCCTTGAGATAAATCTGCAAATATCTCGGAAACGATGCCAGCTATGGGAAAATGTTAAGAGACCTTTTTTGTAGAAAATTAAGTTTCCTACTTTTTATGTTCTATGATATTTTTTGATCAGATGCGTAGATCTCGAGATATATCAAGACATTTAAAAGTTCCGAAGCCGCACCAACATAATAGAGATACAGAAACACCGTGGCCCCTCTCGTTGAGATAACTCTGCACTAGTGCGAGCCGCAAATGCCACTTCCAGCTTAGCTGTGCAGAAGAAGAACAACAAGAAGAAGAAATATCTCGAAATATGTCCGTCAGGCCCCTTCCCTTGAGATAAACCTGCAAATATCTCGGAAACGAAGCGAGCTATGGCAAAATGTTAAGAGACCATTTTTGTAGAGAATTAAGTTTCCTACTTTTTATGTTCCATGATATTTTTTGATCAGATGCGTAGTTCTCGAGATATATCAAGATATTTAAAAGTTCCGAAGCCGCACCAACATAATAGAGATACAGAAACACCGTGGCCCCTTTCTTTGAGATAACTCTGCACTATTGCGAGCTGTAAATGCCACTTCCAGCTTAGCTGTGCAGAAGAAGAACAACAAGAAGAAGAAATATCTCGAAATATGTCCGTCAGGCCCCTTCCCTTGAGATATATCTGCAAATATCTCGGAAACGAAGCGAGCTATGGCAAAATGTTAAGAGACCTTTTTTGTAGAGAATTATGTTTCCTACAATTTATGTTCTATGATATTTTTTGATCAGAAGCGTAGTTTTCGAGATATATCGAGATATTTAAAAGTTCCGAAGCCGCACCAACATAATAGAGATACAGAAACACCGTGGCCCCTTTCGTTGAGATAACTCTGCACTAGTGCGAGCCGCAAATGCCACTTCCAGCTTAGCTGTGCAGAAGAAGAACAACAAGAAGAAGAAATATCTCGAAATATGTCCGTCAGGCCCCTTCCCTTGAGATAAATCTGCACATATCTCGGAAACGAAGCGAGCTATGGCAAAATGTGAAGAGACCTTTTTTGTAGAGAATTAAGTTTCCTACTTTTTATGTTCTATGATATTTTTTGATCAGATGCGTAGTTCTCGAGATAAATCAAGATATTTAAAAGTTCCGAAGCCGCACCAACATAATAGAGATACAGAAACACCGTGGCCCCTTTCTTTGAGATAACTCTGCACTATTGCGAGCTGCAAATGCCACTTCCAGCTTAGCTGTGCAGAGGAAGAACAACAAGAAGAAGAAATATCTCGAAATATGTCCGTCAGGCCCCTTCCCTTGAGATATATCTGCAAATATCTCGGAAACGAAGCGAGCTATGGCAAAATGTTAAGAGACCTTTTTTGTAGAGAATTATGTTTCCTACAATTTATGTTCTATGATATTTTTTGATCAGAAGCGTAGTTTTCGAGATATATCGAGATATTTAAAAGTTCCGAAGCCGCACCAACATAATAGAGATACAGAAACACCGTAGCCCCTTTCGTTGAGATAACTCTGCACTAGTGCGAGCCGCAAATGCCACTTCCAGCTTAGCTGTGCAGAAGAAGAACAACAAGAAGAAGAAATATCTCGAAATATGTCCGTCAGGCCCCTTCCCTTGAGATAAATCTGCACATATCTCGGAAACGAAGCGAGCTATGGCAAAATCTTAAGAGACGTTTTTTGTAGAGAATTAAGTTTCCTACTTTTTATGTTCTATGATATTTTTTGATCAGATGCGTAGTTCTCGAGATATATCAAGATATTTAAAAGTTCCGAAGCCGCACCAACATAATAGAGATACAGAAACACCGTGGCCCCTTTCTCTCAGATAACTCTGCACTATTGCGAGCTGTAAATGCCACTTCCAGCTTAGCTGTGCAGAAGAAGAACAACAAGAAGAAGAAATATCTCGAAATATGTCCGTCAGGCCCCTTCCCTTGAGATAAATCTGCAAATATCTCGGAAACGAAGAGAGCTATGGCAAAATGTTAAGAGACCTTTTTTGTAGAGAATTAAGTTTCCTACTTCTTATGTTCTATGATGTTTTTTGATCAGATGCGTAGTTCTCGAGATATATCAAGATATTTAAAAGTTCCGAAGCCGCACCAACATAATAGAGATACAGAAACACCGTGGCCCCTTTCTTTGAGATAACGCTGCACTATTGCGAGCTGTAAATGCCACTTCCAGCTTAGCTGTGCAGAAGAAGAACAACAAGAAGAAGAAATATCTTGAAATATGTCCGTCAGGCCCCTTCCCTTGAGATATATCTGCACATATCTCGGAAATGAAGCGAGCTATGGCAAAATGTTAAGAGACCTTTTTTGTAGAGAATTAAGTTTCCTACTTTTTATTTTCTATGATATTTTTTGATCAGATGCGTAGTTCTCGAGATATATCAAGATATTTAAAAGTTCCGAAGCCGCACCAACATAATAGGGATACAGAAACACCGTGGCCCCTTTCTTTGAGATAACTCTGCACTAGTGCGAGCCGCAAATGCCACTTCCAGCTTAGCTGTGCAGAAGAAGAACAACAAGAAGAAGAAATATCTCGAAATATGTCCGTCAGGCCCCTTCCCTTGAGATATATCTGCAAATATCTCGGAAACGAAGCGAGCTATGGCAAAATGTTAAGAGACCTTTTTTGTAGAGAATTCTGTTTCCTACAATTTATGTTCTATGATATTTTTTGATCAGAAGCGTAGTTTTCGAGATGTATCGAGATATTTAAAAGTTCCGAAGCCGCACCAACATAATAGAGATACAGAAACACCGTGGCCCCTTTCTTTGAGATAACTCTGCACTATTGCGAGCTGCAAATGCCACTTCCAGCTTAGCTGTGCAGAGGAAGAACAACAAGAAGAAGAAATATCTCGAAATATGTCCGTCAGGCCAGTTCCTTTGAGGTGAATCTGCAAATATCTCGGAAACGAAGCGAGCTATGGCAAAATGTTAAGAGACGTTTTTTGTAGAGAATTATGTTTCCTACAATTTAGGTTCTATGATATTTTTTGATCAGAAGCGTAGTTTTCGAGATGTATCGAGATATTTAAAAGTTCCGAAGCCGCACCAACATAATAGAGATACAGAAACACCGTGGCCCCTTTCTTTGAGATAACTCTGCACTAGTGCGAGCCGGAAATGCCACTTCCAGCTTAGCTGTGCAGAAGAAGAACAACAAGAAGAAGAAATATCTCGAAATATGTCCGTCAGGCCCCTTCCCTTGAGATATATCTGCAAATATCTCGGAAACGAAGCGAGCTATGGCAAAATGTTAAGAGACCTCTTTTGTAGAGAATTATGTTTCCTACAATTTATGTTCTATGATATTTTTTGATCAGAAGCGTAGTTTTCGAGATATATCGAGATATTTAAAAGTTCCGAAGCCGCACCAACATAATAGAGATACAGAAACACCGTGGCCCCTTTCTTTGAGATAACTCTGCACTAGTGCGAGCCGCAACTGCCACTTCCAGCTTAGCTGTGCAGACGAAGAACAAAAAGAAGAAGAAATATCTCGAAATATGTCCGTCAGGCCCCTTCCCTTGAGATAAATCTGCAAATATCTCGGAAACGAAGCGAGCTATGGCAAAATGTTAAGAGACCTTTTTTGTAGAGAATTAAGTTTCCTACTTTTTATGTTCTATGATATTTTTTGATCAGATGCGTAGTTCTCGAGATATATCAAGATATTTAAAAGTTCCGAACCCGCACCAACATAATAGAGGTACAGAAACACCGTGGCCCCTTTCTTTGAGATAACTCTGCACTATTGCGAGCTGCAAATGCCACTTCCAGCTTAGCTGTGCAGAGGAAGAACAACAAGAAGAAGAAATATCTCGAAATATGTCCGTCAGGCCCCTTCCCTTGAGATATATCTGCAAATATCTCGGAAACGAAGCGAGGTATGGCAAAATGTTAAGAGACCTTTTTTGTAGAGAATTATGTTTCCTACAATTTATGTTCTATGATATTTTTTGATCAGAAGCGTAGTTTTCGAGATATATCGAGATATTTAAAAGTTCCGAAGCCGCACCAACATAATAGAGATACAGAAACACCGTAGCCCCTTTCGTTGAGATAACTCTGCACTAGTGCGAGCCGCAAATGCCACTTCCAGCTTAGCTGTGCAGAAGAAGAACAACAAGAAGAAGAAATATCTCGAAATATGTCCGTCAGGCCCCTTCCCTTGAGATAAATCTGCACATATCTCGGAAACGAAGCGAGCTATGGCAAAATCTTAAGAGACCTTTTTTGTAGAGAATTAACTTTCCTACATTTTATGTTCTATGATATTTTTTGATCAGATGCGTAGTTCTCGAGATATATCAAGATATTTAAAAGTTCCGAAGCCGCACCAACATAATAGAGATACAGAAACACCGTGGCCCCTTTCTTTGAGATAACTCTGCACTATTGCGAGCTGCAAATGCCACTTCCAGCTTAGCTGTGCAGAGGAAGAACAACAAGAAGAAGAAATATCTCGAAATATGTCCGTCAGGCCAGTTCCTTTGAGCTGAATCTGCAAATATCTCCGAAACGAAGCGAGCTATGGCAAAATGTTAAGAGACCTTTTTTGTAGAGAATTATGTTTCCTACAATTTATGTTCTATGATATTTTTTGATCAGAAGCGTAGTTTTCGAGATATATCGAGATATTTAAAAGTTCCGAAGCCGCACCAACATAATAGAGATACAGAAACACCGTAGCCCCTTTCGTTGAGATAACTCTGCACTAGTGCGAGCCGCAAATGCCACTTCCAGCTTAGCTGTGCAGAAGAAGAACAACAAGAAGAAGAAATATCTCGAAATATGTCCGTCAGGCCCCTTCCCTTGAGATAAATCTGCACATATCTCGGAAACGAAGCGAGCTATGGCAAAATCTTAAGAGACCTTTTTTGTAGAGAATTAACTTTCCTACTTTTTATGTTCTATGATATTTTTTGATCAGATGCGTAGTTCTCGAGATATATCAAGATATTTAAAAGTTCCGAAGCCGCACCAACATAATAGAGATACAGAAACACCGTGGCCCCTTTCTTTGAGATAACTCTGCACTATTGCGAGCTGCAAATGCCACTTCCAGCTTAGCTGTGCAGAGGAAGAACAACAAGAAGAAGAAATATCTCGAAATATGTCCGTCAGGCCAGTTCCTTTGAGCTGAATCTGCAAATATCTCCGAAACGAAGCGAGCTATGGCAAAATGTTAAGAGACGTTTTTTGTAGAGAATTAAGTTTCCTACTTTTTATGTTCTATGATATTTTTTGATCAGATGCGTAGTTCTCGAGATATATCAAGATATTTAAAAGTTCCGAAGCCGCACCAACATAATAGAGATACAGAAACACCGTGGCCCCTTTCTCTCAGATAACTCTGCACTATTGCGAGCTGTAAATGCCACTTCCAGCTTAGCTGTGCAGAAGAAGAACAACAAGAAGAAGAAATATCTCGAAATATGTCCGTCAGGCCCCTTCCCTTGAGATAAATCTGCAAATATCTCGGAAACGAAGAGAGCTATGGCAAAATGTTAAGAGACCTTTTTTGTAGAGAATTAAGTTTCCTACTTTTTATTTTCTATGATATTTTTTGATCAGATGCGTAGTTCTCGAGATATATCAAGATATTTAAAAGTTCCGAAGCCGCACCAACATAATAGGGATACAGAAACACCGTGGCCCCTTTCTTTGAGATAACTCTGCACTAGTGCGAGCCGCAAATGCCACTTCCAGCTTAGCTATGCAGAAGAAGAACAACAAGAAGAAGAAATATCTCGAAATATGTCCGTCAGGCCCCTTCCCTTGAGATAAATCTGCACATATCTCGGAAACGAAGCGTGCTATGGCAAAATCTTAAGAGACCTTTTTTGTAGAGAATTAACTTTCCTACTTTTTATGTTCTATGATATTTTTTGATCAGATGCGTAGTTCTCGAGATATATCAAGATATTTAAAAGTTCCGAAGCCGCACCAACATAATAGAGATACAGAAACACCGTGGCCCCTTTCTTTGAGATAACTCTGCACTATTGCGAGCTGCAAATGCCACTTCCAGCTTAGCTGTGCAGAGGAAGAACAACAAGAAGAAGAGATATCTCGAAATATGTCCGTCAGGCCAGTTCCTTTGAGCTGAATCTGCAAATATCTCCGAAACGAAGCGAGCTATGGCAAAATGTTGAGAGACGTTTTTTGTAGAGAATTAAGTTTCCTACTTTTTATGTTCTATGATATTTTTTGATCAGATGCGTAGTTCTCGAGATATATCAAGATATTTAAAAGTTCCGAAGCCGCACCAACATAATAGAGATACAGAAACACCGTGGCCCCTTTCTCTCAGATAACTCTGCACTATTGCGAGCTGTAAATGCCACTTCCAGCTTAGCTGTGCAGAAGAAGAACAACAAGAAGAAGAAATATCTCGAAATATGTCCGTCAGGCCCCTTCCCTTGAGATAAATCTGCAAATATATCGGAAACGAAGAGAGCTATGGCAAAATGTTAAGAGACCTTTTTTGTAGAGAATTAAGTTTCCTACTTCTTATGTTCTATGATGTTTTTTGATCAGATGCGTAGTTCTCGAGATATATCAAGATATTTAAAAGTTCCGAAGCCGCACCAACATAATAGAGATACAGAAACACCGTGGCCCCTTTCTTTGAGATAACTCTGCACTATTGCGAGCTGTAAATGCCACTTCCAGCTTAGCTGTGCAGAAGAAGAACAACAAGAAGAAGAAATATCTTGAAATATGTCCGTCAGGCCCCTTCCCTTGAGATATATCTGCAAATATCTCGGAAACGAAGCGAGCTATGGCAAAATGTTAAGAGACCTTTTTTGTAGAGAATTATGTTTCCTACAATTTATGTTCTCTGATATTTTTTGATCAGAAGCGTAGTTTTCGAGATATATCGAGATATTTAAAAGTTCCGAAGCCGCACCAACATAATAGAGATACAGAAACACCGTGGCCCCTTTCGTTGAGATAACTCTGCACTAGTGCGAGCCGCAAATGCCACTTCCAGCGTAGCTGTGCAGAAGAAGAACAACAAGAAGAAGAAATATCTCGAAATATGTCCGTCAGGCCCCTTCCCTTGAGATAAATCTGCACATATCTCGGAAATGAAGCGAGCTATGGCAAAATGTTAAGAGACCTTTTTTGTAGAGAATTAAGTTTCCTACTTTTTATTTTCTATGATATTTTTTGATCAGATGCGTAGTTCTCGAGATATATCAAGATATTTAAAAGTTCCGAAGCCGCACCAACATAATAGGGATACAGAAACACCGTGGCCCCTTTCTTTGAGATAACTCTGCACTAGTGCGAGCCGCAAATGCCACTTCCAGCTTAGCTGTGCAGAAGAAGAACAACAAGAAGAAGAAATATCTCGAAATATGTCCGTCAGGCCCCTTCCCTTGAGATATATCTGCAAATATCTCGGAAACAAAGCGAGCTATGGCAAAATGTTAAGAGACCTTTTTTGTAGAGAATTCTGTTTCCTACAATTTATGTTCTATGATATTTTTTGATCAGAAGCGTAGTTTTCGAGATGTATCGAGATATTTAAAAGTTCCGAAGCCGCACCAACATAATAGAGATACAGAAACACCGTGGCCCCTTTCTTTGAGATAACTCTGCACTATTGCGAGCTGCAAATGCCACTTCCAGCTTAGCTGTGCAGAGGAAGAACAACAAGAAGAAGAAATATCTCGAAATATGTCCGTCAGGCCAGTTCCTTTGAGGTGAATCTGCAAATATCTCGGAAACGAAGCGAGCTATGGCAAAATGTTAAGAGACGTTTTTTGTAGAGAATTATGTTTCCTACAATTTAGGTTCTATGATATTTTTTGATCAGAAGCGTAGTTTTCGAGATGTATCGAGATATTTAAAAGTTCCGAAGCCGCACCAACGTAATAGAGATACAGAAACACCGTGGCCCCTTTCTTTGAGATAACTCTGCACTAGTGCGAGCCGGAAATGCCACTTCCAGCTTAGCTGTGCAGAAGAAGAACAACAAGAAGAAGAAATATCTCGAAATATGTCCGTCAGGCCCCTTCCCTTGAGATATATCTGCAAATATCTCGGAAACGAAGCGAGCTATGGCAAAATGTTAAGAGACCTTTTTTGTAGAGAATTAAGTTTCCTACTTTTTATGTTCTATGATATTTTTTGATCAGATGCGTAGTTCTCGAGATATATCAAGATATTTAAAAGTTCCGAACCCGCACCAACATAATAGAGGTACAGAAACACCGTGGCCCCTTTCTTTGAGATAACTCTGCACTATTGCGAGCTGCAAATGCCACTTCCAGCTTAGCTGTGCAGAGGAAGAACAACAAGAAGAAGAAATATCTCGAAATATGTCCGTCAGGCCAGTTCCTTTGAGCTGAATCTGCAAATATCTCCGAAACGAAGCGAGCTATGGCAAAATGTTTAGAGACGTTTTTTGTAGAGAATTAAGTTTCCTACTTTTTATGTTCTATGATATTTTTTGATCAGATGCGTAGTTCTCGAGATATATCAAGATATTTAAAAGTTCCGAAGCCGCACCAACATAATAGAGATACAGAAACACCGTGGCCCCTTTCTCTCAGATAACTCTGCACTATTGCGAGCTGTAAATGCCACTTCCAGCTTAGCTGTGCAGAAGAAGAACAACAAGAAGAAGAAATATCTCGAAATATGTCCGTCAGGCCCCTTCCCTTGAGATAAATCTGCAAATATCTCGGAAACGAAGAGAGCTATGGCAAAATGTTAAGAGACCTTTTTTGTAGAGAATTAAGTTTCCTACTTCTTATGTTCTATGATGTTTTTTGATCAGATGCGTAGTTCTCGAGATATATCAAGATATTTAAAAGTTCCGAAGCCGCACCAACATAATAGAGATACAGAAACACCGTGGCCCCTTTCTTTGAGATAACTCTGCACTATTGCGAGCTGTAAATGCCACTTCCAGCTTAGCTGTGCAGAAGAAGAACAACAAGAAGAAGAAATATCTTGAAATATGTCCGTCAGGCCCCTTCCCTTGAGATATATCTGCAAATATCTCGGAAACGAAGCGAGCTATGGCAAAATGTTAAGAGACCTTTTTTGTAGAGAATTATGTTTCCTACAATTTATGTTCTCTGATATTTTTTGATCAGAAGCGTAGTTTTCGAGATATATCGAGATATTTAAAAGTTCCGAAGCCGCACCAACATAATAGAGATACAGAAACACCGTGGCCCCTTTCGTTGAGATAACTCTGCACTAGTGCGAGCCGCAAATGCCACTTCCAGCGTAGCTGTGCAGAAGAAGAACAACAAGAAGAAGAAATATCTCGAAATATGTCCGTCAGGCCCCTTCCCTTGAGATAAATCTGCACATATCTCGGAAATGAAGCGATCTATGGCAAAATGTTAAGAGACCTTTTTTGTAGAGAATTAAGTTTCCTACTTTTTATTTTCTATGATATTTTTTGATCAGATCCGTAGTTCTCGAGATATATCAAGATATTTAAAAGTTCCGAAGCCGCACCAACATAATAGGGATACAGAAACACCGTGGCCCCTTTCTTTGAGATAACTCTGCACTATTGCGCGCTGCAAATGCCACTTCCAGCTTAGCTGTGCAGAGGAAGAACAACAAGAAGAAGAAATATCTCGAAATATGTCCGTCAGGCCAGTTCCTTTGAGCTGAATCTGCAAATATCTCGGAAACGAAGCGAGCTATGGCAAAATGTTAAGAGACGTTTTTTATAGAGAATTATGTTTCCTACAATTTATGTTCTATGATATTTTTTGATCAGAAGCGTAGTTTTCGAGATATATCGAGATATTTAAAAGTTCCGAAGCCGCACCAACATAATAGGGATACAGAAACACCGTGGCCCCTTTCTTTGAGATAACTCTGCACTAGTGCGAGCCGCAAATGCCACTTCCAGCTTAGCTGTGCAGAAGAAGAACAACAAGAAGAAGAAATATCTCGAAATATGTCCGTCAGGCCCCTTCCCTTGAGATATATCTGCAAATATCTCGGAAACGAAGCGAGCTATGGCAAAATGTTAAGAGACCTTTTTTGTAGAGAATTATGTTTCCTACAATTTATGTTCTATGATATTTTTTGATCAGAAGCGTAGTTTTCGAGATATATCGAGATATTTAAAAGTTTCGAAGCCGCACCAACATAATAGAGATACAGAAACACCGTGGCCCCTTTCTTTGAGATAACTCTGCACTAGTGCGAGCCGCAAATGCCACTTCCAGCTTAGCTGTGCAGAAGAAGAACAACAAGAAGAAGAAATATCTCAAAATATGTCCGTCAGGCCCCTTCCCTTGAGGTAAATCTGCAAATATCTCGGAAACGAAGCGAGCTATGGCAAAATGTTTAGAGACCTTTCTTGTAGAGAATTAAGTTTCCTACTTTTTATGTAGAATGATATTTTTTGATCAGATGCGTAGTTCTCGAGATATATCAAGATATTTAAAAGTTCCGAAGCCGCACCAACATAATAGAGATACAGAAACACCGTGGCCCCTTTCTTTGAGATAACTCTGCACTATTGCGCGCTGCAAATGCCACTTCCAGCTTAGCTGTGCAGAAGAAGAACAACAGGAAGAAGAAATATCTCGAAATATGTCCATCAGGACCCTTCCCTTGAGATAAATCTGCAAATATCTCGGAAACGAAGCGAGCTATGGCAAAATGTTAAGAGACCTTTTTTGTAGAGAATTATGTTTCCTACAATTTATGTTCTATGATATTTTTTGATCAGAAGCGTAGTTTTCGAGATATATCGAGATATTTAAAAGTTTCGAAGCCGCACCAACATAATAGAGATACAGAAACACCGTGGCCCCTTTCTTTGAGATAACTCTGCACTAGTGCGAGCCGCAAATGCCACTTCCAGCTTAGCTGTGCAGAAGAAGAACAACAAGAAGAAGAAATATCTCGAAATATGTCCGTCAGGCCCCTTCCCTTGAGATATATCTGCAAATATCTCGGAAACGAAGCGAGCTATGGCAAAATGTTAAGAGACCATTTTTGTAGAGAATTGAGTTTCCTACTTTTTATCTTCTATGATATTTTTTGATCAGATGCGTAGTTCTCGAGATATATAAAGATATTTAAAAGTTCCGAAGCCGCACCAACATAATAGAGATACAGAAACACCGTGGCCCCTCTCTTTGAGATAACTCTGCACTATTGCGAGCTGGAAATGCCACTTCCAGTTTAGCTGTGCAGAAGAAGAACAACAAGAAGAAGAAATATCTCGAAATATGTCCGTTAGGCCCCTTCCCTTGAGATAAATCTGCAAATATCTCGGAAACGAAGCGAGCTATGGCAAAATGTTAAGAGACCTTTTTTGTAGAGAATTAAGTTTGCTACTTTTTATGTTCTATGATATTTTTTGATCAGATGCGTAGTTCTCGAGATATATCAAGATATTTAAAAGTTCCGAAGCCGCACCAACATAATAGAGATACAGAAACACCGTGGCCCCTTTCTTTGAGATAACTCTGCACTATTGCGAGCTGCAAATGCCACTTCCAGCTTAGCTGTGCAGAAGAAGAACAACAAGAAGAAGAAATATCTCAAAATATGTCCGTCAGGCCCCTTCCCTTGAGGTAAATCTGCAAATATCTCGGAAACGAAGCGAGCTATGGCAAAATGTTTAGAGACCTTTCTTGTAGAGAATTAAGTTTCCTACTTTTTATGTAGAATGATATTTTTTGATCAGATGCGTAGTTCTCGAGATATATCAAGATATTTAAAAGTTCCGAAGCCGCACCAACATAATAGAGATACAGAAACACCGTGGCCCCTTTCTTTGAGATAACTCTGCACTATTGCGCGCTGCAAATGCCACTTCCAGCTTAGCTGTGCAGAAGAAGAACAACAGGAAGAAGAAATATCTCGAAATATGTCCATCAGGACCCTTCCCTTGAGATAAATCTGCAAATATCTCGGAAACGAAGCGAGCTATGGCAAAATGTTAAGGGACCTTTTTTGTAGAGAATAATGTTTCCTGCAATTTACGTTCTATGATATTTTTTGATCAGAAGCGTAGTTTTCGAGATATATCGAGATATTTAAAAGTTCCGAAGCCGCACCAACATAATAGAGATACAGAAACACCGTGGCCCCTTTCTTTGAGATAATTCTGCACTATTGCGACCTGCAAATGCCACTTCCAGCTCAGCTGTGCAGAAGAAGAACAACAAGAAGAAGAAATATCTCGAAATATGTCCGTCAGGCCCCTTCCCTTGAGATAAATCTGCAAATATCTCGGAAACGAAGCGAGCTATGGCAAAATGTTAAGGGACCTTTTTTGTAGAGAATAATGTTTCCTGCAATTTACGTTCTATGATATTTTTTGATCAGAAGCGTAGTTTTCGAGATATATCGAGATATTTAAAAGTTCCGAAGCCGCACCAACATAATAGAGATACAGAAACACCGTGGCCCCTTTCTTTGAGATAATTCTGCACTATTGCGACCTGCAAATGCCACTTCCAGCTCAGCTGTGCAGAAGAAGAACAACAAGAAGAAGAAATATCTCGAAATATGTCCGTCAGGCCCCTTCCCTTGAGATAAATCTGCAAATATCTCGGAAACGAAGCGAGCTATGGCAAAATGTTAAGAGACCTTTTTTGTAGAGAATTAAGTTTCCTACTTTTTGCGTTCTATGATATTTTTTGATCAGAGGCGTAGTTCTCGAGATATATCAAGATATTTAAAAGTTCCGAAGCCGCACCAACATAATAGAGATACAGAAACACCGTGGCCCCTTTCTTTGAGATAACTCTGCGCTATTGCGAGCTGGAGATGCCACTTCCAGTTTAGCTGTGCAGAAGAAGAACAACAAGAAGAAGAAATATCTCGAAATATGTCCGTTAGGCCCCTTCCCTTGAGATAAATCTGCAAATATCTCGGAAACGAAGCGAGCTATGGCAAAATGTTAAGAGACCTTTTTTGTAGAGAATTAAGTTTCCTACTTTTTATGTTCTATGATATTTTTTGATCAGATGCGTAGTTCTCGAGATATATCAAGATATTTAAAAGTTCCGAAGCCGCACCAACATAATAGAGATACAGAAACACCGTGGCCCCTTTCTTTGAGATAACTCTGCACTATTGCGAGCTGCAAATGCCACTTCCAGCTTAGCTGTGCAGAGGAAGAACAACAAGAAGAAGAAATATCTCGAAATATGTCCGTCAGGCCAGTTCCTTTGAGCTGAATCTGCAAATATCTCGGAAACGAAGCGAGCTATGGCAAAATGTTAAGAGACCTTTTTTGTAGAGAATTAAGTTTCCTACTTTTTATCTTCTATGATATTTTTTGATCAGATGCGTAGTTCTCGAGATATATCAAGATATTTAAAAGTTCCGAAGCCGCACCAACATAATAGAGATACAGAAACACCGTGGCCCCTTTCTTTGAGATAACTCTGCACTGTTGCGAGCTGTAAATGCCACTTCCAGCTTAGCTGTGCAGAAGAAGAACAACAAGAAGAAGAAATATCTCGAAATATGTCCGTCAGGCCAGTTCCTTTGAGCTGAATCTGCAAATATTTCGGAAACGAAGCGAGCTATGGCAAAATGTTAAGAGACCTTTTTTGTAGAGAATTAAGTTTCCTACTTTTTATGTTCTATGATATTTTTTGATCAGATGCGTAGTTCTCGAGATATATCAAGATATTTAAAAGTTCCGAAGCCGCACCAACATAATAGAGATACAGAAACACCGTGGCCCCTTTCTTTGAGATAACTCTGCACTATTGCGAGCTGCAAATGCCACTTCCAGCTTAGCTGTGCAGAGGAAGAACAACAAGAAGAAGAAATATCTCGAAATATGTCCGTCAGGCCAGTTCCTTTGAGCTGAATCTGCAAATATCTCGGAAACGAAGCGAGCTATGGCAAAATGTTAAGAGACCTTTTTTGTAGAGAATTGAGTTTCCTACTTTTTATGTTCTATGATATTTTTTGATCAGATGCGTAGTTCTCGAAATATATCAAGATATTTAAAAGTTCCGAAGCCGCACCAACATAATGGAGATACAGAAACACCGTGGCCCCTTTCTTTGAGATAACTCTGCACTATTGCGAGCTGCAAATGCCACTTCCAGCTTAGCTGTGCAGAAGAAGAACAACAAGAAGAAGAAATATCTCGAAATATGTCCGTCAGGCCCCTTCCCTTGAGATAAATCTGCAAATATCTCGGAAACGAAGCGAGCTATGGCAAAATGTTAAGAGACCTTTTTTGTAGAGAATTAAGTTTCCTACTTTTTATGTTCTATGATATTTTTTGATCAGATGCGTAGTTCTCGAGATATATCAAGATATTTAAAAGTTCCGAAGCCGCACCAACATAATATAGATACAGAAACACCGTGGCCCCTTTCTTTGAGATAACTCTGCACTATTGCGAGCTGTAAATGCCACTTCCAGCTTAGCTGTGCAGAAGAAGAATAACAAGAAGAAGAAATATCTCGAAATATGTCCGTCAGGCCCCTTCCCTTGAGATATATCTGCAAATATCTCGGAAACGAAGCGAGCTATGGCAAAATGTTAAGAGACCTTTTTTGTAGAGAATTATGTTTCCTACAATTTAGGTTCTATGATATTTTTTGATCAGAAGCGTAGTTTTCGAGATGTATCGAGATATTTAAAAGTTCCGAAGCCGCACCAACATAATAGAGATACAGAAACACCGTGGCCCCTTTCTTTGAGATAACTCTGCACTAGTGCGAGCCGCCAATGCCACTTCCAGCTTAGCTGTGCAGAAGAAGAACAACAAGAAGAAGAAATATCTCGAAATATGTCCGTCAGGCCCCTTCCCTTGAGATATATCTGCAAATATCTCGGAAACGAAGCGAGCTATGGCAAAATGTTAAGAGACCTTTTTTGTACAGAATTCTGTTTCCTACAATTTATGTTCTATGATATTTTTTGATCAGAAGCGTAGTTTTCGAGATATATCGAGATATTTAAAAGTTCCGAAGCCGCACCAACATAATAGAGATACAGAAACACCGTGGCCCCTTTCTTTGAGATAACTCTGCACTAGAGCGAGCCGCAAATGCCACTTCCAGCTTAGCTGTGCAGAAGAAGAACAACAAGAAGAAGAAATATCTCGAAATATGTCCGTCAGGCCCCTTCCCTTGAGATAAATCTGCAAATATCTCGGAAACGAAGCGAGTTATGGCAAAATGTTAAGAGACCTTTTTTGTAGAGAATTAAGTTTCCTACTTTTTATGTTCTATGATATTTTTTGATCAGATGCGTAGTTCTCGAGATATATCAAGATATTTAAAAGTCCCGAACCCGCACCAACATAATAGAGATACAGAAACACCGTGGCCCCTTTCTTTGACATAACTCTGCACTATTCCGAGCTGCAAATGCCACTTCCAGCTTAGCTGTGCAGAGGAAGAACAACAAGAAGAAGAAATATCTCGAAATATGTCCGTCAGGCCAGTTCCTTTGAGCTGAATCTGCAAATATCTCGGAAACGAAGCGAGCTATGGCAAAATGTTAAGAGACGTTTTTTATAGAGAATTATGTTTCCTACAATTTATGTTCTATGATATTTTTTGATCAGAAGCGTAGTTTTCGAGATATATCGAGATATTTAAAAGTTCCGAAGCCGCACCAACATAATAGGGATACAGAAACACCGTGGCCCCTTTCTTTGAGATAACTCTGCACTAGTGCGAGCCGCAAATGCCACTTCCAGCTTAGCTGTGCAGAAGAAGAACAACAAGAAGGAGAAATATCTCGAAATATGTCCGTCAGGCCCCTTCCCTTGAGATATATCTGCAAATATCTCGGAAACGAAGCGAGCTATGGCAAAATGTTAAGAGTCCTTTTTTGTAGAGAATTATGTTTCCTACAATTTATGTTCTATGATATTTTTTGATCAGAAGCGTAGTTTTCGAGATATATCGAGATATTTAAAAGTTCCGAAGCCGCACCAACATAATAGAGATACAGAAACACCGTGGCCCCTTTCGTTGAGATAACTCTGCACTAGTGCGAGCCGCAAATGCCACTTCCAGCTTAGCTGTGCAGAAGAAGAACAACAAGAAGAAGAAATATCTCGAAATATGTCCGACAGGCCCCTTCGCTTGAGATAAATCTGCAAATATCTCGGAAACGAAGCGAGCTATGGCAAAATGTTAAGAGACCTTTTTTGTAGAGAATTAAGTTTCCTACTTTTTATGTTCTATGATATTTTTTGATCAGATGCGTAGTTCTCGAGATATATCGAGATATTTAAAAGTTCCGAAGCCGCACCAACATAATAGGGATACAGAAACACCGCGGCCCCTTTCTTTGAGATAACTCTGCACCAGTGCGAGCCGCAAATGCCACTTCCAGCTTAGCTGTGCAGAAGAAGAACAACAAGAAGAAGAAATATCTCGAAATATGTCCGTCAGGCCCCTTCCCTTGAGATAAATCTGCTAATATCTCGGAAACGAAGCGAGCTATGGCAAAATGTTAAGAGACCTTTTTTGTAGAGAATTAAGTTTCCTACTTTTTATGTTCTATGATATTTTTTGATCAGATGCGTAGTTCTCGAAATATATCAAGATATTTAAAAGTTCCGAAGCCGCACCAACATAATAGAGATACAGAAACACCGTGGCCCCTTTCTTTGAGATAACTCTGCACTATTGCGAGCTGCAAATGCCACTTCCAGCTTAGCTGTGCAGAAGAAGAACAACAAGAAGAAGAAATATCTCGAAATATGTCCGTCAGGCCCCTTCCCTTGAGATATATCTGCAAATATCTCGGAAACGAAGCGAGCTATGGCAAAATGTTAAGGGACCTTTTTTGTAGAGAATTATGTTTCCTACAATTTATGTTCTATGATATTTTTTGATCAGAAGCGTAGTTTTCGAGATATATCGAGATATTTTAAAGTTCCGAAGCCGCACCAACATAATAGAGATACAGAAACACCGTGGCCCCTTTCTTTGAGATAACTCTGCACTAGTGCGAGCCGCAAATGCCACTTCCAGCTTAGCTGTGCAGAAGAAGAACAACAAGAAGAAGAAATATCTCGAAATATGTCCGACAGGCCCCTTCCCTTGATATAAATCTGCAAATATCTCGGAAACGAAGCGAGCTATGGCGAAATGTTAAGAGACCTTTTTTGTAGAGAACTAAGTTTCCTACTTTTTATCTTCTATGATATTTTTTGATCAGATGCGTAGTTCTCGAGATATATCAAGATAGTTAAAAGTTCCGAAGCCGCACCAACATAATAGAGATACAGAAACACCGTGGCCCCTCTCTTTGAGATAACTCTGCACTATTGCGAGCTGCAAATGCCACTTCCAGCTTAGCTGTGCAGAAGAAGAACAACAAGAAGAAGAAATATCTCGAAATATGTCCGTCAGGCCCCTTCCCTTGAGATAAATCTGCAAATATCTCGGAAACGAAGCGAGCTATGGCAAAATCTTTAGAGACCTTTCTTGTAGAGAATTAAGTTTCCTACTTTTTATGTAGTATGATATTTTTTGATCAGATGCGTAGTTCTCGAGATATATCAAGATATTTAAAAGTTCCGAAGCCGCACCAACATAATAGAGATACAGAAACACCGTGGCCCCTTTCTTTGAGATAACTCTGCACTATTGCGCGCTGCAAATGCCACTTCCAGCTTAGCTGTGCAGAAGAAGAACAACAAGAAGAAGAAATATCTCGAAATATGTCCGTCAAGCCCCTTCCCTTGAGATAAATCTGCAAATATCTCGGAAACGAAGCGAGCTATGGGAAAATGTAAAGAGACCTTTTTTGTAGAGAATTAAGTTTCCTACTTTTTATGTTCTATGATATTTTTCGATCAGAGGCGTAGTTCTCGAGATATATCAAGATATTTAAAAGTTCCGAAGCCGCACCAACATAATAGAGATACAGAAACACCGTGGCCCCTTTCTTTGAGATAACTCTGCACGATTGCGAGCTGGAAATGTCACTTCCAGTTTAGCTGTGCAGAAGAAGAACAACAAGAAGAAGAAATATCTCGAAATATGTCCGTCAGGCCCCTTCCCTTGAGATAAATCTGCAAATATCTCGGAAACGAAGCGAGCTATGGCAAAATGTTAAGAGACCTTTTTTGTAGAGAATTCTGTTTGCTACAATTTATGTTCTATGAAATTTTTTGATCAGAAGCGTAGTTTTCGAGATATATCGAGATATTTAAAAGTTCCGAAGCCGCACCAACATAATAGAGATACAGAAACACCGTGGCCCCTTTCTTTCAGATAACTCTGCACTAGTGCGAGCCGCAAATGCCACTTCCAGCTTAGCTGTGCAGAAGAAGAACAACAAGAAGAAGAAATATCTCGAAATATGTCCGACAGGCCCCTTCCCTTGAGATAAATCTGCAAATATCTCGGAAACGAAGCGAGCTATGGCGAAATGTTAAGAGACCTTTTTTGTAGAGAATTAAGTTTCCTACTTTTTATGTTCTATGATATTTTTTGATCAGATGCGTAGTTCTCGAGATATATCACGATATTTAAAAGTTCCGAAGCCGCACCAACATAATAGAGATACAGAAACACCGTGGCCCCTTTCTTTGAGATAACTGTGCACTAGTGCGAGCCGCAAATGCCACTTCCAGCTTAGCTGTGCAGAAGAAGAACAACAAGAAGAAGAAATATCTCGAAATATGTCCATCAGGACCCTTCCCTTGAGATAAATCTGCAAATATCTCGGAAACGAAGCGAGCTATGGCAAAATGTTAAGGGACCTTTTTTGTAGAGAATAATGTTTCCTGCAATTTACGTTCTATGATATTTTTTGATCAGAAGCGTAGTTTTCGAGATATATCGAGATATTTAAAAGTTCCGAAGCCGCACCAACATAATAGAGATACAGAAACACCGTGGCCCCTTTCTTTGAGATAATTCTGCACTATTGCGACCTGCAAATGCCACTTCCAGCTCAGCTGTGCAGAAGAAGAACAACAAGAAGAAGAAATATCTCGAAATATGTCCGTCAGGCCCCTTCCCTTGAGATAAATCTGCAAATATCTCGGAAACGAAGCGAGCTATGGCAAAATGTTAAGAGACCTTTTTTGTAGAGAATTAAGTTTCCTACTTTTTGCGTTCTATGATATTTTTTGATCAGAGGCGTAGTTCTCGAGATATATCAAGATATTTAAAAGTTCCGAAGCCGCACCAACATAATAGAGATACAGAAACACCGTGGCCCCTTTCTTTGAGATAACTCTGCGCTATTGCGAGCTGGAGATGCCACTTCCAGTTTAGCTGTGCAGAAGAAGAACAACAAGAAGAAGAAATATCTCGAAATATGTCCGTTAGGCCCCTTCCCTTGAGATAAATCTGCAAATATCTCGGAAACGAAGCGAGCTATTCCAAAATGTTAAGAGACCTTTTTTGTAGAGAATTATGTTTCCTACTTTTTATGTTCTATGATATTTTTTGATCAGATGCGTAGTTCTCGAGATATATCAAGATATTTAAAAGTTCCGAAGCCGCACCAATATAATAGAGATACAGAAACACCGTGGCCCCTTTCTTTGAGATAACTCTGCACTATTGCGGGCTGCAAATGCCACTTCCAGCTTAGCTGTGCAGAGGAAGAACAACAAGAAGAAGAAATATCTCGAAATATGTCCGTCAGGCCCCTTCCCTTGAGATAAATCTGCAAATATCTCGGAAACGAAGAGAGCTATGGCAAAATGTTAAGAGACCTTTTTTGTAGAGAATTAAGTTTCCTACTTTTCATGTTCTATGATATTTTTTGATCAGATGCGTAGTTCTCGAGATATATCAAGATATTTAAAAGTTCCGAAGCCGCACCAACATAATAGAGATACAGAAACACCGTGGCCCCTTTCTTTGAGATAACTGTGCACTAGTTCGAGCCGCAAATGCCACTTCCAGCTTAGCTGTGCAGAAGAAGAACAACAAGAAGAAGAAATATCTCGAAATATGTCCATCAGGACCCTTCCCTTGAGATAAATCTGCAAATATCTCGGAAACGAAGCGAGCTATGGCAAAATCTTAAGGGACCTTTTTTGTAGAGAATAATGTTTCCTACAATTTACGTTCTATGATATTTTTTGATCAGAAGCGTAGTTTTCGAGATATATCGAGATATTTAAAAGTTCCGAAGCCGCACCAACATAATAGAGATACAGAAACACCGTGGCCCCTTTCTTTGAGATAACTCTGCACTATTGCGAGCTGCAAATGCCACTTCCAGCTTAGCTGTGCAGAAGAAGAACAACAAGAAGAAGAAATATCTCGAAATATGTCCGTCAGGCCCCTTCCCTTGAGATAAATCTGCAAATATCTCGGAAACGAAGCGAGCTATGGCAAAATGTTTAGAGACCTTTCTTGTAGAGAAATAAGTTTCCTACTTTTTACGTAGTATGATATTTTTGGATCAGAAGCGTAGTTCTCGAGATATATCAAGATATTTAAAAGTTCCGAAGCCGCACCAACATAATAGAGGTACAGAAACACCGTGGCCCCTTTCTTTGAGATAACTCTGCACTATTGCGCGCTGCAAATGCCACTTCCAGCTTAGCTGTGCAGAAGAAGAACAACAAGAAGAAGAAATATCTCGAAATATGTCCGTCAGGCCCCTTCCCTTGAGATAAATCTGCAAATATCTCGGAAACGAAGCGAGCTATGGCAAAATGTTAAGAGACCTTTTTTGTAGAGAATTACGTTTCCTACTTTTTACGTTCTATGATATTTTTTGATCAGATGCGTAGTTCTCGAGATATATCAAGATATTTAAAAGTTCCGAAGCCGCACCAACATAATAGAGATACAGAAACACCGTGGCCCCTTTCTTTGAGATAAGTCTGCACTAGTGCGAGCCGCAAATGCCACTTCCAGCTTAGCTGTGCAGAAGAAGAACAACAAGAAGAAGAAATATCTCCAAATATGTCCGTCAGGCCCCTTCCATTGAGATAAATCTGCAAATATCTCGGAAACGAAGCGAGCTATGGCAAAATGTTAAGAGACCTTTTTTGTAGAGAATTAAGTTTCCTACTTTTTATGTTCTATGATATTTTTTGATCAGATGCGTAGTTCTCGAGATATATCAAGATATTTAAAAGTTCCGAAGCCGCACCAACATAATAGAGATACAGAAACACCGTGGCCCCTTTCTTTGAGATAACTCTGCACTATTGCGAGCTGCAAATACCACTTCCAGCTTAGCTGTGGAGAGGAAGAACAACAAGAAGAAGAAATATCTCGAAATATGTCCGTCAGGCCAGTTCCTTTGAGCTGAATCTGCAAATATCTCGGAAACGAAGCGAGCTATGGCAAAATGTTAAGAGACGTTTTTTGTAGAGAATTGTGTTTCCTACAATTTATGTTCTATGATATTTTTTGATCAGAAGCGTAGTTCTCGAGATATATCGAGATATTTAAAAGTTCCGAAGCCGCACCAACATAATAGGGATACAGAAACACCGTGGCCCCTTTCTTTGAGATAACTCTGCACTAGTGCGAGCCGCAAATGCCACTTCCAGCTTAGCTGTGCAGAAGAAGAACAACAAGAAGAAGAAATATCTCGAAATATGTCCGTCAGGCCCCTTCCCTTGAGATAAATCTGCAAATATCTCGGAAACGAAGAGAGCTATGGCAAAATGTTAAGAGACCTTTTTTGTAGAGAATTAAGTTTCCTACTTTTCATGTTCTATGATATTTTTTGATCAGATGCGTAGTTCTCGAGATATATCAAGATATTTAAAAGTTCCGAAGCCGCACCAACATAATAGAGATACAGAAACACCGTGGCCCCTTTCTTTGAGATAACTGTGCACTAGTGCGAGCCGCAAATGCCACTTCCAGCTTAGCTGTGCAGAAGAAGAACAACAAGAAGAAGAAATATCTCGAAATATGTCCGTCAGGCCCCTTCCCTTGAGATAAATCTGCAAATGTCTCGGAAACGAAGCGAGCTATGGCAAAATGTTAAGAGACGTTTTTTGTAGAGAATTATGTTTCCTACAATTTATGTTCTATGATATTTTTTGATCAGAAGCGTAGTTTTCGAGATATATCGAGATATTTCAAAGTTCCGAAGACGCACCAACATAATAGAGATACAGAAACACCGTGGCCCCTTTCTTTGAGATAATTCTGCACTATTGCGACCTGCAAATGCCACTTTCAGCTCAGCTGTGCAGAAGAAGAACAACAAGAAGAAGAAATATCTCGAAATATGTCCGTCAGGCCCCTTCCCTTGAGATAAATCTGCAAATATCTCGGAAACGAAGAGAGCTATGGCAAAATGTTAAGAGACCTTTTTTGTAGAGAATTAAGTTTCCTACTTTTCATGTTGTATGATATTTTTTGATCAGATGCGTAGTTCTCGAGATATATCAAGATATTTAAAAGTTCCGAAGCCGCACCAACATAATAGAGATACAGAAACACCGTGGCCCCTTTCTTTGAGATAACTGTGCACTAGTGCGAGCCGCAAATGCCACTTCCAGCTTAGCTGTGCAGAAGAAGAACAACAAGAAGAAGAAATATCTCGAAATATGTCCGTCAGGCCCCTTCCCTTGAGATAAATATGCAAATGTCTCGGAAACGAAGCGAGCTATGGCAAAATGTTAAGAGACCTTTTTTGTAGAGAATTAAGTTTCCTACTTTTTATGTTCTATGATATTTTTTGATCAGAAGCGTAGTTTTCGAGATATATCGAGATATTTAAAAGTTCCGAAGCCGCACCAACATAATAGAGATACAGAAACACCGTGGCCCCTTTCTTTGAGATAACTCTGCACTATTGCGAGCTGCAAATGCCACTTCCAGCTTAGCTGTGCAGAAGAAGAACAACAAGAAGAAGAAATATCTCGAAATATGTCCGTCAGGCCCCTTCCCTTGAGATAAATCTGCTAATATCTCGGAAACGAAGCGAGCTATGGCAAAATGTTAAGAGACCTTTTTTGTAGAGAATTAAGTTTCCTACTTTTTATGTTCTATGATATTTTTTGATCAGATGCGTAGTTCTCGAAATATATCAAGATATTTAAAAGTTCCGAAGCCGCACCAACATAATAGAGATACAGAAACACCGTGGCCCCTTTCTTTGAGATAACTCTGCACTATTGCGAGCTGCAAATGCCACTTCCAGCTTAGCTGTGCAGAAGAAGAACAACAAGAAGAAGAAATATCTCGAAATATGTCCGTCAGGCCCCTTCCCTTGAGATATATCTGCAAATATCTCGGAAACGAAGCGAGCTATGGCAAAATGTTAAGGGACCTTTTTTGTAGAGAATTATGTTTCCTACAATTTATGTTCTATGATATTTTTTGATCAGAAGCGTAGTTTTCGAGATATATCGAGATATTTTAAAGTTCCGAAGCCGCACCAACATAATAGAGATACAGAAACACCGTGGCCCCTTTCTTTGAGATAACTCTGCACTAGTGCGAGCCGCAAATGCCACTTCCAGCTTAGCTGTGCAGAAGAAGAACAACAAGAAGAAGAAATATCTCGAAATATGTCCGACAGGCCCCTTCCCTTGATATAAATCTGCAAATATCTCGGAAACGAAGCGAGCTATGGCGAAATGTTAAGAGACCTTTTTTGTAGAGAACTAAGTTTCCTACTTTTTATCTTGTATGATATTTTTTGATCAGATGCGTAGTTCTCGAGATATATCAAGATAGTTAAAAGTTCCGAAGCCGCACCAACATAATAGAGATACAGAAACACCGTGGCCCCTCTCTTTGAGATAACTCTGCACTATTGCGAGCTGCAAATGCCACTTCCAGCTTAGCTGTGCAGAAGAAGAACAACAAGAAGAAGAAATATCTCGAAATATGTCCGTCAGGCCCCTTCCCTTGAGATAAATCTGCAAATATCTCGGAAACGAAGCGAGCTATGGCAAAATCTTTAGAGACCTTTCTTGTAGAGAATTAAGTTTCCTACTTTTTATGTAGTATGATATTTTTTGATCAGATGCGTAGTTCTCGAGATATATCAAGATATTTAAAAGTTCCGAAGCCGCACCAACATAATAGAGATACAGAAACACCGTGGCCCCTTTCTTTGAGATAACTCTGCACTATTGCGCGCTGCAAATGCCACTTCCAGCTTAGCTGTGCAGAAGAAGAACAACAAGAAGAAGAAATATCTCGAAATATGTCCGTCAAGCCCCTTCCCTTGAGATAAATCTGCAAATATCTCGGAAACGAAGCGAGCTATGGGAAAATGTAAAGAGACCTTTTTTGTAGAGAATTAAGTTTCCTACTTTTTATGTTCTATGATATTTTTCGATCAGAGGCGTAGTTCTCGAGATATATCAAGATATTTAAAAGTTCCGAAGCCGCACCAACATAATAGAGATACAGAAACACCGTGGCCCCTTTCTTTGAGATAACTCTGCACGATTGCGAGCTGGAAATGTCACTTCCAGTTTAGCTGTGCAGAAGAAGAACAACAAGAAGAAGAAATATCTCGAAATATGTCCGTCAGGCCCCTTCCCTTGAGATAAATCTGCAAATATCTCGGAAACGAAGCGAGCTATGGCAAAATGTTAAGAGACCTTTTTTGTAGAGAATAATGTTTCCTACTTTTTACGTTCTATCATATTTTTTGATCAGATGCGTAGTTCTCGAGATATATCAAGATATTTAAAAGTTCCGAAGCCGCACCAACATAATAGAGATACAGAAACACCGTGGCCCCTTTCTTTGAGATAAGTCTGCACTAGTGCGAGCCGCAAATGCCACTTCCAGCTTAGCTGTGCAGAAGAAGAACAACAAGAAGAAGAAATATCTCGAAATATGTCCGTCAGGCCCCTTCCCTTGAGATAAATCTGCAAATATCTCGGAAACGAAGCGAGCTATGGCAAAATGTTAAGAGACCTTTTTTGTAGAGAATTAAGTTTCCTACTTTTTATGTTCTATGATATTTTTTGATCAGATGCGTAGTTCTCGAGATATATCAAGATATTTAAAAGTTCCGAAGCCGCACCAACATAATAGAGATACAGAAACACCGTGGCTCCTTTCTTTGAGATAACTCTGCACGATTGCGAGCTGGAAATGCCACTTCCAGTTTAGCTGTGCAGAAGAAGAACAACAAGAAGAAGAAATATCTCGAAATATGTCCATCAGGACCCTTCCCTTGAGATAAATCTGCAAATATCTCGGAAACGAAGCGAGCTATGGCAAAATGTTAAGGGACCTTTTTTGTAGAGAATAATGTTTCCTACAATTTACGTTCTATGATATTTTTTGATCAGAAGCGTAGTTTTCGAGATATACCGAGATATTTAAAAGTTCCGAAGCCGCACCAACATAATAGAGATACAGAAACACCGTGGCCCCTTTCTTTGAGATAACTCTGCACTATTGCGAGCTGCAAATGCCACTTCCAGCTTAGCTGTGCAGAAGAAGAACAACAAGAAGAAGAAATATCTCGAAATATGTCCGTCAGACCCCTTCCCTTGAGATAAATCTGCAAATATCTCGGAAACGAAGCGAGCTATGGCAAAATGTTTAGAGACCTTTCTTGTAGAGAAATAAGTTTCCTACTTTTTATGTAGTATGATATTTTTGGATCAGAAGCGTAGTTCTCGAGATATATCAAGATATTTAAAAGTTCCGAAGCCGCACCAACATAATAGAGGTACAGAAACACCGTGGCCCCTTTCTTTGAGATAACTCTGCACTATTGCGCGCTGCAAATGCCACTTCCAGCTTAGCTTTGCAGAAGAAGAACAACAAGAAGAAGAAATATCTCGAAATATGTCCGTCAGGCCCCTTCCCTTGAGATAAATCTGCAAATATCTCGGAAACGAAGCGAGCTATGGCAAAATGTTTAGAGACCTTTCTTGTAGAGAAATAAGTTTCCTACTTTTTATGTAGTATGATATTTTTTGATCAGAAGCGTAGTTCTCGAGATATATCAAGATATTTAAAAGTTCCGAAGCCGCACCAACATAATAGAGATACAGAAACACCGTGGCCCCTTTCTTTGAGATAACTGTGCACTAGTGCGAGCCGCAAATGCCACTTCCAGCTTAGCTGTGCAGAAGAAGAACAACAAGAAGAAGAAATATCTCGAAATATGTCCGTCAGGCCCCTTCCCTTGAGATATATCTGCAAATATCTCGGAAACGAAGCGAGCTATGGCAAAATGTTAAGAGACCGTTTTTGTAGAGAATTAAGTTTCCTACTTTTTATCTTCTATGATATTTTTTGATCAGACGCGTAGTTCTCGAGATATATCAAGATATTTAAAAGTTCCGAAGCCGCACCAACATGATAGAGATACAGAAACACCGTGGCCCCTTTCTTTGAGATAACTCTGCACTATTGCGAGCTGCAAATGCCACTTCCAGCTTAGCTGTGCAGAAGAAGAACAACAAGAAGAAGAAATATCTCAAAATATGTCCGTCAGGCCCCGTCCCTTGAGATAAATCTGCAAATATCTCGGAAACGAAGCGAGCTATGGCAAAATGTTTAGAGACCTTTCTTGTAGAGAATTAAGTTTCCTACTTTTTATGTAGAATGATATTTTTTGATCAGATGCGTAGTTCTCGAGATATATCAAGATATTTAAAAGTTCCGAAGCCGCACCAACATAATAGAGATACAGAAACACCGTGGCCCCTTTCTTTGAGATAACTCTGCACTATTGCGCGCTGCAAATGCCACTTCCAGCTTAGCTGTGCAGAAGAAGAACAACAGGAAGAAGAAATATCTCGAAATATGTCCATCAGGACCCTTCCCTTGAGATAAATCTGCAAATATCTCGGAAACGAAGCGAGCTATGGCAAAATGTTAAGGGACCTTTTTTGTAGAGAATAATGTTTCCTGCAATTTACGTTCTATGATATTTTTTGATCAGAAGCGTAGTTTTCGAGATATATCGAGATATTTAAAAGTTCCGAAGCCGCACCAACATAATAGAGATACAGAAACACCGTGGCCCCTTTCTTTGAGATAATTCTGCACTATTGCGACCTGCAAATGCCACTTCCAGCTCAGCTGTGCAGAAGAAGAACAACAAGAAGAAGAAATATCTCGAAATATGTCCGTCAGGCCCCTTCCCTTGAGATAAATCTGCAAATATCTCGGAAACGAAGCGAGCTATGGCAAAATGTTAAGAGACCTTTTTTGTAGAGAATTAAGTTTCCTACTTTTTGCGTTCTATGATATTTTTTGATCAGAGGCGTAGTTCTCGAGATATATCAAGATATTTAAAAGTTCCGAAGCCGCACCAACATAATAGAGATACAGAAACACCGTGGCCCCTTTCTTTGAGATAACTCTGCGCTATTGCGAGCTGGAGATGCCACTTCCAGTTTAGCTGTGCAGAAGAAGAACAACAAGAAGAAGAAATATCTCGAAATATGTCCGTTAGGCCCCTTCCCTTGAGATAAATCTGCAAATATCTCGGAAACGAAGCGAGCTATTCCAAAATGTTAAGAGACCTTTTTTGTAGAGAATTAAGTTTCCTACTTTTTATGTTCTATGATATTTTTTGATCAGATGCGTAGTTCTCGAGATATATCAAGATATTTAAAAGTTCCGAAGCCGCACCAACATAATAGAGATACAGAAACACCGTGGCCCCTTTCTTTGAGATAACTCTGCACTATTGCGGGCTGCAAATGCCACTTCCAGCTTAGCTGTGCAGAGGAAGAACAACAAGAAGAAGAAATATCTCGAAATATGTCCGTCAGGCCAGTTCCTTTGAGCTGAATCTGCAAATATCTCGGAAACGAAGCGAGCTATGGCAAAATGTTAAGAGACGTTTTTTGTAGAGAATTATGTTTCCTACAATTTATGTTCTATGATATTTTTTGATCAGAAGCGTAGTTTTCGAGATATATCGAGATATTTAAAAGTTCCGGAGACGCACCAACATAATAGAGATACAGAAACACCGTGGCCCCTTTCTTTGAGATAATTCTGCACTATTGCGACCTGCAAATGCCACTTTCAGCTCAGCTGTGCAGAAGAAGAACAACAAGAAGAAGAAATATCTCGAAATATGTCCGTCAGGCCCCTTCCCTTGAGATAAATCTGCAAATATCTCGGAAACGAAGAGAGTTATGGCAACATGTTAAGAGACCTTTTTTGTAGAGAATTAAGTTTCCTACTTTTCATGTTCTATGATATTTTTTGATCAGATGCGTAGTTCTCGAGATATATCAAGATATTTAAAAGTTCCGAAGCCGCACCAACATAATAGAGATACAGAAACACCGTGGCCCCTTTCTTTGAGATAACTCTGCACGATTGCGAGCTGGAAATGCCACTTCCAGTTTAGCTGTGCAGAAGAAGAACAACAAGAAGAAGAAATATCTCGAAATATGTCCATCAGGACCCTTCCCTTGAGATAAATCTGCAAATATCTCGGAAACGAAGCGAGCTATGGCAAAATGTTAAGGGACCTTTTTTGTAGAGAATAATGTTTCCTACAATTTACGTTCTATGATATTTTTTGATCAGAAGCGTAGTTTTCGAGATATATCGAGATATTTAAAAGTTCCGAAGCCGCACCAACATAATAGAGATACAGAAACACCGTGGCCCCTTTCTTTGAGATAACTCTGCACTATTGCGAGCTGCAAATGCCACTTCCAGCTTAGCTGTGCAGAAGAAGAACAACAAGAAGAAGAAATATCTCGAAATATGTCCGTCAGGCCCCTTCCCTTGAGATAAATCTGCAAATATCTCGGAAACGAAGCGAGCTATGGCAAAATGTTTAGAGACCTTTCTTGTAGAGAAATAAGTTTCCTACTTTTTATGTAGTATGATATTTTTGGATCAGAAGCGTAGTTCTCGAGATATATCAAGATATTTAAAAGTTCCGAAGCCGCACCAACATAATAGAGGTACAGAAACACCGTGGCCCCTTTCTTTGAGATAACTCTGCACTATTGCGCGCTGCAAATGCCACTTCCAGCTTAGCTGTGCAGAAGAAGAACAACAAGAAGAAGAAATATCTCGAAATATGTCCGTCAGGCCCCTTCCCTTGAGATAAATCTGCAAATATCTCGGAAACGAAGCGAGCTATGGCAAAATGTTAAGAGACCTTTTTTGTAGAGAATTACGTTTCCTACTTTTTACGTCCTGTGATATTTTTTGATCAGGTGCGTAGTTCCCGAGATATATCAAGATATTTAAAAGTTCCGAAGCCGCACCAACATAATAGAGATACAGAAACACCGTGGCCCCTTTCTTTGAGATAAGTCTGCACTAGTGCGAGCCGCAAATGCCACTTCCAGCTTAGCTGTGCAGAAGAAGAACAACAAGAAGAAGAAATATCTCCAAATATGTCCGTCAGGCCCCTTCCATTGAGATAAATCTGCAAATATCTCGGAAACGAAGCGAGCTATGGCAAAATGTTAAGAGACCTTTTTTGTAGAGAATTAAGTTTCCTACTTTTTATGTTCTATGATATTTTTTGATCAGATGCGTAGTTCTCGAGATATATCAAGATATTTAAAAGTTCCGAAGCCGCACCAACATAATAGAGATACAGAAACACCGTGGCCCCTTTCTTTGAGATAACTCTGCACTATTGCGAGCTGCAAATACCACTTCCAGCTTAGCTGTGGAGAGGAAGAACAACAAGAAGAAGAAATATCTCGAAATATGTCCGTCAGGCCAGTTCCTTTGAGCTGAATCTGCAAATATCTCGGAAACGAAGCGAGCTATGGCAAAATGTTAAGAGACGTTTTTTGTAGAGAATTGTGTTTCCTACAATTTATGTTGTATGATATTTTTTGATCAGAAGCGTAGTTCTCGAGATATATCGAGATATTTAAAAGTTCCGAAGCCGCACCAACATAATAGGGATACAGAAACACCGTGGCCCCTTTCTTTGAGATAACTCTGCACTAGTGCGAGCCGCAAATGCCACTTCCAGCTTAGCTGTGCAGAAGAAGAACAACAAGAAGAAGAAATATCTCGAAATATGTCCGTCAGGCCCCTTCCCTTGAGATAAATCTGCAAATATCTCGGAAACGAAGAGAGCTATGGCAAAATGTTAAGAGACCTTTTTTGTAGAGAATTAAGTTTCCTACTTTTCATGTTCTATGATATTTTTTGATCAGATGCGTAGTTCTCGAGATATATCAAGATATTTAAAAGTTCCGAAGCCGCACCAACATAATAGAGATACAGAAACACCGTGGCCCCTTTCTTTGAGATAACTGTGCACTAGTGCGAGCCGCAAATGCCACTTCGAGCTTAGCTGTGCAGAAGAAGAACAACAAGAAGAAGAAATATCTCGAAATATGTCCGTCAGGCCCCTTCCCTTGAGATAAATCTGCAAATGTCTCGGAAACGAAGCGAGCTATGGCAAAATGTTAAGAGACGTTTTTTGTAGAGAATTATGTTTCCTACAATTTATGTTCTATGATATTTTTTGATCAGAAGCGTAGTTTTCGAGATATATCGAGATATTTAAAAGTTCCGAAGACGCACCAACATAATAGAGATACAGAAACACCGTGGCCCCTTTCTTTGAGATAATTCTGCACTATTGCGAGCCGCAAATGCCACTTCCAGCTTAGCTGTGCAGAAGAAGAACAACAAAAAGAAGAAATATCTCGAAATATGTCCGTCAGGCCCCTTCCCTTGAGATAAATCTGCAAATGTCTCGGAAACGAAGCGAGCTATGGCAAAATGTTAAGAGACCTTTTTTGTAGAGAATTAAGTTTCCTACTTTTTATGTTCTATGATATTTTTTGATCAGAAGCGTAGTTTTCGAGATATATCGAGATATTTAAAAGTTCCGAAGCCGCACCAACATAATAGAGATACAGAAACACCGTGGCCCCTTTCTTTGAGATAACTCTGCACTATTGCGAGCTGCAAATGCCACTTCCAGCTTAGCTGTGCAGAAGAAGAACAACAAGAAGAAGAAATATCTCGAAATATGTCCGTCAGGCCCCTTCCCTTGAGATAAATCTGCAAATATCTCGGAAACGAAGCGAGCTATGGCAAAATGTTAAGAGACCTTTTTTGTAGAGAATTACGTTTCCTACTTTTTACGTTCTATGATATTTTTTGATCAGATGCGCAGTTCTCGAGATATATCAAGATATTTAAAAGTTCCGAAGCCGCACCAACATAATAGAGATACAGAAACACCGTGGCCCCTTTCTTTGAGATAAGTCTGCACTAGTGCGAGCCGCAAATGCCACTTCCAGCTTAGCTGTGCAGAAGAAGAACAACAAGAAGAAGAAATATCTCGAAATATGTCCGTCAGGCCCCTTCCATTGAGATAAATCTGCAAATATCTCGGAAACGAAGCGAGCTATGGCAAAATGTTAAGAGACCTTTTTTGTAGAGAATTAAGTTTCCTACTTTTTATGTTCTATGATATTTTTTGATCAGATGCGTAGTTCTCGAGATATATCAAGATATTTAAAAGTTCCGAAGCCGCACCAACATAATAGAGATACAGAAACACCGTGGCCCCTTTCTTTGAGATAACTCTGCACTATTGCGAGCTGCAAATACCACTTCCAGCTTAGCTGTGGAGAGGAAGAACAACAAGAAGAAGAAATATCTCGAAATATGTCCGTCAGGCCAGTTCCTTTGAGCTGAATCTGCAAATATCTCGGAAACGAAGCGAGCTATGGCAAAATGTTAAGAGACGTTTTTTGTAGAGAATTGTGTTTCCTACAATTTATGTTCTATGATATTTTTTGATCAGAAGCGTAGTTCTCGAGATATATCGAGATATTTAAAAGTTCCGAAGCCGCACCAACATAATAGGGATACAGAAACACCGTGGCCCCTTTCTTTGAGATAACTCTGCACTAGTGCGAGCCGCAAATGCCACTTCCAGCTTAGCTGTGCAGAAGAAGAACAACAAGAAGAAGAAATATCTCGAAATATGTCCGTCAGGCCCCTTCCCTTGAGATAAATCTGCAAATATCTCGGAAACGAAGACAGCTATGGCAAAATGTTAAGAGACCTTTTTTGTAGAGAATTAAGTTTCCTACTTTTCATGTTCTATGATATTTTTTGATCAGATGCGTAGTTCTCGAGATATATCAAGATATTTAAAAGTTCCGAAGCCGCACCAACATAATAGAGATACAGAAACACCGTGGCCCCTTTCTTTGAGATAACTGTGCACTAGTGCGAGCCGCAAATGCCACTTCCAGCTTAGCTGTGCAGAAGAAGAACAACAAGAAGAAGAAATATCTCGAAATATGTCCGTCAGGCCCCTTCCCTTGAGATAAATCTGCAAATATCTCGGAAACGAAGCGAGCTATGGCAAAATGTTAAGAGACCTTTTTTGTAGAGAATTAAGTTTCCTACTTTTTATGTTCTATGATATTTTTCGATCAGAGGCGTAGTTCTCGAGATATATCAAGATATTTAAAAGTTCCGAAGCCGCACCAACATAATAGAGATACAGAAACACCGTGGCCCCTTTCTTTGAGATAACTCTGCACGATTGCGAGCTGGAAATGCCACTTCCAGTTTAGCTGTGCAGAAGAAGAACAACAAGAAGAAGAAATATCTCGAAATATGTCCATCAGGACCCTTCCCTTGAGATAAATCTGCAAATATCTCGGAAACGAAGCGAGCTATGGCAAAATGTTAAGGGACCTTTTTTGTAGAGAATAATGTTTCCTACAATTTACGTTCTATGATATTTTTTGATCAGAAGCGTAGTTTTCGAGATATATCGAGATATTTAAAAGTTCCGAAGCCGCACCAACATAATAGAGATACAGAAACACCGTGTCCCCTTTCTTTGAGATAACTCTGCACTAGTGCGAGCCGCAAATGCCACTTCCAGCTTAGCTGTGCAGAAGAAGAACAACAAGAAGAAGAAATATCTCGAAATATGTCCGTCAGGCCCCTTCCCTTGAGATAAATCTGCAAATATCTCGGAAACGAAGAGAGCTATGGCAAAATGTTAAGAGACCTTTTTTGTAGAGAATTAAGTTTCCTACTTTTCATGTTCTATGATATTTTTTGATCAGATGCGTAGTTCTCGAGATATATCAAGATATTTAAAAGTTCCGAAGCCGCACCAACATAATAGAGATACAGAAACACCGTGGCCCCTTTCTTTGAGATAACTGTGCACTAGTGCGAGCCGCAAATGCCACTTCCAGCTTAGCTGTGCAGAAGAAGAACAACAAGAAGAAGAAATATCTCGAAATATGTCCGTCAGGCCCCTTCCCTTGAGATAAATCTGCAAATGTCTCGGAAACGAAGCGAGCTATGGCAAAATGTTAAGAGACCTTTTTTGTAGAGAATTAAGTTTCCTACTTTTTATGTTCTATGATATTTTTCGATCAGAGGCGTAGTTCTCGAGATATATCAAGATATTTAAAAGTTCCGAAGCCGCACCAACATAATAGAGATACAGAAACACCGTGGCCCCTTTCTTTGAGATAACTCTGCACGATTGCGAGCTGGAAATGCCACTTCCAGTTTAGCTGTGCAGAAGAAGAACAACAAGAAGAAGAAATATCTCGAAATATGTCCATCAGGACCCTTCCCTTGAGATAAATCTGCAAATATCTCGGAAACGAAGCGAGCTATGGCAAAATGTTAAGGGACCTTTTTTGTAGAGAATAATGTTTCCTACAATTTACGTTCTATGATATTTTTTGATCAGAAGCGTAGTTTTCGAGATATATCGAGATATTTAAAAGTTCCGAAGCCGCACCAACATAATAGAGATACAGAAACACCGTGTCCCCTTTCTTTGAGATAACTCTGCACTATTGCGACCTGCAAATGCCACTTCCAGCTTAGCTGTGCAGAAGAGGAACAACAAGAAGAAGAAATATGTCGGAATATGTCCGTCAGGCCCCTTCCCTTGAGATAAATCTGCAAATATCTCGGAAACGAAGCGAGCTATGGCAAAATGTTAAGAGACCTTTTTTGTAGAGAATTAAGTTTCCTACTTTTTATGGTCTATGATATTTTTCGATCAGATGCGTAGTTCTCGAGATATATCAAGATATTTAAAAGTTCCGAAGCCGCACCAACATAATAGAGATACAGAAACACCGTGGCCCCTTTCTTTGAGATAACTCTGCACTAGTGCGAGCCGCAAATGCCGCTTCCAGCTTAGCTGTGCAGAAGAAGAACAACAAGAAGAAGAAATATCTCGAAATATGTCCGTCAGGCCCCTTCCCTTGAGATAAATCTGCAAATATCTCGGAAACGAAGCGAGCTATGGCAAAATGTTAAGAGACCTTTTTTGTAGAGAATCATGTTTCCTACAATTTATGTTCTATGATATTTTTTGATCAGAAGCGTAGTTCTCGAGATATATCGAGATATTTAAAAGTTCCGAAGCCGCACCAACATAATAGGGATACAGAAACACCGTGGCCCCTTTCTTTGAGATAACTCTGCACTACTGCGAGCCGCAAATGCCACTTCCAGCTTAGCTGTGCAGAAGAAGAACAACAAGAAGAAGAAATATCTCGAAATATGTCCGTCAGGCCCCTTCCCTTGAGATAAATCTGCCAATATCTCGGAAACGAAGCGAGCTATGGCAAAATGTTAAGAGACCTTTTTTGTAGAGAATTAAGTTTCCTACTTTTTATGTTCTATGATGTTTTTCGATCAGAGGCGTAGTTCTCGAGATATATCAAGATATTTAAAACTTCCGAAGCCGCACCAACATAATAGAGATACAGAAACACCGTGGCCCCTTTCTTTGAGATAACTCTGCACTATTGCGCGCTGCAAATGCCACTTCCAGCTTAGCTGTGCAGAAGAAGAACAACAAGAAGAAGAAATATCTCGAAATATGTCCGTCAGGCCCCTTCCCTTGAGATAAATCTGCAAATATCTCGGAAACGAAGCGAGCTATGGCAAAATGTTAAGAGACCTTTTTTGTAGAGAATTAAGTTTCCTACTTTTTATGGTCTATGATATTTTTCGATCAGAGGCGTAGTTCTCGAGATATATCAAGATATTTAAAAGTTCCGAAGCCGCACCAACATAATAGAGATACTGAAACACCGTGGCCCCTTTCTTTGAGATAACTCTGCACTAGTGCGAGCCGCAAATGCCGCTTCCAGCTTAGCTGTGCAGAAGAAGAACAACAAGAAGAAGAAATATCTCGAAATATGTCCGTCAGGCCCCTTCCCTTGAGATAAATCTGCAAATATCTCGGAAACGAAGCGAGCTATGGCAAAATGTTAAGAGACCTTTTTTGTAGAGAATTATGTTTCCTACAATTTATGTTCTATGATATTTTTTGATCAGAAGCGTAGTTCTCGAGATATATCGAGATATTTAAAAGTTCCGAAGCCGCACCAACATAATAGGGATACAGAAACACCGTGGCCCCTTTCTTTGAGATAACTCTGCACTAGTGCGAGCCGCAAATGCCACTTCCAGCTTAGCTGTGCAGAAGAAGAACAACAAGAAGAAGAAATATCTCGAAATATGTCCGTCAGGCCCCTTCCCTTGAGATAAATCTGCAAATATCTCGGAAACGAAGAGAGCTATGGCAAAATGTTAAGAGACCTTTTTTGTAGAGAATTAAGTTTCCTACTTTTCATGTTCTATGATATTTTTTGATCAGATGCGTAGTTCTCGAGATATATCAAGATATTTAAAAGTTCCGAAGCCGCACCAACATAATAGAGATACAGAAACACCGTGGCCCCTTTCTTTGAGATAACTGTGCACTAGTGCGAGCCGCAAATGCCACTTCCAGCTTAGCTGTGCAGAAGAAGAACAACAAGAAGAAGAAATATCTCGAAATATGTCCGTCAGGCCAGTTCCTTTGAGCTGAATCTGCAAATATCTCGGAAACGAAGCGAGCTATGGCAAAATGTTAAGAGACGTTTTTTGTAGAGAATTATGTTTCCTACAATTTATGTTCTATGATATTTTTTGATCAGAAGCGTAGTTCTCGAGATATATCGAGATATTTAAAAGTTCCGAAGCCGCACCAACATAATAGGGATACAGAAACACCGTGGCCCCTTTCTTTGAGATAACTCTGCACGATTGCGAGCTGGAAATGCCACTTCCAGTTTAGCTGTGCAGAAGAAGAACAACAAGAAGAAGAAATATCTCGAAATATGTCCATCAGGACCCTTCCCTTGAGATAAATCTGCAAATATCTCGGAAACGAAGCGAGCTATGGCAAAATATTAAGGGACCTTTTTTGTAGAGAATAATGTTTCCTACAATTTACGTTCTATGATATTTTTTGATCAGAAGCGTAGTTTTCGAGATATATCGAGATATTTAAAAGTTCCGAAGCCGCACCAACATAATAGAGATACAGAAACACCGTGGCCCCTTTCTTTGAGATAAATCTGCACTATTGCGAGCTGCAAATGCCACTTCCAGCTTAGCTGTGCAGAAGAAGAACAACAAGAAGAAGAAATATCACGAAATATGTCCGTCAGGCCCCTTCCCTTGAGATAAATCTGCAAATATCTCGGAAACGAAGCGAGCTATGGCAAAATGTTTAGAGACCTATCTTGTAGAGAAATAAGTTTCCTACTTTTTATGTAGTATGATATTTTTTGATCAGATGCGTAGTTCTCGAGATATATCAAGATATTTAAAAGTTCCGAAGCCGCACCAACATAATAGAGATACAGAAACACCGTGGCCCCTCTCTTTGAGATAACTCTGCACTATTGCGAGCTGGAAATGCCACTTCCAGTTTAGCTGTGCAGAAGAAGAACAACAAGAAGAAGAAATATCTCGAAATATGTCCGTTAGGCCCCTTCCCTTGAGATAAATCTGCAAATATCTCGGAAACGAAGCGAGCTATGGCAAAATGTTAAGAGACCTTTTTTGTAGAGAATTATGTTTCCTACAATTTACGTTCTCCGATATTTTTTGATCAGAAGCGTAGTTTTCGAGATATATCGAGATATTTAAAAGTTCCGAAGCCGCACCAACATAATAGAGATACTGAAACACCGTGGCCCCTTTCTTTGAGATAACTCTGCACTACTGCGAGCCGCAAATGCCGCTTCCAGCTTAGCTGTGCAGAAGAAGAACAACAAGAAGAAGAAATATCTCGAAATATGTCCGTCAGGCCCCTTCCCTTGAGATAAATCTGCAAATATCTCGGAAACGAAGCGAGCTATGGCAAAATGTTAAGAGACCTTTTTTGTAGAGAATTACGTTTCCTACTTTTTACGTTCTATGATATTTTTTGATCAGATGCGTAGTTCTCGAGATATATCAAGATATTTAAAAGTTCCGAAGCCGCACCAACATAATAGAGATACAGAAACACCGTGGCCCCTTTCTTTGAGATAAGTCTGCACTAGTGCGAGCCGCAAATGCCACTTCCAGCTTAGCTGTGCAGAAGAAGAACAACAAGAAGAAGAAATATCTCGAAATATGTCCGTCAGGCCCCTTCCCTTGAGATAAATCTGCAAATATCTCGGAAACGAAGCGAGCTATGGCAAAATGTTAAGAGACCTTTTTTGTAGAGAATTAAGTTTCCTACTTTTTATGTTCTATGATATTTTTTGATCAGATGCGTAGTTCTCGAGATATATCGAGATATTTAAAAGTTCCGAAGCCGCACCAACATAATAGAGATACAGAAACACCGTGGCCCCTTTCTTTGAGATAACTCTGCACGATTCCGAGCTGGAAATGCCACTTCCAGTTTAGCTGTGCAGAAGAAGAACAACAAGAAGAAGAAATATCTCGAAATATGTCCATCAGGACCCTTCCCTTGAGATAAATCTGCAAATATCTCGGAAACGAAGCGAGCTATGGCAAAATGTTAAGGGACCTTTTTTGTAGAGAATAATGTTTCCTACAATTTACGTTCTATGATATTTTTTGATCAGAAGCGTAGTTTTCGAGATATATCGAGATATTTAAAAGTTCCGAAGCCGCACCAACATAATAGAGATACAGAAACACCGTGGCCCCTTTCTTTGAGATAACTCTGCACTATTGCGAGCTGCAAATGCCACTTCCAGCTTAGCTGTGCAGAAGGAGAACAACAAGAAGAAGAAATATCTCGAAATATGTCCGTCAGGCCCCTTCCCTTGAGATAAATCTGCAAATATCTCGGAAACGAAGCGAGCTATGGCAAAATATTTAGAGACCTTTCTTGTAGAGAATTACGTTTCCTACTTTTTACGTTCTATGATATTTTTTGATCAGATGCGTAGTTCTCGAGATATATCAAGATATTTAAATGTTCCGAAGCCGCACCAACATAATAGAGATACAGAAACACCGTGGCCCCTTTCTTTGAGATAAGTCTGCACTAGTGCGAGCCGCAAATGCCACTTCCAGCTTAGCTGTGCAGAAGAAGAACAACAAGAAGAAGAAATATCTCGAAATATGTCCGTCAGGCCCCTTCCCTTGAGATAAATCTGCAAATATCTCGGAAACGAAGCGAGCTATGGCAAAATGTTAAGAGACCTTTTTTGTAGAGAATTAAGTTTCCTACTTTTTATGTTCTATGATATTTTTTGATCAGATGCGTAGTTCTCGAGATATATCAAGATATTTAAAAGTTCCGAAGCCGCACCAACATAATAGAGGTACAGAAACACCGTGGCCCCTTTCTTTGAGATAACTCTGCACTATTGCGAGCTGCAAATGCCACTTCCAGCTTAGCTGTGGAAAGGAAGAACAACAAGAAGAAGAAATATCTCGAAATATGTCCGTTAGGCCCCTTCCCTTGAGATAAATCTGCAAATGTCTCGGAAACGAAGCGAGCTATGGCAAAATGTTAAGAGACCTTTCTTGTAGAGAAATAAGTTTCCTACTTTTTATGTAGTATGATATTTTTTGATCAGATGCGTAGTTCCCGAGATATATCAAGATATTTAAAAGTTCCGAAGCCGCACCAACATAATAGAGATACAGAAACACCGTGGCCCCTCTCTTTGAGATAACTCTGCACTATTGCGAGCTGGAAATGCCACTTCCAGTTTAGCTGTGCAGAAGAAGAACAACAAGAAGAAGAAATATCTCGAAATATGTCCGTTAGGCCCCTTCCCTTGAGATAAATCTGCAAATATCTCGGAAACGAAGCGAGCTATGGCAAAATGTTAAGGGACCTTTTTTGTAGAGAATTATGTTTCCTACAATTTACGTTCTCTGATATTTTTTGATCAGAAGCGTAGTTTTCGAGATATATCGAGATATTTAAAAGTTCCGAAGCCGCACCAACATAATAGAGATACAGAAACACCGTGGCCCCTTTCTTTGAGATAACTCTGCACTATTGCGCGCTGCAAATGCCACTTCCAGCTTAGCTGTGCAGAAGAAGAACAACAAGAAGAAGAAATATCTCGAAATATGTCCGTCAGGCCCCTTCCCTTGAGATAAATCTGCAAATGTCTCGGAAACGAAGCGAGCTATGGCAAAATGTTAAGAGACCTTTTTTGTAGAGAATTAAGTTTCCTACTTTTTATGTTCTATGATATTTTTCGATCAGAGGCGTAGTTCTCGAGATATATCAAGATATTTAAAAGTTCCGAAGCCGCACCAACATAATAGAGATACAGAAACACCGTGGCCCCTTTCTTTGAGATAACTCTGCACTATTGCGCGCTGCAAATGCCACTTCCAGCTTAGCTGTGCAGAAGAAGAACAACAAGAAGAAGAAATATCTCGAAATATGTCCGTCAGGCCCCTTCCCTTGAGATAAATCTGCAAATATCTCGGAAACGAAGCGAGCTATGGCAAAATGTTAAGAGACCTTTTTTGTAGAGAATTACGTTTCCTACTTTTTACGTTCTATGATATTTTTTGATCAGATGCGTAGTTCTCGAGATATATCAAGATATTTAAAAGTTCCGAAGCCGCACCAACATAATAGAGGCACAGAAACACCGTGGCCCCTTTCTTTGAGATAACTCTGCACTATTGCGAGCTGCAAATGCCACTTCCAGCTTAGCTGTGGAAAGGAAGAACAACAAGAAGAAGAAATATCTCGAAATATGTCCGTCAGGCCAGTTCCTTTGAGCTGAATCTGCAAATATCTCGGAAACGAAGCGAGCTATGGCAAAATGTTAAGAGACGTTTTTTGTAGAGAATCATGTTTCCTACAATTTATGTTCTATGATATTTTTTGATCAGAAGCGTAGTTCTCGAGATATATCGAGATATTTAAAAGTTCCGAAGCCGCACCAACATAATAGGGATACAGAAACACCGTGGCCCCTTTCTTTGAGATAACTCTGCACTAGTGCGAGCCGCAAATGCCACTTCCAGCTTAGCTGTGCAGAAGAAGAACAACAAGAAGAAGAAATATCTCGAAATATGTCCGTCAGGCCCCTTCCCTTGAGATAAATCTGCAAATATCTCGGAAACGAAGAGAGGTATGGCAAAATGTTAAGAGACCTTTTTTGTAGAGAATTATGTTTCCTACAATTTACGTTCTGTGATATTTTTTGATCAGAAGCGTAGTTCTCGAGATATATCAAGATATTTAAAAGTTCTGAAGCCGCACCAACATAATAGAGATACAGAAACACCGTGGCCCCTTTCTTTGAGATAACTGTGCACTAGTGCGAGCCGCAAATGCCACTTCCAGCTTAGCTGTGCAGAAGAAGAACAACAAGAAGAAGAAATATCTCGAAATATGTCCGTCAGGCCAGTTCCTTTGAGCTGAATCTGCAAATATCTCGGAAACGAAGCGAGCTATGGCAAAATGTTAAGAGACGTTTTTTGTAGAGAATTATGTTTCCTACAATTTATGTTCTATGATATTTTTTGATCAGAAGCGTAGTTCTCGAGATATATCGAGATATTTAAAAGTTCCGAAGCCGCACAAACATAATAGGGATACAGAAACACCGTGGCCCCTTTCTTTGAGATAACTCTGCACGATTGCGAGCTGGAAATGCCACTTCCAGTTAAGCTGTGCAGAAGAAGAACAACAAGAAGAAGAAATATCTCGAAATATGTCCATCAGGACCCTTCCCTTGAGATAAATCTGCAAATATCTCGGAAACGAAGCGAGCTATGGCAAAATGTTAAGGGACCTTTTTTGTAGAGAATAATGTTTCCTACAATTTACGTTCTATGATATTTTTTGATCAGAAGCGTAGTTTTCGAGATATATCGAGATATTTAAAAGTTCCGAAGCCGCACCAACATAATAGAGATACAGAAACACCGTGGCCCCTTTCTTTGAGATAAATCTGCACTATTGCGAGCTGCAAATGCCACTTCCAGCTTAGCTGTGCAGAAGAACAACAAGAAGAAGAAATATCTCGAAATATGTCCGTCAGGCCCCTTCCCTTGAGATAAATCTGCAAATATCTCGGAAACGAAGCGAGCTATGGCAAAATGTTTAGAGACCTTTCTTGTAGAGAAATAAGTTTCCTACTTTTTATGTAGTATGATATTTTTTGATCAGATGCGTAGTTCTCGAGATATATCAAGATATTTAAAAGTTCCGAAGCCGCACCAACATAATAGAGATACAGAAACACCGTGGCCCCTCTCTTTGAGATAACTCTGCACTATTGCGAGCTGGAAATGCCACTTCCAGTTTAGCTGTGCAGAAGAAGAACAACAAGAAGAAGAAATATCTCGAAATATGTCCGTTAGGCCCCTTCCCTTGAGATAAATCTGCAAATATCTCGGAAACGAAGCGAGCTATGGCAAAATGTTAAGAGACCTTTTTTGTAGAGAATTATGTTTCCTACAATTTACGTTCTCTGATATTTTTTGATCAGAAGCGTAGTTTTCGAGATATATCGAGATATTTAAAAGTTCCGAAGCCGCACCAACATAATAGAGATACAGAAACACCGTGGCCCCTTTCTTTGAGATAACTCTGCACTATTGCGACCTGCAAATGCCACTTCCAGCTTAGCTGTGCAGAAGAGGAACAACAAGAAGAAGAAATATGTCGGAATATGTCCGTCAGGCCCCTTCCCTTGAGATAAATCTGCAAATATCTCGGAAACGAAGCGAGCTATGGCAAAATGTTAAGAGACCTTTTTTGTAGAGAATTAAGTTTCCTACTTTTTATGTTCTATGATATTTTTCGATCAGAGGCGTAGTTCTCGAGATATATCAAGATATTTAAAAGTTCCGAAGCCGCACCAACATAATAGAGATACAGAAACACCGTGGCCCCTTTCTTTGAGATAACTGTGCACTAGTGCGAGCCGCAAATGCCACTTCCAGCTTAGCTGTGCAGAAGAAGAACAACAAGAAGAAGAAATATCTCGAAATATGTCCGTCAGGCCAGTTCCTTTGAGCTGAATCTGCAAATATCTCGGAAACGAAGCGAGCTATGGCAAAATGTTAAGAGACGTTTTTTGTAGAGAATTATGTTTCCTACAATTTATGTTCTATGATATTTTTTGATCAGAAGCGTAGTTCTCGAGATATATCGAGATATTTAAAAGTTCCGAAGCCGCACAAACATAATAGGGATACAGAAACACCGTGGCCCCTTTCTTTGAGATAACTCTGCACGATTGCGAGCTGGAAATGCCACTTCCAGTTTAGCTGTGCAGAAGAAGAACAACAAGAAGAAGAAATATCTCGAAATATGTCCATCAGGACCCTTCCCTTGAGATAAATCTGCAAATATCTCGGAAACGAAGCGAGCTATGGCAAAATGTTAAGGGACCTTTTTTGTAGAGAATAATGTTTCCTACAATTTACGTTCTATGATATTTTTTGATCAGAAGCGTAGTTCTCGAGATATATCGAGATATTTAAAAGTTCCGAAGCCGCACCAACATAATAGGGATACAGAAACACCGTGGCCCCTTTCTTTGAGATAACTCTGCACGATTGCGAGCTGGAAATGCAACTTCCAGTTTAGCTGTGCAGAAGAAGAACAACAAGAAGAAGAAATATCTCGAAATATGTCCATCAGGACCCTTCCCTTGAGATAAATCTGCAAATATCTCGGAAACGAAGCGAGCTATGGCAAAATGTTAAGGGACCTTTTTTGTAGAGAATAATGTTTCCTACAATTTACGTTCTATGATATTTTTTGATCAGAAGCGTAGTTTTCGAGATATATCGAGATATTTAAAAGTTCCGAAGCCGCACCAACATAATAGAGATACAGAAACACCGTGGCCCCTTTCTTTGAGATAACTCTGCACTATTGCGACCTGCAAATGCCACTTCCAGCTTAGCTGTGCAGAAGAGGAACAACAAGAAGAAGAAATATGTCGGAATATGTCCGTCAGGCCCCTTCCCTTGAGATAAATCTGCAAATATCTCGGAAACGAAGCGAGCTATGGCAAAATGTTAAGAGACCTTTGTTGTAGAGAATTAAGTTTCCTACTTTTTATGTTCTATGATATTTTTCGATCAGAGGCGTAGTTCTCGAGATATATCAAGATATTTAAAAGTTCCGAAGCCGCACCAACATAATAGAGATACAGAAACACCGTGGCCCCTTTCTTTGAGATAACTCTGCACTATTGCGCGCTGCAAATGCCACTTCCAGCTTAGCTGTGCAGAAGAAGAACAACAAGAAGAAGAAATATCTCGAAATATGTCCGTCAGGCCCCTTCCCTTGAGATAAATCTGCAAATGTCTCGGAAACGAAGCGAGCTATGGCAAAATGTTAAGAGACCTTTTTTGTAGCGAATTAAGTTTCCTACTTTTTATGTTCTATGATATTTTTCGATCAGAAGCGTAGTTTTCGAGATATATCGAGATATTTAAAAGTTCCGAAGCCGCACCAACATAATAGAGATACAGAAACACCGTGGCCCCTTTCTTTGAGATAACTCTGCACTATTGCGAGCTGCAAATGCCACTTCCAGCTTAGCTGTGGAGAGGAAGAACAACAAGAAGAAGAAATATCTCGAAATATGTCCGTCAGGCCAGTTCCTTTGAGCTGAATCTGCAAATATCTCGGAAACGAAGCGAGCTATGGCAAAATGTTAAGAGACGTTTTTTGTAGAGAATTATGTTTCCTACAATTTATGTTCTATGATATTTTTTGATCAGAAGCGTAGTTCTCGAGATATATCGAGATATTTAAAAGTTCCGAAGCCGCACCAACATAATAGGGATACAGAAACACCGTGGCCCCTTTCTTTGAGATAACTCTGCACTATTGCGCGCTGCAAATGCCACTTCCAGCTTAGCTGTGCAGAAGAAGAACAACAAGAAGAAGAAATATCTCGAAATATGTCCGTCAGGCCCCTTCCCTTGAGATAAATCTGCAAATGTCTCGGAAACGAAGCGAGCTATGGCAAAATGTTAAGAGACCTTTTTTGTAGAGAATTAAGTTTCCTACTTTTTATGTTCTATGATATTTTTCGATCAGAGGCGTAGTTCTCGAGATATATCAAGATATTTAAAAGTTCCGAAGCCGCACCAACATAATAGAGATACAGAAACACCGTGGCCCCTTTCTTTGAGATAACTCTGCACTATTGCGCGCTGCAAATGCCACTTCCAGCTTAGCTGTGCAGAAGAAGAACAACAAGAAGAAGAAATATCTCGAAATATGTCCGTCAGGCCCCTTCCCTTGAGATAAATCTGCAAATATCTCGGAAACGAAGCGAGCTATGGCAAAATGTTAAGAGACCTTTTTTGTAGAGAATTACGTTTCCTACTTTTTACGTTCTATGATATTTTTTGATCAGATGCGTAGTTCTCGAGATATATCAAGATATTTAAAAGTTCCGAAGCCGCACCAACATAATAGAGATACAGAAACACCGTGGCCCCTTTCTTTGAGATAAGTCTGCACTAGTGCGAGCCGCAAATGCCACTTCCAGCTTAGCTGTGCAGAAGAAGAACAACAAGAAGTAGAAATATCTCGAAATATGTCCGTCAGGCCCCTTCCCTTGAGATAAATCTGCAAATATCTCGGAAACGAAGCGAGCTATGGCAAAATGTTAAGAGACCTTTTTTGTAGAGAATTAAGTTTCCTACTTTTTATGTTCTATGATATTTTTTGATCAGATGCGTAGTTCTCGAGATATATCAAGATATTTAAAAGTTCCGAAGCCGCACCAACATAATAGAGATACAGAAACACCGTGGCCCCTTTCTTTGAGATAACTCTGCACTATTGCGAGCTGCAAATGCCACTTCCAGCTTAGCTGTTGAGAGGAAGAACAACAAGAAGAAGAAATATCTCGAAATATGTCCGTCAGGCCAGTTCCTTTGAGCTGAATCTGCAAATATCTCGGAAACGAAGCGAGCTATGGCAAAATGTTAAGAGACGTTTTTTGTAGAGAATTATGTTTCCTACAATTTATGTTCTATGATATTTTTTGATCAGAAGCGTAGTTCTCGAGATATATCGAGATATTTAAAAGTTCCGAAGCCGCACCAACATAATAGGGATACAGAAACACCGTGGCCCCTTTCTTTGAGATAACTCTGCACGATTGCGAGCTGGAAATGCCACTTCCAGTTTAGGTGTGCAGAAGAAGAACAACAAGAAGAAGAAATATCTCGAAATATGTCCATCAGGACCCTTCCCTTGAGATAAATCTGCAAATATCTCGGAAACGAAGCGAGCTATGGCAAAATGTTAAGGGACCTTTTTTGTAGAGAATAATGTTTCCTACAATTCACGTTCTATGATATTTTTTGATCAGAAGCGTAGTTTTCGAGATATATCGAGATATTTAAAAGTTCCGAAGCCGCACCAACATAATAGAGATACAGAAACACCGTGGCCCCTTTCTTTGAGATAAATCTGCACTATTGCGAGCTGCAAATGCCACTTCCAGCTTAGCTGTGCAGAAGAAGAACAACAAGAAGAAGAAATATCTCGAAATATGTCCGTCAGGCCCCTTCCCTTGAGATAAATCTGCAAATATCTCGGAAACGAAGCGAGCTATGGCAAAATGTTTAGAGACCTTTCTTGTAGAGAAATAAGTTTTCTACTTTTTATGTAGTATGATATTTTTTGATCAGATGCGTAGTTCTCGAGATATATCAAGATATTTAAAAGTTCCGAAGCCGCACCAACATAATAGAGATACAGAAACACCGTGGCCCCTCTCTTTGAGATAACTCTGCACTATTGCGAGCTGGAAATGCCACTTCCAGTTTAGCTGTGCAGAAGAAGAACAACAAGAAGAAGAAATATCTCGAAATATGTCCGTTAGGCCCCTTCCCTTGAGATAAATCTGCAAATATCTCGGAAACGGAGCGAGCTATGGCAAAATGTTAAGAGACCTTTTTTGTAGAGAATTATGTTTCCTACAATTTACGTTCTCTGATATTTTTTGATCAGAAGCGTAGTTTTCGAGATATATCGAGATATTTAAAAGTTCCGAAGCCGCACCAACATAATAGGGATACAGAAACACCGTGGCCCCTTTCTTTGAGATAACTCTGCACTATTGCGCGCTGCAAATGCCACTTCCAGCTTAGCTGTGCAGAAGAAGAACAACAAGAAGAAGAAATATCTCGAAATATGTCCGTCAGGCCCCTTCCCTTGAGATAAATCTGCAAATGTCTCGGAAACGAAGCGAGCTATGGCAAAATGTTAAGAGACCTTTTTTGTAGAGAATTAAGTTTCCTACTTTTTATGTTCTATGATATTTTTCGATCAGAGGCGTAGTTCTCGAGATATATCAAGATATTTAAAAGTTCCGAAGCCGCACCAACATAATAGAGATACAGAAACACCGTGGCCCCTTTCTTTGAGATAACTCTGCACTATTGCGCGCTGCAAATGCCACTTCCAGCTTAGCTGTGCAGAAGAAGAACAACAAGAAGAAGAAATATCTCGAAATATGTCCGTCAGGCCCCTTCCCTTGAGATAAATCTGCAAATATCTCGGAAACGAAGCGAGCTATGGCAAAATGTTAAGAGACCTTTTTTGTAGAGAATTACGTTTCCTACTTTTTACGTTCTATGATATTTTTTGATCAGATGCGTAGTTCTCGAGATATATCAAGATATTTAAAAGTTCCGAAGCCGCACCAACATAATAGAGATACAGAAACACCGTGGCCCCTTTCTTTGAGATAAGTCTGCACTAGTGCGAGCCGCAAATGCCACTTCCAGCTTAGCTGTGCAGAAGAAGAACAACAAGAAGAAGAAATATCTCGAAATATGTCCGTCAGGCCCCTTCCCTTGAGATAAATCTGCAAATATCTCGGAAACGAAGCGAGCTATGGCAAAATGTTAAGAGACCTTTTTTGTAGAGAATTACGTTTCCTACTTTTTACGTTCTATGATATTTTTTGATCAGATGCGTAGTTCTCGAGATATATCAAGATATTTAAAAGTTCCGAAGCCGCACCAACATAATAGAGATACAGAAACACCGTGGCCCCTTTCTTTGAGATAAGTCTGCACTAGTGCGAGCCGCAAATGCCACTTCCAGCTTAGCTGTGCAGAAGAAGAACAACAAGAAGTAGAAATATCTCGAAATATGTCCGTCAGGCCCCTTCCCTTGAGATAAATCTGCAAATATCTCGGAAACGAAGCGAGCTATGGCAAAATGTTAAGAGACCTTTTTTGTAGAGAATTAAGTTTCCTACTTTTTATGTTCTATGATATTTTTTGATCAGATGCGTAGTTCTCGAGATATATCAAGATATTTAAAAGTTCCGAAGCCGCACCAACATAATAGAGATACAGAAACACCGTGGCCCCTTTCTTTGAGATAACTCTGCACTATTGCGAGCTGCAAATGCCACTTCCAGCTTAGCTGTGGAGAGGAAGAACAACAAGAAGAAGAAATATCTCGAAATATGTCCGTCAGGCCAGTTCCTTTGAGCTGAATCTGCAAATATCTCGGAAACGAAGCGAGCTATGGCAAAATGTTAAGAGACGTTTTTTGTAGAGAATTATGTTTCCTACAATTTATGTTCTATGATATTTTTTGATCAGAAGCGTAGTTCTCGAGATATATCGAGATATTTAAAAGTTCCGAAGCCGCACCAACATAATAGGGATACAGAAACACCGTGGCCCCTTTCTTTGAGATAACTCTGCACGATTGCGAGCTGGAAATGCCACTTCCAGTTTAGGTGTGCAGAAGAAGAACAACAAGAAGAAGAAATATCTCGAAATATGTCCATCAGGACCCTTCCCTTGAGATAAATCTGCAAATATCTCGGAAACGAAGCGAGCTATGGCAAAATGTTAAGGGACCTTTTTTGTAGAGAATAATGTTTCCTACAATTTACGTTCTATGATATTTTTTGATCAGAAGCGTAGTTTTCGAGATATATCGAGATATTTAAAAGTTCCGAAGCCGCACCAACATAATAGAGATACAGAAACACCGTGGCCCCTTTCTTTGAGATAAATCTGCACTATTGCGAGCTGCAAATGCCACTTCCAGCTTAGCTGTGCAGAAGAAGAACAACAAGAAGAAGAAATATCTCGAAATATGTCCGTCAGGCCCCTTCCCTTGAGATAAATCTGCAAATATCTCGGAAACGAAGCGAGCTATGGCAAAATGTTTAGAGACCTTTCTTGTAGAGAAATAAGTTTTCTACTTTTTATGTAGTATGATATTTTTTGATCAGATGCGTAGTTCTCGAGATATATCAAGATATTTAAAAGTTCCGAAGCCGCACCAACATAATAGAGATACAGAAACACCGTGGCCCCTCTCTTTGAGATAACTCTGCACTATTGCGAGCTGGAAATGCCACTTCCAGTTTAGCTGTGCAGAAGAAGAACAACAAGAAGAAGAAATATCTCGAAATATGTCCGTTAGGCCCCTTCCCTTGAGATAAATCTGCAAATATCTCGGAAACGAAGCGAGCTATGGCAAAATGTTAAGAGACCTTTTTTGTAGAGAATTATGTTTCCTACAATTTACGTTCTCTGATATTTTTTGATCAGAAGCGTAGTTTTCGAGATATATCGAGATATTTAAAAGTTCCGAAGCCGCACCAACATAATAGAGATACAGAAACACCGTGGCCCCTTTCTTTGAGATAACTCTGCACTATTGCGACCTGCAAATGCCACTTCCAGCTTAGCTGTGCAGAAGAGGAACAACAAGAAGAAGAAATATGTCGGAATATGTCCGTCAGGCCCCTTCCCTTGAGATAAATCTGCAAATATCTCGGAAACGAAGCGAGCTATGGCAAAATGTTAAGAGACCTTTTTTGTAGAGAATTAAGTTTCCTACTTTTTATGTTCTATGATATTTTTCGATCAGAGGCGTAGTTCTCGAGATATATCAAGATATTTAAAAGTTCCGAAGCCGCACCAACATAATAGAGATACAGAAACACCGTGGCCCCTTTCTTTGAGATAACTCTGCACTATTGCGCGCTGCAAATGCCACTTCCAGCTTAGCTGTGCAGAAGAAGAACAACAAGAAGAAGAAATATCTCGAAATATGTCCGTCAGGCCCCTTCCCTTGAGATAAATCTGCAAATATCTCGGAAACGAAGCGAGCTATGGCAAAATGTTAAGAGACCTTTTTTGTAGACAATTAAGTTTCCTACTTTTTATGGTCTATGATATTTTTCGATCAGAGGCGTAGTTCTCGAGATATATCAAGATATTTAAAAGTTCCGAAGCCGCACCAACATAATAGAGATACTGAAACACCGTGGCCCCTTTCTTTGAGATAACTCTGCACTAGTGCGAGCCGCAAATGCCGCTTCCAGCTTAGCTGTGCAGAAGAAGAACAACAAGAAGAAGAAATATCTCGAAATATGTCCGTCAGGCCCCTTCCCTCGAGATAAATCTGCAAATATCTCGGAAACGAAGCGAGCTATGGCAAAATGTTAAGAGACCTTTTTTGTAGAGAATTAAGTTTCCTACTTTTTATGTTCTATGATATTTTTTGATCAGATGCGTAGTTTTCGAGATATATCGAGATATGTAAAAGTTCCGAAGCCGCACCAACATAATAGAGATACAGAAACACCGTGGCCCCTTTCTTTGGGATAACTCTGCACTCTTGCGAGCTGCAAATGCCACTTCCAGCTTAGCTGTGCAGAAGAAGAACAACAAGAAGAAGAAATATCTCGAAATATGTCCGTCAGGCCACTTCCCTTGAGATAGATCTGCAAATATCTCGGAAACGAAGCGAGCTATGGCAAAATGTTAAGAGACCTTTTTTGTAGAGAATTAAGTTTCCTACTTTTTATGTTCGATGATATTTTTTGATCAGATGCGTAGTTCTCGAGATATATCAAGATATTTAAAAGTTCCGAAACTGCACCAACATAATAGAGGTACAGAAACACCGTGGCCTCTTTCTTTGAGATAACTCTGCACTATTGCGAGCTGCAAATGCCACTTCGAGCTTAGCTGTGCAGAAGAAGAACAACAAGAAGAAGAAATATCTCGAAATATGTCCGTCAGGCCCCTTCCCTTGAGATAAATCTGCAAATATCTCGGAAACGAAGAGAGCTATGGCAAAATGTTAAGAGACCTTTTTTGTAGAGAATTAAGTTTCCTACTTTTCATGTTCTATGATATTTTTTGATCAGATGCGTAGTTCTCGAGATATATCAAGATATTTAAAAGTTCCGAAGCCGCACCAACGTAATAGAGATACAGAAACACCGTGGCCCCTTTCTTTGAGATAACTCTGCACGATTGCGAGCTGGAAATGCCACTTCCAGTTTAGCTGTGCAGAAAAAGAACAACAAGAAGAAGAAATATCTCGAAATATGTCCATCAGGACCCTTCCCTTGAGATAAATCTGCAAATATCTCGGAAACGAAATGAGCTATGGCAAAATGTTAAGAGACCTTTTTTGTAGAGAATTATGTTTCCTACAATTTATGTTCTATGATATTTTTTGATCAGAAGCGTAGTTTTCGAGATATATCGAGATATGTAAAAGTTCCGAAGCCGCACCAACATAATAGAGATACAGAAACACCGTGGCCCCTTTCTTTGGGATAACTCTGCACTCTTGCGAGCTGCAAATGCCACTTCCAGCTTAGCTGTGCAGAAGAAGAACAACAAGAAGAAGAAATATCTCGAAATATGTCCGTCAGGCCACTTCCCTTGAGATAAATCTGCAAATATCTCGGAAACGAAGCGAGCTATGGCAAAATGTTAAGAGACCTTTTTTGTAGAGAATTAAGTTTCCTACTTTTTATGTTCGATGATATTTTTTTATCAGATGCGTAGTTCTCGAGGTATATCAAGATATTTAAAAGTTCCGAAGCTGCACCAACATAATAGAGGTACAGAAACACCGTGGCCTCTTTCTTTGAGATAACTCTGCACTATTGCGAGCTGCAAATGCCACTTCGAGCTTAGCTGTGCAGAAGAAGAACAACAAGAAGAAGAAATATCTCGAAATATGTCCGTCAGGCCCCTTCCCTTGAGATATATCTGCAAATATGTCGGAAACGAAGAGAGCTACGGCAAAATGTTAAGAGACCTTTTTTGTAGAGAATTAAGTTTCCTACTTTTCATGTTCTATGATATTTTTTGATCAGATGCGTAATTCTCGAGATATATCAAGATATTTAAAAGTTCCGAAGCCGCACCAACATAATAGAGATACAGAAACACCGTGGCCCCTTTCTTTGAGATAACTCTGCACTAGTGCGAGCCGCAAATGCCACTTCCAGCTTAGCTGTGCAGAAGAAGAACAACAAGAAGAAGAAATATCTCGAAATATGTCCGTCAGGCCCCTTCCCTTGAGATAAATCTGCAAATATCTCGGAAACGAAGCGAGCTATGGCAAAATGTTAAGAGACCTTTTTTGTACAGAATTATGTTTCCTACTTTTTACGTTCTATGATATTTTTTGATCAGACGCGTAGTTCTCGAGATATATCAAGATATTTAAAAGTTCCGAAGCCGCACCAACATAATAGAGATACAGAAACACCGTGGCCCCTTTCCTCGAGATATCTCTGCACTATTGCGAGCTGTAAATGCCACTTCCAGCTTAGCTGTGCAGAAGAAGAACAACAAGAAGAAGAAATATCTCGAAATATGTCCGTCAGGCCCCTTCCCTTGAGATAAATATGCAAATATCTCGGAAACGAAGCGAGCTATGGCAAAATGTTAAGAGACCTTTTTTGTAGAGAATTAAGTTTCCTACTTTTTATGTTCTATGATATTTTTTGATCAGATGCGTAGTTCTCGAGATATATCAAGATATTTAAAAGTTCCGAAGCCGCACCAACATAATAGAGATACAGAAACACCGTGGCCCCTTTCTTTGAGATAACTCTGCACTATTGCGAGCTGCAAATGCCACTTCCAGCTTAGCTGTGGAGAGGAAGAACAACAAGAAGAAGAAATATCTCGAAATATGTCCGTCAGGCCAGTTCCTTTGAGCTGAATCTGCAAATATCTCGGAAACGAAGCGAGCTATGGCAAAATGTTAAGAGACGTTTTTTGTAGAGAATTATGTTTCCTACAATTTATGTTCTATGATATTTTTTGATCAGAAGCGTAGTTCTCGAGATATATCGAGATATTTAAAAGTTCCGAAGCCGCACCAACATAATAGGGATACAGAAACACCGTGGCCCCTTTCTTTGAGATAACTCTGCACGATTGCGAGCTGGAAATGCCACTTCCAGTTTAGCTGTGCAGAAGAAGAACAACAAGAAGAAGAAATATCTCGAAATATGTCCATCAGGACCCTTCCCTTGAGATAAATCTGCAAATATCTCGGAAACGAAGCGAGCTATGGCAAAATGTTAAGGGACCTTTTTTGTAGAGAATAATGTTTCCTACAATTTACGTTCTATGATATTTTTTGATCAGAAGCGTAGTTTTCGAGATATATCGAGATATTTAAAAGTTCCGAAGCCGCACCAACATAATAGAGATACAGAAACACCGTGGCCCCTTTCTTTGAGATAAATCTGCACTATTGCGAGCTGCAAATGCCACTTCCAGCTTAGCTGTGCAGAAGAAGAACAACAAGAAGAAGAAATATCTCGAAATATGTCCGTCAGGCCCCTTCCCTTGAGATAAATCTGCAAATATCTCGGAAACGAAGCGAGCAATGGCAAAATGTTTAGAGACCTTTCTTGTAGAGAAATAAGTTTTCTACTTTTTATGTAGTATGATATTTTTTGATCAGATGCGTAGTTCTCGAGATATATCAAGATATTTAAAAGTTCCGAAGCCGCACCAACATAATAGAGATACAGAAACACCGTGGCCCCTCTCTTTGAGATAACTCTGCACTATTGCGAGCTGGAAATGCCACTTCCAGTTTAGCTGTGCAGAAGAAGAACAACAAGAAGAAGAAATATCTCGAAATATGTCCGTCAGGCCCGTTCCTTTGAGCTGAATCTGCAAATATCTCGGAAACGAAGCGAGCTATGGCAAAATACTAAGAGACGTTTCTTGTAGAGAATTACGTTTCCTACAATTTATGTTCTATGATATTTTTTGATCAGAAGCGTAGTTTTCGAGATATATCGAGATATTTAAAAGTTCCGAAGCCGCACCAACATAATAGAGATACAGAAACACCGTGGCTCCTTTCTTTGAGATAACTCTGCACTAGTGCGAGCCGCAAATGCCACTTCCAGCTTAGCTGTGCAGAAGAAGAACAACAAGAAGAAGAAATATCTCGAAATATGTCCGTCAGGCCCCTTCCCTTGAGATAAATCTGCAAATATCTCGGAAACGAAGCGAGCTATGGCAAAATGTTAAGAGACTTTATTTGTAGAGAATTAAGTTTCCTACTTTTTATGTTCTACGATATTTTTTGATCAGATGCGTAGTTCTCGAGATATATCAAGATATTTAAAAGTTCCGAAGCCGCACCAACATAATAGAGATACAGAAACACCGTGGCCCCTTTCTTTGAGATAACTCTGCACTATTGCGAGCTGCAAATGCCACTTCCAGCTTAGCTGTGCAGAGGAAGAACAACAAGAAGAAGAAATATCTCGAAATATGTCCGTCAGGCCAGTTCCTTTGAGCTGAATCTGCAAATATCTCGGAAACGAAACGAGCTATGGCAAAATGTTAAGAGACCTTTTTTGTAGAGAATTATGTTTCCTACAATTTATGTTCTATGATATTTTTTGATCAGAAGCGTAGTTTTCGAGATATATCGAGATATTTAAAAGTTCCGAAGACGCACCAACATAATAGAGATACAGAAACACCGTGGCCCCTTTCTTTGAGATAACTCTGCACTATTGCGAGCTGCAAATGCCACTTCCAGCTTAGCTGTGCAGAAGAAGAACAACAAGAAGAAGAAATATCTCGAAATATGTCCGTCAGGCCCCTTCCCTTGAGATAAATCTGCAAATATCTCGGAAACGAAGCGAGCTATGGCAAAATGTTAAGAGAATTTATTTGTAGAGAATTAAGTTTCCTACTTTTTATGTTCTACGATATTTTTTGATCAGATGCGTAGTTCTCGAGATATATCAAGATATTTAAAAGTTCCGAAGCCGCACCAACATAATAGAGATACAGAAACACCGTGGCCCCTTTCTTTGAGATAACTCTGCACTATTGCGAGCTGCAAATGCCACTTCCAGCTTAGCTGTGCAGAGGAAGAACAACAAGAAGAAGAAATATCTCGAAATATGTCCGTCAGGCCAGTTCCTTTGAGCTGAATCTGCAAATATCTCGGAAACGAAACGAGCTATGGCAAAATGTTAAGAGACCTTTTTTGTAGAGAATTATGTTTCCTACAATTTATGTTCTATGATATTTTTTGATCAGAAGCGTAGTTTTCGAGATATATCGAGATATTTAAAAGTTCCGAAGCCGCACCAACATAATAGAGATACAGAAACACCGTGGCTCCTTTCTTTGAGATAACTCTGCACTAGTGCGAGCCGCAAATGCCACTTCCAGCTTAGCTGTGCAGAAGAAGAACAACAAGAAGAAGAAATATCTCGAAATATGTCCGTCAGGCCCCTTCCCTTGAGATAAATCTGCAAATATCTCGGAAACGAAGAGAGCTATGGCAAAACGTTAAGAGACCTTTTTTGTAGGGAATTAAGTTTCCTACTTTTCATGTTCTATGATATTTTTTGATCAGATGCGTAGTTCTCGAGATATATCAAGATATTTAAAAGTTCCGAAGCAGCACCAACATAATAGAGATACAGAAACATGGTGGCCCCTTTCTTTGAGATAACTCTGCACTATTGCGAGCTGTAAATGCCACTTCCAGCTTAGCTGTGCAGAAGAAGAACAACAAGAAGAAGAAATATCTCGAAATATGTCCGTCAGGCCCCTTCCCTTGAGATAAATCTGCAAATATCTCGGAAACGAAGCGAGCTATGGCAAAATGTTAAGAGACTTTATTTGTAGAGAATTAAGTTTCCTACTTTTTATGTTCTACGATATTTTTTGATCAGATGCGTAGTTCTCGAGATATATCAAGATATTTAAAAGTTCCGAAGCCGCACCAACGTAATAGAGATACAGAAACACCGTGGCCCCTTTCTTTGAGATAACTCTGCACGATTGCGAGCTGGAAATGCCACTTCCAGTTTAGCTGTGCAGAAAAAGAACAACAAGAAGAAGAAATATCTCGAAATATGTCCATCAGGACCCTTCCCTTGAGATAAATCTGCAAATATCTCGGAAACGAAATGAGGTATGGCAAAATGTTAAGAGACCTTTTTTGTAGAGAATTATGTTTCCTACAATTTATGTTCTATGATATTTTTTGATCAGAAGCGTAGTTTTCGAGATATATCGAGATATGTAAAAGTTCCGAAGCCGCACCAACATAATAGAGATACAGAAACACCGTGGCCCCTTTCTTTGGGATAACTCTGCACTCTTGCGAGCTGCAAATGCCACTTCCAGCTTAGCTGTGCAGAAGAAGAACAACAAGAAGAAGAAATATCTCGAAATATGTCCGTCAGGCCACTTCCCTTGAGATAGATCTGCAAATATCTCGGAAACGAAGCGAGCTATGGCAAAATGTTAAGAGACCTTTTTTGTAGAGAATTAAGTTTCCTACTTTTTATGTTCGATGATATTTTTTGATCAGATGCGTAGTTCTCGAGATATATCAAGATATTTAAAAGTTCCGAAACTGCACCAACATAATAGAGGTACAGAAACACCGTGGCCTCTTTCTTTGAGATAACTCTGCACTATTGCGAGCTGCAAATGCCACTTCGAGCTTAGCTGTGCAGAAGAAGAACAACAAGAAGAAGAAATATCTCGAAATATGTCCGTCAGGCCCCTTCCCTTGAGATAAATCTGCAAATATCTCGGAAACGAAGAGAGCTATGGCAAAATGTTAAGAGACCTTTTTTGTAGAGAATTAAGTTTCCTACTTTTCATGTTCTATGATATTTTTTGATCAGATGCGTAGTTCTCGAGATATATCAAGATATTTAAAAGTTCCGAAGCCGCACCAACGTAATAGAGATACAGAAACACCGTGGCCCCTTTCTTTGAGATAACTCTGCACGATTGCGAGCTGGAAATGCCACTTCCAGTTTAGCTGTGCAGAAGAAGAACAACAAGAAGAAGAAATATCTCGAAATATGTCCGTCAGGCCACTTCCCTTGAGATAAATCTGCAAATATCTCGGAAACGAAGCGAGCTATGGCAAAATGTTAAGAGACCTTTTTTGTAGAGAATTAAGTTTCCTACTTTTTATGTTCGATGATATTTTTTGATCAGATGCGTAGTTCTCGAGGTATATCAAGATATTTAAAAGTTCCGAAGCTGCACCAACATAATAGAGGTACAGAAACACCGTGGCCTCTTTCTTTGAGATAACTCTGCACTATTGCGAGCTGCAAATGCCACTTCGAGCTTAGCTGTGCAGAAGAAGAACAACAAGAAGAAGAAATATCTCGAAATATGTCCGTCAGGCCCCTTCCCTTGAGATAAATCTGCAAATATCTCGGAAACGAAGAGAGCTATGGCAAAATGTTAAGAGACCTTTTTTGTAGAGAATTAAGTTTCCTACTTTTCATGTTCTATGATATTTTTTGATCAGATGCGTAGTTCTCGAGATATATCAAGATATTTAAAAGTTCCGAAGCCGCACCAACGTAATAGAGATACAGAAACACCGTGGCCCCTTTCTTTGAGATAACTCTGCACGATTGCGAGCTGGAAATGCCACTTCCAGTTTAGCTGTGCAGAAAAAGAACAACAAGAAGAAGAAATATCTCGAAATATGTCCATCAGGACCCTTCCCTTGAGATAAATCTGCAAATATCTCGGAAACGAAATGAGCTATGGCAAAATGTTAAGAGACCTTTTTTGTAGAGAATTATGTTTCCTACAATTTATGTTCTATGATATTTTTTGATCAGAAGCGTAGTTTTCGAGATATATCGAGATATGTAAAAGTTCCGAAGCCGCACCAACATAATAGAGATACAGAAACACCGTGGCCCCTTTCTTTGGGATAACTCTGCACTCTTGCGAGCTGCAAATGCCACTTCCAGCTTAGCTGTGCAGAAGAAGAACAACAAGAAGAAGAAATATCTCGAAATATGTCCGTCAGGCCACTTCCCTTGAGATAAATCTGCAAATATCTCGGAAACGAAGCGAGCTATGGCAAAATGTTAAGAGACCTTTTTTGTAGAGAATTAAGTTTCCTACTTTTTATGTTCGATGATATTTTTTGATCAGATGCGTAGTTCTCGAGATATATCAAGATATTTAAAAGTTCCGAAGCCGCACCAACGTAATAGAGATACAGAAACACCGTGGCCCCTTTCTTTGAGATAACTCTGCACGATTGCGAGCTGGAAATGCCACTTCCAGTTTAGCTGTGCAGAAAAAGAACAACAAGAAGAAGAAATATCTCGAAATATGTCCATCAGGACCCTTCCCTTGAGATAAATCTGCAAATATCTCGGAAACGAAATGAGCTATGGCAAAATGTTAAGAGACCTTTTTTGTAGAGAATTATGTTTCCTACAATTTATGTTCTATGATATTTTTTGATCAGAAGCGTAGTTTTCGAGATATATCGAGATATGTAAAAGTTCCGAAGCCGCACCAACATAATAGAGATACAGAAACACCGTGGCCCCTTTCTTTGGGATAACTCTGCACTCTTGCGAGCTGCAAATGCCACTTCCAGCTTAGCTGTGCAGAAGAAGAACAACAAGAAGAAGAAATATCTCGAAATATGTCCGTCAGGCCACTTCCCTTGAGATAAATCTGCAAATATCTCGGAAACGAAGCGAGCTATGGCAAAATGTTAAGAGACCTTTTTTGTAGAGAATTAAGTTTCCTACTTTTTATGTTCGATGATATTTTTTGATCAGATGCGTAGTTCTCGAGGTATATCAAGATATTTAAAAGTTCCGAAGCTGCACCAACATAATAGAGGTACAGAAACACCGTGGCCTCTTTCTTTGAGATAACTCTGCACTATTGCGAGCTGCAAATGCCACTTCGAGCTTAGCTGTGCAGAAGAAGAACAACAAGAAGAAGAAATATCTCGAAATATGTCCGTCAGGCCCCTTCCCTTGAGATATATCTGCAAATATCTCGGAAACGAAGAGATCTACGGCAAAATGTTAAGAGACCTTTTTTGTAGAGAATTAAGTTTCCTACTTTTCATGTTCTATGATATTTTTTGATCAGATGCGTAATTCTCGAGATATATCAAGATATTTAAAAGTTCCGAAGCCGCACCAACATAATAGAGATACAGAAACACCGTGGCCCCTTTCTTTGAGATAACTCTGCACTAGTGCGAGCCGCAAATGCCACTTCCAGCTTAGCTGTGCAGAAGAAGAACAACAAGAAGAAGAAATATCTCGAAATATGTCCGTCAGGCCCCTTCCCTTGAGATAAATCTGCAAATATCTCGGAAACGAAGCGAGCTATGGCAAAATGTTAAGAGACCTTTTTTGTACAGAATTATGTTTCCTACTTTTTACGTTCTATGATATTTTTTGATCAGACGCGTAGTTCTCGAGATATATCAAGATATTTAAAAGTTCCGAAGCCGCACCAACATAATAGAGATACAGAAACACCGTGGCCCCTTTCTTTGAGATATCTCTGCACTATTGCGAGCTGTAAATGCCACTTCCAGCTTAGCTGTGCAGAAGAAGAACAACAAGAAGAAGAAATATCTCGAAATATGTCCGTCAGGCCCCTTCCCTTGAGATAAATCTGCAAATATCTCGGAAACGAAGCGAGCTATGGCAAAATGTTAAGAGACTTTATTTGTAGAGAATTAAGTTTCCTACTTTTTATGTTCTACGATATTTTTTGATCAGATGCGTAGTTCTCGAGATATATCAAGATATTTAAAAGTTCCGAAGCCGCACCAACATAATAGAGATACAGAAACACCGTGGCCCCTTTCTTTGAGATAACTCTGCACTATTGCGAGCTGCAAATGCCACTTCCAGCTTAGCTGTGCAGAGGAAGAACAACAAGAAGAAGAAATATCTCGAAATATGTCCGTCTGGCCAGTTCCTTTGAGCTGAATCTGCAAATATCTCGGAAACGAAACGAGCTATGGCAAAATGTTAAGAGACCTTTTTTGTAGAGAATTATGTTTCCTACAATTTATGTTCTATGATATTTTTTGATCAGAAGCGTAGTTTTCGAGATATATCGAGATATTTAAAAGTTCCGAAGACGCACCAACATAATAGAGATACAGAAACACCGTGGCCCCTTTCTTTGAGATAACTCTGCACTATTGCGAGCTGCAAATGCCACTTCCAGCTTAGCTGTGCAGAAGAAGAACAACAAGAAGAAGAAATATCTCGAAATATGTCCGTCAGGCCCCTTCCCTTGAGATAAATCTGCAAATATCTCGGAAACGAAGCGAGCTATGGCAAAATGTTAAGAGAATTTATTTGTAGAGAATTAAGTTTCCTACTTTTTATGTTCTACGATATTTTTTGATCAGATGCGTAGTTCTCGAGATATATCAAGATATTTAAAAGTTCCGAAGCCGCACCAACATAATAGAGATACAGAAACACCGTGGCCCCTTTCTTTGAGATAACTCTGCACTATTGCGAGCTGCAAATGCCACTTCCAGCTTAGCTGTGCAGAGGAAGAACAACAAGAAGAAGAAATATCTCGAAATATGTCCGTCAGGCCAGTTCCTTTGAGCTGAATCTGCAAATATCTCGGAAACGAAACGAGCTATGGCAAAATGTTAAGAGACCTTTTTTGTAGAGAATTATGTTTCCTACAATTTATGTTCTATGATATTTTTTGATCAGAAGCGTAGTTTTCGAGATATATCGAGATATGTAAAAGTTCCGAAGCCGCACCAACATAATAGAGATACACAAACACCGTGGCCCCTTTCTTTGGGATAACTCTGCACTCTTGCGAGCTGCAAATGCCACTTCCAGCTTAGCTGTGCAGAAGAAGAACAACAAGAAGAAGAAATATCTCGAAATATGTCCGTCAGGCCACTTCCCTTGAGATAGATCTGCAAATATCTCGGAAACGAAGCGAGCTATGGCAAAATGTTAAGAGACCTTTTTTGTAGAGAATTAAGTTTCCTACTTTTTATGTTCGATGATATTTTTTGATCAGATGCATAGTTCTCGAGATATATCAAGATATTTAAAAGTTCCGAAACTGCACCAACATAATAGAGGTACAGAAACACCGTGGCCTCTTTCTTTGAGATAACTCTGCACTATTGCGAGCTGCAAATGCCACTTCGAGCTTAGCTGTACAGAAGAAGAACAACAAGAAGAAGAAATATCTCGAAATATGTCCGTCAGGCCCCTTCCCTTGAGATAAATCTGCAAATATCTCGGAAACGAAGAGAGCTATGGCAAAATGTTAAGAGACCTTTTTTGTAGAGAATTAAGTTTCCTACTTTTCATGTTCTATGATATTTTTTGATCAGATGCGTAGTTCTCGAGATATATCAAGATATTTAAAAGTTCCGAAGCCGCACCAACGTAATAGAGATACAGAAACACCGTGGCCCCTTTCTTTGAGATAACTCTGCACGATTGCGAGCTGGAAATGCCACTTCCAGTTTAGCTGTGCAGAAAAAGAACAACAAGAAGAAGAAATATCTCGAAATATGTCCATCAGGACCCTTCCCTTGAGATAAATCTGCAAATATCTCGGAAACGAAATGAGCTATGGCAAAATGTTAAGAGACCTTTTTTGTAGAGAATTATGTTTCCTACAATTTATGTTCTATGATATTTTTTGATCAGAAGCGTAGTTTTCGAGATATATCGAGATATGTAAAAGTTCCGAAGCCGCACCAACATAATAGAGATACAGAAACACCGTGGCCCCTTTCTTTGGGATAACTCTGCACTCTTGCGAGCTGCAAATGCCACTTCCAGCTTAGCTGTGCAGAAGAAGAACAACAAGAAGAAGAAATATCTCGAAATATGTCCGTCAGGCCACTTCCCTTGAGATAAATCTGCAAATATCTCGGAAACGAAACGAGCTATGGCAAAATGTTAAGAGACCTTTTTTGTAGAGAATTATGTTTCCTACAATTTATGTTCTATGATATTTTTTGATCAGAAGCGTAGTTTTCGAGATATATCGAGATATTTAAAAGTTCCGAAGACGCACCAACATAATAGAGATACAGAAACACCGTGGCCCCTTTCTTTGAGATAACTCTGCACGATTGCGAGCTGCAAATGCCACTTCCAGCTTAGCTGTGCAGAAGAAGAACAACAAGAAGAAGAAATATCTCGAAATATGTCCGTCAGGCCCCTTCCCTTGAGATAAATCTGCAAATATCTCGGAAACGAAGCGAGCTATGGCAAAATGTTAAGAGAATTTATTTGTAGAGAATTAAGTTTCCTACTTTTTATGTTCTACGATATTTTTTGATCAGATGCGTAGTTCTCGAGATATATCAAGATATTTAAAAGTTCCGAAGCCGCACCAACATAATAGAGATACAGAAACACCGTGGCCCCTTTCTTTGAGATAACTCTGCACTATTGCGAGCTGCAAATGCCACTTCCAGCTTAGCTGTGCAGAGGAAGAACAACAAGAAGAAGAAATATCTCGAAATATGTCCGTCAGGCCAGTTCCTTTGAGCTGAATCTGCAAATATCTCGGAAACGAAACGAGCTATGGCAAAATGTTAAGAGACCTTTTTTGTAGAGAATTATGTTTCCTACAATTTATGTTCTATGATATTTTTTGATCAGAAGCGTAGTTTTCGAGATATATCGAGATATTTAAAAGTTCCGAAGCCGCACCAACATAATAGAGATACAGAAACACCGTGGCTCCTTTCTTTGAGATAACTCTGCACTAGTGCGAGCCGCAAATGCCACTTCCAGCTTAGCTGTGCAGAAGAAGAACAACAAGAAGAAGAAATATCTCGAAATATGTCCGTCAGGCCCCTTCCCTTGAGATAAATCTGCAAATATCTCGGAAACGAAGAGAGCTATGGCAAAACGTTAAGAGACCTTTTTTGTAGAGAATTAAGTTTCCTACTTTTCATGTTCTATGATATTTTTTGATCAGATGCGTAGTTCTCGAGATATATCAAGATATTTAAAAGTTCCGAAGCAGCACCAACATAATAGAGATACAGAAACATGGTGGCCCCTTTCTTTGAGATAACTCTGCACTATTGCGAGCTGTAAATGCCACTTCCAGCTTAGCTGTGCAGAAGAAGAACAACAAGAAGAAGAAATATCTCGAAATATGTCCGTCAGGCCCCTTCCCTTGAGATAAATATGCAAATATCTCGGAAACGAAGCGAGCTATGGCAAAATGTTAAGAGACCTTTTTTGTAGAGAATTAAGTTTCCTACTTTTTATGTTCTATGATATTTTTTGATCAGAAGCGTAGTTTTCGAGATATATCGAGATATTTAAAAGTTCCGAAGACGCACCAACATAATAGAGATACAGAAACACCGTGGCCCCTTTCTTTGAGATAACTCTGCACTATTGCGAGCTGCAAATGCCACTTCCAGCTTAGCTGTGCAGAAGAAGAACAACAAGAAGAAGAAATATCTCGAAATATGTCCGTCGGGCCCCTTCCCTTGAGATAAATCTGCAAATATCTCGGAAACGAAGCGAGCTATGGCAAAATGTTAAGAGACTTTATTTGTAGAGAATTAAGTTTCCTACTTTTTATGTTCTATGATATTTTTTGATCAGAAGCGTAGTTTTCGAGATATATCGAGATATGTAAAAGTTCCGAAGCCGCACCAACATAATAGAGATACACAAACACCGTGGCCCCTTTCTTTGGGATAACTCTGCACTCTTGCGAGCTGCAAATGCCACTTCCAGCTTAGCTGTGCAGAAGAAGAACAACAAGAAGAAGAAATATCTCGAAATATGTCCGTCAGGCCACTTCCCTTGAGATAGATCTGCAAATATCTCGGAAACGAAGCGAGCTATGGCAAAATGTTAAGAGACCTTTTTTGTAGAGAATTAAGTTTCCTACTTTTTATGTTCGATGATATTTTTTGATCAGATGCATAGTTCTCGAGATATATCAAGATATTTAAAAGTTCCGAAACTGCACCAACATAATAGAGGTACAGAAACACCGTGGCCTCTTTCTTTGAGATAACTCTGCACTATTGCGAGCTGCAAATGCCACTTCGAGCTTAGCTGTACAGAAGAAGAACAACAAGAAGAAGAAATATCTCGAAATATGTCCGTCAGGCCCCTTCCCTTGAGATAAATCTGCAAATATCTCGGAAACGAAGAGAGCTATGGCAAAATGTTAAGAGACCTTTTTTGTAGAGAATTAAGTTTCCTACTTTTCATGTTCTATGATATTTTTTGATCAGATGCGTAGTTCTCGAGATATATCAAGATATTTAAAAGTTCCGAAGCCGCACCAACGTAATAGAGATACAGAAACACCGTGGCCCCTTTCTTTGAGATAACTCTGCACGATTGCGAGCTGGAAATGCCACTTCCAGTTTAGCTGTGCAGAAAAAGAACAACAAGAAGAAGAAATATCTCGAAATATGTCCATCAGGACCCTTCCCTTGAGATAAATCTGCAAATATCTCGGAAACGAAATGAGCTATGGCAAAATGTTAAGAGACCTTTTTTGTAGAGAATTATGTTTCCTACAATTTATGTTCTATGATATTTTTTGATCAGAAGCGTAGTTTTCGAGATATATCGAGATATGTAAAAGTTCCGAAGCCGCACCAACATAATAGAGATACAGAAACACCGTGGCCCCTTTCTTTGGGATAACTCTGCACTCTTGCGAGCTGCAAATGCCACTTCCAGCTTAGCTGTGCAGAAGAAGAACAACAAGAAGAAGAAATATCTCGAAATATGTCCGTCAGGCCACTTCCCTTGAGATAAATCTGCAAATATCTCGGAAACGAAGCGAGCTATGGCAAAATGTTAAGAGACCTTTTTTGTAGAGAATTAAGTTTCCTACTTTTTATGTTCGATGATATTTTTTGATCAGATGCGTAGTTCTCGAGATATATCAAGATATTTAAAAGTTCCGAAGCTGCACCAACATAATAGAGGTACAGAAACACCGTGGCCTCTTTCTTTGAGATAACTCTGCACTATTGCGAGCTGCAAATGCCACTTCGAGCTTAGCTGTGCAGAAGAAGAACAACAAGAAGAAGAAATATCTCGAAATATGTCCGTCAGGCCCCTTCCCTTGAGATATATCTGCAAATATCTCGGAAACGAAGAGAGCTACGGCAAAATGTTAAGAGACCTTTTTTGTAGAGAATTAAGTTTCCTACTTTTCATGTTCTATGATATTTTTTGATCAGATGCGTAGTTCTCGAGATATATCAAGATATTTAAAAGTTCCGAAGCAGCACCAACATAATAGAGATACAGAAACATGGTGGCCCCTTTCTTTGAGATAACTCTGCACTATTGCGAGCTGTAAATGCCACTTCCAGCTTAGCTGTGCAGAAGAAGAACAACAAGAAGAAGAAATATCTCGAAATATGTCCGTCAGGCCCCTTCCCTTGAGATAAATATGCAAATATCTCGGAAACGAAGCGAGCTATGGCAAAATGTTAAGAGACCTTTTTTGTAGAGAATTAAGTTTCCTACTTTTTATGTTCTATGATATTTTTTGATCAGAAGCGTAGTTTTCGAGATATATCGAGATATTTAAAAGTTCCGAAGACGCACCAACATAATAGAGATACAGAAACACCGTGGCCCCTTTCTTTGAGATAACTCTGCACTATTGCGAGCTGCAAATGCCACTTCCAGCTTAGCTGTGCAGAAGAAGAACAACAAGAAGAAGAAATATCTCGAAATATGTCCGTCGGGCCCCTTCCCTTGAGATAAATCTGCAAATATCTCGGAAACGAAGCGAGCTATGGCAAAATGTTAAGAGACTTTATTTGTAGAGAATTAAGTTTCCTACTTTTTATGTTCTACGATATTTTTTGATCAGATGCGTAGTTCTCGAGATATATCAAGATATTTAAAGTTCCGAAGCCGCACCAACGTAATAGAGATACAGAAACACCGTGGCCCCTTTCTTTGAGATAACTCTGCACGATTGCGAGCTGGAAATGCCACTTCCAGTTTAGCTGTGCAGAAAAAGAACAACAAGAAGAAGAAATATCTCGAAATATGTCCATCAGGACCCTTCCCTTGAGATAAATCTGCAAATATCTCGGAAACGAAATGAGCTATGGCAAAATGTTAAGAGACCTTTTTTGTAGAGAATTATGTTTCCTACAATTTATGTTCTATGATATTTTTTGATCAGAAGCGTAGTTTTCGAGATATATCGAGATATGTAAAAGTTCCGAAGCCGCACCAACATAATAGAGATACACAAACACCGTGGCCCCTTTCTTTGGGATAACTCTGCACTCTTGCGAGCTGCAAATGCCACTTCCAGCTTAGCTGTGCAGAAGAAGAACAACAAGAAGAAGAAATATCTCGAAATATGTCCGTCAGGCCACTTCCCTTGAGATAGATCTGCAAATATCTCGGAAACGAAGCGAGCTATGGCAAAATGTTAAGAGACCTTTTTTGTAGAGAATTAAGTTTCCTACTTTTTATGTTCGATGATATTTTTTGATCAGATGCATAGTTCTCGAGATATATCAAGATATTTAAAAGTTCCGAAACTGCACCAACATAATAGAGGTACAGAAACACCGTGGCCTCTTTCTTTGAGATAACTCTGCACTATTGCGAGCTGCAAATGCCACTTCGAGCTTAGCTGTACAGAAGAAGAACAACAAGAAGAAGAAATATCTCGAAATATGTCCGTCAGGCCCCTTCCCTTGAGATAAATCTGCAAATATCTCGGAAACGAAGAGAGCTATGGCAAAATGTTAAGAGACCTTTTTTGTAGAGAATTAAGTTTCCTACTTTTCATGTTCTATGATATTTTTTGATCAGATGCGTAGTTCTCGAGATATATCAAGATATTTAAAAGTTCCGAAGCCGCACCAACGTAATAGAGATACAGAAACACCGTGGCCCCTTTCTTTGAGATAACTCTGCACGATTGCGAGCTGGAAATGCCACTTCCAGTTTAGCTGTGCAGAAAAAGAACAACAAGAAGAAGAAATATCTCGAAATATGTCCATCAGGACCCTTCCCTTGAGATAAATCTGCAAATATCTCGGAAACGAAATGAGCTATGGCAAAATGTTAAGAGACCTTTTTTGTAGAGAATTATGTTTCCTACAATTTATGTTCTATGATATTTTTTGATCAGAAGCGTAGTTTTCGAGATATATCGAGATATGTAAAAGTTCCGAAGCCGCACCAACATAATAGAGATACAGAAACACCGTGGCCCCTTTCTTTGGGATAACTCTGCACTCTTGCGAGCTGCAAATGCCACTTCCAGCTTAGCTGTGCAGAAGAAGAACAACAAGAAGAAGAAATATCTCGAAATATGTCCGTCAGGCCACTTCCCTTGAGATAAATCTGCAAATATCTCGGAAACGAAGCGAGCTATGGCAAAATGTTAAGAGACCTTTTTTGTAGAGAATTAAGTTTCCTACTTTTTATGTTCGATGATATTTTTTGATCAGATGCGTAGTTCTCGAGATATATCAAGATATTTAAAAGTTCCGAAGCTGCACCAACATAATAGAGGTACAGAAACACCGTGGCCTCTTTCTTTGAGATAACTCTGCACTATTGCGAGCTGCAAATGCCACTTCGAGCTTAGCTGTGCAGAAGAAGAACAACAAGAAGAAGAAATATCTCGAAATATGTCCGTCAGGCCCCTTCCCTTGAGATATATCTGCAAATATCTCGGAAACGAAGAGAGCTACGGCAAAATGTTAAGAGACCTTTTTTGTAGAGAATTAAGTTTCCTACTTTTCATGTTCTATGATATTTTTTGATCAGATGCGTAATTCTCGAGATATATCAAGATATTTAAAAGTTCCGAAGCCGCACCAACATAATAGAGATACAGAAACACCGTGGCCCCTTTCTTTGAGATAACTCTGCACTAGTGCGAGCCGCAAATGCCACTTCCAGCTTAGCTGTGCAGAAGAAGAACAACAAGAAGAAGAAATATCTCGAAATATGTCCGTCAGGCCCCTTCCCTTGAGATAAATCTGCAAATATCTCGGAAACGAAGCGAGCTATGGCAAAATGTTAAGAGACCTTTTTTGTACAGAATTATGTTTCCTACTTTTTACGTTCTATGATATTTTTTGATCAGACGCGTAGTTCTCGAGATATATCAAGATATTTAAAAGTTCCGAAGCCGCACCAACATAATAGAGATACAGAAACACCGTGGCCCCTTTCTTTGAGATAACTCTGCACTATTGCGAGCTGCAAATGCCACTTCCAGCTTAGCTGTGCAGAGGAAGAACAACAAGAAGAAGAAATATATCGAAATATGTCCGTCAGGCCCCTTCCCTTGAGATATATCTGCAAATATCTCGGAAACGAAGAGAGCTACGGCAAAATGTTAAGAGACCTTTTTTGTAGAGAATTAAGTTTCCTACTTTTCATGTTCTATGATATTTTTTGATCAGATGCGTAGTTCTCGAGATATATCAAGATATTTAAAAGTTCCGAAGCCGCACCAACATAATAGAGATACAGAAACACCGTGGCCCCTTTCTTTGAGATAACTCTGCACTATTGCGAGCTGTAAATGCCACTTCCAGCTTAGCTGTGCAGAAGAAGAACAACAAGAAGAAGAAATATCTCGAAATATGTCCGTCAGGCCCCTTCCCTTGAGATAAATCTGCAAATATCTCGGAAACGAAGCGAGCTATGGCAAAATGTTAAGAGACCTTTTTTGTACAGAATTATGTTTCCTACTTTTTACGTTCTATGATATTTTTTGATCAGACGCGTAGTTCTCGAGATATATCAAGATATTTAAAAGTTCCGAAGCCGCACCAACATAATAGAGATACAGAAACACCGTGGCCCCTTTCTTTGAGATATCTCTGCACTATTGCGAGCTGCAAATGCCACTTCCAGCTTAGCTGTGCAGAGGAAGAACAACAAGAAGAAGAAATATCTCGAAATATGTCCGTCAGGCCCCTTCCCTTGAGATATATCTGCAAATATCTCGGAAACGAAGAGAGCTACGGCAAAATGTTAAGAGACCTTTTTTGTAGAGAATTAAGTTTCCTACTTTTCATGTTCTATGATATTTTTTGATCAGATGCGTAGTTCTCGAGATATATCAAGATATTTAAAAGTTCCGAAGCCGCACCAACATAATAGAGATACAGAAACACCGTGGCCCCTTTCTTTGAGATAACTCTGCACTATTGCGAGCTGTAAATGCCACTTCCAGCTTAGCTGTGCAGAAGAAGAACAACAAGAAGAAGAAATATCTCGAAATATGTCCGTCAGGCCCCTTCCCTTGAGATAAATCTGCAAATATCTCGGAAACGAAGCGAGCTATGGCAAAATGTTAAGAGACCTTTTTTGTACAGAATTATGTTTCCTACTTTTTACGTTCTATGATATTTTTTGATCAGACGCGTAGTTCTCGAGATATATCAAGATATTTAAAAGTTCCGAAGCCGCACCAACATAATAGAGATACAGAAACACCGTGGCCCCTTTCTTTGAGATATCTCTGCACTATTGCGAGCTGCAAATTCCACTTCCAGCTTAGCTGTGCAGAAGAAGAACAACAAGAAGAAGAAATATCTCGAAATATGTCCGTCAGGCCCCTGCCCTTGAGATATATCTGCAAATATCTCGGAAACGAAGCGAGCTATGGCAAAATGTTGAGAGACCTTTTTTGTAGAGAATTATGTTTCCTACAATTTATGTTCTATGATATTTTTTGATCAGAAGCGTAGTTTTCGAGATATATCGAGATATTTAAAAGATCCGAAGCCGCACCAACATAATAGAGATACAGAAACACCGTGGCCCCTTTCTTTGAGATAACTCTGCACTAGTGCGAGCCGCAAATGCCGCTTCCAGCTTAGCTGTGCAGAAGAAGAACAACAAGAAGAAGAAATATCTCGAAATATGTCCGTCAGGCCCCTTCCCTCGAGATAAATCTGCAAATATCTCGGAAACGAAGCGAGCTATGGCAAAATGTTAAGAGACCTCTTTTGTAGAGAATTAGGTTTCCTACTTTTTATGTTCTATGATATTTTTTGATCAGAAGCGTAGTTTTCGAGATATATCGAGATATTTAAAAGATCCGAAGCCGCACCAACATAATAGAGATACAGAAACACCGTGGCCCCTTTCTTTGAGATAACTCTGCACTAGTGCGAGCCGCAAATACCGCTTCCAGCTTAGCTGTGCAGAAGAAGAACAACAAGAAGAAGAAATATCTCGAAATATGTCCGTCAGGCCCCTTCCCTCGAGATAAATCTGCAAATATCTCGGAAACGAAGCGAGCTATGGCAAAATGTTAAGAGACCTTTTTTGTAGAGAATTAAGTTTCCTACTTTTTATGTTCTATGATATTTTTTGATCGGATGCGTACTTCTCGAGATATATCAAGATATTTAAAAGTTCCGAAGCCGCACCAACATAATAGAGATACAGAAACACCGTGGCCCCTTTCTTTGAGATAACTCTGCACTATTGCGAGCTGCAAATGCCACTTCCAGCTTAGCTGTGCAGAAGAAGAACAACAAAAAGAAGAAATATCTCGAAATATGTCCGTCAGGCCCCTTCCCTTGAGATAAATCTGCAAATATCTCGGAAACAAAGCGAGCTACGGCAAAATGTTAAGAGACCTTTTTTGTAGAAAATTAGGATTCCTACTTTTTATGTTCTATGATATTTTTTGAACAGATGCGTAGTTCTCGAGATATATCAAGATATTTAAAAGTTCCGAAGCCGCACCAACATAATAGAGATACAGAAACACCGTGGCCCCTTTCTTTGAGATAACTCTGCACTATTGCGCGCTGCAAATGCCACTTCCAGCTTAGCTGTGCAGAAGAAGAACAACAAGAAGAAGAAATATCTCGAAGTATGTCCGTCAGGCCCCTTCCCTTGAGATAAATCTGCAAATATCTCGGAAACGAAGCGAGCTATGGCAAAATGTTAAGAGACCTTTTTTGTAGAGAATTGAGTTTCCTACTTTTTATGTTCTATGATATTTTTTGATCAGATGCGTAGTTCTCGAGATATATCAAGATATTTAAAAGTTCCGAAGCCGCACCAACATAATAGAGATACAGAAACACCGTGGCCCCTTTCTTTGAGGTAACTCTGCACTATTGCGAGCTGCAAATGCCACTTCCAGCTTAGCTGTGCAGAAGAAGAACAACAAGAAGAAGAAATATCTCGAAATATGTCCGTCAGGCCCCTTCCCTCGAGATAAATCTGCAAATATCTCGGAAACGAAGCGAGCTATGGCAAAATGTTAAGAGACCTCTTTTGTAGAGAATTAAGTTTCCTACTTTTTATGTTCTATGATATTTTTCGATCAGATGCGTAGTTCTCGAGATATATCAAGATATTTAAAAGTTCCGAAGCCGCACCAACATAATAGAGATACAGAAACACCGTGGCCCCTTTCTTTGAGGTAACTCTGCACTATTGCGAGCTGCAAATGCCACTTCCAGCTTAGCTGTGCAGAAGAAGAACAACAAGAAGAAGAAATATCTGGAAATATGTCCGTCAGGCCCCTACCCTTGAGATAAATCTGCAAATATCTCGGAAACGAAGCGAGCTACGGCAAAATGTTAAGAGACCTTTTTTGTAGAAAATTAGGATTCCTACTTTTTATGTTCTATGATATTTTTTGAACAGATGCGTAGTTCTCGAGATATATCAAGATATTTAAAAGTTCCGAAGCCGCACCAACATAATAGAGATACAGAAACACCGTGGCCCCTTTCTTTGAGATAACTCTGCACTATTGCGCGCTGCAAATGCCACTTCCAGCTTAGCTGTGCAGAAGAAGAACAACAAGAAGAAGAAATATCTCGAAGTATGTCCGTCAGGCCCCTTCCCTTGAGATAAATCTGCAAATATCTCGGAAACGAAGCGAGCTATGGCAAAATGTTAAGAGACCTTTTTTGTAGAGAATTGAGTTTCCTACTTTTTATGTTCTATGATATTTTTTGATCAGATGCGTAGTTCTCGAGATATATCAAGATATTTAAAAGTTCCGAAGCCGCACCAACATAATAGAGATACAGAAACACCGTGGCCCCTTTCTTTGAGGTAACTCTGCACTATTGCGAGCTGCAAATGCCACTTCCAGCTTAGCTGTGCAGAAGAAGAACAACAAGAAGAAGAAATATCTCGAAATATGTCCGTCAGGCCCCTTCCCTTGAGATAAATCTGCAAATATCTCGGAAACGAAGCGAGCTATGGCAAAATGTTAAGAGACCTTTTTTGTAGAGAATTAAGTTTCCTACTTTTTATGTTCTATGATATTTTTTGATCAGATGCGTAGTTCTCGAGATATATCAAGATATTTAAAAGTTCCGAAGCCGCACCAACATAATAGAGATACAGAAACACCGTGGCCCCTTTCTTTGAGATAACTCTGCACTATTGCGAGCTGCAAATGCCACTTCCAGCTTAGCTGTGCAGAAGAAGAAATATCTGAAAATATGTCCGTCAGGCCCCTTCCCTTGAGATAAATCTGCAAATATCTCGGAAACGAAGCGAGCTACGGCAAAATGTTAAGAGACCTTTTTTGTAGAAAATTAGGATTCCTACTTTTTATGCTCTATGATATTTTTTGATCAGATGCGTAGTTCTCGAGATATATCCTGATATTTAAAAGTTCCGAAGACGCACCAACATAATAGAGATACAGAAACACCGTGGCCCCTTTCTTTGAGATAACTCTGCACTGTTGCGAGCTGCAAATGCCACTTCCAGCTTAGCTGTGCAGAAGAAGAACAACAAAAAGAAGAAATATCTCGAAATATGTCCGTCAGGCCCCTTCCCTTGAGATAAATCTGCAAATATCTTGGAAACAAAGCGAGCTACGGCAAAATGTTAAGCGACCTTTTTTGTAGAAAATTAGGTTTCCTACTTTTTATGTTCTATGATATTTTTTGATCAGATGCGTAGTTCTCGAGATATATCAAGATATTTAAAAGTTCCGAAGCCGCACCAACATAATAGAGATACACAAACACCGTGGCCCCTTTCTTTGAGATAACTCTGCACTATTGCGAGCTGCAAATGCCACTTCCAGCTTAGCTGTGCAGAAGAAGAACAACAAGAAGAAGAAATATCTGGAAATATGTCCGTCAGGCCCCTTCCCTTGAGATAAATCTGCAACTATCTCGGAAACCAAGCGAGCTATGGCAAAATGTTAAGAGACCTTTTTTGTAGAGAATTAAGTTTCCTACTTTTTATGTTATATGATATTTTTTGATCAGATGCGTAGTTCTCGAGATATAGCAAGATATTTAAAAGTTCCGAAGCCGCACCAACATAATAGAGATACAGAAACACCGTGGCCCCTTTCTTTGAGATAACTCTGCACTACTACGAGCTGCAAATGCCACTTCCAGCTTAGCTATGCGGAAGAAGAACAACAAGAAGAAGAAATATCTCGAAATATGTCCCTCAGGCCCCTTCCCTTGAGATAAATCTGCAAATATCTCGGAAACCAAGCGAGCTATGGCAAAATGTTAAGAGACCTTATTTGTAGAGAATTAAGTTTCCTACTTTTTATGTTCTACGATATTTTTTGATCAGATGCGTAGTTCTCGAGATATATCAAGATATTTAAAAGTTCCCAAGCCGCACCAACATAATAGAGATACAGAAACACCGTGGCCCCTTTCTTTGAGATAACTCTGCACTATTGCGAGCTGCAAATGCAACTTCCAGCTTAGCTGTGCAGAAGAAGAACAACAAGAAGAAGAAATATCTCGAAATATGTCCGTTAGGCCCCTTCCCTTGAGATAAATCTGCAAATATCTCGGAAACGAAGCGAGCTATGGCAAAATGTTAAGAGACCTTTTTTGTACAGAATTAAGTTTCCTACGTTTTATGTTCTATGATATTTTTTGATCAGATGCGTAGTTCTCGAGACATATCAAGATATTTAAAAGTTCCGAAGCCGCACCAACATAATAGAGATACAGAAACACCGTGGCCCCTTTCTTTGCGATAACTCTGCACTATTGCGAGCTGCAAATGCCACTTCCAGCTTAGCTGTGCAGAAGAAGAACAACAAGAAGAAGAAATATCTCGAAATATGTCCGTCAGGCCCCTTCCCTTGAGATAAATCTGCAAATATCTCGGAAACGAAGCGAGCTATGGCAAAATGTTAAGAGACCTTTTTTGTAGAGAATTAAGTTTCCTACGTTTTATGTCCTATGATATTTTTTGATCAGATGCGTAGTTCTCGAGATATATCAAGATATTTAAAAGTTCCGAAGCCGCACCAACATAATAGAGATACAGAAACACCGTGGCCCCTTTCTTTGAGATAACTCTGCACTATTGCGAGCTGCAAATGCCACTTCCAGCTTAGCTGTGCAGAAGAAGAACAACAAGAAGAAGAAATATCTCGAAATATGTCCGTCAGGCCCCTTCCCTTGAGATAAATCTGCAAATATCTCGGAAACGAAGAGAGCTATGGCAAAATGATAAGAGACCTTTTTTGTAGAGAATTAAGTTTCCTACTTTTTATGTTCTATGATATTTTTTGATCAGATGCGTAGTTCTCGAGATATATCAAGATATTTAAAAGTTCCGAAGCCGCACCAACATAATAGAGATACAGAAACACCGTGGCCCCTTTCTTTGAGATAACTCTGCACTATTGCGAGCTGCAAATGCCACTTCCAGCTTAGCTGTGCAGAGGAAGAACAACAAGAAGAAGAAATATCTCGAAATATGTCCGTCAGGCCAGTTCCTTTGAGATAAATCTGCAACTATCTCGGAAACCAAGCGAGCTATGGCAAAATGTTAAGAGACCTTTTTTGTAGAGAATTAAGTTTGCTACTTTTTATGTTATATGATATTTTTTGATCAGATGCGTAGTTCTCGAGATATAGCAAGATATTTAAAAGTTCCGAAGCCGCACCAACATAATAGAGATACAGAAACACCGTGGCCCCTTTCTTTGAGATAACTCTGCACTATTGCGAGCTGCAAATGCCACTTCCAGCTTAGCTGTGCAGAAGAAGAACAACAAGAAGAAGAAATATCTCGAAATATGTCCGTCGGCCCCTTCCCTTGAGATAAATCTGCAAATATCTCGGAAACGAAGCCAGCTATGGCAAAATGTTAAGAGACATTTTTTGTAGAGAATTAAGTTTCCTACTTTTTATGTTCTATGATATTTTTCGATCAGAGGCGTAGTTCTCGAGATATAATAAGATATTTAAAAGTTAAGAAGCCGCACCAACATAATAGAGATACAGAAACACCGTGGCCCCTTTCTTTGAGATAACTCTGCACTATTGCGAGCTGCAGATGCCACTTCCAGCTTAGCTGTGCAGAAGAAGAACAACAAGAAGAAGAAATATCTGGAAATATGTCCGTCAGGCCCCTTCCCTTGAGATAAATCTGCAAATATCTCGGAAACGAAGCGAGCTACGGCAAAATGTTAAGAGACCTTTTTTGTAGAAAATTAGGATTCCTACTTTTTATGTTCTATGATATTTTTTGAACAGATGCGTAGTTCTCGAGATATATCAGGATATGTAAAAGTTCCGAAGCCGCACTAACATAATAGAGATACAGAAACACCGTGGCCCCTTTCTTTGAGATAACTCTGCACTATTGCGCGCTGCAAATGCCACTTCCAGCTTAGCTATGCGGAAGAAGAACAACAAGAAGAAGAAATATCTCGAAATATGTCCCTCAGGCCCCTTCCCTTGAGATATATCTGCAAATATCTCGGAAACCAAGCGAGCTATGGCAAAATGTTAAGAGACCTTATTTGTAGAGAATTAAGTTTCCTACTTTTTATGTTCTACGATATTTTTTGATCAGATGCGTAGTTCTCGAGATATATCAAGATATTTAAAAGTTCCCAAGCCGCACCAACATAATAGAGATACAGAAACACCGTGGCCCCTTTCTTTGAGATAACTCTGCACTATTGCGAGCTGCAAATGCCACTTCCAGCTTAGCTGTGCAGAAGAAGAACAACAAGAACAAGAAATATCTCGAAATATGTCCGTCAGGCCCCTTCCCTTGAGATAAATCTGCAAATATCTCGGAAACGAAGCGAGCTATGGCAAAATGTTAAGAGACCTTTTTTGTAGAGAATTATGTTTCCTACAATTTACGTTCTCTGATATTTTTTGATCAGAAGCGTAGTTTTCGAGATATATCGAGATATTTAAAAGTTCCGAAGCCGCACCAACATAATAGAGATACAGAAACACCGTGGCCCCTTTCTTTGGGATAACTCTGCACTATTGCGAGCTGGAAATGCCACTTCCAGTTTAGCTGTGCAGAAGAAGAACAACAAGAAGATGAAATATCTCGAAATATGTCCGTCAGGACCCTTCCCTTGAGATAAATCTGCAAATATCTCGGAAACGAAGCGAGCTATTGCAAAACGTTAAGAGACCTTTTTTGTAGAGAATTAAGTTTCCTACTTTTTATGTTCTATGATATTTTTTGATCAGATGCGTAGTTCTCGAGATATATCAAGATATTTAAAAGCTCCGAAGCTGCACCAACATAATAGAGGTACAGAAACACCGTGGCCCCTTTCTTTGAGATAACTCTGCACTATTGCGAGCTGCAAATGCCACTTCCAGCTTAGCTGTGCAGAAGAAGAACAACAAGAAGAAGAAATATCTCGAAATATGTCCGTCGGCCCCTTCCCTTGAGATAAATCTGCAAATATCTCGGAAACGAAGCCAGCTATGGCAAAATGTTAAGAGACATTTTTTGTAGAGAATTAAGTTTCCTACTTTTTATGTTCTATGATATTTTTCGATCAGAGGCGTAGTTCTCGAGATATATCAAGATATTTAAAAGTTAAGAAGCCGCACCAACATAATAGAGATACAGAAACACCGTGGCCCCTTTCTTTGAGATAACTCTGCACTATTGCGAGCTGCAGATGCCACTTCCAGCTTAGCTGTGCAGAAGAAGAACAACAAGAAGAAGAAATATCTGGAAATATGTCCGTCAGGCCCCTTCCCTTGAGATAAATCTGCAAATATCTCGGAAACGAAGCGAGCTACGGCAAAATGTTAAGAGACCTTTTTTGTAGAAAATTAGGATTCCTACTTTTTATGTTCTATGATATTTTTTGAACAGATGCGTAGTTCTCGAGATATATCAGGATATGTAAAAGTTCCGAAGCCGCACTAACATAATAGAGATACAGAAACACCGTGGCCCCTTTCTTTGAGATAACTCTGCACTATTGCGCGCTGCAAATGCCACTTCCAGCTTAGCTATGCGGAAGAAGAACAACAAGAAGAAGAAATATCTCGAAATATGTCCCTCAGGCCCCTTCCCTTGAGATATATCTGCAAATATCTCGGAAACCAAGCGAGCTATGGCAAAATGTTAAGAGACCTTATTTGTAGAGAATTAAGTTTCCTACTTTTTATGTTCTACGATATTTTTTGATCAGATGCGTAGTTCTCGAGATATATCAAGATATTTAAAAGTTCCCAAGCCGCACCAACATAATAGAGATACAGAAACACCGTGGCCCCTTTCTTTGAGATAACTCTGCACTATTGCGAGCTGCAAATGCCACTTCCAGCTTAGCTGTGCAGAAGAAGAACAACAAGAACAAGAAATATCTCGAAATATGTCCGTCAGGCCCCTTCCCTTGAGATAAATCTGCAAATATCTCGGAAACGAAGCGAGCTATGGCAAAATGTTAAGAGACCTTTTTTGTAGAGAATTATGTTTCCTACAATTTACGTTCTCTGATATTTTTTGATCAGAAGCGTAGTTTTCGAGATATATCGAGATATTTAAAAGTTCCGAAGCCGCACCAACATAATAGAGATACAGAAACACCGTGGCCCCTTTCTTTGGGATAACTCTGCACTATTGCGAGCTGGAAATGCCACTTCCAGTTTAGCTGTGCAGAAGAAGAACAACAAGAAGATGAAATATCTCGAAATATGTCCGTCAGGACCCTTCCCTTGAGATAAATCTGCAAATATCTCGGAAACGAAGCCAGCTATGGCAAAATGTTAAGAGACATTTTTTGTAGAGAATTAAGTTTCCTACTTTTTATGTTCTATGATATTTTTCGATCAGAGGCGTAGTTCTCGAGATATATCAAGATATTTAAAAGTTCCGAAGCCGCACCAACATAATAGAGATACAGAAACACCGTGGCCCCTCTCTTTGAGATAACTCTGCACTATTGCGAGCTGGAAATGCCACTTCCAGTTTAGCTGTGCAGAAGAAGAACAACAAGAAGAAGAAATATCTCGAAATATGTCCGTCAGGCCCCTTACCTTGAGATAAATCTGCAAATATCTCGGAAACGAAGAGAGTAATGGCAAAATGATAAGAGACCTTTTTTGTAGAGAATTAAGTTTCCTACTTTTTATGTTCTATGATATTTTTTGATCAGATGCGTAGTTCTCGAGATATATCAAGATATTTAAAAGTTCCGAAGCCGCACCAACATAATAGAGATACAGAAACACCGTGGCCCCTTTCTTTGAGATAACTCTGCACTATTGCGAGCTGCAAATGCCACTTCCAGCTTAGCTGTGCAGAGGAAGAACAACAAGAAGAAGAAATATCTCGAAATATGTCCGTCAGGCCAGTTCCTTTGAGCTGAATCTGCAAATATCTCGGAAACGAAGCGAGCTATGGCAAAATGTTAAGAGACGTTTTTTGTAGAGAATTATGTTTCCTACAATTTATGTTCTATGATATTTTTTGATCAGAAGCGTAGTTTTCGAGATATATCGAGATATTTAAAAGTTCCGAAGCCGCACCAACATAATAGAGATACAGAAACACCGTGGCCCCTTTCTTTGAGATAACTCTGCACTAGTGCGAGCCGCAAATGCCACTTCCAGCTTAGCTGTGCAGAAGAAGAACAACAAGAAGAAGAAATATCTCGAAATATGTCCGTCAGGCCCCTTCCCTTGAGATAAATCTGCAAATATCTCGGAAACGAAGCGAGCTATTGCAAAATGTTAAGAGACCTTTTTTGTAGAGAATTGAGTTTCCTACTTTTTATGTTCTATGAAATTTTTTGATCAGATGCGTAGTTCTCGAGATATATCAAGATATTTAAAAGTTAAGAAGCCGCACCAACATAATAGAGATACAGAAACACCGTGGCTCCTTTCTTTGAGATAACTCTGCACTATTGCGACCTGGAAATGCCGCTTCCAGTTTAGCTGTGCAGAAGAAGAACAACAAGAAGAAGAAATATCTCGAAATATGTCCGTTAGGCCCCTTCCCTTGAGATAAATCTGCAAATATCTCGGAAACGAAGCGAGCTATGGCAAAATGTTAAGAGACCTTTTTTGTAGAGAATTAAGTTTCCTACGTTTTATGTTCTATGATATTTTTTGATCAGATGCGTAGTTCTCGAGATATATCAAGATATTTAAAAGTTCCGAAGCCGCACCAACATAATAGAGATACAGAAACACCGTGGCCCCTTTCTTTGAGATAACTCTGCACTATTGCGAGCTGCAAATGCCACTTCCAGCTTAGCTGTGCAGAGGAAGAACAACAAGAAGAAGAAATATCTCGAAATATGTCCGTCAGGCCAGTTCCTTTGAGCTGAATCTGCAAATATCTCGGAAACGAAGCGAGCTATGGCAAAATGTTAAGAGACATTTTTTGTAGAGAATTAAGTTTCCTACTTTTTATGTTCTATGATATTTTTCGATCAGAGGCGTAGTTCTCGAGATATATCAAGATATTTAAAAGTTCCGAAGCCGCACCAACATAATAGAGATACAGAAACACCGTGGCCCCTCTCTTTGAGATAACTCTGCACTATTGCGAGCTGGAAATGCCACTTCCAGTTTAGCTGTGCAGAAGAAGAACAACAAGAAGAAGAAATATCTCGAAATATGTCCGTCAGGCCCCTTACCTTGAGATAAATCTGCAAATATCTCGGAAACGATGCGAGCTATGGCAAAATGTTAAGAGACCTTTTTTGTAGAGAATTAAGTTTCCTACTTTTTATCTTCTATGATATTTTCTGATCAGATGCGTAGTTCTCGAGATATATCAAGATATTTAAAAGTTCCGAAGCCGCACCAACATAATAGAGATACAGAAACACCGTGGCCCCTTTCTTTGAGATAACTCTGCACTATTGCGAGCTGCAAATGCCACTTCCAGCTTAGCTGTGCAGAAGAAGAACAACAAGAACAAGAAATATCTCGAAATATGTCCGTCAGGCCCCTTCCCTTGAGATAAATCTGCAAATATCTCGGAAACGAAGCGAGCTATGGCAAAATGTTAAGAGACCTTTTTTGTAGAGAATTATGTTTCCTACAATTTACGTTCTCTGATATTTTTTGATCAGAAGCGTAGTTTTCGAGATATATCGAGATATTTAAAAGTTCCGAAGCCGCACCAACATAATAGAGATACAGAAACACCGTGGCCCCTTTCTTTGGGATAACTCTGCACTATTGCGAGCTGGAAATGCCACTTCCAGTTTAGCTGTGCAGAAGAAGAACAACAAGAAGAAGAAATATCTCGAAATATGTCCGTCAGGCCCCTTACCTTGAGATAAATCTGCAAATATCTCGGAAACGAAGCGAGCTATGGCAAAATGTTAAGAGACCTTTTTTGTAGAGAATTAAGTTTCCTACTTTTTATCTTCTATGATATTTTCTGATCAGATGCGTAGTTCTCGAGATATATCAAGATATTTAAAAGTTCCGAAGCCGCACCAACATAATAGAGATACAGAAACACCGTGGCCCCTTTCTTTGAGATAACTCTGCACTATTGCGAGCTGCAAATGCCACTTCCAGCTTAGCTGTGCAGAAGAAGAACAACAAGAACAAGAAATATCTCGAAATATGTCCGTCAGGCCCCTTCCCTTGAGATAAATCTGCAAATATCTCGGAAACGAAGCGAGCTATTGCAAAATGTTAAGAGACCTTTTTTGTAGAGAATTGAGTTTCCTACTTTTTATGTTCTATGAAATTTTTTGATCAGATGCGTAGTTCTCGAGATATATCAAGATATTTAAAAGTTAAGAAGCCGCACCAACATAATAGAGATACAGAAACACCGTGGCTCCTTTCTTTGAGATAACTCTGCACTATTGCGACCTGGAAATGCCGCTTCCAGTTTAGCTGTGCAGAGGAAGAGCAACAAGAAGAAGAAATATCTCGAAATATGTCCGTCAGGCCCCTTCCCTTGAGATAAATCTGCAAATATCTCGGAAACGAAGAGAGCTATGGCAAAATGATAAGAGACCTTTTTTGTAGAGAATTAAGTTTCCTACTTTTTATGTTCTATGATATTTTTTGATCAGATGCGTAGTTCTCGAGATATATCAAGATATTTAAAAGTTCCGAAGCCGCACCAACATAATAGAGATACAGAAACACCGTGGCCCCTTTCTTTGAGATAACTCTGCACTATTGCGAGCTGCAAATGCCACTTCCAGCTTAGCTGTGCAGAGGAAGAACAACAAGAAGAAGAAATATCTCGAAATATGTCCGTCAGGCCAGTTCCTTTGAGCTGAATCTGCAAATATCTCGGAAACGAAGCGAGCTATGGCAAAATGTTAAGAGACCTTTTTTGTAGAGAATTAAGTTTCCTACGTTTTATGTTCTATGATATTTTTTGATCAGATGCGTAGTTCTCGAGATATATCAAGATATTTAAAAGTTCCGAAGCCGCACCAACATAATAGAGATACAGAAACACCGTGGCCCCTTTCTTTGAGATAACTCTGCACTATTGCGAGCTGCAAATGCCACTTCCAGCTTAGCTGTGCAGAAGAAGAACAACAAGAAGAAGAAATATCTCGAAATATGTCCGTCAGGCCCCTTCCCTTGAGATAAATCTGCAAATATCTCGGAAACGAAGAGAGCTATGGCAAAATGATAAGAGACCTTTTTTGTAGAGAATTAAGTTTCCTACTTTTTATGTTCTATGATATTTTTTGATCAGATGCGTAGTTCTCGAGATATATCAAGATATTTAAAAGTTCCGAAGCCGCACCAACATAATAGAGATACAGAAACACCGTGGCCCCTTTCTTTGAGATAACTCTGCACTATTGCGAGCTGCAAATGCCACTTCCAGCTTAGCTGTGCAGAAGAAGAACAACAAGAAGAAGAAATATCACGAAATATGTCCGTTAGGCCCCTTCCCTTGAGATAAATCTGCAAATATCTCGGAAACGAAGCGAGCTATGGCAAAATGTTAAGAGACCTTTTTTGTAGCGACTTAAGTTTCCTACTTTTTATGTTCTATGATATTTTTTGATCAGATGCGTAGTTCTCGAGCTTTATCAAGATATTTAAAAGTTCCGAAGCCGCACCAACATAATAGAGATACAGAAACACCGTGGCCCCTTTCTTTCAGATAGCTATGCACTATTGCGAGCTGCAAATGCCACTTCCAGCTTAGCTGTGCAGAAGAAGAACAACAAGAAGAAGAAATATCTCGAAATATGTCCGTCAGGCCCCCTACCTTGAGATAAATCTGCAAATATCTCGGAAACGAAGCGAGCTATGGCAAAATGTTAAGAGACCTTTTTTGTAGAGAATTAAGTTTCCTACGTTTTATGTTCTATGATATTTTTTGATCAGATGCGTAGTTCTCGAGATATATCAAGATATTTAAAAGTTCCGAAGCCGCACCAACATAATAGAGATACAGAAACACCGTGGCCCCTTTCTTTGAGATAACTCTGCACTATTGCGAGCTGCAAATGCCACTTCCAGCTTAGCTGTGCAGAAGAAGAACAACAAGAAGAAGAAATATCTCGAAATATGTCCGTCAGGCCCCTTCCCTTGAGATAAATCTGCAAATATCTCGGAAACGAAGAGAGCTATGGCAAAATGATAAGAGACCTTTTTTGTAGAGAATTAAGTTTCCTACTTTTTATGTTCTATGATATTTTTTGATCAGATGCGTAGTTCTCGAGATATATCAAGATATTTAAAAGTTCCGAAGCCGCACCAACATAATAGAGATACAGAAACACCGTGGCCCCTTTCTTTGAGATAACTCTGCACTATTGCGAGCTGCAAATGCCACTTCCAGCTTAGCTGTGCAGAGGAAGAACAACAAGAAGAAGAAATATCTCGAAATATGTCCGTCAGGCCAGTTCCTTTGAGCTGAATCTGCAAATATCTCGGAAACGAAGCGAGCTATGGCAAAATGTTAATAGACATTTTTTGTAGAGAATTAAGTTTCCTACTTTTTATGTTCTATGATATTTTCCGATCAGAGGCGTAGTTCTCGATATATATCAAGATATTTAAAAGTTCCGAAGCCGCACCAACATAATAGAGATACAGAAACACCGTGGCCCCTCTCTTTGAGATAACTCTGCACTATTGCGAGCTGGAAATGCCACTTCCAGTTTAGCTGTGCAGAAGAGGAACAACAAGAAGAAGAAATATCTCGAAATATGTCCGTCAGGCCCCTTCCCTTGAGATAAATCTGCAAATATCTCGGAAACGAAGCGAGCTATGGCAAAATGTTAAGAGACCTTTTTTGTAGAGAATTATGTTTCCTACTTTTTATGTTCTATGATATTTTTTGATAAGACGCGTGGTTCTCGAGATATATCAAGATATTTAAAAGTTCCGAAGCCGCACCAACATAATAGAGATACAGAAACACCGTGGCTCCTTTCTTTGAGATAACTCTGCACTATTGCGACCTGGAAATGCCACTTCCAGTTTAGCTGTGCAGAAGAAGAACAACAAGAAGAAGAAATATCTCGAAATATGTCCGTTAGGCCCCTTCCCTTGAGATAAATCTGCAAATATCTCGGAAACGAAGCGAGCTATGGCAAAATGTTAAGAGACCTTTTTTGTAGAGAATTAAGTTTCCTACGTTTTATGTTCTATGATATTTTTTGATCAGATGCGTAGTTCTCGAGATATATCAAGATATTTAAAAGTTCCGAAGCCGCACCAACATAATAGAGATACAGAAACACCGTGGCCCCTTTCTTTGAGATAACTCTGCACTATTGCGAGCTGCAAATGCCACTTCCAGCTTAGCTGTGCAGAAGAAGAACAACAAGAAGAAGAAATATCTCGAAATATGTCCGTCAGGCCAGTTCCTTTGAGCTGAATCTGCAAATATCTCGGAAACGAAGCGAGCTATGGCAAAATGTTAAGAGACCTTTTTTGTAGAGAATTATGTTTCCTACAATTTATGTTGTATGATATTTTTTGATCAGAAGCGTAGTTTTCGAGATATATCGAGATATTAAAAAGTTCCGAAGCCGCACCAACATAATAGAGATACAGAAACACCGTGGCCCCTTTCTTTGAGATAACTCTGCACTATTGCGAGCTGCAAATGCCACTTCCAGCTTAGCTGTGCAGAAGAGGAACAACAAGAAGAAGAAATATCTCGAAATATGTCCGTCAGGCCAGTTCCTTTGAGCTGAATCTGCAAATATCTCGGAAACGAAGCGAGCTATGGCAAAATGTTAAGAGACCTTTTTTGTAGAGAATTATGTTTCCTACAATTTATGTTGTATGATATTTTTTGATCAGAAGCGTAGTTTTCGAGATATATCGAGATATTAAAAAGTTCCGAAGCCGCACCAACATAATAGAGATACAGAAACACCGTGGCCCCTTTCTTTGAGATAACTCTGCACTAGTGCGAGCCGCAAATGCCACTTCCAGCTTAGCTGTGCAGAAGAAGAACAACAAGAAGAAGAAATATCTCGAAATATGTCCGTCAGGCCCCTTCCCTTGAGATAAATATGCGAATATCTCGGAAATGAAGCGAGCTATGGCAAAATGTTAAGCGACCTTTTTTGTAGAGAATTAAGTTTCCTACTTTTTATGTTCTATGATATTTTTTGATCAGATGCGTAGTTCTCGAGATATATCAAGATATTTAAAAGTTCCGAAGCCGCACCAACATAGTAGAGATACAGAAACACCGTGGCCCCTTTCTTTGAGATAACTCTGCACTATTGCGAGCTGTAAATGCCACTTCCAGCTTAGCTGTGCAGAAGAAGAACAACAAGAAGAAGAAATATCTCGAAATATGTCCGTCAGGCCCCTTCCCTTGAGATATATCTGCAAATATCTCGGAAACGAAGCGAGCTATGGCAAAATGTTAAGAGACCTTTTTTGTAGAGAATTATGTTTCCTACAATTTATGTTGTATGATATTTTTTGATCAGAAGCGTAGTTTTCGACATATATCGAGATATTTAAAAGATCCGAAGCCGCACCAACATAATAGAGATACAGAAACACCGTGCCCCTTTCTTTGAGATAACTCTGCACTATTGCGAGCTGCAAATGCCACTTCCAGCTTAGCTGTGCAGAGGAAGAACAACAAGAAGAAGAAATATCTCGAAATATGTCCGTCAGGCCAGTTCCTTTGAGCTGAATCTGCAAATATCTCGGAAACGAAGCGAGCTATGGCAAAATGTTAAGCGACCTTTTTTGTAGAGAATTAAGTTTCCTACTTTTTATGTTCTATGATATTTTTTGATCAGATGCGTAGTTCTCGAGATATATCAAGATATTTAAAAGTTCCGAAGCCGCACCAACATAATAGAGATACAGAAACACCGTGGCCCCTTTCTTTGAGATAACTCTGCACTATTGCGAGCTGCAAATGCCACTTTCAGCTTAGCTGTGCAGAAGAAGAACAACAAGAAGAAGAAATATCTCGAAATATGTCCGTCAGGCCCCTTCCCTTGAGATAAATCTGCAAATATCTCGGAAACGAAGAGAGCTATGGCAAAATGTTAAGCGACCTTTTTTGTAGAGAATTAGGTTTCCTACTTTTTATGTTCTATGATATTTTTTGATCAGATGCGTAGTTCTCGAGATATATCAAGATATTTAAAAGTTCCGAAGCCGCACTAACATAATAGAAATACAGAAACACCGTGGCCCCTTTCTTTGAGATAACTCTGCACTATTGCGAGCTGCAAATGCCACTTCCAGCTTAGCTGTGCAGAGGAAGAACAACAAGAAGAAGAAATATCTCGAAATATGTCCGTCAGGCCAGTTCCTTTGAGCTGAATCTGCAAATATCTCGGAAACGAAGCGAGCTATGGCAAAATGTTAAGCGACATTTTTTGTAGAGAATTAAGTTTCCTACTTTTTATGTTCTATGATATTTTTTGATCAGATGCGTAGTTCTCGAGATATATCAAGATATTTAAAAGTTCCGAAGCCGCACCAACATAGTAGAGATACAGAACCACCGTGGCCCCTGTTTTTGAGATAACTCTGCACTATTGCGAACTGCAAATGCCACTTCCAGCTTAGCTGTGCAGAAGAAGAACAACAAAAAGAAGAAATATCTCGAAATGTGTCCGTCAGGCCCCTTCCCTTGAAATAAATCTGCAAATATCTCGGAAACAAAGCGAGCTATGGCAAAATGTTAAGCGACCTTTTTTGTAGAGAATTAGGTTTCCTACTTTTTATGTTCTATGATATTTTTTGATCAGATGCGTAGTTCTCGAGATATATCAAGATATTTAAAAGTTCCGAAGCCGCACCAACATAATAGAAATACAGAAACACCGTGGCCCCTTTCTTTGAGATAACTCTGCACTATTGCGAGCTGCAAATGCCACTTCCAGCTTAGCTGTGCAGAGGAAGAACAACAAGAAGAAGAAATATCTCGAAATATGTCCGTCAGGCCAGTTCCTTTGAGCTGAATCTGCAAATATCTCGGAAACGAAGCGAGCTATGGCAAAATGTTAAGAGACCTTTTTTGTAGAGAATAAGTTTCCTACTTTTTATGTTCTATGATATTTTTTGATCAGATGCGTAGTTCTCGAGATATATCAAGATATTTAAAAGTTCCGAAGCCGCACCAACATAATAGAGATACAGAAACACCGTGGCCCCTTTCTTTGAGATAACTCTGCACTATTGCGAGCTGTAAATGCCACTTCCAGCTTAGCTGTGCAGAAGAAGAACAACAAGAAGAAGAAATATCTCGAAATATGTCCGTCAGGCCCCTTCGCTTGAGATATATCTGCAAATATCTCGGAAACGGAGCGAGCTATGGGAAAATGTTAAGAGACCTTTTTTGTAGAGAATTAAGTTTCCTACTTTTTATGTTCTATGATATTTTTTGATCGGATGCGTAGTTCTCGAGATATATCAAGATATTTAAAAGTTCCGAAGCCGCACCAACATAATAGAGATACAGAAACACCGTGGCCCCTGTTTTTGAGATAACTCTGCACTATTGCGAACTGCAAATGCCACTTCCAGCTTAGCTGTGCAGAAGAAGAACAACAAAAAGAAGAAATATCTCGAAATATGTCCGTCAGGCCCCTTCCCTTGAAATAAATCTGCAAATATCTCGGAAACAAAGCGAGCTGCGGCAAAATGTTAAGAGACCTTTTTTGTAGAAAATTAGGATTCCTACTTTTTATGTTCTATGATATTTTTTGATCAGATGCGTAGTTTTCGAGATATATCGAGATATAAAAAGTTCCGAAGCCGCACCAACATAATAGGGATACAGAAACACCGTGGCCCCTTTCTTTGAGATAACTCTGCACTAGTGCGAGCCGCAAATGCCACTTCCAGCTTAGCTGTGCAGAAGAAGAACAACAAGAAGAAGAAATATCTCGAAATATGTCCGTCAGGCCCCTTCCCTTGAGATAAATCTGCAAATATCTCGGAAACGAAGCGAGCTATGGCAAAATGTTAAGAGACCTTTTTTGTAGAGAATAAGTTTCCTACTTTTTATGTTCTATGATATTTTTTGATCAGATGCGTAGTTCTCGAGATATATCAAGATATTTAAAAGTTCCGAAGCCGCACCAACATAATAGAGATACAGAAACACCGTGGCCCCTTTCTTTGAGATAACTCTGCACTATTGCGAGCTGTAAATGCCACTTCCAGCTTAGCTGTGCAGAAGAAGAACAACAAGAAGAAGAAATATCTCGAAATATGTCCGTCAGGCCCCTTCGCTTGAGATATATCTGCAAATATCTCGGAAACGGAGCGAGCTATGGGAAAATGTTAAGAGACCTCTTTTGTAGAGAATTAAGTTTCTTACTTTTTATGTTCTATGATATTTTTTGATCAGATGCGTAGTTCTCGAGATATATCAAGATATTTAAAAGTTCCGAAGCCGCACCAACATAACAGAGATACAGAAACACCGTGGCCCCTTTCTTTGAGATAACTCTGCACTATTGCGAACTGTAAATGCCACTTCCAGCTTAGCTGTGCAGAAGAAGAACAACAAGAAGAAGAAATATCTCGAAATACGTCCGTCAGGCCCCTTCCCTTGAGATATATCTGCAAATATCTCGGAAACGAAGCGAGCTATGGCAAAATGTTAAGAGACCTTTTTTGTAGAGAATTATGTTTCCTACAATTTATGTTGTATGATATTTTTTGATCAGAAGCGTAGTTTTCGAGATATATCGAGATATTAAAAAGTTCCGAAGCCGCACCAACATAATAGAGATACAGAAACACCGTGGCCCCTTTCTTTGAGATAACTCTGCACTAGTGCGAGCCGCAAATGCCACTTCCAGCTTAGCTGTGCAGAAGAAGAACAAGAAGAAGAAGAAATATCTCGAAATATGTCCGTCAGGCCCCTTCCCTTGAGATAAATATGCAAATATCTCGGAAATGAAGCGAGCTATGGCAAAATGTTAAGCGACCTTTTTTGTAGAGAATTAAGTTTGCTCCTTTTTATGTTCTATGATATTTTTTGATCAGATGCGTAGTTCTCGAGATATATCAAGATATTTAAAAGTTCCGAAGCCGCACCAACATAATAGAGATACAGAAACACCGTGGCCCCTTTCTTTGAGATAACTCTGCACTATTGCGAGCTGCAAATGCCACTTTCAGCTTAGCTGTGTAGAAGAAGAACAACAAGAAGAAGAAATATCTCGAAATATGTCCGTCAGGCCCCTTCCCTTGAGATAAATCTGCAAATATCTCGGAAACGAAGAGAGCTATGGCAAAATGTTAAGCGACCTTTTTTGTAGAGAATTAGGTTTCCTACTTTTTATGTTCTATGATATTTTTTGATCAGATGCGTAGTTCTCGAGATATATCAAGATATTTAAAAGTTCCGAAGCCGCACCAACATAATAGAAATACAGAAACACCGTGGCCCCTTTCTTTGAGATAACTCTGCACTATTGCGAGCTGCAAATGCCACTTCGAGCTTAGCTGTGCAGAGGAAGAACAACAAGAAGAAGAAATATCTCGAAATATGTCCGTCAGGCCAGTTCCTTTGAGCTGAATCTGCAAATATCTCGGAAACGAAGCGAGCTATGGCAAAATGTTAAGCGACCTTTTTTGTAGAGAATTAAGTTTCCTACTTTTTATGTTCTATGATATTTTTTGATCAGATGCGTAGTTTTCGAGATATATCGAGATATAAAAAGTTCCGAAGCCGCACCAACATAATAGGGATACAGAAACACCGTGGCCCCTTTCTTTGAGATAACTCTGCACTAGTGCGAGCCGCAAATGCCACTTCCAGCTTAGCTGTGCAGAAGAAGAACAACAAGAAGAAGAAATATCTCGAAATATGTCCGTCAGACCCCTTCACTTGAGATAAATCTGCAAATATCTCGGAAACGAAGCGAGCTATGGCAAAATGTTAAGAGACCTTTTTTGTAGAGAATAAGTTTCCTACTTTTTATGTTCTATGATATTTTTTGATCAGATGCGTAGTTCTCGAGATATATCAAGATATTTAAAAGTTCCGAAGCCGCACCAACATAATAGAGATACAGAAACACCGTGGCCCCTTTCTTTGAGATAACTCTGCACTATTGCGAGCTGTAAATGCCACTTCCAGCTTAGCTGTGCAGAAGAAGAACAACAAGAAGAAGAAATATCTCGAAATATGTCCGTCAGGCCCCTTCGCTTGAGATATATCTGCAAATATCTCGGAAACGGAGCGAGCTATGGGAAAATGTTAAGAGACCTCTTTTGTAGAGAATTAAGTTTCTTACTTTTTATGTTCTATGATATTTTTTGATCAGATGCGTAGTTCTCGAGATATATCAAGATATTTAAAAGTTCCGAAGCCGCACCAACATAATAGAGATACAGAAACACCGTGGCCCCTTTCTTTGAGATAACTCTGCACTATTGCGAACTGTAAATGCCACTTCCAGCTTAGCTGTGCAGAAGAAGAACAACAAGAAGAGGAAATATCTCGAAATACGTCCGTCAGGCCCCTTCCCTTGAGATATATCTGCAAATATCTCGGAAACGAAGCGAGCTATGGCAAAATGTTAAGAGACCTTTTTTGTAGAGAATTATGTTTCCTACAATTTATGTTGTATGATATTTTTTGATCAGAAGCGTAGTTTTCGAGATATATCGAGATATTAAAAAGTTCCGAAGCCGCACCAACATAATAGAGATACAGAAACACCGTGGCCCCTTTCTTTGAGATAACTCTGCACTAGTGCGAGCCGCAAATGCCACTTCCAGCTTAGCTGTGCAGAAGAAGAACAACAAGAAGAAGAAATATCTCGAAATATGTCCGTCAGGCCCCTTCGCTTGAGATATATCTGCAAATATCTCGGAAACGGAGCGAGCTATGGGAAAATGTTAAGAGACCTTTTTTGTAGAGAATTAAGTTTCCTACTTTTTATGTTCTATGATATTTTTTGATCGGATGCGTAGTTCTCGAGATATATCAAGATATTTAAAAGTTCCGAAGCCGCACCAACATAATAGAGATACAGAAACACCGTGGCCCCTGTTTTTGAGATAACTCTGCACTATTGCGAACTGCAAATGCCACTTCCAGCTTAGCTGTGCAGAAGAAGAACAACAAAAAGAAGAAATACCTCGAAATATGTCCGTCAGGCCCCTTCCCTTGAAATAAATCTGCAAATATCTCGGAAACAAAGCGAGCTACGGCAAAATGTTAAGAGACCTTTTTTGTAGAAAATTAGGATTCCTACTTTTTATGTTCTATCATATTTTTTGATCAGATGCGTAGTTTTCGAGATATATCGAGATATAAAAAGTTCCGAAGCCGCACCAACATAATAGGGATACAGAAACACCGTGGCCCCTTTCTTTGAGATAACTCTGCACTAGTGCGAGCCGCAAATGCCACTTCCAGCTTAGCTGTGCAGAAGAAGAACAACAAGAAGAAGAAATATCTCGAAATATGTCCGTCAGGCCCCTTCCCTTGAGATAAATCTGCAAATATCTCGGAAACGAAGCGAGCTATGGCAAAATGTTAAGAGACCTTTTTTGTAGAGAATAAGTTTCCTACTTTTTATGTTCTATGATATTTTTTGATCAGATGCGTAGTTCTCGAGATATATCAAGATATTTAAAAGTTCCGAAGCCGCACCAACATAATAGAGATACAGAAACACCGTGGCCCCTTTCTTTGAGATAACTCTGCACTATTGCGAGCTGTAAATGCCACATCCAGCTTAGCTGTGCAGAAGAAGAACAACAAGAAGAAGAAATATCTCGAAATATGTCCGTCAGGCCCCTTCGCTTGAGATATATCTGCAAATATCTCGGAAACGGAGCGAGCTATGGGAAAATGTTAAGAGACCTTTTTTGTAGAGAATTAAGTTTCCTACTTTTTATGTTCTATGATATTTTTTGATCGGATGCGTAGTTCTCGAGATATATCAAGATATTTAAAAGTTCCGAAGCCGCACCAACATAATAGAGATACAGAAACACCGTGGCCCCTTTCTTTGAGATAACTCTGCACTATTGCGAGCTGTAAATGCCACTTCCAGCTTAGCTGTGCAGAAGAAGAACAACAAGAAGAGGAAATATCTCGAAATACGTCCGTCAGGCCCCTTCCCTTGAGATATATCTGCAAATATCTCGGAAACGAAGCGAGCTATGGCAAAATGTTAAGAGACCTTTTTTGTAGAGAATTATGTTTCCTACAATTTATGTTGTATGATATTTTTTGATCAGAAGCGTAGTTTTCGAGATATATCGAGATATTAAAAAGTTCCGAAGCCGCACCAACATAATAGAGATACAGAAACACCGTGGCCCCTTTCTTTGAGATAACTCTGCACTAGTGCGAGCCGCAAATGCCACTTCCAGCTTAGCTGTGCAGAAGAAGAACAACAAGAAGAAGAAATATCTCGAAATATGTCCGTCAGGCCCCTTCCCTTGAGATAAATATGCAAATATCTCGGAAATGAAGCGAGCTATGGCAAAATGTTAAGCGACCTTTTTTGTAGAGAATTAAGTTTCCTACTTTTTATGTTCTATGATATTTTTTGATCAGATGCGTAGTTCTCGAGATATATCAAGATATTTAAAAGTTCCGAAGCCGCACCAACATAATAGAGATACAGAAACACCGTGGCCCCTTTCTTTGAGATAACTCTGCACTATTGCGAGCTGCAAATGCCACTTTCAGCTTAGCTGTGCAGAAGAAGAACAACAAGAAGAAGAAATATCTCGAAATATGTCCGTCAGGCCCCTTCCCTTGAGATAAATCTGCAAATATCTCGGAAACGAAGAGAGCTATGGCAAAATGTTAAGCGACCTTTTTTGTAGAGAATTAGGTTTCCTACTTTTTATGTTCTATGATATTTTTTGATCGGATGCGTAGTTCTCGAGATATATCAAGATATTTAAAAGTTCCGAAGCCGCACCAACATAATAGAGATACAGAAACACCGTGGCCCCTGTTTTTGAGATAACTCTGCACTATTGCGAACTGCAAATGCCACTTCCAGCTTAGCTGTGCAGAAGAAGAACAACAAAAAGAAGAAATATCTCGAAATGTGTCCGTCAGGCCCCTTCCCTTGAAATAAATCTGCAAATATCTCGGAAACAAAGCGAGCTACGGCAAAATGTTAAGAGACCTTTTTTGTAGAAAATTAGGATTCCTACTTTTTATGTTCTATGATATTTTTTGATCAGATGCGTAGTTTTCGAGATATATCGAGATATAAAAAGTTCCGAAGCCGCACCAACATAATAGGGATACAGAAACACCGTGGCCCCTTTCTTTGAGATAACTCTGCACTAGTGCGAGCCGCAAATGCCACTTCCAGCTTAGCTGTGCAGAAGAAGAACAACAAGAAGAGGAAATATCTCGAAATATGTCCGTCAGGCCCCTTCCCTTGAGATAAATCTGCAAATATCTCGGAAACGAAGCGAGCTATGGCAAAATGTTAAGAGACCTTTTTTGTAGAGAATAAGTTTCCTACTTTTTATGTTCTATGATATTTTTTGATCAGATGCGTAGTTCTCGAGATATATCAAGATATTTAAAAGTTCCGAAGCCGCACCAACATAATAGAGATACAGAAACACCGTGGCCCCTTTCTTTGAGATAACTCTGCACTATTGCGAGCTGTAAATGCCACTTCCAGCTTAGCTGTGCAGAAGAAGAACAACAAGAAGAAGAAATATCTCGAAATATGTCCGTCAGGCCCCTTCGCTTGAGATATATCTGCAAATATCTCGGAAACGGAGCGAGCTATGGGAAAATGTTAAGAGACCTTTTTTGTAGAGAATTAAGTTTCCTACTTTTTATGTTCTATGATATTTTTTGATCGGATGCGTAGTTCTCGAGATATATCAAGATATTTAAAAGTTCCGAAGCCGCACCAACATAATAGAGATACAGAAACACCGTGGCCCCTGTTTTTGAGATAACTCTGCACTATTGCGAACTGCAAATGCCACTTCCAGCTTAGCTGTGCAGAAGAAGAACAACAAAAAGAAGAAATACCTCGAAATATGTCCGTCAGGCCCCTTCCCTTGAAATAAATCTGCAAATATCTCGGAAACAAAGCGAGCTACGGCAAAATGTTAAGAGACCTTTTTTGTAGAAAATTAGGATTCCTACTTTTTATGTTCTATCATATTTTTTGATCAGATGCGTAGTTTTCGAGATATATCGAGATATAAAAAGTTCCGAAGCCGCACCAACATAATAGGGATACAGAAACACCGTGGCCCCTTTCTTTGAGATAACTCTGCACTAGTGCGAGCCGCAAGTGCCACTTCCAGCTTAGCTGTGCAGAAGAAGAACAACAAGAAGAAGAAATATCTCGAAATATGTCCGTCAGGCCCCTTCCCTTGAGATAAATCTGCAAATATCTCGGAAACGAAGCGAGCTATGGCAAAATGTTAAGAGACCTTTTTTGTAGAGAATAAGTTTCCTACTTTTTATGTTCTATGATATTTTTTGATCAGATGCGTAGTTCTCGAGATATATCAAGATATTTAAAAGTTCCGAAGCCGCACCAACATAATAGAGATACAGAAACACCGTGGCCCCTTTCTTTGAGATAACTCTGCACTATTGCGAGCTGTAAATGCCACTTCCAGCTTAGCTGTGCAGAAGAAGAACAACAAGAAGAAGAAATATCTCGAAATATGTCCGTCAGGCCCCTTCGCTTGAGATATATCTGCAAATATCTCGGAAACGGAGCGAGCTATGGGAAAATGTTAAGAGACCTCTTTTGTAGAGAATTAAGTTTCTTACTTTTTATGTTCTATGATATTTTTTGATCAGATGCGTAGTTCTCGAGATATATCAAGATATTTAAAAGTTCCGAAGCCGCACCAACATAACAGAGATACAGAAACACCGTGGCCCCTTTCTTTGAGATAACTCTGCACTATTGCGAACTGTAAATGCCACTTCCAGCTTAGCTGTGCAGAAGAAGAACAACAAGAAGAAGAAATATCTCGAAATACGTCCGTCAGGCCCCTTCCCTTGAGATATATCTGCAAATATCTCGGAAACGAAGCGAGCTATGGCAAAATGTTAAGAGACCTTTTTTGTAGAGAATTATGTTTCCTACAATTTATGTTGTATGATATTCTTTGATCAGAAGCGTAGTTTTCGAGATATATCGAGATATTAAAAAGTTCCGAAGCCGCACCAACATAATAGAGATACACAAACACCGTGGCCCCTTTCTTTGAGATAACTCTGCACTAGTGCGAGCCGCAAATGCCACTTCCAGCTTAGCTGTGCAGAAGAAGAACAACAAGAAGAAGAAATATCTCGAAATATGTCCGTCAGGCCCCTTCCCTTGAGATAAATATGCAAATATCTCGGAAATGAAGCGAGCTATGGCAAAATGTTAAGCGACCTTTTTTGTAGAGAATTAAGTTTCCTACTTTTTATGTTCTATGATATTTTTTGATCAGATGCGTAGTTCTCGAGATATATCAAGATATTTAAAAGTTCCGAAGCCGCACCAACATAATAGAGATACAGAAACACCGTGGCCCCTTTCTTTGAGATAACTCTGCACTATTGCGAGCTGCAAATGCCACTTTCAGCTTAGCTGTGCAGAAGAAGAACAACAAGAAGAAGAAATATCTCGAAATATGTCCGTCAGGCCCCTTCCCTTGAGATAAATCTGCAAATATCTCGGAAACGAAGAGAGCTATGGCAAAATGTTAAGCGACCTTTTTTGTAGAGAATTAGGTTTCCTACTTTTTATGTTCTATGATATTTTTTGATCGGATGCGTAGTTCTCGAGATATATCAAGATATTTAAAAGTTCCGAAGCCGCACCAACATAATAGAGATACAGAAACACCGTGGCCCCTGTTTTTGAGATAACTCTGCACTATTGCGAACTGCAAATGCCACTTCCAGCTTAGCTGTGCAGAAGAAGAACAACAAAAAGAAGAAATATCTCGAAATGTGTCCGTCAGGCCCCTTCCCTTGAAATAAATCTGCAAATATCTCGGAAACAAAGCGAGCTACGGCAAAATGTTAAGAGACCTTTTTTGTAGAAAATTAGGATTCCTACTTTTTATGTTCTATGATATTTTTTGATCAGATGCGTAGTTTTCGAGATATATCGAGATATAAAAAGTTCCGAAGCCGCACCAACATAATAGGGATACAGAAACACCGTGGCCCCTTTCTTTGAGATAACTCTGCACTAGTGCGAGCTGTAAATGCCACTTCCAGCTTAGCTGTGCAGGAGAAGAACAACAAGAAGAAGAAATATCTCGAAATATGTCCGTCAGGCCCCTTCGCTTGAGATATATCTGCAAATATCTCGGAAACGGAGCGAGCTATGGGAAAATGTTAAGAGACCTTTTTTGTAGAGAATTAAGTTTCCTACTTTTTATGTTCTATGATATTTTTTGATCGGATGCGTAGTTCTCGAGATATATCAAGATATTTAAAAGTTCCGAAGCCGCACCAACATAATAGAGATACAGAAACACCGTGGCCCCTGTTTTTGAGATAACTCTGCACTATTGCGAACTGCAAATGCCACTTCCAGCTTAGCTGTGCAGAAGAAGAACAACAAAAAGAAGAAATACCTCGAAATATGTCCGTCAGGCCCCTTCCCTTGAAATAAATCTGCAAATATCTCGGAAACAAAGCGAGCTACGGCAAAATGTTAAGAGACCTTTTTTGTAGAAAATTAGGATTCCTACTTTTTATGTTCTATCATATTTTTTGATCAGATGCGTAGTTTTCGAGATATATCGAGATATAAAAAGTTCCGAAGCCGCACCAACATAATAGGGATACAGAAACACCGTGGCCCCTTTCTTTGAGATAACTCTGCACTAGTGCGAGCCGCAAATGCCACTTCCAGCTTAGCTGTGCAGAAGAAGAACAACAAGAAGAAGAAATATCTCGAAATATGTCCGTCAGGCCCCTTCCCTTGAGATAAATCTGCAAATATCTCGGAAACGAAGCGAGCTATGGCAAAATGTTAAGAGACCTATTTTGTAGAGAATAAGTTTCCTACTTTTTATGTTCTATGATATTTTTTGATCAGATGCGTAGTTCTCGAGATATATCAAGATATTTAAAAGTTCCGAAGCCGCACCAACATAATAGAGATACAGAAACACCGTGGCCCCTTTCTTTGAGATAACTCTGCACTATTGCGAGCTGTAAATGCCACATCCAGCTTAGCTGTGCAGAAGAAGAACAACAAGAAGAAGAAATATCTCGAAATATGTCCGTCAGGCCCCTTCGCTTGAGATATATCTGCAAATATCTCGGAAACGGAGCGAGCTATGGGAAAATGTTAAGAGACCTTTTTTGTAGAGAATTAAGTTTCCTACTTTTTATGTTCTATGATATTTTTTGATCGGATCCGTAGTTCTCGAGATATATCAAGATATTTAAAAGTTCCGAAGCCGCACCAACATAATAGAGATACAGAAACACCGTGGCCCCTGTTTTTGAGATAACTCTGCACTATTGCGAACTGCAAATGCCACTTCCAGCTTAGCTGTGCAGAAGAAGAACAACAAAAAGAAGAAATACCTCGAAATATGTCCGTCAGGCTCCTTCCCTTGAAATAAATCTGCAAATATCTCGGAAACAAAGCGAGCTACGGCAAAATGTTAAGAGACCTTTTTTGTAGAAAATTAGGATTCCTACTTTTTATGTTCTATCATATTTTTTGATCAGATGCGTAGTTTTCGAGATATATCGAGATATAAAAAGTTCCGAAGCCGCACCAACATAATAGGGATACAGAAACACCGTGGCCCCTTTCTTTGAGATAACTCTGCACTAGTGCGAGCCGCAAATGCCACTTCCAGCTTAGCTGTGCAGAAGAAGAACAACAAGAAGAAGAAATATCTCGAAATATGTCCGTCAGGCCCCTTCCCTTGAGATAAATCTGCAAATATCTCGGAAACGAAGCGAGCTATGGCAAAATGTTAAGAGACCTTTTTTGTAGAGAATAAGTTTCCTACTTTTTATGTTCTATGATATTTTTTGATCAGATGCGTAGTTCTCGAGATATATCAAGATATTTAAAAGTTCCGAAGCCGCACCAACATAATAGAGATACAGAAACACCGTGGCCCCTTTCTTTGAGATAACTCTGCACTATTGCGAGCTGTAAATGCCACTTCCAGCTTAGCTGTGCAGAAGAAGAACAACAAGAAGAAGAAATATCTCGAAATATGTCCGTCAGGCCCCTTCGCTTGAGATATATCTGCAAATATCTCGGAAACGGAGCGAGCTATGGGAAAATGTTAAGAGACCTCTTTTGTAGAGAATTAAGTTTCTTACTTTTTATGTTCTATGATATTTTTTGATCAGATGCGTAGTTCTCGAGATATATCAAGATATTTAAAAGTTCCGAAGCCGCACCAACATAACAGAGATACAGAAACACCGTGGCCCCTTTCTTTGAGATAACTCTGCACTATTGCGAACTGTAAATGCCACTTCCAGCTTAGCTGTGCAGAAGAAGAACAACAAGAAGAAGAAATATCTCGAAATACGTCCGTCAGGCCCCTTCCCTTGAGATATATCTGCAAATATCTCGGAAACGAAGCGAGCTATGGCAAAATGTTAAGAGACCTTTTTTGTAGAGAATTATGTTTCCTACAATTTATGTTGTATGATATTCTTTGATCAGAAGCGTAGTTTTCGAGATATATCGAGATATTAAAAAGTTCCGAAGCCGCACCAACATAATAGAGATACAGAAACACCGTGGCCCCTTTCTTTGAGATAACTCTGCACTAGTGCGAGCCGCAAATGCCACTTCCAGCTTAGCTGTGCAGAAGAAGAACAACAAGAAGAAGAAATATCTCGAAATATGTCCGTCAGGCCCCTTCCCTTGAGATAAATATGCAAATATCTCGGAAATGAAGCGAGCTATGGCAAAATGTTAAGCGACCTTTTTTGTAGAGAATTAGGTTTCCTACTTTTTATGTTCTATGATATTTTTTGATCGGATGCGTAGTTCTCGAGATATATCAAGATATTTAAAAGTTCCGAAGCCGCACCAACATAATAGAGATACAGAAACACCGTGGCCCCTGTTTTTGAGATAACTCTGCACTATTGCGAACTGCAAATGCCACTTCCAGCTTAGCTGTGCAGAAGAAGAACAACAAAAAGAAGAAATATCTCGAAATGTGTCCGTCAGGCCCCTTCCCTTGAAATAAATCTGCAAATATCTCGGAAACAAAGCGAGCTACGGCAAAATGTTAAGAGACCTTTTTTGTAGAAAATTAGGATTCCTACTTTTTATGTTCTATGATATTTTTTGATCAGATGCGTAGTTTTCGAGATATATCGAGATATAAAAAGTTCCGAAGCCGCACCAACATAATAGGGATACAGAAACACCGTGGCCCCTTTCTTTGAGATAACTCTGCACTAATGCGAGCTGTAAATGCCACTTCCAGCTTAGCTGTGCAGGAGAAGAACAACAAGAAGAAGAAATATCTCGAAATATGTCCGTCAGGCCCCTTCGCTTGAGATATATCTGCAAATATCTCGGAAACGGAGCGAGCTATGGGAAAATGTTAAGAGACCTTTTTTGTAGAGAATTAAGTTTCCTACTTTTTATGTTCTATGATATTTTTTGATCGGATGCGTAGTTCTCGAGATATATCAAGATATTTAAAAGTTCCGAAGCCGCACCAACATAATAGAGATACAGAAACACCGTGGCCCCTGTTTTTGAGATAACTCTGCACTATTGCGAACTGCAAATGCCACTTCCAGCTTAGCTGTGCAGAAGAAGAACAACAAAAAGAAGAAATACCTCGAAATATGTCCGTCAGGCCCCTTCCCTTGAAATAAATCTGCAAATATCTCGGAAACAAAGCGAGCTACGGCAAAATGTTAAGAGACCTTTTTTGTAGAAAATTAGGATTCCTACTTTTTATGTTCTATCATATTTTTTGATCAGATGCGTAGTTTTCGAGATATATCGAGATATAAAAAGTTCCGAAGCCGCACCAACATAATAGGGATACAGAAACACCGTGGCCCCTTTCTTTGAGATAACTCTGCACTAGTGCGAGCCGCAAATGCCACTTCCAGCTTAGCTGTGCAGAAGAAGAACAACAAGAAGAAGAAATATCTCGAAATATGTCCGTCAGGCCCCTTCCCTTGAGATAAATCTGCAAATATCTCGGAAACGAAGCGAGCTATGGCAAAATGTTAAGAGACCTTTTTTGTAGAGAATAAGTTTCCTACTTTTTATGTTCTATGATATTTTTTGATCAGATGCGTAGTTCTCGAGATATATCAAGATATTTAAAAGTTCCGAAGCCGCACCAACATAATAGAGATACAGAAACACCGTGGCTCCTTTCTTTGAGATAACTCTGCACTATTGCGAGCTGGAAATGCCACTTCCAGTTTAGCTGTGCAGAAGAAGAACAACAAGAAGAAGAAATATCTCGAAATATGTCCGTTAGGCCCCTTCCCTTGAGATAAATCTGCAAATATCTCGGAAACGAAGCGAGCTATGGCAAAATGTTAAGAGACCTTTTTTGTAGAGAATTATGTTTCCTACCTTTTATGTAGTATGATATTTTTTGATCAGATGCGTAGTTCTCGAGATATATCAAGATATTTAAAAGTTCCGAAGCCGCACCAACATAATAGAGATACAGAAACACCGTGGCCCCTTTCTTTGAGATAACTCTGCACTATTGCGAGCTGCAAATGCCACTTCCAGCTTTGCTGTGCAGAAGAAGAACAACAAGAAGAAGAAATATCTCGAAATATGTCCGTCAGGCCCCTTCCCTTGAGATAAATCTGCAAATATCTCGGAAACGAAGCGAGCTATGGCAAAATGTTAAGAGACCTTTTTTGTAGGGAATTAAGTTTCCTACTTTTTATCTTCTATGATATTTTTCGATCAGAGGCGTAGTTCTCGAGATATATCAAGATATTTAAAAGTTCCGAAGCCGCACCAACATAATAGAGATACAGAAACACCGTGGCCCCTTTCTTTGAGATAACTCTGCACTAGTGCGAGCCGCAAATGCCACTTCCAGCTTAGCTGTGCAGAAGAAGAACAACAAGAAGAAGAAATATCTCGAAATATGTCCGTCAGGCCCCTTCCCTTGAGATAAATCTGCAAATATCTCGGAAACGAAGCGAGCTATGGCAAAATGTTAAGAGACCTTTTTTGTAGAGAATTAAGTTTCCTACTTTTTATGTTCTATGATATTTTTTGATCAGATGCGTAGTTTGTCGAGATATATCAAGATATTTAAAAGTTCCGAAGCCGCACCAACATAATAGAGATACAGAAACACCGTGGCCCCTTTCTTTGAGATAACTCTGCACTATTGCGAGCTGCAAATGCCACTTCCAGCTTTGCTGTGCAGAAGAAGAACAACAAGAAGAAGAAATATCTCGAAATATGTCCGTCAGGCCCCTTCCCTTGAGATAAATCTGCAAATATCTCGGAAACGAAGCGAGCTATGGCAAAATGTTAAGAGACCTTTTTTGTAGGGAATTAAGTTTCCTACTTTTTATCTTCTATGATATTTTTTGATCAGATGCGTAGTTCTCGAGATATATCAAGATATTTAAAAGTTCCGAAGCCGCACCAACATAATAGAGATACCGAAACACCGTGGCCCCTCTCGTTGAGATAACTCTGCACTATTGCGAGCTGGAAATGCCACTTCCAGTTTAGCTGTGCAGAAGAAGAACAACAAGAAGAAGAAATATCTCGAAATATGTCCGTTAGGCCCCTTCCCTTGAGATAAATCTGCAAATATCTCGGAAACGAAGCGAGCTATGGCAAAATGTTAAGAGACCTTTTTTGTAGGGAATTAAGTTTCCTACTTTTTATCTTCTATGATATTTTTTGATCAGATGCGTAGTTCTCGAGATATATCAAGATATTTAAAAGTTCCGAAGCCGCACCAACATAATAGAGATACAGAAACACCGTGGCCCCTTTCTTTGAGATAACTCTGCACTATTGCGAGCTGTAAATGCCACTTCCAGCTTAGCTGTGCAGAAGAAGAACAACAAGAAGAAGAAATATTTCGAAATATGTCCGTCAGGCCCCTTCCCTTGAGATATATCTGCAAATATCTCGGAAACGAAGCGAGCTATGGCAAAATGTTAAGAGACCTTTTTTGTAGAGAATCAAGTTTCCTACTTTTTATGTTCTATGATATTTTTTGATCAGAAGCGTAGTTTTCGAGATATATCGAGATATTGAAAAGTTCCGAAGCCGCACCAACATAATAGGGATACAGAAACACCGTGGCCCCTTTCTTTGAGATAACTCTGCACTAGTGCGAGCCGCAAATGCCACTTCCAGCTTAGCTGTGCAGAAGAAGAACAACAAGAAGAAGAAATATCTCGAAATATGTCCGTCAGGCCCCTTTCCTTGAGATAAATCTGCAAATATCTCGGAAACGAAGCGAGCTATGGCAAAATGTTAAGAGACCTTTTTTGTAGAGAATTAAGTTTCCTACTTTATACGTTCTATGATATTTTTTGATCAGATGCGTAGTTCTCGAGATATATCAAGATATTTAAAAGTTCCGAAGCCGCACCAACATAATAGAGATACAGAAACACCGTGGCCCCTTTCTTTGAGATAACTCTGCACTATTGCGAGCTGTAAATGCCACTTCCAGCTTAGCTGTGCAGAAGAAGAACAACAAGAAGAAGAAATATTTCGAAATATGTCCGTCAGGCCCCTTCCCTTGAGATATATCTGCAAATATCTCGGAAACGAAGCGAGCTATGGCAAAATGTTAAGAGACCTTTTTTGTAGAGAATCAAGTTTCCTACTTTTTATGTTCTATGATATTTTTTGATCAGAAGCGTAGTTTTCGAGATATATCGAGATATTTAAAAGTTCCGAAGCCGCACCAACATAATAAAGATACAGAAACACCGTGGCCCCTTTCTTTGAGATAACTGTGCACTAGTGCGAGCCGCAAATGCCACTTCCAGCTTAGCTGTGCAGAAGAAGAACAACAAGAAGAAGAAATATCTCGAAATATGTCCGTCAGGCCCCTTCCCTTGAGATAAATATGCAAATATCTCGGAAACGAAGCGAGGTATGGCAAAATGTTAAGAGACCTTTTTTGTAGAGAATTAAGTTTCCTACTTTTTCTGTTCTATGATATTTTTTGATCAGATGCGTAGTTCTCGAGATATATCAAGATATTTAAAAGTTCCGAAGCCGCACCAACATAATAGGGATACAGAAACACTGTGGCCCCTTTCTTTGAGATAACTCTGCACTAGTGCGAGCCGCAAATGCCACTTCCAGCTTAGCTGTGCAGAAGAAGAACAACAAGAAGAAGAAATATCTCGAAATATGTCCGTCAGGCCACTTCCCTTGAGATAAATCAGCAAATATCTCGGAAACGAAGCGAGCTATGGCAAAATGTTAAGAGACGTTTTTTGTAGAGAATTATATTTCCTACAATTTATGTTCTATGATATTTTTTGATCAGAAGCGTAGTTCTCGAGATAGATCAAGATACTTAAAAGTTCCGAAGCCGCACCAAACATAATAGAGATACAGAAACACCGTGGCCCCTCTCTTTGAGATAACTCTGCACTATTGCGAGCTGCAAATGCCACTTCCAGCTTAGCTGTGCAGAAGAAGAACAACAAGAAGAAGAAATATCTCGAAATATGTCCGTCAGGCCCCTTCCCTTGAGATAAATCTGCAAATATCTCGGAAACGAAGCGAGCTATGGCAAAATGTTAAGAGACCTTTTTTGTAGATAATTAAGTTTCCTACTTTTTATGTTCTATGATATTTTTCGATCAGAGGCGTAGTTCTCGAGATATATCAAGATATTTAAAAGTTCCGAAGCCGCACCAACATAATAGAGATACAGAAACACCGTGGCCCCTTTCTTTGAGATAACTCTGCACTATTGCGAGCTGCAAATGCCACTTCCAGCTTAGCTGTGCAGAAGAAGAACAACAAGAAGAAGAAATATCTCGAAATATGTCCGTCAGGCCACTTCCCTTGAGATAAATCTGCAAATATCTCGGAAACGAAGCGAGCTATGGCAAAATGTTAAGAGACCTTTTTTGTAGAGAATTAAGTTTCCTACTTTTTATGTTCGATGATATTTTTTGATCAGATGCGTAGTTCTCGAGATATATCAAGATATTTAAAAGTTCCGAAGCTGCACCAACATAATAGAGGTACAGAAACACCGTGGCCTCTTTCTTTGAGATAACTCTGCACTATTGCGAGCTGCAAATGCCACTTCGAGCTTAGCTGTGCAGAAGAAGAACAACAAGAAGAAGAAATATCTCGAAATATGTCCGTCAGACCCCTTCCCTTGAGATGAATCTGCAAATATCTCGGAAACGAAGCGAGCTATGGCAAAATGTTAAGAGACCTTTTTTGTAGAGAATTAAGTTTCCTACTTTTTATGTTCTATGATATTTTTTGATCAGATGCGTAGTTCTCGAGATATATCAAGATACTTAAAAGTTCCGAAGCCGCACCAACATAATAGAGATACAGAAACACCGTGGCCGATTTCTTTGAGATAACTCTGCACTATTGCGAGCTGTAAATGCCACTTCCAGCTTAGCTGTGCAGAAGAAGAACAACAAGAAGAAGAAATATCTCGAAATATGTCCGTCAGGCCCCTTCCCTTGAGATATATCTGCAAATATCTCGGAAACGAAGCGAGCTATGGCAAAATGTTAAGAGACCTTTTTTGTAGAGAATTATGTTTCCTACAATTTATGTTCTATGATATTCTTTGATCAGATGCGTAGTTCTCGAGATATATCAAGATATTTAAAAGTTCCGAAGCCGCACCAACATAATAGAGATACAGAAACACCGTGGCCCCTTTCTTTGAGATAACTGTGCACTAGTGCGAGCCGCAAATGCCACTTCCAGCTTAGCTGTGCAGAAGAAGAACAACAAGAAGAAGAAATATCTCGAAATATGTCCGTCAGGCCCCTTCCCTTGAGATAAATCTGCAAATATCTCGGAAACGAAGCGAGCTATGGCAAAATGTTAAGAGACCTTTTTTGTAGAGAATTATGTTTCCTACAATTTATGTTCTATGATATTTTTTGATCAGAAGCGTAGTTTTCGAGATATATCGAGATATTTAAAAGTTCCGAAGCCGCAGCAACATAATAGAGATACAGAAACACCGTGGCCCCCTTCTTTGGGATAACTCTGCACTAGTGCGAGCCGCAAATGCCACTTCCAGCTTAGCTGTGCAGAAGAAGAACAACAAGAAGAAGAAATATCTCGAAATATGTCCGTCAGGCCCCTTCCCTTGAGATAAATATACAAATATCTCGGAAACGAAGCGAGCTATGGCAAAATGTTAAGAGACCTTTTTTTGTAGGGAATTAAGTTTCCTACTTTTTATGTTCTATGATATTTTTTGATCAGATGCGCAGTTCTCGAGATATATCAAGGTATTTAAAAGTTCCGAAGCCGCACCAACATAATAGAGATACAGAAACACCGTGGCCCCTTTCTTTGAGATAACTCTGCACTATTGCGAGCTGTAAATGCCACTTCCAGCTTAGCTGTGCAGAAGAAGAACAACAAGAAGAAGAAATATCTCGAAATATGTCCGTCAGGCCCCTTCCCTTGAGATGAATCTGCAAATATCTCGGAAACGAAGCGAGCTATGGCAAAATGTTAAGAGACCTTTTTTGTAGAGAATTATGTTTCCTACAATTTATGTTCTATGATATTCTTTGATCAGATGCGTAGTTCTCGAGATATATCAAGATATTTAAAAGTTCCGAAGCCGCACCAACATAATAGAGATACAGAAACACCGTGGCCCCTTTCTTTGAGATAACTGTGCACTAGTGCGAGCCGCAAATGCCACTTCCAGCTTAGCTGTGCAGAAGAAGAACAACAAGAAGAAGAAATATCTCGAAATATGTCCGTCAGGCCCCTTCCCTTGAGATAAATCTGCAAATATCTCGGAAACGAAGCGAGCTATGGCAAAATGTTAAGAGACCTTTTTTGTAGAGAATTATGTTTCCTACAATTTATGTTCTATGATATTTTTTGATCAGAAGCGTAGTTTTCGAGATATATCGAGATATTTAAAAGTTCCGAAGCCGCAGCAACATAATAGAGATACAGAAACACCGTGGCCCCCTTCTTTGGGATAACTCTGCACTAGTGCGAGCCGCAAATGCCACTTCCAGCTTAGCTGTGCAGAAGAAGAACAACAAGAAGAAGAAATATCTCGAAATATGTCCGTCAGGCCCCTTCCCTTGAGATAAATATACAAATATCTCGGAAACGAAGCGAGCTATGGCAAAATGTTAAGAGACCTTTTTTTGTAGGGAATTAAGTTTCCTACTTTTTATGTTCTATGATATTTTTTGATCAGATGCGCAGTTCTCGAGATATATCAAGGTATTTAAAAGTTCCGAAGCCGCACCAACATAATAGAGATACAGAAACACCGTGGCCCCTTTCTTTGAGATAACTCTGCACCATTGCGAGCTGCAAATGCCACTTCCAGCTTAGCTGCGCAGAGAAAGAACAACAAGAAGAAGAAATATCTCGAAATATGTCCGTCAGGCCAGTTCCTTTGAGCTGTATCTGCAAATATCTCGGAAACGAAGCGAGCTATGGCAAAATGTTAAGAGACGTTTTTTGTAGAGTATTATGTTTCCTACAATTTATGTGCTATGATATTTTTTGATCAGAAGCGTAGTTTTCGAGATATATCGAGATATTTAAAAGTTCCGAAGACGCACCAACATAATAGAGATACAGAAACACCGTGGCCCCTTTCTTTGAGATAACTGTGCACTAGTGCGAGCCGCAAATGCCACTTCCAGCTTAGCTGTGCAGAAGAAGAACAACAAGAAGAAGAAATATCTCGAAATATGTCCGTGAGGCCCCTTCCCTTGAGATAAATCTGCAAATATCTCGGAAACGAAGCGAGCTATGGCAAAATGTTAAGAGACCTTATTTGTAGAGAATTAAGTTTCCTACTTTTTATGTTCTATGATATTTTTTGATCAGATGCGTAGTTCTCGAGATATATCAAGGTATTTAAAAGTTCCGAAACCGCACCAACATAATAGAGATACAGAAACACCGTGGCCCCTTTCTTTGAGATAGCTCTGCACTAGTGCGAGCCGCAAATGCCACTTCCAGCTTTGCTGTGCAGAAGAAGAACAACAAGAAGAAGAAATATCTCGAAATATGTCCGTTAGGCCCCTTCCCTTGAGATAAATCTGCAAATATCTCGGAAACGAAGCGAGCTATGGCAAAATGTTAAGAGACCTTTTATGTAGAGAATTCAGTTTCCTACTTTTTATGTTCTATGATATTTTTTGATCAGATGCGTAGTTCTCGAGATATATCAAGATATTTAAAAGTTCCGAAGCCGCACCATCATAATAGAGATACAGAAACACCGTGGCCCCTTTCTTTGAGATAACTCTGCACTATTGCGAGCTGCAAATGCCACTTCCAGCTTAGCTGTGCGGAGGAAGAACAACAAGAAGAAGAAATATCTCGAAATATGTCCGTCAGGCCAGTTCCTTTGAGCTGAATCTGCAAATATCTCGGAAACGAAGCGAGCTATGGCAAAATGTTGAGAGACGTTTTTTGTAGAGAATTATGTTTCCTACAATTTATGTTCTATGATATTTTTTGATCAGAAGCGTAGTTTTCGAGATATATCGAGATACTTAAAAGTTCCGAAGCCGCACCAACATAATAGAGATACAGAAACACCGTGGCCCCTTTCTTTGAGATAACTGTGCACTAGTGCGAGCCGCAAATGCCACTTCCAGCTTAGCTGTGCAGAAGAAGAACAACAAGAAGAAGAAATATCTCGAAATATGTCCGTCAGGCCCCTTCCCTTGAGATAAATCTGCAAATATCTCGGAAACGAAGCGAGCTATGGCAAAATGTTGAGAGACGTTTTTTGTAGAGAATTATGTTTCCTACAATTTATGTTCTATGATATTTTTTGATCAGAAGCGTAGTTTTCGAGATATATCGAGATACTTAAAAGTTCCGAAGCCGCACCAACATAATAGAGATACAGAAACACCGTGGCCGATTTCTTTGAGATAACTCTGCACTATTGCGAGCTGTAAATGCCACTTCCAGCTCTGCTGTGCAGAAGAAGAACAACAAGAAGAAGAAATATCTCGAAATATGTCCGTGAGGCCCCTTCCCTTGAGATAAATCTGCAAATATCTCGGAAACGAAGCGAGCTATGGCAAAATGTTAAGAGACCTTTTTTGTAGAGAATTAAGTTTCCTACTTTTTATGTTCGATGATATTTTTTGATCAGATGCGTAGTTCTCGAGATATATCAAGATATTTAAAAGTTCCGAAGCTGCACCAACATAATAGAGGTACAGAAACACCGTGGCCTCTTTCTTTGAGATAACTCTGCACTATTGCGAGCTGCAAATGCCACTTCGAGCTTAGCTGTGCAGAAGAAGAACAACAAGAAGAAGAAATATCTCGAAATATGTCCGTCAGACCCCTTCCCTTGAGATGAATCTGCAAATATCTCGGAAACGAAGCGAGCTATGGCAAAATGTTAAGAGACCTTTTTTGTAGAGAATTAAGTTTCCTACTTTTTATGTTCTATGATATTTTTTGATCAGATGCGTAGTTCTCGAGATATATCAAGATACTTAAAAGTTCCGAAGCCGCACCAACATAATAGAGATACAGAAACACCGTGGCCGATTTCTTTGAGATAACTCTGCACTATTGCGAGCTGTAAATGCCACTTCCAGCTTAGCTGTGCAGAAGAAGAACAACAAGAAGAAGAAATATCTCGAAATATGTCCGTCAGGCCCCTTCCCTTGAGATATATCTGCAAATATCTCGGAAACGAAGCGAGCTATGGCAAAATGTTAAGAGACCTTTTTTGTAGAGAATTATGTTTCCTACAATTTATGTTCTATGATATTCTTTGATCAGATGCGTAGTTCTCGAGATATATCAAGATATTTAAAAGTTCCGAAGCCGCACCAACATAATAGAGATACAGAAACACCGTGGCCCCTTTCTTTGAGATAACTGTGCACTAGTGCGAGCCGCAAATGCCACTTCCAGCTTAGCTGTGCAGAAGAAGAACAACAAGAAGAAGAAATATCTCGAAATATGTCCGTGAGGCCCCTTCCCTTGAGATAAATCTGCAAATATCTCGGAAACGAAGCGAGCTATGGCAAAATGTTAAGAGACCTTATTTGTAGAGAATTAAGTTTCCTACTTTTTATGTTCTATGATATTTTTTGATCAGATGCGTAGTTCTCGAGATATATCAAGGTATTTAAAAGTTCCGAAACCGCACCAACATAATAGAGATACAGAAACACCGTGGCCCCTTTCTTTGAGATAGCTCTGCACTAGTGCGAGCCGCAAATGCCACTTCCAGCTTTGCTGTGCAGAAGAAGAACAACAAGAAGAAGAAATATCTCGAAATATGTCCGTTAGGCCCCTTCCCTTGAGATAAATCTGCAAATATCTCGGAAACGAAGCGAGCTATGGCAAAATGTTAAGAGACCTTTTATGTAGAGAATTCAGTTTCCTACTTTTTATGTTCTATGATATTTTTTGATCAGATGCGTAGTTCTCGAGATATATCAAGATATTTAAAAGTTCCGAAGCCGCACCATCATAATAGAGATACAGAAACACCGTGGCCCCTTTCTTTGAGATAACTCTGCACTATTGCGAGCTGCAAATGCCACTTCCAGCTTAGCTGTGCGGAGGAAGAACAACAAGAAGAAGAAATATCTCGAAATATGTCCGTCAGGCCAGTTCCTTTGAGCTGAATCTGCAAATATCTCGGAAACGAAGCGAGCTATGGCAAAATGTTGAGAGACGTTTTTTGTAGAGAATTATGTTTCCTACAATTTATGTTCTATGATATTTTTTGATCAGAAGCGTAGTTTTCGAGATATATCGAGATACTTAAAAGTTCCGAAGCCGCACCAACATAATAGAGATACAGAAACACCGTGGCCCCTTTCTTTGAGATAACTGTGCACTAGTGCGAGCCGCAAATGCCACTTCCAGCTTAGCTGTGCAGAAGAAGAACAACAAGAAGAAGAAATATCTCGAAATATGTCCGTCAGGCCCCTTCCCTTGAGATAAATCTGCAAATATCTCGGAAACGAAGCGAGCTATGGCAAAATGTTGAGAGACGTTTTTTGTAGAGAATTATGTTTCCTACAATTTATGTTCTATGATATTTTTTGATCAGAAGCGTAGTTTTCGAGATATATCGAGATACTTAAAAGTTCCGAAGCCGCACCAACATAATAGAGATACAGAAACACCGTGGCCCCTTTCTTTGAGATAACTCTGCACTATTGCGAGCTGCAAATGCCACTTCCAGCTTAGCTGTGCAGAGGAAGAACAACAAGAAGAAGAAATATCTCGAAATATGTCCGTCAGGCCAGTTCCTTTGAGCTGAATCTGCAAATATCTCGGAAACGAAGCGAGCTATAGCAAAATGTTAAGAGACGTTTTTTGTAGAGAATTATGTTTCCTACAATTTATGTTCTATGATATTTTTTGATCAGAAGCGTAGTTTTCGAGATATATCGAGATATTTAAAAGTTCCGAAGACGCACCAACATAATAGAGATACAGAAACACCGTGGCCCCTTTCTTTGAGATAACTGTGCACTAGTGCGAGCCGCAAATGCCACTTCCAGCTTAGCTGTGCAGAAGAAGAACAACAAGAAGAAGAAATATCTCGAAATATGTCCGTGAGGCCCCTTCCCTTGAGATAAATCTGCAAATATCTCGGAAACGAAGCGAGCTATGGCAAAATGTTAAGAGACCTTATTTGTAGAGAATTAAGTTTCCTACTTTTTATGTTCTATGATATTTTTTGATCAGATGCGTAGTTCTCGAGATATATCAAGGTATTTAAAAGTTCCGAAACCGCACCAACATAATAGAGATACAGAAACACCGTGGCCCCTTTCTTTGAGATAGCTCTGCACTAGTGCGAGCCGCAAATGCCACTTCCAGCTCTGCTGTGCAGAAGAAGAACAACAAGAAGAAGAAATATCTCGAAATATGTCCGTTAGGCCCCTTCCCTTGAGATAAATCTGCAAATATCTCGGAAACGAAGCGAGCTATCGCAAAATGTTAAGAGACCTTTTATGTAGAGAATTCAGTTTCCTACTTTTTATGTTCTATGATATTTTTTGATCAGATGCGTAGTTCTCGAGATATATCAAGATATTTAAAAGTTCCGAAGCCGCACCATCATAATAGAGATACAGAAACACCGTGGCCCCTTTCTTTGAGATAACTCTGCACTATTGCGAGCTGCAAATGCCACTTCCAGCTTAGCTGTGCAGAGGAAGAACAACAAGAAGAAGAAATATCTCGAAATATGTCCGTCAGGCCAGTTCCTTTGAGCTGAATCTGCAAATATCTCGGAAACGAAGCGAGCTATGGCAAAATGTTGAGAGACGTTTTTTGTAGAGAATTATGTTTCCTACAATTTATGTTCTATGATATTTTTTGATCAGAAGCGTAGTTTTCGAGATATATCGAGATACTTAAAAGTTCCGAAGCCGCACCAACATAATAGAGATACAGAAACACCGTGGCCCCTTTCTTTGAGATAACTGTGCACTAGTGCGAGCCGCAAATGCCACTTCCAGCTTAGCTGTGCAGAAGAAGAACAACAAGAAGAAGAAATATCTCGAAATATGTCCGTCAGGCCCCTTCCCTTGAGATAAATCTGCAAATATCTCGGAAACGAAGCGAGCTATGGCAAAATGTTAAGAGACCTTTTTTGTAGAGAATTATGTTTCCTACAATTTATGTTCTATGATATTTTTTGATCAGAAGCGTAGTTTTCGAGATATATCGAGATATTTAAAAGTTCCGAAGACGCACCAACATAATAGAGATACAGAAACACCGTGGCCCCTTTCTTTGAGATAACTGTGCACTAGTGCGAGCCGCAAATGCCACTTCCAGCTTAGCTGTGCAGAAGAAGAACAACAAGAAGAAGAAATATCTCGAAATATGTCCGTGAGGCCCCTTCCCTTGAGATAAATCTGCAAATATCTCGGAAACGAAGCGAGCTATGGCAAAATGTTAAGAGACCTTATTTGTAGAGAATTAAGTTTCCTACTTTTTATGTTCTATGATATTTTTTGATCAGATGCGTAGTTCTCGAGATATATCAAGGTATTTAAAAGTTCCGAAACCGCACCAACATAATAGAGATACAGAAACACCGTGGCCCCTTTCTTTGAGATAGCTCTGCACTAGTGCGAGCCGCAAATGCCACTTCCAGCTTTGCTGTGCAGAAGAAGAACAACAAGAAGAAGAAATATCTCGAAATATGTCCGTTAGGCCCCTTCCCTTGAGATAAATCTGCAAATATCTCGGAAACGAAGCGAGCTATGGCAAAATGTTAAGAGACCTTTTATGTAGAGAATTCAGTTTCCTACTTTTTATGTTCTATGATATTTTTTGATCAGATGCGTAGTTCTCGAGATATATCAAGATAATTAAAAGTTCCGAAGCCGCAACATCATAATAGAGATACAGAAACACCGTGGCCCCTTTCTTTGAGATAACTCTGCACCATTGCGAGCTGCAAATGCCACTTCCAGCTTAGCTGCGCAGAGAAAGAACAACAAGAAGAAGAAATATCTCGAAATATGTCCGTCAGGCCAGTTCCTTTGAGCTGTATCTGCAAATATCTCGGAAACGAAGCGAGCTATGGCAAAATGTTAAGAGACGTTTTTTGTAGAGAATTATGTTTCCTACAATTTATGTTCTATGATATTTTTTGATCAGAAGCGTAGTTTTCGAGATATATCGAGATATTTAAAAGTTCCGAAGACGCACCAACATAATAGAGATACAGAAACACCGTGGCCCCTTTCTTTGAGATAACTGTGCACTAGTGCGAGCCGCAAATGCCACTTCCAGCTTAGCTGTGCAGAAGAAGAACAACAAGAAGAAGAAATATCTCGAAATATGTCCGTCAGGCACCTTCCCTTGAGATATATCTGCAAATATCTCGGAAACGAAGCGAGCTATGGCAAAATGTTAAGAGACCTTTTTTGTAGAGAATTATGTTTCCTACAATTTATGTTCTATGATATTTTTTGATCAGAAGCGTAGTTTTCGAGATATATCGAGATATTTAAAAGTTCCGAAGCCGCACCAACATAATAGAGATACAGAAACACCGTGGCCCCTTTCTTTGGGATAACTCTGCACTATTGCGAGCTGCAAATGCCACTTCGAGCTTAGCTGTGCAGAAGAAGAACAACAAGAAGAAGAAATATCTCGAAATATGTCCGTCAGGCCCCTTCCCTTGAGATAAATCTGCAAATATCTCGGAAACGAAGCGAGCTATGGCAAAATGTTAAGAGACCTTTTTTGTAGAGAATTAAGTTTCCTACTTTTTATGTTCTATGATATTTTTTGATCAGATGCGCAGTTCTCGAGATATATCAAGATATTTAAAAGTTCCGAAGCCGCACCAACATAATAGAGATACAGAAACACCGTGGCCCCTTTCTTTGAGATAACTCTGCACTATTGCGAGCTGCAAATGCCACTTCCAGCTTAGCTGTGCAGAAGAAGAAATATCTCGAAATATGTCCGTCAGGCCCCTTCCCTTGAGATAAATCTGCAAATATCTCGGAAACGAAGAGAGCTATGGCAAAATGTTAAGAGACCTTTTTTGTAGAGAATTAAGTTTCCTACTTTTTATGTTCTGTGATATTTTTTGATCAGATGCGTAGTTCTCGAGATATATCAAGATATTTAAAAGTTCCGAAGCCGCACCAACATAATAGAGATACAGAAACACCGTGGCCCCTTTCTTTGAGATAACTCTGCACTATTGCGAGCTGCAAATGCCACTTCCAGCTTAGCTGTGCAGAAGAAGAACAACAAGAAGAAGGAATATCTCGAAATATGTCCGTCAGGCCCCTTCCCTTGAGATATATCTGCAAATATCTCGGAAACGAAGCGAGCTATGGCAAAATGTTAAGAGACCTTTTTTGTAGAGAATTATGTTTCCTACAATTTAGGTTCTATGATATTTTTTGATCAGAAGCGTAGTTTTCGAGATATATGGAGATATTTAAAAGTTCCGAAGCCGCACCAACATAATAGAGATACAGAAACACCGTGGCCCCTTTCTTTGAGATAACTCTGCACTATTGCGAGCTGCAAATGCCACTTCCAGCTTAGCTGTGCAGAGGAAGAACAACAAGAAGAAGAAATATCTCGAAATATGTCCGTCAGGCCAGTTCCTTTGAGCTGAATCTGCAAATATCTCGGAAACGAAGCGAGCTATAGCAAAATGTTAAGAGACGTTTTTTGTAGAGAATTATGTTTCCTACAATTTATGTTCTATGATATTTTTTGATCAGAAGCGTAGTTTTCGAGATATATCGAGATATTTAAAAGTTCCGAAGACGCACCAACATAATAGAGATACAGAAACACCGTGGCCCCTTTCTTTGAGATAACTGTGCACTAGTGCGAGCCGCAAATGCCATTTCCAGCTTAGCTGTGCAGAAGAAGAACAACAAGAAGAAGAAATATCTCGAAATATGTCCGTGAGGCCCCTTCCCTTGAGATAAATCTGCAAATATCTCGGAAACGAAGCGAGCTATGGCAAAATGTTAAGAGACCTTATTTGTAGAGAATTAAGTTTCCTACTTTTTATGTTCTATGATATTTTTTGATCAGATGCGTAGTTCTCGAGATGTATCAAGGTATTTAAAAGTTCCGAAACCGCACCAACATAATAGAGATACAGAAACACCGTGGCCCCTTTCTTTGAGATAGCTCTGCACTAGTGCGAGCCGCAAATGCCACTTCCAGCTTTGCTGTGCAGAACAAGAACAACAAGAAGAAGAAATATCTCGAAATATGTCCGTTAGGCCCCTTCCCTTGAGATAAATCTGCAAATATCTCGGAAACGAAGCGAGCTATGGCAAAATGTTAAGAGACCTTTTATGTAGAGAATTCAGTTTCCTACTTTTTATGTTCTATGATATTTTTTGATCAGATGCGTAGTTCTCGAGATATATCAAGATATTTAAAAGTTCCGAAGCCGCACCATCATAATAGAGATACAGAAACACCGTGGCCCCTTTCTTTGAGATAACTCTGCACTATTGCGAGCTGCAAATGCCACTTCCAGCTTAGCTGTGCAGAGGAAGAACAACAAGAAGAAGAAATATCTCGAAATATGTCCGTCAGGCCAGTTCCTTTGAGCTGAATCTGCAAATATCTCGGAAACGAAGCGAGCTATGGCAAAATGTTGAGAGACGTTTTTTGTAGAGAATTATGTTTCCTACAATTTATGTTGTATGATATTTTTTGATCAGAAGCGTAGTTTTCGAGATATATCGAGATACTTAAAAGTTCCGAAGCCGCACCAACATAATAGAGATACAGAAACACCGTGGCCCCTTTCTTTGAGATAACTCTGCACTATTGCGAGCTGCAAATGCCACTTCCAGCTTAGCTGTGCAGAGGAAGAACAACAAGAAGAAGAAATATCTCGAAATATGTCCGTCAGGCCAGTTCCTTTGAGCTGAATCTGCAAATATCTCGGAAACGAAGCGAGCTATAGCAAAATGTTAAGAGACGTTTTTTGTAGAGAATTATGTTTCCTACAATTTATGTTCTATGATATTTTTTGATCAGAAGCGTAGTTTTCGAGATATATCGAGATATTTAAAAGTTCCGAAGACGCACCAACATAATAGAGATACAGAAACACCGTGGCCCCTTTCTTTGAGATAACTGTGCACTAGTGCGAGCCGCAAATGCCACTTCCAGCTTAGCTGTGCAGAAGAAGAACAACAAGAAGAAGAAATATCTCGAAATATGTCCGTGAGGCCCCTTCCCTTGAGATAAATCTGCAAATATCTCGGAAACGAAGCGAGCTATGGCAAAATGTTAAGAGACCTTATTTGTAGAGAATTAAGTTTCCTACTTTTTATGTTCTATGATATTTTTTGATCAGATGCGTAGTTCTCGAGATATATCAAGGTATTTAAAAGTTCCGAAACCGCACCAACATAATAGAGATACAGAAACACCGTGGCCCCTTTCTTTGAGATAGCTCTGCACTAGTGCGAGCCGCAAATGCCACTTCCAGCTTTGCTGTGCAGAAGAAGAACAACAAGAAGAAGAAATATCTCGAAATATGTCCGTTAGGCCCCTTCCCTTGAGATAAATCTGCAAATATCTCGGAAACGAAGCGAGCTATGGCAAAATGTTAAGAGACCTTTTATGTAGAGAATTCAGTTTCCTACTTTTTATGTTCTATGATATTTTTTGATCAGATGCGTAGTTCTCGAGATATATCAAGATATTTAAAAGTTCCGAAGCCGCACCATCATAATAGAGATACAGAAACACCGTGGCCCCTTTCTTTGAGATAACTCTGCACTATTGCGAGCTGCAAATGCCACTTCCAGCTTAGCTGTGCGGAGGAAGAACAACAAGAAGAAGAAATATCTCGAAATATGTCCGTCAGGCCAGTTCCTTTGAGCTGAATCTGCAAATATCTCGGAAACGAAGCGAGCTATGGCAAAATGTTGAGAGACGTTTTTTGTAGAGAATTATGTTTCCTACAATTTATGTTCTATGATATTTTTTGATCAGAAGCGTAGTTTTCGAGATATATCGAGATACTTAAAAGTTCCGAAGCCGCACCAACATAATAGAGATACAGAAACACCGTGGCCCCTTTCTTTGAGATAACTCTGCACTATTGCGAGCTGCAAATGCCACTTCCAGCTTAGCTGTGCAGAGGAAGAACAACAAGAAGAAGAAATATCTCGAAATATGTCCGTCAGGCCAGTTCCTTTGAGCTGAATCTGCAAATATCTCGGAAACGAAGCGAGCTATAGCAAAATGTTAAGAGACGTTTTTTGTAGAGAATTATGTTTCCTACAATTTATGTTCTATGATATTTTTTGATCAGAAGCGTAGTTTTCGAGATATATCGAGATATTTAAAAGTTCCGAAGACGCACCAACATAATAGAGATACAGAAACACCGTGGCCCCTTTCTTTGAGATAACTGTGCACTAGTGCGAGCCGCAAATGCCACTTCCAGCTTAGCTGTGCAGAAGAAGAACAACAAGAAGAAGAAATATCTCGAAATATGTCCGTGAGGCCCCTTCCCTTGAGATAAATCTGCAAATATCTCGGAAACGAAGCGAGCTATGGCAAAATGTTAAGAGACCTTATTTGTAGAGAATTCAGTTTCCTACTTTTTATGTTCTATGATATTTTTTGATCAGATGCGTAGTTCTCGAGATATATCAAGATAATTAAAAGTTCCGAAGCCGCACCATCATAATAGAGATACAGAAACACCGTGGCCCCTTTCTTTGAGATAACTCTGCACTATTGCGAGCTGCAAATGCCACTTCCAGCTTAGCTGTGCAGAGGAAGAACAACAAGAAGAAGAAATATCTCGAAATATGTCCGTCAGGCCAGTTCCTTTGAGCTGAATCTGCAAATATCTCGGAAACGAAGCGAGCTATGGCAAAATGTTGAGAGACGTTTTTTGTAGAGAATTATGTTTCCTACAATTTATGTTCTATGATATTTTTTGATCAGAAGCGTAGTTTTCGAGATATATCGAGATACTTAAAAGTTCCGAAGCCGCACCAACATAATAGAGATACAGAAACACCGTGGCCCCTTTCTTTGAGATAACTGTGCACTAGTGCGAGCCGCAAATGCCACTTCCAGCTTAGCTGTGCAGAAGAAGAACAACAAGAAGAAGAAATATCTCGAAATATGTCCGTCAGGCCCCTTCCCTTGAGATAAATCTGCAAATATCTCGGAAACGAAGCGAGCTATGGCAAAATGTTAAGAGACCTTTTTAGTAGAGAATTATGTTTCCTACTTTTTATGTTCTATGATATTTTTTGATCAGACGCGTAGTTCTCGAGATATATCAAGATATTTAAAAGTTCCGAAGCCGCACCAACATAATAGAGATACAGAAACACCGTGGCCCCTTTCTTTGAGATATCTCTGCACTATTGCGAGCCGCAAATGCCACTTCCAGCTTAGCTGTGCAGAAGAGGAACAACAAGAAGAAGAAATATCTCGAAATATGTCCGTTAGGCCCCTCCCTTGAGATAAATCTGCAAATATCTCGGAAACGAAGCGAGCTATGGCAAAATGTTAAGAGACCTTTTTTGTAGAGAATTAAGTTTCCTACTTTTTATGTTCTATGATATTTTTTGATCAGATGCGTAGTTCTCGAGATATATCAAGATATTTAAAAGTTCCGAAGCCGCACCAACATAATAGAGATACAGAAACACCGTGGCCCCTTTCTTTGAGATAACTCTGCACTATTGCGAGCTGCAAATGCCACTTCCAGCTTAGCTGTGCAGAAGAAGAACAACAAGAAGAAGGAATATCTCGAAATATGTCCGTCAGGCCCCTTCCCTTGAGATATATCTGCAAATATCTCGGAAACGAAGCGAGCTATGGCAAAATGTTAAGAGACCTTTTTTGTAGAGAATTATGTTTCCTACAATTTAGGTTCTATGATATTTTTTGATCAGAAGCGTAGTTTTCGAGATATATCGAGATATTTAAAAGTTCCGAAGCCGCACCAACATAATAGAGATACAGAAACACCGTGGCTCCTTTCTTTGAGATAACTCTGCACTAGTGCGAGCCGCAAATGCCACTTCCAGCTTAGCTGTGCAGAAGAAGAACAACAAGAAGAAGAAGTATCTCGAAATATGTCCGTCAGGCCCCTTCCCTTGAGATAAATATGCAAATATCTCGGAAACGAAGCGAGCTATGGCAAAATGTTAAGAGACCTTTTTTGTAGAGAATTAAGTTTCCTACTTTTTATGTTCTATGATATTTTTTGCTCAGATCCGTAGTTCTCGAGATATATCAAGATATTTGAAAGTTCCGAAGCCGCACCAACATAATAGAGATACAGAAACACCGTGGCCCCTTTCTTTGAGATAACTCTGCACTATTGCGAGCTGCAAATGCCACTTCCAGCTTAGCTGTGCAGAGGAAGAACAACAAGAAGAAGAAATATCTCGAAATATGTCCGTCAGGCCAGTTCCTTTGAGCTGAATCTGCAAATATCTCGGAAACGAAGCGAGCTATGGCAAAATGTTATGAGACGTTTTTTGTAGAGAATTATGTTTCCTACAATTTATGTTCTATGATATTTTTTGATCAGAAGCGTAGTTTTCGAGATATATCGAGATATTTAACAGTTCCGAAGACGCACCAACATAATAGAGATACAGAAACACCGTGGCCCCTTTCTTTGAGATAACTGTGCACTAGTGCGAGCCGCAAATGCCACTTCCAGCTTAGCTGTGCAGAAGAAGAACAACAAGAAGAAGAAATATCTCGAAATATGTCCGTCAGGCCCCTTCCCTTGAGATAAATCTGCAAATATCTCGGAAACGAAGCGAGCTATGGCAAAATGTTAAGAGACCTTTTTTGTAGAGAATTATGTTTCCTACTTTTTATGTTCTATGATATTTTTTGATCAGACGCGTAGTTCTCGAGATATATCAAGATATTTAAAAGTTCCGAAGCCGCACCAACATAATAGAGATACAGAAACACCGTGGCCCCTTTCTTTGAGATATCTCTGCACTATTGCGAGCCGCAAATGCCACTTCCAGCTTAGCTGTGCAGAAGAAGAACAACAAGAAGAAGAAATATCTCGAAATATGTCCGTTAGGCCCCTTCCCTTGAGATAAATCTGCAAATATCTCGGAAACGAAGCGAGCTATGGCAAAATGTTAAGAGACCTTTTTTGTAGAGAATTAAGTTTCCTACTTTTTAAGTTCTACGATATTTTTTGATCAGATGCGTAGTTCTCGAGATATATCAAGATATTTAAAAGTTCCGAAGCCGCACCAACATAATAGAGATACAGAAACACCGTGGCCCCTTTCTTTGAGATAACTCTGCACTATTGCGAGCTGTAAATGCCACTTCCAGCTTAGCTATGCAGAAGAAGAACAACAAGAAGAAGAAATATCTCGAAATATGTCCGTCAGGCCCCTTCCCTTGAGATAAATATGCAAATATCTCGGAAACGAAGCGAGCTATGGCAAAATGTTAAGAAACCTTTTTTGTAGAGAATTAAGTTTCCTACTTTTTATGTTCTATGATATTTTTTGATCAGATGCGTAGTTCTCGAGATATATCAAGATATTTAAAAGTTCCGAAGCCGCACCATCATAATAGAGATACAGAAACACCGTGGCCCCTTTCTTTGAGATAACTCTGCACTATTGCGAGCTGCAAATGCCACTTCCAGCTTAGCTGTGCAGAGGAAGAACAACAAGAAGAAGAAATATCTCGAAATATGTCCGTCAGGCCAGTTCCTTCGAGCTGAATCTGCAAATATCTCGGAAACGAAGCGAGCTATGGCAAAATGTTAAGAGACGTTTTTTGTAGAGAATTATGTTTCCTACAATTTATGTTCTATGATATTTTTTGATCAGAAGCGTAGTTTTCGAGATATATCGAGATACTTAAAAGTTCCGAAGCCGCACCAACATAATAGAGATACAGAAACACCGTGGCCCCTTTCTTTGCGATAACTGTGCACTAGTGCGAGCCGCAAATGCCACTTCCAGCTTAGCTGTGCAGAAGAAGAACAACAAGAAGAAGAAATATCTCGAAATATGTCCGTCAGGCCAGTTCCTTCGAGCTGAATCTGCAAATATCTCGGAAACGAAGCGAGCTATGGCAAAATGTTAAGAGACGTTTTTTGTAGAGAATTATGTTTCCTACAATTTATGTTCTATGATATTTTTTGATCAGAATCGTAGTTTTCGAGATATATCGAGATACTTAAAAGTTCCGAAGCCGCACCAACATAATAGAGATACAGAAACACCGTGGCCCCTTTCTTTGAGATAACTGTGCACTAGTGCGAGCCGCAAATGCCACTTCCAGCTTAGCTGTGCAGAAGAAGAACAACAAGAAGACGAAATATCTCGAAATATGTCCGTCAGGCCCCTTCCCTTGAGATAAATCTGCAAATATCTCGGAAACGAAGCGAGCTATGGCAAAATGTTAAGAGACCTTTTTTGTAGAGAATTATGTTTCCTACTTTTTATGCTCTATGATATTTTTTGATCAGACGCGTAGTTCTCGAGATATATCAAGATATTTAAAAGTTCCGAAGCCGCACCAACATAATAGAGATACAGAAACACCGTGGCCCCTTTCTTTGAGATAACTGTGCACTAGTGCGAGCCGCAAATGCCACTTCCAGCTTAGCTGTGCAGAAGAAGAACAACAAGAAGAAGAAATATCTCGAAATATGTCCGTCAGGCCCCTTCCCTTGAGATAAATCTGCAAATATCTCGGAAACGAAGCGAGCTATGGCAAAATGTTAAGAGACCTTTTTTGTAGAGAATTATGTTTCCTACTTTTTATGTTCTATGATATTTTTTGATCAGACGCGTAGTTCTCGAGATATATCAAGATATTTAAAAGTTCCGAAGCCGCACCAACATAATAGAGATACAGAAACACCGTGGCCCCTTTCTTTGAGATATCTCTGCACTATTGCGAGCCGCAAATGCCACTTCCAGCTTAGCTGTGCAGAAGAAGAACAACAAGAAGAAGAAATATCTCGAAATATGTCCGTTAGGCCCCTTCCCTTGAGATAAATCTGCAAATATCTCGGAAACGAAGCGAGCTATGGCAAAATGTTAAGAGACCTTTTTTGTAGAGAATTAAGTTTCCTACTTTTTAAGTTCTACGATATTTTTTGATCAGATGCGTAGTTCTCGAGATATATCAAGATATTTAAAAGTTCCGAAGCCGCACCAACATAATAGAGATACAGAAACACCGTGGCCCCTTTCTTTGAGATAACTCTGCACTATTGCGAGCTGTAAATGCCACTTCCAGCTTAGCTATGCAGAAGAAGAACAACAAGAAGAAGAAATATCTCGAAATATGTCCGTCAGGCCCCTTCCCTTGAGATAAATATGCAAATATCTCGGAAACGAAGCGAGCTATGGCAAAATGTTAAGAAACCTTTTTTGTAGAGAATTAAGTTTCCTACTTTTTATGTTCTATGATATTTTTTGATCAGATGCGTAGTTCTCGAGATATATCAAGATATTTAAAAGTTCCGAAGCCGCACCATCATAATAGAGATACAGAAACACCGTGGCCCCTTTCTTTGAGATAACTCTGCACTATTGCGAGCTGCAAATGCCACTTCCAGCTTAGCTGTGCAGAGGAAGAACAACAAGAAGAAGAAATATCTCGAAATATGTCCGTCAGGCCAGTTCCTTCGAGCTGAATCTGCAAATATCTCGGAAACGAAGCGAGCTATGGCAAAATGTTAAGAGACGTTTTTTGTAGAGAATTATGTTTCCTACAATTTATGTTCTATGATATTTTTTGATCAGAAGCGTAGTTTTCGAGATATATCGAGATACTTAAAAGTTCCGAAGCCGCACCAACATAATAGAGATACAGAAACACCGTGGCCCCTTTCTTTGCGATAACTGTGCACTAGTGCGAGCCGCAAATGCCACTTCCAGCTTAGCTGTGCAGAAGAAGAACAACAAGAAGAAGAAATATCTCGAAATATGTCCGTCAGGCCCCTTCCCTTGAGATAAATCTGCAAATATCTCGGGAACGAAGCGAGCTATGGCAAAATGTTAAGAGACCTTATTTGTAGAGAATTAAGTTTCCTACTTTTTATGTTCTATGATATTTTTTGATCAGATGCGTAGTTCTCGAGATATATCAAGATATTTAAAAGTTCCGAAGCCGCACCATCATAATAGAGATACAGAAACACCGTGGCCCCTTTCTTTGAGATAACTCTGCACTATTGCGAGCTGCAAATGCCACTTCCAGCTTAGCTGTGCAGAGGAAGAACAACAAGAAGAAGAAATATCTCGAAATATGTCCGTCAGGCCAGTTCCTTTGAGCTGAATCTGCAAATATCTCGGAAACGAAGCGAGCTATGGCAAAATGTTAAGAGACGTTTTTTGTAGAGAATTATGTTTCCTACAATTTATGTTCTATGATATTTTTTGATCAGAAGCGTAGTTTTCGAGATATATCGAGATACTTAAAAGTTCCGAAGCCGCACCAACATAATAGAGATACAGAAACACCGTGGCCCCTTTCTTTGAGATAACTGTGCACTAGTGCGAGCCGCAAATGCCACTTCCAGCTTCGCTGTGCAGAAGAAGAACAACAAGAAGAAGAAATATCTCGAAATATGTCCGTCAGGCCCCTTCCCTTGAGATAAATCTGCAAATATCTCGGAAACGAAGCGAGCTATGGCAAAATGTTGTGAGACCTTATTTGTAGAGAATTAAGTTTCCTACTTTTTATGTTCTATGATATTTTTTGATCAGATGCGTAGTTCTCGAGATATATCAAGATATTTAAAAGTTCCGAAGCCGCACCATCATAATAGAGATACAGAAACACCGTGGCCCCTTTCTTTGAGATAACTCTGCACTATTGCGAGCTGCAAATGCCACTTCCAGCTTAGCTGTGCAGAGGAAGAACAACAAGAAGAAGAAATATCTCGAAATATGTCCGTCAGGCCAGTTCCTTTGAGCTGAATCTGCAAATATCTCGGAAACGAAGCGAGCTATGGCAAAATGTTAAGAGACGTTTTTTGTAGAGAATTATGTTTCCTACAATTTATGTTCTATGATATTTTTTGATCAGAAGCGTAGTTTTCGAGATATATCGAGATACTTAAAAGTTCCGAAGCCGCACCAACATAATAGAGATACAGAAACACCGTGGCCCCTTTCTTTGAGATAACTGTGCACTAGTGCGAGCCGCAAATGCCACTTCCAGCTTAGCTGTGCAGAAGAAGAACAACAAGAAGAAGAAATATCTCGAAATATGTCCGTCAGGCCCCTTCCCTTGAAATAAATATGCAAATATCTCGGAAACGAAGCGAGCTATGGCAAAATGTTAAGAGACCGTTTTTGTAGAGAATTATGTTTCCTACTTTTTATGTTCTATGATATTTTTTGATCAGACGCGTAGTTCTCGAGATATATCAAGATATTTAAAAGTTCCGAAGCCGCACCAACATAATAGAGATACAGAAACACCGTGGCCTCTTTCTTTGAGATAACTCTGCACTATTGCGAGCTGCAAATGCCACTTCCAGCTTAGCTGTGCAGAAGAAGAACAACAAGAAGAAGAAATATCTCGAAATATGTCCGTCAGGCCCCTTCCCTTGAGATAAATCTGCAAATATCTCGGAAACGAAGCGAGCTATGGCAAAATGTTAAGAGACCTTATTTGTAGAGAATTAAGTTTCCTACTTTTTATGTTCTATGATATTTTTTGATCAGATGCGTAGTTTTCGAGATATATCGAGATATTTAAATGTTCCGAAGCCGCACCAACATAATAGAGATACAGAAACACCGTGGCCCCTTTCTTTGAGATAACTCTGCACTATTGCGAGCTGCAAATGCCACTTCCAGCTTAGCTGTGCAGAGGAAGAACAACAAGAAGAAGAAATATCTCGAAATATGTCCGTCAGGCCAGTTCCTTTGAGCTGAATCTGCAAATATCTCGGAAACGAAGCGAGCTATGGCAAAATGTTAAGAGACGTTTTTTGTAGAGAATTATGTTTCCTACAATTTATGTTCTATGATATTTTTTGATCAGAAGCGTAGTTTTCGAGATATATCGAGATATTTAAAAGTTCCGAAGACGCACCAACATAATAGAGATACAGAAACACCGTGGCCCCTTTCTTTGAGATAACTGTGCACTAGTGCGAGCCGCAAATGCCACTTCCAGCTTAGCTGTGCAGAAGAAGAACAACAAGAAGAAGAAATATCTCGAAATATGTCCGTCAGGCCCCTTCCCTTGAGATATATCTGCAAATATCTCGGAAACGAAGCGAGCTATGGCAAAATGTTAAGAGACCTTTTTTGTAGAGAATTATGTTTCCTACAATTTATGTTCTATGGTATTTTTTGATCAGAAGCGTAGTTTTCGAGATATATCGAGATATTTAAATGTTCCGAAGCCGCACCAACATAATAGAGATACAGAAACACCGTGGCCCCTTTCTTTGAGATAACTCTGCACTATTGCGAGCTGCAAATGCCACTTCCAGCTTAGCTGTGCAGAGGAAGAACAACAAGAAGAAGAAATATCTCGAAATATGTCCGTCAGGCCAGTTCCTTTGAGCTGAATCTGCAAATATCTCGGAAACGAAGCGAGCTATGGCAAAATGTTAAGAGACGTTTTTTGTAGAGAATTATGTTTCCTACAATTTATGTTCTATGATATTTTTTGATCAGAAGCGTAGTTTTCGAGATATATCGAGATATTTAAAAGTTCCGAAGACGCACCAACATAATAGAGATACAGAAACACCGTGGCCCCTTTCTTTGAGATAACTGTGCACTAGTGCGAGCCGCAAATGCCACTTCCAGCTTAGCTGTGCAGAAGAAGAACAACAAGAAGAAGAAACATCTCGAAATATGTCCGTCAGGCCCCTTCCCTTGAGATATATCTGCAAATATCTCGGAAACGAAGCGAGCTATGGCAAAATGTTAAGAGACCGTTTTTGTAGAGAATTATGTTTCCTACTTTTTATGTTCTATGATATTTTTTGATCAGACGCGTAGTTCTCGAGATATATCAAGATATTTAAAAGTTCCGAAGCCGCACCAACATAATAGAGATACAGAAACACCGTGGCCTCTTTCTTTGAGATAACTCTGCACTGTTGCGAGCTGCAAATGCCACTTCCAGCTTTGCTGTGCAGAAGAAGAACAACAAGAAGAAGAAATATCTCGAAATATGTCCGTCAGGCCCCTGCCCTTGAGATATATCTGCAAATATCTCGGAAACGAAGCGAGCTATGGCAAAATGTTAAGAGACCTTTTTTGTAGAGAATTATGTTTCCTACAATTTATGTTCTATGTTATTTTTTGATCAGAAGCGTAGTTTTCGAGATATATCGAGATATTTGAAAGTTCCGAAGCCGCACCAACATAGTAGAGATACAGAAACACCGTGGCCCCTTTCTTTGAGGTAACTCTGCACTATTGCGAGCTGCAAATGCCACTTCCAGCTTAGCTGTGCAGAGGAAGAACAACAAGAAGAAGAAATATCTCGAAATATGTCCGTCAGGCCAGTTCCTTTGAGCTGAATCTGCAAATATCTCGGAAACGAAGCGAGCTATGGCAAAATGGTAAGAGACGTTTTTTGTAGAGAATTATGTTTCCTACAATTTATGTTCTATGATATTCTTTGATCAGAAGCGTAGTTTTCGAGATATATCGAGATATTTAAAAGTTCCGAAGACGCACCAACATAATAGAGATACAGAAACACCGTGGCCCCTTTCTTTGAGATAACTCTGCAATAGTGCGAGCCGCAAATGCCACTTCCAGCTTAGCTGTGCAGAAGAACAACAACAAGAAGAAGAAATATCTCGAAATATGTCCGTCAGGCCCCTTCCCTTGAGATAAATCTGCAAATATCTCGGAAACGAAGCGAGCTATGGCAAAATGTTAAGAGACCTTTCTTGTAGAGAATTAAGTTTCCTACTTTTTATGTAGTATGATATTTTTTGATAAGATGCGTAGTTCTCGAGATATATCAAGATATTTAAAAGTTCCGAAACCGCACCAACATAATAGAGATACAGAAACACCGTGGCCCCTTTCTTTGAGATAACTCTGCACTATTGCGCGCTGCAAATGCCACTTCCAGCTTAGCTGTGCAGAAGAAGAACAACATGAAGAAGAAATATCTCGAAATATGTCCGTTAGGCCCCTTCCCTTGAAATAAATATGCAAATATCTCGGAAACGAAGCGAGCTATGGCAAAATGTTAAGAGACCTTTTTTGTAGAGAATTATGTTTCCTACAATCTATGTTCTATGATATTTTTTGATCAGAAGCGTAGTTTTCGAGATATATCGAGATATTTAAAAGTTCCGAAGCCGCACCAACAGAATAGAGATACAGAAACACCGTGGCCCCTTTCTTTGAGATAACTCTGCACTATTGCGAGCTGCAAATGCCACTTCCAGCTTAGCTGTGCAGAAGAAGAACAACAAGAAGAAGAAATATCTCGAAATATGTCCGTTAGGCCCCTTCCCTTGAGATAAATCTGCAAATATCTCGGAAACGAAGCGAGCTATGGCAAAATGTTAAGAGACCTTTTTTGTAGAGAATTAAGTTTCCTACTTTTTATGTGCTATGATATTTTTTGATCAGAAGCGTAGTTTTCGAGATATATCGAGATATTTAAAAGTTCCGAAGCCGCACCAACATAATAGAGATACAGAAACACCGTGGCCCCTTTCTTTGAGATAACTCTGCACTAGTGCGAGCCGCAAATGCCACTTCCAGCTTAGCTGTGCAGAAGAAGAACAACAAGAAGAAGAAATATCTCGAAATATGTCCGTCAGGCCCCTTCCCTTGAAATAAATATGCAAATATCTCGGAAACGAAGCGAGCTATGGCAAAATGTTAAGAGACCTTTTTTGTAGAGAATTAAGTTTCCTACTTTTTATGTTCTATGATATTTTTTGATCAGATGCGTAGTTCTCGAGATATATCAAGATATTTAAAAGTTCCGAAGCCGCACCAACATAATAGAGATACAGAAACACCGTGGCCCCTTTCTTTGAGATAACTCTGCACTATTGCGAGCTGCAAATGCCACTTCCAGCTTAGCTGTGCAGAGGAAGAACAACAAGAAGAAGAAATATCTCGAAATATGTCCGTTAGGCCCCTTCCCTTGAGATAAATCTGCAAATATCTCGGAAACGAAGCGAGCTATGGCAAAATGTTAAGAGACCTTTTTTGTAGAGAATTAAGTTTCCTACTTTTTATGTTCTATGATATTTTTTGATCAGAAGCGTAGTTTTCGAGATATATCGAGATATTTAAAAGTTCCGAAGCCGCACCAACATAATAGAGATACAGAAATACCGTGGCCCCTTTCTTTGAGATAACTCTGCACTAGTGCGAGCCGCAAATGCCACTTCCAGCTTAGCTGTGCAGAAGAAGAACAACAAGAAGAAGAAATATCTCGAAATATGTCCGTCAGGCCCCTTCCCTTGAAATAAATATGCAAATATCTCGGAAACGAAGCGAGCTATGGCAAAATGTTAAGAGACCGTTTTTGTAGAGAATTATGTTTCCTACTTTTTATGTTCTATGATATTTTTTCATCAGACGCGTAGTTCTCGAGATATATCAAGATATTTAAAAGTTCCGAAGCCGCACCAACATAATAGAGATACAGAAACACCGTGGCCTCTTTCTTTGAGATAACTCTGCACTATTTCGAGCTGCAAATGCCACTTCCAGCTTAGCTGTGCAGAAGAAGAACAACAAGAAGAAGAAATATCTCGAAATATGTCCGTCAGGCCCCTTCCCTTGAGATATATCTGCAAATATCTCGGAAACGAAGCGAGCTATGGCAAAATGTTAAGAGACCTTTTTTGTAGAGAATTATGTTTCCTACAATTTATGTTCTATGATATTTTTTGATCAGAAGCGTAGTTTTCGAGATATATCGAGATATTTAAATGTTCCGAAGCCGCACCAACATAATAGAGATACAGAAACACCGTGGCCCCTTTCTTTGAGATAACTCTGCACTATTGCGAGCTGCAAATGCCACTTCCAGCTTAGCTGTGCAGAGGAAGAACAACAAGAAGAAGAAATATCTCGAAATATGTCCGTCAGGCCAGTTCCTTTGAGCTGAATCTGCAAATATCTCGGAAACGAAGCGAGCTATGGCAAAATGTTAAGAGACGTTTTTTGTAGAGAATTATGTTTCCTACAATTTATGTTCTATGATATTTTTTGATCAGAAGCGTAGTTTTCGAGATATATCGAGATATTTAAAAGTTCCGAAGACGCACCAACATAATAGAGATACAGAAACACCGTGGCCCCTTTCTTTGAGATAACTGTGCACTAGTGCGAGCCGCAAATGCCACTTCCAGCTTAGCTGTGCAGAAGAAGAACAACAAGAAGAAGAAATATCTCGAAATATGTCCGTCAGGCCCCTTCCCTTGAGATATATCTGCAAATATCTCGGAAACGAAGCGAGCTATGGCAAAATGTTAAGAGACCGTTTTTGTAGAGAATTATGTTTCCTACTTTTCATGTTCTATGATATTTTTTGATCAGACGCGTAGTTCTCGAGATATATCAAGATATTTAAAAGTTCCGAAGCCGCACCAACATAATAGAGATACAGAAACACCGTGGCCTCTTTCTTTGAGATAACTCTGCACTATTGCGAGCTGCAAATGCCACTTCCAGCTTTGCTGTGCAGAAGAAGAACAACAAGAAGAAGAAATATCTCGAAATATGTCCGTCAGGCCCCTTCCCTTGAGATATATCTGCAAATATCTCGGAAACGAAGCGAGCTATGGCAAAATCTTAAGAGACCTTTTTTGTACAGAATTATGTTTCCTACAATTTAGGTTCTATGATATTTTTTGATCAGAAGCGTAGTTTTCGAGATATATCGAGATATTTAAAAGTTCCGAAGCCGCACCAACATAGTAGAGATACAGAAACACCGTGGCCCCTTTCTTTGAGGTAACTCTGCACTATTGCGAGCTGCAAATGCCACTTCCAGCTTAGCTGTGCAGAGGAAGAACAACAAGAAGAAGAAATATCTCGAAATATGTCCGTCAGGCCAGTTCCTTTGAGCTGAATCTGCAAATATCTCGGAAACGAAGCGAGCTATGGCAAAATGTTAAGAGACGTTTTTTGTAGAGAATTATGTTTCCTACAATTTATGTTCTATGATATTCTTTGATCAGAAGCGTAGTTTTCGAGATATATCGAGATATTTAAAAGTTCCGAAGACGCACCAACATAATAGAGATACAGAAACACCGTGGCCCCTTTCTTTGAGATAACTGTGCACTAGTGCGAGCCGCAAATGCCACTTCCAGCTTAGCTGTGCAGGAGAAGAACAACAAGAAGAAGAAATATCTCGAAATATGTCCGTCAGGCCCCTTCCCTTGAGATATATCTGCAAATATCTCGGAAACGAAGCGAGCTATGGCAAAATGTTAAGAGACGTTTTTTGTAGAGAATTATGTTTCCTACAATTTATGTTCTATGATATTCTTTGATCAGAAGCGTAGTTTTCGAGATATATCGAGATATTTAAAAGTTCCGAAGACGCACCAACATAATAGAGATACAGAAACACCGTGGCCCCTTTCTTTGAGATAACTCTGCAATAGTGCGAGCCGCAAATGCCACTTCCAGCTTAGCTGTGCAGAAGAAGAACAACAAGAAGAAGAAATATCTCGAAATATGTCCGTCAGGCCCCTTCCCTTGAGATAAATCTGCAAATATCTCGGAAACGAAGCGAGCTATGGCAAAATGTTAAGAGACCTTTCTTGTAGAGAATTAAGTTTCCTACTTTTTATGTAGTATGATATTTTTTGATAAGATGCGTAGTTCTCGAGATATATCAAGATATTTAAAAGTTCCGAAACCGCACCAACATAATAGAGATACAGAAACACCGTGGCCCCTTTCTTTGAGATAACTCTGCACTATTGCGCGCTGCAAATGCCACTTCCAGCTTAGCTGTGCAGAAGAAGAACAACATGAAGAAGAAATATCTCGAAATATGTCCGTTAGGCCCCTTCCCTTGAAATAAATATGCAAATATCTCGGAAACGAAGCGAGCTATGGCAAAATGTTAAGAGACCTTTTTTGTAGAGAATTATGTTTCCTACAATCTATGTTCTATGATATTTTTTGATCAGAAGCGTAGTTTTCGAGATATATCGAGATATTTAAAAGTTCCGAAGCCGCACCAACAGAATAGAGATACAGAAACACCGTGGCCCCTTTCTTTGAGATAACTCTGCACTATTGCGAGCTGCAAATGCCACTTCCAGCTTAGCTGTGCAGAAGAAGAACAACAAGAAGAAGAAATATCTCGAAATATGTCCGTTAGGCCCCTTCCCTTGAGATAAATCTGCAAATATCTCGGAAACGAAGCGAGCTATGGCAAAATGTTAAGAGACCTTTTTTGTAGAGAATTAAGTTTCCTACTTTTTATGTGCTATGATATTTTTTGATCAGAAGCGTAGTTTTCGAGATATATCGAGATATTTAAAAGTTCCGAAGCCGCACCAACATAATAGAGATACAGAAACACCGTGGCCCCTTTCTTTGAGATAACTCTGCACTAGTGCGAGCCGCAAATGCCACTTCCAGCTTAGCTGTGCAGAAGAAGAACAACAAGAAGAAGAAATATCTCGAAATATGTCCGTTAGGCCCCTTCCCTTGAGATAAATCTGCAAATATCTCGGAAACGAAGCGAGCTATGGCAAAATGTTAAGAGACCTTTTTTGTAGAGAATTAAGTTTCCTACTTTTTATGTTCTATGATATTTTTTGATCAGAAGCGTAGTTTTCGAGATATATCGAGATATTTAAAAGTTCCGAAGCCGCACCAACATAATAGAGATACAGAAATACCGTGGCCCCTTTCTTTGAGATAACTCTGCACTAGTGCGAGCCGCAAATGCCACTTCCAGCTTAGCTGTGCAGAAGAAGAACAACAAGAAGAAGAAATATCTCGAAATATGTCCGTCAGGCCCCTTCCCTTGAAATAAATATGCAAATATCTCGGAAACGAAGCGAGCTATGGCAAAATGTTAAGAGACCGTTTTTGTAGAGAATTATGTTTCCTACTTTTTATGTTCTATGATATTTTTTCATCAGACGCGTAGTTCTCGAGATATATCAAGATATTTAAAAGTTCCGAAGCCGCACCAACATAATAGAGATACAGAAACACCGTGGCCTCTTTCTTTGAGATAACTCTGCACTATTTCGAGCTGCAAATGCCACTTCCAGCTTAGCTGTGCAGAAGAAGAACAACAAGAAGAAGAAATATCTCGAAATATGTCCGTCAGGCCCCTTCCCTTGAGATATATCTGCAAATATCTCGGAAACGAAGCGAGCTATGGCAAAATGTTAAGAGACCTTTTTTGTAGAGAATTATGTTTCCTACAATTTATGTTCTATGATATTTTTTGATCAGAAGCGTAGTTTTCGAGATATATCGAGATATTTAAATGTTCCGAAGCCGCACCAACATAATAGAGATACAGAAACACCGTGGCCCCTTTCTTTGAGATAACTCTGCACTATTGCGAGCTGCAAATGCCACTTCCAGCTTAGCTGTGCAGAGGAAGAACAACAAGAAGAAGAAATATCTCGAAATATGTCCGTCAGGCCAGTTCCTTTGAGCTGAATCTGCAAATATCTCGGAAACGAAGCGAGCCATGGCAAAATGTTAAGAGACGTTTTTTGTAGAGAATTATGTTTCCTACAATTTATGTTCTATGATATTTTTTGATCAGAAGCGTAGTTTTCGAGATATATCGAGATATTTAAAAGTTCCGAAGACGCACCAACATAATAGAGATACAGAAACACCGTGGCCCCTTTCTTTGAGATAACTGTGCACTAGTGCGAGCCGCAAATGCCACTTCCAGCTTAGCTGTGCAGAAGAAGAACAACAAGAAGAAGAAATATCTCGAAATATGTCCGTCAGGCCCCTTCCCTTGAGATATATCTGCAAATATCTCGGAAACGAAGCGAGCTATGGCAAAATGTTAAGAGACCGTTTTTGTAGAGAATTATGTTTCCTACTTTTTATGTTCTATGATATTTTTTGATCAGACGCGTAGTTCTCGAGATATATCAAGATATTTAAAAGTTCCGAAGCCGCACCAACATAATAGAGATACAGAAACACCGTGGCCTCTTTCTTTGAGATAACTCTGCACTATTGCGAGCTGCAAATGCCACTTCCAGCTTTGCTGTGCAGAAGAAGAACAACAAGAAGAAGAAATATCTCGAAATATGTCCGTCAGGCCCCTTCCCTTGAGATATATCTGCAAATATCTCGGAAACGAAGCGAGCTATGGCAAAATCTTAAGAGACCTTTTTTGTACAGAATTATGTTTCCTACAATTTAGGTTCTATGATATTTTTTGATCAGAAGCGTAGTTTTCGAGATATATCGAGATATTTAAAAGTTCCGAAGCCGCACCAACATAGTAGAGATACAGAAACACCGTGGCCCCTTTCTTTGAGGTAACTCTGCACTATTGCGAGCTGCAAATGCCACTTCCAGCTTAGCTGTGCAGAGGAAGAACAACAAGAAGAAGAAATATCTCGAAATATGTCCGTCAGGCCAGTTCCTTTGAGCTGAATCTGCAAATATCTCGGAAACGAAGCGAGCTATGGCAAAATGTTAAGAGACGTTTTTTGTAGAGAATTATGTTTCCTACAATTTATGTTCTATGATATTCTTTGATCAGAAGCGTAGTTTTCGAGATATATCGAGATATTTAAAAGTTCCGAAGACGCACCAACATAATAGAGATACAGAAACACCGTGGCCCCTTTCTTTGAGATAACTGTGCACTAGTGCGAGCCGCAAATGCCACTTCCAGCTTAGCTGTGCAGGAGAAGAACAACAAGAAGAAGAAATATCTCGAAATATGTCCGTCAGGCCCCTTCCCTTGAGATATATCTGCAAATATCTCGGAAACGAAGCGAGCTATGGCAAAATGTTAAGAGACCTTTTTTGTAGAGAATTATGTTTCCTACAATTTATGTTCTATGATATTTTTTGGTCAGAAGCGTAGTTTTCGAGATATATCGAGATATTTAAAAGTTACGAAGCCGCACCAACATAATAGAGATACAGAAACACCGTTGCCCCTTTCTTTGAGATAACTCTGCACTATTGCGAGCTGTAAATGCCACTTCCAGCTTAGCTGTGCAGAAGAAGAACAACAAGAAGAAGAAATATCTCGAAATATGTCCGTCAGGCCCCTTCCCTTGAGATATATCTGCAAATATCTCGGAAACGAAGCGAGCTATGGCAAAATGTTAAGAGACGTTTTTTGTAGAGAATTATGTTTCCTACAATTTATGTTCTATGATATTTTTTGATCAGAAGCGTAGTTTTCGAGATATATCGAGATATTTAAAAGTTCCGAAGCCGCACCAACATAATAGAGATACAGAAACACCGTGGCCCCTTTCTTTGAGATAACTCTGCAATAGTGCGAGCCGCAAATGCCACTTCCAGCTTAGCTGTGCAGAAGAAGAACAACAAGAAGAAGAAATATCTCGAAATATGTCCGTCAGGCCCCTTCCCTTGAGATAAATATGCAAATATCTCGGAAACGAAGCGAGCTATGGCAAAATGTTAAGAGACCTTTTTTGTAGAGAATTAAGCTTCCTACTTTTTATGTTCTATGATATTTTTTGCTCAGATGCGTAGTTCTCGAGATATATCGAGATACTTAAAAGTTCCGAAGCCGCACCAACATAATAGAGATACAGAAACACCGTGGCCCCTTTCTTTGAGATAACTGTGCACTAGTGCGAGCCGCAAATGCCACTTCCAGCTTAGCTGTGCAGAAGAAGAACAACAAGAAGAAGAAATATCTCGAAATATGTCCGTCAGGCCCCTTCCCTTGAGATAAATCTGCAAATATCTCGGAAACGAAGCGAGCTATGGCAAAATGTTAAGAGACCTTTTTTGTAGAGAATTATCTTTCCTACTTTTTATGTTCTATGATATTTTTTGATCAGACGCGTAGTTCTCGAGATATATCAAGATATTTAAAAGTTCCGAAGCCGCACCAACATAATAGAGATACAGAAACACCGTGGCCCCTTTCTTTGAGATATCTCTGCACTATTGCGAGCTGCAAATGCCACTTCCAGCTTAGCTGTGCAGAAGAAGAACAACAAGAAGAAGAAATATCTCGAAATATGTCCGTGAGGCCCCTTCCCTTGAGATAAATTTGCAAATATCTCGGAAACGAAGCGAGCTATGGCAAAATGTTAAGAGACCTTATTTGTAGAGAATTAAGTTTCCTACTTTTTATGTTCTATGATATTTTTTGATCAGATGCGTAGTTCTCGAGATATATCAAGATATTTAAAAGTTCCGAAACCGCACCAACATAATAGAGATACAGAAACACCGTGGCCCCTTTCTTTGAGATAACTCTGCACTAGTGCGAGCCGCAAATGCCACTTCCAGCTTAGCTGTGCAGAAGAAGAACAACAAGAAGAAGAAATATCTCGAAATATGTCCGTTATGCCCCTTCCCTTGAGATAAATCTGCAAATATCTCGGAAACGAAGCGAGCTATAGCAAAATGTTAAGAGACCTTTTTTGTAGAGAATTAAGTTTCCTACTTTTTATGTGCTATGATATTTTTTGATCAGAAGCGTAGTTTTCGAGATATATCGAGATATTTAAAAGTTCCGAAGCCGCACCAACATAATAGAGATACAGAAACACCGTGGCCCCTTTCTTTGAGATAACTCTGCACTAGTGCGAGCCGCAAATGCCACTTCCAGCTTAGCTGTGCAGAAGAAGAACAACAAGAAGAAGAAATATCTCGAAATATGTCCGTCAGGCCCCTTCCCTTGAAATAAATATGCAAATATCTCGGAAACGAAGCGAGCTATGGCAAAATGTTAAGAGACCTTTTTTGTAGAGAATTAAGTTTCCTACTTTTTATGTTCTATGATATTTTTTGATCAGATGCGTAGTTCTCGAGATATATCAAGATATTTAAAAGTTCCGAAGCCGCACCAACATAATAGAGATACAGAAACACCGTGGCCCCTTTCTTTGAGATAACTCTGCACTATTGCGAGCTGCAAATGCCACTTCCAGCTTAGCTGTGCAGAGGAAGAACAACAAGAAGAAGAAATATCTCGAAATATGTCCGTTAGGCCCCTTCCCTTGAGATAAATCTGCAAATATCTCGGAAACGAAGCGAGCTATGGCAAAATGTTAAGAGACCTTTTTTGTAGAGAATTAAGTTTCCTACTTTTTATGTTCTATGATATTTTTTGATCAGAAGCGTAGTTTTCGAGATATATCGAGATATTTAAAAGTTCCGAAGCCGCACCAACATAATAGAGATACAGAAATACCGTGGCCCCTTTCTTTGAGATAACTCTGCACTAGTGCGAGCCGCAAATGCCACTTCCAGCTTAGCTGTGCAGAAGAAGAACAACAAGAAGAAGAAATATCTCGAAATATGTCCGTCAGGCCCCTTCCCTTGAAATAAATATGCAAATATCTCGGAAACGAAGCGAGCTAGGGCAAAATGTTAAGAGACCGTTTTTGTAGAGAATTATGTTTCCTACTTTTTATGTTCTATGATATTTTTTGATCAGACGCGTAGTTCTCGAGATATATCAAGATATTTAAAAGTTCCGAAGCCGCACCAACATAATAGAGATACAGAAACACCGTGGCCTCTTTCTTTGAGATAACTCTGCACTATTGCGAGCTGCGAATGCCACTTCCAGCTTAGCTGTGCAGAAGAAGAACAACAAGAAGAAGAAATATCTCGAAATATGTCCGTCAGGCCCCTTCCCTTGAGATATATCTGCAAATATCTCGGAAACGAAGCGAGCTATGGCAAAATGTTAAGAGACCTTTTTTGTAGAGAATTATGTTTCCTACAATTTATGTTCTATGATATTTTTTGATCAGAAGCGTAGTTTTCGAGATATATCGAGATATTTAAAAGTTCCGAAGCCGCACCAACATAATAGAGATACAGAAACACCGTGGCCCCTTTCTTTGAGATAACTCTGCACTATTGCGAGCTGCAAATGCCACTTCCAGCTTAGCTGTGCAGAGGAAGAACAACAAGAAGAAGAAATATCTCGAAATATGTCCGTCAGGCCAGTTCCTTTGAGCTGAATCTGCAAATATCTCGGAAACGAAGCGAGCTATGGCAAAATGTTAAGAGACGTTTTTTGTAGAGAATTATGTTTCCTACAATTTATGTTCTATGATATTTTTTGATCAGAAGCGTAGTTTTCGAGATATATCGAGATATTTAAAAGTTCCGAAGACGCACCAACATAATAGAGATACAGAAACACCGTGGCCCCTTTCTTTGAGATAACTGTGCACTAGTGCGAGCCGCAAATGCCACTTCCAGCTTAGCTGTGCAGAAGAAGAACAACAAGAAGAAGAAATATCTCGAAATATGTCCGTCAGGCCCCTTCCCTTGAGATATATCTGCAAATATCTCGGAAACGAAGCGAGCTATGGCAAAATGTTAAGAGACCGTTTTTGTAGAGAATTATGTTTCCTACTTTTTATGTTCTATGATATTTTTTGATCAGACGCGTAGTTCTCGAGATATATCAAGATATTTAAAAGTTCCGAAGCCGCACCAACATAATAGAGATACAGAAACACCGTGGCCCCTCTCTTTGAGATAACTCTGCACTAGTGCGAGCCGCAAATGCCACTTCCAGCTTAGCTGTGCAGAAGAAGAACAACAAGAAGAAGAAATATCTCGAAATATGTCCGTCAGGCCCCTTCCCTTGAGATAAATCTGCAAATATCTCGGAAACGAAGCGAGCTATGGCAAAATGTTAAGAGACCTTTTTTGTAGAGAATTAAGTTTCCTACTTTTTATGTTCTATGATATTTTTTGATCAGATGCGTAGTTCTCGAGATATATCAAGATATTTAAAAGTTCCGAAGCCGCACCAACATAATAGAGATACAGAAACACCGTGGCCCCTTTCTTTGAGATATCTCTGCACTATTGCGAGCTGCAAATGCCACTTCCAGCTTAGCTGTGCAGAAGAAGAACAACAAGAAGAAGAAATATCTCGAAATATGTCCGTGAGGCCCCTTCCCTTGAGATAAATTTGCAAATATCTCGGAAACGAAGCGAGCTATGGCAAAATGTTAAGAGACCTTATTTGTAGAGAATTAAGTTTCCTACTTTTTATGTTCTATGATATTTTTTGATCAGATGCGTAGTTTTCGAGATATATCGAGATATTTAAAAGTTCCGAAGACGCACCAACATAATAGAGATACAGAAACACCGTGGCCCCTTTCTTTGAGATAACTGTGCACTAGTGCGAGCCGCAAATGCCACTTCCAGCTTAGCTGTGCAGAAGAAGAACAACAAGAAGAAGAAATATCTCGAAATATGTCCGTCAGGCCCCTTCCCTTGAGATATATCTGCAAATATCTCGGAAACGAAGCGAGCTATGGCAAAATGTTAAGAGACCGTTTTTGTAGAGAATTATGTTTCCTACTTTTTATGTTCTATGATATTTTTTGATCAGACGCGTAGTTCTCGAGATATATCAAGATATTTAAAAGTTCCGAAGCCGCACCAACATAATAGAGATACAGAAACACCGTGGCCCCTCTCTTTGAGATAACTCTGCACTAGTGCGAGCCGCAAATGCCACTTCCAGCTTAGCTGTGCAGAAGAAGAACAACAAGAAGAAGAAATATCTCGAAATATGTCCGTCAGGCCCCTTCCCTTGAGATAAATCTGCAAATATCTCGGAAACGAAGCGAGCTATGGCAAAATGTTAAGAGACCTTTTTTGTAGAGAATTAAGTTTCCTACTTTTTATGTTCTATGATATTTTTTGATCAGATGCGTAGTTCTCGAGATATATCAAGATATTTAAAAGTTCCGAAGCCGCACCAACATAATAGAGATACAGAAACACCGTGGCCCCTTTCTTTGAGATATCTCTGCACTATTGCGAGCTGCAAATGCCACTTCCAGCTTAGCTGTGCAGAAGAAGAACAACAAGAAGAAGAAATATCTCGAAATATGTCCGTGAGGCCCCTTCCCTTGAGATAAATTTGCAAATATCTCGGAAACGAAGCGAGCTATGGCAAAATGTTAAGAGACCTTATTTGTAGAGAATTAAGTTTCCTACTTTTTATGTTCTATGATATTTTTTGATCAGATGCGTAGTTTTCGAGATATATCGAGATATTTAAAAGTTCCGAAGACGCACCAACATAATAGAGATACAGAAACACCGTGGCCCCTTTCTTTGAGATAACTGTGCACTAGTGCGAGCCGCAAATGCCACTTCCAGCTTAGCTGTGCAGAAGAAGAACAACAAGAAGAAGAAATATCTCGAAATATGTCCGTCAGGCCCCTTCCCTTGAGATATATCTGCAAATATCTCGGAAACGAAGCGAGCTATGGCAAAATGTTAAGAGACCGTTTTTGTAGAGAATTATGTTTCCTACTTTTTATGTTCTATGATATTTTTTGATCAGACGCGTAGTTCTCGAGATATATCAAGATATTTAAAAGTTCCGAAGCCGCACCAACATAATAGAGATACAGAAACACCGTGGCCCCTCTCTTTGAGATAACTCTGCACTAGTGCGAGCCGCAAATGCCACTTCCAGCTTAGCTGTGCAGAAGAAGAACAACAAGAAGAAGAAATATCTCGAAATATGTCCGTCAGGCCCCTTCCCTTGAGATAAATCTGCAAATATCTCGGAAACGAAGCGAGCTATGGCAAAATGTTAAGAGACCTTTTTTGTAGAGAATTAAGTTTCCTACTTTTTATGTTCTATGATATTTTTTGATCAGATGCGTAGTTCTCGAGATATATCAAGATATTTAAAAGTTCCGAAGCCGCACCAACATAATAGAGATACAGAAACACCGTGGCCCCTTTCTTTGAGATAACTCTGCACTAGTGCGAGCCGCAAATGCCACTTCCAGCTTAGCTGTGCAGAAGAAGAACAACAAGAAGAAGAAATATCTCGAAATATGTCCGTTAGGCCCCTTCCCTTGAGATAAATCTGCAAATATCTCGGAAACGAAGCGAGCTATGGCAAAATGTTAAGAGACCTTTTTTGTAGAGAATTAAGTTTCCTACTTTTTATGTTCTATGATATTTTTTGATCAGATGCGTAGTTCTCGAGATATATCAAGATATTTAAAAGTTCCGAAGCCGCACCAACATAATAGAGATACAGAAACACCGTGGCCCCTTTCTTTGAGATAACTGTGCACTATTGCGAGCTGTAAATGCCACTTCCAGCTTAGCTGTGCAGAAGAAGAACAACAAGAAGAAGAAATATCTCGAAATATGTCCGTCAGGCCCCTGCCCTTGAGATATATCTGCAAATATCTCGGAGACGAAGCGAGCTATGGCAAAATGTTAAGAGACCTTTTTTGTAGAGAATTATGTTTCCTACAATTTATGTTCTATGATATTTTTTGATCAGAAGCGTAGTTTTCGGGATATATCGAGATATTGAAAAGTTCCGAAGCCGCACCAACATAATAGAGATACAGAAACACCGTGGCCCCTTTCTTTGAGATAACTCTGCAATAGTGCGAGCCGCAAATGCCACTTCCAGCTTAGCTGTGCAGAAGAAGAACAACAAGAAGAAGAAATATCTCGAAATATGTCCGTCAGGCCCCTTCCCTTGAGATATATCTGCAAATATCACGGAAACGAAGCGAGCTATGGCAAAATGTTAAGCGACCTTTTTTGTAGAGAATTAAGTTTCCTACTTTTTATGTTCTATGATATTTTTTGATCAGATGCGTAGTTCTCGAGATATATCAAGATATTTAAAAGTTCCGAAGCCGCACCAACATAATAGAGATACAGAAACACCGTGGCCCCTTTCTTTGAGATAACTCTGCACTATTGCGAGCTGTAAATGCCACTTCCAGCTTAGCTGTGCAGAAGAAGAACAACAAGAAGAAGAAATATCTCGAAATATGTCCGCCAGGCCCCTTCCCTTGAGATAAATCTGCAAATATCTCGGAAACGAAGCGAGCTATGGCAAAATGTTGAGAGACCTTTTTTGTAGAGAATTAAGTTTCCTACTTTTTATCTTCTATGATATTTCTCGATCAGATGCGTAGTTCTCGAGATATATCAAGATATTTAAAAGTTCCGAAGCCGCACCAACATAATAGAGATACAGAAACACCGTGGCCCCTCTCTTTGAGATAACTCTGCACTATTGCGAGCTGGAAATGCCACTTCCGGTTTAGCTGTGCAGAAGAAGAACAACAAGAAGAAGAAATATCTCGAAATATGTCCGTTAGGCCCCTTCCCTTGAGATAAATGTGCAAATATCTCGGAAACGAAGCGAGCTATGGCAAAATGTTAAGAGACCTTTTTTGTAGAGAATTAAGTTTCCTACTTTTTATGTTCTATGATATTTTTTGATCAGATGCGTAGTTCTCGAGATATATCAAGATATTTAAAAGTTCCGAAGCCGCACCAACATAATAGAGATACAGAAACACCGTGGCCCCTTTCTTTGAGATATCTCTGCACTATTGCGAGCTGCAAATGCCACTTCCAGCTTAGCTGTGCAGAGGAAGAACAACAAGAAGAAGAAATATCTCGCAATATGTCCGTCAGGCCAGTTCCTTTGAGCTGAATCTGCAAATATCTCGGAAACGAAGCGAGCTATGGCAAAATGTTAAGAGACCGTTTTTGTAGAGAATTATGTTTCCTACTTTTTATGTTCTATGATATTTTTTGATCAGACGCGTAGTTCTCGAGATATATCAAGATACTTAAAAGTTCCGAAGCCGCACCAACATAATAGAGATACAGAAACACCGTGGCCTCTTTCTTTGAGATAACTCTGCACTATTGCGAGCTGCAAATGCCACTTCCAGCTTAGCTGTGCAGAAGAAGAACAACAAGAAGAAGAAATATCTCGAAATATGTCCGTCAGGCCCCTTCCCTTGAGATATATCTGCAAATATCTCGGAAATGAAGCGAGCTATGGCAAAATGTTAAGAGACCTTTTTTGTAGAGAATTATGTTTCCTACAATTTATGTTCTATGATATTTTTTGATCAGAAGCGTAGTTTTCGAGATATATCGAGATATTTAAAAGTTCCGAAGCCGCAACAACATAATAGAGATACAGAAACACTGTGGCCCCTTCCTTTGAGATAACTCTGCACTATTGCGAGCTGCAAATGCCACTTCCAGCTTAGCTGTGCAGAGGAAGAACAACAAGAAGAAGAAATATCTCGAAATATGTCCGTCAGGCCAGTTCCTTTGAGCTGAATCTGCAAATATCTCGGAAACGAAGCGAGCTATGGCAAAATGTTAAGAGACGTTTTTTGTAGAGAATTATGTTTCCTACAATTTATGTTCTATGATATTTTTTGATCAGAAGCGTAGTTTTCGAGATATATCGAGATATTTAAAAGTTCCGAAGACGCACCAACATAATAGAGATACAGAAACACCGTGGCCCCTTTCTTTGAGATAACTGTGCACTAGTGCGAGCCGCAAATGCCACTTCCAGCTTAGCTGTGCAGAAGAAGAACAACAAGAAGAAGAAATATCTCGAAATATGTCCGTCAGGCCCCTTCCCTTGAGATATATCTGCAAATATCTCGGAAACGAAGCGAGCTATGGCAAAATGTTAAGAGACCGTTTTTGTAGAGAATTATGTTTCCTACTTTTTATGTTCTATGATATTTTTTGATCAGACGCGTAGTTCTCGAGATATATCAAGATATTTAAAAGTTCCGAAGCCGCACCAACATAATAGAGATACAGAAACACCGTGGCCCCTCTCTTTGAGATAACTCTGCACTATTGGGAGCTGGAAATGCCACTTCCGGTTTAGCTGTGCAGAAGAAGAACAACAAGAAGAAGAAATATCTCGAAATATGTCCGTTAGGCCCCTTCCCTTGAGATAAATGTGCAAATATCTCGGAAACGAAGCGAGCTATGGCAAAATGTTAAGAGACCTTTCTTGTAGAGAATTAAGTTTCCTACTTTTTATGTTCTATGATATTTTTTGATCAGATGCGTAGTTCTCGAGATATATCAAGATATTTAAAAGTTCCGAAGCCGCACCAACATAATAGAGATACAGAAACACCGTGGCCCCTTTCTTTGAGATATCTCTGCACTATTGCGAGCTGCAAATGCCACTTCCAGCTTAGCTGTGCAGAGGAAGAACAACAAGAAGAAGAAATATCTCGAAATATGTCCGTCAGGCCAGTTCCTTTGAGCTGAATCTGCAAATATCTCGGAAACGAAGCGAGCTATGGCAAAATGTTAAGAGACCGTTTTTGTAGAGAATTATGTTTCCTACTTTTTATGTTCTATGATATTTTTTGATCAGACGCGTAGTTCTCGAGATATATCAAGATACTTAAAAGTTCCGAAGCCGCACCAACATAATAGAGATACAGAAACACCGTGGCCTCTTTCTTTGAGATAACTCTGCACTATTGCGAGCTGCAAATGCCACTTCCAGCTTAGCTGTGCAGAAGAAGAACAACAAGAAGAAGAAATATCTCGATATATGTCCGTCAGGCCCCTTCCCTTGAGATATATCTGCAAATATCTCGGAAACGAAGCGAGCTATGGCAAAATGTTAAGAGACCTTTTTTGTAGAGAATTATGTTTCCTACAATTTATGTTCTATGATATTTTTTGATCAGAAGCGTAGTTTTCGAGATATATCGAGATATTTAAAAGTTCCGAAGCCGCAACAACATAATAGAGATACAGAAACACTGTGGCCCCTTCCTTTGAGATAACTCTGCACTATTGCGAGCTGCAAATGCCACTTCCAGCTTAGCTGTGCAGAGGAAGAACAACAAGAAGAAGAAATATCTCGAAATATGTCCGTCAGGCCAGTTCCTTTGAGCTGAATCTGCAAATATCTCGGAAACGAAGCGAGCTATGGCAAACTGTTAAGAGACCTTTTTTATAGAGAATTAAGTTTCCTACTTTTTATGTTCTATGATATTTTTTGATCAGATGCGTAGTTCTCGAGATATATCAAGATATTTAAAAGTTCCGAAGCCGCACCAACATAATAGAGATACAGAAACACCGTGGCCCCTTTCTTTGAGATAACTGTGCACTATTGCGAGCTGTAAATGCCACTTCCAGCTTAGCTGTGCAGAAGAAGAACAACAAGAAGAAGAAATATCTCGAAATATGTCCGTCAGGCCCCTGCCCTTGAGATATATCTGCAAATATCTCGGAGACGAAGCGAGCTATGGCAAAATGTTAAGAGACCTTTTTTGTAGAGAATTATGTTTCCTACAATTTATGTTCTATGATATTTTTTGATCAGAAGCGTAGTTTTCGGGATATATCGAGATATTGAAAAGTTCCGAAGCCGCACCAACATAATAGAGATACAGAAACACCGTGGCCCCTCTCTTTGAGATAACTCTGCACTATTGCGAGCTGGAAATGCCACTTCCAGTTTAGCTGTGCAGAAGAAGAACAACAAGAAGAAGAAATATCTCGAAATATGTCCGTTAGGCCCCTTCCCTTGAGATAAATGTGCAAATATCTCGGAAACGAAGCGAGCTATGGCAAAATGTTAAGAGACCTTGTTTGTAGAGAATTAAGTTTCCTACTTTTTATGTTCTATGATATTTTTTGATCAGATGCGCAGTTCTCGAGATATATCAAGATATTTAAAAGTTCCGAAGCCGCACCAACATAATAGAGATACAGAAACACCGTGGCCCCTTTCTTTGAGATAACTCTGCACTATTGCGAGCTGCAAATGCCACTTCCAGCTTAGCTGTGCAGAGGAAGAACAACAAGAAGAAGAAATATCTCGAAATATGTCCGTCAGGCCAGTTCCTTTGAGCTGAATCTGCAAATATCTCGGAAACGAAGCGAGCTATGGCAAAATGTTAAGAGACGTTTTTTGTAGAGAATTATGTTTCCTACAATTTATGTTCTATGATATTTTTTGATCAGAAGCGTAGTTTTCGAGATATATCGAGATACTTAAAAGTTCCGAAGCCGCACCAACATAATAGAGATACAGAAACACCGTGGCCCCTTTCTTTGAGATAACTGTGCACTAGTGCGAGCCGCAAATGCCACTTCCAGCTTAGCTGTGCAGAAGAAGAACAACAAGAAGAAGAAATATCTCGAAATATGTCCGTCAGGCCCCTTCCCTTGAGATAAATCTGCAAATATCTCGGAAACGAAGCGAGCTATGGCAAAATGTTAAGAGACCTTTTTTGTAGAGAATTATGTTTCCTACTTTTTATGTTCTATGATATTTTTTGATCAGACGCGTAGTTCTCGAGATATATCAAGATATTTAAAAGTTCCGAAGCCGCACCAACATAATAGAGATACAGAAACACCGTTGCCCCTTTCTTTGAGATATCTCTGCACTATTGCGAGCTGCAAATGCCACTTCCAGCTTAGCTGTGCAGAAGAAGAACAACAAGAAGCAGAAATATCTCGAAATATGTCCGTTAGGCCCCTTCCCTTGAGATAAATCTGCAAATATCTCGGAAACGAAGCGAGCTATGGCAAAATGTTAAGAGACCTTTTTTGTAGAGAATTAAGTTTCCTACTTTTTATGTGCTATGATATTTTTTGATCAGAAGCGTAGTTTTCGAGATATATCGAGATATTTAAAAGTTCCGAAGCCGCACCAACATAATAGAGATACAGAAACACCGTGGCCCCTTTCTTTGAGATAACTGTGCACTATTGCGAGCTGTAAATGCCACTTCCAGCTTAGCTGTGCAGAAGAAGAACAACAAGAAGAAGAAATATCTCGAAATATGTCCGTCAGGCCCCTGCCCTTGAGATATATCTGCAAATATCTCGGAGACGAAGCGAGCTATGGCAAAATGTTAAGAGACCTTTTTTGTAGAGAATTATGTTTCCTACAATTTATGTTCTATGATATTTTTTGATCAGAAGCGTAGTTTTCGGGATATATCGAGATATTGAAAAGTTCCGAAGCCGCACCAACATAATAGAGATACAGAAACACCGTGGCCCCTTTCTTTGAGATAACTCTGCAATAGTGCGAGCCGCAAATGCCACTTCCAGCTTAGCTGTGCAGAAGAAGAACAACAAGAAGAAGAAATATCTCGAAATATGTCCGTCAGGCCCCTTCCCTTGAGATATATCTGCAAATATCACGGAAACGAAGCGAGCTATGGCAAAATGTTGAGCGACCTTTTTTGTAGAGAATTAAGTTTCCTACTTTTTATGTTCTATGATATTTTTTGATCAGATGCGTAGTTCTCGAGATATATCAAGATATTTAAAAGTTCCGAAGCCGCACCAACATAATAGAGATACAGAAACACCGTGGCCCCTTTCTTTGAGATAACTCTGCACTATTGCGAGCTGTAAATGCCACTTCCAGCTTAGCTGTGCAGAAGAAGAACAACAAGAAGAAGAAATATCTCGAAATATGTCCGCCAGGCCCCTTCCCTTGAGATAAATCTGCAAATATCTCGGAAACGAAGCGAGCTATGGCAAAATGTTGAGAGACCTTTTTTGTAGAGAATTAAGTTTCCTACTTTTTATCTTCTATGATATTTTTTGATCAGATGCGTAGTTCTCGAGATATATCAAGATATTTAAAAGTTCCGAAGCCGCACCAACATAATAGAGATACAGAAACACCGTGGCCCCTCTCTTTGAGATAACTCTGCACTATTGCGAGCTGGAAATGCCACTTCCGGTTTAGCTGTGCAGAAGAAGAACAACAAGAAGAAGAAATATCTCGAAATATGTCCGTTAGGCCCCTTCCCTTGAGATAAATGTGCAAATATCTCGGAAACGAAGCGAGCTATGGCAAAATGTTAAGAGACCTTTTTTGTAGAGAATTAAGTTTCCTACTTTTTATGTTCTATGATATTTTTTGATCAGATGCGTAGTTCTCGAGATATATCAAGATATTTAAAAGTTCCGAAGCCGCACCAACATAATAGAGATACAGAAACACCGTGGCCCCTTTCTTTGAGATATCTCTGCACTATTGCGAGCTGCAAATGCCACTTCCAGCTTAGCTGTGCAGAGGAAGAACAACAAGAAGAAGAAATATCTCGAAATATGTCCGTCAGGCCAGTTCCTTTGAGCTGAATCTGCAAATATCTCGGAAACGAAGCGAGCTATGGCAAAATGTTAAGAGACCGTTTTTGTAGAGAATTATGTTTCCTACTTTTTATGTTCTATGATATTTTTTGATCAGACGCGTAGTTCTCGAGATATATCAAGATACTTAAAAGTTCCGAAGCCGCACCAACATAATAGAGATACAGAAACACCGTGGCCTCTTTCTTTGAGATAACTCTGCACTATTGCGAGCTGCAAATGCCACTTCCAGCTTAGCTGTGCAGAAGAAGAACAACAAGAAGAAGAAATATCTCGAAATATGTCCGTCAGGCCCCTTCCCTTGAGATATATCTGCAAATATCTCGGAAAGGAAGCGAGCTATGGCAAAATGTTAAGAGACCTTTTTTGTAGAGAATTATGTTTCCTACAATTTATGTTCTATGATATTTTTTGATCAGAAGCGTAGTTTTCGAGATATATCGAGATATTTAAAAGTTCCGAAGCCGCAACAACATAATAGAGATACAGAAACACTGTGGCCCCTTCCTTTGAGATAACTCTGCACTATTGCGAGCTGCAAATGCCACTTCCAGCTTAGCTGTGCAGAGGAAGAACAACAAGAAGAAGAAATATCTCGAAATATGTCCGTCAGGCCAGTTCCTTTGAGCTGAATCTGCAAATATCTCGGAAACGAAGCGAGCTATGGCAAAATGTTAAGAGACGTTTTTTGTAGAGAATTATGTTTCCTACAATTTATGTTCTATGATATTTTTTGATCAGAAGCGTAGTTTTCGAGATATATCGAGATATTTAAAAGTTCCGAAGACGCACCAACATAATAGAGATACAGAAACACCGTGGCCCCTTTCTTTGAGATAACTGTGCACTAGTGCGAGCCGCAAATGCCACTTCCAGCTTAGCTGTGCAGAAGAAGAACAACAAGAAGAAGAAATATCTCGAAATATGTCCGTCAGGCCCCTTCCCTTGAGATATATCTGCAAATATCTCGGAAACGAAGCGAGCTATGGCAAAATGTTAAGAGACCGTTTTTGTAGAGAATTATGTTTCCTACTTTTTATGTTCTATGATATTTTTTGATCAGACGCGTAGTTCTCGAGATATATCAAGATATTTAAAAGTTCCGAAGCCGCACCAACATAATAGAGATACAGAAACACCGTGGCCCCTCTCTTTGAGATAACTCTGCACTAGTGCGAGCCGCAAATGCCACTTCCAGCTTAGCTGTGCAGAAGAAGAACAACAAGAAGAAGAAATATCTCGAAATATGTCCGTCAGGCCCCTTCCCTTGAGATAAATCTGCAAATATCTCGGAAACGAAGCGAGCTATGGCAAAATGTTAAGAGACCTTTTTTGTAGAGAATTAAGTTTCCTACTTTTTATGTTCTATTATATTTTTTGATCAGATGCGTAGTTCTCGAGATATATCAAGATATTTAACAGTTCCGAAGCCGCACCAACATAATAGAGATACAGAAACACCGTGGCCCCTTTCTTTGAGATAACTCTGCACTAGTGCGAGCCGCAAATGCCACTTCCAGCTTAGCTGTGCAGAAGAAGAACAACAAGAAGAAGAAATATCTCGAAATATGTCCGTTAGGCCCCTTCCCTTGAGATAAATCTGCAAATATCTCGGAAACGAAGCGAGCTATGGCAAACTGTTAAGAGACCTTTTTTATAGAGAATTAAGTTTCCTACTTTTTATGTTCTATGATATTTTTTGATCAGATGCGTAGTTCTCGAGATATATCAAGATATTTAAAAGTTCCGAAGCCGCACCAACATAATAGAGACACAGAAACACCGTGGCCCCGTTCTTTGAGATAACTGTGCACTATTGCGAGCTGTAAATGCCACTTCCAGCTTAGCTGTGCAGAAGAAGAACAACAAGAAGAAGAAATATCTCGAAATATGTCCGTCAGGCCCCTGCCCTTGAGATATATCTGCAAATATCTCGGAGACGAAGCGAGCTATGGCAAAATGTTAAGAGACCTTTTTTGTAGAGAATTATGTTTCCTACAATTTATGTTCTATGATATTTTTTGATCAGAAGCGTAGTTTTCGGGATATATCGAGATATTGAAAAGTTCCGAAGCCGCACCAACATAATAGAGATACAGAAACACCGTGGCCCCTCTCTTTGAGATAACTCTGCACTATTGCGAGCTGGAAATGCCACTTCCAGTTTAGCTGTGCAGAAGAAGAACAACAAGAAGAAGAAATATCTCGAAATATGTCCGTTAGGCCCCTTCCCTTGAGATAAATGTGCAAATATCTCGGAAACAAAGCGAGCTATGGCAAAATGTTAAGAGACCTTTTTTGTAGAGAATTAAGTTTCCTACTTTTTATGCTCTATGATATTTTTTGATCAGATGCGTAGTTCTCGAGATATATCAAGATATTTAAAAGTTCCGAAGCCGCACCAACATAATAGAGATACAGAAACACCGTGGCCACTTTCTTTGAGATAACTCTGCACTATTGCGAGCTGCAAATGCCACTTCCAGCTTAGCTGTGCAGAAGAAGAACAACAAGAAGAAGAAATATCTCGAAATATGTCCGTCAGGCCCCTTCCCTTGAGATAAATCTGCAAATATCTCGGAAACGAAGCGAGCTATGGCAAAATGTTAACAGACCTTGTTTGTAGAGAATTAAGTTTCCTACTTTTTATGTTCTATGATATTTTTTGATCAGATGCGCAGTTCTCGAGATATATCAAGATATTTAAAAGTTCCGAAGCCGCACCAACATAATAGAGATACAGAAACACCGTGGCCCCTTTCTTTGAGATAACTCTGCACTATTGCGAGCTGCAAATGCCACTTCCAGCTTAGCTGTGCAGAGGAAGAACAACAAGAAGAAGAAATATCTCGAAATATGTCCGTCAGGCCAGTTCCTTTGAGCTGAATCTGCAAATATCTCGGAAACGAAGCGAGCTATGGCAAAATGTTAAGAGACGTTTTTTGTAGAGAATTATGTTTCCTACAATTTATGTTCTATGATATTTTTTGATCAGAAGCGTAGTTTTCGAGATATATCGAGATACTTAAAAGTTCCGAAGCCGCACCAACATAATAGAGATACAGAAACACCGTGGCCCCTTTCTTTGAGATAACTGTGCACTAGTGCGAGCCGCAAATGCCACTTCCAGCTTAGCTGTGCAGAAGAAGAACAACAAGAAGAAGAAATATCTCGAAATATGTCCGTCAGGCCCCTTCCCTTGAGATAAATCTGCAAATATCTCGGAAACGAAGCGAGCTATGGCAAAATGTTAAGAGACCTTTTTTGTAGAGAATTATGTTTCCTACTTTTTATGTTCTATGATATTTTTTGATCAGACGCGTAGTTCTCGAGATATATCAAGATATTTAAAAGTTCCGAAGCCGCACCAACATAATAGAGATACAGAAACACCGTTGCCCCTTTCTTTGAGATATCTCTGCACTATTGCGAGCTGCAAATGCCACTTCCAGCTTAGCTGTGCAGAAGAAGAACAACAAGAAGCAGAAATATCTCGAAATATGTCCGTTAGGCCCCTTCCCTTGAGATAAATCTGCAAATATCTCGGAAACGAAGCGAGCTATGGCAAAATGTTAAGAGACCTTTTTTGTAGAGAATTAAGTTTCCTACTTTTTATGTTCTATGATATTTTTTGATCAGATGCGCAGTTCTCGAGATATATCAAGATACTTAAAAGTTCCGAAGCCGCAACAACATAATAGAGATACAGAAACACCGTGGCCCCTTTCTTTGAGATATCTCTGCACTATTGCGAGCTGCAAATGCCACTTCCAGCTTAGCTGTGCAGAGGAAGAACAACAAGAAGAAGAAATATCTCGAAATATGTCCGTCAGGCCAGTTCCTTTGAGCTGAATCTGCAAATATCTCGGAAACGAAGCGAGCTATGGCAAAATGTTAAGAGACGTTTTTTGTAGAGAATTATGTTTCCTACAATTTATGTTCTATGATATTTTTTGATCAGAAGCGTAGTTTTCGAGATATATCGAGATATTTAAAAGTTCCGAAGACGCACCAACATAATAGAGATACAGAAACACCGTGGCCCCTTTCTTTGAGATAACTGTGCACTAGTGCGAGCCGCAAATGCCACTTCCAGCTTAGCTGTGCAGAAGAAGAACAACAAGAAGAAGAAATATCTCGAAATATGTCCGTCAGGCCCCTTCCCTTGAGATATATCTGCAAATATCTCGGAAACGAAGCGAGCTATGGCAAAATGTTAAGAGACCGTTTTTGTAGAGAATTATGTTTCCTACTTTTTATGTTCTATGATATTTTTTGATCAGACGCGTAGTTCTCGAGATATATCAAGATATTTAAAAGTTCCGAAGCCGCACCAACATAATAGAGATACAGAAACACCGTGGCCCCTCTCTTTGAGATAACTCTGCACTAGTGCGAGCCGCAAATGCCACTTCCAGCTTAGCTGTGCAGAAGAAGAACAACAAGAAGAAGAAATATCTCGAAATATGTCCGTCAGGCCCCTTCCCTTGAGATAAATCTGCAAATATATCGGAACCGAAGCGAGCTATGGCAAAATGTTAAGAGACCTTTTTTGTAGAGAATTAAGTTTCCTACTTTTTATGCTCTATGATATTTTTTGATCAGATGCGTAGTTCTCGAGATATATCAAGATATTTAAAAGTTCCGAAGCCGCACCAACATAATAGAGATACAGAAACACCGTGGCCACTTTCTTTGAGATAACTCTGCACTATTGCGAGCTGCAAATGCCACTTCCAGCTTAGCTGTGCAGAAGAAGAACAACAAGAAGAAGAAATATCTCGAAATATGTCCGTCAGGCCCCTTCCCTTGAGATAAATCTGCAAATATCTCGGAAACGAAGCGAGCTATGGCAAAATGTTAAGAGACCTTTTTTGTAGAGAATTATGTTTCCTACTTTTTATGTTCTATGATATTTTTTGATCAGACGCGTAGTTCTCGAGATATATCAAGATATTTAAAAGTTCCGAAGCCGCACCAACATAATAGAGATACAGAAACACCGTGGCCCCTTTCTTTGAGATATCTCTGCACTATTGCGAGCTGCAAATGCCACTTCCAGCTTAGCTGTGCAGAAGAAGAACAACAAGAAGAAGAAATATCTCGAAATATGTCCGTGAGGCCCCTTCCCTTGAGATAAATCTGCAAATATCTCGGAAACGAAGCGAGCTATGGCAAAATGTTAAGAGACCTTGTTTGTAGAGAATTAAGTTTCCTACTTTTTATGTTCTATGATATTTTTTGATCAGATGCGCAGTTCTCGAGATATATCAAGATATTTAAAAGTTCCGAAGCCGCACCAACATAATAGAGATACAGAAACACCGTGGCCCCTTTCTTTGAGATAACTCTGCACTATTGCGAGCTGCAAATGCCACTTCCAGCTTAGCTGTGCAGAGGAAGGACAACAAGAAGAAGAAATATCTCGAAATATGTCCGTCAGGCCAGTTCCTTTGAGCTGAATCTGCAAATATCTCGGAAACGAAGCGAGCTATGGCAAAATGTTAAGAGACGTTTTTTGTAGAGAATTATGTTTCCTACAATTTATGTTCTATGATATTTTTTGATCAGAAGCGTAGTTTTCGAGATATATCGAGATACTTAAAAGTTCCGAAGCCGCACCAACATAATAGAGATACAGAAACACCGTGGCCCCTTTCTTTGAGATAACTGTGCACTAGTGCGAGCCGCAAATGCCACTTCCAGCTTAGCTGTGCAGAAGAAGAACAACAAGAAGAAGAAATATCTCGAAATATGTCCGTCAGGCCCCTTCCCTTGAGATAAATCTGCAAATATCTCGGAAACGAAGCGAGCTATGGCAAAATGTTAAGAGACCTTTTTTGTAGAGAATTATGTTTCCTACTTTTTATGTTCTATGATATTTTTTGATCAGACGCGTAGTTCTCGAGATATATCAAGATATTTAAAAGTTCCGAAGCCGCACCAACATAATAGAGATACAGAAACACCGTTGCCCCTTTCTTTGAGATATCTCTGCACTATTGCGAGCTGCAAATGCCACTTCCAGCTTAGCTGTGCAGAAGAAGAACAACAAGAAGCAGAAATATCTCGAAATATGTCCGTTAGGCCCCTTCCCTTGAGATAAATCTGCAAATATCTCGGAAACGAAGCGAGCTATGGCAAAATGTTAAGAGACCTTTTTTGTAGAGAATTAAGTTTCCTACTTTTTATGTGCTATGATATTTTTTGATCAGAAGCGTAGTTTTCGAGATATATCGAGATATTTAAAAGTTCCGAAGCCGCACCAACATAATAGAGATACAGAAACACCGTGGCCCCTTTCTTTGAGATAACTGTGCACTATTGCGAGCTGTAAATGCCACTTCCAGCTTAGCTGTGCAGAAGAAGAACAACAAGAAGAAGAAATATCTCGAAATATGTCCGTCAGGCCCCTGCCCTTGAGATATATCTGCAAATATCTCGGAGACGAAGCGAGCTATGGCAAAATGTTAAGAGACCTTTTTTGTAGAGAATTATGTTTCCTACAATTTATGTTCTATGATATTTTTTGATCAGAAGCGTAGTTTTCGGGATATATCGAGATATTGAAAAGTTCCGAAGCCGCACCAACATAATAGAGATACAGAAACACCGTGGCCCCTTTCTTTGAGATAACTCTGCAATAGTGCGAGCCGCAAATGCCACTTCCAGCTTAGCTGTGCAGAAGAAGAACAACAAGAAGAAGAAATATCTCGAAATATGTCCGTCAGGCCCCTTCCCTTGAGATATATCTGCAAATATCACGGAAACGAAGCGAGCTATGGCAAAATGTTGAGCGACCTTTTTTGTAGAGAATTAAGTTTCCTACTTTTTATGTTCTATGATATTTTTTGATCAGATGCGTAGTTCTCGAGATATATCAAGATATTTAAAAGTTCCGAAGCCGCACCAACATAATAGAGATACAGAAACACCGTGGCCCCTTTCTTTGAGATAACTCTGCACTATTGCGAGCTGTAAATGCCACTTCCAGCTTAGCTGTGCAGAAGAAGAACAACAAGAAGAAGAAATATCTCGAAATATGTCCGCCAGGCCCCTTCCCTTGAGATAAATCTGCAAATATCTCGGAAACGAAGCGAGCTATGGCAAAATGTTGAGAGACCTTTTTTGTAGAGAATTAAGTTTCCTACTTTTTATCTTCTATGATATTTTTTGATCAGATGCGTAGTTCTCGAGATATATCAAGATATTTAAAAGTTCCGAAGCCGCACCAACATAATAGAGATACAGAAACACCGTGGCCCCTCTCTTTGAGATAACTCTGCACTATTGCGAGCTGGAAATGCCACTTCCGGTTTAGCTGTGCAGAAGAAGAACAACAAGAAGAAGAAATATCTCGAAATATGTCCGTTAGGCCCCTTCCCTTGAGATAAATGTGCAAATATCTCGGAAACGAAGCGAGCTATGGCAAAATGTTAAGAGACCTTTTTTGTAGAGAATTAAGTTTCCTACTTTTTATGTTCTATGATATTTTTTGATCAGATGCGTAGTTCTCGAGATATATCAAGATATTTAAAAGTTCCGAAGCCGCACCAACATAATAGAGATACAGAAACACCATGGCCCCTTTCTTTGAGATATCTCTGCACTATTGCGAGCTGCAAATGCCACTTCCAGCTTAGCTGTGCAGAGGAAGAACAACAAGAAGAAGAAATATCTCGAAATATGTCCGTCAGGCCAGTTCCTTTGTGCTGAATCTGCAAATATCTCGGAAACGAAGCGAGCTATGGCAAAATGTTAAGAGACCGTTTTTGTAGAGAATTATGTTTCCTACTTTTTATGTTCTATGATATTTTTTGATCAGACGCGTAGTTCTCGAGATATATCAAGATACTTAAAAGTTCCGAAGCCGCACCAACATAATAGAGATACAGAAACACCGTGGCCTCTTTCTTTGAGATAACTCTGCACTATTGCGAGCTGCAAATGCCACTTCCAGCTTAGCTGTGCAGAAGAAGAACAACAAGAAGAAGAAATATCTCGAAATATGTCCGTCAGGCCCCTTCCCTTGAGATATATCTGCAAATATCTCGGAAACGAAGCGAGGTATGGCAAAATGTTAAGAGACCTTTTTTGTAGAGAATTATGTTTCCTACAATTTATGTTCTATGATATTTTTTGATCAGAAGCGTAGTTTTCGAGATATATCGAGATATTTAAAAGTTCCGAAGCCGCAACAACATAATAGAGATACAGAAACACTGTGGCCCCTTCCTTTGAGATAACTCTGCACTATTGCGAGCTGCAAATGCCACTTCCAGCTTAGCTGTGCAGAGGAAGAACAACAAGAAGAAGAAATATCTCGAAATATGTCCGTCAGGCCAGTTCCTTTGAGCTGAATCTGCAAATATCTCGGAAACGAAGCGAGCTATGGCAAAATGTTAAGAGACGTTTTTTGTAGAGAATTATGTTTCCTACAATTTATGTTCTATGATATTTTTTGATCAGAAGCGTAGTTTTCGAGATATATCGAGATATTTAAAAGTTCCGAAGACGCACCAACATAATAGAGATACAGAAACACTGTGGCCCCTTTCTTTGAGATAACTGTGCACTAGTGCGAGCCGCAAATGCCACTTCCAGCTTAGCTGTGCAGAAGAAGAACAACAAGAAGAAGAAATATCTCGAAATATGTCCGTCAGGCCCCTTCCCTTGAGATAAATCTGCAAATATCTCGGAAACGAAGCGAGCTATGGCAAAATGTTAAGAGACCTTTTTTGTAGAGAATTATGTTTCCTACTTTTTATGTTCTATGATATTTTTTGATCAGACGCGTAGTTCTCGAGATATATCAAGATATTTAAAAGTTCCGAAGCCGCACCAACATAATAGAGATACAGAAACACCGTTGCCCCTTTCTTTGAGATATCTCTGCACTATTGCGAGCTGCAAATGCCACTTCCAGCTTAGCTGTGCAGAAGAAGAACAACAAGAAGCAGAAATATCTCGAAATATGTCCGTTAGGCCCCTTCCCTTGAGATAAATCTGCAAATATCTCGGAAACGAAGCGAGCTATGGCAAAATGTTAAGAGACCTTTTTTGTAGAGAATTAAGTTTCCTACTTTTTATGTGCTATGATATTTTTTGATCAGAAGCGTAGTTTTCGAGATATATCGAGATATTTAAAAGTTCCGAAGCCGCACCAACATAATAGAGATACAGAAACACCGTGGCCCCTTTCTTTGAGATAACTCTGCACTAGTGCGAGCCGCAAATGCCACTTCCAGCTTAGCTGTGCAGAAGAAGAACAACAAGAAGAAGAAATATCTCGAAATATGTCCGTCAGGCCCCTTCCCTTGAAATAAATATGCAAATATCTCGGAAACGAAGCGAGCTATGGCAAAATGTTAAGAGACCTTTTTTGTAGAGAATTACGTTTCCTACTTTTTATGTTCTATGATATTTTTTGATCAGATGGGTAGTTCTCGAGATATATCAAGATATTTAAAAGTTCCGAAGCCGCACCAACATAATAGAGATACAGAAACACCGTGGCCCCTTTCTTTGAGATAACTCTGCACTATTGCGAGCTGCAAATGCCACTTCCAGCTTAGCTGTGCAGAGGAAGAACAACAAGAAGAAGAAATATCTCGAAATATGTCCGTCAGGCCAGTTCCTTTGAGCTGAATCTGCAAATATCTCGGAAACGAAGCGAGCTATGGCAAAATGTTAAGAGACCGTTTTTGTAGAGAATTATGTTTCCTACTTTTTATGTTCTATGATATTTTTTGATCAGACGCGTAGTTCTCGAGATATATCAAGATATTTAAAAGTTCCGAAGCCGCACCAACATAATAGAGATACAGAAACACCGTGGCCTCTTTCTTTGAGATAACTCTGCACTATTGCGAGCTGCAAATGCCACTTCCAGCTTAGCTGTGCAGAAGAAGAACAACAAGAAGAAGAAATATCTCGAAATATGTCCGTCAGGCCCCTTCCCTTGAGATAAATCTGCAAATATCTCGGAAACGAAGCGAGCTATGGCAAAATGTTAAGAGACCTTTTTTGTAGAGAATTATGTTTCCTACAATTTATGTTCTATGATATTTTTTGATCAGAAGCGTAGTTTTCGGGATATATCGAGATATTGAAAAGTTCCGAAGCCGCACCAACATAATAGAGATACAGAAACACCGTGGCCCCTTTCTTTGAGATAACTCTGCAATAGTGCGAGCCGCAAATGCCACTTCCAGCTTAGCTGTGCAGAAGAAGAACAACAAGAAGAAGAAATATCTCGAAATATGTCCGTCAGGCCCCTTCCCTTGAGATAAATCTGCAAATATCTCGGAAACGAAGCGAGCTATGGCAAAATGTTAAGAGACCTTTTTTGTAGAGAATTATGTTTCCTACTTTTTATGTTCTATGATATTTTTTGATCAGACGCGTAGTTCTCGAGATATATCAAGATATTTAAAAGTTCCGAAGCCGCACCAACATAATAGAGATACAGAAACACCGTTGCCCCTTTCTTTGAGATATCTCTGCACTATTGCGAGCTGCAAATGCCACTTCCAGCTTAGCTGTGCAGAAGAAGAACAACAAGAAGCAGAAATATCTCGAAATATGTCCGTTAGGCCCCTTCCCTTGAGATAAATCTGCAAATATCTCGGAAACGAAGCGAGCTATGGCAAAATGTTAAGAGACCTTTTTTGTAGAGAATTAAGTTTCCTACTTTTTATGTGCTATGATATTTTTTGATCAGAAGCGTAGTTTTCGAGATATATCGAGATATTTAAAAGTTCCGAAGCCGCACCAACATAATAGAGATACAGAAACACCGTGGCCCCTTTCTTTGAGATAACTCTGCACTACTGCGAGCCGCAAATGCCACTTCCAGCTTAGCTGTGCAGAAGAAGAACAACAAGAAGAAGAAATATCTCGAAATATGTCCGTCAGGCCCCTTCCCTTGAAATAAATATGCAAATATCTCGGAAACGAAGCGAGCTATGGCAAAATGTTAAGAGACCTTTTTTGTAGGGAATTACGTTTCCTACTTTTTATGTTCTATGATATTTTTTGATCAGATGGGTAGTTCTCGAGATATATCAAGATATTTAAAAGTTCCGAAGCCGCACCAACATAATAGAGATACAGAAACACCGTGGCCCCTTTCTTTGAGATAACTCTGCACTATTGCGAGCTGCAAATGCCACTTCCAGCTTAGCTGTGCAGAGGAAGAACAACAAGAAGAAGAAATATCTCGAAATATGTCCGTCAGGCCAGTTCCTTTGAGCTGAATCTGCAAATATCTCGGAAACGAAGCGAGCTATGGCAAAATGTTAAGAGACCGTTTTTGTAGAGAATTATGTTTCCTACTTTTTATGTTCTATGATATTTTTTGATCAGACGCGTAGTTCTCTAGATATATCAAGATATTTAAAAGTTCCGAAGCCGCACCAACATAATAGAGATACAGAAACACCGTGGCCTCTTTCTTTGAGATAACTCTGCACTATTGCGAGCTGCAAATGCCACTTCCAGCTTAGCTGTGCAGAAGAAGAACAACAAGAAGAAGAAATATCTCGAAATATGTCCGTCAGGCCCCTTCCCTTGAGATAAATCTGCAAATATCTCGGAAACGAAGCGAGCTATGGCAAAATGTTAAGAGACCTTTTTTGTAGAGAATTATGTTTCCTACAATTTATGTTCTATGATATTTTTTGATCAGAAGCGTAGTTTTCGGGATATATCGAGATATTGAAAAGTTCCGAAGCCGCACCAACATAATAGAGATACAGAAACACCGTGGCCCCTTTCTTTGAGATAACTCTGCAATAGTGCGAGCCGCAAATGCCACTTCCAGCTTAGCTGTGCAGAAGAAGAACAACAAGAAGAAGAAATATCTCGAAATATGTCCGTCAGGCCCCTTCCCTTGAGATATATCTGCAAATATCTCGGAAACGAAGCGAGCTATGGCAAAATGTTAAGAGACCTTTTTTGTAGAGAATTAAGTTTCCTACTTTTTATGTTCTATGATATTTTTTGATCAGATGCGTAGTTCTCGAGATATATCAAGATATTTAAAAGTTCCGAAGCCGCACCAACATAATAGAGATACAGAAACACCGTGGCCCCTTTCTTTGAGATATCTCTGCACTATTGCGAGCTGCAAATGCCACTTCCAGCTTAGCTGTGCAGAAGAAGAACAACAAGAAGAAGAAATATCTCGAAATATGTCCGTGAGGCCCCTTCCCTTGAGATAAATCTGCAAATATCTCGGAAACGAAGCGAGCTATGGCAAAATGTTAAGAGACCTTGTTTGTAGAGAATTAAGTTTCCTACTTTTTATGTTCTATGATATTTTTTGATCAGATGCGCAGTTCTCGAGATATATCAAGATATTTAAAAGTTCCGAAGCCGCACCAACATAATAGAGATACAGAAACACCGTGGCCCCTTTCTTTGAGATAACTCTGCACTATTGCGAGCTGCAAATGCCACTTCCAGCTTAGCTGTGCAGAGGAAGAACAACAAGAAGAAGAAATATCTCGAAATATGTCCGTCAGGCCAGTTCCTTTGAGCTGAATCTGCAAATATCTCGGAAACGAAGCGAGCTATGGCAAAATGTTAAGAGACGTTTTTTGTAGAGAATTATGTTTCCTACAATTTATGTTCTATGATATTTTTTGATCAGAAGCGTAGTTTTCGAGATATATCGAGATACTTAAAAGTTCCGAAGCCGCACCAACATAATAGAGATACAGAAACACCGTGGCCCCTTTCTTTGACATAACTGTGCACTAGTGCGAGCCGCAAATGCCACTTCCAGCTTAGCTGTGCAGAAGAAGAACAACAAGAAGAAGAAATATCTCGAAATATGTCCGTCAGGCCCCTTCCCTTGAGATAAATCTGCAAATATCTCGGAAACGAAGCGAGCTATGGCAAAATGTTAAGAGACCTTTTTTGTAGAGAATTATGTTTCCTACTTTTTATGTTCTATGATATTTTTTGATCAGACGCGTAGTTCTCGAGATATATCAAGATATTTAAAAGTTCCGAAGCCGCACCAACATAATAGAGATACAGAAACACCGTTGCCCCTTTCTTTGAGATATCTCTGCACTATTGCGAGCTGCAAATGCCACTTCCAGCTTAGCTGTGCAGAAGAAGAACAACAAGAAGCAGAAATATCTCGAAATATGTCCGTTAGGCCCCTTCCCTTGAGATAAATCTGCAAATATCTCGGAAACGAAGCGAGCTATGGCAAAATGTTAAGAGACCTTTTTTGTAGAGAATTAAGTTTCCTACTTTTTATGTTCTATGATATTTTTTGATCAGAAGCGTAGTTTTCGAGATATATCGAGATATTTAAAAGTTCCGAAGCCGCACCAACATAATAGAGATACAGAAATACCGTGGCCCCTTTCTTTGAGATAACTCTGCACTAGTGCGAGCCGCAAATGCCACTTCCAGCTTAGCTGTGCAGAAGAAGAACAACAAGAAGAAGAAATATCTCGAAATATGTCCGTCAGGCCCCTTCCCTTGAAATAAATATGCAAATATCTCGGAAACGAAGCGAGCTATTGCAAAATGTTGAGAGACCGTTTTTGTAGAGAATTATGTTTCCTACTTTTTATGTTCTATGATATTTTTTGATCAGACGCGTAGTTCTCGAGATATATCAAGATATTTAAAAGTTCCGAAGCCGCACCAACATAATAGAGATACAGAAACACCGTGGCCTCTTTCTTTGAGATAACTCTGCACTCTTGCGAGCTGCAAATGCCACTTCCAGCTTAGCTGTGCAGAAGAAGAACAACAAGAAGAAGAAATATCTCGAAATATGTCCGTCAGGCCCCTTCCCTTGAGATATATCCGCAAATATCTCGGAAACGAAGCGAGCTATGGCAAAATGTTAAGAGACCTTTTTTGTAGAGAATTATGTTTCCTACAATTTATGTTCTATGATATTTTTTGATCAGAAGCGTAGTTTTCGAGATATATCGAGATATTTAAAAGTTCCGAAGACGCACCAACATAATAGAGATACAGAAACACCGTGGCCCCTTTCTTTGAGATAACGGTGCACTAGTGCGAGCCGCAAATGCCACTTCCAGCTTAGCTGTGCAGAAGAAGAACAACAAGAAGAAGAAATATCTCGAAATATGTCCGTCAGGCCCCTTCCCTTGAGATATATCTGCAAATATCTCGGAAACGAAGCGAGCTATGGCAAAATGTTAAGAGACCTTTCTTGTAGAGAATTAAGTTTCCTACTTTTTATGTAGTATGATATTTTTTGATGAGATGCGTAGTTCTCGAGATATATCAAGATATTTAAAAGTTCCGAAACCGCACCAACATAATAGAGATACAGAAACACCGTGGCCCCTTTCTTAGAGATAACTCTGCACTAGTGCGAGCCGCAAATGCCACTTCCAGCTTAGCTGTGCAGAAGAAGAACAACAAGAAGAAGAAATATCTCGAAATATGTCCGTCAGGCCCCTTCCCTTGAAATAAATATGCAAATATCTCGGAAACAAAGCGAGCTACGGCAAAATGTTAAGAGACCTTTTTTGTAGAGAATTAAGTTTCCCACTTTTTATGATCTATGATATTTTTTGATCAGATGCGTAGTTCTCGAGATATATCAAGATATTTAAAAGTTCCGAAGCCGCACCAACATAATAGAGATACAGAAACACCGTGGCCCCTTTCTTTGAGATAACTCTGCACTAGTGCGAGCCGCAAATGCCACTTCCAGCTGAGCTGTGCAGAAGAAGAACAACAAGAAGAAGAAATATCTCGAAATATGTCCGACAGGCCCCTTCCCTTGAGATAAATCTGCAAATATCTCGGAAACGAAGCGAGCTATGGCGAAATGTTAAGAGACCTTTTTTGTAGAGAATTAAGTTTCCTACTTTTTATCTTCTATGATATTTTTTGATCAGATGCGTAGTTCTCGAGATATATCAAGATATCTAAAAGTTCCGAAGCCGCACCAACATAATAGAGATACAGACACACCGTGGCCCCTCTCTTTGAGATAACTCTGCACTATTGCGAGCTGCAAATGCCACTTCCAGCTTAGCTGTGCAGAAGAAGAACAACAAGAAGAAGAAATATCTCGAAATATGTCCGTCAGGCCCCTTCCCTTGAGATAAATCTGCAAATATCTCGGAAACGAAGCGAGCTATGGCAAAATGTTAAGAGACCTTTTTTGTAGAGAATTAAGTTTCCCACTTTTTATGTTCTATGATATTTTTTGATCAGATGCGTAGTTCTCGAGATATATCAAGATATTTAAAAGTTCCGAAGCCGCACCAACATAATAGAGATACAGAAACACCGTGGCCCCTTTCTTTGAGATAACTCTGCACTAGTGCGAGCCGCAAATGCCACTTCCAGCTTAGCTGTGCAGAAGAAGAACAACAAGAAGAAGAAATAGCTCGAAATATGTCCGACAGGCCCCTTCCCTTGAGATAAATCTGCAAATATCTCGGAAACGAAGCGAGCTATGGCGAAATGTTAAGAGACCTTTTTTGTAGAGAATTAAGTTTCCTACTTTTTACCTTCTATGATATTTTTTGATCAGATGCGTAGTTCTCGAGATATATCAAGATATCTAAAAGTTCCGAAGCCGCACCAACATAATAGAGATACAGAAACACCGTGGCCCCTCTCTTTGAGATAACTCTGCACTATTGCGAGCTGTAAATGCCACTTCCAGTTTAGCTGTGCAGAAGAAGGACAACAAGAAGAAGAAATATCTCGAAATATGTCCGTCAGGCCCCTTCCCTTGAGATGTATCTGCAAATATCTCGGAAACGAAGCGAGCTATGGCAAAATGTTAAGAGACCTTTGTTGTAGAGAATTAAGTTTCCTACTTTTTATCTTCTATGATAATTTTTGATCAGATGCGTAGTTCTCGAGATATATCAAGATATTTAAAAGTTCCGAAGCCGCACCAACATAATAGAGATACAGAAACACCGTGGCTCCTTTCTTTGAGATAACTCTGCACTATTGCGAGCTGTAAATGCCACTTCCAGTTTAGCTGTGCAGAAGAAGAACAACAAGAAGAAGAAATATCTCGAAATATGTCCGTCAGGCCCCTTCCCTTGAGATAAATCTGCAAATATCTCGGAAACGAAGCGAGCTACGGCAAAATGTTAAGAGACCTTTTTTGTAGAGAATTAAGTTTCCCACTTTTTATGATCTATGATATTTTTTGATCAGATGCGTAGTTCTCGAGATATATCAAGATATTTAAAAGTTCCGAAGCCGCACCAACATAATAGAGATACAGAAACACCGTGGCCCCTTTCTTTGAGATAACTCTGCACTAGTGCGAGCCGCAAATGCCAGTTCCAGCTTAGCTGTGCAGAAGAAGAACAACAAGAAGAAGAAATATCTCGAAATATGTCCGACAGGCCCCTTCCCTTGAGATAAATCTGCAAATATCTCGGAAACGAAGCGAGCTATGGCGAAATGTTAAGAGACCTTTTTTGTAGAGAATTAAGTTTCCTACTTTTTATCTTCTATGATATTTTTTGATCAGATGCGTAGTTCTCGAGATATATCAAGATATCTAAAAGTTCCGAAGCCGCACCAACATAATAGAGAAACAGACACACCGTGGCCCCTCTCTTTGAGATAACTCTGCACTATTGCGAGCTGCAAATGCCACTTCCAGCTTAGCTGTGCAGAAGAAGAACAACAAGAAGAAGAAATATCTCGAAATATGTCCGTCAGGCCCCTTCCCTTGAGATAAATCTGCAAATATCTCGGAAACGAAGCGAGCTATGGCAAAATGTTTAGAGACCTCTCTTGTAGAGAATTAAGTTTCCTACTTTTTATGTAGTATGATATTTTTTGATCAGATGCGTAGTTCTCGAGATATATCAAGATATTTAAAAGTTCCGAAGCCGCACCAACATAACAGAGATACAGAAACACCGTGGCCCCTTTCTTTGAGATAACTCTGCACTATTGCGCGCTGCAAATGCCACTTCCAGCTTAGCTGTGCAGAAGAAGAACAACAAGAAGAAGAAATATCTCGAAATATGTCCGCCAGGCCCCTTCCCCTAAGATAAATCTGCAAATATCTCGGAAACGAAGCGAGCTATGGCAAAATGTTAAGAGACCTTTTTTGTAGAGAATTAAGTTTCCTACTTTCTATGTTCTATCATATTTTTCGATCAGAGGCGTAGTTCTCGAGATATATCAAGATATTTAAAAGTTCCGAAGCCGCACCAACATAATAGAGATACAGAAACACCGTGGCCCCTTTCTTTGAGATAACTCTGCACTATTGCGAGCTGTAAATGCCACTTCCAGTTTAGCTGTGCAGAAGAAGAACAACAAGAAGAAGAAATATCTCGAAATATGTCCGTCAGGCCCCTTCCCTTGAGATAAATCTGCAAATATCTCGGAAACGAAGCGAGCTATGGCAAAATGTTAAGAGACCTTTTTTGTAGAGAATTAAGTTTCCCACTTTTTATGTTCTATGATATTTTTTGATCAGATGCGTAGTTCTCGAGATATATCAAGATATTTAAAAGTTCCGAAGCCGCACCAACATAATAGAGATACAGAAACACCGTGGCCCCTTTCTTTGAGATAACTCTGCACTATTGCGAGCTGTAAATGCCCCTTCCAGTTTAGCTGTGCAGAAGAAGAACAACGAGAAGAAGAAATATCTCGAAATATGTCCGTCAGGCCCCTTCCCTTGAGATAAATCTGCAAATATCTCGGAAACGAAGCGAGCTATGGCAAAATGCTAAGAGACCTTTTTTGTAGAGAATTAAGTTTCCCACTTTTTATGTTCTATGATATTTTTTGATCAGATGCGTAGTTCTCGAGATATATCAAGATATTTAAAAGTTCCGAAGCCGCACCAACATAATAGAGATACAGAAACACCGTGGCCCCTTTCTTTGAGATAACTCTGCACTATTGCGAGCTGTAAATGCCACTTCCAGTTTAGCTGTGCAGAAGAAGAACAACAAGAAGAAGAAATATCTCGAAATATGTCCGTCAGGCCCCTTCCCTTGAGATGTATTTGCAAATATCTCGGAAACGAAGCGAGCTATGGCAAAATGTTAACAGACCTTTTTTGTAGAGAATTAAGTTTCCTACTTTTTATGTTCTATGATATTTTTCGATCAGAGGCGTAGTTCTCGAGATATATCAAGATATTTAAAAGTTCCGAAGCCGCACCAACATAATAGAGATACAGAAACACCGTGGCCCCTTTCTTTGAGATAACTCTGCACTGTTGCGAGCTGTAAATGCCACTTCCAGTTTAGCTGTGCAGAAGAAGAACAACAAGAAGAAGAAATATCTCGAAATATGTCCGTCAGGCCCCTTCCCTTGAGATGTATCTGCAAATATCTCGGAAATGAAGCGAGCTATGGCAAAATGTTAAGAGACCTTTTTTGTAGAGAATTATGTTTCCTACAATTTATGTTCTATGATATTTTTTGATCAGAAGCGTAGTTTTCGAGATATATCGAGATATTTAAAAGTTCCGAAGCCGCACCAACATAATAGAGATACAGAAACACCGTGGCCCCTTTCTTTGAGATAACTCGGCACTAGTGCGAGCCGCAAATGCCACTTCCAGCTTAGCTGTGCAGAAGAAGAACAACAAGAAGAAGAAATATCTCGAAATATGTCCGTCAGGCCCCTTCCCTTGAGATAAATCTGCAAATATCTCGGAAACGAAGCGAGCTATGGCGAAATGTTAAGAGACCTTTTTTGTAGAGAATTAAGTTTCCTACTTTTTATCTTCTATGATATTTTTTGATCAGATGCGTAGTTCTCGAGATATATCAAGATATCTAAAAGTTCCGAAGCCGCACCAACATAATAGAGATACAGACACACCGTGGCCCCTCTCTTTGAGATAACTCTGCACTATTGCGAGCTGCAAATGCCACTTCCAGCTTAGCTGTGCAGAAGAAGAACAACAAGAAGAAGAAATATCTCGAAATATGTCCGTCAGGCCCCTTCCCTTGAGATAAATCTGCAAATATCTCGGAAACGAAGCGAGCTATGGCAAAATGTTTAGAGACCTCTCTTGTAGAGAATTAAGTTTCCTACTTTTTATGTAGTATGATATTTTTTGATCAGATGCGTAGTTCTCGAGATATATCAAGATATTTAAAAGTTCCAAAGCCGCACCAACATAACAGAGATACAGAAACACCGTGGCCCCTTTCTTTGAGATAACTCTGCACTATTGCGCGCTGCAAATGCCACTTCCAGCTTAGCTGTGCAGAAGAAGAACAACAAGAAGAAGAAATATCTCGAAATATGTCCGCCAGGCCCCTTCCCCTAAGATAAATCTGCAAATATCTCGGAAACGAAGCGAGCTATGGCAAAATGTTAAGAGACCTTTTTTGTAGAGAATTAAGTTTCCTACTTTCTATGTTCTATCATATTTTTCGATCAGAGGCGTAGTTCTCGAGATATATCAAGATATTTAAAAGTTCCGAAGCCGCACCAACATAATAGAGATACAGAAACACCGTGGCCCCTTTCTTTGAGATAACTCTGCACTATTGCGAGCTGTAAATGCCACTTCCAGTTTAGCTGTGCAGAAGAAGAACAACAAGAAGAAGAAATATCTCGAAATATGTCCGTCAGGCCCCTTCCCTTGAGATAAATCTGCAAATATCTCGGAAACGAAGCGAGCTATGGCAAAATGTTAAGAGACCTTTTTTGTAGAGAATTAAGTTTCCCACTTTTTATGTTCTATGATATTTTTTGATCAGATGCGTAGTTCTCGAGATATATCAAGATATTTAAAAGTTCCGAAGCCGCACCAACATAATAGAGATACAGAAACACCGTGGCCCCTTTCTTTGAGATAACTCTGCACTATTGCGAGCTGTAAATGCCCCTTCCAGTTTAGCTGTGCAGAAGAAGAACAACGAGAAGAAGAAATATCTCGAAATATGTCCGTCAGGCCCCTTCCCTTGAGATAAATCTGCAAATATCTCGGAAACGAAGCGAGCTATGGCAAAATGCTAAGAGACCTTTTTTGTAGAGAATTAAGTTTCCCACTTTTTATGTTCTATGATATTTTTTGATCAGATGCGTAGTTCTCGAGATATATCAAGATATTTAAAAGTTCCGAAGCCGCACCAACATAATAGAGATACAGAAACACCGTGGCCCCTTTCTTTGAGATAACTCTGCACTATTGCGAGCTGTAAATGCCACTTCCAGTTTAGCTGTGCAGAAGAAGAACAACAAGAAGAAGAAATATCTCGAAATATGTCCGTCAGGCCCCTTCCCTTGAGATGTATTTGCAAATATCTCGGAAACGAAGCGAGCTATGGCAAAATGTTAAGAGACCTTTTTTGTAGAGAATTAAGTTTCCTACTTTTTATGTTCTATGATATTTTTCGATCAGAGGCGTAGTTCTCGAGATATATCAAGATATTTAAAAGTTCCGAAGCCGCACCAACATAATAGAGATACAGAAACACCGTGGCCCCTTTCTTTGAGATAACTCTGCACTATTGCGAGCTGTAAATGCCACTTCCAGTTTAGCTGTGCAGAAGAAGAACAACAAGAAGAAGAAATATCTCGAAATATGTCCGTCAGGCCCCTTCCCTTGAGATGTATCTGCAAATATCTCGGAAATGAAGCGAGCTATGGCAAAATGTTAAGAGACCTTTTTTGTAGAGAATTATGTTTCCTACAATTTATGTTCTATGATATTTTTTGATCAGAAGCGTAGTTTTCGAGATATATCGAGATATTTAAAAGTTCCGAAGCCGCACCAACATAATAGAGATACAGAAACACCGTGGCCCCTTTCTTTGAGATAACTCTGCACTAGTGCGAGCCGCAAATGCCACTTCCAGCTTAGCTGTGCAGAAGAAGAACAACAAGAAGAAGAAATATCTCGAAATATGTCCGTCAGGCCCCTTCCCTTGAGATAAATCTGCAAATATCTCGGAAACGAAGCGAGCTATGGCGAAATGTTAAGAGACCTTTTTTGTAGAGAATTAAGTTTCCTACTTTTTATCTTCTATGATATTTTTTGATCAGATGCGTAGTTCTCGAGATATATCAAGATATCTAAAAGTTCCGAAGCCGCACCAACATAATAGAGATACAGACACACCGTGGCCCCTCTCTTTGAGATAACTCTGCACTATTGCGAGCTGCAAATGCCACTTCCAGCTTAGCTGTGCAGAAGAAGAACAACAAGAAGAAGAAATATCTCGAAATATGTCCGTCAGGCCCCTTCCCTTGAGATAAATCTGCAAATATCTCGGAAACGAAGCGAGCTATGGCAAAATGTTTAGAGACCTCTCTTGTAGAGAATTAAGTTTCCTACTTTTTATGTAGTATGATATTTTTTGATCAGATGCGTAGTTCTCGAGATATATCAAGATATTTAAAAGTTCCAAAGCCGCACCAACATAACAGAGATACAGAAACACCGTGGCCCCTTTCTTTGAGATAACTCTGCACTATTGCGCGCTGCAAATGCCACTTCCAGCTTAGCTGTGCAGAAGAAGAACAACAAGAAGAAGAAATATCTCGAAATATGTCCGCCAGGCCCCTTCCCCTAAGATAAATCTGCAAATATCTCGGAAACGAAGCGAGCTATGGCAAAATGTTAAGAGACCTTTTTTGTAGAGAATTAAGTTTCCTACTTTCTATGTTCTATCATATTTTTCGATCAGAGGCGTAGTTCTCGAGATATATCAAGATATTTAAAAGTTCCGAAGCCGCACCAACATAATAGAGATACAGAAACACCGTGGCCCCTTTCTTTGAGATAACTCTGCACTATTGCGAGCTGTAAATGCCACTTCCAGTTTAGCTGTGCAGAAGAAGAACAACAAGAAGAAGAAATATCTCGAAATATGTCCGTCAGGCCCCTTCCCTTGAGATAAATCTGCAAATATCTCGGAAACGAAGCGAGCTATGGCAAAATGTTAAGAGACCTTTTTTGTAGAGAATTAAGTTTCCCACTTTTTATGTTCTATGATATTTTTTGATCAGATGCGTAGTTCTCGAGATATATCAAGATATTTAAAAGTTCCGAAGCCGCACCAACATAATAGAGATACAGAAACACCGTGGCCCCTTTCTTTGAGATAACTCTGCACTATTGCGAGCTGTAAATGCCCCTTCCAGTTTAGCTGTGCAGAAGAAGAACAACGAGAAGAAGAAATATCTCGAAATATGTCCGTCAGGCCCCTTCCCTTGAGATAAATCTGCAAATATCTCGGAAACGAAGCGAGCTATGGCAAAATGCTAAGAGACCTTTTTTGTAGAGAATTAAGTTTCCCACTTTTTATGTTCTATGATATTTTTTGATCAGATGCGTAGTTCTCGAGATATATCAAGATATTTAAAAGTTCCGAAGCCGCACCAACATAATAGAGATACAGAAACACCGTGGCCCCTTTCTTTGAGATAACTCTGCACTATTGCGAGCTGTAAATGCCACTTCCAGTTTAGCTGTGCAGAAGAAGAACAACAAGAAGAAGAAATATCTCGAAATATGTCCGTCAGGCCCCTTCCCTTGAGATGTATTTGCAAATATCTCGGAAACGAAGCGAGCTATGGCAAAATGTTAAGAGACCTTTTTTGTAGAGAATTAAGTTTCCTACTTTTTATGTTCTATGATATTTTTCGATCAGAGGCGTAGTTCTCGAGATATATCAAGATATTTAAAAGTTCCGAAGCCGCACCAACATAATAGAGATACAGAAACACCGTGGCCCCTTTCTTTGAGATAACTCTGCACTATTGCGAGCTGTAAATGCCACTTCCAGTTTAGCTGTGCAGAAGAAGAACAACAAGAAGAAGAAATATCTCGAAATATGTCCGTCAGGCCCCTTCCCTTGAGATGTATCTGCAAATATCTCGGAAATGAAGCGAGCTATGGCAAAATGTTAAGAGACCTTTTTTGTAGAGAATTATGTTTCCTACAATTTATGTTCTATGATATTTTTTGATCAGAAGCGTAGTTTTCGAGATATATCGAGATATTTAAAAGTTCCGAAGCCGCACCAACATAATAGAGATACAGAAACACCGTGGCCCCTTTCTTTGAGATAACTCTGCACTAGTGCGAGCCGCAAATGCCACTTCCAGCTTAGCTGTGCAGAAGAAGAACAACAAGAAGAAGAAATATCTCGAAATATGTCCGTCAGGCCCCTTCCCTTGAGATAAATCTGCAAATATCTCGGAAACGAAGCGAGCTATGGCAAAATGTTTAGAGACCTCTTTTGTAGAGAATTAAGTTTCCTACTTTTTATGTAGTATGATATTTTTTGATCAGATGCGTAGTTCTCGAGATATATCAAGATATTTAAAAGTTCCGAAGCCGCACCAACATAACAGAGATACAGAAACACCGTGGCCCCTTTCTTTGAGATAACTCTGCACTATTGCGCGCTGCAAATGCCACTTCCAGCTTAGCTGTGGAGAAGAAGAACAACAAGAAGAAGAAATATCTCGAAATATGTCCGTCAGGCCCCTTCCCCTAAGATAAATCTGCAAATATCTCGGAAACGAAGCGAGCTATGGCAAAATATTAAGAGACCTTTTTTCTAGAGAATTAAGTTTCCTACTTTTTATGTTCTATCATATTTTTCGATCAGAGGCGTAGTTCTCGAGATATATCAAGATATTTAAAAGTTCCGAAGCCGCACCAACATAATAGAGATACAGAAACACCGTGGACCCTTTCTTTGAGATAACCCTGCACTAGTGCGAGCCGCAAATGCCACTTCCAGCTTAGCTGTGCAGAAGAAGAACAACAAGAAGAAGAAATATCTCGAAATATGTCCGACAGGCCCCTTCCCTTGAGATAAATCTGCAAATATCTCGGAAACGAAGCGAGCTATGGCGAAATGTTAAGAGACCTTTTTTGTAGAGAATTAAGTTTCCTACTTTTTATCTTCTATGATATTTTTTGATCAGATGCGTAGTTCTCGAGATATATCAAGATATCTAAAAGTTCCGAAGCCGCACCAACATAATAGAGATACAGAAACACCGTGGCCCCTCTCTTTGAGATAACTCTGCACTATTGCGAGCTGCAAATGCCACTTCCAGCTTAGCTGTGCAGAAGAAGAACAACAAGAAGAAGAAATATCTCGAAATATGTCCGTCAGGCCCCTTCCCTTGAGATGTATCTGCAAATATCTCGGAAATGAAGCGAGCTATGGCAAAATGTTAAGAGACCTTTTTTGTAGAGAATTATGTTTCCTACAATTTATGTTCTATGATATTTTTTGATCAGAAGCGTAGTTTTCGAGATATATCGAGATATTTAAAAGTTCCGAAGCCGCACCAACATAATAGAGATACAGAAACACCGTGGCCCCTTTCTTTGAGATAACTCTGCACTAGTGCGAGCCGCAAATGCCACTTCCAGCTTAGCTGTGCAGAAGAAGAACAACAAGAAGAAGAAATATCTCGAAATATGTCCGTCAGGCCCCTTCCCTTGAGATAAATCTGCAAATATCTCGGAAACGAAGCGAGCTATGGCAAAATGTTTAGAGACCTCTTTTGTAGAGAATTAAGTTTCCTACTTTTTATGTAGTATGATATTTTTTGATCAGATGCGTAGTTCTCGAGATATATCAAGATATTTAAAAGTTCCGAAGCCGCACCAACATAACAGAGATACAGAAACACCGTGGCCCCTTTCTTTGAGATAACTCTGCACTATTGCGCGCTGCAAATGCCACTTCCAGCTTAGCTGTGGAGAAGAAGAACAACAAGAAGAAGAAATATCTCGAAATATGTCCGTCAGGCCCCTTCCCCTAAGATAAATCTGCAAATATCTCGGAAACGAAGCGAGCTATGGCAAAATGTTAAGAGACCTTTTTTGTAGAGAATAATGTTTCCTACAATTTACGTTCTATGATATTTTTTGATCAGAAGCGTAGTTTTCGAGATATATCGAGATATTTAAAAGTTCCGAAGCCGCACCAACATAATAGAGATACAGAAACACCGTGGCCCCTTTCTTTGAGATAACTCTGCACTATTGCGACCTGCAAATGCCACTTCCAGCTTAGCTGTGCAGAAGAAGAACAACAAGAAGAAGAAATATCTCGAAATATGTCCGTCAGGCCCCTTCCCTTGGGATATATCTGCAAATATCTCGGAAACGAAGCGAGCTATGGCAAAATGTTAAGAGACGTTTTTTGTAGAGAATTATGTTTCCTACAATTTATGTTCTATCATATTTTTTGATCAGAAGCGTAGTTTTCGAGATATATCGAGATATTTAAAAGTTCCGAAGCCGCACCAACATAATAGAGATACAGAAACACCGTGGCCCCTTTCTTTGAGATAACTGTGTACTAGTGCGAGCCGCAAATGCCACTTCCAGCTTAGCTGTGCAGAAGAAGAACAACAAGAAGAAGAAATATCTCGAAATATGTCCGTCAGGCCCCTTCCCTTGAGATAAATCTGCAAATATCTCGGAAACGAAGCGAGCTATGGCAAAATGTTAAGAGACCTTTCTTGTAGAGAATTAAGTTTCCTACTTTTTATGTAGTATGATATTTTTTGATCAGATGCGTAGTTCTCGAGATATATCAAGATATTTAAAAGTTCCGAAGCCGCACCAACATAACAGAGATACAGAAACACCGTGGCCCCTTTCTTTGAGATAACTCTGCACTATTGCGCGCTGCAAATGCCACTTCCAGCTTAGCTGTGCAGAAGAAGAAATATCTCGAAATATGTCCGTCAGGCCCCTTCCCTTGAGATAAATCTGCAAATATCTCGGAAACGAAGCGAGCTATGGCAAAATGTTAAGAGACCTTTTTTGTAGAGAATTAAGTTTCCTACTTTTTATGTTCTATGATATTTTTCGATCAGAGGCGTAGTTCTCGAGATATATCAAGATATTTAAAAGTTGCGAAGCCGCACCAACATAATAGAGATACAGAAACACCGTGGCCCCTTTCTTTGAGATAACTCTGCACGATTGCGAGCTGGAAATGCCACTTCCAGTTTAGCTGTGCAGAAGAAGAACAACAAGAAGAAGAAATATCTCGAAATATGTCCATCAGGGCCCTTCCCTTGAGATATATCTGCAAATATCTCGGAAACGAAGCGAGCTATGGCAAAATGTTAAGAGACGTTTTTTGTAGAGAATTATGTTTCCTACAATTTATGTTCTATGATATTTTTTGATCAGAAGCGTAGTTTTCGAGATATATCGAGATATTTAAAAGTTCCGAAGCCGCACCAACATAATAGAGATACAGAAACACCGTGGCCCCTTTCTTTGAGATAACTGTGTACTAGTGCGAGCCGCAAATGCCACTTCCAGCTTAGCTGTGCAGAAGAAGAACAACAAGAAGAAGAAATATCTCGAAATATGTCCGTCAGGCCCCTTCCCTTGAGATAAATCTGCAAATATCTCGGAAACGAAGCGAGCTATGGCAAAATGTTAAGAGACCTTTCTTGTAGAGAATTAAGTTTCCTACTTTTTATGTAGTATGATATTTTTTGATCAGATGCGTAGTTCTCGAGATATATCAAGATATTTAAAAGTTCCGAAGCCGCACCAACATAACAGAGATACAGAAACACCGTGGCCCCTTTCTTTGAAATAACTCTGCACTATTGCGCGCTGCAAATGCCACTTCCAGCTTAGCTGTGCAGAAGAAGAACAACATGAAGAAGAAATATCTCGAAATATGTCCGTCAGGCCCCTTCCCTTGAGATAAATCTGCAAATATCTCGGAAACGAAGCGAGCTATGGCAAAATGTTAAGAGACCTTTTTTGTAGAGAATTAGGTTTCCTACTTTTTATGTTCTATGATATTTTTCGATCAGAGGCGTAGTTCTCGAGATATATCAAGATATTTAAAAGTTCCGAAGCCGCACCAACATAATAGAGATACAGAAACACCGTGGCCCCTTTCTTTGAGATAACTCTGCACGATTGCGAGCTGGAAATGCCACTTCCAGTTTAGCTGTGCAGAAGAAGAACAACATGAAGAAGAAATATCTCGAAATATGTCCATCAGGACCCTTCCCTTGAGATAAATCTGCAAATATCTCGGAAAGGAAGCGAGCTATGGCAAAATGTTAAGAGACCTTTTTTGTAGAGAATTAAGTTTCCTACTTTTTATGTTCTATGATATTTTTTGATCAGATGCGTAGTTCTCGAGATATATCAAGATATTTAAAAGTTCCGAAGCCGCACCAACATAATAGAGATACAGAAACACCGTGGCCCCTTTCTTTGAGATAACTGTGTACTAGTGCGAGCCGCAAATGCCACTTCCAGCTTAGCTGTGCAGAAGAAGAACAACAAGAAGAAGAAATATCTCGAAATATGTCCGTCAGGCCCCTTCCCTTGAGATAAATCTGCAAATATCTCGGAAACGAAGCGAGCTATGGCAAAATGTTAAGAGACCTTTCTTGTAGAGAATTAAGTTTCCTACTTTTTATGTAGTATGATATTTTTTGATCAGATGCGTAGTTCTCGAGATATATCAAGATATTTAAAAGTTCCGAAGCCGCACCAACATAACAGAGATACAGAAACACCGTGGCCCCTTTCTTTGAGATAACTCTGCACTATTGCGCGCTGCAAATGCCACTTCCAGCTTAGCTGTGCAGAAGAAGAACAACATGAAGAAGAAATATCTCGAAATATGTCCGTCAGGCCCCTTCCCTTGAGATAAATCTGCAAATATCTCGGAAACGAAGCGAGCTATGGCAAAATGTTAAGAGACCTTTTTTGTAGAGAATTAAGTTTCCTACTTTTTATGTTCTATGATATTTTTCGATCAGAGGCGTAGTTCTCGAGATATATCAAGATATTTAAAAGTTCCGAAGCCGCACCAACATAATAGAGATACAGAAACACCGTGGCCCCTTTCTTTGAGATAACTCTGCACGATTGCGAGCTGGAAATGCCACTTCCAGTTTAGCTGTGCAGAAGAAGAACAACATGAAGAAGAAATATCTCGAAATATGTCCATCAGGACCCTTCCCTTGAGATAAATCTGCAAATATCTCGGAAACGAAGCGAGCTATGGCAAAATGTTAAGAGACCTTTTTTGTAGAGAATTAAGTTTCCTACTTTTTATGTTCTATGATATTTTTTGATCAGATGCGTAGTTCTCGAGATATATCAAGATATTTAAAAGTTCCGAAGCCGCACCAACATAATAGAGATACAGAAACACCGTGGCCCCTTACTTTGAGATAACTCTGCACTATTGGGAGCTGCAAATGCCACTTCCAGCTTAGCTGTGCAGAAGAAGAACAACAAGAAGAAGAAATATCTCGAAATATATCCGTCAGGCCCCTTCCCTTGAGATAAATCTGCAAATATCTCGGAAACGAAGAGAGTTATGGCAAAATGTTAAGAGACCTTTTTTGTAGAGAATTAAGTTTCCTACAATTTACGTTCTATGATATTTTTTGATCAGAAGCGTAGTTTTCGAGATATATCGAGATATTTAAAAGTTCCGAAGCCGCACCAACATAATAGAGATACAGAAACACCGTGGCCCCTTTCTTTGAGATAACTTTGCACTATTGCGAGCTGTAAATGCCACTTTCAGCTTAGCTGTGCAGAAGAAGAACAACAAGAAGAAGAAATATCTCGAAATATGTCCGTCAGGCCCCTTCCCTTGAGATATATCTGCAAATATCTCGGAAACGAAGCGAGCTATGGCAAAATGTTGAGAGACCTTTTTTGTAGAGAATTATGTTTCCTACAATTTATGTTCCATGATATTTTTTGATCAGAAGCGTAGTTTTCGAGATATATCGAGATATTTAAAAGTTCCGAAGCCGCACCAACATAATAGAGATACAGAAACACCGTGGCCCCTTTCTTTGAGATAACTCTGCACTAGTGCGAGCCGCAAATGCCACTTCCAGCTTAGCTGTGCAGAAGAAGAACAACAAGAAGAAGAAATATCTCGAAATATGTCCGTCATGCCCCTTCCCTTGAGATAAATCTGCAAATATCTCGGAAACGAAGCGAGCTATGGCAAAATGTTAAGAGACCTTTTTTGTAGAGAATTAAGTTTCCTACTTTTTATGTTCTATGATATTTTTTGATCAGATGCGTAGTTCTCGAGATATATCAAGATATTTAAAAGTTCCGAAGCCGCACCAACATAATAGAGATACAGAAACACCGTGGCCCCTTTCTTTGAGATAACGCTGCACTAGTGCGAGCCGCAAATGCCACTTCCAGCTTAGCTGTGCAGAAGAAGAACAACAAGAAGAAGAAATATCTCGAAATATGTCCGTCAGGCCCCTTCCCTTGAGATAAATCTGCAAATATCTCGGAAACGAAGCGAGCTATGGCAAAATGTTAAGAGACCTTTTTTGTAGAGAATAATGTTTCCTACAATTTACGTTCTATGATATTTTTTGATCAGAAGCGTAGTTTTCGAGATATATCGAGATATTTAAAAGTTCCGAAGGCGCACCAAAATAATAGAGATACAGAAACACCGTGGCTCCTTTCTTTGAGATAACTCTGCACTATTGCGACCTACAAATGCCACTTCCAGCTTAGCTGTGCAGAAGAAGAACAACAAGAAGAAGAAATATCTCGAAATATGTCCGTCAGGCCCCTTCCCTTGAGATATATCTGCAAATATCTCGGAAACGAAGCGAGCTATGGCAAAATGTTAAGAGACCTTTTTTGTAGAGAATTAAGTTTCCTACTTTTTATGTTCTATGATATTTTTCGATCAGAGGCGTAGTTCTCGAGATATATCAAGATATTTAAAAGTTCCGAAGCCGCACCAACATAATAGAGATACAGAAACACCGTGGCCCCTTTCTTTGAGATAACTCTGCACTATTGCGAGCTGTAAATGCCACTTCCAGTTTAGCTGTGCAGAAGAAGAACAACAAGAAGAAGAAATATCTCGAAATATGTCCGTCAGGCCCCTTCCCTTGAGATGTATCTGCAAATATCTCGGAAATGAAGCGAGCTATGGCAAAATGTTAAGAGACCTTTTTTGTAGAGAATTATGTTTCCTACAATTTATGTTCTATGATATTTTTTGATCAGAAGCGTAGTTTTCGAGATATATCGAGATATTTAAAAGTTCCGAAGCCGCACCAACATAATAGAGATACAGAAACACCGTGGCCCCTTTCTTTGAGATAACTCTGCACTAGTGCGAGCCGCAAATGCCACTTCCAGCTTAGCTGTGCAGAAGAAGAACAACAAGAAGAAGAAATATCTCGAAATATGTCCGTCAGGCCCCTTCCCTTGAGATAAATCTGCAAATATCTCGGAAACGAAGCGAGCTATGGCAAAATGTTTAGAGACCTCTTTTGTAGAGAATTAAGTTTCCTACTTTTTATGTAGTATGATATTTTTTGATCAGATGCGTAGTTCTCGAGATATATCAAGATATTTAAAAGTTCCGAAGCCGCACCAACATAACAGAGATACAGAAACACCGTGGCCCCTTTCTTTGAGATAACTCTGCACTATTGCGCGCTGCAAATGCCACTTCCAGCTTAGCTGTGGAGAAGAAGAACAACAAGAAGAAGAAATATCTCGAAATATGTCCGTCAGGCCCCTTCCCCTAAGATAAATCTGCAAATATCTCGGAAACGAAGCGAGCTATGGCAAAATATTAAGAGACCTTTTTTGTAGAGAATTAAGTTTCCTACTTTTTATGTTCTATCATATTTTTCGATCAGAGGCGTAGTTCTCGAGATATATCAAGATATTTAAAAGTTCCGAAGCCGCACCAACATAATAGAGATACAGAAACACCGTGGACCCTTTCTTTGAGATAACCCTGCACTAGTGCGAGCCGCAAATGCCACTTCCAGCTTAGCTGTGCAGAAGAAGAACAACAAGAAGAAGAAATATCTCGAAATATGTCCGACAGGCCCCTTCCCTTGAGATAAATCTGCAAATATCTCGGAAACGAAGCGAGCTATGGCGAAATGTTAAGAGACCTTTTTTGTAGAGAATTAAGTTTCCTACTTTTTATCTTCTATGATATTTTTTGATCAGATGCGTAGTTCTCGAGATATATCAAGATATCTAAAAGTTCCGAAGCCGCACCAACATAATAGAGATACAGAAACACCGTGGCCCCTCTCTTTGAGATAACTCTGCACTATTGCGAGCTGCAAATGCCACTTCCAGCTTAGCTGTGCAGAAGAAGAACAACAAGAAGAAGAAATATCTCGAAATATGTCCGTCTGGCCCCTTCCCTTGAGATAAATCTGCAAATATCTCGGAAACGAAGCGAGCTATGGCAAAATGTTTAGAGACCTCTCTTGTAGAGAATTAAGTTTCCTACTTTTTATGTAGTATGATATTTTTTGATCAGATGCGTAGTTCTCGAGATATATCAAGATATTTAAAAGTTCCGAAGCCGCACCAACATAATAGAGATACAGAAACACCGTGGCCCCTCTCTTTGAGATAACTCTGCACTATTGCGAGCTGCAAATGCCACTTCCAGCTTAGCTGTGCAGAAGAAGAACAACAAGAAGAAGAAATATCTCGAAATATGTCCGTCAGGCCCCTTCCCTTGAGATAAATCTGCAAATATCTCGGAAACGAAGCGAGCTATGGCAAAATGTTTAGAGACCTTTCTTGTAGAGAATTAAGTTTCCTACTTTTTATGTAGTATGATATTTTTTGATCAGATGCGTAGTTCTCGAGATATATCAAGATATTTAAAAGTTCCGAAGCCGCACCAACATTAACAGAGATACAGAAACACCGTGGCCCCTTTCTTTGAGATAACTCTGCACTATTGCGCGCTGCAAATGCCACTTCCAGCTTAGCTGTGCAGAAGAAGAACAACAAGAAGAAGAAATATCTCGAAATATGTCCGTCAGGCCCCTTCCCTTGAGATAAATCTGCAAATATCACGGAAACGAAGCGAGCTATGGCAAAATGTTAAGAGACCTTTTTTGTAGAGAATTAAGTTTCCCACTTTTTAGGTTCTATGATATTTTTTGATCAGATGCGTAGTTCTCGAGATATATCAAGATATTTAAAAGTTCCGAAGCCGCACCAACATAATAGAGATACAGAAACACCGTGGCCCCTTTCTTTGAGATAACTCTGCACGATTGCGAGCTGGAAATGCCACTTCCAGTTTAGCTGTGCAGAAGAAGAACAACAAGAAGAAGAAATATCTCGAAATATGTCCATCAGGACCCTTCCCTTGAGATAAATCTGCAAATATCTCGGAAACGAAGCGAGCTATGGCAAAATGTTAAGAGACCTTTTTTGTAGAGAATAATGTTTCCTACAATTTACGTTCTATGATATTTTTTGATCAGAAGCGTAGTTTTCGAGATATATCGAGATATTTAAAAGTTCCGAAGCCGCACCAACATAATAGAGATACAGAAACACCGTGGCCCCTTTCTTTGAGATAACTCTGCACTATTGCGACCTGCAAATGCCACTTCCAGCTTAGCTGTGCAGAAGAAGAACAACAAGAAGAAGAAATATCTCGAAATATGTCCGTCAGGCCCCTTCCCTTGGGATATATCTGCAAATATCTCGGAAACGAAGCGAGCTATGGCAAAATGTTAAGAGACGTTTTTTGTAGAGAATTATGTTTCCTACAATTTATGTTCTATCATATTTTTTGATCAGAAGCGTAGTTTTCGAGATATATCGAGATATTTAAAAGTTCCGAAGCCGCACCAACATAATAGAGATACAGAAACACCGTGGCCCCTTTCTTTGAGATAACTGTGTACTAGTGCGAGCCGCAAATGCCACTTCCAGCTTAGCTGTGCAGAAGAAGAACAACAAGAAGAAGAAATATCTCGAAATATGTCCGTCAGGCCCCTTCCCTTGAGATAAATCTGCAAATATCTCGGAAACGAAGCGAGCTATGGCAAAATGTTAAGAGACCTTTCTTGTAGAGAATTAAGTTTCCTACTTTTTATGTAGTATGATATTTTTTGATCAGATGCGTAGTTCTCGAGATATATCAAGATATTTAAAAGTTCCGAAGCCGCACCAACATAACAGAGATACAGAAACACCGTGGCCCCTTTCTTTGAGATAACTCTGCACTATTGCGCGCTGCAAATGCCACTTCCAGCTTAGCTGTGCAGAAGAAGAAATATCTCGAAATATGTCCGTCAGGCCCCTTCCCTTGAGATAAATCTGCAAATATCTCGGAAACGAAGCGAGCTATGGCAAAATGTTAAGAGACCTTTCTTGTAGAGAATTAAGTTTCCTACTTTTTATGTAGTATGATATTTTTTGATCAGATGCGTAGTTCTCGAGATATATCAAGATATTTAAAAGTTCCGAAGCCGCACCAACATAACAGAGATACAGAAACACCGTGGCCCCTTTCTTTGAAATAACTCTGCACTATTGCGCGCTGCAAATGCCACTTCCAGCTTAGCTGTGCAGAAGAAGAACAACATGAAGAAGAAATATCTCGAAATATGTCCGTCAGGCCCCTTCCCTTGAGATAAATCTGCAAATATCTCGGAAACGAAGCGAGCTATGGCAAAATGTTAAGAGACCTTTTTTGTAGAGAATTAGGTTTCCTACTTTTTATGTTCTATGATATTTTTCGATCAGAGGCGTAGTTCTCGAGATATATCAAGATATTTAAAAGTTCCGAAGCCGCACCAACATAATAGAGATACAGAAACACCGTGGCCCCTTTCTTTGAGATAACTCTGCACGATTGCGAGCTGGAAATGCCACTTCCAGTTTAGCTGTGCAGAAGAAGAACAACATGAAGAAGAAATATCTCGAAATATGTCCATCAGGACCCTTCCCTTGAGATAAATCTGCAAATATCTCGGAAACGAAGCGAGCTATGGCAAAATGTTAAGAGACCTTTTTTGTAGAGAATTAAGTTTCCTACTTTTTATGTTCTATGATATTTTTTGATCAGATGCGTAGTTCTCGAGATATATCAAGATATTTAAAAGTTCCGAAGCCGCACCAACATAATAGAGATACAGAAACACCGTGGCCCCTTTCTTTGAGATAACTGTGTACTAGTGCGAGCCGCAAATGCCACTTCCAGCTTAGCTGTGCAGAAGAAGAACAACAAGAAGAAGAAATATCTCGAAATATGTCCGTCAGGCCCCTTCCCTTGAGATAAATCTGCAAATATCTCGGAAACGAAGCGAGCTATGGCAAAATGTTAAGAGACCTTTCTTGTAGAGAATTAAGTTTCCTACTTTTTATGTAGTATGATATTTTTTGATCAGATGCGTAGTTCTCGAGATATATCAAGATATTTAAAAGTTCCGAAGCCGCACCAACATAACAGAGATACAGAAACACCGTGGCCCCTTTCTTTGAGATAACTCTGCACGATTGCGAGCTGGAAATGCCACTTCCAGTTTAGCTGTGCAGAAGAAGAACAACATGAAGAAGAAATATCTCGAAATATGTCCATCAGGACCCTTCCCTTGAGATAAATCTGCAAATATCTCGGAAACGAAGCGAGCTATGGCAAAATGTTAAGAGACCTTTTTTGTAGAGAATTAAGTTTCCTACTTTTTATGTTCTATGATATTTTTTGATCAGATGCGTAGTTCTCGAGATATATCAAGATATTTAAAAGTTCCGAAGCCGCACCAACATAATAGAGATACAGAAACACCGTGGCCCCTTACTTTGAGATAACTCTGCACTATTGGGAGCTGCAAATGCCACTTCCAGCTTAGCTGTGCAGAAGAAGAACAACAAGAAGAAGAAATATCTCGAAATATATCCGTCAGGCCCCTTCCCTTGAGATAAATCTGCAAATATCTCGGAAACGAAGAGAGTTATGGCAAAATGTTAAGAGACCTTTTTTGTAGAGAATTAAGTTTCCTACAATTTACGTTCTATGATATTTTTTGATCAGAAGCGTAGTTTTCGAGATATATCGAGATATTTAAAAGTTCCGAAGCCGCACCAACATAATAGAGATACAGAAACACCGTGGCCCCTTTCTTTGAGATAACTTTGCACTATTGCGAGCTGTAAATGCCACTTTCAGCTTAGCTGTGCAGAAGAAGAACAACAAGAAGAAGAAATATCTCGAAATATGTCCGTCAGGCCCCTTCCCTTGAGATATATCTGCAAATATCTCGGAAACGAAGCGAGCTATGGCAAAATGTTGAGAGACCTTTTTTGTAGAGAATTATGTTTCCTACAATTTATGTTCCATGATATTTTTTGATCAGAAGCGTAGTTTTCGAGATATATCGAGATATTTAAAAGTTCCGAAGCCGCACCAACATAATAGAGATACAGAAACACCGTGGCCCCTTTCTTTGAGATAACTCTGCACTAGTGCGAGCCGCAAATGCCACTTCCAGCTTAGCTGTGCAGAAGAAGAACAACAAGAAGAAGAAATATCTCGAAATATGTCCGTCATGCCCCTTCCCTTGAGATAAATCTGCAAATATCTCGGAAACGAAGCGAGCTATGGCAAAATGTTAAGAGACCTTTTTTGTAGAGAATTAAGTTTCCTACTTTTTATGTTCTATGATATTTTTTGATCAGATGCGTAGTTCTCGAGATATATCAAGATATTTAAAAGTTCCGAAGCCGCACCAACATAATAGAGATACAGAAACACCGTGGCCCCTTTCTTTGAGATAACGCTGCACTAGTGCGAGCCGCAAATGCCACTTCCAGCTTAGCTGTGCAGAAGAAGAACAACAAGAAGAAGAAATATCTCGAAATATGTCCGTCAGGCCCCTTCCCTTGAGATAAATCTGCAAATATCTCGGAAACGAAGCGAGCTATGGCAAAATGTTAAGAGACCTTTTTTGTAGAGAATAATGTTTCCTACAATTTACGTTCTATGATATTTTTTGATCAGAAGCGTAGTTTTCGAGATATATCGAGATATTTAAAAGTTCCGAAGGCGCACCAAAATAATAGAGATACAGAAACACCGTGGCTCCTTTCTTTGAGATAACTCTGCACTATTGCGACCTACAAATGCCACTTCCAGCTTAGCTGTGCAGAAGAAGAACAACAAGAAGAAGAAATATCTCGAAATATGTCCGTCAGGCCCCTTCCCTTGAGATATATCTGCAAATATCTCGGAAACGAAGCGAGCTATGGCAAAATGTTAAGAGACCTTTTTTGTAGAGAATTATGTTTCCTACAATTTATGCTCTATGATATTTTTTGATCAGAAGCGTAGTTTTCGAGATATATCGAGATATTTAAAAGTTCCGAAGCCGCACCAACATAATAGAGATACAGAAACACCGTGGCCCCTTTCTTTGAGATAACTCTGCACTAGTGCGAGCCGCAAATGCCACTTCCAGCTTAGCTGTGCAGAAGAAGAACAACAAGAAGAAGAAATATCTCGAAATATGTCCGTCATGCCCCTTCCCTTGAGATAAATCTGCAAAAATCTCGGAAACGAAGCGAGCTATGGCAAAATGTTAAGAGACCTTTTTTGTAGAGAATTAAGTTTCCTACTTTTTATGTTCTATGATATTTTTTGATCAGATGCGTAGTTCTCGAGATATATCAAGATATTTAAAAGTTCCGAAGCCGCACCAACATAATAGAGATACAGAAACACCGTGGCCCCTTTCTTTGAGATAACGCTGCACTAGTGCCAGCCGCAAATGCCACTTCCAGCTTAGCTGTGCAGAAGAAGAACAACAAGAAGAAGAAATATCTCGAAATATGTCCGTCAGGCCCCTTCCCTTGAGATAAATCTGCAAATATCTCGGAAACGAAGCGAGCTATGGCAAGATGTTAAGAGACCTTTTTTGTAGAGAATTAAGTTTCCTACTTTTTATGTTCTATGATATTTTTTGATCAGATGCGTAGTTCTCGAGATATATCAAGATATTTAAAAGTTCCGAAGCCGCACCAACATAATAGAGATACAGAAACACCGTGGCCCCTTTCTTTGAGATAACTCTGCACTAGTGCGAGCCGCAAATGCCACTTCCAGCTTAGCTGTGCAGAAGAAGAACAACAAGAAGAAGAAATATCTCGAAATATGTCCGTCAGGCCCCTTCCCTTGAGATAAATCTGCAAATATCTCGGAAACGAAGCGAGCTATGGCAAAATGTTAAGAGACCTTTCTTGTAGAGAATTAAGTTTCCTACTTTTTATGTAGTATGATATTTTTTGATAAGATGCGTAGTTCTCGAGATATATCAAGATATTTAAAAGTTCCGAAGCCGCACCAACATAACAGAGATACAGAAACACCGTGGCCCCTTTCTTTGAGATAACTCTGCACTATTGCGCGCTGCAAATGCCACTTCCAGCTTAGCTGTGCAGAAGAAGAACAACATGAAGAAGAAATATCTCGAAATATGTCCGTCAGGCCCCTTCCCTTGAGATAAATCTGCAAATATCTCGGAAACGAAGCGTGCTATGGCAAAATGTTAAGAGACCTTTTTTGTAGAGAATAATGTTTCCTACAATTTACGTACTATGATATTTTTTGATCAGAAGCGTAGTTTTCGAGATATATCGAGATATTTAAAAGTTCCGAAGGCGCACCAACATAATAGAGATACAGAAACACCGTGGCCCCTTTCTTTGAGATAACTCTGCACTATTGCGACCTACAAATGCCACTTCCAGCTTAGCTGTGCAGAAGAAGAACAACAAGAAGAAGAAATATCTCGAAATATGTCCGTCAGGCCCCGTCCCTTGGGATATATCTGCAAATATCTCGGAAACGAAGCGAGCTATGGCAAAATGTTAAGAGACCTTTTTTGTAGAGAATTAAGTTTCCTACTTTTTATGTTCTATGATATTTTTTGATCAGATGCGTAGTTCTCGAGATATATCAAGATATTTAAAAGTTCCGAAGCCGCACCAACATAATAGAGATACTGAAACACCGTGGCCCCTTTCTTTGAGATAACGCTGCACTAGTGCGAGCCGCAAATGCCACTTCCAGCTTAGCTGTGCAGAAGAAGAACAACAAGAAGAAGAAATATCTCGAAATATGTCCGTCAGGCCCCGTCCCTTGAGATAAATCTGCAAATATCTCAGAAACGAAGCGAGCTATGGCAAAATGTTAAGAGACCTTTTTTGTAGAGAATTAAGTTTCCTACTTTTTATGTAGTATGATATTTTTTGATAAGATGCGTAGTTCTCGAGATATATCAAGATATTTAAAAGTTCCGAAGCCGCACCAACATAACAGAGATACAGAAACAACGTGGCCCCTTTCTTTGAGATAACTCTGCACTATTGCGCGCTGCAAATGCCACTTCCAGCTTAGCTGTGCATAAGAAGAACAACATGAAGAAGAAATATCTCGAAATATGTCCGTCAGGCCCCTTCCCTTGAGATAAATCTGCAAATATCTCGGAAACGAAGCGAGCTATGGCAAAATGTTAAGAGACCTTTTTTGTAGAGAATAATGTTTCCTACAATTTACGTTCTATGATATTTTTTGATCAGAAGCGTATTTTTCGAGATATATCGAGATATTTAAAAGTTCCGAAGGCGCACCAACATAATGGAGATACAGAAACACCGTGGCCCCTTTCTTTGAGATAACTCTGCACTATTGCGACCTACAAATGCCACTTCCAGCTTAGCTGTGCAGAAGAAGAACAACAAGAAGAAGAAATATCTCGAAATATGTCCGTCAGGCCCCTTCCCTTGGGATATATCTGCAAATATCTCGGAAACGAAGCGAGCTATGGCAAAATGTTAAGAGACCTTTTTTGTAGAGAATTAAGTTTCCTACTTTTTATGTTCTATGATATTTTTTGATCAGATGCGTAGTTCTCGAGATATATCATGATATTTAAAAGTTCCGAAGCCGCACCAACATAATAGAGATACAGAAACACCGTGGCCCCTTTCTTTGAGATAACTCTGCACTATTGGGAGCTGCAAATGCCACTTCCAGCTTAGCTATGCAGAAGAAGAACAACAAGAAGAAGAAATATCTCGAAATATGTCCGTCAGGCCCCTTCCATTGAGATAAATCTGCAAATATCTCGGAAACGAAGCGAGCTATGGCAAAATGTTAAGAGACCTTTTTTGTAGAGAATAATGTTTCCTACAATTTACGTTCTATGATATTTTTTGATCAGAAGCGTAGTTTTCGAGATATATCGAGATATTTAAAAGTTCCGAAGGCGCACCAACATAATAGAGATACAGAAACACCGTGGCCCCTTTCTTTGAGATAACTCTGCACTATTGCGACCTACAAATGCCACTTCCAGCTTAGCTGTGCAGAAGAAGAACAACAGGAAGAAGAAATATCTCGAAATATGTCCGTCAGGCCCCTTCCCTTGGGATATATCTGCAAATATCTCGGAAACGAAGCGAGCTATGGCAAAATGTTAGGAGACGTTTTTTGTAGAGAATTATGTTTCCTACAATTTATGTTCTATGATATTTTTTGATCAGAAGCGTAGTTTTCGAGATATATCGAGATATTTAAAAGTTCCGAAGCCGCACCAACATAATAGAGATACAGAAACACCGTGGCCCCTTTCTTTGAGATAACTGTGTACTAGTGCGAGCCGCAAATGCCACTTCCAGCTTAGCTGTGCAGAAGAAGAACAACAAGAAGAAGAAATATCTCGAAATATGTCCGTTAGGCCCCTTCCCTTGAGATAAACCTGCAAATATCTCGGAAACGAAGCAAGCTATGGCAAAATGTTAAGAGACCTTTTTTGTAGAGAATTAAGTTTCCTACTTTTTATGTTCTATGATATTTTTTGATCAGATGCGTAGTTCTCGAGATATATCAAGATATTTAAAAGTTCCGAAGCCGCACCAACATAATAGAGATACAGAAACACCGTGGCCCCTTTCTTTGAGATAACTGTGTACTAGTGCGAGCCGCAAATGCCACTTCCAGCTTAGCTGTGCAGAAGAAGAACAACAAGAAGAAGAAATATCTCGAAATATGTCCGTTAGGCCCCTTCCCTTGAGATAAACCTGCAAATATCTCGGAAACGAAGCAAGCTATGGCAAAATGTTAAGAGACCTTTTTTGTAGAGAATTAAGTTTCCTACTTTTTATGTTCTATGATATTTTTTGATCAGATGCGTAGTTCTCGAGATATATCAAGATATTTAAAAGTTCCGAAGCCGCACCAACATAATAGAGATACAGAAACACCGTGGCCCCTTTCTTTGAGATAACTCTGCACTATTGGGAGCTGCAAATGCCACTTCCAGCTTAGCTGTGCAGAAGAAGAACAACAAGAAGAAGAAATATCTCGAAATATGTCCGTCAGGCCCCTCCCCTTGAGATAAATCTGCAAATATCTCGGAAACGAAGCGAGCTATGGCAAAATGTTAAGAGACCTTTTTTGTAGAGAATAATGTTTCCTACAATTTACGTTCTATGATATTTTTTGATCAGAAGCGCAGTTTTCGAGATATATCGAGATATTTAAAAGTTCCGAAGGCGCACCAACATAATAGAGATACAGAAACACCGTGGCCCCTTTCTTTGAGATAACTCTGCACTATTGCGACCTACAAATGCCACTTCCAGCTTAGCTGTGCAGAAGAAGAACAACAAGAAGAAGAAATATCTCGAAATATGTCCGTCAGGCCCCTTCCCTTGAGATAAATCTGCAAATATCTCGGAAACGAAGCGAGCTATGGCAAAATGTTAAGAGACCTTTTTTGTAGAGAATTAAGTTTCCTACTTTTTATGTTCTATGATATTTTTCGATCAGAGGCGTAGTTCTCGAGATATATCAAGATATTTAAAAGTTCCGAAGCCGCACCAACATAATAGAGATACAGAAACACCGTGGCCCCTTTCTTTGAGATAACTCTGCACTATTGCGACCTACAAATGCCACTTCCAGCTTAGCTGTGCAGAAGAAGAACAACAAGAAGAAGAAATATCTCGAAATATGTCCGTCAGGCCCCTTCCCTTGGGATATATCTGCAAATATCTCGGAAACGAAGCGAGCTATGGCAAAATGTTAAGAGACGTTTTTTGTAGAGAATTATGTTTCCTACAATTTATGTTCTATGATATTTTTTGATCAGAAGCGTAGTTTTCGAGATATATCGAGATATTTAAAAGTTCCGAAGCCGCACCAACATAATAGAGATACAGAAACACCGTGGCCCCTTTCTTTGAGATAACTGTGTACTAGTGCGAGCCGCAAATGCCACTTCCAGCTTAGCTGTGCAGAAGAAGAACAACAAGAAGAAGAAATATCTCGAAATATGTCCGTTAGGCCCCTTCCCTTGAGATAAACCTGCAAATATCTCGGAAACGAAGCAAGCTATGGCAAAATGTTAAGAGACCTTTTTTGTAGAGAATTAAGTTTCCTACTTTTTATGTTCTATGATATTTTTTGATCAGATGCGTAGTTCTCGAGATATATCAAGATATTTAAAAGTTCCGAAGCCGCACCAACATAATAGAGATACAGAAACACCGTGGCCCCTTTCTTTGAGATAACTCTGCACTATTGGGAGCTGCAAATGCCACTTCCAGCTTAGCTGTGCAGAAGAAGAACAACAAGAAGAAGAAATATCTCGAAATATGTCCGTCAGGCCCCTTCCCTTGAGATAAATCTGCAAATATCTCGGAAACGAAACGAGCTATGGCAAAATGTTAAGAGACCTTTTTTGTAGAGAATAATGTTTCCTACAATTTACGTTCTATGATATTTTTTGATCAGAAGCGTAGTTTTCGAGATATATCGAGATATTTAAAAGTTCCGAAGGCGCACCAACATAATAGAGATACAGAAACACCGTGGCCCCTTTCTTTGAGATAACTCTGCACTATTGCGACCTACAAATGCCACTTCCAGCTTAGCTGTGCAGAAGAAGAACAACAAGAAGAAGAAATATCTCGAAATATGTCCGTCAGGCCCCTTCCCTTGAGATAAATCTGCAAATATCTCGGAAACGAAGCGAGCTATGGCAAAATGTTAAGAGACCTTTTTTGTAGAGAATTAAGTTTCCTACTTTTTATGTTCTATGATATTTTTCGATCAGAGGCGTAGTTCTCGAGATATATCAAGATATTTAAAAGTTCCGAAGCCGCACCAACATAATAGAGATACAGAAACACCGGGGCCCCTTTCTTTGAGATAACTCTGCACTATTGCGACCTACAAATGCCACTTCCAGCTTAGCTGTGCAGAAGAAGAACAACAAGAAGAAGAAATATCTCGAAATATGTCCGTCAGGCCCCTTCCCTTGGGATATATCTGCAAATATCTCGGAAACGAAGCGAGCTATGGCAAAATGTTAAGAGACGTTTTTTGTAGAGAATTATGTTTCCTACAATTTATGTTCTATGATATTTTTTGATCAGAAGCGTAGTTTTCGAGATATATCGAGATATTTAAAAGTTCCGAAGCCGCACCAACATAATAGAGATACAGAAACACCGTGGCCCCTTTCTTTGAGATAACTGTGTACTAGTGCGAGCCGCAAATGCCACTTCCAGCTTAGCTGTGCAGAAGAAGGACAACAAGAAGAAGAAATATCTCGAAATATGTCCGTTAGGCCCCTTCCCTTGAGATAAACCTGCAAATATCTCGGAAACGAAGCAAGCTATGGCAAAATGTTAAGAGACCTTTTTTGTAGAGAATTAAGTTTCCTACTTTTTATGTTCTATGATATTTTTTGATCAGATGCGTAGTTCTCGAGATATATCAAGATATTTAAAAGTTCCGAAGCCGCACCAACATAATAGAGATACAGAAACACCGTGGCCCCTTTCTTTGAGATAACTCTGCACTATTGGGAGCTGCAAATGCCACTTCCAGCTTAGCTGTGCAGAAGAAGAACAACAAGAAGAAGAAATATCTCGAAATATGTCCGTCAGGCCCCTTCCCTTGAGATAAATCTGCAAATATCTCGGAAACGAAGCGAGCTATGGCAAAATATTAAGAGACCTTTTTTGTAGAGAATAATGTTTCCTACAATTTACGTTCTATGATATTTTTTGATCAGAAGCGTAGTTTTCGAGATATATCGAGATATTTAAAAGTTCCGAAGGCGCACCAACATAATAGAGATACAGAAACACCGTGGCCCCTTTCTTTGAGATAACTCTGCACTATTGCGACCTACAAATGCCACTTCCAGCTTAGCTGTGCAGAAGAAGAACAACAAGAAGAAGAAATATCTCGAAATATGTCCGTCAGGCCCCTTCCCTTGGGATATATCTGCAAATATCTCGGAAACGAAGCGAGCTATGGCAAAATGTTAAGAGACCTTTTTTGTAGAGAATTAAGTTTCCTACTTTTTATGTTCTATGATATTTTTTGATCAGATGCGTAATTCTCGAGATATATCAAGATATTTAAAAGTTCGGAAGCCGCACAAACATAATAGAGATACAGAAACACCGTGGCCCCTTTCTTTGAGATAACTCTGCACTATTGCGAGCTGCAAATGCCACTTCCAGCTTAGCTGTGCAGAAGAAGAACAACAAGAAGAAGAAATATCTCGAAATATGTCCGTCAGGCCCCTTCCCTTGAGATAAATCTGCAAATATCTCGGAAACGAAGAGAGCTATGGCAAAATGGTAAGAGACCTTTTTTGTAGAGAATTAAGTTTCCTACAATTTATGTTCTATGATATTTTTTGATCAGAAGCGTAGTTTTCGAGATATATCGAGATATTTAAAAGTTCCGAAGCCGCACCAACATAATAGAGATACAGAAACACCGTGGCCCCTTTCTTTGAGATAACTTTGCACTATTGCGAGCTGTAAATGCCACTTTCAGCTTAGCTGTGCAGAAGAAGAACAACAAGAAGAAGAAATATCTCGAAATATGTCCGTCAGGCCCCTTCCCTTGAGATAAATCTGCAAATATCTCGGAAACGAAGCGAGCTATGGCAAAATGTTAAGAGACCTTTTTTGTAGAGAATTAAGTTTCCTACTTTTTATGTTCTATGATATTTTTCGATCAGAGGCGTAGTTCTCGAGATATATCAAGATATTTAAAAGTTCCGAAGCCGCACCAACATAATAGAGATACAGAAACACCGTGGCCCCTTTCTTTGAGATAACTCTGCACTATTGCGACCTACAAATGCCACTTCCAGCTTAGCTGTGCAGAAGAAGAACAACAAGAAGAAGAAATATCTCGAAATATGTCCGTCAGGCCCCTTCCCTTGGGATATATCTGCAAATATCTCGGAAACGAAGCGAGCTATGGCAAAATGTTAAGAGACGTTTTTTGTAGAGAATTATGTTTCCTACAATTTATGTTCTATGATATTTTTTGATCAGAAGCGTAGTTTTCGAGATATATCGAGATATTTAAAAGTTCCGAAGCCGCACCAACATAATAGAGATACAGAAACACCGTGGCCCCTTTCTTTGAGATAACTGTGTACTAGTGCGAGCCGCAAATGCCACTTCCAGCTTAGCTGTGCAGAAGAAGAACAACAAGAAGAAGAAATATCTCGAAATATGTCCGTCAGGCCCCTTCCCTTGAGATAAATCTGCAAATATCTCGGAAACGAAGCGAGCTATGGCAAAATGTTAAGAGACCTTTTTTGTAGAGAATAATGTTTCCTACAATTTACGTTCTATGATATTTTTTGATCAGAAGCGTAGTTTTCGAGATATATCGAGATATTTAAAAGTTCCGAAGGCGCACCAACATAATAGAGATACAGAAACACCGTGGCCCCTTTCTTTGAGATAACTCTGCACTATTGCGACCTACAAATGCCACTTCCAGCTTAGCTGTGCAGAGGAAGAACAACAAGAAGAAGAAATATCTCGAAATATGTCCGTCAGGCCCCTTCCCTTGAGATAAATCTGCAAATATCTCGGAAACGAAGCGAGCTATGGCAAAATGTTAAGAGACGTTTTTTGTAGAGAATTAAGTTTCCTACAATTTATGTTCTATGATATTTTTTGATCAGAAGCGTAGTTTTCGAGATATATCGAGATATTTAAAAGTTCCGAAGCCGCACCAACATAGTAGAGATACAGAAACACCGTGGCCCCTTTCTTTGAGATAACTCTGCACGATTGCGAGCTGGAAATGCCACTTCCAGTTTAGCTGTGCAGAAGAAGAACAACAAGAAGAAGAAATATCTCGAAATATGTCCATCAGGACCCTTCCCTTGAGATATATCTGCAAATATCTCGGAAACGAAGCGAGCTATGGCAAAATGTTAAGAGACCTTTTTTGTAGAGAATTAAGTTTCCTACTTTTTATGTTCTATGATATTTTTTGATCAGAAGCGTAGGTTTCGAGATATATCGAGATATTTAAAAGTTCCGAAGGCGCACCAACATAATAGAGATACAGAAACACCGTGGCCCCTTTCTTTGAGATAACTCTGCACTATTGCGACCTACAAATGCCACTTCCAGCTTAGCTGTGCAGAAGAAGAACAACAAGAAGAAGAAATATCTCGAAATATGTCCGTCAGGCCCCTTCCCTTGAGATAAATCTGCAAATATCTCGGAAACGAAGAGAGCTATGGCAAAATGTTAAGAGACCTTTTTTGTAGAGAATTAAGTTTCCTACAATTTATGTTCTATGATATTTTTTGATCAGAAGCGTAGTTTTCGAGATATATCGAGATATTTAAAAGTTCCGAAGGCGCACCAACATAATAGAGATACAGAAACACCGTGGCCCCTTTCTTTGAGATAACTCTGCACTATTGCGACCTACAAATGCCACTTCCAGCTTAGCTGTGCAGAAGAAGAACAACAAGAAGAAGAAATATCTCGAAATATGTCCGTCAGGCCCCTTCCCTTGGGATATATCTGCAAATATCTCGGAAACGAAGCGAGCTATGGCAAAATGTTAAGAGACCTTTTTTGTAGAGAATTAAGTTTCCTACTTTTTATGTTCTATGATATTTTTTGATCAGAAGCGTAGTTTTCGAGATATATCGAGATATTTAAAAGTTCCGAAGCCGCACCAACATAATAGAGATACAGAAACACCGTGGCCCCTTTCCTTGAGATAACTCTGCACGATTGCGAGCTGGAAATGCCACTTCCAGTTTAGCTGTGCAGAAGAAGAACAACAAGAAGAAGAAATATCTCGAAATATGTCCATCAGGACCCTTCCCTTGAGATATATCTGCAAATATCTCGGAAACGAAGCGAGCTATGGCAAAATGTTAAGAGACGTTTTTTGTAGAGAATTATGTTTCCTACAATTTATGTTCTATGATATTTTTTGATCAGAAGCGTAGTTTTCGAGATATATCGAGATATTTAAAAGTTCCGAAGGCGCACCAACATAATAGAGATACAGAAACACCGTGGCCCCTTTCTTTGAGATAACTCTGCACTATTGCGACCTACAAATGCCACTTCGAGCTTAGCTGTGCAGAGGAAGAACAACAAGAAGAAGAAATATCTCGAAATATGTCCGTCAGGCCCCTTCCCTTGGGATATATCTGCAAATATCTCGGAAACGAAGCGAGCTATGGCAAAATGTTAAGAGACCTTTTTTGTAGAGAATTAAGTTTCCTACTTTTTATGTTCTATGATATTTTTTGATCAGATGCGTAGTTCTCGAGATATATCAAGATATTTAAAAGTTCGGAAGCCGCACAAACATAATAGAGATACAGAAACACCGTGGCCCCTTTCTTTGAGATAACTCTGCACTATTGCGAGCTGCAAATGCCACTTCCAGCTTAGCTGTGCAGAAGAAGAACAACAAGAAGAAGAAATATCTCGAAATATGTCCGTCAGGCCCCTTCCCTTGAGATAAATCTGCAAATATCTCGGAAACGAAGAGAGCTATGGCAAAATGTTGAGAGACCTTTTTTGTAGAGAATTAAGTTTCCTACAATTTATGTTCTATGATATTTTTTGATCAGAAGCATAGTTTTCGAGATATATCGAGATATTTAAAAGTTCCGAAGCCGCACCAACATAATAGAGATACAGAAACACCGTGGCCCCTTTCTTTGAGATAACTCTGCACTATTGCGAGCTGCAAATGCCACTTCCAGCTTAGCTGTGCAGAAGAAGAACAACAAGAAGAAGAAATATCTCGAAATATGTCCGTCAGGCCCCTTCCCTTGAGATAAATCTCCAAATATCTCGGAAACGAAGAGAGCTATGGCAAAATGTTAAGAGACCTTTTTTGTAGAGAATTAAGTTTCCTACTTTTTATGTTCTATGATATTTTTTGATCAGATGCGTAGTTCTCGAGATATATCAAGATATTTAAAAGTTCCGAAGCCGCACCAACATAATAGAGATACAGAAACACCGTGGCCCCTTTCTTTGAGATAACTCTGCACTAGTGCGAGCCGCAAATGCCACTTCCAGCTTAGCTGTGCAGAAGAAGAACAACAAGAAGAAGAAATATCTCGAAATATGTCCGTCAGGCCCCTTGCCTTGAGATAAATCTGCAAATATCTCGGAAACGAAGCGAGCTATGGCAAAATGTTAAGAGACCTTTTTTGTAGAGAATTAAGTTTCCTACTTTTTATGTTCTATGATATTTTTTGATCAGATGCGTAGTTCTCGAGATATATCAAGATATTTAAAAGTTCCGAAGCCGCACCAACATAATAGAGATACAGAAACACCGTGGCCCCTTTCTTTGAGATAACTCTGCACTATTGCGAGCTGGAAATGCCACTTCCAGTTTAGCTGTGCAGAAGAAGAACAACAAGAAGAAGAAATATCTCGAAATATGTCCGTCAGGCCCCTTCCCTTGAGATAAATCTGCAAATATCTCGGAAACGAAGAGAGCTATGGCAAAATGTTAAGAGACCTTTTTTGTAGAGAATTAAGTTTACTACAATTTATGTTCTATGATATTTTTTGATCAGAAGCGTAGTTTTCGAGATATATCGAGATATTTAAAAGTTCCGAAGCCGCACCAACATAATAGAGATACAGAAACACCGTGGCCCCTTTCTTTGAGATAACGCTGCACTAGTGCGAGCCCCAAATGCCACTTCCAGCTTAGCTGTGCAGAAGAAGAACCACAAGAAGAAGAAATATCTCGAAATATGTCCGTCAGGCCCCTTCCCTTGAGATAAATCTGCAAATATCTCGGAAACGAAGCGAGCTATGGCAAAATGTTAAGAGACCTTTTTTGTAGAGAATTAAGTTTCCTACTTTTTATGTTCTATGATATTTTTTGATCAGATGCGCAGTTCTCGAGATATATCAAGATATTTAAAAGTTCCGAAGCCGCACCAACATAATAGAGATACAGAAACACCGTGGCCCCTTTCTTTGAGATAACTCAGCACCATTGCGAGCTGCAAATGCCACTTCCAGCTTACTGTGCAGAAGAAGAACAACAAGAAGAAGAAATATCTCGAAATATGTCCGTCAGGCCCCTTCCCTTGAGATAAATCTGCAAATATCTCGGAAACGAAGAGAGCTATGGCAAAATGTTAAGAGACCTTTTTTGTAGAGAATTAAGTTTCCTACAATTTATGTTCTATGATATTTTTTGATCAGAAGCGTAGTTTTCGAGATATATCGAGATATTTAAAAGTTCCGAAGCCGCACCAACATAATAGAGATACAGAAACACCGTGGCCCCTTTCTTTGAGATAACGCTGCACTAGTGCGAGCCGCAAATGCCACTTCCAGCTTAGCTGTGCAGAAGAAGAACCACAAGAAGAAGAAATATCTCGAAATATGTCCGTCAGGCCCCTTGCCTTGAGATAAATCTGCAAATATCTCGGAAACGAAGCGAGCTATGGCAAAATGTTAAGAGACCTTTTTTGTAGAGAATTATGTTTCCTACTTTTTATGTTCTATGATATTTTTTGATCAGACGCGTAGTTCTCGAGATATATCAAGATATTTAAAAGTTCCGAAGCCGCACCAACATAATAGAGATACAGAAACACCGTCGCCCCTTTCTTTGAGATAACTTTGCACTATTGCGAGCTGTAAATGCCACTTCCAGCTTAGCTGTGCAGAAGAAGTACAACAAGAAGAAGAAATATCTCGAAATATGTCCGTCAGGCCCCTTCCCTTGAGATATATCTGCAAATATCTCGGAAACGAAGCGAGCTATGGCAAAATGTTAAGAGACCTTTTTTGTAGAGAATTAAGTTTCCTACTTTTTATGTTCTATGATATTTTTTGATCAGATGCGTAGTTCTCGAAATATATCAAGATATTTAAAAGTTCCGAAGCCGCACCAACATAATAGAGATACAGAAACACCGTGGCCCCTTTCTTTGAGATAACTCTGCACTATTGCGAGCTGCAAATGCCACTTCCAGCTTAGCTGTGCAGAAGAAGAACAACAAGAAGAAGAAATATCTCGAAATATGTCCGTCAGGCCCCTTCCCTTGAGATAAATCTGCAAATATCTCGGAAACGAAGAGAGCTATGGCAAAATGTTAAGAGACCTTTTTTGTAGAGAATTAAGTTTCCTACTTTTTATGTTCTATGATATTTTTTGATCAGATGCGTAGTTCTCGAGATATATCAAGATATTTAAAAGTTCCGAAGCCGCACCAACATAATAGAGATACAGAAACACCGTGGCCCCTTTCTTTGAGATAACTCTGCACTAGTGCGAGCCGCAAATGCCACTTCCAGCTTAGCTGTGCAGAAGAAGAACAACAAGAAGAAGAAATATCTCGAAATATGTCCGTCAGGCCCCTTGCCTTGAGATAAATCTGCAAATATCTCGGAAACGAAGCGAGCTATGGCAAAATGTTAAGAGACCTTTTTTGTAGAGAATTATGTTTCCTACTTTTTATGTTCTATGATATTTTTTGATCAGACGCGTAGTTCTCGAGATATATCAAGATATTTAAAAGTTCCGAAGCCGCACCAACATAATAGAGATACAGAAACACCGTGGCCCCTTTCTTTGAGATATCTCTGCACTATTGCGAGCTGCAAATGCCACTTCCAGCTTAGCTGTGCAGAAGAAGAACAACAAGAAGAAGAAATATCTCGAAATATGTCCGTCAGGCCCCTTCCCTTGAGATAAATCTGCAAATATCTCGGAAACGAAGCGAGCTATGGCAAAATGTTAAGAGACCTTATTTGTAGAGAATTATGTTTCCTACAATTTATGTTCTATGATATTTGTTGATCAGAAGCGTAGTTTTCGAGATATATCGAGATATTTAAAAGTTCCGAAGCCGCACCAACATAATAGAGATACAGAAACACCGTGGCCCCTTTCTTTGAGATAACTGTGCACTAGTGCGAGCCGCAAATGCCACTTCCAGCTTAGCTGTGCAGAAGAAGAACAACAAGAAGAAGAAATATCTCGAAATATGTCCGTCAGGCCCCTTCCCTTGAGATAAATCTGCAAATATCTCGGAAACGAAGCGAGCTATGGCAAAATGTTAAGAGACCGTTTTTGTAGAGAATTAAGTTTCGTACTTTTTATGTTCTATGATATTTTTTGATCAGATGCGTAGTTCTCGAGATATATCAAGATATTTAAAAGTTCCGAAGCCGCACCAACATAATAGAGATACAGAAACACCGTGGCCCCTTTCTTTGAGATAACTCTGCACTAGTGCGAGCCGCAAATGCCACTTCCAGCTCAGCTGTGCAGAAGAAGAACAACAAGAAGAAGAAATATCTCGAGATATGTCCGTCAGGCCCTTCCCTTGAGATATATCTGCAAATATCTCGGAAACGAAGCGAGCTATGGCAAAATGTTAAGAGACCTTTTTTGTAGAGAATTATGTTTCCTACAATTTATGTTCTATGATATTTTTTGATCAGAAGCGTAGTTTTCGAGATATATCGAGATATTTAAAAGTTCCGAAGCCGCACCAACATAATAGAGATACAGAAACACCGTGGCCCCTTTCTTTGAGATAACTCTGCACTAGTGCGAGCCGCAAATGCCACTTCCAGCTTAGCTGTGCAGAAGGAGAACAACAAGAAGAAGAAATATCTCGAAATATGTCCGTTAGGCCCCTTCCCTTGAGATAAACCTGCAAATATCTCGGAAACGAAGCGAGCTATGGCAAAATGTTAAGAGACCTTTTTTGTAGAGAATTAAGTTTCCTACTTTTTATGTTCTATGATATTTTTTGATCAGATGCGTAGTTCTCGAGATATATCAAGATATTTAAAAGTTCCGAAGCCGCACCAACATAATAGAGATACAGAAACACCGTGGCCCCTTTCTTTGAGATAACTCTGCACTATTGCGAGCTGGAAATGCCACTTCCAGTTTAGCTGTGCAGAAGAAGAACAACAAGAAGAAGAAATATCTCGAAATATGGCCGTCAGGCCCCTTCCCTTGAGATAAATCTGCAAATATCTCGGAAACGAAGCGAGCTATGGCAAAATGTTAAGAGACCTTTTTTGTAGAGAATTAAGTTTCCTACTTTTTATGTTCTATGATATTTTTTGATCAGATGCGCAGTTCTCGAGATATATCAAGATATTTAAAAGTTCCGAAGCCGCACCAACATAATAGAGATACAGAAACACCGTGGCCCCTTTCTTTGAGATAACTCAGCACTATTGCGAGCTGCAAATGCCACTTCCAGCTTACTGTGCAGAAGAAGAACAACAAGAAGAAGAAATATCTCGAAATATGTCCGTTAGGCCCCTTCCCTTCAGATAAATCTGCAAATATCTCGGAAACGAAGAGAGCTATGGCAAAATGTTAAGAGACCTTTTCTGTAGAGAATTAAGTTTCCTACTTTTTATGTTCTATGATATTTTTTGATCAGATGCGCAGTTCTCGAGATATATCAAGATATTTAAAAGTTCCGAAGCCGCACCAACATAATAGAGATACAGAAACACAGTGGCCCCTTTCTTTGAGATAACTCTGCACTATTGCGAGCTGCAAATGCCACTTCCAGGTTAGCTGTGCAGAAGAAGAACAACAAGAAGAAGAAATATCTCGAAATATGTCCGTCAGGCCCTTTCCCTTCAGGTAAATCTGCAAATATCTCGGAAACGAAGCGAGCTATGGCAAAATGCTAAGAGACCTTTTTTGTAGAGAATTATGTTTCCTACAATTTATGTTCTATGATATTTTTTGATCAGAAGCGTAGTTTTCGAGATATATCGAGATATTTAAAAGTTCCGAAGCCGCACCAACATAATAGAGATACAGAAACACCGTGGCCCCTTTCTTTGAGATAACTCTGCACTAGTGCGAGCCGCAAATGCCACTTCCAGCTTAGCTGTGCAGAAGAAGAACAACAAGAAGAAGAAATATCTCGAAATATGTCCCTTAGGCCCCTTCCCTTGAGATAAACCTGCAAATATCTCGGAAACGAAGCGAGCTATGGCAAAATGTTAAGAGACCTTTTTTGTAGAGAATTAAGTTTCCTACTTTTTATGTTCTATGATATTTTTTGATCAGATGCGTAGTTCTCGAGATATATCAAGATATTTAAAAGTTCCGAAGCCGCACCAACATAATAGAGATACAGAAACACCGTGGCCCCTTTCTTTGAGATAACTCTGCACTATTGCGAGCTGCAAATGCCACTTCCAGCTTAGCTGTGCAGAAGAAGAACAACAAGAAGAAGAAATATCTCGAAATATGTCCGTCAGGCCCCTTCCCTTGAGATAAATCTGCAAATATCTCGGAAACGAAGCGAGCTATGGCAAAATGTTAAGAGACCGTTTTTGTAGAGAATTAAGTTTCCTACTTTTTATGTTCTATGATATTTTTTGATCAGATGCGTAGTTCTCGAGATATATCAAGATATTTAAAAGTTCCGAAGCCGCACCAACATAATAGAGATACAGAAACACCGTGGCCCCTTTCTTTGAGATAACTCTGCACTATTGCGAGCTGCAAATGCCACTTCCAGCTTAGCTGTGCAGAAGAAGAACAACAAGAATAAGAAATATCTCGAAATATGTCCGTCAGGCCCCTTCCCTTGAGATAAATCTGCAAATATCTCGGAAACGAAGAGAGCTATGGCAAAATGTTAAGAGACCTTTTCTGTAGAGAATTAAGTTTCCTACTTTTTATGTTCTATGATATTTTTTGATCAGATGCGTAGTTCTCGAGATATATCAAGATATTTAAAAGTTCCGAAGCCGCACCAACATAATAGAGATACAGAAACACCGTGGCCCCCTTCTTTGAGATAACTCTGCACTAGTGCGAGCCGCAAATGCAACTTCCAGCTTAGCTGTGCAGAAGAAGAACAACAAGAAGAAGAAATATCTCGAAATATGTCCGTTAGGCCCCTTCCCTTGAGATAAACCTGCAAATATCTCGGAAACGAAGCGAGCTATGGCAAAATGTTAAGAGACCTTTTTTGTAGAGAATAATGTTTCCTACAATTTACGTTCTATGATATTTTTTGATCAGATGCGTAGTTTTCGAGATATATCGAGATATTTAAAAGTTCCGAAGCCGCACCAACATAATAGAGATACAGAAACACCGTGGCCCCTTTCTTTGAGATAACTCTGCACTAGTGCGACCTACAAATGCCACTTCCAGCTTAGCTGTGCAGAAGAAGAACAACAAGAAGAAGAAATATCTCGAAATATGTCGGTCATGCCCCTTCCCTTGAGATAAATCTGCAAATATCTCGGAAACGAAGCGAGCTATGGCAAAATGTTAAGAGACCTTTTTTGTAGAGAATTAAGTTTCCTACTTTTTATGTTCTATGATATTTTTTGATCAGATGCGTAGTTCTCGAGATATATCAAGATATTTAAAAGTTCCGAAGCAGCACCAACAGAATAGAGATACAGAAACACCGTGGCTCCTTTCTTTGAGATAACTCTGCACTATTGCGAGCTGGAAATGCCACTTCCTGTTTAGCTGTGCAGAAGAAGAACAACAAGAAGAAGAAATATCTCGAAATATGTCCGTTAGGCCCCTTCCCTTGAGATAAACCTGCAAATATCTTGGAAATGAAGCGAGCTATGGCAAAATGTTGAGAGACCTTTTTTGTAGAGAATTAAGTTTCCTACTTTTTATGTTCTATGATATTTTTTGATCAGATGCGTAGTTCTCGAGATATATCAAGATATTTAAAAGTTCCGAAGCCGCACCAACATAATAGAGATACAGAAACACCGTGGCCCCCTTCTTTGAGATAACGCTGCACTAGTGCGAGCCGCAAATGCCACTTCCAGCTTAGCTGTGCAGAAGAAGAACAACAAGAAGAAGAAATATCTCGAAATATGTCCGTCATGCCCCTTCCCTTGAGATAAATCTGCAAATATCTCGGAAACGAAGCGAGCTATGGCAAAATGTTAAGAGACCTTTTTTGTAGAGAATTAGGTTTCCTACTTTTTATGTTCTATGATATTTTTTGATCAGATGCGTAGTTCTCGAGATATATCAAGATATTTAAAAGTTCCGAAGCCGCACCAACAGAATAGAGATACAGAAACACCGTGGCTCCTTTCTTTGAGATAACTCTGCACTATTGCGAGCTGGAAATGCCACTTCCAGTTTAGCTGTGCAGAAGAAGAACAACAAGAAGAAGAAATATCTCGAAATGTGTCCGTTAGGCCCCTTCCCTTGAGATAAACCTGCAAATATCTCGGAAACGAAGCGAGCTATGGCGAAATGTTAAGAGACCTTTTTTGTAGAGAATTAAGTTTCCTACTTTTTATGTTCTATGATATTTTTTGATCAGATGCGTAGTTCTCGAGATATATCAAGATATTTAAAAGTTCCGAAGCAGCACCAACAGAATAGAGATACAGAAACACCGTGGCTCCTTTCTTTGAGATAACTCTGCACTATTGCGAGCTGGAAATGCCACTTCCTGTTTAGCTGTGCAGAAGAAGAACAACAAGAAGAAGAAATATCTCGAAATATGTCCGTTAGGCCCCTTCCCTTGAGATAAACCTGCAAATATCTTGGAAATGAAGCGAGCTATGGCAAAATGTTAAGAGACCTTTTTTGTAGAGAATTAAGTTTCCTACTTTTTATGTTCTATGATATTTTTTGATCAGATGCGTAGTTCTCGAGATATATCAAGATATTTAAAAGTTCCGAAGCCGCACCAACATAATAGAGATACAGAAACACCGTGGCCCCTTTCTTTGAGATAACTCTGCACTAGTGCGAGCCGCAAATGCCACTTCCAGCTTAGCTGTGCAGAGGAAGGACAACAAGAAGAAGAAGTATCTCGAAATACGTCCGTCAGGCCCCTTCCCTTGAGATAAATCTGCAAATATCTCGGAAACGAAGCGAGCTATGGCAAAATGTTAAGAGACCTTTTTTGTAGAGAATTAAGTTTCCTACTTTTTATGTTCTATGATATTTTTTGATCAGATGCGTAGTTCTCGAGATATATCAAGAGATTTAAAAGTTCCGAAGCCGCACCAACATAATAGAGATACAGAAACACCGTGGCCCCCTTCTTTGAGATAACGCTGCACTAGTGCGAGCCGCAAATGCCACTTCCAGCTTAGCTGTGCCGAAGAAGAACAACAAGAAGAAGAAATATCTCGAAATATGTCCGTCAGGCCCCTTCCCTTGAAATAAATCTGCAAATATCTCGGAAACGAAGCGAGCTATGGCAAAATGCTAAGAGACCTTTTTTGTAGAGAATTATGTTTCCTACAATTTATGTTCTATGATATTTTTTGATCAGAAGCGTAGTTTTCGAGATATATCGAGATATTTAAAAGTTCCGAAGCCGCACCAACATAATAGAGATACAGAAACACCGTGGCCCCTTTCTTTGAGATCACTCTGCACTAGTGCGAGCCGCAAATGCCACTTCCAGCTTAGCCGTGCAGAAGAAGAACAACAAGAAGAAGAAATATCTCGAAATATGTCCGTCAGGCCCCTTGCCTTGAGATAAATCTGCAAATATCTCGGAAACGAAGCGAGCTATGGCAAAATGTTAAGAGACCTTTTTTGTAGAGAATTAAGTTTCCTACTTTTTATGTTCTATGATATTTTTTGATCAGATGCGTAGTTCTCGAGATATATCAAGATATTTAAAAGTTCCGAAGCCGCACCAACATAATAGAGATACAGAAACACCGTGGCCCCCTTCTTTGAGATAACGCTGCACTAGTGCGAGCCGCAAATGCCACTTCCAGCTTAGCTGTGCAGAAGAAGAACAACAAGAAGAAGAAATATCTCGAAATATGTCCGTCATGCCCCTTCCCTTGAGATAAATCTGCAAATATCTCGGAAACGAAGCGAGCTATGGCAAAATGTTAAGAGACCTTTTTTGTAGAGAATTAGGTTTCCTACTTTTTATGTTCTATGATATTTTTTGATCAGATGCGTAGTTCTCGAGATATATCAAGATATTTAAAAGTTCCGAAGCCGCACCAACAGAATAGAGATACAGAAACACCGTGGCTCCTTTCTTTGAGATAACTCTGCACTATTGCGAGCTGGAAATGCCACTTCCAGTTTAGCTGTGCAGAAGAAGAACAACAAGAAGAAGAAATATCTCGAAATGTGTCCGTTAGGCCCCTTCCCTTGAGATAAACCTGCAAATATCTCGGAAACGAAGCGAGCTATGGCGAAATGTTAAGAGACCTTTTTTGTAGAGAATTAAGTTTCCTACTTTTTATGTTCTATGATATTTTTTGATCAGATGCGTAGTTCTCGAGATATATCAAGATATTTAAAAGTTCCGAAGCAGCACCAACAGAATAGAGATACAGAAACACCGTGGCTCCTTTCTTTGAGATAACTCTGCACTATTGCGAGCTGGAAATGCCACTTCCTGTTTAGCTGTGCAGAAGAAGAACAACAAGAAGAAGAAATATCTCGAAATATGTCCGTTAGGCCCCTTCCCTTGAGATAAACCTGCAAATATCTTGGAAATGAAGCGAGCTATGGCAAAATGTTAAGAGACCTTTTTTGTAGAGAATTAAGTTTCCTACTTTTTATGTTCTATGATATTTTTTGATCAGATGCGTAGTTCTCGAGATATATCAAGATATTTAAAAGTTCCGAAGCCGCACCAACATAATAGAGATACAGAAACACCGTGGCCCCTTTCTTTGAGATAACTCTGCACTAGTGCGAGCCGCAAATGCCACTTCCAGCTCAGCTGTGCAGAGGAAGGACAACAAGAAGAAGAAGTATCTCGAAATATGTCCGTCAGGCCCCTTCCCTTGAGATAAATCTGCAAATATCTCGGAAACGAAGCGAGCTATGGCAAAATGTTAAGAGACCTTTTTTGTAGAGAATTAAGTTTCCTACTTTTTATGTTCTATGATATTTTTTGATCAGATGCGTAGTTCTCGAGATATATCAAGATATTTAAAAGTTCCGAAGCCGCACCAACATAATAGAGATACAGAAACACCGTGGCCCCGTTCTTTGAGATAACGCTGCACTAGTGCGAGCCGCAAATGCCACTTCCAGCTTAGCTGTGCCGAAGAAGAACAACAAGAAGAAGAAATATCTCGAAATATGTCCGTCAGGCCCCTTCCCTTGAAATAAATCTGCAAATATCTCGGAAACGAAGCGAGCTATGGCAAAATGCTAAGAGACCTTTTTTGTAGAGAATTATGTTTCCTACAATTTATGTTCTATGATATTTTTTGATCAGAAGCGTAGTTTTCGAGATATATCGAGATATTTAAAAGTTCCGAAGCCGCACCAACATAATAGAGATACAGAAACACCGTGGCCCCTTTCTTTGAGATAACTCTGCACTAGTGCGAGCCGCAAATGCCACTTCCAGCTTAGCCGTGCAGAAGAAGAACAACAAGAAGAAGAAATATCTCGAAATATGTCCGTCAGGCCCCTTGCCTTGAGATAAATCTGCAAATATCTCGGAAACGAAGCGAGCTATGGCAAAATGTTAAGAGACCTTTTTTGTAGAGAATTAAGTTTCCTACTTTTTATGTTCTATGATATTTTTTGATCAGATGCGTAGTTCTCGAGATATATCAAGATATTTAAAAGTTCCGAAGCCGCACCAACATAATAGAGATACAGAAACACCGTGGCCCCCTTCTTTGAGATAACGCTGCACTAGTGCGAGCCGCAAATGCCACTTCCAGCTTAGCTGTGCAGAAGAAGAACAACAAGAAGAAGAAATATCTCGAAATATGTCCGTCATGCCCCTTCCCTTGAGATAAATCTGCAAATATCTCGGAAACGAAGCGAGCTATGGCAAAATGTTAAGAGACCTTTTTTGTAGAGAATTAGGTTTCCTACTTTTTATGTTCTATGATATTTTTTGATCAGATGCGTAGTTCTCGAGATATATCAAGATATTTAAAAGTTCCGAAGCCGCACCAACAGAATAGAGATACAGAAACACCGTGGCTCCTTTCTTTGAGATAAGTCTGCACTATTGCGAGCTGGAAATGCCACTTCCAGTTTAGCTGTGCAGAAGAAGAACAACAAGAAGAAGAAATATCTCGAAATGTGTCCGTTAGGCCCCTTCCCTTGAGATAAACCTGCAAATATCTCGGAAACGAAGCGAGCTATGGCGAAATGTTAAGAGACCTTTTTTGTAGAGAATTAAGTTTCCTACTTTTTATGTTCTATGATATTTTTTGATCAGATGCGTAGTTCTCGAGATATATCAAGATATTTAAAAGTTCCGAAGCCGCACCAACAGAATAGAGATACAGAAACACCGTGGCTCCTTTCTTTGAGATAACTCTGCACTATTGCGAGCTGGAAATGCCACTTCCTGTTTAGCTGTGCAGAAGAAGAACAACAAGAAGAAGAAATATCTCGAAATATGTCCGTTAGGCCCCTTCCCTTGAGATAAACCTGCAAATATCTCGGAAACGAAGCGAGCTATGGCAAAATGTTAAGAGACCTTTTTTGTAGTGAATTAAGTTTCCTACTTTTTATGTTCTATGATATTTTTTGATCAGATGCGTAGTTCTCGAGATATATCAAGATATTTAAAAGTTCCGAAGCCGCACCAACATAATAGAGATACAGAAACACCGTGGCCCCTTTCTTTGAGATAACTCTGCACTAGTGCGAGCCGCAAATGCCACTTCCAGCTTAGCTGTGCAGAGGAAGGACAACAAGAAGAAGAAGTATCTCGAAATATGTCCGTCAGGCCCCTTCCCTTGAGATAAATCTGCAAATATCTCGGAAACGAAGCGAGCTATGGCAAAATGTTAAGAGACCTTTTTTGTAGAGAATTAAGTTTCCTACTTTTTATGTTCTATGATATTTTTTGATCAGATGCGTAGTTCTCGAGATATATCAAGATATTTAAAAGTTCCGAAGCCGCACCAACATAATAGAGATACAGAAACACCGTGGCCCCCTTCTTTGAGATAACGCTGCACTAGTGCGAGCCGCAAATGCCACTTCCAGCTTAGCTGTGCCGAAGAAGAACAACAAGAAGAAGAAATATCTCGAAATATGTCCGTCAGGCCCCTTCCCTTGAAATAAATCTGCAAATATCTCGGAAACGAAGCGAGCTATGGGAAAATGCTAAGAGACCTTTTTTGTAGAGAATTATGTTTCCTACAATTTATGTTCTATGATATTTTTTGATCAGAAGCGTAGTTTTCGAGATATATCGAGATATTTAAAAGTTCCGAAGCCGCACCAACATAATAGAGATACAGAAACACCGTGGCCCCTTTCTTTGAGATAACTCTGCACTAGTGCGAGCCGCAAATGCCACTTCCAGCTTAGCTGTGCAGAAGAAGAACAACAAGAAGAAGAAATATCTCGAAATATGTCCGTCAGGCCCCTTGCCTTGAGATAAATCTGCAAATATCTCGGAAACGAAGCGAGCTATGGCAAAATGTTAAGAGACCTTTTTTGTAGAGAATTAAGTTTCCTACTTTTTATGTTCTATGATATTTTTTGATCAGATGCGTAGTTCTCGAGATATATCAAGATATTTAAAAGTTCCGAAGCCGCACCAACATAATAGAGATACAGAAACACCGTGGCCCCCTTCTTTGAGATAACGCTGCACTAGTGCGAGCCGCAAATGCCACTTCCAGCTTAGCTGTGCAGAAGAAGAACAACAAGAAGAAGAAATATCTCGAAATATGTCCGTCATGCCCCTTCCCTTGAGATAAATCTGCAAATATCTCGGAAACGAAGCGGGCTATGGCAAAATGTTAAGAGACCTTTTTTGTAGAGAATTAGGTTTCCTACTTTTTATGTTCTATGATATTTTTTGATCAGATGCGTAGTTCTCGAGATATATCAAGATATTTAAAAGTTCCGAAGCCGCACCAACAGAATAGAGATACAGAAACACCGTGGCTCCTTTCTTTGAGATAACTCTGCACTATTGCGAGCTGCAAATGCCACTTCCAGCTTAGCTGTGCAGAAGAAGAACAACAAGAAGAAGAAATATCTCGAAATATGTCCGTCAGGCCCCTTCCCTTGAGATAAATCTGCAAATATCTCGGAAACGAAGCGAGCTATGGCAAAATGTTAAGAGACCTTATTTGTAGAGAATTATGTTTCCTACAATTTATGTTCTATGATATTTTTTGATCAGAAGCGTAGTTTTCGAGATATATCGAGATATTTAAAAGTTCCGAAGCCGCACCAACATAATAGAGATACAGAAACACCGTGGCCCCTTTCTTTGAGATAACTGTGCACTAGTGCGAGCCGCAAATGCCACTTCCAGCTTAGCTGTGCAGAAGAAGAACAACAAGAAGAAGAAATATCTCGAAATATGTCCGTCAGGCCCCTTCCCTTGAGATAAATCTGCAAATATCTCGGAAACGAAGCGAGCTATGGCAAAATGTTAAGAGACCGTTTTTGTAGAGAATTAAGTTTCCTACTTTTGATGTTCTATGATATTTTTTGATCAGATGCGTAGTTCTCGAGATATATCAAGATATTTAAAAGTTCCGAAGCCGCACCAACATAATAGAGATACAGAAACACCGTGGCCCCTTTCTTTGAGATAACTCTGGACTATTGCGAGCTGCAAATGCCACTTCCAGCTTAGCTGTGCAGAAGAATAACAACAAGAATAAGAAATATCTCGAAATATGTCCGTCAGGCCCCTTCCCTTGAGATAAATCTGCAAATATCTCGGAAACGAAGAGAGCTATGGCAAAATCTTAAGAGACCTTTTCTGTAGAGAATTAAGTTTCCTACTTTTTATGTTCTATGATATTTTTTGATCAGATGCGCAGTTCTCGAGATATATCAAGATATTTAAAAGTTCCGAAGCCGCACCAACATAATAGAGATACAGAAACACCGTGGCCCCTTTCTTTGAGATAACTCTGCACTATTGCGAGCTGCAAATGCCACTTCCAGGTTAGCTGTGCAGAAGAAGAACAACAAGAAGAAGAAATATCTCGAAATATGTCCATCAGGACCCTTCCCTTGAGATATATCTGCAAATATCTCGGAAACGAAGAGAGCTATGGCAAAATGTTAAGAGACGTTTTTTGTAGAGAATTATGTTTCCTACAATTTATGTTCTATGATATTTTTTGATCAGAAGCGTAGTTTTCGAGATATATCGAGATATTTAAAAGTTCCGAAGCCGCACCAACATAACAGAGATACAGAAACACCGTGGCCCCTTTCTTTGAGATAACTCTGCACTATTGCGCGCTGCAAATGCCACTTCCAGCTTAGCTGTGCAGAAGAAGAACAACATGAAGAAGAAATATCTCGAAATATGTCCGTCAGGCCCCTTCCCTTGAGATAAATCTGCAAATATCTCGGAAACGAAGCGAGCTATGGCAAAATGTTAAGAGACCTTTTTTGTAGAGAATTAAGTTTCCTACTTTTTATGTTCTATGATATTTTTCGATCAGAGGCGTAGTTCTCGAGATATATCAAGATATTTAAAAGTTCCGAAGCCGCACCAACATAATAGAGATACAGAAACACCGTGGCCCCTTTCTTTGAGATAACTCTGCACTAGTGCGAGCCGCAAATGCCACTTCCAGCTTAGCTGTGCAGAGGAAGGACAACAAGAAGAAGAAGTATCTCGAAATATGTCCGTCAGGCCCCTTCCCTTGAGATAAATCTGCAAATATCTCGGAAACGAAGCGAGCTATGGCAAAATGTTAAGAGACGTTTTTTGTAGAGAATTATGTTTCCTACAATTTATGTTCTATGATATTTTTTGATCAGAAGCGTAGTTTTCGAGATATATCGAGATATTTAAAAGTTCCGAAGCCGCACCAACATAATAGAGATACAGAAACACCGTGGCCCCTTTCTTTGAGATAACTCTGCACTAGTGCGAGCCGCAAATGCCACTTCCAGCTTAGCTGTGCAGAAGAAGAACAACAAGAAGAAGAAATATCTCGAAATATGTCCGTCATGCCCCTTCCCTTGAGATAAATCTGCAAATATCTCGGAAACGAAGCGAGCTATGGCAAAATGTTAAGAGACCTTTTTTGTAGAGAATTAAGTTTCCTACTTTTTATGTTCTATGATATTTTTTGATCAGATGCGTAGTTCTCGAGATATATCAAGATATTTAAAAGTTCCGAAGCCGCACCAACATAATAGAGATACAGAAACACCGTGGCCCCTTTCTTTGAGATAACGCTGCACTAGTGCGAGCCGCAAATGCCACTTCCAGCTTAGCTGTGCAGAAGAAGAACAACAAGAAGAAGAAGTATCTCGAAATATGTCCGTCAGGCCCCTTCCCTTGAGATAAATCTGCAAATATCTCGGAAACGAAGCGAGCTATGGCAAAATGTTAAGAGACCTTTTTTGTAGAGAATTAAGTTTCCTACTTTTTATGTTCTATGATATTTTTTGATCAGATGCGTAGTTCTCGAGATATATCAAGATATTTAAAAGTTCCGAAGCCGCACCAACATAATAGAGATACAGAAACACCGTGGCCCCTTTCTTTGAGATAACTCTGCACTAGTGCGAGCCGCAAATGCCACTTCCAGCTTAGCTGTGCAGAAGAAGAACAACAAGAAGAAGAAATATCTCGAAATATGTCCGTTAGGCCCCTTCCCTTGAGATAAACCTGCAAATATCTCGGAAACCAAGCGAGCTATGGCAAAATGTTAAGAGACCTTTTTTGTAGAGAATTAAGTTTCCTACTTTTTATGTTCTATGATATTTTTTGATCAGATGCGTAGTTCTCGAGATATATCAAGATATTTAAAAGTTCCGAAGCCGCACAAACATAATAAAGATACAGAAACACCGTGGCCCCTTTCTTTGAGATAACTCTGCACTATTGCAAGCTGCAAATGCCACTTCCAGCTTAGCTGTGCAGAAGAAGAACAACAAGAAGAAGAAATATCTCGAAATATGTCCGTCAGGCCCCTTCCCTTGGGATATATCTGCAAATATCTCGGAAACGAAGCGAGCTATGGCAAAATGTTAAGAGACGTTTTTTGTGGAGAATTATGTTTCCTACAATTTATGTTCTATGATATTTTTTGATCAGAAGCGTAGTTTTCGAGATATATCGAGATATTTAAAAGTTCCGAAGCCGCACCAACATAATAGAGATACAGAAACACCGTGGCCCCTTTCTTTGAGATAACTGTGTACTAGTGCGAGCCGCAAATGCCACTTCCAGCTTTGCTGTGCAGAAGAAGAACAACAAGAAGAAGAAATATCTCGAAATATGTCCGTTAGGCCCCTTCCCTTGAGATAAACCTGCAAATATCTCGGAAACGAAGCGAGCTATGGCAAAATGTTAAGAGACCTTTTTTGTAGAGAATTAAGTTTCCTACTTTTTATGTTCTATGATATTTTTTGATCAGATGCGTAGTTCTCGAGATATATCAAGATATTTAAAAGTTCCGAAGCCGCACCAACATAATAGAGATACAGAAACACCGTGGCCCCTTTCTTTGAGATAACTCTGCACTAGTGCGAGCCGCAAATGCCACTTCCAGCTTAGCTGTGCAGAGGAAGGACAACAAGAAGAAGAAGTATCTCGAAATATGTCCGTCAGGCCCCTTCCCTTGAGATAAATCTGCAAATATCTCGGAAACGAAGCGAGCTATGGCAAAATGTTAAGAGACCTTTTTTGTAGAGAATTAAGTTTCCTACTTTTTATGTTCTATGATATTTTTTGATCAGATGCGTAGTTCTCGAGATATATCAAGATATTTAAAAGTTCCGAAGCCGCACCAACATAATAGAGATACAGAAACACCGTGGCCCCCTTCTTTGAGATAACGCTGCACTAGTGCGAGCCGCAAATGCCACTTCCAGCTTAGCTGTGCAGAAGAAGAACAACAAGAAGAAGAAATATCTCGAAATATGTCCGTCATGCCCCTTCCCTTGAGATAAATCTGCAAATATCTCGGAAACGAAGCGGGCTATGGCAAAATGTTAAGAGACCTTTTTTGTAGAGAATTAGGTTTCCTACTTTTTATGTTCTATGATATTTTTTGATCAGATGCGTAGTTCTCGAGATATATCAAGATATTTAAAAGTTCCGAAGCCGCACCAACAGAATAGAGATACAGAAACACCGTGGCTCCTTTCTTTGAGATAACTCTGCACTATTGCGAGCTGCAAATGCCACTTCCAGCTTAGCTGTGCAGAAGAAGAACAACAAGAAGAAGAAATATCTCGAAATATGTCCGTCAGGCCCCTTCCCTTGAGATAAATCTGCAAATATCTCGGAAACGAAGCGAGCTATGGCAAAATGTTAAGAGACCTTATTTGTAGAGAATTATGTTTCCTACAATTTATGTTCTATGATATTTTTTGATCAGAAGCGTAGTTTTCGAGATATATCGAGATATTTAAAAGTTCCGAAGCCGCACCAACATAATAGAGATACAGAAACACCGTGGCCCCTTTCTTTGAGATAACTGTGCACTAGTGCGAGCCGCAAATGCCACTTCCAGCTTAGCTGTGCAGAAGAAGAACAACAAGAAGAAGAAATATCTCGAAATATGTCCGTCAGGCCCCTTCCCTTGAGATAAATCTGCAAATATCTCGGAAACGAAGCGAGCTATGGCAAAATGTTAAGAGACCGTTTTTGTAGAGAATTAAGTTTCCTACTTTTTATGTTCTATGATATTTTTTGATCAGATGCGTAGTTCTCGAGATATATCAAGATATTTAAAAGTTCCGAAGCCGCACCAACATAATAGAGATACAGAAACACCGTGGCCCCTTTCTTTGAGATAACTCTGCACTATTGCGAGCTGCAAATGCCACTTCCAGCTTAGCTGTGCAGAAGAAGAACAACAAGAATAAGAAATATCTCGAAATATGTCCGTCAGGCCCCTTCCCTTGAGATAAATCTGCAAATATCTCGGAAACGAAGAGAGCTATGGCAAAATGTTAAGAGACCTTTTCTGTAGAGAATTAAGTTTCCTACTTTTTATGTTCTATGATATTTTTTGATCAGATGCGCAGTTCTCGAGATATATCAAGATATTTAAAAGTTCCGAAGCCGCACCAACATAATAGAGATACAGAAACACCGTGGCCCCTTTCTTTGAGATAACTCTGCACTATTGCGAGCTGCAAATGCCACTTCCAGGTTAGCTGTGCAGAAGAAGAACAACAAGACGAAGAAATATCTCGAAATATGTCCGTCAGGCCCCTTCCCTTGAGATAAATCTGCAAATATCTCGGAAACGAAGCGAGCTATGGCAAAATGTTAAGAGACCTTTTTTGTAGAGAATAATGTTTCCTACTTTTTATGTTCTATGATATTTTTTGATCAGATGCGTAGTTCTCGAGATATATCAAGATATTTAAAAGTTCCGAAGCCGCACAAACATAATAGAGATACAGAAACACCGTGGCCCCTTTCTTTGAGATAACTCTGCACTATTGCGAGCTGCAAATGCCACTTCCAGCTTAGCTGTGCAGAAGAAGAACAACAAGAAGAAGAAATATCTCGAAATACGTCCGTCAGGCCCCTTCCCTTGGGATATATCTGCAAATATCTCGGAAACGAAGCGAGCTATGGCAAAATGTTAAGAGACGTTTTTTGTAGAGAATTATGTTTCCTACAATTTATGTTCTATGATATTTTTTGATCAGAAGCGTAGTTTTCGAGATATATCGAGATATTTAAAAGTTCCGAAGCCGCACCAACATAATAGAGATACAGAAACACCGTGGCCCCTTTCTTTGAGATAACTGTGTACTAGTGCGAGCCGCAAATGCCACTTCCAGCTTAGCTGTGCAGAAGAAGAACAACAAGAAGAAGAAATATCTCGAAATATGACCGTTAGGCCCCTTCCCTTGAGATAAACCTGCAAATATCTCGGAAACGAAGCGAGCTATGGCAAAATGTTGAGAGACCTTTTTTGTAGAGAATTAAGTTTCCTACTTTTTATGTTCTATGATATTTTTTGATCAGATGCGTAGTTCTCGAGATATATCAAGATATTTAAAAGTTCCGAAGCCGCACCAGCATAATAGAGATACAGAAACACCGTGGCCCCTTTCTTTGAGATAACTCTGCACTATTGGGAGCTGCAAATGCCACTTCCAGCTTAGCTGTGCAGAAGAAGAACAACAAGAAGAAGAAATATCTCGAAATATGTCCGTCAGGCCCCTTCCCTTGAGATAAATCTGCAAATATCTCGGAAACGAAGCGAGCTATGTCAAAATGTTAAGAGACCGTTTTTGTAGAGAATTAAGTTTCCTACTTTTTATGTTCTATGATATTTTTTGATCAGATGCGTAGTTCTCGAGATATATCAGGATATTTAAAAGTTCCGAAGCCGCACCAAGATAATAGAGATACAGAAACACCGTGGCCCCTTTCTTTGAGATAACTCTGCACTAGTGCGAGCCGCAAATGCCACTTCCAGCTTAGCTGTGCAGAAGAAGAACAACAAGAAGAAGAAATATCTCGAAATATGTCCGTTAGGCCCCTTCCCTTGAGATAAACCTGCAAATATCTCGGAAACGAAGCGAGCTATGGCAAAATGTTAAGAGACCTTTTTTGTAGAGAATTAAGTTTCCTACTTTTTATGTTCTATGATATTTTTTGATCAGATGCGTAGTTCTCGAGATATATCAAGATATTTAAAAGTTCCGAAGCCGCACCAACATAATAGAGATACAGAAACACCGTGGCCCCTTTCTTTGAGATAACTCTGCACTATTGCGAGCTGCAAATGCCACTTCCAGCTTAGCTGTGCAGAAGAAGAACAACAAGAATAAGAAATATCTCGAAATATGTCCGTCAGGCCCCTTCCCTTGAGATAAATCTGCAAATATCTCGGAAACGAAGAGAGCTATGGCAAAATGTTAAGAGACCTTTTCTGTAGAGAATTAAGTTTCCTACTTTTTATGTTTTATGATATTTTTTGATCAGATGCGTAGTTCTCGCGATATATCAAGATATTTAAAAGTTCCGAAGCCGCACCAACATAATAGAGATACAGAAACACCGTGGCCCCCTTCTTTGAGATAACTCTGCACTATTGCGAGCTGCAAATGCCACTTCCAGCTTAGCTGTGCAGAAGAAGAACAACAAGAAGAAGAAATATCTCGAAATATGTCCGTCATGCCCCTTCCCTTGAGATAAATCTGCAAATATCTCGGAAACGAAGCGAGCTATGGCAAAATGTTAAGAGACCTTTTTTGTAGAGAATTAAGTTTCCTACTTTTTATGTTCTATGATATTTTTTGATCAGATGCGTAGTTCTCGAGATATATCAAGATATTTAAAAGTTCCGAAGCCGCACCAACATAATAGAGATACAGAAACACCGTGGCCCCTTTCTTTGAGATAACGCTGCACTAGTGCGAGCCGCAAATGCCACTTCCAGCTTAGCTGTGCAGAAGAAGAACAACAAGAAGAAGAAATATCCCGAAATAAGTCCGTCAGGCCCCTTCCCTTGAGATAAATCTGCAAATATCTCGGAAACGAAGCGAGCTATGGCAAAATGTTAAGAGACCTTTTTTGTAGAGAATTAAGTTTCCTACTTTGTATGTTCTATGATATTTTTTGATCAGATGCGTAGTTCTCGAGATATATCAAGATATTTAAAAGTTCCGAAGCCGCACCAACATAATAGAGATACAGAAACACCGTGGCCCCTTTCTTTGAGATAACTCTGCACTAGTGCGAGCCGCAAATGCCACTTCCAGCTTAGCTGTGCAGAAGAAGAACAACAAGAAGAAGAAATATCTCGAAATATGTCCGTCAGGCCCCTTCCCTTGAGATAAATCTGCAAATATCTCGGAAACGAAGCGAGCTATGGCAAAATGTTAAGAGACCTTTTTTGTAGAGAATTAAGTTTCCTACTTTTTATGTTCTATGATATTTTTTGATCAGATGCGTAGTTCTCGAGATATATCAAGATATTTAAAAGTTCCGAAGCCGCACCAACATAATAGAGATACAGAAACACCGTGGCCCCTTTCTTTGAGATAACGCTGCACTAGTGCGAGCCGCAAATGCCACTTCCAGCTTAGCTGTGCAGAAGAAGAACCACAAGAAGAAGAAATATCTCGAAATATGTCCGTCAGGCCCCTTCCCTTGAGATAAACCTGCAAATATCTCGGAAACGAAGCGAGCTATGGCAAAATGTTAAGAGACCTTTTTTGTAGAGAATTAAGTTTCCTACTTTTTATGTTCTATGATATTTTTTGATCAGATGCGTAGTTCTCGAGATATATCAAGATATTTAAAAGTTCCGAAGCCGCACCAACATAATAGAGATACAGAAACACCGTGGCCCCTTTCTTTGAGACAACTCTGCACTAGTGCGAGCCGCAAATGCCACTTCCAGCTTAGCGGTGCAGAAGAAGAACAACAAGAAGAAGAAATATCTCGAAATATGTCCGTCAGGCCCCTTGCCTTGAGATAAATCTGCAAATATCTCGGAAACGAAGCGAGCTATGGCAAAATGTTAAGAGACCTTTTTTGTAGAGAATTATGTTTCCTACTTTTTATGGTCTATGATATTTTTTGATCAGACGCGTAGTTCTCGAGATATATCAAGATATTTAAAAGTTCCGAAGCCGCACCAACATAATAGAGATACAGAAACACCGTCGCCCCTTTCTTTGAGATAACTTTGCACTATTGCGAGCTGTAAATGCCACTTCCAGCTTAGCTGTGCAGAAGAAGTACAACAAGAAGAAGAAATATCTCGAAATATGTCCGTCAGGCCCCTTCCCTTGAGATATATCTGCAAATATCTCGGAAACGAAGCGAGCTATGGCAAAATGTTAGGAGACCTTTTTTGTAGAGAATTAAGTTTCCTACTTTTTATGTTCTATGATATTTTTTGATCAGATGCGTAGTTCTCGAGATATATCAAGATATTTAAAAGTTCCGAAGCCGCACCAACATAATAGAGATACAGAAACACCGTGGCCCCTTTCTTTGAGATAACTCTGCACTATTGCGAGCTGCAAATGCCACTTCCAGCTTAGCTGTGCAGAAGAAGAACAACAAGAAGAAGAAATATCTCGAAATATGTCCGTCAGGCCCCTTCCCTTGAGATAAACCTGCAAATATCTCGGAAACGAAGAGAGCTATGGCAAAATGTTGAGAGACCTTTTTTGTAGAGAATTAAGTTTCCTACTTTTTATGTTCTATGATATTTTTTGATCAGATGCGTAGTTCTCGAGATATATCAAGATATTTAAAAGTTCCGAAGCCGCACCAACATAATAGAGCTACAGAAACACCGTGGCTCCTTTCTTTGAGATAACTCTGCACTATTGCGAGCTGGAAATGCCACTTCCAGTTTAGCTGTGCAGAAGAAGAACAACAAGAAGAAGAAATATCTCGAAATATGTCCGTTAGGCCCCTTCCCTTGAGATAAACCTGCAAATATCTCGGAAACGAAGCGAGCTATGGCAAAATGTTAAGAGACCTTTTTTGTAGAGAATTAAGTTTCCTACTTTTTATGTTCTATGATATTTTTTGATCAGATGCGTAGTTCTCGAGATATATCAAGATATTTAAAAGTTCCGAAGCCGCACCAACATAATAGAGATACAGAAACACCGTGGCCCCTTTCTTTGAGATAACTCTGCACTATTGCGAGCTGCAAATGCCACTTCCAGCTTAGCTGTGCAGAAGAAGAACAACAAGAATAAGAAATATCTCGAAATATGTCCGTCAGGCCCCTTCCCTTGAGATAAATCTGCAAATATCTCGGAAACGAAGAGAGCTATGGCAAAATGTTAAGAGACCTTTTCTGTAGAGAATTAAGTTTCCTACTTTTTATGTTTTATGATATTTTTTGATCAGATGCGTAGTTCTCGCGATATATCAAGATATTTAAAAGTTCCGAAGCCGCACCAACATAATAGAGATACAGAAACACCGTGGCCCCCTTCTTTGAGATAACTCTGCACTATTGCGAGCTGCAAATGCCACTTCCAGCTTAGCTGTGCAGAAGAAGAACAACAAGAAGAAGAAATATCTCGAAATATGTCCGTCATGCCCCTTCCCTTGAGATAAATCTGCAAATATCTCGGAAACGAAGCGAGCTATGGCAAAATGTTAAGAGACCTTTTTTGTAGAGAATTAAGTTTCCTACTTTTTATGTTCTATGATATTTTTTGATCAGATGCGTAGTTCTCGAGATATATCAAGATATTTAAAAGTTCCGAAGCCGCACCAACATAATAGAGATACAGAAACACCGTGGCCCCTTTCTTTGAGATAACGCTGCACTAGTGCGAGCCGCAAATGCCACTTCCAGCTTAGCTGTGCAGAAGAAGAACAACAAGAAGAAGAAATATCCCGAAATAAGTCCGTCAGGCCCCTTCCCTTGAGATAAATCTGCAAATATCTCGGAAACGAAGCGAGCTATGGCAAAATGTTAAGAGACCTTTTTTGTAGAGAATTAAGTTTCCTACTTTGTATGTTCTATGATATTTTTTGATCAGATGCGTAGTTCTCGAGATATATCAAGATATTTAAAAGTTCCGAAGCCGCACCAACATAATAGAGATACAGAAACACCGTGGCCCCTTTCTTTGAGATAACTCTGCACTAGTGCGAGCCGCAAATGCCACTTCCAGCTTAGCTGTGCAGAAGAAGAACAACAAGAAGAAGAAATATCTCGAAATATGTCCGTCAGGCCCCTTCCCTTGAGATAAATCTGCAAATATCTCGGAAACGAAGCGAGCTATGGCAAAATGTTAAGAGACCTTTTTTGTAGAGAATTAAGTTTCCTACTTTTTATGTTCTATGATATTTTTTGATCAGATGCGTAGTTCTCGAGATATATCAAGATATTTAAAAGTTCCGAAGCCGCACCAACATAATAGAGATACAGAAACACCGTGGCCCCTTTCTTTGAGATAACGCTGCACTAGTGCGAGCCGCAAATGCCACTTCCAGCTTAGCTGTGCAGAAGAAGAACAACAAGAAGAAGAAATATCCCGAAATAAGTCCGTCAGGCCCCTTCCCTTGAGATAAATCTGCAAATATCTCGGAAACGAAGCGAGCTATGGCAAAATGTTAAGAGACCTTTTTTGTAGAGAATTAAGTTTCCTACTTTTTATGTTCTATGATATTTTTTGATCAGATGCGTAGTTCTCGAGATATATCAAGATATTTAAAAGTTCCGAAGCCGCACCAACATAATAGAGATACAGAAACACCGTGGCCCCTTTCTTTGAGATAACTCTGCACTAGTGCGAGCCGCAAATGCCACTTCCAGCTTAGCTGTGCAGAAGAAGAACAACAAGAAGAAGAAATATCTCGAAATATGTCCGTCAGGCCCCTTCCCTTGAGATAAATCTGCAAATATCTCGGAAACGAAGAGAGCTATGGCAAAATGTTAAGAGACCTTTTCTGTAGAGAATTAAGTTTCCTACTTTTTATGTTCTATGATATTTTTTGATCAGATGCGTAGTTCTCGCGATATATCAAGATATTTAAAAGTTCCGAAGCCGCACCAACATAATAGAGATACAGAAACACCGTGGCCCCTTTCTTTGAGATAACTCTGCACTAGTGCGAGCCGCAAATGCCACTTCCAGCTTAGCTGTGCAGAAGAAGAACAACAAGAAGAAGAAATATCTCGAAATATGTCCGTTAGGCCCCTTCCCTTGAGATAAACCTGCAAATATCTCGGAAACGAAGCGAGCTATGGCAAAATGTTAAGAGACCTTTTTTGTAGAGAATTAAGTTTCCTACTTTTTATGTTCTATGATATTTTTTGATCAGATGCGTAGTTCTCGAGATATATCAAGATATTTAAAAGTTCCGAAGCCGCACCAACATAATAGAGATACAGAAACACCGTGGCCCCTTTCTTTGAGATAACTCTGCACTATTGCGAGCTGCAAATGCCACTTCCAGCTTAGCTGTGCAGAAGAAGAACAACAAGAAGAAGAAATATCTCGAAATATGTCCGTCAGGCCCCTTCCCTTGAGATAAATCTGCAAATATCTCGGAAACGAAGAGAGCTATGGCAAAATGTTAAGAGACCTTTTTTGTAGAGAATTAAGTTTCCTACAATTTATGTTCTATGATATTTTTTGATCAGAAGCGTAGTTTTCGAGATATATCGAGATATTTAAAAGTTCCGAAGCCGCACCAACAGAATAGAGATACAGAAACACCGTGGCTCCTTTCTTTGAGATAACTCTGCACTATTGCGAGCTGGAAATGCCACTTCCAGTTTAGCTGTGCAGAAGAAGAACAACAAGAAGAAGAAATATCTCGAAATATGTCCGTTAGGCCCCTTCCCTTGAGATAAACCTGCAAATATCTCGGAAACGAAGCGAGCTATGGCAAAATGTTAAGAGACCTTTTTTGTAGAGAATTAAGTTTCCTACTTTTTATGTTCTATGATATTTTTTGATCAGATGCGTAGTTCTCGAGATATATCAAGATATTTAAAAGTTCCGAAGCCGCACCAACATAATAGAGATACAGAAACACCGTGGCCCCTTTCTTTGAGATAACGCTGCACTAGTGCGAGCCGCAAATGCCACTTCCAGCTTAGCTGTGCAGAAGAAGAACCACAAGAAGAAGAAATATCTCGAAATATGTCCGTCAGGCCCCTTCCCTTGAGATAAATCTGCAAATATCTCGGAAACGAAGCGAGCTATGGCAAAATGTTAAGAGACCTTTTTTGTAGAGAATTAAGTTTCCTACTTATTATGTTCTATGATATTTTTTGATCAGATGCGTAGTTCTCGAGATATATCGAGATATTTAAAAGTTCCGAAGCCGCACCAACAGAATAGAGATACAGAAACACCGTGGCTCCTTTCTTTGAGATAACTCTGCACTATTGCGAGCTGGAAATGCCACTTCCAGTTTAGCTGTGCAGAAGAAGAACAACAAGAAGAAGAAATATCTCGAAATATGTCCGTTAGGCCCCTTCCCTTGAGATAAACCTGCAAATATCTCGGAAACGAAGCGAGCTATGGCAAAATGTTAGGAGACCTTTTTTGTAGAGAATTAAGTTTCCTACAATTTATGTTCTATGATATTTTTTGATCAGAAGCGTAGTTTTCGAGATATATCGAGATATTTAAAAGTTCCGAAGCCGCACCAACATAATAGAGATACAGAAACACCGTGGCCCCTTTCTTTGAGATAACGCTGCACTAGTGCGAGCCGCAAATGCCACTTCCAGCTTAGCTGTGCAGAAGAAGAACCACAAGAAGAAGAAATATCTCGAAATATGTCCGTCAGGCCCCTTCCCTTGAGATAAACCTGCAAATATCTCGGAAACGAAGCGAGCTATGGCAAAATGTTAAGAGACCTTTTTTGTAGAGAATTAAGTTTCCTACTTTTTATGTTCTATGATATTTTTTGATCAGATGCGTAGTTCTCGAGATATATCAAGATATTTAAAAGTTCCGAAGCCGCACCAACATAATAGAGATACAGAAACACCGTGGCCCCTTTCTTTGAGATAACTCTGCACTAGTGCGAGCCGCAAATGCCACTTCCAGCTTAGCGGTGCAGAAGAAGAACAACAAGAAGAAGAAATATCTCGAAATATGTCCGTCAGGCCCCTTGCCTTGAGATAAATCTGCAAATATCTCGGAAACGAAGCGAGCTATGGCAAAATGTTAAGAGACCTTTTTTGTAGAGAATTAAGTTTCCTACTTTTTATGTTCTATGATATTTTTTGATCAGATGCGTAGTTCTCGAGATATATCAAGATATTTAAAAGTTCCGAAGCCGCACCAACATAATAGAGATACAGAAACACCGTGGCCCCTTTCTTTGAGATAACTCTGCACTATTGCGAGCTGCAAATGCCACTTCCAGCTTAGCTGTGCAGAAGAAGAACAACAAGAATAAGAAATATCTCGAAATATGTCCGTCAGGCCCCTTCCCTTGAGATAAATCTGCAAATATCTCGGAAACGAAGAGAGCTATGGCAAAATGTTAAGAGACCTTTTCTGTAGAGAATTAAGTTTCCTACTTTTTATGTTTTATGATATTTTTTGATCAGATGCGTAGTTCTCGCGATATATCAAGATATTTAAAAGTTCCGAAGCCGCACCAACATAATAGAGATACAGAAACACCGTGGCCCCCTTCTTTGAGATAACTCTGCACTATTGCGAGCTGCAAATGCCACTTCCAGCTTAGCTGTGCAGAAGAAGAACAACAAGAAGAAGAAATATCTCGAAATATGTCCGTCATGCCCCTTCCCTTGAGATAAATCTGCAAATATCTCGGAAACGAAGCGAGCTATGGCAAAATGTTAAGAGACCTTTTTTGTAGAGAATTAAGTTTCCTACTTTTTATGTTCTATGATATTTTTTGATCAGATGCGTAGTTCTCGAGATATATCAAGATATTTAAAAGTTCCGAAGCCGCACCAACATAATAGAGATACAGAAACACCGTGGCCCCTTTCTTTGAGATAACGCTGCACTAGTGCGAGCCGCAAATGCCACTTCCAGCTTAGCTGTGCAGAAGAAGAACAACAAGAAGAAGAAATATCCCGAAATAAGTCCGTCAGGCCCCTTCCCTTGAGATAAATCTGCAAATATCTCGGAAACGAAGCGAGCTATGGCAAAATGTTAAGAGACCTTTTTTGTAGAGAATTAAGTTTCCTACTTTGTATGTTCTATGATATTTTTTGATCAGATGCGTAGTTCTCGAGATATATCAAGATATTTAAAAGTTCCGAAGCCGCACCAACATAATAGAGATACAGAAACACCGTGGCCCCTTTCTTTGAGATAACTCTGCACTAGTGCGAGCCGCAAATGCCACTTCCAGCTTAGCTGTGCAGAAGAAGAACAACAAGAAGAAGAAATATCTCGAAATATGTCCGTCAGGCCCCTTCCCTTGAGATAAATCTGCAAATATCTCGGAAACGAAGCGAGCTATGGCAAAATGTTAAGAGACCTTTTTTGTAGAGAATTAAGTTTCCTACTTTTTATGTTCTATGATATTTTTTGATCAGATGCGTAGTTCTCGAGATATATCAAGATATTTAAAAGTTCCGAAGCCGCACCAACATAATAGAGATACAGAAACACCGTGGCCCCTTTCTTTGAGATAACGCTGCACTAGTGCGAGCCGCAAATGCCACTTCCAGCTTAGCTGTGCAGAAGAAGAACAACAAGAAGAAGAAATATCCCGAAATAAGTCCGTCAGGCCCCTTCCCTTGAGATAAATCTGCAAATATCTCGGAAACGAAGCGAGCTATGGCAAAATGTTAAGAGACCTTTTTTGTAGAGAATTAAGTTTCCTACTTTTTATGTTCTATGATATTTTTTGATCAGATGCGTAGTTCTCGAGATATATCAAGATATTTAAAAGTTCCGAAGCCGCACCAACATAATAGAGATACAGAAACACCGTGGCCCCTTTCTTTGAGATAACTCTGCACTAGTGCGAGCCGCAAATGCCACTTCCAGCTTAGCTGTGCAGAAGAAGAACAACAAGAAGAAGAAATATCTCGAAATATGTCCGTCAGGCCCCTTCCCTTGAGATAAATCTGCAAATATCTCGGAAACGAAGAGAGCTATGGCAAAATGTTAAGAGACCTTTTCTGTAGAGAATTAAGTTTCCTACTTTTTATGTTCTATGATATTTTTTGATCAGATGCGTAGTTCTCGCGATATATCAAGATATTTAAAAGTTCCGAAGCCGCACCAACATAATAGAGATACAGAAACACCGTGGCCCCTTTCTTTGAGATAACTCTGCACTAGTGCGAGCCGCAAATGCCACTTCCAGCTTAGCTGTGCAGAAGAAGAACAACAAGAAGAAGAAATATCTCGAAATATGTCCGTTAGGCCCCTTCCCTTGAGATAAACCTGCAAATATCTCGGAAACGAAGCGAGCTATGGCAAAATGTTAAGAGACCTTTTTTGTAGAGAATTAAGTTTCCTACTTTTTATGTTCTATGATATTTTTTGATCAGATGCGTAGTTCTCGAGATATATCAAGATATTTAAAAGTTCCGAAGCCGCACCAACATAATAGAGATACAGAAACACCGTGGCCCCTTTCTTTGAGATAACTCTGCACTATTGCGAGCTGCAAATGCCACTTCCAGCTTAGCTGTGCAGAAGAAGAACAACAAGAAGAAGAAATATCTCGAAATATGTCCGTCAGGCCCCTTCCCTTGAGATAAATCTGCAAATATCTCGGAAACGAAGAGAGCTATGGCAAAATGTTAAGAAACCTTTTTTGTAGAGAATTAAGTTTCCTACAATTTATGTTCTATGATATTTTTTGATCAGAAGCGTAGTTTTCGAGATATATCGAGATATTTAAAAGTTCCGAAGCCGCACCAACAGAATAGAGATACAGAAACACCGTGGCTCCTTTCTTTGAGATAACTCTGCACTATTGCGAGCTGGAAATGCCACTTCCAGTTTAGCTGTGCAGAAGAAGAACAACAAGAAGAAGAAATATCTCGAAATATGTCCGTTAGGCCCCTTCCCTTGAGATAAACCTGCAAATATCTCGGAAACGAAGCGAGCTATGGCAAAATGTTAAGAGACCTTTTTTGTAGAGAATTAAGTTTCCTACTTTTTATGTTCTATGATATTTTTTGATCAGATGCGTAGTTCTCGAGATATATCAAGATATTTAAAAGTTCCGAAGCCGCACCAACATAATAGAGATACAGAAACACCGTGGCCCCTTTCTTTGAGATAACGCTGCACTAGTGCGAGCCGCAAATGCCACTTCCAGCTTAGCTGTGCAGAAGAAGAACCACAAGAAGAAGAAATATCTCGAAATATGTCCGTCAGGCCCCTTCCCTTGAGATAAATCTGCAAATATCTCGGAAACGAAGCGAGCTATGGCAAAATGTTAAGAGACCTTTTTTGTAGAGAATTAAGTTTCCTACTTATTATGTTCTATGATATTTTTTGATCAGATGCGTAGTTCTCGAGATATATCGAGATATTTAAAAGTTCCGAAGCCGCACCAACAGAATAGAGATACAGAAACACCGTGGCTCCTTTCTTTGAGATAACTCTGCACTATTGCGAGCTGGAAATGCCACTTCCAGTTTAGCTGTGCAGAAGAAGAACAACAAGAAGAAGAAATATCTCGAAATATGTCCGTTAGGCCCCTTCCCTTGAGATAAACCTGCAAATATCTCGGAAACGAAGCGAGCTATGGCAAAATGTTAGGAGACCTTTTTTGTAGAGAATTAAGTTTCCTACAATTTATGTTCTATGATATTTTTTGATCAGAAGCGTAGTTTTCGAGATATATCGAGATATTTAAAAGTTCCGAAGCCGCACCAACATAATAGAGATACAGAAACACCGTGGCCCCTTTCTTTGAGATAACGCTGCACTAGTGCGAGCCGCAAATGCCACTTCCAGCTTAGCTGTGCAGAAGAAGAACCACAAGAAGAAGAAATATCTCGAAATATGTCCGTCAGGCCCCTTCCCTTGAGATAAACCTGCAAATATCTCGGAAACGAAGCGAGCTATGGCAAAATGTTAAGAGACCTTTTTTGTAGAGAATTAAGTTTCCTACTTTTTATGTTCTATGATATTTTTTGATCAGATGCGTAGTTCTCGAGATATATCAAGATATTTAAAAGTTCCGAAGCCGCACCAACATAATAGAGATACAGAAACACCGTGGCCCCTTTCTTTGAGATAACTCTGCACTAGTGCGAGCCGCAAATGCCACTTCCAGCTTAGCGGTGCAGAAGAAGAACAACAAGAAGAAGAAATATCTCGAAATATGTCCGTCAGGCCCCTTGCCTTGAGATAAATCTGCAAATATCTCGGAAACGAAGCGAGCTATGGCAAAATGTTAAGAGACCTTTTTTGTAGAGAATTATGTTTCCTACTTTTTATGGTCTATGATATTTTTTGATCAGACGCGTAGTTCTCGAGATATATCAAGATATTTAAAAGTTCCGAAGCCGCACCAACATAATAGAGATACAGAAACACCGTCGCCCCTTTCTTTGAGATAACTTTGCACTATTGCGAGCTGTAAATGCCACTTCCAGCTTAGCTGTGCAGAAGAAGTACAACAAGAAGAAGAAATATCTCGAAATATGTCCGTCAGGCCCCTTCCCTTGAGATATATCTGCAAATATCTCGGAAACGAAGCGAGCTATGGCAAAATGTTAGGAGACCTTTTTTGTAGAGAATTAAGTTTCCTACTTTTTATGTTCTATGATATTTTTTGATCAGATGCGTAGTTCTCGAGATATATCAAGATATTTAAAAGTTCCGAAGCCGCACCAACATAATAGAGATACAGAAACACCGTGGCCCCTTTCTTTGAGATAACTCTGCACTATTGCGAGCTGCAAATGCCACTTCCAGCTTAGCTGTGCAGAAGAAGAACAACAAGAAGAAGAAATATCTCGAAATATGTCCGTCAGGCCCCTTCCCTTGAGATAAACCTGCAAATATCTCGGAAACGAAGAGAGCTATGGCAAAATGTTGAGAGACCTTTTTTGTAGAGAATTAAGTTTCCTACTTTTTATGTTCTATGATATTTTTTGATCAGATGCGTAGTTCTCGAGATATATCAAGATATTTAAAAGTTCCGAAGCCGCACCAACATAATAGAGCTACAGAAACACCGTGGCTCCTTTCTTTGAGATAACTCTGCACTATTGCGAGCTGGAAATGCCACTTCCAGTTTAGCTGTGCAGAAGAAGAACAACAAGAAGAAGAAACATCTCGAAATATGTCCGTTAGGCCCCTTCCCTTGAGATAAACCTGCAAATATCTCGGAAACGAAGCGAGCTATGGCAAAATGTTAAGAGACCTTTTTTGTAGAGAATTAAGTTTCCTACTTTTTATGTTCTATGATATTTTTTGATCAGATGCGTAGTTCTCGAGATATATCAAGATATTTAAAAGTTCCGAAGCCGCACCAACATAATAGAGATACAGAAACACCGTCGCCCCTTTCTTTGAGATAACTTTGCACTATTGCGAGCTGTAAATGCCACTTCCAGCTTAGCTGTGCAGAAGAAGTACAACAAGAAGAAGAAATATCTCGAAATATGTCCGTCAGGCCCCTTCCCTTGAGATATATCTGCAAATATCTCGGAAACGAAGCGAGCTATGGCAAAATGTTAAGAGACCTTTTTTGTAGAGAATTAAGTTTCCTACTTTTTATGTTCTATGATATTTTTTGATCAGATGCGTAGTTCTCGAGATATATCAAGATATTTAAAAGTTCCGAAGCCGCACCAACATAATAGAGATACAGAAACACCGTGGCCCCTTTCTTTGAGATAACTCTGCACTATTGCGAGCTGCAAATGCCACTTCCAGCTTAGCTGTGCAGAAGAAGAACAACAAGAAGAAGAAATATCTCGAAATATGTCCGTCAGGCCCCTTCCCTTGAGATAAATCTGCAAATACCTCGGAAACGAAGAGAGCTATGGCAAAATGTTAAGAGACCTTTTTTGTAGAGAATTAAGTTTCCTACAATTTATGTTCTATGATATTTTTTGATCAGAAGCGTAGTTTTCGAGATATATCGAGATATTTAAAAGTTCCGAAGCCGCACCAACATAATAGAGATACAGAAACACCGTGGCCCCTTCCTTTGAGATAACTCTGCACTATTGCGAGCTGCAAATGCCACTTCCAGCTTAGCTGTGCAGAAGAAGAACAACAAGAAGAAGAAATATCTCGAAATATGTCCGTCAGGCCCCTTCCCTTGAGATAAATCTGCAAATATCTCGGAAACGAAGCGAGCTATGGCAAAATGTTAAGAGACCGTTTTTGTAGAGAATTATGTTTCCTACAATTTATGTTCTATGATATTTTTTGATCAGATGCGTAGTTCTCGAGATATATCAAGATATTTAAAAGTTCCGAAGCCGCACCAACAGAATAGAGATACAGAAACACCGTGGCTCCTTTCTTTGAGATAACTCTGCACTATTGCGAGCTGGAAATGCCACTTCCAGTTTAGCTGTGCAGAAGAAGAACAACAAGAAGAAGAAACATCTCGAAATATGTCCGTTAGGCCCCTTCCCTTGAGATAAACCTGCAAATATCTCGGAAACGAAGCGAGCTATGGCAAAATGTTAAGAGACCTTTTTTGTAGAGAATTAAGTTTCCTACTTTTTATGTTCTATGATATTTTTTGATCAGATGCGTAGTTCTCGAGATATATCAAGATATTTAAAAGTTCCGAAGCCGCACCAACATAATAGAGATACAGAAACACCGTCGCCCCTTTCTTTGAGATAACTTTGCACTATTGCGAGCTGTAAATGCCACTTCCAGCTTAGCTGTGCAGAAGAAGTACAACAAGAAGAAGAAATATCTCGAAATATGTCCGTCAGGCCCCTTCCCTTGAGATATATCTGCAAATATCTCGGAAACGAAGCGAGCTATGGCAAAATGTTAAGAGACCTTTTTTGTAGAGAATTAAGTTTCCTACTTTTTATGTTCTATGATATTTTTTGATCAGATGCGTAGTTCTCGAGATATATCAAGATATTTAAAAGTTCCGAAGCCGCACCAACATAATAGAGATACAGAAACACCGTGGCCCCTTTCTTTGAGATAACTCTGCACTATTGCGAGCTGCAAATGCCACTTCCAGCTTAGCTGTGCAGAAGAAGAACAACAAGAAGAAGAAATATCTCGAAATATGTCCGTCAGGCCCCTTCCCTTGAGATAAATCTGCAAATACCTCGGAAACGAAGAGAGCTATGGCAAAATGTTAAGAGACCTTTTTTGTAGAGAATTAAGTTTCCTACAATTTATGTTCTATGATATTTTTTGATCAGAAGCGTAGTTTTCGAGATATATCGAGATATTTAAAAGTTCCGAAGCCGCACCAACATAATAGAGATACAGAAACACCGTGGCCCCTTCCTTTGAGATAACTCTGCACTATTGCGAGCTGCAAATGCCACTTCCAGCTTAGCTGTGCAGAAGAAGAACAACAAGAAGAAGAAATATCTCGAAATATGTCCGTCAGGCCCCTTCCCTTGAGATAAATCTGCAAATATCTCGGAAACGAAGCGAGCTATGGCAAAATGTTAAGAGACCGTTTTTGTAGAGAATTATGTTTCCTACAATTTATGTTCTATGATATTTTTTGATCAGATGCGTAGTTCTCGAGATATATCAAGATATTTAAAAGTTCCGAAGCCGCACCAACAGAATAGAGATACAGAAACACCGTGGCTCCTTTCTTTGAGATAACTCTGCACTATTGCGAGCTGGAAATGCCACTTCCAGTTTAGCTGTGCAGAAGAAGAACAACAAGAAGAAGAAATATCTCGAAATATGTCCGTTAGGCCCCTTCCCTTGAGATAAACCTGCAAATATCTCGGAAACGAAGCGAGCTATGGCAAAATGTTAAGAGACCTTTTTTGTAGAGAATTAAGTTTCCTACTTTCTATGTTCTATGATATTTTTTGATCAGATGCGTAGTTCTCGAGATATATCAAGATATTTAAAAGTTCCGAAGCCGCACCAACATAATAGAGATACAGAAACACCGTGGCCCCTTTCTTTGAGATAACTCTGCACTAGTGCGAGCCGCAAATGCCACTTCCAGCTTAGCGGTGCAGAAGAAGAACAACAAGAAGAAGAAATATCTCGAAATATGTCCGTCAGGCCCCTTGCCTTGAGATAAATCTGCAAATATCTCGGAAACGAAGCGAGCTATGGCAAAATGTTAAGAGACCTTTTTTGTAGAGAATTAAGTTTCCTACAATTTATGTTCTATGATATTTTTTGATCAGAAGCGTAGTTTTCGAGATATATCGAGATATTTAAAAGTTCCGAAGCCGCACCAACATAATAGAGATACAGAAACACCGTGGCCCCTTTCTTTGAGATAACTCTACACTATTGCGAGCTGCAAATGCCACTTCCAGCTTAGCTGTGCAGAAGAAGAACAACAAGAAGAAGAAATATCTCGAAATATGTCCGTCAGGCCCCTTCCCTTGAGATAAATCTGCAAATATCTCGGAAACGAAGCGAGCTATGGCAAAATGTTAAGACACCTTTTTTGTAGAGAATTAAGTTTCCTACTTTTTATGTTCTATGATATTTTTTGATCAGATGCGTAGTTCTCGAGATATATCAAGATATTTAAAAGTTCCGAAGCCACACCAACATAATAGAGATACAGAAACACCGTGGCCTCTTTCTTTGAGATAACTCTGCACTATTGCGCGCTGCAAATGCCACTTCCAGCTTAGCTGTGCAGAAGAAGAACAACAAGAAGAAGAAATATCTCGAAATATGTCCGTCATGCCCCTTCCCTTGAGATAAATCTGCAAATATCTCGGAAACGAAGCGAGCTATGGCAAAATGTTAAGAGACCTTTTTTGTAGAGAATTAAGTTTCCTACTTTTTATGTTCTATGATATTTTTTGATCAGATGCGTAGTTCTCGAGATATATCAAGATATTTAAAAGTTCCGAAGCCGCACCAACATAATAGAGATACAGAAACACCGTGGCCCCTTTCTTTGAGATAACGCTGCACTAGTGCGAGCCGCAAATGCCACTTCCAGCTTAGCTGTGCAGAAGAAGAACAACAAGAAGAAGAAATATCCCGAAATAAGTCCGTCAGGCCCCTTCCCTTGAGATAAATCTGCAAATATCTCGGAAACGAAGCGAGCTATGGCAAAATGTTAAGAGACCTTTTTTGTAGAGAATTAAGTTTCCTACTTTGTATGTTCTATGATATTTTTTGATCAGATGCGTAGTTCTCGAGATATATCAAGATATTTAAAAGTTCCGAAGCCGCACCAACATAATAGAGATACAGAAACACCGTGGCCCCTTTCTTTGAGATAACTCTGCACTATTGCGAGCTGCAAATGCCACTTCCAGCTTAGCTGTGCAGAAGAAGAACAACAAGAAGAAGAAATATCTCGAAATATGTCCGTCAGGCCCCTTCCCTTGAGATAAATCTGCAAATACCTCGGAAACGAAGAGAGCTATGGCAAAATGTTAAGAGACCTTTTTTGTAGAGAATTAAGTTTCCTACAATTTATGTTCTATGATATTTTTTGATCAGAAGCGTAGTTTTCGAGATATATCGAGATATTTAAAAGTTCCGAAGCCGCACCAACATAATAGAGATACAGAAACACCGTGGCCCCTTCCTTTGAGATAACTCTGCACTATTGCGAGCTGCAAATGCCACTTCCAGCTTAGCTGTGCAGAAGAAGAACAACAAGAAGAAGAAATATCTCGAAATATGTCCGTCAGGCCCCTTCCCTTGAGATAAATCTGCAAATATCTCGGAAACGAAGCGAGCTATGGCAAAATGTTAAGAGACCGTTTTTGTAGAGAATTATGTTTCCTACAATTTATGTTCTATGATATTTTTTGATCAGATGCGTAGTTCTCGAGATATATCAAGATATTTAAAAGTTCCGAAGCCGCACCAACAGAATAGAGATACAGAAACACCGTGGCTCCTTTCTTTGAGATAACTCTGCACTATTGCGAGCTGGAAATGCCACTTCCAGTTTAGCTGTGCAGAAGAAGAACAACAAGAAGAAGAAATATCTCGAAATATGTCCGTTAGGCCCCTTCCCTTGAGATAAACCTGCAAATATCTCGGAAACGAAGCGAGCTATGGCAAAATGTTAAGAGACCTTTTTTGTAGAGAATTAAGTTTCCTACTTTTTATGTTCTATGATATTTTTTGATCAGATGCGTAGTTCTCGAGATATATCAAGATATTTAAAAGTTCCGAAGCCGCACCAACATAATAGAGATACAGAAACACCGTGGCCCCTTTCTTTGAGATAACTCTGCACTAGTGCGAGCCGCAAATGCCACTTCCAGCTTAGCGGTGCAGAAGAAGAACAACAAGAAGAAGAAATATCTCGAAATATGTCCGTCAGGCCCCTTGCCTTGAGATAAATCTGCAAATATCTCGGAAACGAAGCGAGCTATGGCAAAATGTTAAGAGACCTTTTTTGTAGAGAATTAAGTTTCCTACAATTTATGTTCTATGATATTTTTTGATCAGAAGCGTAGTTTTCGAGATATATCGAGATATTTAAAAGTTCCGAAGCCGCACCAACATAATAGAGATACAGAAACACCGTGGCCCCTTTCTTTGAGATAACTCTACACTATTGCGAGCTGCAAATGCCACTTCCAGCTTAGCTGTGCAGAAGAAGAACAACAAGAAGAAGAAATATCTCGAAATATGTCCGTCAGGCCCCTTCCCTTGAGATAAACCTGCAAATATCTCGGAAACGAAGAGAGCTATGGCAAAATGTTGAGAGACCTTTTTTGTAGAGAATTAAGTTTCCTACTTTTTATGTTCTATGATATTTTTTGATCAGATGCGTAGTTCTCGAGATATATCAAGATATTTAAAAGTTCCGAATCCGCACCAACATAATAGAGCTACAGAAACACCGTGGCTCCTTTCTTTGAGATAACTCTGCACTATTGCGAGCTGGAAATGCCACTTCCAGTTTAGCTGTGCAGAAGAAGAACAACAAGAAGAAGAAATATCTCGAAATATGTCCGTTAGGCCCCTTCCCTTGAGATAAACCTGCAAATATCTCGGAAACGAAGCGAGCTATGGCAAAATGTTAAGAGACCTTTTTTGTAGAGAATTAAGTTTCCTACTTTTTATGTTCTATGATATTTTTTGATCAGATGCGTAGTTCTCGAGATATATCAAGATATTTAAAAGTTCCGAAGCCGCACCAACATAATAGAGATACAGAAACACCGTCGCCCCTTTCTTTGAGATAACTTTGCACTATTGCGAGCTGTAAATGCCACTTCCAGCTTAGCTGTGCAGAAGAAGTACAACAAGAAGAAGAAATATCTCGAAATATGTCCGTCAGGCCCCTTCCCTTGAGATATATCTGCAAATATCTCGGAAACGAAGCGAGCTATGGCAAAATGTTAAGAGACCTTTTTTGTAGAGAATTAAGTTTCCTACTTTTTATGTTCTATGATATTTTTTGATCAGATGCGTAGTTCTCGAGATATATCAAGATATTTAAAAGTTCCGAAGCCGCACCAACATAATAGAGATACAGAAACACCGTGGCCCCTTCCTTTGAGATAACTCTGCACTATTGCGAGCTGCAAATGCCACTTCCAGCTTAGCTGTGCAGAAGAAGAACAACAAGAAGAAGAAATATCTCGAAATATGTCCGTCAGGCCCCTTCCCTTGAGATAAATCTGCAAATATCTCGGAAACGAAGCGAGCTATGGCAAAATGTTAAGAGACCGTTTTTGTAGAGAATTATGTTTCCTACAATTTATGTTCTATGATATTTTTTGATCAGATGCGTAGTTCTCGAGATATATCAAGATATTTAAAAGTTCCGAAGCCGCACCAACAGAATAGAGATACAGAAACACCGTGGCTCCTTTCTTTGAGATAACTCTGCACTATTGCGAGCTGGAAATGCCACTTCCAGTTTAGCTGTGCAGAAGAAGAACAACAAGAAGAAGAAATATCTCGAAATATGTCCGTTAGGCCCCTTCCCTTGAGATAAACCTGCAAATATCTCGGAAACGAAGCGAGCTATGGCAAAATGTTAAGAGACCTTTTTTGTAGAGAATTAAGTTTCCTACTTTTTATGTTCTATGATATTTTTTGATCAGATGCGTAGTTCTCGAGATATATCAAGATATTTAAAAGTTCCGAAGCCGCACCAACATAATAGAGATACAGAAACACCGTGGCCCCTTTCTTTGAGATAACTCTGCACTAGTGCGAGCCGCAAATGCCACTTCCAGCTTAGCGGTGCAGAAGAAGAACAACAAGAAGAAGAAATATCTCGAAATATGTCCGTCAGGCCCCTTGCCTTGAGATAAATCTGCAAATATCTCGGAAACGAAGCGAGCTATGGCAAAATGTTAAGAGACCTTTTTTGTAGAGAATTAAGTTTCCTACAATTTATGTTCTATGATATTTTTTGATCAGAAGCGTAGTTTTCGAGATATATCGAGATATTTAAAAGTTCCGAAGCCGCACCAACATAATAGAGATACAGAAACACCGTGGCCCCTTTCTTTGAGATAACTCTACACTATTGCGAGCTGCAAATGCCACTTCCAGCTTAGCTGTGCAGAAGAAGAACAACAAGAAGAAGAAATATCTCGAAATATGTCCGTCAGGCCCCTTCCCTTGAGATAAATCAGCAAATATCTCGGAAACGAAGCGAGCTATGGCAAAATGTTAAGACACCTTTTTTGTAGAGAATTAAGTTTCCTACTTTTTATGTTCTATGATATTTTTTGATCAGATGCGTAGTTCTCGAGATATATCAAGATATTTAAAAGTTCCGAAGCCGCACCAACATAATAGAGATACAGAAACACCGTGGCCTCTTTCTTTGAGATAACTCTGCACTATTGCGCGCTGCAAATGCCACTTCCAGCTTAGCTGTGCAGAAGAAGAACAACAAGAAGAAGAAATATCTCGAAATATGTCCGACAGGCCCCTTCCCTTGAGATACATCTGCAAATATCTCGGAAACGAAGCGAGCTATGGCAAAACGTTAAGAAACCTTTTTTGTAGAGAATTATGTTTCCTACAATTTATGTTCTATGATATTTTTTGATCAGAAGCGTAGTTTTCGAGATATATCGAGATATTTAAAAGTTCCGAAGCCGCACCAACATAATAGAGATACAGAAACACCGTGGCCCCTTTCTTTGAGATAACTCTGCACTATTGCGAGCTGCAAATGCCACTTCCAGCTTAGCTGTGAAGAAGAAGAACAACAAGAAGAAGAAATATCTCGAAATATGTCCGTTAGGCCCCTTCCCTTGAGATAAATCTGCAAATATCTCGGAAACGAAGCGAGCTATGGCAAAATGTTAAGAGACCTTTTTTGTAGAGAATTAAGTTTCCTACTTTTTATGTTCTATGATATTTTTTGATCAGATGCGTAGTTCTCGAGATATATCAAGATATTTAAAAGTTCCGAAGCCGCACCAACATAATAGAGATACAGAAACACCGTGGCCTCTTTCTTTGAGATAACTCTGCACTATTGCGCGCTGCAAATGCCACTTCCAGCTTAGCTGTGCAGAAGAAGAACAACAAGAAGAAGAAATATCTCGAAATATGTCCGTCAGGCCCCTTCCCTTGAGATAAATCTGCAAATATCTCGGAAACGAAGCGAGCTATGGCAAAATGTTAAGAGACCTTATTTGTAGAGAATTAAGTTTGCTACTTTTTATGTTCTATGATATTTTTTGATCAGATGCGTAGTTCTCGAGATATATCGAGATATTTAAAAGTTCCGAAGCCACACCAACATAATAGAGATACAGAAACACCGTGGCCCCTTTCTTTGAGATAACTCTGCACTATTGCGCGCTGCAAATGCCACTTCCAGCTTAGCTGTGCAGAAGAAGAACAACAAGAAGAAGAAATATCTCGAAATATGTCCGTCAGGCCCCTTCCCTTGAGATAAATCTGCAAATATCTCGGAAACGAAGCGAGCTATGGCAAAACGTTAGGAAACCTTTTTTGTAGAGAATTATGTTTCCTACAATTTATGTTCTATGATATTTTTTGATCCGAAGCGTAGTTTTCGAGATATATCGAGATATTTAAAAGTTCCGAAGCCGCACCAACATAATAGAGATACAGAAACACCGTGGCCCCTTTCTTTGAGATAACTCTGCACTATTGCGAGCTGCAAATGCCACTTCCAGCTTAGCTGTGAAGAAGAAGAACAACAAGAAGAAGAAATATCTCGAAATATGTCCGACAGGCCCCTTCCCTTGAGATACATCTGCAAATATCTCGGAAACGAAGCGAGCTATGGCAAAACGTTAAGAAACCTTTTTTGTAGAGAATTATGTTTCCTACAATTTATGTTCTATGATATTTTTTGATCAGAAGCGTAGTTTTCGAGATATATCGAGATATTTAAAAGTTCCGAAGCCGCACCAACATAATAGAGATACAGAAACACCGTGGCCCCTTTCTTTGAGATAACTCTGCACTATTGCGAGCTGGAAATGCCACTTCCAGCTTAGCTGTGAAGAAGAAGAACAACAAGAAGAAGAAATATCTCGAAATATGTCCGTTAGGCCCCTTCCCTTGAGATAAATCTGCAAATATCTCGGAAACGAAGCGAGCTATGGCAAAATGTTAAGAGACCTCTTTTGTAGAGAATTAAGTTTCCTACTTTTTATGTTTTATGATATTTTTTGATCAGATGCGTAGTTCTCGAGATATATCAAGATATTTAAAAGTTCCGAAGCCGCACCAACATAATAGAGATACAGAAACACCGTGGCCTCTTTCTTTGAGATAACTCTGCACTATTGCGCGCTGCAAATGCCACTTCCAGCTTAGCTGTGCAGAAGAAGAACAACAAGAAGAAGAAATATCTCGAAATATGTCCGTCAGGCCCCTTCCCTTGAGATAAATCTGCAAATATCTCGGAAACGAAGCGAGCTATGGCAAAATGTTAAGAGACCTTATTTGTAGAGAATTAAGTTTCCTACTTTTTATGTTCTATGATATTTTTTGATCAGATGCGTAGTTCTCGAGATATATCGAGATATTTAAAAGTTCCGAAGCCGCACCAACATAATAGAGATACAGAAACACCGTGGCCCCTTTCTTTGAGATAACTCTGCACTATTGCGAGCTGCAAATGCCACTTCCAGCTTAGCTGTGCAGAAGAAGAACAACAAGAAGAAGAAATATCTCGAAATATGTCCGTCAGGCCCCTCCCCTTGAGATAAATCTGCAAATATCTCGGAAACGAAGCGAGCTATGGCAAAACGTTAGGAAACCTTTTTTGTAGAGAATTATGTTTCCTACAATTTATGTTCTATGATATTTTTTGATCCGAAGCGTAGTTTTCGAGATATATCGAGATATTTAAAAGTTCCGAAGCCGCACCAACATAATAGAGATACAGAAACACCGTGGCCCCTTTCTTTGAGATAACTCTGCACTATTGCGAGCTGCAAATGCCACTTCCAGCTTAGCTGTGAAGAAGAAGAACAACAAGAAGAAGAAATATCTCGAAATATGTCCGACAGGCCCCTTCCCTTGAGATACATCTGCAAATATCTCGGAAACGAAGCGAGCTATGGCAAAACGTTAAGAAACCTTTTTTGTAGAGAATTATGTTTCCTACAATTTATGTTCTATGATATTTTTTGATCAGAAGCGTAGTTTTCGAGATATATCGAGATATTTAAAAGTTCCGAAGCCGCACCAACATAATAGAGATACAGAAACACCGTGGCCCCTTTCTTTGAGATAACTCTGCACTATTGCGAGCTGGAAATGCCACTTCCAGCTTAGCTGTGAAGAAGAAGAACAACAAGAAGAAGAAATATCTCGAAATATGTCCGTTAGGCCCCTTCCCTTGAGATAAATCTGCAAATATCTCGGAAACGAAGCGAGCTATGGCAAAATGTTAAGAGACCTTTTTTGTAGAGAATTAAGTTTCCTACTTTTTATGTTTTATGATATTTTTTGATCAGATGCGTAGTTCTCGAGATATATCAAGATATTTAAAAGTTCCGAAGCCGCACCAACATAATAGAGATACAGAAACACCGTGGCCTCTTTCTTTGAGATAACTCTGCACTATTGCGCGCTGCAAATGCCACTTCCAGCTTAGCTGTGCAGAAGAAGAACAACAAGAAGAAGAAATATCTCGAAATATGTCCGTCAGGCCCCTTCCCTTGAGATAAATCTGCAAATATCTCGGAAACGAAGCGAGCTATGGCAAAATGTTAAGAGACCTTATTTGTAGAGAATTAAGTTTCCTACTTTTTATGTTCTATGATATTTTTTGATCAGATGCGTAGTTCTCGAGATATATCGAGATATTTAAAAGTTCCGAAGCCGCACCAACATAATAGAGATACAGAAACACCGTGGCCCCTTGCTTTGAGATAACTCTGCACTATTGCGAGCTGCAAATGCCACTTCCAGCTTAGCTGTGCAGAAGAAGAACAACAAGAAGAAGAAATATCTCGAAATATGTCCGTCAGGCCCCTTCCCTTGAGATAAATCTGCAAATATCTCGGAAACGAAGCGAGCTATGGCAAAACGTTAGGAAACCTTTTTTGTAGAGAATTATGTTTCCTACAATTTATGTTCTATGATATTTTTTGATCCGAAGCGTAGTTTTCGAGATATATCGAGATATTTAAAAGTTCCGAAGCCGCACCAACATAATAGAGATACAGAAACACCGTGGCCCCTTTCTTTGAGATAACTCTGCACTATTGCGAGCTGCAAATGCCACTTCCAGCTTAGCTGTGAAGAAGAAGAACAACAAGAAGAAGAAATATCTCGAAATATGTCCGTTAGGCCCCTTCCCTTGAGATAAATCTGCAAATATCTCGGAAACGAAGCGAGCTATGGCAAAATGTTAAGAGACCTTTTTTGTAGAGAATTAAGTTTCCTACTTTTTATTTTCTATGATATTTTTTGATCAGATGCGTAGTTCTCGAGATATATCAAGATATTTAAAAGTTCCGAAGCCGCACCAACATAATAGAGATACAGAAACACCGTTGCCTCTTTCTTTGAGATAACTCTGCACTATTGCGCGCTGCAAATGCCACTTCCAGCTTAGCTGTGCAGAAGAAGAACAACAAGAAGAAGAAATATCTCGAAATATGTCCGTCAGGCCCCTTCCCTTGAGATAAATCTGCAAATATCTCGGAAACGAAGCGAGCTATGGCAAAATGTTAAGAGACCTTATTTGTACAGAATTAAGTTTCCTACTTTTTATTTTCTATGATATTTTTAGATCAGATGCGTAGTTCTCGAGATATATCAAGATATTTAAAAGTTCCGAAGCCGCACCAACATAATAGAGATACAGAAACACCGTTGCCTCTTTCTTTGAGATAACTCTGCACTATTGCGAGCTGGAAATGCCACTTCCAGCTTAGCTGTGAAGAAGAAGAACAACAAGAAGAAGAAATATCTCGAAATATGTCCGTTAGGCCCCTTCCCTTGAGATAAATCTGCAAATATCTCGGAAACGAAGCGAGCTATGGCAAAATGTTAAGAGACCTTTTTTGTAGAGAATTAAGTTTCCTACTTTTTATGTTTTATGATATTTTTTGATCAGATGCGTAGTTCTCGAGATATATCAAGATATTTAAAAGTTCCGAAGCCGCACCAACATAATAGAGATACAGAAACACCGTGGCCTCTTTCTTTGAGATAACTCTGCACTATTGCGCGCTGCAAATGCCACTTCCAGCTTAGCTGTGCAGAAGAAGAACAACAAGAAGAAGAAATATCTCGAAATATGTCCGTCAGGCCCCTTCCCTTGAGATAAATCTGCAAATATCTCGGAAACGAAGCGAGCTATGGCAAAATGTTAAGAGACCTTATTTGTAGAGAATTAAGTTTCCTACTTTTTATGTTCTATGATATTTTTTGATCAGATGCGTAGTTCTCGAGATATATCGAGATATTTAAAAGTTCCGAAGCCGCACCAACATAATAGAGATACAGAAACACCGTGGCCCCTTGCTTTGAGATAACTCTGCACTATTGCGAGCTGCAAATGCCACTTCCAGCTTAGCTGTGCAGAAGAAGAACAACAAGAAGAAGAAATATCTCGAAATATGTCCGTCAGGCCCCTTCCCTTGAGATAAATCTGCAAATATCTCGGAAACGAAGCGAGCTATGGCAAAACGTTAGGAAACCTTTTTTGTAGAGAATTATGTTTCCTACAATTTATGTTCTATGATATTTTTTGATCCGAAGCGTAGTTTTCGAGATATATCGAGATATTTAAAAGTTCCGAAGCCGCACCAACATAATAGAGATACAGAAACACCGTGGCCCCTTTCTTTGAGATAACTCTGCACTATTGCGAGCTGCAAATGCCACTTCCAGCTTAGCTGTGAAGAAGAAGAACAACAAGAAGAAGAAATATCTCGAAATATGTCCGTTAGGCCCCTTCCCTTGAGATAAATCTGCAAATATCTCGGAAACGAAGCGAGCTATGGCAAAATGTTAAGAGACCTTTTTTGTAGAGAATTAAGTTTCCTACTTTTTATTTTCTATGATATTTTTTGATCAGATGCGTAGTTCTCGAGATATATCAAGATATTTAAAAGTTCCGAAGCCGCACCAACATAATAGAGATACAGAAACACCGTTGCCTCTTTCTTTGAGATATCTCTGCACTATTGCGCGCTGCAAATGCCACTTCCAGCTTAGCTGTGCAGAAGAAGAACAACAAGAAGAAGAAATATCTCGAAATATGTCCGTCAGGCCCCTTCCCTTGAGATAAATCTGCAAATATCTCGGAAACGAAGCGAGCTATGGCAAAATGTTAAGAGACCTTATTTGTACAGAATTAAGTTTCCTACTTTTTATTTTCTATGATATTTTTAGATCAGATGCGTAGTTCTCGAGATATATCAAGATATTTAAAAGTTCCGAAGCCGCACCAACATAATAGAGATACAGAAACACCGTTGCCTCTTTCTTTGAGATAACTCTGCACTATTGCGCGCTGCAAATGCCACTTCCAGCTTAGCTGTGCAGAAGAAGAACAACAAGAAGAAGAAATATCTCGAAATATGTCCGTCAGGCCCCTTCCCTTGAGATAAATCTGCAAATATCTCGGAAACGAAGCGAGCTATGGCAAAATGTTAAGAGACCTTATTTGTAGAGAATTAAGTTTCCTACTTTTTATGTTCTGTGATATTTTTTGATCAGATGCGTAGTTCTCGAGATATATCAAGATATTTAAAAGTTCCGAAGCCGCACCAACATAATAGAGATACAGAAACACCGTGGCCTCTTTCTTTGAGATAACTCTGCACTATTGCGAGCTGGAAATGCCACTTCCAGTTTAGCTGTGCAGAAGAAGAACAACAAGAAGAAGAAATATCTCGAAATATGTCCGTCAGGCCCCTTCCATTGAGATAAATCTGCAAATATCTCGGAAACGAAGCGAGCTATGGCAAAATGCTAAGAGACGTTTTTTGTAGAGAATTATGTTTCCTACAATTTATGTTCTATCATATTTTTTGAACAGAAGCGTAGTTTTCGAGACATATCGAGATATTTAAAAGTTCCGAAGCCGCACCAACATAATAGAGATACAGAAACACCGTGGCCCCTTTCTTTGAGATAACTCTGCACTATTGCGAGCTGTAAATGCCACTTCCAGCTTAGCTGTGCAGAAGAAGAACAACAAGAAGAAGAAATATCTCGAAATATGTCCGTCAGGCCCGTTCCCTTGAGATATATCTGCAAATATCTCGGAAACGAAGCGAGCTATGGCAAAATGTTAAGAGACCTTTTTTGTAGAGAATTATGTTTCCTACAGTTTATGTTCTATGATATTTTTTGATCAGAAGCGTAGTTTTCGAGATATATCGAGATATTAAAAAGTTCCGAAGCCGCACCAACATAATAGAGATACAGAAACACCGTGGCCCCTTTCTTTAAGATAACTCTGCACTAGTGCGAGCCGCAAATGCCACTCCCAGCTTAGCTGTGCAGAAGAAGAACAACAAGAAGAAGAAATATCTCGAAATATGTCCGTCAGGCCCCTTCCCTTGAGATAAATCTGCAAATATCTCGGAAACGAAGCGAGCTATGGCAAAACGTTAAGAAACCTTTTTTGTAGAGAATTATGTTTCCTACAATTTATGTTCTATGATATTTTTTGATCAGATGCGTAGTTCTCGAGATATATCAAGATATTTAAAAGTTCCGAAGCCGCACCAACATAATAGAGATACAGAAACACCGTGGCCTCTTTCTTTGAGATATCTCTGCACTATTGCGCGCTGCAAATGCCACTTCCAGCTTAGCTGTGCAGACGAAGAACAACAAGAAGAAGAAATATCTCGAAATATGTCCGTCAGGCCCCTTCCCTTGAGATAAATCTGCAAATATCTCGGAAACGAAGCGAGCTATGGCAAAACGTTAAGAAACCTTTTTTGTAGAGAATTATGTTTCCTACAATTTATGTTCTATGATATTTTTTGATCAGAAGCGTAGTTTTCGAGATATATCGAGATATTTAAAAGTTCCGAAGCCGCACCAACATAATAGAGATACAGAAACACCGTGGCCCCTTTCTTTGAGATAACTCTGCACTATTGCGAGCTGCAAATGCCACTTCCAGCTTAGCTGTGCAGAAGAAGAACAACAAGAAGAAGAAATATCTCGAAATATGTCCGTCAGGCCCCTTCCCTTGAGATATATCTGCAAATATCTCGGAAACGAAGCGAGCTATGGCAAAATGTTAAGAGACTTTATTTGTAGAGAATTAAGTTTCCTACTTTTTATGTTCTATGATATTTTTTGATCAGATGCGTAGTTCTCGAGATATATCAAGATATTTAAAAGTTCCGAAGCCGCACCAACATAATAGAGATACAGAAACACCGTGGCCACTTTCTTTGAGATAACTCTGCACTATTGCGAGCTGGAAATGCCACTTCCAGTTTAGCTGTGCAGAAGAAGAACAACAAGAAGAAGAAATATCTCGAAATATGTCCGTCAGGCCCCTTCCCTTGAGATAAATCTGCAAATATCTCGGAAACGAAGCGAGCTATGGCAAAATGTTAAGAGACCTTTTTTGTAGAGAATTAAGTTTCCTACTTTTTATGTTCTATGATATTTTTTGATCAGATGCGTAGTTCTCGAGATATATCAAGATATTTAAAAGTTCCGAAGCCGCACCAACATAATAGAGATACAGAAACACCGTGGCCCCTTTCTTTGAGATAACTCTGCACTATTGCGAGCTGCAAATGCCACTTCCAGCTTAGCTGTGCAGAAGAAGAACAACAAGAAGAAGAAATATCTCGAAATATGTCCGTCAGGCCCCTTCCCTTGAGATATATCTGCAAATATCTCGGAAACGAAGCGAGCTATGGCAAAATGTTAAGAGACATTTTTTGTAGAGAATTATGTTTCCTACAATTTATGTTCTATGACATTTTTTGATCAGAAGCGTAGTTTTCGAGATATATCGAGATATTTAAAAGTTCCGAAGCCGCACCAACATAATAGAGATACAGAAACACCGTGGCCCCTTTCTTTGAGATAACTCTGCACTAGTGCGAGCCGCAAATGCCACTTCCAGCTTAGCTGTGCAGAAGAAGAACAACAAGAAGAAAAAATATCTCGAAATATGTCCGTCAGGCCCCTTCCCTTGAGATAAATCTGCAAATATCTCGGAAACGAAGCGAGCTATGGCAAAATGTTAAGAGACCTTATTTGTAGAGAATTAAGTTTCCTACTTTTTATGTTCTATGATATCTTTTGATCAGATGCGTAGTTCTCGAGATATATCAAGATATTTAAAAGTTCCGAAGCCGCACCAACATAATAGAGATACAGAAACACCGTGGCCCCTTTCTTTCAGATAACTCTCCACTATTGCGAGCTGGAAATGCCACTTCCAGTTTAGCTGTGCAGAAGAAGAACAACAAGAAGAAGAAATATCTCGAAATATGTCCGTCAGGCCCCTTCCCTTGAGATAAATGTGCAAATATCTCGGAAACGAAGGGAGCTATGGCAAAATGTTAAGAGACCTTTCTTGTAGAGAATTAAGTTTCCTACTTTTTATGTAGTATGATATTTTTTGATCAGATGCGTAGTTCTCGAGATATATCAAGATATTTAAAAGTTCCGAAGCCGCACCAACATAATAGAGATACAGAAACACCGTGGCCCCTTTCTTTGAGATAACTCTGCACTAGTGCGAGCCGCAAATGCCACTTCCAGCGTAGCTGTGCAGAAGAAGAACAACAAGAAGAAGAAATATCTCGAAATATGTCCGTCAGGCCCCTTCCCTTGAGATATATCTGCAAATATCTCGGAAACGAAGCGAGCTATGGCAAAATGTTAAGAGACCTTATTTGTAGAGAATTATGTTTCCTACAATTTATGTTCTATGATATTTTTTGATCAGAAGCGTAGTTTTCGAGATATATCGAGATATTTAAAAGTTCCGAAGCCGCACCAACATAATAGAGATACAGAAACACCGTGGCCCCTTTCTTTGAGATAACTCTGCACTATTGCGAGCTGCAAATGCCACTTCCAGTTTAGCTGTGCAGAAGAAGAACAACAAGAAGAAGAAATATCTCGAAATATGTCCGTCAGGCCCCTTCCCTTGAGATATATCTGCAAATATCTCGGAAACGAAGCGAGCTATGGCAAAATGTTGAGAGACCTTATTTGTAGAGAATTAAGTTTCCTACTTTTTATGTTCTATGATATCTTTTGATCAGATGTGTAGTTCTCGAGATATATCAAGATATTTAAAAGTTCCGAAGCCGCACCAACATAATAGAGATACAGAAACACCGTGGCCCCTTTCTTTGAGATAACTCTGCACTATTGCGAGCTGGAAATGCCACTTCCAGTTTAGCTGTGCAGGAGAAGAACAACAAGAAGAAGAAATATCTCGAAATATGTCCGTCAGGCCCCTTCCCTTGAGATATATCTGCAAATATCTCGGAAACGAAGCGAGCTATGGCAAAATGTTAAGAGACCTTATTCGTAGAGAATTATGTTTCCTACAATTTATGTTCTATGATATTTTTTGATCAGAAGCGTGGTTTTCGAGATATATCGAGATATTTAAAAGTTCCGAAGCCGCACCAACATAATAGAGATACAGAAACACCGTGGCCCCTTTCTTGGAGATAAGTGTGCACTATTGCGAGCTGGAAATGCCACTTCCAGTTTAGCTGTGCAGAAGAAGAACAACAAGAAGAAGAAATATCTCGAAATATGTCCGTCAGGCCCCTTCCCTTGAGATATATCTGCAAATATCTCGGAAACGAAGCGAGCTATGGCAAAATGTCAAGAGACCTTATTTGTAGAGAATTAAGTTTCCTACTTTTTATGTTCTATGATATCTTTTGATCAGATGCGTAGTTCTCGAGATATATCAAGATATTTAAAAGTTCCGAAGCCGCACCAACATAATAGAGATACAGAAACACCGTGGCCCCTTTCTTTGAGATAACTCTGCACTATTGCGAGCTGCAAATGCCACTTCCAGCTTAGCTGTGCAGAAGAAGAACAACAAGAAGAAGAAATATCTCGAAATATGTCCGTCAGGCCCCTTCCCTTGTGATAAATCTGCCAATATCTCGGAAACGAAGCGAGCTATGGCAAAATGTTAAGAGACCTTTTTTGTAGACAATTAAGTTTCCTACTTTTTATGTTCTATGATATTTTTTGATCAGATGCGTAGTTCTCGAGATATATCAAGATATTTAAAAGTTCCGAAGCCGCACCAAAATAATAGAGATACAGAAACACCGTGGCCCCTTTCCTTGCGATAACTCTGCACTATTGCGAGCTGCAAATGCCACTGCCAGCTTAGCTGTGCAAAAGAAGAACAACAAGAAGAAGAAATATCTCGAAATATGTCCGTCAGGCCCCTTTCCTTGAGATAAATCTGCAAATATCTCGGAAACGAAGCGAGCTATGGCAAAATGTTAAGAGACCTTATTTGTAGGGAATTAAGTTTCCTACTTTTTATGTTCTATGATATTTTTTGATCAGATGCGTAGTTCTCGAGATATATCAAGATATTTAAAAGTTCCGAAGCCGCACCAACATAATAGAGATACAGAAACACCGTGGCCCCTTTCTTTGAGATAACTCTGCACTATTGCGAGCTGCAAATGCCACTTCCAGCTTAGCTGTGCAGAAGAAGAACAACAAGAAGAAGAAATATCTCGAAATATGTCCGTCAGACCCCTTCCCTTGAGATAAATCTGCAAATATCTCGGAAACGAAGCGAGCTATGGCAAAATGTTAAGAGACCTTTTTTGTAGAGAATTATGTTTCCTACAATTTACGTTCTATGATATTTTTTGATCAGAAGCGTAGTTTTCGAGATATATCGAGATATTTAAAAGTTCCGAAACCGCACCAACATAATAGAGATACAGAAACACCGTGGCCCCTTTCTTTGAGATAACCCTGCACTATTGCGAGCTGCAAATGCCACTTCCAGCTTAGCTGTGCAGAAGAAGAACAACAAGAAGAAGAAATATCTCGAAATATGTCCGTCAGGCCCGTTCCTTTGAGCTGAATTTGCAAATATCTCGGAAACGAAGCGAGCTATGGCAAAATGTTGAGAGACGTTTTTTGTAGAGAATTAAGTTTCCTACTTTTTATGTTCTATGATATTTTTTGATCAGATGCGTAGTTCTCGAGATATATCAAGATATTTAAAAGTTTCGAAGCCGCACCAACATAATAGAGATACAGAAACACCGTGGCCCCTTTCTTTGAGATAACTCTGCACTATTGCGAGCTGGAAATGCCACTTCCAGTTTAGCTGTGCAGAAGGAGAACAACAAGAAGAAGAAATATCTCGAAATATGTCCGTCAGGCCCCTTCCCTTGAGATAAATCTGCATATATCTCGGAAACCAAGCGAGCTATGGCAAAATCTTAAGAGACCTTTTTTGTAGAGAATTAAGTTTCGTACTTTTTATGTTCTATGATATTTTTTGATCAGATGCGTAGTTCTCGAGATATATCAAGATATTTAAATGTTCCGAAGCCGCACCAACATAATAGAGATACAGAAACACTGTGGACCCTTTCTTTGAGATAACTCTGCACTATTGCGAGCTGCAAATGCCACTTCCAGCTTAGCTGTGCAGAAGAAGAACAACAAGAAGAAGAAATATCTCGAAATATGTCCGTCAGGCCCCTTCCCTTGAGATAAATGTGCAAATATCTCGGAAACGAAGGGAGCTATGGCAAAATGTTAAGAGACCTTTCTTGTAGAGAATTAAGTTTGCTACTTTTTATGTAGTATGATATTTTTTGATCAGATGCGTAGTTCTCGAGATATATCAAGATATTTAAAAGTTCCGAAGCCGCACCAACATAATAGAGATACAGAAACACCGTGGCCCGTTTCTTTGAGATAACTCTGCACTATTGCGAGCTGGAAATGCCACTTCCAGTTTAGCTGTGCAGAAGAAGAACAACAAGAAGAAGAAATATCTCGAAATATGTCCGTCAGGCCCCTTCCCTTGTGATAAATCTGCCAATATCTCGGAAACGAAGCGGGCTATGGCAAAATGTTAAGAGACCTTTTTTGTAGACAATTAAGTTTCCTACTTTTTATGTTCTATGATATTTTTTGATCAGATGCGTAGTTCTCGAGATATATCAAGATATTTAAAAGTTCCGAAGCCGCACCAAAATAATAGAGATACAGAAACACCGTGGCCCCTTTCCTTGCGATAACTCTGCACTATTGCGAGCTGCAAATGCCACTGCCAGCTTAGCTGTGCAAAAGAAGAACAACAAGAAGAAGAAATATCTCGAAATATGTCCGTCAGGCCCCTTTCCTTGAGATAAATCTGCAAATATCTCGGAAACGAAGCGAGCTATGGCAAAATGTTAAGAGACCTTATTTGTAGGGAATTAAGTTTCCTACTTTTTATGTTCTATGATATTTTTTGATCAGATGCGTAGTTCTCGAGATATATCAAGATATTTAAAAGTTCCGAAGCCGCACCAACATAATAGAGATACAGAAACACCGTGGCCCGTTTCTTTGAGATAACTCTGCACTATTGCGAGCTGGAAATGCCACTTCCAGTTTAGCTGTGCAGAAGAAGAACAACAAGAAGAAGAAATATCTCGAAATATGTCCGTTAGGCCCCTTCCCTTGAGATAAATCTGCAAATATCTCGGAAACGAAGCGAGCTATGGCAAAATGTTAAGAGACCTTTTTTGTAGAGAATTAAGTTTCCTACTTTTTATGTTCTATGATATTTTTTGATCAGATGCGTAGTTCTCGAGATATATCAAGATATTTAAAAGTTCCGAAACCGCACCAACATAATAGAGATACAGAAACACCGTGGCCCCTTTCTTTGAGATAACTCTGCACTATTGCGAGCTGCAAATGCCACTTCCAGCTTAGCTGTGCAGAAGAAGAACAACAAGAAGAAGAAATATCTCGAAATATGTCCGTCAGGCCCGTTCCTTTGAGCTGAATCTGCAAATATCTCGGAAACGAAGCGAGCTATGGCAAAATGTTGAGAGACGTTTTTTGTAGAGAATTAAGTTTCCTACTTTTTATGTTCTATGATATTTTTTGATCAGATGCGTAGTTCTCGAGATATATCAAGATATTTAAAAGTTTCGAAGCCGCACCAACATAATAGAGATACAGAAACACCGTGGCCCCTTTCTTTGAGATAACTCTGCACTATTGCGAGCTGGAAATGCCACTTCCAGTTTAGCTGTGCAGAAGGAGAACAACAAGAAGAAGAAATATCTCGAAATATGTCCGTCAGGCCCCTTCCCTTGAGATATATCTGCAAATATCTCGGAAACGAAGCGAGCTATGGCAAAATGTTAAGAGACCTTTTTTGTAGAGAATTATGTTTCCTACAAGTTTTGTTCTATGATATTTTTTGATCAGAAGCGTAATTTTCGAGATATATCGAGATATTTAAAAGTTCCGAAGCCGCACCAAAATAATAGAGATACAGAAACACCGTGGCCCCTTTCCTTGCGATAACTCTGCACTATTGCGAGCTGCAAATGCCACTGCCAGCTTAGCTGTGCAAAAGAAGAACAACAAGAAGAAGAAATATCTCGAAATATGTCCGTCAGGCCCCTTTCCTTGAGCTGAATCTGCAAATATCTCGGAAACGAAGCGAGCTATGGCAAAATGTTGAGAGACGTTTTTTGTAGAGAATTAAGTTTCCTACTTTTTATGTTCTATGATATTTTTTGATCAGATGCGTAGTTCTCGAGATATATCAAGATATTTAAAAGTTTCGAAGCCGCACCAACATAATAGAGATACAGAAACACCGTGGCCCCTTTCTTTGAGATAACTCTGCACTATTGCGAGCTGGAAATGCCACTTCCAGTTTAGCTGTGCAGAAGGAGAACAACAAGAAGAAGAAATATCTCGAAATATGTCCGTCAGGCCCCTTCCCTTGAGATATATCTGCAAATATCTCGGAAACGAAGCGAGCTATGGCAAAATGTTAAGAGACCTTTTTTGTAGAGAATTATGTTTCCTACAAGTTTTGTTCTATGATATTTTTTGATCAGAAGCGTAGTTTTCGAGATATATCGAGATATTTAAAAGTTCCGAAGCCGCACCAACATAATAGAGATACAGAAACACCGTGGCCCCTTTCTTTGAGATAACTCTGCACTAGTGCGAGCCGCAAAAGCCACTTCCAGCTTAGCTGTGCAGAAGAAGAATAACAAGAAGAAGAAATATCTCGAAATATGTCCGTCAGGCCCCTTCCCTCGAGATAAATCTGCAAATATCTCGGAAACGAAGCGAGCTATGGCAAAATGTTAAGAGACCTTTTTTGTAGAGAATTAAGTTTCCTACTTTTTATGTTCTATGATATTTTTTGATCAGATGCGTAGTTCTCGAGATATATCAAGATATTTAAAAGTTCCGAAGCCGCACCAACATAATAGAGATACAGAAACACCGTGGCCCCTTTCTTTGAGATAAATCTGCGCTATTGCGAGCTGGAAACGCCACTTCCAGTTTAGCTGTGCAGAAGAAGAACAACAAGAAGAAGAAATATCTCGAAATATGTCCGTCAGGCCCCTTCCCTTGAGATATATCTGCAAATATCTCGGAAACGAAGCGAGCTATGGCAAAATGTTAAGAGACCTTATTTGTAGAGAATTAAGTTTCCTACTTTTTATGTTCTATGATATCTTTTGATCAGATGCGTAGTTCTCGAGATATATCAAGATATTTAAAAGTTCCGAAGCCGCACCAACATAATAGAGATACAGAAACACCGTGGCCCCTTTCTTTCAGATAACTCTGCACTATTGCGAGCTGGAAATGCCACTTCCAGTTTAGCTGTGCAGGAGAAGAACAACAAGAAGAAGAAATATCTCGAAATATGTCCGTCAGGCCCCTTCCCTTGTGATAAATCTGCCAATATCTCGGAAACGAAGCGAGCTATGGCAAAATGTTAAGAGACCTTTTTTGTAGACAATTAAGTTTCCTACTTTTTATGTTCTATGATATTTTTTGATCAGATGCGTAGTTCTCGAGATATATCCAGATATTTAAAAGTTCCGAAGCCGCACCAAAATAATAGAGATACAGAAACACCGTGGCCCCTTTCCTTGCGATAACTCTGCACTATTGCGAGCTGCAAATGCCACTGCCAGCTTAGCTGTGCAAAAGAAGAACAACAAGAAGAAGAAATATCTCGAAATATGTCCGTCAGGCCCCTTTCCTTGAGATAAATCTGCAAATATCTCGGAAACGAAGCGAGCTATGGCAAAATGTTAAGAGACCTTATTTGTAGGGAATTAAGTTTCCTACTTTTTATGTTCTATGATATCTTTTGATCAGATGCGTAGTTCTCGAGATATATCAAGATATTTAAAAGTTCCGAAGCCGCACCAACATAATAGAGATACAGAAACACCGTGGCCCCTTTCTTTCAGATAACTCTGCACTATTGCGAGCTGGAAATGCCACTTCCAGTTTAGCTGTGCAGGAGAAGAACAACAAGAAGAAGAAATATCTCGAAATATGTCCGTCAGGCCCCTTCCCTTGAGATATATCTGCAAATATCTCGGAAACGAAGCGAGCTATGGCAAAATGTTAAGAGACCTTATTTGTAGAGAATTATGTTTCCTACAATTTATGTTCTATGATATTTTTTGATCAGAAGCGTAGTTTTCGAGATATATCGAGATATTTAAAAGTTCCGAAGCCGCACCAACATAATAGAGATACAGAAACACCGTGGCCCCTTTCTTTGAGATAAGTGTGCACTATTGCGAGCTGGAAATGCCACTTCCAGTTTAGCTGTGCAGAAGAAGAACAACAAGAAGAAGAAATATCTCGAAATATGTCCGTCAGGCCCCTTCCCTTGAGATATATCTGCAAATATCTCGGAAACGAAGCGAGCTATGGCAAAATGTCAAGAGACCTTATTTGTAGAGAATTAAGTTTCCTACTTTTTATGTTCTATGATATTTTTTGATCAGATGCGTAGTTCTCGAGATATATCAAGATATTTAAATGTTCCGAAGCCGCACCAACATAATAGAGATACAGAAACACTGTGGACCCTTTCTTTGAGATAACTCTGCACTATTGCGAGCTGCAAATGCCACTTCCAGCTTAGCTGTGCAGAAGAAGAACAACAAGAAGAAGAAATATCTCGAAATATGTCCGTCAGGCCCCTTCCCTTGAGATAAATGTGCAAATATCTCGGAAACGAAGGGAGCTATGGCAAAATGTTAAGAGACCTTATTTGTAGGGAATTAAGTTTCCTACTTTCTATGTTCTATGATATTTTTTGATCAGATGCGTAGTTCTCGAGATATATCAAGATATTTAAAAGTTCCGAAGACGCACCAACATAATAGAGATACAGAAACACCGTGGCCCGTTTCTTTGAGATAACTCTGCACTATTGCGAGCTGCAAATGCCACTGCCAGCTTAGCTGTGCAAAAGAAGAACAACAAGAAGAAGAAATATCTCGAAATATGTCCGTCAGGCCCCTTTCCTTGAGATAAATCTGCAAATATCTCGGAAACGAAGCGAGCTATGGCAAAATGTTAAGAGACCTTATTTGTAGGGAATTAAGTTTCCTACTTTTTATGTTCTATGATATTTTTTGATCAGATGCGTAGTTCTCGAGATATATCAAGATATTTAAAAGTTCCGAAGCCGCACCAACATAATAGAGATACAGAAACACCGTGGCCCGTTTCTTTGAGATAACTCTGCACTATTGCGAGCTGGAAATGCCACTTCCAGTTTAGCTGTGCAGAAGAAGAACAACAAGAAGAAGAAATATCTCGAAATATGTCCGTTAGGCCCCTTCCCTTGAGATAAATCTGCAAATATCTCGGAAACGAAGCGAGCTATGGCAAAATGTTAAGAGACCTTTTTTGTAGAGAATTAAGTTTCCTACTTTTTATGTTCTATGATATTTTTTGATCAGATGCGTAGTTCTCGAGATATATCAAGATATTTAAAAGTTCCGAAACCGCACCAACATAATAGAGATACAGAAACACCGTGGCCCCTTTCTTTGAGATAACTCTGCACTATTGCGAGCTGCAAATGCCACTTCCAGCTTAGCTGTGCAGAAGAAGAACAACAAGAAGAAGAAATATCTCGAAATATGTCCGTCAGGCCCGTTCCTTTGAGCTGAATCTGCAAATATCTCGGAAACGAAGCGAGCTATGGCAAAATGTTGAGAGACGTTTTTTGTAGAGAATTAAGTTTCCTACTTTTTATGTTCTATGATATTTTTTGATCAGATGCGTAGTTCTCGAGATATATCAAGATATTTAAAAGTTTCGAAGCCGCACCAACATAATAGAGATACAGAAACACCGTGGCCCCTTTCTTTGAGATAACTCTGCACTATTGCGAGCTGGAAATGCCACTTCCAGTTTAGCTGTGCAGAAGAAGAACAACAAGAAGAAGAAATATCTCGAAATATGTCCGTCAGGCCCCTTCCCTTGAGATAAATGTGCAAATATCTCGGAAACGAAGGGAGCTATGGCAAAATGTTAAGAGACCTTATTTGTAGGGAATTAAGTTTCCTACTTTCTATGTTCTATGATATTTTTTGATCAGATGCGTAGTTCTCGAGATATATCAAGATATTTAAAAGTTCCGAAGACGCACCAACATAATAGAGATACAGAAACACCGTGGCCCGTTTCTTTGAGATAACTCTGCACTATTGCGAGCTGCAAATGCCACTGCCAGCTTAGCTGTGCAAAAGAAGAACAACAAGAAGAAGAAATATCTCGAAATATGTCCGTCAGGCCCCTTTCCTTGAGATAAATCTGCAAATATCTCGGAAACGAAGCGAGCTATGGCAAAATGTTAAGAGACCTTATTTGTAGGGAATTAAGTTTCCTACTTTTTATGTTCTATGATATTTTTTGATCAGATGCGTAGTTCTCGAGATATATCAAGATATTTAAAAGTTCCGAAGCCGCACCAACATAATAGAGATACAGAAACACCGTGGCCCGTTTCTTTGAGATAACTCTGCACTATTGCGAGCTGGAAATGCCACTTCCAGTTTAGCTGTGCAGAAGAAGAACAACAAGAAGAAGAAATATCTCGAAATATGTCCGTTAGGCCCCTTCCCTTGAGATAAATCTGCAAATATCTCGGAAACGAAGCGAGCTATGGCAAAATGTTAAGAGACCTTTTTTGTAGAGAATTAAGTTTCCTACTTTTTATGTTCTATGATATTTTTTGATCAGATGCGTAGTTCTCGAGATATATCAAGATATTTAAAAGTTCCGAAACCGCACCAACATAATAGAGATACAGAAACACCGTGGCCCCTTTCTTTGAGATAACTCTGCACTATTGCGAGCTGCAAATGCCACTTCCAGCTTAGCTGTGCAGAAGAAGAACAACAAGAAGAAGAAATATCTCGAAATATGTCCGTCAGGCCCGTTCCTTTGAGCTGAATCTGCAAATATCTCGGAAACGAAGCGAGCTATGGCAAAATGTTGAGAGACGTTTTTTGTAGAGAATTAAGTTTCCTACTTTTTATGTTCTATGATATTTTTTGATCAGATGCGTAGTTCTCGAGATATATCAAGATATTTAAAAGTTTCGAAGCCGCACCAACATAATAGAGATACAGAAACACCGTGGCCCCTTTCTTTGAGATAACTCTGCACTATTGCGAGCTGGAAATGCCACTTCCAGTTTAGCTGTGCAGAAGGAGAACAACAAGAAGAAGAAATATCTCGAAATATGTCCGTCAGGCCCCTTCCCTTGAGATATATCTGCAAATATCTCGGAAACGAAGCGAGCTATGGCAAAATGTTAAGAGACCTTTTTTGTAGAGAATTATGTTTCCTACAAGTTTTGTTCTATGATATTTTTTGATCAGAAGCGTAATTTTCGAGATATATCGAGATATTTAAAAGTTCCGAAGCCGCACCAAAATAATAGAGATACAGAAACACCGTGGCCCCTTTCCTTGCGATAACTCTGCACTATTGCGAGCTGCAAATGCCACTGCCAGCTTAGCTGTGCAAAAGAAGAACAACAAGAAGAAGAAATATCTCGAAATATGTCCGTCAGGCCCCTTTCCTTGAGCTGAATCTGCAAATATCTCGGAAACGAAGCGAGCTATGGCAAAATGTTGAGAGACGTTTTTTGTAGAGAATTAAGTTTCCTACTTTTTATGTTCTATGATATTTTTTGATCAGATGCGTAGTTCTCGAGATATATCAAGATATTTAAAAGTTTCGAAGCCGCACCAACATAATAGAGATACAGAAACACCGTGGCCCCTTTCTTTGAGATAACTCTGCACTATTGCGAGCTGGAAATGCCACTTCCAGTTTAGCTGTGCAGAAGGAGAACAACAAGAAGAAGAAATATCTCGAAATATGTCCGTCAGGCCCCTTCCCTTGAGATATATCTGCAAATATCTCGGAAACGAAGCGAGCTATGGCAAAATGTTAAGAGACCTTTTTTGTAGAGAATTATGTTTCCTACAAGTTTTGTTCTATGATATTTTTTGATCAGAAGCGTAGTTTTCGAGATATATCGAGATATTTAAAAGTTCCGAAGCCGCACCAACATAATAGAGATACAGAAACACCGTGGCCCCTTTCTTTGAGATAACTCTGCACTAGTGCGAGCCGCAAAAGCCACTTCCAGCTTAGCTGTGCAGAAGAAGAATAACAAGAAGAAGAAATATCTCGAAATATGTCCGTCAGGCCCCTTCCCTCGAGATAAATCTGCAAATATCTCGGAAACGAAGCGAGCTATGGCAAAATGTTAAGAGACCTTTTTTGTAGAGAATTAAGTTTCCTACTTTTTATGTTCTATGATATTTTTTGATCAGATGCGTAGTTCTCGAGATATATCAAGATATTTAAAAGTTCCGAAGCCGCACCAACATAATAGAGATACAGAAACACCGTGGCCCCTTTCTTTGAGATAAATCTGCGCTATTGCGAGCTGGAAACGCCACTTCCAGTTTAGCTGTGCAGAAGAAGAACAACAAGAAGAAGAAATATCTCGAAATATGTCCGTCAGGCCCCTTCCCTTGAGATATATCTGCAAATATCTCGGAAACGAAGCGAGCTATGGCAAAATGTTAAGAGACCTTATTTGTAGAGAATTAGGTTTCCTACTTTTTATGTTCTATGATATCTTTTGATCAGATGCGTAGTTCTCGAGATATATCAAGATATTTAAAAGTTCCGAAGCCGCACCAACATAATAGAGATACAGAAACACCGTGGCCCCTTTCTTTCAGATAACTCTGCACTATTGCGAGCTGGAAATGCCACTTCCAGTTTAGCTGTGCAGGAGAAGAACAACAAGAAGAAGAAATATCTCGAAATATGTCCGTCAGGCCCCTTCCCTTGTGATAAATCTGCCAATATCTCGGAAACGAAGCGAGCTATGGCAAAATGTTAAGAGACCTTTTTTGTAGACAATTAAGTTTCCTACTTTTTATGTTCTATGATATTTTTTGATCAGATGCGTAGTTCTCGAGATATATCCAGATATTTAAAAGTTCCGAAGCCGCACCAAAATAATAGAGATACAGAAACACCGTGGCCCCTTTCCTTGCGATAACTCTGCACTATTGCGAGCTGCAAATGCCACTGCCAGCTTAGCTGTGCAAAAGAAGAACAACAAGAAGAAGAAATATCTCGAAATATGTCCGTCAGGCCCCTTTCCTTGAGATAAATCTGCAAATATCTCGGAAACGAAGCGAGCTATGGCAAAATGTTAAGAGACCTTATTTGTAGGGAATTAAGTTTCCTACTTTTTATGTTCTATGATATCTTTTGATCAGATGCGTAGTTCTCGAGATATATCAAGATATTTAAAAGTTCCGAAGCCGCACCAACATAATAGAGATACAGAAACACCGTGGCCCCTTTCTTTCAGATAACTCTGCACTATTGCGAGCTGGAAATGCCACTTCCAGTTTAGCTGTGCAGGAGAAGAACAACAAGAAGAAGAAATATCTCGAAATATGTCCGTCAGGCCCCTTCCCTTGAGATATATCTGCAAATATCTCGGAAACGAAGCGAGCTATGGCAAAATGTTAAGAGACCTTATTTGTAGAGAATTATGTTTCCTACAATTTATGTTCTATGATATTTTTTGATCAGAAGCGTAGTTTTCGAGATATATCGAGATATTTAAAAGTTCCGAAGCCGCACCAACATAATAGAGATACAGAAACACCGTGGCCCCTTTCTTTGAGATAAGTGTGCACTATTGCGAGCTGGAAATGCCACTTCCAGTTTAGCTGTGCAGAAGAAGAACAACAAGAAGAAGAAATATCTCGAAATATGTCCGTCAGGCCCCTTCCCTTGAGATATATCTGCAAATATCTCGGAAACGAAGCGAGCTATGGCAAAATGTCAAGAGACCTTATTTGTAGAGAATTAAGTTTCCTACTTTTTATGTTCTATGATATTTTTTGATCAGATGCGTAGTTCTCGAGATATATCAAGATATTTAAATGTTCCGAAGCCGCACCAACATAATAGAGATACAGAAACACTGTGGACCCTTTCTTTGAGATAACTCTGCACTATTGCGAGCTGCAAATGCCACTTCCAGCTTAGCTGTGCAGAAGAAGAACAACAAGAAGAAGAAATATCTCGAAATATGTCCGTCAGGCCCCTTCCCTTGAGATAAATGTGCAAATATCTCGGAAACGAAGGGAGCTATGGCAAAATGTTAAGAGACCTTATTTGTAGGGAATTAAGTTTCCTACTTTCTATGTTCTATGATATTTTTTGATCAGATGCGTAGTTCTCGAGATATATCAAGATATTTAAAAGTTCCGAAGACGCACCAACATAATAGAGATACAGAAACACCGTGGCCCGTTTCTTTGAGATAACTCTGCACTATTGCGAGCTGGAAATGCCACTTCCAGTTTAGCTGTGCAGAAGAAGAACAACAAGGAGAAGAAATATCTCGAAATATGTCCGTTAGGCCCCTTCCCTCGAGATAAATCTGCAAATATCTCGGAAACGAAGCGAGCTATGGCAAAATGTTAAGAGACCTTTTTTGTAGAGAATTAAGTTTCCTACTTTTTATGTTCTATGATATTTTTTGATCAGATGCGTAGTTCTCGAGATATATCAAGATATTTAAATGTTCCGAAGCCGCACCAACATAATAGAGATACAGAAACACCGTGGCCCCTTTCTTTGAGATAACTCTGCACTAGTGCGAGCCGCAAATGCCACTTCCAGCGTAGCTGTGCAGAAGAAGAACAACAAGAAGAAGAAATATCTCGAAATATGTCCGTCAGGCCCCTTTCCTTGAGCTGAATCTGCAAATATCTCGGAAACGAAGCGAGCTATGGCAAAATGTTGAGAGACGTTTTTTGTAGAGAATTAAGTTTCCTACTTTTTATGTTCTATGATATTTTTTGATCAGATGCGTAGTTCTCGAGATATATCAAGATATTTAAAAGTTTCGAAGCCGCACCAACATAATAGAGATACAGAAACACCGTGGCCCCTTTCTTTGAGATAACTCTGCACTATTGCGAGCTGGAAATGCCACTTCCAGTTTAGCTGTGCAGAAGGAGAACAACAAGAAGAAGAAATATCTCGAAATATGTCCGTCAGGCCCCTTCCCTTGAGATATATCTGCAAATATCTCGGAAACGAAGCGAGCTATGGCAAAATGTTAAGAGACCTTTTTTGTAGAGAATTATGTTTCCTACTTTTTATGTTCTATGATATTTTTTGATCAGAAGCGTAGTTCTCGAGATATATCCAGATATTTAAAAGTTCCGAAGCCGCACCAAAATAATAGAGATACAGAAACACCGTGGCCCCTTTCCTTGCGATAACTCTGCACTATTGCGAGCTGCAAATGCCACTGCCAGCTTAGCTGTGCAAAAGAAGAACAACAAGAAGAAGAAATATCTCGAAATATGTCCGTCAGGCCCCTTTCCTTGAGATAAATCTGCAAATATCTCGGAAACGAAGCGAGCTATGGCAAAATGTTAAGAGACCTTATTTGTAGGGAATTAAGTTTCCTACTTTTTATGTTCTATGATATCTTTTGATCAGATGCGTAGTTCTCGAGATATATCAAGATATTTAAAAGTTCCGAAGCCGCACCAACATAATAGAGATACAGAAACACCGTGGCCCCTTTCTTTGAGATAAGTGTGCACTATTGCGAGCTGGAAATGCCACTTCCAGTTTAGCTGTGCAGAAGAAGAACAACAAGAAGAAGAAATATCTCGAAATATGTCCGTCAGGCCCCTTCCCTTGAGATATATCTGCAAATATCTCGGAAACGAAGCGAGCTATGGCAAAATGTCAAGAGACCTTATTTGTAGAGAATTAAGTTTCCTACTTTTTATGTTCTATGATATCTTTTGATCAGATGCGTAGTTCTCGAGATATATCAAGATATTTAAAAGTTCCGAAGCCGCACCAACATAATAGAGATACAGAAACACTGTGGACCGTTTCTTTGAGATAACTCTGCACTATTGCGAGCTGCAAATGCCACTTCCAGCTTAGCTGTGCAGAAGAAGAACAACAAGAAGAAGAAATATCTCGAAATATGTCCGTCAGGCCCCTTCCCTTGAGATAAATGTGCAAATATCTCGGAAACGAAGGGAGCTATGGCAAAATGTTAAGAGACCTTTCTTGTAGAGAATTAAGTTTCCTACTTTTTATGTAGTATGATATTTTTTGATCAGATGCGTAGTTCTCGAGATATATCAAGATATTTAAAAGTTCCGAAGCCGCACCAACATAATAGAGATACAGAAACACCGTGGCCCCTTTCTTTGAGATAACTCTGCACTAGTGCGAGCCGCAAATGCCACTTCCAGCGTAGCTGTGCAGAAGAAGAACAACAAGAAGAAGAAATATCTCGAAATATGTCCGTCAGGCCCCTTCCCTTGTGATAAATCTGCCAATATCTCGGAAACGAAGCGAGCTATGGCAAAATGTTAAGAGACCTTTTTTGTAGACAATTAAGTTTCCTACTTTTTATGTTCTATGATGTTTTTTGATCAGATGCGTAGTTCTCGAGATATATCCAGATATTTAAAAGTTCCGAAGCCGCACCAAAATAATAGAGATACAGAAACACCGTGGCCCCTTTCCTTGCGATAACTCTGCACTATTGCGAGCTGCAAATGCCACTGCCAGCTTAGCTGTGCAAAAGAAGAACAACAAGAAGAAGAAATATCTCGAAATATGTCCGTCAGGCCCCTTTCCTTGAGATAAATCTGCAAATATCTCGGAAACGAAGCGAGCTATGGCAAAATGTTAAGAGACCTTATTTGTAGGGAATTAAGTTTCCTACTTTTTATGTTCTATGATATCTTTTGATCAGATGCGTAGTTCTCGAGATATATCAAGATATTTAAAAGTTCCGAAGCCGCACCAACATAATAGAGATACAGAAACACCGTGGCCCCTTTCTTTCAGATAACTCTGCACTATTGCGAGCTGGAAATGCCACTTCCAGTTTAGCTGTGCAGGAGAAGAACAACAAGAAGAAGAAATATCTCGAAATATGTCCGTCAGGCCCCTTCCCTTGAGATATATCTGCAAATATCTCGGAAACGAAGCGAGCTATGGCAAAATGTTAAGAGACCTTATTTGTAGAGAATTATGTTTCCTACAATTTATGTTCTATGATATTTTTTGATCAGAAGCGTAGTTTTCGAGATATATCGAGATATTTAAAAGTTCCGAAGCCGCACCAACATAATAGAGATACAGAAACACCGTGGCCCCTTTCTTTGAGATAAGTGTGCACTATTGCGAGCTGGAAATGCCACTTCCAGTTTAGCTGTGCAGAAGAAGAACAACAAGAAGAAGAAATATCTCGAAATATGTCCGTCAGGCCCCTTCCCTTGAGATATATCTGCAAATATCTCGGAAACGAAGCGAGCTATGGCAAAATGTCAAGAGACCTTATTTGTAGAGAATTAAGTTTCCTACTTTTTATGTTCTATGATATTTTTTGATCAGATGCGTAGTTCTCGAGATATATCAAGATATTTAAATGTTCCGAAGCCGCACCAACATAATAGAGATACAGAAACACTGTGGACCCTTTCTTTGAGATAACTCTGCACTATTGCGAGCTGCAAATGCCACTTCCAGCTTAGCTGTGCAGAAGAAGAACAACAAGAAGAAGAAATATCTCGAAATATGTCCGTCAGGCCCCTTCCCTTGAGATAAATGTGCAAATATCTCGGAAACGAAGGGAGCTATGGCAAAATGTTAAGAGACCTTTCTTGTAGAGAATTAAGTTTCCTACTTTTTATGTAGTATGATATTTTGTGATCAGATGCGTAGTTCTCGAGATATATCAAGATATTTAAAAGTTCCGAAGCCGCACCAACATAATAGAGATACAGAAACACCGTGGCCCCTTTCCTTGAGATATGTGTGCACTATTGCGAGCTGGAAATGCCACTTCCAGTTTAGCTGTGCAGAAGAAGAACAACAAGAAGAAGAAATATCTCGAAATATGTCCGTCAGGCCCCTTCCCTTGAGATATATCTGCAAATATCTCGGAAACGAAGCGAGCTATGGCAAAATGTCAAGAGACCTTATTTGTAGAGAATTAAGTTTCCTACTTTTTATGTTCTATGATATCTTTTGATCAGATGCGTAGTTCTCGAGATATATCAAGATATTTAAAAGTTCCGAAGCCGCACCAACATAATAGAGATACAGAAACACTGTGGACCGTTTCTTTGAGATAACTCTGCACTATTGCGAGCTGCAAATGCCACTTCCAGCTTAGCTGTGCAGAAGAAGAACAACAAGAAGAAGAAATATCTCGAAATATGTCCGTCAGGCCCCTTCCCTTGAGATAAATGTGCAAATATCTCGGAAACGAAGGGAGCTATGGCAAAATGTTAAGAGACCTTTTTTGTAGAGAATTAAGTTTCCTACTTTTTATGTTCTATGATATTTTTTGATCAGATGCGTAGTTCTCGAGATATATCAAGATATTTAAATGTTCCGAAGCCGCACCAACATAATAGAGATACAGAAACACCGTGGCCCCTTTCTTTGAGATAACTCTGCACTAGTGCGAGCCGCAAATGCCACTTCCAGCGTAGCTGTGCAGAAGAAGAACAACAAGAAGAAGAAATATCTCGAAATATGTCCGTCAGGCCCCTTTCCTTGAGTTGAATCTGCAAATATCTCGGAAACGAAGCGAGCTATGGCAAAATGTTGAGAGACGTTTTTTGTAGAGAATTAAGTTTCCTACTTTTTATGTTCTATGATATTTTTTGATCAGATGCGTAGTTCTCGAGATATATCAAGATATTTAAAAGTTTCGAAGCCGCACCAACATAATAGAGATACAGAAACACCGTGGCCCCTTTCTTTGAGATAACTCTGCACTATTGCGAGCTGGAAATGCCACTTCCAGTTTAGCTGTGCAGAAGGAGAACAACAAGAAGAAGAAATATCTCGAAATATGTCCGTCAGGCCCCTTCCCTTGAGATATATCTGCAAATATCTCGGAAACGAAGCGAGCTATGGCAAAATGTTAAGAGACCTTTTTTGTAGAGAATTATGTTTCCTACTTTTTATGTTCTATGATATTTTTTGATCAGAAGCGTAGTTCTCGAGATATATCCAGATATTTAAAAGTTCCGAAGCCGCACCAAAATAATAGAGATACAGAAACACCGTGGCCCCTTTCCTTGCGATAACTCTGCACTATTGCGAGCTGCAAATGCCACTGCCAGCTTAGCTGTGCAAAAGAAGAACAACAAGAAGAAGAAATATCTCGAAATATGTCCGTCAGGCCCCTTTCCTTGAGATAAATCTGCAAATATCTCGGAAACGAAGCGAGCTATGGCAAAATGTTAAGAGACCTTATTTGTAGGGAATTAAGTTTCCTACTTTTTATGTTCTATGATATCTTTTGATCAGATGCGTAGTTCTCGAGATATATGAAGATATTTAAAAGTTCCGAAGCCGCACCAACATAATAGAGATACAGAAACACCGTGGCCCCTTTCTTTGAGATAAGTGTGCACTATTGCGAGCTGGAAATGCCACTTCCAGTTTAGCTGTGCAGAAGAAGAACAACAAGAAGAAGAAATATCTCGAAATATGTCCGTCAGGCCCCTTCCCTTGAGATATATCTGCAAATATCTCGGAAACGAAGCGAGCTATGGCAAAATGTTAAGAGACCTTATTTGTAGAGAATTATGTTTCCTACAATTTATGTTCTATGATATTTTTTGATCAGAAGCGTAGTTTTCGAGATATATCGAGATATTTAAAAGTTCCGAAGCCGCACCAACATAATAGAGATACAGAAACACCGTGGCCCCTTTCCTTGAGATATGTGTGCACTATTGCGAGCTGGAAATGCCACTTCCAGTTTAGCTGTGCAGAAGAAGAACAACAAGAAGAAGAAATATCTCGAAATATGTCCGTCAGGCCCCTTCCCTTGAGATATATCTGCAAATATCTCGGAAACGAAGCGAGCTATGGCAAAATGTCAAGAGACCTTATTTGTAGAGAATTAAGTTTCCTACTTTTTATGTTCTATGATATCTTTTGATCAGATGCGTAGTTCTCGAGATATATCAAGATATTTAAAAGTTCCGAAGCCGCACCAACATAATAGAGATACAGAAACACTGTGGACCGTTTCTTTGAGATAACTCTGCACTATTGCGAGCTGCAAATGCCACTTCCAGCTTAGCTGTGCAGAAGAAGAACAACAAGAAGAAGAAATATCTCGAAATATGTCCGTCAGGCCCCTTCCCTTGAGATAAATGTGCAAATATCTCGGAAACGAAGGGAGCTATGGCAAAATGTTAAGAGACCTTTCTTGTAGAGAATTAAGTTTCCTACTTTTTATGTAGTATGATATTTTTTGATCAGATGCGTAGTTCTCGAGATATATCAAGATATTTAAAAGTTCCGAAGCCGCACCAACATAATAGAGATACAGAAACACCGTGGCCCCTTTCTTTGAGATAACTCTGCACTAGTGCGAGCCGCAAATGCCACTTCCAGCGTAGCTGTGCAGAAGAAGAACAACAAGAAGAAGAAATATCTCGAAATATGTCCGTCAGGCCCCTTCCCTTGTGATAAATCTGCCAATATCTCGGAAACGAAGCGAGCTATGGCAAAATGTTAAGAGACCTTTTTTGTAGACAATTAAGTTTCCTACTTTGTATGTTCTATGATATTTTTTGATCAGATGCGTAGTTCTCGAGATATATCAAGATATTTAAAAGTTCCGAAGCCGCACCAAAATAATAGAGATACAGAAACACCGTGGCCCCTTTCCTTGCGATAACTCTGCACTATTGCGAGCTGCAAATGCCACTGCCAGCTTAGCTGTGCAAAAGAAGAACAACAAGAAGAAGAAATATCTCGAAATATGTCCGTCAGGCCCCTTTCCTTGAGATAAATCTGCAAATATCTCGGAAACGTAGCGAGCTATGGCAAAATGTTAAGAGACCTTATTTGTAGGGAATTAAGTTTCCTACTTTTTATGTTCTATGATATTTTTTGATCAGATGCGTAGTTCTCGAGATATATCAAGATATTTAAAAGTTCCGAAGCCGCACCAACATAATAGAGATACAGAAACACCGTGGCCCGTTTCTTTGAGATAACTCTGCACTATTGCGAGCTGGAAATGCCACTTCCAGTTTAGCTGTGCAGGAGAAGAACAACAAGAAGAAGAAATATCTCGAAATATGTCCGTTAGGCCCCTTCCCTTGAGATAAATCTGCAAATATCTCGGAAACGAAGCGAGCTATGGCAAAATCTTAAGCGACCTTTTTTGTATAGAATTAAGTTTCCTACTTTTTATGTTGTATGATATTTTTTGATCAGATGCGTAGTTCTCGAGATATATCAAGATATTTAAAAGTTCCGAAGCCGCACCAACATAATAGAGATACAGAAACACCGTGGCCCCTTTCTTTGAGATAAATCTGCGCTATTGCGAGCTGGAAACGCCACTTCCGGTTTAGCTGTGCAGAAGAAGAACAACAAGAAGAAGAAATGTCTCGAAATATGTCCGTCAGGCCCCTTCCCTTGAGATATATCTGCAAATATCTCGGAAACGAAGCGAGCTATGGCAAAATGTTAAGAGACCTTTTTTGTAGAGAATTAAGTTTCCTACTTTTTATGTTCTATGATATTTTTTGATCAGATGCGTAGTTCTCGAGATATATCAAGATATTTAAAAGTTCCGAAGCCGCACCAACATAATGGAGATACAGAAACACCGTGGCCCCTTTCTTTGAGATAACTCTGCACTATTGCGAGCTGGAAATGCCACTTCCAGTTTAGCTGTGCAGAAGAAGAACAACAAGAAGAAGAAATATCTCGAAATATGTCCGTTAGGCCCCTTCCCTTGAGATATATCTGCAAATATCTCGGAAACGAAGCGAGCTATGGCAAAATGTTAAGAGACCTTATTTGTAGAGAATTATGTTTCCTACAATTTATGTTCTATGATATTTTTTGATCAGAAGCGTAGTTTTCGAGATATATCGAGATATTTAAAAGTTCCGAAGCCGCACCAACATAATAGAGATACAGAAACACCGTGGCCCCTTTCTTTGAGATAACTCTGCACTATTGCGAGCTGCAAATACCACTTCCAGCTTAGCTGTGCAGAAGAAGAACAACAAGAAGAAGAAATATCTCGAAATATGTCCGTCAGGCCCCTTCCCTTGAGATATATCTGCAAATATCTCGGAAACGAAGCGAGCTATGGCAAAATGTCAAGAGACCTTATTTGTAGAGAATTAAGTTTCCTACTTTTTATGTTCTATGATATCTTTTGATCAGATGCGTAGTTCTCGAGATATATCAAGATATTTAAAAGTTCCGAAGCCGCACAAACATAATAGAGATACAGAAACACCGTGGCCCCTTTCTTTGAGATAACTCTGCACTATTGCGAGCTGCAAATGCCACTTCCAGCTTAGCTGTGCAGAAGAAGAACAACAAGAAGAAGAAATATCTCGAAATATGTCCGTCAGGCCCCTTCCCTTGAGATAAATCTGCATATATCTCGGAAACCAAGCGAGCTATGGCAAAATCTTAAGAGACCTTTTTTGTAGAGAATTAAGTTTCGTACTTTTTATGTTCTATGATATTTTTTGATCAGATGCGTAGTTCTCGAGATATATCAAGATATTTAAATGTTCCGAAGCCGCACCAACATAATAGAGATACAGAAACACTGTGGACCCTTTCTTTGAGATAACTCTGCACTATTGCGAGCTGCAAATGCCACTTCCAGCTTAGCTGTGCAGAAGAAGAACAACAAGAAGAAGAAATATCTCGAAATATGTCCGTCAGGCCCCTTCCCTTGAGATAAATGTGCAAATATCTCGGAAACGAAGGGAGCTATGGCAAAATGTTAAGAGACCTTTCTTGTAGAGAATTAAGTTTCCTACTTTTTATGTAGTATGATATTTTTTGATCAGATGCGTAGTTCTCGAGATATATCAAGATATTTAAAAGTTCCGAAGCCGCACCAACATAATAGAGATACAGAAACACCGTGGCCCCTTTCTTTGAGATAACTCTGCACTAGTGCGAGCCGCAAATGCCACTTCCAGCGTAGCTGTGCAGAAGAAGAACAACAAGAAGAACAAATATCTCGAAATATGTCCGTCAGGCCCCTTCCCTTGTGATAAATCTGCCAATATCTCGGAAACGAAGCGAGCTATGGCAAAATGTTAAGAGACCTTTTTTGTAGACAATTAAGTTTCCTACTTTTTATGTTCTATGATATTTTTTGATCAGATGCGTAGTTCTCGAGATATATCAAGATATTTAAAAGTTCCGAAGCCGCACCAAAATAATAGAGATACAGAAACACCGTGGCCCCTTTCCTTGCGATAACTCTGCACTATTGCGAGCTGCAAATGCCACTGCCAGCTTAGCTGTGCAAAAGAAGAACAACAAGAAGAAGAAATATCTCGAAATATGTCCGTCAGGCCCCTTTCCTTGAGATAAATCTGCAAATATCTCGGAAACGAAGCGAGCTATGGCAAAATGTTAAGAGACCTTATTTGTAGGGAATTAAGTTTCCTACTTTTTATGTTCTATGATATTTTTTGATCAGATGCGTAGTTCTCGAGATATATCAAGATATTTAAAAGTTCCGAAGCCGCACCAACATAATAGAGATACAGAAACACCGTGGCCCGTTTCTTTGAGATAACTCTGCACTATTGCGAGCTGGAAATGCCACTTCCAGTTTAGCTGTGCAGAAGAAGAACAACAAGAAGAAGAAATATCTCGAAATATGTCCGTTAGGCCACTTCCCTTGAGATAAATCTGCAAATATCTCGGAAACGAAGCGAGCTATGGCAAAATCTTAAGCGCCCTTTTTTGTAGAGAATTAAGTTTCCTACTTTTTATGTTCTATGATATTTTTTGATCAGATGCGTAGGTCCCGAGATATATCAAGATATTTAAAATTTCCGAAGCCGCACCAACATAATAGAGATACAGAAGCACCGTGGCCCCTTTCTTTGAGATAACTCTGCACTATTGCGAGCTGGAAATGCCACTTCCAGTTTAGCTGTGCAGAAGAAGAACAACAAGAAGAAGAAATATCTCGAAATATGTCCGTTAGGCCCCTTCCCTTGAGATAAATCTGCAAATATCTCGGAAACGAAGCGAGCTATGGCAAAATGTTAAGAGACCTTTTTTGTAGAGAATTAAGTTTTCTACTTTTTATGTTCTATGATATTTTTTGATCAGATGCGTAGTTCTCGAGATATATCAAGATATTTAAAAGTTCCGAAACCGCACCAACATAATAGAGATACAGAAACACCGTGGCCCCTTTCTTTGAGATAACTCTGCACTATTGCGAGCTGCAAATGCCACTTCCAGCTTAGCTGTGCAGAAGAAGAACAACAAGAAGAAGAAATATCTCGAAATATGTCCGTCAGGCCCGTTCCTTTGAGCTGAATCTGCAAATATCTCGGAAACGAAGCGAGCTATGGCAAAATGTTGAGAGACGTTTTTTGTAGAGAATTAAGTTTCCTACTTTTTATGTTCTATGATATTTTTTTATCAGATGCGTAGTTCCCGAGATATATCAAGATATTTAAAAGTTCCGAAGCCGCACCAACATAATAGAGATACAGAAACACCGTGGCCCCTTTCTTTGAGATAACTCTGCGCTATTGCGGGCTGGAAACGCCACTTCCAGTTTAGCTGTGCAGAAGAAGAACAACGAGAAGAAGAAATATCTCGAAATATGTCCGTCAGGCCCCTTCCCTTGAGATATATCTGCAAATATCTCGGATACGAAACGAGCTATGGCAAAATCTTAAGAGACCTTTTTTGTAGAGAATTATGTTTCCTACAATATATGTTCTATGATATTCTTTGATCAGAAGCGTAGTTTTCGAGATATATCGAGATATTTAAAAGTTGCGAAGCCGCACCAACATAATAGAGATACAGAAACACCGTGGCCCCTTTCTTTGAGATAACTCTGCACTAGTGCGAGCCGCAAAAGCCACTTCCAGCTTAGCTGTGCAGAAGAAGAACAACAAGAAGAAGAAATATCTCGAAATATGTCCGTTAGGCCCCTTCCCTTGAGATAAATCTGCAAATATCTCGGAAACCAAGCGAGCTATGGCAAAATGTTAAGAGACCTTTTTTGTAGAGAATTAAGTTTCCTACTTTTTATGTGCTATGATATTTTTTGATCAGATGCGTAGTTCTCGAGATATATCAAGATATTTAAAAGTTCCGAAACCGCACCAACATAATAGAGATACAGAAACACCGTGGCCCCTTTCTTTGAGATAACTCTGCACTATTGCGAGCTGGAAATGCCACTTCCAGTTTAGCTGTGCAGAAGGAGAACAACAAGAAGAAGAAATATCTCGAAATATGTCCGTCAGGCCCCTTCCCTTGAGATATATCTGCAAATATCTCGGAAACGAAACGAGCTATGGCAAAATCTTAAGAGACCTTTTTTGTAGAGAATTATGTTTCCTACTTTTTATGGTCTATGATATTTTTTTATCAGATGCGTAGTTCCCGAGATATATCAAGATATTTAAAAGTTCCGAAGCCGCACCAACATAATAGAGATACACAAACACCGTGGCCCCTTTCTTTGAGATAACTCTGCGCTATTGCGAGCTGGAAACGCCACTTCCAGTTTAGCTGTGCAGAAGAAGAACAACAAGAAGAAGAAATATCTCGAAATATGTCCGTCAGGCCCCTTCCCTTGAGATATATCTGCAAATATCTCGGAAACGAAACGAGCTATGGCAAAATCTTAAGAGACCTTTTTTGTAGAGAATTATGTTTCCTACAATATATGTTCTATGATATTTTTTGATCAGAAGAGTGGTTTTCGAGATATATCGAGATATTTAAAAGTTCCGAAGCCGCACCAACATAATAGAGATACAGAAACACCGTGGCCCCTTTCTTTGAGATAACTCTGCACTAGTGCGAGCCGCAAAAGCCACTTCCAGCTTAGCTGTGCAGAAGAAGAACAACAAGAAGAAGAAATATCTCGAAATATGTCCGTCAGGCCCCTTCCCTCGAGATAAATCTGCAAATATCTCGGAAACGAAGCGAGCTATGGCAAAATGTTAAGAGACCTTTTTTGTAGAGAATTAAGTTTCCTACTTTTTATGTTCTATGATATTTTTTGATCAGATGCGTAGTTCTCGAGATATATCAAGATATTTAAAAGTTCCGAAGCCGCACCAACATAATAGAGATACAGAAACACCGTGGCCCCTTTCTTTGAGATAACTCTGCACTATTGCGAGCTGGAAATGCCACTTCCAGTTTAGCTGTGCAGAAGAAGAACAACAAGAAGAAGAAATATCTCGAAATATGTCCGTCAGGCCCCTTACCTTGAGATATATCTGCAAATATCTCGGAAACGAAGCGAGCTATGGCAAAATGTTAAGAGACCTTTTTTGTAGAGAATTATGTTTCCTACAAGTTTTGTTCTATGATATTTTTTGAGCAGAAGCGTAGTTTTCGAGATATATCGAGATATTTAAAAGTTCCGAAGCCGCACCAACATAATAGAGATACAGAAACACCGTGGCCCCTTTCTTTGAGATAACTCTGCACTATTGCGAGCTGCAAATGCCACTTCCAGCTTAGCTGTGCAGAAGAAGAACAACAAGAAGAAGAAATATCTCGAAATATGTCCGTCAGGCCCCTTCCCTTGAGATACATCTGCATATATCTCGGAAACGAAGCGAGCTATGGCAAAATGTTAAGAGACTTCATTTGTAGAGAATTAAGTTTCCTACTTTTTATGTTCTACGATATTTTTTTATCAGATGCGTAGTTCCCGAGATATATCAAGATATTTAAAAGTTCCGAAGCCGCACCAACATAATAGAGATACAGAAACACCGTGGCCCCTTTCTTTGAGATAACTCTGCGCTATTGCGAGCTGGAAACGCCACTTCCAGTTTAGCTGTGCAGAAGAAGAACAACAAGAAGAAGAAATATCTCGAAATATGTCCGTCAGGCCCCTTCCCTTGAGATACATCTGCATATATCTCGGAAACGAAGCGAGCTATGGCAAAATGTTAAGAGACTTTATTTGTAGAGAATTAAGTTTCGTACTTTTTATGTTCTATGATATTTTTTGATCAGATGCGTAGTTCTCGAGATATATCAAGATATTTAAATGTTCCGAAGCCGCACCAAGATAATAGAGATACAGAAACACTGTGGACCCTTTCTTTGAGATAACTCTGCACTATTGCGAGCTGCAAATGCCACTTCCAGCATAGCTGTGCAGAAGAAGAACAACAAGAAGAAGAAATATCTCGAAATATGTCCGTCAGGCCCCTTCCCTTGAGATAAATGTGCAAATATCTCGGAAACGAAGCGAGCTATGGCAAAATGTTAAGAGACCTTTTTTGTAGACAATTAAGTTTCCTACTTTTTATGTTCTATGATATTTTTTGATCAGATGCGCAGTTCTCGAGATATATCAAGATATTTAAAAGTTCCGAAGCCGCACCAACATAATAGAGATACAGAAACACCGTGGCCCCTTTCTTTGAGATAACTCTGCACTATTGCGAGCTGGAAATGCCACTTCCAGTTTAGCTGTGCAGAAGAAGAACAACAAGAAGAAGAAATATCTCGAAATATGTCCGTCAGGCCCCTTACCTTGAGATATATCTGCAAATATCTCGGAAACGAAGCGAGCTATGGCAAAATGTTAAGAGACCTTTTTTGTAGAGAATTATGTTTCCTACAAGTTTTGTTCTATGATATTTTTTGAGCAGAAGCGTAGTTTTCGAGATATATCGAGATATTTAAAAGTTCCGAAGCCGCACCAACATAATAGAGATACAGAAACACCGTGGCCCCTTTCTTTGAGATAACTCTGCACTATTGCGAGCTGCAAATGCCACTTCCAGCTTAGCTGTGCAGAAGAAGAACAACAAGAAGAAGAAATATCTCGAAATATGTCCGTCAGGCCCCTTCCCTTGAGATACATCTGCATATATCTCGGAAACGAAGCGAGCTATGGCAAAATGTTAAGAGACTTCATTTGTAGAGAATTAAGTTTCCTACTTTTTATGTTCTACGATATTTTTTTATCAGATGCGTAGTTCCCGAGATATATCAAGATATTTAAAAGTTCCGAAGCCGCACCAACATAATAGAGATACAGAAACACCGTGGCCCCTTTCTTTGAGATAACTCTGCGCTATTGCGAGCTGGAAACGCCACTTCCAGTTTAGCTGTGCAGAAGAAGAACAACAAGAAGAAGAAATATCTCGAAATATGTCCGTCAGGCCCCTTCCCTTGAGATACATCTGCATATATCTCGGAAACGGAGCGAGCTATGGCAAAATGTTAAGAGACTTTATTTGTAGAGAATTAAGTTTCGTACTTTTTATGTTCTATGATATTTTTTGATCAGATGCGTAGTTCTCGAGATATATCAAGATATTTAAATGTTCCGAAGCCGCACCAAGATAATAGAGATACAGAAACACTGTGGACCCTTTCTTTGAGATAACTCTGCACTATTGCGAGCTGCAAATGCCACTTCCAGCATAGCTGTGCAGAAGAAGAACAACAAGAAGAAGAAATATCTCGAAATATGTCCGTCAGGCCCCTTCCCTTGAGATAAATGTGCAAATATCTCGGAAACGAAGCGAGCTATGGCAAAATGTTAAGAGACCTTTTTTGTAGACAATTAAGTTTCCTACTTTTTATGTTCTATGATATTTTTTGATCAGATGCGCAGTTCTCGAGATATATCAAGATATTTAAAAGTTCCGAAGCCGCACCAAAATAATAGAGATACAGAAACACCGTGGCCCCTTTCCTTGCGATAACTCTGCACCATTGCGAGCTGCAAATGCCACTGCCAGCTTAGCTGTGCAAAAGAAGAACAACAAGAAGAAGAAATATCTCGAAATATGTCCGTCAGGCCCCTTTCCTTGAGATAAATCTGCAAATATCTCGGAAACGAAGCGAGCTATGGCAAAATGTTAAGAGACCTTATTTGTAGGGAATTAAGTTTCCTACTTTTTATGTTCTATGATATTTTTTGATCAGATGCGTAGTTCTCGAGATATATCAAGATATTTAAAAGTTCCGAAGCCGCACCAACATAATAGAGATACAGAAACACCGTGGCCCGTTTCTTTGAGATAACTCTGCACTATTGCGAGCTGGAAATGCCACTTCCAGTTTAGCTGTGCAGAAGAAGAACAACAAGAAGAAGAAATATCTCGAAATATGTCCGTTAGGCCCCTTCCCTTGAGATAAATCTGCAAATATCTCGGAAACGAAGCGAGCTATGGCAAAATCTTAAGCCACCTTTTTTGTAGAGAATTAAGTTTCCTACTTTTTATGTTCTATGATATTTTTTGATCAGATGCGTAGTTCTCGAGATATATCAAGATATTTAAAAGTTCCGAAACCGCACCATCATAATAGAGATACAGAAACACCGTGGCCCCTTTCTTTGAGATAACTCTGCACTATTGCGAGCTGCAAATGCCACTTCCAGCTTAGCTGTGCAGAAGAAGAACAACAAGAAGAAGAAATATCTCGAAATATGTCCGTCAGGCCCGTTCCTTTGAGCTGAATCTGCAAATATCTCGGAAACGAAGCGAGCTATGGCAAAATGTTGAGAGACGTTTTTTGTAGAGAATTAAGTTTCCTACTTTTTATGTTCTATGATATTTTTTGATCAGATGCGTAGTTCTCGAGATATATCAAGATATTTAAAAGTTCCGAAGCCGCACCAACATAATAGAGATACAGAAACACCGTGGCCACTTTCTTTGAGATAACTCTGCACTATTGCGAGCTGGAAATGCCACTTCCAGTTTAGCTGTGCAGAAGAAGAACAACAAGAAGAAGAAATATCTCGAAATATGTCCGTTAGGCCCCTTCCCTTGAGATAAATCTGCAAATATCTCGGAAACGAAGCGAGCTATGGCAAAATGTTAAGAGACCTTTTTTGTAGAGAATTAAGTTTCCTACTTTTTATGTTCTATGATATTTTTTGATCAGATGCGTAGTTCTCGAGATATATCAAGATATTTAAAAGTTCCGAAACCGCACCAACATAATAGAGATACAGAAACACCGTGGCCCCTTTCTTTGAGATAACTCTGCACTATTGCCAGCTGGAAATGCCACTTCCAGTTTAGCTGTGCAGAAGAAGAACAACAAGAAGAAGAAATATCTCGAAATATGTCCGTCAGGCCCCTTCCCTTGAGATATATCTGCAAATATCTCGGAAACGAAGCGAGCTATGGCAAAATGTTAAGAGACCTTTTTTGTAGAGAATTATGTTTCCTACAAGTTTTGTTCTATGATATTTTTTGAGCAGAAGCGTAGTTTTCGAGATATATCGAGATATTTAAAAGTTCCGAAGCCGCACCAACATAATAGAGATACAGAAACACCGTGGCCCCTTTCTTTGAGATAACTCTGCACTATTGCGAGCTGCAAATGCCACTTCCAGCTTAGCTGTGCAGAAGAAGAACAACAAGAAGAAGAAATATCTCGAAATATGTCCGTCAGGCCCCTTCCCTTGAGATACATCTGCATATATCTCGGAAACGAAGCGAGCTATGGCAAAATGTTAAGAGACTTCATTTGTAGAGAATTAAGTTTCCTACTTTTTATGTTCTACGATATTTTTTTATCAGATGCGTAGTTCCCGAGATATATCAAGATATTTAAAAGTTCCGAAGCCGCACCAACATAATAGAGATACAGAAACACCGTGGCCCCTTTCTTTGAGATAACTCTGCACTAGTGCGAGCCGCAAAAGCCACTTCCAGCTTAGCTGTGCAGAAGAAGAACAACAAGAAGAAGAAATATCTCGAAATATGTCCGTCAGGCCCCTTCCCTTGAGATATATCTTCAAATATCTCGGAAACGAAACGAGCTATGGCAAAATCTTGAGAGACCTTTTTTGTAGAGAATTATGCTTCCTACAATATATGTTCTATGATATTTTTTGATCAGAAGCGTAGTTTTCGAGATATATCGAGATATTTAAAAGTTCCGAAGCCGCACCAACAGAATAGAGATACAGAAACACCGTGGCCCCTTTCTTTGAGATAACTCTGCACTATTGCGAGCTGCAAATGCCACTTCCAGCTTAGCTGTGCAGAAGAAGAACAACAAGAAGAAGAAATATCTCGAAATATGTCCGTCAGGCCCCTTCCCTTGAGATACATCTGCATATATCTCGGAAACGAAGCGAGCTATGGCAAAATGTTAAGAGACTTCATTTGTAGAGAATTAAGTTTCCTACTTTTTATGTTCTATGATATTTTTTTATCAGATGCGTAGTTCCCGAGATATATCAAGATATTTAAAAGTTCCGAAGCCGCACCAACATAATAGAGATACAGAAACACCGTGGCCCCTTTCTTTGAGATAACTCTGCGCTATTGCGAGCTGGAAACGCCACTTCCAGTTTAGCTGTGCAGAAGAAGAACAACAAGAAGAAGAAATATCTCGAAATATGTCCGTCAGGCCCCTTCCCTTGAGATACATCTGCATATATCTCGGAAACGAAGCGAGCTATGGCAAAATGTTAAGAGACTTTATTTGTAGAGAATTAAGTTTCCTACTTTTTATGTTCTATGATATTTTTTTATCAGATGCGTAGTTCCCGAGATATATCAAGATATTTAAAAGTTCTGAAGCCGCACCAACATAATAGAGATACAGAAACACCGTGGCCCCTTTCTTTGAGATAACTCTGCGCTATTGCGAGCTGGAAACGCCACTTCCAGTTTAGCTGTGCAGAAGAAGAACAACAACAAGAAGAAATATCTCGAAATATGTCCGTCAGGCCCCTTCCCTTGAGATATATCTGCAAATATCTCGGATACGAAACGAGCTATGGCAAAATCTTAAGAGACCTTTTTTGTAGAGAATTATGTTTCCTACAATATATGTTCTATGATATTTTTTGATCAGAAGCGTAGTTTTCGAGATATATCGAGATATTTAAAAGTTGCGAAGCCGCACCAACATAATAGAGATACAGAAACACCGTGGCCCCTTTCTTTGAGATAACTCTGCACTAGTGCGAGCCGCAAAAGCCACTTCCAGCTTAGCTGTGCAGAAGAAGAACAACAAGAAGAAGAAATATCTCGAAATATGTCCGTCAGGCCCCTTCCCTTGAGATAAATGTGCAAATATCTCGGAAACGAAGCGAGCTATGGCAAAATGTTAAGAGACCTTTTTTGTAGACAATTAAGTTTCCTACTTTTTATGTTCTATGATATTTTTTGATCAGATGCGCAGTTCTCGAGATATATCAAGATATTTAAAAGTTCCGAAGCCGCACCAAAATAATAGAGATACAGAAACACCGTGGCCCCTTTCCTTGCGATAACTCTGCACCATTGCGAGCTGCAAATGCCACTGCCAGCTTAGCTGTGCAAAAGAAGAACAACAAGAAGAAGAAATATCTCGAAATATGTCCGTCAGGCCCCTTTCCTTGAGATAAATCTGCAAATATCTCGGAAACGAAGCGAGCTATGGCAAAATGTTAAGAGACCTTATTTGTAGGGAATTAAGTTTCCTACTTTTTATGTTCTATGATATTTTTTGATCAGATGCGTAGTTCTCGAGATATATCAAGATATTTAAAAGTTCCGAAGCCGCACCAACATAATAGAGATACAGAAACACCGTGGCCCGTTTCTTTGAGATAACTCTGCACTATTGCGAGCTGGAAATGCCACTTCCAGTTTAGCTGTGCAGAAGAAGAACAACAAGAAGAAGAAATATCTCGAAATATGTCCGTTAGGCCCCTTCCCTTGAGATAAATCTGCAAATATCTCGGAAACGAAGCGAGCTATGGCAAAATCTTAAGCCACCTTTTTTGTAGAGAATTAAGTTTCCTACTTTTTATGTTCTATGATATTTTTTGATCAGATGCGTAGTTCTCGAGATATATCAAGATATTTAAAAGTTCCGAAACCGCACCATCATAATAGAGATACAGAAACACCGTGGCCCCTTTCTTTGAGATAACTCTGCACTATTGCGAGCTGCAAATGCCACTTCCAGCTTAGCTGTGCAGAAGAAGAACAACAAGAAGAAGAAATATCTCGAAATATGTCCGTCAGGCCCGTTCCTTTGAGCTGAATCTGCAAATATCTCGGAAACGAAGCGAGCTATGGCAAAATGTTGAGAGACGTTTTTTGTAGAGAATTAAGTTTCCTACTTTTTATGTTCTATGATATTTTTTGATCAGATGCGTAGTTCTCGAGATATATCAAGATATTTAAAAGTTCCGAAGCCGCACCAACATAATAGAGATACAGAAACACCGTGGCCACTTTCTTTGAGATAACTCTGCACTATTGCGAGCTGGAAATGCCACTTCCAGTTTAGCTGTGCAGAAGAAGAACAACAAGAAGAAGAAATATCTCGAAATATGTCCGTTAGGCCCCTTCCCTTGAGATAAATCTGCAAATATCTCGGAAACGAAGCGAGCTATGGCAAAATGTTAAGAGACCTTTTTTGTAGAGAATTAAGTTTCCTACTTTTTATGTTCTATGATATTTTTTGATCAGATGCGTAGTTCTCGAGATATATCAAGATATTTAAAAGTTCCGAAACCGCACCAACATAATAGAGATACAGAAACACCGTGGCCCCTTTCTTTGAGATAACTCTGCACTATTGCCAGCTGGAAATGCCACTTCCAGTTTAGCTGTGCAGAAGAAGAACAACAAGAAGAAGAAATATCTCGAAATATGTCCGTCAGGCCCCTTCCCTTGAGATATATCTGCAAATATCTCGGAAACGAAGCGAGCTATGGCAAAATGTTAAGAGACCTTTTTTGTAGAGAATTATGTTTCCTACAAGTTTTGTTCTATGATATTTTTTGAGCAGAAGCGTAGTTTTCGAGATATATCGAGATATTTAAAAGTTCCGAAGCCGCACCAACATAATAGAGATACAGAAACACCGTGGCCCCTTTCTTTGAGATAACTCTGCACTATTGCGAGCTGCAAATGCCACTTCCAGCTTAGCTGTGCAGAAGAAGAACAACAAGAAGAAGAAATATCTCGAAATATGTCCGTCAGGCCCCTTCCCTTGAGATACATCTGCATATATCTCGGAAACGAAGCGAGCTATGGCAAAATGTTAAGAGACTTCATTTGTAGAGAATTAAGTTTCCTACTTTTTATGTTCTACGATATTTTTTTATCAGATGCGTAGTTCCCGAGATATATCAAGATATTTAAAAGTTCCGAAGCCGCACCAACATAATAGAGATACAGAAACACCGTGGCCCCTTTCTTTGAGATAACTCTGCACTAGTGCGAGCCGCAAAAGCCACTTCCAGCTTAGCTGTGCAGAAGAAGAACAACAAGAAGAAGAAATATCTCGAAATATGTCCGTCAGGCCCCTTCCCTTGAGATATATCTTCAAATATCTCGGAAACGAAACGAGCTATGGCAAAATCTTGAGAGACCTTTTTTGTAGAGAATTATGCTTCCTACAATATATGTTCTATGATATTTTTTGATCAGAAGCGTAGTTTTCGAGATATATCGAGATATTTAAAAGTTCCGAAGCCGCACCAACAGAATAGAGATACAGAAACACCGTGGCCCCTTTCTTTGAGATAACTCTGCACTATTGCGAGCTGCAAATGCCACTTCCAGCTTAGCTGTGCAGAAGAAGAACAACAAGAAGAAGAAATATCTCGAAATATGTCCGTCAGGCCCCTTCCCTTGAGATACATCTGCATATATCTCGGAAACGAAGCGAGCTATGGCAAAATGTTAAGAGACTTCATTTGTAGAGAATTAAGTTTCCTACTTTTTATGTTCTATGATATTTTTTTATCAGATGCGTAGTTCCCGAGATATATCAAGATATTTAAAAGTTCCGAAGCCGCACCAACATAATAGAGATACAGAAACACCGTGGCCCCTTTCTTTGAGATAACTCTGCGCTATTGCGAGCTGGAAACGCCACTTCCAGTTTAGCTGTGCAGAAGAAGAACAACAAGAAGAAGAAATATCTCGAAATATGTCCGTCAGGCCCCTTCCCTTGAGATACATCTGCATATATCTCGGAAACGAAGCGAGCTATGGCAAAATGTTAAGAGACTTTATTTGTAGAGAATTAAGTTTCCTACTTTTTATGTTCTATGATATTTTTTTATCAGATGCGTAGTTCCCGAGATATATCAAGATATTTAAAAGTTCTGAAGCCGCACCAACATAATAGAGATACAGAAACACCGTGGCCCCTTTCTTTGAGATAACTCTGCGCTATTGCGAGCTGGAAACGCCACTTCCAGTTTAGCTGTGCAGAAGAAGAACAACAACAAGAAGAAATATCTCGAAATATGTCCGTCAGGCCCCTTCCCTTGAGATATATCTGCAAATATCTCGGATACGAAACGAGCTATGGCAAAATCTTAAGAGACCTTTTTTGTAGAGAATTATGTTTCCTACAATATATGTTCTATGATATTTTTTGATCAGAAGCGTAGTTTTCGAGATATATCGAGATATTTAAAAGTTGCGAAGCCGCACCAACATAATAGAGATACAGAAACACCGTGGCCCCTTTCTTTGAGATAACTCTGCACTAGTGCGAGCCGCAAAAGCCACTTCCAGCTTAGCTGTGCAGAAGAAGAACAACAAGAAGAAGAAATATCTCGAAATATGTCCGTCAGGCCCCTTCCCTCGAGATAAATCTGCAAATATCTCGGAAACGAAGCGAGCTATGGCAAAATGTTAAGAGACCTTTCTTGTAGAGAATAAAGTTTCCTACTTTTTATGTAGTATGATATTTTTTGATCAGATGCGTAGTTCTCGAGATATATCAAGATATTTAAAAGTTCCGAAGCCGCACCAACATAATAGAGATACAGAAACACCGTGGCCCCTTTCTTTGAGATAACTCTGCGCTATTGCGAGCTGGAAACGCCACTTCCAGTTTAGCTGTGCAGAAGAAGAACAACAAGAAGAAGAAATATCTCGAAATATGTCCGTCAGGCCCCTTCCCTTGAGATACATCTGCATATATCTCGGAAACGAAGCGAGCTATGGCAAAATGTTAAGAGACTTTATTTGTAGAGAATTAAGTTTCCTACTTTTTATGTTCTATGATATTTTTTTATCAGATGCGTAGTTCCCGAGATATATCAAGATATTTAAAAGTTCCGAAGCCGCACCAACATAATAGAGATACAGAAACACCGTGGCCCCTTTCTTTGAGATAACTGCGCTATTGCGAGCTGGAAACGCCACTTCCAGTTTAGCTGTGCAGAAGAAGAACAACAAGAAGAAGAAATATCTCGAAATATGTCCGTCAGGCCCCTTCCCTTGAGATATATCTGCAAATATCTCGGAAACGAAGCGAGCTATGGCAAAATGTTAAGAGACCTTTTTTGTAGAGAATTATGTTTCCTACAAGTTTTGTTCTATGATATTTTTTGATCAGAAGCGTAGTTTTCGAGATATATCGAGATATTTAAAAGTTCCGAAGCCGCACCAACATAATAGAGATACAGAAACACCGTGGCCCCTTTCTTTGAGATAACTCTGCACTATTGCGAGCTGCAAATGCCACTTCCAGCTTAGCTGTGCAGAAGAAGAACAACAAGAAGAAGAAATATCTCGAAATATGTCCGTCAGGCCCCTTCCCTTGAGATACATCTGCATATATCTCGGAAACGAAGCGAGCTATGGCAAAATGTTAAGAGACTTCATTTGTAGAGAATTAAGTTTCCTACTTTTTATGTTCTATGATATTTTTTTATCAGATGCGTAGTTCCCGAGATATATCAAGATATTTAAAAGTTCCGAAGCCGCACCAACATAATAGAGATACAGAAACACCGTGGCCCCTTTCTTTGAGATAACTCTGCGCTATTGCGAGCTGGAAACGCCACTTCCAGTTTAGCTGTGCAGAAGAAGAACAACAAGAAGAAGAAATATCTCGAAATATGTCCGTCAGGCCCCTTCCCTTGAGATACATCTGCATATATCTCGGAAACGAAGCGAGCTATGGCAAAATGATAAGAGACTTTATTTGTAGAGAATTAAGTTTCCTACTTTTTATGTTCTATGATATTTTTTTATCAGATGCGTAGTTCCCGAGATATATCAAGATATTTAAAAGTTCCGAAGCCGCACCAACATAATAGAGATACAGAAACACCGTGGCCCCTTTCTTTGAGATAACTCTGCGCTATTGCGAGCTGGAAACGCCACTTCCAGTTTAGCTGTGCAGAAGAAGAACAACAACAAGAAGGAATATCTCGAAATATGTCCGTCAGGCCCCTTCCCTTGAGATATATCTGCAAATATCTCGGATACGAAACGAGCTATGGCAAAATCTTAAGAGACCTTTTTTGTAGAGAATTATGTTTCCTACAATATATGTTCTATGATATTTTTTGATCAGAAGCGTAGTTTTCGAGATATATCGAGATATTTAAAAGTTGCGAAGCCGCACCAACATAATAGAGATACAGAAACACCGTGGCCCCTTTCTTTGAGATAACTCTGCACTAGTGCGAGCCGCAAAAGCCACTTCCAGCTTAGCTGTGCAGAAGAAGAACAACAAGAAGAAGAAATATCTCGAAATATGTCCGTCAGGCCCCTTCCCTCGAGATAAATCTGCAAATATCTCGGAAACGAAGCGAGCTATGGCAAAATGTTAAGAGACCTTTCTTGTAGAGAATAAAGTTTCCTACTTTTTATGTAGTATGATATTTTTTGATCAGATGCGTAGTTCTCGAGATATATCAAGATATTTAAAAGTTCCGAAGCCGCACCAACATAATAGAGATACAGAAACACCGTGGCCCCTTTCTTTGAGATAACTCTGCGCTATTGCGAGCTGGAAACGCCACTTCCAGTTTAGCTGTGCAGAAGAAGAACAACAAGAAGAAGAAATATCTCGAAATATGTCCGTCAGGCCCCTTCCCTTGAGATACATCTGCATATATCTCGGAAACGAAGCGAGCTATGGCAAAATGTTAAGAGACTTTATTTGTAGAGAATTAAGTTTCCTACTTTTTATGTTCTATGATATTTTTTTATCAGATGCGTAGTTCCCGAGATATATCAAGATATTTAAAAGTTCCGAAGCCGCACCAACATAATAGAGATACAGAAACACCGTGGCCCCTTTCTTTGAGATAACTGCGCTATTGCGAGCTGGAAACGCCACTTCCAGTTTAGCTGTGCAGAAGAAGAACAACAAGAAGAAGAAATATCTCGAAATATGTCCGTCAGGCCCCTTCCCTTGAGATATATCTGCAAATATCTCGGAAACGAAGCGAGCTATGGCAAAATGTTAAGAGACCTTTTTTGTAGAGAATTATGTTTCCTACAAGTTTTGTTCTATGATATTTTTTGATCAGAAGCGTAGTTTTCGAGATATATCGAGATATTTAAAAGTTCCGAAGCCGCACAAACATAATAGAGATACAGAAACACCGTGGCCCCTTTCTTTGAGATAACTCTGCACTATTGCGAGCTGCAAATGCCACTTCCAGCTTAGCTGTGCAGAAGAAGAACAACAAGAAGAAGAAATATCTCGAAATATGTCCGTCAGGCCCCTTCCCTTGAGATACATCTGCATATATCTCGGAAACGAAGCGAGCTATGGCAAAATGTTAAGAGACTTCATTTGTAGAGAATTAAGTTTCCTACTTTTTATGTTCTATGATATTTTTTTATCAGATGCGTAGTTCCCGAGATATATCAAGATATTTAAAAGTTCCGAAGCCGCACCAACATAATAGAGATACAAAAACACCGTGGCCCCTTTCTTTGAGATAACTCTGCGCTATTGCGAGCTGGAAACGCCACTTCCAGTTTAGCTGTGCAGAAGAAGAACAACAAGAAGAAGAAATATCTCGAAATATGTCCGTCAGGCCCCTTCCCTTGAGATATATCTGCAAATATCTCGGATACGAAACGAGCTATGGCAAAATCTTAAGAGACCTTTTTTGTAGAGAATTATGTTTCCTACAATATATGTTCTATGATATTTTTTGATCAGAAGCGTAGTTTTCGAGATATATCGAGATATTTAAAAGTTGCGAAGCCGCACCAACATAATAGAGATACAGAAACACCGTGGCCCCTTTCTTTGAGATAACTCTGCACTAGTGCGAGCCGCAAAAGCCACTTCCAGCTTAGCTGTGCAGAAGAAGAACAACAAGAAGAAGAAATATCTCGAAATATGTCCGTCAGGCCCCTTCCCTCGAGATAAATCTGCAAATATCTCGGAAACGAAGCGAGCTATGGCAAAATGTTAAGAGACCTTTTTTGTAGAGAATTAAGTTTCCTACAAGTTTTGTTCTATGATATTTTTTGATCAGAAGCGTAGTTTTCGAGATATATCGAGATATTTAAAAGTTCCGAAGCCGCACAAACATAATAGAGATACAGAAACACCGTGGCCCCTTTCTTTGAGATAACTCTGCACTATTGCGAGCTGTAAATGCGACTTCCAGCGTAGCTGTGCAGAAGAAGAACAACAAGAAGAAGAAATATCTGGAAATATGTCCGTCAGGCCCCTTCCCTTGAGATAAATCTGCAAATATCTCGGAAACGAAGCGATCTATGGCAAAATGTTAAGAGACTTTATTTGTAGAGAATTAAGTTTCCTACTTTTTATGTTCTATGATATTTTTTTATCAGATGCGTAGTTCCCGAGATATATCAAGATATTTAAAAGTTCCGAAGCCGCACGAACATAATAGAGATACAGAAACACCGTGGCCCCTTTCTTTGAGATAACTCTGCACTATTGCGAGCTGCAAATGCCACTTCCAGCTTAGCTGTGCAGAAGAAGAACAACAAGAAGAAGAAATATCTCGAAATATGTCCGTCAGGCCCCTTCCCTTGAGATAAATCTGCAAATATCTCGGAAACGAAGCGAGCTATGGCAAAATGTTAAGAGACCTTTCTTGTAGAGAATAAAGTTTCCTACTTTTTATGTAGTATGATATTTTTTGATCAGATGCGTAGTTCTCCAGATATATCAAGATATTTAAAAGTTCCGAAGCCGCACCAACATAATAGAGATACAGAAACACCGTGGCCCCTTTCTTTGAGATAACTCTGCGCTATTGCGAGCTGGAAACGCCACTTCCAGTTTAGCTGTGCAGAAGAAGAACAACAAGAAGAAGAAATATCTCGAAATATGTCCGTCAGGCCCCTTCCCTTGAGATACATCTGCATATATCTCGGAAACGAAGCGAGCTATGGCAAAATGTTAAGAGACTTTATTTGTAGAGAATTAAGTTTCCTACTTTTTATGTTCTATGATATTTTTTTATCAGATGCGTAGTTCCCGAGATATATCAAGATATTTAAAAGTTCCGAAGCCGCACCAACATAATAGAGATACAGAAACACCGTGGCCCCTTTCTTTGAGATAACTGCGCTATTGCGAGCTGGAAACGCCACTTCCAGTTTAGCTGTGCAGAAGAAGAACAACAAGAAGAAGAAATATCTGGAAATATGTCCGTCAGGCCCCTTCCCTTGAGATAAATCTGCAAATATCTCGGAAACGAAGCGATCTATGGCAAAATGTTAAGAGACTTTATTTGTAGAGAATTAAGTTTCCTACTTTTTATGTTCTATGATATTTTTTTATCAGATGCGTAGTTCCCGAGATATATCAAGATATTTAAAAGTTCCGAAGCCGCACCAACATAATAGAGATACAGAAACACCGTGCCCCTTTCTTTGAAATAACTCTGCACTATTGCGAGCTGCAAATGCCACTTCCAGCTTAGCTGTGCAGAAGAAGAACAACAAGAAGAAGAAATATCTCGAAATATGTCCGTCAGGCCCCTTCCCTTGAGATAAATCTGCAAATATCTCGGAAACGAAGCGAGCTATGGCAAAATGTTAAGAGACCTTTTTTGTAGAGAATTAAGTTTCCTACTTTTTATGTTCTATGATATTTTTTGATCAGATGCGTAGATCTCGAGATATATCAAGATATTTAAAAGTTCCGAAGCTGCACCAACATAATAGAGGTACAGAAACACCGTGGCCCCTTTCTTTGAGATAACTCTGCACTATTGCGAGCTGGAAATGCCACTTCCAGTTTAGCTGTGCAGAAGAAGAACAACAAGAAGAAGAAATATCTCGAAATATATCCGTTAGGCCCCTTCCCTTGAGATAAATCTGCAAATATCTCGGAAAAGAAGCGAGCTATGGCAAAATGTTAAGCGACCTTTTTTGTAGAGAATTAAGTTTCTTACTTTTTATGTTCTATGATATTTTTTGATCAGATGCGTAGTTCTCGAGATATATCAAGATATTTAAAAGTTCCGAAGCCGCACCAACATAATAGAGATACAGAAACACCGTGGCCCCTTTCTTTGAGATAACTCTGCACTAGTGCGAGCCGCAAATTCCACTTCCAGCTTAGCTGTGCAGAAGAAGAAATATCTCGCAATATGTCCGTCAGGCCCCTTCCCTTGAGATAAATCTGCAAATATCTCGGAAACGAAGCGAGCTATGGCAAAATGTTAAGAGAGCTTTTTTGTAGAGAATTAAGTTTCCTACTTTTTATCTTCTATGATATTTTTTGATCAGATGCGTAGTTCTCGAGATATATCAAGATATTTAAAAGTTCCGAAGCCGCATCAACATAATAGATATACAGAAACACCGTGGCCCCTTTCTTTGAGATAACTCTGCACTATTGCGAGCTGTAAATGTCACTTCCAGCTAAGCTGTGCAGAAGAAGAACAACAAGAAGAAGAAATATCTCGAAATATGTCCGTCAGGCCCCTTCCCTTGAGATAAATCTGCAAATATCTCGGAAACGAAGCGAGCTATGGCAAAATGTTAACAGACCTTTTTTGTAGAGAATTAAGTTTCCTACTTTTTATCTTCTATGATATTTTTTGATCAGATGCGTAGTTCTCGAGATATATCAAGATATTTAAAAGTTCCGAAGCCGCACTAACATAATAGAGATACAGAAACACCGTGGCCCCTTTATTTGAGATAACTCTGCACTATTGCGAGCTGCAAATGCCACTTCCAGCTTAGCTGTGCAGAAGAAGAACAACAAGAAGAAGAAATATCTCGAAATATGTCCGTCAGGCCCCTTCCCTTGAGATAAATCTGCAAATATCTCGGAAACGAAGCGAGCTATGGCAAAATCTTAAGAGACCTTTTTTGTAGAGAATTATGTTTCCTACAATATATGTTCTATGATATTTTTTGATCAGAAGCGTAGTTTTCGAGATATATCGAGATATTTAAAAGTTGCGAAGCCGCACCAACATAATAGAGATACAGAAACACCGTGGCCCCTTTCTTTGAGATAACTCTGCACTAGTGCGAGCCGCAAAAGCCACTTCCAGCTTAGCTGTGCAGAAGAAGAACAACAAGAAGAAGAAATATCTCGAAATATGTCCGTCAGGCCCCTTCCCTCGAGATAAATCTGCAAATATCTCGGAAACGAAGCGAGCTATGGCAAAATGTTAAGAGACCTTTCTTGTAGAGAATAAAGTTTCCTACTTTTTATGTAGTATGATATTTTTTGATCAGATGCGTAGTTCTCGAGATATATCAAGATATTTAAAAGTTCCGAAGCCGCACCAACATAATAGAGATACAGAAACACCGTGGCCCCTTTCTTTGAGATAACTCTGCGCTATTGCGAGCTGGAAACGCCACTTCCAGTTTAGCTGTGCAGAAGAAGAACAACAAGAAGAAGAAATATCTCGAAATATGTCCGTCAGGCCCCTTCCCTTGAGATACATCTGCATATATCTCGGAAACGAAGCGAGCTATGGCAAAATGTTAAGAGACTTTATTTGTAGAGAATTAAGTTTCCTACTTTTTATGTTCTATGATATTTTTTTATCAGATGCGTAGTTCCCGAGATATATCAAGATATTTAAAAGTTCCGAAGCCGCACCAACATAATAGAGATACAGAAACACCGTGGCCCCTTTCTTTGAGATAACTGCGCTATTGCGAGCTGGAAACGCCACTTCCAGTTTAGCTGTGCAGAAGAAGAACAACAAGAAGAAGAAATATCTCGAAATATGTCCGTCAGGCCCCTTCCCTTGAGATATATCTGCAAATATCTCGGAAACGAAGCGAGCTATGGCAAAATGTTAAGAGACCTTTTTTGTAGAGAATTATGTTTCCTACAAGTTTTGTTCTATGATATTTTTTGATCAGAAGCGTAGTTTTCGAGATATATCGAGATATTTAAAAGCTCCGAAGCCGCACAAACATAATAGAGATACAGAAACACCGTGGCCCCTTTCTTTGAGATAACTCTGCACTATTGCGAGCTGCAAATGCCACTTCCAGCTTAGCTGTGCAGAAGAAGAACAACAAGAAGAAGAAATATCTCGAAATATGTCCGTCAGGCCCCTTCCCTTGAGATACATCTGCATATATCTCGGAAACGAAGCGAGCTATGGCAAAATGTTAAGAGACTTCATTTGTAGAGAATTAAGTTTCCTACTTTTTATGTTCTATGGTATTTTTTGATCAGATGCGTAGTTCTCGAGATATATCAAGATATTTAAAAGTTCCGAAGCCGCACCAACATAATAGAGATACAGAAACACCGTGGCCCCATTCTTTGAGATAACTCTACACTATTGCGAGCGGCAAATGCCACTTCCAGCTTAGCTGTGCAGAAGAAGAACAACAAGAAGAAGAAATATCTCGAAATATGTCCGTCAGGCCCCTTCCCGTGAGATATATCTGCAAATATCTCGGAAACCAAGCGAGCTATGGCAAAATGTTAAGAGACCTTTTTTGTAGAGAATTATGTTTCCTACAATTTATGTTCTATGATATTTTTTGATCAGAAGCGTAGTTTTCGAGATATATCGAGATATTCAAAAGTTCCGAAGCCGCACCAACATAATAGAGATACAGAAACACCGTGGCCCCTTTCTTTCAGATAACTCTGCACTATTGCGAGCTGCAAATGCCACTTCCAGCTTACCTGTGCAGAAGAAGAACAACAAGAAGAAGAAATATCACGAAATATGTCCGTCAGGCCCGTTCCTTTGAGCTGAATCTGCAAATATCTCGGAAACGAAGCGAGCTATGGCAAAATGTTAAGAGACGTTTTTTGTAGAGAATTATGTTTCCTACAATTTATGTTCTATGATATTTTTTGATCAGAAGCGTAGTTTTCGAGATATATCGAGATATTTAAAAGTTCCGAAGCCGCACCAACATAATAGAGATACAGAAACACCGTGGCCCCTTTCTTTGAGATAACTCTGCACTATTGCGAGCTGCAAATGCCACTTCCAGCTTAGCTGTGCAGAAGAAGAACAACAAGAAGAAGAAATATCTCGAAATATGTCCGTCAGGCCCCTTCCCTTGAGATAAATCTGCAAATATCTCGGAAACGAAGCGAGCTATGGCAAAACGTTAAGAAACCTTTTTTGTAGAGAATTATGTTTCCTACAATTTATGTTCTATGATATTTTTTGATCAGATGCGTAGTTCTCGAGATATATCAAGATATTTAAAAGTTCCGAAGCCGCACCAACATAATAGAGATACAGAAACACCGTGGCCTCTTTCTTTGAGATATCTCTGCACTATTGCGCGCTGCAAATGCCACTTCCAGCTTAGCTGTGCAGACGAAGAACAACAAGAAGAAGAAATATCTCGAAATATGTCCGTCAGGCCCCTTCCCTTGAGATAAATCTGCAAATATCTCGGAAACGAAGCGAGCTATGGCAAAACGTTAAGAAACCTTTTTTGTAGAGAATTATGTTTCCTACAATTTATGTTCTATGATATTTTTTGATCAGAAGCGTAGTTCTCGAGATATATCGAGATATTTAAAAGTTCCGAAGCCGCACCAACATAATAGAGATACAGAAACACCGTGGCCCCTTTCGTTGAGATAAGTCTGCACTATTGCGAGCTTGAAATGCCACTTCCAGTTTAGCTGTGCAGAAGAAGAACAACAAGAAGAAGAAATATCTCGAAATATGTCCGTCAGGCCCCTTCCCTTGAGATAAATCTGCAAATATCTCGGAAACGAAGCGAGCTATGGCAAAATGTTAAGAGACCTTATTTGTAGAGAATTAAGTTTCCTACTTTTTATGTTCTATGATATCTTTTGATCAGATGCGTAGTTCTCGAGATATATCAAGATATTTAAAAGTTCCGAAGCCGCACCAACATAATAGAGATACAGAAACACCGTGGCCCCTTTCTTTGAGATAACTCTGCACTATTGCGAGCTGGAAATGCCACTTCCAGTTTAGCTGTGCAGGAGAAGAACAACAAGAAGAAGAAATATCTCGAAATATGTCCGTCAGGCCCCTTCCCTTGAGATATATCTGCAAATATCTCGGAAACGAAGCGAGCTATGGCAAAATGTTAAGAGACCTTTTTTGTAGAGAATTATGTTTCCTACAATTTATGTTCTATGATATTTTTTGATCAGAAGCGTAGTTTTCGAGATATATCGAGATATTTAAAAGTTCCGAAGCCGCACCAACATAATAGAGATACAGAAACACCGTGGCCCCTTTCTTTGAGATAACTCTGCACTATTGCGAGCTGCAAATGCCACTTCCAGCTTAGCTGTGCAGAAGAAGAACAACAAGAAGAAGAAATATCTCGAAATATGTCCGTCAGGCCCCTTCCCTTGAGATATATCTGCAAATATCTCGGAAACGAAGCGAGCTATGGCAAAATGTTAAGAGACTTTATTTGTAGAGAATTAAGTTTCCTACTTTTTATGTTCTATGATATTTTTTGATCAGATGCGTAGTTCTCGAGATATATCAAGATATTTAAAAGTTCCGAAGCCGCACCAACATAATAGAGATACAGAAACACCGTGGCCACTTTCTTTGAGATAACTCTGCACTATTGCGAGCTGGAAATGCCACTTCCAGTTTAGCTGTGCAGAAGAGGAACAACAAGAAGAAGAAATATCTCGAAATATGTCCGTCAGGCCCCTTCCCTTGAGATAAATCTGCAAATATCTCGGAAACGAAGCGAGCTATGGCAAAATGTTAAGAGACCTTTTTTGTAGAGAATTAAGTTTCCTACTTTTTATGTTCTATGATATTTTTTGATCAGATGCGTAGTTCTCGAGATATATCAAGATATTTAAAAGTTCCGAAGCCGCACCAACATAATAGAGATACAGAAACACCGTGGCCCCTTTCTTTGAGATAACTCTGCACTATTGCGAGCTGCAAATGCCACTTCCAGCTTAGCTGTGCAGAAGAAGAACAACAAGAAGAAGAAATATCTCGAAATATGTCCGTCAGGCCCCTTCCCTTGAGATATATCTGCAAATATCTCGGAAACGAAGCGAGCTATGGCAAAATGTTAAGAGACATTTTTTGTAGAGAATTATGTTTCCTACAATTTATGTTCTATGATATTTTTTGATCAGAAGCGTAGTTTTCGAGATATATCGAGATATTTAAAAGTTCCGAAGCCGCACCAACATAATAGAGATACAGAAACACCGTGGCCCCTTTCTTTGAGATAACTCTGCACTAGTGCGAGCCGCAAATGCCACTTCCAGCTTAGCTGTGCAGAAGAAGAACAACAAGAAGAAAAAATATCTCGAAATATGTCCGTCAGGCCCCTTCCCTTGAGATATATCTGCAAATATCTCGGAAACGAAGCGAGCTATGGCAAAATGTTAAGACACTTTATTTGTAGAGAATTAAGTTTCCTACTTTTTATGTTCTATGATATTTTTTGATCAGATGCGTAGTTCTCGAGATATATCAAGATATTTAAAAGTTCCGAAGCCGCACCAACATAATAGAGATACAGAAACACCGTGGCCTCTTTCTCTGAGATAACTCTGCACTATTGCGAGCTGCAAATGCCACTTCCAGCTTAGCTGTGCAGAAGAAGAACAACAAGAAGAAGAAATATCTCGAAATATGTCCGTCAGGCACCTTCCCTTGAGATAAATCTGCAAATATCTCGGAAACGAAGCGAGCTAAGGCAAAATGTTAAGAGACCTTTTTTGTAGAGAATTAAGTTTCCTACTTACTATGTTGTATGATATTTTTTGATCAGATGCGTAGTTCTCGATATATATCAAGATATTTAAAAGTTCCGAAGCCGCACCAACATAATAGAGATACAGAAACACCGTGGCCCCTTTCTTTGAGATAACTCTGCACTATTGCGAGCTGGAAATGCCACTTCCAGTTTAGCTGTGCAGAAGAAGAACAACAAGAAGAAGAAATATCTCGAAATATGTCCGTCAGGCCCCTTCCCTTGAGATAAATCTGCAAATATCTCGGAAACGAAGCGAGCTATGGCAAAATGTTAAGAGACCTTATTTGTAGAGAATTAAGTTTCCTACTTTTTATGTTCTATGATATCTTTTGATCAGATGCGTAGTTCTCGAGATATATCAAGATATTTAAAAGTTCCGAAGCCGCACCAACATAATAGAGATACAGAAACACCGTGGCCCCTTTCTTTCAGATAACTCTCCACTATTGCGAGCTGGAAATGCCACTTCCAGTTTAGCTGTGCAGAAGAAGAACAACAAGAAGAAGAAATATCTCGAAATATGTCCGTCAGGCCCCTTCCCTTGAGATAAATGTGCAAATATCTCGGAAACGAAGGGAGCTATGGCAAAATGTTAAGAGACCTTTCTTGTAGAGAATTAAGTTTCCTACTTTTTATGTAGTATGATATTTTTTGATCAGATGCGTAGTTCTCGAGATATATCAAGATATTTAAAAGTTCCGAAGCCGCACCAACATAATAGAGATACAGAAACACCGTGGCCCCTTTCTTTGGGATAACTCTGCACTAGTGCGAGCCGCAAATGCCACTTCCAGCGTAGCTGTGCAGAAGAAGAACAACAAGAAGAAGAAATATCTCGAAATATGTCCGTCAGGCCCCTTCCCTTGTGATAAATCTGCCAATATCTCGGAAACGAAGCGAGCTATGGCAAAATGTTAAGAGACCTTTTTTGTAGACAATTAAGTTTCCTACTTTTCATGTTCTATGATATTTTTTGATCAGATGCGTAGTTCTCGAGATATATCAAGATATTTAAAAGTTCCGAAGCCGCACCAAAATAATAGAGATACAGAAACACCGTGGCCCCTTTCCTTGCGATAACTCTGCACTATTGCGAGCTGCAAATGCCACTGCCAGCTTAGCTGTGCAAAAGAAGAACAACAAGAAGAAGAAATATCTCGAAATATGTCCGTCAGGCCCCTTTCCTTGAGATAAATCTGCAAATATCTCGGAAACGAAGCGAGCTATGGCAAAATGTTAAGAGACCTTATTTGTAGAGAATTAAGTTTCCTACTTTTTATGTTCTATGATATTTTTTGATCAGATGCGTAGTTCTCGAGATATATCAAGATATTTAAAAGTTCCGAAGCCGCACCAACATAATAGAGATACAGAAACACCGTGGCCCCTTTCTTTGAGATAACTCTGCACTATTGCGAGCTGGAAATGCCACTTCCAGTTTAGCTGTGCAGAAGAAGAACAACAAGAAGAAGAAATATCTCGAAATATGTCCGTCAGGCCCGTTCCTTTGAGCTGAATCTGCAAATATCTCGGAAACGAAGCGAGCTATGGCAAAATGTTGTGAGACGTTTTTTGTAGAGAATTAAGTTTCCTACTTTTTATGTTCTATGATATTTTTTGATCAGATGCGTAGTTCTCGAGATATATCAAGATATTTAAAAGTTTCGAAGCCGCACCAACATAATAGAGATACAGAAACACCGTGGCCCCTTTCTTTGAGATAACTCTGCACTATTGCGAGCTGGAAATGCCACTTCCAGTTTAGCTGTGCAGAAGGAGAACAACAAGAAGAAGAAATATCTCGAAATATGTCCGTCAGGCCCCTTCCCTTGAGATATATCTGCAAATATCTCGGAAACGAAGCGAGCTATGGCAAAATGTTAAGAGACCTTTTTTGTAGAGAATTATGTTTCCTACAAGTTTTGTTCTATGATATTTTTTGATCAGAAGCGTAGTTTTCGACATATATCGAGATATTTAAAAGTTCCGAAGCCGCACCAACATAATAGAGATACAGAAACACCGTGGCCCCTTTCTTTGAGATAACTCTGCACTATTGCGAGCTGCAAATGCCACTTCCAGCTTAGCTGTGCAGAAGAAGAACAACAAGAAGAAGAAATATCTCGAAATATGTCCGTCAGGCCCCTTCCCTTGAGATATATCTGCAAATATCTCGGAAACGAAACGAGCTATGGCAAAATCTTAAGAGACCTTTTTTGTAGAGAATTATGTTTCCTACAATATATGTTCTATGATATTTTTTGATCAGAAGCGTAGTTTTCGAGATATATCGAGATATTTAAAAGTTCCGAAGCCGCACCAACATAATAGAGATACAGAAACACCGTGGCCCCTTTCTTTGAGATAACTCTGCACTAGTGCGAGCCGCAAAAGCCACTTCCAGCTTAGCTGTGCAGAAGAAGAATATCAAGAAGAAGAAATATCTCGAAATATGTCCGTCAGGCCCCTTCCCTCGAGATAAATCTGCAAATATCTCGGAAACGAAGCGAGCTATGGCAAAATGTTGAGAGACCTTTTTTGTAGAGAATTAAGTTTCCTACTTTTTATGTTCTATGATATTTTTTGATCAGATGCGTAGTTCTCGAGATATATCAAGATATTTAAAAGTTCCGAAGCCGCACCAACATAATAGAGATACAGAAACACCGTGGCCCCTTTCTTTGAGATAAATCTGCGCTATTGCGAGCTGGAAACGCCACTTCCAGCTTAGCTGTGCAGAAGAAGAACAACAAGAAGAAGAAATATCTCGAAATATGTCCGTCAGGCCCCTTCCCTTGAGATGTATCTGCAAATATCTCGGAAACGAAGCGAGCTATGGCAAAATGTTAAGAGACCTTTTTTGTAGGGAATTATGTTTCCTACAATTTATGTTCTATGATATTTTTTGATCAGAAGCGTAGTTTTCGAGATATATCGAGATATTTAAAAGTTCCGAAGCCGCACCAACATAATAGAGATACAGAAACACCGTGGCCCCTTTCTTTGAGATAACTCTGCACTAGTGCGAGCCGCAAATGCCACTTCCAGCTTAGGTGTGCAGAAGAAGAACAACAAGAAGAAGAAATATCTCGAAATATGTCCGTCAGGCCCCTTCCCTTGAGATATATCTGCAAATATCTCGGAAACGAAGCGAGCTATGGCAAAATGTTAAGAGACCTTATTTGTAGAGAATTAAGTTTCCTACTTTTTATGTTCTATGATATTTTTTGATCAGATGCGTAGTTCTCGAGATATATCAAGATATTTAAAAGTTCCGAAGCCGCACCAACATAATAGAGATACAGAAACACCGTGGCCCCTTTCTTTCAGATAACTCTGCACTATTGCGTGCTGGAAATGCCACTTCCAGTTTAGCTGTGCAGGAGAAGAACAACAAGAAGAAGAAATATCTCGAAATATGTCCGTCAGGCCCCTTCCCTTGAGATAAATCTGCATATATCTCGGAAACCAAGCGAGCTATGGCAAAATCTTAAGCGACCTTTTTTGTAGAGAATTAAGTTTCGTACTTTTTATGTTCTATGATATTTTTTGATCAGATGCATAGTTCTCGAGATATATCAAGATATTTAAATGTTCCGAAGCCGCACCAACATAATAGAGATACAGAAACACTGTGGACCCTTTCTTTGAGATAACTCTGCACTATTGCGAGCTGCAAATGCCACTTCCAGTTTAGCTGTGCAGAAGAAGAACAACAAGAAGAAGAAATATCTCGAAATATGTCCGTCAGGCCCCTTCCCTTGAGATATATCTGCAAATATCTCGGAAACGAAGCGAGCTATGGCAAAATGTTAAGAGACCTTATTTGTAGAGAATTAAGTTTCCTACTTTTTATGTTCTATGATATCTTTTGATCAGATGCGTAGTTCTCGAGATATTTCAAGATATTTAAAAGTTCCGAAGCCGCACCAACATAATAGAGATACAGAAACACCGTGGCCCCTTTCTTTGAGATAACTCTGCACTATTGCGAGCTGGAAATGCCACTTCCAGTTTAGCTGTGCAGGAGAAGAACAACAAGAAGAAGAAATATCTCGAAATATGTCCGTCAGGCCCCTTCCCTTGAGATATATCTGCAAATATCTCGGAAACGAAGCGAGCTATGGCAAAATGTTAAGAGACCTTATTCGTAGAGAATTATGTTTCCTACAATTTATGTTCTATGATATTTTTTGATCAGAAGCGTAGTTTTCGAGATATATCGAGATATTTAAAAGTTCCGAAGCCGCACCAACATAATAGAGATACAGAAACACCGTGGCCCCTTTCTTTGAGATAAGTGTGCACTATTGCGAGCTGGAAATGCCACTTCCAGTTTAGCTGTGCAGAAGAAGAACAACAAGAAGAAGAAATATCTCGAAATATGTCCGTCAGGCCCCTTCCCTTGAGATATATCTGCAAATATCTCGGAAACGAAGCGAGCTATGGCAAAATGTCAAGAGACCTTATTTGTAGAGAATTAAGTTTTCTACTTTTTATGTTCTATGATATCTTTTGATCAGATGCGTAGTTCTCGAGATATATCAAGATCATTAAAAGTTCCGAAGCCGCACCAACATAATAGAGATACAGAAACACCGTGGCCCCTTTCTTTGAGATAACTCTGCACTATTGCGAGCTGCAAATGCCACTTCCAGCTTAGCTGTGCAGAAGAAGAACAACAAGAAGAAGAAATATCTCGAAATATGTCCGTCAGGCCCCTTCCCTTGAGATAAATCTGCATATATCTCGGAAACCAAGCGAGCTATGGCAAAATCTTAAGAGACCTTTTTTGTAGAGAATTAAGTTTCGTACTTTTTATGTTCTATGATATTTTTTGATCAGATGCGTAGTTCTCGAGATATATCAAGATATTTAAATGTTCCGAAGCCGCACCAACATAATAGAGATACAGAAACACTGTGGACCCTTTCTTTGAGATAACTCTGCACTATTGCGAGCTGCAAATGCCACTTCCAGCCTATCTGTGCAGAAGAAGAACAACAAGAAGAAGAAATATCTCGAAATATGTCCGTCAGGCCCCTTCCCTTGAGATAAATGTGCAAATATCTCGGAAACGAAGGGAGCCATGGCAAAATGTTAAGAGACCTTTCTTGTAGAGAATTAAGTTTCCTACTTTTTATGTAGTATGATATTTTTTGATCAGATGCGTAGTTCTCGAGATATATCAAGATATTTAAAAGTTCCGAAGCCGCACCAACACAATAGAGATACAGAAACACCGTGGCCCCTTTCTTTGAGATAACTCTGCACTAGTGCGAGCCGCAAATGCCACTTCCAGCGTAGCTGTGCAGAAGAAGAACAACAAGAAGAAGAAATATCTCGAAATATGTCCGTCAGGCCCCTTCCCTTGTGATAAATCTGCCAATATCTCGGAAACGAAGCGAGCTATGGCAAAATGTTAAGAGACCTTTTTTGTAGACAATTAAGTTTCCTACTTTTTATGTTCTATGATATTTTTTGATCAGATGCGTAGTTCTCGATATATATCAAGATATTTAAAAGTTCCGAAACCGCACCAACATAATAGAGATACAGAAACACCGTGGCCCCTTTCTTTGAGATAACTCTGCACTATTGCGAGCTGCAAATGCCACTTCCAGCTTAGCTGTGCAGAAGAAGAACAACAAGAAGAAGAAATATCTCGAAATATGTGCGTCAGGCCCGTTCCTTTGAGCTGAATTTGCAAATATCTCGGAAACGAAGCGAGCTATGGCAAAATGTTGAGAGACGTTTTTTGTAGAGAATTAAGTTTCCTACTTTTTATGTTCTATGATATTTTTTGATCAGATGCGTACTTCTCGAGATATATCAAGATATTTAAAAGTTTCGAAGCCGCACCAACATAATAGAGATACAGAAACACCGTGGCCCCTTTCTTTGAGATAACTCTGCACTATTGCGAGCTGGAAATGCCACTTCCAGTTTAGCTGTGCAGAAGGAGAACAACAAGAAGAAGAAATATCTCGAAATATGTCCGTCAGGCCCCTTCCCTTGAGATAAATCTGCATATATCTCGGAAACCAAGCGAGCTATGGCAAAATCTTAAGAGACCTTTTTTGTAGAGAATTAAGTTTCGTACTTTTTATGTTCTATGATATTTTTTGATGAGATGCGTAGTTCTCGAGATATATCAAGATATTTAAATGTTCCGAAGCCGCACCAACATAATAGAGATACAGAAACACTGTGGACCCTTTCTTTGAGATAACTCTGCACTATTGCGAGCTGCAAATGCCACTTCCAGCTTAGCTGTGCAGAAGAAGAACAACAAGAAGAAGAAATATCTCGAAATATGTCCGTCAGGCCCCTTCCCTTGAGATAAATGTGCAAATATCTCGGAAACGAAGGGAGCTATGGCAAAATGTTAAGAGACCTTTCTTGTAGAGAATTAAGTTTCCTACTTTTTATGTTCTATGATATTTTTTGATCAGATGCGTAGTTCTCGAGATATATCAAGATATTTAAAAGTTCCGAAGCCGCACCAAAATAATAGAGATACAGAAACACCGTGGCCCCTTTCTTTGAGATAACTCTGCACTATTGCGAGCTGGAAATGCCACTTCCAGTTTAGCTGTGCAGAAGGAGAACAACAAGAAGAAGAAATATCTCGAAATATGTCCGTCAGGCCCGTTCCCTTGAGATATATCTGCAAATATCTCGGAAACGAAGCGAGCTATGGCAAAATGTTAAGAGACCTTTTTTGTAGAGAATTATGTTTCCTACAAGTTTTGTTCTATGATATTTTTTGATCAGAAGCGTAGTTTTCGACATATATCGAGATATTTAAAAGTTCCGAAGCCGCACCAACATAATACAGATACAGAAACACCGTGGCCCCTTTCTTTGAGATAACTCTGCACTATTGCGAGCTGCAAATGCCACTTCCAGCTTAGCTGTGCAGAAGAAGAACAACAAGAAGAAGAAATATCTCGAAATATGTCCGTCAGGCCCCTTCCCTTGAGATATATCTGCAAATATCTCGGAAACGAAACGAGCTATGGCAAAATCTTAAGAGACCTTTTTTGTAGAGAATTATGTTTCCTACAATATATGTTCTATGATATTTTTTGATCAGAAGCGTAGTTTTCGAGATATATCGAGATATTTAAAAGTTCCGAAGCCGCACCAACATAATAGAGATACAGAAACACCGTGGCCCCTTTCTTTGAGATAACTCTGCACTAGTGCGAGCCGCAAAAGCCACTTCCAGCTTAGCTGTGCAGAAGAAGAATAACAAGAAGAAGAAATATCTCGAAATATGTCCGTCAGGCCCCTTCCCTCGAGATAAATCTGCAAATATCTCGGAAACGAAGCGAGCTATGGCAAAATGTTGAGAAACCTTTTTTGTAGAGAATTAAGTTTCCTACTTTTTATGTTCTATGATATTTTTTGATCAGATGCGTAGTTTTCGAGATATATCAAGATATTTAAAAGTTCCGAAGCCGCACCAACATAATGGAGATACAGAAACACCGTGGCCCCTTTCTTTGAGATAAATCTGCGCTATTGCGAGCTGGAAACGCCACTTCCAGCTTAGCTGTGCAGAAGAAGAACAACAAGAAGAAGAAATATCTCGAAATATGTCCGTCAGGCCCCTTCCCTTGAGATGTATCTGCAAATATCTCGGAAACGAAGCGAGCTATGGCAAAATGTTAAGAGACCTTTTTTGTAGGGAATTATGTTTCCTACAATTTATGTTCTATGATATTTTTTGATCAGAAGCGTAGTTTTCGAGATATATCGAGATATTTAAAAGTTGCGAAGCCGCACCAACATAATAGAGATACAGAAACACCGTGGCCCCTTTCTTTGAGATAACTCTGCACTATTGCGAGCTGCAAATGCCACTTCCAGCTTAGCTGTGCAGAAGAAGAACAACAAGAAGAAGAAATATCTCGAAATATGTCCGTCAGGCCCGTTCCTTTGAGCTGAATTTGCAAATATCTCGGAAACGAAGCGAGCTATGGCAAAATGTTGAGAGACGTTTTTTGTAGAGAATTAAGTTTCCTCCTTTTTATGTTCTATGATATTTTTTGATCAGATGCGTAGTTCTCGAGATATATCAAGATATTTAAAAGTTTCGAAGCCGCACCAACATAATAGAGATACAGAAACACCGTGGCCCCTTTCTTTGAGATAACTCTGCACTATTGCGAGCTGGAAATGCCACTTCCAGTTTAGCTGTGCAGAAGGAGAACAACAAGAAGAAGAAATATCTCGAAATATGTCCGTCAGGCCCCTTCCCTTGAGATAAATCTGCATATATCTCGGAAACCAAGCGAGCTATGGCAAAATCTTAAGAGACCTTTTTTGTAGAGAATTAAGTTTCGTACTTTTTATGTTCTATGATATTTTTTGATGAGATGCGTAGTTCTCGAGATATATCAAGATATTTAAATGTTCCGAAGCCGCACCAACATAATAGAGATACAGAAACACTGTGGACCCTTTCTTTGAGATAACTCTGCACTATTGCGAGCTGCAAATGCCACTTCCAGCTTAGCTGTGCAGAAGAAGAACAACAAGAAGAAGAAATATCTCGAAATATGTCCGTCAGGCCCCTTCCCTTGAGATAAATGTGCAAATATCTCGGAAACGAAGGGAGCTATGGCAAAATGTTAAGAGACCTTTCTTGTAGAGAATTAAGTTTCCTACTTTTTATGTTCTATGATATTTTTTGATCAGATGCGTAGTTCTCGAGATATATCAAGATATTTAAAAGTTCCGAAGCCGCACCAAAATAATAGAGATACAGAAACACCGTGGCCCCTTTCTTTGAGATAACTCTGCACTATTGCGAGCTGGAAATGCCACTTCCAGTTTAGCTGTGCAGAAGGAGAACAACAAGAAGAAGAAATATCTCGAAATATGTCCGTCAGGCCCGTTCCCTTGAGATATATCTGCAAATATCTCGGAAACGAAGCGAGCTATGGCAAAATGTTAAGAGACCTTTTTTGTAGAGAATTATGTTTCCTACAAGTTTTGTTCTATGATATTTTTTGATCAGAAGCGTAGTTTTCGACATATATCGAGATATTTAAAAGTTCCGAAGCCGCACCAACATAATACAGATACAGAAACACCGTGGCCCCTTTCTTTGAGATAACTCTGCACTATTGCGAGCTGCAAATGCCACTTCCAGCTTAGCTGTGCAGAAGAAGAACAACAAGAAGAAGAAATATCTCGAAATATGTCCGTCAGGCCCCTTCCCTTGAGATATATCTGCAAATATCTCGGAAACGAAACGAGCTATGGCAAAATCTTAAGAGACCTTTTTTGTAGAGAATTATGTTTCCTACAATATATGTTCTATGATATTTTTTGATCAGAAGCGTAGTTTTCGAGATATATCGAGATATTTAAAAGTTCCGAAGCCGCACCAACATAATAGAGATACAGAAACACCGTGGCCCCTTTCTTTGAGATAACTCTGCACTAGTGCGAGCCGCAAAAGCCACTTCCAGCTTAGCTGTGCAGAAGAAGAATAACAAGAAGAAGAAATATCTCGAAATATGTCCGTCAGGCCCGTTCCTTTGAGCTGAATTTGCAAATATCTCGGAAACGAAGCGAGCTATGGCAAAATGTTGAGAGACGTTTTTTGTAGAGAATTAAGTTTCCTACTTTTTATGTTCTATGATATTTTTTGATCAGATGCGTAGTTCTCGAGATATATCAAGATATTTAAAAGTTTCGAAGCCGCACCAACATAATAGAGATACAGAAACACCGTGGCCCCTTTCTTTGAGATAACTCTGCACTATTGCGAGCTGGAAATGCCACTTCCAGTTTAGCTGTGCAGAAGGAGAACAACAAGAAGAAGAAATATCTCGAAATATGTCCGTCAGGCCCCTTCCCTTGAGATAAATCTGCATATATCTCGGAAACCAAGCGAGCTATGGCAAAATCTTAAGAGACCTTTTTTGTAGAGAATTAAGTTTCGTACTTTTTATGTTCTATGATATTTTTTGATGAGATGCGTAGTTCTCGAGATATATCAAGATATTTAAATGTTCCGAAGCCGCACCAACATAATAGAGATACAGAAACACTGTGGACCCTTTCTTTGAGATAACTCTGCACTATTGCGAGCTGCAAATGCCACTTCCAGCTTAGCTGTGCAGAAGAAGAACAACAAGAAGAAGAAATATCTCGAAATATGTCCGTCAGGCCCCTTCCCTTGAGATAAATGTGCAAATATCTCGGAAACGAAGGGAGCTATGGCAAAATGTTAAGAGACCTTTCTTGTAGAGAATTAAGTTTCCTACTTTTTATGTTCTATGATATTTTTTGATCAGATGCGTAGTTCTCGAGATATATCAAGATATTTAAAAGTTCCGAAGCCGCACCAAAATAATAGAGATACAGAAACACCGTGGCCCCTTTCTTTGAGATAACTCTGCACTATTGCGAGCTGGAAATGCCACTTCCAGTTTAGCTGTGCAGAAGGAGAACAACAAGAAGAAGAAATATCTCGAAATATGTCCGTCAGGCCCGTTCCCTTGAGATATATCTGCAAATATCTCGGAAACGAAGCGAGCTATGGCAAAATGTTAAGAGACCTTTTTTGTAGAGAATTATGTTTCCTACAAGTTTTGTTCTATGATATTTTTTGATCAGAAGCGTAGTTTTCGACATATATCGAGATATTTAAAAGTTCCGAAGCCGCACCAACATAATACAGATACAGAAACACCGTGGCCCCTTTCTTTGAGATAACTCTGCACTATTGCGAGCTGCAAATGCCACTTCCAGCTTAGCTGTGCAGAAGAAGAACAACAAGAAGAAGAAATATCTCGAAATATGTCCGTCAGGCCCCTTCCCTTGAGATATATCTGCAAATATCTCGGAAACGAAACGAGCTATGGCAAAATCTTAAGAGACCTTTTTTGTAGAGAATTATGTTTCCTACAATATATGTTCTATGATATTTTTTGATCAGAAGCGTAGTTTTCGAGATATATCGAGATATTTAAAAGTTCCGAAGCCGCACCAACATAATAGAGATACAGAAACACCGTGGCCCCTTTCTTTGAGATAACTCTGCACTAGTGCGAGCCGCAAAAGCCACTTCCAGCTTAGCTGTGCAGAAGAAGAATAACAAGAAGAAGAAATATCTCGAAATATGTCCGTCAGGCCCCTTCCCTCGAGATAAATCTGCAAATATCTCGGAAACGAAGCGAGCTATGGCAAAATGTTGAGAAACCTTTTTTGTAGAGAATTAAGTTTCCTACTTTTTATGTTCTATGATATTTTTTGATCAGATGCGTAGTTCTCGAGATATATCAAGATATTTAAAAGTTCCGAAGCCGCACCAACATAATGGAGATACAGAAACACCGTGGCCCCTTTCTTTGAGATAAATCTGCGCTATTGCGAGCTGGAAACGCCACTTCCAGCTTAGCTGTGCAGAAGAAGAACAACAAGAAGAAGAAATATCTCGAAATATGTCCGTCAGGCCCCTTCCCTTGAGATGTATCTGCAAATATCTCGGAAACGAAGCGAGCTATGGCAAAATGTTAAGAGACCTTTTTTGTAGGGAATTATGTTTCCTACAATTTATGTTCTATGATATTTTTTGATCAGAAGCGTAGTTTTCGAGATATATCGAGATATTTAAAAGTTGCGAAGCCGCACCAACATAATAGAGATACAGAAACACCGTGGCCCCTTTCTTTGAGATAACTCTGCACTAGTGCGAGCCGCAAATGCCACTTCCAGCTTAGCTGTGCAGAAGAAGAACAACAAGAAGAAGAAATATCTCGAAATATGTCCGTCAGGCCCCTTCCCTTGAGATAAATCTGCAAATATCTCGGAAACGAAGCGAGCTATGGCAAAATGTTAAGAGACTTTATTTGTAGAGACTTAAGTTTCCTACTTTTTATGTTCTATGATATTTTTTGATCAGATGCGTAGTTCTCGAGATATATCAAGATATTTAAAAGTTCCGAAGCCGCGCCAACATAATAGAGATACAGAAACACCGTGGCCCCTTTCTTTGAGATAACTCTGCACTATTGCGACCTGGAAATGCCACTTCCAGTTTAGCTGTGCAGAAGAAGAACAACAAGAAGAAGAAATATCTCGAAATATGTCCGTCAGGCCCCTTCCCTTGAGATAAATCTGCAAATATCTCGGAAACGAAGCGAGCTATGGCAAAATGTTAAGAGACCTTTTTTGTAGAGAATTAAGTTTCCTACTTTTTATGTTCTATGATATTTTTTGATCAGATGCGTAGTTCTCGAGATATATCAAGATATTTAAAAGTTCCGAAGCCGCACCAACATAATAGAGATACAGAAACACCGTGGCCCCTTTCTTTCAGATAACTCTGCACTATTGCGAGCTGCAAATGCCACTTCCAGTTTAGCTGTGCAGGAGAAGAACAACAAGAAGAAGAAATATCTCGAAATATGTCCGTCAGGCCCCTTCCCTTGAGATATATCTGCAAATATCTCGGAAACGAAGCGCGCTATGGCAAAATGTTAAGAGACCTTATTTGTAGAGAATTAAGTTTCCTACTTTTTATGTTCTATGATATTTTTTGATCAGATGCGTAGTTCTCGAGATATATCAAGATATTTAAAAGTTCCGAAGCCGCACCAACATAATAGAGATACAGAAACACCGTGGCCCCTTTCTTTCAGATAACTCTGCACTATTGCGTGCTGGAAATGCCACTTCCAGTTTAGCTGTGCAGGAGAAGAACAACAAGAAGAAGAAATATCTCGAAATATGTCCGTCAGGCCCCTTCCCTTGAGATATATCTGCAAATATCTCGGAAACGAAGCGAGCTATGGCAAAATGTTAAGAGACCTTATTTGTAGAGAATTATGTTTCCTACAATTTATGTTCTATGATATTTTTTGATCAGAAGCGTAGTTTTCGAGATATATCGAGATATTTAAAAGTTCCGAAGCCGCACCAACATAATAGAGATACAGAAACACCGTGGCCCCTTTCTTTGAGATAAGTGTGCACTATTGCGAGCTGGAAATGCCACTTCCAGTTTAGCTGTGCAGAAGAAGAACAACAAGAAGAAGAAATATCTCGAAATATGTCCGTCAGGCCCCTTCCCTTGAGATATATCTGCAAATATCTCGGAAACGAAGCGAGCTATGGCAAAATGTCAAGAGACCTTATATGTAGAGAATTAAGTTTCCTACTTTTTATGTTGTATGATATCTTTTGATCAGATGCGTAGTTCTCGAGATATATCAAGATATTTAAAAGTTCCGAAGCCGCACCAACATAATAGAGATACAGAAACACCGTGGCCCCTTTCTTTCAGATAACTCTGCACTATTGCGAGCTGCAAATGACACTTCCAGTTTAGCTGTGCAGGAGAAGAACAACAAGAAGAAGAAATATCTCGAAATATGTCCGTCAGGCCCCTTCCCTTGAGATAAATCTGCATATATCTCGGAAACCAAGCGAGCTATGGCAAAATCTTAAGCGACCTTTTTTGTAGAGAATTAAGTTTCGTACTTTTTATGTTCTATGATATTTTTTGATCAGATGCATAGTTCTCGAGATATATCAAGATATTTAAATGTTCCGAAGCCGCACCAACATAATAGAGATACAGAAACATTGTGGATCCTTTCTTTGAGATAACTCTGCACTATTGCGAGCTGCAAATGCCACTTCCAGTTTAGCTGTGCAGAAGAAGAACAACAAGAAGAAGAAATATCTCGAAATATGTCCGTCAGGCCCCTTCCCTTGAGATATATCTGCAAATATCTCGGAAACGAAGCGAGCTATGGCAAAATGTTAAGAGACCTTATTTGTAGAGAATTAAGTTTCCTACTTTTTATGTTCTATGATATCTTTTGATCAGATGTGTAGTTCTCGAGATATATCAAGATATTTAAAAGTTCCGAAGCCGCACCAACATAATAGAGATACAGAAACACCGTGGCCCCTTTCTTTGAGATAACTCTGCACTATTGCGAGCTGGAAATGCCACTTCCAGTTTAGCTGTGCAGGAGAAGAACAACAAGAAGAAGAAATATCTCGAAATATGTCCGTCAGGCCCCTTCCCTTGAGATATATCTGCAAATATCTCGGAAACGAAGCGAGCTATGGCAAAATGTTAAGAGACCTTATTCGTAGAGAATTATGTTTCCTACAATTTATGTTCTATGATATTTTTTGATCAGAAGCGTAGTTTTCGAGATATATCGAGATATTTAAAAGTTCCGAAGCCGCACCAACATAATAGAGATACAGAAACACCGTGGCCCCTTTCTTGGAGATAAGTGTGCACTATTGCGAGCTGGAAATGCCACTTCCAGTTTAGCTGTGCAGAAGAAGAACAACAAGAAGAAGAAATATCTCGAAATATGTCCGTCAGGCCCCTTCCCTTGAGATATATCTGCAAATATCTCGGAAACGAAGCGAGCTATGGCAAAATGTCAAGAGACCTTATTTGTAGAGAATTAAGTTTCCTACTTTTTATGTTCTATGATATCTTTTGATCAGATGCGTAGTTCTCGAGATATATCAAGATATTTAAAAGTTCCGAAGCCGCACCAACATAATAGAGATACAGAAACACCGTGGCCCCTTTCTTTGAGATAACTCTGCACTATTGCGAGCTGCAAATGCCACTTCCAGCTTAGCTGTGCAGAAGAAGAACAACAAGAAGAAGAAATATCTCGAAATATGTCCGTCAGGCCCCTTCCCTTGAGATAAATCTGTATATATCTCGGAAACCAAGCGAGCTATGGCAAAATCTTAAGAGACCTTTTTTGTAGAGAATTAAGTTTCGTACTTTTTATGTTCTATGATATTTTTTGATCAGATGCGTAGTTCTCGAGATATATCAAGATATTTAAATGTTCCGAAGCCGCACCAACATAATAGAGATACAGAAACACTGTGGACCCTTTCTTTGAAATAACTCTGCACTATTGCGAGCTGCAAATGCCACTTCCAGCTTAGCTGTGCAGAAGAAGAACAACAAGAAGAAGAAATATCTCGAAATATGTCCGTCAGGCCCCTTCCCTTGAGATAAATGTGCAAATATCTCGGAAACGAAGGGAGCTATGGCAAAATGTTAAGAGACCTTTCTTGTAGAGAATTAAGTTTCCTACTTTTTATGTAGTATGATATTTTTTGATCAGATGCGTAGTTCTCGAGATATATCAAGATATTTAAAAGTTCCGAAGCCGCACCAACATAATAGAGATACAGAAACACCGTGGCCCGTTTCTTTGAGATAACTCTGCACTATTGCGAGCTGGAAATGCCACTTCCAGTTTAGCTGTGCAGAAGAAGAACAACAAGAAGAAGAAATATCTCGAAATATGTCCGTCAGGCCCCTTCCCTTGTGATAAATCTGCCAATATCTCGGAAACGAAGCGAGCTATGGCAAAATGTTAAGAGACCTTTTTTGTAGACAATTAAGTTTCCTACTTTTTATGTTCTATGATATTTTTTGATCAGATGCGTAGTTCTCGAGATATATCAAGATATTTAAAAGTTCCGAAGCCGCACCAAAATAATAGAGATACAGAAACACCGTGGCCCCTTTCCTTGCGATAACTCTGCACTATTGCGAGCTGCAAATGCCACTGCCAGCTTAGCTGTGCAAAAGAAGAACAACAAGAAGAAGAAATATCTCGAAATATGTCCGTCAGGCCCCTTTCCTTGAGATAAATCTGCAAATATCTCGGAAACGAAGCGAGCTATGGCAAAATGTTAAGAGACCTTATTTGTAGGGAATTAAGTTTCCTACTTTTTATGTTCTATGATATTTTTTGATCAGATGCGTAGTTCTCGAGATATATCAAGATATTTAAAAGTTCCGAAGCCGCACCAACATAATAGAGATACAGAAACACCGTGGCCCGTTTCTTTGAGATAACTCTGCACTATTGCGAGCTGGAAATGCCACTTCCAGTTTAGCTGTGCAGAAGAAGAACAACAAGAAGAAGAAATATCTCGAAATATGTCCGTTAGGCCCCTTCCCTTGAGATAAATCTGCAAATATCTCGGAAACGAAGCGAGCTATGGCAAAATGTTAAGAGACCTTTTTTGTAGAGAATTAAGTTTCCTACTTTTTATGTTCTATGATATTTTTTGATCAGATGCGTAGTTCTCGAGATATATCAAGATATTTAAAAGTTCCGAAACCGCACCAACATAATAGAGATACAGAAACACCGTGGCCCCTTTCTTTGAGATAACTCTGCACTATTGCGAGCTGCAAATGCCACTTCCAGCTTAGCTGTGCAGAAGAAGAACAACAAGAAGAAGAAATATCTCGAAATATGTCCGTCAGGCCCGTTCCTTTGAGCTGAATCTGCAAATATCTCGGAAACGAAGCGAGCTATGGCAAAATGTTGAGAGACGTTTTTTGTAGAGAATTAAGTTTCCTACTTTTTATGTTCTATGATATTTTTTGATCAGATGCGTAGTTCTCGAGATATATCAAGATATTTAAAAGTTTCGAAGCCGCACCAACATAATAGAGATACAGAAACACCGTGGCCCCTTTCTTTGAGATAACTCTGCACTATTGCGAGCTGGAAATGCCACTTCCAGTTTAGCTGTGCAGAAGGAGAACAACAAGAAGAAGAAATATCTCGAAATATGTCCGTCAGGCCCCTTCCCTTGAGATATATCTGCAAATATCTCGGAAACGAAGCGAGCTATGGCAAAATGTTAAGAGACCTTTTTTGTAGAGAATTATGTTTCCTACAAGTTTTGTTCTATGATATTTTTTGATCAGAAGCGTAATTTTCGAGATATATCGAGATATTTAAAAGTTCCGAAGCCGCACCAAAATAATAGAGATACAGAAACACCGTGGCCCCTTTCCTTGCGATAACTCTGCACTATTGCGAGCTGCAAATGCCACTGCCAGCTTAGCTGTGCAAAAGAAGAACAACAAGAAGAAGAAATATCTCGAAATATGTCCGTCAGGCCCGTTCCTTTGAGCTGAATTTGCAAATATCTCGGAAACGAAGCGAGCTATGGCAAAATGTTGAGAGACGTTTTTTGTAGAGAATTAAGTTTCCTACTTTTTATGTTCTATGATATTTTTTGATCAGATGCGTAGTTCTCGAGATATATCAAGATATTTAAAAGTTTCGAAGCCGCACCAACATAATAGAGATACAGAAACACCGTGGCCCCTTTCTTTGAGATAACTCTGCACTATTGCGAGCTGGAAATGCCACTTCCAGTTTAGCTGTGCAGAAGGAGAACAACAAGAAGAAGAAATATCTCGAAATATGTCCGTCAGGCCCCTTCCCTTGAGATAAATCTGCATATATCTCGGAAACCAAGCGAGCTATGGCAAAATCTTAAGAGACCTTTTTTGTAGAGAATTAAGTTTCGTACTTTTTATGTTCTATGATATTTTTTGATGAGATGCGTAGTTCTCGAGATATATCAAGATATTTAAATGTTCCGAAGCCGCACCAACATAATAGAGATACAGAAACACTGTGGACCCTTTCTTTGAGATAACTCTGCACTATTGCGAGCTGCAAATGCCACTTCCAGCTTAGCTGTGCAGAAGAAGAACAACAAGAAGAAGAAATATCTCGAAATATGTCCGTCAGGCCCCTTCCCTTGAGATAAATGTGCAAATATCTCGGAAACGAAGGGAGCTATGGCAAAATGGTAAGAGACCTTTCTTGTAGAGAATTAAGTTTCCTACTTTTTATGTTCTATGATATTTTTTGATCAGATGCGTAGTTCTCGAGATATATCAAGATATTTAAAAGTTCCGAAGCCGCACCAAAATAATAGAGATACAGAAACACCGTGGCCCCTTTCTTTGAGATAACTCTGCACTATTGCGAGCTGGAAATGCCACTTCCAGTTTAGCTGTGCAGAAGGAGAACAACAAGAAGAAGAAATATCTCGAAATATGTCCGTCAGGCCCCTTCCCTTGAGATATATCTGCAAATATCTCGGAAACGAAGCGAGCTATGGCAAAATGTTAAGAGACCTTTTTTGTAGAGAATTATGTTTCCTACAAGTTTTGTTCTATGATATTTTTTGATCAGAAGCGTAGTTTTCGACATATATCGAGATATTTAAAAGTTCCGAAGCCGCACCAACATAATACAGATACAGAAACACCGTGGCCCCTTTCTTTGAGATAACTCTGCACTATTGCGAGCTGCAAATGCCACTTCCAGCTTAGCTGTGCAGAAGAAGAACAACAAGAAGAAGAAATATCTCGAAATATGTCCGTCAGGCCCCTTCCCTTGAGATATATCTGCAAATATCTCGGAAACGAAACGAGCTATGGCAAAATCTTAAGAGACCTTTTTTGTAGAGAATTATGTTTCCTACAATATATGTTCTATGATATTTTTTGATCAGAAGCGTAGTTTTCGAGATATATCGAGATATTTAAAAGTTCCGAAGCCGCACCAACATAATAGAGATACAGAAACACCGTGGCCCCTTTCTTTGAGATAACTCTGCACTAGTGCGAGCCGCAAAAGCCACTTCCAGCTTAGCTGTGCAGAAGAAGAATAACAAGAAGAAGAAATATCTCGAAATATGTCCGTCAGGCCCCTTCCCTCGAGATAAATCTGCAAATATCTCGGAAACGAAGCGAGCTATGGCAAAATGTTGAGAAACCTTTTTTGTAGAGAATTAAGTTTCCTACTTTTTATGTTCTATGATATTTTTTGATCAGATGCGTAGTTCTCGAGATATATCAAGATATTTAAAAGTTCCGAAGCCGCACCAACATAATGGAGATACAGAAACACCGTGGCCCCTTTCTTTGAGATAAATCTGCGCTATTGCGAGCTGGAAACGCCACTTCCAGCTTAGCTGTGCAGAAGAAGAACAACAAGAAGAAGAAATATCTCGAAATATGTCCGTCAGGCCCCTTCCCTTGAGATGTATCTGCAAATATCTCGGAAACGAAGCGAGCTATGGCAAAATGTTAAGAGACCTTTTTTGTAGGGAATTATGTTTCCTACAATTTATGTTCTATGATATTTTTTGATCAGAAGCGTAGTTTTCGAGATATATCGAGATATTTAAAAGTTGCGAAGCCGCACCAACATAATAGAGATACAGAAACACCGTGGCCCCTTTCTTTGAGATAACTCTGCACTAGTGCGAGCCGCAAATGCCACTTCCAGCTTAGCTGTGCAGAAGAAGAACAACAAGAAGAAGAAATATCTCGAAATATGTCCGTCAGGCCCCTTCCCTTGAGATAAATCTGCAAATATCTCGGAAACGAAGCGAGCTATGGCAAAATGTTAAGAGACTTTATTTGTAGAGACTTAAGTTTCCTACTTTTTATGTTCTATGATATTTTTTGATCAGATGCGTAGTTCTCGAGATATATCAAGATATTTAAAAGTTCCGAAGCCGCGCCAACATAATAGAGATACAGAAACACCGTGGCCCCTTTCTTTGAGATAACTCTGCACTATTGCGACCTGGAAATGCCACTTCCAGTTTAGCTGTGCAGAAGAAGAACAACAAGAAGAAGAAATATCTCGAAATATGTCCGTCAGGCCCCTTCCCTTGAGATAAATCTGCAAATATCTCGGAAACGAAGCGAGCTATGGCAAAATGTTAAGAGACCTTTTTTGTAGAGAATTAAGTTTCCTACTTTTTATGTTCTATGATATTTTTTGATCAGATGCGTAGTTCTCGAGATATATCAAGATATTTAAAAGTTCCGAAGCCGCACCAACATAATAGAGATACAGAAACACCGTGGCCCCTTTCTTTCAGATAACTCTGCACTATTGCGTGCTGGAAATGCCACTTCCAGTTTAGCTGTGCAGGAGAAGAACAACAAGAAGAAGAAATATCTCGAAATATGTCCGTCAGGCCCCTTCCCTTGAGATATATCTGCAAATATCTCGGAAACGAAGCGCGCTATGGCAAAATGTTAAGAGACCTTATTTGTAGAGAATTAAGTTTCCTACTTTTTATGTTCTATGATATTTTTTGATCAGATGCGTAGTTCTCGAGATATATCAAGATATTTAAAAGTTCCGAAGCCGCACCAACATAATAGAGATACAGAAACACCGTGGCCCCTTTCTTTCAGATAACTCTGCACTATTGCGTGCTGGAAATGCCACTTCCAGTTTAGCTGTGCAGGAGAAGAACAACAAGAAGAAGAAATATCTCGAAATATGTCCGTCAGGCCCCTTCCCTTGAGATATATCTGCAAATATCTCGGAAACGAAGCGAGCTATGGCAAAATGTTAAGAGACCTTTTTTGTAGAGAATTATGTTTCCTACAATTTATGTTCTATGATATTTTTTGATCAGAAGCGTAGTTTTCGAGATATATCGAGATATTTAAAAGTTCCGAAGCCGCACCAACATAATAGAGATACAGAAACACCGTGGCCCCTTTCTTTGAGATAAGTGTGCACTATTGCGAGCTGGAAATGCCACTTCCAGTTTAGCTGTGCAGAAGAAGAACAACAAGAAGAAGAAATATCTCGAAATATGTCCGTCAGGCCCCTTCCCTTGAGATATATCTGCAAATATCTCGGAAACGAAGCGAGCTATGGCAAAATGTCAAGAGACCTTATATGTAGAGAATTAAGTTTCCTACTTTTTATGTTGTATGATATCTTTTGATCAGATGCGTAGTTCTCGAGATATATCAAGATATTTAAAAGTTCCGAAGCCGCACCAACATAATAGAGATACAGAAACACCGTGGCCCCTTTCTTTCAGATAACTCTGCACTATTGCGAGCTGCAAATGACACTTCCAGTTTAGCTGTGCAGGAGAAGAACAACAAGAAGAAGAAATATCTCGAAATATGTCCGTCAGGCCCCTTCCCTTGAGATAAATCTGCATATATCTCGGAAACCAAGCGAGCTATGGCAAAATCTTAAGCGACCTTTTTTGTAGAGAATTAAGTTTCGTACTTTTTATGTTCTATGATATTTTTTGATCAGATGCATAGTTCTCGAGATATATCAAGATATTTAAATGTTCCGAAGCCGCACCAACATAATAGAGATACAGAAACATTGTGGATCCTTTCTTTGAGATAACTCTGCACTATTGCGAGCTGCAAATGCCACTTCCAGTTTAGCTGTGCAGAAGAAGAACAACAAGAAGAAGAAATATCTCGAAATATGTCCGTCAGGCCCCTTCCCTTGAGATATATCTGCAAATATCTCGGAAACGAAGCGAGCTATGGCAAAATGTTAAGAGACCTTATTTGTAGAGAATTAAGTTTCCTACTTTTTATGTTCTATGATATCTTTTGATCAGATGTGTAGTTCTCGAGATATATCAAGATATTTAAAAGTTCCGAAGCCGCACCAACATAATAGAGATACAGAAACACCGTGGCCCCTTTCTTTGAGATAACTCTGCACTATTGCGAGCTGGAAATGCCACTTCCAGTTTAGCTGTGCAGGAGAAGAACAACAAGAAGAAGAAATATCTCGAAATATGTCCGTCAGGCCCCTTCCCTTGAGATATATCTGCAAATATCTCGGAAACGAAGCGAGCTATGGCAAAATGTTAAGAGACCTTATTCGTAGAGAATTATGTTTCCTACAATTTATGTTCTATGATATTTTTTGATCAGAAGCGTAGTTTTCGAGATATATCGAGATATTTAAAAGTTCCGAAGCCGCACCAACATAATAGAGATACAGAAACACCGTGGCCCCTTTCTTGGAGATAAGTGTGCACTATTGCGAGCTGGAAATGCCACTTCCAGTTTAGCTGTGCAGAAGAAGAACAACAAGAAGAAGAAATATCTCGAAATATGTCCGTCAGGCCCCTTCCCTTGAGATATATCTGCAAATATCTCGGAAACGAAGCGAGCTATGGCAAAATGTCAAGAGACCTTATTTGTAGAGAATTAAGTTTCCTACTTTTTATGTTCTATGATATCTTTTGATCAGATGCGTAGTTCTCGAGATATATCAAGATATTTAAAAGTTCCGAAGCCGCACCAACATAATAGAGATACAGAAACACCGTGGCCCCTTTCTTTGAGATAACTCTGCACTATTGCGAGCTGCAAATGCCACTTCCAGCTTAGCTGTGCAGAAGAAGAACAACAAGAAGAAGAAATATCTCGAAATATGTCCGTCAGGCCCCTTCCCTTGAGATAAATCTGTATATATCTCGGAAACCAAGCGAGCTATGGCAAAATCTTAAGAGACCTTTTTTGTAGAGAATTAAGTTTCGTACTTTTTATGTTCTATGATATTTTTTGATCAGATGCGTAGTTCTCGAGATATATCAAGATATTTAAATGTTCCGAAGCCGCACCAACATAATAGAGATACAGAAACACTGTGGACCCTTTCTTTGAAATAACTCTGCACTATTGCGAGCTGCAAATGCCACTTCCAGCTTAGCTGTGCAGAAGAAGAACAACAAGAAGAAGAAATATCTCGAAATATGTCCGTCAGGCCCCTTCCCTTGAGATAAATGTGCAAATATCTCGGAAACGAAGGGAGCTATGGCAAAATGTTAAGAGACCTTTCTTGTAGAGAATTAAGTTTCCTACTTTTTATGTAGTATGATATTTTTTGATCAGATGCGTAGTTCTCGAGATATATCAAGATATTTAAAAGTTCCGAAGCCGCACCAACATAATAGAGATACAGAAACACCGTGGCCCGTTTCTTTGAGATAACTCTGCACTATTGCGAGCTGGAAATGCCACTTCCAGTTTAGCTGTGCAGAAGAAGAACAACAAGAAGAAGAAATATCTCGAAATATGTCCGTCAGGCCCCTTCCCTTGTGATAAATCTGCCAATATCTCGGAAACGAAGCGAGCTATGGCAAAATGTTAAGAGACCTTTTTTGTAGACAATTAAGTTTCCTACTTTTTATGTTCTATGATATTTTTTGATCAGATGCGTAGTTCTCGAGATATATCAAGATATTTAAAAGTTCCGAAGCCCCACCAAAATAATAGAGATACAGAAACACCGTGGCCCCTTTCCTTGCGATAACTCTGCACTATTGCGAGCTGCAAATGCCACTGCCAGCTTAGCTGTGCAAAAGAAGAACAACAAGAAGAAGAAATATCTCGAAATATGTCCGTCAGGCCCCTTTCCTTGAGATAAATCTGCAAATATCTCGGAAACGAAGCGAGCTATGGCAAAATGTTAAGAGACCTTATTTGTAGGGAATTAAGTTTCCTACTTTTTATGTTCTATGATATTTTTTGATCAGATGCGTAGTTCTCGAGATATATCAAGATATTTAAAAGTTCCGAAGCCGCACCAACATAATAGAGATACAGAAACACCGTGGCCCGTTTCTTTGAGATAACTCTGCACTATTGCGAGCTGGAAATGCCACTTCCAGTTTAGCTGTGCAGAAGAAGAACAACAAGAAGAAGAAATATCTCGAAATATGTCCGTTAGGCCCCTTCCCTTGAGATAAATCTGCAAATATCTCGGAAACGAAGCGAGCTATGGCAAAATGTTAAGAGACCTTTTTTGTAGAGAATTAAGTTTCCTACTTTTTATGTTCTATGATATTTTTTGATCAGATGCGTAGTTCTCGAGATATATCAAGATATTTAAAAGTTCCGAAACCGCACCAACATAATAGAGATACAGAAACACCGTGGCCCCTTTCTTTGAGATAACTCTGCACTATTGCGAGCTGCAAATGCCACTTCCAGCTTAGCTGTGCAGAAGAAGAACAACAAGAAGAAGAAATATCTCGAAATATGTCCGTCAGGCCCGTTCCTTTGAGCTGAATCTGCAAATATCTCGGAAACGAAGCGAGCTATGGCAAAATGTTGAGAGACGTTTTTTGTAGAGAATTAAGTTTCCTACTTTTTATGTTCTATGATATTTTTTGATCAGATGCGTAGTTCTCGAGATATATCAAGATATTTAAAAGTTTCGAAGCCGCACCAACATAATAGAGATACAGAAACACCGTGGCCCCTTTCTTTGAGATAACTCTGCACTATTGCGAGCTGGAAATGCCACTTCCAGTTTAGCTGTGCAGAAGGAGAACAACAAGAAGAAGAAATATCTCGAAATATGTCCGTCAGGCCCCTTCCCTTGAGATATATCTGCAAATATCTCGGAAACGAAGCGAGCTATGGCAAAATGTTAAGAGACCTTTTTTGTAGAGAATTATGTTTCCTACAAGTTTTGTTCTATGATATTTTTTGATCAGAAGCGTAATTTTCGAGATATATCGAGATATTTAAAAGTTCCGAAGCCGCACCAAAATAATAGAGATACAGAAACACCGTGGCCCCTTTCCTTGCGATAACTCTGCACTATTGCGAGCTGCAAATGCCACTGCCAGCTTAGCTGTGCAAAAGAAGAACAACAAGAAGAAGAAATATCTCGAAATATGTCCGTCAGGCCCCTTTCCTTGAGCTGAATGTGCAAATATCTCGGAAACGAAGCGAGCTATGGCAAAATGTTGAGAGACGTTTTTTGTAGAGAATTAAGTTTCCTACTTTTTATGTTCTATGATATTTTTTGGTCAGATGCGTAGTTCTCGAGATATATCAAGATATTTAAAAGTTCCGAAGCCGCACCAACATAATAGAGATACAGAAACACCGTGGCCCCTTTCTTTGAGATAACTCTGCACTATTGCGAGCTGCAAATGCCACTTCCAGCTTAGCTGTGCAGAAGAAGAACAACAAGAAGAAGAAATATCTCGAAATATGTCCGTCAGGCCCCTTCCCTTGAGATAAATCTGCATATATCTCGGAAACCAAGCGAGCTATGGCAAAATCTTAAGAGACCTTTTTTGTAGAGAATTAAGTTTCGTACTTTTTATGTTCTATGATATTTTTTGATCAGATGCGTAGTTCTCGAGATATATCAAGATATTTAAATGTTCCGAAGCCGCACCAACATAATAGAGATACAGAAACACCGTGGCCCCTTTCTTTGAGATAACTCTGCACTAGTGCGAGCCGCAAATGCCACTTCCAGCGTAGCTGTGCAGAAGAAGAACAACAAGAAGAAGAAATATCTCGAAATATGTCCGTCAGGCCCCTTCCCTTGTGATAAATCTGCCAATATCTCGGAAACGAAGCGAGCTATGGCAAAATGTTAAGAGACCTTTTTTGTAGACAATTAAGTTTCCTACTTTTTATGTTCTATGATATTTTTTGATCAGATGCGTAGTTCTCGAGATATATCCAGATATTTAAAAGTTCCGAAGCCGCACAAAAATAATAGAGATACAGAAACACCGTGGCCCCTTTCCTTGCGATAACTCTGCACTATTGCGAGCTGCAAATGCCACTGCCAGCTTAGCTGTGCAAAAGAAGAACAACAAGAAGAAGAAATATCTCGAAATATGTCCGTCAGGCCCCTTTCCTTGAGATAAATCTGCAAATATCTCGGAAACGAAGCGAGCTATGGCAAAATGTTAAGAGACCTTATTTGTAGGGAATTAAGTTTCCTACTTTTTATGTTCTATGATATCTTTTGATCAGATGCGTAGTTCTCGAGATATATCAAGATATTTAAAAGTTCCGAAGCCGCACCAACATAATAGAGATACAGAAACACCGTGGCCCCTTTCTTTCAGATAACTCTGCACTATTGCGAGCTGGAAATGCCACTTCCAGTTTAGCTGTGCAGGAGAAGAACAACAAGAAGAAGAAATATCTCGAAATATGTCCGTCAGGCCCCTTCCCTTGAGATATATCTGCAAATATCTCGGAAACGAAGCGAGCTATGGCAAAATGTTAAGAGACCTTATTTGTAGAGAATTATGTTTCCTACAATTTATGTTCTATGATATTTTTTGATCAGAAGCGTAGTTTTCGAGATATATCGAGATATTTAAAAGTTCCGAAGCCGCACCAACATAATAGAGATACAGAAACACCGTGGCCCCTTTCTTTGAGATAAGTGTGCACTATTGCGAGCTGGAAATGCCACTTCCAGTTTAGCTGTGCAGAAGAAGAACAACAAGAAGAAGAAATATCTCGAAATATGTCCGTCAGGCCCCTTCCCTTGAGATATATCTGCAAATATCTCGGAAACGAAGCGAGCTATGGCAAAATGTCAAGAGACCTTATTTGTAGAGAATTAAGTTTCCTACTTTTTATGTTCTATGATATTTTTTGATCAGATGCGTAGTTCTCGAGATATATCAAGATATTTAAATGTTCCGAAGCCGCACCAACATAATAGAGATACAGAAACACTGTGGACCCTTTCTTTGAGATAACTCTGCACTATTGCGAGCTGCAAATGCCACTTCCAGCTTAGCTGTGCAGAAGAAGAACAACAAGAAGAAGAAATATCTCGAAATATGTCCGTCAGGCCCCTTCCCTTGAGATAAATGTGCAAATATCTCGGAAACGAAGGGAGCTATGGCAAAATGTTAAGAGACCTTATTTGTAGGGAATTAAGTTTCCTACTTTTTATGTTCTATGATATTTTTTGATCAGATGCGTAGTTCTCGAGATATATCAAGATATTTAAAAGTTCCGAAGACGCACCAACATAATAGAGATACAGAAACACCGTGGCCCCTTTCTTTGAGATAAGTGTGCACTATTGCGAGCTGGAAATGCCACTTCCAGTTTAGCTGTGCAGAAGAAGAACAACAAGAAGAAGAAATATCTCGAAATATGTCCGTCAGGCCCCTTCCCTTGAGATATATCTGCAAATATCTCGGAAACGAAGCGAGCTATGGCAAAATGTCAAGAGACCTTATTTGTAGAGAATTAAGTTTCCTACTTTTTATGTTCTATGATATCTTTTGATCAGATGCGTAGTTCTCGAGATATATCAAGATATTTAAAAGTTCCGAAGCCGCACCAACATAATAGAGATACAGAAACACTGTGGACCGTTTCTTTGAGATAACTCTGCACTATTGCGAGCTGCAAATGCCACTTCCAGCTTAGCTGTGCAGAAGAAGAACAACAAGAAGAAGAAATATCTCGAAATATGTCCGTCAGGCCCCTTCCCTTGAGATAAATGTGCAAATATCTCGGAAACGAAGGGAGCTATGGTAAAATGTTAAGAGACCTTTCTTGTAGAGAATTAAGTTTCCTACTTTTTATGTAGTATGATATTTTTTGATCAGATGCGTAGTTCTCGAGATATATCAAGATATTTAAAAGTTCCGAAGCCGCACCAACATAATAGAGATACAGAAACACCGTGGCCCCTTTCTTTGAGATAACTCTGCACTAGTGCGAGCCGCAAATGCCACTTCCAGCGTAGCTGTGCAGAAGAAGAACAACAAGAAGAAGAAATATCTCGAAATATGTCCGTCAGGCCCCTTCCCTTGTGATAAATCTGCCAATATCTCGGAAACGAAGCGAGCTATGGCAAAATGTTAAGAGACCTTTTTTGTAGACAATTAAGTTTCCTACTTTTTATGTTCTATGATGTTTTTTGATCAGATGCGTAGTTCTCGAGATATATCCAGATATTTAAAAGTTCCGAAGCCGCACCAAAATAATAGAGATACAGAAACACCGTGGCCCCTTTCCTTGCGATAACTCTGCACTATTGCGAGCTGCAAATGCCACTGCCAGCTTAGCTGTGCAAAAGAAGAACAACAAGAAGAAGAAATATCTCGAAATATGTCCGTCAGGCCCCTTTCCTTGAGATAAATCTGCAAATATCTCGGAAACGAAGCGAGCTATGGCAAAATGTTAAGAGACCTTATTTGTAGGGAATTAAGTTTCCTACTTTTTATGTTCTATGATATCTTTTGATCAGATGCGTAGTTCTCGAGATATATCAAGATATTTAAAAGTTCCGAAGCCGCACCAACATAATAGAGATACAGAAACACCGTGGCCCCTTTCTTTCAGATAACTCTGCACTATTGCGAGCTGGAAATGCCACTTCCAGTTTAGCTGTGCAGGAGAAGAACAACAAGAAGAAGAAATATCTCGAAATATGTCCGTCAGGCCCCTTCCCTTGAGATATATCTGCAAATATCTCGGAAACGAAGCGAGCTATGGCAAAATGTTAAGAGACCTTATTTGTAGAGAATTATGTTTCCTACAATTTATGTTCTATGATATTTTTTGATCAGAAGCGTAGTTTTCGAGATATATCGAGATATTTAAAAGTTCCGAAGCCGCACCAACATAATAGAGATACAGAAACACCGTGGCCCCTTTCTTTGAGATAAGTGTGCACTATTGCGAGCTGGAAATGCCACTTCCAGTTTAGCTGTGCAGAAGAAGAACAACAAGAAGAAGAAATATCTCGAAATATGTCCGTCAGGCCCCTTCCCTTGAGATATATCTGCAAATATCTCGGAAACGAAGCGAGCTATGGCAAAATGTCAAGAGACCTTATTTGTAGAGAATTAAGTTTCCTACTTTTTATGTTCTATGATATTTTTTGATCAGATGCGTAGTTCTCGAGATATATCAAGATATTTAAATGTTCCGAAGCCGCACCAACATAATAGAGATACAGAAACACTGTGGACCCTTTCTTTGAGATAACTCTGCACTATTGCGAGCTGCAAATGCCACTTCCAGCTTAGCTGTGCAGAAGAAGAACAACAAGAAGAAGAAATATCTCGAAATATGTCCGTCAGGCCCCTTCCCTTGAGATAAATGTGCAAATATCTCGGAAACGAAGGGAGCTATGGCAAAATGTTAAGAGACCTTTCTTGTAGAGAATTAAGTTTCCTACTTTTTATGTAGTATGATATTTTGTGATCAGATGCGTAGTTCTCGAGATATATCAAGATATTTAAAAGTTCCGAAGCCGCACCAACATAATAGAGATACAGAAACACCGTGGCCCGTTTCTTTGAGATAACTCTGCACTATTGCGAGCTGGAAATGCCACTTCCAGTTTAGCTGTGCAGAAGAAGAACAACAAGGAGAAGAACTATCTCGAAATATGTCCGTCAGGCCCCTTCCCTTGTGATAAATCTGCCAATATCTCGGAAACGAAGCGAGCTATGGCAAAATGTTAAGAGACCTTTTTTGTAGACAATTAAGTTTCCTACTTTTTATGTTCTATGATATTTTTTGATCAGATGCGTAGTTCTCGAGATATATCCAGATATTTAAAAGTTCCGAAGCCGCACCAAAATAATAGAGATACAGAAACACCGTGGCCCCTTTCCTTGCGATAACTCTGCACTATTGCGAGCTGCAAATGCCACTGCCAGCTTAGCTGTGCAAAAGAAGAACAACAAGAAGAAGAAATATCTCGAAATATGTCCGTCAGGCCCCTTTCCTTGAGATAAATCTGCAAATATCTCGGAAACGAAGCGAGCTATGGCAAAATGTTAAGAGGCCTTATTTGTAGGGAATTAAGTTTCCTACTTTTTATGTTCTATGATATCTTTAGATCAGATGCGTAGTTCTCGAGATATATCAAGATATTTAAAAGTTCCGAAGCCGCACCAACATAATAGAGATACAGAAACACCGTGGCCCCTTTCTTTGAGATAAGTGTGCACTATTGCGAGCTGGAAATGCCACTTCCAGTTTAGCTGTGCAGAAGAAGAACAACAAGAAGAAGAAATATCTCGAAATATGTCCGTCAGGCCCCTTCCCTTGAGATATATCTGCAAATATCTCGGAAACGAAGCGAGCTATGGCAAAATGTCAAGAGACCTTATTTGTAGAGAATTAAGTTTCCTACTTTTTATGTTCTATGATATCTTTTGATCAGATGCGTAGTTCTCGAGATATATCAAGATATTTAAAAGTTCCGAAGCCGCACCAACATAATAGAGATACAGAAACACTGTGGACCGTTTCTTTGAGATAACTCTGCACTATTGCGAGCTGCAAATGCCACTTCCAGCTTAGCTGTGCAGAAGAAGAACAACAAGAAGAAGAAATATCTCGAAATATGTCCGTCAGGCCCCTTCCCTTGAGATAAATGTGCAAATATCTCGGAAACGAAGGGAGCTATGGCAAAATGTTAAGAGACCTTTCTTGTAGAGAATTAAGTTTCCTACTTTTTATGTAGTATGATATTTTTTGATCAGATGCGTAGTTCTCGAGATATATCAAGATATTTAAAAGTTCCGAAGCCGCACCAACATAATAGAGATACAGAAACACCGTGGCCCCTTTCTTTGAGATAACTCTGCACTAGTGCGAGCCGCAAATGCCACTTCCAGCGTAGCTGTGCAGAAGAAGAACAACAAGAAGAAGAAATATCTCGAAATATGTCCGTCAGGCCCCTTCCCTTGTGATAAATCTGCCAATATCTCGGAAACGAAGCGAGCTATGGCAAAATGTTAAGAGACCTTTTTTGTAGACAATTAAGTTTCCTACTTTGCATGTTCTATGATATTTTTTGATCAGATGCGTAGTTCTCGAGATATATCAAGATATTTAAAAGTTCCGAAGCCGCACCAAAATAATAGAGATACAGAAACACCGTGGCCCCTTTCCTTGCGATAACTCTGCACTATTGCGAGCTGCAAATGCCACTGCCAGCTTAGCTGTGCAAAAGAAGAACAACAAGAAGAAGAAATATCTCGAAATATGTCCGTCAGGCCCCTTTCCTTGAGATAAATCTGCAAATATCTCGGAAACGTAGCGAGCTATGGCAAAATGTTAAGAGACCTTATTTGTAGGGAATTAAGTTTCCTACTTTTTATGTTCTATGATATTTTTTGATCAGATGCGTAGTTCTCGAGATATATCAAGATATTTAAAAGTTCCGAAGCCGCACCAACATAATAGAGATACAGAAACACCGTGGCCCGTTTCTTTGAGATAACTCTGCACTATTGCGAGCTGGAAATGCCACTTCCAGTTTAGCTGTGCAGGAGAAGAACAACAAGAAGAAGAAATATCTCGAAATATGTCCGTTAGGCCCCTTCCCTTGAGATAAATCTGCAAATATCTCGGAAACGAAGCGAGCTATGGCAAAATCTTAAGCGACCTTTTTTGTAGAGAATTAAGTTTCCTACTTTTTATGTTGTATGATATTTTTTGATCAGATGCGTAGTTCTCGAGATATATCAAGATATTTAAAAGTTCCGAAGCCGCACCAACATAATAGAGATACAGAAACACCGTGGCCCCTTTCTTTGAGATAAATCTGCGCTATTGCGAGCTGGAAACGCCACTTCCGGTTTAGCTGTGCAGAAGAAGAACAACAAGAAGAAGAAATATCTCGAAATATGTCCGTCAGGCCCCTTCCCTTGAGATATATCTGCAAATATCTCGGAAACGAAGCGAGCTATGGCAAAATGTTAAGAGACCTTTTTTGTAGAGAATTAAGTTTCCTACTTTTTATGTTCTATGATATTTTTTGATCAGATGCGTAGTTCTCGAGATATATCAAGATATTTAAAAGTTCCGAAGCCGCACCAACATAATGGAGATACAGAAACACCGTGGCCCCTTTCTTTGAGATAACTCTGCACTATTGCGAGCTGGAAATGCCACTTCCAGTTTAGCTGTGCAGAAGAAGAACAACAAGAAGAAGAAATATCTCGAAATATGTCCGTTAGGCCCCTTCCCTTGAGATATATCTGCAAATATCTCGGCAACGAAGCGAGCTATGGCAAAATGTTAAGAGACCTTTTTTGTAGAGAATTAAGTTTCCTACTTTTTATGTTCTATGATATTTTTTGATCAGATGCGTAGTTCTCGAGATATATCAAGATATTTAAAAGTTCCGAAGCCGCACCAACATAATGGAGATACAGAAACACCGTGGCCCCTTTCTTTGAGATAACTCTGCACTATTGCGAGCTGGAAATGCCACTTCCAGTTTAGCTGTGCAGAAGAAGAACAACAAGAAGAAGAAATATCTCGAAATATGTCCGTTAGGCCCCTTCCCTTGAGATATATCTGCAAATATCTCGGAAACGAAGCGAGCTATGGCAAAATGTTAAGAGACCTTATTTGTAGAGAATTATGTTTCCTACAATTTATGTTCTATGATATTTTTTGATCAGAAGCGTAGTTTTCGAGATATATCGAGATATTTAAAAGTTCCGAAGCCGCACCAACATAATAGAGATACAGAAACACCGTGGCCCCTTTCTTTGAGATAACTCTGCACTATTGCGAGCTGCAAATACCACTTCCAGCTTAGCTGTGCAGAAGAAGAACAACAAGAAGAAGAAATATCTCGAAATATGTCCGTCAGGCCCCTTCCCTTGAGATATATCTGCAAATATCTCGGAAACGAAGCGAGCTATGGCAAAATGTCAAGAGACCTTATTTGTAGAGAATTAAGTTTCCTACTTTTTATGTTCTATGATATCTTTTGATCAGATGCGTAGTTCTCGAGATATATCAAGATATTTAAAAGTTCCGAAGCCGCACAAACATAATAGAGATACAGAAACACCGTGGCCCCTTTCTTTGAGATAACTCTGCACTATTGCGAGCTGCAAATGCCACTTCCAGCTTAGCTGTGCAGAAGAAGAACAACAAGAAGAAGAAATATCTCGAAATATGTCCGTCAGGCCCCTTCCCTTGAGATAAATCTGCATATATCTCGGAAACCAAGCGAGCTATGGCAAAATCTTAAGAGACCTTTTTTGTAGAGAATTAAGTTTCGTACTTTTTATGTTCTATGATATTTTTTGATCAGATGCGTAGTTCTCGAGATATATCAAGATATTTAAATGTTCCGAAGCCGCACCAACATAATAGAGATACAGAAACACTGTGGACCCTTTCTTTGAGATAACTCTGCACTATTGCGAGCTGCAAATGCCACTTCCAGCTTAGCTGTGCAGAAGAAGAACAACAAGAAGAAGAAATATCTCGAAATATGTCCGTCAGGCCCCTTCCCTTGAGATAAATGTGCAAATATCTCGGAAACGAAGGGAGCTATGGCAAAATGTTAAGAGACCTTTCTTGTAGAGAATTAAGTTTCCTACTTTTTATGTAGTATGATATTTTTTGATCAGATGCGTAGTTCTCGAGATATATCAAGATATTTAAAAGTTCCGAAGCCGCACCAACATAATAGAGATACAGAAACACCGTGGCCCCTTTCTTTGAGATAACTCTGCACTAGTGCGAGCCGCAAATGCCACTTCCAGCGTAGCTGTGCAGAAGAAGAACAACAAGAAGAAGAAATATCTCGAAATATGTCCGTCAGGCCCCTTCCCTTGTGATAAATCTGCCAATATCTCGGAAACGAAGCGAGCTATGGCAAAATGTTAAGAGACCTTTTTTGTAGACAATTAAGTTTCCTACTTTTTATGTTCTATGATATTTTTTGATCAGATGCGTAGTTCTCGAGATATATCAAGATATTTAAAAGTTCCGAAGCCGCACCAAAATAATAGAGATACAGAAACACCGTGGCCCCTTTCCTTGCGATAACTCTGCACTATTGCGAGCTGCAAATGCCACTGCCAGCTTAGCTGTGCAAAAGAAGAACAACAAGAAGAAGAAATATCTCGAAATATGTCCGTCAGGCCCCTTTCCTTGAGATAAATCTGCAAATATCTCGGAAACGAAGCGAGCTATGGCAAAATGTTAAGAGACCTTATTTGTAGGGAATTAAGTTTCCTACTTTTTATGTTCTATGATATTTTTTGATCAGATGCGTAGTTCTCGAGATATATCAAGATATTTAAAAGTTCCGAAGCCGCACCAACATAATAGAGATACAGAAACACCGTGGCCCGTTTCTTTGAGATAACTCTGCACTATTGCGAGCTGGAAATGCCACTTCCAGTTTAGCTGTGCAGAAGAAGAACAACAAGAAGAAGAAATATCTCGAAATATGTCCGTTAGGCCACTTCCCTTGAGATAAATCTGCAAATATCTCGGAAACGAAGCGAGCTATGGCAAAATCTTAAGCGCCCTTTTTTGTAGAGAATTAAGTTTCCTACTTTTTATGTTCTATGATATTTTTTGATCAGATGCGTAGGTCCCGAGATATATCAAGATATTTAAAATTTCCGAAGCCGCACCAACATAATAGAGATACAGAAGCACCGTGGCCCCTTTCTTTGAGATAACTCTGCACTATTGCGAGCTGGAAATGCCACTTCCAGTTTAGCTGTGCAGAAGAAGAACAACAAGAAGAAGAAATATCTCGAAATATGTCCGTTAGGCCCCTTCCCTTGAGATAAATCTGCAAATATCTCGGAAACGAAGCGAGCTATGGCAAAATGTTAAGAGACCTTTTTTGTAGAGAATTAAGTTTTCTACTTTTTATGTTCTATGATATTTTTTGATCAGATGCGTAGTTCTCGAGATATATCAAGATATTTAAAAGTTCCGAAACCGCACCAACATAATAGAGATACAGAAACACCGTGGCCCCTTTCTTTGAGATAACTCTGCACTATTGCGAGCTGCAAATGCCACTTCCAGCTTAGCTGTGCAGAAGAAGAACAACAAGAAGAAGAAATATCTCGAAATATGTCCGTCAGGCCCGTTCCTTTGAGCTGAATCTGCAAATATCTCGGAAACGAAGCGAGCTATGGCAAAATGTTGAGAGACGTTTTTTGTAGAGAATTAAGTTTCCTACTTTTTATGTTCTATGATATTTTTTTATCAGATGCGTAGTTCCCGAGATATATCAAGATATTTAAAAGTTCCGAAGCCGCACCAACATAATAGAGATACAGAAACACCGTGGCCCCTTTCTTTGAGATAACTCTGCGCTATTGCGGGCTGGAAACGCCACTTCCAGTTTAGCTGTGCAGAAGAAGAACAACAAGAAGAAGAAATATCTCGAAATATGTCCGTCAGGCCCCTTCCCTTGAGATATATCTGCAAATATCTCGGATACGAAACGAGCTATGGCAAAATCTTAAGAGACCTTTTTTGTAGAGAATTATGTTTCCTACAATATATGTTCTATGATATTTTTTGATCAGAAGCGTAGTTTTCGAGATATATCGAGATATTTAAAAGTTGCGAAGCCGCACCAACATAATAGAGATACAGAAACACCGTGGCCCCTTTCTTTGAGATAACTCTGCACTAGTGCGAGCCGCAAAAGCCACTTCCAGCTTAGCTGTGCAGAAGAAGAACAACAAGAAGAAGAAATATCTCGAAATATGTCCGTTAGGCCCCTTCCCTTGAGATAAATCTGCAAATATCTCGGAAACCAAGCGAGCTATGGCAAAATGTTAAGAGACCTTTTTTGTAGAGAATTAAGTTTCCTACTTTTTATGTGCTATGATATTTTTTGATCAGATGCGTAGTTCTCGAGATATATCAAGATATTTAAAAGTTCCGAAACCGCACCAACATAATAGAGATACAGAAACACCGTGGCCCCTTTCTTTGAGATAACTCTGCACTATTGCGAGCTGGAAATGCCACTTCCAGTTTAGCTGTGCAGAAGGAGAACAACAAGAAGAAGAAATATCTCGAAATATGTCCGTCAGGCCCCTTCCCTTGAGATATATCTGCAAATATCTCGGAAACGAAACGAGCTATGGCAAAATCTTAAGAGACCTTTTTTGTAGAGAATTATGTTTCCTACTTTTTATGGTCTATGATATTTTTTTATCAGATGCGTAGTTCCCGAGATATATCAAGATATTTAAAAGTTCCGAAGCCGCACCAACATAATAGAGATACAGAAACACCGTGGCCCCTTTCTTTGAGATAACTCTGCGCTATTGCGAGCTGGAAACGCCACTTCCAGTTTAGCTGTGCAGAAGAAGAACAACAAGAAGAAGAAATATCTCGAAATATGTCCGTCAGGCCCCTTCCCTTGAGATATATCTGCAAATATCTCGGAAACGAAACGAGCTATGGCAAAATCTTAAGAGACCTTTTTTGTAGAGAATTATGTTTCCTACAATATATGTTCTATGATATTTTTTGATCAGAAGAGTAGTTTTCGAGATATATCGAGATATTTAAAAGTTCCGAAGCCGCACCAACATAATAGAGATACAGAAACACCGTGGCCCCTTTCTTTGAGATAACTCTGCACTAGTGCGAGCCGCAAAAGCCACTTCCAGCTTAGCTGTGCAGAAGAAGAACAACAAGAAGAAGAAATATCTCGAAATATGTCCGTCAGGCCCCTTCCCTCGAGATAAATCTGCAAATATCTCGGAAACGAAGCGAGCTATGGCAAAATGTTAAGAGACCTTTTTTGTAGAGAATTAAGTTTCCTACTTTTTATGTTCTATGATATTTTTTGATCAGATGCGTAGTTCTCGAGATATATCAAGATATTTAAAAGTTCCGAAGCCGCACCAACATAATAGAGATACAGAAACACCGTGGCCCCTTTCTTTGAGATAACTCTGCACTACTGCGAGCTGGAAATGCCACTTCCAGTTTAGCTGTGCAGAAGAAGAACAACAAGAAGAAGAAATATCTCGAAATATGTCCGTCAGGCCCCTTCCCTTGAGATATATCTGCAAATATCTCGGAAACGAAGCGAGCTATGGCAAAATGTTAAGAGACCTTTTTTGTAGAGAATTATGTTTCCTACAAGTTTTGTTCTATGATATTTTTTGAGCAGAAGCGTAGTTTTCGAGATATATCGAGATATTTAAAAGCTCCGAAGCCGCACCAACATAATAGAGATACAGAAACACTGTGGCCCCTTTCTTTGAGATAACTCTGCACTATTGCGAGCTGCAAATGCCACTTCCAGCTTAGCTGTGCAGAAGAAGAACAACAAGAAGAAGAAATATCTCGAAATATGTCCGTCAGGCCCCTTCCCTTGAGATACATCTGCATATATCTCGGAAACGAAGCGAGCTATGGCAAAATGTTAAGAGACTTCATTTGTAGAGAATTAAGTTTCGTACTTTTTATGTTCTATGATATTTTTTGATCAGATGCGTAGTTCTCGAGATATATCAAGATATTTAAAAGTTCCGAAACCGCACCAACATAATAGAGATACAGAAACACCGTGGCCCCTTTCTTTGAGATAACTCTGCACTATTGCGAGCTGCAAATGCCACTTCCAGCTTAGCTGTGCAGAAGAAGAACAACAAGAAGAAGAAATATCTCGAAATATGTCCGTTAGGCCCCTTCCCTTGAGATAAATCTGCAAATATCTCGGAAACGAAGCGAGCTATGGCAAAATGTTAAGAGACCTTTTTTGTAGAGAATTAAGTTTCCTACTTTTTATGTTCTATGATATTTTTTAATCAGAAGCGTAGTTCTCGAGATATATCAAGATATTTAAAAGTTCCGAAACCGCACCAACATAATAGAGATACAGAAACACCGTGGCCCCTTTCTTTGAGATAACTCTGCACTATTGCGAGCTGGAAATGCCACTTCCAGTTTAGCTGTGCAGAAGGAGAACAACAAGAAGAAGAAATATCTCGAAATATGTCCGTCAGGCCCCATCCCTTGAGATATATCTGCAAATATCTCGGAAACGAAACGAGCTATGGCAAAATCTTAAGAGACCTTTTTTGTAGAGAATTATGTTTCCTACTTTTTATGGTCTATGATATTTTTTTATCAGATGCGTAGTTCCCGAGATATATCAAGATATTTAAAAGTTCCGAAGCCGCACCAACATAATAGAGATACAGAAACACCGTGGCCCCTTTCTTTGAGATAACTCTGCGCTATTGCGAGCTGGAAACGCCACTTCCAGTTTAGCTGTGCAGAAGAAGAACAACAAGAAGAAGAAATATCTCGAAATATGTCCGTCAGGCCCCTTCCCTTGAGATATATCTGCAAATATCTCGGAAACGAAACGAGCTATGGCAAAATCTTAAGAGACCTTTTTTGTAGAGAATTATGTTTCCTACAATATATGTTCTATGATATTTTTTGATCAGAAGCGTAGTTTTCGAGATATATCGAGATATTTAAAAGTTCCGAAGCCGCACCAACATAATAGAGATACAGAAACACCATGGCCCCTTTCTTTGAGATAACTCTGCACTAGTGCGAGCCGCAAAAGCCACTTCCAGCTTAGCTGTGCAGAAGAAGAACAACAAGAAGAAGAAATATCTCGAAATATGTCCGTCAGGCCCCTTCCCTCGAGATAAATCTGCAAATATCTCGGAAACGAAGCGAGCTATGGCAAAATGTTAAGAGACCTTTTTTGTAGAGAATTAAGTTTCCTACTTTTTATGTTCTATGATATTTTTTGATCAGATGCGTAGTTCTCGAGATATATCAAGATATTTAAAAGTTCCGAAGCCGCACCAACATAATAGAGATACAGAAACACCGTGGCCCCTTTCTTTGAGATAACTCTGCACTATTGCGAGCTGGAAATGCCACTTCCAGTTTAGCTGTGCAGAAGAAGAACAACAAGAAGAAGAAATATCTCGAAATATGTCCGTCAGGCCCCTTCCCTTGAGATATATCTGCAAATATCTCGGAAACGAAGCGAGCTATGGCAAAATGTTAAGAGACCTTTTTTGTAGAGAATTATGTTTCCTACAAGTTTTGTTCTATGATATTTTTTGAGCAGAAGCGTAGTTTTCGAGATATATCGAGATATTTAAAAGTTCCGAAGCCGCACCAACATAATAGAGATACAGAAACACCGTGGCCCCTTTCTTTGAGATAACTCTGCACTATTGCGAGCTGCAAATGCCACTTCCAGCTTAGCTGTGCAGAAGAAGAACAACAAGAAGAAGAAATATCTCGAAATATGTCCGTCAGGCCCCTTCCCTTGAGATACATCTGCATATATCTCGGAAACGAAGCGAGCTATGGCAAAATGTTAAGAGACTTCATTTGTAGAGAATTAAGTTTCGTACTTTTTATGTTCTATGATATTTTTTGATCAGATGCGTAGTTCTCGAGATATATCAAGATATTTAAATGTTCCGAAGCCGCACCAACATAATAGAGATACAGAAACACTGTGGACCCTTTCTTTGAGATAACTCTGCACTATTGCGAGCTGCAAATGCCACTTCCAGCATAGCTGTGCAGAAGAAGAACAACAAGAAGAAGAAATATCTCGAAATATGTCCGTCAGGCCCCTTCCCTTGAGATAAATGTGCAAATATCTCGGAAACGAAGCGAGCTATGGCAAAATGTTAAGAGACCTTTTTTGTAGACAATTAAGTTTCCTACTTTTTATGTTCTATGATATTTTTTGATCAGATGCGCAGTTCTCGAGATATATCAAGATATTTAAAAGTTCCGAAGCCGCACCAAAATAATAGAGATACAGAAACACCGTGGCCCCTTTCCTTGCGATAACTCTGCACTATTGCGAGCTGCAAATGCCACTGCCAGCTTAGCTGTGCAAAAGAAGAACAACAAGAAGAAGAAATATCTCGAAATATGTCCGTCAGGCCCCTTTCCTTGAGATAAATCTGCAAATATCTCGGAAACGAAGCGAGCTATGGCAAAATGTTAAGAGACCTTATTTGTAGGGAATTAAGTTTCCTACTTTTTATGTTCTATGATATTTTTTGATCAGATGCGTAGTTCTCGAGATATATCAAGATATTTAAAAGTTCCGAAGCCGCACCAACATAATAGAGATACAGAAACACCGTGGCCCGTTTCTTTGAGATAACTCTGCACTATTGCGAGCTGGAAATGCCACTTCCAGTTTAGCTGTGCAGAAGAAGAACAACAAGAAGAAGAAATATCTCGAAATATGTCCGTTAGGCCCCTTCCCTTGAGATAAATCTGCAAATATCTCGGAAACGAAGCGAGCTATGGCAAAATGTTAAGAGACCTTTTTTGTAGAGAATTAAGTTTCCTACTTTTTATGTTCTATGATATTTTTTAATCAGAAGCGTAGTTCTCGAGATATATCAAGATATTTAAAAGTTCCGAAACCGCACCAACATAATAGAGATACAGAAACACCGTGGCCCCTTTCTTTGAGATAACTCTGCACTATTGCGAGCTGGAAATGCCACTTCCAGTTTAGCTGTGCAGAAGGAGAACAACAAGAAGAAGAAATATCTCGAAATATGTCCGTCAGGCCCCTTCCCTTGAGATATATCTGCAAATATCTCGGAAACGAAACGAGCTATGGCAAAATCTTAAGAGACCTTTTTTGTAGAGAATTATGTTTCCTACTTTTTATGGTCTATGATATTTTTTTATCAGATGCGTAGTTCCCGAGATATATCAAGATATTTAAAAGTTCCGAAGCCGCACCAACATAATAGAGATACAGAAACACCGTGGCCCCTTTCTTTGAGATAACTCTGCGCTATTGCGAGCTGGAAACGCCACTTCCAGTTTAGCTGTGCAGAAGAAGAACAACAAGAAGAAGAAATATCTCGAAATATGTCCGTCAGGCCCCTTCCCTTGAGATATATCTGCAAATATCTCGGAAACGAAACGAGCTATGGCAAAATCTTAAGAGACCTTTTTTGTAGAGAATTATGTTTCCTACAATATATGTTCTATGATATTTTTTGATCAGAAGCGTAGTTTTCGAGATATATCGAGATATTTAAAAGTTCCGAAGCCGCACCAACATAATAGAGATACAGAAACACCATGGCCCCTTTCTTTGAGATAACTCTGCACTAGTGCGAGCCGCAAAAGCCACTTCCAGCTTAGCTGTGCAGAAGAAGAACAACAAGAAGAAGAAATATCTCGAAATATGTCCGTCAGGCCCCTTCCCTCGAGATAAATCTGCAAATATCTCGGAAACGAAGCGAGCTATGGCAAAATGTTAAGAGACCTTTTTTGTAGAGAATTAAGTTTCCTACTTTTTATGTTCTATGATATTTTTTGATCAGATGCGTAGTTCTCGAGATATATCAAGATATTTAAAAGTTCCGAAGCCGCACCAACATAATAGAGATACAGAAACACCGTGGCCCCTTTCTTTGAGATAACTCTGCACTATTGCGAGCTGGAAATGCCACTTCCAGTTTAGCTGTGCAGAAGAAGAACAACAAGAAGAAGAAATATCTCGAAATATGTCCGTCAGGCCCCTTACCTTGAGATATATCTGCAAATATCTCGGAAACGAAGCGAGCTATGGCAAAATGTTAAGAGACCTTTTTTGTAGAGAATTATGTTTCCTACAAGTTTTGTTCTATGATATTTTTTGAGCAGAAGCGTAGTTTTCGAGATATATCGAGATATTTAAAAGTTCCGAAGCCGCACCAACATAATAGAGATACAGAAACACCGTGGCCCCTTTCTTTGAGATAACTCTGCACTATTGCGAGCTGCAAATGCCACTTCCAGCTTAGCTGTGCAGAAGAAGAACAACAAGAAGAAGAAATATCTCGAAATATGTCCGTCAGGCCCCTTCCCTTGAGATACATCTGCATATATCTCGGAAACGAAGCGAGCTATGGCAAAATGTTAAGAGACTTCATTTGTAGAGAATTAAGTTTCCTACTTTTTATGTTCTACGATATTTTTTTATCAGATGCGTAGTTCCCGAGATATATCAAGATATTTAAAAGTTCCGAAGCCGCACCAACATAATAGAGATACAGAAACACCGTGGCCCCTTTCTTTGAGATAACTCTGCGCTATTGCGAGCTGGAAACGCCACTTCCAGTTTAGCTGTGCAGAAGAAGAACAACAAGAAGAAGAAATATCTCGAAATATGTCCGTCAGGCCCCTTCCCTTGAGATACATCTGCATATATCTCGGAAACGAAGCGAGCTATGGCAAAATGTTAAGAGACTTTATTTGTAGAGAATTAAGTTTCGTACTTTTTATGTTCTATGATATTTTTTGATCAGATGCGTAGTTCTCGAGATATATCAAGATATTTAAATGTTCCGAAGCCGCACCAAGATAATAGAGATACAGAAACACTGTGGACCCTTTCTTTGAGATAACTCTGCACTATTGCGAGCTGCAAATGCCACTTCCAGCATAGCTGTGCAGAAGAAGAACAACAAGAAGAAGAAATATCTCGAAATATGTCCGTCAGGCCCCTTCCCTTGAGATAAATGTGCAAATATCTCGGAAACGAAGCGAGCTATGGCAAAATGTTAAGAGACCTTTTTTGTAGACAATTAAGTTTCCTACTTTTTATGTTCTATGATATTTTTTGATCAGATGCGCAGTTCTCGAGATATATCAAGATATTTAAAAGTTCCGAAGCCGCACCAAAATAATAGAGATACAGAAACACCGTGGCCCCTTTCCTTGCGATAACTCTGCACCATTGCGAGCTGCAAATGCCACTGCCAGCTTAGCTGTGCAAAAGAAGAACAACAAGAAGAAGAAATATCTCGAAATATGTCCGTCAGGCCCCTTTCCTTGAGATAAATCTGCAAATATCTCGGAAACGAAGCGAGCTATGGCAAAATGTTAAGAGACCTTATTTGTAGGGAATTAAGTTTCCTACTTTTTATGTTCTATGATATTTTTTGATCAGATGCGTAGTTCTCGAGATATATCAAGATATTTAAAAGTTCCGAAGCCGCACCAACATAATAGAGATACAGAAACACCGTGGCCCGTTTCTTTGAGATAACTCTGCACTATTGCGAGCTGGAAATGCCACTTCCAGTTTAGCTGTGCAGAAGAAGAACAACAAGAAGAAGAAATATCTCGAAATATGTCCGTTAGGCCCCTTCCCTTGAGATAAATCTGCAAATATCTCGGAAACGAAGCGAGCTATGGCAAAATCTTAAGCCACCTTTTTTGTAGAGAATTAAGTTTCCTACTTTTTATGTTCTATGATATTTTTTGATCAGATGCGTAGTTCTCGAGATATATCAAGATATTTAAAAGTTCCGAAACCGCACCATCATAATAGAGATACAGAAACACCGTGGCCCCTTTCTTTGAGATAACTCTGCACTATTGCGAGCTGCAAATGCCACTTCCAGCTTAGCTGTGCAGAAGAAGAACAACAAGAAGAAGAAATATCTCGAAATATGTCCGTCAGGCCCGTTCCTTTGAGCTGAATCTGCAAATATCTCGGAAACGAAGCGAGCTATGGCAAAATGTTGAGAGACGTTTTTTGTAGAGAATTAAGTTTCCTACTTTTTATGTTCTATGATATTTTTTGATCAGATGCGTAGTTCTCGAGATATATCAAGATATTTAAAAGTTCCGAAGCCGCACCAACATAATAGAGATACAGAAACACCGTGGCCACTTTCTTTGAGATAACTCTGCACTATTGCGAGCTGGAAATGCCACTTCCAGTTTAGCTGTGCAGAAGAAGAACAACAAGAAGAAGAAATATCTCGAAATATGTCCGTTAGGCCCCTTCCCTTGAGATAAATCTGCAAATATCTCGGAAACGAAGCGAGCTATGGCAAAATGTTAAGAGACCTTTTTTGTAGAGAATTAAGTTTCCTACTTTTTATGTTCTATGATATTTTTTGATCAGATGCGTAGTTCTCGAGATATATCAAGATATTTAAAAGTTCCGAAACCGCACCAACATAATAGAGATACAGAAACACCGTGGCCCCTTTCTTTGAGATAACTCTGCACTATTGCGAGCTGGAAATGCCACTTCCAGTTTAGCTGTGCAGAAGGAGAACAACAAGAAGAAGAAATATCTCGAAATATGTCCGTCAGGCCCCTTCCCTTGAGATATATCTGCAAATATCTCGGAAACGAAACGAGCTATGGCAAAATCTTAAGAGACCTTTTTTGTAGAGAATTATGTTTCCTACTTTTTATGGTCTATGATATTTTTTTATCAGATGCGTAGTTCCCGAGATATATCAAGATATTTAAAAGTTCCGAAGCCGCACCAACATAATAGAGATACAGAAACACCGTGGCCCCTTTCTTTGAGATAACTCTGCGCTATTGCGAGCTGGAAACGCCACTTCCAGTTTAGCTGTGCAGAAGAAGAACAACAAGAAGAAGAAATATCTCGAAATATGTCCGTCAGGCCCCTTCCCTTGAGATATATCTGCAAATATCTCGGAAACGAAACGAGCTATGGCAAAATCTTAAGAGACCTTTTTTGTAGAGAATTATGTTTCCTACAATATATGTTCTATGATATTTTTTGATCAGAAGCGTAGTTTTCGAGATATATCGAGATATTTAAAAGTTCCGAAGCCGCACCAACATAATAGAGATACAGAAACACCATGGCCCCTTTCTTTGAGATAACTCTGCACTAGTGCGAGCCGCAAAAGCCACTTCCAGCTTAGCTGTGCAGAAGAAGAACAACAAGAAGAAGAAATATCTCGAAATATGTCCGTCAGGCCCCTTCCCTCGAGATAAATCTGCAAATATCTCGGAAACGAAGCGAGCTATGGCAAAATGTTAAGAGACCTTTTTTGTAGAGAATTAAGTTTCCTACTTTTTATGTTCTATGATATTTTTTGATCAGATGCGTAGTTCTCGAGATATATCAAGATATTTAAAAGTTCCGAAGCCGCACCAACATAATAGAGATACAGAAACACCGTGGCCCCTTTCTTTGAGATAACTCTGCACTATTGCGAGCTGGAAATGCCACTTCCAGTTTAGCTGTGCAGAAGAAGAACAACAAGAAGAAGAAATATCTCGAAATATGTCCGTCAGGCCCCTTCCCTTGAGATATATCTGCAAATATCTCGGAAACGAAGCGAGCTATGGCAAAATGTTAAGAGACCTTTTTTGTAGAGAATTATGTTTCCTACAAGTTTTGTTCTATGATATTTTTTGAGCAGAAGCGTAGTTTTCGAGATATATCGAGATATTTAAAAGTTCCGAAGCCGCACCAACATAATAGAGATACAGAAACACCGTGGCCCCTTCCTTTGAGATAACTCTGCACTATTGCGAGCTGCAAATGCCACTTCCAGCTTAGCTGTGCAGAAGAAGAACAACAAGAAGAAGAAATATCTCGAAATATGTCCGTCAGGCCCCTTCCCTTGAGATACATCTGCATATATCTCGGAAACGAAGCGAGCTATGGCAAAATGTTAAGAGACTTCATTTGTAGAGAATTAAGTTTCCTACTTTTTATGTTCTACGATATTTTTTTATCAGATGCGTAGTTCCCGAGATATATCAAGATATTTAAAAGTTCCGAAGCCGCACCAACATAATAGAGATACAGAAACACCGTGGCCCCTTTCTTTGAGATAACTCTGCACTAGTGCGAGCCGCAAAAGCCACTTCCAGCTTAGCTGTGCAGAAGAAGAACAACAAGAAGGAGAAATATCTCGAAATATGTCCGTCAGGCCCCTTCCCTTGAGATATATCTTCAAATATCTCGGAAACGAAACGAGCTATGGCAAAATCTTGAGAGACCTTTTTTGTAGAGAATTATGCTTCCTACAATATATGTTCTATGATATTTTTTGATCAGAAGCGTAGTTTTCGAGATATATCGAGATATTTAAAAGTTCCGAAGCCGCACCAACAGAATAGAGATACAGAAACACCGTGGCCCCTTTCTTTGAGATAACTCTGCACTAGTGCGAGCCGCAAAAGCCACTTCCAGCTTAGCTGTGCAGAAGAAGAACAACAAGAAGAAGAAATATCTCGAAATATGTCCGTCAGGCCCCTTCCCTCGAGATAAATCTGCAAATATCTCGGAAACGAAGCGAGCTATGGCAAAATGTTAAGAGACCTTTTTTGTAGAGAATTAAGTTTCCTACTTTTTATGTTCTATGATGTTTTTTGATCAGATGCGTAGTTCTCGAGATATATCAAGATATTTAAAAGTTCCGAAGCCGCACCAACATAATAGAGATACAGAAACACCGTGGCCCCTTTCTTTCAGATAACTCTGCACTATTGCGAGCTGGAAATGCCACTTCCAGTTTAGCTGTGCAGAAGAAGAACAACAAGAAGAAGAAATATCTCGAAATATGTCCGTCAGGCCCCTTCCCTTGAGATATATCTACAAATATCTCGGAAACGAAGCGAGCTATGGCAAAATGTTAAGAGACCTTTTTTGTAGAGAATTATGTTTCCTACAAGTTTTGTTCTATGATATTTTTTGATCAGAAGCGTAGTTTTCGAGATATATCGAGATATTTAAAAGTTCCGAAGCCGCACCAACATAATAGAGATACAGAAACACCGTGGCCCCTTTCTTTGAGATAACTCTGCACTATTGCGAGCTGCAAATGCCACTTCCAGCTTAGCTGTGCAGAAGAAGAACAACAAGAAGAAGAAATATCTCGAAATATGTCCGTCAGGCCCCTTCCCTTGAGATACATCTGCATATATCTCGGAAACGAAGCGAGCTATGGCAAAATGTTAAGAGACTTCATTTGTAGAGAATTAAGTTTCCTACTTTTTATGTTCTATGATATTTTTTTATCAGATGCGTAGTTCCCGAGATATATCAAGATATTTAAAAGTTCCGAAGCCGCACCAACATAATAGAGATACAGAAACACCGTGGCCCCTTTCTTTGAGATAACTCTGCGCTATTGCGAGCTGGAAACGCCACTTCCAGTTTAGCTGTGCAGAAGAAGAACAACAAGAAGAAGAAATATCTCGAAATATGTCCGTCAGGCCCCTTCCCTTGAGATACATCTGCATATATCTCGGAAACGAAGCGAGCTATGGCAAAATGTTAAGAGACTTTATTTGTAGAGAATTAAGTTTCCTACTTTTTATGTTCTATGATATTTTTTTATCAGATGCGTAGTTCCCGAGATATATCAAGATATTTAAAAGTTCCGAAGCCGCACCAACATAATAGAGATACAGAAACACCGTGGCCCCTTTCTTTGAGATAACTCTGCACTATTGCGAGCTGCAAATGCCACTTCCAGCTTAGCTGTGCAGAAGAAGAACAACAAGAAGAAGAAATATCTCGAAATATGTCCGTCAGGCCCGTTCCTTTGAGCTGAATCTGCAAATATCTCGGAAACGAAGCGAGCTATGGCAAAATGTTAAGAGACCTTATTTGTAGGGAATTAAGTTTCCTACTTTTTATGTTCTATGATATTTTTTGATCAGATGCGTAGTTCTCGAGATATATCAAGATATTTAAAAGTTCCGAAGCCGCACCAACATAATAGAGATACAGAAACACCGTGGCCCGTTTCTTTGAGATAACTCTGCACTATTGCGAGCTGGAAATGCCACTTCCAGTTTAGCTGTGCAGAAGAAGAACAACAAGAAGAAGAAATATCTCGAAATATGTCCGTTAGGCCCCTTCCCTTGAGATAAATCTGCAAATATCTCGGAAATGAAGCGAGCTATGGCAAAATCTTAAGCCACCTTTTTCGTAGAGAATTAAGTTTCCTACTTTTTATGTTCTATGATATTTTTTGATCAGATGCGTAGTTCTCGAGATATATCAAGATATTTAAAAGTTCCGAAACCGCACCATCATAATAGAGATACAGAAACACCGTGGCCCCTTTCTTTGAGATAACTCTGCACTATTGCGAGCTGCAAATGCCACTTCCAGCTTAGCTGTGCAGAAGAAGAACAACAAGAAGAAGAAATATCTCGAAATATGTCCGTCAGGCCCGTTCCTTTGAGCTGAATCTGCAAATATCTCGGAAACGAAGCGAGCTATGGCAAAATGTTGAGAGACGTTTTTTGTAGAGAATTAAGTTTCCTACTTTTTATGTTCTATGATATTTTTTGATCAGATGCGTAGTTCTCGACATATATCAAGATATTTAAAAGTTCCGAAGCCGCACCAACATAATAGAGATACAGAAACACCGTGGCCACTTTCTTTGAGATAACTCTGCACTATTGCGAGCTGGAAATGCCACTTCCAGTTTAGCTGTGCAGAAGAAGAACAACAAGAAGAAGAAATATCTCGAAATATGTCCGTTAGGCCCCTTCCCTTGAGATAAATCTGCAAATATCTCGGAAACGAAGCGAGCTATGGCAAAATGTTAAGAGACCTTTTTTGTAGAGAATTAAGTTTCCTACTTTTTATGTTCTATGATATTTTTTGATCAGATGCGTAGTTCTCGAGATATATCAAGATATTTAAAAGTTCCGAAACCGCACCAACATAATAGAGATACAGAAACACCGTGGCCCCTTTCTTTGAGATAACTCTGCACTATTGCGAGCTGGAAATGCCACTTCCAGTTTAGCTGTGCAGAAGGAGAACAACAAGAAGAAGAAATATCTCGAAATATGTCCGTCAGGCCCCTTCCCTTGAGATATATCTGCAAATATCTCGGAAACGAAACGAGCTATGGCAAAATCTTAAGAGACCTTTTTTGTAGAGAATTATGTTTCCTACTTTTTATGGTCTATGATATTTTTTTATCAGATGCGTAGTTCCCGAGATATATCAAGATATTTAAAAGTTCCGAAGCCGCACCAACATAATAGAGATACAGAAACACCGTGGCCCCTTTCTTTGAGATAACTCTGCGCTATTGCGAGCTGGAAACGCCACTTCCAGTTTAGCTGTGCAGAAGAAGAACAACAAGAAGAAGAAATATCTCGAAATATGTCCGTCAGGCCCCTTCCCTTGAGATATATCTGCAAATATCTCGGAAACGAAACGAGCTATGGCAAAATCTTAAGAGACCTTTTTTGTAGAGAATTATGTTTCCTACAATATATGTTCTATGATATTTTGTGATCAGAAGCGTAGTTTTCGAGATATATCGAGATATTTAAAAGTTCCGAAGCCGCACCAACATAATAGAGATACAGAAACACCATGGCCCCTTTCTTTGAGATAACTCTGCACTAGTGCGAGCCGCAAAAGCCACTTCCAGCTTAGCTGTGCAGAAGAAGAACAACAAGAAGAAGAAATATCTCGAAATATGTCCGTCAGGCCCCTTCCCTCGAGATAAATCTGCAAATATCTCGGAAACGAAGCGAGCTATGGCAAAATGTTAAGAGACCTTTTTTGTAGAGAATTAAGTTTCCTACTTTTTATGTTCTATGATATTTTTTGATCAGATGCGTAGTTCTCGAGATATATCAAGATATTTAAAAGTTCCGAAGCCGCACCAACATAATAGAGATACAGAAACACCGTGGCCCCTTTCTTTGAGATAACTCTGCACTATTGCGAGCTGGAAATGCCACTTCCAGTTTAGCTGTGCAGAAGAAGAACAACAAGAAGAAGAAATATCTCGAAATATGTCCGTCAGGCCCCTTCCCTTGAGATATATCTGCAAATATCTCGGAAACGAAGCGAGCTATGGCAAAATGTTAAGAGACCTTTTTTGTAGAGAATTATGTTTCCTACAAGTTTTGTTCTATGATATTTTTTGAGCAGAAGCGTAGTTTTCGAGATATATCGAGATATTTAAAAGTTCCGAAGCCGCACCAACATAATAGAGATACAGAAACACCGTGGCCCCTTTCTTTGAGATAACTCTGCACTATTGCGAGCTGCAAATGCCACTTCCAGCTTAGCTGTGCAGAAGAAGAACAACAAGAAGAAGAAATATCTCGAAATATGTCCGTCAGGCCCCTTCCCTTGAGATACATCTGCATATATCTCGGAAACGAAGCGAGCTATGGCAAAATGTTAAGAGACTTCATTTGTAGAGAATTAAGTTTCCTACTTTTTATGTTCTACGATATTTTTTTATCAGATGCGTAGTTCCCGAGATATATCAAGATATTTAAAAGTTCCGAAGCCGCACCAACATAATAGAGATACAGAAACACCGTGGCCCCTTTCTTTGAGATAACTCTGCACTAGTGCGAGCCGCAAAAGCCACTTCCAGCTTAGCTGTGCAGAAGAAGAACAACAAGAAGAAGAAATATCTCGAAATATGTCCGTCAGGCCCCTTCCCTTGAGATATATCTTCAAATATCTCGGAAACGAAACGAGCTATGGCAAAATCTTGAGAGACCTTTTTTGTAGAGAATTATGCTTCCTACAATATATGTTCTATGATATTTTTTGATCAGAAGCGTAGTTTTCGAGATATATCGAGATATTTAAAAGTTCCGAAGCCGCACCAACAGAATAGAGATACAGAAACACCGTGGCCCCTTTCTTTGAGATAACTCTGCACTAGTGCGAGCCGCAAAAGCCACTTCCAGCTTAGCTGTGCAGAAGAAGAACAACAAGAAGAAGAAATATCTCGAAATATGTCCGTCAGGCCCCTTCCCTCGAGATAAATCTGCAAATATCTCGGAAACGAAGCGAGCTATGGCAAAATGTTAAGAGACCTTTTTTGTAGAGAATTAAGTTTCCTACTTTTTATGTTCTATGATGTTTTTTGATCAGATGCGTAGTTCTCGAGATATATCAAGATATTTAAAAGTTCCGAAGCCGCACCAACATAATAGAGATACAGAAACACCGTGGCCCCTTTCTTTCAGATAACTCTGCACTATTGCGAGCTGGAAATGCCACTTCCAGTTTAGCTGTGCAGAAGAAGAACAACAAGAAGAAGAAATATCTCGAAATATGTCCGTCAGGCCCCTTCCCTTGAGATATATCTACAAATATCTCGGAAACGAAGCGAGCTATGGCAAAATGTTAAGAGACCTTTTTTGTAGAGAATTATGTTTCCTACAAGTTTTGTTCTATGATATTTTTTGATCAGAAGCGTAGTTTTCGAGATATATCGAGATATTTAAAAGTTCCGAAGCCGCACCAACATAATAGAGATACAGAAACACCGTGGCCCCTTTCTTTGAGATAACTCTGCACTATTGCGAGCAGCAAATGCCACTTCCAGCTTAGCTGTGCAGAAGAAGAACAACAAGAAGAAGAAATATCTCGAAATATGTCCGTCAGGCCCCTTCCCTTGAGATACATCTGCATATATCTCGGAAACGAAGCGAGCTATGGCAAAATGTTAAGAGACTTCATTTGTAGAGAATTAAGTTTCCTACTTTTTATGTTCTATGATATTTTTTTATCAGATGCGTAGTTCCCGAGATATATCAAGATATTTAAAAGTTCCGAAGCCGCACCAACATAATAGAGATACAGAAACACCGTGGCCCCTTTCTTTGAGATAACTCTGCGCTATTGCGAGCTGGAAACGCCACTTCCAGTTTAGCTGTGCAGAAGAAGAACAACAAGAAGAAGAAATATCTCGAAATATGTCCGTCAGGCCCCTTCCCTTGAGATACATCTGCATATATCTCGGAAACGAAGCGAGCTATGGCAAAATGTTAAGAGACTTTATTTGTAGAGAATTAAGTTTCCTACTTTTTATGTTCTATGATATTTTTTTATCAGATGCGTAGTTCCCGAGATATATCAAGATATTTAAAAGTTCCGAAGCCGCACCAACATAATAGAGATACAGAAACACCGTGGCCCCTTTCTTTGAGATAACTCTGCGCTATTGCGAGCTGGAAACGCCACTTCCAGTTTAGCTGTGCAGAAGAAGAACAACAACAAGAAGAAATATCTCGAAATATGTCCGTCAGGCCCCTTCCCTTGAGATATATCTGCAAATATCTCGGATACGAAACGAGCTATGGCAAAATCTTAAGAGACCTTTTTTGTAGAGAATTATGTTTCCTACAATATATGTTCTATGATATTTTTTGATCAGAAGCGTAGTTTTCGAGATATATCGAGATATTTAAAAGTTGCGAAGCCGCACCAACATAATAGAGATACAGAAACACCGTGGCCCCTTTCTTTGAGATAACTCTGCACTAGTGCGAGCCGCAAAAGCCACTTCCAGCTTAGCTGTGCAGAAGAAGAACAACAAGAAGAAGAAATATCTCGAAATATGTCCGTCAGGCCCCTTCCCTCGAGATAAATCTGCAAATATCTCGGAAACGAAGCGAGCTATGGCAAAATGTTAAGAGACCTTTCTTGTAGAGAATAAAGTTTCCTACTTTTTATGTAGTATGATATTTTTTGATCAGATGCGTAGTTCTCGAGATATATCAAGATATTTAAAAGTTCCGAAGCCGCACCAACATAATAGAGATACAGAAACACCGTGGCCCCTTTCTTTGAGATAACTCTGCGCTATTGCGAGCTGGAAACGCCACTTCCAGTTTAGCTGTGCAGAAGAAGAACAACAAGAAGAAGAAATATCTCGAAATATGTCCGTCAGGCCCCTTCCCTTGAGATACATCTGCATATATCTCGGAAACGAAGCGAGCTATGGCAAAATGTTAAGAGACTTTATTTGTAGAGAATTAAGTTTCCTACTTTTTATGTTCTATGATATTTTTTTATCAGATGCGTAGTTCCCGAGATATATCAAGATATTTAAAAGTTCCGAAGCCGCACCAACATAATAGAGATACAGAAACACCGTGGCCCCTTTCTTTGAGATAACTGCGCTATTGCGAGCTGGAAACGCCACTTCCAGTTTAGCTGTGCAGAAGAAGAACAACAAGAAGAAGAAATATCTCGAAATATGTCCGTCAGGCCCCTTCCCTTGAGATATATCTGCAAATATCTCGGAAACGAAGCGAGCTATGGCAAAATGTTAAGAGACCTTTTTTGTAGAGAATTATGTTTCCTACAAGTTTTGTTCTATGATATTTTTTGAGCAGAAGCGTAGTTTTCGAGATATATCGAGATATTTAAAAGTTCCGAAGCCGCACCAACATAATAGAGATACAGAAACACCGTGGCCCCTTTCTTTGAGATAACTCTGCACTATTGCGAGCTGCAAATGCCACTTCCAGCTTAGCTGTGCAGAAGAAGAACAACAAGAAGAAGAAATATCTCGAAATATGTCCGTCAGGCCCCTTCCCTTGAGATACATCTGCATATATCTCGGAAACGAAGCGAGCTATGGCAAAATGTTAAGAGACTTCATTTGTAGAGAATTAAGTTTCCTACTTTTTATGTTCTACGATATTTTTTTATCAGATGCGTAGTTCCCGAGATATATCAAGATATTTAAAAGTTCCGAAGCCGCACCAACATAATAGAGATACAGAAACACCGTGGCCCCTTTCTTTGAGATAACTCTGCACTAGTGCGAGCCGCAAAAGCCACTTCCAGCTTAGCTGTGCAGAAGAAGAACAACAAGAAGAAGAAATATCTCGAAATATGTCCGTCAGGCCCCTTCCCTTGAGATATATCTTCAAATATCTCGGAAACGAAACGAGCTATGGCAAAATCTTGAGAGACCTTTTTTGTAGAGAATTATGCTTCCTACAATATATGTTCTATGATATTTTTTGATCAGAAGCGTAGTTTTCGAGATATATCGAGATATTTAAAAGTTCCGAAGCCGCACCAACAGAATAGAGATACAGAAACACCGTGGCCCCTTTCTTTGAGATAACTCTGCACTAGTGCGAGCCGCAAAAGCCACTTCCAGCTTAGCTGTGCAGAAGAAGAACAACAAGAAGAAGAAATATCTCGAAATATGTCCGTCAGGCCCCTTCCCTTGAGATACATCTGCATATATCTCGGAAACGAAGCGAGCTATGGCAAAATGTTAAGAGACTTTATTTGTAGAGAATTAAGTTTCCTACTTTTTATGTTCTATGATATTTTTTTATCAGATGCGTAGTTCCCGAGATATATCAAGATATTTAAAAGTTCCGAAGCCGCACCAACATAATAGAGATACAGAAACACCGTGGCCCCTTTCTTTGAGATAACTCTGCGCTATTGCGAGCTGGAAACGCCACTTCCAGTTTAGCTGTGCAGAAGAAGAACAACAACAAGAAGAAATATCTCGAAATATGTCCGTCAGGCCCCTTCCCTTGAGATATATCTGCAAATATCTCGGATACGAAACGAGCTATGGCAAAATCTTAAGAGACCTTTTTTGTAGAGAATTATGTTTCCTACAATATATGTTCTATGATATTTTTTGATCAGAAGCGTAGTTTTCGAGATATATCGAGATATTTAAAAGTTGCGAAGCCGCACCAACATAATAGAGATACAGAAACACCGTGGCCCCTTTCTTTGAGATAACTCTGCACTAGTGCGAGCCGCAAAAGCCACTTCCAGCTTAGCTGTGCAGAAGAAGAACAACAAGAAGAAGAAATATCTCGAAATATGTCCGTCAGGCCCCTTCCCTCGAGATAAATCTGCAAATATCTCGGAAACGAAGCGAGCTATGGCAAAATGTTAAGAGACCTTTCTTGTAGAGAATAAAGTTTCCTACTTTTTATGTAGTATGATATTTTTTGATCAGATGCGTAGTTCTCGAGATATATCAAGATATTTAAAAGTTCCGAAGCCGCACCAACATAATAGAGATACAGAAACACCGTGGCCCCTTTCTTTGAGATAACTCTGCGCTATTGCGAGCTGGAAACGCCACTTCCAGTTTAGCTGTGCAGAAGAAGAACAACAAGAAGAAGAAATATCTCGAAATATGTCCGTCAGGCCCCTTCCCTTGAGATACATCTGCATATATCTCGGAAACGAAGCGAGCTATGGCAAAATGTTAAGAGACTTTATTTGTAGAGAATTAAGTTTCCTACTTTTTATGTTCTATGATATTTTTTTATCAGATGCGTAGTTCCCGAGATATATCAAGATATTTAAAAGTTCCGAAGCCGCACCAACATAATAGAGATACAGAAACACCGTGGCCCCTTTCTTTGAGATAACTGCGCTATTGCGAGCTGGAAACGCCACTTCCAGTTTAGCTGTGCAGAAGAAGAACAACAAGAAGAAGAAATATCTCGAAATATGTCCGTCAGGCCCCTTCCCTTGAGATATATCTGCAAATATCTCGGAAACGAAGCGAGCTATGGCAAAATGTTAAGAGACCTTTTTTGTAGAGAATTATGTTTCCTACAAGTTTTGTTCTATGATATTTTTTGATCAGAAGCGTAGTTTTCGAGATATATCGAGATATTTAAAAGTTCCGAAGCCGCACAAACATAATAGAGATACAGAAACACCGTGGCCCCTTTCTTTGAGATAACTCTGCACTATTGCGAGCTGCAAATGCCACTTCCAGCTTAGCTGTGCAGAAGAAGAACAACAAGAAGAAGAAATATCTCGAAATATGTCCGTCAGGCCCCTTCCCTTGAGATACATCTGCATATATCTCGGAAACGAAGCGAGCTATGGCAAAATGTTAAGAGACTTCATTTGTAGAGAATTAAGTTTCCTACTTTTTATGTTCTATGATATTTTTTTATCAGATGCGTAGTTCCCGAGATATATCAAGATATTTAAAAGTTCCGAAGCCGCACCAACATAATAGAGATACAAAAACACCGTGGCCCCTTTCTTTGAGATAACTCTGCGCTATTGCGAGCTGGAAACGCCACTTCCAGTTTAGCTGTGCAGAAGAAGAACAACAAGAAGAAGAAATATCTCGAAATATGTCCGTCAGGCCCCTTCCCTTGAGATATATCTGCAAATATCTCGGATACGAAACGAGCTATGGCAAAATCTTAAGAGACCTTTTTTGTAGAGAATTATGTTTCCTACAATATATGTTCTATGATATTTTTTGATCAGAAGCGTAGTTTTCGAGATATATCGAGATATTTAAAAGTTCCGAAGCCGCACCAACATAATAGAGATACAGAAACACCATGGCCCCTTTCTTTGAGATAACTCTGCACTAGTGCGAGCCGCAAAAGCCACTTCCAGCTTAGCTGTGCAGAAGAAGAACAACAAGAAGAAGAAATATCTCGAAATATGTCCGTCAGGCCCCTTCCCTCGAGATAAATCTGCAAATATCTCGGAAACGAAGCGAGCTATGGCAAAATGTTAAGAGACCTTTTTTGTAGAGAATTAAGTTTCCTACTTTTTATGTTCTATGATATTTTTTGATCAGATGCGTAGTTCTCGAGATATATCAAGATATTTAAAAGTTCCGAAGCCGCACCAACATAATAGAGATACAGAAACACCGTGGCCCCTTTCTTTGAGATAACTCTGCACTATTGCGAGCTGGAAATGCCACTTCCAGTTTAGCTGTGCAGAAGAAGAACAACAAGAAGAAGAAATATCTCGAAATATGTCCGTCAGGCCCCTTCCCTTGAGATATATCTGCAAATATCTCGGAAACGAAGCGAGCTATGGCAAAATGTTAAGAGACCTTTTTTGTAGAGAATTATGTTTCCTACAAGTTTTGTTCTATGATATTTTTTGAGCAGAAGCGTAGTTTTCGAGATATATCGAGATATTTAAAAGTTCCGAAGCCGCACCAACATAATAGAGATACAGAAACACCGTGGCCCCTTTCTTTGAGATAACTCTGCACTATTGCGAGCTGCAAATGCCACTTCCAGCTTAGCTGTGCAGAAGAAGAACAACAAGAAGAAGAAATATCTCGAAATATGTCCGTCAGGCCCCTTCCCTTGAGATACATCTGCATATATCTCGGAAACGAAGCGAGCTATGGCAAAATGTTAAGAGACTTTATTTGTAGAGAATTAAGTTTCCTACTTTTTATGTTCTATGATATTTTTTTATCAGATGCGTAGTTCCCGAGATATATCGAGATATTTAAAAGTTCCGAAGCCGCACCAACATAATAGAGATACAGAAACACCGTGGCCCCTTTCTTTGAGATAACTCTGCACTAGTGCGAGCCGCAAAAGCCACTTCCAGCTTAGCTGTGCAGAAGAAGAACAACAAGAAGAAGAAATATCTCGAAATATGTCCGTCAGGCCCCTTCCCTTGAGATATATCTTCAAATATCTCGGAAACGAAACGAGCTATGGCAAAATCTTGAGAGACCTTTTTTGTAGAGAATTATGCTTCCTACAATATATGTTCTATGATATTTTTTGATCAGAAGCGTAGTTTTCGAGATATATCGAGATATTTAAAAGTTCCGAAGCCGCACCAACAGAATAGAGATACAGAAACACCGTGGCCCCTTTCTTTGAGATAACTCTGCACTAGTGCGAGCCGCAAAAGCCACTTCCAGCTTAGCTGTGCAGAAGAAGAACAACAAGAAGAAGAAATATCTCGAAATATGTCCGTCAGGCCCCTTCCCTCGAGATAAATCTGCAAATATCTCGGAAACGAAGCGAGCTATGGCAAAATGTTAAGAGACCTTTTTTGTAGAGAATTAAGTTTCCTACTTTTTATGTTCTATGATGTTTTTTGATCAGATGCGTAGTTCTCGAGATATATCAAGATATTTAAAAGTTCCGAAGCCGCACCAACATAATAGAGATACAGAAACACCGTGGCCCCTTTCTTTCAGATAACTCTGCACTATTGCGAGCTGGAAATGCCACTTCCAGTTTAGCTGTGCAGAAGAAGAACAACAAGAAGAAGAAATATCTCGAAATATGTCCGTCAGGCCCCTTCCCTTGAGATATATCTACAAATATCTCGGAAACGAAGCGAGCTATGGCAAAATGTTAAGAGACCTTTTTTGTAGAGAATTATGTTTCCTACAAGTTTTGTTCTATGATATTTTTTGATCAGAAGCGTAGTTTTCGAGATATATCGAGATATTTAAAAGTTCCGAAGCCGCACCAACATAATAGAGATACAGAAACACCGTGGCCCCTTTCTTTGAGATAACTCTGCACTATTGCGAGCTGCAAATGCCACTTCCAGCTTAGCTGTGCAGAAGAAGAACAACAAGAAGAAGAAATATCTCGAAATATGTCCGTCAGGCCCCTTCCCTTGAGATACATCTGCATATATCTCGGAAACGAAGCGAGCTATGGCAAAATGTTAAGAGACTTCATTTGTAGAGAATTAAGTTTCCTACTTTTTATGTTCTATGATATTTTTTTATCAGATGCGTAGTTCCCGAGATATATCAAGATATTTAAAAGTTCCGAAGCCGCACCAACATAATAGAGATACAGAAACACCGTGGCCCCTTTCTTTGAGATAACTCTGCGCTATTGCGAGCTGGAAACGCCACTTCCAGTTTAGCTGTGCAGAAGAAGAACAACAAGAAGAAGAAATATCTCGAAATATGTCCGTCAGGCCCCTTCCCTTGAGATACATCTGCATATATCTCGGAAACGAAGCGAGCTATGGCAAAATGTTAAGAGACTTTATTTGTAGAGAATTAAGTTTCCTACTTTTTATGTTCTATGATATTTTTTTATCAGATGCGTAGTTCCCGAGATATATCAAGATATTTAAAAGTTCCGAAGCCGCACCAACATAATAGAGATACAGAAACACCGTGGCCCCTTTCTTTGAGATAACTCTGCGCTATTGCGAGCTGGAAACGCCACTTCCAGTTTAGCTGTGCAGAAGAAGAACAACAACAAGAAGAAATATCTCGAAATATGTCCGTCAGGCCCCTTCCCTTGAGATATATCTGCAAATATCTCGGATACGAAACGAGCTATGGCAAAATCTTAAGAGACCTTTTTTGTAGAGAATTATGTTTCCTACAATATATGTTCTATGATATTTTTTGATCAGAAGCGTAGTTTTCGAGATATATCGAGATATTTAAAAGTTGCGAAGCCGCACCAACATAATAGAGATACAGAAACACCGTGGCCCCTTTCTTTGAGATAACTCTGCACTAGTGCGAGCCGCAAAAGCCACTTCCAGCTTAGCTGTGCAGAAGAAGAACAACAAGAAGAAGAAATATCTCGAAATATGTCCGTCAGGCCCCTTCCCTCGAGATAAATCTGCAAATATCTCGGAAACGAAGCGAGCTATGGCAAAATGTTAAGAGACCTTTCTTGTAGAGAATAAAGTTTCCTACTTTTTATGTAGTATGATATTTTTTGATCAGATGCGTAGTTCTCGAGATATATCAAGATATTTAAAAGTTCCGAAGCCGCACCAACATAATAGAGATACAGAAACACCGTGGCCCCTTTCTTTGAGATAACTCTGCGCTATTGCGAGCTGGAAACGCCACTTCCAGTTTAGCTGTGCAGAAGAAGAACAACAAGAAGAAGAAATATCTCGAAATATGTCCGTCAGGCCCCTTCCCTTGAGATACATCTGCATATATCTCGGAAACGAAGCGAGCTATGGCAAAATGTTAAGAGACTTTATTTGTAGAGAATTAAGTTTCCTACTTTTTATGTTCTATGATATTTTTTTATCAGATGCGTAGTTCCCGAGATATATCAAGATATTTAAAAGTTCCGAAGCCGCACCAACATAATAGAGATACAGAAACACCGTGGCCCCTTTCTTTGAGATAACTGCGCTATTGCGAGCTGGAAACGCCACTTCCAGTTTAGCTGTGCAGAAGAAGAACAACAAGAAGAAGAAATATCTCGAAATATGTCCGTCAGGCCCCTTCCCTTGAGATATATCTGCAAATATCTCGGAAACGAAGCGAGCTATGGCAAAATGTTAAGAGACCTTTTTTGTAGAGAATTATGTTTCCTACAAGTTTTGTTCTATGATATTTTTTGATCAGAAGCGTAGTTTTCGAGATATATCGAGATATTTAAAAGTTCCGAAGCCGCACAAACATAATAGAGATACAGAAACACCGTGCCCCTTTCTTTGAGATAACTCTGCACTATTGCGAGCTGCAAATGCCACTTCCAGCTTAGCTGTGCAGAAGAAGAACAACAAGAAGAAGAAATATCTCGAAATATGTCCGTCAGGCCCCTTCCCTTGAGATACATCTGCATATATCTCGGAAACGAAGCGAGCTATGGCAAAATGTTAAGAGACTTCATTTGTAGAGAATTAAGTTTCCTACTTTTTATGTTCTATGATATTTTTTTATCAGATGCGTAGTTCCCGAGATATATCAAGATATTTAAAAGTTCCGAAGCCGCACCAACATAATAGAGATACAAAAACACCGTGGCCCCTTTCTTTGAGATAACTCTGCGCTATTGCGAGCTGGAAACGCCACTTCCAGTTTAGCTGTGCAGAAGAAGAACAACAAGAAGAAGAAATATCTCGAAATATGTCCGTCAGGCCCCTTCCCTTGAGATATATCTGCAAATATCTCGGATACGAAACGAGCTATGGCAAAATCTTAAGAGACCTTTTTTGTAGAGAATTATGTTTCCTACAATATATGTTCTATGATATTTTTTGATCAGAAGCGTAGTTTTCGAGATATATCGAGATATTTAAAAGTTGCGAAGCCGCACCAACATAATAGAGATACAGAAACACCGTGGCCCCTTTCTTTGAGATAACTCTGCACTAGTGCGAGCCGCAAAAGCCACTTCCAGCTTAGCTGTGCAGAAGAAGAACAACAAGAAGAAGAAATATCTCGAAATATGTCCGTCAGGCCCCTTCCCTCGAGATAAATCTGCAAATATCTCGGAAACGAAGCGAGCTATGGCAAAATGTTAAGAGACCTTTTTTGTAGAGAATTAAGTTTCCTACTTTTTATATTCTATGATATTTTTTGATCAGATGCGTAGTTCTCGAGATATATCAAGATATTTAAAAGTTCCGAAGCCGCACCAACATAATAGCGATACAGAAACACCGTGGCCCCTTTCTTTGAGATAACTCTGCACTATTGCGAGCTGGAAACGCCACTTCCAGTTTAGCTGTGCAGAAGAAGAACAACAAGAAGAAGAAATATCTCGAAATATGTCCGTCAGGCGCCTTCCCTTGAGATATATCTGCAAATATCTCGGAAACGAAGCGAGCTATGGCAAAATGTTAAGAGACCTTTTTTGTAGAGAATTAAGTTTCCTACAAGTTTTGTTCTATGATATTTTTTGATCAGAAGCGTAGTTTTCGAGATATATCGAGATATTTAAAAGTTCCGAAGCCGCACAAACATAATAGAGATACAGAAACACCGTGGCCCCTTTCTTTGAGATAACTCTGCACTATTGCGAGCTGTAAATGCGACTTCCAGCGTAGCTGTGCAGAAGAAGAACAACAAGAAGAAGAAATATCTGGAAATATGTCCGTCAGGCCCCTTCCCTTGAGATAAATCTGCAAATATCTCGGAAACGAAGCGATCTATGGCAAAATGTTAAGAGACTTTATTTGTAGAGAATTAAGTTTCCTACTTTTTATGTTCTATGATATTTTTTTATCAGATGCGTAGTTCCCGAGATATATCAAGATATTTAAAAGTTCCGAAGCCGCACGAACATAATAGAGATACAGAAACACCGTGGCCCCTTTCTTTGAGATAACTCTGCACTATTGCGAGCTGCAAATGCCACTTCCAGCTTAGCTGTGCAGAAGAAGAACAACAAGAAGAAGAAATATCTCGAAATATGTCCGTCAGGCCCCTTCCCTTGAGATAAATCTGCAAATATCTCGGAAACGAAGCGAGCTATGGCAAAATGTTAAGAGACCTTTTTTGTAGAGAATTAAGTTTCCTACTTTTTATGTTCTATGATATTTTTTGATCAGATGCGTAGATCTCGAGATATATCAAGATATTTAAAAGTTCCGAAGCTGCACCAACATAATAGAGGTACAGAAACACCGTGGCCCCTTTCTTTGAGATAACTCTGCACTATTGCGAGCTGGAAATGCCACTTCCAGTTTAGCTGTGCAGAAGAAGAACAACAAGAAGAAGAAATATCTCGAAATATATCCGTTAGGCCCCTTCCCTTGAGATAAATCTGCAAATATCTCGGAAACGAAGCGAGCTATGGCAAAATGTTAAGCGACCTTTTTTGTAGAGAATTAAGTTTCTTACTTTTTATGTTCTATGATATTTTTTGATCAGATGCGTAGTTCTCGAGATATATCAAGATATTTAAAAGTTCCGAAGCCGCACCAACATAATAGAGATACAGAAACACCGTGGCCCCTTTCTTTGAGATAACTCTGCACTAGTGCGAGCCGCAAATTCCACTTCCAGCTTAGCTGTGCAGAAGAAGAAATATCTCGCAATATGTCCGTCAGGCCCCTTCCCTTGAGATAAATCTGCAAATATCTCGGAAACGAAGCGAGCTATGGCAAAATGTTAAGAGAGCTTTTTTGTAGAGAATTAAGTTTCCTACTTTTTATCTTCTATGATATTTTTTGATCAGATGCGTAGTTCTCGAGATATATCAAGATATTTAAAAGTTCCGAAGCCGCATCAACATAATAGATATACAGAAACACCGTGGCCCCTTTCTTTGAGATAACTCTGCACTATTGCGAGCTGTAAATGTCACTTCCAGCTAAGCTGTGCAGAAGAAGAACAACAAGAAGAAGAAATATCTCGAAATATGTCCGTCAGGCCCCTTCCCTTGAGATAAATCTGCAAATATCTCGGAAACGAAGCGAGCTATGGCAAAATGTTAACAGACCTTTTTTGTAGAGAATTAAGTTTCCTACTTTTTATCTTCTATGATATTTTTTGATCAGATGCGTAGTTCTCGAGATATATCAAGATATTTAAAAGTTCCGAAGCCGCACTAACATAATAGAGATACAGAAACACCGTGGCCCCTTTCTTTGAGATAACTCTGCACTATTGCGAGCTGCAAATGCCACTTCCAGCTTAGCTGTGCAGAAGAAGAACAACAAGAAGAAGAAATATCTCGAAATATGTCCGTCAGGCCCCTTCCCTTGAGATAAATCTGCAAATATCTCGGAAACGAAGCGAGCTATGGCAAAATGTTAACAGACCTTTTTTGTAGAGAATTAAGTTTCCTACTTTTTATCTTCTATGATATTTTTTGATCAGATGCGTAGATCTCGAGATATATCAAGATATTTAAAAGTTCCGAAGCTGCACCAACATAATAGAGGTACAGAAACACCGTGGCCCCTTTCTTTGAGATAACTCTGCACTATTGCGAGCTGGAAATGCCACTTCCAGTTTAGCTGTGCAGAAGAAGAACAACAAGAAGAAGAAATATCTCGAAATATATCCGTTAGGCCCCTTCCCTTGAGATAAATCTGCAAATATCTCGGAAACGAAGCGAGCTATGGCAAAATGTTAAGCGACCTTTTTTGTAGAGAATTAAGTTTCTTACTTTTTATGTTCTATGATATTTTTTGATCAGATGCGTAGTTCTCGAGATATATCAAGATATTTAAAAGTTCCGAAGCCGCACCAACATAATAGAGATACAGAAACACCGTGGCCCCTTTCTTTGAGATAACTCTGCACTAGTGCGAGCCGCAAATTCCACTTCCAGCTTAGCTGTGCAGAAGAAGAAATATCTCGCAATATGTCCGTCAGGCCCCTTCCCTTGAGATAAATCTGCAAATATCTCGGAAACGAAGCGAGCTATGGCAAAATGTTAAGAGAGCTTTTTTGTAGAGAATTAAGTTTCCTACTTTTTATCTTCTATGATATTTTTTGATCAGATGCGTAGTTCTCGAGATATATCAAGATATTTAAAAGTTCCGAAGCCGCATCAACATAATAGATATACAGAAACACCGTGGCCCCTTTCTTTGAGATAACTCTGCACTATTGCGAGCTGTAAATGTCACTTCCAGCTAAGCTGTGCAGAAGAAGAACAACAAGAAGAAGAAATATCTCGAAATATGTCCGTCAGGCCCCTTCCCTTGAGATAAATCTGCAAATATCTCGGAAACGAAGCGAGCTATGGCAAAATGTTAACAGACCTTTTTTGTAGAGAATTAAGTTTCCTACTTTTTATCTTCTATGATATTTTTTGATCAGATGCGTAGTTCTCGAGATATATCAAGATATTTAAAAGTTCCGAAGCCGCACTAACATAATAGAGATACAGAAACACCGTGGCCCCTTTCTTTGAGATAACTCTGCACTATTGCGAGCTGCAAATGCCACTTCCAGCTTAGCTGTGCAGAAGAAGAACAACAAGAAGAAGAAATATCTCGAAATATGTCCGTCAGGCCCCTTCCCTTGAGATAAATCTGCAAATATCTCGGAAACGAAGCGAGCTATGGCAAAATGTTAACAGACCTTTTTTGTAGAGAATTAAGTTTCCTACTTTTTATCTTCTATGATATTTTTTGATCAGATGCGTAGTTCTCGAGATATATCAAGATATTTAAAAGTTCCGAAGCCGCACTAACATAATAGAGATACAGAAACACCGTGGCCCCTTTATTTGAGATAACTCTGCACTATTGCGAGCTGCAAATGCCACTTCCAGCTTAGCTGTGCAGAAGAAGAACAACAAGAAGAAGAAATATCTCGAAATATGTCCGTCAGGCCCCTTCCCTTGAGATAAATCTGCAAATATCTCGGAAACGAAGCGAGCTATGGCAAAATGGTAAGGGTCCTTTTTTGTAGAGAATTAAGTTTCCTACTTTTCATGTTCTATGATATTTTTTGATCAGATGCGTAGTTCTCGAGATATATCAAGATATTTAAAAGTTCCGAAGCCGCACCAACATAATAGAGATACAGAAACACCGTGGCCCCTTTCTTTGAGATAACTCTGCACTATTGCGAGCTGGAAATGCCACTTCCAGTTTAGCTGTGCAGAAGAAGAACAACAAGAAGAAGAAATATCTCGAAATATGTCCGTCAGTCCCGTTCCTTTGAGCTGAATCTGCAAATATCTCGGAAACGAAGCGAGCTATGGCAAAATGTTAAGAGACGTTTTTTGTAGAGAATTATGTTTCCTACAATTTATGTTCTATGATATTTTTTGATCAGAAGCGTAGTTTTCGAGATATATCGAGATATTTAAAAGTTCCGAAGCCGCACCAACATAATAGAGATACAGAAACACCGTGGCCCCTTTCTTTGAGATAACTCTGCACTATTGCGAGCTACAAATGCCACTTCCAGCTTAGCTGTGCAGAAGAAGAACAACAAGAAGAAGAAATATCTCGAAATATGTCCGTCAGGCCCCTTCCCTTGAGATAAATCTGCAAATATCTCGGAAACGAAGCGAGCTATGGCAAAATGTTAAGAGACCTTTTGTGTAGAAAATTAAGTTTCCTACTTTTTATGTTCTATGGTATTTTTTGATCAGATGCGTAGTTCTCGAGATATATCAAGATATTTAAAAGTTCCGAAGCCGCACCAACATAATAGAGATACAGAAACACCGTGGCCCCATTCTTTGAGATAACTCTGCACTATTGCGAGCGGCAAATGCCACTTCCAGCTTAGCTGTGCAGAAGAAGAACAACAAGAAGAAGAAATATCTCGAAATATGTCCGTCAGGCCCCTTCCCGTGAGATATATCTGCAAATATCTCGGAAACGAAGCGAGCTATGGCAAAATGTTAAGAGACCTTTTTTGTAGAGAATTATGTTTCCTACAATTTATGTTCTATGATATTTTTTGATCAGAAGCGTAGTTTTCGAGATATATCGAGATATTCAAAAGTTCCGAAGCCGCACCAACATAATAGAGATACAGAAACACCGTGGCCCCTTTCTTTCAGATAACTCTGCACTATTGCGAGCTGCAAATGCCACTTCCAGCTTACCTGTGCAGAAGAAGAACAACAAGAAGAAGAAATATCACGAAATATGTCCGTCAGGCCCGTTCCTTTGAGCTGAATCTGCAAATATCTCGGAAACGAAGCGAGCTATGGCAAAATGTTAAGAGACGTTTTTTGTAGAGAATTATGTTTCCTACAATTTATGTTCTATGATATTTTTTGATCAGAAGCGTAGTTTTCGAGATATATCGAGATATTTAAAAGTTCCGAAGCCGCACCAACATAATAGAGATACAGAAACACCGTGGCCCCTTTCTTTGAGATAACTCTGCACTATTGCGAGCTGCAAATGCCACTTCCAGCTTAGCTGTGCAGAAGAAGAACAACAAGAAGAAGAAATATCTCGAAATATGTCCGTCAGGCCCCTTCCCTTGAGATACATCTGCATATATCTCGGAAACGAAGCGAGCTATGGCAAAATGTTAAGAGACTTCATTTGTAGAGAATTAAGTTTCCTACTTTTTATGTTCTATGATATTTTTTTATCAGATGCGTAGTTCCCGAGATATATCAAGATATTTAAAAGTTCCGAAGCCGCACCAACATAATAGAGATACAGAAACACCGTGGCCCCTTTCTTTGAGATAACTCTGCGCTATTGCGAGCTGGAAACGCCACTTCCAGTTTAGCTGTGCAGAAGAAGAACAACAAGAAGAAGAAATATCTCGAAATATGTCCGTCAGGCCCCTTCCCTTGAGATACATCTGCATATATCTCGGAAACGAAGCGAGCTATGGCAAAATGTTAAGAGACTTTATTTGTAGAGAATTAAGTTTCCTACTTTTTATGTTCTATGATATTTTTTTATCAGATGCGTAGTTCCCGAGATATATCAAGATATTTAAAAGTTCCGAAGCCGCACCAACATAATAGAGATACAGAAACACCGTGGCCCCTTTCTTTGAGATAACTCTGCGCTATTGCGAGCTGGAAACGCCACTTCCAGTTTAGCTGTGCAGAAGAAGAACAACAAGAAGAAGAAATATCTCGAAATATGTCCGTCAGGCCCCTTCCCTTGAGATATATCTGCAAATATCTCGGATACGAAACGAGCTATGGCAAAATCTTAAGAGACCTTTTTTGTAGAGAATTATGTTTCCTACAATATATGTTCCATGATATTTTTTGATCAGAAGCGTAGTTTTCGAGATATATCGAGATATTTAAAAGTTGCGAAGCCGCACCAACATAATAGAGATACAGAAACACCGTGGCCCCTTTCTTTGAGATAACTCTGCACTAGTGCGAGCCGCAAAAGCCACTTCCAGCTTAGCTGTGCAGAAGAAGAACAACAAGAAGAAGAAATATCTCGAAATATGTCCGTCAGGCCCCTTCCCTCGAGATAAATCTGCAAATATCTCGGAAACGAAGCGAGCTATGGCAAAATGTTAAGAGACCTTTCTTGTAGAGAATAAAGTTTCCTACTTTTTATGTAGTATGATATTTTTTGATCAGATGCGTAGTTCTCGAGATATATCAAGATATTTAAAAGTTCCGAAGCCGCACCAACATAATAGAGATACAGAAACACCGTGGCCCCTTTCTTTGAGATAACTCTGCGCTATTGCGAGCTGGAAACGCCACTTCCAGTTTAGCTGTGCAGAAGAAGAACAACAAGAAGAAGAAATATCTCGAAATATGTCCGTCAGGCCCCTTCCCTTGAGATACATCTGCATATATCTCGGAAACGAAGCGAGCTATGGCAAAATGTTAAGAGACTTTATTTGTAGAGAATTAAGTTTCCTACTTTTTATGTTCTATGATATTTTTTTATCAGATGCGTAGTTCCCGAGATATATCAAGATATTTAAAAGTTCCGAAGCCGCACCAACATAATAGAGATACAGAAACACCGTGGCCCCTTTCTTTGAGATAACTGCGCTATTGCGAGCTGGAAACGCCACTTCCAGTTTAGCTGTGCAGAAGAAGAACAACAAGAAGAAGAAATATCTCGAAATATGTCCGTCAGGCCCCTTCCCTTGAGATATATCTGCAAATATCTCGGAAACGAAGCGAGCTATGGCAAAATGTTAAGAGACCTTTTTTGTAGAGAATTATGTTTCCTACAAGTTTTGTTCTATGATATTTTTTGATCAGAAGCGTAGTTTTCGAGATATATCGAGATATTTAAAAGTTCCGAAGCCGCACAAACATAATAGAGATACAGAAACACCGTGGCCCCTTTCTTTGAGATAACTCTGCACTATTGCGAGCTGTAAATGCGACTTCCAGCGTAGCTGTGCAGAAGAAGAACAACAAGAAGAAGAAATATCTGGAAATATGTCCGTCAGGCCCCTTCCCTTGAGATAAATCTGCAAATATCTCGGAAACGAAGCGATCTATGGCAAAATGTTAAGAGACTTTATTTGTAGAGAATTAAGTTTCCTACTTTTTATGTTCTATGATATTTTTTTATCAGATGCGTAGTTCCCGAGATATATCAAGATATTTAAAAGTTCCGAAGCCGCACCAACATAATAGAGATACAGAAACACCGTGCCCCTTTCTTTGAAATAACTCTGCACTATTGCGAGCTGCAAATGCCACTTCCAGCTTAGCTGTGCAGAAGAAGAACAACAAGAAGAAGAAATATCTCGAAATATGTCCGTCAGGCCCCTTCCCTTGAGATAAATCTGCAAATATCTCGGAAACGAAGCGAGCTATGGCAAAATGTTAAGAGACCTTTTTTGTAGAGAATTAAGTTTCCTACTTTTTATGTTCTATGATATTTTTTGATCAGATGCGTAGATCTCGAGATATATCAAGATATTTAAAAGTTCCGAAGCTGCACCAACATAATAGAGGTACAGAAACACCGTGGCCCCTTTCTTTGAGATAACTCTGCACTATTGCGAGCTGGAAATGCCACTTCCAGTTTAGCTGTGCAGAAGAAGAACAACAAGAAGAAGAAATATCTCGAAATATATCCGTTAGGCCCCTTCCCTTGAGATAAATCTGCAAATATCTCGGAAACGAAGCGAGCTATGGCAAAATGTTAAGCGACCTTTTTTGTAGAGAATTAAGTTTCTTACTTTTTATGTTCTATGATATTTTTTGATCAGATGCGTAGTTCTCGAGATATATCAAGATATTTAAAAGTTCCGAAGCCGCACCAACATAATAGAGATACAGAAACACCGTGGCCCCTTTCTTTGAGATAACTCTGCACTAGTGCGAGCCGCAAATTCCACTTCCAGCTTAGCTGTGCAGAAGAAGAAATATCTCGCAATATGTCCGTCAGGCCCCTTCCCTTGAGATATATCTGCAAATATCTCGGAAACGAAGCGAGCTATGGCAAAATGTTAAGAGAGCTTTTTTGTAGAGAATTAAGTTTCCTACTTTTTATCTTCTATGATATTTTTTGATCAGATGCGTAGTTCTCGAGATATATCAAGATATTTAAAAGTTCCGAAGCCGCATCAACATAATAGATATACAGAAACACCGTGGCCCCTTTCTTTGAGATAACTCTGCACTATTGCGAGCTGTAAATGTCACTTCCAGCTAAGCTGTGCAGAAGAAGAACAACAAGAAGAAGAAATATCTCGAAATATGTCCGTCAGGCCCCTTCCCTTGAGATAAATCTGCAAATATCTCGGAAACGAAGCGAGCTATGGCAAAATGTTAACAGACCTTTTTTGTAGAGAATTAAGTTTCCTACTTTTTATCTTCTATGATATTTTTTGATCAGATGCGTAGTTCTCGAGATATATCAAGATATTTAAAAGTTCCGAAGCCGCACTAACATAATAGAGATACAGAAACACCGTGGCCCCTTTATTTGAGATAACTCTGCACTATTGCGAGCTGCAAATGCCACTTCCAGCTTAGCTGTGCAGAAGAAGAACAACAAGAAGAAGAAATATCTCGAAATATGTCCGTCAGGCCCCTTCCCTTGAGATAAATCTGCAAATATCTCGGAAACGAAGCGAGCTATGGCAAAATGGTAAGGGTCCTTTTTTGTAGAGAATTAAGTTTCCTACTTTTCATGTTCTATGATATTTTTTGATCAGATGCGTAGTTCTCGAGATATATCAAGATATTTAAAAGTTCCGAAGCCGCACCAACATAATAGAGATACAGAAACACCGTGGCCCCTTTCTTTGAGATAACTCTGCACTATTGCGAGCTGGAAATGCCACTTCCAGTTTAGCTGTGCAGAAGAAGAACAACAAGAAGAAGAAATATCTCGAAATATGTCCGTCAGTCCCGTTCCTTTGAGCTGAATCTGCAAATATCTCGGAAACGAAGCGAGCTATGGCAAAATGTTAAGAGACGTTTTTTGTAGAGAATTATGTTTCCTACAATTTATGTTCTATGATATTTTTTGATCAGAAGCGTAGTTTTCGAGATATATCGAGATATTTAAAAGTTCCGAAGCCGCACCAACATAATAGAGATACAGAAACACCGTGGCCCCTTTCTTTGAGATAACTCTGCACTATTGCGAGCTACAAATGCCACTTCCAGCTTAGCTGTGCAGAAGAAGAACAACAAGAAGAAGAAATATCTCTAAATATGTCCGTCAGGCCCCTTACCTTGAGATAAATCTGCAAATATCTCGGAAACGAAGCGAGCTATGGCAAAATGTTACGAGACCTTTTGTGTAGAAAATTAAGTTTCCTACTTTTTATGTTCTATGGTATTTTTTGATCAGATGCGTAGTTCTCGAGATATATCAAGATATTTAAAAGTTCCGAAGCCGCACCAACATAATAGAGATACAGAAACACCGTGGCCCCATTCTTTGAGATAACTCTGCACTATTGCGAGCGGCAAATGCCACTTCCAGCTTAGCTGTGCAGAAGAAGAACAACAAGAAGAAGAAATATCTCGAAATATGTCCGTCAGGCCCCTTCCCGTGAGATATATCTGCAAATATCTCGGAAACGAAGCGAGCTATGGCAAAATGTTAAGAGACCTTTTTTGTAGAGAATTATGTTTCCTACAATTTATGTTCTATGATATTTTTTGATCAGAAGCGTAGTTTTCGAGATATATCGAGATATTCAAAAGTTCCGAAGCCGCACCAACATAATAGAGATACAGAAACACCGTGGCCCCTTTCTTTCAGATAACTCTGCACTATTGCGAGCTGCAAATGCCACTTCCAGCTTACCTGTGCAGAAGAAGAACAACAAGAAGAAGAAATATCACGAAATATGTCCGTCAGGCCCGTTCCTTTGAGCTGAATCTGCAAATATCTCGGAAACGAAGCGAGCTATGGCAAAATGTTAAGAGACGTTTTTTGTAGAGAATTATGTTTCCTACAATTTATGTTCTATGATATTTTTTGATCAGAAGCGTAGTTTTCGAGATATATCGAGATATTTAAAAGTTCCGAAGCCGCACCAACATAATAGAGATACAGAAACACCGTGGCCCCTTTCTTTGAGATAACTCTGCACTATTGCGAGCTGCAAATGCCACTTCCAGCTTAGCTGTGCAGAAGAAGAACAACAAGAAGAAGAAATATCTCGAAATATGTCCGTCAGGCCCCTTCCCTTGAGATACATCTGCATATATCTCGGAAACGAAGCGAGCTATGGCAAAATGTTAAGAGACTTCATTTGTAGAGAATTAAGTTTCCTACTTTTTATGTTCTATGATATTTTTTTATCAGATGCGTAGTTCCCGAGATATATCAAGATATTTAAAAGTTCCGAAGCCGCACCAACATAATAGAGATACAGAAACACCGTGGCCCCTTTCTTTGAGATAACTCTGCGCTATTGCGAGCTGGAAACGCCACTTCCAGTTTAGCTGTGCAGAAGAAGAACAACAAGAAGAAGAAATATCTCGAAATATGTCCGTCAGGCCCCTTCCCTTGAGATACATCTGCATATATCTCGGAAACGAAGCGAGCTATGGCAAAATGTTAAGAGACTTTATTTGTAGAGAATTAAGTTTCCTACTTTTTATGTTCTATGATATTTTTTTATCAGATGCGTAGTTCCCGAGATATATCAAGATATTTAAAAGTTCCGAAGCCGCACCAACATAATAGAGATACAGAAACACCGTGGCCCCTTTCTTTGAGATAACTCTGCGCTATTGCGAGCTGGAAACGCCACTTCCAGTTTAGCTGTGCAGAAGAAGAACAACAAGAAGAAGAAATATCTCGAAATATGTCCGTCAGGCCCCTTCCCTTGAGATATATCTGCAAATATCTCGGATACGAAACGAGCTATGGCAAAATCTTAAGAGACCTTTTTTGTAGAGAATTATGTTTCCTACAATATATGTTCTATGATATTTTTTGATCAGAAGCGTAGTTTTCGAGATATATCGAGATATTTAAAAGTTGCGAAGCCGCACCAACATAATAGAGATACAGAAACACCGTGGCCCCTTTCTTTGAGATAACTCTGCACTAGTGCGAGCCGCAAAAGCCACTTCCAGCTTAGCTGTGCAGAAGAAGAACAACAAGAAGAAGAAATATCTCGAAATATGTCCGTCAGGCCCCTTCCCTCGAGATAAATCTGCAAATATCTCGGAAACGAAGCGAGCTATGGCAAAATGTTAAGAGACCTTTCTTGTAGAGAATAAAGTTTCCTACTTTTTATGTAGTATGATATTTTTTGATCAGATGCGTAGTTCTCGAGATATATCAAGATATTTAAAAGTTCCGAAGCCGCACCAACATAATAGAGATACAGAAACACCGTGGCCCCTTTCTTTGAGATAACTCTGCGCTATTGCGAGCTGGAAACGCCACTTCCAGTTTAGCTGTGCAGAAGAAGAACAACAAGAAGAAGAAATATCTCGAAATATGTCCGTCAGGCCCCTTCCCTTGAGATACATCTGCATATATCTCGGAAACGAAGCGAGCTATGGCAAAATGTTAAGAGACTTTATTTGTAGAGAATTAAGTTTCCTACTTTTTATGTTCTATGATATTTTTTTATCAGATGCGTAGTTCCCGAGATATATCAAGATATTTAAAAGTTCCGAAGCCGCACCAACATAATAGAGATACAGAAACACCGTGGCCCCTTTCTTTGAGATAACTGCGCTATTGCGAGCTGGAAACGCCACTTCCAGTTTAGCTGTGCAGAAGAAGAACAACAAGAAGAAGAAATATCTCGAAATATGTCCGTCAGGCCCCTTCCCTTGAGATATATCTGCAAATATCTCGGAAACGAAGCGAGCTATGGCAAAATGTTAAGAGACCTTTTTTGTAGAGAATTATGTTTCCTACAAGTTTTGTTCTATGATATTTTTTGATCAGAAGCGTAGTTTTCGAGATATATCGAGATATTTAAAAGTTCCGAAGCCGCACAAACATAATAGAGATACAGAAACACCGTGGCCCCTTTCTTTGAGATAACTCTGCACTATTGCGAGCTGCAAATGCCACTTCCAGCTTAGCTGTGCAGAAGAAGAACAACAAGAAGAAGAAATATCTCGAAATATGTCCGTCAGGCCCCTTCCCTTGAGATACATCTGCATATATCTCGGAAACGAAGCGAGCTATGGCAAAATGTTAAGAGACTTCATTTGTAGAGAATTAAGTTTCCTACTTTTTATGTTCTATGGTATTTTTTGATCAGATGCGTAGTTCTCGAGATATATCAAGATATTTAAAAGTTCCGAAGCCGCACCAACATAATAGAGATACAGAAACACCGTGGCCCCATTCTTTGAGATAACTCTGCACTATTGCGAGCGGCAAATGCCACTTCCAGCTTAGCTGTGCAGAAGAAGAACAACAAGAAGAAGAAATATCTCGAAATATGTCCGTCAGGCCCCTTCCCGTGAGATATATCTGCAAATATCTCGGAAACGAAGCGAGCTATGGCAAAATGTTAAGAGACCTTTTTTGTAGAGAATTATGTTTCCTACAATTTATGTTCTATGATATTTTTTGATCAGAAGCGTAGTTTTCGAGATATATCGAGATATTCAAAAGTTCCGAAGCCGCACCAACATAATAGAGATACAGAAACACCGTGGCCCCTTTCTTTCAGATAACTCTGCACTATTGCGAGCTGCAAATGCCACTTCCAGCTTACCTGTGCAGAAGAAGAACAACAAGAAGAAGAAATATCACGAAATATGTCCGTCAGGCCCGTTCCTTTGAGCTGAATCTGCAAATATCTCGGAAACGAAGCGAGCTATGGCAAAATGTTAAGAGACGTTTTTTGTAGAGAATTATGTTTCCTACAATTTATGTTCTATGATATTTTTTGATCAGAAGCGTAGTTTTCGAGATATATCGAGATATTTAAAAGTTCCGAAGCCGCACCAACATAATAGAGATACAGAAACACCGTGGCCCCTTTCTTTGAGATAACTCTGCACTATTGCGAGCTGCAAATGCCACTTCCAGCTTAGCTGTGCAGAAGAAGAACAACAAGAAGAAGAAATATCTCGAAATATGTCCGTCAGGCCCCTTCCCTTGAGATACATCTGCATATATCTCGGAAACGAAGCGAGCTATGGCAAAATGTTAAGAGACTTCATTTGTAGAGAATTAAGTTTCCTACTTTTTATGTTCTATGATATTTTTTTATCAGATGCGTAGTTCCCGAGATATATCAAGATATTTAAAAGTTCCGAAGCCGCACCAACATAATAGAGATACAGAAACACCGTGGCCCCTTTCTTTGAGATAACTCTGCGCTATTGCGAGCTGGAAACGCCACTTCCAGTTTAGCTGTGCAGAAGAAGAACAACAAGAAGAAGAAATATCTCGAAATATGTCCGTCAGGCCCCTTCCCTTGAGATACATCTGCATATATCTCGGAAACGAAGCGAGCTATGGCAAAATGTTAAGAGACTTTATTTGTAGAGAATTAAGTTTCCTACTTTTTATGTTCTATGATATTTTTTTATCAGATGCGTAGTTCCCGAGATATATCAAGATATTTAAAAGTTCCGAAGCCGCACCAACATAATAGAGATACAGAAACACCGTGGCCCCTTTCTTTGAGATAACTCTGCGCTATTGCGAGCTGGAAACGCCACTTCCAGTTTAGCTGTGCAGAAGAAGAACAACAAGAAGAAGAAATATCTCGAAATATGTCCGTCAGGCCCCTTCCCTTGAGATATATCTGCAAATATCTCGGATACGAAACGAGCTATGGCAAAATCTTAAGAGACCTTTTTTGTAGAGAATTATGTTTCCTACAATATATGTTCTATGATATTTTTTGATCAGAAGCGTAGTTTTCGAGATATATCGAGATATTTAAAAGTTGCGAAGCCGCACCAACATAATAGAGATACAGAAACACCGTGGCCCCTTTCTTTGAGATAACTCTGCACTAGTGCGAGCCGCAAAAGCCACTTCCAGCTTAGCTGTGCAGAAGAAGAACAACAAGAAGAAGAAATATCTCGAAATATGTCCGTCAGGCCCCTTCCCTCGAGATAAATCTGCAAATATCTCGGAAACGAAGCGAGCTATGGCAAAATGTTAAGAGACCTTTCTTGTAGAGAATAAAGTTTCCTACTTTTTATGTAGTATGATATTTTTTGATCAGATGCGTAGTTCTCGAGATATATCAAGATATTTAAAAGTTCCGAAGCCGCACCAACATAATAGAGATACAGAAACACCGTGGCCCCTTTCTTTGAGATAACTCTGCGCTATTGCGAGCTGGAAACGCCACTTCCAGTTTAGCTGTGCAGAAGAAGAACAACAAGAAGAAGAAATATCTCGAAATATGTCCGTCAGGCCCCTTCCCTTGAGATACATCTGCATATATCTCGGAAACGAAGCGAGCTATGGCAAAATGTTAAGAGACTTTATTTGTAGAGAATTAAGTTTCCTACTTTTTATGTTCTATGATATTTTTTTATCAGATGCGTAGTTCCCGAGATATATCAAGATATTTAAAAGTTCCGAAGCCGCACCAACATAATAGAGATACAGAAACACCGTGGCCCCTTTCTTTGAGATAACTGCGCTATTGCGAGCTGGAAACGCCACTTCCAGTTTAGCTGTGCAGAAGAAGAACAACAAGAAGAAGAAATATCTCGAAATATGTCCGTCAGGCCCCTTCCCTTGAGATATATCTGCAAATATCTCGGAAACGAAGCGAGCTATGGCAAAATGTTAAGAGACCTTTTTTGTAGAGAATTATGTTTCCTACAAGTTTTGTTCTATGATATTTTTTGATCAGAAGCGTAGTTTTCGAGATATATCGAGATATTTAAAAGTTCCGAAGCCGCACAAACATAATAGAGATACAGAAACACCGTGGCCCCTTTCTTTGAGATAACTCTGCACTATTGCGAGCTGCAAATGCCACTTCCAGTTTAGCTGTGCAGAAGAAGAACAACAAGAAGAAGAAATATCTCGAAATATGTCCGTCAGGCCCCTTCCCTTGAGATACATCTGCATATATCTCGGAAACGAAGCGAGCTATGGCAAAATGTTAAGAGACTTTATTTGTAGAGAATTAAGTTTCCTACTTTTTATGTTCTATGATATTTTTTTATCAGATGCGTAGTTCCCGAGATATATCAAGATATTTAAAAGTTCCGAAGCCGCACCAACATAATAGAGATACAGAAACACCGTGGCCCCTTTCTTTGAGATAACTGCGCTATTGCGAGCTGGAAACGCCACTTCCAGTTTAGCTGTGCAGAAGAAGAACAACAAGAAGAAGAAATATCTCGAAATATGTCCGTCAGGCCCCTTCCCTTGAGATATATCTGCAAATATCTCGGAAACGAAGCGAGCTATGGCAAAATGTTAAGAGACCTTTTTTGTAGAGAATTATGTTTCCTACAAGTTTTGTTCTATGATATTTTTTGATCAGAAGCGTAGTTTTCGAGATATATCGAGATATTTAAAAGTTCCGAAGCCGCACAAACATAATAGAGATACAGAAACACCGTGGCCCCTTTCTTTGAGATAACTCTGCACTATTGCGAGCTGTAAATGCGACTTCCAGCGTAGCTGTGCACAAGAAGAACAACAAGAAGAAGAAATATCTGGAAATATGTCCGTCAGGCCCCTTCCCTTGAGATAAATCTGCAAATATCTCGGAAACGAAGCGATCTATGGCAAAATGTTAAGAGACTTTATTTGTAGAGAATTAAGTTTCCTACTTTTTATGTTCTATGATATTTTTTTATCAGATGCGTAGTTCCCGAGATATATCAAGATATTTAAAAGTTCCGAAGCCGCACCAACATAATAGAGATACAGAAACACCGTGCCCCTTTCTTTGAAATAACTCTGCACTATTGCGAGCTGCAAGTGCCACTTCCAGCTTAGCTGTGCAGAAGAAGAACAACAAGAAGAAGAAATATCTCGAAATATGTCCGTCAGGCCCCTTCCCTTGAGATAAATCTGCAAATATCTCGGAAACGAAGCGAGCTATGGCAAAATGTTAAGAGACCTTTTTTGTAGAGAATTAAGTTTCCTACTTTTTATGTTCTATGATATTTTTTGATCAGATGCGTAGTTCTCGAGATATATCAAGATATTTAAAAGTTCCGAAGCCGCACCAACATAATAGAGATACAGAAACACCGTGGCCCCTTTCTTTGAGATAACTCTGCACTATTGCGAGCTGGAAATGCCACTTCCAGTTTAGCTGTGCAGAAGAAGAACAACAAGAAGAAGGAATATCTCGAAATATGTCCATCAGGACCCTTCCCTTGAGATAAATCTGCAAATATCTCGGAAACGAAGCGAGCTATGGCAAAATATTAAGAGACCTTTTTTGTAGAGAATTATGTTTCCTACGATTTATGTTCTATGATATTTTTTGATCAGAAGCGTAGTTTTCGAGATATATCGAGATATTTAAAAGTTCCGAAGCCGCACCAACATAATAGAGGTACAGAAACACCGTGGCCTCTTTCTTTGAGATAACTCTGCACTATTGCGAGCTGCAAATGCCACTTCGAGCTTAGCTGTGCAGAAGAAGAACAACAAGAAGAAGAAATATCTCGAAATATGTCCGTCTGACCCCTTCCCTTGAGATGAATCTGCAAATATCTCGGAAACGAAGCGAGCGATGGCAAAATGTTGAGAGACCTTTTTTGTAGAGAATAATATTTCCTACAATTTACGTTCTATGATATTTTTTGATCAGAAGCGTAGTTTTCGAGATATATCGAGATATTTAAAAGTTCCGAAGCCGCACCAACATAATAGAGGTACAGAAACACCGTGGCCTCTTTCTTTGAGATAACTCTGCACTATTGCGAGCTGCAAATGCCACTTCGAGCTTAGCTGTGCAGAAGAAGAACAACAAGAAGAAGAAATATCTCGAAATATGTCCGTCAGACCCCTTCCCTTGAGATAAATCTGCAAATATCTCGGTAACGAAGCGAGCTATGGCAAAATGTTAAGAGACCTTTTTTGTAGAGAATTAAGTTTCCTACTTTTTATGTTCTATGATATTTTTTGATCAGAAGCGTAGTTTTCGAGATATATCGAGATATTTAAAAGTTCCGAAGCCGCACCAACATAATAGAGATACAGAAACACCGTGGCCCCTTTCGTTGAGATAACTCTGCACTAGTGCGAGCCGCAAATGCCACTTCCAGCTTAGCTGTGCAGAAGAAGAACAACAAGAAGAAGAAATATCTCGAAATATGTCCGTCAGGCCCCTTCCCTTGAGATAAATCTGCAAATATCTCGGAAACGAAGCGAGCTATGGCAAAATGTTAAGAGACCTTTTTTGTAGAGAATTAAGTTTCCTACTTTTTATGTTCTATGATATTTTTTGATCAGATGCGTAGTTCTCGAGATATATCAAGATATTTAAAAGTTCCGAAGCCGCACCAACATAATAGAGATACAGAAACACCGTGGCCCCTTTCTTTGAGATAACTCTGCACTATTGCGAGCTGCAAATGCCACTTCCAGCTTAGCTGTGCAGAGGAAGAACAACAGGAAGAAGAAATATCTCGAAATATGTCCGTCAGGACAGTTCCTTTCAGATGATTCTGCAAATATCTCGGAAAGGAAGCGAGCTATGGCCAAATGTTAAGAGACGTTTTTTGTAGAGAATTATGTTTCCTACAATTTATGTTCTATGATATTTTTTGATCAGAAGCGCAGTTTTCGAGATATATCGAGATATTTAAAAGTTCCGAAGCCGCACCAACATAATAGGGATACAGAAACACCGTGGCCCCTTTCTTTGAGATAACTCTGCATTAGTGCGAGCTGTAAATGCCACTTCCAGCTTAGCTGTGCAGAAGAAGAACAACAAGAAGAAGAAATATCTCGAAATATGTCCATCAGGACCCTTCCCTTGAGATAAATCTGCAAATATCTCGGAAACGAAGCGAGCTATGGCAAAATGTTAAGAGACCTTTTTTGTAGAGAATTATGTTTCCTACTTTTTATGTTCGATGATATTTTTTGATCAGATGCGTAGTTCTCGAGATATATCAAGATATTTAAAAGTTCCGAAGCTGCACCAACATAATAGAGGTACAGAAACACCGTGGCCTCTTTCTTTGAGATAACTCTGCACTATTGCGAGCTGCAAATGCCACTTCGAGCTTAGCTGTGCAGAAGAAGAACAACAAGAAGAAGAAATATCTCGAAATATGTCCGTCAGACCCCTTCCCTTGAGATGAATCTGCAAATATCTCGGAAACGAAGCGAGCTATGGCAAAATGTTAAGAGACCTTTTTTGTAGAGAATTAAGTTTCCTACTTTTTATGTTCTATGATATTTTTTGATCAGATGCGTAGTTCTCGAGATATATCAAGATATTTAAAAGTTCCGAAGCCGCACCAACATAATAGAGATACAGAAACACCGTGGCCCCTTTCTTTGAGATAACTCTGCACTATTGCGAGCTGGAAATGCCACTTCCAGTTTAGCTGTGCAGAAGAAGAACAACAAGAAAAAGAAATATCTCGAAATATGTCCGTTAGGCCCCTTCCCTTGAGATAAATCTGCAAATATCTCGGAAACGAAGCGAGCTATGGCAAAATGTTAAGAGACCTTTTTTGTAGAGAATTAAGTTTTCTACTTTTTATGTTCTATGATATTTTTTGATCAGAAGCGTAGTTTTCGAGATATATCGAGATATTTAAAAGTTCCGAAGCCGCACCAACATAATAAAGATACAGAAACACCGTGGCCCCTTTCTTTGGGATAACTCTGCACTAGTGCGAGCCGCAAATGCCACTTCCAGCTTAGCTGTGCAGAAGAAGAACAACAAGAAGAAGAAATATCTCGAAATATGTCCGTCAGGCCCCTTCCCTTGAGATAAATATGCAAATATCTCGGAAACGAAGCGAGCTATGGCAAAAGGTTAAGAGACCTTTTTTGTAGAGAATTAAGTTTCCTACTTTTTATGTTCTATGATATTTTTTGATCAGATGCGTAGTTCTCGAGATATATCAAGATATTTAAAAGTTCCGAAGCCGCACCAACATAATAGAGATACAGAAACACCGTGGCCCCTTTCTTTGAGATAACTCTGCACTATTGCGAGCTGCAAATGCCACTTCCAGCTTAGCTGCGCAGAGGAAGAACAACAAGAAGAAGAAATATCTCGAAATATGTCCGTCAGGCCAGTTCCTTTGAGCTGTATCTGCAAATATCTCGGAAACGAAGCGAGCTATGGCAAAATGTTAAGAGACGTTTTTTGTAGAGAATTATGTTTCCTACAATTTATGTTGTATGATATTTTTTGATCAGAAGCGTAGTTTTCGAGATATATCGAGATATTTAAAAGTTCCGAAGACGCACCAACATAATAGAGATACAGAAACACCGTGGCCCCTTTCTTTGAGATATCTGTGCACTAGTGCGAGCCGCAAATGCCACTTCCAGCTTAGCTGTGCAGAAGAAGAACAACAAGAAGAAGATATATCTCGAAATATGTCCGTCAGGCCCCTTCCCTTGAGATATATCTGCAAATATCTCGGAAACGAAGCGAGCTATGGCAAAATGTTAGGAGACCGTTTTTGTAGAGAATTAAGTTTCCTACTTTTTATGTTCTATGATATTTTTTGATCAGACGCGTAGTTCTCGAGATATATCAAGATATTTAAAAGTTCCGAAGCCGCACCAACATAATAGAGATACAGAAACACCGTGGCCCCTTTCTTTGAGATAACTCTGCGCTATTGCGAGCTGGAAATGCCACTTCCAGTTTAGCTGTGCAGAAGATGAACAACAAGAAGAAGAAATATCTCGAAATATGTCCGTTAGGCCCCTTCCCTTGAGATAAATCTGCAAATATCTCGGAAACGAAGCGAGCTATGGCAAAATGTTAAGAGACCTTTTTTGTAGAGAATTAAGTTTCCTACTTTTTATGTTCTATGATATTTTCTGATCAGAAGCGTAGTTTTCGAGATATATCGAGATATTTAAAAGTTCCGAAGCCGCACCAACATAATAAAGATACAGAAACACCGTGGCCCCTTTCTTTGAGATAACTCTGCACTAGTGCGAGCCGCAAATGCCACTTCCAGCTTAGCTGTGCAGAAGAAGAACAACAAGAAGAAGAAATATCTCGAAATATGTCCGTCAGGCCCCTTCCCTTGAGATAAATATGCAAATATCTCGGAAACGAAGCGAGCTATGGCAAAATGTTAAGAGACCTTTTTTGTAGAGAATTAAGTTTCATACTTTTTATGTTCTATGATATTTTTTGATCAGATGCGTAGTTCTCGAGATATATCAAGATATTTAAAAGTTCCGAAGCCGCACCAACATAATAGGGATACAGAAACACCGTGGCCCCTTTCTTTGAGATAACTCTGCACTAGTGCGAGCCGCAAATGCCACTTCCAGCTTAGCTGTGCAGAAGAAGAACAACAAGAAGAAGAAATATCTCGAAATATGTCCGTCAGGCCACTTCCCTTGAGATATATCTGCAAATATCTCGGAAACGAAGCGAGCTATGGCAAAATGTTAGGAGACCGTTTTTGTAGAGAATTAAGTTTCCTACTTTTTATGTTCTATGATATTTTTTGATCAGACGCGTAGTTCTCGAGATATATCAAGATATTTAAAAGTTCCGAAGCCGCACCAACATAATAGAGATACAGAAACACCGTGGCCCCTTTCTTTGAGATAACTCTGCGCTATTGCGAGCTGGAAATGCCACTTCCAGTTTAGCTGTGCAGAAGATGAACAACAAGAAGAAGAAATATCTCGAAATATGTCCGTTAGGCCCCTTCCCTTGAGATAAATCTGCAAATATCTCGGAAACGAAGCGAGCTATGGCAAAATGTTAAGAGACCTTTTTTGTAGAGAATTAAGTTTCCTACTTTTTATGTTCTATGATATTTTCTGATCAGAAGCGTAGTTTTCGAGATATATCGAGATATTTAAAAGTTCCGAAGCCGCACCAACATAATAAAGATACAGAAACACCGTGGCCCCTTTCTTTGAGATAACTCTGCACTAGTGCGAGCCGCAAATGCCACTTCCAGCTTAGCTGTGCAGAAGAAGAACAACAAGAAGAAGAAATATCTCGAAATATGTCCGTCAGGCCCCTTCCCTTGAGATAAATATGCAAATATCTCGGAAACGAAGCGAGCTATGGCAAAATGTTAAGAGACCTTTTTTGTAGAGAATTAAGTTTCATACTTTTTATGTTCTATGATATTTTTTGATCAGATGCGTAGTTCTCGAGATATATCAAGATATTTAAAAGTTCCGAAGCCGCACCAACATAATAGGGATACAGAAACACCGTGGCCCCTTTCTTTGAGATAACTCTGCACTAGTGCGAGCCGCAAATGCCACTTCCAGCTTAGCTGTGCAGAAGAAGAACAACAAGAAGAAGAAATATCTCGAAATATGTCCGTCAGGCCACTTCCCTTGAGATAAATCTGCAAATATCTCGGAAACGAAGCGAGCTATGGCAAAATGTTAAGAGACGTTTTTTGTAGAGAATGATATTTCCTACAATTTATGTTCTATGATATTTTTTGATCAGAAGCGTAGTTTTTGAGATAGATCAAGATACTTAAAAGTTCCGAAGCCGCACCAAACATAATAGAGATACAGAAACACCGTGGCCCCTCTCTTTGAGATAACTCTGCACTATTGCGAGCTGAAAATGCCACTTCCAGCTTAGCTGTGCAGAAGAAGAACAACAAGAAGAAGAAATATCTCGAAATATGTCCGTCAGGCCCCTTCCCTTGAGATAAATCTGCAAATATGTCGGAAACGAAGCGAGCTATGGCAAAATGTTAAGAGACCTTTTTTGTAGATAATTAAGTTTCCTACAATTTATGTTCTATGATATTTTTTGATCAGAAGCGTAGTTTTCGAGATATATCGAGATATTTAAAAGTTCCGAAGCCGCACCAACATAATAGAGATACAGAAACACCGTGGCCCCTTTCTTTGAGATAACTCTGCACTATTGCGACCTGCAAATGCCACTTCCAGCTCAGCTGTGCAGAAGAAGAACAACAAGAAGAAGAAATATCTCGAAATATGTCCGTCAGGCCCCTTCCCTTGAGATAAATCTGCAAATATCTCGGAAACGAAGCGAGCTATGGCAAAATGTTAAGAGACCTTTTTTGTAGAGATTTAAGTTTCCTACTTTTTATGTTCTATGATATTTTTTGATCAGATGCGTAGTTCTCGAGATATATCAAGATATTTAAAAGTTCCGAAGCCGCACCAACATAATAGAGATACAGAAACACCGTGGCCCCTTTCTTTGAGATAACTCTGCACTAGTGCGAGCCGCAAATGCCACTTCCAGTTTAGCTGTGCAGAAGAAGAACAACAAGAAGAAGAAATATCTCGAAATATGTCCGTCAGGCCCCTTCCCTTGAGATAAATATGCAAATATCTCGGAAACGAAGCGAGCTATGGCAAAATGTTAAGAGACCTTTTTTGTAGAGAATTAAGTTTCCTACTCTTTATGTTCTATGATATTTTTTGATCAGATGCGTAGTTCTCGAGATATATCAAGATATTTAAAAGTTCCGAAGCCGCACCAACATAATAGAGATACAGAAACACCGTGGCCCCTTTCGTTGAGATAACTCTGCACTAGTGCGAGTCGCAAATGCCACTTCCAGCTTAGCTGTGCAGAGGAAGAACAACAGGAAGAAGAAATATCTCGAAATATGTCCGTCAGGCCAGTTCCTTTGAGATGATTCTGCAAATATCTCGGAAAGGAAGCGAGCTATGGCCAAATGTTAAGAGACGTTTTTTGTAGAGAATTATGTTTCCTACAATTTATGTTCAATGATATTTTTTGATCAGAAGCGTAGTTTTCGAGATATATCGAGATATTTAAAAGTTCCGAAGCCGCACCAACATAATAGGGATACAGAAACACCGTGGCCCCTTTCTTTGAGATAACTCTGCATTAGTGCGAGCTGTAAATGCCACTTCCAGCTTAGCTGTGCAGAAGAAGAACAACAAGAAGAAGAAATATCTCGAAATATGTCCGTCAGGCCCCTTCCCTTGAGATATATCTGCAAATATCTCGGAAACGAAGCGCGCTATGGCAAAGTGTTAAGAGACCTTTTTTGTAGAAAATTATGGTTCCTACAATTTATGTTCTATGATATTTTTTGATCAGAAGCGTAGTTTTCGAGATATATCGAGATATTTAAAAGTTCCGAAGCCGCACCAACATAATAGGGATACAGAAACACCGTGGCCCCTCTCTTTGAGATAACTCTGCACTATTGCGAGCTGCAAATGCCACTTCCAGCTTAGCTGTGCAGAAGAAGAACAACAAGAAGAAGAAATATCTCGAAATATGTCCATCAGGACCCTTCCCTTGAGATAAATCTGCAAATATCTCGGAAACGAAGCGAGCTATGGCAAAATGTTAAGAGACCTTTTTTGTAGAGAATTATGTTTCCTACTTTTTATGTTCGATGATATTTTTTGATCAGATGCGTAGTTCTCGAGATATATCAAGATATTTAAAAGTTCCGAAGCTGCACCAACATAATAGAGGTACAGAAACACCGTGGCCTCTTTCTTTGAGATAACTCTGCACTATTGCGAGCTGCAAATGCCACTTCGAGCTTAGCTGTGCAGAAGAAGAACAACAAGAAGAAGAAATATCTCGAAATATGTCCGTCAGACCCCTTCCCTTGAGATGAATCTGCAAATATCTCGGAAACGAAGCGAGCTATGGCAAAATGTTAAGAGACCTTTTTTGTAGAGAATTAAGTTTCCTACTTTTTATGTTCTATGATATTTTTTGATCAGATGCGTAGTTCTCGAGATATATCAAGATATTTAAAAGTTCCGAAGCCGCACCAACATAATAGAGATACAGAAACACCGTGGCCCCTTTCTTTGAGATAACTCTGCACTATTGCGAGCTGGAAATGCCACTTCCAGTTTAGCTGTGCAGAAGAAGAACAACAAGAAAAAGAAATATCTCGAAATATGTCCGTTAGGCCCCTTCCCTTGAGATAAATCTGCAAATATCTCGGAAACGAAGCGAGCTATGGCAAAATGTTAAGAGACCTTTTTTGTAGAGAATTAAGTTTCCTACTTTTTATGTTCTATGATATTTTTTGATCAGAAGCGTAGTTTTCGAGATATATCGAGATATTTAAAAGTTCCGAAGCCGCACCAACATAATAAAGATACAGAAACACCGTGGCCCCTTTCTTTGGGATAACTCTGCACTAGTGCGAGCCGCAAATGCCACTTCCAGCTTAGCTGTGCAGAAGAAGAACAACAAGAAGAAGAAATATCTCGAAATATGTCCGTCAGGCCCCTTCCCTTGAGATAAATATGCAAATATCTCGGAAACGAAGCGAGCTATGGCAAAAGGTTAAGAGACCTTTTTTGTAGAGAATTAAGTTTCCTACTTTTTATGTTCTATGATATTTTTTGATCAGATGCGTAGTTCTCGAGATATATCAAGATATTTAAAAGTTCCGAAGCCGCACCAACATAATAGAGATACAGAAACACCGTGGCCCCTTTCTTTGAGATAACTCTGCACTATTGCGAGCTGCAAATGCCACTTCCAGCTTAGCTGCGCAGAGGAAGAACAACAAGAAGAAGAAATATCTCGAAATATGTCCGTCAGGCCAGTTCCTTTGAGCTGTATCTGCAAATATCTCGGAAACGAAGCGAGCTATGACAAAATGTTAAGAGACGTTTTTTGTAGAGAATTATGTTTCCTACAATTTATGTTGTATGATATTTTTTGATCAGAAGCGTAGTTTTCGAGATATATCGAGATATTTAAAAGTTCCGAAGACGCACCAACATAATAGAGATACAGAAACACCGTGGCCCCTTTCTTTGAGATATCTGTGCACTAGTGCGAGCCGCAAATGCCACTTCCAGCTTAGCTGTGCAGAAGAAGAACAACAAGAAGAAGATATATCTCGAAATATGTCCGTCAGGCCCCTTCCCTTGAGATATATCTGCAAATATCTCCGAAACGAAGCGAGCTATGGCAAAATGTTAGGAGACCGTTTTTGTAGAGAATTAAGTTTCCTACTTTTTATGTTCTATGATATTTTTTGATCAGACGCGTAGTTCTCGAGATATATCAAGATATTTAAAAGTTCCGAAGCCGCACCAACATAATAGAGATACAGAAACACCGTGGCCCCTTTCTTTGAGATAACTCTGCACTATTGCGAGCTGGAAATGCCACTTCCAGTTTAGCTGTGCAGAAGATGAACAACAAGAAGAAGAAATATCTCGAAATATGTCCGTTAGGCCCCTTCCCTTGAGATAAATCTGCAAATATCTCGGAAACGAAGCGAGCTATGGCAAAATGTTAAGAGACCTTTTTTGTAGAGAATTAAGTTTCCTACTTTTTATGTTCTATGATATTTTCTGATCAGAAGCGTAGTTTTCGAGATATATCGAGATATTTAAAAGTTCCGAAGCCGCACCAACATAATAAAGATACAGAAACACCGTGGCCCCTTTCTTTGAGATAACTCTGCACTAGTGCGAGCCGCAAATGCCACTTCCAGCTTAGCTGTGCAGAAGAAGAACAACAAGAAGAAGAAATATCTCGAAATATGTCCGTCAGGCCCCTTCCCTTGAGATAAATATGCAAATATCTCGGAAACGAAGCGAGCTATGGCAAAATGTTAAGAGACCTTTTTTGTAGAGAATTAAGTTTCATACTTTTTATGTTCTATGATATTTTTTGATCAGATGCGTAGTTCTCGAGATATATCAAGATATTTAAAAGTTCCGAAGCCGCACCAACATAATAGGGATACAGAAACACCGTGGCCCCTTTCTTTGAGATAACTCTGCACTAGTGCGAGCCGCAAATGCCACTTCCAGCTTAGCTGTGCAGAAGAAGAACAACAAGAAGAAGAAATATCTCGAAATATGTCCGTCAGACCCCTTCCCTTGAGATGAATCTGCAAATATCTCGGAAACGAAGCGAGCTATGGCAAAATGTTGAGAGACCTTTTTTGTAGAGAATCATATTTCCTACAATTTACGTTCTATGATATTTTTTGATCAGAAGCGTAGTTTTCGAGATATATCGAGATATTTAAAAGTTCCGTAGCCGCACCAACATAATAGAGATACAGAAACACCGTGGCCCCTTTCTTTGAGATAACTCTGCACTATTGCGACCTGCAAATGCCACTTCCAGCTCAGCTGTGCAGAAGAAGAACAACAAGAAGAAGAAATATCTCGAAATATGTCCGTCAGGCCCCTTCCCTTGAGATAAATCTGCAAATATCTCGGAAACGAAGCGAGCTATGGCAAAATGTTAAGAGACCTTTTTTGTAGAGATTTAAGTTTCCTACTTTTTGTGTTCTATGATATTTTTTGATCAGATGCGTAGTTCTCGAGATATATCAAGATATTTAAAAGTTCCGAAGCCGCACCAACATAATAGAGATACAGAAACACCGTGGCCCCTTTCTTTGAGATAACTCTGCACTAGTGCGAGCCGCAAATGCCACTTCCAGTTTAGCTGTGCAGAAGAAGAACAACAAGAAGAAGAAATATCTCGAAATATGTCCGTCATGCCCCTTCCCTTGAGATAAATATGCAAATATCTCGGAAACGAAGCGAGCTATGGCAAAATGTTAAGAGACCTTTTTTGTAGAGAATTAAGTTTCCTACTCTTTATGTTCTATGATATTTTTTGATCAGATGCGTAGTTCTCGAGATATATCAAGATATTTAAAAGTTCCGAAGCCGCACCAACATAATAGGGATACAGAAACACCGTGGCCCCTTTCTTTGAGATAACTCTGCACTAGTGCGAGCCGCAAATGCCACTTCCAGCTTAGCTGTGCAGAAGAAGAACAACAAGAAGAAGAAATATCTCGAAATATGTCCGTCAGGCCCCTTCCCTTGAGATAAATATGCAAATATCTCGGAAACGAAGCGAGCTATGGCAAAATGTTAAGAGACCGTTTTTGTAGAGAATTAAGTTTCCTACTTTTTATGTTCTATGATATTTTTTGATCAGATGCGTAGTTCTCGAGATATATCAAGATATTTAAAAGTTCCGAAGCCGCACCAACATAATAGAGATACAGAAACACCGTGGCCCCTTTCTTTGAGATAACTCTGCACTAGTGCGAGCCGCAAATGCCACTTCCAGTTTAGCTGTGCAGAAGAAGAACAACAAGAAGAAGAAATATCTCGAAATATGTTCGTCAGGCCCCTTCCCTTGAGATAAATATGCAAATATCTCGGAAACGAAGCGAGCTATGGCAAAATGTTAAGAGACCTTTTTTGTAGAGAATTAAGTTTCCTACTTTTTATGTTCTATGATATTTTTTGATCAGAAGCGTAGTTTTCGAGATATATCGAGATATTTAAAAGTTCCGAAGCCGCACCAACATAATAAAGATACAGAAACACCGTGGCCCCTTTCTTTGGGATAACTCTGCACTAGTGCGAGCCGCAAATGCCACTTCCAGCTTAGCTGTGCAGAAGAAGAACAACAAGAAGAAGAAATATCTCGAAATATGTCCGTCAGGCCCCTTCCCTTGAGATAAATATGCAAATATCTCGGAAACGAAGCGAGCTATGGCAAAAGGTTAAGAGACCTTTTTTGTAGAGAATTAAGTTTCCTACTTTTTATGTTCTATGATATTTTTTGATCAGATGCGTAGTTCTCGAGATATATCAAGATATTTAAAAGTTCCGAAGCCGCACCAACATAATAGAGATACAGAAACACCGTGGCCCCTTTCTTTGAGATAACTCTGCACTATTGCGAGCTGCAAATGCCACTTCCAGCTTAGCTGCGCAGAGGAAGAACAACAAGAAGAAGAAATATCTCGAAATATGTCCGTCAGGCCAGTTCCTTTGAGCTGTATCTGCAAATATCTCGGAAACGAAGCGAGCTATGACAAAATGTTAAGAGACGTTTTTTGTAGAGAATTATGTTTCCTACAATTTATGTTGTATGATATTTTTTGATCAGAAGCGTAGTTTTCGAGATATATCGAGATATTTAAAAGTTCCGAAGACGCACCAACATAATAGAGATACAGAAACACCGTGGCCCCTTTCTTTGAGATATCTGTGCACTAGTGCGAGCCGCAAATGCCACTTCCAGCTTAGCTGTGCAGAAGAAGAACAACAAGAAGAAGATATATCTCGAAATATGTCCGTCAGGCCCCTTCCCTTGAGATATATCTGCAAATATCTCCGAAACGAAGCGAGCTATGGCAAAATGTTAGGAGACCGTTTTTGTAGAGAATTAAGTTTCCTACTTTTTATGTTCTATGATATTTTTTGATCAGACGCGTAGTTCTCGAGATATATCAAGATATTTAAAAGTTCCGAAGCCGCACCAACATAATAGAGATACAGAAACACCGTGGCCCCTTTCTTTGAGATAACTCTGCACTATTGCGAGCTGGAAATGCCACTTCCAGTTTAGCTGTGCAGAAGATGAACAACAAGAAGAAGAAATATCTCGAAATATGTCCGTTAGGCCCCTTCCCTTGAGATAAATCTGCAAATATCTCGGAAACGAAGCGAGCTATGGCAAAATGTTAAGAGACCTTTTTTGTAGAGAATTAAGTTTCCTACTTTTTATGTTCTATGATATTTTCTGATCAGAAGCGTAGTATTCGAGATATATCGAGATATTTAAAAGTTCCGAAGCCGCACCAACATAATAAAGATACAGAAACACCGTGGCCCCTTTCTTTGAGATAACTCTGCACTAGTGCGAGCCGCAAATGCCACTTCCAGCTTAGCTGTGCAGAAGAAGAACAACAAGAAGAAGAAATATCTCGAAATATGTCCGTCAGGCCCCTTCCCTTGAGATAAATATGCAAATATCTCGGAAACGAAGCGAGCTATGGCAAAATGTTAAGAGACCTTTTTTGTAGAGAATTAAGTTTCATACTTTTTATGTTCTATGATATTTTTTGATCAGATGCGTAGTTCTCGAGATATATCAAGATATTTAAAAGTTCCGAAGCCGCACCAACATAATAGGGATACAGAAACACCGTGGCCCCTTTCTTTGAGATAACTCTGCACTAGTGCGAGCCGCAAATGCCACTTCCAGCTTAGCTGTGCAGAAGAAGAACAACAAGAAGAAGAAATATCTCGAAATATGTCCGTCAGACCCCTTCCCTTGAGATGAATCTGCAAATATCTCGGAAACGAAGCGAGCTATGGCAAAATGTTGAGAGACCTTTTTTGTAGAGAATCATATTTCCTACAATTTACGTTCTATGATATTTTTTGATCAGAAGCGTAGTTTTCGAGATATATCGAGATATTTAAAAGTTCCGTAGCCGCACCAACATAATAGAGATACAGAAACACCGTGGCCCCTTTCTTTGAGATAACTCTGCACTATTGCGACCTGCAAATGCCACTTCCAGCTCAGCTGTGCAGAAGAAGAACAACAAGAAGAAGAAATATCTCGAAATATGTCCGTCAGGCCCCTTCCCTTGAGATAAATCTGCAAATATCTCGGAAACGAAGCGAGCTATGGCAAAATGTTAAGAGACCTTTTTTGTAGAGATTTAAGTTTCCTACTTTTTGTGTTCTATGATATTTTTTGATCAGATGCGTAGTTCTCGAGATATATCAAGATATTTAAAAGTTCCGAAGCCGCACCAACATAATAGAGATACAGAAACACCGTGGCCCCTTTCTTTGAGATAACTCTGCACTAGTGCGAGCCGCAAATGCCACTTCCAGTTTAGCTGTGCAGAAGAAGAACAACAAGAAGAAGAAATATCTCGAAATATGTCCGTCATGCCCCTTCCCTTGAGATAAATATGCAAATATCTCGGAAACGAAGCGAGCTATGGCAAAATGTTAAGAGACCTTTTTTGTAGAGAATTAAGTTTCCTACTCTTTATGTTCTATGATATTTTTTGATCAGATGCGTAGTTCTCGAGATATATCAAGATATTTAAAAGTTCCGAAGCCGCACCAACATAATAGGGATACAGAAACACCGTGGCCCCTTTCTTTGAGATAACTCTGCACTAGTGCGAGCCGCAAATGCCACTTCCAGCTTAGCTGTGCAGAAGAAGAACAACAAGAAGAAGAAATATCTCGAAATATGTCCGTCAGGCCCCTTCCCTTGAGATAAATATGCAAATATCTCGGAAACGAAGCGAGCTATGGCAAAATGTTAAGAGACCGTTTTTGTAGAGAATTAAGTTTCCTACTTTTTATGTTCTATGATATTTTTTGATCAGATGCGTAGTTCTCGAGATATATCAAGATATTTAAAAGTTCCGAAGCCGCACCAACATAATAGAGATACAGAAACACCGTGGCCCCTTTCTTTGAGATAACTCTGCACTAGTGCGAGCCGCAAATGCCACTTCCAGTTTAGCTGTGCAGAAGAAGAACAACAAGAAGAAGAAATATCTCGAAATATGTTCGTCAGGCCCCTTCCCTTGAGATAAATATGCAAATATCTCGGAAACGAAGCGAGCTATGGCAAAATGTTAAGAGACCTTTTTTGTAGAGAATTAAGTTTCCTACTCTTTATGTTCTATGATATTTTTTGATCAGATGCGTAGTTCTCGAGATATATCAAGATATTTAAAAGTTCCGAAGCCGCACCAACATAATAGGGATACAGAAACACCGTGGCCCCTTTCTTTGAGATAACTCTGCACTAGTGCGAGCCGCAAATGCCACTTCCAGCTTAGCTGTGCAGAAGAAGAACAACAAGAAGAAGAAATATCTCGAAATATGTCCGTCAGGCCCCTTCCCTTGAGATATATCTGCAAATATCTCGGAAACGAAGCGAGCTATGGCAAAATGTTAAGAGACCGTTTTTGTAGAGAATTAAGTTTCCTACTTTTTATGTTCTATGATATTTTTTGATCAGACGCGTAGTTCTCGAGATATATCAAGATATTTAAAAGTTCCGAAGCCGCACCAACATAATAGAGATACAGAAACACCGTGGCCCCTTTCTTTGAGATAACTCTGCACTATTGCGAGCTGGAAATGCCACTTCCAGTTTAGCTGTGCAGAAGATGAACAACAAGAAGAAGAAATATCTCGAAATATGTCCGTTAGGCCCCTTCCCTTGAGATAAATCTGCAAATATCTCGGAAACGAAGCGAGCTATGGCAAAATGTTAAGAGACCTTTTTTGTAGAGAATTAAGTTTCCTACTTTTTATGTTCTATGATATTTTTTGATCAGATGCGTAGTTCTCGAGATATATCAAGATATTTAAGAGTTCCGAAGCCGCACCAACATAATAGGGATACAGAAACACCGTGGCCCCTTTCTTTGAGATAACTCTGCACTAGTGCGAGCCGCAAATGCCACTTCCAGCTTAGCTGTGCAGAAGAAGAACAACAAGAAGAAGAAATATCTCGAAATATGTCCGTCAGGCCACTTCCCTTGAGATAAATTTGCAAATATCTCGGAAACGAAGCGAGCTATGGCAAAATGTTAAGAGACGTTTTTTGTAGAGAATTATATTTCCTACCATTTATGTTCTATGATATTTTTTGATCAGAAGCGTAGTTTTTGAGATAGATCAAGATACTTAAAAGTTCCGAAGCCGCACCAAACATAATAGAGATACAGAAACACCGTGGCCCCTCTCTTTGAGATAACTCTGCACTATTGCGAGCTGCAAATGCCACTTCCAGCTTAGCTGTGCAGAAGAAGAACAACAAGAAGAAGAAATATCTCGAAATATGTCCGTCAGGCCCCTTCCCTTGAGATAAATCTGCAAATATGTCGGAAACGAAGCGAGCTATGGCAAAATGTTAAGAGACCTTTTTTGTAGATAATTAAGTTTCCTACAATTTATGTTCTATGATATTTTTTGATCAGAAGCGTAGTTTTCGAGATATATCGAGATATTTAAAAGTTCCGAAGCCGCACCAACATAATAGAGATACAGAAACACCGTGGCCCCTTTCTTTGGGATAACTCTGCACTATTGCGAGCTGCAAATGCCACTTCGAGCTTAGCTGTGCAGAAGAAGAACAACAAGAAGAAGAAATATCTCGAAATATGTCCGTCAGACCCCTTCCCTTGAGATGAATCTGCAAATATCTCGGAAACGAAGCGAGCTATGGCAAAATGTTGAGAGACCTTTTTTGTAGAGAATAATATTTCCTACAATTTACATTCTATGATATTTTTTGATCAGAAGCGTAGTTTTCGAGATATATCGAGATATTTAAAAGTTCCGTAGCCGCACCAACATAATAGAGATACAGGAACACCGTGGCCCCTTTCTTTGAGATAACTCTGCACTATTGCGACCTGCAAATGCCACTTCCAGCTCAGCTGTGCAGAAGAAGAACAACAAGAAGAAGAAATATCTCGAAATATGTCCGTCAGGCCCCTTCCCTTGAGATAAATCTGCAAATATCTCGGAAACGAAGCGAGCTATGGCAAAATGTTAAGAGACCTTTTTTGTAGAGATTTAAGCTTCCTACTTTTTATGTTCTATGATATTTTTTGATCAGATGCGTAGTTCTCGAGATATATCAAGATATTTAAAAGTTCCGAAGCCGCACCAACATAATAGAGATACAGAAACACCGTGGCCCCTTTCTTTGAGATAACTCTGCACTATTGCGAGCTGGAAATGCCACTTCCAGTTTAGCTGTGCAGAAGAAGAACAACAAGAAGAAGAAATATCTCGAAATATGTCCGTTAGGCCCCTTCCCTTGAGATAAATCTGCAAATATCTCGGAAACGAAGCGAGCTATGGCAAAATGTTGAGAGACCTTTTTTGTAGAGAATAATATTTCCTACAATTTACGTTCTATGATATTTTTTGATCAGAAGCGTAGTTTTCGAGATATATCGAGATATTTAAAAGTTTCGAAGCCGCACCAACATAATAAAGATACAGAAACACCGTGGCCCCTTTCTTTGAGATAACTCTGCACTAGTGCGAGCCGCAAATGCCACTTCCAGCTTAGCTGTGCAGAAGAAGAACAACAAGAAGAAGAAATATCTCGAAATATGTCCGTCAGGCCCCTTCCCTTGAGATAAATATGCAAATATCTCGGAAACGAAGCGAGCTATGCCAAAATGTTAAGAGACCTTTTTTGTAGAGAATTAAGTTTCCTACTTTTTATGTTCTATGATATTTTTTGATCAGATGCGTAGTTCTCGAGATATATCAAGGTATTTAAAAGTTCCGAAGCCGCACCAACATAATAGAGATACAGAAACACCGTGGCCCCTTTCTTTGAGATAACTCTGCACTATTGCGAGCTGCAAATGCCACTTCCAGCTTAGCTGCGCAGAGGAAGAACAACAAGAAGAAGAAATATCTCGAAATATGTCCGTCAGGCCAGTTCCTTTGAGCTGTATCTGCAAATATCTCGGAAACGAAGCGAGCTATGGCAAAATGTTAGGAGACGTTTTTTGTAGAGAATTATGTTTCCTACAATTTATGTTCTATGATATTTTTTGATCAGAAGCGTAGTTTTCGAGATATATCGAGATATTTAAAAGTTCCGAAGACGCACCAACATAATAGGGATACAGAAACACTGTGGCCCCTTTCTTTGAGATAACTCTGCACTAGTGCGAGCCGCAAATGCCACTTCCAGCTTAGCTGTGCAGAAGAAGAACAACAAGAAGAAGAAATATCTCGAAATATGTCCATCAGGACCCTTCCCTTGAGATAAATCTGCAAATATCTCGGAAACGAAGCGAGCTATGGCAAAATGTTAAGAGACCCTTTTTGTAGAGAATTAAGTTTCCTACTTTTTATGTTCGATGATATTTTTTGATCAGATGCGTAGTTCTCGAGATATATCAAGATATTTAAAAGTTCCGAAGCTGCACCAACATAATAGAGGTACAGAAACACCGTGGCCTCTTTCTTTGAGATAACTCTGCACTATTGCGAGCTGCAAATGCCACTTCGAGCTTAGCTGTGCAGAAGAAGAACAACAAGAAGAAGAAATATCTCGAAATATGTCCGTCAGACCCCTTCCCTTGAGATGAATCTGCAAATATCTCGGAAACGAAGCGAGCTATGGCAAAATGTTGAGAGACCTTTTTTGTAGAGAATAATATTTCCTACAATTTACGTTCTATGATACTTTTTGACCAGAAGCGTAGTTTTCGAGATATATCGAGATATTTAAAAGTTCCGAAGCCGCACCAACATAATAAAGATACAGAAACACCGTGGCCCCTTTCTTTGAGATAACTCTGCACTAGTGCGAGCCGCAAATGCCACTTCCAGCTTAGCTGTGCAGAAGAAGAACAACAAGAAGAAGAAATATCTCGAAATATGTCCGTCAGGCCCCTTCCCTTGAGATAAATATGCAAATATCTCGGAAACGAAGCGAGCTATGCCAAAATGTTAAGAGACCTTTTTTGTAGAGAATTAAGTTTCCTACTTTTTATGTTCTATGATATTTTTCGATCAGAGGCGTAGTTCTCAAGATATATCAAGATATTTAAAAGTTCCGAAGCCGCACCAACATAATAGAGATACAGAAACACCGTGGCCCCTTTCTTTGAGATAACTCTGCACGATTGCGAGCTGGAAATGCCACTTCCAGTTTAGCTGTGCAGAAGAAGAACAACAAGAAGAAGAAATATCTCGAAATATGTCCATCAGGACCCTTCCCTTGAGATAAATCTGCAAATATCTCGGAAACGAAGCGAGCTATGGCAAAATGTTAAGAGACCTTTTTTGTAGAGAATTATGTTTCCTACAATTTATGTTCTATGATATTTTTTGATCAGAAGCGTAGTTTTCGAGATATATCGAGATATTTAAAAGTTCCGAAGCCGCACCAACATAATAGAGATACAGAAACACCGTGGCCCCTTTCTTTGGGATAACTCTGCACTATTGCGAGCTGCAAATGCCACTTCCAGCTTAGCTGTGCAGAAGAAGAACAACAAGAAGAAGAAATATCTCGAAATATGTCCGTCAGGCCACTTCCCTTGAGATAAATCTGCAAATATCTCGGAAACGAAGCGAGCTATGGCAAAATGTTAAGAGACCTTTTTTGTAGAGAATTAAGTTTCCTACTTTTTATGTTCGATGATATTTTTTGATCAGATGCGTAGTTCTCGAGATATATCAAGATATTTAAAAGTTCCGAAGCTGCACCAACATAATAGAGGTACAGAAACACCGTGGCCTCTTTCTTTGAGATAACTCTGCACTATTGCGAGCTGCAAATGCCACTTCGAGCTTAGCTGTGCAGAAGAAGAACAACAAGAAGAAGAAATATCTCGAAATATGTCCGTCAGACCCCTTCCCTTGAGATGAATCTGCAAATATCTCGGAAACGAAGCGAGCTATGGCAAAATGTTGAGAGACCTTTTTTGTAGAGAATAATATTTCCTACAATTTACGTTCTATGATATTTTTTGATCAGAAGCGTACTTCTCGAGATATATCGAGATATTTAAAAGTTCCGAAGCCGCACCAACATAATAGAGATACAGAAACACCGTGGCCCCTTTCTTTGAGATAACTCTGCACTATTGCGACCTGCAAATGCCACTTCCAGCTCAGCTGTGCAGAAGAAGAACAACAAGAAGAAGAAATATCTCGAAATATGTCCGTCAGGCCCCTCCCCTTGAGATAAATCTGCAAATATCTCGGAAACGAAGCGAGCTATGGCAAAATGTTAAGAGACGTTTTTTGTAGAGAATTATGTTTCCAACAATTTATGTTCTATGATATTTTTTGATCAGACGCGTAGTTCTCGAGATATATCAAGATGTTTAAAAGTTCCGAAGCCGCACCAACATAATAGAGATACAGAAACACCGTGGCCCCTTTCTTTGAGATAACTCTGCACTATTGCGAGCTGCAAATGCCACTTCCAGCTTAGCTGTGTAGAAGAAGAACAACAAGAAGAAGAAATATCTCGAAATATGTCCGTCAGGCCCCTTCCCTTGAGATAAATCTGCAAATATCTCGGAAACGAAGAGAGCTATGGCAAAATGTTAAGAGACCTTTTTTGTAGGGAATTAAGGTTCCTACTTTTCATGTTCTATGATATTTTTTGATCAGATGCGTAGTTCTCGAGATATATCAAGATATTTAAAAGTTCCGAAGCCGCACCAACATAATAGAGATACAGAAACACCGTGGCCCCTTTCTTTGAGATAACTCTGCACTATTGCGAGCTGTAAATGCCACTTCCAGCTTAGCTGTGCAGAAGAAGAACAACAAGAAGAAGAAATATCTCGAAATATGTCCGTCAGGCCCCTTCCCTTGAGATAAATATGCAAATATCTCGGAAACGAAGCGAGCTATGGCAAAATGTTAAGAGACCTTTTTTGTAGAGAATTAAGTTTCCTACTTTTCATGTTCTATGATATTTTTTGATCAGATGCGTAGTTCTCGAGATATATCAAGATATTTAAAAGTTCCGAAGCCGCACCAACATAATAGAGATACAGAAACACCGTGGCCCCTTTCCTTGAGATAACTCTGCACTATTGCGAGCTGTAAATGCCACTTCCAGCTTAGCTGTGCAGAAGAAGAACAACAAGGAGAAGAAATATCTCGAAATATGTCCGTTAGGCCCCTTCCCTTGAGATAAATCTGCAAATATCTCGGAAACGAAGCGAGCTATGGCAAAATGTTAAGAGACGTTTTTTGTAGAGAATTATGTTTCCTACAATTTATGTTCTATGATATTTTTTGATCAGAAGCGTAGTTTTCGAGATATATCGAGATACTTAAAAGTTCCGAAGCCGCACCAACATAATAGAGATACAGAAACACCGTGGCCCCTTTCTTTGAGATAACTGTGCACCAGTGCGAGCCGCAAATGCCACTTCCAGCTTAGCTGTGCAGAAGAAGAACAACAAGAAGAAGAAATATCTCGAAATATGTCCGTCAGGCCCCTTCCCTTGAGATAAATATGCAAATATCTCGGAAACGAAGCGAGCTATGGCAAAATGTTAAGAGACCTTTTTTGTAGAGAATTAAGTTTCCTACTTTTCATGTTCTATGATATTTTTTGATCAGATGCGTAGTTCTCGAGATATATCAAGATATTTAAAAGTTCCGAAGCCGCACCAACATAATAGAGATACAGAAACACCGTGGCCCCTTTCTTTGAGATAACTCTGCACTATTGCGAGCTGTAAATGCCACTTCCAGTTTAGCTGTGCAGAAGAAGAACAACAAGAAGAAGAAATATCTCGAAATATGTCCGTTAGGCCCCTTCCCTTGAGATAAATCTGCAAATATCTCGGAAACGAAGCGAGCTATGGCAAAATATTAAGAGACGTTTTTTGTAGAGAATTACGTTTCCTACAATTTATGTTCTATGATATTTTTTGATCAGAAGCGTAGTTTTCGAGATATATCGAGATACTTAAAAGTTCCGAAGCCGCACCAACATAATAGAGATACAGAAACACCGTGGCCCCTTTCTTTGAGATAACTGTGCACCAGTGCGAGCCGCAAATGCCACTTCCAGCTTAGCTGTGCAGAAGAAGAACAACAAGAAGAAGAAATATCTCGAAATATGTCCGTCAGGCCAGTTCCTTTGAGCTGAATCTGCAAATATCTCGGAAACGAAGCGAGCTATGGCAAAACGTTAAGAGACCGTTTTTGTAGAGAATTATGTTTCCTACTTTTTATGTTCTATGATATTTTTTGATCAGACGCGTAGTTCTCGAGATATATCAAGATATTTAAAAGTTCCGAAGCCGCACCAACATAATAGAGATACAGAAACACCGTGGCCCCTTTCTTTGAGATAACTCTGCACTATTGCGAGCTGCAAATGCCACTTCCAGCTTAGCTGTGCAGAAGAAGAACAACAAGAAGAAGAAATATCTCGAAATATGTCCGTCAGGCCCCTTCCCTTGAGATAAATCTGCAAATATCTCGGAAACGAAGAGAGCTATGGCAAAATGTTAAGAGACCTTTTTTGTAGAGAATTAAGTTTCCTACTTTTTATGTTCTATGATATTTTTTGATCAGATGCGTAGTTCTCGAGATATATCAAGATATTTAAAAGTTCCGAAGCCGCACCATCATAATAGAGATACAGAAACACCGTGGCCCCTTTCTTTGAGATAACTCTGCACTATTGCGAGCTGCAAATGCCACTTCCAGCTTAGCTGTGCAGAAGAAGAACAACAAGAAGAAGAAATATCTCGAAATATGTCCGTCAGGCCCCTTCCCTTGAGATATATCTGCAAATATCTCGGAAACGAAGCGAGCTATGGCAAAATGTTAAGAGACGTTTTTTGTAGAGAATTACGTTTCCTACAATTTATGTTCTATGATATTTTTTGATCAGAAGCGTAGTTTTCGAGATATATCGAGATACTTAAAAGTTCCGAAGCCGCACCAACATAATAGAGATACAGAAACACCGTGGCCCCTTTCTTTGAGATAACTGTGCACCAGTGCGAGCCGCAAATGCCACTTCCAGCTTAGCTGTGCAGAAGAAGAACAACAAGAAGAAGAAATATCTCGAAATATGTCCGTCAGGCCAGTTCCTTTGAGCTGAATCTGCAAATATCTCGGAAACGAAGCGAGCTATGGCAAAACGTTAAGAGACCGTTTTTGTAGAGAATTATGTTTCCTACTTTTTATGTTCTATGATATTTTTTGATCAGACGCGTAGTTCTCGAGATATATCAAGATATTTAAAAGTTCCGAAGCCGCACCAACATAATAGAGATACAGAAACACCGTGGCCCCTTTCTTTGAGATAACTCTGCACTATTGCGAGCTGCAAATGCCACTTCCAGCTTAGCTGTGCAGAAGAAGAACAACAAGAAGAAGAAATATCTCGAAATATGTCCGTCAGGCCCCTTCCCTTGAGATAAATCTGCAAATATCTCGGAAACGAAGAGAGCTATGGCAAAATGTTAAGAGACCTTTTTTGTAGAGAATTAAGTTTCCTACTTTTTATGTTCTATGATATTTTTTGATCAGATGCGTAGTTCTCGAGATATATCAAGATATTTAAAAGTTCCGAAGCCGCACCATCATAATAGAGATACAGAAACACCGTGGCCCCTTTCTTTGAGATAACTCTGCACTATAGCGAGCTGCAAATGCCACTTCCAGCTTAGCTGTGCAGAAGAAGAACAACAAGAAGAAGAAATATCTCGAAATATGTCCGTCAGGCCCCTTCCCTTGAGATATATCTGCAAATATCTCGGAAACGAAGCGAGCTATGGCAAAATGTTAAGAGACCTTTTTTGTAGAGAATTATGTTTCCTACAATTTAGGTTCTATGATATTTTTTGATCAGAAGCGTAGTTTTCGAGATATATCGAGATATTTAAAAGTTCCGTAGCCGCACCAACATAATAGAGATACAGAAACACCGTGGCCCCTTTCTTTGAGATAACTGTGCACCAGTGCGAGCCGCAAATGCCACTTCCAGCTTAGCTGTGCAGAAGAAGAACAACAAGAAAAAGAAATATCTCGAAATATGTCCGTCAGGCCCCTTCTCTTGAGATATATCTGCAAATATCTCGGAAACGAAGCGAGCTATGGCAAAATGTTAAGAGACCGTTTTTGTAGAGAATTATGTTTCCTACTTTTTATGTTCTATGATATTTTTTGATCAGACGCGTAGTTCTCGAGATATATCAAGATATTTAAAAGTTCCGAAGCCGCACCAACATAATAGAGATACAGAAACACCGTGGCCCCTTTCTTTGAGATAACTCTGCACTATTCCGAGCTGCAAATGCCACTTCCAGCTTAGCTGTGCAGAAGAAGAACAACAAGAAGAAGAAATATCTCGAAATATGTCCGTCAGGCCCTTCCCTTGAGATAAATCTGCAAATATCTCGGAAACGAAGAGAGCTATGGCAAAATGTTAAGAGACCTTTTTTGTAGAGAATTAAGTTTCCTACTTTTCATGTTCTACGATATTTTTTGATCAGATGCGTAGTTCTCGAGATATATCAAGATATTTAAAAGTTCCGAAGCCGCACCAACATAATAGAGATACAGAAACACCGTGGCCCCTTTCTTTGAGATAACTCTGCACTAGTGCGAGCCGCAAATGCCACTTCCAGCTTAGCTGTGCAGAAGAAGAACAACAAGAAGAAGAAATATCTCGAAATATGTCCATCAGGACCCTTCCCTTGAGATAAATCTGCAAATATCTCGGAAACGAAGCGAGCTATGGCAAAATGTTAAGAGAACTTTTTTGTAGAGAATTATGTTTCCTACAATCTATGTTCTATGATATTTTTTGATCAGATGCGTAGTTCTCGAGATATATCGAGATATTTAAAAGTTCCGAAGCCGCACCAACATAATAGAGATACAGAAACACCGTGGCCCCTTTCTTTGAGATAACTCTGCACTAGTGCGAGCCGCAAATGCCACTTCCAGCTTAGCTGTGCAGAAGAAGAACAACAAGAAGAAGAAATATCTCGAAATATGTCCGTCAGGCCCCTTCCCTTGAGATAAATCTGCAAATATCTCGGAAACGAAGCGAGCTATGGCAAAATGTTAAGAGACCTTTTTTGTAGAGAATTATGTTTCCTACAATTTATGTTTTATGATATTTTTTGATCAGAAGCGTAGTTTTCGAGATATATCGAGATATTTAAAAGTTCCGAAGCCGCACCAACATAATAGAGATACAGAAACACCGTGGCCCCTTTCTTTGAGATAACTCTGCACTATTGCGAGCTGCAAATGCCACTTCCAGCTTAGCTGTGCAGAGGAAGAACAAGAAGAAGAAGAAGTATCTCGAAATATGTCCGTCAGGCCCGTTCCTTTGAGCTGAATCTGCAAATATCTCGGAAACGAAGCGAGCTATGGCAAAATGGTAAGAGACGTTTTTTGTAGAGAATTATGTTTCCTACAATTTATGTTGTGTGATATTTTTTGATCAGAAGCGTAGTTTTCGAGATATATCGAGATATTTAAAAGTTCCGAAGCCGCACCAACATAATAGAGATACAGAAACACCGTGGCCCCTTTCGTTGAGATAACTCTGCACTAGTGCGAGCCGCAAATGCCACTTCCAGCGTAGCTGTGCAGAAGAAGAACAACAAGAAGAAGAAATATCTCGAAATATGTCCGTCAGGCCCCTTCCCTTGAGATAAATCTGCAAATATCTCGGAAACGAAGCGAGCTATGGCAAAATGTTAAGAGAGCTTTTTTGTAGAGAATTAAGTTTCCTACTTTTTATGTTCTATGATATTTTTTGATCAGATGCGCAGTTCTCGAGATATATCAAGATATTTAAAAGTTCCGAAGCCGCACCAACATAATAGAGATACAGAAACACCGTGGCCCCTTTCTTTGAGATAACTCTGCACTATTCCGAGCTGCAAATGCCACTTCCAGCTTAGCTGTGCAGAAGAAGAACAACAAGAAGAAGAAATATCTCGAATTATGTCCGTCAGGCCCTTCCCTTGAGATAAATCTGCAAATATCTCGGAAACGAAGAGAGCTATGGCAAAATGTTAAGAGACCTTTTTTGTAGAGAATTAAGTTTCCTACTTTTCATGTTCTACGATATTTTTTGATCAGATGCGTAGTTCTCGAGATATATCAAGATATTTAAAAGTTCCGAAGCCGCACCAACATAATAGAGATACAGAAACACCGTGGCCCCTTTCTTTGAGATCACTCTGCACGATTGCGAGCTGGAAATGCCACTTCCAGTTTAGCTGTGCAGAAGAAGAACAACAAGAAGAAGAAATATCTCGAAATATGTCCATCAGGACCCTTCCCTTGAGATAAATCTGCAAATATCTCGGAAACGAAGCGAGCTATGGCAAAATGTTAAGAGAACTTTTTTGTAGAGAATTATGTTTCCTACAATCTATGTTCTATGATATTTTTTGATCAGATGCGTAGTTCTCGAGATATATCGAGATATTTAAAAGTTCCGAAGCCGCACCAACATAATAGAGATACAGAAACACCGTGGCCCCTTTCTTTGAGATAACTCTGCACTAGTGCGAGCTGCAAATGCCACTTCCAGCTTAGCTGTGCAGAAGAAGAACAACAAGAAGAAGAAGTATCTCGAAATATGTCCGTCAGGCCCGTTCCTTTGAGCTGAATCTGCAAATATCTCGGAAACGAAGCGAGCTATGGCAAAATGTTAAGAGACCTTTTTTGTAGAGAATAATGTTTCCTACAATTTACGTTCTATGATATTTTTTGATCAGAAGCGTAGTTTTCGAGATATATCGAGATATTTAAAAGTTCCGAAGCCGCACCAACATAATAGAGATACAGAAACACCGTGGCCCCTTTCTTTGAGATAACTCTGCACTATTGCGAGCTGCAAATGCCACTTCCAGCTTAGCTGTGCAGAGGAAGAACAACAAGAAGAAGAAGTATCTCGAAATATGTCCGTCAGGCCCGTTCCTTTGAGCTGAATCTGCAAATATCTCGGAAACGAAGCGAGCTATGGCAAAATGGTAAGAGACGTTTTTTGTAGAGAATTATGTTTCCTACAATTTATGTTGTGTGATATTTTTTGATCAGAAGCGTAGTTTTCGAGATATATCGAGATATTTAAAAGTTCCGAAGCCGCACCAACATAATAGAGATACAGAAACACCGTGGCGCCTTTCGTTGAGATAACTCTGCACTAGTGCGAGCCGCAAATGCCACTTCCAGCGTAGCTGTGCAGAAGAAGAACAACAAGAAGAAGAAATATCTCGAAATATGTCCGTCAGGCCCCTTCACTTGAGATAAATCTGCAAATATCTCGGAAACGAAGCGAGCTATGGCAAAATGTTAAGAGAGCTTTTTTGTAGAGAATTAAGTTTCCTACTTTTTATGTTCTATGATATTTTTTGATCAGATGCGTAGTTCTCGAGATATATCAAGATATTTAAAAGTTCCGAAGCCGCACCAACATAATAGAGATACAGAAACACCGTGGCCCCTTTCTTTGAGATAACTCTGCACTATTGCGAGCTGTAAATGCCACTTCCAGCTTAGCTGTGCAGAGGAAGAACAACAAGAAGAAGAAGTATCTCGAAATATGTCCGTCAGGCCCGTTCCTTTGAGCTGAATCTGCAAATATCTCGGAAACGAAGCGAGCTATGGCAAAATGTTAAGAGACGTTTTTTGTAGAGAATTATGTTTCCTACAATTTATGTTCTATGATATTTTTTGATCAGAAGCGTAGCTTTCGAGATATATCGAGATATTTAAAAGTTCCGAAGCCGCACCAACATAATAGAGATACAGAAACACCGTGGCCCCTTTCTTTGAGATAACTCTGCACTATTGCGAGCTGCAAATGCCACTTCCAGCTTAGCTGTGCAGAGGAAGAACAACAAGAAGAAGAAGTATCTCGAAATATGTCCGTCAGGCCCGTTCCTTTGAGCTGAATCTGCAAATATCTCGGAAACGAAGCGAGCTATGGCAAAATGGTAAGAGACGTTTTTTGTAGAGAATTATGTTTCCTACAATTTATGTTCTATGATATTTTTTGATCAGAAGCGTAGTTTTCGAGATATATCGAGATATTTAAAAGTTCCGAAGCCGCACCAACATAATAGAGATACAGAAACACCGTGGCCCCTTTCTTTGAGATAACTGTGCACTAGTGCGAGCCGCAAATGCCACTTCCAGCTTAGCTGTGCAGAAGAAGAACAACAAGAAGAAGAAATATCTCGAAATATGTCCGTCAGGCCCCTTCCCTTGAGATATATCTGCAAATATCTCGGAAACGAAGCGAGCTATGGCAAAATGTTTAGAGACCTCTCTTGTAGAGAATTAAGTTTCCTACTTTTTATGTTCTATGATATTTTTTGAACAGACGCGTAGTTCTCGAGATATATCAAGATATTTAAAAGTTCCGAAGCCGCACCAACATAATAGAGATACAGAAACACCGTGGCCCCTTTCTTTGAGATAACTCTGCACTATTGCGAGCTGCAAATGCCACTTCCAGCTTAGCTGTGCAGAAGAAGAACAACAAGAAGAAGAAATATCTCGAAATATGTACGTCAGGCCCCTTCCCTTGAGATAAATCTGCAAATATCTCGGAAACGAAGAGAGCTATGGCAAAATGGTAAGAGACGTTTTTTGTAGAGAATTATGTTTCCTACAATTTATGTTCTATGATATTTTTTGATCAGAAGCGTAGTTTTCGAGATATATCGAGATATTTAAAAGTTCCGAAGCCGCACCAACATAATAGAGATACAGAAACACCGTGGCCCCTTTCTTTGAGATAACTCTGCACTAGTGCGAGCCGCAAATGCCACTTCCAGCTTAGCTGTGCAGAAGAAGAACAACAAGAAGAAGAAATATCTCGAAATATGTCCGTCAGGCCCCTTCCCTTGAGATAAATCTGCAAATATCTCGGAAACGAAGCGAGCTATGGCAAAATGTTAAGAGACCTTTTTTGTAGAGAATTATGTTTCCTACAATTTATGTTGTATGATATTTTTTGATCAGAGCGTAGTTTTCGAGATATATCGAGATATTTAAAAGTTCCGAAGCCGCACCAACATAATAGAGATACAGAAACACCGTGGCCCCTTTCTTTGAGATAACTCTGCACTAGTGCGAGCTGCAAATGCCACTTCCAGCTTAGCTGTGCAGAAGAAGAACAACAAGAAGAAGAAGTATCTCGAAATATGTCCGTCAGGCCCGTTCCTTTGAGCTAATTCTGCAAATATCTCGGAAACGAAGCGAGCTATGGCAAAATGTTAAGAGACCTTTTTTGTAGAGAATAATGTTTCCTACAATTTACGTTCTATGATATTTTTTGATCAGAAGCGTAGTTTTCGAGATATATCAAGATATTTAAAAGTTCCGAAGCCGCACCAACATATTAGAGATACAGAAACACCGTGGCCCCTTTCTTTGAGATAACTCTGCACTATTGCGAGCTGTAAATGCCACTTCCAGCTTAGCTGTGCAGAAGAAGAACAACAAGAAGAAGAAATATCTCGAAATATGTCCGTGAGGCCCCTTCCCTTGAGATATATCTGCAAATATCTCGGAAACGAAGCGAGCTATGGCAAAATGTTAAGAGACCTTTTTTGTAGAGAATTATGTTTCCTACAATTTACGTTCTATGATATTTTTTGATCAGAAGCGTAGTTTTCGAGATATATCAAGATATTTAAAAGTTCCGAAGCCGCACCAACATATTAGAGATACAGAAACACCGTGGCCCCTTTCTTTGAGATAACTCTGCACTATTGCGAGCTGTAAATGCCACTTCCAGCTTAGCTGTGCAGAAGAAGAACAACAAGAAGAAGAAATATCTCGAAATATGTCCGTGAGGCCCCTTCCCTTGAGATATATCTGCAAATATCTCGGAAACGAAGCGAGCTATGGCAAAATGTTAAGAGACCTTTTTTGTAGAGAATTATGTTTCCTATAATTTATGTTCTATGATATTTTTTGATCAGAAGCGTAGTTTTCGAGATATATCGAGATATTTAAAAGTTCCGAAGACGCACCAACATAATAGAGATACAGAAACACCGTGCCCCTTTCTCTGAGATAACTCTGCACTAGTGAGAGCCGCAAATGCCACTTCCAGCTTAGCTGTGCAGAAGAAGAACAACAAGAAGAAGAAATATCTCGAAATATGTCCGTCAGGCCCCTTCCCTTGAGATAAATATGCAAATATCTCGGAAACGAAGCGAGCTATGGCAAAATGTTAAGAGACCTTTTTTGTAGAGAATTAAGTTTCCTACTTTTTATGCTCTATGATATTATTTGATCAGATGCGTAGTTCTCGAGATATATCAAGATATTTAAAAGTTCCGAAGCCGCACCAACATAATAGAGATACAGAAACACCGTGGCCCCTTTCTTTGAGATAACTCTGCACTATTGCGAGCTGCAAATGCCATTCCAGCTTAGCTGTGCAGAGGAAGAACAACAAGAAGAAGAAATATCTCGAAATATGTCCGTCAGGCCAGTTCCTTTGAGCTGAATCTGCAAATATCTCGGAAACGAAGCGAGCTATGGCAAACTGTTAAGAGACGTTTTTTGTAGAGAATTATGTTTCCTACAATTTATCTTCTATGATATTTTTTGATCAGATGCGTAGTTCTCGAGATATATCAAGATATTTAAAAGTTCCGAAGCCGCACCAACATAATAGAGATACAGAAACACCGTGGCCCCTCTCTTTGAGATAACTCTGCACTATTGCGAGCTGCAAATGCCACTTCCAGCTTAGCTGTGCAGAAGAAGAACAACAAGAAGAAGAAATATCTCGAAATATGTCCGTCAGGCCCCTTCCCTTGAGATAAATCTGCAAATATCTCGGAAACGAAGCGAGCTATGGCAAAATGTTTAGAGACCTTTCTTGTAGAGAATTAAGTTTCCTACTTTTTATGTAGTATGATATTTTTTGATCAGATGCGTAGTTCTCGAGATATATCAAGATATTTAAAAGTTCCGAAGCCGCACCAACATAATAGAGATACAGAAACACCGTGGCCCCTTTCTTTGAGATAACTCTGCACTATTGCGACCTGCAAATGCCACTTCCAGCTCAGCTGTGCAGAAGAAGAACAACAAGAAGAAGAAATATCTCGAAATATGTCCGTCAGGCCCCTTCCCTTGAGATAAATCTGCAAATATCTCGGAAACGAAGCGAGCTATGGCAAAATGTTAAGAGACCTTTTTTGTAGAGAATTAAGTTTCCTACTTTTTATGTTCGATGATATTTTTTGATCAGATGCGTAGTTCTCGAGATATATCAAGATATTTAAAAGTTCCGAAGCCGCACCAACATAATAGAGATACAGAAACACCGTGGCCCCTTTCTTTGAGATAACTCTGCACTAGTGCGAGCCGCAAATGCCACTTCCAGCTTAGCTGTGCAGAAGAAGAACAACAAGAAGAAGAAATATCTCGAAATATGTCCGTCAGGCCCCTTCCCTTGAGATAAATCTGCAAATATCTCGGAAACGAAGCGAGCTATGGCAAAATGTTAAGAGACCTTTTTTGTAGAGAATTATGTTTCCTACAATTTATGTTTTATGATATTTTTTGATCAGAAGCGTAGTTTTCGAGATATATCGAGATATTTAAAAGTTCCGAAGCCGCACCAACATAATAGAGATACAGAAACACCGTGGCCCCTTTCGTTGAGATAACTCTGCACTAGTGCGAGCCGCAAATGCCACTTCCAGCTTAGCTGTGCAGAAGAAGAACAACAAGAAGAAGAAATATCTCGAAATATGTCCGTCAGGCCCCTTCCCTTGAGATAAATCTGCAAATATCTCGGAAACGAAGCGAGCTATGGCAAAATGTTAAGAGACCTTTTTTGTAGAGAATTAAGTTTCCTACTTTTCATGTTCTATGATATTTTTTGATCAGATGCGTAGTTCTCGAGATATATCAAGATATTTAAAAGTTCCGAAGCCGCACCAACATAATAGAGATACAGAAACACCGTGGCCCCTTTCTTTGAGATAACTCTGCACTATTGCGAGCTGTAAATGCCACTTCCAGCTTAGCTGTGCAGAGGAAGAACAACAAGAAGAAGAAGTATCTCGAAATATGTCCGTCAGGCCCGTTCCTTTGAGCTGAATCTGCAAATATCTCGGAAACGAAGCGAGCTATGGCAAAATGTTAAGAGACGTTTTTTGTAGAGAATTATGTTTCCTACAATTTATGTTCTATGATATTTTTTGATCAGAAGCGTAGTTGTCGAGATATATCGAGATATTTAAAAGTTCCGACGCCGCACCAACATAATAGAGATACAGAAACACCGTGGCCCCTTTCTTTGAGATAACTCTGCACTATTGCGAGCTGCAAATGCCACTTCCAGCTTAGCTGTGCAGAGGAAGAACAACAAGAAGAAGAAGTATCTCGAAATATGTCCGTCAGGCCCGTTCCTTTGAGCTGAATCTGCAAATATCTCGGAAACGAAGCGAGCTATGGCAAAATGGTAAGAGACGTTTTTTGTAGAGAATTATGTTTCCTACAATTTATGTTCTATGATATTTTTTGATCAGAAGCGTAGTTTTCGAGATATATCGAGATATTTAAAAGTTCCGAAGCCGCACCAACATAATAGAGATACAGAAACACCGTGGCCCCTTTCGTTGAGATAACTCTGCACTAGTGCGAGCCGCAAATGCCACTTCCAGCTTAGCTGTGCAGAAGAAGAACAACAAGAAGAAGAAATATCTCGAAATATGTCCGTCAGGCCCCTTCCCTTGAGATAAATCTGCAAATATCTCGGAAACGAAGCGAGCTATGGCAAAATGTTAAGAGACCTTTTTTGTAGAGAATTATGTTTCCTACAATTTATGTTCTATGATATTTTTTGATCAGAAGCGTAGTTTTCGAGATATATCGAGATATTTAAAAGTTCCGAAGCCGCACCAACATAATAGAGATACAGAAACACCGTGGCCCCTTTCTTTGAGATAACTCTGCACTAGTGCGAGCTGCAAATGCCACTTCCAGCTTAGCCGTGCAGAAGAAGAACAACAAGAAGAAGAAGTATCTCGAAATATGTCCGTCAGGCCCGTTCCTTTGAGCTGAATCTGCAAATATCTCGGAAACGAAGCGAGCTATGGCAAAATGTTAAGAGACCTTTTTTGTAGAGAATAATGTTTCCTACAATTTACGTTCTATGATATTTTTTGATCAGAAGCGTAGTTTTCGAGATATATCAAGATATTTAAAAGTTCCGAAGCCGCACCAACATAATAGAGATACAGAAACACCGTGGCCCCTTTCTTTGAGATAACTCTGCACTATTGCGAGCTGTAAATGCCACTTCCAGTTTAGCTGTGCAGAAGAAGAACAACAAGAAGAAGAAATATCTCGAAATATGTCCGTGAGGCCCCTTCCCTTGAGATATATCTGCAAATATCTCGGAAACGAAGCGAGCTATGGCAAAATGTTAAGAGACCTTTTTTGTAGAGAATAATGTTTCCTACAATTTACGTTCTATGATATTTTTTGATCAGAAGCGTAGTTTTCGAGATATATCGAGATATTTAAAACTTCCGAAGCCGCACCAACATAATAGAGATACAGAAACACCGTGGCCCCTTTCTTTGAGATAACTCTGCACTATTGCGACCTGCAAATGCCACTTCCAGCTCAGCTGTGCAGAAGAAGAACAACAAGAAGAAGAAATATCTCGAAATATGTCCGTCAGGCCCCTTCCCTTGAGATAAATCTGCAAATATCTCGGAAACGAAGCGAGCTATGGCAAAATGTTAAGAGACCTTTTTTGTAGAGAATTAAGTTTCCTACTTTTTATGTTCGATGATATTTTTTGATCAGATGCGTAGTTCTCGAGATATATCAAGATATTTAAAAGTTCCGAAGCCGCACCAACATAATAGAGATACAGAAACACCGTGGCCCCTTTCTTTGAGATAACTCTGCACTATTGCGAGCTGTAAATGCCACTTCCAGCTTAGCTGTGCAGAAGAAGAACAACAAGAAGAAGAAATATCTCGAAATATGTCCGTCAGGCCCCTTCCCTTGAGATATATCTGCAAATATCTCGGAAACGAAGCGAGCTATGGCAAAATGTTAAGAGACCTTTTTTGTAGAGAATTATGCTTCCTACAATTTATGTTCTATGATATTTTTTGATCAGAAGCGTAGTTTTCGAGATATATCGAGATATTTAAAAGTTCCGAAGCCGCACCAACATAATAGAGATACATAAACACCGTGGCCCCTTTCGTTGAGATAACTCTGCACTAGTGCGAGCCGCCAATGCCACTTCCAGCTTAGCTGTGCAGAAGAAGAACAACAAGAAGAAGAAATATCTCGAAATATGTCCGTTAGGCCCCTTCCCTTGAGATAAATCTGCAAATATCTCGGAAACGAAGCGAGCTATGGCAAAATGTTAAGAGACCTTTTTTGTAGAGAATTAGGTTTCCTACTTTTCATGTTCTATGATATTTTTTGATCAGATGCGTAGTTCTCGAGATATATCAAGATATTTAAAAGTTCCGAAGCCGCACCAACATAATAGAGATACAGAAACACCGTGGCCCCTTTCTTTGAGATAACTCTGCACTATTGCGAGCTGTAAATGCCACTTCCAGCTTAGCTGTGCAGAAGAAGAACAACAAGAAGAAGAAATATCTCGAAATATGTCCGTGAGGCCCCTTCCCTTGAGATATATCTGCAAATATCTCGGAAACGAAGCGAGCTATGGCAAAATGTTAAGAGACCTTTTTTGTAGAGAATTAAGTTTCCTACTTTTTATGTTCTATGATATTATTTGATCAGATGCGTTGTTCTCGAGATATATCAAGATATTTAAAAGTTCCGAAGCCGCACCAACATAATAGAGATACAGAAACACCGTGGCCCCTTTCTTTGAGATAACTCTGCACTATTGCGAGCTGTAAATGCCACTTCCAGCTTAGCTGTGCAGAAGAAGAACAACAAGAAGAAGAAATATCTCGAAATATGTCCGTGAGGCCCCTTCCCTTGAGATATATCTGCAAATATCTCGGAAACGAAGCGAGCTATGGCAAAATGTTAAGAGACCTTTTTTGTAGAGAATTATGTTTCCTACAATTTATGTTCTATGATATTTTTTGATCAGAAGCGTAGTTTTCGAGATATATCGAGATATTTAAAAGTTCCGAAGCCGCACCAACATAATAGAGATACAGAAACACCGTGCCCCTTTCTCTGAGATAACTCTGCACTAGTGAGAGCCGCAAATGCCACTTCCAGCTTAGCTGTGCAGAAGAAGAACAACAAGAAGAAGAAATATCTCGAAATATGTCCGTCAGGCCCCTTCCCTTGAGATAAATATGCAAATATCTCGGAAACGAAGCGAGCTATGGCAAAATGTTAAGAGACCTTTTTTGTAGAGAATTAAGTTTCCTACTTTTTATGCTCTATGATATTATTTGATCAGATGCGTAGTTCTCGAGATATATCAAGATATTTAAAAGTTCCGAAGCCGCACCAACATAATAGAGATACAGAAACACCGTGGCCCCTTTCTTTGAGATAACTCTGCACTATTGCGAGCTGCAAATGCCATTCCAGCTTAGCTGTGCAGAGGAAGAACAACAAGAAGAAGAAATATCTCGAAATATGTCCGTCAGGCCAGTTCCTTTGAGCTGAATCTGCAAATATCTCGGAAACGAAGCGAGCTATGGCAAACTGTTAAGAGACGTTTTTTGTAGAGAATTATGTTTCCTACAATTTATCTTCTATGATATTTTTTGATCAGATGCGGAGTTCTCGAGATATATCAAGATATTTAAAAGTTCCGAAGCCGCACCAACATAATAGAGATACAGAAACACCGTGGCCCCTCTCTTTGAGATAACTCTGCACTATTGCGAGCTGCAAATGCCACTTCCAGCTTAGCTGTGCAGAAGAAGAACAACAAGAAGAAGAAATATCTCGAAATATGTCCGTCAGGCCCCTTCCCTTGAGATAAATCTGCAAATATCTCGGAAACGAAGCGAGCTATGGCAAAATGTTTAGAGACCTTTCTTGTAGAGAATTAAGTTTCCTACTTTTTATGTAGTATGATATTTTTTGATCAGATGCGTAGTTCTCGAGATATATCAAGATATTTAAAAGTTCCGAAGCCGCACCAACATAATAGAGATACATAAACACCGTGGCCCCTTTCGTTGAGATAACTCTGCACTAGTGCGAGCCGCCAATGCCACTTCCAGCTTAGCTGTGCAGAAGAAGAACAGCAAGAAGAAGAAATATCTCGAAATATGTCCGTTAGGCCCCTTCCCTTGAGATAAATCTGCAAATATCTCGGAAACGAAGCGAGATATGGCAAAATGTTAAGAGACCTTTTTTGTAGAGAATTAGGTTTCCTACTTTTCATGTTCTATGATATTTTTTGATCAGATGCGTAGTTCTCGAGATATATCAAGATATTTAAAAGTTCCGAAGCCGCACCAACATAATAGAGATACAGAAACACCGTGGCCCCTTTCTTTGAGATAACTCTGCACTATTGCGAGCTGTAAATGCCACTTCCAGCTTAGCTGTGCAGAAGAAGAACAACAAGAAGAAGAAATATCTCGAAATATGTCCGTGAGGCCCCTTCCCTTGAGATATATCTGCAAATATCTCGGAAACGAAGCGAGCTATGGCAAAATGTTAAGAGACCTTTTTTGTAGAGAATTAAGTTTCCTACTTTTTATGTTCTATCATTTTATTTGATCAGATGCGTAGTTCTCGAGATATATCAAGATATTTAAAAGTTCCGAAGCCGCACCAACATAATAGAGATACAGAAACACCGTGGCCCCTTTCTTTGAGATAACTCTGCACTATTGCGAGCTGCAAATGCCATTCCAGCTTAGCTGTGCAGAGGAAGAACAACAAGAAGAAGAAATATCTCGAAATATGTCCGTCAGGCCAGTTCCTTTGAGCTGAATCTGCAAATATCTCGGAAACGAAGCGAGCTATGGCAAAATGTTAAGAGACGTTTTTTGTAGAGAATTATGTTTCCTACAATTTATCTTCTATGATATTTTTTGATCAGATGCGTAGTTCTCGAGATATATCAAGATATTTAAAAGTTCCGAAGCCGCACCAACATAATAGAGATACAGAAACACCGTGGCCCCTCTCTTTGAGATAACTCTGCACTATTGCGAGCTGCAAATGCCACTTCCAGCTTAGCTGTGCAGAAGAAGAACAACAAGAAGAAGAAATATCTCGAAATATGTCCGTCAGGCCCCTTCCCTTGAGATAAATCTGCAAATATCTCGGAAACGAAGCGAGCTATGGCAAAATGTTAAGAGACCTTTTTTGTAGAGAATAATGTTTCCTACAATTTACGTTCTATGATATTTTTTGATCAGAAGCGTAGTTTTCGAGATATATCGAGATATTTAAAAGTTCCGAAGCCGCACCAACATAATAGAGATACAGAAACACCGTGGCCCCTTTCTTTGAGATAACTCTGCGCTATTGCGACCTGCAAATGCCACTTCCAGCTCAGCTGTGCAGAAGAAGAACAACAAGAAGAAGAAATATCTCGAAATATGTCCGTCAGGCCCCTTCCCTTGAGATAAATCTGCAAATATCTCGGAAACGAAGCGAGCTATGGCAAAATGTTAAGAGACCTTTTTTGTAGAGAATTAAGTTCCCTACTTTTTATGTTCTATGATATTTTTTTAACAGATGCGTAGTTCTCGAGATATATCAAGATATTTAAAAGTTCCGAAGCCGCACCAACATAATAGAGATACAGAAACACCGTGGCCCCTTTCTTTGAGATAACTCTGCACTATTGCGAGCTGTAAATGCCACTTCCAGCTTAGCTGTGCAGAGGAAGAACAACAAGAAGAAGAAGTATCTCGAAATATGTCCGTCAGGCCCGTTCCTTTGAGCTGAATCTGCAAATATCTCGGAAACGAAGCGAGCTATGGCAAAATGTTAAGAGACCTTTTTTGTAGAGAATAATGTTTCCTACAATTTACGTTCTATGATATTTTTTGATCAGAAGCGTAGTTTTCGAGATATATCGAGAAATTTAAAAGTTCCGAAGCCGCACCAACATAATAGAGATACAGAAACACCGTGACCCCTTTCTTTGAGATCACTCTGCACTATTGCGAGCTGGAAATGCCACTTCCAGTTTAGCTGTGCAGAAGAAGAACAACAAGAAGAAGAAATATCTCGAAATATGTCCGTTAGGCCCCTTCCCTTGAGATAAATCTGCAAATATCTCGGAAACGAAGCGAGCTATGGCAAAATGTTAAGAGACCTTTTTTGTAGAGAATTAAGTTTCCTACTTTTCATGTTCTATGATATTTTTTGATCAGATGCGTAGTTCTCGAGATATATCAAGATATTTAAAAGTTCCGAAGCCGCACCAACATAATAGAGATACAGAAACACCGTGGCCCCTTTCTTTGAGATAACTCTGCACTATTGCGAGCTGCAAATGCCATTCCAGCTTAGCTGTGCAGAGGAAGAACAACAAGAAGAAGAAATATCTCGAAATATGTCCGTCAGGCCAGTTCCTTTGAGCTGAATCTGCAAATATCTCGGAAACGAAGCGAGCTATGGCAAAATGTTAAGAGACGTTTTTTGTAGAGAATTATGTTTCCTACAATTTATCTTCTATGATATTTTTTGATCAGATGCGTAGTTCTCGAGATATATCAAGATATTTAAAAGTTCCGAAGCCGCACCAACATAATAGAGATACAGAAACACCGTGGCCCCTCTCTTTGAGATAACTCTGCACTATTGCGAGCTGCAAATGCCACTTCCAGCTTAGCTGTGCAGAAGAAGAACAACAAGAAGAAGAAATATCTCGAAATATGTCCGTCAGGCCCCTTCCCTTGAGATAAATCTGCAAATATCTCGGAAACGAAGCGAGCTATGGCAAAATGTTTAGAGACCTTTCTTGTAGAGAATTAAGTTTCCTACTTTTTATGTAGTATGATATTTTTTGATCAGATGCGTAGTTCTCGAGATATATCAAGATATTTAAAAGTTCCGAAGCTGCACCAACATAATAGAGGTACAGAAACACCGTGGCCTCTTTCTTTGAGATAACTCTGCACTATTGCGAGCTGCAAATGCCGCTTCGAGCTTAGCTGTGCAGAAGAAGAACAACAAGAAGAAGAAATATCTCGAAATATGTCCGTCAGGCCCCTTCCCTTGAGATGAATCTGCAAATATCTTGGAAACGAAGCGAGCTATGGCAAAATGTTAAGAGACCTTTTTTGTAGAGAATAATGTTTCCTACAATTTACGTTCTATGATATTTTTTGATCAGAAGCGTAGTTTTCGAGATATATCGAGATATTTAAAAGTTCCGAAGCCGCACCAACATAATAGAGATACAGAAACACCGTGGCCCCTTTCTTTGAGATAACTCTGCACTATTGCGACCTGCAAATGCCACTTCCAGCTCAGCTGTGCGGAAGAAGAACAACAAGAAGAAGAAGTATCTCGAAATATGTCCGTCAGGCCCCTTCCCTTGAGATAAATCTGCAAATATCTCGGAAACGAAGAGAGCTATGGCAAAATGTTAAGAGACCTTTTTTGTAGAGAATTAAGTTTCCTACTTTTCATGTTCTATGATATTTTTTGATCAGATGCGTAGTTCTCGAGATATATCAAGATATTTAAAAGTTCCGAAGCCGCACCAACATAATAGAGATACATAAACACCGTGGCCCCTTTCTTTGAGATAACTCTGCACTATTGCGAGCTGTAAATGCCACTTCCAGCTTAGCTGTGCAGAAGAAGAACAACAAGAAGAAGAAATATCTCGAAATATGTCCGTCAGGCCCCTTCCCTTGAGATATATCTGCAAATATCTCGGAAACGAAGCGAGCTATGGCAAAATGTTAAGAGACCTTTTTTGTAGAGAATTATGTTTCCTACAATTTATGTTCTATGATATTTTTTGATCAGAAGCGTAGTTTTCGAGATATATCCAGATATTTAAAAGTTCCGAAGCCGCACCAACATAATAGAGATACAGAAACACCGTGGCCCCTTTCTTTGAGATAACTCTGCACTAGTGCGAGCCGCAAATGCCACTTCCAGCTTAGCTGTGCAGAAGAAGAACACCAAGAAGAAGAAATATCTCGAAATATGTCCGTCAGGCCCCTTCCCTTGAAATAAATATGCAAATATCTCGGAAACGAAGCGAGCTATGGCAAAATGTTGAGAGACCTTTTTTGTAGAGAATTAAGTTTCCTACTTTTTATGTTCTATGATATTTTTTGATCAGATGCGTAGTTCTCGAGATATATCAAGATATTTAAAAGTTCCGAAGCCGCACCAACATAATAGAGATACAGAAACACCGTGGCCCCTTTCTTTGAGATAACTCTGCACTATTGCGAGCTGTAAATGCCACTTCCAGCTTAGCTGTGCAGAAGAAGTACAACAAGAAGAAGAAATATCTCGAAATATGTCCGTCAGGCCCCTTCCCTTGAGATATATCTGCAAATATCTCGGAAACGAAGCGAGCTATGGCAAAATGTTAAGAGACCTTTTTTGTAGAGAATTATGTTTCCTACAATTTATGTTCTATGATATTTTTTGATCAGAAGCGTAGTTTTCGAGATATATCGAGATATTTAAAAGTTCCGAAGCCGCACCAACATAATAGAGATACAGAAACACCGTGGCCCCTTTCTTTGAGATAACTCTGCAATAGTGCGAGCCGCAAATGCCACTTCCAGCTTAGCTGTGCAGAAGAAGAACAACAAGAAGAAGAAATATCTCGAAATATGTCCGTCAGGCCCCTTCCCTTGAGATAAATATGCAAATATCTCGGAAACGAAGCGAGCTATGGCAAAATGTTAAGAGACCTTTTTTGTAGAGAATTAAGTTTCCTACTTTTTATGTTCTATGATATTTTTTGATCAGATGCGTAGTTCTCGAGATATATCAAGATATTTAAAAGTTCCGGAGCCGCACCAGCATAATAGAGATACAGAAACACCGTGGCCCCTTTCTTTGAGATAACTCTGCACTATTGCGAGCTGCAAATGCCACTTCCAGCTTAGCTGTGCAGAGGAAGAACAACAAGAAGAAGAAATATCTCGAAATATGTCCGCCAGGCCAGTTCCTTTGAGATGAATCTGCAAATATCTCGGAAACGAAGCGAGCTATGGCAAAATGTTAAGAGACGTTTTTTGTAGAGAATTATGTTTCCTACAATTTATGTTCTATGATATTTTTTGATCAGAAGCGTAGTTTTCGAGATATATCGAGATATTTAAAAGTTCCGAAGCCGCACCAACATAATAGAGATACAGAAACACCGTGGCCCCTTTCTTTGAGATAACTCTGCACTATTGCGAGCTGTAAATGCCACTTCCAGCTTAGCTGTGCAGAAGAAGAACAACAAGAAGAAGAAATATCTCGAAATATGTCCGTCAGGCCCCTTCCCTTGAGATATATCTGCAAATATCTCGGAAACGAAGCGAGCTATGGCAAAATGTTAAGAGACCTTTTTTGTAGAGAATTATGTTTCCTACAATTTATGTTCTATGATATTTTTTGATCAGAAGCGTAGTTTTCGAGATATATCGAGATATTTAAAAGTTCCGAAGCCGCACCAACATAATAGAGATACAGAAACACCGTGGCCCCTTTCTTTGAGATAACTCTGCACTAGTACGAGCCGCAAATGCCACTTCCAGCTTAGCTGTGCAGAAGAAGAACACCAAGAAGAAGAAATATCTCGAAATATGTCCGTCAGGCCCCTTCCCTTGAAATAAATATGCAAATATCTCGGAAACGAAGCGAGCTATGGCAAAATGTTAAGAGACCTTTTTTGTAGAGAATTAAGTTTCCTACTTTTTATCTTCTATGATATTTTTTGATCAGATGCGTAGTTCTCGAGATATATCAAGATATTTAAAAGTTCCGAAGCCGCACCAACATAATAGAGATACAGAAACACCGTGGCCCCTTTCTTTGAGATAACTCTGCACTATTGCGAGCTGCAAATGCCACTTCCAGCTTAGCTGTGCAGAGGAAGAACAACAAGAAGAAGAAATATCTCGAAATATGTCCGTCAGGCCAGTTCCTTTGAGCTGAATCTGCAAATATCTCGGAAACGAAGCGAGCTATGGCAAAATGTTAAGAGACGTTTTTTGTAGAGAATTGTGTTTCCTACAATTTATGTTCTATGATATTTTTTGATCAGAAGCGTAGTTTTCGAGATATATCGAGATATTTAAAAGTTCCGAAGCCGCACCAACATAATAGGGATACAGAAACACTGTGGCCCCTTTCTTTGAGATAACTCTGCACTAGTGCGAGCCGCAAATGCCACTTCCAGCTTAGCTGTGCAGAAGAAGAACAACAAGAAGAAGAAATATCTCGAAATATGTCCGTCAGGCCCCTTCCCTTGAGATAAATCTGCAAATATCTCTGAAACGAAGCGAGCTATGGCAAAATGTTAAGAGACCTTTTTTGTAGAGAATTAAGCTTCCTACTTTTTATGTTCTATGATATTTTTTGATTAGATGCGTAGTTCTCGAGATATATCAAGATATTTAAAAGTTCCGAAGCCGCACCAACATAATAGAGATACAGAAACACCGTGGCCCCTTTCTTTCAGATAACTATGCACTATTGCGAGCTGCAAATGCCACTTCCAGCTTAGCTGTGCAGAAGAACAACAAGAAGAAGAAATATCTCGAAATATGTCCGTCAGGCCCCTTCCCTTGAGATAAATCTGCAAATATCTCGGAAACGAAGCGAGCTATGGCAAAATGTTAAGAGACCTTTTTTGTAGAGAATTAAGTTTCCTACTTTTTATGTTCTATGATATTTTTTGATCAGAAGCGTAGTTTTCGAGATATATCGAGATATTTAAAAGTTCCGAAGCGGCACCAACATAATAGAGATACAGAAACACCGTGGCCCCTTTCTTTGAGATAACTCTGCACTATTGCGAGCTGCAAATGCCACTTCCAGTTTAGCTGTGCAGAAGAAGAACAACAAGAAGCAGAAATATCTCGAAATATGTCCGTTAGGCCCCTTTCCTTGAGATAAATCTGCAAATATCTCGGAAACGAAGCGAGCTATGGCAAAATGTTAAGAGAGCTTTTTTGTAGAGAATTATGTTTCCTACAATTTATGTTCTATGATATTTTTTGATCAGAAGCGTAGTTTTCGAGATATATCGAGATATTTAAAAGTTCCGATGCCGCACCAACATAATAGAGATACAGAAACACCGTGGCCCCTTTCTTTGAGATAACTCTGCACTATTGCGAGCTGCAAATGCCACTTCCAGCTTAGCTGTGCAGAGGAAGAACAACAAGAAGAAGAAATATCTCGAAATATGTCCGTCAGGCCAGTTCCTCTGAGCTGAATCTGCAAATATCTCGGAAACGAAGCGAGCTATGGCAAAATGTTAAGAGACGTTTTTTGTAGAGAATTATGTTTCCTACAATTTATGTTCTATGATATTTTTTGATCAGAAGCGTAGTTTTCGAGATATATCGAGATATTTAAAAGTTCCGAAGCCGCACCAACATAATAGAGATACAGAAACACCGTGGCCCCTTTCTTTGAGATAACTCTGCACTAGTGCGAGCCGCAAATGCCACTTCCAGCTTAGCTGTGCAGAAGAAGAACAACAAGAAGAAGAAATATCTCGAAATATGTCCGTCAGGCCCCTTCCCTTGAGATAAATCTGCAAATATCTCGGAAACGAAGCGAGCTATGGCAAAATGTTAAGAGACCTTTTTTGTAGAGAATTAAGTTTCCTACTTATTATGTTCTATGATATTTTTTGATCAGATGCGTAGTTCTCGAGATATATCAAGATATTTAAAAGTTCCGAAGCCGCACCAACAGAATAGAGATACAGAAACACCGTGGCTCCTTTCTTTGAGATAACTCTGCACTATTGCGAGCTGGAAATGCCACTTCCAGTTTAGCTGTGCAGAAGAAGAACAACAAGAAGAAGAAATATCTCGAAATATGTCCGTTAGGCCCCTTCCCTTGAGATATACCTGCAAATATCTCGGAAACGAAGCGAGCTATGGCAAAATGTTAAGAGACCTTTTTTGTAGAGAATTAAGTTTCCTACTTTTTATGTTCTATGATATTTTTTGATCAGATGCGTAGTTCTCGAGATATATCAAGATATTTAAAAGTTCCGAAGCCGCACCAACATAATAGAGATACAGAAACACCGTGGCCCCTTTCGTTGAGATAACTCTGCACTAGTGCGAGCCGCAAATGCCACTTCCAGCTTAGCGGTGCAGAAGAAGAACAACAAGAAGAAGAAATATCTCGAAATATGTCCGTCAGGCCCCTTGCCTTGAGATAAATCTGCAAATATCTCGGAAACGAAGCGAGCTATGGCAAAATGTTAAGAGACCTTTTTTGTAGAGAATTATGTTTCCTACTTCTTATGTTCTATGATATTTTTTGATCAGACCCGTAGTTCTCGAGATATATCAAGATATTTAAAAGTTCCGAAGCCGCACCAACATAATAGAGATACAGAAACACCGTGGCCCCTTTCTTTGAGATAACTCTGCACTATTGCGAGCTGCAAATGCCACTTCCAGCTTAGCTGTGCAGAAGAAGAACAACAAGAAGAAGAAATATCTCGAAATATGTCCGTCAGGCCCCTTCCCTTGAGATAAATCTGCAAATGTCTCGGAAACGAAGAGAGCTATGGCAAAATGTTAAGAGACCTTTTTTGTAGAGAATTAAGTTTCCTACAATTTATGTTCTATGATATTTTTTGATCAGAAGCGTAGTTTTCGAGATATATCGAGATATTTAAAAGTTCCGAAGCCGCACCAACATAATAGAGATACAGAAACACCGTGGCCCCTTTCTTTGAGATAACTCTGCAATAGTGCGAGCCGCAAATGCCACTTCCAGCTTAGCTGTGCAGAAGAAGAACAACAAGAAGAAGAAATATCTCGAAATATGTCCGTCAGGCCCCTTCCCTTGAGATAAATATGCAAATATCTCGGAAACGAAGCGAGCTATGGCAAAATGTTAAGAGACCTTTTTTGTAGAGAATTAAGTTTCCTACTTTTTATGTTCTATGATATTTTTTGATCAGATGCGTAGTTCTCGAGATATATCAAGATATTTAAAAGTTCCGGAGCCGCACCAACATAATAGAGATACAGAAACACCGTGGCCCCTTTCTTTGAGATAACTCTGCACTATTGCGAGCTGCAAATGCCACTTCCAGCTTAGCTGTGCAGAGGAAGAACAACAAGAAGAAGAAATATCTCGAAATATGTCCGCCAGGCCAGTTCCTTTGAGATGAATCTGCAAATATCTCGGAAACGAAGCGAGCTATGGCAAAATGTTAAGAGACGTTTTTTGTAGAGAATTATGTTTCCTACAATTTATGTTCTATGATATTTTTTGATCAGAAGCGTAGTTTTCGAGATATATCGAGATATTTAAAAGTTCCGAAGCCGCACCAACATAATAGAGATACAGAAACACCGTGGCCCCTTTCTTTGAGATAACTCTGCACTATTGCGAGCTGTAAATGCCACTTCCAGCTTAGCTGTGCAGAAGAAGAACAACAAGAAGAAGAAATATCTCGAAATATGTCCGTCAGGCCCCTTCCCTTGAGATATATCTGCAAATATCTCGGAAACGAAGCGAGCTATGGCAAAATGTTAAGAGACCTTTTTTGTAGAGAATTATGTTTCCTACAATTTATGTTCTATGATATTTTTTGATCAGAAGCGTAGTTTTCGAGATATATCGAGATATTTAAAAGTTCCGAAGCCGCACCAACATAATAGAGATACAGAAACACCGTGGCCCCTTTCTTTGAGATAACTCTGCACTAGTACGAGCCGCAAATGCCACTTCCAGCTTAGCTGTGCAGAAGAAGAACACCAAGAAGAAGAAATATCTCGAAATATGTCCGTCAGGCCCCTTCCCTTGAAATAAATATGCAAATATCTCGGAAACGAAGCGAGCTATGGCAAAATGTTAAGAGACCTTTTTTGTAGAGAATTAAGTTTCCTACTTTTTATCTTCTATGATATTTTTTGATCAGATGCGTAGTTCTCGAGATATATCAAGATATTTAAAAGTTCCGAAGCCGCACCAACATAATAGAGATACAGAAACACCGTGGCCCCTTTCTTTGAGATAACTCTGCACTATTGCGAGCTGCAAATGCCACTTCCAGCTTAGCTGTGCAGAGGAAGAACAACAAGAAGAAGAAATATCTCGAAATATGTCCGTCAGGCCAGTTCCTTTGAGCTGAATCTGCAAATATCTCGGAAACGAAGCGAGCTATGGCAAAATGTTAAGAGACGTTTTTTGTAGAGAATTGTGTTTCCTACAATTTATGTTCTATGATATTTTTTGATCAGAAGCGTAGTTTTCGAGATATATCGAGATATTTAAAAGTTCCGAAGCCGCACCAACATAATAGGGATACAGAAACACTGTGGCCCCTTTCTTTGAGATAACTCTGCACTAGTGCGAGCCGCAAATGCCACTTCCAGCTTAGCTGTGCAGAAGAAGAACAACAAGAAGAAGAAATATCTCGAAATATGTCCGTCAGGCCCCTTCCCTTGAGATAAATCTGCAAATATCTCTGAAACGAAGCGAGCTATGGCAAAATGTTAAGAGACCTTTTTTGTAGAGAATTAAGCTTCCTACTTTTTATGTTCTATGATATTTTTTGATTAGATGCGTAGTTCTCGAGATATATCAAGATATTTAAAAGTTCCGAAGCCGCACCAACATAATAGAGATACAGAAACACCGTGGCCCCTTTCTTTCAGATAACTATGCACTATTGCGAGCTGCAAATGCCACTTCCAGCTTAGCTGTGCAGAAGAACAACAAGAAGAAGAAATATCTCGAAATATGTCCGTCAGGCCCCTTCCCTTGAGATAAATCTGCAAATATCTCGGAAACGAAGCGAGCTATGGCAAAATGTTAAGAGACCTTTTTTGTAGAGAATTAAGTTTCCTACTTTTTATGTTCTATGATATTTTTTGATCAGAAGCGTAGTTTTCGAGATATATCGAGATATTTAAAAGTTCCGAAGCGGCACCAACATAATAGAGATACAGAAACACCGTGGCCCCTTTCTTTGAGATAACTCTGCACTATTGCGAGCTGCAAATGCCACTTCCAGTTTAGCTGTGCAGAAGAAGAACAACAAGAAGCAGAAATATCTCGAAATATGTCCGTTAGGCCCCTTTCCTTGAGATAAATCTGCAAATATCTCGGAAACGAAGCGAGCTATGGCAAAATGTTAAGAGAGCTTTTTTGTAGAGAATTATGTTTCCTACAATTTATGTTCTATGATATTTTTTGATCAGAAGCGTAGTTTTCGAGATATATCGAGATATTTAAAAGTTCCGATGCCGCACCAACATAATAGAGATACAGAAACACCGTGGCCCCTTTCTTTGAGATAACTCTGCACTATTGCGAGCTGCAAATGCCACTTCCAGCTTAGCTGTGCAGAGGAAGAACAACAAGAAGAAGAAATATCTCGAAATATGTCCGTCAGGCCAGTTCCTCTGAGCTGAATCTGCAAATATCTCGGAAACGAAGCGAGCTATGGCAAAATGTTAAGAGACGTTTTTTGTAGAGAATTATGTTTCCTACAATTTATGTTCTATGATATTTTTTGATCAGAAGCGTAGTTTTCGAGATATATCGAGATATTTAAAAGTTCCGAAGCCGCACCAACATAATAGAGATACAGAAACACCGTGGCCCCTTTCTTTGAGATAACTCTGCACTAGTGCGAGCCGCAAATGCCACTTCCAGCTTAGCTGTGCAGAAGAAGAACAACAAGAAGAAGAAATATCTCGAAATATGTCCGTCAGGCCCCTTCCCTTGAGATAAATCTGCAAATATCTCGGAAACGAAGCGAGCTATGGCAAAATGTTAAGAGACCTTTTTTGTAGAGAATTAAGTTTCCTACTTATTATGTTCTATGATATTTTTTGATCAGATGCGTAGTTCTCGAGATATATCAAGATATTTAAAAGTTCCGAAGCCGCACCAACAGAATAGAGATACAGAAACACCGTGGCTCCTTTCTTTGAGATAACTCTGCACTATTGCGAGCTGGAAATGCCACTTCCAGTTTAGCTGTGCAGAAGAAGAACAACAAGAAGAAGAAATATCTCGAAATATGTCCGTTAGGCCCCTTCCCTTGAGATATACCTGCAAATATCTCGGAAACGAAGCGAGCTATGGCAAAATGTTAAGAGACCTTTTTTGTAGAGAATTAAGTTTCCTACTTTTTATGTTCTATGATATTTTTTGATCAGATGCGTAGTTCTCGAGATATATCAAGATATTTAAAAGTTCCGAAGCCGCACCAACATAATAGAGATACAGAAACACCGTGGCCCCTTTCGTTGAGATAACTCTGCACTAGTGCGAGCCGCAAATGCCACTTCCAGCTTAGCGGTGCAGAAGAAGAACAACAAGAAGAAGAAATATCTCGAAATATGTCCGTCAGGCCCCTTGCCTTGAGATAAATCTGCAAATATCTCGGAAACGAAGCGAGCTATGGCAAAATGTTAAGAGACCTTTTTTGTAGAGAATTATGTTTCCTACTTCTTATGTTCTATGATATTTTTTGATCAGACCCGTAGTTCTCGAGATATATCAAGATATTTAAAAGTTCCGAAGCCGCACCAACATAATAGAGATACAGAAACACCGTGGCCCCTTTCTTTGAGATAACTCTGCACTATTGCGAGCTGCAAATGCCACTTCCAGCTTAGCTGTGCAGAAGAAGAACAACAAGAAGAAGAAATATCTCGAAATATGTCCGTCAGGCCCCTTCCCTTGAGATAAATCTGCAAATGTCTCGGAAACGAAGAGAGCTATGGCAAAATGTTAAGAGACCTTTTTTGTAGAGAATTAAGTTTCCTACAATTTATGTTCTATGATATTTTTTGATCAGAAGCGTAGTTTTCGAGATATATCGAGATATTTAAAAGTTCCGAAGCCGCACCAACATAATAGAGATACAGAAACACCGTGGCCCTTTTCTTTGAGATAACTCTGCACTAGTGCGAGCCGCAAATGCCACTTCCAGCTTAGCTGTGCAGAAGAAGAACAACAAGAAGAAGAAATATCTCGAAATATGTCCGTCATGCCCCTTCCCTTGAGATAAATCTGCAAATATCTCGGAAACGAAGCGAGCTATGGCAAAATGTTAAGAGACCTTTTTTGTAGAGAATTAAGTTTCCTACTTTTTATCTTCTATGATATTTTTTGATCAGATGCGTAGTTCTCGAGATATATCAAGATATTTAAAAGTTCCGAAGCCGCACCAACATAATAGAGATACAGAAACACCGTGGCCCCTCTCTTTGAGATAACTCTGCACTATTGCGAGCTGGAAATGCCACTTCCAGTTTAGCTGTGCAGAAGAAGAACAACAAGAAGAAGAAATATCTCGAAATATGTCCGTTAGGCCCCTTCCCTTGAGATAAACCTGCAAATATCTCGGAAACGAAGCGAGCTATGGCAAAATGTTAAGAGACCTTTTTTGTAGAGAATTAAGTTTCCTACTTTTTATGTTCTATGATATTTTTTGATCAGATGCGTAGTTCTCGAGATATATCAAGATATTTAAAAGTTCCGAAGCCGCACCAACATAATAGAGATACAGAAACACCGTGGCCCCTTTCTTTGAGATAACTCTGCACTAGTGCGAGCCGCAAATGCCACTTCCAGCTTAGCGGTGCAGAAGAAGAACAACAAGAAGAAGAAATATCTCGAAATATGTCCGTCAGGCCCCTTGCCTTGAGATAAATCTGCAAATATCTCGGAAACGAAGCGAGCTATGGCAAAATGTTAAGAGACCTTTTTTGTAGAGAATTATGTTTCCTACTTTTTATGTTCTATGATATTTTTTGATCAGACCCGTAGTTCTCGAGATATATCAAGATATTTAAAAGTTCCGAAGCCGCACCAACATAATAGAGATACAGAAACACCGTGGCCCCTTTCTTTGAGATAACTCTGCACTAGTGCGAGCCGCAAATGCCACTTCCAGCTTAGCTGTGCAGAAGAAGAACAACAAGAAGAAGAAATATCTCGAAATATGTCCGTCAGGCCCCTTCCCTTGAGATAAATCTGCAAATATCTCGGAAACGAAGCGAGCTATGGCAAAATGTTAAGAGACCTTTTTTGTAGAGAATTATGTTTCCTACAATTTATGTTCTATGATATTTTTTGATCAGAAGCGTAGTTTTCGAGATATATCGAGATATTTAAAAGTTCCGAAGCCGCACCAACATAATAGATACAGAAACACCGTGGCCCCTTTCTTTGAGATAACTCTGCACTAGTGCGAGCCGCAAATGCCACTTCCAGCTTAGCTGTGCAGAAGAAGAACAACAAGAAGAAGAAATATCTCGAAATATGTCCGTCAGGCCCCTTCCCTTGAGATAAATCTGCAAATATCTCGGAAACGAAGCGCGCTATGGCAAAATGTTAAGAGACCTTTTTTGTAGAGAATTAGGTTTCCTACTTTTTATCTTCTATGATATTTTTTGATCAGATGCGTAGTTCTCGAGATATATCAAGATATTTAAAAGTTCCGAAGCCGCACCAACATAATAGAGATACAGAAACACCGTGGCCCCTCTCTTTGAGATAACTCTGCACTATTGCGAGCTGGAAATGCCACTTCCAGTTTAGCTGTGCAGAAGAAGAACAACAAGAAGAAGAAATATCTCGAAATATGTCCGTTAGGCCCCTTCCCTTGAGATAAATGTGCAAATATCTCGGAAACGAAGCAAGCTATGGCAAAATGTTAAGAGACCTTTTTTGTAGAGAATTAAGTTTCCTACTTTTTATGTTCTATGATACTTTTTGATCAGATGCGTAGTTCTCGAGATATATCAAGATATTTAAAAGTTCCGAAGCCGCACCAACATAATAGAGATACAGAAACACCGTGGCCCCTTTCTTTGAGATAACTCTGCACTATTGCGAGCTGCAAATGCCACTTCCAGCTTAGCTGTGCAGAAGAAGAACAACAAGAAGAAGAAATATCTCGAAATATGTCCGTCAGGCCCCTTCCCTTGAGATATATCTGCAAATATCTCGGAAACGAAGCGAGCTATGGCAAAATGTTAAGAGACCTTTTTTGTAGAGAATTCTGTTTCCTACAATTTATGTTCTATGATATTTTTTGATCAGAAGCGTAGTTTTCGAGATATATCGAGATATTTAAAAGTTCCGAAGCCGCACCAACATAATACGGATACAGAAACACCGTGGCCCCTTTCTTTGAGATAACTCTGCACTAGTGCGAGCCGCAAATGCCACTTCCAGCTTAGCTGTGCAGAAGAAGAACAACAAGAAGAAGAAATATCTCGAAATATGTCCGTCAGGCCCCTTTCCTTGAGATAAATCTGCAAATATCTCGGAAACGAAGCGAGCTATGGCAAAATGTTAAGAGACCTTTTTTGTAGAGAATTAAGTTTCCTACTTTTTATCTTCTATGATATTTTTTGATCAGATGCGTAGTTCTCGAGATATATCAAGATATTTAAAAGTTCCGAAGCCGCACCAACATAATAGAGATACAGAAACACCGTGGCCCCTTTCTTTGAGATAACTCTGCACTATTGCGAGCTGCAAATGCCACTTCCAGCTTAGCTGTGCAGAGGAAGAACAACAAGAAAAAGAAATATCTCGAAATATGTCCGTCAGGCCAGTTCCTTTGAGCTGAATCTGCAAATATCTCGGAAACGAAGCGAGCTATGGCAAAATGTTAAGAGACGTTTTTTGTAGAGAATTGTGTTTCCTACAATTTATGTTCTATGATATTTTTTGATCAGAAGCGTAGTTTTCGAGATATATCGAGATATTTAAAAGTTCCGAAGCCGCACCAACATAATAGAGATACAGAAACACCGTGGCCCCTTTCTTTCAGATAACTATGCACTATTGCGAGCTGCAAATGCCACTTCCAGCTTAGCTGTGCAGAAGAACAACAAGAAGAAGAAATATCTCGAAATATGTCCGTCAGGCCCCTTCCCTTGAGATAAATCTGCAAATATCTCGGAAACGAAGAGAGCTATGGCAAAATGTTAAGAGACCTTTTTTGTAGAGAATTAAGTTTCCTACAATTTACGTTCTATGATATTTTTTGATCAGAAGCGTAGTTTTCTAGATATATCGAGATATTTAAAAGTTCCGAAGCCGCACCAACATAATAGAGATACAGAAACACCGTGGCCCCTTTCTTTGATATAACTCTGCACTATTGCGAGCTGTAAATGCCACTTCCAGCTTAGCTGTGCAGAAGAAGACCAACAAGAAGAAGAAATATCTCGAAATATGTCCGTCAGGCCCCTTCCCTTGAGATATATCTGCAAATATCTCGGAAACGAAGTGACCTATGGCAAAATGTTAAGAGACCTTTTTTGTAGAGAATTAGGTTTCCTACTTTTTATCTTCTATGATATTTTTTGATCAGATGCGTAGTTCTCGAGATATATCAAGATATTTAAAAGTTCCGAAGCCGCACCAACATAATAGAGATACAGAAACACCGTGGCCCCTCTCTTTGAGATAACTCTGCACTACTGCGAGCTGGAAATGCCACTTCCAGTTTAGCTGTGCAGAAGAAGAACAACAAGAAGAAGAAATATCTCGAAATATGTCCGTTAGGCCCCTTCCCTTGAGATAAATGTGCAAATATCTCGGAAACGAAGCAAGCTATGGCAAAATGTCAAGAGACCTTTTTTGTAGAGAATTAAGTTTCCTACTTTTTATGTTCTATGATATTTTTTGATCAGATGCGTAGTTCTCGAGATATATCAAGATATTTAAAAGTTCCGAAACCGCACCAACATAATAGAGATACAGAAACACCGTGGCCCCTTTCTTTGATATAACTCTGCACTATTGCGAGCTGTAAATGCCACTTCCAGCTTAGCTGTGCAGAAGAAGAACAACAAGAAGAAGAAATATCTCGAAATATGTCCGTCAGGCCCCTTCCCTTGAGATATATCTGCAAATATCTCGGAAACGAAGTGACCTATGGCAAAATGTTAAGAGACCTTTTTTGTAGAGAATTATGTTTCCTACAATTTAGGTTCTATGATATTTTTTGATCAGAAGCGTAGTTTTCGAGATATATCGAGATATTTAAAAGTTGCGAAGCCGCACCAACATAATAGGGATACAGAAACACCGTGGCCCCTTTCTTTGAGATAACTCTGCACTAGTGCGAGCCGCAAATGCCACTTCCAGCTTAGCTGTGCAGAAGAAGAACAACAAGAAGAAGAAATATCTCGAAATATGTCCGTCAGGCCCCTTCCCTTGAGATAAATCTGCAAATATCTCGGAAACGAAGCGAGCTATGGCAAAATGTTAAGAGACCTTTTTTGTAGAGATTTAAGTTTCCTACTTTTTATCTTCTATGATATTTTTTGATCAGATGCGTAGTTCTCGAGATATATCAAGATATTTAAAAGTTCCGAAGCCGCACCAACATAATAGAGATACAGAAACACCGTGGCCCCTCCCTTTGAGATAACTCTGCACTATTGCGAGCTGCAAATGCCACTTCCAGCTTAGCTGTGCAGAAGAAGAACAACAAGAAGAAGAAATATCTCGAAATATGTCCGTCAGGCCCCTTCCCTTGAGATAAATCTGCAAATATCTCGGAAACGAAGCGAGCTATGGCAAAATGTTTAGAGACCTTTCTTGTAGAGAATTAAGTTTCCTACTTTTTATGTAGTATGATATTTTTTGATCAGATGCGTAGTTCTCGAGATATATCAAGATATTTAAAAGTTCCGAAGCCGCACCAACATAATAGAGATACAGAAACACCGTGGCCCCTTTCTTTGAGATAACTCTGCACTATTACGAGCTGCAAATGCCACTTCCAGCTTAGCTGTGCAGAGCAAGAACAACAAGAAGAAGAAATATCTCGAAATATGTCCGTCTGGCCAGTTCCTTTGAGCTGAATCTGCAAATATCTCAGAAACGAAGCGAGCTATGGCAAAATGTTAAGAGACGTTTTTTGTAGAGAATTATGTTTCCTACAATTTATGTTCTATGATATTTTTTGATCAGAACCGTAGTTTTCGAGATATATCGAGATATTTAAAAGTTCGGAAGCCGCACCAACATAATGGAGATACAGAAACACCGTGGCCCCTTTCTTTGAGATAACGCTGCACTAGTGCGAGCTGGAAATGCCACTTCCAGTTTAGCTGTGCAGAAGAAGAACAACAAGAAGCAGAAATATCTCGAAATATGTCCGTTAGGCCCCTTCCCTTGAGATAAATCTGCAAATATCTCGGAAACGAAGCGAGCTATGGCAAAATGTTAAGAGACCTTTTTTGTAGAGAATTAAGTTTCCTATTTTTTATGTTCTATGATATTTTTTGATCAGATGCGTAGTTCTCGAGATATATCAAGATATTTAAAAGTTCCGATGCCGCACCAACATAATAGAGATACAGAAACACCGTGTCCCCTCTCTTTGAGATAACTCTGCACTATTGCGAGCTGGAAATGCCACTTCCAGTTTAGCTGTGCAGAAGAAGAACAACAAGAAGAAGAAATATCTCGAAATATGTCCGTTAGGCCCCTTCCCTTGAGATATATGTGCAAATATCTCGGAAACGAAGCGAGCTATGGCAAAATGTTAAGAGACCTTTTTTGTAGAGAATTAAGTTTCCTACTTTTTATGTTCTATGATATTTTTTGATCAGATGCGTAGTTCTCGAGATATATCAAGATATTTAAAAGTTCCGAAGCCGCACCAACATAATAGAGATACAGAAACACCGTGGCCCCTTTCTTTGAGATAACTCTGCACTATTGCGAGCTGCAAATGCCACTTCCAGCTTAGCTGTGCAGAAGAAGAACAACAAGAAGAAGAAATATCTCGAAATATGTCCGTCAGGCCCCTTCCCTTGAGATAAATCTGGAAATATCTCGGAAACGAAGGGAGCTATGGCAAAATGTTAAGAGACCTTTTTTGTAGAGAATTAAGTTTCCTACTTTTTATGTTCTATGATATTTTTTGATCAGATGCGTAGTTCTCGAGATATATCAAGATATTTAAAAGTTCCGAAGCCGCACCAACATAATAGAGATACAGAAACACCGTGGCCCCTTTCTTTGAGATAACTCTGCACTATTGCGAGCTGCAAATGCCACTTCCAGCTTAGCTGTGCAGAGGAAGAACAACAAGAAGAAGAAATATCTCGAAATATGTCCGTCAGGCCAGTTCCTTTGAGCTGAATCTGCAAATGTTACGTGGCCGACGGCTTGGCAGCGCGCGTGGCTATCAGAGGCTTTCTGATTGGCGGCCGCGTAACTTATTTTATTATCAATACACCCCGAGCGGTAAGATTGTATTGTGGTAGGAACTGTCACAAGGTTTCACTGGGTTTAAAGGAGAATGCTAATGTGGGTTTGACACAGCAATGTATATATTCTACAATCTTGGTCTATTACAGATGTTGTTGTCGCGAATATAGGTGTATAATGTGATATATTACCTATTTCCACTATGCTCGGTGTTCACGCACTGGCAATGCGGGGGTGTTGTGTGTGGTTGATTGTAATGCCAAATAGAAACACGACTCGCGGATTCTATAAGGTGAATGTTGCTCGAAGGGGACTTCAACCCGATCTCACTAATAGTAACCAACTCACTACCGTACACGACGTGCTCGACACGAGATGAGCTCTGGTACTGCCCCCGATCGTTGGTACGAACGGGTTTATATACTAATTAAGAAGGGTGGTCTGGTTACTATTCGAGTGATCAGGCTGGGTCCACCTGCCTCTGCGACAGTTTAGAGTGGTTGCATCTGCTATTTGATTACGGCGGACCCATTGCTTTCCCAAGTGTTTGGTTCTGCTATCGGTGGGCCTTCTGTTTATTACGAGAGTAAATGGTCGGTTTGCCCGAGAGTTTTCCTTTCCAGATGTTTAAGCTTATTTGAAAGGAGACACGTTTGATAAAAACGGTCTGTCTACGTGACACCTCCCCCCTTAGATGAAACATCGCGGTAACCGTGATGCTTTCAATTGGAAAGGAAAACACTCACTAGAATGTGTTGAAGTTTTGGTGTTGTAATGCAATATGTCGGGTGTTATGTGTGATGTGTGTGTACTTATCGCTACGTGTGATGGTTGGTGATGCTGCTAACTGCGGTATGAAGTCGAAGCGTACGTCTGGGTCCAGGCTGCCTCGATCGGATTTGTCTCTCGGTGTACCAGGTTGGTACTATTGCAGGCGGTGGTATGGGTTGGTTTGCTCTTTGGTATTCCATTTCCATGATGATGGCGGCAATACACTCCTCGCAGTGGTAGGCGGCCTGCAACTCCATCAGGGGCGCGCTGCAAATATCGCAGGCCCCAGGCGGATATGCCGTTGGTAGTGGATAGTGTACCTCCACCATGTCATAGATCCTTGCTGCTCCAAGGGCTGCTTCGAGAGCACACTGCATACAGACAATGCCAACGTCTAATCTGTAGCAAGTGCTGCGCATGCACAGGCGGGCCGTCAAGTTCATCAGCAGCTCGATGCGACTGGTGTCCCTCTCAGTTGGTTGTTCATATCTGTTACATTAATGATCTCATATGGCCCTACATAATGTGGATCAAATTTACTAATTCGTGGTTCTAGCAATACATAAGCATAATCGCTTACATTGAATTCTACCGGTCGGGAATGTTTATCATAGTACTTCTTCGAACGGTGCTTGGAAGCAATCAAATTATCGGCTGCTATGTTGCGGATTTTTATAGTATGAGTTATTAATTCTGTTAAATAGTCGCCATATGATTTTAACCTTTCGCCAGTTGGGAACGAACTTGGTTCACGGGCTGGTTTTCCAAATATTAATTCATATGGAGAGAAATTTGTTGCTTCATGTACGGAAGTATTATAAGAAAACATGGCAAATGGTATTAATAGGTCCCAATCTTCATAATTATCCATGTAATGTTTAAGATATTCTGTTAGTACTATATGACTTCGTTCTAGTGATCCATTAGTTTGTGGTCTGTATCCAGAAGTTGTGATTTGTTTGATTTTGAATATTTCTGAAAGATTTTTCATTAAGCTTCCGATAAAACTAGTTCCCTTGTCTGTTAATATTGCTCGTGGTGTTCCATATATGGCAATAAAATGTCTCGCGAAAGCGTCTGCTATTGTGGCTGCTCTAATGTTTGGTATTGCTACTGCTATACAATATTTCGTTAAACAATCTTGCATTGTGAGAATGTATTTATTTCCGCTAGGCGTTAAAGGTAAAGGTCCTACGGTGTCTAAAGCAACTTTATCAAATGGTTCTATCGGGGTATCGGTAATTAACATTGGTTGACGAGTTTTTGCTCTAACTAATTTCTCTTCTTGACAGCTTGGACATTTCCTGATATAATTTCGTATTTCGTTGTGCATTTCTGGCCATTGATATTTCGCTCTGATGCGTTTATATGTTTTTGTGACTCCTTTATGTCCTCCTATCAAACTGTCGTGAGCTTCGCGAATTATTTGTAATCGATCTTCTTCTGATGGTGTAATCGTTGAACAATTGCATATGATGATTTTCTGTGTTGTACCGTTGAAAACGTCCTTTATTAATTTAGTTAATTCATTGGTTGGTAATTTATGAAAATCTCCGACTGCTGATATTCTAAATGATTTAATTGGATTTTGATCTAAATGCTGTTTCAGTGTTTGTAGTCCGTTTAGTATATCTTCACTTTTAATGGTGTCGTAAAAATTATCTGATATTATTATACTGTAAACTTTGTATGAGCCATTTGCTGATTCTATTACGTCTCCTTTCTGCGGTTTCTTTGACATGAGCTGTTGTAAATCTATTGCTTCTGTGTCCAGTAACAGTTTTCCAATGGGGGTTACCAATTTACAGTCCGCAGGTATGAAATGTGCGTAATGACCTTCCTCGGTGGTCAGGGTGTTTGGAGAGATAATAACCTCAAGTGTCTGTGAAGGTTGCACTTTTCTTCGCAGGTCATCTCCCTCCGTGGAAAGAGTGTCTGTGTCAAGAAGTGTGAACGGATAAGGGTCAACGGTACGGTCAAAGTTTTCCTGTGGTTGCTGGATTGCCGTTCCTATTGTTTCGTTAACAGGTTGTGGTTGTAAAATTCCCTCATTTGTTACAAGTGATAATGGTGTATGGTTAAGTAAATCCTGTTGCGGGTTTGCGATTATCGTGTTTTCCGTAATGGTATTTTCTGATGGTTCTTCGAATGAAATCAAGTTTACGTCTTCTTCTGTCGATGTGATTTTAGTAGAATTTGCTTGCGGATGAAAGTTTATTGTTTCCATGTGTTCATCTGGCATACTTATCTCGTGCGATAAGTTAGGTAAGACTCTCGGTCTATCTGCTATTGGAGAATGTTGAACCTTCCCACGGGCTGGTTCTTCATCAGAGCTAGTGTTTTCCTCTTGATATTTCGGTCTCCTTTCCCTGTCCCTTTGTAGTTGCCGCACACGAAATCCTATGGAATCCGTGTCGATTTCTGGTTTCTGTCCTATGTGCTTGTAATCGGGGTCTTGAGGATCTCGGGGTATAAGTGGTAAGCAAGATGGTACTGGGTTACGTGATAATGCGTCTGCGTTCTTGTTCGTCTTTCCTGCTTTATGGATAACCTGATATTCGTACTCTAAGAGTCTGAGTCTCCACTTCATAAGTCGTGATGTCGGATCCTTGACAGAGTGTAACCAGACTAACGGTCGGTGATCTGTGACGAGTGTGAATTTTGTTCCATAAAGATACGGTCTGAAATATTGTACTGCGTAAACCATTGCAAGACATTCCTTTTCTGTAGCAGAATAATTCCTTTCGGCTTTATTTAAGGTACGAGATGCGTAGGCAATTGGTAGATCGTTTCCTATTTCTCCTTGACTAAGTACAGCTCCAATTGCGTAATCTGATGCGTCAGTGGTAACAATGAACGGTCGATTAAAATCCGGATATTGTAAAATTGGTTGTGTACAGAGTTCGTCGCGTAAATTTTCAAAACTTTTTTGCTGGTCTTCGGTCCACTTAAAACGAATTCCTTTACCTAATAACTGAACTAATGGTTTTGATTTAATAGAATAATCTTTTATGAAACGGCGATAATATCCTGTCAGTCCCAAGAACTGCTGGACATTTTTCTGTGTTTTAGGAATGGGAAATTCTTTTACAGCTTGTAATTTACGAGGATCTGGCTTAACACCATTTTCTGTTAAAATGTGTCCTAAATAAGTAACCTCCTTACGTAAGAATTCGCATTTATCAATCTGCAGTGTAAGTCCAAATTCTCTGAGCCGATTGAGTAAATTTTTTACTTTTATTTCATGTTCTCGTAGTGATGAAGAGAAAACAACCATATCGTCTATGAATACATGAGCGTTCTCTAGACCAGATATAACTTGATTCATTAAGCGTTGAAATGTCGGTGGTGCATTTTTTAAACCAAATGGCATGCGTACAAATTCAAAATGCCCATCCGGTGTTGTGAATGCTGTTTTCGGACAATCCTTAGGATCCATTTGAACTTGATGAAATCCATTTGCTATATCAAAAATTGTGAAATATTTTGCTCCTCCCAATTTATCTAGAATTTCGGTGATATTCGGCAAAGGAAATTTATCACTCAAAGTCTTTTCGTTTAAGGCTCGGAAATCGATTACCATACGCCAACGCTTATTGCCCTTAGCGTCTGGTTTCTTTGGTACAATCCATAACGGAGAATTATATGGTGAACTAGATGGCTGTATGACTCCTTGTAATAACAGAGCCTTTACTTGACGTTGTATTTCGTCTTGGTGTACTGGTGGATATCGGTATTGTCTTGTATTAATCGGTACGTCATCTGTTGTATGAATTGAATGGTAAAAATTCGGTACTTCTCCTAGTTTGTCTCCAGGCAAGTAAAATCTGTCTGAAAATTCGTCGACGATGTTGAATACATGTTTACGTTCTTCTGCATTGAGATGATCGGTTCTTAAAAGATTTCTAATTCGTGTTGCTCTATTTTCTGGTGTGTTTTCGGTCATATATGAAGAAATTGGGTCGTCGTCCGACGAGTCGTAAATATCGTAAGGATGAATGTATTGAGGTTCAATTTCGATGTCTACATCGTCTTCTCCGGTATTCGTTGCTAACGCGTAACAAATGCCGTCACGATTATATACTGCTGCTTCGCCAATGTATATATTTTCTGATGTTTCGAGTCGCGGTAAGTATCCCTCTTTAATATTTGGATTAGCTATGTGAATTGCAATTTGTTTTGTTGTTCGAGCTTCGATACGGTGTTTAGTCGATTTCGGATTTTTCTGCTGAGCTAAATCTCGGTAATTTGAAAAACGAAGTGGTCGAATAGGTTTATCTTTCAATACTAGTGTTCCATGATAATATGAAATTTCTGCTTCTTCTTGTAATAAAAATGGGCTGCCTATAATTCCATCGGCTTCTATTGCAAGGTTCTCTACTACGTAAAATAATGCAGGCTTACCGTGAATGTGAAGAATTGTGGTTCCTATGCTATAAATAGGTGATTTTGTAAGTCCTGTGATTTCAATAACTTCTTTAGTGATACGTTTGGCTTGATCTCCGAGAACATCGCGCACTATTAAGTTAACTGCCGCGCCACCGTCAATTAAAAATTCAGCTGTTTCTAATTCTAATTCCGGAACTTTGATTTTTATTCTTGGTGCTGGGGTTTCCTTGATGAGGATTCTCCCGTGAATCTGACTATCTTTTGGCGAGGTCTTTGCAGATCGCTCACCGCCTCGCCTTTCCGTTGAGCGTTTTCTGAGTTTAAAGACTTGTTTGATTCGACTGAAGAATTTCGAGAGTATGATCGCTGTCTGAAATTTTGCGAATTCCTCCTACAACGTTTTTCATCGTGTCCTTGGGTATCACATCGCCAACAATATAGCTGCGAAGTATCATCCTTTTCACTGCGTTTTAAAACTGTAAACCGTTTTTCATCTTGATCTGTGCGTGGTGAATTTGAACGATAAGAAGGTGAATTCGATTGATTCCTGGATCGCACAGTCCATGCTGATGTACGTGGTCGTCCTTCTCTCTCGTCTTCAGAGTTAGATGGTCTCCTCTGTCGATCTCTATATCGATCGTGTCGTGTTGGAGATTGAGGGTATGAAATTTCATTTCGACGTTCGTTGCTGTGGTGATCCCTGTTGTTCCAGCCTCCTGGTGATGTGTTTCGTGCCAAATCACGACGACTTCTTAATTTCCTGTCTACCTCTAGCACAGCGTCAAAAGCTTCCTCTAAGTTTTTAATGTCTCTATTTTGTGCTGATACCTTAAAAGAGATGCGGTCTGGTAATCCATCTAGGAAATTTTCTAAAATATCCATTTCCATTTGTTTAATATTTTCCTCTGAATGTCTAGGATATTTCTCTTTAATCGCTCCTCTTGTACAATAAACAAGATGGCTTGTTCTATCGATGTAGTTTCTCAAACTTTCGTATTCCCTAATTTGAAGCCTGGCAATTTCTGTTTGAAATTGCGATAAGCTCTTTCCTGGTCCAAATCTTCTCTTCAAATGCTTGATCAACGCGGATACCGAAGTGAATTGATGTTCTAAAGTACTTCTTCGCGCCGGACCGGTGAGTTTAGTTAAAATAATTGTAAGGTATTCCCTTTCTGTTCCCTCAGGAATCAAGGTCAATCCATCTTCTACCAGTTGTGCAAAACGTGATAAAGGTGGATTCTCACCATCAAATGTTGGTATTGTTAACGCAACATTTTGTATGCAGGATCTTTGTGTCAAAAGTGTCATAGAATTTGCGATCGAAACTGTTAAGTTCATAAGATCGGCTGAAGAAATATTGGCTTGTTCATTCGCCATGTTGAATGAATTTGTTGGTTAAAGAATGTAACTAGGAAAACTAGTATATACCTCTTGTTACCCGATTGACTAGGAAAACTAGTATACAATCGTTGTTCAACAAAGTAATAGCCGTGTGTCAAATTCCACGAAAGTAATTATGCCAGTGAAAATGATCTATGTGACTGTATCCCACCGCTGTCACCAGTTCTGTTACGTGGCCGACGGCTTGGCAGCGCGCGTGGCTATCAGAGGCTTTCTGATTGGCGGCCGCGTAACTTATTTTATTATCAATACAACCCGAGCGGTAAGATTGTATTGTGGTAGGAACTGTCACAAGGTTTCACTGGGTTTAAAGGAGAATGCTAATGTGGGTTTGACACAGCAATGTATATATTCTACAATCTTGGTCTATTACAGATGTTGTTGTCGCGAATATAGGTGTATAATGTGATATATTACCTATTTCCACTATGCTCGGTGTTCACGCACTGGCAATGCGGGGGTGTTGTGTGTGGTTGATTGTAATGCCAAATAGAAACACGACTCGCGGATTCTATAAGGTGAATGTTGCTCGAAGGGGACTTCAACCCGATCTCACTAATAGTAACCAACTCACTACCGTACACGACGTGCTCGACACGAGATGAGCTCTGGTACTGCCCCCGATCGTTGGTACGAACGGGTTTATATACTAATTAAGAAGGGTGGTCTGGTTACTATTCGAGTGATCAGGCTGGGTCCACCTGCCTCTGCGACAGTTTAGAGTGGTTGCATCTGCTATTTGATTACGGCGGACCCATTGCTTTCCCAAGTGTTTGGTTCTGCTATCGGTGGGCCTTCTGTTTATTACGAGAGTAAATGGTCGGTTTGCCCGAGAGTTTTCCTTTCCAGATGTTTAAGCTTATTTGAAAGGAGACACGTTTGATAAAAACGGTCTGTCTACGTGACACAAATATCTCGGAAACGAAGCGAGCTATGGCAAAATGTTAAGAGACCTTTTTTGTAGAGAATTAAGTTTCCTACTTTTTATCTTCTATGATATTTTTTGATCAGATGCGTAGTTCTCGAGATATATCAAGATATTTAAAAGTTCCGAAGCCGCACCAACATAATAGAGATACAGAAACACCGTGGCCCCTCTCTTTGAGATAACTCTGCACTATTGCGAGCTGCAAATGCCACTTCCAGCTTAGCTGTGCAGAAGAAGAACAACAAGAAGAAGAAATATCTCGAAATATGTCCGTCAGGCCCCTTCCCTTGAGATAAATCTGCAAATATCTCGGAAACGAAGCGAGCTATGGCAAAATGTTTAGAGACCTTTCTTGTAGAGAATTAAGTTTCCTACTTTTTATGTAGTATGATATTTTTTGATCAGATGCGTAGTTCTCGAGATATATCAAGATATTTAAAAGTTCCGAAGCCGCACCAACATAACAGAGATACAGAAACACCGTGGCCCCTTTCTTTGAGATAACTCTGCACTATTGCGAGCTGCAAATGCCACTTCCAGCTTAGCTGTGCAGAAGAAGAACAACAAGAAGAAGAAATATCTCGAAATATGTCCGTCAGGCCCCTTCCCTTGAGATAAATCTGGAAATATCTCGGAAACGAAGGGAGCTATGGCAAAATGTTAAGAGACCTTTTTTGTAGAGAATTAAGTTTCCTACTTTTTATGTTCTATGATATTTTTTGATCAGATGCGTAGTTCTCGAGATATATCAAGATATTTAAAAGTTCCGAAGCCGCACCAACATAATAGAGATACAGAAACACCGTGGCCCCTTTCTTTGAGATAACTCTGCACTATTGCGAGCTGTAAATGCCACTTCCAGCTTAGCTGTGCAGAAGAAGAACAACAAGAAGAAGAAATATCTCGAAATATGTCCGTTAGGCCCCTTTCCTTGAGATAAATCTGCAAATATCTCGGAAACGAAGCGAGCTATGGCAAAATGTTAAGAGACCTTTTTTGTAGAGAATTATGTTTCCTACAATTTATGTTCTATGATATTTTTTGATCAGAAGCGTAGTTTTCGAGATATATCGAGATATTTAAAGGTTCCGATGCCGCACCAACATAATAGAGATACAGAAACACCGTGGCCCCTTTCTTTGAGATAACTCTGCACTATTGCGAGCTGCAAATGCCACTTCCAGCTTAGCTGTGCAGAGGAAGAACAACAAGAAGAAGAAATATCTCGAAATATGTCCGTCAGGCCAGTTCCTCTGAGCTGAATCTGCAAATATCTCGGAAACGAAGCGAGCTATGGCAAAATATTAAGAGACGTTTTTTGTAGAGAATTATGTTTCCTACAATTTATGTTCTATGATATTTTTTGATCAGAAGCGTAGTTTTCGAGATATATCGAGATATTTAAAAGTTCCGAAGCCGCACCAACATAATAGAGATACAGAAACACCGTGGCCCCTTTCTTTGAGATAACTCTGCACTAGTGCGAGCCGCAAATGCCACTTCCAGCTTAGCTGTGCAGAAGAAGAACAACAAGAAGAAGAAATATCTCGAAATATGTCCGTCAGGCCCCTTCCCTTGAGATAAATCTGCAAATATCTCGGAAACGAAGCGAGCTATGGCAAAATGTTGAGAGACCTTTTTTGTAGAGAATTAAGTTTCCTACTTTTGATGTTCTATGATATTTTTTGATCAGATGCGTAGTTCTCGAGATATATCAAGATATTTAAAAGTTCCGAAGCCGCACCAACATAATAGAGATACAGAAACACCGTGGCCCCTTTCTTTGATATAACTCTGCACTATTGCGAGCTGTAAATGCCACTTCCAGCTTAGCTGTGCAGAAGAAGACCAACAAGAAGAAGAAATATCTCGAAATATGTCCGTCAGGCCCCTTCCCTTGAGATATATCTGCAAATATCTCGGAAACGAAGTGACCTATGGCAAAATGTTAAGAGACCTTTTTTGTAGAGAATTATGTTTCCTACAATTTATGTTCTATGATATTTTTTGATCAGAAGCGTAGGTTTCGAGATATATCGAGATATTTAAAAGTTCCGAAGCCGCACCAACATAATAGAGATACAGAAACACCGTGGCCCCTTTCTTTGCGATAACTCTGCACTAGTGCGAGCCGCAAATGCCACTTCCAGCTTAGCTGTGCAGAAGAAGAACAACAAGAAGAAGAAATATCTCGAAATATGTCCGTCAGGCCCCTTCCCTTGAGATAAATCTGCAAATATCTCGGAAACGAAGCGCGCTATGGCAAAATGTTAAGAGACCTTTTTTGTAGAGAATTAGGTTTCCTACTTTTTATCTTCTATGATATTTTTTGATCAGATGCGTAGTTCTCGAGATATATCAAGATATTTAAAAGTTCCGAAGCCGCACCAACATAATAGAGATACAGAAACACCGTGGCCCCTCTCTTTGAGATAACTCTGCACTATTGCGAGCTGGAAATGCGACTTCCAGTTTAGCTGTGCAGAAGAAGAACAACAAGAAGAAGAAATATCTCGAAATATGTCCGTTAGGCCCCTTCCCTTGAGATAAATCTGCAAATATCTCGGAAACGAAGCGAGCTATGGCAAAATGTTAAGAGACCTTTTTTGTAGAGAATTAAGTTTCCTACTTTTTATGTTCTATGATATTTTTTGATCAGAAGCGTAGTTTTCGAGATATATCGAGATATTTAAAAGTTCCGAAGCCGCACCACCATAATAGAGATACAGAAACACCGTGGCCCCTTCCTTTGAGAAAACTCTGCACTATTGCGAGCTGCAAATGCCACTTCCAGCTTAGCTGTGCAGAAGAAGAACAACAAGAAGAAGAAATATCTCGAAATATGTCCGTCAGGCCCCTTCCCTTGAGATAAATCTGCAAATATCTCGGAAACGAAGCGAGCTATGGCAAAATGTTAAGAGACCTTTTTTGTAGAGAATTAAGTTTCCTACTTTTTATGTTCGATGATATTTTTTGATCAGATGCGTAGTTCTCGAGATATATCAAGATATTTAAAAGTTCCGAAGCCGCACCAACATAATAGAGATACAGAAACACCGTGGCCCCTTTCTTTGAGATAACTCTGCACTATTGCCAGCCGCAAATGCCACTTCCAGCTTAGCTGTGCAGAGGAAGAACAACAAGAAGAAGAAGTATCTCGAAATATGTCCGTCAGGCCCGTTCCTTTGAGCTGAATCTGCAAATATCTCGGAAACGAAGCGAGCTATGGCAAAATGTTAAGATACGTTTTTTGTAGAGAATTATGTTTCCTACAATTTATGTTCTATGATATTTTTTGATCAGAAGCGTAGTCTTCGAGATATATCGAGATATTTAAAAGTTCCGAAGCCGCACCAACATAATAGAGATACAGAAACACCGTGGCCCCTTCCTTTGAGATAACTCTGCACTATTGCGAGCTGCAAATGCCACTTCCAGCTTAGCTGTGCAGAAGAAGAACAACAAGAAGAAGAAATATCTCGAAATATGTCCGTCAGGCCCCTTCCCTTGAGATAAATCTGCAAATATCTCGGAAACGAAGCGAGCTATGGCAAAATGTTAAGAGACCTTTTTTGTAGAGAATTAAGTTTCCTACTTTTTATGTTCGATGATATTTTTTGATCAGATGCGTAGTTCTCGAGATATATCAAGATATTTAAAAGTTCCGAAGCCGCACCAACATAATAGAGATACAGAAACACCGTGGCCCCTTTCTTTGAGATAACTCTGCACTATTCCGAGCTGGAAATGCCACTTCCAGTTTAGCTGTGCAGAAGAAGAACAACAAGAAGAAGAAATATCTCGAAATATGTCCGTTAGGCCCCTTCCCTTGAGATAAATCTGCAAATATCTCGGAAACGAAGCGAGCTATGGCAAAATGTTAAGAGACCTTTTTTGTAGAGAATTAAGTTTCCTACTTTTTATGTTCTATGATATTTTTTGATCAGAAGCGTAGTTTTCGAGATATATCGAGATATTTAAAAGTTCCGAAGCCGCACCAACATAATAGAGATACAGAAACACCGTGGCCCCTTTCTTTGAGATAACTCTGCACTATTGCGAGCTGCAAATGCCACTTCCAGCTTAGCTGTGCAGAAGAAGAACAACAAGAAGAAGAAATATCTCGAAATATGTCCGTCAGGCCCCTTCCCTTGAGATAAATATGCAAATATCTCGGAAACGAAGCGAGCTATGGCAAAATGTTAAGAGACCTTTTTTGTAGAGAATTAAGTTTCCTACTTTTTATGTTCTATGATATTTTTTGATCAGATGCGTAGTTCTCGAGATATATCAAGATATTTAAAAGTTCCGAAGCCGCACCAACATAATAGAGATACAGAAACACCGTGGCCCCTTTCTTTGAGATAACTCTGCACTATTGCGAGCTGCAAATGCCACTTCCAGCTTAGCTGTGCAGAAGAAGAACAACAAGAAGAAGAAATATCTCGAAATATGTCCGTCAGGCCCCTTCCCTTGAGATATATCTGCAAATATCTCGGAAACGAAGCGAGCTATGGCAAAATGTTAAGAGACCTTATTTGTAGAGAATTATGTTTCCTACAATTTATGTTCTATGATATTTTTTGATCAGAAGCGTAGTTTTCGAGATATATCGAGATATTTAAAAGTTCCGAAGCCGCACCAACATAATAGAGATACAGAAACACCGTGGCCCCTTTCTTTGAGATAACTGTGCACTAGTGCGAGCCGCAAATGCCACTTCCAGCTTAGCTGTGCAGAAGAAGAACAACAAGAAGAAGAAATATCTCGAAATATGTCCGTCAGGCCCCTTCCCTTGAGATAAATCTGCAAATATCTCGGAAACGAAGGGAGCTATGGCAAAATGTTAAGAGACCGTTTTTGTAGAGAATTAAGTTTCCTACTTTTTATGTTCTATGATATTTTTTGATCAGATGCGTAGTTCTCGAGATATATCAAGATATTTAAAAGTTCCGAAGCCGCACCAACACAATAGAGATACAGAAACACCGTGGCCCCTTTCTTTGAGATAACTCTGCACTATTGCGAGCTGCAAATGCCACTTCCAGCTTAGCTGTGCAGAAGAAGAACAACAAGAATAAGAAATATCTCGAAATATGTCCGTCAGGCCCCTTCCCTTGAGATAAATCTGCAAATATCTCGGAAACGAAGAGAGCTATGGCAAAATGTTAAGAGACCTTTTCTGTAGAGAATTAAGTTTCCTACTTTTTATGTTCTATGATATTTTTTGATCAGATGCGTAGTTCTCGAGATATATCAAGATATTTAAAAGTTCCGAAGCCGCACCAACATAATAGAGATACAGAAACACCGTGGCCCCCTTCTTTGAGATAACTCTGCACTATTGCGAGCTGCAAATGCCACTTCCAGCTTAGCTGTGCAGAAGAAGAACAACAAGAAGAAGAAATATCTCGAAATATGTCCGTCAGGCCCCTTCCCTTGAGATAAATCTGCAAATATCTCGGAAACGAAGCGAGCTATGGCAAAATGTTAAGAGACCTTTTTTGTAGAGAATTAAGTTTCCTACTTTTTATGTTCTATGATATTTTTTGATCAGATGCGTAGTTCTCGAGATATATCAAGATATTTAAAAGTTCCGAAGCCGCACCAACAGAATAGAGATACAGAAACACCGTGGCTCCTTTCTTTGAGATAACTCTGCACTATTGCGAGCTGGAAATGCCACTTCCAGTTTAGCTGTGCAGAAGAAGAACAACAAGAAGAAGAAATATCTCGAAATATGTCCGTTAGGCCCCTTCCCTTGAGATAAATCTGCAAATATCTCGGAAACGAAGCGAGCTATGGCAAAATGTTAAGAGACCTTTTTTGTAGAGAATTAAGTTTCCTACTTTTTATGTTCTATGATATTTTTTGATCAGAAGCGTAGTTTTCGAGATATATCGAGATATTTAAAAGTTCCGAAGCCGCACCAACATAATAGAGATACAGAAACACCGTGGCCCCTTTCTTTGAGATAACTCTGCACTATTGCGAGCTGCAAATGCCACTTCCAGCTTAGCTGTGCAGAAGAAGAACAACAAGAAGAAGAAATATCTCGAAATATGTCCGTCAGGCCCCTTCCCTTGAGATAAATATGCAAATATCTCGGAAACGAAGCGAGCTATGGCAAAATGTTAAGAGACCTTTTTTGTAGAGAATTAAGTTTCCTACTTTTTATGTTCTATGATATTTTTTGATCAGATGCGTAGTTCTCGAGATATATCAAGATATTTAAAAGTTCCGAAGCCGCACCAACATAATAGAGATACAGAAACACCGTGGCCCCTTTCTTTGAGATAACTCTGCACTATTGCGAGCTGCAAATGCCACTTCCAGCTTAGCTGTGCAGAAGAAGAACAACAAGAAGAAGAAATATCTCGAAATATGTCCGTCAGGCCCCTTCCCTTGAGATATATCTGCAAATATCTCGGAAACGAAGCGAGCTATGGCAAAATGTTAAGAGACCTTATTTGTAGAGAATTATGTTTCCTACAATTTATGTTCTATGATATTTTTTGATCAGAAGCGTAGTTTTCGAGATATATCGAGATATTTAAAAGTTCCGAAGCCGCACCAACATAATAGAGATACAGAAACACCGTGGCCCCTTTCTTTGAGATAACTGTGCACTAGTGCGAGCCGCAAATGCCACTTCCAGCTTAGCTGTGCAGAAGAAGAACAACAAGAAGAAGAAATATCTCGAAATATGTCCGTCAGGCCCCTTCCCTTGAGATAAATCTGCAAATATCTCGGAAACGAAGGGAGCTATGGCAAAATGTTAAGAGACCGTTTTTGTAGAGAATTAAGTTTCCTACTTTTTATGTTCTATGATATTTTTTGATCAGATGCGTAGTTCTCGAGATATATCAAGATATTTAAAAGTTCCGAAGCCGCACCAACATAATAGAGATACAGAAACACCGTGGCCCCTTTCTTTGAGATAACTCTGCACTATTGCGAGCTGCAAATGCCACTTCCAGCTTAGCTGTGCAGAAGAAGAACAACAAGAATAAGAAATATCTCGAAATATGTCCGTCAGGCCCCTTCCCTTGAGATAAATCTGCAAATATCTCGGAAACGAAGAGAGCTATGGCAAAATGTTAAGAGACCTTTTCTGTAGAGAATTAAGTTTCCTACTTTTTATGTTCTATGATATTTTTTGATCAGATGCGTAGTTCTCGAGATATATCAAGATATTTAAAAGTTCCGAAGCCGCACCAACATAATAGAGATACAGAAACACCGTGGCCCCCTTCTTTGAGATAACTCTGCACTATTGCGAGCTGCAAATGCCACTTCCAGCTTAGCTGTGCAGAAGAAGAACAACAAGAAGAAGAAATATCTCGAAATATGTCCGTCAGGCCCCTTCCCTTGAGATAAATCTGCAAATATCTCGGAAACGGAGGGAGCTATGGCAAAATGTTAAGAGACCGTTTTTGTAGAGAATTAAGTTTCCTACTTTTTATGTTCTATGATATTTTTTGATCAGATGCGTAGTTCTCGAGATATATCAAGATATTTAAAAGTTCCGAAGCCGCACCAACATAATAGAGATACAGAAACACCGTGGCCCCTTTCTTTGAGATAACTCTGCACTATTGCGAGCTGCAAATGCCACTTCCAGCTTAGCTGTGCAGAAGAAGAACAACAAGAATAAGAAATATCTCGAAATATGTCCGTCAGGCCCCTTCCCTTGAGATAAATCTGCAAATATCTCGGAAACGAAGAGAGCTATGGCAAAATGTTAAGAGACCTTTTCTGTAGAGAATTAAGTTTCCTACTTTTTATGTTCTATGATATTTTTTGATCAGATGCGTAGTTCTCGAGATATATCAAGATATTTAAAAGTTCCGAAGCCGCACCAACATAATAGAGATACAGAAACACCGTGGCCCCCTTCTTTGAGATAACTCTGCACTATTGCGAGCTGCAAATGCCACTTCCAGCTTAGCTGTGCAGAAGAAGAACAACAAGAAGAAGAAATATCTCGAAATATGTCCGTCAGGCCCCTTCCCTTGAGATAAATCTGCAAATATCTCGGAAACGAAGCGAGCTATGGCAAAATGTTAAGAGACCTTTTTTGTAGAGAATTAAGTTTCCTACTTTTTATGTTCTATGATATTTTTTGATCAGATGCGTAGGTTTCGAGATATATCGAGATATTTAAAAGTTCCGAAGCCGCACCAACATAATAGAGATACAGAAACACCGTGGCCCCTTTCTTTGAGATAACTCTGCACTATTGCGAGCTGCAAATGCCACTTCCAGCTTAGCTGTGCAGAAGAAGAACAACAAGAATAAGAAATATCTCGAAATATGTCCGTCAGGCCCCTTCCCTTGAGATAAATCTGCAAATATCTCGGAAACGAAGCGAGCTATGGCAAAATGTTAAGAGACCTTTTTTGTAGAGAATTATGTTTCCTACAATTTATGTTCTATGATATTTTTTGATCAGAAGCGTAGTTTTCGAGATATATCGAGATATTTAAAAGTTCCGAAGCCGCACCAACATAATAGAGATACAGAAACACCGTGGCCCCTTTCTTTGAGATAACTCTGCACTAGTGCGAGCCGCAAATGCCACTTCCAGCTTAGCTGTGCAGAAGAAGAACAACAAGAAGAAGAAATATCTCGAAATATGTCCGTCATGCCCCTTCCCTTGAGATACATCTGCAAATATCTCGGAAACGAAGCGAGCTATGGCAAAATGTTAAGAGACCTTTTTTGTAGAGAATTAAGTTTCCTACTTTTTATGTTCTATGATATTTTTTGATCAGATGCGTAGTTCTCGAGATATATCAAGATATTTAAAAGTTCCGAAGCCGCACCAACAGAATAGAGATACAGAAACACCGTGGCTCCTTTCTTTGAGATAACTCTGCACTATTGCGAGCTGGAAATGCCACTTCCAGTTTAGCTGTGCAGAAGAAGAACAACAAGAAGAAGAAATATCTCGAAATATGTCCGTTAGGACCCTTCCCTTGAGATAAACCTGCAAATATCTCGGAAACGAAGCGAGCTATGGCAAAATGTTAAGAGACCTTTTTTGTAGAGAATTAAGTTTCCTACTTTTTATGTTCTATGATATTTTTTGATCAGATGCGTAGTTCTCGAGATATATCAAGATATTTAAAAGTTCCGAAGCCGCACCAACATAATAGAGATACAAAAACACCGTGGCCCCTTTCTTTGAGATATCTCTGCACTATTGCGAGCTGCACATGCCACTTCCAGCTTAGCTGTGCAGAAGAAGAACAACAAGAAGAAGAAATATCTCGAAATATGTCCGTCATGCCCCTTCCCTTGAGATACATCTGCAAATATCTCGGAAACGAAGCGAGCTATGGCAAAATGTTAAGAGACCTTTTTTGTAGAGAATTAAGTTTCCTACTTTTTATGTTCTATGATATTTTTTGATCAGATGCGTAGTTCTCGAGATATATCAAGATATTTAAAAGTTCCGAAGCCGCACCAACAGAATAGAGATACAGAAACACCGTGGCTCCTTTCTTTGAGATAACTCTGCACTATTGCGAGCTGGAAATGCCACTTCCAGTTTAGCTGTGCAGAAGAAGAACAACAAGAAGAAGAAATATCTCGAAATATGTCCGTTAGGCCCCTTCCCTTGAGATAAACCTGCAAATATCTCGGAAACGAAGCGAGCTATGGCAAAATGTTAAGAGACCTTTTTTGTAGAGAATTAAGTTTCCTACTTTTTATGTTCTATGATATTTTTTGATCAGATGCGTAGTTCTCGAGATATATCAAGATATTTAAAAGTTCCGAAGCCGCACCAACATAATAGAGATACAAAAACACCGTGGCCCCTTTCTTTGAGATATCTCTGCACTATTGCGAGCTGCACATGCCACTTCCAGCTTAGCTGTGCAGAAGAAGAACAACAAGAAGAAGAAATATCTCGAAATATGTCCGTCAGGCCCCTTCCCTTGAGATAAATCTGCAAATATCTCGGAAACGAAGCGAGCTATGGCAAAATGTTAAGAGACCTTTTTTGTAGAGAATTAAGTTTCCTACTTATTATGTTCTATGATATTTTTTGATCAGAAGCGTAGTTCTCGAGATATATCAAGATATTTAAAAGTTCCGAAGCCGCACCAACAGAATAGAGATACAGAAACACCGTGGCTCCTTTCTTTGAGATAACTCTGCACTATTGCGAGCTGGAAATGCCACTTCCAGTTTAGCTGTGCAGAAGAAGAACAACAAGAAGAAGAAATATCTCGAAATATGTCCGTTAGGCCCCTTCCCTTGAGATAAACCTGCAAATATCTCGGAAACGAAGCGAGCTATGGCAAAATGTTAAGAGACCTTTTTTATAGAGAATTAAGTTTCCTACTTTTTATGTTCTATGATATTTTTTGATCAGATGCGTAGTTCTCGAGATATATCAAGATATTTAAAAGTTCCGAAGCCGCACGAACATAATAGAGATACAGAAACACCGTGGCCCCTTTCCTTGAGATAACTCTGCACTAGTGCGAGCCGCAAATGCCACTTCCAGCTTAGCTGTGCAGAAGAAGAACAACAAGAAGAAGAAATATCTCGAAATATGTCCGTCAGGCCCCTTCCCTTGAGATATATCTGCAAATATCTCGGAAACGAAGCGAGCTATGGCAAAATGTTAAGAGACCTTTTTTGTAGAGAATTATGTTTCCTACAATTTATGTTCTATGATATTTTTTGATCAGAAGCGTAGTTTTCGAGATATATCGAGATATTTAAAAGTTCCGAAGCCGCACCAACAGAATAGAGATACAGAAACACCGTGGCTCCTTTCTTTGAGATAACTCTGCACTATTGCGAGCTGGAAATGCCACTTCCAGTTTAGCTGTGCAGAAGAAGAACAACAAGAAGAAGAAATATCTCGAAATATGTCCGTTATGCCCCTTCCCTTGAGATAAACCTGCAAATATCTCGGAAACGAAGCGAGCTATGGCAAAATGTTAAGAGACCTTTTTTGTAGAGAATTAAGTTTCCTACTTTTTATGTTCTATGATATTTTTTGATCAGATGCGTAGTTCTCGAGATATATCAAGATATTTAAAAGTTCCGAAGCCGCACCAACATAATAGAGATACAGAAACACCGTGGCCCCTTTCTTTGAGATATCTCTGCACTATTGCGAGCTGCACATGCCACTTCCAGCTTAGCTGTGCAGAAGAAGAACAACAAGAAGAAGAAATATCTCGAAATATGTCCGTTAGGCCCCTTCCCTTGAGATAAACCTGCAAATATCTCGGAAACGAAGCGAGCTATGGCAAAATGTTAAGAGACCTTTTTTGTAGAGAATTAAGTTTCCTACTTTTCATGTTCTATGATATTTTTTGATCAGATGCGTAGTTCTCGAGATATATCAAGATATTTAAAAGTTCCGAAGCCGCACCAACATAATAGAGATACAGAAACACCGTGGCCCCTTTCTTTGAGATAACTCTGCACTAGTGCGAGCCGCAAATGCCACTTCCAGCTTAGCGGTGCAGAAGAAGAACAACAAGAAGAAGAAATATCTCGAAATATGTCCGTCAGGCCCCTTGCCTTGAGATAAATCTGCAAATATCTCGGAAACGAAGCGAGCTATGGCAAAATGTTAAGAGACCTTTTTTGTAGAGAATTATGTTTCCTACTTTTTATGTTCTATGATATTTTTTGATCAGACCCGTAGTTCTCGAGATATATCAAGATATTTAAAAGTTCCGAAGCCGCACCAACATAATAGAGATACAGAAACACCGTGGCCCCTTTCTTTGAGATAACTCTGCACTATTGCGAGCTGCAAATGCCACTTCCAGCTTAGCTGTGCAGAAGAAGAACAACAAGAAGAAGAAATATCTCGAAATATGTCCGTCAGGCCCCTTCCCTTGAGATATATCTGCAAATATCTCGGAAACGAAGCGAGCTATGGCAAAATGTTAAGAGACCTTTTTTGTAGAGAATTATGTTTCCTACAATTTATGTTCTATGATATTTTTTGATCAGAAGCGTAGTTTTCGAGATATATCGAGATATTTAAAAGTTCCGAAGCCGCACCAACATAATAGAGATACAGAAACACCGTGGCCCCTTTCTTTGAGATAACTCTGCACTAGTGCGAGCCGCAAATGCCACTTCCAGCTTAGCTGTGCAGAAGAAGAACAACAAGAAGAAGAAATATCTCGGAATATGTCCGTCAGGCCCCTTCCCTTGAGATAAATCTGCAAATATCTCGGAAACGAAGCGAGCTATGGCAAAATGTTAAGAGACCTTTTTTGTAGAGAATTACGTTTCCTACAATTTATGTTCTATGATATTTTTTGATCAGAAGCGTAGTTTTCGAGATATATCGAGATATTTAAAAGTTCCGAAGCCGCACCAACATAATAGAGATATAGAAACACCGTCGCCCCTTTCTTTGAGATAACTCTGCACTAGTGCGAGCCGCAAATGCCACTTCCAGCTTAGCTGTGCAGAAGAAGAACAACAAGAAGAAGAAATATCTCGAAATATGTCCGTCAGGCCCCTTCCCTTGAGATAAATCTGCAAGTATCTCGGAAACGAAGAGAGCTATGGCAAAATGTTAAGAGACCTTTTTTGTAGAGAATTAAGTTTCCTACTTTTTATGTTCTATGATATTTTTTGATCAGATGCGTAGTTCTCGAGATATATCAAGATATTTAAAAGTTCCGAAGCCGCACCAACATAATAGAGATACAGAAACACCGTGGCCCCTTTCTTTGAGATAACTCTGCACTATTGCGAGCTGGAAATGCTACTTCCAGCTTAGCTGTGCAGAAGAAGAACAACAAGAAGAAGAAATATCTCGAAATATGTCCGTCAGGCCCCTTCCCTTGAGATATATCTGCAAATATCTCGGAAACGAAGCGAGCTATGGCAAAATGTTAAGAGACCTTTTTTGTAGAGAATTATGTTTCCTACAATTTATGTTCTATGATATTTTTTGATCAGAAGCGTAGTTTTCGAGATATATCGAGATATTTAAAAGTTCCGAAGCCGCACCAACATAATAGAGATATAGAAACACCGTGGCCCCTTCCTTTGAGATAACTCTGCACTAGTGCGAGCCGCAAATGCCACTTCCAGCTTAGCTGTGCAGAAGAAGAACAACAAGAAGAAGAAATATCTCGAAATATGTCCGTCAGGCCCCTTCCCTTGAGATAAATCTGCAAGTATCTCGGAAACGAAGAGAGCTATGGCAAAATGTTAAGAGACCTTTTTTGTAGAGAATTAAGTTTCCTACTTTTGATGTTCTATGATATTTTTTGATCAGATGCGTAGTTCTCGAGATATATCAAGATATTTAAAAGTTCCGAAGCCGCACCAACATAATAGAGATACAGAAACACCGTGGCCCCTTTCTTTGAGATAACTCTGCACTATTGCGAGCTGGAAATGCTACTTCCAGCTTAGCTGTGCAGAAGAAGAACAACAAGAAGAAGAAATATCTCGAAATATGTCCGTCAGGCCCCTTCCCTTGAGATATATCTGCAAATATCTCGGAAACGAAGCGAGCTATGGCAAAATGTTAAGAGACCTTTTTTGTAGAGAATTATGTTTCCTACAATTTATGTTCTATGATATTTTTTGATCAGAAGCGTAGTTTTCGAGATATATCGAGATATTTAAAAGTTCCGAAGCCGCACCAACATAATAGAGATACAGAAACACCGTGGCCCCTTTCTTTGAGATAACTCTGCACTATTGCGAGCTGCAAATGCCACTTCCAGCTTACTGTGCAGAAGAAGAACAACAAGAAGAGGAAATATCTCGAAATATGTCCGTCAGGCCCCTTCCCTTGAGATAAATCTGCAAATATCTCGGAAACGAAGCGAGCTATGGCAAAATGTTAAGAGACGTTATTTGTAGAGAATTAAGTTTCCTACTTTTTATGTTCTACGATATTTTTTGATCAGATGCGTAGTTCTCGAGATATATCAAGATATTTAAAAGTTCCGAAGCCGCACCAACATAATAGAGATACAGAAACACCGTGGCTCCTTTCTTTGAGATAACTCTGCACTATTGCGAGCTGGAAATGCCACTTCCAGTTTAGCTGTGCAGAAGAAGAACAACAAGAAGAAGAAATATCTCGAAATATGTCCGTTAGGCCCCTTCCCTTCAGATAAATCTGCAAATATCTCGGAAACGAAGCGAGCTATGGCAAAATGTTAAGAGACCTTTTTTGTAGAGAATTAAGTTTCCTACTTTTTATGTTCTATGATATTTTTTGATCAGATGCGCAGTTCTCGAGATATATCAAGATATTTAAAAGTTCCGAAGCCGCACCAACATAATAGAGATACAGAAACACCGTGGCCCCTTTCTTTGAGATAACTCTGCACTATTGCGAGCTGCAAATGCCACTTCCAGCTTACTGTGCAGAAGAAGAACAACAAGAAGAGGAAATATCTCGAAATATGTCCGTCAGGCCCCTTCCCTTGAGATAAATCTGCAAATATCTCGGAAACGAAGCGAGCTATGGCAAAATGTTAAGAGACGTTATTTGTAGAGAATTAAGTTTCCTACTTTTTATGTTCTACGATATTTTTTGATCAGATGCGTAGTTCTCGAGATATATCAAGATATTTAAAAGTTCCGAAGCCGCACCAACATAATAGAGATACAGAAACACCGTGGCTCCTTTCTTTGAGATAACTCTGCACTATTGCGAGCTGGAAATGCCACTTCCAGTTTAGCTGTGCAGAAGAAGAACAACAAGAAGAAGAAATATCTCGAAATATGTCCGTTAGGCCCCTTCCCTTCAGATAAATCTGCAAATATCTCGGAAACGAAGCGAGCTATGGCAAAATGTTAAGAGACCTTTTTTGTAGAGAATTAAGTTTCCCACTTTTTATGTTCTATGATATTTTTTGATCAGATGCGCAGTTCTCGAGATATATCAAGATATTTAAAAGTTCCGAAGCCGCACCAACATAATAGAGATACAGAAACACAGTGGCCCCTTTCTTTGAGATAACTCTGCACTATTGCGAGCTGCAAATGCCACTTCCAGCTTAGCTGTGCAGAAGAAGAACAACAAGAAGAAGAAATATCTCGAAATATGTCCGTCAGGCCCTTTCCCTTCAGATAAATCTGCAAATATCTCGGAAACGAAGCGAGCTATGGCAAAATGCTAAGAGACCTTTTTTGTAGAGAATTATGTTTGCTACTTTTTATGTTCTATGATATTTTTTGATCAGATGCGTAGTTCTCGAGATATATCAAGATATTTAAAAGTTCCGAAGCCGCACCAACATAATAGAGATACAGAAACACCGTGGCCCCTTTCTTTGAGATAACTCTGCACTATTGCGAGCTGCAAATGCCACTTCCAGCTTAGCTGTGCAGAGGAAGAACAACAAGAAGAAGAAATATCTCGAAATATGTCCGTCAGGCCAGTTCCTTTGAGCTGAATCTGCAAATATCTCGGAAACGAAGCGAGCTATGGCAAAATGTTAAGAGACGTTTTTTGTAGAGAATTATGTTTCCTACAATTTATGTTCTATGATATTTTTTGATCAGAAGCGTAGTTTTCGAGATATATCGAGATATTTAAAAGTTCCGAAGACGCACCAACATAATAGAGATACAGAAACACCGTGGCCCCTTTCTTTGAGATAACTGTGCACCAGTGCCAGCTGCAAATGCCACTTCCAGCTTAGCTGTGCAGAAGAAGAACAACAAGAAGAAGAAATATCTCGAAATATGTCCGTCAGGCCCCTTCCCTTGAGATATATCTGCAAATATCTCGGAAACGAAGCGAGCTATGGCAAAATGTTAAGAGACCGTTTTTGTAGAGAATTATGTTTCCTACTTTTTATGTTCTATGATATTTTTTGATCAGACGCGTAGTTCTCGAGATATATCAAGATATTCAAAAGTTCCGAAGCCGCACCAACATAATAGAGATACAGAAACACCGTGGCCCCTTTCTTTGAGATAACTCTGCACTATTGCGAGCTGCAAATGCCACTTCCAGCTTAGCTGTGCAGAAGAAGAACAACAAGAAGAAGAAATATCTCGAAATATGTCCGTCAGGCCCCTTCCCTTGAGATAAATCTGCAAATATCTCGGAAACGAAGCGAGCTATGGCAAAATGTTAAGAGACCTTTTTTGTAGAGAATTAAGTTTCCTACTTTTTATGTTCTATGATATTTTTTGATCAGATGCGTAGTTCTCGAGATATATCAAGATATTTAAAAGTTCCGAAGCCGCACCAACATAATAGGGATACAGAAACACCGTGGCCCCTTTCTTTGAGATAACTCTGCACTAGTGCGAGCCGCAAATGCCACTTCCAGCTTAGCTGTGCAGAAGAAGAACAACAAGAAGAAGAAATATCTCGAAATATGTCCGTCAGGCCCCTTCCCTTGAGATAAATCTGCAAATATCTCGGAAACGAAGAGAGCTATGGCAAAATGTTAAGAGACCTTTTTTGTAGAGAATTAAGTTTCCTACTTTTCATGTTCTATGATATTTTTTGATCAGATGCGTAGTTCTCGAGATATATCAAGATATTTAAAAGTTCCGAAGCCGCACCAACATAATAGAGATACAGAAACACCGTGGCCCCTTTCTTTAAGATAACTCTGCACTATTGCGAGCTGCAAATGCCACTTCCAGCTTAGCTGTGCAGAGGAAGAACAACAAGAAGAAGAAATATCTCGAAATATGTCCGTCAGGCCAGTTCCTTTGAGCTGAATCTGCAGATATCTCGGAAACGAAGCGAGCTATGGCAAAATGTTAAGAGACCTTTTTTGTAGAGAATTAAGTTTCCTACTTTTCATGTTCTATGGTATTTTTTGATCAGATGCGTAGCTCTCGAGATATATCAAGATATTTAAAAGTTCCGAAGCCGCACCAACATAATAGAGATACAGAAACACCGTGGCCCCTTTCTTTGAGATAACTCTGCACTATTGCGAGCTGCAAATGCCACTTCCAGCTTAGCTGTGCAGAGGAAGAACAACAAGAAGAAGAAATATCTCGAAATATGTCCGTCAGGCCAGTTCCTTTGAGCTGAATCTGCAAATATCTCGGAAACGAAGCGAGCTATGGCAAAATGTTAAGAGACCTTTTTTGTAGAGAATTAAGTTTCCTACAATTTATGTTCTATGATATTTTTTGATCAGAAGCGTAGTTTTCGAGATATATCGAGATATTTAAAAGTTACGAAGCCGCACCAACATAATAGAGATACAGAAACACCGTGGCCCCTTTCTTTGAGATAACTCTGCAATAGTGCGAGCCGCAAATGCCACTTCCAGCTTAGCTGTGCAGAAGAAGAACAACAAGAAGAAGAAATATTTCGAAATATGTCCGACAGGCCCCTTCCCTTGAGATAAATCTGCAAATATCTCGGAAACGAAGCGAGCTATGGCGAAATGTTAAGAGACCTTTTTTGTAGAGAATTAAGTTTCCTACTGTTTATCTTCTATGATATTTTTTGATCAGATGCGTAGTTCTCGAAATATATCAAGATATTTAAAAGTGCCGAAGCCGCACCAACATAATACAGATACAGAAACACCGTGGCCCCTTTCTTTGAGATAACTCTGCACTAGTGCGAGCCGCAAATGCCACTTCCAGCTTAGCTGTGCAGAAGAAGAACAACAAGAAGAAGAAATATCTCGAAATATGTCCGTCAGGCCCCTTCCCTTGAGATAAATCTGCAAATATCTCGGAAACGAAGCGAGCTATGGCAAAATGTTAAGAGACCTTTTTTGTAGAGAATTATGTTTCCTACTTTTTATGTTCTATGATATTTTTTGATCAGATGCGTAGTTCTCGAGATATATCAAGATATTTAAAAGTTCCGAAGCCGCACCAACATAATACAGATACAGAAACACCGTGGCCCCTTTCTTTGAGATAACTCTGCACTAGTGCGAGCCGCAAATGCCACTTCCAGCTTAGCTGTGCAGAAGAAGAACAACAAGAAGCAGAAATATCTCGAAATATGTCCGTCAGGCCCCTTCCCTTGAGATAAATCTGCAAATACCTCGGAAACCAAGCGAGGTATGGCAAAATGTTAAGAGACCTTTTTTGTAGAGAATTAAGTTTCCTACTTTTTATGTTCTATGATATTTTCTGATCAGATGCGTAGTTCTCGAGATATATCAAGATATTTAAAAGTTCCGAAGCCGCACCTACATAATAGAGATACAGAAACACCGTGGCCCCTTTCTTTAAGATAACTCTGCACTATTGCGAGCTGCAAATGCCACTTCCAGCTTAGCTGTGGAGAGGAAGAACAACAAGAAGAAGAAATATCTCGAAATATGTCCGTCAGGCCAGTTCCTTTGAGCTGAATCTGCAAATATCTCGGAAACGAAGAGAGCTATGGCAAAATGTTAAGAGACCTTTTTTGTAGAGAATTAAGTTTCCTACTTTTTATGTTCGATGATATTTTTTGATCAGATGCGTAGTTCTCGAGATATATCAAGATATTTAAAAGTTCCGAAGCTGCACCAACATAATGGAGGTACAGAAACACCGTGGCCTCTTTCTTTGAGATAACTCTGCACTATTGCGAGCTGCAAATGCCACTTCGAGCTTAGCTGTGCAGAAGAAGAACAACAAGAAGAAGAAATATCTCGAAATATGTCCGTCAGGCCCCTTCCCTTGAGATAAATCTGCAAATATCTCGGAAACGAAGCGAGCTATGGCAAAATGTTAAGAGACCTTTTTTGTAGAGAATTAAGTTTCCTACTTTTTATGTTCCACAATATTTTTTGATCAGATGCGTAGTTCTCGAGATATATCAAGATATTTAAAAGTTCCGAAGCTGCACCAACATAATAGAGATACAGAAACACCGTGGCCCCTTTCTTTGAGATAACTCTGCACTAGTGCGAGCCGCAAATGCCACTTCCAGCTTAGCTGTGCAGAAGAAGAACAACAAGAAGAAGAAATATCTCGAAATATGTCCGTTAGGCCCCTTCCCTTGAGATAAATGTGCAAATATCTCGGAAACGAAGCGAGCTATGGCAAAATGTTGAGAGACCTTTTTTGTAGAGAATTAAGTTTCCTACAATTTATGTTCTATGATATTTTTTGATCAGAAGCGTAGTTCTCGAAATATATCAAGATATTTAAAAGTGCCGAAGCCGCACCAACATAATACAGATACAGAAACACCGTGGCCCCTTTCTTTGAGATAACTCTGCACTAGTGCGAGCTGCAAATGCCACTTCCAGCTTAGCTGTGCAGAAGAAGAACAACAAGAAGAAGAAATATCTCGAAATATGTCCGTCAGGCCCCTTCCCTTGAGATAAATCTGCAAATATCTCGGAAACGAAGCGAGCTATGGCAAAATGTTAAGAGACCTTTTTTGTAGAGAATTAAGTTTCCTACTTTTTATGTTCTATGATATTTTTTGATCAGATGCGTAGTTCTCGAGATATATCAAGATATTTAAAAGTTCCGAAGCCGCACCAACATAATACAGATACAGAAACACCGTGGCCCCTTTCTTTGAGATAACTCTGCACTAGTGCGAGCCGCAAATGCCACTTCCAGCTTAGCTGTGCAGAAGAAGAACAACAAGAAGAAGAAATATCTCGAAATATGTCCGTCAGGCCCCTTCCCTTGAGATAAATCTGCAAATATCTCGGAAACGAAGCGAGGTATGGCAAAATGTTAAGAGACCTTTTTTGTAGAGAATTAAGTTTCCTACTTTTTATGTTCTATGATATTTTCTGATCAGATGCGTAGTTCTCGAGATATATCAAGATATTTAAAAGTTCCGAAGCCGCACCAACATAATAGAGATACAGAAACACCGTGGCCCCTTTCTTTGAGATAACTCTGCACTATTGCGAGCTGCAAATGCCACTTCCAGCTTAGCTGTGCAGAGGAAGAACAACAAGAAAAAGAAGTATCTCGAAATATGTCCGTCAGGCCCGTTCCTTTGAGCTGAATCTGCAGATATCTCGGAAACGAAGCGAGCTATGGCAAAATGTTAAGAGACGTTTTTTGTAGAGAATTATGTTTCCTACAATTTATGTTCTATGATATTTATTGATCAGAAGCGTAGTTTTCGAGATATATCGAGATATTTAAAAGTTCCGAAGCCGCACCAACATAATAGAGATACAGAAACACCGTGGCCCCTTTCTTTGAGATAACTCTGCACTAGTGCGAGCCGCAAATGCCACTTCCAGCTTAGCTGTGCAGAAGAAGAACAACAAGAAGAAGAAATATCTCGAAATATGTCCGACAGGCCCCTTCCCTTGAGATAAATCTGCAAATATCTCGGAAACGAAGCGAGCTATGGCGAAATGTTAAGAGACCTTTTTTGTAGAGAATTAAGTTTCCTACTTTTTATCTTCTACGATATTTTTTGATCAGATGCGTAGTTCTCGAGATATATCAAGATATTTAAAAGTTCCGAAGCCGCACCAACATAATACAGATACAGAAACACCGTGGCCCCTTTCTTTGAGATAACTCTGCAATAGTGCGAGCCGCAAATGCCACTTCCAGCTTAGCTGTGCAGAAGAAGAACAACAAGAAGAAGAAATATCTCGAAATATGTCCGTCAGGCCCCTTCCCTTGAGATAAATCTGCAAATATCTCGGAAACGAAGCCAGCTATGGCAAAATGTTAAGAGACCTTTTTTGTAGAGAATTAAGTTTCCTACTTTTTATGTTCTATGATATTTTTTGATCAGATGCGTAGTTCTCGAGATATATCAAGATATTTAAAAGTTCCGAAGCCGCACCAACATAATAGAGATACAGAAACACCGTGGCTCCTTTCTTTGAGATAACTCTGCACTATTGCGAGCTGGAAATGCCACTTCCAGTTTAGCTGTGCAGAAGAAGAACAACAAGAAGAAGAAATATCTCGAAATATGTCCGTTAGGCCCCTTCCCTTGAGATAAATCTGCAAATATCTCGGAAACGAAGCGAGCTATGGCGAAATGTTAAGAGACCTTTTTTGTAGAGAATTAAGTTTCCTACTTTTTATCTTCTACGATATTTTTTGATCAGATGCGTAGTTCTCGAGATATATCAAGATATTTAAAAGTTCCGAAGCCGCACCAACATAATACAGATACAGAAACACCGTGGCCCCTTTCTTTGAGATAACTCTGCACTAGTGCGAGCCGCAAATGCCACTTCCAGCTTAGCTGTGCAGAAGAAGAACAACAAGAAGAAGAAATATCTCGAAATATGTCCGACAGGCCCCTTCCCTTGAGATAAATCTGCAAATATCTCGGAAACGAAGCGAGCTATGGCGAAATGTTAAGAGACCTTTTTTGTAGAGAATTAAGTTTCCTACTTTTTATCTTCTACGATATTTTTTGATCAGATGCGTAGTTCTCGAGATATATCAAGATATTTAAAAGTTCCGAAGCCGCACCAACATAATACAGATACAGAAACACCGTGGCCCCTTTCTTTGAGATAACTCTGCAATAGTGCGAGCCGCAAATGCCACTTCCAGCTTAGCTGTGCAGAAGAAGAACAACAAGAAGAAGAAATATCTCGAAATATGTCCGTCAGGCCCCTTCCCTTGAGATAAATCTGCAAATATCTCGGAAACGAAGCCAGCTATGGCAAAATGTTAAGAGACCTTTTTTGTAGAGAATTAAGTTTCCTACTTTTTATGTTCTATGATATTTTTTGATCAGATGCGTAGTTCTCGAGATATATCAAGATATTTAAAAGATCCGAAGCCGCACCAACATAATAGAGATACAGAAACACCGTGGCCCCTTTCTTTGAGATAACTCTGCAATAGTGCGAGCCGCAAATGCCACTTCCAGCTTAGCTGTGCAGAAGAAGAACAACAAGAAGAAGAAATATCTCGAAATATGTCCGTCAGGCCCCTTCCCTTGAGATAAATCTGCAAATATCTCGGAAACGAAGCGAGCTATGGCAAAATGTTAAGAGACCTTTTTTGTAGAGAATTATGTTTCCTACTTTTTATGTTCTATGATATTTTTTGATCAGACGCGTAGTTCTCGAGATATATCAAGATATTTAAAAGTTCCGAAGCCGCACCAACATAATAGAGATACAGAAACACCGTGGCTCCTTTCTTTGAGATAACTCTGCACTATTGCGAGCTGGAAATGCCACTTCCAGTTTAGCTGTGCAGAAGAAGAACAACAAGAAGAAGAAATATCTCGAAATATGTCCGTTAGGCCCCTTCCCTTGAGATAAATCTGCAAATATCTCGGAAACGAAGCGAGCTATGGCAAAATGTTAAGAGACGTTTTTTGTAGAGAATTATGTTTCCTACAATTTATGTTCAATGATATTTTTCGATCAGAAGCGTAGTTTTCGAGATATATCGAGATATTTAAAAGTTCCGAAGCCGCACCAACATAATAGAGATACAGAAACACCGTGGCCCCTTTCTTTGAGATAACTCTGCACTAGTGCGAGCCGCAAATGCCACTTCCAGCTTAGCTGTGCAGAAGAAGAACAACAAGAAGAAGAAATATCTCGAAATATGTCCGACAGGCCCCTTCCCTTGAGATAAATCTGCAAATATCTCGGAAACGAAGCGATCTATGGCGAAATGTTAAGAGACCATTTTTGTAGAGAATTAAGTTTCCTACTTTTTATCTTCTATGATATTTTTTGATCAGATGCGTAGTTCTCGAGATATATCAAGATATTTAAAAGTGCCGAAGCCGCACCAACATAATACAGATACAGAAACACCGTGGCCCCTTTCTTTGAGATAACTCTGCAGTAGTGCGAGCCGCAAATGCCACTTCCAGCTTAGCTGTGCAGAAGAAGAACAACAAGAAGAAGAAATATCTCGAAATATGACCGTCAGGCCCCTTCCCTTGAGATAAATCTGCAAATATCTCGGAAACGAAGCGAGCTATGGCAAAATGTTAAGAGACCTTTTTTGTAGAGAATTAAGTTTCCTACTTTTTATGTTCTATGATATTTTTTGATCAGATGCGTAGTTCTCGAGATATATCAAGATATTTAAAAGTTCCGAAGCCGCACCAACATAATAGAGATACAGAAACACCGTGGCTCCTTTCTTTGAGATAACTCTGCACTATTGCGAGCTGGAAATGCCACTTCCAGCTTAGCTGTGCAGAAGAAGAACAACAAGAAGAAGAAATATCTCGAAATATGTCCGTCAGGCCCCTTCCCTTGAGATAAATCTGCAAATATCTCGGAAACGAAGCGAGCTATGGCAAAATGTTAAGAGACCTTTTTTGTAGAGAATTATGTTCCCTACTTTTTATGTTCTATGATATTTTTTGATCACACGCGTAGTTCTCGAGATATATCAAGATATTTAAAAGTTCCGAAGCCGCACCAACATAATAGAGATACAGAAACACCGTGGCCCCTTTCTTTGAGATAACTCTGCACTATTGCGAGCTGTAAATGCCACTTCCAGCTTAGCTGTGCAGAAGAAGAACAACAAGAAGAAGAAATATCTCGAAATATGTCCGTTAGGCCCCTTCCCTTGAGATAAATCTGCAAATATCTCGGAAACGAAGCGAGCTATGGCAAAATGTTGTGAGACCTTTTTTGTAGAGAATTAAGTTTCCTACTTTTTATGTTCTATGATATTTTTTGATCAGATGCGTAGTTCTCGAGATATATCAAGATATTTAAAAGTTCCGAAGCCGCACCAACATAATAGAGATACAGTAAAACCGTGGCCCCTCTCTTTGAGATAACTCTGCACTATTGCGAGCTGCAAATGCCACTTCCAGCTTAGCTGTGCAGAAGAAGAACAACAAGAAGAAGAAATATCTCGAAATATGTCCGTCAGGCCCCTTCCCTTGAGATAAATCTGCAAATATCTCGGAAACGAAGCGAGCTATGGCAAAATGTTAAGAGACCTTTTTTGTAGAGAATTAAGTTTCCTACTTTTTATGTTCTATGATATTTTTTGATCAGATGCGTAGTTCTCGAGATATATCAAGATATTTAAAAGTTCCGAAGCCGCACCAACATAATAGAGATACAGAAACACCGTGGCTCCTTTCTTTGAGATAACTCTGCACTATTGCGAGCTGGAAATGCCACTTCCAGTTTAGCTGTGCAGAAGAAGAACAACAAGAAGAAGAAATATCTCGAAATATGTTCGTTAGGCCCCTTCCCTTGAGATAAATCTGCAAATATCTCGGAAACGAAGCGAGCTATGGCAAAATGTTAAGAGACCTTTTTTGTAGAGAATTAAGTTTCCTACTTTTTATGTTCTATAATATTTTTTGATCAGATGCGTAGTTCTCGAGATATATCAAGATATTTAAAAGTTCCGAAGCCGCACCAACATAATAGAGATACAGTAAAACCGTGGCCCCTCTCTTTGAGATAACTCTGCACTATTGCGAGCTGCAAATGCCACTTCCAGCTTAGCTGTGCAGAAGAAGAACAACAAGAAGAAGAAATATCTCGAAATATGTCCGTCAGGCCCCTTCCCTTGAGATAAATCTGCAAATATCTCGGAAACGAAGCGAGCTATGGCAAAATGTTAAGAGACCTTTTTTGTAGAGAATTAAGTTTCCTACTTTTTATGTTCTATGATATTTTTTGATCAGATGCGTAGTTCTCGAGATATATCAAGATATTTAAAAGTTCCGAAGCCGCACCAACATAATAGAGATACAGAAACACCGTGGCTCCTTTCTTTGAGATAACTCTGCACTATTGCGAGCTGGAAATGCCACTTCCAGTTTAGCTGTGCAGAAGAAGAACAACAAGAAGAAGAAATATCTCGAAATATGTTCGTTAGGCCCCTTCCCTTGAGATAAATCTGCAAATATCTCGGAAACGAAGCGAGCTATGGCAAAATGTTAAGAGACCTTTTTTGTAGAGAATTAAGTTTCCTACTTTTTATGTTCTATAATATTTTTTGATCAGATGCGTAGTTCTCGAGATATATCAAGATATTTAAAAGTTCCGAAGCCGCACCAACATAATAGAGATACAGAAACACCGTGGCCCCTTTCTTTGAGATAACTCTGCACTATTGCGAGCTGGAAATGCCACTTCCAGTTTAGCTGTGCAGAGGAAGAACAACAAGAAGAAGAAATAACTCGATATATGTCCGTTAGGCCCCTTCCCTTGAGATAAATCTGCAAATATCTCGGAAACGAAGCGAGCTATGGCAAAATGTTAAGAGACCTTTTTTGTAGAGAATTAAGTTTCCTACTTTTTATGTTCTATGATATTTTTCGATCAGATGCGCAGTTCTCGAGATATATCAAGATATTTAAAAGTTCCGAAGCCGCACCAACATAATATAGATACAGAAACACCGTGGCCCCTTTCTTTGAGATAACTCTGCACTATTGCGAGCTGTAAATGCCACTTCCAGCTTAGCTGCGCAGAAGAAGAACAACAAGAAGAAGAAATATCTCGAAATATGTCCGTCAGGCCCCTTCCCTTGAGATAAATCTGCAAATATCTCGGAAACGAAGCGAGCTATGGCAAAATGTTAAGAGACCTTATTTGTAGAGAATTAAGTTTCCTACTTTTTATGTTCTATGATATTTTTTGATCAGATGCGTAGTTCTCGAGATATATCAAGATATTTAAAAGATCCGAAACCGCACCAACATAATAGAGATAGAGAAACACCGTGGCCCCTTTCTTTGAGATAACTCTGCACTATTGCGAGCTGTAAATGCCACTTCCAGCTTAGCTGTGCAGAAGAAGAACAACAAGAAGAAGAAATATCTCGAAATATGTCCGTCAGGCCCCTTCCCTTGAGATATATCTGCAAATATCTCGGAAACGAAGCGAGCTATGGCAAAATGTTGAGAGACCTTTTTTGTAGAGAATTATGTTTCCTACAATTTATGTTCTATGATATTTTTTGATCAGAAGCGTAGTTTTCGAGATATATCGAGATATTTAAAAGTTCCGAAGCCACACCAACATAATAGAGATACAGAAACACCGTGGCCCCTTTCGTTGAGATAACTCTGCACTAGTGCGAGCCGCAAATGGCACTTCCAGCTTAGCTGTGCAGAAGAAGAACAACAAGAAGAAGAAATATCTCGAATTATGTCCGTCAGGCCCCTTCCCTTGAGATAAATCTGCACATATCTCGGAAACGAAGCGAGCTATGGCAAAATGTTAAGAGACGTTTTTTGTAGAGAATTATGTTTCCTACTATTTATGTTCTATGATATTTTTTGATCCGAAGCGTAGTTTTCGAGATATATCGAGATATTTAAAAGTTCCGAAGCCGCACCAACATAATAGAGATACAGAAACACCGTGGCCCCTCTCTTTGAGATAACTCTGCACTATTGCGAGCTGGAAATGCCACTTCCAGTTTAGCTGTGCAGAAGAAGGACAACAAGAAGAAGAAATATCTCGAAATATGTCCGTTAGGCCCCTTCCCTTGAGATAAATCTGCAAATATCTCGGAAACGAAGCGACCTATGGCAAAATGTTAAGAGACCTTTTTTGTAGAGAATTAAGTTTCCTACTTTTTATGTTCTATGATATTTTTTGATCAGATGCGTAGTTCTCGAGATATATCAAGATATTTAAAAGTTCCGAAGCCGCACCAACATAATAGAGATACAGAAACGCCGTGGCCCCTTTCTTTGAGATAACTCTGCACTATTGCGAGCTGCAAATGTCACTTCCAGCTTAGCTGTGCAGAGGAAGAACAACAAGAAGAAGAAATATCTCGAAATATGTCCGTCAGGCCAGTTCCTTTGAGCTGAATCTGCAGATATCTCGGAAACGAAGCGAGCTATGGCAAAATGTTAAGAGACCTTTTTTGTAGAGAATTAAGTTTCCTACTTTTCATGTTCTATGATATTTTTTGATCAGATGCGTAGCTCTCGAGATATATCAAGATATTTAAAAGTTCCGAAGCCGCACCAACATAATAGAGATACAGAAACACCGTGGCCCCTTTCTTTGAGATAACTCTGCTCTATTGCGAGCTGCAAATGCCACTTCCAGCTTAGCTGTGCAGAGGAAGAACAACAAGAAGAAGAAATATCTCGAAATATGTCCGTCAGGCCAGTTCCTTTGAGCTGAATCTGCAAATATCTCGGAAACGAAGCGAACTATGGCAAAATGTTAAGACACGTTTTTTGTAGATAATTATGTTTCCTACAATTTATGTTCTATGATATTTTTTGATCAGAAGCGTAGTTTTCGAGATATATCGAGATACTTAAAAGTTCCGAAGCCGCACCAACATAATAGAGATACAGAAACACCGTGGCCCCTTTCTTTGAGATAACTCTGCACTAGTGCGAGGCGCAAATGCCGCTTCCAGCTTAGCTGTGCAGAAGAAGAACAACAAGAAGAAGAAATATCTCGAAATATGTCCGTCAGGCCCCTTCCCTCGAGATAAATCTGCAAATATCTCGGAAACGAAGCGAGCTATGGCAAAATGTTAAGAGACCTTTTTTGTAGGGAATTAAGTTTCCTACTTTTTATGTTCTATGATATTTTTTGATCAGATGCGTAGTTCTCGAGATATATCAAGATATTTAAAAGTTCCGAAGCCGCACCAACATAATAGAGATACAGAAACACCGTGGCCCCTTTCTTTGAGGTAACTCTGCACTATTGCGAGCTGCAAATGCCACTTCCAGCTTAGCTGTGCAGAAGAAGAACAACAAGAAGAAGAAATATCTCGAAATATGTCCGTCAGGCCCCTTCCCTTGAGATAAATCTGCAAATATCTCGGAAACCAAGCGAGCTATCGCAAAATGTTAAGAGACCTTATTTGTAGAGAATTAAGTTTCCTACTTTTTATGTTCTACGATATTTTTTGATCAGATGCGTAGTTCTCGAGATATATCAAGATATTTAAAAGTTCCGAAGCCGCACCAACATAATAGAGATACAGAAACACCGTGGCCACTTTCTTTGAGATAACTCTGCACTATTGCGAGCTGCAAATGCCACTTCCAGCTTAGCTGTGCAGAAGAAGAACAACAAGAAGAAGAAATATCTGGAAATATGTCCGTCAGGCCCCTTCCCTTGAGATAAATCTGCAAATATCTCGGAAACGAAGCGAGCTACGGCAAAATGTTAAGAGACCTTTTTTGTAGAAAATTAGGATTCCTACTTTTTATGTTCTATGATATTTTTTGATCAGATGCGTAGTTCTCGAGATATATCCTGATATTTAAAAGTTCCGAAGCGGCACCAACATAATAGAGATACAGAAACACCGTGGCCCCTTTCTTTGAGGTAACTCTGCACTATTGCGAGCTGCAACTGCCACTTCCAGCTTAGCTGTGCAGAAGAAGAACAACAAGAAGAAGAAATATCTCGAAATATGTCCGTCAGGCCCCTTCCCTTGAGATAAATCTGCAAATATCTCGGAAACGAAGCGAGCTATGGCAAAATGTTAAGAGACCTTTTTTGTAGAGAATTAAGTTTCCTACTTTTTATGTTCTATGATATTTTCTGATCAGATGCGTAGTTCTCGAGATATATCAAGATATTTAAAAGTTCCGAAGCCGCACCAACATAATAGAGATACAGAAACACCGTGGCCCCTTTCTTTGAGATAACTCTGCTCTATTGCGAGCTGCAAATGCCACTTCCAGCTTAGCTGTGCAGAGGAAGAACAACAAGAAGAAGAAATAACTCGATATATGTCCGTTAGGCCCCTTCCCTTGAGATAAATCTGCAAATATCTCGGAAACAAAGCGAGCTATGGCAAAATGTTAAGAGACCTTTTTTGTAGAGAATTAAGTTTCCTACTTTTTATGTTCTATGATATTTTTCGATCAGATGCGCAGTTCTCGAGATATATCAAGATATTTAAAAGTTCCGAAGCCGCACCAACATAATAGAGATACAGAAACACCGTGGCCCCTTTCTTTGAGATAACTCTGCACTATTGCGAGCTGTAAATGCCACTTCCAGCTTAGCTGCGCAGAAGAAGAACAACAAGAAGAAGAAATATCTCGAAATATGTCCGTCAGGCCCCTTCCCTTGAGATAAATCTGCAAATATCTCGGAAACGAAGCGAGCTATGGCAAAATGTTAAGAGACCTTATTTGTAGAGAATTAAGTTTCCTACTTTTTATGTTCTATGATATTTTTTGATCAGATGCGTAGTTCTCGAGATATATCAAGATATTTAAAAGATCCGAAACCGCACCAACATAATAGAGATAGAGAAACACCGTGGCCCCTTTCTTTGAGATAACTCTGCACTATTGCGAGCTGTAAATGCCACTTCCAGCTTAGCTGTGCAGAAGAAGAACAACAAGAAGAAGAAATATCTCGAAATATGTCCGTCAGGCCCCTTCCCTTGAGATATATCTGCAAATATCTCGGAAACGAAGCGAGCTATGGCAAAATGTTGAGAGACCTTTTTTGTAGAGAATTATGTTTCCTACAATTTATGTTCTATGATATTTTTTGATCAGAAGCGTAGTTTTCGAGATATATCGAGATATTTAAAAGTTCCGAAGCCACACCAACATAATAGAGATACAGAAACACCGTGGCCCCTTTCGTTGAGATAACTCTGCACTAGTGCGAGCCGCAAATGGCACTTCCAGCTTAGCTGTGCAGAAGAAGAACAACAAGAAGAAGAAATATCTCGAATTATGTCCGTCAGGCCCCTTCCCTTGAGATAAATCTGCACATATCTCGGAAACGAAGCGAGCTATGGCAAAATGTTAAGAGACGTTTTTTGTAGAGAATTATGTTTCCTACTATTTATGTTCTATGATATTTTTTGATCCGAAGCGTAGTTTTCGAGATATATCGAGATATTTAAAAGTTCCGAAGCCGCACCAACATAATAGAGATACAGAAACACCGTGGCCCCTCTCTTTGAGATAACTCTGCACTATTGCGAGCTGGAAATGCCACTTCCAGTTTAGCTGTGCAGAAGAAGGACAACAAGAAGAAGAAATATCTCGAAATATGTCCGTTAGGCCCCTTCCCTTGAGATAAATCTGCAAATATCTCGGAAACGAAGCGACCTATGGCAAAATGTTAAGAGACCTTTTTTGTAGAGAATTAAGTTTCCTACTTTTTATGTTCTATGATATTTTTTGATCAGATGCGTAGTTCTCGAGATATATCAAGATATTTAAAAGTTCCGAAGCCGCACCAACATAATAGAGATACAGAAACGCCGTGGCCCCTTTCTTTGAGATAACTCTGCACTATTGCGAGCTGCAAATGCCACTTCCAGCTTAGCTGTGCAGAGGAAGAACAACAAGAAGAAGAAATATCTCGAAATATGTCCGTCAGGCCAGTTCCTTTGAGCTGAATCTGCAGATATCTCGGAAACGAAGCGAGCTATGGCAAAATGTTAAGAGACCTTTTTTGTAGAGAATTAAGTTTCCTACTTTTTATGTTCTATGATATTTTTTGATCAGATGCGTAGTTCTCGAGATATATCAAGATATTTAAAAGTTCCGAAGCCGCACCAACATAATAGAGATACAGAAACACCGTGGCCCCTTTCTTTGAGGTAACTCTGCACTATTGCGAGCTGCAAATGCCACTTCCAGCTTAGCTGTGCAGAAGAAGAACAACAAGAAGAAGAAATATCTCGAAATATGTCCGTCAGGCCCCTTCCCTTGAGATAAATCTGCAAATATCTCGGAAACCAAGCGAGCTATCGCAAAATGTTAAGAGACCTTATTTGTAGAGAATTAAGTTTCCTACTTTTTATGTTCTACGATATTTTTTGATCAGATGCGTAGTTCTCGAGATATATCAAGATATTTAAAAGTTCCGAAGCCGCACCAACATAATAGAGATACAGAAACACCGTGGCCACTTTCTTTGAGATAACTCTGCACTATTGCGAGCTGCAAATGCCACTTCCAGCTTAGCTGTGCAGAAGAAGAACAACAAGAAGAAGAAATATCTGGAAATATGTCCGTCAGGCCCCTTCCCTTGAGATAAATCTGCAAATATCTCGGAAACGAAGCGAGCTACGGCAAAATGTTAAGAGACCTTTTTTGTAGAAAATTAGGATTGCTACTTTTTATGTTCTATGATATTTTTTGATCAGATGCGTAGTTCTCGAGATATATCCTGATATTTAAAAGTTCCGAAGCGGCACCAACATAATAGAGATACAGAAACACCGTGGCCCCTTTCTTTGAGGTAACTCTGCACTATTGCGAGCTGCAACTGCCACTTCCAGCTTAGCTGTGCAGAAGAAGAACAACAAGAAGAAGAAATATCTCGAAATATGTCCGTCAGGCCCCTTCCCTTGAGATAAATCTGCAAATATCTCGGAAACGAAGCGAGCTGTGGCAAAATGTTAAGAGACCTTTTTTGTAGAGAATTAAGTTTCCTACTTTTTATGTTCTATGATATTTTCTGATCAGATGCGTAGTTCTCGAGATATATCAAGATATTTAAAAGTTCCGAAGCCGCACCAACATAATAGAGATACAGAAACACCGTGGCCCCTTTCTTTGAGATAACTCTGCTCTATTGCGAGCTGCAAATGCCACTTCCAGCTTAGCTGTGCAGAGGAAGAACAACAAGAAGAAGAAATATCTCGAAATATGTCCGTCAGGCCAGTTCCTTTGAGCTGAATCTGCAAATATCTCGGAAACGAAGCGAACTATGGCAAAATGTTAAGACACGTTTTTTGTAGAGAATTATGTTTCCTACAATTTATGTTCTATGATATTTTTTGATCAGAAGCGTAGTTTTCGAGATATATCGAGATACTTAAAAGTTCCGAAGCCGCACCAACATAATAGAGATACAGAAACACCGTGGCCCCTTTCTTTGAGATAACTCTGCACTAGTGCGAGGCGCAAATGCCGCTTCCAGCTTAGCTGTGCAGAAGAAGAACAACAAGAAGAAGAAATATCTCGAAATATGTCCGTCAGGCCCCTTCCCTCGAGATAAATCTGCAAATATCTCGGAAACGAAGCGAGCTATGGCAAAATGTTAAGAGACCTTTTTTGTAGAGAATTAAGTTTCCTACTTTTTATGTTCTATGATATTTTTTGATCAGATGCGTAGTTCTCGAGATATATCAAGATATTTAAAAGTTCCGAAGCCGCACCAACATAATAGAGATACAGAAACACCGTGGCCCCTTTCTTTGAGGTAACTCTGCACTATTGCGAGCTGCAAATGCCACTTCCAGCTTAGCTGTGCAGAAGAAGAACAACAAGAAGAAGAAATATCTCGAAATATGTCCGTCAGGCCCCTTCCCTTGAGATAAATCTGCAAATATCTCGGAAACCAAGCGAGCTATCGCAAAATGTTAAGAGACCTTATTTGTAGAGAATTAAGTTTCCTACTTTTTATGTTCTACGATATTTTTTGATCAGATGCGTAGTTCTCGAGATATATCAAGATATTTAAAAGTTCCGAAGCCGCACCAACATAATAGAGATACAGAAACACCGTGGCCACTTTCTTTGAGATAACTCTGCACTATTGCGAGCTGCAAATGCCACTTCCAGCTTAGCTGTGCAGAAGAAGAACAACAAGAAGAAGAAATATCTGGAAATATGTCCGTCAGGCCCCTTCCCTTGAGATAAATCTGCAAATATCTCGGAAACGAAGCGAGCTACGGCAAAATGTTAAGAGACCTTTTTTGTAGAAAATTAGGATTCCTACTTTTTATGTTCTATGATATTTTTTGATCAGATGCGTAGTTCTCGAGATATATCCTGATATTTAAAAGTTCCGAAGCGGCACCAACATAATAGAGATACAGAAACACCGTGGCCCCTTTCTTTGAGGTAACTCTGCACTATTGCGAGCTGCAACTGCCACTTCCAGCTTAGCTGTGCAGAAGAAGAACAACAAGAAGAAGAAATATCTCGAAATATGTCCGTCAGGCCCCTTCCCTTGAGATAAATCTGCAAATATCTCGGAAACGAAGCGAGCTATGGCAAAATGTTAAGAGACCTTTTTTGTAGAGAATTAAGTTTCCTACTTTTTATGTTCTATGATATTTTCTGATCAGATGCGTAGTTCTCGAGATATATCAAGATATTTAAAAGTTCCGAAGCCGCACCAACATAATAGAGATACAGAAACACCGTGGCCCCTTTCTTTGAGATAACTCTGCTCTATTGCGAGCTGCAAATGCCACTTCCAGCTTAGCTGTGCAGAGGAAGAACAACAAGAAGAAGAAATATCTCGAAATATGTCCGTCAGGCCAGTTCCTTTGAGCTGAATCTGCAAATATCTCGGAAACGAAGCGAACTATGGCAAAATGTTAAGACACGTTTTTTGTAGGGAATTATGTTTCCTACAATTTATGTTCTATGATATTTTTTGATCAGAAGCGTAGTTTTCGAGATATATCGAGATACTTAAAAGTTCCGAAGCCGCACCAACATAATAGAGATACAGAAACACCGTGGCCCCTTTCTTTGAGATAACTCTGCACTAGTGCGAGGCGCAAATGCCGCTTCCAGCTTAGCTGTGCAGAAGAAGAACAACAAGAAGAAGAAATATCTCGAAATATGTCCGTCAGGCCCCTTCCCTCGAGATAAATCTGCAAATATCTCGGAAACGAAGCGAGCTATGGCAAAATGTTAAGAGACCTTTTTTGTAGAGAATTAAGTTTCCTACTTTTTATGTTCTATGATATTTTTTGATCAGATGCGTAGTTCTCGAGATATATCAAGATATTTAAAAGTTCCGAAGCCGCACCAACATAATAGAGATACAGAAACACCGTGGCCCCTTTCTTTGAGGTAACTCTGCACTATTGCGAGCTGCAAATGCCACTTCCAGCTTAGCTGTGCAGAAGAAGAACAACAAGAAGAAGAAATATCTCGAAATATGTCCGTCAGGCCCCTTCCCTTGAGATAAATCTGCAAATATCTCGGAAACCAAGCGAGCTATCGCAAAATGTTAAGAGACCTTATTTGTAGAGAATTAAGTTTCCTACTTTTTATGTTCTACGATATTTTTTGGTCAGATGCGTAGTTCTCGAGATATATCAAGATATTTAAAAGTTCCGAAGCCGCACCAACATAATAGAGATACAGAAACACCGTGGCCACTTTCTTTGAGATAACTCTGCACTATTGCGAGCTGCAAATGCCACTTCCAGCTTAGCTGTGCAGAAGAAGAACAACAAGAAGAAGAAATATCTGGAAATATGTCCGTCAGGCCCCTTCCCTTGAGATAAATCTGCAAATATCTCGGAAACGAAGCGAGCTATGGCAAAATGTTAAGAGACCTTTTTTGTAGAGAATTAAGTTTCCTACTTTTTATGTTCTATGATATTTTCTGATCAGATGCGTAGTTCTCGAGATATATCAAGATATTTAAAAGTTCCGAAGCCGCACCAACATAATAGAGATACAGAAACACCGTGGCCCCTTTCTTTGAGATAACTCTGCACTATTGCGAGCTGCAAATGCCACTTCCAGCTTAGCTGTGCAGAAGAGGAACAACAAGAAGAAGAAATATCTGGAAATATGTCCGTCAGGCCCCTTCCCTTGAGATAAATCTGCAAATATCTCGGAAACGAAGCGAGCTACGGCAAAATGTTAAGAGACCTTTTTTGTAGAAAATTAGGATTCCTACTTTTTATGTTCTATGATATGTTTTGATCAGATGCGTAGTTCTCGAGATATATCCTGATATTTAAAAGTTCCGAAGCGGCACCAACATAATAGAGATACAGAAACACCGTGGCCCCTTTCTTTGAGGTAACTCTGCACTATTGCGAGCTGCAAATGCCACTTCCAGCTTAGCTGTGCAGAAGAAGAACAACAAGAAGAAGAAATATCTCGAAATATGTCCGTCAGGCCCCTTCCCTTGAGATAAATCTGCAAATATCTCGGAAACGAAGCGAGCTATGGCAAAATGTTAAGAGACCTTTTTTGTAGAGAATTAAGTTTCCTACTTTTTATGTTCTATGATATTTTCTGATCAGATGCGTAGTTCTCGAGATATATCAAGATATTTAAAAGTTCCGAAGCCGCACCAACATAATGGAGATACAGAAACACCGTGGCCCCTTTCTTTGAGATAACACTGCACTACTGCGAGCTGCAAATGCCACTTCCAGCTTAGCTGTGCAGAAGAAGAACAACAAGAAGAAGAAATATCTCGAAATATGTCCGTCAGGCCCCTTCCCTTGAGATAAATCTGCAAATATCTCGGAAACGAAGCGAGCTATGGCAAAATGTTGAGAGACCATTTTTGTAGAGAATTAAGTTTCCTATTTTTTATGTTCTATGATATTTTTTGATCAGATGCGTAGTTCTCGAGATATATCCTGATATTTAAAAGTTCCGAAGCGGCACCAACATAATAGAGATACAGAAACACCGTGGCCCCTTTCTTTGAGGTAACTCTGCACTATTGCGAGCTGCAAATGCCACTTCCAGCTTAGCTGTGCAGAAGAAGAACAACAAGAAGAAGGAATATCTCGAAATATGTCCGTCAGGCCCCTTCCCTTGAGATAAATCTGCAAATATCTCGGAAACGAAGCGAGCTATGGCAAAATGTTTAGAGACCTTTTTTGTAGAGAATTATGTGCCCTACAATTTATGTTCTGTGATATTTTTTGATCAGAAGCGTAGTTTTCGAGATATATCGAGATATTTAAAAGTTCCGAAGCCGCACCAACATAATAGAGATACAGAAACACCGTGGCCCCTTTCTTTGAGATAACTCTGCACTATTGCGACCTGCAAATGCCACTTCCAGCTTAGCTGTGCAGAAGAGGAACAACAAGAAGAAGAAATATCTCGGAATATGTCCGTCAGGCCCCTTCCCTTGAGCTAAATCTGCAAATATCTCGGAAACGATGCCAGCTATGGGAAAATGTTAAGAGACCTTTTTTGTAGAGAATTAAGTTTCCAACTTTTTATGTTCTATGATATTTTTCGATCAGAGGCGTAGTTCTCGAGATATATCAAGATATTTAAAAGTTCCGAAGCCGCACCAACATAATAGAGATACAGAAACACCGTGGCCCCTCTCTTTGAGATAACTCTGCACTATTGCGCGCTGCAAATGCCACTTCCAGCTTAGCTGTGCAGAAGAAGAACAACAAGAATAAGAAATATTTCGAAATATGTCCGTCAGGCCCCTTCCCTTGAAATAAATCTGCAAATATCTCGGAAACGAAGCGAGCTATGGCAAAATGTTAAGAGACCATTTTTGTAGAGAATTAAGTTTCCTACTTTTTATGTTCTATGTTATTTTTTGATCAGATGCGTAGTTCTCGAGATATATCCTGATATTTAAAAGTTCCGAAGCGGCACCAACATAATAGAGATACAGAAACACCGTGGCCCCTTTCTTTGAGGTAACTCTGCACTATTGCGAGCTGCAAATGCCACTTCCAGCTTAGCTGTGCAGAAGAAGAACAACAAGAAGAAGGAATATCTCGAAATATGTCCGTCAGGCCCCTTCCCTTGAGATAAATCTGCAAATATCTCGGAAACCAAGCGAGCTATGGCAAAATGTTTAGAGACCTTATTTGTAGAGAATTAAGTTTCCTACTTTTTATGTTCTACGGTATTTTTTGATCAGATGCGTAGTTCTCGAGATATATCAAGATATTTAAAAGTTCCGAAGCCGCACCAACATAATAGAGATACAGAAACACCGTGGCCCCTTTCTTTGAGATAACTCTGCACTATTGCGAGCTGCAAATGCCACTTCCAGCTTAGCTGCGCAGAAGAAGAACAACAAGAATAAGAAATATTTCGAAATATGTCCGTCAGGCCCCTTCCCTTGAGATAAATCTGCAAATATCTCGGAAACGAAGCGAGCTACGGCAAAATGTTAAGAGACCTTTTTTGTAGAGAATTATGTTTCCTACAATTTACGTTCTCTGATATTTTTTGATCAGAAGCGTAGTTTTCGAGATATATCGAGATATTTAAAAGTTCCGAAGCCGCACCAACATAATAGAGATACAGAAACACCGTGGCCCCTTTCTTTGAGATAACTCTGCACTATTGCGACCTGCAAATGCCACTTCCAGCTTAGCTGTGCAGAAGAGGAACAACAAGAAGAAGAAATATCTCGGAATATGTCCGTCAGGCCCCTTCCCTTGAGCTAAATCTGCAAATATCTCGGAAACGATGCCAGCTATGGGAAAATGTTAAGAGACCTTTTTTGTAGAGAATTAAGTTTCCAACTTTTTATGTTCTATGATATTTTTCGATCAGAGGCGTAGTTCTCGAGATATATCAAGATATTTAAAAGTTCCGAAGCCGCACCAACATAATAGAGATACAGAAACACCGTGGCCCCTCTCTTTGAGATAACTCTGCACTATTGCGCGCTGCAAATGCCACTTCCAGCTTAGCTGTGCAGAAGAAGAACAACAAGAATAAGAAATATTTCGAAATATGTCCGTCAGGCCCCTTCCCTTGAGATAAATCTGCAAATATCTCGGAAACGAAGCGAGCTATGGCAAAATGTTAAGAGACCATTTTTGTAGAGAATTAAGTTTCCTACTTTTTATGTTCTATGTTATTTTTTGATCAGATGCGTAGTTCTCGAGATATATCCTGATATTTAAAAGTTCCGAAGCGGCACCAACATAATAGAGATACAGAAACACCGTGGCCCCTTTCTTTGAGGTAACTCTGCACTATTGCGAGCTGCAAATGCCACTTGCAGCTTAGCTGTGCAGAAGAAGAACAACAAGAAGAAGGAATATCTCGAAATATATCCGTCAGGCCCCTTCCCTTGAGATAAATCTGCAAATATCTCGGAAACCAAGCGAGCTATGGCAAAATGTTTAGACACCTTATTTGTAGAGAATTAAGTTTCCTACTTTTTATGTTCTACGGTATTTTTTGATCAGATGCGTAGTTCTCGAGATATATCAAGATATTTAAAAGTTCCGAAGCCGCACCAACATAATAGAGATACAGAAACACCGTGGCCCCTTTCTTTGAGATAACTCTGCACTATTGCGAGCTGCAAATGCCACTTCCAGCTTAGCTGTGCAGAAGAAGAACAACAAGAAGAAGAAATATCTCGAAATATGTCCGTCAGGCCCCTTCCCTTGAGATATATCTGCAAATATCTCGGAAACGAAGCGAGCTATGGCAAAATGTTAAGAGACCTTTTTTGTAGAGAATTATGTTTCGTACAATTTATGTTCTATGATATTTTTTGGTGAGAAGCGTAGTTTTCGAGATATATCGTGATATTTAAAAGTTCCAAAGCCGCACCAACATAATAGAGATACAGAAACACCGTGGCCCCTTTCTTTGAGATAACTCTGCACTAGTGCGAGCCGCAAATGCCACTTCCAGCTTAGCTGTGCAGAAGAAGAACAACAAGAAGAAGAAATATCTCGAAATATGTCCGTCAGGCCCCTTCCCTTGAGATAAATCTGCAAATATCTCGGAAACGAAGCGAGCTATGGCAAAATGTTGAGAGACCTTTTTTGTAGAGAATTAAGTTTCCTACGTTTTATGTTCTATGATATTTTTTGATCAGATGCGTAGTTCTCGAGATATATCAAGATATTTAAAAGTTCCGAAGCCGCACCAACATAATAGGGATACAGAAGCACCGTGGCCCCTTTCTTTGAGATAACTCTGCACTAGTGCGAGCCGCAAATGCCACTTCCAGCTTAGCTGTGCAGAAGAAGAACAACAAGAAGAAGAAATATCTCGAAATATGTCCGTCAGGCCCCTTCCCTTGAGATATATCTGCAAATATCTCGGAAACGAAGCGAGCTATGGCAAAATGTTAAGAGACCTTTTTTGTAGAGAATTAAGTTTCCTACTTTTTACGTTCTATGATATTTTTTGATCAGATGCGTAGTTCTCGAGATATATCAAGATATTTAAAAGTTCCGAAGCCGCACCAACATAATAGAGATACAGAAACACCGTGGCCCCTTTCTTTGAGATAACTCTGCACTATTGCGAGCTGTAAATGCCACTTCCAGCTTAGCTGTGCAGAAGAAGAACAACAAGAAGAAGAAATATCTCGAAATATGTCCGTCAGGCCCCTTCCCTTGAGATATATCTGCAAATATCTCGGAAACGAAGCGAGCTATGGCAAAATGTTAAGAGACCTTTTTTGTAGAGAATTATGTTTCGTACAATTTATGTTCTATGATATTTTTTGGTGAGAAGCGTAGTTTTCGAGATATATCGAGATATTTAAAAGTTCCAAAGCCGCACCAACATAATAGAGATACAGAAACACCGTGGCCCCTTTCTTTGAGATAACTCTGCACTAGTGCGAGCCGCAGATGCCACTTCCAGCTTAGCTGTGCAGAAGAAGAACAACAAGAAGAAGAAATATCTCGAAATATGTCCGTCAGGCCCCTTCCCTTGAGATAAATCTGCAAATACCTCGGAAACGAAGCGAGCTATGGCAAAATGTTGAGAGACCTTTTTTGTAGAGAATTAAGTTTCCTACGTTTTATGTTCTATGATATTTTTTGATCAGATGCGTAGTTCTCGAGATATATCAAGATATTTAAAAGTTCCGAAGCCGCACCAACATAATAGAGATACAGAAACACCGTGGCCCCTTTCTTTGAGATAACTCTGCACTAGTGCGAGCCGCAAATGCCACTTCCAGCTTAGCTGTGCAGAAGAAGAACAACAAGAAGAAGAAATATCTCGAAATATGTCCGTCAGGCCCCTTCCCTTGAGATATATCTGCAAATATCTCGGAAACGAAGCGAGCTATGGCAAAATGTTAAGAGACCTTTTTTGTAGAGAATTATGTTTCGTACAATTTATGTTCTATGATATTTTTTGATCAGAAGCGTAGTTTTCGAGATATATCGAGATATTTAAAAGTTCCAAAGCCGCACCAACATAATAGAGATACAGAAACACCGTGGCCCCTTTCTTTGAGATAACTCTGCACTATTGCGAGCTGCAAATGCCACTTCCAGCTTAGCTGTGCAGAGGAAGAACAACAAGAAGAAGAAATATCTCGAAATATGTCCGTCAGGCCAGTTCCTTTGAGCTGAATCTGCAAATATCTCGGAAACGAAGCGAGCTATGGCAAAATGTTAAGAGACGTTTTTTGTAGAGAATTATGTTTCCTACAATTTATGTTCTATGATATTTTTTGATCAGAAGCGTAGTTTTCGAGATGTATCGAGATATTTAAAAGTTCCGAAGCCGCACCAACATAATAGGGATACAGAAACACCGTGGCCCCTTTCTTTGAGATAACTCTGCAGTATTGCGAGCTGTAAATGCCACTTCCAGCTTAGCTGTGCAGAAGAAGAACAACAAGAAGAAGAAATATCTCGAAATATGTCCGTCAGGCCCCTTCCCTTGAGATATATCTGCAAATATCTCGGAAACGAAGCGAGCTATGGCAAAATGTTAAGAGACCTTTTTTGTAGAGAATGAAGTTTCCTAGTTTTTATGTTCTATGATATTTTTTGATCAGATGCGTAGTTCTCGAGATATATCAAGATATTTAAAAGTTCCGAAGCCGCACCAACATAATAGAGATACAGAAACACCGTGGCCCCTTTCTTTGAGATAACTCTGCAGTAGTGCGAGCCGCAAATGCCACTTCCAGCTTAGCTGTGCAGAAGAAGAACAACAAGAAGAAGAAATATCTCGAAATATGTCCGTCAGGCCCCTTCCCTTGAGATAAATCTGCAAATATCTCGGAAACGAAGCGAGCTATGGCAAAATGTTAAGAGACGTTTTTTGTAGAGAATTATGTTTCCTACAATTTATGTTCTATGATATTTTTTGATCAGAAGCGTAGTCTTCGAGATATATCGAGATATTTAAAAGTTCCGAAGCCGCACCAACATAATAGGGATACAGAAACACCGTGGCCCCTTTCTTTGAGATAACTCTGCACTAGTGCGAGCCGCAAATGCCACTTCCAGCTTAGCTGTGCAGAAGAAGAACAACAAGAAGAAGAAGTATCTCGAAATATGTCCGCCAGGCCCCTTCCCTTGAGATAAATCTGCAAATATCTCGGAAACGAAGCCAGCTATGGCCAATTGTTAAGAGACCTTTTTTGTAGAGAATTAAGTTTCCTACTTTTTATGTTCTATGATATTTTTTGATCAGATGCGTAGTTCTCGAGATATATCAAGATATTTAAAAGTTCCGAAGCCGCACCAACATAATAGGGATACAGAAACACCGTGGCCCCTTTCTTTGAGATAACTCTGCACTAGTGCGAGCCGCAAATGCCACTTCCAGCTTAGCTGTGCAGAAGAAGAACAACAAGAAGAAGAAATATCTCGAAATATGTCCGTCAGGCCCCTTCCCTTGAGATATATCTGCAAATATCTCGGAAACGAAGCGAGCTATGGCAAAATGTTAAGAGACCTTTTTTGTAGAGAATTAAGTTTCCTACTTTTTATCTTCTATGATATTTTTTGATCAGATGCGTAGTTCTCGAGATATATCAAGATATTTAAAAGTTCCGAAGCCGCACCAACATAATAGAGATACAGAAACACCGTGGCCCCTTTCTTTGAGATAACTCTGCACTATTGCGAGCTGTAAATGCCACTTCCAGCTTAGCTGTGCAGAAGAAGAACAACAAGAAGAAGAAATATCTCGAAATATGTCCGTCAGGCCCCTTCCCTTGAGATATACCTGCAAATATCTCGGAAACGAAGCGAGCTATGGCAAAATGTTAAGAGACCTTTTTTGTAGAGAATTAAGTTTCCTACTTTTTATGTTCTATGATATTTTTTGATCAGATGCGTAGTTCTCGAGATATATCAAGATATCTAAAAGTTCCGAAGCCGCACCAACATAATAGAGATACAGAAACACCGTGGCCCCTTTCTTTGAGATAACTCTGCACTATTGCGAGCTGCAAATGCCACTTCCAGCTTAGCTGTGCAGAAGAAGAACAACAAGAAGAAGAAATATCTCGAAATATGTCCGTCAGGCCCCTTCCCTTGAGATAAATCTGCAAATATCTCGGAAACGAAGAGAGCTATGGCAAAATGTTAAGAGACCTTTTTTGTAGAGAATTAAGTTTCCTACTTTTTATGTTCTATGATATTTTTTGATTAGATGCGTAGTTCTCGAGATATATCAAGATATTTAAAAGTTCCGAAGCCGCACCAACATAATAGAGATACAGAAACACCGTGGCCCCTTTCTTTCAGATAACTATGCACTATTGCGAGCTGCAAATGCCACTTCCAGCTTAGCTGTGCAGAAGAACAACAAGAAGAAGAAATATCTCGAAATATGTCCGTCAGGCCCCTTCCCTTGAGATAAATCTGCAAATATCTCGGAAACGAAGAGAGCTATGGCAAACTGTTAAGAGACCTTTTTTGTAGAGAATTAAGTTTCCTACAATTTATGTTCTATGATATTTTTTGATCAGAAGCGTAGTTTTCGAGATATATCGAGATATTTAAAAGTTCCGAAGCCGCACCAACATAATAGAGATACAGAAACACCGTGGCCCCTTTCTTTGAGATAACTCTGCACTATTGCGAGCTGCAAATGCCACTTCCAGCTTAGCTGTGCAGAGGAAGAACAACAAGAAGAAGAAATATCTCGAAATATGTCCGTCAGGCCCCTTCCCTTGAGATAAATCTGCAAATATCTCGGAAACGAAGCGAGCTATGGCAAAATGTTAAGAGACCTTTTTTGTAGAGAATTAAGTTTCCTACTTTTTATGTTCTATGATATTTTTTGATCAGATGCGTAGTTCTCGAGATATATCAAGATATTTAAAAGTTCCGAAGCCGCACCAACATAATAGAGATACAGAAACACCGTGGCCCCTTTCTTTGAGATAACTCTGCACTATTGCGAGCTCTAAATGCCACTTCCAGCTTAGCTGTGCAGAAGAAGAACAACAAGAAGGAGAAATATCTCGAAATATGTCCGTCAGGCCCCTTCCCTTGAGATATATCTGCAAATATCTCGGAAACGAAGCGAGCTATGGCAAAATGTTAAGAGACCTTTTTTGTAGAGAATTCTGTGTCCTACAATTTATGTTCTATGATATTTTTTGATCAGATGCGTAGTTCTCGAGATATATCAAGATATTTAAAAGTTCCGAAGCCGCACCAACATAATAGAGATACAGAAACACCGTGGCCCCTTTCTTTGAGATAACTCTGCACTATTGCGAGCTGCAAATGCCACTTCCAGCTTAGCTGTGCAGAGGAAGAACAACAAGAAGAAGAAATATCTCGAAATATGTCCGTCAGGCCAGTTCCTTTGAGCTGAATCTGCAAATATCTCGGAAACGAAGCGAGCTATGGCAAAATGTTACGAGACGTTTTTTATAGAGAATTATGTTTCCTACAATTTATGTTCTATGATATTTTTTGATCAGAAGCGTAGTTTTCGAGATATATCGAGATATTTAAAAGTTCCGAAGCCGCACCAACATAATAGAGATACAGAAACACCGTGGCCCCTTTCTTTGGGATAACTCTGCACTAGTGCGAGCCGCAAATGCCACTTCCAGCTTAGCTGTGCAGAAGAAGAACAACAAGAAGAAGAAATATCTCGAAATATGTCCGTCAGGCCCCTTCCCTTGAGATAAATCTGCAAATATCTCGGAAACGAAGCGAGCTATGGCAAAATGTTGAGAGACCTTTTTTGTAGAGAATTAAGTTTCCTACTTTTTATGTTCTATGATATTTTTTGATGAGATGCGTAGTTCTCGAGATATATCAAGATATTTAAACGTTCCGAAGCCGCACCAACATAATAGAGATACAGAAACACCGTGGCCCCTTTCTTTGAGATAACTCTGCACTATTGCGAGCTGCAAATGCCACTTCCAGCTTAGCTGTGCAGAGGAAGAACAACAAGAAGAAGAAGTATCTCGAAATATGTCCGTCAGGCCAGTTCCTTTGAGCTGAATCTGCAAATATCTCGGAAACGAAGCGAGCTATGGCAAAATGTTACGAGACGTTTTTTATAGAGAATTATGTTTCCTACAATTTATGTTCTATGATATTTTTTGATCAGAAGCGTAGTTTTCGAGATATATCGAGATATTTAAAAGTTCCGAAGCCGCACCAACATAATAGAGATACAGAAACACCGTGGCCCCTTTCTTTGGGATAACTCTGCACTAGTGCGAGCCGCAAATGCCACTTCCAGCTTAGCTGTGCAGAAGAAGAACAACAAGAAGAAGAAATATCTCGAAATATGTCCGTCAGGCCCCTTCCCTTGAGATAAATCTGCAAATATCTCGGAAACGAAGCGAGCTATGGCAAAATGTTGAGAGACCTTTTTTGTAGAGAATTAAGTTTCCTACTTTTTATGTCCTATGATATTTTTTGATGAGATGCGTAGTTCTCGAGATATATCAAGATATTTAAACGTTCCGAAGCCGCACCAACATAATAGAGATACAGAAACACCGTGGCCCCTTTCTTTGAGATAACTCTGCACTATTGCGAGCTGCAAATGCCACTTCCAGCTTAGCTGTGCAGAGGAAGAACAACAAGAAGAAGAAATATCTCGAAATATGTCCGTCAGGCCAGTTCCTTTGAGCTGAATCTGCAAATATCTCGGAAACGAAGCGAGCTATGGCAAAATGTTAAGAGACGTTTTTTGTAGAGAATTATGTTTCCTACAATTCATGTTCTATGATATTTTTTGATCAGAAGCGTAGTTTTCGAGATATATCGAGATATTTAAAAGTTCCGAAGCCGCACCAACATAATAGGGATACAGAAACACCGTGGCCCCTTTCTTTGAGATAACTCTGCACTAGTGCGAGCCGCAAATGCCACTTCCAGCTTAGCTGTGCAGAAGAAGAACAACAAGAAGAAGAAATATCTCGAAATATGTCCGTCAGGCCCCTTCCCTTGAGATAAATCTGCAAATATCTCGGAAACGAAGCGAGCTATGGCAAAATGTTAAGAGACCTTTTTTGTAGAGAATTAAGTTTCCTACTTTTTATGTTCTATGATATTTTCTGATCAGATGCGTAGTTCTCGAGATATATCAAGATATTTAAAAGTTCCGAAGCCGCACCAACATAATAGAGATACAGAAACACCGTGGCCCCTTTCTTTGAGATAACTCTGCACTATTGCGAGCTGTAAATGCCACTTCCAGCTTAGCTGTGCAGAAGAAGAACAACAAGAAGAAGAAATATCTCGAAATATGTCCGTCAGGCCCCTTCCCTTGAGATATATCTGCAAATATCTCGGAAACGAAGCGAGCTATGGCAAAATGTTAAGAGACCTTTTTTGTAGAGAATTCTGTGTCCTACAATTTATGTTCTATGATATTTTTTGATCAGAAGCGTAGTTTTCGAGATATATCGAGATATTTAAAAGTTCCGAAGCCGCACCAACATAATAGAGATACAGAAACACCGTGGCCCCTTTCTTTGAGATAACTCTGCACTAGTGCGAGCCGCAAATGCCACTTCCAGCTTAGCTGTGCAGAAGAAGAACAACAAGAAGAAGAAATATCTCGAAATATGTCCGTCAGGCCCCTTCCCTTGAGATAAATCTGCAAATATCTCGGAAACGAAGCGAGCTATGGCAAAATGTTTAGAGACCTTTTTTGTAGAGAATTAAGTTTCCTACTTTTTATGTTCTATGATATTTTTTGATCAGATGCGTAGTTCTCGAGATATATCAAGATATTTAAAAGTTCCGAAGCCGCACCAACATAATAGAGATACAGAAACACCGTGGCCCCTTTCTTTGAGATAACTCTGCACTATTGCGAGCTGCTAATGCCACATCCAGCTTAGCTGTGCAGAGGAAGAACAACAAGAAGAAGAAATATCTCGAAATATGTCCGTCAGGCCAGTCCCTTTGAGCTGAATCTGCAAATATCTCGGAAACGAAGCGAGCTATGGCAAAATGTTAAGAGACGTTTTTTGTAGAGAATTATGTTTTCTACAATTCATGTTCTATGATATTTTTTGATCAGAAGCGTAGTTTTCGAGATATATCGAGATATTTAAAAGTTCCGAAGCCGCACCAACATAATAGGGATACAGAAACACCGTGGCCCCTTTCTTTGAGATAACTCTGCACTAGTGCGAGCCGCAAATGCCACTTCCAGCTTAGCTGTGCAGAAGAAGAACAACAAGAAGAAGAAATATCTCGAAATATGTCCGTCAGGCCCCTTCCCTTGAGATATATCTGCAAATATCTCGGAAACGAAGCGAGCTATGGCAAAATGTTAAGAGACCTTTTTTCTAGAGAATTCTGTGTCCTACAATTTATGTTCTATGATATTTTTTGATCAGAAGCGTAGTTTTCGAGATATATCGAGATATTTAAAAGTTCCGAAGCCGCACCAACATAATAGAGATACAGAAACACCGTGGCCCCTTTCTTTGAGATAACTCTGCACTATTGCGAGCTGCAAATGCCACTTCCAGCTTAGCTGTGCAGAGGAAGAACAACAAGAAGAAGAAATATCTCGAAATATGTCCGTCAGGCCAGTTCCTTTGAGCTGAATCTGCAAATATCTCGGAAACGAAGCGAGCTATGGCAAAATGTTAAGAGACGTTTTTTGTAGAGAATTATGTTTCCTACAATTCATGTTCTATGATATTTTTTGATCAGAAGCGTAGTTTTCGAGATATATCGAGATATTTAAAAGTTCCGAAGCCGCACCAACATAATAGGGATACAGAAACACCGTGGCCCCTTTCTTTGAGATAACTCTGCACTAGTGCGAGCCGCAAATGCCACTTCCAGCTTAGCTGTGCAGAAGAAGAACAACAAGAAGAAGAAATATCTCGAAATATGTCCGTCAGGCCCCTTCCCTTGAGATAAATCTGCAAATATCTCGGAAACGAAGCGAGCTATGGCAAAATGTTAAGAGACCTTTTTTGTAGAGAATTAAGTTTCCTACTTTTTATGTTCTATGATATTTTCTGATCAGATGCGTAGTTCTCGAGATATATCAAGATATTTAAAAGTTCCGAAGCCGCACCAACATAATAGAGATACAGAAACACCGTGGCCCCTTTCTTTGAGATAACTCTGCACTATTGCGAGCTGTAAATGCCACTTCCAGCTTAGCTGTGCAGAAGAAGAACAACAAGAAGAAGAAATATCTCGAAATATGTCCGTCAGGCCCCTTCCCTTGAGATATATCTGCAAATATCTCGGAAACGAAGCGAGCTATGGCAAAATGTTAAGAGACCTTTTTTGTAGAGAATTCTGTGTCCTACAATTTATGTTCTATGATATTTTTTGATCAGAAGCGTAGTTTTCGAGATATATCGAGATATTTAAAAGTTCCGAAGCCGCACCAACATAATAGAGATACAGAAACACCGTGGCCCCTTTCTTTGAGATAACTCTGCACTAGTGCGAGCCGCAAATGCCACTTCCAGCTTAGCTGTGCAGAAGAAGAACAACAAGAAGAAGAAATATCTCGAAATATGTCCGTCAGGCCCCTTCCCTTGAGATAAATCTGCAAATATCTCGGAAACGAAGCGAGCTATGGCAAAATGTTTAGAGACCTTTTTTGTAGAGAATTAAGTTTCCTACTTTTTATGTTCTATGATATTTTTTGATCAGATGCGTAGTTCTCGAGATATATCAAGATATTTAAAAGTTCCGAAGCCGCACCAACATAATAGAGATACAGAAACACCGTGGCCCCTTTCTTTGAGATAACTCTGCACTATTGCGAGCTGCTAATGCCACATCCAGCTTAGCTGTGCAGAGGAAGAACAACAAGAAGAAGAAATATCTCGAAATATGTCCGTCAGGCCAGTCCCTTTGAGCTGAATCTGCAAATATCTCGGAAACGAAGCGAGCTATGGCAAAATGTTAAGAGACGTTTTTTGTAGAGAATTATGTTTTCTACAATTCATGTTCTATGATATTTTTTGATCAGAAGCGTAGTTTTCGAGATATATCGAGATATTTAAAAGTTCCGAAGCCGCACCAACATAATAGGGATACAGAAACACCGTGGCCCCTTTCTTTGAGATAACTCTGCACTAGTGCGAGCCGCAAATGCCACTTCCAGCTTAGCTGTGCAGAAGAAGAACAACAAGAAGAAGAAATATCTCGAAATATGTCCGTCAGGCCCCTTCCCTTGAGATATATCTGCAAATATCTCGGAAACGAAGCGAGCTATGGCAAAATGTTAAGAGACCTTTTTTCTAGAGAATTCTGTGTCCTACAATTTATGTTCTATGATATTTTTTGATCAGAAGCGTAGTTTTCGAGATATATCGAGATATTTAAAAGTTCCGAAGCCGCACCAACATAATAGAGATACAGAAACACCGTGGCCCCTTTCTTTGAGATAACTCTGCACTATTGCGAGCTGTAAATGCCACTTCCAGCTTAGCTGTGCAGAAGAAGAACAACAAGAAGAAGAAATATCTCGAAATATGTCCGTCAGGCCAGTTCCTTTGAGCTGAATCTGCAAATATCTCGGAAACGAAGCGAGCTATGGCAAAATCTTAAGAGACGTTTTTTGTAGAGAATTATGTTTCCTACAATTTATGTTCTATCATATTTTTTGATCAGAAGCGTAGTTTTCGAGATATATCGAGATATTTAAAAGTTCCGAAGCCGCACCAACATAATAGAGATACAGAAACACCGTGGCCCCTTTCTTTGAGATAACTCTGCACTATTGCGACCTGCAAATGCCACTTCCAGCTCAGCTGTGCAGAAGAAGAACAACAAGAAGAAGAAATATCTCGAAATATGTCCGTCAGGCCCCTTCCCTTGAGATAAATCTGCAAATATCTCGGGAACGAAGCGAGCTATGGCAAAATGTTAAGAGACCTTTTTTGTAGAGAATAATGTTTCCTACAATTTACGTTCTATGATATTTTTTGATCAGAAGCGTAGTTTTCGAGATATATCGAGATATTTAAAAGTTCCGAAGCCGCACCAACATAATAGAGATACAGAAACACCGTGGCCCCTTTCTTTGAGATAACTCTGCACTATTGCGAGCTGCAAATGCCACTTCCAGCTTAGCTGTGCAGAGGAAGAACAACAAGAAGAAGAAATATCTCGAAATATGTCCGTCAGGCCCCTTCCCTTGAGATAAATCTGCAAATATCTCGGAAACGAAGCGAGCTATGGCAAAATGTTGAGAGACCTTTTTTGTAGAGAATTAAGTTTCCTACTTTTTATGTTCTATGATATTTTTTGATGAGATGCGTAGTTCTCGAGATATATCAAGATATTTAAACGTTCCGAAGCCGCACCAACATAATAGAGATACAGAAACACCGTGGCCCCTTTCTTTGAGATAACTCTGCACTATTGCGAGCTGCAAATGCCACTTCCAGCTTAGCTGTGCAGAGGAAGAACAACAAGAAGAAGAAATATCTCGAAATATGTCCGTCAGGCCAGTTCCTTTGAGCTGAATCTGCAAATATCTCGGAAACGAAGCGAGCTATGGCAAAATGTTACGAGACGTTTTTTATAGAGAATTATGTTTCCTACAATTTATGTTCTATGATATTTTTTGATCAGAAGCGTAGTTTTCGAGATATATCGAGATATTTAAAAGTTCCGAAGCCGCACCAACATAATAGAGATACAGAAACACCGTGGCCCCTTTCTTTGGGATAACTCTGCACTAGTGCGAGCCGCAAATGCCACTTCCAGCTTAGCTGTGCAGAAGAAGAACAACAAGAAGAAGAAATATCTCGAAATATGTCCGTCAGGCCCCTTCCCTTCAGATAAATCTGCAAATATCTCGGAAACGAAGCGAGCTATGGCAAAATGTTGAGAGACCTTTTTTGTAGAGAATTAAGTTTCCTACTTTTTATGTCCTATGATATTTTTTGATGAGATGCGTAGTTCTCGAGATATATCAAGATATTTAAACGTTCCGAAGCCGCACCAACATAATAGAGATACAGAAACACCGTGGCCCCTTTCTTTGAGATAACTCTGCACTATTGCGAGCTGCAAATGCCACTTCCAGCTTAGCTGTGCAGAGGAAGAACAACAAGAAGAAGAAATATCTCGAAATATGTCCGTCAGGCCAGTTCCTTTGAGCTGAATCTGCAAATATCTCGGAAACGAAGCGAGCTATGGCAAAATGTTAAGAGACGTTTTTTGTAGAGAATTATGTTTCCTACAATTCATGTTCTATGATATTTTTTGATCAGAAGCGTAGTTTTCGAGATATATCGAGATATTTAAAAGTTCCGAAGCCGCACCAACATAATAGGGATACAGAAACACCGTGGCCCCTTTCTTTGAGATAACTCTGCACTAGTGCGAGCCGCAAATGCCACTTCCAGCTTAGCTGTGCAGAAGAAGAACAACAAGAAGAAGAAATATCTCGAAATATGTCCGTCAGGCCCCTTCCCTTGAGATAAATCTGCAAATATCTCGGAAACGAAGCGAGCTATGGCAAAATGTTAAGAGACCTTTTTTGTAGAGAATTAAGTTTCCTACTTTTTATGTTCTATGATATTTTCTGATCAGATGCGTAGTTCTCGAGATATATCAAGATATTTAAAAGTTCCGAAGCCGCACCAACATAATAGAGATACAGAAACACCGTGGCCCCTTTCTTTGAGATAACTCTGCACTATTGCGAGCTGTAAATGCCACTTCCAGCTTAGCTGTGCAGAAGAAGAACAACAAGAAGAAGAAATATCTCGAAATATGTCCGTCAGGCCCCTTCCCTTGAGATATATCTGCAAATATCTCGGAAACGAAGCGAGCTATGGCAAAATGTTAAGAGACCTTTTTTGTAGAGAATTCTGTGTCCTACAATTTATGTTCTATGATATTTTTTGATCAGAAGCGTAGTTTTCGAGATATATCGAGATATTTAAAAGTTCCGAAGCCGCACCAACATAATAGAGATACAGAAACACCGTGGCCCCTTTCTTTGAGATAACTCTGCACTAGTGCGAGCCGCAAATGCCACTTCCAGCTTAGCTGTGCAGAAGAAGAACAACAAGAAGAAGAAATATCTCGAAATATGTCCGTCAGGCCCCTTCCCTTGAGATAAATCTGCAAATATCTCGGAAACGAAGCGAGCTATGGCAAAATGTTTAGAGACCTTTTTTGTAGAGAATTAAGTTTCCTACTTTTTATGTTCTATGATATTTTTTGATCAGATGCGTAGTTCTCGAGATATATCAAGATATTTAAAAGTTCCGAAGCCGCACCAACATAATAGAGATACAGAAACACCGTGGCCCCTTTCTTTGAGATAACTCTGCACTATTGCGAGCTGCTAATGCCACATCCAGCTTAGCTGTGCAGAGGAAGAACAACAAGAAGAAGAAATATCTCGAAATATGTCCGTCAGGCCAGTCCCTTTGAGCTGAATCTGCAAATATCTCGGAAACGAAGCGAGCTATGGCAAAATGTTAAGAGACGTTTTTTGTAGAGAATTATGTTTTCTACAATTCATGTTCTATGATATTTTTTGATCAGAAGCGTAGTTTTCGAGATATATCGAGATATTTAAAAGTTCCGAAGCCGCACCAACATAATAGGGATACAGAAACACCGTGGCCCCTTTCTTTGAGATAACTCTGCACTAGTGCGAGCCGCAAATGCCACTTCCAGCTTAGCTGTGCAGAAGAAGAACAACAAGAAGAAGAAATATCTCGAAATATGTCCGTCAGGCCCCTTCCCTTGAGATATATCTGCAAATATCTCGGAAACGAAGCGAGCTATGGCAAAATGTTAAGAGACCTTTTTTCTAGAGAATTCTGTGTCCTACAATTTATGTTCTATGATATTTTTTGATCAGAAGCGTAGTTTTCGAGATATATCGAGATATTTAAAAGTTCCGAAGCCGCACCAACATAATAGAGATACAGAAACACCGTGGCCCCTTTCTTTGAGATAACTCTGCACTATTGCGAGCTGTAAATGCCACTTCCAGCTTAGCTGTGCAGAAGAAGAACAACAAGAAGAAGAAATATCTCGAAATATGTCCGTCAGGCCAGTTCCTTTGAGCTGAATCTGCAAATATCTCGGAAACGAAGCGAGCTATGGCAAAATCTTAAGAGACGTTTTTTGTAGAGAATTATGTTTCCTACAATTTATGTTCTATCATATTTTTTGATCAGAAGCGTAGTTTTCGAGATATATCGAGATATTTAAAAGTTCCGAAGCCGCACCAACATAATAGAGATACAGAAACACCGTGGCCCCTTTCTTTGAGATAACTCTGCACTATTGCGACCTGCAAATGCCACTTCCAGCTCAGCTGTGCAGAAGAAGAACAACAAGAAGAAGAAATATCTCGAAATATGTCCGTCAGGCCCCTTCCCTTGAGATAAATCTGCAAATATCTCGGGAACGAAGCGAGCTATGGCAAAATGTTAAGAGACCTTTTTTGTAGAGAATAATGTTTCCTACAATTTACGTTCTATGATATTTTTTGATCAGAAGCGTAGTTTTCGAGATATATCGAGATATTTAAAAGTTCCGAAGCCGCACCAACATAATAGAGATACAGAAACACCGTGGCCCCTTTCTTTGAGATAACTCTGCACTATTGCGACCTGCAAATGCCACTTCCAGCTCAGCTGCGCAGAAGAAGAACAACAAGAAGAAGAAATATCTCGAAATATGTCCGTCAGGCCCCTTCCCTTGAGATAAATCTGCAAATATCTCGGAAACGAAGCGAGCTATGGCAAAATGTTAAGAGACCGTTTTTGTAGAGAATTAAGTTTCCTACTTTTTATGTTCTATGATATTTTTTGATCAGATGCGTGGTTCTCGAGATATATCAAGATATTTAAAAGTTCCGAAGCCGCACCAACATAATAGAGATACAGATACACCGTGGCCCCTTTCTTAGAGATAACTCTGCACTATTGCGAGCTGCAAATGCCACTTCCAGCTTAGCTGTGCAGAAGAAGAACAACAAGAAGAAGAAATATCTCGAAATATGTCCGTCAGGCCCCTTCCCTTGAGATATATCTGCAAATATCTCGGAAACGAAGCGAGCTATGGCAAAATGTTAAGAGACGTTTTTTGTAGAGAATTATGTTTCCTACAATTTATGTTCTATGATATTTTTTGATCAGAGGCGTAGTTTTCGAGATATATCGAGATATTTAAAAGTTCCGAAGCCGCACCAACATAATAGAGATACAGAAACACCGTGGCCCCTTTCTTTGAGATAACTCTGCACGATTGCGAGCTGGAAATGCCACTTCCAGTTTAGCTGTGCAGAAGAAGAACAACAAGAAGAAGAAATATCTCGAAATATGTCCATCAGGACCCTTCCCTTGAGATAAATCTGCAAATATCTCGGAAACGAAGCGAGCTATGGCAAAATGTTAAGAGACCTTTTTTGTAGAGAATAATGTTTCCTACAATTTACGTTCTATGATATTTTTTGATCAGAAGCGTAGTTTTCGAGATATATCGAGATATTTAAAAGTTCCGAAGCCGCACCAACATAATAGAGATACAGAAACACCGTGGCCCCTTTCTTTGAGATAACTCTGCACTATCGCGACCTGCAAATGCCACTTCCAGCTCAGCTGTGCAGAAGAAGAACAACAAGAAGAAGAAATATCTCGAAATATGTCCGTCAGGCCCCTTCCCTTGAGATAAATCTGCAAATATCTCGGAAACGAAGCGAGCTATGGCAAAATGTTAAGAGACCGTTTTTGTAGAGAATTAAGTTTCCTACTTTTTATGTTCTATGATATTTTTTGATCAGATGCGTGGTTCTCGAGATATATCGAGATATTTAAAAGTTCCGAAGCCGCACCAACATAATAGAGATACAGAAACACCGTGGCCCCTTTCTGTGAGATAACTCTGCACTAGTGCGAGCCGCAAATGCCACTTCCAGCTTAGCTGTGCAGAAGAAGAACAACAAGAAGAAGAAATATCTCGAAATATGTCCGTCAGGCCCCTTCCCTTGAGATAAATCTGCAAATATCTCGGAAACGAAGCGAGCTATGGCAAAATCTTAAGAGAGCGTTTTTGTAGAGAATTAAGTTTCCTACTTTTTACGTTCTATGATATTTTTTGATCAGATGCGTGGTTCTCGAGATATATCAAGATATTTAAAAGTTCCGAAGCCGCACCAACATAATAGAGATACAGATACACCGTGGCCCCTTTCTTAGAGATAACTCTGCACTATTGCGAGCTGCAAATGCCACTTCCAGCTTAGCTGTGCAGAAGGAGAACAACAAGAAGAAGAAATATCTCGAAATATGTCCGTCAGGCCCCTTCCCTTGAGATATATCTGCAAATATCTCGGAAACGAAGCGAGCTATGGCAAAATGTTAAGAGACCTTTTTTGTAGAGAATTCTGTGTCCTACAATTTATGTTCTATGATATTTTTTGATCAGAAGCGTAGTTTTCGAGATATATCGAGATATTTAAAAGTTCCGAAGCCGCACCAACATAATAGAGATACAGAAACACCGTGGCCCCTTTCTTTGAGATAACTCTACACTAGTGCGAGCCGCAAATGCCACTTCCAGCTTAGCTGTGCAGAAGAAGAACAACAAGAAGAAGAAATATCTCGAAATATGTCCGACAGGCCCCTTCCCTTGAGATAAATCTGCAAATATCTCGGAAACGAAGCGAGCTATGGCGAAATGTTAAGAGACCTTTTTTGTAGAGAATTAAGTTTCCTACTTTTTATCTTCTATGATATTTTTTGATCAGATGCGTAGTTCTCGAGATGTATCAAGATATTTAAACGTTCCGAAGCCGCACCAACATAATAGAGATACAGAAACACCGTGGCCCCTTTCTTTGAGATAACTCTGCACTATTGCGAGCTGTAAATGCCACTTCCAGCTTAGCTGTGCAGAAGAAGAACAACAAGAAGAAGAAATATCTCGAAATATGTCCGACAGGCCCCTTCCCTTGAGATAAATCTGCAAATATCTCGGAAACGAAGCGAGCTATGGCAAAATGTTAAGAGACGTTTTTTGTAGAGAATTATGTTTCCTACAATTTATGTTCTATGATATTTTTTGATCAGACGCGTAGTTTTCGAGATATATCGAGATATTTAAAAGTTCCGAAGCCGCACCAACATAATAGAGATACAGAAACACCGTGGCCCCTTTCTTTGAGATAACTCTGCACTAGTGCGAGCCGCAAATGCCACTTCCAGCTTAGCTGTGCAGAAGAAGAACAACAAGAAGAAGAAATATCTCGAAATATGTCCGACAGGCCCCTTCCCTTGAGATAAATCTGCAAATATCTCGGGAACGAAGCGAGCTATGGCAAAATGTTAAGAGACCTTTTTTGTAGAGAATTAAGTTTCCTACTTTTTATCTTCTATGATATTTTTTGATCAGATGCGTAGTTCTCGAGATATATCAAGATATTTAAAAGTTCCGAAGCCGCACCAACATAATAGAGATACAGAAACACCGTGGCCCCTTTCTTTGAGATAACTCTGCACTATTGCGAGCTGCTAATGCCACATCCAGCTTAGCTGTGCAGAGGAAGAACAACAAGAAGAAGAAATATCTCGAAATATGTCCGTCAGGCCAGTCCCTTTGAGCTGAATCTGCAAATATCTCGGAAACGAAGCGAGCTATGGCAAAATGTTAAGAGACGTTTTTTGTAGAGAATTATGTTTTCTACAATTCATGTTCTATGATATTTTTTGATCAGAAGCGTAGTTTTCGAGATATATCGAGATATTTAAAAGTTCCGAAGCCGCACCAACATAATAGGGATACAGAAACACCGTGGCCCCTTTCTTTGAGATAACTCTGCACTAGTGCGAGCCGCAAATGCCACTTCCAGCTTAGCTGTGCAGAAGAAGAACAACAAGAAGAAGAAATATCTCGAAATATGTCCGTCAGGCCCCTTCCCTTGAGATATATCTGCAAATATCTCGGAAACGAAGCGAGCTATGGCAAAATGTTAAGAGACCTTTTTTCTAGAGAATTCTGTGTCCTACAATTTATGTTCTATGATATTTTTTGATCAGAAGCGTAGTTTTCGAGATATATCGAGATATTTAAAAGTTCCGAAGCCGCACCAACATAATAGAGATACAGAAACACCGTGGCCCCTTTCTTTGAGATAACTCTGCACTATTGCGAGCTGTAAATGCCACTTCCAGCTTAGCTGTGCAGAAGAAGAACAACAAGAAGAAGAAATATCTCGAAATATGTCCGTCAGGCCAGTTCCTTTGAGCTGAATCTGCAAATATCTCGGAAACGAAGCGAGCTATGGCAAAATCTTAAGAGACGTTTTTTGTAGAGAATTATGTTTCCTACAATTTATGTTCTATCATATTTTTTGATCAGAAGCGTAGTTTTCGAGATATATCGAGATATTTAAAAGTTCCGAAGCCGCACCAACATAATAGAGATACAGAAACACCGTGGCCCCTTTCTTTGAGATAACTCTGCACTATTGCGACCTGCAAATGCCACTTCCAGCTCAGCTGTGCAGAAGAAGAACAACAAGAAGAAGAAATATCTCGAAATATGTCCGTCAGGCCCCTTCCCTTGAGATAAATCTGCAAATATCTCGGGAACGAAGCGAGCTATGGCAAAATGTTAAGAGACCTTTTTTGTAGAGAATAATGTTTCCTACAATTTACGTTCTATGATATTTTTTGATCAGAAGCGTAGTTTTCGAGATATATCGAGATATTTAAAAGTTCCGAAGCCGCACCAACATAATAGAGATACAGAAACACCGTGGCCCCTTTCTTTGAGATAACTCTGCACTATTGCGACCTGCAAATGCCACTTCCAGCTCAGCTGCGCAGAAGAAGAACAACAAGAAGAAGAAATATCTCGAAATATGTCCGTCAGGCCCCTTCCCTTGAGATAAATCTGCAAATATCTCGGAAACGAAGCGAGCTATGGCAAAATGTTAAGAGACCGTTTTTGTAGAGAATTAAGTTTCCTACTTTTTATGTTCTATGATATTTTTTGATCAGATGCGTGGTTCTCGAGATATATCAAGATATTTAAAAGTTCCGAAGCCGCACCAACATAATAGAGATACAGATACACCGTGGCCCCTTTCTTAGAGATAACTCTGCACTATTGCGAGCTGCAAATGCCACTTCCAGCTTAGCTGTGCAGAAGAAGAACAACAAGAAGAAGAAATATCTCGAAATATGTCCGTCAGGCCCCTTCCCTTGAGATATATCTGCAAATATCTCGGAAACGAAGCGAGCTATGGCAAAATGTTAAGAGACGTTTTTTGTAGAGAATTATGTTTCCTACAATTTATGTTCTATGATATTTTTTGATCAGAGGCGTAGTTTTCGAGATATATCGAGATATTTAAAAGTTCCGAAGCCGCACCAACATAATAGAGATACAGAAACACCGTGGCCCCTTTCTTTGAGATAACTCTGCACGATTGCGAGCTGGAAATGCCACTTCCAGTTTAGCTGTGCAGAAGAAGAACAACAAGAAGAAGAAATATCTCGAAATATGTCCATCAGGACCCTTCCCTTGAGATAAATCTGCAAATATCTCGGAAACGAAGCGAGCTATGGCAAAATGTTAAGAGACCTTTTTTGTAGAGAATAATGTTTCCTACAATTTACGTTCTATGATATTTTTTGATCAGAAGCGTAGTTTTCGAGATATATCGAGATATTTAAAAGTTCCGAAGCCGCACCAACATAATAGAGATACAGAAACACCGTGGCCCCTTTCTTTGAGATAACTCTGCACTATCGCGACCTGCAAATGCCACTTCCAGCTCAGCTGTGCAGAAGAAGAACAACAAGAAGAAGAAATATCTCGAAATATGTCCGTCAGGCCCCTTCCCTTGAGATAAATCTGCAAATATCTCGGAAACGAAGCGAGCTATGGCAAAATGTTAAGAGACCGTTTTTGTAGAGAATTAAGTTTCCTACTTTTTATGTTCTATGATATTTTTTGATCAGATGCGTGGTTCTCGAGATATATCAAGATATTTAAAAGTTCCGAAGCCGCACCAACATAATAGAGATACAGAAACACCGTGGCCCCTTTCTTTGAGATAACTCTGCACTAGTGCGAGCCGCAAATGCCACTTCCAGCTTAGCTGTGCAGAAGAAGAACAACAAGAAGAAGAAATATCTCGAAATATGTCCGTCAGGCCCCTTCCCTTGAGATATATCTGCAAATATCTCGGAAACGAAGCGAGCTATGGCAAAATGCTAAGAGACCTTTTTTGTAGAGAATTAAGTTTCCTACTTTTTATGTTCTACGATATTTTTCGATCAGACGCGTAGTTCTCGAGATATATCGAGATATTTAAAAGTTCCGAAGCCGCACCAACATAATAGAGATACAGAAACACCGTGGCCCCTTTCTGTGAGATAACTCTGCACTAGTGCGAGCCGCAAATGCCACTTCCAGCTTAGCTGTGCAGAAGAAGAACAACAAGAAGAAGAAATATCTCGAAATATGTCCGTCAGGCCCCTTCCCTTGAGATAAATCTGCAAATATCTCGGAAACGAAGCGAGCTATGGCAAAATCTTAAGAGAGCGTTTTTGTAGAGAATTAAGTTTCCTACTTTTTATGTTCTATGATATTTTTTGATCAGATGCGTGGTTCTCGAGATATATCAAGATATTTAAAAGTTCCGAAGCCGCACCAACATAATAGAGATACAGATACACCGTGGCCCCTTTCTTAGAGATAACTCTGCACTATTGCGAGCTGCAAATGCCACTTCCAGCTTAGCTGTGCAGAAGAAGAACAACAAGAAGAAGAAATATCTCGAAATATGTCCGTCAGGCCCCTTCCCTTGAGATATATCTGCAAATATCTCGGAAACGAAGCGAGCTATGGCAAAATGTTAAGAGACGTTTTTTGTAGAGAATTATGTTTCCTACAATTTATGTTCTATGATATTTTTTGATCAGAGGCGTAGTTTTCGAGATATATCGAGATATTTAAAAGTTCCGAAGCCGCACCAACATAATAGAGATACAGAAACACCGTGGCCCCTTTCTTTGAGATAACTCTGCACTAGTGCGAGCCGCAAATGCCACTTCCAGCTTAGCTGTGCAGAAGAAGAACAACAAGAAGAAGAAATATCTCGAAATATGTCCGTCAGGCCCCTTCCCCTGAGATAAATCTGCAAATATCTCGGAAACGAAGCGAGCTATGGCAAAATGTTAAGAGACCGTTTTTGTAGAGAATTAAGTTTCCTACTTTTTATGTTCTATGATATTTTTTGATCAGATGCGTGGTTCTCGAGATATATCAAGATATTTAAAAGTTCCGAAGCCGCACCAACATAATAGAGATACAGAAACACCGTGGCCCCTTTCTTAGAGATAACTCTGCACTATTGCGAGCTGCAAATGCCACTTCCAGCTTAGCTGTGCAGAAGAAGAACAACAAGAAGAAGAAATATCTCGAAATATGTCCGTCAGGCCCCTTCCCTTGAGATATATCTGCAAATATCTCGGAAACGAAGCGAGCTATGGCAAAATGCTAAGAGAGCTTTTTTGTAGAGAATTAAGTTTCCTACTTTTTATGTTCTACGATATTTTTCGATCAGACGCGTAGTTCTCGAGATATATCGAGATATTTAAAAGTTCCGAAGCCGCACCAACATAATAGAGATACAGAAACACCGTGGCCCCTTTCTGTGAGATAACTCTGCACTAGTGCGAGCCGCAAATGCCACTTCCAGCTTAGCTGTGCAGAAGAAGAACAACAAGAAGAAGAAATATCTCGAAATATGTCCGTCAGGCCCCTTCCCTTGAGATAAATCTGCAAATATCTCGGAAACGAAGCGAGCTATGGCAAAATCTTAAGAGACCGTTTTTGTAGAGAATTAAGTTTCCTACTTTTTATGTTCTATGATATTTTTTGATCAGATGCGTGGTTCTCGAGATATATCAAGATATTTAAAAGTTCCGAAGCCGCACCAACATAATAGAGATACAGATACACCGTGGCCCCTTTCTTAGAGATAACTCTGCACTATTGCGAGCTGCAAATGCCACTTCCAGCTTAGCTGTGCAGAAGAAGAACAACAAGAAGAAGAAATATCTCGAAATATGTCCGTCAGGCCCCTTCCCTTGAGATAAATCTGCAAATATCTCGGAAACGAAGCGAGCTATGGCAAAATGTTAAGAGACCTTTTTTGTAGAGAATTAAGTTTCCTACTTTTTATCTTCTATGATATTTTTTGATCAGATGCGTAGTTCTCGAGATGTATCAAGATATTTAAAAGTTTCGAAGCCGCACCAACATAATAGAGATACAGAAACACCGTGGCCCCTTTCTTTGAGATAACTCTGCACTATTGCGAGCTGTAAATGCCACTTCCAGCTTAGCTGTGCAGAAGGAGAACAACAAGAAGAAGAAATATCTCGAAATATGTCCGTCAGGCCCCTTCCCTTGAGATATATCTGCAAATATCTCGGAAACGAAGCGAGCTATGGCAAAATGTTAAGAGACCTTTTTTGTAGAGAATTCTGTGTCCTACAATTTATGTTCTATGATATTTTTTGATCAGAAGCGTAGTTTTCGAGATATATCGAGATATTTAAAAGTTCCGAAGCCGCACCAACATAATAGAGATACAGAAACACCGTGGCCCCTTTCTTTGAGATAACTCTACACTAGTGCGAGCCGCAAATGCCACTTCCAGCTTAGCTGTGCAGAAGAAGAACAACAAGAAGAAGAAATATCTCGAAATATGTCCGACAGGCCCCTTCCCTTGAGATAAATCTGCAAATATCTCGGAAACGAAGCGAGCTATGGCGAAATGTTAAGAGACCTTTTTTGTAGAGAATTAAGTTTCCTACTTTTTATCTTCTATGATATTTTTTGATCAGATGCGTAGTTCTCGAGATGTATCAAGATATTTAAACGTTCCGAAGCCGCACCAACATAATAGAGATACAGAAACACCGTGGCCCCTTTCTTTGAGATAACTCTGCACTATTGCGAGCTGTAAATGCCACTTCCAGCTTAGCTGTGCAGAAGAAGAACAACAAGAAGAAGAAATATCTCGAAATATGTCCGACAGGCCCCTTCCCTTGAGATAAATCTGCAAATATCTCGGAAACGAAGCGAGCTATGGCAAAATGTTAAGAGACGTTTTTTGTAGAGAATTATGTTTCCTACAATTTATGTTCTATGATATTTTTTGATCAGACGCGTAGTTTTCGAGATATATCGAGATATTTAAAAGTTCCGAAGCCGCACCAACATAATAGAGATACAGAAACACCGTGGCCCCTTTCTTTGAGATAACTCTGCACTAGTGCGAGCCGCAAATGCCACTTCCAGCTTAGCTGTGCAGAAGAAGAACAACAAGAAGAAGAAATATCTCGAAATATGTCCGACAGGCCCCTTCCCTTGAGATAAATCTGCAAATATCTCGGGAACGAAGCGAGCTATGGCAAAATGTTAAGAGACCTTTTTTGTAGAGAATTAAGTTTCCTACTTTTTATCTTCTATGATATTTTTTGATCAGATGCGTAGTTCTCGAGATATATCAAGATATTTAAAAGTTCCGAAGCCGCACCAACATAATAGAGATACAGAAACACCGTGGCCCCTTTCTTTGAGATAACTCTGCACTATTGCGCGCTGCAAATGCCACTTCCAGCTTAGCTGTGCAGAAGAAGAACAACAAGAAGAAGAAATATCTCGAAATATGTCCGTCAGGCCCCTTCCCTTGAGATAAATCTGCAAATATCTCGGAAACGAAGCGAGCTATGGCAAAACGTTAAGAGACCTTTTTTGTAGAGAATTAAGTTTCCTACTTTTTATCTTCTATGATATTTTTTGATCAGATGCGTAGTTCTCGAGATGTATCAAGATATTTAAAAGTTCCGAAGCCGCACCAACATAATAGAGATACAGAAACACCGTGGCCCCTTTCTTTGAGATAACTCTGCACTATTGCGAGCTGTAAATGCCACTTCCAGCTTAGCTGTGCAGAAGAAGAACAACAAGAAGAAGAAATATCTCGAAATATGTCCGTCAGGCCCCTTCCCTTGAGATATATCTGCAAATATCTCGGAAACGAAGCGAGCTATGGCAAAATGTTAAGAGACGTTTTTTGTAGAGAATTATGTTTCCTACAATTTATGTTCTATGATATTTTTTGATCAGAAGCGTAGTTTTCGAGATATATCGAGATATTTAAAAGTTCCGAAGCCGCACCAACATAATAGAGATACAGAAACACCGTGGCCCCTTTCTTTGAGATAACTCTGCACTAGTGCGAGCCGCAAATGCCACTTCCAGCTTAGCTGTGCAGAAGAAGAACAACAAGAAGAAGAAATATCTCGAAATATGTCCGTCAGGCCCCTTCCCTTGAGATAAATCTGCAAATATCTCGGAAACGAAGCGAGCTATGGCAAAATGTTAAGAGACCTTTTTTGTAGAGAATTAAGTTTCCTACTTTTTATGTTCTATGATATTTTTTGATCAGATGCGTAGTTCTCGAGATATATCAAGATATTTAAAAGTTCCGAAGCCGCACCAACATAATAGAGATACGGAAACACCGTGGCCCCTTTCTTTGAGATAACTCTGCACTATTGCGAGCTGTAAATGCCACTTCCAGCTTAGCTGTGCAGAAGAAGAACAACAAGAAGAAGAAATATCTCGAAATATGTCCGTCAGGCCAGTTCCTTTGAGCTGAATCTGCAAATATCTCGGAAACGAAGCGAGCTATGGCAAAATCTTAAGAGACGTTTTTTGTAGAGAATTATGTTTCCTACAATTTATGTTCTATCATATTTTTTGATCAGAAGCGTAGTTTTCGAGATATATCGAGATATTTAAAAGTTCCGAAGCCGCACCAACATAATAGAGATACAGAAACACCGTGGCCCCTTTCTTTGAGATAACTCTGCACTATTGCGACCTGCAAATGCCACTTCCAGCTCAGCTGTGCAGAAGAAGAACAACAAGAAGAAGAAATATCTCGAAATATATCCGTCAGGCCCCTTCCCTTGAGATAAATCTGCAAATATCTCGGAAACGAAGCGAGCTATGGCAAAATGTTAAGAGACCGTTTTTGTAGAGAATTAAGTTTCCTACTTTTTATGTTCTATGATATTTTTTGATCAGATGCGTAGTTCTCGAGATATATCAAGATATTTAAAAGTTCCGAAGCCGCACCAACATAATAGAGATACAGAAACACCGTGGCCCCTTTCTTTGAGATAACTCTGCACTATTGCGAGCTGCAAATGCCACTTCCAGCTTAGCTGTGCAGAGGAAGAACAACAAGAAGAAGAAATATCTCGAAATATGTCCATCAGGACCCTTCCCTTGAGATAAATCTGCAAATATCTCGGAAACGAAGCGAGCTATGGCAAAATGTTAAGAGTCCGTTTTTGTAGAGAATAATGTTTCCTACTTTTTATGTTCTATGATATTTTTTGATCAGATGCGTAGTTCTCGAGATATATCAAGATATTTAAAAGTTCCGAAGCCGCACCAACATAATAGAGATACAGAAACACCGTGGCCCCTTTCTTTGAGATAACTCTGCACTATTGCGACCTGCAAATGCCACTTCCAGCTCAGCTGCGCAGAAGAAGAACAACAAGAAGAAGAAATATCTCGAAATATGTCCGTCAGGCCCCTTCCCTTGAGATAAATCTGCAAATATCTCGGAAACGAAGCGAGCTATGGCAAAATGTTAAGAGACCGTTTTTGTAGAGAATTAAGTTTCCTACTTTTTATGTTCTATGATATTTTTTGATCAGATGCGTGGTTCTCGAGATATATCAAGATATTTAAAAGTTCCGAAGCCGCACCAACATAATAGAGATACAGATACACCGTGGCCCCTTTCTTAGAGATAACTCTGCACTATTGCGAGCTGCAAATGCCACTTCCAGCTTAGCTGTGCAGAAGAAGAACAACAAGAAGAAGAAATATCTCGAAATATGTCCGTCAGGCCCCTTCCCTTGAGATATATCTGCAAATATCTCGGAAACGAAGCGAGCTATGGCAAAATGTTAAGAGACGTTTTTTGTAGAGAATTATGTTTCCTACAATTTATGTTCTATGATATTTTTTGATCAGAGGCGTAGTTTTCGAGATATATCGAGATATTTAAAAGTTCCGAAGCCGCACCAACATAATAGAGATACAGAAACACCGTGGCCCCTTTCTTTGAGATAACTCTGCACTAGTGCGAGCCGCAAATGCCACTTCCAGCTTAGCTGTGCAGAAGAAGAACAACAAGAAGAAGAAATATCTCGAAATAGGTCCGACAGGCCCCTTCCCTTGAGATACATCTGCAAATATCTCGGAAACGAAGCGAGCTATGGCAAAATGTTAAGAGACCTTTTTTGTAGAGAATTAAGTTTCCTACTTTTTATGTTCTATGATATTTTTTGATCAGATGCGTAGTTCTCGAGATATATCAAGATATTTAAAAGTTCCGAAGCCGCACCAACATAATAGAGATACAGAAACACCGTGGCCCCTTTCTTTGAGATAACTCTGCACTATTGCGAGCTGTAAATGCCACTTCCAGCTTAGCTGTGCAGAAGAAGAACAACAAGAAGAAGAAATATCTCGAAATATGTCCGTCAGGCCCCTTCCCTTGAGATATATCTGCAAATATCTCGGAAACGAAGCGAGCTATGGCAAAATGTTAAGAGACCTTTTTTGTAGAGAATTCTGTGTCCTACAATTTATGTTCTATGATATTTTTTGATCAGAAGCGTAGTTTTCGAGATATATCGAGATATTTAAAAGTTCCGAAGCCGCACCAACATAATAGAGATACAGAAACACCGTGGCCCCTTTCTTTGAGATAACTCTGCACTAGTGCGAGCCGCAAATGCCACTTCCAGCTTAGCTGTGCAGAAGAAGAACAACAAGAAGAAGAAATATCTCGAAATATGTCCGTCAGGCCCCTTCCCTTGAGATATATCTGCAAATATCTCGGAAACGAAGCGAGCTATGGCAAAATGTTAAGAGACCTTTTTTGTAGAGAATTCTGTGTCCTACAATTTATGTTCTATGATATTTTTTGATCAGAAGCGTAGTTTTCGAGATATATCGAGATATTTAAAAGTTCCGAAGCCGCACCAACATAATAGAGATACAGAAACACCGTGGCCCCTTTCTTTGAGATAACTCTGCACTAGTGCGAGCCGCAAATGCCACTTCCAGCTTAGCTGTGCAGAAGAAGAACAACAAGAAGAAGAAATATCTCGAAATATGTCCGTCAGGCCCCTTCCCTTGAGATAAATCTGCAAATATCTCGGAAACGAAGCGAGCTATGGCAAAATGTTTAGAGACCTTTTTTGTAGAGAATTAAGTTTCCTACTTTTTATGTTCTATGATATTTTTTGATCAGATGCGTAGTTCTCGAGATATATCAAGATATTTAAAAGTTCCGAAGCCGCACCAACATAATAGAGATACAGAAACACCGTGGCCCCTTTCTTTGAGATAACTCTGCACTATTGCGAGCTGCTAATGCCACATCCAGCTTAGCTGTGCAGAGGAAGAACAACAAGAAGAAGAAATATCTCGAAATATGTCCGTCAGGCCAGTTCCTTTGAGCTGAATCTGCAAATATCTCGGAAACGAAGCGAGCTATGGCAAAATGTTAAGAGACGTTTTTTGTAGAGAATTATGTTTTCTACAATTCATGTTCTATGATATTTTTTGATCAGAAGCGTAGTTTTCGAGATATATCGAGATATTTAAAAGTTCCGAAGCCGCACCAACATAATAGGGATACAGAAACACCGTGGCCCCTTTCTTTGAGATAACTCTGCACTAGTGCGAGCCGCAAATGCCACTTCCAGCTTAGCTGTGCAGAAGAAGAACAACAAGAAGAAGAAATATCTCGAAATATGTCCGTCAGGCCCCTTCCCTTGAGATATATCTGCAAATATCTCGGAAACGAAGCGAGCTATGGCAAAATGTTAAGAGACCTTTTTTGTAGAGAATTCTGTGTCCTACAATTTATGTTCTATGATATTTTTTGATCAGAAGCGTAGTTTTCGAGATATATCGAGATATTTAAAAGTTCCGAAGCCGCACCAACATAATAGAGATACAGAAACACCGTGGCCCCTTTCTTTGAGATAACTCTGCACTATTGCGACCTGCAAATGCCACTTCCAGCTCAGCTGCGCAGAAGAAGAACAACAAGAAGAAGAAATATCTCGAAATATGTCCGTCAGGCCCCTTCCCTTGAGATAAATCTGCAAATATCTCGGAAACGAAGCGAGCTATGGCGAAATGTTAAGAGACCTTTTTTGTAGAGAATTAAGTTTCCTACTTTTTATCTTCTATGATATTTTTTGATCAGATGCGTAGTTCTCGAGATGTATCAAGATATTTAAACGTTCCGAAGCCGCACCAACATAATAGAGATACAGAAACACCGTGGCCCCTTTCTTTGAGATAACTCTGCACTATTGCGAGCTGTAAATGCCACTTCCAGCTTAGCTATGCAGAAGAAGAACAACAAGAAGAAGAAATATCTCGAAATATGTCCGACAGGCCCCTTCCCTTGAGATAAATCTGCAAATATCTCGGAAACGAAGCGAGCTATGGCAAAATGTTAAGAGACGTTTTTTGTAGAGAATTATGTTTCCTACAATTTATGTTCTATGATATTTTTTGATCAGACGCGTAGTTTTCGAGATATATCGAGATATTTAAAAGTTCCGAAGCCGCACCAACATAATAGAGATACAGAAACACCGTGGCCCCTTTCTTTGAGATAACTCTGCACTAGTGCGAGCCGCAAATGCCACTTCCAGCTTAGCTGTGCAGAAGAAGAACAGCAAGAAGAAGAAATATCTCGAAATATGTCCGACAGGCCCCTTCCCTTGAGATAAATCTGCAAATATCTCGGGAACGAAGCGAGCTATGGCAAAATGTTAAGAGACCTTTTTTGTAGAGAATTAAGTTTCCTACTTTTTATCTTCTATGATATTTTTTGATCAGATGCGTAGTTCTCGAGATATATCGAGATATTTAAAAGTTCCGAAGCCGCACCAACATAATAGAGATACAGAAACACCGTGGCCCCTTTCTTTGAGATAACTCTGCACTATTGCGACCTGCAAATGCCACTTCCAGCTCAGCTGCGCAGAAGAAGAACAACAAGAAGAAGAAATATCTCGAAATATGTCCGTCAGGCCCCTTCCCTTGAGATAAATCTGCAAATATCTCGGAAACGAAGCGAGCTATGGCGAAATGTTAAGAGACCTTTTTTGTAGAGAATTAAGTTTCCTACTTTTTATCTTCTATGATATTTTTTGATCAGATGCGTAGTTCTCGAGATGTATCAAGATATTTAAACGTTCCGAAGCCGCACCAACATAATAGAGATACAGAAACACCGTGGCCCCTTTCTTTGAGATAACTCTGCACTATTGCGAGCTGTAAATGCCACTTCCAGCTTAGCTGTGCAGAAGAAGAACAACAAGAAGAAGAAATATCTCGAAATATGTCCGACAGGCCCCTTCCCTTGAGATAAATCTGCAAATATCTCGGAAACGAAGCGAGCTATGGCAAAATGTTAAGAGACGTTTTTTGTAGAGAATTATGTTTCCTACAATTTATGTTCTATGATATTTTTTGATCAGACGCGTAGTTTTCGAGATATATCGAGATATTTAAAAGTTCCGAAGCCGCACCAACATAATAGAGATACAAAAACACCGTGGCCCCTTTCTTTGAGATAACTCTGCACTAGTGCGAGCCGCAAATGCCACTTCCAGCTTAGCTGTGCAGAAGAAGAACAACAAGAAGAAGAAATATCTCGAAATATGTCCGACAGGCCCCTTCCCTTGAGATAAATCTGCAAATATCTCGGGAACGAAGCGAGCTATGGCAAAATGTTAAGAGACCTTTTTTGTAGAGAATTAAGTTTCCTACTTTTTATCTTCTATGATATTTTTTGATCAGATGCGTAGTTCTCGAGATATATCAAGATATTTAAAAGTTCCGAAGCCGCACCAACATAATAGAGATACAGAAACACCGTGGCCCCTTTCTTTGAGATAACTCTGCACTATTGCGCGCTGCAAATGCCACTTCCAGCTTAGCTGTGCAGAAGAAGAACAACAAGAAGAAGAAATATCTCGAAATATGTCCGTCAGGCCCCTTCCCTTGAGATAAATCTGCAAATATCTCGGAAACGAAGCGAGCTATGGCAAAACGTTAAGAGACCTTTTTTGTAGAGAATTAAGTTTCCTACTTTTTATCTTCTATGATATTTTTTGATCAGATGCGTAGTTCTCGAGATGTATCAAGATATTTAAAAGTTCCGAAGCCGCACCAACATAATAGAGATACAGAAACACCGAGGCCCCTTTCTTTGAGATAACTCTGCACTATTGCGAGCTGTAAATGCCACTTCCAGCTTAGCTGTGCAGAAGAAGAACAACAAGAAGAAGAAATATCTCGAAATATGTCCGTCAGGCCCCTTCCCTTGAGATATATCTGCAAATATCTCGGAAACGAAGCGAGCTATGGCAAAATGTTAAGAGACGTTTTTTGTAGAGAATTATGTTTCCTACAATTTATGTTCTATGATATTTTTTGATCAGAAGCGTAGTTTTCGAGATATATCGAGATATTTAAAAGTTCCGAAGCCGCACCAACATAATAGAGATACAGAAACACCGTGGCCCCTTTCTTTGAGATAACTCTGCACTAGTGCGAGCCGCAAATGCCACTTCCAGCTTAGCTGTGCAGAAGAAGAACAACAAGAAGAAGAAATATCTCGAAATATGTCCGTCAGGCCCCTTCCCTTGAGATAAATCTGCAAATATCTCGGAAACGAAGCGAGCTATGGCAAAATGTTAAGAGACCTTTTTTGTAGAGAATTAAGTTTCCTACTTTTTATGTTCTATGATATTTTTTGATCAGATGCGTAGTTCTCGAGATATATCAAGATATTTAAAAGTTCCGAAGCCGCACCAACATAATAGAGATACGGAAACACCGTGGCCCCTTTCTTTGAGATAACTCTGCACTATTGCGAGCTGTAAATGCCACTTCCAGCTTAGCTGTGCAGAAGAAGAACAACAAGAAGAAGAAATATCTCGAAATATGTCCGTCAGGCCAGTTCCTTTGAGCTGAATCTGCAAATATCTCGGAAACGAAGCGAGCTATGGCAAAATCTTAAGAGACGTTTTTTGTAGAGAATTATGTTTCCTACAATTTATGTTCTATCATATTTTTTGATCAGAAGCGTAGTTTTCGAGATATATCGAGATATTTAAAAGTTCCGAAGCCGCACCAACATAATAGAGATACAGAAACACCGTGGCCCCTTTCTTTGAGATAACTCTGCACTATTGCGACCTGCAAATGCCACTTCCAGCTCAGCTGTGCAGAAGAAGAACAACAAGAAGAAGAAATATCTCGAAATATATCCGTCAGGCCCCTTCCCTTGAGATAAATCTGCAAATATCTCGGAAACGAAGCGAGCTATGGCAAAATGTTAAGAGACCGTTTTTGTAGAGAATTAAGTTTCCTACTTTTTATGTTCTATGATATTTTTTGATCAGATGCGTAGTTCTCGAGATATATCAAGATATTTAAAAGTTCCGAAGCCGCACCAACATAATAGAGATACAGAAACACCGTGGCCCCTTTCTTTGAGATAACTCTGCACTATTGCGAGCTGCAAATGCCACTTCCAGCTTAGCTGTGCAGAGGAAGAACAACAAGAAGAAGAAATATCTCGAAATATGTCCATCAGGACCCTTCCCTTGAGATAAATCTGCAAATATCTCGGAAACGAAGCGAGCTATGGCAAAATGTTAAGAGTCCGTTTTTGTAGAGAATAATGTTTCCTACTTTTTATGTTCTATGATATTTTTTGATCAGATGCGTAGTTCTCGAGATATATCAAGATATTTAAAAGTTCCGAAGCCGCACCAACATAATAGAGATACAGAAACACCGTGGCCCCTTTCTTTGAGATAACTCTGCACTATTGCGACCTGCAAATGCCACTTCCAGCTCAGCTGCGCAGAAGAAGAACAACAAGAAGAAGAAATATCTCGAAATATGTCCGTCAGGCCCCTTCCCTTGAGATAAATCTGCAAATATCTCGGAAACGAAGCGAGCTATGGCAAAATGTTAAGAGACCGTTTTTGTAGAGAATTAAGTTTCCTACTTTTTATGTTCTATGATATTTTTTGATCAGATGCGTGGTTCTCGAGATATATCAAGATATTTAAAAGTTCCGAAGCCGCACCAACATAATAGAGATACAGATACACCGTGGCCCCTTTCTTAGAGATAACTCTGCACTATTGCGAGCTGCAAATGCCACTTCCAGCTTAGCTGTGCAGAAGAAGAACAACAAGAAGAAGAAATATCTCGAAATATGTCCGTCAGGCCCCTTCCCTTGAGATATATCTGCAAATATCTCGGAAACGAAGCGAGCTATGGCAAAATGTTAAGAGACGTTTTTTGTAGAGAATTATGTTTCCTACAATTTATGTTCTATGATATTTTTTGATCAGAGGCGTAGTTTTCGAGATATATCGAGATATTTAAAAGTTCCGAAGCCGCACCAACATAATAGAGATACAGAAACACCGTGGCCCCTTTCTTTGAGATAACTCTGCACTAGTGCGAGCCGCAAATGCCACTTCCAGCTTAGCTGTGCAGAAGAAGAACAACAAGAAGAAGAAATATCTCGAAATAGGTCCGACAGGCCCCTTCCCTTGAGATACATCTGCAAATATCTCGGAAACGAAGCGAGCTATGGCAAAATGTTAAGAGACCTTTTTTGTAGAGAATTAAGTTTCCTACTTTTTATGTTCTATGATATTTTTTGATCAGATGCGTAGTTCTCGAGATATATCAAGATATTTAAAAGTTCCGAAGCCGCACCAACATAATAGAGATACAGAAACACCGTGGCCCCTTTCTTTGAGATAACTCTGCACTATTGCGAGCTGTAAATGCCACTTCCAGCTTAGCTGTGCAGAAGAAGAACAACAAGAAGAAGAAATATCTCGAAATATGTCCGTCAGGCCCCTTCCCTTGAGATATATCTGCAAATATCTCGGAAACGAAGCGAGCTATGGCAAAATGTTAAGAGACCTTTTTTGTAGAGAATTCTGTGTCCTACAATTTATGTTCTATGATATTTTTTGATCAGAAGCGTAGTTTTCGAGATATATCGAGATATTTAAAAGTTCCGAAGCCGCACCAACATAATAGAGATACAGAAACACCGTGGCCCCTTTCTTTGAGACAACTCTGCACTAGTGCGAGCCGCAAATGCCACTTCCAGCTTAGCTGTGCAGAAGAAGAACAACAAGAAGAAGAAATATCTCGAAATATGTCCGTCAGGCCCCTTCCCTTGAGATAAATCTGCAAATATCTCGGAAACGAAGCGAGCTATGGCAAAATGTTTAGAGACCTTTTTTGTAGAGAATTAAGTTTCCTACTTTTTATGTTCTATGATATTTTTTGATCAGATGCGTAGTTCTCGAGATATATCAAGATATTTAAAAGTTCCGAAGCCGCACCAACATAATAGAGATACAGAAACACCGTGGCCCCTTTCTTTGAGATAACTCTGCACTATTGCGAGCTGCTAATGCCACATCCAGCTTAGCTGTGCAGAGGAAGAACAACAAGAAGAAGAAATATCTCGAAATATGTCCGTCAGGCCAGTTCCTTTGAGCTGAATCTGCAAATATCTCGGAAACGAAGCGAGCTATGGCAAAATGTTAAGAGACGTTTTTTGTAGAGAATTATGTTTTCTACAATTCATGTTCTATGATATTTTTTGATCAGAAGCGTAGTTTTCGAGATATATCGAGATATTTAAAAGTTCCGAAGCCGCACCAACATAATAGGGATACAGAAACACCGTGGCCCCTTTCTTTGAGATAACTCTGCACTAGTGCGAGCCGTAAATGCCACTTCCAGCTTAGCTGTGCAGAAGAAGAACAACAAGAAGAAGAAATATCTCGAAATATGTCCGTCAGGCCCCTTCCCTTGAGATATATCTGCAAATATCTCGGAAACGAAGCGAGCTATGGCAAAATGTTAAGAGACCTTTTTTGTAGAGAATTCTGTGTCCTACAATTTATGTTCTATGATATTTTTTGATCAGAAGCGTAGTTTTCGAGATATATCGAGATATTTAAAAGTTCCGAAGCCGCACCAACATAATAGAGATACAGAAACACCGTGGCCCCTTTCTTTGAGATAACTCTGCACTAGTGCGAGCCGCAAATGCCACTTCCAGCTTAGCTGTGCAGAAGAAGAACAACAAGAAGAAGAAATATCTCGAAATATGTCCGTCAGGCCCCTTCCCTTGAGATAAATCTGCAAATATCTCGGAAACGAAGCGAGCTATGGCAAAATGTTAAGAGACCTTTTTTGTAGAGAATTAAGTTTCCTACTTTTTATGTTCTATGATATTTTTTGATCAGATGCGTAGTTCTCGAGATATATCAAGATATTTAAAAGTTCCGAAGCCGCACCAACATAATAGAGATACAGAAACACCGTGGCCCCTTTCTTTGAGATAACTCTGCACTATTGCGAGCTGTAAATGCCACTTCCAGCTTAGCTGTGCAGAAGAAGAACAACAAGAAGAAGAAATATCTCGAAATATGTCCGACAGGCCCCTTCCCTTGAGATAAATCTGCAAATATCTCGGAAACGAAGCGAGCTATGGCAAAATGTTAAGAGACGTTTTTTGTAGAGAATTATGTTTCCTACAATTTATGTTCTATGATATTTTTTGATCAGACGCGTAGTTTTCGAGATATATCGAGATATTTAAAAGTTCCGAAGCCGCACCAACATAATAGAGATACAGAAACACCGTGGCCCCTTTCTTTGAGATAACTCTGCACTAGTGCGAGCCGCAAATGCCACTTCCAGCTTAGCTGTGCAGAAGAAGAACAACAAGAAGAAGAAATATCTCGAAATATGTCCGACAGGCCCCTTCCCTTGAGATAAATCTGCAAATATCTCGGGAACGAAGCGAGCTATGGCAAAATGTTAAGAGACCTTTTTTGTAGAGAATAATGTTTCCTACAATTTACGTTCTATGATATTTTTTGATCAGAAGCGTAGTTTTCGAGATATATCGAGATATTTAAAAGTTCCGAAGCCGCACCAACATAATAGAGATACAGAAACACCGTGGCCCCTTTCTTTGAGATAACTCTGCACTATTGCGACCTGCAAATGCCACTTCCAGCTCAGCTGCGCAGAAGAAGAACAACAAGAAGAAGAAATATCTCGAAATATGTCCGTCAGGCCCCTTCCCTTGAGATAAATCTGCAAATATCTCGGAAACGAAGCGAGCTATGGCAAAATCTTAAGAGACCGTTTTTGTAGAGAATTAAGTTTCCTACTTTTTATGTTCTATGATATTTTTTGATCAGATGCGTGGTTCTCGAGATATATCAAGATATTTAAAAGTTCCGAAGCCGCACCAACATAATAGAGATACAGATACACCGTGGCCCCTTTCTTAGAGATAACTCTGCACTAGTGCGAGCCGCAAATGCCACTTCCAGCTTAGCTGTGCAGAAGAAGAACAACAAGAAGAAGAAATATCTCGAAATAGGTCCGACAGGCCCCTTCCCTTGAGATAAATCTGCAAATATCTCGGAAACAAAGCGAGCTATGGCGAAATGTTAAGAGACCTTTTTTGTAGAGAATTAAGTTTCCTACTTTTTATCTTCTATGATATTTTTTGATCAGATGCGTAGTTCTCGAGATATATCAAGATATTTAAAAGTTCCGAAGCCGCACCAACATAATAGAGATACAGAAACACCGTGGCCCCTTTCTTTGAGATAACTCTGCACTATTGCGCGCTGCAAATGCCACTTCCAGCTTAGCTGTGCAGAAGAAGAACAACAAGAAGAAGAAATATCTCGAAATATGTCCGTCAGGCCCCTTCCCTTGAGATAAATCTGCAAATATCTCGGAAACGAAGCGAGCTATGGCAAAATGTTAAGAGACCTTTTTTGTAGAGAATTAAGTTTCCTACTTTTTATCTTCTATGATATTTTTTGATCAGATGCGTAGTTCTCGAGATATATCAAGATATTTAAAAGTTCCGAAGCCGCACCAACATAATAGAGATACGGAAACACCGTGGCCCCTTTCTTTGAGATAACTCTGCACTATTGCGAGCTGTAAATGCCACTTCCAGCTTAGCTGTGCAGAAGAAGAACAACAAGAAGAAGAAATATCTCGAAATATGTCCGTCAGGCCAGTTCCTTTGAGCTGAATCTGCAAATATCTCGGAAACGAAGCGAGCTATGGCAAAATGTTAAGAGACGTTTTTTGTAGAGAATTATGTTTCCTACAATTTATGTTCTATGATATTTTTTGATCAGAGGCGTAGTTTTCGAGATATATCGAGATATTTAAAAGTTCCGAAGCCGCACCAACATAATAGAGATACAGAAACACCGTGGCCCCTTTCTTTGAGATAACTCTGCACTAGTGCGAGCCGCAAATGCCACTTCCAGCTTAGCTGTGCAGAAGAAGAACAACAAGAAGAAGAAATATCTCGAAATATGTCCGTCAGGCCCCTTCCCTTGAGATAAATCTGCAAATATCTCGGAAACGAAGCGAGCTATGGCAAAATGTTAAGAGACCGTTTTTGTAGAGAATTAAGTTTCCTACTTTTTATGTTCTATGATATTTTTTGATCAGATGCGTGGTTCTCGAGATATATCAAGATATTTAAAAGTTCCGAAGCCGCACCAACATAATAGAGATACAGAAACACCGTGGCCCCTTTCTTAGAGATAACTCTGCACTATTGCGAGCTGCAAATGCCACTTCCAGCTTAGCTGTGCAGAAGAAGAACAACAAGAAGAAGAAATATCTCGAAATATGTCCGTCAGGCCCCTTCCCTTGAGATATATCTGCAAATATCTCGGAAACGAAGCGAGCTATGGCAAAATGCTAACAGACCTTTTTTGTAGAGAATTAAGTTTCCTACTTTTTATGTTCTACGATATTTTTCGATCAGACGCGTAGTTCTCGAGATATATCGAGATATTTAAAAGTTCCGAAGCCGCACCAACATAATAGAGATACAGAAACACCGTGGCCCCTTTCTGTGAGATAACTCTGCACTAGTGCGAGCCGCAAATGCCACTTCCAGCTTAGCTGTGCAGAAGAAGAACAACAAGAAGAAGAAATATCTCGAAATATGTCCGTCAGGCCCCTTCCCTTGAGATAAATCTGCAAATATCTCGGAAACGAAGCGAGCTATGGCAAAATCTTAAGAGACCGTTTTTGTAGAGAATTAAGTTTCCTACTTTTTATGTTCTATGATATTTTTTGATCAGATGCGTGGTTCTCGAGATATATCAAGATATTTAAAAGTTCCGAAGCCGCACCAACATAATAGAGATACAGATACACCGTGGCCCCTTTCTTAGAGATAACTCTGCACTATTGCGAGCTGCAAATGCCACTTCCAGCTTAGCTGTGCAGAAGAAGAACAACAAGAAGAAGAAATATCTCGAAATATGTCCGTCAGGCCCCTTCCCTTGAGATAAATCTGCAAATATCTCGGAAACGAAGCGAGCTATGGCAAAATGTTAAGAGACCTTTTTTGTAGAGAATTAAGTTTCCTACTTTTTATCTTCTATGATATTTTTTGATCAGATGCGTAGTTCTCGAGATGTATCAAGATATTTAAAAGTTTCGAAGCCGCACCAACATAATAGAGATACAGAAACACCGTGGCCCCTTTCTTTGAGATAACTCTGCACTATTGCGAGCTGTAAATGCCACTTCCAGCTTAGCTGTGCAGAAGGAGAACAACAAGAAGAAGAAATATCTCGAAATATGTCCGTCAGGCCCCTTCCCTTGAGATATATCTGCAAATATCTCGGAAACGAAGCGAGCTATGGCAAAATGTTAAGAGACCTTTTTTGTAGAGAATTCTGTGTCCTACAATTTATGTTCTATGATATTTTTTGATCAGAAGCGTAGTTTTCGAGATATATCGAGATATTTAAAAGTTCCGAAGCCGCACCAACATAATAGAGATACAGAAACACCGTGGCCCCTTTCTTTGAGATAACTCTACACTAGTGCGAGCCGCAAATGCCACTTCCAGCTTAGCTGTGCAGAAGAAGAACAACAAGAAGAAGAAATATCTCGAAATATGTCCGACAGGCCCCTTCCCTTGAGATAAATCTGCAAATATCTCGGAAACGAAGCGAGCTATGGCGAAATGTTAAGAGACCTTTTTTGTAGAGAATTAAGTTTCCTACTTTTTATCTTCTATGATATTTTTTGATCAGATGCGTAGTTCTCGAGATGTATCAAGATATTTAAACGTTCCGAAGCCGCACCAACATAATAGAGATACAGAAACACCGTGGCCCCTTTCTTTGAGATAACTCTGCACTATTGCGAGCTGTAAATGCCACTTCCAGCTTAGCTGTGCAGAAGAAGAACAACAAGAAGAAGAAATATCTCGAAATATGTCCGACAGGCCCCTTCCCTTGAGATAAATCTGCAAATATCTCGGAAACGAAGCGAGCTATGGCAAAATGTTAAGAGACGTTTTTTGTAGAGAATTATGTTTCCTACAATTTATGTTCTATGATATTTTTTGATCAGACGCGTAGTTTTCGAGATATATCGAGATATTTAAAAGTTCCGAAGCCGCACCAACATAATAGAGATACAGAAACACCGTGGCCCCTTTCTTTGAGATAACTCTGCACTAGTGCGAGCCGCAAATGCCACTTCCAGCTTAGCTGTGCAGAAGAAGAACAACAAGAAGAAGAAATATCTCGAAATATGTCCGACAGGCCCCTTCCCTTGAGATAAATCTGCAAATATCTCGGGAACGAAGCGAGCTATGGCAAAATGTTAAGAGACCTTTTTTGTAGAGAATTAAGTTTCCTACTTTTTATCTTCTATGATATTTTTTGATCAGATGCGTAGTTCTCGAGATATATCAAGATATTTAAAAGTTCCGAAGCCGCACCAACATAATAGAGATACAGAAACACCGTGGCCCCTTTCTTTGAGATAACTCTGCACTATTGCGCGCTGCAAATGCCACTTCCAGCTTAGCTGTGCAGAAGAAGAACAACAAGAAGAAGAAATATCTCGAAATATGTCCGTCAGGCCCCTTCCCTTGAGATAAATCTGCAAATATCTCGGAAACGAAGCGAGCTATGGCAAAACGTTAAGAGACCTTTTTTGTAGAGAATTAAGTTTCCTACTTTTTATCTTCTATGATATTTTTTGATCAGATGCGTAGTTCTCGAGATGTATCAAGATATTTAAAAGTTCCGAAGCCGCACCAACATAATAGAGATACAGAAACACCGTGGCCCCTTTCTTTGAGATAACTCTGCACTATTGCGAGCTGTAAATGCCACTTCCAGCTTAGCTGTGCAGAAGAAGAACAACAAGAAGAAGAAATATCTCGAAATATGTCCGTCAGGCCCCTTCCCTTGAGATATATCTGCAAATATCTCGGAAACGAAGCGAGCTATGGCAAAATGTTAAGAGACGTTTTTTGTAGAGAATTATGTTTCCTACAATTTATGTTCTATGATATTTTTTGATCAGAAGCGTAGTTTTCGAGATATATCGAGATATTTAAAAGTTCCGAAGCCGCACCAACATAATAGAGATACAGAAACACCGTGGCCCCTTTCTTTGAGATAACTCTGCACTAGTGCGAGCCGCAAATGCCACTTCCAGCTTAGCTGTGCAGAAGAAGAACAACAAGAAGAAGAAATATCTCGAAATATGTCCGTCAGGCCCCTTCCCTTGAGATAAATCTGCAAATATCTCGGAAACGAAGCGAGCTATGGCAAAATGTTAAGAGACCTTTTTTGTAGAGAATTAAGTTTCCTACTTTTTATGTTCTATGATATTTTTTGATCAGATGCGTAGTTCTCGAGATATATCAAGATATTTAAAAGTTCCGAAGCCGCACCAACATAATAGAGATACGGAAACACCGTGGCCCCTTTCTTTGAGATAACTCTGCACTATTGCGAGCTGTAAATGCCACTTCCAGCTTAGCTGTGCAGAAGAAGAACAACAAGAAGAAGAAATATCTCGAAATATGTCCGTCAGGCCAGTTCCTTTGAGCTGAATCTGCAAATATCTCGGAAACGAAGCGAGCTATGGCAAAATCTTAAGAGACGTTTTTTGTAGAGAATTATGTTTCCTACAATTTATGTTGTATCATATTTTTTGATCAGAAGCGTAGTTTTCGAGATATATCGAGATATTTAAAAGTTCCGAAGCCGCACCAACATAATAGAGATACAGAAACACCGTGGCCCCTTTCTTTGAGATAACTCTGCACTATTGCGACCTGCAAATGCCACTTCCAGCTCAGCTGTGCAGAAGAAGAACAACAAGAAGAAGAAATATCTCGAAATATGTCCGTCAGGCCCCTTCCCTTGAGATAAATCTGCAAATATCTCGGAAACGAAGCGAGCTATGGCAAAATGTTAAGAGACCGTTTTTGTAGAGAATTAAGTTTCCTACTTTTTATGTTCTATGATATTTTTTGATCAGATGCGTAGTTCTCGAGATATATCAAGATATTTAAAAGTTCCGAAGCCGCACCAACATAATAGAGATACAGAAACACCGTGGCCCCTTTCTTTGAGATAACTCTGCACTATTGCGAGCTGCAAATGCCACTTCCAGCTTAGCTGTGCAGAGGAAGAACAACAAGAAGAAGAAATATCTCGAAATATGTCCATCAGGACCCTTCCCTTGAGATAAATCTGCAAATATCTCGGAAACGAAGCGAGCTATGGCAAAATGTTAAGAGTCCGTTTTTGTAGAGAATAATGTTTCCTACTTTTTATGTTCTATGATATTTTTTGATCAGATGCGTAGTTCTCGAGATATATCAAGATATTTAAAAGTTCCGAAGCCGCACCAACATAATAGAGATACAGAAACACCGTGGCCCCTTTCTTTGAGATAACTCTGCACTATTGCGACCTGCAAATGCCACTTCCAGCTCAGCTGCGCAGAAGAAGAACAACAAGAAGAAGAAATATCTCGAAATATGTCCGTCAGGCCCCTTCCCTTGAGATAAATCTGCAAATATCTCGGAAACGAAGCGAGCTATGGCAAAATGTTAAGAGACCGTTTTTGTAGAGAATTAGGTTTCCTACTTTTTATGTTCTATGATATTTTTTGATCAGATGCGTGGTTCTCGAGATATATCAAGATATTTAAAAGTTCCGAAGCCGCACCAACATAATAGAGATACAGATACACCGTGGCCCCTTTCTTAGAGATAACTCTGCACTATTGCGAGCTGCAAATGCCACTTCCAGCTTAGCTGTGCAGAAGAAGAACAACAAGAAGAAGAAATATCTCGAAATATGTCCGTCAGGCCCCTTCCCTTGAGATATATCTGCAAATATCTCGGAAACGAAGCGAGCTATGGCAAAATGTTAAGAGACGTTTTTTGTAGAGAATTATGTTTCCTACAATTTATGTTCTATGATATTTTTTGATCAGAGGCGTAGTTTTCGAGATATATCGAGATATTTAAAAGTTCCGAAGCCGCACCAACATAATAGAGATACAGAAACACCGTGGCCCCTTTCTTTGAGATAACTCTGCACTAGTGCGAGCCGCAAATGCCACTTCCAGCTTAGCTGTGCAGAAGAAGAACAACAAGAAGAAGAAATATCTCGAAATAGGTCCGACAGGCCCCTTCCCTTGAGATACATCTGCAAATATCTCGGAAACGAAGCGAGCTATGGCAAAATGTTAAGAGACCTTTTTTGTAGAGAATTAAGTTTCCTACTTTTTATGTTCTATGATATTTTTTGATCAGATGCGTAGTTCTCGAGATATATCAAGATATTTAAAAGTTCCGAAGCCGCACCAACATAATAGAGATACAGAAACACCGTGGCCCCTTTCTTTGAGATAACTCTGCACTATTGCGAGCTGTAAATGCCACTTCCAGCTTAGCTGTGCAGAAGAAGAACAACAAGAAGAAGAAATATCTCGAAATATGTCCGTCAGGCCCCTTCCCTTGAGATATATCTGCAAATATCTCGGAAACGAAGCGAGCTATGGCAAAATGTTAAGAGACCTTTTTTGTAGAGAATTCTGTGTCCTACAATTTATGTTCTATGATATTTTTTGATCAGAAGCGTAGTTTTCGAGATATATCGAGATATTTAAAAGTTCCGAAGCCGCACCAACATAATAGAGATACAGAAACACCGTGGCCCCTTTCTTTGAGATAACTCTGCACTAGTGCGAGCCGCAAATGCGACTTCCAGCTTAGCTGTGCAGAAGAAGAACAACAAGAAGAAGAAATATCTCGAAATATGTCCGTCAGGCCCCTTCCCTTGAGATAAATCTGCAAATATCTCGGAAACGAAGCGAGCTATGGCAAAATGTTTAGAGACCTTTTTTGTAGAGAATTAAGTTTCCTACTTTTTATGTTCTATGATATTTTTTGATCAGATGCGTAGTTCTCGAGATATATCAAGATATTTAAAAGTTCCGAAGCCACACCAACATAATAGAGATACAGAAACACCGTGGCCCCTTTCTTTGAGATAACTCTGCACTATTGCGAGCTGCTAATGCCACATCCAGCTTAGCTGTGCAGAGGAAGAACAACAAGAAGAAGAAATATCTCGAAATATGTCCGTCAGGCCAGTTCCTTTGAGCTGAATCTGCAAATATCTCGGAAACGAAGCGAGCTATGGCAAAATGTTAAGAGACGTTTTTTGTAGAGAATTATGTTTTCTACAATTCATGTTCTATGATATTTTTTGATCAGAAGCGTAGTTTTCGAGATATATCGAGATATTTAAAAGTTCCGAAGCCGCACCAACATAATAGGGATACAGAAACACCGTGGCCCCTTTCTTTGAGATAACTCTGCACTAGTGCGAGCCGCAAATGCCACTTCCAGCTTAGCTGTGCAGAAGAAGAACAACAAGAAGAAGAAATATCTCGAAATATGTCCGTCAGGCCCCTTCCCTTGAGATATATCTGCAAATATCTCGGAAACGAAGCGAGCTATGGCAAAATGTTAAGAGACCTTTTTTGTAGAGAATTCTGTGTCCTACAATTTATGTTCTATGATATTTTTTGATCAGAAGCGTAGTTTTCGAGATATATCGAGATATTTAAAAGTTCCGAAGCCGCACCAACATAATAGAGATACAGAAACACCGTGGCCCCTTTCTTTGAGATAACTCTGCACTAGTGCGAGCCGCAAATGCCACTTCCAGCTTAGCTGTGCAGAAGAAGAACAACAAGAAGAAGAAATATCTCGAAATATGTCCGTCAGGCCCCTTCCCTTGAGATAAATCTGCAAATATCTCGGAAACGAAGCGAGCTATGGCAAAATGTTAAGAGACCTTTTTTGTAGAGAATTAAGTTTCCTACTTTTTATGTTCTATGATATTTTTTGATCAGATGCGTAGTTCTCGAGATATATCAAGATATTTAAAAGTTCCGAAGCCGCACCAACATAATAGAGATACAGAAACACCGTGGCCCCTTTCTTTGAGATAACTCTGCACTATTGCGAGCTGTAAATGCCACTTCCAGCTTAGCTGTGCAGAAGAAGAACAACAAGAAGAAGAAATATCTCGAAATATGTCCGACAGGCCCCTTCCCTTGAGATAAATCTGCAAATATCTCGGAAACGAAGCGAGCTATGGCAAAATGTTAAGAGACGTTTTTTGTAGAGAATTATGTTTCCTACAATTTATGTTCTATGATATTTTTTGATCAGACGCGTAGTTTTCGAGATATATCGAGATATTTAACAGTTCCGAAGCCGCACCAACATAATAGAGATACAGAAACACCGTGGCCCCTTTCTTTGAGATAACTCTGCACTAGTGCGAGCCGCAAATGCCACTTCCAGCTTAGCTGTGCAGAAGAAGAACAACAAGAAGAAGAAATATCTCGAAATATGTCCGACAGGCCCCTTCCCTTGAGATAAATCTGCAAATATCTCGGGAACGAAGCGAGCTATGGCAAAATGTTAAGAGACCTTTTTTGTAGAGAATAATGTTTCCTACAATTTACGTTCTATGATATTTTTTGATCAGAAGCGTAGTTTTCGAGATATATCGAGATATTTAAAAGTTCCGAAGCCGCACCAACATAATAGAGATACAGAAACACCGTGGCCCCTTTCTTTGAGATAACTCTGCACTATTGCGACCTGCAAATGCCACTTCCAGCTCAGCTGCGCAGAAGAAGAACAACAAGAAGAAGAAATATCTCGAAATATGTCCGTCAGGCCCCTTCCCTTGAGATAAATCTGCAAATATCTCGGAAACGAAGCGAGCTATGGCAAAATCTTAAGAGACCGTTTTTGTAGAGAATTAAGTTTCCTACTTTTTATGTTCTATGATATTTTTTGATCAGATGCGTGGTTCTCGAGATATATCAAGATATTTAAAAGTTCCGAAGCCGCACCAACATAATAGAGATACAGATACACCGTGGCCCCTTTCTTAGAGATAACTCTGCACTATTGCGAGCTGCAAATGCCACTTCCAGCTTAGCTGTGCAGAAGAAGAACAACAAGAAGAAGAAATATCTCGAAATATGTCCGTCAGGCCCCTTCCCTTGAGATATATCTGCAAATATCTCGGAAACGAAGCGAGCTATGGCAAAATGTTAAGAGACGTTTTTTGTAGAGAATTATGTTTCCTACAATTTATGTTCTATGATATTTTTTGATCAGAGGCGTAGTTTTCGAGATATATCGAGATATTTAAAAGTTCCGAAGCCGCACCAACATAATAGAGATACAGAAACACCGTGGCCCCTTTCTTTGAGATAACTCTGCACTAGTGCGAGCCGCAAATGCCACTTCCAGCTTAGCTGTGCAGAAGAAGAACAACAAGAAGAAGAAATATCTCGAAATAGGTCCGACAGGCCCCTTCCCTTGAGATAAATCTGCAAATATCTCGGAAACAAAGCGAGCTATGGCGAAATGTTAAGAGACCTTTTTTGTAGAGAATTAAGTTTCCTACTTTTTATCTTCTATGATATTTTTTGATCAGATGCGTAGTTCTCGAGATATATCAAGATATTTAAAAGTTCCGAAGCCGCACCAACATAATAGAGATACAGAAACACCGTGGCCCCTTTCTTTGAGATAACTCTGCACTATTGCGCGCTGCAAATGCCACTTCCAGCTTAGCTGTGCAGAAGAAGAACAACAAGAAGAAGAAATATCTCGAAATATGTCCGTCAGGCCCCTTCCCTTGAGATAAATCTGCAAATATCTCGGAAACGAAGCGAGCTATGGCAAAATGTTAAGAGACCTTTTTTGTAGAGAATTAAGTTTCCTACTTTTTATCTTCTATGATATTTTTTGATCAGATGCGTAGTTCTCGAGATGTATCAAGATATTTAAAAGTTCCGAAGCCGCACCAACATAATAGAGATACAGAAACACCGTGGCCCCTTTCTTTGAGATAACTCTGCACTATTGCGAGCTGTAAATGCCACTTCCAGCTTAGCTGTGCAGAAGAAGAACAACAAGAAGAAGAAATATCTCGAAATATGTCCGTCAGGCCCCTTCCCTTGAGATATATCTGCAAATATCTCGGAAACGAAGCGAGCTATGGCAAAATGTTAAGAGACCTTTTTTGTAGAGAATTCTGTGTCCTACAATTTATGTTCTATGATATTTTTTGATCAGAAGCGTAGTTTTCGAGATATATCGAGATATTTAAAAGTTCCGAAGCCGCACCAACATAATAGAGATACAGAAACACCGTGGCCCCTTTCTTTGAGATAACTCTGCACTAGTGCGAGCCGCAAATGCCACTTCCAGCTTAGCTGTGCAGAAGAAGAACAACAAGAAGAAGAAATATCTCGAAATATGTCCGTCAGGCCCCTTCCCTTGAGATAAATCTGCAAATATCTCGGAAACGAAGCGAGCTATGGCAAAATGTTAAGAGACCTTTTTTGTAGAGAATTAAGTTTCCTACTTTTTATGTTCTATGATATTTTTTGATCAGATGCGTAGTTCTCGAGATATATCAAGATATTTAAAAGTTCCGAAGCCGCACCAACATAATAGAGATACGGAAACACCGTGGCCCCTTTCTTTGAGATAACTCTGCACTATTGCGAGCTGTAAATGCCACTTCCAGCTTAGCTGTGCAGAAGAAGAACAACAAGAAGAAGAAATATCTCGAAATATGTCCGTCAGGCCAGTTCCTTTGAGCTGAATCTGCAAATATCTCGGAAACGAAGCGAGCTATGGCAAAATCTTAAGAGACGTTTTTTGTAGAGAATTATGTTTCCTACAATTTATGTTCTATCATATTTTTTGATCAGAAGCGTAGTTTTCGAGATATATCGAGATATTTAAAAGTTCCGAAGCCGCACCAACATAATAGAGATACAGAAACACCGTGGCCCCTTTCTTTGAGATAACTCTGCACTATTGCGACCTGCAAATGCCACTTCCAGCTCAGCTGTGCAGAAGAAGAACAACAAGAAGAAGAAATATCTCGAAATATGTCCGTCAGGCCCCTTCCCTTGAGATAAATCTGCAAATATCTCGGAAACGAAGCGAGCTATGGCAAAATGTTAAGAGACCGTTTTTGTAGAGAATTAAGTTTCCTACTTTTTATGTTCTATGATATTTTTTGATCAGATGCGTAGTTCTCGAGATATATCAAGATATTTAAAAGTTCCGAAGCCGCACCAACATAATAGAGATACAGAAACACCGTGGCCCCTTTCTTTGAGATAACTCTGCACTATTGCGAGCTGCAAATGCCACTTCCAGCTTAGCTGTGCAGAGGAAGAACAACAAGAAGAAGAAATATCTCGAAATATGTCCATCAGGACCCTTCCCTTGAGATAAATCTGCAAATATCTCGGAAACGAAGCGAGCTATGGCAAAATGTTAAGAGTCCGTTTTTGTAGAGAATAATGTTTCCTACTTTTTATGTTCTATGATATTTTTTGATCAGATGCGTAGTTCTCGAGATATATCAAGATATTTAAAAGTTCCGAAGCCGCACCAACATAATAGAGATACAGAAACACCGTGGCCCCTTTCTTTGAGATAACTCTGCGCTATTGCGACCTGCAAATGCCACTTCCAGCTCAGCTGCGCAGAAGAAGAACAACAAGAAGAAGAAATATCTCGAAATATGTCCGTCAGGCCCCTTCCCTTGAGATAAATCTGCAAATATCTCGGAAACGAAGCGAGCTATGGCAAAATGTTAAGAGACCGTTTTTGTAGAGAATTAAGTTTCCTACTTTTTATGTTCTATGATATTTTTTGATCAGATGCGTGGTTCTCGAGATATATCAAGATATTTAAAAGTTCCGAAGCCGCACCAACATAATAGAGATACAGATACACCGTGGCCCCTTTCTTAGAGATAACTCTGCACTATTGCGAGCTGCAAATGCCACTTCCAGCTTAGCTGTGCAGAAGAAGAACAACAAGAAGAAGAAATATCTCGAAATATGTCCGTCAGGCCCCTTCCCTTGAGATATATCTGCAAATATCTCGGAAACGAAGCGAGCTATGGCAAAATGTTAAGAGACGTTTTTTGTAGAGAATTATGTTTCCTACAATTTATGTTCTATGATATTTTTTGATCAGAGGCGTAGTTTTCGAGATATATCGAGATATTTAAAAGTTCCGAAGCCGCACCAACATAATAGAGATACAGAAACACCGTGGCCCCTTTCTTTGAGATAACTCTGCACTAGTGCGAGCCGCAAATGCCACTTCCAGCTTAGCTGTGCAGAAGAAGAACAACAAGAAGAAGAAATATCTCGAAATAGGTCCGACAGGCCCCTTCCCTTGAGATACATCTGCAAATATCTCGGAAACGAAGCGAGCTATGGCAAAATGTTAAGAGACCTTTTTTGTAGAGAATAATGTTTCCTACAATTTACGTTCTATGATATTTTTTGATCAGAAGCGTAGTTTTCGAGATATATCGAGATATTTAAAAGTTCCGAAGCCGCACCAACATAATAGAGATACAGAAACACCGTGGCCCCTTTCTTTGAGATAACTCTGCACTATTGCGACCTGCAAATGCCACTTCCAGCTCAGCTGCGCAGAAGAAGAACAACAAGAAGAAGAAATATCTCGAAATATGTCCGTCAGGCCCCTTCCCTTGAGATAAATCTGCAAATATCTCGGAAACGAAGCGAGCTATGGCAAAATCTTAAGAGACCGTTTTTGTAGAGAATTAAGTTTCCTACTTTTTATGTTCTATGATATTTTTTGATCAGATGCGTGGTTCTCGAGATATATCAAGATATTTAAAAGTTCCGAAGCCGCACCAACATAATAGAGATACAGATACACCGTGGCCCCTTTCTTAGAGATAACTCTGCACTATTGCGAGCTGCAAATGCCACTTCCAGCTTAGCTGTGCAGAAGAAGAACAACAAGAAGAAGAAATATCTCGAAATATGTCCGTCAGGCCCCTTCCCTTGAGATATATCTGCAAATATCTCGGAAACGAAGCGAGCTATGGCAAAATGTTAAGAGACGTTTTTTGTAGAGAATTATGTTTCCTACAATTTATGTTCTATGATATTTTTTGATCAGAGGCGTAGTTTTCGAGATATATCGAGATATTTAAAAGTTCCGAAGCCGCACCAACATAATAGAGATACAGAAACACCGTGGCCCCTTTCTTTGAGATAACTCTGCACTAGTGCGAGCCGCAAATGCCACTTCCAGCTTAGCTGTGCAGAAGAAGAACAACAAGAAGAAGAAATATCTCGAAATAGGTCCGACAGGCCCCTTCCCTTGAGATAAATCTGCAAATATCTCGGAAACAAAGCGAGCTATGGCGAAATGTTAAGAGACCTTTTTTGTAGAGAATTAAGTTTCCTACTTTTTATCTTCTATGATATTTTTTGATCAGATGCGTAGTTCTCGAGATATATCAAGATATTTAAAAGTTCCGAAGCCGCACCAACATAATAGAGATACAGAAACACCGTGGCCCCTTTCTTTGAGATAGCTCTGCACTATTGCGCGCTGCAAATGCCACTTCCAGCTTAGCTGTGCAGAAGAAGAACAACAAGAAGAAGAAATATCTCGAAATATGTCCGTCAGGCCCCTTCCCTTGAGATAAATCTGCAAATATCTCGGAAACGAAGCGAGCTATGGCAAAATGTTAAGAGACCTTTTTTGTAGAGAATTAAGTTTCCTACTTTTTATCTTCTATGATATTTTTTGATCAGATGCGTAGTTCTCGAGATGTATCAAGATATTTAAAAGTTCCGAAGCCGCACCAACATAATAGAGATACAGAAACACCGTGGCCCCTTTCTTTGAGATAACTCTGCACTATTGCGAGCTGTAAATGCCACTTCCAGCTTAGCTGTGCAGAAGAAGAACAACAAGAAGAAGAAATATCTCGAAATATGTCCGTCAGGCCCCTTCCCTTGAGATATATCTGCAAATATCTCGGAAACGAAGCGAGCTATGGCAAAATGTTAAGAGACCTTTTTTGTAGCGAATTCTGTGTCCTACAATTTATGTTCTATGATATTTTTTGATCAGAAGCGTAGTTTTCGAGATATATCGAGATATTTAAAAGTTCCGAAGCCGCACCAACATAATAGAGATACAGAAACACCGTGGCCCCTTTCTTTGAGATAACTCTGCACTAGTGCGAGCCGCAAATGCCACTTCCAGCTTAGCTGTGCAGAAGAAGAACAACAAGAAGAAGAAATATCTCGAAATATGTCCGTCAGGCCCCTTCCCTTGAGATAAATCTGCAAATATCTCGGAAACGAAGCGAGCTATGGCAAAATGTTAAGAGACCTTTTTTGTAGAGAATTAAGTTTCCTACTTTTTATGTTCTATGATATTTTTTGATCAGATGCGTAGTTCTCGAGATATATCAAGATATTTAAAAGTTCCGAAGCCGCACCAACATAATAGAGATACGGAAACACCGTGGCCCCTTTCTTTGAGATAACTCTGCACTATTGCGAGCTGTAAATGCCACTTCCAGCTTAGCTGTGCAGAAGAAGAACAACAAGAAGAAGAAATATCTCGAAATATGTCCGTCAGGCCAGTTCCTTTGAGCTGAATCTGCAAATATCTCGGAAACGAAGCGAGCTATGGCAAAATCTTAAGAGACGTTTTTTGTAGAGAATTATGTTTCCTACAATTTATGTTCTATCATATTTTTTGATCAGAAGCGTAGTTTTCGAAATATATCGAGATATTTAAAAGTTCCGAAGCCGCACCAACATAATAGAGATACAGAAACACCGTGGCCCCTTTCTTTGAGATAACTCTGCACTATTGCGACCTGCAAATGCCACTTCCAGCTCAGCTGTGCAGAAGAAGAACAACAAGAAGAAGAAATATCTCGAAATATGTCCGTCAGGCCCCTTCCCTTGAGATAAATCTGCAAATATCTCGGAAACGAAGCGAGCTATGGCAAAATGTTAAGAGACCGTTTTTGTAGAGAATTAAGTTTCCTACTTTTTATGTTCTATGATATTTTTTGATCAGATGCGTAGTTCTCGAGATATATCAAGATATTTAAAAGTTCCGAAGCCGCACCAACATAATAGAGATACAGAAACACCGTGGCCCCTTTCTTTGAGATAACTCTGCACTATTGCGAGCTGCAAATGCCACTTCCAGCTTAGCTGTGCAGAGGAAGAACAACAAGAAGAAGAAATATCTCGAAATATGTCCATCAGGACCCTTCCCTTGAGATAAATCTGCAAATATCTCGGAAACGAAGCGAGCTATGGCAAAATGTTAAGAGTCCGTTTTTGTAGAGAATAATGTTTCCTACTTTTTATGTTCTATGATATTTTTTGATCAGATGCGTAGTTCTCGAGATATATCAAGATATTTAAAAGTTCCGAAGCCGCACCAACATAATAGAGATACAGAAACACCGTGGCCCCTTTCTTTGAGATAACTCTGCACTATTGCGACCTGCAAATGCCACTTCCAGCTCAGCTGCGCAGAAGAAGAACAACAAGAAGAAGAAATATCTCGAAATATGTCCGTCAGGCCCCTTCCCTTGAGATAAATCTGCAAATATCTCGGAAACGAAGCGAGCTATGGCAAAATGTTAAGAGACCGTTTTTGTAGAGAATTAAGTTTCCTACTTTTTATGTTCTATGATATTTTTTGATCAGATGCGTGGTTCTCGAGATATATCAAGATATTTAAAAGTTCCGAAGCCGCACCAACATAATAGAGATACAGATACACCGTGGCCCCTTTCTTAGAGATAACTCTGCACTATTGCGAGCTGCAAATGCCACTTCCAGCTTAGCTGTGCAGAAGAAGAACAACAAGAAGAAGAAATATCTCGAAATATGTCCGTCAGGCCCCTTCCCTTGAGATATATCTGCAAATATCTCGGAAACGAAGCGAGCTATGGCAAAATGTTAAGAGACGTTTTTTGTAGAGAATTATGTTTCCTACAATTTATGTTCTATGATATTTTTTGATCAGAGGCGTAGTTTTCGAGATATATCGAGATATTTAAAAGTTCCGAAGCCGCACCAACATAATAGAGATACAGAAACACCGTGGCCCCTTTCTTTGAGATAACTCTGCACTAGTGCGAGCCGCAAATGCCACTTCCAGCTTAGCTGTGCAGAAGAAGAACAACAAGAAGAAGAAATATCTCGAAATAGGTCCGACAGGCCCCTTCCCTTGAGATACATCTGCAAATATCTCGGAAACGAAGCGAGCTATGGCAAAATGTTAAGAGACCTTTTTTGTAGAGAATTAAGTTTCCTACTTTTTATGTTCTATGATATTTTTTGATCAGATGCGTAGTTCTCGAGATATATCAAGATATTTAAAAGTTCCGAAGCCGCACCAACATAATAGAGATACAGAAACACCGTGGCCCCTTTCTTTGAGATAACTCTGCACTATTGCGAGCTGTAAATGCCACTTCCAGCTTAGCTGTGCAGAAGAAGAACAACAAGAAGAAGAAATATCTCGAAATATGTCCGTCAGGCCAGTTCCTTTGAGCTGAATCTGCAAATATCTCGGAAACGAAGCGAGCTATGGCAAAATCTTAAGAGACGTTTTTTGTAGAGAATTATGTTTCCTACAATTTATGTTCTATCATATTTTTTGATCAGAAGCGTAGTTTTCGAGATATATCGAGATATTTAAAAGTTCCGAAGCCGCACCAACATAATAGAGATACAGAAACACCGTGGCCCCTTTCTTTGAGATAACTCTGCACTATTGCGACCTGCAAGTGCCACTTCCAGCTCAGCTGTGCAGAAGAAGAACAACAAGAAGAAGAAATATCTCGAAATATGTCCGTCAGGCCCCTTCCCTTGAGATAAATCTGCAAATATCTCGGAAACGAAGCGAGCTATGGCAAAATGTTAAGAGACCGTTTTTGTAGAGAATTAAGTTTCCTACTTTTTATGTTCTATGATATTTTTTGATCAGATGCGTAGTTCTCGAGATATATCAAGATATTCAAAAGTTCCGAAGCCGCACCAACATAATAGAGATACAGAAACACCGTGGCCCCTTTCTCTGAGATAACTCTGCACTATTGCGAGCTGCAAATGCCACTTCCAGCTTAGCTGTGCAGAAGAAGAACAACAAGAAGAAGAAATATCTCGAAATATGTCCATCAGGACCCTTCCCTTGAGATAAATCTGCAAATATCTCGGAAACGAAGCGAGCTATGGCAAAATGTTAAGAGACCGTTTTTGTAGAGAATAATGTTTCCTACTTTTTATGTTCTATGATATTTTTTGATCAGATGCGTAGTTCTCGAGATATATCAAGATATTTAAAAGTTCCGAAGCCGCACCAACATAATAGAGATACAGAAACACCGTGGCCCCTTTCTTTGAGATAACTCTGCACTATTGCGAGCTGCAAATGCCACTTCCAGCTTAGCTGTGCAGAAGAAGAACAACAAGAAGAAGAAATATCTCGAAATATGTCCATCAGGACCCTTCCCTTGAGATAAATCTGCAAATATCTCGGAAACGAAGCGAGCTATGGCAAAATGTTAAGAGACCGTTTTTGTAGAGAATTATGTTTCCTACTTTTTATGTTCTATGATATTTTTTGATCAGAGGCGTAGTTCTCGAGATATATCAAGATATTTAAAAGTTCCGAAGCCGCACCAACATAATAGAGATACAGAAACACCGTGGCCCCTTTCTTTGAGATAACTCTGCACGATTGCGAGCTGGAAATGCCACTTCCAGTTTAGCTGTGCAGAAGAAGAACAACAAGAAGAAGAAATATCTCGAAATATGTCCATCAGGACCCTTCCCTTGAGATAAATCTGCAAATATCTCGGAAACGAAGAGAGCTATGGCAAAATGTTAAGAGACCTTTTTTGTAGAGAATTAAGTTTCCTACTTTTCATGTTCTATGATATTTTTTGATCAGATGCGTAGTTCTCGAGATATATCAAGATATTTAAAAGTTCCGAAGCCGCACCAACATAATAGAGATACAGAAACACCGTGGCCCCTTTCTTTGAGATAACTCTGCACTATTGCGAGCTGTAAATGCCACTTCCAGCTTAGCTGTGCAGAAGAAGAACAACAAGAAGAAGAAATATCTCGAAATATGTCCGTCAGGCCAGTTCCTTTGAGCTGAATCTGCAAATATCTCGGAAACGAAGCGAGCTATGGCAAAATCTTAAGAGACGTTTTTTGTAGAGAATTATGTTTCCTACAATTTATGTTCTATCATATTTTTTGATCAGAAGCGTAGTTTTCGAGATATATCGAGATATTTAAAAGTTCCGAAGCCGCACCAACATAATAGAGATACAGAAACACCGTGGCCGCTTTCTTTGAGATAACTCTGCACTATTGCGACCTGCAAATGCCACTTCCAGCTCAGCTGTGCAGAAGAAGAACAACAAGAAGAAGAAATATCTCGAAATATGTCCGTCAGGCCCCTTCCCTTGAGATAAATCTGCAAATATCTCGGAAACGAAGCGAGCTATGGCAAAATGTTAAGAGACCGTTTTTGTAGAGAATTAAGTTTCCTACTTTTTATGTTCTATGATATTTTTTGATCAGATGCGTAGTTCTCGAGATATATCAAGATATTTAAAAGTTCCGAAGCCGCACCAACATAATAGAGATACAGAAACACCGTGGCCCCTTTCTCTGAGATAACTCTGCACTATTGCGAGCTGCAAATGCCACTTCCAGCTTAGCTGTGCAGAGGAAGAACAACAAGAAGAAGAAATATCTCGAAATATGTCCGTCAGGCCAGTTCCTTTGAGCTGAATCTGCAAATATCTCGGAAACGAAGCGAGCTATGGCAAAATCTTAAGAGACCTTTTTTGTAGAGAATTAAGTTTCCTACTTTTTATGTTCTATGATATTTTTTGATCAGATGCGTAGTTCTCGAGATATATCAAGATATTTAAAAGTTCCGAAGCCGCACCAACATGATAGAGATACAGAAACACCGTGGCCCCTTTCTTTGAGATAACTCTGCACTATTGCGAGCTACTAATGCCACTTCCAGCTTAGCTGTGCAGAGGAAGAACAACAAGAAGAAGAAATATCTCGAAATATGTCCGTCAGGCCAGTTCCTTTGAGCTGAATCTGCAAATATCTCGGAAACGAAGCGAGCTATGGCAAAATGTTAAGAGACGTTTTTTGTAGAGAATTATCTTTCCTACAATTTATGTTCTATGATATTTTTTGATCAGAAGCGTAGTTTTCGAGATATATCGAGATATTTAAAAGTTCCGAAGCCGCACCAACATAATAGGGATACAGAAACACCGTGGCCCCTTTCTTTGAGATAACTCTGCACTAGTGCGAGCCGCAAATGCCACTTCCAGCTTAGCTGTGCAGAAGAAGAACAACAAGAAGAAGAAATATCTCGAAATATGTCCGTCAGGCCCCTTCCCTTGAGATAAATCTGCAAATATCTCGGAAACGAAGCGAGCTATGGCAAAATGTTAAGAGACGTTTTTTGTAGAGAATTATGTTTCCTACAATTTATGTTCTATGATATTTTTTGATCAGAAGCGTAGTTTTCGAGATATATCGAGATATTTAAAAGTTCCGAAGCCGCACCAACATAATAGGGATACAGAAACACCGTGGCCCCTTTCTTTGAGATAACTCTGCACTAGTGCGAGCCGGAAATGCCACTTCCAGCTTAGCTGTGCAGAAGAAGAACAACAAGAAGAAGAAATATCTCGAAATATGTCCGTCAGGCCCCTTCCCTTGAGATAAATCTGCAAATATCTCGGAAACGAAGCGAGCTATGGCAAAATGTTAAGAGACCTTTTTTGTAGAGAATTAAGTTTCCTACTTTTTATGTTCTATGATATTTTTTGATCAGATGCGTAGTTCTCGAGATATATCAAGATATTTAAAAGTTCCGAAGCCGCACCAACATAATAGAGATACAGAAACACCGTGGCCCCTTTCTTTGAGATAACTCTGCACTATTGCGAGCTGTAAATGCCACTTCCAGCTTAGCTGTGCAGTGAGAAGAACAACAAGAAGAAGAAATATCTCGAAATATGTCCGTCAGGCCCCTTCCCTTGAGATATATCTGCAAATATCTCGGAAACGAAGCGAGCTATGGCAAAATGTTAAGAGACCTTTTTTGTAGAGAATTCTGTGTCCTACAATTTATGTTCTATGATATTTTTTGATCAGAAGCGTAGTTTTCGAGATATATCGAGATATTTAAAAGTTCCGAAGCCGCACCAACATAATAGAGATACAGAAACACCGTGGCCCCTTTCTTTGAGATAACTCTGCACTAGTGCGAGCCGCAAATGCCACTTCCAGCTTAGCTGTGCAGAAGAAGAACAACAAGAAGAAGAAATATCTCGAAATATGTCCGTCAGGCCCCTTCCCTTGAGATAAATCTGCAAATATCTCGGAAACGAAGCGAGCTATGGCAAAATGTTAAGAGACCTTTTTTGTAGAGAATTAAGTTTCCTACTTTTTATGTTCTATGATATTTTTTGATCAGATGCGTAGTTCTCGAGATATATCAAGATATTTAAAAGTTCCGAAGCCGCACCAACATAATAGAGATACAGAAACACCGTGGCCCCTTTCTTTGAGATAACTCTGCACTATTGCGAGCTGTAAATGCCACTTCCAGCTTAGCTGTGCAGAAGAAGAACAACAAGAAGAAGAAATATCTCGAAATATGTCCGTCAGGCCAGTTCCTTTGAGCTGAATCTGCAAATATCTCGGAAACGAAGCGAGCTATGGCAAAATCTTAAGAGACGTTTTTTGTAGAGAATTATGTTTCCTACAATTTATGTTCTATCATATTTTTTGATCAGAAGCGTAGTTTTCGAGATATATCGAGATATTTAAAAGTTCCGAAGCCGCACCAACATAATAGAGATACAGAAACACCGTGGCCCCTTTCTTTGAGATAACTCTGCACTATTGCGACCTGCAAATGCCACTTCCAGCTCAGCTGTGCAGAAGAAGAACAACAAGAAGAAGAAATATCTCGAAATATGTCCGTCAGGCCCCTTCCCTTGAGATAAATCTGCAAATATCTCGGAAACGAAGCGAGCTATGGCAAAATGTTAAGAGACCGTTTTTGTAGAGAATTAAGTTTCCTACTTTTTATGTTCTATGATATTTTTTGATCAGATGCGTAGTTCTCGAGATATATCAAGATATTTAAAAGTTCCGAAGCCGCACCAACATAATAGAGATACAGAAACACCGTGGCCCCTTTCTTTGAGATAACTCTGCACTATTGCGAGCTGCAAATGCCACTTCCAGCTTAGCTGTGCAGAAGAAGAACAACAAGAAGAAGAAATATCTCGAAATATGTCCATCAGGACCCTTCCCTTGAGATAAATCTGCAAATATCTCGGAAACGAAGCGAGCTATGGCAAAATGTTAAGAGACCGTTTTTGTAGAGAATAATGTTTCCTACTTTTTATGTTCTATGATATTTTTTGATCAGATGCGTAGTTCTCGAGATATATCAAGATATTTAAAAGTTCCGAAGCCGCACCAACATAATAGAGATACAGAAACACCGTGGCCCCTTTCTTTGAGATAACTCTGCACTATTGCGAGCTGCAAATGCCACTTCCAGCTTAGCTGTGCAGAAGAAGAACAACAAGAAGAAGAAATATCTCGAAATATGTCCATCAGGACCCTTCCCTTGAGATAAATCTGCAAATATCTCGGAAACGAAGCGAGCTATGGCAAAATGTTAAGAGACCGTTTTTGTAGAGAATTAAGTTTCCTACTTTTCATGTTCTATGATATTTTTTGATCAGATGCGTAGTTCTCGAGATATATCAAGATATTTAAAAGTTCCGAAGCCGCACCAACATAATAGAGATACAGAAACACCGTGGCCCCTTTCTTTGAGATAACTCTGCACTATTGCGAGCTGCAAATGCCACTTCCAGCTTAGCTGTGCAGAAGAAGAACAACAAGAAGAAGAAATATCTCGAAATATGTCCATCAGGACCCTTCCCTTGAGATAAATCTGCAAATATCTCGGAAACGAAGCGAGCTATGGCAAAATGTTAAGAGACCGTTTTTGTAGAGAATTAAGTTTCCTACTTTTTATGTTCTATGATATTTTTTGATCAGAGGCGTAGTTCTCGAGATATATCAAGATATTTAAAAGTTCCGAAGCCGCACCAACATAATAGAGATACAGAAACACCGTGGCCCCTTTCTTTGAGATAACTCTGCACGATTGTGAGCTGGAAATGCCACTTCCAGTTTAGCTGTGCAGAAGAAGAACAACAAGAAGAAGAAATATCTCGAAATATGTCCATCAGGACCCTTCCCTTGAGATAAATCTGCAAATATTTCGGAAACGAAGAGAGCTATGGCAAAATGTTAAGAGACCTTTTTTGTAGAGAATTAAGTTTCCTACTTTTCATGTTCTATGATATTTTTTGATCAGATGCGTAGTTCTCGAGATATATCAAGATATTTAAAAGTTCCGAAGCAGCACCAACATAATAGAGATACAGAAACACCGTGGCCCCTTTCTTTGAGATAACTCTGCACTATTGCGAGCTGTAAAAGCCACTTCCAGCTTAGCTGTGCAGAAGAAGAACAACAAGAAGAAGAAATATCTCGAAATATGTCCGGCAGGCCCCTTCCCTTGAGATATATCTGCAAATATCTCGGAAACGAAGCGAGCTATGGCAAAATGTTAAGAGACCTTTTTGTAGAGAATTAAGTTTCCTACTTTTTATGTTCTATGATATTTTTTGATCAGATGCGTAGTTCTCGAGATATATCAAGATATTTAAAAGTTCCGAAGCCGCACCAACATAATAGAGATACAGAAACACCGTGGCCCCTTTCTTTGAGATAACTCTGCACTATTGCGAGCTGCAAATGCCACTTCCAGCTTAGCTGTGCAGAGGAAGAACAAGAAGAAGAAGAAGTATCTCGAAATATGTCCGTCAGGCCCGTTCCTTTGAGCTGAATCTGCAAATATCTCGGAAACGAAGCGAGCTATGGCAAAATGTTAAGAGACGTTTTTTGTAGAGAATTATGTTTCCTACAATTTATGTTCTATGATATTTTTTGATCAGACGCGTAGTTTTCGAGATATATCGAGATATTTAAAAGTTCCGAAGCCGCACCAACATAATAGAGATACAGAAACACCGTGGCCCCTTTCTTTGAGATAACTCTGCACTATTGCGACCTGCAAATGCCACTTCCAGCTCAGCTGCGCAGAAGAAGAACAACAAGAAGAAGAAATATCTCGAAATATGTCCGTCAGGCCCCTTCCCTTGAGATAAATCTGCAAATATCTCGGAAACGAAGCGAGCTATGGCAAAATGTTAAGAGACCGTTTTTGTAGAGAATTAAGTTTCCTACTTTTTATGTTCTATGATATTTTTTGATCAGATGCGTGGTTCTCGAGATATATCAAGATATTTAAAAGTTCCGAAGCCGCTCCAAGATAATAGAGATACAGATACACCGTGGCCCCTTTCTTAGAGATAACTCTGCACTATTGCGAGCTGCAAATGCCACTTCCAGCTTAGCTGTGCAGAAGAAGAACAACAAGAAGAAGAAATATCTCGAAATATGTCCGTCAGGCCCCTTCCCTTGAGATATATCTGCAAATATCTCGGAAACGAAGCGAGCTATGGCAAAATGTTAAGAGACGTTTTTTGTAGAGAATTATGTTTCCTACAATTTATGTTCTATGATATTTTTTGATCAGAGGCGTAGTTTTCGAGATATATCGAGATATTTAAAAGTTCCGAAGCCGCACCAACATAATAGAGATACAGAAACACCGTGGCCCCTTTCTTTGAGATAACTCTGCACTAGTGCGAGCCGCAAATGCCACTTCCAGCTTAGCTGTGCAGAAGAAGAACAACAAGAAGAAGAAATATCTCGAAATAGGTCCGACAGGCCCCTTCCCTTGAGATAAATCTGCAAATATCTCGGAAACAAAGCGAGCTATGGCGAAATGTTAAGAGACCTTTTTTGTAGAGAATTAAGTTTCCTACTTTTTATGTTCTATGATATTTTTCGATCAGAGGCGTAGTTCTCGAGATATATCAAGATATTTAAAAGTTCCGAAGCCGCACCAACATAATAGAGATACAGAAACACCGTGGCCCCTTTCTTTGAGATAACTCTGCACGATTGCGAGCTGGAAATGCCACTTCCAGTTTAGCTGTGCAGAAGAAGAACAACAAGAAGAAGAAATATCTCGAAATATGTCCATCAGGACCCTTCCCTTGAGATAAATCTGCAAATATCTCGGAAACGAAGCGAGCTATGGCAAAATGTTAAGAGACCTTTTTTGTAGAGAATAATGTTTCCTACAATTTACGTTCTATGATATTTTTTGATCAGAAGCGTAGTTTTCGAGATATATCGAGATATTTAAAAGTTCCGAAGCCGCACCAACATAATAGAGATACAGAAACACCGTGGCCCCTTTCTTAGAGATAACTCTGCACTATTGCGAGCTGCAAATGCCACTTCCAGCTTAGCTGGGCAGAAGAAGAACAACAAGAAGAAGAAATATCTCGAAATATGTCCGTCAGGCCCCTTCCCTTGAGATATATCTGCAAATATCTCGGAAATGAAGCGAGCTATGGCAAAATACTAAGAGACCTTTTTTGTAGAGAATTAAGTTTCCTACTTTTTATGTTCTATGATATTTTTCGATCAGACGCGTAGTTCTCGAGATATATCGAGATATTTAAAAGTTCCGAAGCCGCACCAACATAATAGCGATACAGAAACACCGTGACCTCTTTCTGTGAGATAACTCTGCACTAGCGCGAGCCGCAAATGCCACTTCCAGCTTAGCTGTGCAGAAGAAGAACAACAAGAAGAAGAAATATCTCGAAATATGTCCGTCAGGCCCCTTCCCTTGAGATAAATCTGCAAATATCTCGGAAACGAAGCGAGCTATGGCAAAATGTTAAGAGACCTTTTTTGTAGAGAATTAAGTTTCCTACTTTTTATATTCTATGATATTTTTCGATCAGAGGCGTAGTTCTCGAGATATATCAAGATATTTAAAAGTTCCGAAGCCGCACCAACATAATAGAGATACAGAAACACCGTGGCCCCTTTCTTTGAGATAACTCTGCACGATTGCGAGCTGGAAATGCCACTTCCAGTTTAGCTGTGCAGAAGAAGAACAACAAGAAGAAGAAATATCTCGAAATATGTCCATCAGGACCCTTCCCTTGAGATAAATCTGCAAATATCTCGGAAACGAAGCGAGCTATGGCAAAATGTTAAGAGACCTTTTTTGTAGAGAATTAAGTTTCCTACTTTTTATGTTCTATGATATTTTTTGATCAGATGCGTAGTTCTCGAGATATATCAAGATATTTAAAAGTTCCGAAGCCGCACCAACATAATAGAGATACAGAAACACCGTGGCCCCTTTCTTTGAGATAACTCTGCACTAGTGCGAGCCGCAAATGCCACTTCCAGCTTAGCTGTGCAGAAGAAGAACAACAAGAAGAAGAAATATCTCGAAATATGTCCGACAGGCCCCTTCCCTTGAGATAAATCTGCAAATATCTCGGAAACGAAGCGAGCTATGGCGAAATGTTAAGAGACCTTTTTTGTAGAGAATTCAGTTTCCTACTTTTTATCTTCTATGATATTTTTTGATCAGATGCGTAGTTCTCGAGATGTATCAAGATATTTAAACGTTCCGAAGCCGCACCAACATAATAGAGATACAGAAACACCGTGGCCCCTTTCTTTGAGATAACTCTGCACTATTGCGAGCTGTAAATGCCACTTCCAGCTTAGCTGTGCAGAAGAAGAACAACAAGAAGAAGAAATATCTCGAAATATGTCCGTCAGGCCCCTTCCCTTGAGATATATCTGCAAATATCTCGGAAACGAAGCGAGCTATGGCAAAATGTTAAGAGACCTTTTTTGTAGAGAATTCTGTGTCCTACAATTTATGTTCTATGATATTTTTTGATCAGAAGCGTAGTTTTCGAGATATATCGAGATATTTAAAAGTTCCGAAGCCGCACCAACATAATAGAGATACAGAAACACCGTGGCCCCTTTCTTTGAGATAACTCTGCACTAGTGCGAGCCGCAAATGCCACTTCCAGCTTAGCTGTGCAGAAGAAGAACAACAAGAAGAAGAAATATCTCGAAATATGTTCGTCAGGCCCCTTCCCTTGAGATAAATCTGCAAATATCTCGGAAACGAAGCGAGCTATGGCAAAATGTTAAGAGACCTTTTTTGTAGAGAATTCAGTTTCCTACTTTTTATCTTCTATGATATTTTTTGATCAGATGCGTAGTTCTCGAGATATATCAAGATATTTAAAAGTTCCGAAGCCGCACCAACATAATAGAGATACAGAAACACCGTGGCCCCTTTCTTTGAGATAACTCTGCACTAGTGCGAGCCGCAAATGCCACTTCCAGCTTAGCTGTGCAGAAGAAGAACAACAAGAAGAAGAAATATCTCGAAATATGTCCGACAGGCCCCTTCCCTTGAGATAAATCTGCAAATATCTCGGAAACGAAGCGAGCTATGGCGAAATGTTAAGAGACCTTTTTTGTAGAGAATTCAGTTTCCTACTTTTTATCTTCTATGATATTTTTTGATCAGATGCGTAGTTCTCGAGATGTATCAAGATATTTAAACGTTCCGAAGCCGCACCAACATAATAGAGATACAGAAACACCGTGGCCCCTTTCTTTGAGATAACTCTGCACTATTGCGAGCTGTAAATGCCACTTCCAGCTTAGCTGTGCAGAAGAAGAACAACAAGAAGAAGAAATATCTCGAAATATGTCCGTCAGGCCCCTTCCCTTGAGATATATCTGCAAATATCTCGGAAACGAAGCGAGCTATGGCAAAATGTTAAGAGACCTTTTTTGTAGAGAATTCTGTGTCCTACAATTTATGTTCTATGATATTTTTTGATCAGAAGCGTAGTTTTCGAGATATATCGAGATATTTAAAAGTTCCGAAGCCGCACCAACATAATAGAGATACAGAAACACCGTGGCCCCTTTCTTTGAGATAACTCTGCACTAGTGCGAGCCGCAAATGCCACTTCCAGCTTAGCTGTGCAGAAGAAGAACAACAAGAAGAAGAAATATCTCGAAATATGTTCGTCAGGCCCCTTCCCTTGAGATAAATCTGCAAATATCTCGGAAACGAAGCGAGCTATGGCAAAATGTTAAGAGACCTTTTTTGTAGAGAATTCAGTTTCCTACTTTTTATCTTCTATGATATTTTTTGATCAGATGCGTAGTTCTCGAGATATATCAAGATATTTAAAAGTTCCGAAGCCGCACCAACATAATAGAGATACAGAAACACCGTGGCCCCTTTCTTTGAGATAACTCTGCACTAGTGCGAGCCGCAAATGCCACTTCCAGCTTAGCTGTGCAGAAGAAGAACAACAAGAAGAAGAAATATCTCGAAATATGTCCGACAGGCCCCTTCCCTTGAGATAAATCTGCAAATATCTCGGAAACGAAGCGAGCTATGGCGAAATGTTAAGAGACCTTTTTTGTAGAGAATTCAGTTTCCTACTTTTTATCTTCTATGATATTTTTTGATCAGATGCGTAGTTCTCGAGATGTATCAAGATATTTAAACGTTCCGAAGCCGCACCAACATAATAGAGATACAGAAACACCGTGGCCCCTTTCTTTGAGATAACTCTGCACTATTGCGAGCTGTAAATGCCACTTCCAGCTTAGCTGTGCAGAAGAAGAACAACAAGAAGAAGAAATATCTCGAAATATGTCCGTCAGGCCCCTTCCCTTGAGATATATCTGCAAATATCTCGGAAACGAAGCGAGCTATGGCAAAATGTTAAGAGACCTTTTTTGTAGAGAATTCTGTGTCCTACAATTTATGTTCTATGATATTTTTTGATCAGAAGCGTAGTTTTCGAGATATATCGAGATATTTAAAAGTTCCGAAGCCGCACCAACATAATAGAGATACAGAAACACCGTGGCCCCTTTCTTTGAGATAACTCTGCACTAGTGCGAGCCGCAAATGCCACTTCCAGCTTAGCTGTGCAGAAGAAGAACAACAAGAAGAAGAAATATCTCGAAATATGTTCGTCAGGCCCCTTCCCTTGAGATAAATCTGCAAATATCTCGGAAACGAAGCGAGCTATGGCAAAATGTTAAGAGACCTTTTTTGTAGAGAATTAAGTTTCCTACTTTTTATGTTCTATGATATTTTTTGATCAGATGCGTAGTTCTCGAGATATATCAAGATATTTAAAAGTTCCGAAGCCGCACCAACATAATAGAGATACAGAAACACCGTGGCCCCTTTCTTTGAGATAACTCTGCACTATTGCGAGCTGTAAATGCCACTTCCAGCTTAGCTGTGCAGAAGAAGAACAACAAGAAGAAGAAATATCTCGAAATATGTCCTTCAGGCCAGTTCCTTTGAGCTGAATCTGCAAATATCTCGGAAACGAAGCGAGCTATGGCAAAATCTTAAGAGACGTTTTTTGTAGAGAATTATGTTTCCTACAATTTATGTTCTATCATATTTTTTGATCAGAAGCGTAGTTTTCGAGATATATCGAGATATTTAAAAGTTCCGAAGCCGCACCAACATAATAGAGATACAGAAACACCGTGGCCCCTTTCTTTGAGATAACTCTGCACTATTGCGACCTACAAATGCCACTTCCAGCTCAGCTGTGCAGAAGAAGAACAACAAGAAGAAGAAATATCTCGAAATATGTCCATCAGGACCCTTCCCTTGAGATAAATCTGCAAATATCTCGGAAACGAAGCGAGCTATGGCAAAATGTTAAGAGACCTTTTCTGTAGAGAATTATGTTTCCTACAATTTATGGTCTATGATATTTTTTGATCAGAAGCGTAGTTTTCGAGATATATCGAGATATGTAAAAGTTCCGAAGCCGCACCAACATAATAGAGATACAGAAACACCGTGGCCCCTTTCTTTGGGATAACTCTGCACTATTGCGAGCTGCAAATGCCACCTCCAGCTTAGCTGTGCAGAAGAAGAACAACAAGAAGAAGAAATATCTCGAAATATGTCCGTCAGGCCCCTTCCCTTGAGATAAATCTGCAAATATCTCGGAAACGAAGCGAGCTATGGCAAAATGTTAAGACACCTTTTTTGTAGAAAATTAAGTTTCCTACTTTTTATGTTCTATGATATTTTTCGATCAGAGGCGTAGTTCTCGAGATATATCAAGATATTTAAAAGTTCCGAAGCCGCACCAACATAATAGAGATACAGATACACCGTGGCCCCTTTCTTTGAGATAACTCTGCACTATTGCGAGCTGTAAATGCCACTTCCAGCTTAGCTGCGCAGAAGAAGAACAACAAGAAGAAGAAATATCTCGAAATATGTCCGTCAGGCCCCTTCCCTTGAGATATATCTGCAAATATCTCGGAAACGAAGCGAGGTATGGCAAAATGTTAAGAGACCTTTTTTGTAGAGAATTATGTTTCCTACAATTTATGTTCTATGATATTTTTTGATCAGAAGCGTAGTTTTCGAGATATATCGAGATATTTAAAAGTTCCGAAGCCGCACCAACATAATAGAGGTACAGAAACACCGTGGCCCCTTTCTTTGAGATAACTCTGCACTAGTGCGAGCTGGAAATGCCACTTCCAGTTTAGCTGTGCAGAAGAAGAACAACAAGAAGAAGAAATATCTCGAAATATGTCCATCAGGACCCTTCCCTTGAGATAAATCTGCAAATATCTCGGAAACGAAGCGAGCTATGGCAAAATGTTAAGAGACCTTTTTTGTAGAGAATTATGTTTCCTACAATTTATGTTCTATGATATTTTTTGATCAGAAGCGTAGTTTTCGAGATATTTCGAGATATGTAAAAGTTCCGAAGCCGCACCAACATAATAGAGATACAGAAACACCGTGGCCCCTTTCTTTGGGATAACTCTGCACTATTGCGAGCTGCAAATGCCACTTCCAGCTTAGCTGTGCAGAAGAAGATCAACAAGAAGAAGAAATATCTCGAAATATGTCCGTCAGGCCGCTTCCCTTGAGATAAATCTGCAAATATCTCGGAAACGAAGCGAGCTATGGCAAAATGTTAAGAGACCTTTTTTGTAGAGAATTAAGTTTCCTACTTTTTATGTTCTATGATATTTTTCGATCAGAGGCGTAGTTCTCGAGATATATCAAGATATTTAAAAGTTCCGAAGCCGCACCAACATAATAGAGATACAGAAACACCGTGGCCCCTTTCTTTGAGATAACTCTGCACGATTGCGAGCTGGAAATGCCACTTCCAGTTTAGCTGTGCAGAAGAAGAACAACAAGAAGAAGAAATATCTCGAAATATGTCCGTCAGGCCAGTTCCTTTGAGCTGAATCTGCAAATATCTCGGAAACGAAGCGAGCTATGGCAAAATGTTAAGAGACGTTTTTTGTAGAGAATTGTTTCCTACAATTTATGTTCTATGATATTTTTTGATCAGAAGCGTAGTTTTCGAGATATATCGAGATATTTAAAAGTTCCGAAGCCGCACCAACATAATAGGGATACAGAAACACCGTGGCCCCTTTCTTTGAGATAACTCTGCACTAGTGCGAGCCGCAAATGCCACTTACAGCTTAGCTGTGCAGAAGAAGAACAACGAGAAGAAGAAATATCTCGAAATATGTCCGTTAGGCCCCTTCCCTTGAGATAAATCTGCAAATATCTCGGAAACGAAGCGAGCTATGGCAAAATGTTAAGAGACCTTTTTTGTAGAGAATTAAGTTTCCTACTTTTTATGTTCTATGATATTTTTTGATCAGATGCGTAGTTCTCGAGATATATTAAGATATTTAAAAGTTCCGAAGCCGCACCAACATAATAGAGATACAGAAACACCGTGGCCCCTTTCTTTGAGATAACTCTGCACTATTGCGAGCTGCAAATGCCACTTCCAGCTTAGCTGTGCAGAAGAAGAACAACAAGAAGAAGAAGTATCTCGAAATATGTCCGTCAGGCCCCTTCCCTTGAGATAAATCTGCAAATATCTCGGAAACGAAGAGAGCTGTGGCAAAATGTTAAGAGACCTTTTTTGTAGAGAATTAAGTTTCCTACTTTTTATGTTCTATGATATTTTTTGATCAGATGCGTAGTTCTCGAGATATATCAAGATATTTAAAAGTTGCGAAGCCGCACCAACGTAATAGAGATACAGAAACACCGTGGCCCCTTTCTTTGAGATAACTCTGCACTAGTGCGAGCCGCAAATGCCACTTACAGCTTAGCTGTGCAGAAGAAGAACAACGAGAAGAAGAAATATCTCGAAATATGTCCGTCAGGCCCCTTCCCTTGAGATAAATCTGCAAATATCTCGGAAACGAAGCGAGCTATGGCAAAATGTTAAGAGACCTTTTTTGTAGAGAATTAAGTTTCCTACATTTTATGCTCTATGATATTTTTTGATCAGATGCGTAGTTCTCGAGATATATCAAGATATTTAAAAGTTCCGAAGCCGCACCAACATAATAGAGATACAGAAACACCGTGGCCCCTTTCTTTGAGATAACTGTGCACTAGTGCGAGCCGCAAATTCCACTTCCAGCTTAGCTGTGCAGAAGAAGAACAACAAGAAGAAGAAATATCTCGAAATATGTCCGTCAGGACCCTTCCCTTGAGATAAATCTGCAAATATCTCGGAAACGAAGCGAGCTATGGCAAAATGTTAGGAGACCTTTTTTGTACAGAATTATGTTTCCTACTTTTTATGTTCTATGATATTTTTTGATCAGACGCGTAGTTCTCGAGATATATCAAGATATTTAAAAGTTCCGAAGCCGCACCAACATAATAGAGATACAGAAACACCGTGGCCCCTTTCTTTGAGATAACTCTGCACTATTGCGAGCTGTAAATGCCACTTCCAGCTTAGCTGTGCAGAAGAAGAACAACAAGAAGAAGAAATATCTCGAAATATGTCCGTCAGGCCCCTTCCCTTGAGATATATCTGCAAATATCTCGGAAACGAAGCGAGGTATGGCAAAATGTTAAGAGACCTTTTTTGTAGAGAATTATGTTTCCTACAATTTATGTTCTATGATATTTTTTGATCAGAAGTGTAGTTTTCGAGATATATCGAGATATTTAAAAGTTCCGAAGCCGCACCAACATAATAGAGATACAGAAACACCGTGGCCCCTTTCTTTGAGATAACTCTGCACGATTGCGAGCTGGAAATGCCACTTCCAGTTTAGCTGTGCAGAAGAAGAACAACAAGAAGAAGAAATATCTCGAAATATGTCCATCAGGACCCTTCCCTTGAGATAAATCTGCAAATATCTCGGAAACGAAGCGAGCTATGGCAAAATATTAAGAGACCTTTTTTGTAGAGAATTATGTTTCCTACAATTTATGTTCTATGATATTTTTTGATCAGAAGCGTAGTTTTCGAGATATATCGAGATATGTAAAAGTACCGAAGCCGCACCAACATAATAGAGATACAGAAACACCGTGGCCCCTTTCTTTGGGATAACTCTGCACTATTGCGAGCTGCAAATGCCACTTCCAGCTTAGCTGTGCAGAAGAAGAACAACAAGAAGAAGAAATATCTCGAAATATGTCCGTCAGGCCGCTTCCCTTGAGATAAATCTGCAAATATCTCGGAAACGAAGCGAGCTATGGCAAAATGTTAAGAGACCTTTTTTGTAGAGAATTAAGTTTCCTACTTTTTATGTTCTATGATATTTTTCGATCAGAGGCGTAGTTCTCGAGATATATCAAGATATTTAAAAGTTCCGAAGCCGCACCAACATAATAGAGATACAGAAACACCGTGGCCCCTTTCTTTGAGATAACTCTGCACGATTGCGAGCTGGAAATGCCACTTCCAGTTTAGCTGTGCAGAACAAGAACAACAAGAAGAAGAAATATCTCGAAATATGTCCGTCAGGCCAGTTCCTTTGAGCTGAATCTGCAAATATCTCGGAAACGAAGCGAGCTATGGCAAAATGTTAAGAGACGTTTTTTGTAGAGAATTGTTTCCTAGAATTTATGTTCTATGATATTTTTTGATCAGAAGCGTAGTTTTCGAGATATATCGAGATATTTAAAAGTTCCGAAGCCGCACCAACATAATAGGGATACAGAAACACCGTGGCCCCTTTCTTTGAGATAACTCTGCACTAGTGCGAGCTGTAAATGCCACTTCCAGCTTAGCTGTGCAGAAGAAGAACAACAAGAAGAAGAAATATCTCGAAATATGTCCGTCAGGCCCCTTCCCTTGAAATAAATCTGCAAATATCTCGGAAACGAAGCGAGCTATGGCAAAATGTTAAGCGACCTTTTTTGTAGAGAATTAAGTTTCCTACTTTTTATGTTCTATGATATTTTTTGATCAGAAGCGTAGTTTTCGAGATATATCGAGATATTTAAAAGTTCCGAAGCCGCACCAACATAATAGAGATACAGAAACACCGTGGCCCCTTTCTTTGAGATAACTCTGCACTAGTGCGAGCCGCAAATGCCACTTCCAGCTTAGCTGTGCAGAAGAAGAACAAGAAGAAGAAATATCTCGAAATATGTCCGTCAGGCCCCTTCCCTTGAGATATATCTGCAAATATCTCGGAAACGAAGCGAGCTATGGCAAAATGTTAAGAGACCTTTTTTGTAGAGAATTAAGTTTCCTACTTTTTATGTTCTATGATATTTTTTGATCAGATGCGTAGTTCTCGAGATATATCAAGATATTTAAAAGTTCCGAAGCCGCACCAACATAATAGAGATACAGAAACACCGTGGCCAATTTCTTTGAGATAACTCTGCACTATTGCGAGCTGCAAATGCCACTTCCAGCTTAGCTGTGCAGAAGAAGAACAACAAGAAGAAGAAATATCTCGAAATATGTCCGTCAGGCCCCTTCCCTTGAGATATATCTGCAAATATCTCGGAAACGAAGCGAGCTATGGCAAAATGTTAAGAGACCTTTTTTGTAGAGAATTAAGTTTCCTACTTTTTATGTTCTATGATATTTTTTGATCAGATGCGTAGTTCTCGAGATATATCAAGATATTTAAAAGTTCCGAAGCCGCACCAACATAATAGAGATACAGAAACACCGTGGCCAATTTCTTTGAGATAACTCTGCACTATTGCGAGCTGCAAATGCCACTTCCAGCTTAGCTGTGCAGAAGAAGAACAACAAGAAGAAGAAATATCTCGAAATATGTCCGTCAGGCCCCTTCCCTTGAGATAAATCTGGAAATATCTCGGAAACGAAGAGAGCTATGGCAAAATGTTAAGAGACCTTTTTTGTAGAGAATTAAGTTTCCTACTTTTTACGTTCTATGACATTTTTTGATCAGATGCGTAGTTCTCGAGATATATCAGGATATTTAAAAGTTCCGAAGCCGCACCAACATAATAGAGATACAGAAACACCGTGGCCCCTTTCTTTGAGATAACTCTGCACTATTGCGAGCTGTAAATGCCACTTCCAGCTTAGCTGTGCAGAAGAAGAACAACAAGAAGAAGAAATATCTCGAAATATGTCCGTCAGGCCCCTTCCCTTGAGATATATCTGCAAATATCTCGGAAACGAAGCGAGCTATGGCAAAATGTTAAGAGACCTTTTTTGTCGAGAATTATGTTTCCTACAATTTATGTTCTATGATATTTTTTGATCAGAAGCGTAGTTTTCGAGATATATCGAGATATTTAAAAGTTCCGAAGCCGCACCAACATAATAGAGATACAGAAACACCGTGGCCCCTTTCTTTGAGATAACTCTGCACTATTGCGAGCTGCAAATGCCACTTCCAGCTTAGCTGTGCAGAAGAAGAACAACAAGATGAAGAAATATCTCGAAATATGTCCGTCAGGCCCCTTCCCTTGAGATAAATCTGCAAATATCTCGGAAACGAAGCGAGCTATGGCAAAATGTTAAGAGACCTTTTTTGTAGAGAATTATGTTTCCTACAATCTACGTTCTCTGATATTTTTTGATCAGAAGCGTAGTTTTCGAGATATATCGAGATATTTAAAAGTTCCGAAGCCGCACCAACATAATAGAGATACAGAAACACCGTGGCCCCTTTCTTTGAGATAACTCTGCACTATTGCGACCTGCAAATGCCACTTCCAGCTTAGCTGTGCAGAAGAGGAACAACAAGAAGATGAAATATCTCGGAATATGTCCGTCAGGCCCCTTCCCTTGAGCTAAATCTGCACATATCTCGGAAACGATGCCAGCTATGGGAAAATGTTAAGAGACCTTTTTTGTAGAGAATTAAGTTTCCTACTTTTTATGTTCTATGATCTTTTTTGATCAGATGCGTAGTTCTCGAGATATATCAAGATATTTAAAAGTTCCGAAGCCGCACCAACATAATAGAGATACAGAAACACCGTGGCCCCTTTCTTTGAGATAACTCTGCACTATTGCGCGCTGCAAATGCCACTTCCAGCTTAGCTGTGCAGAAGAAGAACAACAAGAAGAAGAAATATCTCGAAATATGTCCGTCAGGCCCCTTCCCTTGAGATAAATCTGCAAATATCTCGGAAACGAAGCGAGCTATGGCAAAATGTTAAGAGACCTTTTTTGTAGAGAATTAAGTTTCCTACTTTTTACGTTCTATGACATTTTTTGATCAGATGCGTAGTTCTCGAGATATATCAGGATATTTAAAAGTTCCGAAGCCGCACCAACATAATAGAGATACAGAAACACCGTGGCCCCTTTCTTTGAGATAACTCTGCACTATTGCGAGCTGTAAATGCCACTTCCAGCTTAGCTGTGCAGAAGAAGAACAACAAGAAGAAGAAATATCTCGAAATATGTCCGTCAGGCCCCTTCCCTTGAGATATATCTGCAAATATCTCGGAAACGAAGCGAGCTATGGCAAAATGTTAAGAGACCTTTTTTGTCGAGAATTATGTTTCCTACAATTTATGTTCTATGATATTTTTTGATCAGAAGCGTAGTTTTCGAGATATATCGAGATATTTAAAAGTTCCGAAGCCGCACCAACATAATAGAGATACAGAAACACCGTGGCCCCTTTCTTTGAGATGACTCTGCACTATTGCGAGCTGGAAATCCCACTTCCAGTTTAGCTGTGCAGAAGAAGAACAACAAGAAGAAGAAATATCTCGAAATATGTCCGTTAGGCCCCTTCCCTTGAGATAAATCTGCAAATATCTCGGAAACGAAGCGAGCTATGGCAAAATGTTAAGAGACCTTTTTTGTAGACAATTAAGTTTCCTACTTTTTATGTTCTATGATATTTTTTGATCAGATGCGTAGTTCTCGAGATATATCAAGATATTTAAAAGTTCCGAAGCCGCACCAACATAATAGAGATACAGAAACACCGTGGCCCCTTTCTTTGAGATAACTCTGCACTATTGCGAGCTGCAAATGCCACTTCCAGCTTAGCTGTGCAGAAGAAGAACAACAAGAAGAAGAAATATCTCGAAATATGTCCGTCAGGCCCCTTCCCTTGAGATAAATCTGCAAATATCTCGGAAACGAAGAGAGCTATGGCAAAATGTTAAGAGACCTTTTTTGTAGAGAATTAAGTTTCCTACTTTTCATGTTCTATGATATTTTTTGATCAGATGCGTAGTTCTCGAGATATATCAAGATATTTAAAAGTTCCGAAGCCGCACCAACATAATAGAGATACAGAAACACCGTGGCCCCTTTCTTTGAGATAACTCTGCACTATTGCGAGCTGCAAACGCCACTTCCAGCTTAGCTGTGAAGAAGAAGAACAACAAGAAGAAGAAATATCTCGAAATATGTCCGTCAGGCCCCTTCCCTTGAGATAAATCTGCAAATATCTCGGAAACGAAGCGAGCTATGGCAAAATGTTAAGCGATCTTTTTTGTAGAGAATTAAGTGTCCTACTTTTTATGTTCTATGATATTTTTTGATCAGATGCGTAGTTCTCGAGATATATCAAGATATTTAAAAGTTCCGAAGCCCCACCAACATAATAGAGATACAGAAACACCGTGGCCCCTTTCTTTGAGATAACTCTGCACTATTGCGAGCTGCAAATGCCACTTCCAGCTTAGCTGTGCAGAAGAAGAACAACAAGATGAAGAAATATCTCGAAATATGTCCGTCAGGCCCCTTCCCTTGAGATAAATCTGCAAATATCTCGGAAACGAAGCGAGCTATGGCAAAATGTTAACAGACCTTTTTTGTAGAGAATTATGTTTCCTACAATCTACGTTCTCTGATATTTTTTGATCAGAAGCGTAGTTTTCGAGATATATCGAGATATTTAAAAGTTCCGAAGCCGCACCAACATAATAGAGATACAGAAACACCGTGGCCCCTTTCTTTGAGATAACTCTGCACTATTGCGACCTGCAAATGCCACTTCCAGCTTAGCTGTGCAGAAGAGGAACAACAAGAAGATGAAATATCTCGGAATATGTCCGTCAGGCCCCTTCCCTTGAGCTAAATCTGCACATATCTCGGAAACGATGCCAGCTATGGGAAAATGTTAAGAGACCTTTTTTGTAGAGAATTAAGTTTCCTACTTTTTATGTTCTATGATATTTTTTGATCAGATGCGTAGTTCTCGAGATATATCAAGATATTTAAAAGTTCCGAAGCCGCACCAACATAATAGAGATACAGAAACACCGTGGCCCCTTTCTTTGAGATAACTCTGCACTATTGCGCGCTGCAAATGCCACTTCCAGCTTAGCTGTGCAGAAGAAGAACAACAAGAAGAAGAAATATCTCGAAATATGTCCGTCAGGCCCCTTCCCTTGAGATAAATCTGCAAATATCTCGGAAACGAAGCGAGCTATGGCAAAATGTTAAGAGACCTTTTTTGTAGAGAATTAAGTTTCCTACTTTTTATGTTCTATGATATTTTTTGATCAGATGCGTAGTTCTCGAGATATATCAAGATATTTAAAAGCTCCGAAGCTGCACCAACATAATAGAGGTACAGAAACACCGTGGCCCCTTTCTTTGAGATAACTCGGCACTATTGCGAGCTGCAAATGCCACTTCCAGCTTAGCTGTGCAGAAGAAGAACAACAAGAATAAGAAATATTTCGAAACATGTCCGTCAGGCCCCTTCCCTTGAGATAAATCTGCAAATATCTCGGAAACGAAGCGAGCTACGGCAAAATGTTAAGAGACCTTTTTTGTAGAAAATTAGGTTTCCTACTTTTTATGTTCTATGATATTTTTTGATCAGATGCGTAGTTCTCGAGATATATCAAGATATTTAAAAGTTCCGAAGCCGCACCAACATAATAGAGATACAGAAACACCGTGGCCCCTTTCTTTGCGATAACTCTGCACTATTGCGAGCTGCAAATGCCACTTCCAGCTTAGCTGTGCAGAAGAAGAACAACAAGAAGAAGAAATATCTCGAAATATGTCCGTCAGGCCCCTTCCCTTGAGATAAATCTGTAAATATCTCGGAAACGAAGCGAGCTATGGCAAAATGTTAAGAGACCTTTTTTGTAGAGAATTAAGTTTCCTACTTTCTTTGTTCTATGATATTTTTCGATCAGAGGCGTAGTTCTCGAGATATATCAAGATATTTAAAAGTTCCGAAGCCGCACCAACATAATAGAGATACAGAAACACCGTGGCCCCTCTCTTTGAGATAACTCTGCACGATTGCGAGCTGGAAATGCCACTTCCAGTTTAGCTGTGCAGAAGAAGAACAACAAGAAGAAGAAATATCTCGAAATATGTCCGTCAGGCCCCTTCCGTTGAGATAAATCTGCAAATATCTCGGAAACGAAGCGAGCTACGGCAAAATGTTAAGAGACCTTTTTTGTAGAAAATTAGGTTTCCTACTTTTTATGTTCTATGATATTTTTTGATCAGATGCGTAGTTCTCGAGATATATCAAGATATTTAAAAGTTCCGAAGCCGCACCAACATAATAGAGATACAGAAACACCGTGGCCCCTTTCTTTGCGATAACTCTGCACTATTGCGTGCTGCAAATGCCACTTCCAGCTTAGCTGTGCAGAAGAAGAACAACAAGAAGAAGAAATATCTCGAAATATGTCCGTCAGGCCCCTTCCCTTGAGATAAATCTGTAAATATCTCGGAAACGAAGCGAGGTATGGCAAAATGTTAAGAGACCTTTTTTGTAGAGAATTAAGTTTCCTACTTTCTTTGTTCTATGATATTTTTCGATCAGAGGCGTAGTTCTCGAGATATATCAAGATATTTAAAAGTTCCGAAGCCGCACCAACATAATAGAGATACAGAAACACCGTGGCCCCTCTCTTTGAGATAACTCTGCACGATTGCGAGCTGGAAATGCCACTTCCAGTTTAGCTGTGCAGAAGAAGAACAACAAGAAGAAGAAATATCTCGAAATATGTCCGTCAGGCCCCTTCCGTTGAGATAAATCTGCAAATATCTCGGAAACGAAGCGAGCTATGGCAAAATGTTAAGAGACCTTTTTTGTAGAGAATTAAGTTTCCTACTTTTTATGTTCTATGATATTTTTTGATCAGATGCGTAGTTCTCGAGATATATCAAGATATTTAAAAGCTCCGAAGCTGCACCAACATAATAGAGGTACAGAAACACCGTGGCCCCTTTCTTTGAGATAACTCTGCACTATTGCGAGCTGCAAATGCCACTTCCAGCTTAGCTGTGCAGAAGAAGAACAACAAGAATAAGAAATATTTCGAAATATGTCCGTCAGGCCCCTTCCCTTGAGATAAATCTGCAAATATCTCGGAAACGAAGCGAGCTATGGCAAAATGTTAAGAGACCTTTTTTGTAGAGAATTAAGTTTCCTACTTTTTATGTTGTATGATATTTTTTGATCAGATGCGTAGTTCTCGAGATATATCCAGATATTTAAAAGTTCCGAAGCGGCACCAACATAATAGAGATACAGAAACACCGTGGCCCCTTTCTTTGAGGTAACTCTGCACTATTGCGAGCTGCAAATGCCTCTTCCAGCTTAGCTGTGCAGAAGAAGAACAACAAGAAGAAGAAATATCTCGAAATATGTCCCTCAGGCCCCTTCCCTTGAGATAAATCTGCAAATATCTCGGAAACCAAGCGAGCTATGGCAAAATGTTAAGAGACCTTATTTGTAGAGAATTAAGTTTCCTACTTTTTATGTTCTACGATATTTTTTGATCAGATGCGTAGTTCTCGAGATATATCAAGATATTTAAAAGTTCCGAAGCCGCACCAACATAATAGAGATACAGAAACACCGTGGCCCCTTTCTTTGCGATAACTCTGCACCATTGCGAGCTGCAAATGCCACTTCCAGCTTAGCTGTGCAGAAGAAGAACAACAAGAAGAAGAAATATCTCGAAATATGTCCGTCAGGACCCTTCCCTTGAGATAAATCTGCAAATATCTCGGAAACGAAGCGAGCTATGGCAAAATGTTAAGAGACCTTTTTTGTAGAGAATTAAGTTTCCTACTTTTTATGTTCTATGATATTTTTTGATCAGATGCGTAGTTCTCGAGATATATCAAGATATTTAAAAGCTCCGAAGCTGCACCAACATAATAGAGGTACAGAAACACCGTGGCCCCTTTCTTTGAGATAACTCTGCACTATTGCGAGCTGCAAATGCCACTTCCAGCTTAGCTGTGCAGAAGAAGAACAACAAGAATAAGAAATATTTCGAAATATGTCCGTCAGGCCCCTTCCCTTGAGATAAATCTGCAAATATCTCGGAAACGAAGCGAGCTATGGCAAAATGTTAACAGACCTTTTTTGTAGAGAATTAAGTTTCCTACTTTTTATGTTGTATGATATTTTTTGATCAGATGCGTAGTTCTCGAGATATATCCAGATATTTAAAAGTTCCGAAGCGGCACCAACATAATAGAGATACAGAAACACCGTGGCCCCTTTCTTTGAGGTAACTCTGCACTATTGCGAGCTGCAAATGCCACTTCCAGCTTAGCTGTGCAGAAGAAGAACAACAAGAAGAAGAAATATCTCGAAATATGTCCCTCAGGCCCCTTCCCTTGAGATAAATCTGCAAATATCTCGGAAACCAAGCGAGCTATGGCAAAATGTTAAGAGACCTTATTTGTAGAGAATTAAGTTTCCTACTTTTTATGTTCTACGATATTTTTTGATCAGATGCGTAGTTCTCGAGATATATCAAGATATTTAAAAGTTCCGAAGCCGCACCAACATAATAGAGATACAGAAACACCGTGGCCCCTTTCTTTGCGATAACTCTGCACTATTGCGAGCTGCAAATGCCACTTCCAGCTTAGCTGTGCAGAAGAAGAACAACAAGAAGAAGAAATATCTCGAAATATGTCCGTCAGGCCCCTTCCCTTGAGATAAATCTGTAAATATCTCGGAAACGAAGCGAGCTATGGCAAAATGTTAAGAGACCTTATTTGTAGAGAATTAAGTTTCCTACTTTCTTTGTTCTATGATATTTTTCGATCAGAGGCGTAGTTCTCGAGATATATCAAGATATTTAAAAGTTCCGAAGCCGCACCAACATAATAGAGATACAGAAACACCGTGGCCCCTCTCTTTGAGATAACTCTGCACGATTGCGAGCTGGAAATGCCACTTCCAGTTTAGCTGTGCAGAAGAAGAACAACAAGAAGAAGAAATATCTCGAAATATGTCCGTCAGGCCCCTTCCGTTGAGATAAATCTGCAAATATCTCGGAAACGAAGCGAGCTACGGCAAAATGTTAAGAGACCTTTTTTGTAGAAAATTAGGTTTCCTACTTTTTACGTTCTATGATATTTTTTGATCAGATGCGTAGTTCTCGAGATATATCAAGATATTTAAAAGTTCCGAAGCCGCACCAACATAATAGAGATACAGAAACACCGTGGCCCCTTTCTTTGCGATAACTCTGCACTATTGCGAGCTGCAAATGCCACTTCCAGCTTAGCTGTGCAGAAGAAGAACAACAAGAAGAAGAAATATCTCGAAATATGTCCGTCAGGCCCCTTCCCTTGAGATAAATCTGTAAATATCTCGGAAACGAAGCGAGCTATGGCAAAATGTTAAGAGACCTTATTTGTAGAGAATTAAGTTTCCTACTTTTTATGTTCTACGATATTTTTTGATCAGATGCGTAGTTCTCGAGATATATCAAGATATTTAAAAGTTCCGAAGCCGCACCAACATAATAGAGATACAGAAACACCGTGGCCCCTTTCTTTGAGATAACTCTGAACTATTGCGAGCTGCAAATGCCACTTCCAGCTTAGCTGTGCCGATGAAGAACAACAAGAAGAAGAAATATCTCGAAATATGTCCGTCAGGCCCCTTCCCTTGAGATAAATCTGCAAATATCTCGGAAACGAAGCGAGCTATGGCAAAATGTTAACAGACCTTTTTTGTAGAGAATTAAGTTTCCTACTTTTTATGTTGTATGATATTTTTTGATCAGATGCGTAGTTCTCGAGATATATCCAGATATTTAAAAGTTCCGAAGCGGCACCAACATAATAGAGATACAGAAACACCGTGGCCCCTTTCTTTGAGGTAACTCTGCACTATTGCGAGCTGCAAATGCCACTTCCAGCTTAGCTGTGCAGAAGAAGAACAACAAGAAGAAGAAATATCTCGAAATATGTCCCTCAGGCCCCTTCCCTTGAGATAAATCTGCAAATATCTCGGAAACCAAGCGAGCTATGGCAAAATGTTAAGAGACCTTATTTGTAGAGAATTAAGTTTCCTACTTTTTATGTTCTACGATATTTTTTGATCAGATGCGTAGTTCTCGAGATATATCAAGATATTTAAAAGTTCCGAAGCCGCACCAACATAATAGAGATACAGAAACACCGTGGCCCCTTTCTTTGCGATAACTCTGCACTATTGCGAGCTGCAAATGCCACTTCCAGCTTAGCTGTGCAGAAGAAGAACAACAAGAAGAAGAAATATCTCGAAATATGTCCGTCAGGCCCCTTCCCTTGAGATAAATCTGTAAATATCTCGGAAACGAAGCGAGCTATGGCAAAATGTTAAGAGACCTTATTTGTAGAGAATTAAGTTTCCTACTTTCTTTGTTCTATGATATTTTTCGATCAGAGGCGTAGTTCTCGAGATATATCAAGATATTTAAAAGTTCCGAAGCCGCACCAACATAATAGAGATACAGAAACACCGTGGCCCCTCTCTTTGAGATAACTCTGCACGATTGCGAGCTGGAAATGCCACTTCCAGTTTAGCTGTGCAGAAGAAGAACAACAAGAAGAAGAAATATCTCGAAATATGTCCGTCAGGCCCCTTCCGTTGAGATAAATCTGCAAATATCTCGGAAACGAAGCGAGCTACGGCAAAATGTTAAGAGACCTTTTTTGTAGAAAATTAGGTTTCCTACTTTTTATGTTCTATGATATTTTTTGATCAGATGCGTAGTTCTCGAGATATATCAAGATATTTAAAAGTTCCGAAGCCGCACCAACATAATAGAGATACAGAAACACCGTGGCCCCTTTCTTTGCGATAACTCTGCACTATTGCGAGCTGCAAATGCCACTTCCAGCTTAGCTGTGCAGAAGAAGAACAACAAGAAGAAGAAATATCTCGAAATATGTCCGTCAGGCCCCTTCCCTTGAGATAAATCTGTAAATATCTCGGAAACGAAGCGAGCTATGGCAAAATGTTAAGAGACCTTATTTGTAGAGAATTAAGTTTCCTACTTTTTATGTTCTACGATATTTTTTGATCAGATGCGTAGTTCTCGAGATATATCAAGATATTTAAAAGTTCCGAAGCCGCACCAACATAATAGAGATACAGAAACACCGTGGCCCCTTTCTTTGAGATAACTCTGAACTATTGCGAGCTGCAAATGCCACTTCCAGCTTAGCTGTGCCGATGAAGAACAACAAGAAGAAGAAATATCTCGAAATATGTCCGTCAGGCCCCTTCCCTTGAAATAAATCTGCAAATATCTCGGAAACGAAGCGAGCTATGGCAAAATGTTAAGAGACCTTTTTTGTAGAGAATTATGTTTCCTACAATTTATGTTCTATGATATTTTTTGATCAGAAGCGTAGTTTTCGAGATATATCGAGATATTTAAAAGTTCCGAAGCCGCAGCAACATAATAGAGATACCGAAACACCGTGGCCCCTTTCTTTGGGATAACTCTGCACTATTGCGAGCTGCAAATGCCACTTCCAGCTTAGCTGTGCCGATGAAGAACAACAAGAAGAAGAAATATCTCGAAATATGTCCGTCAGGCCCCTTCCCTTGAAATAAATCTGCAAATATCTCGGAAACGAAGCGAGCTATGGCAAAATGTTAAGAGACCTTTTTTGTAGAGAATTATGTTTCCTACAATTTATGTTCTATGATATTTTTTGATCAGATGCGTAGTTCTCGAGATATATCGAGATATTTAAAAGTTCCGAAGCCGCACCAACATAATAGAGATACAGAAACACCGTGGCCCCTTTCTTTGGGATAACTCTGCACTATTGCGAGCTGCAAATGCCACTTCCAGCTTAGCTGTGCCGATGAAGAACAACAAGAAGAAGAAATATCTCGAAATATGTCCGTCAGGCCCCTTCCCTTGAAATAAATCTGCAAATATCTCGGAAACGAAGCGAGCTATGGCAAAATGTTAAGCGACCTTTTTTGTAGAGAATTAAGATTCCTACTTTTTATGTTCTATGATATTTTTTGATCAGAAGCGTAGTTTTCGAGATATATCGAGATATTTAAAAGTTCCGAAGCCGCACCAACATAATAGAGATACAGAAACACCGTGGCCCCTTTCTTTGAGATAACTCTGCACTAGTGCGAGCCGCAAATGCCACTTCCAGCTTAGCTGTGCAGAAGAAGAACAACAAGAAGAAGAAATATCTCGAAATATGTCCGTCAGGCCCCTTCCCTTGAGATATATCTGCAAATATCTCGGAAACGAAGCGAGCTATGGCAAAATGTTAAGAGACCTTTTTTGTAGAGAATTAAGTTTCCTACTTTTTATGTTCTATGATATTTTTTGATCAGATGCGTAGTTCTCGAGATATATCAAGATATTTAAAAGTTCCGAAGCCGCACCAACATAATAGAGATACAGAAACACCGTGGCCAATTTCTTTGAGATAACTCTGCACTATTGCGAGCTGCAAATGCCACTTCCAGCTTAGCTGTGCAGAAGAAGAACAACAAGAAGAAGAAATATCTCGAAATATGTCCGTCAGGCCCCTTCCCTTGAGATAAATCTGGAAATATCTCGGAAACGAAGAGAGCTATGGCAAAATGTTAAGACACCTTTTTTGTAGAAAATTAAGTTTCCTACTTTTTATGTTCTATGATATTTTTCGATCAGAGGCGTAGTTCTCGAGATATATCAAGATATTTAAAAGTTCCGAAGCCGCACCAACATAATAGAGATACAGATACACCGTGGCCCCTTTCTTTGAGATAACTCTGCACTATTGCGAGCTGTAAATGCCACTTCCAGCTTAGCTGCGCAGAAGAAGAACAACAAGAAGAAGAAATATCTCGAAATATGTCCGTCAGGCCCCTTCCCTTGAGATAAATCTGGAAATATCTCGGAAACGAAGAGAGCTATGGCAAAATGTTAAGACACCTTTTTTGTAGAAAATTAAGTTTCCTACTTTTTATGTTCTATGATATTTTTCGATCAGAGGCGTAGTTCTCGAGATATATCAAGATATTTAAAAGTTCCGAAGCCGCACCAACATAATAGAGATACAGATACACCGTGGCCCCTTTCTTTGAGATAACTCTGCACTAGTGCGAGCCGCAAATGCCGCTTCCAGCTTAGCTGTGCAGAAGAAGAACAACAAGAAGAAGAAATATCTCGAAATATGTCCGTTAGGCCCCTTCCCTTGAGATAAATCTGCAAATATCTCGGAAACGAAGCGAGCTATGGCAAAATGTTAAGAGACCTTTTTTGTAGAGAATTAAGTTTCCTACTTTTTATGTTCTATGATATTTTTTGATCAGATGCGTAGTTCTCGAGATATATTAAGATATTTAAAAGTTCCGAAGCCGCACCAACATAATAGAGATACAGAAACACCGTGGCCCCTTTCTTTGAGATAACTCTGCACTATTGCGAGCTGCAAATGCCACTTCCAGCTTAGCTGTGCAGAAGAAGAACAACAAGAAGAAGAAGTATCTCGAAATATGTCCGTCAGGCCCCTTCCCTTGAGATAAATCTGCAAATATCTCGGAAACGAAGAGAGCTGTGGCAAAATGTTAAGAGACCTTTTTTGTAGAGAATTAAGTTTCCTACTTTTTATGTTCTATGATATTTTTTGATCAGATGCGTAGTTCTCGAGATATATCAAGATATTTAAAAGTTGCGAAGCCGCACCAACGTAATAGAGATACAGAAACACCGTGGCCCCTTTCTTTGAGATAACTCTGCACTAGTGCGAGCCGCAAATGCCACTTACAGCTTAGCTGTGCAGAAGAAGAACAACGAGAAGAAGAAATATCTCGAAATATGTCCGTCAGGCCCCTTCCCTTGAGATAAATCTGCAAATATCTCGGAAACGAAGCGAGCTATGGCAAAATGTTAAGAGACCTTTTTTGTAGAGAATTAAGTTTCCTACATTTTATGCTCTATGATATTTTTTGATCAGATGCGTAGTTCTCGAGATATATCAAGATATTTAAAAGTTCCGAAGCCGCACCAACATAATAGAGATACAGAAACACCGTGGCCCCTTTCTTTGAGATAACTCTGCACTATTGCGAGCTGCAAATGCCACTTCCAGCTTAGCTGTGCAGAGGAAGAACAACAAGATGAAGAAATATCTCGAAATATGTCCGTCAGGCCAGTTCCTTTGAGCTGAATCTGCAAATATCTCGGAAACGAAGCGAGCTATGGCAAAATGTTAAGAGACGTTTTTTGTAGAGAATTGTTTCCTACAATTTATGTTCTATGATATTTTTTGATCAGATGCGTAGTTCTCGAGATATATCAAGATATTTAAAAGTTCCGAAGCCGCACCAACATAATAGAGATACAGAAACACCGTGGCCCCTTTCTTTGAGATAACTCTGCACTATTGCGAGCTGCAAACGCCACTTCCAGCTTAGCTGTGAAGAAGAAGAACAACAAGAAGAAGAAATATCTCGAAATATGTCCGTCAGGCCCCTTCCCTTGAGATAAATCTGCAAATATCTCGGAAACGAAGCGAGCTATGGCAAAATGTTAAGCGATCTTTTTTGTAGAGAATTAAGTGTCCTACTTTTTATGTTCTATGATATTTTTTGATCAGATGCGTAGTTCTCGAGATATATCAAGATATTTAAAAGTTCCGAAGCCCCACCAACATAATAGAGATACAGAAACACCGTGGCCCCTTTCTTTGAGATAACTCTGCACTATTGCGAGCTGCAAATGCCACTTCCAGCTTAGCTGTGCAGAAGAAGAACAACAAGATGAAGAAATATCTCGAAATATGTCCGTCAGGCCCCTTCCCTTGAGATAAATCTGCAAATATCTCGGAAACGAAGCGAGCTATGGCAAAATGTTAAGAGACCTTTTTTGTAGAGAATTATGTTTCCTACAATCTACGTTCTCTGATATTTTTTGATCAGAAGCGTAGTTTTCGAGATATATCGAGATATTTAAAAGTTCCGAAGCCGCACCAACATAATAGAGATACAGAAACACCGTGGCCCCTTTCTTTGAGATAACTCTGCACTATTGCGACCTGCAAATGCCACTTCCAGCTTAGCTGTGCAGAAGAGGAACAACAAGAAGATGAAATATCTCGAAATATGTCCGTCAGGCCCCTTCCGTTGAGATAAATCTGCAAATATCTCGGAAACGAAGCGAGCTACGGCAAAATGTTAAGAGACCTTTTTTGTAGAAAATTAGGTTTCCTACTTTTTATGTTCTATGATATTTTTTGATCAGATGCGTAGTTCTCGAGATATATCAAGATATTTAAAAGTTCCGAAGCCGCACCAACATAATAGAGATACAGAAACACCGTGGCCCCTTTCTTTGCGATAACTCTGCACTATTGCGAGCTGCAAATGCCACTTCCAGCTTAGCTGTGCAGAAGAAGAACAACAAGAAGAAGAAATATCTCGAAATATGTCCGTCAGGCCCCTTCCCTTGAGATAAATCTGTAAATATCTCGGAAACGAAGCGAGGTATGGCAAAATGTTAAGAGACCTTTTTTGTAGAGAATTAAGTTTCCTACTTTCTTCGTTCTATGATATTTTTCGATCAGAGGCGTAGTTCTCGAGATATATCAAGATATTTAAAAGTTCCGAAGCCGCACCAACATAATAGAGATACAGAAACACCGTGGCCCCTCTCTTTGAGATAACTCTGCACGATTGCGAGCTGGAAATGCCACTTCCAGTTTAGCTGTGCAGAAGAAGAACAACAAGAAGAAGAAATATCTCGAAATATGTCCGTCAGGCCCCTTCCGTTGAGATAAATCTGCAAATATCTCGGAAACGAAGCGAGCTATGGCAAAATGTTAAGAGACCTTTTTTGTAGAGAATTAAGTTTCCTACTTTTTATGTTCTATGATATTTTTTGATCAGATGCGTAGTTCTCGAGATATATCAAGATATTTAAAAGCTCCGAAGCTGCACCAACATAATAGAGGTACAGAAACACCGTGGCCCCTTTCTTTGAGATAACTCTGCACTATTGCGAGCTGCAAATGCCACTTCCAGCTTAGCTGTGCAGAAGAAGAACAACAAGAATAAGAAATATTTCGAAATATGTCCGTCAGGCCCCTTCCCTTGAGATAAATCTGCAAATATCTCGGAAACGAAGCGAGCTATGGCAAAATGTTAAGAGACCTTTTTTGTAGAGAATTAAGTTTCCTACTTTTTATGTTGTATGATATTTTTTGATCAGATGCGTAGTTCTCGAGATATATCCAGATATTTAAAAGTTCCGAAGCGGCACCAACATAATAGAGATACAGAAACACCGTGGCCCCTTTCTTTGAGGTAACTCTGCACTATTGCGAGCTGCAAATGCCACTTCCAGCTTAGCTGTGCAGAAGAAGAACAACAAGAAGAAGAAATATCTCGAAATATGTCCCTCAGGCCCCTTCCCTTGAGATAAATCTGCAAATATCTCGGAAACCAAGCGAGCTATGGCAAAATGTTAAGAGACCTTATTTGTAGAGAATTAAGATTCCTACTTTTTATGTTCTACGATATTTTTTGATCAGATGCGTAGTTCTCGAGATATATCAAGATATTTAAAAGTTCCGAAGCCGCACCAACATAATAGAGATACAGAAACACCGTGGCCCCTTTCTTTGCGATAACTCTGCACTATTGCGAGCTGCAAATGCCACTTCCAGCTTAGCTGTGCAGAAGAAGAACAACAAGAAGAAGAAATATCTCGAAATATGTCCGTCAGGACCCTTCCCTTGAGATAAATCTGCAAATATCTCGGAAACGAAGCGAGCTACGGCAAAATGTTAAGAGACCTTTTTTGTAGAGAATTAAGTTTCCTACTTTTTATGTTCTATGATATTTTTTGATCAGATGCGTAGTTCTCGAGATATATCAAGATATTTAAAAGTTCCGAAGCCGCACCAACATAATAGAGATACAGAAACACCGTGGCCCCTTTCTTTGCGATAACTCTGCACTATTGCGAGCTGCAAATGCCACTTCCAGCTTAGCTGTGCAGAAGAAGAACAACAAGAAGAAGAAATATCTCGAAATATGTCCGTCAGGCCCCTTCCCTTGAGATAAATCTGTAAATATCTCGGAAACGAAGCGAGCTATGGCAAAATGTTAAGAGACCTTTTTTGTAGAGAATTAAGTTTCCTACTTTCTTTGTTCTATGATATTTTTCGATCAGAGGCGTAGTTCTCGAGATATATCAAGATATTTAAAAGTTCCGAAGCCGCACCAACATAATAGAGATACAGAAACACCGTGGCCCCTCTCTTTGAGATAACTCTGCACGATTGCGAGCTGGAAATGCCACTTCCAGTTTAGCTGTGCAGAAGAAGAACAACAAGAAGAAGAAATATCTCGAAATATGTCCGTCAGGCCCCTTCCGTTGAGATAAATCTGCAAATATCTCGGAAACGAAGCGAGCTACGGCAAAATGTTAAGAGACCTTTTTTGTAGAAAATTAGGTTTCCTACTTTTTATGTTCTATGATATTTTTTGATCAGATGCGTAGTTCTCGAGATATATCAAGATATTTAAAAGTTCCGAAGCCGCACCAACATAATAGAGATACAGAAACACCGTGGCCCCTTTCTTTGCGATAACTCTGCACTATTGCGAGCTGCAAATGCCACTTCCAGCTTAGCTGTGCAGAAGAAGAACAACAAGAAGAAGAAATATCTCGAAATATGTCCGTCAGGCCCCTTCCCTTGAGATAAATCTGTAAATATCTCGGAAACGAAGCGAGCTATGGCAAAATGTTTAAAGACCTTTTTTGTAGAGAATTAAGTTTCCTACTTTCTTTGTTCTATGATATTTTTCGATCAGAGGCGTAGTTCTCGAGATATATCAAGATATTTAAAAGTTCCGAAGCCGCACCAACATAATAGAGATACAGAAACACCGTGGCCCCTTTCTTTGCGATAACTCTGCACTATTGCGAGCTGCAAATGCCACTTCCAGCTTAGCTGTGCAGAAGAAGAACAACAAGAAGAAGAAATATCTCGAAATATGTCCGTCAGGCCCCTTCCCTTGAGATAAATCTGTAAATATCTCGGAAACGAAGCGAGCTATGGCAAAATGTTTAGAGACCTTTTTTGTAGAGAATTAAGTTTCCTACTTTCTTTATTCTATGATATTTTTCGATCAGAGGCGTAGTTCTCGAGATATATCAAGATATTTAAAAGTTCCGAAGCCGCACCAACATAATAGAGATACAGAAACACCGTGGCCCCTCTCTTTGAGATAACTCTGCACGATTGCGAGCTGGAAATGCCACTTCCAGTTTAGCTGTGCAGAAGAAGAACAACAAGAAGAAGAAATATCTCGAAATATGTCCGTCAGGCCCCTTCCGTTGAGATAAATCTGCAAATATCTCGGAAACGAAGCGAGCTATGGCAAAATGTTAAGAGACCTTTTTTGTAGAGAATTAAGTTTCCTACTTTTTATGTTCTATGATATTTTTTGATCAGATGCGTAGTTCTCGAGATATATCAAGATATTTAAAAGCTCCGAAGCTGCACCAACATAATAGAGGTACAGAAACACCGTGGCCCCTTTCTTTGAGATAACTCTGCACTATTGCGAGCTGCAAATGCCACTTCCAGCTTAGCTGTGCAGAAGAAGAACAACAAGAATAAGAAATATTTCGAAATATGTCCGTCAGGCCCCTTCCCTTGAGATATATCTGCAAATATCTCGGAAACGAAGCGAGCTATGGCAAAATGTTAAGAGACCTTTTTTGTAGAAAATTAGGTTTCCTACTTTTTATGTTCTATGATATTTTTTGATCAGATGCGTAGTTCTCGAGATATATCAAGATATTTAAAAGTTCCGAAGCCGCACCAACATAATAGAGATACAGAAACACCGTGGCCCCTTTCTTTGCGATAACTCTGCACTATTGCGAGCTGCAAATGCCACTTCCAGCTTAGCTGTGCAGAAGAAGAACAACAAGAAGAAGAAATATCTCGAAATATGTCCGTCAGGCCCCTTCCCTTGAGATAAATCTGTAAATATCTCGGAAACGAAGCGAGCTATGGCAAAATGTTAAGAGACCTTTTTTGTAGAGAATTAAGTTTCCTACTTTCTTTGTTCTATGATATTTTTCGATCAGAGGCGTAGTTCTCGAGATATATCAAGATATTTAAAAGTTCCGAAGCCGCACCAACATAATAGAGATACAGAAACACCGTGGCCCCTCTCTTTGAGATAACTCTGCACGATTGCGAGCTGGAAATGCCACTTCCAGTTTAGCTGTGCAGAAGAAGAACAACAAGAAGAAGAAATATCTCGAAATATGTCCGTCAGGCCCCTTCCGTTGAGATAAATCTGCAAATATCTCGGAAACGAAGCGAGCTACGGCAAAATGTTAAGAGACCTTTTTTGTAGAAAATTAGGTTTCCTACTTTTTATGTTCTATGATATTTTTTGATCAGATGCGTAGTTCTCGAGATATATCAAGATATTTAAAAGTTCCGAAGCCGCACCAACATAATAGAGATACAGAAACACCGTGGCCCCTTTCTTTGCGATAACTCTGCACTATTGCGAGCTGCAAATGCCACTTCCAGCTTAGCTGTGCAGAAGAAGAACAACAAGAAGAAGAAATATCTCGAAATATGTCCGTCAGGCCCCTTCCCTTGAGATAAATCTGTAAATATCTCGGAAACGAAGCGAGCTATGGCAAAATGTTAAGAGACCTTTTTTGTAGAGAATTAAGTTTCCTACTTTCTTTGTTCTATGATATTTTTCGATCAGAGGCGTAGTTCTCGAGATATATCAAGATATTTAAAAGTTCCGAAGCCGCACCAACATAATAGAGATACAGAAACACCGTGGCCCCTCTCTTTGAGATAACTCTGCACGATTGCGAGCTGGAAATGCCACTTCCAGTTTAGCTGTGCAGAAGAAGAACAACAAGAAGAAGAAATATCTCGAAATATGTCCGTCAGGCCCCTTCCGTTGAGATAAATCTGCAAATATCTCGGAAACGAAGCGAGCTATGGCAAAATGTTAAGAGACCTTTTTTGTAGAGAATTAAGTTTCCTACTTTTTATGTTCTATGATATTTTTTGATCAGATGCGTAGTTCTCGAGATATATCAAGATATTTAAAAGCTCCGAAGCTGCACCAACATAATAGAGGTACAGAAACACCGTGGCCCCTTTCTTTGAGATAACTCTGCACTATTGCGAGCTGCAAATGCCACTTCCAGCTTAGCTGTGCAGAAGAAGAACAACAAGAATAAGAAATATTTCGAAATATGTCCGTCAGGCCCCTTCCCTTGAGATAAATCTGCAAATATCTCGGAAACGAAGCGAGCTATGGCAAAATGTTAAGAGACCTTTTTTGTAGAGAATTAAGTTTCCTACTTTTTATGTTGTATGATATTTTTTGATCAGATGCGTAGTTCTCGAGATATATCCAGATATTTAAAAGTTCCGAAGCGGCACCAACATAATAGAGATACAGAAACACCGTGGCCCCTTTCTTTGAGGTAACTCTGCACTATTGCGAGCTGCAAATGCCACTTCCAGCTTAGCTGTGCAGAAGAAGAACAACAAGAAGAAGAAATATCTCGAAATATGTCCCTCAGGCCCCTTCCCTTGAGATAAATCTGCAAATATCTCGGAAACCAAGCGAGCTATGGCAAAATGTTAAGAGACCTTATTTGTAGAGAATTAAGTTTCCTACTTTTTATGTTCTACGATATTTTTTGATCAGATGCGTAGTTCTCGAGATGTATCAAGATATTTAAAAGTTCCGAAGCCGCACCAACATAATAGAGATACAGAAACACCGTGGCCCCTTTCTTTGCGATAACTCTGCACTATTGCGAGCTGCAAATGCCACTTCCAGCTTAGCTGTGCAGAAGAAGAACAACAAGAAGAAGAAATATCTCGAAATATGTCCGTCAGGACCCTTCCCTTGAGATAAATCTGCAAATATCTCGGAAACGAAGCGAGCTATGGCAAAATGTTAAGAGACCTTTTTTGTAGAGAATTAAGTTTCCTACTTTTTATGTTCTATGATATTTTTTGATCTGATGCGTAGTTCTCGAGATATATCAAGATATTTAAAAGCTCCGAAGCTGCACCAACATAATAGAGGTACAGAAACACCGTGGCCCCTTTCTTTGAGATAACTCTGCACTATTGCGAGCTGCAAATGCCACTTCCAGCTTAGCTGTGCAGAAGAAGAACAACAAGAATAAGAAATATTTCGAAATATGTCCGTCAGGCCCCTTCCCTTGAGATAAATCTGCAAATATCTCGGAAACGAAGCGAGCTATGGCAAAATGTTAAGAGACCTTTTTTGTAGAGAATTAAGTTTCCTACTTTTTATGTTGTATGATATTTTTTGATCAGATGCGTAGTTCTCGAGATATATCCAGATATTTAAAAGTTCCGAAGCGGCACCAACATAATAGAGATACAGAAACACCGTGGCCCCTTTCTTTGAGGTAACTCTGCACTATTGCGAGCTGCAAATGCCACTTCCAGCTTAGCTGTGCAGAAGAAGAACAACAAGAAGAAGAAATATCTCGAAATATGTCCCTCAGGCCCCTTCCCTTGAGATAAATCTGCAAATATCTCGGAAACCAAGCGAGCTATGGCAAAATGTTAAGAGACCTTATTTGTAGAGAATTAAGTTTCCTACTTTTTATGTTCTACGATATTTTTTGATCAGATGCGTAGTTCTCGAGATATATCAAGATATTTAAAAGTTCCGAAGCCGCACCAACATAATAGAGATACAGAAACACCGTGGCCCCTTTCTTTGCGATAACTCTGCACTATTGCGAGCTGCAAATGCCACTTCCAGCTTAGCTGTGCAGAAGAAGAACAACAAGAAGAAGAAATATCTCGAAATATGTCCGTCAGGCCCCTTCCGTTGAGATAAATCTGCAAATATCTCGGAAACGAAGCGAGCTACGGCAAAATGTTAAGAGACCTTTTTTGTAGAAAATTAGGTTTCCTACTTTTTATGTTCTATGATATTTTTTGATCAGATGCGTAGTTCTCGAGATATATCAAGATATTTAAAAGTTCCGAAGCCGCACCAACATAATAGAGATACAGAAACACCGTGGCCCCTTTCTTTGCGATAACTCTGCACTATTGCGAGCTGCAAATGCCACTTCCAGCTTAGCTGTGCAGAAGAAGAACAACAAGAAGAAGAAATATCTCGAAATATGTCCGTCAGGCCCCTTCCCTTGAGATAGATCTGTAAATATCTCGGAAACGAAGCGAGCTATGGCAAAATGTTAAGAGACCTTATTTGTAGAGAATTAAGTTTCCTACTTTTTATGTTCTACGATATTTTTTGATCAGATGCGTAGTTCTCGAGATATATCAAGATATTTAAAAGTTCCGAAGCCGCACCAACATAATAGAGATACAGAAACACCGTGGCCCCTTTCTTTGAGATAACTCTGCACTATTGCGAGCTGCAAATGCCACTTCCAGCTTAGCTATGCAGAAGAAGAACAACAAGAAGAAGAAATATCTCGAAATATGTCCGTCAGGCCCCTTCCCTTGAGATAAATCTGCAAATATCTCGGAAACGAAGCGAGCTATGGCAAAATGTTAAGAGACCTTTTTTGTAGAGAATTATGTTTCCTACAATTTACGTTGTCTGATATTTTTTGATCAGAAGCGTAGTTTTCGAGATATATCAAGATATTTAAAAGTTCCGAAGCCGCAGCAACATAATAGAGATACAGAAACACCGTGGCCCCTTTCTTTGAGATAACTCTGCACTATTGCGCGCTGCAAATGCCACATCCAGCTTAGCTGTGCAGAAGAAGAACAACAAGAAGAAGAAATATCTCGAAATATGTCCGTCAGGCCCCTTCCCTTGAGATAAATCTGCAAATATCTCGGAAACGAAGCGAGCTATGGCAAAATGTTAAGAGACCTTTTTTGTAGAGAATTAAGTTTCCGACTTTTTATGTTCTATGATATTTTTTGATCAGATGCGTAGTTCTCGAGATATATCAAGATATTTAAAAGCTCCGAAGCTGCACCAACATAATAGAGGTACAGAAACACCGTGGCCCCTTTCTTTGAGATAACTCTGCACTATTGCGAGCTGCAAATGCCACTTCCAGCTTAGCTGTGCAGAAGAAGAACAACAAGAATAAGAAATATCTCGAAATATGTCCCTCAGGCCCCTTCCCTTGAGATAAATCTGCAAATATCTCGGAAACCAAGCGAGCTATGGCAAAATGTTAAGAGACCTTATTTGTAGAGAATTAAGTTTCCTACTTTTTATGTTCTACGATATTTTTTGATCAGATGCGTAGTTCTCGAGATATATCAAGATATTTAAAAGTTCCGAAGCCGCACCAACATAATAGAGATACAGAAACACCGTGGCCCCTTTCTTTGAGGTAACTCTGCACTATTGCGAGCTGCAAATGCCACTTCCAGCTTAGCTGTGCAGATGAAGAACAACAAGAAGAAGAAATATCTCGAAATATGTCCCTCAGGCCCCTTCCCTTGAGATAAATCTGCAAATATCTCGGAAACCAAGCGAGCTATGGCAAAATGTTAAGAGACCTTATTTGTAGAGAATTAAGTTTCCTACTTTTTATGTTCTATGATATTTTTTGATCAGATGCGTAGTTCTCGAGATATATCAAGATATTTAAAAGTTCCGAAGCCGCACCAACATAATAGAGATACAGAAACACCGTGGCCCCTTTCTTTGCGATAACTCTGCACTATTGCGAGCTGCAAATGCCACTTCCAGCTTAGCTGTGCAGAAGAAGAACAACAAGAAGAAGAAATATCTCGAAATATGTCCGTCAGGCCCCTTCCCTTGAGATAAATCTGTAAATATCTCGGAAACGAAGCGAGCTATGGCAAAATGTTAAGAGACCTTTTTTGTAGAGAATTAAGTTTCCTACTTTCTTTGTTCTATGATATTTTTCGATCAGAGGCGTAGTTCTCGAGATATATCAAGATATTTAAAAGTTCCGAAGCCGCACCAACATAATAGAGATACAGAAACACCGTGGCCCCTCTCTTTGAGATAACTCTGCACGATTGCGAGCTGGAAATGCCACTTCCAGTTTAGCTGTGCAGAAGAAGAACAACAAGAAGAAGAAATATCTCGAAATATGTCCGTCAGGCCCCTTCCGTTGAGATAAATCTGCAAATATCTCGGAAACGAAGCGAGCTACGGCAAAATGTTAAGAGACCTTTTTTGTAGAAAATTAGGTTTCCTACTTTTTATGTTCTATGATATTTTTTGATCAGATGCGTAGTTCTCGAGATATATCAAGATATTTAAAAGTTCCGAAGCCGCACCAACATAATAGAGATACAGAAACACCGTGGCCCCTTTCTTTGCGATAACTCTGCACTATTGCGAGCTGCAAATGCCACTTCCAGCTTAGCTGTGCAGAAGAAGAACAACAAGAAGAAGAAATATCTCGAAATATGTCCGTCAGGCCCCTTCCCTTGAGATAAATCTGTAAATATCTCGGAAACGAAGCGAGCTATGGCAAAATGTTTAAAGACCTTTTTTGTAGAGAATTAAGTTTCCTACTTTCTTTGTTCTATGATATTTTTCGATCAGAGGCGTAGTTCTCGAGATATATCAAGATATTTAAAAGTTCCGAAGCCGCACCAACATAATAGAGATACAGAAACACCGTGGCCCCTTTCTTTGCGATAACTCTGCACTATTGCGAGCTGCAAATGCCACTTCCAGCTTAGCTGTGCAGAAGAAGAACAACAAGAAGAAGAAATATCTCGAAATATGTCCGTCAGGCCCCTTCCCTTGAGATAAATCTGTAAATATCTCGGAAACGAAGCGAGCTATGGCAAAATGTTTAGAGACCTTTTTTGTAGAGAATTAAGTTTCCTACTTTCTTTATTCTATGATATTTTTCGATCAGAGGCGTAGTTCTCGAGATATATCAAGATATTTAAAAGTTCCGAAGCCGCACCAACATAATAGAGATACAGAAACACCGTGGCCCCTCTCTTTGAGATAACTCTGCACGATTGCGAGCTGGAAATGCCACTTCCAGTTTAGCTGTGCAGAAGAAGAACAACAAGAAGAAGAAATATCTCGAAATATGTCCGTCAGGCCCCTTCCGTTGAGATAAATCTGCAAATATCTCGGAAACGAAGCGAGCTATGGCAAAATGTTAAGAGACCTTTTTTGTAGAGAATTAAGTTTCCTACTTTTTATGTTCTATGATATTTTTTGATCAGATGCGTAGTTCTCGAGATATATCAAGATATTTAAAAGCTCCGAAGCTGCACCAACATAATAGAGGTACAGAAACACCGTGGCCCCTTTCTTTGAGATAACTCTGCACTATTGCGAGCTGCAAATGCCACTTCCAGCTTAGCTGTGCAGAAGAAGAACAACAAGAATAAGAAATATTTCGAAATATGTCCGTCAGGCCCCTTCCCTTGAGATATATCTGCAAATATCTCGGAAACGAAGCGAGCTATGGCAAAATGTTAAGAGACCTTTTTTGTAGAAAATTAGGTTTCCTACTTTTTATGTTCTATGATATTTTTTGATCAGATGCGTAGTTCTCGAGATATATCAAGATATTTAAAAGTTCCGAAGCCGCACCAACATAATAGAGATACAGAAACACCGTGGCCCCTTTCTTTGCGATAACTCTGCACTATTGCGAGCTGCAAATGCCACTTCCAGCTTAGCTGTGCAGAAGAAGAACAACAAGAAGAAGAAATATCTCGAAATATGTCCGTCAGGCCCCTTCCCTTGAGATAAATCTGTAAATATCTCGGAAACGAAGCGAGCTATGGCAAAATGTTAAGAGACCTTTTTTGTAGAGAATTAAGTTTCCTACTTTCTTTGTTCTATGATATTTTTCGATCAGAGGCGTAGTTCTCGAGATATATCAAGATATTTAAAAGTTCCGAAGCCGCACCAACATAATAGAGATACAGAAACACCGTGGCCCCTCTCTTTGAGATAACTCTGCACGATTGCGAGCTGGAAATGCCACTTCCAGTTTAGCTGTGCAGAAGAAGAACAACAAGAAGAAGAAATATCTCGAAATATGTCCGTCAGGCCCCTTCCGTTGAGATAAATCTGCAAATATCTCGGAAACGAAGCGAGCTACGGCAAAATGTTAAGAGACCTTTTTTGTAGAAAATTAGGTTTCCTACTTTTTATGTTCTATGATATTTTTTGATCAGATGCGTAGTTCTCGAGATATATCAAGATATTTAAAAGTTCCGAAGCCGCACCAACATAATAGAGATACAGAAACACCGTGGCCCCTTTCTTTGCGATAACTCTGCACTATTGCGAGCTGCAAATGCCACTTCCAGCTTAGCTGTGCAGAAGAAGAACAACAAGAAGAAGAAATATCTCGAAATATGTCCGTCAGGCCCCTTCCCTTGAGATAAATCTGTAAATATCTCGGAAACGAAGCGAGCTATGGCAAAATGTTAAGAGACCTTTTTTGTAGAGAATTAAGTTTCCTACTTTCTTTGTTCTATGATATTTTTCGATCAGAGGCGTAGTTCTCGAGATATATCAAGATATTTAAAAGTTCCGAAGCCGCACCAACATAATAGAGATACAGAAACACCGTGGCCCCTCTCTTTGAGATAACTCTGCACGATTGCGAGCTGGAAATGCCACTTCCAGTTTAGCTGTGCAGAAGAAGAACAACAAGAAGAAGAAATATCTCGAAATATGTCCGTCAGGCCCCTTCCGTTGAGATAAATCTGCAAATATCTCGGAAACGAAGCGAGCTATGGCAAAATGTTAAGAGACCTTTTTTGTAGAGAATTAAGTTTCCTACTTTTTATGTTCTATGATATTTTTTGATCAGATGCGTAGTTCTCGAGATATATCAAGATATTTAAAAGCTCCGAAGCTGCACCAACATAATAGAGGTACAGAAACACCGTGGCCCCTTTCTTTGAGATAACTCTGCACTATTGCGAGCTGCAAATGCCACTTCCAGCTTAGCTGTGCAGAAGAAGAACAACAAGAATAAGAAATATTTCGAAATATGTCCGTCAGGCCCCTTCCCTTGAGATAAATCTGCAAATATCTCGGAAACGAAGCGAGCTATGGCAAAATGTTAAGAGACCTTTTTTGTAGAGAATTAAGTTTCCTACTTTTTATGTTGTATGATATTTTTTGATCAGATGCGTAGTTCTCGAGATATATCCAGATATTTAAAAGTTCCGAAGCGGCACCAACATAATAGAGATACAGAAACACCGTGGCCCCTTTCTTTGAGGTAACTCTGCACTATTGCGAGCTGCAAATGCCACTTCCAGCTTAGCTGTGCAGAAGAAGAACAACAAGAAGAAGAAATATCTCGAAATATGTCCCTCAGGCCCCTTCCCTTGAGATAAATCTGCAAATATCTCGGAAACCAAGCGAGCTATGGCAAAATGTTAAGAGACCTTATTTGTAGAGAATTAAGTTTCCTACTTTTTATGTTCTACGATATTTTTTGATCAGATGCGTAGTTCTCGAGATGTATCAAGATATTTAAAAGTTCCGAAGCCGCACCAACATAATAGAGATACAGAAACACCGTGGCCCCTTTCTTTGCGATAACTCTGCACTATTGCGAGCTGCAAATGCCACTTCCAGCTTAGCTGTGCAGAAGAAGAACAACAAGAAGAAGAAATATCTCGAAATATGTCCGTCAGGACCCTTCCCTTGAGATAAATCTGCAAATATCTCGGAAACGAAGCGAGCTATGGCAAAATGTTAAGAGACCTTTTTTGTAGAGAATTAAGTTTCCTACTTTTTATGTTCTATGATATTTTTTGATCTGATGCGTAGTTCTCGAGATATATCAAGATATTTAAAAGCTCCGAAGCTGCACCAACATAATAGAGGTACAGAAACACCGTGGCCCCTTTCTTTGAGATAACTCTGCACTATTGCGAGCTGCAAATGCCACTTCCAGCTTAGCTGTGCAGAAGAAGAACAACAAGAATAAGAAATATTTCGAAATATGTCCGTCAGGCCCCTTCCCTTGAGATAAATCTGCAAATATCTCGGAAACGAAGCGAGCTATGGCAAAATGTTAAGAGACCTTTTTTGTAGAGAATTAAGTTTCCTACTTTTTATGTTGTATGATATTTTTTGATCAGATGCGTAGTTCTCGAGATATATCCAGATATTTAAAAGTTCCGAAGCGGCACCAACATAATAGAGATACAGAAACACCGTGGCCCCTTTCTTTGAGGTAACTCTGCACTATTGCGAGCTGCAAATGCCACTTCCAGCTTAGCTGTGCAGAAGAAGAACAACAAGAAGAAGAAATATCTCGAAATATGTCCCTCAGGCCCCTTCCCTTGAGATAAATCTGCAAATATCTCGGAAACCAAGCGAGCTATGGCAAAATGTTAAGAGACCTTATTTGTAGAGAATTAAGTTTCCTACTTTTTATGTTCTACGATATTTTTTGATCAGATGCGTAGTTCTCGAGATATATCAAGATATTTAAAAGTTCCGAAGCCGCACCAACATAATAGAGATACAGAAACACCGTGGCCCCTTTCTTTGCGATAACTCTGCACTATTGCGAGCTGCAAATGCCACTTCCAGCTTAGCTGTGCAGAAGAAGAACAACAAGAAGAAGAAATATCTCGAAATATGTCCGTCAGGCCCCTTCCGTTGAGATAAATCTGCAAATATCTCGGAAACGAAGCGAGCTACGGCAAAATGTTAAGAGACCTTTTTTGTAGAAAATTAGGTTTCCTACTTTTTATGTTCTATGATATTTTTTGATCAGATGCGTAGTTCTCGAGATATATCAAGATATTTAAAAGTTCCGAAGCCGCACCAACATAATAGAGATACAGAAACACCGTGGCCCCTTTCTTTGCGATAACTCTGCACTATTGCGAGCTGCAAATGCCACTTCCAGCTTAGCTGTGCAGAAGAAGAACAACAAGAAGAAGAAATATCTCGAAATATGTCCGTCAGGCCCCTTCCCTTGAGATAGATCTGTAAATATCTCGGAAACGAAGCGAGCTATGGCAAAATGTTAAGAGACCTTATTTGTAGAGAATTAAGTTTCCTACTTTTTATGTTCTACGATATTTTTTGATCAGATGCGTAGTTCTCGAGATATATCAAGATATTTAAAAGTTCCGAAGCCGCACCAACATAATAGAGATACAGAAACACCGTGGCCCCTTTCTTTGAGATAACTCTGCACTATTGCGAGCTGCAAATGCCACTTCCAGCTTAGCTATGCAGAAGAAGAACAACAAGAAGAAGAAATATCTCGAAATATGTCCGTCAGGCCCCTTCCCTTGAGATAAATCTGCAAATATCTCGGAAACGAAGCGAGCTATGGCAAAATGTTAAGAGACCTTTTTTGTAGAGAATTATGTTTCCTACAATTTACGTTGTCTGATATTTTTTGATCAGAAGCGTAGTTTTCGAGATATATCAAGATATTTAAAAGTTCCGAAGCCGCAGCAACATAATAGAGATACAGAAACACCGTGGCCCCTTTCTTTGAGATAACTCTGCACTATTGCGCGCTGCAAATGCCACATCCAGCTTAGCTGTGCAGAAGAAGAACAACAAGAAGAAGAAATATCTCGAAATATGTCCGTCAGGCCCCTTCCCTTGAGATAAATCTGCAAATATCTCGGAAACGAAGCGAGCTATGGCAAAATGTTAAGAGACCTTTTTTGTAGAGAATTAAGTTTCCTACTTTTTATGTTCTATGATATTTTTTGATCAGATGCGTAGTTCTCGAGATATATCAAGATATTTAAAAGCTCCGAAGCTGCACCAACATAATAGAGGTACAGAAACACCGTGGCCCCTTTCTTTGAGATAACTCTGCACTATTGCGAGCTGCAAATGCCACTTCCAGCTTAGCTGTGCAGAAGAAGAACAACAAGAATAAGAAATATCTCGAAATATGTCCCTCAGGCCCCTTCCCTTGAGATAAATCTGCAAATATCTCGGAAACCAAGCGAGCTATGGCAAAATGTTAAGAGACCTTATTTGTAGAGAATTAAGTTTCCTACTTTTTATGTTCTACGATATTTTTTGATCAGATGCGTAGTTCTCGAGATATATCAAGATATTTAAAAGTTCCGAAGCCGCACCAACATAATAGAGATACAGAAACACCGTGGCCCCTTTCTTTGAGGTAACTCTGCACTATTGCGAGCTGCAAATGCCACTTCCAGCTTAGCTGTGCAGATGAAGAACAACAAGAAGAAGAAATATCTCGAAATATGTCCCTCAGGCCCCTTCCCTTGAGATAAATCTGCAAATATCTCGGAAACCAAGCGAGCTATGGCAAAATGTTAAGAGACCTTATTTGTAGAGAATTAAGTTTCCTACTTTTTATGTTCTATGATATTTTTTGATCAGATGCGTAGTTCTCGAGATATATCAAGATATTTAAAAGTTCCGAAGCCGCACCAACATAATAGAGATACAGAAACACCGTGGCCCCTTTCTTTGCGATAACTCTGCACTATTGCGAGCTGCAAATGCCACTTCCAGCTTAGCTGTGCAGAAGAAGAACAACAAGAAGAAGAAATATCTCGAAATATGTCCGTCAGGCCCCTTCCCTTGAGATAAATCTGTAAATATCTCGGAAACGAAGCGAGCTATGGCAAAATGTTAAGAGACCTTATTTGTAGAGAATTAAGTTTCCTACTTTTTATGTTCTACGATATTTTTTGATCAGATGCGTAGTTCTCGAGATATATCAAGATATTTAAAAGTTCCGAAGCCGCACCAACATAATAGAGATACAGAAACACCGTGGCCCCTTTCTTTGAGATAACTCTGCACTATTGCGAGCTGCAAATGCCACTTCCAGCTTAGCTATGCAGAAGAAGAACAACAAGAAGAAGAAATATCTCGAAATATGTCCGTCAGGCCCCTTCCCTTGAAATAAATCTGCAAATATCTCGGAAACGAAGCGAGCTATGGCAAAATGTTAAGAGACCTTTTTTGTAGAGAATTATGTTTCCTACAATTTACGTTCTCTGATATTTTTTGATCAGAAGCGTAGTTTTCGAGATATATCAAGATATTTAAAAGTTCCGAAGCCGCAGCAACATAATAGAGATACAGAAACACCGTGGCCCCTTTCTTTGAGATAACTCTACACTATTGTGCGCTGCAAATGCCACATCCAGCTTAGCTGTGCAGAAGAAGAACAACAAGAAGAAGAAATATCTCGAAATATGTCCGTCAGGCCCCTTCCCTTGAGATAAATCTGCAAATATCTCGGAAACGAAGCGAGCTATGGCAAAATGTTAAGAGACCTTTTTTGTAGAGAATTAAGTTTCCTACTTTTTATGTTCTATGATATTTTTTGATCAGATGCGTAGTTCTCGAGATATATCAAGATATTTAAAAGCTCCGAAGCTGCACCAACATAATAGAGGTACAGAAACACCGTGGCCCCTTTCTTTGAGATAACTCTGCACTATTGCGAGCTGCAAATGCCACTTCCAGCTTAGCTGTGCAGAAGAAGAACAACAAGAATAAGAAATATCTCGAAATATGTCCCTCAGGCCCCTTCCCTTGAGATAAATCTGCAAATATCTCGGAAACCAAGCGAGCTATGGCAAAATGTTAAGAGACCTTATTTGTAGAGAATTAAGTTTCCTACTTTTTATGTTCTACGATATTTTTTGATCAGATGCGTAGTTCTCGAGATATATCAAGATATTTAAAAGTTCCGAAGCCGCACCAACATAATAGAGATACAGAAACACCGTGGCCCCTTTCTTTGAGGTAACTCTGCACTATTGCGAGCTGCAAATGCCACTTCCAGCTTAGCTGTGCAGATGAAGAACAACAAGAAGAAGAAATATCTCGAAATATGTCCCTCAGGCCCCTTCCCTTGAGATAAATCTGCAAATATCTCGGAAACCAAGCGAGCTATGGCAAAATGTTAAGAGACCTTATTTGTAGAGAATTAAGTTTCCTACTTTTTATGTTCTACGATATTTTTTGATCAGATGCGTAGTTCTCGAGATATATCAAGATATTTAAAAGTTCCGAAGCCGCACCAACATAATAGAGATACAGAAACACCGTGGCCCCTTTCTTTGAGGTAACTCTGCACTATTGCGAGCTGCAAATGCCACTTCCAGCTTAGCTGTGCAGATGAAGAACAACAAGAAGAAGAAATATCTCGAAATATGTCCCTCAGGCCCCTTCCCTTGAGATAAATCTGCAAATATCTCGGAAACCAAGCGAGCTATGGCAAAATGTTAAGAGACCTTATTTGTAGAGAATTAAGTTTCCTACTTTTTATGTTCTACGATATTTTTTGATCAGATGCGTAGTTCTCGAGATATATCAAGATATTTAAAAGTTCCGAAGCCGCACCAACATAATAGAGATACAGAAACACCGTGGCCCCTCTCTTTGAGATAACTCTGCACGATTGCGAGCTGGAAATGCCACTTCCAGTTTAGCTGTGCAGAAGAAGAACAACAAGAAGAAGAAATATCTCGAAATATGTCCGTCAGGACCCTTCCCTTGAGATAAATCTGCAAATATCTCGGAAACGAAGCGAGCTATGGCAAAATGTTAAGAGACCTTTTTTGTAGAGAATTAAGTTTCCTACTTTTTATGTTCTATGATATTTTTTGATCAGATGCGTAGTTCTCGAGATATATCAAGATATTTAAAAGTTCCGAAGCCGCACCAACATAATAGAGATACAGAAACAACGTGGCCCCTTTCTTTGAGATGACTCTGCACTATTGCGCGCTGCAAATGCCACTTCCAGCTTAGCTGTGCAGAAGAAGAACAACAAGAAGAAGAAATATCTCGAAATATGTCGGTCAGGCCCCTTCCCTTGAGATAAATCTGCAAATATCTCGGAAACGAAGCGAGCTATGGCAAAATGTTAAGAGACCTTTTTTGTAGAGAATTAAGTTTCCTACTTTTTATGTTCTATGATATTTTTTGATCAGATGCGTAGTTCTCGAGATATATCAAGATATTTAAAAGCTCCGAAGCTGCACCAACATAATAGAGGTACAGAAACACCGTGGCCCCTTTCTTTGAGATAACTCTGCACTATTGCGAGCTGCAAATGCCACTTCCAGCTTAGCTGTGCGGAAGAAGAACAACAAGAATAAGAAATATTTCGAAATATGTCCGTCAGGCCCCTTCCCTTGAGATAAATCTGCAAATATCTCAGAAACGAAGCGAGCTACGGCAAAATGTTAAGCGACCTTTTTTGTAGAAAGTTAGGTTTCCTGCTTTTTATGTTCTATGATATTTTTCGATCAGAGGCGTAGTTCTCGAGATATATCAAGATATTTAAAAGTTCCGAAGCCGCACCAACATAATAGAGATACAGAAACACCCTGGCCCCTTTCTTTGAGATAACTCTGCACGATTGCGAGCTGGAAATGCCACTTCCAGTTTAGCTGTGCAGAAGAAGAACAACAAGAAGAAGAAATATCTCGAAATATGTCCATCAGGACCCTTCCCTTGAGATAAATCTGCAAATATCTCGGAAACGAAGCGAGCTATGGCAAAATATTAGGAGACCTTTTTTGTAGAGAATTAAGTTTCCTACTTTTTATGTTCTATGATATTTTTTGATCAGATGCGTAGTTCTCGAGATATATCCAGATATTTAAAAGTTCCGAAGCGGCACAAACATAATAGAGATACAGAAACACCGTGGCCCCTTTCTTTGAGGTAACTCTGCACTATTGCGAGCTGGAAATGCCACTTCCAGTTTAGCTGTGCAGAAGAAGAACAACAAGAAGAAGAAATATCTCGAAATATGTCCGTCAGGACCCTTCCCTTGAGATAAATCTGCAAATATCTCGGAAACGAAGCGAGCTATGGCAAAATGTTAAGAGACCTTTTTTGTAGAGAATTAAGTTTCCTACTTTTTATGTTCTATGATATTTTTTGATCAGATGCGTAGTTCTCGAGATATATCAAGATATTTAAAAGTTCCGAAGCCGCACCAACATAATAGAGATACAGAAACAACGTGGCCCCTTTCTTTGAGATGACTCTGCACTATTGCGCGCTGCAAATGCCACTTCCAGCTTAGCTGTGCAGAAGAAGAACAACAAGAAGAAGAAATATCTCGAAATATGTCGGTCAGGCCCCTTCCCTTGAGATAAATCTGCAAATATCTCGGAAACGAAGCGAGCTACGGCAAAATGTTAAGAGACCTTTTTTGTAGAAAATTAGGTTTCCTACTTTTTATGTTCTATGATATTTTTTGATCAGATGCGTAGTTCTCGAGATATATCAAGATATTTAAAAGTTCCGAAGCCGCACCAACATAATAGAGATACAGAAACACCGTGGCCCCTTTCTTTGCGATAACTCTGCACTATTGCGAGCTGCAAATGCCACTTCCAGCTTAGCTGTGCAGAAGAAGAACAACAAGAAGAAGAAATATCTCGAAATATGTCCGTCAGGCCCCTTCCCTTGAGATAAATCTGTAAATATCTCGGAAACGAAGCGAGCTATGGCAAAATGTTAAGAGACCTTATTTGTAGAGAATTAAGTTTCCTACTTTTTATGTTCTACGATATTTTTTGATCAGATGCGTAGTTCTCGAGATATATCAAGATATTTAAAAGTTCCGAAGCCGCACCAACATAATAGAGATACAGAAACACCGTGGCCCCTTTCTTTGAGATAACTCTGCACTATTGCGAGCTGCAAATGCCACTTCCAGCTTAGCTATGCAGAAGAAGAACAACAAGAAGAAGAAATATCTCGAAATATGTCCGTCAGGCCCCTTCCCTTGAAATAAATCTGCAAATATCTCGGAAACGAAGCGAGCTATGGCAAAATGTTAAGAGACCTTTTTTGTAGAGAATTATGTTTCCTACAATTTACGTTCTCTGATATTTTTTGATCAGAAGCGTAGTTTTCGAGATATATCAAGATATTTAAAAGTTCCGAAGCCGCAGCAACATAATAGAGATACAGAAACACCGTGGCCCCTTTCTTTGAGATAACTCTGCACTATTGCGCGCTGCAAATGCCACATCCAGCTTAGCTGTGCAGAAGAAGAACAACAAGAAGAAGAAATATCTCGAAATATGTCGGTCAGGCCCCTTCCCTTGAGATAAATCTGCAAATATCTCGGAAACGAAGCGAGCTACGGCAAAATGTTAAGAGACCTTTTTTGTAGAAAATTAGGTTTCCTACTTTTTATGTTCTATGATATTTTTTGATCAGATGCGTAGTTCTCGAGATATATCAAGATATTTAAAAGTTCCGAAGCCGCACCAACATAATAGAGATACAGAAACACCGTGGCCCCTTTCTTTGCGATAACTCTGCACTATTGCGAGCTGCAAATGCCACTTCCAGCTTAGCTGTGCAGAAGAAGAACAACAAGAAGAAGAAATATCTCGAAATATGTCCGTCAGGCCCCTTCCCTTGAGATAAATCTGTAAATATCTCGGAAACGAAGCGAGCTATGGCAAAATGTTAAGAGACCTTATTTGTAGAGAATTAAGTTTCCTACTTTTTATGTTCTACGATATTTTTTGATCAGATGCGTAGTTCTCGAGATATATCAAGATATTTAAAAGTTCCGAAGCCGCACCAACATAATAGAGATACAGAAACACCGTGGCCCCTTTCTTTGAGATAACTCTGCACTATTGCGAGCTGCAAATGCCACTTCCAGCTTAGCTATGCAGAAGAAGAACAACAAGAAGAAGAAATATCTCGAAATATGTCCGTCAGGCCCCTTCCCTTGAAATAAATCTGCAAATATCTCGGAAACGAAGCGAGCTATGGCAAAATGTTAAGAGACCTTTTTTGTAGAGAATTATGTTTCCTACAATTTACGTTCTCTGATATTTTTTGATCAGAAGCGTAGTTTTCGAGATATATCAAGATATTTAAAAGTTCCGAAGCCGCAGCAACATAATAGAGATACAGAAACACCGTGGCCCCTTTCTTTGAGATAACTCTGCACTATTGCGCGCTGCAAATGCCACATCCAGCTTAGCTGTGCAGAAGAAGAACAACAAGAAGAAGAAATATCTCGAAATATGTCCGTCAGGCCCCTTCCCTTGAGATAAATCTGCAAATATCTCGGAAACGAAGCGAGCTATGGCAAAATGTTAAGAGACCTTTTTTGTAGAGAATTAAGTTTCCTACTTTTTATGTTCTATGATATTTTTTGATCAGATGCGTAGTTCTCGAGATATATCAAGATATTTAAAAGCTCCGAAGCTGCACCAACATAATAGAGGTACAGAAACACCGTGGCCCCTTTCTTTGAGATAACTCTGCACTATTGCGAGCTGCAAATGCCACTTCCAGCTTAGCTGTGCAGAAGAAGAACAACAAGAATAAGAAATATCTCGAAATATGTCCCTCAGGCCCCTTCCCTTGAGATAAATCTGCAAATATCTCGGAAACCAAGCGAGCTATGGCAAAATGTTAAGAGACCTTATTTGTAGAGAATTAAGTTTCCTACTTTTTATGTTCTACGATATTTTTTGATCAGATGCGTAGTTCTCGAGATATATCAAGATATTTAAAAGTTCCGAAGCCGCACCAACATAATAGAGATACAGAAACACCGTGGCCCCTTTCTTTGAGGTAACTCTGCACTATTGCGAGCTGCAAATGCCACTTCCAGCTTAGCTGTGCAGATGTAGAACAACAAGAAGAAGAAATATCTCGAAATATGTCCCTCAGGCCCCTTCCCTTGAGATAAATCTGCAAATATCTCGGAAACCAAGCGAGCTATGGCAAAATGTTAAGAGACCTTATTTGTAGAGAATTAAGTTTCCTACTTTTTATGTTCTACGATATTTTTTGATCAGATGCGTAGTTCTCGAGATATATCAAGATATTTAAAAGTTCCGAAGCCGCACCAACATAATAGAGATACAGAAACACCGTGGCCCCTCTCTTTGAGATAACTCTGCACGATTGCGAGCTGGAAATGCCACTTCCAGTTTAGCTGTGCAGAAGAAGAACAACAAGAAGAAGAAATATCTCGAAATATGTCCGTCAGGACCCTTCCCTTGAGATAAATCTGCAAATATCTCGGAAACGAAGCGAGCTATGGCAAAATGTTAAGAGACCTTTTTTGTAGAGAATTAAGTTTCCTACTTTTTATGTTCTATGATATTTTTTGATCAGATGCGTAGTTCTCGAGATATATCAAGATATTTAAAAGCTCCGAAGCTGCACCAACATAATAGAGGTACAGAAACACCGTGGCCCCTTTCTTTGAGATAACTCTGCACTATTGCGAGCTGCAAATGCCACTTCCAGCTTAGCTGTGCGGAAGAAGAACAACAAGAATAAGAAATATTTCGAAATATGTCCGTCAGGCCCCTTCCCTTGAGATAAATCTGCAAATATCTCAGAAACGAAGCGAGCTACGGCAAAATGTTAAGCGACCTTTTTTGTAGAAAGTTAGGTTTCCTGCTTTTTATGTTCTATGATATTTTTCGATCAGAGGCGTAGTTCTCGAGATATATCAAGATATTTAAAAGTTCCGAAGCCGCACCAACATAATAGAGATACAGAAACACCCTGGCCCCTTTCTTTGAGATAACTCTGCACGATTGCGAGCTGGAAATGCCACTTCCAGTTTAGCTGTGCAGAAGAAGAACAACAAGAAGAAGAAATATCTCGAAATATGTCCATCAGGACCCTTCCCTTGAGATAAATCTGCAAATATCTCGGAAACGAAGCGAGCTATGGCAAAATATTAGGAGACCTTTTTTGTAGAGAATTAAGTTTCCTACTTTTTATGTTCTATGATATTTTTTGATCAGATGCGTAGTTCTCGAGATATATCCAGATATTTAAAAGTTCCGAAGCGGCACAAACATAATAGAGATACAGAAACACTGTGGCCCCTTTCTTTGAGGTAACTCTGCACTATTGCGAGCTGCAAATGCCACTTCCAGCTTAGCTGTGCAGAAGAAGAACAACAAGAAGAAGAAATATCTCGAAATATGTCCCTCAGGCCCCTTCCCTTGAGATAAATCTGCAAATATCTCGGAAACCAAGCGAGCTATGGCAAAATGTTAAGAGACCTTATTTGTAGAGAATTAAGTTTCCTACTTTTTATGTTCTACGATATTTTTTGATCAGATGCGTAGTTCTCGAGATATATCAAGATATTTAAAAGTTCCCAAGCCGCACCAACATAATAGAGATACAGAAACACCGTGGCCCCTTTCTTTGAGATAACTCTGCACTATTGCGAGCTGCAAATGCCACTTCCAGCTTAGCTGTGCAGAAGAAGAACAACAAGAACAAGAAATATCTCGAAATATGTCCGTCAGGCCCGTTCCCTTGAGATAAATCTGCAAATATCTCGGAAACGAAGCGAGCTATGGCAAAATGTTAAGAGACCTTTTTTGTAGAGAATTATGTTTCCTACAATTTACATTCTCTGATATTTTTTGATCAGAAGCGTAGTTTTCGAGATATATCGAGATATTTAAAAGTTCCGAAGCCGCACCAACATAATAGAGATACAGAAACACGGTGGCCCCTTTCTTTGAGATAACTCTGCACTATTGCGACCTGCAAATGCCACTTCCAGCTTAGCTGTGCAGAAGAGGAACAACAAGAAGAAGAAATATCTCGGAATATGTCGTCAGGCCCCTTCCCTTGAGCTAAATCTGCAAATATCTCGGAAACGATGCCAGCTATGGGAAAATGTTAAGAGACCTTTTTTGTAGAGAATTAAGTTTCCTACTTTTTATGTTCTATGATATTTTTTGATCAGATGCGTAGTTTTCGAGATATATCGAGATATTTAAAAGTTCCGAAGCCGCACCAACATAATAGGGATACAGAAACACCGTGGCCCCTTTCTTTGAGATAACTCTGCACTAGTGCGAGCCGCAAATGCCACTTCCAGCTCAGCTGTGCAGAAGAAGAACAACAAGAAGAAGAAATATCTCGAAATATGTCCGTCAGGCCCCTTCCCTTGAGATATATCTGCAAATATCTCGGAAACGAAGCGAGCTATGGCAAAATGTTAAGAGACCTTTTTTGTAGATAATTAAGTTTCCTACTTTTTATGTTCTATGATATTTTTTGATCAGATGCGTAGTTCTCGAGATATATCAAGATATTTAAAAGTTCCGAAGCCGCACCAACATAATAGAGATACAGAAACACCGTGGCCCCTTTCTTAGGGGATAACTATGCACTATGGCGAGCTGCAAATGCCACTTCCAGCTTAGCTGTGCAGAAGAAGAACAACAAGAAGAAGAAATATCTCGAAATATGTCCGTCAGGCCCCTTCCCTTGAGATAAATCTGCAAATATCTCGGAAACGAAGAGAGCTATGGCAAAATGTTAAGAGACCTTTTTTGTAGAGAATTAAGTTTCCTACAATTTATGTTCTATGATATTTTTTGATCAGAAGCGTAGTTTTCGAGATATATCGAGATATTTAAAATTTCCGAAGCCGCACCAACATAATAGGGATACAGAAACACCGTGGCCCCTTTCTTTGAGATAACTCTGCACTATTGCGAGCTGCAAATGCCACTTCCAGCTTAGCTGTGCAGAGGAAGAACAACAAGAAGAAGAAATATCTCGAAATATGTCCGTCAGGCCAGTTCCTTTGAGCTGAATCTGCAAATATCTCGGAAAGGAAGCGAGCTATGGCAAAATGTTAAGAGAAGTTTTTTGTAGAGAATTATGTTTCCTACAATTTATGTTCTATGATATTTTTTGATCCGAAGCGTAGTTTTCGAGATATATCGAGATATTTAAAAGTTCCGAAGCCGCACCAACATAATAGGGATACAGAAACACCGTGGCCCCTTTCTTTGAGATAACTCTGCACTAGTGCGAGCCGCAAATGCCACTTCCAGCTTAGCTGTGCAGAAGAAGAACAACAAGAAGAAGAAATATCTCGAAATATGTCCGTCAGGCCCCTTCCCTTGAGATAAATCTGCAAATATCTCGGAAACGAAGCGAGCTACGGCAAAATGTTAAGCGACCTTTTTTGTAGAAAGTTAGGTTTCCTGCTTTTTATGTTCTATGATATTTTTCGATCAGAGGCGTAGTTCTCGAGATATATCAAGATATTTAAAAGTTCCGAAGCCGCACCAACATAATAGAGATACAGAAACACCGTGGCCCCTTTCTTTGCGATAACTCTGCACTATTGCGAGCTGCAAATGCCACTTCCAGCTTAGCTGTGCAGAAGAAGAACAACAAGAAGAAGAAATATCTCGAAATATGTCCGTCAGGCCCCTTCCCTTGAGATAAATCTGTAAATATCTCGGAAACGAAGCGAGCTATGGCAAAATGTTAAGAGACCTTATTTGTAGAGAATCAAGTTTCCTACTTTTTATGTTCTACGATATTTTTTGATCACATGCGTAGTTCTCGAGATATATCAAGATATTTAAAAGTTCCGAAGCCGCACCAACATAATAGAGATACAGAAACTCCGTGGCCCCTTTCTTTGAGATAACTCTGCACTATTGCGAGCTGCAAATGCCACTTCCAGCTTAGCTATGCAGAAGAAGAACAACAAAAAGAAGAAATATCTCGAAATATGTCCGTCAGGCCCCTTCCCTTGAGATAAATCTGCAAATATCTCGGAAACGAAGCGAGCTATGGCAAAATGTTAAGAGACCTTTTTTGTAGAGAATTATGTTTCCTACAATTTACGTTCTCTGATGTTTTTTGATCAGAAGCGTAGTTTTCGAGATATATCAAGATATTTAAAAGTTCCGAAGCCGCAGCAACATAATAGAGATACAGAAACACCGTGGCCCCTTTCTTTGAGATAACTCTGCACTATTGCGCGCTGCAAATGCCACATCCAGCTTAGCTGTGCAGAAGAAGAACAACAAGAAGAAGAAATATCTCGAAATATGTCCGTCAGGCCCCTTCCCTTGAGATAAATCTGCAAATATCTCGCAAACGAAGCGAGCTATGGCAAAATGTTAAGAGACCTTTTTTGTAGAGAATTAAGTTTCCTACTTTTTATGTTCTATGATATTTTTTGATCAGATGCGTAGTTCTCGAGATATATCAAGATATTTAAAAGCTCCGAAGCTGCACCAACATAATAGAGGTACAGAAACACCGTGGCCCCTTTCTTTGAGGTAACTCTGCACTATTGCGAGCTGCAAATGCCACTTCCAGCTTAGCTGTGCAGAAGAAGAACAACAAGAATAAGAAATATCTCGAAATATGTCCCTCAGGCCCCTTCCCTTGAGATAAATCTGCAAATATCTCGGAAACCAAGCGAGCTATGGCAAAATGTTAAGAGACCTTATTTGTAGAGAATTAAGTTTCCTACTTTTTATGTTCTACGATATTTTTTGATCAGATGCGTAGTTCTCGAGATATATCAAGATATTTAAAAGTTCCGAAGCCGCACCAACATAATAGAGATACAGAAACACCGTGGCCCCTTTCTTTGAGGTAACTCTGCACTATTGCGAGCTGCAAATGCCACTTCCAGCTTAGCTGTGCAGATGAAGAACAACAAGAAGAAGAAATATCTCGAAATATGTCCCTCAGGCCCCTTCCCTTGAGATAAATCTGCAAATATCTCGGAAACCAAGCGAACTATGGCAAAATGTTAAGAGACCTTTTTTGTAGAGAATTAGGTTTCCTACTTTTTATGTTCTATGATATTTTTTGATCAGATGCGTAGTTCTCGAGATATATCAAGATATTTAAAAGCTCCGAAGCTGCACCAACATAATAGAGGTACAGAAACACCGTGGCCCCTTTCTTTGAGATAACTCTGCACTATTGCGAGCTGCAAATGCCACTTCCAGCTTAGCTGTGCGGAAGAAGAACAACAAGAATAAGAAATATTTCGAAATATGTCCGTCAGGCCCCTTCCCTTGAGATAAATCTGCAAATATCTCAGAAACGAAGCGAGCTACGGCAAAATGTTAAGCGACCTTTTTTGTAGAAAGTTAGGATTCCTGCTTTTTATGTTCTATGATATTTTTCGATCAGAGGCGTAGTTCTCGAGATATATCAAGATATTTAAAAGTTCCGAAGCCGCACCAACATAATAGAGATACAGAAACACCGTGGCCCCTTTCTTTGAGATAACTCTGCACGATTGCGAGCTGGAAATGCCACTTCCAGTTTAGCTGTGCAGAAGAAGAACAACAAGAAGAAGAAATATCTCGAAATATGTCCATCAGGACCCTTCCCTTGAGATAAATCTGCAAATATCTCGGAAACGAAGCGAGCTATGGCAAAATATTAGGAGACCTTTTTTGTAGAGAATTAAGTTTCCTACTTTTTATGTTCTATGATATTTTTTGATCAGATGCGTAGTTCTCGAGATATATCCAGATATTTAAAAGTTCCGAAGCGGCACAAACATAATAGAGATACAGAAACACCGTGGCCCCTTTCTTTGAGGTAACTCTGCACTATTGCGAGCTGCAAATGCCACTTCCAGCTTAGCTGTGCAGAAGAAGAACAACAAGAAGAAGAAATATCTCGAAATATGTCCCTCAGGCCCCTTCCCTTGAGATAAATCTGCAAATATCTCGGAAACGAAGCGAGCTATGGCAAAATGTTAAGAGAGCTTTTTTGTAGAGAATTAAGTTTGCTACTTTTTATGTTCTATGATATTTTTTGATCAGATGCGTAGTTCTCGAGATATATCCAGATATTTAAAAGTTCCGAAGCGGCACAAACATAATAGAGATACAGAAACACTGTGGCCCCTTTCTTTGAGGTAACTCTGCACTATTGCGAGCTGCAAATGCCACTTCCAGCTTAGCTGTGCAGAAGAAGAACAACAAGAAGAAGAAATATCTCGAAATATGTCCCTCAGGCCCCTTCCCTTGAGATAAATCTGCAAATATCTCGGAAACCAAGCGAGCTATGGCAAAATGTTAAGAGACCTTATTTGTAGAGAATTAAGTTTCCTACTTTTTATGTTCTACGATATTTTTTGATCAGATGCGTAGTTCTCGAGATATATCAAGATATTTAAAAGTTCCCAAGCCGCACCAACATAATAGAGATACAGAAACACCGTGGCCCCTTTCTTTGAGATAACTCTGCACTATTGCGAGCTGCAAATGCCACTTCCAGCTTAGCTGTGCAGAAGAAGAACAACAAGAACAAGAAATATCTCGAAATATGTCCGTCAGGCCCCTTCCCTTGAGATAAATCTGCAAATATCTCGGAAACGAAGCGAGCTATGGCAAAATGTTAAGAGACCTTTTTTGTAGAGAATTATGTTTCCTACAATTTACATTCTCTGATATTTTTTGATCAGAAGCGTAGTTTTCGAGATATATCGAGATATTTAAAAGTTCCGAAGCCGCACCAACATAATAGAGATACAGAAACACGGTGGCCCCTTTCTTTGAGATAACTCTGCACTATTGCGACCTGCAAATGCCACTTCCAGCTTAGCTGTGCAGAAGAGGAACAACAAGAAGAAGAAATATCTCGGAATATGTCGTCAGGCCCCTTCCCTTGAGCTAAATCTGCAAATATCTCGGAAACGATGCCAGCTATGGGAAAATGTTAAGAGACCTTTTTTGTAGAGAATTAAGTTTCCTACTTTTTATGTTCTATGATATTTTTTGATCAGAAGCGTAGTTTTCGAGATATATCGAGATATTTAAAAGTTCCGAAGCCGCACCAACATAATAGGGATACAGAAACACCGTGGCCCCTTTCTTTGAGATAACTCTGCACTAGTGCGAGCCGCAAATGCCACTTCCAGCTCAGCTGTGCAGAAGAAGAACAACAAGAAGAAGAAATATCTCGAAATATGTCCGTCAGGCCCCTTCCCTTGAGATATATCTGCAAATATCTCGGAAACGAAGCGAGCTATGGCAAAATGTTAAGAGACCTTTTTTGTAGATAATTAAGTTTCCTACTTTTTATGTTCTATGATATTTTTTGATCAGATGCGTAGTTCTCGAGATATATCAAGATATTTAAAAGTTCCGAAGCCGCACCAACATAATAGAGATACAGAAACACCGTGGCCCCTTTCTTAGGGGATAACTATGCACTATGGCGAGCTGCAAATGCCACTTCCAGCTTAGCTGTGCAGAAGAAGAACAACAAGAAGAAGAAATATCTCGAAATATGTCCGTCAGGCCCCTTCCCTTGAGATAAATCTGCAAATATCTCGGAAACGAAGAGAGCTATGGCAAAATGTTAAGAGACCTTTTTTGTAGAGAATTAAGTTTCCTACAATTTATGTTCTATGATATTTTTTGATCAGAAGCGTAGTTTTCGAGATATATCGAGATATTTAAAATTTCCGAAGCCGCACCAACATAATAGGGATACAGAAACACCGTGGCCCCTTTCTTTGAGATAACTCTGCACTATTGCGAGCTGCAAATGCCACTTCCAGCTTAGCTGTGCAGAGGAAGAACAACAAGAAGAAGAAATATCTCGAAATATGTCCGTCAGGCCAGTTCCTTTGAGCTGAATCTGCAAATATCTCGGAAACGAAGCGAGCTATGGCAAAATGTTAAGAGACGTTTTTTGTAGAGAATTATGTTTCCTACAATTTATGTTCTATGATATTTTTTGATCCGAAGCGTAGTTTTCGAGATATATCGAGATATTTAAAAGTTCCGAAGCCGCACCAACATAATAGGGATACAGAAACACCGTGGCCCCTTTCTTTGAGATAACTCTGCACTAGTGCGAGCCGCAAATGCCACTTCCAGCTTAGCTGTGCAGAAGAAGAACAACAAGAAGAAGAAATATCTCGAAATATGTCCGTCAGGCCCCTTCCCTTGAGATAAATCTGCAAATATCTCGGAAACGAAGCGAGCTACGGCAAAATGTTAAGAGACCTTTTTTGTAGAGAATTGAGTTTCCTACTTTTTATCTTCTATGATATTTTTTGATCAGATGCGTAGTTCTCGAGATATATCAAGATATTTAAAAGTTCCGAAGCCGCACCAACATAATAGAGATACAGAAACACCGTGGCCCCTCTCTTTGAGATAACTCTGCACTATTGCGAGCTGGAAATGCCACTTCCAGTTTAGCTGTGCAGAAGAAGAACAACAAGAAGAAGAAATACCTCGAAATATGTCCGTTAGGCCCCTTCCCTTGAGATAAATCTGCAAATATCTCGGAAACGAAGCGAGCTATGGCAAAATGTTAAGAGACCTTTTTTGTAGAGAATTAAGTTTCCTACTTTTTATGTTCTATGATATTTTTTGATCAGATGCGTAGTTCTCGAGATATATCAAGATATTTAAAAGTTCCGAAGCCGCACCAACATAATAGAGATACAGAAACACCGTGGCCCCTTTCTTTGAGATAACTCTGCACTGTTGCGAGCTGTAAATGCCACTTCCAGCTTAGGTTCGCAGAAGAAGAATAACAAGAAGAAGAAATATCTCGAAATATGTCCGTCAGGCCCCTTCCCTTGAGATATATCTGCAAATATCTCGGAAACGAAGCGAGCTATGGCAAAATGTTAAGAGACCTTTTTTGTAGAGAATTATGTTTCCTACAATTTACATTCTCTGATATTTTTTGATCAGAAGCGTAGTTTTCGAGATATATCGAGATATTTAAAAGTTCCGAAGCCGCACCAACATAATAGAGATACAGAAACACGGTGGCCCCTTTCTTTGAGATAACTCTGCACTATTGCGACCTGCAAATGCCACTTCCAGCTTAGCTGTGCAGAAGAGGAACAACAAGAAGAAGAAATATCTCGGAATATGTCGTCAGGCCCCTTCCCTTGAGCTAAATCTGCAAATATCTCGGAAACGATGCCAGCTATGGGAAAATGTTAAGAGACCTTTTTTGTAGAGAATTAAGTTTCCTACTTTTTATGTTCTATGATATTTTTTGATCAGATGCGTAGTTCTCGAGATATATCAAGATATTTAAAAGTTCCGAAGCCGCACCAACATAATAGAGATACAGAAACACCGTGGCCCCTTTCTTTGAGATAACTCTGCACTGTTGCGAGCTGTAAATGCCACTTCCAGCTTAGCTTCGCAGAAGAAGAATAACAAGAAGAAGAAATATCTCGAAATATGTCCGTCAGGCCCCTTCCCTTGAGATATATCTGCAAATATCTCGGAAACGAAGCGAGCTATGGCAAAATGTTAAGAGACCTTTTTTGTAGAGAATTATGTTTCCTACAATTTAGGTTCTATGATATTTTTTGATCAGAAGCGTAGTTTTCGAGATGTATCGAGATATTTAAAAGTTCCGAAGCCGCACCAACATAATAGAGATACAGAAACACCGTGGCCCCTTTCTTTGAGATAACTCTGCACTATTGCGAGCTGCAAATGCCACTTCCAGCTTAGCTGTGCGGAAGAAGAACAACAAGAATAAGAAATATTTCGAAATATGTCCGTCAGGCCCCTTCCCTTGAGATAAATCTGCAAATATCTCAGAAACGAAGCGAGCTACGGCAAAATGTTAAGCGACCTTTTTTGTAGAAAGTTAGGTTTCCTGCTTTTTATGTTCTATGATATTTTTCGATCAGAGGCGTAGTTCTCGAGATATATCAAGATATTTAAAAGTTCCGAAGCCGCACCAACATAATAGAGATACAGAAACACCGTGGCCCCTTTCTTTGAGATAACTCTGCACGATTGCGAGCTGGAAATGCCACTTCCAGTTTAGCTGTGCAGAAGAAGAACAACAAGAAGAAGAAATATCTCGAAATATGTCCATCAGGACCCTTCCCTTGAGATAAATCTGCAAATATCTCGGAAACGAAGCGAGCTATGGCAAAATATTAGGAGACCTTTTTTGTAGAGAATTAAGTTTCCTACTTTTTATGTTCTATGATATTTTTTGATCAGATGCGTAGTTCTCGAGATATATCCAGATATTTAAAAGTTCCGAAGCGGCACAAACATAATAGAGATACAGAAACACCGTGGCCCCTTTCTTTGAGGTAACTCTGCACTATTGCGAGCTGCAAATGCCACTTCCAGCTTAGCTGTGCAGAAGAAGAACAACAAGAAGAAGAAATATCCCGAAATATGTCCCTCAGGCCCCTTCCCTTGAGATAAATCTGCAAATATCTCGGAAACGAAGCGAGCTATGGCAAAATGTTAAGAGACCTTTTTTGTAGAGAATTAAGTTTCCTACTTTTTATGTTCTATGATATTTTTTGATCAGATGCGTAGTTCTCGAGATATATCCAGATATTTTAAAGTTCCGAAGCGGCACAAACATAATAGAGATACAGAAACACTGTGGCCCCTTTCTTTGAGGTAACTCTGCACTATTGCGAGCTGCAAATGCCACTTCCAGCTTAGCTGTGCAGAAGAAGAACAACAAGAAGAAGAAATATCTCGAAATATGTCCCTCAGGCCCCTTCCCTTGAGATAAATCTGCAAATATCTCGGAAACCAAGCGAGCTATGGCAAAATGTTAAGAGACCTTATTTGTGGAGAATTAAGTTTCCTACTTTTTATGTTCTACGATATTTTTTGATCAGATGCGTAGTTCTCGAGATATATCAAGATATTTAAAAGTTCCCAAGCCGCACCAACATAATAGAGATACAGAAACACCGTGGCCCCTTTCTTTGAGATAACTCTGCACTATTGCGAGCTGCAAATGCCACTTCCAGCTTAGCTGTGCAGAAGAAGAACAACAAGAACAAGAAATATCTCGAAATATGTCCGTCAGGCCCCTTCCCTTGAGATAAATCTGCAAATATCTCGGAAACGAAGCGAGCTATGGCAAAATGTTAAGAGACCTTTTTTGTAGAGAATTATGTTTCCTACAATTTACATTCTCTGATATTTTTTGATCAGAAGCGTAGTTTTCGAGATATATCGAGATATTTAAAAGTTCCGAAGCCGCACCAACATAATAGAGATACAGAAACACGGTGGCCCCTTTCTTTGAGATAACTCTGCACTATTGCGACCTGCAAATGCCACTTCCAGCTTAGCTGTGCAGAAGAGGAACAACAAGAAGAAGAAATATCTCGGAATATGTCGTCAGGCCCCTTCCCTTGAGCTAAATCTGCAAATATCTCGGAAACGATGCCAGCTATGGGAAAATGTTAAGAGACCTTTTTTGTAGAGAATTAAGTTTCCTACTTTTTATGTTGTATGATATTTTTTGATCAGAAGCGTAGTTTTCGAGATATATCGAGATATTTAAAAGTTCCGAAGCCGCACCAACATAATAGGGATACAGAAACACCGTGGCCCCTTTCTTTGAGATAACTCTGCACTAGTGCGAGCCGCAAATGCCACTTCCAGCTCAGCTGTGCAGAAGAAGAACAACAAGAAGAAGAAATATCTCGAAATATGTCCGTCAGGCCCCTTCCCTTGAGATATATCTGCAAATATCTCGGAAACGAAGCGAGCTATGGCAAAATGTTAAGAGACCTTTTTTGTAGATAATTAAGTTTCCTACTTTTTATGTTCTATGATATTTTTTGATCAGATGCGTAGTTCTCGAGATATATCAAGATATTTAAAAGTTCCGAAGCCGCACCAACATAATAGAGATACAGAAACACCGTGGCCCCTTTCTTAGGGGATAACTATGCACTATGGCAAGCTGCAAATGCCACTTCCAGCTTAGCTGTGCAGAAGAAGAACAACAAGAAGAAGAAATATCTCGAAATATGTCCGTCAGGCCCCTTCCCTTGAGATAAATCTGCAAATATCTCGGAAACGAAGAGAGCTATGGCAAAATGTTAAGAGACCTTTTTTGTAGAGAATTAAGTTTCCTACAATTTATGTTCTATGATATTTTTTGATCAGAAGCGTAGTTTTCGAGATATATCGAGATATTTAAAATTTCCGAAGCCGCACCAACATAATAGGGATACAGAAACACCGTGGCCCCTTTCTTTGAGATAACTCTGCACTATTGCGAGCTGCAAATGCCACTTCCAGCTTAGCTGTGCAGAGGAAGAACAACAAGAAGAAGAAATATCTCGAAATATGTCCGTCAGGCCAGTTCCTTTGAGCTGAATCTGCAAATATCTCGGAAACGAAGCGAGCTATGGCAAAATGTTAAGAGACGTTTTTTGTAGAGAATTATGTTTCCTACAATTTATGTTCTATGATATTTTTTGATCCGAAGCGTAGTTTTCGAGATATATCGAGATATTTAAAAGTTCCGAAGCCGCACCAACATAATAGGGATACAGAAACACCGTGGCCCCTTTCTTTGAGATAACTCTGCACTAGTGCGAGCCGCAAATGCCACTTCCAGCTTAGCTGTGCAGAAGAAGAACAACAAGAAGAAGAAATATCTCGAAATATGTCCGTCAGGCCCCTTCCCTTGAGATAAATCTGCAAATATCTCGGAAACGAAGCGAGCTACGGCAAAATGTTAAGAGACCTTTTATGTAGAGAATTGAGTTTCCTACTTTTTATCTTCTATGATATTTTTTGATCAGATGCGTAGTTCTCGAGATATATCAAGATATTTAAAAGTTCCGAAGCCGCACCAACATAATAGAGATACAGAAACACCGTGGCCCCTCTCTTTGAGATAACTCTGCACTATTGCGAGCTGGAAATGCCACTTCCAGTTTAGCTGTGCAGAAGAAGAACAACAAGAAGAAGAAATATCTCGAAATATGTCCGTTAGGCCCCTTCCCTTGAGATAAATCTGCAAATATCTCGGAAACGAAGCGAGCTATGGCAAAATGTTAAGAGACCTTTTTTGTAGAGAATTAAGTTTCCTACTTTTTATGTTCTATGATATTTTTTGATCAGATGCGTAGTTCTCGAGATATATCAAGATATTTAAAAGTTCCGAAGCCGCACCAACATAATAGAGATACAGAAACACCGTGGCCCCTTTCTTTGAGATAACTCTGCACTGTTGCGAGCTGTAAATGCCACTTCCAGCTTAGCTTCGCAGAAGAAGAATAACAAGAAGAAGAAATATCTCGAAATATGTCCGTCAGGCCCCTTCCCTTGAGATATATCTGCAAATATCTCGGAAACGAAGCGAGCTATGGCAAAATGTTAAGAGACCTTTTTTGTAGAGAATTATGTTTCCTACAATTTAGGTTCTATGATATTTTTTGATCAGAAGCGTAGTTTTCGAGATGTATCGAGATATTTAAAAGTTCCGAAGCCGCACCAACATAATAGAGATACAGAAACACCGTGGCCCCTTTCTTTGAGATAACTCTGCACTAGTGCGAGCCGCAAATGCCACTTCCAGCTTAGCTGTGCAGAAGAAGAACAACAAGAAGAAGAAATATCTCGAAATATGTCCGTCAGGCCCCTTCCCTTGAGATAAATCTGCAAATATCTCGGAAACGAAGCGAGCTATGGCAAAATGTTAAGAGACCTTTTTTGTAGAGAATTAAGTTTCCTACTTTTTATGTTCTATGATATTTTTTGATCAGATGCGTAGTTCTCGAGATATATCAAGATATTTAAAAGTTCCGAACCCGCACCAACATAATAGAGATACAGAAACACCGTGGCCCCTTTCTTTGAGATAACTCTGCACTATTGCGAGCTGCAAATGCCACTTCCAGCTTAGCTGTGCAGAGGAAGAACAACAAGAAGAAGAAATATCTCGAAATATGTCCGTCAGGCCAGTTCCTTTGAGCTGAATCTGCAAATATCTCGGAAACGAAGCGAGCTATGGCAAAATGTTAAGAGGCGTTGTTTATAGAGAATTATGTTTGCTACAATTTATGTTCTATGATATTTTTTGATCAGAAGCGTAGTTTTCGAGATATATCGAGATATTTAAAAGTTCCGAAGCCGCACCAACATAATAGGGATACAGAAACACCGTGGCCCCTTTCTTTGAGATAACTCTGCACTAGTGCGAGCCGCAAATGCCACTTCCAGCTTAGCTGTGCAGAAGAAGAACAACAAGAAGAAGAAATATCTCGAAATATGTCCGTCAGGCCCCTTCCCTTGAGATAAATCTGCAAATATCTCGGAAACGAAGCGAGCTATGGCAAAATGTTAAGAGACCTTTTTTGTAGATAATTAAGTTTCCTACTTTTTATGTTCTATGATATTTTTTGATCAGATGCGTAGTTCTCGAGATATATCAAGATATTTAAAAGTTCCGAAGCCGCACCAACATAATAGAGATACAGAAACACCGTGGCCCCTTTCTTTGAGATAACTCTGCACTATGGCGAGCTGCAAATGCCACTTCCAGCTTAGCTGTGCAGAAGAAGAACAACAAGAAGAAGAAATATCTCGAAATATGTCCGTCAGGCCCCTTCCCTTGAGATAAATCTGCAAATATCTCGGGAACGAAGAGAGCTATGGCAAAATGTTAAGAGACCTTTTTTGTAGAGAATTAAGTTTCCTACAATTTATGTTCTATGATATTTTTTGATCAGAAGCGTAGTTTTCGAGATATATCGAGATATTTAAAAGTTCCGAAGCCGCACCAACATAATAGGGATACAGAAACACCGTGGCCCCTTTCTTTGAGATAACTCTGCACTAGTGCGAGCCGCAAATGCCACTTCCAGCTTAGCTGTGCAGAAGAAGAACAACAAGAAGAAGAAATATCTCGAAATATGTCCGTCAGGCCCCTTCCCTTGAGATATATCGGCAAATATCTCGGAAACGAAGCGAGCTATGGCAAAATGTTAAGAGACCTTTTTTGTAGAGAATTATGTTTCCTACAATTTAGGTTCTATGATATTTTTTGATCAGAAGCGTAGTTTTCGAGATGTATCGAGATATTTAAAAGTTCCGAAGCCGCACCAACATAATAGAGATACAGAAACACCGTGGCCCCTTTCTTTGAGATAACTCTGCACTAGTGCGAGCCGCAAATGCCACTTCCAGCTTAGCTGTGCAGAAGAAGAACAACAAGAAGAAGAAATATCTCGAAATATGTCCGTCAGGCCCCTTCCCTTGAGATATATCTGCAAATATCTCGGAAACGAAGCGAGCTATGGCAAAATGTTAAGAGACCTTTTTTGTAGAGAATTCTGTTTCCTACAATTTATGTTCTATGATATTTTTTGATCAGAAGCGTAGTTTTCGAGATATATCGAGATATTTAAAAGTTCCGAAGCCGCACCAACATAATAGGGATACAGAAACACCGTGGCCCCTTTCTTTGAGATAACTCTGCACTAGTGCGAGCCGCAAATGCCACTTCCAGCTTAGCTGTGCAGAAGAAGAACAACAAGAAGAAGAAATATCTCGAAATATGTCCGTCAGGCCCCTTCCCTTGAGATAAATCTGCAAATATCTCGGAAACGAAGCGAGCTATTGCAAAATGTTAAGAGACCTTTTTTGTAGAGAATTAAGTTTCCTACTTTTTATGTTCTATGATATTTTTTGATCAGATGCGTAGTTCTCGAGATATATCAAGATATTTAAAAGTTCCGAACCCGCACCAACATAATAGAGATACAGAAACACCGTGGCCCCTTTCTTTGAGATAACTCTGCACTATTGCGAGCTGCAAATGCCACTTCCAGCTTAGCTGTGCAGAGGAAGAACAACAAGAAGAAGAAATATCTCGAAATATGTCCGTCAGGCCAGTTCCTTTGAGCTGAATCTGCAAATATCTCGGAAACGAAGCGAGCTATGGCAAAATGTTAAGAGGCGTTGTTTATAGAGAATTATGTTTGCTACAATTTATGTTCTATGATATTTTTTGATCAGAAGCGTAGTTTTCGAGATATATCGAGATATTTAAAAGTTCCGAAGCCGCACCAACATAATAGGGATACAGAAACACCGTGGCCCCTTTCTTTGAGATAACTCTGCACTAGTGCGAGCCGCAAATGCCACTTCCAGCTTAGCTGTGCAGAAGAAGGACAACAAGAAGAAGAAATATCTCGAAATATGTCCGTCAGGCCCCTTCCCTTGAGATAAATCTGCAAATATCTCGGAAACGAAGCGAGCTATGGCAAAATGTTAAGAGACCTTTTTTGTAGATAATTAAGTTTCCTACTTTTTATGTTCTATGATATTTTTTGATCAGATGCGTAGTTCTCGAGATATATCAAGATATTTAAAAGTTCCGAAGCCGCACCAACATAATAGAGATACAGAAACACCGTGGCCCCTTTCTTTGAGATAACTCTGCACTATGGCGAGCTGCAAATGCCACTTCCAGCTTAGCTGTGCAGAAGAAGAACAACAAGAAGAAGAAATATCTCGAAATATGTCCGTCAGGCCCCTTCCCTTGAGATAAATCTGCAAATATCTCGGGAACGAAGAGAGCTATGGCAAAATGTTAAGAGACCTTTTTTGTAGAGAATTAAGTTTCCTACAATTTATGTTCTATGATATTTTTTGATCAGAAGCGTAGTTTTCGAGATATATCGAGATATTTAAAAGTTCCGAAGCCGCACCAACATAATAGGGATACAGAAACACCGTGGCCCCTTTCTTTGAGATAACTCTGCACTAGTGCGAGCCGCAAATGCCACTTCCAGCTTAGCTGTGCAGAAGAAGAACAACAAGAAGAAGAAATATCTCGAAATATGTCCGTCAGGCCCCTTCCCTTGAGATATATCGGCAAATATCTCGGAAACGAAGCGAGCTATGGCAAAATGTTAAGAGACCTTTTTTGTAGAGAATTATGTTTCCTACAATTTATGTTCTATGATATTTATTGATCAGAAGCGTAGTTTTCGAGATATATCGAGATATTTAAAAGTTCCGAAGCCGCACCAACATAATAGGGATACAGAAACACCGTGGCCCCTTTCTTTGAGATAACTCTGCACTAGTGCGAGCCGCAAATGCCACTTCCAGCTTAGCTGTGCAGAAGAAGAACAACAAGAAGAAGAAATATCTCGAAATATGTCCGTCAGGCCCCTTCCCTTGAGATAAATCTGCAAATATCTCGGAAACGAAGCGAGCTATGGCAAAATGTTAAGAGATCTTTTTTGTAGAGAATTAAGTTTCCTACTTTTTATGTTCTATGATATTTTTTGATCAGATGCGTATTTCTCGAGATATATCAAGATATTTAAAAGTTCCGAAGCCGCACCAACATAATAGAGATACAGAAACACCGTGGCCCCTTTCTTTGAGATAACTCTGCACTATTGCGAGCTGGAAATGCCACTTCCAGTTTAGCTGTGCACAAGAAGAACAACAAGAAGAAGAAATATCTCGAAATATGTCCATCAGGACCCTTCCCTTGAGATAAATCTGCAAATATCTCGGAAACGAAGCGAGCTATGGCAAAATGTTAAGAGACCTTTTTTGTAGAGAATTATGTTTCCTACAATTTATGTTCTATGATATTTTTTGATCAGAAGCGTAGTTTTCGAGATATATCGAGATATTTAAAAGTTCCGAAGCCGCACCAACATAATAGGGATACAGAAACACCGTGGCCCCTTTCTTTGAGATAACTCTGCACTAGTGCGAGCCGCAAATGCCACTTCCAGCTTAGCTGTGCAGAAGAAGAACAACAAGAAGAAGAAATATCTCGAAATATGTCCGTCAGGCCCCTTCCCTTGAGATATATCTGCAAATATCTCGGAAACGAAGCGAGCTATGGCAAAATGTTAAGAGACCTTTTTTGTAGAGAATTATGTTTCCTACAATTTATGTTCTATGATATTTATTGATCAGAAGCGTAGTTTTCGAGATATATCGAGATATTTAAAAGTTCCGAAGCCGCACCAACATAATAGGGATACAGAAACACCGTGGCCCCTTTCTTTGTGATAACTCTGCACTAGTGCGAGCCGCAAATAGCACTTCCAGCTTAGCTGTGCAGAAGAAGAACAACAAGAAGAAGAAATATCTCGAAATATGTCCGTCAGGCCCCTTCCCTTGAGATAAATCTGCAAATATCTCGGAAACGAAGCGAGCTATTGCAAAACGTTAAGAGACCTTTTTTGTAGAGAATTAGGTTTCCTACTTTTTATGTTCTATGATATTTTTTGATCAGACGCGTAGTTCTCGAGATATATCAAGATATTTAAAAGTTCCGAAGCCGCACCAACATAATAGGGATACAGAAACACCGTGGCCCCTTTCTTTGAGATAACTCTGCACTAGTGCGAGCCGCAAATGCCACTTCCAGCTTAGCTGTGCAGAAGAAGAACAACAAGAAGAAGAAATATCTCGAAATATGTCCGTCAGGCCCCTTCCCTTGAGATAAATCTGCAAATATCTCGGAAACGAAGCGAGCTATGGCAAAATGTTAAGAGACCTTTTTTGTAGAGAATTATGTTTCCTACTTTTTATGTTCTATGATATTTTTTGATCCGACGCGTAGTTCTCGAGATATATCAAGATATTTAAAAGTTCCGAAGCCGCACCAACATAATAGAGATACAGAAACACCGTGGCCCCTTTCTTTGAGATAACTCTGCACTATTGCGAGCTGCAAATGCCACTTCCAGCTTAGCTGTGCAGAAGAAGGACAAGAAGAAGAAGAAATATCTCGAAATATGTCCGTCAGGCCCCTTCCCTTGAGATAAATCTGCAAATATCTCGGAAACGAAGAGAGCTATGGCAAAATGTTAAGCGACCTTTTTTGTAGAGAATTATGTTTCCTACAATCTATGTTCTATGATATTTTTTGATCAGAAGCGTAGTTTTCGAGATATATCGAGATATTTAAAAGTTCCGAAGCCGCACCAACATAATAGAGATACAGAAACACCGTGGCCCCTTTCTTTGAGATAACTCTGCACTAGTGCGAGCCGCAAATGCCACTTCCAGCTTAGCTGTGCAGAAGAAGAACAACAAGAAGAAGAAATATCTCGAAATATGTCCGTCAGGCCCCTTCCCTTGAAATATATCTGCAAATATCTCGGAAACGAAGCGAGCTATGGCAAAATGTTAAGAAACCGTTTTTGTAGAGAATTAAGTTTCCTACTTTTTATGTTCTATGATATTTTTTGATCGGACGCGTAGTTCTCGAGATATATCAAGATATTTAAAAGTTCCGAAGCCGCACCAACATAATAGAGATACAGAAACACCGTGGCCCCTTTCTTTGAGATAACTCTGCACTGTTGCGAGCTGTAAATGCCACTTCCAGCTTAGCTTCGCAGAAGAAGAATAACAAGAAGAAGAAATATCTCGAAATATGTCCGTCAGGCCCCTTCCCTTGAGATATATCTGCAAATATCTCGGAAACGAAGCGAGCTATGGCAAAATGTTAAGAGACCTTTTTTGTAGAGAATTATGTTTCCTACAATTTAGGTTCTATGATATTTTTTGATCAGAAGCGTAGTTTTCGAGATGTATCGAGATATTTAAAAGTTCCGAAGCCGCACCAACATAATAGAGATACAGAAACACCGTGGCCCCTTTCTTTGAGATAACTCTGCACTAGTGCGAGCCGCAAATGCCACTTCCAGCTTAGCTGTGCAGAAGAAGAACAACAAGAAGAAGAAATATCTCGAAATATGTCCGTCAGGCCCCTTCCCTTGAGATATATCTGCAAATATCTCGGAAACGAAGCGAGCTATGGCAAAATGTTAAGAGACCTTTTTTGTAGAGAATTCTGTTTCCTACAATTTATGTTCTATGATATTTTTTGATCAGAAGCGTAGTTTTCGAGATATATCGAGATATTTAAAAGTTCCGAAGCCGCACCAACATAATAGGGATACAGAAACACCGTGGCCCCTTTCTTTGAGATAACTCTGCACTAGTGCGAGCCGCAAATGCCACTTCCAGCTTAGCTGTGCAGAAGAAGAACAACAAGAAGAAGAAATATCTCGAAATATGTCCGTCAGGCCCCTTCCCTTGAGATAAATCTGCAAATATCTCGGAAACGAAGCGAGCTATGGCAAAATGTTAAGAGACCTTTTTTGTAGAGAATTAAGTTTCCTACTTTTTATGTTCTATGATATTTTTTGATCAGATGCGTAGTTCTCGAGATATATCAAGATATTTAAAAGTTCCGAACCCGCACCAACATAATACAGATACAGAAACACCGTGGCCCCTTTCTTTGAGATAACTCTGCACTATTGCGAGCTGCAAATGCCACTTCCAGCTTAGCTGTGCAGAGGAAGAACAACAAGAAGAAGAAATATCTCGAAATATGTCCGTCAGGCCAGTTCCTTTGAGCTGAATCTGCAAATATCTCGGAAACGAAGCGAGCTATGGCAAAATGTTAAGAGGCGTTGTTTATAGAGAATTATGTTTGCTACAATTTATGTTCTATGATATTTTTTGATCAGAAGCGTAGTTTTCGAGATATATCGAGATATTTAAAAGTTCCGAAGCCGCACCAACATAATAGGGATACAGAAACACCGTGGCCCCTTTCTTTGAGATAACTCTGCACTAGTGCGAGCCGCAAATGCCACTTCCAGCTTAGCTGTGCAGAAGAAGAACAACAAGAAGAAGAAATATCTCGAAATATGTCCGTCAGGCCCCTTCCCTTGAGATAAATCTGCAAATATCTCGGAAACGAAGCGAGCTATGGCAAAATGTTAAGAGACCTTTTTTGTAGATAATTAAGTTTCCTACTTTTTATGTTCTATGATATTTTTTGATCAGAAGCGTAGTTTTCGAGATATATCGAGATATTTAAAAGTTCCGAAGCCGCACCAACATAATAGGGATACAGAAACACCGTGGCCCCTTTCTTTGAGATAACTCTGCACTAGTGCGAGCCGCAAATGCCACTTCCAGCTTAGCTGTGCAGAAGAAGAACAACAAGAAGAAGAAATATCTCGAAATATGTCCGTCAGGCCCCTTCCCTTGAGATATATCTGCAAATATCTCGGAAACGAAGCGAGCTATGGCAAAATGTTAAGAGACCTTTTTTGTAGAGAATTATGTTTCCTACAATTTATGTTCTATGATATTTATTGATCAGAAGCGTAGTTTTCGAGATATATCGAGATATTTAAAAGTTCCGAAGCCGCACCAACATAATAGGGATACAGAAACACCGTGGCCCCTTTCTTTGAGATAACTCTGCACTAGTGCGAGCCGCAATCGCCACTTCCAGCTTAGCTGTGCAGAAGAAGAACAACAAGAAGAAGAAATATCTCGAAATATGTCCGTCAGGCCCCTTCCCTTGAGGTAAATCTGCAAATATCTCGGAAACGAAGCGAGCTATGGCAAAATGTTAAGAGACCTTTTTTGTAGATAATTAAGTTTCCTACTTTTTATGTTCTATGATATTTATTGATCAGAAGCGTAGTTTTCGAGATATATCGAGATATTTAAAAGTTCCGAAGCCGCACCAACATAATAGGGATACAGAAACACCGTGGCCCCTTTCTTTGAGATAACTCTGCACTAGTGCGAGCCGCAAATGCCACTTCCAGCTTAGCTGTGCAGAAGAAGAACAACAAGAAGAAGAAATATCTCGAAATATGTCCGTCAGGCCCCTTCCCTTGAGATATATCTGCAAATATCTCGGAAACAAAGCGAGCTATGGCAAAATGTTAAGAGACCTTTTTTGTAGAGAATTATGTTTCCTACAATTTATGTTCTATGATATTTTTTGTTCAGAAGCGTAGTTTTCGAGATATATCGAGATATTTTAAAGTTGCGAAGCCGCACCATCATAATAGAGATACAGAAACACCGTGGCCCCTTTCTTTGAGATAACTCTGCACTAGCGCGAGCCGCAAATGCCACTTCCAGCTTAGCTGTGCAGAAGAAGAACAACAAGAAGAAGAAATATCTCGAAATATGTCCGTCAGGCCCCTTCCCTTGAGATAAATCTGCAAATATCTCGGAAACGAAGCGAGCTATGGCAAAATGTTAAGAGACCTTTTTTGTAGATAATTAAGTTTCCTACTTTTTATGTTCTATGATATTTTTTGATCAGATGCGTAGTTCTCGAGATATATCAAGATATTTAAAAGTTCCGAAGCCGCACCAACATAATAGAGATACAGAAACACCGTGGCCCCTTTCTTAGGGGATAACTATGCACTATGGCGAGCTGCAAATGCCACTTCCAGCTTAGCTGTGCAGAAGAAGAACAACAAGAAGAAGAAATATCTCGAAATATGTCCGTCAGGCCCCTTCCCTTGAGATAAATCTGCAAATATCTCGGAAACGAAGAGAGCTATGGCAAAATGTTAAGCGACCTTTTTTGTAGAGAATTAAGTTTCCTACTTTTTATGTGCTATGATATTTTTTGATCAGATGCGTATTTCTCGAGATATATCAAGATATTTAAAAGTTCCGAAGCCGCACCAACATAATAGAGATACAGAAACACCGTGGCCCCTTTCTTTGAGATAACTCTGCACTATTGCGAGCTGGAAATGCCACTTCCAGTTTAGCTGTGCACAAGAAGAACAACAAGAAGAAGAAATATCTCGAAATATGTCCATCAGGACCCTTCCCTTGAGATAAATCTGCAAATATCTCGGAAACGAAGCGAGCTATGGCAAAATGTTAAGAGACCTTTTTTGTAGAGAATTATGTTTCCTACAATTTATGTTCTATGATATTTTTTGATCAGAAGCGTAGTTTTCGAGATATATCGAGATATTTAAAAGTTCCGAAGCCGCACCAACATAATAGGGATACAGAAACAGCGTGGCCCCTTTCTTTGGGATAACTCTGCACTATTGCGAGCTGGAAATGCCACTTCCAGCTTAGCTGTGCAGAAGAAGAACAACAAGAAGAAGAAATATCTCGAAATATGTCCATCAGGACCCTTCCCTTGAGATAAATATGCAAATATCTCGGAAACGAAGCGAGCTATGGCAAAATGTTAAGAGACCTTTTTTGTAGAGAATTATGTTTCCTACAATTTATGTTCTATGATATTTTTTGATCAGAAGCGTAGTTTTCGAGATATATCGAGATATTTAAAAGTTCCGAAGCCGCACCAACATAATAGAGATACAGAAACAGCGTGGCCCCTTTCTTTGGGATAACTCTGCACTATTGCGAGCTGGAAATGCCACTTCCAGTTTAGCTGTGCAGAAGAAGAACAACAAGAAGAAGAAATATCTCGAAATATGTCCGTCAGGACCCCTCCCTTGAGATAAATCTGCAAATATCTCGGAAACGAAGCGAGCTATTGCAAAACGTTAAGAGACCTTTTTTGTAGAGAATTAGGTTTCCTACTTTTTATGTTCTATGATATTTTTTGATCAGATGCGTAGTTCTCGAGATATATCAAGATATTTAAAAGTTCCGAAGCCGCACCAACATAATAGAGATACAGAAACACCGTCGCCCCTTTCTTTGCGATAACTCTGCACTATTGCGAACTGCAAATGCCACTTCCAGCTTAGCTGTGCAGGAGAAGAACAACAAGAAGAAGAAATATCTCGAAATATGTCCGTCAGGCCCCTTCCCTTGAGATAAATCTGCAAATATCTCGGAAACGAAGCGAGCTATGCCAAAATGTTAACAGACCTTATTTGTAGAGAATTAAGTTTCCTACTTTTTATGTTCTATGATATTTTTTGATCAGATGCGTAGTTCTCGAGATATATCGAGATATTTAAAAGTTCCGAAGCCGCACCAACATAATAGAGATACAGAAACACCGTGGCCCCTTTCTTTGAGATAACTCTGCACTATTGCGAGCTGCAAATGCCACTTCCAGCTTAGCTGTGCAGAAGAAGAACAACAAGAAGAAGAAATATCTCGAAATATGTCCGTCAGGCCCCTTCCCTTGAGATAAATCGGCAAGTATCTCGGAAACGAAGCGAGCTATGGCAAAATGTTAAGAGACCTTTTCTGTAGAGAATTAAGTTTTCTACTTTTTATGTTCCATGATATTTTTTGATCAGATGCGTAGTTCTCGAGATATATCAAGATATTTAAAAGTTCCGAAGCCGCACCAACATAATAGAGATACAGAAACACCGTGGCCCTTTTCTTTGAGATAACTCTGCACTATTGCGAGCTGCAAATGCCACTTCCAGCTTAGCTGTGCAGAAGAAGAACAACAAGAAGAAGAAATATCTCGAAATATGTCCGTCAGGCCCCTTCCCTTGAGATAAATCTGCAAATATCTCGGAAACGAAGCGAGCTATGGCAAAATGTTAAGAGACCTTTTCTGTAGAGAATTAAGTTTTCTACTTTTTATGTTCCATGATATTTTTTGATCAGATGCGTAGTTCCCGAGATATATCAAGATATTTAAAAGTCCTGAAGCTGCACCAACTTAATAGAGATACAGAAACACCGTGGCCCCTTTCTTTGAGATAACTCTGCACTAGTGCGAGCCGCAAATGCCACTTCCAGCTTAGCTGTGCAGAAGAAGAACAACAAGAAGAAGAAATATCTGGAAATATGTCCGTTAGGCCCCTTCCCTTGAGATAAATCTGCAAATATCTCGGAAACGAAGCGAGCTATGGCAAAATGTTAAGATACCTTTTTTGTAGAGAATTATGTTTCCTACTTTTTATGTTCTATGATATTTTTTGATCAGACGCGTAGTTCTCGAGATATATCAAGATATTTAAAAGTTCCGAAGCCGCACCAACATAATAGGGATACAGAAACACCGTGGCCCCTTTCTTTGAGATAACTCTGCACTAGTGCGAGCCGCAAATGCCACTTCCAGCTTAGCTGTGCAGAAGAAGAACAACAAGAAGAAGAAATATCTCGAAATACGTCCGTCAGGCCCCTTCCCTTGAGATAAATCTGCAAATATCTCGGAAACGAAGCGAGCTATGGCAAAATGTTAAGAGACCTTTTTTGTAGAGAATTATGTTTCCTACTTTTTATGTTCTATGATATTTTTTGATCCGACGCGTAGTTCTCGAGATATATCAAGATATTTAAAAGTTCCGAAGCCGCACCAACATAATAGAGATACAGAAACACCGTGGCCCCTTTCTTTGAGATAACTCTGCACTATTGCGAGCTGCAAATGCCACTTCCAGCTTAGCTGTGCAGAAGAAGGACAAGAAGAAGAAGAAATATCTCGAAATATGTCCGTCAGGCCCCTTCCCTTGAGATAAATCTGCAAATATCTCGGAAACGAAGAGAGCTATGGCAAAATGTTAAGCGACCTTTTTTGTAGAGAATTATGTTTCCTACAATCTATGTTCTATGATATTTTTTGATCAGAAGCGTAGTTTTCGAGATATATCGAGATATTTAAAAGTTCCGAAGCCGCACCAACATAATAGAGATGCAGAAACACCGTGGCCCCTTTCTTTGAGATAACTCTGCACTAGTGCGAGCCGCAAATGCCACTTCCAGCTTAGCTGTGCAGAAGAAGAACAACAAGAAGAAGAAATATCTCGAAATATGTCCGTCAGGCCCCTTCCCTTGAAATATATCTGCAAATATCTCGGAAACGAAGCGAGCTATGGCAAAATGTTAAGAAACCGTTTTTGTAGAGAATTAAGTTTCCTACTTTTTATGTTCTATGATATTTTTTGATCGGACGCGTAGTTCTCGAGATATATCAAGATATTTAAAAGTTCCGAAGCCGCACCAACATAATAGAGATACAGAAACACCGTGGCCCCTTTCGTTGAGATAACTCTGCACTAGTGCCAGCCGCAAATGCCACTTCCAGCTTAACTGTGCAGAAGAAGAACAACAAGAAGAAGAAATATCTCGAAATATGTCCGACAGGCCCCTTCCCTTGAGATAAATCTGCAAATATCTCGGAAAAGAAGCGAGCTATGGCAAAATGTTAAGAGACCTTTTTTGTAGAGAATTAAGTTTCCTACTTTTTATGTTCTATGATATTTTTTCATCAGATGCGTAGTTCTCGAGATATATCAAGATATTTAAAAGTTCCGAAGCCGCACCAACATAATAGAGATACAGAAACACCGTGGCCCCTTTCTTTGAGATAACTCTGCACTATTGCGAGCTGCAAATGCCACTTCCAGCTTAGCTGTGCAGAAGAAGAACAACAAGAAGAAGAAATATCTCGAAATATGTCCGTCAGGCCAGTTCCTTTGAGTTGAATCTGCAAATATCTCGGAAACGAAGCGAGCTATGGCAAAATGTTAAGAGACGTTTTTTGTAGAGAATTATGTTTCCTACAATTTATGTTCTATGATATTTTTTGATCAGAAGCGTAGTTTTCGAGATATATCGAGATATTTAAAAGTTCCGAAGCCGCACCAACATAATAGGGATACAGAAACACCGTGGCCCCTTTCTTTGAGATAACTCTGCACTAGTGCGAGCCGCAAATGCCACTTCCAGCTTAGCTGTGCAGAAGAAGAACAACAAGAAGAAGAAATATCTCGAAATATGTCCGTCAGGCCCCTTCCCTTGAGATAAATCTGCAAATATCTCGGAAACGAAGCGAGCTATGGCAAAATGTTAAGAGACGTTTTTTGTAGAGAATTATGTTTTCTACAATTTATGTTCTATGATATTTTTTGATCAGAAGCGTAGTTTTCGCGATATATCGAGATATTTAAAAGTTCCGAAGCCGCACCAACATAATAGAGATACAGAAACACCGTGGCCCCTTTCTTTGAGATAACTCTGCACTAGTGCGAGCCGCAAATGCCACTTCCAGCTTAGCTGTGCAGAAGAAGAACAACAACAAGAAGAAATATCTCGAAATATGTCCGACAGGCCCCTTCCCTTGAGATAAATCTGCAAATATCTCGGAAACGAAGCGAGCTATGGCGAAATGTTAAGAGACCTTTTTTGTAGAGAATTAAGTTTCCTACTTTTTATCTTCTATGATATTTTGTGATCAGATGCGTAGTTCTCGAGATATATCAAGATATTTAAAAGTTCCGAAGCCGCACCAACATAATAGAGATACAGAAACACCGTGGCCCCTCTCTTTGAGATAACTCTGCACTATTGCGAGCTGCAAATGCCACTTCCAGTTTAGCTGTGCAGAAGAAGAACAACAAGAAGAAGAAACATCTCGAAATATGTCCGTCAGGCCCCTTCCCTTGAGATAAATCTGCAAATATCTCGGAAACGAAGCGAGCTATGGCAAAATGTTTAGAGACCTTTCTTGTAGAGAATTAAGTTTCCTACTTTTTATGTAGTATGATATTTTTTGATCAGATGCGTAGTTCTCGAGATATATCAAGATATTTAAAAGTTCCGAAGCCGCACCAACATAATAGAGATACAGAAACACCGTGGCCCCTTTCTTTGAGATAACTCTGCACTATTGCGCGCTGCAAATGCCACTTCCAGCTTAGCTGTGCAGAAGAAGAACAACAAGAAAAAGAAATATCTCGAAATATGTCCGTCAGGCCCCTTCCCTTGAGATAAATCTGCAAATATCTCGGAAACGAAGCGAGCTATGGCAAAATGTTAACAGACCTTTTTTGTAGAGAATTAAGTTTCCTACTTTTCATGTTCGATGATATTTTTTGATCAGATGCGTAGTTCTCGAGATATATCAAGATATTTAAAAGTTCCGAAGCTGCACCAACATAATAGAGGTACAGAAACACCGTGGCCTCTTTCTTTGAGATAACTCTGCACTATTGCGAGCTGCAAATGCCACTTCGAGCTTAGCTGTGCAGAAGGAGAACAACAAGAAGAAGAAATATCTCGAAATATGTCCGTCAGACCCCTTCCCTTGAGATGAATCTGCAAATATCTCGGAAACGAAGCGAGCTATGGCAAAATGTTAAGAGACCTTTTTTGTAGAGAATAATGTTTTCTACAATTTATGTTCTATGATATTTTTTGATCAGAAGCGTAGTTTTCGCGATATATCGAGATACTTTAAAGTTCCGAAGCCGCACCAACATAATAGAGATACAGAAACACCGTGGCCCCTTTCTTAGGGGATAACTATGCACTATGGCGAGCTGCAAATGCCACTTCCAGCTTAGCTGTGCAGAAGAAGAACAACAAGAAGAAGAAATATCTCGAAATATGTCCGTCAGGCCCCTTCCCTTGAGATAAATCTGCAAATATCTCGGAAACGAAGAGAGCTATGGCAAAATGTTAAGCGACCTCTTTTGTAGAGAATTAAGTTTCCTACTTTTTATGTTCTATGATATTTTTTGATCAGATGCGTATTTCTCGAGATATATCAAGATATTTAAAAGTTCCGAAGCCGCACCAACATAATAGAGATACAGAAACACCGTGGCCCCTTTCTTTGAGATAACTCTGCACTATTGCGAGCTGGAAATGCCACTTCCAGTTTAGCTGTGCACAAGAAGAACAACAAGAAGAAGAAATATCTCGAAATATGTCCATCAGGACCCTTCCCTTGAGATAAATCTGCAAATATCTCGGAAACGAAGCGAGCTATGGCAAAATGTTAAGAGACCTTTTTTGTAGAGAATTATGTTTCCTACAATTTATGTTCTATGATATTTTTTGATCAGAAGCGTAGTTTTCGAGATATATCGAGATATTTAAAAGTTCCGAAGCCGCACCAACATAATAGGGATACAGAAACAGCGTGGCCCCTTTCTTTGGGATAACTCTGCACTATTGCGAGCTGGAAATGCCACTTCCAGCTTAGCTGTGCAGAAGAAGAACAACAAGAAGAAGAAATATCTCGAAATATGTCCATCAGGACCCTTCCCTTGAGATAAATATGCAAATATCTCGGAAACGAAGCGAGCTATGGCAAAATGTTAAGAGACCTTTTTTGTAGATAATTAAGTTTCCTACTTTTTATGTTCTATGATATTTTTTGATCAGATGCGTAGTTCTCGAGATATATCAAGATATTTAAAAGTTCCGAAGCCGCACCAACATAATAGAGATACAGAAACACCGTGGCCCCTTTCTTAGGGGATAACTATGCACTATGGCGAGCTGCAAATGCCACTTCCAGCTTAGCTGTGCAGAAGAAGAACAACAAGAAGAAGAAATATCTCGAAATATGTCCGTCAGGCCCCTTCCCTTGAGATAAATCTGCAAATATCTCGGAAACGAAGAGAGCTATGGCAAAATGTTAAGCGACCTCTTTTGTAGAGAATTAAGTTTCCTACTTTTTATGTTCTATGATATTTTTTGATCAGATGCGTATTTCTCGAGATATATCAAGATATTTAAAAGTTCCGAAGCCGCACCAACATAATAGAGATACAGAAACACCGTGGCCCCTTTCTTTGAGATAACTCTGCACTATTGCGAGCTGGAAATGCCACTTCCAGTTTAGCTGTGCAGAAGAAGAACAACAAGAAGAAGAAATATCTCGAAATATGTCCGTCAGGACCCCTCCCTTGAGATAAATCTGCAAATATCTCGGAAACGAAGCGAGCTATTGCAAAACGTTAAGAGACCTTTTTTGTAGAGAATTAGGTTTCCTACTTTTTATGTTCTATGATATTTTTTGATCAGATGCGTAGTTCTCGAGATATATCAAGATATTTAAAAGTTCCGAAGCCGCACCAACATAATAGAGATACAGAAACACCGTCGCCCCTTTCTTTGCGATAACTCTGCACTATTGCGAACTGCAAATGCCACTTCCAGCTTAGCTGTGCAGGAGAAGAACAACAAGAAGAAGAAATATCTCGAAATATGTCCGTCAGGCCCCTTCCCTTGAGATAAATCGGCAAGTATCTCGGAAACGAAGCGAGCTATGGCAAAATGTTAAGAGACCTTTTCTGTAGAGAATTAAGTTTTCTACTTTTTATGTTCCATGATATTTTTTGATCAGATGCGTAGTTCTCGAGATATATCAAGATATTTAAAAGTTCCGAAGCCGCACCAACATAATAGAGATACAGAAACACCGTGGCCCTTTTCTTTGAGATAACTCTGCACTATTGCGAGCTGCAAATGCCACTTCCAGCTTAGCTGTGCAGAAGAAGAACAACAAGAAGAAGAAATATCTCGAAATATGTCCGTCAGGCGCCTTCCCTTGAGATAAATCTGCAAATATCTCGGAAACGAAGCGAGCTATGGCAAAATGTTAAGAGACCTTTTTTGTAGAGAATTATGTTTCCTACTTTTTATGTTCTATGATATTTTTTGATCCGACGCGTAGTTCTCGAGATATATCAAGATATTTAAAAGTTCCGAAGCCGCACCAACATAATAGAGATACAGAAACACCGTGGCCCCTTTCTTTGAGATAACTCTGCACTATTGCGAGCTGCAAATGCCACTTCCAGCTTAGCTGTGCAGAAGAAGGACAAGAAGAAGAAGAAATATCTCGAAATATGTCCGTCAGGCCCCTTCCCTTGAGATAAATCTGCAAATATCTCGGAAACGAAGAGAGCTATGGCAAAATGTTAAGCGACCTTTTTTGTAGAGAATTATGTTTCCTACAATCTATGTTCTATGATATTTTTTGATCAGAAGCGTAGTTTTCGAGATATATCGAGATATTTAAAAGTTCCGAAGCCGCACCAACATAATAGAGATGCAGAAACACCGTCGCCCCTTTCTTTGAGATAACTCTGCACTAGTGCGAGCCGCAAATGCCACTTCCAGCTTAGCTGTGCAGAAGAAGAACAACAAGAAGAAGAAATATCTCGAAATATGTCCGTCAGGCCCCTTCCCTTGAAATATATCTGCAAATATCTCGGAAACGAAGCGAGCTATGGCAAAATGTTAAGAAACCGTTTTTGTAGAGAATTAAGTTTCCTACTTTTTATGTTCTATGATATTTTTTGATCGGACGCGTAGTTCTCGAGATATATCAAGATATTTAAAAGTTCCGAAGCCGCACCAACATAATAGAGATACAGAAACACCGTGGCCCCTTTCGTTGAGATAACTCTGCACTAGTGCCAGCCGCAAATGCCACTTCCAGCTTAACTGTGCAGAAGAAGAACAACAAGAAGAAGAAATATCTCGAAATATGTCCGACAGGCCCCTTCCCTTGAGATAAATCTGCAAATATCTCGGAAAAGAAGCGAGCTATGGCAAAATGTTAAGAGACCTTTTTTGTAGAGAATTAAGTTTCCTACTTTTTATGTTCTATGATATTTTTTCATCAGATGCGTAGTTCTCGAGATATATCAAGATATTTAAAAGTTCCGAAGCCGCACCAACATAATAGAGATACAGAAACACCGTGGCCCCTTTCTTTGAGATAACTCTGCACTATTGCGAGCTGCAAATGCCACTTCCAGCTTAGCTGTGCAGAAGAAGAACAACAAGAAGAAGAAATATCTCGAAATATGTCCGTCAGGCCAGTTCCTTTGAGTTGAATCTGCAAATATCTCGGAAACGAAGCGAGCTATGGCAAAATGTTAAGAGACGTTTTTTGTAGAGAATTATGTTTCCTACAATTTATGTTCTATGATATTTTTTGATCAGAAGCGTAGTTTTCGAGATATATCGAGATATTTAAAAGTTCCGAAGCCGCACCAACATAATAGGGATACAGAAACACCGTGGCCCCTTTCTTTGAGATAACTCTGCACTAGTGCGAGCCGCAAATGCCACTTCCAGCTTAGCTGTGCAGAAGAAGAACAACAAGAAGAAGAAATATCTCGAAATATGTCCGTCAGGCCCCTTCCCTTGAGATAAATCTGCAAATATCTCGGAAACGAAGCGAGCTATGGCAAAATGTTAAGAGACGTTTTTTGTAGAGAATTATGTTTTCTACAATTTATGTTCTATGATATTTTTTGATCAGAAGCGTAGTTTTCGCGATATATCGAGATATTTAAAAGTTCCGAAGCCGCACCAACATAATAGAGATACAGAAACACCGTGGCCCCTTTCTTTGAGATAACTCTGCACTAGTGCGAGCCGCAAATGCCACTTCCAGCTTAGCTGTGCAGAAGAAGAACAACAACAAGAAGAAATATCTCGAAATATGTCCGACAGGCCCCTTCCCTTGAGATAAATCTACAAATATCTCGGAAACGAAGCGAGCTATGGCGAAATGTTAAGAGACCTTTTTTGTAGAGAATTAAGTTTCCTACTTTTTATCTTCTATGATATTTTGTGATCAGATGCGTAGTTCTCGAGATATATCAAGATATTTAAAAGTTCCGAAGCCGCACCAACATAATAGAGACACAGAAACACCGTGGCCCCTCTCTTTGAGATAACTCTGCACTATTGCGAGCTGCAAATGCCACTTCCAGCTTAGCTGTGCAGAAGAAGAACAACAAGAAGAAGAAACATCTCGAAATATGTCCGTCAGGCCCCTTCCCTTGAGATAAATCTGCAAATATCTCGGAAACGAAGCGAGCTATGGCAAAATGTTTAGAGACCTTTCTTGTAGAGAATTAAGTTTCCTACTTTTTATGTAGTATGATATTTTTTGATCAGATGCGTAGTTCTCGAGATATATCAAGATATTTAAAAGTTCCGAAGCCGCACCAACATAATAGAGATACAGAAACACCGTGGCCCCTTTCTTTGAGATAACTCTGCACTATTGCGAGCTGCAAATGCCACTTCCAGCTTAGCTGTGCAGAGGAAGAACAACAAGAAGAAGAAATATCTCGAAATATGTCCGTCAGGCCAGTTCCTTTGAGCTGAATCTGCAAATATCTCGGAAACGAAGCGAGCTATGGCAAAATGTTAAGAGACGTTTTTTGTAGAGAATTAAGTTTCCTACTTTTTATGTTCGATGATATTTTTTGATCAGATGCGTAGTTCTCGAGATATATCAAGATATTTAAAAGTTCCGAAGCCGCACCAACATAATAGAGATACAGAAACACCGTGGCCCCTCTCTTTGAGATAACTCTGCACTATTGCGAGCTGCAAATGCCACTTCCAGCTTAGCTGTGCAGAAGAAGAACAACAAGAAGAAGAAACATCTCGAAATATGTCCGTCAGGCCCCTTCCCTTGAGATAAATCTGCAAATATCTCGGAAACGAAGCGAGCTATGGCAAAATGTTTAGAGACCTTTCTTGTAGAGAATTAAGTTTCCTACTTTTTATGTAGTATGATATTTTTTGATCAGATGCGTAGTTCTCGAGATATATCAAGATATTTAAAAGTTCCGAAGCCGCACCAACATAATAGAGATACAGAAACACCGTGGCCCCTTTCTTTGAGATAACTCTGCACTATTGCGAGCTGCAAATGCCACTTCCAGCTTAGCTGTGCAGAAGAACAACAAGAAGAAGAAATATCTCGAAATATGTCCGTCAGGCCAGTTCCTTTGAGCTGAATCTGCAAATATCTCGGAAACGAAGCGAGCTATGGCAAAATGTTAAGAGACGTTTTTGGTAGAGAATTATGTTTCCTACAATTTATGTTCTATGATATTTTTTGATCAGAAGCGTAGTTTTCGAGATATATCGAGATATTTAAAAGTTCCGAAGACGCACCAACATAATAGAGATACAGAAACACCGTGGCCCCTTTCTTTGAGATAACTGTGCACTAGTGCGAGCCGCAAATGCCACTTCCAGCTTAGCTGTGCAGAAGAAGAACAACAAGAAGAAGAAATATCTCGTAATATGCCCGTCAGGCCCCTTCCCTTGAAATATATCTGCAAATATCTCGGAAACGAAGCGAGCTATGGCAAAATGTTAAGAGACCGTTTTTGTAGAGAATTAAGTTTGCTACTTTTTATGTTCTATGATATTTTTTGATCAGACGCGTAGTTCTCGAGATATATCAAGATATTTAAAAGTTCCGAAGCCGCACCAACATAATAGAGATACAGAAACACCGTGGCCCCTTTCTTTGGGATAACTCTGCACTAGTGCGAGCCGCAAATGCCCCTTCCAGCTTAGCTGTGCAGAAGAAGAACAACAAGAAGAAGAAATATCTCGAAATATGCCCGACAGGCCCCTTCCCTTGAGATAAATCTGCAAATATCTCGGAAACGAAGCGAGCTATGGCGAAATGTTAAGAGACCTTTTTTGTAGAGAATTAAGTTTCCTACTTTTTATCTTCTATGATATTTTTTGATCAGATGCGTAGTTCTCGAAATGTATCAAGATATTTAAAAGTTCCGAAGCCGCACCAACATAATAGAGATACAGAAACACGGTGGCCCCTCTCTTTGAGATAACTCTGCACTATTGCGAGCTGCAAATGCCACTTCCAGCTTAGCTGTGCAGAAGAAGAACAACAAGAAGAAGAAATATCTCGAAATATGTCCGTCACGCCCCTTCCCTTGAGATATATCTGCAAATATCTCGGAAACGAAGAGAGCTATGGCAAAATGTTAAGAGACCTTTTTTGTAGAGAATTAAGTTTCCTACAATTTATGTTCTATGATATTTTTTGATCAGAAGCGTAGTTTTCGAGATATATCGAGATATTTAAAAGTTCCGAAGCCGCACCAACATAATAGGGATACAGAAACACCGTGGCCCCTTTCTTTGAGATAACTCTGCACTAGTGCGAGCCGCAAATGCCACTTCCAGCTTAGCTGTGCAGAAGAAGAACAACAAGAAGAAGAAATATCTCGAAATATGTCCGTCAGGCCCCTTCCCTTGAGATATATCTGCAAATATCTCGGAAACGAAGCAAGCTATGGCAAAATGTTAAGAGACCTTTTTTGTAGAGAATTATGTTTCCTACAATTTATGTTCTATGATATTTATTGATCAGAAGCGTAGTTTTCGAGATATATCGAGATATTTAAAAGTTCCGAAGCCGCACCAACATAATAGGGATACAGAAACACCGTGGCCCCTTTCTTTGAGATAACTCTGCACTATGGCGAGCTGCAAATGCCACTTCCAGCTTAGCTGTGCAGAAGAAGAACAACAAGAAGAAGAAATATCTCGAAATATGTCCATCAGGACCCTTCCCTTGAGATAAATCTGCAAATATCTCGGAAACGAAGCGAGCTATGGCAAAATGTTAAGAGACCTTTTTTGTAGAGAATTATGTTTCCTACAATTTATGTTCTATGATATTTTTTGATCAGAAGCGTAGTTTTCGAGATATATCGAGATATTTAAAAGTTCCGAAGCCGCACCAACATAATAGGGATACAGAAACAGGGTGGCCCCTTTCTTTGGGATAACTCTGCACTATTGCGAGCTGGAAATGCCACTTCCAGCTTAGCTGTGCAGAAGAAGAACAACAAGAAGAAGAAGTATCTCGAAATATGTCCATCAGGACCCTTCCCTTGAGATAAATCTGCAAATATCTCGGAAACGAAGCGAGCTATGGCAAAATGTTAAGAGACCTTTTTTGTAGAGAATTATGTTTCCTACAATTTATGTTCTATGATATTTTTTTATCAGAAGCGTAGTTTTCGAGATATATCGAGATATTTAAAAGTTCCGAAGCCGCACCAACATAATAGGGATACAGAAACACCGTGGCCCCTTTCTTTGAGATAACTCTGCACTATGGCGAGCTGCAAATGCCACTTCCAGCTTAGCTGTGCAGAAGAAGAACAACAAGAAGAAGAAATATCTCGAAATATGTCCATCAGGACCCTTCCCTTGAGATAAATCTGCAAATATCTCGGAAACGAAGCGAGCTATGGCAAAATGTTAAGAGACCTTTTTTGTAGAGAATTATGTTTCCTACAATTTATGTTCTATGATATTTTTTGATCAGAAGCGTAGTTTTCGAGATATATCGAGATATTTAAAAGTTCCGAAGCCGCACCAACATAATAGGGATACAGAAACAGGGTGGCCCCTTTCTTTGGGATAACTCTGCACTATTGCGAGCTGGAAATGCCACTTCCAGCTTAGCTGTGCAGAAGAAGAACAACAAGAAGAAGAAGTATCTCGAAATATGTCCATCAGGACCCTTCCCTTGAGATAAATCTGCAAATATCTCGGAAACGAAGCGAGCTATGGCAAAATGTTAAGAGACCTTTTTTGTAGAGAATTATGTTTCCTACAATTTATGTTCTATGATATTTTTTGATCAGAAGCGTAGTTTTCGAGATATATCGAGATATTTAAAAGTTCCGAAGCCGCACCAACATAATAGAGATACAGAAACAGCGTGGCCCCTTTCTTTGGGATAACTCTGCACTATTGCGAGCTGGAAATGCCACTTCCAGTTTAGCTGTGCAGAAGAAGAACAACAAGAAGAAGAAATATCTCGAAATATGTCCGTCAGGACCCCTCCCTTGAGATAAATCTGCAAATATCTCGGAAACGAAGCGAGCTATTGCAAAACGTTAAGAGACCTTTTTTGTAGAGAATTAGGTTTCCTACTTTTTATGTTCTATGATATTTTTTGATCAGAAGCGTAGTTTTCGAGATATATCGAGATATTTAAAAGTTCCGAAGCCGCACCAACATAATAGAGATACAGAAACACCGTGGCCCCTTTCTTTGAGATAACTCTGCACTAGTGCGAGCCGCAAATGCCACTTCCAGCTTAGCTGTGCAGAAGAAGAACAACAAGAAGAAGAAATATCTCGAAATATGTCCGTCAGGCCCCTTCCCTTGAAATATATCTGCAAATATCTCGGAAACGAAGCGAGCTATGGCAAAATGTTAAGAAACCGTTTTTGTAGAGAATTAAGTTTCCTACTTTTTATGTTCTATGATATTTTTTCATCAGATGCGTAGTTCTCGAGATATATCAAGATATTTAAAAGTTCCGAAGCCGCACCAACATAATAGAGATACAGAAACACCGTGGCCCCTTTCTTTGAGATAACTCTGCACTATTGCGAGCTGCAAATGCCACTTCCAGCTTAGCTGTGCAGAAGAAGAACAACAAGAAGAAGAAATATCTCGAAATATGTCCGTCAGGCCAGTTCCTTTGAGTTGAATCTGCAAATATCTCGGAAACGAAGCGAGCTATGGCAAAATGTTAAGAGACGTTTTTTGTAGAGAATTATGTTTCCTACAATTTATGTTCTATGATATTTTTTGATCAGAAGCGTAGTTTTCGAGATATATCGAGATATTTAAAAGTTCCGAAGCCGCACCAACATAATAGGGATACAGAAACACCGTGGCCCCTTTCTTTGAGATAACTCTGCACTAGTGCCAGCCGCAAATGCCACTTCCAGCTTAGCTGTGCAGAAGAAGAACAACAAGAAGAAGAAATATCTCGAAATATGTCCGTCAGGCCCCTTCCCTTGAGATAAATCTGCAAATATCTCGGAAACGAAGCGAGCTATGGCAAAATGTTAAGAGACGTTTTTTGTAGAGAATTATGTTTTCTACAATTTATGTTCTATGATATTTTTTGATCAGAAGCGTAGTTTTCGCGATATATCGAGATATTTAAGAGTTCCGAAGCCGCACCAACATAATAGAGATACAGAAACACCGTGGCCCCTTTCTTTGAGATAACTCTGCACTAGTGCGAGCCGCAAATGCCACTTCCAGCTTAGCTGTGCAGAAGAAGAACAACAACAAGAAGAAATATCTCGAAATATGTCCGACAGGCCCCTTCCCTTGAGATAAATCTGCAAATATCTCGGAAACGAAGCGAGCTATGGCGAAATGTTAAGAGACCTTTTTTGTAGAGAATTAAGTTTCCTACTTTTTATCTTCTATGATATTTTGTGATCAGATGCGTATTTCTCGAGATATATCAAGATATTTAAAAGTTCCGAAGCCGCACCAACATAATAGAGATACAGAAACACCGTGGCCCCTTTCTTTGAGATAACTCTGCACTAGTGCGAGCCGCAAATGCCACTTCCAGCTTAGCTGTGCAGAAGAAGAACAACAAGAAGAAGAAATATCTCGAAATATGTCCGTCAGGCCCCTTCCCTTGAGATAAATCTGCAAATATCTCGGAAACGAAGCGAGCTATGGCAAAATGTTAAGAGACCTTTTTTGTAGATAATTAAGTTTCCTACTTTTTATGTTCTATGATATTTTTTGATCAGATGCGTAGTTCTCGAGATATATCAAGATATTTAAAAGTTCCGAAGCCGCACCAACATAATAGAGATACAGAAACACCGTGGCCCCTTTCTTAGGGGATAACTATGCACTATGGCGAGCTGCAAATGCCACTTCCAGCTTAGCTGTGCAGAAGAAGAACAACAAGAAGAAGAAATATCTCGAAATATGTCCGTCAGGCCCCTTCCCTTGAGATAAATCTGCAAATATCTCGGAAACGAACAGAGCTATGGCAAAATGTTAAGCGACCTTTTTTGTAGAGAATTAAGTTTCCTACTTTTTATGTTCTATGATATTTTTTGATCAGATGCGTATTTCTCGAGATATATCAAGATATTTAAAAGTTCCGAAGCCGCACCAACATAATAGAGATACAGAAACACCGTGGCCCCTTTCTTTGAGATAACTCTGCACTATTGCGAGCTGGAAATGCCACTTCCAGTTTAGCTGTGCACAAGAAGAACAACAAGAAGAAGAAATATCTCGAAATATGTCCATCAGGACCCTTCCCTTGAGATAAATCTGCAAATATCTCGGAAACGAAGCGAGCTATGGCAAAATGTTAAGAGACCTTTTTTGTAGAGAATTATGTTTCCTACAATTTATGTTCTATGATATTTTTTGATCCGACGCGTAGTTCTCGAGATATATCAAGATATTTAAAAGTTCCGAAGCCGCACCAACATAATAGAGATACAGAAACACGTGGCCCCTTTCTTTGAGATAACTCTGCACTGTTGCGAGCTGCAAATGCCACTTCCAGCTTAGCTGTGCAGAAGAAGGACAAGAAGAAGAAGAAATATCTCGAAATATGTCCGTCAGGTCCCTTCCCTTGAGATAAATCTGCAAATATCTCGGAAACGAAGAGAGCTATGGCAAAATGTTAAGCGACCTTTTTTGTAGAGAATTATGTTTCCTACAATCTATGTTCTATGATATTTTTTGATCAGAAGCGTAGTTTTCGAGATATATCGAGATATTTAAAAGTTCCGAAGCCGCACCAACATAATAGAGATACAGAAACACCGTGGCCCCTTTCTTTGAGATAACTCTGCACTAGTGCGAGCCGCAAATGCCACTTCCAGCTTAGCTGTGCAGAAGAAGAACAACAAGAAGAAGAAATATCTCGAAATATGTCCGTCAGGCCCCTTCCCTTGAAATATATCTGCAAATATCTCGGAAACGAAGCGAGCTATGGCAAAATGTTAACAAACCTTTTTGTAGAGAATTAAGTTTCCTACTTTTTATGTTCTATGATATTTTTTGATCGGACGCGTAGTTCTCGAGATATATCAAGATATTTAAAAGTTCCGAAGCCGCACCAACATAATAGAGATACAGAAACACCGTGGCCCCTTTCGTTGAGATAACTCTGCACTAGTGCCAGCCGCAAATGCCACTTCCAGCTTAACTGTGCAGAAGAAGAACAACAAGAAGAAGAAATATCTCGAAATATGTCCGTCAGGCCCCTTCCCTTGAGATAAATCTGCAAATATCTCGGAAACGAAGCGAGCTATGGCAAAATGTTAAGAGACCTTTTTTGTAGAGAATTATGTTTCCTACAATTTATGTTCTATGATATTTTTTGATCCGACGCGTAGTTCTCGAGATATATCAAGATATTTAAAAGTTCCGAAGCCGCACCAACATAATAGAGATACAGAAACACGTGGCCCCTTTCTTTGAGATAACTCTGCACTGTTGCGAGCTGCAAATGCCACTTCCAGCTTAGCTGTGCAGAAGAAGGACAAGAAGAAGAAGAAATATCTCGAAATATGTCCGTCAGGTCCCTTCCCTTGAGATAAATCTGCAAATATCTCGGAAACGAAGAGAGCTATGGCAAAATGTTAAGCGACCTTTTTTGTAGAGAATTATGTTTCCTACAATCTATGTTCTATGATATTTTTTGATCAGAAGCGTAGTTTTCGAGATATATCGAGATATTTAAAAGTTCCGAAGCCGCACCAACATAATAGAGATACAGAAACACCGTGGCCCCTTTCTTTGAGATAACTCTGCACTAGTGCGAGCCGCAAATGCCACTTCCAGCTTAGCTGTGCAGAAGAAGAACAACAAGAAGAAGAAATATCTCGAAATATGTCCGTCAGGCCCCTTCCCTTGAAATATATCTGCAAATATCTCGGAAACGAAGCGAGCTATGGCAAAATGTTAACAAACCTTTTTGTAGAGAATTAAGTTTCCTACTTTTTATGTTCTATGATATTTTTTGATCGGACGCGTAGTTCTCGAGATATATCAAGATATTTAAAAGTTCCGAAGCCGCACCAACATAATAGAGATACAGAAACACCGTGGCCCCTTTCGTTGAGATAACTCTGCACTAGTGCCAGCCGCAAATGCCACTTCCAGCTTAACTGTGCAGAAGAAGAACAACAAGAAGAAGAAATATCTCGAAATATGTCCGTCAGGCCCCTTCCCTTGAGATAAATCTGCAAATATCTCGGAAAAGAAGCGAGCTATGGCAAAATGTTAAGAGACCTTTTTTGTAGAGAATTAAGTTTCCTACTTTTTATGTTCTATGATATTTTTTCATCAGATGCGTAGTTCTCGAGATATATCAAGATATTTAAAAGTTCCGAAGCCGCACCAACATAATAGAGATACAGAAACACCGTGGCCCCTTTCTTTGAGATAACTCTGCACTATTGCGAGCTGGAAATGCCACTTCCAGTTTAGCTGTGCACAAGAAGAACAACAAGAAGAAGAAATATCTCGAAATATGTCCGTCAGGCCCCTTCCCTTGAGATAAATCGGCAAGTATCTCGGAAACGAAGCGAGCTATGGCAAAATGTTGAGAGACCTTTTCTGTAGAGAATTAAGTTTTCTACTTTTTATGTTCCATGATATTTTTTGATCAGATGCGTAGTTCTCGAGATATATCAAGATATTTAAAAGTTCCGAAGCCGCACCAACATAATAGAGATACAGAAACACCGTGGCCCTTTTCTTTGAGATAACTCTGCACTATTGCGAGCTGCAAATGCCACTTCCAGCTTAGCTGTGCAGAAGAAGAACAACAAGAAGAAGAAATATCTCGAAATATGTCCGTCAGGCCCCTTCCCTTGAAATAAATCTGCAAATATCTCGGAAACGAAGCGAGCTATGGCAAAATGTTAAGAGACCTTTTCTGTAGAGAATTAAGTTTTCTACTTTTTATGTTCCATGATATTTTTTGATCAGATGCGTAGTTCCCGAGATATATCAAGATATTTAAAAGCCCTGAAGCTGCACCAACTTAATAGAGATACAGAAACACCGTGGCCCCTTTCTTTGAGATAACTCTGCACTAGTGCGAGCCGCAAATGCCACTTCCAGCTTAGCTGTGCAGAAGAAGAACAACAAGAAGAAGAAATATCTGGAAATATGTCCGTTAGGCCCCTTCCCTTGAGATAAATCTGCAAATATCTCGGAAACGAAGCGAGCTATGGCAAAATGTTAAGATACCTTTTTTGTAGAGAATTATGTTTCCTACTTTTTATGTTCTATGATATTTTTTGATCAGACGCGTAGTTCTCGAGATATATCAAGATATTTAAAAGTTCCGAAGCCGCACCAACATAATAGGGATACAGAAACACCGTGGCCCCTTTCTTTGAGATAACTCTGCACTAGTGCGAGCCGCAAATGCCACTTCCAGCTTAGCTGTGCAGAAGAAGAACAACAAGAAGAAGAAATATCTCGAAATATGTCCGTCAGGCCCCTTCCCTTGAGATAAATCTGCAAATATCTCGGAAACGAAGCGAGCTATGGCAAAATGTTAAGAGACCTTTTTTGTAGAGAATTATGTTTCCTACTTTTTATGTTCTATGATATTTTTTGATCCGACGCGTAGTTCTCGAGATATATCAAGATATTTAAAAGTTCCGAAGCCGCACCAACATAATAGAGATACAGAAACACCGTGGCCCCTTTCTTTGAGATAACTCTGCACTATTGCGAGCTGCAAATGCCACTTCCAGCTTAGCTGTGCAGAAGAAGGACAAGAAGAAGAAGAAATATCTCGAAATATGTCCGTCAGGTCCCTTCCCTTGAGATAAATCTGCAAATATCTCGGAAACGAAGAGAGCTATGGCAAAATGTTAAGCGACCTTTTTTGTAGAGAATTATGTTTCCTACAATCTATGTTCTATGATATTTTTTGATCAGAAGCGTAGTTTTCGAGATATATCGAGATATTTAAAAGTTCCGAAGCCGCACCAACATAATAGAGATACAGAAACACCGTGGCCCCTTTCTTTGAGATAACTCTGCACTAGTGCGAGCCGCAAATGCCACTTCCAGCTTAGCTGTGCAGAAGAAGAACAACAAGAAGAAGAAATATCTCGAAATATGTCCGTCAGGCCCCTTCCCTTGAAATATATCTGCAAATATCTCGGAAACGAAGCGAGCTATGGCAAAATGTTAAGAAACCGTTTTTGTAGAGAATTAAGTTTCCTACTTTTTATGTTCTATGATATTTTTTGATCGGACGCGTAGTTCTCGAGATATATCAAGATATTTAAAAGTTCCGAAGCCGCACCAACATAATAGAGATACAGAAACACCGTGGCCCCTTTCGTTGAGATAACTCTGCACTAGTGCCAGCCGCAAATGCCACTTCCAGCTTAACTGTGCAGAAGAAGAACAACAAGAAGAAGAAATATCTCGAAATATGTCCGTCAGGCCCCTTCCCTTGAGATAAATCTGCAAATATCTCGGAAAAGAAGCGAGCTATGGCAAAATGTTAAGAGACCTTTTTTGTAGAGAATTAAGTTTCCTACTTTTTATGTTCTATGATATTTTTTCATCAGATGCGTAGTTCTAGCGATATATCAAGATATTTAAAAGTTCCGAAGCCGCACCAACATAATAGAGATACAGAAACACCGTGGCCCCTTTCTTTGAGATAACTCTGCACTATTGCGAGCTGCAAATGCCACTTCCAGCTTAGCTGTGCAGAAGAAGAACAACAAGAAGAAGAAATATCTCGAAATATGTCCGTCAGGCCAGTTCCTTTGAGTTGAATCTGCAAATATCTCGGAAACGAAGCGAGCTATGGCAAAATGTTAAGAGACGTTTTTTGTAGAGAATTATGTTTCCTACAATTTATGTTCTATGATATTTTTTGATCAGAAGCGTAGTTTTCGAGATATATCGAGATATTTAAAAGTTCCGAAGCCGCACCAACATAATAGGGATACAGAAACACCGTGGCCCCTTTCTTTGAGATAACTCTGCACTAGTGCCAGCCGCAAATGCCACTTCCAGCTTAGCTGTGCAGAAGAAGAACAACAAGAAGAAGAAATATCTCGAAATATGTCCGTCAGGCCCCTTCCCTTGAGATAAATCTGCAAATATCTCGGAAACGAAGCGAGCTATGGCAAAATGTTAAGAGACGTTTTTTGTAGAGAATTATGTTTTCTACAATTTATGTTCTATGATATTTTTTGATCAGAAGCGTAGTTTTCGCGATATATCGAGATATTTAAGAGTTCCGAAGCCGCACCAACATAATAGAGATACAGAAACACCGTGGCCCCTTTCTTTGAGATAACTCTGCACTAGTGCGAGCCGCAAATGCCACTTCCAGCTTAGCTGTGCAGAAGAAGAACAACAACAAGAAGAAATATCTCGAAATATGTCCGACAGGCCCCTTCCCTTGAGATAAATCTGCAAATATCTCGGAAACGAAGCGAGCTATGGCGAAATGTTAAGAGACCTTTTTTGTAGAGAATTAAGTTTCCTACTTTTTATCTTCTATGATATTTTGTGATCAGATGCGTATTTCTCGAGATATATCAAGATATTTAAAAGTTCCGAAGCCGCACCAACATAATAGAGATACAGAAACACCGTGGCCCCTTTCTTTGAGATAACTCTGCACTAGTGCGAGCCGCAAATGCCACTTCCAGCTTAGCTGTGCAGAAGAAGAACAACAAGAAGAAGAAATATCTCGAAATATGTCAGTCAGGCCCCTTCCCTTGAGATAAATCTGCAAATATCTCGGAAACGAAGCGAGCTATGGCAAAATGTTAAGAGACCTTTTTTGTAGATAATTAAGTTTCCTACTTTTTATGTTCTATGATATTTTTTGATCAGATGCGTAGTTCTCGAGATATATCAAGATATTTAAAAGTTCCGAAGCCGCACCAACATAATAGAGATACAGAAACACCGTGGCCCCTTTCTTAGGGGATAACTATGCACTATGGCGAGCTGCAAATGCCACTTCCAGCTTAGCTGTGCAGAAGAAGAACAACAAGAAGAAGAAATATCTCGAAATATGTCCGTCAGGCCCCTTCCCTTGAGATAAATCTGCAAATATCTCGGAAACGAACAGAGCTATGGCAAAATGTTAAGCGACCTTTTTTGTAGAGAATTAAGTTTCCTACTTTTTATGTTCTATGATATTTTTTGATCAGATGCGTATTTCTCGAGATATATCAAGATATTTAAAAGTTCCGAAGCCGCACCAACATAATAGAGATACAGAAACACCGTCGCCCCTTTCTTTGCGATAACTCTGCACTATTGCGAACTGCAAATGCCACTTCCAGCTTAGCTGTGCAGGAGAAGAACAACAAGAAGAAGAAATATCTCGAAATATGTCCGTCAGGCCCCTTCCCTTGAGATAAATCTGCAAATATCTCGGAAACGAAGCGAGCTATGGCAAAATGTTAAGAGACCTTTTTTGTAGAGAATTATGTTTCCTACTTTTTATGTTCTATGATATTTTTTGATCCGACGCGTAGTTCTCGAGATATATCAAGATATTTAAAAGTTCCGAAGCCGCACCAACATAATAGAGATACAGAAACACCGTGGCCCCTTTCTTTGAGATAACTCTGCACTATTGCGAGCTGCAAATGCCACTTCCAGCTTAGCTGTGCAGAAGAAGGACAAGAAGAAGAAGAAATATCTCGAAATATGTCCGTCAGGTCCCTTCCCTTGAGATAAATCTGCAAATATCTCGGAAACGAAGAGAGCTATGGCAAAATGTTAAGCGACCTTTTTTGTAGAGAATTATGTTTCCTACAATCTATGTTCTATGATATTTTTTGATCAGAAGCGTAGTTTTCGAGATATATCGAGATATTTAAAAGTTCCGAAGCCGCACCAACATAATAGAGATACAGAAACACCGTGGCCCCTTTCTTTGAGATAACTCTGCACTAGTGCGAGCCGCAAATGCCACTTCCAGCTTAGCTGTGCAGAAGAAGAACAACAAGAAGAAGAAATATCTCGAAATATGTCCGTCAGGCCCCTTCCCTTGAAATATATCTGCAAATATCTCGGAAACGAAGCGAGCTATGGCAAAATGTTAAGAAACCGTTTTTGTAGAGAATTAAGTTTCCTACTTTTTATGTTCTATGATATTTTTTGATCGGACGCGTAGTTCTCGAGATATATCAAGATATTTAAAAGTTCCGAAGCCGCACCAACATAATAGAGATACAGAAACACCGTGGCCCCTTTCGTTGAGATAACTCTGCACTAGTGCCAGCCGCAAATGCCACTTCCAGCTTAACTGTGCAGAAGAAGAACAACAAGAAGAAGAAATATCTCGAAATATGTCCGTCAGGCCCCTTCCCTTGAGATAAATCTGCAAATATCTCGGAAAAGAAGCGAGCTATGGCAAAATGTTAAGAGACCTTTTTTGTAGAGAATTAAGTTTCCTACTTTTTATGTTCTATGATATTTTTTCATCAGATGCGTAGTTCTAGCGATATATCAAGATATTTAAAAGTTCCGAAGCCGCACCAACATAATAGAGATACAGAAACACCGTGGCCCCTTTCTTTGAGATAACTCTGCACTATTGCGAGCTGCAAATGCCACTTCCAGCTTAGCTGTGCAGAAGAAGAACAACAAGAAGAAGAAATATCTCGAAATATGTCCGTCAGGCCAGTTCCTTTGAGTTGAATCTGCAAATATCTCGGAAACGAAGCGAGCTATGGCAAAATGTTAAGAGACGTTTTTTGTAGAGAATTATGTTTCCTACAATTTATGTTCTATGATATTTTTTGATCAGAAGCGTAGTTTTCGAGATATATCGAGATATTTAAAAGTTCCGAAGCCGCACCAACATAATAGGGATACAGAAACACCGTGGCCCCTTTCTTTGAGATAACTCTGCACTAGTGCCAGCCGCAAATGCCACTTCCAGCTTAGCTGTGCAGAAGAAGAACAACAAGAAGAAGAAATATCTCGAAATATGTCCGTCAGGCCCCTTCCCTTGAGATAAATCTGCAAATATCTCGGAAACGAAGCGAGCTATGGCAAAATGTTAAGAGACGTTTTTTGTAGAGAATTATGTTTTCTACAATTTATGTTCTATGATATTTTTTGATCAGAAGCGTAGTTTTCGCGATATATCGAGATATTTAAGAGTTCCGAAGCCGCACCAACATAATAGAGATACAGAAACACCGTGGCCCCTTTCTTTGAGATAACTCTGCACTAGTGCGAGCCGCAAATGCCACTTCCAGCTTAGCTGTGCAGAAGAAGAACAACAACAAGAAGAAATATCTCGAAATATGTCCGACAGGCCCCTTCCCTTGAGATAAATCTGCAAATATCTCGGAAACGAAGCGAGCTATGGCGAAATGTTAAGAGACCTTTTTTGTAGAGAATTAAGTTTCCTACTTTTTATCTTCTATGATATTTTGTGATCAGATGCGTATTTCTCGAGATATATCAAGATATTTAAAAGTTCCGAAGCCGCACCAACATAATAGAGATACAGAAACACCGTGGCCCCTTTCTTTGAGATAACTCTGCACTAGTGCGAGCCGCAAATGCCACTTCCAGCTTAGCTGTGCAGAAGAAGAACAACAAGAAGAAGAAATATCTCGAAATATGTCAGTCAGGCCCCTTCCCTTGAGATAAATCTGCAAATATCTCGGAAACGAAGCGAGCTATGGCAAAATGTTAAGAGACCTTTTTTGTAGATAATTAAGTTTCCTACTTTTTATGTTCTATGATATTTTTTGATCAGATGCGTAGTTCTCGAGATATATCAAGATATTTAAAAGTTCCGAAGCCGCACCAACATAATAGAGATACAGAAACACCGTGGCCCCTTTCTTAGGGGATAACTATGCACTATGGCGAGCTGCAAATGCCACTTCCAGCTTAGCTGTGCAGAAGAAGAACAACAAGAAGAAGAAATATCTCGAAATATGTCCGTCAGGCCCCTTCCCTTGAGATAAATCTGCAAATATCTCGGAAACGAACAGAGCTATGGCAAAATGTTAAGCGACCTTTTTTGTAGAGAATTAAGTTTCCTACTTTTTATGTTCTATGATATTTTTTGATCAGATGCGTATTTCTCGAGATATATCAAGATATTTAAAAGTTCCGAAGCCGCACCAACATAATAGAGATACAGAAACACCGTGGCCCCTTTCTTTGAGATAACTCTGCACTGTTGCGAGCTGCAAATGCCACTTCCAGCTTAGCTGTGCAGAAGAAGGACAAGAAGAAGAAGAAATATCTCGAAATATGTCCGTCAGGTCCCTTCCCTTGAGATAAATCTGCAAATATCTCGGAAACGAAGAGAGCTATGGCAAAATGTTAAGCGACCTTTTTTGTAGAGAATTATGTTTCCTACAATCTATGTTCTATGATATTTTTTGATCAGAAGCGTAGTTTTCGAGATATATCGAGATATTTAAAAGTTCCGAAGCCGCACCAACATAATAGAGATACAGAAACACCGTGGCCCCTTTCTTTGAGATAACTCTGCACTAGTGCGAGCCGCAAATGCCACTTCCAGCTTAGCTGTGCAGAAGAAGAACAACAAGAAGAAGAAATATCTCGAAATATGTCCGTCAGGCCCCTTCCCTTGAAATATATCTGCAAATATCTCGGAAACGAAGCGAGCTATGGCAAAATGTTAACAAACCTTTTTGTAGAGAATTAAGTTTCCTACTTTTTATGTTCTATGATATTTTTTGATCGGACGCGTAGTTCTCGAGATATATCAAGATATTTAAAAGTTCCGAAGCCGCACCAACATAATAGAGATACAGAAACACCGTGGCCCCTTTCGTTGAGATAACTCTGCACTAGTGCCAGCCGCAGATGCCACTTCCAGCTTAACTGTGCAGAAGAAGAACAACAAGAAGAAGAAATATCTCGAAATATGTCCGTCAGGCCCCTTCCCTTGAGATAAATCTGCAAATATCTCGGAAAAGAAGCGAGCTATGGCAAAATGTTAAGAGACCTTTTTTGTAGAGAATTAAGTTTCCTACTTTTTATGTTCTATGATATTTTTTCATCAGATGCGTAGTTCTCGAGATATATCAAGATATTTAAAAGTTCCGAAGCCGCACCAACATAATAGAGATACAGAAACACCGTGGCCCCTTTCTTTGAGATAACTCTGCACTATTGCGAGCTGCAAATGCTACTTCCAGCTTAGCTGTGCAGAAGAAGAACAACAAGAAGAAGAAATATCTCGAAATATGTCCGTCAGGCCAGTTCCTTTGAGTTGAATCTGCAAATATCTCGGAAACGAAGCGAGCTATGGCAAAATGTTAAGAGACGTTTTTTGTAGAGAATTATGTTTTCTACAATTTATGTTCTATGATATTTTTTGATCAGAAGCGTAGTTTTCGCGATATATCGAGATATTTAAGAGTTCCGAAGCCGCACCAACATAATAGAGATACAGAAACACCGTGGCCCCTTTCTTTGAGATAACTCTGCACTATTGCGAGCTGGAAATGCCACTTCCAGTTTAGCTGTGCACAAGAAGAACAACAAGAAGAAGAAATATCTCGAAATATGTCCATCAGGACCCTTCCCTTGAGATAAATCTGCAAATATCTCGGAAACGAAGCGAGCTATGGCAAAATGTTAAGAGACCTTTTTTGTAGAGAATTATGTTTCCTACAATTTATGTTCTATGATATTTTTTGATCAGAAGCGTAGTTTTCGAGATATATCGAGATATTTAAAAGTTCCGAAGCCGCACCAACATAATAGGGATACAGAAACAGGGTGGCCCCTTTCTTTGGGATAACTCTGCACTATTGCGAGCTGGAAATGCCACTTCCAGCTTAGCTGTGCAGAAGAAGAACAACAAGAAGAAGAAAGATCTCGAAATATGTCCATCAGGACCCTTCCCTTGAGATAAATCTGCAAATATCTCGGAAACGAAGCGAGCTATGGCAAAATGTTAAGAGACCTTTTTTGTAGAGAATTATGTTTCCTACAATTTATGTTCTATGATATTTTTTGATCAGAAGCGTAGTTTTCGAGATATATCGAGATATTTAAAAGTTCCGAAGCCGCACCAACATAATAGAGATACAGAAACAGCGTGGCCCCTTTCTTTGGGATAACTCTGCACTATTGCGAGCTGGAAATGCCACTTCCAGTTTAGCTGTGCAGAAGAAGAACAACAAGAAGAAGAAATATCTCGAAATATGTCCGTCAGGACCCCTCCCTTGAGATAAATCTGCAAATATCTCGGAAACGAAGCGAGCTATTGCAAAACGTTAAGAGACCTTTTTTGTAGAGAATTAGGTTTCCTACTTTTTATGTTCTATGATATTTTTTGATCAGATGCGTAGTTCTCGAGATATATCAAGATATTTAAAAGTTCCGAAGCCGCACCAACATAATAGAGATACAGAAACACCGTCGCCCCTTTCTTTGCGATAACTCTGCACTATTGCGAACTGCAAATGCCACTTCCAGCTTAGCTGTGCAGGAGAAGAACAACAAGAAGAAGAAATATCTCGAAATATGTCCGTCAGGCCAGTTCCTTTGAGTTGAATCTGCAAATATCTCGGAAACGAAGCGAGCTATGCCAAAATGTTAACAGACCTTATTTGTAGAGAATTAAGTTTCCTACTTTTTATGTTCTATGATATTTTTTGATCAGATGCGTAGTTCTCGAGATATATCGAGATATTTAAAAGTTCCGAAGCCGCACCAACATAATAGAGATACAGAAACACCGTGGCCCCTTTCTTTGAGATAACTCTGCACGATTGCGAGCTGCAAATGCCACTTCCAGCTTAGCTGTGCAGAAGAAGAACAACAAGAAGAAGAAATATCTCGAAATATGTCCGTCAGGCCCCTTCCCTTGAGATAAATCGGCAAGTATCTCGGAAACGAAGCGAGCTATGGCAAAATGTTAAGAGACCTTTTCTGTAGAGAATTAAGTTTTCTACTTTTTATGTTCCATGATATTTTTTGATCAGATGCGTAGTTCTCGAGATATATCAAGATATTTAAAAGTTCCGAAGCCGCACCAACATAATAGAGATACAGAAACACCGTGGCCCTTTTCTTTGAGATAACTCTGCACTATTGCGAGCTGCAAATGCCACTTCCAGCTTAGCTGTGCAGAAGAAGAACAACAAGAAGAAGAAATATCTCGAAACATGTCCGTCAGGCCCCTTCCCTTGAGATAAATCTGCAAATATCTCGGAAACGAAGCGAGCTATGGCAAAATGTTAAGAGACCTTTTCTGTAGAGAATTAAGTTTTCTACTTTTTATGTTCCATGATATTTTTTGATCAGATGCGTAGTTCCCGAGATATATCAAGATATTTAAAAGTCCTGAAGCTGCACCAACTTAATAGAGATACAGAAACACCGTGGCCCCTTTCTTTGAGATAACTCTGCACTAGTGCGAGCCGCAAATGCCACTTCCAGCTTAGCTGTGCAGAAGAAGAACAACAAGAAGAAGAAATATCTGGAAATATGTCCGTTAGGCCCCTTCCCTTGAGATAAATCTGCAAATATCTCGGAAACGAAGCGAGCTATGGCAAAATGTTAAGATACCTTTTTTGTAGAGAATTATGTTTCCTACTTTTTATGTTCTATGATATTTTTTGATCAGAAGCGTAGTTTTCGAGATATATCGAGATATTTAAAAGTTCCGAAGCCGCACCAACATAATAGAGATACAGAAACACCGTGGCCCCTTTCTTTGAGATAACTCTGCACTAGTGCGAGCCGCAAATGCCACTTCCAGCTTAGCTGTGCAGAAGAAGAACAACAAGAAGAAGAAATATCTCGAAATATGTCCGTCAGGCCAGTTCCTTTGAGCTGAATCTGCAAATATCTCGGAAACGAAGCGAGCTATGGCAAAATGTTAAGAGACGTTTTTTGTAGAGAATTATGTTTCCTACAATTTATGTTCTATGATATTTTTTGATCAGAAACGTAGTTTTCGAGATATATCGAGATATTTAAAAGTTCCGAAGCCGCACCAACATAATAGGGATACAGAAACACCGTGGCCCCTTTCTTTGAGATAGCTCTGCACTAGTGCGAGCCGCAAATGCCACTTCCAGCTTAGCTGTGCAGAAGAAGAACAACAAGAAGAAGAAATATGTCGAAATATGTCCGTCAGGCCCCTTCCCTTGAGATAAATCTGCAAATATCTCGGAAACGAAGCGAGCTATGGCAAAATGTTAAGAGACCTTTTTCGTAGAGAATTATGTTTTCTACAATTTATGTTCTATGATATTTTTTGATCAGAAGCGTAGTTTTCGAGATATATCGAGATATTTAAAAGTTCCGAAGCCGCACCAACATAATAGAGATACAGAAACACCGTGGCCCCTTTCTTTGAGATAACTCTGCACTAGTGCGAGCGGCAAATGCCACTTCCAGCTTAGCTGTGCAGAAGAAGAACAACAAGAAGAAGAAATATCTCGAAATATGTCCGTCAGGCCCCTTCCCTTGAGATAAATCTGCAAATATCTCGGAAACGAAGCGAGCTATGGCAAAATGTTAAGAGACCTTTTTTGTAGAGAATTAAGTTTCCTACTTTTTATGTTCTATGATATTTTTTGATCAGATGCTTAGTTCTCGAGATATATCAAGATATTTAAAAGTTCCGAAGCCGCACCAACATAATAGAGATACAGAAACACCGTGGCCCCTTTCTGTGAGATAACTCTGCAATATTGCGAGCTGCAAATGCCACTTCCAGCTTAGCTGTGCAGAGGAAGAACAACAAGAAGAAGAAATATCTCGAAATATGTCCGTCAGGCCAGTTCCTTTGAGCTGAATCTGCAAATATCTCGGAAACGAAGCGAGCTATGGCAAAATGTTAAGAGACCTTTTTTGTAGAGAATTAAGTTTCCTACTTTTTATGTTCGATGATATTTTTTGATCAGATGCGTAGTTCTCGAGATATATCAAGATATTTAAAAGTTCCGAAGCTGCACCAACATAATAGAGGTACAGAAACACCGTGGCCTCTTTCTTTGAGATAACTCTGCACTATTGCGAGCTGCAAATGCCACTTCGAGCTTAGCTGTGCAGAAGAAGAACAACAAGAAGAAGAAATATCTCGAAATATGTCCGTCAGACCCCTTCCCTTGAGATGAATCTGCAAATATCTCGGAAACGAAGCGAGCTATGGCAAAATGTTAAGAGACCTTTTTTGTAGAGAATTAAGTTTCCTACTTTTTATGTTCTATGATATTTTTTGATCAGATGCGTAGTTCTCGAGATATATCAAGATATTTAAAAGTTCCGAAGCCGCACCAACATAATAGAGATACAGAAACACCGTGGCCCCTTTCTTTGAGATAACTCTGCACTAGTGCGAGCCGCAAATGCCACTTCCAGCTTAGCTGTGCAGAAGAAGAACAACAAGAAGAAGAAATATCTCGAAATATGTCCGTCAGGCCCCTTCCCTTGAGATAAATCTGCAAATATCTCGGAAACGAAGCGAGCTATGGCAAAATGTTAAGAGACCTTTTTTGTAGAGAATTAAGTTTCCTACTTTTTATGTTCTATGATATTTTTTGATCAGATGCGTAGTTCTCGAGATACATCAAGATATTTAAAAGTTCCGAAGCCGCACCAACATAATGGAGATACAGAAACACCGTGGCCCCTTTCTTTGAGATAACTCTGCACTATTGCGAGCTGGAAATGCCACTTCCAGTTTAGCTGTGCAGAAGAAGAACAACAAGAAGAAGAAATATCTCGAAATATGTCCGTTAGGCCCCTTCCCTTGAGATAAATCTGCAAATATCTCGGAAACGAAGCGAGCTATGGCAAAATGTTAAGAGACCTTTTTTGTAGAGAATTAAGTTTCCTACTTTTTATGTTCTATGATATTTTTTGATCAGAAGCGTAGTTTTCGAGATATATCGAGATATTTAAAAGTTCCGAAGCCGCACCAACATAATAGAGATACAGAAACACCGTGGCCCCTTTCTTTGAGATAACTCTGCACTAGTGCGAGCCGCAAATGCCACTTCCAGCTTAGCTGTGCAGAAGAAGAACAACAAGAAGAAGAAATATCTCGAAATATGTCCGTCAGGCCCCTTCCCTTGAGATATATCTGCAAATATCTCGGAAACGAAGCGAGCTATGGCAAAATGTTAAGAGACCTTTTTTGTAGAGAATTAAGTTTCCTACTTTTTATGTTCTATGATATTTTTTGATCAGAAGCGTAGTTTTCGAGATATATCGAGATATTTAAAAGTTCCGAAGCCGCACCAACATAATAGAGATACAGAAACAACGTGGCCCCTTTCTTTGAGATAACTTTGCACTAGTGCGAGCCGCAAATGCCACTTCCAGCTTAGCTGTGCAGAAGAAGAACAACAAGAAGAAGAAATATCTCGAAATATGTCCGTCAGGCCCCTTCCCTTGAGATAAATATGCAAATATCTCGGAAACGAAGCGAGCTATGGCAAAATGTTAAGAGACCTTTTTTGTAGAGAATTAAGTTTCCTACTTTTTATGTTCTATGATATTTTTTGATCAGATGCGTAGTTCTCGAGATATATCAAGATATTTAAAAGTTCCGAAGCTGCACCAACATAATAGAGGTACAGAAACACCGTGGCCTCTTTCTTTGAGATAACTCTGCACTATTGCGAGCTGCAAATGCCACTTCGAGCTTAGCTGTGCAGAAGAAGAACAACAAGAAGAAGAAATATCTCGAAATATGTCCGTCAGACCCCTTCCCTTGAGATGAATCTGCAAATATCTCGGAAACGAAGCGAGCTATGGCAAAATGTTAAGAGACCTTTTTTGTAGAGAATTAAGTTTCCTACTTTTTATGTTCTATGATATTTTTTGATCAGAAGCGTAGTTTTCGAGATATATCGAGATATTTAAAAGTTCCGAAGCCGCACCAACATAATAGAGATACAGAAACACCGTGGCCCCTTTCTTTGAGATAACTCTGCACTAGTGCGAGCCGCAAATGCCACTTCCAGCTTAGCTGTGCAGAAGAAGAACAACAAGAAGAAGAAATATCTCGAAATATGTCCGTCAGGCCCCTTCCCTTGAGATAAATATGCAAATATCTCGGAAACGAAGCGAGCTATGGCAAAATGTTAAGAGACCTTTTTTGTAGAGAATTAAGTTTCCTACTTTTTATGTTCTATGATATTTTTTGATCAGATGCGTAGTTCTCGAGATATATCCAGATATTTAAAAGTTCCGAAGCCGCACCAACATAATAGAGATACAGAAACACCGTGGCCCCTTTCTTTGAGATAACTCTGCACTATTGCGAGCTGGAAATGCCACTTCCAGTTTAGCTGTGCAGAAGAAGAACAACAAGAAGAAGAAATATCTCGAAATATGTCCGTTAGGCCCCTTCCCTTGAGATAAATCTGCAAATATCTCGGAAACGAAGCGAGCTATGGCAAAATGTTAAGCGACCTTTTTTGTAGAGAATTAAGTTTCCTACTTTTTATGTTCTATGATATTTTTTGATCAGAAGCGTAGTTTTCGAGATATATCGAGATATTTAAAAGTTCCGAAGCCGCACCAACATAATAGAGATACAGAAACACCGTGGCCCCTTTCTTTGAGATAACTCTGCACTAGTGCGAGCCGCAAATGCCACTTCCAGTTTAGCTGTGCAGAAGAAGAACAACAAGAAGAAGAAATATCTCGAAATATGTCCGTCAGGCCCCTTCCCTTGAGATAAATATGCAAATATCTCGGAAACGAAGCGAGCTATGGCAAAATGTTAAGAGACCTTTTTTGTAGAGAATTAAGTTTCCTACTTTTTATGTTCTATGATATTTTTTGATCAGATGCGTAGTTCTCGAGATATATCAAGATATTTAAAAGTTCCGAAGCCGCACCAACATAATAGAGATACAGAAACACCGTGGCCCCTTTCTTTGAGATAACTCTGCACTAGTGCGAGCCGCAAATGCCACTTCCAGCTTAGCTGTGCAGAAGAAGAACAACAAGAAGAAGAAATATCTCGAAATATGTCCGTCAGGCCCCTTCCCTTGAGATAAATATGCAAATATCTCGGAAACGAAGCGAGCTATGGCAAAATGTTAAGAGACCTTTTTTGTAGAGAATTAAGTTTCCTACTTTTTATGTTCTATGATATTTTTTGATCAGATGCGTAGTTCTCGAGATATATCAAGATATTTAAAAGTTCCGAAGCCGCACCAACATAATAGAGATACAGAAACACCGTGGCCCCTTTCTTTGAGATAACTCTGCACTAGTGCGAGCCGCAAATGCCGCTTCCAGCTTAGCTGTGCAGAAGAAGAACTACAAGAAGAAGAAATATCTCGAAATATGTCCGTCAGGCCCCTTCCCTTGAGATAAATATGCAAATATCTCGGAAACGAAGCGAGCTATGGCAAAATGTTAAGAGACCTTTTTTGTAGAGAATTAAGTTTCCTACTTTTTATGTTCTATGACATTTTTTGATCAGATGCGTAGTTCTCGAGATATATCAAGATATTTAAAAGTTCCGAAGCCGCACCAACATAATAGAGATACAGAAACACCGTGGCCCCTTTCTTTGAGATAACTCTGCACTAGTGCGAGCCGCAAATGCCACTTCCAGCTTAGCTGTGCAGAAGAAGAACAACAAGAAGAAGAAATATCTCGAAATATGTCCGTCAGGCCCCTTCCCTTGAGATAAATATGCAAATATCTCGGAAACGAAGCGAGCTATGGCAAAATGTTAAGAGACCTTTTTTGTAGAGAATTAAGTTTCCTACTTTTTATGTTCTATGATATTTTTTGATCAGATGCGTAGTTCTCGAGATATATCAAGATATTTAAAAGTTCCGAAGCCGCACCAACATAATAGAGATACAGAAACACCGTGGCCCCTTTCTTTGAGATAACTCTGCACTAGTGCGAGCCGCAAATGCCACTTCCAGCTTAGCTGTGCAGAAGAAGAACTACAAGAAGAAGAAATATCTCGAAATATGTCCGTCAGGCCCCTTCCCTTGAGATAAATATGCAAATATCTCGGAAACGAAGCGAGCTATGGCAAAATGTTAAGAGACCTTTTTTGTAGAGAATTAAGTTTCCTACTTTTTATGTTCTATGATATTTTTTGATCAGATGCGTAGTTCTCGAGATATATCAAGATATTTAAAAGTTCCGAAGCCGCACCAACATAATAGAGATACAGAAACACCGTGGCCCCTTTCTTTGAGATAACTCTGCACTATTGCGAGCTGGAAATGCCACTTCCAGTTTAGCTGTGCAGAAGAAGAACAACAAGAAGAAGAAATATCTCGAAATATGTCCGTTAGGCCCCTTCCCTTGAGATAAATCTGCAAATATCTCGGAAACGAAGCGAGCTATGGCAAAATGTTAAGCGACCTTTTTTGTAGAGAATTAAGTTTCCTACTTTTTATGTTCTATGATATTTTTTGATCAGAAGCGTAGTTTTCGAGATATATCGAGATATTTAAAAGTTCCGAAGCCGCACCAACATAATAGAGATACAGAAACACCGTGGCCCCTTTCTTTGAGATAACTCTGCACTAGTGCGAGCCGCAAATGCCACTTCCAGCTTAGCTGTGCAGAAGAAGAACAACAAGAAGAAGAAATATCTCGAAATATGTCCGTCAGGCCCCTTCCCTTGAGATAAATATGCAAATATCTCGGAAACGAAGCGAGCTATGGCAAAATGTTAAGAGACCTTTTTTGTAGAGAATTAAGTTTCCTACTTTTTATGTTCTATGATATTTTTTGATCAGATGCGTAGTTCTCGAGATATATCAAGATATTTAAAAGTTCCGAAGCCGCACCAACATAATAGAGATACAGAAACACCGTGGCCCCTTTCTTTGAGATAACTCTGCACTAGTGCGAGCCGCAAATGCCACTTCCAGCTTAGCTGTGCAGAAGAAGAACAACAAGAAGAAGAAATATCTCGAAATATGTCCGTCAGGCCCCTTCCCTTGAGATAAATATGCAAATATCTCGGAAACGAAGCGAGCTATGGCAAAATGTTAAGAGACCTTTTTTGTAGAGAATTAAGTTTCCTACTTTTTATGTTCTATGATATTTTTTGATCAGATGCGTAGTTCTCGAGATATATCAAGATATTTAAAAGTTCCGAAGCCGCACCAACATAATAGAGATACAGAAACACCGTGGCCCCTTTCTTTGAGATAACTCTGCACTAGTGCGAGCCGCAAATGCCGCTTCCAGCTTAGCTGTGCAGAAGAAGAACTACAAGAAGAAGAAATATCTCGAAATATGTCCGTCAGGCCCCTTCCCTTGAGATAAATATGCAAATATCTCGGAAACGAAGCGAGCTATGGCAAAATGTTAAGAGACCTTTTTTGTAGAGAATTAAGTTTCCTACTTTTTATGTTCTATGATATTTTTTGATCAGATGCGTAGTTCTCGAGATATATCAAGATATTTAAAAGTTCCGAAGCCGCACCAACATAATAGAGATACAGAAACACCGTGGCCCCTTTCTTTGAGATAACTCTGCACTAGTGCGAGCCGCAAATGCCACTTCCAGCTTAGCTGTGCAGAAGAAGAACAACAAGAAGAAGAAATATCTCGAAATATGTCCGTCAGGCCCCTTCCCTTGAGATAAATATGCAAATATCTCGGAAACGAAGCGAGCTATGGCAAAATGTTAAGAGACCTTTTTTGTAGAGAATTAAGTTTCCTACTTTTTATGTTCTATGATATTTTTTGATCAGATGCGTAGTTCTCGAGATATATCAAGATATTTAAAAGTTCCGAAGCCGCACCAACATAATAGAGATACAGAAACACCGTGGCCCCTTTCTTTGAGATAACTCTGCACTAGTGCGAGCCGCAAATGCCACTTCCAGCTTAGCTGTGCAGAAGAAGAACTACAAGAAGAAGAAATATCTCGAAATATGTCCGTCAGGCCCCTTCCCTTGAGATAAATATGCAAATATCTCGGAAACGAAGCGAGCTATGGCAAAATGTTAAGAGACCTTTTTTGTAGAGAATTAAGTTTCCTACTTTTTATGTTCTATGATATTTTTTGATCAGATGCGTAGTTCTCGAGATATATCAAGATATTTAAAAGTTCCGAAGCCGCACCAACATAATAGAGATACAGAAACACCGTGGCCCCTTTCTTTGAGATAACTCTGCACTAGTGCGAGCCGCAAATGCCACTTCCAGCTTAGCTGTGCAGAAGAAGAACAACAAGAAGAAGAAATATCTCGAAATATGTCCGTCAGGCCCCTTCCCTTGAGATAAATATGCAAATATCTCGGAAACGAAGCGAGCTATGGCAAAATGTTAAGAGACCTTTTTTGTAGAGAATTAAGTTTCCTACTTTCTATGTTCTATGATATTTTTTGATCAGATGCGTAGTTCTCGAGATATATCAAGATATTTAAAAGTTCCGAAGCCGCACCAACATAATAGAGATACAGAAACACCGTGGCCCCTTTCTTTGAGATAACTCTGCACTAGTGCGAGCCGCAAATGCCACTTCCAGCTTAGCTGTGCAGAAGAAGAACAACAAGAAGAAGAAATATCTCGAAATATGTCCGTCAGGCCCCTTCCCTTGAGATAAATATGCAAATATCTCGGAAACGAAGCGAGCTATGGCAAAATGTTAAGAGACCTTTTTTGTAGAGAATTAAGTTTCCTACTTTCTATGTTCTATGATATTTTTTGATCAGATGCGTAGTTCTCGAGATATATCAAGATATTTAAAAGTTCCGAAGCCGCACCAACATAATAGAGATACAGAAACACCGTGGCCCCTTTCTTTGAGATAACTCTGCACTAGTGCGAGCCGCAAATGCCACTTCCAGCTTAGCTGTGCAGAAGAAGAACAACAAGAAGAAGAAATATCTCGAAATATGTCCGTCAGGCCCCTTCCCTTGAGATAAATCTGCAAATATCTCGGAAACGAAGCTAGCTATGGAAAAATGTTAAGAGACCTTTTTTGTAGAGAATTAAGTTTCCTACTTTTTATGTTCTATGATATTTTTTGATCAGATGCGTAGTTCTCGAGATATATCGAGATATTTAAAAGTTCCGAAGCCGCACCAACATAATAGAGATACAGAAACACCGTGGCCCCTTTCTTTGAGATAACTCTGCACTAGTGCGAGCCGCAAATGCCACTTCCAGCTTAGCTGTGCAGAAGAAGAACAACAAGAAGAAGAAATATCTCGAAATATGTCCGTCAGGCCCCTTCCCTTGAGATAAATCTGCAAATATCTCGGAAACGAAGCTAGCTATGGCAAAATGTTAAGAGACCTTTTTTGTAGAGAATTAAGTTTCCTACTTTTTATGTTCTATGATATTTTTTGATCAGATGCGTAGTTCTCGAGATATATCGAGATATTTAAAAGTTCCGAAGCCGCACCAACATAATAGAGATACAGAAACACCGTGGCCCCTTTCTTTGAGATAACTCTGCACTAGTGCGAGCCGCAAATGCCACTTCCAGCTTAGCTGTGCAGAAGAAGAACAACAAGAAGAAGAAATATCTCGAAATATGTCCGTCAGGCCCCTTCCCTTGAGATAAATATGCAAATATCTCGGAAACGAAGCGAGCTATGGCAAAATGTTAAGAGACCTTTTTTGTAGAGAATTAAGTTTCCTACTTTCTATGTTCTATGATATTTTTTGATCAGATGCGTAGTTCTCGAGATATATCAAGATATTTAAAAGTTCCGAAGCCGCACCAACATAATAGAGATACAGAAACACCGTGGCCCCTTTCTTTGAGATAACTCTGCACTAGTGCGAGCCGCAAATGCCACTTCCAGCTTAGCTGTGCAGAAGAAGAACAACGAGAAGAAGAAATATCTCGAAATATGTCCGTCAGGCCCCTTCCCTTGAGATAAATCTGCAAATATCTCGGAAACGAAGCTAGCTATGGCAAAATGTTAAGAGACCTTTTTTGTAGAGAATTAAGTTTCCTACTTTTTATGTTCTATGATATTTTTTGATCAGATGCGTAGTTCTCGAGATATATCGAGATATTTAAAAGTTCCGAAGCCGCACCAACATAATAGAGATACAGAAACACCGTGGCCCCTTTCTTTGAGATAACTCTGCACTAGTGCGAGCCGCAAATGCCACTTCCAGCTTAGCTGTGCAGAAGAAGAACAACAAGAAGAAGAAATATCTCGAAATATGTCCGTCAGGCCCCTTCCCTTGAGATAAATCTGCAAATATCTCGGAAACGAAGCTAGCTATGGCAAAATGTTAAGAGACCTTTTTTGTAGAGAATTAAGTTTCCTACTTTTTATGTTCTATGATATTTTTTGATCAGATGCGTAGTTCTCGAGATATATCGAGATATTTAAAAGTTCCGAAGCCGCACCAACATAATAGAGATACAGAAACACCGTGGCCCCTTTCTTTGAGATAACTCTGCACTAGTGCGAGCCGCAAATGCCACTTCCAGCTTAGCTGTGCAGAAGAAGAACAACAAGAAGAAGAAATATCTCGAAATATGTCCGTCAGGCCCCTTCCCTTGAGATGAATCTGCAAATATCTCGGAAACGAAGCGAGCAATGGCAAAATGTTAAGAGACCTTTTTTGTAGAGAATTAAGTTTCCTACTTTTTATGTTCTATGATATTTTTTGATCAGAAGCGTAGTTTTCGAGATATATCGAGATATTTAAAAGTTCCGAAGCCGCACCAACATAATAGAGATACAGAAACACCGTGGCCCCTTTCTTTGAGATAACTCTGCACTAGTGCGAGCCGCAAATGCCACTTCCAGCTTAGCTGTGCAGAAGAAGAACAACAAGAAGAAGAAATATCTCGAAATATGTCCGTCAGGCCCCTTCCCTTGAGATAAATATGCAAATATCTCGGAAACGAAGCGAGCTATGGCAAAATGTTAAGAGACCTTTTTTGTAGAGAATTAAGTTTCCTACTTTTTATGTTCTATGATATTTTTTGATCAGATGCGTAGTTCTCGAGATATATCAAGATATTTAAAAGTTCCGAAGCCGCACCAACATAATAGAGATACAGAAACACCGTGGCCCCTTTCTTTGAGATAACTCTGCACTATTGCGAGCTGGAAATGCCACTTCCAGTTTAGCTGTGCAGAAGAAGAACAACAAGAAGAAGAAATATCTCGAAATATGTCCGTTAGGCCCCTTCCCTTGAGATAAATCTGCAAATATCTCGGAAACGAAGCGAGCTATGGCAAAATGTTAAGCGACCTTTTTTGTAGAGAATTAAGTTTCCTACTTTTTATGTTCTATGATATTTTTTGATCAGAAGCGTAGTTTTCGAGATATATCGAGATATTTAAAAGTTCCGAAGACGCACCAACATAATAGAGATACAGAAACACCGTGGCCCCTTTCTTTGAGATAACTCTGCACTAGTGCGAGCCGCAAATGCCACTTCCAGTTTAGCTGTGCAGAAGAAGAACAACAAGAAGAAGAAATATCTCGAAATATGTCCGTCAGGCCCCTTCCCTTGAGATAAATATGCAAATATCTCGGAAACGAAGCGAGCTATGGCAAAATGTTAGGAGACCTTTTTTGTAGAGAATTAAGTTTCCTACTTTTTATGTTCTATGATATTTTTTGATCAGATGCGTAGTTCTCGAGATATATCAAGATATTTAAAAGTTCCGAAGCCGCACCAACATAATAGAGATACAGAAACACCGTGGCCCCTTTCTTTGAGATAACTCTGCACTAGTGCGAGCCGCAAATGCCACTTCCAGCTTAGCTGTGCAGAAGAAGAACAACAAGAAGAAGAAATATCTCGAAATATGTCCGTCAGGCCCCTTCCCTTGAGATAAATATGCAAATATCTCGGAAACGAAGCGAGCTATGGCAAAATGTTAAGAGACCTTTTTTGTAGAGAATTAAGTTTCCTACTTTTTATGTTCTATGATATTTTTTGATCAGATGCGTAGTTCTCGAGATATATCAAGATATTTAAAAGTTCCGAAGCCGCACCAACATAATAGAGATACAGAAACACCGTGGCCCCTTTCTTTGAGATAACTCTGCACTAGTGCGAGCCGCAAATGCCGCTTCCAGCTTAGCTGTGCAGAAGAAGAACTACAAGAAGAAGAAATATCTCGAAATATGTCCGTCAGGCCCCTTCCCTTGAGATAAATATGCAAATATCTCGGAAACGAAGCGAGCTATGGCAAAATGTTAAGAGACCTTTTTTGTAGAGAATTAAGTTTCCTACTTTTTATGTTCTATGACATTTTTTGATCAGATGCGTAGTTCTCGAGATATATCAAGATATTTAAAAGTTCCGAAGCCGCACCAACATAATAGAGATACAGAAACACCGTGGCCCCTTTCTTTGAGATAACTCTGCACTAGTGCGAGCCGCAAATGCCACTTCCAGCTTAGCTGTGCAGAAGAAGAACAACAAGAAGAAGAAATATCTCGAAATATGTCCGTCAGGCCCCTTCCCTTGAGATAAATATGCAAATATCTCGGAAACGAAGCGAGCTATGGCAAAATGTTAAGAGACCTTTTTTGTAGAGAATTAAGTTTCCTACTTTTTATGTTCTATGATATTTTTTGATCAGATGCGTAGTTCTCGAGATATATCAAGATATTTAAAAGTTCCGAAGCCGCACCAACATAATAGAGATACAGAAACACCGTGGCCCCTTTCTTTGAGATAACTCTGCACTAGTGCGAGCCGCAAATGCCACTTCCAGCTTAGCTGTGCAGAAGAAGAACTACAAGAAGAAGAAATATCTCGAAATATGTCCGTCAGGCCCCTTCCCTTGAGATAAATATGCAAATATCTCGGAAACGAAGCGAGCTATGGCAAAATGTTAAGAGACCTTTTTTGTAGAGAATTAAGTTTCCTACTTTTTATGTTCTATGATATTTTTTGATCAGATGCGTAGTTCTCGAGATATATCCAGATATTTAAAAGTTCCGAAGCCGCACCAACATAATAGAGATACAGAAACACCGTGGCCCCTTTCTTTGAGATAACTCTGCACTATTGCGAGCTGGAAATGCCACTTCCAGTTTAGCTGTGCAGAAGAAGAACAACAAGAAGAAGAAATATCTCGAAATATGTCCGTTAGGCCCCTTCCCTTGAGATAAATCTGCAAATATCTCGGAAACGAAGCGAGCTATGGCAAAATGTTAAGCGACCTTTTTTGTAGAGAATTAAGTTTCCTACTTTTTATGTTCTATGATATTTTTTGATCAGAAGCGTAGTTTTCGAGATATATCGAGATATTTAAAAGTTCCGAAGCCGCACCAACATAATAGAGATACAGAAACACCGTGGCCCCTTTCTTTGAGATAACTCTGCACTAGTGCGAGCCGCAAATGCCACTTCCAGCTTAGCTGTGCAGAAGAAGAACAACAAGAAGAAGAAATATCTCGAAATATGTCCGTCAGGCCCCTTCCCTTGAGATAAATATGCAAATATCTCGGAAACGAAGCGAGCTATGGCAAAATGTTAAGAGACCTTTTTTGTAGAGAATTAAGTTTCCTACTTTTTATGTTCTATGATATTTTTTGATCAGATGCGTAGTTCTCGAGATATATCAAGATATTTAAAAGTTCCGAAGCCGCACCAACATAATAGAGATACAGAAACACCGTGGCCCCTTTCTTTGAGATAACTCTGCACTAGTGCGAGCCGCAAATGCCACTTCCAGCTTAGCTGTGCAGAAGAAGAACAACAAGAAGAAGAAATATCTCGAAATATGTCCGTCAGGCCCCTTCCCTTGAGATAAATATGCAAATATCTCGGAAACGAAGCGAGCTATGGCAAAATGTTAAGAGACCTTTTTTGTAGAGAATTAAGTTTCCTACTTTTTATGTTCTATGATATTTTTTGATCAGATGCGTAGTTCTCGAGATATATCAAGATATTTAAAAGTTCCGAAGCCGCACCAACATAATAGAGATACAGAAACACCGTGGCCCCTTTCTTTGAGATAACTCTGCACTAGTGCGAGCCGCAAATGCCGCTTCCAGCTTAGCTGTGCAGAAGAAGAACTACAAGAAGAAGAAATATCTCGAAATATGTCCGTCAGGCCCCTTCCCTTGAGATAAATATGCAAATATCTCGGAAACGAAGCGAGCTATGGCAAAATGTTAAGAGACCTTTTTTGTAGAGAATTAAGTTTCCTACTTTTTATGTTCTATGATATTTTTTGATCAGATGCGTAGTTCTCGAGATATATCAAGATATTTAAAAGTTCCGAAGCCGCACCAACATAATAGAGATACAGAAACACCGTGGCCCCTTTCTTTGAGATAACTCTGCACTAGTGCGAGCCGCAAATGCCACTTCCAGCTTAGCTGTGCAGAAGAAGAACAACAAGAAGACGAAATATCTCGAAATATGTCCGTCAGGCCCCTTCCCTTGAGATAAATATGCAAATATCTCGGAAACGAAGCGAGCTATGGCAAAATGTTAAGAGACCTTTTTTGTAGAGAATTAAGTTTCCTACTTTTTATGTTCTATGATATTTTTTGATCAGATGCGTAGTTCTCGAGATATATCAAGATATTTAAAAGTTCCGAAGCCGCACCAACATAATAGAGATACAGAAACACCGTGGCCCCTTTCTTTGAGATAACTCTGCACTAGTGCGAGCCGCAAATGCCACTTCCAGCTTAGCTGTGCAGAAGAAGAACTACAAGAAGAAGAAATATCTCGAAATATGTCCGTCAGGCCCCTTCCCTTGAGATAAATATGCAAATATCTCGGAAACGAAGCGAGCTATGGCAAAATGTTAAGAGACCTTTTTTGTAGAGAATTAAGTTTCCTACTTTTTATGTTCTATGATATTTTTTGATCAGATGCGTAGTTCTCGAGATATATCAAGATATTTAAAAGTTCCGAAGCCGCACCAACATAATAGAGATACAGAAACACCGTGGCCCCTTTCTTTGAGATAACTCTGCACTAGTGCGAGCCGCAAATGCCACTTCCAGCTTAGCTGTGCAGAAGAAGAACAACAAGAAGAAGAAATATCTCGAAATATGTCCGTCAGGCCCCTTCCCTTGAGATAAATCTGCAAATATCTCGGAAACGAAGCTAGCTATGGCAAAATGTTAAGAGACCTTTTTTGTAGAGAATTAAGTTTCCTACTTTTTATGTTCTATGATATTTTTTGATCAGATGCGTAGTTCTCGAGATATATCGAGATATTTAATAGTTCCGAAGCCGCACCAACATAATAGAGATACAGAAACACCGTGGCCCCTTTCTTTGAGATAACTCTGCACTAGTGCGAGCCGCAAATGCCACTTCCAGCTTAGCTGTGCAGAAGAAGAACAACAAGAAGAAGAAATATCTCGAAATATGTCCGTCAGGCCCCTTCCCTTGAGATAAATCTGCAAATATCTCGGAAACGAAGCGAGCTATGGCAAAATGTTAAGAGACCTTTTTTGTAGAGAATTAAGTTTCCTACTTTTTATGTTCTATGATATTTTTTGATCAGATGCGTAGTTCTCGAGATATATCAAGATATTTAAAAGTTCCGAAGCCGCACCAACATAATAGAGATACAGAAACACCGTGGCCCCTTTCTTTGAGATAACTCTGCACTAGTGCGAGCCGCAAATGCCACTTCCAGCTTAGCTGTGCAGAAGAAGAACAACAAGAAGAAGAAATATCTCGAAATATGTCCGTCAGGCCCCTTCCCTTGAGATAAATATGCAAATATCTCGGAAACGAAGCGAGCTATGGCAAAATGTTAAGAGACCTTTTTTGTAGAGAATTAAGTTTCCTACTTTTTATGTTCTATGATATTTTTTGATCAGATGCGTAGTTCTCGAGATATATCAAGATATTTAAAAGTTCCGAAGCCGCACCAACATAATAGAGATACAGAAACACCGTGGCCCCTTTCTTTGAGATAACTCTGCACTAGTGCGAGCCGCAAATGCCACTTCCAGCTTAGCTGTGCAGAAGAAGAACAACAAGAAGAAGAAATATCTCGAAATATGTCCGTCAGGCCCCTTCCCTTGAGATAAATATGCAAATATCTCGGAAACGAAGCGAGCTATGGCAAAATGTTAAGAGACCTTTTTTGTAGAGAATTAAGTTTCCTACTTTTTATGTTCTATGATATTTTTTGATCAGATGCGTAGTTCTCGAGATATATCAAGATATTTAAAAGTTCCGAAGCCGCACCAACATAATAGAGATACAGAAACACCGTGGCCCCTTTCTTTGAGATAACTCTGCACTAGTGCGAGCCGCAAATGCCGCTTCCAGCTTAGCTGTGCAGAAGAAGAACTACAAGAAGAAGAAATATCTCGAAATATGTCCGTCAGGCCCCTTCCCTTGAGATAAATATGCAAATATCTCGGAAACGAAGCGAGCTATGGCAAAATGTTAAGAGACCTTTTTTGTAGAGAATTAAGTTTCCTACTTTTTATGTTCTATGATATTTTTTGATCAGATGCGTAGTTCTCGAGATATATCAAGATATTTAAAAGTTCCGAAGCCGCACCAACATAATAGAGATACAGAAACACCGTGGCCCCTTTCTTTGAGATAACTCTGCACTAGTGCGAGCCGCAAATGCCACTTCCAGCTTAGCTGTGCAGAAGAAGAACAACAAGAAGACGAAATATCTCGAAATATGTCCGTCAGGCCCCTTCCCTTGAGATAAATATGCAAATATCTCGGAAACGAAGCGAGCTATGGCAAAATGTTAAGAGACCTTTTTTGTAGAGAATTAAGTTTCCTACTTTTTATGTTCTATGATATTTTTTGATCAGATGCGTAGTTCTCGAGATATATCAAGATATTTAAAAGTTCCGAAGCCGCACCAACATAATAGAGATACAGAAACACCGTGGCCCCTTTCTTTGAGATAACTCTGCACTAGTGCGAGCCGCAAATGCCACTTCCAGCTTAGCTGTGCAGAAGAAGAACTACAAGAAGAAGAAATATCTCGAAATATGTCCGTCAGGCCCCTTCCCTTGAGATAAATATGCAAATATCTCGGAAACGAAGCGAGCTATGGCAAAATGTTAAGAGACCTTTTTTGTAGAGAATTAAGTTTCCTACTTTTTATGTTCTATGATATTTTTTGATCAGATGCGTAGTTCTCGAGATATATCAAGATATTTAAAAGTTCCGAAGCCGCACCAACATAATAGAGATACAGAAACACCGTGGCCCCTTTCTTTGAGATAACTCTGCACTAGTGCGAGCCGCAAATGCCACTTCCAGCTTAGCTGTGCAGAAGAAGAACAACAAGAAGAAGAAATATCTCGAAATATGTCCGTCAGGCCCCTTCCCTTGAGATAAATCTGCAAATATCTCGGAAACGAAGCTAGCTATGGCAAAATGTTAAGAGACCTTTTTTGTAGAGAATTAAGTTTCCTACTTTTTATGTTCTATGATATTTTTTGATCAGATGCGTAGTTCTCGAGATATATCGAGATATTTAAAAGTTCCGAAGCCGCACCAACATAATAGAGATACAGAAACACCGTGGCCCCTTTCTTTGAGATAACTCTGCACTAGTGCGAGCCGCAAATGCCACTTCCAGCTTAGCTGTGCAGAAGAAGAACAACAAGAAGAAGAAATATCTCGAAATATGTCCGTCAGGCCCCTTCCCTTGAGATAAATCTGCAAATATCTCGGAAACGAAGCGAGCTATGGCAAAATGTTAAGAGACCTTTTTTGTAGAGAATTAAGTTTCCTACTTTTTATGTTCTATGATATTTTTTGATCAGATGCGTAGTTCTCGAGATATATCAAGATATTTAAAAGTTCCGAAGCCGCACCAACATAATAGAGATACAGAAACACCGTGGCCCCTTTCTTTGAGATAACTCTGCACTAGTGCGAGCCGCAAATGCCACTTCCAGCTTAGCTGTGCAGAAGAAGAACAACAAGAAGAAGAAATATCTCGAAATATGTCCGTCAGGCCCCTTCCCTTGAGATAAATATGCAAATATCTCGGAAACGAAGCGAGCTATGGCAAAATGTTAAGAGACCTTTTTTGTAGAGAATTAAGTTTCCTACTTTTTATGTTCTATGATATTTTTTGATCAGAAGCGTAGTTTTCGAGATATATCGAGATATTTAAAAGTTCCGAAGCCGCACCAACATAATAGAGATACAGAAACACCGTGGCCCCTTTCTTTGAGATAACTCTGCACTAGTGCGAGCCGCAAATGCCACTTCCAGCTTAGCTGTGCAGAAGAAGAACAACAAGAAGAAGAAATATCTCGAAATATGTCCGTCAGGCCCCTTCCCTTGAGATAAATCTGCAAATATCTCGGAAACGAAGCGAGCTATGGCAAAATGTTAAGAGACCTTTTTTGTAGAGAATAAGTTTCCTACTTTTTATGTTCTGTGATATTTTTTAATCAGATGCGTAGTTCTCGAGATATATCAAGATATTTAAAAGTTCCGAAGCCGCACCAACATAATAGAGATACAGAAACACCGTGGCCCCTTTCTTTGAGATAACTCTGCACTAGTGCGAGCCGCAAATGCCACTTCCAGCTTAGCTGTGCAGAAGAAGAACAACAAGAAGAAGAAATATCTCGAAATATGTCCGTCAGGCCCCTTCCCATGAGATAAATATGCAAATATCTCGGAAACGAAGCGAGCTATGGCAAAATGTTAAGAGACCTTTTTTGTAGAGAATTAAGTTTCCTACTTTTTATGTTCTATGATATTTTTTGATCAGATGCGTAGTTCTCGAGATATATCAAGATATTTAAAAGTTCCGAAGCCGCACCAACATAATAGAGATACAGAAACACCGTGGCCCCTTTCTTTGAGATAACTCTGCACTATTGCGAGCTGCAAATGCCACTTCCAGCTTAGCTGTGCAGAGGAAGAACAACAAGAAGAAGAAATATCTCGAAATATGTCCGTCAGGCCCCTTCCCTTGAGATATATCTGCAAATATCTCGGAAACGAAGCGAGCTATGGCAAAATGTTAAGAGACCTTTTTTGTAGAGAATTATGTTTCCTACAATTTATGTTCTATGATATTTTTTGATCAGAAGCGTAGTTTTCGAGATATATCGAGATATTTAAAAGTTCCGAAGCCGCACCAACATAATAGAGATACAGAAACACCGTGGCCCCTTTCTTTGAGATAACTCTGCACTAGTGCGAGCCGCAAATGCCACTTCCAGCTTAGCTGTGCAGAAGAAGAACAACAAGAAGAAGAAATATCTCGAAATATGTCCGTCAGGCCCCTTCCCTTGAGATAAATCTGCAAATATCTCGGAAACGAAGCGAGCTATGGCAAAATGTTAAGAGACCTTTTTTGTAGAGAATTAAGTTTCCTACTTTTTATGTTCTATGATATTTTTTGATCAGATGCGTAGTTCTCGAGATATATCAGGATATTTAAAAGTTCCGAAGCCGCACCAACATAATAGAGATACAGAAACACCGTGGCCCCTTTCTTTGAGATAACTCTGCACTAGTGCGAGCCGCAAATGCCACTTCCAGCTTAGCTGTGCAGAAGAAGAACAACAAGAAGAAGAAATATCTCGAAATATGTCCGTCAGGCCCCTTCCCTTGAGATAAATCTGCAAATATCTCGGAAACGAAGCGAGCTATGGCAAAATGTTAAGAGACCTTTTTTGTAGAGAATTAAGTTTCCTACTTTTTATGTTCTATGATATTTTTTGATCAGATGCGTAGTTCTCGAGATATATCAAGATATTTAAAAGTTCCGAAGCCGCACCAACATAATAGAGATACAGAAACACCGTGGCCCCTTTCTTTGAGATAACTCTGCACTATTGCGAGCTGGAAATGCCACTTCCAGTTTAGCTGTGCAGAAGAAGAACAACAAGAAGAAGAAATATCTCGAAATATGTCCGTCAGGCCCCTTCCCATGAGATAAATATGCAAATATCTCGGAAACGAAGCGAGCTATGGCAAAATGTTAAGAGACCTTTTTTGTAGAGAATTAAGTTTCCTACTTTTTATGTTCTATGATATTTTTTGATCAGATGCGTAGTTCTCGAGATATATCAAGATATTTAAAAGTTCCGAAGCCGCACCAACATAATAGAGATACAGAAACACCGTGGCCCCTTTCTTTGAGATAACTCTGCACTAGTGCGAGCCGCAAATGCCACTTCCAGCTTAGCTGTGCAGAAGAAGAACAACAAGAAGAAGAAATATCTCGAAATATGTCCGTCAGGCCCCTTCCCTTGAGATAAATCTGCAAATATCTCGGAAACGAAGCGAGCTATGGCAAAATGTTAAGAGACCTTTTTTGTAGAGAATTAAGTTTCCTACTTTTTATGTTCTATGATATTTTTTGATCAGATGCGTAGTTCTCGAGATATATCAAGATATTTAAAAGTTCCGAAGCCGCACCAACATAATAGAGATACAGAAACACCGTGGCCCCTTTCTTTGAGATAACTCTGCACTATTGCGAGCTGGAAATGCCACTTCCAGTTTAGCTGTGCAGAAGAAGAACAACAAGAAGAAGAAATATCTCGAAATATGTCCGTCAGGCCCCTTCCCATGAGATAAATATGCAAATATCTCGGAAACGAAGCGAGCTATGGCAAAATGTTAAGAGACCTTTTTTGTAGAGAATTAAGTTTCCTACTTTTTATGTTCTATGATATTTTTTGATCAGATGCGTAGTTCTCGAGATATATCAAGATATTTAAAAGTTCCGAAGCCGCACCAACATAATAGAGATACAGAAACACCGTGGCCCCTTTCTTTGAGATAACTCTGCACTATTGCGAGCTGCAAATGCCACTTCCAGCTTAGCTGTGCAGAGGAAGAACAACAAGAAGAAGAAATATCTCGAAATATGTCCGTCAGGCCCCTTCCCTTGAGATATATCTGCAAATATCTCGGAAACGAAGCGAGCTATGGCAAAATGTTAAGAGACCTTTTTTGTAGAGAATTATGTTTCCTACAATTTATGTTCTATGATATTTTTTGATCAGAAGCGTAGTTTTCGAGATATATCGAGATATTTAAAAGTTCCGAAGCCGCACCAACATAATAGAGATACAGAAACACCGTGGCCGCTTTCTTTGAGATAACTCTGCACTAGTGCGAGCCGCAAATGCCACTTCCAGCTTAGCTCTGCAGAAGAAGAACAACAAGAAGAAGAAATATCTCGAAATATGTCCGTCAGGCCCCTTCCCTTGAGATAAATATGCAAATATCTCGGAAACGAAGCGAGCTATGGCAAAATGTTAAGAGACCTTTTTTGTAGAGAATTAAGTTTCCTACTTTTTATGTTCTATGATATTTTTTGATCAGATGCGTAGTTCTCGAGATATATCGAGATATTTAAAAGTTCCGAAGCCGCACCAACATAATAGAGATACAGAAACACCGTGGCCCCTTTCTTTGAGATAACTCTGCACTAGTGCGAGCCGCAAATGCCACTTCCAGCTTAGCTGTGCAGAAGAAGAACAACAAGAAGAAGAAATATCTCGAAATATGTCCGTCAGGCCCCTTCCCTTGAGATAAATATGCAAATATCTCGGAAACGAAGCGAGCTATGGCAAAATGTTAAGAGACCTTTTTTGTAGAGAATTAAGTTTCCTACTTTTTATCTTCTATGATATTTTTTGATCAGATGCGTAGTTCTCGAGATATATCAAGATATTTAAAAGTTCCGAAGCCGCACCAACATAATAGAGATACAGAAACACCGTGGCCCCTTTCTTTGAGATAACTCTGCACTATTGCGAGCTGCAAATGCCACTTCCAGCTTAGCTGTGCAGAGGAAGAACAACAAGAAGAAGAAATATCTCGAAATATGTCCGTCAGGCCCCTTCCCTTGAGATATATCTGCAAATATCTCGGAAACGAAGCGAGCTATGGCAAAATGTTAAGAGACCATTTTTGTAGAGAATTATGTTTCCCACAATTTATGTTCTATGATATTTTTTGATCAGAAGCGTAGTTTTCGAGATATATCGAGATATTTAAAAGTTCCGAAGCCGCACCAACATAATAGAGATACAGAAACACCGTGGCCCCTTTCTTTGAGATAACTCTGCACTAGTGCGAGCCGCATATGCCACTTCCAGCTTAGCTGTGCAGAAGAAGAACAACAAGAAGAAGAAATATCTCGAAATATGTCCGTCAGGCCCCTTCCCTTGAGATAAATATGCAAATATCTCGGAAACGAAGCGAGCTATGGCAAAATGTTAAGAGACCTTTTTTGTAGAGAATTAAGTTTCCTACTTTTTATGTTCTATGATATTTTTTGATCAGATGCGTAGTTCTCGAGATATATCAAGATATTTAAAAGTTCCGAAGCCGCACCAACATAATAGAGATACAGAAACACCGTGGCCCCTTTCTTTGAGATAACTCTGCACTAGTGCGAGCCGCAAATGCCACTTCCAGCTTAGCTGTGCAGAAGAAGAACAACAAGAAGAAGAAATATCTCGAAATATGTCCGTCAGGCCCCTTCCCTTGAGATAAATCTGCAAATATCTCGGAAACGAAGAGAGCTATGGCAAAATGTTAAGAGACCTTTTTTGTAGAGAATTAAGTTTCGTACTTTTTATGTTCTATGATATTTTTTGATCAGATGCGTAGTTCTCGAGATATATCAAGATATTTAAAAGTTCCGAAGCCGCACCAACATAATAGAGATACAGAAACACCGTGGCCCCTTTCTTTGAGATAACTCTGCACTAGTGCGAGCCGCAAATGCCACTTCCAGCTTAGCTGTGCAGCAGAAGAACAACAAGAAGAAGAAATATCTCGAAATATGTCCGTCAGGCCCCTTCCCTTGAGATAAATCTGCAAATATCTCGGAAACGAAGCGAGCTATGGCAAAATGTTAAGAGACCTTTTTTGTAGAGAATTAAGTTTCCTACTTTTTATGTTCTATGATATTTTTTGATCAGATGCGTAGTTCTCCAGATATATCAAGATATTTAAAAGTTCCGAAGCCGCACCAACATAATAGAAATACAGAAACACCGTGGCCCCTTTCTTTCAGATAACTATGCACTATTGCGAGCTGCAAATGCCACTTCCAGCTTAGCTGTGCAGAAGAACAACAAGAAGAAGAAATATCTCGAAATATGTCCGTCAGGCCCCTTCCCTTGAGATAAATCTGCAAATATCTCGGAAACGAAGAGAGCTATGGCAAAATGTTAAGAGACTTTTTTTGTAGAGAATTAAGTTTCCTACTTTTTATGTTCTATGATATTTTTTGATCTGATGCGTAGTTCTCGAGATATATCAAGATATTTAAAAGTTCCGAAGCCGCACCAACATAATAGAGATACAGAAACACCGTGGCCCCTTTCTTTGAGATAACTCTGCACTATTGCGAGCTGGGAATGCCACCTCCAGCTTAGCTGTGCAGAAGAAGAACAACAAGAAGAAGAAATATCTCGAAATATGTCCGTCAGGCCCCTTCCCTTGAGATATATCAGCAAATATCTCGGAAACGAAGCGAGCTATGGCAAAATGTTAAGAGACCTTTTTTGTAGAGAATTATGTTTCCTACAATTTATGTTCTATGATATTTTTTGATCAGAAGCGTAGTTTTCGAGATACATCGAGATATTTAAAAGTTCCGAAGCCGCACCAACATAATAGAGATACAGAAACACCGTGGCCCCTTTCTTTGAGATAACTCTGCACTAGTGCGAGCCGCAAATGCCACTTCCAGCTTAGCTGTGCAGAAGAAGAACAACAAGAAGAAGAAATATCTCGAAATATGTCCGTCAGGCCCCTTCCCTTGAGATATATCTGCAAATATCTCGGAAACGAAGCGAGCTATGGCAAAATGTTAAGAGACCTTTTTTGTAGAGAATTCTGTTTCCTACCATTTATGTTGTATGATATTTTTTGATCAGAGCGTAGTTTTCGAGATATATCGAGATATTTAAAAGTTCCGAAGCCGCACCAACATAATAGAGATACAGAAACACCGTGGCCCCTTTCTTTGAGATAACTCTGCACTAGTGCGAGCCGCAAATGCCACTTCCAGCTTAGCTGTGCAGAAGAAGAACAACAAGAAGAAGAAATATCTCGAAATATGTCCGTCAGGCCCCTTCCCTTGAGATAAATCTGCAAATATCTCGGAAACGAAGCGAGCTATGGCAAAATGTTAAGAGACCTTTTTTGTAGAGAATTAAGTTTCCTACTTTTTATGTTCTATGATATTTTTTGATCAGATGCGTAGTTCTCGAGATATATCAAGATATTTAAAAGTTCCGAAGCCGCACCAACATAATAGAGATACAGAAACACCGTGGCCCCTTTCTTTGAGATAACTCTGCACTATTGCGAGCTGCAAATGCCACTTCCAGCTTAGCTGTGCAGAGGAAGAACAACAAGAAGAAGAAATATCTCGAAATATGTCCGTCAGGCCAGTTCCTTTGAGCTGAATCTGCAAATATCTCGGAAACGAAGCGAGCTATGGCAAAATGTTAAGAGACGTTTTTTATAGAGAATTATGTTTCCTACAATTTATGTTCTATGATATTTTTTGATCAGAAGCGTAGTTTTCGAGATACATCGAGATATTTAAAAGTTCCGAAGCCGCACCAACATAATAGAGATACAGAAACACCGTGGCCCCTTTCTTTGAGATAACTCTGCACTAGTGCGAGCCGCAAATGCCACTTCCAGCTTAGCTGTGCAGAAGAAGAACAACAAGAAGAAGAAATATCTCGAAATATGTCCGTCAGGCCCCTTCCCTTGAGATAAATCTGCAAATATTTCGGAAACGAAGCGAGCTATGGCAAAATGTTAAGAGACGTTTTTTATAGAGAATTATGTTTCCTACAATTTATGTTCTATGATATTTTTTGATCAGAAGCGTAGTTTTCGAGATACATCGAGATATTTAAAAGTTCCGAAGCCGCACCAACATAATAGAGATACAGAAACGCCGTGGCCCCTTTCTTTGAGATAACTCTGCACTAGTGCGAGCCGCAAATGCCACTTCCAGCTTAGCTGTGCAGAAGAAGAACAACAAGAAGAAGAAATATCTCGAAATATGTCCGTCAGGCCCCTTCCCTTGAGATAAATCTGCAAATATCTCGGAAACGAAGCGAGCTATGGCAAAATCTTAAGAGACCTTTTTTGTAGAGAATTAAGTTTGCTACTTTTTATGTTCTATGATATTTTTTGATCAGATGCGTAGTTCTCCAGATATATCAAGATATTTAAAAGTTCCGAAACCGCACCAACATAATAGAAATACAGAAACACCGTCGCCCCTTTCTTTCAGATAACTATGCACTATTGTGAGCTGCAAATGCCACTTCAAGCTTAGCTGTGCAGAAGGACAACAAGAAGAAGAAATATCTCGAAATATGTCCGTCAGGCCCCTTCCCTTGAGATAAATCTGCAAATATCTCGGAAACGAAGCGAGCTATAGCAAAATGTTAAGAGACCGTTTTTGTAGAGAATTAAGTTTCCTACTTTTTATGTTCTATGATATTTTTTGATCAGATGCGTAGTTCTCGAGATATATCAAGATATTTAAAAGTTCCGAAGCCGCACCAACATAATAGAGATACAGAAACACCGTGGCCCCTTTCTTTGAGATAACTCTGCACTATTGCGAGCTGTAAATGCCACTTCCAGCTTAGCTGTGCAGAAGAAGAACAACAAGAAGAAGAAATATCTCGAAATATGTCCGTCAGGCCCCTTCCCTTGAGATATATCTGCAAATATCTCGGAAACGAAGCGAGCTATGGCAAAATGTTAAGAGACCTTTTTTGTTGAGAATTATGTTTCCTACAATTTATGTTCTATGATATTTTTTGATCAGAAGCGTAGTTTTCGAGATACATCGAGATATTTAAAAGTTCCGAAGCCGCACCAACATAATAGAGATACAGAAACACCGTGGCCCCTTTCTTTGAGATAACTCTGCACTAGTGCGAGCCGCAAATGCCACTTCCAGCTTAGCTGTGCAGAAGAAGAACAACAAGAAGAAGAAATATCTCGAAATATGTCCGTCAGGCCCCTTCCCTTGAGATAAATATGCAAATATCTCGGAAACGAAGCGATCTATGGCAAAATGTTAAGAGACGTTTTTTGTAGAGAATTATGTTTCCTACAATTTATGTTCTATGATATTTTTTGATCTGAAGCGTAGTTTTCGAGATATATCGAGATATTTAAAAGTTCCGAAGCCGCGCCAACATAATAAAGATACAGAAACACCGTGGCCCCTTTCTTTGAGATAACTGTGCACTAGTGCGAGCCGCAAATGCCACTTCCAGCTTAGCTGTGCAGAAGAAGAACAACAAGAAGAAGAAATATCTCGAAATATGTCCGTCAGGCCCCTTCCCTTGAGATAAATCTGCAAATATCTCGGAAACGAAGCGAGCTATAGCAAAATGTTAAGAGACCGTTTTTGTAAAGAATTAAGTTTCCTACTTTTTATGTTCTATGATATTTTTTTATGAGACGCGTAGTTCTCGAGATATATCAAGATATTTAAAAGTTCCGAAGCCGCACCAACATAATAGAGATACAGAAACACCGTGGCCCCTTTCTTTGAGATAACTCTGCACTATTGCGAGCTGCAAATGCCACTTCCAGCTTAGCTGTGCAGAAGAAGAACAACAAGAAGAAGAAATATCTCGAAATATGTCCGTCAGGCCCCTTCCCTTGAGATAAATCTGCAAATATCTCGGAAACGAAGAGAGCTATGGCAAAATGTTAAGAGACCTTTTTTGTAGAGAATTAAGTTTCCTACTTTTCATGTTCTATGATATTTTTTGATCAGATGCGTAGTTCTCGAGATATATCAAGATATTTAAAAGTTCCGAAGCCGCACCAACATAATAGAGATACAGAAACACCGTGGCCCCTTTCTTTGAGATAACTCTGCACTATTGCGAGCTGTAAATGCCACTTCCAGCTTAGCTGTGCAGAAGAAGAACAACAAGAAGAAGAAATATCTCGAAATATGTCCGTCAGGCCCCTTCCCTTGAGATATATCTGCAAATATCTCGGAAACGAAGCGAGCTATGGCAAAATGTTAAGAGACCTTTTTTGTAGAGAATTATGTTTCCTACAATTTATGTTCTATGATATTTTTTGATCAGAAGCGTAGTTTTCGAGATACATCGAGATATTTAAAAGTTCCGAAGCCGCACCAACATAATAGAGATACAGAAACACCGTGGCCCCTTTCTTTGAGATAACTCTGCACTAGTGCGAGCCGCAAATGCCACTTCCAGCTTAGCTGTGCAGAAGAAGAACAACAAGAAGAAGAAATATCTCGAAATATGTCCGTCAGGCCCCTTCCCTTGAGATAAATCTGCAAATATCTCGGAAACGAAGCGAGCTATGGCAAAATGTTAAGAGACCTTTTTTGTAGAGAATTAAGTTTCCTACTTTTTATGTTCTATGATATTTTTTGATCAGATGCGTAGTTCTCGAGATATATCAAGATATTTAAAAGTTCCGAAGCCGCACCAACATAATAGAGATACAGAAACACCGTGGCCCCTTTCTTTGAGATAACTCTGCACTATTGCGAGCTGCAAATGCCACTTCCAGCTTAGCTGTGCAGAGGAAGAACAACAAGAAGAAGAAATATCTCGAAATATGTCCGTCAGGCCAGTTCCTTTGAGCTGAATCTGCAAATATCTCGGAAACGAAGCGAGCTATGGCAAAATGTTAAGAGACGTTTTTTATAGAGAATTATGTTTCCTACAATTTATGTTCTATGATATTTTTTGATCAGAAGCGTAGTTTTCGAGATACATCGAGATATTTAAAAGTTCCGAAGCCGCACCAACATAATAGAGATACAGAAACACCGTGGCCCCTTTCTTTGAGATAACTCTGCACTAGTGCGAGCCGCAAATGCCACTTCCAGCTTAGCTGTGCAGAAGAAGAACAACAAGAAGAAGAAATATCTCGAAATATGTCCGTCAGGCCCCTTCCCTTGAGATATATCTGCAAATATCTCGGAAACGAAGCGAGCTATGGCAAAATGTTAAGAGACCTTTTTTGTAGAGAATTCTGTTTCCTACAATTTATGTTCTATGATATTTTTTGATCAGAAGCGTAGTTTTCGAGATATATCGAGATATTTAAAAGTTCCGAAGCCGCACCAACATAATAGAGATACAGAAACACCGTGGCCCCTTTCTTTGAGATAACTCTGCACTAGTGCGAGCCGCAAATGCCACTTCCAGCTTAGCTGTGCAGAAGAAGAACAACAAGAAGAAGAAATATCTCGAAATATGTCCGTCAGGCCCCTTCCCTTGAGATAAATCTGCAAATATCTCGGAAACGAAGCGAGCTATGGCAAAATGTTAGGAGACCTTTTTTGTAGAGAATTAAGTTTCCTACTTTTTATGTTCTATGATATTTTTTGATCAGATGCGTAGTTCTCGAGATATATCAAGATATTTAAAAGTTCCGAAGCCGCACCAACATAATAGAGATACAGAAACACCGTGGCCCCTTTCTTTGAGATAACTCTGCACTATTGCGAGCTGCAAATGCCACTTCCAGCTTAGCTGTGCAGAGGAAGAACAACAAGAAGAAGAAATATCTCGAAATATGTCCGTCAGGCCAGTTCCTTTGAGCTGAATCTGCAAATATCTCGGAAACGAAGCGAGCTATGGCAAAATGTTAAGAGACGTTTTTTATAGAGAATTATGTTTCCTACAATTTATGTTCTATGATATTTTTTGATCAGAAGCGTAGTTTTCGAGATACATCGAGATATTTAAAAGTTCCGAAGCCGCACCAACATAATAGAGATACAGAAACGCCGTGGCCCCTTTCTTTGAGATAACTCTGCACTAGTGCGAGCCGCAAATGCCACTTCCAGCTTAGCTGTGCAGAAGAAGAACAACAAGAAGAAGAAATATCTCGAAATATGTCCGTCAGGCCCCTTCCCTTGAGATAAATCTGCAAATATCTCGGAAACGAAGCGAGCTATGGCAAAATGTTAAGAGACCTTTTTTGTAGAGAATTAAGTTTCCTACTTTTTATGTTCTATGATATTTTTTGATCAGATGCGTAGTTCTCGAGATATATCAAGATATTTAACAGTTCCGAAGCCGCACCAACATAATAGAGATACAGAAACACCGTGGCCCCTTTCTTTGAGATAACTCTGCACGATTGCGAGCTGGAAATGCCACTTCCAGTTTAACTGTGCAGAAGAAGAACAACAAGAAGAAGAAATATCTCGAAATATGTCCATCAGGACGCTTCCCTTGAGATAAATCTGCAAATATCTCGGAAACGAAGCGAGCTATGGCAAAATGTTAAGAGACCTTTTTTGTAGAGAATAATGTTTCCTACAATTTACGCTGTATTATATTTTTTGATCAGAAGCGTAGTTTTCGAGATATATCGATATATTTAAAAGTTCCGAAGCCGCACCAACATAATAGAGATACAGAAACACCGTGGCCCCTTTCTTTGAGATAACTCTGCACTATTGCGACCGGCAAATGCCACTTCCAGCTCAGCTGTGCAGAAGAAGAACAACAAGAAGAAGAAGTATCTCGAAATATGTCCGTCAGGCCCCTTCCCTTGAGATAAATCTGCAAATATCTCGGAAACGAAGCGAGCTATGGCAAAATGTTAAGAGACCTTTTTTGTAGAGAATTAAGTTTCCTACTTTTTATGTTCTATGATATTTTTTGATCAGATGCGTAGTTCTCGAGATATATCAAGATATTTAAAAGTTCCGAAGCCGCACCAACATAATAGAGATACAGAAACACCGTGGCCCCTTTCTTTGAGATAACTCTGCACAATTGCGAGCTGGAAATGCCACTTCCAGTTTAGCTGTGCAGAAGAAGAACAACAAGAAGAAGAAATATCTCGAAATATGTCCGTTAGGCCCCTTCCCTTGAGATAAATCTGCAAATATCTCGGAAACGAAGCGAGCTATGGCAAAATGTTAAGAGACCTTTTTTGTAGAGAATTAAGTTTCCTACTTTTTATGTTCTATGATATTTTTTGATCAGATGCGTAGTTCTCGAGATATATCAAGATATTTAAAAGTTCCGAAGCCGCACCAACATAATAGAGATACAGAAACACCGTGGCCCCTTTCTTTGAGATAACTCTGCACTATTGCGAGCTGTAAATGCCACTTCCAGCTTAGCTGTGCAGAAGAAGAACAACAAGAAGAAGAAATATCTCGAAATATGTCCGTCAGGCCCCTTCCTTGAGATATATCTGCAAATATCTCGGAAACGAAGCGAGCTATGGCAAAATGTTAAGAGACCTTTTTTGTAGAGAATTATGTTTCCTACAATTTATGTTCTATGATATTTTTTGATCAGAAGCGTAGTTTTCGAGATACATCGAGATATTTAAAAGTTCCGAAGCCGCACCAACATAATAGAGATACAGAAACACCGTGGCCCCTTTCTTTGAGATAACTCTGCACTATTGCGAGCTGCAAATGCCACTTCCAGCTTAGCTGTGCAGAGGAAGAACAACAAGAAGAAGAAATATCTCGAAATATGTCCGTCAGGCCAGTTCCTTTGAGCTGAATCTGCAAATATCTCGGAAACGAAGCGAGCTATGGCAAAATGTTAAGAGACGTTTTTTATAGAGAATTATGTTTCCTACAATTTATGTTCTATGATATTTTTTGATCAGAAGCGTAGTTTTCGAGATACATCGAGATATTTAAAAGTTCCGAAGCCGCACCAACATAATAGAGATACAGAAACACCGTGGCCCCTTTCTTTGAGATAACTCTGCACTAGTGCGAGCCGCAAATGCCACTTCCAGCTTAGCTGTGCAGAAGAAGAACAACAAGAAGAAGAAATATCTCGAAATATGTCCGTCAGGCCCCTTCCCTTGAGATATATCTGCAAATATCTCGGAAACGAAGCGAGCTATGGCAAAATGTTAAGAGACCTTTTTTGTAGAGAATTCTGTTTCCTACAATTTATGTTCTATGATATTTTTTGATCAGAAGCGTAGTTTTCGAGATATATCGAGATATTTAAAAGTTCCGAAGCCGCACCAACATAATAGAGATACAGAAACACCGTGGCCCCTTTCTTTGAGATAACTCTGCACTAGTGCGAGCCGCAAATGCCACTTCCAGCTTAGCTGTGCAGAAGAAGAACAACAAGAAGAAGAAATATCTCGAAATATGTCCGTCAGGCCCCTTCCCTTGAGATAAATCTGCAAATATCTCGGAAACGAAGCGAGCTATGGCAAAATGTTAGGAGACCTTTTTTGTAGAGAATTAAGTTTCCTACTTTTTATGTTCTATGATATTTTTTGATCAGATGCGTAGTTCTCGAGATATATCAAGATATTTAAAAGTTCCGAAGCCGCACCAACATAATAGAGATACAGAAACACCGTGGCCCCTTTCTTTGAGATAACTCTGCACTATTGCGAGCTGCAAATGCCACTTCCAGCTTAGCTGTGCAGAGGAAGAACAACAAGAAGAAGAAATATCTCGAAATATGTCCGTCAGGCCAGTTCCTTTGAGCTGAATCTGCAAATATCTCGGAAACGAAGCGAGCTATGGCAAAATGTTAAGAGACGTTTTTTATAGAGAATTATGTTTCCTACAATTTATGTTCTATGATATTTTTTGATCAGAAGCGTAGTTTTCGAGATACATCGAGATATTTAAAAGTTCCGAAGCCGCACCAACATAATAGAGATACAGAAACGCCGTGGCCCCTTTCTTTGAGATAACTCTGCACTAGTGCGAGCCGCAAATGCCACTTCCAGCTTAGCTGTGCAGAAGAAGAACAACAAGAAGAAGAAATATCTCGAAATATGTCCGTCAGGCCCCTTCCCTTGAGATAAATCTGCAAATATCTCGGAAACGAAGCGAGCTATGGCAAAATGTTAAGAGACCTTTTTTGTAGAGAATTAAGTTTCCTACTTTTTATGTTCTATGATATTTTTTGATCAGATGCGTAGTTCTCGAGATATATCAAGATATTTAACAGTTCCGAAGCCGCACCAACATAATAGAGATACAGAAACACCGTGGCCCCTTTCTTTGAGATAACTCTGCACGATTGCGAGCTGGAAATGCCACTTCCAGTTTAACTGTGCAGAAGAAGAACAACAAGAAGAAGAAATATCTCGAAATATGTCCATCAGGACCCTTCCCTTGAGATAAATCTGCAAATATCTCGGAAACGAAGCGAGCTATGGCAAAATGTTAAGAGACCTTTTTTGTAGAGAATAATGTTTCCTACAATTTACGCTGTATTATATTTTTTGATCAGAAGCGTAGTTTTCGAGATATATCGATATATTTAAAAGTTCCGAAGCCGCACCAACATAATAGAGATACAGAAACACCGTGGCCCCTTTCTTTGAGATAACTCTGCACTATTGCGACCGGCAAATGCCACTTCCAGCTCAGCTGTGCAGAAGAAGAACAACAAGAAGAAGAAGTATCTCGAAATATGTCCGTCAGGCCCCTTCCCTTGACATAAATCTGCAAATATCTCGGAAACGAAGCGAGCTATGGCAAAATGTTAAGAGACCTTTTTTGTAGAGAATTAAGTTTCCTACTTTTTATGTTCTATGATATTTTTTGATCAGATGCGTAGTTCTCGAGATATATCAAGATATTTAAAAGTTCCGAAGCCGCACCAACATAATAGAGATACAGAAACACCGTGGCCCCTTTCTTTGAGATAACTCTGCACAATTGCGAGCTGGAAATGCCACTTCCAGTTTAGCTGTGCAGAAGAAGAACAACAAGAAGAAGAAATATCTCGAAATATGTCCGTTAGGCCCCTTCCCTTGAGATAAATCTGCAAATATCTCGGAAACGAAGCGAGCTATGGCAAAATGTTAAGAGACCTTTTTTGTAGAGAATTAAGTTTCCTACTTTTTATGTTCTATGATATTTTTTGATCAGATGCGTAGTTCTCGAGATATATCAAGATATTTAAAAGTTCCGAAGCCGCACCAACATAATAGAGATACAGAAACACCGTGGCCCCTTTCTTTGAGATAACTCTGCACTATTGCGAGCTGTAAATGCCACTTCCAGCTTAGCTGTGCAGAAGAAGAACAACAAGAAGAAGAAATATCTCGAAATATGTCCGTCAGGCCCCTTCCTTGAGATATATCTGCAAATATCTCGGAAACGAAGCGAGCTATGGCAAAATGTTAAGAGACCTTTTTTGTAGAGAATTATGTTTCCTACAATTTATGTTCTATGATATTTTTTGATCAGAAGCGTAGTTTTCGAGATACATCGAGATATTTAAAAGTTCCGAAGCCGCACCAACATAATAGAGATACAGAAACACCGTGGCCCCTTTCTTTGAGATAACTCTGCACTATTGCGACCGGCAAATGCCACTTCCAGCTCAGCTGTGCAGAAGAAGAACAACAAGAAGAAGAAGTATCTCGAAATATGTCCGTCAGGCCCCTTCCCTTGAGATAAATCTGCAAATATCTCGGAAACGAAGCGAGCTATGGCAAAATGTTAAGAGACCTTTTTTGTAGAGAATTAAGTTTCCTACTTTTTATGTTCTATGATATTTTTTGATCAGATGCGTAGTTCTCGAGATATATCAAGATATTTAAAAGTTCCGAAGCCGCACCAACATAATAGAGATACAGAAACACCGTGGCCCCTTTCTTTGAGATAACTCTGCACAATTGCGAGCTGGAAATGCCACTTCCAGTTTAGCTGTGCAGAAGAAGAACAACAAGAAGAAGAAATATCTCGAAATATGTCCGTTAGGCCCCTTCCCTTGAGATAAATCTGCAAATATCTCGGAAACGAAGCGAGCTATGGCAAAATGTTAAGAGACCTTTTTTGTAGAGAATTAAGTTTCCTACTTTTTATGTTCTATGATATTTTTTGATCAGATGCGTAGTTCTCGAGATATATCAAGATATTTAAAAGTTCCGAAGCCGCACCAACATAATAGAGATACAGAAACACCGTGGCCCCTTTCTTTGAGATAACTCTGCACTATTGCGAGCTGCAAATGCCACTTCCAGCTTAGCTGTGCAGAAGAAGAACAACAAGAAGAAGAAATATCTCGAAATATGTCCGTCAGGCCCCTTCCCTTGAGATAAATATGCAAATATCTCGGAAACGAAGCGAGGTATGGCAAAATGTTAAGAAACCTTTTTTGTAGAGAATTAAGTTTCCTACTTTTTATGTTCTATGATATTTTTTGATCAGATGCGTAGTTCTCGAGATATATCAAGATATTTAAAAGTTCCGAAGCCGCACCAACATAATAGAGATACAGAAACACCGTGGCCCCTTTCTTTGAGATAACTCTGCACTAGTGCGAGCCGCAAATGCCACTTCCAGCTTAGCTGTGCAGAAGAAGAACAACAAGAAGAAGAAATATCTCGAAATATGTCCGTCAGGCCCCTTCCCTTGAGATAAATCTGCAAATATCTCGGAAACGAAGCGAGCTATGGCAAAATGTTAAGAGACCTTTTTTGTAGAGAATTAAGTTTCCTACTTTTTATGTTCTATGATATTTTTTGATCAGATGCGTAGTTCTCGAGATATATCAAGATATTTAACAGTTCCGAAGCCGCACCAACATAATAGAGATACAGAAACACCGTGGCCCCTTTCTTTGAGATAACTCTGCACGATTGCGAGCTGGAAATGCCACTTCCAGTTTAACTGTGCAGAAGAAGAACAACAAGAAGAAGAAATATCTCGAAATATGTCCATCAGGACCCTTCCCTTGAGATAAATCTGCAAATATCTCGGAAACGAAGCGAGCTATGGCAAAATGTTAAGAGACCTTTTTTGTAGAGAATAATGTTTCCTACAATTTACGCTGTATTATATTTTTTGATCAGAAGCGTAGTTTTCGAGATATATCGATATATTTAAAAGTTCCGAAGCCGCACCAACATAATAGAGATACAGAAACACCGTGGCCCCTTTCTTTGAGATAACTCTGCACTATTGCGACCGGCAAATGCCACTTCCAGCTCAGCTGTGCAGAAGAAGAACAACAAGAAGAAGAAGTATCTCGAAATATGTCCGTCAGGCCCCTTCCCTTGACATAAATCTGCAAATATCTCGGAAACGAAGCGAGCTATGGCAAAATGTTAAGAGACCTTTTTTGTAGAGAATTAAGTTTCCTACTTTTTATGTTCTATGATATTTTTTGATCAGATGCGTAGTTCTCGAGATATATCAAGATAGTTAAAAGTTCCGAAGCCGCACCAACATAATAGAGATACAGAAACACCGTGGCCCCTTTCTTTGAGATAACTCTGCACAATTGCGAGCTGGAAATGCCACTTCCAGTTTAGCTGTGCAGAAGAAGAACAACAAGAAGAAGAAATATCTCGAAATATGTCCGTTAGGCCCCTTCCCTTGAGATAAATCTGCAAATATCTCGGAAACGAAGCGAGCTATGGCAAAATGTTAAGAGACCTTTTTTGTAGAGAATTAAGTTTCCTACTTTTTATGTTCTATGATATTTTTTGATCAGATGCGTAGTTCTCGAGATATATCAAGATATTTAAAAGTTCCGAAGCCGCACCAACATAATAGAGATACAGAAACACCGTGGCCCCTTTCTTTGAGATAACTCTGCACTATTGCGAGCTGTAAATGCCACTTCCAGCTTAGCTGTGCAGAAGAAGAACAACAAGAAGAAGAAATATCTCGAAATATGTCCGTCAGGCCCCTTCCTTGAGATATATCTGCAAATATCTCGGAAACGAAGCGAGCTATGGCAAAATGTTAAGAGACCTTTTTTGTAGAGAATTATGTTTCCTACAATTTATGTTCTATGATATTTTTTGATCAGAAGCGTAGTTTTCGAGATACATCGAGATATTTAAAAGTTCCGAAGCCGCACCAACATAATAGAGATACAGAAACACCGTGGCCCCTTTCTTTGAGATAACTCTGCACTATTGCGACCGGCAAATGCCACTTCCAGCTCAGCTGTGCAGAAGAAGAACAACAAGAAGAAGAAGTATCTCGAAATATGTCCGTCAGGCCCCTTCCCTTGAGATAAATCTGCAAATATCTCGGAAACGAAGCGAGCTATGGCAAAATGTTAAGAGACCTTTTTTGTAGAGAATTAAGTTTCCTACTTTTTATGTTCTATGATATTTTTTGATCAGATGCGTAGTTCTCGAGATATATCAAGATATTTAAAAGTTCCGAAGCCGCACCAACATAATAGAGATACAGAAACACCGTGGCCCCTTTCTTTGAGATAACTCTGCACAATTGCGAGCTGGAAATGCCACTTCCAGTTTAGCTGTGCAGAAGAAGAACAACAAGAAGAAGAAATATCTCGAAATATGTCCGTTAGGCCCCTTCCCTTGAGATAAATCTGCAAATATCTCGGAAACGAAGCGAGCTATGGCAAAATGTTAAGAGACCTTTTTTGTAGAGAATTAAGTTTCCTACTTTTTATGTTCTATGATATTTTTTGATCAGATGCGTAGTTCTCGAGATATATCAAGATATTTAAAAGTTCCGAAGCCGCACCAACATAATAGAGATACAGAAACACCGTGGCCCCTTTCTTTGAGATAACTCTGCACTATTGCGAGCTGCAAATGCCACTTCCAGCTTAGCTGTGCAGAAGAAGAACAACAAGAAGAAGAAATATCTCGAAATATGTCCGTCAGGCCCCTTCCCTTGAGATAAATATGCAAATATCTCGGAAACGAAGCGAGGTATGGCAAAATGTTAAGAAACCTTTTTTGTAGAGAATTAAGTTTCCTACTTTTTATGTTCTATGATATTTTTTGATCAGATGCGTAGTTCTCGAGATATATCAAGATATTTAAAAGTTCCGAAGCCGCACCAACATAATAGAGATACAGAAACACCGTGGCCCCTTTCTTTGAGATAACTCTGCACTAGTGCGAGCCGCAAATGCCACTTCCAGCTTAGCTGTGCAGAAGAAGAACAACAAGAAGAAGAAATATCTCGAAATATGTCCGTCAGGCCCCTTCCCTTGAGATAAATATGCAAATATCTCGGAAACGAAGCGAGGTATGGCAAAATGTTAAGAGACCTTTTTTGTAGAGAATTAAGTTTCCTACTTTTTATGTTCTATGATATTTTTTGATCAGATGCGTAGTTCTCGAGATATATCAAGATATTTAAAAGTTCCGAAGCCGCACCAACATAATAGAGATACAGAAACACCGTGGCCCCTTTCTTTGAGATAACTCTGCACTATTGCGAGCTGCAAATGCCACTTCCAGCTTAGCTGTGCAGAGGAAGAACAACAAGAAGAAGAAATATCTCGAAATATGTCCGTCAGGCCAGTTCCTTTGAGCTGAATCTGCAAATATCTCGGAAACGAAGCGAGCTATGGCAAAATGTTAAGCGACGTTTTTTGTAGAGAATTATGTTTCCTACAATTTATGTTCTATGATATTTTTTGATCAGAAGCGTAGTTTTCGAGATATATCGAGATATTTAAAAGTTCCGAAGACGCACCAACATAATAGAGATACAGAAACACCGTGGCCCCTTTCTTTGAGATAACTGTGCACTAGTGCGAGCTGCAAATGGCTCTTCCAGCTTAGCTGTGCAGAAGAAGAACAACAAGAAGAAGAAATATCTCGAAATATGTCCGTCAGGCCCCTTCCCTTGAGATATATGTGCAAATATCTCGGAAACGAAGCGAGCTATGGCAAAATGTTAAGAGACCGTTTTTGTAGAGAATTAAGTTTCCTACTTTTTATGTTCTATGATATTTTTCCATCAGTAGCGTAGTTCTCGAGATATATCAAGATATTTAAAAGTTCCGAAGCCGCACCAACATAATAGAGATACAGAAACACCGTGGCCCCTTTCTTTGAGATAACTCTGCACGATTGCGAGCTGGAAATGCCACTTCCAGTTTAGCTGTGCAGAAGAAGAACAACAAGAAGAAGAAATATCTCGAAATATGTCCATCAGGACCCTTCCCTTGAGATAAATCTGCAAATATCTCGGAAACGAAGCGAGCTATGGCAAAATGTTAAGAGACCTTTTTTGTAGAGAATTATGTTTCCTACAATTTATGTTCTATGATATTTTTTGATCAGAAGCGTAGTTTTCGAGATATATCGAGATATTTAAAAGTTCCGAAGCCGCACCAACATAATAGAGATACAGAAACACCGTGGCCCCTTTCTTTGAGATAACTCTGCACTATTGCGAGCTGCAAATGCCACTTCCAGCTTAGCTGTGCAGAGGAAGAACAACAAGAAGAAGAAATATCTCGAAATATGTCCGTCAGGCCAGTTCCTTTGAGCTGAATCTGCAAATATCTCGGAAACGAAGCGAGCTATGGCAAAATGTTAAGAGACGTTTTTTGTAGAGAATTATATTTCCTACAATTTATGTTCTATGATATTTTTTGATCAGAAGCGTAGTTTTCGAGATATATCGAGATATTTAAAAGTTCCGAAGACGCACCAACATAATAGAGATACAGAAACACCGTGGCCCCTTTCTTTGAGATAACTGTGCACTAGTGCGAGCCGCAAATGCCACTTCCAGCTTAGCTGTGCAGAAGAAGAACAACAAGAAGAAGAAATATCTTGAAATATGTCCGTCAGACCCCTTCCCTTGAGATATATGTGCAAATATCTCGGAAACGAAGCGAGCTATGGCAAAATGTTAAGAGACCGTTTTTGTAGAGAATTAAGTTTCCTACTTTTCATGTTCTATGATATTTTTTGATCAGACGCGTAGTTCTCGAGATATATCAAGATATTTAAAAGTTCCGAAGCCGCACCAACATAATAGAGATACAGAAACACCGTGGCCCCTTTCTTTGAGATAACTCTGCACTATTGCGAGCTGCAAATGCCACTTCGAGCTTAGCTGTGCAGAAGAAGAACAACAAGAAGAAGAAATATCTCGAAATATGTCCGTCAGACCCCTTCCCTTGAGATGAATCTGCAAATATCTCGGAAACGAAGCGAGCTATGGCAAAATGTTAAGAGACCTTTTTTGTAGACAATAATGTTTCCTACAATTTATGTTCTATGATATTTTTTGATCAGAAGCGTAGTTCTCGAGATATATCAAGATATTTAAAAGTTCCGAAGCCGCACCAACATAATAGAGATACAGAAACACCGTGGCCCCTTTCTTTGAGATAACTCTGCACTAGTGCGAGCCGCAAATGCCACTTCCAGCTTAGCTGTGCAGAAGAAGAACAACAAGAAGAAGAAATATCTCGAAATATGTCCGTCAGGCCCCTTCCCTTGAGATAAATATGCAAATATCTCGGAAACGAAGCGAGCTATGGCAAAATGTTAAGAGACCTTTTTTGTAGAGAATTAAGTTTCCTACTTTTTATGTTCTATGATATTTTTTGATCAGATGCGTAGTTCTCGAGATATATCAAGATATTTAAAAGTTCCGAAGCCGCACCAACATAATAGAGATACAGAAACACCGTGGCCCCTTTCTTTGAGATAACTCTGCACGATTGCGAGCTGGAAATGCCACTTCCAGTTTAGCTGTGCAGAAGAAGAACAACAAGAAGAAGAAATATCTCGAAATATGTCCGTTAGGCCCCTTCCCTTGAGATAAATCTGCAAATATCTCGGAAACGAAGCGAGCTATGGCAAAATGTTAAGAGACCGTTTTTGTAGAAAATTAAGTTTCCTACTTTTTATGTTCTATGATATTTTTCGATCAGAGGCGTAGTTCTCGAGATATATCAAGATATTTAAAAGTTCCGAAGCCGCACCAACATAATAGAGATACAGAAACACCGTGGCCCCTTTCTTTGAGATAACTCTGCACGATTGCGAGCTGGAAATGCCACTTCCAGTTTAGCTGTGCAGAAGAAGAACAACAAGAAGAAGAAATATCTCGAAATATGTCCATCAGGACCCTTCCCTTGAGATAAATCTGCAAATATCTCGGAAACGAAGCGAGCTATGGCAAAATGTTAAGAGACCTTTTTTGTAGAGAATAATGTTTCCTACAATTTACGCTCTATTATATTTTTTGATCAGAAGCGTAGTTTTCGAGATATATCGATATATTTAAAAGTTCCGAAGCCGCACCAACATAATAGAGATACAGAAACACCGTGGCCCCTTTCTTTGAGATAACTCTGCACTATTGCGACCGGCAAATGCCACTTCCAGCTTAGCTGTGCAGAAGAAGAACAACAAGAAGAAGAAATATCTCGAAATATGTCCGTCAGGCCCCTTCCCTTGAGATATATGTGCAAATATCTCGGAAACGAAGCGAGCTATGGCAAAATGTTAAGAGACCGTTTTTGTAGAGAATTAAGTTTCCTACTTTTTATGTTCTATGATATTTTTCCATCAGTAGCGTAGTTCTCGAGATATATCAAGATATTTAAAAGTTCCGAAGCCGCACCAACATAATAGAGATACAGAAACACCGTGGCCCCTTTCTTTGAGATAACTCTGCACGATTGCGAGCTGGAAATGCCACTTCCAGTTTAGCTGTGCAGAAGAAGAACAACAAGAAGAAGAAATATCTCGAAATATGTCCATCAGGACCCTTCCCTTGAGATAAATCTGCAAATATCTCGGAAACGAAGCGAGCTATGGCAAAATGTTAAGAGACCTTTTCTGTAGAGAATTATGTTTCCTACAATTTATGTTCTATGATATTTTTTGATCAGAAGCGTAGTTTTCGAGATATATCGAGATATTTAAAAGTTCCGAAGCCGCACCAACATAATAGAGATACAGAAACACCGTGGCCCCTTTCTTTGAGATAACTCTGCACTATTGCGAGCTGCAAATGCCACTTCCAGCTTAGCTGTGCAGAAGAAGAACAACAAGAAGAAGAAATATCTCGAAATATGTCCGTCAGGCCCCTTCCCTTGAGATAAATATGCAAATATCTCGGAAACGAAGCGAGGTATGGCAAAATGTTAAGAGACCTTTTTTGTAGAGAATTAAGTTTCCTACTTTTTATGTTCTATGATATTTTTTGATCAGATGCGTAGTTCTCGAGATATATCAAGATATTTAAAAGTTCCGAAGCCGCACCAACATAATAGAGATACAGGAACACCGTGGCCCCTTTCTTTGAGATAACTCTGCACTATTGCGAGCTGCAAATGCCACTTCCAGCTTAGCTGTGCAGAGGAAGAACAACAAGAAGAAGAAATATCTCGAAATATGTCCGTCAGGCCAGTTCCTTTGAGCTGAATCTGCAAATATCTCGGAAACGAAGCGAGCTATGGCAAAATGTTAAGAGACGTTTTTTGTAGAGAATTATGTTTCCTACAATTTATGTTCTATGATATTTTTTGATCAGAAGCGTAGTTTTCGAGATATATCGAGATATTTAAAAGTTCCGAAGCCGCACCAACATAATAGAGATACAGAAACACCGTGGCCCCTTTCTTTGAGATAACTCTGCACTATTGCGAGCTGCAAATGCCACTTCCAGCTTAGCTGTGCAGAAGAAGAACAACAAGAAGAAGAAATATCTCGAAATATGTCCGTCAGGCCCCTTCCCTTGAGATAAATATGCAAATATCTCGGAAACGAAGCGAGGTATGGCAAAATGTTAAGAGACCTTTTTTGTAGAGAATTAAGTTTCCTACTTTTTATGTTCTATGATATTTTTTGATCAGATGCGTAGTTCTCGAGATATATCAAGATATTTAAAAGTTCCGAAGCCGCACCAACATAATAGAGATACAGGAACACCGTGGCCCCTTTCTTTGAGATAACTCTGCACTATTGCGAGCTGCAAATGCCACTTCCAGCTTAGCTGTGCAGAGGAAGAACAACAAGAAGAAGAAATATCTCGAAATATGTCCGTCAGGCCAGTTCCTTTGAGCTGAATCTGCAAATATCTCGGAAACGAAGCGAGCTATGGCAAAATGTTAAGAGACGTTTTTTGTAGAGAATTATGTTTCCTACAATTTATGTTCTATGATATTTTTTGATCAGAAGCGTAGTTTTCGAGATATATCGAGATATTTAAAAGTTCCGAAGACGCACCAACATAATAGAGATACAGAAACACCGTGGCCCCTTTCTTTGAGATAACTGTGCACTAGTGCGAGCCGCAAATGCCACTTCCAGCTTAGCTGTGCAGAAGAAGAACAACAAGAAGAAGAAATATCTTGAAATATGTCCGTCAGGCCCCTTCCCTTGAGATATATGTGCAAATATCTCGGAAACGAAGCGAGCTATGGCAAAATGTTAAGAGACCGTTTTTGTAGAGAATTAAGTTGCCTACTTTTCATGTTCTATGATATTTTTTGATCAGACGCGTAGTTCTCGAGATATATCAAGATATTTAAAAGTTCCGAAGCCGCACCAACATAATAGAGATACAGAAACACCGTGGCCCCTTTCTTTGAGATAACTCTGCACTATTGCGAGCTGCAAATGCCACTTCGAGCTTAGCTGTGCAGAAGAAGAACAACAAGAAGAAGAAATATCTCGAAATATGTCCGTCAGACCCCTTCCCTTGAGATGAATCTGCAAATATCTCGGAAACGAAGCGAGCTATGGCAAAATGTTAAGAGACCTTTTTTGTAGACAATAATGTTTCCTACAATTTATGTTCTATGATATTTTTTGATCAGAAGCGTAGTTCTCGAGATATATCAAGATATTTAAAAGTTCCGAAGCCGCACCAACATAATAGAGATACAGAAACACCGTGGCCCCTTTCTTTGAGATAACTCTGCACTAGTGCGAGCCGCAAATGCCACTTCCAGCTTAGCTGTGCAGAAGAAGAACAACAAGAAGAAGAAATATCTCGAAATATGTCCGTCAGGCCCCTTCCCTTGAGATAAATATGCAAATATCTCGGAAACGAAGCGAGCTATGGCAAAATGTTAAGAGACCTTTTTTGTAGAGAATTAAGTTTCCTACTTTTTATGTTCTATGATATTTTTTGATCAGATGCGTAGTTCTCGAGATATATCAAGATATTTAAAAGTTCCGAAGCCGCACCAACATAATAGAGATACAGAAACACCGTGGCCCCTTTCTTTGAGATAACTCTGCACTAGTGCGAGCCGCAAATGCCACTTCCAGCTTAGCTGTGCAGAAGAAGAACAACAAGAAGAAGAAATATCTCGAAATATGTCCGTCAGGCCCCTTCCCTTGAGATAAATCTGCACATATCTCGGAAACGAAGCGAGCTATGGCAAAATGTCAAGAGACCTTTTCTGTAGAGAATTAAGTGTCCTACTTTTTATCTTCTATGATATTTTTTGATCAGATGCGTAGTTCTCGAGATATATCAAGATATTTAAAAGTTCCGAAGCCGCACCAACATAATAGAGATACAGAAACACCGTGGCCCCTCTCTTTGAGATAACTCTGCACTATTGCGAGCTGGAAATGCCACTTCCAGTTTAGCTGTGCAGAAGAAGAACAACAAGAAGAAGAAATATCTCGAAATATGTCCGTCAGGCCCCTTCCCTTGAGATAAATCTGCAAATATCGCGGAAACGAAGAGAGCTATGGCAAAATGTTAAGAGACGTTTTTTGTAGAGAATTAAGTTTCCTACTTTTCATGTTCTATGATGTTTTTTGATCAGATGCGTAGTTCTCGAGATATATCAAGATATTTAAAAGTTCCGAAGCCGCACCAACATAATAGAGATACAGAAACACCGTGGCCCCTTTCTTTGAGATAACTCTGCACTATTGCGAGCTGTAAATGCCACTTCCAGCTTAGCTGTGCAGAAGAAGAACAACAAGAAGAAGAAATATCTCGAAATATGTCCGTCAGGCCCCTTCCCTTGAGATATATCTGCAAATATCTCGGAAACGAAGTGAGCTATGGCAAAATGTTAAGAGACCTTTTTTGTAGAGAATTGTTTCCTACAATTTATGTTCTATGATATTTTTTGATCGGAAGCGTAGTTTTCGAGATATATCGATATATTTAAAAGTTCCGAAGCCGCACCAACATAATAGAGATACAGAAACACCGTGGCCCCTTTCTTTGAGATAACTCTGCACTAGTGCGAGCCGCAAATGCCACTTCCAGCTTAGCTGTGCAGAAGAAGAACAACAAGAAGAAGAAGTATCTCGAAATATGTCCGTCAGGCCCGTTCCTTTGAGCTGAATCTGCAAATATCTCGGAAACAAAGCGAGCTATGGCAAAATGTTAAGAGACGTTTTTTGTAGAGAATTATGTTTCCTACAATTTATGCTCTATGATATTTTTTGATCAGAAGCGTAGTTTTCGAGATATATCGAGATATTTAAAAGTTCCGAAGCCGCACCAACATAATAGAGATACAGAAACACCGTGGCCCCTTTCTTTGAGATAACTCTGCACGATTGCGAGCTGGAAATGCCACTTCCAGTTTAGCTGTGCAGAAGAAGAACAACAAGAAGAAGAAATATCTCGAAATATGTCCATCAGGACCCTTCCCTTGAGATGAATCTGCAAATATCTCGGAAACGAAGCGAGCTATGGCAAAATGTTAAGAGACCTTTTTGGTAGAGAATAATGTTTCCTACAATTTACGTTCTATGATATTTTTTGATCAGAAGCGTAGTGTTCGAGATATATCGAGATATTTAAAAGTTCCGAAGCCGCACCAACATAATAGAGATACAGAAACACCGTGGCCCCTTTCTTTGAGATAACCCTGCACTAGTGCGAGCCGCAAATGCCGCTTCCAGCTTAGCTGTGCAGAAGAAGAACAACAAGAAGAAGAAATATCTCGAAATATGTCCGTCAGGCCCCTTCCCTTGAGATATATGTGCAAATATCTCGGAAACGAAGCGAGCTATGGCAAAATGTTAAGAGACCGTTTTTGTAGAGAATTAAGTTTCCTACTTTTTATGTTCTATGATATTTTTCCATCAGTAGCGTAGTTCTCGAGATATATCAAGATATTTAAAAGTTCCGAAGCCGCACCAACATAATAGAGATACAGAAACACCGTGGCCCCTTTCTTTGAGATAACTCTGCACGATTGCGAGCTGGAAATGCCACTTCCAGTTTAGCTGTGCAGAAGAAGAACAACAAGAAGAAGAAATATCTCGAAATATGTCCATCAGGACCCTTCCCTTGAGATAAATCTGCAAATATCTCGGAAACGAAGCGAGCTATGGCAAAATGTTAAGAGACCTTTTTTGTAGAGAATTATGTTTCCTACAATTTATGTTCTATGATATTTTTTGATCAGAAGCGTAGTTTTCGAGATATATCGAGATATTTAAAAGTTCCGAAGCCGCACCAACATAATAGAGATACAGAAACACCGTGGCCCCTTTCTTTGAGATAACTCTGCACTATTGCGAGCTGCAAATGCCACTTCCAGCTTAGCTGTGCAGAAGAAGAACAACAAGAAGAAGAAATATCTCGAAATATGTCCGTCAGGCCCCTTCCCTTGAGATAAATATGCAAATATCTCGGAAACGAAGCGAGGTATGGCAAAATGTTAAGAGACGTTTTTTGTAGAGAATTAAGTTTCCTACAATTTATGTACTATGATATTTTTTGATCAGAAGCGTAGTTTTCGAGATATATCGAGATATTTAAAAGTTCCGAAGACGCACCAACATAATAGAGATACAGAAACACCGTGGCCCCTTTCTTTGAGATAACTGTGCACTAGTGCGAGCCACAAATGCCACTTCCAGCTTAGCTGTGCAGAAGAAGAACAACAAGAAGAAGAAATATCTTGAAATATGTCCGTCAGGCCCCTTCCCTTGAGATATATGTGCAAATATCTCGGAAACGAAGCGAGCTATGGCAAAATGTTAAGAGACCGTTTTTGTAGAGAATTAAGTTTCCTACTTTTCATGTTCTATGATATTTTTTGATCAGACGCGTAGTTCTCGAGATATATCAAGATATTTAAAAGTTCCGAAGCCGCACCAACATAATAGAGATACAGAAACACCGTGGCCCCTTTCTTTGAGATAACTCTGCACTATTGCGAGCTGTAAATGCCACTTCCAGCTTAGCTGTGCAGAAGAAGAGCAACAAGAAGAAGAAATATCTCGAAATATGTCCGTCAGGCCCCTTCCCTTGAGATATATGTGCAAATATCTCGGAAACGAAGCGAGCTATGGCAAAATGTTAAGAGACCGTTTTTGTAGAGAATTAAGTTTCCTACTTTTTATGTTCTATGATATTTTTCCATCAGTAGCGTAGTTCTCGAGATATATCAAGATATTTAAAAGTTCCGAAGCCGCACCAACATAATAGAGATACAGAAACACCGTGGCCCCTTTCTTTGAGATAACTCTGCACGATTGCGAGCTGGAAATGCCACTTCCAGTTTAGCTGTGCAGAAGAAGAACAACAAGAAGAAGAAATATCTCGAAATATGTCCATCAGGACCCTTCCCTTGAGATAAATCTGCAAATATCTCGGAAACGAAGCGAGCTATGGCAAAATGTTAAGAGACCTTTTTTGTAGAGAATTATGTTTCCTACAATTTATGTTCTATGATATTTTTTGATCAGAAGCGTAGTTTTCGAGATATATCGAGATATTTAAAAGTTCCGAAGCCGCACCAACATAATAGAGATACAGAAACACCGTGGCCCCTTTCTTTGAGATAACTCTGCACTATTGCGAGCTGCAAATGCCACTTCCAGCTTAGCTGTGCAGAAGAAGAACAACAAGAAGAAGAAATATCTCGAAATATGTCCGTCAGGCCCCTTCCCTTGAGATAAATATGCAAATATCTCGGAAACGAAGCGAGGTATGGCAAAATGTTAAGAGACGTTTTTTGTAGAGAATTATGTTTCCTACAATTTATGTACTATGATATTTTTTGATCAGAAGCGTAGTTTTCGAGATATATCGAGATATTTAAAAGTTCCGAAGACGCACCAACATAATAGAGATACAGAAACACCGTGGCCCCTTTCTTTGAGATAACTGTGCACTAGTGCGAGCCACAAATGCCACTTCCAGCTTAGCTGTGCAGAAGAAGAACAACAAGAAGAAGAAATATCTTGAAATATGTCCGTCAGGCCCCTTCCCTTGAGATATATGTGCAAATATCTCGGAAACGAAGCGAGCTATGGCAAAATGTTAAGAGACCGTTTTTGTAGAGAATTAAGTTTCCTACTTTTCATGTTCTATGATATTTTTTGATCAGACGCGTAGTTCTCGAGATATATCAAGATATTTAAAAGTTCCGAAGCCGCACCAACATAATAGAGATACAGAAACACCGTGGCCCCTTTCTTTGAGATAACTCTGCACTATTGCGAGCTGTAAATGCCACTTCCAGCTTAGCTGTGCAGAAGAAGAACAACAAGAAGAAGAAATATCTCGAAATATGTCCGTCAGGCCCCTTCCCTTGAGATAAATCTGCAAATATCTCGGAAACGAAGCGAGCTATGGCAAAATGTTAAGAGACCTTATTTGTAGAGAATTAAGTTTCCTACTTTTTATGTTCTATGATATTTTTTGATCAGATGCGTAGTTCTCGAGATATATCGAGATATTTAAAAGTTCCGAAGCCGCACCAACATAATAGAGATACAGAAACACCGTGGCCCCTTTCTTTGAGATAACTCTGCACTATTGCGAGCTGCAAATGCCACTTCCAGCTTAGCTGTGCAGAAGAAGAACAACAAGAAGAAGAAATATCTCGAAATATGTCCGTCAGGCCCCTTCCCTTGAGATAAATCTGCAACTATCTCGGAAACGAAGCGAGCTATGGCAAAATGTTAAGAGACCTTTTTTGTAGAGAATTATGTTTCCTACAAGTTATGTTCTATGATATTTTTTGATCAGAAGCGTAGTTTTCGAGATATATCAAGATATTTAAAAGTTCCGAAGCCGCACCAACATAATAGAGATACAGATACACCGTGGCCCCTTTCTTTGAGATAACTCTGCACTATTGCGAGCTGCAAATGCCACTTCCAGCTTAGCTGTGCAGAAGAAGAACAACAACAAGAAGAAATATCTCGAAATATGTCCGTTAGGCCCCTTCCCTTGAGATAAATCTGCAAATATCTCGGAAACGAAGCGAGCTATGGCAAAATGTTAAGAGACCTTTTTTGTAGAGGATTAAGTTTCCTACTTTTTACGTTGTATGATATTTTTTGATCAGATGCGTAGTTTTCGAGATATATCAAGATATTTAAAAGTTCCGAAGCCGCACCAACATAATAGAGATACAGAAACACCGTGGCCCCTTTCTTTGAGATAACTCTGCACTATTGCGAGCTGCAAATGCCACTTCCAGCTTAGCTGTGCAGAAGAAGAACAACAAGAAGAAGAAATATCTCGAAATATGTCCGTCAGGCCCCTTCCCTTGAGCTAAATCTGCAAATATCTCGGAAACAATGCGAGCTATGGCAAAATAGTAAGAGATCTTTTTTGTAGGAAATTAATTTTCCTACTATTTATGTTCTATGATATTTTTTGATCAGATGCGTAGTTCTCGAGATATATCGAGATATTTAAAAGTTCCGAAGCCGCACCAACATAATAGAGATACAGAAACACCGTGGCCCCTTTCTTTGAGATAACTCTGCACTATTGCGAGCTGCAAATGCCACTTCCAGCTTAGCTGTGCAGAAGAAGAACAACAAGAAGAAGAAATATCTCGAAATATGTCCGTCAGGCCCCTTCCCTTGAGATAAATCTGCAACTATCTCGGAAACGAAGCGAGCTATGGCAAAATGTTAAGAGACCTTTTTTGTAGAGAATTATGTTTCCTACAAGCTATGTTCTATGGTATTTTTTGATCAGAAGCGTAGTTTTCGAGATATATCGAGATATTTAAAAGTTCCGAAGCCGCACCAACATAATAGAGATACAGAAACACGTGGCCCCTTTCTTTGAGATAACTCTGCACTATTGCGAGCTGCAAATGCCACTTCCAGCTTAGCTGTGCAGAAGAAGAACAACAAGAAGAAGAAATATCTCGAAATATGTCCGTCAGGCCCCTTCCCTTGAGATAAATCTGCAAATATCTCGGAAACGAAGCGAGCTATGGCAAAATGTTAAGAGACCTTATTTGTAGAGAATTAAGTTTCCTACTTTTTATGTTCTATGATATTTTTTGATCAGATGCGTAGTTCTCGAGATATATCGAGATATTTAAAAGTTCCGAAGCCGCACCAACATAATAGAGATACAGAAACACCGTGGCCCCTTTCTTTGAGATAACTCTGCACTATTGCGAGCTGCAAATGCCACTTCCAGCTTAGCTGTGCAGAAGAAGAACAACAAGAAGAGGAAATATCTCGAAATATGTCCGTCAGGCCCCTTCCCTTGAGATAAATCTGCAACTATCTCGGAAACGAAGCGAGCTATGGCAAAATGTTAAGAGACCTTTTTTGTAGAGAATTATGTTTCCTACAAGTTATGTTCTATGATATTTTTTGATCAGAAGCGTAGTTTTCGAGATATATCAAGATATTTAAAAGTTCCGAAGCCGCACCAACATAATAGAGATACAGATACACCGTGGCCCCTTTCTTTGAGATAACTCTGCACTATTGCGAGCTGCAAATGCCACTTCCAGCTTAGCTGTGCAGAAGAAGAACAACAACAAGAAGAAATATCTCGAAATATGTCCGTTAGGCCCCTTCCCTTGAGATAAATCTGCAAATATCTCGGAAACGAAGCGAGCTATGGCAAAATGTTAAGAGACCTTTTTTGTAGAGGATTAAGTTTCCTACTTTTTACGTTGTATGATATTTTTTGATCAGATGCGTAGTTTTCGAGATATATCAAGATATTTAAAAGTTCCGAAGCCGCACCAACATAATAGAGATACAGAAACACCGTGGCCCCTTTCTTTGAGATAACTCTGCACTATTGCGAGCTGCAAATGCCACTTCCAGCTTAGCTGTGCAGAAGAAGAACAACAAGAAGAAGAAATATCTCGAAATATGTCCGTCAGGCCCCTTCCCTTGAGCTAAATCTGCAAATATCTCGGAAACAATGCGAGCTATGGCAAAATAGTAAGAGATCTTTTTTGTAGGAAATTAATTTTCCTACTATTTATGTTCTATGATATTTTTTGATCAGATGCGTAGTTCTCGAGATATATCGAGATATTTAAAAGTTCCGAAGCCGCACCAACATAATAGAGATACAGAAACACCGTGGCCCCTTTCTTTGAGATAACTCTGCACTATTGCGAGCTGCAAATGCCACTTCCAGCTTAGCTGTGCAGAAGAAGAACAACAAGAAGAAGAAATATCTCGAAATATGTCCGTCAGGCCCCTTCCCTTGAGATAAATCTGCAACTATCTCGGAAACGAAGCGAGCTATGGCAAAATGTTAAGAGACCTTTTTTGTAGAGAATTATGTTTCCTACAAGCTATGTTCTATGGTATTTTTTGATCAGAAGCGTAGTTTTCGAGATATATCGAGATATTTAAAAGTTCCGAAGCCGCACCAACATAATAGAGATACAGAAACACGTGGCCCCTTTCTTTGAGATAACTCTGCACTATTGCGAGCTGCAAATGCCACTTCCAGCTTAGCTGTGCAGAAGAAGAACAACAAGAAGAAGAAATATCTCGAAATATGTCCGTCAGGCCCCTTCCCTTGAGATAAATCTGCAAATATCTCGGAAACGAAGCGAGCTATGGCAAAATGTTAAGAGACCTTATTTGTAGAGAATTAAGTTTCCTACTTTTTATGTTCTATGATATTTTTTGATCAGATGCGTAGTTCTCGAGATATATCGAGATATTTAAAAGTTCCGAAGCCGCACCAACATAATAGAGATACAGAAACACCGTGGCCCCTTTCTTTGAGATAACTCTGCACTATTGCGAGCTGCAAATGCCACTTCCAGCTTAGCTGTGCAGAAGAAGAACAACAAGAAGAAGAAATATCTCGAAATATGTCCGTCAGGCCCCTTCCCTTGAGATAAATCTGCAACTATCTCGGAAACGAAGCGAGCTATGGCAAAATGTTAAGAGACCTTTTTTGTAGAGAATTATGTTTCCTACAAGTTATGTTCTATGATATTTTTTGATCAGAAGCGTAGTTTTCGAGATATATCAAGATATTTAAAAGTTCCGAAGCCGCACCAACATAATAGAGATACAGATACACCGTGGCCCCTTTGTTTGAGATAACTCTGCACTATTGCGAGCTGCAAATGCCACTTCCAGCTTAGCTGTGCAGAAGAAGAACAACAAGAAGAAGAAATATCTCGAAATATGTCCGTTAGGCCCCTTCCCTTGAGATAAATCTGCAAATATCTCGGAAACGAAGCGAGCTATGGCAAAATGTTAAGAGACCTTTTTTGTAGAGGATTAAGTTTCCTACTTTTTATGTTGTATGATATTTTTTGATCAGATGCGTAGTTTTCGAGATATATCAAGATATTTAAAAGTTCCGAAGCCGCACCAACATAATAGAGATACAGAAACACCGTGGCCCCTTTCTTTGAGATAACTCTGCACTATTGCGAGCTGCAAATGCCACTTCCAGCTTAGCTGTGCAGAAGAAGAACAACAAGAAGAAGAAATATCTCGAAATATGTCCGTCAGGCCCCTTCCCTTGAGCTAAATCTGCAAATATCTCGGAAACAATGCGAGCTATGGCAAAATAGTAAGAGATCTTTTTGGAGGAAATTAATTTTCCTACTATTTATGTTCTATGATATTTTTTGATCAGATGCGTAGTTCTCGAGATATATCAAGATATTTAAAAGTTCCGAAGCCGCACCAACATAATAGAGATACAGAAACACCGTGGCCCCTTTCTTTGAGATAACTCTGCACTATTGCGAGCTGTAAATGCCACTTCCAGCTTAGCTGTGCAGAAGAAGAACAACAAGAAGAAGAAATATCACGAAATATGTCCGTCAGGCCCCTTCCCTTGAGATAAATCTGCAACTATCTCGGAAACGAAGCGAGCTATGGCAAAATGTTAAGAGACCTTTTTTGTAGAGAATTATGTTTCCTACAAGCTATGTTCTATGGTATTTTTTGATCAGAAGCGTAGTTTTCGAGATATATCGAGATATTTAAAAGTTCCGAAGCCGCACCAACATAATAGAGATACAGAAACACGTGGCCCCTTTCTTTGAGATAACTCTGCACTATTGCGAGCTGCAAATGCCACTTCCAGCTTAGCTGTGCAGAAGAAGAACAACAAGAAGAAGAAATATCTCGAAATATGTCCGTCAGGCCCCTTCCCTTGAGATAAATCTGCAAATATCTCAGAAACGAAGCGAGCTATGGCAAAATGTTAAGAGACCTTATTTGTAGAGAATTAAGTTTCCTACTTTTTATGTTCTATGATATTTTTTGATCAGATGCGTAGTTCTCGAGATATATCGAGATATTTAAAAGTTCCGAAGCCGCACCAACATAATAGAGATACAGAAACACCGTGGCCCCTTTCTTTGAGATAACTCTGCACTATTGCGAGCTGCAAATGCCACTTCCAGCTTAGCTGTGCAGAAGAAGAACAACAAGAAGAAGAAATATCTCGAAATATGTCCGTCAGGCCCCTTCCCTTGAGATAAATCTGCAACTATCTCGGAAACGAAGCGAGCTATGGCAAAATGTTAAGAGACCTTTTTTGTAGAGAATTATGTTTCCTACAAGTTATGTTCTATGATATTTTTTGATCAGAAGCGTAGTTTTCGAGATATATCAAGATATTTAAAAGTTCCGAAGCCGCACCAACATAATAGAGATACAGATACACCGTGGCCCCTTTCTTTGAGATAACTCTGCACTATTGCGAGCTGCAAATGCCACTTCCAGCTTAGCTGTGCAGAAGAAGAACAACAAGAAGAAGAAATATCTCGAAATATGTCCGTTAGGCCCCTTCCCTTGAGATAAATCTGCAAATATCTCGGAAACGAAGCGAGCTATGGCAAAATGTTAAGAGACCTTTTTTGTAGAGGATTAAGTTTCCTACTTTTTATGTTGTATGATATTTTTTGATCAGATGCGTAGTTTTCGAGATATATCAAGATATTTAAAAGTTCCGAAGCCGCACCAACATAATAGAGATACAGAAACACCGTGGCCCCTTTCTTTGAGATAACTCTGCACTATTGCGAGCTGCAAATGCCACTTCCAGCTTAGCTGTGCAGAAGAAGAACAACAAGAAGAAGAAATATCTCGAAATATGTCCGTCAGGCCCCTTCCCTTGAGCTAAATCTGCAAATATCTCGGAAACAATGCGAGCCATGGCAAAATAGTAACAGATCTTTTTTGTAGGAAATTAATTTTCCTACTATTTATGTTCTATGATATTTTTTGATCAGATGCGTAGTTCTCGAGATATATCAAGATATTTAAAAGTTCCGAAGCCGCACCAACATAATAGAGATACAGACACACCGTGGCCCCTTTCTTTGAGATAACTCTGCACTATTGCGAGCTGTAAATGCCACTTCCAGCTTAGCTGTGCAGAAGAAGAACAACAAGAAGAAGAAATATCACGAAATATGTCCGTCAGGCCCCTTCCCTTGAGATAAATCTGCAAATATCTCGGAAACGAAGCGAGCTATGGCAAAATGTTGAGAGACCCTTTTTGTAGAGAATTAAGTTTCCTACTTTTTATGTTCTATGATATTTTTTGATCAGATGCGTAGTTCTCGAGATATATCAAGATATTTAAAAGTTCCGAAGCCGCACCACCATAATAGAGATACAGAAACACCGTGGCCCCTTTCTTTGAGATAACTCTGCACTATTGCGAGCTGCAAATGCCACTTCCAGCTTAGCTGTGCAGAAGAAGAACAACAAGAAGAAGAAATATCTCGAAATATGTCCGTCAGGCCCCTTCCCTTGAGATAAATCTGCAAATATCTCGGAAACGAAGCGAGCTATGGCAAAATGTTAAGAGACCTTTTTTGTAGAGAATTAAGTTTCCTACTTTTTATGTTCTATGATATTTTTTGATCAGATGCGTAGTTCTCGAGATATATCAAGATATTTAAAAGTTCCGAAGCCGCACCAACATAATAGAGATACAGACACACCGTGGCCCCTTTCTTTGAGATAACTCTGCACTATTGCGAGCTGTAAATGCCACTTCCAGCTTAGCTGTGCAGAAGAAGAACAACAAGAAGAAGAAATATCACGAAATATGTCCGTCAGGCCCCTTCCCTTGAGATAAATCTGCAAATATCTCGGAAACGAAGCGAGCTATGGCAAAATGTTGAGAGACCCTTTTTGTAGAGAATTAAGTTTCCTACTTTTTATGTTCTATGATATTTTTTGATCAGATGCGTAGTTCTCGAGATATATCAAGATATTTAAAAGTTCCGAAGCCGCACCAACATAATAGAGATACAGACACACCGTGGCCCCTTTCTTTGAGATAACTCTGCACTATTGCGAGCTGTAAATGCCACTTCCAGCTTAGCTGTGCAGAAGAAGAACAACAAGAAGAAGAAATATCACGAAATATGTCCGTCAGGCCCCTTCCCTTGAGATAAATCTGCAAATATCTCGGAAACGAAGCGAGCTATGGCAAAATGTTGAGAGACCCTTTTTGTAGAGAATTAAGTTTCCTACTTTTTATGTTCTATGATATTTTTTGATCAGATGCGTAGTTCTCGAGATATATCAAGATATTTAAAAGTTCCGAAGCCGCACCACCATAATAGAGATACAGAAACACCGTGGCCCCTTTCTTTGAGATAACTCTGCACTATTGCGAGCTGCAAATGCCACTTCCAGCTTAGCTGTGCAGAAGAAGAACAACAAGAAGAAGAAATATCTCGAAATATGTCCGTCAGGCCCCTTCCCTTGAGATAAATCTGCAAATATCTCGGAAACGAAGCGAGCTATGGCAAAATCTTAAGAGACCTTTTTTGTAGAGAATTAAGTTTCCTACTTTTTATGTTCTATGATATTTTTTGATCAGATGCGTAGTTCTCGAGATATATCAAGATATTTAAAAGTTCCGAAGCCGCACCAACATAATAGAGATACAGAAACACCGTGGCCCCTTTCTTTGAGATAACTCTGCACTATTGCGAGCTGGAAATGCCACTTCCAGTTTAGCTGTGCAGAAGAAGAACAACAAGAAGAAGAAATATCTCGAAATATGTCCGTCAGGCCCCTTCCCTTGAGATAAATCTGCAAATATCTCGGAAACGAAGCGAGCTATGGCAAAATGTTAAGAGACCTCTTTTGTAGAGAATTATGTTTCCTACAATTTATGTTCTATGATATTTTTTGATCAGATGCGTAGTTCTCGAGATATATCAAGATATTTAAAAGCTCCGAAGCTGCACCAACATAATAGAGGTACAGAAACACCGTGGCCCCTTTCTTTGAGATAACTCTGCACTATTGCGAGCTGCAAATGCCACTTCCAGCTTAGCTGTGCAGAAGAAGAACAACAAGAATGAGAAATATTTCGAAATATGTCCGTCAGGCCCCTTCCCTTGAGATAAATCTGCAAATATCTCGGAAACGAAGCGAGCTACGGCAAAATGTTAAGAGACCTTTTTTGTAGAAAATTAGGTTTCCTACTTTTTATGTTCTATGATATTTTTTGATCAGATGCGTAGTTCTCGAGATATATCAAGATATTTAAAAGTTCCGAAGCCGCACAAACATAATAGAGATACAGAAACACCGTGGCCCCTTTCTTTGCGATAACTCTGCACTATTGCGAGCTGCAAATGCCACTTCCAGCTTAGCTGTGCAGAAGAAGAACAACAAGAAGAAGAAATATCTCGAAATATGTCCGTCAGGCCCCTTCCCTTGAGCTAAATCTGCAAATATCTCGGAAACAATGCGAGCTATGGCAAAATAGTAAGAGACCTTTTTTGTAGGAAATTAAGTTTCCTACTATTTATGTTCTATGATATTTTTTGATCAGATGCGTAGTTCTCGAGATATATCAAGATATTTAAAAGCTCCGAAGCTGCACCAACATAATAGAGATACAGAAACACCGTGGCCCCTTTCTTTGAGATAACTCTGCACTATTGCGAGCTGCAAATGCCACTTCCAGCTTAGCTGTGCAGAAGAAGAACAACAAGAAGAAGAAATATCTCGAAATATGTCCGTCAGGCCCCTTCCCTTGAGATAAATCTGCAAATATCTCGGAAACGAAGCGAGCTACGGCAAAATGTTAAGAGACCTTATTTGTAGAGAATTAAGTTTCCTACTTTCTATGTTCTATGATATTTTTTGATCAGATGCGTAGTTCTCGAGATATATCGAGATATTTAAAAGTTCCGAAGCCGCACCAACATAATAGAGATACAGAAACACCGTGGCCCCTTTCTTTGAGATAACTCTGCACTATTGCGAGCTGTAAATGCCACTTCCAGCTTAGCTGTGCAGAAGAAGAACAACAAGAAGAAGAAATATCTCGAAATATGTCCGTCAGGCCCCTTCCCTTGAGATATATCTGCAAATATCTCGGAAACGAAGCAAGCTATGGCAAAATGTTAAGAGACCTTTTTTGTAGAGAATTAAGTTTCCTACTTTTTATGTTCTATGATATTTTTTGATCAGACGCGCAGTTCTCGAGATATATCAAGATATTTAAAAGTTCCGAAACCGCACCACCATAATAGAGATACAGAAACACCGTGGCCCCTTTCTTGGAGATAACTCTGCACGATTGCGAGCTGGAAATGCCACTTCCAGTTTAGCTGTGCAGAAGAAGAACAACAAGAAGAAGAAATATCTCGAAATATGTCCATCAGGACCCTTCCCTTGAGATAAATCTGCAAATATCTCGGAAACGAAGCGAGCTATGGCAAAATGTTAAGAGACCTTTTTTGTAGAGAATTATGTTTCCTCGATTTATGTTGTATGATATTTTTTGATCAGAAGCGTAGTTTTCGAGATATATCGAGATATTTAAAAGTTCCGAAGCCGCACCAACATAATAGATATACAGAAACACCGTGGCCCCTCTCTTTGAGATAACTCTGCACTATTGCGAGCTCGAAATGCCACTTCCAGTTTAGCTGTGCAGAAGAAGAACAACAAGAAGAAGAAATATCTCGAAATGTGTCCGTCAGGCCCCTTCCCTTGAGATAAATCTGCAAATATCTCGGAAACGAAGAGAGCTATGGCAAAATGTTAAGAGACCTTTTTTGTAGAGAATTAAGTTTCCTACTTTTTATGTTCTATGATATTTTTTGATCAGATGCGGAGTTCTCGAGATATATCAAGATATTTAAAAGTTCCGAAGCCGCACCAACATAATAGAGATACAGAAACACCGTGGCCCCTTTCTTAGAGATAACTCTGCACTATTGCGAGCTGCAAATGCCACTTCCTGTTTAGCTGTGCAGAAGAAGAACAACAAGAAGAAGAAATATCTCGAAATATGTCCGTTAGGCCCCTTCCCTAGAGATAAATCGGCAAGTATCTCGGAAACGAAGCGAGCTATGGCAAAATGTTGAGAGACCTTTTTTGTAGAGAATTAAGTTTCCTACTTTTTATGTTCTATGATATTTTTTGATCAGATGCGTAGATCTCGAGATATATCAAGATATTTAAAAGTTCCGAAGCCGCACCAACATAATAGAGATACAGAAACACCGTGGCCCCTTTCTTTGAGATAACTCTGCACTATTGCGAGCTGCAAATGCCACTTCCAGCTTAGCTGTGCAGAAGAAGAACAACAAGAAGAAGAAATATCTCGAAATATGTCGGTCAGGCCCCTTCCCTTGAGATAAATCTGCAAATATCTCGGAAACGAAGCGAGCTATAGCAAAATGTTAAGAGACCTTTTTTGTATGGAATTATGTTTCCTACTTTTTATGTTGCATGATATTTTTTTATCAGACGCGTAGTTCTCGAGTTATATCAAGATATTTAAAAGTTCCGAAGCCGCACCAACATAATAGAGATACAGAAACACTGTGGCCCCTCTCTTTGAGATAACTCTGCACTATTGCGAGCTGCAAATGCCACTTCCAGTTTAGCTGTGCAGAAGAAGAACAACAAGAAGAAGAAATATCTCGAAATATGTCCGTTAGGCCCCTTCCCTTGAGATAAATCGGCAAGTATCTCGGAAACGAAGCGAGCTATGGCAAACTGTTGAGAGACCTTTTTTGTAGAGAATTAAGTTTCCTACTTTATATGTTCTATGATATTTTTTGATCAGATGCGTAGATCTCGAGATATATCAAGATATTTAAAAGTTCCGAAGCCGCACCAACATAATAGAGATACAGAAACACCGTGGCCCCTTTCTTTGAGATAACTCTGCACTATTGCGAGCTGCAAATGCCACTTCCAGCTTAGCTGTGCAGAAGAAGAACAACAAGAAGAAGAAATATCTCGAAATATGTCCGTCAGGCCCCTTCCCTTGAGATAAATCTGCAAATATCTCGGAAACGAAGCGAGCTATGGCAAAATGTTAAGAGACCTTTTTTGTATGGAATCATGTTTCCTACTTTTTATGTTCTATGATATTTTTTGATCAGACGCGTAGTTCTCGAGATATATCAAGATATTTAAAAGTTCCGAAGCCGCACCAACATAATAGAGATACAGAAACACCGTGGCTCCTTTCTTTTAGAGAACTCTGCACTATTGCGACCTGGAAATGCCACTTCCAGTTTAGCTGTGCAGAAGAAGAACAACAAGAAGAAGAAATATCTCGAAATAAGTCCGTTAGGCCCCTTCCCTTGAGATAAATCTGCAAATATCTCGGAAACGAAGCGAGCTATGGCAAAATGTTAAGAGACCTTTTTTGTAGAGAATTAAGTTTCCTACGTTTTATGTTGTATGATATTTTTTGATCAGATGCGTAGTTCTCGAGATATATCAAGATATTTAAAAGTTCCGAAGCCGCACCAACATAATAGAGATACAGAAACACCGTGGCCCCTTTCTTTGAGATAACTCTGTACTAGTGCGAGCCGCAAATGCCACTTCCAGCTTAGCTGTGCAGAAGAAGAACAACATGAAGAAGAAATATCACGAAATATGTCCGTTAGGCCCCTTCCCTTGAGATAAATCTGCAAATATCTCGGAAACGAAGCGAGCTATGGCAAAATGTTAAGAGACCTTTTTTGTAGCGAATTAAGTTTCCTACTTTTTATGTTCTATGATATTTTTTGATCAGATGCGTAGTTCTCGAGATATATCAAGATATTTAAAAGTTCCGAAGCCGCACCAACATAATAGAGATACAGAAACACCGTGGCCCCTCTCTTTGAGATAACTCTGCACAATTGCGAGCTGCAAATGCCACTTCCAGCTTAGCTGTGCAGAAGAAGAACAACAAGAAGAAGAAATATCTCGAAATATGTCCGTCAGGCCCCTTCGGTTGAGATAAATCTGCAAATATCTCGGAAACGAAGCGAGCTATTGCAAAATGTTATGAGACCTTTTTTGTAGAGAATTGAGTTTCCTACTTTTTATGTTCTATGATATTTTTTGATCAGATGCGTAGTTCTCGAGATATATCAAGATATTTAAAAGTTAAGAAGCCGCACCAACATAATAGAGATACAGAAACACCGTGGCCCCTTTCTTTGAGATAACTCTGCACTAATGCGAGCTGCAAATGCCACTTCCAGCTTAGCTGTGCAGAAGAAGAACAACAAGAAGAAGAAATATCTCGAAATGTGTCCGTCAGGCCCCTTCCCTTGAGATAAATCTGCAAATATCTCGGAAACGAAGAGAGCTATGGCAAAATGTTAAGAGACCTTTTTTGTAGAGAATTAAGTTTCCTACTTTTTATGTTCTATGATATTTTTTGATCAGATGCGTAGTTCTCGAGATATATCAGGATATTTAAAAGTTCCGAAGCCGCACCAACATAATAGAGATACAGAAACACCGTGGCCCCTTTCTTTGAGATAACTCTGTACTATTGCGAGCTGGAAATGCCACTTCCAGTTTAGCTGTGCAGAAGAAGAACAACAAGAAGAAGAAATATCTCGAAATATGTCCGTTAGGCCCCTTCCCTTGAGATAAATCTGCAAATATCTCGGAAACGAAGCGAGCTATGGCAAAATGTTAAGAGACGTTTTTTGTAGAGAATTATGTTTCCTACAATTTATGTTCTATGATATTTTTTGATCAGAAGCGTAGTTTTCGAGATATATCGAGATATTTAAAAGTTCCGAAGCAGCACCAACATAATAGAGATACAGAAACACCGTGGCCCCTCTCTTTGAGATAACTCTGCACTATTGCGAGCTGGAAATGCCACTTCCAGTTTAGCTGTGCAGAAGAAGAACAACAAGAAGAAGAAATATCTCGAAATATGTCCGTCAGGCCCCTTCCCTTGAGATAAATCTGCAAATATCTCGGAAACGAAGCGAGCTATTGCAAAATGTTAAGAGACCTTTTTTGTAGAGAATTGAGTTTCCTACTTTTTATGTTGTATGATATTTTTTGATCAGATGCGTAGTTCTCGAGATATATCAAGATATTTAAAAGTTAAGAAGCCGCACCAACATAATAGAGATACAGAAACACCGTGGCCCCTTTCTTTGAGATAACTCTGCACTATTGCGAGCTGGAAATGCCACTTCCAGTTTAGCTGTGCAGGAGAAGAACAACAAGAAGAAGAAATATCTCGAAATATGTCCGTTAGGCCCCTTCCCTTGAGATAAATCTGCAAATATCTCGGAAACGAAGCGAGCTATGGCAAAATGTTAAGAGACCTTTTTTGTAGAGAATTAAGTTTCCTACGTTTTATGTTGTATGATATTTTTTGATCAGATGCGTAGTTCTCGAGATATATCAAGATATTTAAAAGTTCCGAAGCCGCACCAACATAATAGAGATACAGAAACACCGTGGCCCCTCTCTTTGAGATAACTCTGCACTATTGCGAGCTGGAAATGCCACTTCCAGTTTAGCTGTGCAGAAGAAGAACAACAAGAAGAAGAAATATCTCGCAATATGTCCGTTAGGTCCCTTCCCTTGAGATAAATCTGCAAATATCTCGGAAACGAAGCGAGCTATGGCAAAATCTTAAGAGACTTTTTTGTAGAGAATTAAGTTTCCTACTTTCTATGTTCTATGATATTTTTTGATCAGATGCGTAGTTCTCGAGATATATCAAGATATTTAAAAGTTCCGAAGCCGCACCAACATAATAGAGATACAGAAACACCGTGGCCCCTTTCTTTGAGATAACTCTGCACTATTGCGAGCTGCAAATGCCACTTCCAGCTTAGCTGTGCAGAAGAAGAACAACAAGAAGAAGAAATATCTCGAAATGTGTCCGTCAGGCCCCTTCCCTTGAGATAAATCTGCAAATATCTCGGAAACGAAGAGAGCTATAGCAAAATGTTAAGAGACCTTTTTTGTAGAGAATTAAGTTTCCTACCTTTTATGTTCTATGATATTTTTTGCTCAGATGCGTAGTTCTCGAGATATATCAAGATATTTAAAAGTTCCGAAGCCGCACCAACATAATAGAGATACAGAAACACCGTGGCCCCTTTCTTTGAGATAACTCTGTACTATTGCGAGCTGGAAATGCCACTTCCAGTTTAGCTGTGCAGAAGAAGAACAACAAGAAGAAGAAATATCTCGAAATATGTCCGTTAGGCCCCTTCCCTTGAGATAAATCTGCAAATATCTCGGAAACGAAGCGAGCTATTGCAAAATGTTAAGAGACGTTTTTTGTAGCGAATTATGTTTCCTACAATTTATGTTCTATGATATTTTTTGATCAGAAGCGTAGTTTTCGAGATATATCGAGATATTTAAAAGTTCCGAAGCAGCACCAACATAATAGAGATACAGAAACACCGTGGCCCCTTTCTTTGAGATAACTCTGCACTATTGCGAGCTGGAAATGCCACTTCCAGTTTAGCTGTGCAGAAGAAGAACAACAAGAAGAAGAAATATCTCGCAATATGTCCGTTAGGCCCCTTCCCTTGAGATATATCTGCAAATATCTCGGAAACGAAGCGAGCTATGGCAAAATGTTAAGAGACCTTTTTTGTAGCGAATTAAGTTTCCTACTTTTTATGTTCTATGATATTTTTTGATCAGATGCGTAGTTCTCGAGATATATCAAGATATTTAAAAGTTCCGAAGCCGCACCAACATAATAGAGATACAGAAACACCGTGGCCCCTCTCTTTGAGATAACTCTGCACAATTGCGAGCTGCAAATGCCACTTCCAGCTTAGCTGTGCAGAAGAAGAACAACAAGAAGAAGAAATATCTCGAAATATGTCCGTCAGGCCCCTTCGGTTGAGATAAATCTGCAAATATCTCGGAAACGAAGCGAGCTATTGCAAAATGTTATGAGACCTTTTTTGTAGAGAATTGAGTTTCCTACTTTTTATGTTCTATGATATTTTTTGATCAGATGCGTAGTTCTCGAGATATATCAAGATATTTAAAAGTTAAGAAGCCGCACCAACATAATAGAGATACAGAAACACCGTGGCCCCTTTCTTTGAGATAACTCTGCACTAATGCGAGCTGCAAATGCCACTTCCAGCTTAGCTGTGCAGAAGAAGAACAACAAGAAGAAGAAATATCTCGAAATGTGTCCGTCAGGCCCCTTCCCTTGAGATATATCTGCAAATATCTCGGAAACGAAGAGAGCTATGGCAAAATGTTAAGAGACCTTTTCTGTAGAGAATTAAGTTTCCTACTTTTTATGTTCTATGATATTTTTTTATCAGATGCGTAGTTCTCGAGATATATCAAGATATTTAAAAGTTCCGAAGCCGCACCAACATAATAGAGATACAGAAACACCGTGGCCCCTTTCTTTGAGATAACTCTGTACTATTGCGAGCTGGAAATGCCACTTCCAGTTTAGCTGTGCAGAAGAAGAACAACAAGAAGAAGAAATATCTCGAAATATGTCCGTTAGGCCCCTTCCCTTGAGATAAATCTGCAAATATCTCGGAAACGAAGCGAGCTATGGCAAAATGTTAAGAGACGTTTTTTGTAGAGAATTATGTTTCCTACAATTTATGTTGTATGATATTTTTTGATCAGAAGCGTAGTTTTCGAGATATATCGAGATATTTAAAAGTTCCGAAGCAGCACCAACATAATAGAGATACAGAAACACCGTGGCCCCTCTCTTTGAGATAACTCTGCACTATTGCGAGCTGGAAATGCCACTTCCAGTTTAGCTGTGCAGAAGAAGAACAACAAGAAGAAGAAATATCTCGAAATATGTCCGTCAGGCCCCTTCCCTTGAGATAAATCTGCAAATATCTCGGAAACGAAGCGAGCTATTGCAAAATGTTAAGAGACCTTTTTTGTAGAGAATTGAGTTTCCTACTTTTTATGTTGTATGATATTTTTTGATCAGATGCGTAGTTCTCGAGATATATCAAGATATTTAAAAGTTAAGAAGCCGCACCAACATAATAGAGATACAGAAACACCGTGGCCCCTTTCTTTGAGATAACTCTGCACTATTGCGAGCTGGAAATGCCACTTCCAGTTTAGCTGTGCAGGAGAAGAACAACAAGAAGAAGAAATATCTCGAAATATGTCCGTTAGGCCCCTTCCCTTGAGATAAATCTGCAAATATCTCGGAAACGAAGCGAGCTATGGCAAAATGTTAAGAGACCTTTTTTGTAGAGAATTAAGTTTCCTACGTTTTATGTTGTATGATATTTTTTGATCAGATGCGTAGTTCTCGAGATATATCAAGATATTTAAAAGTTCCGAAGCCGCACCAACATAATAGAGATACAGAAACACCGTGGCCCCTCTCTTTGAGATAACTCTGCACTATTGCGAGCTGGAAATGCCACTTCCAGTTTAGCTGTGCAGAAGAAGAACAACAAGAAGAAGAAATATCTCGCAATATGTCCGTTAGGTCCCTTCCCTTGAGATAAATCTGCAAATATCTCGGAAACGAAGCGAGCTATGGCAAAATCTTAAGAGACTTTTTTGTAGAGAATTAAGTTTCCTACTTTCTATGTTCTATGATATTTTTTGATCAGATGCGTAGTTCTCGAGATATATCAAGATATTTAAAAGTTCCGAAGCCGCACCAACATAATAGAGATACAGAAACACCGTGGCCCCTTTCTTTGAGATAACTCTGCACTATTGCGAGCTGCAAATGCCACTTCCAGCTTAGCTGTGCAGAAGAAGAACAACAAGAAGAAGAAATATCTCGAAATGTGTCCGTCAGGCCCCTTCCCTTGAGATAAATCTGCAAATATCTCGGAAACGAAGAGAGCTATGGCAAAATGTTAAGAGACCTTTTTTGTAGAGAATTAAGTTTCCTACTTTTTATGTTCTATGATATTTTTTGCTCAGATGCGTAGTTCTCGAGATATATCAAGATATTTATAAGTTCCGAAGCCGCACCAACATAATAGAGATACAGAAACACCGTGGCCCCTTTCTTTGAGATAACTCTGTACTATTGCGAGCTGGAAATGCCACTTCCAGTTTAGCTGTGCAGAAGAAGAACAACAAGAAGAAGAAATATCTCGAAATATGTCCGTTAGGCCCCTTCCCTTGAGATAAATCTGCAAATATCTCGGAAACGAAGCGAGCTATAGCAAAATGTTAAGAGACGTTTTTTGTAGCGAATTATGTTTCCTACAATTTATGTTCTATGATATTTTTTGATCAGAAGCGTAGTTTTCGAGATATATCGAGATATTTAAAAGTTCCGAAGCAGCACCAACATAATAGAGATACAGAAACACCGTGGCCCCTTTCTTTGAGATAACTCTGCACTATTGCGAGCTGGAAATGCCACTTCCAGTTTAGCTGTGCAGAAGAAGAACAACAAGAAGAAGAAATATCTCGCAATATGTCCGTTAGGCCCCTTCCCTTGAGATATATCTGCAAATATCTCGCAAACGAAGCGAGCTATGGCAAAATGTTAAGAGACCTTTTTTGTAGCGAATTAAGTTTCCTACTTTTTATGTTCTATGATATTTTTTGATCAGATGCGTAGTTCTCGAGATATATCAAGATATTTAAAAGTTCCGAAGCCGCACCAACATAATAGAGATACAGAAACACCGTGGCCCCTTTCTTTGAGATAACTCTGTACTAGTGCGAGCCGCAAATGCCACTTCCAGCTTAGCTGTGCAGAAGAAGAACAACAAGAAGAAGAAATATCACGAAATATGTCCGTTAGGCCCCTTCCCTTGAGATAAATCTGCAAATATCTCGGAAACGAAGCGAGCTATGGCAAAATGTTAAGAGACCTTTTTTGTAGCGAATTAAGTTTCCTACTTTTTATGTTCTATGATATTTTTTGATCAGATGCGTAGTTCTCGAGATATATCAAGATATTTAAAAGTTCCGAAGCCGCACCAACATAATAGAGATACAGAAACACCGTGGCCCCTCTCTTTGAGATAACTCTGCACAATTGCGAGCTGCAAATGCCACTTCCAGCTTAGCTGTGCAGAAGAAGAACAAGAAGAAGAAGAAATATCTCGAAATATGTCCGTCAGGCCCCTTCGGTTGAGATAAATCTGCAAATATCTCGGAAACGAAGCGAGCTATTGCAAAATGTTATGAGACCTTTTTTGTAGAGAATTGAGTTTCCTACTTTTTATGTTCTATGATATTTTTTGATCAGATGCGTAGTTCTCGAGATATATCAAGATATTTAAAAGTTAAGAAGCCGCACCAACATAATAGAGATACAGAAACACCGTGGCCCCTTTCTTTGAGATAACTCTGCACTAATGCGAGCTGCAAATGCCACTTCCAGCTTAGCTGTGCAGAAGAAGAACAACAAGAAGAAGAAATATCTCGAAATGTGTCCGTCAGGCCCCTTCCCTTGAGATAAATCTGCAAATATCTCGGAAACGAAGAGAGCTATGGCAAAATGTTGAGAGAGCTTTTTTGTAGAGAATTAAGTTTCCTACTTTTTATGTTCTATGATATTTTTTGATCAGATGCGTAGTTCTCGAGATATATCAAGATATTTAAAAGTTCCGAAGCCGCACCAACATAATAGAGATACAGAAACACCGTGGCCCCTTTCTTTGAGATAACTCTGTACTATTGCGAGCTGGAAATGCCACTTCCAGTTTAGCTGTGCAGAAGAAGAACAACAAGAAGAAGAAATATCTCGAAATATGTCCGTTAGGCCCCTTCCCTTGAGATAAATCTGCAAATATCTCGGAAACGAAGCGAGCTATGGCAAAATGTTAAGAGACGTTTTTTGTAGAGAATTATGTTTCCTACAATTTATGTTCTATGATATTTTTTGATCAGAAGCGTAGTTTTCGAGATATATCGAGATATTTAAAAGTTCCGAAGCAGCACCAACATAATAGAGATACAGAAACACCGTGGCCCCTCTCTTTGAGATAACTCTGCACTATTGCGAGCTGGAAATGCCACTTCCAGTTTAGCTGTGCAGAAGAAGAACAACAAGAAGAAGAAATATCTCGAAATATGTCCGTCAGGCCCCTTCCCTTGAGATAAATCTGCAAATATCTCGGAAACGAAGCGAGCTATTGCAAAATGTTAAGAGACCTTTTTTGTAGAGAATTGAGTTTCCTACTTTTTATGTTGTATGATATTTTTTGATCAGATGCGTAGTTCTCGAGATATATCAAGATATTTAAAAGTTAAGAAGCCGCACCAACATAATAGAGATACAGAAACACCGTGGCCCCTTTCTTTGAGATAACTCTGCACTATTGCGAGCTGGAAATGCCACTTCCAGTTTAGCTGTGCAGGAGAAGAACAACAAGAAGAAGAAATATCTCGAAATATGTCCGTTAGGCCCCTTCCCTTGAGATAAATCTGCAAATATCTCGGAAACGAAGCGAGCTATGGCAAAATGTTAAGAGACCTTTTTTGTAGAGAATTAAGTTTCCTACGTTTTATGTTGTGTGATATTTTTTGATCAGATGCGTAGTTCTCGAGATATATCAAGATATTTAAAAGTTCCGAAGCCGCACCAACATAATAGAGATACAGAAACACCGTGGCCCCTCTCTTTGAGATAACTCTGCACTATTGCGAGCTGGAAATGCCACTTCCAGTTTAGCTGTGCAGAAGAAGAACAACAAGAAGAAGAAATATCTCGCAATATGTCCGTTAGGTCCCTTCCCTTGAGATAAATCTGCAAATATCTCGGAAACGAAGCGAGCTATGGCAAAATCTTAAGAGACTTTTTTGTAGAGAATTATGTTTCCTACAATTTATGTTCTATGATATTTTTTGATCAGAAGCGTAGTTTTCGAGATATATCGAGATATTTAAAAGTTCCGAAGCAGCACCAACATAATAGAGATACAGAAACACCGTGGCCCCTCTCTTTGAGATAACTCTGCACTATTGCGAGCTGGAAATGCCACTTCCAGTTTAGCTGTGCAGAAGAAGAACAACAAGAAGAAGAAATATCTCGAAATATGTCCGTCAGGCCCCTTCCCTTGAGATAAATCTGCAAATATCTCGGAAACGAAGCGAGCTATTGCAAAATGTTAAGAGACCTTTTTTGTAGAGAATTGAGTTTCCTACTTTTTATGTTGTATGATATTTTTTGATCAGATGCGTAGTTCTCGAGATATATCAAGATATTTAAAAGTTAAGAAGCCGCACCAACATAATAGAGATACAGAAACACCGTGGCCCCTTTCTTTGAGATAACTCTGCACTATTGCGAGCTGGAAATGCCACTTCCAGTTTAGCTGTGCAGGAGAAGAACAACAAGAAGAAGAAATATCTCGAAATATGTCCGTTAGGCCCCTTCCCTTGAGATAAATCTGCAAATATCTCGGAAACGAAGCGAGCTATGGCAAAATGTTAAGAGACCTTTTTTGTAGAGAATTAAGTTTCCTACGTTTTATGTTGTATGATATTTTTTGATCAGATGCGTAGTTCTCGAGATATATCAAGATATTTAAAAGTTCCGAAGCCGCACCAACATAATAGAGATACAGAAACACCGTGGCCCCTCTCTTTGAGATAACTCTGCACTATTGCGAGCTGGAAATGCCACTTCCAGTTTAGCTGTGCAGAAGAAGAACAACAAGAAGAAGAAATATCTCGCAATATGTCCGTTAGGTCCCTTCCCTTGAGATAAATCTGCAAATATCTCGGAAACGAAGCGAGCTATGGCAAAATCTTAAGAGACTTTTTTGTAGAGAATTAAGTTTCCTACTTTCTATGTTCTATGATATTTTTTGATCAGATGCGTAGTTCTCGAGATATATCAAGATATTTAAAAGTTCCGAAGCCGCACCAACATAATAGAGATACAGAAACACCGTGGCCCCTTTCTTTGAGATAACTCTGCACTATTGCGAGCTGCAAATGCCACTTCCAGCTTAGCTGTGCAGAAGAAGAACAACAAGAAGAAGAAATATCTCGAAATGTGTCCGTCAGGCCCCTTCCCTTGAGATAAATCTGCAAATATCTCGGAAACGAAGAGAGCTATGGCAAAATGTTGAGAGACCTTTTTTGTAGAGAATTAAGTTTCCTACTTTTTATGTTCTATGATATTTTTCGCTCAGATGCGTAGTTCTCGAGATATATCAAGATATTTAAAAGTTCCGAAGCCGCACCAACATAATAGAGATACAGAAACACCGTGGCCCCTTTCTTTGAGATAACTCTGTACTATTGCGAGCTGGAAATGCCACTTCCAGTTTAGCTGTGCAGAAGAAGAACAACAAGAAGAAGAAATATCTCGAAATGTGTCCGTCAGGCCCCTTCCCTTGAGATAAATCTGCAAATATCTCGGAAACGAAGAGAGCTATGGCAAAATGTTAAGAGACCTTTTTTGTAGAGAATTAAGTTTCCTACTTTTTATGTTCTATGATATTTTTTGATTAGATGCGTAGTTCTCGAGATATATCAAGATATTTAAAAGTTCCGAAGCCGCACCAACATAATAGAGATACAGAAACACCGTGGCCCCTTTCTTTGAGATAACTCTGTACTATTGCGAGCTGGAAATGCCACTTCCAGTTTAGCTGTGCAGAAGAAGAACAACAAGAAGAAGAAATATCTCGAAATATGTCCGTTAGGCCCCTTCCCTTGAGATAAATCTGCAAATATCTCGGAAACGAAGCGAGCTATGGCAAAATGTTAAGGGACGTTTTTTGTAGCGAATTATGTTTCCTACAATTTATGTTCTATGATATTTTTTGATCAGAAGCGTAGTTTTCGAGATATGTCGAGATATTTAAAAGTTCCGAAGCAGCACCAACATAATAGAGATACAGAAACACCGTGGCCCCTTTCTTTGAGATAACTCTGCACTAGTGCGAGCCGCAAATGCCACTTCCAGCTTAGCTGTGCAGAAGAAGAACAACAAGAAGAAGAAATATCTCGAAATATGTCCGTCAGGCCCCTTCCCTTGAGATAAATCTGCAAATATCTCGGAAACGAAGCGAGCAATGGCAAAATGTTAAGAGACGTTTTTTGTAGAGAATTAAGTTTCCTACTTTTTAGCTTCTATGATATTTTCTGATCAGATGCGTAGTTCTCGAGATATTTCAAGATATTTAAAAGTTCCGAAGCCGCACCAACATAATAGAGATACAGAAACACCGTGGGCCCTTTCTTTGAGATAACTCTGCACTAGTGCGAGCCGCAAATGCCACTTCCAGCTTAGCTGTGCAGAAGAAGAACAACAAGAAGAAGAAATATCTCGAAATATGTCCGTCAGGCCACTTCCCTTGAGATAAATCTGCAAATATCTCGGAAACGAAGCGAGCTATGGCAAAATGTTAAGAGTCCTTTTTTGTAGAGAATTATGTTTCCTACTTTTTATGTTCTATGATATTTTTTGATCAGACGCGTAGCTCTCGAGATATATCAAGATATTTAAAAGTTCCGAAGCCGCACCAACATAATAGAGATACAGAAACACCGTGGCCCCTCTCTTTGAGATAACTCTGCACTATTGCGAGCTGGAAATGCCACTTCCAGTTTAGCTGTGCAGAAGAAGAACAACAAGAAGAAGAAATATCTCGAAATATGTCCGTTAGGCCCCTTCCCTTGAGATAAATCTGCAAATATCTCGGAAACGAAGCGAGCTATGGCAAAATGTTAAGAGACCTTTTTTGTAGAGAATTATGTTTCCTACAATTTATGTTCTATGATATTTTTTGATCAGAAGCATAGTTTTCGAGATATATCGAGATATTTAAAAGTTCCGAAGCCGCACCAACATAATAGAGATACAGAAACACCGTGGCCCCTTTCTTTGAGATAACTCTGCACTATTGCGAGCTGCAAATGCCACTTCCAGCTTAGCTGTGCAGAGGAAGAACAACAAGAAGGAGAAATATCTCGAAATATGTCCGTCAGGCCAGTTCCTTTGTGCTGAATCTGCAAATATCTCGAAAACGAAGCGAGCTATGGCAAAATGTTAAGAGACCTTTTTTGTAGAGAATTAAGTTTCCTACTTTTTATCTTCTATGATATTTTCTGATCAGATGCGTAGTTCTCGAGATATATCAAGATATTTAAAAGTTCCGAAGCCGCACCAACATAATAGAGATACAGAAACACCGTGGCCCCTCTCTTTGAGATAACTCTGCACTATTGCGAGCTGGAAATGCCACTTCCAGTTTAGCTGTGCAGAAGAAGAACAACAAGAAGAAGAAATATCTCGAAATATGTCCGTCAGGCCAGTTCCTTTGAGCTGAATCTGCAAATATCTCGGAAACGAAGCGAGCTATGGCAAAATGTTAAGAGACGTTTTTTGTAGAGAATTATGTTTCCTACAATTTATGTTCTATGATATTTTTTGATCAGAAGCGTAGTTTTCGAGATATATCGAGATATTTAAAAGTTCCGAAGCCGCACCAACATAATGGAGATACAGAAACACCGTGGCCCCTTTCTCTGAGATAACTCTGCACTATTGCGAGCTGCAAATGCCACTTCCAGCTTAGCTGTGCAGAGGAAGAACAACAAGAAGAAGAAATATCTCGAAATATGTCCGTCAGGCCAGTTCCTTTGAGCTGAATCTGCAAATATCTCGGAAACGAAGCGAGCTATGGCAAAATGTTAAGAGACGTTTTTTGTAGAGAATTATGTTTACTACAATTTATGTTCTATGATATTTTTTGATCAGAAGCGTAGTTTTCGAGATATATCGAGATATTTAAAAGTTCCGAAGCCGCACCAACATAATAGGGATACAGAAACACCGTGGCCCCTTTCTTTGAGATAACTCTGCACTAGTGCGAGCCGCAAATGCCACTTCCAGCTTAGCTGTGCAGAAGAAGAACAACAAGAAGAAGAAATATCTCGAAATATGTCCGTCAGGCCCCTTCCCTTGAGATAAATCTGCAAATATCTCGGAAACGAAGCGAGCTATGGCAAAATGTTAGGAGACCTTTTTTGTAGAGAATTAAGTTTCCTACTTTTTATGTTCTATGATATTTTTTGATCAGATGCGTAGTTCTCGAGATATATCGAGATATTTAAAAGTTCCGAAGCCGCACCAACATAATAGGGATACAGAAACACCGTGGCCCCTTTCTTTGAGATAACTCTGCAGTATTGCGAGCTGTAAATGCCACTTCCAGCTTAGCTGTGCAGAAGAAGAACAACAAGAAGAAGAAATATCTCGAAATATGTCCGTCAGGCCCCTTCCCTTGAGATAAATCTGCAAATATCTCGAAAACGAAGAGAGCTATGGCAAAATGTTAAGAGACCTTTTTTGTAGAGAATTAAGTTTCCTACTTTTTATGTTCTATGATATTTTTTGATCTGATGCGTAGTTCTCGAGATATATCAAGATATTTAAAAGTTCCGAAGCCGCACCAACATAATAGAGATACAGAAACACCGTGGCCCCTTTCGTTGAGATAACTCTGCACTAGTGCGAGCCGCAAATGCCACTTCCAGCTTAGCTGTGCAGAAGAAGAACAACAAGAAGAAGAAATATCTCGAAATATGTCCGTCAGGCCCCTTCCCTTGAGATAAATCTGCAAATATCTCGGAAACGAAGCGAGCTATGGCAAAATGTTAAGAGACGTTTTTTGTAGAGAATTATGTTTCCTACAATTTATGTTCTACGATATTTTTTGATCAGAAGCGTAGTTTTCGAGATATATCGAGATATTTAAAAGTTCCGAAGCCGCACCAACATAATAGGGATACAGAAACACCGTGGCCCCTTTCTTTGAGATAACTCTGCACTGTTGCGAGCTGTAAATGCCACTTCCAGCTTAGCTGTGCAGAAGAAGAACAACAAGAAGAAGAAATATCTCGAAATATGTCCGTCAGGCCCCTTCCCTTGAGATAAATCTGCAAATATCTCGAAAACGAAGAGAGCTATGGCAAAATGTTAAGAGACCTTTTTTGTAGAGAATTAAGTTTCCTACTTTTTATGTTCTATGATATTTTTTGATCTGATGCGTAGTTCTCGAGATATATCAAGATATTTAAAAGTTCCGAAGCCGCACCAACATAATAGAGATACAGAAACACCGTGGCCCCTTTCGTTGAGATAACTCTGCACTAGTGCGAGCCGCAAATGCCACTTCCAGCTTAGCTGTGCAGAAGAAGAACAACAAGAAGAAGAAATATCTCGAAATATGTCCGTCAGGCCCCTTCCCTTGAGATAAATCTGCAAATATCTCGGAAACGAAGCGAGCTATGGCAAAATGTTAAGAGACGTTTTTTGTAGAGAATTATGTTTCCTACAATTTATGTTCTACGATATTTTTTGATCAGAAGCGTAGTTTTCGAGATATATCGAGATATTTAAAAGTTCCGAAGCCGCACCAACATAATAGGGATACAGAAACACCGTGGCCCCTTTCTTTGAGATAACTCTGCACTGTTGCGAGCTGTAAATGCCACTTCCAGCTTAGCTGTGCAGAAGAAGAACAACAAGAAGAAGAAATATCTCGAAATATGTCCGTCAGGCCAGTTCCTTTGAGTTGAATCTGCAAATATCTCGGAAACGAAGCGAGCTATGGCAAAATGTTGAGAGACCTTTTTTGTAGAGAATTAAGTTTCCTACGTTTTATGTTCTATGATATTTTTTGATCAGATGCGTAGTTCTCGAGATATATCAAGATATTTAAAAGTTCCGAAGCCGCACCAACATAATAGAGATACAGAAACACCGTGGCCCCTTTCTTTGAGATAACTCTGCACTATTGCGAGCTGCAAATGCCACTTCCAGCTTAGCTGTGCAGAAGAAGAACATCAAGAAGAAGAAATATCTCGAAATATGTCCGTCAGGCCCCTTCCCTTGAGATAAATCTGCAAATATCTCGAAAACGAAGCGAGCTATGGCAAAATGTTAAGAGACCTTTTTTGTAGAGAATTAAGTTTCCTACTTTTTATCTTCTATGATATTTTCTGATCAGATGCGTAGTTCTCGAGATATATCAAGATATTTAAAAGTTCCGAAGCCGCACCAACATAATAGAGATACAGAAACACCGTGGCCCCTCTCTTTGAGATAACTCTGCACTATTGCGAGCTGGAAATGCCACTTCCAGTTTAGCTGTGCAGAAGAAGAACAACAAGAAGAAGAAATATCTCGAAATATGTCCGTCAGGCCACTTCCTTTGAGCTGAATCTGCAAATATCTCGGAAACGAAGCGAGCTATGGCAAAATGTTAAGAGACGTTTTTTGTAGAGAATTATGTTTCCTACAATTTATGTTCTATGATATTTTTTGATCAGAAGCGTAGTTTTCGAGATATATCGAGATATTTAAAAGTTCCGAAGCCGCACCAACATAATGGAGATACAGAAACACCGTGGCCCCTTTCTCTGAGATAACTCTGCACTATTGCGAGCTGCAAATGCCACTTCCAGCTTAGCTGTGCAGAGGAAGAACAACAAGAAGAAGAAATATCTCGAAATATGTCCGTCAGGCCAGTTCCTTTGAGCTGAATCTGCAAATATCTCGGAAACGAAGCGAGCTATGGCAAAATGTTAAGAGACGTTTTTTGTAGAGAATTATGTTTACTACAATTTATGTTCTATGATATTTTTTGATCAGAAGCGTAGTTTTCGAGATATATCGAGATATTTAAAAGTTCCGAAGCCGCACCAACATAATAGGGATACAGAAACACCGTGGCCCCTTTCTTTGAGATAACTCTGCACTAGTGCGAGCCGCAAATGCCACTTCCAGCTTAGCTGTGCAGAAGAAGTACAACAAGAAGAAGAAATATCTCGAAATATGTCCGTCAGGCCCCTTCCCTTGAGATAAATCTGCAAATATCTCGGAAACGAAGCGAGCTATGGCAAAATGTTAGGAGACCTTTTTTGTAGAGAATTAAGTTTCCTACTTTTTATGTTCTATGATATTTTTTGATCAGATGCGTAGTTCTCGAGATATATCGAGATATTTAAAAGTTCCGAAGCCGCACCAACATAATAGGGATACAGAAACACCGTGGCCCCTTTCTTTGAGATAACTCTGCAGTGTTGCGAGCTGTAAATGCCACTTCCAGCTTAGCTGTGCAGAAGAAGAACAACAAGAAGAAGAAATATCTCGAAATATGTCCGTCAGGCCCCTTCCCTTGAGATAAATCTGCAAATATCTCGAAAACGAAGAGAGCTATGGCAAAATGTTAAGAGACCTTTTTTGTAGAGAATTAAGTTTCCTACTTTTTATGTTCTATGATATTTTTTGATCTGATGCGTAGTTCTCGAGATATATCAAGATATTTAAAAGTTCCGAAGCCGCACCAACATAATAGAGATACAGAAACACCGTGGCCCCTTTCGTTGAGATAACTCTGCACTAGTGCGAGCCGCAAATGCCACTTCCAGCTTAGCTGTGCAGAAGAAGAACAACAAGAAGAAGAAATATCTCGAAATATGTCCGTCAGGCCCCTTCCCTTGAGATAAATCTGCAAATATCTCGGAAACGAAGCGAGCTATGGCAAAATGTTAAGAGACGTTTTTTGTAGAGAATTATGTTTCCTACAATTTATGTTCTACGATATTTTTTGATCAGAAGCGTAGTTTTCGAGATATATCGAGATATTTAAAAGTTCCGAAGCCGCACCAACATAATAGGGATACAGAAACACCGTGGCCCCTTTCTTTGAGATAACTCTGCACTGTTGCGAGCTGTAAATGCCACTTCCAGCTTAGCTGTGCAGAAGAAGAACAACAAGAAGAAGAAATATCTCGAAATATGTCCGTCAGGCCAGTTCCTTTGAGTTGAATCTGCAAATATCTCGGAAACGAAGCGAGCTATGGCAAAATGTTGAGAGACCTTTTTTGTAGAGAATTAAGTTTCCTACGTTTTATGTTCTATGATATTTTTTGATCAGATGCGTAGTTCTCGAGATATATCAAGATATTTAAAAGTTCCGAAGCCGCACCAACATAATAGAGATACAGAAACACCGTGGCCCCTTTCTTTGAGATAACTCTGCACTATTGCGAGCTGCAAATGCCACTTCCAGCTTAGCTGTGCAGAAGAAGAACATCAAGAAGAAGAAATATCTCGAAATATGTCCGTCAGGCCCCTTCCCTTGAGATAAATCTGCAAATATCTCGAAAACGAAGCGAGCTATGGCAAAATGTTAAGAGACCTTTTTTGTAGAGAATTAAGTTTCCTACTTTTTACCTTCTATGATATTTTTTGATCAAATGCGTAGTTCTCGAGATATATCAAGATATTTAAAAGTTCCGAAGCCGCACCAACATAATAGAGATACAGAAACACCGTGGCCCCTCTCTTTGAGATAACTCTGCCCTACTGCGAGCTGGAAATGCCACTTCCAGTTTAGCTGTGCAGAAGAAGAACAACAAGAAGAAGAAATATCTCGAAATGTATCCGTCAGGCCCCTTCCCTTGAGATATACCTGCAAATATCTCGGAAACGAAGCGAGCTATGACAAAATGTTAAGAGACCTTTTTTGTAGAGAATTATGTTTCCTACAATTTATGTTCTATGATATTTTTTGATCAGAAGCGTAGTTTTCGAGATATATCGAGATATTTAAAAGTTCCGAAGCCGCACCAACATAATAGAGATACAGAAACACCGTGGCCCCTTTCTTTGAGATAACTCTGCACTAGTGCGAGCCGCAAATGCCACTTCCAGCTTAGCTGTGCAGAAGAAGAACAACAAGAAGAAGAAATATCTCGAAATATGTCCGTCAGGCCCCTTCCCTTGAGATAAATCTGCAAATATCTCGGAAACGAAGCGAGCTATGGCAAAATGTTAAGAGACCTTTTTTGTAGAGAATTAAGTTTCCTACTTTTTATGTTCTATGATATTTTTTGATTAGATGCGTAGTTCTCGAGATATATCAAGATATTTAAAAGTTCCGAAGCCGCACCATCATAATAGAGATACAGAAACACCGTGGCCCCTTTCTTTCAGATAACTATGCACTATTGCGAGCTGCAAATGCCACTTCCAGCTTAGCTGTGCTGAAGAACAACAAGAAGAAGAAATATCTCGAAATATGTCCGTCAGGCCCCTTCCCTTGAGATAAATCTGCAAATATCTCGGAAACGAAGCGAGCTATGGCCAATTGTTAAGAGACCTTTTTTGTAGAGAATTAAGTTTCCTACTTTTTATCTTCTATGATATTTTCTGATCAGATTCGTAGTTCTCGAGATATATCAAGATATTTAAAAGTTCCGAAGCCGCACCAACATAATAGAGATACAGAAACACCGTGGCCCCTTTCTTTCAGATAACTATGCACTATTGCGAGCTGCAAATGCCACTTCCAGCTTAGCTGTGCAGAAGAACAACAAGAAGAAGCAATATCTCGAAATATGTCCGTCAGGCCCCTTCCCTTGAGATAAATCTGCAAATATCTCGGAAACGAAGAGAGCTATGGCAAAATGTTAAGAGACCTTTTTTGTAGAGAATTAAGTTTCCTACTTTTTATGTTCTATGATATTATTTGATCTGATGCGTAGTTCTCGAGATATATCAAGATATTTAAAAGTTCCGAAACCGCACCAACATAATAGAGATACAGAAACACCGTGGCCCCTTTCTTTGAGATAACTCTGCACTAGAGCGAGCCGCAAATGCCACTTCCAGCTTAGCTGTGCAGAAGAAGAACAACAAGAAGAAGAAATATCTCGAAATATGTCCGTCAGGCCACTTCCCTTGAGATAAATCTGCAAATATCTCGGAAACGAAGCGAGCTATGGCAAAATGTTAAGAGACCTTTTTTGTAGAGAATTATGTTTCCTACTTTTTATGTTCTATGATATTTTTTGATCAGACGCGTAGCTCTCGAGATATATCAAGATATTTAAAAGTTCCGAAGCCGCACCAACATAATAGAGATACAGAAACAGCGTGGCCCCTTTCTTTGAGATATCTCTGCACTATTGCGAGCTGCAAATGCCACTTCCAGCTTAGCTGCGCAGAAGAAGAACAACAAGAAGAAGAAATATCTCGAAATATGTCCGTCAGGCCCCTTCCCTTGAGATAAATCTGCAAATATCTCGGAAACGAAGCGAGCTATGGCAAAATGTTAAGAGACCTTATTTGCAGAGAATTAAGTTTCCTACTTTTTATGTTCTATGATATTTTTTGATCAGATGCGTAGTTCTCGAGATATATCAAGATATTTGAAAGTTGCGAAACCGCACCAACATAATAGAGATACAGAAACACCGTGGCCCCTTTCTTTGAGATAACTCTGCACTAGTGCGAGCCGCAAATGCCACTTCCAGCTTAGCTGTGCAGAAGAAGAACAACAAGAAGAAGAAATATCTCGAAATATGTCCGTCAGGCCCCTTCCCTTGAGATAAATCTGCAAATATCTCGGAAACGAAGCGAGCTATGGCAAAATGTTAAGAGATCTTTTTTGTAGAGAATTAAGTTTCCTACTTTTTATCTTCTATGATATTTTTTGATCAGATGCGTAGTTCTCGAGATATATCAAGATATTTAAAAGTTCCGAAGCCGCACCAACATAATAGAGATACAGAAACACCGTGGCCCCTTTCTTTGAGATAACTCTGCACTATTGCGAGCTGCAAATGCCACTTCCAGCTTAGCTGTGCAGAAGAAGAACAACAAGAAGAAGAAGTATCTCGAAATATGTCCGTGAGGCCCGTTCCTTTGAGCTGAATCTGCAAATATCTCGGAAACGAAGCGAGCTATGGCAAAATGTTAAGAGACGTTTTTTGTAGAGAATTAAGTTTCCTACTTTTTATGTTCTATGATATTTTTTGATCAGATGCGTAGTTCTCGAGATATATCAAGATATTTAAAAGTTCCGAAGCCGCACCAACATAATAGAGATACAGAAACACCGTGGCCCCTTTCTTTGAGATAACTCTGCACTAGCGCGAGCCGCAAATGCCACTTACAGCTTAACTGTGCAGAAGAAGAACAACGAGAAGAAGAAATATCTCGAAATATGTCCGTCATGCCCCTTCCCTTGAGATAAAACTGCAAATATCTCGGAAACGAAGCGAGCTATGGCAAAATGTTAAGAGACCTTTTTTGTAGAGAATTAAGTTTCCTACATTTTATGTTCTATGATATTTTTTGATCAGATGCGTAGTTCTCGAGATATATCAAGATATTTAAAAGTTCCGAAGCCGCACCAACATAATAGAGATACAGAAACACCGTGGCTCCTTTCTTTGAGATAACTCTGCACTATTGCGAGCTGGAAATGCCACTTCCAGTTTAGCTGTGCAGAAGAAGAACAACAAGAAGAAGAAATATCTCGAAATATGTCCGTCAGGCCCCTTCCCTTGAGATAAATATGCAAATATCTCGGAAACGAAGCGAGCTATGGCAAAATGTTAAGAGACCTTTTTTGTAGAGAATTAAGTTTCCTACTTTTTATGTTGTATGATATTTTTTGATCAGATGCGTAGTTCTCGAGATATATCAAGATATTTAAAAGTTCCGAAGCCGCACCAACATAATAGAGATACAGAAACACCGTGGCCCCTTTCTTTGAGATAACTCTGCACTATTGCGAGCTGCAAATGCCACTTCCAGCTTAGCTGTGCAGAGGAAGAACAACAAGAAGAAGAAGTATCTCGAAATATGTCCGTCAGGCCCGTTCCTTTGAGCTGAATCTGCAAATATCTCGGAAACGAAGCGAGCTATGGCAAAATGTTAAGAGACGTTTTTTGTAGAGAATTATGTTTCCTACAATTTATGTTCTATGATATTTTTTGATCAGAAGCGTAGTTTTCGAGATATATCGAGATATTTAAAAGTTCCGAAGCCGCACCAACATAATAGAGATACAGAAACACCGTGACCCCTTTCTTTGAGATAACTCTGCACTAGTGCGAGCCGCAAATGCCACTTCCAGCTTAGCTGTGCAGAAGAAGAACAACAAGAAGAAGAAATATCTCGAAATATGTCCGACAGGCCCTTTCCCTTGAGATAAATCTGCAAATATCTCGGAAACGAAGCTAGCTATGGCGAAATGTTAAGAGACCTTTTTTGTAGAGAATTAAGTTTCCTACTTTTTATCTTCTATGATATTTTTTGATCAGATGCGTAGTTCTCGAGATATATCAAGATATTTAAAAGTTCCGATGCCGCACCAACATAATAGAGATACAGAAACACCGTGGCCCCTTTCTTTGAGATAACTCTGCACTATTGCGAGCTGTAAATGCCACTTCCAGCTTAGCTGTGCAGAAGAAGAACAACAAGAAGAAGAAATATCTCGAAATATGTCCGTCAGGCCCCTTCCCTTGAGATATATCTGCAAATATCTCGGAAACGAAGCGAGCTATGGCAAAATGTTAAGAGACCTTTTTTGTAGAGAATTCTGTTTCCTACAATTTATGTTCTATGATATTTTTTGATCAGAAGCGTAGTTTTCGAGATATATCGAGATATTTAAAAGTTCCGAAGCCGCACCATCATAATAGAGATACAGAAACACCGTGGCCCCTTTCTTTCAGATAACTATGCACTATTGCGAGCTGCAAATGCCACTTCCAGCTTAGCTGTGCAGAAGAACAACAAGAAGAAGAAATATCTCGAAATATGTCCGTCAGGCCCCTTCCCTTGAGATAAATCTGCAAATATCTCGGAAACGAAGCGAGCTATGGCCAATTGTTAAGAGACCTTTTTTGTAGAGAATTAAGTTTCCTACTTTTTATCTTCTATGATATTTTCTGATCAGATTCGTAGTTCTCGAGATATATCAAGATATTTAAAAGTTCCGAAGCCGCACCAACATAATAGAGATACAGAAACACCGTGGCCCCTTTCTTTCAGATAACTATGCACTATTGCGAGCTGCAAATGCCACTTCCAGCTTAGCTGTGCAGAAGAACAACAAGAAGAAGCAATATCTCGAAATATGTCCGTCAGGCCCCTTCCCTTGAGATAAATCTGCAAATATCTCGGAAACGAAGAGAGCTATGGCAAAATGTTAAGAGACCTTTTTTGTAGAGAATTAAGTTTCCTACTTTTTATGTTCTATGATATTTTTTGATCTGATGCGTAGTTCTCGAGATATATCAAGATATTTAAAAGTTCCGAAACCGCACCAACATAATAGAGATACAGAAACACCGTGGCCCCTTTCTTTGAGATAACTCTGCACTAGAGCGAGCCGCAAATGCCACTTCCAGCTTAGCTGTGCAGAAGAAGAACAACAAGAAGAAGAAATATCTCGAAATATGTCCGTCAGGCCACTTCCCTTGAGATAAATCTGCAAATATCTCGGAAACGAAGCGAGCTATGGCAAAATGTTAAGAGACCTTTTTTGTAGAGAATTATGTTTCCTACTTTTTATGTTCTATGATATTTTTTGATCAGACGCGTAGCTCTCGAGATATATCAAGATATTTAAAAGTTCCGAAGCCGCACCAACATAATAGAAATACAGAAACAGCGTGGCCCCTTTCTTTGAGATATCTCTGCACTATTGCGAGCTGCAAATGCCACTTCCAGCTTAGCTGCGCAGAAGAAGAACAACAAGAAGAAGAAATATCTCGAAATATGTCCGTGAGGCCCGTTCCTTTGAGCTGAATCTGCAAATATCTCGGAAACGAAGCGAGCTATGGCAAAATGTTAAGAGACGTTTTTTGTAGAGAATTAAGTTTCCTACTTTTTATGTTCTATGATATTTTTTGATCAGATGCGTAGTTCTCGAGATATATCAAGATATTTAAAAGTTCCGAAGCCGCACCAACATAATAGAGATACAGAAACACCGTGGCCCCTTTCTTTGAGATAACTCTGCACTAGCGCGAGCCGCAAATGCCACTTACAGCTTAACTGTGCAGAAGAAGAACAACGAGAAGAAGAAATATCTCGAAATATGTCCGTCATGCCCCTTCCCTTGAGATAAATCTGCAAATATCTCGGAAACGAAGCGAGCTATGGCAAAATGTTAAGAGACCTTTTTTGTAGAGAATTAAGTTTCCTACATTTTACGTTCTATGATATTTTTTGATCAGATGCGTAGTTCTCGAGATATATCAAGATATTTAAAAGTTCCGAAGCCGCACCAACATAATAGAGATACAGAAACACCGTGGCTCCTTTCTTTGAGATAACTCTGCACTATTGCGAGCTGGAAATGCCACTTCCAGTTTAGCTGTGCAGAAGAAGAACAACAAGAAGAAGAAATATCTCGAAATATGTCCGTCAGGCCCCTTCCCTTGAGATAAATATGCAAATATCTCGGAAACGAAGCGAGCTATGGCAAAATGTTAAGAGACCTTTTTTGTAGAGAATTAAGTTTCCTACTTTTTATGTTGTATGATATTTTTTGATCAGATGCGTAGTTCTCGAGATATATCAAGATATTTAAAAGTTCCGAAGCCGCACCAACATAATAGAGATACAGAAACACCGTGGCCCCTTTCTTTGAGATAACTCTGCACTATTGCGAGCTGCAAATGCCACTTCCAGCTTAGCTGTGCAGAGGAAGAACAACAAGAAGAAGAAGTATCTCGAAATATGTCCGTCAGGCCCGTTCCTTTGAGCTGAATCTGCAAATATCTCGGAAACGAAGCGAGCTATGGCAAAATGTTAAGAGACGTTTTTTGTAGAGAATTATGTTTCCTACAATTTATGTTCTATGATATTTTTTGATCAGAAGCGTAGTTTTCGAGATATATCGAGATATTTAAAAGTTCCGAAGCCGCACCAACATAATAGAGATACAGAAACACCGTGACCCCTTTCTTTGAGATAACTCTGCACTAGTGCGAGCCGCAAATGCCACTTCCAGCTTAGCTGTGCAGAAGAAGAACAACAAGAAGAAGAAATATCTCGAAATATGTCCGTCAGGCCCCTTCCCTTGAGATAAATCTGCAAATATCTCGGAAACGAAGCGAGCTATGGCAAAATGTTAAGAGACCTTTTTTGTAGAGAATTAAGTTTCCTACTTTTTATGTTCTATGATATTTTTTGATTAGATGCGTAGTTCTCGAGATATATCAAGATATTTAAAAGTTCCGAAGCCGCACCATCATAATAGAGATACAGAAACACCGTGGCCCCTTTCTTTCAGATAACTATGCACTATTGCGAGCTGCAAATGCCACTTCCAGCTTAGCTGTGCAGAAGAACAACAAGAAGAAGAAATATCTCGAAATATGTCCGTCAGGCCCCTTCCCTTGAGATAAATCTGCAAATATCTCGGAAACGAAGCGAGCTATGGCCAATTGTTAAGAGACCTTTTTTGTAGAGAATTAAGTTTCCTACTTTTTATCTTCTATGATATTTTCTGATCAGATTCGTAGTTCTCGAGATATATCAAGATATTTAAAAGTTCCGAAGCCGCACCAACATAATAGAGATACAGAAACACCGTGGCCCCTTTCTTTCAGATAACTATGCACTATTGCGAGCTGCAAATGCCACTTCCAGCTTAGCTGTGCAGAAGAACAACAAGAAGAAGCAATATCTCGAAATATGTCCGTCAGGCCCCTTCCCTTGAGATAAATCTGCAAATATCTCGGAAACGAAGAGAGCTATGGCAAAATGTTAAGAGACCTTTTTTGTAGAGAATTAAGTTTCCTACTTTTTATGTTCTATGATATTATTTGATCTGATGCGTAGTTCTCGAGATATATCAAGATATTTAAAAGTTCCGAAACCGCACCAACATAATAGAGATACAGAAACACCGTGGCCCCTTTCTTTGAGATAACTCTGCACTAGAGCGAGCCGCAAATGCCACTTCCAGCTTAGCTGTGCAGAAGAAGAACAACAAGAAGAAGAAATATCTCGAAATATGTCCGTCAGGCCACTTCCCTTGAGATAAATCTGCAAATATCTCGGAAACGAAGCGAGCTATGGCAAAATGTTAAGAGACCTTTTTTGTAGAGAATTATGTTTCCTACTTTTTATGTTCTATGATATTTTTTGATCAGACGCGTAGCTCTCGAGATATATCAAGATATTTAAAAGTTCCGAAGCCGCACCAACATAATAGAGATACAGAAACAGCGTGGCCCCTTTCTTTGAGATATCTCTGCACTATTGCGAGCTGCAAATGCCACTTCCAGCTTAGCTGCGCAGAAGAAGAACAACAAGAAGAAGAAGTATCTCGAAATATGTCCGTCAGGCCCGTTCCTTTGAGCTGAATCTGCAAATATCTCGGAAACGAAGCGAGCTATGGCAAAATGTTAAGAGACGTTTTTTGTAGAGAATTATGTTTCCTACAATTTATGTTCTATGATATTTTTTGATCAGAAGCGTAGTTTTCGAGATATATCGAGATATTTAAAAGTTCCGAAGCCGCACCAACATAATAGAGATACAGAAACACCGTGACCCCTTTCTTTGAGATAACTCTGCACTAGTGCGAGCCGCAAATGCCACTTCCAGCTTAGCTGTGCAGAAGAAGAACAACAAGAAGAAGAAATATCTCGAAATATGTCCGTCAGGCCCCTTCCCTTGAGATAAATCTGCAAATATCTCGGAAACGAAGCGAGCTATGGCAAAATGTTAAGAGACCTTTTTTGTAGAGAATTAAGTTTTCTACTTTTTATGTTCTATGATATTTTTTGATTAGATGCGTAGTTCTCGAGATATATCAAGATATTTAAAAGTTCCGAAGCCGCACCATCATAATAGAGATACAGAAACACCGTGGCCCCTTTCTTTCAGATAACTATGCACTATTGCGAGCTGCAAATGCCACTTCCAGCTTAGCTGTGCAGAAGAACAACAAGAAGAAGAAATATCTCGAAATATGTCCGTCAGGCCCCTTCCCTTGAGATAAATCTGCAAATATCTCGGAAACGAAGCGAGCTATGGCCAATTGTTAAGAGACCTTTTTTGTAGAGAATTAAGTTTCCTACTTTTTATCTTCTATGATATTTTCTGATCAGATTCGTAGTTCTCGAGATATATCAAGATATTTAAAAGTTCCGAAGCCGCACCAACATAATAGAGATACAGAAACACCGTGGCCCCTTTCTTTCAGATAACTATGCACTATTGCGAGCTGCAAATGCCACTTCCAGCTTAGCTGTGCAGAAGAACAACAAGAAGAAGCAATATCTCGAAATATGTCCGTCAGGCCCCTTCCCTTGAGATAAATCTGCAAATATCTCGGAAACGAAGAGAGCTATGGCAAAATGTTAAGAGACCTTTTTTGTAGAGAATTAAGTTTCCTACTTTTTATGTTCTATGATATTATTTGATCTGATGCGTAGTTCTCGAGATATATCAAGATATTTAAAAGTTCCGAAACCGCACCAACATAATAGAGATACAGAAACACCGTGGCCCCTTTCTTTGAGATAACTCTGCACTAGAGCGAGCCGCAAATGCCACTTCCAGCTTAGCTGTGCAGAAGAAGAACAACAAGAAGAAGAAATATCTCGAAATATGTCCGTCAGGCCACTTCCCTTGAGATAAATCTGCAAATATCTCGGAAACGAAGCGAGCTATGGCAAAATGTTAAGAGACCTTTTTTGTAGAGAATTATGTTTCCTACTTTTTATGTTCTATGATATTTTTTGATCAGACGCGTAGCTCTCGAGATATATCAAGATATTTAAAAGTTCCGAAGCCGCACCAACATAATAGAGATACAGAAACAGCGTGGCCCCTTTCTTTGAGATATCTCTGCACTATTGCGAGCTGCAAATGCCACTTCCAGCTTAGCTGCGCAGAAGAAGAACAACAAGAAGAAGAAATATCTCGAAATATGTCCGTCAGGCCCCTTCCCTTGAGATAAATCTGCAAATATCTCGGAAACGAAGCGAGCTATGGCAAAATGTTAAGAGACCTTATTTGCAGAGAATTAAGTTTCCTACTTTTTATGTTCTATGATATTTTTTGATCAGATGCGTAGTTCTCGAGATATATCAAGATATTTGAAAGTTGCGAAACCGCACCAACATAATAGAGATACAGAAACACCGTGGCCCCTTTCTTTGAGATAACTCTGCACTAGTGCGAGCCGCAAATGCCACTTCCAGCTTAGCTGTGCAGAAGAAGAACAACAAGAAGAAGAAATATCTCGAAATATGTCCGTCAGGCCCCTTCCCTTGAGATAAATCTGCAAATATCTCGGAAACGAAGCGAGCTATGGCAAAATGTTAAGAGATCTTTTTTGTAGAGAATTAAGTTTCCTACTTTTTATGTTCTATGATATTTTTTGATCAGATGCGTAGTTCTCGAGATATATCAAGATATTTAAAAGTTCCGAAGCCGCACCAACATAATAGAGATACAGAAACACCGTGGCCCCTTTCTTTGAGATAACTCTGCACTAGCGCGAGCCGCAAATGCCACTTACAGCTTAACTGTGCAGAAGAAGAACAACGAGAAGAAGAAATATCTCGAAATATGTCCGTCATGCCCCTTCCCTTGAGATAAATCTGCAAATATCTCGGAAACGAAGCGAGCTATGGCAAAATGTTAAGAGACCTTTTTTGTAGAGAATTAAGTTTCCTACATTTTATGTTCTATGATATTTTTTGATCAGATGCGTAGTTCTCGAGATATATCAAGATATTTAAAAGTTCCGAAGCCGCACCAACATAATAGAGATACAGAAACACCGTGGCTCCTTTCTTTGAGATAACTCTGCACTATTGCGAGCTGGAAATGCCACTTCCAGTTTAGCTGTGCAGAAGAAGAACAACAAGAAGAAGAAATATCTCGAAATATGTCCGTCAGGCCCCTTCCCTTGAGATAAATATGCAAATATCTCGGAAACGAAGCGAGCTATGGCAAAATGTTAAGAGACCTTTTTTGTAGAGAATTAAGTTTCCTACTTTTTATGTTGTATGATATTTTTTGATCAGATGCGTAGTTCTCGAGATATATCAAGATATTTAAAAGTTCCGAAGCCGCACCAACATAATAGAGATACAGAAACACCGTGGCCCCTTTCTTTGAGATAACTCTGCACTATTGCGAGCTGCAAATGCCACTTCCAGCTTAGCTGTGCAGAGGAAGAACAAGAAGAAGAAGAAGTATCTCGAAATATGTCCGTCAGGCCCGTTCCTTTGAGCTGAATCTGCAAATATCTCGGAAACGAAGCGAGCTATGGCAAAATGTTAAGAGACGTTTTTTGTAGAGAATTATGTTTCCTACAATTTATGTTCTATGATATTTTTTGATCAGAAGCGTAGTTTTCGAGATATATCGAGATATTTAAAAGCTCCGAAGCCGCACCAACATAATAGAGATACAGAAACACCGTGACCCCTTTCTTTGAGATAACTCTGCACTAGTGCGAGCCGCAAATGCCACTTCCAGCTTAGCTGTGCAGAAGAAGAACAACAAGAAGAAGAAATATCTCGAAATATGTCCGACAGGCCCTTTCCCTTGAGATAAATCTGCAAATATCTCGGAAACGAAGCTAGCTATGGCGAAATGTTAAGAGACCTTTTTTGTAGAGAATTAAGTTTCCTACTTTTTATCTTCTATGATATTTTTTGATCAGATGCGTAGTTCTCGAGATATATCAAGATATTTAAAAGTTCCGATGCCGCACCAACATAATAGAGATACAGAAACACCGTGGCCCCTTTCTTTGAGATAACTCTGCACTATTGCGAGCTGTAAATGCCACTTCCAGCTTAGCTGTGCAGAAGAAGAACAACAAGAAGAAGAAATATCTCGAAATATGTCCGTCAGGCCCCTTCCCTTGAGATATATCTGCAAATATCTCGGAAACGAAGCGAGCTATGGCAAAATGTTAAGAGACCTTTTTTGTAGAGAATTCTGTTTCCTACAATTTATGTTCTATGATATTTTTTGATCAGAAGCGTAGTTTTCGAGATATATCGAGATATTTAAAAGTTCCGAAGCCGCACCATCATAATAGAGATACAGAAACACCGTGGCCCCTTTCTTTCAGATAACTATGCACTATTGCGAGCTGCAAATGCCACTTCCAGCTTAGCTGTGCAGAAGAACAACAAGAAGAAGAAATATCTCGAAATATGTCCGTCAGGCCCCTTCCCTTGAGATAAATCTGCAAATATCTCGGAAACGAAGCGAGCTATGGCCAATTGTTAAGAGACCTTTTTTGTAGAGAATTAAGTTTCCTACTTTTTATCTTCTATGATATTTTCTGATCAGATTCGTAGTTCTCGAGATATATCAAGATATTTAAAAGTTCCGAAGCCGCACCAACATAATAGAGATACAGAAACACCGTGGCCCCTTTCTTTCAGATAACTATGCACTATTGCGAGCTGCAAATGCCACTTCCAGCTTAGCTGTGCAGAAGAACAACAAGAAGAAGCAATATCTCGAAATATGTCCGTCAGGCCCCTTCCCTTGAGATAAATCTGCAAATATCTCGGAAACGAAGAGAGCTATGGCAAAATGTTAAGAGACCTTTTTTGTAGAGAATTAAGTTTCCTACTTTTTATGTTCTATGATATTTTTTGATCTGATGCGTAGTTCTCGAGATATATCAAGATATTTAAAAGTTCCGAAACCGCACCAACATAATAGAGATACAGAAACACCGTGGCCCCTTTCTTTGAGATAACTCTGCACTAGAGCGAGCCGCAAATGCCACTTCCAGCTTAGCTGTGCAGAAGAAGAACAACAAGAAGAAGAACTATCTCGAAATATGTCCGTCAGGCCACTTCCCTTGAGATAAATCTGCAAATATCTCGGAAACGAAGCGAGCTATGGCAAAATGTTAAGAGACCTTTTTTGTAGAGAATTATGTTTCCTACTTTTTATGTTCTATGATATTTTTTGATCAGACGCGTAGCTCTCGAGATATATCAAGATATTTAAAAGTTCCGAAGCCGCACCAACATAATAGAGATACAGAAACAGCGTGGCCCCTTTCTTTGAGATATCTCTGCACTATTGCGAGCTGCAAATGCCACTTCCAGCTTAGCTGCGCAGAAGAAGAACAACAAGAAGAAGAAATATCTCGAAATATGTCCGTGAGGCCCGTTCCTTTGAGCTGAATCTGCAAATATCTCGGAAACGAAGCGAGCTATGGCAAAATGTTAAGAGACGTTTTTTGTAGAGAATTAAGTTTCCTACTTTTTATGTTCTATGATATTTTTTGATCAGATGCGTAGTTCTCGAGATATATCAAGATATTTAAAAGTTCCGAAGCCGCACCAACATAATAGAGATACAGAAACACCGTGGCCCCTTTCTTTGAGATAACTCTGCACTAGCGCGAGCCGCAAATGCCACTTACAGCTTAACTGTGCAGAAGAAGAACAACGAGAAGAAGAAATATCTCGAAATATGTCCGTCATGCCCCTTCCCTTGAGATAAATCTGCAAATATCTCGGAAACGAAGCGAGCTATGGCAAAATGTTAAGAGACCTTTTTTGTAGAGAATTAAGTTTCCTACATTTTATGTTCTATGATATTTTTTGATCAGATGCGTAGTTCTCGAGATATATCAAGATATTTAAAAGTTCCGAAGCCGCACCAACATAATAGAGATACAGAAACACCGTGGCTCCTTTCTTTGAGATAACTCTGCACTATTGCGAGCTGGAAATGCCACTTCCAGTTTAGCTGTGCAGAAGAAGAACAACAAGAAGAAGAAATATCTCGAAATATGTCCGTCAGGCCCCTTCCCTTGAGATATATCTGCAAATATCTCGGAAACGAAGCGAGCTATGGCAAAATGTTAAGAGACCTTTTTTGTAGAGAATTCTGTTTCCTACAATTTATGTTCTATGATATTTTTTGATCAGAAGCGTAGTTTTCGAGATATATCGAGATATTTAAAAGTTCCGAAGCCGCACCAACATAATAGAGATACAGAAACACCGTGGCCCCTTTCTTTGAGATAACTCTGCACTAGTGCGAGCCGCAAATGCCACTTCCAGCTTAGCTGTGCAGAAGAAGAACAACAAGAAGAAGAAATATCTCGAAATATGTCCGTCAGGCCCCTTCCCTTGAGATAAATCTGCAAATATCTCGGAAACGAAGCGAGCTATGGCAAAATGTTAAGAGACCTTTTTTGTAGAGAATTAAGTTTCCTACTTTTTATGTTCTATGATATTTTTTGATCAGATGCGTAGTTCTCGAGATATATCAAGATATTTAAAAGTTCCGAAGCCGCACCAACATAATAGAGATACAGAAACACCGTGGCCCCTTTCTTTGAGATAACTCTGCACTATTGCGAGCTGCAAATGCCACTTCCAGCTTAGCTGTGCAGAGGAAGAACAACAAGAAGAAGAAATATCTCGAAATATGTCCGTCAGGCCAGTTCCTTTGAGCTGAATCTGCAAATATCTCGGAAACGAAGCGAGCTATGGCAAAATGATAAGAGACGTTTTTTGTAGAGAATTATGTTTCCTACAATTCATGTTCTATGATATTTTTTGATCAGAAGCGTAGTTTTCGAGATATATCGAGATATTTAAAAGTTCCGAAGCCGCACCAACATAATAGGGATACAGAAACACCGTGGCCCCTTTCTTTGAGATAACTCTGCACGATTGCGAGCTGGAAATGCCACTTCCAGTTTAGCTGTGCAGAAGAAGAACAACAAGAAGAAGAAATATCTCGAAATATGTCCATCAGGACCCTTCCCTTGAGATAAATCTGCAAATATCTCGGAAACGAAGCGAGCTATGGCAAAATGTTAAGAGACCTTTTTTGTAGAGAATTAAGTTTCCTACTTTTTATGTTCTATGATATTTTTTGATCAGATGCGTAGTTCTCGAGATATATCAAGATATTTAAAAGTTCCGAAGCCGCACCAACATAATAGAGATACAGAAACACCGTGGCCCCTTTCTTTGAGATAACTCTGCACTATTGCGAGCTGCAAATGCCACTTCCAGCTTAGCTGTGCAGAGGAAGAACAACAAGAAGAAGAAGTATCTCGAAATATGTCCGTCAGGCCCGTTCCTTTGAGCTGAATCTGCAAATATCTCGGAAACGAAGCGAGCTATGGCAAAATGTTAAGAGACGTTTTTTGTAGAGAATTATGTTTCCTACAATTTATGTTCTATGATATTTTTTGATCAGAAGCGTAGTTTTCGAGATATATCGAGATATTTAAAAGTTCCGAAGCCGCACCAACGTAATAGAGATACAGAAACACCGTGGCCCCTTTCTTTGAGATAACTCTGCACTATTGCGAGCTGCAAATGCCACTTCCAGCTTAGCTGTGCAGAGGAAGAACAACAAGAAGAAGAAGTATCTCGAAATATGTCCGTCAGGCCCGTTCCTTTGAGTTGATTCTGCAAATATCTCGGAAACGAAGCGAGCTATGGCAAAATGTTAAGAGACGTTTTTTGTAGAGAATTATGTTTCCTACAATTTATGTTCTATGATATTTTTTGATCAGAAGCGTAGTTTTCGAGATATATCGAGATATTTAAAAGTTCCGAAGCCGCACCAACATAATAGAGATACAGAAACACCGTGGCTCCTTTCTTTGAGATAACTCTGCACTATTGCGAGCTGGAAATGCCACTTCCAGTTTAGCTGTGCAGAAGAAGAACAACAAGAAGAAGAAATATCTCGAAATATGTCCGTCAGGCCCCTTCCCTTGAGATAAATATGCAAATATCTCGGAAACGAAGCGAGCTATGGCAAAATGTTAAGAGACCTTTTTTGTACAGAATTATGTTTCCTACTTTTTATGTTCTATGATATTTTTTGATCAGACGCGTAGTTCTCGAGATATATCAAGATATTTAAAAGTTCCGAAGCCGCACCAACATAATAGAGATACAGAAACACCGTGGCCCCTTTCTTTGAGATATCTCTGCACTATTGCGTGCTGCAAATGCCACTTCCAGCTTAGCTGTGCAGAAGAAGAACAACAACAAGAAGAAATATCTCGAAATATGTCCGTGAGGCCCCTTCCCTTGAGATAAATCTGCAAATATCTCGGAATCGAAGCGAGCTATGGCAAAATGTTAAGAGACCTTTTTTGTAGAGAATTAAGTTTCCTACTTTTTATGTTCTATGATATTTTTTGATCAGATGCGTAGTTCTCGAGATATATTAAGATATTTAAAAGTTCCGAAGCCGCACCAACATAATAGAGATACAGAAACACCGTGACCCCTTTCTTTGAGATAACTCTGCACTATTGCGAGCTGCAAATGCCACTTCCAGCTTAGCTGTGCAGAAGAAGAACAACAAGAAGAAGAAGTATCTCGAAATATGTCCGTCAGGCCCCTTCCCTTGAGATAAATCTGCAAATATCTCGGAAACGAAGCGAGCTATGGCAAAATCTTAAGAGACCTTTTTTGTAGAGAATTAAGTTTCCTACTTTTTATGTTCTATGATATTTTTTGATCAGATGCGTAGTTCTCGAGATATATCAAGATATTTAAAAGTTCCGAAGCCGCACCAACATAATAGAGATACAGAAACACCGTGGCCCCTTTCTTTGAGATAACTCTGCACTAGCGCGAGCCGCAAATGCCACTTACAGCTTAGCTGTGCAGAAGAAGAACAACGAGAAGAAGAAATATCTCGAAATATGTCCGTCAGGCCCCTTCCCTTGAGATAAATCTGCAAATATCTCGGAAACGAAGCGAGCTATGGCAAAATGTTAAGAGACCTTTTTTGTAGAGAATTAAGTTTCCTACATTTTATGTTCTATGATATTTTTTGATCAGATGCGTAGTTCTCGAGATATATCAAGATATTTAAAAGTTCCGAAGCCGCACCAACATAATAGAGATACAGAAACACCGTGGCTCCTTTCTTTGAGATAACTCTGCACTATTGCGGGCTGGAAATGCCACTTCCAGTTTAGCTGTGCAGAAGAAGAACAACAAGAAGAAGAAATATCTCGAAATATGTCCGTCAGGCCCCTTCCCTTGAGATGAATATGCAAATATCTCGGAAACGAAGCGAGCTATGGCAAAATGTTAAGCGACCTTTTTTGTAGAGAATTAAGTTTCCTACTTTTTATGTTCTATGGTATTTTTTGATCAGATGCGTAGTTCTCGAGATATATCAAGATATTTAAAAGTTCCGAAGCCCCACCAACATAATAGAGATACAGAAACACCGTGGCCCCTTTCTTTGAGATAACTCTGCACTATTGCGAGCTGCAAATGCCACTTCCAGCTTAGCTGTGCAGAGGAAGAACAACAAGAAGAAGAAATATCTCGAAATATGTCCGTCAGGCCAGTTCCTTTGAGCTGAATCTGCAAATATCTCGGAAACGAAGCGAGCTATGGCAAAATGTTAAGAGACGTTTTTTGTAGAGAATTATGTTTCCTACAATTTATGTTCTATGATATTTTTTGATCAGAAGCGTAGTTTTCGAGATATATCGAGATACTTAAAAGTTCCGAAGCCGCACCAACATAATAGAGATACAGAAACACCGTGGCCCCTTTCTTTGAGATAACTGTGCACTAGTGCGAGCCGCAAATGCCACTTCCAGCTTAGCTGTGCAGAAGAAGAACAACAAGAAGAAGAAATATCTCGAAATATGTCCGTCAGGCCAGTTCCTTTGAGCTGAATCTGCAAATATCTCGGAAACGAAGCGAGCTATGGCAAAATGTTAAGAGACGTTTTTTGTAGAGAATTATGTTTCCTACAATTTATGTTCTATGATATTTTTTGATCAGAAGCGTAGTTTTCGAGATATATCGAGATACTTAAAAGTTACGAAGCCGCACCAACATAATAGAGATACAGAAACACCGTGGCCCCTTTCTTTGAGATAACTCTGCACTATTGCGAGCTGCAAATGCCACTTCCAGCTTAGCTGTGCAGAGGAAGAACAACAAGAAGAAGAAATATCTCGAAATATGTCCGTCAGGCCAGTTCCTTTGAGCTGAATCTGCAAATATCTCGGAAACGAAGCGAGCTATGGCAAAATGATAACAGACGTTTTTTGTAGAGAATTATGTTTCCTACAATTTATGTTCTATGATATTTTTTGATCAGAAGCGTAGTTTTCGAGATATATCGAGATATTTAAAAGTTCCGAAGCCGCATCAACATAATAGGGATACAGAAACACCGTGGCCCCTTTCTTTGAGATAACTCTGCACGATTGCGAGCTGGAAATGCCACTTCCAGTTTAGCTGTGCAGAAGAAGAACAACAAGAAGAAGAAATATCTCGAAATATGTCCATCAGGACCCTTCCCTTGAGATAAATCTGCAAATATCTCGGAAACGAAGCGAGCTATGGCAAAATGTTAAGAGACCTTTTTTGTAGAGAATTAAGTTTCCTACTTTTTATGTTCTAGGATATTTTTTGATCAGATGCGTAGTTCTCGAGATATATCAAGATATTTAAAAGTTCCGAAGCCGCACCAACATAATAGAGATACAGAAACACCGTGGCCCCTTTCTTTGAGATAACTCTGCACTATTGCGAGCTGCAAATGCCACTTCCAGCTTAGCTGTGCAGAGGAAGAACAACAAGAAGAAGAAGTATCTCGAAATATGTCCGTCAGGCCCGTTCCTTTGAGCTGAATCTGCAAATATCTCGGAAACGAAGCGAGCTATGGCAAAATGTTAAGAGACGTTTTTTGTAGAGAATTATGTTTCCTACAATTTATGTTCTATGATATTTTTTGATCAGAAGCGTAGTTTTCGAGATATATCGAGATATTTAAAAGTTCCGAAGCCGCACCAACATAATAGAGATACAGAAACACCGTGGCCCCTTTCTTGGAGATAACTCTGCACTAGTGCGAGCCGCAAATGCCACTTCCAGCTTAGCTGTGCAGAAGAAGAACAACAAGAAGAAGAAATATCTCGAAATAGGTCCGTCAGGCCCGTTCCCTTGAGATAAATATGCAAATATCTCGGAAACGAAGCGAGCTATGGCAAAATGTTAAGCGACCTTTTTTGTAGGGAATTAAGTTTCCTACTTTTTATGTTCTATGATATTTTTTGATCAGATGCGTAGTTCTCGAGATATATCAAGATATTTAAAAGTTCCGAAGCCCCACCAACATAATAGAGATACAGAAACACCGTGGCCCCTTTCTTTGAGATAACTCTGCACTATTGCGAGCTGCAAATGCCACTTCCAGCTTAGCTGTGCAGAGGAAGAACAACAAGAAGAAGAAATATCTCGAAATATGTCCGTCAGGCCAGTTCCTTTGAGCTGCATCTGCAAATATCTCGGAAACGAAGCGAGCTATGGCAAAATGTTAAGAGACGTTTTTTGTAGAGAATTATGTTTCCTACAATTTATGTTCTATGATATTTTTTGATCAGAAGCGTAGTTTTCGAGATATATCGAGATACTTAAAAGTTCCGAAGCCGCACCAACATAATAGAGATACAGAAACACCGTGGCCCCTTTCTTTGAGATAACTGTGCACTAGTGCGAGCCGCAAATGCCACTTCCAGCTTAGCTGTGCAGAAGAAGAACAACAAGAAGAAGAAATATCTCGAAATATGTCCGTCAGGCCCCTTCCCTTGAGATAAATCTGCAAATATCTCGGAAACGAAGCGAGCTATGGCAAAATGTTAAGAGACCTTTTTTGTACAGAATTATGTTTCCTACTTTTTATGTTGTATGATATTTTTTGATCAGACGCGTAGTTCTCGAGATATATCAAGATATTTAAAAGTTCCGAAGCCGCACCAACATAATAGAGATACAGAAACACCGTGGCCCCTTTCTTTGAGATATCTCTGCACTATTGCGAGCTGCAAATGCCACTTCCAGCTTAGCTGTGCAGAAGAAGAACAACAAGAAGAAGAAATATCTCGAAATATGTCCGTGAGGCCCCTTCCCTTGAGATAAATCTGCAAATATCTCGGAATCGAAGCGAGCTATGGCAAAATGTTAAGAGACCTTTTTTGTAGAGAATTAAGTTTCCTACTTTTTATGTTGTACGATATTTTTTGATCAGATGCGTAGTTCTCGAGATATATTAAGATATTTAAAAGTTCCGAAGCCGCACCAACATAATAGAGATACAGAAACACCGTGGCCCCTTTCCTTGAGATAACTCTGCACTATTGCGAGCTGCAAATGCCACTTCCAGCTTAGCTGTGCAGAAGAAGAACAACAAGAAGAAGAAGTATCTCGAAATATGTCCGTCAGGCCCCTTCCCTTGAGATAAATCTGCAAATATCTCGGAAACGAAGCGAGCTATGGCAAAATGTTAAGAGATCTTTTTTGTAGAGAATTAAGTTTCCTACTTTTTATGTTCTATGATATTTTTTGATCAGATGCGTAGTTCTCGAGATATATCGAGATACTTAAAAGTTCCGAAGCCGCACCAACATAATAGAGATACAGAAACACCGTGGCCCCTTTCTTTGAGATAACTGTGCACTAGTGCGAGCCGCAAATGCCACTTCCAGCTTAGCTGTGCAGAAGAAGAACAACAAGAAGAAGAAATATCTCGAAATATGTCCGTCAGGCCCCTTCCCTTGAGATAAATCTGCAAATATCTCGGAAACGAAGCGAGCTATGGCAAAATGTTAAGAGACCTTTTTTGTACAGAATTAAGTTTCCTACATTTTATGTTCTATGATATTTTTTGATCAGATGCGTAGTTCTCGAGATATATCAAGATATTTAAAAGTTCCGAAGCCGCACCAACATAATAGAGATACAGAAACACCGTGGCTCCTTTCTTTGAGATAACTCTGCACTATTGCGAGCTGGAAATGCCACTTCCAGTTTAGCTGTGCAGAAGAAGAACAAGAAGAAGAAGAAATATCTCGAAATATGTCCGTCAGGCCCCTTCCCTTGAGATAAATATGCAAATATCTCGGAAACGAAGCGAGCTATGGCAAAATGTTAAGCGACCTTTTTTGTAGAGAATTAAGTTTCCTACTTTTTATGTTCTATGGTATTTTTTGATCAGATGCGTAGTTCTCGAGATATATCAAGATATTTAAAAGTTCCGAAGCCCCACCAACATAATAGAGATACAGAAACACCGTGGCCCCTTTCTTTGAGATAACTCTGCACTATTGCGAGCTGCAAATGCCACTTCCAGCTTAGCTGTGCAGAGGAAGAACAACAAGAAGAAGAAATATCTCGAAATATGTCCGTCAGGCCAGTTCCTTTGAGCTGAATCTGCAAATATCTCGGAAACGAAGCGAGCTATGGCAAAATGTTAAGAGACATTTTTTGTAGAGAATTATGTTTCCTACAATTTATGTTCTATGATATTTTTTGATCAGAAGCGTAGTTTTCGAGATATATCGAGATACTTAAAAGTTCCGAAGCCGCACCAACATAATAGAGATACAGAAACACCGTGGCCCCTTTCTTTGAGATAACTGTGCACTAGTGCGAGCCGCAAATGCCACTTCCAGCTTAGCTGTGCAGAAGAAGAACAACAAGAAGAAGAAATATCTCGAAATATGTCCGTCAGGCCCCTTCCCTTGAGATAAATCTGCAGATATCTCGGAAACGAAGCGAGCTATGGCAAAATGTTAAGAGACCTTTTTTGTACAGAATTATGTTTCCTACTTTTTATGTTCTATGATATTTTTTGATCAGACGCGTAGTTCTCGAGATATATCAAGATATTTAAAAGTTCCGAAGCCGCACCAACATAATAGAGATACAGAAACACCGTGGCCCCTTTCTTTGAGATATCTCTGCACTATTGCGAGCTGCAAATGCCACTTCCAGCTTAGCTGTGCAGAAGAAGAACAACAAGAAGAAGAAATATCTCGAAATATGTCCGTGAGGCCCCTTCCCTTGAGATAAATCTGCAAATATCTCGGAAACGAAGCGAGCTATGGCAAAATGTTAAGAGACCTTATTTGTAGAGAATTAAGTTTCCTACTTTTTATGTTCTATGATATTTTTTGATCAGATGCGTAGTTCTCGAGATATATCGAGATATTTAAAAGTTCCGAAACCGCACCAACATAATAGAGATACAGAAACACCGTGGCCCCTTTCTTTGAGATAACTCTGCACTAGTGCGAGCCGCAAATGCCACTTCCAGCTTAGCTGTGCAGAAGAAGAACAACAAGAAGAAGAAATATCTCGAAATATGTCCGTTAGGCCCCTTCCCTTGAGATAAATCTGCAAATATCTCGGAAACGAAGCGAGCTATGGCAAAATGTTAAGAGACCTTTTTTGTACAGAATTATGTTTCCTACTTTTTATGTTCTATGATATTTTTTGATCAGGCAATTAGTTCTCGAGATATATCAAGATATTTAAAAGTTCCGAAACCGCACCAACATAATAGAGATACAGAAACACCGTGGCCCCTTTCTTTGAGATAACTCTGCACTAGTGCGAGCCGCAAATGCCACTTCCAGCTTAGCTGTGCAGAAGAAGAACAACAAGAAGAAGAAATATCTCGAAATATGTCCGTTAGGCCCCTTCCCTTGAGATAAATCTGCAAATATCTCGGAAACGAAGCGAGCTATGGCAAAATGTTAAGAGACCTTTTCTGTAGAGAATTAAGTTTCCTACTTTTTACGTTCTATGATATTTTTTGATCAGATGCGTAGTTCTCGAGATATATTAAGATATTTAAAAGTTCCGAAGCCGCACCAACATAATAGAGATACAGAAACACCGTGGCCCCTTTCTTTGAGATAACTCTGCACTATTGCGAGCTGCAAATGCCACTTCCAGCTTAGCTGTGCAGAAGAAGAACAACAAGAAGAAGAAGTATCTCGAAATATGTCCGTCAGGCCCCTTCCCTTGAGATAAATCTGCAAATATCTCGGAAACGAAGAGAGCTATGGCAAAATGTTAAGAGACCTTTTTTGTAGAGAATTAAGTTTCCTACTTTTTATGTTCTATGATATTTTTTGATGAGATGCGTAGTTCTCGAGATATATCAAGATATTTAAAAGTTCCGAAGCCGCACCAACATAATAGAGATACAGAAACACCGTGGCCCCTTTCTTTGAGATAACTCTGCACTGTTGCGAGCTGTAAATGCCACTTCCAGCTTAGCTGTGCAGAAGAAGAACAACAAGAAGAAGAAATATCTCGAAATATGTCCGTCAGGCCCCTGCCCTTGAGATATATCTGCAAATATCTCGGAAACGAAGCGAGCTATGGCAAAATGTTAAGAGACCTTTTTTGTAGAGAATTATGTTTCCTACAATTTATCTTCTATGATATTTTTTGATCAGAAGCGTAGTTTTCGAGATATATCGAGATATTTAAAGGTTCCGAAGCCGCACCAACATAATAGAGATACAGAAACACCGTGGCCCCTTTCTTTGAGATAACTCTGCACTAGTGCGAGCCGCAAATGCCACTTCCAGCTTAGCTGTGCAGAAGAAGAACAACAAGAAGAAGAAATATCTCGAAATATGTCCGTCAGGCCCGTTCCCTTGAGATAAATATGCAAATATCTCGGAAACGAAGCGAGCTATGGCAAAATGTTAAGCGACCTTTTTTGTAGAGAATTAAGTTTCCTACTTTTTATGTTCTATGATATTTTTTGATCAGATGCGTAGTTCTCGAGATATATCAAGATATTTAAAAGTTCCGAAGCCGCACCAACATAATAGAGATACAGAAACACCGTGGCCCCTTTCTTTGAGATAACTCTGCACTGTTGCGAGCTGTAAATGCCACTTCCAGCTTAGCTGTGCAGAAGAAGAACAACAAGAAGAAGAAATATCTCGAAATATGTCCGTCAGGCCCCTGCCCTTGAGATATATCTGCAAATATCTCGGAAACGAAGCGAGCTATGGCAAAATGTTAAGAGACCTTTTTTGTAGAGAATTATGTTTCCTACAATTTATCTTCTATGATATTTTGTGATCAGAAGCGTAGTTTTCGAGATATATCGAGATATTTAAAGGTTCCGAAGCCGCACCAACATAATAGAGATACAGAAACACCGTGGCCCCTTTCTTTGAGATAACTCTGCACGATTGCGAGCTGGAAATGCCACTTCCAGTTTAGCTGTGCAGAAGAAGAACAACAAGAAGAAGAAATATCTCGAAATATGTCCATCAGGACCCTTCCCTTGAGATAAATCTGCAAATATCTCGGAAACGAAGCGAGCTATGGCAAAATGTTAAGAGACCTTTTTTGTAGAGAATTAAGTTTCCTACTTTTTATGTTCTAGGATATTTTTTGATCAGATGCGTAGTTCTCGAGATATATCAAGATATTTAAAAGTTCCGAAGCCGCACCAACATAATAGAGATACAGAAACACCGTGGCCCCTTTCTTTGAGATAACTCTGCACTATTGCGAGCTGCAAATGCCACTTCCAGCTTAGCTGTGCAGAGGAAGAACAACAAGAAGAAGAAATATCTCGAAATATGTCCGTCAGGCCAGTTCCTTTGAGCTGAATCTGCAAATATCTCGGAAACGAAGCGAGCTATGGCAAAATGTTAAGAGACGTTTTTTGTAGAGAATTATGTTTCCTACAATTTATGTTCTATGATATTTTTTGATCAGAAGCGTAGTTTTCGAGATATATCGAGATACTTAAAAGTTCCGAAGCCGCACCAACATAATAGAGATACAGAAACACCGTGGCCCCTTTCTTTGAGATAACTGTGCACTAGTGCGAGCCGCAAATGCCACTTCCAGCTTAGCTGTGCAGAAGAAGAACAACAAGAAGAAGAAATATCTCGAAATATGTCCGTCAGGCCAGTTCCTTTGAGCTGAATCTGCAAATATCTCGGAAACGAAGCGAGCTATGGCAAAATGTTAAGAGACGTTTTTTGTAGAGAATTATGTTTCCTACAATTTATGTTCTATGATATTTTTTGATCAGAAGCGTAGTTTTCGAGATATATCGAGATACTTAAAAGTTACGAAGCCGCACCAACATAATAGAGATACAGAAACACCGTGGCCCCTTTCTTTGAGATAACTCTGCACTATTGCGAGCTGCAAATGCCACTTCCAGCTTAGCTGTGCAGAGGAAGAACAACAAGAAGAAGAAATATCTCGAAATATGTCCGTCAGGCCAGTTCCTTTGAGCTGAATCTGCAAATATCTCGGAAACGAAGCGAGCTATGGCAAAATGATAACAGACGTTTTTTGTAGAGAATTATGTTTCCTACAATTTATGTTCTATGATATTTTTTGATCAGAAGCGTAGTTTTCGAGATATATCGAGATATTTAAAAGTTCCGAAGCCGCATCAACATAATAGGGATACAGAAACACCGTGGCCCCTTTCTTTGAGATAACTCTGCACGATTGCGAGCTGGAAATGCCACTTCCAGTTTAGCTGTGCAGAAGAAGAACAACAAGAAGAAGAAATATCTCGAAATATGTCCATCAGGACCCTTCCCTTGAGATAAATCTGCAAATATCTCGGAAACGAAGCGAGCTATGGCAAAATGTTAAGAGACCTTTTTTGTAGAGAATTAAGTTTCCTACTTTTTATGTTCTAGGATATTTTTTGATCAGATGCGTAGTTCTCGAGATATATCAAGATATTTAAAAGTTCCGAAGCCGCACCAACATAATAGAGATACAGAAACACCGTGGCCCCTTTCTTTGAGATAACTCTGCACTATTGCGAGCTGCAAATGCCACTTCCAGCTTAGCTGTGCAGAGGAAGAACAACAAGAAGAAGAAGTATCTCGAAATATGTCCGTCAGGCCCGTTCCTTTGAGCTGCATCTGCAAATATCTCGGAAACGAAGCGAGCTATGGCAAAATGTTAAGAGACCTTTTTTGTACAGAATTATGTTTCCTACTTTTTATGTTGTATGATATTTTTTGATCAGACGCGTAGTTCTCGAGATATATCAAGATATTTAAAAGTTCCGAAGCCGCACCAACATAATAGAGATACAGAAACACCGTGGCCCCTTTCTTTGAGATATCTCTGCACTATTGCGAGCTGCAAATGCCACTTCCAGCTTAGCTGTGCAGAAGAAGAACAACAAGAAGAAGAAATATCTCGAAATATGTCCGTGAGGCCCCTTCCCTTGAGATAAATCTGCAAATATCTCGGAATCGAAGCGAGCTATGGCAAAATGTTAAGAGACCTTTTTTGTAGAGAATTAAGTTTCCTACTTTTTATGTTCTACGATATTTTTTGATCAGATGCGTAGTTCTCGAGATATATTAAGATATTTAAAAGTTCCGAAGCCGCACCAACATAATAGAGATACAGAAACACCGTGGCCCCTTTCCTTGAGATAACTCTGCACTATTGCGAGCTGCAAATGCCACTTCCAGCTTAGCTGTGCAGAAGAAGAACAACAAGAAGAAGAAGTATCTCGAAATATGTCCGTCAGGCCCCTTCCCTTGAGATAAATCTGCAAATATCTCGGAAACGAAGCGAGCTATGGCAAAATGTTAAGAGATCTTTTTTGTAGAGAATTAAGTTTCCTACTTTTTATGTTCTATGATATTTTTTGATCAGATGCGTAGTTCTCGAGATATATCGAGATACTTAAAAGTTCCGAAGCCGCACCAACATAATAGAGATACAGAAACACCGTGGCCCCTTTCTTTGAGATAACTGTGCACTAGTGCGAGCCGCAAATGCCACTTCCAGCTTAGCTGTGCAGAAGAAGAACAACAAGAAGAAGAAATATCTCGAAATATGTCCGTCAGGCCCCTTCCCTTGAGATAAATCTGCAAATATCTCGGAAACGAAGCGAGCTATGGCAAAATGTTAAGAGACCTTTTTTGTACAGAATTAAGTTTCCTACATTTTATGTTCTATGATATTTTTTGATCAGATGCGTAGTTCTCGAGATATATCAAGATATTTAAAAGTTCCGAAGCCGCACCAACATAATAGAGATACAGAAACACCGTGGCTCCTTTCTTTGAGATAACTCTGCACTATTGCGAGCTGGAAATGCCACTTCCAGTTTAGCTGTGCAGAAGAAGAACAAGAAGAAGAAGAAATATCTCGAAATATGTCCGTCAGGCCCCTTCCCTTGAGATAAATATGCAAATATCTCGGAAACGAAGCGAGCTATGGCAAAATGTTAACCGACCTTTTTTGTAGAGAATTAAGTTTCCTACTTTTTATGTTCTATGGTATTTTTTGATCAGATGCGTAGTTCTCGAGATATATCAAGATATTTAAAAGTTCCGAAGCCCCACCAACATAATAGAGATACAGAAACACCGTGGCCCCTTTCTTTGAGATAACTCTGCACTATTGCGAGCTGCAAATGCCACTTCCAGCTTAGCTGTGCAGAGGAAGAACAACAAGAAGAAGAAATATCTCGAAATATGTCCGTCAGGCCAGTTCCTTTGAGCTGAATCTGCAAATATCTCGGAAACGAAGCGAGCTATGGCAAAATGTTAAGAGACGTTTTTTGTAGAGAATTATGTTTCCTACAATTTATGTTCTATGATATTTTTTGATCAGAAGCGTAGTTTTCGAGATATATCGAGATACTTAAAAGTTCCGAAGCCGCACCAACATAATAGAGATACAGAAACACCGTGGCCCCTTTCTTTGAGATAACTGTGCACTAGTGCGAGCCGCAAATGCCACTTCCAGCTTAGCTGTGCAGAAGAAGAACAACAAGAAGAAGAAATATCTCGAAATATGTCCGTCAGGCCCCTTCCCTTGAGATAAATCTGCAGATATCTCGGAAACGAAGCGAGCTATGGCAAAATGTTAAGAGACCTTTTTTGTACAGAATTATGTTTCCTACTTTTTATGTTCTATGATATTTTTTGATCAGACGCGTAGTTCTCGAGATATATCAAGATATTTAAAAGTTCCGAAGCCGCACCAACATAATAGAGATACAGAAACACCGTGGCCCCTTTCTTTGAGATATCTCTGCACTATTGCGAGCTGCAAATGCCACTTCCAGCTTAGCTGTGCAGAAGAAGAACAACAAGAAGAAGAAATATCTCGAAATATGTCCGTGAGGCCCCTTCCCTTGAGATAAATCTGCAAATATCTCGGAAACGAAGCGAGCTATGGCAAAATGTTAACAGACCTTATTTGTAGAGAATTAAGTTTCCTACTTTTTATGTTCTATGATATTTTTTGATCAGATGCGTAGTTCTCGAGATATATCGAGATATTTAAAAGTTCCGAAACCGCACCAACATAATAGAGATACAGAAACACCGTGGCCCCTTTCTTTGAGATAACTCTGCACTAGTGCGAGCCGCAAATGCCACTTCCAGCTTAGCTGTGCAGAAGAAGAACAACAAGAAGAAGAAATATCTCGAAATATGTCCGTTAGGCCCCTTCCCTTGAGATAAATCTGCAAATATCTCGGAAACGAAGCGAGCTATGGCAAAATGTTAAGAGACCTTTTTTGTACAGAATTATGTTTCCTACTTTTTATGTTCTATGATATTTTTTGATCAGGCGCGTAGTTCTCGAGATATATCAAGATATTTAAAAGTTCCGAAACCGCACCAACATAATAGAGATACAGAAACACCGTGGCCCCTTTCTTTGAGATAACTCTGCACTAGTGCGAGCCGCAAATGCCACTTCCAGCTTAGCTGTGCAGAAGAAGAACAACAAGAAGAAGAAATATCTCGAAATATGTCCGTTAGGCCCCTTCCCTTGAGATAAATCTGCAAATATCTCGGAAACGAAGCGAGCTATGGCAAAATGTTAAGAGACCTTTTCTGTAGAGAATTAAGTTTCCTACTTTTTACGTTCTATGATATTTTTTGATCAGATGCGTAGTTCTCGAGATATATTAAGATATTTAAAAGTTCCGAAGCCGCACCAACATAATAGAGATACAGAAACACCGTGGCCCCTTTCTTTGAGATAACTCTGCACTATTGCGAGCTGCAAATGCCACTTCCAGCTTAGCTGTGCAGAAGAAGAACAACAAGAAGAAGAAGTATCTCGAAATATGTCCGTCAGGCCCCTTCCCTTGAGATAAATCTGCAAATATCTCGGAAACGAAGAGAGCTATGGCAAAATGTTAAGAGACCTTTTTTGTAGAGAATTAAGTTTCCTACTTTTTATGTTCTATGATATTTTTTGATGAGATGCGTAGTTCTCGAGATATATCAAGATATTTAAAAGTTCCGAAGCCGCACCAACATAATAGAGATACAGAAACACCGTGGCCCCTTTCTTTGAGATAACTCTGCACTGTTGCGAGCTGTAAATGCCACTTCCAGCTTAGCTGTGCAGAAGAAGAACAACAAGAAGAAGAAATATCTCGAAATATGTCCGTCAGGCCCCTGCCCTTGAGATATATCTGCAAATATCTCGGAAACGAAGCGAGCTATGGCAAAATGTTAAGAGACCTTTTTTGTAGAGAATTATGTTTCCTACAATTTATCTTCTATGATATTTTTTGATCAGAAGCGTAGTTTTCGAGATATATCGAGATATTTAAAGGTTCCGAAGCCGCACCAACATAATAGAGATACAGAAACACCGTGGCCCCTTTCTTTGAGATAACTCTGCACTAGTGCGAGCCGCAAATGCCACTTCCAGCTTAGCTGTGCAGAAGAAGAACAACAAGAAGAAGAAATATCTCGAAATATGTCCGTCAGGCCCGTTCCCTTGAGATAAATATGCAAATATCTCGGAAACGAAGCGAGCTATGGCAAAATGTTAAGCGACCTTTTTTGTAGAGAATTAAGTTTCCTACTTTTTATGTTCTATGGTATTTTTTGATCAGATGCGTAGTTCTCGAGATATATTAAGATATTTAAAAGTTCCGAAGCCGCACCAACATAATAGAGATACAGAAACAGCGTGGCCCCTTTCTTTGAGATAACTCTGCACTAGTGCGAGCCGCAAATGCCACTTCCAGCTTAGCTGTGCAGAAGAAGAACAACAAGAAGAAGAAATATCTCGAAATATGTCCGTCAGGCCCGTTCCCTTGAGATAAATATGCAAATATCTCGGAAACGAAGCGAGCTATGGCAAAATGTTAAGCGACCTTTTTTGTAGAGAATTAAGTTTCCTACTTTTTATGTTCTATGATATTTTTTGATCAGATGCGTAGTTCTCGAGATATATTAAGATATTTAAAAGTTCCGAAGCCGCACCAACATAATAGAGATACAGAAACACCGCGGCCCCTTTCTTTGAGATAAGTCTGCACTATTGCGAGCTGCAAATGCCACTTCCAGCTTAGCTGTGCAGAGGAAGAACAACAAGAAGAAGAAATATCTCGAAATATGTCCGTCAGGCCAGTTCCTTTGAGCTGCATCTGCAAATATCTCGGAAACGAAGCGAGCTATGGCAAAATGTTAAGAGACGTTTTTTGTAGAGAATTATGTTTCCTACAATTTATGTTCTATGATATTTTTTGATCAGAAGCGTAGTTTTCGAGATATATCGAGATACTTAAAAGTTCCGAAGCCGCACCAACATAATAGAGATACAGAAACACCGTGGCCCCTTTCTTTGAGATAACTGTGCACTACTGCGAGCCGCAAATGCCACTTCCAGCTTAGCTGTGCAGAAGAAGAACAACAAGAAGAAGAAATATCTCGAAATATGTCCGTCAGGCCCCTTCCCTTGAGATAAATCTGCAAATATCTCGGAAACGAAGCGAGCTATGGCAAAATGTTAAGAGACCTTTTTTGTACAGAATTATGTTTCCTACTTTTTATGTTCTATGATATTTTTTGATCAGACGCGTAGTTCTCGAGATATATCAAGATATTTAAAAGTTCCGAAGCCGCACCAACATAATAGAGATACAGAAACACCGTGGCCCCTTCCTTTGAGATATCTCTGCACTATTGCGAGCTGCAAATGCCACTTCCAGCTTAGCTGTGCAGAAGAAGAACAACAAGAAGAAGAAATATCTCGAAATATGTCCGTGAGGCCCCTTCCCTTGAGATAAATCTGCAAATATCTCGGAATCGAAGCGAGCTATGGCAAAATGTTAAGAGACCTTTTTTGTAGAGAATTAAGTTTCCTACTTTTTATGTTCTATGATATTTTTTGATCAGATGCGTAGTTCTCGAGATATATTAAGATATTTAAAAGTTCCGAAGCCGCACCAACATAATAGAGATACAGAAACACCGCGGCCCCTTTCTTTGAGATAACTCTGCACTATTGCGAGCTGCAAATGCCACTTCCAGCTTAGCTGTGCAGAGGAAGAACAACAAGAAGAAGAAATATCTCGAAATATGTCCGTCAGGCCAGTTCCTTTGAGCTGCATCTGCAAATATCTCGGAAACGAAGCGAGCTATGGCAAAATGTTAAGAGACGTTTTTTGTAGAGAATTATGTTTCCTACAATTTATGTTCTATGATATTTTTTGATCAGAAGCGTAGTTTTCGAGATATATCGAGATACTTAAAAGTTCCGAAGCCGCACCAACATAATAGAGATACAGAAACACCGTGGCCCCTTTCTTTGAGATAACTGTGCACTAGTGCGAGCCGCAAATGCCACTTCCAGCTTAGCTGTGCAGAAGAAGAACAACAAGAAGAAGAAATATCTCGAAATATGTCCGTCAGGCCCCTTCCCTTGAGATAAATCTGCAAATATCTCGGAAACGAAGCGAGCTATGGCAAAATGTTAAGAGACCTTTTTTGTACAGAATTATGTTTCCTACTTTTTATGTTCTATGATATTTTTTGATCAGACGCGTAGTTCTCGAGATATATCAAGATATTTAAAAGTTCCGAAGCCGCACCAACATAATAGAGATACAGAAACACCGTGGCCCCTTTCTTTGAGATATCTCTGCACTATTGCGAGCTGCAAATGCCACTTCCAGCTTAGCTGTGCAGAAGAAGAACAACAAGAAGAAGAAATATCTCGAAATATGTCCGTGAGGCCCCTTCCCTTGAGATAAATCTGCAAATATCTCGGAATCGAAGCGAGCTATGGCAAAATGTTAAGAGACCTTTTTTGTAGAGAATTAAGTTTCCTACTTTTTATGTTCTATGATATTTTTTGATCAGATGCGTAGTTCTCGAGATATATCAAGATATTTAAAAGTTCCGAAACCGCACCAACATAATAGAGATACAGAAACACCGTGGCCCCTTTCTTTGAGATAACTCTGCACTAGTGCGAGCCGCAAATGCCACTTCCAGCTTAGCTGTGCAGAAGAAGAACAACAAGAAGAAGAAATATCTCGATATATGTCCGTTAGGCCCCTTCCCTTGAGATAAATCTGCAAATATCTCGGAAACGAAGCGAGCTATGGCAAAATGTTAAGAGACCTTTTTTGTACAGAATTATGTTTCCTACTTTTTATGTTCTATGATATTTTTTGATGAGGCGCGTAGTTCTCGAGATATATCAAGATATTTAAAAGTTCCGAAACCGCACCAACATAATAGAGATACAGAAACACCGTGGCCCCTTTCTTTGAGATAACTCTGCACTAGTGCGAGCCGCAAATGCCACTTCCAGCTTAGCTGTGCAGAAGAAGAACAACAAGAAGAAGAAATATCTCGAAATATGTCCGTTAGGCCCCTTCCCTTGAGATAAATCTGCAAATATCTCGGAAACGAAGCGAGCTATGGCAAAATGTTAAGAGACCTTTTTTGTACAGAATTATGTTTCCTACTTTTTATGTTCTATGATATTTTTTGATCAGACGCGTAGTTCTCGAGATATATCAAGATATTTAAAAGTTCCGAAGCCGCACCAACATAATAGAGATACAGAAACACCGTGGCTCCTTTCTTTGAGATAACTCTGCACTATTGCGAGCTGGAAATGCCACTTCCAGTTTAGCTGTGCAGAAGAAGAACAACAAGAAGAAGAAATATCTCGAAATATGTCCGTCAGGCCCCTTCCCTTGAGATAAATCTGCAAATATCTCGGAAACGAAGCGAGCTATGGCAAAATGTTAAGCGACCTTTTTTGTAGAGAATTAAGTTTCCTACTTTTTATGTTCTATGGTATGTTTTGATCAGATGCGTAGTTCTCGAGATATATCAAGATATTTAAAAGTTCCGAAGCCGCACCAACATAATAGAGATACAGAAACACCGTGGCTCCTTTCTTTGAGATAACTCTGCACTATTGCGAGCTGGAAATGCCACTTCCAGTTTAGCTGTGCAGAAGAAGAACAACAAGAAGAAGAAATATCTCGAAATATGTCCGTCAGGCCCCTTCCCTTGAGATAAATCTGCAAATATCTCGGAAACGAAGCGAGCTATGGCAAAATGTTAAGCGACCTTTTTTGTAGAGAATTAAGTTTCCTACTTTTTATGTTCTATGGTATGTTTTGATCAGATGCGTAGTTCTCGAGATATATCAAGATATTTAAAAGTTCCGAAGCCCCACCAACATAATAGAGATACAGAAACACCGTGGCCCCTTTCTTTGAGATAACTCTGCACTATTGCGAGCTGCAAATGCCACTTCCAGCTTAGCTGTGCAGAGGAAGAACAACAAGAAGCAAAAATATCTCGACATATGTCCGTTAGGCCCCTTCCCTTGAGATAAATCTGCAAATATCTCGGAAACGAAGCGAGCTATGGCAAAATGTTAAGAGACCTTTTTTGTAGAGAATTAAGTTTCCTACTTTTTATGTTCTATGATATTTTTTGATCAGATGCGCAGTTCTCGAGATATATCAAGATATTTAAAAGTTCCGAAGCCGCACCAACATAATAGAGATACAGAAACACCGTGGCCCCTTTCTTTGAGATAACTCTGCACTATTGCGAGCTGGAAATGCCACTTCCAGTTTAGCTGTGCAGAAGAAGAACAACAAGAAGCAAAAATATCTCGAAATATGTCCGTTAGGCCCATTCCCTTGAGATAAATCTGCAAATATCTCGGAAACGAAGCGAGCTATGGCAAAATGTTAAGAGACCTTTTTTGTAGAGAATTAAGTTTCCTACTTTTTATGTTCTATGATATTTTTTGATCAGATGCGCAGTTCTCGAGATATATCGAGATATTTAAAAGTTCCAAAGCCGCACCAACATAATAGAGATACAGAAACACCGTGGCCCCTTTCTTTGAGATAACTCTGCCCTAGTGCGAGCCGCAAATGCCACTTCCAGCTTAGCTGTGCAGAAGAAGAACAACAAGAAGAAGAAATATCTCGAAATGTGTCCGTCAGGCCCCTTCCCTTGAGATAAATCTGCAAATATCTCGGAAACGAAGCGAGCTATGGCAAAATGTTAAGAGACCTTTTTTGTAGAGAATTATGTTTCCTACAATTTATGTTCTATGATATTTTTTGATCAGAAGCGTAGTTTTCGAGATATATCGAGATATTTAAAAGTTCCGAAGCCGCACCAACATAATAGAGATACAGAAACACCGTGGCCCCTTTCTTTGAGATAACTCTGCACTAGTGCGAGCTGCAAATGCCACTTCCAGCTTAGCTGTGCAGAAGAAGAACAACAAGAAGAAGAAATATCTCGAAATATGTCCGTCAGGCCCCTTCCCTTGAGATAAATCTGCAAATGTCCCGGAAACGAAGCGAGCTATGGCAAAATGTTAAGAGACCTTTTTTGTAGAGAACTAAGTTTCCTACTTTTTATGTTCTATGGTATTTTTTGATCAGATGCGTAGTTCTCGAGATATATCAAGATATTTAAAAGTTCCGAAGCCCCACCAACATAATAGAGATACAGAAACACCGTGGCCCCTTTCTTTGAGATAACTCTGCACTATTGCGAGCTGCAAATGCCACTTCCAGCTTAGCTGTGCAGAGGAAGAACAACAAGAAGCAAAAATATCTCGACATATGTCCGTTAGGCCCCTTCCCTTGAGATAAATCTGCAAATATCTCGGAAACGAAGCGAGCTATGGCAAAATGTTAAGAGACCTTTTTTGTAGAGAATTAAGTTTCCTACTTTTTATGTTCTAGGATATTTTTTGATCAGATGCGCAGTTCTCGAGATATATCAAGATATTTAAAAGTTCCGAAGCCGCACCAACATAATAGAGATACAGAAACACCGTGGCCCCTTTCTTTGAGATAACTCTGCACTATTGCGAGCTGGAAATGCCACTTCCAGTTTAGCTGTGCAGAAGAAGAACAACAAGAAGCAAAAATATCTCGAAATATGTCCGTTAGGCCCCTTCCCTTGAGATAAATCTGCAAATATCTCGGAAACGAAGCGAGCTATGGCAAAATGTTAAGAGACCTTTTTTGTAGAGAATTAAGTTTCCTACTTTTTATGTTCTATGATATTTTTTGATCAGATGCGCAGTTCTCGAGATATATCGAGATATTTAAAAGTTCCAAAGCCGCACCAACATAATAGAGATACAGAAACACCGTGGCCCCTTTCTTTGAGATAACTCTGCACTAGTGCGAGCCGCAAATGCCACTTCCAGCTTAGCTGTGCAGAAGAAGAACAACAAGAAGAAGAAATATCTCGAAATGTGTCCGTCAGGCCCCTTCCCTTGAGATAAATCTGCAAATATCTCGGAAACGAAGCGAGCTATGGCAAAATGTTAAGAGACCTTTTTTGTAGAGAATTATGTTTCCTACAATTTATGTTCTATGATATTTTTTGATCAGAAGCGTAGTTTTCGAGATATATCGAGATATTTAAAAGTTCCGAAGCCGCACCAACATAATAGAGATACAGAAACACCGTGGCCCCTTTCTTTGAGATAACTCTGCACTAGTGCGAGCTGCAAATGCCACTTCCAGCTTAGCTGTGCAGAAGAAGAACAACAAGAAGAAGAAATATCTCGAAATATGTCCGTCAGGCCCCTTCCCTTGAGATAAATCTGCAAATGTCCCGGAAACGAAGATAGCTATGGCAAAATGTTAAGAGACCTTTTTTGTAGAGAACTAAGTTTCCTACTTTTTATGTTCTATGATATTTTTTGATCAGATGCGTAGTTCTCGAGATATATCAAGATATTTAAAAGTTCCGAAGCCGCACCAACATAATAGAGATACAGAAACACCGTGGCCCCTTTCTTTGAGATAACTCTGCACTCTTGCGAGCTGCAAATGCCACTTCCAGCTTCGCTGTGCAGAAGAAGAACAACAAGAAGAAGAAATATCTCGAAATATGTCCGTCAGGCCCCTTCCCTTGAGATAAATCTGCAAATATCTCGGAAACGAAGCGACCTATGGCAAAATGTTAAGAGACCTTTTTTGTACAGAATTATGTTTCCTACTTTTTATGTTCTATGATATTTTTTGATCAGACGCGTAGTTCTCGAGATATATCAAGATATTTAAAAGTTCCGAAGCCGCACCAACATAATAGAGATACAGAAACACCGTGGCTCCTTTCTTTGAGATAACTCTGCACTATTGCGAGCTGGAAATGCCACTTCCAGTTTAGCTGTGCAGAAGAAGAACAACAAGAAGAAGAAATATCTCGAAATATGTCCGTCAGGCCCCTTCCCTTGAGATAAATCTGCAAATATCTCGGAAACGAAGCGAGCTATGGCAAAATGATAAGCGACCTTTTTTGTAGAGAATTAAGTTTCCTACTTTTTATGTTCTATGGTATTTTTTGATCAGATGCGTAGTTCTCGAGATATATCAAGATATTTAAAAGTTCCGAAGCCCCACCAACATAATAGAGATACAGAAACACCGTGGCCCCTTTCTTTGAGATAACTCTGCACTATTGCGAGCTGCAAATGCCACTTCCAGCTTAGCTGTGCAGAGGAAGAACAACAAGAAGCAAAAATATCTCGACATATGTCCGTTAGGCCCCTTCCCTTGAGATAAATCTGCAAATATCTCGGAAACGAAGCGAGCTATGGCAAAATGTTAAGAGACCTTTTTTGTAGAGAATTAAGTTTCCTACTTTTTATGTTCTATGATATTTTTTGATCAGATGCGCAGTTCTCGAGATATATCAAGATATTTAAAAGTTCCGAAGCCGCACCAACATAATAGAGATACAGAAACACCGTGGCCCCTTTCTTTGAGATAACTCTGCACTATTGCGAGCTGGAAATGCCACTTCCAGTTTAGCTGTGCAGAAGAAGAACAACAAGAAGCAAAAATATCTCGAAATATGTCCGTTAGGCCCCTTCCCTTGAGATAAATCTGCAAATATCTCGGAAACGAAGCGAGCTATGGCAAAATGTTAAGAGACCTTTTTTGTAGAGAATTAAGTTTCCTACTTTTTATGTTCTATGATATTTTTTGATCAGATGCGCAGTTCTCGAGATATATCGAGATATTTAAAAGTTCCAAAGCCGCACCAACATAATAGAGATACAGAAACACCGTGGCCCCTTTCTTTGAGATAACTCTGCACTAGTGCGAGCCGCAAATGCCACTTCCAGCTTAGCTGTGCAGAAGAAGAACAACAAGAAGAAGAAATATCTCGAAATGTGTCCGTCAGGCCCCTTCCCTTGAGATAAATCTGCAAATATCTCGGAAACGAAGCGAGCTATGGCAAAATGTTAAGAGACCTTTTTTGTAGAGAATTATGTTTCCTACAATTTATGTTCTATGATATTTTTTGATCAGAAGCGTAGTTTTCGAGATATATCGAGATATTTAAAAGTTCCGAAGCCGCACCAACATAATAGAGATACAGAAACACCGTGGCCCCTTTCTTTGAGATAACTCTGCACTAGTGCGAGCTGCAAATGCCACTTCCAGCTTAGCTGTGCAGAAGAAGAACAACAAGAAGAAGAAATATCTCGAAATATGTCCGTCAGGCCCCTTCCCTTGAGATAAATCTGCAAATGTCCCGGAAACGAAGCGAGCTATGGCAAAATGTTAAGAGACCTTTTTTGTAGAGAACTAAGTTTCCTACTTTTTATGTTCTATGATATTTTTTGATCAGATGCGTAGTTCTCGAGATATATCAAGATATTTAAAAGTTACGAAGCCGCACCAACATAATAGAGATACAGAAACACCGTGGCCCCTTTCTTTGAGATAACTCTGCACTCTTGCGAGCTGCAAATGCCACTTCCAGCTTCGCTGTGCAGAAGAAGAACAACAAGAAGAAGAAATATCTCGAAATATGTCCGTCAGGCCCCTTCCCTTGAGATAAATCTGCAAATATCTCGGAAACGAAGCGAGCTATGGCAAAATGTTAAGAGACCTTTTTTGTAGAGAATTAAGTTTCCTACTTTTTATGTTCTATGATATTTTTTGATCAGATGCGTAGATCTCGAGATATATCAAGATATTTAAAAGTTCCGAAGCCGCACCAACATAATAGAGATACAGAAACACCGTGGCCCCTCTCTTTGAGATAACTCTGCACTATTGCGAGCTGGAAATGCCACTTCCAGTTTAGCTGTGCAGAAGAAGAACAACAAGAAGCAAAAATATCTCGAAATATGTCCGTTAGGCCCCTTCCCTTGAGATAAATCTGCAAATATCTCGGAAACGAAGCGAGCTATGGCAAAATGTTAAGAGACCTTTTTTGTACAGAATTATGTTTCCTACTTTTTATGTTCTATGATATTTTTTGATCAGGCGCGTAGTTCTCGAGATATATCAAGATATTTAAAAGTTCCGAAACCGCACCAACATAATAGAGATACAGAAACACCGTGGCCCCTTTCTTTGAGATAACTCTGCACTAGTGCGAGCCGCAAATGCCACTTCCAGCTTAGCTGTGCAGAAGAAGAACAACAAGAAGAAGAAATATCTCGAAATATGTCCGTTAGGCCCCTTCCCTTGAGATAAATCTGCAAATATCTCGGAAACGAAGCGAGCTATGGCAAAATGTTAAGAGACCTTTTTTGTACAGAATTATGTTTCCTACTTTTTATGTTCTATGATATTTTTTGATCAGACGCGTAGTTCTCGAGATATATCAAGATATTTAAAAGTTCCGAAGCCGCACCAACATAATAGAGATACAGAAACACCGTGGCCCCTTTCTTTGAGATAACTCTGCACTATTGCGAGCTGCAAATGCCACTTCCAGCTTAGCTGTGCAGAGGAAGAACAACAAGAAGCAAAAATATCTCGACATATGTCCGTTAGGCCCCTTCCCTTGAGATAAATCTGCAAATATCTCGGAAACGAAGGGAGCTATGGCAAAATGTTAAGAGACCTTTTTTGTAGAGAATTAAGTTTCCTACTTTTTATGTTCTATGATATTTTTTGATCAGATGCGCAGTTCTCGAGATATATCAAGATATTTAAAAGTTCCGAAGCCGCACCAACATAATAGAGATACAGAAACACCGTGGCCCCTTTCTTTGAGATAACTCTGCACTATTGCGAGCTGGAAATGCCACTTCCAGTTTAGCTGTGCAGAAGAAGAACAACAAGAAGCAAAAATATCTCGAAATATGTCCGTTAGGCCCCTTCCCTTGAGATAAATCTGCAAATATCTCGGAAACGAAGCGAGCTATGGCAAAATGTTAAGAGACCTTTTTTGTAGAGAATTAAGTTTCCTACTTTTTATGTTCTATGATATTTTTTGATCAGATGCGCAGTTCTCGAGATATATCGAGATATTTAAAAGTTCCAAAGCCGCACCAACATAATAGAGATACAGAAACACCGTGGCCCCTTTCTTTGAGATAACTCTGCACTAGTGCGAGCCGCAAATGCCACTTCCAGCTTAGCTGTGCAGAAGAAGAACAACAAGAAGAAGAAATATCTCGAAATGTGTCCGTCAGGCCCCTTCCCTTGAGATAAATCTGCAAATATCTCGGAAACGAAGCGAGCTATGGCAAAATGTTAAGAGACCTTTTTTGTAGAGAATTATGTTTCCTACAATTTATGTTCTATGATATTTTTTGATCAGAAGCGTAGTTTTCGAGATATATCGAGATATTTAAAAGTTCCGAAGCCGCACCAACATAATAGAGATACAGAAACACCGTGGCCCCTTTCTTTGAGATAACTCTGCACTAGTGCGAGCTGCAAATGCCACTTCCAGCTTAGCTGTGCAGAAGAAGAACAACAAGAAGGAGAAATATCTCGAAATATGTCCGTCAGGCCCCTTCCCTTGAGATAAATCTGCAAATGTCCCGGAAACGAAGCGAGCTATGGCAAAATGTTAAGAGACCTTTTTTGTAGAGAACTAAGTTTCCTACTTTTTATGTTCTATGATATTTTTTGATCAGATGCGTAGTTCTCGAGATATATCAAGATATTTAAAAGTTCCGAAGCCGCACCAACATAATAGAGATACAGAAACACCGTGGCCCCTTTCTTTGAGATAACTCTGCACTCTTGCGAGCTGCAAATGCCACTTCCAGCTTCGCTGTGCAGAAGAAGAACAACAAGAAGAAGAAATATCTCGAAATATGTCCGTCAGGCCCCTTCCCTTGAGATAAATCTGCAAATATCTCGGAAACGAAGCGAGCTATGGCAAAATGTTAAGAGACCTTTTTTGTAGAGAATTAAGTTTCCTACTTTTTATGTTCTATGATATTTTTTGATCAGATGCGTAGATCTCGAGATATATCAAGATATTTAAAAGTTCCGAAGCCGCACCAACATAATAGAGATACAGAAACACCGTGGCCCCTCTCTTTGAGATAACTCTGCACTATTGCGAGCTGGAAATGCCACTTCCAGTTTAGCTGTGCAGAAGAAGAACAACAAGAAGCAAAAATATCTCGAAATATGTCCGTTAGGCCCCTTCCCTTGAGATAAATCTGCAAATATCTCGGAAACGAAGCGAGCTATGGCAAAATGTTAAGAGACCTTTTTTGTAGAGAATTAAGTTTCCTACTTTTTATGTTCTATGATATTTTTTGATCAGATGCGCAGTTCTCGAGATATATCAAGATATTTAAAAGTTCCGAAGCCGCACCAACATAATAGAGATACAGAAACACCGTGGCCCCTCTCTTTGAGATAACTCTGCACTATTGCGAGCCGCAAATGCCACTTCCAGCTTAGCTGTGCAGAAGAAGAACAACAAGAAGAAGAAATATCTCGAAATATGTCCGTCAGGCCCCTTCCCTTGAGATAAATCTGCAAATATCTCGGAAACGAAGCGAGCTATGGCAAAATGTTAAGAGACCTTTTTTGTAGAGAATTATGATTCCTACAATTTATGTTCTATGATATTTTTTGATCAGAAGCGTAGTTTTCGAGATATATCGAGATATTTAAAAGTTCCGAAGCCGCACCAACATAATAGAGATACAGAAACACCGTGGCCCCTTTCTTTGAGATAACTCTGCACTATTGCGAGCTGCAGATGCCACTTCCAGCTTAGCTGTGCAGAGCAAGAACAACAAGAAGAAGAAATATCTCGAAATATGTCCGTCAGGCCCCTTCCCTTGAGATAAATCTGCAAATATCTCGGAAACGAAGCGAGCTATGGCAAAATGTTAAGAGACCTTTTTTGTAGAGAATTAAGTTTCCTACTTTTCATGTTCTATGATATTTTTTGATCAGATGCGTAGTTCTCGAGATATATCAAGATATTTAAAAGTTCCGAAGCCGCACCAACATAATAGAGATACAGAAACACCGTGGCCCCTTTCTTTGAGATAACTCTGCACTATTGCGAGCTGTAAATGCCACTTCCAGCTTAGCTGTGCAGAAGAAGAACAACAAGAAGAAGAAATATCTCGAAATATGTCCGTCAGGCCCCTTCCCTTGAGATATATCTGCAAATATCTCGGAAACGAAGCGAGCTATGGCAAAATGTTAAGAGACCTTTTTTGTAGAGAATTATGTTTCCTACAATTTATGTTCTATGATATTTTTTGATCAGAAGCGTAGTTTTCGAGATATATCGAGATATTTAAAAGTTCCGAAGCCGCACCAACATAATAGAGGTACAGAAACACCGTGGCCCCTTTCTTTGAGATAACTCTGCACTATTGCGAGATGCAGATGCCACTTCCAGCTTAGCTGTGCAGAGGAAGAACAACAAGAAGAAAAAATATCTCGAAATATGTCCGTCAGGCCAGTTCCTTTGAGCTGAATCTGCAAATATCTCGGAAACGAAGCGAGCTATTGCAAAATGTTAAGAGACGTTTTTCGTAGAGAATTATGTTTCCTACAATTTATGTTCTATGATATTTTTTGATCAGAAGCGTAGTTTTCGAGATATATCGAGATATTTAAAAGTTCCGAAGCCGCACCAACATAATAGAGATACAGAAACACCGTGGCCCCTTTCTTTGAGATAACTCTGCACTATTGCGAGCTGCAGATGCCACTTCCAGCTTAGCTGTGCAGAGGAAGAACAACAAGAAGAAAAAATATCTCGAAATATGTCCGTCAGGCCAGTTCCTTTGAGCTGAATCTGCAAATATCTCGGAAACGAAGCGAGCTATGGCAAAATGTGAAGAGACCTTTTTTGTAGAGAATTAAGTTTCCTACTTTTTATCTTCTATAATATTTTTTGATCAGATGCGTAGTTCTCGAGATATATCAAGATATTTAAAAGTTCCGAAGCCGCACCAACATAATAGAGATACAGAAACACCGTGGCCCCTTTCTTTGAGATAACTCTGCACTCTTGCGAGCTGCAAATGCCACTTCCAGCTTAGCTGTGCAGAAGAAGAACAACAAGAAGAAGAAATATCTCGAAATATGACCGTCAGGCCCCTTCCCTTGAGATAAATATGCAAATATCTCGGAAACGAAGCGAGCTATGGCAAAATGTTAAGAGACCTTTTTTGTAGAGAATTAAGTTTCCTACTTTTTACGTTCTATGATATTTTTTGATCAGATGCGTAGTTCTCGAGATATATCAAGATATTTAAAAGTTCCGAAGCCGCACCAACATAATAGAGATACAGAAACACCGTGGCCCCTTTCTTTGAGATAACTCTGCACTATTGCGAGCTGCAAATGCCACTTCCAGCTTAGCTGTGCAGAGGAAGAACAACAAGAAGAAGAAATATCTCGAAATATGTCCGTCAGGCCAGTTCCTTTGAGTTGAATCTGCAAATATCTCGGAAACGAAGCGAGCTATGGCAAAATGTTAAGAGACCTTTTTTGTAGAGAATTAAGTTTCCTACTTTTTATGTTCGGTGATATTTTTTGATCAGATGCGTAGTTCTCGAGATATATCAAGATATTTAAAAGTTCCGAAGCCGCACCAACATAATAGAGATACAGAAACACCGTGGCCCCTTTCTTTGAGATAACTCTGCACTAGTGCGAGCCGCAAATGCCACTTCCAGCTTAGCTGTGCAGAAGAAGAACAACAAGAAGAAGAAATATCTCGAAATATGTCCGTCAGGCCCCTTCCCTTGAGATGAATCTGCAAATATCTCGGAAACGAAGCGAGCTATGGCAAAATGTTAAGAGACCTTTTTTGTAGAGAATAATGTTTCCTACAATTTACGTTCTATGATATTTTTTGATCAGAAGCGTAGTTCTCGAGATATATCAAGATATTTAAAAGTTCCGAAGCCGCACCAACATAATAGAGATACAGAAACACCGTGGCCCCTTTCTTTGAGATAACTCTGCACTAGTGCGAGCCGCAAATGCCACTTCCAGCTTAGCTGTGCAGAAGAAGAACAACAAGAAGAAGAAATATCTCGAAATATGTCCGTCAGGCCCCTTCCCTTGAGATAAATATGCAAATATCTCGGAAACGAAGCGAGCTATGGCAAAATGTTAAGAGACCTTTTTTGTAGCGAATTAAGTTTCCTACTTTTTATGTTCTATGATATTTTTTGATCAGATGCGTAGTTCTCGAGATATATCAAGATATTTAAAAGTTCCGAAGCCGCACTAACATAATAGAGATACAGAAACACCGTGGCCCCTTTCTTTGAGATAACTCTGCACTATTGCGAGCTGCAAATGCCACTTCCAGCTTAGCTGTGCAGAGGAAGAACAACAAGAAGAAGAAATACCTCGAAATATGTCCGTCAGGCCAGTTCCTTTGAGTTGAATCTGCAAATATCTCGGAAACGAAGCGAGCTATGGCAAAATGTTAAGAGACCTTTTTTGTAGAGAATTATGTTTCCTACAATTTATGTTCTATGATATTTTTTGATCAGAAGCGTAGTTTTCGAGATATATCGAGATATTTAAAAGTTCCGAAGCCGCACCAACATAATAGAGATACAGAAACACCGTGGCCCCTTTCTTTGAGATAACTCTGCACTAGTGCGAGCCGCAAATGCCACTTCCAGCTTAGCTGTGCAGAAGAAGAACAACAAGAAGAAGAAATATCTCGAAATATGTCCGTCAGGCCCCTTCCCTTGAGATAAATCTGCACATATCTCGGAAACGAAGCGAGCTATGGCAAAATGTTAAGAGACCGTTTTTGTAGAGAATTAAGTTTCCTACTTTTTATGTTCTATGATATTTTTTGATCAGACGCGCAGTTCTCGAGATATATCAAGATATTTAAAAGTTCCGAAGCCGCACCAACATAATAGAGATACAGAAACACCGTGGCCCCTTTCTTTGAGCTAACTCTGCACTATTGCGAGCTGCAAATGCCACTTCCAGCTTAGCTGTGCAGAAGAAGAACAACAAGAAGAAGAAATATCTCGAAATATGTCCGTCAGGCCCCTTCCCTTGAGATAAATCTGCAAATATCTCGGAAACGAAGAGAGCTATGGCAAAATGTTAAGAGACCTTTTTTGTAGAGAATTAAGTTTCCTACTTTTCATGATCTATGATATTTTTTGATCAGATGCGTAGTTCTCGAGATATATCAAGATATTTAAAACTTCCGAAGCCGCACCAACATAATAGAGATACAGAAACACCGTGGCCCCTTTCTTTGAGATAACTCTGCACTAGTGCGAGCCGCAAATGCCACTTCCAGCTTAGCTGTGCAGAAGAAGAACAACAAGAAGAAGAAATATCTCGAAATATGTCCGTCAGGCCCCTTCCCTTGAGATATATCTGCAAATATCTCGGAAACGAAGCGAGTTATGGCAAAATGTTAAGAGACCTTTTTTGTAGAGAATTATGTTTCCTGCAATTTATGTTCTATGATATTTTTTGATCAGAAGCGTAGTTTTCGAGATATATCGAGATATTTAAAAGTTCCGAAGCCGCACCAACATAATAGAGATACAGAAACACCGTGGCCCCTTTCTTTGGGATAACTCTGCACTATTGCGAGCTGCAAATGCCACTTCCAGCTTAGCTGTGCAGAAGAAGAACAACAAGAAGAAGAAATATCTCGAAATATGTCCGTCAGGCCCCTTCCCTTGAGATAAATATGCAAATATCTCGGAAACGAAGCGAGCTATGGCAAAATGTTAAGAGACCTTTTTTGTAGAGAATTAAGTTTCCTACTTTTTATGTTCTATGATATTTTTTGATCAGATGCGTAGTTCTCGAGATATATCAAGATATTTAAAAGTTCCGAAGCCGCACCAACATAATAGAGATACAGAAACACCGTGGCCCCTTTCTTTGAGATAACTCTGCACTATTGCGAGCTGCAAATGCCACTTCCAGCTTAGCTGTGCAGAGGAAGAACAACAAGAAGAAGAAATATCTCGAAATATGTCCGTCAGGCCAGTTCCTTTGAGTTGAATCTGCAAATATCTCGGAAACGAAGCGAGCTATGGCAAAATGTTAAGAGACCTTTTTTGTAGAGAATTAAGTTTCCTACTTTTTATGTTCGATGATATTTTTTGATCAGATGCGTAGTTCTCGAGATATATCAAGATATTTAAAAGTTCCGAAGCTGCACCAACATAATAGAGGTACAGAAACACCGTGGCCTCTTTCTTTGAGATAACTCTGCACTATTGCGAGCTGCAAATGCCACTTCGAGCTTAGCTGTGCAGAAGAAGAACAACAAGAAGAAGAAATATCTCGAAATATGTCCGTCAGACCCCTTCCCTTGAGATGAATCTGCAAATATCTCGGAAACGAAGCGAGCTATGGCAAAATGTTAAGAGACCTTTTTTGTAGAGAATAATGTTTCCTACAATTTACGTTCTATGATATTTTTTGATCAGAAGCGTAGTTCTCGAGATATATCAAGATATTTAAAAGTTCCGAAGCCGCACCAACATAATAGAGATTCAGAAACACCGTGGCCCCTTTCTTTGAGATAACTCTGCACTAGTGCGAGCCGCAAATGCCACTTCCAGCTTAGCTGTGCAGAAGAAGAACAACAAGAAGAAGAAATATCTCGAAATATGTCCGTCAGGCCCCTTCCCTTGAGATGAATCTGCAAATATCTCGGAAACGAAGCGAGCTATGGCAAAATGTTAAGAGACCTTTTTTGTAGAGAATAATGTTTCCTACAATTTACGCTCTATGATATTTTTTGATCAGAAGCGTAGTTCTCGAGATATATCAAGATATTTAAAAGTTCCGAAGCCGCACCAACATAATAGAGATACAGAAACACCGTGGCCCCTTTCTTTGAGATAACTCTGCACTAGTGCGAGCCGCAAATGCCACTTCCAGCTTAGCTGTGCAGAAGAAGAACAACAAGAAGAAGAAATATCTCGAAATATGTCCGTCAGGCCCCTTCCCTTGAGATAAATCTGCAAATATCTCGGAAACGAAGCGAGCTATGGCAAAATGTTAAGAGACCTTTTTTGTAGAGAATTAAGTTTCCTACTTTTTATGTTCTATGATATTTTTTGATCAGATGCGTAGATCTCGAGATATATCATGATATTTAAAAGTTCCGAAGCCGCACCAACATAATAGAGATACAGAAACACCGTGGCCCCTCTCTTTGAGATAACTCTGCACTATTGCGAGCTGTAAATGCCACTTCCAGCTTAGCTGTGCAGAAGAAGAACAACAAGAAGAAGAAATATCTCGAAATATGTCCGTCAGGCCCCTTCCCTTGAGATATATCTGCAAATATCTCGGAAACGAAGCGAGCTATGGCAAAATGTTAAGAGACCTTTTTTGTAGAGAATTATGTTTCCTACAATTTATGTTCTATGATATTTTTTGATCAGAAGCGTAGTTTTCGAGATATATCGAGATATTTAAAAGTTCCGAAGCCGCACCAACATAATAGAGATACAGAAACACCGTGGCCCCTTTCTTTGAGATAACTCTGCACTAGTGCGAGCCGCAAATGCCACTTCCAGCTTAGCTGTGCAGAAGAAGAACAACAAGAAGAAGAAATATCTCGAAATATGTCCGTCAGGCCCCCTCCCTTGAGATAAATCTGCAAATATCTCGGAAACGAAGCGAGCTATCGCAAAATGTTAAGAGACCTTTTTTGTAGAGAATTATGTTTCCTACAATTTATGTTCTACGATATTTTTTGATCAGAAGCGTAGTTTTCGAGATATATCGAGATATTTAAAAGTTCCGAAGCCGCACCAACATAATAGAGATACAGAAACACCGTGGCCCCTTTCTTTGAGATAACTCTGCACTCTTGCGAGCTGCAAATGCCACTTCCAGCTTCGCTGTGCAGAAGAAGAACAACAAGAAGAAGAAATATCTCGAAATATGTCCGTCAGGCCCCTTCCCTTGAGATATATCTGCAAATATCTCGGAAACGAAGCGAGCTATGGCAAAATGTTAAGAGACCTTTTTTGTAGACAATTATGTTTCCTACAATTTATGTTCTATGATATTTTTTGATCAGATGCGTAGTTCTCGAGATATATCAAGATATTTAAAAGCTTCGAAGCTGCACCAACATAATAGAGGTACAGAAACACCGTGGCATCTTTCTTTGAGATAACTCTGCACTATTGCGAGCTGCAAATGCCACTTCCAGCTTAGCTGTGCAGAAGAAGAACAACAAGAAGAAGAAATATTTCGAAATATGTCCGTCAGGCCCCTTCCCTTGAGATAAATCTGCAAATATCTCGGAAACGAAGCGAGCTATGGCAAAATGTTGAGAGAACTTATTTGTAGAGAATTAAGTTTCCTACTTTTTATGTTCTACGATATTTTTTGATCAGATGCGTAGTTCTCGAGATATATCAAGATATTTAAAAGTTCCGAAGCCGCACCAACATAATAGAGATACAGAAACACCGTGGCCCCTTTCTTTGAGATAACTCTGCACTATTGCGAGCTGCAAATGCCACTTCCAGCTCAGCTGTGCAGAAGAAGCACAACAAGAAGAAGAAATATCTCGAAATATGTCCGTCAGGCCCCTTCCCTTGAGATAAATCTGCAAATATCTCGGAAACGAAGGGAGCTATGGCAAAATGTTAAGAGACCTTTTTTGTAGAGAATTAAGTTTCCTGCTTTTTATGTTCTATGATATTTTTTGATCAGATGCGTAGTTCTCGAGATATATCAAGATATTTAAAAGCTTCGAAGCTGCACCAACATAATAGAGATACAGAAACACCGTGGCCCCTTTCTTTGAGATAACTCTGCACTATTGCGAGCTGCAAATGCCACTTCCAGCTCAGCTGTGCAGAAGAAGAACAACAAGAAGAAGAAATATCTCGAAATATGTCCGTCAGGCCCCTTCCCTTGAGATAAATCTGCAAATATCTCGGAAACGAAGGGAGCTATGGCAAAATGTTGAGAGACCTTATTTGTAGAGAATTAAGTTTCCTACTTTTTATGTTCTATGATATTTTTTGATCAGATGCGTAGTTCTCGAGATATATCAAGATATTTAAAAGCTTCGAAGCCGCACCAACATAATAGAGATACAGAAACACCGTGGCCCCTTTCTTTGAGATAACTCTGCACTATTGCGAGCTGGAAATGCCACTTCCAGTTTAGCTGTGCAGAACAAGAACAACAAGAAGAAGAAATATCTCGAAATATGTCCGTCAGGACCCTTCCCTTGGGATAAATCTGCAAATATCTCGGAAACGAAGCGAGCTATGGCAAAACGTTAAGAGAGCTTTCTTGTAGAGAATTATGTTTCCTACTTTTTATGTTCTATGATATTTTTTGATCAGATGCGTAGTTCTCGAGATATATCAAGATATTTAAAAGCTTCGAAGCTGCACCAACATAATAGAGGTACAGAAACACCGTGGCATCTTTCTTTGAGATAACTCTGCACTATTGCGAGCTGCAAATGCCACTTCCAGCTTAGCTGTGCAGAAGAAGAACAACAAGAAGAAGAAATATTTCGAAATATGTCCGTCAGGCCCCTTCCCTTGAGATAAATCTGCAAATATCTCGGAAACGAAGCGAGCTATGGCAAAATGTTAAGAGACCTTATTTGTAGAGAATTAAGTTTCCTACTTTTTATGTTCTATGATATTTTTTGATCAGATGCGTAGTTCTCGAGATATATCAAGATATTTAAAAGCTTCGAAGCTGCACCAACATAATAGAGATACAGAAACACCGTGGCCCCTTTCTTTGAGATAACTCTGCACGATTGCGAGCTGGAAATGCCACTTCCAGTTTAGCTGTGCAGAAGAAGAACAACAAGAAGAAGAAATATCTCGAAATATGTCCATCAGGACCCTTCCCTTGAGATAAATCTGCAAATATCTCGGAAACGAAGCGAGCTATGGCAAAATGTTAAGAGACCTTTTTTGTAGAGAATTATGTTTCCTACAGTTTATGTTCTATGATATTTTTTCATCAGAAGCGTAGTTTTCGAGATATATCGAGATATTTAAAAGTTGCGAAGCCGCACCAACATAATAGAGATACAGAAACACCGTGGCCCCTTTCTTTGGGATAACTCTGCACTATTGCGAGCTGGAAATGCCACTTCCAGTTTAGCTGTGCAGAAGAAGAACAACAAGAAGAAGAAATATCTCGAAATATGTCCATCAGGACCCTTCCCTTGAGATAAATCTGCAAATATCTCGGAAACGAAGCGAGCTATGGCAAAATGTTAAGAGACCTTTTTTGTAGAGAATTATGTTTCCTACAATTTATCTTCTATGATATTTTTTGATCAGAAGCGTAGTTTTCGAGATATATCGAGATATTTAAAAGTTGCGAAGCCGCACCAACATAATAGAGATACAGAAACACCGTGGCCCCTTTCTTTGGGATAACTCTGCACTATTGCGAGCTGGAAATGCCACTTCCAGTTTAGCTGTGCAGAAGAAGAACAACAAGAAGAAGAAATATCTCGAAATATGTCCGTCAGGACCCTTCCCTTGAGATAAATCTGCAAATATCTCGGAAACGAAGCGAGCTACGGCAAAACGTTAAGAGACCTTTTTTGTAGAGAATTATGTTTCCTACAATTTATGTTCTATGATATTTTTTGATCAGATGCGTAGTTCCCGAGATATATCAAGATATTTAAAAGTTCCGAAGCCGCACCAACATAATAGAGATACAGAAACACCGTGGCCCCTTTCTTTGAGATAACTCTGCACTATTGCGAGCTACAAATGCCACTTCCAGCTCAGCTGTGCAGAAGAAGAACAACAAGAAGAAGAAATATCTCGAAATATGTCCGTCAGGCCCCTTCCCTTGAGATAAATCTGCAAATATCTCGGAAACGAAGAGAGCTATGGCAAAATGTTAAGAGACCTTTTTTGTAGAGAATTAAGTTTCCTACTTTTTATGTTCTATGATATTTTTTGATCAGATGCGCAGTTCTCGAGATATATCAAGATATTTAAAAGTTCCGAAGCCGCACCAACATAATAGAGATACAGAAACACCGTGGCCCATTTCTTTGAGATAACTTTCCACCATTGCGAGCTGTAAATGCCACTTCCAGCTGAGCTGTGCAGAAGAAGAACAACAAGAAGAAGAAATATCTCGAAATATGTCCGTCAGGCCCCTTCCCTTGGGATAAATCTGCAAATATCTCGGAAACGAAGCGAGCAATGGCAAAACGTTAACAGACCTTTTTTGTAGAGAATTATGTTTCCTACTTTTTATGTTCTATGATATTTTTTGATCAGATGCGTAGTTCTCGAGATATATCAAGATATTTAAAAGCTTCGAAGCTGCACCAACATAATAGAGGTACAGAAACACCGTGGCCCCTTTCTTTGAGATAACTCTGCACTATTGCGAGCTGCAAATGCCACTTCCAGCTTAGCTGTGCAGAAGAAGAACAACAAGAAGAAGAAATATTTCGAAATATGTCCGTCAGGCCCCTTCCCTTGAGATAAATCTGCAAATATCTCGAAAACGAAGCGAGCTATGGCAAAATCTTAAGAGACCTTATTTGTAGAGAATTAAGTTTCCTACTTTTTATGTTCTATGATATTTTTTGATCAGATGCGTAGTTCTCGAGATATATCAAGATATTTAAAAGTTCCGAAGCCGCACCAACATAATAGAGATACAGAAACACCGTGGCCCCTTTCTTTGAGATAACTCTGCACTATTGCGAGCTGCAAATGCCACTTCCAGCTTAGCTGTGCAGAAGAAGAACAACAAGAAGAAGAAATATCTCGAAATATGTCCGTTAGGCCCCTTCCCTTGAGATAAATCTGCAAATATCTCGGAAACGAAGCGAGCTATGGCAAAATGTTAAGAGACCTTTTTTGTAGAGAATTAAGTTTCCTACTTTTTATGTTGTATGATATTTTTTGATCAGATGCGCAGTTCTCGAGATATATCAAGATATTTAAAAGTTCCGAAGCCGCACCAACATAATAGAGATACAGAAACACCGTGGCCCCTTTCTTTGAGATAACTCTGCACTATTGCGAGCTGCAAATGCCACTTCCAGCTTAGCTGTGCAGAAGAAGAACAACAAGAAGAAGAAATATCTCGAAATATGTCCGTCAGGCCCCTTCCCTTGAGATAAATCTGCAAATATCTCGGAAACGAAGAGAGCTATGGCAAAATGTTAAGAGACCTTTTTTGTAGAGAATTAAGTTTCCTACTTTTTATGTTGTATGATATTTTTTGATCAGATGCGTAGTTCTCGAGATATATCAAGATATTTAAAAGTTCCGAAGCCGCACCAACATAATAGAGATACAGAAACACCGTGGCCCCTTTCTTTGGGATAACTCTGCACTATTGCGAGCTGGAAATGCCACTTCCAGTTTAGCTGTGCAGAACAAGAACAACAAGAAGAAGAAATATCTCGAAATATGTCCGTCAGGACCCTTCCCTTGGGATAAATCTGCAAATATCTCGGAAACGAAGCGAGCTATGGCAAAACGTTAAGAGACCTTTTTTGTAGAGAATTATGTTTCCTACTTTTTATGTTCTATGATATTTTTTTATCAGATGCGTAGTTCTCGAGATATATCAAGATATTTAAAAGCTTCGAAGCTGCACCAACATAATAGAGGTACAGAAACACCGTGGCATCTTTCTTTGAGATAACTCTGCACTATTGCGAGCTGCAAATGCCACTTCCAGCTTAGCTGTGCAGAAGAAGAACAACAAGAAGAAGAAATATTTCGAAATATGTCCGTCAGGCCCCTTCCCTTGAGATAAATCTGCAAATATCTCGGAAACGAAGCGAGCTATGGCAAAATGTTAAGAGACCTTATTTGTAGAGAATTAAGTTTCCTACTTTTTATGTTCTACGATATTTTTTGATCAGATGCGTAGTTCTCGAGATATATCAAGATATTTAAAAGTTCCGAAGCCGCACCAACATAATAGAGATACAGAAACACCGTGGCCCCTTTCTTTGAGATAACTCTGCACTATTGCGAGCTGCAAATGCCACTTCCAGCTCAGCTGTGCAGAAGAAGAACAACAAGAAGAAGAAATATCTCGAAATATGTCCGTCAGGCCCCTTCCCTTGAGATAAATCTGCAAATATCTCGGAAACGAAGGGAGCTATGGCAAAATGTTAAGAGACCTTTTTTGTAGAGAATTAAGTTTCCTACTTTTTATGTTCTATGATATTTTTTGATCAGATGCGCAGTTCTCGAGATATATCAAGATATTTAAAAGTTCCGAAGCCGCACCAACATAATAGAGATACAGAAACACCGTGGCCCCTTTCTTTGAGATAACTTTCCACTATTGCGAGCTGTAAATGCCACTTCCAGCTGAGCTGTGCAGAAGAAGAACAACAAGAAGAAGAAATATCTCGAAATATGTCCGTCAGGCCCCTTCCCTTGAGATATATCTGCAAATATCTCGGAAACGAAGCGAGCTATGGCAAAATGTTAAGAGACCTTTTTTGTAGAGAATTATGTTTCCTACAATTTATGTTCTATGATATTTTTTGATCAGAAGCGTAGTTTTCGAGATATATCAAGATATTTGAAAGTTCCGAAGCCGCACCAACATAATAGAGATACAGAAACACCGTGGCCCCTTTCTTTGGGATAACTCTGCACTATTGCGAGCTGGAAATGCAACTTCCAGTTTAGCTGTGCAGAACAAGAACAACAAGAAGAAGAAATATCTCGAAATATGTCCGTCAGGACCCTTCCCTTGGGATAAATCTGCAAATATCTCGGAAACGAAGCGAGCTATGGCAAAACGTTGAGAGAGCTTTTTTGTAGAGAATTATGTTTCCTACTTTTTATGTTCTATGATATTTTTTGATCAGATGCGTAGTTCTCGAGATATATCAAGATATTTAAAAGCTTCGAAGCTGCACCAACATAATAGAGGTACAGAAACACCGTGGCATCTTTCTTTGAGATAACTCTGCACTATTGCGAGCTGCAAATGCCACTTCCAGCTTAGCTGTGCAGAAGAAGAACAACAAGAAGAAGAAATATCTCGAAATATGTCCGTCAGGCCCCTTCCCTTGAGATAAATCTGCAAATATCTCGGAAACGAAGAGAGCTATGGCAAAATGTTAAGAGACCTTTTTTGTAGAGAATTAAGTTTCCTACTTTTTATGTTGTATGATATTTTTTGATCAGATGCGTAGTTCTCGAGATATATCAAGATATTTAAAAGTTCCGAAGCCGCACCAACATAATAGAGATACAGAAACACCGTGGCCCCTTTCTTTGGGATAACTCTGCACTATTGCGAGCTGGAAATGCCACTTCCAGTTTAGCTGTGCAGAACAAGAACAACAAGAAGAAGAAATATCTCGAAATATGTCCGTCAGGACCCTTCCCTTGGGATAAATCTGCAAATATCTCGGAAACGAAGCGAGCTATGGCAAAACGTTAAGAGACCTTTTTTGTAGAGAATTATGTTTCCTACTTTTTATGTTCTATGATATTTTTTTATCAGATGCGTAGTTCTCGAGATATATCAAGCTATTTAAAAGCTTCGAAGCTGCACCAACATAATAGAGGTACAGAAACACCGTGGCATCTTTCTTTGAGATAACTCTGCACTATTGCGAGCTGCAAATGCCACTTCCAGCTTAGCTGTGCAGAAGAAGAACAACAAGAAGAAGAAATATTTCGAAATATGTCCGTCAGGCCCCTTCCCTTGAGATAAATCTGCAAATATCTCGGAAACGAAGCGAGCTATGGCAAAATGTTAAGAGACCTTATTTGTAGAGAATTAAGTTTCCTACTTTTTATGTTCTACGATATTTTTTGATCAGATGCGTAGTTCTCGAGATATATCAAGATATTTAAAAGTTCCGAAGCCGCACCAACATAATAGAGATACAGAAACACCGTGGCCCCTTTCTTTGAGATAACTCTGCACTATTGCGAGCTGCATATGCCACTTCCAGCTCAGCTGTGCAGAAGAAGAACAACAAGAAGAAGAAATATCTCGAAATATGTCCGTCAGGCCCCTTCCCTTGAGATAAATCTGCAAATATCTCGGAAACGAAGGGAGCTATGGCAAAATGTTAAGAGACCTTTTTTGTAGAGAATTAAGTTTCCTACTTTTTATGTTCTATGATATTTTTTGATCAGATGCGCAGTTCTCGAGATATATCAAGATATTTAAAAGTTCCGAAGCCGCACCAACATAATAGAGATACAGAAACACCGTGGCCCCTTTCTTTGAGATAACTTTCCACTATTGCGAGCTGTAAATGCCACTTCCAGCTGAGCTGTGCAGAAGAAGAACAACAAGAAGAAGAAATATCTCGAAATATGTCCGTCAGGCCCCTTCCCTTGAGATATATCTGCAAATATCTCGGAAACGAAGCGAGCTATGGCAAAATGTTAAGAGACCTTTTTTGTAGAGAATTATGTTTCCTACAATTTATGTTGTATGATATTTTTTGATCAGAAGCGTAGTTTTCGAGATATATCAAGATATTTGAAAGTTCCGAAGCCGCACCAACATAATAGAGATACAGAAACACCGTGGCCCCTTTCTTTGGGATCACTCTGCACTATTGCGAGCTGGAAATGCAACTTCCAGTTTAGCTGTGCAGAACAAGAACAACAAGAAGAAGAAATATCTCGAAATATGTCCGTCAGGACCCTTCCCTTGGGATAAATCTGCAAATATCTCGGAAACGAAGCGAGCTATGGCAAAACGTTGAGAGAGCTTTTTTGTAGAGAATTATGTTTCCTACTTTTTATGTTCTATGATATTTTTTGATCAGATGCGTAGTTCTCGAGATATATCAAGATATTTAAAAGCTTCGAAGCTGCACCAACATAATAGAGGTACAGAAACACCGTGGCATCTTTCTTTGAGATAACTCTGCACTATTGCGAGCTGCAAATGCCACTTCCAGCTTAGCTGTGCAGAAGAAGAACAACAAGAAGAAGAAATATTTCGAAATATGTCCGTCAGGCCCCTTCCCTTGAGATAAATCTGCAAATATCTCGGAAACGAAGCGAGCTATGGCAAAATGTTAAGAGACCTTTTTTGTAGAGAATTAAGTTTCCTACTTTTTATGTTGTATGATATTTTTTGATCAGATGCGTAGTTCTCGAGATATATCAAGATATTTAAAAGTTCCGAAGCCGCACCAACATAATAGAGATACAGAAACACCGTGGCCCCTTTCTTTGGGATAACTCTGCACTATTGCGAGCTGGAAATGCCACTTCCAGTTTAGCTGTGCAGAACAAGAACAACAAGAAGAAGAAATATCTCGAAATATGTCCGTCAGGACCCTTCCCTTGGGATAAATCTGCAAATATCTCGGAAACGAAGCGAGCTATGGCAAAACGTTAAGAGACCTTTTTTGTAGAGAATTATGTTTCCTACTTTTTATGTTCTATGATATTTTTTTATCAGATGCGTAGTTCTCGAGATATATCAAGCTATTTAAAAGCTTCGAAGCTGCACCAACATAATAGAGGTACAGAAACACCGTGGCATCTTTCTTTGAGATAACTCTGCACTATTGCGAGCTGCAAATGCCACTTCCAGCTTAGCTGTGCAGAAGAAGAACAACAAGAAGAAGAAATATTTCGAAATATGTCCGTCAGGCCCCTTCCCTTGAGATAAATCTGCAAATATCTCGGAAACGAAGCGAGCTATGGCAAAATGTTAAGAGACCTTATTTGTAGAGAATTAAGTTTCCTACTTTTTATGTTCTACGATATTTTTTGATCAGATGCGTAGTTCTCGAGATATATCAAGATATTTAAAAGTTCCGAAGCCGCACCAACATAATAGAGATACAGAAACACCGTGGCCCCTTTCTTTGAGATAACTCTGCACTATTGCGAGCTGCATATGCCACTTCCAGCTCAGCTGTGCAGAAGAAGAACAACAAGAAGAAGAAATATCTCGAAATATGTCCGTCAGGCCCCTTCCCTTGAGATAAATCTGCAAATATCTCGGAAACGAAGGGAGCTATGGCAAAATGTTAAGAGACCTTTTTTGTAGAGAATTAAGTTTCCTACTTTTTATGTTCTATGATATTTTTTGATCAGATGCGCAGTTCTCGAGATATATCAAGATATTTAAAAGTTCCGAAGCCGCACCAACATAATAGAGATACAGAAACACCGTGGCCCCTTTCTTTGAGATAACTTTCCACTATTGCGAGCTGTAAATGCCACTTCCAGCTGAGCTGTGCAGAAGAAGAACAACAAGAAGAAGAAATATCTCGAAATATGTCCGTCAGGCCCCTTCCCTTGAGATATATCTGCAAATATCTCGGAAACGAAGCGAGCTATGGCAAAATGTTAAGAGACCTTTTTTGTAGAGAATTATGTTTCCTACAATTTATGTTGTATGATATTTTTTGATCAGAAGCGTAGTTTTCGAGATATATCAAGATATTTGAAAGTTCCGAAGCCGCACCAACATAATAGAGATACAGAAACACCGTGGCCCCTTTCTTTGGGATAACTCTGCACTATTGCGAGCTGGAAATGCAACTTCCAGTTTAGCTGTGCAGAACAAGAACAACAAGAAGAAGAAATATCTCGAAATATGTCCGTCAGGACCCTTCCCTTGGGATAAATCTGCAAATATCTCGGAAACGAAGCGAGCTATGGCAAAACGTTGAGAGAGCTTTTTTGTAGAGAATTATGTTTCCTACTTTTTATGTTCTATGATATTTTTTGATCAGATGCGTAGTTCTCGAGATATATCAAGATATTTAAAAGCTTCGAAGCTGCACCAACATAATAGAGGTACAGAAACACCGTGGCATCTTTCTTTGAGATAACTCTGCACTATTGCGAGCTGCAAATGCCACTTCCAGCTTAGCTGTGCAGAAGAAGAACAACAAGAAGAAGAAATATTTCGAAATATGTCCGTCAGGCCCCTTCCCTTGAGATAAATCTGCAAATATCTCGGAAACGAAGCGAGCTATGGCAAAATGTTAAGAGACCTTATTTGTAGAGAAGTAAGTTTCCTACTTTTTATGTTCTATGATATTTTTTGATCAGATGCGTAGTTCTCGAGATATATCAAGATATTTAAAAGCTTCGAAGCTGCACCAACATAATAGAGATACAGAAACACCGTGGCCCCTTTCTTTGAGATAACTCTGCACTATTGCGAGCTGGAAATGCCACTTCCAGTTTAGCTGTGCAGAAGAAGAACAACAAGAAGAAGAAATATCTCGAAATATGTCCGTCAGGACCCTTCCCTTGAGATAAATCTGCAAATATCTCGGAAACGAAGCGAGCTACGGCAAAACGTTAAGAGACCTTTTTTGTAGAGAATTATGTTTCCTACAATTTATGTTCTATGATATTTTTTGATCAGATGCGTAGTTCCCGAGATATATCAAGATATTTAAAAGTTCCGAAGCCGCACCAACATAATAGAGATACAGAAACACCGTGGCCCCTTTCTTTGAGATAACTCTGCACTATTGCGAGCTGCAAATGCCACTTCCAGCTCAGCTGTGCAGAAGAAGAACAACAAGAAGAAGAAATATCTCGAAATATGTCCGTCAGGCCCCTTCCCTTGAGATAAATCTGCAAATATCTCGGAAACGAAGAGAGCTATGGCAAAATGTTAAGAGACCTTTTTTGTAGAGAATTAAGTTTCCTACTTTTTATGTTCTATGATATTTTTGGATCAGATGCGCAGTTCTCGAGATATATCAAGATATTTAAAAGTTCCGAAGCCGCACCAACATAATAGAGATACAGAAACACCGTGGCCCCTTTCTTTGAGATAACTTTCCACCATTGCGAGCTGTAAATGCCACTTCCAGCTGAGCTGTGCAGAAGAAGAACAACAAGAAGAAGAAATATCTCGAAATATGTCCGTCAGGCCCCTTCCCTTGGGATAAATCTGCAAATATCTCGGAAACGAAGCGAGCAATGGCAAAACGTTAAGAGACCTTTTTTGTAGAGAATTAAGTTTCCTACTTTTTATGTTCTATGATATTTTTTGATCAGATGCGTAGTTCTCGAGATATATCAAGATATTTAAAAGTTCCGAAGCCGCACCAACATAATAGAGATACAGAAACACCGTGGCCCCTTTCTTTGAGATAACTCTGCACTATTGCGAGCTGCAAATGCCACTTCCAGCTTAGCTGTGCAGAAGAAGAACAACAAGAAGAAGAAATATCTCGAAATATGTCCGTCAGGCCCCTTCCCTTGAGATAAATCTGCAAATATCTCGGAAACGAAGAGAGCTATGGCAAAATGTTAAGAGACCTTTTTTGTAGAGAATTAAGTTTCCTACTTTTTATGTTGTATGATATTTTTTGATCAGATGCGTAGTTCTCGAGATATATCAAGATATTTAAAAGTTCCGAAGCCGCACCAACATAATAGAGATACAGAAACACCGTGGCCCCTTTCTTTGGGATAACTCTGCACTATTGCGAGCTGGAAATGCCACTTCCAGTTTAGCTGTGCAGAACAAGAACAACAAGAAGAAGAAATATCTCGAAATATGTCCGTCAGGACCCTTCCCTTGGGATAAATCTGCAAATATCTCGGAAACGAAGCGAGCTATGGCAAAACGTTAAGAGACCTTTTTTGTAGAGAATTATGTTTCCTACTTTTTATGTTCTATGATATTTTTTTATCAGATGCGTAGTTCTCGAGATATATCAAGCTATTTAAAAGCTTCGAAGCTGCACCAACATAATAGAGGTACAGAAACACCGTGGCATCTTTCTTTGAGATAACTCTGCACTATTGCGAGCTGCAAATGCCACTTCCAGCTTAGCTGTGCAGAAGAAGAACAACAAGAAGAAGAAATATTTCGAAATATGTCCGTCAGGCCCCTTCCCTTGAGATAAATCTGCAAATATCTCGGAAACGAAGCGAGCTATGGCAAAATGTTAAGAGACCTTATTTGTAGCGAATTAAGTTTCCTACTTTTTATGTTCTACGATATTTTTTGATCAGATGCGTAGTTCTCGAGATATATCAAGATATTTAAAAGTTCCGAAGCCGCACCAACATAATAGAGATACAGAAACACCGTGGCCCCTTTCTTTGAGATAACTCTGCACTATTGCGAGCTGCAAATGCCACTTCCAGCTCAGCTGTGCAGAAGAAGAACAACAAGAAGAAGAAATATCTCGAAATATGTCCGTCAGGCCCCTTCCCTTGAGATAAATCTGCAAATATCTCGGAAACGAAGGGAGCTATGGCAAAATGTTAAGAGACCTTTTTTGTAGAGAATTAAGTTTCCTACTTTTTATGTTCTATGATATTTTTTGATCAGATGCGCAGTTCTCGAGATATATCAAGATATTTAAAAGTTCCGAAGCCGCACCAACATAATAGAGATACAGAAACACCGTGGCCCCTTTCTTTGAGATAACTTTCCACTATTGCGAGCTGTAAATGCCACTTCCAGCTGAGCTGTGCAGAAGAAGAACAACAAGAAGAAGAAATATCTCGAAATATGTCCGTCAGGCCCCTTCCCTTGAGATATATCTGCAAATATCTCGGAAACGAAGCGAGCTATGGCAAAATGTTAAGAGACCTTTTTTGTAGAGAATTATGTTTCCTACAATTTATGTTCTATGATATTTTTTGATCAGAAGCGTAGTTTTCGAGATATATCAAGATATTTGAAAGTTCCGAAGCCGCACCAACATAATAGAGATACAGAAACACCGTGGCCCCTTTCTTTGGGATAACTCTGCACTATTGCGAGCTGGAAATGCAACTTCCAGTTTAGCTGTGCAGAACAAGAACAACAAGAAGAAGAAATATCTCGAAATATGTCCGTCAGGACCCTTCCCTTGGGATAAATCTGCAAATATCTCGGAAACGAAGCGAGCTATGGCAAAACGTTGAGAGAGCTTTTTTGTAGAGAATTATGTTTCCTACTTTTTATGTTCTATGATATTTTTTGATCAGATGCGTAGTTCTCGAGATATATCAAGATATTTAAAAGCTTCGAAGCTGCACCAACATAATAGAGGTACAGAAACACCGTGGCATCTTTCTTTGAGATAACTCTGCACTATTGCGAGCTGCAAATGCCACTTCCAGCTTAGCTGTGCAGAAGAAGAACAACAAGAAGAAGAAATATTTCGAAATATGTCCGTCAGGCCCCTTCCCTTGAGATAAATCTGCAAATATCTCGGAAACGAAGCGAGCTATGGCAAAATGTTAAGAGACCTTATTTGTAGAGAATTAAGTTTCCTACTTTTTATGTTCTATGATATTTTTTGATCAGATGCGTAGTTCTCGAGATATATCAAGATATTTAAAAGCTTCGAAGCTGCACCAACATAATAGAGATACAGAAACACCGTGGCCCCTTTCTTTGAGATAACTCTGCACGATTGCGAGCTGGAAATGCCACTTCCAGTTTAGCTGTGCAGAAGAAGAACAACAAGAAGAAGAAATATCTCGAAATATGTCCATCAGGACCCTTCCCTTGAGATAAATCTGCAAATATCTCGGAAACGAAGCGAGCTATGGCAAAATGTTAAGAGACCTTTTTTGTAGAGAATTATGTTTCCTACAATTTATGTTCTATGATATTTTTTCATCAGAAGCGTAGTTTTCGAGATATATCGAGATATTTAAAAGTTGCGAAGCCGCACCAACATAATAGAGATACAGAAACACCGTGGCCCCTTTCTTTGGGATAACTCTGCACTATTGCGAGCTGGAAATGCCACTTCCAGTTTAGCTGTGCAGAAGAAGAACAACAAGAAGAAGAAATATCTCGAAATATGTCCATCAGGACCCTTCCCTTGAGATAAATCTGCAAATATCTCGGAAACGAAGCGAGCTATGGCAAAATGTTAAGAGACCTTTTTTGTAGAGAATTATGTTTCCTACAATTTATGTTCTATGATATTTTTTGATCAGAAGCGTAGTTTTCGAGATATATCGAGATATTTAAAAGTTGCGAAGCCGCACCAACATAATAGAGATACAGAAACACCGTGGCCCCTTTCTTTGAGATAACTCTGCACTATTGCGAGCTGCAAATGCCACTTCCAGCTCAGCTGTGCAGAAGAAGAACAACAAGAAGATGAAATATCTCGAAATATGTCCGTCAGGCCCCTTCCCTTGAGATAAATCTGCAAATATCTCGGAAACGAAGAGAGCTATGGCAAAATGTTAAGAGACCTTTTTTGTAGAGAATTAAGTTTCCTACTTTTTATGTTCTATGATATTTTTTGATCAGATGCGCAGTTCTCGAGATATATCAAGATATTTAAAAGTTCCGAAGCCGCACCAACATAATAGAGATACAGAAACACCGTGGCCCCTTTCTTTGAGATAACTTTCCACCATTGCGAGCTGTAAATGCCACTTCCAGCTGAGCTGTGCAGAAGAAGAACAACAAGAAGAAGAAATATCTCGAAATATGTCCGTCAGGCCCCTTCCCTTGGGATAAATCTGCAAATATCTCGGAAACGAAGCGAGCTATGGCAAAACGTTAAGAGACCTTTTTTGTAGAGAATTATGTTTCCTACTTTTTATGTTCTATGATATTTTTTGATCAGATGCGTAGTTCTCGAGATATATCAAGATATTTAAAAGCTTCGAAGCTGCACCAACATAATAGAGGTACAGAAACACCGTGGCCCCTTTCTTTGAGATAACTCTGCACTATTGCGAGCTGCAAATGCCACTTCCAGCTTAGCTGTGCAGAAGAAGAACAACAAGAAGAAGAAATATTTCGAAATATGTCCGTCAGGCCCCTTCCCTTGAGATAAATCTGCAAATATCTCGGAAACGAAGCGAGCTATGGCAAAATGTTAAGAGACCTTATTTGTAGAGAATTAAGTTTCCTACTTTTTATGTTCTATGATATTTTTTGATCAGATGCGTAGTTCTCGAGATATATCAAGATATTTAAAAGTTCCGAAGCCGCACCAACATAATAGAGATACAGAAACACCGTGGCCCCTTTCTTTGAGATAACTCTGCACTATTGCGAGCTGCAAATGCCACTCCCAGCTTAGCTGTGCAGAAGAAGAACAACAAGAAGAAGAAATATCTCGAAATATGTCCGTTAGGCCCCTTCCCTTGAGATAAATCTGCAAATATCTCGGAAACGAAGCGAGCTATGGCAAAATGTTAAGAGACCTTTTTTGTAGAGAATTAAGTTTCCTACTTTTTATGTTGTATGATATTTTTTGATCAGATGCGCAGTTCTCGAGATATATCAAGATATTTAAAAGTTCCGAAGCCGCACCAACATAGTAGAGATACAGAAACACCGTGGCCCCTTTCTTTGAGATAACTCGGCACTATTGCGAGCTGCAAATGCCACTTCCAGCTTAGCTGTGCAGAAGAAGAACAACAAGAAGAAGAAATATCTCGAAATATGTCCGTCAGGCCCCTTCCCTTGAGATAAATCTGCAAATATCTCGGAAACGAAGAGAGCTATGGCAAAACGTTAAGAGACCTTTTTTGTAGAGAATTATGTTTCCTACTTTTTATGTTCTATGATATTTTTTGATCAGATGCGTAGTTCTCGAGATATATCAAGATATTTAAAAGCTTCGAAGCTGCACCAACATAATAGAGGTACAGAACCACCGTGGCCCCTTTCTTTGAGATAACTCTGCACGATTGCGAGCTGGAAATGCCACTTCCAGTTTAGCTGTGCAGAAGAAGAACAACAAGAAGAAGAAATATCTCGAAATATGTCCATCAGGACGCTTCCCTTGAGATAAATCTGCAAATATCTCGGAAACGAAGCGAGCTATGGCAAAATGTTAAGAGACCTTTTTTGTAGAGAATTAAGTTTCCTACTTATTATGTTCTATGATATTTTTTGATCACATGCGCAGTTCTCGAGATATATCAAGATATTTAAAAGTTCCGAAGCCGCACCAACATAATAGAGATACAGAAACACCGTGGCCCCTTTCTTTGAGATAACTTTCCACTATTGCGAGCTGTAAATGCCACTTCCAGCTGAGCTGTGCAGAAGAAGAACAACAAGAAGAAGAAATATCTCGAAATATGTCCGTCAGGCCCCTTCCCTTGAGATATATCTGCAAATATCTCGGAAACGAAGCGAGCTATGGCAAAATGTTAGGAGACCTTTTTTGTAGAGAATTATGTTTCCTACAATTTATGTTCTATGATATTTTTTGATCAGAAGCGTAGTTTTCGAGATATATCAAGATATTTAAAAGTTCCGAAGCCGCACCAACATAATAGAGATACAGAAACACCGTGGCCCCTTTCTTTGGGATAACTCTGCACTATTGCGAGCTGGAAATGCCACTTCCAGTTTAGCTGTGCAGAACAAGAACAACAAGAAGAAGAAATATCTCGAAATATGTCCGTCAGGACCCTTCCCTTGGGATAAATCTGCAAATATCTCGGAAACGAAGCGAGCTATGGCAAAACGTTAAGAGACCTTTTTTGTAGAGAATTATGTTTCCTACTTTTTATGTTCTATGATATTTTTTGATCAGATGCGTAGTTCTCGAGATATATCAAGATATTTAAAAGCTTCGAAGCTGCACCAACATAATAGAGGTACAGAACCACCGTGGCCCCTTTCTTTGAGATAACTCTGCACGATTGCGAGCTGGAAATGCCACTTCCAGTTTAGCTGTGCAGAAGAAGAACAACAAGAAGAAGAAATATCTCGAAATATGTCCATCAGGACGCTTCCCTTGAGATAAATCTGCAAATATCTCGGAAACGAAGCGAGCTATGGCAAAATGTTAAGAGACCTTTTTTGTAGAGAATTATGTTTCCTACAATTTATGTTCTATGATATTTTTTGATCAGAAGCGTAGTTTTCGAGATATATCGAGATATTTAAAAGTTGCGAAGCCGCACCAACATAATAGAGATACAGAAACACCGTGGCCCCTTTCTTTGGGATAACTCTGCACTATTGCGAGCTGGAAATGCCACTTCCAGTTTAGCTGTGCAGAAGAAGAACAACAAGAAGAAGAAATATCTCGAAATATGTCCGTCAGGACCCTTCCCTTGAGATAAATCTGCAAATATCTCGGAAACGAAGCGAGCTACGGCAAAACGTTAAGAGACCTTTTTTGTAGAGAATTATGTTTCCTACAATTTATGTTCTATGATATTTTTTGATCAGATGCGTAGTTCTCGAGATATATCAAGATATTTAAAAGTTCCGAAGCCGCACCAACATAATAGAGATAGAGAAACACCGTGGCCCCTTTCTTTGAGATAACTCTGCACTATTGCGAGCTGCAAATGCCACTTCCAGCTTAGCTGTGCAGAAGAAGAACAACAAGAAGAAGAAATATCTCGAAATATGTCCGTCAGGCCCCTTCATTTGAGATAAATCTGCAAATATCTCGGAAACGAAGCGAGCTATGGCAAAATGTTAAGAGACCTTTTTTGTAGAGAATTAAGTTTCCTACTTATTATGTTCTATGATATTTTTTGATCACATGCGCAGTTCTCGAGATATATCAAGATATTTAAAAGTTCCGAAGCCGCACCAACATAATAGAGATACAGAAACACCGTGGCCCCTTTCTTTGAGATAACTTTCCACTATTGCGAGCTGTAAATGCCACTTCCAGCTGAGCTGTGCAGAAGAAGAACAACAAGAAGAAGAAATATCTCGAAATATGTCCGTCAGGCCCCTTCCCTTGAGATATATCTGCAAATATCTCGGAAACGAAGCGAGCTATGGCAAAATGTTAAGAGACCTTTTTTGTAGAGAATTATGTTTCCTACTTTTTATGTTCTATGATATTTTTTGATCAGATGCGTAGTTCTCGAGATATATCAAGATATTTAAAAGCTTCGAAGCTGCACCAACATAATAGAGGTACAGAAACACCGTGGCCCCTTTCTTTGAGATAACTCTGCACTATTGCGAGCTGCAAATGCCACTTCCAGCTTAGCTGTGCAGAAGAAGAACAACAAGAAGAAGAAATATTTCGAAATATGTCCGTCAGGCCCCTTCCCTTGAGATAAATCTGCAAATATCTCGGAAACGAAGCGAGCTATGGCAAAATGTTAAGAGACCTTATTTGTAGAGAATTAAGTTTCCTACTTTTTATGTTCTATGATATTTTTTGATCAGATGCGTAGTTCTCGAGATATATCAAGATATTTAAAAGTTCCGAAGCCGCACCAACATAATAGAGATACAGAAACACCGTGGCCCCTTTCTTTGGGATAACTCTGCACTATTGCGAGCTGGAAATGCCACTTCCAGTTTAGCTGTGCAGAAGAAGAACAACAAGAAGAAGAAATATCTCGAAATATGTCCGTCAGGACCCTTCCCTTGAGATAAATCTGCAAATATCTCGGAAACGAAGCGAGCTACGGCAAAACGTTAAGAGACCTTTTTTGTAGAGAATTATGTTTCCTACAATTTATGTTCTATGATATTTTTTGATCAGATGCGTAGTTCTCGAGATATATCAAGATATTTAAAAGTTCCGAAGCCGCACCAACATAATAGAGATAGAGAAACACCGTGGCCCCTTTCTTTGAGATAACTCTGCACTATTGCGAGCTGCAAATGCCACTTCCAGCTTAGCTGTGCAGAAGAAGAACAACAAGAAGAAGAAATATCTCGAAATATGTCCGTCAGGCCCCTTCATTTGAGATAAATCTGCAAATATCTCGGAAACGAAGCGAGCTATGGCAAAATGTTAAGAGACCTTTTTTGTAGAGAATTAAGTTTCCTACTTATTATGTTCTATGATATTTTTTGATCACATGCGCAGTTCTCGAGATATATCAAGATATTTAAAAGTTCCGAAGCCGCACCAACATAATAGAGATACAGAAACACCGTGGCCCCTTTCTTTGAGATAACTTTCCACTATTGCGAGCTGTAAATGCCACTTCCAGCTGAGCTGTGCAGAAGAAGAACAACAAGAAGAAGAAATATCTCGAAATATGTCCGTCAGGCCCCTTCCCTTGAGATATATCTGCAAATATCTCGGAAACGAAGCGAGCTATGGCAAAATGTTAAGAGACCTTTTTTGTAGAGAATTATGTTTCCTACTTTTTATGTTCTATGATATTTTTTGATCAGATGCGTAGTTCTCGAGATATATCAAGATATTTAAAAGCTTCGAAGCTGCACCAACATAATAGAGGTACAGAAACACCGTGGCCCCTTTCTTTGAGATAACTCTGCACTATTGCGAGCTGCAAATGCCACTTCCAGCTTAGCTGTGCAGAAGAAGAACAACAAGAAGAAGAAATATTTCGAAATATGTCCATCAGGACGCTTCCCTTGAGATAAATCTGCAAATATCTCGGAAACGAAGCGAGCTATGGCAAAATGTTAAGAGACCTTTTTTGTAGAGAATTATGTTTCCTACAATTTATGTTCTATGATATTTTTTGATCAGAAGCGTAGTTTTCGAGATATATCGAGATATTTAAAAGTTGCGAAGCCGCACCAACATAATAGAGATACAGAAACACCGTGGCCCCTTTCTTTGGGATAACTCTGCACTATTGCGAGCTGGAAATGCCACTTCCAGTTTAGCTGTGCAGAAGAAGAACAACAAGAAGAAGAAATATCTCGAAATATGTCCGTCAGGACCCTTCCCTTGAGATAAATCTGCAAATATCTCGGAAACGAAGCGAGCTACGGCAAAACGTTAAGAGACCTTTTTTGTAGAGAATTATGTTTCCTACAATTTATGTTCTATGATATTTTTTGATCACATGCGCAGTTCTCGAGATATATCAAGATATTTAAAAGTTCCGAAGTCGCACCAACATAATAGAGATACAGAAACACCGTGGCCCCTTTCTTTGAGATAACTTTCCACTATTGCGAGCTGCAAATGCCACTTCGAGCTTAGCTGTGCAGAGGAAGAACAACAAGAAGAAGAAATATCTCGAAATATGTCCGTCAGGCCCCTTCCCTTGAGATAAATCTGCAAATATCTCGGAAACGAAGCGAGCTATGGCAAAATGTTGAGGGACCTTTTTTGTAGAGAATTAAGTTTCCTACTTTTTATGTTCTATGATATTTTTTGATCAGATGCGCAGTTCTCGAGATATATCAAGATATTTAAAAGTTCCGAAGCCGCAGCAACATAATAGAGATACAGAAACACCGTGGCCACTTTCTTTGAGATAACTCTGCACTATTGCGAGCTGCAAATGCCACTTCCAGCTCAGCTGTGCAGAAGAAGAACAACAAGAAGAAGAAATATCTCGAAATATGTCCGTCAGGACCCTTCCCTTGAGATAAATCTGCAAATATCTCGGAAACGAAGCGAGCTACGGCAAAACGTTGAGAGACCTTTTTTGTAGAGAATGATGTTTCCTACAATTTATGTTCTATGATATTTTTTGATCAGATGCGTAGTTCTCGAGATATATCAAGATATTTAAAAGTTCCGAAGCCGCACCAACATAATAGAGATAGAGAAACACCGTGGCCCCTTTCTTTGAGACAACTCTGCACTATTGCGAGCTGCAAATGCCACTTCCAGCTTAGCTGTGCAGAAGAAGAACAAAAAGAAGAAGAAATATCTCGAAATATGTCCGTCAGGCCCCTTCCCTTGAGATAAATCTGCAAATATCTCGGGAACGAAGCGAGCTATGGCAAAATATTAAGAGACCTTTTTTGTAGAGAATTAAGTTTCCTACTTTTTATGTTCTATGATATTTTTTGATCAGATGCGTAGTTCTCGAGATATATCAAGATATTTAAAAGTTCCGAAGCCGCACCAACATAATAGAGATACAGAAACACCGTGGCCCCTTTCTTTGAGATAACTCTGCACTATTGCGAGCTGCAAATGCCACTTCCAGCTTAGCTGTGCAGAAGAAGAACAACAAGAAGAAGAAATATCTCGAAATATGTCCGTCAGGCCCCTTCCCTTGAGATAAATCTGCAAATATCTCGGAAACGAAGCGAGCTATGGCAAAATGTTAAGAGACCTTTTTTGTAGAGAATTAAGTTTCCTACTTTTTATGTTCTATGATATTTTTTGATCACATGCGCAGTTCTCGAGATATATCAAGATATTTAAAAGTTCCGAAGCCGCACCAACATAATAGAGATACAGAAACACCGTGGCCCCTTTCTTTGAGATAACTTTCCACTATTGCGAGCTGCAAATGCCACTTCCAGCTTAGCTGTGCAGAGGAAGAACAACAAGAAGAAGAAATATCTCGAAATATGTCCATGAGGACCCTTCCCTTGAGATAAATCTGCAAATATCTCGGAAACGAAGCTAGCTATGGCAAAATGGTTAGAGACCTTTTTTGTAGAGAATTATGTTTCCTACAATTTATGTTCTATGATATTTTTTGATCAGAAGCGTAGTTTTCGAGATATATCGAGATATTTAAAAGTTGCGAAGCCGCACCAACATAATAGAGATACAGAAACACCGTGGCCCCTTTCTTTGGGATAACTCTGCACTATTGCGAGCTGGAAATGCCACTTCCAGTTTAGCTGTGCAGAAGAAGAACAACAAGAAGAAGAAATATCTCGAAATATGTCCGTCAGGACCCTTCCCTTGAGATAAATCTGCAAATATCTCGGAAACGAAGCTAGCTACGGCAAAACGTTAAGAGACCTTTTTTGTAGAGAATTATGTTTCCTACTTTTTATGTTCTATGATATTTTTTGATCAGATGCGTAGTTCTCGAGATATATCAAGATATTTAAAAGCTTCGAAGCTGCACCAACATAATAGAGGTACAGAAACACCGTGGCCCCTTTCTTTGAGATAACTCTGCACTATTGCGAGCTGCAAATGCCACTTCCAGCTTAGCTGTGCAGAAGAAGAACAACAAGAAGAAGAAATATCTCGAAATATGTCCGTCAGGCCCCTTCCCTTGAGATAAATCTGCAAATATCTCGGAAACGAAGAGAGCTATGGCAAAATGTTAAGAGACCTTTTTTGTAGAGAATTAAGTTTCCTACTTTTTATGTTGTATGATATTTTTTGATCAGATGCGTAGTTCTCGAGATATATCAAGATATTTAAAAGTTCCGAAGCCGCACCAACATAATAGAGATACAGAAACACCGTGGCCCCTTTCTTTGAGATAACTCTGCACTATTGCGAGCTGCAAATGCCACTTGCAGCTCAGCTGTGCAGAAGAAGAACAACAAGAAGAAGAAATATCTCGAAATATGTCCGTCAGGCCCCTTCCCTTGAGATAAATCTGCAAATATCTCGGAAACGAAGAGAGCTATGGCAAAATGTTAAGAGACCTTTTTTGTAGAGAATTAAGTTTCCTACTTTTTATGTTCTATGATATTTTTTGATCAGATGCGCAGTTCTCGAGATATATCAAGATATTTAAAAGTTCCGAAGCCGCACCAACATAATAGAGATACAGAAACACCGTGGCCCCTTTCTTTGAGATAACTTTCCACTATTGCGAGCTGTAAATGCCACTTCCAGCTGAGCTGTGCAGAAGAAGAACAACAAGAAGAAGAAATATCTCGAAATATGTCCGTCAGGCCCCTTCCCTTGAGATAAATCTGCAAATATCTCGGAAACGAAGAGAGCTATGGCAAAATGTTAAGAGACCTTTTTTGTAGAGAATTAAGTTTCCTACTTTTTATGTTCTATGATATTTTTTGATCAGATGCGTAGTTCTCGAGATATATCAAGATATTTAAAAGTTCCGAAGCCGCACCAACATAATAGAGATACAGAAACACCGTGGCCCCTTTCTTTGAGATAACTTTCCACTATTGCGAGCTGTAAATGCCACTTCCAGCTGAGCTGTGCAGAAGAAGAACAACAAGAAGAAGAAATATCTCGAAATATGTCCGTCAGGACCCTTCCCTTGGGATAAATCTGCAAATATCTCGGAAACGAAGCGAGCTATGGCAAAACGCTAAGAGACCTTTTTTGTAGAGAATTATGGTTCCTACAATTTATGTTCTATGATATTTTTTGATCAGATGCGTAGTTCTCGAGATATATCAAGATATTTAAAAGTTCCGAAGCCGCACCAACATAATAGAGATAGAGAAACACCGTGGCCCCTTTCTTTGAGATAACTCTGCACTATTGCGAGCTGCAAATGCCACTTCCAGCTTAGCTGTGCAGAAGAAGAACAACAAGAAGAAGAAATATCTCGAAATATGTCCGTCAGGCCCCTTCATTTGAGATAAATCTGCAAATATCTCGGAAACGAAGCGAGCTATGGCAAAATGTTAAGAGACCTTTTTTGTAGAGAATTAAGTTTCCTACTTTTTATGTTCTATGATATTTTTTGATCAGATGCGTAGTTCTCGAGATATATCAAGATATTTAAAAGTTCCGAAGCCGCACCAACATAATAGAGATACAGAAACACCGTGGCCCCTTTCTTTGAGATAACTCTGGACTATTGCGAGCTGCAAATGCCACTTCCAGCTCAGCTGTGCAGAAGAAGAACAACAAGAAGAAGAAATATCTCGAAATATGTCCGTCAGGCCCCTTCCCTTGAGATAAATCTGCAAATATCTCGGAAACAAAGAGAGCTATGGCAAAATGTTAAGAGACCTTTTTTGTAGAGAATTAAGTTTCCTACTTATTATGTTCTATGATATTTTTTGATCACATGCGCAGTTCTCGAGATATATCAAGATATTTAAAAGTTCCGAAGCCGCACCAACATAATAGAGATACAGAAACACCGTGGCCCCTTTCTTTGAGATAACTTTCCACTATTGCGAGCTGTAAATGCCACTTCCAGCTGAGCTGTGCAGAAGAAGAACAACAAGAAGAAGAAATATCTCGAAATATGTCCGTCAGGCCCCTTCCCTTGAGATATATCTGCAAATATCTCGGAAACGAAGCGAGCTATGGCAAAATGTTAAGAGACCTTTTTTGTAGAGAATTATGTTTCCTACAATTTATGTTCTATGATATTTTTTGATCAGAAGCGTAGTTTTCGAGATATATCAAGATATTTAAAAGTTCCGAAGCCGCACCAACATAATAGAGATACAGAAACACCGTGGCCCCTTTCTTTGGGATAACTCTGCACTATTGCGAGCTGGAAATGCCACTTCCAGTTTAGCTGTGCAGAACAAGAACAACAAGAAGAAGAAATATCTCGAAATATGTCCGTCAGGACCCTTCCCTTGGGATAAATCTGCAAATATCTCGGAAACGAAGCGAGCTATGGCAAAACGTTATGAGACCTTTTTTGTAGAGAATTATGTTTCCTACAATTTATGTTCTATGATATTTTTTGATCAGATGCGTAGTTCTCGAGATATATCAAGATATTTAAAAGCTTCGAAGCTGCACCAACATAATAGAGGTACAGAAACACCGTGGCCCCTTTCTTTGAGATAACTCTGCACTATTGCGAGCTGCAAATGCCACTTCCAGCTTAGCTGTGCAGAAGAAGAACAACAAGAAGAAGAAATATTTCGAAATATGTCCGTCAGGCCCCTTCCCTTGAGATAAATCTGCAAATATCTCGGAAACGAAGCGAGCTATGGCAAAATGTTAAGAGACCTTATTTGTAGAGAATTAAGTTTCCTACTTTTTATGTTCTATGATATTTTTTGATCAGATGCGTAGTTCTCGAGATATATCAAGATATTTAAAAGTTCCGAAGCCGCACCAACATAATAGAGATAGAGAAACACCGTGGCCCCTTTCTTTGAGATAACTCTGCACTATTGCGAGCTGCAAATGCCACTTCCAGCTTAGCTGTGCAGAAGAAGAACAACAAGAAGAAGAAATATCTCGAAATATGTCCGTCAGGCCCCTTCCCTTGAGATAAATCTGCAAATATCTCGGAAACAAAGAGAGCTATGGCAAAATGTTAAGAGACCTTTTTTGTAGAGAATTAAGTTTCCTACTTATTATGTTCTATGATATTTTTTGATCACATGCGCAGTTCTCGAGATATATCAAGATATTTAAAAGTTCCGAAGCCGCACCAACATAATAGAGATACAGAAACACCGTGGCCCCTTTCTTTGAGATAACTTTCCACTATTGCGAGCTGTAAATGCCACTTCCAGCTGAGCTGTGCAGCAGAAGAACAACAAGAAGAAGAAATATCTCGAAATATGTCCGTCAGGCCCCTTCCCTTGAGATATATCTGCAAATATCTCGGAAACGAAGCGAGCTATGGCAAAATGTTAAGAGACCTTTTTTGTAGAGAATTATGTTTCCTACAATTTATGTTCTATGATATTTTTTGATCAGAAGCGTAGTTTTCGAGATATATCAAGATATTTAAAAGTTCCGAAGCCGCACCAACATAATAGAGATACAGAAACACCGTGGCCCCTTTCTTTGAGATAACTCTGCACTATTGCGAGCTGCAAATGCCACTTCCAGCTTAGCTGTGCAGAAGAAGAACAACAAGAAGAAGAAATATCTCGAAATATGTCCGTCAGGCCCCTTCATTTGAGATAAATCTGCAAATATCTCGGAAACGAAGCGAGCTATGGCAAAATCTTAAGAGACCTTTTTTGTAGAGAATTAAGTTTCCTACTTTTTATGTTCTATGATATTTTTTGATCAGATGCGTAGTTCTCGAGATATATCAAGATATTTAAAAGTTCCGAAGCCGCACCAACATAATAGAGATACAGAAACACCGTGGCCCCTTTCTTTGAGATAACTCTGGACTATTGCGAGCTGCAAATGCCACTTCCAGCTCAGCTGTGCAGAAGAAGAACAAGAAGAAGAAATATCTCGAAATATGTCCGTCAGGCCCCTTCCCTTGAGATAAATCTGCAAATATCTCGGAAACAAAGAGAGCTATGGCAAAATGTTAAGAGACCTTTTTTGTAGAGAATTATGTTTCCTACAATTTATGTTCTATGATATTTTTTGATCAGAAGCGTAGTTTTCGAGATATATCAAGATATTTAAAAGTTCCGAAGCCGCACCAACATAATAGAGATACAGAAACACCGTGGCCCCTTTCTTTGAGATAACTCTGGACTATTGCGAGCTGCAAATGCCACTTCCAGCTCAGCTGTGCAGAAGAAGAACAAGAAGAAGAAATATCTCGAAATATGTCCGTCAGGCCCCTTCCCTTGAGATAAATCTGCAAATATCTCGGAAACAAAGAGAGCTATGGCAAAATGTTAAGAGACCTTTTTTGTAGAGAATTATGTTTCCTACAATTTATGTTCTATGATATTTTTTGATCAGAAGCGTAGTTTTCGAGATATATCAAGATATTTAAAAGTTCCGAAGCCGCACCAACATAATAGAGATACAGAAACACCGTGGCCCCTTTCTTTGGGATAACTCTGCACTATTGCGAGCTGGAAATGCCACTTCCAGTTTAGCTGTGCAGAACAAGAACAACAAGAAGAAGAAATATCTCGAAATATGTCCGTCAGGACCCTTCCCTTGGGATAAATCTGCAAATATCTCGGAAACGAAGCGAGCTATGGCAAAACGTTATGAGACCTTTTTTGTAGAGAATTATGTTTCCTACAATTTATGTTCTATGATATTTTTTGATCAGATGCGTAGTTCTCGAGATATATCAAGATATTTAAAAGCTTCGAAGCTGCACCAACATAATAGAGGTACAGAAACACCGTGGCCCCTTTCTTTGAGATAACTCTGCACTATTGCGAGCTGCAAATGCCACTTCCAGCTTAGCTGTGCAGAAGAAGAACAACAAGAAGAAGAAATATTTCGAAATATGTCCGTCAGGCCCCTTCCCTTGAGATAAATCTGCAAATATCTCGGAAACGAAGCGAGCTATGGCAAAATGTTAAGAGACCTTATTTGTAGAGAATTAAGTTTCCTACTTTTTATGTTGTATGATATTTTTTGATCAGATGCGTAGTTCTCGAGATATATCAAGATATTTAAAAGTTCCGAAGCCGCACCAACATAATAGAGATAGAGAAACACCGTGGCCCCTTTCTTTGAGATAACTCTGCACTATTGCGAGCTGCAAATGCCACTTCCAGCTTAGCTGTGCAGAAGAAGAACAACAAGAAGAAGAAATATCTCGAAATATGTCCGTCAGGCCCCTTCATTTGAGATAAATCTGCAAATATCTCGGAAACGAAGCGAGCTATGGCAAAATGTTAAGAGACCTTTTTTGTAGAGAATTAAGTTTCCTACTTTTTATGTTCTATGATATTTTTTGATCAGATGCGTAGTTCTCGAGATATATCAAGATATTTAAAAGTTCCGAAGCCGCACCAACATAATAGAGATACAGAAACACCGTGGCCCCTTTCTTTGAGATAACTCTGGACTATTGCGAGCTGCAAATGCCACTTCCAGCTCAGCTGTGCAGAAGAAGAACAACAAGAAGAAGAAATATCTCGAAATATGTCCGTCAGGCCCCTTCCCTTGAGATAAATCTGCAAATATCTCGGAAACAAAGAGAGCTATGGCAAAATGTTAAGAGACCTTTTTTGTAGAGAATTAAGTTTCCTACTTATTATGTTCTATGATATTTTTTGATCACATGCGCAGTTCTCGAGATATATCAAGATATTTAAAAGTTCCGAAGCCGCACCAACATAATAGAGATACAGAAACACCGTGGCCCCTTTCTTTGAGATAACTTTCCACTATTGCGAGCTGTAAATGCCACTTCCAGCTGAGCTGTGCAGAAGAAGAACAACAAGAAGAAGAAATATCTCGAAATATGTCCGTCAGGCCCCTTCCCTTGAGATAAATCTGCAAATATCTCGGAAACGAAGAGAGCTATGGCAAAATGTTAAGAGACCTTTTTTGTAGAGAATTAAGTTTCCTACTTTTTATGTTCTATGATATTTTTTGATCAGATGCGTAGTTCTCGAGATATATCAAGATATTTAAAAGTTCCGAAGCCGCACCAACATAATAGAGATACAGAAACACCGTGGCCCCTTTCTTTGAGATAACTTTCCACTATTGCGAGCTGTAAATGCCACTTCCAGCTGAGCTGTGCAGAAGAAGAACAACAAGAAGAAGAAATATCTCGAAATATGTCCGTCAGGACCCTTCCCTTGGGATAAATCTGCAAATATCTCGGAAACGAAGCGAGCTATGGCAAAACGCTAAGAGACCTTTTTTGTAGAGAATTATGGTTCCTACAATTTATGTTCTATGATATTTTTTGATCAGATGCGTAGTTCTCGAGATATATCAAGATATTTAAAAGTTCCGAAGCCGCACCAACATAATAGAGATAGAGAAACACCGTGGCCCCTTTCTTTGAGATAACTCTGGACTATTGCGAGCTGCAAATGCCACTTCCAGCTCAGCTGTGCAGAAGAAGAACAACAAGAAGAAGAAATATCTCGAAATATGTCCGTCAGGCCCCTTCCCTTGAGATAAATCTGCAAATATCTCGGAAACAAAGAGAGCTATGGCAAAATGTTAAGAGACCTTTTTTGTAGAGAATTAAGTTTCCTACTTATTATGTTCTATGATATTTTTTGATCACATGCGCAGTTCTCGAGATATATCAAGATATTTAAAAGTTCCGAAGCCGCACCAACATAATAGAGATACAGAAACACCGTGGCCCCTTTCTTTGAGATAACTTTCCACTATTGCGAGCTGTAAATGCCACTTCCAGCTGAGCTGTGCAGAAGAAGAACAACAAGAAGAAGAAATATCTCGAAATATGTCCGTCAGGCCCCTTCCCTTGAGATATATCTGCAAATATCTCGGAAACGAAGCGAGCTATGGCAAAATGTTAAGAGACCTTTTTTGTAGAGAATTATGTTTCCTACAATTTATGTTCTATGATATTTTTTGATCAGAAGCGTAGTTTTCGAGATATATCAAGATATTTAAAAGTTCCGAAGCCGCACCAACATAATAGAGATACAGAAACACCGTGGCCCCTTTCTTTGGGATAACTCTGCACTATTGCGAGCTGGAAATGCCACTTCCAGTTTAGCTGTGCAGAACAAGAACAACAAGAAGAAGAAATATCTCGAAATATGTCCGTCAGGACCCTTCCCTTGGGATAAATCTGCAAATATCTCGGAAACGAAGCGAGCTATGGCAAAACGTTATGAGACCTTTTTTGTAGAGAATTATGTTTCCTACAATTTATGTTCTATGATATTTTTTGATCAGATGCGTAGTTCTCGAGATATATCAAGATATTTAAAAGCTTCGAAGCTGCACCAACATAATAGAGGTACAGAAACACCGTGGCCCCTTTCTTTGAGATAACTCTGCACTATTGCGAGCTGCAAATGCCACTTCCAGCTTAGCTGTGCAGAAGAAGAACAACAAGAAGAAGAAATATTTCGAAATATGTCCGTCAGGCCCCTTCCCTTGAGATAAATCTGCAAATATCTCGGAAACGAAGCGAGCTATGGCAAAATGTTAAGAGACCTTATTTGTAGAGAATTAAGTTTCCTACTTTTTATGTTGTATGATATTTTTTGATCAGATGCGTAGTTCTCGAGATATATCAAGATATTTAAAAGTTCCGAAGCCGCACCAACATAATAGAGATAGAGAAACACCGTGGCCCCTTTCTTTGAGATAACTCTGCACTATTGCGAGCTGCAAATGCCACTTCCAGCTTAGCTGTGCAGAAGAAGAACAACAAGAAGAAGAAATATCTCGAAATATGTCCGTCAGGCCCCTTCATTTGAGATAAATCTGCAAATATCTCGGAAACGAAGCGAGCTATGGCAAAATGTTAAGAGACCTTTTTTGTAGAGAATTAAGTTTCCTACTTTTTATGTTCTATGATATTTTTTGATCAGATGCGTAGTTCTCGAGATATATCAAGATATTTAAAAGTTCCGAAGCCGCACCAACATAATAGAGATACAGAAACACCGTGGCCCCTTTCTTTGAGATAACTCTGGACTATTGCGAGCTGCAAATGCCACTTCCAGCTCAGCTGTGCAGAAGAAGAACAACAAGAAGAAGAAATATCTCGAAATATGTCCGTCAGGCCCCTTCCCTTGAGATAAATCTGCAAATATCTCGGAAACAAAGAGAGCTATGGCAAAATGTTAAGAGACCTTTTTTGTAGAGAATTAAGTTTCCTACTTATTATGTTCTATGATATTTTTTGATCACATGCGCAGTTCTCGAGATATATCAAGATATTTAAAAGTTCCGAAGCCGCACCAACATAATAGAGATACAGAAACACCGTGGCCCCTTTCTTTGAGATAACTTTCCACTATTGCGAGCTGTAAATGCCACTTCCAGCTGAGCTGTGCAGAAGAAGAACAACAAGAAGAAGAAATATCTCGAAATATGTCCGTCAGGCCCCTTCCCTTGAGATATATCTGCAAATATCTCGGAAACGAAGCGAGCTATGGCAAAATGTTAAGAGACCTTTTTTGTAGAGAATTATGTTTCCTACAATTTATGTTCTATGATATTTTTTGATCAGAAGCGTAGTTTTCGAGATATATCAAGATATTTAAAAGTTCCGAAGCCGCACCAACATAATAGAGATACAGAAACACCGTGGCCCCTTTCTTTGGGATAACTCTGCACTATTGCGAGCTGGAAATGCCACTTCCAGTTTAGCTGTGCAGAACAAGAACAACAAGAAGAAGAAATATCTCGAAATATGTCCGTCAGGACCCTTCCCTTGGGATAAATCTGCAAATATCTCGGAAACGAAGCGAGCTATGGCAAAACGTTAAGAGACCTTTTTTGTAGAGAATTATGTTTCCTACAATTTATGTTCTATGATATTTTTTGATCAGATGCGTAGTTCTCGAGATATATCAAGATATTTAAAAGCTTCGAAGCTGCACCAACATAATAGAGGTACAGAAACACCGTGGCCCCTTTCTTTGAGATAACTCTGCACTATTGCGAGCTGCAAATGACACTTCCAGCTCAGCTGTGCAGAAGAAGAACAACAAGAAGAAGAAATATCTCGAAATATGTCCGTCAGGCCCCTTCCCTGGAGATAAATCTGCAAATATCTCGGAAACAAAGAGAGCTATGGCAAAATGTTAAGAGACCTTTTTTGTAGAGAATTAAGTTTCCTACTTATTATGTTCTATGATATTTTTTGATCACATGCGCAGTTCTCGAGATATATCAAGATATTTAAAAGTTCCGAAGCCGCACCAACATAATAGAGATACAGAAACACCGTGGCCCCTTTCTTTGAGATAACTTTCCACTATTGCGAGCTGTAAATGCCACTTCCAGCTGAGCTGTGCAGAAGAAGAACAACAAGAAGAAGAAATATCTCGAAATATGTCCGTCAGGCCCCTTCCCTTGAGATATATCTGCAAATATCTCGGAAACGAAGCGAGCTATGGCAAAATGTTAGGAGACCTTTTTTGTAGAGAATTATGTTTCCTACAATTTATGTTCTATGATATTTTTTGATCAGAAGCGTAGTTTTCGAGATATATCAAGATATTTAAAAGTTCCGAAGCCGCACCAACATAATAGAGATACAGAAACACCGTGGCCCCTTTCTTTGGGATAACTCTGCACTATTGCGAGCTGGAAATGCCACTTCCAGTTTAGCTGTGCAGAACAAGAACAACAAGAAGAAGAAATATCTCGAAATATGTCCGTCAGGACCCTTCCCTTGGGATAAATCTGCAAATATCTCGGAAACGAAGCGAGCTATGGCAAAACGTTATGAGACCTTTTTTGTAGAGAATTATGTTTCCTACAATTTATGTTCTATGATATTTTTTGATCAGATGCGTAGTTCTCGAGATATATCAAGATATTTAAAAGCTTCGAAGCTGCACCAACATAATAGAGGTACAGAAACACCGTGGCCCCTTTCTTTGAGATAACTCTGCACTATTGCGAGCTGCAAATGCCACTTCCAGCTTAGCTGTGCAGAAGAAGAACAACAAGAAGAAGAAATATTTCGAAATATGTCCGTCAGGCCCCTTCCCTTGAGATAAATCTGCAAATATCTCGGAAACGAAGCGAGCTATGGCAAAATGTTAAGAGACCTTATTTGTAGAGAATTAAGTTTCCTACTTTTTATGTTCTATGATATTTTTTGATCAGATGCGTAGTTCTCGAGATATATCAAGATATTTAAAAGTTCCGAAGCCGCACCAACATAATAGAGATAGAGAAACACCGTGGCCCCTTTCTTTGAGATAACTCTGCACTATTGCGAGCTGCAAATGCCACTTCCAGCTTAGCTGTGCAGGAGAAGAACAACAAGAAGAAGAAATATCTCGAAATATGTCCGTCAGGCCCCTTCATTTGAGATAAATCTGCAAATATCTCGGAAACGAAGCGAGCTATGGCAAAATGTTAAGAGACCTTTTTTGTAGAGAATTAAGCTTCCTACTTTTTATGTTCTATGATATTTTGTGATCAGATGCGTAGTTCTCGAGATATATCAAGATATTTAAAAGTTCCGAAGCCGCACCAACATAATAGAGATACAGAAACACCGTGGCCCCTTTCTTTGAGATAACTCTGGACTATTGCGAGCTGCAAATGCCACTTCCAGCTCAGCTGTGCAGAAGAAGAACAACAAGAAGAAGAAATATCTCGAAATATGTCCGTCAGGCCCCTTCCCTTGAGATAAATCTGCAAATATCTCGGAAACAAAGAGAGCTATGGCAAAATGTTAAGAGACCTTTTTTGTAGAGAATTAAGTTTCCTACTTATTATGTTCTATGATATTTTTTGATCACATGCGCAGTTCTCGAGATATATCAAGATATTTAAAAGTTCCGAAGCCGCACCAACATAATAGAGATACAGAAACACCGTGGCCCCTTTCTTTGAGATAACTTTCCACTATTGCGAGCTGTAAATGCCACTTCCAGCTGAGCTGTGCAGAAGAAGAACAACAAGAAGAAGAAATATCTCGAAATATGTCCGTCAGGCCCCTTCCCTTGAGATATATCTGCAAATATCTCGGAAACGAAGCGAGCTATGGCAAAATGTTAAGAGACCTTTTTTGTAGAGAATTATGTTTCCTACAATTTATGTTCTATGATATTTTTTGATCAGAAGCGTAGTTTTCGAGATATATCAAGATATTTAAAAGTTCCGAAGCCGCACCAACATAATAGAGATACAGAAACACCGTGGCCCCTTTCTTTGGGATAACTCTGCACTATTGCGAGCTGGAAATGCCACTTCCAGTTTAGCTGTGCAGAACAAGAACAACAAGAAGAAGAAATATCTCGAAATATGTCCGTCAGGACCCTTCCCTTGGGATAAATCTGCAAATATCTCGGAAACGAAGCGAGCTATGGCAAAACGTTAAGAGACCTTTTTTGTAGAGAATTATGTTTCCTACAATTTATGTTCTATGATATTTTTTGATCAGATGCGTAGTTCTCGAGATATATCAAGATATTTAAAAGCTTCGAAGCTGCACCAACATAATAGAGGTACAGAAACACCGTGGCCCCTTTCTTTGAGATAACTCTGCACTATTGCGAGCTGCAAATGACACTTCCAGCTCAGCTGTGCAGAAGAAGAACAACAAGAAGAAGAAATATCTCGAAATATGTCCGTCAGGCCCCTTCCCTTGAGATAAATCTGCAAATATCTCGGAAACAAAGAGAGCTATGGCAAAATGTTAAGAGACCTTTTTTGTAGAGAATTAAGTTTCCTACTTATTATGTTCTATGATATTTTTTGATCACATGCGCAGTTCTCGAGATATATCAAGATATTTAAAAGTTCCGAAGCCGCACCAACATAATAGAGATACAGAAACACCGTGGCCCCTTTCTTTGAGATAACTTTCCACTATTGCGAGCTGTAAATGCCACTTCCAGCTGAGCTGTGCAGAAGAAGAACAACAAGAAGAAGAAATATCTCGAAATATGTCCGTCAGGCCCCTTCCCTTGAGATATATCTGCAAATATCTCGGAAACGAAGCGAGCTATGGCAAAATGTTAAGAGACCTTTTTTGTAGAGAATTATGTTTCCTACAATTTATGTTCTATGATATTTTTTGATCAGAAGCGTAGTTTTCGAGATATATCAAGATATTTAAAAGTTCCGAAGCCGCACCAACATAATAGAGATACAGAAACACCGTGGCCCCTTTCTTTGGGATAACTCTGCACTATTGCGAGCTGGAAATGCCACTTCCAGTTTAGCTGTGCAGAAGAAGAACAACAAGAAGAAGAAATATCTCGAAATATGTCCGTCAGGACCCTTCCCTTGAGATAAATCTGCAAATATCTCGGAAACGAAGCGAGCTACGGCAAAACGTTAAGAGACCTTTTTTGTAGAGAATTATGTTTCCTACAATTTATGTTCTATGATATTTTTTGATCAGATGCGTAGTTCTCGAGATATATCAAGATATTTAAAAGTTCCGAAGCCGCACCAACATAATAGAGATAGAGAAACACCGTGGCCCCTTTCTTTGAGATAACTCTGCACTATTGTGAGCTGCAAATGCCACTTCCAGCTTAGCTGTGCAGAAGAAGAACAACAAGAAGAAGAAATATCTCGAAATATGTCCGTCAGGCCCCTTCCCTTGAGATAAATCTGCAAATATCTCGGAAACGAAGCGAGCTATGGCAAAATGTTAAGAGACCTTTTTTGTAGAGAATTAAGTTTCCTACTTTTTATGTTCTATGATATTTTTTGATCAGATGCGTAGTTCTCGAGATATATCAAGATATTTAAAAGTTCCGAAGCCGCACCAACATAATAGAGATACAGAAACACCGTGGCCCCTTTCTTTGAGATAACTCTGGACTATTGCGAGCTGCAAATGCCACTTCCAGCTCAGCTGTGCAGAAGAAGAACAACAAGAAGAAGAAATATCTCGAAATATGTCCGTCAGGCCCCTTCCCTTGAGATAAATCTGCAAATATCTCGGAAACAAAGAGAGCTATGGCAAAATGTTAAGAGACCTTTTTTGTAGAGAATTAAGTTTCCTACTTATTATGTTCTATGATATTTTTTGATCACATGCGCAGTTCTCGAGATATATCAAGATATTTAAAATTTCCGAAGCCGCACCAACATAATAGAGATACAGAAACACCGTGGCCCCTTTCTTTGAGATAACTTTCCACTATTGCGAGCTGTAAATGCCACTTCCAGCTGAGCTGTGCAGAAGAAGAACAACAAGAAGAAGAAATATCTCGAAATATGTCCGTCAGGCCCCTTCCCTTGAGATATATCTGCAAATATCTCGGAAACGAAGCTCGCTATGGCAAAATGTTAAGAGACCTTTTTTGTAGAGAATTATGTTTCCTACAATTTATGTTCTATGATATTTTTTGATCAGAAGCGTAGTTTTCGAGATATATCAAGATATTTAAAAGTTCCGAAGCCGCACCAACATAATAGAGATACAGAAACACCGTGGCCCCTTTCTTTGGGATAACTCTGCACTATTTCGAGCTGGAAATGCCACTTCCAGTTTAGCTGTGCAGAACAAGAACAACAAGAAGAAGAAATATCTCGAAATATGTCCGTCAGGACCCTTCCCTTGGGATAAATCTGCAAATATCTCGGAAACGAAGCGAGCTATGGCAAAACGTTAAGAGACCTTTTTTGTAGAGAATTATGTTTCCTACAATTTATGTTCTATGATATTTTTTGATCAGATGCGTAGTTCTCGAGATATATCAAGATATTTAAAAGCTTCGAAGCTGCACCAACATAATAGAGGTACAGAAACACCGTGGCCCCTTTCTTTGAGATAACTCTGCACTATTGCGAGCTGCAAATGACACTTCCAGCTCAGCTGTGCAGAAGAAGAACAACAAGAAGAAGAAATATCTCGAAATATGTCCGTCAGGCCCCTTCCCTTGAGATAAATCTGCAAATATCTCGGAAACGAAGCGAGCTATGGCAAAATGTTAAGAGACCTTATTTGTAGAGAATTAAGTTTCCTACTTTTTATGTTCTATGATATTTTTTGATCAGATGCGTAGTTCTCGAGATATATCAAGATATTTAAAAGTTCCGAAGCCGCACCAACATAATAGAGATAGAGAAACACCGTGGCCCCTTTCTTTGAGATAACTCTGCACTATTGCGAGCTGCAAATGCCACTTCCAGCTTAGCTGTGCAGGAGAAGAACAACAAGAAGAAGAAATATCTCGAAATATGTCCGTCAGGCCCCTTCATTTGAGATAAATCTGCAAATATCTCGGAAACGAAGCGAGCTATGGCAAAATGTTAAGAGACCTTTTTTGTAGAGAATTAAGTTTCCTACTTTTTATGTTCTATGATATTTTGTGATCAGATGCGTAGTTCTCGAGATATATCAAGATATTTAAAAGTTCCGAAGCCGCACCAACATAATAGAGATACAGAAACACCGTGGCCCCTTTCTTTGAGATAACTCTGGACTATTGCGAGCTGCAAATGCCACTTCCAGCTCAGCTGTGCAGAAGAAGAACAACAAGAAGAAGAAATATCTCGAAATATGTCCGTCAGGCCCCTTCCCTTGAGATAAATCTGCAAATATCTCGGAAACGAAGCGAGCTATGGCAAAATGTTAAGAGACCTTATTTGTAGAGAATTAAGTTTCCTACTTTTTATGTTCTATGATATTTTTTGATCAGATGCGTAGTTCTCGAGATATATCAAGATATTTAAAAGTTCCGAAGCCGCACCAACATAATAGAGATAGAGAAACACCGTGGCCCCTTTCTTTGAGATAACTCTGCACTATTGCGAGCTGCAAATGCCACTTCCAGCTTAGCTGTGCAGGAGAAGAACAACAAGAAGAAGAAATATCTCGAAATATGTCCGTCAGGCCCCTTCATTTGAGATAAATCTGCAAATATCTCGGAAACGAAGCGAGCTATGGCAAAATGTTAAGAGACCTTTTTTGTAGAGAATTAAGTTTCCTACTTTTTATGTTCTATGATATTTTGTGATCAGATGCGTAGTTCTCGAGATATATCAAGATATTTAAAAGTTCCGAAGCCGCACCAACATAATAGAGATACAGAAACACCGTGGCCCCTTTCTTTGAGATAACTCTGGACTATTGCGAGCTGCAAATGCCACTTCCAGCTCAGCTGTGCAGAAGAAGAACAACAAGAAGAAGAAATATCTCGAAATATGTCCGTCAGGCCCCTTCCCTTGAGATAAATCTGCAAATATCTCGGAAACAAAGAGAGCTATGGCAAAATGTTAAGAGACCTTTTTTGTAGAGAATTAAGTTTCCTACTTATTATGTTCTATGATATTTTTTGATCACATGCGCAGTTCTCGAGATATATCAAGATATTTAAAAGTTCCGAAGCCGCACCAACATAATAGAGATACAGAAACACCGTGGCCCCTTTCTTTGAGATAACTTTCCACTATTGCGAGCTGTAAATGCCACTTCCAGCTGAGCTGTGCAGAAGAAGAACAACAAGAAGAAGAAATATCTCGAAATATGTCCGTCAGGCCCCTTCCCTTGAGATATATCTGCAAATATCTCGGAAACGAAGCGAGCTATGGCAAAATGTTAAGAGACCTTTTTTGTAGAGAATTATGTTTCCTACAATTTATGTTCTATGATATTTTTTGATCAGAAGCGTAGTTTTCGAGATATATCAAGATATTTAAAAGTTCCGAAGCCGCACCAACATAATAGAGATACAGAAACACCGTGGCCCCTTTCTTTGGGATAACTCTGCACTATTGCGAGCTGGAAATGCCACTTCCAGTTTAGCTGTGCAGAACAAGAACAACAAGAAGAAGAAATATCTCGAAATATGTCCGTCAGGACCCTTCCCTTGGGATAAATCTGCAAATATCTCGGAAACGAAGCGAGCTATGGCAAAACGTTAAGAGACCTTTTTTGTAGAGAATTATGTTTCCTACAATTTATGTTCTATGATATTTTTTGATCAGATGCGTAGTTCTCGAGATATATCAAGATATTTAAAAGCTTCGAAGCTGCACCAACATAATAGAGGTACAGAAACACCGTGGCCCCTTTCTTTGAGATAACTCTGCACTATTGCGAGCTGCAAATGACACTTCCAGCTCAGCTGTGCAGAAGAAGAACAACAAGAAGAAGAAATATCTCGAAATATGTCCGTCAGGCCCCTTCCCTTGAGATAAATCTGCAAATATCTCGGAAACAAAGAGAGCTATGGCAAAATGTTAAGAGACCTTTTTTGTAGAGAATTAAGTTTCCTACTTATTATGTTCTATGATATTTTTTGATCACATGCGCAGTTCTCGAGATATATCAAGATATTTAAAAGTTCCGAAGCCGCACCAACATAATAGAGATACAGAAACACCGTGGCCCCTTTCTTTGAGATAACTTTCCACTATTGCGAGCTGTAAATGCCACTTCCAGCTGAGCTGTGCAGAAGAAGAACAACAAGAAGAAGAAATATCTCGAAATATGTCCGTCAGGCCCCTTCCCTTGAGATATATCTGCAAATATCTCGGAAACGAAGCGAGCTATGGCAAAATGTTAAGAGACCTTTTTTGTAGAGAATTATGTTTCCTACAATTAATGTTCTATGATATTTTTTGATCAGAAGCGTAGTTTTCGAGATATATCAAGATATTTGAAAGTTCCGAAGCCGCACCAACATAATAGAGATACAGAAACACCGTGGCCCCTTTCTTTGGGATAACTCTGCACTATTGCGAGCTGGAAATGCCACTTCCAGTTTAGCTGTGCAGAAGAAGAACAACAAGAAGAAGAAATATCTCGAAATATGTCCGTCAGGACCCTTCCCTTGAGATAAATCTGCAAATATCTCAGAAACGAAGCGAGCTACGGCAAAACGTTAAGAGACCTTTTTTGTAGAGAATTATGTTTCCTACAATCTATGTTCTATGATATTTTTTGATCAGATGCGTAGTTCTCGAGATATATCAAGATATTTAAAAGTTCCGAAGCCGCACCAACATAATAGAGATAGAGAAACACCGTGGCCCCTTTCTTTGAGATAACTCTGCACTATTGTGAGCTGCAAATGCCACTTCCAGCTTAGCTGTGCAGAAGAAGAACAACAAGAAGAAGAAATATCTCGAAATATGTCCGTCAGGCCCCTTCCCTTGAGATAAATCTGCAAATATCTCGGAAACGAAGCGAGCTATGGCAAAATGTTAAGAGACCTTTTTTGTAGAGAATTAAGTTTCCTACTTTTTATGTTCTATGATATTTTTTGATCAGATGCGTAGTTCTCGAGATATATCAAGATATTTAAAAGTTCCGAAGCCGCGCCAACATAATAGAGATACAGAAACACCGTGGCCCCTTTCTTTGAGATAACTCTGCACTATTGCCAGCTGCAAATGCCACTTCCAGCTTAGCTGTGCAGAGGAAGAACAACAAGAAGAAGAAATATCTCGAAATATGTCCGTCAGGCCCCTTCCCTTGAGATAAATCTGCAAATATCTCGGAAACGAAGCGAGCTATGGCAAAATGTTAAGAGACCTTTTTTGTAGAGAATTAAGTTTCCTACTTTTTATGTTCTATGATATTTTTTGATCAGATGCGCAGTTCTCGAGATATATCAAGATATTTAAAAGTTCCGAAGCCGCAGCAACATAATAGAGATACAGAAACACCGTGGCCACTTTCTTTGAGATAACTCTGCACTATTGCGAGCTGCAAATGCCACTTCCAGCTCAGCTGTGCAGAAGAAGAACAACAAGAAGAAGAAATATCTCGAAATATGTCCGTCAGGCCCCTTCCCTTTAGATAAATCTGCAAATATCTCGGAAACGAAGAGAGCCATGGCAAAATGTTAAGAGACCTTTTTTGTAGAGAATTAAGTTTCCTACTTTTTATGTTCTATGATATTTTTTGATCAGATGCGCAGTTCTCGAGATATATCAAGATATTTAAAAGTTCCGAAGCCGCACCAACATAATAGAGATACAGAAACACCGTGGCCCCTTTCTTTGAGATAACTTTCCACTATTGCGAGCTGTAAATGCCACTTCCAGCTTAGCTGTGCAGAAGAAGAACAACAAGAAGAAGAAATATCTCGAAATATGTCCGTCAGGCCCCTTCCCTTGAGATAAATCTGCAAATATCTCGGAAACGAAGCGAGCTATGGCAAAATGTTAAGAGACCTTTTTTGTAGAGAATTAAGTTTCCTACTTTTTATGTTCTATGATATTTTTTGATCAGATGCGCAGTTCTCGAGATATATCAAGATATTTAAAAGTTCCGAAGCCGCAGCAACATAATAGAGATACAGAAACACCGTGGCCACTTTCTTTGAGATAACTCTGCACTATTGCGAGCTGCAAATGCCACTTCCAGCTCAGCTGTGCAGAAGAAGAACAACAAGAAGAAGAAATATCTCGAAATATGTCCGTCAGGACCCTTCCCTTGAGATAAATCTGCAAATATCTCGGAAACGAAGCGAGCTACTGCAAAACGTTAAGAGACCTTTTTTGTAGAGAATGATGTTTCCCAGAATTTATGTTCTATGATATTTTTTGATCAGATGCGTAGTTCTCGAGATATATCAAGATATTTAAAAGTTCCGAAGCCGCACCAACATAATAGAGATAGAGAAACACCGTGGCCCCTTTCTTTGAGATAACTCTGCACTATTGCGAGCTGCAAATGCCACTTCCAGCTTAGCTGTGCAGAAGAAGAACAAAAAGAAGAAGAAATATCTCGAAATATGTCCGTCAGGCCCCTTCCCTTGAGATAAATCTGCAAATATCTCGGAAACGAAGCGAGCTATGGCAAAATGTTAAGAGACCTTTTTTGTAGAGAATTAAGTTTCCTACTTTTTATGTTCTATGATATTTTTTGATCAGATGCGCAGTTCTCGAGATATATCAAGATATTTAAAAGTTCCGAAGCCGCAGCAACATAATAGAGATACAGAAACACCGTGGCCACTTTCTTTGAGATAACTCTGCACTATTGCGAGCTGCAAATGCCACTTCCAGCTCAGCTGTGCAGAAGAAGAACAACAAGAAGAAGAAATATCTCGAAATATGTCCGTCAGGACCCTTCCCTTGAGATAAATCTGCAAATATCTCGGAAACGAAGCGAGCTACTGCAAAACGTTAAGAGACCTTTTTTGTAGAGAATGATGTTTCCCAGAATTTATGTTCTATGATATTTTTTGATCAGATGCGTAGTTCTCGAGATATATCAAGATATTTAAAAGTTCCGAAGCCGCACCAACATAATAGAGATAGAGAAACACCGTGGCCCCTTTCTTTGAGATAACTCTGCACTATTGCGAGCTGCAAATGCCACTTCCAGCTTAGCTGTGCAGAAGAAGAACAAAAAGAAGAAGAAATATCTCGAAATATGTCCGTCAGGCCCCTTCCCTTGAGATAAATCTGCAAATATCTCGGAAACGAAGCGAGCTATGGCAAAATGTTAAGAGACCTTTTTTGTAGAGAATTAAGTTTCCTACTTTTTATGTTCTATGATATTTTTTGATCAGATGCGTAGTTCTCGAGATATATCAAGATATTTAAAAGTTCCGAAGCCGCACCAACATAATAGAGATACAGAAACACCGTGGCCCCTTTCTTTGAGATAACTCTGCACTATTGCGAGCTGCAAATGCCACTTCCAGCTTAGCTGTGCAGAGGAAGAACAACAAGAAGAAGAAATATCTCGAAATATGTCCGTCAGGCCCCTTCCCTTTAGATAAATCTGCAAATATCTCGGAAACGAAGAGAGCCATGGCAAAATGTTAAGAGACCTTTTTTGTAGAGAATTAAGTTTCCTACTTTTTATGTTCTATGATATTTTTTGATCAGATGCGCAGTTCTCGAGATATATCAAGATATTTAAAAGTTCCGAAGCCGCACCAACATAATAGAGATACAGAAACACCGTGGCCCCTTTCTTTGAGATAACTTTCCACTATTGCGAGCTGTAAATGCCACTTCCAGCTTAGCTGTGCAGAAGAAGAACAACAAGAAGAAGAAATATCTCGAAATATGTCCGTCAGGCCCCTTCCCTTGAGATATATCTGCAAATATCTCGGAAACGAAGCAAGCTATGGCAAAATGTTAAGAGACCTTTTTTGTAGAGAATTATGTTTCCTACAATTTATGTTCTATGATATTTTTTGATCAGAAGCGTAGTTTTCGAGATATATCAAGATATTTAAAAGTTCCGAAGCCGCACCAACATAATAGAGATACAGAAACACCGTGGCCCCTTTCTTTGGGATAACTCTGCACTATTGCGAGCTGGAAATGCCACTTCCAGTTTAGCTGTGCAGAAGAAGAACAACAAGAAGAAGAAATATCTCGAAATATGTCCGTCAGGACCCTTCCCTTGAGATAAATCTGCAAATATCTCGGAAACGAAGCGAGCTATGCCAAAACGTTGAGAGACCTTTTTTGTAGAGAATTTTGTTTCCTACAATTTATGTTCTATGATATTTTTTGATCAGATGCGTAGTTCTCGAGATATATCAAGATATTTAAAAGCTTCGAAGCTGCACGAACATAATAGAGGTACAGAAACACCGTGGCCCCTTTCTTTGAGATAACTCTGCACTATTGCGAGCTGCAAATGCCACTTCCAGCTTAGCTGTGCAGAAGAAGAACAACAAGAAGAAGAAATATTTCGAAATATGTCCGTCAGGCCCCTTCCCTTGAGATAAATCTGCAAATATCTCGGAAACGAAGCGAGCTATGGCAAAATGTTAAGAGACCTTATTTGTAGAGAATTAAGTTTCCTACTTTTTATGTTCTATGATATTTTTTGATCAGATGCGTAGTTCTCGAGATATATCAAGATATTTAAAAGCTTCGAAGCTGCACCAACATAATAGAGGTACAGAAACACCGTGGCCCCTTTCTTTAAGATAACTCTGCACTATTGCGAGCTGCAAATGCCACTTCCAGCTTAGCTGTGCAGAAGAAGAACAACAAGAAGAAGAAATATCTCGAAATATGTCCGTAAGGCCCCTTCCCTTGAGATAAATCTGCAAATATCTCGGAAACGAAGCGAGCTATGGCAAAATGTTTAGAGACCTTTTTTGTAGAGAATTAAGTTTCCTACTTTTTATGTTCTATGATATTTTTTGATCAGATGCGTAGTTCTCGAGATATATCAAGATATTTAAAAGCTCCGAAGCTGCACCAACATAATAGAGGTACAGAAACACCGTGGCCCCTTTCTTTGAGATAACTCTGCACTATTGCGAGCTGCAAATGCCACTTCCAGCTTAGCTGTGCAGAAGAAGAACAACAAGAATAAGAAATATTTCGAAATATGTCCGTCAGGCCCCATCCCTTGAGATAAATCTGCAAATATCTCGGAAACGAAGCGAGCTACGGCAAAATGTTAAGAGACCTTTTTTGTAGAAAATTAGGTTTCCTACTTTTTATGTTCTATGATATTTTTTGATCAGATACGTAGTTCTCGAGATATATCAAGATATTTAAAAGTTCCGAAGCCGCACAAACATAATAGAGATACAGAAACACCGTGGCCCCTTTCTTTGCGATAACTCTGCACTATTGCGAGCTGCAAATGCCACTTCCAGCTTAGCTGTGCAGAAGAAGAACAACAAGAAGAAGAAATATCTCGAAATATGTCCGTCAGGCCCCTTCCCTTGAGATAAATCTGCAACTATCTCGGAAACGAAGCGAGCTATGGCAAAATGTTAAGAGACCTTTTTTGTAGAGAATTATGTTTCCTACAAGCTATGTTCTATGGTATTTTTTGATCAGAAGCGTAGTTTTCGAGATATATCGAGATATTTAAAAGTTCCGAAGCCGCACCCACATAATAGAGATACAGAAACACGTGGCCCCTTTCTTTGAGATAACTCTGCACTATTGCGAGCTGCAAATGCCACTTCCAGCTTAGCTGTGCAGAAGAAGAACAACAAGAAGAAGAAATATCTCGAAATATGTCCGTCAGGACCCTTCCCGTGAGATAAATCTGCAAATATCTCGGAAACGAAGCGAGCTACGGCAAAACGTTAAGAGACCTTTTTTGTAGAGAATTATGTTTCCTACAATTTATGTTCTATGATATTTTTTGATCAGATGCGTAGTTCTCGAGATATATCAAGATATTTAAAAGTTCCGAAGCCGCACCAACATAATAGAGATAGAGAAACACCGTGGCCCCTTTCTTTGAGATAACTCTGCACTATTGTGAGCTGCAAATGCCACTTCCAGCTTAGCTGTGCAGAAGAAGAACAACAAGAAGAAGAAATATCTCGAAATATGTCCGTCAGGCCCCTTCCCTTGAGATAAATCTGCAAATATCTCGGAAACGAAGCGAGCTATGGCAAAATGTTAAGAGACCTTTTTTGTAGAGAATTAAGTTTCCTACTTTTTATGTTCTATGATATTTTTTGATCAGATGCGTAGTTCTCGAGATATATCAAGATATTTAAAAGTTCCGAAGCCGCGCCAACATAATAGAGATACAGAAACACCGTGGCCCCTTTCTTTGAGATAACTCTGCACTATTGCGAGCTGCAAATGCCACTTCCAGCTTAGCTGTGCAGAGGAAGAACAACAAGAAGAAGAAATATCTCGAAATATGTCCGTCAGGCCCCTTCCCTTGAGATAAATCTGCAAATATCTCGGAAACGAAGCGAGCTATGGCAAAATGTTAAGAGACCTTTTTTGTAGAGAATTAAGTTTCCTACTTTTTATGTTCTATGATATTTTTTGATCAGATGCGCAGTTCTCGAGATATATCAAGATATTTAAAAGTTCCGAAGCCGCAGCAACATAATAGAGATACAGAAACACCGTGGCCACTTTCTTTGAGATAACTCTGCACTATTGCGAGCTGCAAATGCCACTTCCAGCTTAGCTGTGCAGAAGAAGAACAACAAGAAGAAGAAATATCTCGAAATATGTCCGTAAGGCCCCTTCCCTTGAGATAAATCTGCAAATATCTCGGAAACGAAGCGAGCTATGGCAAAATGTTAAGAGACCTTTTTTGTAGAGAATTATGTTTCCTACAAGCTATGTTCTATGGTATTTTTTGATCAGAAGCGTAGTTTTCGAGATATATCGAGATATTTAAAAGTTCCGAAGCCGCACCCACATAATAGAGATACAGAAACACGTGGCCCCTTTCTTTGAGATAACTCTGCACTATTGCGAGCTGCAAATGCCACTTCCAGCTTAGCTGTGCAGAAGAAGAACAACAAGAAGAAGAAATATCTCGAAATATGTCCGTCAGGACCCTTCCCGTGAGATAAATCTGCAAATATCTCGGAAACGAAGCGAGCTACGGCAAAACGTTAAGAGACCTTTTTTGTAGAGAATTATGTTTCCTACAATTTATGTTCTATGATATTTTTTGATCAGATGCGTAGTTCTCGAGATATATCAAGATATTTAAAAGTTCCGAAGCCGCACCAACATAATAGAGATAGAGAAACACCGTGGCCCCTTTCTTTGAGATAACTCTGCACTATTGTGAGCTGCAAATGCCACTTCCAGCTTAGCTGTGCAGAAGAAGAACAACAAGAAGAAGAAATATCTCGAAATATGTCCGTCAGGCCCCTTCCCTTGAGATAAATCTGCAAATATCTCGGAAACGAAGCGAGCTATGGCAAAATGTTAAGAGACCTTTTTTGTAGAGAATTAAGTTTCCTACTTTTTATGTTCTATGATATTTTTTGATCAGATGCGTAGTTCTCGAGATATATCAAGATATTTAAAAGTTCCGAAGCCGCGCCAACATAATAGAGATACAGAAACACCGTGGCCCCTTTCTTTGAGATAACTCTGCACTATTGCGAGCTGCAAATGCCACTTCCAGCTTAGCTGTGCAGAGGAAGAACAACAAGAAGAAGAAATATCTCGAAATATGTCCGTCAGGCCCCTTCCCTTGAGATAAATCTGCAAATATCTCGGAAACGAAGCGAGCTATGGCAAAATGTTAAGAGACCTTTTTTGTAGAGAATTAAGTTTCCTACTTTTTATGTTCTATGATATTTTTTGATCAGATGCGCAGTTCTCGAGATATATCAAGATATTTAAAAGTTCCGAAGCCGCAGCAACATAATAGAGATACAGAAACACCGTGGCCACTTTCTTTGAGATAACTCTGCACTATTGCGAGCTGCAAATGCCACTTCCAGCTCAGCTGTGCAGAAGAAGAACAACAAGAAGAAGAAATATCTCGAAATATGTCCGTCAGGACCCTTCCCTTGAGATAAATCTGCAAATATCTCGGAAACGAAGCGAGCTACGGCAAAACGTTAAGAGACCTTTTTTGTAGAGAATGATGTTTCCTACAATTTATGTTCTATGATATTTTTTGATCAGATGCGTAGTTCTCGAGATATATCAAGATATTTAAAAGTTCCGAAGCCGCACCAACATAATAGAGATAGAGAAACACCGTGGCCCCTTTCTTTGAGATAACTCTGCACTATTGCGAGCTGCAAATGCCACTTCCAGCTTAGCTGTGCAGAAGAAGAACAAAAAGAAGAAGAAATATCTCGAAATATGTCCGTCAGGCCCCTTCCCTTGAGATAAATCTGCAAATATCTCGGAAACGAAGCGAGCTATGGCAAAATGTTAAGAGACCTTTTTTGTAGAGAATTAAGTTTCCTACTTTTTATGTTCTATGATATTTTTTGATCAGATGCGTAGTTCTCGAGATATATCAAGATATTTAAAAGTTCCGAAGCCGCACCAACATAATAGAGATACAGAAACACCGTGGCCCCTTTCTTTGAGATAACTCTGCACTATTGCGAGCTGCAAATGCCACTTCCAGCTTAGCTGTGCAGAGGAAGAACAACAAGAAGAAGAAATATCTCGAAATATGTCCGTCAGGCCCCTTCCCTTGAGATAAATCTGCAAATATCTCGGAAACGAAGCGAGCTATGGCAAAATGTTAAGAGACCTTTTTTGTAGAGAATTATGTTTCCTACAATTTATGTTGTATGATATTTTTGATCAGATGCGTAGTTCTCGAGATATATCAAGATATTTAAAAGCTTCGAAGCTGCACGAACATAATAGAGGTACAGAAACACCGTGGCCCCTTTCTTTGAGATAACTCTGCACTATTGCGAGCTGGAAATGCCACTTCCAGCTTAGCTGTGCAGAAGAAGAACAACAAGAAGAAGAAATATTTCGAAATATGTCCGTCAGGCCCCTTCCCTTGAGATAAATCTGCAAATATCTCGGAAACGAAGCGAGCTATGGCAAAATGTTAAGAGACCTTTTTTGTAGAGAATTGAGTTTCCTACTTTTTATGTTCTATGATATTTTTTGATCAGATGCGCAGTTCTCGAGATATATCAAGATATTTAAAAGTTCCGAAGCCGCAGCAACATAATAGAGATACAGAAACACCGTGGCCACTTTCTTTGAGATAACTCTGCACTATTGCGAGCTGCAAATGCCACTTCCAGCTCAGCTGTGCAGAAGAAGAACAACAAGAAGAAGAAGTATCTCGAAATATGTCCGTCAGGCCCCTTCCCTTGAGATAAATCTGCAAATATCTCGGAAACGAAGAGAGCCATGGCAAAATGTTAAGAGACCTTTTTTGTAGAGAATTAAGTTTCCTACTTTTTATGTTCTATGATATTTTTTGATCAGATGCGCAGTTCTCGAGATATATCAAGATATTTAAAAGTTCCGAAGCCGCACCAACATAATAGAGATACAGAAACACCGTGGCCCCTTTCTTTGAGATAACTTTCCACTATTGCGAGCTGTAAATGCCACTTCCAGCTTAGCTGTGCAGAAGAAGAACAACAAGAAGAAGAAATATCTCGAAATATGTCCGTCAGGCCCCTTCCCTTGAGATATATCTGCAAATATCTCGGAAACGAAGCAAGCTATGGCAAAATGTTAAGAAACCTTTTTTGTAGAGAATTATGTTTCCTACAATTTATGTTCTATGATATTTTTTGATCAGAAGCGTAGTTTTCGAGATATATCAAGATATTTAAAAGTTCCGAAGCCGCACCAACATAATCGAGATACAGAAACACCGTGGCCCCTTTCTTTGGGATAACTCTGCACTATTGCGAGCTGGAAATGCCACTTCCAGTTTAGCTGTGCAGAAGAAGAACAACAAGAAGAAGAAATATCTCGAAATATGTCCGTAAGGCCCCTTCCCTTGAGATAAATCTGCAAATATCTCGGAAACGAAGCGAGCTATGGCAAAATGTTAAGAGACCTTTTTTGTAGAGAATTAAGTTTCCTACTTTTTATGTTCTATGATATTTTTTGATCAGATGCGTAGTTCTCGAGATATATCAAGATATTTAAAAGCTCCGAAGCTGCACCAACATAATAGAGGTACAGAAACACCGTGGCCCCTTTCTTTGAGATAACTCTGCACTATTGCGAGCTGCAAATGCCACTTCCAGCTTAGCTGTGCAGAAGAAGAACAACAAGAATAAGAAATATTTCGAAATATGTCCGTCAGGCCCCATCCCTTGAGATAAATCTGCAAATATCTCGGAAACGAAGCGAGCTACGGCAAAATGTTAAGAGACCTTTTTTGTAGAAAATTAGGTTTCCTACTTTTTATGTTGTATGATATTTTTTGATCAGATACGTAGTTCTCGAGATATATCAAGATATTTAAAAGTTCCGAAGCCGCACAAACATAATAGAGATACAGAAATACCGTGGCCCCTTTCTTTGCGATAACTCTGCACTATTGCGAGCTGCAAATGCCACTTCCAGCTTAGCTGTGCAGAAGAAGAACAACAAGAAGAAGAAATATCTCGAAATATGTCCGTCAGGCCCCTTCCCTTGAGATAAATCTGCAACTATCTCGGAAACGAAGCGAGCTATGGCAAAATGTTAAGAGACCTTTTTTGTAGAGAATTATGTTTCCTACAAGCTATGTTCTATGGTATTTTTTGATCAGAAGCGTAGTTTTCGAGATATATCGAGATATTTAAAAGTTCCGAAGCCGCACCAACATAATAGAGATACAGAAACACGTGGCCCCTTTCTTTGAGATAACTCTGCACTATTGCGAGCTGCAAATGCCACTTCCAGCTTAGCTGTGCAGAAGAAGAACAACAAGAAGAAGAAATATCTCGAAATATGTCCGTCAGGACCCTTCCCGTGAGATAAATCTGCAAATATCTCGGAAACGAAGCGAGCTACGGCAAAACGTTAAGAGACCTTTTTTGTAGAGAATTATGTTTCCTATAATTTATGTTCTATGATATTTTTTGATCAGATGCGTAGTTCTCGAGATATATCAAGATATTTAAAAGTTCCGAAGCCGCGCCAACATAATAGAGATACAGAAACACCGTGGCCCCTTTCTTTGAGATAACTCTGCACTATTGCGAGCTGCAAATGCCACTTCCAGCTTAGCTGTGCAGAAGAAGAACAACAAGAAGAAGAAATATTTCGAAATATGTCCGTCAGGCCCCTTCCCTTGAGATAAATCTGCAAATATCTCGGAAACGAAGCGAGCTATGGAAAAATGTTAAGAGACCTTTTTTGTAGAGAATTAAGTTTCCTACTTTTTATGTTCTATGATATTTTTTGATCAGATGCGCAGTTCTCGAGATATATCAAGATATTTAAAAGTTCCGAAGCCGCAGCAACATAATAGAGATACAGAAACACCGTGGCCACTTTCTTTGAGATAACTCTGCACTATTGCGAGCTGCAAATGCCACTTCCAGCTCAGCTGTGCAGAAGAAGAACAACAAGAAGAAGAAATATCTCGAAATATGTCGGTCAGGCCCCTTCCCTTGAGATAAATCTGCAAATATCTCGGAAACGAAGAGAGCCATGGCAAAATGTTAAGAGACCTTTTTTGTGGAGAATTAAGTTTCCTACTTTTTATGTTCTATGATATTTTTTGATCAGATGCGCAGTTCTCGAGATATATCAAGATATTTAAAAGTTCCGAAGCCGCACCACCATAATAGAGATACAGAAACACCGTGGCCCCTTTCTTTGAGATAACTTTCCACTATTGCGAGCTGTAAATGCCACTTCCAGCTTAGCTGTGCAGAAGAAGAACAACAAGAAGAAGAAATATCTCGAAATATGTCCGTCAGGCCCCTTCCCTTGAGATATATCTGCAAATATCTCGGAAACGAAGCAAGCTATGGCAAAATGTTAAGAGACCTTTTTTGTAGAGAATTATGTTTCCTACAATTTATGTTCTATGATATTTTTTGATCAGAAGCGTAGTTTTCGAGATATATCAAGATATTTAAAAGTTCCGAAGCCGCACCAACATAATAGAGATACAGAAACACCGTGGCCCCTTTCTTTGGGATAACTCTGCACTATTGCGAGCTGGAAATGCCACTTCCAGTTTAGCTGTGCAGAAGAAGAACAACAAGAAGAAGAAATATCTCGAAATATGTCCGTCAGGACCCTTCCCTTGAGATAAATCTGCAAATATCTCGGAAACGAAGCGAGCTATGGCAAAACGTTGAGAGACCTTTTTTGTAGAGAATTATGTTTCCTACAATTTATGTTCTATGATATTTTTTGATCAGATGCGTAGTTCTCGAGATATATCAAGATATTTAAAAGCTTCGAAGCTGCACGAACATAATAGAGGTACAGAAACACCGTGGCCCCTTTCTTTGGGATAACTCTGCACTATTGCGAGCTGGAAATGCCACTTCCAGTTTAGCTGTGCAGAAGAAGAACAACAAGAAGAAGAAATATCTCGAAATATGTCCGTCAGGACCCTTCCCTTGAGATAAATCTGCAAATATCTCGGAAACGAAGCGAGCTACGGCAAAATGTTAAGAGACCTTTTTTGTAGAAAATTAGGTTTCCTACTTTTTATGTTGTATGATATTTTTTGATCAGATACGTAGTTCTCGAGATATATCAAGATATTTAAAAGTTCCGAAGCCGCACAAACATAATAGAGATACAGAAATACCGTGGCCCCTTTCTTTGCGATAACTCTGCACTATTGCGAGCTGCAAATGCCACTTCCAGCTTAGCTGTGCAGAAGAAGAACAACAAGAAGAAGAAATATCTCGAAATATGTCCGTCAGGCCCCTTCCCTTGAGATAAATCTGCAACTATCTCGGAAACGAAGCGAGCTATGGCAAAATGTTAAGAGACCTTTTTTGTAGAGAATTATGTTTCCTACAAGCTATGTTCTATGGTATTTTTTGATCAGAAGCGTAGTTTTCGAGATATATCGAGATATTTAAAAGTTCCGAAGCCGCACCAACATAATAGAGATACAGAAACACGTGGCCCCTTTCTTTGAGATAACTCTGCACTATTGCGAGCTGCAAATGCCACTTCCAGCTTAGCTGTGCAGAAGAAGAACAACAAGAAGAAGAAATATCTCGAAATATGTCCGTCAGGACCCTTCCCGTGAGATAAATCTGCAAATATCTCGGAAACGAAGCGAGCTACGGCAAAACGTTAAGAGACCTTTTTTGTAGAGAATTATGTTTCCTATAATTTATGTTCTATGATATTTTTTGATCAGATGCGTAGTTCTCGAGATATATCAAGATATTTAAAAGTTCCGAAGCCGCGCCAACATAATAGAGATACAGAAACACCGTGGCCCCTTTCTTTGAGATAACTCTGCACTATTGCGAGCTGCAAATGCCACTTCCAGCTTAGCTGTGCAGAAGAAGAACAACAAGAAGAAGAAATATTTCGAAATATGTCCGTCAGGCCCCTTCCCTTGAGATAAATCTGCAAATATCTCGGAAACGAAGCGAGCTATGGCAAAATGTTAAGAGACCTTTTTTGTAGAGAATTAAGTTTCCTACTTTTTATGTTCTATGATATTTTTTGATCAGATGCGCAGTTCTCGAGATATATCAAGATATTTAAAAGTTCCGAAGCCGCAGCAACATAATAGAGATACAGAAACACCGTGGCCACTTTCTTTGAGATAACTCTGCACTATTGCGAGCTGCAAATGCCACTTCCAGCTCAGCTGTGCAGAAGAAGAACAACAAGAAGAAGAAATATCTCGAAATATGTCGGTCAGGCCCCTTCCCTTGAGATAAATCTGCAAATATCTCGGAAACGAAGAGAGCCATGGCAAAATGTTAAGAGACCTTTTTTGTGGAGAATTAAGTTTCCTACTTTTTATGTTCTATGATATTTTTTGATCAGATGCGCAGTTCTCGAGATATATCAAGATATTTAAAAGTTCCGAAGCCGCACCACCATAATAGAGATACAGAAACACCGTGGCCCCTTTCTTTGAGATAACTTTCCACTATTGCGAGCTGTAAATGCCACTTCCAGCTTAGCTGTGCAGAAGAAGAACAACAAGAAGAAGAAATATCTCGAAATATGTCCGTCAGGCCCCTTCCCTTGAGATATATCTGCAAATATCTCGGAAACGAAGCAAGCTATGGCAAAATGTTAAGAGACCTTTTTTGTAGAGAATTATGTTTCCTACAATTTATGTTCTATGATATTTTTTGATCAGAAGCGTAGTTTTCGAGATATATCAAGATATTTAAAAGTTCCGAAGCCGCACCAACATAATAGAGATACAGAAACACCGTGGCCCCTTTCTTTGGGATAACTCTGCACTATTGCGAGCTGGAAATGCCACTTCCAGTTTAGCTGTGCAGAAGAAGAACAACAAGAAGAAGAAATATCTCGAAATATGTCCGTCAGGACCCTTCCCTTGAGATAAATCTGCAAATATCTCGGAAACGAAGCGAGCTATGGCAAAACGTTGAGAGACCTTTTTTGTAGAGAATTATGTTTCCTACAATTTATGTTCTATGATATTTTTTGATCAGATGCGTAGTTCTCGAGATATATCAAGATATTTAAAAGCTTCGAAGCTGCACGAACATAATAGAGGTACAGAAACACCGTGGCCCCTTTCTTTGGGATAACTCTGCACTATTGCGAGCTGGAAATGCCACTTCCAGTTTAGCTGTGCAGAAGAAGAACAACAAGAAGAAGAAATATCTCGAAATATGTCCGTCAGGACCCTTCCCTTGAGATAAATCTGCAAATATCTCGGAAACGAAGAGAGCTATGGCAAAATGTTAAGAGACCTTTTTTGTAGAGAATTAAGTTTCCTACTTTTTATGTTCTATGATATTTTTTGATCAGATGCGCAGTTCTCGAGATATATCAAGATATTTAAAAGTTCCGAAGCCGCACCAACATAATAGAGATACAGAAACACCGTGGCCCCTTTCTTGGAGATAACTCTGCACAATTGCGAGCTGGAAATGCCACTTCCAGTTTAGCTGTGCAGAAGAAGAACAACAAGAAGAAGAAATATCTCGAAATATGTCCATCAGGACCCTTCCCTTGAGATAAATCTGCAAATATCTCGGAAACGAACCGAGCTATGGCAAAATGTTAAGAGACCTCTTTTGTAGAGAATTATGTTTCCTACAATTTATGTTCTATGATATTTTTTGATCAGATGCGTAGTTCTCGAGATATATCAAGATATTTAAAAGCTCCGAAGCTGCACCAACATAATAGAGGTACAGAAACACCGTGGCCCCTTTCTTTGAGATAACTCTGCACTATTGCGAGCTGCAAATGCCACTTCCAGCTTAGCTGTGCAGAAGAAGAACAACAAGAAGAAGAAATATCTCGAAATATGTCCGTCAGGCCCCTTCCCTTGAGATAAATCTGCAACTATCTCGGAAACGAAGCAAGCTATGGCAAAATGTTAAGAGACCTTTTTTGTAGAGAATTATGTTTCCTACAAGTTATGTTCTATGATATTTTTTGATCAGAAGCGTAGTTTTCGAGATATATCAAGATATTTAAAAGTTCCGAAGCCGCACCAACATAATAGAGATACAGAAACACGTGGCCCCTTTCTTTGAGATAACTCTGCACTATTGCGAGCTGCAAATGCCACTTCCAGCTTAGCTGTGCAGAAGAAGAACAACAAGAAGAAGAAATATCTCGAAATATGTCCGTTAGGCCCCTTCCCTTGAGATAAATCTGCAAATATCTCGGAAACGAAGCGAGCTATGGCAAAATGTTAAGAGACCTTTTTTGTAGACGATTAAGTTTCCTACTTTTTATGTTGTATGATATTTTTTGATCAGATGCGTAGTTTTCGAGATATATCAAGATATTTAAAAGTTCCGAAGCCGCACCAACATAATAGAGATACAGAAACACCGTGGCCCCTTTCTTTGAGATAACTCTGCACTATTGCGAGCTGCAAATGCCACTTCCAGCTTAGCTGTGCAGAAGAAGAACAACAAGAAGAAGAAATATCTCGAAATATGTCCGTCAGGCCCCTTCCCTTGAGCTAAATCTGCAAATATCTCGGAAACAATGCGAGCTATGGCAAAATAGTAAGAGATCTTTTTTGTAGGAAATTAAGTTTCCTACTTTTTATGTTCTATGATATTTTTTGATCAGATGCGTAGTTCTCGAGATATATCAAGATATTTAAAAGCTCCGAAGCTGCACCAACATAATAGAGGTACAGAAACACCGTGGCCCCTTTCTTTGAGATAACTCTGCACTATTGCGAGCTGCAAATGCCACTTCCAGCTTAGCTGTGCAGAAGAAGAACAACAAGAAGAAGAAATATCTCGAAATATGTCCGTCAGGCCCCTTCCCTTGAGCTAAATCTGCAAATATCTCGGAAACAATGCGAGCTATGGCAAAATAGTAAGAGATCTTTTTTGTAGGAAATTAATTTTCCTACTATTTATGTTCTATGATATTTTTTGATCAGATGCGTAGTTCTCGAGATATATCGAGATATTTAAAAGTTCCGAAGCCGCACCAACATAATAGAGATACAGAAACACCGTGGCCCCTTTCTTTGGGATAACTCTGCACTATTGCGAGCTGCAAATGCCACTTCCAGCTTAGCTGTGCAGAAGAAGAACAACAAGAATAAGAAATATTTCGAAATATGTCCGTCAGGCCCCTTCCCTTGAGATAAATCTGCAAATATCTCGGAAACGAAGCGAGCTACGGCAAAATGTTAAGAGACCTTTTTTGTAGAAAATTAGGTTTCCTACTTTTTATGTTCTATGATATTTTTTGATCAGATGCGTAGTTCTCGAGATATATCAAGATATTTAAAAGTTCCGAAGCCGCACAAACATAATAGAGATACAGAAACACCGTGGCCCCTTTCTTTGCGATAACTCTGCACTATTGCGAGCTGCAAATGCCACTTCCAGCTTAGCTGTGCAGAAGAAGAACAACAAGAAGAAGAAATATCTCGAAATATGTCCGTCAGGCCCCTTCCCTTGAGATAAATCTGCAAATATCTCGGAAACGAAGCGAGCTATGGCAAAATGTTAAGAGACCTTATTTGTAGAGAATTAAGTTTCCTACTTTTTATGTTCTATGATATTTTTTGATCAGATGCGTAGTTCTCGAGATATATCGAGATATTTAAAAGTTCCGAAGCCGCACCAACATAATAGAGATACAGAAACACCGTGGCCCCTTTCTTTGAGATAACTCTGCACTATTGCGAGCTGCAAATGCCACTTCCAGCTTAGCTGTGCAGAAGAAGAACAACAAGAAGAAGAAATATCTCGAAATATGTCCGTCAGGCCCCTTCCCTTGAGATAAATCTGCAACTATCTCGGAAACGAAGCGAGCTATGGCAAAATGTTAAGAGACCTTTTTTGTAGAGAATTATGTTTCCTACAAGTTATGTTCTATGATATTTTTTGATCAGAAGCGTAGTTTTCGAGATATATCAAGATATTTAAAAGTTCCGAAGCCGCACCAACATAATAGAGATACAGATACACCGTGGCCCCTTTCTTTGAGATAACTCTGCACTATTGCGAGCTGCAAATGCCACTTCCAGCTTAGCTGTGCAGAAGAAGAACAACAACAAGAAGAAATATCTCGAAATATGTCCGTTAGGCCCCTTCCCTTGAGATAAATCTGCAAATATCTCGGAAACGAAGAGAGCTATGGCAAAATGTTAAGAGACCTTTTTTGTAGAGGATTAAGTTTCCTACTTTTTACGTTGTATGATATTTTTTGATCAGATGCGTAGTTTTCGAGATATATCAAGATATTTAAAAGTTCCGAAGCCGCACCAACATAATAGAGATACAGAAACACCGTGGCCCCTTTCTTTGAGATAACTCTGCACTATTGCGAGCTGCAAATGCCACTTCCAGCTTAGCTGTGCAGAAGAAGAACAACAAGAAGAAGAAATATCTCGAAATATGTCCGTCAGGCCCCTTCCCTTGAGCTAAATCTGCAAATATCTCGGAAACAATGCGAGCTATGGCAAAATAGTAAGAGATCTTTTTTGTAGGAAATTAATTTTCCTACTATTTATGTTCTATGATATTTTTTGATCAGATGCGTAGTTCTCGAGATATATCGAGATATTTAAAAGTTCCGAAGCCGCACCAACATAATAGAGATACAGAAACACCGTGGCCCCTTTCTTTGAGATAACTCTGCACTATTGCGAGCTGTAAATGCCACTTCCAGCTTAGCTGTGCAGAAGAAGAACAACAAGAAGAAGAAATATCTCGAAATATGTCCGTCAGGCCCCTTCCCTTGAGATAAATCTGCAACTATCTCGGAAACGAAGCGAGCTATGGCAAAATGTTAAGAGACCTTTTTTGTAGAGAATTATGTTTCCTACAAGCTATGTTCTATGGTATTTTTTGATCAGAAGCGTAGTTTTCGAGATATATCGAGATATTTAAAAGTTCCGAAGCCGCACCAACATAATAGAGATACAGAAACACGTGGCCCCTTTCTTTGAGATAACTCTGCACTATTGCGAGCTGCAAATGCCACTTCCAGCTTAGCTGTGCAGAAGAAGAACAACAAGAAGAAGAAATATCTCGAAATATGTCCGTCAGGCCCCTTCCCTTGAGATAAATCTGCAAATATCTCGGAAACGAAGCGAGCTATGGCAAAATGTTAAGAGACCTTATTTGTAGAGAATTAAGTTTCCTACTTTTTATGTTCTATGATATTTTTTGATCAGATGCGTAGTTCTCGAGATATATCGAGATATTTAAAAGTTCCGAAGCCGCACCAACATAATAGAGATACAGAAACACCGTGGCCCCTTTCTTTGAGATAACTCTGCACTATTGCGAGCTGCAAATGCCACTTCCAGCTTAGCTGTGCAGAAGAAGAACAACAAGAAGAGGAAATATCTCGAAATATGTCCGTCAGGCCCCTTCCCTTGAGATAAATCTGCAACTATCTCGGAAACGAAGCGAGCTATGGCAAAATGTTAAGAGACCTTTTTTGTAGAGAATTATGTTTCCTACAAGTTATGTTCTATGATATTTTTTGATCAGAAGCGTAGTTTTCGAGATATATCAAGATATTTAAAAGTTCCGAAGCCGCACCAACATAATAGAGATACAGATACACCGTGGCCCCTTTCTTTGAGATAACTCTGCACTATTGCGAGCTGCAAATGCCACTTCCAGCTTAGCTGTGCAGAAGAAGAACAACAACAAGAAGAAATATCTCGAAATATGTCCGTTAGGCCCCTTCCCTTGAGATAAATCTGCAAATATCTCGGAAACGAAGCGAGCTATGGCAAAATGTTAAGAGACCTTTTTTGTAGAGGATTAAGTTTCCTACTTTTTACGTTGTATGATATTTTTTGATCAGATGCGTAGTTTTCGAGATATATCAAGATATTTAAAAGTTCCGAAGCCGCACCAACATAATAGAGATACAGAAACACCGTGGCCCCTTTCTTTGAGATAACTCTGCACTATTGCGAGCTGCAAATGCCACTTCCAGCTTAGCTGTGCAGAAGAAGAACAACAAGAAGAAGAAATATCTCGAAATATGTCCGTCAGGCCCCTTCCCTTGAGCTAAATCTGCAAATATCTCGGAAACAATGCGAGCTATGGCAAAATAGTAAGAGATCTTTTTTGTAGGAAATTAATTTTCCTACTATTTATGTTCTATGATATTTTTTGATCAGATGCGTAGTTCTCGAGATATATCGAGATATTTAAAAGTTCCGAAGCCGCACCAACATAATAGAGATACAGAAACACCGTGGCCCCTTTCTTTGAGATAACTCTGCACTATTGCGAGCTGCAAATGCCACTTCCAGCTTAGCTGTGCAGAAGAAGAACAACAAGAAGAAGAAATATCTCGAAATATGTCCGTCAGGCCCCTTCCCTTGAGATAAATCTGCAACTATCTCGGAAACGAAGCGAGCTATGGCAAAATGTTAAGAGACCTTTTTTGTAGAGAATTATGTTTCCTACAAGCTATGTTCTATGGTATTTTTTGATCAGAAGCGTAGTTTTCGAGATATATCGAGATATTTAAAAGTTCCGAAGCCGCACCAACATAATAGAGATACAGAAACACGTGGCCCCTTTCTTTGAGATAACTCTGCACTATTGCGAGCTGCAAATGCCACTTCCAGCTTAGCTGTGCAGAAGAAGAACAACAAGAAGAAGAAATATCTCGAAATATGTCCGTCAGGCCCCTTCCCTTGAGATAAATCTGCAAATATCTCGGAAACGAAGCGAGCTATGGCAAAATGTTAAGAGACCTTATTTGTAGAGAATTAAGTTTCCTACTTTTTATGTTCTATGATATTTTTTGATCAGATGCGTAGTTCTCGAGATATATCGAGATATTTAAAAGTTCCGAAGCCGCACCAACATAATAGAGATACAGAAACACCGTGGCCCCTTTCTTTGAGATAACTCTGCACTATTGCGAGCTGCAAATGCCACTTCCAGCTTAGCTGTGCAGAAGAAGAACAACAAGAAGAAGAAATATCTCGAAATATGTCCGTCAGGCCCCTTCCCTTGAGATAAATCTGCAACTATCTCGGAAACGAAGCGAGCTATGGCAAAATGTTAAGAGACCTTTTTTGTAGAGAATTATGTTTCCTACAAGTTATGTTCTATGATATTTTTTGATCAGAAGCGTAGTTTTCGAGATATATCAAGATATTTAAAAGTTCCGAAGCCGCACCAACATAATAGAGATACAGATACACCGTGGCCCCTTTGTTTGAGATAACTCTGCACTATTGCGAGCTGCAAATGCCACTTCCAGCTTAGCTGTGCAGAAGAAGAACAACAAGAAGAAGAAATATCTCGAAATATGTCCGTTAGGCCCCTTCCCTTGAGATAAATCTGCAAATATCTCGGAAACGAAGCGAGCTATGGCAAAATGTTAAGAGACCTTTTTTGTAGAGGATTAAGTTTCCTACTTTTTATGTTGTATGATATTTTTTGATCAGATGCGTAGTTTTCGAGATATATCAAGATATTTAAAAGTTCCGAAGCCGCACCAACATAATAGAGATACAGAAACACCGTGGCCCCTTTCTTTGAGATAACTCTGCACTATTGCGAGCTGCAAATGCCACTTCCAGCTTAGCTGTGCAGAAGAAGAACAACAAGAAGAAGAAATATCTCGAAATATGTCCGTCAGGCCCCTTCCCTTGAGCTAAATCTGCAAATATCTCGGAAACAATGCGAGCTATGGCAAAATAGTAAGAGATCTTTTTGGAGGAAATTAATTTTCCTACTATTTATGTTCTATGATATTTTTTGATCAGATGCGTAGTTCTCGAGATATATCAAGATATTTAAAAGTTCCGAAGCCGCACCAACATAATAGAGATACAGAAACACCGTGGCCCCTTTCTTTGAGATAACTCTGCACTATTGCGAGCTGTAAATGCCACTTCCAGCTTAGCTGTGCAGAAGAAGAACAACAAGAAGAAGAAATATCACGAAATATGTCCGTCAGGCCCCTTCCCTTGAGATAAATCTGCAACTATCTCGGAAACGAAGCGAGCTATGGCAAAATGTTAAGAGACCTTTTTTGTAGAGAATTATGTTTCCTACAAGCTATGTTCTATGGTATTTTTTGATCAGAAGCGTAGTTTTCGAGATATATCGAGATATTTAAAAGTTCCGAAGCCGCACCAACATAATAGAGATACAGAAACACGTGGCCCCTTTCTTTGAGATAACTCTGCACTATTGCGAGCTGCAAATGCCACTTCCAGCTTAGCTGTGCAGAAGAAGAACAACAACAAGAAGAAATATCTCGAAATATGTCCGTTAGGCCCCTTCCCTTGAGATAAATCTGCAAATATCTCGGAAACGAAGAGAGCTATGGCAAAATGTTAAGAGACCTTTTTTGTAGAGGATTAAGTTTCCTACTTTTTACGTTGTATGATATTTTTTGATCAGATGCGTAGTTTTCGAGATATATCAAGATATTTAAAAGTTCCGAAGCCGCACCAACATAATAGAGATACAGAAACACCGTGGCCCCTTTCTTTGAGATAACTCTGCACTATTGCGAGCTGCAAATGCCACTTCCAGCTTAGCTGTGCAGAAGAAGAACAACAAGAAGAAGAAATATCTCGAAATATGTCCGTCAGGCCCCTTCCCTTGAGCTAAATCTGCAAATATCTCGGAAACAATGCGAGCTATGGCAAAATAGTAAGAGATCTTTTTTGTAGGAAATTAATTTTCCTACTATTTATGTTCTATGATATTTTTTGATCAGATGCGTAGTTCTCGAGATATATCGAGATATTTAAAAGTTCCGAAGCCGCACCAACATAATAGAGATACAGAAACACCGTGGCCCCTTTCTTTGAGATAACTCTGCACTATTGCGAGCTGCAAATGCCACTTCCAGCTTAGCTGTGCAGAAGAAGAACAACAAGAAGAAGAAATATCTCGAAATATGTCCGTCAGGCCCCTTCCCTTGAGATAAATCTGCAACTATCTCGGAAACGAAGCGAGCTATGGCAAAATGTTAAGAGACCTTTTTTGTAGAGAATTATGTTTCCTACAAGCTATGTTCTATGGTATTTTTTGATCAGAAGCGTAGTTTTCGAGATATATCGAGATATTTAAAAGTTCCGAAGCCGCACCAACATAATAGAGATACAGAAACACGTGGCCCCTTTCTTTGAGATAACTCTGCACTATTGCGAGCTGCAAATGCCACTTCCAGCTTAGCTGTGCAGAAGAAGAACAACAAGAAGAAGAAATATCTCGAAATATGTCCGTCAGGCCCCTTCCCTTGAGATAAATCTGCAAATATCTCGGAAACGAAGCGAGCTATGGCAAAATGTTAAGAGACCTTATTTGTAGAGAATTAAGTTTCCTACTTTTTATGTTCTATGATATTTTTTGATCAGATGCGTAGTTCTCGAGATATATCGAGATATTTAAAAGTTCCGAAGCCGCACCAACATAATAGAGATACAGAAACACCGTGGCCCCTTTCTTTGAGATAACTCTGCACTATTGCGAGCTGCAAATGCCACTTCCAGCTTAGCTGTGCAGAAGAAGAACAACAAGAAGAGGAAATATCTCGAAATATGTCCGTCAGGCCCCTTCCCTTGAGATAAATCTGCAACTATCTCGGAAACGAAGCGAGCTATGGCAAAATGTTAAGAGACCTTTTTTGTAGAGAATTATGTTTCCTACAAGTTATGTTCTATGATATTTTTTGATCAGAAGCGTAGTTTTCGAGATATATCAAGATATTTAAAAGTTCCGAAGCCGCACCAACATAATAGAGATACAGATACACCGTGGCCCCTTTCTTTGAGATAACTCTGCACTATTGCGAGCTGCAAATGCCACTTCCAGCTTAGCTGTGCAGAAGAAGAACAACAACAAGAAGAAATATCTCGAAATATGTCCGTTAGGCCCCTTCCCTTGAGATAAATCTGCAAATATCTCGGAAACGAAGCGAGCTATGGCAAAATGTTAAGAGACCTTTTTTGTAGAGGATTAAGTTTCCTACTTTTTACGTTGTATGATATTTTTTGATCAGATGCGTAGTTTTCGAGATATATCAAGATATTTAAAAGTTCCGAAGCCGCACCAACATAATAGAGATACAGAAACACCGTGGCCCCTTTCTTTGAGATAACTCTGCACTATTGCGAGCTGCAAATGCCACTTCCAGCTTAGCTGTGCAGAAGAAGAACAACAAGAAGAAGAAATATCTCGAAATATGTCCGTCAGGCCCCTTCCCTTGAGCTAAATCTGCAAATATCTCGGAAACAATGCGAGCTATGGCAAAATAGTAAGAGATCTTTTTTGTAGGAAATTAATTTTCCTACTATTTATGTTCTATGATATTTTTTGATCAGATGCGTAGTTCTCGAGATATATCGAGATATTTAAAAGTTCCGAAGCCGCACCAACATAATAGAGATACAGAAACACCGTGGCCCCTTTCTTTGAGATAACTCTGCACTATTGCGAGCTGCAAATGCCACTTCCAGCTTAGCTGTGCAGAAGAAGAACAACAAGAAGAAGAAATATCTCGAAATATGTCCGTCAGGCCCCTTCCCTTGAGATAAATCTGCAACTATCTCGGAAACGAAGCGAGCTATGGCAAAATGTTAAGAGACCTTTTTTGTAGAGAATTATGTTTCCTACAAGCTATGTTCTATGGTATTTTTTGATCAGAAGCGTAGTTTTCGAGATATATCGAGATATTTAAAAGTTCCGAAGCCGCACCAACATAATAGAGATACAGAAACACGTGGCCCCTTTCTTTGAGATAACTCTGCACTATTGCGAGCTGCAAATGCCACTTCCAGCTTAGCTGTGCAGAAGAAGAACAACAAGAAGAAGAAATATCTCGAAATATGTCCGTCAGGCCCCTTCCCTTGAGATAAATCTGCAAATATCTCGGAAACGAAGCGAGCTATGGCAAAATGTTAAGAGACCTTATTTGTAGAGAATTAAGTTTCCTACTTTTTATGTTCTATGATATTTTTTGATCAGATGCGTAGTTCTCGAGATATATCGAGATATTTAAAAGTTCCGAAGCCGCACCAACATAATAGAGATACAGAAACACCGTGGCCCCTTTCTTTGAGATAACTCTGCACTATTGCGAGCTGCAAATGCCACTTCCAGCTTAGCTGTGCAGAAGAAGAACAACAAGAAGAAGAAATATCTCGAAATATGTCCGTCAGGCCCCTTCCCTTGAGATAAATCTGCAACTATCTCGGAAACGAAGCGAGCTATGGCAAAATGTTAAGAGACCTTTTTTGTAGAGAATTATGTTTCCTACAAGTTATGTTCTATGATATTTTTTGATCAGAAGCGTAGTTTTCGAGATATATCAAGATATTTAAAAGTTCCGAAGCCGCACCAACATAATAGAGATACAGATACACCGTGGCCCCTTTGTTTCAGATAACTCTGCACTATTGCGAGCTGCAAATGCCACTTCCAGCTTAGCTGTGCAGAAGAAGAACAACAAGAAGAAGAAATATCTCGAAATATGTCCGTTAGGCCCCTTCCCTTGAGATAAATCTGCAAATATCTCGGAAACGAAGCGAGCTATGGCAAAATGTTAAGAGACCTTTTTTGTAGAGGATTAAGTTTCCTACTTTTTATGTTGTATGATATTTTTTGATCAGATGCGTAGTTTTCGAGATATATCAAGATATTTAAAAGTTCCGAAGCCGCACCAACATAATAGAGATACAGAAACACCGTGGCCCCTTTCTTTGAGATAACTCTGCACTATTGCGAGCTGCAAATGCCACTTCCAGCTTAGCTGTGCAGAAGAAGAACAACAAGAAGAAGAAATATCTCGAAATATGTCCGTCAGGCCCCTTCCCTTGAGCTAAATCTGCAAATATCTCGGAAACAATGCGAGCTATGGCAAAATAGTAAGAGATCTTTTTGGAGGAAATTAATTTTCCTACTATTTATGTTCTATGATATTTTTTGATCAGATGCGTAGTTCTCGAGATATATCAAGATATTTAAAAGTTCCGAAGCCGCACCAACATAATAGAGATACAGAAACACCGTGGCCCCTTTCTTTGAGATAACTCTGCACTATTGCGAGCTGTAAATGCCACTTCCAGCTTAGCTGTGCAGAAGAAGAACAACAAGAAGAAGAAATATCACGAAATATGTCCGTCAGGCCCCTTCCCTTGAGATAAATCTGCAACTATCTCGGAAACGAAGCGAGCTATGGCAAAATGTTAAGAGACCTTTTTTGTAGAGAATTATGTTTCCTACAAGCTATGTTCTATGGTATTTTTTGATCAGAAGCGTAGTTTTCGAGATATATCGAGATATTTAAAAGTTCCGAAGCCGCACCAACATAATAGAGATACAGAAACACGTGGCCCCTTTCTTTGAGATAACTCTGCACTATTGCGAGCTGCAAATGCCACTTCCAGCTTAGCTGTGCAGAAGAAGAACAACAAGAAGAAGAAATATCTCGAAATATGTCCGTCAGGCCCCTTCCCTTGAGATAAATCTGCAAATATCTCAGAAACGAAGCGAGCTATGGCAAAATGTTAAGAGACCTTATTTGTAGAGAATTAAGTTTCCTACTTTTTATGTTCTATGATATTTTTTGATCAGATGCGTAGTTCTCGAGATATATCGAGATATTTAAAAGTTCCGAAGCCGCACCAACATAATAGAGATACAGAAACACCGTGGCCCCTTTCTTTGAGATAACTCTGCACTATTGCGAGCTGCAAATGCCACTTCCAGCTTAGCTGTGCAGAAGAAGAACAACAAGAAGAAGAAATATCTCGAAATATGTCCGTCAGGCCCCTTCCCTTGAGATAAATCTGCAACTATCTCGGAAACGAAGCGAGCTATGGCAAAATGTTAAGAGACCTTTTTTGTAGAGAATTATGTTTCCTACAAGTTATGTTCTATGATATTTTTTGATCAGAAGCGTAGTTTTCGAGATATATCAAGATATTTAAAAGTTCCGAAGCCGCACCAACATAATAGAGATACAGATACACCGTGGCCCCTTTCTTTGAGATAACTCTGCACTATTGCGAGCTGCAAATGCCACTTCCAGCTTAGCTGTGCAGAAGAAGAACAACAAGAAGAAGAAATATCTCGAAATATGTCCGTTAGGCCCCTTCCCTTGAGATAAATCTGCAAATATCTCGGAAACGAAGCGAGCTATGGCAAAATGTTAAGAGACCTTTTTTGTAGAGGATTAAGTTTCCTACTTTTTATGTTGTATGATATTTTTTGATCAGATGCGTAGTTTTCGAGATATATCAAGATATTTAAAAGTTCCGAAGCCGCACCAACATAATAGAGATACAGAAACACCGTGGCCCCTTTCTTTGAGATAACTCTGCACTATTGCGAGCTGCAAATGCCACTTCCAGCTTAGCTGTGCAGAAGAAGAACAACAAGAAGAAGAAATATCTCGAAATATGTCCGTCAGGCCCCTTCCCTTGAGCTAAATCTGCAAATATCTCGGAAACAATGCGAGCCATGGCAAAATAGTAACAGATCTTTTTTGTAGGAAATTAATTTTCCTACTATTTATGTTCTATGATATTTTTTGATCAGATGCGTAGTTCTCGAGATATATCAAGATATTTAAAAGTTCCGAAGCCGCACCAACATAATAGAGATACAGACACACCGTGGCCCCTTTCTTTGAGATAACTCTGCACTATTGCGAGCTGTAAATGCCACTTCCAGCTTAGCTGTGCAGAAGAAGAACAACAAGAAGAAGAAATATCACGAAATATGTCCGTCAGGCCCCTTCCCTTGAGATAAATCTGCAAATATCTCGGAAACGAAGCGAGCTATGGCAAAATGTTGAGAGACCCTTTTTGTAGAGAATTAAGTTTCCTACTTTTTATGTTCTATGATATTTTTTGATCAGATGCGTAGTTCTCGAGATATATCAAGATATTTAAAAGTTCCGAAGCCGCACCACCATAATAGAGATACAGAAACACCGTGGCCCCTTTCTTTGAGATAACTCTGCACTATTGCGAGCTGCAAATGCCACTTCCAGCTTAGCTGTGCAGAAGAAGAACAACAAGAAGAAGAAATATCTCGAAATATGTCCGTCAGGCCCCTTCCCTTGAGATAAATCTGCAAATATCTCGGAAACGAAGCGAGCTATGGCAAAATGTTAAGAGACCTTTTTTGTAGAGAATTAAGTTTCCTACTTTTTATGTTCTATGATATTTTTTGATCAGATGCGTAGTTCTCGAGATATATCAAGATATTTAAAAGTTCCGAAGCCGCACCAACATAATAGAGATACAGACACACCGTGGCCCCTTTCTTTGAGATAACTCTGCACTATTGCGAGCTGTAAATGCCACTTCCAGCTTAGCTGTGCAGAAGAAGAACAACAAGAAGAAGAAATATCACGAAATATGTCCGTCAGGCCCCTTCCCTTGAGATAAATCTGCAAATATCTCGGAAACGAAGCGAGCTATGGCAAAATGTTGAGAGACCCTTTTTGTAGAGAATTAAGTTTCCTACTTTTTATGTTCTATGATATTTTTTGATCAGATGCGTAGTTCTCGAGATATATCAAGATATTTAAAAGTTCCGAAGCCGCACCACCATAATAGAGATACAGAAACACCGTGGCCCCTTTCTTTGAGATAACTCTGCACTATTGCGAGCTGCAAATGCCACTTCCAGCTTAGCTGTGCAGAAGAAGAACAACAAGAAGAAGAAATATCTCGAAATATGTCCGTCAGGCCCCTTCCCTTGAGATAAATCTGCAAATATCTCGGAAACGAAGCGAGCTATGGCAAAATCTTAAGAGACCTTTTTTGTAGAGAATTAAGTTTCCTACTTTTTATGTTCTATGATATTTTTTGATCAGATGCGTAGTTCTCGAGATATATCAAGATATTTAAAAGTTCCGAAGCCGCACCAACATAATAGAGATACAGAAACACCGTGGCCCCTTTCTTTGAGATAACTCTGCACTATTGCGAGCTGGAAATGCCACTTCCAGTTTAGCTGTGCAGAAGAAGAACAACAAGAAGAAGAAATATCTCGAAATATGTCCGTCAGGCCCCTTCCCTTGAGATAAATCTGCAAATATCTCGGAAACGAAGCGAGCTATGGCAAAATGTTAAGAGACCTCTTTTGTAGAGAATTATGTTTCCTACAATTTATGTTCTATGATATTTTTTGATCAGATGCGTAGTTCTCGAGATATATCAAGATATTTAAAAGCTCCGAAGCTGCACCAACATAATAGAGGTACAGAAACACCGTGGCCCCTTTCTTTGAGATAACTCTGCACTATTGCGAGCTGCAAATGCCACTTCCAGCTTAGCTGTGCAGAAGAAGAACAACAAGAATGAGAAATATTTCGAAATATGTCCGTCAGGCCCCTTCCCTTGAGATAAATCTGCAAATATCTCGGAAACGAAGCGAGCTACGGCAAAATGTTAAGAGACCTTTTTTGTAGAAAATTAGGTTTCCTACTTTTTATGTTCTATGATATTTTTTGATCAGATGCGTAGTTCTCGAGATATATCAAGATATTTAAAAGTTCCGAAGCCGCACAAACATAATAGAGATACAGAAACACCGTGGCCCCTTTCTTTGCGATAACTCTGCACTATTGCGAGCTGCAAATGCCACTTCCAGCTTAGCTGTGCAGAAGAAGAACAACAAGAAGAAGAAATATCTCGAAATATGTCCGTCAGGCCCCTTCCCTTGAGCTAAATCTGCAAATATCTCGGAAACAATGCGAGCTATGGCAAAATAGTAAGAGACCTTTTTTGTAGGAAATTAAGTTTCCTACTATTTATGTTCTATGATATTTTTTGATCAGATGCGTAGTTCTCGAGATATATCAAGATATTTAAAAGCTCCGAAGCTGCACCAACATAATAGAGATACAGAAACACCGTGGCCCCTTTCTTTGAGATAACTCTGCACTATTGCGAGCTGCAAATGCCACTTCCAGCTTAGCTGTGCAGAAGAAGAACAACAAGAAGAAGAAATATCTCGAAATATGTCCGTCAGGCCCCTTCCCTTGAGATAAATCTGCAAATATCTCGGAAACGAAGCGAGCTATGGCAAAATGTTAAGAGACCTTATTTGTAGAGAATTAAGTTTCCTACTTTCTATGTTCTATGATATTTTTTGATCAGATGCGTAGTTCTCGAGATATATCGAGATATTTAAAAGTTCCGAAGCCGCACCAACATAATAGAGATACAGAAACACCGTGGCCCCTTTCTTTGAGATAACTCTGCACTATTGCGAGCTGTAAATGCCACTTCCAGCTTAGCTGTGCAGAAGAAGAACAACAAGAAGAAGAAATATCTCGAAATATGTCCGTCAGGCCCCTTCCCTTGAGATATATCTGCAAATATCTCGGAAACGAAGCAAGCTATGGCAAAATGTTAAGAGACCTTTTTTGTAGAGAATTAAGTTTCCTACTTTTTATGTTCTATGATATTTTTTGATCAGACGCGCAGTTCTCGAGATATATCAAGATATTTAAAAGTTCCGAAACCGCACCACCATAATAGAGATACAGAAACACCGTGGCCCCTTTCTTGGAGATAACTCTGCACGATTGCGAGCTGGAAATGCCACTTCCAGTTTAGCTGTGCAGAAGAAGAACAACAAGAAGAAGAAATATCTCGAAATATGTCCATCAGGACCCTTCCCTTGAGATAAATCTGCAAATATCTCGGAAACGAAGCGAGCTATGGCAAAATGTTAAGAGACCTTTTTTGTAGAGAATTATGTTTCCTCGATTTATGTTCTATGATATTTTTTGATCAGAAGCGTAGTTTTCGAGATATATCGAGATATTTAAAAGTTCCGAAGCCGCACCAACATAATAGATATACAGAAACACCGTGGCCCCTCTCTTTGAGATAACTCTGCACTATTGCGAGCTCGAAATGCCACTTCCAGTTTAGCTGTGCAGAAGAAGAACAACAAGAAGAAGAAATATCTCGAAATGTGTCCGTCAGGCCCCTTCCCTTGAGATAAATCTGCAAATATCTCGGAAACGAAGAGAGCTATGGCAAAATGTTAAGAGACCTTTTTTGTATGGAATTATGTTTCCTACTTTTTATGTTGCATGATATTTTTTTATCAGACGCGTAGTTCTCGAGTTATATCAAGATATTTAAAAGTTCCGAAGCCGCACCAACATAATAGAGATACAGAAACACCGTGGCCCCTCTCTTTGAGATAACTCTGCACTATTGCGAGCTGCAAATGCCACTTCCAGTTTAGCTGTGCAGAAGAAGAACAACAAGAAGAAGAAATATCTCGAAATATGTCCGTTAGGCCCCTTCCCTTGAGATAAATCGGCAAGTATCTCGGAAACGAAGCGAGCTATGGCAAAATGTTGAGAGACCTTTTTTGTAGAGAATTAAGTTTCCTACTTTATATGTTCTATGATATTTTTTGATCAGATGCGTAGATCTCGAGATATATCAAGATATTTAAAAGTTCCGAAGCCGCACCAACATAATAGAGATACAGAAACACCGTGGCCCCTTTCTTTGAGATAACTCTGCACTATTGCGAGCTGCAAATGCCACTTCCAGCTTAGCTGTGCAGAAGAAGAACAACAAGAAGAAGAAATATCTCGAAATATGTCCGTCAGGCCCCTTCCCTTGAGATAAATCTGCAAATATCTCGGAAACGAAGCGAGCTATGGCAAAATGTTAAGAGACCTTATTTGTAGAGAATTAAGTTTCCTACTTTCTATGTTCTATGATATTTTTTGATCAGATGCGTAGTTCTCGAGATATATCGAGATATTTAAAAGTTCCGAAGCCGCACCAACATAATAGAGATACAGAAACACCGTGGCCCCTTTCTTTGAGATAACTCTGCACTATTGCGAGCTGTAAATGCCACTTCCAGCTTAGCTGTGCAGAAGAAGAACAACAAGAAGAAGAAATATCTCGAAATATGTCCGTCAGGCCCCTTCCCTTGAGATATATCTGCAAATATCTCGGAAACGAAGCAAGCTATGGCAAAATGTTAAGAGACCTTTTTTGTAGAGAATTATGTTTCCTCGATTTATCTTCTATGATATTTTTTGATCAGAAGCGTAGTTTTCGAGATATATCGAGATATTTAAAAGTTCCGAAGCCGCACCAACATAATAGATATACAGAAACACCGTGGCCCCTCTCTTTGAGATAACTCTGCACTATTGCGAGCTCGAAATGCCACTTCCAGTTTAGCTGTGCAGAAGAAGAACAACAAGAAGAAGAAATATCTCGAAATGTGTCCGTCAGGCCCCTTCCCTTGAGATAAATCTGCAAATATCTCGGAAACGAAGAGAGCTATGGCAAAATGTTAAGAGACCTTTTTTGTATGGAATTATGTTTCCTACTTTTTATGTTGCATGATATTTTTTTATCAGACGCGTAGTTCTCGAGTTATATCAAGATATTTAAAAGTTCCGAAGCCGCACCAACATAATAGAGATACAGAAACACCGTGGCCCCTCTCTTTGAGATAACTCTGCACTATTGCGAGCTGCAAATGCCACTTCCAGTTTAGCTGTGCAGAAGAAGAACAACAAGAAGAAGAAATATCTCGAAATATGTCCGTTAGGCCCCTTCCCTTGAGATAAATCGGCAAGTATCTCGGAAACGAAGCGAGCTATGGCAAAATGTTGAGAGACCTTTTTTGTAGAGAATTAAGTTTCCTACTTTATATGTTCTATGATATTTTTTGATCAGATGCGTAGATCTCGAGATATATCAAGATATTTAAAAGTTCCGAAGCCGCACCAACATAATAGAGATACAGAAACACCGTGGCCCCTTTCTTTGAGATAACTCTGCACTATTGCGAGCTGCAAATGCCACTTCCAGCTTAGCTGTGCAGAAGAAGAACAACAAGAAGAAGAAATATCTCGAAATATGTCCGTCAGGCCCCTTCCCTTGAGATAAATCTGCAAATATCTCGGAAACGAAGCGAGCTATGGCAAAATGTTAAGAGACCTTTTTTGTATGGAATTATGTTTCCTACTTTTTATGTTCTATGATATTTTTTGATCAGACGCGTAGTTCTCGAGATATATCAAGATATTTAAAAGTTCCGAAGCCGCACCAACATAATAGAGATACAGAAACACCGTGGCTCCTTTCTTTTAGAGAACTCTGCACTATTGCGACCTGGAAATGCCACTTCCAGTTTAGCTGTGCAGAAGAAGAACAACAAGAAGAAGAAATATCTCGAAATAAGTCCGTTAGGCCCCTTCCCTTGAGATAAATCTGCAAATATCTCGGAAACGAAGCGAGCTATGGCAAAATGTTAAGAGACCTTTTTTGTAGAGAATTAAGTTTCCTACGTTTTATGTTGTATGATATTTTTTGATCAGATGCGTAGTTCTCGAGATATATCAAGATATTTAAAAGTTCCGAAGCCGCACCAACATAATAGAGATACAGAAACACCGTGGCCCCTTTCTTTGAGATAACTCTGTACTAGTGCGAGCCGCAAATGCCACTTCCAGCTTAGCTGTGCAGAAGAAGAACAACATGAAGAAGAAATATCACGAAATATGTCCGTTAGGCCCCTTCCCTTGAGATAAATCTGCAAATATCTCGGAAACGAAGCGAGCTATGGCAAAATGTTAAGAGACCTTTTTTGTAGCGAATTAAGTTTCCTACTTTTTATGTTCTATGATATTTTTTGATCAGATGCGTAGTTCTCGAGATATATCAAGATATTTAAAAGTTCCGAAGCCGCACCAACATAATAGAGATACAGAAACACCGTGGCCCCTCTCTTTGAGATAACTCTGCACAATTGCGAGCTGCAAATGCCACTTCCAGCTTAGCTGTGCAGAAGAAGAACAACAAGAAGAAGAAATATCTCGAAATATGTCCGTCAGGCCCCTTCGGTTGAGATAAATCTGCAAATATCTCGGAAACGAAGCGAGCTATTGCAAAATGTTATGAGACCTTTTTTGTAGAGAATTGAGTTTCCTACTTTTTATGTTCTATGATATTTTTTGATCAGATGCGTAGTTCTCGAGATATATCAAGATATTTAAAAGTTAAGAAGCCGCACCAACATAATAGAGATACAGAAACACCGTGGCCCCTTTCTTTGAGATAACTCTGCACTAATGCGAGCTGCAAATGCCACTTCCAGCTTAGCTGTGCAGAAGAAGAACAACAAGAAGAAGAAATATCTCGAAATGTGTCCGTCAGGCCCCTTCCCTTGAGATAAATCTGCAAATATCTCGGAAACGAAGAGAGCTATGGCAAAATGTTAAGAGACCTTTTTTGTAGAGAATTAAGTTTCCTACTTTTTATGTTCTATGATATTTTTTGATCAGATGCGTAGTTCTCGAGATATATCAAGATATTTAAAAGTTCCGAAGCCGCACCAACATAATAGAGATACAGAAACACCGTGGCCCCTTTCTTTGAGATAACTCTGTACTATTGCGAGCTGGAAATGCCACTTCCAGTTTAGCTGTGCAGAAGAAGAACAACAAGAAGAAGAAATATCTCGAAATATGTCCGTTAGGCCCCTTCCCTTGAGATAAATCTGCAAATATCTCGGAAACGAAGCGAGCTATGGCAAAATGTTAAGAGACGTTTTTTGTAGAGAATTATGTTTCCTACAATTTATGTTCTATGATATTTTTTGATCAGAAGCGTAGTTCTCGAGATATATCGAGATATTTAAAAGTTCCGAAGCAGCACCAACATAATAGAGATACAGAAACACCGTGGCCCCTCTCTTTGAGATAACTCTGCACTATTGCGAGCTGGAAATGCCACTTCCAGTTTAGCTGTGCAGAAGAAGAACAACAAGAAGAAGAAATATCTCGAAATATGTCCGTCAGGCCCCTTCCCTTGAGATAAATCTGCAAATATCTCGGAAACGAAGCGAGCTATTGCAAAATGTTAAGAGACCTTTTTTGTAGAGAATTGAGTTTCCTACTTTTTATGTTGTATGATATTTTTTGATCAGATGCGTAGTTCTCGAGATATATCAAGATATTTAAAAGTTAAGAAGCCGCACCAACATAATAGAGATACAGAAACACCGTGGCCCCTTTCTTTGAGATAACTCTGCACTATTGCGAGCTGGAAATGCCACTTCCAGTTTAGCTGTGCAGGAGAAGAACAACAAGAAGAAGAAATATCTCGAAATATGTCCGTTAGGCCCCTTCCCTTGAGATAAATCTGCAAATATCTCGGAAACGAAGCGAGCTATGGCAAAATGTTAAGAGACCTTTTTTGTAGAGAATTAAGTTTCCTACGTTTTATGTTGTATGATATTTTTTGATCAGATGCGTAGTTCTCGAGATATATCAAGATATTTAAAAGTTCCGAAGCCGCACCAACATAATAGAGATACAGAAACACCGTGGCCCCTCTCTTTGAGATAACTCTGCACTATTGCGAGCTGGAAATGCCACTTCCAGTTTAGCTGTGCAGAAGAAGAACAACAAGAAGAAGAAATATCTCGCAATATGTCCGTTAGGTCCCTTCCCTTGAGATAAATCTGCAAATATCTCGGAAACGAAGCGAGCTATGGCAAAATCTTAAGAGACTTTTTTGTAGAGAATTAAGTTTCCTACTTTCTATGTTCTATGATATTTTTTGATCAGATGCGTAGTTCTCGAGATATATCAAGATATTTAAAAGTTCCGAAGCCGCACCAACATAATAGAGATACAGAAACACCGTGGCCCCTTTCTTTGAGATAACTCTGCACTATTGCGAGCTGCAAATGCCACTTCCAGCTTAGCTGTGCAGAAGAAGAACAACAAGAAGAAGAAATATCTCGAAATGTGTCCGTCAGGCCCCTTCCCTTGAGATAAATCTGCAAATATCTCGGAAACGAAGAGAGCTATAGCAAAATGTTAAGAGACCTTTTTTGTAGAGAATTAAGTTTCCTACTTTTTATGTTCTATGATATTTTTTGCTCAGATGCGTAGTTCTCGAGATATATCAAGATATTTAAAAGTTCCGAAGCCGCACCAACATAATAGAGATACAGAAACACCGTGGCCCCTTTCTTTGAGATAACTCTGTACTATTGCGAGCTGGAAATGCCACTTCCAGTTTAGCTGTGCAGAAGAAGAACAACAAGAAGAAGAAATATCTCGAAATATGTCCGTTAGGCCCCTTCCCTTGAGATAAATCTGCAAATATCTCGGAAACGAAGCGAGCTATTGCAAAATGTTAAGAGACGTTTTTTGTAGCGAATTATGTTTCCTACAATTTATGTTCTATGATATTTTTTGATCAGAAGCGTAGTTTTCGAGATATATCGAGATATTTAAAAGTTCCGAAGCAGCACCAACATAATAGAGATACAGAAACACCGTGGCCCCTTTCTTTGAGATAACTCTGCACTATTGCGAGCTGGAAATGCCACTTCCAGTTTAGCTGTGCAGAAGAAGAACAACAAGAAGAAGAAATATCTCGCAATATGTCCGTTAGGCCCCTTCCCTTGAGATATATCTGCAAATATCTCGCAAACGAAGCGAGCTATGGCAAAATGTTAAGAGACCTTTTTTGTAGCGAATTAAGTTTCCTACTTTTTATGTTCTATGATATTTTTTGATCAGATGCGTAGTTCTCGAGATATATCAAGATATTTAAAAGTTCCGAAGCCGCACCAACATAATAGAGATACAGAAACACCGTGGCCCCTTTCTTTGAGATAACTCTGCACTATTGCGAGCTGGAAATGCCACTTCCAGTTTAGCTGTGCAGAAGAAGAACAACAAGAAGAAGAAATATCTCGAAATATGTCCGTCAGGCCCCTTCCCTTGAGATAAATCTGCAAATATCTCGGAAACGAAGCGAGCTATTGCAAAATGTTAAGAGACCTTTTTTGTAGAGAATTGAGTTTCCTACTTTTTATGTTGTATGATATTTTTTGATCAGATGCGTAGTTCTCGAGATATATCAAGATATTTAAAAGTTAAGAAGCCGCACCAACATAATAGAGATACAGAAACACCGTGGCCCCTTTCTTTGAGATAACTCTGCACTATTGCGAGCTGGAAATGCCACTTCCAGTTTAGCTGTGCAGGAGAAGAACAACAAGAAGAAGAAATATCTCGAAATATGTCCGTTAGGCCCCTTCCCTTGAGATAAATCTGCAAATATCTCGGAAACGAAGCGAGCTATGGCAAAATGTTAAGAGACCTTTTTTGTAGAGAATTAAGTTTCCTACGTTTTATGTTGTATGATATTTTTTGATCAGATGCGCAGTTCTCGAGATATATCAAGATATTTAAAAGTTCCGAAGCCGCACCAACATAATAGAGATACAGAAACACCGTGGCCCCTCTCTTTGAGATAACTCTGCACTATTGCGAGCTGGAAATGCCACTTCCAGTTTAGCTGTGCAGAAGAAGAACAACAAGAAGAAGAAATATCTCGCAATATGTCCGTTAGGTCCCTTCCCTTGAGATAAATCTGCAAATATCTCGGAAACGAAGCGAGCTATGGCAAAATCTTAAGAGACTTTTTTGTAGAGAATTAAGTTTCCTACTTTCTATGTTCTATGATATTTTTTGATCAGATGCGTAGTTCTCGAGATATATCAAGATATTTAAAAGTTCCGAAGCCGCACCAACATAATAGAGATACAGAAACACCGTGGCCCCTTTCTTTGAGATAACTCTGCACTATTGCGAGCTGCAAATGCCACTTCCAGCTTAGCTGTGCAGAAGAAGAACAACAAGAAGAAGAAATATCTCGAAATGTGTCCGTCAGGCCCCTTCCCTTGAGATAAATCTGCAAATATCTCGGAAACGAAGAGAGCTATGGCAAAATGTTAAGAGACCTTTTTTGTAGAGAATTAAGTTTCCTACTTTTTATGTTCTATGATATTTTTTGCTCAGATGCGTAGTTCTCGAGATATATCAAGATATTTAAAAGTTCCGAAGCCGCACCAACATAATAGAGATACAGAAACACCGTGGCCCCTTTCTTTGAGATAACTCTGTACTATTGCGAGCTGGAAATGCCACTTCCAGTTAACTGTGCAGAAGAAGAACAACAAGAAGAAGAAATATCTCGAAATATGTCCGTTAGGCCCCTTCCCTTGAGATAAATCTGCAAATATCTCGGAAACGAAGCGAGCTATAGCAAAATGTTAAGAGACGTTTTTTGTAGCGAATTATGTTTCCTACAATTTATGTTCTATGATATTTTTTGATCAGAAGCGTAGTTTTCGAGATATATCGAGATATTTAAAAGTTCCGAAGCAGCACCAACATAATAGAGATACAGAAACACCGTGGCCCCTTTCTTTGAGATAACTCTGCACTATTGCGAGCTGGAAATGCCACTTCCAGTTTAGCTGTGCAGAAGAAGAACAACAAGAAGAAGAAATATCTCGCAATATGTCCGTTAGGCCCCTTCCCTTGAGATATATCTGCAAATATCTCGCAAACGAAGCGAGCTATGGCAAAATGTTAAGAGACCTTTTTTGTAGCGAATTAAGTTTCCTACTTTTTATGTTCTATGATATTTTTTGATCAGATGCGTAGTTCTCGAGATATATCAAGATATTTAAAAGTTCCGAAGCCGCACCAACATAATAGAGATACAGAAACACCGTGGCCCCTTTCTTTGAGATAACTCTGTACTAGTGCGAGCCGCAAATGCCACTTCCAGCTTAGCTGTGCAGAAGAAGAACAACAAGAAGAAGAAATATCACGAAATATGTCCGTTAGGCCCCTTCCCTTGAGATAAATCTGCAAATATCTCGGAAACGAAGCGAGCTATGGCAAAATGTTAAGAGACCTTTTTTGTAGCGAATTAAGTTTCCTACTTTTTATGTTCTATGATATTTTTTGATCAGATGCGTAGTTCTCGAGATATATCAAGATATTTAAAAGTTCCGAAGCCGCACCAACATAATAGAGATACAGAAACACCGTGGCCCCTCTCTTTGAGATAACTCTGCACAATTGCGAGCTGCAAATGCCACTTCCAGCTTAGCTGTGCAGAAGAAGAACAACAAGAAGAAGAAATATCTCGAAATATGTCCGTCAGGCCCCTTCGGTTGAGATAAATCTGCAAATATCTCGGAAACGAAGCGAGCTATTGCAAAATGTTATGAGACCTTTTTTGTAGAGAATTGAGTTTCCTACTTTTTATGTTCTATGATATTTTTTGATCAGATGCGTAGTTCTCGAGATATATCAAGATATTTAAAAGTTAAGAAGCCGCACCAACATAATAGAGATACAGAAACACCGTGGCCCCTTTCTTTGAGATAACTCTGCACTAATGCGAGCTGCAAATGCCACTTCCAGCTTAGCTGTGCAGAAGAAGAACAACAAGAAGAAGAAATATCTCGAAATGTGTCCGTCAGGCCCCTTCCCTTGAGATAAATCTGCAAATATCTCGGAAACGAAGAGAGCTATGGCAAAATGTTGAGAGAGCTTTTTTGTAGAGAATTAAGTTTCCTACTTTTTATGTTCTATGATATTTTTTGCTCAGATGCGTAGTTCTCGAGATATATCAAGATATTTAAAAGTTCCGAAGCCGCACCAACATAATAGAGATACAGAAACACCGTGGCCCCTTTCTTTGAGATAACTCTGTACTATTGCGAGCTGGAAATGCCACTTCCAGTTAACTGTGCAGAAGAAGAACAACAAGAAGAAGAAATATCTCGAAATATGTCCGTTAGGCCCCTTCCCTTGAGATAAATCTGCAAATATCTCGGAAACGAAGCGAGCTATAGCAAAATGTTAAGAGACGTTTTTTGTAGCGAATTATGTTTCCTACAATTTATGTTCTATGATATTTTTTGATCAGAAGCGTAGTTTTCGAGATATATCGAGATATTTAAAAGTTCCGAAGCAGCACCAACATAATAGAGATACAGAAACACCGTGGCCCCTTTCTTTGAGATAACTCTGCACTATTGCGAGCTGGAAATGCCACTTCCAGTTTAGCTGTGCAGAAGAAGAACAACAAGAAGAAGAAATATCTCGCAATATGTCCGTTAGGCCCCTTCCCTTGAGATAAATCTGCAAATATCTCGGAAACGAAGCGAGCTATAGCAAAATGTTAAGAGACGTTTTTTGTAGCGAATTATGTTTCCTACAATTTATGTTCTATAATATTTTTTGATCAGAAGCGTAGTTTTCGAGATATATCGAGATATTTAAAAGTTCCGAAGCAGCACCAACATAATAGAGATACAGAAACACCGTGGCCCCTTTCTTTGAGATAACTCTGCACTATTGCGAGCTGGAAATGCCACTTCCAGTTTAGCTGTGCAGAAGAAGAACAACAAGAAGAAGAAATATCTCGCAATATGTCCGTTAGGCCCCTTCCCTTGAGATATATCTGCAAATATCTCGGAAACGAAGCGAGCTATGGCAAAATGTTAAGAGACCTTTTTTGTAGCGAATTAAGTTTCCTACTTTTTATGTTCTATGATATTTTTTGATCAGATGCGTAGTTCTCGAGATATATCAAGATATTTAAAAGTTCCGAAGCCGCACCAACATAATAGAGATACAGAAACACCGTGGCCCCTCTCTTTGAGATAACTCTGCACAATTGCGAGCTGCAAATGCCACTTCCAGCTTAGCTGTGCAGAAGAAGAACAACAAGAAGAAGAAATATCTCGAAATATGTCCGTCAGGCCCCTTCGGTTGAGATAAATCTGCAAATATCTCGGAAACGAAGCGAGCTATTGCAAAATGTTATGAGACCTTTTTTGTAGAGAATTGAGTTTCCTACTTTTTATGTTCTATGATATTTTTTGATCAGATGCGTAGTTCTCGAGATATATCAAGATATTTAAAAGTTAAGAAGCCGCACCAACATAATAGAGATACAGAAACACCGTGGCCCCTTTCTTTGAGATAACTCTGCACTAATGCGAGCTGCAAATGCCACTTCCAGCTTAGCTGTGCAGAAGAAGAACAACAAGAAGAAGAAATATCTCGAAATGTGTCCGTCAGGCCCCTTCCCTTGAGATATATCTGCAAATATCTCGGAAACGAAGAGAGCTATGGCAAAATGTTAAGAGACCTTTTTTGTAGAGAATTAAGTTTCCTACTTTTTATGTTCTATGATATTTTTTTATCAGATGCGTAGTTCTCGAGATATATCAAGATATTTAAAAGTTCCGAAGCCGCACCAACATAATAGAGATACAGAAACACCGTGGCCCCTTTCTTTGAGATAACTCTGTACTATTGCGAGCTGGAAATGCCACTTCCAGTTTAGCTGTGCAGAAGAAGAACAACAAGAAGAAGAAATATCTCGAAATATGTCCGTTAGGCCCCTTCCCTTGAGATAAATCTGCAAATATCTCGGAAACGAAGCGAGCTATGGCAAAATGTTAAGAGACGTTTTTTGTAGAGAATTATGTTTCCTACAATTTATGTTCTATGATATTTTTTGATCAGAAGCGTAGTTTTCGAGATATATCGAGATATTTAAAAGTTCCGAAGCAGCACCAACATAATAGAGATACAGAAACACCGTGGCCCCTCTCTTTGAGATAACTCTGCACTATTGCGAGCTGGAAATGCCACTTCCAGTTTAGCTGTGCAGAAGAAGAACAACAAGAAGAAGAAATATCTCGAAATATGTCCGTCAGGCCCCTTCCCTTGAGATAAATCTGCAAATATCTCGGAAACGAAGCGAGCTATTGCAAAATGTTAAGAGACCTTTTTTGTAGAGAATTGAGTTTCCTACTTTTTATGTTGTATGATATTTTTTGATCAGATGCGTAGTTCTCGAGATATATCAAGATATTTAAAAGTTAAGAAGCCGCACCAACATAATAGAGATACAGAAACACCGTGGCCCCTTTCTTTGAGATAACTCTGCACTATTGCGAGCTGGAAATGCCACTTCCAGTTTAGCTGTGCAGGAGAAGAACAACAAGAAGAAGAAATATCTCGAAATATGTCCGTTAGGCCCCTTCCCTTGAGATAAATCTGCAAATATCTCGGAAACGAAGCGAGCTATGGCAAAATGTTAAGAGACCTTTTTTGTAGAGAATTAAGTTTCCTACGTTTTATGTTGTATGATATTTTTTGATCAGATGCGTAGTTCTCGAGATATATCAAGATATTTAAAAGTTCCGAAGCCGCACCAACATAATAGAGATACAGAAACACCGTGGCCCCTCTCTTTGAGATAACTCTGCACTATTGCGAGCTGGAAATGCCACTTCCAGTTTAGCTGTGCAGAAGAAGAACAACAAGAAGAAGAAATATCTCGCAATATGTCCGTTAGGTCCCTTCCCTTGAGATAAATCTGCAAATATCTCGGAAACGAAGCGAGCTATGGCAAAATCTTAAGAGACTTTTTTGTAGAGAATTAAGTTTCCTACTTTCTATGTTCTATGATATTTTTTGATCAGATGCGTAGTTCTCGAGATATATCAAGATATTTAAAAGTTCCGAAGCCGCACCAACATAATAGAGATACAGAAACACCGTGGCCCCTTTCTTTGAGATAACTCTGCACTATTGCGAGCTGCAAATGCCACTTCCAGTTTAGCTGTGCAGAAGAAGAACAACAAGAAGAAGAAATATCTCGCAATATGTCCGTTAGGTCCCTTCCCTTGAGATATATCTGCAAATATCTCGCAAACGAAGCGAGCTATGGCAAAATGTTAAGAGACCTTTTTTGTAGCGAATTAAGTTTCCTACTTTTTATGTTCTATGATATTTTTTGATCAGATGCGTAGTTCTCGAGATATATCAAGATATTTAAAAGTTCCGAAGCCGCACCAACATAATAGAGATACAGAAACACCGTGGCCCCTTTCTTTGAGATAACTCTGTACTAGTGCGAGCCGCAAATGCCACTTCCAGCTTAGCTGTGCAGAAGAAGAACAACAAGAAGAAGAAATATCACGAAATATGTCCGTTAGGCCCCTTCCCTTGAGATAAATCTGCAAATATCTCGGAAACGAAGCGAGCTATGGCAAAATGTTAAGAGACCTTTTTTGTAGCGAATTAAGTTTCCTACTTTTTATGTTCTATGATATTTTTTGATCAGATGCGTAGTTCTCGAGATATATCAAGATATTTAAAAGTTCCGAAGCCGCACCAACATAATAGAGATACAGAAACACCGTGGCCCCTCTCTTTGAGATAACTCTGCACAATTGCGAGCTGCAAATGCCACTTCCAGCTTAGCTGTGCAGAAGAAGAACAAGAAGAAGAAGAAATATCTCGAAATATGTCCGTCAGGCCCCTTCGGTTGAGATAAATCTGCAAATATCTCGGAAACGAAGCGAGCTATTGCAAAATGTTATGAGACCTTTTTTGTAGAGAATTGAGTTTCCTACTTTTTATGTTCTATGATATTTTTTGATCAGATGCGTAGTTCTCGAGATATATCAAGATATTTAAAAGTTAAGAAGCCGCACCAACATAATAGAGATACAGAAACACCGTGGCCCCTTTCTTTGAGATAACTCTGCACTAATGCGAGCTGCAAATGCCACTTCCAGCTTAGCTGTGCAGAAGAAGAACAACAAGAAGAAGAAATATCTCGAAATGTGTCCGTCAGGCCCCTTCCCTTGAGATAAATCTGCAAATATCTCGGAAACGAAGAGAGCTATGGCAAAATGTTGAGAGAGCTTTTTTGTAGAGAATTAAGTTTCCTACTTTTTATGTTCTATGATATTTTTTGATCAGATGCGTAGTTCTCGAGATATATCAAGATATTTAAAAGTTCCGAAGCCGCACCAACATAATAGAGATACAGAAACACCGTGGCCCCTTTCTTTGAGATAACTCTGTACTATTGCGAGCTGGAAATGCCACTTCCAGTTTAGCTGTGCAGAAGAAGAACAACAAGAAGAAGAAATATCTCGAAATATGTCCGTTAGGCCCCTTCCCTTGAGATAAATCTGCAAATATCTCGGAAACGAAGCGAGCTATGGCAAAATGTTAAGAGACGTTTTTTGTAGAGAATTATGTTTCCTACAATTTATGTTCTATGATATTTTTTGATCAGAAGCGTAGTTTTCGAGATATATCGAGATATTTAAAAGTTCCGAAGCAGCACCAACATAATAGAGATACAGAAACACCGTGGCCCCTCTCTTTGAGATAACTCTGCACTATTGCGAGCTGGAAATGCCACTTCCAGTTTAGCTGTGCAGAAGAAGAACAACAAGAAGAAGAAATATCTCGAAATATGTCCGTCAGGCCCCTTCCCTTGAGATAAATCTGCAAATATCTCGGAAACGAAGCGAGCTATTGCAAAATGTTAAGAGACCTTTTTTGTAGAGAATTGAGTTTCCTACTTTTTATGTTGTATGATATTTTTTGATCAGATGCGTAGTTCTCGAGATATATCAAGATATTTAAAAGTTAAGAAGCCGCACCAACATAATAGAGATACAGAAACACCGTGGCCCCTTTCTTTGAGATAACTCTGCACTATTGCGAGCTGGAAATGCCACTTCCAGTTTAGCTGTGCAGGAGAAGAACAACAAGAAGAAGAAATATCTCGAAATATGTCCGTTAGGCCCCTTCCCTTGAGATAAATCTGCAAATATCTCGGAAACGAAGCGAGCTATGGCAAAATGTTAAGAGACCTTTTTTGTAGAGAATTAAGTTTCCTACGTTTTATGTTGTGTGATATTTTTTGATCAGATGCGTAGTTCTCGAGATATATCAAGATATTTAAAAGTTCCGAAGCCGCACCAACATAATAGAGATACAGAAACACCGTGGCCCCTCTCTTTGAGATAACTCTGCACTATTGCGAGCTGGAAATGCCACTTCCAGTTTAGCTGTGCAGAAGAAGAACAACAAGAAGAAGAAATATCTCGCAATATGTCCGTTAGGTCCCTTCCCTTGAGATAAATCTGCAAATATCTCGGAAACGAAGCGAGCTATGGCAAAATCTTAAGAGACTTTTTTGTAGAGAATTATGTTTCCTACAATTTATGTTCTATGATATTTTTTGATCAGAAGCGTAGTTTTCGAGATATATCGAGATATTTAAAAGTTCCGAAGCAGCACCAACATAATAGAGATACAGAAACACCGTGGCCCCTCTCTTTGAGATAACTCTGCACTATTGCGAGCTGGAAATGCCACTTCCAGTTTAGCTGTGCAGAAGAAGAACAACAAGAAGAAGAAATATCTCGAAATATGTCCGTCAGGCCCCTTCCCTTGAGATAAATCTGCAAATATCTCGGAAACGAAGCGAGCTATTGCAAAATGTTAAGAGACCTTTTTTGTAGAGAATTGAGTTTCCTACTTTTTATGTTGTATGATATTTTTTGATCAGATGCGTAGTTCTCGAGATATATCAAGATATTTAAAAGTTAAGAAGCCGCACCAACATAATAGAGATACAGAAACACCGTGGCCCCTTTCTTTGAGATAACTCTGCACTATTGCGAGCTGGAAATGCCACTTCCAGTTTAGCTGTGCAGGAGAAGAACAACAAGAAGAAGAAATATCTCGAAATATGTCCGTTAGGCCCCTTCCCTTGAGATAAATCTGCAAATATCTCGGAAACGAAGCGAGCTATGGCAAAATGTTAAGAGACCTTTTTTGTAGAGAATTAAGTTTCCTACGTTTTATGTTGTATGATATTTTTTGATCAGATGCGTAGTTCTCGAGATATATCAAGATATTTAAAAGTTCCGAAGCCGCACCAACATAATAGAGATACAGAAACACCGTGGCCCCTCTCTTTGAGATAACTCTGCACTATTGCGAGCTGGAAATGCCACTTCCAGTTTAGCTGTGCAGAAGAAGAACAACAAGAAGAAGAAATATCTCGCAATATGTCCGTTAGGTCCCTTCCCTTGAGATAAATCGGCAAATATCTCGGAAACGAAGCGAGCTATGGCAAAATCTTAAGAGACTTTTTTGTAGAGAATTAAGTTTCCTACTTTCTATGTTCTATGATATTTTTTGATCAGATGCGTAGTTCTCGAGATATATCAAGATATTTAAAAGTTCCGAAGCCGCACCAACATAATAGAGATACAGAAACACCGTGGCCCCTTTCTTTGAGATAACTCTGCACTATTGCGAGCTGCAAATGCCACTTCCAGCTTAGCTGTGCAGAAGAAGAACAACAAGAAGAAGAAATATCTCGAAATGTGTCCGTCAGGCCCCTTCCCTTGAGATAAATCTGCAAATATCCCGGAAACGAAGAGAGCTATGGCAAAATGTTAAGAGACCTTTTTTGTAGAGAATTAAGTTTCCTACTTTTTATGTTCTATGATATTTTTTGCTCAGATGCGTAGTTCTCGAGATATATCAAGATATTTAAAAGTTCCGAAGCCGCACCAACATAATAGAGATACAGAAACACCGTGGCCCCTTTCTTTGAGATAACTCTGTACTATTGCGAGCTGGAAATGCCACTTCCAGTTTAGCTGTGCAGAAGAAGAACAACAAGAAGAAGAAATATCTCGAAATATGTCCGTTAGGCCCCTTCCCTTGAGATAAATCTGCAAATATCTCGGAAACGAAGCGAGCTATAGCAAAATGTTAAGAGACGTTTTTTGTAGCGAATTATGTTTCCTACAATTTATGTTCTATAATATTTTTTGATCAGAAGCGTAGTTTTCGAGATATATCGAGATATTTAAAAGTTCCGAAGCAGCACCAACATAATAGAGATACAGAAACACCGTGGCCCCTTTCTTTGAGATAACTCTGCACTATTGCGAGCTGGAAATGCCACTTCCAGTTTAGCTGTGCAGAAGAAGAACAACAAGAAGAAGAAATATCTCGCAATATGTCCGTTAGGCCCCTTCCCTTGAGATATATCTGCAAATATCTCGGAAACGAAGCGAGCTATGGCAAAATGTTAAGAGACCTTTTTTGTAGCGAATTAAGTTTCCTACTTTTTATGTTCTATGATATTTTTTGATCAGATGCGTAGTTCTCGAGATATATCAAGATATTTAAAAGTTCCGAAGCCGCACCAACATAATAGAGATACAGAAACACCGTGGCCCCTCTCTTTGAGATAACTCTGCACAATTGCGAGCTGCAAATGCCACTTCCAGCTTAGCTGTGCAGAAGAAGAACAACAAGAAGAAGAAATATCTCGAAATATGTCCGTCAGGCCCCTTCGGTTGAGATAAATCTGCAAATATCTCGGAAACGAAGCGAGCTATTGCAAAATGTTATGAGACCTTTTTTGTAGAGAATTGAGTTTCCTACTTTTTATGTTCTATGATATTTTTTGATCAGATGCGTAGTTCTCGAGATATATCAAGATATTTAAAAGTTAAGAAGCCGCACCAACATAATAGAGATACAGAAACACCGTGGCCCCTTTCTTTGAGATAACTCTGCACTAATGCGAGCTGCAAATGCCACTTCCAGCTTAGCTGTGCAGAAGAAGAACAACAAGAAGAAGAAATATCTCGAAATGTGTCCGTCAGGCCCCTTCCCTTGAGATATATCTGCAAATATCTCGGAAACGAAGAGAGCTATGGCAAAATGTTAAGAGACCTTTTTTGTAGAGAATTAAGTTTCCTACTTTTTATGTTCTATGATATTTTTTTATCAGATGCGTAGTTCTCGAGATATATCAAGATATTTAAAAGTTCCGAAGCCGCACCAACATAATAGAGATACAGAAACACCGTGGCCCCTCTCTTTGAGATAACTCTGCACAATTGCGAGCTGCAAATGCCACTTCCAGCTTAGCTGTGCAGAAGAAGAACAACAAGAAGAAGAAATATCTCGAAATATGTCCGTCAGGCCCCTTCGGTTGAGATAAATCTGCAAATATCTCGGAAACGAAGCGAGCTATTGCAAAATGTTATGAGACCTTTTTTGTAGAGAATTGAGTTTCCTACTTTTTATGTTCTATGATATTTTTTGATCAGATGCGTAGTTCTCGAGATATATCAAGATATTTAAAAGTTAAGAAGCCGCACCAACATAATAGAGATACAGAAACACCGTGGCCCCTTTCTTTGAGATAACTCTGCACTAATGCGAGCTGCAAATGCCACTTCCAGCTTAGCTGTGCAGAAGAAGAACAACAAGAAGAAGAAATATCTCGAAATGTGTCCGTCAGGCCCCTTCCCTTGAGATATATCTGCAAATATCTCGGAAACGAAGAGAGCTATGGCAAAATGTTAAGAGACCTTTTTTGTAGAGAATTAAGTTTCCTACTTTTTATGTTCTATGATATTTTTTTATCAGATGCGTAGTTCTCGAGATATATCAAGATATTTAAAAGTTCCGAAGCCGCACCAACATAATAGAGATACAGAAACACCGTGGCCCCTTTCTTTGAGATAACTCTGTACTATTGCGAGCTGGAAATGCCACTTCCAGTTTAGCTGTGCAGAAGAAGAACAACAAGAAGAAGAAATATCTCGAAATATGTCCGTTAGGCCCCTTCCCTTGAGATAAATCTGCAAATATCTCGGAAACGAAGCGAGCTATGGCAAAATGTTAAGAGACGTTTTTTGTAGAGAATTATGTTTCCTACAATTTATGTTCTATGATATTTTTTGATCAGAAGCGTAGTTTTCGAGATATATCGAGATATTTAAAAGTTCCGAAGCAGCACCAACATAATAGAGATACAGAAACACCGTGGCCCCTCTCTTTGAGATAACTCTGCACTATTGCGAGCTGGAAATGCCACTTCCAGTTTAGCTGTGCAGAAGAAGAACAACAAGAAGAAGAAATATCTCGAAATATGTCCGTCAGGCCCCTTCCCTTGAGATAAATCTGCAAATATCTCGGAAACGAAGCGAGCTATTGCAAAATGTTAAGAGACCTTTTTTGTAGAGAATTGAGTTTCCTACTTTTTATGTTGTATGATATTTTTTGATCAGATGCGTAGTTCTCGAGATATATCAAGATATTTAAAAGTTAAGAAGCCGCACCAACATAATAGAGATACAGAAACACCGTGGCCCCTTTCTTTGAGATAACTCTGCACTATTGCGAGCTGGAAATGCCACTTCCAGTTTAGCTGTGCAGGAGAAGAACAACAAGAAGAAGAAATATCTCGAAATATGTCCGTTAGGCCCCTTCCCTTGAGATAAATCTGCAAATATCTCGGAAACGAAGCGAGCTATGGCAAAATGTTAAGAGACCTTTTTTGTAGAGAATTAAGTTTCCTACGTTTTATGTTGTATGATATTTTTTGATCAGATGCGTAGTTCTCGAGATATATCAAGATATTTAAAAGTTCCGAAGCCGCACCAACATAATAGAGATACAGAAACACCGTGGCCCCTCTCTTTGAGATAACTCTGCACTATTGCGAGCTGGAAATGCCACTTCCAGTTTAGCTGTGCAGAAGAAGAACAACAAGAAGAAGAAATATCTCGCAATATGTCCGTTAGGTCCCTTCCCTTGAGATAAATCTGCAAATATCTCGGAAACGAAGCGAGCTATGGCAAAATCTTAAGAGACTTTTTTGTAGAGAATTAAGTTTCCTACTTTCTATGTTCTATGATATTTTTTGATCAGATGCGTAGTTCTCGAGATATATCAAGATATTTAAAAGTTCCGAAGCCGCACCAACATAATAGAGATACAGAAACACCGTGGCCCCTTTCTTTGAGATAACTCTGCACTATTGCGAGCTGCAAATGCCACTTCCAGCTTAGCTGTGCAGAAGAAGAACAACAAGAAGAAGAAATATCTCGAAATATGTCCGTCAGGCCCCTTCCCTTGAGATAAATCTGCAAATATCTCGGAAACGAAGCGAGCTATTGCAAAATGTTAAGAGACCTTTTTTGTAGAGAATTGAGTTTCCTACTTTTTATGTTGTATGATATTTTTTGATCAGATGCGTAGTTCTCGAGATATATCAAGATATTTAAAAGTTAAGAAGCCGCACCAACATAATAGAGATACAGAAACACCGTGGCCCCTTTCTTTGAGATAACTCTGCACTATTGCGAGCTGGAAATGCCACTTCCAGTTTAGCTGTGCAGGAGAAGAACAACAAGAAGAAGAAATATCTCGAAATATGTCCGTTAGGCCCCTTCCCTTGAGATAAATCTGCAAATATCTCGGAAACGAAGCGAGCTATGGCAAAATGTTAAGAGACCTTTTTTGTAGAGAATTAAGTTTCCTACGTTTTATGTTGTATGATATTTTTTGATCAGATGCGTAGTTCTCGAGATATATCAAGATATTTAAAAGTTCCGAAGCCGCACTAACATAATAGAGATACAGAAACACCGTGGCCCCTCTCTTTGAGATAACTCTGCACTATTGCGAGCTGGAAATGCCACTTCCAGTTTAGCTGTGCAGAAGAAGAACAACAAGAAGAAGAAATATCTCGCAATATGTCCGTTAGGTCCCTTCCCTTGAGATAAATCTGCAAATATCTCGGAAACGAAGCGAGCTATGGCAAAATCTTAAGAGACTTTTTTGTAGAGAATTAAGTTTCCTACTTTCTATGTTCTATGATATTTTTTGATCAGATGCGTAGTTCTCGAGATATATCAAGATATTTAAAAGTTCCGAAGCCGCACCAACATAATAGAGATACAGAAACACCGTGGCCCCTTTCTTTGAGATAACTCTGCACTATTGCGAGCTGCAAATGCCACTTCCAGCTTAGCTGTGCAGAAGAAGAACAACAAGAAGAAGAAATATCTCGAAATGTGTCCGTCAGGCCCCTTCCCTTGAGATAAATCTGCAAATATCTCGGAAACGAAGAGAGCTATGGCAAAATGTTAAGAGACCTTTTTTGTAGAGAATTAAGTTTCCTACTTTTTATGTTCTATGATATTTTTTGCTCAGATGCGTAGTTCTCGAGATATATCAAGATATTTATAAGTTCCGAAGCCGCACCAACATAATAGAGATACAGAAACACCGTGGCCCCTTTCTTTGAGATAACTCTGTACTATTGCGAGCTGGAAATGCCACTTCCAGTTTAGCTGTGCAGAAGAAGAACAACAAGAAGAAGAAATATCTCGAAATATGTCCGTTAGGCCCCTTCCCTTGAGATAAATCTGCAAATATCTCGGAAACGAAGCGAGCTATAGCAAAATGTTAAGAGACGTTTTTTGTAGCGAATTATGTTTCCTACAATTTATGTTCTATGATATTTTTTGATCAGAAGCGTAGTTTTCGAGATATATCGAGATATTTAAAAGTTCCGAAGCAGCACCAACATAATAGAGATACAGAAACACCGTGGCCCCTTTCTTTGAGATAACTCTGCACTATTGCGAGCTGGAAATGCCACTTCCAGTTTAGCTGTGCAGAAGAAGAACAACAAGAAGAAGAAATATCTCGCAATATGTCCGTTAGGCCCCTTCCCTTGAGATATATCTGCAAATATCTCGCAAACGAAGCGAGCTATGGCAAAATGTTAAGAGACCTTTTTTGTAGCGAATTAAGTTTCCTACTTTTTATGTTCTATGATATTTTTTGATCAGATGCGTAGTTCTCGAGATATATCAAGATATTTAAAAGTTCCGAAGCCGCACCAACATAATAGAGATACAGAAACACCGTGGCCCCTTTCTTTGAGATAACTCTGTACTAGTGCGAGCCGCAAATGCCACTTCCAGCTTAGCTGTGCAGAAGAAGAACAACAAGAAGAAGAAATATCACGAAATATGTCCGTTAGGCCCCTTCCCTTGAGATAAATCTGCAAATATCTCGGAAACGAAGCGAGCTATGGCAAAATGTTAAGAGACCTTTTTTGTAGCGAATTAAGTTTCCTACTTTTTATGTTCTATGATATTTTTTGATCAGATGCGTAGTTCTCGAGATATATCAAGATATTTAAAAGTTCCGAAGCCGCACCAACATAATAGAGATACAGAAACACCGTGGCCCCTCTCTTTGAGATAACTCTGCACAATTGCGAGCTGCAAATGCCACTTCCAGCTTAGCTGTGCAGAAGAAGAACAAGAAGAAGAAGAAATATCTCGAAATATGTCCGTCAGGCCCCTTCGGTTGAGATAAATCTGCAAATATCTCGGAAACGAAGCGAGCTATTGCAAAATGTTATGAGACCTTTTTTGTAGAGAATTGAGTTTCCTACTTTTTATGTTCTATGATATTTTTTGATCAGATGCGTAGTTCTCGAGATATATCAAGATATTTAAAAGTTAAGAAGCCGCACCAACATAATAGAGATACAGAAACACCGTGGCCCCTTTCTTTGAGATAACTCTGCACTAATGCGAGCTGCAAATGCCACTTCCAGCTTAGCTGTGCAGAAGAAGAACAACAAGAAGAAGAAATATCTCGAAATGTGTCCGTCAGGCCCCTTCCCTTGAGATAAATCTGCAAATATCTCGGAAACGAAGAGAGCTATGGCAAAATGTTGAGAGAGCTTTTTTGTAGAGAATTAAGTTTCCTACTTTTTATGTTCTATGATATTTTTTGATCAGATGCGTAGTTCTCGAGATATATCAAGATATTTAAAAGTTCCGAAGCCGCACCAACATAATAGAGATACAGAAACACCGTGGCCCCTTTCTTTGAGATAACTCTGTACTATTGCGAGCTGGAAATGCCACTTCCAGTTTAGCTGTGCAGAAGAAGAACAACAAGAAGAAGAAATATCTCGAAATATGTCCGTTAGGCCCCTTCCCTTGAGATAAATCTGCAAATATCTCGGAAACGAAGCGAGCTATGGCAAAATGTTAAGAGACGTTTTTTGTAGAGAATTATGTTTCCTACAATTTATGTTCTATGATATTTTTTGATCAGAAGCGTAGTTTTCGAGATATATCGAGATATTTAAAAGTTCCGAAGCAGCACCAACATAATAGAGATACAGAAACACCGTGGCCCCTCTCTTTGAGATAACTCTGCACTATTGCGAGCTGGAAATGCCACTTCCAGTTTAGCTGTGCAGAAGAAGAACAACAAGAAGAAGAAATATCTCGAAATATGTCCGTCAGGCCCCTTCCCTTGAGATAAATCTGCAAATATCTCGGAAACGAAGCGAGCTATTGCAAAATGTTAAGAGACCTTTTTTGTAGAGAATTGAGTTTCCTACTTTTTATGTTGTATGATATTTTTTGATCAGATGCGTAGTTCTCGAGATATATCAAGATATTTAAAAGTTAAGAAGCCGCACCAACATAATAGAGATACAGAAACACCGTGGCCCCTTTCTTTGAGATAACTCTGCACTATTGCGAGCTGGAAATGCCACTTCCAGTTTAGCTGTGCAGGAGAAGAACAACAAGAAGAAGAAATATCTCGAAATACGTCCGTTAGGCCCCTTCCCTTGAGATAAATCTGCAAATATCTCGGAAACGAAGCGAGCTATGGCAAAATGTTAAGAGACCTTTTTTGTAGAGAATTAAGTTTCCTACGTTTTATGTTGTGTGATATTTTTTGATCAGATGCGTAGTTCTCGAGATATATCAAGATATTTAAAAGTTCCGAAGCCGCACCAACATAATAGAGATACAGAAACACCGTGGCCCCTCTCTTTGAGATAACTCTGCACTATTGCGAGCTGGAAATGCCACTTCCAGTTTAGCTGTGCAGAAGAAGAACAACAAGAAGAAGAAATATCTCGCAATATGTCCGTTAGGTCCCTTCCCTTGAGATAAATCTGCAAATATCTCGGAAACGAAGCGAGCTATGGCAAAATCTTAAGAGACTTTTTTGTAGAGAATTATGTTTCCTACAATTTATGTTCTATGATATTTTTTGATCAGAAGCGTAGTTTTCGAGATATATCGAGATATTTAAAAGTTCCGAAGCAGCACCAACATAATAGAGATACAGAAACACCGTGGCCCCTCTCTTTGAGATAACTCTGCACTATTGCGAGCTGGAAATGCCACTTCCAGTTTAGCTGTGCAGAAGAAGAACAACAAGAAGAAGAAATATCTCGAAATATGTCCGTCAGGCCCCTTCCCTTGAGATAAATCTGCAAATATCTCGGAAACGAAGCGAGCTATTGCAAAATGTTAAGAGACCTTTTTTGTAGAGAATTGAGTTTCCTACTTTTTATGTTGTATGATATTTTTTGATCAGATGCGTAGTTCTCGAGATATATCAAGATATTTAAAAGTTAAGAAGCCGCACCAACATAATAGAGATACAGAAACACCGTGGCCCCTTTCTTTGAGATAACTCTGCACTATTGCGAGCTGGAAATGCCACTTCCAGTTTAGCTGTGCAGGAGAAGAACAACAAGAAGAAGAAATATCTCGAAATATGTCCGTTAGGCCCCTTCCCTTGAGATAAATCTGCAAATATCTCGGAAACGAAGCGAGCTATGGCAAAATGTTAAGAGACCTTTTTTGTAGAGAATTAAGTTTCCTACGTTTTATGTTGTATGATATTTTTTGATCAGATGCGTAGTTCTCGAGATATATCAAGATATTTAAAAGTTCCGAAGCCGCACCAACATAATAGAGATACAGAAACACCGTGGCCCCTCTCTTTGAGATAACTCTGCACTATTGCGAGCTGGAAATGCCACTTCCAGTTTAGCTGTGCAGAAGAAGAACAACAAGAAGAAGAAATATCTCGCAATATGTCCGTTAGGTCCCTTCCCTTGAGATAAATCTGCAAATATCTCGGAAACGAAGCGAGCTATGGCAAAATCTTAAGAGACTTTTTTGTAGAGAATTAAGTTTCCTACTTTCTATGTTCTATGATATTTTTTGATCAGATGCGTAGTTCTCGAGATATATCAAGATATTTAAAAGTTCCGAAGCCGCACCAACATAATAGAGATACAGAAACACCGTGGCCCCTTTCTTTGAGATAACTCTGCACTATTGCGAGCTGCAAATGCCACTTCCAGCTTAGCTGTGCAGAAGAAGAACAACAAGAAGAAGAAATATCTCGAAATGTGTCCGTCAGGCCCCTTCCCTTGAGATAAATCTGCAAATATCTCGGAAACGAAGAGAGCTATGGCAAAATGTTAAGAGACCTTTTTTGTAGAGAATTAAGTTTCCTACTTTTTATGTTCTATGATATTTTTCGCTCAGATGCGTAGTTCTCGAGATATATCAAGATATTTAAAAGTTCCGAAGCCGCACCAACATAATAGAGATACAGAAACACCGTGGCCCCTTTCTTTGAGATAACTCTGTACTATTGCGAGCTGGAAATGCCACTTCCAGTTTAGCTGTGCAGAAGAAGAACAACAAGAAGAAGAAATATCTCGAAATGTGTCCGTCAGGCCCCTTCCCTTGAGATAAATCTGCAAATATCTCGGAAACGAAGAGAGCTATGGCAAAATGTTAAGAGACCTTTTTTGTAGAGAATTAAGTTTCCTACTTTTTATGTTCTATGATATTTTTTGATTAGATGCGTAGTTCTCGAGATATATCAAGATATTTAAAAGTTCCGAAGCCGCACCAACATAATAGAGATACAGAAACACCGTGGCCCCTTTCTTTGAGATAACTCTGTACTATTGCGAGCTGGAAATGCCACTTCCAGTTTAGCTGTGCAGAAGAAGAACAACAAGAAGAAGAAATATCTCGAAATATGTCCGTTAGGCCCCTTCCCTTGAGATAAATCTGCAAATATCTCGGAAACGAAGCGAGCTATGGCAAAATGTTAAGGGACGTTTTTTGTAGCGAATTATGTTTCCTACAATTTATGTTCTATGATATTTTTTGATCAGAAGCGTAGTTTTCGAGATATGTCGAGATATTTAAAAGTTCCGAAGCAGCACCAACATAATAGAGATACAGAAACACCGTGGCCCCTTTCTTTGAGATAACTCTGCACTAGTGCGAGCCGCAAATGCCACTTCCAGCTTAGCTGTGCAGAAGAAGAACAACAAGAAGAAGAAATATCTCGAAATATGTCCGTCAGGCCCCTTCCCTTGAGATAAATCTGCAAATATCTCGGAAACGAAGCGAGCTATGGCAAAATGTTAAGAGACGTTTTTTGTAGAGAATTAAGTTTCCTACTTTTTAGCTTCTATGATATTTTCTGATCAGATGCGTAGTTCTCGAGATATTTCAAGATATTTAAAAGTTCCGAAGCCGCACCAACATAATAGAGATACAGAAACACCGTGGCCCCTTTCTTTGAGATAACTCTGCACTAGTGCGAGCCGCAAATGCCACTTCCAGCTTAGCTGTGCAGAAGAAGAACAACAAGAAGAAGAAATATCTCGAAATATGTCCGTCAGGCCACTTCCCTTGAGATAAATCTGCAAATATCTCGGAAACGAAGCGAGCTATGGCAAAATGTTAAGAGTCCTTTTTTGTAGAGAATTATGTTTCCTACTTTTTATGTTCTATGATATTTTTTGATCAGACGCGTAGCTCTCGAGATATATCAAGATATTTAAAAGTTCCGAAGCCGCACCAACATAATAGAGATACAGAAACACCGTGGCCCCTCTCTTTGAGATAACTCTGCACTATTGCGAGCTGGAAATGCCACTTCCAGTTTAGCTGTGCAGAAGAAGAACAACAAGAAGAAGAAATATCTCGAAATATGTCCGTTAGGCCCCTTCCCTTGAGATAAATCTGCAAATATCTCGGAAACGAAGCGAGCTATGGCAAAATGTTAAGAGACCTTTTTTGTAGAGAATTATGTTTCCTACAATTTATGTTCTATGATATTTTTTGATCAGAAGCATAGTTTTCGAGATATATCGAGATATTTAAAAGTTCCGAAGCCGCACCAACATAATAGAGATACAGAAACACCGTGGCCCCTTTCTTTGAGATAACTCTGCACTATTGCGAGCTGCAAATGCCACTTCCAGCTTAGCTGTGCAGAGGAAGAACAACAAGAAGGAGAAATATCTCGAAATATGTCCGTCAGGCCAGTTCCTTTGTGCTGAATCTGCAAATATCTCGAAAACGAAGCGAGCTATGGCAAAATGTTAAGAGACCTTTTTTGTAGAGAATTAAGTTTCCTACTTTTTATCTTCTATGATATTTTCTGATCAGATGCGTAGTTCTCGAGATATATCAAGATATTTAAAAGTTCCGAAGCCGCACCAACATAATAGAGATACAGAAACACCGTGGCCCCTCTCTTTGAGATAACTCTGCACTATTGCGAGCTGGAAATGCCACTTCCAGTTTAGCTGTGCAGAAGAAGAACAACAAGAAGAAGAAATATCTCGAAATATGTCCGTCAGGCCAGTTCCTTTGAGCTGAATCTGCAAATATCTCGGAAACGAAGCGAGCTATGGCAAAATGTTAAGAGACGTTTTTTGTAGAGAATTATGTTTCCTACAATTTATGTTCTATGATATTTTTTGATCAGAAGCGTAGTTTTCGAGATATATCGAGATATTTAAAAGTTCCGAAGCCGCACCAACATAATGGAGATACAGAAACACCGTGGCCCCTTTCTCTGAGATAACTCTGCACTATTGCGAGCTGCAAATGCCACTTCCAGCTTAGCTGTGCAGAGGAAGAACAACAAGAAGAAGAAATATCTCGAAATATGTCCGTCAGGCCAGTTCCTTTGAGCTGAATCTGCAAATATCTCGGAAACGAAGCGAGCTATGGCAAAATGTTAAGAGACGTTTTTTGTAGAGAATTATGTTTACTACAATTTATGTTCTATGATATTTTTTGATCAGAAGCGTAGTTTTCGAGATATATCGAGATATTTAAAAGTTCCGAAGCCGCACCAACATAATAGGGATACAGAAACACCGTGGCCCCTTTCTTTGAGATAACTCTGCACTGTTGCGAGCTGTAAATGCCACTTCCAGCTTAGCTGTGCAGAAGAAGAACAACAAGAAGAAGAAATATCTCGAAATATGTCCGTCAGGCCAGTTCCTTTGAGTTGAATCTGCAAATATCTCGGAAACGAAGCGAGCTATGGCAAAATGTTGAGAGACCTTTTTTGTAGAGAATTAAGTTTCCTACGTTTTATGTTCTATGATATTTTTTGATCAGATGCGTAGTTCTCGAGATATATCAAGATATTTAAAAGTTCCGAAGCCGCACCAACATAATAGAGATACAGAAACACCGTGGCCCCTTTCTTTGAGATAACTCTGCACTATTGCGAGCTGCAAATGCCACTTCCAGCTTAGCTGTGCAGAAGAAGAACATCAAGAAGAAGAAATATCTCGAAATATGTCCGTCAGGCCCCTTCCCTTGAGATAAATCTGCAAATATCTCGAAAACGAAGCGAGCTATGGCAAAATGTTAAGAGACCTTTTTTGTAGAGAATTAAGTTTCCTACTTTTTATCTTCTATGATATTTTCTGATCAGATGCGTAGTTCTCGAGATATATCAAGATATTTAAAAGTTCCGAAGCCGCACCAACATAATAGAGATACAGAAACACCGTGGCCCCTCTCTTTGAGATAACTCTGCACTATTGCGAGCTGGAAATGCCACTTCCAGTTTAGCTGTGCAGAAGAAGAACAACAAGAAGAAGAAATATCTCGAAATATGTCCGTCAGGCCAGTTCCTTTGAGCTGAATCTGCAAATATCTCGGAAACGAAGCGAGCTATGGCAAAATGTTAAGAGACGTTTTTTGTAGAGAATTATGTTTCCTACAATTTATGTTCTATGATATTTTTTGATCAGAAGCGTAGTTTTCGAGATATATCGAGATATTTAAAAGTTCCGAAGCCGCACCAACATAATGGAGATACAGAAACACCGTGGCCCCTTTCTCTGAGATAACTCTGCACTATTGCGAGCTGCAAATGCCACTTCCAGCTTAGCTGTGCAGAGGAAGAACAACAAGAAGAAGAAATATCTCGAAATATGTCCGTCAGGCCAGTTCCTTTGAGCTGAATCTGCAAATATCTCGGAAACGAAGCGAGCTATGGCAAAATGTTAAGAGACGTTTTTTGTAGAGAATTATGTTTACTACAATTTATGTTCTATGATATTTTTTGATCAGAAGCGTAGTTTTCGAGATATATCGAGATATTTAAAAGTTCCGAAGCCGCACCAACATAATAGGGATACAGAAACACCGTGGCCCCTTTCTTTGAGATAACTCTGCACTAGTGCGAGCCGCAAATGCCACTTCCAGCTTAGCTGTGCAGAAGAAGTACAACAAGAAGAAGAAATATCTCGAAATATGTCCGTCAGGCCCCTTCCCTTGAGATAAATCTGCAAATATCTCGGAAACGAAGCGAGCTATGGCAAAATGTTAGGAGACCTTTTTTGTAGAGAATTAAGTTTCCTACTTTTTATGTTCTATGATATTTTTTGATCAGATGCGTAGTTCTCGAGATATATCGAGATATTTAAAAGTTCCGAAGCCGCACCAACATAATAGGGATACAGAAACACCGTGGCCCCTTTCTTTGAGATAACTCTGCAGTGTTGCGAGCTGTAAATGCCACTTCCAGCTTAGCTGTGCAGAAGAAGAACAACAAGAAGAAGAAATATCTCGAAATATGTCCGTCAGGCCCCTTCCCTTGAGATAAATCTGCAAATATCTCGAAAACGAAGAGAGCTATGGCAAAATGTTAAGAGACCTTTTTTGTAGAGAATTAAGTTTCCTACTTTTTATGTTCTATGATATTTTTTGATCTGATGCGTAGTTCTCGAGATATATCAAGATATTTAAAAGTTCCGAAGCCGCACCAACATAATAGAGATACAGAAACACCGTGGCCCCTTTCGTTGAGATAACTCTGCACTAGTGCGAGCCGCAAATGCCACTTCCAGCTTAGCTGTGCAGAAGAAGAACAACAAGAAGAAGAAATATCTCGAAATATGTCCGTCAGGCCCCTTCCCTTGAGATAAATCTGCAAATATCTCGGAAACGAAGCGAGCTATGGCAAAATGTTAAGAGACGTTTTTTGTAGAGAATTATGTTTCCTACAATTTATGTTCTACGATATTTTTTGATCAGAAGCGTAGTTTTCGAGATATATCGAGATATTTAAAAGTTCCGAAGCCGCACCAACATAATAGGGATACAGAAACACCGTGGCCCCTTTCTTTGAGATAACTCTGCACTGTTGCGAGCTGTAAATGCCACTTCCAGCTTAGCTGTGCAGAAGAAGAACAACAAGAAGAAGAAATATCTCGAAATATGTCCGTCAGGCCAGTTCCTTTGAGTTGAATCTGCAAATATCTCGGAAACGAAGCGAGCTATGGCAAAATGTTGAGAGACCTTTTTTGTAGAGAATTAAGTTTCCTACGTTTTATGTTCTATGATATTTTTTGATCAGATGCGTAGTTCTCGAGATATATCAAGATATTTAAAAGTTCCGAAGCCGCACCAACATAATAGAGATACAGAAACACCGTGGCCCCTTTCTTTGAGATAACTCTGCACTATTGCGAGCTGCAAATGCCACTTCCAGCTTAGCTGTGCAGAAGAAGAACATCAAGAAGAAGAAATATCTCGAAATATGTCCGTCAGGCCCCTTCCCTTGAGATAAATCTGCAAATATCTCGAAAACGAAGCGAGCTATGGCAAAATGTTAAGAGACCTTTTTTGTAGAGAATTAAGTTTCCTACTTTTTACCTTCTATGATATTTTTTGATCAAATGCGTAGTTCTCGAGATATATCAAGATATTTAAAAGTTCCGAAGCCGCACCAACATAATAGAGATACAGAAACACCGTGGCCCCTCTCTTTGAGATAACTCTGCCCTACTGCGAGCTGGAAATGCCACTTCCAGTTTAGCTGTGCAGAAGAAGAACAACAAGAAGAAGAAATATCTCGAAATGTGTCCGTCAGGCCCCTTCCCTTGAGATATACCTGCAAATATCTCGGAAACGAAGCGAGCTATGACAAAATGTTAAGAGACCTTTTTTGTAGAGAATTATGTTTCCTACAATTTATGATCTATGATATTTTTTGATCAGAAGCGTAGTTTTCGAGATATATCGAGATATTTAAAAGTTCCGAAGCCGCACCAACATAATAGAGATACAGAAACACCGTGGCCCCTTTCTTTGAGATAACTCTGCACTAGTGCGAGCCGCAAATGCCACTTCCAGCTTAGCTGTGCAGAAGAAGAACAACAAGAAGAAGAAATATCTCGAAATATGTCCGTCAGGCCCCTTCCCTTGAGATAAATCTGCAAATATCTCGGAAACGAAGCGAGCTATGGCAAAATGTTAAGAGACCTTTTTTGTAGAGAATTAAGTTTCCTACTTTTTATGTTCTATGATATTTTTTGATTAGATGCGTAGTTCTCGAGATATATCAAGATATTTAAAAGTTCCGAAGCCGCACCATCATAATAGAGATACAGAAACACCGTGGCCCCTTTCTTTCAGATAACTATGCACTATTGCGAGCTGCAAATGCCACTTCCAGCTTAGCTGTGCAGAAGAACAACAAGAAGAAGAAATATCTCGAAATATGTCCGTCAGGCCCCTTCCCTTGAGATAAATCTGCAAATATCTCGGAAACGAAGCGAGCTATGGCCAATTGTTAAGAGACCTTTTTTGTAGAGAATTAAGTTTCCTACTTTTTATCTTCTATGATATTTTCTGATCAGATTCGTAGTTCTCGAGATATATCAAGATATTTAAAAGTTCCGAAGCCGCACCAACATAATAGAGATACAGAAACACCGTGGCCCCTTTCTTTCAGATAACTATGCACTATTGCGAGCTGCAAATGCCACTTCCAGCTTAGCTGTGCAGAAGAACAACAAGAAGAAGCAATATCTCGAAATATGTCCGTCAGGCCCCTTCCCTTGAGATAAATCTGCAAATATCTCGGAAACGAAGAGAGCTATGGCAAAATGTTAAGAGACCTTTTTTGTAGAGAATTAAGTTTCCTACTTTTTATGTTCTATGATATTATTTGATCTGATGCGTAGTTCTCGAGATATATCAAGATATTTAAAAGTTCCGAAACCGCACCAACATAATAGAGATACAGAAACACCGTGGCCCCTTTCTTTGAGATAACTCTGCACTAGAGCGAGCCGCAAATGCCACTTCCAGCTTAGCTGTGCAGAAGAAGAACAACAAGAAGAAGAAATATCTCGAAATATGTCCGTCAGGCCACTTCCCTTGAGATAAATCTGCAAATATCTCGGAAACGAAGCGAGCTATGGCAAAATGTTAAGAGACCTTTTTTGTAGAGAATTATGTTTCCTACTTTTTATGTTCTATGATATTTTTTGATCAGACGCGTAGCTCTCGAGATATATCAAGATATTTAAAAGTTCCGAAGCCGCACCAACATAATAGAGATACAGAAACAGCGTGGCCCCTTTCTTTGAGATATCTCTGCACTATTGCGAGCTGCAAATGCCACTTCCAGCTTAGCTGCGCAGAAGAAGAACAACAAGAAGAAGAAATATCTCGAAATATGTCCGTCAGGCCCCTTCCCTTGAGATAAATCTGCAAATATCTCGGAAACGAAGCGAGCTATGGCAAAATGTTAAGAGACCTTATTTGCAGAGAATTAAGTTTCCTACTTTTTATGTTCTATGATATTTTTTGATCAGATGCGTAGTTCTCGAGATATATCAAGATATTTGAAAGTTGCGAAACCGCACCAACATAATAGAGATACAGAAACACCGTGGCCCCTTTCTTTGAGATAACTCTGCACTAGTGCGAGCCGCAAATGCCACTTCCAGCTTAGCTGTGCAGAAGAAGAACAACAAGAAGAAGAAATATCTCGAAATATGTCCGTCAGGCCCCTTCCCTTGAGATAAATCTGCAAATATCTCGGAAACGAAGCGAGCTATGGCAAAATGTTAAGAGATCTTTTTTGTAGAGAATTAAGTTTCCTACTTTTTATCTTCTATGATATTTTTTGATCAGATGCGTAGTTCTCGAGATATATCAAGATATTTAAAAGTTCCGAAGCCGCACCAACATAATAGAGATACAGAAACACCGTGGCCCCTTTCTTTGAGATAACTCTGCACTATTGCGAGCTGCAAATGCCACTTCCAGCTTAGCTGTGCAGAAGAAGAACAACAAGAAGAAGAAGTATCTCGAAATATGTCCGTGAGGCCCGTTCCTTTGAGCTGAATCTGCAAATATCTCGGAAACGAAGCGAGCTATGGCAAAATGTTAAGAGACGTTTTTTGTAGAGAATTAAGTTTCCTACTTTTTATGTTCTATGATATTTTTTGATCAGATGCGTAGTTCTCGAGATATATCAAGATATTTAAAAGTTCCGAAGCCGCACCAACATAATAGAGATACAGAAACACCGTGGCCCCTTTCTTTGAGATAACTCTGCACTAGCGCGAGCCGCAAATGCCACTTACAGCTTAACTGTGCAGAAGAAGAACAACGAGAAGAAGAAATATCTCGAAATATGTCCGTCATGCCCCTTCCCTTGAGATAAAACTGCAAATATCTCGGAAACGAAGCGAGCTATGGCAAAATGTTAAGAGACCTTTTTTGTAGAGAATTAAGTTTCCTACATTTTATGTTCTATGATATTTTTTGATCAGATGCGTAGTTCTCGAGATATATCAAGATATTTAAAAGTTCCGAAGCCGCACCAACATAATAGAGATACAGAAACACCGTGGCTCCTTTCTTTGAGATAACTCTGCACTATTGCGAGCTGGAAATGCCACTTCCAGTTTAGCTGTGCAGAAGAAGAACAACAAGAAGAAGAAATATCTCGAAATATGTCCGTCAGGCCCCTTCCCTTGAGATAAATATGCAAATATCTCGGAAACGAAGCGAGCTATGGCAAAATGTTAAGAGACCTTTTTTGTAGAGAATTAAGTTTCCTACTTTTTATGTTGTATGATATTTTTTGATCAGATGCGTAGTTCTCGAGATATATCAAGATATTTAAAAGTTCCGAAGCCGCACCAACATAATAGAGATACAGAAACACCGTGGCCCCTTTCTTTGAGATAACTCTGCACTATTGCGAGCTGCAAATGCCACTTCCAGCTTAGCTGTGCAGAGGAAGAACAACAAGAAGAAGAAGTATCTCGAAATATGTCCGTCAGGCCCGTTCCTTTGAGCTGAATCTGCAAATATCTCGGAAACGAAGCGAGCTATGGCAAAATGTTAAGAGACGTTTTTTGTAGAGAATTATGTTTCCTACAATTTATGTTCTATGATATTTTTTGATCAGAAGCGTAGTTTTCGAGATATATCGAGATATTTAAAAGTTCCGAAGCCGCACCAACATAATAGAGATACAGAAACACCGTGACCCCTTTCTTTGAGATAACTCTGCACTAGTGCGAGCCGCAAATGCCACTTCCAGCTTAGCTGTGCAGAAGAAGAACAACAAGAAGAAGAAATATCTCGAAATATGTCCGACAGGCCCTTTCCCTTGAGATAAATCTGCAAATATCTCGGAAACGAAGCTAGCTATGGCGAAATGTTAAGAGACCTTTTTTGTAGAGAATTAAGTTTCCTACTTTTTATCTTCTATGATATTTTTTGATCAGATGCGTAGTTCTCGAGATATATCAAGATATTTAAAAGTTCCGATGCCGCACCAACATAATAGAGATACAGAAACACCGTGGCCCCTTTCTTTGAGATAACTCTGCACTATTGCGAGCTGTAAATGCCACTTCCAGCTTAGCTGTGCAGAAGAAGAACAACAAGAAGAAGAAATATCTCGAAATATGTCCGTCAGGCCCCTTCCCTTGAGATATATCTGCAAATATCTCGGAAACGAAGCGAGCTATGGCAAAATGTTAAGAGACCTTTTTTGTAGAGAATTCTGTTTCCTACAATTTATGTTCTATGATATTTTTTGATCAGAAGCGTAGTTTTCGAGATATATCGAGATATTTAAAAGTTCCGAAGCCGCACCATCATAATAGAGATACAGAAACACCGTGGCCCCTTTCTTTCAGATAACTATGCACTATTGCGAGCTGCAAATGCCACTTCCAGCTTAGCTGTGCAGAAGAACAACAAGAAGAAGAAATATCTCGAAATATGTCCGTCAGGCCCCTTCCCTTGAGATAAATCTGCAAATATCTCGGAAACGAAGCGAGCTATGGCCAATTGTTAAGAGACCTTTTTTGTAGAGAATTAAGTTTCCTACTTTTTATCTTCTATGATATTTTCTGATCAGATTCGTAGTTCTCGAGATATATCAAGATATTTAAAAGTTCCGAAGCCGCACCAACATAATAGAGATACAGAAACACCGTGGCCCCTTTCTTTCAGATAACTATGCACTATTGCGAGCTGCAAATGCCACTTCCAGCTTAGCTGTGCAGAAGAACAACAAGAAGAAGCAATATCTCGAAATATGTCCGTCAGGCCCCTTCCCTTGAGATAAATCTGCAAATATCTCGGAAACGAAGAGAGCTATGGCAAAATGTTAAGAGACCTTTTTTGTAGAGAATTAAGTTTCCTACTTTTTATGTTCTATGATATTTTTTGATCTGATGCGTAGTTCTCGAGATATATCAAGATATTTAAAAGTTCCGAAACCGCACCAACATAATAGAGATACAGAAACACCGTGGCCCCTTTCTTTGAGATAACTCTGCACTAGAGCGAGCCGCAAATGCCACTTCCAGCTTAGCTGTGCAGAAGAAGAACAACAAGAAGAAGAAATATCTCGAAATATGTCCGTCAGGCCACTTCCCTTGAGATAAATCTGCAAATATCTCGGAAACGAAGCGAGCTATGGCAAAATGTTAAGAGACCTTTTTTGTAGAGAATTATGTTTCCTACTTTTTATGTTCTATGATATTTTTTGATCAGACGCGTAGCTCTCGAGATATATCAAGATATTTAAAAGTTCCGAAGCCGCAACAACATAATAGAAATACAGAAACAGCGTGGCCCCTTTCTTTGAGATATCTCTGCACTATTGCGAGCTGCAAATGCCACTTCCAGCTTAGCTGCGCAGAAGAAGAACAACAAGAAGAAGAAATATCTCGAAATATGTCCGTGAGGCCCGTTCCTTTGAGCTGAATCTGCAAATATCTCGGAAACGAAGCGAGCTATGGCAAAATGTTAAGAGACGTTTTTTGTAGAGAATTAAGTTTCCTACTTTTTATGTTCTATGATATTTTTTGATCAGATGCGTAGTTCTCGAGATATATCAAGATATTTAAAAGTTCCGAAGCCGCACCAACATAATAGAGATACAGAAACACCGTGGCCCCTTTCTTTGAGATAACTCTGCACTAGCGCGAGCCGCAAATGCCACTTACAGCTTAACTGTGCAGAAGAAGAACAACGAGAAGAAGAAATATCTCGAAATATGTCCGTCATGCCCCTTCCCATGAGATAAATCTGCAAATATCTCGGAAACGAAGCGAGCTATGGCAAAATGTTAAGAGACCTTTTTTGTAGGGAATTAAGTTTCCTACATTTTACGTTCTATGATATTTTTTGATCAGATGCGTAGTTCTCGAGATATATCAAGATATTTAAAAGTTCCGAAGCCGCACCAACATAATAGAGATACAGAAACACCGTGGCTCCTTTCTTTGAGATAACTCTGCACTATTGCGAGCTGGAAATGCCACTTCCAGTTTAGCTGTGCAGAAGAAGAACAACAAGAAGAAGAAATATCTCGAAATATGTCCGTCAGGCCCCTTCCCTTGAGATAAATATGCAAATATCTCGGAAACGAAGCGAGCTATGGCAAAATGTTAAGAGACCTTTTTTGTAGAGAATTAAGTTTCCTACTTTTTATGTTGTATGATATTTTTTGATCAGATGCGTAGTTCTCGAGATATATCAAGATATTTAAAAGTTCCGAAGCCGCACCAACATAATAGAGATACAGAAACACCGTGGCCCCTTTCTTTGAGATAACTCTGCACTATTGCGAGCTGCAAATGCCACTTCCAGCTTAGCTGTGCAGAGGAAGAACAACAAGAAGAAGAAGTATCTCGAAATATGTCCGTCAGGCCCGTTCCTTTGAGCTGAATCTGCAAATATCTCGGAAACGAAGCGAGCTATGGCAAAATGTTAAGAGACGTTTTTTGTAGAGAATTATGTTTCCTACAATTTATGTTCTATGATATTTTTTGATCAGAAGCGTAGTTTTCGAGATATATCGAGATATTTAAAAGTTCCGAAGCCGCACCAACATAATAGAGATACAGAAACACCGTGACCCCTTTCTTTGAGATAACTCTGCACTAGTGCGAGCCGCAAATGCCACTTCCAGCTTAGCTGTGCAGAAGAAGAACAACAAGAAGAAGAAATATCTCGAAATATGTCCGTCAGGCCCCTTCCCTTGAGATAAATCTGCAAATATCTCGGAAACGAAGCGAGCTATGGCAAAATGTTAAGAGACCTTTTTTGTAGAGAATTAAGTTTCCTACTTTTTATGTTCTATGATATTTTTTGATTAGATGCGTAGTTCTCGAGATATATCAAGATATTTAAAAGTTCCGAAGCCGCACCATCATAATAGAGATACAGAAACACCGTGGCCCCTTTCTTTCAGATAACTATGCACTATTGCGAGCTGCAAATGCCACTTCCAGCTTAGCTGTGCAGAAGAACAACAAGAAGAAGAAATATCTCGAAATATGTCCGTCAGGCCCCTTCCCTTGAGATAAATCTGCAAATATCTCGGAAACGAAGCGAGCTATGGCCAATTGTTAAGAGACCTTTTTTGTAGAGAATTAAGTTTCCTACTTTTTATCTTCTATGATATTTTCTGATCAGATTCGTAGTTCTCGAGATATATCAAGATATTTAAAAGTTCCGAAGCCGCACCAACATAATAGAGATACAGAAACACCGTGGCCCCTTTCTTTCAGATAACTATGCACTATTGCGAGCTGCAAATGCCACTTCCAGCTTAGCTGTGCAGAAGAACAACAAGAAGAAGCAATATCTCGAAATATGTCCGTCAGGCCCCTTCCCTTGAGATAAATCTGCAAATATCTCGGAAACGAAGAGAGCTATGGCAAAATGTTAAGAGACCTTTTTTGTAGAGAATTAAGTTTCCTACTTTTTATGTTCTATGATATTATTTGATCTGATGCGTAGTTCTCGAGATATATCAAGATATTTAAAAGTTCCGAAACCGCACCAACATAATAGAGATACAGAAACACCGTGGCCCCTTTCTTTGAGATAACTCTGCACTAGAGCGAGCCGCAAATGCCACTTCCAGCTTAGCTGTGCAGAAGAAGAACAACAAGAAGAAGAAATATCTCGAAATATGTCCGTCAGGCCACTTCCCTTGAGATAAATCTGCAAATATCTCGGAAACGAAGCGAGCTATGGCAAAATGTTAAGAGACCTTTTTTGTAGAGAATTATGTTTCCTACTTTTTATGTTCTATGATATTTTTTGATCAGACGCGTAGCTCTCGAGATATATCAAGATATTTAAAAGTTCCGAAGCCGCACCAACATAATAGAGATACAGAAACAGCGTGGCCCCTTTCTTTGAGATATCTCTGCACTATTGCGAGCTGCAAATGCCACTTCCAGCTTAGCTGCGCAGAAGAAGAACAACAAGAAGAAGAAGTATCTCGAAATATGTCCGTCAGGCCCGTTCCTTTGAGCTGAATCTGCAAATATCTCGGAAACGAAGCGAGCTATGGCAAAATGTTAAGAGACGTTTTTTGTAGAGAATTATGTTTCCTACAATTTATGTTCTATGATATTTTTTGATCAGAAGCGTAGTTTTCGAGATATATCGAGATATTTAAAAGTTCCGAAGCCGCACCAACATAATAGAGATACAGAAACACCGTGACCCCTTTCTTTGAGATAACTCTGCACTAGTGCGAGCCGCAAATGCCACTTCCAGCTTAGCTGTGCAGAAGAAGAACAACAAGAAGAAGAAATATCTCGAAATATGTCCGTCAGGCCCCTTCCCTTGAGATAAATCTGCAAATATCTCGGAAACGAAGCGAGCTATGGCAAAATGTTAAGAGACCTTTTTTGTAGAGAATTAAGTTTCCTACTTTTTATGTTCTATGATATTTTTTGATTAGATGCGTAGTTCTCGAGATATATCAAGATATTTAAAAGTTCCGAAGCCGCACCATCATAATAGAGATACAGAAACACCGTGGCCCCTTTCTTTCAGATAACTATGCACTATTGCGAGCTGCAAATGCCACTTCCAGCTTAGCTGTGCAGAAGAACAACAAGAAGAAGAAATATCTCGAAATATGTCCGTCAGGCCCCTTCCCTTGAGATAAATCTGCAAATATCTCGGAAACGAAGCGAGCTATGGCCAATTGTTAAGAGACCTTTTTTGTAGAGAATTAAGTTTCCTACTTTTTATCTTCTATGATATTTTCTGATCAGATTCGTAGTTCTCGAGATATATCAAGATATTTAAAAGTTCCGAAGCCGCACCAACATAATAGAGATACAGAAACACCGTGGCCCCTTTCTTTCAGATAACTATGCACTATTGCGAGCTGCAAATGCCACTTCCAGCTTAGCTGTGCAGAAGAACAACAAGAAGAAGCAATATCTCGAAATATGTCCGTCAGGCCCCTTCCCTTGAGATAAATATGCAAATATCTCGGAAACGAAGAGAGCTATGGCAAAATGTTAAGAGACCTTTTTTGTAGAGAATTAAGTTTCCTACTTTTTATGTTCTATGATATTATTTGATCTGATGCGTAGTTCTCGAGATATATCAAGATATTTAAAAGTTCCGAAACCGCACCAACATAATAGAGATACAGAAACACCGTGGCCCCTTTCTTTGAGATAACTCTGCACTAGAGCGAGCCGCAAATGCCACTTCCAGCTTAGCTGTGCAGAAGAAGAACAACAAGAAGAAGAAATATCTCGAAATATGTCCGTCAGGCCACTTCCCTTGAGATAAATCTGCAAATATCTCGGAAACGAAGCGAGCTAGGGCAAAATGTTAAGAGACCTTTTTTGTAGAGAATTATGTTTCCTACTTTTTATGTTCTATGATATTTTTTGATCAGACGCGTAGCTCTCGAGATATATCAAGATATTTAAAAGTTCCGAAGCCGCACCAACATAATAGAGATACAGAAACAGCGTGGCCCCTTTCTTTGAGATATCTCTGCACTATTGCGAGCTGCAAATGCCACTTCCAGCTTAGCTGCGCAGAAGAAGAACAACAAGAAGAAGAAATATCTCGAAATATGTCCGTCAGGCCCCTTCCCTTGAGATAAATCTGCAAATATCTCGGAAACGAAGCGAGCTATGGCAAAATGTTAAGAGACCTTATTTGCAGAGAATTAAGTTTCCTACTTTTTATGTTCTATGATATTTTTTGATCAGATGCGTAGTTCTCGAGATATATCAAGATATTTGAAAGTTGCGAAACCGCACCAACATAATAGAGATACAGAAACACCGTGGCCCCTTTCTTTGAGATAACTCTGCACTAGTGCGAGCCGCAAATGCCACTTCCAGCTTAGCTGTGCAGAAGAAGAACAACAAGAAGAAGAAATATCTCGAAATATGTCCGTCAGGCCCCTTCCCTTGAGATAAATCTGCAAATATCTCGGAAACGAAGCGAGCTATGGCAAAATGTTAAGAGATCTTTTTTGTAGAGAATTAAGTTTCCTACTTTTTATCTTCTATGATATTTTTTGATCAGATGCGTAGTTCTCGAGATATATCAAGATATTTAAAAGTTCCGAAGCCGCACCAACATAATAGAGATACAGAAACACCGTGGCCCCTTTCTTTGAGATAACTCTGCACTATTGCGAGCTGCAAATGCCACTTCCAGCTTAGCTGTGCAGAAGAAGAACAACAAGAAGAAGAAGTATCTCGAAATATGTCCGTGAGGCCCGTTCCTTTGAGCTGAATCTGCAAATATCTCGGAAACGAAGCGAGCTATGGCAAAATGTTAAGAGACGTTTTTTGTAGAGAATTAAGTTTCCTACTTTTTATGTTCTATGATATTTTTTGATCAGATGCGTAGTTCTCGAGATATATCAAGATATTTAAAAGTTCCGAAGCCGCACCAACATAATAGAGATACAGAAACACCGTGGCCCCTTTCTTTGAGATAACTCTGCACTAGCGCGAGCCGCAAATGCCACTTACAGCTTAACTGTGCAGAAGAAGAACAACGAGAAGAAGAAATATCTCGAAATATGTCCGTCATGCCCCTTCCCTTGAGATAAATCTGCAAATATCTCGGAAACGAAGCGAGCTATGGCAAAATGTTAAGAGACCTTTTTTGTAGAGAATTAAGTTTCCTACATTTTATGTTCTATGATATTTTTTGATCAGATGCGTAGTTCTCGAGATATATCAAGATATTTAAAAGTTCCGAAGCCGCACCAACATAATAGAGATACAGAAACACCGTGGCTCCTTTCTTTGAGATAACTCTGCACTATTGCGAGCTGGAAATGCCACTTCCAGTTTAGCTGTGCAGAAGAAGAACAACAAGAAGAAGAAATATCTCGAAATATGTCCGTCAGGCCCCTTCCCTTGAGATAAATATGCAAATATCTCGGAAACGAAGCGAGCTATGGCAAAATGTTAAGAGACCTTTTTTGTAGAGAATTAAGTTTCCTACTTTTTATGTTGTATGATATTTTTTGATCAGATGCGTAGTTCTCGAGATATATCAAGATATTTAAAAGTTCCGAAGCCGCACCAACATAATAGAGATACAGAAACACCGTGGCCCCTTTCTTTGAGATAACTCTGCACTATTGCGAGCTGCAAATGCCACTTCCAGCTTAGCTGTGCAGAGGAAGAACAACAAGAAGAAGAAGTATCTCGAAATATGTCCGTCAGGCCCGTTCCTTTGAGCTGAATCTGCAAATATCTCGGAAACGAAGCGAGCTATGGCAAAATGTTAAGAGACGTTTTTTGTAGAGAATTATGTTTCCTACAATTTATGTTCTATGATATTTTTTGATCAGAAGCGTAGTTTTCGAGATATATCGAGATATTTAAAAGTTCCGAAGCCGCACCAACATAATAGAGATACAGAAACACCGTGACCCCTTTCTTTGAGATAACTCTGCACTAGTGCGAGCCGCAAATGCCACTTCCAGCTTAGCTGTGCAGAAGAAGAACAACAAGAAGAAGAAATATCTCGAAATATGTCCGACAGGCCCTTTCCCTTGAGATAAATCTGCAAATATCTCGGAAACGAAGCTAGCTATGGCGAAATGTTAAGAGACCTTTTTTGTAGAGAATTAAGTTTCCTACTTTTTATCTTCTATGATATTTTTTGATCAGATGCGTAGTTCTCGAGATATATCAAGATATTTAAAAGTTCCGATGCCGCACCAACATAATAGAGATACAGAAACACCGTGGCCCCTTTCTTTGAGATAACTCTGCACTATTGCGAGCTGTAAATGCCACTTCCAGCTTAGCTGTGCAGAAGAAGAACAACAAGAAGAAGAAATATCTCGAAATATGTCCGTCAGGCCCCTTCCCTTGAGATATATCTGCAAATATCTCGGAAACGAAGCGAGCTATGGCAAAATGTTAAGAGACCTTTTTTGTAGAGAATTCTGTTTCCTGCAATTTATGTTCTATGATATTTTTTGATCAGAAGCGTAGTTTTCGAGATATATCGAGATATTTAAAAGTTCCGAAGCCGCACCATCATAATAGAGATACAGAAACACCGTGGCCCCTTTCTTTCAGATAACTATGCACTATTGCGAGCTGCAAATGCCACTTCCAGCTTAGCTGTGCAGAAGAACAACAAGAAGAAGAAATATCTCGAAATATGTCCGTCAGGCCCCTTCCCTTGAGATAAATCTGCAAATATCTCGGAAACGAAGCGAGCTATGGCCAATTGTTAAGAGACCTTTTTTGTAGAGAATTAAGTTTCCTACTTTTTATCTTCTATGATATTTTCTGATCAGATTCGTAGTTCTCGAGATATATCAAGATATTTAAAAGTTCCGAAGCCGCACCAACATAATAGAGATACAGAAACACCGTGGCCCCTTTCTTTCAGATAACTATGCACTATTGCGAGCTGCAAATGCCACTTCCAGCTTAGCTGTGCAGAAGAACAACAAGAAGAAGCAATATCTCGAAATATGTCCGTCAGGCCCCTTCCCTTGAGATAAATCTGCAAATATCTCGGAAACGAAGAGAGCTATGGCAAAATGTTAAGAGACCTTTTTTGTAGAGAATTAAGTTTCCTACTTTTTATGTTCTATGATATTTTTTGATCTGATGCGTAGTTCTCGAGATATATCAAGATATTTAAAAGTTCCGAAACCGCACCAACATAATAGAGATACAGAAACACCGTGGCCCCTTTCTTTGAGATAACTCTGCACTAGAGCGAGCCGCAAATGCCACTTCCAGCTTAGCTGTGCAGAAGAAGAACAACAAGAAGAAGAACTATCTCGAAATATGTCCGTCAGGCCACTTCCCTTGAGATAAATCTGCAAATATCTCGGAAACGAAGCGAGCTATGGCAAAATGTTAAGAGACCTTTTTTGTAGAGAATTATGTTTCCTACTTTTTATGTTCTATGATATTTTTTGATCAGACGCGTAGCTCTCGAGATATATCAAGATATTTAAAAGTTCCGAAGCCGCACCAACATAATAGAGATACAGAAACAGCGTGGCCCCTTTCTTTGAGATATCTCTGCACTATTGCGAGCTGCAAATGCCACTTCCAGCTTAGCTGCGCAGAAGAAGAACAACAAGAAGAAGAAATATCTCGAAATATGTCCGTGAGGCCCGTTCCTTTGAGCTGAATCTGCAAATATCTCGGAAACGAAGCGAGCTATGGCAAAATGTTAAGAGACGTTTTTTGTAGAGAATTAAGTTTCCTACTTTTTATGTTCTATGATATTTTTTGATCAGATGCGTAGTTCTCGAGATATATCAAGATATTTAAAAGTTCCGAAGCCGCACCAACATAATAGAGATACAGAAACACCGTGGCCCCTTTCTTTGAGATAACTCTGCACTAGCGCGAGCCGCAAATGCCACTTACAGCTTAACTGTGCAGAAGAAGAACAACGAGAAGAAGAAATATCTCGAAATATGTCCGTCATGCCCCTTCCCTTGAGATAAATCTGCAAATATCTCGGAAACGAAGCGAGCTATGGCAAAATGTTAAGAGACCTTTTTTGTAGAGAATTAAGTTTCCTACATTTTATGTTCTATGATATTTTTTGATCAGATGCGTAGTTCTCGAGATATATCAAGATATTTAAAAGTTCCGAAGCCGCACCAACATAATAGAGATACAGAAACACCGTGGCTCCTTTCTTTGAGATAACTCTGCACTATTGCGAGCTGGAAATGCCACTTCCAGTTTAGCTGTGCAGAAGAAGAACAACAAGAAGAAGAAATATCTCGAAATATGTCCGTCAGGCCCCTTCCCTTGAGATAAATATGCAAATATCTCGGAAACGAAGCGAGCTATGGCAAAATGTTAAGAGACCTTTTTTGTAGAGAATTAAGTTTCCTACTTTTTATGTTGTATGATATTTTTTGATCAGATGCGTAGTTCTCGAGATATATCAAGATATTTAAAAGTTCCGAAGCCGCACCAACATAATAGAGATACAGAAACACCGTGGCCCCTTTCTTTGAGATAACTCTGCACTATTGCGAGCTGCAAATGCCACTTCCAGCTTAGCTGTGCAGAGGAAGAACAACAAGAAGAAGAAGTATCTCGAAATATGTCCGTCAGGCCCGTTCCTTTGAGCTGAATCTGCAAATATCTCGGAAACGAAGCGAGCTATGGCAAAATGTTAAGAGACGTTTTTTGTAGAGAATTATGTTTCCTACAATTTATGTTCTATGATATTTTTTGATCAGAAGCGTAGTTTTCGAGATATATCGAGATATTTAAAAGTTCCGAAGCCGCACCAACATAATAGAGATACAGAAACACCGTGACCCCTTTCTTTGAGATAACTCTGCACTAGTGCGAGCCGCAAATGCCACTTCCAGCTTAGCTGTGCAGAAGAAGAACAACAAGAAGAAGAAATATCTCGAAATATGTCCGACAGGCCCTTTCCCTTGAGATAAATCTGCAAATATCTCGGAAACGAAGCTAGCTATGGCGAAATGTTAAGAGACCTTTTTTGTAGAGAATTAAGTTTCCTACTTTTTATCTTCTATGATATTTTTTGATCAGATGCGTAGTTCTCGAGATATATCAAGATATTTAAAAGTTCCGATGCCGCACCAACATAATAGAGATACAGAAACACCGTGGCCCCTTTCTTTGAGATAACTCTGCACTATTGCGAGCTGTAAATGCCACTTCCAGCTTAGCTGTGCAGAAGAAGAACAACAAGAAGAAGAAATATCTCGAAATATGTCCGTCAGGCCCCTTCCCTTGAGATATATCTGCAAATATCTCGGAAACGAAGCGAGCTATGGCAAAATGTTAAGAGACCTTTTTTGTAGAGAATTCTGTTTCCTACAATTTATGTTCTATGATATTTTTTGATCAGAAGCGTAGTTTTCGAGATATATCGAGATATTTAAAAGTTCCGAAGCCGCACCAACATAATAGAGATACAGAAACACCGTGGCCCCTTTCTTTGAGATAACTCTGCACTAGTGCGAGCCGCAAATGCCACTTCCAGCTTAGCTGTGCAGAAGAAGAACAACAAGAAGAAGAAATATCTCGAAATATGTCCGTCAGGCCCCTTCCCTTGAGATAAATCTGCAAATATCTCGGAAACGAAGCGAGCTATGGCAAAATGTTAAGAGACCTTTTTTGTAGAGAATTAAGTTTCCTACTTTTTATGTTCTATGATATTTTTTGATCAGATGCGTAGTTCTCGAGATATATCAAGATATTTAAAAGTTCCGAAGCCGCACCAACATAATAGAGATACAGAAACACCGTGGCCCCTTTCTTTGAGATAACTCTGCACTATTGCGAGCTGCAAATGCCACTTCCAGCTTAGCTGTGCAGAGGAAGAACAACAAGAAGAAGAAATATCTCGAAATATGTCCGTCAGGCCAGTTCCTTTGAGCTGAATCTGCAAATATCTCGGAAACGAAGCGAGCTATGGCAAAATGATAAGAGACGTTTTTTGTAGAGAATTATGTTTCCTACAATTCATGTTCTATGATATTTTTTGATCAGAAGCGTAGTTTTCGAGATATATCGAGATATTTAAAAGTTCCGAAGCCGCACCAACATAATAGGGATACAGAAACACCGTGGCCCCTTTCTTTGAGATAACTCTGCACGATTGCGAGCTGGAAATGCCACTTCCAGTTTAGCTGTGCAGAAGAAGAACAACAAGAAGAAGAAATATCTCGAAATATGTCCATCAGGACCCTTCCCTTGAGATAAATCTGCAAATATCTCGGAAACGAAGCGAGCTATGGCAAAATGTTAAGAGACCTTTTTTGTAGACAATTAAGTTTCCTACTTTTTATGTTCTATGATATTTTTTGATCAGATGCGTAGTTCTCGAGATATATCAAGATATTTAAAAGTTCCGAAGCCGCACCAACATAATAGAGATACAGAAACACCGTGGCCCCTTTCTTTGAGATAACTCTGCACTATTGCGAGCTGCAAATGCCACTTCCAGCTTAGCTGTGCAGAGGAAGAACAACAAGAAGAAGAAGTATCTCGAAATATGTCCGTCAGGCCCGTTCCTTTGAGCTGAATCTGCAAATATCTCGGAAACGAAGCGAGCTATGGCAAAATGTTAAGAGACGTTTTTTGTAGAGAATTATGTTTCCTACAATTTATGTTCTATGATATTTTTTGATCAGAAGCGTAGTTTTCGAGATATATCGAGATATTTAAAAGTTCCGAAGCCGCACCAACGTAATAGAGATACAGAAACACCGTGGCCCCTTTCTTTGAGATAACTCTGCACTATTGCGAGCTGCAAATGCCACTTCCAGCTTAGCTGTGCAGAGGAAGAACAACAAGAAGAAGAAGTATCTCGAAATATGTCCGTCAGGCCCGTTCCTTTGAGTTGATTCTGCAAATATCTCGGAAACGAAGCGAGCTATGGCAAAATGTTAAGAGACGTTTTTTGTAGAGAATTATGTTTCCTACAATTTATGTTCTATGATATTTTTTGATCAGAAGCGTAGTTTTCGAGATATATCGAGATATTTAAAAGTTCCGAAGCCGCACCAACATAATAGAGATACAGAAACACCGTGGCTCCTTTCTTTGAGATAACTCTGCACTATTGCGAGCTGGAAATGCCACTTCCAGTTTAGCTGTGCAGAAGAAGAACAACAAGAAGAAGAAATATCTCGAAATATGTCCGTCAGGCCCCTTCCCTTGAGATAAATATGCAAATATCTCGGAAACGAAGCGAGCTATGGCAAAATGTTAAGAGACCTTTTTTGTACAGAATTATGTTTCCTACTTTTTATGTTCTATGATATTTTTTGATCAGACGCGTAGTTCTCGAGATATATCAAGATATTTAAAAGTTCCGAAGCCGCACCAACATAATAGAGATACAGAAACACCGTGGCCCCTTTCTTTGAGATATCTCTGCACTATTGCGTGCTGCAAATGCCACTTCCAGCTTAGCTGTGCAGAAGAAGAACAACAAGAAGAAGAAATATCTCGAAATATGTCCGTGAGGCCCCTTCCCTTGAGATAAATCTGCAAATATCTCGGAATCGAAGCGAGCTATGGCAAAATGTTAAGAGACCTTTTTTGTAGAGAATTAAGTTTCCTACTTTTTATGTTCTATGATATTTTTTGATCAGATGCGTAGTTCTCGAGATATATTAAGATATTTAAAAGTTCCGAAGCCGCACCAACATAATAGAGATACAGAAACACCGTGGCCCCTTTCTTTGAGATAACTCTGCACTATTGCGAGCTGCAAATGCCACTTCCAGCTTAGCTGTGCAGAAGAAGAACAACAAGAAGAAGAAGTATCTCGAAATATGTCCGTCAGGCCCCTTCCCTTGAGATAAATCTCCAAATATCTCGGAAACGAAGCGAGCTATGGCAAAATGTTAAGAGACCTTTTTTGTAGAGAATTAAGTTTCCTACTTTTTATGTTCTATGATATTTTTTGATCAGATGCGTAGTTCTCGAGATATATCAAGATATTTAAAAGTTCCGAAGCCGCACCAACATAATAGAGATACAGAAACACCGTGGCCCCTTTCTTTGAGATAACTCTGCACTAGCGCGAGCCGCAAATGCCACTTACAGCTTAGCTGTGCAGAAGAAGAACAACGAGAAGAAGAAATATCTCGAAATATGTCCGTCAGGCCCCTTCCCTTGAGATAAATCTGCAAATATCTCGGAAACGAAGCGAGCTATGGCAAAATGTTAAGAGACCTTTTTTGTAGAGAATTAAGTTTCCTACATTTTATGTTCTATGATATTTTTTGATCAGATGCGTAGTTCTCGAGATATATCAAGATATTTAAAAGTTCCGAAGCCGCACCAACATAATAGAGATACAGAAACACCGTGGCTCCTTTCTTTGAGATAACTCTGCACTATTGCGGGCTGGAAATGCCACTTCCAGTTTAGCTGTGCAGAAGAAGAACAACAAGAAGAAGAAATATCTCGAAATATGTCCGTCAGGCCCCTTCCCTTGAGATGAATATGCAAATATCTCGGAAACGAAGCGAGCTATGGCAAAATGTTAAGCGACCTTTTTTGTAGAGAATTAAGTTTCCTACTTTTTATGTTCTATGGTATTTTTTGATCAGATGCGTAGTTCTCGAGATATATCAAGATATTTAAAAGTTCCGAAGCCCCACCAACATAATAGAGATACAGAAACACCGTGGCCCCTTTCTTTGAGATAACTCTGCACTATTGCGAGCTGCAAATGCCACTTCCAGCTTAGCTGTGCAGAGGAAGAACAACAAGAAGAAGAAATATCTCGAAATATGTCCGTCAGGCCAGTTCCTTTGAGCTGAATCTGCAAATATCTCGGAAACGAAGCGAGCTATGGCAAAATGTTAAGAGACGTTTTTTGTAGAGAATTATGTTTCCTACAATTTATGTTCTATGATATTTTTTGATCAGAAGCGTAGTTTTCGAGATATATCGAGATACTTAAAAGTTCCGAAGCCGCACCAACATAATAGAGATACAGAAACACCGTGGCCCCTTTCTTTGAGATAACTGTGCACTAGTGCGAGCCGCAAATGCCACTTCCAGCTTAGCTGTGCAGAAGAAGAACAACAAGAAGAAGAAATATCTCGAAATATGTCCGTCAGGCCAGTTCCTTTGAGCTGAATCTGCAAATATCTCGGAAACGAAGCGAGCTATGGCAAAATGTTAAGAGACGTTTTTTGTAGAGAATTATGTTTCCTACAATTTATGTTCTATGATATTTTTTGATCAGAAGCGTAGTTTGCGAGATATATCGAGATACTTAAAAGTTACGAAGCCGCACCAACATAATAGAGATACAGAAACACCGTGGCCCCTTTCTTTGAGATAACTCTGCACTATTGCGAGCTGCAAATGCCACTTCCAGCTTAGCTGTGCAGAGGAAGAACAACAAGAAGAAGAAATATCTCGAAATATGTCCGTCAGGCCAGTTCCTTTGAGCTGAATCTGCAAATATCTCGGAAACGAAGCGAGCTATGGCAAAATGATAACAGACGTTTTTTGTAGAGAATTATGTTTCCTACAATTTATGTTCTATGATATTTTTTGATCAGAAGCGTAGTTTTCGAGATATATCGAGATATTTAAAAGTTCCGAAGCCGCATCAACATAATAGGGATACAGAAACACCGTGGCCCCTTTCTTTGAGATAACTCTGCACGATTGCGAGCTGGAAATGCCACTTCCAGTTTAGCTGTGCAGAAGAAGAACAACAAGAAGAAGAAATATCTCGAAATATGTCCATCAGGACCCTTCCCTTGAGATAAATCTGCAAATATCTCGGAAACGAAGCGAGCTATGGCAAAATGTTAAGAGACCTTTTTTGTAGAGAATTAAGTTTCCTACTTTTTATGTTCTAGGATATTTTTTGATCAGATGCGTAGTTCTCGAGATATATCAAGATATTTAAAAGTTCCGAAGCCGCACCAACATAATAGAGATACAGAAACACCGTGGCCCCTTTCTTTGAGATAACTCTGCACTATTGCGAGCTGCAAATGCCACTTCCAGCTTAGCTGTGCAGAGGAAGAACAACAAGAAGAAGAAATATCTCGAAATATGTCCGTCAGGCCAGTTCCTTTGAGCTGCATCTGCAAATATCTCGGAAACGAAGCGAGCTATGGCAAAATGTTAAGAGACGTTTTTTGTAGAGAATTATGTTTCCTACAATTTATGTTCTATGATATTTTTTGATCAGAAGCGTAGTTTTCGAGATATATCGAGATACTTAAAAGTTCCGAAGCCGCACCAACATAATAGAGATACAGAAACACCGTGGCCCCTTTCTTTGAGATAACTGTGCACTAGTGCGAGCCGCAAATGCCACTTCCAGCTTAGCTGTGCAGAAGAAGAACAACAAGAAGAAGAAATATCTCGAAATATGTCCGTCAGGCCCCTTCCCTTGAGATAAATCTGCAAATATCTCGGAAACGAAGCGAGCTATGGCAAAATGTTAAGAGACCTTTTTTGTAGAGAATTAAGTTTCCTACTTTTTATGTTCTATGATATTTTTTGATCAGATGCGTAGTTCTCGAGATATATCAAGATATTTAAAAGTTCCGAAGCCGCACCAACATAATAGAGATACAGAAACACCGTGGCCCCTTTCTTTGAGATAACTCTGCACTATTGCGAGCTGCAAATGCCACTTCCAGCTTAGCTGTGCAGAGGAAGAACAACAAGAAGAAGAAATATCTCGAAATATGTCCGTCAGGCCAGTTCCTTTGAGCTGAATCTGCAAATATCTCGGAAACGAAGCGAGCTATGGCAAAATGATAAGAGACGTTTTTTGTAGAGAATTATGTTTCCTACAATTCATGTTCTATGATATTTTTTGATCAGAAGCGTAGTTTTCGAGATATATCGAGATATTTAAAAGTTCCGAAGCCGCACCAACATAATAGGGATACAGAAACACCGTGGCCCCTTTCTTTGAGATAACTCTGCACGATTGCGAGCTGGAAATGCCACTTCCAGTTTAGCTGTGCAGAAGAAGAACAACAAGAAGAAGAAATATCTCGAAATATGTCCATCAGGACCCTTCCCTTGAGATAAATCTGCAAATATCTCGGAAACGAAGCGAGCTATGGCAAAATGTTAAGAGACCTTTTTTGTAGAGAATTAAGTTTCCTACTTTTTATGTTCTATGATATTTTTTGATCAGATGCGTAGTTCTCGAGATATATCAAGATATTTAAAAGTTCCGAAGCCGCACCAACATAATAGAGATACAGAAACACCGTGGCCCCTTTCTTTGAGATAACTCTGCACTATTGCGAGCTGCAAATGCCACTTCCAGCTTAGCTGTGCAGAGGAAGAACAACAAGAAGAAGAAGTATCTCGAAATATGTCCGTCAGGCCCGTTCCTTTGAGCTGAATCTGCAAATATCTCGGAAACGAAGCGAGCTATGGCAAAATGTTAAGAGACGTTTTTTGTAGAGAATTATGTTTCCTACAATTTATGTTCTATGATATTTTTTGATCAGAAGCGTAGTTTTCGAGATATATCGAGATATTTAAAAGTTCCGAAGCCGCACCAACGTAATAGAGATACAGAAACACCGTGGCCCCTTTCTTTGAGATAACTCTGCACTATTGCGAGCTGCAAATGCCACTTCCAGCTTAGCTGTGCAGAGGAAGAACAACAAGAAGAAGAAGTATCTCGAAATATGTCCGTCAGGCCCGTTCCTTTGAGTTGATTCTGCAAATATCTCGGAAACGAAGCGAGCTATGGCAAAATGTTAAGAGACGTTTTTTGTAGAGAATTATGTTTCCTACAATTTATGTTCTATGATATTTTTTGATCAGAAGCGTAGTTTTCGAGATATATCGAGATATTTAAAAGTTCCGAAGCCGCACCAACATAATAGAGATACAGAAACACCGTGGCTCCTTTCTTTGAGATAACTCTGCACTATTGCGAGCTGGAAATGCCACTTCCAGTTTAGCTGTGCAGAAGAAGAACAACAAGAAGAAGAAATATCTCGAAATATGTCCGTCAGGCCCCTTCCCTTGAGATAAATATGCAAATATCTCGGAAACGAAGCGAGCTATGGCAAAATGTTAAGAGACCTTTTTTGTACAGAATTATGTTTCCTACTTTTTATGTTCTATGATATTTTTTGATCAGACGCGTAGTTCTCGAGATATATCAAGATATTTAAAAGTTCCGAAGCCGCACCAACATAATAGAGATACAGAAACACCGTGGCCCCTTTCTTTGAGATATCTCTGCACTATTGCGTGCTGCAAATGCCACTTCCAGCTTAGCTGTGCAGAAGAAGAACAACAAGAAGAAGAAATATCTCGAAATATGTCCGTGAGGCCCCTTCCCTTGAGATAAATCTGCAAATATCTCGGAATCGAAGCGAGCTATGGCAAAATGTTAAGAGACCTTTTTTGTAGAGAATTAAGTTTCCTACTTTTTATGTTCTATGATATTTTTTGATCAGATGCGTAGTTCTCGAGATATATTAAGATATTTAAAAGTTCCGAAGCCGCACCAACATAATAGAGATACAGAAACACCGTGGCCCCTTTCTTTGAGATAACTCTGCACTATTGCGAGCTGCAAATGCCACTTCCAGCTTAGCTGTGCAGAAGAAGAACAACAAGAAGAAGAAGTATCTCGAAATATGTCCGTCAGGCCCCTTCCCTTGAGATAAATCTGCAAATATCTCGGAAACGAAGCGAGCTATGGCAAAATGTTAAGAGATCTTTTTTGTAGAGAATTAAGTTTCCTACTTTTTATGTTCTATGATATTTTTTGATCAGATGCGTAGTTCTCGAGATATATCAAGATATTTAAAAGTTCCGAAGCCGCACCAACATAATAGAGATACAGAAACACCGTGGCCCCTTTCTTTGAGATAACTCTGCACTAGCGCGAGCCGCAAATGCCACTTACAGCTTAGCTGTGCAGAAGAAGAACAACGAGAAGAAGAAATATCTCGAAATATGTCCGTCAGGCCCCTTCCCTTGAGATAAATCTGCAAATATCTCGGAAACGAAGCGAGCTATGGCAAAATGTTAAGAGACCTTTTTTGTAGAGAATTAAGTTTCCTACATTTTATGTTCTATGATATTTTTTGATCAGATGCGTAGTTCTCGAGATATATCAAGATATTTAAAAGTTCCGAAGCCGCACCAACATAATAGAGATACAGAAACACCGTGGCTCCTTTCTTTGAGATAACTCTGCACTATTGCGGGCTGGAAATGCCACTTCCAGTTTAGCTGTGCAGAAGAAGAACAACAAGAAGAAGAAATATCTCGAAATATGTCCGTCAGGCCCCTTCCCCTGAGATGAATATGCAAATATCTCGGAAACGAAGCGAGCTATGGCAAAATGTTAAGCGACCTTTTTTGTAGAGAATTAAGTTTCCTACTTTTTATGTTCTATGGTATTTTTTGATCAGATGCGTAGTTCTCGAGATATATCAAGATATTTAAAAGTTCCGAAGCCCCACCAACATAATAGAGATACAGAAACACCGTGGCCCCTTTCTTTGAGATAACTCTGCACTATTGCGAGCTGCAAATGCCACTTCCAGCTTAGCTGTGCAGAGGAAGAACAACAAGAAGAAGAAGTATCTCGAAATATGTCCGTCAGGCCCGTTCCTTTGAGCTGAATCTGCAAATATCTCGGAAACGAAGCGAGCTATGGCAAAATGTTAAGAGACGTTTTTTGTAGAGAATTATGTTTCCTACAATTTATGTTCTATGATATTTTTTGATCAGAAGCGTAGTTTTCGAGATATATCGAGATATTTAAAAGTTCCGAAGCCGCACCAACGTAATAGAGATACAGAAACACCGTGGCCCCTTTCTTTGAGATAACTCTGCACTATTGCGAGCTGCAAATGCCACTTCCAGCTTAGCTGTGCAGAGGAAGAACAACAAGAAGAAGAAGTATCTCGAAATATGTCCGTCAGGCCCGTTCCTTTGAGTTGATTCTGCAAATATCTCGGAAACGAAGCGAGCTATGGCAAAATGTTAAGAGACGTTTTTTGTAGAGAATTATGTTTCCTACAATTTATGTTCTATGATATTTTTTGATCAGAAGCGTAGTTTTCGAGATATATCGAGATATTTAAAAGTTCCGAAGCCGCACCAACATAATAGAGATACAGAAACACCGTGGCTCCTTTCTTTGAGATAACTCTGCACTATTGCGAGCTGGAAATGCCACTTCCAGTTTAGCTGTGCAGAAGAAGAACAACAAGAAGAAGAAATATCTCGAAATATGTCCGTCAGGCCCCTTCCCTTGAGATAAATATGCAAATATCTCGGAAACGAAGCGAGCTATGGCAAAATGTTAAGAGACCTTTTTTGTACAGAATTATGTTTCCTACTTTTTATGTTCTATGATATTTTTTGATCAGACGCGTAGTTCTCGAGATATATCAAGATATTTAAAAGTTCCGAAGCCGCACCAACATAATAGAGATACAGAAACACCGTGGCCCCTTTCTTTGAGATATCTCTGCACTATTGCGTGCTGCAAATGCCACTTCCAGCTTAGCTGTGCAGAAGAAGAACAACAAGAAGAAGAAATATCTCGAAATATGTCCGTGAGGCCCCTTCCCTTGAGATAAATCTGCAAATATCTCGGAATCGAAGCGAGCTATGGCAAAATGTTAAGAGACCTTTTTTGTAGAGAATTAAGTTTCCTACTTTTTATGTTCTATGATATTTTTTGATCAGATGCGTAGTTCTCGAGATATATTAAGATATTTAAAAGTTCCGAAGCCGCACCAACATAATAGAGATACAGAAACACCGTGGCCCCTTTCTTTGAGATAACTCTGCACTATTGCGAGCTGCAAATGCCACTTCCAGCTTAGCTGTGCAGAAGAAGAACAACAAGAAGAAGAAGTATCTCGAAATATGTCCGTCAGGCCCCTTCCCTTGAGATAAATCTGCAAATATCTCGGAAACGAAGCGAGCTATGGCAAAATGTTAAGAGATCTTTTTTGTAGAGAATTAAGTTTCCTACTTTTTATGTTCTATGATATTTTTTGATCAGATGCGTAGTTCTCGAGATATATCAAGATATTTAAAAGTTCCGAAGCCGCACCAACATAATAGAGATACAGAAACACCGTGGCCCCTTTCTTTGAGATAACTCTGCACTAGCGCGAGCCGCAAATGCCACTTACAGCTTAGCTGTGCAGAAGAAGAACAACGAGAAGAAGAAATATCTCGAAATATGTCCGTCAGGCCCCTTCCCTTGAGATAAATCTGCAAATATCTCGGAAACGAAGCGAGCTATGGCAAAATGTTAAGAGACCTTTTTTGTAGAGAATTAAGTTTCCTACATTTTATGTTCTATGATATTTTTTGATCAGATGCGTAGTTCTCGAGATATATCAAGATATTTAAAAGTTCCGAAGCCGCACCAACATAATAGAGATACAGAAACACCGTGGCTCCTTTCTTTGAGATAACTCTGCACTATTGCGGGCTGGAAATGCCACTTCCAGTTTAGCTGTGCAGAAGAAGAACAACAAGAAGAAGAAATATCTCGAAATATGTCCGTCAGGCCCCTTCCCTTGAGATGAATATGCAAATATCTCGGAAACGAAGCGAGCTATGGCAAAATGTTAAGCGACCTTTTTTGTAGAGAATTAAGTTTCCTACTTTTTATGTTCTATGGTATTTTTTGATCAGATGCGTAGTTCTCGAGATATATCAAGATATTTAAAAGTTCCGAAGCCCCACCAACATAATAGAGATACAGAAACACCGTGGCCCCTTTCTTTGAGATAACTCTGCACTATTGCGAGCTGCAAATGCCACTTCCAGCTTAGCTGTGCAGAGGAAGAACAACAAGAAGAAGAAATATCTCGAAATATGTCCGTCAGGCCAGTTCCTTTGAGCTGAATCTGCAAATATCTCGGAAACGAAGCGAGCTATGGCAAAATGTTAAGAGACGTTTTTTGTAGAGAATTATGTTTCCTACAATTTATGTTCTATGATATTTTTTGATCAGAAGCGTAGTTTTCGAGATATATCGAGATACTTAAAAGTTCCGAAGCCGCACCAACATAATAGAGATACAGAAACACCGTGGCCCCTTTCTTTGAGATAACTGTGCACTAGTGCGAGCCGCAAATGCCACTTCCAGCTTAGCTGTGCAGAAGAAGAACAACAAGAAGAAGAAATATCTCGAAATATGTCCGTCAGGCCAGTTCCTTTGAGCTGAATCTGCAAATATCTCGGAAACGAAGCGAGCTATGGCAAAATGTTAAGAGACGTTTTTTGTAGAGAATTATGTTTCCTACAATTTATGTTCTATGATATTTTTTGATCAGAAGCGTAGTTTTCGAGATATATCGAGATACTTAAAAGTTACGAAGCCGCACCAACATAATAGAGATACAGAAACACCGTGGCCCCTTTCTTTGAGATAACTCTGCACTATTGCGAGCTGCAAATGCCACTTCCAGCTTAGCTGTGCAGAGGAAGAACAACAAGAAGAAGAAATATCTCGAAATATGTCCGTCAGGCCAGTTCCTTTGAGCTGAATCTGCAAATATCTCGGAAACGAAGCGAGCTATGGCAAAATGATAACAGACGTTTTTTGTAGAGAATTATGTTTCCTACAATTTATGTTCTATGATATTTTTTGATCAGAAGCGTAGTTTTCGAGATATATCGAGATATTTAAAAGTTCCGAAGCCGCATCAACATAATAGGGATACAGAAACACCGTGGCCCCTTTCTTTGAGATAACTCTGCACGATTGCGAGCTGGAAATGCCACTTCCAGTTTAGCTGTGCAGAAGAAGAACAACAAGAAGAAGAAATATCTCGAAATATGTCCATCAGGACCCTTCCCTTGAGATAAATCTGCAAATATCTCGGAAACGAAGCGAGCTATGGCAAAATGTTAAGAGACCTTTTTTGTAGAGAATTAAGTTTCCTACTTTTTATGTTCTAGGATATTTTTTGATCAGATGCGTAGTTCTCGAGATATATCAAGATATTTAAAAGTTCCGAAGCCGCACCAACATAATAGAGATACAGAAACACCGTGGCCCCTTTCTTTGAGATAACTCTGCACTATTGCGAGCTGCAAATGCCACTTCCAGCTTAGCTGTGCAGAGGAAGAACAACAAGAAGAAGAAGTATCTCGAAATATGTCCGTCAGGCCCGTTCCTTTGAGCTGAATCTGCAAATATCTCGGAAACGAAGCGAGCTATGGCAAAATGTTAAGAGACGTTTTTTGTAGAGAATTATGTTTCCTACAATTTATGTTCTATGATATTTTTTGATCAGAAGCGTAGTTTTCGAGATATATCGAGATATTTAAAAGTTCCGAAGCCGCACCAACATAATAGAGATACAGAAACACCGTGGCCCCTTTCTTGGAGATAACTCTGCACTAGTGCGAGCCGCAAATGCCACTTCCAGCTTAGCTGTGCAGAAGAAGAACAACAAGAAGAAGAAATATCTCGAAATAGGTCCGTCAGGCCCGTTCCCTTGAGATAAATATGCAAATATCTCGGAAACGAAGCGAGCTATGGCAAAATGTTAAGCGACCTTTTTTGTAGAGAATTAAGTTTCCTACTTTTTATGTTCTATGGTATTTTTTGATCAGATGCGTAGTTCTCGAGATATATCAAGATATTTAAAAGTTCCGAAGCCCCACCAACATAATAGAGATACAGAAACACCGTGGCCCCTTTCTTTGAGATAACTCTGCACTATTGCGAGCTGCAAATGCCACTTCCAGCTTAGCTGTGCAGAGGAAGAACAACAAGAAGAAGAAATATCTCGAAATATGTCCGTCAGGCCAGTTCCTTTGAGCTGAATCTGCAAATATCTCGGAAACGAAGCGAGCTATGGCAAAATGTTAAGAGACGTTTTTTGTAGAGAATTATGTTTCCTACAATTTATGTTCTATGATATTTTTTGATCAGAAGCGTAGTTTTCGAGATATATCGAGATACTTAAAAGTTCCGAAGCCGCACCAACATAATAGAGATACAGAAACACCGTGGCCCCTTTCTTTGAGATAACTGTGCACTAGTGCGAGCCGCAAATGCCACTTCCAGCTTAGCTGTGCAGAAGAAGAACAACAAGAAGAAGAAATATCTCGAAATATGTCCGTCAGGCCAGTTCCTTTGAGCTGAATCTGCAAATATCTCGGAAACGAAGCGAGCTATGGCAAAATGTTAAGAGACGTTTTTTGTAGAGAATTATGTTTCCTACAATTTATGTTCTATGATATTTTTTGATCAGAAGCGTAGTTTTCGAGATATATCGAGATACTTAAAAGTTACGAAGCCGCACCAACATAATAGAGATACAGAAACACCGTGGCCCCTTTCTTTGAGATAACTCTGCACTATTGCGAGCTGCAAATGCCACTTCCAGCTTAGCTGTGCAGAGGAAGAACAACAAGAAGAAGAAATATCTCGAAATATGTCCGTCAGGCCAGTTCCTTTGAGCTGAATCTGCAAATATCTCGGAAACGAAGCGAGCTATGGCAAAATGATAACAGACGTTTTTTGTAGAGAATTATGTTTCCTACAATTTATGTTCTATGATATTTTTTGATCAGAAGCGTAGTTTTCGAGATATATCGAGATATTTAAAAGTTCCGAAGCCGCATCAACATAATAGGGATACAGAAACACCGTGGCCCCTTTCTTTGAGATAACTCTGCACGATTGCGAGCTGGAAATGCCACTTCCAGTTTAGCTGTGCAGAAGAAGAACAACAAGAAGAAGAAATATCTCGAAATATGTCCATCAGGACCCTTCCCTTGAGATAAATCTGCAAATATCTCGGAAACGAAGCGAGCTATGGCAAAATGTTAAGAGACCTTTTTTGTAGAGAATTAAGTTTCCTACTTTTTATGTTCTAGGATATTTTTTGATCAGATGCGTAGTTCTCGAGATATATCAAGATATTTAAAAGTTCCGAAGCCGCACCAACATAATAGAGATACAGAAACACCGTGGCCCCTTTCTTTGAGATAACTCTGCACTATTGCGAGCTGCAAATGCCACTTCCAGCTTAGCTGTGCAGAGGAAGAACAACAAGAAGAAGAAGTATCTCGAAATATGTCCGTCAGGCCCGTTCCTTTGAGCTGAATCTGCAAATATCTCGGAAACGAAGCGAGCTATGGCAAAATGTTAAGAGACGTTTTTTGTAGAGAATTATGTTTCCTACAATTTATGTTCTATGATATTTTTTGATCAGAAGCGTAGTTTTCGAGATATATCGAGATATTTAAAAGTTCCGAAGCCGCACCAACATAATAGAGATACAGAAACACCGTGGCCCCTTTCTTGGAGATAACTCTGCACTAGTGCGAGCCGCAAATGCCACTTCCAGCTTAGCTGTGCAGAAGAAGAACAACAAGAAGAAGAAATATCTCGAAATAGGTCCGTCAGGCCCGTTCCCTTGAGATAAATATGCAAATATCTCGGAAACGAAGCGAGCTATGGCAAAATGTTAAGCGACCTTTTTTGTAGAGAATTAAGTTTCCTACTTTTTATGTTCTATGATATTTTTTGATCAGATGCGTAGTTCTCGAGATATATCAAGATATTTAAAAGTTCCGAAGCCCCACCAACATAATAGAGATACAGAAACACCGTGGCCCCTTTCTTTGAGATAACTCTGCACTATTGCGAGCTGCAAATGCCACTTCCAGCTTAGCTGTGCAGAGGAAGAACAACAAGAAGAAGAAATATCTCGAAATATGTCCGTCAGGCCAGTTCCTTTGAGCTGCATCTGCAAATATCTCGGAAACGAAGCGAGCTATGGCAAAATGTTAAGAGACGTTTTTTGTAGAGAATTATGTTTCCTACAATTTATGTTCTATGATATTTTTTGATCAGAAGCGTAGTTTTCGAGATATATCGAGATACTTAAAAGTTCCGAAGCCGCACCAACATAATAGAGATACAGAAACACCGTGGCCCCTTTCTTTGAGATAACTGTGCACTAGTGCGAGCCGCAAATGCCACTTCCAGCTTAGCTGTGCAGAAGAAGAACAACAAGAAGAAGAAATATCTCGAAATATGTCCGTCAGGCCCCTTCCCTTGAGATAAATCTGCAAATATCTCGGAAACGAAGCGAGCTATGGCAAAATGTTAAGAGACCTTTTTTGTACAGAATTATGTTTCCTACTTTTTATGTTGTATGATATTTTTTGATCAGACGCGTAGTTCTCGAGATATATCAAGATATTTAAAAGTTCCGAAGCCGCACCAACATAATAGAGATACAGAAACACCGTGGCCCCTTTCTTTGAGATATCTCTGCACTATTGCGAGCTGCAAATGCCACTTCCAGCTTAGCTGTGCAGAAGAAGAACAACAAGAAGAAGAAATATCTCGAAATATGTCCGTGAGGCCCCTTCCCTTGAGATAAATCTGCAAATATCTCGGAATCGAAGCGAGCTATGGCAAAATGTTAAGAGACCTTTTTTGTAGAGAATTAAGTTTCCTACTTTTTATGTTCTACGATATTTTTTGATCAGATGCGTAGTTCTCGAGATATATTAAGATATTTAAAAGTTCCGAAGCCGCACCAACATAATAGAGATACAGAAACACCGTGGCCCCTTTCCTTGAGATAACTCTGCACTATTGCGAGCTGCAAATGCCACTTCCAGCTTAGCTGTGCAGAAGAAGAACAACAAGAAGAAGAAGTATCTCGAAATATGTCCGTCAGGCCCCTTCCCTTGAGATAAATCTGCAAATATCTCGGAAACGAAGCGAGCTATGGCAAAATGTTAAGAGATCTTTTTTGTAGAGAATTAAGTTTCCTACTTTTTATGTTCTATGATATTTTTTGATCAGATGCGTAGTTCTCGAGATATATCGAGATACTTAAAAGTTCCGAAGCCGCACCAACATAATAGAGATACAGAAACACCGTGGCCCCTTTCTTTGAGATAACTGTGCACTAGTGCGAGCCGCAAATGCCACTTCCAGCTTAGCTGTGCAGAAGAAGAACAACAAGAAGAAGAAATATCTCGAAATATGTCCGTCAGGCCCCTTCCCTTGAGATATATCTGCAAATATCTCGGAAACGAAGCGAGCTATGGCAAAATGTTAAGAGACCTTTTTTGTAGAGAATTCTGTTTCCTACAATTTATGTTCTATGATATTTTTTGATCAGAAGCGTAGTTTTCGAGATATATCGAGATATTTAAAAGTTCCGAAGCCGCACCAACATAATAGAGATACAGAAACACCGTGGCCCCTTTCTTTGAGATAACTCTGCACTAGTGCGAGCCGCAAATGCCACTTCCAGCTTAGCTGTGCAGAAGAAGAACAACAAGAAGAAGAAATATCTCGAAATATGTCCGTCAGGCCCCTTCCCTTGAGATAAATCTGCAAATATCTCGGAAACGAAGCGAGCTATGGCAAAATGTTAAGAGACCTTTTTTGTAGAGAATTAAGTTTCCTACTTTTTATGTTCTATGATATTTTTTGATCAGATGCGTAGTTCTCGAGATATATCAAGATATTTAAAAGTTCCGAAGCCGCACCAACATAATAGAGATACAGAAACACCGTGGCCCCTTTCTTTGAGATAACTCTGCACTATTGCGAGCTGCAAATGCCACTTCCAGCTTAGCTGTGCAGAGGAAGAACAACAAGAAGAAGAAATATCTCGAAATATGTCCGTCAGGCCAGTTCCTTTGAGCTGAATCTGCAAATATCTCGGAAACGAAGCGAGCTATGGCAAAATGATAAGAGACGTTTTTTGTAGAGAATTATGTTTCCTACAATTCATGTTCTATGATATTTTTTGATCAGAAGCGTAGTTTTCGAGATATATCGAGATATTTAAAAGTTCCGAAGCCGCACCAACATAATAGGGATACAGAAACACCGTGGCCCCTTTCTTTGAGATAACTCTGCACGATTGCGAGCTGGAAATGCCACTTCCAGTTTAGCTGTGCAGAAGAAGAACAACAAGAAGAAGAAATATCTCGAAATATGTCCATCAGGACCCTTCCCTTGAGATAAATCTGCAAATATCTCGGAAACGAAGCGAGCTATGGCAAAATGTTAAGAGACCTTTTTTGTAGAGAATTAAGTTTCCTACTTTTTATGTTCTATGATATTTTTTGATCAGATGCGTAGTTCTCGAGATATATCAAGATATTTAAAAGTTCCGAAGCCGCACCAACATAATAGAGATACAGAAACACCGTGGCCCCTTTCTTTGAGATAACTCTGCACTATTGCGAGCTGCAAATGCCACTTCCAGCTTAGCTGTGCAGAGGAAGAACAACAAGAAGAAGAAGTATCTCGAAATATGTCCGTCAGGCCCGTTCCTTTGAGCTGAATCTGCAAATATCTCGGAAACGAAGCGAGCTATGGCAAAATGTTAAGAGACGTTTTTTGTAGAGAATTATGTTTCCTACAATTTATGTTCTATGATATTTTTTGATCAGAAGCGTAGTTTTCGAGATATATCGAGATATTTAAAAGTTCCGAAGCCGCACCAACGTAAAAGAGATACAGAAACACCGTGGCCCCTTTCTTTGAGATAACTCTGCACTATTGCGAGCTGCAAATGCCACTTCCAGCTTAGCTGTGCAGAGGAAGAACAACAAGAAGAAGAAGTATCTCGAAATATGTCCGTCAGGCCCGTTCCTTTGAGTTGATTCTGCAAATATCTCGGAAACGAAGCGAGCTATGGCAAAATGTTAAGAGACGTTTTTTGTAGAGAATTATGTTTCCTACAATTTATGTTCTATGATATTTTTTGATCAGAAGCGTAGTTTTCGAGATATATCGAGATATTTAAAAGTTCCGAAGCCGCACCAACATAATAGAGATACAGAAACACCGTGGCTCCTTTCTTTGAGATAACTCTGCACTATTGCGAGCTGGAAATGCCACTTCCAGTTTAGCTGTGCAGAAGAAGAACAACAAGAAGAAGAAATATCTCGAAATATGTCCGTCAGGCCCCTTCCCTTGAGATAAATATGCAAATATCTCGGAAACGAAGCGAGCTATGGCAAAATGTTAAGAGACCTTTTTTGTACAGAATTATGTTTCCTACTTTTTATGTTCTATGATATTTTTTGATCAGACGCGTAGTTCTCGAGATATATCAAGATATTTAAAAGTTCCGAAGCCGCACCAACATAATAGAGATACAGAAACACCGTGGCCCCTTTCTTTGAGATATCTCTGCACTATTGCGTGCTGCAAATGCCACTTCCAGCTTAGCTGTGCAGAAGAAGAACAACAAGAAGAAGAAATATCTCGAAATATGTCCGTGAGGCCCCTTCCCTTGAGATAAATCTGCAAATATCTCGGAATCGAAGCGAGCTATGGCAAAATGTTAAGAGACCTTTTTTGTAGAGAATTAAGTTTCCTACTTTTTATGTTCTATGATATTTTTTGATCAGATGCGTAGTTCTCGAGATATATTAAGATATTTAAAAGTTCCGAAGCCGCACCAACATAATAGAGATACAGAAACACCGTGGCCCCTTTCTTTGAGATAACTCTGCACTATTGCGAACTGCAAATGCCACTTCCAGCTTAGCTGTGCAGAAGAAGAACAACAAGAAGAAGAAGTATCTCGAAATATGTCCGTCAGGCCCCTTCCCTTGAGATAAATCTGCAAATATCTCGGAAACGAAGCGAGCTATGGCAAAATGTTAAGAGATCTTTTTTGTAGAGAATTAAGTTTCCTACTTTTTATGTTCTATGATATTTTTTGATCAGATGCGTAGTTCTCGAGATATATCAAGATATTTAAAAGTTCCGAAGCCGCACCAACATAATAGAGATACAGAAACACCGTGGCCCCTTTCTTTGAGATAACTCTGCACTAGCGCGAGCCGCAAATGCCACTTACAGCTTAGCTGTGCAGAAGAAGAACAACGAGAAGAAGAAATATCTCGAAATATGTCCGTCAGGCCCCTTCCCTTGAGATAAATCTGCAAATATCTCGGAAACGAAGCGAGCTATGGCAAAATCTTAAGAGACCTTTTTTGTAGAGAATTAAGTTTCCTACATTTTATGTTCTATGATATTTTTTGATCAGATGCGTAGTTCTCGAGATATATCAAGATATTTAAAAGTTCCGAAGCCGCACCAACATAATAGAGATACAGAAACACCGTGGCTCCTTTCTTTGAGATAACTCTGCACTATTGCGGGCTGGAAATGCCACTTCCAGTTTAGCTGTGCAGAAGAAGAACAACAAGAAGAAGAAATATCTCGAAATATGTCCGTCAGGCCCCTTCCCTTGAGATGAATATGCAAATATCTCGGAAACGAAGCGAGCTATGGCAAAATGTTAAGCGACCTTTTTTGTAGAGAATTAAGTTTCCTACTTTTTATGTTCTATGGTATTTTTTGATCAGATGCGTAGTTCTCGAGATATATCAAGATATTTAAAAGTTCCGAAGCCCCACCAACATAATAGAGATACAGAAACACCGTGGCCCCTTTCTTTGAGATAACTCTGCACTATTGCGAGCTGCAAATGCCACTTCCAGCTTAGCTGTGCAGAGGAAGAACAACAAGAAGAAGAAATATCTCGAAATATGTCCGTCAGGCCAGTTCCTTTGAGCTGAATCTGCAAATATCTCGGAAACGAAGCGAGCTATGGCAAAATGTTAAGAGACGTTTTTTGTAGAGAATTATGTTTCCTACAATTTATGTTCTATGATATTTTTTGATCAGAAGCGTAGTTTTCGAGATATATCGAGATACTTAAAAGTTCCGAAGCCGCACCAACATAATAGAGATACAGAAACACCGTGGCCCCTTTCTTTGAGATAACTGTGCACTAGTGCGAGCCGCAAATGCCACTTCCAGCTTAGCTGTGCAGAAGAAGAACAACAAGAAGAAGAAATATCTCGAAATATGTCCGTCAGGCCAGTTCCTTTGAGCTGAATCTGCAAATATCTCGGAAACGAAGCGAGCTATGGCAAAATGTTAAGAGACGTTTTTTGTAGAGAATTATGTTTCCTACAATTTATGTTCTATGATATTTTTTGATCAGAAGCGTAGTTTTCGAGATATATCGAGATACTTAAAAGTTACGAAGCCGCACCAACATAATAGAGATACAGAAACACCGTGGCCCCTTTCTTTGAGATAACTCTGCACTATTGCGAGCTGCAAATGCCACTTCCAGCTTAGCTGTGCAGAGGAAGAACAACAAGAAGAAGAAATATCTCGAAATATGTCCGTCAGGCCAGTTCCTTTGAGCTGAATCTGCAAATATCTCGGAAACGAAGCGAGCTATGGCAAAATGATAACAGACGTTTTTTGTAGAGAATTATGTTTCCTACAATTTATGTTCTATGATATTTTTTGATCAGAAGCGTAGTTTTCGAGATATATCGAGATATTTAAAAGTTCCGAAGCCGCATCAACATAATAGGGATACAGAAACACCGTGGCCCCTTTCTTTGAGATAACTCTGCACGATTGCGAGCTGGAAATGCCACTTCCAGTTTAGCTGTGCAGAAGAAGAACAACAAGAAGAAGAAATATCTCGAAATATGTCCATCAGGACCCTTCCCTTGAGATAAATCTGCAAATATCTCGGAAACGAAGCGAGCTATGGCAAAATGTTAAGAGACCTTTTTTGTAGAGAATTAAGTTTCCTACTTTTTATGTTCTAGGATATTTTTTGATCAGATGCGTAGTTCTCGAGATATATCAAGATATTTAAAAGTTCCGAAGCCGCACCAACATAATAGAGATACAGAAACACCGTGGCCCCTTTCTTTGAGATAACTCTGCACTATTGCGAGCTGCAAATGCCACTTCCAGCTTAGCTGTGCAGAGGAAGAACAACAAGAAGAAGAAGTATCTCGAAATATGTCCGTCAGGCCCGTTCCTTTGAGCTGAATCTGCAAATATCTCGGAAACGAAGCGAGCTATGGCAAAATGTTAAGAGACGTTTTTTGTAGAGAATTATGTTTCCTACAATTTATGTTCTATGATATTTTTTGATCAGAAGCGTAGTTTTCGAGATATATCGAGATATTTAAAAGTTCCGAAGCCGCACCAACATAATAGAGATACAGAAACACCGTGGCCCCTTTCTTGGAGATAACTCTGCACTAGTGCGAGCCGCAAATGCCACTTCCAGCTTAGCTGTGCAGAAGAAGAACAACAAGAAGAAGAAATATCTCGAAATAGGTCCGTCAGGCCCGTTCCCTTGAGATAAATATGCAAATATCTCGGAAACGAAGCGAGCTATGGCAAAATGTTAAGCGACCTTTTTTGTAGGGAATTAAGTTTCCTACTTTTTATGTTCTATGATATTTTTTGATCAGATGCGTAGTTCTCGAGATATATCAAGATATTTAAAAGTTCCGAAGCCCCACCAACATAATAGAGATACAGAAACACCGTGGCCCCTTTCTTTGAGATAACTCTGCACTATTGCGAGCTGCAAATGCAACTTCCAGCTTAGCTGTGCAGAGGAAGAACAACAAGAAGAAGAAATATCTCGAAATATGTCCGTCAGGCCAGTTCCTTTGAGCTGCATCTGCAAATATCTCGGAAACGAAGCGAGCTATGGCAAAATGTTAAGAGACGTTTTTTGTAGAGAATTATGTTTCCTACAATTTATGTTCTATGATATTTTTTGATCAGAAGCGTAGTTTTCGAGATATATCGAGATACTTAAAAGTTCCGAAGCCGCACCAACATAATAGAGATACAGAAACACCGTGGCCCCTTTCTTTGAGATAACTGTGCACTAGTGCGAGCCGCAAATGCCACTTCCAGCTTAGCTGTGCAGAAGAAGAACAACAAGAAGAAGAAATATCTCGAAATATGTCCGTCAGGCCCCTTCCCTTGAGATAAATCTGCAAATATCTCGGAAACGAAGCGAGCTATGGCAAAATGTTAAGAGACCTTTTTTGTACAGAATTATGTTTCCTACTTTTTATGTTGTATGATATTTTTTGATCAGACGCGTAGTTCTCGAGATATATCAAGATATTTAAAAGTTCCGAAGCCGCACCAACATAATAGAGATACAGAAACACCGTGGCCCCTTTCTTTGAGATATCTCTGCACTATTGCGAGCTGCAAATGCCACTTCCAGCTTAGCTGTGCAGAAGAAGAACAACAAGAAGAAGAAATATCTCGAAATATGTCCGTGAGGCCCCTTCCCTTGAGATAAATCTGCAAATATCTCGGAATCGAAGCGAGCTATGGCAAAATGTTAAGAGACCTTTTTTGTAGAGAATTAAGTTTCCTACTTTTTATGTTGTACGATATTTTTTGATCAGATGCGTAGTTCTCGAGATATATTAAGATATTTAAAAGTTCCGAAGCCGCACCAACATAATAGAGATACAGAAACACCGTGGCCCCTTTCCTTGAGATAACTCTGCACTATTGCGAGCTGCAAATGCCACTTCCAGCTTAGCTGTGCAGAAGAAGAACAACAAGAAGAAGAAGTATCTCGAAATATGTCCGTCAGGCCCCTTCCCTTGAGATAAATCTGCAAATATCTCGGAAACGAAGCGAGCTATGGCAAAATGTTAAGAGATCTTTTTTGTAGAGAATTAAGTTTCCTACTTTTTATGTTCTATGATATTTTTTGATCAGATGCGTAGTTCTCGAGATATATCGAGATACTTAAAAGTTCCGAAGCCGCACCAACATAATAGAGATACAGAAACACCGTGGCCCCTTTCTTTGAGATAACTGTGCACTAGTGCGAGCCGCAAATGCCACTTCCAGCTTAGCTGTGCAGAAGAAGAACAACAAGAAGAAGAAATATCTCGAAATATGTCCGTCAGGCCCCTTCCCTTGAGATAAATCTGCAAATATCTCGGAAACGAAGCGAGCTATGGCAAAATGTTAAGAGACCTTTTTTGTACAGAATTAAGTTTCCTACATTTTATGTTCTATGATATTTTTTGATCAGATGCGTAGTTCTCGAGATATATCAAGATATTTAAAAGTTCCGAAGCCGCACCAACATAATAGAGATACAGAAACACCGTGGCTCCTTTCTTTGAGATAACTCTGCACTATTGCGAGCTGGAAATGCCACTTCCAGTTTAGCTGTGCAGAAGAAGAACAAGAAGAAGAAGAAATATCTCGAAATATGTCCGTCAGGCCCCTTCCCTTGAGATAAATATGCAAATATCTCGGAAACGAAGCGAGCTATGGCAAAATGTTAAGCGACCTTTTTTGTAGAGAATTAAGTTTCCTACTTTTTATGTTCTATGGTATTTTTTGATCAGATGCGTAGTTCTCGAGATATATCAAGATATTTAAAAGTTCCGAAGCCCCACCAACATAATAGAGATACAGAAACACCGTGGCCCCTTTCTTTGAGATAACTCTGCACTATTGCGAGCTGCAAATGCCACTTCCAGCTTAGCTGTGCAGAGGAAGAACAACAAGAAGAAGAAATATCTCGAAATATGTCCGTCAGGCCAGTTCCTTTGAGCTGAATCTGCAAATATCTCGGAAACGAAGCGAGCTATGGCAAAATGTTAAGAGACGTTTTTTGTAGAGAATTATGTTTCCTACAATTTATGTTCTATGATATTTTTTGATCAGAAGCGTAGTTTTCGAGATATATCGAGATACTTAAAAGTTCCGAAGCCGCACCAACATAATAGAGATACAGAAACACCGTGGCCCCTTTCTTTGAGATAACTGTGCACTAGTGCGAGCCGCAAATGCCACTTCCAGCTTAGCTGTGCAGAAGAAGAACAACAAGAAGAAGAAATATCTCGAAATATGTCCGTCAGGCCCCTTCCCTTGAGATAAATCTGCAGATATCTCGGAAACGAAGCGAGCTATGGCAAAATGTTAAGAGACCTTTTTTGTACAGAATTATGTTTCCTACTTTTTATGTTCTATGATATTTTTTGATCAGACGCGTAGTTCTCGAGATATATCAAGATATTTAAAAGTTCCGAAGCCGCACCAACATAATAGAGATACAGAAACACCGTGGCCCCTTTCTTTGAGATATCTCTGCACTATTGCGAGCTGCAAATGCCACTTCCAGCTTAGCTGTGCAGAAGAAGAACAACAAGAAGAAGAAATATCTCGAAATATGTCCGTGAGGCCCCTTCCCTTGAGATAAATCTGCAAATATCTCGGAAACGAAGCGAGCTATGGCAAAATGTTAAGAGACCTTATTTGTAGAGAATTAAGTTTCCTACTTTTTATGTTCTATGATATTTTTTGATCAGATGCGTAGTTCTCGAGATATATCGAGATATTTAAAAGTTCCGAAACCGCACCAACATAATAGAGATACAGAAACACCGTGGCCCCTTTCTTTGAGATAACTCTGCACTAGTGCGAGCCGCAAATGCCACTTCCAGCTTAGCTGTGCAGAAGAAGAACAACAAGAAGAAGAAATATCTCGAAATATGTCCGTTAGGCCCCTTCCCTTGAGATAAATCTGCAAATATCTCGGAAACGAAGCGAGCTATGGCAAAATGTTAAGAGACCTTTTTTGTACAGAATTATGTTTCCTACTTTTTATGTTCTATGATATTTTTTGATCAGGCGCGTAGTTCTCGAGATATATCAAGATATTTAAAAGTTCCGAAACCGCACCAACATAATAGAGATACAGAAACACCGTGGCCCCTTTCTTTGAGATAACTCTGCACTAGTGCGAGCCGCAAATGCCACTTCCAGCTTAGCTGTGCAGAAGAAGAACAACAAGAAGAAGAAATATCTCGAAATATGTCCGTTAGGCCCCTTCCCTTGAGATAAATCTGCAAATATCTCGGAAACGAAGCGAGCTATGGCAAAATGTTAAGAGACCTTTTCTGTAGAGAATTAAGTTTCCTACTTTTTACGTTCTATGATATTTTTTGATCAGATGCGTAGTTCTCGAGATATATTAAGATATTTAAAAGTTCCGAAGCCGCACCAACATAATAGAGATACAGAAACACCGTGGCCCCTTTCTTTGAGATAACTCTGCACTATTGCGAGCTGCAAATGCCACTTCCAGCTTAGCTGTGCAGAAGAAGAACAACAAGAAGAAGAAGTATCTCGAAATATGTCCGTCAGGCCCCTTCCCTTGAGATAAATCTGCAAATATCTCGGAAACGAAGAGAGCTATGGCAAAATGTTAAGAGACCTTTTTTGTAGAGAATTAAGTTTCCTACTTTTTATGTTCTATGATATTTTTTGATGAGATGCGTAGTTCTCGAGATATATCAAGATATTTAAAAGTTCCGAAGCCGCACCAACATAATAGAGATACAGAAACACCGTGGCCCCTTTCTTTGAGATAACTCTGCACTGTTGCGAGCTGTAAATGCCACTTCCAGCTTAGCTGTGCAGAAGAAGAACAACAAGAAGAAGAAATATCTCGAAATATGTCCGTCAGGCCCCTGCCCTTGAGATATATCTGCAAATATCTCGGAAACGAAGCGAGCTATGGCAAAATGTTAAGAGACCTTTTTTGTAGAGAATTATGTTTCCTACAATTTATCTTCTATGATATTTTTTGATCAGAAGCGTAGTTTTCGAGATATATCGAGATATTTAAAGGTTCCGAAGCCGCACCAACATAATAGAGATACAGAAACACCGTGGCCCCTTTCTTTGAGATAACTCTGCACTAGTGCGAGCCGCAAATGCCACTTCCAGCTTAGCTGTGCAGAAGAAGAACAACAAGAAGAAGAAATATCTCGAAATATGTCCGTCAGGCCCGTTCCCTTGAGATAAATATGCAAATATCTCGGAAACGAAGCGAGCTATGGCAAAATGTTAAGCGACCTTTTTTGTAGAGAATTAAGTTTCCTACTTTTTATGTTCTATGATATTTTTTGATCAGATGCGTAGTTCTCGAGATATATCAAGATATTTAAAAGTTCCGAAGCCGCACCAACATAATAGAGATACAGAAACACCGTGGCCCCTTTCTTTGAGATAACTCTGCACTGTTGCGAGCTGTAAATGCCACTTCCAGCTTAGCTGTGCAGAAGAAGAACAACAAGAAGAAGAAATATCTCGAAATATGTCCGTCAGGCCCCTGCCCTTGAGATATATCTGCAAATATCTCGGAAACGAAGCGAGCTATGGCAAAATGTTAAGAGACCTTTTTTGTAGAGAATTATGTTTCCTACAATTTATCTTCTATGATATTTTGTGATCAGAAGCGTAGTTTTCGAGATATATCGAGATATTTAAAGGTTCCGAAGCCGCACCAACATAATAGAGATACAGAAACACCGTGGCCCCTTTCTTTGAGATAACTCTGCACGATTGCGAGCTGGAAATGCCACTTCCAGTTTAGCTGTGCAGAAGAAGAACAACAAGAAGAAGAAATATCTCGAAATATGTCCATCAGGACCCTTCCCTTGAGATAAATCTGCAAATATCTCGGAAACGAAGCGAGCTATGGCAAAATGTTAAGAGACCTTTTTTGTAGAGAATTAAGTTTCCTACTTTTTATGTTCTAGGATATTTTTTGATCAGATGCGTAGTTCTCGAGATATATCAAGATATTTAAAAGTTCCGAAGCCGCACCAACATAATAGAGATACAGAAACACCGTGGCCCCTTTCTTTGAGATAACTCTGCACTATTGCGAGCTGCAAATGCCACTTCCAGCTTAGCTGTGCAGAGGAAGAACAACAAGAAGAAGAAATATCTCGAAATATGTCCGTCAGGCCAGTTCCTTTGAGCTGAATCTGCAAATATCTCGGAAACGAAGCGAGCTATGGCAAAATGTTAAGAGACGTTTTTTGTAGAGAATTATGTTTCCTACAATTTATGTTCTATGATATTTTTTGATCAGAAGCGTAGTTTTCGAGATATATCGAGATACTTAAAAGTTCCGAAGCCGCACCAACATAATAGAGATACAGAAACACCGTGGCCCCTTTCTTTGAGATAACTGTGCACTAGTGCGAGCCGCAAATGCCACTTCCAGCTTAGCTGTGCAGAAGAAGAACAACAAGAAGAAGAAATATCTCGAAATATGTCCGTCAGGCCAGTTCCTTTGAGCTGAATCTGCAAATATCTCGGAAACGAAGCGAGCTATGGCAAAATGTTAAGAGACGTTTTTTGTAGAGAATTATGTTTCCTACAATTTATGTTCTATGATATTTTTTGATCAGAAGCGTAGTTTTCGAGATATATCGAGATACTTAAAAGTTACGAAGCCGCACCAACATAATAGAGATACAGAAACACCGTGGCCCCTTTCTTTGAGATAACTCTGCACTATTGCGAGCTGCAAATGCCACTTCCAGCTTAGCTGTGCAGAGGAAGAACAACAAGAAGAAGAAATATCTCGAAATATGTCCGTCAGGCCAGTTCCTTTGAGCTGAATCTGCAAATATCTCGGAAACGAAGCGAGCTATGGCAAAATGATAACAGACGTTTTTTGTAGAGAATTATGTTTCCTACAATTTATGTTCTATGATATTTTTTGATCAGAAGCGTAGTTTTCGAGATATATCGAGATATTTAAAAGTTCCGAAGCCGCATCAACATAATAGGGATACAGAAACACCGTGGCCCCTTTCTTTGAGATAACTCTGCACGATTGCGAGCTGGAAATGCCACTTCCAGTTTAGCTGTGCAGAAGAAGAACAACAAGAAGAAGAAATATCTCGAAATATGTCCATCAGGACCCTTCCCTTGAGATAAATCTGCAAATATCTCGGAAACGAAGCGAGCTATGGCAAAATGTTAAGAGACCTTTTTTGTAGAGAATTAAGTTTCCTACTTTTTATGTTCTAGGATATTTTTTGATCAGATGCGTAGTTCTCGAGATATATCAAGATATTTAAAAGTTCCGAAGCCGCACCAACATAATAGAGATACAGAAACACCGTGGCCCCTTTCTTTGAGATAACTCTGCACTATTGCGAGCTGCAAATGCCACTTCCAGCTTAGCTGTGCAGAGGAAGAACAACAAGAAGAAGAAGTATCTCGAAATATGTCCGTCAGGCCCGTTCCTTTGAGCTGCATCTGCAAATATCTCGGAAACGAAGCGAGCTATGGCAAAATGTTAAGAGACGTTTTTTGTAGAGAATTATGTTTCCTACAATTTATGTTCTATGATATTTTTTGATCAGAAGCGTAGTTTTCGAGATATATCGAGATACTTAAAAGTTCCGAAGCCGCACCAACATAATAGAGATACAGAAACACCGTGGCCCCTTTCTTTGAGATAACTGTGCACTAGTGCGAGCCGCAAATGCCACTTCCAGCTTAGCTGTGCAGAAGAAGAACAACAAGAAGAAGAAATATCTCGAAATATGTCCGTCAGGCCCCTTCCCTTGAGATAAATCTGCAAATATCTCGGAAACGAAGCGAGCTATGGCAAAATGTTAAGAGACCTTTTTTGTACAGAATTATGTTTCCTACTTTTTATGTTGTATGATATTTTTTGATCAGACGCGTAGTTCTCGAGATATATCAAGATATTTAAAAGTTCCGAAGCCGCACCAACATAATAGAGATACAGAAACACCGTGGCCCCTTTCTTTGAGATATCTCTGCACTATTGCGAGCTGCAAATGCCACTTCCAGCTTAGCTGTGCAGAAGAAGAACAACAAGAAGAAGAAATATCTCGAAATATGTCCGTGAGGCCCCTTCCCTTGAGATAAATCTGCAAATATCTCGGAATCGAAGCGAGCTATGGCAAAATGTTAAGAGACCTTTTTTGTAGAGAATTAAGTTTCCTACTTTTTATGTTCTACGATATTTTTTGATCAGATGCGTAGTTCTCGAGATATATTAAGATATTTAAAAGTTCCGAAGCCGCACCAACATAATAGAGATACAGAAACACCGTGGCCCCTTTCCTTGAGATAACTCTGCACTATTGCGAGCTGCAAATGCCACTTCCAGCTTAGCTGTGCAGAAGAAGAACAACAAGAAGAAGAAGTATCTCGAAATATGTCCGTCAGGCCCCTTCCCTTGAGATAAATCTGCAAATATCTCGGAAACGAAGCGAGCTATGGCAAAATGTTAAGAGATCTTTTTTGTAGAGAATTAAGTTTCCTACTTTTTATGTTCTATGATATTTTTTGATCAGATGCGTAGTTCTCGAGATATATCGAGATACTTAAAAGTTCCGAAGCCGCACCAACATAATAGAGATACAGAAACACCGTGGCCCCTTTCTTTGAGATAACTGTGCACTAGTGCGAGCCGCAAATGCCACTTCCAGCTTAGCTGTGCAGAAGAAGAACAACAAGAAGAAGAAATATCTCGAAATATGTCCGTCAGGCCCCTTCCCTTGAGATAAATCTGCAAATATCTCGGAAACGAAGCGAGCTATGGCAAAATGTTAAGAGACCTTTTTTGTACAGAATTAAGTTTCCTACATTTTATGTTCTATGATATTTTTTGATCAGATGCGTAGTTCTCGAGATATATCAAGATATTTAAAAGTTCCGAAGCCGCACCAACATAATAGAGATACAGAAACACCGTGGCTCCTTTCTTTGAGATAACTCTGCACTATTGCGAGCTGGAAATGCCACTTCCAGTTTAGCTGTGCAGAAGAAGAACAAGAAGAAGAAGAAATATCTCGAAATATGTCCGTCAGGCCCCTTCCCTTGAGATAAATATGCAAATATCTCGGAAACGAAGCGAGCTATGGCAAAATGTTAAGCGACCTTTTTTGTAGAGAATTAAGTTTCCTACTTTTTATGTTCTATGGTATTTTTTGATCAGATGCGTAGTTCTCGAGATATATCAAGATATTTAAAAGTTCCGAAGCCCCACCAACATAATAGAGATACAGAAACACCGTGGCCCCTTTCTTTGAGATAACTCTGCACTATTGCGAGCTGCAAATGCCACTTCCAGCTTAGCTGTGCAGAGGAAGAACAACAAGAAGAAGAAATATCTCGAAATATGTCCGTCAGGCCAGTTCCTTTGAGCTGAATCTGCAAATATCTCGGAAACGAAGCGAGCTATGGCAAAATGTTAAGAGACGTTTTTTGTAGAGAATTATGTTTCCTACAATTTATGTTCTATGATATTTTTTGATCAGAAGCGTAGTTTTCGAGATATATCGAGATACTTAAAAGTTCCGAAGCCGCACCAACATAATAGAGATACAGAAACACCGTGGCCCCTTTCTTTGAGATAACTGTGCACTAGTGCGAGCCGCAAATGCCACTTCCAGCTTAGCTGTGCAGAAGAAGAACAACAAGAAGAAGAAATATCTCGAAATATGTCCGTCAGGCCCCTTCCCTTGAGATAAATCTGCAGATATCTCGGAAACGAAGCGAGCTATGGCAAAATGTTAAGAGACCTTTTTTGTACAGAATTATGTTTCCTACTTTTTATGTTCTATGATATTTTTTGATCAGACGCGTAGTTCTCGAGATATATCAAGATATTTAAAAGTTCCGAAGCCGCACCAACATAATAGAGATACAGAAACACCGTGGCCCCTTTCTTTGAGATATCTCTGCACTATTGCGAGCTGCAAATGCCACTTCCAGCTTAGCTGTGCAGAAGAAGAACAACAAGAAGAAGAAATATCTCGAAATATGTCCGTGAGGCCCCTTCCCTTGAGATAAATCTGCAAATATCTCGGAAACGAAGCGAGCTATGGCAAAATGTTAACAGACCTTATTTGTAGAGAATTAAGTTTCCTACTTTTTATGTTCTATGATATTTTTTGATCAGATGCGTAGTTCTCGAGATATATCGAGATATTTAAAAGTTCCGAAACCGCACCAACATAATAGAGATACAGAAACACCGTGGCCCCTTTCTTTGAGATAACTCTGCACTAGTGCGAGCCGCAAATGCCACTTCCAGCTTAGCTGTGCAGAAGAAGAACAACAAGAAGAAGAAATATCTCGAAATATGTCCGTTAGGCCCCTTCCCTTGAGATAAATCTGCAAATATCTCGGAAACGAAGCGAGCTATGGCAAAATGTTAAGAGACCTTTTTTGTACAGAATTATGTTTCCTACTTTTTATGTTCTATGATATTTTTTGATCAGGCGCGTAGTTCTCGAGATATATCAAGATATTTAAAAGTTCCGAAACCGCACCAACATAATAGAGATACAGAAACACCGTGGCCCCTTTCTTTGAGATAACTCTGCACTAGTGCGAGCCGCAAATGCCACTTCCAGCTTAGCTGTGCAGAAGAAGAACAACAAGAAGAAGAAATATCTCGAAATATGTCCGTTAGGCCCCTTCCCTTGAGATAAATCTGCAAATATCTCGGAAACGAAGCGAGCTATGGCAAAATGTTAAGAGACCTTTTCTGTAGAGAATTAAGTTTCCTACTTTTTACGTTCTATGATATTTTTTGATCAGATGCGTAGTTCTCGAGATATATTAAGATATTTAAAAGTTCCGAAGCCGCACCAACATAATAGAGATACAGAAACACCGTGGCCCCTTTCTTTGAGATAACTCTGCACTATTGCGAGCTGCAAATGCCACTTCCAGCTTAGCTGTGCAGAAGAAGAACAACAAGAAGAAGAAGTATCTCGAAATATGTCCGTCAGGCCCCTTCCCTTGAGATAAATCTGCAAATATCTCGGAAACGAAGAGAGCTATGGCAAAATGTTAAGAGACCTTTTTTGTAGAGAATTAAGTTTCCTACTTTTTATGTTCTATGATATTTTTTGATGAGATGCGTAGTTCTCGAGATATATCAAGATATTTAAAAGTTCCGAAGCCGCACCAACATAATAGAGATACAGAAACACCGTGGCCCCTTTCTTTGAGATAACTCTGCACTGTTGCGAGCTGTAAATGCCACTTCCAGCTTAGCTGTGCAGAAGAAGAACAACAAGAAGAAGAAATATCTCGAAATATGTCCGTCAGGCCCCTGCCCTTGAGATATATCTGCAAATATCTCGGAAACGAAGCGAGCTATGGCAAAATGTTAAGAGACCTTTTTTGTAGAGAATTATGTTTCCTACAATTTATCTTCTATGATATTTTTTGATCAGAAGCGTAGTTTTCGAGATATATCGAGATATTTAAAGGTTCCGAAGCCGCACCAACATAATAGAGATACAGAAACACCGTGGCCCCTTTCTTTGAGATAACTCTGCACTAGTGCGAGCCGCAAATGCCACTTCCAGCTTAGCTGTGCAGAAGAAGAACAACAAGAAGAAGAAATATCTCGAAATATGTCCGTCAGGCCCGTTCCCTTGAGATAAATATGCAAATATCTCGGAAACGAAGCGAGCTATGGCAAAATGTTAAGCGACCTTTTTTGTAGAGAATTAAGTTTCCTACTTTTTATGTTCTATGATATTTTTTGATCAGATGCGTAGTTCTCGAGATATATCAAGATATTTAAAAGTTCCGAAGCCGCACCAACATAATAGAGATTCCGAAACACCGTGGCCCCTTTCTTTGAGATAACTCTGCACTGTTGCGAGCTGTAAATGCCACTTCCAGCTTAGCTGTGCAGAAGAAGAACAACAAGAAGAAGAAATATCTCGAAATATGTCCGTCAGGCCCCTGCCCTTGAGATATATCTGCAAATATCTCGGAAACGAAGCGAGCTATGGCAAAATGTTAAGAGACCTTTTTTGTAGAGAATTATGTTTCCTACAATTTCTCTTCTATGATATTTTTTGATCAGAAGCGTAGTTTTCGAGATATATCGAGATATTTAAAGGTTCCGAAGCCGCACCAACATAATAGAGATACAGAAACACCGTGGCCCCTTTCTTTGAGATAACTCTGCACTAGTGCGAGCCGCAAATGCCACTTCCAGCTTAGCTGTGCAGAAGAAGAACAACAAGAAGAAGAAATATCTCGAAATATGTCCGTCAGGCCCGTTCCCTTGAGATAAATATGCAAATATCTCGGAAACGAAGCGAGCTATGGCAAAATGTTAAGCGACCTTTTTTGTAGAGAATTAAGTTTCCTACTTTTTATGTTCTATGGTATTTTTTGATCAGATGCGTAGTTCTCGAGATATATTAAGATATTTAAAAGTTCCGAAGCCGCACCAACATAATAGAGATACAGAAACAGCGTGGCCCCTTTCTTTGAGATAACTCTGCACTAGTGCGAGCCGCAAATGCCACTTCCAGCTTAGCTGTGCAGAAGAAGAACAACAAGAAGAAGAAATATCTCGAAATATGTCCGTCAGGCCCGTTCCCTTGAGATAAATATGCAAATATCTCGGAAACGAAGCGAGCTATGGCAAAATGTTAAGCGACCTTTTTTGTAGAGAATTAAGTTTCCTACTTTTTATGTTCTATGATATTTTTTGATCAGATGCGTAGTTCTCGAGATATATTAAGATATTTAAAAGTTCCGAAGCCGCACCAACATAATAGAGATACAGAAACACCGCGGCCCCTTTCTTTGAGATAAGTCTGCACTATTGCGAGCTGCAAATGCCACTTCCAGCTTAGCTGTGCAGAGGAAGAACAACAAGAAGAAGAAATATCTCGAAATATGTCCGTCAGGCCAGTTCCTTTGAGCTGCATCTGCAAATATCTCGGAAACGAAGCGAGCTATGGCAAAATGTTAAGAGACGTTTTTTGTAGAGAATTATGTTTCCTACAATTTATGTTCTATGATATTTTTTGATCAGAAGCGTAGTTTTCGAGATATATCGAGATACTTAAAAGTTCCGAAGCCGCACCAACATAATAGAGATACAGAAACACCGTGGCCCCTTTCTTTGAGATAACTGTGCACTACTGCGAGCCGCAAATGCCACTTCCAGCTTAGCTGTGCAGAAGAAGAACAACAAGAAGAAGAAATATCTCGAAATATGTCCGTCAGGCCCCTTCCCTTGAGATAAATCTGCAAATATCTCGGAAACGAAGCGAGCTATGGCAAAATGTTAAGAGACCTTTTTTGTACAGAATTATGTTTCCTACTTTTTATGTTCTATGATATTTTTTGATCAGACGCGTAGTTCTCGAGATATATCAAGATATTTAAAAGTTCCGAAGCCGCACCAACATAATAGAGATACAGAAACACCGTGGCCCCTTCCTTTGAGATATCTCTGCACTATTGCGAGCTGCAAATGCCACTTCCAGCTTAGCTGTGCAGAAGAAGAACAACAAGAAGAAGAAATATCTCGAAATATGTCCGTGAGGCCCCTTCCCTTGAGATAAATCTGCAAATATCTCGGAATCGAAGCGAGCTATGGCAAAATGTTAAGAGACCTTTTTTGTAGAGAATTAAGTTTCCTACTTTTTATGTTCTATGATATTTTTTGATCAGATGCGTAGTTCTCGAGATATATTAAGATATTTAAAAGTTCCGAAGCCGCACCAACATAATAGAGATACAGAAACACCGCGGCCCCTTTCTTTGAGATAACTCTGCACTATTGCGAGCTGCAAATGCCACTTCCAGCTTAGCTGTGCAGAGGAAGAACAACAAGAAGAAGAAATATCTCGAAATATGTCCGTCAGGCCAGTTCCTTTGAGCTGCATCTGCAAATATCTCGGAAACGAAGCGAGCTATGGCAAAATGTTAAGAGACGTTTTTTGTAGAGAATTATGTTTCCTACAATTTATGTTCTATGATATTTTTTGATCAGAAGCGTAGTTTTCGAGATATATCGAGATACTTAAAAGTTCCGAAGCCGCACCAACATAATAGAGATACAGAAACACCGTGGCCCCTTTCTTTGAGATAACTGTGCACTAGTGCGAGCCGCAAATGCCACTTCCAGCTTAGCTGTGCAGAAGAAGAACAACAAGAAGAAGAAATATCTCGAAATATGTCCGTCAGGCCCCTTCCCTTGAGATAAATCTGCAAATATCTCGGAAACGAAGCGAGCTATGGCAAAATGTTAAGAGACCTTTTTTGTACAGAATTATGTTTCCTACTTTTTATGTTCTATGATATTTTTTGATCAGACGCGTAGTTCTCGAGATATATCAAGATATTTAAAAGTTCCGAAGCCGCACCAACATAATAGAGATACAGAAACACCGTGGCCCCTTTCTTTGAGATATCTCTGCACTATTGCGAGCTGCAAATGCCACTTCCAGCTTAGCTGTGCAGAAGAAGAACAACAAGAAGAAGAAATATCTCGAAATATGTCCGTGAGGCCCCTTCCCTTGAGATAAATCTGCAAATATCTCGGAATCGAAGCGAGCTATGGCAAAATGTTAAGAGACCTTTTTTGTAGAGAATTAAGTTTCCTACTTTTTATGTTCTATGATATTTTTTGATCAGATGCGTAGTTCTCGAGATATATCAAGATATTTAAAAGTTCCGAAACCGCACCAACATAATAGAGATACAGAAACACCGTGGCCCCTTTCTTTGAGATAACTCTGCACTAGTGCGAGCCGCAAATGCCACTTCCAGCTTAGCTGTGCAGAAGAAGAACAACAAGAAGAAGAAATATCTCGATATATGTCCGTTAGGCCCCTTCCCTTGAGATAAATCTGCAAATATCTCGGAAACGAAGCGAGCTATGGCAAAATGTTAAGAGACCTTTTTTGTACAGAATTATGTTTCCTACTTTTTATGTTCTATGATATTTTTTGATGAGGCGCGTAGTTCTCGAGATATATCAAGATATTTAAAAGTTCCGAAACCGCACCAACATAATAGAGATACAGAAACACCGTGGCCCCTTTCTTTGAGATAACTCTGCACTAGTGCGAGCCGCAAATGCCACTTCCAGCTTAGCTGTGCAGAAGAAGAACAACAAGAAGAAGAAATATCTCGAAATATGTCCGTTAGGCCCCTTCCCTTGAGATAAATCTGCAAATATCTCGGAAACGAAGCGAGCTATGGCAAAATGTTAAGAGACCTTTTTTGTACAGAATTATGTTTCCTACTTTTTATGTTCTATGATATTTTTTGATCAGACGCGTAGTTCTCGAGATATATCAAGATATTTAAAAGTTCCGAAGCCGCACCAACATAATAGAGATACAGAAACACCGTGGCTCCTTTCTTTGAGATAACTCTGCACTATTGCGAGCTGGAAATGCCACTTCCAGTTTAGCTGTGCAGAAGAAGAACAACAAGAAGAAGAAATATCTCGAAATATGTCCGTCAGGCCCCTTCCCTTGAGATAAATCTGCAAATATCTCGGAAACGAAGCGAGCTATGGCAAAATGTTAAGCAACCTTTTTTGTAGAGAATTAAGTTTCCTACTTTTTATGTTCTATGGTATGTTTTGATCAGATGCGTAGTTCTCGAGATATATCAAGATATTTAAAAGTTCCGAAGCCCCACCAACATAATAGAGATACAGAAACACCGTGGCCCCTTTCTTTGAGATAACTCTGCACTATTGCGAGCTGCAAATGCCACTTCCAGCTTAGCTGTGCAGAGGAAGAACAACAAGAAGCAAAAATATCTCGACATATGTCCGTTAGGCCCCTTCCCTTGAGATAAATCTGCAAATATCTCGGAAACGAAGCGAGCTATGGCAAAATGTTAAGAGACCTTTTTTGTAGAGAATTAAGTTTCCTACTTTTTATGTTCTATGATATTTTTTGATCAGATGCGCAGTTCTCGAGATATATCAAGATATTTAAAAGTTCCGAAGCCGCACCAACATAATAGAGATACAGAAACACCGTGGCCCCTTTCTTTGAGATATCTCTGCACTATTGCGAGCTGCAAATGCCACTTCCAGCTTAGCTGTGCAGAAGAAGAACAACAAGAAGAAGAAATATCTCGAAATATGTCCGTGAGGCCCCTTCCCTTGAGATAAATCTGCAAATATCTCGGAATCGAAGCGAGCTATGGCAAAATGTTAAGAGACCTTTTTTGTAGAGAATTAAGTTTCCTACTTTTTATGTTCTATGATATTTTTTGATCAGATGCGTAGTTCTCGAGATATATCAAGATATTTAAAAGTTCCGAAACCGCACCAACATAATAGAGATACAGAAACACCGTGGCCCCTTTCTTTGAGATAACTCTGCACTAGTGCGAGCCGCAAATGCCACTTCCAGCTTAGCTGTGCAGAAGAAGAACAACAAGAAGAAGAAATATCTCGATATATGTCCGTTAGGCCCCTTCCCTTGAGATCTGCAAATATCTCGGAAACGAAGCGAGCTATGGCAAAATGTTAAGAGACCTTTTTTGTACAGAATTATGTTTCCTACTTTTTATGTTCTATGATATTTTTTGATGAGGCGCGTAGTTCTCGAGATATATCAAGATATTTAAAAGTTCCGAAACCGCACCAACATAATAGAGATACAGAAACACCGTGGCCCCTTTCTTTGAGATAACTCTGCACTAGTGCGAGCCGCAAATGCCACTTCCAGCTTAGCTGTGCAGAAGAAGAACAACAAGAAGAAGAAATATCTCGAAACACCGTGGCCCCTTTCTTTGAGATAACTCTGCACTAGTGCGAGCCGCAAATGCCACTTCCAGCTTAGCTGTGCAGAAGAAGAACAACAAGAAGAAGAAATATCTCGATATATGTCCGTTAGGCCCCTTCCCTTGAAATCTGCAAATATCTCGGAAACGAAGCGAGCTATGGCAAAATGTTAAGAGACCTTTTTTGTACAGAATTATGTTTCCTACTTTTTATGTGCTATGATATTTTTTGATGAGGCGCGTAGTTCTCGAGATATATCAAGATATTTAAAAGTTCCGAAACCGCACCAACATAATAGAGATACAGAAACACCGTGGCCCCTTTCTTTGAGATAACTCTGCACTAGTGCGAGCCGCAAATGCCACTTCCAGCTTAGCTGTGCAGAAGAAGAACAACAAGAAGAAGAAATATCTCGAAATATGTCCGTTAGGCCCCTTCCCTTGAGATAAATCTGCAAATATCTCGGAAACGAAGCGAGCTATGGCAAAATGTTAAGAGACCTTTTTTGTACAGAATTATGTTTCCTACTTTTTATGTTCTATGATATTTTTTGATCAGACGCGTAGTTCTCGAGATATATCAAGATATTTAAAAGTTCCGAAGCCGCACCAACATAATAGAGATACAGAAACACCGTGGCTCCTTTCTTTGAGATAACTCTGCACTATTGCGAGCTGGAAATGCCACTTCCAGTTTAGCTGTGCAGAAGAAGAACAACAAGAAGAAGAAATATCTCGAAATATGTCCGTCAGGCCCCTTCCCTTGAGATAAATCTGCAAATATCTCGGAAACGAAGCGAGCTATGGCAAAATGTTAAGCGACCTTTTTTGTAGAGAATTAAGTTTCCTACTTTTTATGTTCTATGGTATGTTTTGATCAGATGCGTAGTTCTCGAGATATATCAAGATATTTAAAAGTTCCGAAGCCCCACCAACATAATAGAGATACAGAAACACCGTGGCCCCTTTCTTTGAGATAACTCTGCACTATTGCGAGCTGCAAATGCCACTTCCAGCTTAGCTGTGCAGAGGAAGAACAACAAGAAGCAAAAATATCTCGACATATGTCCGTTAGGCCCCTTCCCTTGAGATAAATCTGCAAATATCTCGGAAACGAAGCGAGCTATGGCAAAATGTTAAGAGACCTTTTTTGTAGAGAATTAAGTTTCCTACTTTCTATGTTCTATGATATTTTTTGATCAGATGCGCAGTTCTCGAGATATATCAAGATATTTAAAAGTTCCGAAGCCGCACCAACATAATAGAGATACAGAAACACCGTGGCCCCTTTCTTTGAGATAACTCTGCACTATTGCGAGCTGGAAATGCCACTTCCAGTTTAGCTGTGCAGAAGAAGAACAACAAGAAGCAAAAATATCTCGAAATATGTCCGTTAGGCCCCTTCCCTTGAGATAAATCTGCAAATATCTCGGAAACGAAGCGAGCTATGGCAAAATGTTAAGAGACCTTTTTTGTAGAGAATTAAGTTTCCTACTTTTTATGTTCTATGATATTTTTTGATCAGATGCGCAGTTCTCGAGATATATCGAGATATTTAAAAGTTCCAAAGCCGCACCAACATAATAGAGATACAGAAACACCGTGGCCCCTTTCTTTGAGATAACTCTGCCCTAGTGCGAGCCGCAAATGCCACTTCCAGCTTAGCTGTGCAGAAGAAGAACAACAAGAAGAAGAAATATCTCGAAATGTGTCCGTCAGGCCCCTTCCCTTGAGATAAATCTGCAAATATCTCGGAAACGAAGCGAGCTATGGCAAAATGTAAAGAGACCTTTTTTGTAGAGAATTAAGTTTCCTACTTTTTATGTTCTATGATATTTTTTGATCAGATGCGTAGATCTCGAGATATATCAAGATATTTAAAAGTTCCGAAGCCGCACCAACATAATAGAGATACAGAAACACCGTGGCCCCTCTCTTTGAGATAACTCTGCACTATTGCGAGCTGGAAATGCCACTTCCAGTTTAGCTGTGCAGAAGAAGAACAACAAGAAGCAAAAATATCTCGAAATATGTCCGTTAGGCCCCTTCCCTTGAGATAAATCTGCAAATATCTCGGAAACGAAGCGAGCTATGGCAAAATGTTAAGAGACCTTTTTTGTACAGAATTATGTTTCCTACTTTTTATGTTCTATGATATTTTTTGATCAGGCGCGTAGTTCTCGAGATATATCAAGATATTTAAAAGTTCCGAAACCGCACCAACATAATAGAGATACAGAAACACCGTGGCCCCTTTCTTTGAGATAACTCTGCACTAGTGCGAGCCGCAAATGCCACTTCCAGCTTAGCTGTGCAGAAGAAGAACAACAAGAAGAAGAAATATCTCGAAATATGTCCGTTAGGCCCCTTCCCTTGAGATAAATCTGCAAATATCTCGGAAACGAAGCGAGCTATGGCAAAATGTTAAGAGACCTTTTTTGTACAGAATTATGTTTCCTACTTTTTATGTTCTATGATATTTTTTGATCAGACGCGTAGTTCTCGAGATATATCAAGATATTTAAAAGTTCCGAAGCCGCACCAACATAATAGAGATACAGAAACACCGTGGCTCCTTTCTTTGAGATAACTCTGCACTATTGCGAGCTGGAAATGCCACTTCCAGTTTAGCTGTGCAGAAGAAGAACAACAAGAAGAAGAAATATCTCGAAATATGTCCGTCAGGCCCCTTCCCTTGAGATAAATCTGCAAATATCTCGGAAACGAAGCGAGCTATGGCAAAATGTTAAGCGACCTTTTTTGTAGAGAATTAAGTTTCCTACTTTTTATGTTCTATGGTATTTTTTGATCAGATGCGTAGTTCTCGAGATATATCAAGATATTTAAAAGTTCCGAAGCCCCACCAACATAATAGAGATACAGAAACACCGTGGCCCCTTTCTTTGAGATAACTCTGCACTATTGCGAGCTGCAAATGCCACTTCCAGCTTAGCTGTGCAGAGGAAGAACAACAAGAAGCAAAAATATCTCGACATATGTCCGTTAGGCCCCTTCCCTTGAGATAAATCTGCAAATATCTCGGAAACGAAGCGAGCTATGGCAAAATGTTAAGAGACCTTTTTTGTAGAGAATTAAGTTTCCTACTTTTTATGTTCTATGATATTTTTTGATCAGATGCGCAGTTCTCGAGATATATCAAGATATTTAAAAGTTCCGAAGCCGCACCAACATAATAGAGATACAGAAACACCGTGGCCCCTTTCTTTGAGATAACTCTGCACTATTGCGAGCTGGAAATGCCACTTCCAGTTTAGCTGTGCAGAAGAAGAACAACAAGAAGCAAAAATATCTCGAAATATGTCCGTTAGGCCCCTTCCCTTGAGATAAATCTGCAAATATCTCGGAAACGAAGCGAGCTATGGCAAAATGTTAAGAGACCTTTTTTGTAGAGAATTAAGTTTCCTACTTTTTATGTTCTATGATATTTTTTGATCAGATGCGCAGTTCTCGAGATATATCGAGATATTTAAAAGTTCCAAAGCCGCACCAACATAATAGAGATACAGAAACACCGTGGCCCCTTTCTTTGAGATAACTCTGCACTAGTGCGAGCCGCAAATGCCACTTCCAGCTTAGCTGTGCAGAAGAAGAACAACAAGAAGAAGAAATATCTCGAAATGTGTCCGTCAGGCCCCTTCCCTTGAGATAAATCTGCAAATATCTCGGAAACGAAGCGAGCTATGGCAAAATGTTAAGAGACCTTTTTTGTAGAGAATTATGTTTCCTACAATTTATGTTCTATGATATTTTTTGATCAGAAGCGTAGTTTTCGAGATATATCGAGATATTTAAAAGTTCCGAAGCCGCACCAACATAATAGAGATACAGAAACACCGTGGCCCCTTTCTTTGAGATAACTCTGCACTAGTGCGAGCTGCAAATGCCACTTCCAGCTTAGCTGTGCAGAAGAAGAACAACAAGAAGAAGAAATATCTCGAAATATGTCCGTCAGGCCCCTTCCCTTGAGATAAATCTGCAAATGTCCCGGAAACGAAGCGAGCTATGGCAAAATGTTAAGAGACCTTTTTTGTAGAGAACTAAGTTTCCTACTTTTTATGTTCTATGATATTTTTTGATCAGATGCGTAGTTCTCGAGATATATCAAGATATTTAAAAGTTCCGAAGCCGCACCAACATAATAGAGATACAGAAACACCGTGGCCCCTTTCTTTGAGATAACTCTGCACTATTGCGAGCTGCAAATGCCACTTCCAGCTTCGCTGTGCAGAAGAAGAACAACAAGAAGAAGAAATATCTCGAAATATGTCCGTCAGGCCCCTTCCCTTGAGATAAATCTGCAAATATCTCGGAAACGAAGCGACCTATGGCAAAATGTTAAGAGACCTTTTTTGTACAGAATTATGTTTCCTACTTTTTATGTTCTATGATATTTTTTGATCAGACGCGTAGTTCTCGAGATATATCAAGATATTTAAAAGTTCCGAAGCCGCACCAACATAATAGAGATACAGAAACACCGTGGCTCCTTTCTTTGAGATAACTCTGCACTATTGCGAGCTGGAAATGCCACTTCCAGTTTAGCTGTGCAGAAGAAGAACAACAAGAAGAAGAAATATCTCGAAATATGTCCGTCAGGCCCCTTCCCTTGAGATAAATCTGCAAATATCTCGGAAACGAAGCGAGCTATGGCAAAATGTTAAGCGACCTTTTTTGTAGAGAATTAAGTTTCCTACTTTTTATGTTCTATGGTATTTTTTGATCAGATGCGTAGTTCTCGAGATATATCAAGATATTTAAAAGTTCCGAAGCCCCACCAACATAATAGAGATACAGAAACACCGTGGCCCCTTTCTTTGAGATAACTCTGCACTATTGCGAGCTGCAAATGCCACTTCCAGCTTAGCTGTGCAGAGGAAGAACAACAAGAAGCAAAAATATCTCGACATATGTCCGTTAGGCCCCTTCCCTTGAGATAAATCTGCAAATATCTCGGAAACGAAGCGAGCTATGGCAAAATGTTAAGAGACCTTTTTTGTAGAGAATTAAGTTTCCTACTTTTTATGTTCTATGATATTTTTTGATCAGATGCGCAGTTCTCGAGATATATCAAGATATTTAAAAGTTCCGAAGCCGCACCAACATAATAGAGATACAGAAACACCGTGGCCCCTTTCTTTGAGATAACTCTGCACTATTGCGAGCTGGAAATGCCACTTCCAGTTTAGCTGTGCAGAAGAAGAACAACAAGAAGCAAAAATATCTCGAAATATGTCCGTTAGGCCCCTTCCCTTGAGATAAATCTGCAAATATCTCGGAAACGAAGCGAGCTATGGCAAAATGTTAAGAGACCTTTTTTGTAGAGAATTAAGTTTCCTACTTTTTATGTTCTATGATATTTTTTGATCAGATGCGCAGTTCTCGAGATATATCGAGATATTTAAAAGTTCCAAAGCCGCACCAACATAATAGAGATACAGAAACACCGTGGCCCCTTTCTTTGAGATAACTCTGCACTAGTGCGAGCCGCAAATGCCACTTCCAGCTTAGCTGTGCAGAAGAAGAACAACAAGAAGAAGAAATATCTCGAAATGTGTCCGTCAGGCCCCTTCCCTTGAGATAAATCTGCAAATATCTCGGAAACGAAGCGAGCTATGGCAAAATGTTAAGAGACCTTTTTTGTAGAGAATTATGTTTCCTACAATTTATGTTCTATGATATTTTTTGATCAGAAGCGTAGTTTTCGAGATATATCGAGATATTTAAAAGTTCCGAAGCCGCACCAACATAATAGAGATACAGAAACACCGTGGCCCCTTTCTTTGAGATAACTCTGCACTAGTGCGAGCTGCAAATGCCACTTCCAGCTTAGCTGTGCAGAAGAAGAACAACAAGAAGAAGAAATATCTCGAAATATGTCCGTCAGGCCCCTTCCCTTGAGATAAATCTGCAAATGTCCCGGAAACGAAGCGAGCTATGGCAAAATGTTAAGAGACCTTTTTTGTAGAGAACTAAGTTTCCTACTTTTTATGTTCTATGATATTTTTTGATCAGATGCGTAGTTCTCGAGATATATCAAGATATTTAAAAGTTACGAAGCCGCACCAACATAATAGAGATACAGAAACACCGTGGCCCCTTTCTTTGAGATAACTCTGCACTCTTGCGAGCTGCAAATGCCACTTCCAGCTTTGCTGTGCAGAAGAAGAACAACAAGAAGAAGAAATATCTCGAAATATGTCCGTCAGGCCCCTTCCCTTGAGATAAATCTGCAAATATCTCGGAAACGAAGCGAGCTATGGCAAAATGTTAAGAGACCTTTTTTGTAGAGAATTAAGTTTCCTACTTTTTATGTTCTATGATATTTTTTGATCAGATGCGTAGATCTCGAGATATATCAAGATATTTAAAAGTTCCGAAGCCGCACCAACATAATAGAGATACAGAAACACCGTGGCCCCTCTCTTTGAGATAACTCTGCACTATTGCGAGCTGGAAATGCCACTTCCAGTTTAGCTGTGCAGAAGAAGAACAACAAGAAGCAAAAATATCTCGAAATATGTCCGTTAGGCCCCTTCCCTTGAGATAAATCTGCAAATATCTCGGAAACGAAGCGAGCTATGGCAAAATGTTAAGAGACCTTTTTTGTACAGAATTATGTTTCCTACTTTTTATGTTCTATGATATTTTTTGATCAGGCGCGTAGTTCTCGAGATATATCAAGATATTTAAAAGTTCCGAAACCGCACCAACATAATAGAGATACAGAAACACCGTGGCCCCTTTCTTTGAGATAACTCTGCACTAGTGCGAGCCGCAAATGCCACTTCCAGCTTAGCTGTGCAGAAGAAGAACAACAAGAAGAAGAAATATCTCGAAATATGTCCGTTAGGCCCCTTCCCTTGAGATAAATCTGCAAATATCTCGGAAACGAAGCGAGCTATGGCAAAATGTTAAGAGACCTTTTTTGTACAGAATTATGTTTCCTACTTTTTATGTTCTATGATATTTTTTGATCAGACGCGTAGTTCTCGAGATATATCAAGATATTTAAAAGTTCCGAAGCCGCACCAACATAATAGAGATACAGAAACACCGTGGCCCCTTTCTTTGAGATAACTCTGCACTATTGCGAGCTGCAAATGCCACTTCCAGCTTAGCTGTGCAGAGGAAGAACAACAAGAAGCAAAAATATCTCGACATATGTCCGTTAGGCCCCTTCCCTTGAGATAAATCTGCAAATATCTCGGAAACGAAGGGAGCTATGGCAAAATGTTAAGAGACCTTTTTTGTAGAGAATTAAGTTTCCTACTTTTTATGTTCTATGATATTTTTTGATCAGATGCGCAGTTCTCGAGATATATCAAGATATTTAAAAGTTCCGAAGCCGCACCAACATAATAGAGATACAGAAACACCGTGGCCCCTTTCTTTGAGATAACTCTGCACTATTGCGAGCTGGAAATGCCACTTCCAGTTTAGCTGTGCAGAAGAAGAACAACAAGAAGCAAAAATATCTCGAAATATGTCCGTTAGGCCCCTTCCCTTGAGATAAATCTGCAAATATCTCGGAAACGAAGCGAGCTATGGCAAAATGTTAAGAGACCTTTTTTGTAGAGAATTAAGTTTCCTACTTTTTATGTTCTATGATATTTTTTGATCAGATGCGCAGTTCTCGAGATATATCGAGATATTTAAAAGTTCCAAAGCCGCACCAACATAATAGAGATACAGAAACACCGTGGCCCCTTTCTTTGAGATAACTCTGCACTAGTGCGAGCCGCAAATGCCACTTCCAGCTTAGCTGTGCAGAAGAAGAACAACAAGAAGAAGAAATATCTCGAAATGTGTCCGTCAGGCCCCTTCCCTTGAGATAAATCTGCAAATATCTCGGAAACGAAGCGAGCTATGGCAAAATGTTAAGAGACCTTTTTTGTAGAGAATTATGTTTCCTACAATTTATGTTCTATGATATTTTTTGATCAGAAGCGTAGTTTTCGAGATATATCGAGATATTTAAAAGTTCCGAAGCCGCACCAACATAATAGAGATACAGAAACACCGTGGCCCCTTTCTTTGAGATAACTCTGCACTAGTGCGAGCTGCAAATGCCACTTCCAGCTTAGCTGTGCAGAAGAAGAACAACAAGAAGGAGAAATATCTCGAAATATGTCCGTCAGGCCCCTTCCCTTGAGATAAATCTGCAAATGTCCCGGAAACGAAGCGAGCTATGGCAAAATGTTAAGAGACCTTTTTTGTAGAGAACTAAGTTTCCTACTTTTTATGTTCTATGATATTTTTTGATCAGATGCGTAGTTCTCGAGATATATCAAGATATTTAAAAGTTCCGAAGCCGCACCAACATAATAGAGATACAGAAACAACGTGGCCCCTTTCTTTGAGATAACTCTGCACTCTTGCGAGCTGCAAATGCCACTTCCAGCTTCGCTGTGCAGAAGAAGAACAACAAGAAGAAGAAATATCTCGAAATATGTCCGTCAGGCCCCTTCCCTTGAGATAAATCTGCAAATATCTCGGAAACGAAGCGAGCTATGGCAAAATGTTAAGAGACCTTTTTTGTAGAGAATTAAGTTTCCTACTTTTTATGTTCTATGATATTTTTTGATCAGATGCGTAGATCTCGAGATATATCAAGATATTTAAAAGTTCCGAAGCCGCACCAACATAATAGAGATACAGAAACACCGTGGCCCCTCTCTTTGAGATAACTCTGCACTATTGCGAGCTGGAAATGCCACTTCCAGTTTAGCTGTGCAGAAGAAGAACAACAAGAAGCAAAAATATCTCGAAATATGTCCGTTAGGCCCCTTCCCTTGAGATAAATCTGCAAATATCTCGGAAACGAAGCGAGCTATGGCAAAATGTTAAGAGACCTTTTTTGTAGAGAATTAAGTTTCCTACTTTTATGTTCTATGATATTTTTTGATCAGATGCGCAGTTCTCGAGATATATCAAGATATTTAAAAGTTCCGAAGCCGCACCAACATAATAGAGATACAGAAACACCGTGGCCCCTCTCTTTGAGATAACTCTGCACTATTGCGAGCCGCAAATGCCACTTCCAGCTTAGCTGTGCAGAAGAAGAACAACAAGAAGAAGAAATATCTCGAAATATGTCCGTCAGGCCCCTTCCCTTGAGATAAATCTGCAAATATCTCGGAAACGAAGCGAGCTATGGCAAAATGTTAAGAGACCTTTTTTGTAGAGAATTATGATTCCTACAATTTATGTTCTATGATATTTTTTGATCAGAAGCGTAGTTTTCGAGATATATCGAGATATTTAAAAGTTCCGAAGCCGCACCAACATAATAGAGATACAGAAACACCGTGGCCCCTTTCTTTGAGATAACTCTGCACTATTGCGAGCTGCAGATGCCACTTCCAGCTTAGCTGTGCAGAGCAAGAACAACAAGAAGAAGAAATATCTCGAAATATGTCCGTCAGGCCCCTTCCCTTGAGATAAATCTGCAAATATCTCGGAAACGAAGCGAGCTATGGCAAAATGTTAAGAGACCTTTTTTGTAGAGAATTAAGTTTCCTACTTTTCATGTTCTATGATATTTTTTGATCAGATGCGTAGTTCTCGAGATATATCAAGATATTTAAAAGTTCCGAAGCCGCACCAACATAATAGAGATACAGAAACACCGTGGCCCCTTTCTTTGAGATAACTCTGCACTATTGCGAGCTGTAAATGCCACTTCCAGCTTAGCTGTGCAGAAGAAGAACAACAAGAAGAAGAAATATCTCGAAATATGTCCGTCAGGCCCCTTCCCTTGAGATATATCTGCAAATATCTCGGAAACGAAGCGAGCTATGGCAAAATGTTAAGAGACCTTTTTTGTAGAGAATTATGTTTCCTACAATTTATGTTCTATGATATTTTTTGATCAGAAGCGTAGTTTTCGAGATATATCGAGATATTTAAAAGTTCCGAAGCCGCACCAACATAATAGAGGTACAGAAACACCGTGGCCCCTTTCTTTGAGATAACTCTGCACTATTGCGAGATGCAGATGCCACTTCCAGCTTAGCTGTGCAGAGGAAGAACAACAAGAAGAAAAAATATCTCGAAATATGTCCGTCAGGCCAGTTCCTTTGAGCTGAATCTGCAAATATCTCGGAAACGAAGCGAGCTATTGCAAAATGTTAAGAGACGTTTTTCGTAGAGAATTATGTTTCCTACAATTTATGTTCTATGATATTTTTTGATCAGAAGCGTAGTTTTCGAGATATATCGAGATATTTAAAAGTTCCGAAGCCGCACCAACATAATAGAGATACAGAAACACCGTGGCCCCTTTCTTTGAGATAACTCTGCACTATTGCGAGCTGCAGATGCCACTTCCAGCTTAGCTGTGCAGAGGAAGAACAACAAGAAGAAAAAATATCTCGAAATATGTCCGTCAGGCCAGTTCCTTTGAGCTGAATCTGCAAATATCTCGGAAACGAAGCGAGCTATGGCAAAATGTGAAGAGACCTTTTTTGTAGAGAATTAAGTTTCCTACTTTTTATCTTCTATAATATTTTTTGATCAGATGCGTAGTTCTCGAGATATATCAAGATATTTAAAAGTTCCGAAGCCGCACCAACATAATAGAGATACAGAAACACCGTGGCCCCTTTCTTTGAGATAACTCTGCACTCTTGCGAGCTGCAAATGCCACTTCCAGCTTAGCTGTGCAGAAGAAGAACAACAAGAAGAAGAAATATCTCGAAATATGACCGTCAGGCCCCTTCCCTTGAGATAAATATGCAAATATCTCGGAAACGAAGCGAGCTATGGCAAAATGTTAAGAGACCTTTTTTGTAGAGAATTAAGTTTCCTACTTTTTACGTTCTATGATATTTTTTGATCAGATGCGTAGTTCTCGAGATATATCAAGATATTTAAAAGTTCCGAAGCCGCACCAACATAATAGAGATACAGAAACACCGTGGCCCCTTTCTTTGAGATAACTCTGCACTATTGCGAGCTGCAAATGCCACTTCCAGCTTAGCTGTGCAGAGGAAGAACAACAAGAAGAAGAAATATCTCGAAATATGTCCGTCAGGCCAGTTCCTTTGAGTTGAATCTGCAAATATCTCGGAAACGAAGCGAGCTATGGCAAAATGTTAAGAGACCTTTTTTGTAGAGAATTAAGTTTCCTACTTTTTATGTTCGGTGATATTTTTTGATCAGATGCGTAGTTCTCGAGATATATCAAGATATTTAAAAGTTCCGAAGCCGCACCAACATAATAGAGATACAGAAACACCGTGGCCCCTTTCTTTGAGATAACTCTGCACTAGTGCGAGCCGCAAATGCCACTTCCAGCTTAGCTGTGCAGAAGAAGAACAACAAGAAGAAGAAATATCTCGAAATATGTCCGTCAGGCCCCTTCCCTTGAGATGAATCTGCAAATATCTCGGAAACGAAGCGAGCTATGGCAAAATGTTAAGAGACCTTTTTTGTAGAGAATAATGTTTCCTACAATTTACGTTCTATGATATTTTTTGATCAGAAGCGTAGTTCTCGAGATATATCAAGATATTTAAAAGTTCCGAAGCCGCACCAACATAATAGAGATACAGAAACACCGTGGCCCCTTTCTTTGAGATAACTCTGCACTAGTGCGAGCCGCAAATGCCACTTCCAGCTTAGCTGTGCAGAAGAAGAACAACAAGAAGAAGAAATATCTCGAAATATGTCCGTCAGGCCCCTTCCCTTGAGATAAATATGCAAATATCTCGGAAACGAAGCGAGCTATGGCAAAATGTTAAGAGACCTTTTTTGTAGCGAATTAAGTTTCCTACTTTTTATGTTCTATGATATTTTTTGATCAGATGCGTAGTTCTCGAGATATATCAAGATATTTAAAAGTTCCGAAGCCGCACTAACATAATAGAGATACAGAAACACCGTGGCCCCTTTCTTTGAGATAACTCTGCACTATTGCGAGCTGCAAATGCCACTTCCAGCTTAGCTGTGCAGAGGAAGAACAACAAGAAGAAGAAATACCTCGAAATATGTCCGTCAGGCCAGTTCCTTTGAGTTGAATCTGCAAATATCTCGGAAACGAAGCGAGCTATGGCAAAATGTTAAGAGACCTTTTTTGTAGAGAATTATGTTTCCTACAATTTATGTTCTATGATATTTTTTGATCAGAAGCGTAGTTTTCGAGATATATCGAGATATTTAAAAGTTCCGAAGCCGCACCAACATAATAGAGATACAGAAACACCGTGGCCCCTTTCTTTGAGATAACTCTGCACTAGTGCGAGCCGCAAATGCCACTTCCAGCTTAGCTGTGCAGAAGAAGAACAACAAGAAGAAGAAATATCTCGAAATATGTCCGTCAGGCCCCTTCCCTTGAGATAAATCTGCACATATCTCGGAAACGAAGCGAGCTATGGCAAAATGTTAAGAGACCGTTTTTGTAGAGAATTAAGTTTCCTACTTTTTATGTTCTATGATATTTTTTGATCAGACGCGCAGTTCTCGAGATATATCAAGATATTTAAAAGTTCCGAAGCCGCACCAACATAATAGAGATACAGAAACACCGTGGCCCCTTTCTTTGAGCTAACTCTGCACTATTGCGAGCTGCAAATGCCACTTCCAGCTTAGCTGTGCAGAAGAAGAACAACAAGAAGAAGAAATATCTCGAAATATGTCCGTCAGGCCCCTTCCCTTGAGATAAATCTGCAAATATCTCGGAAACGAAGAGAGCTATGGCAAAATGTTAAGAGACCTTTTTTGTAGAGAATTAAGTTTCCTACTTTTCATGATCTATGATATTTTTTGATCAGATGCGTAGTTCTCGAGATATATCAAGATATTTAAAACTTCCGAAGCCGCACCAACATAATAGAGATACAGAAACACCGTGGCCCCTTTCTTTGAGATAACTCTGCACTATTGCGAGCTGCAAATGCCACTTCCAGCTTAGCTGTGCAGAGGAAGAACAACAAGAAGAAGAAATATCTCGAAATATGTCCGTCAGGCCAGTTCCTTTGAGTTGAATCTGCAAATATCTCGGAAACGAAGCGAGCTATGGCAAAATGTTAAGAGACCTTTTTTGTAGAGAATTAAGTTTCCTACTTTTTATGTTCGATGATATTTTTTGATCAGATGCGTAGTTCTCGAGATATATCAAGATATTTAAAAGTTCCGAAGCTGCACCAACATAATAGAGGTACAGAAACACCGTGGCCTCTTTCTTTGAGATAACTCTGCACTATTGCGAGCTGCAAATGCCACTTCGAGCTTAGCTGTGCAGAAGAAGAACAACAAGAAGAAGAAATATCTCGAAATATGTCCGTCAGACCCCTTCCCTTGAGATGAATCTGCAAATATCTCGGAAACGAAGCGAGCTATGGCAAAATGTTAAGAGACCTTTTTTGTAGAGAATAATGTTTCCTACAATTTACGTTCTATGATATTTTTTGATCAGAAGCGTAGTTCTCGAGATATATCAAGATATTTAAAAGTTCCGAAGCCGCACCAACATAATAGAGATTCAGAAACACCGTGGCCCCTTTCTTTGAGATAACTCTGCACTAGTGCGAGCCGCAAATGCCACTTCCAGCTTAGCTGTGCAGAAGAAGAACAACAAGAAGAAGAAATATCTCGAAATATGTCCGTCAGGCCCCTTCCCTTGAGATGAATCTGCAAATATCTCGGAAACGAAGCGAGCTATGGCAAAATGTTAAGAGACCTTTTTTGTAGAGAATAATGTTTCCTACAATTTACGCTCTATGATATTTTTTGATCAGAAGCGTAGTTCTCGAGATATATCAAGATATTTAAAAGTTCCGAAGCCGCACCAACATAATAGAGATACAGAAACACCGTGGCCCCTTTCTTTGAGATAACTCTGCACTAGTGCGAGCCGCAAATGCCACTTCCAGCTTAGCTGTGCAGAAGAAGAACAACAAGAAGAAGAAATATCTCGAAATATGTCCGTCAGGCCCCTTCCCTTGAGATAAATCTGCAAATATCTCGGAAACGAAGCGAGCTATGGCAAAATGTTAAGAGACCTTTTTTGTAGAGAATTAAGTTTCCTACTTTTTATGTTCTATGATATTTTTTGATCAGATGCGTAGATCTCGAGATATATCATGATATTTAAAAGTTCCGAAGCCGCACCAACATAATAGAGATACAGAAACACCGTGGCCCCTCTCTTTGAGATAACTCTGCACTATTGCGAGCTGGAAATGCCACTTCCAGTTTAGCTGTGCAGAAGAAGAACAACAAGAAGCAAAAATATCTCGAAATATGTCCGTTAGGCCCCTTCCCTTGAGATAAATCTGCAAATATCTCGGAAACGAAGCGAGCTATGGCAAAATGTTAAGAGACCTTTTTTGTAGAGAATTAGGTTTCCTACTTTTTATGTTCTATGATATTTTTTGATCAGATGCGCAGTTCTCGAGATATATCAAGATATTTAAAAGTTCCGAAGCCGCACCAACATAATAGAGATACAGAAACACCGTGGCCCCTTTCTTTGAGATAACTCTGCACTATTGCGAGCTGGAAATGCCACTTCCAGTTTAGCTGTGCAGAAGAAGAACAACAAGAAGCAAAAATATCTCGAAATATGTCCGTTAGGCCCCTTCCCTTGAGATAAATCTGCAAATATCTCGGAAACGAAGCGAGCTATGGCAAAATGTTAAGAGACCTTTTTTGTAGAGAATTAAGTTTCCTACTTTTTATGTTCTATGATATTTTTTGATCAGATGCGCAGTTCTCGAGATATATCAAGATATTTAATAGTTCCGAAGCCGCACCAACATAATAGAGATACAGAAACACCGTGGCCCCTCTCTTTGAGATAACTCTGCACTATTGCGAGCTGTAAATGCCACTTCCAGCTTAGCTGTGCAGAAGAAGAACAACAAGAAGAAGAAATATCTCGAAATATGTCCGTCAGGCCCCTTCCCTTGAGATATATCTGCAAATATCTCGGAAACGAAGCGAGCTATGGCAAAATGTTAAGAGACCTTTTTTGTAGAGAATTATGTTTCCTACAATTTATGTTCTATGATATTTTTTGATCAGAAGCGTAGTTTTCGAGATATATCGAGATATTTAAAAGTTCCGAAGCCGCACCAACATAATAGAGATACAGAAACACCGTGGCCCCTTTCTTTGAGATAACTCTGCACTAGTGCGAGCCGCAAATGCCACTTCCAGCTTAGCTGTGCAGAAGAAGAACAACAAGAAGAAGAAATATCTCGAAATATGTCCGTCAGGCCCCCTCCCTTGAGATAAATCTGCAAATATCTCGGAAACGAAGCGAGCTATCGCAAAATGTTAAGAGACCTTTTTTGTAGAGAATTATGTTTCCTACAATTTATGTTCTACGATATTTTTTGATCAGAAGCGTAGTTTTCGAGATATATCGAGATATTTAAAAGTTCCGAAGCCGCACCAACATAATAGAGATACAGAAACACCGTGGCCCCTTTCTTTGAGATAACTCTGCACTCTTGCGAGCTGCAAATGCCACTTCCAGCTTCGCTGTGCAGAAGAAGAACAACAAGAAGAAGAAATATCTCGAAATATGTCCGTCAGGCCCCTTCCCTTGAGATAAATCTGCAAATATCTCGGAAACGAAGCGAGCTATGGCAAAATGTTAAGAGACCTTTTTTGTAGAGAATTAAGTTTCCTACTTTTTATGGTCTATGATATTTTTTGAGCAGATGCGTAGATCTCGAGATATATCAAGATATTTAAAAGTTCCGAAGCCGCACCAACATAGAGATACAGAAACACCGTGGCCCCTCTCTTTGAGATAACTCTGCACTATTGCGAGCTGGAAATGCCACTTCCAGTTTAGCTGTGCAGAAGAAGAACAACAAGAAGCAAAAATATCTCGAAATATGTCCGTTAGGCCCCTTCCCTTGAGATAAATCTGCAAATATCTCGGAAACGAAGCGAGCTATGGCAAAATGTTAAGAGACCTTTTTTGTAGAGAATTAAGTTTCCTACTTTTTATGTTCTATGATATTTTTTGATCAGATGCGCAGTTCTCGAGATATATCAAGATATTTAAAAGTTCCGAAGCCGCACCAACATAATAGAGATACAGAAACACCGTGGCCCCTTTCTTTGAGATAACTCTGCACTATTGCGAGCTGGAAATGCCACTTCCAGTTTAGCTGTGCAGAAGAAGAACAACAAGAAGCAAAAATATCTCGAAATATGTCCGTTAGGCCCCTTCCCTTGAGATAAATCTGCAAATATCTCGGAAACGAAGCGAGCTATGGCAAAATGTTAAGAGACCTTTTTTGTAGAGAATTAAGTTTCCTACTTTTTATGTTCTATGATATTTTTTGATCAGATGCGTAGTTCTCGAGATATATCAAGATATTTAAAAGTTCCGAAGCCGCACCAACATAATAGAGATACAGAAACACCGTGGCCCCTTTCTTTGAGATAACTCTGCACTCTTGCGAGCTGCAAATGCCACTTCCAGCTTCGCTGTGCAGAAGAAGAACAACAAGAAGAAGAAATATCTCGAAATATGTCCGTCAGGCCCCTTCCCTTGAGATAAATCTGCAAATATCTCGGAAACGAAGCGAGCTATGGCAAAATGTTAAGAGACCTTTTTTGTAGAGAATTAAGTTTCCTACTTTTTATGGTCTATGATATTTTTTGATCAGATGCGTAGATCTCGAGATATATCAAGATATTTAAAAGTTCCGAAGCCGCACCAACATAATAGAGATACAGAAACACCGTGGCCCCTCTCTTTGAGATAACTCTGCACTATTGCGAGCTGTAAATGCCACTTCCAGCTTAGCTGTGCAGAAGAAGAACAACAAGAAGAAGAAATATCTCGAAATATGTCCGTCAGGCCCCTTCCCTTGAGATATATCTGCAAATATCTCGGAAACGAAGCGAGCTATGGCAAAATGTTAAGAGACCTTTTTTGTAGAGAATTATGTTTCCTACAATTTATGTTCTATGATATTTTTTGATCAGAAGCGTAGTTTTCGAGATATATCGAGATATTTAAAAGTTCCGAAGCCGCACCAACATAATAGAGATACAGAAACACCGTGGCCCCTTTCTTTGAGATAACTCTGCACTAGTGCGAGCCGCAAATGCCACTTCCAGCTTAGCTGTGCAGAAGAAGAACAACAAGAAGAAGAAATATCTCGAAATATGTCCGTCAGGCCCCCTCCCTTGAGATAAATCTGCAAATATCTCGGAAACGAAGCGAGCTATCGCAAAATGTTAAGAGACCTTTTTTGTAGAGAATTATGTTTCCTACAATTTATGTTCTACGATATTTTTTGATCAGAAGCGTAGTTTTCGAGATATATCGAGATATTTAAAAGTTCCGAAGCCGCACCAACATAATAGAGATACAGAAACACCGTGGCCCCTTTCTTTGAGATAACTCTGCACTCTTGCGAGCTGCAAATGCCACTTCCAGCTTCGCTGTGCAGAAGAAGAACAACAAGAAGAAGAAATATCTCGAAATATGTCCGTCAGGCCCCTTCCCTTGAGATAAATCTGCAAATATCTCGGAAACGAAGCGAGCTATGGCAAAATGTTAAGAGACCTTTTTTGTAGAGAATTAAGTTTCCTACTTTTTATGGTCTATGATATTTTTTGATCAGATGCGTAGATCTCGAGATATATCAAGATATTTAAAAGTTCCGAAGCCGCACCAACATAATAGAGATACAGAAACACCGTGGCCCCTCTCTTTGAGATAACTCTGCACTATTGCGAGCTGGAAATGCCACTTCCAGTTTAGCTGTGCAGAAGAAGAACAACAAGAAGCAAAAATATCTCGAAATATGTCCGTTAGGCCCCTTCCCTTGAGATAAATCTGCAAATATCTCGGAAACGAAGCGAGCTATGGCAAAATGTTAAGAGACCTTTTTTGTAGAGAATTAAGTTTCCTACTTTTTATGTTCTATGATATTTTTTGATCAGATGCGCAGTTCTCGAGATATATCAAGATATTTAAAAGTTCCGAAGCCGCACCAACATAATAGAGATACAGAAACACCGTGGCCCCTTTCTTTGAGATAACTCTGCACTATTGCGAGCTGGAAATGCCACTTCCAGTTTAGCTGTGCAGAAGAAGAACAACAAGAAGTAAAAATATCTCGAAATATGTCCGTTAGGCCCCTTCCCTTGAGATAAATCTGCAAATATCTCGGAAACGAAGCGAGCTATGGCAAAATGTTAAGAGACCTTTTTTGTAGAGAATTAAGTTTCCTACTTTTTATGTTCTATGATATTTTTTGATCAGATGCGTAGTTCTCGAGATATATCAAGATATTTAAAAGTTCCGAAGCCGCACCAACATAATAGAGATACAGAAACACCGTGGCCCCTTTCTTTGAGATAACTCTGCACTCTTGCGAGCTGCAAATGCCACTTCCAGCTTCGCTGTGCAGAAGAAGAACAACAAGAAGAAGAAATATCTCGAAATATGTCCGTCAGGCCCCTTCCCTTGAGATAAATCTGCAAATATCTCGGAAACGAAGCGAGCTATGGCAAAATGTTAAGAGACCTTTTTTGTAGAGAATTAAGTTTCCTACTTTTTATGGTCTATGATATTTTTTGATCAGATGCGTAGATCTCGAGATATATCGAGATATTTAAAAGTTCCGAAGCCGCACCAACATAATAGAGATACAGAAACACCGTGGCCCCTTTCTTTGAGATAACTCTGCACTAGTGCGAGCCGCAAATGCCACTTCCAGCTTAGCTGTGCAGAAGAAGAACAACAAGAAGAAGAAATATCTCGAAATATGTCCGTCAGGCCCCCTCCCTTGAGATAAATCTGCAAATATCTCGGAAACGAAGCGAGCTATCGCAAAATGTTAAGAGACCTTTTTTGTAGAGAATTATGTTTCCTACAATTTATGTTCTACGATATTTTTTGATCAGAAGCGTAGTTTTCGAGATATATCGAGATATTTAAAAGTTCCGAAGCCGCACCAACATAATAGAGATACAGAAACACCGTGGCCCCTTTCTTTGAGATAACTCTGCACTCTTGCGAGCTGCAAATGCCACTTCCAGCTTCGCTGTGCAGAAGAAGAACAACAAGAAGAAGAAATATCTCGAAATATGTCCGTCAGGCCCCTTCCCTTGAGATAAATCTGCAAATATCTCGGAAACGAAGCGAGCTATGGCAAAATGTTAAGAGACCTTTTTTGTAGAGAATTAAGTTTCCTACTTTTTATGGTCTATGATATTTTTTGATCAGATGCGTAGATCTCGAGATATATCAAGATATTTAAAAGTTCCGAAGCCGCACCAACATAATAGAGATACAGAAACACCGTGGCCCCTCTCTTTGAGATAACTCTGCACTATTGCGAGCTGGAAATGCCACTTCCAGTTTAGCTGTGCAGAAGAAGAACAACAAGAAGCAAAAATATCTCGAAATATGTCCGTTAGGCCCCTTCCCTTGAGATAAATCTGCAAATATCTCGGAAACGAAGCGAGCTATGGCAAAATGTTAAGAGACCTTTTTTGTAGAGAATTAAGTTTCCTACTTTTTATGTTCTATGATATTTTTTGATCAGATGCGTAGTTCTCGAGATATATCAAGATATTTAAAAGTTCCGAAGCCGCACCAACATAATAGAGATACAGAAACACCGTGGCCCCTTTCTTTGAGATAACTCTGCACTCTTGCGAGCTGCAAATGCCACTTCCAGCTTCGCTGTGCAGAAGAAGAACAACAAGAAGAAGAAATATCTCGAAATATGTCCGTCAGGCCCCTTCCCTTGAGATAAATCTGCAAATATCTCGGAAACGAAGCGAGCTATGGCAAAATGTTAAGAGACCTTTTTTGTAGAGAATTAAGTTTCCTACTTTTTATGGTCTATGATATTTTTTGATCAGATGCGTAGATCTCGAGATATATCAAGATATTTAAAAGTTCCGAAGCCGCACCAACATAATAGAGATACAGAAACACCGTGGCCCCTTTCTTTGAGATAACTCTGCACTATTGCGAGCTGGAAATGCCACTTCCAGTTTAGCTGTGCAGAAGAAGAACAACAAGAAGCAAAAATATCTCGAAATATGTCCGTTAGGCCCCTTCCCTTGAGATAAATCTGCAAATATCTCGGAAACGAAGCGAGCTATGGCAAAATGTTAAGAGACCGTTTTTGTAGAGAATTAAGTTTCCTACTTTTTATGTTCTATGATATTTTTTGATCAGACGCGCAGTTCTCGAGATATATCAAGATATTTAAAAGTTCCGAAGCCGCACCAACATAATAGAGATACAGAAACACCGTGGCCCCTTTCTTTGAGCTAACTCTGCACTATTGCGAGCTGCAAATGCCACTTCCAGCTTAGCTGTGCAGAAGAAGAACAACAAGAAGAAGAAATATCTCGAAATATGTCCGTCAGGCCCCTTCCCTTGAGATAAATCTGCAAATATCTCGGAAAGGAAGCTAGCTATGGCAAAATGTTAAGAGACCTTTTTTGTAGAGAATTAAGTTTCCTACTTTTTATGTTCTATAATGTTTTTTGATCAGATGCGTAGTTCTCGAGATATATCAAGATATTTAAAAGTTCCGAAGCCGCACCAACATAATAGAGATACAGAAACACCGTGGCCCCTTTCTTTGAGATAACTCTGCACTATTGCGAGCTGCAAATGCCACTTCCAGCTTAGCTGTGCAGAAGAAGAACAACAAGAAGAAGAAATATCTCGAAATATGTCCGTCAGGCCCCTTCCCTTGAGATAAATCTGCAAATATCTCGGAAACGAAGCGAGCTATGGCAAAATGTTAAGAGACTTTATTTGTAGAGAATTAAGTTTCCTACTTTTTATGTTCTACGATATTTTTTGATCAGATGCGTAGTTCTCGAGATATATCAAGATATTTAAAAGTTCCGAAGCCGCACCAACATAATAGAGATACAGAAACACCGTGGCTCCTTTCTTTGAGATAACTCTGCACTATTGCGAGCTGGAAATGCCACTTCCAGTTTAGCTGTGCAGAAGAAGAACAACAAGAAGAAGAAATATCTCGAAATATGTCCGTCAGGCCCCTTCCCTTGAGATAAATCTGCAAATATCTCGGAAACGAAGAGAGCTATGGCAAAATGTTAAGAGACCTTTTTTGTAGAGAATTAAGTTTCCTACTTTTTATGTTCTATGATATTTTTTGATCAGATGCGTAGTTCTCGAGATATATCAAGATATTTAAAAGTTCCGAAGCCGCACCAACATAATAGAGATACAGAAACACCGTGGCCCCTTTCTTTGAGATAACGCTGCACTAGTGCGAGCCGCAAATGCCACTTCCAGCTTAGCTGTGCAGAAGAAGAACAACAAGAAGAAGAAATATCTCGAAATATGTCCGTCAGGCCCCTTCCCTTGAGATAAATCTGCAAATATCTCGGAAACGAAGCGAGCTATGGCAAAATGTTAAGAGACTTTATTTGTAGAGAATTAAGTTTCCTACTTTTTATGTTCTACGCTATTTTTTGATCAGATGCGTAGTTCTCGAGATATATCAAGATATTTAAAAGTTCCGAAGCCGCACCAACATAATAGAGATACAGAAACACCGTGGCTCCTTTCTTTGAGATAACTCTGCACTATTGCGAGCTGGAAATGCCACTTCCAGTTTAGCTGTGCAGAAGAAGAACAACAAGAAGAAGAAATATCTCGAAATATGTCCGTTAGGCCCCTTCCCTTGAGATAAACCTGCAAATATCTCGGAAACGAAGCGAGCTATGGCAAAATGTTAAGAGACCTTTTTTGTAGAGAATTAAGTTTCCTACTTTTTATGTTCTATGATATTTTTTGATCAGATGCGTAGTTCTCGAGATATATCAAGATATTTAAAAGTTCCGAAGCCGCACCAACATAATAGAGATACAGAAACACCGTGGCCCCTTTCTTTGAGATAACTCTGCAATATTGCGAGCTGGAAATGCCACTTCCAGTTTAGCTGTACAGAAGAAGAACAACAAGAAGAAGAAATATCTCGAAATATGTCCGTCAGGCCCCTTCCCTTGAGATAAATCTGCAAATATCTCGGAAACGAAGCGAGCTATGGCAAAATGTTAAGAGACCTTTTTTGTAGAGAATTATGTTTCCTACTTTTTATGTTCTATGATATTTTTTGATCAGATGCGCAGTTCTCGAGATATATCAAGATATTTAAAAGTTCCGAAGCCGCACCAACATAATAGAGATACAGAAACACCGTGGCCCCTTTCTTTGAGGTAACGCTGCACTAGTGCGAGCCGCAAATGCCACTTCCAGCTTAGCTGTGCAGAAGAAGAACAACAAGAAGAAGAAATATCTCGAAATATGTCCGTCAGGCCCCTTCCCTTGAGATAAATCTGCAAATATCTCGGAAACGAAGCGAGCTATGGCAAAATGTTAAGAGACCTTTTTTGTAGAGAATTAAGTTTCCTACTTTCTATGTTCTATGATATTTTTTTATGAGATGCGTAGTTCTCGAGATATATCAAGATATTTAAAAGTTCCGAAGCCGCACCAACAGAATAGAGATACAGAAACACCGTGGCTCCTTTCTTTGAGATAACTCTGCACTATTGCGAGCTGGAAATGCCACTTCCAGTTTAGCTGTGCAGAAGAAGAACAACAAGAAGAAGAAATATCTCGAAATATGTCCGTTAGGCCCCTTCCCTTGAGATAAACCTGCAAATATCTCGGAAACGAAGCGAGCTATGGCAAAATGTTAAGAGACCTTTTTTGTAGAGAATTAAGTTTCCTACTTTTTATGTTCTATGATATTTTTTGATCAGATGCGTAGTTCTCGAGATATATCAAGATATTTAAAAGTTCCGAAGCCGCACCAACATAATAGAGATACAGAAACACCGTGGCCCCTTTCTTTGAGATAACTCTGCAATATTGCGAGCTGGAAATGCCACTTCCAGTTTAGCTGTGCAGAAGAAGAACAACAAGAAGAAGAAATATCTCGAAATATGTCCGTCAGGCCCCTTCCCTTGAGATAAATCTGCAAATATCTCGGAAACGAAGCGAGCTATGGCAAAATGTTAAGAGACCTTTTTTGTAGAGAATTATGTTTCCTACTTTCTATGTTCTATGATATTTTTTGATCAGATGCGCAGTTCTCGAGATATATCAAGATATTTAAAAGTTCCGAAGCCGCACCAACATAATAGAGATACAGAAACACCGTGGCCCCTTTCCTTGAGATAACTCTGCACTATTGCGAGCTGCAAATGCCACTTCCAGCTTAGCTGTGCAGAAGAAGAACAACAAGAAGAAGAAATATCTCGAAATATGTCCGTCAGGCCCCTTCCCTTGAGATAAATCTGCAAATATCTCGGAAACGAAGCGAGCTATGGCCACATGTTAAGAGACCTTTTTTGTAGAGAATTAAGTTTCCTACTTTTTATGTTCTATGATATTTTTTGATCAGATGCGCAGTTCTCGAGATATATCAAGATATTTAAAAGCTTCGAAGCTGCACGAACATAATAGAGGTACAGAAACACCGTGGCCCCTTTCTTTGAGATAACTCTGCACTATTGCGAGCTGCAAATGCCACTTCCAGCTTAGCTGTGCAGAAGAAGAACAACAAGAAGAAGAAATATTTCGAAATATGTCCGTCAGGCCCCTTCCCTTGAGATAAATCTGCAAATATCTCGGAAACGAAGCGAGCTATGGCAAAATGTTAAGAGACCTTATTTGTAGAGAATTAAGTTTCCTACTTTTTATGTTCTATGATATTTTTTGATCAGATGCGTAGTTCTCGAGATATATCAAGATATTTAAAAGCTTCGAAGCTGCACCAACATAATAGAGGTACAGAAACACCGTGGCCCCTTTCTTTGAGATAACTCTGCACTATTGCGAGCTGCAAATGCCACTTCCAGCTTAGCTGTGCAGAAGAAGAACAACAAGAAGAAGAAATATCTCGAAATATGTCCGTCAGGCCCCTTCCCTTGAGATAAATCTGCAAATATCTCGGAAACGAAGCGAGCTATGGCAAAATGTTAAGAGACCTTATTTGTAGAGAATTAAGTTTCCTACTTTTTATGTTGTATGATATTTTTTGATCAGATGCGTAGTTCTCGAGATATATCAAGATATTTAAAAGCTTCGAAGCTGCACCAACATAATAGAGATACACAAACACCGTGGCCCCTTTCTTTGAGATAACTCTGCACGATTGCGAGCTGGAAATGCCACTTCCAGTTTAGCTGTGCAGAAGAAGAACAACAAGAAGAAGAAATATCTCGAAATATGTCCATCAGGACCCTTCCCTTGAGATAAATCTGCAAATATCTCGGAAACGAAGCGAGCTATGGCAAAATGTTAAGAGACCTTTCTTGTAGAGAATTAAGTTTCCTACTTTTTATGTTCTATGATATTTTTTGATCAGATGCGTAGTTCTCGAGATATATCAAGATATTTAAAAGTTCCGAAGCCGCACCAACATAATAGAGATACAGAAACACCGTGGCCCCTTTCTTTGAGATAACTCTGCAATATTGCGAGCTGGAAATGCCACTTCCAGTTTAGCTGTGCAGAAGAAGAACAACAAGAAGAAGAAATATCTCGAAATATGTCCGTCAGGCCCCTTCCCTTGAGATAAATCTGCAAATATCTCGGAAACGAAGCGAGCTATGGCAAAATGTTAAGAGACCTTTTTTGTAGAGAATTATGTTTCCTACTTTCTATGTTCTATGATATTTTTTGATCAGATGCGCAGTTCTCGAGATATATCAAGATATTTAAAAGTTCCGAAGCCGCACCAACATAATAGAGATACAGAAACACCGTGGCCCCTTTCCTTGAGATAACTCTGCACTATTGCGAGCTGCAAATGCCACTTCCAGCTTAGCTGTGCAGAAGAAGAACAACAAGAAGAAGAAATATCTCGAAATATGTCCGTCAGGCCCCTTCCCTTGAGATAAATCTGCAAATATCTCGGAAACGAAGCGAGCTATGGCCACATGTTAAGAGACCTTTTTTGTAGAGAATTAAGTTTCCTACTTTTTATGTTCTATGATATTTTTTGATCAGATGCGCAGTTCTCGAGGTATATCAAGATATTTAAAAGCTTCGAAGCTGCACGAACATAATAGAGGTACAGAAACACCGTGGCCCCTTTCTTTGAGATAACTCTGCACTATTGCGAGCTGCAAATGCCACTTCCAGCTTAGCTGTGCAGAAGAAGAACAACAAGAAGAAGAAATATTTCGAAATATGTCCGTCAGGCCCCTTCCCTTGAGATAAATCTGCAAATATCTCGGAAACGAAGCGAGCTATGGCAAAATGTTAAGAGACCTTATTTGTAGAGAATTAAGTTTCCTACTTTTTATGTTCTATGATATTTTTTGATCAGATGCGTAGTTCTCGAGATATATCAAGATATTTAAAAGCTTCGAAGCTGCACCAACATAATAGAGGTACAGAAACACCGTGGCCCCTTTCTTTGAGATAACTCTGCACTATTGCGAGCTGCAAATGCCACTTCCAGCTTAGCTGTGCAGAAGAAGAACAACAAGAAGAAGAAATATCTCGAAATATGTCCGTCAGGCCCCTTCCCTTGAGATAAATCTGCAAATATCTCGGAAACGAAGCGAGCTATGGCAAAATGTTAAGAGACCTTATTTGTAGAGAATTAAGTTTCCTACTTTTTATGTTCTATGATATTTTTTGATCAGATGCGTAGTTCTCGAGATATATCAAGATATTTAAAAGCTTCGAAGCTGCACCAACATAATAGAGATACACAAACACCGTGGCCCCTTTCTTTGAGATAACTCTGCACGATTGCGAGCTGGAAATGCCACTTCCAGTTTAGCTGTGCAGAAGAAGAACAACAAGAAGAAGAAATATCTCGAAATATGTCCATCAGGACCCTTCCCTTGAGATAAATCTGCAAATATCTCGGAAACGAAGCGAGCTATGGCAAAATGTTAAGAGACCTTTCTTGTAGAGAATTAAGTTTCCTACTTTTTATCTTCTATGATATTTTTTGATCAGATGCGTAGTTCTCGAGATATATCAAGATATTTAAAAGTTCCGAAGCCGCACCACCATAATAGAGATACAGAAACACCGTGGCCCCTTTCTTTGAGATAACTCTGCACTATTGCGAGCTGCAAATGCCACTTCCAGCTTAGTTGTGCAGAAGAAGAACAACAAGAAGAAGAAATATCTCGAAATATGTCCGTCAGGCCCCTTCCCTTGAGATAAATCTGCAAATATCTCAGAAACGAAGCGAGCTATGGCAAAATGTTTAGAGACCTTTTTTGTAGAGAATTATGTTTCCTACAATTTATGTTCTATGATATTTTTTGATCAGAAGCGTAGTTTTCGAGATATATCAAGATATTTAAAAGTTCCGAAGTCGCACCAACATAATAGAGATACAGAAACACCGTGGCCCCTTTCTTTGGGATAACTCTGCACTATTGCGAGCTGGAAATGCCACTTCCAGTTTAGCTGTGCAGAACAAGAACAACAAGAAGAAGAAATATCTTGAAATATGTCCGTCAGGACCTTCCCTTGAGATAAATCTGCAAATATCTCGGAAACGAAGCGAGCTATGGCAAAACGTTAAGAGACCTTTTTTGTAGAGAATTATGTTTCCTACAATTTATGTTCTATGATATTTTTTGATCAGATGCGTAGTTCTCGAGATATATCAAGATATTTAAAAGCTTCGAAGCTGCACGAACATAATAGAGGTACAGAAACACCGTGGCCCATTTCTTTGAGATAACTCTGCACTATTGCGAGCTGCAAATGCCACTTCCAGTTTAGCTGTGCAGAAGAAGAACAACAAGAAGAAGAAACATCTCGAAATATGTCCGTCAGGACCCTTCCCTTGAGATAAATCTGCAAATATCTCGGAAACGAAGCGAGCTACGGCAAAACGTTAAGAGACCTTTTTTGTAGAGAATTATGTTTCCTACAATTTATGTTCTATGATATTTTTTGATCAGATGCGTAGTTCTCGAGATATATCAAGATATTTAAAAGTTCCGAAGCCGCACCAACATAATAGAGATAGAGAAACACCGTGGCCCCTTTCTTTGAGATAACTCTGCACTATTGCGAGCTGCAAATGCCACTTCCAGCTTAGCTGTGCAGAAGAAGAACAACAAGAAGAAGAAATATCTCGAAATATGTCCGTCAGGCCCCTTCCCTTGAGATAAATCTGCAAATATCTCGGAAACGAAGCGAGCTATGGCAAAATGTTAAGAGACCTTATTTGTAGAGAATTAAGTTTCCTACTTTTTATGTTCTATGATATTTTTTGATCAGATGCGTAGTTCTCGAGATATATCGAGATATTTAAAAGTTCCGAAGCCGCACCAACATAATAGAGATACAGAAACACCGTGGCCCCTTTCTTTGAGATAACTCTGCACTATTGCGAGCTGCAAATGCCACTTTCAGCTTAGCTGTGCAGAAGAAGAACAACAAGAAGAAGAAATATCTCGAAATATGTCCGTCAGGCCCCTTCCCTTGAGATAAATCTGCAACTATCTCGGAAACGAAGCGAGCTATGGCAAAATGTTAAGAGACCTTTTTTGTAGAGAATTATGTTTCCTACAAGTTATGTTCTATGATATTTTTTGATCAGAAGCGTAGTTTTCGAGATATATCAAGATATTTAAAAGTTCCGAAGCCGCACCAACATAATAGAGATACAGAAACACCGTGGCCCCTTTCTTTGAGATAACTCTGCACTATTGCGAGCTGCAAATGCCACTTCCAGCTTAGCTGTGCAGAAGAAGAACAACAAGAAGAAGAAATATCTCGAAATATGTCCGTTAGGCCCCTTCCCTTGAGATAAATCTGCAAATATCTCGGAAACGAAGCGAGCTATGGCAAAATGTTAAGAGACCTTTTTTGTAGAGGATTAAGTTTCCTACTTTTTATGTTGTATGATATTTTTTGATCAGATGCGTAGTTTTCGAGATATATCAAGATATTTAAAAGTTCCGAAGCCGCACCAACATAATAGAGATACAGAAACACCGTGGCCCCTTTCTTTGAGATAACTCTGCACTATTGCGCGCTGCAAATGCCACTTCCAGCTTAGCTGTGCAGAAGAAGAACAACAAGAAGAAGAAATATCACGAAATATGTCCGTCAGGCCCCTACCCTTGAGATAAATCTGCAAATATCTCGGAAACGAAGCGAGCTATGGCAAAATGTTAAGAGACCTTTTTTGTAGAGAATTAAGTTTCCTACTTTTTATGTTCTATGATATTTTTTGATCAGATGCGTAGTTCTCGAGATATATCAAGATATTTAAAAGCTCCGAAGCTGCACCAACATAATAGAGGTACAGAAACACCGTGGCCCCTTTCTTTGAGATAACTCTGCACTATTGCGAGCTGCAAATGCCACTTCCAGCTTAGCTGTGCAGAAGAAGAACAACAAGAATAAGAAATATTTCGAAATATGTCCGTCAGGCCCCTTCCCTTGAGATAAATCTGCAAATATCTCGGAAACGAAGCGAGCTACGGCAAAATGTTAAGAGACCTTTTTTGTAGAAAATTAGGTTTCCTACTTTTTATGTTCTATGATATTTTTTGATCAGATGCGTAGTTCTCGAGATATATCGAGATATTTAAAAGTTCCGAAGCCGCACCAACATAATAGAGATACAGAAACACCGTGGCCCCTTTCTTTGAGATAACTCTGCACTATTGCGAGCTGCAAATGCCACTTCCAGCTTAGCTGTGCAGAAGAAGAACAACAAGAAGAAGAAATATCTCGAAATATGTCCGTCAGGCCCCTTCCCTTGAGATAAATCTGCAAATATCTCGGAAACGAAGCGAGCTATGGCAAAATGTTAAGAGACCTTTTTTGTAGAGAATTAAGTTTCCTACTTTTTATGTTCTATGATATTTTTTGATCAGATGCGTAGTTCTCGAGATATATCAAGATATTTAAAAGTTCCGAAGCCGCACCAACATAATAGAGATACAGAAACACCGTGGCCCCTTTCTTTGAGATAACTCTGCACTATTGCGAGCTGTAAATGCCACTTCCAGCTTAGCTGTGCAGAAGAAGAACAACAAGAAGAAGAAATATCACGAAATATGTCCGTCAGGCCCCTACCCTTGAGATAAATCTGCAAATATCTCGGAAACGAAGCGAGCTATGGCAAAATGTTAAGAGACCTCATTTGTAGAGACTTAAGTTTCCTACTTTTTATCTTCTATGATATTTTTTGATCAGATGCGTAGTTCTCGAGATATATCGAGATATTTAAAAGTTCCGAAGCCGCACCAACATAATAGAGATACAGAAACACCGTGGCCCCTTTCTTTGAGATAACTCTGCACTATTGCGAGCTGCAAATGCAACTTCCAGCTTAGCTGTGCAGAAGAAGAACAACAAGAAGAAGAAATATCTCGAAATATGTCCGTCAGGCCCCTTCCCTTGAGATAAATATGCAACTATCTCGGAAACGAAGCGAGCAATGGCAAAATGTTAAGAGACCTTTTTTGTAGAGAATTATGTTTCCTACAACTTATGTTCTATGATATTTTTTGATCAGAAGCGTAGTTTTCGAGATATATCAAGATATTTAAAAGTTCCGAAGCCGCACCAACATAATAGAGATACAGAAACACCGTGGCCCCTTTCTTTGAGATAACTCTGCACTATTGCGAGCTGCAAATGCCACTTCCAGCTTAGCTGTGCAGAAGAAGAACAACAAGAAGAAGAAATATCTCGAAATATGTCCGTTAGGCCCCTTCCCTTGAGATAAATCTGCAAATATCTCGGAAACGAAGCGAGCTATGGCAAAATGTTAAGAGACCTTTTTTGTAGAGGATTAAGTTTCCTACTTTTTATGTTGTATGATATTTTTTGATCAGATGCGTAGTTTTCGAGATATATCAAGATATTTAAAAGTTCCGAAGCCGCACCAACATAATAGAGATACAGAAACACCGTGGCCCCTTTCTTTGAGATAACTCTGCACTATTGCGAGCTGCAAATGCCACTTCCAGCTTAGCTGTGCAGAAGAAGAACAACAAGAAGAAGAAATATCTCGAAATATGTCCGTCAGGCCCCTTCCCTTGAGCTAAATCTGCAAATATCTCGGAAACAATGCGAGCTGTGGCAAAATAGTAAGAGATCTTTTTTGTAGGAAATTAAGTTTCCTACTATTTATGTTCTATGATATTTTTTGATCAGATGCGTAGTTCTCGAGATATATCAAGATATTTAAAAGTTCCGAAGCCGCACCAACATAATAGAGATACAGAAACACCGTGGCCCCTTTCTTTGAGATAACTCTGCACTATTGCGAGCTGTAAATGCCACTTCCAGCTTAGCTGTGCAGAAGAAGAACAACAAGAATAAGAAATATTTCGAAATATGTCCGTCAGGCCCCATCCCTTGAGATAAATCTGCAAATATCTCGGAAACGAAGCGAGCTACGGCAAAATGTTAAGAGACCTTTTTTGTAGAAAATTAGGTTTCCTACTTTTTATGTTCTATGATATTTTTTGATCAGATGCGTAGTTCTCGAGATATATCAAGATATTTAAAAGTTCCGAAGCCGCACAAACATAATAGAGATACAGAAACACCGTGGCCCCTTTCTTTGCGATAACTCTGCACTATTGCGAGCTGCAAATGCCACTTCCAGCTTAGCTGTGCAGAAGAAGAACAACAAGAAGAAGAAATATCTCGAAATATGTCCGTCAGGCCCCTTCCCTTGAGATAAATCTGCAACTATCTCGGAAACGAAGCGAGCTATGGCAAAATGTTAAGAGACCTTTTTTGTAGAGAATTATGTTTCCTACACGTTATGTTCTATGATATTTTTTGATCAGAAGCGTAGTTTTCGAGATATATCAAGATATTTAAAAGTTCCGAAGCCGCACCAACATAATAGAGATACAGAAACACCGTGGCCCCTTTCTTTGAGATAACTCTGCACTGTTGCGAGCTGCAAATGCCACTTCCAGCTTAGCTGTGCAGAAGAAGAACAACAAGAAGAAGAAATATCTCGAAATATGTCCGTTAGGCCCCTTCCCTTGAGATACATCTGCAAATATCTCGGAAACGAAGCGAGCTATGGCAAAATGTTAAGAGACCTTTTTTGTAGAGGATTAAGTTTCCTACTTTTTATGTTGTATGATATTTTTTGATCAGATGCGTAGTTTTCGAGATATATCAAGATATTTAAAAGTTCCGAAGCCGCACCAACATAATAGAGATACAGAAACACCGTGGCCCCTTTCTTTGAGATAACTCTGCACTATTGCGAGCTGCAAATGCCACTTCCAGCTTAGCTGTGCAGAAGAAGAACAACAAGAAGAAGAAATATCTCGAAATATGTCCGTCAGGCCTCTTCCCTTGAGCTAAATCTGCAAATATCTCGGAAACAATGCGAGCTATGGCAAAATAGTAAGAGATCTTTTTTGTAGGAAATTAAGTTTCCTACTATTTATGTTCTATGATATTTTTTGATCAGATGCGTAGTTCTCGAGATATATCAAGATATTTAAAAGTTCCGAAGCCGCACCAACATAATAGAGATACAGAAACACCGTGGCCCCTTTCTTTGAGATAACTCTGCACTATTGCGAGCTGCAAATGCCACTTCCAGCTTAGCTGTGCAGAAGAAGAACAACAAGAAGAAGAAATATCTCGAAATATGTCCGTCAGGCCCCTTCCCTTGAGATAAATCTGCAAATATCTCGGAAACGAAGCGAGCTATGGCAAAGTGTTAAAAGACCTCATTTGTAGAGAATTAAGTTTCCTACTTTTTATGTTCTATGATATTTTTTGATCAGATGCGTAGTTCTCGAGATATATCGAGATATTTAAAAGTTCCGAAGCCGCACCAACATAATAGAGATACAGAAACACGTGGCCCCTTTCTTTGAGATAACTCTGCACTATTGCGAGCTGCAAATGCCACTTCCAGCTTAGCTGTGCAGAAGAAGAACAACAAGAAGAAGAAATATCTCGAAATATGTCCGTCAGGCCCCTTCCCTTGAGATAAATCTGCAACTATCTCGGAAACGAAGCGAGCTATGGCAAAATGTTAAGAGACCTTTTTTGTAGAGAATTATGTTTCCTACAAGTTATGTTCTATGATATTTTTTGATCAGAAGCGTAGTTTTCGAGATATATCAAGATATTTAAAAGTTCCGAAGCCGCACCAACATAATAGAGATACAGAAACACCGTGGCCCCTTTCTTTGAGATAACTCTGCACTATTGCGAGCTGCAAATGCCACTTCCAGCTTAGCTGTGCAGAAGAAGAACAACAAGAAGAAGAAATATCTCGAAATATGTCCGTTAGGCCCCTTCCCTTGAGATAAATCTGCAAATATCTCGGAAACGAAGCGAGCTATGGCAAAATGTTAAGAGACCTTTTTTGTAGAGAATTAAGTTTCCTACTTTTTATGTTCTATGATATTTTTTGATCAGATGCGTAGTTGTCGAGATATATCAAGATATTTAAAAGCTCCGAAGCTGCACCAACATAATAGAGGTACAGAAACACCGTGGCCCCTTTCTTTGAGATAACTCTGCACTATTGCGTGCTGCAAATGCCACTTCCAGCTTAGCTGTGCAGAAGAAGAACAACAAGAATAAGAAATATTTCGAAATATGTCCGTCAGGCCCCTTCCCTTGAGATAAATCTGCAAATATCTCGGAAACGAAGCGAGCTACGGCAAAATGTTAAGAGACCTTTTTTGTAGAAAATTACGTTTCCTACTTTTTATGTTCTATGATATTTTTTGATCAGATGCGTAGTTCTCGAGATATATCAAGATATTTAAAAGTTCCGAAGCCGCACAAACATAATAGAGATACAGAAACACCGTGGCCCCTTTCTTTGCGATAACTCCGCACTATTGCGAGCTGCAAATGCCACTTCCAGCTTAGCTGTGCAGAAGAAGAACAACAAGAAGAAGAAATATCTCGAAATATGTCCGTTAGGCCCCTTCCCTTGAGATAAATCTGCAAATATCTCGGAAACGAAGCGAGCTATGGCAAAATGTTAAGAGACCTTTTTTGTAGAGGATTAAGTTTCCTACTTTTTATGTTGTATGATATTTTTTGATCAGATGCGTAGTTTTCGAGATATATCAAGATATTTAAAAGTTCCGAAGCCGCACCAACATAATAGAGATACAGAAACACCGTGGCCCCTTTCTTTGAGATAACTCTGCACTATTGCGAGCTGCAAATGCCACTTCCAGCTTAGCTGTGCAGAAGAAGAACAACAAGAAGAAGAAATATCTCGAAATATGTCCGTCAGGCCCCTTCCCTTGAGCTAAATCTGCAAATATCTCGGAAACAATGCGAGCTATGGCAAAATAGTAAGAGATCTTTTTTGTAGGAAATTAAGTTTCCTACTATTTATGTTCTATGATATTTTTTGATCAGATGCGTAGTTCTCGAGATATATCAAGATATTTAAAAGTTCCGAAGCCGCACCAACATAATAGAGATACAGAAACACCGTGGCCCCTTTCTTTGAGATAACTCTGCACTATTGCGAGCTGTAAATGCCACTTCCAGCTTAGCTGTGCAGAAGAAGAACAACAAGAATAAGAAATATTTCGAAATATGTCCGTCAGGCCCCATCCCTTGAGATAAATCTGCAAATATCTCGGAAACGAAGCGAGCTACGGCAAAATGTTAAGAGACCTTTTTTGTAGAAAATTAGGTTTCCTACTTTTTATGTTCTATGATATTTTTTGATCAGATGCGTAGTTCTCGAGATATATCAAGATATTTAAAAGTTCCGAAGCCGCACAAACATAATAGAGATACAGAAACACCGTGGCCCCTTTCTTTGCGATAACTCTGCACTATTGCGAGCTGCAAATGCCACTTCCAGCTTAGCTGTGCAGAAGAAGAACAACAAGAAGAAGAAATATCTCGAAATATGTCCGTCAGGCCCCTTCCCTTGAGATAAATCTGCAACTATCTCGGAAACGAAGCGAGCTATGGCAAAATGTTAAGAGACCTTTTTTGTAGAGAATTATGTTTCCTACACGTTATGTTCTATGATATTTTTTGATCAGAAGCGTAGTTTTCGAGATATATCAAGATATTTAAAAGTTCCGAAGCCGCACCAACATAATAGAGATACAGAAACACCGTGGCCCCTTTCTTTGAGATAACTCTGCACTGTTGCGAGCTGCAAATGCCACTTCCAGCTTAGCTGTGCAGAAGAAGAACAACAAGAAGAAGAAATATCTCGAAATATGTCCGTTAGGCCCCTTCCCTTGAGATACATCTGCAAATATCTCGGAAACGAAGCGAGCTATGGCAAAATGTTAAGAGACCTTTTTTGTAGAGGATTAAGTTTCCTACTTTTTATGTTGTATGATATTTTTTGATCAGATGCGTAGTTTTCGAGATATATCAAGATATTTAAAAGTTCCGAAGCCGCACCAACATAATAGAGATACAGAAACACCGTGGCCCCTTTCTTTGAGATAACTCTGCACTATTGCGAGCTGCAAATGCCACTTCCAGCTTAGCTGTGCAGAAGAAGAACAACAAGAAGAAGAAATATCTCGAAATATGTCCGTCAGGCCCCTTCCCTTGAGCTAAATCTGCAAATATCTCGGAAACAATGCGAGCTATGGCAAAATAGTAAGAGATCTTTTTTGTAGGAAATTAAGTTTCCTACTATTTATGTTCTATGATATTTTTTGATCAGATGCGTAGTTCTCGAGATATATCAAGATATTTAAAAGTTCCGAAGCCGCACCAACATAATAGAGATACAGAAACACCGTGGCCCCTTTCTTTGAGATAACTCTGCACTATTGCGAGCTGCAAATGCCACTTCCAGCTTAGCTGTGCAGAAGAAGAACAACAAGAAGAAGAAATATCTCGAAATATGTCCGTCAGGCCCCTTCCCTTGAGATAAATCTGCAAATATCTCGGAAACGAAGCGAGCTATGGCAAAGTGTTAAAAGACCTCATTTGTAGAGAATTAAGTTTCCTACTTTTTATGTTCTATGATATTTTTTGATCAGATGCGTAGTTCTCGAGATATATCGAGATATTTAAAAGTTCCGAAGCCGCACCAACATAATAGAGATACAGAAACACGTGGCCCCTTTCTTTGAGATAACTCTGCACTATTGCGAGCTGCAAATGCCACTTCCAGCTTAGCTGTGCAGAAGAAGAACAACAAGAAGAAGAAATATCTCGAAATATGTCCGTCAGGCCCCTTCCCTTGAGATAAATCTGCAACTATCTCGGAAACGAAGCGAGCTATGGCAAAATGTTAAGAGACCTTTTTTGTAGAGAATTATGTTTCCTACAAGTTATGTTCTATGATATTTTTTGATCAGAAGCGTAGTTTTCGAGATATATCAAGATATTTAAAAGTTCCGAAGCCGCACCAACATAATAGAGATACAGAAACACCGTGGCCCCTTTCTTTGAGATAACTCTGCACTATTGCGAGCTGCAAATGCCACTTCCAGCTTAGCTGTGCAGAAGAAGAACAACAAGAAGAAGAAATATCTCGAAATATGTCCGTTAGGCCCCTTCCCTTGAGATAAATCTGCAAATATCTCGGAAACGAAGCGAGCTATGGCAAAATGTTAAGAGACCTTTTTTGTAGAGAATTAAGTTTCCTACTTTTTATGTTCTATGATATTTTTTGATCAGATGCGTAGTTCTCGAGATATATCAAGATATTTAAAAGCTCCGAAGCTGCACCAACATAATAGAGGTACAGAAACACCGTGGCCCCTTTCTTTGAGATAACTCTGCACTATTGCGTGCTGCAAATGCCACTTCCAGCTTAGCTGTGCAGAAGAAGAACAACAAGAATAAGAAATATTTCGAAATATGTCCGTCAGGCCCCTTCCCTTGAGATAAATCTGCAAATATCTCGGAAACGAAGCGAGCTACGGCAAAATGTTAAGAGACCTTTTTTGTAGAAAATTACGTTTCCTACTTTTTATGTTCTATGATATTTTTTGATCAGATGCGTAGTTCTCGAGATATATCAAGATATTTAAAAGTTCCGAAGCCGCACAAACATAATAGAGATACAGAAACACCGTGGCCCCTTTCTTTGCGATAACTCCGCACTATTGCGAGCTGCAAATGCCACTTCCAGCTTAGCTGTGCAGAAGAAGAACAACAAGAAGAAGAAATATCTCGAAATATGTCCGTCAGGCCCCTTCCCTTGAGATAAATCTGCAAATATCTCGGAAACGAAGCGAGCTATGGCAAAATGTTAAGAGACCTTATTTGTAGAGAATTAAGTTTCCTACTTTTTATGTTCTATGATATTTTTTGATCAGATGCGTAGTTCTCGAGATATATCGAGATATTTAAAAGTTCCGAAGACGCACCAACATAATAGAGATACAGAAACACCGTGGCCCCTTTCTTTGAGATAACTCTGCACTATTGCGAGCTGCAAATGCCACTTCCAGCTTAGCTGTGCAGAAGAAGAACAACAAGAAGAAGAAATATCTCGAAATATGTCCGTCAGGCCCCTTCCCTTGAGATAAATCTGCAACTATCTCGGAAACGAAGCGAGCTATGGCAAAATGTTAAGAGACCTTTTTTGTAGAGAATTATGTTTCCTACAAGCTATGTTCTATGGTATTTTTTGATCAGAAGCGTAGTTTTCGAGATATATCGAGATATTTAAAAGTTCCGAAGCCGCACCAACATAATAGAGATACAGAAACACGTGGCCCCTTTCTTTGAGATAACTCTGCACTATTGCGAGCTGCAAATGCCACTTCCAGCTTAGCTGTGCAGAAGAAGAACAACAAGAAGAAGAAATATCTCGAAATATGTCCGTCAGGCCCCTTCCCTTGAGATAAATCTGCAAATATCTCGGAAACGAAGCGAGCTATGGCAAAATGTTAAGAGACCTTATTTGTAGAGAATTAAGTTTCCTACTTTTTATGTTCTATGATATTTTTTGATCAGATGCGTAGTTCTCGAGATATATTGAGATATTTAAAAGTTCCGAAGCCGCACCAACATAATAGAGATACAGAAACACCGTGGCCCCTTTCTTTGAGATAACTCTGCACTATTGCGAGCTGCAAATGCCACTTCCAGCTTAGCTGTGCAGAAGAAGAACAACAAGAAGAAGAAATATCTCGAAATATGTCCGTCAGGCCCCTTCCCTTGAGATAAATCTGCAACTATCTCGGAAACGAAGCGAGCTATGGCAAAATGTTAAGAGACCTTTTTCGTTGAGAATTATGTTTCCTACAAGTTATGTTTTATGATATTTTTTGATCAGAAGCGTAGTTTTCGAGATATATCAAGATATTTAAAAGTTCCGAAGCCGCACCAACATAATAGAGATACAGATACACCGTGGCCCCTTTCTTTGAGATCACTCTGCACTATTGCGAGCTGCAAATGCCACTTCCAGCTTAGCTGTGCAGAAGAAGAACAACAAGAAGAAGAAATATCTCGAAATATGTCCGTTAGGCCCCTTCCCTTGAGATAAATCTGCAAATATCTCGGAAACGAAGCGAGCTATGGCAAAATGTTAAGAGACCTTTTTTGTAGAGGATTAAGTTTCCTACTTTTTATGTTGTATGATATTTTTTGATCAGATGCGTAGTTTTCGAGATATATCAAGATATTTAAAAGTTCCGAAGCCGCACCAACATAATAGAGATACAGATACACCGTGGCCCCTTTCTTTGAGATCACTCTGCACTATTGCGAGCTGCAAATGCCACTTCCAGCTTAGCTGTGCAGAAGAAGAACAACAAGAAGAAGAAATATCTCGAAATATGTCCGTCAGGCCCCTTCCCTTGAGCTAAATCTGCAAATATCTCGGAAACAATGCGAGCTATGGCAAAATAGTAAGAGATCTTTTTTGTAGGAAATTAAGTTTCCTACTATTTATGTTCTATGATATTTTTTGATCAGATGCGTAGTTCTCGAGATATATCAAGATATTTAAAAGTTCCGAAGCCGCACCAACATAATAGAGATACAGAAACACCGTGGCCCCTTTCTTTGAGATAACTCTGCACTATTGCGAGCTGCAAATGCCACTTCCAGCTTAGCTGTGCAGAAGAAGAACAACAAGAAGAAGAAATATCTCGAAATATGTCCGTCAGGCCCCTTCCCTTGAGATAAATCTGCAACTATCTCGGAAACGAAGCGAGCTATGGCAAAATGTTAAGAGACCTTTTTTGTAGAGAATTATGTTTCCTACAAGTTATGTTCTATGATATTTTTTGATCAGAAGCGTAGTTTTCGAGATATATCAAGATATTTAAAAGTTCCGAAGCCGCACCAACATAATAGAGATACAGAAACACCGTGGCCCCTTTCTTTGAGATAACTCTGCACTATTGCGAGCTGCAAATGCCACTTCCAGCTTAGCTGTGCAGAAGAAGAACAACAAGAAGAAGAAATATCTCGAAATATGTCCGTTAGGCCCCTTCCCTTGAGATAAATCTGCAAATATCTCGGAAACGAAGCGAGCTATGGCAAAATGTTAAGAGACCTTTTTTGTAGAGAATTAAGTTTCCTACTTTTTATGTTCTATGATATTTTTTGATCAGATGCGTAGTTCTCGAGATATATCAAGATATTTAAAAGCTCCGAAGCTGCACCAACATAATAGAGGTACAGAAACACCGTGGCCCCTTTCTTTGAGATAACTCTGCACTATTGCGAGCTGCAAATGCCACTTCCAGCTTAGCTGTGCAGAAGAAGAACAACAAGAATAAGAAATATTTCGAAATATGTCCGTCAGGCCCCTTCCCTTGAGATAAATCTGCAAATATCTCGGAAACGAAGCGAGCTACGGCAAAATGTTAAGAGACCTTTTTCGTAGAAAATTACGTTTCCTCCTTTTTATGTTCTATGATATTTTTTGACCAGATGCGTAGTTCTCGAGATATATCAAGATATTTAAAAGTTCCGAAGCCGCACAAACATAATAGAGATACAGAAACACCGTGGCCCCTTTCTTTGCGATAACTCCGCACTATTGCGAGCTGCAAATGCCACTTCCAGCTTAGCTGTGCAGAAGAAGAACAACAAGAAGAAGAAATATCTCGAAATATGTCCGTCAGGCCCCTTCCCTTGAGATAAATCTGCAACTATCTCGGAAACGAAGCGAGCTATGGCAAAATGTTAAGAGACCTTTTTTGTAGAGAATTATGTTTCCTACAAGCTATGTTCTATGGTATTTTTTGATCAGAAGCGTAGTTTTCGAGATATATCGAGATATTTAAAAGTTCCGAAGCCGCACCAACATAATAGAGATACAGAAACACGTGGCCCCTTTCTTTGAGATAACTCTGCACTATTGCGAGCTGCAAATGCCACTTCCAGCTTAGCTGTGCAGAAGAAGAACAACAAGAAGAAGAAATATCTCGAAATATGTCCGTCAGGCCCCTTCCCTTGAGATAAATCTGCAAATATCTCGGAAACGAAGCGAGCTATGGCAAAATGTTAAGAGACCTTATTTGTAGAGAATTAAGTTTCCTACTTTTTATGTTTTATGATATTTTTTGATCAGAAGCGTAGTTTTCGAGATATATCAAGATATTTAAAAGTTCCGAAGCCGCACCAACATAATAGAGATACAGATACACCGTGGCCCCTTTCTTTGAGATCACTCTGCACTATTGCGAGCTGCAAATGCCACTTCCAGCTTAGCTGTGCAGAAGAAGAACAACAAGAAGAAGAAATATCTCGAAATATGTCCGTTAGGCCCCTTCCCTTGAGATAAATCTGCAAATATCTCGGAAACGAAGCGAGCTATGGCAAAATGTTAAGAGACCTTTTTTGTAGAGGATTAAGTTTCCTACTTTTTATGTTGTATGATATTTTTTGATCAGATGCGTAGTTTTCGAGATATATCAAGATATTTAAAAGTTCCGAAGCCGCACCAACATAATAGAGATACAGATACACCGTGGCCCCTTTCTTTGAGATCACTCTGCACTATTGCGAGCTGCAAATGCCACTTCCAGCTTAGCTGTGCAGAAGAAGAACAACAAGAAGAAGAAATATCTCGAAATATGTCCGTCAGGCCCCTTCCCTTGAGCTAAATCTGCAAATATCTCGGAAACAATGCGAGCTATGGCAAAATAGTAAGAGATCTTTTTTGTAGGAAATTAAGTTTCCTACTATTTATGTTCTATGATTTTTTTTGATCAGATGCGTAGTTCTCGAGATATATCAAGATATTTAAAAGTTCCGAAGCCGCACCAACATAATAGAGATACAGAAACACCGTGGCCCCTTTCTTTGAGATAACTCTGCACTATTGCGAGCTGTAAATGCCACTTCCAGCTTAGCTGTGCAGAAGAAGAACAACAAGAAGAAGAAATATCACGAAATATGTCCGTCAGGCCCCTTCCCTTGAGATAAATCTGCAAATATCTCGGAAACGAAGCGAGCTATGGCAAAATGTTGAGAGACCTTTTTTGTAGAGAATTAAGTTTCCTACTTTCTATGTTCTATGATATTTTTTGATCAGATGCGTAGTTCTCGAGATATATCGAGATATTTAAAAGTTCCGAAGCCGCACCAACATAATAGAGATACAGAAACACCGTGGCCCCTTTCTTTGAGATAACTCTGCACTATTGCGAGCTGCAAATGCCACTTCCAGCTTAGCTGTGCAGAAGAAGAACAACAAGAAGAAGAAATATCTCGAAATATGTCCGTCAGGCCCCTTCCCTTGAGATAAATCTGCAACTATCTCGGAAACGAGGCGAGCTATGGCAAAATGTTAAGAGACCTTTTTTGTAGAGAATTATGTTTCCTACAAGTTATGTTCTATGATATTTTTTGATCAGAAGCGTAGTTTTCGAGATATATCAAGATATTTAAAAGTTCCGAAGCCGCACCAACATAATAGAGATACAGAAACACCGTGGCCCCTTTCTTTGAGATAACTCTGCACTATTGCGAGCTGTAAATGCCACTTCCAGCTTAGCTGTGCAGAAGAAGAACAACAAGAAGAAGAAATATCACGAAATATGTCCGTCAGGCCCCTTCCCTTGAGATAAATCTGCAAATATCTCGGAAACGAAGCGAGCTATGGCAAAATGTTGAGAGACCTTTTTTGTAGAGAATTAAGTTTCCTACTTTTTATGTTCTATGATATTTTTTGATCAGATGCGTAGTTCTCGAGATATATCAAGATATTTAAAAGCTCCGAAGCTGCACCAACATAATAGAGGTACAGAAACACCGTGGCCCCTTTCTTTGAGATAACTCTGCACTATTGCGAGCTGCAAATGCCACTTCCAGCTTAGCTGTGCAGAAGAAGAACAACAAGAATAAGAAATATTTCGAAATATGTCCGTCAGGCCCCTTCCCTTGAGATAAATCTGCAAATATCTCGGAAACGAAGCGAGCTACGGCAAAATGTTAAGAGACCTTTTTTGTAGAAAATTAGGTTTCCTACTTTTTATGTTCTATGATATTTTTTGATCAGATGCGTAGTTCTCGAGATATATCAAGATATTTAAAAGTTCCGAAGCCGCACAAACATAATAGAGATACAGAAACACCGTGGCCCCTTTCTTTGCGATAACTCTGCACTATTGCGAGCTGCAAATGCCACTTCCAGCTTAGCTGTGCAGAAGAAGAACAACAAGAAGAAGAAATATCTCGAAATATGTCCGTCAGGCCCCTTCCCTTGAGATAAATCTGCAAATATCTCGGAAACAAAGCGAGCTATGGCAAAATGTTAAGAGACCTCATTTGTAGAGAATTAAGTTTCCTACTTTTTATGTTCTATGATATTTTTTGATCAGATGCGTAGTTCTCGAGATATATCGAGATATTTAAAAGTTCCGAAGCCGCATAAACATAATAGAGATACAGAAACACCGTGGCCCCTTTCTTTGAGATAACTCTGCACTATTGCGAGCTGCAAATGCCACTTCCAGCTTAGCTGTGCAGAAGAAGAACAACAAGAAGAAGAAATATCTCGAAATATGTCCGTCAGGCCCCTTCCCTTGAGATAAATCTGCAACTATCTCGGAAACGAAGCGAGCTATGGCAAAATGTTAAGAGACCTTTTTTGTAGAGAATTATGTTTCCTACAAGCTATGTTCTATGGTATTTTTTGATCAGAAGCGTAGTTTTCGAGATATATCGAGATATTTAAAAGTTCCGAAGCCGCACCAACATAATAGAGATACAGAAACACGTGGCCCCTTTCTTTGAGATAACTCTGCACTATTGCGAGCTGCAAATGCCACTTCCAGCTTAGCTGTGCAGAAGAAGAACAACAAGAAGAAGAAATATCTCGAAATATGTCCGTCAGGCCCCTTCCCTTGAGATAAATCTGCAAATATCTCGGAAACGAAGCGAGCTATGGCAAAATGTTAAGAGACCTTATTTGTAGAGAATTAAGTTTCCTACTTTTTATGTTCTATGATATTTTTTGATCAGCTGCGTCGTTCTCGAGATATATCGAGATATTTAAAAGTTCCGAAGCCGCACCAACATAATAGAGATACAGAAACACCGTGGCCCCTTTCTTTGAGATAACTCTGCACTATTGCGAGCTGCAAATGCCACTTCCAGCTTAGCTGTGCAGAAGAAGAACAACAAGAAGAAGAAATATCTCGAAATATGTCCGTCAGGCCCCTTCCCTTGAGATAAATCTGCAACTATCTCGGAAACGAAGCGAGCTATGGCAAAATGTTAAGAGACCTTTTTCGTAGAGAATTATGTTTCCTACAAGTTATGTTCTATGATATTTTTTGATCAGAAGCGTAGTTTTCGAGATATATCAAGATATTTAAAAGTTCCGAAGCCGCACCAACATAATAGAGATACAGATACACCGTGGCCCCTTTCTTTGAGATAACTCTGCACTATTGCGAGCTGCAAATGCCACTTCCAGCTTAGCTGTGCAGAAGAAGAACAACAAGAAGAAGAAATATCTCGAAATATGTCCGTCAGGCCCCTTCCCTTGAGCTAAATCTGCAAATATCTCGGAAACAATGCGAGCTATGGTAAAATAGTAAGAGATCTTTTTTGTAGGAAATTAAGTTTCCTACTATTTATGTTCTATGATATTTTTTGATCAGATGCGTAGTTCTCGAGATATATCAAGATATTTAAAAGTTCCGAAGCCGCACCAACATAATAGAGATACAGAAACACCGTGGCCCCTTTCTTTGATATAACTCTGCAGTATTGCGAGCTGTAAATGCCACTTCCAGCTTAGCTGTGCAGAAGAAGAACAACAAGAAGAAGAAATATCACGAAATATGTCCGTCAGGCCCCTTCCCTTGAGATAAATCTGCAAATATCTCGGAAACGAAGCGAGCTATGGCAAAATGTTGAGAGACCTTTTTTGTAGAGAATTAAGTTTCCTACTTTCTATGTTCTATGATATTTTTTGATCAGATGCGTAGTTCTCGAGATATATCAAGATATTTAAAAGTTCCGAAGGTGCACCACCATAATAGAGATACAGAAACACCGTGGCCCCTTTCTTTGAGATAGCTCTGCACTATTGCGAGCTGCAAATGCCACTTCCAGCTTAGCTGTGCAGAAGAAGAACAACAAGAAGAAGAAATATCTCGAAATATGTCCGTCAGGCCCCTTCCCTTGAGATAAATCTGCAAATATCTCGGAAACGAAGCGAGCTATGGCAAAATGTTAAGAGACCTCTTTTGTAGAGAATTATGTTTCCTACAATTTATGTTCTATGATATTTTTTGATCAGATGCGTAGTTCTCGAGATATATCAAGATATTTAAAAGCTCCGAAGCTGCACCAACATAATAGAGGTACAGAAACACCGTGGCCCCTTTCTTTGAGATAACTCTGCACTATTGCGAGCTGCAAATGCCACTTCCAGCTTAGCTGTGCAGAAGAAGAACAACAAGAAGAAGAAATATCTCGAAATATGTCCGTCAGGCCCCTTCCCTTGAGATAAATCTGCAAATATCTCGGAAACGAAGCGAGCTACGGCAAAATGTTAAGAGACCTTTTTTGTAGAGAATTATGTTTCCTACAAGTTATGTTCTATGATATTTTTTGATCAGAAGCGTAGTTTTCGAGATATATCAAGATATTTAAAAGTTCCGAAGCCGCACCAACATAATAGAGATACAGAAACACCGTGGCCCCTTTCTTTGAGATAACTCTGCACTATTGCGAGCTGCAAATGCCACTTCCAGCTTAGCTGTGCAGAAGAAGAACAACAAGAAGAAGAAATATCTCGAAATATGTCCGTTAGGCCCCTTCCCTTGAGATAAATCTGCAAATATCTCGGAAACGAAGCGAGCTATGGCAAAATGTTAAGAGACCTTTTTTGTAGAGAATTAAGTTTCCTACTTTTTATGTTCTATGATATTTTTTGATCAGATGCGTAGTTCTCGAGATATATCAAGATATTTAAAAGCTCCGAAGCTGCACCAACATAATAGAGGTACAGAAACACCGTGGCCCCTTTCTTTGAGATAACTCTGCACTATTGCGAGCTGCAAATGCCACTTCCAGCTTAGCTGTGCAGAAGAAGAACAACAAGAATAAGAAATATTTCGAAATATGTCCGTCAGGCCCCTTCCCTTGAGATAAATCTGCAAATATCTCGGAAACGAAGCGAGCTACGGCAAAATGTTAAGAGACCTTTTTCGTAGAAAATTACGTTTCCTCCTTTTTATGTTCTATGATATTTTTTGACCAGATGCGTAGTTCTCGAGATATATCAAGATATTTAAAAGTTCCGAAGCCGCACAAACATAATAGAGATACAGAAACACCGTGGCCCCTTTCTTTGCGATAACTCCGCACTATTGCGAGCTGCAAATGCCACTTCCAGCTTAGCTGTGCAGAAGAAGAACAACAAGAAGAAGAAATATCTCGAAATATGTCCGTCAGGCCCCTTCCCTTGAGATAAATCTGCAACTATCTCGGAAACGAAGCGAGCTATGGCAAAATGTTAAGAGACCTTTTTTGTAGAGAATTATGTTTCCTACAAGCTATGTTCTATGGTATTTTTTGATCAGAAGCGTAGTTTTCGAGATATATCGAGATATTTAAAAGTTCCGAAGCCGCACCAACATAATAGAGATACAGAAACACGTGGCCCCTTTCTTTGAGATAACTCTGCACTATTGCGAGCTGCAAATGCCACTTCCAGCTTAGCTGTGCAGAAGAAGAACAACAAGAAGAAGAAATATCTCGAAATATGTCCGTCAGGCCCCTTCCCTTGAGATAAATCTGCAAATATCTCGGAAACGAAGCGAGCTATGGCAAAATGTTAAGAGACCTTATTTGTAGAGAATTAAGTTTCCTACTTTTTATGTTTTATGATATTTTTTGATCAGAAGCGTAGTTTTCGAGATATATCAAGATATTTAAAAGTTCCGAAGCCGCACCAACATAATAGAGATACAGATACACCGTGGCCCCTTTCTTTGAGATCACTCTGCACTATTGCGAGCTGCAAATGCCACTTCCAGCTTAGCTGTGCAGAAGAAGAACAACAAGAAGAAGAAATATCTCGAAATATGTCCGTTAGGCCCCTTCCCTTGAGATAAATCTGCAAATATCTCGGAAACGAAGCGAGCTATGGCAAAATGTTAAGAGACCTTTTTTGTAGAGGATTAAGTTTCCTACTTTTTATGTTGTATGATATTTTTTGATCAGATGCGTAGTTTTCGAGATATATCAAGATATTTAAAAGTTCCGAAGCCGCACCAACATAATAGAGATACAGATACACCGTGGCCCCTTTCTTTGAGATCACTCTGCACTATTGCGAGCTGCAAATGCCACTTCCAGCTTAGCTGTGCAGAAGAAGAACAACAAGAAGAAGAAATATCTCGAAATATGTCCGTCAGGCCCCTTCCCTTGAGCTAAATCTGCAAATATCTCGGAAACAATGCGAGCTATGGCAAAATAGTAAGAGATCTTTTTTGTAGGAAATTAAGTTTCCTACTATTTATGTTCTATGATTTTTTTTGATCAGATGCGTAGTTCTCGAGATATATCAAGATATTTAAAAGTTCCGAAGCCGCACCAACATAATAGAGATACAGAAACACCGTGGCCCCTTTCTTTGAGATAACTCTGCACTATTGCGAGCTGTAAATGCCACTTCCAGCTTAGCTGTGCAGAAGAAGAACAACAAGAAGAAGAAATATCACGAAATATGTCCGTCAGGCCCCTTCCCTTGAGATAAATCTGCAAATATCTCGGAAACGAAGCGAGCTATGGCAAAATGTTGAGAGACCTTTTTTGTAGAGAATTAAGTTTCCTACTTTCTATGTTCTATGATATTTTTTGATCAGATGCGTAGTTCTCGAGATATATCGAGATATTTAAAAGTTCCGAAGCCGCACCAACATAATAGAGATACAGAAACACCGTGGCCCCTTTCTTTGAGATAACTCTGCACTATTGCGAGCTGCAAATGCCACTTCCAGCTTAGCTGTGCAGAAGAAGAACAACAAGAAGAAGAAATATCTCGAAATATGTCCGTCAGGCCCCTTCCCTTGAGATAAATCTGCAACTATCTCGGAAACGAGGCGAGCTATGGCAAAATGTTAAGAGACCTTTTTTGTAGAGAATTATGTTTCCTACAAGTTATGTTCTATGATATTTTTTGATCAGAAGCGTAGTTTTCGAGATATATCAAGATATTTAAAAGTTCCGAAGCCGCACCAACATAATAGAGATACAGAAACACCGTGGCCCCTTTCTTTGAGATAACTCTGCACTATTGCGAGCTGTAAATGCCACTTCCAGCTTAGCTGTGCAGAAGAAGAACAACAAGAAGAAGAAATATCACGAAATATGTCCGTCAGGCCCCTTCCCTTGAGATAAATCTGCAAATATCTCGGAAACGAAGCGAGCTATGGCAAAATGTTGAGAGACCTTTTTTGTAGAGAATTAAGTTTCCTACTTTTTATGTTCTATGATATTTTTTGATCAGATGCGTAGTTCTCGAGATATATCAAGATATTTAAAAGCTCCGAAGCTGCACCAACATAATAGAGGTACAGAAACACCGTGGCCCCTTTCTTTGAGATAACTCTGCACTATTGCGAGCTGCAAATGCCACTTCCAGCTTAGCTGTGCAGAAGAAGAACAACAAGAATAAGAAATATTTCGAAATATGTCCGTCAGGCCCCTTCCCTTGAGATAAATCTGCAAATATCTCGGAAACGAAGCGAGCTACGGCAAAATGTTAAGAGACCTTTTTTGTAGAAAATTAGGTTTCCTACTTTTTATGTTCTATGATATTTTTTGATCAGATGCGTAGTTCTCGAGATATATCAAGATATTTAAAAGTTCCGAAGCCGCACAAACATAATAGAGATACAGAAACACCGTGGCCCCTTTCTTTGCGATAACTCTGCACTATTGCGAGCTGCAAATGCCACTTCCAGCTTAGCTGTGCAGAAGAAGAACAACAAGAAGAAGAAATATCTCGAAATATGTCCGTCAGGCCCCTTCCCTTGAGATAAATCTGCAAATATCTCGGAAACAAAGCGAGCTATGGCAAAATGTTAAGAGACCTCATTTGTAGAGAATTAAGTTTCCTACTTTTTATGTTCTATGATATTTTTTGATCAGATGCGTAGTTCTCGAGATATATCGAGATATTTAAAAGTTCCGAAGCCGCATAAACATAATAGAGATACAGAAACACCGTGGCCCCTTTCTTTGAGATAACTCTGCACTATTGCGAGCTGCAAATGCCACTTCCAGCTTAGCTGTGCAGAAGAAGAACAACAAGAAGAAGAAATATCTCGAAATATGTCCGTCAGGCCCCTTCCCTTGAGATAAATCTGCAACTATCTCGGAAACGAAGCGAGCTATGGCAAAATGTTAAGAGACCTTTTTTGTAGAGAATTATGTTTCCTACAAGCTATGTTCTATGGTATTTTTTGATCAGAAGCGTAGTTTTCGAGATATATCGAGATATTTAAAAGTTCCGAAGCCGCACCAACATAATAGAGATACAGAAACACGTGGCCCCTTTCTTTGAGATAACTCTGCACTATTGCGAGCTGCAAATGCCACTTCCAGCTTAGCTGTGCAGAAGAAGAACAACAAGAAGAAGAAATATCTCGAAATATGTCCGTCAGGCCCCTTCCCTTGAGATAAATCTGCAAATATCTCGGAAACGAAGCGAGCTATGGCAAAATGTTAAGAGACCTTATTTGTAGAGAATTAAGTTTCCTACTTTTTATGTTCTATGATATTTTTTGATCAGATGCGTCGTTCTCGAGATATATCGAGATATTTAAAAGTTCCGAAGCCGCACCAACATAATAGAGATACAGAAACACCGTGGCCCCTTTCTTTGAGATAACTCTGCACTATTGCGAGCTGCAAATGCCACTTCCAGCTTAGCTGTGCAGAAGAAGAACAACAAGAAGAAGAAATATCTCGAAATATGTCCGTCAGGCCCCTTCCCTTGAGATAAATCTGCAACTATCTCGGAAACGAAGCGAGCTATGGCAAAATGTTAAGAGACCTTTTTCGTAGAGAATTATGTTTCCTACAAGTTATGTTCTATGATATTTTTTGATCAGAAGCGTAGTTTTCGAGATATATCAAGATATTTAAAAGTTCCGAAGCCGCACCAACATAATAGAGATACAGATACACCGTGGCCCCTTTCTTTGAGATAACTCTGCACTATTGCGAGCTGCAAATGCCACTTCCAGCTTAGCTGTGCAGAAGAAGAACAACAAGAAGAAGAAATATCTCGAAATATGTCCGTCAGGCCCCTTCCCTTGAGCTAAATCTGCAAATATCTCGGAAACAATGCGAGCTATGGTAAAATAGTAAGAGATCTTTTTTGTAGGAAATTAAGTTTCCTACTATTTATGTTCTATGATATTTTTTGATCAGATGCGTAGTTCTCGAGATATATCAAGATATTTAAAAGTTCCGAAGCCGCACCAACATAATAGAGATACAGAAACACCGTGGCCCCTTTCTTTGATATAACTCTGCAGTATTGCGAGCTGTAAATGCCACTTCCAGCTTAGCTGTGCAGAAGAAGAACAACAAGAAGAAGAAATATCACGAAATATGTCCGTCAGGCCCCTTCCCTTGAGATAAATCTGCAAATATCTCGGAAACGAAGCGAGCTATGGCAAAATGTTGAGAGACCTTTTTTGTAGAGAATTAAGTTTCCTACTTTCTATGTTCTATGATATTTTTTGATCAGATGCGTAGTTCTCGAGATATATCAAGATATTTAAAAGTTCCGAAGGTGCACCACCATAATAGAGATACAGAAACACCGTGGCCCCTTTCTTTGAGATAGCTCTGCACTATTGCGAGCTGCAAATGCCACTTCCAGCTTAGCTGTGCAGAAGAAGAACAACAAGAAGAAGAAATATCTCGAAATATGTCCGTCAGGCCCCTTCCCTTGAGATAAATCTGCAAATATCTCGGAAACGAAGCGAGCTATGGCAAAATGTTAAGAGACCTCTTTTGTAGAGAATTATGTTTCCTACAATTTATGTTCTATGATATTTTTTGATCAGATGCGTAGTTCTCGAGATATATCAAGATATTTAAAAGCTCCGAAGCTGCACCAACATAATAGAGGTACAGAAACACCGTGGCCCCTTTCTTTGAGATAACTCTGCACTATTGCGATCTGCAAATGCCACTTCCAGCTTAGCTGTGCAGAAGAAGAACAACAAGAATAAGAAATATTTCGAAATATGTCCGTCAGGCCCCTTCCCTTGAGATAAATCTGCAAATATCTCGGAAACGAAGCGAGCTACGGCAAAATGTTAAGAGACCTTTTTTGTAGAAAATTAGGTTTCCTACTTTTTATGTTCTATGATATTTTTTGATCAGATGCGTAGTTCTCGAGATATATCAAGATATTTAAAAGTTCCGAAGCCGCACAAACATAATAGAGATACAGAAACACCGTGGCCCCTTTCTTTGCGATAACTCTGCACTATTGCGAGCTGCAAATGCCACTTCCAGCTTAGCTGTGCAGAAGAAGAACAGCAAGAAGAAGAAATATCTCGAAATATGTCAGTCAGGCCCCTTCCCTTGAGATAAATCTGCAAATATCTCGGAAACGAAGCGAGCTATGGCAAAATGTTAAGAGACCTTATTTGTAGAGAATTAAGTTTCCTACTTTTTATGTTCTATGATATTTTTTGATCAGATGCGTAGTTCTCGAGATATATCGAGATATTTAAAAGTTCCGAAGCCGCACCAACATAATAGAGATACAGAAACACCGTGGCCCCTTTCTTTGAGATAACCCTGCACTATTGCGAGCTGCAAATGCCACTTCCAGCTTAGCTGTGCAGAAGAAGAACAACAAGAAGAAGAAATATCTCGAAATATGTCCGTCAGGCCCCTTCCCTTGAGATAAATCTGCAACTATCTCGGAAACGAAGCGAGCTATGGCAAAATGTTAAGAGACCTTTTTTGTAGAGAATTATGTTTCCTACAAGCTATGTTCTATGGTATTTTTTGATCAGAAGCGTAGTTTTCGAGATATATCGAGATATTTAAAAGTTCCGAAGCCGCACCAACATAATAGAGATACAGAAACACGTGGCCCCTTTCTTTGAGATAACTCTGCACTATTGCGAGCTGCAAATGCCACTTCCAGCTTAGCTGTGCAGAAGAAGAACAACAAGAAGAAGAAATATCTCGAAATATGTCCGTCAGGCCCCTTCCCTTGAGATAAATCTGCAAATATCTCGGAAACGAAGCGAGCTATGGCAAAATGTTAAGAGACCTTATTTGTAGAGAATTAAGTTTCCTACTTTTTATGTTCTATGATATTTTTTGATCAGATGCGTAGTTCTCGAGATATATCGAGATATTTAAAAGTTCCGAAGCCGCACCAACATAATAGAGATACAGAAACACCGTGGCCCCTTTCTTTGAGATAACTCTGCACTATTGCGAGCTGCAAGTGCCACTTCCAGCTTAGCTGTGCAGAAGAAGAACAACAAGAAGAAGAAATATCTCGAAATATGTCTGTCAGGCCCCTTCCCTTGAGATAAATCTGCAACTATCTCGGAAACGAAGCGAGCTATGGCAAAATGTTAAGAGACCTTTTTTGTAGAGAATTATGTTTCCTACAAGTTATGTTCTATGATATTTTTTGATCAGAAGCGTAGTTTTCGAGATATATCAAGATATTTAAAAGTTCCGAAGCCGCACCAACATAATAGAGATACAGAAACACCGTGGCCCCTTTCTTTGAGATAACTCTGCACTATTGCGAGCTGCAAATGCCACTTCCAGCTTAGCTGTGCAGAAGAAGAACAACAAGAAGAAGAAATATCTCGAAATATGTCCGTTAGGCCCCTTCCCTTGAGATAAATCTGCAAATATCTCGGAAACGAAGCGAGCTATGGCAAAATGTTAAGAGACCTTTTTTGTAGAGGATTAAGTTTCCTACTTTTTATGTTGTATGATATTTTTTGATCAGATGCGTAGTTTTCGAGATATATCAAGATATTTAAAAGTTCCGAAGCCGCACCAACATAATAGAGATACAGAAACACCGTGGCCCCTTTCTTTGAGATAACTCTGCACTATTGCGAGCTGCAAATGCCACTGCCAGCTTAGCTGTGCAGAAGAAGAACAACAAGAAGAAGAAATATCCCGAAATATGTCCGTCAGGCCCCTTCCCTTGAGCTAAATCTGCAAATATCTCGGAAACAATGCGAGCTATGGCAAAATAGTAAGAGATCTTTTTTGTAGGAAATTAAGTTTCCTACTATTTATGTTCTATGATATTTTTTGATCAGATGCGTAGTTCTCGAGATATATCAAGATATTTAAAAGTTCCGAAGCCGCACCAACATAATAGAGATACAGAAACACCGTGGCCCCTTTCTTTGCGATAACTCTGCACTATTGCGAGCTGCAAATGCCACTTCCAGCTTAGCTGTGCAGAAGAAGAACAACAAGAAGAAGAAATATCTCGAAATATGTCCGTCAGGCCCCTTCCCTTGAGATAAATCTGCAAATATCTCGGAAACGAAGCGAGCTACGGCAAAATGTTAAGAGACCTTTTTTGTAGAGAATTAAGTTTCCTACTTTCTATGTTCTATGATATTTTTTGATCAGATGCGTAGTTCTCGAGATATATCAAGATATTTAAAAGTTCCGAAGGTGCACCACCATAATAGAGATACAGAAACACCGTGGCCCCTTTCTTTGAGATAGCTCTGCACTATTGCGAGCTGCAAATGCCACTTCCAGCTTAGCTGTGCAGAAGAAGAACAACAAGAAGAAGAAATATCTCGAAATATGTCCGTCAGGCCCCTTCCCTTGAGATAAATCTGCAACTATCTCGGAAACGAAGCGAGCTATGGCAAAATGTTAAGAGACCTTTTTTGTAGAGAATTATGTTTCCTACAAGCTATGTTCTATGGTATTTTTTGATCAGAAGCGTAGTTTTCGAGATATATCGAGATATTTAAAAGTTCCGAAGCCGCACCAACATAATAGAGATACAGAAACACGTGGCCCCTTTCTTTGAGATAACTCTGCACTATTGCGAGCTGCAAATGCCACTTCCAGCTTAGCTGTGCAGAAGAAGAACAACAAGAAGAAGAAATATCTCGAAATATGTCCGTCAGGCCCCTTCCCTTGAGATAAATCTGCAAATATCTCGGAAACGAAGCGAGCTATGGCAAAATGTTAAGAGACCTTATTTGTAGAGAGTTAAGTTTCCTACTTTTTATGTTCTATGATATTTTTTGATCAGATGCGTAGTTCTCGAGATATATCGAGATATTTAAAAGTTCCGAAGCCGCACCAACATAATAGAGATACAGAAACACCGTGGCCCCTTTCTTTGAGATAACTCTGCACTATTGCGAGCTGCAAGTGCCACTTCCAGCTTAGCTGTGCAGAAGAAGAACAACAAGAAGAAGAAATATCTCGAAATATGTCTGTCAGGCCCCTTCCCTTGAGATAAATCTGCAACTATCTCGGAAACGAAGCGAGCTATGGCAAAATGTTTAGAGACCTTTTTTGTAGAGAATTATGTTTCCTACAAGTTATGTTCTATGATATTTTTTAATCAGAAGCGTAGTTTTCGAGATATATCAAGATATTTAAAAGTTCCGAAGCCGCACCAACATAATAGAGATACAGAAACACCGTGGCCCCTTTCTTTGAGATAACTCTGCACTATTGCGAGCTGCAAATGCCACTTCCAGCTTAGCTGTGCAGAAGAAGAACAACAAGAAGAAGAAATATCTCGAAATATGTCCGTTAGGCCCCTTCCCTTGAGATAAATCTGCAAATATCTCGGAAACGAAGCGAGCTATGGCAAAATGTTAAGAGACCTTTTTTGTAGAGGATTAAGTTTCCTACTTTTTATGTTGTATGATATTTTTTGATCAGATGCGTAGTTTTCGAGATATATCAAGATATTTAAAAGTTCCGAAGCCGCACCAACATAATAGAGATACAGAAACACCGTGGCCCCTTTCTTTGAGATAACTCTGCACTATTGCGAGCTGCAAATGCCACTGCCAGCTTAGCTGTGCAGAAGAAGAACAACAAGAAGAAGAAATATCCCGAAATATGTCCGTCAGGCCCCTTCCCTTGAGCTAAATCTGCAAATATCTCGGAAACAATGCGAGCTATGGCAAAATAGTAAGAGATCTTTTTTGTAGGAAATTAAGTTTCCTACTATTTATGTTCTATGATATTTTTTGATCAGATGCGTAGTTCTCGAGATATATCAAGATATTTAAAAGTTCCGAAGCCGCACCAACATAATAGAGATACAGAAACACCGTGGCCCCTTTCTTTGCGATAACTCTGCACTATTGCGAGCTGCAAATGCCACTTCCAGCTTAGCTGTGCAGAAGAAGAACAACAAGAAGAAGAAATATCTCGAAATATGTCCGTCAGGCCCCTTCCCTTGAGATAAATCTGCAAATATCTCGGAAACGAAGCGAGCTACGGCAAAATGTTAAGAGACCTTTTTTGTAGAAAATTAGGTTTCCTACTTTTTATGTTCTATGATATTTTTTGATCAGATGCATAGTTCTCGAGATATATCAAGATATTTAAAAGTTCCGAAGCCGCACAAACATAATAGAGATACAGAAACACCGTGGCCCCTTTCTTTGCGATAACTCTGCACTATTGCGAGCTGCAAATGCCACTTCCAGCTTAGCTGTGCAGAAGAAGAACAACAAGAAGAAGAAATATCTCGAAATATGTCCGTCAGGCCCCTTCCCTTGAGATAAATCTGCAAATATCTCGGAAACGAAGCGAGCTATGGCAAAATCTTAAGAGACATTATTTGTAGAGAATTAAGTTTCCTACTTTTTATGTTCTATGATATTTTTTGATCAGATGCGTAGTTCTCGAGATATATCGAGATATTTAAAAGTTCCGAAGCCGCACCAACATAATAGAGATACAGAAACACCGTGGCCCCTTTCTTTGAGATAACTCTGCACTATTGCGAGCTGTAAATGCCACTTCCAGCTTAGCTGTGCAGAAGAAGAACAACAAGAAGAAGAAATATCTCGAAATATGTCCGTCAGGCCCCTTCCCTTGAGATAAATCTGCAAATATCTCGGAAACGAAGCGAGCTATGGCAAAATGTTAAGAGACCTTTTTTGTAGAGAATTATGCTTCCTACAAGCTATGTTCTATGGTATTTTTTGATCAGACGCGTAGTTTTCGAGATATATCGAGATATTTAAAAGTTCCGAAGCCGCACCAACATAATAGAGATACGGAAACACGTGGCCCCTTTCTTTGAGATAACTCTGCACTATTGCGAGCTGCAAATGCCACTTCCAGCTTAGCTGTGCAGAAGAAGAACAACAAGAAGAAGAAATATCTCGAAATATGTCCGTCAGGCCCCTTCCCTTGAGATAAATCTGCAAATATCTCGGAAACGAAGCGAGCCATGGCAAAATGTTAAGAGACCTTATTTGTAGAGAATTAAGTTTCCTACTTTTTATGTTCTATGATATTTTTTGATCAGATGCGTAGTTCTCGAGATATATCGAGATATTTAAAAGTTCCGAAGCCGCACCAACATAATAGAGATACAGAAACACCGTGGCCCCTTTCTTTGAGATAACTCTGCACTATTGCGAGCTGCAAATGCCACTTCCAGCTTAGCTGTGCAGAAGAAGAACAACAAGAAGAAGAAATATCTCGAAATATGTCCGTCAGGCCCCTTCCCTTGAGATAAATCTGCAACTATCTCGGAAACGAAGCGAGCTATGGCAAAATGTTAAGAGACCTTTTTTGTAGAGAATTATGTTTCCTACAAGTTATGTTCTATGATATTTTTTGATCAGAAGCGTAGTTTTCGAGATATATCAAGATATTTAAAAGCTCCGAAGCCGCACCAACATAATAGAGATACAGAAACACCGTGGCCCCTTTCTTTGAGATAACTCTGCACTATTGCGAGCTGCAAATGCCACTTCCAGCTTAGCTGTGCAGAAGAAGAACTACAAGAAGAAGAAATATCTCGAAATATGTCCGTTAGGCCCCTTCCCTTGAGATAAATCTGCAAATATCTCGGAAACGAAGCGAGCTATGGCAAAATGTTAAGAGACCTTTTTTGTAGAGGATTAAGTTTCCTACTTTTTATGTTGTATGATATTTTTTGATCAGATGCGTAGTTTTCGAGATATATCAAGATATTTAAAAGTTCCGAAGCCGCACCAACATAATAGAGATACAGAAACACCGTGGCCCCTTTCTTTGAGATAACTCTGCACTATTGCGAGCTGCAAATGCCACTTCCAGCTTAGCTGTGCAGAAGAAGAACAACAAGAAGAAGAAATATCTCGAAATATGTCCGTCAGGCCCCTTCCCTTGAGCTAAATCTGCAAATATCTCGGAAACAATGCGAGCTATGGCAAAATAGTAAGAGATCTTTTTTGTAGGAAATTAAGTTTCCTACTATTTATGTTCTATGATATTTTTTGATCAGATGCGTAGTTCTCGAGATATATCAAGATATTTAAAAGTTCCGAAGCCGCACCAACATAATAGAGATACAGAAACACCGTGGCCCCTTTCTTTGAGATAACTCTGCACTATTGCGAGCTGTAAATGCCACTTCCAGCTTAGCTGTGCAGAAGAAGAACAACAAGAAGAAGAAATATCTCGAAATATGTCCGTCAGGCCCCTTCCCTTGAGATAAATCTGCAAATATCTCGGAAACGAAGCGAGCTATGGCAAAATGTTAAGAGACCTTTTTTGTAGAGAATTAAGTTTCCTACTTTTTATGTTCAATGATATTTTTTGATCAGATGCGTAGTTCTCGAGATATATCAAGATATTTAAAAGTTCCGAAGCTGCACCAACATAATAGAGGTACAGAAACACCGTGGCCTCTTTCTTTGAGATAACTCTGCACTATTGCGAGCTGCAAATGCCACTTCGAGCTTAGCTGTGCAGAAGAAGAACAACAAGAAGAAGAAATATCTCGAAATATGTCCGTCAGACCCCTTCCCTTGAGATGAATCTGCAAATATCTCGGAAACGAAGCGAGCTATGGCAAAATGTTAAGAGACCTTTTTTGTAGAGAATAATGTTTCCTACAATTTACGTTCTATGATATTTTTTGATCAGAAGCGTAGTTCTCGAGATATATCAAGATATTTAAAAGTTCCGAAGCCGCACCAACATAATAGAGATACAGAAACACCGTGGCCCCTTTCTTTGAGATAACTCTGCACTAGTGCGAGCCGCAAATGCCACTTCCAGCTTAGCTGTGCAGAAGAAGAACAACAAGAAGAAGAAATATCTCGAAATATGTCCGTCAGGCCCCTTCCCTTGAGCTAAATCTGCAAATATCTCGGAAACAATGCGAGCTATGGCAAAATAGTAAGAGATCTTTTTTGTAGGAAATTAAGTTTCCTACTATTTATGTTCTATGATATTTTTTGATCAGATGCGTAGTTCTCGAGATATATCAAGATATTTAAAAGTTCCGAAGCCGCACCAACATAATAGAGATACAGAAACACCGTGGCCCCTTTCTTTGCGATAACTCTGCACTATTGCGAGCTGCAAATGCCACTTCCAGCTTAGCTGTGCAGAAGAAGAACAACAAGAAGAAGAAATATCTCGAAATATGTCCGTCAGGCCCCTTCCCTTGAGATAAATCTGCAAATATCTCGGAAACGAAGCGAGCTACGGCAAAATGTTAAGAGACCTTTTTTGTAGAAAATTAGGTTTCCTACTTTTTATGTTCTATGATATTTTTTGATCAGATGCGTAGTTCTCGAGATATATCAAGATATTTAAAAGTTCCGAAGCCGCACAAACATAATAGAGATACAGAAACACCGTGGCCCCTTTCTTTGAGATAACTCTGCACTATTGCGAGCTGTAAATGCCACTTCCAGCTTAGCTGTGCAGAAGAAGAACAACAAGAAGAAGAAATATCTCGAAATATGTCCGTCAGGCCCCTTCCCTTGAGATAAATCTGCAAATATCTCGGAAACGAAGCGAGCTATGGCAAAATGTTAAGAGACCTTTTTTGTAGAGAATTATGTTTCCTACAAGCTATGTTCTATGGTATTTTTTGATCAGACGCGTAGTTTTCGAGATATATCGAGATATTTAAAAGTTCCGAAGCCGCACCAACATAATAGAGATACGGAAACACGTGGCCCCTTTCTTTGAGATAACTCTGCACTATTGCGAGCTGCAAATGCCACTTCCAGCTTAGCTGTGCAGAAGAAGAACAACAAAAAGAAGAAATATCTCGAAATATGTCCGTTAGGCCCCTTCCCTTGAGATAAATCTGCAAATATCTCGGAAACGAAGCGAGCTATGGCAAAATGTTAAGAGACCTTTTTTGTAGAGGATTAAGTTTCCTACTTTTTATGTTGTATGATATTTTTTGATCAGATGCGTAGTTTTCGAGATATATCAAGATATTTAAAAGTTCCGAAGCCGCACCAACATAATAGAGATACAGAAACACCGTGGCCCCTTTCTTTGAGATAACTCTGCACTATTGCGAGCTGCAAATGCCACTTCCAGCTTAGCTGTGCAGAAGAAGAACAACAAGAAGAAGAAATATCTCGAAATATGTCCGTCAGGCCCCTTCCCTTGAGCTAAATCTGCAAATATCTCGGAAACAATGCGAGCTATGGCAAAATAGTAAGAGATCTTTTTTGTAGGAAATTAAGTTTCCTACTATTTATGTTCTATGATATTTTTTGATCAGATGCGTAGTTCTCGAGATATATCAAGATATTTAAAAGTTCCGAAGCCGCACCAACATAATAGAGATACAGAAACACCGTGGCCCCTTTCTTTGAGATAACTCTGCACTATTGCGAGCTGTAAATGCCACTTCCAGCTTAGCTGTGCAGAAGAAGAACAACAAGAAGAAGAAATATCTCGAAATATGTCCGTCAGGCCCCTTCCCTTGAGATAAATCTGCAAATATCTCGGAAACGAAGCGAGCTATGGCAAAATGTTAAGAGACCTTTTTTGTAGAGAATTAAGTTTCCTACTTTTTATGTTCGATAATATTTTTTGATCAGATGCGTAGTTCTCGAGATATATCAAGATATTTAAAAGTTCCGAAGCTGCACCAACATAATAGAGGTACAGAAACACCGTGGCCTCTTTCTTTGAGATAACTCTGCACTATTGCGAGCTGCAGATGCCACTTCCAGCTTAGCTGTGCAGAGGAAGAACAACAAGAAGAAAAAATATCTCGAAATATGTCCGTCAGGCCAGTTCCTTTGAGCTGAATCTGCAAATATCTCGGAAACGAAGCGAGCTATGGCAAAATCTTAAGAGACGTTTTTTGTAGAGAATTATGTTACCTACAATTTATGTTGTATGATATTTTTTAATCAGAAGCGTAGTTTTCGAGATATATCGAGATATTTAAAAGATCCGAAGCCGCACCAACATAATAGAGATACAGAAACACCGTGGCCCCTTTCTTTGAGATAACCCTGCACTAGTGCGAGCCGCAAATGCCGCTTCCAGCTTAGCTGTGCAGAAGAAGAACAACAAGAAGAAGAAATATCTCGAAATATGTCCGTCAGGCCCCTCCCCTCGAGATAAATCTGCAAATATCTCGGAAACGAAGCGAGCTATGGCAAAATGTTAAGAGACCTTTTTTGTAGACAATTAAGTTTCCTACTTTTTATGTTCTATGATATTTTTTGATCAGATGCGTAGTTCTCGAGATATATCAAGATATTTAAAAGTTCCGAAGCCGCACCAACATAATAGAAATACAGAAACACCGTGGCCCCTTTCTTTGAGATAACTCTGCGCTATTGCGAGCTGGAAATGCCACTTCCAGTTTAGCTGTGCAGAAGAAGAACAACAAGAAGAGGAAATATCTCGAAATATGTCCGTCAGGCCCCTTCCCTTGAGATATATCTGCAAATATCTCGGAAACGAAACGAGCTATGGCAAAATGTTAAGAGACCTTTTTTGTAGAGAATTATGTTTCCTACAATTTATGTTCTATGATATTTTTTGATCAGATGCGTAGTTCTCGAGATATATCAAGATATTTAAAAGTTCCGAAGCCGCACCAACATAATAGAGGTACAGAAACACCGTGGCCTCTTTCTTTGAGATAACTCTGCACTATTGCGAGCTGCAAATGCCACTTCGAGCTTAGCTGTGCAGAAGAAGAACAACAAGAAGAAGAAATATCTCGAAATATGTCCGTCAGACCCCTTCCCTTGAGATTAATCTGCAAATATCTCGGAAACGAAGCGAGCTATGGCAAAATATTAAGAGACCTCTTTTGTAGAGAATAATGTTTCCTACAATTTACGTTCTATGATATTTTTTGATCAGAAGCGTAGTTCTCGAGATATATCAAGATATTACAAGTTCCGAAGCCGCACCAACATAATAGAGATACAGAAACACCGTGGCCCCTTTCTTTGAGATAACTCTGCACTAGTGCGAGCCGCAAATGCCACTTCCAGCTTAGCTGTGCAGAAGAAGAACAACAAGAAGAAGAAATATCTCGAAATATGTCCGTCAGGCCCCTTCCCTTGAGATAAATCTGCAAATATCTCGGAAACGAAGCGAGCTATGGCAAAATGTTAAGAGACGTTTTTTGTAGCGAATTATGTTTCCTACAATTTATGTTGTATGATATTTTTTGATCAGAAGCGTAGTTTTCGAGATATATCGAGATATTTAAAAGTTCCGAAGCAGCACCAACATAATAGAGATACAGAAACACCGTGGCCCCTTTCTTTGAGATAACTCTGCACTAGTGCGAGCCGCAAATGCCACTTCCAGCTTAGCTGTGCAGAAGAAGAACAACAAGAAGAAGAAATATCTCGAAATATGTCCGTCAGGCCCCTTCCCTTGAGATAAATCTGCAAATATCTCGGAAACGAAGCGAGCTATGGCAAAATGTTAAGAGACCTTTTTTGTAGAGAATTAAGTTTCCTACTTTTTATGTTCGATAATATTTTTTGATCAGATGCGTAGTTCTCGAGATATATCAAGATATTTAAAAGTTCCGAAGCTGCACCAACATAATAGAGGTACAGAAACACCGTGGCCTCTTTCTTTGAGATAACTCTGCACTATTGCGAGCTGCAGATGCCACTTCCAGCTTAGCTGTGCAGAGGAAGAACAACAAGAAGAAAAAATATCTCGAAATATGTCCGTCAGGCCAGTTCCTTTGAGCTGAATCTGCAAATATCTCGGAAACGAAGCGAGCTATGGCAAAATCTTAAGAGACGTTTTTTGTAGAGAATTATGTTACCTACAATTTATGTTGTATGATATTTTTTAATCAGAAGCGTAGTTTTCGAGATATATCGAGATATTTAAAAGATCCGAAGCCGCACCAACATAATAGAGATACAGAAACACCGTGGCCCCTTTCTTTGAGATAACCCTGCACTAGTGCGAGCCGCAAATGCCGCTTCCAGCTTAGCTGTGCAGAAGAAGAACAACAAGAAGAAGAAATATCTCGAAATATGTCCGTCAGGCCCCTCCCCTCGAGATAAATCTGCAAATATCTCGGAAACGAAGCGAGCTATGGCAAAATGTTAAGAGACCTTTTTTGTAGACAATTAAGTTTCCTACTTTTTATGTTCTATGATATTTTTTGATCAGATGCGTAGTTCTCGAGATATATCAAGATATTTAAAAGTTCCGAAGCCGCACCAACATAATAGAAATACAGAAACACCGTGGCCCCTTTCTTTGAGATAACTCTGCGCTATTGCGAGCTGGAAATGCCACTTCCAGTTTAGCTGTGCAGAAGAAGAACAACAAGAAGAGGAAATATCTCGAAATATGTCCGTCAGGCCCCTTCCCTTGAGATATATCTGCAAATATCTCGGAAACGAAACGAGCTATGGCAAAATGTTAAGAGACCTTTTTTGTAGAGAATTATGTTTCCTACAATTTATGTTCTATGATATTTTTTGATCAGATGCGTAGTTCTCGAGATATATCAAGATATTTAAAAGTTCCGAAGCCGCACCAACATAATAGAGGTACAGAAACACCGTGGCCTCTTTCTTTGAGATAACTCTGCACTATTGCGAGCTGCAAATGCCACTTCGAGCTTAGCTGTGCAGAAGAAGAACAACAAGAAGAAGAAATATCTCGAAATATGTCCGTCAGACCCCTTCCCTTGAGATTAATCTGCAAATATCTCGGAAACGAAGCGAGCTATGGCAAAATATTAAGAGACCTCTTTTGTAGAGAATAATGTTTCCTACAATTTACGTTCTATGATATTTTTTGATCAGAAGCGTAGTTCTCGAGATATATCAAGATATTACAAGTTCCGAAGCCGCACCAACATAATAGAGATACAGAAACACCGTGGCCCCTTTCTTTGAGATAACTCTGCACTAGTGCGAGCCGCAAATGCCACTTCCAGCTTAGCTGTGCAGAAGAAGAACAACAAGAAGAAGAAATATCTCGAAATATGTCCGTCAGGCCCCTTCCCTTGAGATAAATCTGCAAATATCTCGGAAACGAAGCGAGCTATTGCAAAATGTTAAGAGACCTTTTTCGTAGAGAATTGAGTTTCCTACTTTTTATGTTCTATGATATTTTTTGATCAGATGCGTAGTTCTCGAGATATATCAAGATATTCAAAAGTTCCGAAGCCGCACCAACATAATAGAGATACAGAAACACCGTGGCCCCGTTCTTTCAGATAACTATGCACTATTGCGAGCTGTAAATGCCACTTCCAGCTTAGCTGTGCAGAAGAAGAACAACAAGAAGAAGAAATATCTCGAAATATGTCCGTCAGGCCCCTTACCTTGAGATAAATCTGCAAATATCTCGGAAACGAAGCGAGCTATTGCAAAATGTTAAGAGTCCTTTTTTGTAGAGAATTGAGTTTCCTACTTTTTATGTTCTATGATATTTTTTGATCAGATGCGTAGTTCTCGAGATATATCAAGATATTTAAAAGTTAAGAAGCCGCACCAACATAATAGAGATACAGAAACACCGTGGCCCCTTTCTTTGAGATAACTCTGCACTATTGCGAGCTGGAAATGCCACTTCCAGTTTAGCTGTGCATAACAAGAACAACAAGAAGAAGAAATATCTCGAAATATGTCCGTCAGGCCAGTTCCTTTGAGCTGAATCTGCAAATATCTCGGAAACGAAGCGAGCTATGGCAAAATGTTAAGAGACGTTTTTTGTAGAGAATTAAGTTTCCTACTTTTTAGCTTCTATGATATTTTCTGATCAGATGCGTAGTTCTCGAGATATATCAAGATATTTAAAAAATCCGAAGCCGCACCAACATAATAGAGATACAGATACACCGTGGCCCCTTTCTTTGAGATAACTCTGCACTATTGCGAGCTGCAAATGCCACTTCCAGCTTAGCTGTGCAGAAGAAGAACAACAAAAAGAAGAAATATCTCGAAATATGTCCGTCAGGCCCCTTCCCTTGAGATAAATCTGCAAATATCTCGAAAACGAAGCGAGCTATGGCAAAATGTTAAGAGACCTTTTTTGTAGAGAATTAAGTTTCCTACTTTTTATATTCTATGATATTTTTTGATCAGATGCGTAGTTCTCGAGATATATCAAGATATTTAAAAGTTCCGAAGCCGCACCAACATAATAGAGATACAGAAACACCGTGGCCCCTTTCTTTGAGATAACTCTGCACGATTGCGAGCTGGAAATGCCACTTCCAGTTTAGCTGTGCAGAAGAAGAACAACAAGAAGAAGAAATATCTCGAAATATGTCCATCAGGACCCTTCCCTTGAGATAAATCTGCAAATATCTCGGAAACGAAGCGAGCTATTGCAAAACGTTAAGAGACCTTTTTTGTAGAGAATTAAGTTTCCTACTTTTTATGTTCTATGATATTTTTTGATCAGATGCGTAGTTCTCGAGATATATCAAGATATTTAAAAGCTCCGAAGCTGCACCAACATAATAGAGGTACAGAAACACCGTGGCCCCTTTCTTTGAGATAACTCTGCACTATTGCGAGCTGCAAATGCCACTTCCAGCTTAGCTGTGCAGAAGAAGAACAACAAGAATAAGAAATATTTCGAAATATGTCCGTCAGGCCCCTTCCCTTGAGATAAATCTGCAAATATCTCGGAAACGAAGCGAGCTACGGCAAAATGTTAAGAGACCTTTTTTGTAGAAAATTAGGTTTCCTACTTTTTATGTTCTATGATATTTTTTGATCAGATGCGTAGTTCTCGAGATATATCAAGATATTTAAAAGTTCCGAAGCCGCACCAACATAAGAGAGATACAGAAACACCGTGGCCCGTTTCTTTGCGATAACTCTGCACTATTGCGAGCTGCAAATGCCACTTCCAGCTTAGCTGTGCAGAAGAAGAACAACAAGAAGAAGAAATATCTCGAAATATGTCCGTCAGGCCCCTACCCTTGAGATAAATCTGCAAGTATCTTGGAAACGAAGCGAGCTATGGCAAAATGTTAAGAGACCTTTTTTCTATGGAATTATGTTTCCTACTTTTTATGTTCTATGATATTTTTTGATCAGACGCGTAGTTCTCGAGATATATCAAGATATTTAAAAGTTCCGAAGCCGCACCAACATAATAGAGATACAGAAACACCGTGGCTCCTTTCTTTTAGATAACTCTGCACTATTGCGACCTGGAAATGCCACTTCCAGTTTAGCTGTGCAGAAGAAGAACAACAAGAAGAAGAAATATCTCGAAATAAGTCCGTTAGGCCCCTTCCCTTGAGATAAATCTGCAAATATCTCGGAAACGAAGCGAGCTATGGCAAAATGTTAAGAGACCTTTTTTGTAGAGAATTAAGTTTCCTACGTTTTAGGTTGTATGATATTTTTTGATCAGATGCGTAGTTCTCGAGATATATCAAGATATTTAAAAGTTCCGAAGCCGCACCAACATAATAGAGATACAGAAACACCGTGGCCCCTCTCTTTGAGATAACTCTGCACTATTGCGAGCTGCAAATGCCACTTCCAGCTTAGCTGTGCAGAAGAAGAACAACAAGAAGAAGAAATATCTCGAAATATGTCCGTCAGGCCCCTTCCCTTGAGATAAATCTGCAAATATCTCGGAAACGAAGCGAGCTATGGCAAAATGTTAAGAGACCTTTTTTGTATGGAATTATGTTTCCTACTTTTTATGTTGTATGATATTTTTTGATCAGACGCGTAGTTCTCGAGATATATCAAGATATTTAAAAGTTCCGAAGCCGCACCAACATAATAGAGATACAGAAACACCGTGGCCCCTCTCTTTGAGATAACTCTGCACTATTGCGAGCTGCAAATGCCACTTCCAGTTTAGCTGTGCAGAAGAAGAACAACAAGAAGAAGAAATATCTCGAAATATGTCCGTTAGGCCCCTTCCCTTGAGATAAATCTACAAGTATCTCGGAAACGAAGCGAGCTATGGCAAAATGTTGAGAGACCTTTTTTGTAGAGAATTAAGTTTCCTACTTTTTATGTTCTATGATATTTTTTGATCAGATGCGTAGATCTCGAGATATATCAAGATATTTAAAAGTTCCGAAGCCGCACCAACATAATAGAGATACAGAAACACCGTGGCCCCTTTCTTTGAGATAACTCTGCACTATTGCGAGCTGCAAATGCCACTTCCAGCTTAGCTGTGCAGAAGAAGAACAACAAGAAGAAGAAATATCTCGAAATATGTCCGTCAGGCCCCTTCCCTTGAGATAAATCTGCAAATATCTCGGAAACGAATCGAGCTATGGCAAAATGTTAAGAGACCTTTTTTGTATGGAATTATGTTTCCTACTTTTTATGTTCTATGATATTTTTTGATCAGACGCGTAGTTCTCGAGATATATCAAGATATTTAAAAGTTCCGAAGCCACACCAACATAATAGAGATACAGAAACACCGTGGCTCCTTTCTTTTAGATAACTCTGCACTATTGCGACCTGGAAATGCCACTTCCAGTTTAGCTGTGCAGAAGAAGAACAACAAGAAGAAGAAATATCTCGAAATAAGTCCGTTAGGCCCCTTCCCTTGAGATAAATCTGCAAATATCTCGGAAACGAAGCGAGCTATGGCAAAATGTTAAGAGACCTTTTTTGTAGAGAATTAAGTTTCCTACTTTTTATGTTCTATGATATTTTTTGATCAGATGCGTAGATCTCGAGATATATCAAGATATTTAAAAGTTCCGAAGCCGCACCAACATAATAGAGATACAGAAACACCGAGGCCCCTTTCTTTGAGATAACTCTGCACTATTGCGAGCTGCAAATGCCACTTCCAGCTTAGCTGTGCAGAAGAAGAACAACAAGAAGAAGAAATATCTCGAAATATGTCCGTCAGGCCCCTTCCCTTGAGATAAATCTGCAAATATCTCGGAAACGAAGCGAGCTATGGCAAAATGTTAAGAGACCTTTTTTGTATGGAATTATGTTTCCTACTTTTTATGTTGTATGATATTTTTTGATCAGACGCGTAGTTCTCGAGATATATCAAGATATTTAAAAGTTCCGAAGCCGCATCAACATAATAGAGATACAGAAACACCGTGGCCCCTCTCTTTGAGATAACTCTGCACTATTGCGAGCTGCAAATGCCACTTCCAGTTTAGCTGTGCAGAAGAAGAACAACAAGAAGAAGAAATATCTCGAAATATGTCCGTTAGGCCCCTTCCCTTGAGATAAATCTGCAAATATCTCGGAAACGAAGCGAGCTATGGCAAAATGTTAAGAGACGTTTTTTGTATAGAATTATATTTCCTACAATTTATGTTCTATGATATTTTTTGATCAGAAGCGTAGTTTTCGAGATATATCGAGATATTTAAAAGTTCCGAAGCAGCACCAACATAATAGAGATACAGAAACACCGTGGCCCCTCTCTTTGAGATAACTCTGCACTATTGCGAGCTGGAAATGCCACTTCCAGTTTAGCTGTGCAGAAGAAGAACAACAAGAAGAAGAAATATCTCGAAATATGTCCGTCAGGCCCCTTCCCTTGAGATAAATCTGCAAATTTCTCGGAAACGAAGCGAGCTATTGCAAAATGTTAAGAGTCCTTTTTTGTAGAGAATTGAGTTTCCTACTTTTTATGTTCTATGATATTTTTTGATCAGATGCGTAGTTCTCGAGATATATCAAGATATTTAAAAGTTAAGAAGCCGCACCAACATAATAGAGATACAGAAACACCGTGGCCCCTTTCTTTGAGATAACTCTGCACTATTGCGAGCTGGAAATGCCACTTCCAGTTTAGCTGTGCAGAAGAAGAACAACAAGAAGAAGAAATATCTCGAAATATGTCCGTCAGGCCAGTTCCTTTGAGCTGAATCTGCAAATATCTCGGAAACGAAGCGAGCTATGGCAAAATGTTAAGAGACCTTTTTTGTAGAGAATTAAGTTTCCTACTTTTTATCTTCTATGATATTTTCTGATCAGATGCGTAGTTCTCGAGATATATCAAGATATTTAAAAGTTCCGAAGCCGCACCAACATAATAGAGATACAGAAACACCGTGGCCCCTCTCTTTGAGATAACTCTGCACTATTGCGAGCTGGAAATGCCACTTCCAGTTTAGCTGTGCAGAAGAAGAACAACAAGAAGAAGAAATATCTCGAAATATGTCCGTCAGGCCCCTTCCCTTGAGATAAATCTGCAAATATCTCGGAAACGAAGCGAGCTATGGCAAAATGTTAAGAGACGTTTTTTGTAGCGAATTATATTTCCTACTTTTTATGTTCTATGATATTTTTTGATCAGATGCGTAGTTCTCGAGATATATCAAGATATTTAAAAGCTTCGAAGCTGCACCAACATAATAGAGGTACAGAAACACCGTGGCCCCTTTCTTTGAGATAACTCTGCACGATTGCGAGCTGGAAATGCCACTTCCAGTTTAGCTGTGCAGAAGAAGAACAACAAGAAGAAGAAATATCTCGAAATATGTCCATCAGGACGCTTCCCTTGAGATAAATCTGCAAATATCTCGGAAACGAAGCGAGCTATGGCAAAATGTTAAGAGACCTTTTTTGTAGAGAATTATGTTTCCTACAATTTATGTTCTATGATATTTTTTGATCAGAAGCGTAGTTTTCGAGATATATCGAGATATTTAAAAGTTGCGAAGCCGCACCAACATAATAGAGATACAGAAACACCGTGGCCCCTTTCTTTGGGATAACTCTGCACTATTGCGAGCTGGAAATGCCACTTCCAGTTTAGCTGTGCAGAAGAAGAACAACAAGAAGAAGAAATATCTCGAAATATGTCCGTCAGGACCCTTCCCTTGAGATAAATCTGCAAATATCTCGGAAACGAAGCGAGCTACGGCAAAACGTTAAGAGACCTTTTTTGTAGAGAATTATGTTTCCTACAATTTATGTTCTATGATATTTTTTGATCAGATGCGTAGTTCTCGAGATATATCAAGATATTTAAAAGTTCCGAAGCCACACCAACATAATAGAGATACAGAAACACCGTGGCTCCTTTCTTTTAGATAACTCTGCACTATTGCGACCTGGAAATGCCACTTCCAGTTTAGCTGTGCAGAAGAAGAACAACAAGAAGAAGAAATATCTCGAAATAAGTCCGTTAGGCCCCTTCCCTTGAGATAAATCTGCAAATATCTCGGAAACGAAGCGAGCTATGGCAAAATGTTAAGAGACCTTTTTTGTAGAGAATTAAGTTTCCTACTTTTTATGTTCTATGATATTTTTTGATCAGATGCGTAGATCTCGAGATATATCAAGATATTTAAAAGTTCCGAAGCCGCACCAACATAATAGAGATACAGAAACACCGAGGCCCCTTTCTTTGAGATAACTCTGCACTATTGCGAGCTGCAAATGCCACTTCCAGCTTAGCTGTGCAGAAGAAGAACAACAAGAAGAAGAAATATCTCGAAATATGTCCGTCAGGCCCCTTCCCTTGAGATAAATCTGCAAATATCTCGGAAACGAAGCGAGCTATGGCAAAATGTTAAGAGACCTTTTTTGTATGGAATTATGTTTCCTACTTTTTATGTTGTATGATATTTTTTGATCAGACGCGTAGTTCTCGAGATATATCAAGATATTTAAAAGTTCCGAAGCCGCATCAACATAATAGAGATACAGAAACACCGTGGCCCCTCTCTTTGAGATAACTCTGCACTATTGCGAGCTGCAAATGCCACTTCCAGTTTAGCTGTGCAGAAGAAGAACAACAAGAAGAAGAAATATCTCGAAATATGTCCGTTAGGCCCCTTCCCTTGAGATAAATCTGCAAATATCTCGGAAACGAAGCGAGCTATGGCAAAATGTTAAGAGACGTTTTTTGTATAGAATTATGTTTCCTACAATTTATGTTCTATGATATTTTTTGATCAGAAGCGTAGTTTTCGAGATATATCGAGATATTTAAAAGTTCCGAAGCAGCACCAACATAATAGAGATACAGAAACACCGTGGCCCCTCTCTTTGAGATAACTCTGCACTATTGCGAGCTGGAAATGCCACTTCCAGTTTAGCTGTGCAGAAGAAGAACAACAAGAAGAAGAAATATCTCGAAATATGTCCGTCAGGCCCCTTCCCTTGAGATAAATCTGCAAATTTCTCGGAAACGAAGCGAGCTATTGCAAAATGTTAAGAGTCCTTTTTTGTAGAGAATTGAGTTTCCTACTTTTTATGTTCTATGATATTTTTTGATCAGATGCGTAGTTCTCGAGATATATCAAGATATTTAAAAGTTAAGAAGCCGCACCAACATAATAGAGATACAGAAACACCGTGGCCCCTTTCTTTGAGATAACTCTGCACTATTGCGAGCTGGAAATGCCACTTCCAGTTTAGCTGTGCAGAAGAAGAACAACAAGAAGAAGAAATATCTCGAAATATGTCCGTCAGGCCAGTTCCTTTGAGCTGAATCTGCAAATATCTCGGAAACGAAGCGAGCTATGGCAAAATGTTAAGAGACCTTTTTTGTAGAGAATTAAGTTTCCTACTTTTTATCTTCTATGATATTTTCTGATCAGATGCGTAGTTCTCGAGATATATCAAGATATTTAAAAGTTCCGAAGCCGCACCAACATAATAGAGATACAGAAACACCGTGGCCCCTCTCTTTGAGATAACTCTGCACTATTGCGAGCTGGAAATGCCACTTCCAGTTTAGCTGTGCAGAAGAAGAACAACAAGAAGAAGAAATATCTCGAAATATGTCCGTCAGGCCCCTTCCCTTGAGATAAATCTGCAAATTTCTCGGAAACGAAGCGAGCTATTGCAAAATGTTAAGAGTCCTTTTTTGTAGAGAATTGAGTTTCCTACTTTTTATGTTCTATGATATTTTTTGATCAGATGCGTAGTTCTCGAGATATATCAAGATATTTAAAAGTTAAGAAGCCGCACCAACATAATAGAGATACAGAAACACCGTGGCCCCTTTCTTTGAGATAACTCTGCACTATTGCGAGCTGGAAATGCCACTTCCAGTTTAGCTGTGCAGAAGAAGAACAACAAGAAGAAGAAATATCTCGAAATATGTCCGTCAGGCCAGTTCCTTTGAGCTGAATCTGCAAATATCTCGGAAACGAAGCGAGCTATGGCAAAATGTTAAGAGACCTTTTTTGTAGAGAATTAAGTTTCCTACTTTTTATCTTCTATGATATTTTCTGATCAGATGCGTAGTTCTCGAGATATATCAAGATATTTAAAAGTTCCGAAGCCGCACCAACATAATAGAGATACAGAAACACCGTGGCCCCTCTCTTTGAGATAACTCTGCACTATTGCGAGCTGGAAATGCCACTTCCAGTTTAGCTGTGCAGAAGAAGAACAACAAGAAGAAGAAATATCTCGAAATATGTCCGTCAGGCCCCTTCCCTTGAGATAAATCTGCAAATATCTCGGAAACGAAGCGAGCTATGGCAAAATGTTAAGAGACCTTTTTTGTAGAGAATTATGTTTCCTACAATTTATGTTCTATGATATTTTTTGATCAGAAGCGTAGTTTTCGAGATATATCGAGATATTTAAAAGTTGCGAAGCCGCACCAACATAATAGAGATACAGAAACACCGTGGCCCCTTTCTTTGGGATAACTCTGCACTATTGCGAGCTGGAAATGCCACTTCCAGTTTAGCTGTGCAGAAGAAGAACAACAAGAAGAAGAAATATCTCGAAATATGTCCGTCAGGACCCTTCCCTTGAGATAAATCTGCAAATATCTCGGAAACGAAGCGAGCTACGGCAAAACGTTAAGAGACCTTTTTTGTAGAGAATTATGTTTCCTACAATTTATGTTCTATGATATTTTTTGATCAGATGCGTAGTTCTCGAGATATATCAAGATATTTAAAAGTTCCGAAGCCGCACCAACATAATAGAGATAGAGAAACACCGTGGCCCCTTTCTTTGAGATAACTCTGCACTATTGCGAGCTGCAAATGCCACTTCCAGCTTAGCTGTGCAGAAGAAGAACAACAAGAAGAAGAAATATCTCGAAATATGTCCGTCAGGCCCCTTCATTTGAGATAAATCTGCAAATATCTCGGAAACGAAGCGAGCTATGGCAAAATGTTAAGAGACCTTTTTTGTAGAGAATTAAGTTTCCTACTTTTTATGTTCTATGATATTTTTTGATCAGATGCGTAGTTCTCGAGATATATCAAGATATTTAAAAGTTCCGAAGCCGCACCAACATAATAGAGATACAGAAACACCGTGGCCCCTTTCTTTGAGATAACTCTGGACTATTGCGAGCTGCAAATGCCACTTCCAGCTCAGCTGTGCAGAAGAAGAACAACAAGAAGAAGAAATATCTCGAAATATGTCCGTCAGGCCCCTTCCCTTGAGATAAATCTGCAAATATCTCGGAAACGAAGCGAGCTATGGCAAAATGTTAAGAGACCTTTTTTGTAGAGAATTAAGTTTCCTACTTTTTATGTTCTATGATATTTTTTGATCAGATACGTAGTTCTCGAGATATATCAAGATATTTAAAAGTTCCGAAGCCGCAGCAACATAATAGAGATACAGAAACACCGTGGCCACTTTCTTTGAGATAACTCTGCACTATTACGAGCTGCAAATGCCACTTCCAGCTCAGCTGTGCAGAAGAAGAACAACAAGAAGAAGAAATATCTCGAAATATGTCCGTCAGGCCCCTTCCCTTGAGATATATCTGCAAATATCTCGGAAACGAAGCGAGCTATGGCAAAATGTTAAGAGACTTTTTTTGTAGAGAATTATGTTTCCTACAATTTATGTTCTATGATATTTTTTGATCAGAGGCGTAGTTTTCGAGAAAAATCAAGATATTTAAAAGTTCCGAAGCCGCACCAACATAATAGAGATACAGAAACACCGTGGCCCCTTTCTTTGGGATAACTCTGCACTATTGCGAGCTGGAAATGCCACTTCCAGTTTAGCTGTGCAGAACAAGAACAACAAGAAGAAGAAATATCTCGAAATATGTCCGTCAGGACCCTTCCCTTGGGATAAATCTGCAAATATCTCGGAAACGAAGCGAGCTATGGCAAAACGTTAAGAGACCTTTTTTGTAGAGAATTATGTTTCCTACAATTTATGTTGTATGATATTTTTTGATCAGATGCGTAGTTCTCGAGATATATCAAGATGTTTAAAAGCTTCGAAGCTGCACCAACATAATAGAGATACAGAAACACCGTGGCCCCTTTCTTTGAGATAACTCTGCACGATTGCGAGCTGGAAATGCCACTTCCAGTTTAGCTGTGCAGAAGAAGAACAACAAGAAGAAGAAATATCTCGAAATATGTCCGTCAGGCCCCTTCCCTTGAGATAAATCTGCAAATATCTCGGAAACGAAGCGAGCTATGGCAAAATGTTAAGAGACCTTATTTGTAGAGAATTAAGTTTCCTACTTTTTATGTTCTATGATATTTTTTGATCAGATACGTAGTTCTCGAGATATATCAAGATATTTAAAAGTTCCGAAGCCGCAGCAACATAATAGAGATACAGAAACACCGTGGCCACTTTCTTTGAGATAACTCTGCACTATTACGAGCTGCAAATGCCACTTCCAGCTCAGCTGTGCAGAAGAAGAACAACAAGAAGAAGAAATATCTCGAAATATGTCCGTCAGGCCCCTTCCCTTGAGATAAATCTGCAAATATCTCGGAAACGAAGAGAGCCATGGCAAAATGTTAAGAGACCTTTTTTGTATGGAATTATGTTTCCTACTTTTTATGTTGTATGATATTTTTTGATCAGACGCGTAGTTCTCGAGATATATCAAGATATTTAAAAGTTCCGAAGCCGCACCAACATAATAGAGATACAGAAACACCGTGGCCCCTCTCTTTGAGATAACTCTGCACTATTGCGAGCTGCAAATGCCACTTCCAGTTTAGCTGTGCAGAAGAAGAACAACAAGAAGAAGAAATATCTCGAAATATGTCCATCAGGACCCTTCCCTTGAGATAAATCTGCAAATATCTCGGAAACGAAGCGAGCTATGGCAAAATGTTAAGAGACCTTTTTTGTAGAGAATTATGTTTCCTACAATTTATGTTCTATGATATTTTTTGATCAGAAGCGTAGTTTTCGAGATATATCGAGATATTTAAAAGTTGCGAAGCCGCACCGACATAATGGAGATACAGAAACACCGTGGCCCCTTTCTTGGAGATAACTCTGCACGATTGCGAGCTGGAAATGCCACTTCCAGTTTAGCTGTGCAGAAGAAGAACAACAAGAAGAAGAAATATCTCGAAATAAGTCCGTTAGGCCCCTTCCCTTGAGATAAATCTGCAAATATCTCGGAAACGAAGCGAGCTATGGCAAAATGTTAAGAGACGTTTTTTGTATAGAATTATGTTTCCTACAATTTATGTTCTATGATATTTTTTGATCAGAAGCGTAGTTTTCGAGATATATCGAGATATTTAAAAGTTCCGAAGCAGCACCAACATAATAGAGATACAGAAACACCGTGGCCCCTCTCTTTGAGATAACTCTGCACTATTGCGAGCTGGAAATGCCACTTCCAGTTTAGCTGTGCAGAAGAAGAACAACAAGAAGAAGAAATATCTCGAAATATGTCCGTCAGGCCCCTTCCCTTGAGATAAATCTGCAAATTTCTCGGAAACGAAGCGAGCTATTGCAAAATGTTAAGAGTCCTTTTTTGTAGAGAATTGAGTTTCCTACTTTTTATGTTCTATGATATTTTTTGATCAGATGCGTAGTTCTCGAGATATATCAAGATATTTAAAAGTTAAGAAGCCGCACCAACATAATAGAGATACAGAAACACCGTGGCCCCTTTCTTTGAGATAACTCTGCACTATTGCGAGCTGGAAATGCCACTTCCAGTTTAGCTGTGCAGAAGAAGAACAACAAGAAGAAGAAATATCTCGAAATATGTCCGTCAGGCCAGTTCCTTTGAGCTGAATCTGCAAATATCTCGGAAACGAAGCGAGCTATGGCAAAATGTTAAGAGACCTTTTTTGTAGAGAATTAAGTTTCCTACTTTTTATCTTCTATGATATTTTCTGATCAGATGCGTAGTTCTCGAGATATATCAAGATATTTAAAAGTTCCGAAGCCGCACCAACATAATAGAGATACAGAAACACCGTGGCCCCTCTCTTTGAGATAACTCTGCACTATTGCGAGCTGGAAATGCCACTTCCAGTTTAGCTGTGCAGAAGAAGAACAACAAGAAGAAGAAATATCTCGAAATATGTCCGTCAGGCCCCTTCCCTTGAGATAAATCTGCAAATATCTCGGAAACGAAGCGAGCTATGGCAAAATGTTAAGAGACGTTTTTTGTAGCGAATTATGTTTCCTACTTTTTATGTTCTATGATATTTTTTGATCAGATGCGTAGTTCTCGAGATATATCAAGATATTTAAAAGCTTCGAAGCTGCACCAACATAATAGAGGTACAGAAACACCGTGGCCCCTTTCTTTGAGATAACTCTGCACGATTGCGAGCTGGAAATGCCACTTCCAGTTTAGCTGTGCAGAAGAAGAACAACAAGAAGAAGAAATATCTCGAAATATGTCCGTCAGGACCCTTCCCTTGAGATAAATCTGCAAATATCTCGGAAACGAAGCGAGCTACGGCAAAACGTTAAGAGACCTTTTTTGTAGAGAATTATGTTTCCTACAATTTATGTTCTATGATATTTTTTGATCAGATGCGTAGTTCTCGAGATATATCAAGATATTTAAAAGTTCCGAAGCCGCACCAACATAATAGAGATAGAGAAACACCGTGGCCCCTTTCTTTGAGATAACTCTGCACTATTGCGAGCTGCAAATGCCACTTCCAGCTTAGCTGTGCAGAAGAAGAACAACAAGAAGAAGAAATATCTCGAAATATGTCCGTCAGGCCCCTTCATTTGAGATAAATCTGCAAATATCTCGGAAACGAAGCGAGCTATGGCAAAATGTTAAGAGACCTTTTTTGTAGAGAATTAAGTTTCCTACTTTTTATGTTCTATGATATTTTTTGATCAGATGCGTAGTTCTCGAGATATATCAAGATATTCAAAAGCTTCGAAGCTGCACCAACATAATAGAGGTACAGAAACACCGTGGCCCCTTTCTTTGAGATAACTCTGCACTATTGCGAGCTGGAAATGCCACTTCCAGTTTAGCTGTGCAGAAGAAGAACAACAAGAAGAAGAAATATCTCGAAATATGTCCATCAGGACCCTTCCCTTGAGATAAATCTGCAAATATCTCGGAAACGAAGCGAGCTATGGCAAAATGTTAAGAGACCTCTTTTGTAGAGAATTATGTTTCCTACAATTTATGTTCTATGATATTTTTTGATCAGAAGCGTAGTTTTCGAGATATATCGAGATATTTAAAAGTTGCGAAGCCGCACCGACATAATGGAGATACAGAAACACCGTGGCCCCTTTCTTGGAGATAACTCTGCACGATTGCGAGCTGGAAATGCCACTTCCAGCTTAGCTGTGCAGAAGAAGAACAACAAGAATAAGAAATATTTCGAAATATGTCCGTCAGGCCCCATCCCTTGAGATAAATCTGCAAATATCTCGGAAACGAAGCGAGCTACGGCAAAATGTTAAGAGACCTTTTTTGTAGAAAATTAGGTTTCCTACTTTTTATGTTCTATGATATTTTTTGATCAGATGCGTAGTTCTCGAGATATATCAAGATATTTAAAAGTTCCGAAGCCGCACAAACATAATAGAGATACAGAAACACCGTGGCCCCTTTCTTTGCGATAACTCTGCACTATTGCGAGCTGCAAATGCCACTTCCAGCTTAGCTGTGCAGAAGAAGAACAACAAGAAGAAGAAATATCTCGAAATATGTCCGTCAGGCCCCTTCCCTTGAGATAAATCTGCAACTATCTCGGAAACGAAGCGAGCTATGGCAAAATGTTAAGAGACCTTTTTTGTAGAGAATTATGTTTCCTACAAGCTATGTTCTATGGTATTTTTTGATCAGAAGCGTAGTTTTCGAGATATATCGAGATATTTAAAAGTTCCGAAGCCGCACCAACATAATAGAGATACAGAAACACGTGGCCCCTTTCTTTGAGATAACTCTGCACTATTGCGAGCTGCAAATGCCACTTCCAGCTTAGCTGTGCAGAAGAAGAACAACAAGAAGAAGAAATATCTCGAAATATGTCCGTCAGGCCCCTTCCCTTGAGATAAATCTGCAAATATCTCGGAAACGAAGCGAGCTATGGCAAAATGTTAAGAGACCTTATTTGTAGAGAATTAAGTTTCCTACTTTTTATGTTCTATGATATTTTTTGATCAGATGCGTAGTTCTCGAGATATATCGAGATATTTAAAAGTTCCGAAGCCGCACCAACATAATAGAGATACAGTAACACCGTGGCCCCTTTCTTTGAGATAACTCTGCACTATTGCGAGCTGCAAATGCCACTTCCAGCTTAGCTGTGCAGAAGAAGAACAACAAGAAGAAGAAATATCTCGAAATATGTCCGTCAGGCCCCTTCCCTTGAGATAAATCTGCAACTATCTCGGAAACGAAGCGAGCTATGGCAAAATGTTAAGAGACCTTTTTTGTAGAGAATTATCTTTCCTACAAGTTACGTTCTATGATATTTTTTGATCAGAAGCGTAGTTTTCGAGATATATCAAGATATTTAAAAGTTCCGAAGCCGCACCAACATAATAGAGATACAGAAACACCGTGGCCCCTTTCTTTGAGATAACTCTGCACTATTGCGAGCTGCAAATGCCACTTCCAGCTTAGCTGTGCAGAAGAAGAACAACAAGAAGAAGAAATATCTCGAAATATGTCCGTTAGGCCCCTTCCCTTGAGATAAATCTGCAAATATCTCGGAAACGAAGCGAGCTATGGCAAAATGTTAAGAGACCTTTTTTGTAGAGGATTAAGTTTCCTACTTTTTATGTTGTACGATATTTTTTGATCAGATGCGTAGTTTTCGAGATATATCAAGATATTTAAAAGTTCCGAAGCCGCACCAACATAATAGAGATACAGTAACACCGTGGCCCCTTTCTTTGAGATAACTCTGCACTATTGCGAGCTGCAAATGCCACTTCCAGCTTAGCTGTGCAGAAGAAGAACAACAAGAAGAAGAAATATCTCGAAATATGTCCGTCAGGCCCCTTCCCTTGAGCTAAATCTGCAAATATCTCGGAAACAATGCGAGCTATGGCAAAATAGTAAGAGATCTTTTTTGTAGGAAATTAAGTTTCCTACTATTTATGTTCTATGATATTTTTTGATCAGATGCGTAGTTCTCGAGATATATCAAGATATTTAAAAGTTCCGAAGCCGCACCAACATAATAGAGATACAGAAACACCGTGGCCCCTTTCTTTGAGATAACTCTGCACTATTGCGAGCTGTAAATGCCACTTCCAGCTTAGCTGTGCAGAAGAAGAACAACAAGAAGAAGAAATATCACGAAATATGTCCGTCAGGCCCCTTCCCTTGAGATAAATCTGCAAATATCTCGGAAACGAAGCGAGCTATGGCAAAATGTTAAGAGACCTTTTTTGTAGAGAATTAAGTTTCCTACTTTTTATGTTCTATGATATTTTTTGATCAGATGCGTAGTTCTCGAGATATATCAAGATATTTAAAAGCTCCGAAGCTGCACCAACATAATAGAGGTACAGAAACACCGTGGCCCCTTTATTTGAGATAACTCTGCACTATTGCGAGCTAGAAATGCCACTTCCAGCTTAGCTGTGCAGAAGAAGAACAACAAGAATAAGAAATATTTCGAAATATGTCCGTCAGGCCCCTTCCCTTGAGATAAATCTGCAAATATCTCGGAAACGAAGCGAGCTACGGCAAAATGTTAAGAGACCTTTTTTGTAGAAAATTAAGTTTCCTACTTTTTATGTTCTATGATATTTTTTGATCAGATGCGTAGTTCTCGAGATATATCAAGATATTTAAAAGTTCCGAAGCCGCACAAACATAATAGAGATACAGAAACACCGTGGCCCCTTTCTTTGCGATAACTCTGCACTATTGCGAGCTGCAAATGCCACTTCCAGCTTAGCTGTGCAGAAGAAGAACAACAAGAAGAAGAAATATCTCGAAATATGTCCGTCAGGCCCCTTCCCTTGAGATAAATCTGCAAATATCTCGGAAACGAAGCGAGCTATGGCAAAATGTTAAGAGACCTTATTTGTAGAGAATTAAGTTTCCTACTTTTTATGTTCTATGATATTTTTTGATCAGATGCGTAGTTCTCGAGATATATCGAGATATTTAAAAGTTCCGAAGCCGCACCAACATAATAGAGATACAGAAACACCGTGGCCCCTTTCTTTGAGATAACTCTGCACTATTGCGAGCTGGAAATGCCACTTCCAGCTTAGCTGTGCAGAAGAAGAACAACAAGAAGAAGAAATATTTCGAAATATGTCCGTCAGGCCCCTTCCCTTGAGATAAATCTGCAAATATCTCGGAAACGAAGCTAGCTATGGCAAAATGTTAAGAGACCTTTTTTGTAGAGAATTAAGTTTCCTATTTTTTATGTTCTATGATATTTTTTGATCAGATGCGCAGTTCTCGAGATATATCAAGATATTTAAAAGTTCCGAAGCCGCAGCAACATAATAGAGATACAGAAACACCGTGGCCCCTTTCTTTGAGATAACTTTCCACTATTGCGAGCTCTAAATGCCACTTCCAGCTTAGCTGTGCAGAAGAAGAACAACAAGAAGAAGAAATATCTCGAAATATGTCCGTCAGGACCCTTCCCTTGAGATAAATCTGCAAATATCTCGGAAACGAAGCGAGCTATGGCAAAACGTTGAGAGACCTTTTTTGTAGAGAATTATGTTTCCTACAATTTATGTTCTATGATATTTTTTGATCAGATGCGTAGTTCTCGAGATATATCAAGATATTTAAAAGCTTCGAAGCTGCACGAACATAATAGAGGTACCGAAACACCGTGGCCCCTTTCTTTGAGATAACTCTGCACTATTGCGAGCTGCAAATGCCACTTCCAGCTTAGCTGTGCAGAAGAAGAACAACAAGAAGAAGAAATATTTCGAAATATGTCCGTCAGGCCCCTTCCCTTGAGATAAATCTGCAAATATCTCGGAAACGAAGCGAGCTATGGCAAAATGTTAAGAGACCTTATTTGTAGAGAATTAAGTTTCCTACTTTTTATGTTCTATGATATTTTTTGATCAGATGCGTAGTTCTCGAGATATATCAAGATATTTAAAAGCTTCGAAACTGCACCAACATAATAGACGTACAGAAACACCGTGGCCCCTTTCTTTGAGATAACTCTGCACTATTGCGAGCTGCAAATGCCACTTCCAGCTTAGCTGTGCAGAAGAAGAACAACAAGAAGAAGAAATATCTCGAAATATGTCCGTAAGGCCCCTTCCCTTGAGATAAATCTGCAAATATCTCGGAAACGAAGCGAGCTATGGCAAAATGTTAAGAGACCTTTTTTGTAGAGAATTATGTTTCCTACAATTTATGTTGTATGATATTTTTGATCAGATGCGTAGTTCTCGAGATATATCAAGATATTTAAAAGCTTCGAAGCTGCACGAACATAATAGAGGTACAGAAACACCGTGGCCCCTTTCTTTGAGATAACTCTGCACTATTGCGAGCTGGAAATGCCACTTCCAGCTTAGCTGTGCAGAAGAAGAACAACAAGAAGAAGAAATATTTCGAAATATGTCCGTCAGGCCCCTTCCCTTGAGATAAATCTGCAAATATCTCGGAAACGAAGCGAGCTATGGCAAAATGTTAAGAGACCTTTTTTGTAGAGAATTAAGTTTCCTACTTTTTATGTTCTATGATATTTTTTGATCAGATGCGCAGTTCTCGAGATATATCAAGATATTTAAAAGTTCCGAAGCCGCAGCAACATAATAGAGATACAGAAACACCGTGGCCCCTTTCTTTGAGATAACTTTCCACTATTGCGAGCTCTAAATGCCACTTCCAGCTTAGCTGTGCAGAAGAAGAACAACAAGAAGAAGAAATATTTCGAAATATGTCCGTCAGGCCCCTTCCCTTGAGATAAATCTGCAAATATCTCGGAAACGAAGCGAGCTATGGCAAAATGTTAGGAGACCTTATTTGTAGAGAATTAAGTTTCCTACTTTTTATGTTCTATGATATTTTTTGATCAGATGCGTAGTTCTCGAGATATATCGAGATATTTAAAAGTTCCGAAGCCGCACCAACATAATAGAGATACAGAAACACCGTGGCCCCTTTCTTTGAGATAACTCTGCACTATTGCGAGCTGGAAATGCCACTTCCAGCTTAGCTGTGCAGAAGAAGAACAACAAGAAGAAGAAATATTTCGAAATATGTCCGTCAGGCCCCTTCCCTTGAGATAAATCTGCAAATATCTCGGAAACGAAGCTAGCTATGGCAAAATGTTAAGAGACCTTTTTTGTAGAGAATTAAGTTTCCTACTTTTTATGTTCTATGATATTTTTTGATCAGATGCGCAGTTCTCGAGATATATCAAGATATTTAAAAGTTCCGAAGCCGCAGCAACATAATAGAGATACAGAAACACCGTGGCCCCTTTCTTTGAGATAACTTTCCACTATTGCGAGCTCTAAATGCCACTTCCAGCTTAGCTGTGCAGAAGAAGAACAACAAGAAGAAGAAATATCTCGAAATATGTCCGTCAGGACCCTTCCCTTGAGATAAATCTGCAAATATCTCGGAAACGAAGCGAGCTATGGCAAAACGTTGAGAGACCTTTTTTGTAGAGAATTATGTTTCCTACAATTTATGTTCTATGATATTTTTTGATCAGATGCGTAGTTCTCGAGATATATCAAGATATTTAAAAGCTTCGAAGCTGCACGAACATAATAGAGGTACCGAAACACCGTGGCCCCTTTCTTTGAGATAACTCTGCACTATTGCGAGCTGCAAATGCCACTTCCAGCTTAGCTGTGCAGAAGAAGAACAACAAGAAGAAGAAATATTTCGAAATATGTCCGTCAGGCCCCTTCCCTTGAGATAAATCTGCAAATATCTCGGAAACGAAGCGAGCTATGGCAAAATGTTAAGAGACCTTATTTGTAGAGAATTAAGTTTCCTACTTTTTATGTTCTATGATATTTTTTGATCAGATGCGTAGTTCTCGAGATATATCAAGATATTTAAAAGCTTCGAAACTGCACCAACATAATAGACGTACAGAAACACCGTGGCCCCTTTCTTTGAGATAACTCTGCACTATTGCGAGCTGCAAATGCCACTTCCAGCTTAGCTGTGCAGAAGAAGAACAACAAGAAGAAGAAATATCTCGAAATATGTCCGTAAGGCCCCTTCCCTTGAGATAAATCTGCAAATATCTCGGAAACGAAGCGAGCTATGGCAAAATGTTAAGAGACCTTTTTTGTAGAGAATTATGTTTCCTACAATTTATGTTGTATGATATTTTTGATCAGATGCGTAGTTCTCGAGATATATCAAGATATTTAAAAGCTTCGAAGCTGCACGAACATAATAGAGGTACAGAAACACCGTGGCCCCTTTCTTTGAGATAACTCTGCACTATTGCGAGCTGGAAATGCCACTTCCAGCTTAGCTGTGCAGAAGAAGAACAACAAGAAGAAGAAATATTTCGAAATATGTCCGTCAGGCCCCTTCCCTTGAGATAAATCTGCAAATATCTCGGAAACGAAGCGAGCTATGGCAAAATGTTAAGAGACCTTTTTTGTAGAGAATTAAGTTTCCTACTTTTTATGTTCTATGATATTTTTTGATCAGATGCGCAGTTCTCGAGATATATCAAGATATTTAAAAGTTCCGAAGCCGCAGCAACATAATAGAGATACAGAAACACCGTGGCCCCTTTCTTTGAGATAACTTTCCACTATTGCGAGCTCTAAATGCCACTTCCAGCTTAGCTGTGCAGAAGAAGAACAACAAGAAGAAGAAATATCTCGAAATATGTCCGTCAGGACCCTTCCCTTGAGATAAATCTGCAAATATCTCGGAAACGAAGCGAGCTATGGCAAAACGTTGAGAGACCTTTTTTGTAGAGAATTATGTTTCCTACAATTTATGTTCTATGATATTTTTTGATCAGATGCGTAGTTCTCGAGATATATCAAGATATTTAAAAGCTTCGAAGCTGCACGAACATAATAGAGGTACAGAAACACCGTGGCCCCTTTCTTTGAGATAACTCTGCACTATTGCGAGCTGCAAATGCCACTTCCAGCTTAGCTGTGCAGAAGAAGAACAACAAGAAGAAGAAATATTTCGAAATATGTCCGTCAGGCCCCTTCCCTTGAGATAAATCTGCAAATATCTCGGAAACGAAGCGAGCTATGGCAAAATGTTAAGAGACCTTATTTGTAGAGAATTAAGTTTCCTACTTTTTATGTTCTATGATATTTTTTGATCAGATGCGTAGTTCTCGAGATATATCAAGATATTTAAAAGCTTCGAAGCTGCACCAACATAATAGACGTACAGAAACACCGTGGCCCCTTTCTTTGAGATAACTCTGCACTATTGCGAGCTGCAAATGCCACTTCCAGCTTAGCTGTGCAGAAGAAGAACAACAAGAAGAAGAAATATCTCGAAATATGTCCGTAAGGCCCCTTCCCTTGAGATAAATCTGCAAATATCTCGGAAACGAAGCGAGCTATGGGAAAATGTTAAGAGACCTTTTTTGTAGAGAATTATGTTTCCTACAGGCTATGTTCTATGGTATTTTTTGATCAGAAGCGTAGTTTTCGAGATATATCGAGATATTTAAAAGTTCCGAAGCCGCACCAACATAATAGAGATACAGAAACACGTGGCCCCTTTCTTTGAGATAACTCTGCACTATTGCGAGCTGCAAATGCCACTTCCAGCTTAGCTGTGCAGAAGAAGAACAACAAGAAGAAGAAATATCTCGAAATATGTCCGTCAGGCCCCTTCCCTTGAGATAAATCTGCAAATATCTCGGAAACGAAGCGAGCTATGGCAAAATGTTAAGAGACCTTATTTGTAGAGAATTAAGTTTCCTACTTTTTATGTTCTATGATATTTTTTGATCAGATGCGTAGTTCTCGAGATATATCGAGATATTTAAAAGTTCCGAAGCCGCACCAACATAATAGAGATACAGAAACACCGTGGCCCCTTTCTTTGAGATAACTCTGCACTATTGCGAGCTGCAAATGCCACTTCCAGCTTAGCTGTGCAGAGGAAGAACAACAAGAAGAAGAAGTATCTCGAAATATGTCCGTCAGGCCCGTTCCTTTGAGCTGAATCTGCAAATATCTCGGAAACGAAGCGAGCTATGGCAAAATGTTAAGAGACGTTTTTTGTAGAGAATTATGTTTCCTACAATTTATGTTCTATGATATTTTTTGATCAGAAGCGTAGTTTTCGAGATATATCGAGATATTTAAAAGTTCCGAAGCCGCACCAACATAATAGAGATACAGAAACACCGTGGCCCCTTTCTTTGAGATAACTCTGCACTAGTGCGAGCCGCAAATGCCACTTCCAGCTTAGCTGTGCAGAAGAAGAACAACAAGAAGAAGAAATATCTCGAAATATGTCCGTCAGGCCCGTTCCCTTGAGATAAATATGCAAATATCTCGGAAACGAAGCGAGCTATGGCAAAATGTTAAGCGACCTTTTTTGTAGAGAATTATGTTTCCTACAATTTATGTTCTATGATATTTTTTGATCAGAAGCGTAGTTTTCGAGATATATCGAGATATTTAAAAGTTCCGAAGCCGCACCAACATAATAGGGATACAGAAACACCGTGGCCCCTTTCTTTGAGATAACTCTGCACGATTGCGAGCTGGAAATGCCACTTCCAGTTTAGCTGTGCAGAAGAAGAACAACAAGAAGAAGAAATATCTCGAAATATGTCCATCAGGACCCTTCCCTTGAGATAAATCTGCAAATATCTCGGAAACGAAGCGAGCTATGGCAAAATGTTAAGAGACCTTTTTTGTAGAGAATTAAGTTTCCTACTTTTTATGTTCTAGGATATTTTTTGATCAGATGCGTAGTTCTCGAGATATATCAAGATATTTAAAAGTTCCGAAGCCGCACCAACATAATAGAGATACAGAAACACCGTGGCCCCTTTCTTTGAGATAACTCTGCACTATTGCGAGCTGCAAATGCCACTTCCAGCTTAGCTGTGCAGAGGAAGAACAACAAGAAGAAGAAGTATCTCGAAATATGTCCGTCAGGCCCGTTCCTTTGAGCTGAATCTGCAAATATCTCGGAAACGAAGCGAGCTATGGCAAAATGTTAAGAGACGTTTTTTGTAGAGAATTATGTTTCCTACAATTTATGTTCTATGATATTTTTTGATCAGAAGCGTAGTTTTCGAGATATATCGAGATATTTAAAAGTTCCGAAGCCGCACCAACATAATAGAGATACAGAAACACCGTGGCCCCTTTCTTTGAGATAACTCTGCACTAGTGCGAGCCGCAAATGCCACTTCCAGCTTAGCTGTGCAGAAGAAGAACAACAAGAAGAAGAAATATCTCGAAATATGTCCGTCAGGCCCGTTCCCTTGAGATAAATATGCAAATATCTCGGAAACGAAGCGAGCTATGGCAAAATGTTAAGCGACCTTTTTTGTAGAGAATTAAGTTTCCTACTTTTTATGTTCTATGATATTTTTTGATCAGATGCGTAGTTCTCGAGATATATCAAGATATTTAAAAGTTCCGAAGCCGCACAAACATAATAGAGATACAGAAACACCGTGGCCCCTTTCTTTGCGATAACTCTGCACTATTGCGAGCTGCAAATGCCACTTCCAGCTTAGCTGTGCAGAAGAAGAACAACAAGAAGAAGAAATATCTCGAAATATGTCCGTCAGGCCCGTTCCCTTGAGATAAATATGCAAATATCTCGGAAACGAAGCGAGCTATGGCAAAATGTTAAGCGACCTTTTTTGTAGAGAATTAAGTTTCCTACTTTTTATGTTCTATGATATTTTTTGATCAGATGCGTAGTTCTCGAGATATATCAAGATATTTAAAAGTTCCGAAGCCCCACCAACATAATAGAGATACAGAAACACCGTGGCCCCTTTCTTTGAGATAACTCTGCACTATTGCGAGCTGCAAATGCCACTTCCAGCTTAGCTGTGCAGAGGAAGAACAACAAGAAGAAGAAATATCTCGAAATATGTCCGTCAGGCCAGTTCCTTTGAGCTGCATCTGCAAATATCTCGGAAACGAAGCGAGCTATGGCAAAATGTTAAGAGACGTTTTTTGTAGAGAATTATGTTTCCTACAATTTATGTTCTATGATATTTTTTGATCAGAAGCGTAGTTTTCGAGATATATCGAGATACTTAAAAGTTCCGAAGCCGCACCAACATAATAGAGATACAGAAACACCGTGGCCCCTTTCTTTGAGATAACTGTGCACTAGTGCGAGCCGCAAATGCCACTTCCAGCTTAGCTGTGCAGAAGAAGAACAACAAGAAGAAGAAATATCTCGAAATATGTCCGTCAGGCCCCTTCCCTTGAGATAAATCTGCAAATATCTCGGAAACGAAGCGAGCTATGGCAAAATGTTAAGAGACCTTTTTTGTACAGAATTATGTTTCCTACTTTTTATGTTGTATGATATTTTTTGATCAGACGCGTAGTTCTCGAGATATATCAAGATATTTAAAAGTTCCGAAGCCGCACCAACATAATAGAGATACAGAAACACCGTGGCCCCTTTCTTTGAGATATCTCTGCACTATTGCGAGCTGCAAATGCCACTTCCAGCTTAGCTGTGCAGAAGAAGAACAACAAGAAGAAGAAATATCTCGAAATATGTCCGTGAGGCCCCTTCCCTTGAGATAAATCTGCAAATATCTCGGAATCGAAGCGAGCTATGGCAAAATGTTAAGAGACCTTTTTTGTAGAGAATTAAGTTTCCTACTTTTTATGTTATATGATATTTTTTGATCAGATGCGTAGTTCTCGAGATATATTAAGATATTTAAAAGTTCCGAAGCCGCACCAACATAATAGAGATACAGAAACACCGTGGCCCCTTTCTTTGAGATAACTCTGCACTATTGCGAGCTGCAAATGCCACTTCCAGCTTAGCTGTGCAGAAGAAGAACAACAAGAAGAAGAAGTATCTCGAAATATGTCCGTCAGGCCCCTTCCCTTGAGATAAATCTGCAAATATCTCGGAAACGAAGCGAGCTATGGCAAAATGTTAAGAGATCTTTTTTGTAGAGAATTAAGTTTCCTACTTTTTATGTTCTATGATATTTTTTGATCAGATGCGTAGTTCTCGAGATATATCGAGATACTTAAAAGTTCCGAAGCCGCACCAACATAATAGAGATACAGAAACACCGTGGCCCCTTTCTTTGAGATAACTGTGCACTAGTGCGAGCCGCAAATGCCACTTCCAGCTTAGCTGTGCAGAAGAAGAACAACAAGAAGAAGAAATATCTCGAAATATGTCCGTCAGGCCCCTTCCCTTGAGATAAATCTGCAAATATCTCGGAAACGAAGCGAGCTATGGCAAAATGTTAAGAGACGTTTTTTGTAGAGAATTATGTTTCCTACAATTTATGTTCTATGATATTTTTTGATCAGAAGCGTAGTTTTCGAGATATATCGAGATACTTAAAAGTTCCGAAGCCGCACCAACATAATAGAGATACAGAAACACCGTGGCCCCTTTCTTTGAGATAACTCTGCACTATTGCGAGCTGCAAATGCCACTTCCAGTTTAGCTGTGCAGAAGAAGAACAACAAGAAGAAGAAATATCTCGAAATATGTCCGTCAGGCCCCTTCCCTTGAGATAAATATGCAAATATCTCGGAAACGAAGCGAGCTATGGCAAAACGTTAAGCGACCTTTTTTGTAGAGAATTAAGTTTCCTACTTTTTATGTTCTATGGTATTTTTTGATCAGATGCGTAGTTCTCGAGATATATCAAGATATTTAAAAGTTCCGAAGCCCCACCAACATAATAGAGATACAGAAACACCGTGGCCCCTTTCTTTGAGATAACTCTGCACTATTGCGAGCTGCAAATGCCACTTCCAGCTTAGCTGTGCAGAGGAAGAACAACAAGAAGAAGAAATATCTCGAAATATGTCCGTCAGGCCAGTTCCTTTGAGCTGAATCTGCAAATATCTCGGAAACGAAGCGAGCTATGGCAAAATGTTAAGAGACGCTTTTTGTAGAGAATTATGTTTCCTACAATTTATGTTCTATGATATTTTTTGATCAGAAGCGTAGTTTTCGAGATATATCGAGATACTTAAAAGTTCCGAAGCCGCACCAACATAATAGAGATACAGAAACACCGTGGCCCCTTTCTTTGAGATAACTGTGCACTAGTGCGAGCCGCAAATGCCACTTCCAGCTTAGCTGTGCAGAAGAAGAACAACAAGAAGAAGAAATATCTCGAAATATGTCCGTCAGGCCCCTTCCCTTGAGATAAATCTGCAAATATCTCGGAAACGAAGCGAGCTATGGCAAAATGTTAAGAGACCTTTTTTGTACAGAATTATGTTTCCTACTTTTTATGTTGTATGATATTTTTTGATCAGACGCGTAGTTCTCGAGATATATCAAGATATTTAAAAGTTGCGAAACCGCACCAACATAATAGAGATACAGAAACACCGTGGCCCCTTCCTTTGAGATAACTCTGCACTAGTGCGAGCCGCAAATGCCACTTCCAGCTTAGCTGTGCAGAAGAAGAACAACAAGAAGAAGAAATATCTCGAAATATGTCCGTCAGGCCCCTTCCCTTGAGATAAATCTGCAAATATCTCGGAAACGAAGCGAGCTATGGCAAAATGTTAAGAGACCTTTTTTGTAGAGAATTAAGTTTCCTACTCTTTATCTTCTATGATATTTTTTGATCAGATGCGTAGTTCTCGAGATATATCAAGATATTTAAAAGTTCCGAAGCCGCACCAACATAATAGAGATACAGAAACACCGTGGCCCCTTTCTTTGAGATAACTCTGCACTATTGCGAGCTGTAAATGCCACTTCCAGCTTAGCTGTGCAGAAGAAGAACAACAAGAAGAAGAAATATCTCGAAATATGTCCGTCAGGCCCCTTCCCTTGAGATATATCTGCAAATATCTCGGAAACGAAGCGAGCTATGGCAAAATGTTAAGAGACCTTTTTTGTAGAGAATTCTGTTTCCTACAATTTATGTTCTATGATATTTTTTGATCAGAAGCGTAGTTTTCGAGATATATCGAGATATTTAAAAGTTCCGAAGCCGCACCAACATAATAGAGATACAGAAACACCGTGGCCCCTTTCTTTGAGATAACTCTGCACTAGTGCGAGCCGCAAATGCCACTTCCAGCTTAGCTGTGCAGAAGAAGAACAACAAGAAGAAGAAATATCTCGAAATATGTCCGTCAGGCCCCTTCCCTTGAGATAAATCTGCAAATATCTCGGAAACGAAGCGAGCTATGGCAAAATGTTAAGAGACCTTTTTTGTAGAGAATTAAGTTTCCTACTTTTTATGTTCTATGATATTTTTTGATCAGATGCGTAGTTCTCGAGATATATCAAGATATTTAAAAGTTACGAAGCCGCACCAACATAATAGAGATACAGAAACACCGTGGCCCCTTTCTTTGAGATAACTCTGCACTATTGCGAGCTGCAAATGCCACTTCCAGCTTAGCTGTGCAGAGGAAGAACAACAAGAAGAAGAAATATCTCGAAATATGTCCGTCAGGCCCGTTCCCTTGAGATAAATATGCAAATATCTCGGAAACGAAGCGAGCTATGGCAAAATGTTAAGCGACCTTTTTTGTAGAGAATTAAGTTTCCTACTTTTTATGTTCTATGATATTTTTTGATCAGATGCGTAGTTCTCGAGATATATCAAGATATTTAAAAGTTCCGAAGCCCCACCAACATAATAGAGATACAGAAACACCGTGGCCCCTTTCTTTGAGATAACTCTGCACTATTGCGAGCTGCAAATGCCACTTCCAGCTTAGCTGTGCAGAAGAAGAACAACAAGAAGAAGAAGTATCTCGAAATATGTCCGTCAGGCCAGTTCCTTTGAGCTGCATCTGCAAATATCTCGGAAACGAAGCGAGCTATGGCAAAATGTTAAGAGATCTTTTTTGTAGAGAATTAAGTTTCCTACTTTTTATGTTCTATGATATTTTTTGATCAGATGCGTAGTTCTCGAGATATATCGAGATACTTAAAAGTTCCGAAGCCGCACCAACATAATAGAGATACAGAAACACCGTGGCCCCTTTCTTTGAGATAACTGTGCACTAGTGCGAGCCGCAAATGCCACTTCCAGCTTAGCTGTGCAGAAGAAGAACAACAAGAAGAAGAAATATCTCGAAATATGTCCGTCAGGCCCCTTCCCTTGAGATAAATCTGCAAATATCTCGGAAACGAAGCGAGCTATGGCAAAATGTTAAGAGACGTTTTTTGTAGAGAATTATGTTTCCTACAATTTATGTTCTATGATATTTTTTGATCAGAAGCGTAGTTTTCGAGATATATCGAGATACTTAAAAGTTCCGAAGCCGCACCAACATAATAGAGATACAGAAACACCGTGGCCCCTTTCTTTGAGATAACTCTGCACTATTGCGAGCTGCAAATGCCACTTCCAGTTTAGCTGTGCAGAAGAAGAACAACAAGAAGAAGAAATATCTCGAAATATGTCCGTCAGGCCCCTTCCCTTGAGATAAATATGCAAATATCTCGGAAACGAAGCGAGCTATGGCAAAACGTTAAGCGACCTTTTTTGTAGAGAATTAAGTTTCCTACTTTTTATGTTCTATGGTATTTTTTGATCAGATGCGTAGTTCTCGAGATATATCAAGATATTTAAAAGTTCCGAAGCCCCACCAACATAATAGAGATACAGAAACACCGTGGCCCCTTTCTTTGAGATAACTCTGCACTATTGCGAGCTGCAAATGCCACTTCCAGCTTAGCTGTGCAGAGGAAGAACAACAAGAAGAAGAAATATCTCGAAATATGTCCGTCAGGCCAGTTCCTTTGAGCTGAATCTGCAAATATCTCGGAAACGAAGCGAGCTATGGCAAAATGTTAAGAGACGCTTTTTGTAGAGAATTATGTTTCCTACAATTTATGTTCTATGATATTTTTTGATCAGAAGCGTAGTTTTCGAGATATATCGAGATACTTAAAAGTTCCGAAGCCGCACCAACATAATAGAGATACAGAAACACCGTGGCCCCTTTCTTTGAGATAACTGTGCACTAGTGCGAGCCGCAAATGCCACTTCCAGCTTAGCTGTGCAGAAGAAGAACAACAAGAAGAAGAAATATCTCGAAATATGTCCGTCAGGCCCCTTCCCTTGAGATAAATCTGCAAATATCTCGGAAACGAAGCGAGCTATGGCAAAATGTTAAGAGACCTTTTTTGTACAGAATTATGTTTCCTACTTTTTATGTTGTATGATATTTTTTGATCAGACGCGTAGTTCTCGAGATATATCAAGATATTTAAAAGTTGCGAAACCGCACCAACATAATAGAGATACAGAAACACCGTGGCCCCTTCCTTTGAGATAACTCTGCACTAGTGCGAGCCGCAAATGCCACTTCCAGCTTAGCTGTGCAGAAGAAGAACAACAAGAAGAAGAAATATCTCGAAATATGTCCGTCAGGCCCCTTCCCTTGAGATAAATCTGCAAATATCTCGGAAACGAAGCGAGCTATGGCAAAATGTTAAGAGACCTTTTTTGTAGAGAATTCTGTTTCCTACAATTTATGTTCTATGATATTTTTTGATCAGAAGCGTAGTTTTCGAGATATATCGAGATATTTAAAAGTTCCGAAGCCGCACCAACATAATAGAGATACAGAAACACCGTGGCCCCTTTCTTTGAGATAACTCTGCACTAGTGCGAGCCGCAAATGCCACTTCCAGCTTAGCTGTGCAGAAGAAGAACAACAAGAAGAAGAAATATCTCGAAATATGTCCGTCAGGCCCCTTCCCTTGAGATAAATCTGCAAATATCTCGGAAACGAAGCGAGCTATGGCAAAATGTTAAGAGACCTTTTTTGTAGAGAATTAAGTTTCCTACTTTTTATGTTCTATGATATTTTTTGATCAGATGCGTAGTTCTCGAGATATATCAAGATATTTAAAAGTTACGAAGCCGCACCAACATAATAGAGATACAGAAACACCGTGGCCCCTTTCTTTGAGATAACTCTGCACTATTGCGAGCTGCAAATGCCACTTCCAGCTTAGCTGTGCAGAGGAAGAACAACAAGAAGAAGAAATATCTCGAAATATGTCCGTCAGGCCAGTTCCTTTGAGCTGAATCTGCAAATATCTCGGAAACGAAGCGAGCTAAGGCAAAATGATAAGAGACGTTTTTTGTAGAGAATTATGTTTCCTACTTTTTATGTTCTAGGATATTTGTTGATCAGATGCGTAGTTCTCGAGATATATCAAGATATTTAAAAGTTCCGAAGCCGCACCAACATAATAGAGATACAGAAACACCGTGGCCCCTTTCTTTGAGATAACTCTGCACTATTGCGAGCTGCAAATGCCACTTCCAGTTTAGCTGTGCAGAGGAAGAACAACAAGAAGAAGAAGTATCTCGAAATATGTCCGTCAGGCCCGTTCCTTTGAGCTGAATCTGCAAATATCTCGGAAACGAAGCGAGCTATGGCAAAATGTTAAGAGACGTTTTTTGTAGAGAATTATGTTTCCTACAATTTATGTTCTATGATATTTTTTGATCAGAAGCGTAGTTTTCGAGATATATCGAGATATTTAAAAGTTCCGAAGCCGCACCAACATAATAGAGATACAGACACACCGTGGCCCCTTTCTTTGAGATAACTCTGCACTAGTGCGAACCGCAAATGCCACTTCCAGCTTAGCTGTGCAGAAGAAGAACAACAAGAAGAAGAAATATCTCGAAATATGTCCGTCAGGCCCGTTCCCTTGAGATAAATATGCAAATATCTCGGAAACGAAGCGAGCTATGGCAAAATGTTAAGAGACCTTTTTTGTAGAGAATTAAGTTTCCTACTTTTTAGGTTGTATGATATTTTTTGATCAGAAGCGTAGTTTTCGAGATATATCGAGATATTTAAAAGTTCCGAAGCCGCACCAACATAATAGAGATACAGAAACACCGTGGCCCCTTTCTTTGAGATAACTCTGCACTAGTGCGAGCCGCAAATGCCACTTCCAGCTTAGCTGTGCAGAAGAAGAACAACAAGAAGAAGAAATATCTCGAAATATGGCCGTCAGGCCCCTTCCCTTGAGATAAATATGCAAATATCTCGGAAACGAAGCGAGCTATGGCAAAATGTTGAGAGACCTTTTTTGTAGAGAATTAAGTTTCCTACTTTTTATGTTCTATGATATTTTTTGATCAGAAGCGTAGTTTTCGAGATATATCGAGATATTTAAAAGTTCCGAAGCCGCACCAACATAATAGAGATACAGAAACACCGTGGCCCCTTTCTTTGAGATAACTCTGCACTGTTGCGAGCTGCAAATGCCACTTCCAGCTTAGCTGTGCAGAGGAAGAACAACAAGAAGAAGAAATATCTCGAAATATGTCCGTCAGACCCCTTCCCTTGAGATGAATCTGCAAATATCTCGGAAACGAAGCGAGCTATGGCAAAATGTTAAGAGACCTTTTTTGTAGAGAATTAAGTTTCCTACTTTTTATGTTCTATGATATTTTTTGATCAGAAGCGTAGTTTTCGAGATATATCGAGATATTTAAAAGTTCCGAAGCCGCACCAACATAATAGAGATACAGAAAGACCGTGGCCCCTTTCTTTGAGATAACTCTGCACTAGTGCGAGCCGCAAATGCCACTTCCAGCTTAGCTGTGCAGAAGAAGAACAACAAGAAGAAGAAATATCTCGAAATATGTCCGTGAGGCCCCTTCCCTTGAGATAAATCTGCAAATATCTCGGAATCGAAGCGAGCTATGGCAAAATGTTAAGAGACCTTTTTTGTAGAGAATTAAGTTTCCTACTTTTTATGTTCTATGATATTTTTTGATCAGATGCGTAGTTCTCGAGATATATTAAGATATTTAAAAGTTCCGAAGCCGCACCAACATAATAGAGATACAGAAACACCGTGGCCCCTTTCTTTGAGATAACTCTGCACTATTGCGAGCTGCAAATGCCACTTCCAGCTTAGCTGTGCAGAAGAAGAACAACAAGAAGAAGAAATATCTCGAAATATGTCCGTCAGGCCCCTTCCCTTGAGATAAATCTGCAAATATCTCGGAAACGAAGCGAGCTATGGCAAAATGTTAAGAGACCTTTTTTGTACAGAATTATGTTTCCTACTTTTTATGTTCTATGATATTTTTTGATGAGACGCGTAGTTCTCGAGATATATCAAGATATTTAAAAATTCCGAAGCCGCACCAACATAATAGAGATACAGAAACACCGTGGCCCCTTTCTTTGAGATAACTCTGCACTAGCGCGAGCCGCAAATGCCACCTACAGCTTAGCTGTGCAGAAGAAGAACAACGAGAAGAAGAAATATCTCGAAATATGTCCGTCAGGCCCCTTCCCTTGAGATAAATCTGCAAATATCTCAGAAACGAAGCGAGCTATGGCAAAATGTTAAGAGACCTTTTTTGTAGAGAATTAAGTTTCCTACATTTTATGTTCTATGATATTTTTTGATCAGATGCGTAGTTCTCGAGATATATCAAGATATTTAAAAGTTCCGAAGCCGCACCAACATAATAGAGATACAGAAACACCGTGGCTCCTTTCTTTGAGATAACTCTGCACTATTGCGAGCTGGAAATGCCACTTCCAGTTTAGCTGTGCAGAAGAAGAACAACAAGAAGACGAAATATCTCGAAATATGTCCGTCAGGCCCCTTCCCTTGAGATAAATATGCAAATATCTCGGAAACGAAGCGAGCTATGGCAAAATGTTAAGCGACCTTTTTTGTAGAGAATTAAGTTTCCTACTTTTTATGTTCTATGGTATTTTTTGATCAGATGCGTAGTTCTCGAGATATATCAAGATATTTAAAAGTTCCGAAGCCCCACCAACATAATAGAGATACAGAAACACCGTGGCCCCTTTCTGTGAGATAACTCTGCACTATTGCGAGCTGCAAATGCCACTTCCAGCTTAGCTGTGCAGAGGAAGAACAACAAGAAGAAGAAATATCTCGAAATATGTCCGTCAGGCCCCTGCCCTTGAGATATATCTGCAAATATCTCGGAAACGAAGCGAGCTATGGCAAAATGTTAAGAGACCTTTTTTGTAGAGAATTATGTTTCCTACAATTTATCTTCTATGATATTTTTTGATCAGAAGCGTAGTTTTCGAGATATATCGAGATATTTAAAGGTTCCCAAGCCGCACCAACATAATAGAGATACAGAAACACCGTGGCCCCTTTCTTTGAGACAACTGTGCACTAGTGCGAGCCGCAAATGCCACTTCCAGCTTAGCTGTGCAGAAGAAGAACAACAAGAAGAAGAAATATCTCGAAATATGTCCGTCAGGCCCCTTCCCTTGAGATAAATCTGCAAATATCTCGGAAACGAAGCGAGCTATGGCAAAATGTTAAGAGACCTTTTTTGTACAGAATTATGTTTCCTACTTTTTATGTTGTATGATATTTTTTGATCAGACGCGTAGTTCTCGAGATATATCAAGATATTTAAAAGTTCCGAAGCCGCACCAACATAATAGAGATACCGAAACACCGTGGCCCCTTTCTTTGAGATAACTCTGCACTATTGCGAGCTGCAAATGCCACTTCCAGCTTAGCTGTGCAGAAGAAGAACAACAAGAAGAAGAAGTATCTCGAAATATGTCCGTCAGGCCCCTTCCCTTGAGATAAATCTGCAAATATCTCGGAAACGAAGCGAGCTATGGCAAAATGTTAAGAGATCTTTTTTGTAGAGAATTAAGTTTCCTACTTTTTATGTTCTATGATATTTTTTGATCAGATGCGTAGTTCTCGAGATATATCAAGATATTTAAAAGTTCCGAAGCCGCACCAACATAATAGAGATACAGAAACACCGTGGCCCCTTTCTTTGAGATAACTCTGCACTAGCGCGAGCCGCAAATGCCACTTACAGCTTAGCTGTGCAGAAGAAGAACAACGAGAAGAAGAAATATCTCGAAATATGTCCGTCAGGCCCCTTCCCTTGAGATAAATCTGCAAATATCTCGGAAACGAAGCGAGCTATGGCAAAATGTTAAGAGACCTTTTTTGTAGAGAATTAAGTTTCCTACATTTTATGTTCTATGATATTTTTTGATCAGATGCGTAGTTCTCGAGATATATCAAGATATTTAAAAGTTCCGAAGCCGCACCAACATAATAGAGATACAGAAACACCGTGGCTCCTTTCTTTGAGATAACTCTGCACTATTGCGAGCTGGAAATGCCACTTCCAGTTTAGCTGTGCAGAAGAAGAACAACAAGAAGAAGAAATATCTCGAAATATGTCCGTCAGGCCCCTTCCCTTGAGATAAATCTGCAAATATCTCGGAAACGAAGCGAGCTATGGCAAAATGTTAAGAGACCTTTTTTGTAGAGAATTAAGTTTCCTACATTTTATGTTCTATGATATTTTTTGATCAGATGCGTAGTTCTCGAGATATATCAAGATATTTAAAAGTTCCGAAGCCGCACCAACATAATAGAGATACAGAAACACCGTGGCTCCTTTCTTTGAGATAACTCTGCACTATTGCGAGCTGGAAATGCCACTTCCAGTTTAGCTGTGCAGAAGAAGAACAACAAGAAGAAGAAATATCTCGAAATATGTCCGTCAGGCCCCTTCCCTTGAGATAAATATGCAAATATCTCGGAAACGAAGCGAGCTATGGCAAAATGTTAAGCGACCTTTTTTGTAGAGAATTAAGTTTCCTACTTTTTATGTTCTATGGTATTTTTTGATCAGATGCGTAGTTCTCGAGATATATCAAGATATTTAAAAGCTCCGAAGCCCCACCAACATAATAGAGATACAGAAACACCGTGGCCCCTTTCTTTGAGATAACTCTGCACTATTGCGAGCTGCAAATGCCACTTCCAGCTTAGCTGTGCAGAGGAAGAACAACAAGAAGAAGAAATATCTCGAAATATGTCCGTCAGGCCCCTGCCCTTGAGATATATCTGCAAATATCTCGGAAACGAAGCGAGCTATGGCAAAATGTTAAGAGACCTTTTTTGTAGAGAATTATGTTTCCTACAATTTATCTTCTATGATATTTTTTGATCAGAAGCGTAGTTTTCGAGATATATCGAGATATTTAAAGGTTCCGAAGCCGCACCAACATAATAGGGATACAGAAACACCGTGGCCCCTTTCTTTGAGACAACTGTGCACTAGTGCGAGCCGCAAATGCCACTTCCAGCTTAGCTGTGCAGAAGAAGAACAACAAGAAGAAGAAATATCTCGAAATATGTCCGTCAGGCCCCTTCCCTTGAGATAAATCTGCAAATATCTCGGAAACGAAGCGAGCTATGGCAAAATGTTAAGAGACCTTTTTTGTACAGAATTATGTTTCCTACTTTTTATGTTGTATGATATTTTTTGATCAGACGCGTAGTTCTCGAGATATATCAAGATATTTAAAAGTTCCGAAGCCGCACCAACATAATAGAGATACCGAAACACCGTGGCCCCTTTCTTTGAGATAACTCTGCACTATTGCGAGCTGCAAATGCCACTTCCAGCTTAGCTGTGCAGAAGAAGAACAACAAGAAGAAGAAGTATCTCGAAATATGTCCGTCAGGCCCCTTCCCTTGAGATAAATCTGCAAATATCTCGGAAACGAAGCGAGCTATGGCAAAATGTTAAGAGATATTTTTTGTAGAGAATTAAGTTTCCTACTTTTTATGTTCTATGATATTTTTTGATCAGATGCGTAGTTCTCGAGATATATCAAGATATTTAAAAGTTCCGAAGCCGCACCAACATAATAGAGATACAGAAACACCGTGGCCCCTTTCTTTGAGATAACTCTGCACTAGCGCGAGCCGCAAATGCCACTTACAGCTTAGCTGTGCAGAAGAAGAACAACGAGAAGAAGAAATATCTCGAAATATGTCCGTCAGGCCCCTTCCCTTGAGATAAATCTGCAAATATCTCGGAAACGAAGCGAGCTATGGCAAAATGTTAAGAGACCTTTTTTGTAGAGAATTAAGTTTCCTACTTTTTATGTTCTATGATATTTTTTGATCAGAAGCGTAGTTCTCGAGATATATCAAGATATTTAAAGGTTCCGAAGCCGCACCAACATAATAGAGATACAGAAACACCGTGGCCCCTTTCTTTGAGATAACTCTGCACTATTGCGAGCTGTAAATGCCACTTCCAGCTTAGCTGTGCAGGAGCAGAACAACAAGAAGAAGAAATATCTCGAAATATGTCCATCAGGCCCCTTCCCTTGAGATAAATCTGCAAATATCTCGGAAACGAAGCGAGCTATGGCAAAATCTTAAGAGACCTTTTTTGTACAGAATTATGTTTCCTACTTTTTATGTTCTATGATATTTTTTGATCAGACGCGTAGTTCTCGAGATATATCAAGATATTTAAAAGTTCCGAAGCCGCACCAACACAATAGAGATACAGAAACACCGTGGCCCCTTTCTTTGAGATAACTCTGCACTATTGCGCGCTGCAAATGCCACTTCCAGCTTAGCTGTGCAGAAGAAGAACAACAAGAAGAAGAAATATCTCGAAATATGTCCGTCAGGCCCCTTCCCTTGAGATAAATCTGCAAATATCTCGGAAACGAAGCGAGCTATGGCAAAATGTTAAGAGACCTTTTTTGTAGAGAATTAAGTTTCCTACTTTTTATGTTCTATGATATTTTTTGATCAGATGCGTAGTTCTCGAGATATATCAAGATATTTAAAAGTTCCGAAGCCGCACCAACATAATAGAGATACAGAAACACCGTGGCCCCTTTCTTTGCGATAACACTGCACTATTGCGAGCTGCAAATGCCACTTCCAGCTTACCTGTGCAGAAGAAGAACAACAAGAAGAAGAAATATCTCGAAATATGTCCGTCAGGCCCCTTCCCTTGAGATAAATCTGTAAATATCTCGGAAACGAAGCGAGCTATGGCAAAATGTTAAGAGACCTTTTTTGTAGAGAATTAAGTTTCCTACTTTTTATGTTCTATGATATTTTTCGATCAGAGGCGTAGTTCTCGAGATATATCAAGATATTTAAAAGTTCCGAAGCCGCCCCAACATAATAGAGATACAGAAACACCGTGGCCCCTCTCTTTGAGATAACTCTGCACGATTGCGAGCTGGAAATGCCACTTCCAGTTTAGCTGTGCAGAAGAAGAACAAGAAGAAGAAATATCTCGAAATATGTCCGTCAGGACCCTTCCCTTGAGATAAATCTGCAAATATCTCGGGAAAGAAGCGAGCTATTGCAAAACGTTAAGAGACCTTTTTTGTAGAGAATTAAGTTTCCTACTTTTTATGTTCTATGATATTTTTTGATCAGATGCGTAGTTCTCGAGATATATCAAGATATTTAAAGGTTCCGAAGCCGCACCAACATAATAGAGATACAGAAACACCGTGGCCCCTTTCTTTGAGATAACTCTGCACTATTGCGAGCTGTAAATGCCACTTCCAGCTTAGCTGTGCAGGAGAAGAACAACAAGAAGAAGAAATATCTCGAAATATGTCCGTCAGGCCCCTTCCCTTGAGATAAATCTGCAAATATCTCGGAAACGAAGCGAGCTATGGCAAAATCTTAAGAGACCTTTTTTGTACAGAATTATGTTTCCTACTTTTTATGTTCTATGATATTTTTTGATCAGACGCGTAGTTCTCGAGATATATCAAGATATTTAAAAGTTCCGAAGCCGCACCAACATAATAGAGATACAGAAACACCGTGGCTCCTTTCTTTGAGATAACTCTGCACTATTGCGAGCTGGAAATACCACTTCCAGTTTAGCTGTGCAGAAGAAGAACAACAAGAAGAAGAAATATCTCGAAATATGTCCGTCAGGCCCCTTCCCTTGAGATAAATCTGCAAATATCTCGGAAACGAAGCGAGCTATGGCAAAATGTTAAGAGACCTTTTTTGTAGAGAATTAAGTTTCCTACTTTTTATGTTCTATGATATTTTTTGATCAGATGCGTAGTTCTCGAGATATATCAAGATATTTAAAAGTTGCGAAGCCGCACCAACATAATAGAGATACAGAAACACCGTGGCCCCTTTCTTTGAGATAACTCTGCACTATTGCGCGCTGCAAATGCCACTTCCAGCTTAGCTGTGCAGAAGAAGAACAACAAGAAGAAGAAATATCTCGAAATATGTCCGTCAGGCCCCTTCCCTTGAGATAAATCTGCAAATATCTCGGAAACGAAGCGAGCTATGGCAAAATGTTAAGAGACCTTTTTTGTAGAGAATTAAGTTTCCTACTTTTTATGTTCTATGATATTTTTTGATCAGAAGCGTAGTTCTCGAGATATATCAAGATATTTAAAGGTTCCGAAGCCGCACCAACATAATAGAGATACAGAAACACCGTGGCCCCTTTCTTTGAGATAACTCTGCACTATTGCGAGCTGTAAATGCCACTTCCAGCTTAGCTGTGCAGGAGCAGAACAACAAGAAGAAGAAATATCTCGAAATATGTCCATCAGGCCCCTTCCCTTGAGATAAATCTGCAAATATCTCGGAAACGAAGCGAGCTATGGCAAAATCTTAAGAGACCTTTTTTGTACAGAATTATGTTTCCTACTTTTTATGTTCTATGATATTTTTTGATCAGACGCGTAGTTCTCGAGATATATCAAGATATTTAAAAGTTCCGAAGCCGCACCAACACAATAGAGATACAGAAACACCGTGGCCCCTTTCTTTGAGATAACTCTGCACTATTGCGCGCTGCAAATGCCACTTCCAGCTTAGCTGTGCAGAAGAAGAACAACAAGAAGAAGAAATATCTCGAAATATGTCCGTCAGGCCCCTTCCCTTGAGATAAATCTGCAAATATCTCGGAAACGAAGCGAGCTATGGCAAAATGTTAAGAGACCTTTTTTGTAGAGAATTAAGTTTCCTACTTTTTATGTTCTATGATATTTTTTGATCAGATGCGTAGTTCTCGAGATATATCAAGATATTTAAAAGTTCCGAAGCCGCACCAACATAATAGAGATACAGAAACACCGTGGCCCCTTTCTTTGCGATAACACTGCACTATTGCGAGCTGCAAATGCCACTTCCAGCTTACCTGTGCAGAAGAAGAACAACAAGAAGAAGAAATATCTCGAAATATGTCCGTCAGGCCCCTTCCCTTGAGATAAATCTGTAAATATCTCGGAAACGAAGCGAGCTATGGCAAAATGTTAAGAGACCTTTTTTGTAGAGAATTAAGTTTCCTACTTTTTATGTTCTATGATATTTTTCGATCAGAGGCGTAGTTCTCGAGATATATCAAGATATTTAAAAGTTCCGAAGCCGCCCCAACATAATAGAGATACAGAAACACCGTGGCCCCTCTCTTTGAGATAACTCTGCACGATTGCGAGCTGGAAATGCCACTTCCAGTTTAGCTGTGCAGAAGAAGAACAAGAAGAAGAAATATCTCGAAATATGTCCGTCAGGACCCTTCCCTTGAGATAAATCTGCAAATATCTCGGGAAAGAAGCGAGCTATTGCAAAACGTTAAGAGACCTTTTTTGTAGAGAATTAAGTTTCCTACTTTTTATGTTCTATGATATTTTTTGATCAGATGCGTAGTTCTCGAGATATATCAAGATATTTAAAGGTTCCGAAGCCGCACCAACATAATAGAGATACAGAAACACCGTGGCCCCTTTCTTTGAGATAACTCTGCACTATTGCGAGCTGTAAATGCCACTTCCAGCTTAGCTGTGCAGGAGAAGAACAACAAGAAGAAGAAATATCTCGAAATATGTCCGTCAGGCCCCTTCCCTTGAGATAAATCTGCAAATATCTCGGAAACGAAGCGAGCTATGGCAAAATCTTAAGAGACCTTTTTTGTACAGAATTATGTTTCCTACTTTTTATGTTCTATGATATTTTTTGATCAGACGCGTAGTTCTCGAGATATATCAAGATATTTAAAAGTTCCGAAGCCGCACCAACATAATAGAGATACAGAAACACCGTGGCTCCTTTCTTTGAGATAACTCTGCACTATTGCGAGCTGGAAATACCACTTCCAGTTTAGCTGTGCAGAAGAAGAACAACAAGAAGAAGAAATATCTCGAAATATGTCCGTCAGGCCCCTTCCCTTGAGATAAATCTGCAAATATCTCGGAAACGAAGCGAGCTATGGCAAAATGTTAAGAGACCTTTTTTGTAGAGAATTAAGTTTCCTACTTTTTATGTTCTATGATATTTTTTGATCAGATGCGTAGTTCTCGAGATATATCAAGATATTTAAAAGTTGCGAAGCCGCACCAACATAATAGAGATACAGAAACACCGTGGCCCCTTTCTTTGAGATAACTCTGCACTATTGCGCGCTGCAAATGCCACTTCCAGCTTAGCTGTGCAGAAGAAGAACAACAAGAAGAAGAAATATCTCGAAATATGTCCGTCAGGCCCCTTCCCTTGAGATAAATCTGCAAATATCTCGGAAACGAAGCGAGCTATGGCAAAATGTTAAGAGACCTTTTTTGTAGAGAATTAAGTTTCCTACTTTTTATGTTCTATGATATTTTTTGATCAGATGCGTAGTTCTCGAGATATATCAAGATATTTAAAAGTTCCGAAGCCGCACCAACATAATAGAGATACAGAAACACCGTGGCCCCTTTCTTTGCGATAACACTGCACTATTGCGAGCTGCAAATGCCACTTCCAGCTTAGCTGTGCAGAAGAAGAACAACAAGAAGAAGAAATATCTCGAAATATGTCCGTCAGGCCCCTTCCCTTGAGATAAATCTGTAAATATCTCGGAAACGAAGCGAGCTATGGCAAAATGTTAAGAGACCTTTTTTGTAGAGAATTAAGTTTCCTACTTTTTATGTTCTATGATATTTTTCGATCAGAGGCGTAGTTCTCGAGATATATCAAGATATTTAAAAGTTCCGAAGCCGCACCAACATAATAGAGATACAGAAACACCGTGGCCCCTCTCTTTGAGATAACTCTGCACGATTGCGAGCTGGAAATGCCACTTCCAGTTTAGCTGTGCAGAAGAAGAACAAGAAGAAGAAATATCTCGAAATATGTCCGTCAGGCCCCTGCCCTTGAGATATATCTGCAAATATCTCGGAAACGAAGCGAGCTATGGCAAAATGTTAAGAGACCTTTTTTGTAGAGAATTATGTTTCCTACAATTTATCTTCTATGATATTTTTTGATCAGAAGCGTAGTTTTCGAGATATATCGAGATATTTAAAGGTTCCGAAGCCGCACCAACATAATAGAGATACAGAAACACCGTGGCCCCTTTCTTTGAGACAACTGTGCACTAGTGCGAGCCGCAAATGCCACTTCCAGCTTAGCTGTGCAGAAGAAGAACAACAAGAAGAAGAAATATCTCGAAATATGTCCGTCAGGCCCCTTCCCTTGAGATAAATCTGCAAATATCTCGGAAACGAAGCGAGCTATGGCAAAATGTTAAGAGACCTTTTTTGTACAGAATTATGTTTGCTACTTTTTATGTTGTATGATATTTTTTGATCAGACGCGTAGTTCTCGAGATATATCAAGATATTTAAAAGTTCCGAAGCCGCACCAACATAATAGAGATACCGAAACACCGTGGCCCCTTTCTTTGAGATAACTCTGCACTATTGCGAGCTGCAAATGCCACTTCCAGCTTAGCTGTGCAGAAGAAGAACAACAAGAAGAAGAAGTATCTCGAAATATGTCCGTCAGGCCCCTTCCCTTGAGATAAATCTGCAAATATCTCGGAAACGAAGCGAGCTATGGCAAAATGTTAAGAGATCTTTTTTGTAGAGAATTAAGTTTCCTACTTTTTATGTTCCATGATATTTTTTGATCAGATGCGTAGTTCTCGAGATATATCAAGATATTTAAAAGTTCCGAAGCCGCACCAACATAATAGAGATACAGAAACACCGTGGCTCCTTTCTTTGAGATAACTCTGCACTATTGCGAGCTGGAAATGCCACTTCCAGTTTAGCTGTGCAGAAGAAGAACAACAAGAAGAAGAAATATCTCGAAATATGTCCGTTAGGCCCCTTCCCTTGGGATAAATATGCAAATATCTCGGAAACGAAGCGAGCTATGGCAAAATGTTAAGAGACCTTTTTTGTAGAGAATTAAGTTTCCTACTTTTTATGTTCTATGATATTTTTTGATCAGAAGCGTAGTTCTCGAGATATATCAAGATATTTAAAGGTTCCGAAGCCGCACCAACATAATAGAGATACAGAAACACCGTGGCCCCTTTCTTTGAGATAACTCTGCACTATTGCGAGCTGTAAATGCCACTTCCAGCTTAGCTGTGCAGGAGCAGAACAACAAGAAGAAGAAATATCTCGAAATATGTCCGTCAGGCCCCTTCCCTTGAGATAAATCTGCAAATATCTCGGAAACGAAGCGAGCTATGGCAAAATCTTGAGAGACCTTTTTTGTACAGAATTATGTTTCCTACTTTTTATGTTCTATGATATTTTTTGATCAGACGCGTAGTTCTCGAGATATATCAAGATATTTAAAAGTTCCGAAGCCGCACCAACATAATAGAGATACAGAAACACCGTGGCTCCTTTCTTTGAGATAACTCTGCACTATTGCGAGCTGGAAATACCACTTCCAGTTTAGCTGTGCAGAAGAAGAACAACAAGAAGAAGAAATATCTCGAAATATGTCCGTCAGGCCCCTTCCCTTGAGATAAATCTGCAAATATCTCGGAAACGAAGCGAGCTATGGCAAAATGTTAAGAGACCTTTTTTGTAGAGAATTAAGTTTCCTACTTTTTATGTTCTATGATATTTTTTGATCAGATGCGTAGTTCTCGAGATATATCAAGATATTTAAAAGTTCCGAAGCCGCACCAACATAATAGAGATACAGAAACACCGTGGCCCCTTTCTTTGAGATAACTCTGCACTATTGCGCGCTGCAAATGCCACTTCCAGCTTAGCTGTGCAGAAGAAGAACAACAAGAAGAAGAAATATCTCGAAATATGTCCGTCAGGCCCCTTCCCTTGAGATAAATCTGCAAATATCTCGGAAACGAAGCGAGCTATGGCAAAATGTTAAGAGACCTTTTTTGTAGAGAATTAAGTTTCCTACTTTTTATGTTCTATGATATTTTTCGATCAGAGGCGTAGTTCTCGAGATATATCAAGATATTTAAAAGTTCCGAAGCCGCACCAACATAATAGAGATACAGAAACACCGTGGCCCCTCTCTTTGAGATAACTCTGCACCATTGCGAGCTGGAAATGCCACTTCCAGTTTAGCTGTGCAGAAGAAGAACAAGAAGAAGAAATATCTCGAAATATGTCCGTCAGGACCCTTCCCTTGAGATAAATCTGCAAATATCTCGGAAACGAAGCGAGCTATTGCAAAACGTTAAGAGACCTTTTTTGTAGAGAATTAAGTTTCCTACTTTTTATGTTCTATGATATTTTTTGATCAGATGCGTAGTTCTCGAGATATATCAAGATATTTAAAAGCTCCGAAGCTGCACCAACATAATAGAGGTACAGAAACACCGTGGCCCCTTTCTTTGAGATAACTCTGCACTACTGCGAGCTGCAAATGCCACTTCCAGCTTAGCTGTGCAGAAGAAGAACAACAAGAATAAGAAATATTTCGAAATATGTCCGTCAGGCCCCTTCCCTTGAGATAAATCTGCAAATATCTCGGAAACGAAGCGAGCTACGGCAAAATGTTAAGAGACCTTTTTTGTAGAAAATTAGGTTTCCTACTTTTTATGTTCTATGATATTTTTTGATCAGATGCGTAGTTCTCGAGATATATCAAGATATTTAAAAGTTCCGAAGCCGCACCAACATAATAGAGATACAGAAACACCGTGGCCCCTTTCTTTGAGATAACTCTGCACTATTGCGAGCTGCAAATGCCACTTCCAGCTTAGCTGTGCAGAGGAAGAACAACAAGAAGAAGAAGTATCTCGAAATATGTCCGTCAGGCCCGTTCCTTTGAGCTGAATCTGCAAATATCTCGGAAACGAAGCGAGCTATGGCAAAATGTTAAGAGACCTTTTTTGTACAGAATTATGTTTCCTACTTTTTATGTTCTATGATATTTTTTGATCAGACGCGTAGTTCTCGAGATATATCAAGATATTTAAAAGTTCCGAAGCCGCACCAACATAATAGAGATACAGAAACACCGTGGCTCCTTTCTTTGAGATAACTCTGCACTATTGCGAGCTGGAAATACCACTTGCAGTTTAGCTGTGCAGAAGAAGAACAACAAGAAGAAGAAATATCTCGAAATATGTCCGTCAGGCCCCTTCCCTTGAGATAAATCTGCAAATATCTCGGAAACAAAGCGAGCTATGGCAAAATGTTAAGAGACCTTTTTTGTAGAGAATTAAGTTTCCTACTTTTTATGTTCTATGATATTTTTTGATCAGATGCGTAGTTCTCGAGATATATCAAGATATTTAAAAGTTCCGAAGCCGCACCAACATAATAGAGATACAGAAACACCGTGGCCCCTTTCTTTGAGATAACTCTGCACTATTGCGCGCTGCAAATGCCACTTCCAGCTTAGCTGTGCAGAAGAAGAACAACAAGAAGAAGAAATATCTCGAAATATGTCCGTCAGGCCCCTTCCCTTGAGATAAATCTGCAAATATCTCGGAAACGAAGCGAGCTATGGCAAAATGTTAAGAGACCTTTTTTGTAGAGAATTAAGTTTCCTACTTTTTATGTTCTATGATATTTTTCGATCAGAGGCGTAGTTCTCGAGATATATCAAGATATTTAAAAGTTCCGAAGCCGCACCAACATAATAGAGATACAGAAACACCGTGGCCCCTCTCTTTGAGATAACTCTGCACCATTGCGAGCTGGAAATGCCACTTCCAGTTTAGCTGTGCAGAAGAAGAACAAGAAGAAGAAATATCTCGAAATATGTCCGTCAGGACCCTTCCCTTGAGATAAATCTGCAAATATCTCGGAAACGAAGCGAGCTATTGCAAAACGTTAAGAGACCTTTTTTGTAGAGAATTAAGTTTCCTACTTTTTATGTTCTATGATATTTTTTGATCAGATGCGTAGTTCTCGAGATATATCAAGATATTTAAAAGCTCCGAAGCTGCACCAACATAATAGAGGTACAGAAACACCGTGGCCCCTTTCTTTGAGATAACTCTGCACTACTGCGAGCTGCAAATGCCACTTCCAGCTTAGCTGTACAGAAGAGGAACAACAACAAGAAGAAGAAATATCTCGAAATATGTCCGTCAGGCCCCTTCCCTTGAGATAAATCTGCAAATATCTCGGAAACGAAGCGAGCTATGGCAAAATGTTAAGAGACCTTTTTTGTAGAGAATTAAGTTTCCTACTTTTTATGTTCTATGATATTTTTTGATCAGATGCGTAGTTCTCGAGATATATCAAGATATTTAAAAGTTCCGAAGCCGCACCAACATAATAGAGATACAGAAACACCGTGGCCTCTTTCTTTGAGATAACTCTGCACTATTGCGAGCTGCAAATGCCACTTCCAGCTTAGCTGTGCAGAAGAAGAACAACAAGAAGAAGAAATATCTCGAAATATGTCCGTCAGGCCCCTTCCGTTGAGATAAATCTGCAAATATCTCGGAAACGAAGCGAGCTATGGCAAAATCTTAAGAGACCTTTTTTGTACAGAATTATGTTTCCTACTTTTTATGTTCTATGATATTTTTTGATCAGACGCGTAGTTCTCGAGATATATCAAGATATTTAAAAGTTCCGAAGCCGCACCAACATAATAGAGATACAGAAACACCGTGGCTCCTTTCTTTGCGATAACACTGCACTATTGCGAGCTGCAAATGCCACTTCCAGCTTAGCTGTGCAGAAGAAGAACAACAAGAAGAAGAAATATCTCGAAATATGTCCGTCAGGCCCCTTCCCTTGAGATAAATCTGTAAATATCTCGGAAACGAAGCGAGCTATGGCAAAATGTTAAGAGACCTTTTTTGTAGAGAATTAAGTTTCCTACTTTTTATGTTCCATGATATTTTTCGATCAGAGGCGTAGTTCTCGAGATATATCAAGATATTTAAAAGTTCCGAAGCCGCACCAACATAATAGAGATACAGAAACACCGTGGCCCCTCTCTTTGAGATAACTCTGCACGATTGCGAGCTGGAAATGCCACTTCCAGTTTAGCTGTGCAGAAGAAGAACAAGAAGAAGAAATATCTCGAAATATGTCCGTCAGGACCCTTCCCTTGAGATAAATCTGCAAATATCTCGGAAACGAAGCGAGCTATTGCAAAACGTTAAGAGACCTTTTTTGTAGAGAATTAAGTTTCCTACTTTTTATGTTCTATGATATTTTTTGATCAGATGCGTAGTTCTCGAGATATATCAAGATATTTAAAAGCTCCGAAGCTGCACCAACATAATAGAGGTACAGAAACACCGTGGCCCCTTTCTTTGAGATAACTCTGCACTATTGCGAGCTGCAAATGCCACTTCCAGCTTAGCTGTGCAGAAGAAGAACAACAAGAATAAGAAATATTTCGAAATATGTCCGTCAGGCCCCTTCCCTTGAGATAAATCTGCAAATATCTCGGAAACGAAGCGAGCTACGGCAAAATGTTAAGAGACCTTTTTTGTAGAAAATTAGGTTTCCTACTTTTTATGTTCTATGATATTTTTTGATCAGATGCGTAGTTCTCGAGATATATCAAGATATTTAAAAGTTCCGAAGCCGCACCAACATAATAGAGATACAGAAACACCGTGGCCCCTTTCTTTGAGATAACTCTGCACTATTGCGAGCTGCAAATGCCACTTCCAGCTTAGCTGTGCAGAGGAAGAACAACAAGAAGAAGAAGTATCTCGAAATATGTCCGTCAGGCCCGTTCCTTTGAGCTGAATCTGCAAATATCTCGGAAACGAAGCGAGCTATGGCAAAATGTTAAGAGACCTTTTTTGTAGAGAATTAAGTTTCCTACTTTTTATGTTCTATGATATTTTTTGATCAGATGCGTAGTTCTCGAGATATATCAAGATATTTTAAAGTTCCGAAGCCGCACCAACATAATAGAGATACAGAAACACCGTGGCCCCTTTCTTTGAGATAACTCTGCACTACTGCGAGCTGCAAATGCCACTTCCAGCTTAGCTGTGCAGAAGAAGAACAACAAGAAGAAGAAATATCTCGAAATATGTCCATCAGGACCCTTCCCTTGAGATAAATCTGCAAATATCTCGGAAACGAAGCGAGCTGTGGCAAAATGTTAGGAGACCTTTTTTGTAGAGAATTATGTTTCCTACAATTTATGTTCTATGATATTTTTTGATCAGAAGCGTAGTTTTCGAGATATATCGAGATATTTAAAAGTTCCGAAGCCGCACCAACATAATAGAGATACGGAAACACCGTGGCCCCTTTCTTTGGGATAACTCTGCACTATTGCGAGCTGGAAATGCCACTTCCAGTTTAGCTGTGCAGAAGAAGAACAACAAGAAGAAGAAATATCTCGAAATATGTCCGTCAGGACCCTTCCCTTGAGATAAATCTGCAAATATCTCGGAAACGAAGCGAGCTATTGCAAAACGTTGAGCTACCTTTTTTGTAGAGGATTAAGTTTCCTACTTTTTATGTTCTATGATATTTTTTGATCAGATGCGTAGTTCTCGAGATATATCAAGATATTTAAAAGCTCCGAAGCTGCACCAACATAATAGAGGTACAGAAACACCGTGGCCCCTTTCTTTGAGATAACTCTGCACTATTGCGAGCTGCAAATGCCACTTCCAGCTTCGCTGTGCAGAAGAAGCACAACAAGAATAAGAAATATTTCGAAATATGTCCGTCAGGCCCCTTCCCTTGAGATAAATCTGCAAATATCTCGGAAACGAAGCGAGCTACGGCAAAATGTTAAGCGACCTTTTTTGTAGAAAATTAGGTTTCCTACTTTTTATGTTCTATGATATTTTTTGATCAGATGCGTAGTTCTCGAGATATATCAAGATATTTAAAAGTTCCGAAGCCGCACCAACATAATAGAGATACAGAAACACCGTGGCCCCTTTCTTTGAGATAACTCTGCACTATTGCGAGCTGCAAATGCCACTTCCAGCTTAGCTGTGCAGAAGAGGAACAACAAGCAGAAGAAATATCTCGGAATATGTCGTCAGGCCCCTTCCCTTGAGCTAAATCTGCAAATATCTCGGAAACGATGCCAGCTATGGCAAAATCTTAAGAGACCTTTTTTGTACAGAATTATGTTTCCTACTTTTTATGTTCTATGATATTTTTTGATCAGACGCGTAGTTCTCGAGATATATCAAGATATTTAAAAGTTCCGAAGCCGCACCAACATAATAGAGATACAGAAACACCGTGGCCCCTTTCTTTGAGATAACTCTGCACTATTGCGAGCTGCAAATGCCACTTCCAGCTTAGCTGTGCAGAAGAAGAACAACAAGAAGAAGAAATATCTCGAAATATGTCCGTCAGGCCCCTTCCCTTGAGATAAATCTGCAAATATCTCGGAAACGAAGCGAGCTATGGCAAAATGTTAAGAGACATTTTTTGTAGAGAATTAAGTTTCCTACTTTTTATGTTCTATGATATTTTTTGATCAGATGCGTAGTTCTCGAGATATATCAAGATATTTAAAAGTTCCGAAGCCGCACCAACATAATAGAGATACAGAAACACCGTGGCCCCTTTCTTTGAGATAACTCTGCACTATTGCGAGCTGTAAATGCCACTACCAGCTTAGCTGTGCAGAAGAAGAACAACAAGAAGAAGAAATATCTCGAAATATGTCCGTCAGGCCCCTTCCCTTGAGATAAATCTGCAAATATCTCGGAAACGAAGCGAGCTATGGCAAAATGGTAAGAGACCTTTTTTGTAGAGAATTAAGTTTCCTACTTTTTATGTTCTATGATATTTTTTGGTCAGAAGCGTAGTTTTCGAGATATATCGAGATATTTAAAAGTTCCGAAGCCGCACCAACATAATAGAGATACAGAAACACCGTGGCCCCTTTCTTTGAGATAACTCTGCACTATTGCGAGCTGCAAATGCCACTTCCAGCTTAGCTGTGCAGAAGAAGAACAACAAGAAGAAGAAATATCTCGAAATATGTCCGTCAGGCCCCTTCCCTTGAGATAAATCTGCAAATATCTCGGAAACGAAGCGAGCTATGGCAAAATGTTAAGAGACCTTTTTTGTAGAGAATTACGTTTCCTACTTTTTATGTTCTATGATATTTTTTGGTCAGAAGCGTAGTTCTCGAGATATATCAAGATATTTAAAAGTTCCCTAAGCCGCACCAACATAATAGAGATACAGAAACACTGTGGCCCCTTTCTTTGAGATAACTCTGCACTATTGCGAGCTGTAAATGCCACTTCCAGCTTAGCTGTGCAGAAGAAGAACAACAAGAAGAAGAAATATCTCGAAATATGTCCGTCAGGCCCCTTCCCTTGAGATAAATCTGCAAATATCTCGGAAACGAAGCGAGCTATGGCAAAATGTTAAGAGACCTTTTTTGTAGAGAATTAAGTTTGCTACCTTTTATGTTATATGATATTTTTTGATCAGATGCGTAGTTCTCGAGATATATCAAGATATTTAAAAGTTCCGAAGCCGCACCAACATAATAGAGATACAGAAACACCGTGGCCCCTTTGTTTGAGATAACTCTGCACTATTGCGAGCTGGAAATGCCACTTCCAGTTTAGCTGTGCAGAAGAAGAACAACAAGAAGAAGAAATATCTCGAAATATGTCCGTCAGGCCCCTTCCCTTGAGATAAATCTGCAAATATCTCGGAAACGAAGCGAGCTATGGCAAAATGATAAGAGACATTTTTTGTAGAGAATTAAGTTTCCTACTTTTTATGTTCTATGATATTTTTTGATCAGATGCGTAGTTCTCGAGATATATCAAGATATTTAAAAGTTCCGAAGCCGCACCAACATAATAGAGATACAGAAACACCGTGGCCCCTTTCTTTGAGCTAACTCTGCACTATTGCGAGCTGTAAATGCCACTTCCAGCTTAGCTGTGCAGAAGAAGAACAACAAGAAGAAGAAATATCTCGAAATATGTCCGTCAGGCCCCTTCCCTTGAGATAAATCTGCAAATATCTCGGAAACGAAGCGAGCTATGGCAAAATGTTAAGAGACCTTTTTTGTAGAGAATTAAGTTTCCTACTTTTTATTTTCTATGATATTTTTTGGTCAGAAGCGTAGTTTTCGAGATATATCGAGATATTTATAAGTTCCGAAGCCGCACCAACATAATAGAGATACAGAAACACCGTGGCCCCTTTCTTTGAGATAACTCTGCACTATTGCGAGCTGCAAATGCCACTTCCAGCTTAGCTGTGCAGAAGAAGAACAACAAGAAGAAGAAATATCTCGAAATATGTCCGTCAGGCCCCTTCCCTTGAGATAAATCTGCAAATATCTCGGAAACGAAGCGAGCTATGGCAAAATGTTAAGAGACCTTTTTTGTAGAGAATTACGTTTCCTACTTTTTATGTTCTATGATATTTTTTGGTCAGAAGCGTAGTTCTCGAGATATATCAAGATATTTAAAAGTTCCCTAAGCCGCACCAACATAATAGAGATACAGAAACACTGTGGCCCCTTTCTTTGAGATAACTCTGCACTATTGCGAGCTGTAAATGCCACTTCCAGCTTAGCTGTGCAGAAGAAGAACAACAAGAAGAAGAAATATCTCGAAATATGTCCGTCAGGCCCCTTCCCTTGAGATAAATCTGCAAATATCTCGGAAACGAAGCGAGCTATGGCAAAATGTTAAGAGACCTTTTTTGTAGAGAATTAAGTTTGCTACCTTTTATGTTATATGATATTTTTTGATCAGATGCGTAGTTCTCGAGATATATCAAGATATTTAAAAGTTCCGAAGCCGCACCAACATAATAGAGATACAGAAACACCGTGGCCCCTTTGTTTGAGATAACTCTGCACTATTGCGAGCTGGAAATGCCACTTCCAGTTTAGCTGTGCAGAAGAAGAACAACAAGAAGAAGAAATATCTCGAAATATGTCCGTCAGGCCCCTTCCCTTGAGATAAATCTGCAAATATCTCGGAAACGAAGCGAGCTATGGCAAAATGATAAGAGACATTTTTTGTAGAGAATTAAGTTTCCTACTTTTTATGTTCTATGATATTTTTTGATCAGATGCGTAGTTCTCGAGATATATCAAGATATTTAAAAGTTCCGAAGCCGCACCAACATAATAGAGATACAGAAACACCGTGGCCCCTTTCTTTGAGCTAACTCTGCACTATTGCGAGCTGTAAATGCCACTTCCAGCTTAGCTGTGCAGAAGAAGAACAACAAGAAGAAGAAATATCTCGAAATATGTCCGTCAGGCCCCTTCCCTTGAGATAAATCTGCAAATATCTCGGAAACGAAGCGAGCTATGGCAAAATGTTAAGAGACCTTTTTTGTAGAGAATTAAGTTTCCTACTTTTTATTTTCTATGATATTTTTTGGTCAGAAGCGTAGTTTTCGAGATATATCGAGATATTTATAAGTTCCGAAGCCGCACCAACATAATAGAGATACAGAAACACCGTGGCCCCTTTCTTTGAGATAACTCTGCACTATTGCGAGCTGCAAATGCCACTTCCAGCTTAGCTGTGCAGAAGAAGAACAACAAGAAGAAGAAATATCTCGAAATATGTCCGTCAGGCCCCTTCCCTTGAGATAAATCTGCAAATATCTCGGAAACGAAGCGAGCTATGGCAAAATGTTAAGAGACCTTTTTTGTAGAGAATTACGTTTCCTACTTTTTATGTTCTATGATATTTTTTGGTCAGAAGCGTAGTTTTCGAGATATATCGAGATATTTAAAAGTTCCGAAGCCGCACCAACATAATAGGGATACAGAAACACCGTGGCCCCTTTCTTTGAGATAACTCTGCACTATTGCGAGCTGTAAATGCCACTTCCAGCTTAGCTGTGCAGAAGAAGAACAACAAGAAGAAGAAATATCTCGAAATATGTCCGTCAGGCCCCTTCCCTTGAGATAAATCTGCAAATATCTCGGAAACGAAGCGAGCTATGGCAAAATGTTAAGAGACCTTTTTTGTAGAGAATTAAGTTTCCTACTTTTTATGTTCTATGATATTTTTTGATCAGAAGCGTAGTTTTCGAGATATATCGAGATATTTAAAAGTTCCGAAGCCGCACCAACATAATAGGGATACAGAAACACCGTGGCCCCTTTCTTTGAGATAACTCTGCACTATTGCGAGCTGTAAATGCCACTTCCAGCTTAGCTGTGCAGAAGAAGAACAACAAGAAGAAGAAATATCTCGAAATATGTCCGTCAGGCCCCTTCCCTTGAGATAAATCTGCAAATATCTCGGAAACGAAGCGAGCTATGGCAAAATGTTAAGAGACCTTTTTTGTAGAGAATTACGTTTCCTACTTTTTATGTTCTATGATATTTTTTGGTCAGAAGCGTAGTTTTCGAGATATATCGAGATATTTAAAAGTTCCGAAGCCGCACCAACATAATAGGGATACAGAAACACCGTGGCCCCTTTCTTTGAGATAACTCTGCACTATTGCGAGCTGTAAATGCCACTTCCAGCTTAGCTGTGCAGAAGAAGAACAACAAGAAGAAGAAATATCTCGAAATATGTCCGTCAGGCCCCTTCCCTTGAGATAAATATGCAAATATCTCGGAAACGAAGCGAGCTATGGCAAGATGTTAAGAGACTTTATTTGTAGAGAATTAAGTTTGCTACTTTTTATGTTCTATGATATTTTTTGATCAGATGCGTAGTTCTCGAGATATATCAAGATATTTAAAAGTTCCGAAGCCGCACCAACATAATAGAGATACAGAAACACCGTGGCCCCTTTCTTTGAGATAACTCTGCACTATTGCGAGCTGCAAATGCCACTTCCAGCTTAGCTGTGCAGAAGAAGAACAACAAGAAGAAGAAATATCTCGAAATATGTCCGTCAGGCCCCTTCCGTTGAGATAAATCTGCAAATATCTCGGAAACGAAACGAGCTATGGCAAAATGTTAAGAGACCTTTTTTGTAGAGAATTAAGTTTCCTACTTTTTATGTTCTATGATATTTTTTGATCAGATGCGTAGTTCTCGAGATATATCAAGATATTTAAAAGTTCCGAAGCCGCACCAACATAATAGAGATACAGAAACACCGTGGCCCCTTTCTTTGAGATAACTCTGCACTATTGCGAGCTGCAAATGCCACTTCCAGCTTAGCTGTGCAGAAGAAGAACAACAAGAAGAAGAAATATCTCGAAATATGTCCGTCAGGCCCCTTCCCTTGAGATAAATCTGCAAATATCTCGGAAACGAAGCGAGCTATGGCAAAATGTTAAGAGACCTTTTTTGTAGAGAATTACGTTTCCTACTTTTTATGTTCTATGATATTTTTTGGTCAGAAGCGTAGTTTTCGAGATATATCGAGATATTTAAAAGTTCCGAAGCCGCACCAACATAATAGGGATACAGAAACACCGTGGCCCCTTTCTTTGAGATAACTCTGCACTATTGCGAGCTGTAAATGCCACTTCCAGCTTAGCTGTGCAGAAGAAGAACAACAAGAAGAAGAAATATCTCGAAATATGTCCGTCAGGCCCCTTCCCTTGAGATAAATCTGCAAATATCTCGGAAACGAAGCGAGCTATGGCAAAATGTTAAGAGACCTTTTTTGTAGAGAATTAAGTTTCCTACTTTTTATGTTCTATGATATTTTTTGATCAGAAGCGTAGTTTTCGAGATATATCGAGATATTTAAAAGTTCCGAAGCCGCACCAACATAATAGGGATACAGAAACACCGTGGCCCCTTTCTTTGAGATAACTCTGCACTATTGCGAGCTGTAAATGCCACTTCCAGCTTAGCTGTGCAGAAGAAGAACAACAAGAAGAAGAAATATCTCGAAATATGTCCGTCAGGCCCCTTCCCTTGAGATAAATCTGCAAATATCTCGGAAACGAAGCGAGCTATGGCAAAATGTTAAGAGACCTTTTTTGTAGAGAATTACGTTTCCTACTTTTTATGTTCTATGATATTTTTTGGTCAGAAGCGTAGTTTTCGAGATATATCGAGATATTTAAAAGTTCCGAAGCCGCACCAACATAATAGGGATACAGAAACACCGTGGCCCCTTTCTTTGAGATAACTCTGCACTATTGCGAGCTGTAAATGCCACTTCCAGCTTAGCTGTGCAGAAGAAGAACAACAAGAAGAAGAAATATCTCGAAATATGTCCGTCAGGCCCCTTCCCTTGAGATAAATATGCAAATATCTCGGAAACGAAGCGAGCTATGGCAAGATGTTAAGAGACTTTATTTGTAGAGAATTAAGTTTGCTACTTTTTATGTTCTATGATATTTTTTGATCAGATGCGTAGTTCTCGAGATATATCAAGATATTTAAAAGTTCCGAAGCCGCACCAACATAATAGAGATACAGAAACACCGTGGCCCCTTTCTTTGAGATAACTCTGCACTATTGCGAGCTGCAAATGCCACTTCCAGCTTAGCTGTGCAGAAGAAGAACAACAAGAAGAAGAAATATCTCGAAATATGTCCGTCAGGCCCCTTCCGTTGAGATAAATCTGCAAATATCTCGGAAACGAAACGAGCTATGGCAAAATGTTAAGAGACCTTTTTTGTAGAGAATTAAGTTTCCTACTTTTTATGTTCTATGATATTTTTTGATCAGATGCGTAGTTCTCGAGATATATCAAGATATTTAAAAGTTCCGAAGCCGCACCAACATAATAGAGATACAGAAACACCGTGGCCCCTTTCTTTGAGATAACTCTGCACTATTGCGAGCTGCAAATGCCACTTCCAGCTTAGCTGTGCAGAAGAAGAACAACAAGAAGAAGAAATATCTCGAAATATGTCCGTCAGGCCCCTTCCCTTGAGATAAATCTGCAAATATCTCGGAAACGAAGCGAGCTATGGCAAAATGTTAAGAGAACTTTTTTGTAGAGAATTAAGTTTCCTACTTTTTACGTTCTATGATATTTTTTGATCAGATGCGTAGTTCTCGAGATATATCAAGATATTTAAAAGTTCCGAAGCCGCACCAACATAATAGAGATACAGAAACACCGTGGCCCCTTTCTTTGAGATAACTCTGCACTATTGCGAGCTGCAAATGCCACTTCCAGCTTAGCTGTGCAGAAGAAGAACAACAAGAAGAAGAAATATCTCGAAATATGTCCGTCAGGCCCCTTCCCTTGAGATATATCTGCAAATATCTCGGAAACGAAGCGAGCTATGGCAAAATGTTAAGAGACCTTTTTTGTAGAGAATTAAGTTTTCTACTTTTTATGTTCTATGATATTTTTTGATCCGATGCGTAGTTCTCGAGATATATCAAGGTATTTAAAAGTTCCGAAGCCGCACCAACATAATAGAGATACAGAAACACCGTGGCCCCTTTCTTTGAGATAACTCTGCACTATTGCGAGCTGCAAATGCCACTTCCAGCTTAGCTGTGCAGAAGAAGAACAACAAGAAGAAGAAATATCTCGAAATATGTCCGTCAGGCCCCTTCCGTTGAGATAAATCTGCAAATATCTCGGAAACGAAGCGAGCTATGGGAAAATGTTAAGAGACCTTTTTTGTAGAGAATTAAGTTTCCTACTTTTTATGTTCTATGATATTTTTTGATCAGATGCGTAGTTCTCGAGATATATCAAGATATTTAAAAGTTCCGAAGCCGCACCAACATAATAGAGATACAGAAACACCGTGGCCCCTTTCTTTGAGATAACTCTGCACTATTGCGAGCTGCAAATGCCACTTCCAGCTTAGCTGTGCAGAAGAAGAACAACAAGAAGAAGAAATATCTCGAAATATGTCCGTCAGGCCCCTTCCCTTGAGATAAATCTGCAAATATCTCGGAAACGAAGCGAGCTATGGCAAAATGTTAAGAGAACTTTTTTGTAGAGAATTAAGTTTCCTACTTTTTACGTTCTATGATATTTTTTGATCAGATGCGTAGTTCTCGAGATATATCAAGATATTTAAAAGTTCCGAAGCCGCACCAACATAATAGAGATACAGAAACACCGTGGCCCCTTTCTTTGAGATAACTCTGCACTATTGCGAGCTGTAAATGCCACTTCCAGCTTAGCTGTGCAGAAGAAGAACAACAAGAAGAAGAAATATCTCGAAATATGTCCGTCAGGCCCCTTCCCTTGAGATAAATCTGCAAATATCTCGGAAACGAAGCGAGCTATGGCAAAATGTTAAGAGACCTTTTTTGTAGAGAATTAAGTTTCCTACTTTTTATGTTCTATGATGTTTTTTGATCAGATGCGTAGTTCTCGAGATATATCAAGGTATTTAAAAGTTCCGAAGCCGCACCAACATAATAGAGATACAGAAACACCGTGGCCCCTTTCTTTGAGATAACTCTGCACTATTGCGAGCTGCAAATGCCACTTCCAGCTTAGCTGTGCAGAAGAAGAACAACAAGAAGAAGAAATATCTCGAAATATGTCCGTCAGGCCCCTTCCCGTGAGATAAATCTGCAAATATCTCGGAAACGAAGCGAGCTATGGCAAAATGTTAAGAGACATTTTTTGTAGAGAATTAAGTTTCCTACTTTTTATGTTCTATGATATTTTTTGGTCAGAAGCGTAGTTTTCGAGATATATCGAGATATTTAAAAGTTCCGAAGCCGCACCAACATAATAGAGATACAGAAACACCGTGGCCCCTTTCTTTGAGATAACTCTGCACTATTGCGAGCTGCAAATGCCACTTCCAGCTTAGCTGTGCAGAAGAAGAACAACAAGAAGAAGAAATATCTCGAAATATGTCCGTCAGGCCCCTTCCCTTGAGATAAATCTGCAAATATCTCGGAAACGAAGCGAGCTATGGCAAAATGTTAAGAGAACTTTTTTGTAGAGAATTAAGTTTCCTACTTTTTACGTTCTATGATATTTTTTGATCAGATGCGTAGTTCTCGAGATATATCAAGATATTTAAAAGTTCCGAAGCCGCATCAACATAATAGAGATACAGATACACCGTGGCCCCTTTCTTTGAGATAACTCTGCACTATTGCGAGCTGCAAATGCCACTTCCAGCTTAGCTGTGCAGAAGAAGAACAACAAGAAGAAGAAATATCTCGAAATATGTCCGTCAGGCCCCTTCCCTTGAGATATATCTGCAAATATCTCGGAAACGAAGCGAGCTATGGCAAAATGTTAAGAGACCTTTTTTGTAGAGAATTAAGTTTTCTACTTTTTATGTTCTATGATATTTTTTGATCAGATGCGTAGTTCTCGAGATATATCAAGGTATTTAAAAGTTCCGAAGCCGCACCAACATAATAGAGATACAGAAACACCGTGGCCCCTTTCTTTGAGATAACTCTGCACTATTGCGAGCTGCAAATGCCACTTCCAGCTTAGCTGTGCAGAAGAAGAACAACAAGAAGAAGAAATATCTCGAAATATGTCCGTCAGGCCCCTTCCGTTGAGATAAATCTGCAAATATCTCGGAAACGAAGCGAGCTATGGCAAAATGTTAAGAGACCTTTTTTGTAGGGAATTAAGTTTCCTACTTTTTATGTTCTATGATATTTTTTGATCAGATGCGTAGTTCTCGAGATATATCAAGATATTTAAAAGTTCCGAAGCCGCACCAACATAATAGAGATACAGAAACACCGTGGCCCCTTTCTTTGAGATAACTCTGCACTATTGCGAGCTGCAAATGCCACTTCCAGCTTAGCTGTGCAGAAGAAGAACAACAAGAAGAAGAAATATCTCGAAATATGTCCGTCAGGCCCCTTCCCTTGAGATAAATCTGCAAATATCTCGGAAACGAAGCGAGCTATGGCAAAATGTTAAGAGACCTTTTTTGTAGAGAATTAAGTTCGCTACTTTTTATGTTCTATGATATTTTTTGATCAGATGCGTAGTTCTCGAGATATATCAAGATATTTAAAAGTTCCGAAGCCGCACCAACATAATAGAGATACAGAAACACCGTGGCCCCTTTCTTTGAGATAAGTCTGCACTATTGCGAGCTGGAAATGCCACTTCCAGTTTAGCTGTGCAGAAGAAGAACAACAAGAAGAAGAAATATCTCGAAATATGTCCGTCAGGCCCCTTCCCTTGAGATAAATCTGCAAATATCTCGGAAACGAAGCGAGCTATGGCAAAATGTTAAGAGACATTTTTTGTAGAGAATTAAGTTTCCTACTTTTTATGTTCTATGATATTTTTTGATCAGATGCGTAGTTCTCGAGATATATCAAGGTATTTAAAAGTTCCGAAGCCGCACCAACATAATAGAGATACAGAAACACCGTGGCCCCTTTCTTTGAGATAACTCTGCACTATTGCGAGCTGCAAATGCCACTTCCAGCTTAGCTGTGCAGAAGAAGAACAACAAGAAGAAGAAATATCTCGAAATATGTCCGTCAGGCCCCTTCCCTTGAGATAAATCTGCAAATATCTCGGAAACGAAGCGAGCTATGGCAAAATGTTAAGAGACATTTTTTGTAGAGAATTAAGTTTCCTACTTTTTATGTTCTATGATATTTTTTGGTCAGAAGCGTAGTTTTCGAGATATATCGAGATATTTAAAAGTTCCGAAGCCGCACCAACATAATAGAGATACAGAAACACCGTGGCCCCTTTCTTTGAGATAACTCTGCACTATTGCGAGCTGTAAATGCCACTTCCAGCTTAGCTGTGCAGAAGAAGAACAACAAGAAGAAGAAATATCTCGAAATATGTCCGTCAGGCCCCTTCCCTTGAGATAAATCTGCAAATATCTCGGAAACGAAGCGAGCTATGGCAAAATGTTAAGAGACCTTTTTTGTAGAGAATTAAGTTTCCTACAATTTATGTTCTATGATATTTTTTGATCAGATGCGTAGTTCTCGAGATATATCAAGGTATTTAAAAGTTCCGAAGCCGCACCAACATAATAGAGATACAGAAACACCGTGGCCCCTTTCTTTGAGATAACTCTGCACTATTGCGAGCTGCAAATGCCACTTCCAGCTTAGCTGTGCAGAAGGAGAACAACAAGAAGAAGAAATATCTCGAAATATGTCCGTCAGGCCCCTTCCGTTGAGATAAATCTGCAAATATCTCGGAAACGAAGCGAGCTATGGCAAAATGTTAAGAGACCTTTTTTGTAGAGAATTAAGTTTCCTACTTTTTATGTTCTATGATATTTTTTGATCAGATGCGTAGTTCTCGAGATATATCAAGGTATTTAAAAGTTCCGAAGCCGCACCAACATAATAGAGATACAGAAACACCGTGGCCCCTTTCTTTGAGATAACTCTGCACTATTGCGAGCTGCAAATGCCACTTCCAGCTTAGCTGTGCAGAAGAAGAACAACAAGAAGAAGAAATATCTCGAAATATGTCCGTCAGGCCCCTTCCCGTGAGATAAATCTGCAAATATCTCGGAAACGAAGCGAGCTATGGCAAAATGTTAAGAGACATTTTTTGTAGAGAATTAAGTTTCCTACTTTTTATGTTCTATGATATTTTTTGGTCAGAAGCGTAGTTTTCGAGATATATCGAGATATTTAAAAGTTCCGAAGCCGCACCAACATAATAGAGATACAGAAACACCGTGGCCCCTTTCTTTGAGATAACTCTGCACTATTGCGAGCTGGAAATGCCACTTCCAGTTTAGCTGTGCAGAAGAAGAACAACAAGAAGAAGAAATATCTCGAAATATGTCCGTCAGGCCCCTTCCCTTGAGATAAATCTGCAAATATCTCGGAAACGAAGCGAGCTATGGCAAAATGTTAAGAGACCTTTTTTGTATAGAATTAAGTTTCCTACTTTTTATGTTCTATAATATTTTTTGATCAGATGCGTAGTTCTCGAGATATATCAAGATATTTAAAAGTTCCGAAGCCGCACCAACATAATAGAGATACAGAAACACCGTGGCCCCATTCTTTGAGATAACTCTGCACTATTGCGAGCTGTAAATGCCACTTCCAGCTTAGCTGTGCAGAAGAAGAACAACAAGAAGAAGAAATATCTCGAAATATGTCCGTCAGGCCCCTTCCCTTGAGATAAATCTGCAAATATCTCGGAAACGAAGCGAGCTATGGCAAAATGTTAAGAGACCTTTTTTGTAGAGAATTAAGTTTCCTACTTTTTATGTTCTATGATGTTTTTTGATCAGATGCGTAGTTCTCGAGATATATCAAGGTATTTAAAAGTTCCGAAGCCGCACCAACATAATAGAGATACAGAAACACCGTGGCCCCTTTCTTTGAGATAACTCTGCACTATTGCGAGCTGCAAATGCCACTTCCAGCTTAGCTGTGCAGAAGAAGAACAACAAGAAGAAGAAATATCTCGAAATATGTCCGTCAGGCCCCTTCCCTTGAGATAAATCTGCAAATATCTCGGAAACGAAGCGAGCTATGGCAAAATGTTAAGAGAACTTTTTTGTAGAGAATTAAGTTTCCTACTTTTTACGTTCTATGATATTTTTTGATCAGATGCGTAGTTCTCGAGATATATCAAGATATTTAAAAGTTCCGAAGCCGCATCAACATAATAGAGATACAGATACACCGTGGCCCCTTTCTTTGAGATAACTCTGCACTATTGCGAGCTGCAAATGCCACTTCCAGCTTAGCTGTGCAGAAGAAGAACAACAAGAAGAAGAAATATCTCGAAATATGTCCGTCAGGCCCCTTCCCTTGAGATATATCTGCAAATATCTCGGAAACGAAGCGAGCTATGGCAAAATGTTAAGAGACCTTTTTTGTAGAGAATTAAGTTTTCTACTTTTTATGTTCTATGATATTTTTTGATCAGATGCGTAGTTCTCGAGATATATCAAGGTATTTAAAAGTTCCGAAGCCGCACCAACATAATAGAGATACAGAAACACCGTGGCCCCTTTCTTTGAGATAACTCTGCACTATTGCGAGCTGCAAATGCCACTTCCAGCTTAGCTGTGCAGAAGAAGAACAACAAGAAGAAGAAATATCTCGAAATATGTCCGTCAGGCCCCTTCCGTTGAGATAAATCTGCAAATATCTCGGAAACGAAGCGAGCTATGGCAAAATGTTAAGAGACCTTTTTTGTAGGGAATTAAGTTTCCTACTTTTTATGTTCTATGATATTTTTTGATCAGATGCGTAGTTCTCGAGATATATCAAGATATTTAAAAGTTCCGAAGCCGCACCAACATAATAGAGATACAGAAACACCGTGGCCCCTTTCTTTGAGATAACTCTGCACTATTGCGAGCTGGAAATGCCACTTCCAGTTTAGCTGTGCAGAAGAAGAACAACAAGAAGAAGAAATATCTCGAAATATGTCCGTCAGGCCCCTTCCCTTGAGATAAATCTGCAAATATCTCGGAAACGAAGCGAGCTATGGCAAAATGTTAAGAGACCTTTTTTGTAGAGAATTAAGTTTCCTACTTTTTATGTTCTATAATATTTTTTGATCAGATGCGTAGTTCTCGAGATATATCAAGATATTTAAAAGTTCCGAAGCCGCACCAACATAATAGAGATACAGAAACACCGTGGCCCCATTCTTTGAGATAACTCTGCACTATTGCGAGCTGTAAATGCCACTTCCAGCTTAGCTGTGCAGAAGAAGAACAACAAGAAGAAGAAATATCTCGAAATATGTCCGTCAGGCCCCTTCCCTTGAGATAAATCTGCAAATATCTCGGAAACGAAGCGAGCTATGGCAAAATGTTAAGAGACCTTTTTTGTAGAGAATTAAGTTTCCTACTTTTTATGTTCTATAATATTTTTTGATCAGATGCGTAGTTCTCGAGATATATCTAGATATTTAAAAGTTCCGAAGCCGCACCAACATAATAGAGATACAGAAACACCGTGGCCCCTTTCTTTGAGATAACTCTGCACTATTGCGAGCTGTAAATGCCACTTCCAGCTTAGCTGTGCAGAAGAAGAACAACAAGAAGAAGAAATATCTCGAAATATGTCCGTCAGGCCCCTTCCCTTGAGATAAATCTGCAAATATCTCGGAAACGAAGCGAGCTATGGCAAAATGTTAAGAGACTTTATTTGTAGAGAATTAAGTTTCCTACTTTTTATGTTCTATGAGATTTTTTGATCAGAAGCGTAGTTTTCGAGATATATCGAGATATTTAAAAGTGCCGAAGCCGCACCAACATAATAGAGATACAGAAACACCGTGGCCCCTTTCTTTGAGATAACTCTGCACTATTGCGAGCTGCAAATGCCACTTCCAGCTTAGCTGTGCAGAAGAAGAACAACAAGAAGAAGAAATATCTCGAAATATGTCCGTCAGGCCCCTTCCCTTGAGATAAATCTGCAAATATCTCGGAAACGAAGCGAGCTATGGCAAAATGTTAAGAGCCATTTTTTGTAGAGAATTAAGTTTCCTACTTTTTATGTTCTATGATATTTTTTGATCAGACGCGTAGTTCTCGAGATATATCAAGATATTTAAAAGTTCCGAAGCCGCACCAACATAATAGAGATACAGAAACACCGTGGCCCCTTTCTTTGAGATAAGTCTGCACTATTGCGAGCTGTAAATGCCACTTCCAGCTTAGCTGTGCAGAAGAAGAACTACAAGAAGAAGAAATATCTCGAAATATGTCCGTCAGGCCCCTTCCCTTGAGATAAATCTGCAAATATCTCGGAAACGAAGCGAGCTATGGCAAAATGTTGAGAGACCTTTTTTGTAGAGAATTAAGTTTGCTACTTTTTATGTTCTATGATATTTTTTGATCAGATGCGTACTTCTCGAGATATATCAAGATATTTAAAAGTTCCGAAGCCGCACCAACATAATAGAGATACAGAAACACCGTGGCCCCTTTCTTTGAGATAACTCTGCACTATTGCGAGCTGGAAATGCCACTTCCAGTTTAGCTGTGCAGAAGAAGAACAACAAGAAGAAGAAATATCTCGAAATATGTCCGTCAGGCCCCTTCCCTTGAGATAAATCTGCAAATATCTCGGAAACGAAGCGAGCTATGGCAAAATGTTGAGGGACCTTTTTTGTAGAGAATTAAGTTTCCTACTTTTTATGTTCTATGATATTTTTTGATCAGATGCGTAGTTCTCGAGATATATCAAGATATTTAAAAGTTCCGAAGCCGCACCAACATAATAGAGATACAGAAACACCGTGGCCCCTTTCTTTGAGATAACTCTGCACTATTGCGAGCTGCAAATGCCACTTCCAGCTTAGCTGTGCAGAAGAAGAACAACAAGAAGAAGAAATATCTCGAAATATGTCCATCAGGCCCCTTCCCTTGAGATAAATCTGCAAATATCTCGGAAACGAAGCGAGCTATGGCAAAATGTTAAGAGACATTTTTTGTAGAGAATTAAGTTTCCTACTTTTTATGTTCTATGATATTTTTTGGTCAGAAGCGTAGTTTTCGAGATATATCGAGATATTTAAAAGTTCCGAAGCCGCACCAACATAATAGAGATACAGAAACACCGTGGCCCCTTTCTTTGAGATAACTCTGCACTATTGCGAGCTGCAAATGCCACTTCCAGCTTAGCTGTGCAGAAGAAGAACAACAAGAAGAAGAAATATCTCGAAATATGTCCGTCAGGCCCCTTCCCTTGAGATAAATCTGCAAATATCTCGGAAACGAAGCGAGCTATGGCAAAATGTTGAGAGACATTTTTTGTAGAGAATTAAGTTTCCTACTTTTTATGTTCTATGATATTTTTTGGTCAGAAGCGTAGTTTTCGAGATATATCGAGATATTTAAAAGTTCCGAAGCCGCACCAACATAATAGAGATACAGAAACACCGTGGCCCCTTTCTTTGAGATAACTCTGCACTATTGCGAGCTGTAAATGCCACTTCCAGCTTAGCTGTGCAGAAGAAGAACAACAAGAAGAAGAAATATCTCGAAATATGTCCGTCAGGCCCCTTCCCTTGAGATAAATCTGCAAATATCTCGGAAACGAAGCGAGCTATGGCAAAATGTTGAGAGACCTTTTTTGTAGAGAATTAAGTTTGCTACTTTTTATGTTCTATGATATTTTTTGATCAGATGCGTAGTTCTCGAGATATATCAAGATATTTAAAAGTTCCGAAGCCGCACCAACATAATAGAGATACAGAAACACCGTGGCCCCTTTCTTTGAGATAACTCTGCACTATTGCGAGCTGGAAATGCCACTTCCAGTTTAGCTGTGCAGAAGAAGAACAACAAGAAGAAGAAATATCTCGAAATATGTCCGTCAGGCCCCTTCCCTTGAGATAAATCTGCAAATATCTCGGAAACGAAGCGAGCTATGGCAAAATGTTAAGGAACCTTTTTTGTAGAGAATTAAGTTTCCTACTTTTTATGTTCTATGATATTTTTTGATCAGATGCGTAGTTCTCGAGATATATCAAGATATTTAAAAGTTCCGAAGCCGCACCAACATAATAGAGATACAGAAACACCGTGGCCCCTTTCTTTGAGATAACTCTGCACTATTGCGAGCTGTAAATGCCACTTCCAGCTTAGCTGTGCAGAAGAAGAACAACAAGAAGAAGAAATATCTCGAAATATGTCCGTCAGGCCCCTTCCCTTGAGATAAATCTGCAAATATCTCGGAAACGAAGCGAGCTATGGCAAAATGTTAAGAGACATTTTTTGTAGAGAATTAAGTTTCCTACTTTTTATGTTCTATGATATTTTGTGGTCAGAAGCGTAGTTTTCGAGATATATCGAGATATTTAAAAGTTCCGAAGCCGCACCAACATAATAGAGATACAGAAACACCGTGGCCCCTTTCTTTGAGATAACTCTGCACTATTGCGAGCTGTAAATGCCACTTCCAGCTTAGCTGTGCAGAAGAAGAACAACAAGAAGAAGAAATATCTCGAAATATGTCCGTCAGGCCCCTTCCCTTGAGATAAATCTGCAAATATCTCGGAAACGAAGCGAGCTATGGCAAAATATTAAGAGACCTTTTTTGTAGAGAATTAAGTTTCCTACAATTTATGTTCTATGATATTTTTTGATCAGATGCGTAGTTCTCGAGATATATCAAGATATTTAAAAGTTCCGAAGCCGCACCAACATAATAGAGATACAGAAACACCGTGGCCCCTTTCTTTGAGATAACTCTGCACTATTGCGAGCTGTAAATGCCACTTCCAGCTTAGCTGTGCAGAAGAAGAACAACAAGAAGAAGAAATATCTCGAAATATGTCCGTCAGGCCCCTTCCCTTGAGATAAATCTGCAAATATCTCGGAAACGAAGTGAGCTATGGTAAAGTGTTAAGAGACCTTTTTTGTAGAGAATTAAGTTACCTACAATTTATGTTCTATGATATTTTTTGATCAGATGCGTAGTTCTCGAGATATATCAAGATATTTAAAAGTTCCGAAGCCGCACCAACATAATAGAGATACAGAAACACCGTGGCCCCTTTCTTTGAGATAACTCTGCACTATTGCGAGCTGTAAATGCCACTTCCAGCTTAGCTGTGCAGAAGAAGAACAACAAGAAGAAGAAATATCTCGAAATGTGTCCGTCAGGCCCCTTCCCTTGAGATAAATCTGCAAATATCTCGAAAACGAAGCGAGCTATGGCAAAATGTTAAGAGACCTTTTTTGTACAGAATTAGGTTTCCTACAATTTATGTTCTATGATATTTTTTGATCAGATGCGTAGTTCTCGAGATATATCAAGATATTTAAAAGTTCCGAAGCCGCACCAACATAATAGAGATACAGAAACACCGTGGCCCCTTTCTTTGAGATAACTCTGCACTATTGCGAGCTGCAAATGCCACTTCCAGCTTAGCTGTGCAGAAGAAGAACAACAAGAAGAAGAAATATCTCGAAATATGTCCGTCAGGCCCCTTCCCTTGAGATAAATCTGCAAATATCTCGGAAACGAAGCGAGCTATGGCAAAATGTTGAGAGACATTTTTTGTAGAGAATTAAGTTTCCTACTTTTTATGTTCTATGATATTTTTTGGTCAGAAGCGTAGTTTTCGAGATATATCGAGATATTTAAAAGTTCCGAAGCCGCACCAACATAATAGAGATACAGAAACACCGTGGCCCCTTTCTTTGAGATAACTCTGCACTATTGCGAGCTGCAAATGCCACTTCCAGCTTAGCTGTGCAGAAGAAGAACAACAAGAAGAAGAAATATCTCGAAATATGTCCGTCAGGCCCCTTCCCTTGAGATAAATCTGCAAATATCTCGGAAACGAAGCGAGCTATGGCAAAATGTTAAGAGACATTTTTTGTAGAGAATTAAGTTTCCTACTTTTTATGTTCTATGATATTTTTTGGTCAGAAGCGTAGTTTTCGAGATATATCGAGATATTTAAAAGTTCCGAAGCCGCACCAACATAATAGAGATACAGAAACACCGTGGCCCCTTTCTTTGAGATAACTCTGCACTATTGCGAGCTGTAAATGCCACTTCCAGCTTAGCTGTGCAGAAGAAGAACAACAAGAAGAAGAAATATCTCGAAATATGTCCGTCAGGCCCCTTCCCTTGAGATAAATCTGCAAATATCTCGGAAACGAAGCGAGCTATGGCAAAATATTAAGAGACCTTTTTTGTAGAGAATTAAGTTTCCTACAATTTATGTTCTATGATATTTTTTGATCAGATGCGTAGTTCTCGAGATATATCAAGATATTTAAAAGTTCCGAAGCCGCACCAACATAATAGAGATACAGAAACACCGTGGCCCCTTTCTTTGAGATAACTCTGCACTATTGCGAGCTGTAAATGCCACTTCCAGCTTAGCTGTGCAGAAGAAGAACAACAAGAAGAAGAAATATCTCGAAATATGTCCGTCAGGCCCCTTCCCTTGAGATAAATCTGCAAATATCTCGGAAACGAAGTGAGCTATGGCAAAATGTTAAGAGACCTTTTTTGTAGAGAATTAAGTTACCTACAATTTATGTTCTGTGATATTTTTTGATCAGATGCGTAGTTCTCGAGATATATCAAGATATTTAAAAGTTCCGAAGCCGCACCAACATAATAGAGATACAGAAACACCGTGGCCCCTTTCTTTGAGATAACTCTGCACTATTGCGATCTGTAAATGCCACTTCCAGCTTAGCTGTGCAGAAGAAGAACAACAAGAAGAAGAAATATCTCGAAATGTGTCCGTCAGGCCCCTTCCCTTGAGATAAATCTGCAAATATCTCGAAAACGAAGCGAGCTATGGCAAAATGTTAAGAGACCTTTTTTGTACAGAATTAGGTTTCCTACAATTTATGTTCTATGATATTTTTTGATCAGATGCGTAGTTCTCGAGATATATCAAGATATTTAAAAGTTCCGAAGCCGCACCAACATAATAGAGATACAGAAACACCGTGGCCCCCTTCTTTGAGATAACTCTGCACTCTGGCGAGCTGTAAATGCCACTTCCAGTTTAGCTGTGCAGAAGAAGAACAACAAGAAAAAAGAAATATCTCGAAATATGTCCGTCAGGCCGCTTCCCTTGAGATAAATCTGCAAATATCTCGGAAACGAAGCGAGCTGTGGCAAAATGTTAAGAGACCTTTTTTGTAGAGAATTAAGTTTCCTACCTTTTATGTTCTATGATATTTTTTGATCAGATGCGTAGTTCTCGAGATATATCAAGATATTTAAACGTTCCGAAGCCGCACCAACATAATAGAGATACAGAAACACCGTGCCCCCTTTCTTTGAGATAACTCTGAACTATTGCGAGCTGCAAATGCCACTTCCAGCTTAGCTGTGCAGAAGAAGAACAACAAGAAGAAGAAATATCTCGAAATATGTCCGTCAGGCCCCTTCCCTTGAGATAAATCTGCAAATATCTCGGAAACGAAGCGAGCTATGGCAAAATGTTAAGAGACCTTTTTTGTAGAGAATTAAGTTTCCTACTTTTTATGTTCTATGATATTTTTTGGTCAGAAGCGTAGTTTTCGAGATATATCGAGATATTTAAAAGTTCCGAAGCCGTACCAACATAATAGAGATACAGAAACACCGTGGCCCCTTTCTTTGAGATAACTCTGCACTATTGCGAGCTGTAAATGCCACTTCCAGCTTTGCTGTGCAGAAGAAGAACAACAAGAAGAAGAAACATCTCGAAATATGTCCGTCAGGCCCCTTCCCTTGAGATATATCTGCAAATATCTCGGAAACGAAGCGAGCTATGGCAAAATGTTAAGAGACCTTTTTTGTAGAGAATTAAGTTCGCTACTTTTTATGTTCTATGATATTTTTTGATCAGATGCGTAGTTCTCGAGATATATCAAGATATTTAAAAGTTCCGAAGCCGCACCAACATAATAGAGATACAGAAACACCGTGGCCCCTTTCTTTGAGATAAGTCTGCACTATTGCGAGCTGGAAATGCCACTTCCAGTTTAGCTGTGCAGAAGAAGAACAACAAGAAAAAAGAAATATCTCGAAATATGTCCGTCAGGCCGCTTCCCTTGAGATAAATCTGCAAATATCTCGGAAACGAAGCGAGCTGTGGCAAAATGTTAAGAGACCTTTTTTGTAGAGAATTAAGTTTCCTACCTTTTATGTTCTATGATATTTTTTGATCAGATGCGTAGTTCTCGAGATATATCAAGATATTTAAACGTTCCGAAGCCGCACCAACATAATAGAGATACAGAAACACCGTGCCCCCTTTCTTTGAGATAACTCTGAACTATTGCGAGCTGCAAATGCCACTTCCAGCTTAGCTGTGCAGAAGAAGAACAACAAGAAGAAGAAATATCTCGAAATATGTCCGTCAGGCCCCTTCCCTTGAGATAAATCTGCAAATATCTCGGAAACGAAGCGAGCTATGGCAAAATGTTAAGAGACCTTTTTTGTAGAGAATTAAGTTTCCTACTTTTTATGTTCTATGATATTTTTTGGTCAGAAGCGTAGTTTTCGAGATATATCGAGATATTTAAAAGTTCCGAAGCCGTACCAACATAATAGAGATACAGAAACACCGTGGCCCCTTTCTTTGAGATAACTCTGCACTATTGCGAGCTGTAAATGCCACTTCCAGCTTTGCTGTGCAGAAGAAGAACAACAAGAAGAAGAAACATCTCGAAATATGTCCGTCAGGCCCCTTCCCTTGAGATATATCTGCAAATATCTCGGAAACGAAGCGAGCTATGGCAAAATGTTAAGAGACCTTTTTTGTAGAGAATTATGTTTCCCACAATTTATGTTCTATGATATTTTTTGATCAGAAGCGTAGTTTTCGAGATATATCGAGATATTTAAAAGTTCCGAAGCCGCACCAACATAATAGAGATACAGAAACACCGTGGCCCCTTTCTTTGAGAAAACTCTGCACTAGTGCGAGCTTCAAATGCCACTTCCAGCTTAGCTGTGCAGAAGAAGAACAACAAGAAGAAGAAATATCTCGAAATATGTCCGTCAGGCCCCTTCCCTTGAGATAAATCTGCAAATATCTCGGAAACGAAGCGAGCTATGGCAAAATGTTAAGAGACCTTTTTTGTAGAGAATTAAGTTTCCTACTTTTTATGTTCTATGATATTTTTTGATCAGATGCGTAGTTCTCGAGATATATCAAGATATTTAAAAGTTCCGAAGCCGCACCAACATAATAGAGATACAGAAACACCGTGGCCCCTTTCTTTGAGATAACTCTGCACTAGTGCGAGTCGCAAATGCCACTTCCAGCTTAGCTGTGCAGAAGAAGAACAACAAGAAGAAGAAATATCTCGAAATATGTCCGTCAGGCCCCTTCCCTTGAGATAAATCTGCAAATATCTCGGAAACGAAGCGAGCTATGGCAAAATGTTAAGAGACATTTTTTGTAGAGAATTAAGTTTCCTACTTTTTATGTTCTATGATATTTTTTGGTCAGAAGCGTAGTTTTCGAGATATATCGAGATATTTAAAAGTTCCGAAGCCGCACCAACATAATAGAGATACAGAAACACCGTGGCCCCTTTCTTTGAGATAACTCTGCACTATTGCGAGCTGTAAATGCCACTTCCAGCTTAGCTGTGCAGAAGAAGAACAACAAGAAGAAGAAATATCTCGAAATATGTCCGTCAGGCCCCTTCCCTTGAGATAAATCTGCAAATATCTCGGAAACGAAGCGAGCTATGGCAAAATATTAAGAGACCTTTTTTGTAGAGAATTAAGTTTCCTACAATTTATGTTCTATGATATTTTTTGATCAGATGCGTAGTTCTCGAGATATATCAAGATATTTAAAAGTTCCGAAGCCGCACCAACATAATAGAGATACAGAAACACCGTGGCCCCTTTCTTTGAGATAACTCTGCACTATTGCGAGCTGTAAATGCCACTTCCAGCTTAGCTGTGCAGAAGAAGAACAACAAGAAGAAGAAATATCTCGAAATATGTCCGTCAGGCCCCTTCCCTTGAGATAAATCTGCAAATATCTCGGAAACGAAGTGAGCTATGGCAAAATGTTAAGAGACCTTTTTTGTAGAGAATTAAGTTACCTACAATTTATGTTCTGTGATATTTTTTGATCAGATGCGTAGTTCTCGAGATATATCAAGATATTTAAAAGTTCCGAAGCCGCACCAACATAATAGAGATACAGAAACACCGTGGCCCCTTTCTTTGAGATAACTCTGCACTATTGCGATCTGTAAATGCCACTTCCAGCTTAGCTGTGCAGAAGAAGAACAACAAGAAGAAGAAATATCTCGAAATGTGTCCGTCAGGCCCCTTCCCTTGAGATAAATCTGCAAATATCTCGAAAACGAAGCGAGCTATGGCAAAATGTTAAGAGACCTTTTTTGTACAGAATTAGGTTTCCTACAATTTATGTTCTATGATATTTTTTGATCAGATGCGTAGTTCTCGAGATATATCAAGATATTTAAACGTTCCGAAGCCGCACCAACATAATAGAGATACAGAAACACCGTGCCCCCTTTCTTTGAGATAACTCTGAACTATTGCGAGCTGCAAATGCCACTTCCAGCTTAGCTGTGCAGAAGAAGAACAACAAGAAGAAGAAATATCTCGAAATATGTCCGTCAGGCCCCTTCCCTTGAGATAAATCTGCAAATATCTCGGAAACGAAGCGAGCTATGGCAAAATGTTAAGAGACCTTTTTTGTAGAGAATTAAGTTTCCTACTTTTTATGTTCTATGATATTTTTTGGTCAGAAGCGTAGTTTTCGAGATATATCGAGATATTTAAAAGTTCCGAAGCCGTACCAACATAATAGAGATACAGAAACACCGTGGCCCCTTTCTTTGAGATAACTCTGCACTATTGCGAGCTGTAAATGCCACTTCCAGCTTTGCTGTGCAGAAGAAGAACAACAAGAAGAAGAAACATCTCGAAATATGTCCGTCAGGCCCCTTCCCTTGAGATATATCTGCAAATATCTCGGAAACGAAGCGAGCTATGGCAAAATGTTAAGAGACCTTTTTTGTAGAGAATTATGTTTCCCACAATTTATGTTCTATGATATTTTTTGATCAGAAGCGTAGTTTTCGAGATATATCGAGATATTTAAAAGTTCCGAAGCCGCACCAACATAATAGAGATACAGAAACACCGTGGCCCCTTTCTTTGAGAAAACTCTGCACTAGTGCGAGCTTCAAATGCCACTTCCAGCTTAGCTGTGCAGAAGAAGAACAACAAGAAGAAGAAATATCTCGAAATATGTCCGTCAGGCCCCTTCCCTTGAGATAAATCTGCAAATATCTCGGAAACGAAGCGAGCTATGGCAAAATGTTAAGAGACCTTTTTTGTAGAGAATTAAGTTTCCTACTTTTTATGTTCTATGATATTTTTTGATCAGATGCGTAGTTCTCGAGATATATCAAGATATTTAAAAGTTCCGAAGCCGCACCAACATAATAGAGATACAGAAACACCGTGGCCCCTTTCTTTGAGATAACTCTGCACTAGTGCGAGTCGCAAATGCCACTTCCAGCTTAGCTGTGCAGAAGAAGAACAACAAGAAGAAGAAATATCTCGAAATATGTCCGTCAGGCCCCTTCCCTTGAGATAAATCTGCAAATATCTCGGAAACGAAGCGAGCTATGGCAAAATGTTAAGAGACCTTTTTTGTAGAGAATTAAGTTTCCTACAATTTATGTTCTATGATATTTTTTGATCAGAAGCGTAGTTTTCGAGATATATCGAGATATTTAAAAGTGCCGAAGCCGCACCAACATAATAGAGATACAGAAACACCGTGGCCCCTTTCTTTGAGATAACTCTGCACTAGTGCGAGCAGCAAATGCCACTTCCAGCTTAGCTGTGCAGAAGAAGAACAACAAGAAGAAGAAATATCTCGAAATATGTCCGTCAGGCCCCTTCCCTTGAGATAAATCTGCAAATATCTCGGAAACGAAGCGAGCTATGGCAAAATGTTAAGAGACATTTTTTGTAGAGAATTAAGTTTCCTACTTTTTATGTTCTATGATATTTTTTGATCAGATGCGTAGTTCTCGAGATATATCAAGATATTTAAAAGTTCCGAAGCCGCACCAACATAATAGAGATACAGAAACACCGTGGCCCCTTTCTTTGAGATAACTCTGCACTATTGCGAGCTGGAAATGCCACTTCCAGTTTAGCTGTGCAGAAGAAGAACAACAAGAAAAAAGAAATATCTCGAAATATGTCCGTCAGGCCGCTTCCCTTGAGATAAATCTGCAAATATCTCGGAAACGAAGCGAGCTGTGGCAAAATGTTAAGAGACCTTTTTTGTAGAGAATTAAGTTTCCTACCTTTTATGTTCTATGATATTTTTTGATCAGATGCGTAGTTCTCGAGATATATCAAGATATTTAAACGTTCCGAAGCCGCACCAACATAATAGAGATACAGAAACACCGTGGCCCCTTTCTTTGAGATAACTCTGCACTATTGCGAGCTGTAAATGCCACTTCCAGCTTTGCTGTGCAGAAGAAGAACAACAAGAAGAAGAAACATCTCGAAATATGTCCGTCAGACCCCTTCCCTTGAGATATATCTGCAAATATCTCGGAAACGAAGCGAGATATGGCAAAATGTTAAGAGACCTTTTTTGTAGAGAATTATGTTTCCCACAATTTATGTTCTATGATATTTTTTGATCAGAAGCGTAGTTTTCGAGATATATCGAGATATTTAAAAGTTCCGAAGCCGCACCAACATAATAGAGATACAGAAACACCGTGGCCCCTTTCTTTGAGAAAACTCTGCACTAGTGCGAGCTTCAAATGCCACTTCCAGCTTAGCTGTGCAGAAGAAGAACAACAAGAAGAAGAAATATCTCGAAATATGTCCGTCAGGCCCCTTCCCTTGAGATAAATCTGCAAATATCTCGGAAACGAAGCGAGCTATGGCAAAATGTTAAGAGACCTTTTTTGTAGAGAATTAAGTTTCCTACTTTTTATGTTCTATGATATTTTTTGATCAGATGCGTAGTTCTCGAGATATATCAAGATATTTAAAAGTTCCGAAGCCGCACCAACATAATAGAGATACAGAAACACCGTGGCCCCTTTCTTTGAGATAACTCTGCACTAGTGCGAGTCGCAAATGCCACTTCCAGCTTAGCTGTGCAGAAGAAGAACAACAAGAAGAAGAAATATCTCGAAATATGTCCGTCAGGCCCCTTCCCTTGAGATAAATCTGCAAATATCTCGGAAACGAAGCGAGCTATGGCAAAATGTTAAGAGACCTTTTTTGTAGAGAATTAAGTTTCCTACAATTTATGTTCTATGATATTTTTTGATCAGAAGCGTAGTTTTCGAGATATATCGAGATATTTAAAAGTGCCGAAGCCGCACCAACATAATAGAGATACAGAAACACCGTGGCCCCTTTCTTTGAGATAACTCTGCACTAGTGCGAGCCGCAAATGCCACTTCCAGCTTAGCTGTGCAGAAGAAGAACAACAAGAAGAAGAAATATCTCGAAATATGTCCGTCAGGCCCCTTCCCTTGAGATAAATCTGCAAATATCTCGGAAACGAAGCGAGCTATGGCAAAATGTTAAGAGACCTTTTTTGTAGAGAATTAAGTTCGCTACTTTTTACGTTCTATGATATTTTTTGATCAGATGCGTAGTTCTCGAGATATATCAAGATATTTAAAAGTTCCGAAGCCGCACCAACATAATAGAGATACAGAAACACCGTGGCCCCTTTCTTTGAGATAAGTCTGCACTATTGCGAGCTGGAAATGCCACTTCCAGTTTAGCTGTGCAGAAGAAGAACAACAAGAAGAAGAAATATCTCGAAATATGTCCGTCAGGCCCCTTCCCTTGAGATAAATCTGCAAATATCTCGGAAACGAAGCGAGCTATGGCAAAATGTTAAGAGACCTTTTTTGTAGAGAATTAAGTTTCCTACTTTTTATGTTCTATGATATTTTTTGGTCAGAAGCGTAGTTTTCGAGATATATCGAGATATTTAAAAGTTCCGAAGCCGTACCAACATAATAGAGATACAGAAACACCGTGGCCCCTTTCTTTGAGATAACTCTGCACTATTGCGAGCTGTAAATGCCACTTCCAGCTTTGCTGTGCAGAAGAAGAACAACAAGAAGAAGAAACATCTCGAAATATGTCCGTCAGGCCCCTTCCCTTGAGATATATCTGCAAATATCTCGGAAACGAAGCGAGCTATGGCAAAATGTTAAGAGACCTTTTTTGTAGAGAATTATGTTTCCCACAATTTATGTTCTATGATATTTTTTGATCAGAAGCGTAGTTTTCGAGATATATCGAGATATTTAAAAGTTCCGAAGCCGCACCAACATAATAGAGATACAGAAACACCGTGGCCCCTTTCTTTGAGAAAACTCTGCACTAGTGCGAGCTTCAAATGCCACTTCCAGCTTAGCTGTGCAGAAGAAGAACAACAAGAAGAAGAAATATCTCGAAATATGTCCGTCAGGCCCCTTCCCTTGAGATAAATCTGCAAATATCTCGGAAACGAAGCGAGCTATGGCAAAATGTTAAGAGACCTTTTTTGTAGAGAATTAAGTTTCCTACTTTTTATGTTCTATGATATTTTTTGATCAGATGCGTAGTTCTCGAGATATATCAAGATATTTAAAAGTTCCGAAGCCGCACCAACATAATAGAGATACAGAAACACCGTGGCCCCTTTCTTTGAGATAACTCTGCACTAGTGCGAGTCGCAAATGCCACTTCCAGCTTAGCTGTGCAGAAGAAGAACAACAAGAAGAAGAAATATCTCGAAATATGTCCGTCAGGCCCCTTCCCTTGAGATAAATCTGCAAATATCTCGGAAACGAAGCGAGCTATGGCAAAATGTTAAGAGACCTTTTTTGTAGAGAATTAAGTTTCCTACAATTTATGTTCTATGATATTTTTTGATCAGAAGCGTAGTTTTCGAGATATATCGAGATATTTAAAAGTGCCGAAGCCGCACCAACATAATAGAGATACAGAAACACCGTGGCCCCTTTCTTTGAGATAACTCTGCACTAGTGCGAGCCGCAAATGCCACTTCCAGCTTAGCTGTGCAGAAGAAGAACAACAAGAAGAAGAAATATCTCGAAATATGTCCGTCAGGCCCCTTCCCTTGAGATAAATCTGCAAATATCTCGGAAACGAAGCGAGCTATGGCAAAATGTTAAGAGACTTTATTTGTAGAGAATTAAGTTTCCTACTTTTTATGTTCTATGATATTTTTTGATCAGATGCGTAGTTCTCGAGATATATCAAGATATTTAAAAGTTCCGAAGCCGCACCAACATAATAGAGATACAGAAACACCGTGGCCCCTTTCTTTGAGATAACTCTGCACTATTGCGAGCTGCAAATGCCACTTCCAGCTTAGCTGTGCAGAAGAAGAACAACAAGAAGAAGAAATATCTCGAAATATGTCCGTCAGGCCCCTTCCCTTGAGATAAATCTGCAAATATCTCGGAAACGAAGCGAGCTATCGCAAAATGTTAAGAGACCTTTTTTGTAGAGAATTAAGTTTCCTACTTTTTATGTTCTATGATATTTTTTGATCAGATGCGTAGTTCTCGAGATATATCAAGATATTTAAAAGTTCCGAAGCCGCACCAACATAATAGAGATACAGAAACACCGTGGCCCCTTTCCTTGAGATAACTCTGCACTATTGCGAGCTGTAAATGCCACTTCCAGCTTAGCTGTGCAGAAGAAGATCAACAAGAAGAAGAAATATCTCGAAATATATCCGTCAGGCCCGTTCCTTTGAGCTGAATCTGCAAATATCTCGGAAACGAAGCGAGCTATGGCAAAATGTTAAGAGACCTTTTTTGTAGAGAATTAAGTTTCCTACTTTTTATGTTCTATGATATTTTTTGATCAGAAGCGTAGTTTTCGAGAAATATCGAGATATTTAAAAGTTCCGAAGCCGCACCAACATAATAGAGATACAGAAACACCGTGGCCCCTTTCTTTGAGATAACTCTGCACTAGTGCGAGCCGCAAATGCCACTTCCAGCTTAGCTGTGCAGAAGAAGAACAACAAGAAGAAGAAATATCTCGAAATATGTCCGTCAGGCCCCTTCCCTTGAGATAAATCTGCAAATATCTCGGAAACGAAGCGAGCTATGGCAAAATGTTAAGAGACGTTTTTTGTAGAGAATTACGTTTCCTACAATTTACGCTCTATGATATTTTTTGATCAGATGCGTAGTTCTCGAGATATATCAAGATATTTAAACGTTCCGAAGCCGCACCAACATAATAGAGATACAGAAACACCGTGGCCCCTTTCTTTGAGATAACTCTGCACTATTGCGAGCTGCAAATGCCACTTCCAGCTTAGCTGTGCAGAAGAAGAACAACAAGAAGAAGAAATATCTCGAAATATGTCCGTCAGGCCCCTTCCCTTGAGATAAATCTGCAAATATCTCGGAAACGAAGCGAGCTATGGCAAAATGTTAAGAGACTTTTTTGTAGAGAATTAAGTTTCCTACTTTTTATGTTCTATGATATTTTTTGGTCAGAAGCGTAGTTTTCGAGATATATCGAGATATTTAAAAGTTCCGAAGCCGTACCAACATAATAGAGATACAGAAACACCGTGGCCCCTTTCTTTGAGATAACTCTGCACTAGTGCGAGTCGCAAATGCCACTTCCAGCTTAGCTGTGCAGAAGAAGAACAACAAGAAGAAGAAATATCTCGAAATATGTCCGTCAGGCCCCTTCCCTTGAGATAAATCTGCAAATATCTCGGAAACGAAGCGAGCTATGGCAAAATGTTAAGAGACCTTTTTTGTAGAGAATTAAGTTTCCTACAATTTATGTTCTATGATATTTTTTGATCAGAAGCGTAGTTTTCGAGATATATCGAGATATTTAAAAGTGCCGAAGCCGCACCAACATAATAGAGATACAGAAACACCGTGGCCCCTTTCTTTGAGATAACTCTGCACTAGTGCGAGCCGCAAATGCCACTTCCAGCTTAGCTGTGCAGAAGAAGAACAACAAGAAGAAGAAATATCTCGAAATATGTCCGTCAGGCCTCTTCCCTTGAGATAAATCTGCAAATATCTCGGAAACGAAGCGAGCTATGGCAAAATGTTAAGAGACTTTATTTGTAGAGAATTAAGTTTCCTACTTTTTATGTTCTATGATATTTTTTGATCAGATGCGTAGTTCTCGAGATATATCAAGATATTTAAAAGTTCCGAAGCCGCACCAACATAATAGAGATACAGAAACACCGTGGCCCCTTTCTTTGAGATAACTCTGCACTATTGCGAGCTGCAAATGCCACTTCCAGCTTAGCTGTGCAGAAGAAGAACAACAAGAAGAAGAAATATCTCGAAATATGTCCGTCAGGCCCCTTCCCTTGAGATAAATCTGCAAATATCTCGGAAACGAAGCGAGCTATCGCAAAATGTTAAGAGACCTTTTTTGTAGAGAATTAAGTTTCCTACTTTTTATGTTCTATGATATTTTTTGATCAGATGCGTAGTTCTCGAGATATATCAAGATATTTAAAAGTTCCGAAGCCGCACCAACATAATAGAGATACAGAAACACCGTGGCCCCTTTCCTTGAGATAACTCTGCACTATTGCGAGCTGTAAATGCCACTTCCAGCTTAGCTGTGCAGAAGAAGATCAACAAGAAGAAGAAATATCTCGAAATATATCCGTCAGGCCCGTTCCTTTGAGCTGAATCTGCAAATATCTCGGAAACGAAGCGAGCTATGGCAAAATGTTAAGAGACCTTTTTTGTAGAGAATTAAGTTTCCTACTTTTTATGTTCTATGATATTTTTTGATCAGAAGCGTAGTTTTCGAGAAATATCGAGATATTTAAAAGTTCCGAAGCCGCACCAACATAATAGAGATACAGAAACACCGTGGCCCCTTTCTTTGAGATAACTCTGCACTAGTGCGAGCCGCAAATGCCACTTCCAGCTTAGCTGTGCAGAAGAAGAACAACAAGAAGAAGAAATATCTCGAAATATGTCCGTCAGGCCCCTTCCCTTGAGATAAATCTGCAAATATCTCGGAAACGAAGCGAGCTATGGCAAAATGTTAAGAGACGTTTTTTGTAGAGAATTACGTTTCCTACAATTTACGCTCTATGATATTTTTTGATCAGATGCGTAGTTCTCGAGATATATCAAGATATTTAAACGTTCCGAAGCCGCACCAACATAATAGAGATACAGAAACACCGTGGCCCCTTTCTTTGAGATAACTCTGCACTATTGCGAGCTGCAAATGCCACTTCCAGCTTAGCTGTGCAGAAGAAGAACAACAAGAAGAAGAAATATCTCGAAATATGTCCGTCAGGCCCCTTCCCTTGAGATAAATCTGCAAATATCTCGGAAACGAAGCGAGCTATGGCAAAATGTTAACAGACTTTTTTGTAGAGAATTAAGTTTCCTACTTTTTATGTTCTATGATATTTTTTGGTCAGAAGCGTAGTTTTCGAGATATATCGAGATATTTAAAAGTTCCGAAGCCGTACCAACATAATAGAGATACAGAAACACCGTGGCCCCTTTCTTTGAGATAACTCTGCACTATTGCGAGCTGTAAATGCCACTTCCAGCTTTGCTGTGCAGAAGAAGAACAACAAGAAGAAGAAACATCTCGAAATATGTCCGTCAGGCCCCTTCCCTTGAGATATATCTGCAAATATCTCGGAAACGAAGCGAGCTATGGCAAAATGTTAAGAGACTTTATTTGTAGAGAATTAAGTTTCCTACTTTTTATGTTCTATGATATTTTTTGATCAGATGCGTAGTTCTCGAGATATATCAAGATATTTAAAAGTTCCGAAGCCGCACCAACATAATAGAGATACAGAAACACCGTGGCCCCTTTCTTTGAGATAACTCTGCACTATTTCGAGCTGCAAATGCCACTTCCAGCTTAGCTGTGCAGAAGAAGAACAACAAGAAGAAGAAATATCTCGAAATATGTCCGTCAGGCCCCTTCCCTTGAGATAAATCTGCAAATATCTCGGAAACGAAGCGAGCTATGGCAAAATGTTAAGAGACATTTTTTGTAGAGAATTAAGTTTCCTACTTTTTATGTTCTATGATATTTTTTGATCAGATGCGTAGTTCTCGAGATATATCAAGATATTTAAAAGTTCCGAAGCCGCACCAACATAATAGAGATACAGAAACACCGTGGCCCCTTTCTTTGAGATAACTCTGCACTAGTGCGAGCCGCAAATGCCACTTCCAGCTTAGCTGTGCAGAAGAAGAACAACAAGAAGAAGAAATATCTCGAAATATGTCCGTCAGGCCCCTTCCCTTGAGATAAATCTGCAAATATCTCGGAAACGAAGCGAGCTGTCGCAAAATGTTAAGAGACCTTTTTTGTAGAGAATTAAGTTTCCTACTTTTTATGTTCTATGATATTTTTTGATGAGATGCGTAGTTCTCGAGATATATCAAGATATTTAAAAGTTCCGAAGCCGCACCAACATAATAGAGATACAGAAACACCGTGGCCCCTTTCTTTGAGATAACTCTGCACTAGTGCGAGCCGCAAATGCCACTTCCAGCTTAGCTGTGCAGAAGAAGAACAACAAGAAGAAGAAATATCTCGAAATATGTCCGTCAGGCCCCTTCCCTTGAGATAAATCTGCAAATATCTCGGAAACGAAGCGAGCTGTCGCAAAATGTTAAGAGACCTTTTTTGTAGAGAATTAAGTTTCCTACTTTTTATGTTCTATGATATTTTTTGATGAGATGCGTAGTTCTCGAGATATATCAAGATATTTAAAAGTTCCGAAGCCGCATCAACATAATAGAGATACAGAAACACCGTGGCCCCTTTCTTTGAGATAACTCTGCACTTTTGCGAGCTGGAAATACCACTTCCAGTTTAGCTGTGCAGAAGAAGAACAACAAGAAGAAGAAATATCTCGAAATATGTCCGTCAGGCCCCTTCCCTTGAGATAAATCTGCAAATATCTCGGAAACGAAGCGAGCTGTGGCAAAATGTTACGAGACCTTTTTTGTAGAGAATTAAGTTTCCTACCTTTTATGTTCTATGATATTTTTTGATCAGATGCGTAGTTCTCGAGATATATCAAGATATTTAAACGTTCCGAAGCCGCACCAACATAATAGAGATACAGAAACACCGTGGCCCCTTTCTTTGAGATAACTCTGCACTAGTGCGAGCCGCAAATGCCACTTCCAGCTTAGCTGTGCAGAAGAAGAACAACAAGAAGAAGAAATATCTCGAAATATGTCCGTCAGGCCCCTTCCCTTGAGATAAATCTGCAAATATCTCGGAAACGAAGCGAGCTATGGCAAAATCTTAAGATACCTTTTTTGTAGAGAATTAAGTTTCCTACTTTTTATGTTCTATGATATTTTTTGATCAGATGCGTAGTTCTCGAGATATATCAAGATATTTAAAAGTTTCGAAGCCGCACCAACATAATAGAGATACAGAAACACCGTGGCCCCTTTCTTTGAGATAACTCTGCACTAGTGCGAGCCGCAAATGCCACTTCCAGCTTAGCTGTGCAGAAGAAGAACAACAAGAAGAAGAAATATCTCGAAATATGTCCGTCAGGCCCCTTCCCTTGAGATAAATCTGCAAATATCTCGGAAACGAAGCGAGCTATGGCAAAATGTTAAGAGACCTTTTTTGTAGAGAATTAAGTTTCCTACTTTTTATGTTCTATGATATTTTTTGATGAGATGCGTAGTTCTCGAGATATATCAAGATATTTAAAAGTTCCGAAGCCGCACCAACATAATAGAGATACAGAAACACCGTGACCCCTTTCTTTGAGATAACTCGGCAATATTGCGAGCTGCAAAGGCCACTTCCAGCTTAGCTGTGCAGAAGAAGAACAACAAGAAGAAGAAATATCTCGAAATATGTCCGTCAGGCCCCTTCCCTTGAGATAAATCTGCAAATATCTCGGAAACGAAGCGAGCTATGGCAAAATGTTAAGAGACTTTATTTGTAGAGAATTAGGTTTCCTACTTTTTATGTTCTATGATATTTTTTGATCAGATGCGTAGTTCTCGAGATATATCAAGATATTTAAAAGTTCCGAAGCCGCACCAACATAATAGAGATACAGAAACACCGTGGCCCCTTTCTTTGAGATAACTCGGCACTATTGCGAGCTGCAAATGCCACTTCCAGCTTAGCTGTGCAGAAGAAGAACAACAAGAAGAAGAAATATCTCGAAATATGTCCGTCAGGCCCCTTCCCTTGAGATAAATCTGCAAATATCTCGGAAACGAAGCGAGCTATGGCAAAATGTTAACAGACCTGTTTGTAGAGAATTAAGTTTCCTACTTTTTATGTTCTATGATATTTTTTGATCAGATGCGTAGTTCTCGAGATATATCAAGATATTTAAAAGTTTCGAAGCCGCACCAACATAATAGAGATACAGAAACACCGTGGCCCCTTTCTTTGAGATAACTCTGCACTAGTGCGAGCCGCAAATGCCACTTCCAGCTTAGCTGTGCAGAAGAAGAACAACAAGAAGAAGAAATATCTCGAAATATGTCCGTCAGGCCCCTTCCCTTGAGCTAAATCTGCAAATATCTCGGAAACGAAGCGAGCTATGGCAAAATGTTGAGAGACGTTTTGTGTAGAGAATTATGTTTCCTACAATTTATGTTCTATGATATTTTTTGATCAGATGCGTAGTTCTCGAGATATATCGAGATATTTAAAAGTTCCGAAGCCACACCAACATAATAGAGATACAGAAACACCGTGGCCCCTTTCTTTGAGATAACTCGCCACTAGTGCGAGCCGCAAATGCCACTTCCAGCTTAGCTGTGCAGAAGAAGAACAACAAGAAGAAGAAATATCTCGAAATATGTCCGTCAGGCCCCTTCCCTTGAGATAAATCTGCAAATATCTCGGAAACGAAGCGAGCTATGGCAAAATGTTAAGAGACCTTTTTTGTAGAGAATTAAGTTTCCTACTTTTTATGTTCTATGATATTTTTTGATGAGATGCGTAGTTCTCGAGATATATCGAGATCTTTAAAAGTTCCGAAGCCACACCAACATAATAGAGATACAGAAACACCGTGGCCCCTTTCTTTGAGATAACTCGCCACTAGTGCGAGCCGCAAATGCCACTTCCAGCTTAGCTGTGCAGAAGAAGAACAACAAGAAGAAGAAATATCTCGAAATATGTCCGTCAGGCCCCTTCCCTTGAGATAAATCTGCAAATATCTCGGAAACGAAGCGAGCTATGGCAAAATGTTAAGAGACCTTTTTTGTAGAGAATTAAGTTTCCTACTTTTTATGTTCTATGATATTTTTTGATGAGATGCGTAGTTCTCGAGATATATCAAGATATTTAAAAGTTCCGAAGCCGCACCAACATAATAGAGATACAGAAACACCGTGGCCCCTTTCTTTGAGATAACTCGGCACTATTGCGAGCTGCAAATGCCACTTCCAGCTTAGCTGTGCAGAAGAAGAACAACAAGAAGAAGAAATATCTCGAAATATGTCCGTCAGGCCCCTTCCCTTGAGATAAATCTGCAAATATCTCGGAAACGAAGCGAGCTATGGCAAAATGTTAAGAGACGTTTTTTGTAGAGAATTATGTTTCCTACAATTTATGTTCTATGATATTTTTTGATCAGAAGCGTAGTTTTCGAGATATATCGAGATATTTAAAAGTTCCGATGCCGCACCAACATAATAGAGATACAGAAACACCGTGGCCCCTTTCTTTGAGATAACTCTGCACTAGTGCGAGCCGCAAATGCCACTTCCAGCTTAGCTGTGCAGAAGAAGAAGAACAAGAAGAAGAAATATCTCGAAATATGTCCGTCAGGCCCCTTCCCTTGAGATAAATCTGCAAATATCTCGGAAACAAAGCGAGCTATGGCAAAATGTTAAGAGACTTTATTTGTAGAGAATTAAGTTTCCTACTTTTTATGTTCTATGATATTTTTTGATCAGATGCGTAATTCTCGAGATATATCAAGATATTTAAAAGCTCCGAAGCCGCACCAACATAATAGAGATACAGAAACACCGTGGCCCCTTTCTTTGAGATAACGCTGCACTATTGCGAGCTGGAAATGCCACTTCCAGTTTAGCTGTGCAGAAGAAGAACAACAAGAAGAAGAAATATCTCGAAATATGTCCGTCAGGCCCCTTCCCTTGAGATAAATCTGCAAATATCTCGGAAACGAAGCGAGCTATGGCAAAATGTTGAGAGACCTTTTTTGTAGAGAATTAAGTTTCCTACTTTTTATGTTCTATGATATTTTTTGATCAGATGCGTAGTTCTCGAGATATATCAAGATATTTAAAAGTTCCGAAGCCGCACCAACATAATAGAGATACAGAAACACCGTGGCCCCTTTCTTAGAGATAACTCTGCACTAGTGCGAGCCGCAAATGCCACTTCCAGCTTAGCTGTGCAGAAGAAGAACAACAAGAAGAAGAAATATCTCGAAATATGTCCGTCAGGCCCCTTCCCTTGAGATAGATCTGCAAATATCTCGGAAACGAAGTGAGCTATGGCAAAATGTTAAGAGACCTTTTTTGTAGAGAATTAAGTTTCCTACTTTTTATGTTCTATGATATTTTTTGATCAGATGCGTAGTTCTCGAGATATATCAGGATATTTAAAAGTTCCGAAGCCGCACCAACATAATAGAGATACAGAAACACCGTGGCCCCTTTCCTTGAGATAACTCTGCACTATTGCGAGCTGTAAATGCCACTTCCAGCTTAGCTGTGCAGAAGAAGAACAACAAGAAGAAGAAATATCTCGAAATATGTCCGTCAGGCCCCTTCCCTTGAGATAAATCTGCAAATATCTCGGAAACCAAGCGAGCTATGGCAAAATGTTAAGAGACCTTTTTTGTAGAGAATTAAGTTTCCTACTTTTTATGTTCTATGATATTTTTTGATGAGATGCGTAGTTCTCGAGATATATCAAGATATTTAAAAGTTCCGAAGCCGCACCAACATAATAGAGATACAGAAACACCGTGGCCCCTTTCCTTGAGATAACTCTGCACTATTGCGAGCTGTAAATGCCACTTCCAGCTTATCTGTGCAGAAGAAGAACAACAAGAAGAAGAAATATCTCGAAATATGTCCGTCAGGCCCGTTCCTTTGAGCGGAATCTGCAAATATCTCGGAAACGAAGCGACCTATGGCAAAATGTTAAGAGACGTTTTTTGTAGAGAATTTTGTTTCCTACAATTTATGTTGTATGATATTTTTTGATCAGAAGCGTAGTTTTCGAGATATATCGAGATATTTAAAAGTTCCGAAGCCGCACCAACATAATAGAGATACAGAAAAACCGTGGCCCCTTTCTTTGAGATAACTCTGCACTAGTGCGAGCCGCAAATGCCACTTCCAGCTTAGCTGTGCAGAAGAAGAACAACAAGAAGAAGAAATATCTCGAAATATGTCCGTCAGGCCCCTTCCCTTGAGCTAAATCTGCAAATATCTCGGAAACGAAGCGAGCTATGGCAAAATGTTGAGAGACGTTTTTTGTAGAGAATTATGTTTCCTACAATTTATGTTCCATGATATTTTTTGATCAGATGCGTAGTTCTCGAGATATATCGAGATATTTAAAAGTTCCGAAGCCACACCAACATAATAGAGATACAGAAACACCGTGGCCCCTTTCTTTGAGATAACTCTGCACTAGTGCGAGCCGCAAATGCCACTTCCAGCTTAGCTGTGCAGAAGAAGAACAACAAGAAGAAGAAATATCTCGAAATATGTCCGTCAGGCCCCTTCCCTTGAGATAAATCTGCAAATATCTCGGAAACGAAGCGAGCTATGGCAAAATGTTAAGAGACCTTTTTTGTAGAGAATTAAGTTTCCTACTTTTTATGTTCTATGATATTTTTTGATGAGATGCGTAGTTCTCGAGATATATCAAGATATTTAAAAGTTCCGAAGCCGCACCAACATAATAGAGATACAGAAACACCGTGGCCCCTTTCTTTGAGATAACTCGGCACTATTGCGAGCTGCAAATGCCACTTCCAGCTTAGCTGTGCAGAAGAAGAACAACAAGAAGAAGAAATATCTCGAAATATGTCCGTCAGGCCCCTTCCCTTGAGATAAATCTGCAAATATCTCGGAAACGAAGCGAGCTATGGCAAAATGTTAAGAGAACTTTTTTGTAGAGAATTAAGTTTCCTACTTTTTATGTTCTATGATATTTTTTGATGAGATGCGTAGTTCTCGAGATATATCAAGATATTTAAAAGTTCCGAAGCCGCACCAACATAATAGAGATACAGAAACACCGTGGCCCCTTTCTTTGAGAAAACACTGCACTAGTGCGAGCCTCAAATGCCACTTCCAGCTTAGCTGTGCAGAAGAAGAACAACAAGAAGAAGAAATATCTCGAAATATGTCCGTCAGGCCCCTTCCTTTGAGATAAATCTGCAAATATCTCGGAAACGAAGCGAGCTATGGCAAAATGTTAAGAGACCTTTTTTGTAGAGAATTAAGTTTCCTACTTTTTATGTTCTATGATATTTTTTGATGAGATGCGTAGTTCCCGAGATATATCAAGATATTTAAAAGTTCCGAAGCCGCACCAACATAATAGAGATACGGAAACACCGTGGCCCCTTTCCTTGAGATAACTCTGCACTATTGCGAGCTGTAAATGCCACTTCCAGCTTATCTGTGCAGAAGAAGAACAACAAGAAGAAGAATATCTCGAAATATGTCCGTCAGGCCCGTTCCTTTGAGCGGAATCTGCAAATATCTCGGAAACGAAGCGACCTATGGCAAAATGTTAAGAGACGTTTTTTGTAGAGAATTTTGTTTCCTACAATTTATGTTCTATGATATTTTTTGATCAGAAGCGTAGTTTTCGAGATATATCGAGATATTTAAAAGTTCCGAAGCCGCACCAACATAATAGAGATACAGAAACACCGTGGCCCCTTTCTTTGAGATAACTCTGCACTATTGCGAGCTGCAAATGCCACTTCTAGCTTAGCTGTGCAGAAGAAGAACAACAAGAAGAAGAAATATCTCGAAATATGTCCGTCAGGCCCCTTCCCTTGAGCTAAATCTGCAAATATCTCGGAAACGAAGCGAGCTATGGCAAAATGTTGAGAGACGTTTTTTGTAGAGAATTATGTTTCCTACAATTTATGTTCTATGATATTTTTTGATCAGATGCGTAGTTCTCGAGATATATCGAGATATTTAAAAGTTCCGAAGCCACACCAACATAATAGAGATACAGAAACACCGTGGCCCCTTTCTTTGAGATAACTCGGCACTATTGCGAGCTGCAAATGCCACTTCCAGCTTAGCTGTGCAGAAGAAGAACAACAAGAAGAAGAAATATCTCTAAATATGTCCGTCAGGCCCCTTCCCTTGAGATAAATCTGCAAATATCTCGGAAACGAAGCGAGCTATCGCAAAATGTTAAGAGACCTTTTTTGTAGAGAATTAAGTTTGCTACTTTTCATGTTCTATGATATTTTTTGATCAGATGCGTAGTTCTCGAGATATATCAAGATATTTAAAAGTTCCGAAGCCGCACCAACATAATAGAGATACAGAAACACCGTGGCCCCTTTCCTTGAGATAACTCTGCACTATTGCGAGCTGTAAATGCCACTTCCAGCTTAGCTGTGCAGAAGAAGAACAACAAGAAGAAGAAATATCTCGAAATATGTCCGTCAGGCCCATTCCCTTGAGATAAATCTGCAAATATCTCGGAAACGAAGCGAGCTATGGCAAAATGTTAAGAGACGTTTTTTGTAGAGAATTATGTTTCCTACAATTTATGTTCTATGATATTTTTTGATCAGACGCGTAGTGTTCGAGATATATCGAAATATTTATAAGTTCCGAAGCCGCACCAACATAATAGAGATACAGAAAAACCGTGGCCCCTTTCTTTGAGATAACTCTGCACTAGTGCGAGCCGCAAATGCCACTTCCAGCTTAGCTGTGCAGAAGAAGAACAACAAGAAGAAGAAATATCTCGAAATATGTCCGTCAGGCCCCTTCCCTTGAGATAAATCTGCAAATATCTCGGAAACGAAGCGAGCTATGGCAAAATGTTGAGAGACGTTTTTTGTAGAGAATTATGTTTCCTACAATTTATGTTCTATGATATTTTTTGATCAGATGCGTAGTTCTCGAGATATATCAAGATATTTAAAAGTTCCGAAGCCGCACCAACATAATAGAGATACAGAAACACCGTGGCCCCTTTCCTTGAGATAACTCTGCACTATTGCGAGCTGTAAATGCCTCTTCCAGCTTATCTGTGCAGAAGAAGAACAACAAGAAGAAGAAATATCTCGAAATATGTCCGTCAGGCCCGTTCCTTTGAGCGGAATCTGCAAATATCTCGGAAACGAAGCGACCTATGGCAAAATGTTAAGAGACGTTTTTTGTAGAGAATTTTGTTTCCTACAATTTATGTTCTATGATATTTTTTGATCAGATGCGTAGTTCTCGAGTTATATCGAGATATTTAAAAGTTCCGAAGCCACACCAACATAATAGAGATACAGAAACACCGTGGCCCCTTTCCTTGAGATAACTCTGCACTATTCCGAGCTGTAAATGCCTCTTCCAGCTTATCTGTGCAGAAGAAGAACAACAAGAAGAAGAAATATCTCGAAATATGTCCGTCAGGCCCGTTCCTTTGAGCGGAATCTGCAAATATCTCGGAAACGAAGCGACCTATGGCAAAATGTTAAGAGACGTTTTTGTAGAGAATTTTGTTTCCTACAATTTATGTTCTATGATATTTTTTGATCAGATGCGTAGTTCTCGAGTTATATCGAGATATTTAAAAGTTCCGAAGCCACACCAACATAATAGAGATACAGAAACACCGTGGCCCCTTTCTTTGAGATAACTCTGCACTAGTGCGAGCCGCAAATGCCACTTCCAGCTTAGCTGTGCAGAAGAAGAACAGCAAGAAGAAGAAATATCTCGAAATATGTCCGTCAGGCCCCTTCCCTTGAGATAAATCTGCAAATATCTCGGAAACGAAGCGAGCTATGGCAAAATGTTAAGAGACCTTTTTTGTAGAGAATTAAGTTTCCTACTTTTTATGTTCTATGATATTTTTTGATGAGATGCGTAGTTCTCGAGATATATCAAGATATTTAAAAGTTCCGAAGCCGCACCAACATAATAGAGATACAGAAACACCGTGGCCCCTTTCTTTGAGATAACTCGGCACTATTGCGAGCTGCAAATGCCACTTCCAGCTTAGCTGTGCAGAAGAAGAACAACAAGAAGAAGAAATATCTCGAAATATGTCCGTCAGGCCCCTTCCCTTGAGATAAATCTGCAAATATCTCGGAAACGAAGCGACCTATGGCAAAATGTTAAGAGACGTTTTTTGTAGAGAATTTTGTTTCCTACAATTTATGTTCTATGATATTTTTTGAGCAGATGCGTAGTTCTCGAGATATATCAAGATATTTAAAAGTTCCGAAGCCGCACCAACATAATAGAGATACGGAAACACCGTGGCCCCTTTCCTTGAGATAACTCTGCACTATTGCGAGCTGTAAATGCCACTTCCAGCTTATCTGTGCAGAAGAAGAACAACAAGAAGAAGAATATCTCGAAATATGTCCGTCAGGCCCGTTCCTTTGAGCGGAATCTGCAAATATCTCGGAAACGAAGCGACCTATGGCAAAATGTTAAGAGACGTTTTTTGTAGAGAATTTTGTTTCCTACAATTTATGTTCTATGATATTTTTTGATCAGAAGCGTAGTTTTCGAGATATATCGAGATATTTAAAAGTTCCGAAGCCGCACCAACATAATAGAGATACAGAAACACCGTGGCCCCTTTCTTTGAGATAACTCTGCACTATTGCGAGCTGCAAATGCCACTTCTAGCTTAGCTGTGCAGAAGAAGAACAACAAGAAGAAGAAATATCTCGAAATATGTCCGTCAGGCCCATTCCCTTGAGATAAATCTGCAAATATCTCGGAAACGAAGCGAGCTATGGCAAAATGTTAAGAGACGTTTTTTGTAGAGAATTATGTTTCCTACAATTTATGTTCTATGATATTTTTTGATCAGACGCGTAGTGTTCGAGATATATCGAGATATTTATAAGTTCCGAAGCCGCACCAACATAATAGAGATACAGAAAAACCGTGGCCCCTTTCTTTGAGATAACTCTGCACTAGTGCGAGCCGCAAATGCCACTTCCAGCTTAGCTGTGCAGAAGAAGAACAACAAGAAGAAGAAACATCTCGAAATATGTCCGTCAGGCCCCTTCCCTTGAGCTAAATCTGCAAATATCTCGGAAACGAAGCGAGCTATGGCAAAATGTTGAGAGACGTTTTTTGTAGAGAATTATGTTTCCTACAATTTATGTTCTATGATATTTTTTGATCAGATGCGTAGTTCTCGAGATATATCGAGATATTTAAAAGTTCCGAAGCCACACCAACATAATAGAGATACAGAAACACCGTGGCCCCTTTCTTTGAGATAACTCGGCACTATTGCGAGCTGCAAATGCCACTTCCAGCTTAGCTGTGCAGAAGAAGAACAAGAAGAAGAAATATCTCGAAATATGTCCGTCAGGCCCCTTCCCTTGAGATAAATCTGCAAATATCTCGGAAACGAAGCGAGCTATCGCAAAATGTTAAGAGACCTTTTTTGTAGAGAATTAAGTTTGCTACTTTTCATGTTCTATGATATTTTTTGATCAGATGCGTAGTTCTCGAGATATATCAAGATATTTAAAAGTTCCGAAGCCGCACCAACATAATAGAGATACAGAAACACCGTGGCCCCTTTCCTTGAGATAACTCTGCACTATTGCGAGCTGTAAATGCCACTTCCAGCTTAGCTGTGCAGAAGAAGAACAACAAGAAGAAGAAATATCTCGAAATATGTCCGTCAGGCCCATTCCCTTGAGATAAATCTGCAAATATCTCGGAAACGAAGCGAGCTATGGCAAAATGTTAAGAGACGTTTTTTGTAGAGAATTATGTTTCCTACAATTTATGTTCTATGATATTTTTTGATCAGACGCGTAGTGTTCGAGATATATCGAGATATTTATAAGTTCCGAAGCCGCACCAACATAATAGAGATACAGAAAAACCGTGGCCCCTTTCTTTGAGATAACTCTGCACTAGTGCGAGCCGCAAATGCCACTTCCAGCTTAGCTGTGCAGAAGAAGAACAACAAGAAGAAGAAATATCTCGAAATATGTCCGTCAGGCCCCTTCCCTTGAGATAAATCTGCAAATATCTCGGAAACGAAGCGAGCTATGGCAAAATGTTAAGAGACCTTTTTTGTAGAGAATTAAGTTTCCTACTTTTTATGTTCTATGATATTTTTTGATCAGATGCGTAGTTCTCGAGATATATCAAGATATTTAAAAGTTCCGAAGCCGCACCAACATAATAGAGATACAGAAACACCGTGGCCCCTTTCCTTGAGATAACTCTGCACTATTGCGAGCTGTAAATGCCACTTCCAGCTTAGCTGTGCAGAAGAAGGTCAACAAGAAGAAGAAATATCTCGAAATATATCCGTCAGGGCCGTTCCTTTGAGCTGAATCTGCAAATATCTCGGAAACGAAGCGAGCTATGGCAAAATGTTAAGAGAAGTTTTTTGTAGAGAATTAAGTTTCCTACTTTTTATGTTCTATGATATTTTTTGATGAGATGCGTAGTTCTCGAGATATATCAAGATATTTAAAAGTTCCGAAGCCGCACCAACATAATAGAGATACAGAAACACCGTGGCCCCTTTCTTTGAGATAACTCGGCACTATTGCGAGCTGCAAATGCCACTTCCAGCTTAGCTGTGCAGAAGAAGAACAACAAGAAGAAGAAATATCTCGAAATATGTCCGTCAGGCCCCTTCCCTTGAGATAAATCTGCAAATATCTCGGAAACGAAGCGAGCTATCGCAAAATGTTAAGAGACCTTTTTTGTAGAGAATTAAGTTTCCTACTTTTTATGTTCTATGATATTTTTTGATGAGATGCGTAGTTCTCGAGATATATCAAGATATTTAAAAGTTCCGAAGCCGCACCAACATAATAGAGATACAGAAACACCGTGGCCCCTTTCTTTGAGATAAGTCTGCACTAGTGCGAGCCGCAAATGCCACTTCCAGCTTAGCTGTGCAGAAGAAGGACAACAAGAAGAAGAAATATCTCGAAATATGTCCGTCAGGCCCCTTCCCTTGAGATAAATCTGCAAATATCTCGGAAACGAAGCGACCTATGGCAAAATGTTAAGAGACGTTTTTTGTAGAGAACTTTGTTTCCTACAATTTATGTTCTATGATATTTTTTGAGCAGATGCGTGGTTCTCGAGATATATCAAGATATTTAAAAGTTCCGAAGCCGCACCAACATAATAGAGATACGGAAACACCGTGGCCCCTTTCGTTGAGATAACTCTGCACTATTGCGAGCTGTAAATGCCACTTCCAGCTTATCTGTGCAGAAGAAGAACAACAAGAAGAAGAATATCTCGAAATATGTCCGTCAGGCCCGTTCCTTTGAGCGGAATCTGCAAATATCTCGGAAACGAAGCGACCTATGGCAAAATGTTAAGAGACGTTTTTTGTAGAGAATTTTGTTTCCTACAATTTATGTTCTATGATATTTTTTGATCAGAAGCGTAGTTTTCGAGATATATCGAGATATTTAAAAGTTCCGAAGCCGCACCAACATAATAGAGATACAGAAACACCGTGGCCCCTTTCTTTGAGATAACTCTGCACTATTGCGAGCTGCAAATGCCACTTCTAGCTTAGCTGTGCAGAAGAAGAACAACAAGAAGAAGAAATATCTCGAAATATGTCCGTCAGGCCCATTCCCTTGAGATAAATCTGCAAATATCTCGGAAACGAAGCGAGCTATGGCAAAATGTTAAGAGACGTTTTTTGTAGAGAATTATGTTTCCTACAATTTATGTTCTATGATATTTTTTGATCAGACGCGTAGTGTTCGAGATATATCGAGATATTTAAAAGTTCCGAAGCCGCACCAACATAATAGAGATACAGAAACACCGTGGCCCCTTTCCTTGAGATAACTCTGCACTATTGCGAGCTGTAAATGCCACTTCCAGCTTAGCTGTGCAGAAGAAGATCAACAAGAAGAAGAAATATCTCGAAATATGTCCGTCAGGCCCCTTCCCTTGAGATAAATCTGCAAATATCTCGGAAACGAAGCGAGCTATGGCAAAATGTTAAGAGACCTTTTTTGTAGAGAATTAAGTTTCCTACTTTTTATGTTCTATGATATTTTTTGATCAGATGTGTAGTTCTCGAGATATATCAAGATATTTAAAAGTTCCGAAGCCGCACCAACATAATAGAGATACAGAAACACCGTGGCCCCTTTCCTTGAGATAACTCTGCACTATTGCGAGCTGTAAATGCCACTTCCAGCTTAGCTGTGCAGAAGAAGATCAACAAGAAGAAGAAATATCTCGAAATATATCCGTCAGGGCCGTTCCTTTGAGCTGAATCTGCAAATATCTCGGAAACGAAGCGAGCTATGGCAAAATGTTAAGAGACGTTTTTTGTAGAGAATTAAGTTTCCTACTTTTTATGTTCTATGATATTTTTTGATGAGATGCGTAGTTCTCGAGATATATCAAGATATTTAAAAGTTCCGAAGCCACAACATAATAGAGATACAGAAACACCGTGGCCCCTTTCTTTGAGATAACTCGGCACTATTGCGAGCTGCAAATGCCACTTCCAGCTTAGCTGTGCAGAAGAAGAACAACAAGAAGAAGAAATATCTCGAAATATGTCCGTCAGGCCCCTTCCCTTGAGATAAATCTGCAAATATCTCGGAAACGAAGCGAGCTATCGCAAAATGTTAAGAGACCTTTTTTGTAGAGAATTAAGTTTCCTACTTTTTATGTTCTATGATATTTTTTGATGAGATGCGTAGTTCTCGAGATATATCAAGATATTTAAAAGTTCCGAAGCCGCACCAACATAATAGAGATACAGAAACACCGTGGCCCCTTTCTTTGAGATAAGTCTGCACTAGTGCGAGCCGCAAATGCCACTTCCAGCTTAGCTGTGCAGAAGAAGGACAACAAGAAGAAGAAATATCTCGAAATATGTCCGTCAGGCCCCTTCCCTTGAGATAAATCTGCAAATATCTCGGAAACGAAGCGACCTATGGCAAAATGTTAAGAGACGTTTTTTGTAGAGAATTTTGTTTCCTACAATTTATGTTCTATGATATTTTTTGAGCAGATGCGTGGTTCTCGAGATATATCAAGATATTTAAAAGTTCCGAAGCCGCACCAACATAATAGAGATACGGAAACACCGTGGCCCCTTTCCTTGAGATAACTCTGCACTATTGCGAGCTGTAAATGCCACTTCCAGCTTATCTGTGCAGAAGAAGAACAACAAGAAGAAGAATATCTCGAAATATGTCCGTCAGGCCCGTTCCTTTGAGCGGAATCTGCAAATATCTCGGAAACGAAGCGACCTATGGCAAAATGTTAAGAGACCTTTTTTGTAGAGAATTAAGTTTCCTACTTTTTATGTTCTATGATATTTTTTGATCAGATGCGTAGTTCTCGAGATATATCAAGATATTTAAAAGTTCCGAAGCCGCACCAACATAATAGAGATACAGAAACACCGTGGCCCCTTTCCTTGAGATAACTCTGCACTATTGCGAGCTGTAAATGCCACTTCCAGCTTAGCTGTGCAGAAGAAGATCAACAAGAAGAAGAAATATCTCGAAATATATCCGTCAGGGCCGTTCCTTTGAGCTGAATCTGCAAATATCTCGGAAACGAAGCGAGCTATGGCAAAATGTTAAGAGACGTTTTTTGTAGAGAATTAAGTTTCCTACTTTTTATGTTCTATGATATTTTTTGATGAGATGCGTAGTTCTCGAGATATATCAAGATATTTAAAAGTTCCGAAGCCGCACCAATATAATAGAGATACAGAAACACCGTGGCCCCTTTCTTTGAGATAACTCGGCACTATTGCGAGCTGCAAATGCCACTTCCAGCTTAGCTGTGCAGAAGAAGAACAACAAGAAGAAGAAATATCTCGAAATATGTCCGTCAGGCCCCTTCCCTTGAGATAAATCTGCAAATATCTCGGAAACGAAGCGAGCTATCGCAAAATGTTAAGAGACCTTTTTTGTAGAGAATTAAGTTTCCTACTTTTTATGTTCTATGATATTTTTTGATGAGATGCGTAGTTCTCGAGATATATCAAGATATTTAAAAGTTCCGAAGCCGCACCAACATAATAGAGATACAGAAACACCGTGGCCCCTTTCTTTGAGATAACTCTGCACTAGTGCGAGCCGCAAATGCCACTTCCAGCTTAGCTGTGCAGAAGAAGAACAACAAGAAGAAGAAATATCTCGATATATGTCCGTCAGGCCCCTTCCCTTGAGATAAATCTGCAAATATCTCGGAAACGAAGCGAGCTATGGCAAAATGTTAAGAGACTTTATTTGTAGGGAATTAAGTTTCCTACTTTTTATGTTCTATGATATTTTTTGATCAGAAGCGTAGTTCTCGAGATATATCAAGATATTTAAAAGTTCCGAAGCCGCACCAACATAATAGAGATACAGAAACACCGTGGCCCCTTTCTTAGAGATAACTCTGCACTAGTGCGAGCCGCAAATGCCACTTCCAGCTTAGCTGTGCAGAAGAAGAACAACAAGAAGAAGAAATATCTCGAAATATGTCCGTCAGGCCCCTTCCCTTGAGATAAATCTGCAAATATCTCGGAAACGAAGCGAGCTATGGCAAAATGTTAAGAGACCTTCTTTGTAGAGAATTTTGTTTCCTACAATTTACGTTCTATGATATTTTTTGATCAGAAGCGTAGTTTTCGAGATATATCGAGATATTTAAAAGTTCCGAAGCCGCACCAACATAATGGAGATACAGAAACACCGTGGCCCCTTTCTTTGAGATAACTCTGCACTATTGCGAGCTACAAATGCCACTTCTAGCTTAGCTGTGCAGAAGAAGAACAACAAGAAGAAGAAATATCTCGAAATATGTCCGTCAGGCCCATTCCCTTGAGATAAATCTGCAAATATCTCGGAAACGAAGCGAGCTATGGCAAAATGTTGAGAGACGTTTTTTGTAGAGAATTATGTTTCCTACAATTTATGTTCTATGATATTTTTTGATCAGATGCGTAGTTCTCGAGATATATCAAGATATTTAAAAGTTTCGAAGCCGCACCAACATAATAGAGATACAGAAACACCGTGGCCCCTTTCCTTGAGATAACTCTGCACTATTGCGAGCTGTAAATGCCACTTCCAGCTTAGCTGTGCAGAAGAAGATCAACAAGAAGAAGAAATATCTCGAAATATGTCCGTCAGGCCCCTTCCCTTGAGATAAATCTGCAAATATCTCGGAAACGAAGCGAGCTATGGCAAAATGTTAAGAGACCTTTTTTGTAGAGAATTAAGTTTCCCACTTTTTATGTTCTATGATATTTTTTGATCAGATGCGTAGTTCTCGAGATATATCAAGATATTTAAAAGTTCCGAAGCCGCACCAACATAATAGAGATACAGAAACACCGTGGCCCCTTTCCTTGAGATAACTCTGCACTATTGCGAGCTGTAAATGCCACTTCCAGCTTAGCTGTGCAGAAGAAGATCAACAAGAAGAAGAAATATCTCGAAATATATCCGTCAGGGCCGTTCCTCTGAGCTGAATCTGCAAATATCTCGGAAACGAAGCGAGCTATGGCAAAATGTTAAGAGACGTTTTTTGTAGAGAATTTTGTTTCCTACAATTTATGTTCTATGATATTTTTTGATCAGAAGCGTAGTTTTCGAGATATATCGAGATATTTAAAAGTTCCGAAGCCGCACCAACATAATAGAGATACAGAAACACCGTGGCCCCTTTCTTTGAGATAACTCTGCACTAGTGCGAGCCGCAAATGCCACTTCCAGCTTAGCTGTGCAGAAGAAGAACAACAAGAAGAAGAAATATCTCGAAATATGTCCGTCAGGCCCCTTCCCTTGAGATAAATCTGCAAATATCTCGGAAACGAAGCGAGCTATCGCAAAATGTTAAGAGACCTTTTTTGTAGAGAATTAAGTTTCCTACTTTTTATGTTCTATGATATTTTTTGATCAGATGCGTAGTTCTCGAGATATATCAAGATATTTAAAAGTTCCGAAGCCCCACCAACATAATAGAGATACAGAAACACCGTGGCCCCTTTCCTTGAGATAACTCTGCACTATTGCGAGCTGTAAATGCCACTTCCAGCTTAGCTGTGCAGAAGAAGATCAACAAGAAGAAGAAATATCTCGAAATATGTCCGTCAGGCCCCTTCCCTTGAGATAAATCTGCAAATATCTCGGAAACCAAGCGAGCTATGGCAAAATGTTAAGAGACCTTTTTTGTAGAGAATTAAGTTTCCTACTTTTCATGTTCTATGATATTTTTTGATCAGATGCGTAGTTCTCGAGATATATCAAGATATTTAAAAGTTCCGAAGACGCACCAACATAATAGAGATACAGAAACACCGTGGCCCCGTTCTTTGAGATAACTCTGCACTATTGCGAGCTGCAAATGCCACTTCCAGCTTAGCTGTGCAGAGGAAGAACAACAAGAAGAAGAAATATCTCGAAATATGTCCGTCAGGCCCGTTCCTTTGAGCTGAATCTGCAAATATCTCGGAAACGAAGCGAGCTATGGCAAAATGTTAAGAGACCTTTTTTGTAGAGCATTAAGTTTCCTACTTTTTACGTCGTATGATATTTTTTGATCAGATGCGTAGTTCTCGAGATATATCTCGATATTTAAAAGTTCCGAAGCCGCACCAACATAATAGAGATACAGAAACACCGTGGCCCCTTTCTTTGAGATAACTCTGCACTACTGCGGGCCCGCAAATGCCACTTCCAGCTTAGCTGTGCAGAAGAAGAACAACAAGAAGAAGAAATATCTCGAAATATGTCCGTCAGGCCCCTTCCCTTGAGATAAATCTGCAAATATCTCGGAAACGAAGCGAGGTATGGCAAAATGTTAAGAGACCTTTTTTGTAGAGAATTAAGTTTCCTACTTTTTATGTTCTATGATATTTTTTGATGAGATGCGTAGTTCTCGAGATATATCAAGATATTTAAAAGTTCCGAAGCCGCACCAACATAATAGAGATACAGAAACACCGTGGCCCCTTTCTTTGAGATAACTCTGCACTACTGCGGGCCCGCAAATGCCACTTCCAGCTTAGCTGTGCAGAAGAAGAACAACAAGAAGAAGAAATATCTCGAAATATGTCCGTCAGGCCCCTTCCCTTGAGATAAATCTGCAAATATCTCGGAAACGAAGCGAGGTATGGCAAAATGTTAAGAGACCTTTTTTGTAGAGAATTAAGTTTCCTACTTTTTATGTTCTATGATATTTTTTGATGAGATGCGTAGTTCTCGAGATATATCAAGATATTTAAAAGTTCCGAAGCCGCACCAACATAATAGAGATACAGAAACACCGTGGCCCCTTTCTTTGAGATAACTCGGCACTATTGCGAGCTGCAAATGCCACTTCCAGCTTAGCTGTGCAGAAGAAGAACAACAAGAAGAAGAAATATCTCGAAATATGTCCGTCAGGCCCCTTCCCTTGAGATAAATCTGCAAATATCTCGGAAACGAAGCGAGCTATGGCAAAATGTTAAGAGACCTTTTTTGTAGAGAATTAAGTTTCCTACTTTTTAGGTTCTATGATATTTTTGGATGAGATGCGTAGTTCTCGAGATATATCAAGATATTTAAAAGTTCCGAAGCCGCACCAACATAATAGAGATACAGAAACACCGTGGCCCCTTTCTTTGAGATAACTCGGCACTATTGCGAGCTGCAAATGCCACTTCCAGCTTAGCTGTGCAGAAGAAGAACAACAAGAAGAAGAAATATCTCGAAATATGTCCGTCAGGCCCCTTCCCTTGAGATAAATCTGCAAATATCTCGGAAACGAAGCGAGCTATGGCAAAATGTTAAGAGACCTTTTTTGTAGAGAATTAAGTTTCCTACTTTTTATGTTCTATGATATTTTTTGATCAGATGCGTAGTTCTCGAGATATATCAAGATATTTAAAAGTTCCGAAGCCGCACCAACATAATAGAGATACAGAAACACCGTGGCCCCTTTCCTTGAGATAACTCTGCACTATTGCGAGCTGTAAATGCCACTTCCAGCTTAGCTGTGCAGAAGAAGATCAACAAGAAGAAGAAATATCTCGAAATATATCCGTCAGGGCCGTTCCTTTGAGCTGAATCTGCAAATATCTCGGAAACGAAGCGAGCTATCGCAAAATGTTAAGAGACGTTTTTTGTAGAGAATTAAGTTTCCTACTTTTTATGTTCTATGATATTTTTTGATGAGATGCGTAGTTCTCGAGATATATCAAGATATTTAAAAGTTCCGAAGCCGCACCAACATAATAGAGATACAGAAACACCGTGGCCCCTTTCTTTGAGATAACTCGGCACTATTGCGAGCTGCAAATGCCACTTCCAGCTTAGCTGTGCAGAAGAAGAACAACAAGAAGAAGAAATATCTCGAAATATGTCCGTCAGGCCCCTTCCCTTGAGATAAATCTGCAAATATCTCGGAAACGAAGCGAGCTATCGCAAAATGTTAAGAGACCTTTTTTGTAGAGAATTAAGTTTCCTACTTTTTATGTTCTACGATATTTTTTGATGAGATGCGTAGTTCTCGAGATATATCAAGATATTTAAAAGTTCCGAAGCCGCACCAACATAATAGAGATACAGAAACACCGTGGCCCCTTTCTTTGAGATAACTCTGCACTAGTGCGAGCCGCAAATGCCACTTCCAGCTTAGCTGTGCAGAAGAAGAACAACAAGAAGAAGAAATATCTCGAAATATGTCCGTCAGGCCCCTTCCCTTGAGATAAATCTGCAAATATCTCGGAAACGAAGCGAGCTATGGCAAAATGTTAAGAGACTTTATTTGTAGGGAATTAAGTTTCCTACTTTTTATGTTCTATGATATTTTTTGATCAGAAGCGTAGTTCTCGAGATATATCAAGATATTTAAAAGTTCCGAAGCCGCACCAACATAATAGAGATACAGAAACACCGTGGCCCCTTTCTTAGAGATAACTCTGCACTAGTGCGAGCCGCAAATGCCACTTCCAGCTTAGCTGTGCAGAAGAAGAACAACAAGAAGAAGAAATATCTCGAAATATGTCCGTCAGGCCCCTTCCCTTGAGATAAATCTGCAAATATCTCGGAAACGAAGCGAGCTATGGCAAAATGTTAAGAGACCTTCTTTGTAGAGAATTTTGTTTCCTACAATTTACGTTCTATGATATTTTTTGATCAGAAGCGTAGTTTTCGAGATATATCGAGATATTTAAAAGTTCCGAAGCCGCACCAACATAATAGAGATACAGAAACACCGTGGCCCCTTTCCTTGAGATAACTCTGCACTATTGCGAGCTGTAAATGCCACTTCCAGCTTATCTGTGCAGAAGAAGAACAACAAGAAGAAGAAATATCTCGAAATATGTCCGTCAGGCCCGTTCCTTTGAGCGGAATCTGCAAATATCTCGGAAACGAAGCGACGTATGGCAAAATGTTAAGAGACGTTTTTTGTAGAGAATTTTGTTTCCTACAATTTATGTTCTATGATATTTTTTGATCAGAAGCGTAGTTTTCGAGATATATCGAGATATTTAAAAGTTCCGAAGCCGCACCAACATAATAGAGATACAGAAACACCGTGGCCCCTTTCTTTGAGATAACTCTGCCCTATTGCGAGCTACAAATGCCACTTCTAGCTTAGCTGTGCAGAAGAAGAACAACAAGAAGAAGAAATATCTCGAAATATGTCCGTCAGGCCCATTCCCTTGAGATAAATCTGCAAATATCTCGGAAACGAAGCGAGCTATGGCAAAATGTTGAGAGACGTTTTTTGTAGAGAATTATGTTTCCTACAATTTATGTTCTATGATATTTTTTGATCAGATGCGTAGTTCTCGAGATATATCAAGATATTTAAAAGTTTCGAAGCCGCACCAACATAATAGAGATACAGAAACACCGTGGCCCCTTTCCTTGAGATAACTCTGCACTATTGCGAGCTGTAAATGCCACTTCCAGCTTAGCTGTGCAGAAGAAGATCAACAAGAAGAAGAAATATCTCGAAATATGTCCGTCAGGCCCTTTCCCTTGAGATAAATCTGCAAATATCTCGGAAACAAAGCGAGCTATGGCAAAATGTTAAGAGACCTTTTTTGTAGAGAATTAAGTTTCCCACTTTTTATGTTCTATGATATTTTTTGATCAGATGCGTAGTTCTCGAGATATATCAAGATATTTAAAAGTTCCGAAGCCGCACCAACATAATAGAGATACAGAAACACCGTGGCCCCTTTCCTTGAGATAACTCTGCACTATTGCGAGCTGTAAATGCCACTTCCAGCTTAGCTGTGCAGAAGAAGATCAACAAGAAGAAGAAATATCTCGAAATATATCCGTCAGGGCCGTTCCTCTGAGCTGAATCTGCAAATATCTCGGAAACGAAGCGAGCTATGGCAAAATGTTAAGAGACGTTTTTTGTAGAGAATTTTGTTTCCTACAATTTATGTTCTATGATATTTTTGGATCAGAAGCGTAGTTTTCGAGATATATCGAGATATTTAAAAGTTCCGAAGCCGCACCAACATAATAGAGATACAGAAACACCGTGGCCCCTTTCTTTGAGATAACTCTGCACTAGTGCGAGCCGCAAATGCCACTTCCAGCTTAGCTGTGCAGAAGAAGAACAACAAGAAGAAGAAATATCTCGAAATATGTCCGTCAGGCCCCTTCCCTTGAGATAAATCTGCTAATATCTCGGAAACGAAGCGAGCTATCGCAAAATGTTAAGAGACCTTTTTTGTAGAGAATTAAGTTTCCTACTTTTTATGTTCTATGATATTTTTTGATCAGAAGCGTAGTTTTCGAGATATATCGAGATATTTAAAAGTTCCGAAGCCGCACCAACATAATAGGGATACAGAAACACCGTGGCCCCTTTCTTTGAGATAACTCTGCACTATTGCGAGCTGTAAATGCCACTTCCAGCTTAGCTGTGCAGAAGAAGAACAACAAGAAGAAGAAATATCTCGAAATATGTCCGTCAGGCCCCTTCCCTTGAGATAAATCTGCAAATATCTCGGAAACGAAGCGAGCTATGGCAAAATGTTAAGAGACCTTTTTTGTAGAGAATTATGTTTCCTACAATTTATGTTCTATGATATTTTTTGATCAGAAGCGTAGTTTTCGAGATATATCGAGATATTTAAAAGTTCCGAAGCCGCACCAACATAATAGAGATACAGAAACACCGTGGCCCCTTTCTTTGAGAAAACAGTGCACTAGTGCGAGCCTCAAATGCCACTTCCAGCTTAGCTGTGCAGAAGAAGAACAACAAGAAGAAGAAATATCTCGAAATATGTCCGTCAGGCCCCTTCCCTTGAGATAAATATGCAAATATCTCGGAAACGAAGCGAGCTATGGCAAGATGTTAAGAGACTTTATTTGTAGAGAATTAAGTTTGCTACTTTTTATGTTCTATGATATTTTTTGATCAGATGCGTAGTTCTCGAGATATATCAAGATATTTAAAAGTTCCGAAGCCGCACCAACATAATAGAGATACAGAAACACCGTGGCCCCTTTCTTTGAGATAACTCTGCACTATTGCGAGCTGCAAATGCCACTTCCAGCTTAGCTGTGCAGAAGAAGAACAACAAGAAGAAGAAATATCTCGAAATATGTCCGTCAGGCCCCTTCCGTTGAGATAAATCTGCAAATATCTCGGAAACGAAGCGAGCTATGGGAAAATGTTAAGAGACCTTTTTTGTAGAGAATTAAGTTTCCTACTTTTTATGTTCTATGATATTTTTTGATCAGATGCGTAGTTCTCGAGATATATCAAGATATTTAAAAGTTCCGAAGCCGCACCAACATAATAGAGATACAGAAACACCGTGGCCCCTTTCTTTGAGATAACTCTGCACTATTGCGAGCTGCAAATGCCACTTCCAGCTTAGCTGTGCAGAAGAAGAACAACAAGAAGAAGAAATATCTCGAAATATGTCCGTCAGGCCCCTTCCCTTGAGATAAATCTGCAAATATCTCGGAAACGAAGCGAGCTATGGCAAAATGTTAAGAGAACTTTTTTGTAGAGAATTAAGTTTCCTACTTTTTACGTTCTATGATATTTTTTGATCAGATGCGTAGTTCTCGAGATATATCAAGATATTTAAAAGTTCCGAAGCCGCACCAACATAATAGAGATACAGAAACACCGTGGCCCCTTTCTTTGAGATAACTCTGCACTATTGCGAGCTGTAAATGCCACTTCCAGCTTAGCTGTGCAGAAGAAGAACAACAAGAAGAAGAAATATCTCGAAATATGTCCGTCAGGCCCCTTCCCTTGAGATAAATCTGCAAATATCTCGGAAACGAAGCGAGCTATGGCAAAATGTTAAGAGACTTTATTTGTAGGGAATTAAGTTTCCTACTTTTTATGTTCTATGATATTTTTTGATCAGAAGCGTAGTTCTCGAGATATATCAAGATATTTAAAAGTTCCGAAGCCGCACCAACATAATAGAGATACAGAAACACCGTGGCCCCTTTCTTAGAGATAACTCTGCACTAGTGCGAGCCGCAAATGCCACTTCCAGCTTAGCTGTGCAGAAGAAGAACAACAAGAAGAAGAAATATCTCGAAATATGTCCGTCAGGCCCCTTCCCTTGAGATAAATCTGCAAATATCTCGGAAACGAAGCGAGCTATGGCAAAATGTTAAGAGACCTTCTTTGTAGAGAATTTTGTTTCCTACAATTTACGTTCTATGATATTTTTTGATCAGAAGCGTAGTTTTCGAGATATATCGAGATATTTAAAAGTTCCGAAGCCGCACCAACATAATAGAGATACAGAAACACCGTGGCCCCTTTCCTTGAGATAACTCTGCACTATTGCGAGCTGTAAATGCCACTTCCAGCTTATCTGTGCAGAAGAAGAACAACAAGAAGAAGAAATATCTCGAAATATGTCCGTCAGGCCCGTTCCTTTGAGCGGAATCTGCAAATATCTCGGAAACGAAGCGACGTATGGCAAAATGTTAAGAGACGTTTTTTGTAGAGAATTTTGTTTCCTACAATTTATGTTCTATGATATTTTTTGATCAGAAGCGTAGTTTTCGAGATATATCGAGATATTTAAAAGTTCCGAAGCCGCACCAACATAATAGAGATACAGAAACACCGTGGCCCCTTTCTTTGAGATAACTCTGCCCTATTGCGAGCTACAAATGCCACTTCTAGCTTAGCTGTGCAGAAGAAGAACAACAAGAAGAAGAAATATCTCGAAATATGTCCGTCAGGCCCATTCCCTTGAGATAAATCTGCAAATATCTCGGAAACGAAGCGAGCTATGGCAAAATGTTGAGAGACGTTTTTTGTAGAGAATTATGTTTCCTACAATTTATGTTCTATGATATTTTTTGATCAGATGCGTAGTTCTCGAGATATATCAAGATATTTAAAAGTTTCGAAGCCGCACCAACATAATAGAGATACAGAAACACCGTGGCCCCTTTCCTTGAGATAACTCTGCACTATTGCGAGCTGTAAATGCCACTTCCAGCTTAGCTGTGCAGAAGAAGATCAACAAGAAGAAGAAATATCTCGAAATATGTCCGTCAGGCCCTTTCCCTTGAGATAAATCTGCAAATATCTCGGAAACAAAGCGAGCTATGGCAAAATGTTAAGAGACCTTTTTTGTAGAGAATTAAGTTTCCCACTTTTTATGTTCTATGATATTTTTTGATCAGATGCGTAGTTCTCGAGATATATCAAGATATTTAAAAGTTCCGAAGCCGCACCAACATAATAGAGATACAGAAACACCGTGGCCCCTTTCCTTGAGATAACTCTGCACTATTGCGAGCTGTAAATGCCACTTCCAGCTTAGCTGTGCAGAAGAAGATCAACAAGAAGAAGAAATATCTCGAAATATATCCGTCAGGGCCGTTCCTCTGAGCTGAATCTGCAAATATCTCGGAAACGAAGCGAGCTATGGCAAAATGTTAAGAGACGTTTTTTGTAGAGAATTTTGTTTCCTACAATTTATGTTCTATGATATTTTTGGATCAGAAGCGTAGTTTTCGAGATATATCGAGATATTTAAAAGTTCCGAAGCCGCACCAACATAATAGAGATACAGAAACACCGTGGCCCCTTTCTTTGAGATAACTCTGCACTAGTGCGAGCCGCAAATGCCACTTCCAGCTTAGCTGTGCAGAAGAAGAACAACAAGAAGAAGAAATATCTCGAAATATGTCCGTCAGGCCCCTTCCCTTGAGATAAATCTGCTAATATCTCGGAAACGAAGCGAGCTATCGCAAAATGTTAAGAGACCTTTTTTGTAGAGAATTAAGTTTCCTACTTTTTATGTTCTATGATATTTTTTGATCAGAAGCGTAGTTTTCGAGATATATCGAGATATTTAAAAGTTCCGAAGCCGCACCAACATAATAGGGATACAGAAACACCGTGGCCCCTTTCTTTGAGATAACTCTGCACTATTGCGAGCTGTAAATGCCACTTCCAGCTTAGCTGTGCAGAAGAAGAACAACAAGAAGAAGAAATATCTCGAAATATGTCCGTCAGGCCCCTTCCCTTGAGATAAATCTGCAAATATCTCGGAAACGAAGCGAGCTATGGCAAAATGTTAAGAGACCTTTTTTGTAGAGAATTATGTTTCCTACAATTTATGTTCTATGATATTTTTTGATCAGAAGCGTAGTTTTCGAGATATATCGAGATATTTAAAAGTTCCGAAGCCGCACCAACATAATAGAGATACAGAAACACCGTGGCCCCTTTCTTTGAGAAAACAGTGCACTAGTGCGAGCCTCAAATGCCACTTCCAGCTTAGCTGTGCAGAAGAAGAACAACAAGAAGAAGAAATATCTCGAAATATGTCCGTCAGGCCCCTTCCCTTGAGATAAATATGCAAATATCTCGGAAACGAAGCGAGCTATGGCAAGATGTTAAGAGACTTTATTTGTAGAGAATTAAGTTTGCTACTTTTTATGTTCTATGATATTTTTTGATCAGATGCGTAGTTCTCGAGATATATCAAGATATTTAAAAGTTCCGAAGACGCACCAACATAATAGAGATACAGAAACACCGTGGCCCCTTTCTTTGAGATAACTCTGCACTATTGCGAGCTGCAAATGCCACTTCCAGCTTAGCTGTGCAGAAGAAGAACAACAAGAAGAAGAAATATCTCGAAATATGTCCGTCAGGCCCCTTCCCTTGAGATATATCTGCAAATATCTCGGAAACGAAGCGAGCTATGGCAAAATGTTAAGAGACCTTTTTTGTAGAGAATTAAGTTTTCTACTTTTTATGTTCTATGATATTTTTTGATCCGATGCGTAGTTCTCGAGATATATCAAGGTATTTAAAAGTTCCGAAGCCGCACCAACATAATAGAGATACAGAAACACCGTGGCCCCTTTCTTTGAGATAACTCTGCACTATTGCGAGCTGCAAATGCCACTTCCAGCTTAGCTGTGCAGAAGAAGAACAACAAGAAGAAGAAATATCTCGAAATATGTCCGTCAGGCCCCTTCCGTTGAGATAAATCTGCAAATATCTCGGAAACGAAGCGAGCTATGGGAAAATGTTAAGAGACCTTTTTTGTAGAGAATTAAGTTTCCTACTTTTTATGTTCTATGATATTTTTTGATCAGATGCGTAGTTCTCGAGATATATCAAGATATTTAAAAGTTCCGAAGCCGCACCAACATAATAGAGATACAGAAACACCGTGGCCCCTTTCTTTGAGATAACTCTGCACTATTGCGAGCTGCAAATGCCACTTCCAGCTTAGCTGTGCAGAAGAAGAACAACAAGAAGAAGAAATATCTCGAAATATGTCCGTCAGGCCCCTTCCCTTGAGATAAATCTGCAAATATCTCGGAAACGAAGCGAGCTATGGCAAAATGTTAAGAGAACTTTTTTGTAGAGAATTAAGTTTCCTACTTTTTACGTTCTATGATATTTTTTGATCAGATGCGTAGTTCTCGAGATATATCAAGATATTTAAAAGTTCCGAAGCCGCACCAACATAATAGAGATACAGAAACACCGTGGCCCCTTTCTTTGAGATAACTCTGCACTATTGCGAGCTGTAAATGCCACTTCCAGCTTAGCTGTGCAGAAGAAGAACAACAAGAAGAAGAAATATCTCGAAATATGTCCGTCAGGCCCCTTCCCTTGAGATAAATCTGCAAATATCTCGGAAACGAAGCGAGCTATGGCAAAATGTTAAGAGACCTTTTTTGTAGAGAATTAAGTTTCCTACTTTTTATGTTCTATGATGTTTTTTGATCAGATGCGTAGTTCTCGAGATATATCAAGGTATTTAAAAGTTCCGAAGCCGCACCAACATAATAGAGATACAGAAACACCGTGGCCCCTTTCTTTGAGATAACTCTGCACTATTGCGAGCTGCAAATGCCACTTCCAGCTTAGCTGTGCAGAAGAAGAACAACAAGAAGAAGAAATATCTCGAAATATGTCCGTCAGGCCCCTTCCCGTGAGATAAATCTGCAAATATCTCGGAAACGAAGCGAGCTATGGCAAAATGTTAAGAGACATTTTTTGTAGAGAATTAAGTTTCCTACTTTTTATGTTCTATGATATTTTTTGGTCAGAAGCGTAGTTTTCGAGATATATCGAGATATTTAAAAGTTCCGAAGCCGCACCAACATAATAGAGATACAGAAACACCGTGGCCCCTTTCTTTGAGATAACTCTGCACTATTGCGAGCTGCAAATGCCACTTCCAGCTTAGCTGTGCAGAAGAAGAACAACAAGAAGAAGAAATATCTCGAAATATGTCCGTCAGGCCCCTTCCCTTGAGATAAATCTGCAAATATCTCGGAAACGAAGCGAGCTATGGCAAAATGTTAAGAGAACTTTTCTGTAGAGAATTAAGTTTCCTACTTTTTACGTTCTATGATATTTTTTGATCAGATGCGTAGTTCTCGAGATATATCAAGATATTTAAAAGTTCCGAAGCCGCATCAACATAATAGAGATACAGAAACACCGTGGCCCCTTTCTTTGAGATAACTCTGCACTATTGCGAGCTGCAAATGCCACTTCCAGCTTAGCTGTGCAGAAGAAGAACAACAAGAAGAAGAAATATCTCGAAATATGTCCGTCAGGCCCCTTCCCTTGAGATATATCTGCAAATATCTCGGAAACGAAGCGAGCTATGGCAAAATGTTAAGAGACCTTTTTTGTAGAGAATTAAGTTTTCTACTTTTTATGTTCTATGATATTTTTTGATCAGATGCGTAGTTCTCGAGATATATCAAGGTATTTAAAAGTTCCGAAGCTGCACCAACATAATAGAGATACAGAAACACCGTGGCCCCTTTCTTTGAGATAACTCTGCACTATTGCGAGCTGCAAATGCCACTTCCAGCTTAGCTGTGCAGAAGAAGAACAACAAGAAGAAGAAATATCTCGAAATATGTCCGTCAGGCCCCTTCCGTTGAGATAAATCTGCAAATATCTCGGAAACGAAGCGAGCTATGGCAAAATGTTAAGAGACCTTTTTTGTAGGGAATTAAGTTTCCTACTTTTTATGTTCTATGATATTTTTTGATCAGATGCGTAGTTCTCGAGATATATCAAGATATTTAAAAGTTCCGAAGCCGCACCAACATAATAGAGATACAGAAACACCGTGGCCCCTTTCTTTGAGATAACTCTGCACTATTGCGAGCTGCAAATGCCACTTCCAGCTTAGCTGTGCAGAAGAAGAACAACAAGAAGAAGAAATATCTCGAAATATGTCCGTCAGGCCCCTTCCCTTGAGATAAATCTGCAAATATCTCGGAAACGAAGCGAGCTATGGCAAAATGTTAAGAGAACTTTTTTGTAGAGAATTAAGTTTCCTACTTTTTACGTTCTATGATATTTTTTGATCAGATGCGTAGTTCTCGAGATATATCAAGATATTTAAAAGTTCCGAAGCCGCACCAACATAATAGAGATACAGAAACACCGTGGCCCCTTTCTTTGAGATAACTCTGCACTATTGCGAGCTGTAAATGCCACTTCCAGCTTAGCTGTGCAGAAGAAGAACAACAAGAAGAAGAAATATCTCGAAATATGTCCGTCAGGCCCCTTCCCTTGAGATAAATCTGCAAATATCTCGGAAACGAAGCGAGCTATGGCAAAATGTTAAGAGACCTTTTTTGTAGAGAATTAAGTTTCCTACTTTTTATGTTCTATGATGTTTTTTGATCAGATGCGTAGTTCTCGAGATATATCAAGGTATTTAAAAGTTCCGAAGCCGCACCAACATAATAGAGATACAGAAACACCGTGGCCCCTTTCTTTGAGATAACTCTGCACTATTGCGAGCTGCAAATGCCACTTCCAGCTTAGCTGTGCAGAAGAAGAACAACAAGAAGAAGAAATATCTCGAAATATGTCCGTCAGGCCCCTTCCCGTGAGATAAATCTGCAAATATCTCGGAAACGAAGCGAGCTATGGCAAAATGTTAAGAGACATTTTTTGTAGAGAATTAAGTTTCCTACTTTTTATGTTCTATGATATTTTTTGGTCAGAAGCGTAGTTTTCGAGATATATCGAGATATTTAAAAGTTCCGAAGCCGCACCAACATAATAGAGATACAGAAACACCGTGGCCCCTTTCTTTGAGATAACTCTGCACTATTGCGAGCTGCAAATGCCACTTCCAGCTTAGCTGTGCAGAAGAAGAACAACAAGAAGAAGAAATATCTCGAAATATGTCCGTCAGGCCCCTTCCCTTGAGATAAATCTGCAAATATCTCGGAAACGAAGCGAGCTATGGCAAAATGTTAAGAGAACTTTTTTGTAGAGAATTAAGTTTCCTACTTTTTACGTTCTATGATATTTTTTGATCAGATGCGTAGTTCTCGAGATATATCAAGATATTTAAAAGTTCCGAAGCCGCATCAACATAATAGAGATACAGAAACACCGTGGCCCCTTTCTTTGAGATAACTCTGCACTATTGCGAGCTGCAAATGCCACTTCCAGCTTAGCTGTGCAGAAGAAGAACAACAAGAAGAAGAAATATCTCGAAATATGTCCGTCAGGCCCCTTCCCTTGAGATATATCTGCAAATATCTCGGAAACGAAGCGAGCTATGGCAAAATGTTAAGAGACCTTTTTTGTAGAGAATTAAGTTTTCTACTTTTTATGTTCTATGATATTTTTTGATCAGATGCGTAGTTCTCGAGATATATCAAGGTATTTAAAAGTTCCGAAGCTGCACCAACATAATAGAGATACAGAAACACCGTGGCCCCTTTCTTTGAGATAACTCTGCACTATTGCGAGCTGCAAATGCCACTTCCAGCTTAGCTGTGCAGAAGAAGAACAACAAGAAGAAGAAATATCTCGAAATATGTCCGTCAGGCCCCTTCCGTTGAGATAAATCTGCAAATATCTCGGAAACGAAGCGAGCTATGGCAAAATGTTAAGAGACCTTTTTTGTAGGGAATTAAGTTTCCTACTTTTTATGTTCTATGATATTTTTTGATCAGATGCGTAGTTCTCGAGATATATCAAGATATTTAAAAGTTCCGAAGCCGCACCAACATAATAGAGATACAGAAACACCGTGGCCCCTTTCTTTGAGATAACTCTGCACTATTGCGAGCTGCAAATGCCACTTCCAGCTTAGCTGTGCAGAAGAAGAACAACAAGAAGAAGAAATATCTCGAAATATGTCCGTCAGGCCCCTTCCCTTGAGATAAATCTGCAAATATCTCGGAAACGAAGCGAGCTATGGCAAAATGTTAAGAGACCTTTTTTGTAGAGAATTAAGTTCGCTACTTTTTATGTTCTATGATATTTTTTGATCAGATGCGTAGTTCTCGAGATATATCAAGATATTTAAAAGTTCCGAAGCCGCACCAACATAATAGAGATACAGAAACACCGTGGCCCCTTTCTTTGAGATAAGTCTGCACTATTGCGAGCTGGAAATGCCACTTCCAGTTTAGCTGTGCAGAAGAAGAACAACAAGAAGAAGAAATATCTCGAAATATGTCCGTCAGGCCCCTTCCCTTGAGATAAATCTGCAAATATCTCGGAAACGAAGCGAGCTATGGCAAAATGTTAAGAGACATTTTTTGTAGAGAATTAAGTTTCCTACTTTTTATGTTCTATGATATTTTTTGATCAGATGCGTAGTTCTCGAGATATATCAAGGTATTTAAAAGTTCCGAAGCCGCACCAACATAATAGAGATACAGAAACACCGTGGCCCCTTTCTTTGAGATAACTCTGCACTATTGCGAGCTGCAAATGCCACTTCCAGCTTAGCTGTGCAGAAGAAGAACAACAAGAAGAAGAAATATCTCGAAATATGTCCGTCAGGCCCCTTCCCTTGAGATATATCTGCAAATATCTCGGAAACGAAGCGAGCTATGGCAAAATGTTAAGAGACATTTTTTGTAGAGAATTAAGTTTCCTACTTTTTATGTTCTATGATATTTTTTGGTCAGAAGCGTAGTTTTCGAGATATATCGAGATATTTAAAAGTTCCGAAGCCGCACCAACATAATAGAGATACAGAAACACCGTGGCCCCTTTCTTTGAGATAACTCTGCACTATTGCGAGCTGTAAATGCCACTTCCAGCTTAGCTGTGCAGAAGAAGAACAACAAGAAGAAGAAATATCTCGAAATATGTCCGTCAGGCCCCTTCCCTTGAGATAAATCTGCAAATATCTCGGAAACGAAGCGAGCTATGGCAAAATGTTAAGAGACCTTTTTTGTAGAGAATTAAGTTTCCTACTTTTTATGTTCTATGATGTTTTTTGATCAGATGCGTAGTTCTCGAGATATATCAAGGTATTTAAAAGTTCCGAAGCCGCACCAACATAATAGAGATACAGAAACACCGTGGCCCCTTTCTTTGAGATAACTCTGCACTATTGCGAGCTGCAAATGCCACTTCCAGCTTAGCTGTGCAGAAGAAGAACAACAAGAAGAAGAAATATCTCGAAATATGTCCGTCAGGCCCCTTCCCGTGAGATAAATCTGCAAATATCTCGGAAACGAAGCGAGCTATGGCAAAATGTTAAGAGACATTTTTTGTAGAGAATTAAGTTTCCTACTTTTTATGTTCTATGATATTTTTTGGTCAGAAGCGTAGTTTTCGAGATATATCGAGATATTTAAAAGTTCCGAAGCCGCACCAACATAATAGAGATACAGAAACACCGTGGCCCCTTTCTTTGAGATAACTCTGCACTATTGCGAGCTGTAAATGCCACTTCCAGCTTAGCTGTGCAGAAGAAGAACAACAAGAAGAAGAAATATCTCGAAATATGTCCGTCAGGCCCCTTCCCTTGAGATAAATCTGCAAATATCTCGGAAACGAAGCGAGCTATGGCAAAATGTTAAGAGACCTTTTTTGTAGAGAATTAAGTTTCCTACTTTTTATGTTCTATGATGTTTTTTGATCAGATGCGTAGTTCTCGAGATATATCAAGGTATTTAAAAGTTCCGAAGCCGCACCAACATAATAGAGATACAGAAACACCGTGGCCCCTTTCTTTGAGATAACTCTGCACTATTGCGAGCTGCAAATGCCACTTCCAGCTTAGCTGTGCAGAAGAAGAACAACAAGAAGAAGAAATATCTCGAAATATGTCCGTCAGGCCCCTTCCCGTGAGATAAATCTGCAAATATCTCGGAAACGAAGCGAGCTATGGCAAAATGTTAAGAGACATTTTTTGTAGAGAATTAAGTTTCCTACTTTTTATGTTCTATGATATTTTTTGGTCAGAAGCGTAGTTTTCGAGATATATCGAGATATTTAAAAGTTCCGAAGCCGCACCAACATAATAGAGATACAGAAACACCGTGGCCCCTTTCTTTGAGATAACTCTGCACTATTGCGAGCTGCAAATGCCACTTCCAGCTTAGCTGTGCAGAAGAAGAACAACAAGAAGAAGAAATATCTCGAAATATGTCCGTCAGGCCCCTTCCCTTGAGATAAATCTGCAAATATCTCGGAAACGAAGCGAGCTATGGCAAAATGTTAAGAGAACTTTTTTGTAGAGAATTAAGTTTCCTACTTTTTACGTTCTATAATATTTTTAGATCAGATGCGTAGTTCTCGAGATATATCAAGATATTTAAAAGTTCCGAAGCCGCACCAACATAATAGAGATACAGAAACACCGTGGCCCCATTCTTTGAGATAACTCTGCACTATTGCGAGCTGTAAATGCCACTTCCAGCTTAGCTGTGCAGAAGAAGAACAACAAGAAGAAGAAATATCTCGAAATATGTCCGTCAGGCCCCTTCCCGTGAGATAAATCTGCAAATATCTCGGAAACGAAGCGAGCTATGGCAAAATGTTAAGAGACATTTTTTGTAGAGAATTAAGTTTCCTACTTTTTATGTTCTATGATATTTTTTGGTCAGAAGCGTAGTTTTCGAGATATATCGAGATATTTAAAAGTTCCGAAGCCGCACCAACATAATGGAGATACAGAAACACCGTGGCCCCTTTCTTTGAGATAACTCTGCACTATTGCGAGCTGCAAATGCCACTTCCAGCTTAGCTGTGCAGAAGAAGAACAACAAGAAGAAGAAATATCTCGAAATATGTCCGTCAGGCCCCTTCCCTTGAGATAAATCTGCAAATATCTCGGAAACGAAGCGAGCTATGGCAAAATGTTAAGAGAACTTTTTTGTAGAGAATTAAGTTTCCTACTTTTTACGTTCTATGATATTTTTTGATCAGATGCGTAGTTCTCGAGATATATCAAGATATTTAAAAGTTCCGAAGCCGCATCAACATAATAGAGATACAGAAACACCGTGGCCCCTTTCTTTGAGATAACTCTGCACTATTGCGAGCTGCAAATGCCACTTCCAGCTTAGCTGTGCAGAAGAAGAACAACAAGAAGAAGAAATATCTCGAAATATGTCCGTCAGGCCCCTTCCCGTGAGATAAATCTGCAAATATCTCGGAAACGAAGCGAGCTATGGCAAAATGTTAAGAGACATTTTTTGTAGAGAATTAAGTTTCCTACTTTTTATGTTCTATGATATTTTTTGGTCAGAAGCGTAGTTTTCGAGATATATCGAGATATTTAAAAGTTCCGAAGCCGCACCAACATAATAGAGATACAGAAACACCGTGGCCCCTTTCTTTGAGATAACTCTGCACTATTGCGAGCTGTAAATGCCACTTCCAGCTTAGCTGTGCAGAAGAAGAACAACAAGAAGAAGAAATATCTCGAAATATGTCCGTCAGGCCCCTTCCCTTGAGATAAATCTGCAAATATCTCGGAAACGAAGCGAGCTATGGCAAAATGTTAAGAGACCTTTTTTGTAGAGAATTAAGTTTCCTACTTTTTATGTTCTATGATGTTTTTTGATCAGATGCGTAGTTCTCGAGATATATCAAGGTATTTAAAAGTTCCGAAGCCGCACCAACATAATAGAGATACAGAAACACCGTGGCCCCTTTCTTTGAGATAACTCTGCACTATTGCGAGCTGCAAATGCCACTTCCAGCTTAGCTGTGCAGAAGAAGAACAACAAGAAGAAGAAATATCTCGAAATATGTCCGTCAGGCCCCTTCCCGTGAGATAAATCTGCAAATATCTCGGAAACGAAGCGAGCTATGGCAAAATGTTAAGAGACATTTTTTGTAGAGAATTAAGTTTCCTACTTTTTATGTTCTATGATATTTTTTGGTCAGAAGCGTAGTTTTCGAGATATATCGAGATATTTAAAAGTTCCGAAGCCGCACCAACATAATAGAGATACAGAAACACCGTGGCCCCTTTCTTTGAGATAACTCTGCACTATTGCGAGCTGCAAATGCCACTTCCAGCTTAGCTGTGCAGAAGAAGAACAACAAGAAGAAGAAATATCTCGAAATATGTCCGTCAGGCCCCTTCCCTTGAGATAAATCTGCAAATATCTCGGAAACGAAGCGAGCTATGGCAAAATGTTAAGAGAACTTTTTTGTAGAGAATTAAGTTTCCTACTTTTTACGTTCTATAATATTTTTAGATCAGATGCGTAGTTCTCGAGATATATCAAGATATTTAAAAGTTCCGAAGCCGCACCAACATAATAGAGATACAGAAACACCGTGGCCCCATTCTTTGAGATAACTCTGCACTATTGCGAGCTGTAAATGCCACTTCCAGCTTAGCTGTGCAGAAGAAGAACAACAAGAAGAAGAAATATCTCGAAATATGTCCGTCAGGCCCCTTCCCGTGAGATAAATCTGCAAATATCTCGGAAACGAAGCGAGCTATGGCAAAATGTTAAGAGACATTTTTTGTAGAGAATTAAGTTTCCTACTTTTTATGTTCTATGATATTTTTTGGTCAGAAGCGTAGTTTTCGAGATATATCGAGATATTTAAAAGTTCCGAAGCCGCACCAACATAATAGAGATACAGAAACACCGTGGCCCCTTTCTTTGAGATAACTCTGCACTATTGCGAGCTGCAAATGCCACTTCCAGCTTAGCTGTGCAGAAGAAGAACAACAAGAAGAAGAAATATCTCGAAATATGTCCGTCAGGCCCCTTCCCTTGAGATAAATCTGCAAATATCTCGGAAACGAAGCGAGCTATGGCAAAATGTTAAGAGAACTTTTTTGTAGAGAATTAAGTTTCCTACTTTTTACGTTCTATGATATTTTTTGATCAGATGCGTAGTTCTCGAGATATATCAAGATATTTAAAAGTTCCGAAGCCGCATCAACATAATAGAGATACAGAAACACCGTGGCCCCTTTCTTTGAGATAACTCTGCACTATTGCGAGCTGCAAATGCCACTTCCAGCTTAGCTGTGCAGAAGAAGAACAACAAGAAGAAGAAATATCTCGAAATATGTCCGTCAGGCCCCTTCCCTTGAGATATATCTGCAAATATCTCGGAAACGAAGCGAGCTATGGCAAAATGTTAAGAGACCTTTTTTGTAGAGAATTAAGTTTTCTACTTTTTATGTTCTATGATATTTTTTGATCAGATGCGTAGTTCTCGAGATATATCAAGGTATTTAAAAGTTCCGAAGCTGCACCAACATAATAGAGATACAGAAACACCGTGGCCCCTTTCTTTGAGATAACTCTGCACTATTGCGAGCTGCAAATGCCACTTCCAGCTTAGCTGTGCAGAAGAAGAACAACAAGAAGAAGAAATATCTCGAAATATGTCCGTCAGGCCCCTTCCCTTGAGATAAATCTGCAAATATCTCGGAAACGAAGCGAGCTATGGCAAAATGTTAAGAGACCTTTTTTGTAGGGAATTAAGTTTCCTACTTTTTATGTTCTATGATATTTTTTGATCAGATGCGTAGTTCTCGAGATATATCAAGATATTTAAAAGTTCCGAAGCCGCACCAACATAATAGAGATACAGAAACACCGTGGCCCCTTTCTTTGAGATAACTCTGCACTATTGCGAGCTGCAAATGCCACTTCCAGCTTAGCTGTGCAGAAGAAGAACAACAAGAAGAAGAAATATCTCGAAATATGTCCGTCAGGCCCCTTCCCTTGAGATAAATCTGCAAATATCTCGGAAACGAAGCGAGCTATGGCAAAATGTTAAGAGACCTTTTTTGTAGAGAATTAAGTTCGCTACTTTTTATGTTCTATGATATTTTTTGATCAGATGCGTAGTTCTCGAGATATATCAAGATATTTAAAAGTTCCGAAGCCGCACCAACATAATAGAGATACAGAAACACCGTGGCCCCTTTCTTTGAGATAAGTCTGCACTATTGCGAGCTGGAAATGCCACTTCCAGTTTAGCTGTGCAGAAGAAGAACAACAAGAAGAAGAAATATCTCGAAATATGTCCGTCAGGCCCCTTCCCTTGAGATAAATCTGCAAATATCTCGGAAACGAAGCGAGCTATGGCAAAATGTTAAGAGACATTTTTTGTAGAGAATTAAGTTTCCTACTTTTTATGTTCTATGATATTTTTTGATCAGATGCGTAGTTCTCGAGATATATCAAGGTATTTAAAAGTTCCGAAGCCGCACCAACATAATAGAGATACAGAAACACCGTGGCCCCTTTCTTTGAGATAACTCTGCACTATTGCGAGCTGCAAATGCCACTTCCAGCTTAGCTGTGCAGAAGAAGAACAACAAGAAGAAGAAATATCTCGAAATATGTCCGTCAGGCCCCTTCCCTTGAGATATATCTGCAAATATCTCGGAAACGAAGCGAGCTATGGCAAAATGTTAAGAGACATTTTTTGTAGAGAATTAAGTTTCCTACTTTTTATGTTCTATGATATTTTTTGGTCAGAAGCGTAGTTTTCGAGATATATCGAGATATTTAAAAGTTCCGAAGCCGCACCAACATAATAGAGATACAGAAACACCGTGGCCCCTTTCTTTGAGATAACTCTGCACTATTGCGAGCTGTAAATGCCACTTCCAGCTTAGCTGTGCAGAAGAAGAACAACAAGAAGAAGAAATATCTCGAAATATGTCCGTCAGGCCCCTTCCCTTGAGATAAATCTGCAAATATCTCGGAAACGAAGCGAGCTATGGCAAAATGTTAAGAGACCTTTTTTGTAGAGAATTAAGTTTCCTACAATTTATGTTCTATGATATTTTTTGATCAGATGCGTAGTTCTCGAGATATATCAAGGTATTTAAAAGTTCCGAAGCCGCACCAACATAATAGAGATACAGAAACACCGTGGCCCCTTTCTTTGAGATAACTCTGCACTATTGCGAGCTGCAAATGCCACTTCCAGCTTAGCTGTGCAGAAGGAGAACAACAAGAAGAAGAAATATCTCGAAATATGTCCGTCAGGCCCCTTCCGTTGAGATAAATCTGCAAATATCTCGGAAACGAAGCGAGCTATGGCAAAATGTTAAGAGACCTTTTTTGTAGAGAATTAAGTTTCCTACTTTTTATGTTCTATGATATTTTTTGATCAGATGCGTAGTTCTCGAGATATATCAAGATATTTAAAAGTTCCGAAACCGCACCAACATAATAGAGATACAGAAACACCGTGGCCCCTTTCTTTGAGATAACTCTGCACTATTGCGAGCTGGAAATGCCACTTCCAGTTTAGCTGTGCAGAAGAAGAACAACAAGAAAAAAGAAATATCTCGAAATATGTCCGTCAGGCCGCTTCCCTTGAGATAAATCTGCAAATATCTCGGAAACGAAGCGAGCTGTGGCAAAATGTTAAGAGACCTTTTTTGTAGAGAATTAAGTTTCCTACCTTTTATGTTCTATGATATTTTTTGATCAGATGCGTAGTTCTCGAGATATATCAAGATATTTAAACGTTCCGAAGCCGCACCAACATAATAGAGATACAGAAACACCGTGCCCCCTTTCTTTGAGATAACTCTGAACTATTGCGAGCTGCAAATGCCACTTCCAGCTTAGCTGTGCAGAAGAAGAACAACAAGAAGAAGAAATATCTCGAAATATGTCCGTCAGGCCCCTTCCCTTGAGATAAATCTGCAAATATCTCGGAAACGAAGCGAGCTATGGCAAAATGTTAAGAGACCTTTTTTGTAGAGAATTAAGTTTCCTACTTTTTATGTTCTATGATATTTTTTGGTCAGAAGCGTAGTTTTCGAGATATATCGAGATATTTAAAAGTTCCGAAGCCGTACCAACATAATAGAGATACAGAAACACCGTGGCCCCTTTCTTTGAGATAACTCTGCACTATTGCGAGCTGTAAATGCCACTTCCAGCTTTGCTGTGCAGAAGAAGAACAACAAGAAGAAGAAACATCTCGAAATATGTCCGTCAGGCCCCTTCCCTTGAGATATATCTGCAAATATCTCGGAAACGAAGCGAGCTATGGCAAAATGTTAAGAGACCTTTTTTGTAGAGAATTATGTTTCCCACAATTTATGTTCTATGATATTTTTTGATCAGAAGCGTAGTTTTCGAGATATATCGAGATATTTAAAAGTTCCGAAGCCGCACCAACATAATAGAGATACAGAAACACCGTGGCCCCTTTCTTTGAGAAAACTCTGCACTAGTGCGAGCTTCAAACGCCACTTCCAGCTTAGCTGTGCAGAAGAAGAACAACAAGAAGAAGAAATATCTCGAAATATGTCCGTCAGGCCCCTTCCCTTGAGATAAATCTGCAAATATCTCGGAAACGAAGCGAGCTATGGCAAAATGTTAAGAGACCTTTTTTGTAGAGAATTAAGTTTCCTACTTTTTATGTTCTATGATATTTTTTGATCAGATGCGTAGTTCTCGAGATATATCAAGATATTTAAAAGTTCCGAAGCCGCACCAACATAATAGAGATACAGAAACACCGTGGCCCCTTTCTTTGAGATAACTCTGCACTAGTGCGAGTCGCAAATGCCACTTCCAGCTTAGCTGTGCAGAAGAAGCACAACAAGAAGAAGAAATATCTCGAAATATGTCCGTCAGGCCCCTTCCCTTGAGATAAATCTGCAAATATCTCGGAAACGAAGTGAGCTATGGCAAAATGTTAAGAGACCTTTTTTGTAGAGAATTAAGTTTCCTACAATTTATGTTCTATGATATTTTTTGATCAGAAGCGTAGTTTTCGAGATATATCGAGATATTTAAAAGTGCCGAAGCCGCACCAACATAATAGAGATACAGAAACACCGTGGCCCCTTTCTTTGAGATAACTCTGCACTAGTGCGAGCCGCAAATGCCACTTCCAGCTTAGCTGTGCAGAAGAAGAACAACAAGAAGAAGAAATATCTCGAAATATGTCCGTCAGGCCCCTTCCCTTGAGATAAATCTGCAAATATCTCGGAAACGAAGCGAGCTATGGCAAAATGTTAAGAGATATTTTTTGTAGAGAATTAAGTTTCCTACTTTTTATGTTCTATGATATTTTTTGATCAGATGCGTAGTTCTCGAGATATATCAAGATATTTAAAAGTTCCGAAGCCGCACCAACATAATAGAGATACAGAAACACCGTGGCCCCTTTCTTTGAGATAACTCTGCACTATTGCGAGCTGGAAATGCCACTTCCAGTTTAGCTGTGCAGAAGAAGAACAACAAGAAAAAAGAAATATCTCGAAATATGTCCGTCAGGCCGCTTCCCTTGAGATAAATCTGCAAATATCTCGGAAACGAAGCGAGCTGTGGCAAAATGTTAAGAGACCTTTTTTGTAGAGAATTAAGTTTCCTACCTTTTATGTTCTATGATATTTTTTGATCAGATGCGTAGTTCTCGAGATATATCAAGATATTTAAACGTTCCGAAGCCGCACCAACATAATAGAGATACAGAAACACCGTGGCCCCTTTCTTTGAGATAACTCTGAACTATTGCGAGCTGCAAATGCCACTTCCAGCTTAGCTGTGCAGAAGAAGAACAACAAGAAGAAGAAATATCTCGAAATGTGTCCGTCAGGCCCCTTCCCTTGAGATAAATCTGCAAATATCTCGAAAACGAAGGGAGCTATGGCAAAATGTTAAGAGACCTTTTTTGTACAGAATTAGGTTTCCTACAATTTATGTTCAATGATATTTTTTGATCAGATGCGTAGTTCTCGAGATATATCAAGATATTTAAAAGTTCCGAAGCCGCACCAACATAATAGAGATACAGAAACACCGTGGCCCCTTTCTTTGAGATAAGTCTGCACTATTGCGAGCTGGAAATGCCACTTCCAGTTTAGCTGTGCAGAAGAAGAACAACAAGAAGAAGAAATATCTCGATATATGTCCGTCAGGCCCCTTCCCTTGAGATAAATCTGCAAATATCTCGGAAACGAAGCGAGCTATGGCAAAATGTTAAGAGACATTTTTTGTAGAGAATTAAGTTTCCTACTTTTTATGTTCTATGATATTTTTTGATCAGATGCGTAGTTCTCGAGATATATCAAGATATTTAAAAGTTCCGAAGCCGCACCAACATAATAGAGATACAGAAACACCGTGGCCCCTTTCTTTGAGATAACTCTGCACTATTGCGAGCTGGAAATGCCACTTCCAGTTTAGCTGTGCAGAAGAAGAACAACAAGAAAAAAGAAATATCTCGAAATATGTCCGTCAGGCCGCTTCCCTTGAGATAAATCTGCAAATATCACGGAAACGAAGCGAGCTGTGGCAAAATGTTAAGAGACCTTTTTTGTAGAGAATTAAGTTTCCTACCTTTTATGTTCTATGATATTTTTTGATCAGATGCGTAGTTCTCGAGATATATCAAGATATTTAAACGTTCCGAAGCCGCACCAACATAATAGAGATACAGAAACACCGTGGCCCCTTTCTTTGAGATAACTCTGAACTATTGCGAGCTGCAAATGCCACTTCCAGCTTAGCTGTGCAGAAGAAGAACAACAAGAAGAAGAAATATCTCGAAATATGTCCGTCAGGCCCCTTCCCTTGAGATAAATCTGCAAATATCTCGGAAACGAAGCGAGCTATGGCAAAATGTTAAGAGACCTTTTTTGTAGAGAATTAAGTTTCCTACTTTTTATGTTCTATGATATTTTCTGGTCAGAAGCGTAGTTTTCGAGATATATCGAGATATTTAAAAGTTCCGAAGCCGTACCAACATAATAGAGATACAGAAACACCGTGGCCCCTTTCTTTGAGATAACTCTGCACTATTGCGAGCTGTAAATGCCACTTCCAGCTTTGCTGTGCAGAAGAAGAACAACAAGAAGAAGAAACATCTCGAAATATGTCCGTCAGGCCCCTTCCCTTGAGATATATCTGCAAATATCTCGGAAACGAAGCGAGATATGGCAAAATGTTAAGAGACCTTTTTTGTAGAGAATTATGTTTCCCACAATTTATGTTCTATGATATTTTTTGATCAGAAGCGTAGTTTTCGAGATATATCGAGATATTTAAAAGTTCCGAAGCCGCACCAACATAATAGAGATACAGAAACACCGTGGCCCCTTTCTTTGAGAAAACTCTGCACTAGTGCGAGCTTCAAATGCCACTTCCAGCTTAGCTGTGCAGAAGAAGAACAACAAGAAGAAGAAATATCTCGAAATATGTCCGTCAGGCCCCTTCCCTTGAGATAAATCTGCAAATATCTCGGAAACGAAGCGAGCTATGGCAAAATGTTAAGAGACCTTTTTTGTAGAGAATTAAGTTTCCTACTTTTTATGTTCTATGATATTTTTTGATCAGATGCGTAGTTCTCGAGATATATCAAGATATTTAAAAGTTCCGAAGCCGCACCAACATAATAGAGATACAGAAACACCGTGGCCCCTTTCTTTGAGATAACTCTGCACTAGTGCGAGTCGCAAATGCCACTTCCAGCTTAGCTGTGCAGAAGAAGAACAACAAGAAGAAGAAATATCTCGAAATATGTCCGTCAGGCCCCTTCCCTTGAGATAAATCTGCAAATATCTCGGAAACGAAGCGAGCTATGGCAAAATGTTGAGAGACCTTTTTTGTAGAGAATTAAGTTTCCTACAATTTATGTTCTATGATATTTTTTGATCAGAAGCGTAGTTTTCGAGATATATCGAGATATTTAAAAGTGCCGAAGCCGCACCAACATAATAGAGATACAGAAACACCGTGGCCCCTTTCTTTGAGATAACTCTGCACTAGTGCGAGCCGCAAATGCCACTTCCAGCTTAGCTGTGCAGAAGAAGAACAACAAGAAGAAGAAATATCTCGAAATATGTCCGTCAGGCCCCTTCCCTTGAGATAAATCTGCAAATATCTCGGAAACGAAGCGAGCTATGGCAAAATGTTAAGAGACCTTTTTTGTAGAGAATTAAGTTCGCTACTTTTTACGTTCTATGATATTTTTTGATCAGATGCGTAGTTCTCGAGATATATCAAGATATTTAAAAGTTCCGAAGCCGCACCAACATAATAGAGATACAGAAACACCGTGGCCCCTTTCTTTGAGATAAGTCTGCACTATTGCGAGCTGGAAATGCCACTTCCAGTTTAGCTGTGCAGAAGAAGAACAACAAGAAGAAGAAATATCTCGAAATATGTCCGTCAGGCCCCTTCCCTTGAGATAAATCTGCAAATATCTCGGAAACGAAGCGAGCTATGGCAAAATGTTAAGAGACCTTTTTTGTAGAGAATTAAGTTTCCTACTTTTTATGTTCTATGATATTTTTTGGTCAGAAGCGTAGTTTTCGAGATATATCGAGATATTTAAAAGTTCCGAAGCCGTACCAACATAATAGAGATACAGAAACACCGTGGCCCCTTTCTTTGAGATAACTCTGCACTATTGCGAGCTGTAAATGCCACTTCCAGCTTTGCTGTGCAGAAGAAGAACAACAAGAAGAAGAAACATCTCGAAATATGTCCGTCAGGCCCCTTCCCTTGAGATATATCTGCAAATATCTCGGAAACGAAGCGAGCTATGGCAAAATGTTAAGAGACCTTTTTTGTAGAGAATTATGTTTCCCACAATTTATGTTCTATGATATTTTTTGATCAGAAGCGTAGTTTTCGAGATATATCGAGATATTTAAAAGTTCCGAAGCCGCACCAACATAATAGAGATACAGAAACACCGTGGCCCCTTTCTTTGAGAAAACTCTGCACTAGTGCGAGCTTCAAATGCCACTTCCAGCTTAGCTGTGCAGAAGAAGAACAACAAGAAGAAGAAATATCTCGAAATATGTCCGTCAGGCCCCTTCCCTTGAGATAAATCTGCAAATATCTCGGAAACGAAGCGAGCTATGGCAAAATGTTAAGAGACCTTTTTTGTAGAGAATTAAGTTTCCTACTTTTTATGTTCTATGATATTTTTTGATCAGATGCGTAGTTCTCGAGATATATCAAGATATTTAAAAGTTCCGAAGCCGCACCAACATAATAGAGATACAGAAACACCGTGGCCCCTTTCTTTGAGATAACTCTGCACTAGTGCGAGTCGCAAATGCCACTTCCAGCTTAGCTGTGCAGAAGAAGAACAACAAGAAGAAGAAATATCTCGAAATATGTCCGTCAGGCCCCTTCCCTTGAGATAAATCTGCAAATATCTCGGAAACGAAGCGAGCTATGGCAAAATGTTAAGAGACCTTTTTTGTAGAGAATTAAGTTTCCTACTTTTTATGTTCTATGATATTTTTTGATCAGATGCGTAGTTCTCGAGATATATCAAGATATTTAAAAGTTCCGAAGCCGCACCAACATAATAGAGATACAGAAACACCGTGGCCCCTTTCTTTGAGATAACTCTGCACTAGTGCGAGCCGCAAATGCCACTTCCAGCTTAGCTGTGCAGAAGAAGAACAACAAGAAGAAGAAATATCTCGAAATATGTCCGTCAGGCCCCTTCCCTTGAGATAAATCTGCAAATATCTCGGAAACGAAGCGAGCTGTCGCAAAATGTTAAGAGACCTTTTTTGTAGAGAATTAAGTTTCCTACTTTTTATGTTCTATGATATTTTTTGATGAGATGCGTAGTTCTCGAGATATATCAAGATATTTAAAAGTTCCGAAGCCGCATCAACATAATAGAGATACAGAAACACCGTGGCCCCTTTCTTTGAGATAACTCTGCACTTTTGCGAGCTGGAAATACCACTTCCAGTTTAGCTGTGCAGAAGAAGAACAACAAGAAGAAGAAATATCTCGAAATATGTCCGTCAGGCCGCTTCCCTTGAGATAAATCTGCAAATATCTCGGAAACGAAGCGAGCTGTGGCAAAATGTTACGAGACCTTTTTTGTAGAGAATTAAGTTTCCTACCTTTTATGTTCTATGATATTTTTTGATCAGATGCGTAGTTCTCGAGATATATCAAGATATTTAAAAGTTCCGAAGCCGCACCAACATAATAGAGATACAGAAACACCGTGGCCCCTTTCTTTGAGATAACTCTGCACTAGTGCGAGCCGCAAATGCCACTTCCAGCTTAGCTGTGCAGAAGAAGAACAACAAGAAGAAGAAATATCTCGAAATATGTCCGTCAGGCCCCTTCCCTTGAGATAAATCTGCAAATATCTCGGAAACGAAGCGAGCTATGGCAAAATCTTAAGATACCTTTTTTGTAGAGAATTAAGTTTCCTACTTTTTATGTTCTATGATATTTTTTGATCAGATGCGTAGTTCTCGAGATATATCAAGATATTTAAAAGTTTCGAAGCCGCACCAACATAATAGAGATACAGAAACACCGTGGCCCCTTTCTTTGAGATAACTCTGCACTAGTGCGAGCCGCAAATGCCACTTCCAGCTTAGCTGTGCAGAAGAAGAACAACAAGAAGAAGAAATATCTCGAAATATGTCCGTCAGGCCCCTTCCCTTGAGATAAATCTGCAAATATCTCGGAAACGAAGCGAGCTATGGCAAGATGTTAAGAGACCTTTTTTGTAGAGAATTAAGTTTCCTACTTTTTATGTTCTATGATATTTTTTGATCAGATGCGTAGTTCTCGAGATATATCAAGATATTTAAAAGTTCCGAAGCCGCACCAACATAATAGAGATACAGAAACACCGTGGCCCCTTTCTTTGAGATAACTCTGCACTATTGCGAGCTGTAAATGCCACTTCCAGCTTAGCTGTGCAGAAGAAGAACAACAAGAAGAAGAAATATCTCGAAATATGTCCGTCAGGCCCCTTCCCTTGAGATAAATCTGCAAATATCTCGGAAACGAAGTGAGCTATGGCAAAATGTTAAGAGACCTTTTTTGTAGAGAATTAAGTTACCTACAATTTATGTTCTGTGATATTTTTTGATCAGATGCGTAGTTCTCGAGATATATCAAGATATTTAAAAGTTCCGAAGCCGCACCAACATAATAGAGATACAGAAACACCGTGGCCCCTTTCTTTGAGATAACTCTGCACTATTGCGATCTGTAAATGCCACTTCCAGCTTAGCTGTGCAGAAGAAGAACAACAAGAAGAAGAAATATCTCGAAATGTGTCCGTCAGGCCCCTTCCCTTGAGATAAATCTGCAAATATCTCGAAAACGAAGCGAGCTATGGCAAAATCTTAAGAGACCTTTTTTGTACAGAATTAGGTTTCCTACAATTTATGTTCTATGATATTTTTTGATCAGATGCGTAGTTCTCGAGATATATCAAGATATTTAAAAGTTCCGAAGCCGCACCAACATAATAGAGATACAGAAACACCGTGGCCCCTTTCTTTGAGATAACTCTGCACTATTGCGAGCTGTAAATGCCACTTCCAGCTTAGCTGTGCAGAAGAAGAACAACAAGAAGAAGAAATATCTCGAAATATGTCCGTCAGGCCCCTTCCCTTGAGATAAATCTGCAAATATCTCGGAAACGAAGCGAGCTATGGCAAAATGTTAAGAGACCTTTTTTGTAGAGAATTAAGTTTCCTACTTTTTATGTTCTATGATATTTTTTGGTCAGAAGCGTAGTTTTCGAGATATATCGAGATATTTAAAAGTTCCGAAGCCGTACCAACATAATAGAGATACAGAAACACCGTGGCCCCTTTCTTTGAGATAACTCTGCACTATTGCGAGCTGTAAATGCCACTTCCAGCTTTGCTGTGCAGAAGAAGAACAACAAGAAGAAGAAACATCTCGAAATATGTCCGTCAGGCCCCTTCCCTTGAGATATATCTGCAAATATCTCGGAAACGAAGCGAGCTATGGCAAAATGTTAAGAGACCTTTTTTGTAGAGAATTATGTTTCCCACAATTTATGTTCTATGATATTTTTTGATCAGAAGCGTAGTTTTCGAGATATATCGAGATATTTAAAAGTTCCGAAGCCGCACCAACATAATAGAGATACAGAAACACCGTGGCCCCTTTCTTTGAGAAAACTCTGCACTAGTGCGAGCTTCAAATGCCACTTCCAGCTTAGCTGTGCAGAAGAAGAACAACAAGAAGAAGAAATATCTCGAAATATGTCCGTCAGGCCCCTTCCCTTGAGATAAATCTGCAAATATCTCGGAAACGAAGCGAGCTATGGCAAAATGTTAAGAGACCTTTTTTGTAGAGAATTAAGTTTCCTACTTTTTATGTTCTATGATATTTTTTGATCAGATGCGTAGTTCTCGAGATATATCAAGATATTTAAAAGTTCCGAAGCCGCACCAACATAATAGAGATACAGAAACACCGTGGCCCCTTTCTTTGAGATAACTCTGCACTAGTGCGAGTCGCAAATGCCACTTCCAGCTTAGCTGTGCAGAAGAAGAACAACAAGAAGAAGAAATATCTCGAAATATGTCCGTCAGGCCCCTTCCCTTGAGATAAATCTGCAAATATCTCGGAAACGAAGCGAGCTATGGCAAAATGTTAAGAGACCTTTTTTGTAGAGAATTAAGTTTCCTACAATTTATGTTCTATGATATTTTTTGATCAGAAGCGTAGTTTTCGAGATATATCGAGATATTTAAAAGTGCCGAAGCCGCACCAACATAATAGAGATACAGAAACACCGTGGCCCCTTTCTTTGAGATAACTCTGCACTAGTGCGAGCCGCAAATGCCACTTCCAGCTTAGCTGTGCAGAAGAAGAACAACAAGAAGAAGAAATATCTCGAAATATGTCCGTCAGGCCCCTTCCCTTGAGATAAATCTGCAAATATCTCGGAAACGAAGCGAGCTATGGCAAAATGTTAAGAGACTTTATTTGTAGAGAATTAAGTTTCCTACTTTTTATGTTCTATGATATTTTTTGATCAGATGCGTAGTTCTCGAGATATATCAAGATATTTAAAAGTTCCGAAGCCGCACCAACATAATAGAGATACAGAAACACCGTGGCCCCTTTCTTTGAGATAACTCTGCACTAGTGCGAGCCGCAAATGCCACTTCCAGCTTAGCTGTGCAGAAGAAGAACAACAAGAAGAAGAAATATCTCGAAATATGTCCGTCAGGCCCCTTCCCTTGAGATAAATCTGCAAATATCTCGGAAACGAAGCGAGCTGTCGCAAAATGTTAAGAGACCTTTTTTGTAGAGAATTAAGTTTCCTACTTTTTATGTTCTATGATATTTTTTGATGAGATGCGTAGTTCTCGAGATATATCAAGATATTTAAAAGTTCCGAAGCCGCATCAACATAATAGAGATACAGAAACACCGTGGCCCCTTTCTTTGAGATAACTCTGCACTTTTGCGAGCTGGAAATACCACTTCCAGTTTAGCTGTGCAGAAGAAGAACAACAAGAAGAAGAAATATCTCGAAATATGTCCGTCAGGCCGCTTCCCTTGAGATAAATCTGCAAATATCTCGGAAACGAAGCGAGCTGTGGCAAAATGTTACGAGACCTTTTTTGTAGAGAATTAAGTTTCCTACCTTTTATGTTCTATGATATTTTTTGATCAGATGCGTAGTTCTCGAGATATATCAAGATATTTAAACGTTCCGAAGCCGCACCAACATAATAGAGATACAGAAACACCGTGGCCCCTTTCTTTGAGATAACTCTGCACTAGTGCGAGCCGCAAATGCCACTTCCAGCTTAGCTGTGCAGAAGAAGAACAACAAGAAGAAGAAATATCTCGAAATATGTCCGTCAGGCCCCTTCCCTTGAGATAAATCTGCAAATATCTCGGAAACGAAGCGAGCTATGGCAAAATCTTAAGATACCTTTTTTGTAGAGAATTAAGTTTCCTACTTTTTATGTTCTATGATATTTTTTGATCAGATGCGTAGTTCTCGAGATATATCAAGATATTTAAAAGTTTCGAAGCCGCACCAACATAATAGAGATACAGAAACACCGTGGCCCCTTTCTTTGAGATAACTCTGCACTAGTGCGAGCCGCAAATGCCACTTCCAGCTTAGCTGTGCAGAAGAAGAACAACAAGAAGAAGAAATATCTCGAAATATGTCCGTCAGGCCCCTTCCCTTGAGATAAATCTGCAAATATCTCGGAAACGAAGCGAGCTATGGCAAGATGTTAAGAGACCTTTTTTGTAGAGAATTAAGTTTCCTACTTTTTATGTTCTATGATATTTTTTGATGAGATGCGTAGTTCTCGAGATATATCAAGATATTTAAAAGTTCCGAAGCCGCACCAACATAATAGAGATACAGAAACACCGTGACCCCTTTCTTTGAGATAACTCGGCAATATTGCGAGCTGCAAAGGCCACTTCCAGCTTAGCTGTGCAGAAGAAGAACAACAAGAAGAAGAAATATCTCGAAATATGTCCGTCAGGCCCCTTCCCTTGAGATAAATCTGCAAATATCTCGGAAACGAAGCGAGCTATGGCAAAATGTTAAGAGACTTTATTTGTAGAGAATTAGGTTTCCTACTTTTTATGTTCTATGATATTTTTTGATCAGATGCGTAGTTCTCGAGATATATCAAGATATTTAAAAGTTCCGAAGCCGCACCAACATAATAGAGATACAGAAACACCGTGGCCCCTTTCTTTGAGATAACTCGGCACTATTGCGAGCTGCAAATGCCACTTCCAGCTTAGCTGTGCAGAAGAAGAACAACAAGAAGAAGAAATATCTCGAAATATGTCCGTCAGGCCCCTTCCCTTGAGCTAAATCTGCAAATATCTCGGAAACGAAGCGAGCTATGGCAAAATGTTGAGAGACGTTTTTTGTAGAGAATTAAGTTTCCTACTTTTTATGTTCTATGATATTTTTTGGTCAGAAGCGTAGTTTTCGAGATATATCGAGATATTTAAAAGTTCCGAAGCCGCACCAACATAATAGAGATACAGAAACACCGTGGCCCCTTTCTTTGAGATAACTCTGCACTATTGCGAGCTGCAAATGCCACTTCCAGCTTAGCTGTGCAGAAGAAGAACAACAAGAAGAAGAAATATCTCGAAATATGTCCGTCAGGCCCCTTCCCTTGAGATAAATCTGCAAATATCTCGGAAACGAAGCGAGCTATGGCAAAATGTTAAGAGACATTTTTTGTAGAGAATTAAGTTTCCTACTTTTTATGTTCTATGATATTTTTTGGTCAGAAGCGTAGTTTTCGAGATATATCGAGATATTTAAAAGTTCCGAAGCCGCACCAACATAATAGAGATACAGAAACACCGTGGCCCCTTTCTTTGAGATAACTCTGCACTATTGCGAGCTGTAAATGCCACTTCCAGCTTAGCTGTGCAGAAGAAGAACAACAAGAAGAAGAAATATCTCGAAATATGTCCGTCAGGCCCCTTCCCTTGAGATAAATCTGCAAATATCTCGGAAACGAAGCGAGCTATGGCAAAATATTAAGAGACCATTTTTGTAGAGAATTAAGTTTCCTACAATTTATGTTCTATGATATTTTTTGATCAGATGCGTAGTTCTCGAGACATATCAAGATATTTAAAAGTTCCGAAGCCGCACCAACATAATAGAGATACAGAAACACCGTGGCCCCTTTCTTTGAGATAACTCTGCACTATTGCGAGCTGTAAATGCCACTTCCAGCTTAGCTGTGCAGAAGAAGAACAACAAGAAGAAGAAATATCTCGAAATATGTCCGTCAGGCCCCTTCCCTTGAGATAAATCTGCAAATATCTCGGAAACGAAGTGAGCTATGGCAAAATGTTAAGAGACCTTTTTTGTAGAGAATTAAGTTACCTACAATTTATGTTCTGTGATATTTTTTGATCAGATGCGTAGTTCTCGAGATATATCAAGATATTTAAAAGTTCCGAAGCCGCACCAACATAATAGAGATACAGAAACACCGTGGCCCCTTTCTTTGAGATAACTCTGCACTATTGCGATCTGTAAATGCCACTTCCAGCTTAGCTGTGCAGAAGAAGAACAACAAGAAGAAGAAATATCTCGAAATGTGTCCGTCAGGCCCCTTCCCTTGAGATAAATCTGCAAATATCTCGAAAACGAAGCGAGCTATGGCAAAATCTTAAGAGACCTTTTTTGTACAGAATTAGGTTTCCTACAATTTATGTTCTATGATATTTTTTGATCAGATGCGTAGTTCTCGAGATATATCAAGATATTTAAAAGTTCCGAAGCCGCACCAACATAATAGAGATACAGAAACACCGTGGCCCCTTTCTTTGAGATAACTCTGCACTATTGCGAGCTGTAAATGCCACTTCCAGCTTAGCTGTGCAGAAGAAGAACAACAAGAAGAAGAAATATCTCGAAATATGTCCGTCAGGCCCCTTCCCTTGAGATAAATCTGCAAATATCTCGGAAACGAAGCGAGCTATGGCAAAATGTTAAGAGACCTTTTTTGTAGAGAATTAAGTTCGCTACTTTTTATGTTCTATGATATTTTTTGATCAGATGCGTAGTTCTCGAGATATATCAAGATATTTAAAAGTTCCGAAGCCGCACCAACATAATAGAGATACAGAAACACCGTGGCCCCTTTCTTTGAGATAAGTCTGCACTATTGCGAGCTGGAAATGCCACTTCCAGTTTAGCTGTGCAGAAGAAGAACAACAAGAAAAAAGAAATATCTCGAAATATGTCCGTCAGGCCGCTTCCCTTGAGATAAATCTGCAAATATCTCGGAAACGAAGCGAGCTGTGGCAAAATGTTAAGAGACCTTTTTTGTAGAGAATTAAGTTTCCTACCTTTTATGTTCTATGATATTTTTTGATCAGATGCGTAGTTCTCGAGATATATCAAGATATTTAAACGTTCCGAAGCCGCACCAACATAATAGAGATACAGAAACACCGTGCCCCCTTTCTTTGAGATAACTCTGAACTATTGCGAGCTGCAAATGCCACTTCCAGCTTAGCTGTGCAGAAGAAGAACAACAAGAAGAAGAAATATCTCGAAATATGTCCGTCAGGCCCCTTCCCTTGAGATAAATCTGCAAATATCTCGGAAACGAAGCGAGCTATGGCAAAATGTTAAGAGACCTTTTTTGTAGAGAATTAAGTTTCCTACTTTTTATGTTCTATGATATTTTTTGGTCAGAAGCGTAGTTTTCGAGATATATCGAGATATTTAAAAGTTCCGAAGCCGTACCAACATAATAGAGATACAGAAACACCGTGGCCCCTTTCTTTGAGATAACTCTGCACTAGTGCGAGTCGCAAATGCCACTTCCAGCTTAGCTGTGCAGAAGAAGAACAACAAGAAGAAGAAATATCTCGAAATATGTCCGTCAGGCCCCTTCCCTTGAGATAAATCTGCAAATATCTCGGAAACGAAGCGAGCTATGGCAAAATGTTAAGAGACCTTTTTTGTAGAGAATTAAGTTTCCTACAATTTATGTTCTATGATATTTTTTGATCAGAAGCGTAGTTTTCGAGATATATCGAGATATTTAAAAGTGCCGAAGCCGCACCAACATAATAGAGATACAGAAACACCGTGGCCCCTTTCTTTGAGATAACTCTGCACTAGTGCGAGCCGCAAATGCCACTTCCAGCTTAGCTGTGCAGAAGAAGAACAACAAGAAGAAGAAATATCTCGAAATATGTCCCTCAGGCCCCTTCCCTTGAGATAAATCTGCAAATATCTCGGAAACGAAGCGAGCTATGGCAAAATGTTAAGAGACATTTTTTGTAGAGAATTAAGTTTCCTACTTTTTATGTTCTATGATATTTTTTGATCAGATGCGTAGTTCTCGAGATATATCAAGATATTTAAAAGTTCCGAAGCCGCACCAACATAATAGAGATACAGAAACACCGTGGCCCCTTTCTTTGAGATAACTCTGCACTATTGCGAGCTGGAAATGCCACTTCCAGTTTAGCTGTGCAGAAGAAGAACAACAAGAAAAAAGAAATATCTCGAAATATGTCCGTCAGGCCGCTTCCCTTGAGATAAATCTGCAAATATCTCGGAAACGAAGCGAGCTGTGGCAAAATGTTAAGAGACCTTTTTTGTAGAGAATTAAGTTTCCTACCTTTTATGTTCTATGATATTTTTTGATCAGATGCGTAGTTCTCGAGATATATCAAGATATTTAAACGTTCCGAAGCCGCACCAACATAATAGAGATACAGAAACACCGTGCCCCCTTTCTTTGAGATAACTCTGAACTATTGCGAGCTGCAAATGCCACTTCCAGCTTAGCTGTGCAGAAGAAGAACAACAAGAAGAAGAAATATCTCGAAATATGTCCGTCAGGCCCCTTCCCTTGAGATAAATCTGCAAATATCTCGGAAACGAAGCGAGCTATGGCAAAATGTTAAGAGACCTTTTTTGTAGAGAATTAAGTTTCCTACTTTTTATGTTCTATGATATTTTTTGGTCAGAAGCGTAGTTTTCGAGATATATCGAGATATTTAAAAGTTCCGAAGCCGTACCAACATAATAGAGATACAGAAACACCGTGGCCCCTTTCTTTGAGATAACTCTGCACTAGTGCGAGCCGCAAATGCCACTTCCAGCTTAGCTGTGCAGAAGAAGAACAACAAGAAGAAGAAATATCTCGAAATATGTCCGTCAGGCCCCTTCCCTTGAGATAAATCTGCAAATATCTCGGAAACGAAGCGAGCTATGGCAAAATGTTAAGAGACATTTTTTGTAGAGAATTAAGTTTCCCACTTTTTATGTTCTATGATATTTTTTGATCAGATGCGTAGTTCTCGAGATATATCAAGATATTTAAAAGTTCCGAAGCCGCACCAACATAATAGAGATACAGAAACACCGTGGCCCCTTTCTCTGAGATAACTCTGCACTATTGCGAGCTGGAAATGCCACTTCCAGTTTAGCTGTGCAGAAGAAGAACAACAAGAAAAAAGAAATATCTCGAAATATGTCCGTCAGGCCGCTTCCCTTGAGATAAATCTGCAAATATCTCGGAAACGAAGCGAGCTGTGGCAAAATGTTAAGAGACCTTTTTTGTAGAGAATTAAGTTTCCTACCTTTTATGTTCTATGATATTTTTTGATCAGATCCGTAGTTCTTGAGATATATCAAGATATTTAAACGTTCCGAAGCCGCACCAACATAATAGAGATACAGAAACACCGTGGCCCCTTTCTTTGAGATAACTCTGAACTATTGCGAGCTGCAAATGCCACTTCCAGCTTAGCTGTGCAGAAGAAGAACAACAAGAAGAAGAAATATCTCGAAATATGTCCGTCAGGCCCCTTCCCTTGAGATAAATCTGCAAATATCTCGAAAACGAAGGGAGCTATGGCAAAATGTTAAGAGACCTTTTTTGTACAGAATTAGGTTTCCTACAATTTATGTTCTATGATATTTTTTGATCAGATGCGTAGTTCTCGAGATATATCAAGATATTTAAAAGTTCCGAAGCCGCACCAACATAATAGAGATACAGAAACACCGTGGCCCCTTTCTTTGAGATAACTCTGCACTATTGCGAGCTGTAAATGCCACTTCCAGCTTAGCTGTGCAGAAGAAGAACAACAAGAAGAAGAAATATCTCGAAATATGTCCGTCAGGCCCCTTCCCTTGAGATAAATCTGCAAATATCTCGGAAACGAAGCGAGCTATGGCAAAATGTTAAGAGACCTTTTTTGTAGAGAATTAAGTTCGCTACTTTTTATGTTCTATGATATTTTTTGATCAGATGCGTAGTTCTCGAGATATATCAAGATATTTAAAAGTTCCGAAGCCGCACCAACATAATAGAGATACAGAAACACCGTGGCCCCTTTCTTTGAGATAAGTCTGCACTATTGCGAGCTGGAAATGCCACTTCCAGTTTAGCTGTGCAGAAGAAGAACAACAAGAAGAAGAAATATCTCGAAATATGTCCGTCAGGCCCCTTCCCTTGAGATAAATCTGCAAATATCTCGGAAACGAAGCGAGCTATGGCAAAATGTTAAGAGACATTTTTTGTAGAGAATTAAGTTTCCTACTTTTTATGTTCTATGATATTTTTTGATCAGATGCGTAGTTCTCGAGATATATCAAGATATTTAAAAGTTCCGAAGCCGCACCAACATAATAGAGATACAGAAACACCGTGGCGCCTTTCTTTGAGATAACTCTGCACTATTGCGAGCTGGAAATGCCACTTCCAGTTTAGCTGTGCAGAAGAAGAACAACAAGAAAAAAGAAATATCTCGAAATATGTCCGTCAGGCCGCTTCCCTTGAGATAAATCTGCAAATATCTCGGAAACGAAGCGAGCTGTGGCAAAATGTTAAGAGACCTTTTTTGTAGAGAATTAAGTTTCCTACCTTTTATGTTCTATGATATTTTTTGATCAGATGCGTAGTTCTCGAGATATATCAAGATATTTAAACGTTCCGAAGCCGCACCAACATAATAGAGATACAGAAACACCGTGGCCCCTTTCTTTGAGATAACTCGCCACTAGTGCGAGCTGCAAATGCCACTTCCAGCTTAGCTGTGCAGAAGAAGAACAACAAGAAGAAGAAATATCTCGAAATATGTCCGTCAGGCCCCTTCCCTTGAGATAAATCTGCAAATATCTCGGAAACGAAGCGAGCTATGGCAAAATGTTAAGAGACCTTTTTTGTAGAGAATTAAGTTTCCTACTTTTTATGTTCTATAATATTTTCTGGTCAGAAGCGTAGTTTTCGAGATATATCGAGATATTTAAAAGTTCCGAAGCCGTACCAACATAATAGAGATACAGAAACACCGTGGCCCCTTTCTTTGAGATAACTCTGCACTATTGCGAGCTGTAAATGCCACTTCCAGCTTTGCTGTGCAGAAGAAGAACAACAAGAAGAAGAAACATCTCGAAATATGTCCGTCAGGCCCCTTCCCTTGAGATAAATCTGCAAATATCTCGGAAACGAAGCGAGCTGTGGCAAAATGTTAAGAGACCTTTTTTGTAGAGAATTAAGTTTCCTACCTTTTATGTTCTATGATATTTTTTGATCAGATCCGTAGTTCTTGAGATATATCAAGATATTTAAACGTTCCGAAGCCGCACCAACATAATAGAGATACAGAAACACCGTGGCCCCTTTCTTTGAGATAACTCTGAACTATTGCGAGCTGCAAATGCCACTTCCAGCTTAGCTGTGCAGAAGAAGAACAACAAGAAGAAGAAATATCTCGAAATGTGTCCGTCAGGCCCCTTCCCTTGAGATAAATCTGCAAATATCTCGAAAACGAAGGGAGCTATGGCAAAATGTTAAGAGACCTTTTTTGTACAGAATTAGGTTTCCTACAATTTATGTTCTATGATATTTTTTGATCAGATGCGTAGTTCTCGAGATATATCAAGATATTTAAAAGTTCCGAAGCCGCACCAACATAATAGAGATACAGAAACACCGTGGCCCCTTTCTTTGAGATAACTCTGCACTATTGCGAGCTGTAAATGCCACTTCCAGCTTAGCTGTGCAGAAGAAGAACAACAAGAAGAAGAAATATCTCGAAATATGTCCGTCAGGCCCCTTCCCTTGAGATAAATCTGCAAATATCTCGGAAACGAAGCGAGCTATGGCAAAATGTTAAGAGACCTTTTTTGTAGAGAATTAAGTTCGCTACTTTTTATGTTCTATGATATTTTTTGATCAGATGCGTAGTTCTCGAGATATATCAAGATATTTAAAAGTTCCGAAGCCGCACCAACATAATAGAGATACAGAAACACCGTGGCCCCTTTCTTTGAGATAAGTCTGCACTATTGCGAGCTGGAAATGCCACTTCCAGTTTAGCTGTGCAGAAGAAGAACAACAAGAAGAAGAAATATCTCGAAATATGTCCGTCAGGCCCCTTCCCTTGAGATAAATCTGCAAATATCTCGGAAACGAAGCGAGCTATGGCAAAATGTTAAGAGACATTTTTTGTAGAGAATTAAGTTTCCTACTTTTTATGTTCTATGATATTTTTTGATCAGATGCGTAGTTCTCGAGATATATCAAGATATTTAAAAGTTCCGAAGCCGCACCAACATAATAGAGATACAGAAACACCGTGGCCCCTTTCTTTGAGATAACTCTGCACTATTGCGAGCTGGAAATGCCACTTCCAGTTTAGCTGTGCAGAAGAAGAACAACAAGAAAAAAGAAATATCTCGAAATATGTCCGTCAGGCCGCTTCCCTTGAGATAAATCTGCAAATATCTCGGAAACGAAGCGAGCTGTGGCAAAATGTTAAGAGACCTTTTTTGTAGAGAATTAAGTTTCCTACCTTTTATGTTCTATGATATTTTTTGATCAGATGCGTAGTTCTCGAGATATATCAAGATATTTAAACGTTCCGAAGCCGCACCAACATAATAGAGATACAGAAACACCGTGGCCCCTTTCTTTGAGATAACTCGCCACTAGTGCGAGCTGCAAATGCCACTTCCAGCTTAGCTGTGCAGAAGAAGAACAACAAGAAGAAGAAATATCTCGAAATATGTCCGTCAGGCCCCTTCCCTTGAGATAAATCTGCAAATATCTCGGAAACGAAGCGAGCTATGGCAAAATGTTAAGAGACCTTTTTTGTAGAGAATTAAGTTTCCTACTTTTTATGTTCTATAATATTTTCTGGTCAGAAGCGTAGTTTTCGAGATATATGGAGATATTTAAAAGTTCCGAAGCCGTACCAACATAATAGAGATACAGAAACACCGTGGCCCCTTTCTTTGAGATAACTCTGCACTATTGCGAGCTGTAAATGCCACTTCCAGCTTTGCTGTGCAGAAGAAGAACAACAAGAAGAAGAAACATCTCGAAATATGTCCGTCAGGCCCCTTCCCTTGAGATAAATCTGCAAATATCTCGGAAACGAAGCGAGCTGTGGCAAAATGTTAAGAGACCTTTTTTGTAGAGAATTAAGTTTCCTACCTTTTATGTTCTATGATATTTTTTGATCAGATCCGTAGTTCTTGAGATATATCAAGATATTTAAACGTTCCGAAGCCGCACCAACATAATAGAGATACAGAAACACCGTGGCCCCTTTCTTTGAGATAACTCTGCACTATTGCGAGCTGGAAATGCCACTTCCAGCTTAGCTGTGCAGAAGAAGAACAACAAGAAGAAGAAATATCTCGAAATGTGTCCGTCAGGCCCCTTCCCTTGAGATAAATCTGCAAATATCTCGAAAACGAAGGGAGCTATGGCAAAATGTTAAGAGACCTTTTTTGTACAGAATTAGGTTTCCTACAATTTATGTTCTATGATATTTTTTGATCAGATGCGTAGTTCTCGAGATATATCAAGATATTTAAAAGTTCCGAAGCCGCACCAACATAATAGAGATACAGAAACACCGTGGCCCCTTTCTTTGAGATAACTCTGCACTAGTGCGAGCCGCAAATGCCACTTCCAGCTTAGCTGTGCAGAAGAAGAACAACAAGAAGAAGAAATATCTCGAAATATGTCCGTCAGGCCCCTTCCCTTGAGATAAATCTGCAAATATCTCGGAAACGAAGCGAGCTATGGCAAGATGTTAAGAGACCTTTTTTGTAGAGAATTAAGTTTCCTACTTTTTATGTTCTATGATATTTTTTGATCAGATGCGTAGTTCTCGAGATATATCAAGATATTTAAAAGTTCCGAAGCCGCACCAACATAATAGAGATACAGAAACACCGTGGCCCCTTTCTTTGAGATAAGTCTGCACTATTGCGAGCTGGAAATGCCACTTCCAGTTTAGCTGTGCAGAAGAAGAACAACAAGAAGAAGAAATATCTCGAAATATGTCCGTCAGGCCCCTTCCCTTGAGATAAATCTGCAAATATCTCGGAAACGAAGCGAGCTATGGCAAAATGTTAAGAGACATTTTTTGTAGAGAATTAAGTTTCCTACTTTTTATGTTCTATGATATTTTTTGATCAGATGCGTAGTTCTCGAGATATATCAAGATATTTAAAAGTTCCGAAGCCGCACCAACATAATAGAGATACAGAAACACCGTGGCCCCTTTCTTTGAGATAACTCTGCACTATTGCGAGCTGGAAATGCCACTTCCAGTTTAGCTGTGCAGAAGAAGAACAACAAGAAAAAAGAAATATCTCGAAATATGTCCGTCAGGCCGCTTCCCTTGAGATAAATCTGCAAATATCTCGGAAACGAAGCGAGCTGTGGCAAAATGTTAAGAGACCTTTTTTGTAGAGAATTAAGTTTCCTACCTTTTATGTTCTATGATATTTTTTGATCAGATGCGTAGTTCTCGAGATATATCAAGATATTTAAACGTTCCGAAGCCGCACCAACATAATAGAGATACAGAAACACCGTGGCCCCTTTCTTTGAGATAACTCGCCACTAGTGCGAGCTGCAAATGCCACTTCCAGCTTAGCTGTGCAGAAGAAGAACAACAAGAAGAAGAAATATCTCGAAATATGTCCGTCAGGCCCCTTCCCTTGAGATAAATCTGCAAATATCTCGGAAACGAAGCGAGCTATGGCAAAATGTTAAGAGACCTTTTTTGTAGAGAATTAAGTTTCCTACTTTTTATGTTCTATGATATTTTCTGGTCAGAAGCGTAGTTTTCGAGATATATCGAGATATTTAAAAGTTCCGAAGCCGTACCAACATAATAGAGATACAGAAACACCGTGGCCCCTTTCTTTGAGATAACTCTGCACTATTGCGAGCTGTAAATGCCACTTCCAGCTTTGCTGTGCAGAAGAAGAACAACAAGAAGAAGAAACATCTCGAAATATGTCCGTCAGGCCCCTTCCCTTGAGATATATCTGCAAATATCTCGGAAACGAAGCGAGATATGGCAAAATGTTAAGAGACCTTTTTTGTAGAGAATTATGTTTCCCACAATTTATGTTCTATGATATTTTTTGATCAGAAGCGTAGTTTTCGAGATATATCGAGATATTTAAAAGTTCCGAAGCCGCACCAACATAATAGAGATACAGAAACACCGTGGCCCCTTTCTTTGAGATAACTCTGCACTAGTGCGAGCTTCAAATGCCACTTCCAGCTTAGCTGTGCAGAAGAAGAACAACAAGAAGAAGAAATATCTCGAAATATGTCCGTCAGGCCCCTTCCCTTGAGATAAATCTGCAAATATCTCGGAAACGAAGCGAGCTATGGCAAAATGTTAAGAGACCTTTTTTGTAGAGAATTAAGTTTCCTACTTTTTACGTTCTATGATATTTTTTGATCAGATGCGTAGTTCTCGAGATATATCAAGATATTTAAAAGTTCCGAAGCCGCACCAACATAATAGAGATACAGAAACACCGTGGCCCCTTTCTTTGAGATAACTCTGCACTAGTGCGAGTCGCAAATGCCACTTCCAGCTTAGCTGTGCAGAAGAAGAACAACAAGAAGAAGAAATATCTCGAAATATGTCCGTCAGGCCCCTTCCCTTGAGATAAATCTGCAAATATCTCGGAAACGAAGCGAGCTATGGCAAAATGTTAAGAGACCTTTTTTGTAGAGAATTAAGTTTCCTACAATTTATGTTCTATGATATTTTTTGATCAGAAGCGTAGTTTTCGAGATATATCGAGATATTTAAAAGTGCCGAAGCCGCACCAACATAATAGAGATACAGAAACACCGTGGCCCCTTTCTTTGAGATAACTCTGCACTAGTGCGAGCCGCAAATGCCACTTCCAGCTTAGCTGTGCAGAAGAAGAACAACAAGAAGAAGAAATATCTCGAAATATGTCCGTCAGGCCCCTTCCCTTGAGATAAATCTGCAAATATCTCGGAAACGAAGCGAGCTATGGCAAAATGTTAAGAGACCTTTTTTGTAGAGAATTAAGTTCGCTACTTTTTACGTTCTATGATATTTTTTGATCAGATGCGTAGTTCTCGAGATATATCAAGATATTTAAAAGTTCCGAAGCCGCACCAACATAATAGAGATACAGAAACACCGTGGCCCCTTTCTTTGAGATAAGTCTGCACTATTGCGAGCTGGAAATGCCACTTCCAGTTTAGCTGTGCAGAAGAAGAACAACAAGAAGAAGAAATATCTCGAAATATGTCCGTCAGGCCCCTTCCCTTGAGATAAATCTGCAAATATCTCGGAAACGAAGCGAGCTATGGCAAAATGTTAAGAGACCTTTTTTGTAGAGAATTAAGTTTCCTACTTTTTATGTTCTATGATATTTTTTGGTCAGAAGCGTAGTTTTCGAGATATATCGAGATATTTAAAAGTTCCGAAGCCGTACCAACATAATAGAGATACAGAAACACCGTGGCCCCTTTCTTTGAGATAACTCTGCACTATTGCGAGCTGTAAATGCCACTTCCAGCTTTGCTGTGCAGAAGAAGAACAACAAGAAGAAGAAATATCTCGAAATATGTCCGTCAGGCCGCTTCCCTTGAGATAAATCTGCAAATATCTCGGAAACGAAGCGAGCTGTGGCAAAATGTTACGAGACCTTTTTTGTAGAGAATTAAGTTTCCTACCTTTTATGTTCTATGATATTTTTTGATCAGATGCGTAGTTCTCGAGATATATCAAGATATTTAAACGTTCCGAAGCCGCACCAACATAATAGAGATACAGAAACACCGTGGCCCCTTTCTTTGAGATAACTCTGCACTAGTGCGAGCCGCAAATGCCACTTCCAGCTTAGCTGTGCAGAAGAAGAACAACAAGAAGAAGAAATATCTCGAAATATGTCCGTCAGGCCCCTTCCCTTGAGATAAATCTGCAAATATCTCGGAAACCAAGCGAGCTATGGCAAAATCTTAAGATACCTTTTTTGTAGAGAATTAAGTTTCCTACTTTTTATGTTCTATGATATTTTTTGATCAGATGCGTAGTTCTCGAGATATATCAAGATATTTAAAAGTTTCGAAGCCGCACCAACATAATAGAGATACAGAAACACCGTGGCCCCTTTCTTTGAGATAACTCTGCACTAGTGCGAGCCGCAAATGCCACTTCCAGCTTAGCTGTGCAGAAGAAGAACAACAAGAAGAAGAAATATCTCGAAATATGTCCGTCAGGCCCCTTCCCTTGAGATAAATCTGCAAATATCTCGGAAACGAAGCGAGCTATGGCAAAATGTTAAGAGACCTTTTTTGTAGAGAATTAAGTTTCCTACTTTTTATGTTCTATGATATTTTTTGATGAGATGCGTAGTTCTCGAGATATATCAAGATATTTAAAAGTTCCGAAGCCGCACCAACATAATAGAGATACAGAAACACCGTGACCCCTTTCTTTGAGATAACTCGGCAATATTGCGAGCTGCAAAGGCCACTTCCAGCTTAGCTGTGCAGAAGAAGAACAACAAGAAGAAGAAATATCTCGAAATATGTCCGTCAGGCCCCTTCCCTTGAGATAAATCTGCAAATATCTCGGAAACGAAGCGAGCTATGGCAAAATGTTAAGAGACTTTATTTGTAGAGAATTAGGTTTCCTACTTTTTATGTTCTATGATATTTTTTGATCAGATGCGTAGTTCTCGAGATATATCAAGATATTTAAAAGTTCCGAAGCCGCACCAACATAATAGAGATACAGAAACACCGTGGCCCCTTTCTTTGAGATAACTCGGCACTATTGCGAGCTGCAAATGCCACTTCCAGCTTAGCTGTGCAGAAGAAGAACAACAAGAAGAAGAAATATCTCGAAATATGTCCGTCAGGCCCCTTCCCTTGAGATAAATCTGCAAATATCTCGGAAACGAAGCGAGCTATGGCAAAATGTTAACAGACCTGTTTGTAGAGAATTAAGTTTCCTACTTTTTATGTTCTATGATATTTTTTGATCAGATGCGTAGTTCTCGAGATATATCAAGATATTTAAAAGTTTCGAAGCCGCACCAACATAATAGAGATACAGAAACACCGTGGCCCCTTTCTTTGAGATAACTCTGCACTAGTGCGAGCCGCAAATGCCACTTCCAGCTTAGCTGTGCAGAAGAAGAACAACAAGAAGAAGAAATATCTCGAAATATGTCCGTCAGGCCCCTTCCCTTGAGCTAAATCTGCAAATATCTCGGAAACGAAGCGAGCTATGGCAAAATGTTGAGAGACGTTTTGTGTAGAGAATTATGTTTCCTACAATTTATGTTCTATGATATTTTTTGATCAGATGCGTAGTTCTCGAGATATATCGAGATATTTAAAAGTTCCGAAGCCACACCAACATAATAGAGATACAGAAACACCGTGGCCCCTTTCTTTGAGATAACTCGCCACTAGTGCGAGCCGCAAATGCCACTTCCAGCTTAGCTGTGCAGAAGAAGAACAACAAGAAGAAGAAATATCTCGAAATATGTCCGTCAGGCCCCTTCCCTTGAGCTAAATCTGCAAATATCTCGGAAACGAAGCGAGCTATGGCAAAATGTTGAGAGACGTTTTGTGTAGAGAATTATGTTTCCTACAATTTATGTTCTATGATATTTTTTGATCAGATGCGTAGTTCTCGAGATATATCGAGATATTTAAAAGTTCCGAAGCCACACCAACATAATAGAGATACAGAAACACCGTGGCCCCTTTCTTTGAGATAACTCGCCACTAGTGCGAGCCGCAAATGCCACTTCCAGCTTAGCTGTGCAGAAGAAGAACAACAAGAAGAAGAAATATCTCGAAATATGTCCGTCAGGCCCCTTCCCTTGAGATAAATCTGCAAATATCTCGGAAACGAAGCGAGCTATGGCAAAATGTTAAGAGACCTTTTTTGTAGAGAATTAAGTTTCCTACTTTTTATGTTCTATGATATTTTTTGATGAGATGCGTAGTTCTCGAGATATATCAAGATATTTAAAAGTTCCGAAGCCGCACCAACATAATAGAGATACAGAAACACCGTGGCCCCTTTCTTTGAGATAACTCGGCACTATTGCGAGCTGCAAATGCCACTTCCAGCTTAGCTGTGCAGAAGAAGAACAACAAGAAGAAGAAATATCTCGAAATATGTCCGTCAGGCCCCTTCCCTTGAGATAAATCTGCAAATATCTCGGAAACGAAGCGAGCTATGGCAAAATGTTAAGAGACGTTTTTTGTAGAGAATTATGTTTCCTACAATTTATGTTCTATGATATTTTTTGATCAGAAGCGTAGTTTTCGAGATATATCGAGATATTTAAAAGTTCCGATGCCGCACCAACATAATAGAGATACAGAAACACCGTGGCCCCTTTCTTTGAGATAACTCTGCACTAGTGCGAGCCGCAAATGCCACTTCCAGCTTAGCTGTGCAGAAGAAGAAGAACAAGAAGAAGAAATATCTCGAAATATGTCCGTCAGGCCCCTTCCCTTGAGATAAATCTGCAAATATCTCGGAAACGAAGCGAGCTATGGCAAAATGTTAAGAGACTTTATTTGTAGAGAATTAAGTTTCCTACTTTTTATGTTCTATGATATTTTTTGATCAGATGCGTAATTCTCGAGATATATCAAGATATTTAAAAGCTCCGAAGCCGCACCAACATAATAGAGATACAGAAACACCGTGGCCCCTTTCTTTGAGATAACTCTGCACTATTGCGAGCTGGAAATGCCACTTCCAGTTTAGCTGTGCAGAAGAAGAACAACAAGAAGAAGAAATATCTCGAAATATGTCCGTCAGGCCCCTTCCCTTGAGATAAATCTGCAAATATCTCGGAAACGAAGCGAGCTATGGCAAAATGTTGAGAGACCTTTTTTGTAGAGAATTAAGTTTCCTACTTTTTATGTTCTATGATATTTTTTGATCAGATGCGTAGTTCTCGAGATATATCAAGATATTTAAAAGTTCCGAAGCCGCACCAACATAATAGAGATACAGAAACACCGTGGCCCCTTTCTTAGAGATAACTCTGCACTAGTGCGAGCCGCAAATGCCACTTCCAGCTTAGCTGTGCAGAAGAAGAACAACAAGAAGAAGAAATATCTCGAAATATGTCCGTCAGGCCCCTTCCCTTGAGATAGATCTGCAAATATCTCGGAAACGAAGCGAGCTATGGCAAAATGTTAAGAGACCTTTTTTGTAGAGAATTAAGTTTCCTACTTTTTATGTTCTATGATATTTTTTGATCAGATGCGTAGTTCTCGAGATATATCAGGATATTTAAAAGTTCCGAAGCCGCACCAACATAATAGAGATACAGAAACACCGTGGCCCCTTTCCTTGAGATAACTCTGCACTATTGCGAGCTGTAAATGCCACTTCCAGCTTAGCTGTGCAGAAGAAGAACAACAAGAAGAAGAAATATCTCGAAATATGTCCGTCAGGCCCCTTCCCTTGAGATAAATCTGCAAATATCTCGGAAACCAAGCGAGCTATGGCAAAATATTAAGAGACCTTTTTTGTAGAGAATTAAGTTTCCTACTTTTTATGTTCTATGATATTTTTTGATGAGATGCGTAGTTCTCGAGATATATCAAGATATTTAAAAGTTCCGAAGCCGCACCAACATAATAGAGATACAGAAACACCGTGGCCCCTTTCCTTGAGATAACTCTGCACTATTGCGAGCTGTAAATGCCACTTCCAGCTTAGCTGTGCAGAAGAAGAACAACAAGAAGAAGAAATATCTCGAAATATGTCCGTCAGGCCCCTTCCCTTGAGATAAATCTGCAAATATCTCGGAAACGAAGCGAGCTATGGCAAAATGTTAAGAGACCTTTTTTGTAGAGAATTAAGTTTCCTACTTTTTATGTTCTATGATATTTTTTGATGAGATGCGTAGTTCTCGAGATATATCAAGATATTTAAAAGTTCCGAAGCCGCACCAACATAATAGAGATACAGAAACACCGTGGCCCCTTTCTTTGAGATAACTCGGCACTATTGCGAGCTGCAAATGCCACTTCCAGCTTAGCTGTGCAGAAGAAGAACAACAAGAAGAAGAAATATCTCGAAATATGTCCGTCAGGCCCCTTCCCTTGAGATAAATCTGCAAATATCTCGGAAACGAAGCGAGCTATGGCAAAATGTTAAGAGACCTTTTTTGTAGAGAATTAAGTTTCCTACTTTTTCTGTTCTATGATATTTTTTGAACAGATGCGTAGTTCTCGAGATATATCAAGATATTTAAAAGTTCCGAAGCCGCACCAACATAATAGAGATACAGAAACACCGTGGCCCCTTTCCTTGAGATAACTCTGCACTATTGCGAGCTGGAAATGCCACTTCCAGTTTAGCTGTGCAGAAGAAGAACAACAAGAAGAAGAAATATCTCGAAATATGTCCGTCAGGCCCCTTCCCTTGAGATAAATCTGCAAATATCTCGGAAACGAAGCGAGCTATGGCAAAATGTTGAGAGACCTTTTTTGTAGAGAATTAAGTTTCCTACTTTTTATGTTCTATGATATTTTTTGATCAGATGCGTAGTTCTCGAGATATATCAAGATATTTAAAAGTTCCGAAGCCGCACCAACATAATAGAGATACAGAAACACCGTGGCCCCTTTCTTAGAGATAACTCTGCACTAGTGCGAGCCGCAAATGCCACTTCCAGCTTAGCTGTGCAGAAGAAGAACAACAAGAAGAAGAAATATCTCGAAATATGTCCGTCAGGCCCCTTCCCTTGAGATAGATCTGCAAATATCTCGGAAACGAAGCGAGCTATGGCAAAATGTTAAGAGACCTTTTTTGTAGAGAATTAAGTTTCCTACTTTTTATGTTCTATGATATTTTTTGATCAGATGCGTAGTTCTCGAGATATATCAGGATATTTAAAAGTTCCGAAGCCGCACCAACATAATAGAGATACAGAAACACCGTGGCCCCTTTCCTTGAGATAACTCTGCACTATTGCGAGCTGTAAATGCCACTTCCAGCTTAGCTGTGCAGAAGAAGAACAACAAGAAGAAGAAATATCTCGAAATATGTCCGTCAGGCCCCTTCCCTTGAGATAAATCTGCAAATATCTCGGAAACCAAGCGAGCTATGGCAAAATATTAAGAGACCTTTTTTGTAGAGAATTAAGTTTCCTACTTTTTATGTTCTATGATATTTTTTGATGAGATGCGTAGTTCTCGAGATATATCAAGATATTTAAAAGTTCCGAAGCCGCACCAACATAATAGAGATACAGAAACACCGTGGCCCCTTTCCTTGAGATAACTCTGCACTATTGCGAGCTGTAAATGCCACTTCCAGCTTAGCTGTGCAGAAGAAGAACAACAAGAAGAAGAAATATCTCGAAATATGTCCGTCAAGCCCCTTCCCTTGAGATAAATCTGCAAATATCTCGGAAACGAAGCGAGCTATGGCAAAATGTTAAGAGACCTTTTTTGTAGAGAATTAAGTTTCCTACTTTTTATGTTCTATGATATTTTTTGATGAGATGCGTAGTTCTCGAGATATATCAAGATATTTAAAAGTTCCGAAGCCGCACCAACATAATAGAGATACAGAAACACCGTGGCCCCTTTCTTTGAGATAACTCGGCACTATTGCGAGCTGCAAATGCCACTTCCAGCTTAGCTGTGCAGAAGAAGAACAACAAGAAGAAGAAATATCTCGAAATATGTCCGTCAGGCCCCTTCCCTTGAGATAAATCTGCAAATATCTCGGAAACGAAGCGAGCTATGGCAAAATGTTAAGAGACCTTTTTTGTAGAGAATTAAGTTTCCTACTTTTTCTGTTCTATGATATTTTTTGAACAGATGCGTAGTTCTCGAGATATATCAAGATATTTAAAAGTTCCGAAGCCGCACCAACATAATAGAGATACAGAAACACCGTGGCCCCTTTCCTTGAGATAACTCTGCACTATTGCGAGCTGGAAATGCCACTTCCAGTTTAGCTGTGCAGAAGAAGAACAACAAGAAGAAGAAATATCTCGAAATATGTCCGTCAGGCCCCTTCCCTTGAGATAAATCTGCAAATATCTCGGAAACGAAGCGAGCTATGGCAAAATGTTGAGAGACCTTTTTTGTAGAGAATTAAGTTTCCTACTTTTTATGTTCTATGATATTTTTTGATCAGATGCGTAGTTCTCGAGATATATCAAGATATTTAAAAGTTCCGAAGCCGCACCAACATAATAGAGATACAGAAACACCGTGGCCCCTTTCTTAGAGATAACTCTGCACTAGTGCGAGCCGCAAATGCCACTTCCAGCTTAGCTGTGCAGAAGAAGAACAACAAGAAGAAGAAATATCTCGAAATATGTCCGTCAGGCCCCTTCCCTTGAGATAGATCTGCAAATATCTCGGAAACGAAGCGAGCTATGGCAAAATGTTAAGAGACCTTTTTTGTAGAGAATTAAGTTTCCTACTTTTTATGTTCTATGATATTTTTTGATCAGATGCGTAGTTCTCGAGATATATCAGGATATTTAAAAGTTCCGAAGCCGCACCAACATAATAGAGATACAGAAACACCGTGGCCCCTTTCCTTGAGATAACTCTGCACTATTGCGAGCTGTAAATGCCACTTCCAGCTTAGCTGTGCAGAAGAAGAACAACAAGAAGAAGAAATATCTCGAAATATGTCCGTCAGGCCCCTTCCCTTGAGATAAATCTGCAAATATCTCGGAAACCAAGCGAGCTATGGCAAAATATTAAGAGACCTTTTTTGTAGAGAATTAAGTTTCCTACTTTTTATGTTCTATGATATTTTTTGATGAGATGCGTAGTTCTCGAGATATATCAAGATATTTAAAAGTTCCGAAGCCGCACCAACATAATAGAGATACAGAAACACCGTGGCCCCTTTCCTTGAGATAACTCTGCACTATTGCGAGCTGTAAATGCCACTTCCAGCTTAGCTGTGCAGAAGAAGAACAACAAGAAGAAGAAATATCTCGAAATATGTCCGTCAAGCCCCTTCCCTTGAGATAAATCTGCAAATATCTCGGAAACGAAGCGAGCTATGGCAAAATGTTAAGAGACCTTTTTTGTAGAGAATTAAGTTTCCTACTTTTTATGTTCTATGATATTTTTTGATGAGATGCGTAGTTCTCGAGATATATCAAGATATTTAAAAGTTCCGAAGCCGCACCAACATAATAGAGATACAGAAACACCGTGGCCCCTTTCTTTGAGATAACTCGGCACTATTGCGAGCTGCAAATGCCACTTCCAGCTTAGCTGTGCAGAAGAAGAACAACAAGAAGAAGAAATATCTCGAAATATGTCCGTCAGGCCCCTTCCCTTGAGATAAATCTGCAAATATCTCGGAAACGAAGCGAGCTATGGCAAAATGTTAAGAGACCTTTTTTGTAGAGAATTAAGTTTCCTACTTTTTCTGTTCTATGATATTTTTTGAACAGATGCGTAGTTCTCGAGATATATCAAGATATTTAAAAGTTCCGAAGCCGCACCAACATAATAGAGATACAGAAACACCGTGGCCCCTTTCCTTGAGATAACTCTGCACTATTGCGAGCTGTAAATGCCACTTCCAGCTTATCTGTGCAGAAGAAGAACAACAAGAAGAAGAAATATCTCGAAATATGTCCGTCAGGCCCGTTCCTTTGAGCGGAATCTGCAAATATCTCGGAAACGAAGCGACCTATGGCAAAATGTTAAGAGACGTTTTTTGTAGAGAATTTTGTTTCCTACAATTTATGTTCTATGATATTTTTTGATCAGAAGCGTAGTTTTCGAGATATATCGAGATATTTAAAAGTTCCGAAGCCGCACCAACATAATAGAGATACAGAAAAACCGTGGCCCCTTTCTTTGAGATAACTCTGCACTAGTGCGAGCCGCAAATGCCACTTCCAGCTTATCTGTGCAGAAGAAGAACAACAAGAAGAAGAAATATCTCGAAATATGTCCGTCAGGCCCGTTCCTTTGAGCGGAATCTGCAAATATCTCGGAAACGAAGCGACCTATGGCAAAATGTTAAGAGACGTTTTTTGTAGAGAATTTTGTTTCCTACAATTTATGTTCTATGATATTTTTTGATCAGATGCGTAGTTCTCGAGTTATATCGAGATATTTAAAAGTTCCGAAGCCACACCAACATAATAGAGATACAGAAACACCGTGGCCCCTTTCTTTGAGATAACTCTGCACTAGTGCGAGCCGCAAATGCCACTTCCAGCTTAGCTGTGCAGAAGAAGAACAACAAGAAGAAATATCTCGAAATATGTCCGTCAGGCCCCTTCCCTTGAGATAAATCTGCAAATATCTCGGAAACGAAGCGAGCTATGGCAAAATGTTAAGAGACCTTTTTTGTAGAGAATTAAGTTTCCTACTTTTTATGTTCTATGATATTTTTTGATGAGATGCGTAGTTCTCGAGATATATCAAGATATTTAAAAGTTCCGAAGCCGCACCAACATAATAGAGATACAGAAACACCGTGGCCCCTTTCTTTGAGATAACTCGGCACTATTGCGAGCTGCAAATGCCACTTCCAGCTTAGCTGTGCAGAACAAGAACAACAAGAAGAAGAAATATCTCGAAATATGTCCGTCAGGCCCCTTCCCTTGAGATAAATCTGCAAATATCTCGGAAACGAAGCGACCTATGGCAAAATGTTAAGAGACGTTTTTTGTAGAGAATTTTGTTTCCTACAATTTATGTTCTATGATATTTTTTGAGCAGATGCGTAGTTCTCGAGATATATCAAGATATTTAAAAGTTCCGAAGCCGCACCAACATAATAGAGATACGGAAACACCGTGGCCCCTTTCCTTGAGATAACTCTGCACTATTGCGAGCTGTAAATGCCACTTCCAGCTTATCTGTGCAGAAGAAGAACAACAAGAAGAAGAATATCTCGAAATATGTCCGTCAGGCCCGTTCCTTTGAGCGGAATCTGCAAATATCTCGGAAACGAAGCGACCTATGGCAAAATGTTAAGAGACGTTTTTTGTAGAGAATTTTGTTTCCTACAATTTATGTTCTATGATATTTTTTGATCAGAAGCGTAGTTTTCGAGATATATCGAGATATTTAAAAGTTCCGAAGCCGCACCAACATAATAGAGATACAGAAACACCGTGGCCCCTTTCTTTGAGATAACTCTGCACTATTGCGAGCTGCAAATGCCACTTCTAGCTTAGCTGTGCAGAAGAAGAACAACAAGAAGAAGAAATATCTCGAAATATGTCCGTCAGGCCCATTCCCTTGAGATAAATCTGCAAATATCTCGGAAACGAAGCGAGCTATGGCAAAATGTTAAGAGACGTTTTTTGTAGAGAATTATGTTTCCTACAATTTATGTTCTATGATATTTTTTGATCAGACGCGTAGTGTTCGAGATATATCGAGATATTTATAAGTTCCGAAGCCGCACCAACATAATAGAGATACAGAAAAACCGTGGCCCCTTTCTTTGAGATAACTCTGCACTAGTGCGAGCCGCAAATGCCACTTCCAGCTTAGCTGTGCAGAAGAAGAACAACAAGAAGAAGAAATATCTCGAAATATGTCCGTCAGGCCCCTTCCCTTGAGCTAAATCTGCAAATATCTCGGAAACGAAGCGAGCTATGGCAAAATGTTGAGAGACGTTTTTTGTAGAGAATTATGTTTCCTACAATTTATGTTCTATGATATTTTTTGATCAGATGCGTAGTTCTCGAGATATATCGAGATATTTAAAAGTTCCGAAGCCACACCAACATAATAGAGATACAGAAACACCGTGGCCCCTTTCTTTGAGATAACTCGGCACTATTGCGAGCTGCAAATGCCACTTCCAGCTTAGCTGTGCAGAAGAAGAACAACAAGAAGAAGAAATATCTCGAAATATGTCCGTCAGGCCCCTTCCCTTGAGATAAATCTGCAAATATCTCGGAAACGAAGCGAGCTATCGCAAAATGTTAAGAGACCTTTTTTGTAGAGAATTAAGTTTGCTACTTTTCATGTTCTATGATATTTTTTGATCAGATGCGTAGTTCTCGAGATATATCAAGATATTTAAAAGTTCCGAAGCCGCACCAACATAATAGAGATACAGAAACACCGTGGCCCCTTTCCTTGAGATAACTCTGCACTATTGCGAGCTGTAAATGCCACTTCCAGCTTAGCTGTGCAGAAGAAGAACAACAAGAAGAAGAAATATCTCGAAATATGTCCGTCAGGCCCATTCCCTTGAGATAAATCTGCAAATATCTCGGAAACGAAGCGAGCTATGGCAAAATGTTAAGAGACGTTTTTTGTAGAGAATTATGTTTCCTACAATTTATGTTCTATGATATTTTTTGATCAGACGCGTAGTGTTCGAGATATATCGAGATATTTATAAGTTCCGAAGCCGCACCAACATAATAGAGATACAGAAAAACCGTGGCCCCTTTCTTTGAGATAACTCTGCACTAGTGCGAGCCGCAAATGCCACTTCCAGCTTAGCTGTGCAGAAGAAGAACAACAAGAAGAAGAAATATCTCGAAATATGTCCGTCAGGCCCCTTCCCTTGAGATAAATCTGCAAATATCTCGGAAACGAAGCGAGCTATGGCAAAATGTTGAGAGACGTTTTTTGTAGAGAATTATGTTTCCTACAATTTATGTTCTATGATATTTTTTGATCAGATGCGTAGTTCTCGAGATATATCAAGATATTTAAAAGTTCCGAAGCCGCACCAACATAATAGAGATACAGAAACACCGTGGCCCCTTTCCTTGAGATAACTCTGCACTATTGCGAGCTGTAAATGCCACTTCCAGCTTAGCTGTGCAGAAGAAGCTCAACAAGAAGAAGAAATATCTCGAAATATGTCCGTCAGGCCCCTTCCCTTGAGATAAATCTGCAAATATCTCGGAAACGAAGCGAGCTATGGCAAAATGTTAAGAGACGTTTTTTGTAGAGAATTAAGTTTCCTACTTTTTATGTTCTATGATATTTTTTGATGAGATGCGTAGTTCTCGAGATATATCAAGATATTTAAAAGTTCCGAAGCCGCACCAACATAATAGAGATACAGAAACACCGTGGCCCCTTTCTTTGAGATAACTCGGCACTATTGCGAGCTGCAAATGCCACTTCCAGCTTAGCTGTGCAGAAGAAGAACAACAAGAAGAAGAAATATCTCGAAATATGTCCGTCAGGCCCCTTCCCTTGAGATAAATCTGCAAATATCTCGGAAACGAAGCGAGCTATCGCAAAATGTTAAGAGACCTTTTTTGTAGAGAATTAAGTTTCCTACTTTTTATGTTCTATGATATTTTTTGATGAGATGCGTAGTTCTCGAGATATATTAAGATATTTAAAAGTTCCGAAGCCGCACCAACATAATAGAGATACAGAAACACCGTGGCCCCTTTCTTTGAGATAACTCTGCACTAGTGCGAGCCGGAAATGCCACTTCCAGCTTAGCTGTGCAGAAGAAGGACAACAAGAAGAAGAAATATCTCGAAATATGTCCGTCAGGCCCCTTCCCTTGAGATAAATCTGCAAATATCTCGGAAACGAAGCGACCTATGGCAAAATGTTAAGAGACGTTTTTTGTAGAGAATTTTGTTTCCTACAATTTATGTTCTATGATATTTTTTGAGCAGATGCGTAGTTCTCGAGATATATCAAGATATTTAAAAGTTCCGAAGCCGCACCAACATAATAGAGATACGGAAACACCGTGGCCCCTTTCCTTGAGATAACTCTGCACTATTGCGAGCTGTAAATGCCACTTCCAGCTTATCTGTGCAGAAGAAGAACAACAAGAAGAAGAATATCTCGAAATATGTCCGTCAGGCCCGTTCCTTTGAGCGGAATCTGCAAATATCTCGGAAACGAAGCGACCTATGGCAAAATGTTAAGAGACGTTTTTTGTAGAGAATTTTGTTTCCTACAATTTATGTTCTATGATATTTTTTGATCAGAAGCGTAGTTTTCGAGATATATCGAGATATTTAAAAGTTCCGAAGCCGCACCAACATAATAGAGATACAGAAACACCGTGGCCCCTTTCTTTGAGATAACTCTGCACTATTGCGAGCTGCAAATGCCACTTCTAGCTTAGCTGTGCAGAAGAAGAACAACAAGAAGAAGAAATATCTCGAAATATGTCCGTCAGGCCCATTCCCTTGAGATAAATCTGCAAATACCTCGGAAACGAAGCGAGCTATGGCAAAATGTTAAGAGACGTTTTTTGTAGAGAATTATGTTTCCTACAATTTATGTTCTATGATATTTTTTGATCAGACGCGTAGTGTTCGAGATATATCGAGATATTTATAAGTTCCGAAGCCGCACCAACATAATAGAGATACAGAAAAACCGTGGCCCCTTTCTTTGAGATAACTCTGCACTAGTGCGAGCCGCAAATGCCACTTCCAGCTTAGCTGTGCAGAAGAAGAACAACAAGAAGAAGAAATATCTCGAAATATGTCCGTCAGGCCCCTTCCCTTGAGCTAAATCTGCAAATATCTCGGAAACGAAGCGAGCTATGGCAAAATGTTGAGAGACGTTTTTTGTAGAGAATTATGTTTCCTACAATTTATGTTCTATGATATTTTTTGATCAGATGCGTAGTTCTCGAGATATATCGAGATATTTAAAAGTTCCGAAGCCACACCAACATAATAGAGATACAGAAACACCGTGGCCCCTTTCTTTGAGATAACTCGGCACTATTGCGAGCTGCAAATGCCACTTCCAGCTTAGCTGTGCAGAAGAAGAACAACAAGAAGAAGAAATATCTCGAAATATGTCCGTCAGGCCCCTTCCCTTGAGATAAATCTGCAAATATCTCGGAAACGAAGCGAGCTATCGCAAAATGTTAAGAGACCTTTTTTGTAGAGAATTAAGTTTCCTACTTTTTATGTTCTATGATATTTTTTGATGAGATGCGTAGTTCTCGAGATATATCAAGATATTTAAAAGTTCCGAAGCCGCACCAACATAATAGAGATACAGAAACACCGTGGCCCCTTTCTTTGAGATAAGTCTGCACTAGTGCGAGCCGCAAATGCCACTTCCAGCTTAGCTGTGCAGAAGAAGGACAACAAGAAGAAGAAATATCTCGAAATATGTCCGTCAGGCCCCTTCCCTTGAGATAAATCTGCAAATATCTCGGAAACGAAGCGACCTATGGCAAAATGTTAAGAGACGTTTTTTGTAGAGAATTTTGTTTCCTACAATTTATGTTCTATGATATTTTTTGATCAGAAGCGTAGTTTTCGAGATATATCGAGATATTTAAAAGTTCCGAAGCCGCACCAACATAATAGAGATACAGAAACACCGTGGCCCCTTTCTTTGAGATAACTCTGCACTATTGCGAGCTGCAAATGCCACTTCTAGCTTAGCTGTGCAGAAGAAGAACAACAAGAAGAAGAAATATCTCGAAATATGTCCGTCAGGCCCATTCCCTTGAGATAAATCTGCAAATACCTCGGAAACGAAGCGAGCTATGGCAAAATGTTAAGAGACGTTTTTTGTAGAGAATTATGTTTCCTACAATTTATGTTCTATGATATTTTTTGATCAGACGCGTAGTGTTCGAGATATATCGAGATATTTATAAGTTCCGAAGCCGCACCAACATAATAGAGATACAGAAAAACCGTGGCCCCTTTCTTTGAGATAACTCTGCACTAGTGCGAGCCGCAAATGCCACTTCCAGCTTAGCTGTGCAGAAGAAGAACAACAAGAAGAAGAAATATCTCGAAATATGTCCGTCAGGCCCCTTCCCTTGAGCTAAATCTGCAAATATCTCGGAAACGAAGCGAGCTATGGCAAAATGTTGAGAGACGTTTTTTGTAGAGAATTATGTTTCCTACAATTTATGTTCCATGAAATTTTTTGATCAGATGCGTAGTTCTCGAGATATATCGAGATATTTAAAAGTTCCGAAGCCACACCAACATAATAGAGATACAGAAACACCGTGGCCCCTTTCTTTGAGATAACTCGGCACTATTGCGAGCTGCAAATGCCACTTCCAGCTTAGCTGTGCAGAAGAAGAACAACAAGAAGAAGAAATATCTCGAAATATGTCCGTCAGGCCCCTTCCCTTGAGATAAATCTGCAAATATCTCGGAAACGAAGCGAGCTATCGCAAAATGTTAAGAGACCTTTTTTGTAGAGAATTAAGTTTGCTACTTTTCATGTTCTATGACATTTTTTGATCAGATGCGTAGTTCTCGAGATATATCAAGATATTTAAAAGTTCCGAAGCCGCACCAACATAATAGAGATACAGAAACACCGTGGCCCCTTTCCTTGAGATAACTCTGCACTATTGCGAGCTGTAAATGCCACTTCCAGCTTAGCTGTGCAGAAGAAGATCAACAAGAAGAAGAAATATCTCGAAATATATCCGTCAGGGCCGTTCCTTTGAGCTGAATCTGCAAATATCTCGGAAACGAAGCGAGCTATGGCAAAATGTTAAGAGACGTTTTTTGTAGAGAATTAAGTTTCCTACTTTTTATGTTCTATGGATATTTTTTGATGAGATGCGTAGTTCTCGAGATATATCAAGATATTTAAAAGTTCCGAAGCCACAACATAATAGAGATACAGAAACACCGTGGCCCCTTTCTTTGAGATAACTCGGCACTATTGCGAGCTGCAAATGCCACTTCCAGCTTAGCTGTGCAGAAGAAGAACAACAAGAAGAAGAAATATCTCGAAATATGTCCGTCAGGCCCCTTCCCTTGAGATAAATCTGCAAATATCTCGGAAACGAAGCGAGCTATCGCAAAATGTTAAGAGACCTTTTTTGTAGAGAATTAAGTTTCCTACTTTTTATGTTCTATGATATTTTTTGATGAGATGCGTAGTTCTCGAGATATATCAAGATATTTAAAAGTTCCGAAGCCGCACCAACATAATAGAGATACAGAAACACCGTGGCCCCTTTCTTTGAGATAAGTCTGCACTAGTGCGAGCCGCAAATGCCACTTCCAGCTTAGCTGTGCAGAAGAAGGACAACAAGAAGAAGAAATATCTCGAAATATGTCCGTCAGGCCCCTTCCCTTGAGATAAATCTGCAAATATCTCGGAAACGAAGCGACCTATGGCAAAATGTTAAGAGACGTTTTTTGTAGAGAATTTTGTTTCCTACAATTTATGTTCTATGATATTTTTTGAGCAGATGCGTGGTTCTCGAGATATATCAAGATATTTAAAAGTTCCGAAGCCGCACCAACATAATAGAGATACGGAAACACCGTGGCCCCTTTCCTTGAGATAACTCTGCACTATTGCGAGCTGTAAATGCCACTTCCAGCTTATCTGTGCAGAAGAAGAACAACAAGAAGAAGAATATCTCGAAATATGTCCGTCAGGCCCGTTCCTTTGAGCGGAATCTGCAAATATCTCGGAAACGAAGCGACCTATGGCAAAATGTTAAGAGACGTTTTTTGTAGAGAATTTTGTTTCCTACAATTTATGTTCTATGATATTTTTTGATCAGAAGCGTAGTTTTCGAGATATATCGAGATATTTAAAAGTTCCGAAGCCGCACCAACATAATAGAGATACAGAAACACCGTGGCCCCTTTCTTTGAGATAACTCTGCACTATTGCGAGCTGCAAATGCCACTTCTAGCTTAGCTGTGCAGAAGAAGAACAACAAGAAGAAGAAATATCTCGAAATATGTCCGTCAGGCCCCTTCCCTTGAGATATATCTGCAAATATCTCGGAAACGAAGCGAGCTATGGCAAAATGGTAAGGGACCTTTTTTGTAGAGAATTATGTTTCCTACAGGTTATGTTCTATGGTATTTTTTGATCAGAAGCGTAGTTTTCGAGATATATCGAGATATTTAAAAGTTCCGAAGCCGCACCAACATAATAGAGATACAGAAACATCGTGGCCCCTTTCTTTGAGATAACTCTGCACTATTGCGAGCTGTAAATGCCACTTCCAGCTTAGCTGTGCAGAGGAAGAACAACAAGAAGAAGAAATATCTCGAAATATGTCCGTCAGGCCCGTTCCCTTGAGATAAATCTGCAAATATCTCGGAAACGAAGCGAGCTATGGCAAAATGGTAAGAGACCTTATTTGTAGAGAATTATGTTTCCTACTTTCTAAGCTCTATGATATTTTTTGATCAGACGCGTAGTTCTCGAGATATATCAAGATATTTAAAAGTTCCGAAGCCGCACCAACATAATAGAGATACAGAAACACCGTGGCCCCTTTCTTTGAGATAACTCTGCACTATTGCGAGCTGTAAATGCCACTTCCAGCTTAGCTGTGCAGAGGAAGAACAACAAGAAGAAGAAATATCTCGAAATATGTCCGTCAGGCCCCTTCCCTTGAGATAAATCTGCAAATATCTCGGAAACGAAGCGAGCTATGGCAAAATGTTAAGAGACCTTTTTTGTAGAGAATTAAGTTTCCTACTTTTTATGTTCTATGATATTTTTTGATCAGATGCGTAGTTCTCGAGATATATCAAGATATTTAAAAGTTCCGAAGCCGCACCAACATAATAGAGATACAGAAACACCGTGGCCCCTTTCTTTGAGATAACTCTGCACTATTGCGAGCTGCAAATGCCACTTCCAGCTTAGCTGTGCAGAGGAAGAACAACAAGAAGAAGAAATATCTCGAAATATGTCCGTCAGGCCCGTCCTTTGAGCGGAATCTGCATATATATCGGAAACGAAGCGAGCTATGGCAAAATGTTAAGAGACGTTTTTTGTAGAGAATTACGTTTCCTACAATTTACGTTCTATGATATTTTTTGATCAGAAGCGTAGTTTTCGAGATATATCAAGATATTTAAAAGTTCCGAAGCCGCACCAACATAATAGAGATACAGGAACACCGTGGCCCCTTTCTTTGAGATAACTCTGCACTATTGCGAGCTGCAAATGACACTTCCAGCTTAGCTGTGCAGAAGAAGAACAACAAGAAGAAGAAATATCTCCAAATATGTCCGTCAGGCCCCTTCCCTTGAGATAAATCTGCAAATATCTCGGAAACGAAGCGAGCTATGGCAAAATGTTAAGAGACCTTATTTGTAGAGAATTATGTTTCCTACTTTTTAAGTTCTATGATATTTTTTGATCAGACGCGTCGTTCTCGAGATATATCAAGATATTTAAAAGTTCCGAAGTCGCACCAACATAATAGAGATACAGGAACACCGTGGCCCCTTTCTTTGAGATAACTCTGCACTATTGCGAGCTGCAAATGACACTTCCAGCTTAGCTGTGCAGAGGAAGAACAACAAGAAGAAGAAATATCTCGAAATATGTCCGTCAGGCCCCTTCCCTTGAGATAAATCTGCAAATATCTCGGAAACGAAGCGAGCTATGGCAAAATGTTAAGAGACCTTTTTTGTAGAGAATTAAGTTTCCTACTTTTTATGTTCTATGATATTTTTTGATCAGATGCGTAGTTCTCGAGATATATCAAGATATTTAAAAGTTCCGAAGCCGCACCAACATAATAGAGATACAGAAACACCGTGGCCCCTTTCTTTGAGATAACTCTGCACTAGTGCGAGCCGCAAATGCCACTTCCAGCTTAGCTGTGCAGAAGAAGAACAACAAGAAGAAGAAATATCTCGAAATATGTCCGTCAGGCCCGTTCCCTTGAGATAAATCTGCAAATATCTCGGAAACGAAGCGAGCTATGGCAAAATGGTAAGAGACCTTATTTGTAGAGAATTATGTTTCCTACTTTCTAAGCTCTATGATATTTTTTGATCAGACGCGTAGTTCTCGAGATATATCAAGATATTTAAAAGTTCCGAAGCCGCACCAACATAATAGAGATACAGAAACACCGTGGCCCCTTTCTTTGAGATAACTCTGCACTATTGCGAGCTGTAAATGCCACTTCCAGCTTAGCTGTGCAGAGGAAGAACAACAAGAAGAAGAAATATCTCGAAATATGTCCGTCAGGCCCCTTCCCTTGAGATAAATCTGCAAATATCTCGGAAACGAAGCGAGCTATGGCAAAATGTTAAGAGACCTTTTTTGTAGAGAATTAAGTTTCCTACTTTTTATGTTCTATGATATTTTTTGATCAGATGCGTAGTTCTCGAGATATATCAAGATATTTAAAAGTTCCGAAGCCGCACCAACATAATAGAGATACAGAAACACCGTGGCCCCTTTCTTTGAGATAACTCTGCACTATTGCGAGCTGCAAATGCCACTTCCAGCTTAGCTGTGCAGAGGAAGAACAACAAGAAGAAGAAATATCTCGAAATATGTCCGTCAGGCCCGTTCCTTTGAGCTGAATCTGCAAATATCTCGGAAACGAAGCGAGCTATGGCAAAATGTTAAGAGACCTTTTTTGTAGAGAATTAAGTTTCCTACTTTTTATGTTCTATGATATTTTTTGATGAGATGCGTAGTTCTCGAGATATATCAAGATATTTAAAAGTTCCGAAGCCGCACCAACATAATAGAGATACAGAAACACCGTGGCCCCTTTCTTTGAGATAACTCTGCACTATTGCGATCCGCAAATGCCACTTCCAGCTTAGCTGTGCAGAGGAAGAACAACAAGAAGAAGAAATATCTCGAAATATGTCCGTCAGGCCCGTTCCATTGAGATAAATCTGCAAATATCTCGGAAACGAAGCGAGCTATGGCAAAATGTTAAGAGACCTTATTTGTAGAGAATTATGTTTCCTACTTTTTAAGTTCTATGATATTTTTTGATCAGACGCGTAGTTCTCGAGATATATCAAGATATTTAAAAGTTCCGAAGTCGCACCAACATAATAGAGATACAGGAACACCGTGGCCCCTTTCTTTGAGATAACTCTGCACTATTGCGAGCTGCAAATGACACTTCCAGCTTAGCTGTGCAGAAGAAGAACAACAAGAAGAAGAGATATCTCGAAATATGTCCGTCAGGCCCCTTCCCTTGAGGTAAATCTGCAAATATCTCGGAAACGAAGCGAGCTATGGCAAAATGTTAAGAGACGTTTTTTGTAGAGAATTACGTTTCCTACAATTTATGTTCTACGATATTTTTTGATCAGAAGCGTAGTTTTCGAGATATATCGAGATATTTAAAAGTTCCGAAGCCGCACCAACATAATAGAGATACAGAAACACCGTGGCCCCTTTCTTTGAGATAACTCTGCACTATTGCGAGCTGCAAATGCCACTTCCAGCTTAGCTGTGCAGAGGAAGAACAACAAGAAGAAGAAATATCTCGAAATATGTCCGTCAGGCCCCTTCCCTTGAGATAAATCTGCAAATATCTCGGAAACGAAGCGAGCTATGGCAAAATGTTAAGAGACCTTTTTTGTAGAGAATTAAGTTTCCTACTTTTTATGTTCTATGATATTTTTTGATCAGATGCGTAGTTCTCGAGATATATCAAGATATTTAAAAGTTCCGAAGCCGCACCAACATAATAGAGATACAGAAACACCGTGGCCCCTTTCTTTGAGATAACTCTGCACTATTGCGAGCTGCAAATGCCACTTCCAGCTTAGCTGTGCAGAGGAAGAACAACAAGAAGAAGAAATATCTCGAAATATGTCCGTCAGGCCCGTTCCTTTGAGCTGAATCTGCAAATATCTCGGAAACGAAGCGAGCTATGGCAAAATGTTAAGAGACCTTTTTTGTAGAGAATTAAGTTTCCTACTTTTTATGTTCTATGATATTTTTTGATCAGATGCGTAGTTCTCGAGATATATCAAGATATTTAAAAGTTCCGAAGCCGCACCAACATAATAGAGATACAGAAACACCGTGGCCCCTTTCTTTGAGATAACTCTGCACTATTGCGAGCCGCAAATGCCACTTCCAGCTTAGCTGTGCAGAGGAAGAACAACAAGAAGAAGAAATATCTCGAAATATGTCCGTCAGGCCCGTTCCTTTGAGCTGAATCTGCAAATATCTCGGAAACGAAGCGAGCTATGGCAAAATGTTAAGAGACGTTTTTTGTAGAGAATTACGTTTCCTACAATTTACGTTCTATGATATTTTTTGATCAGAAGCGTAGTTTTCGAGATATATCAAGATATTTAAAAGTTCCGAAGCCGCACCAACATAATAGAGATACAGGAACACCGTGGCCCCTTTCTTTGAGATAACTCTGCACTATTGCGAGCTGCAAATGACACTTCCAGCTTAGCTGTGCAGAAGAAGAACAACAAGAAGAAGAAATATCTCCAAATATGTCCGTCAGGCCCCTTCCCTTGAGATAAATCTGCAAATATCTCGGAAACGAAGCGAGCTATGGCAAAATGTTAAGAGACCTTATTTGTAGAGAATTATGTTTCCTACTTTTTAAGTTCTATGATATTTTTTGATCAGACGCGTAGTTCTCGAGATATATCAAGATATTTAAAAGTTCCGAAGTCGCACCAACATAATAGAGATACAGGAACACCGTGGCCCCTTTCTTTGAGATAACTCTGCACTATTGCGAGCTGCAAATGACACTTCCAGCTTAGCTGTGCAGAAGAAGAACAACAAGAAGAAGAGATATCTCGAAATATGTCCGTCAGGCCCCTTCCCTTGAGGTAAATCTGCAAATATCTCGGAAACGAAGCGAGCTATGGCAAAATGTTAAGAGACGTTTTTTGTAGAGAATTACGTTTCCTACAATTTATGTTCTACGATATTTTTTGATCAGAAGCGTAGTTTTCGAGATATATCGAGATATTTAAAAGTTCCGAAGCCGCACCAACATAATAGAGATACAGAAACACCGTGGCCCCTTTCTTTGAGATAACTCTGCACTATTGCGAGCTGCAAATGCCACTTCCAGCTTAGCTGTGCAGAGGAAGAACAACAAGAAGAAGAAATATCTCGAAATATGTCCGTCAGGCCCCTTCCCTTGAGATAAATCTGCAAATATCTCGGAAACGAAGCGAGCTATGGCAAAATGTTAAGAGACCTTTTTTGTAGAGAATTAAGTTTCCTACTTTTTATGTTCTATGATATCTTTTGATCAGATGCGTAGTTCTCGAGATATATCAAGATATTTAAAAGTTCCGAAGCCGCACCAACATAATAGAGATACAGAAACACCGTGGCCCCTTTCTTTGAGATAACTCTGCACTATTGCGAGCTGTAAATGCCACTTCCAGCTTAGCTGTGCAGAGGAAGAACAACAAGAAGAAGAAATATCTCGAAATATGTCCGTCAGGCCCCTTCCCTTGAGATAAATCTGCAAATATCTCGGAAACGAAGCGAGCTATGGCAAAATGTTAAGAGACCTTTTTTGTAGAGAATTAAGTTTCCTACTTTTTATGTTCTATGATATTTTTTGATCAGATGCGTAGTTCTCGAGATATATCAAGATATTTAAAAGTTCCGAAGCCGCACCAACATAATAGAGATACAGAAACACCGTGGCCCCTTTCTTTGAGATAACTCTGCACTATTGCGAGCTGCAAATGCCACTTCCAGCTTAGCTGTGCAGAGGAAGAACAACAAGAAGAAGAAATATCTCGAAATATGTCCGTCAGGCCCGTTCCTTTGAGCTGAATCTGCAAATATCTCGGAAACGAAGCGAGCTATGGCAAAATGTTAAGAGACCTTTTTTGTAGAGAATTAAGTTTCCTACTTTTTATGTTCTATGATATTTTTTGATGAGATGCGTAGTTCTCGAGATATATCAAGATATTTAAAAGTTCCGAAGCCGCACCAACATAATAGAGATACAGAAACACCGTGGCCCCTTTCTTTGAGATAACTCTGCACTATTGCGATCCGCAAATGCCACTTCCAGCTTAGCTGTGCAGAGGAAGAACAACAAGAAGAAGAAATATCTCGAAATATGTCCGTCAGGCCCGTTCCATTGAGATAAATCTGCAAATATCTCGGAAACGAAGCGAGCTATGGCAAAATGTTAAGAGACCTTATTTGTAGAGAATTATGTTTCCTACTTTTTAAGTTCTATGATATTTTTTGATCAGACGCGTAGTTCTCGAGATATATCAAGATATTTAAAAGTTCCGAAGTCGCACCAACATAATAGAGATACAGGAACACCGTGGCCCCTTTCTTTGAGATAACTCTGCACTATTGCGAGCTGCAAATGACACTTCCAGCTTAGCTGTGCAGAAGAAGAACAACAAGAAGAAGAGATATCTCGAAATATGTCCGTCAGGCCCCTTCCCTTGAGGTAAATCTGCAAATATCTCGGAAACGAAGCGAGCTATGGCAAAATGTTAAGAGACGTTTTTTGTAGAGAATTACGTTTCCTACAATTTATGTTCTACGATATTTTTTGATCAGAAGCGTAGTTTTCGAGATATATCGAGATATTTAAAAGTTCCGAAGCCGCACCAACATAATAGAGATACAGAAACACCGTGGCCCCTTTCTTTGAGATAACTCTGCACTATTGCGAGCTGCAAATGCCACTTCCAGCTTAGCTGTGCAGAGGAAGAACAACAAGAAGAAGAAATATCTCGAAATATGTCCGTCAGGCCCCTTCCCTTGAGATAAATCTGCAAATATCTCGGAAACGAAGCGAGCTATGGCAAAATGTTAAGAGACCTTTTTTGTAGAGAATTAAGTTTCCTACTTTTTATGTTCTATGATATTTTTTGATCAGATGCGTAGTTCTCGAGATATATCAAGATATTTAAAAGTTCCGAAGCCGCACCAACATAATAGAGATACAGAAACACCGTGGCCCCTTTCTTTGAGATAACTCTGCACTATTGCGAGCTGCAAATGCCACTTCCAGCTTAGCTGTGCAGAGGAAGAACAACAAGAAGAAGAAATATCTCGAAATATGTCCGTCAGGCCCGTTCCTTTGAGCTGAATCTGCAAATATCTCGGAAACGAAGCGAGCTATGGCAAAATGTTAAGAGACCTTTTTTGTAGAGAATTAAGTTTCCTACTTTTTATGTTCTATGATATTTTTTGATCAGATGCGTAGTTCTCGAGATATATCAAGATATTTAAAAGTTCCGAAGCCGCACCAACATAATAGAGATACAGAAACACCGTGGCCCCTTTCTTTGAGATAACTCTGCACTATTGCGAGCCGCAAATGCCACTTCCAGCTTAGCTGTGCAGAGGAAGAACAACAAGAAGAAGAAATATCTCGAAATATGTCCGTCAGGCCCGTTCCTTTGAGCTGAATCTGCAAATATCTCGGAAACGAAGCGAGCTATGGCAAAATGTTAAGAGACGTTTTTTGTAGAGAATTACGTTTCCTACAATTTACGTTCTATGATATTTTTTGATCAGAAGCGTAGTTTTCGAGATATATCAAGATATTTAAAAGTTCCGAAGCCGCACCAACATAATAGAGATACAGGAACACCGTGGCCCCTTTCTTTGAGATAACTCTGCACTATTGCGAGCTGCAAATGACACTTCCAGCTTAGCTGTGCAGAAGAAGAACAACAAGAAGAAGAAATATCTCCAAATATGTCCGTCAGGCCCCTTCCCTTGAGATAAATCTGCAAATATCTCGGAAACGAAGCGAGCTATGGCAAAATGTTAAGAGACCTTATTTGTAGAGAATTATGTTTCCTACTTTTTAAGTTCTATGATATTTTTTGATCAGACGCGTAGTTCTCGAGATATATCAAGATATTTAAAAGTTCCGAAGTCGCACCAACATAATAGAGATACAGGAACACCGTGGCCCCTTTCTTTGAGATAACTCTGCACTATTGCGAGCTGCAAATGACACTTCCAGCTTAGCTGTGCAGAAGAAGAACAACAAGAAGAAGAGATATCTCGAAATATGTCCGTCAGGCCCCTTCCCTTGAGGTAAATCTGCAAATATCTCGGAAACGAAGCGAGCTATGGCAAAATGTTAAGAGACGTTTTTTGTAGAGAATTACGTTTCCTACAATTTATGTTCTACGATATTTTTTGATCAGAAGCGTAGTTTTCGAGATATATCGAGATATTTAAAAGTTCCGAAGCCGCACCAACATAATAGAGATACAGAAACACCGTGGCCCCTTTCTTTGAGATAACTCTGCACTATTGCGAGCTGCAAATGCCACTTCCAGCTTAGCTGTGCAGAGGAAGAACAACAAGAAGAAGAAATATCTCGAAATATGTCCGTCAGGCCCCTTCCCTTGAGATAAATCTGCAAATATCTCGGAAACGAAGCGAGCTATGGCAAAATGTTAAGAGACCTTTTTTGTAGAGAATTAAGTTTCCTACTTTTTATGTTCTATGATATCTTTTGATCAGATGCGTAGTTCTCGAGATATATCAAGATATTTAAAAGTTCCGAAGCCGCACCAACATAATAGAGATACAGAAACACCGTGGCCCCTTTCTTTGAGATAACTCCGCACTATTGCGACCTGCAAATGCCACTTCCAGCTTAGCTGTGCAGAAGAAGAACAACAAGAAGAAGAAATATCTCGAAATATGTCCGTCAGGCCCGTTCCTTTGAGCTGAATCTGCAAATATCTCGGAAACGAAGCGAGCTATGGCAAAATGTTAAGAGACGTTTTTTGTAGAGAATTACGTTTCCTACAATTTACGTTCTATGATATTTTTTGATCAGAAGCGTAGTTTTCGAGATATATCAAGATATTTAAAAGTTCCGAAGCCGCACCAACATAATAGAGATACAGGAACACCGTGGCCCCTTTCTTTGAGATAACTCTGCACTATTGCGAGCTGCAAATGACACTTCCAGCTTAGCTGTGCAGAAGAAGAACAACAAGAAGAAGAAATATCTCCAAATATGTCCGTCAGGCCCCTTCCCTTGAGATAAATCTGCAAATATCTCGGAAACGAAGCGAGCTATGGCAAAATGTTAAGAGACCTTATTTGTAGAGAATTATGTTTCCTACTTTTTAAGTTCTATGATATTTTTTGATCAGACGCGTAGTTCTCGAGATATATCAAGATATTTAAAAGTTCCGAAGTCGCACCAACATAATAGAGATACAGGAACACCGTGGCCCCTTTCTTTGAGATAACTCTGCACTATTGCGAGCTGCAAATGACACTTCCAGCTTAGCTGTGCAGAAGAAGAACAACAAGAAGAAGAGATATCTCGAAATATGTCCGTCAGGCCCCTTCCCTTGAGGTAAATCTGCAAATATCTCGGAAACGAAGCGAGCTATGGCAAAATGTTAAGAGACGTTTTTTGTAGAGAATTACGTTTCCTACAATTTATGTTCTACGATATTTTTTGATCAGAAGCGTAGTTTTCGAGATATATCGAGATATTTAAAAGTTCCGAAGCCGCACCAACATAATAGAGATACAGAAACACCGTGGCCCCTTTCTTTGAGATAACTCTGCACTATTGCGAGCTGCAAATGCCACTTCCAGCTTAGCTGTGCAGAGGAAGAACAACAAGAAGAAGAAATATCTCGAAATATGTCCGTCAGGCCCCTTCCCTTGAGATAAATCTGCAAATATCTCGGAAACGAAGCGAGCTATGGCAAAATGTTAAGAGACCTTTTTTGTAGAGAATTAAGTTTCCTACTTTTTATGTTCTATGATATCTTTTGATCAGATGCGTAGTTCTCGAGATATATCAAGATATTTAAAAGTTCCGAAGCCGCACCAACATAATAGAGATACAGAAACACCGTGGCCCCTTTCTTTGAGATAACTCCGCACTATTGCGACCTGCAAATGCCACTTCCAGCTTAGCTGTGCAGAAGAAGAACAACAAGAAGAAGAAATATCTCGAAATATGTCCGTCAGGCCCGTTCCTTTGAGCTGAATCTGCAAATATCTCGGAAACGAAGCGAGCTATGGCAAATTGTTAAGAGACGTTTTTTGTAGAGAATTACGTTTCCTACAATTTACGTTCTATGATATTTTTTGATCAGAAGCGTAGTTTTCGAGATATATCAAGATATTTAAAAGTTCCGAAGCCGCACCAACATAATAGAGATACAGGAACACCGTGGCCCCTTTCTTTGAGATAACTCTGCACTATTGCGAGCTGCAAATGACACTTCCAGCTTAGCTGTGCAGAAGAAGAACAACAAGAAGAAGAAATATCTCCAAATATGTCCGTCAGGCCCCTTCCCTTGAGATAAATCTGCAAATATCTCGGAAACGAAGCGAGCTATGGCAAAATGTTAAGAGACCTTATTTGTAGAGAATTATGTTTCCTACTTTTTAAGTTCTATGATATTTTTTGATCAGACGCGTAGTTCTCGAGATATATCAAGATATTTAAAGGTTCCGAAGTCGCACCAACATAATAGAGATACAGGAACACCGTGGCCCCTTTCTTTGAGATAACTCTGCACTATTGCGAGCTGCAAATGACACTTCCAGCTTAGCTGTGCAGAAGAAGAACAACAAGAAGAAGAGATATCTCGAAATATGTCCGTCAGGCCCCTTCCCTTGAGGTAAATCTGCAAATATCTCGGAAACGAAGCGAGCTATGGCAAAATGTTAAGAGACGTTTTTTGTAGAGAATTACGTTTCCTACAATTTATGTTCTACGATATTTTTTGATCAGAAGCGTAGTTTTCGAGATATATCGAGATATTTAAAAGTTCCGAAGCCGCACCAACATAATAGAGATACAGAAACACCGTGGCCCCTTTCTTTGAGATAACTCTGCACTATTGCGAGCTGCAAATGCCACTTCCAGCTTAGCTGTGCAGAGGAAGAACAACAAGAAGAAGAAATATCTCGAAATATGTCCGTCAGGCCCCTTCCCTTGAGATAAATCTGCAAATATCTCGGAAACGAAGCGAGCTATGGCAAAATGTTAAGAGACCTTTTTTGTAGAGAATTAAGTTTCCTACTTTTTATGTTCTATGATATTTTTTGATCAGATGCGTAGTTCTCGAGATATATCAAGATATTTAAAAGTTCCGAAGCCGCACCAACATAATAGAGATACAGAAACACCGTGGCCCCTTTCTTTGAGATAACTCTGCACTATTGCGAGCTGCAAATGCCACTTCCAGCTTAGCTGTGCAGAGGAAGAACAACAAGAAGAAGAAATATCTCGAAATATGTCCGTCAGGCCCGTTCCTTTGAGCTGAATCTGCAAATATCTCGGAAACGAAGCGAGCTATGGCAAAATGTTAAGAGACCTTTTTTGTAGAGAATTAAGTTTCCTACTTTTTATGTTCTATGATATTTTTTGATCAGATGCGTAGTTCTCGAGATATATCAAGATATTTAAAAGTTCCGAAGCCGCACCAACATAATAGAGATACAGAAACACCGTGGCCCCTTTCTTTGAGATAACTCTGCACTATTGCGAGCCGCAAATGCCACTTCCAGCTTAGCTGTGCAGAGGAAGAACAACAAGAAGAAGAAATATCTCGAAATATGTCCGTCAGGCCCGTTCCTTTGAGCTGAATCTGCAAATATCTCGGAAACGAAGCGAGCTATGGCAAAATGTTAAGAGACCTTATTTGTAGAGAATTATGTTTCCTACTTTTTAAGTTCTATGATATTTTTTGATCAGACGCGTAGTTCTCGAGATATATCAAGATATTTAAAGGTTCCGAAGTCGCACCAACATAATAGAGATACAGGAACACCGTGGCCCCTTTCTTTGAGATAACTCTGCACTATTGCGAGCTGCAAATGACACTTCCAGCTTAGCTGTGCAGAAGAAGAACAACAAGAAGAAGAGATATCTCGAAATATGTCCGTCAGGCCCCTTCCCTTGAGGTAAATCTGCAAATATCTCGGAAACGAAGCGAGCTATGGCAAAATGTTAAGAGACGTTTTTTGTAGAGAATTACGTTTCCTACAATTTATGTTCTACGATATTTTTTGATCAGAAGCGTAGTTTTCGAGATATATCGAGATATTTAAAAGTTCCGAAGCCGCACCAACATAATAGAGATACAGAAACACCGTGGCCTCTTTCTTTGAGATAACTCTGCACTATTGCGAGCTGTAAATGCCACTTCCAGCTTAGCTGTGAAGAAGAAGAACAACAAGTAGAAGAAATATCTCGAAATATGTCCGTCAGGCCCCTTCCCTTGAGATATATCTGCAAATATCTCGGAAACGAAGCGAGCTATGGCAAAATGTTAAGAGACCTTTTTTGTAGAGAATTATGTTTCCTACAATTTATGTTCTATGATATTTTTTGATCAGAAGCGTAGTTTTCGAGATATATCTAGATATTTTAAAGTTCCGAAGCCGCACCAACGTAATAGAGGTACAGAAACACCGTGGCCCCTTTCTTTGAGATAACTCTGCACTATTGCGAGCTGCAAATGCCACCTCCAGCTTAGCTGTGCAGAAGAAGAACAACAAGAAGAAGAAATATCTCGAAATATGTCCGTCAGGCCCCTTCCCTTGAGATAAATCTGCAAATATCTCGGAACCGAAGAGAGCTATTGCAAAATGTTAAGAGTCCTTTTTTGTAGAGAATTAAGTTTCCTACTTTTTATGTTCTATGATATTTTTTGATCAGATGCGTAGTTTTCGAGATATATCAAGATATTTAAAAGTTCCGAAGCCGCACCAACATAATAGAGATACAGAAACACCGTGGCCCCGTTCGTTGAGATAACTCTGCACTATTGCGTGCTCCAAATGCCACTTCCAGCTTAGCTGTGCAGAGGAAGAACAACAAGAAGAAGAAATATCTCGAAATATGTCCGTCAGGCCCCTTCCCTTGAGATAAATCTGCAAATATCTCGGAAAGAAAGCGAGCTATGGCAAAATGTTAAGAGACCTTTTTTGTAGAGAATTATGTTTCCTACTTTTTATGTTCTATGATATTTTTTGATCAGATGCGTAGTTCTCGAGATATATCAAGATATTTAAAAGTTCCGAAGCCGCACCAACATAATAGAGATACAGAAACACCGTGGCCCCGTTCTTTGAGATAACCCTGCACTATTGCGAGCTGCAAATGCCACTTCCAGCTTAGCTGTGCAGAGGAAGAACAACAAGAAGAAGAAATATCTCGAAATATGTCCGTCAGGCCCGTTCCTTTGAGTTGAATCTGCAAATATCTCGGAAACGCAGCGAGCTATGGCAAAATGTTAAGACACGTTTTTTGCAGAGAATTATGTTTCCTACAATTTATGGTCTATGATATTTTTTGATCAGACGCGTAGTTTTCGAGATATATCTCGATATTTAAAAGTTCCGAAGCCGCACCAACATAATAGAGATACAGAAACACCGTGGCCCCTTTCTTTGAGATAACTCTGCACTAGTGCGAGCCGCAAATGCCACTTCCAGATTAGCTGTGCAGAGGAAGAACAACAAGAAGAAGAAATATCTCGAAATATGTCCGTCAGGCCCGTTCCTTTGAGCTGAATCTGCAAATATCTCGGAAACGAAGCGAGCTATGGCAAAATGTTAAGAGACCTTTTTTGTAGAGAATTAAGTTTCCTACTTTTTATGTCGTATGATATTTTTTGATCAGATGCGTAGTTCTCGAGATATATCTCGATATTTAAAAGTTCCGAAGCCGCACCAACATAATAGAGATACAGAAACACCGTGGCCCCTTTCTTTGAGATAACTCTGCACTAGTGCGAGCCGCAAATGCCACTTCCAGCTTAGCTGTGCAGAAGAAGAACAACAAGAAGAAGAAATATCTCGAAATATGTCTGTCAGGCCCCTTCCCTTGAGATAAATCTGCAAATATCTCGGAAACGAAGCGAGCTATGGCAAAATGTTAAGATACCTTTTTTGTAGAGAATTAAGTTTCCTACTTTTTATGTTCTATGATATTTTTTGACCAGATGCGTAGTTCTCGAGATATATCAAGATATTTAAAAGTTCCGAAGCCGCACCAACATAATAGAGATACAGAAACACCGTGGCCCCTTTCTTTGAGATAACTCTGCACTATTGCGAGCTGCAAATGCCACTTCCAGCTTAGCTGTGCAGAGGAAGAACAACAAGAAGAAGAAATATCTCGAAATATGTCCGTCAGGCCCGTTCCTTTGAGCTGAATCCGCAAATATCTCGGAAACGAAGCGACCAATGGCAAAATGTTAAGAGACCTTTTTTGTAGAGAATTAAGTTTCCCACTTTTTATGTTCTATGATATTTTTTGATCAGATGCGTAGTTCTCGAGATATATCAAGATATTTAAAAGTTCCGAAGCCGCACCAACATAATAGAGATACAGAAACACCGTGGCCCCTTTCTTTGAGATAACTCTGCACTATTGCGAGCTGCAAATGCCACTTCCAGCTTAGCTGTGCAGAGGAAGAACAACAAGAAGAAGAGATATCTCGAAATATGTCCGTCAGGCCCCTTCCCTTGAGATAAATCTGCAAATATCTCGGAAACGAAGCGAGCTCTGGCAAAATGTTAAGCGACCTATTTTGTAGAGAATTATGTTTCCTACTTTTTATCTTCTATGATATTTTTTGATCAGATGCGTAGTTCTCGAGATATATCAAGATATTTAAAAGTTCCGAAGCCGCACCAACATAATAGAGGTACAGAAACACCGTGGCCCCTTTCTTTGAGATAACTCTGCACTATTGCGAGCTGCAAATGCCACCTCCAGCTTAGCTGTGCAGAAGAAGAACAACAAGAAGAAGAAATATCTCGAAATATGTCCGTCAGGCCCCTTCCCTTGAGATAAATCTGCAAATATCTCGGAACCGAAGAGAGCTATTGCAAAATGTTAAGAGACCTTTTTTGTAGAGAATTAAGTTTCCTACTTTTTATGTTCTATGATATTTTTTGATCAGATGCGTAGTTCTCGAGATATATCAAGATATTTAAAAGTTCCGAAGCCGCACCAACATAATAGAGATACAGAAACACCGTGGCCCCTTTCTTTGAGATAACTCTGCACTATTGCGAGCTGAGAATGCCACTTCCAGCTTAGCTGTGCAGAAGAAGAACAACAAGAAGAAGAAATATCTCGAAATATGTCCGTCAGGCCCCTTCCCTTGAGATATATCTGCAAATATCTCGGAAACGAAGCGAGCTATGGCAAAATGTTAAGAGACCTTTTTTGTAGAGAATTATGTTTCCTACAATTTATGTTCTATGATATTTTTTGATGTGAAGCGTAGTTTTCGAGATATATCTAGATATTTTAAAGTTCCGAAGCCGCACCAACATAATAGAGATACAGAAACACCGTGGCCCCTTTCCTTGAGATAACTCTGCACTAGTGCGAGCCGCAAATGCCACTGTCAGCTTAGCTGTGCAGAAGAAGAACAACAAGAAGAAGAAATATCTGGAAATATGTCCGTTAGGCCCCTTCCCTTGAGATATATCTGCAAATATCTCGGAAACGAAGCGAGCTATGGCAAAATGTTGAGAGACCTTTTTTGTAGAGAATTAAGTTTCCTACTATTTATGTTCTATGATATTTTTTGATCAGATGTGTAGTTCTCCAGATATATCAAGATATTTAAAAGTTCCGAAGCCGCACCAACATAATAGAGATACAGAAACACCGTGGCCCCTTTCTTTGAGATAACTCTGCACTAGTGCGAGCCGGAAATGCCACTTCCAGCTTAGCTGTGCAGAAGAAGAACAACAAGAAGAAGAAATATCTCCAAATATGTCCGTCAGGCCCCTTCCCTTGAGATAAATCTGCAAATATCTCGGAAACGAAGTGAGCTATGGCAAAATGTTAAGAGACCTTATTTGTAGAGAATTATGTTTCCTACTTTTTAAGTTCTATGATATTTTTTGATCAGACGCGTAGTTCTCGAGATATATCAAGATATTTGAAAGTTCCGAAGCCGCACCAACATAATAGAGATACAGAAACACCGTGGCCCCGTTCTTTGAGATAACTCTGCACTATTGCGAGCTGCAAATGCCACTTCCAGCTTAGCTGTGCAGAGGAAGAACAACAAGAAGAAGAAATATCTCGAAATATGTCCGTCAGGCCCGTTCCTTTGAGCTGAATCTGCAAATATCTCGGAAACGAAGCGAGCTATGGCAAAATGTTAAGAGACCATTTTTGTAGAGAATTAAGTTTCCTACTTTTTATGTTCTATGATATTTTTTGACCAGATGCGTAGTTCTCGAGATATATCAAGATATTTAAAAGTTCCGAAGCCGCACCAACATAATAGAGATACAGAAACACCGTGGCCCCTTTCTTTGAGATAACTCTGCACTAGTGCGAGCTGCAAATGCCACTTCCAGCTTAGCTGTGCAGAGGAAGAACAACAAGAAGAAGAAGTATCTCGAAATATGTCCGTCAGGCCCCTTCCCTTGAGATAAATCTGCAAATATCTCGGAAACGAAGCGAGCTATGGCAAAATGTTAAGAGACCTTTATTGTAGAGAATTATGTTTCCTACTTTTTATGTTCTATGATATTTTTTGATCAGATGCGTAGTTCTCGAGATATATCAAGATATTTAAAAGTTCCGAAGCCGCACCAACGTAATAGAGGTACAGAAACACCGTGGCCCCTTTCTTTGAGATAACTCTGCACTATTGCGAGCTGCAAATGCCACCTCCAGCTTAGCTGTGCAGAAGAAGAACAACAAGAAGAAGAAATATCTCGAAATATGTCCGTCAGGCCCCTTCCCTTGAGATAAATCTGCGAATATCTCGGAACCGAAGAGAGCTATTGCAAAATGTTAAGAGACCTTTTTTGTAGAGAATTAAGTTTCCTACTTTTTATCTTCTATGATATTTTTTGATCAGATGCGTAGTTCTCGAGATATATCAAGATATTTAAAAGTTCCGAAGCCGCACCAACATAATAGAGATACAGAAACACCGTGGCCTCTTTCTTTGAGATAACTCTGCACTATTGCGAGCTGTAAATGCCACTTCCAGCTTAGCTGTGAAGAAGAAGAACAACAAGTAGAAGAAATATCTCGAAATATGTCCGTCAGGCCCCTTCCCTTGAGATATATCTGCAAATATCTCGGAAACGAAGCGAGCTATGGCAAAATGTTAAGAGACCTTTTTTGTAGAGAATTATGTTTCCTACAATTTATGTTCTATGATATTTTTTGATCAGAAGCGTAGTTTTCGAGATATATCTAGATATTTTAAAGTTCCGAAGCCGCACCAACGTAATAGAGGTACAGAAACACCGTGGCCCCTTTCTTTGAGATAACTCTGCACTATTGCGAGCTGCAAATGCCACCTCCAGCTTAGCTGTGCAGAAGAAGAACAACAAGAAGAAGAAATATCTCGAAATATGTCCGTCAGGCCCGTTCCTTTGAGTTGAATCTGCAAATATCTCGGAAACGCAGCGAGCTATGGCAAAATGTTAAGAGACGTTTTTTGCAGAGAATTATGTTTCCTACAATTTATGATCTATGATATTTTTTGATCAGACGCGTAGTTTTCGAGATATATCTCGATATTTAAAAGTTCCGAAGCCGCACCAACATAATAGAGATACAGAAACACCGTGGCCCCTTTCTTTGAGATAACTCTGCACTAGTGCGAGCCGCAAATGCCACTTCCAGATTAGCTGTGCAGAGGAAGAACAACAAGAAGAAGAAATATCTCGAAATATGTCCGTCAGGCCCGTTCCTTTGAGCTGAATCTGCAAATATCTCGGAAACGAAGCGAGCTATGGCAAAATGTTAAGAGACCTTTTTTGTAGAGAATTAAGTTTCCTACTTTTTATGTCGTATGATATTTTTTGATCAGATGCGTAGTTCTCGAGATATATCTCGATATTTAAAAGTTCCGAAGCCGCACCAACATAATAGAGATACAGAAACACCGTGGCCCCTTTCTTTGAGATAACTCTGCACTAGTGCGAGCCGCAAATGCCACTTCCAGCTTAGCTGTGCAGAAGAAGAACAACAAGAAGAAGAAATATCTCGAAATATGTCTGTCAGGCCCCTTCCCTTGAGATAAATCTGCAAATATCTCGGAAACGAAGCGAGATATGGCAAAATGTTAAGATACCTTTTTTGTAGAGAATTAAGTTTCCTACTTTTTATGTTCTATGATATTTTTTGACCAGATGCGTAGTTCTCGAGATATATCAAGATATTTAAAAGTTCCGAAGCCGCACCAACATAATAGAGATACAGAAACACCGTGGCCCCTTTCTTTGAGATAACTCTGCACTAGTGCGAGCTGCAAATGCCACTTCCAGCTTAGCTGTGCAGAGGAAGAACAACAAGAAGAAGAAGTATCTCGAAATATGTCCGTCAGGCCCCTTCCCTTGAGATAAATCTGCAAATATCTCGGAAACGAAGCGAGCTATGGCAAAATGTTAAGAGACCTTTATTGTAGAGAATTATGTTTCCTACTTTTTATGTTCTATGATATTTTTTGATCAGATGCGTAGTTCTCGAGATATATCGAGATATTTAAAAGTTCCGAAGCCGCACCAACATAATAGAGATACAGAAACACCGTGGCCCCTTTCTTTGAGATAACTCTGCACTAGTGCGAGCCGCAAATGCCACTTCCAGCTTAGCTGTGCAGAAGAAAAACAACAAGAAGAAGCAATATCTCGAAATATGTCCGTCAGGCCCCTTCCCTTGAGATAAATCTGCAAATATCTCGGAAACGAAGCGAGGTATGGCAAAATGTTAAGAGACCTTTTTTGTAGAGAATTAAGTTTCCTACTTTTTAAGTTCTATGATATTTTTTGATCAGATGCGTAGTTCTCGAGATATATCAAGATATTTAAAAGTTCCGAAGCCGCACCGACATAATAGAGATACAGAAACACCGTGGCCCCTTTCTTTGAGATAACTCTGCACTATTGCGAGCTGCAAATGCCACTTCCAGCTTAGCTGTGCAGAGGAAGAACAACAAGAAGAAGAAATATCTCGAAGTATGTCCGTCAGGCCCGTTCCTTTGAGCTGAATCCGCAAATATCTCGGAAACGAAGCGACCAATGGCAAAATGTTAAGAGACCTTTTTTGTAGAGAATTAAGTTTCCCACTTTTTATGTTCTATGATATTTTTTGATCAGATGCGTAGTTCTCGAGATATATCAAGATATTTAAAAGTTCCGAAGCCGCACCAACATAATAGAGATACAGTAACACCGTGGCCCCATTCTTTGAGATAACTCTGCACTATTGCGAGCTGCAAATGCCACTTCCAGCTTAGCTGTGCAGAAGAAGAACAACAAGAAGTAGAAATATCTCGAAATATGTCCGTCTGGCCCCTTCCCTTGAGATAAATCTGCAAATATCTCGGAAACGAAGCGAGCTATGGCAAAATGTTAAGAGACCTTTTTTGTAGAGAATTAAGTTTCCTACTTTTTATGTCGTATGATATTTTTTGATCAGATGCGTAGTTCTCGAGATATATCTCGATATTTAAAAGTTCCGAAGCCGCACCAACATAATAGAGATACAGAAATACCGTGGCCCCTTTCTTTGAGATAACTCTGCACTAGTGCGAGCCGCAAATGCCACTTCCAGCTTAGCTGTGCAGAAGAAGAACAACAACAAGAAGGAATATCTCGAAATATGTCCGTCAGGCCCCTTCCCTTGAGATATATCTGCAAATATCTCGGAAACGAAGCGAGCTATGGCAAAATGTTAAGGGACCTTTTTTGTAGAGAATTATGTTTCCTACAATTTATGTTCTATGATATTTTTTGAGCAGAAGCGTAGTTTTCGAGATATATCGAGATATTTAAAAGTTACGAAGCCGCACCAACATAATAGAGATACAGAAACACCGTGGCCCCTTTCTTTGAGATAACTCTGCACTAGTGCGAGCCGCAAATGCCACTTCCAGCTTAGCTGTGCAGAAGAAGAACAACAAGAAGAAGAAATATCTGGTAATATGTCCGTTAGGCCCCTTCCCTTGAGATAAATCTGCAAATATCTCGGAAACGAAGCGAGCTATGGCAAAATGTTGAGAGACCTTTTTTGTAGAGAATTAAGTTTCCTACTATTTATGTTGTATGATATTTTTTGATCAGATGCGTAGTTCTCGAGATATATCAAGATATTTAAAAGTTCCGAAGCCGCACCAAAATAATAGAGATACAGAAACACCGTGGCCCCTTTCTTTGAGATAACTCTGCACTAGTGCGAGCCGCAAATGCCACTTCCAGCTTAGCTGTGCATTAGAAGAACAACAAGAAGAAGAAATATCTCCAAATATGTCCGTCAGGCCCCTTCCCTTGAGATAAATCTGCAAATATCTCGGAAACGAAGCGAGCTATGGCAAAATGTTAAGAGACCTTTTTTGTAGAGAATTAAGGTTCCTACTTTTTATGTTCCATGATATTTTTTGATCAGATGCGTAGTTCTCGAGATATATCAAGATATTTAAAAGTTCCGAAGCTGCACCAACATAATAGAGATACAGAAACACCGTGGCCCCTTTCTTTGAGATAACTCTGCACTAGTGCGAGCCGCAAATGCCACTTCCAGCTTAGCTGTGCAGAAGAAGAACAACAAGAAGAAGAAATATCTCGAAATATGTCCGTCAGGCCCCTTCCCTTGAGATAAATCTGCAAACATCTCGGAAACGAAGCGAGCTATGGCAAAATGTTAAGAGACCTTTTCTGTAGAGAAATAAGTTTCCTACTTTTTATGTTCTATGATATTTTTTGATGAGATGCGTAGTTCTCGAGATATATCAAGATATTTAAAAGTTCCGAAGCCGCACCAACATAATAGAGATACAGAAACACCGTGGCCCCTCTCTTTGAGATAACTCTGCACTATTGCGAGCTGCCAATGCCACTTCCAGCTTAGCTGTGCAGAAGAAGAACAACAAGAAGAAGAAATATCGCGAAATATGTCCGTCAGGCCCCTTCCCTTGAGATAAATATGCAAATATCTCGGAAACGAAGCGAGCTATGGCAAAATGTTTAGAGACCTTTCTTGTAGAGAATTATGTTTCCTACTTTTTAAGTAGTATGATATTTTTTGATCAGATGCGTAGTTCTCGAGATATATCAAGATATTTAAAAGTTCCGAAGCCGCACCAACATAGTAGAGATACAGAAACACCGTGGCCCCTTTCTTTGAGATAACTCTGCACTATTGCGACCTGCAAATGCCACTTCCAGCTTAGCTGTGCAGAAGAAGAACAACAAGAAGAAGAAATATCTCGAAATATGTCCGTCAGGCCCCTTCCCTTGAGATAAATCTGCAAATATCTCGGAAACGAAGGGAGCTATGGCAAAATGTTAAGAGACCTTTTTTGTAGAGAATTAAGTTTCCTACTTTTTATGTTCCATGATATTTTTTGATCAGATGCGTAGTTCTCGAGATATATCAAGATATTTAAAAGTTCCGAAGCTGCACCAACATAATAGAGATGCAGAAACACCGTGGCCCCTTTCTTTGAGATAACTCTGCACTAGTGCGAGCCGCAAATGCCACTTCCAGCTTAGCTGTGCAGAAGAAGAACAACAAGAAGAAGAAATATCTCGAAATATGTCCATTAGGCCCCTTCCCTTGAGATAAATCTGCAAATATCTCGGAAATGAAGCGAGCTATGGCAAAATGTTAAGAGACCTTTTCTGTAGAGAAATAAGTTTCCTACTTTTTATGTTCTATGATATTTTTTGACGAGATGCGTAGTTCTCGAGATATATCAAGATATTTAAAAGTTCCGAAGCCGCACCAACATAATAGAGATACAGAAACACCGTGGCCCCTTTCTTTGAGATAACTCTGCACTATTGCGAGCTGCAAATGCCACTTCCAGCTTAGCTGTGCAGAAGAAGAACAACAAGAAGAAGAAATATCTCGAAATATGTCCGTCAGGCCCCTTCCCTTGAGATAAATCTGCAAATATCTCGGAAACGAAGCGAGCTATGGCAAAATGTTAAGAGACCTTTTTTATAGAGAATTAAGTTTCTTACTTTTTATGTTCCATGATATTTTTTGATCAGATGCGTAGTTCTCGAGATATATCAAGATATTTAAAAGTTCCGAAGCTGCACCAACATAATAGAGATACAGAAACACCGTGGCCCCTTTCTTTGAGATAACTCTGCACTAGTGCGAGCCGCAAATGCCACTTCCAGCTTAGCTGTGCAGAAGAAGAACAACAAGAAGAAGAAATATGTCGAAATATGTCCGTCAGGCCCCTTCCCTTGAGATAAATCTGCAAATATCTCGGAAACGAAGCGAGCTATGGCAAAATGTTAAGAGACCTTTTTTGTAGAGAATTAAGTTTCCTACTTTTTATGTTCTATGATATTTTTTGATCAGATGCGTAGTTCTCGAGATATATCAAGATATTTAAAAGTTACGAAGCCGCACCAACATAATAGAGATACAGAAACAGCGTGGCCCCTTTCTTTGAGATAACTCTGCACTAGTGCGAGCCGCAAATGCCACTTCCAGCTTAGCTGTGCAGAAGAAGAACAACAAGAAGAAGAAATATCTGGAAATATGTCCGTTAGGCCCCTTCCCTTGAGATAAATCTGCAAATATCTCGGAAACGAAGCGAGCTATGGCAAAATGTTGAGAGACCTTTTTTGTAGAGAATTAAGTTTCCTACTATTTATGTTCTATGATATTTTTTGATCAGATGCGTAGTTCTCGAGATATATCAAGATATTTAAAAGTTCCGAAGCCGCACCAAAATAATAGAGATACAGAAACACCGTGGCCCCTTTCTTTGAGATAACTCTGCACTAGTGCGAGCCGCAAATGCCACTTCCAGCTTAGCTGTGCATTAGAAGAACAACAAGAAGAAGAAATATCTCCAAATATGTCCGTCAGGCCCCTTCCCTTGAGATAAATCTGCAAATATCTCGGAAACGAAGCGAGCTATGGCAAAATGTTAAGAGACCTTTTTTGTAGAGAATTAAGGTTCCTACTTTTTATGTTCCATGATATTTTTTGATCAGATGCGTAGTTCTCGAGATATATCAAGATATTTAAAAGTTCCGAAGCTGCACCAACATAATAGAGATACAGAAACACCGTGGCCCCTTTCTTTGAGATAACTCTGCACTAGTGCGAGCCGCAAATGCCACTTCCAGCTTAGCTGTGCAGAAGAAGAACAACAAGAAGAAGAAATATCTCGAAATATGTCCGTCAGGCCCCTTCCCTTGAGATAAATCTGCAAACATCTCGGAAACGAAGCGAGCTATGGCAAAATGTTAAGAGACCTTTTCTGTAGAGAAATAAGTTTCCTACTTTTTATGTTCTATGATATTTTTTGATGAGATGCGTAGTTCTCGAGATATATCAAGATATTTAAAAGTTCCGAAGCCGCACCAACATAATAGAGATACAGAAACACCGTGGCCCCTCTCTTTGAGATAACTCTGCACTATTGCGAGCTGCCAATGCCACTTCCAGCTTAGCTGTGCAGAAGAAGAACAACAAGAAGAAGAAATATCGCGAAATATGTCCGTCAGGCCCCTTCCCTTGAGATAAATATGCAAATATCTCGGAAACGAAGCGAGCTATGGCAAAATGTTTAGAGACCTTTCTTGTAGAGAATTAAGTTTCCTACTTTTTATGTAGTATGATATTTTTTGATCAGATGCGTAGTTCTCGAGATATATCAAGATATTTAAAAGTTCCGAAGCCGCACCAACATAGTAGAGATACAGAAACACCGTGGCCCCTTTCTTTGAGATAACTCTGCACTATTGCGACCTGCAAATGCCACTTCCAGCTTAGCTGTGCAGAAGAAGAACAACAAGAAGAAGAAATATCTCGAAATATGTCCGTCAGGCCCCTTCCCTTGAGATAAATCTGCAAATATCTCGGAAACGAAGCGAGCTATGGCAAAATGTTAAGAGACCTTTTTTGTAGAGAATTAAGTTTCCTACTTTTTATGTTCCATGATATTTTTTGATCAGATGCGTAGTTCTCGAGATATATCAAGATATTTAAAAGTTCCGAAGCTGCACCAACATAATAGAGATACAGAAACACCGTGGCCCCTTTCTTTGAGATAACTCTGCACTAGTGCGAGCCGCAAATGCCACTTCCAGCTTAGCTGTGCAGAAGAAGAACAACAAGAAGAAGAAATATCTCGAAATATGTCCATTAGGCCCCTTCCCTTGAGATAAATCTGCAAATATCTCGGAAATGAAGCGAGCTATGGCAAAATGTTAAGAGACCTTTTCTGTAGAGAAATAAGTTTCCTACTTTTTATGTTCTATGATATTTTTTGACGAGATGCGTAGTTCTCGAGATATATCAAGATATTTAAAAGTTCCGAAGCCGCACCAACATAATAGAGATACAGAAACACCGTGGCCCCTTTCTTTGAGATAACTCTGCACTATTGCGAGCTGCAAATGCCACTTCCAGCTTAGCTGTGCAGAAGAAGAACAACAAGAAGAAGAAATATCTCGAAATATGTCCGTCAGGCCCCTTCCCTTGAGATAAATCTGCAAATATCTCGGAAACGAAGCGAGCTATGGCAAAATGTTAAGAGACCTTTTTTATAGAGAATTAAGTTTCTTACTTTTTATGTTCCATGATATTTTTTGATCAGATGCGTAGTTCTCGAGATATATCAAGATATTTAAAAGTTCCGAAGCTGCACCAACATAATAGAGATACAGAAACACCGTGGCCCCTTTCTTTGAGATAACTCTGCACTAGTGCGAGCCGCAAATGCCACTTCCAGCTTAGCTGTGCAGAAGAAGAACAACAAGAAGAAGAAATATGTCGAAATATGTCCGTCAGGCCCCTTCCCTTGAGATAAATCTGCAAATATCTCGGAAACGAAGCGAGCTATGGCAAAATGTTAAGAGACCTTTTTTGTAGAGAATTAAGTTTCCTACTTTTTATGTTCTATGATATTTTTTGATCAGATGCGTAGTTCTCGAGATATATCAAGATATTTAAAAGTTACGAAGCCGCACCAACATAATAGAGATACAGAAACACCGTGGCCCCTTTCTTTGAGATAACTCTGCACTAGTGCGAGCCGCAAATGTCACTTCCAGCTTAGCTGTGCAGAAGAAGAACAACAAGAAGAAGAAATATCTGGAAATATGTCCGTTAGGCCCCTTCCCTTGAGATAAATCTGCAAATATCTCGGAAACGAAGCGAGCTATGGCAAAAAGTTGAGAGACCTTTTTTGTAGAGAATTAAGTTTCCTACTATTTATGTTCTATGATATTTTTTGATGAGATGCGTAGTTCTCGAGATATATCAAGATATTTAAAAGTTCCGAAGCCGCACCAACATAATAGAGATACAGAAACACCGTGGCCCCTCTCTTTGAGATAACTCTGCACTATTGCGAGCTGCAAATGCCACTTCCAGCTTAGCTGTGCAGAAGAAGAACAACAAGAAGAAGAAATATCGCGAAATATGTCCGTCAGGCCCCTTCCCTTGAGATAAATCTGCAAATATCTCGGAAACGAAGCGAGCTATGGCAAAATGTTTAGAGACCTTTCTTGTAGAGAATTAAGTTTCCTACTTTTTATGTAGTATGATATTTTTTGATCAGATGCGTAGTTCTCGAGATATATCAAGATATTTAAAAGTTCCGAAGCCGCACCAACATAGTAGAGATACAGAAACACCGTGGCCCCTTTCTTTGAGATAACTCTGCACTATTGCGACCTGCAAATGCCACTTCCAGCTTAGCTGTGCAGAAGAAGAACAACAAGAAGAAGAAATATCTCGAAATATGTCCGTCAGGCCCCTTCCCTTGAGATAAATCTGCAAATATCTCGGAAACGAAGCGAGCTATGGCAAAATGTTAAGAGACCTTTTTTGTAGAGAATTATGTTTCCTACTTTTTATGTTCCATGATATTTTTTGATCAGATGCGTAGTTCTCGAGATATATCAAGATATTTAAAAGTTCCGAAGCTGCACCAACATAATAGAGATACAGAAACACCGTGGCCCCTTTCTTTGAGATAACTCTGCACTAGTGCGAGCCGCAAATGCCACTTCCAGCTTAGCTGTGCAGAAGAAGAACAACAAGAAGAAGAAATATCTCGAAATATGTCCGTTAGGCCCCTTCCCTTGAGATAAATCTGCAAATATCTCGGAAATGAAGCGAGCTATGGCAAAATGTTAAGAGACCTTTTCTGTAGAGAAATAAGTTTCCTACTTTTTATGTTCTATGATATTTTTTGATGAGATGCGTAGTTCTCGAGATATATCAAGATATTTAAAAGTTCCGAAGCTGCACCAACATAATAGAGATACAGAAACACCGTGGCCCCTTTCTTTGAGATAACTCTGCACTAGTGCGAGCCGCAAATGCCACTTCCAGCTTAGCTGTGCAGAAGAAGAACAACAAGAAGAAGAAATATCTCGAAATATGTCCGTTAGGCCCCTTCCCTTGAGATAAATCTGCAAATATCTCGGAAATGAAGCGAGCTATGGCAAAATGTTAAGAGACCTTTTCTGTAGAGAAATAAGTTTCCTACTTTTTATGTTCTATGATATTTTTTGATGAGATGCGTAGTTCTCGAGATATATCAAGATATTTAAAAGTTCCGAAGCCGCACCAACATAATAGAGATACAGAAACACCGTGGCCCCTTTCTTTGAGATAACTCTGCACTATTGCGAGCTGCAAATGCCACTTCCAGCTTAGCTGTGCAGAAGAAGAACAACAAGAAGAAGAAATATCTCGAAATATGTCCGTCAGGCCCCTTCCCTTGAGATAAATCTGCAAAAATCTCGGAAACGAAGCGAGCTATGGCAAAATGTTAAGAGACCTTTTTTGTAGAGAATTAAGTTTCCTACTTTTTATGTTCTATGATATTTTTTGATCAGATGCGTAGTTCTCGAGATATATCAAGATATTTAAAAGTTCCGAAGCCGCACCAACATAATAGAGATACAGAAACACCGTGGCCCCTTTCTTTGAGATAACTCTGCACTAGTGCGAGCCGCAAATGCCACTTCCAGCTTAGCTGTGCAGAAGAAGAACAACAAGAAGAAGAAATATCTCGAAATATGTCCGTTAGGCCCCTTCCCTTGAGATAAATATGCAAATATCTCGGAAATGAAGCGAGCTATGGCAAAATGTTAAGAGACCTTTTCTGTAGAGAAATAAGTTCCCTACCTTTTATGTTCTATGATATTTTTTGATGAGATGCGTAGTTCTCGAGATATATCAAGATATTTAAAAGTTCCGAAGCTGCACCAACATAATAGAGATACAGAAACACCGTGGCCCCTTTCTTTGAGATAACTCTGCACTAGTGCGAGCCGCAAATGCCACTTCCAGCTTAGCTGTGCAGAAGAAGAACAACAAGAAGAAGAAATATCTCGAAATATGTCCGTTAGGCCCCTTCCCTTGAGATAAATCTGCAAATATCTCGGAAATGAAGCGAGCTATGGCAAAATGTTAAGAGACCTTTTCTGTAGAGAAATAAGTTTCCTACTTTTTATGTTCTATGATATTTTTTGATGAGATGCGTAGTTCTCGAGATATATCAAGATATTTAAAAGTTCCGAAGCCGCACCAACATAATAGAGATACAGAAACACCGTGGCCCCTTTCTTTGAGATAACTCTGCACTATTGCGAGCTGCAAATGCCACTTCCAGCTTAGCTGTGCAGAAGAAGAACAACAAGAAGAAGAAATATCTCGAAATATGTCCGTCAGGCCCCTTCCCTTGAGATAAATCTGCAAATATCTCGGAAACGAAGCGAGCTATCGCAAAATGTTAAGAGACCTTTTTTGTAGAGAATTAAGTTTCCTACTTTTTATGTTCTATGATATTTTTTGATGAGATGCGTAGTTCTCGAGATATATCAAGATATTTAAAAGTTCCGAAGCCGCACCAACATAATAGAGATACAGAAACACCGTGGACCCTCTCTTTGAGATAACTCTGCACTATTGCGAGCTGCAAATGCCACTTCCAGCTTAGCTGTGCAGAAGAAGAACAACAAGAAGAAGAAATATCGCGAAATATGTCCGTCAGGCCCCTTCCCTTGAGATAAATCTGCAAATATCTCGGAAACGAAGCGAGCTATGGCAAAATGTTTAGAGACCTTTCTTGTAGAGAATTAAGTTTCCTACTTTTTATGTAGTATGATATTTTTTGATCAGATGCGTAGTTCTCGAGATATATCAAGATATTTAAAAGTTCCGAAGCCGCACCAACATAGTAGAGATACAGAAACACCGTGGCCCCTTTCTTTGAGATAACTCTGCACTATTGCGACCTGCAAATGCCACTTCCAGCTTAGCTGTGCAGAAGAAGAACAACAAGAAGAAGAAATATCTCGAAATATGTCCGTCAGGCCCCTTCCCTTGAGATAAATCTGCAAATATCTCGGAAACGAAGCGAGCTATGGCAAAATGTTAAGAGACCTTTTTTGTAGAGAATTAAGTTTCCTACTTTTCATGTTCCATGATATTTTTTGATCAGATGCGTAGTTCTCGAGATATATCAAGATATTTAAAAGTTCCGAAGCTGCACCAACATAATAGAGATACAGAAACACCGTGGCCACTTTCTTTGAGATAACTCTGCACTAGTGCGAGCCGCAAATGCCACTTCCAGCTTAGCTGTGCAGAAGAAGAACAACAAGAAGAAGAAATATCTCGAAATATGTCCGTCAGGCCCCTTCCCTTGAGATAAATCTGCAAATATCTCGGAAACGAAGCGAGCTATGGCAAAATGTTAAGAGACCTTTTTGGTAGAGAATTAAGTTTCCTACTTTTTATGTTCCATGATATTTTTTGATCAGATGCGTAGTTCTCGAGATATATCAAGATATTTAAAAGTTCCGAAGCTGCACCAACATAATAGAGATACAGAAACACCGTGGCCCCTTTCTTTGAGATAACTCTGCACTAGTGCGAGCCGCAAATGCCACTTCCAGCTTAGCTGTGCAGAAGAAGAACAACAAGAAGAAGAAATATCTCGAAATATGTCCGTTAGGCCCCTTCCCTTGAGATAAATCTGCAAATATCTCGGAAATGAAGCGAGCTATGGCAAAATGTTAAGAGACCTTTTTTGTAGAGAATTAAGTTTCCTACTTTTTATGTTCTATGATATTTTTTGATGAGATGCGTAGTTCTCGAGATATATCAAGATATTTAAAAGTTCCGAAGCCGCACCAACATAATAGAGATACAGAAACACCGTGGCCCCTTTCTTTGAGATAACTCTGCACTATTGCGAGCTGCAAATGCCACTTCCAGCTTAGCTGTGCAGAAGAAGAACAACAAGAAGAAGAAATATCTCGAAATATGTCCGTCAGGCCCCTTCCCTTGAGATAAATCTGCAAAAATCTCGGAAACGAAGCGAGCTATGGCAAAATGTTAAGAGACCTTTTTTGTAGAGAATTAAGTTTCCTACTTTTTATGTTCTATGATATTTTTTGATCAGATGCGTAGTTCTCGAGATATATCAAGATATTTAAAAGTTCCGAAGCCGCACCAACATAATAGAGATACAGAAACACCGTGGCCCCTTTCTTTGAGATAACTCTGCACTATTGCGAGCTGTAAATGCCACTTCCAGCTTAGCTGTGCAGAAGAAGAACAACACGAAGAAGAAATATGTCGAAATATGTCCGTCAGGCCCCTTCCCTTGAGATAAATCTGCAAATATCTCGGAAACGAAGCGAGCTATGGCAAAATGTTAAGAGACCTTTTTTGTAGAGAATTAAGTTTCCTGCTTTTTATGTTCTATGATATTTTTTGATCAGATGCGTAGTTCTCGAGATATATCAAGATATTTAAAAGTTCCGAAGCCGCACCAACATAATAGAGATACAGAAACACCGTGGCCCCTTTCTTTGAGATAACTCTGCACTAGTGCGAGCCGCAAATGCCACTTCCAGCTTAGCTGTGCAGAAGAAGAACAACAAGAAGAAGAAATATCTCGAAATATGTCCGTCAGGCCCCTTCCCTTGAGATAAATCTGCAAATATCTCGAAATATGTCCGTCAGGCCCCTTCCCTTGAGATGTATCTGCAAATATCTCGGAAACGAAGCGAGCTATGGCAAAGAGACCTTTTTTGTAGAGAATTATGTTTCCTACAATTTATGTTCTATGATATTTTTTGATCAGAAGCGTAGTTTTCGAGATATATCGAGATATTTAAAAGTTCCGAAGCCGCACCAACATAATAGAGATACAGAAACACCGTGGCCCCTTTCTTTGAGGTAACTCTGCACTATTGCGAGCTGCAAATGCCACTTCCAGCTTCGCTGTGCAGAAGAAGAACAACAAGAAGAAGAAATATCTCGAAATATGTCCGTTGCGCCCCTTCCCTTGAGATAAATCTGCAAATATCTCGGAAATGAAGCGAGCTATGGCAAAATGTTAAGAGACCTTTTCTGTAGAGAATGAAGTTTCCTACTTTTTATGTTCTATGATATTTTTTGATCAGATGCGTAGTTCTCGAGATATATCAAGATATTTAAAAGTTCCGAAGCTGCACCAACATAATAGAGATACAGAAACACCGTGGCCCCTTTCTTTGAGATAACTCCGCACTATTGCGAGCTGCAAATGCCACTTCCAGCTTAGCTGTGCAGAAGAAGAACAACAAGAAGAAGAAATATCTCGAAATATGTCCGTCAGGCCCCTTCCCTTGAGATGTATCTGCAAATATCTCGGAAACGAAGCGAGCTATGGCAAAATGTTAAGAGACCTTTTTTGTAGAGAATTATGTTTCTTACATTTCATGTTCTATGATATTTTTTGATCAGATGCGTAGTTCCCGAGATATATCAAGATATTTAAAAGTTCCGAAGCCGCACCAACATAATAGAGATACAGAAACACCGTGGCCCCTTTCTTTGAGATAACTCTGCACTAGTGCGAGCCGCAAATGCCACTTCCAGCTTAGCTGTGCAGAAGAAGAACAACAAGAAGAAGAAATATCTCGAAATATGTCCGTCAGGGCCCTTCCCTTGAGATAAATCTGCAAATATCTCGAAATATGTCCGTCAGGCCCCTTCCCTTGAGATGTATCTGCAAATATCTCGGAAACGAAGCGAGCTATGGCAAAATGTTAAGAGACCTTTTTTATAGAGAATTGTGTTTCCTACAATTTATGTTCTATGATATTTTTTGATCAGATGCGTAGTTCTCGAGATATATCAAGATATTTAAAAGTTCCGAAGCCGCACCAACATAATAGAGATACAGAAACACCGTGGCCCCTTTCTTTGAGATAACGCTGCACTAGTGCGAGCCGCAAATGCCACTTCCAGCTTAGCTGTGCAGAAGAAGAACAACAAGAAGAAGAAATATCTCGAAATATGTCCGTCAGGGCCCTTCCCTTGAGATAAATCTGCAAATATCTCGGAAACGAAGCGAGCTATGGCAAAATGTTAAGAGACCTTTTTTGTAGAGAATTAAGTTTCCTACTTTTTATGTTCTATGATATTTTTGGATCAGATGCGTAGTTCTCGAGATATATCAAGATATTTAAAAGTTCCGAAGCCGCACCAACATAATAGAGATACAGAAACACCGTGGCCCCTTTCTTTGCGATAACTCTGCACTATTGCGAGCTGCAAATGCCACTTCCAGCTTAGCTGTGCAGAAGAAGAACAACAACAAGAAGAAATATCTCGAAATATGTCGGTCAGGCCCGTTCCTTTGAGCTGAATCTGCAAATATCTCGGAAACGAAGCGAGCTATGGCAAAATGTTAAGAGACGTTTTTTGTAGAGAATTACGTTTCCTACAATTTATGCTCTATGATATTTTTAGATCAGAAGCGTAGTTTTCGAGATATATCGAGATATTTAAAAGTTCCGAAGCCGCACCAACATAATAGAGATTCAGAAACACCGTGGCCCCTTTCTTTGAGATAACTCTGCACTAGTGCGAGCCGCAAATGCCACTTCCAGCTTAGCTGTGCAGAAGAAGAACAACAAGAAGAAGAAATATCTCGAAATATGTCCGTCAGGCCCCTTCCCTTGAGATAAATCTGCAAATATCTCGGAAACGAAGCGAGCTATGGCAAAATGTTAAGAGACCTTTTTGGTAGAGAATTAAGTTTCCTACTTTTTATGTTCCATGATATTTTTTGATCAGATGCGTAGTTCTCGAGATATATCAAGATATTTAAAAGTTCCGAAGCTGCACCAACATAATAGAGATACAGAAACACCGTGGCCCCTTTCTTTGAGATAACTCTGCACTAGTGCGAGCCGCAAATGCCACTTCCGATCTTAGCTGTGCAGAAGAAGAACAACAAGAAGAAGAAATATCTCGAAATATGTCCGTCAGGCCCCTTCCCTTGAAATAGATCTGCAAATATCTCGAAAACGAAGCGAGCTATGGCAAAATGTTAAGAGACTTTATTTGTAGAGAATTAAGTTTCCTACTTTTTATGTTCTATGATATTTTTTGATCAGATGCGTAGTTCTCGAGATATATCAAGATATTTAAAAGTTCCGAAGCCGCACCAACATAATAGAGATACAGAAACACCGTGGCCCCTTTCTTTGAGATAACTCTGCACTATTGCGAGCTGCAAATGCCACTTCCAGCTTAGCTGTGCCGAAGAAGAACAACAACAAGAAGAAATATCTCGAAATATGTCGGTCAGGCCCGTTCCTTTGAGCTGAATCTGCAAATATCTCGGAAACGAAGCGAGCTATGGCAAAATGTTAAGAGACGTTTTTTGTAGAGAATTATGTTTCCTACAATTTATGCTCTATGATATTTTTAGATCAGAAGCGTAGTTTTCGAGATATATCGAGATATTTAAAAGTTCCGAAGCCGCACCAACATAATAGAGATTCAGAAACACCGTGGCCCCTTTCTTTGAGATAACTCTGCACTAGTGCGAGCCGCAAATGCCACTTCCAGCTTAGCTGTGCAGAAGAAGAACAACAAGAAGAAGAAATATCTCGAAATATGTCCGTCAGGCCCCTTCCCTTGAGATAAATCTGCAAATATCTCGAAATATGTCCGTCAGGCCCCTTCCCTTGAGATGTATCTGCAAATATCTCGGAAACGAAGCGAGCTATGGCAAAATGTTAAGAGACCTTTTTTGTAGAGAATTATGTTTCCTACAATTTATGTTCTATGATATTTTTTGATCAGAAGCGTAGTTTTCGAGATATATCGAGATATTTAAAAGTTCCGAAGCCGCACCAACATAATAGAGATACAGAAACACCGTGGCCCCTTTCTTTGAGATAACGCTGCACTAGTGCGAGCCGCAAATGCCACTTCCAGCTTAGCTGTGCAGAAGAAGAACAACAAGAAGAAGAAATATCTCGAAATATGTCCGGCAGGGCCCTTCCCTTGAGATAAATCTGCAAGTATCTCGGAAACGAAGCGAGCTATGGCAAAATGTTAAGAGACCTTTTTTGTAGAGAATTAAGTTTCCTACTTTTTATGTTCTATGATATTTTTTGATCAGATGCGTAGTTCTCGAGATATATCAAGATATTTAAAAGTTCCGAAGCCGCACCAACATAATAGAGATACAGAAACACCGTGGCCCCTCTCTTTGAGATAACTCTGCACTATTGCGAGCTGCAAATGCCACTTCCAGCTTAGCTGTGCAGAAGAAGAACAACAAGAAGAAGAAATATCGCGAAATATGTCCGTCAGGCCCCTTCCCTTGAGATAAATCTGCAAATATCTCGGAAACGAAGCGAGCTATGGCAAAATGTTAAGAGACCTTTTTTGTAGAGAATTAAGTTTCCTACTTTTTATGTTCTATGATATTTTTTGATCAGATGCGTAGTTCTCGAGATATATCAAGATATTTAAAAGTTCCGAAGCCGCACCAACATAATAGAGATACAGAAACACCGTGGCCCCTTTCTTTGAGATAACTCTGCACTATTGCGAGCTGCAAATGCCACTTCCAGCTTAGCTGTGCAGAAGAAGAACAACAACAAGAAGAAATATCTCGAAATATGTCGGTCAGGCCCGTTCCTTTGAGCTGAATCTGCAAATATCTCGGAAACGAAGCGAGCTATGGCAAAATGTTAAGAGACGTTTTTTGTAGAGAATTATGTTTCCTACAATTTATGCTCTATGATATTTTTAGATCAGAAGCGTAGTTTTCGAGATATATCGAGATATTTAAAAGTTCCGAAGCCGCACCAACATAATAGAGATTCAGAAACACCGTGGCCCCTTTCTCTGAGATAACTCTGCACTAGTGCGAGCCGCAAATGCCACTTCCAGCTTAGCTGTGCAGAAGAAGAACAACAAGAAGAAGAAATATCTCGAAATATGTCAGTCAGGCCCCTTCCCTTGAGATAAATCTGCAAATATCTCGGAAACGAAGCGAGCTATGGCAAAATGTTAAGAGACCTTTTTTGTAGAGAATTAAGTTTCCTACTTTTTATGTTCTATGATATTTTTTGATCAGAAGCGTAGTTTTCGAGATCTATCGCGATATTTAAAAGTTCCGAAGCCGCACCAACATAATAGAGATTCAGAAACACCGTGGCCCCTTTCTTTGAGATAACTCTGCACTAGTGCGAGCCGCAAATGCCACTTCCAGCTTAGCTGTGCAGAAGAAGAACAACAAGAAGAAGAAATATCTCGAAATATGTCCGTCAGGCCCCTTCCCTTGAGATAAATCTGCAAATATCTCGGAAACGAAGCGAGCTATGGCAAAATGTTAAGAGACCTTTTTTGTAGAGAATTAAGTTTCCTACTTTTTATGTTCTATGATATTTTTTGATCAGATGCGTAGTTCTCGAGATATATCAAGATATTTAAAAGTTCCGAAGCCGCACCAACATAATAGAGATACAGAAACACCGTGGCCCCTTTCTTTGAGATAACTCTGCACTATTGCGAGCTGTAAATGCCACTTCCAGCTTAGCTGTGCAGAAGAAGAACAACACGAAGAAGAAATATCTCGAAATATGTCCGTCAGGCCCCTTCCCTTGAGATAAATCTGCAAATATCTCGGAAACGAAGCGAGCTATGGCAAAATGTTAAGAGACCTTTTTTGTAGAGAATTAAGTTTCCTACTTTTTATGTTCTATGATATTTTTTGATCAGATGTGTAGTCCTCGAGATATATCAAGATATTTAAAAGTTCCGGAGCCGCACCAACATAATAGAGATACAGAAATACCGTGGCCCCTTTCTTTGAGATAACTCTGCACTATTGCGAGCTGCAAATGCGACTTTCAGCTTAGCTGTGCAGAAGAAGAACAACAAGAAGAAGAAATATCTCGAAATATGTCCGTCAGGCCCCTTCCCTTGAAATAAATCTGCAAATATCTCGGAAACGAAGCGAGCTATGGCAAAATCTTAAGAGACTTTATTTGTAGAGAATTAAGTTTCCTACTTTTTAGGTTCTATGATATTTTCTGATCAGATGCGTAGTTCTCGAGATATATCGAGATATTTAAAAGTTCCGAAGCCGCACCAACATAATAGAGATTCAGAAACACCGTGGCCCCTTTCTCTGAGATAACTCTGCACTAGTGCGAGCCGCAAATGCCACTTCCAGCTTAGCTGTGCAGAAGAAGAACAACAAGAAGAAGAAATATCTCGAAATATGTCAGTCAGGCCCCTTCCCTTGAGATAAATCTGCAAATATCTCGGAAACGAAGCGAGCTATGGCAAAATGTTAAGAGACCTTTTTTGTAGAGAATTAAGTTTCCTACTTTTTATGTTCTATGATATTTTTTGATCAGATGCGTAGTTCTCGAGATATATCAAGATATTTAAAAGTTCCGAAGCCGCACCAACATAATAGAGATACAGAAACACCGTGGCCCCTTTCTTTGAGATAACTCTGCACTAGTGCGAGCCGCAAATGCCACTTCCAGCTTAGCTGTGCAGAAGAAGAACAACAAGAAGAAGAAATATCTCGAAATATGTCCGTCAGGCCCCTTCCCTTGAAATAAATCTGCAAATATCTCGGAAACGAAGCGAGCTATGGCAAAATCTTAAGAGACTTTATTTGTAGAGAATTAAGTTTCCTACTTTTTAGGTTCTATGATATTTTCTGATCAGATGCGTAGTTCTCGAGATATATCGAGATATTTAAAAGTTCCGAAGCCGCACCAACATAATAGAGATTCAGAAACACCGTGGCCCCTTTCTCTGAGATAACTCTGCACTAGTGCGAGCCGCAAATGCCACTTCCAGCTTAGCTGTGCAGAAGAAGAACAACAAGAAGAAGAAATATCTCGAAATATGTCAGTCAGGCCCCTTCCCTTGAGATAAATCTGCAAATATCTCGGAAACGAAGCGAGCTATGGCAAAATGTTAAGAGACCTTTTTTGTAGAGAATTAAGTTTCCTACTTTTTATGTTCTATGATATTTTTTGATCAGATGCGTAGTTCTCGAGATATATCAAGATATTTAAAAGTTCCGAAGCCGCACCAACATAATAGAGATACAGAAACACCGTGGCCCCTTTCTTTGAGATAACTCTGCACTAGTGCGAGCCGCAAATGCCACTTCCAGCTTAGCTGTGCAGAAGAAGAACAACAAGAAGAAGAAATATCTCGAAATATGTCCGTCAGGCCCCTTCCCTTGAAATAAATCTGCAAATATCTCGGAAACGAAGCGAGCTATGGCAAAATGTTAAGAGACCTTTTTTGTAGAGAATTAAGTTTCCTACTTTTTATCTTGTATGATATTTTTTGATCAGATGCGTAGTTCTCGAGATATATCAAGATATTTAAAAGTTCCGAAGCCGCACCAACATAATAGAGATACAGAAACACCGTGGCTCCTTTCTTTGAGATAACTCTGCACTATTGCGAGCTGCAAATGCCAGTTCCAGCTTAGCTGTGCAGAAGAAGAACAACAAGAAGAAGAAATATCTCGAAATATGTCCGTCAGGCCCCTTCCCTTGAAATAAATCTGCAAATATCTCGGAAACGAAGCGAGCTATGGCAAAATGTTAAGAGACTTTATTTGTAGAGAATTAAGTTTCCTACTTTTTAGGTTCTATGATATTTTTTGATCAGATGCGTAGTTCTCGAGATATATCAAGATATTTCAAAGTTCCGAAGCCGCACCAACATAATAGAGATACAGAAACACCGTGGCCCCTTTCTTTGAGATAACTCTGCACTATTGCGAGCTGCAAATGCCACTTCCAGCTTAGCTGTGCAGAAGAAGCACAACAAGAACAAGAAATATCTCGGAATATGTCCGTCAGGCCCCTTCCCTTGAGCTAAATCTGCAAATATCTCGGAAACGATGCGAGCTATGGCAAAATATTAAGAGATCTTTTTTGTAGGAAATTAAGTTTCCTACTATTTATGTTCTTTGATATTTTTTGATCAGATGCGTAGTTTTCGAGATATATCGTCATTTTTAAAAGTTCCGAAGCCGCACCAACATAATAGAGATACAGAAACACCGTGGCCCCTTTCTTTGAGATAACTCTGCACTATTCCGAGCTGCAAATACCACTTTCAGCTTAGCTGTGCAGAAGAAGAACAACAAGAAGAAGAAATATCTCGAAATATGTCCGTCAGGCCCCTTCCCTTGAGGTAAATCTGCAAATATCTTGGAAACCATGCGAGCTATGGCAAAATGTTAAGAGACCTTTGTTGTAGAGAATTAGGTTTCCTACTTTTTATGTTCTATGATATTTTTTGATCAGAAGCGTAGTTTTCGAGATATATCAAGATATTTAAAAGTTCCGAAGCCGCACCAACATAATAGAGATACAGAAACACCGTGGCGCCTTTCCTTGAGATATCTCTGCACTATTCCGAGCTGCAAATGCAACTTCCAGCTTAGCTGTGCAGAAGAAGAACAACAAGAAGAAGAAATATCTCGGAATATGTCCGTCAGGCCCCTTCCCTTGAGCTAAATCTGCAAATATCTCGGAAACGATGCGAGCTATGGCAAAATATTAAGAGATCTTTTTTGTAGGAAATTAAGTTTCCTACTATTTATGTTCTTTGATATTTTTTGATCAGATGCGTAGTTTTCGAGATATATCGTCATTTTTAAAAGTTCCGAAGCCGCACCAACATAATAGAGATACAGAAACACCGTGGCCCCTTTCTTTGAGATAACTCTGCACTATTCCGAGCTGCAAATACCACTTTCAGCTTAGCTGTGCAGAAGAAGAACAACAAGAAGAAGAAATATCTCGAAATATGTCCGTCAGGCCCCTTCCCTTGAGGTAAATCTGCAAATATCTTGGAAACCATGCGAGCTATGGCAAAATGTTAAGAGACCTTTGTTGTAGAGAATTAGGTTTCCTACTTTTTATGTTCTATGATATTTTTTGATCAGAAGCGTAGTTTTCGAGATATATCAAGATATTTAAAAGTTCCGAAGCCGCACCAACATAATAGAGATACAGAAACACCGTGGCGCCTTTCCTTGAGATATCTCTGCACTATTCCGAGCTGCAAATGCAACTTCCAGCTTAGCTGTGCAGAAGAAGAACAACAAGAAGAAGAAATATCTCGAAATATGTCCGTCAGGCCCCTTCCCTTGAGCTAAATCTGCAAATATCTCGGAAACGATGCAAGCTATGGCAAAATGTTGAGAGACCTCTTTTGTAGGAAATTAAGTTACCTACTATTTATGTTCTATGATATTTTTTTATCAGGTGCGTAGTTTTCGAGATATATCGAGATATTTAAAGGTTCCGAAGCCGCACCAACATAATAGAGATACGGAAACACCGTGGCCCCTTTCTGTGAGATAACTCTGCACTATTGCGAGCTGCAAACGCCAGTTCCAGCTTAGCTGTGCAGAAGAAGCACAACAAGAACAAGAAATATCTCGGAATATGTCCGTCAGGCCCCTTCCCTTGAGCTAAATCTGCAAATAACTCGGAAACGATGCGAGCTATGGCAAAATGTTAAGAGACCTTTTTTGTAGAGAATTAAGTTTCCTACTTTTTATGTTGTATGATATTTCTGGATCAGATGCGTAGTTTTCGAGATATATCGAGATATTTGAAGGTTCCGAAGCCGCACCAACATAATAAAGATACATAAACACCGTGGCCTCTTTCTTTGAGATAACTCTGCACTATTCCGAGCTGCAAATGCAACTTCCACTTTAGCTGTGCAGAAGAAGAACAACAAGAAAAAGAAATATCTCGAAATATGTCCGTCAGGCCCCTTCCCTTGAATTAAATCTGCAAATATCTCGGAAACGATGCGAGCTATGGCAAAATGTTAAGAGACCTTTTTTGTAGAGAATTAGGTTTCCTACTTTTTATGTTCTATGATATTTTTTGATCAGATGCGTAGTTCTCGAGATATATCAAGATATTTAAAAGTTCCGAAGCCGCACCAACATAATAGAGATACAGAAACACCGTGGCCCCTTTCTGCGAGATAACTCTGCACTATTGCGAGCTGCAAATGCCAGGTCCAGCTTAACTGTGCAGAAGAAGCACAACAAGAACAAGAAATATCTCGGGATATGTCCGTCAGGCCCCTTCCCTTGAGCTAAATCTGCAAATATCTCGGAAACGATGCGAGCTATGACAAAATGTTAAGAGACCTTTTTCGTAGGAAATTAGGTTTCCTACTATTTATCTTCTATGATATTTTTTGATCAGATGCGTAGTTTTCGAGATATATCGAGATATTTAAAAGTTCCGAAGCCGCACCAACATAATAAAGATACAGAAACACCGTGGCCCTGTTCTTTGAGATAACTCTGCACTATTCCGAGCTGCAAATGCCACTTCCAGCTTAGCTGTGCAGAAGAAGAACAACAATAGGAAGAAATATCTCCGAATATGCCCGTGAGGCCCCTTTCCTTGAGCTAGATCTGCAGATATGTAATGTACATTTAATACCAATATCATTATTACGATATCTACATGAGATATAATGTAATGTACTGATTACTACCCGCAGATCAATGTACATTTAATAACAATATCATTATTGCCATATCTACATTAGATATAATGTAATATACTGATTCATTCCCACAGATCAATGTACATTTAATAACAATATCGTTAGTACGATATCTACATTAGATTTGTAGTGCACATTTAAAAACAATATCATTATTACCATATCTACATTAGATATAATGTAATATACAGATCCATTCCCACAGATCAATGTACATTTAATAACGATATCATTAGTACTATATCTACATTCGATATAATGTAATATACTTATTCGTTCCCACAGATCAATGTACTGTTACGTCGCGAGCGAGAGAGAGAGAGAGACGGCGCGCGGCGTACAAAATAAGAAAAATTTTTGATTTTACGTGAGGTTAATTAAATTGTTGGCTGATACGCGGTTGAGAACGGTATTAGCGGCTGCCACCAGTCCTAATCGCTTGGGACGATGTTAGATCTTTCGCGATTAGAACAATAAAAGAGTTGATAGATTAATTAATAGTTAATTAAGAATTTATTTGGGTTCGTCAATGCTCTAGTCCCATACGGGCCCGTCGTGTGAATTTGTACGGAGATGGTAGGCGTGAAAATGCAGGAAAAGAAGTGGCTTGAAACGTAAATGAATTAAAACAGTTTAGGCGTAACAAAAATATAATCTCAAAAAAAGGTAAACGTGACAATAAAATGGTTGGTTAACAGAAAATGCGAGCTGTTTGAAATACAAGGGAAAATAAATGCATTGTTAAGAAAGGTTTAGGTTGTATGAAAGTGAGACTATTGATTATGGAATAGTTAATGTTTGATTAAACGATTCGACGATTCGAGCGACGATGTCGTATAAAGAATTAAACGCGAACAAAAGGAAAGAACGGTCCCAGAGGGTAAACTACCAGAATCACGGTTTCGTGGGGCCGCCTTCTTTTGTGTGAAATCGGAGTTTTCTAAATATTTTAAATATTCGATACCTTATGTCTCTATTGTGAACGGAACGATCTAGAGGGAAACTTTCCAGAATACGCGGTTTCGTAGATCGCCCGTTTTGCCTCGCTACGTCCAGATTCGTCGTATTAGATAAAATGAAATGGACAACTTACCAGGAAACAAGATGAAATAATATCTAATAATAGTGAGTGATAGACGCTTTCTTTTGCTGGTGTCGTTGAGAAATCTGGAAATCAAAGAAAAGATGAGGAAACTGCCACTGCACCACGCGTTCGCGATCGGCCTTTATTACGGTGTTACGAGACGAATTCAAACTATTACAAACGAACACAAAGTATTTTTAAATCAACGCGGCGCAGAAAAAGAAAGAAAAATAATTAATACACGAGACGATATAAAATGAAAGAGAAAAGATAGAATTTGAAGAGTATGAAAAGAATTTAACGTATCCGTTTGAGTCCTTGTCACAAAACCCCGAACCGAAACTCTCTCGACACTTTGCCTTGAGGAGGACTTGCCGAGCAATCTAATTACGCGGGTTTTGATTAACAACTCTATCTCTACGCGAACACGGGCTCCCCGTCACGCACCTTGCGACTTATCGACGGAGAGTGATTTGCCTCCGTCAAGCGATCGTGTCTGAGGGTTCGACCCGCGATCAAGGGCCCAAAGTGGGGACATCATTTGGCAGATCGGGGTACGTGACGGAGGGGAAATCCCGCGCGTATTGGGCTAATTGGCCGCTCTTCCTAGTTCCCTCATCCCTTCCTGGCTTTTCCTTCTACCTTCGTCCAAGGTTGTCCATTTCTTTCTACCCCTCTAACGCCACAACAGGTTTCATGCGTCGCAATTCTAAAGTTCTGGAATATTCGAAATCTATTACGACTTACGTCATTCGTGTTTGCTTAATTAAAGTGGCCTTTACAATGATATTTCCGGTATCGAAAGAGATCTTTGTTTTATTAGAAATATTTGGTTTACTGGTTTGAATGACCATTAGCTAAATAACGTTAATTATTATTCATACGTTAACTACTCTATTAATCTCGTTGTCCGGCGGTTTACGCGCGATGCAACCGGTGTTTTATAACTGTCGACAAATTGCGGATACATGCGTGTCGCATTTAATTAATATTCATTCCGCTCTTATTAGTTATTAACATTCCTATTCGTATCTCGACGATTTACGTAGATTTGAACGTTCTACGTTTAACGTTTAGCGACGAAGTTTATAGACTCGGTCGACCTTTGTCTCGACCATTCGTGAACGATTTCGAACTACAGCGGTTGTCACGCAAACCCTCGCATTCTAATATCATTCAAATAGTTTCATTCCGTTAGATTCCAATTGTTCTGTTCTAAATCACATGCACTCCTCGTGGAAGGGTCGGCTGACGCATGCTTTGCAGGTATGAGAGGTACCTAGCTAATAAAATAGAAGAAAATTCTTCTTTATGTTGCACGGTTAAGTTGGGAAATTTCCAAGTGCGTCGCACTGCTTAGCCGCGCGGCGAAGGATGTTTATGGTACCTCTCCCTAAACGGTTTCGACTTTCGAAGTTTTTGTCGCTGCGTAGTTTCGACAAGGCAATCATCCCAAGGAAAGGTTGACTTGTATTATTTGAAAGAACTAAATATAGCCTCCTTTGTGTGCCTCGCCTGGGATTATCTCCATGTGCTTCGCACTGGCGAGGTACACAAGCTCGGTATATTGACGGTTAAACTATTGAAACAAGAAAAAGGAGAATTATAATTTTAATCTCAAACTCCTTTCTTGTGTTCTTCGTGAGGAATCACTTCCAAGTGCTCACGCACCCGACGGAAGAGCACAAGATCGGAGAAGCGCGAACAGGTAACGATGAGAAGAAATAAATTAGCAAGGCCCTTCCTTGCGCCCCTCACGTGGAAAGTTCCAGATGCAGCGTACCCGATGAGGAACGCAAGGTCGGGATAATTGAAAATTAGCAAAAAATGTACATTTAATAACAACATCATTAGTACTGTATCTACATTATATATGTAATGTACATTTAAAAACAATTTCATTATTACCATATCTACATTAGATATAATGTAATACACAGATCCATTCCCACAGATCAATGTACATTTAATAACAATATCATCAGTACTGTTTCTACATTCGATATAATGTAATATACTGATTCATTCCCACAGATCAATGTACATTTAATAACAGCATAATTAGTACTATATTTACATTCGGTATAATGTAATATACTGATCACTACCCACAGATCAATGTACATGTAAGTACAATATCATTATTACCATATCTTCATTAGATACAATGTAATATACTGATTCATTCCCACAGATCAATGTACATTTAATAACAATATCATTAGTACTATATCTACATTATACATGTAATGTACATTTAAAAACAATATCATTATTACCATATCTACATTAGATATAATGTAATATACAGATCCATTCCCACAGATCAATGTACATTTAATAACAATATCATCAGTACTGTTTCTACATTCGATATAATGTAATATACTGATTCATTCCCACAGATCAATGTACATTTAATAACAGCATAATTAGTACTATATTTACATTAGATATAATGTCATATACAGATGCATTCCAACAGATCAATGTACCTACATTTAATACCAATGTCATTATTGCGATATCTACATTAGATAAAGTGTAATATACTGATTACTTCTCACAGATCAATGTACATTTAATAACAATATCATTGGTACTATGTGTACATTCTATATAATGCGATATACTGATTCATTCCCACCGATCAATGTACATTTAATAACCATATCATTGGTACTATATCTACATTCGATATAATGTAATATACTGATTCATTCCCACAGATCAATGTACATTTAATAACAATATCATTAGTACTATATTTACATTAGATATGTAATGTACATTTAATAACAATATCACTAATACCATGTCTACATTAGATATAACGTATAATACTGATTCCTTCCCACAGATCAATGGACATTTAATAACAATATCATTGGTACTATAGCTACATTCTATACAATGTAATATATTGATTCATTCCCACAGATCAATGTACATTTAATAACAATATCATTGGTACTACATCTACATTAGATATGTAATGTACATTTAATAACAATATCATTATTACCATATCTACATTAGATATAATGTAATACACTGATTCCCACCCACAGATCAATGTTCCTTTAATATCAATATCTCTATTACTACATCTGCATTAGATAAAATGTCACATACAGATTCATTCCCACAGATCAATGTACATTTAATAACAATATCGTGAACACTATATCCACCTACGATATAATGTAATATACTGATTCATCCCACAGATCAATGTGCATTTAATAACAATATCATTAGTACTATATCTACATGAGATATGTAATGTACATTTAATAACAATATCATTAGTACTATATCTACAATCGATATAATGTAATATACTGATTCATTCCCACAAATCAATTTACATTTAATAAGAATATCATTAGTCCTATATCTACATTCGATATAATGTAATATACTGATTCATTCCCACAGATCAATGTTCATTTAGTAACAAAGTCATTAGTACTATATCTACATTAGATATGTAATGTACATTTAATAACAATATCATTAGTACTATATCTACATTCGATATAATGTAATATATTGATTCATTCCAACAGATCAATGTACATTTAATAACAATATCATTATTACTATATCTACATTAGATATAATGTAATATACTTATTCGTTCCCACAGATGAATGTGCATTTAATAACATTATCATTAGTACTGTATCTACATTAGATATGTAATGTATATTTAAAAACAATATCATTATTACCATATCTACATTAGATATAATGTAATATACTGACTCCTTCCCACAGATCAATGTACATTTAATAACAGTATCATTGGTACTATATCTACATTGAATATAATGTCATATACTCATTCATTCCCACAGATCAATGTACATTTAATAACAATATCATTAGTACTATATCTACAGTAGATATGTAATGTACATTTAATAACAATATCATTATTACCATATCTACATTAGATATAATGTAATATACTGATTCTTTCCCACAGATCAATGTACATTTAATAACCATATCATTAGTACTATATCTACATTAGATACGTAATGTACTGTGACCCTCTTCGGGGGTTCACTCTATACAAAATTCCTTGTCGCAGACTTTACTCTACAATTCTCTCTCCCTCTCACAAACGTTGGGCGCCAGCCACTCGCTGTGGCGATTTGAATCAACAGGGAAAAGGGGGTGATTGGGGGTGTCTTACAGGGGATGGGTCTCGGGGCACTTACGTCCGTATAATACTTCGCGGGGGAGTACGCAAGGAGGATTAGTGTGGGAAGGGAAATCTCTAGGGTCGGGAGGGGTTCGCAGGAAAGTTCGTCTACGTTACGCGAGTGAGGAAAACTTTGTGGTTGGAAAATGAAAAGGGGGACTCGTCTCTATGTCGAACAATGCGCGGGCGGAGAAGGTAGCCGTTGCCTCGATCTCGCTAATACAATAATTACGATAAGGGACTCACCCAAAACTTCTCTCCCTCTCTCGCACGAATCCTTAAATTACTTCCGATTTTTCTCTCTCAATGCTCTCTCTCGAAATCTATACACAGCGATAGCCTTGGGCTCAATTGACGGTTCGCCGTCGCTGCTGCGACGACGAAACCGTCGCGGGATGGTTTTGGGGAGGGGATGGGACTAGGAAGGGGGCCTCTTCCGGCAACGGGATAGATCGATTATCGATCTTCGATACACCGGTGCTCGGGGTCGATGGGGCTGGCGGATATCCCGCGATGACGGGTGGGCTGAGGTCTTCGGGCTCGGCGACAGATGGCTCCGGGTGGACGTTTTGCATCAGTTGGGCAGCTTCGTCTATTTCTTCGGAGTCCCATGTTGCTCCGTTTCCTTGGAGGAAGGGTTAGAGGTCTGTCGCCGGCCTCGTAGCTCCTTCTGCGGGTATTCCTTGTAGGTCTTCCGTCGCCTCCATCGGCCCGCCACCGGTGAGCAGGGGGAAATGGTTAGATGAGGGAAGGGTTACGGGTGGTTTTGGGGTGGAAGTGTAAAATGGGAAAAGCGCAGCGATTGTAACGGGGGGGCACGGGTGTCACCACGTTACAACACCCCCCCGCCTTGACCGGAAACGGTAGATGCAATGGGAAAGGGAAGAGAAAGGGACACAATAACTGCGAGGAAAGGTGTACAATCGTGGTGTTGTCGCGGTCACTCACGCTTCCATGCTGCGCTCTCATTCAAGGGGGGGGGGGTCGCGGACGCGAGCGACCCTCCTGTTGCCGTTCCTCTGGTGAGGTTGGTTTTAAGCTGAACCTGTAAGGAAACGAATTAACATCTGGCCGAACAAAAGAAGGGGGCTACATTCTGGGGCGGAATTTTGTATAAGTCTTTACCTGATTTTCCTCGCGGACTTTGTACTGAGCTTTGTTTTGTGAGGGTTAGGGGAGGACTGGGCGAGGAGGGTCCTCTTAGATTGCTTGGAAGGGGGAGGTCAGTCTTTGTCGCGTCCGTCCGTGTCTGTCTTGGATTATGGCGACATTGGGATTTTGTCGAGATTGTTAATAAACGTTTCGATATCCCACGTGTCAATACGGGTCACGCGGTGAAGCCGCGGAAAACTGTCGTAGTCCGTTTGTCCCTGTCTGGGTCGGTCGTCCAAAAAAAAAAATAAAAAAAAATGGTCATTGTTCTTTAAGGGAGGGTTGGGTTATGGGGTGTCGGGGTGTGCGTGAGGTGGGCGGGAAAGGGAAGGAGGAAAGTTTAAGGGAGGTTACGGGGTTTGGGGATTCGGAGGGACATTAGGGGTGGCGGTGGGATGTGGAGGGACATCAGGGGGGGTATTACGGGGGATTGGGGACGTGTTGGGGTTTGGGGTGGGAGAGGATATAGTTCGAAAAGGTGGAAGCGGGCTCGGGTGGGGGATACGGGGGATGCGGGACGGGACACCAGTGGGTATATTGCCACGGTTTGGGACGGGTGTGAGGGGGATGGGGTGTGCGTTGGTGTGGTTGGGATGGGGGGTTGGGTCTGGCCCTCCTGTGCCCTCACGCGGGCCGCTGCTGCCCGCAGCTCGGCCAGGTGAGGGTCTTCGGGGGGGCTTGTGCGTGGGGAAGGGATGAGGCGCGGGACTGGGGTAGGGATGGGGATACGGCGGAGGGCTGCTTGTAATTTTTTTATTTGGGGCTTATAGGGTGAGGGGATGGTGGGTAAGGCGGTGGGGGGAGTGGCGGCTTGGGATGGGGTTGAGGGTGTGGATGATGGGGGAAGTTCGGGGGTGGGTGGTGTAGGAGGAGGAGTGGGGGTTAGGGGTGGGGTTATGTAATTGGACTCCTCCGAGTCCGTCTGGACGGCTATGCTGGTCACCTGTGCCGGCGGTCGGCCTCGACACAGCCGCGGTCACCGCGGCGCCGGCCTCCTCGCCCGGGCCCTGGCGCCCCGGCCTCGTCCACCTCTCCTTGATGCGAACATCTCTGTTGGGGTACAATTAGGTTAGTGGGATTTTCCGGTGGGCTCTTATTAGGGTTGACGCTAGTGGGGGTGGGCTATTATTGTCTTTAATCTATTATCGTCACTTACCGCCCGCGTATGGAGAGAATGAAAAAACAAAATTTTATTTTACTTTATTAGTCATTATTCGTTCTCCGGTTTTCCGAGGATTGTGCGCCAAATTTGTTACCCCTCTTCGGGGTTTGATATTTATTGGTTGTTGGGAGTTTTGTAGGTTGAGGAATATATAAGGACATGAGGGGGGGTATGGAGGGTTGTTCCGTTCTGATTACGTTCATTAGGGGGTTAAGGGGGTATTTTCGGGGTCGTCCTCGTCCTCGACGAGGTGGTTGAGGGGGATGTGGTTGGAAGGGTATGGTTTGTGTGGGATTTGGGAGTACTTGGGTTTTCCGGGGCCTCCCTCGTCTTCTACGAGGGGGTGGAGTAGGGATGGGTACAGGAATTGTATTTTGCTGGTTGTCCGAAAGTATCGGGATTTTCCTGGGTCTCCCGCGCCCTCGGCGGGGGAGTGGAGCAGGAGCGGGTGGTGTGTGTATGATCTGTGGAACGTGTTGGGGTGCTGGGATTTTCCGGGGTCTTCCCCGTCCTCGGCGAGGAGGCAGAGCGGGGATAGGCGTGGAAGGGGGAGTTTGTGCGGGTGTTGGATGGGGTGTTGGTCGGGTGGGAATGTCGAGGGGTTGTGAGGAAGGTCCTGGTTGTGAAATATCATTAACATTTTGACTTATTGAAAGGTTTTCGGACATTGCGTCGTCAAAGTTTGGAGGGGGTCGGAAGGGTTTAAGATCCTTGATGTGAACTTTTGGAATGGTATTTCCGTCGGAACCTTTTAGTTCATAAACTACGGGGGAAAGGATTTTGGAGATTGTGTAGGGACCTGAAAATTTCGGGGCTAGTTTGGATGCAAAACTGTGGGCGGCGGAGGAAAGAATTCGTTGGCGTCTCATGACGAGGTCACCAATTTGGTAACGGTCGTCACGACGCCCTTGGTTATAATAGGAAGCTTGGCGGTAGGAAGCCCTTTCTAGATTTCTGTGAACTATATCGTATAAAAGGGTTAAGCGGGAAATGCGGTTGGACCATTCTTGGGGATTTCGGGGAATTATTAAGGAATCCGATTTAATCTCGTGGCGGAGGTTTTGGATGGGACGAGGGTTTCGACCAAAATTGAGGAATGCGGGAGAAACGAGGGAAGAAGAATGTACGGCGGTATTATAGGCAAAACAAAATTCAGGAAGGTGTCTATCCCAGTTTCGGTGGTCTTCTCCAATAAACGTCGTTATCATTGTTTTAAGGGTTCGATTAACTCTTTCGACGGGATTGGCTTGGGCATGGTAAGGAGGGATTGTCGTTTGTTTGATTCCGTACGTCGTCAGTCTGTTCGTTACGTCTCTGTTACAAAATTCGGTACCGTTATCTGTAAGAAGGAATTTGGGGCATCCCCATCGGTGGAGGACGAGGGATTCAAAAGCGGAAAGGATTGGTTTGGCAGAGGCTTTATGGAGGGGTTTTACTTCAATATATTTCGTGAAAAGGTCTTGGAAAACGAGGAGATATTTATTTTGGGATTTGCTAGGAGGAAAGGGACCCATGATATCAGCAGCCACGACGGTCCAGGGCGCCTCCACCGGGCGCTCCCTCATCAACCCCGCCGGTGTCCGCTGTAGAACCTTACTTTGCTGGCATTGGAGACACCGTCTGACGAATTGGACCACGTCTTGGAACATTCCAGGCCAATAGAAGTCCTGCGTCAGACGGTGATACGTTTTATCAATGCCAAGGTGACCGGATTGGGGAGGATCGTGGGCGTCGGAAAGGGCTCTTGGGCGGGAGGAGAGGGGGAGGACTAGTTTCCAACCATCAAGGTCGGGTACTATGGGATCTAGGAGGGAATTGGGACGGTGGTAGTAAAGTCGGTTGTCTACAATTGTCCAGTCGGGATATTTGGAGGGGAAATCACTAACGTCACGAAGCTTATTGGAGTACCAGGGATCGGGATCGTTGCCAACGGCGGCCATGCCGCCCACTGGGTCGCCGTACATTCGGGAGAGAGCGTCTGGCACGACGTTGTGGGTTCCCCTTCGGTGGACGATTTTCATGGGTTGGCCTTGAAGGGTCAACGCCCACCGGGCTAATCGTCCAGTTGGGTCCTTAAGGTGGTGAAGCCACCGGAGACTGTTGTGGTCCGTCACCACGGTAATTTCGGACCCTTCAACGTAAGGACGGAACTTTTGGGTCGCCCACACGACGGCCAGACACTCCCTTTCCGTTACGGAGTAATTTCTCTCCGCACGGGTGAGGGAACGGCTTGCGTAGGCTATCGGGTGCTCTTCACCGTCTACGGTTTGTACGAGAACTGCCCCGATAGCCGTATCGCTAGCGTCGGTTTGGAGGGAAAAGGGAAGGGTAAAGTCAGGGCGGGCTAGGACGGGAGTTTTGGTGAGGGCATTTTTCAGGGTTTCAAACGCGGATTGTTGCTCGGGACCCCATTCCCAAGCAACATCCTTCTGTAGGAGGCGGGTAAGGGGAGTTTGGTCTTTGGAGACATCTTTTAGAAATCGGGAGTACCATTTAACCATTCCAAGGAAACGTCGGAGTTGTTTGAGGGTTGTGGGAGGGGGATAGGAAAGGATGGGTTCAATTTTTTCAGGATCGGCTATCATGCCGTCCTTATTTATTAAAAAGCCGAGGTATCGGACCTCGGAACAACAAAATTCGCTCTTTTCGCGATTGATTTCTAAATTTGCTTCCCTCAAACGGGTTAAAACTTTCGCGAGCCATTCTAAGTGTTCCTCGTACGTTTCGGTCGCGATTACCACGTCGTCTAAGTACGCGAAAATGTGCGGCTCCCAGTCGGGGGTAATTAGCTTATCCATAATGCGTTGGAAGGTTGCGGGGGCGTTGGTGAGGCCGTAGGGCATACGGGTAAATTGGAAAAGGCCTCTACCGGGGACTGCGAAAGCAGTGATTTCTTTACTGGAGGGGTCAAGGGGAACTTGGAAATAGGCTTGGCTGAGGTCTAACTTGGAGATATAACGGGCGGTTCGGAGGCTATCAAGGATACGGTCCATACTAGGGAGGGGATAGGCGTCTTTTTTGGTGACTTTGTAAATGTCACGGTAGTCTATGCAAAATCTATAGGAGCCATTGGGTTTGGGGATTAGGACAGGGCGGCTGCACCAAGCGCTAGAGGAGGGTTCAATTATGCCTGCCTGGAGCATAGAATCGACTTCCTTTTGTGCAGCCTCTAAAACGCGGGGAGCCATACGGCGGGGGCGTTGTTTTATAGGAGGGTGACCTTGAACGTCGATGGAATGGGTGACGAGAGGGGTGGTTCCTAAGGTGCTGGATGGGGGTGGAATGAGGTGGTCAAGCAGGGTTCGAACTCCCGAGATTTCCTCGGGACTTGCTTCGGAGAGCCCTGCGCAGGCGGGATTCATGGGAAAGGGGTGGGTTACGGATTCGGGGTAAAAGGGGTGACGGGGTCCATTCGGGGTCCGCCACGACCTTAGATCTCCGTCGATGGTTACTCCAAATCGAGTGATAAAGTCCATTCCCAGGACGACCTCATACCCCAATGACTCGCTTGCGCGGAGGGGGAGGTTATGGATTTCGTCATCGATCTGGATCGCGACGGTGACTTCTCCGAGGATTCTCTCTGTCACGTTGTTGGCTAGGATCATACAGGCTTGGGAGGGGGTCAGGTGGGATGCAAATAGTTGAGCGATTCTGGGACCTGCATAAGAATGGGTTGCGCCTGTATCTAGGAGGGCTTGGAAGAGGTATTTCCCGTGTTGCACGGGGAGGAAAATGCGATTATCGCCTGGGTAGGGTTCTGTACGGGACTCTGCCGAGAGGGGTTTCGTTGGGGTGGGGATAGGGGCGGTTGGAAGGAATGTTGGTGTATGTCCCACACGGGATCCGGGATGGTGGATCGGTGGTTTCGGGGAGGTTGCGTCGACCCTTACCGCCGACCTCCGCGTGCGTTTCCCGACAAGCAATTCGGGCACTCCGGTGCGATTACGTCGAACGTTCCGCACCGGAAGCAGAATTTCCTCCTCGGCCGTTGGCAAGAGCCAAACCAGTGTCCCGTTTGGCCACAGTTCCAACATTGGCCGGGGGGAGAGGATTGGTCTGGTGGAGCTACGTTGCGAGGAGGTGGTTGTCGGGGACCGGAAGTCGCTTGGGCATAGGAAGTAGGGCGGTTGGGGGTCGCTGTTTGTGTGGATGTGGGGATTTGATATCCGGCTGGAGGTGGGACCATAGGAAGGGACATCAAGCTGGGGATTTCTGTAATCGTAAGGGGAGGAGGAGGTGTGGGGGGACGATATGGGGCGGAAGATCGGGGTATATTGGAATCCTGAGGAAGATAAGGATTTCCTCGGGACGGCTGTGGCGCGGTAGGAGGGGCCCGTGGCCCAGGGAGCGGCCGTCGGGTTCTTGGGGGTGTGTTGGGAGGGGTTGTAGGTCTAGGAGGAGAATTGCGAGGTTTAGGACGGTTCGAGGATGACGGGACGGTCTCTGCTGCCGCCGCCAGCTTGGATTTATTACCTTTCGGTGGTACGTACCCGCATTCAGGGATAAGTGACGTTTCCGCTGGTGGTGGTTCCCGATAGTCGCGAGTGTGCCTCTGGGCCTCGTCTACCCATGCACCAAGTTTAAGGAGGTCTCGGAAGGATTGGGGAGGGTGAAAATCGACGACGTATTTGTATCGGGGGTGAAGGTTTCGTTTCGCGATGGCCAGTCGCTCGCACTCGGGAATGGGAGGTTCGGCGCGAGCAAACATCATTTGTAATTTCCGTAAGTACTCCGCCAGGGTTTCTTGTCCTCCCTGGGTACGCGTAATTATGTCCCACCATAACCGGTCCTGATAGTTTGTCGGCACGAATTGGAGGCGGAAATCTTCTAGAAACTCCTCGTAGGTCGTCCAACCCCCAGCTTGCCCGCGCGCCCAAACCCGCGCGGAACCCGTGAGGACGAAAGGGATTACTCTCAACATCTCGTCCTCCGTGATCCCATTCCCGCTTGCATACTCCGCCAGGGTTTCGAGGAACCCCTCTCCGTCCTCCCCGGGATCGCCCGCGAAGGAGATCCGCCACTTCCGGAAAAGCTCGGAAGCGCGACAATCTCCCGCCCCTCGCCGGGGACCCCGGGACTCGCTGGCTGAGGGGTGGAAGGGGTTCGTGCGGGATAGGGAGGTTTGGACGCGCGGTGGGGGTGGCAATGACGGGCAAGGGAGAGGGAGTGGGCCAGGCGGGTAGTTTGATGGGTTCGGCAGGGAGTAAGTGAAATTTCGAGTGTCTTGGCTCGGGGCTGGAATATGGTTAGACCACCGGGACGAGTGGGGAATTAGAGGCTCAGGGACACGGAAGGGGATGCGGGTGCTACTCAAGGAGGGAGGGATAACTCCTTGTTCATGACGATATGCATGGGAAGAAGCTGAAGAGCGGGAGAAGGGATCGTGGGACGGGAATTGGGGAGATTGTATTGCGGGAGGGTTATCAAAAGGGTTGTTTTGGGGGTTGGAGGGGATTTGAGGTGCAAGGTTCGAGCGTCCTTCGACCGGCGCCGGCGCGAACGCTACCCGGTCGCGCCGCTGGTCGTTATTCGGGGACTGGTCAAGGTCGATCAGCAGAGCCTGTGCCGGGATCGGATGGGAGATGGAGGTGATAGTGGTGGTAGTGGTCGCCGGGGTGGCCGTGGAGGCCATTGTGGCGGGATTGGGGATATAGGAGGTGTGCGGTAATTCGGGGAAAGAATCGGGGGAGATTCCAAAGGTGGGTGGATCGGTTCCCTCGCCAGGTTCGTCACCTGGGTCTGGAGGGGAATCCGGGGAAGGTTCGGGAGGAGGATCGTCGGCGGAGGGGGCTACCCACGCCGAGGAAAGGGTGAACGGGAGACTCTCACCTGCAGTGTCGTTCGTCATGTCCCAGGGCGCAGCGTCCGGGCCATGGACACGACGGACCTCCGCCCTTAAATAGCGGTCGCGAAGGTCGTCCAGAGTACCATACAAATTTAAATGCGCGTGGTCCATCAATCTTATCAATTCTATAATTTGTAAATCGCCGATATGCGCCCGCATCTGGCGGGCCTCGGCCGAATCCATACTCGCGGTTTCGGTGATACTCTCCGCGGAGTGACGATAATATCAAAAAAAACGGGGGAGAAAACCCAAAAAAAAGTTTAAGGATCCTGAAAGAAAAGAGGGAATGCGATGGGAAGAAAACAAGCAATTCAATACAACAGTTTCCGGCTTTATTGCAAAATCGGGAAAACCCAGTATGCGATGGTCGATAATAAAAAAAAGGGGGGAACTGAAAAAAAAGAAAATCCAAAATCGATAGAGGCTCGATAGAGTGCTCACGGTCGGCAAAGGCACGACCGGGCCCTCGATATCGGCAAACCGCGAGCAATAACTTTTGAATTTGGGAGGGCACACAAGAGAAATATATTTTCGGCACAGATAGTAATTCGGTTTCGCAAATTTCAACAATAGGACGGTTAGGTCGAAAACGGCGCACGTGTCGGTTACGGAGTGTTTATTGTTCTCTAGGACGCTCGAGGATCCAATTTCAAACACCACGCCGCGTTCGACCGTCGACACTTCAAAAAAAAACGGCAACAAGAGGCTCTCGGCAACGGTTATCTTCTGCGTCGTAATTTCGGGAATGTTCGGTCTTTAACGGCGGAATCACGAAGAAATTTTCTCAAACGCGAGAGTTTATGAACTCTTTATTATTTTATTATTTTCCTGGCCCCACGTTGGGCGCCAAATTTGTGACCCTCTTCGGGGGTTCACTCTATACAAAATTCCTTGTCGCAGACTTTACTCTACAATTCTCTCTCCCTCTCACAAACGTTGGGCGCCAGCCACTCGCTGTGGCGATTTGAATCAAAAAAAAAGGGAAAAGGGGGGTGATTGGGGGTGACTTACAGGGGGTGGGTCTCGGGGCACTTACGTCCGTACAATACTTCGCGGGGGAGTACGCAAGGAGGATTAGTGTGGGAAGGGAAATCTCTAGGGTCGGGAGGGGTTCGCAGGAAAGTTCGTCTACGTTACGCGAATGAGGAAAACTTTGTGTCTGGAAAATAAAAAGGGGGACTCGCCTCTATGTCGAACAATGCGCGGGCGGAGAAAATAGCCGTTGCCTCGATCTCGCTAATACAATAATTACGATAAAGGACTCACCCAAAACTTCTCACGCTCCACACACACTCGATCGCTCTATCGCTTTCCAAAATCTCTCTAAATCACTCTCAACGATAGCCTCGGGCTCAATTGACGGTTCGCCGTCGCTGCTGCGACGACGAAACCGTCGCGGGATGGTTTTGGGGAGGGGATGGGACTAGGAAGGGGGCCTCTTCCGGCAACGGGATAGATCGATTATCGATCTTCGATACACCGGGGCTCGGGGTCGATGGGGCTAGCGGCTATCCCGCGATGACGGGTGGGTTGAGGTCTTCGGGCTCGGCGACAGATGGCTCCGGGTGGACGTTTTGCATCAGTTGGGCAGCTTCGTCTATTTCTTCGGAGTCCCATGTTGCTCCGTTTCCTTGGAGGAAGGGTTAGAGGTCTGTCGCCGGCCTAGTAGCTCCTTCTGCGGGTATTCCTTGTGGGTCTTCCGTCGCCTCCATCGGCCCGCCACCGGTGAGCAGGGGGAAAGGGTTGGGTGAGGGAAGGGTTACGGGTGGTTTTGAGGTGGAAATGTAAAGTGGGAAAAGCGCAGCGATTGTAACGGGGGGGGGCACGGGTGTCACCACGTTACAATCTACATTAGATATGTAATGTGCATTTAATACCAATGTCATTATTACCATATCTAGATTAGATATAATGTAATGTACTGATTACTACCCACAGACCAATGTACATTTAATAACAATATCATTATTACTATATCTACATTATAAATAATGTCATATACAGATACATTCCAACAGATCAATGTGCCTACATTTAATACCAATGTCATTATTACGATATCTACATGAGATATAATGTAATGTACTGATTACTACCCACAGATCAATATACATTTAATAACAATATCATTATTACCATATCTACAATAGATATAACGCAATATACTGATTCCTTCCCACAGATCAATGTACATTTAGTAACAATATCATTGGTACTATATCTACATTCTATATAATGTAATATATTGATTCATTCCCACAGATCAATGTACATTTAATAACAATATCATTATTACTATGACTACATTAGATATAATGTCATATAATGATACATTCCAACAGATGAATGTGCCTACATTTGGTACCAATGTCGTTATTACCATATCTACACTAGACATAATGTAATATACTGATTCCATCCCACAGATCAATGTATATTTAATAACAATATCCTTAGTACTATATCTACATTCGATATAATGTAATATAGTTATTCGTTCCCACAGATGAATGTGCATTTAATAACAATATCATTAGTACTATATCTACATTGGATATGTAATGTGCACTTAATAACAATATCATTATTACCATATCTACACTAGATATAATGTAATATACTGATTAATTCCCACAGATCAATGTACATTTAATAACAATATCATTAGTACTATATCTACATTAGATATAATGTCATATAGTGATACATTCCAACAGACCAATGTACCTACATTTAGTACCAATGTCATTATTACCATATCTACACTAGATATAATGTAATATACTGCTTCCTTCCCACAGATCATTGTACATTTGATTACAATATCATTGGAACTATATCTACATTCTATATAATGTAATATACTGGTTCATTCCCACAGGTCAATGTACATTTAATAACCATATCACTAGTACTATATCTACATTCGATATAATGTAATATACTGATTCATTCCCACAGATCAATGTACATTTTATAACAATATCATTAGTACTATATCTACTTTCGATATAATGTAATATATTGATTCATTCCTACAGATCAATGTACATTTAATACCAATATCATTATTACGATATCTACATTAGATATAATGTCATATACAGAATCATTTCCACAGATCAATGTACATTTAATAACAATATCATTCCCACTATATCTACATTAGATATGTTATATACATTTAGGAACTATGCCATTATTACTATATCTGCGTTGGACATAATGTAATATACTGATTCCTTCCCCCAGATCAGTGAACATTTAATAACAATATCATTAGTACTACATCTACATTCGATATAATGTAATATACTTATTCGTTCCCAAAGATCAATGTACATTTCATAACAATGTCATTAATAATGATATTGTTATTAAACGTACATTGATCTGTGGGAATGAATCTGTATATGAAATTGTATCTAATTTAGATATAGTGATAATGATATTGTTATTAAATGTATGTTGATCTGTGGACATGAATCAGTCTCTTACATTATATCGAATGTAGATATAGTACTAATGATATTGTTATTAAATGTACATTGATCTGGGGGAAGGAATCAGTATATTAGATTATGTCCAACGCAGATATAGTAATAATGGCATCGTTTCAAAATGTATATTACATATCTAATGTAGTTATAGTACGAATGATATTGTTATTAAATGTACATTGATCTGCGGGAACGAATAACTATATTACATTATATCGAATGTAGATATAGTACTAATGATATTGATATTATATGTACATTGATCTGTGGGAATGAATCTGTATATGACATTATATCTAATGTGGATATAGTGCTGTATCTTTATTATGTTGGTGCGGCTTCGGAACTTTTAAATATCTCGATATATCTCGAAAACTACGCATCTGATCAAAAAATATCATAGAACATAAATAGTAGGAAACTTAATTTCCTACAAAAAAGGTCTCTTAACATTTTGCCAGAGCTCGCATCGTTTCCGAGATATTTGCAGATTTATCTCAAGGAAAGACGCCTCACGGACATATACCGAGATATTTCTTCTTCTTGTTGTTCTTCTTCTGCACAGCTGAGCTGGAAGTGGCATTTGCATCTGTGGGAAGGAATCAGTATATCACATTATATCGAATGTAGATATAGTACTAATGATATTGTTATTTATTGTACACTGATCGGTGGGAAGGATTCCGTATATTACTTTATGTCTAATATAGATATGGTAATAATGATATTGTTCTTAAATGTACATTACATATCTCATGTAGATATAGTACTAATGATATTGTTATTAAATGTACATTGATCTGTGGGAATGGATCTGTATATTACATTATATCCAATGCAGATGTGGTAATAATGATATAGTTATTCAATATACAATATATATCTGATGTAGAGACAGTACTAATGATATTGTTATAAAATGTACATTGATCTGTGGGAATGAAGCAGTATATTACATTATATATGGAGTGTAGACACAGTACCAATGATATTGTTATTAAATGTACATTAATCTGTGGGAAGGAATTAGTATATTACATTATATCGAATGTGGATATAGTACTAATGAGATTGTTATTAAATGTACATTGATCTGTGGGAACGAATCTGTATATGACATTATATCGAATGTGGATATACTACTTATGATATTGTTATTAAATGTACATTGATCTGTGGGAACGAATCTGTAAATATCTCGCAAACGATGCGAGCTGTGCCAAAATGTTGAGAGACCTTTTTTGTAGGAAATTAAGTTTCCTACTATTTATGTTCTATGATATTTTTTGATCAGACGCGTAGTTTTCGAGATATATCAAGATACTTAAAAGTTCCGAAGCCGCACCAACATAATAGAGATACAGAAACACCGTGGCCCCTTTCTTTGAGATAACTCTGCACTACTGCGAGCTGCAAATGCGAGTTCCAGCTTAGCTGTGCAGAAGAAGAACAACAAGAAGAAGAAATATCTCGGAATATGTCCGTCAGGCCCCGTCACTTGAGCTACATCTGCAAATATCTCGGAAACGATGCGAGCTATGGCAAAATGTTGAGAGACCTTTGTTGTAGGAAATTAAGTTTCCTACTTTTTATGTTCTATGATATTTTTTGATCAGATGCATAGTTCTCGAGATATATCAAGATATTTAAAAGTTCCGAAGCTGCACCAACATAATAGAGGTACAGAAACACCGTGGCCTGTTTCTTTGAGATAACTCTGCACTCTTGCGAGCTGCAAATGCCACTTCCAGCTTAGCTGTGCAGAAGAAGAACAACAAGAAGAAGAAATATCTCGAAATATGTCCGTCAGGCCCCTTCCAGTTTAGCTGAGCAGAAGAAGAACAACAAGAAGAAGAAATATCTCGAAATATGTCCGTCAGGCCCCTTCCCTTGAGATAAATCTGCCAATATCTCGGAAACGAAGCGAGCTATGGCAAAATGTTAAGATACCTTTTTTGTAGAGAATTAAGTTTCCTACTTTTTATGGTCTATGATATTTTTTGATCAGATGCGTAGTTCTCGAGATATATCAAGATATTTAAAAGTTCCGAAGCTGCACCAACATAATAGAGGTACAGAAACACCGTGGCCTCTTTCTTTGAGATAACTCTGCACTATTGCGCGCTGCAAATGCCACTTCCAGCTTAGCTGTGCAGAAGAAGAACAACAAGAAGAAGAAATATCTCGAAATATGTCCGTCAGGCCCTTCCCTTGAGATAAATCTGCAAATATCTCGGAAACGAAGCGAGCTATGGCAAAATGTTGAGAGACCTTTTTTGTAGAGAATTAAGTTTCCTACTTTTTACGTTCCATGATATTTTTTGATCAGATGCGTAGTTCTCGAGATATATCAAGATATTTAAAAGTTCCGAAGCCGCACCAACATAATAGAGATACAGAAACACCGTGGCCCCTTTCTTTGAGATAAGTCTGCACTATTGCGAGCTGGAAATGCCACTTCCAGTTTAGCTGTGCAGAAGAAGAACAACAAGAAGAAGAAATATCTCGAAATATGTCCGTCAGGCCCCTTCCCTTGAGATAAATCTGCAAATATCTCGGAAACGAAGCGAGCTATGGCAAAATGTTAAGAGACCTTTTTTGTAGAGAATTATGTTTCCTACAATTTATGTTCTATGATATTTTTTGATCAGAACCGTAGTTTTCGAGATATATCGAGATATTTAAAAGTTCCGAAGCCGCACCAACATAATAGAGATACTGAAACACCGTGGTCCCTTTCTTTGAGATAACTCTGCACTATTGCGAGCTGCAAATGCCACTTCCAGCTTAGCTGTGCAGAAGAAGAACAACAAGAAGAAGAAATATCTCAAAATATGTCCGTCAGGCCCCTTCCCTTGAGGTAAATCTGCAAATATCTCGGAAACGAAGCGAGCTATGGCAAAATGTTAAAATACCTTCTTTGTAGCGAATTAAGTTTCCTACTTTTTATGTTCTATGATATTTTTTGATCAGATGCGTAGTTCTCGAGATATATCGAGATATTTAAAAGTTCCGAAGCTGCACCAACATAATACAGATACAGAAACACCGTGGCCCCTTTCTTTGAGATAACTCTGCACTATTGCGAGCTGGAAATGCCACTTCCAGTTTAGCTGTGCAGAAGAAGAACAACAAGAAGAAGAAATATCTCGAAATATGTCCGTCAGGCCCCTTCCTTTGAGCTAAATCTGCAAATATCTTGGAAACGATGCGAGCTCTGGCAAAATGTTGGGAGACCTTTTTTGTAGAGAATTAAGTTTCCTACTTTTTACGTTCTATGATATTTTTTGGTCAGATGCGTAGTTTTCGAGAAATATCGAGATATTTAAAAATTCCGAAGCCGCACGAACATAATAAAGATACAGAAACACCGTGGATCCTTTCTTTGAGATAACTCTGCACTATTGCGGGCTGGAAATGCCACTTCCAGCTTAGCTGTGCAGAAGAAGAAATATCTCGAAATATGTCCGTCAGGCCCCTTCCCTTGAGATAAATCTGCAAATATATCGGAAACGAAGCGAGCTATGGCAAAATGTAAAGAGACCTTCTTTGTAGAGAATCAAGTTTCCTACTTTTTATGTTCTATGATATTTTTTCATCAGATGCGTAGTTCTCGAGATATATCAAGATATTCCAAAGTTCCGAAGCCGCACCAACATAATAGAGATACAGAAACACCGTGGCCCCTTTCTGTGAGATAACTCTGCACTGTTGCGGAATATGACCGTCAGGCCCCTTCCCTTGAGCTAAATTTGCAAATATCTCGGAAACGATGCCAGCTCTGGCAAAATGTTAAGAGACCTTTTTTGTAGAGAATTAGGTTTCCTACTATTCATGTTCTATGATGTTCTTTGATCAGATGCTTAGTTTTCGAGATATATCAAGATATTTAAAAGTTCCGAAGCCGCACCAACATAATAAAGATACAGAAACACCGTGGCCCCTTTCTTTGAGATAACTCTGCACTATTGCGAGCTGGAAATGCCACTTCCAGTTTAGCTGTGCAGAAGAAGAACAACAAGAAGAAGAAATATCTCGAAATATGTCCGTCAGGTCCCTTCCTTTGAGCTATATCTGCAAATATCTTGGAAACGATGCGAGCTCTGGCAAAATGTTGGGAGACCTTTTTTGTAGGAAATTAAGTTTCCTACTATTTATGTTCTATGATATATTTTGGTCAGATGCGTAGTTTTCGAGATATATCGAGGTATTTAAAAGTTCCGAAGGCGCACCATCATAATAAAGATACAGAAACACCGTGGATCCTTTCTTTGAGATAACTCTGCACTATTGCGCGCTGCAAATGCCACTTCCAGCTTAGCTGTGCAGAAGAAGAACAACAAGAAGAAGAAATATCTCGAAATATGTCCGTCAGGCCCCTTCCAGTTTAGCTGAGCAGAAGAAGAACAACAAGAAGAAGAAATATCTCGAAATATGTCCGTCAGGCCCCTTCCCTTGAGATAAATCTGCAAATATCTCGGAAACGAAGCGAGCTATGGCAAAATGTTGAGAGACCTTTTTTGTAGAGAATTAAGTTTCCTACTTTTTATGTTCTATGATATTTTTTGATCAGATGCGTAGTTCTCGAGATATATCAAGATATTTAAAAGTTCCGAAGCCGCACCAACATAATAGAGATACAGAAACACCGTGGCCCCTTTCTTTGAGATAACTCTGCACTATAGCGCGCTGCAAATGCCACTTCCAGCTTAGCTGTGCAGAAGAAGAACAACAAGAAGAAGAAATATCTCGAAATATGTCCGTCAGGCCCTTCCCTTGAGATAAATCTGCAAATATCTCGGAAACGAAGCGAGCTATGGCAAAATGTTAAGAGACCTTCTTTGTAGCGAATTAAGTTTCCTACTTTTTATGTTCTATGATATTTTTTGATCAGATGCGTAGTTCGCGAGATATATCAAGATATTTAAAAGCTCCGAAGCTGCACCAACATAATAGAGGTACAGAAACACCGTGGCCTCTTTCTTTGAGATAACTCTGCACTCTTGCGAGCTGCAAATGCCACTTCCAGCTTAGCTGTGCAGAAGAAGAACAACAAGAAGAAGAAATATCTCGAAATATGTCCGTCAGGCACCTGCCCTTGAGATAAATCTGCAAATATCTCGGAAACGAAGCGAGCTATGGCCAAATGTTAAGAGACCTTTTTTGTAGAGAATTAAGTTTCCTACTTTTTATGTTCTATGATATTTTTTGATCAGATGCGTAATTCTCGAGATATATCAACATATTTAAAAGTTCCGAAGCCGCACCAACATAATAGAGATACAGAAACACCGTGGCCCCTTTCTTTGAGATAACTCTGCACTATTGCGAGCTGGAAATGCCACTTCCAGTTTAGCTGTGCGGAAGAAGAACAACAAGAAGAAGAAATATCTCGAAATATGTCCGTCAGGCCCCTTCCCTTGAGATAAATCTGCAAATATCTCGGAAACGAAGCGAGCTATGGCAAAATGTTAAGATACCTTATTTGTAGAGAATTAAGTTTCCTACTTTTTATGTTCTATGATATTTTTTGATCAGATGCGTAGATCTCGAGATATATCAAGATATTTAAAAGTTCCAAAGCCGCACCAACATAATAGAGATACAGAAAACCGTGGCCCCTTTCTTTGAGATCACTCTGCACTATTGCGAGCTGGAAATGCCACTTCCAGTTTACCTGTGCAGAAGGAGAACAACAAGAAGAAGAAATATCTCGAAATATGTCCGTCAGGCCCCTTCCTTTGAGCTATATCTGCAAATATCTTGGAAACGATGCGAGCTCTGGCAAAATGTTGGGAGACCTTTTTTGTAGGAAATTAAGTTTCCTACTATTTATGTTCTATGATATTTTTTGGTCAGATGCGTAGTTTTCGAGATATATCGAGGTATTTAAAAGTTCCGAAGGCGCACCAACATAATAAAGGTACAGAAACACCGTGGATCCTTTCTTTGAGATAACTCTGCACTATTGCGCGCTGCAAATGCCACTTCCAGCTCAGCTGTGCAGAAGAAGAACAACAAGAAGAAGAAATATCTCGAAATATGTCCGTCAGGCCCATCCCTTGAGATAAATCTGCAAATATCTCGGAAACGAAGCGAGCTATGGCAAAATGTTAAGAGACCTTTTTTGTAGAGAATTAAGTTTCCTACTTTTTACGTTCTATGATATTTTTTGATCAGATGCGTAGTTCTCGAGATATATCAAGATATTTAAAAGTTCCGAAGCCGCACCAACATAATAGAGATACAGAAACACCGTGGCCCCTTTCTTTGAGATAACTCTGCACTATTGCAAGCTGGAAATGCCACTTCCAGTTTAGCTGTGCAGAAGAAGAACAACAAGAAGAAGAAATATCTCGAAATATGTCCGTCAGGCCCCTTCCCTTGAGATAAATCTGCAAATATCTCGGAAACGAAGCGAGCTATGGCAAAATGTTAAGAGACCTTTTTTGTAGAGAATTATGTTTCCTACAATTTATGTTCTATAATATTTTTTGATCAGAACCGTAGTTTTCGAGATATATCGAGATATTTAAAAGTTCCGAAGCCGCACCAACATAATAGAGATACAGAAACACCGTGGACCCTTTCTTTGAGATAACTCTGCACTATTGCGAGCTGCAAATGCCACTTCCAGCTTAGCTGTGCAGAAGAAGAACAACAAGAAGAAGAAATATCTCAAAATATGTCCGTCAGGCCCCTTCCCTTGAGATAAATCTGCAAATATCTCGGAAACGAAGCGAGCTATGGCAAAATGTTAAAATACCTTTTTTGTAGCGAATTAAGTTTCCTACTTTTTATGTTCTATGATATTTTTTGGTCAGATGCATAGTTCTCGAGATATATCAAGATATTTAAAAGTTCCGAAGCTGCACCAACATAATAGAGGTACAGAAACACCGTGGCCTGTTTCTTTGAGATAACTCTGCACTCTTGCGAGCTGCAAATGCCACTTCCAGCTTAGCTGTGCAGAAGAAGAACAACAAGAAGAAGAAATATCTCGAAATATGTCCGTCAGGCCCCTTCCAGTTTAGCTGAGCAGAAGAAGAACAACAAGAAGAAGAAATATCTCGAAATATGTCCGTCAGGCCCCTTCCCTTGAGATAAATCTGCAAATATCTCGGAAACGAAGCGAGCTATGGCAAAATGTTAAGAGACCTTTTTTGTAGAGAATTAAGTTTCCTACTTTTTACGTTCTATGATATTTTTTGGTCAGATGCGTAGTTTTCGAGAAATATCGAGATATTTAAAAATTCCGAAGCCGCACGAACATAATAAAGATACAGAAACACCGTGGATCCTTTCTTTGAGATAACTCTGCACTATTGCGGGCTGGAAATGCCACTTCCAGCTTAGCTGTGCTGAAGAGGAACAACAAAAACAAGAAATATCCCGGAATATGTCCGTCAGGCCCCTTCCCTTGAGCTAAATCTGCAAATATCTCGGAAACGATGCCAGCTCTGGCAAAATGTTAAGAGACCTTTTTGGTAGAGAATTAAGTTTCCTACTTTTTATGTTCTCTGATATTTTTTGATCAGATGCGTAGTTCTCGAGATATATCAAGATATTTAAAAGTTCCGAAGCCGCACCAACATAATAGAGATGCAGAAACACCGTGGCCCCTTTCTTTGAGATAACCCTGCACTATTGCGAGCTGCAAATGCCACTTCCAGCTTAGCTGTGCAGAAGAAGAACAACAAGAAGAAGAAATATCTCGAAATATGTCCGTCAGGCCCCTTCCCTTGAGATAAATCTGCAAATATATCGGAAATGAAGCGAGCTATGGCAAAATGTAAAGAGACCTTCTTTGTAGAGAATCAAGTTTCCTACTTTTTATGTTCTATGATATTTTTTCATCAGATGCGTAGTTCTCGAGATATATCAAGATATTCCAAAGTTCCGAAGCCGCACCAACATAATAGAGATACAGAAACACCGTGGCCCCTTTCTGTGAGATAACTCTGCACTATTGCGGAATATGACCGTCAGGCCCCTTCCCTTGAGCTAAATTTGCAAATATCTCGGAAACGATGCCAGCTCTGGCAAAATGTTAAGAGACCTTTTTTGTAGAGAATTAGGTTTCCTACTATTCATGTCCTATGATGTTCTTTGATCAGATGCTTAGTTTTCGAGATATATCAAGATATTTAAAAGTTCCGAAGCCGCACCAACATAATAAAGATACAGAAACACCGTGGCCCCTTTCTTTGAGATAACTCTGCACTATTGCGAGCTGGAAATGCCACTTCCAGTTTAGCTGTGCAGAAGAAGAACAACAAGAAGAAGAAATATCTCGAAATATGTCCGTCAGGCCCCTTCCTTTGAGCTATATCTGCAAATATCTTGGAAACGATGCGAGCTCTGGCAAAATGTTGGGAGACCTTTTTTGTAGGAAATTAAGTTTCCTACTATTTATGTTCTATGATATTTTTTGGTCAGATGCGTAGTTTTCGAGATATATCGAGGTATTTAAAAGTTCCGAAGGCGCACCAACATAATAAAGATACAGAAACACCGTGGATCCTTTCTTTGAGATAACTCTGCACTATTGCGCGCTGCAAATGCCACTTCCAGCTTAGCTGTGCAGAAGAAGAACAACAAGAAGAAGAAATATCTCGAAATATGTCCGTCAGGCCCATCCCTTGAGATAAATCTGCAAATATCTCGGAACCGAAGCGAGCTATGGCAAAATGTTAAGAGACCTTTTTTGTAGAGAATTAAGTTTCCTACTTTTTACGTTCTATGATATTTTTTGATCAGATGCGTAGTTCTCGAGATATATCAAGATATTTAAAAGTTCCGAAGCCGCACCAACATAATAGAGATACAGAAACACCGTGGCCCCTTTCTTTGAGATAACTCTGCACTATTGCAAGCTGGAAATGCCACTTCCAGTTTAGCTGTGCAGAAGAAGAACAACAAGAAGAAGAAATATCTCGAAATATGTCCGTCAGGCCCCTTCCCTTGAGATAAATCTGCAAATATCTCGGAAACGAAGCGAGCTATGGCAAAATGTTAAGAGACCTTTTTTGTAGAGAATTATGTTTCCTACAATTTATGTTCTATAATATTTTTTGATCAGAACCGTAGTTTTCGAGATATATCGAGATATTTAAAAGTTCCGAAGCCGCACCAACATAATAGAGGTACAGAAACACCGTGGCCTGTTTCTTTGAGATAACTCTGCACTCTTGCGAGCTGCAAATGCCACTTCCAGCTTAGCTGTGCAGAAGAAGAACAACAAGAAGAAGAAATATCTCGAAATATGTCCGTCAGGCCCCTTCCAGTTTAGCTGTGCAGAAGAAGAACAACAAGAAGAAGAAATATCTCGAAATATGTCCGTCAGGCCCCTTCCCTTGAGCTACATCTGCAAATATCTTCGAAACGATGCGCGCTATGGCAAAATGTTCAGAGACCTTTTTTGTAGGAAATTAGGTTTCCTACTATTTATGTTCTATGATAGTTTTTGATCAGATGCGTAGTTTTCTAGATATATCGAGATATTTAAAAGGTCCGAAGCCGCACCAACATATTAAAGATACAGAAACACCGTGGCCCCTTTCCTTGAGAAAACTCTGCACTATTCCGAGCTGCAAATGCCACTTCCAGCTTAGCTGTGCAGAAGAAGAACAAGAAGAAGAAATATGTCGAAATATGTCCGTCAGGCCCCTTACCTTGAGTTACATCTGCAAATATCTTGGAAACGATGCGGGCTATGGCAAAATGTTAAGAGACTTTTTTTGTAGGAAATTAAGTTTCCTACTATTTATGTTCTATGATATTTTTTGATCAGATGCGATGTTTTCGAGATATATCGAGATATTTAAAAGTTCCGAAGCAGCACCAACATAATAAAGATACAGAAACACCGTGGCCCCGTTCTTTGAGATAACTCTGCACTATTCCGAGCTGCAAATGCCACTTCCAGCTTAGCTGTGCGGAAGAAGAACAACAAGAAGAAGAAATATCTCGGAATATGTCCGTCAGGCCTCTTCCCTTGAGATAAATCTGCAAATATCTCGGAAACGAAGAGAGGTATGGCAAAATGTTAAGAGACCTTTTTTGTAGAGAATTAAGTTTCCTACTTTTTATGTTCTATGATATTTTTTGATCAGATGCGTAGTTCTCGAGATATATCAAGATATTTAAAAGTTCCGAAGCCGTACCAACATAATAGAGATACAGAAACACCGTGGCCCCTTTCTTTGAGATAACTCTGCACTATTGCGAGCTGTAAATGCCACTTCCAGCATAGCTGTGCAGAAGAAGAACAACAAGAAGAAGAAATATCTCGAAATATGTCCGTCAGGCCCCTTCCCTTGAGATAAATCTGCAAATATCTCGGAAACGAAGCGAGCTATGGCAAAATGTTAAGAGACCTTTTTTGTAGAGAATTAAGTTTCCTACTATTTATGTTCTATGATATTTTTTGATCAGATGCGTAGTTTTCGAGATATATCTTGATATTTAAAAGTTCCGAAGCAGCACCTACATAATAAAGATTCAGAAACACCGTGGCCCCTTGATTTGAGATAACTCTGCACTATTGCGAGCTGCAAATGCCACTTCCAGCTTAGCTGTGCAGAAGAAGAACAACAAGAAGAAGAAATATCTCGAAATATGTCCGTCAGGCCCCTTCCCTTGAGCTACATCTGCAAATATCTTCGAAACGATGCGCGCTATGGCAAAATGTTCAGAGACCTTTTTTGTAGGAAATTAGGTTTCCTACTATTTATGTTCTATGATAGTTTTTGATCAGATGCGTAGTTTTCTAGATATATCGAGATATTTAAAAGGTCCGAAGCCGCACCAACATATTAAAGATACAGAAACACCGTGGCCCCTTTCCTTGAGAAAACTCTGCACTATTCCGAGCTGCAAATGCCACTTCCAGCTTAGCTGTGCAGAAGAAGAACAACAAGAAGAAGAAATATGTCGAAATATGTCCGTCAGGCCCCTTACCTTGAGTTACATCTGCAAATATCTTGGAAACGATGCGGGCTATGGCAAAATGTTAAGAGACTTTTTTTGTAGGAAATTAAGTTTCCTACTATTTATGTTCTATGATATTTTTTGATCAGATGCGATGTTTTCGAGATATATCGAGATATTTAAAAGTTCCGAAGCAGCACCAACATAATAAAGATACAGAAACACCGTGGCCCCGTTCTTTGAGATAACTCTGCACTATTCCGAGCTGCAAATGCCACTTCCAGCTTAGCTGTGCGGAAGAAGAACAACAAGAAGAAGAAATATCTCGGAATATGTCCGTGAGGCCCCTTTCCTTGAGGTACATCTGCAAATATCCTGGAAACGATGCGAGCTATGGCTAAATGTTGAGAGACCTTTCTTGTAGGAAATTAAGTTTCCTACTATTTATGTTCTATGATATTTTTTGATCAGATGCGTAGTTTTCGAGATATATCGAGATATTTAAAAGTTCCGAAGCAGCACCTACATAATAAAGATTCAGAAACACCGTGGCCCCTTGATTTGAGATAACTCTGCACTATTGCGAGCTGCAAATGCCACTTCCAGCTTAGCTGTGCAGAAGAAGAACAACAAGAAGAAGAAATATCTCGAAATATGTCCGTCAGGCCCCTTCACTTGTGCTACATCTGCAAATATCTTCGAAACGATGCGCGCTATGGCAAAATGTTCAGAGACCTTTTTTGTAGGAAATTAGGTTTCCTACTATTTATGTTCTATGATAGTTTTTGATCAGATGCGTAGTTTTCTAGATATATCGAGATATTTAAAAGGTCCGAAGCCGCACCAACATAATAAAGATACAGAAACACCGTGGCCCCTTTCCTTGAGAAAACTCTGCACTATTCCGAGCTGCAAATGCCACTTCCAGCTTAGCTGTGCAGAAGAAGAACAACAAGAAGAAGAAATATCTCGAAATATGTCCGTCAGGCCTCTTCCCTTGAGATAAATCTGCAAATATCTCGGAAACGAAGAGAGGTATGGCAAAATGTTAAGAGACCTTTTTTGTAGAGAATTAAGTTTCCTACGTTTTATGTTCTATGATATTTTTTGATCAGATGCGTAGTTCTCGAGATATATCAAGATATTTAAAAGTTCCGAAGCCGTACCAACATAATAGAGATACAGAAACACCGTGGCCCCTTTCTTTGAGATAACTCTGCACTATTGCGAGCTGTAAATGCCACTTCCAGCATAGCTGTGCAGAAGAAGAACAACAAGAAGAAGAAATATCTCGAAATATGTCCGTCAGGCCCCTTCCCTTGAGATAAATCTGCAAATATCTCGGAAACGAAGCGAGCTATGGCAAAATGTTAAGAGACCTTTTTTGTAGAGAATTTGTTTCCTACTTTTTATGTTCTGTGATATTTTCTGATCAGATGCGTAGTTCTCGAGATATATCAAGATATTGAAAAGTTCCGAAGCCGCACCAACATAATAGAGATAGAGAAACACCGTGGCCCCTTTCTTTGAGATAACTCTGCACTAGTGCGAGCCGCAAATGCCACTTCCAGCTTAGCTGTGCAGAAGAAGAACAACAAGAAGAAGAAATATCTCGAAATATGTCCGTCAGGCCCCTTCCCTTGAGATAAATCTGCAAATATCTCGGAAACGAAGCGAGCTATGGCAAAATGTTAAGAGACCTTTTTTGTAGAGAATTAAGTTTCCCACTTTTTATGTTCTGTGATATTTTTTGATCAGATGCGTAGTTCTCGAGATATATCAAGATATTTAAAAGTTCCGAAGCCGCACCAACATAATAGAGATACAGAAACACCGTAGCCCCTTTCTTTGAGATAACTCTGCACTATTGCGAGCTGCAAGTGCCAGTTCCAGCTTAGCTGTGCAGAAGAAGCACAACAAGAACAAGAAATATCTCGAAATATGTCCGTCAGTCCCTTTCCCTTGAGCTAAATCTGCAAATATCTCGAAAGCGGTGCGAGCTATGGCAAAATATTAAGAGATATTTTTTGATCAGATGCGTAGTTTTCGAGATATATCGAGACATTTAAAAGTTCCGCAGCCGCACCAACATAATAGAGGTACAGAAACACCGTGGCCCCTTTCTTTGAGATAACTCTGCACTATTGCGAGCTGCAAATGCCACTTCCAGCTTAGCTGTGCAGAAGAAGAACAACAAGAAGAAGAAATATCTCGAAATATGTCCGTCAGACCCCTTCCCTTGAGATAAATCTGCAAATATCTCGGAAACGAAGAGAGCTATGGCAAAATCTTAAGAGACCTTTTTTGTAGAGAATTAAGTTTCCTACTTTTTATGTTCTATGATATTTTTTGATCAGATGCGTAGTTCTCGAGATATATCAAGATATTTAAAAGTTCCGAAGCCGTACCAACATAATAGAGATACAGAAACACCGTGGCCCCTTTCTTTGAGATAACTCTGCACTATTGCGAGCTGTAAATGCCACTTCCAGCATAGCTGTGCAGAAGAAGAACAACAAGAAGAAGAAATATCTCGAAATATGTCCGTCAGGCCCCTTACCTTGAGTTACATCTGCAAATATCTCGGAAACGAAGCTAGCTATGGCAAAATGTTAAGAGACCTTTTTTGTAGAGAATTTGTTTCCTACTTTTTATGTTCTGTGATATTTTTTGATCAGATGCGTAGTTCTCGAGATATATCAAGATATTTAAAAGTTCCGAAGCCGCACCAACATAATAGAGGTACAGAAACACCGTGGCCCCTTTCTTTGAGATAACTCTGCACTATTGCGAGCTGCAAATGCCACTTCCAGCTTAGCTGTGCAGAAGAAGAACAACAAGAAGAAGAAATATGTCGAAATATGTCCGTCAGGCCCCTTACCTTGAGTTACATCTGCAAATATCTTGGAAACGATGCGGGCTATGGCTAAATGTTGAGAGACCTTTCTTGGAGGAAATTAAGTTTCCTGCTATTTATGTTCTATGATATTTTTTGATCAGATGCGTAATTTTCGAGATATATCGAGATATTTAAAAGTTCCGAAGCCGCACCTACATAATAAAGATACAGAAACACCGTGGCCCCTTTCTTTGAGATAACTCTGCACTATTGCTAGCTGCAAATGCCACTTCCAGCTTCGCTGTGCAGAAGAAGAACAACAAGAAGAAGAAAAATATCAAAGCACGTCCGTCAGGCCCCTTCCCTTGAGATAAATCTGCAAATATCTTGGAAACGATGCGCGCTATGGCAAAATGTTCAGAGACCTTTTTTGTAGGAAATTAGGTTTCCTACTATTTATGTTCTATGATATTTTTTGATCAGATGCGAAGTTTTCTAGATATATCGAGATATTTAAAAGTTCCGAAGCAGCACCAACATAATAAAGATACAGAAACACCGTGGCCCCTTTCTTTGAGATAACTCTGCACTATTCTGAGCTGCAAATGCCACTTCCAGCTTAGCTGTGCGGAAGAAGAACAACAAGAAGAAGAAATATCTCGGAATATGTCCGTGAGGCCCCTTTCCTTGAGGTACATCTGCAAATATCCTGGAAACGATGCGAGCTATGGCTAAATGTTGGGAAACCTTTCTTGTAGGAAATTAAGTTTCCTACTATTTATGTTCTATGATATTTTTTGATCAGATGCGTAGTTTTCGAGATATATCGAGATATTTAAAAGTTCCGAAGCAGCACCTACATAATAAAGATTCAGAAACACCGTGGCCCCTTGATTTGAGATAACTCTGCACTATTGCGAGCTGCAAATGCCACTTCCAGCTTAGCTGTGCAGAAGAAGAATAACAAGAAGAAGAAATATCTCGAAATATGTCCGTCAGGCCACTTCCCTTGAGATAAATCTGCAAATATCTCGGAAACGAAGCGAGCTATGGCAAAATGTTAAGAGACCTTTTTTGTAGAGAATTAAGTTTCCTACTTTTTATGTTCTATGATATTTTTTGATCAGATGCGTAGTTCTCGAGATATATCAAGATATTTAAAAGTTCCGAAGCTGCACCAACATAATAGAGGTACAAAAACACCGTGGCCTGTTTCTTTGAGATAACTCTGCACTATTGCGAGCTGCAAATGCCACTTCGAGCTTAGCTGTGCAGAAGAAGAACAACAAGAAGAAGAAATATCTCGAAATATGTCCGTCAGACCCCTTCCCTTGAGATAAATCTGCAAATATCTCGGAAACGAAGCGAGCTATGGCAAAATGTTAAGAGACCTTTTTTGTAGAGAATTATGTTTCCTACAATTTATCTTCTATGATATTTTTTGATCAGATGCGTAGTTCTCGAGATATATCAAGATATTTAAAAGTTCCGAAGCCGCACCAACATAATAGAGATACAGAAACACCGTGGCCCCTTTCTTTGAGATAACTCCGCACTATTGCGACCTGCAAATGCCACTTCCAGCTTAGCTGTGCAGAAGAAGAACAACAAGAAGAAGAAATATCTCGAAATATGTCCGTTAGGCCCCTTCCCTTGAGATAAATCTGCAAATATCTCGGAAACGAAGCGAGCTATGGCAAAATGTTAAGAGACCTTTTTTGTAGAGAATTATGTTTCCTACAATTTATGTTCTATGATATTTTTTGATCAGAAGCGTAGTTTTCGAGATATATCGAGATATTTAAAAGTTCCGAAGCCGCACCAACATAATAGAGATACAGAAACACCGTGGCCCCTTTCTTTGGGATAACTCTGCACTATTGCGAGCTGGAAATGCCACTTCCAGTTTAGCTGTGCAGAAGAAGAACAACCAGAAGAAGAAACATCTCGAAATATGTCCGTCAGGACCCTTCCCTTGAGATAAATCTGCAAATATCTCGGAAACGAAGCGAGCTATGGCAAAATGTTAAGAGACCTTTTTTGTAGAGAATTATGTTTCCTACAATTTATGTTCTATGATATTTTTTGATCAGAAGCGTAGTTTTCGAGATATATCGAGATATTTAAAAGTTCCGAAGCTGCACCAACATAATAGAGGTACAGAAACACCGTGGCCTGTTTCTTTGAGATAACTCTGCACTATTGCGAGCTGCAAATGCCACTTCGAGCTTAGCTGTGCAGAAGAAGAACAACAAGAAGAAGAAATATCTCGAAATATGTCCGTCAGACCCCTTCCCTTGAGATAAATCTGCAAATATCTCGGAAACGAAGCGAGCTATGGCAAAATGTTAAGAGACCTTTTTTGTAGAGAATTATGTTTCCTACAATTTATGTTCTATGATATTTTTTGATCAGAAGTGTAGTTTTCGAGATATATTGAGATATTTAAAAGTTCCGAAGCCGCACCAACATAATAGAGATACAGAAACACCGTGGCCCCTTTCTTTGGGATAACTCTGCACTATTGCGAGCTGGAAATGCCACTTCCAGTTTAGCTGTGCAGAAGAAGAACAACAAGAAGAAGAAACATCTCGAAATATGTCCGTCAGGACCCTTCCCTTGAGATAAATCTGCAAATATCTCGGAAACGAAGCGCGCTATGGCAAAATGTTAAGAGACCTTTTTTGTAGAGAATTAAGTTTCCTACTTTTTATCTTCTATGATATTTTTTGATCAGATGCGTAGTTCTCGAGATATATCAAGATATTTAAAAGTTCCGAAGCTGCACCAACATAATAGAGGTACAGAAACACCGTGGCCTCTTTCTTTGAGATAACTCTGCACTACTGCGAGCTGCAAATGCCACTTCGAGCTTAGCTGTGCAGAGGAAGAACAACAAGAAGAAGAAATATCTCGAGATATGTCCGTCAGGCCCCTTCCCTTGAGATAAATCTGCAAATATCTCGGAAACGAAGCGGAGTATGGCAAAATGTTAAGATACCTTTTTTGTAGAGAATTAAGTTTCCTACTTTTTATGTTCTATGATATTTTTTGATCAGATGCGTAGTTCTCGAGATATATCAAGATATTTAAAAGTTCCGAAGCCGCACCAACATAATAGAGATACAGAAACACCGTGGCCCCTTTCTGTGAGATAACTCTGCACTATTGCGAGCAGCAAATGCCAGTTTCATATTAGCTGTGCAGAAGAAGCACAACAAGAACAAGAAATATCTCGGAATATGTCCGTCAGGCCCCTTCCCTTGACGCAAATCTGCAAATATCTCGCAAACGATGCGAGCTATGGCAAAATGTTAAGAGACCTTATTTGTAGAGAATTAAGTTTCCTACTTTTTACGTTCTATGATATTTTTTGATCAGATGCGTAGTTCTCGAGATATATCAAGATATTTAAAAGTTCCGAAGCCGCACCAACATAATAGAGATACAGAAACACCGTGGCCCCTTTCTTTGAGATAACTTCGCACTATTGCGCGCTGCAAATGCCACTTCCAGCTTAGCTGTGCAGAAGAAGAGCAACAAGAAGAAGAAATATCTCGAAATATGTCCGTCAGGCCCCTTCCCTTGAGATAAATCTGCAAATATCTCGGAAACGAAGCGAGCTATGGCAAAATGTTAAGAGACCTTTTTTGTAGAGAATTATGTTTCCTGCAATTTACGTTCTCTGATATTTTTTGATCAGAAGCGTAGTTTTCGAGATATATCGAGATATTTAAAAGTTCCGAAGCCGCACCAACATAATAGAGATACAGAAAAACCGTGGCCCCTTTCTTTGAGATAACTCTGCACTATTGCGACCTGCAAATGCCACTTCCAGCTTAGCAGTGCAGAAGAAGAACAACAAGAAGAAGAAATATCTCGAAAAATGTCCGTCAGGCCCCTTCCATTGAGATACATCTGCAAATATCTCGGAAACGAAGCGAGCTATGGCAAAATGTTAAGAGAGCTTTTTTGTAGAGAATTAAGTTTCCTACTTTTTATCTTCTATGATATTTTTTGATCAGATGCGCAGTTCTCGAGATATATCAAGATATTTAAAAGTTCCGAAGCTGCACCAACATAATAGAGGTACAGAAACACCGTGGCCTCTTTCTTTGAGATAACTCTGCACTATTGCGAGCTGCAAATGCCACTTCGAGCTTAGCTGTGCAGAAGAAGAACAACAAGAAGAAGAAATATCTCGAAATATGTCCGTCAGGCCCCTTCCCTTGAGATAACTCTGCAAATATCTCGGAAACGAAGCGAGCTATGGCAAAATGTTAAGAGACCTTTTTTGTAGAGAATTATGTTTCCTACAATTTACGCTCTATGATATTTTTTGATCAGAAGCGTAGTTTTCGAGATATATCGAGATATTTAAAAGTTCCGAAGCCGCACCAACATAATAGAGATACAGAAACACCGTGGCCCCTTTCTTTGAGATAACTCTGCACTATTGCGACCTGCAAATGCCACTTCCAGCTTAGCTGTGCAGAAGAAGAACAACAAGAAGAAGAAATATCTCGAAATATGTCCGTCAGGCCCCTTCCCTTGAGATAAATCTGCAAATATCTCGGAAATGAAGCGAGCTATGGCAAAATGTTAAGAGACCTTTTTTGTAGAGAATTAAGTTTCCTACTTTTTATGTTCTATGATATTTTTTGATGAGATGCGTAGATCTCGAGATATATCAAGATATTTAAAAGTTCCGAAGCCGCACCAACATAATAGAGATAGAGAAACACCGTGGCCCCTTTCTTTGAGATAACTCTGCACTATTGCGAGCTGCAAATGCCACTTCCAGCTTAGCTGTGCAGAAGAAGAACAACAAGAAGAAGAAATATCTCGAAATATGTCCGTCAGGACCCTTCCCTTGAGATAAATCTGCAAATATCTCGGAAACGAAGCGAGCTATGGCAAAACGTTAAGAGACCTTTTTTGTAGAGAATTAAGTTTCCTACTTTTTATGTTCTACGATATTTTTTGATGAGATGCGTAGATCTCGAGATATATCAAGATATTTAAAAGTTCCGAAGCTGCACCAACATAATAGAGGTACAGAAACACCGTGGCCTCTTTCTTTGAGATAACCCTGCACTATTGCGAGCTACAAATGCCACTTCCAGCTTAGCTGTGCAGAAGAAGAACAACAAGAAGAAGAAATATCTCGAAATATGTCCGTCAGGCCCCTTCCCTTGAGATAAATCTGCAAATATCTCGGAAACGAAGCGGAGTATGGCAAAATGTTAAGATACCTTTTTTGTAGAGAATTAAGTTTCCTACTTTTTATGTTCTATGATATTATTTGATCAGATGCGTAGTTCTCGAGATATATCAAGATATTTAAAAGTTCCGAAGCCGCACCAACATAATAGAGGTACAGAAACACCGTGGCCATTTTCTTTGAGATAATTCTGCACTATTGCGAGCTGCAAATGCCACTTCCAGCTTAGCTGTGCAGAAGAAGAACAACAAGAAGAAGAAATATTTCGAAATATGTCCGTCAGGCCCCTTCCCTTGAGATAAATCTGCAAATATCTCGGAAACGAAGAGAGCTACGGCAAAATGTTAAGAGACCTTTTTTGTAGAAAATTAGGTTTCCTACTTTTTATCTTCTATGATATTTTTTGATCAGATGCGTAGTTCTCGAGATATATCAAGATATTTAAAAGTTCCGAAGCTGCACCAACATAATAGTGGTACAGAAACACCGTGGCCTCTTTCTTTGAGATAACTCTTCACTATTGCGAGCTGCAAATGCCACTTCCAGCTTATCTGTGCAGAAGAGGAACAACAAGAAGAAGAAATATCTCGGAATATGTCCGTCAGGCCCCTTCCCTTGAGCTAAATCTGCAAATATCTCGGAAACGATGCCAGCTATGGCAAAATGTTAAGATACCTTTTTGGTAGAGAATTAAGTTTCCTACTTTTTATGTTCTATGATATTTTTTGATCAGATGCGTAGTTCTCGAGATATATCAAGATATTTAAAAGTTCCGAAGCCGCACCAACATAATAGAGATACAGAAACACCGTGGCCCCTTTCTGTGAGATAACTCTGCACTATTGCGAGCAGCAAATGCCAGTTTCATATTAGCTGTGCAGAAGAAGCACAACAAGAACAAGAAATATCTCGGAATATGTCCGTCAGGCCCCTTCCCTTGACGTAAATCTGCAAATATCTCGCAAACGATGCGAGCTATGGCAAAATGTTAAGAGACCTTATTTGTAGAGAATTAAGTTTCCTACTTTTTACGTTCTATGATATTTTTTGATCAGATGCGTAGTTCTCGAGATATATCAAGATATTTAAAAGTTCCGAAGCCGCACCAACATAATAGAGATACAGAAACACCGTGGCCCCTTTCTTTGAGATAACTTCGCACTATTGCGCGCTGCAAATGCCACTTCCAGCTTAGCTGTGCAGAAGAAGAGCAACAAGAAGAAGAAATATCTCGAAATATGTCCGTCAGGCCCCTTCCCTTGAGATAAATCTGCAAATATCTCGGAAACGAAGCGAGCTATGGCAAAATGTTAAGAGACCTTTTTTGTAGAGAATTATGTTTCCTGCAATTTACGTTCTCTGATATTTTTTGATCAGAAGCGTAGTTTTCGAGATATATCGAGATATTTAAAAGTTCCGAAGCCGCACCAACATAATAGAGATACAGAAAAACCGTGGCCCCTTTCTTTGAGATAACTCTGCACTATTGCGAGCTGCAAATGCCACTTCGAGCTTAGCTGTGCAGAAGAAGAACAACAAGAAGAAGAAATATCTCGAAATATGTCCGTCAGACCCCTTCCCTTGAGATAAATCTGCAAATATCTCGGAAACGAAGCGAGCTATGGCAAAATGTTAAGAGACCTTTTTTGTAGAGAATTATGTTTCCTACAATTTACGCTCTATGATATTTTTTGATCAGAAGCGTAGTTTTCGAGATATATCGAGATATTTAAAAGTTCCGAAGCCGCACCAACATAATAGAGATACAGAAACACCGTGGCCCCTTTCTTTGAGATAACTCTGCACTATTGCGACCTGCAAATGCCACTTCCAGCTTAGCTGTGCAGAAGAAGAACAACAAGAAGAAGAAATATCTCGAAATATGTCCGTCAGGCCCCTTCCCTTGAGATAAATCTGCAAATATCTCGGAAATGAAGCGAGCTATGGCAAAATGTTAAGATACCTTTTTTGTAGAGAATTAAGTTTCCTACTTTTTATGTTCTATGATATTTTTTGATCAGATGCGTAGTTCTCGAGATATATCAAGATATTTAAAAGTTCCGAAGCCGCACCAACATAATAGAGGTACAGAAACACCGTGGCCATTTTCTTTGAGATAATTCTGCACTATTGCGAGCTGCAAATGCCACTTCCAGCTTAGCTGTGCAGAAGAAGAACAACAAGAAGAAGAAATATTTCGAAATATGTCCGTCAGGCCCCTTCCCTTGAGATAAATCTGCAAATATCTCGGAAACGAAGAGAGCTACGGCAAAATGTTAAGAGACCTTTTTTGTAGAAAATTAGGTTTCCTACTTTTTATGTTCTATGATATTTTTTGATCAGATGCGTAGTTCTCGAGATATATCAAGATATTTAAAAGTTCCGAAGCTGCACCAACATAATAGTGGTACAGAAACACCGTGGCCTCTTTCTTTGAGATAACTCTTCACTACTGCGAGCTGCAAATGCCACTTCCAGCTTATCTGTGCAGAAGAGGAACAACAAGAAGAAGAAATATCTCGGAATATGTCCGTCAGGCCCCTTCCCTTGAGCTAAATCTGCAAATATCTCGGAAACGATGCCAGCTATGGGAAAATGTTAAGAGACCTTTTTTGTAGAGAATTAAGTTTCCTACTTTTTATCTTCTATGATATTTTTTGATCAGATGCGTAGTTCTCGAGATATATCAAGATATTTAAAAGTTCCGAAGTCGCACCAACGTAATAGAGATACAGAAACACCGTGGCCCCTTTCTTTGAGATAACTCTGCACTATTGCGACCTGCAAATGCCACTTCCAGCTTAGCTGTGCAGAAGAAGAACAACAAGAAGAAGAAATATCTCGAAATATGTCCGTCAGGACCCTTCCCTTGAGATAAATCTGCAAATATCTCGGAAACGAAGCGAGCTATGGCAAAACGTTAAGAGACCTTTTTTGTAGAGAATTATGTTTCCTACAATTTATGTTCTATGATATTTTTTGATCAGAAGCGTAGTTTTCGAGATATATCGAGATATTTAAAAGTTCCGAAGCCCCACCAACATAATAGAGATACAGAAACACCGTGGCCCCTTTCTTTGGGATAACTCTGCACTATTGCGAGCTGGAAATGCCACTTCCAGTTTAGCTGTGCAGAAGAAGAACAACAAGAAGAAGGAATATCTCGAAATATGTCCGTCAGGACCCTTCCCTTGAGATAAATTTGCAAATATCTCGGAAACGAAGCGAGCTATGGCAAAACGTTAAGAGACCTTTTTTGTAGAGAATTATGTTTCCTACAATTTATGTTGTATGATATTTTTTGATCAGAAGCGTAGTTTTCGAGATATATCGAGATATTTAAAAGTTCCGAAGCCGCACCAACTTAATAGAGATACAGAAACACCGTGGCCCCTTTCTTTGAGATAACTCTGCACTATTGCGAGCAGCAAATGCCACTTCCAGCTTAGCTGTGCAGAAGAAGAACAACAAGAAGAAGAAATATCTCGAAATATGTCCGTCAGGCCCCTTCCCTTGAGATAAATCTGCAAATATCACGGAAACGCAGCGAGCTATGGCAAAATGTTAAGAGACCTTTTTTGTAGAGAATTAAGTTTCCTACTTTTTATGTTCTATGATATTTTTTGATCAGATGCGTAGTTTTCGAGATATATCGAGATATTTAAAAGTTCCGAAGCCGCACCAACCTAATAGAGATACAGAAACACCGTGGCCCCTTTCTTTGAGATAACTCTGCACTATTGCGAGCTGGAAATGCCACTTCCAGTTTAGCTGTGCAGAAGAAGAACAACAAGAAGAAGAAATATCCCGAAATATGTCCGTCAGGACCCTTCCCTTGAGATAAATCTGCAAATATCTCGGAAACGAAGCGAGCAATGGCAAAATGTTAAGAGACCTTTTTTGTAGAGAATTATGTTTCCTACAATTTATGTTCTATGATATTTTTTGATCAGAAGCGTAGTTTTCGAGATATATCGAGATATTTAAAAGTTCCGAAGCCGCACCAACATAATAGAGATACAGAAACACCGTGGCCCCTTTCTTTGGGATAACTCTGCACTATTGCGAGCTGGAAATGCCACTTCCAGTTTAGCTGTGCAGAAGAAGAACAACAAGAAGAAGAAATATCCCGAAGTATGTCCGTCAGGACCCTTCCCTTGAGATAAATCTGCAAATATCTCGGAAACTAAGCGAGCTATGGCAAAATGTTAAGAGACCTTTTTTGTAGAGAATTATGTTTCCTACAATTTATGTTCTATGATATTTTTTGATCAGAAGCGTAGTTTTCGAGATATATCGAGATATATAAAAGTTCCGAAGCCGCACCAACATAATAGAGATACAGAAACACCCTGGCCCCTTTCTTTGGGATAACTCTGCACTATTGCGAGCTGGAAATGCCACTTCCAGTTTAGCTGTGCAGAAGAACAACAACAAGAAGAAGAAATATCTCGAAATATGTCCGTCAGGCCCCTTCCCTTGAGATAAATCTGCAAATATCTCGGAAACGAAGAGAGCTATGGCAAAATGTTAAGAGACCTTTTTTGTAGAAAATTAGGTTTCCTACTTTTTATGTTCTATGATCTTTTTTGATCAGATGCGTAGTTCTCGAGATATATCAAGATATTTAAAAGTTCCGAAGCTGCACCAACATAATAGTGGTACAGAAACACCGTGGCCTCTTTCTTTGAGATAACTCTGCACTATTGCGAGCTGCAAATGCCACTTCCAGCTTATCTGTGTAGAAGAGGAACAACAAGAAGAAGAAATATCTCGGAATATGTCCGTCAGGCCCCTTCCCTTGAGCTACATCTGCAAATATCTCGGAAACGATGCCAGCTATGGGAAAATGTTAAGAGACCTTTTTTGTAGAGAATTAAGTTTCCTACTTTTTATCTTCTATGATATTTTTTGATCAGATGCGTAGTTCTCGAGATATATCAAGATATTTAAAAGTTCCGAAGCCGCACCAACGTAATAGAGACTCAGAAACACCGTGGCCCCTCTCTTTGAGATAACTCTGCACAATTGCCAGCTGCAAATGCCACTTCCAGCTTAGCTGTGCAGAAGAAGAACAACAAGAAGAAGAAATATCTCGAAATATGTCCGTCAGACCCCTTCCCTTGAGATAAATCTGCAAATATCTCGGAAACGAAGCGAGCAATGGCAAAATCTTAAGAGACCTTTTTTGTAGAGAATTATGTTTCCTACAATTTATGTTCTATGATATTTTTTGATCAGAAGCGTAGTTTTCGAGATATATCGAGATATTTAAAAGTTCCGAAGCCGCACCAACATAATAGAGATACAGAAACACCGTGGCCCCTTTCTTTGGGATAACTCTGCACTATTGCGAGCTGGAAATGCCACTTCCAGTTTAGCTGTGCAGAAGAAGAACAACAAGAAGAAGAAATATCCCGAAGTATGTCCGTCAGGACCCTTCCCTTGAGATAAATCTGCAAATATCTCGGAAACTAAGCGAGCTATGGCAAAATGTTAAGAGACCTTTTTTGTAGAGAATTATGTTTCCTACAATTTATGTTCTATGATATTTTTTGATCAGAAGCGTAGTTTTCGAGATATATCGAGATATATAAAAGTTCCGAAGCCGCACCAACATAATAGAGATACAGAAACACCCTGGCCCCTTTCTTTGGGATAACTCTGCACTATTGCGAGCTGGAAATGCCACTTCCAGTTTAGCTGTGCAGAAGAACAACAACAAGAAGAAGAAATATCTCGAAATATGTCCGTCAGGCCCCTTCCCTTGAGATAAATCTGCAAATATCTCGGAAACGAAGAGAGCTATGGCAAAATGTTAAGAGACCTTTTTTGTAGAAAATTAGGTTTCCTACTTTTTATGTTCTATGGTATTTTTTGATCAGATGCGTAGTTCTCGAGATATATCAAGATATTTAAAAGTTCCGAAGCTGCACCAACATAATAGTGGTACAGAAACACCGTGGCCTCTTTCTTTGAGATAACTCTGCACTATTGCGAGCTGCAAATGCCACTTCCAGCTTATCTGTGTAGAAGAGGAACAACAAGAAGAAGAAATATCTCGGAATATGTCCGTCAGGCCCCTTCCCTTGAGCTACATCTGCAAATATCTCGGAAACGATGCCAGCTATGGGAAAATGTTAAGAGACCTTTTTTGTAGAGGATTAAGTTTCCTACTTTTTATCTTCTATGATATTTTTTGATCAGATGCGTAGTTCTCGAGATATATCAAGATATTTAAAAGTTCCGAAGCCGCACCAACGTAATAGAGATTCAGAAACACCGTGGCCCCTCTCTTTGAGATAACTCTGCACAATTGCCAGCTGCAAATGCCACTTCCAGCTTAGCTGTGCAGAAGAAGAACAACAAGAAGAAGAAATATCTCGAAATATGTCCGTCAGACCCCTTCCCTTGAGATAAATCTGCAAATATCTCGGAAACGAAGCGAGCTATGGCAAAATGTTAAGAGACCTTTTTTGTAGAGAATTAAGTTTCCTACTTTTTATGTTCTATGATATTTTTTGATGAGATGCGTAGATCTCGAGATATATCAAGATATTTAAAAGTTCCGAAGCCGCACCAACATAATAGAGATACAGAAACACCGTGGCCCCTTTCTTTGAGATAACTCTGCACTATTGCGACCTGCAAATGCCACTTCCAGCTTAGCTGTGCAGAAGAAGAACAACAAGAAGAAGAAATATCTCGAAATATGTCCGTCAGGACCCTTCCCTTGAGATAAATCTGCAAATATCTCGGAAACGAAGCGAGCTATGGCAAAACGTTAAGAGACCTTTTTTGTAGAGAATTATGTATCCTACAATTTATGTTCTATGATATTTTTTGATCAGAAGCGTAGTTTTCGAGATATATCGAGATATTTAAAAGTTCCGAAGCCCCACCAACATAATAGAGATACAGAAACACCGTGGCCCCTTCCTTTGGGATAACTCTGCACTATTGCGAGCTGGAAATGCCACTTCCTGTTTAGCTGTGCAGAAGAAGAACAACAAGAAGAAGGAATATCTCGAAATATGTCCGTCAGGACCCTTCCCTTGAGATAAATTTGCAAATATCTCGGAAACGAAGCGAGCTATGGCAAAACGTTAAGAGACCTTTTTTGTAGAGAATTATGTTTCCTACAATTTATGTTCTATGATATTTTTTGATGAGATGCGTAGATCTCGAGATATATCAAGATATTTAAAAGTTCCGAAGCCGCACCAACATAATAGAGATACAGAAACACCGTGGCCCCTTTCTTTGAGATAACTCTGCACTATTGCGACCTGCAAATGCCACTTCCAGCTTAGCTGTGCAGAAGAAGAACAACAAGAAGAAGAAATATCTCGAAATATGTCCGTCAGGACCCTTCCCTTGAGATAAATCTGCAAATATCTCGGAAACGAAGCGAGCTATGGCAAAACGTTAAGAGACCTTTTTTGTAGAGAATTATGTTTCCTACAATTTATGTTCTATGATATTTTTTGATCAGAAGCGTAGTTTTCGAGATATATCGAGATATTTAAAAGTTCCGAAGCCCCACCAACATAATAGAGATACAGAAACACCGTGGCCCCTTTCTTTGGGATAACTCTGCACTATTGCGAGCTGGAAATGCCACTTCCAGTTTAGCTGTGCAGAAGGAGAACAACAAGAAGAAGGAATATCTCGAAATATGTCCGTCAGGACCCTTCCCTTGAGATAAATTTGCAAATATCTCGGAAACGAAGCGAGCTATGGCAAAACGTTAAGAGACATTTTTTGTAGAGAATTATGTTTCCTACAATTTATGTTCTATGATATTTTTTGATCAGAAGCGTAGTTTTCGAGATATATCGAGATATTTAAAAGTTCCGAAGCCGCACCAACCTAATAGAGATACAGAAACACCGTGGCCCCTTTCTTTGGGATAACTCTGCACTATTGCGAGCTGGAAATGCCACTTCCAGTTTAGCTGTGCAGAAGAAGAACAACAAGAAGAAGGAATATCTCGAAATATGTCCGTCAGGACCCTTCCCTTGAGATAAATTTGCAAATATCTCGGAAACGAAGCGAGCTATGGCAAAACGTTAAGAGACCTTTTTTGTAGAGAATTATGTTTCCTACAATTTATGTTGTATGATATTTTTTGATCAGAAGCGTAGTTTTCGAGATATATCGAGATATTTAAAAGTTCCGAAGCCGCACCAACTTAATAGAGATACAGAAACACCGTGGCCCCTTTCTTTGAGATAACTCTGCACTATTGCGAGCAGCAAATGCCACTTCCAGCTTAGCTGTGCAGAAGAAGAACAACAAGAAGAAGAAATATCTCGAAATATGTCCGTCAGGCCCCTTCCCTTGAGATAAATCTGCAAATATCACGGAAACGAAGCGAGCTATGGCAAAATGTTAAGAGACCTTTTTTGTAGAGAATTAAGTTTCCTACTTTTTATGTTCTATGATATTTTTTGATCAGATGCGTAGTTTTCGAGATATATCGAGATATTTAAAAGTTCCGAAGCCGCACCAACCTAATAGAGATACAGAAACACCGTGGCCCCTTTCTTTGGGATAACTCTGCACTATTGCCAGCTGCAAATGCCACTTCCAGCTTAGCTGTGCAGAAGAAGAACAACAAGAAGAAGAAATATTTCGAAATATGTCCGTCAGGCCCCTTCCCTTGAGATAAATCTGCAAATATCTCGGAAACGAAGAGAGCTACGGCAAAATGTTAAGAGACCTTTTTTGTAGAAAATTAGGTTTCCTACTTTTTATGTTCTATGATATTTTTTGATCAGATGCGTAGTTCTCGAGATATATCAAGATATTTAAAAGTTCCGAAGCTGCACCAACATAATAGTGGTACAGAAACACCGTGGCCTCTTTCTTTGAGATAACTCTTCACTACTGCGAGCTGCAAATGCCACTTCCAGCTTATCTGTGCAGAAGAGGAACAACAAGAAGAAGAAATATCTCGGAATATGTCCGTCAGGCCCCTTCCCTTGAGCTAAATCTGCAAATATCTCGGAAACGATGCCAGCTATGGGAAAATGTTAAGAGACCTTTTTTGTAGATAATTAAGTTTCCTACTTTTTATCTTCTATGATATTTTTTGATCAGATGCGTAGTTCTCGAGATATATCAAGATATTTAAAAGTTCCGAAGTCGCACCAACGTAATAGAGATACAGAAACACCGTGGCCCCTTTCTTTGAGATAACTCTGCACTATTGCGACCTGCAAATGCCACTTCCAGCTTAGCTGTGCAGAAGAAGAACAACAAGAAGAAGAAATATCTGGAAATATGTCCGTCAGGACCCTTCCCTTGAGATAAATCTGCAAATATCTCGGAAACGAAGCGAGCTATGGCAAAACGTTGAGAGACCTTTTTTGTAGAGAATTATGTTTCCTACAATTTATGTTCTATGATATTTTTTGATCAGAAGCGTAGTTTTCGAGATATATCGAGATATTTAAAAGTTCCGAAGCCGCACCAACATAATAGAGATACAGAAACACCGTGGCCCCTTTCTTTGGGATAACTCTGCACTATTGCGAGCTGGAAATGCCACTTCCAGTTTAGCTGTGCAGAAGAAGAACAACAAGAAGAAGAAATATCCCGAAGTATGTCCGTCAGGACCCTTCCCTTGAGATAAATCTGCAAATATCTCGGAAACTAAGCGAGCTATGGCAAAATGTTAAGAGACCTTTTTTGTAGAGAATTATGTTTCCTACAATTTATGTTCTATGATATTTTTTGATCAGAAGCGTAGTTTTCGAGATATATCGAGATATTTAAAAGTTCCGAAGCCGCACCAACATAATAGAGATACAGAAACACCGTGGCCCCTTTCTTTGGGATAACTCTGCACTATTGCGAGCTGGAAATGCCACTTCCAGTTTAGCTGTGCAGAAGGAGAACAACAAGAAGAAGGAATATCTCGAAATATGTCCGTCAGGACCCTTCCCTTGAGATAAATTTGCAAATATCTCGGAAACGAAGCGAGCTATGGCAAAACGTTAAGAGATATTTTTTGTAGAGAATTATGTTTCCTACAATTTATGTTCTATGATATTTTTTGATCAGAAGCGTAGTTTTCGAGATATATCGAGATATTTAAAAGTTCCGAAGCCGCACCAACCTAATAGAGATACAGAAACACCGTGGCCCCTTTCTTTGGGATAACTCTGCACTATTGCGAGCTGGAAATGCCACTTCCAGTTTAGCTGTGCAGAAGAAGAACAACAAGAAGAAGGAATATCTCGAAATATGTCCGTCAGGACCCTTCCCTTGAGATAAATTTGCAAATATCTCGGAAACGAAGCGAGCTATGGCAAAACGTTAAGAGACCTTTTTTGTAGAGAATTATGTTTCCTACAATTTATGTTCTATGATATTTTTTGATCAGAAGCGTAGTTTTCGAGATATATCGAGATATTTAAAAGTTCCGAAGCCGCACCAACTTAATAGAGATACAGAAACACCGTGGCCCCTTTCTTTGAGATAACTCTGCACTATTGCGAGCAGCAAATGCCACTTCCAGCTTAGCTGTGCAGAAGAAGAACAACAAGAAGAAGGAATATCTCGAAATATGTCCGTCAGGACCCTTCCCTTGAGATAAATTTGCAAATATCTCGGAAACGAAGCGAGCTATGGCAAAACGTTAAGAGACCTTTTTTGTAGAGAATTATGTTTCCTACAATTTATGTTCTATGATATTTTTTGATCAGAAGCGTAGTTTTCGAGATATATCGAGATATTTAAAAGTTCCGAAGCCGCACCAACTTAATAGAGATACAGAAACACCGTGGCCCCTTTCTTTGAGATAACTCTGCACTATTGCGAGCAGCAAATGCCACTTCCAGCTTAGCTGTGCAGAAGAAGAACAACAAGAAGAAGAAATATCTCGAAATATGTCCGTCAGGCCCCTTCCCTTGAGATAAATCTGCAAATATCACGGAAACGAAGCGAGCTATGGCAAAATGTTAAGAGACCTTTTTTGTAGATAATTAAGTTTGCTACTTTTTATGTTCTATGATATTTTTTGATCAGATGCGTAGTTCTCGAGATATATCCAGATATTTAAAAGTTCCGAAGCGGCACCACCATAATAGAGATACAGAAACACCGTGGCCCCTTTCTTTGAGATAACTCTGCACTATTGCGAGCTGGAAATGCCACTTCCAGTTTAGCTGTGCAGAAGAAGAACAACAAGAAGAAGAAATATCCCGAAATATGTCCGTCAGGACCCTTCCCTTGAGATAAATCTGCAAATATCTCGGAAACGAAGCGAGCAATGGCAAAATGTTAAGAGACCTTTTTTGTAGAGAATTATGTTTCCTACAATTTATGTTCTATGATATTTTTTGATCAGAAGCGTAGTTTTCGAGATATATCGAGATATATAAAAGTTCCGAAGCCGCACCAACATAATAGTGGTACAGAAACACCGTGGCCTCTTTCTTTGAGATAACTCTGCACTATTGCGAGCTGCAAATGCCACTTCCAGTTTAGCTGTGCAGAAGAACAACAACAAGAAGAAGAAATATCTCGAAATATGTCCGTCAGGCCCCTTCCCTTGAGATAAATCTGCAAATATCTCGGAAACGAAGAGAGCTATGGCAAAATGTTAAGAGACCTTTTTTGTAGAAAATTAGGTTTCCTACTTTTTATGTTCTATGATATTTTTTGATCAGATGCGTAGTTCTCGAGATATATCAAGATATTTAAAAGTTCCGAAGCTGCACCAACATAATAGTGGTACAGAAACACCGTGGCCTCTTTCTTTGAGATAACTCTGCACTATTGCGAGCTGCAAATGCCACTTCCAGCTTATCTGTGTAGAAGAGGAACAACAAGAAGAAGAAATATCTCGGAATATGTCCGTTAGGCCCCTTCCCTTGAGATAAATCTGCAAATATCTCGGAAACGAAGCGAGCTATGGCAAAACGTTAAGAGACCTTTTTTGTAGAGAATTATGTTTCCTACAATTTATGTTCTATGATATTTTTTGATCAGAAGCGTGGTTTTCGAGATATATCGAGATATTTAAAAGTTCCGAAGCCGCACCAACATAATAGAGATACAGAAACACCGTGGCCCCTTTCTTTGAGATAACTCTGCACTATTGCGAGCAGCAAATGCCACTTCCAGCTTAGCTGTGCAGAAGAAGAACAACAAGAAGAAGGAATATCTCGAAATATGTCCGTCAGGACCCTTCCCTTGAGATATATTTGCAAATATCTCGGAAACGAAGCGAGCTATGGCAAAACGTTAAGAGACCTTTTTTGTAGAGAATTATGTTTCCTACAATTTATGTTCTATGATATTTTTTGATCAGAAGCGTGGTTTTCGAGATATATCGAGATATTTAAAAGTTCCGAAGCCGCACCAACATAATAGAGATACAGAAACACCGTGGCCCCTTTCTTTGAGATAACTCTGCACTATTGCGAGCAGCAAATGCCACTTCCAGCTTAGCTGTGCAGAAGAAGAACAACAAGAAGAAGGAATATCTCGAAATATGTCCGTCAGGACCCTTCCCTTGAGATATATTTGCAAATATCTCGGAAACGAAGCGAGCTATGGCAAAACGTTAAGAGACCTTTTTTGTAGAGAATTATGTTTCCTACAATTTATGTTCTATGATATTTTTTGATCAGAAGCGTAGTTTTCGAGATACATCGAGATATTTAAAAGTTCCGAAGCCGCACCAACTTAATAGAGATACAGAAACACCGTGGCCCCTTTCTTTGAGATAACTCTGCACTATTGCGAGCAGCAAATGCCACTTCCAGCTTAGCTGTGCAGAAGAAGAACAACAAGAAGAAGAAATATCTCGAAATATGTCCGTTAGGCCCCTTCCCTTGAGATAAATCTGCAAATATCTCGGAAACGAAGCGAGCTATGGCAAAATGTTAAGAGACCTTATTTGTAGAGAATTAAGTTTCCTACTTTTTATGTTCTATGATATTATTTGATCAGATGAGGAGTTCTCGAGATATATCAAGATATTTAAAAGTTCCGAATCCGCACCAACATAATAGAGATACAGAAACACCGTGGCCCCTTTCTTTGAGATAACTCTGCACTAGTGCGAGCCGCAAATGCCGCTTCCAGCTTAGCTGTGCAGAAGAAGAACAACAAGAAGAAGAAATATCTCGAAATATGTCCGTCAGGCCCCTTCCCTTGAGATAAATCTGCAAATATCTCGGAAACGAAGCGAGCTATGGCAAAATGTTAAGAGACCTTTTTTGTAGAGAATTATGTTTCCTACAATTTATGTTCTATGATATTTTTTGATCAGAAGCGTAGTTTTCGAGATATAACGAGATATTTAAAAGTTCCGAAGCCGCACCAACATAATAGAGATACAGAAACACCGTGGCCCCTTTCTTTGGGATAACTCTGCACTATTGCGAGCTGGAAATGCCACTTCCAGTTTAGCTGTGCAGAAGAAGAACAACAAGAAGAAGGAATATCTCGAAATATGTCCGTCAGGACCCTTCCCTTGAGATAAATTTGCAAATATCTCGGAAACGAAGCGAGCTATGGCAAAACGTTAAGAGACCTTTTTTGTAGAGAATTATGTTTCCTACAATTTATGTTCTATGATATTTTTTGATCAGAAGCGTAGTTTTCGAGATATATCGAGATATTTAAAAGTTCCGAAGCCGCACCAACTTAATAGAGATACAGAAACACCGTGGCCCCTTTCTTTGAGATAACTCTGCACTATTGCGAGCAGCAAATGCCACTTCCAGCTTAGCTGTGCAGAAGAAGAACAATAAGAACAAGAAGTATCTCGAAATATGTCCGTCAGGCCCCTTCCCTTGAGATAAATCTGCAAATATCACGGAAACGAAGCGAGCTATGGCAAAATGTTAAGAGACCTTTTTTGTAGAGAATTATGTTTCCTACAATTTATGTTCTATGATATTTTTTGATCAGAAGCGTAGTTTTCGAGATATATCGAGATATTTAAAAGATCCAAAGCCGCACCAACATAATAGAGATACAGAAATAGCGTGGCCCCTTTCTTTGAGATAACTCTGCACTAGTGCGAGCCGCAAATGCCGCTTCCAGCTTAGCTGTGCAGAAGAAGACCAACAAGAAGAAGAAATATCTCGAAATATGTCCGTCAGGCCCCTTCCCTTGAGATATATCTGCAAATATGTCGGAAACGAAGCGAGCTATGGCAAAATGTTCAGAGACCTTTTTTGTAGAGACTTAAGTTTCCTACTTTTTATGTTCTATGATATTTTTTGATCAGATGCGTAGTTCTCGAGATATATCAAGATATTTAAAAGTTCCGAAGCCGCACCAACATAATAGAGATACAGAAACACCGTGGCCCCTTTCTTTGAGATAACTCTGCACTATTGCGCGCTGCAAATGCCACTTCCAGCTTAGCTGTGCAGAAGAAGAACAACAAGAAGAAGAAATATCTCGAAATATGTCCGTCAGGCCCCTTCCCTTGAGATAAATCTGCAAATATCTCGGAAACGAAGCGAGCTATGGCAAAATGTTAAGAGACCTTATTTGTAGAGAATTAAGTTTCCTACTTTTTATGTTCTATGATATTATTTGATCAGATGAGGAGTTCTCGAGATATATCAAGATATTTAAAAGTTCCGAAGCCGCACCAACATAATAGAGATACAGAAACACCGTGGCCCCTTTCTTTGAGATAACTCTGCACTATTGCGAGCTGTAAATGCCACGTCCAGCTTAGCTGTGCAGAAGAAGAACAACAAGAAGAAGAAATATCTCGAAATATGTCCGTCAGGCCCCTTCCCTTGAGATAAATCTGCAAATATCTCGGAAACGAAGCGAGTTATGGCAAAATGTTAAGAGACCTTTTTTGTAAAGAATTATGTTTCCTACAATTTATGTTCTATGATATTTTTTGATCAGAAGCGTAGTTTTCGAGATATATCGAGATATTTAAAAGATCCGAAGCCGCACCAACATAATAGAGATACAGAAATACCGTGGCCCCTTTCTTTGAGATAACTCTGCACTAGTGCGAGCCGCAAATGCCGCTTCCAGCTTAGCTGTGCAGAAGAAGAACAACAAGAAGAAGAAATATCTCGAAATATGTCCGTCAGGCCCCTTCCCTTGAGATATATCTGCAAATATCTCGGAAACGAAGCGAGCTATGGCAAAATGTTCAGAGACCTTTTTTGTAGAGACTTAAGTTTCCTACTTTTTATGTTCTATGATATTTTTTGATCAGATGCGTAGTTCTCGAGATATATCAAGATATTTAAAAGTTCCGAAGCCGCACCAACATAATAGAGATACAGAAACACCGTGGCCCCTTTCTTTGAGATAACTCTGCACTATTGCGCGCTGCAAATGCCACTTCCAGCTTAGCTGTGCAGAAGAAGAACAACAAGAAGAAGAAATATCTCGAAATATGTCCGTCAGGCCCCTTCCCTTGAGATAAATCTGCAAATATCTCGGAGACGAAGCGAGCTATGGCAAAATGTTAAGAGACCTTTTTTGTAGAGAATTAAGTTTCCTACTTTTTATGTTCTATGATATTTTTTGATGAGATGCGTAGATCTCGAGATATATCAAGATATTTATAAGTTCCGAAGCCGCACCAACATAATAGAGATACAGAAACACCGTGGCCCCTTTCTTTGAGATAACTCTGCACTATTGCGACCTGCAAATGCCACTTCCAGCTTAGCTGTGCAGAAGAAGAACAACAAGAAGAAGAAATATCTCGAAATATGTCCGTCAGGACCCTTCCCTTGAGATAAATCTGCAAATATCTCGGAAACGAAGCGAGCTATGGCAAAACGTTAAGAGACCTTTTTTGTAGAGAATTATGTTTCCTACAATTTATGTTCTATGATATTTTTTGATCAGAAGCGTAGTTTTCGAGATATATCGAGATATTTAAAAGTTCCGAAGCCCCACCAACATAATAGAGATACAGAAACACCGTGGCCCCTTTCTTTGGGATAACTCTGCACTATTGCGAGCTGGAAATGCCACTTCCAGTTTAGCTGTGCAGAAGGAGAACAACAAGAAGAAGGAATATCTCGAAATATGTCCGTCAGGACCCTTCCCTTGAGATAAATTTGCAAATATCTCGGAAACGAAGCGAGCTATGGCAAAACGTTAAGAGACCTTTTTTGTAGAGAATTATGTTTCCTACAATTTATGTTCTATGATATTTTTTGATCAGAAGCGTAGTTTTCGAGATATATCGAGATATTTAAAAGTTCCGAAGCCGCACCAACCTAATAGAGATACAGAAACACCGTGGCCCCTTTCTTTGGGATAACTCTGCACTATTGCGAGCTGGAAATGCCACTTCCAGTTTAGCTGTGCAGAAGAAGAACAACAAGAAGAAGGAATATCTCGAAATATGTCCGTCAGGACCCTTCCCTTGAGATAAATTTGCAAATATCTCGGAAACGAAGCGAGCTATGGCAAAACGTTAAGAGACCTTTTTTGTAGAGAATTATGTTTCCTACAATTTATGTTCTATGATATTTTTTGATCAGAAGCGTAGTTTTCGAGATATATCGAGATATTTAAAAGTTCCGAAGCCGCACCAACTTAATAGAGATACAGAAACACCGTGGCCCCTTTCTTTGAGATAACTCTGCACTATTGCGAGCAGCAAATGCCACTTCCAGCTTAGCTGTGCAGAAGAAGAACAACAAGAAGAAGAAATATCTCGAAATATGTCCGTCAGGCCCCTTCCCTTGAGATAAATCTGCAAATATCACGGAAACGAAGCGAGCTATGGCAAAATGTTAAGAGACCTTTTTTGTAGGGAATTAAGTTTCCTACTTTTTATGTTCTATGATATTTTTTGATCAGATGCGTAGTTTTCGAGATATATCGAGATATTTAAAAGTTCCGAAGCCGCACCAACCTTATAGAGATACAGAAACACCGTGGCCCCTTTCTTTGGGATAACTCTGCACTATTGCCAGCTGCAAATGCCACTTCCAGCTTAGCTGTGCAGAAGAAGAACAACAAGAAGAAGAAATATCTCGAAATATGTCCGTCAGACCCCTTCCCTTGAGATAAATCCGCAAATATCTCGGAAACGAAGCGAGCGATGGCAAAATGTTAAGAGACCTTTGTTGTAGAGAATTATGTTTCCTACAATTTATGTTCTATGATATTTTTTGATCAGAAGCGTGGTTTTCGAGATATATCGAGATATTTAAAAGTTCCGAAGCCGCACCAACATAATAGAGATACAGAAACACCGTGGCCCCTTTCTTTGAGATAACTCTGCACTATTGCGAGCAGCAAATGCCACTTCCAGCTTAGCTGTGCAGAAGAAGAACAACAAGAAGAAGGAATATCTCGAAATATGTCCGTCAGGACCCTTCCCTTGAGATAAATTTGCAAATATCTCGGAAACGAAGCGAGCTATGGCAAAACGTTAACAGACCTTTTTTGTAGAGAATTATGTTTCCTACCTTTTATGTTCTATGATATTTTTTGATCAGATGCGTAGTTCTCGAGATATATCAAGATATTTAAAAGTTCCGAAGCCGCACCAACATAATAGAGATACAGAAACACCGTGGCCCCTTTCTTTGAGATAACTCTGCACTATTGCGCGCTGCAAATGCCACTTCCAGCTTAGCTGTGCAGAAGAAGAACAACAAGAAGAAGAAATATCTCGAAATATGTCCGTCAGGCCCTTTCCTTGAGATAAATCTGCAAATATCTCGGAAACGAAGCGAGCTATGGCAAAATGTTAAGAGACCTTTTTTGTAGAGAATTAAGTTTCCTACTTTTTATGTTCTATGATATTTTTTGATGAGATGCGTAGATCTCGAGATATATCAAGATATTTAAAAGTTCCGAAGCCGCACCAACATAATAGAGATACAGAAACACCGTGGCCCCTTTCTTTGAGATAACTCTGCACTATTGCGACCTGCAAATGCCACTTCCAGCTTAGCTGTGCAGAAGAAGAACAACAAGAAGAAGGAATATCTCGAAATATGTCCGTCAGGACCCTTCCCTTGAGATAAATTTGCAAATATCTCGGAAACGAAGCGAGCTATGGCAAAACGTTAAGAGACCTTTTTTGTAGAGAATTATGTTTCCTACAATTTATGTTCTATGATATTTTTTGATCAGAAGCGTAGTTTTCGAGATATATCGAGATATTTAAAAGTTCCGAAGCCGCACCAACTTAATAGAGATACAGAAACACCGTGGCCCCTTTCTTTGAGATAACTCTGCACTATTGCGAGCAGCAAATGCCACTTCCAGCTTAGCTGTGCAGAAGAAGAACAACAAGAAGAAGAAATATCTCGAAATATGTCCGTCAGGCCCCTTCCCTTGAGATAAATCTGCAAATATCTCGGAAACGAAGCGAGCTATGGCAAAATGTTAAGAGACCTTTTTTGTAGAGAATTAAGTTTCCTACTTTTTATGTTCTATGATATTTTTTGATGAGATGCGTAGATCTCGAGATATATCAAGATATTTAAAAGTTCCGAAGCCGCACCAACATAATAGAGATACAGAAACACCGTGGCCCCTTTCTTTGAGATAACTCTGCACTATTGCGACCTGCAAATGCCACTTCCAGCTTAGCTGTGCAGAAGAAGAACAACAAGAAGAAGAAATATCTCGAAATATGTCCGTCAGGACCCTTCCCTTGAGATAAATCTGCAAATATCTCGGAAACGAAGCGAGCTATGGCAAAACGTTAAGAGACCTTTTTTGTAGAGAATTATGTTTCCTACAATTTATGTTCTATGATATTTTTTGATCAGAAGCGTAGTTTTCGAGATATATCGAGATATTTAAAAGTTCCGAAACCCCACCAACATAATAGAGATACAGAAACACCGTGGCCCCTTTCTTTGGGATAACTCTGCACTATTGCGAGCTGGAAATGCCACTTCCAGTTTAGCTGTGCAGAAGAAGAACAACAAGAAGAAGGAATATCTCGAAATATGTCCGTCAGGACCCTTCCCTTGAGATAAATTTGCAAATATCTCGGAAACGAAGCGAGCTATGGCAAAACGTTAAGAGACCTTTTTTGTAGAGAATTATGTTTCCTACAATTTATGTTCTATGATATTTTTTGATCAGAAGCGTAGTTTTCGAGATATATCGAGATATTTAAAAGTTCCGAAGCCGCACCAACTTAATAGAGATACAGAAACACCGTGGCCCCTTTCTTTGAGATAACTCTGCACTATTGCTAGCAGCAAATGCCACTTCCAGCTTAGCTGTGCAGAAGAAGAACAACAAGAAGAAGAAATATCTCGAAATATGTCCGTCAGGCCCCTTCCCTTGAGATAAATCTGCAAATATCACGGAAACGAAGCGAGCTATGGCAAAATGTTAAGAGACCTTTTTTGTAGAGAATTAAGTTTCCTACTTTTTATGTTCTATGATATTTTTTGATCAGATGCGTAGTTCTCGAGATATATCCAGATATTTAAAAGTTCCGAAGCGGCACCACCATAATAGAGATACAGAAACACCGTGGCCCCTTTCTTTGAGATAACTCTGCACTATTGCGAGCTGGAAATGCCACTTCCAGTTTAGCTGTGCAGAAGAAGAACAACAAGAAGAAGAAATATCCCGAAATATGTCCGTCAGGACCCTTCCCTTGAGATAAATCTGCAAATATCTCGGAAACGAAGCGAGCTATGGCAAAATGTTAAGAGACCTTTTTTGTAGAGAATTATGTTTCCTACAATTTATGTTCTATGATATTTTTTGATCAGAAGCGTAGTTTTCGAGATATATCGAGATATTTAAAAGTTCCGAAGCCGCACCAACATGATAGAGATACAGAAACACCGTGGCCCCTTTCTTTGGGATAACTCTGCACTATTGCCAGCTGCAAATGCCATTTCCAGCTTAGCTGTGCAGAAGAAGAACAACAAGAAGAAGAAATATCTCGAAATATGTCCGTCAGACCCCTTGCCTTGAGATAAATCTGCAAATATCTCGGAAACGAAGCGAGCTATGGCAAAATGTTAAGAGACCTTTTTTGTAGAGAATTAAGTTTCCTACTTTTTATGTTCTATGATATTTTTTGATGAGATGCGTAGATCTCGAGATATATCAAGATATTTAAAAGTTCCGAAGCCGCACCAACATAATAGAGATACAGAAACACCGTGGCCCCTTTCTTTGAGATAACTCTGCACTATTGCGACCTGCAAATGCCACTTCCAGCTTAGCTGTGCAGAAGAAGAACAACAAGAAGAAGAAATATCTCGAAATATGTCCGTCAGGACCCTTCCCTTGAGATAAATCTGCAAATATCTCGGAAACGAAGCGAGCTATGGCAAAACGTTAAGAGACCTTTTTTGTAGAGAATTATGTTTCCTACAATTTATGTTCTATGATATTTTTTGATCAGAAGCGTAGTTTTCGAGATATATCGAGATATTTAAAAGATCCAAAGCCGCACCAACATAATAGAGATACAGAAATACCGTGGCCCCTTTCTTTGAGATAACTCTGCACTAGTGCGAGCCGCAAATGCCGCTTCCAGCTTAGCTGTGCAGAAGAAGACCAACAAGAAGAAGAAATATCTCGAAATATGTCCGTCAGGCCCCTTCCCTTGAGATATATCTGCAAATATGTCGGAAACGAAGCGAGCTATGGCAAAATGTTCAGAGACCTTTTTTGTAGAGACTTAAGTTTCCTACTTTTTATGTTCTATGATATTTTTTGATCAGATGCGTAGTTCTCGAGATATATCAAGATATTTAAAAGTTCCGAAGCCGCACCAACATAATAGAGATACAGAAACACCGTGGCCCCTTTCTTTGAGATAACTCTGCACTATTGCGCGCTGCAAATGCCACTTCCAGCTTAGCTGTGCAGAAGAAGAACAACAAGAAGAAGAAATATCTCGAAATATGTCCGTCAGGCCCCTTCCCTTGAGATAAATCTGCAAATATCTCGGAAACGAAGCGAGCTATGGCAAAATGTTAAGAGACCTTATTTGTAGAGAATTAAGTTTCCTACTTTTTATGTTCTATGATATTATTTGATCAGATGAGGAGTTCTCGAGATATATCAAGATATTTAAAAGTTCCGAAGCCGCACCAACATAATAGAGATACAGAAACACCGTGGCCCCTTTCTTTGAGATAACTCTGCACTATTGCGAGCTGTAAATGCCACGTCCAGCTTAGCTGTGCAGAAGAAGAACAACAAGAAGAAGAAATATCTCGAAATATGTCCGTCAGGCCCCTTCCCTTGAGATAAATCTGCAAATATCTCGGAAACGAAGCGAGTTATGGCAAAATGTTAAGAGACCTTTTTTGTAGAGAATTATGTTTCCTACAATTTATGTTCTATGATATTTTTTGATCAGAAGCGTAGTTTTCGAGATATATCGAGATATTTAAAAGATCCGAAGCCGCACCAACATAATAGAGATACAGAAATACCGTGGCCCCTTTCTTTGAGATAACTCTGCACTAGTGCGAGCCGCAAATGCCGCTTCCAGCTTAGCTGTGCAGAAGAAGAACAACAAGAAGAAGAAATATCTCGAAATATGTCCGTCAGGCCCCTTCCCTTGAGATATATCTGCAAATATCTCGGAAACGAAGCGAGCTATGGCAAAATGTTCAGAGACCTTTTTTGTAGAGACTTAAGTTTCCTACTTTTTATGTTCTATGATATTTTTTGATCAGATGCGTAGTTCTCGAGATATATCAAGATATTTAAAAGTTCCGAAGCCGCACCAACATAATAGAGATACAGAAACACCGTGGCCCCTTTCTTTGAGATAACTCTGCACTATTGCGCGCTGCAAATGCCACTTCCAGCTTAGCTGTGCAGAAGAAGAACAACAAGAAGAAGAAATATCTCGAAATATGTCCGTCAGGCCCCTTCCCTTGAGATAAATCTGCAAATATCTCGGAAACGAAGCGAGCTATGGCAAAATGTTAAGAGACCTTTTTTGTAGAGAATTATGTTTCCTACAATTTATGTTCTATGATATTTTTTGATCAGAAGCGTAGTTTTCGAGATATATCGAGATATTTAAAAGTTCCGAAGCCGCACCAACATAATAGAGATACAGAAACACCGTGGCCCCTTTCTTTGGGATAACTCTGCACTATTGCGAGCTGGAAATGCCACTTCCAGTTTAGCTGTGCAGAAGAAGAACAACAAGAAGAAGGAATATCTCGAAATATGTCCGTCAGGACCCTTCCCTTGAGATAAATTTGCAAATATCTCGGAAACGAAGCGAGCTATGGCAAAACGTTAAGAGACCTTTTTTGTAGAGAATTATGTTTCCTACAATTTATGTTCTATGATATTTTTTGATCAGAAGCGTAGTTTTCGAGATATATCGAGATATTTAAAAGTTCCGAAGCCGCACCAACTTAATAGAGATACAGAAACACCGTGGCCCCTTTCTTTGAGATAACTCTGCACTATTGCGAGCAGCAAATGCCACTTCCAGCTTAGCTGTGCAGAAGAAGAACAACAAGAAGAAGAAATATCTCGAAATATGTCCGTCAGGCCCCTTCCCTTGAGATAAATCTGCAAATATCTCGGAAACGAAGCGAGCTATGGCAAAACGTTAAGAGACCTTTTTTGTACAGAATTATGTTTCCTACAATTTATGTTCTATGATATTTTTTGATCAGAAGCGTAGTTTTCGAGATATATCGAGATATTTAAAAGTTCCGAAGCCGCACCAACATAATAGAGATACAGAAACACCGTGGCCCCTTTCTTTGAGATAACTCTGCACTATTGCGAGCAGCAAATGCCACTTCCAGCTTAGCTGTGCAGAAGAAGAACAACAAGAAGAAGAAATATCTCGAAATATGTCCGTTAGGCCCCTTCCCTTGAGATAAATCTGCAAATATCTCGGAAACGAAGCGAGCTATGGCAAAATGTTAAGAGACCTTATTTGTAGAGAATTAAGTTTCCTACTTTTTATGTTCTATGATATTATTTGATCAGATGAGGAGTTCTCGAGATATATCAAGATATTTAAAAGTTCCGAAGCCGCACCAACATAATAGAGATACAGAAACACCGTGGCCCCTTTCTTTGAGATAACTCTGCACTATTGCGAGCTGGAAATGCCACTTCCAGTTTAGCTGTGCAGAAGAAGAACAACAAGAAGAAGGAATATCTCGAAATATGTCCGTCAGGACCCTTCCCTTGAGATAAATTTGCAAATATCTCGGAAACGAAGCGAGCTATGGCAAAACGTTAAGAGACCTTTTTTGTAGAGAATTATGTTTCCTACAATTTATGTTCTATGATATTTTTTGATCAGAAGCGTAGTTTTCGAGATATATCGAGATATTTAAAAGTTCCGAAGCCGCACCAACTTAATAGAGATACAGAAACACCGTGGCCCCTTTCTTTGAGATAACTCTGCACTATTGCGAGCAGCAAATGCCACTTCCAGCTTAGCTGTGCAGAAGAAGAACAACAAGAAGAAGAAATATCTCGAAATATGTCCGTCAGGCCCCTTCCCTTGAGATAAATCTGCAAATATCTCGGAAACGAAGCGAGCTATGGCAAAACGTTAAGAGACCTTTTTTGTACAGAATTATGTTTCCTACAATTTATGTTCTATGATATTTTTTGATCAGAAGCGTAGTTTTCGAGATATATCGAGATATTTAAAAGTTCCGAAGCCGCACCAACATAATAGAGATACAGAAACACCGTGGCCCCTTTCTTTGAGATAACTCTGCACTATTGCGAGCAGCAAATGCCACTTCCAGCTTAGCTGTGCAGAAGAAGAACAACAAGAAGAAGAAATATCTCGAAATATGTCCGTTAGGCCCCTTCCCTTGAGATAAATCTGCAAATATCTCGGAAACGAAGCGAGCTATGGCAAAATGTTAAGAGACCTTATTTGTAGAGAATTAAGTTTCCTACTTTTTATGTTCTATGATATTATTTGATCAGATGAGGAGTTCTCGAGATATATCAAGATATTTAAAAGTTCCGAAGCCGCACCAACATAATAGAGATACAGAAACACCGTGGCCCCTTTCTTTGAGATAACTCTGCACTATTGCGAGCAGCGAATGCCACTTCCAGCTTAGCTGTGCAGAAGAAGAACAACAAGAAGAAGAAATATCTCGAAATATGTCCGTCAGGCCCCTTCCCTTGAGATAAATCTGCAAATATCTCGGAAACGAAGCGAGCTATGGCAAAATGTTAAGAGACCTTTTTTGTAGAGAATTAAGTTTCCTACTTTTTATGTTCTATGATATTATTTGATCAGATGAGGAGTTCTCGAGATATATCAAGATATTTAAAAGTTCCGAAGCCGCACCAACATAATAGAGATACAGAAACACCGTGGCCCCTTTCTTTGAGATAACTCTGCACTATTGCGAGCTGTAAATGCCACGTCCAGCTTAGCTGTGCAGAAGAAGAACAACAAGAAGAAGAAATATCTCGAAATATGTCCGTCAGGCCCCTTCCCTTGAGATAAATCTGCAAATATCTCGGAAACGAAGCGAGCTATGCAAAATGTTAAGAGACCTTTTTTGTAGAGAATTAAGTTTCCTACTTTTTATGTTCTATGATATTTTTTGATCAGATGCGTAGTTCTCGAGATATATCAAGATATTTAAAAGTTCCGAAGCCGCACCAACATAATAGAGATACAGAAACACCGTGGCCCCTTTCTTTGAGATAACTCTGCGCTATTGCGAGCTGGAAATGCCACTTCCAGTTTAGCTGTGCAGAAGAAGAACAACAAGAAGAAGAAATATCTCGAAATATGTCCGTCAGGACCCTTCCCTTGAGATAAATCTGCAAATATCTCGGAAACGAAGCCAGCTATGGCAAAACGTTAAGAGACCTTTTTTGTAGAGAATTAAGTTTCCTACTTTTTATGTTCTATGATATTTTTCGATCAGATGCGTAGTTCTCGAGATATATCAAGATATTTAAAAGTTCCGAAGCCGCACCAACATAATAGAGATACAGAAACACCGTGGCCCCTTTCTTTGAGATAACTCTGCACTATTGCGAGCTGGAAATGCCACTTCCAGTTTAGCTGTGCAGAAGAAGAACAACAAGAAGAAGAAATATCCCGAAATATGTCCGTCAGGACCCTTCCCTTGAGATAAATCTGCAAATATCTCGGAAACGAAGCGAGCTATGGCAAAATGTTAAGAGACCTTTTTTGTAGAGAATTATGTTTCCTACAATTTATGTTCTATGATATTTTTTGATCAGACGCGTAGTTTTCGAGATATATCGAGATATTTAAAAGTTCCGAAGCCGCACCAACATAATAGAGATACAGAAACACCGTGGCCCCTTTCTTTGGGATAACTCTGCACTATTGCGAGCTGGAATTGCCACTTCCAGTTTAGCTGTGCAGAAGAAGAACAACAAGAAGAAGAAATATCTCGAAATATGTCCGTCAGGACCCTTCCCTTGAGATAAATCTGCAAATGTCTCACAAACGACGCGAGCTATGGCAAAACGTTAAGAGACCTTTTTTGTAGAGAATTATGTTTCCTACAATTTATGTTCTATGATATTTTTTGATCAGAAGCCTAGTTTTCGAGATATATCGAGATATTTAAAAGTTCCGAAGCCGCACCAACATAATAGAGATACAGAAACGCCGTGGCCCCTTTCTTTGAGATCACTCTGCACCATTGCGAGCTGCAAATGCCACTTCGAGCTTAGCTGTGCAGAAGAAGAACAACAAGAAGAAGAAATATCTCGAAATATGTCCGTCAGACCCCTTCCCTTGAGATAAATCTGCAAATATCTCGGAAACGAAGCGAGCTATGGCAAAATGTTAAGAGACCTTTTTTGTAGAGAATTAAGTTTCCTACTTTTTATGTTGTATGATATTTTTTGATCAGATGCGTAGTTCTCGAGATATATCAAGATATTTAAAAGTTCCGAAGCCGCACCAACATAATAGAGATACAGAAACACCGTGGCCCCTTTCTCTGAGATAGCTCTGCACTATTGCGAGCTGCAAATGCCACTTCCAGCTTAGCTGTGCAGAAGAAGAACAACAAGAAGAAGAAATATCTCGAAATATGTCTGTCAGGCCCCTTCCCTTGAGATAAATCTGCAAATATCTCGGAAACGAAGCGAGCTATGGCAAAATGTTAAGAGACCTTTTTTGTAGAGAATTAAGTTTCCTACTTTTTATGTTCTATGATATTATTTGATCAGATGAGGAGTTCTCGAGATATATCAAGATATTTAAAAGTTCCGAAGCCGCACCAACATAATAGAGATACAGAAACACCGTGGCCCCTTTCTTTGAGATCACTCTGCACTATTGCGAGCAGCAAATGCCACTTCCAGCTTAGCTGTGCAGAAGAAGAACAACAAGAAGAAGAAATATCTCGAAATATGTCCGTCAGGCCCCTTCCCTTGAGATAAATCTGCAAATATCTCGGAAACGAAGCGAGCTATGGCAAAATCTTAAGAGAGCTTTTTTGTAGAGAATTAAGTTTCCTACTTTTTATGTTCTATGATATTTTTTGATCAGATGCGTAGTTCTCGAGATATATCCAGATATTTAAAAGTTCCGAAGCGGCACCACCATAATAGAGATACAGAAACACCGTGGCCCCTTTCTTTGAGGTAACTCTGCACTATTGCGAGCTGCAAATGCCACTTCCAGCTTAGCTGTGCAGAAGAAGAACAACAAGAAGAAGATATATCTCGAAATATGTCCGTCAGGCCCCTTCCCTTGAGATAAATCTGCAAATATCTCGGAAACCAAGCGAGCTATGGCAAAATGTTGAGAGACCTTTTTTGTAGAGAATTAAGTTTCCCACTTTTTATGTTCTATGATATTTTTTGATCAGATGCGTAGTTCTCGAGATATATCAAGATATTTAAAAGTTCCGAAGCCGCACCAACATAATAGAGATACAGAAACACCGTGGCCCCTTTCTGTGAGATAACTCTGCACTATTGCGAGCTGTAAATGCCACGTCCAGCTTAGCTGTGCAGAAGAAGAACAACAAGAAGAAGAAATATCTCGAAATATGTCCGTCAGGCCCCTTCCCTTGAGATAAATCTGCAAATATCTCGGAAACGAAGCGAGCTATGGCAAAACGTTAAGAGACCTTTTTTGTAGAGAATTATGTTTCCTACAAGTTATGTTCTATGATATTTTTTGATCAGAAGCGTAGTTTTCGAGATATATCGAGATATTTAAAAGTTCCGAAGCCGCACCAACATAATAGAGATACAGAAACACCGTGGCCCCTTTCTTTGAGATAACTCTGCACTATTGCGAGCTGCAAATGCCACTTCCAGCTTAGCTGTGCAGAAGAAGAACAACAAGAAGAAGAAATATCTCGAAATATGTCCGTCAGGCCCCTTCCCTTGAGATAAATCTGCAAATATCTCGGAAACGAAGCGAGCTATGGCAAAATGTTAAGAGACCTTATTTGTAGAGAATTAAGTTTCCTACTTTTTATGTTCTATGATATTATTTGATCAGATGAGGAGTTCTCGAGATATATCAAGATATTTAAAAGTTCCGAAGCCGCACCAACATAATAGAGATACAGAAACACCGTGGCCCCTTTCTTTGAGATAACTCTGCACTATTGCGAGCAGCAAATGCCACTTCCAGCTTAGCTGTGCAGAAGAAGAACAACAAGAAGAAGAAATATCTCGAAATATGTCCGTCAGGCCCCTTCCCTTGAGATAAATCTGCAAATATCTCGGAAACGAAGCGAGCTATGGCAAAATGTTAAGAGACCTTTTTTGTAGAGAATTAAGTTTTCTACTTTTTATGTTCTATGATATTTTTTGATCAGATGCGTAGTTCTCGAGATATATCAAGATATTTAAAAGTTCCGAAGCCGCACCAACATAATAGAGATACAGAAACACCGTGGCCCCTTTCTTTGAGATAACTCTGCACTATTGCGAGCTGCAAATGCCACTTCTAGCTTAGCTGTGCAGAAGAAGAACAACAAGAAGAAGAAATATCTCGAAATATGTCCGTCAGGCCCCTTCCCTTGAGATATATCTGCAAATATCTCGGAAACGAAGCGAGCTATGGCAAAATGTTAAGAGACCTTTTTTGTAGAGAATTATGTTTCCTACAAGTTATGTTCTATGATATTTTTTGATCAGAAGCGTAGTTTTCGAGACATATCGAGATATTTAAAAGTTCCGAAGCCGCACCAACATAATAGAGATACAGAAACACCGTGGCCCCTTTCTTTGAGATAACTCTGCACTATTGCGAGCTGCAAATGCCACTTCCAGCTTAGCTGTGCAGAAGAAGAACAACAAGAAGAAGAAATATCTCGAAATATGTCCGTCAGGCCCCTTCCCTTGAGATAAATCTGTACATATCTCGGAAACGAAGCGAGCTATGGCAAAATGTTAAGAGACCTTTTTTGTAGAGAATTATGTTTCCTACAAGTTATGTTCTATGATATTTTTTGATCAGAAGCGTAGTTTTCGAGATATATCGAGATATTTAAAAGTTCCGAAGCCGCACCAACATAATAGAGATACAGAAACACCGTGGCCCCTCTCTTTGAGATAACTCTGCACTATTGCGAGCTGCAAATGCCACTTCCAGCTTAGCTGTGCAGAAGAAGAACAACAAGAAGAAGAAATATCTCAAAATATGTCCGTCAGGCCCCTTCCCTTGAGATATATCTGCAAATATCTCGGAAACGGAGCGAGCTATGGCAAAATGTTAAGAGACCTTTTTTGTAGAGAATTAAGTTTCCTACTTTTTATGTTCTACGATATTTTTTGATCAGATGCGTAGTTCTCGAGATATATCAAGATATTTAAAAGTTCCGAAGCCGCACCAACATAATAGAGATACAGAAACACCGTGGCCCCTTTCTTTGAGATAACTCTGCACTATTGCGAGCTGCAAATGCCACTTCCAGCTTAGCTGTGCAAAAGAAGAACAACAAGAAGAAGAAATATCTCGAAATATGCCCGTCAGGCCCCGTCCCTTGAGATGTATCTGCAAATATCTCGGAAACGAAGCGAGCTATGGTAAAATGTTAAGAGACCTTTTTTGTAGAGAATTATGTTTCCTACAATTGATGTTCTATGATATTTTTTGATCAGAAGTGTAGTTTTCGAGATATATCGAGATATTTAAAAGTTCCGAAGCCGCACCAACATAATAGAGATACAGAAACACCGTGGCCCCTTTCTTTGAGATAACTCTGCACTATTGCGAGCTGGAAATGCCACTTCCAGTTTAGCTGTGCAGAAGAAGAACAACAAGAAGAAGAAATATCTCGAAATATGTCCGTCAGGCCCCTTCCCTTGAGATAAATCTGCAAATATCTCGGAAACGAAGCGAGCTATGGCAAAATATTAAGAGACCTTTTTTGTAGAGAATTAAGTTTCCTACTTTTTCTGTTCTATGATATTTTTTGATCAGATGCGTAGTTCTCGCCATATATCAAGATATTTAAAAGTTCCAAAGCCGCACCAACATAATAGAAATACAGAAACACCGTGGCCCCTTTCTTTGAGATAACTCTGCACTATTGCGAGCTGCAACTGCCACTTCCAGCTTAGCTGTGCAGAAGAAGAACAACAAGAAGAAGAAATATCCCGAAATATGTCCGTCAGGCCCCTTCCCTTGAGATATATCTGCAAATATCTCGGAAACGAAGCGAGCTATGGCAAAATGTTAAGAGACCTTTTTTGTAGAGAATTATGTTTCCTACTTTTTATGTTCTATGATATTTTTTGATCAGATGCGTAGTTCTCGAGATATATCAAGATATTTAAAAGTTCCGAAGCCGCACCAACATAATAGAGATACAGAAACACCGTGGCCCCTTTCTTTGAAATAACTCTGCACTATTGCGAGCTGCAAATGCCACTTCTAGCTTAGCTGTGCAGACGAAGAACAACAAGAAGAAGAAATATCTCGAAATATGTCCGTCAGGCCCCTTCCCTTGAGATATATCTGCAAATATCTCGGAAACGAAGCGAGCTATGGCAAAATGTTAAGAGACCTTTTTTGTAGAGAATTAAGTTTCCTACTTCTTATGTTCTATGATATTTTTTGATCAGATGCGTAGTTCTCGAGATATATCAAGATATTTAAAAGTTTCGAAGCCGCACCAACATAATAGAGATACAGAAACACCGTGGCCCCTTTCTTTGAAATAACTCTGCACTATTGCGAGCTGCAAATGCCACTTCTAGCTTAGCTGTGCAGACGAAGAACAACAAGAAGAAGAAATATCTCGAAATATGTCCGTCAGGCCCCTTCCCTTGAGATATATCTGCAAATATCTCGGAAACGAAGCGAGCTATGGCAAAATGTTAAGAGACCTTTTTTGTAGAGAATTAAGTTTCCTACTTTTTATGTTCTATGATATTTTTTGATCAGATGCGTAGTTCTCGCCATATATCAAGATATTTAAAAGTTCCGAAGCCGCACCAACATAATAGAAATACAGAAACACCGTGGCCCCTTTCTTTGAGATAACTCTGCACTATTGCGAGCTGCAACTGCCACTTCCAGCTTAGCTGTGCAGAAGAAGAACAACAAGAAGAAGAAATATCTCGAAATATGTCCGTCAGGCCCCTTCCCTTGAGATATATCTGCAAATATCTCGGAAACGAAGCGAGCTATGGCAAAATGTTAAGAGACCTTTTTTGTAGAGAATTATGTTTCCTACTTTTTATGTTCTATGATATTTTTTGATCAGATACGTAGTTCTCGAGATATATCAAGATATTTAAAAGTTCCGAAGCCGCACCAACATAATAGAGATACAGAAACACCGTGGCCCCTTTCTTTGAAATAACTCTGCACTATTGCGAGCTGCAAATGCCACTTCTAGCTTAACTGTGCAGACGAAGAACAACAAGAAGAAGAAATATCTCGAAATATGTCCGTCAGGCCCCTTCCCTTGAGATATATCTGCAAATATCTCGGAAACGAAGCGAGCTATGGCAAAATGTTAAGAGACCTTTTTTGTAGAGAATTAAGTTTCCTACTTTTTATGTTCTATGATATTTTTTGATCAGATGCGTAGTTCTCGAGATATATCAAGATATTTAAAAGTTCCGAAGCCGCACCAACATAATAGAGATACAGAAACACCGTGGCCCCTTTCTTTGAAATAACTCTGCACTATTGCGAGCTGCAAATGCCACTTCTAGCTTAGCTGTGCAAAAGAAGAACAACAAGAAGAAGAAATATCTCGAAATATGTCCGTCAGGCCCCGTCCCTTGAGATGTATCTGCAAATATCTCGGAAACGAAGCGAGCTATGGTAAAATGTTAAGAGACCTTTTTTGTAGAGAATTATGTTTCCTACAATTGATGTTCTATGATATTTTTTGATCAGAAGTGTAGTTTTCGAGATATATCGAGATATTTAAAAGTTCCGAAGCCGCACCAACATAATAGAGATACAGAAACACCGTGGCCCCTTTCTTTGAGATAACTCTGCACTATTGCGAGCTGGAAATGCCACTTCCAGTTTAGCTGTGCAGAAGAAGAACAACAAGAAGAAGAAATATCTCGAAATATGACCGTCAGGCCCCTTCCCTTGAGATAAATCTGCAAATATCTCGGAAACGAAGCGAGCTATGGCAAAATATTAAGAGACCTTTTTTGTAGAGAATTGTTTCCTACTTTTTATGTTCTATGATATTTTTTGATCAGATGCGTAGTTCTCGCCATATATCAAGATATTTAAAAGTTCCGAAGCCGCACCAACATAATAGAAATACAGAAACACCGTGGCCCCTTTCTTTGAGATAACTCTGCACTATTGCGAGCTGCAAATGCCACTTCCAGCTTAGCTGTGCAGAAGAAGAACAACAAGAAGAAGAAATATCTCGAAATATGTCCGTCAGGCCCCTTCCCTTGAGATATATCTGCAAATATCTCGGAAACGAAGCGAGCTATGGCAAAATGTTAAGAGACCTTTTTTGTAGAGAATTATGTTTCCTACTTTTTATGTTCTATGATATTTTTTGATCAGATGCGTAGTTCTCGAGATATATCAACATATTTAAAAGTTCCGAAGCCGCACCAACATAATAGAGATACAGAAACCCCGTGGCCCCTTTCTTTGAAATAACTCTGCACTATTGCGAGCTGCAAATGCCACTTCTAGCTTAGCTGTGCAGACGAAGAACAACAAGAAGAAGAAATATCTCGAAATATGTCCGTCAGGCCCCTTCCCTTGAGATATATCTGCACATATCTCGGAAACGAAGCAAGCTATGACAAAATGTTAAGAGACCTTTTTTGTAGAGAATTATGTTTCCTACAAGTTATGTTCTATGATATTTTTTGATCAGAAGCGTAGTTTTCGAGATATATCGAGATATTTAAAAGTTCCGAAGCCGCACCAACATAATAGAGATACAGAAACACCGTGGCCCCTTTCTTTGAGATAACTCTGCACTGTTGCGAGCTGCAAATGCCACTTCCAGCTTAGCTGTGCAGAAGAAGAACAACAAGAAGAAGAAAGATCTCGAAATATGTCCGTCAGGCCCCTTCCCTTGAGATAAATCTGCAAATATCTCGGAAACGAAGCGAGCTATGGCAAAATGTTAAGAGACCTTTTTTGTAGAGAATTAAGTTTCCTACTTTTTATGTTCTATGATATTTTTTGATCAGATGCGTAGTTCTCGAGATATATCAAAATATTTAAAAGTTCCGAAGCCGCACCAACATAATAGAGATACAGAAACACCGTGGCCCCTTTCTGTGAGATAACTCTGCACTATTGCGAGCTGCAAATGCCACTTCCAGCTTAGCTGTGCAGAAGAAGAACAACAAGAAGAAGAAGTATCTCGAAATATGTCCGTCAACCCCCTTCGCTTGAGATAAATCTGCAAATATCTCGGAAACGAAGCGAGCTATGGCAAAATGTTAAGAGACCTTTTTTGTAGAGAATTAAGTTTCCTACTTTTTATGTTCTATGATATTTTTTGATCAGATACGTAGTTCTCGAGATATATCAAGATATTTAAAAGTTCCGAAGCCGCACCAACATAATAGAGGTACAGAAACACCGTGGCCCCTTTCTTTGAGATAACTCTGCACTATTGCGAGCTGCAAATGCCACTTCCAGCTTAGCTGTGCAGAAGAAGAACAACAAGAAGAAGAAATATTTCGAAATGTGTCCGTCAGGCCCCTTCCCTTGAGATAAATCTGCAAATATCTCGGAAACGAAGCGAGCTACGGCAAAATGTTAAGAGACCTTTTTTGTAGAAAATTAGGTTTCCTACTTTTTATGTTCTATGATATTTTTTGATCAGATGCGTAGTTCTCGAGATATATCAAGATATTTAAAAGTTCCGAAGCTGCACCAACATAATAGAGATACAGAAACACCGTGGCCCCTTTCTTTGAGATAACTCTGCACTATTGCGAGCTGCAAATGCCACTTCCAGCTTAGCTGTGCAGAAGAGGGACAACAAGAAGAAGAAATATCTCGGAATATGTCCGTCAGGCCCCTTCCCTTGAGCTAAATCTGCAAATATCTCGGAAACGATGCGAGCTATGGCAAAATGTTAAGCGACCTTTTTTGTAGAGAATTAAGTTTCCTACTTCTTATGTTCTATGATATTTTTTGATCAGATGCGTAATTCTCGAGATATATCAAGATATTTAAAAGTTCCGAAGCCGCACCAACATAATAGAGATACAGAAACACCGTGGTCCCTTTCTGTGAGATAACTCTGCACTATTGCGAGCTGCAAATGCCAGTTCGAGCTTAGCTGTGCGGAAGAAGCACAACAAGAACAAGAAATATCTCGGAATATGTCCGTCAGGCCCCTTCCCTTGAGCTAAATCTGCAAATATCTCGGAAACAATGCGAGCTATGGCAAAATGTTAAGAGACCTTTTTTGTAGAGAATTAAGTTTCCTACTTTTTATGTTGTATGATACTTTTTGATCAGATGCGTAGTTTTCGAGATATTTAAAAGTTCCGAAGCCGCACCAACATAATAGAGATACGAAAACACCGTGGCCCCTTTCTGTGAGATAACTCTGCACTATTGCGAGCTGCAAATGCCAGTTCGAGCTTAGCTGTGCAGAAGAAGCACAACAAGAACAAGAAATATCTCGGATTAAGTCCGTCAGGCACCTTGCCTTGAGCTAAATCTGCAAATATCTCGGAAACAATGCGAGCTATGGCAAAATATTAAGAGATCTTTTTTGTAGGAAATTAAGTTTCCTACTATTTATGTTCTATGATATTTTTTGATCAGATGCGTAGTTCTCGAGATATATCAAGATATTTAAAAGTTCCGAAGCCGCACCAACATAATAGAGATACGGAAACACCGTGGCCCCTTTCTGTGAGATAACTCTGCACTATTGCGAGCTGCAAATGCCAGTTCGAGCTTAGCTGTGCAGAAGAAGCACAACAAGAACAAGAAATATCTCGGATTAAGTCCGTCAGGCACCTTGCCTTGAGCTAAATCTGCAAATATCTCGGAAACAATGCGAGCTATGGCAAAATATTAAGAGATCTTTTTTGTAGGAAATTAAGTTTCCTACTATTTATGTTCTATGATATTTTTTGATCAGATGCGTAGTTCTCGAGATATATCAAGATATTTAAAAGTTCCGAAGCCGCACCAACATAATAGAGATACGGAAACACCGTGGCCCCTTTCTGTGAGATAACTCTGCACAATTGCGAGCTGGAAATGCCACTTCCAGTTTAGCTGTGCAGAAGAAGAACAACAAGAAGAAGAAATATCTCGAAATATGTCCATCAGGACCCTTCCCTTGAGATAAATCTGCAAATATCTCGGAAACGAAGCGAGCTATGGCAAAATGTTAAGAGACCTTTTTTGTAGAGAATTAAGTGTCCTACTTTTTATGTTCTATGATATTTTTTGATCAGATGCGTAGTTCGCGAGATATATCAAGATATTTAAAAGTTCCGAAGCCGCACCAACATAATAGAGATACAGAAACACCGTGGTCCCTTTCTGTGAGACAACTCTGCACTATTGCGAGCTGCAAATGCCAGTTCGAGCTTAGCTGTGCGGAAGAAGCACAACAAGAACAAGAAATATCTCGGAATATGTCCGTTAGGCCCCTTCCCTTGAGCTAAATCTGCAAATATCTCGGAAACGATGCGAGCTATGGCAAAATGTTAAGAGACCTTTTTTGTAGAGAATTAAGTTTCCTACTTCTTATGTTCTATGATATTTTTTGATCAGATGCGTAATTCTCGAGATATATCAAGATATTTAAAAGTTCCGAAGCCGCACCAACATAATAGAGATACAGAAACACCGTGGTCCCTTTCTGTGAGATAACTCTGCACTATTGCGAGCTGGAAATGCCAGTTCGAGCTTAGCTGTGCGGAAGAAGAACAACAAGAAGAAGAAATATCTCGAAATATGTCCGTCAGGCCCCTTCCCTTGAGCTAAATCTGCAAATATCTCGGAAACGATGCGAGCTATGGCAAAATGTTAAGAGACCTTTTTTGTAGAGAATTAAGTTTCCTACTTCTTATGTTCTATGATATTTTTTGATCAGATGCGTAATTCTCGAGATATATCAAGATATTTAAAAGTTCCGAAGCCGCACCAACATAATAGAGATACAGAAACACCGTGGTCCCTTTCTGTGAGATAACTCTGCACTATTGCGAGCTGCAAATGCCAGTTCGAGCTTAGCTGTGCGGAAGAAGCACAACAAGAACAAGAAGTATCTCGGAATATGTCCGTCAGGCCCCTTCCCTTGAGCTAAATCTGCAAATATCTCGGAAACGATGCGAGCTATGGCAAAATGTTAAGAGACCTTTTTTGTAGAGAATTAAGTTTCCTACTTCTTATGTTCTATGATATTTTTTGATCAGATGCGTAATTCTCGAGATATATCAAGATATTTAAAAGTTCCGAAGCCGCACCAACATAATAGAGATACAGAAACACCGTGGTCCCTTTCTGTGAGATAACTCTGCACTATTGCGAGCTGCAAATGCCAGTTCGAGCTTAGCTGTGCGGAAGAAGCACAACAAGAACAAGAAATATCTCGGAATATGTCCGTCAGGCCCCTTCCCTTGAGCTAAATCTGCAAATATCTCGGAAACAATGCGAGCTATGGCAAAATGTTAAGAGACCTTTTTTGTAGAGAATTAAGTTTCCTACTTTTTATGTTGTATGATACTTTTTGATCAGATGCGTAGTTTTCGAGATATATCAAGATATTTAAAAGTTCCGAAGCCGCACCAACATAATAGAGATACGGAAACACCGTGGCCCCTTTCTGTGAGATAACTCTGCACTATTGCGAGCTGCAAATGCCAGTTCGAGCTTAGCTGTGCAGAAGAAGCACAACAAGAACAAGAAATATCTCGGATTAAGTCCGTCAGGCACCTTGCCTTGAGCTAAATCTGCAAATATCTCGGAAACAATGCGAGCTATGGCAAAATATTAAGAGATCTTTTTTGTAGGAAATTAAGTTTCCTACTATTTATGTTCTATGATATTTTTTGATCAGATGCGTAGTTCTCGAGATATATCAAGATATTTAAAAGTTCCGAAGCCGCACCAACATAATAGAGATACGGAAACACCGTGGCCCCTTTCTGTGAGATAACTCTGCACAATTGCGAGCTGGAAATGCCACTTCCAGTTTAGCTGTGCAGAAGAAGAACAACAAGAAGAAGAAATATCTCGAAATATGTCCATCAGGACCCTTCCCTTGAGATAAATCTGCAAATATCTCGGAAACGAAGCGAGCTATGGCAAAATGTTAAGAGACCTTTTTTGTAGAGAATTAAGTTTCCTACTTTTTATGTTCTATGATATTTTTTGATCAGATGCGTAGTTCGCGAGATATATCAAGATATTTAAAAGTTCCGAAGCCGCACCAACATAATAGAGATACAGAATCACCGTGGCCCCTTTCTTTGAGATAACTCTGCACTATTGCGACCTGCAAATGCCACTTCCAGCTTAGCTGTGCAGAAGAAGAACAACAAGAAGAAGAAATATCCCGAAATATGTCCGTCAGGACCCTTCCCTTGAGCTAAATCTGCAAATATGTCGGAAACGATGCCAGCTATGGGAAAATGTTAAGAGACCTTTTTTGTAGAGAATTAAGTTTCCTACTTTTTATGTTCTATGATATATTTTGATCAGATGCGTAGTTCTCGAGATATATCAAGATATTTAAAAGTTCCGAAGCCGCACCAACATAATAGAGGTACAGAAACACCGTGGCCTCTTTCTTTGAGATCACTCTGCACTATTGCGAGCTGCAAATGCCACTTCCAGCTTAGCTGTGCAGAAGAGGAACAACAAGAAGAAGAAATATCTCGAAATATGTCCGTCAGGCCCCTTCCCTTGAGATAAATCTGCAAATATCTCGGAAACCAAGCGAGCTATGGCAAAATGTTAAGAGACCTTTTTTGTAGAGAATTGAGTTTCCTACTTTTTATGTTCTATGATATTTTTTGATCAGATGCGTAGTTCTCGAGATATATCGAGATATTTAAAAGTTCCGAAGCCTCACCAACATAATAGAGATACAGAAACACCGTGGCCCCTTTCTTTGAGATAACTCTGCACTATTGCGAGCTGCAAATGCCACTTCGAGCTTAGCTGTGCAGAAGAAGAACAACAAGAAGAAGAAATATCTCGAAATATGTCCGTCAGACCCCTTCCCTTGAGATACATCTGCAAATATCTAGGAAACGAAGCGAGCTATGGCAAAATGTTAAGAGACCTTTTTTGTAGAGAATTATGTTTCCTACAATTTACGTTCTATGATATTTTTTGATCAGAAGCGTAGTTTTCGAGATATATCGAGATATTTAAAAGTTCCGAAGCCGCACCAACATAATAGAGATACAGAATCACCGTGGCCCCTTTCTTTGAGATAACTCTGCACTATTGCGACCTGCAAATGCCACTTCCAGCTTAGCTGTGCAGAAGAAGAACAACAAGAAGAAGAAACATCTCGAAATATGTCCGTCAGGACCCTTCCCTTGAGCTAAATCTGCAAATATGTCGAAAACGATGCCAGCTATGGGAAAATGTTAAGAGATCTTTTTTGTAGAGAATTAAGTTTCCTACTTTTTATGTTCTATGATATTTTTTGATCAGATGCGTAGTTCTCGAGATATATCAAGATATTTAAAAGTTCCGAAGCCGCACCAACATAATAGAGATACAGAAACACCGTGGCCCCTTTCTTCGAGATAACTCTGCACTATTGCGAGCTGCAAATGCCACTTCCAGCTTAGCTGTGCAGAAGAAGAACAACAAGAAGAAGAAGTATCTCGAAATATGTCCGTCAGGCCCCTTCCCTTGAGATAAATCTGCAAATATCTCGGAAACGAAGCGAGCTATGGCAAAATGTTAAGAGACCTTTTTTGTAGAGAATTAAGTTTCCTACTTTTTATGTTGTATGATACTTTTTGATCAGATGCGTAGTTTTCGAGATATATCAAGATATTTAAAAGTTCCGAAGCCGCACCAACATAATAGAGATACGGAAACGACGTGGCCCCTTTCTGTGAGATAACTCTGCACTATTGCGAGCTGGAAATGCCACTTCCAGTTTAGCTGTGCAGAAGAAGAACAACAAGAAGAAGAAATATCTCGAAATATGTCCGTCGGACCCCTTCCCTTGAGATACATCTGCAAATATCTAGGAAACGAAGCGAGCTATGGCAAAATGTTAAGAGACCTTTTCTGTAGAGAATTATGTTTCCTACAATTTACGTTCTATGATATTTTTTGATCAGAAGCGTAGTTTTCGAGATATATCGAGATATTTAAAAGTTCCGAAGCCGCACCAACATAATAGAGATACAGAATCACCGTGGCCCCTTTCTTTGAGATAACTCTGCACTATTGCGACCTGCAAATGCCACTTCCAGCTTAGCTGTGCAGAAGAAGAACAACAAGAAGAAGAAATATCCCGAAATATGTCCGTCAGGACCCTTCCCTTGAGCTAAATCTGCAAATATGTCGGAAACGATGCCAGCTATGGGAAAATGTTAAGAGACCTTTTTTGTAGAGAATTAAGTTTCCTACTTTTTATGTTCTACGATATTTTTTGATCAGATGCGTAGTTCTCGAGATATATCAAGATATTTAAAAGTTCCGAAGCCGCACCGACATAATAGAGGTACAGAAACACCGTGGCCTCTTTCTTTGAGATCACTCTGCACTATTGCGAGCTGCAAATGCCACTTCCAGCTTAGCTGTGCAGAAGAGGAACAACAAGAAGAAGAAATATCTCGAAATATGTCCGTCAGGCCCCTTCCCTTGAGATAAATCTGCAAATATCTCGGAAACGAAGCGAGCTATGGCAAAATGTTAAGAGACCTTTTTTGTAGAGAATTAAGTTTCCTACTTTTTATGTTGTATGATATTTGTTGATCAGATGCGTAGTTCTCGAGATATATCAAGATATTTAAAAGTTCCGAAGCCGCACCAACATAATAGAGGTACAGAAACACCGTGGCCCCTTTCTTTGAGATAACTCTGCACTATTGCGAGCTGCAAATGCCACTTCCAGCTTAGCTGTGCAGAAGAAGAACAACAAGAAGAAGAAATATTTCGAAATGTGTCCGTCAGGCCCCTTCCCTTGAGATAAATCTGCAAATATCTCGAAAACGAAGCGAGCTACGGCAAAATGTTAAGAGACCTTTTTTGTAGAAAATTAGGTTTCCTACTTTCTATGTTCTATGATATTTTTTGATCAGATGCGTAGTTCTCGAGATATATCAAGATATTTAAAAGTTCCGAAGCCGCACCAACATAATAGAGATACAGAAACACCGTGGCCCCTTTCTTCGAGATAGCTCTGCACTATTGCGAGCTGCAAATGCCACTTCCAGCTTAGCTGTGCAGAGGAAGAACAACAAGAAGAAGAAGTATCTCGAAATATGTCCGTCAGGCCCCTTCCCTTGAGATAAATCTGCAAATATCTCGGAAACGAAGCGAGCTATGGCAAAATGTTAAGAGACCTTTTTTGTAGAGAATTAAGTTTCCTACTATTTATGTTCTATGATATTTTTTGATCAGATGCGTAGTTCTCGAGATATATCAAGATATTTAAAAGTTCCGAAGCCGCACCAACATAATAGAGGTACAGAAACACCGTGGCCCCTTTCTTTGAGATAACTCTGCACTATTGCGAGCTGCAAATGCCACTTCGAGCTTAGCTGTGCAGAAGAAGAACAACAAGAAGAAGAAATATCTCGAAATATGTCCGTCGGACCCCTTCCCTTGAGATACATCTGCAAATATCTAGGAAACGAAGCGAGCTATGGCAAAATGTTAAGAGACCTTTTCTGTAGAGAATTATGTTTCCTACAATTTACGTTCTATGATATTTTTTGATCAGAAGCGTAGTTTTCGAGATATATCGAGATATTTAAAAGTTCCGAAGCCGCACCAACATAATAGAGATACAGAATCACCGTGGCCCCTTTCTTTGAGATAACTCTGCACTATTGCGACCTGCAAATGCCACTTCCAGCTTAGCTGTGCAGAAGAAGAACAACAAGAAGAAGAAATATCCCGAAATATGTCCGTCAGGACCCTTCCCTTGAGCTAAATCTGCAAATATGTCGGAAACGATGCCAGCTATGGGAAAATGTTAAGAGACCTTTTTTGTAGAGAATTAAGTTTCCTACTTTTTATGTTCTACGATATTTTTTGATCAGATGCGTAGTTCTCGAGATATATCAAGATATTTAAAAGTTCCGAAGCCGCACCGACATAATAGAGATACAGAAACACCGTGGCCCCTTTCTTCGAGATAACTCTGCACTATTGCGAGCTGCAAATGCCACTTCCAGCTTAGCTGTGCAGAAGAAGAACAACAAGAAGAAGAAGTATCTCGAAATATGTCCGTCAGGCCCCTTCCCTTGAGATAAATCTGCAAATATCTCGGAAACGAAGCGAGCTATGGCAAAATGTTAAGAGACCTTTTTTGTAGAGAATTAAGTTTCCTACTTTTTATGTTGTATGATACTTTTTGATCAGATGCGTAGTTTTCGAGATATATCAAGATATTTAAAAGTTCCGAAGCCGCACCAACATAATAGAGATACGGAAACGACGTGGCCCCTTTCTGTGAGATAACTCTGCACTATTGCGAGCTGCAAATGCCACTTCCAGCTTAGCTGTGCAGAAGAAGAACAACAAGAAGAAGAAAGATCTCGAAATATGTCCGTCAGGCCCCTTCCCTTGAGATAAATCTGCAAATATCTCGGAAACGAAGCGAGCTATGGCAAAATGTTAAGAGACCTTTTTTGTAGAGAATTAAGTTTCCTACTTTTTATGTTCTATGATATTTTTTGATCAGATGCGTAGTTCTCGAGATATATCAAGATATTTAAAAGTTCCGAAGCCGCACCAACATAATAGAGATACAGAAACACCGTGGCCCCTTTCTGTGAGATAACTCTGCACTATTGCGAGCTGCAAATGCCAGTTCGAGCTTAGCTGTGCAGAAGAAGCACAACAAGAACAAGAAATATCTCGGATTAAGTCCGTCAGGCACCTTGCCTTGAGCTAAATCTGCAAATATCTCGGAAACAATGCGAGCTATGGCAAAATATTAAGAGATCTTTTTTGTAGGAAATTAAGTTTCCTACTATTTATGTTCTATGATATTTTTTGATCAGATGCGTAGTTCTCGAGATATATCAAGATATTTAAAAGTTCCGAAGCCGCACCAACATAATAGAGATACGGAAACACCGTGGCCCCTTTCTGTGAGATAACTCTGCACAATTGCGAGCTGGAAATGCCACTTCCAGTTTAGCTGTGCAGAAGAAGAACAACAAGAAGAAGAAATATCTCGAAATATGTCCGTCAGACCCCTTCCCTTGAGATACATCTGCAAATATCTAGGAAACGAAGCGAGCTATGGCAAAATGTTAAGAGACCTTTTTTGTAGAGAATTATGTTTCCTACAATTTACGTTCTATGATATTTTTTGATCAGAAGCGTAGTTTTCGAGATATATCGAGATATTTAAAAGTTCCGAAGCCGCACCAACATAATAGAGATACAGAATCACCGTGGCCCCTTTCTTTGAGATAACTCTGCACTATTGCGACCTGCAAATGCCACTTCCAGCTTAGCTGTGCAGAAGAAGAACAACAAGAAGAAGAAATACCTCGAAATATGTCCGTCAGGACCCTTCCCTTGAGCTAAATCTGCAAATATGTCGAAAACGATGCCAGCTATGGGAAAATGTTAAGAGACCTTTTTTGTAGAGAATTAAGTTTCCTACTTTTTATGTTCTATGATATTTTTTGATCAGATGCGTAGTTCTCGAGATATATCAAGATATTTAAAAGTTCCGAAGCCGCACCAACATAATAGAGATACAGAAACACCGTGGCCCCTTTCTTCGAGATAACTCTGCACTATTGCGAGCTGCAAATGCCACTTCCAGCTTAGCTGTGCAGAAGAAGAACAACAAGAAGAAGAAGTATCTCGAAATATGTCCGTCAACCCCCTTCGCTTGAGATAAATCTGCAAATATCTCGGAAACGAAGCGAGCTATGGCAAAATGTTAAGAGACCTTTTTTGTAGAGAATTAAGTTTCCTACTTTTTATGTTGTATGATATTTTTTGATCAGATACGTAGTTCTCGAGATATATCAAGATATTTAAAAGTTCCGAAGCCGCACCAACATAATAGAGGTACAGAAACACCGTGGCCCCTTTCTTTGAGATAACTCTGCACTATTGCGAGCTGCAAATGCCACTTCCAGCTTAGCTGTGCAGAAGAAGAACAACAAGAAGAAGAAATATTTCGAAATGTGTCCGTCAGGCCCCTTCCCTTGAGATAAATCTGCAAATATCTCGGAAACGATGCGAGCTATGGCAAAATGTTAAGCGACCTTTTTTGTAGAGAATTAAGTTTCCTACTTCTTATGTTCTATGATATTTTTTGATCAGATGCGTAATTCTCGAGATATATCAAGATATTTAAAAGTTCCGAAGCCGCACCAACATAATAGAGATACAGAAACACCGTGGTCCCTTTCTGTGAGATAACTCTGCACTATTGCGAGCTGCAAATGCCAGTTCGAGCTTAGCTGTGCGGAAGAAGCACAACAAGAACAAGAAATATCTCGGAATATGTCCGTCAGGCCCCTTCCCTTGAGCTAAATCTGCAAATATCTCGGAAACAATGCGAGCTATGGCAAAATGTTAAGAGACCTTTTTTGTAGAGAATTAAGTTTCCTACTTTTTATGTTGTATGATACTTTTTGATCAGATGCGTAGTTTTCGAGATATTTAAAAGTTCCGAAGCCGCACCAACATAATAGAGATACGGAAACACCGTGGCCCCTTTCTGTGAGATAACTCTGCACTATTGCGAGCTGCAAATGCCAGTTCGAGCTTAGCTGTGCAGAAGAAGCACAACAAGAACAAGAAATATCTCGGATTAAGTCCGTCAGGCACCTTGCCTTGAGCTAAATCTGCAAATATCTCGGAAACAATGCGAGCTATGGCAAAATATTAAGAGATCTTTTTTGTAGGAAATTAAGTTTCCTACTATTTATGTTCTATGATATTTTTTGATCAGATGCGTAGTTCTCGAGATATATCAAGATATTTAAAAGTTCCGAAGCCGCACCAACATAATAGAGATACGGAAACACCGTGGCCCCTTTCTGTGAGATAACTCTGCACTATTGCGAGCTGCAAATGCCAGTTCGAGCTTAGCTGTGCAGAAGAAGCACAACAAGAACAAGAAATATCTCGGATTAAGTCCGTCAGGCACCTTGCCTTGAGCTAAATCTGCAAATATCTCGGAAACAATGCGAGCTATGGCAAAATATTAAGAGATCTTTTTTGTAGGAAATTAAGTTTCCTACTATTTATGTTCTATGATATTTTTTGATCAGATGCGTAGTTCTCGAGATATATCAAGATATTTAAAAGTTCCGAAGCCGCACCAACATAATAGAGATACGGAAACACCGTGGCCCCTTTCTGTGAGATAACTCTGCACAATTGCGAGCTGGAAATGCCACTTCCAGTTTAGCTGTGCAGAAGAAGAACAACAAGAAGAAGAAATATCTCGAAATATGTCCATCAGGACCCTTCCCTTGAGATAAATCTGCAAATATCTCGGAAACGAAGCGAGCTATGGCAAAATGTTAAGAGACCTTTTTTGTAGAGAATTAAGTGTCCTACTTTTTATGTTCTATGATATTTTTTGATCAGATGCGTAGTTCGCGAGATATATCAAGATATTTAAAAGTTCCGAAGCCGCACCAACATAATAGAGATACAGAAACACCGTGGTCCCTTTCTGTGAGACAACTCTGCACTATTGCGAGCTGCAAATGCCAGTTCGAGCTTAGCTGTGCGGAAGAAGCACAACAAGAACAAGAAATATCTCGGAATATGTCCGTTAGGCCCCTTCCCTTGAGCTAAATCTGCAAATATCTCGGATACGATGCGAGCTATGGCAAAATGTTAAGAGACCTTTTTTGTAGAGAATTAAGTTTCCTACTTCTTATGTTCTATGATATTTTTTGATCAGATGCGTAATTCTCGAGATATATCAAGATATTTAAAAGTTCCGAAGCCGCACCAACATAATAGAGATACAGAAACACCGTGGTCCCTTTCTGTGAGATAACTCTGCACTATTGCGAGCTGGAAATGCCAGTTCGAGCTTAGCTGTGCGGAAGAAGAACAACAAGAAGAAGAAATATCTCGAAATATGTCCGTCAGGCCCCTTCCCTTGAGCTAAATCTGCAAATATCTCGGAAACGATGCGAGCTATGGCAAAATGTTAAGACACCTTTTTTGTAGAGAATTAAGTTTCCTACTTCTTATGTTCTATGATATTTTTTGATCAGATGCGTAATTCTCGAGATATATCAAGATATTTAAAAGTTCCGAAGCCGCACCAACATAATAGAGATACAGAAACACCGTGGTCCCTTTCTGTGAGATAACTCTGCACTATTGCGAGCTGGAAATGCCAGTTCGAGCTTAGCTGTGCGGAAGAAGAACAACAAGAAGAAGAAATATCTCGAAATATGTCCGTCAGGCCCCTTCCCTTGAGCTAAATCTGCAAATATCTCGGAAACGATGCGAGCTATGGCAAAATGTTAAGAGACCTTTTTTGTAGAGAATTAAGTTTCCTACTTCTTATGTTCTATGATATTTTTTGATCAGATGCGTAATTCTCGAGATATATCAAGATATTTAAAAGTTCCGAAGCCGCACCAACATAATAGAGATACAGAAACACCGTGGTCCCTTTCTGTGAGATAACTCTGCACTATTGCGAGCTGCAAATGCCAGTTCGAGCTTAGCTGTGCGGAAGAAGCACAACAAGAACAAGAAATATCTCGGAATATGTCCGTCAGGCCCCTTCCCTTGAGCTAAATCTGCAAATATCTCGGAAACGATGCGAGCTATGGCAAAATGTTAAGAGACCTTTTTTGTAGAGAATTAAGTTTCCTACTTCTTATGTTCTATGATATTTTCTGATCAGATGCGTAATTCTCGAGATATATCAAGATATTTAAAAGTTCCGAAGCCGCACCAACATAATAGAGATACAGAAACACCGTGGTCCCTTTCTGTGAGATAACTCTGCACTATTGCGAGCTGCAAATGCCAGTTCGAGCTTAGCTGTGCGGAAGAAGCACAACAAGAACAAGAAATATCTCGGAATATGTCCGTCAGGCCCCTTCCCTTGAGCTAAATCTGCAAATATCTCGGAAACAATGCGAGCTATGGCAAAATGTTAAGAGACCTTTTTTGTAGAGAATTAAGTTTCCTACTTTTTATGTTGTACGATACTTTTTGATCAGATGCGTAGTTTTCGAGATATATCAAGATATTTAAAAGTTCCGAAGCCGCACCAACATAATAGAGATACGGAAACACCGTGGCCCCTTTCTGTGAGATAACTCTGCACTATTGCGAGCTGCAAATGCCAGTTCGAGCTTAGCTGTGCAGAAGAAGCACAACAAGAACAAGAAATATCTCGGATTAAGTCCGTCAGGCACCTTGCCTTGAGCTAAATCTGCAAATATCTCGGAAACAATGCGAGCTATGGCAAAATATTAAGAGATCTTTTTTGTAGGAAATTAAGTTTCCTACGATTTATGTTCTATGATATTTTTTGATCAGATGCGTAGTTCTCGAGATATATCAAGATATTTAAAAGTTCCGAAGCCGCACCAACATAATAGAGATACGGAAACACCGTGGCCCCTTTCTGTGAGATAACTCTGCACAATTGCGAGCTGGAAATGCCACTTCCAGTTTAGCTGTGCAGAAGAAGAACAACAAGAAGAAGAAATATCTCGAAATATGTCCATCAGGACCCTTCCCTTGAGATAAATCTGCAAATATCTCGGAAACGAAGCGAGCTATGGCAAAATGTTAAGAGACCTTTTTTGTAGAGAATTAAGTTTCCTACTTTTTATGTTCTATGATATTTTTTGATCAGATGCGTAGTTCGCGAGATATATCAAGATATTTAAAAGTTCCGAAGCCGCACCAACATAATAGAGATACAGAAACACCGTGGCCCCTTTCTTTGAGATAACTCTGCACTATTGCGAGCTGCAAATGCCACTTCGAGCTTAGCTGTGCAGAAGAAGAACAACAAGAAGAAGAAATATCTCGAAATATGTCCGTCGGACCCCTTCCCTTGAGATACATCTGCAAATATCTAGGAAACGAAGCGAGCTATGGCAAAATGTTAAGAGACCTTTTTTGTAGAGAATTATGTTTCCTACAATTTACGTTCTATGATATTTTTTGATCAGAAGCGTAGTTTTCGAGATATATCGAGATATTTAAAAGTTCCGAAGCCGCACCAACATAATAGAGATACAGAATCACCGTGGCCCCTTTCTTTGAGATAACTCTGCACTATTGCGACCTGCAAATGCCACTTCCAGCTTAGCTGTGCAGAAGAAGAACAACAAGAAGAAGAAATATCCCGAAATATGTCCGTCAGGACCCTTCCCTTGAGCTAAATCTGCAAATATGTCGGAAACGATGCCAGCTATGGGAAAATGTTAAGAGACCTTTTTTGTAGAGAATTAAGTTTCCTACTTTTTATGTTCTATGATATATTTTGATCAGATGCGTAGTTCTCGAGATATATCAAGATATTTAAAAGTTCCGAAGCCGCACCAACATAATAGAGGTACAGAAACACCGTGGCCTCTTTCTTTGAGATCACTCTGCACTATTGCGAGCTGCAAATGCCACTTCCAGCTTAGCTGTGCAGAAGAGGAACAACAAGAAGAAGAAATATCTCGAAATATGTCCGTCAGGCCCCTTCCCTTGAGATAAATCTGCAAATATCTCGGAAACCAAGCGAGCTATGGCAAAATGTTAAGAGACCTTTTTTGTAGAGAATTGAGTTTCCTACTTTTTATGTTCTATGATATTTTTTGATCAGATGCGTAGTTCTCGAGATATATCGAGATATTTAAAAGTTCCGAAGCCTCACCAACATAATAGAGATACAGAAACACCGTGGCCCCTTTCTTTGAGATAACTCTGCACTATTGCGAGCTGCAAATGCCACTTCGAGCTTAGCTGTGCAGAAGAAGAACAACAAGAAGAAGAAATATCTCGAAATATGTCCGTCAGACCCCTTCCCTTGAGATACATCTGCAAATATCTAGGAAACGAAGCGAGCTATGGCAAAATGTTAAGAGACCTTTTTTGTAGAGAATTATGTTTCCTACAATTTACGTTCTATGATATTTTTTGATCAGAAGCGTAGTTTTCGAGATATATCGAGATATTTAAAAGTTCCGAAGCCGCACCAACATAATAGAGATACAGAATCACCGTGGCCCCTTTCTTTGAGATAACTCTGCACTATTGCGACCTGCAAATGCCACTTCCAGCTTAGCTGTGCAGAAGAAGAACAACAAGAAGAAGAAACATCTCGAAATATGTCCGTCAGGACCCTTCCCTTGAGCTAAATCTGCAAATATGTCGAAAACGATGCCAGCTATGGGAAAATGTTAAGAGACCTTTTTTGTAGAGAATTAAGTTTCCTACTTTTTATGTTCTATGATATTTTTTGATCAGATGCGTAGTTCTCGAGATATATCAAGATATTTAAAAGTTCCGAAGCCGCACCAACATAATAGAGATACAGAAACACCGTGGCCCCTTTCTTCGAGATAGCTCTGCACTATTGCGAGCTGCAAATGCCACTTCCAGCTTAGCTGTGCAGAGGAAGAACAACAAGAAGAAGAAGTATCTCGAAATATGTCCGTCAGGCCCCTTCCCTTGAGATAAATCTGCAAATATCTCGGAAACGAAGCGAGCTATGGCAAAATGTTAAGAGACCTTTTTTGTAGAGAATTAAGTTTCCTACTATTTATGTTCTATGATATTTTTTGATCAGATGCGTAGTTCTCGAGATATATCAAGATATTTAAAAGTTCCGAAGCCGCACCAACATAATAGAGGTACAGAAACACCGTGGCCCCTTTCTTTGAGATAACTCTGCACTATTGCGAGCTGCAAATGCCACTTCGAGCTTAGCTGTGCAGAAGAAGAACAACAAGAAGAAGAAATATCTCGAAATATGTCCGTCGGACCCCTTCCCTTGAGATACATCTGCAAATATCTAGGAAACGAAGCGAGCTATGGCAAAATGTTAAGAGACCTTTTCTGTAGAGAATTATGTTTCCTACAATTTACGTTCTATGATATTTTTTGATCAGAAGCGTAGTTTTCGAGATATATCGAGATATTTAAAAGTTCCGAAGCCGCACCAACATAATAGAGATACAGAATCACCGTGGCCCCTTTCTTTGAGATAACTCTGCACTATTGCGACCTGCAAATGCCACTTCCAGCTTAGCTGTGCAGAAGAAGAACAACAAGAAGAAGAAATATCCCGAAATATGTCCGTCAGGACCCTTCCCTTGAGCTAAATCTGCAAATATGTCGGAAACGATGCCAGCTATGGGAAAATGTTAAGAGACCTTTTTTGTAGAGAATTAAGTTTCCTACTTTTTATGTTCTACGATATTTTTTGATCAGATGCGTAGTTCTCGAGATATATCAAGATATTTAAAAGTTCCGAAGCCGCACCGACATAATAGAGATACAGAAACACCGTGGCCCCTTTCTTCGAGATAACTCTGCACTATTGCGAGCTGCAAATGCCACTTCCAGCTTAGCTGTGCAGAAGAAGAACAACAAGAAGAAGAAGTATCTCGAAATATGTCCGTCAGGCCCCTTCCCTTGAGATAAATCTGCAAATATCTCGGAAACGAAGCGAGCTATGGCAAAATGTTAAGAGACCTTTTTTGTAGAGAATTAAGTTTCCTACTTTTTATGTTGTATGATACTTTTTGATCAGATGCGTAGTTTTCGAGATATATCAAGATATTTAAAAGTTCCGAAGCCGCACCAACATAATAGAGATACGGAAACGACGTGGCCCCTTTCTGTGAGATAACTCTGCACTATTGCGAGCTGCAAATGCCAGTTCGAGCTTAGCTGTGCAGAAGAAGCACAACAAGAACAAGAAATATCTCGGATTAAGTCCGTCAGGCCCCTTGCATTGAGCTAAATCTGCAAATATCTCGGAAACAATGCGAGCTATGGCAAAATATTAAGAGATCTTTTTTGTAGGAAATTAAGTTTCCTACTATTTATGTTCTATGATATTTTTTGATCAGATGCGTAGTTCTCGAGATATATCAAGATATTTAAAAGTTCCGAAGCCGCACCAACATAATAGAGATACGGAAATACCGTGGCCCCTTTCTGTGAGATAACTCTGCACTATTGCGAGCTGGAAATGCCACTTCCAGTTTAGCTGTGCAGAAGAAGAACAACAAGAAGAAGAAATATCTCGAAATATGTCCGTCGGACCCCTTCCCTTGAGATACATCTGCAAATATCTAGGAAACGAAGCGAGCTATGGCAAAATGTTAAGAGACCTTTTCTGTAGAGAATTATGTTTCCTACAATTTACGTTCTATGATATTTTTTGATCAGAAGCGTAGTTTTCGAGATATATCGAGATATTTAAAAGTTCCGAAGCCGCACCAACATAATAGAGATACAGAATCACCGTGGCCCCTTTCTTTGAGATAACTCTGCACTATTGCGACCTGCAAATGCCACTTCCAGCTTAGCTGTGCAGAAGAAGAACAACAAGAAGAAGAAATATCCCGAAATATGTCCGTCAGGACCCTTCCCTTGAGCTAAATCTGCAAATATGTCGGAAACGATGCCAGCTATGGGAAAATGTTAAGAGACCTTTTTTGTAGAGAATTAAGTTTCCTACTTTTTATGTTCTACGATATTTTTTGATCAGATGCGTAGTTCTCGAGATATATCAAGATATTTAAAAGTTCCGAAGCCGCACCGACATAATAGAGGTACAGAAACACCGTGGCCTCTTTCTTTGAGATCACTCTGCACTATTGCGAGCCGCAAATGCCACTTCCAGCTTAGCTGTGCAGAAGAAGAACAACAAGAAGAAGAAATATCTCGAAATATGTCCGTCAGGCCAGTTCCTTTGAGCTGAATCTGCAAATATCTCGGAAACGAAGCGAGCTATGGCAAAATGTTGAGAGACCTTTTTTGTAGAGAATTAAGTTTCCTACTATTTATGTTCTATGATATTTTTTGAGCAGATGCGTAGTTTTCGAGATATATCGAGATATGTAAAAGTTCCGAATCCGCACCAACATAATAGAGACACAGAAACACCGTGGCCCCTTTCTTTGAGATAACTCTGCACTAGTGCGAGCCGCAAATGCCACTTCCAGCTTAGCTGTGCAGAAGAAGAACAACAAGAACAAGAAATATCTCGGATTAAGTCCGTCAGGCCCCTTGCATTGAGCTAAATCTGCAAATATCTCGGAAACAATGCGAGCTATGGCAAAATATTAAGAGATCTTTTTTGTAGGAAATTAAGTTTCCTACTATTTATGTTCTATGATATTTTTTGATCAGATGCGTAGTTCTCGAGATATATCAAGATATTTAAAAGTTCCGAAGCCGCACCAACATAATAGAGATACGGAAATACCGTGGCCCCTTTCTGTGAGATAACTCTGCACTATTGCGAGCTGGAAATGCCACTTCCAGTTTAGCTGTGCAGAAGAAGAACAACAAGAAGAAGAAATATCTCGAAATATGTCCGTCGGACCCCTTCCCTTGAGATACATCTGCAAATATCTAGGAAACGAAGCGAGCTATGGCAAAATGTTAAGAGACCTTTTCTGTAGAGAATTATGTTTCCTACAATTTACGTTCTATGATATTTTTTGATCAGAAGCGTAGTTTTCGAGATATATCGAGATATTTAAAAGTTCCGAAGCCGCACCAACATAATAGAGATACAGAATCACCGTGGCCCCTTTCTTTGAGATAACTCTGCACTATTGCGACCTGCAAATGCCACTTCCAGCTTAGCTGTGCAGAAGAAGAACAACAAGAAGAAGAAATATCCCGAAATATGTCCGTCAGGACCCTTCCCTTGAGCTAAATCTGCAAATATGTCGGAAACGATGCCAGCTATGGGAAAATGTTAAGAGACCTTTTTTGTAGAGAATTAAGTTTCCTACTTTTTATGTTCTACGATATTTTTTGATCAGATGCGTAGTTCTCGAGATATATCAAGATATTTAAAAGTTCCGAAGCCGCACCGACATAATAGAGGTACAGAAACACCGTGGCCTCTTTCTTTGAGATCACTCTGCACTATTGCGAGCCGCAAATGCCACTTCCAGCTTAGCTGTGCAGAAGAAGAACAACAAGAAGAAGAAATATCTCGAAATATGTCCGTCAGGCCAGTTCCTTTGAGCTGAATCTGCAAATATCTCGGAAACGAAGCGAGCTATGGCAAAATGTTGAGAGACCTTTTTTGTAGAGAATTAAGTTTCCTACTATTTATGTTCTATGATATTTTTTGAGCAGATGCGTAGTTTTCGAGATATATCGAGATATGTAAAAGTTCCGAATCCGCACCAACATAATAGAGACACAGAAACACCGTGGCCCCTTTCTTTGAGATAACTCTGCACTAGTGCGAGCCGCAAATGCCACTTCCAGCTTAGCTGTGCAGAAGAAGAACAACAAGAAGAAGAAGTATCTCGAAATATATCCGTCAGGCCCCTTCCCTTGAGATATATCTGCAAATATCCCGGAAACGAAGCGAGCTATGGCAAAATGTTAAGAGACCTTTTTTGTAGAGAATTATGTTTCCTACAATTTATGTTCTATGATATTTTTTGATCCGATGCGTAGTTTTCGAGATATATCGAGATATGTAAAAGTTCCGAATCCGCACCAACATAATAGAGACACAGAAACACCGTGGCCCCTTTCTTTGAGATAACTCTGCACTAGTGCGAGCCGCAAATGCCACTTCCAGCTTAGCTGTGCACAAGAAGAACAACAAGAAGAAGAAATATCTCGAAATATGTCCGTCAGGCCCCTTCCCTCGAATTAAATCTGCAAATATCTCGGAAACGAAGCGAGCTATGGCAAAATGTTAAGAGACCTTTTTTGTAGAGAATTAAGTTTCCTACTTTTTATGTTCTATGATATTTTTTGATCAGATGCGTAGTTCTCGAGATATATCAAGATATTTAAAAGTTCCGAAGCCGCACCAACATAATAGAGATACAGAAACACCGTGGCCCCTTTCTTTGAGATAACTCTGCACTATTGCGAGCTGCAAATGCCACTTCCAGCTTAGCTGTGCAGAGGAAGAACAACAAGAAGAAGAAATATCTCGAAATATGTCCGTCAGGCCAGTTCCTTTGAGCTGAATCTGCAAATATCTCGGAAACGAAGCGAGCTATGGCAAAATGTTGAGAGACCTTTTTTGTAGAGAATTAAGTTTCCTACTATTTATGTTCTATGATATTTTTTGATCAGATGCGTAGTTTTCGAGATATATCGAGATATGTAAAAGTTCCGAATCCGCACCAACATAATAGAGACACAGAAACACCGTGGCCCCTTTCTTTGAGATAACTCTGCACTAGTGCGAGCCGCAAATGCCACTTCCAGCTTAGCTGTGCAGAAGAAGAACAACAAGAAGAAGAAATATCTCGAAATATGTCCGTCAGGCCCCTTCCCTTGAGATATATCTGCAAATATCCCGGAAACGAAGCGAGCTATGGCAAAATGTTAAGAGACCTTTTTTGTAGAGAATTATGTTTCCTACAATTTATGTTCTATGATATTTTTTGATCCGATGCGTAGTTTTCGAGATATATCGAGATATGTAAAAGTTCCGAATCCGCACCAACATAATAGAGACACAGAAACACCGTGGCCCCTTTCTTTGAGATAACTCTGTACTAGTGCGAGCCGCAAATGCCACTTCCAGCTTAGCTGTGCACAAGAAGAACAACAAGAAGAACAAATATCTCGAAATATGTCCGTCAGGCCCCTTCCCTCGAATTAAATCTGCAAATATCTCGGAAACGAAGCGAGCTATGGCAAAATGTTAAGAGACCTTTTTTGTAGAGAATTAAGTTTCCTACTTTTTATGTTCTATGATATTTTTTGATCAGATGCGTAGTTCTCGAGATATATCAAGATATTTAAAAGTTCCGAAGCCGCACCAACATAATAGAGATACAGAAACACCGTGGCCCCTTTCTTTGAGATAACTCTGCACTATTGCGAGCTGCAAATGCCACTTCCAGCTTAGCTGTGCAGAGGAAGAACAACAGGAAGAAGAAATATCTCGAAATATGTCCGTCAGGCCAGTTCCTTTGAGCTGAATCTGCAAATATCTCGGAAACGAAGCGAGCTATGGCAAAATGTTGAGAGACCTTTTTTGTAGAGAATTAAGTTTCCTACTATTTATGTTCTATGATATTTTTTGATCAGATGCGTAGTTTTCGAGATATATCGAGATATGTAAAAGTTCCGAATCCGCACCAACATAATAGAGACACAGAAACACCGTGGCCCCTTTCTTTGAGATAACTCTGCACTAGTGCGAGCCGCAAATGCCACTTCCAGCTTAGCTGTGCAGAAGAAGAACAACAAGAAGAAGAAATATCTCGAAATATGTCCGTCAGGCCCCTTCCCTTGAGATATATCTGCAAATATCCCGGAAACGAAGCGAGCTATGGCAAAATGTTAAGAGACCTTTTTTGTAGAGAATTATGTTTCCTACAATTTATGTTCTATGATATTTTTTGATCAGATGCGTACTTTTCGAGATATATCGAGATATGTAAAAGTTCCGAATCCGCACCAACATAATAGAGACACAGAAACACCGTGGCCCCTTTCTTTGAGATAACTCTGCACTATTGCGAGCCGCAAATGCCACTTCCAGCTTAGCTGTGCAGAAGAAGAACAACAAGAAGAAGAAATATCTCGAAATATGTCCGTCAGGCCCCTTCCCTTGAGATATATCAGCAAATATCTCGGAAACGAAGCGAGCTATGGCAAAATGTTAAGAGACCTTTTTTGTAGAGAATTAGGTTTCCTACTTTTTATGTAGTATGATATTTTTTGATCAGATGCGTAGTTCTCGAGATATATCAAGATATTTAAAAGTTCCGAAGCCGCACCAACATAATAGAGATACAGAAACACCGTGGCCCCTTTCTTTGAGATAACTCTGCACTAGTGCGAGCCGCAAATGCCACTTCCAGCTTAGCTGTGCAGAAGAAGAACAACAAGAAGAAGAAATATCTCGAAATATGTCCGTCAGGCCCCTTCCCTTGAGATAAATCTGCAAATATCTCGGAAACGAAGCGAGCTATGGCAAAATGTTAAGAGACCTTTTTTGTAGAGAATTAAGTTTCCTACTTTTTATGTTCTATGATATTTTTTGATCAGATGCGTAGATCTCGAGATATATCAAGATATTTAAAAGTTCCGAAGCCGCACCAACATAATAGAGATACAGAAACACCGTGGCCCCTTTCTTTGAGATAACTCTGCACTAGTGCGAGCCGCAAATGCCACTTCCAGCTTAGCTGTGCAGAAGAAGAACAACAAGAAGAAGAAATATCTCGAAATATGTCCGTCAGGCCAGTTCCTTTGAGCTGAATCTGCAAATATCTCGGAAACGAAGCGAGCTATGGCAAAATGTTGAGAGACCTTTTTTGTAGAGAATTAAGTTTCCTACTATTTATGTTCTATGATATTTTTTGATCAGATGCGTAGTTTTCGAGATATATCGAGATATGTAAAAGTTCCGAATCCGCACCAACATAATAGAGACACAGAAACACCGTGGCCCCTTTCTTTGAGATAACTCTGCACTAGTGCGAGCCGCAAATGCCACTTCCAGCTTAGCTGTGCAGAAGAAGAACAACAAGAAGAAGAAATATCTCGAAATATGTCCGTCAGGCCCCTTCCCTTGAGATATATCTGCAAATATCCCGGAAACGAAGCGAGCTATGGCAAAATGTTAAGAGACCTTTTTTGTAGAGAATTATGTTTCCTACAATTTATGTTCTATGATATTTTTTGATCCGATGCGTAGTTTTCGAGATATATCGAGATATGTAAAAGTTCCGAATCCGCACCAACATAATAGAGACACAGAAACACCGTGGCCCCTTTCTTTGAGATAACTCTGCACTAGTGCGAGCCGCAAATGCCACTTCCAGCTTAGCTGTGCAGAAGAAGAACAACAAGAAGAAGAAATATCTCGAAATATGTCCGTCAGGCCCCTTCCCTTGAGATATATCTGCAAATATCCCGGAAACGAAGCGAGCTATGGCAAAATGTTAAGAGACCTTTTTTGTAGAGAATTATGTTTCCTACAATTTATGTTCTATGATATTTTTTGATCAGATGCGTACTTTTCGAGATATATCGAGATATGTAAAAGTTCCGAATCCGCACCAACATAATAGAGACACAGAAACACCGTGGCCCCTTTCTTTGAGATAACTCTGCACTAGTGCGAGCCGCAAATGCCACTTCCAGCTTAGCTGTGCAGAAGAAGAACAACAAGAAGAAGAAATATCTCGAAATATGTCCGTCAGGCCCCTTCCCTTGAGATATATCAGCAAATATCTCGGAAACGAAGCGAGCTATGGCAAAATGTTAAGAGACCTTTTTTGTAGAGAATTAGGTTTCCTACTTTTTATGTAGTATGATATTTTTTGATCAGATGCGTAGTTCTCGAGATATATCAAGATATTTAAAAGTTCCGAAGCCGCACCAACATAATAGAGATACAGAAACACCGTGGCCCCTTTCTTTGAGATAACTCTGCACTAGTGCGAGCCGCAAATGCCACTTCCAGCTTAGCTGTGCAGAAGAAGAACAACAAGAAGAAGAAATATCTCGAAATATGTCCGTCAGGCCCCTTCACTTGAGATAAATCTGCAAATATCTCGGAAACGAAGCGAGCTATGGCAAAATGTTAAGAGACCTTTTTTGTAGAGAATTAAGTTTCCTACTTTTTATGTTCTATGATATTTTTTGATCAGATGCGTAGATCTCGAGATATATCAAGATATTTAAAAGTTCCGAAGCCGCACCAACATAATAGAGATACAGAAACACCGTGGCCCCTTTCTTTGAGATAACTCTGCACTAGTGCGAGCCGCAAATGCCACTTCCAGCTTAGCTGTGCAGAAGAAGAACAACAAGAAGAAGAAATATCTCGAAATATGTCCGTCAGGCCAGTTCCTTTGAGCTGAATCTGCAAATATCTCGGAAACGAAGCGAGCTATGGCAAAATGTTGAGAGACCTTTTTTGTAGAGAATTAAGTTTCCTACTATTTATGTTCTATGATATTTTTTGATCAGATGCGTAGTTTTCGAGATATATCGAGATATGTAAAAGTTCCGAATCCGCACCAACATAATAGAGACACAGAAACACCGTGGCCCCTTTCTTTGAGATAACTCTGCACTAGTGCGAGCCGCAAATGCCACTTCCAGCTTAGCTGTGCAGAAGAAGAACAACAAGAAGAAGAAATATCTCGAAATATGTCCGTCAGGCCCCTTCCCTTGAGATATATCTGCAAATATCCCGGAAACGAAGCGAGCTATGGCAAAATGTTAAGAGACCTTTTTTGTAGAGAATTATGTTTCCTACAATTTATGTTCAATGATATTTTTTGATCCGATGCGTAGTTTTCGAGATATATCGAGATATGTAAAAGTTCCGAAGCCGCACCAACATAATAGAGATACAGAAACACCGTGGCCCCTTTCTTTGAGATAACTCTGCACTATTGCGAGCTGCAAATGCCACTTCCAGCTTAGCTGTGCAGAGGAAGAACAACAAGAAGAAGAAATATCTCGAAATATGTCCGTCAGGCCAGTTCCTTTGAGCTGAATCTGCAAATATCTCGGAAACGAAGCGAGCTATGGCAAAATGTTGAGAGACCTTTTTTGTAGAGAATTAAGTTTCCTACTATTTACGTTCTATGATATTTTTTGATCAGATGCGTAGTTTTCGAGATATATCGAGATATGTAAAAGTTCCGAATCCGCACCAACATAATAGAGACACAGAAACACCGTGGCCCCTTTCTTTGAGATAACTCTGCACTAGTGCGAGCCGCAAATGCCACTTCCAGCTTAGCTGTGCAGAAGAAGAACAACAAGAAGAAGAAATATCTCGAAATATGTCCGTCAGGCCAGTTCCTTTGAGCTGAATCTGCAAATATCTCGGAAACGAAGCGAGCTATGGCAAAATGTTGAGAGACCTTTTTTGTAGAGAATTAAGTTTCCTACTATTTATGTTCTATGATATTTTTTGATCAGATGCGTAGTTTTCGAGATATATCGAGATATGTAAAAGTTCCGAATCCACACCAACATAATAGAGACACAGAAACACCGTGGCCCCTTTCTTTGAGATAACTCTGCACTAGTGCGAGCCGCAAATGCCACTTCCAGCTTAGCTGTGCAGAAGAAGAACAACAAGAAGAAGAAATATCTCGAAATATGTCCGTCAGGCCCCTTCCCTTGAGATATATCTGCAAATATCCCGGAAACGAAGCGAGCTATGGCAAAATGTTAAGAGACCTTTTTTGTAGAGAATTATGTTTCCTACAATTTATGTTCTATGATATTTTTTGATCCGATGCGTAGTTTTCGAGATATATCGAGATATGTAAAAGTTCCGAATCCGCACCAACATAATAGAGACACAGAAACACCGTGGCCCCTTTCTTTGAGATAACTCTGCACTAGTGCGAGCCGCAAATGCCACTTCCAGCTTAGCTGTGCACAAGAAGAACAACAAGAAGAAGAAATATCTCGAAATATGTCCGTCAGGCCCCTTCCCTCGAATTAAATCTGCAAATATCTCGGAAACGAAGCGAGCTATGGCAAAATGTTAAGAGACCTTTTTTGTAGAGAATTAAGTTTCCTACTTTTTGTGTTCTATGATATTTTTTGATCAGATGCGTAGTTCTCGAGATATATCAAGATATTTAAAAGTTCCGAAGCCGCACCAACATAATAGAGATACAGAAACACCGTGGCCCCTTTCTTTCAGATAACTCTGCACTATTGCGAGCTGCAAATGCCACTTCCAGCTTAGCTGTGCAGAGGAAGAACAACAGGAAGAAGAAATATCTCGAAATATGTCCGTCAGGCCAGTTCCTTTGAGCTGAATCTGCAAATATCTCGGAAACGAAGCGAGCTATGGCAAAATGTTGAGAGACCTTTTTTGTAGAGAATTAAGTTTCCTACTATTTATGTTCTATGATATTTTTTGATCAGATGCGTAGTTCTCGAGATATATCGAGATATGTAAAAGTTCCGAATCCGCACCAACATAATAGAGACACAGAAACACCGTGGCCCCTTTCTTTGAGATAACTCTGCACTAGTGCGAGCCGCAAATGCCACTTCCAGCTTAGCTGTGCAGAAGAAGAACAACAAGAAGAAGAAATATCTCGAAATATGTCCGTCAGGCCCCTTCCCTTGAGATATATCTGCAAATATCCCGGAAACGAAGCGAGCTATGGCAAAATGTTAAGAGACCTTTTTTGTAGAGAATTATGTTTCCTACAATTTATGTTCTATGATATTTTTTGATCAGATGCGTACTTTTCGAGATATATCGAGATATGTAAAAGTTCCGAATCCGCACCAACATAATAGAGACACAGAAACACCGTGGCCCCTTTCTTTGAGATAACTCTGCACTAGTGCGAGCCGCAAATGCCACTTCCAGCTTAGCTGTGCAGAAGAAGAACAACAAGAAGAAGAAATATCTCGAAATATGTCCGTCAGGCCCCTTCCCTCGAATTAAATCTGCAAATATCTCGGAAACGAAGCGAGCTATGGCAAAATGTTAAGAGACCTTTTTTGTAGAGAATTAAGTTTCCTACTTTTTGTGTTCTATGATATTTTTTGATCAGATGCGTAGTTCTCGAGATATATCAAGATATTTAAAAGTTCCGAAGCCGCACCAACATAATAGAGATACAGAAACACCGTGGCCCCTTTCTTTCAGATAACTCTGCACTATTGCGAGCTGCAAATGCCACTTCCAGCTTAGCTGTGCAGAGGAAGAACAACAGGAAGAAGAAATATCTCGAAATATGTCCGTCAGGCCAGTTCCTTTGAGCTGAATCTGCAAATATCTCGGAAACGAAGCGAGCTATGGCAAAATGTTGAGAGACCTTTTTTGTAGAGAATTAAGTTTCCTACTATTTATGTTCTATGATATTTTTTGATCAGATGCGTAGTTCTCGAGATATATCGAGATATGTAAAAGTTCCGAATCCGCACCAACATAATAGAGACACAGAAACACCGTGGCCCCTTTCTTTGAGATAACTCTGCACTAGTGCGAGCCGCAAATGCCACTTCCAGCTTAGCTGTGCAGAAGAAGAACAACAAGAAGAAGAAATATCTCGAAATATGTCCGTCAGGCCCCTTCCCTTGAGATATATCTGCAAATATCCCGGAAACGAAGCGAGCTATGGCAAAATGTTAAGAGACCTTTTTTGTAGAGAATTATGTTTCCTACAATTTATGTTCTATGATATTTTTTGATCAGATGCGTACTTTTCGAGATATATCGAGATATGTAAAAGTTCCGAATCCGCACCAACATAATAGAGACACAGAAACACCGTGGCCCCTTTCTTTGAGATAACTCTGCACTAGTGCGAGCCGCAAATGCCACTTCCAGCTTAGCTGTGCAGAAGAAGAACAACAAGAAGAAGAAATATCTCGAAATATGTCCGTCAGGCCCCTTCCCTTGAGATATATCAGCAAATATCTCGGAAACGAAGCGAGCTATGGCAAAATGTTAAGAGACCTTTTTTGTAGAGAATTATGTTTCCTACAATTTATGTTCTATGATCTTTTTTGATTAGATGCGTAGTTTTCGAGATATATCGAGATATGTAAAAGTTCCGAATCCGCACCAACATAATAGAGATACAGAAACACCGTGGCCCCTTTCTTTGAGATAACTCTGCACTAGTGCGAGCCGCAAATGCCACTTCCAGCTTAGCTGTGCAGAAGAAGAACAACAAGAAGAAGAAATATCTCGGAATATGTCCGTCAGCCCCCTTCCCTTGAGATAAATCTGCAAATATCTCGGAAACGAAGCGAGCTATGGCAAAATGTTAAGAGACCTTTTTTGTAGAGAATTAGGTTTCCTACTTTTTATGTAGTATGATATTTTTTGATCAGATGCGTAGTTCTCGAGATATATCAAGATATTTAAAAGTTCCGAAGCCGCACCAACATAATAGAGATACAGAAACACCGTGGCCCCTTTCTTTGAGATAACTCTGCACTAGTGCGAGCCGCAAATGCCACTTCCAGCTTAGCTGTGCAGAAGAAGAACAACAAGAAGAAGAAATATCTCGAAATATGTCCGTCAGGCCCCTTCCCTTGAGATAAATCTGCAAATATCTCGGAAACGAAGCGAGCTATGGCAAAATGTTAAGAGACCTTTTTTGTAGAGAATTAAGTTTCCTACTTTTTATGTTCTATGATATTTTTTGATCAGATGCGTAGATCTCGAGATATATCAAGATATTTAAAAGTTCCGAAGCCGCACCAACATAATAGAGATACAGAAACACCGTGGCCCCTTTCTTTGAGATAACTCTGCACTAGTGCGAGCCGCAAATGCCACTTCCAGCTTAGCTGTGCAGAAGAAGAACAAGAAGAAGAAGAAATATCTCGAAATATGTCCGTCAGGCCAGTTCCTTTGAGCTGAATCTGCAAATATCTCGGAAACGAAGCGAGCTATGGCAAAATGTTAAGAGACCTTTTTTGTAGAGAATTAAGTTTCCTACTATTTATGTTGTATGATATTTTTTGATCAGATGCGTAGTTTTCGAGATATATCGAGATATGTAAAAGTTCCGAATCCGCACCAACATAATAGAGACACAGAAACACCGTGGCCCCTTTCTTTGAGATAACTCTGCACTAGTGCGAGCCGCAAATGCCACTTCCAGCTTAGCTGTGCAGAAGAAGAACAACAAGAAGAAGAAATATCTCGAAATATGCCCGTCAGGCCCCTTCCCTTGAGATATATCTGCAAATATCCCGGAAACGAAGCGAGCTATGGCAAAATGTTAAGAGACCTTTTTTGTAGAGAATTATGTTTCCTACAATTTATGTTCTATGATATTTTTTGATCCGCTGCGTAGTTCTCGAGATATATCAAGATATTTAAAAGTTCCGAAGCCGCACCAACATAATAGAGATACAGAAACACCGTGGCCCCTTTCTTTGAGATAACTCTGCACTATTGCGAGCTGCAAATGCCACTTCCAGCTTAGCTGTGCAGAGGAAGAACAACAAGAAGAAGAAATATCTCGAAATATGTCCGTCAGGCCAGTTCCTTTGAGCTGAATCTGCAAATATCTCGGAACCGAAGCGAGCTATGGCAAAATGTTGAGAGACCTTTTTTGTAGAGAATTAAGTTTCCTACTATTTATGTTCTATGATATTTTTTGATCAGATGCGTAGTTTTCGAGATATATCGAGATATGTAAAAGTTCCGAATCCGCACCAACATAATAGAGACACAGAAACACCGTGGCCCCTTTCTTTGAGATAACTCTGCACTAGTGCGAGCCGCAAATGCCACTTCCAGCTTAGCTGTGCAGAAGAAGAACAACAAGAAGAAGAAGTATCTCGAAATATGTCCGTCAGGCCAGTTCCTTTGAGCTGAATCTGCAAATATCCCGGAAACGAAGCGAGCTATGGCAAAATGTTAAGAGACCTTTTTTGTAGAGAATTATGTTTCCTACAATTTATGTTCTATGATATTTTTTGATCCGATGCGTAGTTTTCGAGATATATCGAGATATGTAAAAGTTCCGAATCCGCACCAACATAATAGAGACACAGAAACACCGTGGCCCCTTTCTTTGAGATAACTCTGCACTAGTGCGAGCCGCAAATGCCACTTCCAGCTTAGCTGTGCACAAGAAGAACAACAAGAAGAAGAAATATCTCGAAATATGTCCGTCAGGCCCCTTCCCTCGAATTAAATCTGCAAATATCTCGGAAACGAAGCGAGCTATGGCAAAATGTTAAGAGACCTTTTTTGTAGAGAATTAAGTTTCCTACTTTTTATGTTCTATGATATTTTTTGATCAGATGCGTAGTTCTCGAGATATATCAAGATATTTAAAAGTTCCGAAGCCGCACCAACATAATAGAGATACAGAAACACCGTGGCCCCTTTCTTTGAGATAACTCTGCACTATTGCGAGCTGCAAATGCCACTTCCAGCTTAGCTGTGCAGAGGAAGAACAACAAGAAGAAGAAATATCTCGAAATATGTCCGTCAGGCCAGTTCCTTTGAGCTGAATCTGCAAATATCTCGGAAACGAAGCGAGCTATGGCAAAATGTTGAGAGACCTTTTTTGTAGAGAATTAAGTTTCCTACTATTTATGTTCTATGATATTTTTTGATCAGATGCGTAGTTTTCGAGATATATCGAGATATGTAAAAGTTCCGAATCCGCACCAACATAATAGAGGCACAGAAACACCGTGGCCCCTTTCTTTGAGATAACTCTGCACTAGTGCGAGCCGCAAATGCCACTTCCAGCTTAGCTGTGCAGAAGAAGAACAACAAGAAGAAGAAATATCTCGAAATATGTCCGTCAGGCCAGTTCCTTTGAGCTGAATCTGCAAATATCTCGGAAACGAAGCGAGCTATGGCAAAATGTTGAGAGACCTTTTTTGTAGAGAATTAAGTTTCCTACTATTTATGTTCTATGATATTTTTTGATCAGATGCGTAGTTTTCGAGATATATCGAGATATGTAAAAGTTCCGAATCCGCACCAACATAATAGAGACACAGAAACACCGTGGCCCCTTTCTTTGAGATAACTCTGCACTAGTGCGAGCCGCAAATGCCACTTCCAGCTTAGCTGTGCAGAAGAAGAACAACAAGAAGAAGAAATATCTCGAAATATGTCCGTCAGGCCCCTTCCCTTGAGATATATCTGCAAATATCCCGGAAACGAAGCGAGCTATGGCAAAATGTTAAGAGACCTTTTTTGTAGAGAATTATGTTTCCTACAATTTATGTTCTATGATATTTTTTGATCCGATGCGTAGTTTTCGAGATATATCGAGATATGTAAAAGTTCCGAATCGACACCAACATAATAGAGACACAGAAACACCGTGGCCCCTTTCTTTGAGATAACTCTGCACTAGTGCGAGCCGCAAATGCCACTTCCAGCTTAGCTGTGCACAAGAAGAACAACAAGAAGAAGAAATATCTCGAAATATGTCCGTCAGGCCCCTTCCCTCGAATTAAATCTGCAAATATCTCGGAAACGAAGCGAGCTATGGCAAAATGTTAAGAGACCTTTTTTGTAGAGAATTAAGTTTCCTACTTTTTATGTTCTATGATATTTTTTGATCAGATGCGTAGTTCTCGAGATATATCAAGATATTTAAAAGTTCCGAAGCCGCACCAACATAATAGAGATACAGAAACACCGTGGCCCCTTTCTTTGAGATAACTCTGCACTATTGCGAGCTGCAAATGCCACTTCCAGCTTAGCTGTGCAGAGGAAGAACAACAAGAAGAAGAAATATCTCGAAATATGTCCGTCAGGCCAGTTCCTTTGAGCTGAATCTGCAAATATCTCGGAAACGAAGCGAGCTATGGCAAAATGTTGAGAGACCTTTTTTGTAGAGAATTAAGTTTCCTACTATTTATGTTCTATGATATTTTTTGATCAGATGCGTAGTTTTCGAGATATATCGAGATATGTAAAAGTTCCGAATCCGCACCAACATAATAGAGACACAGAAACACCGTGGCCCCTTTCTTTGAGATAACTCTGCACTAGTGCGAGCCGCAAATGCCACTTCCAGCTTAGCTGTGCAGAAGAAGAACAACAAGAAGAAGAAGTATCTCGAAATATGTCCGTCAGGCCAGTTCCTTTGAGCTGAATCTGCAAATATCTCGGAAACGAAGCGAGCTATGGCAAAATGTTGAGAGACCTTTTTTGTAGAGAATTAAGTTTCCTACTATTTATGTTCTATGATATTTTTTGATCCGATGCGTAGTTTTCGAGATATATCGAGATATGTAAAAGTTCCGAATCGGCACCAACATAATAGAGACACAGAAACACCGTGGCCCCTTTCTTTGAGATAACTCTGCACTAGTGCGAGCCGCAAATGCCACTTCCAGCTTAGCTGTGCACAAGAAGAACAACAAGAAGAAGAAATATCTCGAAATATGTCCGTCAGGCCCCTTCCCTCGAATTAAATCTGCAAATATCTCGGAAACGAAGCGAGCTATGGCAAAATGTTAAGAGACCTTTTTTGTAGAGAATTAAGTTTCCTACTTTTTATGTTCTATGATATTTTTTGATCAGATGCGTAGTTCTCGAGATATATCAAGATATTTAAAAGTTCCGAAGCCGCACCAACATAATAGAGATACAGAAACACCGTGGCCCCTTTCTTTGAGATAACTCTGCACTATTGCGAGCTGCAAATGCCACTTCCAGCTTAGCTGTGCAGAGGAAGAACAACAAGAAGAAGAAATATCTCGAAATATGTCCGTCAGGCCAGTTCCTTTGAGCTGAATCTGCAAATATCTCGGAAACGAAGCGAGCTATGGCAAAATGTTGAGAGACCTTTTTTGTAGAGAATTAAGTTTCCTACTATTTATGTTCTATGATATTTTTTGATCAGATGCGTAGTTTTCGAGATATATCGAGATATGTAAAAGTTCCGAATCCGCACCAACATAATAGAGACACAGAAACACCGTGGCCCCTTTCTTTGAGATAACTCTGCACTAGTGCGAGCCGCAAATGCCACTTCCAGCTTAGCTGTGCACAAGAAGAACAACAAGAAGAAGAAATATCTCGAAATATGTCCGTCAGGCCAGTTCCTTTGAGCTGAATCTGCAAATATCTCGGAAACGAAGCGAGCTATGGCAAAATGTTGAGAGACCTTTTTTGTAGAGAATTAAGTTTCCTACTATTTATGTTCTATGATATTTTTTGATCAGATGCGTAGTTTTCGAGATATATCGAGATATGTAAAAGTTCCGAATCCGCACCAACATAATAGAGACACAGAAACACCGTGGCCCCTTTCTTTGAGATAACTCTGCACTAGTGCGAGCCGCAAATGCCACTTCCAGCTTAGCTGTGCAGAAGAAGAACAACAAGAAGAAGAAATATCTCGAAATATGTCCGTCAGGCCCCTTCCCTTGAGATATATCTGCAAATATCCCGGAAACGAAGCGAGCTATGGCAAAATGTTAAGAGACCTTTTTTGTAGAGAATTATGTTTCCTACAATTTATGTTCTATGATATTTTTTGATCCGATGCGTAGTTTTCGAGATATATCGAGATATGTAAAAGTTCCGAATCGGCACCAACATAATAGAGACACAGAAACACCGTGGCCCCTTTCTTTGAGATAACTCTGCACTAGTGCGAGCCGCAAATGCCACTTCCAGCTTAGCTGTGCACAAGAAGAACAACAAGAAGAAGAAATATCTCGAAATATGTCCGTCAGGCCCCTTCCCTCGAAATAAATCTGCAAATATCTCGGAAACGAAGCGAGCTATGGCAAAATGTTAAGAGACCTTTTTTGTAGAGAATTAAGTTTCCTACTTTTTATGTTCTATGATATTTTTTGATCAGATGCGTAGTTCTCGAGATATATCAAGATATTTAAAAGTTCCGAAGCCGCACCAACATAATAGAGATACAGAAACACCGTGGCCCCTTTCTTTGAGATAACTCTGCACTATTGCGAGCTGCAAATGCCACTTCCAGCTTAGCTGTGCAGAGGAAGAACAACAAGAAGAAGAAATATCTCGAAATATGTCCGTCAGGCCAGTTCCTTTGAGCTGAATCTGCAAATATCTCGGAACCGAAGCGAGCTATGGCAAAATGTTGAGAGACCTTTTTTGTAGAGAATTAAGTTTCCTACTATTTATGTTCTATGATATTTTTTGATCAGATGCGTAGTTTTCGAGATATATCGAGATATGTAAAAGTTCCGAATCCGCACCAACATAATAGAGACACAGAAACACCGTGGCCCCTTTCTTTGAGATAACTCTGCACTAGTGCGAGCCGCAAATGCCACTTCCAGCTTAGCTGTGCAGAAGAAGAACAACAAGAAGAAGAAGTATCTCGAAATATGTCCGTCAGGCCAGTTCCTTTGAGCTGAATCTGCAAATATCCCGGAAACGAAGCGAGCTATGGCAAAATGTTAAGAGACCTTTTTTGTAGAGAATTATGTTTCCTACAATTTATGTTCTATGATATTTTTTGATCCGATGCGTAGTTTTCGAGATATATCGAGATATGTAAAAGTTCCGAATCCGCACCAACATAATAGAGACACAGAAACACCGTGGCCCCTTTCTTTGAGATAACTCTGCACTAGTGCGAGCCGCAAATGCCACTTCCAGCTTAGCTGTGCACAAGAAGAACAACAAGAAGAAGAAATATCTCGAAATATGTCCGTCAGGCCCCTTCCCTCGAATTAAATCTGCAAATATCTCGGAAACGAAGCGAGCTATGGCAAAATGTTAAGAGACCTTTTTTGTAGAGAATTAAGTTTCCTACTTTTTATGTTCTATGATATTTTTTGATCAGATGCGTAGTTCTCGAGATATATCAAGATATTTAAAAGTTCCGAAGCCGCACCAACATAATAGAGATACAGAAACACCGTGGCCCCTTTCTTTGAGATAACTCTGCACTATTGCGAGCTGCAAATGCCACTTCCAGCTTAGCTGTGCAGAGGAAGAACAACAAGAAGAAGAAATATCTCGAAATATGTCCGTCAGGCCAGTTCCTTTGAGCTGAATCTGCAAATATCTCGGAAACGAAGCGAGCTATGGCAAAATGTTGAGAGACCTTTTTTGTAGAGAATTAAGTTTCCTACTATTTATGTTCTATGATATTTTTTGATCAGATGCGTAGTTTTCGAGATATATCGAGATATGTAAAAGTTCCGAATCCGCACCAACATAATAGAGGCACAGAAACACCGTGGCCCCTTTCTTTGAGATAACTCTGCACTAGTGCGAGCCGCAAATGCCACTTCCAGCTTAGCTGTGCAGAAGAAGAACAACAAGAAGAAGAAATATCTCGAAATATGTCCGTCAGGCCAGTTCCTTTGAGCTGAATCTGCAAATATCTCGGAAACGAAGCGAGCTATGGCAAAATGTTGAGAGACCTTTTTTGTAGAGAATTAAGTTTCCTACTATTTATGTTCTATGATATTTTTTGATCAGATGCGTAGTTTTCGAGATATATCGAGATATGTAAAAGTTCCGAATCCGCACCAACATAATAGAGACACAGAAACACCGTGGCCCCTTTCTTTGAGATAACTCTGCACTAGTGCGAGCCGCAAATGCCACTTCCAGCTTAGCTGTGCAGAAGAAGAACAACAAGAAGAAGAAATATCTCGAAATATGTCCGTCAGGCCCCTTCCCTTGAGATATATCTGCAAATATCCCGGAAACGAAGCGAGCTATGGCAAAATGTTAAGAGACCTTTTTTGTAGAGAATTATGTTTCCTACAATTTATGTTCTATGATATTTTTTGATCCGATGCGTAGTTTTCGAGATATATCGAGATATGTAAAAGTTCCGAATCGACACCAACATAATAGAGACACAGAAACACCGTGGCCCCTTTCTTTGAGATAACTCTGCACTAGTGCGAGCCGCAAATGCCACTTCCAGCTTAGCTGTGCACAAGAAGAACAACAAGAAGAAGAAATATCTCGAAATATGTCCGTCAGGCCCCTTCCCTCGAATTAAATCTGCAAATATCTCGGAAACGAAGCGAGCTATGGCAAAATGTTAAGAGACCTTTTTTGTAGAGAATTAAGTTTCCTACTTTTTATGTTCTATGATATTTTTTGATCAGATGCGTAGTTCTCGAGATATATCAAGATATTTAAAAGTTCCGAAGCCGCACCAACATAATAGAGATACAGAAACACCGTGGCCCCTTTCTTTGAGATAACTCTGCACTATTGCGACCTGCAAATGCCACTTCCAGCTTAGCTGTGCAGAGGAAGAACAACAAGAAGAAGAAATATCTCGAAATATGTCCGTCAGGCCAGTTCCTTTGAGCTGAATCTGCAAATATCTCGGAAACGAAGCGAGCTATGGCAAAATGTTGAGAGACCTTTTTTGTAGAGAATTAAGTTTCCTACTATTTATGTTCTATGATATTTTTTGATCAGACGCGTAGTTTTCGAGATATATCGAGATATGTAAAAGTTCCGAATCCGCACCAACATAATAGAGACACAGAAACACCGTGGCCCCTTTCTTTGAGATAACTCTGCACTAGTGCGAGCCGCAAATGCCACTTCCAGCTTAGCTGTGCAGAAGAAGAACAACAAGAAGAAGAAGTATCTCGAAATATGTCCGTCAGGCCAGTTCCTTTGAGCTGAATCTGCAAATATCTCGGAAACGAAGCGAGCTATGGCAAAATGTTGAGAGACCTTTTTTGTAGAGAATTAAGTTTCCTACTATTTATGTTCTATGATATTTTTTGATCCGATGCGTAGTTTTCGAGATATATCGAGATATGTAAAAGTTCCGAATCGGCACCAACATAATAGAGACACAGAAACACCGTGGCCCCTTTCTTTGAGATAACTCTGCACTAGTGCGAGCCGCAAATGCCACTTCCAGCTTAGCTGTGCACAAGAAGAACAACAAGAAGAAGAAATATCTCGAAATATGTCCGTCAGGCCCCTTCCCTCGAATTAAATCTGCAAATATCTCGGAAACGAAGCGAGCTATGGCAAAATGTTAAGAGACCTTTTTTGTAGAGAATTAAGTTTCCTACTTTTTATGGTCTATGATATTTTTTGATCAGATGCGTAGTTCTCGAGATATATCAAGATATTTAAAAGTTCCGAAGCCGCACCAACATAATAGAGATACAGAAACACCGTGGCCCCTTTCTTTGAGATAACTCTGCACTATTGCGAGCTGCAAATGCCACTTCCAGCTTAGCTGTGCAGAGGAAGAACAACAAGAAGAAGAAATATCTCGAAATATGTCCGTCAGGCCAGTTCCTTTGAGCTGAATCTGCAAATATCTCGGAAACGAAGCGAGCTATGGCAAAATGTTGAGAGACCTTTTTTGTAGAGAATTAAGTTTCCTACTATTTATGTTCTATGATATTTTTTGATCAGATGCGTAGTTTTCGAGATATATCGAGATATGTAAAAGTTCCGAATCCGCACCAACATAATAGAGACACAGAAACACCGTGGCCCCTTTCTTTGAGATAACTCTGCACTAGTGCGAGCCGCAAATGCCACTTCCAGCTTAGCTGTGCACAAGAAGAACAACAAGAAGAAGAAATATCTCGAAATATGTCCGTCAGGCCAGTTCCTTTGAGCTGAATCTGCAAATATCTCGGAAACGAAGCGAGCTATGGCAAAATGTTGAGAGACCTTTTTTGTAGAGAATTAAGTTTCCTACTATTTATGTTCTATGATATTTTTTGATCAGATGCGTAGTTTTCGAGATATATCGAGATATGTAAAAGTTCCGAATCCGCACCAACATAATAGAGACACAGAAACACCGTGGCCCCTTTCTTTGAGATAACTCTGCACTAGTGCGAGCCGCAAATGCCACTTCCAGCTTAGCTGTGCAGAAGAAGAACAACAAGAAGAAGAAATATCTCGAAATATGTCCGTCAGGCCAGTTCCTTTGAGCTGAATCTGCAAATATCTCGGAAACGAAGCGAGCTATGGCAAAATGTTGAGAGACCTTTTTTGTAGAGAATTAAGTTTCCTACTATTTATGTTCTATGATATTTTTTGATCAGATGCGTAGTTTTCGAGATATATCGAGATATGTAAAAGTTCCGAATCGGCACCAACATAATAGAGACACAGAAACACCGTGGCCCCTTTCTTTGAGATAACTCTGCACTAGTGCGAGCCGCAAATGCCACTTCCAGCTTAGCTGTGCACAAGAAGAACAACAAGAAGAAGAAATATCTCGAAATATGTCCGTCAGGCCCCTTCCCTCGAATTAAATCTGCAAATATCTCGGAAACGAAGCGAGCTATGGCAAAATGTTAAGAGACCTTTTTTGTAGAGAATTAAGTTTCCTACTTTTTATGTTCTATGATATTTTTTGATCAGATGCGTAGTTCTCGAGATATATCAAGATATTTAAAAGTTCCGAAGCCGCACCAACATAATAGAGATACAGAAACACCGTGGCCCCTTTCTTTGAGATAACTCTGCACTATTGCGAGCTGCAAATGCCACTTCCAGCTTAGCTGTGCAGAGGAAGAACAACAAGAAGGAGAAATATCTCGAAATATGTCCGTCAGGCCAGTTCCTTTGAGCTGAATCTGCAAATATCTCGGAAACGAAGCGAGCTATGGCAAAATCTTGAGAGACCTTTTTTGTAGAGAATTAAGTTTCCTACTATTTATGTTCTATGATATTTTTTGATCCGATGCGTAGTTTTCGAGATATATCGAGATATGTAAAAGTTCCGAATCGGCACCAACATAATAGAGACACAGAAACACCGTGGCCCCTTTCTTTGAGATAACTCTGCACTAGTGCGAGCCGCAAATGCCACTTCCAGCTTAGCTGTGCACAAGAAGAACAACAAGAAGAAGAAATATCTCGAAATATGTCCGTCAGGCCCCTTCCCTCGAATTAAATCTTCAAATATCTCGGAAACGAAGCGAGCTATGGCAAAATGTTAAGAGACCTTTTTTGTAGAGAATTAAGTTTCCTACTTTTTATGTTCTATGATATTTTTTGATCAGATGCGTAGTTCTCGAGATATATCAAGATATTTAAAAGTTCTGAAGCCGCACCAACATAATAGAGATACAGAAACACCGTGGCCCCTTTCTTTGAGATAACTCTGCACTATTGCGAGCTGCAAATGCCACTTCCAGCTTAGCTGTGCAGAGGAAGAACAACAAGAAGAAGAAATATCTCGAAATATGTCCGTCAGGCCAGTTCCTTTGAGCTGAATCTGCAAATATCTCGGAAACGAAGCGAGCTATGGCAAAATGTTGAGAGACCTTTTTTGTAGAGAATTAAGTTTCCTACTATTTATGTTCTATGATATTTTTTGATCAGATGCGTAGTTTTCGAGATATATCGAGATATGTAAAAGTTCCGAATCCGCACCAACATAATAGAGACACAGAAACACCGTGGCCCCTTTCTTTGAGATAACTCTGCACTAGTGCGAGCCGCAAATGCCACTTTCAGCTCAGCTGTGCAGAGGAAGAACAACAAGAAGAAGAAATATCTCGAAATATGTCCGTCAGGCCAGTTCCTTTGAGCTGAATCTGCAAATATCTCGGAAACGAAGCGAGCTATGGCAAAATGTTGAGAGACCTTTTTTGTAGAGAATTAAGTTTCCTACTATTTATGTTCTATGATATTTTTTGATCAGATGCGTAGTTTTCGAGATATATCGAGATATGTAAAAGTTTCGAATCCGCACCAACATAATAGAGACACAGAAACACCGTGGCCCCTTTCTTTGAGATAACTCTGCACTAGTGCGAGCCGCAAATGCCACTTCCAGCTTAGCTGTGCAGAAGAAGAACAACAAGAAGAAGAAATATCTCGAAATATGTCCGTCAGGCCAGTTCCTTTGAGCTGAATCTGCAAATATCTCGGAAACGAAGCGAGCTATGGCAAAATGTTAAGAGACCTTTTTTGTAGAGAATTATGTTTCCTACAATTTACGTTCTATGATATTTTTTGATCAGAAGCGTAGTTTTCGAGATATATCGAGATATTTAAAAGTTCCGAAGCCGCACCAACATAATAGAGATACAGAAACACCGTGGCCCCTTTCTTTGAGATAACTCTGCACTAGTGCGAGCCGCGAATGCCACTTCCAGCTTAGCTGTGCACAAGAAGAACAACAAGAAGAAGAAATATCTCGAAATATGTCCGTCAGGCCCCTTCCCTTGAGATAAATCTGCAAATATCTCGGAAACGAAGAGAGCTATGGCAAAATGTTTAGAGACCTTTTTTGTAGAGAATTAAGTTTCCTACTTTTTATGTTGTATGATATTTTTTGATCAGATGCGTAGTTCTCGAGATATATCAAGATATTTAAAAGTTCCGAAGCCGCACCAACATAATAGAGATACAGAAACACCGTGGCCCCTTTCTTTGAGATAACTCTGCACTATTGCGAGCTGTAAATGCCACTTCCAGCTTAGCTGTGCAGAAGAAGAACAACAAGAAGAAGAAATATCTCGAAATATGTCCGTCAGGCCCCTTCCCTTGAGATATATCTGCAAATATCTCGGAAACGAAGCGAGCTATGGCAAAATGTTAAGAGACCTTTTTTGTAGAGAATTAAGTTTCCTACTATTTATGTTCTATGATATTTTTTGATCAGATGCGTAGTTCTCGAGATATATCAAGATATTTAAAAGTTCCGAAGCTGCACCAACATAATAGAGATACAGAAACACCGTGGCCCCTTTCTTTGAGATAACTCTGCACTAGCGCGAGCCGCAAATGCCACTTCCAGCTTAGCTGTGCAGAAGAAGAACAACAAGAAGAAGAAATATCTCGAAATATGTCCGTTAGGCCCCTTCCCTTGAGATAAATGTGCAAATATCTCGGAAACGAAGCGAGCTATGGCAAAATGTTGAGAGACCTTTTTTGTAGAGAATTAAGTTTCCTACTATTTATGTTCTATGATATTTTTTGATCAGATGCGTAGTTCTCGAGATATATCGAGATATTTAAAAGTTCCGAAGCCGCACCAACATAATAGAGATACAGAAACACCGTGGCCCCTTTCTTTGAGATAACTCTGCACTAGTGCGAGCCGCAAATGCCACTTCCAGCTTAGCTGTGCAGAAGAAGAACAACAAGAAGAAGAAATATCTCGAAATATGTCCGTCAGGCCCCTTCCCTTGAGATAAATCTGCAAATATCTCGGAAACGAAGCGAGCTATGGCAAAATGTTAAGAGACCTTTTTTGTAGAGAATTAAGTTTCCTACTTTTTATGTTCTATGATATTTTTTGATCAGATGCGTAGTTCTCGAGATATATCAAGATATTTAAAAGTTCCGAAGCCGCACCAACATAATAGAGATACAGAAACACCGTGGCCCCTTTCTTTGAGATAACTCTGCACTAGTGCGAGCCGCAAATTCCACTTCCAGCTTAGCTGTGCAGAAGAAGAACAACAAGAAGAAGAAATATCTCGAAATATGTTCGTCAGGCCCCTTCCCTTGAGATGTATCTGCAAATATCTCGGAAACGAAGCGAGCTATGGCAAAATGTTAAGATACCTTTTTTGTAGAGAATTATGTTTCCTACAATTTATGTTCTATGATATTTTTTGATCAGGTGCGTAGTTCTCGAGATATATCAAGATATTTAAAAGTTCCGAAGCCGCACCAACATAATAGAGATACAGAAACACCGTGGCCCCTTTCTTTGAGATAACTCTGCACTGTTGCGAGCTGCAAATGCCACTTCCAGCTTAGCTGTGCAGAAGAAGAACAACAAGAAGAAGAAATATCTCGAAATATGTCCGTCAGGCCCCTTCCCTTGAGATGTATCTGCAAATATCTCGGAAACGAAGCGAGCTATGGCAAAATATTAAGAGACCTTTTTTGTAGAGAATTATGTTTCCTACAATTTATGTTCTATGATATTTTTTGATCAGAAGCGTAGTTTTCGAGATATATCGAGATAATTAAAAGTTCCGATGCCGCACCAACATAATAGAGATACAGAAACACCGTGCCCCTTTCTTTGAGATAACTCTGCACTATTGCGAGCTGCAAATGCCACTTCCAGCTTAGCTGTGCAGAAGAAGAACAACAAGAAGAAGAAATATCTCGAAATATGTCCGTCAGGCCCCTTCCCTTGAGATAAATCTGCAAATATCTCGGAAACGAAGCGAGCTATGGCAAAATGTTAAGAGACCTTTTTTGTAGAGAATTAAGTTTCCTACTTTTTATGTTCTATGATATTTTTTGATCAGATGCGTAGTTCTCGAGATATATCAAGATATTTAAAAGTTCCGAAGCCGCACCAACATAATAGAGATACAGAAACACCGTGGCCCCTTTCTTTGAGATAACTCTGCACTATTGCGAGCTGCAAATGCCACTTCCAGTTTAGCTGTGCAGAAGAAGAACAACAAGAAGAAGAAATATCTCGAAATATGTCCGTCAGGCCCGTTACTTTGAGCTGAATCTGCAAATATCTCGAAAACGAAGCGAGCTATGGCAAAATGTTAAGAGACGTTTTTTGTAGAGAATTATGTTTCCTACAATTTATGTTCTATGATATTTTTTGATCAGAAGCGTAGTTTTCGAGATATATCGCGATATTTAAAAGTTCCGAAGCCGCACCAACATAATAGAGATACAGAAACACCGTGGCCCCTTTCTTTGAGATAACTCTGCACTAGTGCGAGCCGCAAATGCCACTTCCAGCTTAGCTGTGCAGAAGAAGAACAACAAGAAGAAATATCTCGAAATATGTCCGTCAGGCCCCTTCCCTTGAGATAAATCTGCAAATATCTCGGAAACGAAGCGAGCTATGGCAAAATGTTAACAGACCTTTTTTGTAGAGGATTAAGTTTCCTACTTTTTATGTTCTATGATATTTTTTGATCAGATGCGTAGTTCTCGAGATATATCAAGATAATTAAAAGTTCCGAAGCCGCACCAACATAATAGAGATACAGAATCACCGTGGCCCCTTTCTTTGAGATAACTCTGCACTATTGCGAGCTGCAAATGCCACTTCCAGCTTAGCTGTGCAGAAGAAGAACAACAAGAAGAAGAAATATCTCGAAATATATCCGTCAGGCCCCTTCCCTTGAGATAAATCTGCAAATATCTCGGAAACGAAGCGAGCTATGGCAAAGTGTTGAGAGACTTTATTTGTAGAGAATTAAGTTTCCTACTTTTTATGTTCTATGATATTTTTTGATCAGATGCGTAGTTCTCGAGATATATCAAGATATTTAAAAGTTCCGAAGCCGCACCAACATAATAGAGATACAGAAACACCGCGGCCCCTTTCTTTGAGATAACTCTGCACTATTGCGAGCTGGAAATGCCACTTCCAGTTTAGCTGTGCAGAAGAAGAACAACAAGAAGAAGAAATATCTCGAAATATGTCCGTCAGGCCCCTTCCCTTGAGATAAATCTGCAAATATCTCGGAAACGAAGCGAGCTATGGCAAAATGTTAAGAGACCTTTTTTGTCGAGAATTAAGTTTCCTACTTTTTATGTTCTATGATGTTTTTTGATCAGATGCGTAGTTCTCGAGATATATCAAGATATTTAAAAGTTCCGAAGCCGCACCAACATAATAGAGATACAGAAACACCGTGGCCCCTTTCTTTCAGATAACTCTGCACTATTGCGAGCTGCAAATGCCACTTCCAGCTTAGCTGTGCAGAAGAAGAACAACAAGAAGAAGAAATATCTCGAAATATGTCCGACAGGCCCCTTCCCTTGAGATATATCTGCAAATGTCTCGGAAACGAAGCGAGCTATGGCAAAATGTTAAGAGACCTTTTTTGTAGAGAATTATGTTTCCTACAATTTATGTTCTATGATATTTTTTGATCAGAAGCGTAGTTTTCGAGATATATCGAGATATTTAAAAGTTCCGAAGCCGCACCAACATAATAGAGATACAGATACACCGTGGCCCCTTTCTTTGAGATAACTCTGCACTATTGCGAGCTGCAAATGCCACTTCCAGCTTAGCTGTGCAGAAGAAGAACAACAAGAAGAAGAAATATCTCGAAATATGTCCGTCAGGCCCCTTCCCTTGAGATGTATCTGCAAATATCTCGGAAACGAAGCGAGCTATGGCAAAATATTAAGAGACCTTTTTTGTAGAGAATTATGTTTCCTACAATTTATGTTCTACGATATTTTTTGATCAGAAGCGTAGTTTTCGAGATATATCGAGATAATTAAAAGTTCCGAAGCCGCACCAACATAATAGAGATACAGAAACACCGTGGCCCCTTTCTTTGAGATAACTTTGCACTATTGCGAGCTGCAAATGCCACTTCCAGCTTAGCTGTGCAGAAGAAGAACAACAAGAAGAAGAAATATCTCGAAATATATCCGTCAGGCCCCTTCCCTTGAGATAAATCTGCAAATATCTCGGAAACGAAGCGAGCTATGGCAAAGTGTTGAGAGACTTTATTTGTAGAGAATTAAGTTTCCTACTTTTTATGTTCTATGATATTTTTTGATCAGTTGCGTAGTTCTCGAGATATATCAAGATATTTAAAAGTTCCGAAGCCGCACCAACATAATAGAGATACAGAAACACCGTGGCCCCTTTCTTTGAGATAACTCTGCACTATTGCGAGCCGCAAATGCCACTTCCAGCTTAGCTGTGCAGAAGAAGAACAACAAGAAAAAGAAATATCTCGAAATATGTCCGTCAGGCCCCTTCCCTTGAGATATATCTTCAAATATCTCGGAAACGAAGCGAGCTATGGCAAAATGTTAAGAGACCTTTTTTGTAGAGAATTAAGTTTCCTACTTTTTATGTTCTATGATGTTTTTTGATCAGATGCGTAGTTCTCGAGATATATCAAGATATTTAAAAGTTCCGAAGCCGCACCAACATAATAGAGATACAGAAACACCGTGGCCCCTTTCTTTGAGATAACTCTGCACTATTGCGAGCTGCAAATGCCACTTCCAGCTTAGCTGTGCAGAAGAAGAACAACAAGAAGAAGAAATATCTCGAAATATGTCCGTCAGGCCCCTTCCCTTGAGATGTATCTGCAAATATCTCGGAAACGAAGCGAGCTATGGCAAAATGTTAAGAGACCTTTTGTGTAGAGAATTATGTTTCCTACAATTTATGTTCTATGATATTTTTTGATCAGATGCGTAGTTCTCGAGATATATCAAGATATTTAAAAGTTCCGAAGCCGCACCAACATAATAGAGATACAGAAACACCGTGGCCCCTTTCTTTGAGATAACTCTGCACTATTGCGAGCTGCAAATGCCACTTCCAGCTTAGCTGTGCAGAAGAAGAACAACAAGAAGAAGAAATATCTCGAAATATGTCCGTCAGGCCCCTTCCCTTGAGATGTATCTGCAAATATCTCGGAAACGAAGCGAGCTATGGCAAAATATTAAGAGACCTTTTTTGTAGAGAATTATGTTTCCTACAATTTATGTTCTATGATATTTTTTGATCAGAAGCGTAGTTTTCGAGATATATCGAGATAATTAAAAGTTCCGAAGCCGCACCAACATAATAGAGATACAGAAACACCGTGGCCCCTTTCTTTGAGATAACTCTGCACTATTGCGAGCTGCAAATGCCACTTCCAGCTTAGCTGTGCAGAAGAAGAACAACAAGAAGAAGAAATATCTCGAAATATATCCGTCAGGCCCCTTCCCTTGAGATAAATCTGCAAATATCTCGGAAACGAAGCGAGCTATGGCAAAGTGTTGAGAGACTTTATTTGTAGAGAATTAAGTTTCCTACTTTTTATGTTCTATGATATTTTTTGATCAGATGCGTAGTTCTCGAGATATATCAAGATATTTAAAAGTTCCGAAGCCGCACCAACATAATAGAGATACAGAAACACCGTGGCCCCTCTCTTTGAGATAACTCTGCACTATTGCGAGCTGCAAATGCCACTTCCAGCTTAGCTGTGCAGAAGAAGGACAACAAGAAGAAGAAATATCTCGAAATATGTCCGTCAGGCCCCTTCCCTTGAGATAAATCTGCAAATATCTCGGAAACGAAGCGAGCTATGGCAAAATGTTAAGAGACCTTTTTTGTAGAGAATTAAGTTTCCTACTTTTTATGTTCTATGATATTTTTTGATCAGATGCGTAGTTCTCGAGATATATCCAGATATTTAAAAGTTCCGAAGCCGCACCAACATAATAGAGATACAGAAACACCGTGGCCCCTTTCTTTGAGATAACTCTGCACTAGTGCGAGCCGCAAATGCCACTTTCAGCTTAGCTGTGCAGAAGAAGAACAACAAGAAGAAGAAATATCTCGAAATATGTCCGTCAGGCCCCTTCCCTTGAGATAAATCTGCAAATATCTCGGAAACGAAGCGAGCTATGGCAAAATGTTAAGAGACCTTTTTTGTAGAGAATTAAGTTTCCTACTTTTTATGTTCTATGATATTTTTTGATCAGATGCGTAGTTCTCGAGATATATCAAGATATTTAAAAGTTCCGAAGCCGCACCAACATAATAGAGATACAGAAACACCGTGGCCCCTTTCTTTGAGATAACTCTGCACTAGTGCGAGCCGCAAATGCCACTTCCAGCTTAGCTGTGCAGAAGAAGAACAACAAGAAGAAGAAATATCTCGAAATATGTCCGTCAGGCCCCTTCCCTTGAGATGTATCTGCAAATATCTGGGAAACGAAGCGAGCTATGGCAAAATGTTAAGAGACCTTTTTTGTAGAGAATTATGTTTCCTACAATTTATGTTCTATGATATTTTTTGATCAGATGCGTAGTTCTCGAGATATATCAAGATATTTAAAAGTTCCGAAGCCGCACCAACATAATAGAGATACAGAAACACCGTGGCCCCTTTCTGTGAGATAACTCTACACTAGTGCGAGCCGCAAATGCCACTTCCAGCTTAGCTGTGCAGAAGAAGAACAACAAGAAGAAGAAATATCTCGAAATATGTCCGTCAGGCCCCTTCCCTTGAGATGTATCTGCAAATATCTGGGAAACGAAGCGAGCTATTGCAAAATGTTAAGAGACCTTTTTTGTAGAGAATTATGTTTCCTACAATTTATGTTCTATGATATTTTTTGATCAGATGCGTAGTTCTCGAGATATATCAAGATATTTAAAAGTTCCGAAGCCGCACCAACATAATAGAGATACAGAAACACCGTGGCCCCTTTCTTTGAGATAACTCTGCACTAGTGCGAGCCGCAAATGCCACTTCCAGCTTAGCTGTGCAGAAGAAGAACAACAAGAAGGAGAAATATCTCGAAATATGTCCGTCAGGCCCCTTCCCTTGAGATAAATCTGCAAATATCTCGGAAACGAAGCGAGCTATGGCAAAATGTTAAGAGACCTTTTTTGTAGAGAATTAAGTTTCCTACTTATTATCTTCTATGATATTTTTTGATCAGATGCGTAGTTCTCGAGATATATCAAGATATTTAAAAGTTCCGAAGCCGCACCAACATAATAGAGATACAGAAACACCGTGGCCCCTTTCTTTGAGATAACTCAGCACTAGTGCGAGCCGCAAATGCCACTTCCAGCTTAGCTGTGCAGAACAAGAACAACAAGAAGAAGAAATATCTCGAGATATGTCCGTCAGGCCCCTTCCCTTGAGATAAATCTGCAAATATCTCGGAAACAAAGCGAGCTATGCCAAAATGTTAAGAGACGTTTTTTGTAGAGAATTAAGTTTCCTACTTTTTATGTAGTATGATATTTTTTGATCAGATGCGTAGTTCTCGAGATATATCAAGATATTTAAAAGTTCCGAAGCCGCACCAACATAATAGAGATACAGAAACACCGTGGCCCCTTTCTTTGCGATAACTCTGCACTAGTGCGAGCCGCAAATGCCACTTCCAGCTTAGCTGTGCAGAAGAAGAACAACAAGAAGAAGAAATATCTCGAGATATGTCCGTCAGGCCCCTTCCCTTGAGATAAATCTGCAAATATCTCGGAAACGAAGCGAGCTATGGCAAAATGTTAAGAGACCTTTTTTGTAGAGAATTAAGTTTCCTACTTTTTATGTTCTATGATATTTTTTGATCAGATGCGTAGTTCTCCGGATATATCCAGATATTTAAAAGTTCCGAAGCCGCACCAACATAATAGAGATACAGAAACACCGTGGCCCCTTTCTTTGAGATAACTCTGCACTAGTGCGAGCCGCAAATGCCACTTCCAGCTTAGCTGTGCAGAAGAAGAACAACAAGAAGAAGAAATATCTCGAAATATGTCCGTCAGGCCCCTTCCCTTGAGATAAATCTGCAAATATCTCGGAAACGAAGCGAGCTATGGCAAAATGTTAAGAGACCTTTTTTGTAGAGAATTAAGTTTCCTACTTTTTATGTTCTATGATATTTTTTGATCAGATGCGTAGTTCTCGAGATATATCAAGATATTTAAAAGTTCCGAAGCCGCACCAACATAATAGAGATACAGAAACACCGTGGCCCCTTTCTTTGAGATAACTCTGCACTAGTGCGAGCCGCAAATGCCACTTCCAGCTTAGCTGTGCAGAAGAAGAACAACAAGAAGAAGAAATATCTCGAAATATGTCCGTCAGGCCCCTTCCCTTGAGATGTATCTGCAAATATCTGGGAAACGAAGCGAGCTATGGCAAAATGTTAAGAGACCTTTTTTGTAGAGAATTATGTTTCCTACAATTTATGTTCTATGATATTTTTTGATCAGATGCGTAGTTCTCGAGATATATCAAGATATTTAAAAGTTCCGAAGCCGCACCAACATAATAGAGATACAGAAACACCGTGGCCCCTTTCTGTGAGATAACTCTACACTAGTGCGAGCCGCAAATGCCACTTCCAGCTTAGCTGTGCAGAAGAAGAACAACAAGAAGAAGAAATATCTCGAAATATGTCCGTCAGGCCCCTTCCCTTGAGATGTATCTGCAAATATCTGGGAAACGAAGCGAGCTATTGCAAAATGTTAAGAGACCTTTTTTGTAGAGAATTATGTTTCCTACAATTTATGTTCTATGATATTTTTTGATCAGATGCGTAGTTCTCGAGATATATCAAGATATTTAAAAGTTCCGAAGCCGCACCAACATAATAGAGATACAGAAACACCGTGGCCCCTTTCTTTGAGATAACTCTGCACTAGTGCGAGCCGCAAATGCCACTTCCAGCTTAGCTGTGCAGAAGAAGAACAACAAGAAGGAGAAATATCTCGAAATATGTCCGTCAGGCCCCTTCCCTTGAGATAAATCTGCAAATATCTCGGAAACGAAGCGAGCTATGGCAAAATGTTAAGAGACCTTTTTTGTAGAGAATTAAGTTTCCTACTTATTATCTTCTATGATATTTTTTGATCAGATGCGTAGTTCTCGAGATATATCAAGATATTTAAAAGTTCCGAAGCCGCACCAACATAATAGAGATACAGAAACACCGTGGCCCCTCTCTTTGAGATAACTCTGCACTATTGCGAGCTGCAAATGCCACTTCCAGCTTAGCTGTGCAGAAGAAGGACAACAAGAAGAAGAAATATCTCGAAATATGTCCGTCAGGCCCCTTCCCTTGAGATAAATCTGCAAATATCTCGGAAACAAAGCGAGCTATGCCAAAATGTTAAGAGACGTTTTTTGTAGAGAATTAAGTTTCCTACTTTTTATGTAGTATGATATTTTTTGATCAGATGCGTAGTTCTCGAGATATATCAAGATATTTAAAAGTTCCGAAGCCGCACCAACATAATAGAGATACAGAAACACCGTGGCCCCTTTCTTTGCGATAACTCTGCACTAGTGCGAGCCGCAAATGCCACTTCCAGCTTAGCTGTGCAGAAGAAGAACAACAAGAAGAAGAAATATCTCGAGATATGTCCGTCAGGCCCCTTCCCTTGAGATAAATCTGCAAATATCTCGGAAACGAAGCGAGCTATGGCAAAATGTTAAGAGACCTTTTTTGTAGAGAATTAAGTTTCCTACTTTTTATGTTCTATGATATTTTTTGATCAGATGCGTAGTTCTCCGGATATATCCAGATATTTAAAAGTTCCGAAGCCGCACCAACATAATAGAGATACAGAAACACCGTGGCCCCTTTCTTTGAGATAACTCTGCACTAGTGCGAGCCGCAAATGCCACTTCCAGCTTAGCTGTGCAGAAGAAGAACAACAAGAAGAAGAAATATCTCGAAATATGTCCGTCAGGCCCCTTCCCTTGAGATAAATCTGCAAATATCTCGGAAACGAAGCGAGCTATGGCAAAATGTTAAGAGACCTTTTTTGTAGAGAATTAAGTTTCCTACTTTTTATGTTCTATGATATTTTTTGATCAGATGCGTAGTTCTCGAGATATATCCAGATATTTAAAAGTTCCGAAGCCGCACCAACATAATAGAGATACAGAAACACCGTGGCCCCTTTCTTTGAGATAACTCTGCACTAGTGCGAGCCGCAAATGCCACTTCCAGCTTAGCTGTGCAGAAGAAGAACAACAAGAAGAAGAAATATCTCGAAATATGTCCGTCAGGCCCCTTCCCTTGAGATAAATCTGCAAATATCTCGGAAACGAAGCGAGCTATGGCAAAATGTTAAGAGACGTTTTTTGTAGAGAATTAAGTTTCCTACTTTTTATGTTCTATGATATTTTTTGATCAGATGCGTAGTTCTCGAGATATATCAAGATATTTAAAAGTTCCGAAGCCGCACCAACATAATAGAGATACAGAAACACCGTGGCCCCTTTCTTTGAGATAACTCTGCACTAGTGCGAGCCGCAAATGCCACTTCCAGCTTAGCTGTGCAGAAGAAGAACAACAAGAAGAAGAAATATCTCGAAATATGTCCGTCAGGCCCCTTCCCTTGAGATGTATCTGCAAATATCTCGGAAACGAAGCGAGCTATGGCAAAATATTAAGAGACCTTTTTTGTAGAGAATTATGTTTCCTACAATTTATGTTCTATGATATTTTTTGATCAGAAGCGTAGTTTTCGAGATATATCGAGATAATTAGAAGTTCCGAAGCCGCACCAACATAATAGAGATACAGAAACACCGTGGCCCCTTTCTTTGAGATAACTCTGCACTATTGCGAGTTGCAAATGCCACTTCCAGCTTAGCTGTGCAGAAGAAGAACAACAAGAAAAAGAAATATCTCGAAATATGTCCGTCAGGCCCCTTCCCTTGAGATATATCTTCAAATATCTCGGAAACGAAGCGAGCTATGGCAAAATGTTAAGAGACCTTTTTTGTAGAGAATTAAGTTTCCTACTTATTATCTTCTATGATGTTTTTTGATCAGATGCGTAGTTCTCGAGATATATCAAGATATTTAAAAGTTCCGAAGCCGCACCAACATAATAGAGATACAGAAACACCGTGGCCCCTCTCTTTGAGATAACTCTGCACTATTGCGAGCTGCAAATGCCACTTCCAGCTTAGCTGTGCAGAAGAAGAACAACAAGAAGAAGAAATATCTCGAAATATGTCCGTCAGGCCCCTTCCCTTGAGATAAATCTGCAAATATCTCGGAAACAAAGCGAGCTATGGCAAAATGTTAAGAGACGTTTTTTGTAGAGAATTAAGTTTCCTACTTTTTATGTAGTATGATATTTTTTGATCAGATGCGTAGTTCTCGAGATATATCAAGATATTTAAAAGTTCCGAAGCCGCACCAACGTAATAGAGATACAGAAACACCGTGGCCCCTTTCTTTGAGATAACTCTGCACTAGTGCGAGCCGCAAATGCCACTTCCAGCTTAGCTGTGCAGAAGAACAACAAGAAGAAATATCTCGAAATATGTCCGTCAGGCCCCTTCCCTTGAGATAAATCTGCAAATATCTCGGAAACGAAGCGAGCTATGGCAAAATGTTAAGAAACCTTTTTTGTAGAGAATTATGTTTCCTACTTTTTTTGTTCTATGATATTTTTTGATCAGATGCGTAGTTCTCGAGATATATCAAGATATTTAAAAGTTCCGAAGCCGCACCAACATAATAGAGATACAGAAACACCGTGACCCCTTTCTTTGAGATAACTCTGCACTAGTGCGAGCCGCAAATGCCACTTCCAGCTTAGCTGTGCAGAAGAAGAACAACAAGAAGAAGAAATATCTCGAAATATGTCCGTCAGGCCCCTTCCCTTGAGATAAATCTGCAAATATCTCGGAAACGAAGCGAGCTATGGCAAAATGTTAAGAGACCTTTTTTGTAGAGAATTAAGTTTCCTACTTTTTATGTTCTATGATATTTTTTGATCAGAAGCGTAGTTCTCGAGATATATCAAGATATTTAAAAGTTCCGAAGCCGCACCAACATAATAGAGATACAGAAACACCGTGGCCCCTTTCTCTGAGATAACTCTGCACTATTGCGAGCTGCAAATGCCACTTCCAGCTTAGCTGTGCAGAAGAAGAACAACAAGAAGAAGAAATATCTCGAAATATATCCGTCAGGCCCCTTCCCTTGAGATAAATCTGCAAATATCTCGGAAACGAAGCGAGCTATGGCAAAGTGTTGAGAGACTTTATTTGTAGAGAATTAAGTTTCCTACTTTTTATGTTCTATGATATTTTTTGATCAGATGCGTAGTTCTCGAGATATATCAAGATATTTAAAAGTTCCGAAGCCGCACCAACATAATAGAGATACAGAAACACCGTGCCCCCTCTCTTTGAGATAACTCTGCACTATTGCGAGCTGCAAATGCCACTTCCAGCTTAGCTGTGCAGAAGAAGGACAACAAGAAGAAGAAATATCTCGAAATATGTCCGTCAGGCCCCTTCCCTTGAGATAAATCTGCAAATATCTCGGAAACAAAGCGAGTTATGGCAAAATGTTAAGAGACGTTTTTTGTAGAGAATTAAGTTTCCTACTTTTTATGTAGTATGATATTTTTTGATCAGATGCGTAGTTCTCGAGATATATCAAGATATTTAAAAGTTCCGAAGCCGCACCAACATAATAGAGATACAGAAACACCGTGGCCCCTTTCTTTGCGATAACTCTGCACTAGTGCGAGCCGCAAATGCCACTTCCAGCTTAGCTGTGCAGAAGAAGAACAACAAGAAGAAGAAATATCTCGAGATATGTCCGTCAGGCCCCTTCCCTTGAGATAAATCTGCAAATATCTCGGAAACGAAGCGAGCTATGGCAAAATGTTAAGAGACCTTTTTTGTAGAGAATTAAGTTTCCTACTTTTTATGTTCTATGATATTTTTTGATCAGATGCGTAGTTCTCCGGATATATCCAGATATTTAAAAGTTCCGAAGCCCCACCAACATAACAGAGATACAGAAACACCGTGGCCCCTTTCTTTGAGATAACTCTGCACTAGTGCGAGCCGCAAATGCCACTTCCAGCTTAGCTGTGCAGAAGAAGAACAACAAGAAGAAGAAATATCTCGAAATATGTCCGTCAGGCCCCTTCCCTTGAGATAAATCTGCAAATATCTCGGAAACGAAGCGAGCTATGGCAAAATGTTCAGAGACCTTTTTTGTAGAGAATTAAGTTTCCAACTTTTTATGTTCTATGATATTTTTTGATCAGATGCGTAGTTCTCGAGATATATCAAGATATTTAAAAGTTCCGAAGCCGCACCAACATAATAGAGATACAGAAACACCGTGGCCCCTTTCTTTGAGATAACTCTGCACTAGTGCGAGCCGCAAATGCCACTTCCAGCTTAGCTGTGCAGAAGAAGAACAACAAGAAGAAGAAATATCTCGAAATATGTCCGTCAGGCCCCTTCCCTTGAGATAAATCTGCAAATATCTCGGAAACGAAGCGAGCTATGGCAAAATGTTAAGAGACCTTTTTTGTAGAGAATTAAGTTTCCTACTTTTTATGTTCTATGATATTTTTTGATCAGATGCGGAGTTCTCGAGATATATCAAGATATTTAAAAGTTCCGAAGCCGCACCAACATAATAGAGATACAGAAACACCGTGGCCCCTTTCTTTGAGATAACTCTGCACTATTGCGAGCTGCAAATGCCACTTCCAGTTTAGCTGTGCAGAAGAAGAACAACAAGAAGAAGAAATATCTCGAAATATATCCGTCAGGCCCGTTACTTTGAGCTGAATCTGCAAATATCTCGAAAACGAAGCGAGCTATGGCAAAATGTTAAGAGACGTTTTTTGTAGAGAATTATGTTTCCTACAATTTATGTTCTATGATATTTTTTGATCAGAAGCGTAGTTTTCGAGATATATCGAGATAATTAAAAGTTCCGAAGCCGCACCAACATAATAGAGATACAGAAACACCGTGGCCCCTTTCTTTGAGATAACTCTGCACTATTGCGAGCTGCAAATGCCACTTCCAGCTTAGCTGTGCAGAAGAAGAACAACAAGAAGAAGAAATATCTCGAAATATATCCGTCAGGCCCCTTCCCTTGAGATAAATCTGCAAATATCTCGGAAACGAAGCGAGCTATGGCAAAGTGTTGAGAGACTTTATTTGTAGAGAATTAAGTTTCCTACTTTTTATGTTCTATGATATTTTTTGATCAGATGCGGAGTTCTCGAGATATATCAAGATATTTAAAAGTTCCGAAGCCGCACCAACATAATAGAGATACAGAAACACCGTGGCCCCTTTCTTTGAGATAACTCTGCACTATTGCGAGCTGCAAATGCCACTTCCAGTTTAGCTGTGCAGAAGAAGAACAACAAGAAGAAGAAATATCTCGAAATATATCCGTCAGGCCCGTTACTTTGAGCTGAATCTGCAAATATCTCGAAAACGAAGCGAGCTATGGCAAAATGTTAAGAGACGTTTTTTGTAGAGAATTATGTTTCCTACAATTTATGTTCTATGATATTTTTTGATCAGAAGCGTAGTTTTCGAGATATATCGAGATAATTGAAAGTTCCGAAGCCGCACCAACATAATAGAGATACAGAAACACCGTGGCCCCTTTCTTTGAGATAACTCTGCACTATTGCGAGCTGCAAATGCCACTTCCAGCTTAGCTGTGCAGAAGAAGAACAACAAGAAGAAGAAATATCTCGAAATATATCCGTCAGGCCCCTTCCCTTGAGATAAATCTGCAAATATCTCGGAAACGAAGCGAGCTATGGCAAAGTGTTGAGAGACTTTATTTGTAGAGAATTAAGTTTCCTACTTTTTATGTTCTATGATATTTTTTGATCAGATGCGTAGTTCTCGAGATATATCAAGATATTTAAAAGTTCCGAAGCCGCACCAACATAATAGAGATACAGAAACACCGTGCCCCCTCTCTTTGAGATAACTCTGCACTATTGCGAGCTGCAAATGCCACTTCCAGCTTAGCTGTGCAGAAGGAGGACAACAAGAAGAAGAAATATCTCGAAATATGTCCGTCAGGCCCCTTCCCTTGAGATAAATCTGCAAATATCTCGGAAACAAAGCGAGCTATGGCAAAATGTTAAGAGACGTTTTTTGTAGAGAATTAAGTTTCCTACTTTTTATGTAGTATGATATTTTTTGATCAGATGCGTAGTTCTCGAGATATATCAAGATATTTAAAAGTTCCGAAGCCGCACCAACATAATAGAGATACAGAAACACCGTGGCCCCTTTCTTTGCGATAACTCTGCACTAGTGCGAGCCGCAAATGCCACTTCCAGCTTAGCTGTGCAGAAGAAGAACAACAAGAAGAAGAAATATCTCGAGATATGTCCGTCAGGCCCCTTCCCTTGAGATAAATCTGCAAATATCTCGGAAACGAAGCGAGCTATGGCAAAATGTTAAGAGACCTTTTTTGTAGATAATTAAGTTTCCTACTTTTTATGTTCTATGATATTTTTTGATCAGATGCGTAGTTCTCCGGATATATCCAGATATTTAAAAGTTCCGAAGCCGCACCAACATAATAGAGATACAGAAACACCGTGGCCCCTTTCTTTGAGATAACTCTGCACTAGTGCGAGCCGCAAATGCCACTTCCAGCTTAGCTGTGCAGAAGAAGAACAACAAGAAGAAGAAATATCTCGAAATATGTCCGTCAGGCCCCTTCCCTTGAGATAAATCTGCAAATATCTCGGAAACGAAGCGAGCTATGGCAAAATGTTAAGAGACCTTTTTTGTAGAGAATTAAGTTTCCTACTATTTATGTTCTATGATATTTTTTGATCAGATGCGTAGTTCTCGAGATATATCGAGATATTTAAAAGTTCCGAAGCCGCACCAACATAATAGAGATACAGAAACACCGTGGCCCCTTTCTTTGAGATAACTCTGCACTAGTGCGAGCCGCAAATGCCACTTCCAGCTTAGCTGTGCAGAAGAAGAACAACAAGAAGAAGAAATATCTCGAAATATGTCCGTCAGGCCCCTTCCCTTGAGATAAATCTGCAAATATCTCGGAAACGAAGCGAGCTATGGCAAAATGTTAAGAGACCTTTTTTGTAGAGAATTAAGTTTCCTACTTTTTATGTTCTATGATATTTTTTGATCAGATGCGGAGTTCTCGAGATATATCAAGATATTTAAAAGTTCCGAAGCCGCACCAACATAATAGAGATACAGAAACACCGTGGCCCCTTTCTTTGAGATAACTCTGCACTATTGCGAGCTGCAAATGCCACTTCCAGTTTAGCTGTGCAGAAGAAGAACAACAAGAAGAAGAAATATCTCGAAATATATCCGTCAGGCCCGTTACTTTGAGCTGAATCTGCAAATATCTCGAAAACGAAGCGAGCTATGGCAAAATGTTAAGAGACGTTTTTTGTAGAGAATTATGTTTCCTACAATTTATGTTCTATGATATTTTTTGATCAGAAGCGTAGTTTTCGAGATATATCGAGATAATTAAAAGTTCCGAAGCCGCACCAACATAATAGAGATACAGAAACACCGTGGCCCCTTTCTTTGAGATAACTCTGCACTATTGCGAGCTGCAAATGCCACTTCCAGCTTAGCTGTGCAGAAGAAGAACAACAAGAAGAAGAAATATCTCGAAATATATCCGTCAGGCCCCTTCCCTTGAGATAAATCTGCAAATATCTCGGAAACGAAGCGAGCTATGGCAAAGTGTTGAGAGACTTTATTTGTAGAGAATTAAGTTTCCTACTTTTTATGTTCTATGATATTTTTTGATCAGATGCGGAGTTCTCGAGATATATCAAGATATTTAAAAGTTCCGAAGCCGCACCAACATAATAGAGATACAGAAACACCGTGGCCCCTTTCTTTGAGATAACTCTGCACTATTGCGAGCTGCAAATGCCACTTCCAGTTTAGCTGTGCAGAAGAAGAACAACAAGAAGAAGAAATATCTCGAAATATATCCGTCAGGCCCGTTACTTTGAGCTGAATCTGCAAATATCTCGAAAACGAAGCGAGCTATGGCAAAATGTTAAGAGACGTTTTTTGTAGAGAATTATGTTTCCTACAATTTATGTTCTATGATATTTTTTGATCAGAAGCGTAGTTTTCGAGATATATCGAGATAATTAAAAGTTCCGAAGCCGCACCAACATAATAGAGATACAGAAACACCGTGGCCCCTTTCTTTGAGATAACTCTGCACTATTGCGAGCTGCAAATGCCACTTCCAGCTTAGCTGTGCAGAAGAAGGACAACAAGAAGAAGAAATATCTCGAAATATGTCCGTCAGGCCCCTTCCCTTGAGATAAATCTGCAAATATCTCGGAAACAAAGCGAGCTATGGCAAAATGTTAAGAGACGTTTTTTGTAGAGAATTAAGTTTCCTACTTTTTATGTAGTATGATATTTTTTGATCAGATGCGTAGTTCTCGAGATATATCAAGATATTTAAAAGTTCCGAAGCCGCACCAACATAATAGAGATACAGAAACACCGTGGCCCCTTTCTTTGAGATAACTCTGCACTAGTGCGAGCCGCAAATGCCACTTCCAGCTTAGCTGTGCAGAAGAAGAACAACAAGAAGAAGAAATATCTCGAAATATGTCCGTCAGGCCCCTTCCCTTGAGATAAATCTGCAAATATCTCGGAAACGAAGCGAGCTATGGCAAAATGATAAGAGACCTTTCTTGTAGAGAATTAAGTTTCCTACTTTTTATGTTCTATGATATTTTTTGATCAGATGCGTAGTTCTCGAGATATATCAAGATATTTAAAAGTTCCGAAGCCGCACCAACATAATAGAGATACAGAAACACCGTGGCCCCTTTCTTTGAGATAACTCTGCACTATTGCGAGCTGCAAATGCCACTTCCAGTTTAGCTGTGCAGAAGAAGAACAACAAGAAGAAGAAATATCTCGAAATATGTCCGTCAGGCCCGTTTACTTTGAGCTGAATCTGCAAATATCTCGAAAACGAAGCGAGCTATGGCAAAATGTTAAGAGACGTTTTTTGTAGAGAATTATGTTTCCTACAATTTATGTTCTATGATATTTTTTGATCAGAAGCGTAGTTTTCGAGATATATCGAGATATTTAAAAGTTCCGAAGCCGCACCAACATAATAGAGATACAGAAACACCGTGGCCCCTTTCTTTGAGATAACTCTGCACTAGTGCGAGCCGCAAATGCCACTTCCAGCTTAGCTGTGCAGAAGAAGAACAACAAGAAGAAATATCTCGAAATATGTCCGTCAGGCCCCTTCCCTTGAGATAAATCTGCAAATATCTCGGAAACGAAGCGAGCTATGGCAAAATGTTAACAGACCTTTTTTGTAGAGAATTAAGTTTCCTACTTTTTATGTGCTATGATATTTTTTGATCAGATGCGTAGTTCTCGAGATATATCAAGATAATTAAAAGTTCCGAAGCCGCACCAACATAATAGAGATACAGAAACACCGTGGCCCCTTTCTTTGAGATAACTCTGCACTATTGCGAGCTGGAAATGCCACTTCCAGTTTAGCTGTGCAGAAGAAGAACAACAAGAAGAAGAAATATCTCGAAATATGTCCGTCAGGCCCCTTCCCTTGAGATATATCTGCAAATATCTCAGAAACGAAGCGAGCTATGGCAAAATGTTAAGAGACCTTTTTTGTAGAGAATTATATTTCCTACAATTTATGTTCTATGATATTTTTTGATCAGAAGCGTAGTTTTCGAGATATATCAAGATATTTAAAAGTTCCGAAGCCGCACCAACATAATAGAGATACAGAAACACCGTGGCCCCTTTCTTTGGGATAACTCTGCACTATTGCGAGCTGCAAATGCCACTTCCAGCTTAGCTGTGCAGAAGAAGAACAACAAGAAGAAGAAATATCTCGAAATATGTCCGTCAGGCCCCTTCCCTTGAGATATATCTGCAAATATCTCAGAAACGAAGCGAGCTATGGCAAAATGTTAAGAGACCTTTTTTGTAGAGAATTATGTTTCCTACAATTTATGTTCTATGATATTTTTTGATCAGAAGCGTAGTTTTCGAGATATATCAAGATATTTAAAAGTTCCGAAGCCGCACCAACATAATAGAGATACAGAAACACCGTGGCCCCTTTCTTTGAGATAACTCTGCACTATTGCGAGCTGCAAATGCCACTTCCAGCTTAGCTGTGCAGAAGAAGAACAACAAGAAGAAGAAATATCTCGAAATATGTCCGTCAGGCCCCTTCCCTTGAGATATATCTGCAAATATCTCAGAAACGAAGCGAGCTATGGCAAAATGTTAAGAGACCTTTTTTGTAGAGAATTATGTTTCCTACAATTTATGTTCTATGATATTTTTTGATCAGAAGCGTAGTTTTCGAGATATATCAAGATATTTAAAAGTTCCGAAGCCGCACCAACATAATAGAGATACAGAAACACCGTGGCCCCTTTCTTTGAGATAACTCTGCACTATTGCGAGCTGCAAATGCCACTTCCAGCTTAGCTGTGCAGAAGAAGAACAACAAGAAGAAGAAATATCTCGAAATATATCCGTCAGGCCCCTTCCCTTGAGATAAATCTGCAAATATCTCGGAAACGAAGCGAGCTATGGCAAAGTGTTGAGAGACGTTATTTGTAGAGAATTAAGTTTCCTACTTTTTATGTTCTATGATATTTTTTGATCAGATGCGTAGTTCTCGAGATATATCAAGATATTTAAAAGTTCCGAAGCCGCACCAACATAATAGAGATACAGAAACACCGTGCCCCCTCTCTTTGAGATAACTCTGCACTATTGCGAGCTGCAAATGCCACTTCCAGCTTAGCTGTGCAGAAGAAGGACAACAAGAAGAAGAAATATCTCGAAATATGTCCGTCAGGCCCCTTCCCTTGAGATAAATCTGCAAATATCTCGGAAACAAAGCGAGCTATGGCAAAATGTTAAGAGACGTTTTTTGTAGAGAATTAAGTTTCCTACTTTTTATGTAGTATGATATTTTTTGATCAGATGCGTAGTTCTCGAGATATATCAAGATATTTAAAAGTTCCGAAGCCGCACCAACATAATAGAGATACAGAAACACCGTGGCCCCTTTCTTTGCGATAACTCTGCACTAGTGCGAGCCGCAAATGCCACTTCCAGCTTAGCTGTGCAGAAGAAGAACAACAAGAAGAAGAAATATCTCGAGATATGTCCGTCAGGCCCCTTCCCTTGAGATAAATCTGCAAATATCTCGGAAACGAAGCGAGCTATGGCAAAATGTTAAGAGACCTTTTTTGTAGATAATTAAGTTTCCTACTTTTTATGTTCTATGATATTTTTTGATCAGATGCGTAGTTCTCCGGATATATCCAGATATTTAAAAGTTCCGAAGCCGCACCAACATAATAGAGATACAGAAACACCGTGGCCCCTTTCTTTGAGATAACTCTGCACTAGTGCGAGCCGCAAATGCCACTTCCAGCTTAGCTGTGCAGAAGAAGAACAACAAGAAGAAGAAATATCTCGAAATATGTCCGTCAGGCCCCTTCCCTTGAGATAAATCTGCAAATATCTCGGAAACGAAGCGAGCTATGGCAAAATGTTAAGAGACCTTTTTTGTAGAGAATTAAGTTTCCTACTTTTTATGTTCTATGATATTTTTTGATCAGATGCGTAGTTCTCGAGATATATCAAGATATTTAAAAGTTCCGAAGCCGCACCAACATAATAGAGATACAGAAACACCGTGGCCCCTTTCTTTGAGATAACTCTGCACTAGTGCGAGCCGCAAATGCCACTTCCAGCTTAGCTGTGCAGAAGAAGAACAACAAGAAGAAGAAATATCTCGAAATATGTCCGTCAGGCCCCTTCCCTTGAGATAAATCTGCAAATATCTCGGAAACGAAGCGAGCTATGGCAAAATGATAAGAGACCTTTCTTGTAGAGAATTAAGTTTCCTACTTTTTATGTTCTATGATATTTTTTGATCAGATGCGTAGTTCTCGAGATATATCAAGATATTTAAAAGTTCCGAAGCCGCACCAACATAATAGAGATACGGAAACACCGTGGCCCCTTTCTTTGAGATAACTCTGCACTATTGCGAGCTGCAAATGCCACTTCCAGTTTAGCTATGCAGAAGAAGAACAACAAGAAGAAGAAATATCTCGAAATATGTCCGTCAGGCCCGTTTACTTTGAGCTGAATCTGCAAATATCTCGAAAACGAAGCGAGCTATGGCAAAATGTTAAGAGACGTTTTTTGTAGAGAATTATGTTTCCTACAATTTATGTTCTATGATATTTTTTGATCAGAAGCGTAGTTTTCGAGATATATCGAGATATTTAAAAGTTCCGAAGCCGCACCAACATAATAGAGATACAGAAACACCGTGGCCCCTTTCTTTGAGATAACTCTGCACTAGTGCGAGCCGCAAATGCCACTTCCAACTTAGCTGTGCAGAAGAAGAACAACAAGAAGAAATATCTCGAAATATGTCCGTCAGGCCCCTTCCCTTGAGATAAATCTGCAAATATCTCGGAAACGAAGCGAGCTATGGCAAAATGTTAACAGACCTTTTTTGTAGAGAATTAAGTTTCCTACTTTTTATGTGCTATGATATTTTTTGATCAGATGCGTAGTTCTCGAGATATATCAAGATAATTAAAAGTTCCGAAGCCGCACCAACATAATAGAGATACAGAAACACCGTGGCCCCTTTCTTTGAGATAACTCTGCACTATTGCGAGCTGCAAATGCCAGTTCCAGCTTAGCTGTGCAGAAGAAGAACAACAAGAAGAAGAAATATCTCGAAATATATCCGTCAGGCCCCTTCCCTTGAGATAAATCTGCAAATATCTCGGAAACGAAGCGAGCTATGGCAAAGTGTTGAGAGACTTTATTTGTAGAGAATTAAGTTTCCTACTTTTTATGTTCTATGATATTTTTTGATCAGATGCGTAGTTCTCGAGATATATCAAGATATTTAAAAGTTCCGAAGCCGCACCAACATAATAGAGATACAGAAACACCGTGGCCCCTTTCTTTGAGATAACTCTGCACTATTGCGAGCTGGAAATGCCACTTCCAGTTTAGCTGTGCAGAAGAAGAACAACAAGAAGAAGAAATATCTCGAAATATGTCCGTCAGGCCCCTTCCCTTGAGATATATCTGCAAATATCTCAGAAACGAAGCGAGCTATGGCAAAATGTTAAGAGACCTTTTTTGTAGAGAATTATATTTCCTACAATTTATGTTCTATGATATTTTTTGATCAGAAGCGTGGTTTTCGAGATATATCAAGATATTTAAAAGTTCCGAAGCCGCACCAACATAATAGAGATACAGAAACACCGTGGCCCCTTTCTTTGGGATAACTCTGCACTATTGCGAGCTGCAAATGCCACTTCCAGCTTAGCTGTGCAGAAGAAGAACAACAAGAAGAAGAAATATCTCGAAATATGTCCGTCAGGCCCCTTCCCTTGAGATATATCTGCAAATATCTCAGAAACGAAGCGAGCTATGGCAAAATGTTAAGAGACCTTTTTTGTAGAGAATTATGTTTCCTACAATTTATGTTCTATGATATTTTTTGATCAGAAGCGTAGTTTTCGAGATATATCAAGATATTTAAAAGTTCCGAAGCCGCACCAACATAATAGAGATACAGAAACACCGTGGCCCCTTTCTTTGAGATAACTCTGCACTATTGCGAGCTGCAAATGCCACTTCCAGCTTAGCTGTGCAGAAGAAGAACAACAAGAAGAAGAAATATCTCGAAATATGTCCGTCAGGCCCCTTCCCTTGAGATATATCTGCAAATATCTCAGAAACGAAGCGAGCTATGGCAAAATGTTAAGAGACCTTTTTTGTAGAGAATTATGTTTCCTACAATTTATGTTCTATGATATTTTTTGATCAGAAGCGTAGTTTTCGAGATATATCAAGATATTTAAAAGTTCCGAAGCCGCACCAACATAATAGAGATACAGAAACACCGTGGCCCCTTTCTTTGAGATAACTCTGCACTATTGCGAGCTGCAAATGCCACTTCCAGCTTAGCTGTGCAGAAGAAGAACAACAAGAAGAAGAAATATCTCGAAATATATCCGTCAGGCCCCTTCCCTTGAGATAAATCTGCAAATATCTCGGAAACGAAGCGAGCTATGGCAAAGTGTTGAGAGACTTTATTTGTAGAGAATTAAGTTTCCTACTTTTTATGTTCTATGATATTTTTTGATCAGATGCGTAGTTCTCGAGATATATCAAGATATTTAAAAGTTCCGAAGCCGCACCAACATAATAGAGATACAGAAACACCGTGCCCCCTCTCTTTGAGATAACTCTGCACTATTGCGAGCTGCAAATGCCACTTCCAGCTTAGCTGTGCAGAAGAAGGACAACAAGAAGAAGAAATATCTCGAAATATGTCCGTCAGGCCCCTTCCCTTGAGATAAATCTGCAAATATCTCGGAAACAAAGCGAGCTATGGCAAAATGTTAAGAGACGTTTTTTGTAGAGAATTAAGTTTCCTACTTTTTATGTAGTATGATATTTTTTGATCAGATGCGTAGTCCTCGAGATATATCAAGATATTTAAAAGTTCCGAAGCCGCACCAACATAATAGAGATACAGAAACACCGTGGCCCCTTTCTTTGCGATAACTCTGCACTAGTGCGAGCCGCAAATGCCACTTCCAGCTTAGCTGTGCAGAAGAAGAACAACAAGAAGAAGAAATATCTCGAGATATGTCCGTCAGGCCCCTTCCCTTGAGATAAATCTGCAAATATCTCGGAAACGAAGCGAGCTATGGCAAAATGTTAAGAGACCTTTTTTGTAGATAATTAAGTTTCCTACTTTTTATGTTCTATGATATTTTTTGATCAGATGCGTAGTTCTCCGGATATATCCAGATATTTAAAAGTTCCGAAGCCGCACCAACATAATAGAGATACAGAAACACCGTGGCCCCTTTCTTTGAGATAACTCTGCACTAGTGCGAGCCGCAAATGCCACTTCCAGCTTAGCTGTGCAGAAGAAGAACAACAAGAAGAAGAAATATCTCGAAATATGTCCGTCAGGCCCCTTCCCTTGAGATAAATCTGCAAATATCTCGGAAACGAAGCGAGCTATGGCAAAATGTTAAGAGACCTTTTTTGTAGAGAATTAAGTTTCCTACTTTTTATGTTCTATGATATTTTTTGATCAGATGCGTAGTTCTCGAGATATATCAAGATATTTAAAAGTTCCGAAGCCGCACCAACATAATAGAGATACAGAAACACCGTGGCCCCTTTCTTTGAGATAACTCTGCACTAGTGCGAGCCGCAAATGCCACTTCCAGCTTAGCTGTGCAGAAGAAGAACAACAAGAAGAAGAAATATCTCGAAATATGTCCGTCAGGCCCCTTCCCTTGAGATAAATCTGCAAATATCTCGGAAACGAAGCGAGCTATGGCAAAATGATAAGAGACCTTTCTTGTAGAGAATTAAGTTTCCTACTTTTTATGTTCTATGATATTTTTTGATCAGATGCGTAGTTCTCGAGATATATCAAGATATTTAAAAGTTCCGAAGCCGCACCAACATAATAGAGATACGGAAACACCGTGGCCCCTTTCTTTGAGATAACTCTGCACTATTGCGAGCTGCAAATGCCACTTCCAGTTTAGCTATGCAGAAGAAGAACAACAAGAAGAAGAAATATCTCGAAATATGTCCGTCAGGCCCGTTTACTTTGAGCTGAATCTGCAAATATCTCGAAAACGAAGCGAGCTATGGCAAAATGTTAAGAGACGTTTTTTGTAGAGAATTATGTTTCCTACAATTTATGTTCTATGATATTTTTTGATCAGAAGCGTAGTTTTCGAGATATATCGAGATATTTAAAAGTTCCGAAGCCGCACCAACATAATAGAGATACAGAAACACCGTGGCCCCTTTCTTTGAGATAACTCTGCACTAGTGCGAGCCGCAAATGCCACTTCCAACTTAGCTGTGCAGAAGAAGAACAACAAGAAGAAATATCTCGAAATATGTCCGTCAGGCCCCTTCCCTTGAGATAAATCTGCAAATATCTCGGAAACGAAGCGAGCTATGGCAAAATGTTAACAGACCTTTTTTGTAGAGAATTAAGTTTCCTACTTTTTATGTGCTATGATATTTTTTGATCAGATGCGTAGTTCTCGAGATATATCAAGATAATTAAAAGTTCCGAAGCCGCACCAACATAATAGAGATACAGAAACACCGTGGCCCCTTTCTTTGAGATAACTCTGCACTATTGCGAGCTGCAAATGCCAGTTCCAGCTTAGCTGTGCAGAAGAAGAACAACAAGAAGAAGAAATATCTCGAAATATATCCGTCAGGCCCCTTCCCTTGAGATAAATCTGCAAATATCTCGGAAACGAAGCGAGCTATGGCAAAGTGTTGAGAGACTTTATTTGTAGAGAATTAAGTTTCCTACTTTTTATGTTCTATGATATTTTTTGATCAGATGCGTAGTTCTCGAGATATATCAAGATATTTAAAAGTTCCGAAGCCGCACCAACATAATAGAGATACAGAAACACCGTGGCCCCTTTCTTTGAGATAACTCTGCACTATTGCGAGCTGGAAATGCCACTTCCAGTTTAGCTGTGCAGAAGAAGAACAACAAGAAGAAGAAATATCTCGAAATATGTCCGTCAGGCCCCTTCCCTTGAGATATATCTGCAAATATCTCAGAAACGAAGCGAGCTATGGCAAAATGTTAAGAGACCTTTTTTGTAGAGAATTATATTTCCTACAATTTATGTTCTATGATATTTTTTGATCAGAAGCGTGGTTTTCGAGATATATCAAGATATTTAAAAGTTCCGAAGCCGCACCAACATAATAGAGATACAGAAACACCGTGGCCCCTTTCTTTGGGATAACTCTGCACTATTGCGAGCTGCAAATGCCACTTCCAGCTTAGCTGTGCAGAAGAAGAACAACAAGAAGAAGAAATATCTCGAAATATGTCCGTCAGGCCCCTTCCCTTGAGATATATCTGCAAATATCTCAGAAACGAAGCGAGCTATGGCAAAATGTTAAGAGACCTTTTTTGTAGAGAATTATGTTTCCTACAATTTATGTTCTATGATATTTTTTGATCAGAAGCGTAGTTTTCGAGATATATCAAGATATTTAAAAGTTCCGAAGCCGCACCAACATAATAGAGATACAGAAACACCGTGGCCCCTTTCTTTGAGATAACTCTGCACTATTGCGAGCTGCAAATGCCACTTCCAGCTTAGCTGTGCAGAAGAAGAACAACAAGAAGAAGAAATATCTCGAAATATGTCCGTCAGGCCCCTTCCCTTGAGATATATCTGCAAATATCTCAGAAACGAAGCGAGCTATGGCAAAATGTTAAGAGACCTTTTTTGTAGAGAATTATGTTTCCTACAATTTATGTTCTATGATATTTTTTGATCAGAAGCGTAGTTTTCGAGATATATCAAGATATTTAAAAGTTCCGAAGCCGCACCAACATAATAGAGATACAGAAACACCGTGGCCCCTTTCTTTGAGATAACTCTGCACTATTGCGAGCTGCAAATGCCACTTCCAGCTTAGCTGTGCAGAAGAAGAACAACAAGAAGAAGAAATATCTCGAAATATATCCGTCAGGCCCCTTCCCTTGAGATAAATCTGCAAATATCTCGGAAACGAAGCGAGCTATGGCAAAGTGTTGAGAGACTTTATTTGTAGAGAATTAAGTTTCCTACTTTTTATGTTCTATGATATTTTTTGATCAGATGCGTAGTTCTCGAGATATATCAAGATATTTAAAAGTTCCGAAGCCGCACCAACATAATAGAGATACAGAAACACCGTGCCCCCTCTCTTTGAGATAACTCTGCACTATTGCGAGCTGCAAATGCCACTTCCAGCTTAGCTGTGCAGAAGAAGGACAACAAGAAGAAGAAATATCTCGAAATATGTCCGTCAGGCCCCTTCCCTTGAGATAAATCTGCAAATATCTCGGAAACAAAGCGAGCTATGGCAAAATGTTAAGAGACGTTTTTTGTAGAGAATTAAGTTTCCTACTTTTTATGTAGTATGATATTTTTTGATCAGATGCGTAGTCCTCGAGATATATCAAGATATTTAAAAGTTCCGAAGCCGCACCAACATAATAGAGATACAGAAACACCGTGGCCCCTTTCTTTGCGATAACTCTGCACTAGTGCGAGCCGCAAATGCCACTTCCAGCTTAGCTGTGCAGAAGAAGAACAACAAGAAGAAGAAATATCTCGAGATATGTCCGTCAGGCCCCTTCCCTTGAGATAAATCTGCAAATATCTCGGAAACGAAGCGAGCTATGGCAAAATGTTAAGAGACCTTTTTTGTAGATAATTAAGTTTCCTACTTTTTATGTTCTATGATATTTTTTGATCAGATGCGTAGTTCTCCGGATATATCCAGATATTTAAAAGTTCCGAAGCCGCACCAACATAATAGAGATACAGAAACACCGTGGCCCCTTTCTTTGAGATAACTCTGCACTAGTGCGAGCCGCAAATGCCACTTCCAGCTTAGCTGTGCAGAAGAAGAACAACAAGAAGAAGAAATATCTCGAAATATGTCCGTCAGGCCCCTTCCCTTGAGATAAATCTGCAAATATCTCGGAAACGAAGCGAGCTATGGCAAAATGTTAAGAGACCTTTTTTGTAGAGAATTAAGTTTCCTACTTTTTATGTTCTATGATATTTTTTGATCAGATGCGTAGTTCTCGAGATATATCAAGATATTTAAAAGTTCCGAAGCCGCACCAACATAATAGAGATACAGAAACACCGTGGCCCCTTTCTTTGAGATAACTCTGCACTAGTGCGAGCCGCAAATGCCACTTCCAGCTTAGCTGTGCAGAAGAAGAACAACAAGAAGAAGAAATATCTCGAAATATGTCCGTCAGGCCCCTTCCCTTGAGATAAATCTGCAAATATCTCGGAAACGAAGCGAGCTATGGCAAAATGATAAGAGACCTTTCTTGTAGAGAATTAAGTTTCCTACTTTTTATGTTCTATGATATTTTTTGATCAGATGCGTAGTTCTCGAGATATATCAAGATATTTAAAAGTTCCGAAGCCGCACCAACATAATAGAGATACAGAAACACCGTGGCCCCTTTCTTTGAGATAACTCTGCACTATTGCGAGCTGCAAATGCCACTTCCAGTTTAGCTGTGCAGAAGAAGAACAACAAGAAGAAGAAATATCTCGAAATATGTCCGTCAGGCCCGTTTACTTTGAGCTGAATCTGCAAATATCTCGAAAACGAAGCGAGCTATGGCAAAATGTTAAGAGACGTTTTTTGTAGAGAATTATGTTTCCTACAATTTATGTTCTATGATATTTTTTGATCAGAAGCGTAGTTTTCGAGATATATCGAGATATTTAAAAGTTCCGAAGCCGCACCAACATAATAGAGATACAGAAACACCGTGGCCCCTTTCTTTGAGATAACTCTGCACTAGTGCGAGCCGCAAATGCCACTTCCAACTTAGCTGTGCAGAAGAAGAACAACAAGAAGAAATATCTCGAAATATGTCCGTCAGGCCCCTTCCCTTGAGATAAATCTGCAAATATCTCGGAAACGAAGCGAGCTATGGCAAAATGTTAACAGACCTTTTTTGTAGAGAATTAAGTTTCCTACTTTTTATGTGCTATGATATTTTTTGATCAGATGCGTAGTTCTCGAGATATATCAAGATAATTAAAAGTTCCGAAGCCGCACCAACATAATAGAGATACAGAAACACCGTGGCCCCTTTCTTTGAGATAACTCTGCACTATTGCGAGCTGCAAATGCCAGTTCCAGCTTAGCTGTGCAGAAGAAGAACAACAAGAAGAAGAAATATCTCGAAATATATCCGTCAGGCCCCTTCCCTTGAGATAAATCTGCAAATATCTCGGAAACGAAGCGAGCTATGGCAAAGTGTTGAGAGACTTTATTTGTAGAGAATTAAGTTTCCTACTTTTTATGTTCTATGATATTTTTTGATCAGATGCGTAGTTCTCGAGATATATCAAGATATTTAAAAGTTCCGAAGCCGCACCAACATAATAGAGATACAGAAACACCGTGGCCCCTTTCTTTGAGATAACTCTGCACTATTGCGAGCTGGAAATGCCACTTCCAGTTTAGCTGTGCAGAAGAAGAACAACAAGAAGAAGAAATATCTCGAAATATGTCCGTCAGGCCCCTTCCCTTGAGATATATCTGCAAATATCTCAGAAACGAAGCGAGCTATGGCAAAATGTTAAGAGACCTTTTTTGTAGAGAATTATATTTCCTACAATTTATGTTCTATGATATTTTTTGATCAGAAGCGTAGTTTTCGAGATATATCAAGATATTTAAAAGTTCCGAAGCCGCACCAACATAATAGAGATACAGAAACACCGTGGCCCCTTTCTTTGGGACAACTCTGCACTATGGCGAGCTGCAAATGCCACTTCCAGCTTAGCTGTGTAGAAGAAGAACAACAAGAAGAAGAAATATCTCGAAATATGTCCGTCAGGCCCCTTCCCTTGAGATATATCTGCAAATATCAGAGAAACGAAGCGAGCTATGGCAAAATGTTAAGAGACCTTTTTTGTAGAGAATTACGTTTCCTACAATTTATGTTCTATGATATTTTTTGATCAGAAGCGTAGTTTTCGAGATATATCAAGATATTTAAAAGTTCCGAAGCCGCACCAACATAATAGAGATACAGAAACACCGTGGCCCCTTTCTTTGAGATAACTCTGCACTATTGCGAGCTGCAAATGCCACTTCCAGCTTAGCTGTGCAGAAGAAGAACAACAAGAAGAAGAAATATCTCGAAATATGTCCGTCAGGACCCTTCCCTTGTGATAAATCTGCAAATATCTCGGAAACGAAGCGAGCTATGGCAAAATGTTAAGAGACCTTTTTTGTAGAGAATTAAGTTTCCTACTTTTTATGTTCTATGATATTTTTTGATCAGATGCGTAGTTCTCGAGATATATCAAGATATTTAAAAGTTCCGAAGCCCCACCAACATAATAGAGATACAGAAACACCGTGGCCCCTTTCGTTGAGATAACTCTGCACTATCGCGAGCTGGAAATGTCACTTCCAGCTTAGCTGTGCAGAAGAAGAACAACAAGAAGAAGAAATATCTCGAAATATGTCCGTCAGGCCCCTTCCCTTGAGATAAATCTGCAAATATCTCGGAAACGAAGCGAGCTATGGCAAAATGTTAAGAGACCTTTTTTGTAGAGAATTAAGTTTCCTACTTTTTATGTTCCATGATATTTTTTGATCAGATGCGTAGTTCTCGAGATATATCAAGATATTTAAAAGTTCCGAAGCCGCACCAACATAATAGAGATACAGAAACACCGTGGCCTCTTTCTTTGAGATAACTCTGCACTAGTGCGAGCTGTAAATGCCACTTCCAGCTTAGCTGTGCAGAAGAAGAACAACAAGAAGAAGAAATATCTCGAAATATGTCCGTCAGGCCCCTTCCCTTGAGATATATCTGCAAATATCTCGGAAACGAAGCGAGCTATGGCAAAATGTTAAGAGACCTTTTTTGTAGAGAATTATGTTTCCTACAATTTATGTTCTATGATATTTTTTGATCAGATGCGTAGTTCTCGAGATATATCAAGATATTTAAAAGTTCCGAAGCCGCGCCAACATAATAGAGATACAGAAACACCGTGGCCCTTTTCTTTGAGATAACTCTGCACTATTGCGAGCTGCAAATGCCACTTCCAGCTTAGCTGTGCAGAAGAAGAACAAGAAGAAGAAGAAATATCTCGAAATATGTCCGTCAGGCCCCTTCCCTTGAGATGTATCTGCAAATATCTCGGAAACAAGGCGAGCTATGGCAAAATGTTAAGGGACCTTTTTTGTAGAGAATTAAGTTTCCTACTTTTTATGTTCTATGATATTTTTTGATCAGATGCGTAGTTCTCGAGATATAACAAGATATTTAAAAGTTCCGAAGCCGCACCAACATAATAGAGATACAGAAACACCGTGGCCCCTTTCTTTGAGATAACTCTGCACTATTGCGAGCTGTAAATGCCACTTCCAGCTTAGCTGTGCAGAAGAAGAACAACAAGAAGAAGAAATATCTCGAAATATGTCCGTCAGGCCCCTTCCCTTGGGATAAATCTGCAAATATCTCGGAAACGAAGCGAGCTATGGCAAAATGTTAAGAGACCTTTTTTGTAGAGAATTAAGTTTCCTACTTTTTATATTCTATGATATTTTTTGATCAGATGCGTAGTTCTCAAGATATATCAAGATATTTAAAAGTTCCGAAGCCGCACCAACATAATAGAGATACAGAAACACCGTGGCCCCTTTCTTTGAGATAACTCTGCACTATTGCGAGCTGGAAATGCCACTTCCAGTTTTGCTGTGCAGAAGAAGAACAACAAGAAGAAGGAATATCTCGAAATATGTCCGTCAGGCCCCTTCCCTTGAGATATATCTGCAAATATCTCGGAAACGAAGCGAGCTATGGCAAAATATGAAGAGACCTTTTTTGTAGAGAATTATGTTTCCTACAATTTATGTTCTATGATATTTTGTGATCAGAAGCCTAGTTTTCGAGATATATCGAGATATTTAAAAGTTCCGAAGCCGCACCAACATAATAGAGATACGGAAACACCGTGGCCCCTTTCTTTGAGATAACTCTGCACTATTGCGAGCTGTAAATGCCACTTCCAGCTTAGCTGTGCAGAAGAAGAACAACAAGAAGAAGAAATATCTCGAAATATGTCCGTCAGGCCCCTTCCCTTGAGATATATCTGCAAATATCTCGGAAACGAAGCGAGCTATGGCAAAATATGAAGAGACCTTTTTTGTAGAGAATTATGTTTCCTACAATTTATGTTCTATGATATTTTGTGATCAGAAGCCTAGTTTTCGAGATATATCGAGATATTTAAAAGTTCCGAAGCCGCACCAACATAATAGAGATACGCAAACACCGTGGCCCCTTTCTTTGAGATAACTCTGCACTATTGCGAGCTGTAAATGCCACTTCCAGCTTAGCTGTGCAGAAGAAGAACAACAAGAAGAAGAAATATCTCGAAATATGTCCGTCAGGCCCCTTCCCTTGAGATATATCTGCAAATATCTCGGAAACGAAGCGAGCTATGGCAAAATGTTAAGAGACCTTTTTTGTAGAGAATTATGTTTCCTACAATTTATGTTCTATGATATTTTTTGATCAGATGCGTAGTTCTCGAGATATATCAAGATATTTAAAAGTTCCGAAGCCGCGCCAACATAATAGAGATACAGAAACACCGTGGCCCTTTTCTTTGAGATAACTCTGCACTATTGCGAGCTGCAAATGCCACTTCCAGCTTAGCTGTGCAGAAGAAGAACAACAAGAAGAAGAAATATCTCGAAATATGTCCGTCAGGCCCCTTCCCTTGAGATGTATCTGCAAATATCTCGGAAACAAGGCGAGCTATGGCAAAATGTTAAGGGACCTTTTTTGTAGAGAATTAAGTTTCCTACTTTTTATGTTCTATGATATTTTTTGATCAGATGCGTAGTTCTCGAGATATAACAAGATATTTAAAAGTTCCGAAGCCGCACCAACATAATAGAGATACAGAAACACCGTGGCCCCTTTCTTTGAGATAACTCTGCACTATTGCGAGCTGTAAATGCCACTTCCAGCTTAGCTGTGCAGAAGAAGAACAACAAGGAGAAGAAATATCTCGAAATATGTCCGTTAGGCCCCTTCCCTTGAGATATATCTGCAAATATCTCGGAAACGAAGCGAGCTATGGCAAAATATGAAGAGACCTTTTTTGTAGAGAATTATGTTTCCTACAATTTATGTTCTATGATATTTTGTGATCAGAAGCCTAGTTTTCGAGATATATCAAGATATTTAGAAGTTCCGAAGCCGCACCAACATAATAGAGATACAGAAACACCGTGGCCCCTTTCTTTGAGATAACTCTGCACTATTGCGAGCTGCAAATGCCACTTCCAGCTTAGCTGTGCAGAAGAAGAACAACAAGAAGAAGAAATATCTCGAAATATGTCCGTCAGGCCCCTTCCCTTGGGATAAATCTGCAAATATCTCGGAAACGAAGCGAGCTATGGCAAAATGTTAAGAGACCTTTTTTGTAGAGAATTAAGTTTCCTACTTTTTGTGTTCTATGATATTTTTTGATCAGATGCGTAGTTCTCGAGATATATCAAGATATTTAAAAGTTCCGAAGCCGCACCAACATAATAGAGATACAGAAACACCGTGGCCCTTTTCTTTGAGATAACTCTGCACTATTGCGAGCTGCAAATGCCACTTCCAGCTTAGCTGTGCAGAAGAAGAACAACAAGAAGAAGAAATATCTCGAAATATGTCCGTCAGGCCCCTTCCCTTGAGATGTATCTGCAAATATCTCGGAAACAAGGCGAGCTATGGCAAAATGTTAAGGGACCTTTTTTGTAGAGAATTAAGTTTCCTACTTTTTATGTTCTATGATATTTTTTGATCAGATGCGTAGTTCTCGAGATATAACAAGATCTTTAAAAGTTCCGAAGCCGCACCAACATAATAGAGATACAGAAACACCGTGGCCCCTTTCTTTGAGATAACTCTGCACTATTGCGAGCTGTAAATGCCACTTCCAGCTTAGCTGTGCAGAAGAAGAACAACAAGAAGAAGAAATATCTCGAAATATGTCCGTTAGGCCCCTTCCCTTGAGATATATCTGCAAATATCTCGGAAACGAAGCGAGCTATGGCAAAATATGAAGAGACCTTTTTTGTAGAGAATTATGTTTCCTACAATTTATGTTCTATGATAATTTGTGATCAGAAGCCTAGTTTTCGAGATATATCGAGATATTTAAAAGTTCCGAAGCCGCACCAACATAATAGAGATACAGAAACACCGTGGCCCCTTTCTTTGAGATAACTCTGCACTATTGCGAGCTGTAAATGCCACTTCCAGCTTAGCTGTGCAGAAGAAGAACAACAAGAAGAAGAAATATCTCGAAATATGTCCGTCAGGCCCCTTCCCTTGAGATATATCTGCAAATATCTCGGAAACGAAGCGAGCTATGGCAAAATGTTAAGAGACCTTTTTTGTAGAGAATTATGTTTCCTACAATTTATGTTCTATGATATTTTTTGATCAGATGCGTAGTTCTCGAGATATATCAAGATATTTAAAAGTTCCGAAGCCGCGCCAACATAATAGAGATACAGAAACACCGTGGCCCTTTTCTTTGAGATAACTCTGCACTATTGCGAGCTGCAAATGCCACTTCCAGCTTAGCTGTGCAGAAGAAGAACAACAAGAAGAAGAAATATCTCGAAATATGTCCGTCAGGCCCCTTCCCTTGAGATGTATCTGCAAATATCTCGGAAACAAGGCGAGCTATGGCAAAATGTTAAGGGACCTTTTTTGTAGAGAATTAAGTTTCCTGCTTTTTATGTTCTATGATATTTTTTGATCAGATGCGTAGTTCACGAGATATAACAAGATATTTAAAAGTTCCGAAGCCGCACCAACATAATAGAGATACAGAAACACCGTGGCCCCTTTCTTTGAGATAACTCTGCACTATTGCGAGCTGTAAATGCCACTTCCAGCTTAGCTGTGCAGAAGAAGAACAACAAGAAGAAGAAATATCTCGAAATATGTCCGTTAGGCCCCTTCCCTTGAGATAAATCTGCAAATATCTCGGAAACGAAGCGAGCTATGGCAAAATGTGAAGAGACGTTTTTTGTAGAGAATTATGTTTCCTACAATTTATGTTCTATGATATTTTGTGATCAGAAGCGTAGTTTTCGAGATATATCGAGATATTTAAAAGTTCCGAAGCCGCACCAACATAATAGAGATACAGAAACACCGTGGCCCCTTTCTTTGAGCTAACTCTGCACTATTGCGAGCTGTAAATGCCACTTCCAGCTTAGCTGTGCAGAAGAAGAACAACAAGAAGAAGAAATATCTCGAAATATGTCCGTCAGGCCCCTTCCCTTGAGATATATCTGCAAATATCTCGGAAACGAAGCGAGCTATGGCAAAATGTTAAGAGACCTTTTTTGTAGAGAATTATGTTTCCTACAATTTATGTTCTATGATATTTTTTGATCAGATGCGTAGTTCTCGAGATATATCAAGATATTTAAAAGTTCCGAAGCCGCACCAACATAATAGAGATACAGAAACACCGTGGCCCCTTTCTTTGAGATAACTCTGCACTATTGCGAGCTGCAAATGCCACTTCCAGCTTAGCTGTGCAGAAGAAGAACAACAAGAAGAAGAAATATCTCGAAATATGTCCGTCAGGCCCCTTCCCTTGGGATAAATCTGCAAATATCTCGGAAACGAAGCGAGCTATGGCAAAATGTTAAGAGACCTTTTTTGTAGAGAATTAAGTTTCCTACTTTTTGTGTTCTATGATATTTTTTGATCAGATGCGTAGTTCTCGAGATATATCAAGATATTTAAAAGTTCCGAAGCCGCACCAACATAATAGAGATACAGAAACACCGTGGCCCTTTTCTTTGAGATAACTCTGCACTATTGCGAGCTGCAAATGCCACTTCCAGCTTAGCTGTGCAGAAGAAGAACAACAAGAAGAAGAAATATCTCGAAATATGTCCGTCAGGCCCCTTCCCTTGAGATGTATCTGCAAATATCTCGGAAACAAGGCGAGCTATGGCAAAATGTTAAGGGACCTTTTTTGTAGAGAATTAAGTTTCCTACTTTTTATGTTCTATGATATTTTTTGATCAGATGCGTAGTTCTCGAGATATAACAAGATATTTAAAAGTTCCGAAGCCGCACCAACATAATAGAGATACAGAAACACCGTGGCCCCTTTCTTTGAGATAACTCTGCACTATTGCGAGCTGTAAATGCCACTTCCAGCTTAGCTGTGCAGAAGAAGAACAACAAGAAGAAGAAATATCTCGAAATATGTCCGTTAGGCCCCTTCCCTTGAGATATATCTGCAAATATCTCGGAAACGAAGCGAGCTATGGCAAAATATGAAGAGACCTTTTTTGTAGAGAATTATGTTTCCTACAATTTATGTTCTATGATAATTTGTGATCAGAAGCCTAGTTTTCGAGATATATCGAGATATTTAAAAGTTCCGAAGCCGCACCAACATAATAGAGATACAGAAACACCGTGGCCCCTTTCTTTGAGATAACTCTGCACTATTGCGAGCTGTAAATGCCACTTCCAGCTTAGCTGTGCAGAAGAAGAACAACAAGAAGAAGAAATATCTCGAAATATGTCCGTCAGGCCCCTTCCCTTGAGATATATCTGCAAATATCTCGGAAACGAAGCGAGCTATGGCAAAATGTTAAGAGACCTTTTTTGTAGAGAATTATGTTTCCTACAATTTATGTTCTATGATATTTTTTGATCAGATGCGTAGTTCTCGAGATATATCAAGATATTTAAAAGTTCCGAAGCCGCGCCAACATAATAGAGATACAGAAACACCGTGGCCCTTTTCTTTGAGATAACTCTGCACTATTGCGAGCTGCAAATGCCACTTCCAGCTTAGCTGTGCAGAAGAAGAACAACAAGAAGAAGAAATATCTCGAAATATGTCCGTCAGGCCCCTTCCCTTGAGATGTATCTGCAAATATCTCGGAAACAAGGCGAGCTATGGCAAAATGTTAAGGGACCTTTTTTGTAGAGAATTAAGTTTCCTGCTTTTTATGTTCTATGATATTTTTTGATCAGATGCGTAGTTCTCGAGATATAACAAGATATTTAAAAGTTCCGAAGCCGCACCAACATAATAGAGATACAGAAACACCGTGGCCCCTTTCTTTGAGATAACTCTGCACTATTGCGAGCTGTAAATGCCACTTCCAGCTTAGCTGTGCAGAAGAAGAACAACAAGAAGAAGAAATATCTCGAAATATGTCCGTTAGGCCCCTTCCCTTGAGATAAATCTGCAAATATCTCGGAAACGAAGCGAGCTATGGCAAAATGTGAAGAGACGTTTTTTGTAGAGAATTATGTTTCCTACAATTTATGTTCTATGATATTTTGTGATCAGAAGCGTAGTTTTCGAGATATATCGAGATATTTAAAAGTTCCGAAGCCGCACCAACATAATAGAGATACAGAAACACCGTGGCCCCTTTCTTTGAGCTAACTCTGCACTATTGCGAGCTGTAAATGCCACTTCCAGCTTAGCTGTGCAGAAGAAGAACAACAAGAAGAAGAAATATCTCGAAATATGTCCGTCAGGCCCCTTCCCTTGAGATATATCTGCAAATATCTCGGAAACGAAGCGAGCTATGGCAAAATGTTAAGAGACCTTTTTTGTAGAGAATTATGTTTCCTACAATTTATGTTCTATGATATTTTTTGATCAGATGCGTAGTTCTCGAGATATATCAAGATATTTAAAAGTTCCGAAGCCGCACCAACATAATAGAGATACAGAAACACCGTGGCCCCTTTCTTTGAGATAACTCTGCACTATTGCGAGCTGCAAATGCCACTTCCAGCTTAGCTGTGCAGAAGAAGAACAACAAGAAGAAGAAATATCTCGAAATATGTCCGTCAGGCCCCTTCCCTTGAGATGTATCTGCAAATATCTCGGAAACAAGGCGAGCTATGGCAAAATGTTAAGGGACCTTTTTTGTAGAGAATTAAGTTTCCTACTTTTTATGATCTATGATATTTTTTGATCAGATGCGTAGTTCTCGAGATATATCAAGATATTTAAAAGTTCCGAAGCCGCACCAACATAATAGAGATACAGAAACACCGTGGCCCCTTTCTTTGAGATAACTCTGCACTATTGCGAGCTGCAAATGCCACTTCCAGCTTAGCTGTGCAGAAGAAGAACAACAAGAAGAAGAAATATCTCGAAATATGTCCGTCAGGCCCCTTCCCTTGAGATAAATCTGCAAATATCTCGGAAACGAAGCGAGCTATGGCAAAATGTTAAGAGACCTCATTTGTAGAGAATTAAGTTTCCTACTTTTTATGTTCTATGATATTTTTTGATCAGATGCGTAGTTCTCGAGATATATCAAGATATTTAAAAGTTCCGAAGCCGCACCAACATAATAGAGATACAGAAACACCGTGGCCCCTTTCTTTGAGATAACTCTGCACTATTGCGAGCTGGAAATGCCACTTCCAGTTTCGCTGTGCAGAAGAAGAACAACAAGAAGAAGAAATATCTCGAAATATGTCCGTCAGGCCCCTTCCCTTGAGATATATCTGCAAATATCTCGGAAACGAAACGAGCTATGGCAAAATCTTAAGAGAACTTTTTTGTAGAGAATTATGTTTCCTACAATTTATGTTCTATGATATTTTTTGATCAGAAGCGTAGTTTTCGAGATATATCGAGATATTTAAAAGTTCCGAAGCCGCACCAACATAATAGAGATCAAGAAACACCGTGGCCCCTTTCTTTGAGATAACTCTGCACTAGTGCGAGCCACAAATGCCACTTCCAGCTTAGCTGTGCAGAAGAAGAACAACAAGAAGAAGAAATATCTCGAAATATGTCCGTCAGGCCCCTTCCCTCGAGATAAATCTGCAAATATCTCGGAAACGAAGCGAGCTATGGCAAAATGTTAAGAGACCCTTTTTGTAGAGAATTATGTTTCCTACAAGTTATGTTCTATGATATTTTTTGATCAGAAGCGTAGTTTTCGAGATATATCGAGATATTTAAAAGCTCCGAAGCCGCACCAACATAATAGAGATACAGAAACACCGTGGCCCCTTTCTTTGAGATAACTCTGCACTATTGCGAGCTGCAAATGCCACTTCCAGCTTAGCTGTGCAAAAGAAGAACAACAAGAAGAAGAAATATCTCGAAATATGTCCATCAGGCCCCTTCCCTCGAGATAAATCTGCAAATATCTCGGAAACGAAGCGAGCTATGGCAAAATGTTAAGAGACCTTTTTTGTAGAGAATTAAGTTTCCTACTTTTTATGTTCTATGATATTTTTTGATCAGATGCGTAGTTCTCGAGATATATCAAGATATTTAAAAGTTCCGAAGCCGCACCAACATAATAGAGATACAGAAACACCGTGGCCCCTTTGTTTGAGATAACTCTGCACTATTGCGAGCTGCAAATGCCACTTCCAGCTTAGCTGTGCAGAAGAAGAACAACAAGAAGTAGAAATATCTCGAAATATGTCCGTCAGGCCCGTTCCCTTGAGATATATCTGCAAATATCTCGGAAACGAAGCGAGCTATGGTAAAATGTTAAGAGACCTTTTTTGTAGAGAATTATGTTTCCTACAAGTTATGTTCTATGATATTTTTTGATCAGAAGCGTAGTTTTCGAAATATATCGAGATATTTAAAAGCTCCGAAGCCGCACCAACATAATAGAGATACAGAAACACCGTGGCCCCTTTCTTTGAGATAACTCTGCACTATTGCGAGCTGCAAATGCCACTTCCAGCTTAGCTGTGCAGAAGAAGAACAACAAGAAGAACAAATATCTCGGAATATGTCAGTCAGGCCCCTTCCCTTGAGATAAATCTGCATATCTCTCGGAAACGAAGCGAGCTATGGCAAAATGTTAAGAGACCTCTTTTGTAGAGAATTAAGTTTTCTACTTTTTATGTTCTATGATATTTTTTGATCAGATGCGTAGTTCTCGAGATATATCAAGATATTTAAAAGTTCCGAAGCTGCACCAACATAATAGAGGTACAGAAACACCGTGGCCTCTTTCTTTGAGATAACTCTGCACTATTGCGAGCTGCAAATGGCACTTCCAGTTTAGCTGTGCAGAAGAAGAACAACAAGAAGAAGAAATATCTCGAAATATGTCCGTCAGGCCCCTTCCCTTGAGATATATCTGCAAATATCTCGGAAACGAAACGAGCTATGGCAAAATGTTAAGAGACCTTTTTGGTAGAGAATTAAGTTTCCTACTTTTTATGTTCTTTAATATTTTTTGATCAGATGCGTTGTTCTCGAGATATATCAAGATATTTAAAAGTTCCGAAGCCGCACCAATATAATAGAGATACAGACACACCGTGGCCCCTTTCTTTGAGATAACTCTGCACTATTGCGAGCTGGAAATGGCACTTCCAGTTTAGCTGTGTAGAAGAAGAACAACAAGAAGAAGAAATATCTCGAAATATGTCCGTCAGGCCCCTTCCCTTGAGATATATCTGCAAATATCTCGGAAACGAAGAGAGCTATGGCAAAATGTTAAGAGACCTTTTTTGTAGAGAATTACGTTTCCTACTTTTCATGTTCTATGATATTTTTCGATCAGAGGCGTAGTTATCGAGATATATCAAGATATTTAAAAGTTCCGAAGCCGCACCAACGTAATAGAGATACAGAAACACCGTGGCCCCTTTCTTTGAGATAACTCTGCACGATTGCGAGCTGGAAATGCCACTTCCAGTTTAGCTGTGCAGAAAAAGAACAACAAGAAGAAGAAATATCTCGAAATATGTCCATTAGGACCCTTCCCTTGAGATATATCTGCAAATATCTCGGAAACGAAATGAGCTATGGCAAAATCTTAACAGACCTTTTTTGTAGAGAATTATGTTTCCTACAATTTATGTTCTATGATATTTTTTGATCAGAAGCGTAGTTTTCGAGATATATCGAGATATGTAAAAGTTCCGAAGCCGCACCAACATAATAGAGATACAGAAACACCGTGGCCCCTTTCTTTGGGATAACTCTGCACTCTTGCGAGCTGCAAATGCCACTTCCAGCTTAGCTGTGCAGAAGAAGAACAACAAGAAGAAGAAATATCTCGAAATATGTCCGTCAGGCCACTTCCCTTGAGATAAATCTGCAAATATCTCGGAAACGAAGCGAGCTATGGCAAAATGTTAAGAGACGTTTTTTGTAGAGAATTAAGTTTCCTACTTTTTATGTTCCATGATATTTTTTGATCAGATGCGTAGTTCTCGAGATATATCAAGATATTTAAAAGTTCCGAAGCTGCACCAACATAATAGAGGTACAGAAACACCGTGGCCTCTTTCTTTGAGATAACTCTGCACTATTGCGAGCTGCAAATGCCACTTCCAGCTTAGCTGTGCAGAGGAAGAACAACAAGAAGAAGAAATATCTCGAAATATGTCCGTCAGGCCAGTTCCTTTGAGCTGAATCTGCAAATATCTCGGAAACGAAACGAGCTATGGCAAAATGTTAAGAGACGTTTTTTGTAGAGAATTATGTTTCCTACAATTTATGTTCTATGATATTTTTTGATCAGAAGCGTAGTTTTCGAGATATATCGAGATATTTAAAAGTTCCGAAGACGCACCAACATAATAGAGATACAGAAACACCGTGGCCCCTTTCTTTGAGATAACTCTGCACTAGTGCGAGCCGCAAATGCCACTTCCAGCTTAGCTGTGCAGAAGAAGAACAACAAGAAGAAGAAATATCTCGAAATATGTCCGTCAGGCCAGTTCCTTTGAGCTGAATCTGCAAATATCTCGGAAACGAAGCGAGCTATGGCAAAATGTTAAGAGACGTTTTTGGTAGAGAATTATGTTTCCTACAATTTATATTCTATGATATTTTTTGATCGGATGCGTAGTTCGCGAGATATATCGAGATACTTAAAAGTTCCGAAGCCGCACCAACATAATAGAGATACAGAAACACCGTGGCCCCTTTCTTTGAGATAACTCTGCACTATTGCGAGCTGTAAATGCCACTTCCAGCTTAGCTGTGCAGAAGAAGAACAACAAGAAGAAGAAATATCTCGAAATATGCCCGTCAGGCCCCTTCCCTTGAGATATATCTGCAAATATCTCGGAAACGAAGCGAGCTATGGCAAAATGTTAAGAGACCTTTTTTGTAGACAATTATGTTTGCTACAATTTATGTTCTATGATATTTTTTGATCAGAAGCGTAGTTTTCGAGATATATCGAGATATTTAAAAGTTCCGAAGCCGCACCAACATAATAGAGATACAGAAACACCGTGGCCCCTTTCTTTGAGATAACTCTGCACTAGTGCGAGCCGCAAATGCCACTTCCAGCTTAGCTGTGCAGAAGAAGAACAACAAGAAGAAGAAATATCTCGAAATATGTCCGTCAGGCCCCTTCCCTTGAGATAAATATGCAAATATCTCGGAAACGAAGCGAGCTATGGCAAAATGTTAAGCGACCTTTTTTGTAGAGAATTAAGTTTCCTACTTTTTATGTTCTATGATATTTTTTGCTCAGATGCGTAGTTCTCGAGATATATCAAAATATTTAAAAGTTCCGAAGCCGCACCAACATAATAGAGATACAGAAACACCGTGGCCCCTTTCTTTGAGATAACTCTGCACTATTGCGAGCTGTAAATGCCACTTCCAGCTTAGCTGTGCAGAAGAAGAACAACAAGAAGAAGAAATATCTCGAAATATGTCCGTCAGGCCCCTTCCCTTGAGATAAATCTGCAAATATCTCGGAAACGAAGCAAGCTATGGCTAAATGTTAAGAGACCTTTTTTGTACAGAATTATGTTTCCTACTTTTTACGTTCTATGATATTTTTTGATCAGACGCGTAGTTCTCGAGATATATCAAGATATTTAAAAGTTCCGAAGCCGCACCAACATAATAGAGATACAGAAACACCGTGGCCCCTTTCTTTGAGATATCTCTGCACTATTGCGAGCTGCAAATGCCACTTCCAGCTTAGCTGTGCATAAGAAGAACAACAAGAAGAAGAAATATCTCGAAATATGTCCGTCAGGCCCCTGCCCTTGAGATATATCTGCAAATATCTCGGAAACGAAGCGAGCTATGGCAAAATGTTGAAAGACCTTTTTTGTAGAGAATTATGTTTCCTACAATTTATGTTCTATGATATTTTTTGATCAGAAGCGTAGTTTTCGAGATATATCGATATATTTAAAAGTTCCGTAGCCGCACCAACATAATAGAGATACAGAAACACCGTTGCCCCTTTCTTTGAGATAACTCTGCACTAGTGCGAGCCGCAAATGCCACTTCCAGCTTAGCTGTGCAGAAGAAGAACAACAAGAAGAAGAAATATCTCGAAATATGTCCGTTAGGCCCCTTCCCTTGAGATAAATCTGCAAATATCTCGGAAACGAAGCGAGATATGGCAAAATGTTAAGCGAGCTTTTTTGTAGAGAATTAAGTTTCCTACTTTTTATGTTCTATGATATTTTTTGATCAGATGCGTAGTTCTCGAGATATATCAAGATATTTAAAAGTTCCGAAGCCCCACCAACATAATAGAGATACAGAAACACCGTGGCCCCTTTCTTTGAGATAACTCTGCACTATTGCGAGCTGCAAATGCCACTTCCAGCTTAGCTGTGCAGAGGAAGAACAACAAGAAGAAGAAATATCTCGAAATATGTCCGTCAGGCCAGTTCCTTTGAGCTGAATCTGCAAATATCTCGGAAACGAAGCGAGCTATGGCAAAATGTTAAGAGACGTTTTTTGTAGAGAATTATGTTTCCTACAATTTATGTTCTATGATATTTTTTGATCGGATGCGTAGTTCGCGAGATATATCGAGATACTTAAAAGTTCCGAAGCCGCACCAACATAATAGAGATACAGAAACACCGTGGCCCCTTTCTTTGAGACAACTCTGCACTATTGCGAGCTGTAAATGCCACTTCCAGCTTAGCTGTGCAGAAGAAGAACAACAAGAAGAAGAAATATCTCGAAATATGCCCGTCAGGCCCCTTCCTTTGAGATATATCTGCAAATATCTCGGAAACGAAGCGAGCTATGGCAAAATGTTAAGAGACCTTTTTTGTAGACAATTATGTTTGCTACAATTTATGTTCTATGATATTTTTTGATCAGAAGCGTAGTTTTCGAGATATATCGAGATATTTAAAAGTTCCGAAGCCGCACCAACATAATAGAGATACAGAAACACCGTGGCCCCTTTCTTTGAGATAACTCTGCACTAGTGCGAGCCGCAAATGCCACTTCCAGCTTAGCTGTGCAGAAGAAGAACAACAAGAAGAAGAAATATCTCGAAATATGTCCGTCAGGCCCCTTCCCTTGAGATAAATATGCAAATATCTCGGAAACGAAGCGAGCTATGGCAAAATGTTAAGCGACCTTTTTTGTAGAGAATTAAGTTTCCTACTTTTTATGTTCTATGATATTTTTTGATCAGATGCGTAGTTCTCGAGATATATCAAGATATTTAAAAGTTCCGAAGCCACACCAACATAATAGAGATACAGAAACACCGTGGCCCCTTTCTTTGAGATAACTCTGCACTATTGCGAGCTGCAAATGCCTCTTCCAGCTTAGCTGTGCAGAAGAAGAACAACAAGAAGAAGAAATATCTCGAAATATGTCCGTCAGGCCCCTTCCCTTGAGATATATCTGCAAATATCTCGGAAACGAAGAGAGCTACGGCAAAATGTTAAGAGATCTTTTTTGTAGAGAATTAAGTTTCCTACGTTTCATGTTCTATGATATTTTTTGCTCAGATGCGTAGTTCTCGAGATATATCAAGATATTTAAAAGTTCCGAAGCCGCACCAACATAATAGAGATACAGAAACACCGTGGCCCCTTTCTTTGAGATAACTCTGCACTATTGCGAGCTGTAAATGCCACTTCCAGCTTAGCTGTGCAGAAGAAGAACAACAAGAAGAAGAAATATCTCGACATATGTCCGTCAGGCCCCTTCCCTTGAGATAAATCTGCAAATATCTCGGAAACGAAGCGAGCTATGGCAAAATGTTAAGAGACCTTTTTTGTACAGAATTATGTTTCCTACTTTTTACGTTCTATGATATTTTTTGATCAGACGCGTAGTTCTCGAGATATATCAAGATATTTAAAAGTTCCGAAGCCGCACCAACATAATAGAGATACAGAAACACCGTGGCCCCTTTCTTTGAGATATCTCTGCACTATTGCGAGCTGCAAATGCCACTTCCAGCTTAGCTGTGCAGAAGATGAACAACAAGAAGAAGAAATATCTCGAAATATGTCCGTCAGGCCCCTGCCCTTGAGATATATCTGCAAATATCTCGGAAACGAAGCGAGCTATGGCAAAATGTTAAGAGACCTTTTTTGTAGAGAATTATGTTTCCTACAATTTATGTTCTATGATATTTTTTGATCAGAAGCGTAGTTTTCGAGATATATCGATATATTTAAAAGTTCCGTAGCCGCACCAACATAATAGAGATACAGAAACACCGTTGCCCCTTTCTTTGAGATAACTCTGCACTAGTGCGAGCCGCAAATGCCACTTCCAGCTTAGCTGTGCAGAAGAAGAACAACAAGAAGAAGAAATATCTCGAAATATGTCCGTTAGGCCCCTTCCCTTGAGATAAATCTGCAAATATCTCGGAAACGAAGCGAGCTATGGCAAAATGTTAAGGGAGCTTTTTTGTAGAGAATTAAGTTTCCTACTTTTTATGTTCTATGATATTTTTTGATCAGATGCGTAGTTCTCGAGATATATCAAGATATTTAAAAGTTCCGAAGCCGCACCAACATAATAGAGATACAGAAACACCGTGGCCCCTTTGTTTGAGATAACTCTGCACTATTGCGAGCTGCAAATGCCACTTCCAGCTTAGCTGTGCAGAAGAAGAACAACAAGAAGTAGAAATATCTCGAAATATGTCCGTCAGGCCCGTTCCCTTGAGATATATCTGCAAATATCTCGGAAACGAAGCGAGCTATGGTAAAATGTTAAGAGACCTTTTTTGTAGAGAATTATGTTTCCTACAAGTTATGTTCTATGATATTTTTTGATCAGAAGCGTAGTTTTCGAAATATATCGAGATATTTAAAAGCTCCGAAGCCGCACCAACATAATAGAGATACAGAAACACCGTGGCCCCTTTCTTTGAGATAACTCTGCACTATTGCGAGCTGCAAATGCCACTTCCAGCTTAGCTGTGCAGAAGAAGAACAACAAGAAGAACAAATATCTCGGAATATGTCAGTCAGGCCCCTTCCCTTGAGATAAATCTGCATATCTCTCGGAAACGAAGCGAGCTATGGCAAAATGTTAAGAGACCTCTTTTGTAGAGAATTAAGTTTTCTACTTTTTATGTTCTATGATATTTTTTGATCAGATGCGTAGTTCTCGAGATATATCAAGATATTTAAAAGTTCCGAAGCTGCACCAACATAATAGAGGTACAGAAACACCGTGGCCTCTTTCTTTGAGATAACTCTGCACTATTGCGAGCTGCAAATGGCACTTCCAGTTTAGCTGTGCAGAAGAAGAACAACAAGAAGAAGAAATATCTCGAAATATGTCCGTCAGGCCCCTTCCCTTGAGATATATCTGCAAATATCTCGGAAACGAAACGAGCTATGGCAAAATGTTAAGAGACCTTTTTGGTAGAGAATTAAGTTTCCTACTTTTTATGTTCTATGATATTTTTTGATCAGATGCGTTGTTCTCGAGATATATCAAGATATTTAAAAGTTCCGAAGCCGCACCAACATAATAGAGATACAGAAACACCGTAGCCCCTTTCTTTGAGATAACTCTGCACTATTGCGAGCTGCAAATGCCACTTCCAGCTTAGCTGTGCAGAAGAAGAACAACAAGAAGAAGAAATATCTCGAAATATGTCAGTCAGGCCCCTTCCCTTGAGATAAATCTGCATATATCTCGGAAACGAAGCGAGCTATGGCAAAATGTTAAGAGACCTTTTTTGTAGAGAATTAAGTTTTCTACTTTTTATGTTCTATGATATTTTTTGATCAGATGCGTAGTTCTCGAGATATATCAAGATATTTAAAAGTTCCGAAGCTGCACCAACATAATAGAGGTATAGAAACACCGTGGCCTCTTTCTATGAGATAACTCTGCACTATTGCGAGCTGCAAATGCCACTTCCAGCTTAGCTGTGCAGAAGAAGAACAACAAGAAGAAGAAATATCTCGAAATATGTCCGTCAGGCCCCTTCCCTTGAGATAAATCTGCATATATCTCGGAAACGAAGCGAGCTATGGCAAAATGTTAAGAGACCTTTTAGGTAGAGAATTAAGTTTCCTACTTTTTATGTTCTTTAATATTTTTTGATCAGATGCGTTGTTCTCGAGATATATCAAGATATTTAAAAGTTCCGAAGCCGCACCAACATAATAGAGATACAGACACACCGTGGCCCCTTTCTTTGAGATAACTCTGCACTATTGCGAGCTGGAAATGGCACTTCCAGTTTAGCTGTGTAGAAGAAGAACAACAAGAAGAAGAAATATCTCGAAATATGTCCGTCAGGCCCCTTCCCTTGAGATATATCTGCAAATATCTCGGAAACGAAACGAGCTATGGCAAAATGTTAAGAGACCTTTGTTGTAGAGAATTATGTTTCCTACAATTTATGTTCTATGATATTTTTTGATCAGAAGCGTAGTTTTCGAGATATATCGAGACATTTAAAAGTTCCGAAGCCGCACCAACATAATAGAGATACAGAAACACCGTGGCCCCTTTCTTCGAGATAACTCTGCACTAGTGCGAGCCGCAAATGCCGCTTCCAGCTTAGCTGTGCAGAAGAAGAACAACAAGAAGAAGAAATATCTCGAAATATGTCCATCAGGCCCCTTCCCTCGAGATAAATCTGCAAATATCTCGGAAACGAAGCGAGCTATGGCAAAATGTTAAGAGACCTTTTTTGTAGAGAATTAAGTTTCCTACTTTTTACGTTCTATGATATTTTTTGCTCAGATGCGTAGTTCTCGAGATATATCATGATATTTAAAAGTTCCGAAGCCGCACCAACATAATAGAGATACAGAAACACCGTGGCCCCTTTCTTTGAGATAACTCTGCACTATTGCGAGCTGCAAATGCCACTTCCAGCTTAGCTGTGCAGAAGAAGAACAACAAGAAGAAGAAATATCTCGAAATATGTCCGTCAGGCCCCTTCCCTTGAGATATATCTGCAAATATCTCGGGAACAAAACGAGCTATGGCAAAATCTTAAGAGACCTTTTTTGTGGAGAATTATGTTTCCTACAATTTATGTTCTATGATATTTTTTGATCAGAAGCGTAGTTTTCGAGATATATCGAGACATTTAAAAGTTCCGAAGCCGCACCAACATAATAGAGATACAGAAACACCGTGGCCCCTTTCTTCGAGATAACTCTGCACTAGTGCGAGCCGCAAATGCCGCTTCCAGCTTAGCTGTGCAGAAGAAGAACAACAAGAAGAAGAAATATCTCGAAATATGTCCGTCAGGCCCCTTCCCTTGAGATAGATCTGCAAATATCTCGGAAACGAAACGAGCTATCGCAAAATCTTAAGAGACCTTTTTTGTAGAGAATTATGTTTGCTACAATTTATGTTCTATGATATTTTTTGATCAGATGCGTAGTTCTCGAGATATATCAAGATATTTAAAAGTTCCGAAGCCGCACCAACATAATAGAGATACAGAAACACCGTGGCCCCTTTCTTTGAGATAACTCTGCACTATTGCGAGCTGCAAATGCCACTTCCAGCTTAGCTGTGCAGAAGAAGAACAACTACAAGAAGAAATATCTCGAAATATGTCCGTCAGGCCCCTTCCCTTGAGATAAATCTGCAAATATCTCGGAAACGAAGCGAGCTATGGCAAAATGTTTAGAGACTTTATTTGTAGAGAATTAAGTTTCCTACTTTTTACGTTCTATGATATTTTTTGATCAGATGTGTAGTTCTCGAGATATATCAAGATATTTTAAAGTTCCGAAGCCGCACCAACATAATAGAGATACAGAAACACCGTGGCCCCTTTCTTTGAGATAACTCTGCACTATTGCGAGCTGGAAATGGCACTTCCAGTTTAGCTGTGCAGAAGAAGAACAACAAGAAGAAGAAATATCTCGAAATATGTCCGTCAGGCCCCTTCCCTTGAGATATATCTGCAAATATCTCGGAAACGAAACGAGCTATGGCAAAATCTTAAGAGACCTTTTTTGTAGAGAATTATGTTTCCTACAATTTATGCTCTATGATATTTTTTGATCAGAAGCGTAGTTTTCGAGATATATCGAGATATTTAAAAGTTCCAAAGCCGCACCAACATAATAGAGATACAGAATCACCGTGGCCCCTTTCTTTGAGATAACTCTGCACTAGTGCGAGCCGCAAATGCCACTTCCAGCTTAGCTGTGCAGAAGAAGAACAACAAGAAGAAGAAATATCTCGAAATATGTCCGTCAGGCCCCTTCCCTTGAGATAAATCTGCAAATATCTCGGAAACGAAGCGAGCTATGGCAAAATGTTAGGAGACCTTATTTGTAGAGAATTAAGTTTCCTACTTTTTATGTTCTATGATATTTTTTGATCAGATGCGTAGTTCTCGAGATATATCAAGATATTTAAAAGTTCCGAAGCCGCACCAACATAATAGAGATACAGAAACACCGTGGCCCCTTTCTTTGAGATAACTCTGCACTATTTCGAGCTGGAAATGCCACTTCCAGTTTAGCTGTGCAGAAGAAGAACAACAAGAAGAAGAAATATCTCGAAATATGTCCGTCAGGCCCCTTCCCTCGAGATAAATCTGCAAATATCTCGGAAACGAAGCGAGCTATGGCAAAATGTTAAGAGACCTTTTTTGTAGAGAATTAAGTTTCCTACTATTGATGTTCTATGATATTTTTTGATCAGATGCGTAGTTCTCGAGATATATCAAGATATTTAAAAGTTCCGAAGCCGCACCAACATAATAGAGATGCAGAAACACCGTGGCCCCTTTCTTTGAGATAACTCTGCACTATTGCGAGCTGGAAATGCCACTTCCAGTTTAGCTGTGCAGAAGAAGAACAACAAGAAGAAGAAATATCTCGAAATATGTCCGTCAGGCCCCTTCCCTTGAGATATATCTGCAAATATCTCGGAAACGAAGCGAGCTATGGTAAAATGTTAAGAGACCTTTTTTGTAGAGAATTATGTTTCCTACAAGTTATGTTCTATGATATTTTTTGATCAGAAGCGTAGTTTTCGAGATATATCGAGATATTTACAAGCTCCGAAGCCGCACCAACATAATAGAGATACAGAAACACCGTGGCCCCTTTCTTTGAGATAACTCTGCACTATTGCGAGCTGCAAATGCCACTTCCAGCTTAGCTGTGCAGAAGAAGAACAACAAGAAGAACAAATATCTCGGAATATGTCAGTCAGGCCCCTTCCCTTGAGATAAATCTGCATATCTCTCGGAAACGAAGCGAGCTATGGCAAAATGTTAAGAGACCTCTTTTGTAGAGAATTAAGTTTTCTACTTTTTATGTTCTATGATATTTTTTGATCAGATGCGTAGTTCTCGAGATATATCAAGATATTTAAAAGTTCCGAAGCTGCACCAACATAATAGAGGTACAGAAACACCGTGGCCCCTTTGTTTGAGATAACTCTGCACTATTGCGAGCTGCAAATGCCACTTCCAGCTTAGCTGTGCAGAAGAAGAACAACAAGAAGAAGAAATATCTCGAAATATGTCCGTCAGGCCCCTTCCCTTGAGATATATCTGCAAATATCTCGGAAACGAAGCGAGCTATGGTAAAATGTTAAGAGACCTTTTTTGTAGAGAATTATGTTTCCTACAAGTTATGTTCTATGATATTTTTTGATCAGAAGCGTAGTTTTCGAGATATATCGAGATATTTAAAAGTTCCGAAGCCGCACCAACATAATAGAGATACAGAAACACCGTGGCCCCTTTCTTTGAGATAACTCTACACTCTTGCGAGCTGCAAATGCCACTTCCAGCTTAGCTGTGCAGAAGAAGAACAACAAGAAGAAGAAATATCTCGAAATATGTCAGTCAGGCCCCTTCCCTTGAGATAAATCTGCATATATCTCGGAAACGAAGCGAGCTATGGCAAAATGTTAAGATACCTTTTTTGTAGAGAATTAAGTTTTCTACTTTTTATGTTCTATGATATTTATTGATCAGATGCGTAGTTCTCGAGATATATCAAGATATTTAAAAGTTCCGAAGCTGCACCAACATAATAGAGGTACAGAAACACCGTGGCCTCTTTCTATGAGATAACTCTGCACTATTGCGAGCTGCAAATGCCACTTCCAGCTTAGCTGTGCAGAAGAAGAACAACAAGAAGAAGAAATATCTCGAAATATGTCCGTCAGGCCCCTTCCCTTGAGATAAATCTGCATATATCTCGGAAACGAAGCGAGCTATGGCAAAATGTTAAGAGACCTTTTTTGTAGAGAATTATGTTTCCTACAAGTTATGTTCTATGATATTTTTTGATCAGAAGCGTAGTTTTCGAGATATATCGAGATATTTAAAAGCTCCGAAGCCGCACCAACATAATAGAGATACAGAAACACCGTGGCCCCTTTCTTTGAGATAACTCTGCACTATTGCGAGCTGCAAATGCCACTTCCAGCTTAGCTGTGCAAAAGAAGAACAACAAGAAGAAGAAATATCTCGAAATATGTCCATCAGGCCCCTTCCCTCGAGATAAATCTGCGAATATCTCGGAAACGAAGCGAGCTATGGCAAAATGTTAAGAGACCTTTTTTGTAGAGAATTAAGTTTCCTACTTTTTATGTTCTATGATATTTTTTGATCAGATGCGTAGTTCTCGAGATATATCAAGATATTTAAAAGTTCCGAAGCCGCACCAACATAATAGAGATACAGAAACACCGTGGCCCCTTTGTTTGAGATAACTCTGCACTATTGCGAGCTGCAAATGCCACTTCCAGCTTAGCTGTGCAGAAGAAGAACAACAAGAAGAAGAAATATCTCGAAATATGTCCGTCAGGCCCGTTCCCTTGAGATATATCTGCAAATATCTCGGAAACGAAGCGAGCTATGGTAAAATGTTAAGAGACCTTTTTTGTAGAGAATTATGTTTCCTACAAGTTATGTTCTATGATATTTTTTGATCAGAAGCGTAGTTTTCGAGATATATCGAGATATTTACAAGCTCCGAAGCCGCACCAACATAATAGAGATACAGAAACACCGTGGCCCCTTTCTTTGAGATAACTCTGCACTATTGCGAGCTGCAAATGCCACTTCCAGCTTAGCTGTGCAGAAGAAGAACAACAAGAAGAACAAATATCTCGGAATATGTCAGTCAGGCCCCTTCCCTTGAGATAAATCTGCATATCTCTCGGAAACGAAGCGAGCTATGGCAAAATGTTAAGAGACCTCTTTTGTAGAGAATTAAGTTTTCTACTTTTTATGTTCTATGATATTTTTTGATCAGATGCGTAGTTCTCGAGATATATCAAGATATTTAAAAGTTCCGAAGCTGCACCAACATAATAGAGGTACAGAAACAGCGTGGCCCCTTTGTTTGAGATAACTCTGCACTATTGCGAGCTGCAAATGCCACTTCCAGCTTAGCTGTGCAGAAGAAGAACAACAAGAAGAAGAAATATCTCGAAATATGTCCGTCAGGCCCCTTCCCTTGAGATATATCTGCAAATATCTCGGAAACGAAGCGAGCTATGGTAAAATGTTAAGAGACCTTTTTTGTAGAGAATTATGTTTCCTACAAGTTATGTTCTATGATATTTTTTGATCAGAAGCGTAGTTTTCGAGATATATCGAGATATTTAAAAGTTCCGAAGCCGCACCAACATAATAGAGATACAGAAACACCGTGGCCCCTTTCTTTGAGATAACTCTACACTATTGCGAGCTGCAAATGCCACTTCCAGCTTAGCTGTGCAGAAGAAGAACAACAAGAAGAAGAAATATCTCGAAATATGTCAGTCAGGCCCCTTCCCTTGAGATAAATCTGCATATATCTCGGAAACGAAGCGAGCTATGGCAAAATGTTAAGATACCTTTTTTGTAGAGAATTAAGTTTTCTACTTTTTATGTTCTATGATATTTATTGATCAGATGCGTTGTTCTCGAGATATATCAAGATATTTAAAAGTTCCGAAGCCGCACCAACATAATAGAGATACAGACACACCGTGGCCCCTTTCTTTGAGATAACTCTGCACTATTGCGAGCTGGAAATGGCACTTCCAGTTTAGCTGTGTAGAAGAAGAACAACAAGAAGAAGAAATATCTCGAAATATGTCCGTCAGGCCCCTTCCCTTGAGATATATCTGCAAATATCTCGGAAACGAAACGAGCTATGGCAAAATGTTAAGAGACCTTTTTTGTAGAGAATTATGTTTCCTACAATTTATGTTCTATGATATTTTTTGATCAGAAGCGTAGTTTTCGAGATATATCGAGACATTTAAAAGTTCCGAAGCCGCACCAACATAATAGAGATACAGAAACACCGTGGCCCCTTTCTTCGAGATAACTCTGCACTAGTGCGAGCCGCAAATGCCGCTTCCAGCTTAGCTGTGCAGAAGAAGAACAACAAGAAGAAGAAATATCTCGAAATATGTCCATCAGGCCCCTTCCCTCGAGATAAATCTGCAAATATCTCGGAAACGAAGCGAGCTATGGCAAAATGTTAAGAGACCTTTTTTGTAGAGAATTAAGTTTCCTACTTTTTACGTTCTATGATATTTTTTGCTCAGATGCGTAGTTCTCGAGATATATCATGATATTTAAAAGTTCCGAAGCCGCACCAACATAATAGAGATACAGAAACACCGTGGCCCCTTTCTTTGAGATAACTCTGCACTATTGCGAGCTGCAAATGCCACTTACAGCTTAGCTGTGCAGAAGAAGAACAACAAGAAGAAGAAATATCTCGAAATATGTCCGTCAGGCCCCTTCCCTTGAGATATATCTGCAAATATCTCGGGAACAAAACGAGCTATGGCAAAATCTTAAGAGACCTTTTTTGTAGAGAATTATGTTTCCTACAATTTATGTTCTATGATATTTTTTGATCAGAAGCGTAGTTTTCGAGATATATCGAGACATTTAAAAGTTCCGAAGCCGCACCAACATAATAGAGATACAGAAACACCGTGGCCCCTTTCTTCGAGATAACTCTGCACTAGTGCGAGCCGCAAATGCCGCTTCCAGCTTAGCTGTGCAGAAGAAGAACAACAAGAAGAAGAAATATCTCGAAATATGTCCGTCAGGCCCCTTCCCTTGAGATAGATCTGCAAATATCTCGGAAACGAAACGAGCTATCGCAAAATCTTAAGAGACCTTTTTTGTAGAGAATTATGTTTGCTACAATTTATGTTCTATGATATTTTTTGATCAGATGCGTAGTTCTCGAGATATATCAAGATATTTAAAAGTTCCGAAGCCGCACCAACATAATAGAGATACAGAAACACCGTGGCCCCTTTCTTTGAGATAACTCTGCACTATTGCGAGCTGCAAATGCCACTTCCAGCTTAGCTGTGCAGAAGAAGAACAACTAGAAGAAGAAATATCTCGAAATATGTCCGTCAGGCCCCTTCCCTTGAGATAAATCTGCAAATATCTCGGAAACGAAGCGAGCTATGGCAAAATGTTTAGAGACTTTATTTGTAGAGAATTAAGTTTCCTACTTTTTACGTTCTATGATATTTTTTGATCAGATGTGTAGTTCTCGAGATATATCAAGATATTTAAAAGTTCCGAAGCCGCACCAACATAATAGAGATACAGCAACACCGTGGCCCCTTTCTTTCAGATAACTCTGCACTATTATGAGCTGGAAATGCCACTTCCAGTTTAGCTGTGCAGAAGAAGAACAACAAGAAGAAGAAATATCTCGAAATATGTCCGTCAGGCCCCTTCCCTCGAGATAAATCTGCAAATATCTCGGAAACGAAGCGAGCTATGGCAAAATGTTAAGAGAGCTTTTTTGTAGAGAATTAAGTTTCCTACTTTTTATGTTCTATGATATTTTTTGATCAGATGCGTAGTTCTCGAGATATATCAAGATATTTAAAAGTTCCGAAGCCGCACCAACATAATAGAGATACAGAAACACCGTGGCCCCTTTCTTTGAGATAACTCGGCACTATTGCGAGCTGCAAATGCCACTTCCAGCTTAGCTGTGCAGAAGAAGAACAACTACAAGAAGAAATATCTCGAAATATGTCCGTCAGGCCCCTTCCCTTGAGATAAATCTGCAAATATCTCGGAAACGAAGCGAGCTATGGCAGAATGTTTAGAGACTTTATTTGTAGAGAATTAAGTTTCCTACTTTTTACGTTCTATGATATTTTTTGATCAGATGTGTAGTTCTCGAGATATATCAAGATATTTTAAAGTTCCGAAGCCGCACCAACATAATAGAGATACAGAAACACCGTGGCCCCTTTCTTTGAGATAACTCTGCACTATTTCGAGCTGGAAATGCCACTTCCAGTTTAGCTGTGCAGAAGAAGAACAACAAGAAGAAGAAATATCTCGAAATATGTCCGTCAGGCCCCTTCCCTCGAGATAAATCTGCAAATATCTCGGAAACGAAGCGAGCTATGGCAAAATGTTAAGAGACCTTTTTTGTAGAGAATTAAGTTTCCTACAAGTTATGTTCTATGATATTTTTTGATCAGAAGCGTAGTTTTCGAGATATATCGAGATATTTAAAAGCTCCGAAGCCGCACCAACATAATAGAGATACAGAAACACCGTGGCCCCTTTCTTTGAGATAACTCTGCACTATTGCGAGCTGCAAATGCCACTTCCAGCTTAGCTGTGCAGAAGAAGAACAACAAGAAGAACAAATATCTCGGAATATGTCAGTCAGGCCCCTTCCCTTGAGATAAATCTGCATATCTCTCGGAAACGAAGCGAGCTATGGCAAAATGTTAAGAGACCTCTTTTGTAGAGAATTAAGTTTTCTACTTTTTATGTTCTATGATATTTTTTGATCAGATGCGTAGTTCTCGAGATATATCAAGATATTTAAAAGTTCCGAAGCTGCACCAACATAATAGAGGTACAGAAACACCGTGGCCCCTTTGTTTGAGATAACTCTGCACTATTGCGAGCTGCAAATGCCACTTCCAGCTTAGCTGTGCAGAAGAAGAACAACAAGAAGAAGAAATATCTCGAAATATGTCCGTCAGGCCCCTTCCCTTGAGATATATCTGCAAATATCTCGGAAACGAAGCGAGCTATGGTAAAATGTTAAGAGACCTTTTTTGTAGAGAATTATGTTTCCTACAAGTTATGTTCTATGATATTTTTTGATCAGAAGCGTAGTTTTCGAGATATATCGAGATATTTAAAAGTTCCGAAGCCGCACCAACATAATAGAGATACAGAAACACCGTGGCCCCTTTCTTTGAGATAACTCTACACTATTGCGAGCTGCAAATGCCACTTCCAGCTTAGCTGCGCAGAAGAAGAACAACAAGAAGAAGAAATATCTCGAAATATGTCAGTCAGGCCCCTTCCCTTGAGATAAATCTGGATATATCTCGGAAACGAAGCGAGCTATGGCAAAATGTTAAGATACCTTTTTTGTAGAGAATTAAGTTTTCTACTTTTTATGTTCTATGATATTTATTGATCAGATGCGTAGTTCTCGAGATATATCAAGATATTTAAAAGTTCCGAAGCTGCACCAACATAATAGAGGTACAGAAACACCGTGGCCTCTTTCTTTGAGATAACTCTGCACTATTGCGAGCTGCAAATGGCACTTCCAGTTTAGCTGTGCAGAAGAAGAACAACAAGAAGAAGAAATATCTCGAAATGTGTCCGTCAGGCCCCTTCCCTTGAGATATATCTGCAAATATCTCGGAAACGAAACGAGCTATGGCAAAATGTTAAGAGACCTTTTTGGTAGAGAATTAAGTTTCCTACTTTTTATGTTCTATGATATTTTTTGATCAGATGCGTTGTTCTCGAGATATATCAAGATATTTAAAAGTTCCGAAGCCGCACCAACATAATAGAGATACAGAAACACCGTAGCCCCTTTCTTTGAGATAACTCTGCACTATTGCGAGCTGCAAATGCCACTTCCAGCTTAGCTGTGCAGAAGAAGAACAACAAGAAGAAGAAATATCTCGAAATATGTCAGTCAGGCTCCTTCCCTTGAGATAAATCTGCATATATCTCGGAAACGAAGCGAGCTATGGCAAAATGTTAAGAGACCTTTTTTGTAGAGAATTAAGTTTTCTACTTTTTATGTTCTATGATATTTTTTGATCAGATGCGTAGTTCTCGAGATATATCAAGATATTTAAAAGTTCCGAAGCTGCACCAACATAATAGAGGTACAGAAACACCGTGGCCTCTTTCTATGAGATAACTCCGCACTATTGCGAGCTGCAAATGCCACTTCCAGCTTAGCTGTGCAGAAGAAGAACAACAAGAAGAAGAAATATCTCGAAATATGTCCGTCAGGCCCCTTCCCTTGAGATAAATCTGCATATATCTCGGAAACGAAGCGAGCTATGGCAAAATGTTAAGAGACCTTTTTGGTAGAGAATTAAGTTTCCTACTTTTTATGTTCTTTAATATTTTTTGATCAGATGCGTTGTTCTCGAGATATATCAAGATATTTAAAAGTTCCGAAGCCGCACCAACATAATAGAGATACAGACACACCGTGGCCCCTTTCTTTGAGATAACTCTGCACTATTGCGAGCTGGAAATGGCACTTCCAGTTTAGCTGTGTAGAAGAAGAACAACAAGAAGAAGAAATATCTCGAAATATGTCCGTCAGGCCCCTTCCCTTGAGATATATCTGCAAATATCTCGGAAACGAAACGAGCTATGGCAAAATGTTAAGAGACCTTTGTTGTAGAGAATTATGTTTCCTACAATTTATGTTCTATGATATTTTTTGATCAGAAGCGTAGTTTTCGAGATATATCGAGACATTTAAAAGTTCCGAAGCCGCACCAACATAATAGAGATACAGAAACACCGTGGCCCCTTTCTTCGAGATAACTCTGCACTAGTGCGAGCCGCAAATGCCGCTTCCAGCTTAGCTGTGCAGAAGAAGAACAACAAGAAGAAGAAATATCTCGAAATATGTCCATCAGGCCCCTTCCCTCGAGATAAATCTGCAAATATCTCGGAAACGAAGCGAGCTATGGCAAAATGTTAAGAGACCTTTTTTGTAGAGAATTAAGTTTCCTACTTTTTACGTTCTATGATATTTTTTGCTCAGATGCGTAGTTCTCGAGATATATCATGATATTTAAAAGTTCCGAAGCCGCACCAACATAATAGAGATACAGAAACACCGTGGCCCCTTTCTTTGAGATAACTCTGCACTATTGCGAGCTGCAAATGCCACTTACAGCTTAGCTGTGCAGAAGAAGAACAACAAGAAGAAGAAATATCTCGAAATATGTCCGTCAGGCCCCTTCCCTTGAGATATATCTGCAAATATCTCGGGAACAAAACGAGCTATGGCAAAATCTTAAGAGACCTTTTTTGTAGAGAATTATGTTTCCTACAATTTATGTTCTATGATATTTTTTGATCAGAAGCGTAGTTTTCGAGATATATCGAGACATTTAAAAGTTCCGAAGCCGCACCAACATAATAGAGATACAGAAACACCGTGGCCCCTTTCTTCGAGATAACTCTGCACTAGTGCGAGCCGCAAATGCCGCTTCCAGCTTAGCTGTGCAGAAGAAGAACAACAAGAAGAAGAAATATCTCGAAATATGTCCGTCAGGCCCCTTCCCTTGAGATAGATCTGCAAATATCTCGGAAACGAAACGAGCTATCGCAAAATCTTAAGAGACCTTTTTTGTAGAGAATTATATTTGCTACAATTTATGTTCTATGATATTTTTTGATCAGATGCGTAGTTCTCGAGATATATCAAGATATTTAAAAGTTCCGAAGCCGCACCAACATAATAGAGATACAGAAACACCGTGGCCCCTTTCTTTGAGATAACTCTGCACTATTGCGAGCTGCAAATGCCACTTCCAGCTTAGCTGTGCAGAAGAAGAACAACTAGAAGAAGAAATATCTCGAAATATGTCCGTCAGGCCCCTTCCCTTGAGATAAATCTGCAAATATCTCGGAAACGAAGCGAGCTATGGCAAAATGTTTAGAGACTTTATTTGTAGAGAATTAAGTTTCCTACTTTTTACGTTCTATGATATTTTTTGATCAGATGTGTAGTTCTCGAGATATATCAAGATATTTTAAAGTTCCGAAGCCGCACCAACATAATAGAGATACAGAAACACCGTGGCCCCTTTCTTTGAGATAACTCTGCACTATTGCGAGCTGGAAATGGCACTTCCAGTTTAGCTGTGCAGAAGAAGAACAACAAGAAGAAGAAATATCTCGAAATATGTCCGTCAGGCCCCTTCCCTTGAGATATATCTGCAAATATCTCGGAAACGAAACGAGCTATGGCAAAATCTTAAGAGACCTTTTTTGTAGAGAATTATGTTTCCTACAATTTATGTTCTATGATATTTTTTGATCAGAAGCGTAGTTTTCGAGATATATCGAGATATTTAAAAGTTCCGAAGCCGCACCAACATAATAGAGATACAGAATCACCGTGGCCCCTTTCTTTGAGATAACTCTGCACTATTTCGAGCAGGAAATGCCACTTCCAGTTTAGCTGTGCAGAAGAAGAACAACAAGAAGAAGAAATATCTCGAAATATGTCCGTCAGGCCCCTTCCCTTGAGATAAATCTGCAAATATCTCGGAAACGAAGCGAGCTATGGCAAAATGCTAAGAGACCTTTTTTGTAGAAAATTATGTTTCCTACAATTTATGTTCTATGATATTTTTTGATCAGAAGCGTAGTTTTCGAGATATATCGAGATATTTAAAAGTTCCGAAGCCGCACCAACATAATAGAGATACAGAAACACCGTGGCCCCTTTCTTCGAGATAACTCTGCACTATTGCGAGCCGCAAATGCCGCTTCCAGCTTAGCTGTGCAGAAGAAGAACAACAAGAAGAAGAAATATCTCGAAATATGTCCGTCAGGCCCCTTCCCTCGAGATAAATCTGCAAATATCTCGGAAACGAAGCGAGCTATGGCAAAATGTTAAGAGAGCTTTTTTGTAGAGAATTAAGTTTCCTACTTTTTATGTTCTATGATATTTTTTGATCAGATGCGTAGTTCTCGAGATATATCAAGATATTTAAAAGTTCCGAAGCCGCACCAACATAATAGAGATACAGAAACACCGTGGCCCCTTTCTTTGAGATAACTCTGCACTATTGCGAGCTGCAAATGCCACTTCCAGCTTAGCTGTGCAGAAGGACAACAAGAGGAAGAAATATCTCGAAATATGTCCGTCAGGCCCCTTCCCTTGAGATATATGTGCAAATATCTCGGCAACGAAACGAGCTATGGCAAAATCTTAAGAGACCTTTTTTGTAGAGAATTATGTTTCCTACAATCTATGTTCTATGATAGTTTTTTGATCAGAAGCGTAGTTTTCGAGATATATCGAGATATTTGAAAGTTCCGAAGCCGCACCAACATAATAGAGATACAGAAACACCGTGGCCCCTTTCTTTGAGATAACTTTGCACTAGTGCGAGCAGCAAATGCCACTTCCAGCTTAGCTGTGCAGAAGAAGAACAACAAGAAGAAGAAATATCTCGAAATATGTCCGTCAGGACCCTTCCCTTGAGATAAATCTGCAAATATCTCGGAAACCAAGCGAGCTATGGCAAAATGTTAAGAGACCTTATTTGTAGAGAATTAAGTTTCCTACTTTTTATGTTCTATGATATTTTTTGATCAGATGCGTAGTTCTCGAGATATATCAAGATATTTAAAAGTTCCGAAGCCGCACCAACATAATAGAGATACAGAAACACCGTGGCCTCTTTCTTCGAGATAACTCTGCACTATTGCGAGCCGCAAATGCCGCTTCCAGCTTAGCTGTGCAGAAGAAGAACAACAAGAAGAAGAAATATCTCGAAATATGTCCGTCAGGCCCCTTCCCTCGAGATAAATCAGCAAATATCTCGGAAGCGAAGCGAGCTATGGCAAAATGTTAAGAGAGCTTTTTTGTAGAGAATTAAGTTTCCTACTTTTTATGTTCTATGATATTTTTTGATCAGATGCGTAGTTCTCGAGATATATCAAGATATTTAAAAGTTCCGAAGCCGCACCAACATAATAGAGATACAGAAACACCGTGGCCCCTTTCTTTGAGATAACTCTGCACTATTGCGAGCTGCAAATGCCACTTCCAGCTTAGCTGTGCAGAAGAACAACAAGAAGAAGAAATATCTCGAAATATCTCCGTCAGGCCCCTTCCCTTGAGATATATCTGCAAATATCTCGGAAGCGAAGCGAGCTATGGCAAAATGTTAAGAGACCTTTTTTGTAGAGAATTATGTTTCCTACAATTTATGTTGTATGATATTTTTTGATCAGAAGCGTAGTTTTCGAGATATATCGAGATATTTAAAAGTTCCGAAGCCGCACCAACATAATAGAGATACAGAAACACCGTGGCCCCTTTCTTTGAGATAACTCTGCACTAGTGCGAGCCGCAAATGCCACTTCCAGCTTAGCTGTGCAGAAGAAGAACAACAAGAAGAAGAAATATCTCGAAATATGTCCGTCAGGCCCCTTCCCTCGAGATAAATCTGCAAATATCTCGGAAACGAAGCGAGCTATGGCAAAATGTTAAGAGACCTTTTTTGTAGAGAATTAAGTTTCCTACTTTTTATGTTCTATGATATTTTTTGATCAGATGCGTAGTTCTCGAGATGTATCAAGATATTTAAAAGTTCCGAAGCCGCACCAACATAATAGAGATACAGAAACACCGTGGTCCCTTTCTTTGAGATAACTCTGCGCTATTGCGAGCTGGAAATGCCACTTCCAGTTTAGCTGTGCAGAAGAAGACCAACAAGAAGAAGAAATATCTCGAAATATGTCCGTCAGGCCCCATCCCTTGAGATATATCTGCAAATATCTCGGAAACGAAACGAGCTATGGCAAAATGTTAATAGACCTTTTTTGTAGAGAATTATGTTTCCTACAATTTATGTTCTATGATATTTTTTGATCAGAAGCGTAGTTTTCGAGATATATCGAGATATTTAAAAGTTCCGAAGCCGCACCAACATAATAGAGATACAGAAACACCGTGGCCCCTTTCTTTGAGGTAACTCTGCACTATTGCGAGCTGCAAATGCCACTTCTCGAGAACTCAAGGGAAGGGGCCTGACGGACATATTTCGAGATATTTCTTCTTCTTGTTGTTCTTCTTGTGCACAGCTGAGCTGGAACTGGCATTTGCTGCTCGCAATAGTGCAGAGTTATCTCACAGAAAGGGGCCACGGTTTTTCTGTACCTCTATTATGTTGGTGCAGCTTCGGAACTTTTAAATATCTTGATATATCTCGAGAACTACGCATCTGATCAAAAAATAACATAGAACATAAAAAGTAGGAAACTTAATTCTCTACAAAAAAGGTATCTTAACATTTTTCCATAGCTCGCTTCGTTTCCGAGATATTTGCAGATTTATCTCAAGGGAAGGGGCCTGACGGACATATTTCGAGATATTTCTTCTTCTTGTTGTTCTTCTTCTGCACAGCTAAGCTGGAACTGGCATTTGCTGCTCCCAATAGTGCAGAGTTATCTCACAGAAATGGGCCACGGTGTTTCTGTATCTCTATTATGTTGGTGCGGCTTCGGAACTTTTAAATATCTTGATATATCTCGAGAACTACGCATCTGTTCAAAAAATATCATACAACATAAAAAGTGGGAAACTTAATTCTCTACAAAAAAGGTCTCTTAACATTTTGCCATAGCTCGCTTCGTTTCCGAGATATTTGCAGATTTAGCTCAAGGGAAGGTGCCTGACGGACATATTCCGAGATATTTCTTCTTCTTGTTGTTCCTCTTCAGCACAGCTAAGCTGGAAGTGGCATTTCCAGCCCGCAAGAGGGCAGAGTTATCTCAAAGAAAGGATCCACGGTGTTTCTGTATCTTTATTATGCTGGTGCGGCTTTGGAACTTTTAAATATCTCGATATATCTCGAAAACTACGCATCTGACCAAAAAATATCATAGAACATGAATAGTAGGAAACTTAATTTCCTACAAAAACGGTCTCTCAACATCTTGCCATAGCTCGCCTCGTTTCCGAGATATTTGCAGATGTAGCTCAAGTCAAGGGGCCTGACGGACATATTCCGAGATATTTCTTGTTCTTGTTGTGCTTCTTCTGCACAGCTAAGCTGGAAGTGGCATTTGCAGCTCGCAATAGTGCAGAGTTATCTCAATGAAAGGGGCCACAGTGTTTCTGTATCTCTATTATGATGGTGCGGCTTCGGAACTTTTAAATATCTTGATATATCTCGAGAACTACGCATCTGATCAAAAAATATCATAGAACATAAAAAGTAGCAAACTTAATTCTCTACAAAAAAGGTCACCTAACATTTTGCCATACCCCGCATCGTTTGCGAGATATTTGCAGATTTAGCTCAAGGGAAGGGGCCTGACGGACATATTCCGAGATATTTCTTGTTCTTGTTGTGCTTCTTCTGCACAGCTAAGCTGGAAGTGGCATTTGCAGCTCGCAATAGTGCAGAGTTATCTCAAAGAAAGGGGCCACGGTGTTTCTGTATCCCTATTAGGTTGGTGCGGCTTCGGAACTTTTAAATATCTCGATATACCTCGAAAACTACGCTTCTGATCAAAAAATATCATAGAACATAAATTGTAGGAAACATAATTCTCTACAAAAAACGTCTCTTAACATTTTGCCATAGCTCGCTTCGTTTCCGAGATATTTGCAGATTCAGCTCAAAGGAACGGGCCTGACGGACATATTTCGAGATATTTCTTCTTCTTGTTGTTCTTCTTCTGCACAGCTAAGTTGGAAGTGGCATTTGCGGCTCGCACTAGTGCAGAGTTAGCTCAAAGAAAGAGGCCACAGTGTTTATGTATCTTTATTATGTTGGTGCGGCTTCGGAACTTTTAAATATCTCGATATATCTCGAAAACTACGCATCTGATCAAAAAATATCATAGAACATAAATTGTAGGAAACAGTTCTCTACAAAAAAGGTCTCTCAACATCTTCCCATAGCTCGCATCGTTTCCGAGATATTTGCAGATTTATCTCAAGGGAAGGGGCCTGACGGACATATTTCGAGATATTTCTTCTTCTTGTTGTTCTTCTTCTGCACAGCTAAGCTGGACGTGGCATTTACAGCTCGCAATAGTGCAGAGTTATCTCAAAGAAAGGGGCCACGGTGTTTCTGTATCTCTATTATGTTGGTGCGGCTTCGGAACTTTTAAATATCTTGATATATCTCGAGAACTACGCATCTGATCAAAAAATATCATAGAACATAAAAAGTGGGAAACTTAATTCTCTACAAAAAAGGTCTCTCAACATTTTGCCATAGCTCGCTTGGTTTCCGAGATATTTGCAGATTTATCTCAAGGGAAGGGGCCTGACGGACATATTTCGAGATATATCTTCTTCTTGTTGTTCTTCTTCTGCACAGCTAAGCTGGAAGTGGCATTTGCAGCTCGCAATAGTGCAGAGTTACCTCAAAGAAAGGGGCCACGGTGTTTCTGTATCTCTATTATGGTGGTGCCGCTTCGGAACTTTTAAATATCTGGATATATCTCGAGAACTACGCATCTGATCAAAAAATATCATAGAACATAAAAAGTAGGAAACTTAATTCTCTACAAAAAAGCTCTCTTAAGATTTTGCCATAGCTCGCTTCGTTTCAGAGATATTTGCAGATTTATCTCAAGGGAAGGGGCCTGACGGACATATTTCGAGATATTTCTTCTTCTTGTTGTTCTTCTTCTGCACAGCTAAGCTGGAAGTGGCATTTGCTGCTCGCAATAGTGCAGAGTTATCTCAAAGAAAGGGGCCACGGTGTTTCTGTATCTCTATTATGTTGGTGCGGCTTCGGAACTTTTAAATATCTTGATATATCTCGAGAACTCCTCATCTGATCAAATAATATCATAGAACATGAAAAGTAGGAAACTTAATTCTCTACAAAAAAGGTCTCTTAACGTTTTGCCATAGCTCGCGTCGTTTGTGAGACATTTGCAGATTTATCTCAAGGGAAGGGTCCTGACGGACATATTTCGAGATATTTCTTCTTCTTGTTGTTCTTCTTCTGCACAGCTAAACTGGAAGTGGCATTTCCAGCTCGCAATAGTGCAGAGTTATCTCAAAGAAAGGGGCCACGGTGTTTCTGTATCTCTATTATGTTGGTGCGGCTTCGGAACTTTTAAATATCTTGATATATCTCGAGAACTACGCATCTGATCGAAAAATATCATAGAACATAAAAAGTAGGAAACTTAATTCTCTACAAAAAAGGTCTCTTAACGTTTTGCCATAGCTGGCTTCGTTTCCGAGATATTTGCAGATTTATCTCAAGGGAAGGCTCCTGACGGACATATTTCGAGATATTTCTTCTTCTTGTTGTTCTTCTTCTGCACAGCTAAACTGGAAGTGGCATTTCCAGCTCGCAATAGCGCAGAGTTATCTCAAACAAAGGGGCCACGGTGTTTCTGTATCTCTATTATGTTGGTGCGGCTTCGGAACTTTTAAATATCTCGATATATCTCGAAAACTACGCTTCTGATCAAAAAATATCATAGAACATAGCTTGTAGGAAACATAATTCTCTACAAATAAGGTCTCTTAACATTTTGCCATAGCTCGCTTCGTTTCCGAGATATTTGCAGATTTATCTCAAGGGAAGGGGCCTGACGGACATATTTCGAGATATTTCTTCTTCTTGTTGTTCTTCTTCTGCACAGCTAAGCTGGACGTGGCATTTACAGCTCGCAATAGTGCAGAGTTATCTCAAAGAAAGGGGCCACGGTGTTTCTGTATCTCTATTATGTTGGTGCGGCTTCGGAACTTTTAAATATCTTGATATATCTCGAGAACTACGCATCTGATCAAAACATATCATAGAACATAAAAAGTAGGAAACTTAATTCTCTACAAAAAAGGTCTCTTAACATTTTGCCATAGCTCGCTTCGTTTCCGAGATATTTGCAGATTTATCTCAAGGGAAGGGGCCTGACGGACATATTTCGAGATATTTCTTCTTCTTGTTGTTCTTCTTCTGCACAGCTAAACTGGAAGTGGCATTTCCAGCTCGCAATAGTGCAGAGTTATCTCAAAGAAAGTGGCCACGGTGTTTCTGTATCTCTATTATGTTGGTGCGGCTTCGGAACTTTTAAATATCTTGATATATCTCGAGAACTACGCATCTGATCAAAAAATATCGTAGAACATAAAAAGTAAGAAACTTAATTCTCTACAAAAAAGGTCTCTTAACATTTTGCCATAGCTCGCTTCGTTTCCGAGATATTTGCAGATATATCTCAAGGGAAGGGGCCTGACGGACATATTTCGAGATATTTCTTCTTCTTGTTGTTCTTCTTCTGCACAGCTAAGCTGGAAGTGGCATTTGCAGCTCGCAATAGTGCAGAGTTATCTCAAAGAAAGGGGCCACGGTGTTTTTGTATCTCTATTATGTTGGTGCGGCTTCGGAACTTTTAAATATCTTGATATATCTCGAGAACTACGCATCTGATCAAAAGATATCGTAGAACATAAAAAGTAGGAAACTTAATTCTCTACAAAAAAGGTCTCTTAACATTTTGCCATAGCTCGCTTTGTTTCCGAGATATTTGCAGATATATCTCAAGGGAAGGGGCCTGACGGACATATTTCGAGATATTTCTTCTTCTTGTTGTTCTTCTTCTGCACAGCTAAGCTGGAAGTGGCATTTGCAGCTCGCAATAGTGCAGGGTTATCTCAAAGAAAGGGGCCACGGTGTTTCTGTATCTCTATTATGTTGGTGCGGCTTCGGAACTTTTAAATATCTTGATATATCTCGAGAACTACGCATCTGATCAAAAAATATCGTAGAACATAAAAAGTAGGAAACTTAATTCTCTACAAAAAAGGTCTCTTAACATTTTGCCATAGCTCGCTTCGTTTCCGAGATATTTGCAGATATATCTCAAGGGAAGGGGCCTGACGGACATATTTTGAGATACTTCTTCTTCTTGTTGTTCTTCTTCTGCACAGCTAAGCTGGAAGTGGCATTTGCAGCTCGCAATAGTGCAGAGTTATCTCAAAGAAAGAGGCCACGGTGTTTCTGTACCTCTATTATATTGGTGCAGCTTCGGAACTTTTAAATATCTTGATATATCTCGAGAACTACGCATCTGATCAAAAAATATCATAGAACATAAAAAGTAGAAAACTTAATTCTCTACAAAAAAGGTCTCTTAACATTTTGCCATAGCTCGCTTCGTTTCCGAGATATTTGCAGATATATCTCAAGGGAAGGGGCCTGACGGACATATTTCGAGATATTTCTTCTTCTTGTTGTTCTTCTTCTGCACAGCTAAGCTGGAAGTGGCATTTGCAGCTCGCAATAGTGCAGAGTTATCTCAAAGAAAGGGGCCACGGTGTTTCTGTATCTCTATTATGTTGGTGCGGCTTCGGATCTTTTAAATATCTCGATATATCTCGAGAACTACGCATCTGATCAAAAAATATCATAGAACATAAAAAGTAGGAAACTTAATTCTCTACAAAAAAGGTCTCTTAATATTTTGCCATAGCTCGCTTCGTTTCCGAGATATTTGCAGATTTATCTCAAGGGAAGGGGCCTGACGGACATATTTCGAGATATTTCTTCTTATTGTTGTTCTTCTTCGGCACAGCGAAGCTGGAAGTGGCATTTGCGGCTCGCACTAGTGCAGAGTTATCTCAAAGAAAGGGGCCACGGTGTTTCTGTATCTCTATTATGTTGGTGCGGCTTCGGAACTTTTAAATATCTTGATATATCTCGAGAACTACGCATCTAATCAAAAAATATCGCAGACAATAAAAAGTAGGAAACTTAATTCTCTACAAAAAAGGTCTCTTAACATTTTGCCATAGCTCGCTTCGTTTCCGAGATATTTGCAGGTATATCTCAAGGGAAGGGGCCTGACGGACATATTTCGAGATATTTCTTCTTCTTGTTGTTCTTCTTCTGCACAGCTAAGCTGGAAGTGGCATTTGCAGCTCGCAATAGTGCAGAGTTATCTCAAAGAAAGGGGCCACGGTGTTTCTGTATCTCTATTATGTTGGTGCGGCTTCGGAACATTTAAATATCTTGGTATATCTCCAGAACTACGCATCTGATCAAAAAATATCATAGAACATAAAAAGTAGGAAACTTAATTGTCTACAAAAAAGGTCTCTTAACATTTTGCCATAGCTCGCTTCGTTTCCGAGATATTTGCAGATTTATCTCAAGGGAAGGGGCCTGACGGACATATTTCGAGATATTTCTTCTTCTTGTTGTTCTTCTTCTGCACAGCTAAACTGGAAGTGGCATTTCCAGCTCGCAATAGTGCAGAGTTATCTCAAAGAAAGGGGCCACGGTGTTTCTGAATCTCTATTATGTTGGTGCGGCTTCGGAACTTTTAAATATCTCGATATATCTCGAAAACTACGCTTCTGATCAAAAAATATCATAGAACATAAAACGTAGGAAACTTAATTCTCTACAAAAAAGGTCTCTTAACATTTTGCCATAGCTCGCTTCGTTTCCGAGATATTTGCAGATTTATCTCAAGGGAAGGGGCCTGACGGACATATTTCGAGATATTTCTTCTTCTTGTTGTTCTTCTTCTGCACAGCTAAACTGGAAGTGGCATTTCCAGCTCGCAATAGTGCAGAGTTATCTCAAAGAAAGTGGCCACGGTGTTTCTGTATCTCTATTATGTTGGTGCGGCTTCGGAACTTTTAAATATCTTGATATATCTCGAGAACTACGCATCTGATCAAAAAATATCGTAGAACATAAAAAGTAAGAAACTTAATTCTCTACAAAAAAGGTCTCTTAACATTTTGCCATAGCTCGCTTCGTTTCCGAGATATTTGCAGATATATCTCAAGGGAAGGGGCCTGACGGACATATTTCGAGATATTTCTTCTTCTTGTTGTTCTTCTTCTGCACAGCTAAGCTGGAAGTGGCATTTGCAGCTCGCAATAGTGCAGAGTTATCTCAAAGAAAGGGGCCACGGTGTTTTTGTATCTCTATTATGTTGGTGCGGCTTCGGAACTTTTAAATATCTTGATATATCTCGAGAACTACGCATCTGATCAAAAGATATCGTAGAACATAAAAAGTAGGAAACTTAATTCTCTACAAAAAAGGTCTCTTAACATTTTGCCATAGCTCGCTTTGTTTCCGAGATATTTGCAGATATATCTCAAGGGAAGGGGCCTGACGGACATATTTCGAGATATTTCTTCTTCTTGTTGTTCTTCTTCTGCACAGCTAAGCTGGAAGTGGCATTTGCAGCTCGCAATAGTGCAGGGTTATCTCAAAGAAAGGGGCCACGGTGTTTCTGTATCTCTATTATGTTGGTGCGGCTTCGGAACTTTTAAATATCTTGATATATCTCGAGAACTACGCATCTGATCAAAAAATATCGTAGAACATAAAAAGTAGGAAACTTAATTCTCTACAAAAAAGGTCTCTTAACATTTTGCCATAGCTCGCTTCGTTTCCGAGATATTTGCAGATATATCTCAAGGGAAGGGGCCTGACGGACATATTTTGAGATACTTCTTCTTCTTGTTGTTCTTCTTCTGCACAGCTAAGCTGGAAGTGGCATTTGCAGCTCGCAATAGTGCAGAGTTATCTCAAAGAAAGAGGCCACGGTGTTTCTGTACCTCTATTATATTGGTGCAGCTTCGGAACTTTTAAATATCTTGATATATCTCGAGAACTACGCATCTGATCAAAAAATATCATAGAACATAAAAAGTAGAAAACTTAATTCTCTACAAAAAAGGTCTCTTAACATTTTGCCATAGCTCGCTTCGTTTCCGAGATATTTGCAGATATATCTCAAGGGAAGGGGCCTGACGGACATATTTCGAGATATTTCTTCTTCTTGTTGTTCTTCTTCTGCACAGCTAAGCTGGAAGTGGCATTTGCAGCTCGCAATAGTGCAGAGTTATCTCAAAGAAAGGGGCCACGGTGTTTCTGTATCTCTATTATGTTGGTGCGGCTTCGGATCTTTTAAATATCTCGATATATCTCGAGAACTACGCATCTGATCAAAAAATATCATAGAACATAAAAAGTAGGAAACTTAATTCTCTACAAAAAAGGTCTCTTAATATTTTGCCATAGCTCGCTTCGTTTCCGAGATATTTGCAGATTTATCTCAAGGGAAGGGGCCTGACGGACATATTTCGAGATATTTCTTCTTATTGTTGTTCTTCTTCGGCACAGCGAAGCTGGAAGTGGCATTTGCGGCTCGCACTAGTGCAGAGTTATCTCAAAGAAAGGGGCCACGGTGTTTCTGTATCTCTATTATGTTGGTGCGGCTTCGGAACTTTTAAATATCTTGATATATCTCGAGAACTACGCATCTAATCAAAAAATATCGCAGACAATAAAAAGTAGGAAACTTAATTCTCTACAAAAAAGGTCTCTTAACATTTTGCCATAGCTCGCTTCGTTTCCGAGATATTTGCAGGTATATCTCAAGGGAAGGGGCCTGACGGACATATTTCGAGATATTTCTTCTTCTTGTTGTTCTTCTTCTGCACAGCTAAGCTGGAAGTGGCATTTGCAGCTCGCAATAGTGCAGAGTTATCTCAAAGAAAGGGGCCACGGTGTTTCTGTATCTCTATTATGTTGGTGCGGCTTCGGAACATTTAAATATCTTGATATATCTCCAGAACTACGCATCTGATCAAAAAATATCATAGAACATAAAAAGTAGGAAACTTAATTGTCTACAAAAAAGGTCTCTTAACATTTTGCCATAGCTCGCTTCGTTTCCGAGATATTTGCAGATTTATCTCAAGGGAAGGGGCCTGACGGACATATTTCGAGATATTTCTTCTTCTTGTTGTTCTTCTTCTGCACAGCTAAACTGGAAGTGGCATTTCCAGCTCGCAATAGTGCAGAGTTATCTCAAAGAAAGGGGCCACGGTGTTTCTGAATCTCTATTATGTTGGTGCGGCTTCGGAACTTTTAAATATCTCGATATATCTCGAAAACTACGCTTCTGATCAAAAAATATCATAGAACATAAAACGTAGGAAACTTAATTCTCTACAAAAAAGGTCTCTTAACATTTTGCCATAGCTCGCTTCGTTTCCGAGATATTTGCAGATTTATCTCAAGGGAAGGGGCCTGACGGACATATTTCGAGATATTTCTTCTTCTTGTTGTTCTTCTTCTGCACAGCTAAGCTGGAAGTGGCATTTGCAGCTCGCAATAGTGCAGAGTTATCTCAAAGAAAGGGGCCACGGTGTTTCTGTATCTCTATTATGTTGGTGCGGCTTCGGAACTTTTAAATATCTTGATATATCTCGAGAACTACGCATCTGATCAAAAAATATCATAGAACATAAAAAGTAGCAATCTTAATTCTCTACAAAAAAGGTCTCTTACCATTTTGCCATAGCTCGCTTCGTTTCCGAGATATTTGCAGATATATCTCAAGGGAAGGGGCCTGACGGACATATTTCGAGATATTTCTTCTTCTTGTTGTTCTTCTTCTGCACAGCTAAGCTGGAAGTGGCATTTGCAGATCGCAATAGTGCAGAGTTATCTCAAAGAAAGGGGCCACGGTGTTTCTGTATCTCTATTATGTTGGTGCGGCTTCGGATCTTTTAAATATCTCGATATATCTCGAGAACTACGCATCTGATCAAAAAATATCATAGAACATAAAAAGTAGGAAACTTAATTCTCTACAAAAAAGGTCTCTTAATATTTTGCCATAGCTCGCTTCGTTTCCGAGATATTTGCAGATTTATCTCAAGGGAAGGGGCCTGACGGACATATTTCGAGATATTTCTTCTTATTGTTGTTCTTCTTCGGCACAGCGAAGCTGGAAGTGGCATTTGCGGCTCGCACTAGTGCAGAGTTATCTCAAAGAAAGGGGCCACGGTGTTTCTGTATCTCTATTATGTTGGTGCGGCTTCGGAACTTTTAAATATCTTGATATATCTCGAGAACTACGCATCTAATCAAAAAATATCGCAGACCATAAAAAGTAGGAAACTTAATTCTCTACAAAAAAGGTCTCTTAACATTTTGCCATAGCTCGCTTCGTTTCCGAGATATTTGCAGGTATATCTCAAGGGAAGGGGCCTGACGGACATATTTCGAGATATTTCTTCTTCTTGTTGTTCTTCTTCTGCACAGCTAAGCTGGAAGTGGCATTTGCAGCTCGCAATAGTGCAGAGTTATCTCAAAGAAAGGGGCCACGGTGTTTCTGTATCTCTATTATGTTGGTGCGGCTTCGGAACATTTAAATATCTTGATATATCTCCAGAACTACGCATCTGATCAAAAAATATCATAGAACATAAAAAGTAGGAAACTTAATTGTCTACAAAAAAGGTCTCTTAACATTTTGCCATAGCTCGCTTCGTTTCCGAGATATTTGCAGATTTATCTCAAGGGAAGGGGCCTGACGGACATATTTCGAGATATTTCTTCTTCTTGTTGTTCTTCTTCTGCACAGCTAAACTGGAAGTGGCATTTCCAGCTCGCAATAGGGCAGAGTTATCTCAAAGAAAGGGGCCACGGTGTTTCTGAATCTCTATTATGTTGGTGCGGCTTCGGAACTTTTAAATATCTCGATATATCTCGAAAACTACGCTTCTGATCAAAAAATATCATAGAACATAAAACGTAGGAAACTTAATTCTCTACAAAAAAGGTCTCTTAACATTTTGCCATAGCTCGCTTCGTTTCCGAGATATTTGCAGATTTATCTCAAGGGAAGGGGCCTGACGGACATATTTCGAGATATTTCTTCTTCTTGTTGTTCTTCTTCTGCACAGCTAAGCTGGAAGTGGCATTTGCAGCTCGCAATAGTGCAGAGTTATCTCAAAGAAAGGGGCCACGGTGTTTCTGTATCTCTATTATGTTGGTGCGGCTTCGGAACTTTTAAATATCTTGATATATCTCGAGAACTACGCATCTGATCAAAAAATATCATAGAACATAAAAAGTAGCAATCTTAATTCTCTACAAAAAAGGTCTCTTACCATTTTGCCATAGCTCGCTTCGTTTCCGAGATATTTGCAGATATATCTCAAGGGAAGGGGCCTGACGGACATATTTCGAGATATTTCTTCTTCTTGTTGTTCTTCTTCTGCACAGCTAAGCTGGAAGTGGCATTTGCAGCTCGCAATAGTGCAGAGTTATCTCAAAGAAAGGGGCCACGGTGTTTCTGTATTTCTATTATGTTGGTGCGGCTTCGGAACTTTTAAATATCTTGATATATCTCGAGAACTACGCATCTGATCAAAAAATATCATAGAACATAAAAAGTAGGAAACTTAATTCTCTACAAAAAAGGTCTCTTAACATTTTGCCATAGCTCGCTTCGTTTCCGAGATATTTGCAGATATATCTCAAGGGAAGGGGCCTGACGGACATATTTCGAGATATTTCTTCTTCTTGTTGTTCTTCTTCTGCACAGCTAAGCTGGAAGTGGCATTTGCAGCTCGCAATAGTGCAGAGTTATCTCAAAGAAAGGGGCCACGGTGTTTCTGTATCTCTATTATGTTGGTGCGGCTTCGGAACTTTTAAATATCTTGATATATCTCGAGAACTACGCATCTGATCAAAAAATATCATAGAACATAAAAAGTAGGAAACTTAATTCTCTACAAAAAAGGTCTCTTAACATTTTGCCATAGCTCGCTTCGTTTCCGAGATATTTGCAGATATATCTCAAGGGAAGGGGCCTGACGGACATATTTCGAGATATTTCTTCTTCTTGTTGTTCTTCTTCTGCACAGCAAAGCTGGAAGTGGAATTTGCGGCTCGCACTAGTGCAGAGTTATCTCAAAGAAAGGGGCCACGGTGTTTCTGTATCTCTATTATGTTGGTGCGGCTTCGGAACTTTTAAATATCTCGATATATCTCGAAAACTACGCTTCTGATCAAAAAATAGCATAGAACATAAATTGTAGGAAACATAATTCTCTACAAAAAACGTCTCTTAACATTTTGCCATAGCTCGCTTCGTTTCCGAGATATTTGCAGATATATCTCAAGGGAAGGGGCCTGACGGACATATTTCGAGATATTTCTTCTTCTTGTTGTTCTTCTTCTGCACAGCAAAGCTGGAAGTGGAATTTGCGGCTCGCACTAGTGCAGAGTTATCTCAAAGAAAGGGGCCACGGTGTTTCTGTATCTCTATTATGTTGGTGCGGCTTCGGAACTTTTAAGTATCTCGATATATCTCGAAAACTACGCTTCTGATCAAAAAATATCATAGAACATAAATTGTAGGACACATAATTCTCTACAAAAAAGGTCTCTTAACATTTTGCCATAGCTCGCTTCTTTTCCGAGATATTTGCAGATATATCTCAAGGGAAGGGGCCTGACGGACATATTTCGAGACATTTCTTCTTCTTGTTGTTCTTCTTCTGCACAGCTAAGCTGGAAGTGGCATTTGCAGCTCGCAATAGTGCAGAGTTATCTCAAAGAAAGGGGCCACGGTGTTTCTGTATTTCTATTATGTTGGTGCGGCTTCGGAACTTTTAAATATCTTGATATATCTCGAGAACTACGCATCTGATCAAAAAATATCATAGAACATAAAAAGGAGGAAACTTAATTCTCTACAAAAAAGGTTTCTCAACATTTTGCCATAGCTCGCTTCGTTTCCGAGATATTTGCAGATTTATCTCAAGGGAAGGGGCCTGACGGACATATTTCGAGATATTTCTTCTTCTTGTTGTTCTTCTTCTGCACAGCTAAGCTGGAAGTGGCATTTGCAGCTCGCAATAGTGCAGAGTTATCTCAAAGAAAGGGGCCACGGTGTTTCTGTATTTCTATTATGTTGGTGCGGCTTCGGAACTTTTAAATATCTCGATATATCTCGAAAACTACGCTTCTGATCAAAAAATATCATAGAACATAAATTGTAGGAAACATAATTCTCTACAAAAAAGGTCTCTTAACATTTTGCCATAGCTCGCTTCGTTTCCGAGATATTTGCAGATTCAGCTTAAAGGAACGGGCCTGACGGACATATTTCGAGATATTTCTTCTTCTTGTTGTTCTTCTTCTGCACAGCTAAGCTGGAAGTGGCATTTGTGGCTCGCACTAGTGCAGAGTTATCTCAAAGAAAGGGGCCACGGTGTTTCTGTATCTCTATTATGTTGGTGCGGTTTCGGAACTTTTAAATATCTTGATATATCTCGAGAACTACGCATCTGATCAAAAAATATCATAGAACATAAAAAGGAGGAAACTTAATTCTCTACAAAAAAGGTTTCTCAACATTTTGCCATAGCTCGCTTCGTTTCCGAGATATTTGCAGATTTATCTCAAGGGAAGGGGCCTGACGGACATATTTCGAGATATTTCTTCTTCTTGTTGTTCTTCTTCTGCACAGCTAAGCTGGAAGTGGCATTTGCAGCTCGCAATAGTGCAGAGTTATCTCAAAGAAAGGGGCCACGGTGTTTCTGTATTTCTATTATGTTGGTGCGGCTTCGGAAGTTTTAAATATCTTGATATATCTCGAGAACTACGCATCTGATCAAAAAATATCATAGAACATAAAAAGTAGGAAACTTAATTCTCTACAAAAAAGGTCTCTTTACATTTTGCCATAGCTCGCTTCGTTTCCGAGATATTTGCAGATTTATCTCAAGGGAAGGGGCCTGACGGACATATTTCGAGATATTTCTTCTTCTTGTTGTTCTTCTTCTGCACAGCTAAACTGGAAGTGGCATTTCCAGCTCGCAATAGTGCAGAGTTATCTCAAAGAAAGGGGCCACGGTGTTTCTGTATCTCTATTATGTTGGTGCGGCTTCGGAACTTTTAGATATCTTGATATATCTCGAGAACTACGCATCTGATCAAAAAATATCATAGAACATAAAAAGTAGGAAACTTAATTCTCTACAAAAAAGGTCTCTTAACATTTTGCCATAGCTCGCTTCGTTTCCGAGATATTTGCAGATATATCTCAAGGGAAGGGGCCTGACGGACATATTTCGAGATATTTCTTCTTCTTGTTGTTCTTCTTCTGCACAGCAAAGCTGGAAGTGGAATTTGCGGCTCGCACTAGTGCAGAGTTATCTCAAAGAAAGGGGCCACGGTGTTTCTGTAACTCTATTATGTTGGTGCGGCTTCGGAAGTTTTAAATATCTTGATATATCTCGAGAACTACGCATCTGATCAAAAAATATTATAGAACATAAAAAGTAGGAAACTTAATTCTCTACAAAAAAGGTCTCTTAACATTTTGCCATAGCTCGCTTCGTTTCCGAGATATTTGCAGATTTATCTCAAGGGAAGGGGCCTGACGGACATATTTCGAGACATTTCTTCTTCTTGTTGTTCTTCTTCTGCACAGCTAAGCTGGAAGTGGCATTTGCAGCTCGCAATAGTGCAGAGTTATCTCAAAGAAAGGGGCCACGGTGTTTCTGTATTTCTATTATGTTGGTGCGGCTTCGGAACTTTTAAATATCTTGATATATCTCGAGAACTACGCATCTGATCAAAAAATATCATAGAACATAAAAAGGAGGAAACTTAATTCTCTACAAAAAAGGTTTCTCAACATTTTGCCATAGCTCGCTTCGTTTCCGAGATATTTGCAGATTTATCTCAAGGGAAGGGGCCTGACGGACATATTTCGAGATATTTCTTCTTCTTGTTGTTCTTCTTCTGCACAGCTAAGCTGGAAGTGGCATTTGCAGCTCGCAATAGTGCAGAGTTATCTCAAAGAAAGGGGCCACGGTGTTTCTGTATTTCTATTATGTTGGTGCGGCTTCGGAAGTTTTAAATATCTTGATATATCTCGAGAACTACGCATCTGATCAAAAAATAGCATAGAACATAAATTGTAGGAAACATAATTCTCTACAAAAAACGTCTCTTAACATTTTGCCATAGCTCGCTTCGTTTCCGAGATATTTGCAGATATATCTCAAGGGAAGGGGCCTGACGGACATATTTCGAGATATTTCTTCTTCTTGTTGTTCTTCTTCTGCACAGCAAAGCTGGAAGTGGAATTTGCGGCTCGCACTAGTGCAGAGTTATCTCAAAGAAAGGGGCCACGGTGTTTCTGTATCTCTATTATGTTGGTGCGGCTTCGGAACTTTTAAATATCTCGATATATCTCGAAAACTACGCTTCTGATCAAAAAATATCATAGAACATAAATTGTAGGAAACATAATTCTCTACAAAAAAGGTCTCTTAACATTTTGCCATAGCTCGCTTCTTTTCCGAGATATTTGCAGATATATCTCAAGGGAAGGGGCCTGACGGACATATTTCGAGACATTTCTTCTTCTTGTTGTTCTTCTTCTGCACAGCTAAGCTGGAAGTGGCATTTGCAGCTCGCAATAGTGCAGAGTTATCTCAAAGAAAGGGGCCACGGTGTTTCTGTATTTCTATTATGTTGGTGCGGCTTCGGAACTTTTAAATATCTTGATATATCTCGAGAACTACGCATCTGATCAAAAAATATCATAGAACATAAAAAGGAGGAAACTTAATTCTCTACAAAAAAGGTTTCTCAACATTTTGCCATAGCTCGCTTCGTTTCCGAGATATTTGCAGATTTATCTCAAGGGAAGGGGCCTGACGGACATATTTCGAGATATTTCTTCTTCTTGTTGTTCTTCTTCTGCACAGCTAAGCTGGAAGTGGCATTTGCAGCTCGCAATAGTGCAGAGTTATCTCAAAGAAAGGGGCCACGGTGTTTCTGTATTTCTATTATGTTGGTGCGGCTTCGGAACTTTTAAATATCTTGATATATCTCGAGAACTACGCATCTGATCAAAAAATATCATAGAACATAAAAAGGAGGAAACTTAATTCTCTACAAAAAAGGTTTCTCAACATTTTGCCATAGCTCGCTTCGTTTCCGAGATATTTGCAGATTTATCTCAAGGGAAGGGGCCTGACGGACATATTTCGAGATATTTCTTCTTCTTGTTGTTCTTCTTCTGCACAGCTAAGCTGGAAGTGGCATTTGCAGCTCGCAATAGTGCAGAGTTATCTCAAAGAAAGGGGCCACGGTGTTTCTGTATTTCTATTATGTTGGTGCGGCTTCGGAAGTTTTAAATATCTTGATATATCTCGAGAACTACGCATCTGATCAAAAAATATTATAGAACATAAAAAGTAGGAAACTTAATTCTCTACAAAAAAGGTCTCTTAACATTTTGCCATAGCTCGCTTCGTTTCCGAGATATTTGCAGATTTATCTCAAGGGAAGGGGCCTGACGGACATATTTCGAGATATTTCTTCTTCTTGTTGTTCTTCTTCTGCACAGCTAAGCTGGAAGTGGCATTTGCAGCTCGCAATAGTGCAGAGTTATCTCAAAGAAAGGGGCCACGGTGTTTCTGTATTTCTATTATGTTGGTGCGGCCTCGGAAGTTTTAAATATCTTGATATATCTCGAGAACTACGCATCTGATCAAAAAATATCATAGAACATAAAAAGTAGGAAACTTAATTCTCTACAAAAAAGGTCTCTTAACATTTTGCCATAGCTCGCTTCGTTTCCGAGATATTTGCAGATTTATCTCAAGGGAAGGGGCCTGACGGACATATTTCGAGATATTTCTTCTTCTTGTTGTTCTTCTTCTGCACAGCTAAGCTGGAAGTGGCATTTGCGGCTCGCCCTAGTGCAGAGTTATCTCAAAGAAAGGGGCCACGGTGTTTCTGTATCTCTATTATGTTGGTGCGGCTTCGGAACTTTTAAATATCTCGATATATCTCGAAAACTACGCTTCTGATCAAAAAATATCATAGAACATAAATTGTAGGAAACATAATTCTCTACAAAAAAGGTCTCTTAACATTTTGCCATAGCTCGCTTCGTTTCCGAGATATTTGCAGATTCAGCTTAAAGGAACGGGCCTGACGGACATATTTCGAGATATTTCTTCTTCTTGTTGTTCTTCTTCTGCACAGCTAAGCTGGAAGTGGCATTTGCAGCTCGCAATAGTGCAGAGTTATCTCAAAGAAAGGGGCCACGGTGTTTCTGTATTTCTATTATGTTGGTGCGGCTTCGGAAGTTTTAAATATCTTGATATATCTCGAGAACTACGCATCTGATCAAAAAATATCATAGAACATAAAAAGTAGGAAACTTAATTCTCTACAAAAAAGGTCTCTTAACATTTTGCCATAGCTCGCTTCGTTTCCGAGATATTTGCAGATTTATCTCAAGGGAAGGGGCCTGACGGACATATTTCGAGATATTTCTTCTTCTTGTTGTTCTTCTTCTGCACAGCTAAACTGGAAGTGGCATTTCCAGCTCGCAATAGTGCAGAGTTATCTCAAAGAAAGGGGCCACGGTGTTTCTGTATCTCTAGTATGTTGGTGCGGCTTCGGAACTTTTAGATATCTTGATATATCTCGAGAACTACGCATCTGATCAAAAAATATCATAGAACATAAAAAGTAGGAAACTTAATTCTCTACAAAAAAGGTCTCTTAACATTTTGCCATAGCTCGCTTCGTTTCCGAGATATTTGCAGATTTATCTCAAGGGAAGGGGCCTGACGGACATATTTCGAGATATTTCTTCTTCTTGTTGTTCTTCTTCTGCACAGCTAAGCTGGAAGTGGCATTTGCGGCTCGCACTAGTGCAGAGTTATCTCAAAGAAAGGGGCCACGGTGTTTCTGTATCTCTATTATGTTGGTGCGGCTTCGGAACTTTTAAATATCTCGATATATCTCGAAAACTACGCTTCTGATCAAAAAATATCACAGAACATAAATTGTAGGAAACATAATTCTCTACAAAAAAGGTCTCTTAACATTTTGCCATAGCTCGCATCGTTTCCGAGATATTTGCAGATTCAGCTTAAAGGAACGGGCCTGACGGACATATTTCGAGATATTTCTTCTTCTTGTTGTTCTTCTTCTGCACAGCTAAGCTGGAAGTGGCATTTGCAGCTCGCGCTAGTGCAGAGTTATCTCAAAGAAAGGGGCCACGGTGTTTCTGTATCTCTATTATGTTGGTGCGGTTTCGGAACTTTTAAATATCTTGATATATCTCGAGAACTACGCATCTGATCAAAAAATATCATAGAACATAAAAAGTAGGAAACTTAATTCTCTACAAATAAGGTCTCTTAACATTTTGCCATAGCTCGCTTCGTTTCCGAGATATTTGCAGATTTATCTCAAGGGAAGGGGCCTGACGGACATATTTCGAGATATTTCTTCTTCTTGTTGTTCTTCTTCTGCACAGCTAAGCTGGAAGTGGCATTTGCAGCTCGCAATAGTGCAGAGATATCTCAAAGAAAGGGGCCACGGTGTTTCTGTATCTCTATTATGTTGGTGCGGCTTCGGAACTTTTAAATATCTTGATATATCTCGAGAACTACGCGTCTGATCAAAAAATATCATAGAACATAAAAAGTAGGAAACATAATTCTCTACAAAAACGGTCTCTTAACATTTTGCCATAGCTCGCTTCGTTTCCGAGATATTTGCAGATTTATCTCAAGGGAAGGGGCCTGACGGACATATTTCGAGATATTTCTTCTTCTTGTTGTTCTTCTTCTGCACAGCTAAGCTGGGGGTGGCATTTGCGGCTCGCACTAGTGCAGAGTTATCTCAAAGAAAGGGGCCACGGTGTTTCTGTATCTCTATTATGTTGGTGCGGCTTCGCAACTTTTAAATATCTTGATGTATCTCGAGAACTACGCATCTGATCAAAATATATCATAGAACATGAAAAGTAGGAAACTTAATTCTCTACAAAAAAGGTCTCTTAACATTTTGTCATAGCTCTCTTCGTTTCCGAGATATTAGCAGATTTATCTCAAGGGAAGGGGCCTGACGGACATATTTCGAGATATTTCTTCTTCTTGTTGTTCTTCTTCTGCACAGCTAAGCTGGAAGTGGCATTTACAGCTCGCAATAGTGCAGAGTTATCTCAAAGAAAGGGGCCACGGTGTTTCTGTATCTCTATTATGTTGGTGCGGCTTCGGAACTTTTAAATATCTTGATGTATCTCGAGAACTACGCATCTGATCAAAATATATCATAGAACATGAAAAGTAGGAAACTTAATTCTCTACAAAAAAGGTCTCTTAACATTTTGCCATAGCTCTCTTCGTTTCCGAGATATTTGCAGATTTATCTCAAGGGAAGGGGCCTGACGGACATATTTCGAGATATTCTTCTTCTTGTTGTTCTTCTTCTGCACAGCTAAGCTGGAAGTGGCATTTGCAGCTCGCGCTAGTGCAGAGTTATCTCAAAGAAAGGGGCCACGGTGTTTCTGTATCTCTATTATGTTGGTGCGGTTTCGGAACTTTTAAATATCTTGATATATCTCGAGAACTACGCATCTGATCAAAAAATATCATAGAACATAAAAAGTAGGAAACTTAATTCTCTACAAATAAGGTATCTTAACATTTTGCCATAGCTCGCTTCGTTTCCGAGATATTTGCAGATTTATCTTAAGGGAAGGGGCCTGACGGACATATTTCGAGATATTTCTTCTTCTTGTTGTTCTTCTTCTGCACAGCTAAGCTGGAAGTGGCATTTGCAGCTCGCAATAGTGCAGAGTTATCTCAAAGAGAGGGGCCACGGTGTTTCTGTATCTCTATTATGTTGGTGCGGCTTCGGAACTTTTAAATATCTTGATATATCTCGAGAACTACGCATCTGATCAAAAAATATCATAGAAGATAAAAAGTAGCAAACTTAATTTTCTACAAAAAAGGTCTCTTAACATTTTGCCATAGCTCGCTTCGTTTCGGAGATATTTGCAGATTTATCTCAAGGGAAGGGGTCTGACGGACATATTTCGAGATATTTCTTCTTCTTGTTGTTCTTCTTCTGCACAGCTAAGCTGGAAGTGGCATTTGCGGCTCGCACTAGTGCAGAGTTATCTCAAAGAAAGGGGCCACGGTGTTTCTGTATCTCTATTATGTTGGTGCGGCTTTGGAACTTTTAAATATCTTGATATATCTCGAGAACTACGCATCTGATCAAATAATATCATAGAACATAAAAAGTAGGAAACTTAATTCTCTACAAATAAGGTCTGTTAACATTTTGCCATAGCTCGCTTCGTTTCCGAGATATTTGCAGATTTATCTCGAGGGAAGGGGCCTGACGGACATATTTCGAGATATTTCTTCTTCTTGTTGTTCTTCTTCTGCACAGCTCAGCTGGAAGCGGCATTTGCGGCTCGCACTAGTGCAGAGTTATCTCGAAGAAAGGGGCCACGGTGTTTCTGTATCTCTATTATGTTGGTGCGGCTTCGGAACTTTTAAATATCTCGATATATCTCGAAAACTACGCTTCTGATCAAAAAATATCATAGAGCATAAATTGTAGGAAACATAATTCTCTACAAAAAAGGTCTCTTAACATTTTGCCGTATCTCGTTTCGTTTCCGAGATATTTGCAGATATATCTCAAGGGAAGGGGCCTGACGGACATATTTCGAGATATTTCTTCTTCTTGTTGTTCTTCTTCTGCACAGCTAAACTGGAAGTGGCATTTCCAGCTCGCAATAGTGCAGAGTTATCTGAAAGAAAGGGGCCACGGTGTTGCTGTATCTCTATTATGTTGGTGCGGCTTCGGAACTTTTAAATATCTTGATATATCTCGAGAACTACGCATCTGATCAAAAAATATCATAGAACATAAAAAGTAGGAAACTTAATTCTCTACAAATAAGGTCTCTTAACATTTTGCCATAGCTCGCTTCGTTTCCGAGATATTTGCAGATTTATCTCAAGGGAAGGGGCCTGACGGACATATTTCGAGATATTTCTTCTTCTTGTTGTTCTTCTTCTGCACAGCTAAGCTGGAAGTGGCATTTGCAGCTCGCAATAGTGCAGAGTTATCTCAAAGAAAGGGGCCACGGTGTTTCTGTATCTCTATTATGTTGGTGCGGCTTCGGAACTTTTAAATATCTTGATATGTCTCGAGAACTACGCATCTGATCAAAAAATATCATAGAACATAAAAAGTAGGAAACTTAATTCTCTACAAAAAAGGTCTCTTAACATTTTGCCATAGCTCGCTTCGTTTCCTAGATATTTGCAGATTTATCTCGAGGGAAGGGGCCTGACGGACATATTTCGAGATATTTCTTCTTCTTGTTGTTCTTCTTCTGCACAGCTAAGCTGGAAGTGGCATTTGCAGCTCGCAATAGTGCAGAGTTATCTCAAAGAAAGGGGCCACGGTGTTTCTGTATCTCTATTATGTTGGTGCGGCTTCGGAACTTTTAAATATCTTGATATATCTCGAGAACTACGCATCTGATCAAAAAATATCATAGAACATAAAAAGTAGAAAACTTAATTCTCTACAAAAAAGGTCTCTTAACATTTTGCCATAGCTCGCTTCGTTTCCGAGATATTTGCAGATTTATCTCAAGGGAAGGGGCCTGACGGACATATTTCGAGATATTTCTTCTTCTTGTTGTTCTTCTTCAGCACAGCTAAGCTGGAAGTGGCATTTGCAGCTCGCAATAGTGCAGAGTTATCTCAAAGAACGGGGCCACGGTGTTTCTGTATCTCTATTATGTTGGTGCGGCTTCGGAACTTTTAAATATCTCGATATATCTCGAAAACTACGCTTCTGATCAAAAAATATCATAGACCATAAATTGTAGGAAATATAATTCTCTACAAAAAAGGTCTCTTAACATTTTGCAATAGCTCGCTTCGTTTCCGAGATATTTGCAGATACATCTCAAGGGAAGGGGCCTGACGGACATATTTCGAGATATTTCTTCTTCTTGTTGTTCTTCTTCTGCACAGCTAAGCTGGAAGCGGCATTTGCGGCTCGCACTAGTGCAGAGTTATCTCGAAGAAAGGGGCCACGGTGTTTCTGTATTTCTATTATGTTGGTGCGGCTTCGGAACTTTTCAATATCTTGATATATCTCGAGAACTACGCATCTGATCAAAAAATATCATAGAACATAAAAAGTAGGAAACTTAATTCTCTACAAATAAGGTCTCTTAACATTTTGCCATAGCTCGCTTCGTTTCCGAGATATTTGCAGATTTATCTCGAGGGAAGGGGCCTGACGGACATATTTCGAGATATTTCATCTTCTTGTTGTTCTTCTTCTGCACAGCTAAGCTGGAAGTGGCATTTGCGGCTCGCACTAGTGCAGAGTTATCTCAAAGAAAGGGGCCACGGTGTTTCTGTATCTCTATTATGTTGGTGCGGCTTCGGAACTTTTAAATATCTCGATATATCTCGAAAACTACGCTTCTGATCAAAAAATATCATAGAACATAAATTGTAGAAAACATAATTCTCTACAAAAAAGGTCTCTTAACATTTTCCCATAGCTCGCTTCGTTTCCGAGATATTTGCAGATACATCTCAAGGGAAGGGGCCTGACGGACATATTTCGAGATATTTCTTCTTCTTGTTGTTCTTCTTCTGCACAGCTCAGCTGGAAGCGGCATTTGCGGCTCGCACTAGTGCAGAGTTATCTCGAAGAAAGGGGCCACGGTGTTTCTGTATCTCTATTATGTTGGTGCGGCTTCGGAACTTTTAAATATCTCGATATATCTCGAAAACTACGCTTCTGATCAAAAAATATCATAGAGCATAAATTGTAGGAAACATAATTCTCTACAAAAAAGGTCTCTTAACATTTTGCCGTATCTCGTTTCGTTTCCGAGATATTTGCAGATATATCTCAAGGGAAGGGGCCTGACGGACATATTTCGAGATATTTCTTCTTCTTGTTGTTCTTCTTCTGCACAGCTAAACTGGAAGTGGCATTTCCAGCTCGCAATAGTGCAGAGTTATCTGAAAGAAAGGGGCCACGGTGTTGCTGTATCTCTATTATGTTGGTGCGGCTTCGGAACTTTTAAATATCTTGATATATCTCGAGAACTACGCATCTGATCAAAAAATATCATAGAACATAAAAAGTAGGAAACTTAATTCTCTACAAATAAGGTCTCTTAACATTTTGCCATAGCTCGCTTCGTTTCCGAGATATTTGCAGATTTATCTCAAGGGAAGGGGCCTGACGGACATATTTCGAGATATTTCTTCTTCTTGTTGTTCTTCTTCTGCACAGCTAAGCTGGAAGTGGCATTTGCAGCTCGCAATAGTGCAGAGTTATCTCAAAGAAAGGGGCCACGGTGTTTCTGTATCTCTATTATGTTGGTGCGGCTTCGGAACTTTTAAATATCTTGATATGTCTCGAGAACTACGCATCTGATCAAAAAATATCATAGAACATAAAAAGTAGGAAACTTAATTCTCTACAAAAAAGGTCTCTTAACATTTTGCCATAGCTCGCTTCGTTTCCTAGATATTTGCAGATTTATCTCGAGGGAAGGGGCCTGACGGACATATTTCGAGATATTTCTTCTTCTTGTTGTTCTTCTTCTGCACAGCTAAGCTGGAAGTGGCATTTGCAGCTCGCAATAGTGCAGAGTTATCTCAAAGAAAGGGGCCACGGTGTTTCTGTATCTCTATTATGTTGGTGCGGCTTCGGAACTTTTAAATATCTTGATATATCTCGAGAACTACGCATCTGATCAAAAAATATCATAGAACATAAAAAGTAGAAAACTTAATTCTCTACAAAAAAGGTCTCTTAACATTTTGCCATAGCTCGCTTCGTTTCCGAGATATTTGCAGATTTATCTCAAGGGAAGGGGCCTGACGGACATATTTCGAGATATTTCTTCTTCTTGTTGTTCTTCTTCAGCACAGCTAAGCTGGAAGTGGCATTTGCAGCTCGCAATAGTGCAGAGTTATCTCAAAGAACGGGGCCACGGTGTTTCTGTATCTCTATTATGTTGGTGCGGCTTCGGAACTTTTAAATATCTCGATATATCTCGAGAACTACGCATCTGATCAAAAAATATCATAGAACATAAAAAGTAGGAAACTTAATTCTCTACAAATAAGGTCTCTTAACATTTTGCCATAGCTCGCTTCGTTTCCGAGATATTTGCAGATTTATCTCGAGGGAAGGGGCCTGACGGACATATTTCGAGATATTTCATCTTCTTGTTGTTCTTCTTCTGCACAGCTAAGCTGGAAGTGGCATTTGCGGCTCGCACTAGTGCAGAGTTATCTCAAAGAAAGGGGCCACGGTGTTTCTGTATCTCTATTATGTTGGTGCGGCTTCGGAACTTTTAAATATCTCGATATATCTCGAAAACTACGCTTCTGATCAAAAAATATCATAGAACATAAATTGTAGAAAACATAATTCTCTACAAAAAAGGTCTCTTAACATTTTCCCATAGCTCGCTTCGTTTCCGAGATATTTGCAGATACATCTCAAGGGAAGGGGCCTGACGGACATATTTCGAGATATTTCTTCTTCTTGTTGTTCTTCTTCTGCACAGCTAAGCTGGAAGTGGCATTTGCGGCTCGCACTAGTGCAGAGTTATCTCAAAGAAAGGGGCCACGGTGTTTCTGTATCTCTATTATGTTGGTGCGGGTTCGGAACTTTTAAATATCTTGATATATCTCAAAAACTACGCATCTGATCAAAAAATATCATACTACACAAAAAGTAGGATACTTAATTCTCTACAAGAAAGGTCTCTAAACATTTTGCCATAACTCGCTTCGTTTCCGAGATATTTGGAGATTTATCTCAAGGGAAGGGGCCTGACGGACATATTTCGAGATATTTCTTCTTCTTGTTGTTCTTCCTCTGCACAGCTAAGCTGGAAGTGGCATTTGCGGCTCGCACTAGTGCAGAGTTATCTCAAAAAAGGGGGCCACGGTGTTTCTGTATCTCTATTACGTTGGTGCGGCTTCGGAACTTTTAAATATCTCGATATATCTCGAAAACTACGCTTCTGATCAAAAAATATCATAGAACATAAATTGTAGGAAACATAATTCTCTACAAAAGACGTCTCTTAACATTTTGCCATAGCTCGCTTCGTTTCCGAGATATTTGCAGATTCAGCTCAAAGGAACGGGCCTGACGGACATATTTCGAGATATTTCTTCTTCATGTTGTTCTTCCTCTGCACAGCTAAGCTGGAAGTGGCATTTGCAGCTCGCAATAGTGCAGAGTTATCTCAAAGAAAGGGGCCACGGTGTTTCTGTATCTCTATTATGTTGGTGCGGCTTCGGAACTTTTAAATATCTCGATATATCTCGAAAACTACGCTTCTGATCAAAAAATATCATAGAACATAAAAAGTGGGAAACTTAATTCTCTACAAAAAAGGTCTCTTAACATTTTGCCATAGCTCGCTTCGTTTCCGAGATATTTGCAGATATATCTCAAGGGAAGGGGCCTGACGGACATATTTCGAGATATTTCTTCTTCTTGTTGTTCTTCTTCTGCACAGCTAAGCTGGAAGTGGCATTTGCAGCTCGCAATAGTGCAGAGTTATCTCAAAGAGAGGGGCCACGGTGTTTCTGTATCTCTATTATGTTGGTGCGGCTTCGGAACTTTTAAATATCTTGATATATCTCGAGAACTACGCATCTGATCAAAAAATATCATAGAAGATAAAAAGTAGGACACTTAATTCTCTACAAAAAAGGTCTCTTAACATTTTGCCATAGCTCGCTTCGTTTCCGAGATATTTGCAGATTTATCTCAAGGGAAGGGGCCTGACGGACATATTTCGAGATATTTCTTCTTCTTGTTGTTCTTCTTCTGCACAGCGAAGCTGGAAGTGGCATTTGCAGCTCGCAATAGTGCAGAGTTATCTCAAAGAAAGGGGCCACGGTGTTTCTGTATCTCTATTATGTTGGTGCGGCTTCGGAACTTTTAAATATCTCGATATATCTCGAAAACTACGCTTCTGATCAAAAAATATCATAGAACATAAATTGTAGGAAACATAATTCTCTACAAAAGACGTCTCTTAACATTTTGCCATAGCTCGCTTCGTTTCCGAGATATTTGCAGATTCAGCTCAAAGGAACGGGCCTGACAGACATATTTCGAGATATTTCTTCTTCTTGTTGTTCTTCCTCTGCACAGCTAAGCTGGAAGTGGCATTTGCAGCTCGCAATAGTGCAGAGTTATCTCAAAGAGAGGGGCCACGGTGTTTCTGTATCTCTATTATGTTGGTGCGGCTTCGGAACTTTTAAATATCTTGATATATCTCGAGAACTACGCATCTGATCAAAAAATATCATCGAACATAAATTGTAGGAAACATAATTCTCTACAAAAGACGTCTCTTAACATTTTGCCATAGCTCGCTTCGTTTCCGAGATATTTGCAGATTTATCTCAAGGGAAGGGGCCTGACGGACATATTTCGAGATATTTCTTCTTCTTGTTGTTCTTCTTCTGCACAGCTAAGCTGGAAGTGGCATTTGCGGCTCGCACTAGTGCAGAGTTATCTCAAAGAAAGGGGCCACGGTGTTTCTGTATCTCTATTATGTTGGTGCGGCTTCGGAACTTTTAAATATCTTGATATATCTCGAGAACTACGCATCTGATCAAAAAATATCATACTACATCAAAAGTAGGAAACTTAATTCTCTACAAGAAAGGTCTCTAAACATTTTGCCATAGCTCGCTTCGTTTCCGAGATATTTGCAGATTTATCTCAAGGGAAGGGGCCTGACAGACATATTTCGAGATATTTCTTCTTCTTGTTGTTCTTCCTCTGCACAGCTAAGCTGGAAGTGGCATTTGCAGCTCGCAATAGTGCAGAGTTATCTCAAAGAAAGGGGCCACGGTGTTTCTGTATCTCTATTATGTTGGTGCGGCTTCGGAACTTTTAAATATCTTGATATATCTCGAGAACTACGCATCTGATCAAAAAATATCATAGGACATAAAAAGTGGGAAACTTAATTCTCTACAAAAAAGGTCTCTTAACATTTTGCCATAGCTCGCTTCGTTTCCGAGATATTTGCAGATATATCTCAAGGGAAGGGGCCTGACGGACATATTTCGAGATATTTCTTCTTCTTGTTGTTCTTCTTCCGCACAGCTAAGCTGGAAGTGGCATTTACAGCTCGCAATAGTGCAGAGTTATCTCAAAGAAAGGGGCCACGGTGTTTCTGTATCTCTATTATGTTGGTGCGGTTTCGGAACTTTTAAATATCTTGATATATCTCGCGAACTACGCATCTGATCAAAGAATATCATAGAACATAAAAAGTAGGAAACTTAATTCTCTACAAAAAAGGTCTCTTAACATTTTGCCATAGCTCTGTTCGTTTCCGAGATATTTGCAGATTTATCTCAAGGGAAGGGGCCTGACGGACATATTTCGAGATATTTCTTCTTCTTGTTGTTCTTCCTCTGCACAGCTAAGCTGGAAGTGGCATTTGCAGCTCGCAATAGTGCAGAGTTATCTCAAAGAGAGGGGCCACGGTGTTTCTGTATCTCTATTATGTTGGTGCGGCTTCGGAACTTTTAAATATCTTGATATATCTCGAGAACTACGCATCTGATCAAAAAATATCATCGAACATAAATTGTAGGAAACATAATTCTCTACAAAAGACGTCTCTTAACATTTTGCCATAGCTCGCTTCGTTTCCGAGATATTTGCAGATTTATCTCAAGGGAAGGGGCCTGACGGACATACTTCGAGATAATTCTTCTTCTTGTTGTTCTTCTTCTGCACAGCTAAGCTGGAAGTGGCATTTGCGGCTCGCACTAGTGCAGAGTTATCTCAAAGAAAGGGGCCACGGTGTTTCTGTATCTCTATTATGTTGGTGCGGCTTCGGAACTTTTAAATATCTTGATATATCTCGAGAACTACGCATCTGATCAAAAAATATCATACTACATCAAAAGTAGGAAACTTAATTCTCTACAAGAAAGGTCTCTAAACATTTTGCCATAGCTCGCTTCGTTTCCGAGATATTTGCAGATTTATCTCAAGGGAAGGGGCCTGACAGACATATTTCGAGATATTTCTTCTTCTTGTTGTTCTTCTTCTGCACAGCTAAGCTGGAAGTGGCATTTGCGGCTCGCACTAGTGCAGAGTTATCTCAAAAAAGGGGGCCACGGTGTTTCTGTATCTCTATTATGTTGGTGCGGCTTCGGAACTTTTAAATATCTCGATATATCTCGAAAACTACGCTTCTGATCAAAAAATATCATAGAACATAAATTGTAGGAAACATAATTCTCTACAAAAGACGTCTCTTAACATTTTGCCATAGCTCGCTTCGTTTCCGAGATATTTGCAGATTCAGCTCAAAGGAACGGGCCTGACGGACATATTTCGAGATATTTCTTCTTCTTGTTGTTCTTCCTCTGCACAGCTAAGCTGGAAGTGGCATTTGCAGCTCGCAATAGTGCAGAGTTATCTCAAAGAAAGGGGCCACGGTGTTTCTGTATCTCTATTATGTTGGTGCGGCTTCGGAACTTTTAAATATCTTGATATATCTCGAGAACTACGCATCTGATCAAAAAATATCATAGGACATAAAAAGTGGGAAACTTAATTCTCTACAAAAAAGGTCTCTTAACATTTTGCCATAGCTCGCTTCGTTTCCGAGATATTTGTAGATATATCTCAAGGGAAGGGGCCTGACGGACATATTTCGAGATATTTCTTCTTCTTGTTGTTCTTCTTCCGCACAGCTAAGCTGGAAGTGGCATTTACAGCTCGCAATAGTGCAGAGTTATCTCAAAGAAAGGGGCCACGGTGTTTCTGTATCTCTATTATGTTGGTGCGGCTTCGGAACTTTTAAATATCTTGATATATCTCGCGAACTACGCATCTGATCAAAGAATATCATAGAACATAAAAAGTAGGAAACTTAATTCTCTACAAAAAAGGTCTCTTAACATTTTGCCATAGCTCTGTTCGTTTCCGAGATATTTGCAGATTTATCTCAAGGGAAGGGGCCTGACGGACATATTTCGAGATATTTCTTCTTCTTGTTGTTCTTCCTCTGCACAGCTAAGCTGGAAGTGGCATTTGCAGCTCGCAATAGTGCAGAGTTATCTCAAAGAGAGGGGCCACGGTGTTTCTGTATCTCTATTATGTTGGTGCGGCTTCGGAACTTTTAAATATCTTGATATATCTCGAGAACTACGCATCTGATCAAAAAATATCATCGAACATAAATTGTAGGAAACATAATTCTCTACAAAAGACGTCTCTTAACATTTTGCCATAGCTCGCTTCGTTTCCGAGATATTTGCAGATTTATCTCAAGGGAAGGGGCCTGACGGACATACTTCGAGATAATTCTTCTTCTTGTTGTTCTTCTTCTGCACAGCTAAGCTGGAAGTGGCATTTGCGGCTCGCACTAGTGCAGAGTTATCTCAAAGAAAGGGGCCACGGTGTTTCTGTATCTCTATTATGTTGGTGCGGCTTCGGAACTTTTAAATATCTCGATATATCTCGAAAACTACGCTTCTGATCAAAAAATATCATAGGACATAAAAAGTAGGAAACTTAATTCCCTACAAGAAAGGTCTCTTAACATTTTGCCATAGCTCGCTTCGTTTCCGAGATATTTGCAGATTTATCTCAAGGGAAGGGGCCTGACGGACATATTTCGAGATATTTCTTCTTCTTGTTGTTCTTCTTCTGCACGGCTAAGCTGGAAGTGGCATTTGCGGCTCGCACTAGTGCAGAGTTATCTCAAAGAAAGGGGCCACGGTGTTTCTGTATCTCTATTATGTTGGTGCGGCTTCGGAACTTTTAAATATCTCGATATATCTCGAAAACTACGCTTCTGATCAAAAAATATCATAGAACATAAATTGTAGGAAACATAATTCTCTACAAAAGACGTCTCTTAACATTTTGCCATAGCTCGCTTCGTTTCCGAGATATTTGCAGATTCAGCTCAAAGGAACGGGCCTGACGGACATATTTCGAGATATTTCTTCTTCTTGATGTTCTTCCTCTGCACAGCTAAGCTGGAAGTGGCATTTGCAGCTCGCAATAGTGCAGAGTTATCTCAAAGAAAGGGGCCACGGTGTTTCTGTATCTCTATTATGTTGGTGCGGCTTCGGAACTTTTAAATATCTTGATATATCTCGAGAACTACGCATCTGATCAAAAAATATCATAGGACATAAAAAGTAGGAAACTTAATTCTCTACAAGAAAGGTGTCTTAACATTTTGCCATAGCTCGCTTCGTTTCCGAGATATTTGCAGATTTATCTCAAGGGAAGGGGCCTGACGGACATATTTCGAGATATTTCTTCTTCTCGTTGTTCTTCTTCTGCACAGCTAAGCTGGAAGTGGCATTTGCGGCTCGCACTAGTGCAGAGTTATCTCAAAGAAAGGGGCCACGGTGTTTCTGTATCTCTATTATGTTGGTGCGGCTTCGGAACTTTTAAATATCTTGATATATCTCGAGAACTACGCATCTGATCAAAAAATATCATAGAAGATAAAAAGTAGGAAACTTAATTCTCTACAAAAAATGTCTCTTAACATTTTGCCATAGCTCGCTTCGTTTCCGAGATATTTGCAGATTTATCTCAAGGGAACGGGCCTGACGGACATATTTCGAGATATTTCTTCTTCTTGTTGTTCTTCTTCTGCACAGCTAAGCTGGAAGTGTCATTTGCGGCTCGCACTAGTGCAGCGTTATCTCAAAGAAAGGGGCCACGGTGTTTCTGTATCTCTATTATGTTGGTGCGGCTTCGGAACTTTTAAATATCTCGATATATCTCGAAAACTACGCTTCCGATCAAAAAATATCATAGAACATAAATTGTAGGAAACTTAATTCTCTACAAATAAGGTCTCTTAACATGTTGCCATAGCTCGCTTCGTTTCCGAGATATTTGCAGATTTATCTCAAGGGAAGGGGCCTGACGGACATATTTCGAGATATTTCTTCTTCTTGTTGTTCTTCTTCTGCACAGCTAAGCTGGAAGTGGCATTTGCAGCTCGCAATAGTGCAGAGTTATCTCAAAGAAAGGGGCCACGGTGTTTCTGTATCTCTATTATGTTGGTGCGGCTTCGGAACTTCTAAATATCTTGATATATCTCGAGAACTACGCGTCTGATCAAAAAATATCATAGACCATAAAAAGTAGGAAACATAATTCTCTACAAAAAAGGTCTCTTAACATTTTGCCATAGCTCGCTTCGTTTCCGAGATATTTGCAGATTTATCTCAAGGGAAGGGGCCTGACGGACATATTTCGAGATATTTCTTCTTCTTGTTGTTCTTCTTCTGCACGGCTAAGCTGGAAGTGGCATTTGCGGCTCGCACTAGTGCAGAGTTATCTCAAAGAAAGGGGCCACGGTGTTTCTGTATCTCTATTATGTTGGTGCGGCTTCGGAACTTTTAAATATCTTGATATATCTCGAGAACTACGCATCTGCTCGAAAAATATCACAGAACATAAAAAGTAGGAATCTTAATTCTCTACAAATAAGTTCTCTTAACATTTTGCCATAGCTCGCTTCGTTTCCGAGATATTTGCAGATTTATCTCAAGGGAAGGGTCCTGACGGACATATTTCGAGATATTTCTTCTTCTTGTTGTTCTTCTTCTGCACAGCTAAGCTGGAAGTGGCATTTCCAGCTCGCAATAGTGCAGAGTTATCTCAAAGAAAGGGGCCACGGTGTTTCTGTATCTCTATTATGTTGGTGCGGCTTCGGAACTTTTAAATATCTTGATACATGTCGAGAACTACGCATCTGATCAAAAAATATCATAGAACATAAAAAGTAGGAAACTTAATTCTCTACAAAAAAGGTCTCTTACCATTTTGCCATAGCTCGCTTCGTTTCCGAGATATTTGCAGATTTATCCCAAGGGAAGGGGCCTGACGGACATATTTCGAGATATTTCTTCTTCTTGTTGTTCTTCTTCTGCACAGCTAAGCTGGAAGTGGCATTTACAGCTCGCAATAGTGCAGAGTTATCTCAAAGAAAGGGGCCACGGTGTTTCTGTATCTCTATTATGTTGGTGCGGCTTCGGAACTTTTAAATATCTTGATATATCTCGAGAACTACGCATCTGATCAAAAAATATCATAGAACATAAAAAGTAGGAAACTTAATTCTCTACAAAAAAGGTCTCTTAACATTTTGCCATAGCTCGCTTCGTTTCCGAGATATTTGCAGATATATCTCAAGGGAAGGGGCCTGACGGACATATTTCGAGATATTTCTTCTTCTTGTTGTTCTTCTTCTGCACAGCAAAACTGGAAGTGGCATTTCCAGCTCGCAATAGTGCAGAGTTATCTCAAAGAAAGGGGCCACGGTGTTTCTGTATCTCTATTATGTTGGTGCGGCTTCGGAACTTTTAAATATATTGATATATCTTGAGAACTACGCATCTGATCAAAAAATATCATAGAACATAAAAAGTAGGAAACTTAATTCTCTACAAAAAAGGTCTCTTAACATTTTGCCATAGCTCGCTTCGTTTCCGAGATATTTGCAGATTTATCCCAAGGGAAGGGGCCTGACGGACATATTTCGAGATATTTCTTCTTCTTGTTGTTCTTCTTCTGCACAGCTAAGCTGGAAGTGGCATTTACAGCTCGCAATAGTGCAGAGTTATCTCAAAGAAAGGGGCCACGGTGTTTCTGTATCTCTATTATGTTGGTGCGGCTTCGGAACTTTTAAATATCTTGATATATCTCGAGAACTACGCATCTGCTCGAAAAATATCACAGAACATAAAAAGTAGGAATCTTAATTCTCTACAAATGAGGTCTCTTAACATTTTGCCATAGCTCGCTTCGTTTCCGAGATATTTGCAGATTTATCTCAAGGGAAGGGTCCTGACGGACATATTTCGAGATATTTCTTCTTCTTGTTGTTCTTCTTCTGCACAGCTAAGCTGGAAGTGGCATTTCCAGCTCGCAATAGTGCAGAGTTATCTCAAAGAAAGGGGCCACGGTGTTTCTGTATCTCTATTATGTTGGTGCGGCTTCGGAACTTTTAAATATCTGGATATATCCGGAGAACTACGCATCTGATCAAAAAATATCATAGAACATAAAAAGTAGGAAACTTAATTCTCTACAAAAAAGGTCTCTTAACATTTTGCCATAGCTCGCTTCGTTTCCGAGATATTTGCAGATTTATCTCAAGGGAAGGGGCCTGACGGACATATCTAGAGATATTTCTTCTTCTTGTTGTTCTTCTTCTGCACAGCTAAGCTGGAAGTGGCATTTGCGGCTCGCACTAGTGCAGAGTTATCTCAAAGAAAGGGGCCACGGTGTTTCTGTATCTCTATTATGTTGGTGCGGCTTCGGAACTTTTAAATATCTTGATATATCTCGAGAACTACGCATCTGATCAAAAAATATCATAGAACATAAAAAGTAGGAAACTTAATTCTCTACAAAAAAGGTCTCTTAACATTTTGCCATAGCTCGCTTCGTTTCCGAGATATTTGCAGATTTATCTCAAGGGAAGGGGCCTGACGGACATATTTCGAGATATTTCTTCTTGTTGTTCTTCTTCTGCACAGCTAAGCTGGAAGTGGCATTTGCGGCTCGCACTAGTGCAGAGTTATCTCAAAGAAAGGGGCCACGGTGTTTCTGTATCTCTATTATGTTGGTGCGGCTTCGGAACTTTTAAATATCTCGATATATCTCGAAAACTACGCTTCTGATCAAAAAATATCATAGAACATAAATTGTAGGAAACATAATTCTCTACAAAAAAGGTCTCTTAACATTTTGCCATAGCTCGCTTCGTTTCCGAGATATTTGCAGATATATCTCAAGGGAAGGGGCCTGACGGACATATTTCGAGATATTTCTTCTTCTTGTTGTTCTTCTTCTGCACAGCTAAGCTGGAAGTGGCATTTGCAGCTCGCAATAGTGCAGAGTTATCTCAAAGAAAGGGGCCACGGTGTTTCTGTATCTCTATTATGTTGGTGCGGCTTCGGAACTTTTGAATATCTTGATATATCTCGAGAACTACGCATCTGATCAAAAAATATCATAGAACATAAAAAGTAGGAAACTTAATTCTCTACAAAAAAGGTCTCTTAACATTTTGCATAGCTCGCTTCGTTTCCGAGATATTTGCAGATTTATCTCAAGGGAAGGGGCCTGACGGACATATTTCGAGATATTTCTTCTTCTTGTTGTTCTTCTTCTGCACAGCTAAGCTGGAAGTGGCATTTGCATCTCGCACTAGTGCAGAGTTATCTCAAAGAAAGGGGCCACGGTGTTTCTGTATCTCTATTATGTTGGTGCAGCTTCGGAACTTTTAAATATCTTGATATATCTCGAGAACTACGCATCTGATCAAAAAATATCATGGAACATAAAAAGTAGAAAACTTAATTCTCTACAAAAAAGGTCTCTTAACATTTTGCCATAGCTCGCTTCGTTTCCGAGATATTTGCAGATTTATCTCAAGGGAAGGGGCCTGACGGACATATTTCGAGATATTTCTTCTTCTTGTTGTTCTTCTTCTGCACAGCTAAGCTGGAAGTGGCATTTGCAGCTCGCAATAGTGCAGAGTTATCTCAAAGAAAGGGGCCACGGTGTTTCTGTATCTCTATTATGTTGTTGCGGCTTCGGAACTTTTAAATATCTTGATATATCTCGAGAACTACGCATCTGATCAAAAAATATCGTAGAACATAAAAAGTAGGAAACTTAATTCTCAACAAATAAAGTCTCATAACATTTTGCCATAGCTCGCTTCGTTTCCGAGATATTTGCAGATTTATCTCAAGGGAAGGGGCCTGACGGACATATTTCGAGATATTTCTTCTTCTTGTTGTTCTTCTTCTGCACAGCTAAGCTGGAAGTGGCATTTGCGGCTCGCACTAGTGCAGGGTTATCTCAAAGAAAGGGGCCACGGTGTTTCTGTATCTCTATTATGTTGGTGCAGCTTCGGAACTTTTAAATATCTTGATATATCTCGAGAACTACGCATCTGATCAAAAAATATCATAGAACATAAATTGTAGGAAACATAATTCTCTACAAAAAACGTCTCTTAACATTTTGCCATAGCTCGCTTCGTTTCCGAGATATTTGCAGATTCAGCTCAAAGTAACGGGCCTGACGGACATATTTCGAGATATTTCTTCTTCTTGTTGTTCTTCTTCTGCACAGCTAAGCTGGAAGTGGCATTTGCAGCTCGCAATAGTGCAGAGTTATCTCAAAGAAAGGGGCCACGGTGATTCTGTATCTCTATTATGTTGGTGCGGCTTCGGAACTTTTAAATATCTTGATATATCTCGAGAACTACGCAACTGATCAAAAAATATCATAGAACATAAAAAGTAGGAAACTTAATTCTCTACAAAAAAGGTCTCTTAACATTTTGCCATAGCTCGCTTCGTTTCCGAGATATTTGCAGATTGATCTCAAGGGAAGGGGCCTGACGGACATATTTCGAGATATTTTTTCTTCTTGTTGTTCTTCTTCTGCACAGCTAAGCTGGAAGTGGCATTTACAGCTCGCAATAGTGCAGAGTTATCTCAAAGAAAGGGGCCACTGTGTTTCCGTATCTCTATTATGTTGGTGCGGCTTCGGAACTTTTAAATATCTTGATATATCTCGAGAACTACGCATCTGATCAAAAAATATCATACAACATAAAAAGTAGGAAACTGAATTCTCTACAAAAAAGGTCTCTTAACATTTTGCCATAGCTCGCTTCGTTTCCGAGATATTTGCAGATTTATCTCAAGGGAAGGGGCCTGACGGACATATTTCGAGATATATCTTCTTCTTGTTGTTCTTCTTCTGCACAGCTAAACTGGAAGTGGCATTTCCAGCTCGCAATAGTGCAGAGTTATCTCAAAGAAAGGGGCCACGGTGTTTCTGTATCTCTATTATGTTGGTGCAGCTTCGGAACTTTTAAATATCTTGATATATGTCGACAACTACGCATCTGATCAAAAAATATCATAGAACATAAAAAGTAGGAAACTTAATTCTCTACAAAAAAGGTCTCTTAACATTTTGCCATAGCTCGCTTCGTTTCCGAGATATTTGCAGATTTATCTCAAGGGAAGGGGCCTGACGGACATATTTCGAGATATTTCTTCTTCTTGTTGTTCTTCTTCTGCACAGCTAAACTGGAAGTGGCGTTTCCAGCTCGCAATAGTGCAGAGTTATCTCAAAGAAAGGGGCCACGGTGTTTCTGTATCTCTATTATGTTGGTGCGGCTTCGGAACTTTTAAATATCTTGATATATCTCGAGAACTACGAATCTGATCAAAAAATATCGTAGAACATAAAAAGTAGGAAACTTAATTCTCTACAAAAAAGGTCTCTTAACATTTTGCCATAGCTCGCTTCGTTTCCGAGATATTTGCAGATTTATCGCAAGGGAAGGTGCCTGACGGACATATTTCGAGATATTTCTTCTTGTTGTTCTTCTTCTGCACAGCTAAGCTGGAAGTGGCATTTGCGGCTCGCACTAGTGCAGAGTTATCTCAAAGACAGGGGCCACGGTGTTTCTGTATCTCTATTATGTTGGTGCGGCTTCGGAACTTTTAAATATCTCGATATATCTCGAAAACTACGCTTCTGATCAAAAAATATCATAGAACATAAATTGTAGGAAACATAATTCTCTACAAAAAACGTCTCTTAACATTTTGCCATAGCTCGCTTCGTTTCCGAGATATTTGCAGATTCAGCTCAAAGTAACGGGCCTGACGGACATATTTCGAGATATTTCTTCTTCTTGTTGTTCTTCTTTTGCACAGCTAAACTGGAAGTGGCATTTCCAGCTCGCAATAGTGCAGAGTTATCTCAAAGAAAGGGGCCACGGTGTTTCTGTATCTCTATTATGTTGGTGCGGCTTCGGAACTTTTAAATATCTTGATATATCTCGAGAACTACGCGTCTGATCAAAAAATATCATAGAACATAAAAAGTAGGAAACATAATTCTCTACAAAAAAGCTCTCTTAAGATTTTGCCATAGCTCGCTTCGTTTCCGAGATATTTGCAGATTTATCTCAAGGGAAGGGGCCTGACGGACATATTTCGAGATATTTCTTCTTCTTGTTGTTCTTCTTCTGCACAGCTAAGCTGGAAGTGGCATTTGCAGGTCGCAGTAGTGCGGAGTTATCTCAAAGAAAGGGGCCACGGTGTTTCTGTATCTCTATTATGTTGGTGCGGCTTCGGAACTTTTAAATATCTTGATATATCTCGAGAACTACGCATCTGCTCGAAAAATATCACAGAACATAAAAAGTAGGAATCTTAATTCTCTACAAATAAGGTCTCTTAACATTTTGCCATAGCTCGCTTCGTTTCCGAGATATTTGCAGATTTATCTCAAGGGAAGGGTCCTGACGGACATATTTCGAGATATTTCTTCTTCTTGTTGTTCTTCTTCTGCACAGCTAAGCTGGAAGTGGCATTTCCAGCTCGCAGTAGTGCAGAGTTATCTCAAAGAAAGGGGCCACGGTGTTTCTGTATCTCTATTATGTTGGTGCGGCTTCGGAACTTTTAAATATCTTGATACATGTCGAGAACTACGCATCTGATCAAAAAATATCATAGAACATAAAAAGTAGGAAACTTAATTCTCTACAAAAAAGGTCTCTTAGCATTTTGCCATAGCTCGCTTCGTTTCCGAGATATTTGCAGATTTATCCCAAGGGAAGGGGCCTGACGGACATATTTCGAGATATTTCTTCTTCTTGTTGTTCTTCTTCTGCACAGCTAAGCTAGAAGTGGCATTTACAGCTCGCAATAGTGCAGAGTTATCTCAAAGAAAGGGGCCACGGTGTTTCTGTATCTCTATTATGTTGGTGCGGCTTCGGAACTTTTAAATATCTTGATATATCTCGAGAACTACGCATCTGCTCGAAAAATATCACAGAACATAAAAAGTAGGAATCTTAATTCTCTACAAATGAAGTCTCTTAACATTTTGCCATAGCTCGCTTCGTTTCCGAGATATTTGCAGATTTATCTCAAGGGAAGGGTCCTGACGGACATATTTCGAGATATTTCTTCTTCTTGTTGTTCTTCTTCTGCACAGCTAAGCTGGAAGTGGCATTTGCAGCTCGCAATAGTGCAGAGTTATCTCAAAGAAAGGGGCCACGGTGTTTCTGTATCTCTATTATGTTGGTGCGGCTTCGGAACTTTTAAATATCTTGATACATCTCGAGAACTACGCATCTGATCAAAAAATATCATAGAACATAAAAAGTAGAAAACTTAATTCTCTACAAAGAAGGTCTCTTAGTATTTTGCCATAGCTCGCTTCGTTTCCGAGATATTTGCAGATTTATCCCAAGGGAAGGGGCCTGACGGACATATTTCGAGATATTTCTTCTTCTTGTTGTTCTTCTTCTGCACAGCTAAGCTGGAAGTGGCATTTACAGCTCGCAATAGTGCAGAGTTATCTCAAAGAAAGGGGCCACGGTGTTTCTGTATCTCTATTATGTTGGTGCCGCTTCGGAACTTTTAAATATCTTGATATATCTCGAGAACTACGCATCTGATCAAAAAATATCATAGAACATAAAAAGTAGGAAACTTAATTCTCTACAAAAAAGGTCTCTTAACATTTTGCCATAGCTCGCTTCGTTTCCGAGATATTTGCAGATATATCTCAAGGGAAGGGGCCTGACGGACATATTTCGAGATATTTCTTCTTCTTGTTGTTCTTCTTCTGCACAGCAAAACTGGAAGTGGCATTTCCAGCTCGCAATAGTGCAGAGTTATCTCAAAGAAAGGGGCCACGGTGTTTCTGTATCTCTATTATGTTGGTGCGGCTTCGGAACTTTTAAATATCTTGATATATCTTGAGAACTACGCATCTGATCAAAAAATATCATAGAACATAAAAAGTAGGAAACTTAATTCTCTACAAAAAAGGTCTCTTAACATTTTGCCATAGCTCGCTTCGTTTCCGAGATATTTGCAGATTTATCCCAAGGGAAGGGGCCTGACGGACATATTTCGAGATATTTCTTCTTCTTGTTGTTCTTCTTCTGCACAGCTAAGCTGGAAGTGGCATTTACAGCTCGCAATAGTGCAGAGTTATCTCAAAGAAAGGGGCCACGGTGTTTCTGTATCTCTATTATGTTGGTGCGGCTTCGGAACTTTTAAATATCTTGATATATCTCGAGAACTACGCATCTGATCAAAAAATATCATAGAACATAAAAAGTAGGAAACTTAATTCTCTACAAAAAAGGTCTCTTAACATTTTGCCATAGCTCGCTTCGTTTCCGAGATATTTGCAGATATATCTCAAGGGAAGGGGCCTGACGGACATATTTCGAGATATTTCTTCTTCTTGTTGTTCTTCTTCTGCACAGCAAAACTGGAAGTGGCATTTCCAGCTCGCAATAGTGCAGAGTTATCTCAAAGAAAGGGGCCACGGTGTTTCTGTATCTCTATTATGTTGGTGCGGCTTCGGAACTTTTAAATATCTTGATATATCTTGTGAACTACGCATCTGATCAAAAAATATCATAGAACATAAAAAGTAGGAAACTTAATTCTCTACAAAAAAGGTCTCTTAACATTTTGCCATAGCTCGCTTCGTTTCCGAGATATTTGCAGATTTATCCCAAGGGAAGGGGCCTGACGGACATATTTCGAGATATTTCTTCTTCTTGTTGTTCTTCTTCTGCACAGCTAAGCTGGAAGTGGCATTTGCAGCTCGCAAAAGTGCAGAGTTATCTCAAAGAAAGGGGCCACGGTGTTTCTGTATCTCTATTATGTTCGTCCGGCTTCGGAACTTTTAAATATCTTGATATATCTCGAGAACTACGCATCTCATCAAAAAATATCATAGAACATAAAAAGTAGGAAACTTAATTCTCTACAAAAAAGGTCTCTTAACATTTTGCCATAGCTCGCTTCGTTTCCGAGATATTTGCAGATTTATCCCAAGGGAAGGGGCCTGACGGACATATTTCGAGATATTTCTTCTTCTTGTTGTTCTTCTTCTGCACAGCTAAGCTGGAAGTGGCATTTGCAGCTCGCAATAGTGCAGAGTTATCTCAAAGAAAGGGGCCACGGTGTTTCTGTATCTCTATTATGTCGGTGCGGCTTCGGAACTATTAAATACCTTGATATATCTCGAGAACTACGCATCTGATCAAAAAATATCATAGAACATAAAAAGTAGAAAACTTAATTCTCTACAAAGAAGGTCTCTTAGTATTTTGCCATAGCTCGCTTCGTTTCCGAGATATTTGCAGATTTATCCCAAGGGAAGGGGCCTGACGGACATATTTCGAGATATTTCTTCTTCTTGTTGTTCTTCTTCTGCACAGCTAAGCTGGAAGTGGCATTTACAGCTCGCAATATTGCAGAGTTATCTCAAAGAAAGGGGCCACGGTGTTTCTGTATCTCTATTATGTTGGTGCGGCTTCGGAACTTTTAAATATCTTGATATATCTCGAGAACTACGCATCTGATCAAAAAATATCATAGAACATAAAAAGTAGGAAACTTAATTCTCTACAAAAAAGGTCTCTTAACATTTTGCCATAGCTCGCTTCGTTTCCGAGATATTTGCAGATATATCTCAAGGGAAGGGGCCTGACGGACATATTTCGAGATATTTCTTCTTCTTGTTGTTCTTCTTCTGCACAGCAAAACTGGAAGTGGCATTTCCAGCTCGCAATAGTGCAGAGTTATCTCAAAGAAAGGGGCCACGGTGTTTCTGTATCTCTATTATGTTGGTGCGGCTTCGGAACTTTTAAATATCTTGATATATCTTGTGAACTACGCATCTGATCAAAAAATATCATAGAACATAAAAAGTAGGAAACTTAATTCTCTACAAAAAAGGTCTCTTAACATTTTGCCATAGCTCGCTTCGTTTCCGAGATATTTGCAGATTTATCCCAAGGGAAGGGGCCTGACGGACATATTTCGAGATATTTCTTCTTCTTGTTGTTCTTCTTCTGCACAGCTAAGCTGGAAGTGGCATTTGCAGCTCGCAAAAGTGCAGAGTTATCTCAAAGAAAGGGGCCACGGTGTTTCTGTATCTCTATTATGTTGGTCCGGCTTCGGAACTTTTAAATATCTTGATATATCTCGAGAACTACGCATCTCATCAAAAAATATCATAGAACATAAAAAGTAGGAAACTTAATTCTCTACAAAAAAGGTCTCTTAACATTTTGCCATAGCTCGCTTCGTTTCCGAGATATTTGCAGATTTATCCCAAGGGAAGGGGCCTGACGGACATATTTCGAGATATTTCTTCTTCTTGTTGTTCTTCTTCTGCACAGCTAAGCTGGAAGTGGCATTTACAGCTCGCAATAGTGCAGAGTTATCTCAAAGAAATGGGCCACGGTGTTTCTGTATCTCTATTATGTTGGTGCGGCTTCGGAACTTTTAAATATCTTGATATATCTCGAGAACTACGCATCTGATCAAAAAATATCATAGAACATAAAAAGTAGGAAACTTAATTCTCTACAAAAAAGGTCTCTTAACATTTTGCCATAGCTCGCTTCGTTTCCGAGATATTTGCAGATATATCTCAAGGGAAGGGGCCTGACGGACATATTTCGAGATATTTCTTCTTCTTGTTGTTCTTCTTCTGCACAGCAAACCTGGAAGTGGCGTTTCCAGCTCGCAATAGTGCAGAGTTATCTCAAAGAAAGGGGCCACGGTGTTTCTGTATCTCTATTATGTTGGTGCGGGTTCGGAACTTTTAAATATCTTGATATATCTTGAGAAGTACGCATCTGATCAAAAAATATCATAGAACATAAAAAGTAGGAAACTTAATTCTCTACAAAAAAGGTCTCTTAACATTTTGCCATAGCTCGCTTCGTTTCCGAGATATTTGCAGATTTATCTCAAGGGAAGGGGCCTGACGGACGTATTTCGAGATATTTCTTCTTCTTGTTGTTCTTCTTCTGCACAGCTAAGCTGGAAGTGGCATTTGCAGCTCGCAATAGTGCAGAGTTATCTCAAAGAAAGGGGCCACGGTGTTTCTGTATCTCTATTATGTTGGTGCGGCTTCGGAACTTTTAAATATCTTGATATATCTCGAGAACTACGCATCTGATCAAAAAATATCATAGAACATAAAAAGTAGGAAACTTAATTCTCTACAAAAAAGGTCTCTTAACATTTTGCCATAGCTCGCTTCGTTTCCGAGATATTTGCAGATTTATCTCAAGGGAAGGGTCCTGACGGACATATTTCGAGATATTTCTTCTTCTTGTTGTTCTTCTTCTGCACAGCTAAGCTGGAAGTGGCATTTACAGCTCGCAATAGTGCAGAGTTATCTCAAAGAAAGGGGCCACGGTGTTTCTGTATCTCTATTATGTTGGTGCGGCTTCGGAACTTTTAAATATCTTGATATATCTTGTGAACTACGCATCTGATCAAAAAATATCATAGAACATAAAAAGTAGGAAACTTAATTCTCTACAAAAAAGGTCTCTTAACATTTTGCCATAGCTCGCTTCGTTTCCGAGATATTTGCAGATTTATCCCAAGGGAAGGGGCCTGACGGACATATTTCGAGATATTTCTTCTTCTTGTTGTTCTTCTTCTGCACAGCTAAGCTGGAAGTGGCATTTGCAGCTCGCAAAAGTGCAGAGTTATCTCAAAGAAAGGGGCCACGGTGTTTCTGTATCTCTATTATGTTCGTCCGGCTTCGGAACTTTTAAATATCTTGATATATCTCGAGAACTACGCATCTCATCAAAAAATATCATAGAACATAAAAAGTAGGAAACTTAATTCTCTACAAAAAAGGTCTCTTAACATTTTGCCATAGCTCGCTTCGTTTCCGAGATATTTGCAGATTTATCCCAAGGGAAGGGGCCTGACGGACATATTTCGAGATATTTCTTCTTCTTGTTGTTCTTCTTCTGCACAGCTAAGCTGGAAGTGGCATTTGCAGCTCGCAATAGTGCAGAGTTATCTCAAAGAAAGGGGCCACGGTGTTTCTGTATCTCTATTATGTCGGTGCGGCTTCGGAACTATTAAATACCTTGATATATCTCGAGAACTACGCATCTGATCAAAAAATATCATAGAACATAAAAAGTAGAAAACTTAATTCTCTACAAAGAAGGTCTCTTAGTATTTTGCCATAGCTCGCTTCGTTTCCGAGATATTTGCAGATTTATCCCAAGGGAAGGGGCCTGACGGACATATTTCGAGATATTTCTTCTTCTTGTTGTTCTTCTTCTGCACAGCTAAGCTGGAAGTGGCATTTACAGCTCGCAATATTGCAGAGTTATCTCAAAGAAAGGGGCCACGGTGTTTCTGTATCTCTATTATGTTGGTGCGGCTTCGGAACTTTTAAATATCTTGATATATCTCGAGAACTACGCATCTGATCAAAAAATATCATAGAACATAAAAAGTAGGAAACTTAATTCTCTACAAAAAAGGTCTCTTAACATTTTGCCATAGCTCGCTTCGTTTCCGAGATATTTGCAGATATATCTCAAGGGAAGGGGCCTGACGGACATATTTCGAGATATTTCTTCTTCTTGTTGTTCTTCTTCTGCACAGCAAAACTGGAAGTGGCATTTCCAGCTCGCAATAGTGCAGAGTTATCTCAAAGAAAGGGGCCACGGTGTTTCTGTATCTCTATTATGTTGGTGCGGCTTCGGAACTTTTAAATATCTTGATATATCTTGTGAACTACGCATCTGATCAAAAAATATCATAGAACATAAAAAGTAGGAAACTTAATTCTCTACAAAAAAGGTCTCTTAACATTTTGCCATAGCTCGCTTCGTTTCCGAGATATTTGCAGATTTATCCCAAGGGAAGGGGCCTGACGGACATATTTCGAGATATTTCTTCTTCTTGTTGTTCTTCTTCTGCACAGCTAAGCTGGAAGTGGCATTTGCAGCTCGCAAAAGTGCAGAGTTATCTCAAAGAAAGGGGCCACGGTGTTTCTGTATCTCTATTATGTTGGTCCGGCTTCGGAACTTTTAAATATCTTGATATATCTCGAGAACTACGCATCTCATCAAAAAATATCATAGAACATAAAAAGTAGGAAACTTAATTCTCTACAAAAAAGGTCTCTTAACATTTTGCCATAGCTCGCTTCGTTTCCGAGATATTTGCAGATTTATCCCAAGGGAAGGGGCCTGACGGACATATTTCGAGATATTTCTTCTTCTTGTTGTTCTTCTTCTGCACAGCTAAGCTGGAAGTGGCATTTACAGCTCGCAATAGTGCAGAGTTATCTCAAAGAAATGGGCCACGGTGTTTCTGTATCTCTATTATGTTGGTGCGGCTTCGGAACTTTTAAATATCTTGATATATCTCGAGAACTACGCATCTGATCAAAAAATATCATAGAACATAAAAAGTAGGAAACTTAATTCTCTACAAAAAAGGTCTCTTAACATTTTGCCATAGCTCGCTTCGTTTCCGAGATATTTGCAGATATATCTCAAGGGAAGGGGCCTGACGGACATATTTCGAGATATTTCTTCTTCTTGTTGTTCTTCTTCTGCACAGCAAACCTGGAAGTGGCGTTTCCAGCTCGCAATAGTGCAGAGTTATCTCAAAGAAAGGGGCCACGGTGTTTCTGTATCTCTATTATGTTGGTGCGGGTTCGGAACTTTTAAATATCTTGATATATCTTGAGAAGTACGCATCTGATCAAAAAATATCATAGAACATAAAAAGTAGGAAACTTAATTCTCTACAAAAAAGGTCTCTTAACATTTTGCCATAGCTCGCTTCGTTTCCGAGATATTTGCAGATTTATCTCAAGGGAAGGGGCCTGACGGACGTATTTCGAGATATTTCTTCTTCTTGTTGTTCTTCTTCTGCACAGCTAAGCTGGAAGTGGCATTTGCAGCTCGCAATAGTGCAGAGTTATCTCAAAGAAAGGGGCCACGGTGTTTCTGTATCTCTATTATGTTGGTGCGGCTTCGGAACTTTTAAATATCTTGATATATCTCGAGAACTACGCATCTGATCAAAAAATATCATAGAACATAAAAAGTAGGAAACTTAATTCTCTACAAAAAAGGTCTCTTAACATTTTGCCATAGCTCGCTTCGTTTCCGAGATATTTGCAGATTTATCTCAAGGGAAGGGTCCTGACGGACATATTTCGAGATATTTCTTCTTCTTGTTGTTCTTCTTCTGCACAGCTAAGCTGGAAGTGGCATTTACAGCTCGCAATAGTGCAGAGTTATCTCAAAGAAAGGGGCCACGGTGTTTCTGTATCTCTATTATGTTGGTGCGGCTTCGGAACTTTTAAATATCTTGATATATCTCGAGAACTACGCATCTGATCAAAAAATATCATAGAACATAAAAAGTACGAAACTTAATTCTCTACAAAAAAGGTCTCTTAACATTTTGCCATAGCTCGCTTCGTTTCCGAGATATTTGCAGATATATCTCAAGGGAAGGGGCCTGACGGATATATATTTCGAGATATTTCTTCTTCTTGTTGTTCTTCTTCTGCACAGCAAAACTGGAAGTGGCATTTCCAGCTCGCAATAGTGCAGAGTTATCTCAAAGAAAGGGGCCACGGTGTTTTTGTATCTCTATTATGTTGGTGCGGCTTCGGAACTTTTAAATATCTTGATATATCTCGAGAACTACGCATCTGATCAAAAAATATCATAGAACATAAAAAGTAGGAAACTTAATTCTCTACAAAAAAGGTCTCATAACATTTTGCCATAGCTCGCTTCGTTTCCGAGATATTTGCAGATTTATCTCAAGGGAAGGGTCCTGACGGACATATTTCGAGATATTTCTTCTTCTTGTTGTTCTTCTTCTGCACAGCTAAGCTCGAAGTGGCATTTACAGCTCGCAATAGTGCAGAGTTATCTCAAAGAAAGGGGCCACGGTGTTTCTGTATCTCTATTATGTTGGTGCGGCTTCGGAACTTATAAATATCTTGATATATCTCGAGAACTACGCATCTGATCAAAGAATATCATAGAACATAAAAAGTACGAAACTTAATTCTCTACAAAAAAGGTCTCTTAACATTTTGCCATAGCTCGCTTCGTTTCCGAGATATTTGCAGATATATCTCAAGGGAAGGGGCCTGACGGATATATATTTCGAGATATTTCTTCTTCTTGTTGTTCTTCTTCTGCACAGCAAAACTGGAAGTGGCATTTCCAGCTCGCAATAGTGCAGAGTTATCTCAAAGAAAGGGGCCACGGTGTTTCTGTATCTCTATTATGTTGGTGCGGCTTCGGAACTTTTAAATATCTTGATATATCTCGAGAACTACGCATCTGATCAAAAAATATCATAGAACATAAACAGTAGGAAACTTAATTCTCTACAAAAAAGGTCTCATAACATTTTGCCATAGCTCGCTTCGTTTCCGAGATATTTGCAGATTTATCTCAAGGGAAGGGTCCTGACGGACATATTTCGAGATATTTCTTCTTCTTGTTGTTCTTCTTCTGCACAGCTAAGCTGGAAGTGGCATTTACAGCTCGCAATAGTGCAGAGTTATCTCAAAGAAAGGGGCCACGGTGTTTCTGTATCTCTATTATGTTGGTGCGGCTTCGGAACTTTTAAATATCTTGATATATCTCGAGAACTACGCATCTGATCAAAAAATATCATAGAACATAAAAAGTAGGAAACTTAATTCCCTACAAAAAAGGTCTCTTAACATTTTGCCATAGCTCGCTTCGTTTCCGAGATATTTGCAGATTTATCTCAAGGGGAGGGGCCTGACGGACATATTTCGAGATATTTCTTCTTCTTGTTGTTCTTCTTCTGCACAGCTAAGCTGGAAGTGGCATTTGCGGCTCGCACTAGTGCAGGGTTATCTCAAAGAAAGGGGCCACGGTGTTTCTGTATCTCTATTATGTTGGTGCAGCTTCGGAACTTTTAAATATCTTGATATATCTCGAGAACTACGCATCTGATCAAAAAATATCATAGAACATAAATTGTAGGAAACATAATTCTCTACAAAAAACGTCTCTTAACATTTTGCCATAGCTCGCTTCGTTTCCGAGATATTTGCAGATTCAGCTCAAAGTAACGGGCCTGACGGACATATTTCGAGATATTTCTTCTTCTTGTTGTTCTTCTTCTGCACAGCTAAGCTGGAAGTGGCATTTGCAGCTCGCAATAGTGCAGAGTTATCTCAAAGAAAGGGGCCACGGTGTTTTTGTATCTCTATTATGTTGGTGCGGCTTCGGAACTTTTAAATATCTTGATATATCTCGAGAACTACGCATCTGATCAAAAAATATCATAGAACATAAAAAGTAGGAAACTTAATTCTCTACAAAAAAGGTCTCATAACATTTTGCCATAGCTCGCTTCGTTTCCGAGATATTTGCAGATTTATCTCAAGGGAAGGGTCCTGACGGACATATTTCGAGATATTTCTTCTTCTTGTTGTTCTTCTTCTGCACAGCTAAGCTCGAAGTGGCATTTACAGCTCGCAATAGTGCAGAGTTATCTCAAAGAAAGGGGCCACGGTGTTTCTGTATCTCTATTATGTTGGTGCGGCTTCGGAACTTATAAATATCTTGATATATCTCGAGAACTACGCATCTGATCAAAGAATATCATAGAACATAAAAAGTACGAAACTTAATTCTCTACAAAAAAGGTCTCTTAACATTTTGCCATAGCTCGCTTCGTTTCCGAGATATTTGCAGATATATCTCAAGGGAAGGGGCCTGACGGATATATATTTCGAGATATTTCTTCTTCTTGTTGTTCTTCTTCTGCACAGCAAAACTGGAAGTGGCATTTCCAGCTCGCAATAGTGCAGAGTTATCTCAAAGAAAGGGGCCACGGTGTTTCTGTATCTCTATTATGTTGGTGCGGCTTCGGAACTTTTAAATATCTTGATATATCTCGAGAACTACGCATCTGATCAAAAAATATCATAGAACATAAACAGTAGGAAACTTAATTCTCTACAAAAAAGGTCTCATAACATTTTGCCATAGCTCGCTTCGTTTCCGAGATATTTGCAGATTTATCTCAAGGGAAGGGTCCTGACGGACATATTTCGAGATATTTCTTCTTCTTGTTGTTCTTCTTCTGCACAGCTAAGCTGGAAGTGGCATTTACAGCTCGCAATAGTGCAGAGTTATCTCAAAGAAAGGGGCCACGGTGTTTCTGTATCTCTATTATGTTGGTGCGGCTTCGGAACTTTTAAATATCTTGATATATCTCGAGAACTACGCATCTGATCAAAAAATATCATAGAACATAAAAAGTAGGAAACTTAATTCCCTACAAAAAAGGTCTCTTAACATTTTGCCATAGCTCGCTTCGTTTCCGAGATATTTGCAGATTTATCTCAAGGGGAGGGGCCTGACGGACATATTTCGAGATATTTCTTCTTCTTGTTGTTCTTCTTCTGCACAGCTAAGCTGGAAGTGGCATTTACAGCTCGCAATAGTGCAGAGTTATCTCAAAGAAAGGGGCCACGGTGTTTCTGTATCTCTATTATGTTGGTGCGGCTACGGAACTTTTAAATATCTTGATATATCTCGAGAACTACGCATCTGATCAAAAAATATCATAGAACATAAAAAGTAGGAAACTTAATTCTCTACAAAAAAGGTCTCTTAACATTTTGCCATAGCTCGCTTCGTTTCCGAGATATTTGCAGATTTATCTCAAGGGAAGGGGCCTGACGGACATATTTCGAGATATTTCTTCTTCTTGTTGTTCTTCTTCTGCACAGCTAAGCTGGAAGTGGCATTTGCGGCTCGCACTAGTGCAGGGTTATCTCAAAGAAAGGGGCCACGGTGTTTCTGTATCTCTATTATGTTGGTGCAGCTTCGGAACTTTTAAATATCTTGATATATCTCGAGAACTACGCATCTGATCAAAAAATATCATAGAACATAAATTGTAGGAAACATAATTCTCTACAAAAAACGTCTCTTAACATTTTGCCATAGCTCGCTTCGTTTCCGAGATATTTGCAGATTCAGCTCAAAGTAACGGGCCTGACGGACATATTTCGAGATATTTCTTCTTCTTGTTGTTCTTCTTCTGCACAGCTAAGCTGGAAGTGGCATTTGCAGCTCGCAATAGTGCAGAGTTATCTCAAAGAAAGGGGCCACGGTGATTCTGTATCTCTATTATGTTGGTGCGGCTTCGGAACTTTTAAATATCTTGATATATCTCGAGAACTACGCAACTGATCAAAAAATATCATAGAACATAAAAAGTAGGAAACTTAATTCTCTACAAAAAAGGTCTCTTAACATTTTGCCATAGCTCGCTTCGTTTCCGAGATATTTGCAGATTGTTCTCAAGGGAAGGGGCCTGACGGACATATTTCGAGATATTTTTTCTTCTTGTTGTTCTTCTTCTGCACAGCTAAGCTGGAAGTGGCATTTACAGCTCGCAATAGTGCAGAGTTATCTCAAAGAAAGGGGCCACTGTGTTTCCGTATCTCTATTATGTTGGTGCGGCTTCGGAACTTTTAAATATCTTGATATATCTCGAGAACTACGCATCTGATCAAAAAATATCATACAACATAAAAAGTAGGAAACTGAATTCTCTACAAAAAAGGTCTCTTAACATTTTGCCATAGCTCGCTTCGTTTCCGAGATATTTGCAGATTTATCTCAAGGGAAGGGGCCTGACGGACATATTTCGAGATATATCTTCTTCTTGTTGTTCTTCTTCTGCACAGCTAAACTGGAAGTGGCATTTCCAGCTCGCAATAGTGCAGAGTTATCTCAAAGAAAGGGGCCACGGTGTTTCTGTATCTCTATTATGTTGGTGCAGCTTCGGAACTTTTAAATATCTTGATATATCTCGAGAACTACGCATCTGATCAAAAAATATCATAGAACATAAAAAGTAGGAAACTTAATTCTCTACAAAAAAGGTCTCTTAACATTTTGCCATAGCTCGCTTCGTTTCCGAGATATTTGCAGATTTATCTCAAGGGAAGGGGCCTGACGGACATATTTCGAGATATTTCTTCTTCTTGTTGTTCTTCTTCTGCACAGCTAAACTGGAAGTGGCGTTTCCAGCTCGCAATAGTGCAGAGTTATCTCAAAGAAAGGGGCCACGGTGTTTCTGTATCTCTATTATGTTGGTGCGGCTTCGGAACTTTTAAATATCTTGATATATCTCGAGAACTACGAATCTGATCAAAAAATATCGTAGAACATAAAAAGTAGGAAACTTAATTCTCTACAAATAAAGTCTCATAACATTTTGCCATAGCTCGCTTCGTTTCCGAGATATTTGCAGATTTATCTCAAGGGAAGGGGCCTGACGGACATATTTCGAGATATTTCTTCTTCTTGTTGTTCTTCTTCTGCACAGCTAAGCTGGAAGTGGCATTTGCAGCTCGCAATAGTGCAGAGTGATCTCAAAGAAAGGGGCCACGGTGTTTCTGTATCTCTATTATGTTGGTGCGGCTTCGGAACTTTTAAATATCTTGATATATCTCGAGAACTACGCATCTGTTCAAAAAATATCATAGAACATAAAAAGTAGGAAACCTAATTCTCTACAAAAAAGGTCTCTTAACATTTTGCAATAGCTCGCTTCGTTTCCGAGATATTTGCAGATTTATCGCAAGGGAAGGTGCCTGACGGACATATTTCGAGATATTTCTTCTTGTTGTTCTTCTTCTGCACAGCTAAGCTGGAAGTGGCATTTGCGGCTCGCACTAGTGCAGAGTTATCTCAAAGACAGGGGCCACGGTGTTTCTGTATCTCTATTATGTTGGTGCGGCTTCGGAACTTTTAAATATCTCGATATATCTCGAAAACTACGCTTCTGATCAAAAAATATCATAGAACATAAATTGTAGGAAACATAATTCTCTACAAAAAACGTCTCTTAACATTTTGCCATAGCTCGCTTCGTTTCCGAGATATTTGCAGATTCAGCTCAAAGTAACGGGCCTGACGGACATATTTCGAGATATTTCTTCTTCTTGTTGTTCTTCTTTTGCACAGCTAAACTGGAAGTGGCATTTCCAGCTCGCAATAGTGCAGAGTTATCTCAAAGAAAGGGGCCACGGTGTTTCTGTATCTCTATTATGTTGGTGCGGCTTCGGAACTTATAAATATCTTGATATATCTCGAGAACTACGCATCTGATCAAAAAATATCATAGAACATCAAAAGTAGGAAACTTAATTCTCTACAAAAAAGTTCTCTTAACATTTTGCCATAGCTCGCTTCGTTTCCGAGATATTTGCACATTGATCTCAAGGGAAGGGGCCTGACGGACATATTTCGAGATACTTCTTCTTCTTGTTGTTCTTCTTCTGCACAGCTAAGCTGGAAGTGGCATTTACAGCTCGCAATAGTGCAGAGTTATCTCAAAGAAAGGGGCCACTGTGTTTCTGTATCTCTATTATGTTGGTGCGGCTTCGCAACTTTTAAATATCTTGATATATCTCGAGAACTACGCATCTGATCAAAAAATATCATAGAACATAAAAAGTAGGAAACTTAATTCTCTACAAAAAAGGTCTCTTAACATTTTGCCATAGCTCGCTTCGTTTCCGAGATATTTGCAGATTTATCTCAAGGGAAGGGGCCTGACGGACATATTTCGAGATATTTCTTCTTCTTGTTGTTCTTCTTCTGCACAGCTAAGCTGGAAGTGGCATTTGCGGCTCGCACTAGTGCAGAGTTATCTCAAAGAAAGGGGCCACGGTGTTTCTGTATCTGTATTATGTTGGTGCGGCTTCGGAACTTTTAAATATCTTGATATATCTCGAGAACTACGCATCTGATCAAAAAATATCATAGAACATAAATTGTAGGAAACATAATTCTCTACAAAAAACGTCTCTGAACATTTTGCCATAGCTCGCTTCGTTTCCGAGATATTTGCAGATTCAGCTCAGAGGAACGGGCCTGACGGACATATTTCGAGGTATTTCTTCTTCTTGTTGTTCTTCCTCTGCACAGCTAAGCTGGAAGTGGCATTTGCAGCTCGCAATAGTGCAGAGTTATCTCAAAGAAAGGGGCCACGGTGTTTCTGTATCTCTATTATGTTGGTGCGGCTTCGGAACTTTTAAATATCTTGATATATCTCGAGAACTACGCATCTGATCAAAAAATATCATAGAACATAAAAAGTAGGAAACTTAATTCTCTACAAAAAAGTTCTCTTAACATTTTGCCATAGCTCGCTTCGTTTCCGAGATATTTGCACATTGATCTCAAGGGAAGGGGCCTGACGGACATATTTCGAGATACTTCTTCTTCTTGTTGTTCTTCTTCTGCACAGCTAAGCTGGAAGTGGCATTTACAGCTCGCAATAGTGCAGAGTTATCTCAAAGAAAGGGGCCACTGTGTTTCCGTATCTCTATTATGTTGGCACGGCTTCGCAACTTTTAAATATCTTGATATATCTCGAGAACTACGCATCTGATCTAAAAATATCATAGAACATAAAAAGTAGGAAACTTAATTCTCTACAAAAAAGGTCTCTTAACATTTTGCCATAGCTCGCTTCGTTTCCGAGATATTTGCAGATTTATCTCAAGGGAAGGGGCCTGACGGACATATTTCGAGATATTTCTTCTTCTTGTTGTTCTTCTTCTGCACAGCTAAGCTGGAAGTGGCATTTGCGGCTCGCACTAGTGCAGGGTTATCTCAAAGAAAGGGGCCACGGTGTTTCTGTATCTCTATTATGTTGGTGCAGCTTCGGAACTTTTAAATATCTTGATATATCTCGAGAACTACGCATCTGATCAAAAAATATCATAGAACATAAATTGTAGGAAACATAATTCTCTACAAAAAACGTCTCTTAACATTTTGCCATAGCTCGCTTCGTTTCCGAGATATTTGCAGATTCAGCTCAAAGTAACGGGCCTGACGGACATATTTCGAGATATTTCTTCTTCTTGTTGTTCTTCTTCTGCACAGCTAAACTGGAAGTGGCGTTTCCAGCTCGCAATAGTGCAGAGTTATCTCAAAGAAAGGGGCCACGGTGTTTCTGTATCTCTATTATGTTGGTGCGGCTTCGGAACTTTTAAATATCTTGATATATCTCGAGAACTACGAATCTGATCAAAAAATATCGTAGAACATAAAAAGTAGGAAACTTAATTCTCTACAAATAAAGTCTCATAACATTTTGCCATAGCTCGCTTCGTTTCCGAGATATTTGCAGATTTATCTCAAGGGAAGGGGCCTGACGGACATATTTCGAGATATTTCTTCTTCTTGTTGTTCTTCTTCTGCACAGCTAAGCTGGAAGTGGCATTTGCAGCTCGCAATAGTGCAGAGTTATCTCAAAGAAAGGGGCCACGGTGTTTCTGTATCTCTATTATGTTGGTGCGGCTTCGGAACTTATAAATATCTTGATATATCTCGAGAACTACGCATCTGATCAAAAAATATCATAGAACATCAAAAGTAGGAAACTTAATTCTCTACAAAAAAGTTCTCTTAACATTTTGCCATAGCTCGCTTCGTTTCCGAGATATTTGCACATTGATCTCAAGGGAAGGGGCCTGACGGACATATTTCGAGATATTTCTTCTTCTTGTTGTTCTTCTTCTGCACAGCTAAGCTGGAAGTGGCATTTGCAGCTCGCAATAGTGCAGAGTTATCTCAAAGAAAGGGGCCACGGTGTTTCTGTATCTCTATTATGTTGGTGCGGCTTCGGAACTTTTAAATATCTTGATATATCTCGAGAACTACGCATCTGTTCAAAAAATATCATAGAACATAAAAAGTAGGAAACCTAATTCTCTACAAAAAAGGTCTCTTAACATTTTGCAATAGCTCGCTTCGTTTCCGAGATATTTGCAGATTTATCGCAAGGGAAGGTGCCTGACGGACATATTTCGAGATATTTCTTCTTGTTGTTCTTCTTCTGCACAGCTAAGCTGGAAGTGGCATTTGCGGCTCGCACTAGTGCAGAGTTATCTCAAAGACAGGGGCCACGGTGTTTCTGTATCTCTATTATGTTGGTGCGGCTTCGGAACTTTTAAATATCTCGATATATCTCGAAAACTACGCTTCTGATCAAAAAATATCATAGAACATAAATTGTAGGAAACATAATTCTCTACAAAAAACGTCTCTTAACATTTTGCCATAGCTAGCTTCGTTTCCGAGATATTTGCAGATTCAGCTCAGAGGAACGGGCCTGACGGACATATTTCGAGGTATTTCTTCTTCTTGTTGTTCTTCCTCTGCACAGCTAAGCTGGAAGTGGCATTTGCAGCTCGCAATAGTGCAGAGTTATCTCAAAGAAAGGGGCCACGGTGTTTCTGTATCTCTATTATGTTGGTGCGGCTTCGGAACTTTTAAATATCTTGATATATCTCGAGAACTACGCATCTGATCAAAAAATATTATAGAACATAAAAAGTAGGAAACTTAATTCTCTACAAAAAAGTTCTCTTAACATTTTGCCATAGCTCGCTTCGTTTCCGAGATATTTGCACATTGATCTCAAGGGAAGGGGCCTGACGGACATATTTCGAGATACTTCTTCTTCTTGTTGTTCTTCTTCTGCACAGCTAAGCTGGAAGTGGCATTTACAGCTCGCAATAGTGCAGAGTTATCTCAAAGAAAGGGGCCACTGTGTTTCCGTATCTCTATTATGTTGGCACGGCTTCGCAACTTTTAAATATCTTGATATATCTCGAGAACTACGCATCTGATCTAAAAATATCATAGAACATAAAAAGTAGGAAACTTAATTCTCTACAAAAAAGGTCTCTTAACATTTTGCCATAGCTCGCTTCGTTTCCGAGATATTTGCAGATTTATCTCAAGGGAAGGGGCCTGACGGACATATTTCGAGATATTTCTTCTTCTTGTTGTTCTTCTTCTGCACAGCTAAGCTGGAAGTGGCATTTGCGGCTCGCACTAGTGCAGGGTTATCTCAAAGAAAGGGGCCACGGTGTTTCTGTATCTCTATTATGTTGGTGCAGCTTCGGAACTTTTAAATATCTTGATATATCTCGAGAACTACGCATCTGATCAAAAAATATCATAGAACATAAATTGTAGGAAACATAATTCTCTACAAAAAACGTCTCTCAACATTTTGCCATAGCTCGCTTCGTTTCCGAGATATTTGCAGATTCAGCTCAAAGTAACGGGCCTGACGGACATATTTCGAGATATTTCTTCTTCTTGTTGTTCTTCTTCTGCACAGCTAAACTGGAAGTGGCGTTTCCAGCTCGCAATAGTGCAGAGTTATCTCAAAGAAAGGGGCCACGGTGTTTCTGTATCTCTATTATGTTGGTGCGGCTTCGGAACTTTTAAATATCTTGATATATCTCGAGAACTACGAATCTGATCAAAAAATATCGTAGAACATAAAAAGTAGGAAACTTAATTCTCTACAAATAAAGTCTCATAACATTTTGCCATAGCTCGCTTCGTTTCCGAGATATTTGCAGATTTATCTCAAGGGAAGGGGCCTGACGGACATATTTCGAGATATTTCTTCTTCTTGTTGTTCTTCTTCTGCACAGCTAAGCTGGAAGTGGCATTTGCAGCTCGCAATAGTGCAGAGTTATCTCAAAGAAAGGGGCCACGGTGTTTCTGTATCTCTATTATGTTGGTGCGGCTTCGGAACTTTTAAATATCTTGATATATCTCGAGAACTACGCATCTGTTCAAAAAATATCATAGAACATAAAAAGTAGGAAACCTAATTCTCTACAAAAAAGGTCTCTTAACATTTTGCAATAGCTCGCTTCGTTTCCGAGATATTTGCAGATTTATCGCAAGGGAAGGTGCCTGACGGACATATTTCGAGATATTTCTTCTTGTTGTTCTTCTTCTGCACAGCTAAGCTGGAAGTGGCATTTGCGGCTCGCACTAGTGCAGAGTTATCTCAAAGACAGGGGCCACGGTGTTTCTGTATCTCTATTATGTTGGTGCGGCTTCGGAACTTTTAAATATCTCGATATATCTCGAAAACTACGCTTCTGATCAAAAAATATCATAGAACATAAATTGTAGGAAACATAATTCTCTACAAAAAACGTCTCTTAACATTTTGCCATAGCTCGCTTCGTTTCCGAGATATTTGCAGATTCAGCTCAGAGGAACGGGCCTGACGGACATATTTCGAGGTATTTCTTCTTCTTGTTGTTCTTCCTCTGCACAGCTAAGCTGGAAGTGGCATTTGCAGCTCGCAATAGTGCAGAGTTATCTCAAAGAAAGGGGCCACGGTGTTTCTGTATCTCTATTATGTTGGTGCGGCTTCGGAACTTTTAAATATCTTGATATATCTCGAGAACTACGCATCTGATCAAAAAATATCATAGAACATAAAAAGTAGGAAACTTAATTCTCTACAAAAAAGTTCTCTTAACATTTTGCCATAGCTCGCTTCGTTTCCGAGATATTTGCACATTGATCTCAAGGGAAGGGGCCTGACGGACATATTTCGAGATACTTCTTCTTCTTGCTGTTCTTCTTCTGCACAGCTAAGCTGGAAGTGGCATTTACAGCTCGCAATAGTGCAGAGTTATCTCAAAGAAAGGGGCCACTGTGTTTCTGTATCTCTATTATGTTGGTGCGGCTTCGCAACTTTTAAATATCTTGATATATCTCGAGAACTACGCATCTGATCAAAAAATATCATAGAACATAAAAAGTAGGAAACTTAATTCTCTACAAAAAAGGTCTCTTAACATTTTGCCATAGCTCGCTTCGTTTCCGAGATATTTGCAGATTTATCTCAAGGGAAGGGGCCTGACGGACATATTTCGAGATATTTCTTCTTCTTGTTGTTCTTCTTCTGCACAGCTAAGCTGGAAGTGGCATTTGCGGCTCGCACTAGTGCAGAGTTATCTCAAAGAAAGGGGCCACGGTGTTTCTGTATCTGTATTATGTTGGTGCGGCTTCGGAACTTTTAAATATCTTGATATATCTCGAGAACTACGCATCTGATCAAAAAATATCATAGAACATAAATTGTAGGAAACATAATTCTCTACAAAAAACGTCTCTTAACATTTTGCCATAGCTCGCTTCGTTTCCGAGATATTTGCAGATTCAGCTCAGAGGAACGGGCCTGACGGACATATTTCGAGGTATTTCTTCTTCTTGTTGTTCTTCCTCTGCACAGCTAAGCTGGAAGTGGCATTTGCAGCTCGCAATAGTGCAGAGTTATCTCAAAGAAAGGGGCCACGGTGTTTCTGTATCTCTATTATGTTGGTGCGGCTTCGGAACTTTTAAATATCTTGATATATCTCGAGAACTACGCATCTGATCAAAAAATATCATAGAACATAAAAAGTAGGAAACTTAATTCTCTACAAAAAAGTTCTCTTAACATTTTGCCATAGCTCGCTTCGTTTCCGAGATATTTGCACATTGATCTCAAGGGAAGGGGCCTGACGGACATATTTCGAGATACTTCTTCTTCTTGTTGTTCTTCTTCTGCACAGCTAAGCTGGAAGTGGCATTTACAGCTCGCAATAGTGCAGAGTTATCTCAAAGAAAGGGGCCACTGTGTTTCCGTATCTCTATTATGTTGGCACGGCTTCGCAACTTTTAAATATCTTGATATATCTCGCGAACTACGCATCTGATCTAAAAATATCATAGAACATAAAAAGTAGGAAACTTAATTCTCTACAAAAAAGGTCTCTTAACATTTTGCCATAGCTCGCTTCGTTTCCGAGATATTTGCAGATTTATCTCAAGGGAAGGGGCCTGACGGACATATTTCGAGATATTTCTTCTTCTTGTTGTTCTTCTTCTGCACAGCTAAGCTGGAAGTGGCATTTGCGGCTCGCACTAGTGCAGGGTTATCTCAAAGAAAGGGGCCACGGTGTTTCTGTATCTCTATTATGTTGGTGCAGCTTCGGAACTTTTAAATATCTTGATATATCTCGAGAACTACGCATCTGATCAAAAAATATCATAGAACATAAATTGTAGGAAACATAATTCTCTACAAAAAACGTCTCTTAACATTTTGCCATAGCTCGCTTCGTTTCCGAGATATTTGCAGATTCAGCTCAAAGTAACGGGCCTGACGGACATATTTCGAGATATTTCTTCTTCTTGTTGTTCTTCTTCTGCACAGCTAAGCTGGAAGTGGCATTTGCAGCTCGCGATAGTGCAGAGTTATCTCAAAGAAAGGGGCCACGGTGATTCTGTATCTCTATTATGTTGGTGCGGCTTCGGAACTTTTAAATATCTTGATATATCTCGAGAACTACGCAACTGATCAAAAAATATCATAGAACATAAAAAGTAGGAAACTTAATTCTCTACAAAAAAGGTCTCTTAACATTTTGCCATAGCTCGCTTCGTTTCCGAGATATTTGCAGATTGTTCTCAAGGGAAGGGGCCTGACGGACATATTTCGAGATATTTTTTCTTCTTGTTGTTCTTCTTCTGCACAGCTAAGCTGGAAGTGGCATTTACAGCTCGCAATAGTGCAGAGTTATCTCAAAGAAAGGGGCCACTGTGTTTCCGTATCTCTATTATGTTGGTGCGGCTTCGGAACTTTTAAATATCTTGATATATCTCGAGAACTACGCATCTGATCAAAAAATATCATACAACATAAAAAGTAGGAAACTGAATTCTCTACAAAAAAGGTCTCTTAACATTTTGCCATAGCTCGCTTCGTTTCCGAGATATTTGCAGATTTATCTCAAGGGAAGGGGCCTGACGGACATATTTCGAGATATATCTTCTTCTTCTTGTTCTTCTTCTGCACAGCTAAACTGGAAGTGGCATTTCCAGCTCGCAATAGTGCAGAGTTATCTCAAAGAAAGGGGCCACGGTGTTTCTGTATCTCTATTATGTTGGTGCAGCTTCGGAACTTTTAAATATCTTGATATATCTCGAGAACTACGCATCTGATCAAAAAATATCATAGAACATAAAAAGTAGGAAACTTAATTCTCTACAAAAAAGGTCTCTTAACATTTTGCCATAGCTCGCTTCGTTTCCGAGATATTTGCAGATTTATCTCAAGGGAAGGGGCCTGACGGACATATTTCGAGATATTTCTTCTTCTTGTTGTTCTTCTTCTGCACAGCTAAACTGGAAGTGGCGTTTCCAGCTCGCAATAGTGCAGAGTTATCTCAAAGAAAGGGGCCACGGTGTTTCTGTATCTCTATTATGTTGGTGCGGCTTCGGAACTTTTAAATATCTCGATATATCTCGAAAACTACGCTTCTGATCAAAAAATATCATAGAACATAAATTGTAGCAAACATAATTCTCTACAAAAAACGTCTCTTAACATTTTGCCATAGCTCGCTTCGTTTCCGAGATATTTGCAGATTCAGCTCAAAGTAACGGGCCTGACGGACATATTTCGAGATATTTCTTCTTCTTGTTGTTCTTCTTTTGCACAGCTAAACTGGAAGTGGCATTTCCAGCTCGCAATAGTGCAGAGTTATCTCAAAGAAAGGGGCCACGGTGTTTCTGTATCTCTATTATGTTGGTGCGGCTTCGGAACTTATAAATATCTTGATATATCTCGAGAACTACGCATCTGATCAAAAAATATCATAGAACATCAAAAGTAGGAAACTTAATTCTCTACAAAAAAGTTCTCTTAACATTTTGCCATAGCTCGCTTCGTTTCCGAGATATTTGCACATTGATCTCAAGGGAAGGGGCCTGACGGACATATTTCGAGATACTTCTTCTTCTTGTTGTTCTTCTTCTGCACAGCTAAGCTGGAAGTGGCATTTACAGCTCGCAATAGTGCAGAGTTATCTCAAAGAAAGGGGCCACTGTGTTTCTGTATCTCTATTATGTTGGTGCGGCTTCGCAACTTTTAAATATCTTGATATATCTCGAGAACTACGCATCTGATCAAAAAATATCATAGAACATAAAAAGTAGGAAACTTAATTCTCTACAAAAAAGGTCTCTTAACATTTTGCCATAGCTCGCTTCGTTTCCGAGATATTTGCAGATTTATCTCAATGGAAGGGGCCTGACGGACATATTTCGAGATATTTCTTCTTCTTGTTGTTCTTCTTTTGCACAGCTAAACTGGAAGTGGCATTTCCAGCTCGCAATAGTGCAGAGTTATCTCAAAGAAAGGGGCCACGGTGTTTCTGTATCTCTATTATGTTGGTGCGGCTTCGGAACTTATAAATATCTTGATATATCTCGAGAACTACGCATCTGATCAAAAAATATCATAGAACATCAAAAGTAGGAAACTTAATTCTCTACAAAAAAGTTCTCTTAACATTTTGCCATAGCTCGCTTCGTTTCCGAGATATTTGCACATTGATCTCAAGGGAAGGGGCCTGACGGACATATTTCGAGATACTTCTTCTTCTTGTTGTTCTTCTTCTGCACAGCTAAGCTGGAAGTGGCATTTACAGCTCGCAATAGTGCAGAGTTATCTCAAAGAAAGGGGCCACGGTGTTTCTGTATCTCTATTATGTTGGTGCAGCTTCGGAACTTTTAAATATCTTGATATATCTCGAGAACTACGCATCTGATCAAAAAATATCATAGAACATAAATTGTAGGAAACATAATTCTCTACAAAAAACGTCTCTTAACATTTTGCCATAGCTCGCTTCGTTTCCGAGATATTTGCAGATTCAGCTCAAAGTAACGGGCCTGACGGACATATTTCGAGATACTTCTTCTTCTTGTTGTTCTTCTTCTGCACAGCTAAGCTGGAAGTGGCATTTACAGCTCGCAATAGTGCAGAGTTATCTCAAAGAAAGGGGCCACTGTGTTTCTGTATCTCTATTATGTTGGTGCGGCTTCGCAACTTTTAAATATCTTGATATATCTCGAGAACTACGCATCTGATCAAAAAATATCATAGAACATAAAAAGTAGGAAACTTAATTCTCTACAAAAAAGGTCTCTTAACATTTTGCCATAGCTCGCTTCGTTTCCGAGATATTTGCAGATTTATCTCAATGGAAGGGGCCTGACGGACATATTTCGAGATATTTCTTCTTCTTGTTGTTCTTCTTTTGCACAGCTAAACTGGAAGTGGCATTTCGAGCTCGCAATAGTGCAGAGTTATCTCAAAGAAAGGGGCCACGGTGTTTCTGTATCTCTATTATGTTGGTGCGGCTTCGGAACTTATAAATATCTTGATATATCTCGAGAACTACGCATCTGATCAAAAAATATCATAGAACATCAAAAGTAGGAAACTTAATTCTCTACAAAAAAGTTCTCTTAACATTTTGCCATAGCTCGCTTCGTTTCCGAGATATTTGCACATTGATCTCAAGGGAAGGGGCCTGACGGACATATTTCGAGATACTTCTTCTTCTTGTTGTTCTTCTTCTGCACAGCTAAGCTGGAAGTGGCATTTACAGCTCGCAATAGTGCAGAGTTATCTCAAAGAAAGGGGCCACGGTGTTTCTGTATCTCTATTATGTTGGTGCAGCTTCGGAACTTTTAAATATCTTGATATATCTCGAGAACTACGCATCTGATCAAAAAATATCATAGAACATAAATTGTAGGAAACATAATTCTCTACAAAAAACGTCTCTTAACATTTTGCCATAGCTCGCTTCGTTTCCGAGATATTTGCAGATTCAGCTCAAAGTAACGGGCCTGACGGACATATTTCGAGATATTTCTTCTTGTTGTTGTTCTTCTTCTGCGCAGCTAAGCTGGAAGTGGCATTTGCAGCTCGCAATAGTGCAGAGTTATCTCAAAGAAAGGGGCCACGGTGATTCTGTATCTCTATTATGTTGGTGCGGCTTCGGAACTTTTAAATATCTTGATATATCTCGAGAACTACGCAACTGATCAAAAAATATCATAGAACATAAAAAGTAGGAAACTTAATTCTCTACAAAAAAGGTCTCATAACATTTTGCCATAGCTCGCTTCGTTTCCGAGATATTTGCAGATTTATCTCAAGGGAAGGGGCCTGACGGACATATTTCGAGATATTTCTTCTTCTTGTTGTTCTTCTTCTGCACAGCTAAGCTGGAAGTGGCATTTGCAGCTCGCAATAGTGCAGAGTTATCTCAAAGAAAGGGGCCACGGTGTTTCTGTATCTCTATTATGTTGGTGCGGCTTCGGAACTTTTAAATATCTTGATATATCTCGAGAACTACGCATCTGTTCAAAAAATATCATAGAACATAAAAAGTAGGAAACCTAATTCTCTACAAAAAAGGTCTCTTAACATTTTGCAATAGCTCGCTTCGTTTCCGAGATATTTGCAGATTTATCGCAAGGGAAGGTGCCTGACGGACATATTTCGAGATATTTCTTCTTGTTGTTCTTCTTCTGCACAGCTAAGCTGGAAGTGGCATTTGCGGCTCGCACTAGTGCAGAGTTATCTCAAAGACAGGGGCCACGGTGTTTCTGTATCTCTATTATGTTGGTGCGGCTTCGGAACTTTTAAATATCTCGATATATCTCGAAAACTACGCTTCTGATCAAAAAATATCATAGAACATAAATTGTAGGAAACATAATTCTCTACAAAAAACGTCTCTTAACATTTTGCCATAGCTTACTTCGTTTCCGAGATATTTGCAGATTCAGCTCAAAGTAACGGGCCTGACGGACATATTTCGAGATATTTCTTCTTCTTGTTGTTCTTCTTTTGCACAGCTAAACTGGAAGTGGCATTTCCAGCTCGCAATAGTGCAGTTATCTCAAAGAAAGGGGCCACGGTGTTTCTGTATCTCTATTATGTTGGTGCGGCTTCGGAACTTATAAATATCTTGATATATCTCGAGAACTACGCATCTGATCAAAAAATATCATAGAACATCAAAAGTAGGAAACTTAATTCTCTACAAAAAAGTTCTCTTAACATTTTGCCATAGCTCGCTTCGTTTCCGAGATATTTGCACATTGATCTCAAGGGAAGGGGCCTGACGGACATATTTCGAGATACTTCTTCTTCTTGTTGTTCTTCTTCTGCACAGCTAAGCTGGAAGTGGCATTTACAGCTCGCAATAGTGCAGAGTTATCTCAAAGAAAGGGGCCACTGTGTTTCTGTATCTCTATTATGTTGGTGCGGCTTCGCAACTTTTAAATATCTTGATATATCTCGAGAACTACGCATCTGATCAAAAAATATCATAGAACATAAAAAGTAGGAAACTTAATTCTCTACAAAAAAGGTCTCTTAACATTTTGCCATAGCTCGCTTCGTTTCCGAGATATTTGCAGATTTATCTCAATGGAAGGGGCCTGACGGACATATTTCGAGATATTTCTTCTTCTTGTTGTTCTTCTTCTGCACAGCTAAGCTGGAAGTGGCATTTGCGGCTCGCACTAGTGCAGAGTTATCTCAAAGAAAGGGGCCACGGTGTTTCTGTATCTCTATTATGTTGGTGCAGCTTCGGAACTTTTAAATATCTTGATATATCTCGAGAACTACGCATCTGATCAAAAAATGTCATAGAACATAAAAAGTAGGAAACTTAATTCTCTACAAAAAAGGTCTCTTAACATTTTGCCATAGCTCGCTTCATTTCCGAGATATTTGCAGATTTATCTCAAGGGAAGGGGCCTGACGGACATATTTCGAGATATTTCTTCTTGTTGTTCTTCTTCTGCACAGCTAAGCTGGAAGTGGCATTTGCGGCTCGCACTAGTGCAGAGTTATCTCAAAGAAAGGGGCCACGGTGTTTCTGTATCTCTATTATGTTGGTGCGGCTTCGGAACTTTTAAATATCTCGATATATCTCGAAAACTACGCTTCTGATCAAAAAATATCATAGAACATAAATTGTAGGAAACATAATTCTCTACAAAAAAGGTCTCTTAACATTTTGCCATAGCTCGCTTCGTTTCCGAGATATTTGCAGATTTATCTCAAGGGAAGGGGCCTGACGGACATATTTCGAGATACTTCTTCTTCTTGTTGTTCTTCTTCTGCACAGCTCAGCTGGAAGTGGCATTTACAGCTCGCAATAGTGCAGAGTTATCTCAAAGAAAGGGGCCACGGTGTTTCTGTATCTCTATTATGTTGGTGCGGCTTCGCAACTTTTAAATATCTTGATACATCTCGAGAACTACGCATCTGATCAAAAAATATCATAGAACATAAAAAGTAGGAAACTTAATTCTCTACAAAAAAGGTCTCTTAACATTTTGCCATAGCTCGCTTCGTTTCCGAGATATTTGCAGATTTATCTCAATGGAAGGGGCCTGACGGACATATTTCGAGATATTTCTTCTTCTTGTTGTTCTTCTTTTGCACAGCTAAACTGGAAGTGGCATTTCCAGCTCGCAATAGTGCAGAGTTATCTCAAAGAAAGGGGCCACGGTGTTTCTGTATCTCTATTATGTTGGTGCGGCTTCGGAACTTATAAATATCTTGATATATCTCGAGAACTACGCATCTGATCAAAAAATATCATAGAACATCAAAAGTAGGAAACTTAATTCTCTACAAAAAAGTTCTCTTAACATTTTGCCATAGCTCGCTTCGTTTCCGAGATATTTGCACATTGATCTCAAGGGAAGGGGCCTGACGGACATATTTCGAGATACTTCTTCTTCTTGTTGTTCTTCTTCTGCACAGCTAAGCTGGAAGTGGCATTTACAGCTCGCAATAGTGCAGAGTTATCTCAAAGAAAGGGGCCACTGTGTTTCTGTATCTCTATTATGTTGGTGCGGCTTCGCAACTTTTAAATATCTTGATATATCTCGAGAACTACGCATCTGATCAAAAAATATCATAGAACATAAAAAGTAGGAAACTTAATTCTCTACAAAAAAGGTCTCTTAACATTTTGCCATAGCTCGCTTCGTTTCCGAGATATTTGCAGATTTATCTCAATGGAAGGGGCCTGACGGACATATTTCGAGATATTTCTTCTTCTTGTTGTTCTTCTTCTGCACAGCTAAGCTGGAAGTGGCATTTGCGGCTCGCACTAGTGCAGAGTTATCTCAAAGAAAGGGGCCACGGTGTTTCTGTATCTCTATTATGTTGGTGCAGCTTCGGAACTTTTAAATATCTTGATATATCTCGAGAACTACGCATCTGATCAAAAAATATCATAGAACATAAAAAGTAGGAAACTTAATTCTCTACAAAAAAGGTCTCATAACATTTTGCCATAGCTCGCTTCGTTTCCGAGATATTTGCAGATTTATCTCAAGGGAAGGGGCCTGACGGACATATTTCGAGATATTTCTTCTTCTGCACAGCTAAGCTGGAAGTGGCATTTGCAGCTCGCAATAGTGCAGAGTTATCTCAAAGAAAGGGGCCACGGTGTTTCTGTATCTCTATTATGTTGGTGCGGCTTCGGAACTTTTAAATATCTTGATATATCTCGAGAACTACGCATCTGTTCAAAAAATATCATAGAACATAAAAAGTAGGAAACCTAATTCTCTACAAAAAAGGTCTCTTAACATTTTGCAATAGCTCGCTTCGTTTCCGAGATATTTGCAGATTTATCGCAAGGGAAGGTGCCTGACGGACATATTTCGAGATATTTCTTCTTGTTGTTCTTCTTCTGCACAGCTAAGCTGGAAGTGGCATTTGCGGCTCGCACTAGTGCAGAGTTATCTCAAAGACAGGGGCCACGGTGTTTCTGTATCTCTATTATGTTGGTGCGGCTTCGGAACTTTTAAATATCTCGATATATCTCGAAAACTACGCTTCTGATCAAAAAATATCATAGAACATAAATTGTAGGAAACATAATTCTCTACAAAAAACGTCTCTTAACATTTTGCCATAGCTCACTTCGTTTCCGAGATATTTGCAGATTCAGCTCAAAGTAACGGGCCTGACGGACATATTTCGAGATATTTCTTCTTCTTGTTGTTCTTCTTTTGCACAGCTAAACTGGAAGTGGCATTTCCAGCTCGCAATAGTGCAGTTATCTCAAAGAAAGGGGCCACGGTGTTTCTGTATCTCTATTATGTTGGTGCGGCTTCGGAACTTATAAATATCTTGATATATCTCGAGAACTACGCATCTGATCAAAAAATATCATAGAACATCAAAAGTAGGAAACTTAATTCTCTACAAAAAAGTTCTCTTAACATTTTGCCATAGCTCGCTTCGTTTCCGAGATATTTGCACATTGATCTCAAGGGAAGGGGCCTGACGGACATATTTCGAGATACTTCTTCTTCTTGTTGTTCTTCTTCTGCACAGCTAAGCTGGAAGTGGCATTTACAGCTCGCAATAGTGCAGAGTTATCTCAAAGAAAGGGGCCACTGTGTTTCTGTATCTCTATTATGTTGGTGCGGCTTCGCAACTTTTAAATATCTTGATATATCTCGAGAACTACGCATCTGATCAAAAAATATCATAGAACATAAAAAGTAGGAAACTTAATTCTCTACAAAAAAGGTCTCTTAACATTTTGCCATAGCTCGCTTCGTTTCCGAGATATTTGCAGATTTATCTCAATGGAAGGGGCCTGACGGACATATTTCGAGATATTTCTTCTTCTTGTTGTTCTTCTTCTGCACAGCTAAGCTGGAAGTGGCATTTGCGGCTCGCACTAGTGCAGAGTTATCTCAAAGAAAGGGGCCACGGTGTTTCTGTATCTCTATTATGTTGGTGCAGCTTCGGAACTTTTAAATATCTTGATATATCTCGAGAACTACGCATCTGATCAAAAAATATCATAGAACATAAAAAGTAGGAAACTTAATTCTCTACAAAAAAGGTCTCTTAACATTTTGCCACAGCTCGCTTCATTTCCGAGATATTTGCAGATTTATCTCAAGGGAAGGGGCCTGACGGACATATTTCGAGATATTTCTTCTTGTTGTTCTTCTTCTGCACAGCTAAGCTGGAAGTGGCATTTGCGGCTCGCACTAGTGCAGAGTTATCTCAAAGAAAGGGGCCACGGTGTTTCTGTATCTCTATTATGTTGGTGCGGCTTCGGAACTTTTAAATATCTCGATATATCTCGAAAACTACGCTTCTGATCAAAAAATATCATAGAACATAAATTGTAGGAAACATAATTCTCTACAAAAAAGGTCTCTTAACATTTTGCCATAGCTCGCTTCGTTTCCGAGATATTTGCAGATTTATCTCAAGGGAAGGGGCCTGACGGACATATTTCGAGATACTTCTTCTTCTTGTTGTTCTTCTTCTGCACAGCTCAGCTGGAAGTGGCATTTACAGCTCGCAATAGTGCAGAGTTATCTCAAAGAAAGGGGCCACGGTGTTTCTGTATCTCTATTATGTTGGTGCGGCTTCGCAACTTTTAAATATCTTGATACATCTCGAGAACTACGCATCTGATCAAAAAATATCATAGAACATAAAAAGTAGGAAACTTAATTCTCTACAAAAAAGGTCTCTTAACATTTTGCCATAGCTCGCTTCGTTTCCGAGATATTTGCAGATTTATCTCAATGGAAGGGGCCTGACGGACATATTTCGAGATATTTCTTCTTCTTGTTGTTCTTCTTTTGCACAGCTAAACTGGAAGTGGCATTTCCAGCTCGCAATAGTGCAGAGTTATCTCAAAGAAAGGGGCCACGGTGTTTCTGTATCTCTATTATGTTGGTGCGGCTTCGGAACTTATAAATATCTTGATATATCTCGAGAACTACGCATCTGATCAAAAAATATCATAGAACATCAAAAGTAGGAAACTTAATTCTCTACAAAAAAGTTCTCTTAACATTTTGCCATAGCTCGCTTCGTTTCCGAGATATTTGCACATTGATCTCAAGGGAAGGGGCCTGACGGACATATTTCGAGATACTTCTTCTTCTTGTTGTTCTTCTTCTGCACAGCTAAGCTGGAAGTGGCATTTACAGCTCGCAATAGTGCAGAGTTATCTCAAAGAAAGGGGCCACTGTGTTTCTGTATCTCTATTATGTTGGTGCGGCTTCGCAACTTTTAAATATCTTGATATATCTCGAGAACTACGCATCTGATCAAAAAATATCATAGAACATAAAAAGTAGGAAACTTAATTCTCTACAAAAAAGGTCTCTTAACATTTTGCCATAGCTCGCTTCGTTTCCGAGATATTTGCAGATTTATCTCAATGGAAGGGGCCTGACGGACATATTTCGAGATATTTCTTCTTCTTGTTGTTCTTCTTCTGCACAGCTAAGCTGGAAGTGGCATTTGCGGCTCGCACTAGTGCAGAGTTATCTCAAAGAAAGGGGCCACGGTGTTTCTGTATCTCTATTATGTTGGTGCAGCTTCGGAACTTTTAAATATCTTGATATATCTCGAGAACTACGCATCTGATCAAAAAATATCATAGAACATAAAAAGTAGGAAACTTAATTCTCTACAAAAAAGGTCTCATAACATTTTGCCATAGCTCGCTTCGTTTCCGAGATATTTGCAGATTTATCTCAAGGGAAGGGGCCTGACGGACATATTTCGAGATATTTCTTCTTCTTGTTGTTCTTCTTCTGCACAGCTAAGCTGGAAGTGGCATTTGCAGCTCGCAATAGTGCAGAGTTATCTCAAAGAAAGGGGCCACGGTGTTTCTGTATCTCTATTATGTTGGTGCGGCTTCGGAACTTTTAAATATCTTGATATATCTCGAGAACTACGCATCTGTTCAAAAAATATCATAGAACATAAAAAGTAGGAAACCTAATTCTCTACAAAAAAGGTCTCTTAACATTTTGCAATAGCTCGCTTCGTTTCCGAGATATTTGCAGATTTATCGCAAGGGAAGGTGCCTGACGGACATATTTCGAGATATTTCTTCTTGTTGTTCTTCTTCTGCACAGCTAAGCTGGAAGTGGCATTTGCGGCTCGCACTAGTGCAGAGTTATCTCAAAGACAGGGGCCACGGTGTTTCTGTATCTCTATTATGTTGGTGCGGCTTCGGAACTTTTAAATATCTCGATATATCTCGAAAACTACGCTTCTGATCAAAAAATATCATAGAACATAAATTGTAGGAAACATAATTCTCTACAAAAAACGTCTCTTAACATTTTGCCATAGCTCACTTCGTTTCCGAGATATTTGCAGATTCAGCTCAAAGTAACGGGCCTGACGGACATATTTCGAGATATTTCTTCTTCTTGTTGTTCTTCTTTTGCACAGCTAAACTGGAAGTGGCATTTCCAGCTCGCAATAGTGCAGTTATCTCAAAGAAAGGGGCCACGGTGTTTCTGTATCTCTATTATGTTGGTGCGGCTTCGGAACTTATAAATATCTTGATATATCTCGAGAACTACGCATCTGATCAAAAAATATCATAGAACATCAAAAGTAGGAAACTTAATTCTCTACAAAAAAGTTCTCTTAACATTTTGCCATAGCTCGCTTCGTTTCCGAGATATTTGCACATTGATCTCAAGGGAAGGGGCCTGACGGACATATTTCGAGATACTTCTTCTTCTTGTTGTTCTTCTTCTGCACAGCTAAGCTGGAAGTGGCATTTACAGCTCGCAATAGTGCAGAGTTATCTCAAAGAAAGGGGCCACTGTGTTTCTGTATCTCTATTATGTTGGTGCGGCTTCGCAACTTTTAAATATCTTGATATATCTCGAGAACTACGCATCTGATCAAAAAATATCATAGAACATAAAAAGTAGGAAACTTAATTCTCTACAAAAAAGGTCTCTTAACATTTTGCCATAGCTCGCTTCGTTTCCGAGATATTTGCAGATTTATCTCAATGGAAGGGGCCTGACGGACATATTTCGAGATATTTCTTCTTCTTGTTGTTCTTCTTCTGCACAGCTAAGCTGGAAGTGGCATTTGCGGCTCGCACTAGTGCAGAGTTATCTCAAAGAAAGGGGCCACGGTGTTTCTGTATCTCTATTATGTTGGTGCGGCTTCGGAACTTTTAAATATCTCGATATATCTCGAAAACTACGCTTCTGATCAAAAAATATCATAGAACATAAATTGTAGGAAACATAATTCTCTACAAAAAAGGTCTCTTAACATTTTGCCATAGCTCGCTTCGTTTCCGAGATATTTGCAGATTTATCTCAAGGGAAGGGGCCTGACGGACATATTTCGAGATATTTCTTCTTCTTGTTGTTCTTCTTCTGCACAGCTAAGCTGGAAGTGGCATTTGCATCTCGCACTAGTGCAGAGTTATCTCAAAGAAAGGGGCCACGGTGTTTCTGTATCTCTATTATGTTGGTGCAGCTTCGGAACTTTTAAATATCTTGATATATCTCGAGAACTACGCATCTGATCAAAAAATATCATGGAACATAAAAAGTAGAAAACTTAATTCTCTACAAAAAAGGTCTCTTAACATTTTGCCATAGCTCGCTTCGTTTCCGAGATATTTGCAGATTTATCTCAAGGGAAGGGGCCTGACGGACATATTTCGAGATATTTCTTCTTCTTGTTGTTCTTCTTCTGCACAGCTAAGCTGGAAGTGGCATTTGCAGCTCGCAATAGTGCAGAGTTATCTCAAAGAAAGGGGCCACGGTGTTTCTGTATCTCTATTATGTTGGTGCGGCTTCGGAACTTTTAAATATCTTGATATATCTCGAGAACTACGCATCTGATCAAAAAATATCGTAGAACATAAAAAGTAGGAAACTTAATTCTCTACAAATAAAGTCTCATAACATTTTGCCATAGCTCGCTTCGTTTCCGAGATATTTGCAGATTTATCTCAAGGGAAGGGGCCTGACGGACATATTTCGAGATATTTCTTCTTCTTGTTGTTCTTCTTCTGCACAGCTAAGCTGGAAGTGGCATTTGCAGCTCGCAATAGTGCAGAGTTATCTCAAAGAAAGGGGCCACGGTGTTTCTGTATCTCTATTATGTTGGTGCGGCTTCGGAACTTTTAAATATCTTGATATATCTCGAGAACTGCGCATCTGATCAAAAAATATCATAGAACATAAAAAGTAGGAAACCTAATTCTCTACAAAAAAGGTCTCTTAACATTTTGCAACAGCTCGCTTCGTTTCCGAGATATTTGCAGATTTATCGCAAGGGAAGGGGCCTGACGGACATATTTCGAGATATTTCTTCTTGTTGTTCTTCTTCTGCACAGCTAAGCTGGAAGTGGCATTTGCATCTCGCACTAGTGCAGAGTTATCTCAAAGAAAGGGGCCACGGTGTTTCTGTATCTCTATTATGTTGGTGCAGCTTCGGAACTTTTAAATATCTTGATATATCTCGAGAACTACGCATCTGATCAAAAAATATCATGGAACATAAAAAGTAGAAAACTTAATTCTCTACAAAAAAGGTCTCTTAACATTTTGCCATAGCTCGCTTCGTTTCCGAGATATTTGCAGATTGATCTCAAGGGAAGGGGCCTGACGGACATATTTCGAGATACTTCTTCTTCTTGTTGTTCTTCTTCTGCACAGCTAGGCTGGAACTGGCATTTGCAGCTCGCAATAGTGCAGAGTTATCTCAAAGAAAGGGGCCACGGTGTTTCTGTATCTCTATTATGTTGGTGCGGCTTCGGAACTTTTAAATATCTCGATATATCTCGAAAACTACGCTTCTGATCAAAAAATATCATAGAACATAAATTGTAGGAAACATAATTCTCTACAAAAAACGTCTCTTAACATTTTGCCATAGCTCGCTTCGTTTCCGAGATATTTGCAGATTCAGCTCAAAGTAACGGGCCTGACGGACATATTTCGAGATATTTCTTCTTCTTGTTGTTCTTCTTCTGCACAGCTAAACTGGAAGTGGCATTTCCAGCTCGCAATAGTGCAGAGTTATCTCAAAGAAAGGGGCCACGGTGTTTCTGTATCTCTATTATGTTGGTGCGGCTTCGGAACTTTTGAATATCTTGATATATCTCGAGAACTACGCATCTGATCAAAAAATATCATAGAACATAAAAAGTAGGAAACTTAATTCTCTACAAAAAAGGTCTCTTAACATTTTGCATAGCTCGCTTCGTTTCCGAGATATTTGCAGATTTATCTCAAGGGAAGGGGCCTGACGGACATATTTCGAGATATTTCTTCTTCTTGTTGTTCTTCTTCTGCACAGCTAAGCTGGAAATGGCATTTGCAGCTCGCAATAGTGCAGAGTTATCTCAAAGAAAGGGGCCACGGTGTTTCTGTATCTCTATTATGTTGGTGCGGCTTCGGAACTTTTAAATATCTTGATATATCTCGAGAACTACGCATCTGATCAAAAAATATCGTAGAACATAAAAAGTAGGAAACTTAATTCTCTACAAAAAAGGTCTCTTAACATTTTGCCATAGCTCGCTTCGTTTCCGAGATATTTGCAGATACATCTCAAGGGAAGGGGCCTGACGGACATATTTCGAGATATTTCTTCTTCTTGTTGTTCTTCTTCTGCACAGCTAAGCTGGAAGTGGCATTTGCAGCTCGCAATAGTGCAGAGTTATCTCAAAGAAAGGGGCCACGGTGTTTCTGTATCTCTATTATGTTGGTGCGGCTTCGGAACTTTTGAATATCTTGATATATCTCGAGAACTACGCATCTGATCAAAAAATATCATAGAACATAAAAAGTAGGAAACTTAATTCTCTACAAAAAAGGTCTCTTAACATTTTGCATAGCTCGCTTCGTTTCCGAGATATTTGCAGATTTATCTCAAGGGAAGGGGCCTGACGGACATATTTCGAGATATTTCTTCTTCTTGTTGTTCTTCTTCTGCACAGCTATGCTGGAAGTGGCATTTGCATCTCGCACTAGTGCAGAGTTATCTCAAAGAAAGGGGCCACGGTGTTTCTGTATCTCTATTATGTTGGTGCGGCTTCGGAACTTTTAAATATCTTGATATATCTCGAAAACTACGCTTCTGATCAAAAAATATCATAGAACATAAATTGTAGGAAACATAATTCTCTACAAAAAAGGTCTCTTAACATTTTGCCATAGCTCGCTTCGTTTCCGAGATATTTGCAGATTTATCTCAAAGTAACGGGCCTGACGGACATATTTCGAGATATTTCTTCTTCTTGTTGTTCTTCTTCTGCACAGCTAAACTGGAAGTGGCGTTTCCAGCTCGCAATAGTGCAGAGTTATCTCAAAGAAAGGGGCCACGGTGTTTCTGTATCTCTATTATGTTGGTGCGGCTTCGGAACTTTTAAATATCTTGATATATCTCGAGAACTACGCATCTGATCAAACAATATCGTAGAACATAAAAAGTAGGAAACTTAATTCTCTACAAATAAAGTCTCACAACATTTTGCCATAGCTCGCTTCGTTTCCGAGATATTTGCAGATTTATCTCAAGGGAAGGGGCCTGACGGACATATTTCGAGATATTTCTTCTTCTTGTTGTTCTTCTTCTGCACAGCTAAGCTGGAGGTGGCATTTGCAGCTCGCAATAGTGCAGAGTTATCTCAAAGAAAGGGGCCACGGTGTTTCTGTATCTCTATTATGTTGGTGCGGCTTCGGAACTTTTAAATATCTTGATATATCTCGAGAACTACGCATCTGATCAAAAAATATCATAGAACATAAAAAGTAGGAAACCTAATTCTCTACAAAAAAGGTCTCTTAACATTTTGCAATAGCTCGCTTCGTTTCCGAGATATTTGCAGATTTATCGCAAGGGAAGGGGCCTGACGGACATATTTCGAGATATTTCTTCCTGTTGTTCTTCTTCTGCACAGCGAAGCTGGAAGTGGCATTTGCGGCTCGCACTAGTGCAGAGTTATCTCAAAGACAGGGGCCACGGTGTTTCTGTATGTCTATTATGTTGGTGCGGCTTCGGAACTTTTAAATATCTCGATATATCTCGAAAACTACGCTTCTGATCAAAAAAAAAAATAGAACATAAATTGTGGGAAACATAATTCTCTACAAAAAATGTCTCTTAACATTTTGCCATAGCTCGCTTCGTTTCCGAGATATTTGCAGATTCAGCTCAAAGTAACGGGCCTGACGGACATATTTCGAGATATTTCTTCTTCTTGTTGTTCTTCTTCTGCACAGCTAAACTGGAAGTGGCATTTCCAGCTCGCAATAGTGCAGAGTTATCTCAAAGAAAGGGGCCACGGTGTTTCTGTATCTCCATTATGTTGGTGCGGCTTCGGAACTTTTAAATATCTCGATATATCTCGAAAACTACGCTTCTGATCAAAAAATATCATAGAACATAAATTGTAGGAAACATAATTCTCTACAAAAAAGGTCTCTTAACATTTTGCCATAGCTGGCTTCGTTTCCGAGATATTTGCAGATACATCTCAAGGGAAGGGGCCTGACGGACATATTTCGAGATATTTCTTCTTCTTGTTGTTCTTCTTCTGCACAGCTAAGCTGGAAGTGGCATTTGCAGCTCGCAATAGTGCAGAGTTATCTCAAAGAAAGGGGCCACGGTGTTTCTGTATCTCTATTATGTTGGTGCGGCTTCGGAACTTTTAAATATCTTGATATATCTCGAGAACTACGCATCTGATCAAAAAATATCATAGAAGATAAAAAGGAGGAAACTTAATTCTCTACAAAAAAGGTCTCTCAACATTTTGCCATAGCTCGCTTCGTTTCCGAGATATTTGCAGATTTATCTCAAGGGAAGGGGCCTGACGGACATATTTCGAGATATTTCTTCTTCTTGTTGTTCTTCTTCTGCACAGCTAAACTCGAAGTGGCGTTTCCAGCTCGCAATAGTGCAGAGTTATCTCAAAGAAAGGGGCCACGGTGTTCCTGTATCTCTATTATGTTGGTGCGGCTTCGGAACTTTTGAATATCTTGATATATCTCGAGAACTACGCATCTGATCAAAAAATATCATAGAACATAAAAAGTAGGAAACTTAATTCTCTACAAAAAAGGTCTCTTAACATTTTGCCATAGCTCGCTTCGTTTCCGAGATATTTGCAGATTTATCTCAAGGGAAGGGGCCTGACGGACATATTTCGAGATATTTCTTCTTCTTGTTGTTCTTCTTCTGCACAGCTAAGCTGGAAGTGGCATTTGCAGCTCGCAATAGTGCAGAGTTATCTCAAAGAAAGGGGCCACGGTGTTTCTGTATCTCTATTATGTTGGTGCGGCTTCGGAACTTTTAAATATCTTGATATATCTCGAGAACTACGCATCTGATCAAAAAATATCATAGAAGATAAAAAGGAGGAAACTTAATTCTCTACAAAAAAGGTCTCTCAACATTTTGCCATAGCTCGCTTCGTTTCCGAGATATTTGCAGATTTATCTCAAGGGAAGGGGCCTGACGGACATATTTCGAGATATTTCTTCTTCTTGTTGTTCTTCTTCTGCACAGCTAAACTGGAAGTGGCGTTTCCAGCTCGCAATAGTGCAGAGTTATCTCAAAGAAAGGGGCCACGGTGTTTCTGTATCTCTATTATGTTGGTGCGGCTTCGGAACTTTTAAATATCTTGATATATCTCGAGAACTACGCATCTGATCAAAAAATATCGTAGAACATAAAAAGTAGGAAACTTAATTCTCTACAAATAAAGTCTCATAACATTTTGCCATAGCTCGCTTCGTTTCCGAGATATTTGCAGATTTATCTCAAGGGAAGGGGCCTGACGGACATATTTCGAGATATTTCTTCTTCTTGTTGTTCTTCTTCTGCACAGCTAAGCTGGAAGTGGCATTTGCGGCTCGCACTAGTGCAGAGTTATCTCAAAGACAGCGGCCACGGTGTTTCTGTATCTCTATTATGTTGGTGCGGCTTCGGAACTTTTAAATATCTCGATATATCTCGAAAACTACGCTTCTGATCAAAAAATATCGTAGAACATAAATTGTAGGAAACATAATTCTCTACAAAAAACGTCTCTTAACATTTTGCCATAGCTCGCTTCGTTTCCGAGATATTTGCAGATTCAGCTCAAAGTAACGGGCCTGACGGACATGTTTCGAGATATTTCTTCTTCTTGTTGTTCTTCTTCTGCACAGCTAAACTGCAAGTGGCATTTCCAGCTCGCAATAGTGCAGAGTTATCTCAAAGAAAGGGGCCACGGTGTTTCTGTATCTCTATTATGTTGGTGCGCCTTCGGAACTTTTAAATATCTTGATATATCTCGAGAACTACGCATCTGATCAAAAAATATCATAGAACATAAAAAGTAGGAAACTTAATTCTCTACAAAAAAGGTCTCTTAACATTTTGCCATAGCTCGCTTCGTTTCCGAGATATTCGCAGATTCAGCTCAAAGTAACGGGCCTGACGGACATATTTCGAGATATTTCTTCTTCTTGTTGTTCTTCTTCTGCACAGCTAAACTGGAAGTGGCATTTCCAGCTCGCAATAGTGCAGAGTTGTCTCAAAGAAAGGGGCCACGGTGTTTCTGTATCTCTATTATGTTGGTGCGACTTCGGAACTTTTAAATATCTTGATATATCTCGAGAACTACGCATCTGATCAAAAAATATCATAGAACATAAAAAGTAGGAAACTTAATTCTCTACAAAAAACGTCTCTTAACATTTTGCCATAGCTCGCTTCGTTTCCGAGATATTTGCAGATATATCTCAAGGGAAGGGGCCTGACGGACATATTTCGAGATATTTCTTCTTCTTGTTGTTCTTCTTCTGCACAGCTAAACTGGAAGTGGCATTTCCAGCTCGCAATAGTGCAGAGTTATCTCAAAGAAAGGGGCCACGGTGTTTCTGTATCTCTATTATGTTGGTGCGGCTTCGGAACTTTTAAATATCTTGATATACCTCGAGAACTACGCATCTGATCAAAAAATATCATAGAACATAAAAAGTAGGAAACTTAATTCTCTACAAAAAAGGTCTCTTAACATTTTGCCATAGCTCGCTTCGTTTCCGAGATATTTGCAGATTTATCTCAAGGGAAGGGGCCTGACGGACATATTTCGAGATATTTCTTCTTCTTGTTGTTCTTCTTCTGCACAGCTAAACTGGAAGTGGCGTTTCCAGCTCGCAATAGTGCAGAGTTATCTCAAAGAAAGGGGCCACGGTGTTTCTGTATCTCTATTATGTTGGTGCGGCTTCGGAACTTTTAAATATCTCGATATATCTCGAAAACTACGTCTCTGATCAAAAAATATCATAGAACATAAATTGTAGGAAACATAATTCTCTACAAAAAAGGTCTCTTAACATTTTGGCATAGCTCGCTTCGTTTCCGAGATATTTGCAGATACATCTCAAGGGAAGGGGCCTGACGGACATATTTCGAGATATTTCTTCTTCTTGTTGTTCTTCTTCTGCACAGCTAAGCTGGAAGTGGCATTTGTAGCTCGCAATAGTGCAGAGTTATCTCAAAGAAAGGGGCCACGTTGTTTCTGTATCTCTATTATGTTGGTGCGGCTTCGGAACTTTTAAATATCTTGATATATCTCGAGAACTACGCATCTGATCAAAAAATATCATAGAACATAAAAAGTAGGAAACTTAATTCTCTACAAAAAAGGTCTCTTAACATTTTGCCATAGCTCGCTTCGTTTCCGAGATATTTGCAGATTTATCTCAAGGGAAGGGGCCTGACGGACATATTTCGAGATATTTCTTCTTCTTGTTGTTCTTCTTCTGCACAGCTAAGCTGGAAGTGGCATTTGCAGCTCGCAATAGTGCAGAGTTATCTCAAAGAAAGGGGCCACGGTGTTTCTGTATCTCTATTATGTTGGTGCGGCTTCGGAACTTTTAAATATCTTGATATATCTCGAGAACTACGCATCTGATCAAAAAATATCATAGAACATAAAAAGTAGGAAACTTAATTCTCTACAAAAAAGGTCTCTCAACATTTTGCCATAGCTCGCTTCGTTTCCGAGATATTTGCAGATTTATCTCAAGGGAAGGGGCCTGACGGACATATTTCGAGATATTTCATCTTCTTGTTGTTCTTCTTCTGCACAGCTAAACTGGAAGTGGCGTTTCCAGCTCGCAATAGTGCAGAGTTATCTCAAAGAAAGGGGCCACGGTGTTTCTGTATCTCTATTATGTTGGTGCGGCTTCGGAACTTTTAAATATCTTGATATATCTCGAGAACTACGCATCTGATCAAAAAATATCGTAGAACATAAAAAGTGGGAAACTTAATTCTCTACAAATAAAGTCTCATAACATTTTGCCATAGCTCGCTTCGTTTCCGAGATATTTGCAGATTTATCTCAAGGGAAGGGGCCTGACGGACATATTTCGAGATATTTCTTCTTCTTGTTGTTCTTCTTCTGCACAGCTAAGCTGGAAGTGGCATTTGCAGCTCGCAATAGTGCAGAGTTATCTCAAAGAAAGGGGCCACGGTGTTTCTGTATCTCTATTATGTTGGTGCGGCTTCGGAACTTTTAAATATCTTGATATATCTCGAGAACTACGCATCTAATCAAAAAATATCGTAGAACATAAAAAGTAGGAAACTTAATTCTCTACAAAAAAGGTCTCTTAACATTTTGCCATAGCTCGCTTCGTTTCCGAGATATTTGCAGATTTATCTCAAGGGAAGGAGCCTGACGGACATATTTCGAGATATTTCTTCTTGTTGTTCTTCTTCTGCACAGCTAAGCTGGAAGTGGCATTTGCGGCTCGCACTAGTGCAGAGTTATCTCAAAGAAAGGGGCCAAGGTGTTTCTGTATCTCTATTATGTTGGTGCGGCTTCGGAACTTTTAAATATCTCGATATATCTCGAAAACTACGGTTCTGATCAAAAAATATCATAGAACATAAATTGTAGGAAACTTAATTCTCTACAAAAAAGGTCTCTTAACATTTTGCCATAGCTCGCTTCGTTTCCGAGATATTTGCAGATTTATCTCAAGGGAAGGGGCCTGACGGACATATTTCGAGATATTTCTTCTTCTTGTTGTTCTTCTTCTGCACAGCTAAGCTGGAAGTGGCATTTGCAGCTCGCAATAGTGCAGAGTTATCTCAAAGAAAGGGGCCACGGTGTTTCTGTATCTCTATTATGTTGGTGCGGCTTCGGAACTTTTAAATATCTTGATATATCTCGAGAACTACGCATCTAATCAAAAAATATCGTAGAACATAAAAAGTAGGAAACTTAATTCTCTACAAAAAAGGTCTCTTAACATTTTGCCATAGCTCGCTTCGTTTCCGAGATATTTGCAGATTTATCTCAAGGGAAGGAGCCTGACGGACATATTTCGAGATATTTCTTCTTGTTGTTCTTCTTCTGCACAGCTAAGCTGGAAGTGGCATTTGCGGCTCGCACTAGTGCAGAGTTATCTCAAAGAAAGGGGCCACGGTGTTTCTGTATATCTATTATGTTGGTGCGGCTTCGGAACTTTTAAATATCTCGATATATCTCAAAAACTACGCTTCTGATCAAAAAATATCATAGAACATAAATTGTAGGAAACTTAATTCTCTACAAAAAAGGTCTCTTAACATTTTGCCATAGCTCGCTTCGTTTCCGAGATATTTGCAGATTTATCTCAAGGGAAGGGGCCTGACGGACATATTTCGAGATATTTCTTCTTCTTGTTGTTCTTCTTCTGCACAGCTAAGCTGGAAGTGGCATTTGCAGCTCGCAATAGTGCAGAGTTATCTCAAAGAAAGGGGCCACGGTGTTTCTGTATCTCTATTATGTTGGTGCGGCTTCGGAACTTTTAAATATCTTGATATATCTCGAGAACTACGCATCTGATCAAAAAATATCATAGAACATAAAAAGTAGGAAACTTAATTCTCTACAAAAAAGGTCTCTTAACATTTTGCCATAGCTCGCTTCGTTTCCGAGATATTTGCAGATTTATCTCAAGGGAAGGGGCCTGACGGACATATTTCGAGATATTTCTTCTTCTTGTTGTTCTTCTTCTGCACAGCTAAACTGGAAGTGGCGTTTCCAGCTCGCAATAGCGCAGAGTTATCTCAAAGAAAGGGGCCACGGTGTTTCTGTATCTCTATTATGTTGGTGCGGCTTCGGAACTTTTAAATATCTTGATATATCTCGAGAACTACGCATCTGATCAAAAAATATCATAGAACATAAAAAGGAGGAAACTTAATTCTCTACAAAAAAGGTCTCTTAACATTTTGCCATAGCTCGCTTCGTTTCCGAAATATTTGCAGGTTTATCTCAAGGGAAGGGGCCTGACGGACATATTTCGAGATATTTCTTCTTCTTGTTGTTCTTCTTCTGCACAGCTAAGCTGGAAGTGGCATTTGCATCTCGCACTAGTGCAGAGTTATCTCAAAGAAAGGGGCCACGGTGTTTCTGTATCTCTATTATGTTGGTGCGGCTTCGGAACTTTTAAATATCTTGATATATCTCGAGAACTACGCATCTGATCAAAAAATATCATAGAACATAAAAAGTAGGAAACTTAATTCTCTACAAAAAAGGTCTCTCAACATTTTGCCATAGCTCGCTTCGTTTCCGAGATATTTGCAGATTTATCTCAAGGGAAGGGGCCTGACGGACATATTTCGAGATATTTCTTCTACTTGTTGTTCTTCTTCTGCACAGCTAAACTGGAAGTGGCGTTTCCAGCTCGCAATAGTGCAGAGTTATCTCAAAGAAAGGGGCCACGGTGTTTCTGTATCTCTATTATGTTGGTGCGGCTTCGGAACTTTTAAATATCTTGATATATCTCGAGAACTACGCATCTGATCAAAAAATATCGTAGAACATAAAAAGTAGGAAACTTAATTCTCTACAAAAAAGGTCTCTTAACATTTCGCCATAGCTCGCTTCGTTTCCGAGATATTTGCAGATTTATCTCAAGGGAAGGGGCCTGACGGACATATTTCGAGATATTTCATCTTCTTGTTGTTCTTCTTCTGCACAGCTAAACTGGAAGTGGCGTTTCCAGCTCGCAATAGTGCAGAGTTATCTCAAAGAAAGGGGCCACGGTGTTTCTGTATCTCTATTATGTTGGTGCGGCTTCGGAACTTTTAAATATCTTGATATATCTCGAGAACTACGCATCTGATCAAAAAATATCGTAGAACATAAAAAGTGGGAAACTTAATTCTCTACAAATAAAGTCTCATAACATTTTGCCATAGCTCGCTTCGTTTCCGAGATATTTGCAGATTTATCTCAAGGGAAGGAGCCTGACGGACATATTTCGAGATATTTCTTCTTGTTGTTCTTCTTCTGCACAGCTAAGCTGGAAGTGGCATTTGCGGCTCGCACTAGTGCAGAGTTATCTCAAAGAAAGGGGCCACGGTGTTTCTGTATCTCTATTATGTTGGTGCGGCTTCGGAACTTTTAAATATCTCGATATATCTCGAAAACTACGCTTCTGATCAAAAAATATCATAGAACATAAATTGTAGGAAACTTAATTCTCTACAAAAAAGGTCTCTTAACATTTTGCCATAGCTCGCTTCGTTTCCGAGATATTTGCAGATTTATCTCAAGGGAAGGGGCCTGACGGACATATTTCGAGATATTTCTTCTTCTTGTTGTTCTTCTTCTGCACAGCTAAGCTGGAAGTGGCATTTGCAGCTCGCAATAGTGCAGAGTTATCTCAAAGAAAGGGGCCACGGTGTTTCTGTATCTCTATTATGTTGGTGCGGCTTCGGAACTTTTAAATATCTTGATATATCTCGAGAACTACGCATCTAATCAAAAAATATCGTAGAACATAAAAAGTAGGAAACTTAATTCTCTACAAAAAAGGTCTCTTAACATTTTGCCATAGCTCGCTTCGTTTCCGAGATATTTGCAGATTTATCTCAAGGGAAGGAGCCTGACGGACATATTTCGAGATATTTCTTCTTGTTGTTCTTCTTCTGCACAGCTAAGCTGGAAGTGGCATTTGCGGCTCGCACTAGTGCAGAGTTATCTCAAAGAAAGGGGCCACGGTGTTTCTGTATCTCTATTATGTTGGTGCGGCTTCGGAACTTTTAAATATCTCGATATATCTCGAAAACTACGCTTCTGATCAAAAAATATCATAGAACATAAATTGTAGGAAACTTAATTCTCTACAAAAAAGGTCTCTTAACATTTTGCCATAGCTCGCTTCGTTTCCGAGATATTTGCAGATTTATCTCAAGGGAAGGGGCCTGACGGACATATTTCGAGATATTTCTTCTTCTTGTTGTTCTTCTTCTGCACAGCTAAGCTGGAAGTGGCATTTGCAGCTCGCAATAGTGCAGAGTTATCTCAAAGAAAGGGGCCACGGTGTTTCTGTATCTCTATTATGTTGGTGCGGCTTCGGAACTTTTAAATATCTTGATATATCTCGAGAACTACGCATCTAATCAAAAAATATCGTAGAACATAAAAAGTAGGAAACTTAATTCTCTACAAAAAAGGTCTCTTAACATTTTGCCATAGCTCGCTTCGTTTCCGAGATATTTGCAGATTTATCCCAAGGGAAGGAGCCTGACGGACATATTTCGAGATATTTCTTCTTGTTGTTCTTCTTCTGCACAGCTAAGCTGGAAGTGGCATTTGCGGCTCGCACTAGTGCAGAGTTATCTCAAAGAAAGGGGCCACGGTGTTTCTGTATCTCTATTATGTTGGTGCGGCTTCGGAACTTTTAAATATCTCGATATATCTCGAAAACTACGCTTCTGATCAAAAAATATCATAGTACATAAATTGTAGGAAACTTAATTCTCTACAAAAAAGGTCTCTTAACATTTTGCCATAGCTCGCTTCGTTTCCGAGATATTTGCAGATTTATCTCAAGGGAAGGGGCCTGACGGACATATTTCGAGATATTTCTTCTTCTTGTTGTTCTTCTTCTGCACAGCTAAGCTGGAAGTGGCATTTGCAGCTCGCAATAGTGCAGAGTTATCTCAAAGAAAGGGGCCACGGTGTTTCTGTATCTCTATTATGTTGGTGCGGCTTCGGAACTTTTAAATATCTTGATATATCTCGAGAACTACGCATCTGATCAAAAAATATCATAGAACATAAAAAGTAGGAAACTTAATTCTCTACAAAAAAGGTCTCTTAACATTTTGCCATAGCTCGCTTCGTTTCCGAGATATTTGCAGATTTATCTCAAGGGAAGGGGCCTGACGGACATATTTCGAGATATTTCTTCTTCTTGTTGTTCTTCTTCTGCACAGCTAAACTGGAAGTGGCGTTTCCAGCTCGCAATAGCGCAGAGTTATCTCAAAGAAAGGGGCCACGGTGTTTCTGTATCTCTATTATGTTGGTGCGGCTTCGGAACTTTTAAATATCTTGATATATCTCGAGAACTACGCATCTGATCAAAAAATATCATAGAACATAAAAAGGAGGAAACTTAATTCTCTACAAAAAAGGTCTCTTAACATTTTGCCATAGCTCGCTTCGTTTCCGAGATATTTGCAGGTTTATCTCAAGGGAAGGGGCCTGACGGACATATTTCGAGATATTTCTTCTTCTTGTTGTTCTTCTTCTGCACAGCTAAGCTGGAAGTGGCATTTGCATCTCGCACTAGTGCAGAGTTATCTCAAAGAAAGGGGCCACGGTGTTTCTGTATCTCTATTATGTTGGTGCGGCTTCGGAACTTTTAAATATCTTGATATATCTCGAGAACTACGCATCTGATCAAAAAATATCATAGAACATAAAAAGTAGGAAACTTAATTCTCTACAAAAAAGGTCTCTCAACATTTTGCCATAGCTCGCTTCGTTTCCGAGATATTTGCAGATTTATCTCAAGGGAAGGGGCCTGACGGACATATTTCGAGATATTTCTTCTTCTTGTTGTTCTTCTTCTGCACAGCTCAGCTGGAAGTGGCATTTGCAGCTCGCAATAGTGCAGAGTTATCTCAAAGAAAGGGGCCACGGTGTTTCTGTATCTCTATTATGTTGGTGCGGCTTCGGAACTTTTAAATATCTTGATATATCTCGAGAACTACGCATCTAATCAAAAAATATCGTAGAACATAAAAAGTAGGAAACTTAATTCTCTACAAAAAAGGTCTCTTAACATTTTGCCATAGCTCGCTTCGTTTCCGAGATATTTGCAGATTTATCTCAAGGGAAGGGGCCTGACGGACATATTTCGAGATATTTCTTCTTCTTGTTGTTCTTCTTCTGCACAGCTAAGCTGGAAGTGGCATTTGCAGCTCGCAATAGTGCAGAGTTATCTCAAAGAAAGGGGCCACGGTGTTTCTGTATCTCTATTATGTTGGTGCGGCTTCGGAACTTTTAAATATCTTGATATATCTCGAGAACTACGCATCTGATCAAAAAATATCATAGAACATAAAAAGTAGGAAACTTAATTCTCTACAAAAAAGGTCTCTTAACATTTTGCCATAGCTCGCTTCGTTTCCGAGATATTTGCAGATTTATCTCAAGGGAAGGGGCCTGACGGACATATTTCGAGATATTTCTTCTTCTTGTTGTTCTTCTTCTGCACAGCTAAACTGGAAGTGGCGTTTCCAGCTCGCAATAGCGCAGAGTTATCTCAAAGAAAGGGGCCACGGTGTTTCTGTATCTCTATTATGTTGGTGCGGCTTCGGAACTTTTAAATATCTTGATATATCTCGAGAACTACGCATCTGATCAAAAAATATCATAGAACATAAAAAGGAGGAAACTTAATTCTCTACAAAAAAGGTCTCTTAACATTTTGCCATAGCTCGCTTCGTTTCCGAGATATTTGCAGGTTTATCTCAAGGGAAGGGGCCTGACGGACATATTTCGAGATATTTCTTCTTCTTGTTGTTCTTCTTCTGCACAGCTAAGCTGGAAGTGGCATTTGCATCTCGCACTAGTGCAGAGTTATCTCAAAGAAAGGGGCCACGGTGTTTCTGTATCTCTATTATGTTGGTGCGGCTTCGGAACTTTTAAATATCTTGATATATCTCGAGAACTACGCATCTGATCAAAAAATATCATAGAACATAAAAAGTAGGAAACTTAATTCTCTACAAAAAAGGTCTCTCAACATTTTGCCATAGCTCGCTTCGTTTCCGAGATATTTGCAGATTTATCTCAAGGGAAGGGGCCTGACGGACATATTTCGAGATATTTCTTCTTCTTGTTGTTCTTCTTCTGCACAGCTAAGCTGGAAGTGGCATTTGCAGCTCGCAATAGTGCAGAGTTATCTCAAAGAAAGGGGCCACGGTGTTTCTGTATCTCTATTATGTTGGTGCGGCTTCGGAACTTTTAAATATCTTGATATATCTCGAGAACTACGCATCTAATCAAAAAATATCGTAGAACATAAAAAGTAGGAAACTTAATTCTCTACAAAAAAGGTCTCTTAACATTTTGCCATAGCTCGCTTCGTTTCCGAGATATTTGCAGATTTATCTCAAGGGAAGGGGCCTGACGGACATATTTCGAGATATTTCTTCTTCTTGTTGTTCTTCTTCTGCACAGCTAAGCTGGAAGTGGCATTTGCAGCTCGCAATAGTGCAGAGTTATCTCAAAGAAGGGGGCCACGGTGTTTCTGTATCTCTATTATGTTGGTGCGGCTTCGGAACTTTTAAATATCTTGATATATCTCGAGAACTACGCATCTGATCAAAAAATATCATAGAACATAAAAAGTAGGAAACTTAATTCTCTACAAAAAAGGTCTCTTAACATTTTGCCATAGCTCGCTTCGTTTCCGAGATATTTGCAGATTTATCTCAAGGGAAGGGGCCTGACGGACATATTTCGAGATATTTCTTCTTCTTGTTGTTCTTCTTCTGCACAGCTAAGCTGGAAGTGGCATTTGCATCTCGCACTAGTGCAGAGTTATCTCAAAGAAAGGGGCCACGGTGTTTCTGTATCTCTATTATGTTGGTGCAGCTTCGGAACTTTTAAATATCTTGATATATCTCGAGAACTACGCATCTGATCAAAAAATATCATGGAACATAAAAAGTAGAAAATTTAATTCTCTACAAAAAAGTTCTCATAACATTTTGCCATAGCTCGCTTCGTGTCCGAGATATTTGCAGATTTATCTCAAGGGAAGGGGCCTGACGGACATATTTCGAGATATTTCTTCTTCTTGTTGTTCTTCTTCTGCACAGCTAAACTGGAAGTGGCGTTTCCAGCTCGCAATAGTGCAGAGTTATCTCAAAGAAAGGGGCCACGGTGTTTCTGTATCTCTATTATGTTGGTGCGGCTTCGGAACTTTTAAATATCTCGATATATCTCGAAAACTACGCTTCTGATCAAAAAATATCATAGAACATAAATTGTAGGAAACATAATTCTCTACAAAAAAGGTCTCTTAACATTTTGCCATAGCTTGCTTCGTTTCCGAGATATTTGCAGATACATCTCAAGGGAAGGGGCCTGACGGACATATTTCGAGATATTTCTTCTTCTTGTTGTTCTTCTTCTGCACAGCTAAGCTGGAAGTGGCGTTTCCAGCTCGCAATAGCGCAGAGTTATCTCAAAGAAAGGGGCCAAGGTGTTTCTGTATCTCTATTATGTTGGTGCGGCTTCGGAACTTTTAAATATCTTGATATATCTCGAGAACTACGCATCTGATCAAAAAATTTCATAGAACATAAAAAGTAGGAAACTTAATTCTCTACAAAAAAGGTCTCTCAACATTTTGCCATAGCTCGCTTCGTTTCCGAGATATTTGCAGATTTATCTCAAGGGAAGGGGCCTGACGGACATATTTCGAGATATTTCTTCTTCTTGTTGTTCTTCTTCTGCACAGCTAAACTGGAAGTGGCGTTTCCAGCTCGCAATAGTGCGGAGTTATCTCAAAGAAAGGGGCCACGGTGTTTCTGTATCTCTATTATGTTGGTGCGGCTTCGGAACTTTTAAATATCTTGATATATCTCGAGAACTACGCATCTGATCAGAAAATATCGTAGAACATAAAAAGTAGGAAACTTAATTCTCTACAAATAAAGTCTCATAACATTTTGCCATAGCTCGCTTCGTTTCCGAGATATTTGCAGATTTATCTCAAGGGAAGGGGCCTGACGGACATATTTCGAGATATTTCTTCTTCTTGTTGTTCTTCTTCTGCACAGCTAAGCTGGAAGTGGCATTTGCAGCTCGCAATAGTGCAGAGTTATCTCAAAGAAAGGGGCCACGGTGTTTCTGTATCTCTATTATGTTGGTGCGGCTTCGGAACTTTTAAATATCTTGATATATCTCGAGAACTACGCATCTAATCAAAAAATATCGTAGAACATAAAAAGTAGGAAACTTAATTCTCTACAAAAAAGGTCTCTTAACATTTTGCCATAGCTCGCTTCGTTTCCGAGATATTTGCAGATTTATCTCAAGGGAAGGGGCCTGACGGACATATTTCGAGATATTTCTTCTTCTTGTTGTTCTTCTTCTGCACAGCTAAGCTGGAAGTGGCATTTGCAGCTCGCAATAGTGCAGAGTTATCTCAAAGAAGGGGGCCACGGTGTTTCTGTATCTCTATTATGTTGGTGCGGCTTCGGAACTTTTAAATATCTTGATATATCTCGAGAACTACGCATCTGATCAAAAAATATCATAGAACATAAAAAGTAGGAAACTTAATTCTCTACAAAAAAGGTCTCTTAACATTTTGCCATAGCTCGCTTCGTTTCCGAGATATTTGCAGATTTATCTCAAGGGAAGGGGCCTGACGGACATATTTCGAGATATTTCTTCTTCTTGTTGTTCTTCTTCTGCACAGCTAAGCTGGAAGTGGCATTTGCATCTCGCACTAGTGCAGAGTTATCTCAAAGAAAGGGGCCACGGTGTTTCTGTATCTCTATTATGTTGGTGCAGCTTCGGAACTTTTAAATATCTTGATATATCTCGAGAACTACGCATCTGATCAAAAAATATCATGGAACATAAAAAGTAGAAAATTTAATTCTCTACAAAAAAGTTCTCATAACATTTTGCCATAGCTCGCTTCGTGTCCGAGATATTTGCAGATTTATCTCAAGGGAAGGGGCCTGACGGACATATTTCGAGATATTTCTTCTTCTTGTTGTTCTTCTTCTGCACAGCTAAACTGGAAGTGGCGTTTCCAGCTCGCAATAGTGCAGAGTTATCTCAAAGAAAGGGGCCACGGTGTTTCTGTATCTCTATTATGTTGGTGCGGCTTCGGAACTTTTAAATATCTCGATATATCTCGAAAACTACGCTTCTGATCAAAAAATATCATAGAACATAAATTGTAGGAAACATAATTCTCTACAAAAAAGGTCTCTTAACATTTTGCCATAGCTTGCTTCGTTTCCGAGATATTTGCAGATACATCTCAAGGGAAGGGGCCTGACGGACATATTTCGAGATATTTCTTCTTCTTGTTGTTCTTCTTCTGCACAGCTAAGCTGGAAGTGGCGTTTCCAGCTCGCAATAGCGCAGAGTTATCTCAAAGAAAGGGGCCAAGGTGTTTCTGTATCTCTATTATGTTGGTGCGGCTTCGGAACTTTTAAATATCTTGATATATCTCGAGAACTACGCATCTGATCAAAAAATTTCATAGAACATAAAAAGTAGGAAACTTAATTCTCTACAAAAAAGGTCTCTCAACATTTTGCCATAGCTCGCTTCGTTTCCGAGATATTTGCAGATTTATCTCAAGGGAAGGGGCCTGACGGACATATTTCGAGATATTTCTTCTTCTTGTTGTTCTTCTTCTGCACAGCTAAACTGGAAGTGGCGTTTCCAGCTCGCAATAGTGCGGAGTTATCTCAAAGAAAGGGGCCACGGTGTTTCTGTATCTCTATTATGTTGGTGCGGCTTCGGAACTTTTAAATATCTTGATATATCTCGAGAACTACGCATCTGATCAGAAAATATCGTAGAACATAAAAAGTAGGAAACTTAATTCTCTACAAATAAAGTCTCATAACATTTTGCCATAGCTCGCTTCGTTTCCGAGATATTTGCAGATTTATCTCAAGGGAAGGGGCCTGACGGACATATTTCGAGATATTTCTTCTTCTTGTTGTTCTTCTTCTGCACAGCTAAGCTGGAAGTGGCATTTGCAGCTCGCAATAGTGCAGAGTTATCTCAAAGAAAGGGGCCACGGTGTTTCTGTATCTCTATTATGTTGGTGCGGCTTCGGAACTTTTAAATATCTTGATATATCTCGAGAACTACGCATCTAATCAAAAAATATCGTAGAACATAAAAAGTAGGAAACTTAATTCTCTACAAAAAAGGTCTCTTAACATTTTGCCATAGCTCGCTTCGTTTCCGAGATATTTGCAGATTTATCTCAAGGGAAGGGGCCTGACGGGCATATTTCGAGATATTTCTTCTTGTTGTTCTTCTTCTGCACAGCTAAGCTGGAAGTGGCATTTGCGGCTCGCACTAGTGCAGAGTTATCTCAAAGAAAGGGGCCACGGTGTTTCTGTATCTCTATTACGTTGGTGCGGCTTCGGAACTTTTAAATATCTCGATATATCTCGAAAACTACGCTTCTGATCAAAAAATATCATAGAACATAAATTGTAGGAAACCTAATTCTCTACAAAAAAGGTCTCTTAACATTTTGCCATAGCTCGCTTCGTTTCCGAGATATTTGCAGATTTATCTCAAGGGAAGGGGCCTGACGGACATATTTCGAGATATTTCTTCTTCTTGTTGTTCTTCTTCTGCACAGCTAAGCTGGAAGTGGCATTTGCAGCTCGCAATAGTGCAGAGTTATCTCAAAGAAAGGGGCCACGGTGTTTCTGTATCTCTATTATGTTGGTGCGGCTTCGGAACTTTTAAATATCTTGATATATCTCGAGAACTACGCATCTGATCAAAAAATATCATAGAACATAAAAAGTAGGAAACTTAATTCTCTACAAAAAAGGTCTCTTAACATTTTGCCATAGCTCGCTTCGTTTCCGAGATATTTGCAGATTTATCTCAAGGGAAGCGGCCTGACGGACATATTTCGAGATATTTCTTCTTCTTGTTGTTCTTCTTCTGCACAGCTAAGCTGGAAGTGGCATTTGCAGCTCGCAATAGTGCAGAGTTATCTCAAAGAAAGGGGCCACGGTGTTTCTGTATCTCTATTATGTTGGTGCGGCTTCGGAACTTTTAAATATCTTGATATATCTCGAGAACTACGCATCTAATCAAAAAATATCGTAGAACATAAAAAGTAGGAAACTTAATTCTCTACAAAAAAGGTCTCTTAACATTTTGCCATAGCTCGCTTCGTTTCCGAGATATTTGCAGATTTATCTCAAGGGAAGGGGCCTGACGGACATATTTCGAGATATTTCTTCTTCTTGTTGTTCTTCTTCTGCACAGCTAAGCTGGAAGTGGCATTTGCAGCTCGCAATAGTGCAGAGTTATCTCAAAGAAGGGGGCCACGGTGTTTCTGTATCTCTATTATGTTGGTGCGGCTTCGGAACTTTTAAATATCTTGATATATCTCGAGAACTACGCATCTGATCAAAAAATATCATAGAACATAAAAAGTAGGAAACTTAATTCTCTACAAAAAAGGTCTCTTAACATTTTGCCATAGCTCGCTTCGTTTCCGAGATATTTGCAGATTTATCTCAAGGGAAGGGGCCTGACGGACATATTTCGAGATATTTCTTCTTCTTGTTGTTCTTCTTCTGCACAGCTAAGCTGGAAGTGGCATTTGCATCTCGCACTAGTGCAGAGTTATCTCAAAGAAAGGGGCCACGGTGTTTCTGTATCTCTATTATGTTGGTGCAGCTTCGGAACTTTTAAATATCTTGATATATCTCGAGAACTACGCATCTGATCAAAAAATATCATGGAACATAAAAAGTAGAAAATTTAATTCTCTACAAAAAAGTTCTCATAACATTTTGCCATAGCTCGCTTCGTGTCCGAGATATTTGCAGATTTATCTCAAGGGAAGGGGCCTGACGGACATATTTCGAGATATTTCTTCTTCTTGTTGTTCTTCTTCTGCACAGCTAAACTGGAAGTGGCGTTTCCAGCTCGCAATAGTGCAGAGTTATCTCAAAGAAAGGGGCCACGGTGTTTCTGTATCTCTATTATGTTGGTGCGGCTTCGGAACTTTTAAATATCTCGATATATCTCGAAAACTACGCTTCTGATCAAAAAATATCATAGAACATAAATTGTAGGAAACATAATTCTCTACAAAAAAGGTCTCTTAACATTTTGCCATAGCTTGCTTCGTTTCCGAGATATTTGCAGATACATCTCAAGGGAAGGGGCCTGACGGACATATTTCGAGATATTTCTTCTTCTTGTTGTTCTTCTTCTGCACAGCTAAGCTGGAAGTGGCGTTTCCAGCTCGCAATAGCGCAGAGTTATCTCAAAGAAAGGGGCCAAGGTGTTTCTGTATCTCTATTATGTTGGTGCGGCTTCGGAACTTTTAAATATCTTGATATATCTCGAGAACTACGCATCTGATCAAAAAATTTCATAGAACATAAAAAGTAGGAAACTTAATTCTCTACAAAAAAGGTCTCTCAACATTTTGCCATAGCTCGCTTCGTTTCCGAGATATTTGCAGATTTATCTCAAGGGAAGGGGCCTGACGGACATATTTCGAGATATTTCTTCTTCTTGTTGTTCTTCTTCTGCACAGCTAAACTGGAAGTGGCGTTTCCAGCTCGCAATAGTGCGGAGTTATCTCAAAGAAAGGGGCCACGGTGTTTCTGTATCTCTATTATGTTGGTGCGGCTTCGGAACTTTTAAATATCTTGATATATCTCGAGAACTACGCATCTGATCAGAAAATATCGTAGAACATAAAAAGTAGGAAACTTAATTCTCTACAAATAAAGTCTCATAACATTTTGCCATAGCTCGCTTCGTTTCCGAGATATTTGCAGATTTATCTCAAGGGAAGGGGCCTGACGGACATATTTCGAGATATTTCTTCTTCTTGTTGTTCTTCTTCTGCACAGCTAAGCTGGAAGTGGCATTTGCAGCTCGCAATAGTGCAGAGTTATCAAAGAAAGGGGCCACGGTGTTTCTGTATCTCTATTATGTTGGTGCGGCTTCGGAACTTTTAAATATCTTGATATATCTCGAGAACTACGCATCTAATCAAAAAATATCGTAGAACATAAAAAGTAGGAAACTTAATTCTCTACAAAAAAGGTCTCTTAACATTTTGCCATAGCTCGCTTCGTTTCCGAGATATTTGCAGATTTATCTCAAGGGAAGGGGCCTGACGGGCATATTTCGAGATATTTCTTCTTGTTGTTCTTCTTCTGCACAGCTAAGCTGGAAGTGGCATTTGCGGCTCGCACTAGTGCAGAGTTATCTCAAAGAAAGGGGCCACGGTGTTTCTGTATCTCTATTACGTTGGTGCGGCTTCGGAACTTTTAAATATCTCGATATATCTCGAAAACTACGCTTCTGATCAAAAAATATCATAGAACATAAATTGTAGGAAACCTAATTCTCTACAAAAAAGGTCTCTTAACATTTTGCCATAGCTCGCTTCGTTTCCGAGATATTTGCAGATTTATCTCAAGGGAAGGGGCCTGACGGACATATTTCGAGATATTTCTTCTTCTTGTTGTTCTTCTTCTGCACAGCTAAGCTGGAAGTGGCATTTGCAGCTCGCAATAGTGCAGAGTTATCTCAAAGAAAGGGGCCACGGTGTTTCTGTATCTCTATTATGTTGGTGCGGCTTCGGAACTTTTAAATATCTTGATATATCTCGAGAACTACGCATCTGATCAAAAAATATCATAGAACATAAAAAGTAGGAAACTTAATTCTCTACAAAAAAGGTCTCTTAACATTTTGCCATAGCTCGCTTCGTTTCCGAGATATTTGCAGATTTATCTCAAGGGAAGGGGCCTGACGGACATATTTCGAGATATTTCTTCTTCTTGTTGTTCATCTTCTGCACAGCTAAGCTGGAAGTGGCATTTGCATCTCGCACTAGTGCAGAGTTATCTCAAAGAAAGGGGCCACGGTGTTTCTGTATCTCTATTATGTTGGTGCAGCTTCGGAACTTTTAAATATCTTGATATATCTCGAGAACTACGCATCTGATCAAAAAATATCATGGAACATAAAAAGTAGAAAACTTAATTCTCTACAAAAAAGGTCTCTTAACATTTTGCCATAGCTCGCTTCGTTTCCGAGATATTTGCAGATTTATCTCAAGGGAAGGGGCCTGACGGACATATTTCGAGATATTTCTTCTTCTTGTTGTTCTTCTTCTGCACAGCTAAGCTGGAAGTGGCATTTGCAGCTCGCAATAGTGCAGAGTTATCTCAAAGAAAGGGGCCACGGTGTTTCTGTATCTCTATTATGTTGGTGCGGCTTCGGAACTTTTAAATATCTTGATATATCTCGAGAACTACGCATCTGATCAAAAAATATCATAGAACATAAAAAGTAGGTAACTTAATTCTCTACAAAAAAGGTCTCTCAACATTTTGCCATAGCTCGCTTCGTTTCCGAGATATTTGCACATATATCTCAAGGGAAGGGGCCTAACGGACATATTTCGAGATATTTCTTCTTCTTGTTGTTCTTCTTCTGCACAGCTAAGCTGGAAGTGGCATTTGCAGCTCGCAATAGTGCAGAGTTATCTCAAAGAAAGGGGCCACGGTGTTCCTGTATCTCTATTATGTTGGTGCGGCTTCGGAACTTTTAAATATCTTGATATATCTCGAGAACTACGCATCTGATCAAAAAATATCGTAGAACATAAAAAGTAGGAAACTTAATTCTCTACAAATAAAGTCTCATAACATTTTGCCATAGCTCGCTTCGTTTCCGAGATATTTGCAGATTTATCTCAAGGGAAGGGGCCTGACGGACATATTTCGAGATATTTCTTCTTCTTGTTGTTCTTCTTCTGCACAGCGAAGCTGGAAGTGGCATTTGCAGCTCGCAATAGTGCAGAGTTATCTCAAAGAAAGGGGCCACGGTGTTTCTGTATCTTTAGTATGTTGGTGCGGCTTCGGAACTTTTAAATACCTTGATATATCTCGAGAACTACGCATCTGATCAAAAAATACCATAGAACATAAAAAGTAGGAAACTTAATTCTCTACAAAAAAGGTCTCTTAACATTTTGCCATAGCTCGCTTCGTTTCCGAGATATTTGCAGATTTATCTCAAGGGAAGGGGCCTGACGGACATATTTCGAGATATTTCTTCTTGTTGTTCTTCTTCTGCACAGCAAAGCTGGAAGTGGCATTTGCGGCTCGCACTAGTGCAGAGTTATCTCAAAGAAAGGGGCCACGGTGTTTCTGTATTTCTATTATGTTGGTGCGGCTTCGGAACTTTTAAATATCTCGATATATCTCGAAAACTACGCTTCTGATCAAAAAATATCATAGAACATAAATTGTAGGAAACATAATTCTCTACAAAAAAGGTCTCTTAACATTTTGCCATAGCTCGCTTCGTTTCCGAGATATTTGCAGATACATCTCAAGGGAAGGGGCCTGACGGACATATTTCGAGATATTTCTTCTTCTTGTTGTTCTTCTTCTGCACAGCTAAGCTGGAAGTGGCATTTGCAGCTCGCAATAGTGCAGAGTTATCTCAAAGAAAGGGGCCACGGTGTTTCTGCATCTCTATTATGTTGGTGCGGCTTCGGAACTTTTAAATATCTTTATATATCTCGAGAACTACGCATCTGATCAAAAAATATCATGGAACATAAAAAGTAGAAAACTTAATTCTCTACAAAAAAGGTCTCTTAACATTTTGCCATAGCTCGCTTCGTTTCCGAGATATTTGCAGATTTATCTCAAGGGAAGGGGCCTGACGGACATATTTCGAGATATTTCTTCTTCTTGTTGTTCTTCTTCTGCACAGCTAAGCTGGAAGTGGCATTTGCAGCTCGCAATAGTGCAGAGTTATCTCAAAGAAAGGGGCCACGGTGTTTCTGCATCTCTATTATGTTGGTGCGGCTTCGGAACTTTTAAATATCTTTATATATCTCGAGAACTACGCATCTGATCAAAAAATATCATGGAACATAAAAAGTAGAAAACTTAATTCTCTACAAAAAAGGTCTCTTAACATTTTGCCATAGCTCGCTTCGTTTCCGAGATATTTGCAGATTTATCTCAAGGGAAGGGGCCTGACGGACATATTTCGAGATATTTCTTCTTCTTGTTGTTCTTCTTCTGCACAGCTAAGCTGGAAGTGGCATTTGCAGCTCGCAATAGTGCAGAGTTATCTCAAAGAAAGGGGCCACGGTGTTTCTGTATCTCTACTATGTTGGTGCGGCTTCGGAACTTTTAAATATCTTGATATATCTCGAGAACTACGCATCTGATCAAAAAATATCTTAGAACATAAAAAGTAGGTAACTTAATTCTCTACAAAAAAGGTCTCTCAACATTTTGCCATAGCTCGCTTCGTTTCCGAGATATTTGCAGATTTATCTCAAGGGAAGGGGCCTGACGGACATATTTCGAGATATTTCTTCTTCTTGTTGTTCTTCTTCTGCACAGCTAAGCTGGAAGTGGCATTTGCATCTCGCACTAGTGCAGAGTTATCTCAAAGAAAGGGGCCACGGTGTTTCTGTATCTCTATTATGTTGGTGCGGCTTCGGAACTTTTAAATATCTCGATATATCTCGAAAACTACGCTTCTGATCAAAAAATATCATAGAACATAAATTGTAGGAAACTTAATTCTCTACAAAAAAGGTCTCTTAACATTTTGCCATAGCTCGCTTCGTTTCCGAGATATTTGCAGATATATCTCAAGGGAAGGGGCCTGACGGACATATTTCGAGATATTTCTTCTTCTTGTTGTTCTTCTTCTGCACAGCTAAGCTGGAAGTGGCATTTGCAGCTCGGAATAGTGCAGAGTTATCTCAAAGAAAGGGGCCACGGTGTTTCTGTATCTCTATTATGTTGGTGCGGCTTCGGAACTTTTAAATATCTTGATATATCTCGAGAACTACGCATCTGATCAAAAAATATCATAGAACATAAAAAGTAGGAAACTTGATTCTCTACAAAAAAGGTCTCTCAACATTTTGCCATAGCTCGCTTCGTTTCCGAGATATTTGCAGATTTATCTCAAGGGAAGGGGCCTGACGGACATATTTCGAGATATTTCTTCTTCTTGTTGTTCTTCTTCTGCACAGCTAAGCTGGAAGTGGCATTTGCATCTCGCACTAGTGCAGAGTTATCTCAAAGAAAGGGGCCACGGTGTTTCTGTATCTCTATTATGTTGGTGCGGCTTCGGAACTTTTAAATATCTCGATATATCTCGAAAACTACGCTTCTGATCAAAAAATATCATAGAACATAAATTGTAGGAAACTTAATTCTCTACAAAAAAGGTCTCTTAACATTTTGCCATAGCTCGCTTCGTTTCCGAGATATTTGCAGATATATCTCAAGGGAAGGGGCCTGACGGACATATTTCGAGATATTTCTTCTTCTTGTTGTTCTTCTTCTGCACAGCTAAGCTGGAAGTGGCATTTGCAGCTCGGAATAGTGCAGAGTTATCTCAAAGAAAGGGGCCACGGTGTTTCTGTATCTCTATTATGTTGGTGCGGCTTCGGAACTTTTAAATATCTTGATATATCTCGAGAACTACGCATCTGATCAAAAAATATCATAGAACATAAAAAGTGGGAAACTTAATTCTCTACAAAAAAGGTCTCTTAACATTTTGCCATAGCTCGCTTGGTTTCCGAGATATTTGCAGATTTATCTCAAGGGAAGGGGCCTGACGGACATATTTCGAGATATTTCTTCTTCTTGTTGTTCTTCTTCTGCACAGCTAAGCTGGAAGTGGCATTTGCAGCTCGCAATAGTGCAGAGTTACCTCAAAGAAAGGGGCCACGGTGTTTCTGTATCTCTATTATGTTGGTGCCGCTTCGGAACTTTTAAATATCTGGATATATCTCGAGAACTACGCATCTGATCAAAAAATATCATAGAACATAAAAAGTAGGAAACTTAATTCTCTACAAAAAAGATCTCTTAACATTTTGCCATAGCTCGCTTCGTTTCCGAGATATTTGCAGATTTATCTCAAGGGAAGGGGCCTGACGGACATATTTCGGGATATTTCTTCTTCTTGTTGTTCTTCTTCTGCACAGCTAAACTGGAAGTGGCATTTCCAGCTCGCAATAGTGCAGAGTTATCTCAAAGAAAGGGGCCACGGTGTTTCTGTATCTCTATTATGTTGGTGCGGCTTCGGAACTTTTAAATATCTTGATATATCTCGAGAACTACGCATCTGATCAAAAAAAATCATAGAACAAAAAAAGTGGGAAACTTAATTCTCTACAAAAAAGGTCTCTTAACATTTTGCCATAGCTCGCTTGGTTTCCGAGATATTTGCAGATTTATCTCAAGGGAAGGGGCCCGACGGACATATTTCGAGATATTTCTTCTTCTTGTTGTTCTTCTTCTGCACAGCTAAGCTGGAAGTGGCATTTGCAGCTCGCAATAGTGCAGAGTTACCTCAAAGAAAGGGGCCACGGTGTTTCTGTATCTCTATTATGTTGGTGCGGCTTCGGAACTTTTAAATACCTTGATATATCTCGAGAACTACGCATCTGATCAAATAATATCATACAACATAAAAAGTAGGAAACTTAATTCTCTACAAAAAAGGTCTCTTAACGTTTTGCCATAGCTCGCTTCGTTTCCGAGATATTTGCAGATTTATCTCAAGGGAAGGGTCCTGACGGACATATTTCGAGATATTTCTTCTTCTTGTTGTTCTTCCTCTGCACAGCTAAACTGGAAGTGGCATTTGCAGCTCGCAATAGTGCAGAGTTATCTCAAAGAAAGGGGCCACGGTGTTTCTGTATCTCTATTATGTTGGTGCGGCTTCGGAACTTTTAAATATCTTGATATATCTCGAGAACTACGCATCTGATCAAAAAATATCATAGAACATAAAAAGTAGGAAACTTAATTCTCTACAAAAAAGGTCTCTTAACATTTTGCCATAGCTCGCTTCGTTTCCGAGATATTTGCAGATTTATCTCAAGGGAAGGGGCCTGACGGACATATTTCGAGATATTTCTTCTTCTTGTTGTTCTTCTTCTGCACAGCTGGGCTGGAAGTGGCATTTGCGGCTCGCACTAGTGCAGAGTTATCTCAAAGAAAGGGGCCACGGTGTTTCTGTATCTCTATTATGTTGGTGCGGCTTCGGAACTTTTAAATATCTCGATATATCTCGAAAACTACGCTTCTGATCAAAAAATGTCATAGAACATAAATTGTAGGAAACATAATTCTCTACAAAAAAGGTCTCTTAACATTTTGCCATAGCTCGCTTCGTTTCCGAGATATTTGCAGATTTATCTCAAGGGAAGGGGCCTGACGGACATATTTCGAGATATTTCTTCTTCTTGTTGTTCTTCTTCTGCACAGCTAAGCTGGAAGTGGCATTTGCAGCTCGCAATAGTGCAGAGTTATCTCAAAGAAAGGGGCCACGGTGTTTCTGTATCTCTACTATGTTGGTGCGGCTTCGGAACTTTTAAATATCTTGATATATCTCGAGAACTACGCATCTGATCAAAAAATATCTTAGAACATAAAAAGTAGGTAACTTAATTCTCTACAAAAAAGGTCTCTCAACATTTTGCCATAGCTCGCTTCGTTTCCGAGATATTTGCAGATTTATCTCAAGGGAAGGGGCCTGACGGACATATTTCGAGATATTTCTTCTTCTTGTTGTTCTTCTTCTGCACAGCTAAGCTGGAAGTGGCATTTGCATCTCGCACTAGTGCAGAGTTATCTCAAAGAAAGGGGCCACGGTGTTTCTGTATCTCTATTATGTTGGTGCGGCTTCGGAACTTTTAAATATCTCGATATATCTCGAAAACTACGCTTCTGATCAAAAAATATCATAGAACATAAATTGTAGGAAACTTAATTCTCTACAAAAAAGGTCTCTTAACATTTTGCCATAGCTCGCTTCGTTTCCGAGATATTTGCAGATATATCTCAAGGGAAGGGGCCTGACGGACATATTTCGAGATATTTCTTCTTCTTGTTGTTCTTCTTCTGCACAGCTAAGCTGGAAGTGGCATTTGCAGCTCGCAATAGTGCAGAGTTATCTCAAAGAAAGGGGCCACGGTGTTTCTGTATCTCTATTATGTTGGTGCGGCTTCGGAACTTTTAAATATCTTGATATATCTCGAGAACTACGCATCTGATCAAAAAATATCATAGAACATAAAAAGTAGGAAACTTGATTCTCTACAAAAAAGGTCTCTTAACATTTTGCCATAGCTCGCTTCGTTTCCGAGATATTTGCAGATTTATCTCAAGGGAAAGGGCCTGACGGACATATTTCGAGATATTTCTTCTACTTGTTGTTCTTCTTCTGCACAGCTAAACTGGAAGTGGCGTTTCCAGCTCGCAATAGCGCAGAGTTATCTCAAAGAAAGGGGCCACGGTGTTTCTGTATCTCTATTATGTTGGTGCGGCTTCGGAACTTTTAAATATCTTGATATATCTCGAGAACTACGCATCTGATCAAAAAATATCATAGAACATAAAAAGTGGGAAACTTAATTCTCTACAAAAAAGGTCTCTTAACATTTTGCCATAGCTCGCTTGGTTTCCGAGATATTTGCAGATTTATCTCAAGGGAAGGGGCCTGACGGACATATTTCGAGATATTTCTTCTTCTTGTTGTTCTTCTTCTGCACAGCTAAGCTGGAAGTGGCATTTGCAGCTCGCAATAGTGCAGAGTTACCTCAAAGAAAGGGGCCACGGTGTTTCTGTATCTCTATTATGTTGGTGCCGCTTCGGAACTTTTAAATATCTGGATATATCTCGAGAACTACGCATCTGATCAAAAAATATCATAGAACATAAAAAGTAGGAAACTTAATTCTCTACAAAAAAGATCTCTTAACATTTTGCCATAGCTCGCTTCGTTTCCGAGATATTTGCAGATTTATCTCAAGGGAAGGGGCCTGACGGACATATTTCGGGATATTTCTTCTTCTTGTTGTTCTTCTTCTGCACAGCTAAACTGGAAGTGGCATTTCCAGCTCGCAATAGTGCAGAGTTATCTCAAAGAAAGGGGCCACGGTGTTTCTGTATCTCTATTATGTTGGTGCGGCTTCGGAACTTTTAAATATCTTGATATATCTCGAGAACTACGCATCTGATCAAAAAAAATCATAGAACAAAAAAAGTGGGAAACTTAATTCTCTACAAAAAAGGTCTCTTAACATTTTGCCATAGCTCGCTTGGTTTCCGAGATATTTGCAGATTTATCTCAAGGGAAGGGGCCCGACGGACATATTTCGAGATATTTCTTCTTCTTGTTGTTCTTCTTCTGCACAGCTAAGCTGGAAGTGGCATTTGCAGCTCGCAATAGTGCAGAGTTACCTCAAAGAAAGGGGCCACGGTGTTTCTGTATCTCTATTATGTTGGTGCCGCTTCGGAACTTTTAAATATCTGGATATATCTCGAGAACTACGCATCTGATCAAAAAATATCATAGAACATAAAAAGTAGGAAACTTAATTCTCTACAAAAAAGATCTCTTAACATTTTGCCATAGCTCGCTTCGTTTCCGAGATATTTGCAGATATATCTCAAGGGAAGGGTCCTGACGGACATATTTCGGGATATTTCTTCTTCTTGTTGTTCTTCATCTGCACAGCCAAACTGGAAGTGGCATTTGCAGCTCGCAATAGTGCAGAGTTATCTCAAAGAAAGGGGCCACGGTGTTTCTGTATCTCTATTATGTTGGTGCGGCTTCGGAACTTTTAAATACCTTGATATATCTCGAGAACTACGCATCTGATCAAATAATATCATACAACATAAAAAGTAGGAAACTTAATTCTCTACAAAAAAGGTCTCTTAACGTTTTGCCATAGCTCGCTTCGTTTCCGAGATATTTGCAGATTTATCTCAAGGGAAGGGTCCTGACGGACATATTTCGAGATATTTCTTCTTCTTGTTGTTCTTCCTCTGCACAGCTAAACTGGAAGTGGCATTTGCAGCTCGCAATAGTGCAGAGTTATCTCAAAGAAAGGGGCCACGGTGTTTCTGTATCTCTATTATGTTGGTGCGGCTTCGGAACTTTTAAATATCTTGATATATCTCGAGAACTACGCATCTGATCAAAAAATATCATAGAACATAAAAAGTAGGAAACTTAATTCTCTACAAAAAAGGTCTCTTAACATTTTGCCATAGCTCGCTTCGTTTCCGAGATATTTGCAGATTTATCTCAAGGGAAGGGGCCTGACGGACATATTTCGAGATATTTCTTCTTCTTGTTGTTCTTCTTCTGCACAGCTGGGCTGGAAGTGGCATTTGCGGCTCGCACTAGTGCAGAGTTATCTCAAAGAAAGGGGCCACGGTGTTTCTGTATCTCTATTATGTTGGTGCGGCTTCGGAACTTTTAAATATCTCGATATATCTCGAAAACTACGCTTCTGATCAAAAAATGTCATAGAACATAAATTGTAGGAAACATAATTCTCTACAAAAAAGGTCTCTTAACATTTTGCCATAGCTCGCTTCGTTTCCGAGATATTTGCAGATTTATCTCAAGGGAAGGGGCCTGACGGACATATTTCGAGATATTTCTTCTTCTTGTTGTTCTTCTTCTGCACAGCTAAGCTGGAAGTGGCATTTGCAGCTCGCAATAGTGCAGAGTTATCTCAAAGAAAGGGGCCACGGTGTTTCTGTATCTCTATTATGTTGGTGCGGCTTCGGAACTTTTAAATATCTCGATATATCTCGAAAACTACGCTTCTGATCAAAAAATATCATAGAACATAAATTGTAGGAAACTTAATTCTCTACAAAAAAGGTCTCCTAACATTTTGCCATAGCTCGCTTCGTTTCCGAGATATTTGCAGATTTATCTCAAGGGAAGGGGCCTGACGGACATATTTCGAGATATTTCTTCTTCTTGTTGTTCTTCTTCTGCACAGCTAAGCTGGAAGTGGCATTTGCAGCTCGCAATAGTGCAGAGTTATCTCAAAGAAAGGGGCCACGGTGTTTCTGTATCTCTATTATGTTGGTGCGGCTTCGGAACTTTTAAATATCTTGATATATCTCGAGAACTACGCATCTGATCAAAAAATATCATAGAACATAAAAAGTAGGAAACTTAATTCTCTACAAAAAAGGTCTCTTAACATTTTGCCATAGCTCGCTTCGTTTCCGAGATATTTGCAGATTTATCTCAAGGGAAGGGGCCTGACGGACATATTTCGAGATATTTCTTCTTCTTGTTGTTCTTCTTCTGCACAGCTAAGCTGAAAGTGGCATTTGCGGCCCGCACTAGTGCAGAGTTATCTCAAAGAAAGGGGCCACGGTGTTTCTGTATCTCTATTATGTTGGTGCGGCTTCGGAACTATTAAATATCTGGATATATCTCGAGAACTACGCATCTGATCAAAAAATATCATAGAACATAAATAGTAGGAAACTTAATTCTCTACAAAAAAGGTCTCTCAACATTTTGACATAGCTCGCTTCGTTTCCGAGATATTTGCACATATATCTCAAGGGAAGGGGCCTAACGGACATATTTCGAGATATTTCTTCTTCTTGTTGTTCTTCTTCTGCACAGCTAAGCTGGAAGTGGCATTTGCAGCTCGCAATAGTGCAGAGTTATCTCAAAGAAAGGGGCCACGGTGTTTCTGTATCTCTATTATGTTGGTGCGGCTTCGGAACTTTTAAATATCTGGATATATCTCGAGAACTACGCATCTGATCAAAAAATATCATAGAACGTAAATAGTAGGAAACTTAATTCTCTACAAAAAAGGTCTCTCAACATTTTGCCATAGCTCGCTTCGTTTCCGAGATATTTGCACATATATCTCAAGGGAAGGGGCCTAACGGACATATTTCGAGATATTTCTTCTTCTTGTTGTTCTTCTTCTGCACAGCTAAGCTGGAAGTGGCATTTGCAGCTCGCAATAGTGCAGAGTTATCTCAAAGAAAGGGGCCACGGTGTTTCTGTATCTCTATTATGTTGGTGCGGCTTCGGAACTTTTAAATATCTGGATATATCTCGAGAACTACGCATCTGATCAAAAAATATCATAGAACGTAAATAGTAGGAAACTTAATTCTCTACAAAAAAGGTCTCTCAACATTTTGCCATAGCTCGCTTCGTTTCCGAGATATTTGCAGATTTATCTCAAGGGAAGGGGCCTGACGGACATATTTCGAGATATTTCTTCTTGTTGTTCTTCTTCTGCACAGCTAAGCTGGAAGTGGCATTTGCAGCTCGCAATAGTGCAGAGTTACCTCAAAGAAAGGAGCCACGGTGTTTCTGTATCTCTATTATGTTGGTGCCGCTTCGGAACTTTTAAATATCTGGATATATCTCGAGAACTACGCATCTGATCAAAAAATATCATAGAACATAAAAAGTAGCAAACTTAATTCTCTACAAAAAAGGTCTCTTAACATTTTGCCATAGCTCGCTTCGTTTCCGAGATATTTGCAGATTTATCTCAAGGGAAGGGGCCTGACGGACATATTTCGAGATATTACTTCTTCTTGTTCTTCTTCTTCTGCACAGCTAAGCTGGAAGTGGCATTTGCAGCTCGCAATAGTGCAGAGTTATCTCAAAGAAAGGGGCCACGGTGTTTCTGTATCTCTATTATGTTGGTGCGGCTTCGGAACTTTTAAATATCTTGATATATCTCGAGAACTACGCATCTGATCAAAAAATATCATAGAACATAGAAAGTAGGAAACTTAATTCTCTACAAAAAAGGTCTCTTAACGTTTTGCGATAGCTCGCTTCGTTTCCGAGATATTTGCAGATTTATCTCAAGGGAAGGGTCCTGACGGACATATTTCGAGATATTTCTTCTTCTTGTTGTTCTTCCTCTGCACAGCTAAACTGGAAGTGGCATTTCCAGCTCGCAATAGTGCAGAGTTATCCCGAAGAAAGGGGCCACGGTGTTTCTGTATCTCTACTATGTTGGTGCGGCTTCGGAACTTTTAAATATCTCGATATATCTCGAAAACTACGCTTCTGATCAAAAAATATCATAGAACATAAATTGTAGGAAACATCATTCTCTACAAAAAAGGTCTCTTAACATTTTGCCATAGCTCGCTTCGTTTCCGAGATATTTGCAGATTTATCTCAAGGGAAGGGTCCTGACGGACATATTCCGGGATATTTCTTCTTCTTGTTGTTCTTCTTCTGCACAGCTAAACTGGAAGTGGCATTTCCAGCTCGCAATAGTGCAGAGTTATCTCAAAGAAAGGGGCCACGGTGTTTCTGTATCTCTATTATGTTGGTGCGGCTTCGGAACTTTTAAATATCTTGATATATCTCGAGAACTACGCATCTGATCAAAAAATATCATAGAACATAAAAAGTGGGAAACTTAATTGTCTACAAAAAAGGTCTCTTAACGTTTTGCCATAGCTCGCTTCGTTTCCGAGATATTTGCAGATTTATCTCAAGGGAAGGGTCCTGACGGACATATTTCGAGATATTTCTTCTTCTTGTTGTTCTTCCTCTGCACAGCTAAACTGGAAGTGGCATTTCCAGCTCGCAATAGTGCAGAGTTATCCCAAAGAAAGGGGCCACGGTGTTTCTGTATCTCTATTATGTTGGTGCGGCTTCGGAACTTTTAAATACCTTGATATATCTCGAGAACTACGCATCTGATCAAATAATATCATACAACATAAAAAGTAGGAAACTTAATTCTCTACAAAAAAGGTCTCTTAACGTTTTGCCATAGCTCGCTTCGTTTCCGAGATATTTGCAGATTTATCTCAAGGGAAGGGTCCTGACGGACATATTTCGAGATATTTCTTCTTCTTGTTGTTCTTCCTCTGCACAGCTAAACTGGATGTGGCATTTGCAGCTCGCAATAGTGCAGAGTTATCTCAAAGAAAGGGGCCACGGTGTTTCTGTATCTCTATTATGTTGGTGCGGCTTCGGAACTTTTAAATATCTTGATATATCTCGAGAACTACGCATCTGATCAAAAAATATCATAGAACATAAAAAGTAGGAAACTTAATTCTCTACAAAAAAGGTCTCTTAACATTTTGCCATAGCTCGCTTCGTTTCCGAGATATTTGCAGATTTATCTCAAGGGAAGGGGCCTGACGGACATATTTCGAGATATTTCTTCTTCTTGTTGTTCTTCTTCTGCACAGCTGGGCTGGAAGTGGCATTTGCGGCTCGCACTAGTGCAGAGTTATCTCAAAGAAAGGGGCCACGGTGTTTCTGTATCTCTATTATGTTGGTGCGGCTTCGGAACTTTTAAATATCTCGATATATCTCGAAAACTACGCTTCTGATCAAAAAATGTCATAGAACATAAATTGTAGGAAACATAATTCTCTACAAAAAAGGTCTCTTAACATTTTGCCATAGCTCGCTTCGTTTCCGAGATATTTGCAGATTTATCTCAAGGGAAGGGGCCTGACGGACATATTTCGAGATATTTCTTCTTCTTGTTGTTCTTCTTCTGCACAGCTAAGCTGGAAGTGGCATTTGCAGCTCGCAATAGTGCAGAGTTATCTCAAAGAAAGGGGCCACGGTGTTTCTGTATCTCTATTATGTTGGTGCGGCTTCGGAACTTTTAAATATCTCGATATATCTCGAAAACTACGCTTCTGATCAAAAAATATCATAGAACATAAATTGTAGGAAACTTAATTCTCTACAAAAAAGGTCTCCTCACATTTTGCCATAGCTCGCTTCGTTTCCGAGATATTTGCAGATTTATCTCAAGGGAAGGGGCCTGACGGACATATTTCGAGATATTTCTTCTTCTTGTTGTTCTTCTTCTGCACAGCTAAGCTGGAAGTGGCATTTGCAGCTCGCAATAGTGCAGAGTTATCTCAAAGAAAGGGGCCACGGTGTTTCTGTATCTCTATTATGTTGGTGCGGCTTCGGAACTTTTAAATATCTTGATATATCTCGAGAACTACGCATCTGATCAAAAAATATCATAGAACATAAAAAGTAGGAAACTTAATTCTCTACAAAAAAGGTCTCTTAACATTTTGCCATAGCTCGCTTCGTTTCCGAGATATTTGCAGATTTATCTCAAGGGAAGGGGCCTGACGGACATATTTCGAGATATTTCTTCTTCTTGTTGTTCTTCTTCTGCACAGCTAAGCTGAAAGTGGCATTTGCGGCCCGCACTAGTGCAGAGTTATCTCAAAGAAAGGGGCCACGGTGTTTCTGTATCTCTATTATGTTGGTGCGGCTTCGGAACTATTAAATATCTGGATATATCTCGAGAACTACGCATCTGATCAAAAAATATCATAGAACATAAATAGTAGGAAACTTAATTCTCTACAAAAAAGGTCTCTCAACATTTTGCCATAGCTCGCTTCGTTTCCGAGATATTTGCACATATATCTCAAGGGAAGGGGCCTAACGGACATATTTCGAGATATTTCTTCTTCTTGTTGTTCTTCTTCTGCACAGCTAAGCTTGAAGTGGCATTTGCAGCTCGCAATAGTGCAGAGTTATCTCAAAGAAAGGGGCCACGGTGTTTCTGTATCTCTATTATGTTGGTGCGGCTTCGGAACTTTTAAATATCTGGATATATCTCGAGAACTACGCATCTGATCAAAAAATATCATAGAACGTAAATAGTAGGAAACTTAATTCTCTACAAAAAAGGTCTCTCAACATTTTGCCATAGCTCGCTTCGTTTCCGAGATATTTGCACATATATCTCAAGGGAAGGGGCCTAACGGACATATTTCGAGATATTTCTTCTTCTTGTTGTTCTTCTTCTGCACAGCTAAGCTGGAAGTGGCATTTGCAGCTCGCAATAGTGCAGAGTTATCTCAAAGAAAGGGGCCACGGTGTTTCTGTATCTCTATTATGTTGGTGCGGCTTCGGAACTTTTAAATATCTGGATATATCTCGAGAACTACGCATCTGATCAAAAAATATCATAGAACGTAAATAGTAGGAAACTTAATTCTCTACAAAAAAGGTCTCTCAACATTTTGCCATAGCTCGCTTCGTTTCCGAGATATTTGCAGATTTATCTCAAGGGAAGGGGCCTGACGGACATATTTCGAGATATTTCTTCTTGTTGTTCTTCTTCTGCACAGCTAAGCTGGAAGTGGCATTTGCAGCTCGCAATAGTGCAGAGTTACCTCAAAGAAAGGAGCCACGGTGTTTCTGTATCTCTATTATGTTGGTGCCGCTTCGGAACTTTTAAATATCTGGATATATCTCGAGAACTACGCATCTGATCAAAAAATATCATAGAACATAAAAAGTAGCAAACTTAATTCTCTACAAAAAAGGTCTCTTAACATTTTGCCATAGCTCGCTTCGTTTCCGAGATATTTGCAGATTTATCTCAAGGGAAGGGGCCTGACGGACATATTTCGAGATATTACTTCTTCTTGTTCTTCTTCTTCTGCACAGCTAAGCTGGAAGTGGCATTTGCAGCTCGCAATAGTGCAGAGTTATCTCAAAGAAAGGGGCCACGGTGTTTCTGTATCTCTATTATGTTGGTGCGGCTTCGGAACTTTTAAATATCTTGATATATCTCGAGAACTACGCATCTGATCAAAAAATATCATAGAACATAGAAAGTAGGAAACTTAATTCTCTACAAAAAAGGTCTCTTAACGTTTTGCGATAGCTCGCTTCGTTTCCGAGATATTTGCAGATTTATCTCAAGGGAAGGGTCCTGACGGACATATTTCGAGATATTTCTTCTTCTTGTTGTTCTTCCTCTGCACAGCTAAACTGGAAGTGGCATTTCCAGCTCGCAATAGTGCAGAGTTATCCCGAAGAAAGGGGCCACGGTGTTTCTGTATCTCTACTATGTTGGTGCGGCTTCGGAACTTTTAAATATCTCGATATATCTCGAAAACTACGCTTCTGATCAAAAAATATCATAGAACATAAATTGTAGGAAACATCATTCTCTACAAAAAAGGTCTCTTAACATTTTGCCATAGCTCGCTTCGTTTCCGAGATATTTGCAGATTTATCTCAAGGGAAGGGTCCTGACGGACATATTCCGGGATATTTCTTCTTCTTGTTGTTCTTCTTCTGCACAGCTAAACTGGAAGTGGCATTTCCAGCTCGCAATAGTGCAGAGTTATCTCAAAGAAAGGGGCCACGGTGTTTCTGTATCTCTATTATGTTGGTGCGGCTTCGGAACTTTTAAATATCTTGATATATCTCGAGAACTACGCATCTGATCAAAAAATATCATAGAACATAAAAAGTGGGAAACTTAATTGTCTACAAAAAAGGTCTCTTAACGTTTTGCCATAGCTCGCTTCGTTTCCGAGATATTTGCAGATTTATCTCAAGGGAAGGGTCCTGACGGACATATTTCGAGATATTTCTTCTTCTTGTTGTTCTTCCTCTGCACAGCTAAACTGGAAGTGGCATTTCCAGCTCGCAATAGTGCAGAGTTATCCCAAAGAAAGGGGCCACGGTGTTTCTGTATCTCTATTATGTTGGTGCCGCTTCGGAACTTTTAAATATCTGGATATATCTCGAGAACTACGCATCTGATCAAAAAATATCATAGAACATAAAAAGTAGGAAACTTAATTCTCTACAAAAAAGGTCTCTTAACATTTTGCCATAGCTCGCTTCGTTTCCGAGATATTTGCAGATTTATCTCAAGGGAAGGGGCCTGACGGACATATTTCGAGATATTACTTCTTCTTGTTCTTCTTCTTCTGCACAGCTAAGCTGGAAGTGGCATTTGCAGCTCGCAATAGTGCAGAGTTATCTCAAAGAAAGGGGCCACGGTGTTTCTGTATCTCTATTATGTTGGTGCCGCTTCGGAACTTTTAAATATCTGGATATATCTCGAGAACTACGCATCTGATCAAAAAATATCATAGAACATAAAAAGTAGGAAACTTAATTCTCTACAAAAAAGATCTCTTAACATTTTGCCATAGCTCGCTTCGTTTCCGAGATATTTGCAGATTTATCTCAAGGGAAGGGGCCTGACGGACATATTTCGAGATATTTCTTCTTCTTGTTGTTCTTCTTCTGCACAGCTAAGCTGGAAGTGGCATTTGCAGCTCGCAATAGTGCAGAGTTACCTCAAAGAAAGGAGCCACGGTGTTTCTGTATCTCTATTATGTTGGTGCCGCTTCGGAACTTTTAAATATCTGGATATATCTCGAGAACTACGCATCTGATCAAAAAATATCATCGAACATAAAAAGTGGGAAACTTAATTCTCTACAAATAAGGTCTCTTAACATTTTGCCATAGCTCGCTTCGTTTCCGAGATATTTGCAGATATATCTCAAGGGAAGGGGCCTGACGGACATATTTCGAGATATTTCTTCTTCTTGTTGTTCTTCTTCTGCACAGCTAAGCTGGAAGTGGCATTTGCAGCTCGCAATAGTGCAGAGTTATCTCAAAGAAAGGGGCCACGGTGTTTCTGTATCGCTATTATGTTGGTGCGGCTTCGGAACTTTTAAATATCTTGATATATCTCGAGAACTACGCATCTGATCAAAAAATATCATAGAACATAGAAAGTAGGAAACTTAATTCTCTACAAAAAAGGTCTCTTAACGTTTTGCCATAGCTCGCTTCGTTTCCGAGATATTTGCAGATTTATCTCAAGGGAAGGGTCCTGACGGACATATTTCGAGATATTTCTTCTTCTTGTTGTTCTTCCTCTGCACAGCTAAACTGGAAGTGGCATTTGCAGCTCGCAATAGTGCAGAGTTATCCCGAAGAAAGGGGCCACGGTGTTTCTGTATCTCTATTATGTTGGTGCGGCTTCGGAACTTTTAAATATCTCGATATATCTCGAAAACTACGCTTCTGATCAAAAAATATCATAGAACATAAATTGTAGGAAACATCATTCTCTACAAAAAAGGTCTCTTAACATTTTGCCATAGCTCACTTCGTTTCCGAGATATTTGCAGATTTATCTCAAGGGAAGGGGCCTGACGGACATATTTCGAGATATTACTTCTTCTTGTTCTTCTTCTTCTGCACAGCTAAGCTGGAAGTGGCATTTGCAGCTCGCAATAGTGCAGAGTTATCTCAAAGAAAGGGGCCACGGTGTTTCTGTATCTCTATTATGTTGGTGCCGCTTCGGAACTTTTAAATATCTGGATATATCTCGAGAACTACGCATCTGATCAAAAAATATCATAGAACATAAAAAGTAGGAAACTTAATTCTCTACAAAAAAGATCTCTTAACATTTTGCCATAGCTCGCTTCGTTTCCGAGATATTTGCAGATTTATCTCAAGGGAAGGGGCCTGACGGACATATTTCGAGATATTTCTTCTTCTTGTTGTTCTTCTTCTGCACAGCTAAGCTGGAAGTGGCATTTGCAGCTCGCAATAGTGCAGAGTTACCTCAAAGAAAGGAGCCACGGTGTTTCTGTATCTCTATTATGTTGGTGCCGCTTCGGAACTTTTAAATATCTGGATATATCTCGAGAACTACGCATCTGATCAAAAAATATCATCGAACATAAAAAGTGGGAAACTTAATTCTCTACAAATAAGGTCTCTTAACATTTTGCCATAGCTCGCTTCGTTTCCGAGATATTTGCAGATATATCTCAAGGGAAGGGGCCTGACGGACATATTTCGAGATATTTCTTCTTCTTGTTGTTCTTCTTCTGCACAGCTAAGCTGGAAGTGGCATTTGCAGCTCGCAATAGTGCAGAGTTATCTCAAAGAAAGGGGCCACGGTGTTTCTGTATCTCTATTATGTTGGTGCGGCTTCGGAACTTTTAAATATCTTGATATATCTCGAGAACTACGCATCTGATCAAAAAATATCATAGAACATAGAAAGTAGGAAACTTAATTCTCTACAAAAAAGGTCTCTTAACGTTTTGCCATAGCTCGCTTCGTTTCCGAGATATTTGCAGATTTATCTCAAGGGAAGGGTCCTGACGGACATATTTCGAGATATTTCTTCTTCTTGTTGTTCTTCCTCTGCACAGCTAAACTGGAAGTGGCATTTGCAGCTCGCAATAGTGCAGAGTTATCCCGAAGAAAGGGGCCACGGTGTTTCTGTATCTCTATTATGTTGGTGCGGCTTCGGAACTTTTAAATATCTCGATATATCTCGAAAACTACGCTTCTGATCAAAAAATATCATAGAACATAAATTGTAGGAAACATCATTCTCTACAAAAAAGGTCTCTTAACATTTTGCCATAGCTCACTTCGTTTCCGAGATATTTGCAGATTTATCTCAAGGGAAGGGTCCTGACGGACATATTTCGGGATATTTCTTCTTCTTGTTGTTCTTCTTCTGCACATCTAAACTGGAAGTGGCATTTCCAGCTCGCAATAGTGCAGAGTTATCTCAAAGAAAGGGGCCACGGTGTTTCTGTATCTCTATTATGTTGGTGCGGCTTCGGAACTTTTAAATATCTTGATATATCTCGAGAACTACGCATCTGATCAAAAAATATCATAGAACATAAAAAGTGGGAAACTTAATTCTCTACAAAAAAGGTCTCTTAAGATTTTGCCATAGCTCGCTTGGTTTCCGAGATATTTGCAGATTTATCTCAAGGGAAGGGGCCTGACGGACATATTTCGAGATATTTCTTCTTCTTGTTGTTCTTCTTCTGCACAGCTAAGCTGGAAGTGGCATTTGCAGCTCGCAATAGTGCAGAGTTACCTCAAAGAAAGGGGCCACGGTGTTTCTGTATCTCTATTATGTTGGTGCCGCTTCGGAACTTTTAAATATCTGGATATATCTCGAGAACTACGCATCTGATCAAAAAATATCATAGAACATAAAAAGTAGGAAACTTAATTCTCTACAAAAAAGATCTCTTAACATTTTGCCATAGCTCGCTTCGTTTCCGAGATATTTGCAGATTTATCTCAAGGGAAGGGGCCTGACGGACATATTTCGAGATATTTCTTCTTCTTGTTGTTCTTCTTCTGCACAGCTAAGCTGGAAGTGGCATTTGCAGCTCGCAATAGTGCAGAGTTACCTCAAAGAAAGGAGCCACGGTGTTTCTGTATCTCTATTATGTTGGTGCCGCTTCGTAACTTTTAAATATCTCGATATATCTCGAAAACTACGCTTCTGATCAAAAAATATCATAGAACATAAATTGTAGGAAACATCATTCTCTACAAAAAAGGTCTCTTAACATTTTGCCATAGCTCACTTCGTTTCCGAGATATTTGCAGATTTATCTCAAGGGAAGGGTCCTGACGGACATATTTCGGGATATTTCTTCTTCTTGTTGTTCTTCTTCTGCACAGCTAAACTGGAAGTGGCATTTCCAGCTCGCAATAGTGCAGAGTTATCTCAAAGAAAGGGGCCACGGTGTTTCTGTATCTCTATTATGTTGGTGCGGCTTCGGAACTTTTAAATATCTTGATATATCTCGAGAACTACGCATCTGATCAAAAAATATCATAGAACATAAAAAGTGGGAAACTTAATTCTCTACAAAAAAGGTCTCTTAACATTTTGCCATAGCTCGCTTGGTTTCCGAGATATTTGCAGATATATCTCAAGGGAAGGGGCCTGACGGACATATTTCGAGATATTTCTTCTTCTTGTTGTTCTTCTTCTGCACAGCTAAGCTGGAAGTGGCATTTGCAGCTCGCAATAGTGCAGAGTTACCTCAAAGAAAGGGGCCACGGTGTTTCTGTATCTCTATTATGTTGGTGCCGCTTCGGAACTTTTAAATATCTGGATATATCTCGAGAACTACGCATCTGATCAAAAAATATCATAGAACATAAAAAGTAGGAAACTTAATTCTCTACAAAAAAGATCTCTTAACATTTTGCCATAGCTCGCTTGGTTTCCGAGATATTTGCAGATTTATCTCAAGGGAAGGGGCCTGACGGACATATTTCGAGATATTTCTTCTTCTTGTTGTTCTTCTTCTGCACAGCTAAGCTGGAAGTGGCATTTGCAGCTCGCAATAGTGCAGAATTACCTCAAAGAAAGGGGCCACGGTGTTTCTGTATCTCTATTATGTTGGTGCCGCTTCGGAACTTTTAAATATCTGGATATATCTCGAGAACTACGCATCTGATCAAAAAATATCATAGAACATAAAAAGTAGGAAACTTAATTCTCTACAAAAAAGATCTCTTAACATTTTGCCATAGCTCGCTTCGTTTCCGAGATATTTGCAGATTTATCTCAAGGGAAGGGGCCTGACGGACATATTTCGGGATATTTCTTCTTCTTGTTGTTCTTCTTCTGCACAGCTAAACTGGAAGTGGCATTTCCAGCTCGCAATAGTGCAGAGTTATCTCAAAGAAAGGGGCCACGGTGTTTCTGTATCTCTATTATGTTGGTGCGGCTTCGGAACTTTTAAATATCTTGATATATCTCGAGAACTACGCATCTGATCAAAAAATATCATAGAACATAAAAAGTGGGAAACTTAATTCTCTACAAAAAAGGTCTCTTAACATTTTGCCATAGCTCGCTTGGTTTCCGAGATATTTGCAGATTTATCTCAAGGGAAGGGGCCCGACGGACATATTTCGAGATATTTCTTCTTCTTGTTGTTCTTCTGCACAGCTAAGCTGGAAGTGGCATTTGCAGCTCGCAATAGTGCAGAGTTACCTCAAAGAAAGGGGCCACGGTGTTTCTGTATCTCTATTATGTTGGTGCCGCTTCGGAACTTTTAAATATCTGGATATATCTCGAGAACTACGCATCTGATCAAAAAATATCATAGAACATAAAAAGTAGGAAACTTAATTCTCTACAAAAAAGATCTCTTAACATTTTGCCATAGCTCGCTTCGTTTCCGAGATATTTGCAGATTTATCTCCAGGGAAGGGGCCTGACGGACATATTTCGGGATATTTCTTCTTCTTGTTGTTCTTCTTCTGCACAGCTAAACTGGAAGTGGCATTTCCAGCTCGCAATAGTGCAGAGTTATCTCAAAGAAAGGGGCCACGGTGTTTCTGTATCTCTATTATGTTGGTGCGGCTTCGGAACTTTTAAATATCTTGATATATCTCGAGAACTACGCATCTGATCAAAAAATATCATAGAACATAAAAAGTAGGAAACTTAATTCTCCACAAATAAGGTCTCTTAACATTTTGCCATAGCACGCTTCGTTTCCGAGATATTTGCAGATTTATCTCAAGGGAAGGGGCCTGACGGACATATTTCGAGATATTTCTTCTTCTTGTTGTTCTTCTTCTGCACAGCTAAGCTGGAAGCGGCATTTGCGGCTCGCACTAGTGCAGAGTTATCTCGAAGAAAGGGGCCACGGTGTTTCTGTATCTCTATTATGTTGGTGCGGCTTCGGAACTTTTAAATATCTCGATATATCTCGAAAACTACGCTTCTGATCAAAAAATATCATAGAACCTAAATTGTAGGAAACATAATTCTCTACAAAAGAGGTCTCTTAACATTTTGCCATAGCTCGTTTCGTTTCCGAGATATTTGCAGATATATCTCAAGGGAAGGGGCCTGACGGACATATTTCGAGATATTTCTTCTTCTTGTTGTTCTTCTTCTGCATAGCTAAACTGGAAGTGGCATTTCCAGCTCGCAATAGTGCAGACTTATCTGAAAGAAAGGGGCCACGGTGTTGCTGTATCTCTATTATGTTGGTGCGGCTTCGGAACTTTTAAATATCTTGATATATCTCGAGAACTACGCATCTGATCAAAAAATATCATAGAACATAAAAAGCAGGAAACTTAATTCTCTACAAAAAAGGTCTCTTAACATTTTGCCATAGCTCGCTTCGTTTCCGAGATATGTGCAGATTTATCTCAAGGGAAGGGGCCTGACGGACATATTTCGAGATATTTCTCCTTCTTGTTGTTCTTCTTCTGCACAGCTAAGCTGGAAGTGGCATTTGCAGCTCGCAATAGTGCAGAGTTATCTCAAAGAAAGGGGCCACGGTGTTTCTGTATCTCTATTATGTTGGTGCGGCTTCGGAACTTTTAAATATCTCGATATATCTCGAAAACTACGCTTCTGATCAAAAAATATCATAGAACATAAATTGTAGGAAACATAATTCTCTACAAAAAAGGTCTCTTAACATTTTGCCATAGCTCGCTTCGTTTCCGAGATATATGCAGATTTATCTCAAGGGAAGGGGCCTGACGGACATATTTCGAGATATTTCTTCTTCTTGTTGTTCTTCTTCTGCACAGCTAAGCTGGAAGTGGCATTTGCAGCTCGCAATAGTGCAGAGTTACCTCAAAGAAAGGAGCCACGGTGTTTCTGTATCTCTATTATGTTGGTGCCGCTTCGTAACTTTTAAATATCTGGATATATCTCGAGAACTACGCATCTGATCAAAAAATATCATAGAACATAAAAAGTAGGAAACTTAATTCTCTACAAAAAAGGTCTCTTAACATTTTGCCATAGCTCGCTTCGTTTCCGAGATATTTGCAGATTTATCTCAAGGGAAGGGGCCTGACGGACATATTTCGAGATATTTCTTCTTCTTGTTGTTCTTCTTCTGCACAGCTAAGCTGGAAGTGGCATTTGCAGCTCGCAATAGTGCAGAGTTACCTCAAAGAAAGGGGCCACGGTGTTTCTGTATCTCTATTATGTTGGTGCCGCTTCGGAACTTTTAAATATCTGGATATATCTCGAGAACTACGCATCTGATCAAAAAATATCATAGAACATAAAAAGTAGGAAACTTAATTCTCTACAAAAAAGATCTCTTAACATTTTGCCATAGCTCGCTTCGTTTCCGAGATATTTGCAGATTTATCTCAAGGGAAGGGGCCTGACGGACATATTTCGGGATATTTCTTCTTCTTGTTGTTCTTCTTCTGCACAGCTAAACTGGAAGTGGCATTTCCAGCTCGCAGTAGTGCAGAGTTATCTCAAAGAAAGGGGCCACGGTGTTTCTGTATCTCTATTATGTTGGTGCGGCTTCGGAACTTTTAAATATCTTGATATATCTCGAGAACTACGCATCTGATCAAAAAATATCATAGAACATAAAAAGTGGGAAACTTAATTCTCTACAAAAAAGGTCTCTTAACATTTTGCAATAGCTCGCTTGGTTTCCGAGATATTTGCAGATTTATCTCAAGGGAAGGGGCCTGACGGACATATTTCGAGATATTTCTTCTTCTTGTTGTTCTTCTTCTGCACAGCTAAGCTGGAAGTGGCATTTGCAGCTCGCAATAGTGCAGAGTTACCTCAAAGAAAGGGGCCACGGTGTTTCTGTATCTCTATTATGTTGGTGCCGCTTCGGAACTTTTAAATATCTGGATATATCTCGAGAACTACGCATCTGATCAAAAAATATCATAGAACATAAAAAGTAGGAAACTTAATTCTCTACAAAAAAGGTCTCTTAACATTTTGCCATAGCTCGCTTCGTTTCCGAGATATATGCAGATTTATCTCAAGGGAAGGGGCCTGACGGACATATTTCGAGATATTTCTTCTTCTTGTTGTTCTTCTTCTGCACAGCTAAGCTGGAAGTGGCATTTGCAGCTCGCAATAGTGCAGAGTTACCTCAAAGAAAGGAGCCACGGTGTTTCTGTATCTCTATTATGTTGGTGCCGCTTCGTAACTTTTAAATATCTGGATATATCTCGAGAACTACGCATCTGATCAAAAAATATCATAGAACATAAAAAGTAGGAAACTTAATTCTCTACAAAAAAGGTCTCTTAACATTTTGCCATAGCTCGCTTCGTTTCCGAGATATTTGCAGATTTATCTCAAGGGAAGGGGCCTGACGGACATATTTCGAGATATTTCTTCTTCTTGTTGTTCTTCTTCTGCACAGCTAAGCTGGAAGTGGCATTTGCAGCTCGCAATAGTGCAGAGTTACCTCAAAGAAAGGGGCCACGGTGTTTCTGTATCTCTATTATGTTGGTGCCGCTTCGGAACTTTTAAATATCTGGATATATCTCGAGAACTACGCATCTGATCAAAAAATATCATAGAACATAAAAAGTAGGAAACTTAATTCTCTACAAAAAAGATCTCTTAACATTTTGCCATAGCTCGCTTCGTTTCCGAGATATTTGCAGATTTATCTCAAGGGAAGGGGCCTGACGGACATATTTCGGGATATTTCTTCTTCTTGTTGTTCTTCTTCTGCACAGCTAAACTGGAAGTGGCATTTCCAGCTCGCAGTAGTGCAGAGTTATCTCAAAGAAAGGGGCCACGGTGTTTCTGTATCTCTATTATGTTGGTGCGGCTTCGGAACTTTTAAATATCTTGATATATCTCGAGAACTACGCATCTGATCAAAAAATATCATAGATCATAAAAAGTGGGAAACTTAATTCTCTACAAAAAAGGTCTCTTAACATTTTGCAATAGCTCGCTTGGTTTCCGAGATATTTGCAGATTTATCTCAAGGGAAGGGGCCTGACGGACATATTTCGAGATATTTCTTCTTCTTGTTGTTCTTCTTCTGCACAGCTAAGCTGGAAGTGGCATTTGCAGCTCGCAATAGTGCAGAGTTACCTCAAAGAAAGGGGCCACGGTGTTTCTGTATCTCTATTATGTTGGTGCCGCTTCGGAACTTTTAAATATCTGGATATATCTCGAGAACTACGCATCTGATCAAAAAATATCATAGAACATAAAAAGTAGGAAACTTAATTCTCTACAAAAAAGATCTCTTAACATTTTGCCATAGCTCGCTTCGTTTCCGAGATATTTGCAGATTTATCTCAAGGGAAGGGGCCTGACGGACATATTTCGAGATATTACTTCTTCTTGTTCTTCTTCTTCTGCACAGCTAAGGTGGAAGTGGCATTTGCAGCTCGCAATAGTGCAGAGTTATCTCAAAGAAAGGGGCCACGGTGTTGCTGTATCTCTATTATGTTGGTGCGGCTTCGGAACTTTTAAATATCTTGATATATCTCGAGAACTACGCATCTGATCAAAACATATCATAGAACATAAAAAGCAGGAAACTTAATTCTCTACAGAAAAGGTCTCTTAACATTTTGCCATAGCTCGCATCGTTTCCGAGATATGTGCAGATTTATCTCAAGGGAAGGGGCCTGACGGACATATTTCGAGATATTTCTTCTTCTTGTTGTTCTTCTTCTGCACAGCTAAGCTGGAAGTGGCATTTGCTGCTCGCAATAGTGCAGAGTTATCTCAAAGAAAGGGGCCACGGTGTTTCTGTATCTCTATTATGTTGGTGCGGCTTCTGAACTTTTAAATATCTCGATATATCTCGAAAACTACGCTTCTGATCAAAAAATATCATAGAACATAAATTGTAGGAAACATAATTCTCTACAAAAAAGGTCTCTTAACATTTTGCCATAGCTCGCTTCGTTTCCGAGATATTTGCAGATTTATCTCAAGGGAAGGGGCCTGACGGACATATTTCGAGATATTTCTTCTTCTTGTTGTTCTTCTTCTGCACAGCTAAGCTGGAAGTGGCATTTGCAGCTCGCAATAGTGCAGAGTTATCTCAAAGAAAGGGGCCACGGTGTTTCTGTATCTCTATTATGTTGGTGCGGCTTCGGAACTTTTAAATATCTTGATATATCTCGAGAACTACGCTTCTGATCAAAAAATATCAGAGAACATAAATTGTAGGAAACTTAATTCTCTACAAAAAAGGTCTCTTAACATTTTGCCATAGCTCGCTTCGTTTCCGAGATATTTGCAGATTTATATCAAGGGAAGGGTCCTGACGGACATATTTCGGGATATTTCTTCTTCTTGTTGTTCTTCTTCTGCACAGCTAAGCTGGAAGTGGCATTTGCAGCTCGCAATAGTGCAGAGTTATCTCAAAGAAAGGGGCCACGGTGTTTATGTATCTCTATTATGTTGGTGCGGCTTCGGAACTTTTAAATATCTCGATATATCTCGAAAACTACGCTTCTGATCAAAAAATATCATAGAACATAAATTGTAGGAAACATTATTCTGTACAAAAAAGGTCTGTTAACATTTTGCCATAGCTCGCTTCGTTTCCGAGATATATGCAGATTTATCTCAAGGGAAGGGGCCTGACGGACATATTTCGAGATATTTCTTCTTCTTGTTGTTCTTCTTCTGCACAGCTAAACTGGAAGTGGCATTTCCAGCTCGCAATAGTGCAGAGTTATCTGAAAGAAAGGGGCCACGGTGTTTCTGTATCTCTATTATGTTGGTGCGGCTTCGGAACTTTTAAATATCTCGATATATCTCGAAAACTACGCTTCTGATCAAAAAATATCATAGAACATAAATTGTAGGAAACATAATTCTCTACAAAAAAGGTCTCTTAAGATTTTGCCATAGCTCGTTTCGTTTCCGAGATATTTGCAGATATATCTCAAGGGAAGGGGCCTGACGGACATATTTCGAGATATTTCTTCTTCTTGTTGTTCTTCTTCTGCACAGCTAAACTGGAAGTGGCATTTCCAGCTCGCAATAGCGCAGAGTTATCTCAAAGAAAGGGGCCACGGTGTTTCTGTATCTCTATTATGTTGGTGCGGCTTCGGAACTTTTAAATATCTTGATACATCTCGAGAACTACGCGCCTGATCAAAAAATATCATAGAACATAAAAAGTAGGAAACTTAATTCTCTACAAAAAAGGTCTCTTAACATTTTGCCATAGCTTGCTTCGTTTCCGAGATATTTGCAGATATATCTCAAGGGAAGGGGCCTGACGGACATATTTCGAGATATTTCTTCTTCTTGTTGTTCTTCTTCTGCACAGCTAAACTGGAAGTGGCATTTCCAGCTCGCAATAGTGCAGAGTTATCTCAAAGAAAGGGGACACGGTGTTTCTGTATCTCTATTATGTTGGTGCGGCTTCGGAACTTTTAAATATCTTGATATATCTCGAGAACTACGCATCTGATCAAAAAGTATCATAGAACATAAAAAGTAGGAAACTTAATTCTCTACAAAAAAGGTCTCTTAACATTTTGCCATGGCTCGCTTCGTTTCCGAGATATGTGCAGATTTATCTCAAGGGAAGGGGCCTGACGGACATATTTCGAGATATTTCTTCTTCTTGTTGTTCTTCTTCTGCACAGCTAAGCTGGAAGTGGCATTTGCAGCTCGCAATAGTGCAGAGTTATCTCAAAGAAAGGGGCCACGGTGTTTCTGTATCTCTATTATGTTGGTGCGGCTTCGGAACTTTTAAATATCTCGATATATCTCGAAAACTACGCTTCTGATCAAAAAATATCATAGAACATAAATTGTAGGAAACATAATTCTCTACAAAAAACGTCTCTTAACATTTTGCCATAGCTCGCTTGGTTTCCGAGATATTTGCAGATTTATCTCAAGGGAAGTGGCCTGACGGACATATTTCGAGATATTTCTTCTTCTTGTTGTTCTTCTTCTGCACAGCTAAGCTGGAAGTGGCATTTGCGGCTCGCACTAGTGCAGAGTTATCTCAAAGAAAGGGGCCACGGTGTTTCTGTATCCCTATTATGTTGGTGCGGCTTCGGAACTTTTAAATATCTCGATATATCTCGAAAACTACGCTTCTGATCAAAAAATATCATAGAACATAAATTGTAGGAAACATAATTCTCTACAAAAAACGTCTCTTAACATTTTGCCATAGCTCGCTTCGTTTCCGAGATATTTGCAGATTCAGCTCAAAGGAACTGGCCTGACGGACGTATTTCGAGATATTTCTTCTTCTTGTTGTTCTTCCTCTGCACAGCTAAGCTGGAAGTGGCATTTGCAGCTCGCAATAGTGCAGAGTTATCTCAAAGAAAGGGGCCACGGTGTTTCTGTATCCCTATTATGTTGGTGCGGCTTCGGAACTTTTAAATATCTTGATATATCTCGAGAACTACGCATCTGATCAAAAAATATCATAGAACATAAAAAGTAGGAAACTTAATTCTCTACAAAAAAGGTCTCTTAACATTTTGCCATAGCTCGCGTCGTTTCCGAGATATTTGCAGATTTATCTCAAGGGAAGGGGCCTGACGGACATATTTCGAGATATTTCTTCTTCTTGTTGTTCTTCTTCTGCACAGCTAAGCTGGAAGTGGCATTTGCGGCTCGCACTAGTGCAGAGTTATCTCAAAGAAAGGGGCCACGGTGTTTCTGTATCTCTATTATGTTGGTGCGGCTTCGGAACTTTTAAATATCTCGATATATCTCGAAAACTACACTTCTGATCAAAAAATATCGTAGAACATAAATTGTAGGAAACATAATTCTCTACAGAAAAGGTCTCTTAACATTTTGCGATAGCTCGCTTCGTTTCCGAGATATTTGCAGATTTATCTCAAGGGAAGGGGCCTGACGGACATATTTCGAGATATTTCTTCTTCTTGTTGTTCTTCTTCTGCACAGCTAAGCTGGAAGTGGCATTTGCGGCTCGCACTAGTGCAGAGTTATCTCAAAGAAAGGGGCCACGGTGTTTCTGTATCCCTATTATGTTGGTGCGGCTTCGGAACTTTTAAATATCTTGATATATCTCGAGAACTACGCATCTGATCAAAAAATATCATAGAACATAAAAAGTAGGAAACTTAATTCTCTACAAAAAAGGTCTCTTAACATTTTGCCATAGCTCGCTTCGTTTCCGAGATATTTGCAGATTTATCTCAAGGGAAGGGGCCTGACGGACATATTTCGAGATATTTCTTCTTCTTGTTGTTCTTCTTCTGCACAGCTAAGCTGGAAGTGGCATTTGCAGCTCGCACTAGTGCAGAGTTATCTCAAAGAAAGGGGCCACGGTGTTTCTGTATCTCTATTATGTTGGTGCGGCTTCGGAACTTTTAAATATCTCGATATATCTCGAAAACTACACTTCTGATCAAAAAATATCGTAGAACATAAATTGTAGGAAACATAATTCTCTACAAAAAAGGTCTCTTAACATTTTGCGATAGCTCGCTTCGTTTCCGAGATATTTGCAGATTTATCTCAAGGGAAGGCGCCTGACGGACATATTTCGAGATATTTCTTCTTCTTGTTGTTCTTCTTCTGCACAGCTAAGCTGGAAGTGGCATTTGCGGCTCGCACTAGTGCAGAGTTATCTCAAAGAAAGGGGCCACGGTGTTTCTGTATCCCTATTATGTTGGTGCGGCTTCGGAACTTTTAAATATCTTGATATATCTCGAGAACTACGCATCTGATCAAAAAATATCATAGAACATAAAAAGTAGGAAACTTAATTCTCTACAAAAAAGGTCTCTTAACATTTTGCCATAGCTTGCTTCGTTTCCGAGATATTTGCAGATATATCTCAAGGGAAGGGGCCTGACGGACATATTTCGAGATATTTCTTCTTCTTGTTGTTCTTCTTCTGCACAGCTAAACTGGAAGTGGCATTTCCAGCTCGCAATAGTGCAGAGTTATCTCAAAGAAAGGGGACACGGTGTTTCTGTATCTCTATTATGTTGGTGCGGCTTCGGAACTTTTAAATATCTTGATATATCTCGAGAACTACGCATCTGATCAAAAAGTATCATAGAACATAAAAAGTAGGAAACTTAATTCTCTACAAAAAAGGTCTCTTAACATTTTGCCATAGCTCGCTTCGTTTCCGAGATATGTGCAGATTTATCTCAAGGGAAGGGGCCTGACGGACATATTTCGAGATATTTCTTCTTCTTGTTGTTCTTCTTCTGCACAGCTAAGCTGGAAGTGGCATTTGCAGCTCGCAATAGTGCAGAGTTATCTCAAAGAAAGGGGCCACGGTGTTTATGTATCTCTATTATGTTTGTGCGGCTTCGGAACTTTTAAATATCTCGATATATCTCGAAAACTACGCTTCTGATCAAAAAATATCGTAGAACATAAATTGTAGGAAACATAATTCTCTACAAAAAAGGTCTCTTAACATTTTGCCATAGCTCGCTTCGTTTCCGAGATATATGCAGATTTATCTCAAGGGAAGGGGCCTGACGGACATATTTCGAGATATTTCTGCTTCTTGTTGTTCTTCTTCTGCACAGCTAAGCTGGAAGTGGCATTTGCGGCTCGCACTAGTGCAGAGTTATCTCAAAGAAAGGGGCCACGGTGTTTCTGTATCTCTATTATGTTGGTGCGGCTTCGGAACTTTTAAATATCTCGATATATCTCGAAAACTACGCTTCTGATCAAAAAATATCATAGAACATAAATTGTAGGAAACATAATTCTCTACAAAAAAGGTCTCTTAAGATTTTGCCATAGCTCGTTTCGTTTCCGAGATATTTGCAGATATATCTCAAGGGAAGGGGCCTGACGGACATATTTCGAGATATTTCTTCTTCTTGTTGTTCTTCTTCTGCACAGCTAAACTGGAAGTGGCATTTCCAGCTCGCAATAGCGCAGAGTTATCTCAAAGAAAGGGGCCACGGTGTTTCTGTATCTCTATTATGTTGGTGCGGCTTCGGAACTTTTAAATATCTTGATACATCTCGAGAACTACGCATCTGATCAAAAAATATCATAGAACATAAAAAGTAGCAAACTTAATTCTCTACAAAAAAGGTCTCTTAACATTTTGCCATAGCTCGCTTCGTTTCCGAGATATATGCAGATTTATCTCAAGGGAAGGGGCCTGACGGACATATTTCGAGATATTTCTTCTTCTTGTTGTTCTTCTTCTGCACAGCTAAGCTGGAAGTGGCATTTGCAGCTCGCAATAGTGCAGAGTTATCTCAAAGAAAGGGGCAACGGTGTTTCTGTATCTCTATTATGTTGGTGCGGCTTCGGAACTTTTAAATATCTCGATATATCTCGAAAACTACACTTCTGATCAAAAAATATCGTAGAACATAAATTGTAGGAAACATAATTCTCTACAAAAAAGGTCTCTTAACATTTTGCGATAGCTCGCTTCGTTTCCGAGATATTTGCAGATTTATCTCAAGGGAAGGGGCCTGACGGACATATTTCGAGATATTTCTTCTTCTTGTTGTTCTTCTTCTGCACAGCTAAGCTGGAAGTGGCATTTGCGGCTCGCACTAGTGCAGAGTTATCTCAAAGAAAGGGGCCACGGTGTTTCTGTATCCCTATTATGTTGGTGCGGCTTCGGAACTTTTAAATATCTTGATATATCTCGAGAACTACGCATCTGATCAAAAAATATCATAGAACATAAAAAGTAGGAAACTTAATTCTCTACAAAAAAGGTCTCTTAACATTTTGCCATAGCTCGCTTCGTTTCCGAGATATTTGCAGATTTATCTCAAGGGAAGGGGCCTGACGGACATATTTCGAGATATTTCTTCTTCTTGTTGTTCTTCTTCTGCACAGCTAAGCTGGAAGTGGCATTTGCAGCTCGCACTAGTGCAGAGTTATCTCAAAGAAAGGGGCCACGGTGTTTCTGTATCTCTATTATGTTGGTGCGGCTTCGGAACTTTTAAATATCTCGATATATCTCGAAAACTACACTTCTGATCAAAAAATATCGTAGAACATAAATTGTAGGAAACATAATTCTCTACAAAAAAGGTCTCTTAACATTTTGCGATAGCTCGCTTCGTTTCCGAGATATTTGCAGATTTATCTCAAGGGAAGGGGCCTGACGGACATATTTCGAGATATTTCTTCTTCTTGTTGTTCTTCTTCTGCACAGCTAAGCTGGAAGTGGCATTTGCGGCTCGCACTAGTGCAGAGTTATCTCAAAGAAAGGGGCCACGGTGTTTCTGTATCCCTATTATGTTGGTGCGGCTTCGGAACTTTTAAATATCTTGATATATCTCGAGAACTACGCATCTGATCAAAAAATATCATAGAACATAAAAAGTAGGAAACTTAATTCTCTACAAAAAAGGTCTCTTAACATTTTGCCATAGCTTGCTTCGTTTCCGAGATATTTGCAGATATATCTCAAGGGAAGGGGCCTGACGGACATATTTCGAGATATTTCTTCTTCTTGTTGTTCTTCTTCTGCACAGCTAAACTGGAAGTGGCATTTCCAGCTCGCAATAGTGCAGAGTTATCTCAAAGAAAGGGGACACGGTGTTTCTGTATCTCTATTATGTTGGTGCGGCTTCGGAACTTTTAAATATCTTGATATATCTCGAGAACTACGCATCTGATCAAAAAGTATCATAGAACATAAAAAGTAGGAAACTTAATTCTCTACAAAAAAGGTCTCTTAACATTTTGCCATAGCTCGCTTCGTTTCCGAGATATGTGCAGATTTATCTCAAGGGAAGGGGCCTGACGGACATATTTCGAGATATTTCTTCTTCTTGTTGTTCTTCTTCTGCACAGCTAAGCTGGAAGTGGCATTTGCAGCTCGCACTAGTGCAGAGTTATCTCAAAGAAAGGGGCCACGGTGTTTCTGTATCTCTATTATGTTGGTGCGGCTTCGGAACTTTTAAATATCTCGATATATCTCGAAAACTACACTTCTGATCAAAAAATATCGTAGAACATAAATTGTAGGAAACATAATTCTCTACAAAAAAGGTCTCTTAACATTTTGCGATAGCTCGCTTCGTTTCCGAGATATTTGCAGATTTATCTCAAGGGAAGGGGCCTGACGGACATATTTCGAGATATTTCTTCTTCTTGTTGTTCTTCTTCTGCACAGCTAAGCTGGAAGTGGCATTTGCGGCTCGCACTAGTGCAGAGTTATCTCAAAGAAAGGGGCCACGGTGTTTCTGTATCCCTATTATGTTGGTGCGGCTTCGGAACTTTTAAATATCTTGATATATCTCGAGAACTACGCATCTGATCAAAAAATATCATAGAACATAAAAAGTAGGAAACTTAATTCTCTACAAAAAAGGTCTCTTAACATTTTGCCATAGCTTGCTTCGTTTCCGAGATATTTGCAGATATATCTCAAGGGAAGGGGCCTGACGGACATATTTCGAGATATTTCTTCTTCTTGTTGTTCTTCTTCTGCACAGCTAAACTGGAAGTGGCATTTCCAGCTCGCAATAGTGCAGAGTTATCTCAAAGAAAGGGGACACGGTGTTTCTGTATCTCTATTATGTTGGTGCGGCTTCGGAACTTTTAAATATCTTGATATATCTCGAGAACTACGCATCTGATCAAAAAGTATCATAGAACATAAAAAGTAGGAAACTTAATTCTCTACAAAAAAGGTCTCTTAACATTTTGCCATAGCTCGCTTCGTTTCCGAGATATGTGCAGATTTATCTCAAGGGAAGGGGCCTGACGGACATATTTCGAGATATTTCTTCTTCTTGTTGTTCTTCTTCTGCACAGCTAAGCTGGAAGTGGCATTTGCAGCTCGCAATAGTGCAGAGTTATCTCAAAGAAAGGGGCCACGGTGTTTATGTATCTCTATTATGTTTGTGCGGCTTCGGAACTTTTAAATATCTCGATATATCTCGAAAACTACGCTTCTGATCAAAAAATATCGTAGAACATAAATTGTAGGAAACATAATTCTCTACAAAAAAGGTCTCTTAACATTTTGCCATAGCTCGCTTCGTTTCCGAGATATATGCAGATTTATCTCAAGGGAAGGGGCCTGACGGACATATTTCGAGATATTTCTGCTTCTTGTTGTTCTTCTTCTGCACAGCTAAGCTGGAAGTGGCATTTGCGGCTCGCACTAGTGCAGAGTTATCTCAAAGAAAGGGGCCACGGTGTTTCTGTATCTCTATTATGTTGGTGCGGCTTCGGAACTTTTAAATATCTCGATATATCTCGAAAACTACGCTTCTGATCAAAAAATATCATAGAACATAAATTGTAGGAAACATAATTCTCTACAAAAAAGGTCTCTTAAGATTTTGCCATAGCTCGTTTCGTTTCCGAGATATTTGCAGATATATCTCAAGGGAAGGGGCCTGACGGACATATTTCGAGATATTTCTTCTTCTTGTTGTTCTTCTTCTGCACAGCTAAACTGGAAGTGGCATTTCCAGCTCGCAATAGCGCAGAGTTATCTCAAAGAAAGGGGCCACGGTGTTTCTGTATCTCTATTATGTTGGTGCGGCTTCGGAACTTTTAAATATCTTGATACATCTCGAGAACTACGCATCTGATCAAAAAATATCATAGAACATAAAAAGTAGCAAACTTAATTCTCTACAAAAAAGGTCTCTTAACATTTTGCCATAGCTCGCTTCGTTTCCGAGATATATGCAGATTTATCTCAAGGGAAGGGGCCTGACGGACATATTCCGAGATATTTCTTCTTCTTGTTGTTCTTCTTCTGCACAGCTAAGCTGGAAGTGGCATTTGCAGCTCGCAATAGTGCAGAGTTATCTCAAAGAAAGGGGCAACGGTGTTTCTGTATCTCTATTATGTTGGTGCGGCTTCGGAACTTTTAAATATCTCGATATATCTCGAAAACTACGCTTCTGATCAAAAAATATCATAGAACATAAATTGTAGGAAACATAATTCTCTACAAAAAACGTCTCTTAACATTTTGCCATAGCTCGCTTGGTTTCCGAGATATTTGCAGATTTATCTCAAGGGAAGTGGCCTGACGGACATATTTCGAGATATTTCTTCTTCTTGTTGTTCTTCTTCTGCACAGCTAAGCTGGAAGTGGCATTTGCGGCTCGCACTAGTGCAGAGTTATCTCAAAGAAAGGGGCCACGGTGTTTCTGTATCCCTATTATGTTGGTGCGGCTTCGGAACTTTTAAATATCTTGATATATCTCGAGAACTACGCATCTGATCAAAAAATATCATAGAACATAAAAAGTAGGAAACTTAATTCTCTACAAAAAAGGTCTCTTAACATTTTGCCATAGCTTGCTTCGTTTCCGAGATATTTGCCGATATATCTCAAGGGAAGGGGCCTGACGGACATATTTCGAGATATTTCTTCTTCTTGTTGTTCTTCTTCTGCACAGCTAAACTGGAAGTGGCATTTCCAGCTCGCAATAGTGCAGAGTTATCTCAAAGAAAGGGGACACGGTGTTTCTGTATCTCTATTATGTTGGTGCGGCTTCGGAACTTTTAAATATCTTGATATATCTCGAGAACTACGCATCTGATCAAAAAGTATCATAGAACATAAAAAGTAGGAAACTTAATTCTCTACAAAAAAGGTCTCTTAACATTTTGCCATAGCTCGCTTCGTTTCCGAGATATGTGCAGATTTATCTCAAGGGAAGGGGCCTGACGGACATATTTCGAGATATTTCTTCTTCTTGTTGTTCTTCTTCTGCACAGCTAAGCTGGAAGTGGCATTTGCAGCTCGCAATAGTGCAGAGTTATCTCAAAGAAAGGGGCCACGGTGTTTATGTATCTCTATTATGTTTGTGCGGCTTCGGAACTTTTAAATATCTCGATATATCTCGAAAACTACGCTTCTGATCAAAAAATATCGTAGAACATAAATTGTAGGAAACATAATTCTCTACAAAAAAGGTCTCTTAACATTTTGCCATAGCTCGCTTCGTTTCCGAGATATATGCAGATTTATCTCAAGGGAAGGGGCCTGACGGACATATTTCGAGATATTTCTGCTTCTTGTTGTTCTTCTTCTGCACAGCTAAGCTGGAAGTGGCATTTGCGGCTCGCACTAGTGCAGAGTTATCTCAAAGAAAGGGGCCACGGTGTTTCTGTATCTCTATTATGTTGGTGCGGCTTCGGAACTTTTAAATATCTCGATATATCTCGAAAACTACGCTTCTGATCAAAAAATATCATAGAACATAAATTGTAGGAAACATAATTCTCTACAAAAAAGGTCTCTTAAGATTTTGCCATAGCTCGTTTCGTTTCCGAGATATTTGCAGATATATCTCAAGGGAAGGGGCCTGACGGACATATTTCGAGATATTTCTTCTTCTTGTTGTTCTTCTTCTGCACAGCTAAACTGGAAGTGGCATTTCCAGCTCGCAATAGCGCAGAGTTATCTCAAAGAAAGGGGCCACGGTGTTTCTGTATCTCTATTATGTTGGTGCGGCTTCGGAACTTTTAAATATCTTGATACATCTCGAGAACTACGCATCTGATCAAAAAATATCATAGAACATAAAAAGTAGCAAACTTAATTCTCTACAAAAAAGGTCTCTTAACATTTTGCCATAGCTCGCTTCGTTTCCGAGATATATGCAGATTTATCTCAAGGGAAGGGGCCTGACGGACATATTTCGAGATATTTCTTCTTCTTGTTGTTCTTCTTCTGCACAGCTAAGCTGGAAGTGGCATTTGCAGCTCGCAATAGTGCAGAGTTATCTCAAAGAAAGGGGCAACGGTGTTTCTGTATCTCTATTATGTTGGTGCGGCTTCGGAACTTTTAAATATCTCGATATATCTCGAAAACTACGCTTCTGATCAAAAAATATCATAGAACATAAATTGTAGGAAACATAATTCTCTACAAAAAACGTCTCTTAACATTTTGCCATAGCTCGCTTGGTTTCCGAGATATTTGCAGATTTATCTCAAGGGAAGTGGCCTGACGGACATATTTCGAGATATTTCTTCTTCTTGTTGTTCTTCTTCTGCACAGCTAAGCTGGAAGTGGCATTTGCGGCTCGCACTAGTGCAGAGTTATCTCAAAGAAAGGGGCCACGGTGTTTCTGTATCCCTATTATGTTGGTGCGGCTTCGGAACTTTTAAATATCTCGATATATCTCGAAAACTACGCTTCTGATCAAAAAATATCATAGAACATAAATTGTAGGAAACATAATTCTCTACAAAAAACGTCTCTTAACATTTTGCCATAGCTCGCTTCGTTTCCGAGATATTTGCAGATTCAGCTCAAAGGAACTGGCCTGACGGACGTATTTCGAGATATTTCTTCTTCTTGTTGTTCTTCCTCTGCACAGCTAAGCTGGAAGTGGCATTTGCAGCTCGCAATAGTGCAGAGTTATCTCAAAGAAAGGGGCCACGGTGTTTCTGTATCCCTATTATGTTGGTGCGGCTTCGGAACTTTTAAATATCTTGATATATCTCGAGAACTACGCATCTGATCAAAAAATATCATAGAACATAAAAAGTAGGAAACTTAATTCTCTACAAAAAAGGTCTCTTAACATTTTGCCATAGCTCGCTTCGTTTCCGAGATATTTGCAGATTTATCTCAAGGGAAGGGGCCTGACGGACATATTTCGAGATATTTCTTCTTCTTGTTGTTCTTCTTCTGCACAGCTAAGCTGGAAGTGGCATTTGCGGCTCGCACTAGTGCAGAGTTATCTCAAAGAAAGGGGCCACGGTGTTTCTGTATCCCTATTATGTTGGTGCGGCTTCGGAACTTTTAAATATCTTGATATATCTCGAGAACTACGCATCTGATCAAAAAATATCATAGAACATAAAAAGTAGGAAACTTAATTCTCTACAAAAAAGGTCTCTTAACATTTTGCCATAGCTTGCTTCGTTTCCGAGATATTTGCAGATATATCTCAAGGGAAGGGGCCTGACGGACATATTTCGAGATATTTCTTCTTCTTGTTGTTCTTCTTCTGCACAGCTAAACTGGAAGTGGCATTTCCAGCTCGCAATAGTGCAGAGTTATCTCAAAGAAAGGGGACACGGTGTTTCTGTATCTCTATTATGTTGGTGCGGCTTCGGAACTTTTAAATATCTTGATATATCTCGAGAACTACGCATCTGATCAAAAAGTATCATAGAACATAAAAAGTAGGAAACTTAATTCTCTACAAAAAAGGTCTCTTAACATTTTGCCATAGCTCGCTTCGTTTCCGAGATATGTGCAGATTTATCTCAAGGGAAGGGGCCTGACGGACATATTTCGAGATATTTCTTCTTCTTGTTGTTCTTCTTCTGCACAGCTAAGCTGGAAGTGGCATTTGCAGCTCGCAATAGTGCAGAGTTATCTCAAAGAAAGGGGCCACGGTGTTTATGTATCTCTATTATGTTGGTGCGGCTTCGGAACTTTTAAATATCTCGATATATCTCGAAAACTACGCTTCTGATCAAAAAATATCGTAGAACATAAATTGTAGGAAACATAATTCTCTACAAAAAAGGTCTCTTAACATTTTGCCATAGCTCGCTTCGTTTCCGAGATATATGCAGATTTATCTCAAGGGAAGGGGCCTGACGGACATATTTCGAGATATTTCTGCTTCTTGTTGTTCTTCTTCTGCACAGCTAAGCTGGAAGTGGCATTTGCGGCTCGCACTAGTGCAGAGTTATCTCAAAGAAAGGGGCCACGGTGTTTCTGTATCTCTATTATGTTGGTGCGGCTTCGGAACTTTTAAATATCTCGATATATCTCGAAAACTACGCTTCTGATCAAAAAATATCATAGAACATAAATTGTAGGAAACATAATTCTCTACAAAAAAGGTCTCTTAAGATTTTGCCATAGCTCGTTTCGTTTCCGAGATATTTGCAGATATATCTCAAGGGAAGGGGCCTGACGGACATATTTCGAGATATTTCTTCTTCTTGTTGTTCTTCTTCTGCACAGCTAAACTGGAAGTGGCATTTCCAGCTCGCAATAGCGCAGAGTTATCTCAAAGAAAGGGGCCACGGTGTTTCTGTATCTCTATTATGTTGGTGCGGCTTCGGAACTTTTAAATATCTTGATACATCTCGAGAACTACGCATCTGATCAAAAAATATCATAGAACATAAAAAGTAGCAAACTTAATTCTCTACAAAAAAGGTCTCTTAACATTTTGCCATAGCTCGCTTCGTTTCCGAGATATATGCAGATTTATCTCAAGGGAAGGGGCCTGACGGACATATTTCGAGATATTTCTTCTTCTTGTTGTTCTTCTTCTGCACAGCTAAGCTGGAAGTGGCATTTGCAGCTCGCAATAGTGCAGAGTTATCTCAAAGAAAGGGGCAACGGTGTTTCTGTATCTCTATTATGTTGGTGCGGCTTCGGAACTTTTAAATATCTCGATATATCTCGAAAACTACGCTTCTGATCAAAAAATATCATAGAACATAAATTGTAGGAAACATAATTCTCTACAAAAAACGTCTCTTAACATTTTGCCATAGCTCGCTTGGTTTCCGAGATATTTGCAGATTTATCTCAAGGGAAGTGGCCTGACGGACATATTTCGAGATATTTCTTCTTCTTGTTGTTCTTCTTCTGCACAGCTAAGCTGGAAGTGGCATTTGCGGCTCGCACTAGTGCAGAGTTATCTCAAAGAAAGGGGCCACGGTGTTTCTGTATCCCTATTATGTTGGTGCGGCTTCGGAACTTTTAAATATCTCGATATATCTCGAAAACTACGCTTCTGATCAAAAAATATCATAGAACATAAATTGTAGGAAACATAATTCTCTACAAAAAACGTCTCTTAACATTTTGCCATAGCTCGCTTCGTTTCCGAGATATTTGCAGATTCAGCTCAAAGGAACTGGCCTGACGGACGTATTTCGAGATATTTCTTCTTCTTGTTGTTCTTCCTCTGCACAGCTAAGCTGGAAGTGGCATTTGCAGCTCGCAATAGTGCAGAGTTATCTCAAAGAAAGGGGCCACGGTGTTTCTGTATCCCTATTATGTTGGTGCGGCTTCGGAACTTTTAAATATCTTGATATATCTCGAGAACTACGCATCTGATCAAAAAATATCATAGAACATAAAAAGTAGGAAACTTAATTCTCTACAAAAAAGGTCTCTTAACATTTTGCCATAGCTCGCTTCGTTTCCGAGATATTTGCAGATTTATCTCAAGGGAAGGGGCCTGACGGACATATTTCGAGATATTTCTTCTTCTTGTTGTTCTTCTTCTGCACAGCTAAGCTGGAAGTGGCATTTGCGGCTCGCACTAGTGCAGAGTTATCTCAAAGAAAGGGGCCACGGTGTTTCTGTATCTCTATTATGTTGGTGCGGCTTCGGAACTTTTAAATATCTCGATATGTCTCGAAAACTACGCTTCTGATCAAAAAATATCTTAGAACATAAATTGTAGGAAACATAATTCTCTACAAAAAAGGTCTCTAAACATTTTGCCATAGCTCGCTTCGTTTCCGAGATATTTGCAGATATATCTCAAGGGAAGGGGCCTGACGGACATATTTCGAGATATTTCTTCTTCTTGTTGTTCTTCTTCTGCACAGCTAAGCTGGAAGTGGCATTTACAGCTCGCAATAGTGCAGAGTTATCTCAAAGAAAGGGGCCACGGTGTTTCTGTATCTCTATTATGTTGGTGCGGCTTCGGAACTTTTAAATATCTTGATATATCTCGAGAACTACGCATCTGATCAAAAAATATCATAGAACATGAAAAGTAGGAAACTTAATTCTCTACAAAAAAGGTCTCTTAACATTTTGCCATAGCTCGCTTCGTTTCCGAGATATTTGCAGATTTATCTCAAGGGAAGGGGCCTGACGGACATATTTCGAGATATTTCTTCTTCTTGTTGTTCTTCTTCTGCACAGCTAAGCTGGAAGTGGCATTTGCAGCTCGCACTAGTGCAGAGTTATCTCAAAGAAAGGGGCCACGGTGTTTCTGTATCTCTATTATGTTGGTGCGGCTTCGGAACTTTTAAATATCTCGATATATCTCGAAAACTACACTTCTGATCAAAAAATATCGTAGAACATAAATTGTAGGAAACATAATTCTCTACAAAAAAGGTCTCTTAACATTTTGCGATAGCTCGCTTCGTTTCCGAGATATTTGCAGATTTATCTCAAGGGAAGGGGCCTGACGGACATATTTCGAGATATTTCTTCTTCTTGTTGTTCTTCTTCTGCACAGCTAAGCTGGAAGTGGCATTTGCAGCTCGCACTAGTGCAGAGTTATCTCAAAGAAAGGGGCCACGGTGTTTCTGTATCTCTATTATGTTGGTGCGGCTTCGGAACTTTTAAATATCTCGATATATCTCGAAAACTACACTTCTGATCAAAAAATATCGTAGAACATAAATTGTAGGAAACATAATTCTCTACAAAAAAGGTCTCTTAACATTTTGCGATAGCTCGCTTCGTTTCCGAGATATTTGCAGATTTATCTCAAGGGAAGGGGCCTGACGGACATATTTCGAGATATTTCTTCTTCTTGTTGTTCTTCTTCTGCACAGCTAAGCTGGAAGTGGCATTTGCGGCTCGCACTAGTGCAGAGTTATCTCAAAGAAAGGGGCCACGGTGTTTCTGTATCCCTATTATGTTGGTGCGGCTTCGGAACTTTTAAATATCTTGATATATCTCGAGAACTACGCATCTGATCAAAAAATATCATAGAACATAAAAAGTAGGAAACTTAATTCTCTACAAAAAAGGTCTCTTAACATTTTGCCATAGCTCGCTTCGTTTCCGAGATATTTGCAGATTTATCTCAAGGGAAGGGGCCTGACGGACATATTTCGAGATATTTCTTCTTCTTGTTGTTCTTCTTCTGCACAGCTAAGCTGGAAGTGGCATTTGCAGCTCGCAATAGTGCAGAGTTATCTCAAAGAAAGGGGCCACGGTGTTTCTGTGTCTCTATTATGTTGGTGCGGCTTCGGAACTTTTAAATATCTTGATCTATCTCGAGAACTACGCATCTGACCAAAAAATATCATACAAGATAAAAAGTAGGAAACTTAATTCTCTACAAAAACGGTCTCTTAACATTTCGCCATAGCTCGCTTCGTTTCCGAGATATTTGCAGATTTATCTCAAGGGAAGGGGCCTGTCGGACATATTTCGAGATATTTCTTCTTCTTGTTGCTCTTCTTCTGCACAGCTAAGCTGGAAGTGGCATTTGCGGCTCGCACTAGTGCAGAGTTATCTCAAAGAAAGGGGCCACGGTGTTTCTGTATCTCTATTATGTTGGTGCGGCTTCGGAACTTTTAAATATCTCGATATATCTCGAAAACTACGCTTCTGATCAAAAAATATCATAGAACATAAATTGTAGGAAACATAATTCTCTACAAAAAATGTCTCTTAACATTTTGCCATAGCTCGCTTCGTTTCCGAGATATTTGCAGATTTATCTCAAGGGAAGTGGCCTGACGGACATATTTCGAGATATTTCTTCTTCTTGTTGTTCTTCTTCTGCACAGCTAAGCTGGAAGTGGCATTTGCGGCTCGCACTAGTGCAGAGTTATCTCAGAGAAAGGGGCCACGGTGTTTCTGTATCCCTATTATGTTGGTGCGGCTTCGGAACTTTTAAATATCTCGATATATCTCGAAAACTACGCTTCTGATCAAAAAATATCATAGAACATAAATTGTAGGAAACATAATTCTCTACAAAAAACGTCTCTTAACATTTTGCCATAGCTCGCTTCGTTTCCGAGATATTTGCAGATTCAGCTCAAAGGAACTGGCCTGACGGACATATTTCGAGATATTTCTTCTTCTTGTTGTTCTTCTTCTGCACAGCTAAGCTGGAAGTGGCATTTACAGCTCGCAATAGTGCAGAGTTATCTCAAAGAAAGGGGCCACGGTGTTTCTGTATCTCTATTATGTTGGTGCGGCTTCGGAACTTTTAAATATCTTGATATATCTCGAGAACTACGCATCTGATCAAAAAATATCATAGAGCATAAAAAGTAGGAAACCTAATTCTCTACAAAAAAGGTCTCTTAACATTTTGCCATAGCTCGCTTCGTTTCCGAGATATTTGCAGATTTATCTCAAGGGAAGGGGCCTGACGGGCATATTTCGAGATATTTCTTCTTCTTGTTGTTCTTCTTCTGCACAGCTAAGCTGGAAGTGGCATTTGCGGCTCGCACTAGTGCAGAGTTATCACAAAGAACGGGGCCACGGTGTTTCTGTATCCCTATTATGTTGGTGCGGCTTCGGAACTTTTAAATATCTTGATATATCTCGAGAACTACGCTTCTGATCAAAAAATATCATAGAACATAAATTGTAGGAAACATAATTCTCTACAAAAAACGTCTCTTAACATTTTGCCATAGCTCGCTTCGTTTCCGAGATATTTGCAGATACAGCTCAAAGGAACTGGCCTGACGGACATATTTCGAGATATTTCTTCTTCTTGTTGTTCTTCCACTGCACAGCTAAGCTGGAAGTGGCATTTGCAGCTCGCAATAGTGCAGAGTTATCTCAAAGAAAGGGGCCACGGCGTTTCTGTATCTCTATTATGTTGGTGCGGCTTCGGAACTTTTAAATATCTTGATATATCTCGAGAACTACGCTTCTGATCAAAAAATATCAGAGAACATAAATTGTAGGAAACATAATTCTCTACAAAAAAGGTCTCTTAACATTTTGCCATAGCTCGCTTCGTTTCCGAGATATTTGCAGATTTATATCAAGGGAAGGGTCCTGACGGACATATTTCGGGATATTTCTTCTTCTTGTTGTTCTTCTTCTGCACAGCTAAGCTGGAAGTGGCATTTGCAGCTCGCAATAGTGCAGAGTTATCTCAAAGAAAGGGGCCACGGTGTTTATGTATCTCTATTATGTTGGTGCGGCTTCGGAACTTTTAAATATCTCGATATATCTCGAAAACTACGCTTCTGATCAAAAAATATCATAGAACATAAATTGTAGGAAACATTATTCTGTACAAAAAAGGTCTGTTAACATTTTGCCATAGCTCGCTTCGTTTCCGAGATATATGCAGATTTATCTCAAGGGAAGGGGCCTGACGGACATATTTCGAGATATTTCTTCTTCTTGTTGTTCTTCTTCTGCACAGCTAAACTGGAAGTGGCATTTCCAGCTCGCAATAGTGCAGAGTTATCTGAAAGAAAGGGGCCACGGTGTTTCTGTATCTCTATTATGTTGGTGCGGCTTCGGAACTTTTAAATATCTCGATATATCTCGAAAACTACGCTTCTGATCAAAAAATATCATAGAACATAAATTGTAGGAAACATAATTCTCTACAAAAAAGGTCTCTTAAGATTTTGCCATAGCTCGTTTCGTTTCCGAGATATTTGCAGATATATCTCAAGGGAAGGGGCCTGACGGACATATTTCGAGATATTTCTTCTTCTTGTTGTTCTTCTTCTGCACAGCTAAACTGGAAGTGGCATTTCCAGCTCGCAATAGCGCAGAGTTATCTCAAAGAAAGGGGCCACGGTGTTTCTGTATCTCTATTATATTGGTGCGGCTTCGGAACTTTTAAATATCTTGATACATCTCGAGAACTACGCGCCTGATCAAAAAATATCATAGAACATAAAAAGTAGGAAACTTAATTCTCTACAAAAAAGGTCTCTTAACATTTTGCCATAGCTTGCTTCGTTTCCGAGATATTTGCAGATATATCTCAAGGGAAGGGGCCTGACGGACATATTTCGAGATATTTCTTCTTCTTGTTGTTCTTCTTCTGCACAGCTAAACTGGAAGTGGCATTTCCAGCTCGCAATAGTGCAGAGTTATCTCAAAGAAAGGGGACACGGTGTTTCTGTATCTCTATTATGTTGGTGCGGCTTCGGAACTTTTAAATATCTTGATATATCTCGAGAACTACGCATCTGATCAAAAAGTATCATAGAACATAAAAAGTAGGAAACTTAATTCTCTACAAAAAAGGTCTCTTAACATTTTGCCATAGCTCGCTTCGTTTCCGAGATATGTGCAGATTTATCTCAAGGGAAGGGGCCTGACGGACATATTTCGAGATATTTCTTCTTCTTGTTGTTCTTCTTCTGCACAGCTAAGCTGGAAGTGGCATTTGCAGCTCGCAATAGTGCAGAGTTATCTCAAAGAAAGGGGCCACGGTGTTTCTGTATCTCTATTATGTTGGTGCGGCTTCGGAACTTTTAAATATCTCGATATATCTCGAAAACTACGCTTCTGATCAAAAAATATCATAGAACATAAATTGTAGGAAACATAATTCTCTACAAAAAACGTCTCTTAACATTTTGCCATAGCTCGCTTGGTTTCCGAGATATTTGCAGATTTATCTCAAGGGAAGTGGCCTGACGGACATATTTCGAGATATTTCTTCTTCTTGTTGTTCTTCTTCTGCACAGCTAAGCTGGAAGTGGCATTTGCGGCTCGCACTAGTGCAGAGTTATCTCAAAGAAAGGGGCCACGGTGTTTCTGTATCCCTATTATGTTGGTGCGGCTTCGGAACTTTTAAATATCTCGATATATCTCGAAAACTACGCTTCTGATCAAAAAATATCATAGAACATAAATTGTAGGAAACATAATTCTCTACAAAAAACGTCTCTTAACATTTTGCCATAGCTCGCTTCGTTTCCGAGATATTTGCAGATTCAGCTCAAAGGAACTGGCCTGACGGACGTATTTCGAGATATTTCTTCTTCTTGTTGTTCTTCCTCTGCACAGCTAAGCTGGAAGTGGCATTTGCAGCCCGCAATAGTGCAGAGTTATCTCAAAGAAAGGGGCCACGGTGTTTCTGTATCCCTATTATGTTGGTGCGGCTTCGGAACTTTTAAATATCTTGATATATCTCGAGAACTACGCATCTGATCAAAAAATATCATAGAACATAAAAAGTAGGAAACTTAATTCTCTACAAAAAAGGTCTCTTAACATTTTGCCATAGCTCGCTTCGTTTCCGAGATATTTGCAGATTTATCTCAAGGGAAGGGGCCTGACGGACATATTTCGAGATATTTCTTCTTCTTGTTGTTCTTCTTCTGCACAGCTAAGCTGGAAGTGGCATTTGCGGCTCGCACTAGTGCAGAGTTATCTCAAAGAAAGGGGCCACGGTGTTTCTGTATCTCTATTATGTTGGTGCGGCTTCGGAACTTTTAAATATCTCGATATATCTCGAAAACTACACTTCTGATCAAAAAATATCGTAGAACATAAATTGTAGGAAACATAATTCTCTACAAAAAAGGTCTCTTAACATTTTGCGATAGCTCGCTTCGTTTCCGAGATATTTGCAGATTTATCTCAAGGGAAGGGGCCTGACGGACATATTTCGAGATATTTCTTCTTCTTGTTGTTCTTCTTCTGCACAGCTAAGCTGGAAGTGGCATTTGCGGCTCGCACTAGTGCAGAGTTATCTCAAAGAAAGGGGCCACGGTGTTTCTGTATCCCTATTATGTTGGTGCGGCTTCGGAACTTTTAAATATCTTGATATATCTCGAGAACTACGCATCTGATCAAAAAATATCATAGAACATAAAAAGTAGGAAACTTAATTCTCTACAAAAAAGGTCTCTTAACATTTTGCCATAGCTCGCTTCGTTTCCGAGATATTTGCAGATTTATCTCAAGGGAAGGGGCCTGACGGACATATTTCGAGATATTTCTTCTTCTTGTTGTTCTTCTTCTGCACAGCTAAGCTGGAAGTGGCATTTGCAGCTCGCACTAGTGCAGAGTTATCTCAAAGAAAGGGGCCACGGTGTTTCTGTATCTCTATTATGTTGGTGCGGCTTCGGAACTTTTAAATATCTCGATATATCTCGAAAACTACACTTCTGATCAAAAAATATCGTAGAACATAAATTGTAGGAAACATAATTCTCTACAAAAAAGGTCTCTTAACATTTTGCGATAGCTCGCTTCGTTTCCGAGATATTTGCAGATTTATCTCAAGGGAAGGGGCCTGACGGACATATTTCGAGATATTTCTTCTTCTTGTTGTTCTTCTTCTGCACAGCTAAGCTGGAAGTGGCATTTGCGGCTCGCACTAGTGCAGAGTTATCTCAAAGAAAGGGGCCACGGTGTTTCTGTATCCCTATTATGTTGGTGCGGCTTCGGAACTTTTAAATATCTTGATATATCTCGAGAACTACGCATCTGATCAAAAAATATCATAGAACATAAAAAGTAGGAAACTTAATTCTCTACAAAAAAGGTCTCTTAACATTTTGCCATAGCTTGCTTCGTTTCCGAGATATTTGCAGATATATCTCAAGGGAAGGGGCCTGACGGACATATTTCGAGATATTTCTTCTTCTTGTTGTTCTTCTTCTGCACAGCTAAACTGGAAGTGGCATTTCCAGCTCGCAATAGTGCAGAGTTATCTCAAAGAAAGGGGCCACGGTGTTTCTGTATCTCTATTATGTTGGTGCGGCTTCGGAACTTTTAAATATCTCGATATATCTCGAAAACTACACTTCTGATCAAAAAATATCGTAGAACATAAATTGTAGGAAACATAATTCTCTACAAAAAAGGTCTCTTAACATTTTCCGATAGCTCGCTTCGTTTCCGAGATATTTGCAGATTTATCTCAAGGGAAGGGGCCTGACGGACATATTTCGAGATATTTCTTCTTCTTGTTGTTCTTCTTCTGCACAGCTAAGCTGGAAGTGGCATTTGCGGCTCGCACTAGTGCAGAGTTATCTCAAAGAAAGGGGCCACGGTGTTTCTGTATCCCTATTATGTTGGTGCGGCTTCGGAACTTTTAAATATCTTGATATATCTCGAGAACTACGCATCTGATCAAAAAATATCATAGAACATAAAAAGTAGGAAACTTAATTCTCTACAAAAAAGGTCTCTTAACATTTTGCCATAGCTCGCTTCGTTTCCGAGATATTTGCAGATTTATCTCAAGGGAAGGGGCCTGACGGACATATTTCGAGATATTTCTTCTTCTTGTTGTTCTTCTTCTGCACAGCTAAGCTGGAAGTGGCATTTGCAGCTCGCAATAGTGCAGAGTTATCTCAAAGAAAGGGGCCACGGTGTTTCTGTGTCTCTATTATGTTGGTGCGGCTTCGGAACTTTTAAATATCTTGATCTATCTCGAGAACTACGCATCTGACCAAAAAATATCATACAAGATAAAAAGTAGGAAACTTAATTCTCTACAAAAACGGTCTCTTAACATTTCGCCATAGCTCGCTTCGTTTCCGAGATATTTGCAGATTTATCTCAAGGGAAGGGGCCTGTCGGACATATTTCGAGATATTTCTTCTTCTTGTTGCTCTTCTTCTGCACAGCTAAGCTGGAAGTGGCATTTGCGGCTCGCACTAGTGCAGAGTTATCTCAAAGAAAGGGGCCACGGTGTTTCTGTATCTCTATTATGTTGGTGCGGCTTCGGAACTTTTAAATATCTCGATATATCTCGAAAACTACGCTTCTGATCAAAAAATATCATAGAACATAAATTGTAGGAAACATAATTCTCTACAAAAAATGTCTCTTAACATTTTGCCATAGCTCGCTTCGTTTCCGAGATATTTGCAGATTTATCTCAAGGGAAGTGGCCTGACGGACATATTTCGAGATATTTCTTCTTCTTGTTGTTCTTCTTCTGCACAGCTAAGCTGGAAGTGGCATTTGCGGCTCGCACTAGTGCAGAGTTATCTCAGAGAAAGGGGCCACGGTGTTTCTGTATCCCTATTATGTTGGTGCGGCTTCGGAACTTTTAAATATCTCGATATATCTCGAAAACTACGCTTCTGATCAAAAAATATCATAGAACATAAATTGTAGGAAACATAATTCTCTACAAAAAACGTCTCTTAACATTTTGCCATAGCTCGCTTCGTTTCCGAGATATTTGCAGATTCAGCTCAAAGGAACTGGCCTGACGGACATATTTCGAGATATTTCTTCTTCTTGTTGTTCTTCTTCTGCACAGCTAAGCTGGAAGTGGCATTTACAGCTCGCAATAGTGCAGAGTTATCTCAAAGAAAGGGGCCACGGTGTTTCTGTATCTCTATTATGTTGGTGCGGCTTCGGAACTTTTAAATATCTTGATATATCTCGAGAACTAAGCATCTGATCAAAAAATATCATAGAGCATAAAAAGTAGGAAACCTAATTCTCTACAAAAAAGGTCTCTTAACATTTTGCCATAGCTCGCTTCGTTTCCGAGATATTTGCAGATTTATCTCAAGGGAAGGGGCCTGACGGACATATTTCGAGATATTTCTTCTTCTTGTTGTTCTTCTTCTGCACAGCTAAGCTGGAAGTGGCATTCGCAGCGCGCAATAGTGCAGAGTTATCTCAAAGAAAGGGGCCACGGTGTTTCTGTATCTCTATTATGTTGGTGCGGCTTCGGAACTTTTAAATATCTTGATATATCTCGAGAACTACGCATCTGATCAAAAAATATCATACTACATAAAAAGTAGGAAACTTAATTCTCTACAAGAAAGGTCTCTAAACATTTTGCCATAGCTCGCTTCGTTTCCGAGATATTTGCAGATTTATCTCAAGGGAAGGGGCCTGACGGACATATTTCGAGATATTTCTTCTTCTTGTTGTTCTTCCTCTGCACAGCTAAGCTGGAAGTGGCATTTGCAGCTCGCAATAGTGCAGAGTTATCTCAAAGAAAGGGGCCACGGTGTTTCTGTATCTCTATTATGTTGGTGCGGCTTCGGAACTTTTAAATATCTTGATATATCTCGAGAACTACGCATCTGATCAAAAAATATCATAGAACATCAAAAGTAGGAAACTTAATTCTCTACAAAAAAGGTCTCTTAACATTTTGCCATAGCTCGCTTCGTTTCCGAGATATTTGCATATTTATCTCAAGGGAAGGGGCCTGACGGGCATATTTCGAGATATTTCTTCTTCTTGTTGTTCTTCTTCTGCACAGCTAAGCTGGAAGTGGCATTTGCGGCTCGCACTAGTGCAGAGTTATCTCAAAGAACGGGGCCACGGTGTTTCTGTATCCCTATTATGTTGGTGCGGCTTCGGAACTTTTAAATATCTTGATATATCTCGAGAACTACGCTTCTGATCAAAAAATATCATAGAACATAAATTGTAGGAAACATAATTCTCTACAAAAAACGTCTCTTAACATTTTGCCATAGCTCGCTTCGTTTCCGAGATATTTGCAGATACAGCTCAAAGGAACTGGCCTGACGGACATATTTCGAGATATTTCTTCTTCTTGTTGTTCTTCCACTGCACAGCTAAGCTGGAAGTGGCATTTGCAGCTCGCAATAGTGCAGAGTTATCTCAAAGAAAGGGGCCACGGTGTTTCTGTATCTCTATTATGTTGGTGCGGCTTCGGAACTTTTGAATATCTTGATATATCTCGAGAACTACGCATCTGATCAAAAAATATCATACAACATAAAAAGTAGGAAACTTAATTCTCTACAAAAAAGGTCTCTTAACATTTTGCCATAGCTCGCTTCGTTTCCGAGATATTTGCAGATTTATCTCAAGGGAAGGGGCCTGACGGACATATTTCGAGATATTTCTTCTTCTTGTTGTTCTTCTTCTGCACAGCTAAGCTGGAAGTGGCATTTGCAGCTCGCAATAGTGCAGAGTTATCTCAAAGAAAGGGGCCACGGTGTTTCTGTATCTCTATTATGTTGGTGCGGCTTCGGAACTTTTAAATATCTTGATATATCTCGAGAACTGCGCATCTGATCAAAAAATATCATAGAACATAAAAAGTAGGAAACTTAATTCTCTACAAAAAAGGTCTCTTAACATTCTGCCATAGCTCGCTTCGTTTCCGAGATATTTGCAGATATATCTCAAGGGAAGGGGCCTGACGGACATATTTCGAGATATTTCTTCTTCTTGTTGTACTTCTTCTGCACAGCTAAGCTGGAAGTGGCATTTACAGCTCGCAATAGTGCAAAGTTATCTCAAAGAAAGGGGGGACGGTGTTTCTGTATCTCTATTATGTTGGTGCGGCTTCGGAACTTTTAAATATCTTGATATATCTCGAGAACTACGCATCTGATCAAAAAATATCATAGAACATAAAAAGTAGGAAACTTAATTCTCTACAAAAAAGGTCTCTTAACATTTTGCCATAGCTCGCTTCATTTCCGAGATATTTGCAGATTTATCTCAAGGGAAGGGGCCTGACGGACATATTTCGAGATATTTCTTCTTCTGCACAGCTAAGCTGGAAGTGGCATTTGCGGCTCGCACTAGTGCAGAGTTATCTCAAAGAAAGGGGCCACGGTGTTTCTGTATCTCTATTATGTTGGTGCGGCTTCGGAACTTTTAAATATCTTGATATATCTCGAGAACTACGCATCTGATCAAAAAATATCATAGAACATAAAAAGTAGGAAACTTAATTCTCTACAAAAAAGGTCTCTTAACATTTTTCCATAGCTCGCTTCGTTTCCGAGATATTTGCAGATTTATCTCAAGGGAAGGGGCCTGACGGACATATTTCGAGATATTTCTTCTTCTTGTTGTTCTTCTTCTGCACAGCTAAACTGGAAGTGGCATTTCCAGCTCGCAATAGTGCAGAGCTATCTCAAAGAAAGGAGCCACGGTGTTTCTGTATCTCTATTATGTTGGTGCGGCTTCGGAACTTTTAAATATCTTGATATATCTCGAGAACTACGCATCTGATCAAAAAATATCGTAGAACATAAAAAGTAGGAAACTTAATTCTCTACAAATAAAGTCTCTTAACATTTTGCCATAGCTCGCTTCGTTTCCGAGATATTTGCAGATTTATCTCAAGGGAAGGGGCCTGACGGACATATTTCGAGATATTTCTTCTTCTTGTTGTTCTTCTTCTGCACAGCTAAGCTGGAAGTGGCATTTGCAGCGCGCAATAGTGCAGAGTTATCTCAAAGAACGGGGCCACGGTGTTTCTGTATCCCTATTATGTTGGTGCGGCTTCGGAACTTTTAAATATCTTGATATATCTCGAGAACTACGCTTCTGATCAAAAAATATCATAGAACATAAATTGTAGGAAACATAATTCTCTACAAAAAACGTCTCTTAACATTTTGCCATAGCTCGCTTCGTTTCCGAGATATTTGCAGATACAGCTCAAAGGAACTGGCCTGACGGACATATTTCGAGATATTTCTTCTTCTTGTTGTTCTTCCACTGCACAGCTAAGCTGGAAGTGGCATTTGCAGCTCGCAATAGTGCAGAGTTATCTCAAAGAAAGGGGCCACGGTGTTTCTGTATCTCTATTATGTTGGTGCGGCTTCGGAACTTTTGAATATCTTGATATATCTCGAGAACTACGCATCTGATCAAAAAATATCATACAACATAAAAAGTAGGAAACTTAATTCTCTACAAAAAAGGTCTCTTAACATTTTGCCATAGCTCGCTTCGTTTCCGAGATATTTGCAGATTTATCTCAAGGGAAGGGGCCTGACGGACATATTTCGAGATATTTCTTCTTCTTGTTGTTCTTCTTCTGCACAGCTAAGCTGGAAGTGGCATTTGCGGCTCGCACTAGTGCAGAGTTATCTCAACGAAAGGGGCCACGGTGTTTCTGTATCTCTATTATGTTGGTGCGGCTTCGGAACTTTTAAATATCTTGATATATCTCGAGAACTACGCATCTGATCAAAAAATGTCATAGAATGTAAAAAGTAGGAAACTTAATTCTCTACAAAAAAGGTCTCTTAACATTTTGCCATAGCTCTCTTCGTTTCCGAGATATTTGCAGATTTATCTCAAGGGAAGGGGCCTGACGGACATATTTCGAGATATTTCTTCTTCTTGTTGTTCTTCTTCTGCACAGTAAGCTGGAAGTGGCATTTGCAGCTCGCAATAGTGCAGAGTTATCTCAAAGAAAGGGGCCACGGTGTTTCTGTATCTCTATTATGTTGGTGCGGCTTCGGAACTTTTAAATATCTTGATATATCTCGAGAACTGCGCATCTGATCAAAAAATATCATAGAACATAAAAAGTAGGAAACTTAATTCTCTACAAAAAAGGTCTCTTAACATTCTGCCATAGCTCGCTTCGTTTCCGAGATATTTGCAGATTTATCTCAAGGGAAGGGGCCTGACGGACATATTTCGAGATATTTCTTCTTCTGCACAGCTAAGCTGGAAGTGGCATTTGCGGCTCGCACTAGTGCAGAGTTATCTCAAAGAAAGGGGCCACGGTGTTTCTGTATCTCTATTATGTTGGTGCGGCTTCGGAACTTTTAAATATCTTGATATATCTCGAGAACTACGCATCTGATCAAAAAATATCATAGAACATAAAAAGTAGGAAACTTAATTCTCTACAAAAAAGGTCTCTTAACATTTTTCCATAGCTCGCTTCGTTTCCGAGATATTTGCAGATTTATCTCAAGGGAAGGGGCCTGACGGACATATTTCGAGATATTTCTTCTTCTTGTTGTTCTTCTTCTGCACAGCTAAACTGGAAGTGGCATTTCCAGCTCGCAATAGTGCAGAGCTATCTCAAAGAAAGGAGCCACGGTGTTTCTGTATCTCTATTATGTTGGTGCGGCTTCGGAACTTTTAAATATCTTGATATATCTCGAGAACTACGCATCTGATCAAAAAATATCGTAGAACATAAAAAGTAGGAAACTTAATTCTCTACAAATAAAGTCTCTTAACATTTTGCCATAGCTCGCTTCGTTTCCGAGATATTTGCAGATTTATCTCAAGGGAAGGGGCCTGACGGACATATTTCGAGATATTTCTTCTTCTTGTTGTTCTTCTTCTGCACAGCTAAGCTGGAAGTGGCATTTGCAGCGCGCAATAGTGCAGAGTTATCTCAAAGAAAGGGGCCACGGTGTTTCTGTATCTCTATTATGTTGGTGCGGCTTCGGAACTTTTAAATATCTTGATATATCTCGAGAACTACGCATCTGATCAAAAAATATCATACTACATAAAAAGTAGGAAACTTAATTCTCTACAAGAAAGGTCTCTAAACATTTTGCCATAGCTCGCTTCGTTTCCGAGATATTTGCAGATTTATCTCAAGGGAAGGGGCCTGACGGACATATTTCGAGATATTTCTTCTTCTTGTTGTTCTTCCTCTGCACAGCTAAGCTGGAAGTGGCATTTGCAGCTCGCAATAGTGCAGAGTTATCTCAAAGAAAGGGGGGACGGTGTTTCTGTATCTCTATTATGTTGGTGCGGCTTCGGAACTTTTAAATATCTTGATATATCTCGAGAACTACGCATCTGATCAAAAAATATCATAGAACATAAAAAGTAGGAAACTTAATTCTCTACAAAAAAGGTCTCTTAACATTTTGCCATAGCTCGCTTCATTTCCGAGATATTTGCAGATTTATCTCAAGGGAGGGGCCTGACGGACATATTTCGAGATATTTCTTCTTCTGCACAGCTAAGCTGGAAGTGGCATTTGCGGCTCGCACTAGTGCAGAGTTATCTCAAAGAAAGGGGCCACGGTGTTTCTGTATCTCTATTATGTTGGTGCGGCTTCGGAACTTTTAAATATCTTGATATATCTCGAGAACTACGCATCTGATCAAAAAATATCATAGAACATAAAAAGTAGGAAACTTAATTCTCTACAAAAAAGGTCTCTTAACATTTTTCCATAGCTCGCTTCGTTTCCGAGATATTTGCAGATTTATCTCAAGGGAAGGGGCCTGACGGACATATTTCGAGATATTTCTTCTTCTTGTTGTTCTTCTTCTGCACAGCTAAACTGGAAGTGGCATTTCCAGCTCGCAATAGTGCAGAGCTATCTCAAAGAAAGGAGCCACGGTGTTTCTGTATCTCTATTATGTTGGTGCGGCTTCGGAACTTTTAAATATCTTGATATATCTCGAGAACTACGCATCTGATCAAAAAATATCGTAGAACATAAAAAGTAGGAAACTTAATTCTCTACAAATAAAGTCTCTTAACATTTTGCCATAGCTCGCTTCGTTTCCGAGATATTTGCAGATTTATCTCAAGGGAAGGGGCCTGACGGACATATTTCGAGATATTTCTTCTTCTGCACAGCTAAACTGGAAGTGGCATTTCCAGCTCGCAATAGTGCAGAGTTATCTCAAAGAAAGGGGCCACGGTGTTTCTGTATCTCTATTATGTTGGTGCGGCTTCGGAACTTTTAAATATCTTGATATATCTCGAGAACTACGCATCTGATCAAAAAATATCATAGAACATAAAAAGTAGGAAACTTAATTCTCTACAAAAAAGGTCTCTTAACATTTTGCCATAGCTCGCTTCGTTTCCGAGATATTTGCAGATATATCTCAAGGGAAGGGGCCTGACGGACATATTTCGAGATATTTCTTCTTCTTGTTGTTCTTCTTCTGCACAGCTAAGCTGGAAGTGGCATTTCCAGCTCGCAATAGTGCAGAGTTATCTCAAAGAAAGGGGCCACGGTGTTTCTGTATCTCTATTATGTTGGTGCGGCTTCGGAACTTTTAAATATCTTGATATATCTCGAGAACTACGCATCTGATCAAAAAATATCATAGAACATAAAAAGTAGGAAACTTAATTCTCTACAAAAAATGTCTCTTAACATTTTGCCATAGCTCTCTTCGTTTCCGAGATATTTGCAGATTTATCTCAAGGGAAGGGGCCTGACGGACATATTTCGAGATATTTCTTCTTCTTGTTGTTCTTCTTCTGCACAGCTAAGCTGGAAGTGGCATTTGCGGCTCGCACTAGTGCAGAGTTATCTCAAAGAAAGGGGCCACGGTGTTTCTGTATCTCTATTATGTTGGTGCGGCTTCGGAACTTTTAAATATCTTGATATATCTCGAGAACTACGCATCTGATCAAAAAATATCATAGAACATAAAAAGTAGGAAACTTAATTCTCTACAAAAAAGGTCTCTTAACATTTTGCCATAGCTCGCTTCGTTTCCGAGATATTTGCAGATTTATCTCAAGGGAAGGGGCCTGACGGACATATTTCGAGATATTTCTTCTTCTTGTTGTTCTTCTTCTGCACAGCTAAACTGGAAGTGGCATTTCCAGCTCGCAATAGTGCAGAGTTATCTCAAAGAAAGGGGCCACGGTGTTTCTGTATCTCTATTATGCTGGTGCGGCTTCGGAACTTTTAAATATCTTGATATATCTCGAGAACTACGCATCTGATCAAAAAATATCATAGAACATAAAAAGTAGGAAACTTAATTCTCTACAAAAAAGGTCTCTTAACATTTTGCCATAGCTCGCTTCGTTTCCGAGATATTTGCAGATATATCTCAAGGGAAGGGGCCTGACGGACATATTTCGAGATATTTCTTCTTCTTGTTGTTCTTCTTCTGCACAGCTAAGCTGGAAGTGGCATTTCCAGCTCGCAATAGTGCAGAGTTATCTCAAAGAAAGGGGCCACGGTGTTTCTGTATCTCTATTATGTTGGTGCGGCTTCGGAACTTTTAAATATCTTGATATATCTCGAGAACTACGCATCTGATCAAAAAATATCATAGAACATAAAAAGTAGGAAACTTAATTCTCTACAAAAAATGTCTCTTAACATTTTGCCATAGCTCTCTTCGTTTCCGAGATATTTGCAGATTTATCTCAAGGGAAGGGGCCTGACGGACATATTTCGAGATATTTCTTCTTCTTGTTGTTCTTCTTCTGCACAGCTAAGCTGGAAGTGGCATTTGCGGCTCGCACTAGTGCAGAGTTATCTCAAAGAAAGGGGCCACGGTGTTTCTGTATCTCTATTATGTTGGTGCGGCTTCGGAACTTTTAAATATCTTGATATATCTCGAGAACTACGCATCTGATCAAAAAATGTCATAGAACATAAAAAGTAGGAAACTTAATTCTCTACAAAAAAGGTCTCTTAACATTTTCCCATAGCTCGCTTCGTTTCCGAGATATTTGCAGATTTATCTCAAGGGAAGGGGCCTGACGGACATATTTCGAGATATTTCTTCTTCTTGTTGTTCTTCTTCTGCACAGCTAAACTGGAAGTGGCATTTCCAGCTCGCAATAGTGCAGAGCTATCTCAAAGAAAGGAGCCACGGTGTTTCTGTATCTCTATTATGTTGGTGCGGCTTCGGAACTTTTAAATATCTTGATATATCTCGAGAACTACGCATCTGATCAAAAAATATCGTAGAACATAAAAAGTAGGAAACTTAATTCTCTACAAATAAAGTCTCTTAACATTTTGCCATAGCTCGCTTCGTTTCCGAGATATTTGCAGATTTATCTCAAGGGAAGGGGCCTGACGGACATATTTCGAGATATTTCTTCTTCTTGTTGTTCTTCTTCTGCACAGTAAGCTGGAAGTGGCATTTGCAGCTCGCAATAGTGCAGAGTTATCTCAAAGAAAGGGGCCACGGTGTTTCTGTATCTCTATTATGTTGGTGCGGCTTCGGAACTTTTAAATATCTTGATATATCTCGAGAACTGCGCATCTGATCAAAAAATATCATAGAACATAAAAAGTAGGAAACTTAATTCTCTACAAAAAAGGTCTCTTAACATTTTGCCATAGCTCGCTTCGTTTCCGAGATATTTGCAGATTTATCTCAAGGGAAGGGGCCTGACGGACATATTTCGAGATATTTCTTCTTCTTGTTGTTCTTCTTCTGCACAGCTAAACTGGAAGTGGCATTTCCAGCTCGCAATAGTGCAGAGTTATCTCAAAGAAAGGGGCCACGGTGTTTCTGTATCTCTATTATGTTGGTGCGGCTTCGGAACTTTTAAATATCTTGATATATCTCGAGAACTACGCATCTGATCAAAAAATATCATAGAACATAAAAAGTAGGAAACTTAATTCTCTACAAAAAAGGTCTCTTAACATTTTGCCATAGCTCGCTTCGTTTCCGAGATATTTGCAGATATATCTCAAGGGAAGGGGCCTGACGGACATATTTCGAGATATTTCTTCTTCTTGTTGTTCTTCTTCTGCACAGCTAAGCTGGAAGTGGCATTTCCAGCTCGCAATAGTGCAGAGTTATCTCAAAGAAAGGGGCCACGGTGTTTCTGTATCTCTATTATGTTGGTGCGGCTTCGGAACTTTTAAATATCTTGATATATCTCGAGAACTACGCATCTGATCAAAAAATATCATAGAACATAAAAAGTAGGAAACTTAATTCTCTACAAAAAATGTCTCTTAACATTTTGCCATAGCTCTCTTCGTTTCCGAGATATTTGCAGATTTATCTCAAGGGAAGGGGCCTGACGGACACATTTCGAGATATTTCTTCTTCTTGTTGTTCTTCTTCTGCACAGCTAAGCTGGAAGTGGCATTTGCGGCTCGCACTAGTGCAGAGTTATCTCAAAGAAAGGGGCCACGGTGTTTCTGTGTCTCTATTATGTTGGTGCGGCTTCGGAACTTTTAAATATCTCGATATATCTCGAAAACTACGCTTCTGATCAAAAAATATCATAGAAGATAAATTGTAGGAAACATAATTCTCTACAAAAAAGGTCTCTTAACATTTTGCCATAGCTCGCTTCGTTTCCGAGATATTTGCAGATATATCTCAAGGGAAGGGGCCTGACGGACATATTTCGAGATATTTCTTCTTCTTGTTGTTCTTCTTCTGCACAGCTAAGCTGGAAGTGGCATTTACAGCTCGCAATAGTGCAAAGTTATCTCAAAGAAAGGGGCCACGGTGTTTCTGTATCTCTATTATGTTGGTGCGGCTTCGGAACTTTTAAATATCTTGATATATCTCGAGAACTACGCATCTGATCAAAAAATATCATAGAACATAAAAAGTAGGAAACTTAATTCTCTACAAAAAAGGTCTCTTAACATTTTGCCATAGCTCGCTTCGTTTCCGAGATATTTGCAGATATATCTCAAGGGAAGGGGCCTGACGGACATATTTCGAGATATTTCTTCTTCTTGTTGTTCTTCTTCTGCACAGCTAAGCTGGAAGTGGCATTTCCAGCTCGCAATAGTGCAGAGTTATCTCAAAGAAAGGGGCCACGGTGTTTCTGTATCTCTATTATGTTGGTGCGGCTTCGGAACTTTTAAATATCTTGATATATCTCGAGAACTACGCATCTGATCAAAAAATATCATAGAACATAAAAAGTAGGAAACTTAATTCTCTACAAAAAATGTCTCGTAACATTTTGCCATAGCTCTCTTCGTTTCCGAGATATTTGCAGATTTATCTCAAGGGAAGGGGCCTGACGGACATATTTCGAGATATTTCTTCTTCTTGTTGTTCTTCTTCTGCACAGCTAAGCTGGAAGTGGCATTTGCGGCTCGCACTAGTGCAGAGTTATCTCAAAGAAAGGGGCCACGGTGTTTCTGTATCTCTATTATGTTGGTGCGGCTTCGGAACTTTTAGATATCTTGATATATCTCGAGAACTACGCATCTGATCAAAAAATATCATAGAACATAAAAAGTAGGAAACTTAATTCTCTACAAAAAAGGTCTCTTAACATTTTCCCATAGCTCGCTTCGTTTCCGAGATATTTGCAGATTTATCTCAAGGGAAGGGGCCTGACGGACATATTTCGAGATATTTCTTCTTCTTGTTGTTCTTCTTCTGCACAGCTAAACTGGAAGTGGCATTTCCAGCTCGCAATAGTGCAGAGCTATCTCAAAGAAAGGAGCCACGGTGTTTCTGTATCTCTATTATGTTGGTGCGGCTTCGGAACTTTTAAATATCTTGATATATCTCGAGAACTACGCATCTGATCAAAAAATATCGTAGAACATAAAAAGTAGGAAACTTAATTCTCTACAAATAAAGTCTCTTAACATTTTGCCATAGCTCGCTTCGTTTCCGAGATATTTGCAGATTTATCTCAAGGGAAGGGGCCTGACGGACATATTTCGAGATATTTCTTCTTCTTGTTGTTCTTCTTCTGCACAGTAAGCTGGAAGTGGCATTTGCAGCTCGCAATAGTGCAGAGTTATCTCAAAGAAAGGGGCCACGGTGTTTCTGTATCTCTATTATGTTGGTGCGGCTTCGGAACTTTTAAATATCTTGATATATCTCGAGAACTGCGCATCTGATCAAAAAATATCATAGAACATAAAAAGTAGGAAACTTAATTCTCTACAAAAAAGGTCTCTTAACATTTTGCCATAGCTCGCTTCGTTTCCGAGATATTTGCAGATTTATCTCAAGGGAAGGGGCCTGACGGACATATTTCGAGATATTTCTTCTTCTTGTTGTTCTTCTTCTGCACAGCTAAACTGGAAGTGGCATTTCCAGCTCGCAATAGTGCAGAGTTATCTCAAAGAAAGGGGCCACGGTGTTTCTGTATCTCTATTATGTTGGTGCGGCTTCGGAACTTTTAAATATCTTGATATATCTCGAGAACTACGCATCTGATCAAAAAATATCATAGAACATAAAAAGTAGGAAACTTAATTCTCTACAAAAAAGGTCTCTTAACATTTTGCCATAGCTCGCTTCGTTTCCGAGATATTTGCAGATATATCTCAAGGGAAGGGGCCTGACGGACATATTTCGAGATATTTCTTCTTCTTGTTGTTCTTCTTCTGCACAGCTAAGCTGGAAGTGGCATTTCCAGCTCGCAATAGTGCAGAGTTATCTCAAAGAAAGGGGCCACGGTGTTTCTGTATCTCTATTATGTTGGTGCGGCTTCGGAACTTTTAAATATCTTGATATATCTCGAGAACTGCGCATCTGATCAAAAAATATCATGGAACATAAAAAGTAGGAAACTTAATTCTCTACAAAAAAGGTCTCTTAACATTTTGCCATAGCTCGCTTCGTTTCCGAGATATTTGCAGATTTATCTCAAGGGAAGGGGCCTGACGGACATATTTCGAGATATTTCTTCTTCTTGTTGTTCTTCTTCTGCACAGCTAAACTGGAAGTGGCATTTCCAGCTCGCAATAGTGCAGAGTTATCTCAAAGAAAGGGGCCACGGTGTTTCTGTATCTCTATTATGTTGGTGCGGCTTCGGAACTTTTAAATATCTTGATATATCTCGAGAACTACGCATCTGATCAAAAAATATCATAGAACATAAAAAGTAGGAAACTTAATTCTCTACAAAAAAGGTCTCTTAACATTTTGCCATAGCTCGCTTCGTTTCCGAGATATTTGCAGATATATCTCAAGGGAAGGGGCCTGACGGACATATTTCGAGATATTTCTTCTTCTTGTTGTTCTTCTTCTGCACAGCTAAGCTGGAAGTGGCATTTACAGCTCGCAATAGTGCAAAGTTATCTCAAAGAAAGGGGCCACGGTGTTTCTGTATCTCTATTATGTTGGTGCGGCTTCGGAACTTTTAAATATCTTGATATATCTCGAGAACTACGCATCTGATCAAAAAATATCATAGAACATAAAAAGTAGGAAACTTAATTCTCTACAAAAAAGGTCTCTTAACATTTTGCCATAGCTCGCTTCGTTTCCGAGATATTTGCAGATTTATCTCAAGGGAAGGGGCATGACGGACATATTTCGAGATATTTCTTCTTCTTGTTGTTCTTCTTCTGCACAGCTAAGCTGGAAGTGGCATTTGCGGCTCGCACTAGTGCAGCGTTATCTCAAAGAAGGGGGCCACGGTGTTTCTGTATCTCTATTATGTTGGTGCGGCTTCGGAACTTTTAAATATCTTGATATATCTCGAGAACTACGCATCTGATCAAAAAATATCATAGAACATAAAAAGTAGGAAACTTAATTCTCTACAAAAAAGGTCTCTTAACATTTTGCCATAGCTCGCTTCGTTTCCGAGATATTTGCAGATTTATCTCAAGGGAAGGGGCCTGACGGACATATTTCGAGATATTTCTTCTTCTTGTTGTTCTTCTTCTGCACAGCTAAGCCGGAAGTGGCATTTGCGGCTCGCACTAGTGCAGAGTTATCTCAAAGAAAGGGGCCACGGTGTTTCTGTATCTCTATTATGTTGGTGCGGCTTCGGAACTTTTAAATATCTCGATATATCTCGAAAACTACGCTTGTGATCAAAAAATATCATAGAACATAAATTGTAGGAAACATAATTCTCTACAAAAAAGGTCTCTTAACATTTTGCCATAGCTCGCTTCGTTTCCAAGATATTTGCAGATATATCTCAAGGGAAGGGGCCTGACGGACATATTTCGAGATATTTCTTCTTCTTGTTGTACTTCTTCTGCACAGCTAAGCTGGAAGTGGCATTTACAGCTCGCAATAGTGCAAAGTTATCTCAAAGAAAGGGGCGACGGTGTTTCTGTATCTCTATTATGTTGGTGCGGCTTCGGAACTTTTAAATATCTTGATATATCTCGAGAACTACGCATCTGATCAAAAAATATCATAGAACATAAAAAGTAGGAAACTTAATTCTCTACAAAAAAGGTCTCTTAACATTTTGCCATAGCTCGCTTCGTTTCCGAGATATTTGCAGATTTATCTCAAGGGAAGGGGCCTGACGGACATATTTCGAGATATTTCTTCTTCTTGTTGTTCTTCTTCTGCACAGCTAAGCTGGAAGTGGCATTTGCGGCTCGCACTAGTGCAGAGTTATCTCAAAGAAAGGGGCCACGGTGTTTCTGTATCTCTATTATGTTGGTGCGGCTTCGGAACTTTTAAATATCTCGATATATCTCGAAAACTACGCTTCTGATCAAAAAATATCATAGAACATAAATTGTAGGAAAAATAATTCTCTACAAAAAAGGTCTCTTAACATTTTGCCATAGCTCGCTTCGTTTCCGAGATATTTGCAGATATATCTCAAAGGAAGGGGCCTGACGGACATATTTCGAGATATTTCTTCTTCTTTTTGTTCTTCTTCTGCACAGCTAAGCTGGAAGTGGCATTTACAGCTCGCAATAGTGCAAAGTTATCTCAAAGAAAGGGGCCACGGTGTTTCTGTATCTCTATTATGTTGGTGCGGCTTCGGAACTTTTAAATATCTTGATATATCTCGAGAACTGCGCATCTGATCAAAAAATATCATAGAACATAAAAAGTAGGAAACTTAATTCTCTACAAAAAAGGTCTCTTAATATTTTGCCATAGCTCTCTTCGTTTCCGAGATATTTGCAGATTTATCTCAAGGAAAGGGGCCTGACGGACATATTTCGAGATATTTCTTCTTCTTGTTGTTCTTCTTCTGCACAGCTAAGCTGGAAGTGGCATTTGCAGCTCGCAATAGTGCAGAGTTATCTCAAAGAAAGGGGCCACGGTGTTTCTGTATCTCTATTATGTTGGTGCGGCTTCGGAACTTTTAAATATCTTGATATATCTCGAGAACTACGCATCTGATCAAAAAATATCATAGAACATAAATTGTAGGAAACATAATTCTCTACAAAAAAGGTCTCTTAACATTTTGCCATAGCTCGCTTCGTTTCCGAGATATTTGGAGATATATCTCAAGGGAAGGGGCCTGACGGACATATTTCGAGATATTTCTTCTTCTTGTTGTTCTTCTTCTGCACAGCTAAGCTGGAAGTGGCATTTACAGCTCGCAATAGTGCAAAGTTATCTCAAAGAAAGGGGCCACGGTGTTTCTGTATCTCTATTATGTTGGTGCGGCTTCGGAACTTTTAAATATCTTGATATATCTCGAGAACTGCGCATCTGATCAAAAAATATCATAGAACATAAAAAGTAGGAAACTTAATTCTCTACAAAAAAGGTCTCTTAACATTTTGCCATAGCTCTCTTCGTTTCCGAGATATTTGCAGATTTATCTCAAGGGAAGGGGCCTGACGGACATATTTCGAGATATTTCTTCTTCTTGTTGTTCTTCCACTGCACAGCTAAGCTGGAAGTGGCATTTGCAGCTCGCAATAGTGCAGAGTTATCTCAAAGAAAGGGGCCACGGTGTTTCTGTATCTCTATTATGTTGGTGCGGCTTCGGAACTTTTGAATATCTTGATATATCTCGAGAACTACGCATCTGATCAAAAAATATCATACAACATAAAAAGTAGGAAACTTAATTCTCTACAAAAAAGGTCTCTTAACATTTTGCCGTAGCTCGCTTCGTTTCCGAGATATTTGCAGATTTATCTCAAGGGAAGGGGCCTGACGGACATATTTCGAGATATTTCTTCTTCTTGTTGTTCTTCTTCTGCACAGCTAAGCCGGAAGTGGCATTTGCGGCTCGCACTAGTGCAGAGTTATCTCAAAGAAAGGGGCCACGGTGTTTCTGTATCTCTATTATGTTGGTGCGGCTTCGGAACTTTTAAATATCCCGATATATCTCGAAAACTACGCTTGTGATCAAAAAATATCATAGAACATAAATTGTAGGAAACATAATTCTCTACAAAAAAGGTCTCTTAACATTTTGCCATAGCTCGCTTCGTTTCCGAGATATTTGCAGATATATCTCAAGGGAAGGGGCCTGACGGACATATTTCGAGATATTTCTTCTTCTTGTTGTACTTCTTCTGCACAGCTAAGCTGGAAGTGGCATTTACAGCTCGCAATAGTGCAAAGTTATCTCAAAGAAAGGGGCGACGGTGTTTCTGTATCTCTATTATGTTGGTGCGGCTTCGGAACTTTTAAATATCTTGATATATCTCGAGAACTACGCATCTGATCAAAAAATATCATAGAACATAAAAAGTAGGAAACTTAATTCTCTACAAAAAAGGTCTCTTAACATTTTGCCATAGCTCGCTTCGTTTCCGAGATATTTGCAGATTTATCTCAAGGGAAGGGGCCTGACGAACATATTTCGAGATATTTCTTCTTCTTGTTGTTCTTCTTCTGCACAGCTAAGCTGGAAGTGGCATTTGCGGCTCGCACTAGTGCAGAGTTATCTCAAAGAAAGGGGCCACGGTGTTTCTGTATCTCTATTATGTTGGTGCGGCTTCGGAACTTTTAAATATCTCGATATATCTCGAAAACTACGCTTCTGATCAAAAAATATCATAGAACATAAATTGTAGGAAACATAATTCTCTACAAAAAAGGTCTCTTAACATTTTGCCATAGCTCGCTTCGTTTCCGAGATATTTGCAGATATATCTCAAGGGAAGGGGCCTGACGGACATATTTTGAGATATTTCTTCTTCTTGTTGTTCTTCTGCTGCACAGCTAAGCTGAAAGTGGCATTTACAGCTCGCAATAGTGCAAAGTTATCTCAAAGAAAGGGGCCACGGTGTTTCTGTATCTCTATTATGTTGGTGCGGCTTCGGAACTTTTAAATATCTCGATATATCTCGAAAACTACGCTTCTGATCAAAAAATATCATAGAACATAAATTGTAGGAAACTTAATTCTCTACAAAAAAGGTCTCTTAACATTTTGCCATAGCTCTCTTCGTTTCCGAGATATTTGCAGATTTATCTCAAGGGAAGGGGCCTGACGGACATATTTCGAGATATTTCTTCTTCTTGTTGTTCTTCCACTGCACAGCTAAGCTGGAAGTGGCATTTGCAGCTCGCACTAGTGCAGAGTTATCTCAAAGAAAGGGGCCACGGTGTTTCTGTATCTCTATTATGTTGGTGCGGCTTCGGAACTTTTAAATATCTTGATATATCTCGAGAACTACGCATCTGATCAAAAAATGTCATAGAACGTAAAAAGTAGGAAACATAATTCTCTACAAAAAAGGTCTCTCAACATTTTGCCATAGCTCGTTTCGTTTCCGAGATATTTGCAGATATATCTCAAGGGAAGGGGCCTGACGGACATATTTCGAGATATTTCTTCTTCTTGTTGTACTTCTTCTGCACAGCTAAGCTGGAAGTGGCATTTACAGCTCGCAATAGTGCAAAGTTATCTCAAAGAAAGGGGCGACGGTGTTTCTGTATCTCTATTATGTTGGTGCGGCTTCGGAACTTTTAAATATCTTGATATATCTCGAGAACTGCGCATCTGATCAAAAAATATCATAGAACATAAAAAGTAGGAAACTTAATTCTCTACAAAAAAGGTCTCTTAACATTTTGCCATAGCTCTCTTCGTTTCCGAGATATTTGCAGATTTATCTCAAGGGAAGGGGCCTGACGGACATATTTCGAGATATTTCTTCTTCTTGTTGTTCTTCTTCTGCACAGCTAAGCTGGAAGTGGCATTTGCAGCTCGCAATAGTGCAGAGTTATCTCAAAGAAAGGGGCCACGGTGTTTCTGTATCTCTATTATGTTGGTGCGGCTTCGGAACTTTTAAATATCTTGATATATCTCGAGAACTACGCATCTGATCAAAAAATATCATAGAACATAAAAAGTAGGAAACTTAATTCTCTACAAAAAAGGTCTCTTAACATTTTGCCATAGCTCTCTTCGTTTCCGAGATATTTGCAGATTTATCTCAAGGGAAGGGGCCTGACGGACATATTTCGAGATATTTCTTCTTCTTGTTGTTCTTCTTCTGCACAGCTAAGCTGGAAGTGGCATTTGCGGCTCGCACTAGTGCAGAGTTATCTCAAAGAAAGGGGCCACGGTGTTTCTGTATCTCTATTATGTTGGTGCGGCTTCGGAACTTTTAAATATCTTGATATATCTCGAGAACTGCGCATCTGATCAAAAAATACCATAGAACATAAAAAGTAGGAAACTTAATTCTCTACAAAAACGGTCTCTTAACATTTTGCCATAGCTCGCTTCGTTTCCGAGATATTTGCAGATTTATCTCAAGGGAAGGGGCCTGACGGACATATTTCGAGATATTTCTTCTTCTTGTTGTTCTTCTTCTGCACAGCTAAGCTGGAAGTGGCATTTGCGGCTCGCACTAGTGCACAGTTATCTCAAAGAAAGGGGCCACGGTGTTTCTGTATCTCTATTATGTTGGTGCGGCTTCGGAACTTTTAAATATCTTGATATATCTCGAGAACTACGCATCTGATCAAAAAATATCATAGAACATAAAAAGTAGGAAACTTAATTCTCTACAAAAAAGGTCTCTTAACATTTTGCCATAGCTCGCTTCGTTTCCGAGATATTTGCAGGTTTATCTCAAGGGAAGGGGCCTAACGGACATATTTCGAGATATTTCTTCTTCTTGTTGTTCTTCTTCTGCACAGCTAAACTGGAAGTGGCATTTCCAGCTCGCAATAGTGCAGAGTTATCTCAAAGAAAGGAGCCACGGTGTTTCTGTATCTCCATTCTGTTGGTGCGGCTTCGGAACTTTTAAATATCTTGATATATCTCGAGAACTACGCATCTGATCAAAAAATATCATAGAACATAAAAAGTAGGAAACTTAATTCTCTACAGAAAAGGTCTCTTAACATTTTGCCATAGCTCTCTTCGTTTCCGAGATATTTGCAGATTTATCTCAAGGGAAGGGGTCTGACGGACATATTTCGAGATATTTCTTATTCTTGTTGTTCTTCTTCTGCACAGCTAAGCTGGAAGTGGCATTTGCAGCTCGCAATAGTGCAGAGTTATCTCAAAGAAAGGGGCCACGGTGTTTCTGTATCTCTATTATGTTGGTGCGGCTTCAGAACTTTTAAATATCTGGATATATCTCGAAAACTACGCTTCTGATCAAAAAATATCATAGAACATAAATTGTAGGAAACATAATTCTCTACAAATAAGGTCTCTTAACATTTTGCCATAGCTCGCTTCGTTTCCGAGATATTTGCAGATTTATCTCAAGGGAAGGGGCCTGACGGACATATTTCGAGATATTTCTTCTTCTTGTTGTTCTTCTTCTGCACAGCTAAGCTGGAAGTGGCATTTGCGGCTCGCACTAGTGCAGAGTTATCTCAAAGAAAGGGGCCACGGTGTTTCTGTATCTCTATTATGTTGGTGCGGCTTCGGAACTTTTAAATATCTTGATATATCTCGAGAACTGCGCATCTGATCAAAAAATACCATGGAACATAAAAAGTAGGAAACTTAATTCTCTACAAAAACGGTCTCTTAACATTTTGCCATAGCTCGCTTCGTTTCCGAGATATTTGCAGATTTATCTCAAGGGAAGGGGCCTGACGGACATATTTCGAGATATTTCTTCTTCTTGTTGTTCTTCTTCTGCACAGCTAAGCTGGAAGTGGCATTTGCGGCTCGCACTAGTGCACAGTTATCTCAAAGAAAGGGGCCACGGTGTTTCTGTATCTCTATTATGTTGGTGCGGCTTCGGAACTTTTAAATATCTTGATATATCTCGAGAACTACGCATCTGATCAGAAAATATCATAGAACATAAAAAGTAGGAAACTTAGTTCTCTACAGAAAAGGTCTCTTAACATTTTGCCATAGCTCTCTTGGTTTCCGAGATATTTGCAGATTTATCTCAAGGGAAGGGGCCTGACGGACATATTTCGAGATATTTCTTATTCTTGTTGTTCTTCTTCTGCACAGCTAAGCTGGAAGTGGCATGTGCAGCTCGCAATAGTGCAGAGATATCTCAAAGAAAGGGGCCACGGTGTTTCTGTATCTCTATTATGTTGGTGCGGCTTCGGAACTTTTAAATATCTTGATATATCTCGAGAACTACGCATCTGATCAAAAAATATCATAGAACATAAAAAGTAGGAAACTTAATTCTCTACAAAAAAGGTCTCTTAACATTTTGCCATAGCTCGCTTCGTTTCCGAGATATTTGCAGGTTTATCTCAAGGGAAGGGGCCTAACGGACATATTTCGAGATATTTCTTCTTCTTGTTGTTCTTCTTCTGCACAGCTAAGCTGGAAGTGGCATTTGCGGCTCGCACTAGTGCACAGTTATCTCAAAGAAAGGGGCCACGGTGTTTCTGTATCTCTATTATGTTGGTGCGGCTTCGGAACTTTTAAATATCTGGATATATCTCGAAAACTACGCTTCTGATCAAAAAATATCATAGAACATAAATTGTAGGAAACATAATTCTCTACAAATAAGGTCTCTTAACATTTTGCCATAGCTCGCTTCGTTTCCGAGATATTTGCAGATTTATCTCAAGGGAAGGGGCCTGACGGACATATTTCGAGATATTTCTTCTTCTTGTTGTTCTTCTTCTGCACAGCTAAGCTGGAAGTGGCATGTGCAGCTCGCAATAGTGCAGAGATATCTCAAAGAAAGGGGCCACGGTGTTTCTGTATCTCTATTATGTTGGTGCGGCTTCGGAACTTTTAAATATCTTGATATATCTCGAGAACTACGCATCTGATCAAAAAATATCATAGAACATAAAAAGTAGGAAACTTAATTCTCTACAAAAAAGGTCTCTTAACATTTTGCCATAGCTCGCTTCGTTTCCGAGATATTTGCAGGTTTATCTCAAGGGAAGGGGCCTAACGGACATATTTCGAGATATTTCTTCTTCTTGTTGTTCTTCTTCTGCACAGCTAAACTGGAAGTGGCATTTCCAGCTCGCAATAGTGCAGAGTTATCTCAAAGAAAGGAGCCACGGTGTTTCTGTATCTCTATTCTGTTGGTGCGGCTTCGGAACTTTTAAATATCTTGATATATCTCGAGAACTACGCATCTGATCAAAAAATATCATAGAACATAAAAAGTAGGAAACTTAATTCTCTACAAAAAAGGTCTCTTAACATTTTGCCATAGCTCGCTTCGTTTCCGAGATATTAGCAGATTTATCTCAAGGGAAGGGGCATGACGGACATATTTCGAGATATTTCTTCTTCTTGTTGTTCTTCTTCTGCACAGCTAAGCTGGAAGTGGCATTTGCGGCTCGCACTAGTGCAGAGTTATCTCAAAGAAAAGGGCCACGGTGTTTCTGTATCTCTATTATGTTGGTGCGGCTTCGGAACTTTTAAATATCTCGATATATCTCGAAAACTACGCTTCTGATCAAAAAATATCATAGAACATAAATTGTAGGAAACATAATGCTCGACAAAAAAGGTCTCTTAACATTTTGCCATAGCTCGCTTCGTTTCCGAGATATTTGCAGATATATCTCAAGGGAAGGGGCCTGACGGACATATTTCGAGATATTTCTTCTTCTTGTTGTTCTTCTTGTGCACAGCTAAGCTGAAAGTGGCATTTATAGCTCGCAATAGTGCAAAGTTATCTCAAAGAAAGGGGCCACGGTGTTTCTGTATCTCTATTATGTTGGTGCGGCTTCGGAACTTTTAAATATCTCGATATATCTCGAAAACTACGCTTCTGATCAAAAAATATCATAGAACATAAATTGTAGGAAACTTAATTCTCTACAAAAAAGGTCTCTTAACATTTTGCCATAGCTCTCTTCGTTTCCGAGATATTTGCAGATTTATCTCAAGGGAAGGGGCCTGACGGACATATTTCGAGATATTTCTTCTTCTTGTTGTTCTTCTTCTGCACAGCTAAGCTGGAAGTGGCATTTGCGGCTCGCAATAGTGCAGAGTTATCTCAAAGAAAGGGACCACGGTGTTTCTGTATCTCTATTATGTTGGTGCGGCTTCGGAACTTTTAAATATCTTGATATATCTCGAAAACTACGCTTCTGATCAAAAAATATCATAGAACATAAAAAGTAGGAAACATAATTCTCTACAAAAAAGGTCTCTTAACATTTGGCCATAGCTCGCTTCGTTTCCGAGATATTTGCAGATTTATCTCAAGGCAAGGGGCCTGACGGACATATTTCGAGATATTTCTTCTTCTTGTTGTTCTTCTTCTGCACAGCTAAGCTGAAAGTGGCATTTACAGCTCGCAATAGGGCAAAGTTATCTCAAAGAAAGGGGCCACGGTGTTTCTGTATCTCTATTATGTTGGTGCGGCTTCGGAACTTTTAAATATCTCGATATATCTCGAAAACTACGCTTCTGATCAAAAAATATCATAGAACATAAATTGTAGGAAACTTAATTCTCTACAAAAAAGGTCTCTTAACATTTTGCCATAGCTCTCTTCGTTTCCGAGATATTTGCAGATTTATCTCAAGGGAAAGGGCCTGACGGACATATTTCGAGATATTTCTTCTTCTTGTTGTTCTTCTTCTGCACAGCTAAGCTGGAAGTGGCATTTGCAGCTCGCAATAGTGCAGAGTTATCTCAAAGAAAGGGACCACGGTGTTTCTGTATCTCTATTATGTTGGTGCGGCTTCGGAACTTTTAAATATCTTGATATATCTCGAGAACTACGCGTCTGATCAAAAAATATCATAGAACATAAAAAGTAGGAAACATAATTCTCTACAAAAAAGGTCTCTTAACATTTGGCCATAGCTCGCTTCGTTTCCGAGATATTTGCAGATTTATCTCAAGGCAAGGGGCCTGACGGACATATTTCGAGATATTTCTTCTTCTTGTTGTTCTTCTTCTGCACCGCTAAGCTGGAAGTGGCATTTGCGGCTCGCACTAGTGCAGAGTTATATCAAAGAAAAGGGCCACGGTGTTTCTGTATCTCTATTATGTTGGTGCGGCTTCGGAACTTTTAAATATCTCGATATATCTCGAAAACTACGCTTCTGATCAAAAAATATCATAGAACATAAATTGTAGGAAACATAATTCTCTACAAAAAAGGTCTCTTAACATTTTGCCATAGCTCGCTTCGTTTCCGAGATATTTGCAGATATATCTCAAGGGAAGGGGCCTGACGGACATATTTCGAGATATTTCTTCTTCTTGTTGTTCTTCTTCTGCACAGCTAAGTTGAAAGTGGCATTTACAGCTCGCAATAGTGCAAAGTTATCTCAAAGAAAGGGGCCACGGTGTTTCTGTATCTCTATTATGTTGGTGCGGCTTCGGAACTTTTAAATATCTCGATATATCTCGAAAACTACGCTTCTGATCAAAAAATATCATAGAACATAAATTGTAGGAAACTTAATTCTCTACAAAAAAGGTCTCTTAACATTTTGCCATAGCTCTCTTCGTTTCCGAGATATTTGCAGATTTATCTCAAGGGAAGGGGCCTGACGGACATATTTCGAGATATTTCTTCTTCTTGTTGTTCTTCTTCTGCACAGCTAAGCTGGAAGTGGCATTTGCAGCTCGCAATAGTGCAGAGTTATCTCAAAGAAAGGGGCCACGGTGTTTCTGTATCTCTATTATGCTGGTGCGGCTTCGGAACTTTTAAATATCTTGATATATCTCGAGAACTACGCGTCTGATCAAAAAATATCATAGAACATAAAAAGTAGGAAACATAATTCTCTACAAAAAAGGTCTCTTAACATTTGGCCATAGCTCGCTTCGTTTCCGAGATATTTGCAGATTTATCTCAAGGCAAGGGGCCTGACGGACATATTTCGAGATATTTCTTCTTCTTGTTGTTCTTCTTCTGCACCGCTAAGCTGGAAGTGGCATTTGCGGCTCGCACTAGTGCAGAGTTATCTCAAAGAAAGGGGCCACGGTGTTTCTGTATCTCTATTATGTTGGTGCGGCTTCGGAACTTTTAAATATCTTGATATATCTCGAGAACTACGCATCTGATCAAAAAATATCATAGAACATAAAAAGTAGGAAACTTAATTCTCTACAAAAAAGGTCTCTTAACATTTTGCCATAGCTCGCTTCGTTTCCGAGATATTTGCAGGTTTATCTCAAGGGAAGGGGCCTAACGGACATATTTCGAGATATTTCTTCTTCTTGTTGTTCTTCTTCAGCACAGCTAAGCTGGAGGTGGCATGTGCAGCTCGCAATAGTGCAGAGATATCTCAAAGAAAGGGGCCACGGTGTTTCTGTATCTCTATTATGTTGGTGCGGCTTCGGAACTTTTAAATATCTTGATATATCTCGAGAACTACGCATCTGATCAAAAAATATCATAGAACATAAAAAGTAGGAAACTTAATTCTCTACAAAAAAGGTCTCTTAACATTTTGCCATAGCTCGCTTCGTTTCCGAGATATTTGCAGGTTTATCTCAAGGGAAGGGGCCTAACGGACATATTTCGAGATATTTCTTCTTCTTGTTGTTCTTCTTCTGCACAGCTAAGCTGGAAGTGGCATTTGCGGCTCGCACTAGTGCAGCGTTATCTCAAAGAAAGGGGCCACGGTGTTTCTGTATCTCTATTATGTTGGTGCGGCTTCGGAACTTTTAAATATCTTGATATATCTCGAGAACTACGCATCTGATCAAAAAATATCATAGAACATAAAAAGTAGGAAACTTAATTCTCTCCAAAAAAGGTCTCTTAACATTTTGCCATAGCTCGCTTCGTTTCCGAGATATTTGCAGATTTATCTCAGGGGAAGGGGCCTGACGGACATATTTCGAGATATTTCTTCTTCTTGTTGTTCTTCTTCTGCACAGCTAAGCTGGAAGTGGCATGTGCAGCTCGCAATAGTGCAGAGATATCTCAAAGAAAGGGGCCACGGTGTTTCTGTATCTCTATTATGTTGGTGCGGCTTCGGAACTTTTAAATATCTTGATATATCTCGAGAACTACGCATCTGATCAAAAAATATCATAGAACATAAAAAGTAGGAAACTTAATTCTCTACAAAAAAGGTCTCTTAACATTTTGCCATAGCTCGCTTCGTTTCCGAGATATTTGCAGGTTTATCTCAAGGGAAGGGGCCTGACGGACATATTTCGAGATATTTCTTCTTCTTGTTGTTCTTCTTCTGCACAGCTAAACTGGAAGTGGCATTTCCAGCTCGCAATAGTGCAGAGTTATCTCAAAGAAAGGAGCCACGGTGTTTCTGTATCTCTATTCTGTTGGTGCGGCTTCGGAACTTTTAAATATCTTGATATATCTCGAGAACTACGCATCTGATCAAAAAACATCATAGAACATAATAAGTAGGAAACTTAATTCTCTACAAAAAAGGTCTCTTAACATTTTGCCATAGCTCGCTTCGTTTCCGAGATATTTGCAGATTTATCTCAAGGGAAGGGGCCTGACGGACATATTTCGAGATATTTCTTCTTCTTGTTGTTCTTCTTCTGCACAGCTAAGCTGGAAGTGGCATTTGCGGCTCGCACTAGTGCAGCGTTATCTCAAAGAAAGGGGCCACGGTGTTTCTGTATCTCTATTATGTTGGTGCGGCTTCGGAACTTTTAAATATCTTGATATATCTCGAGAACTACGCATCTGATCAAAAAATATCATAGAAGATAAAAAGTAGGAAACCTAATTCTCTACAAAAAAGGTCTCTTAACATTTTGCCATAGCTCGCTTCGTTTCCGAGATATTTGCAGATTTATCTCAAGGGAAGGGGCATGACGGACATATTTCGAGATATTTCTTCTTCTTGTTGTTCTTCTTCTGCACAGCTAAGCTGGAAGTGGCATTTGCGGCTCGCACTAGTGCAGAGTTATCTCAAAGAAAGGGGCCACGGTGTTTCTGTATCTCTATTATGTTGGTGCGGCTTCGGAACTTTTAAATATCTCGATATATCTCGAAAACTACGCTTCTGATCAAAAAATATCATAGAACATAAATTGTAGGAAACTTGATTCTCTACAAAAAAGGTCTCTTAACATTTTGCCATAGCTCTCTTCGTTTCCGAGATATTTGCAGATTTATCCTAAGGGAAGGGGCCTGACGGACATATTTCGAGATATTTCTTCTTCTTGTTGTTCTTCTTCTGCACAGCTAAGCTGGAAGTGGCATTTGCAGCTCGCAATAGTGCAGAGTTATCTCAAAGAAAGGGGCCACGGTGTTTCTGTATCTCTATTATGTTGGTGCGGCTTCGGAACTTTTAAATATCTTGATATATCTCGAGAACTACGCGTCTGATCAAAAAATATCATAGAACATAAAAAGTAGGAAACATAATTCTCTACAAAAAAGGTCTCTTAACATTTTGCCATAGCTCGCTTCGTTTCCGAGATATTTGCAGATTTATCTCAAGGCAAGGGGCCTGACGGACATATTTCGAGATATTTCTTCTTCTTGTTGTTCTTCTTCTGCACAGCTAAGCTGGAAGTGGCATTTGCGGCTCGCACTAGTGCAGAGTTATCTCAAAGAAAGGGGCCACGGTGTTTCTGTATCTCTATTCTGTTGGTGCGGCTTCGGAACTTTTAAATATCTTGATATATCTCGAGAACTACGCATCTGATCAAAAAATATCATAGAACATAAAAAGTAGGAAACTTAATTCTCTACAAAAAAGGTCTCTTAACATTTTGCCATAGCTCGCTTCGTTTCCGAGATATTTGCAGATTTATCTCAAGGGAAGGGGCCTGACGGACTTATTTCGAGATATTTCTTCTTCTTGTTGTTCTTCTTCTGCACAGCTAAACTGGAAGTGGCATTTCCAGCTCGCAATAGTGCAGAGTTATCTCAAAGAAAGGAGCCACGGTGTTTCTGTATCTCCATTCTGTTGGTGCGGCTTCGGAACTTTTAAATATCTTGATATATCTCGAGAACTACGCATCTGATCAAAAAATATCATAGAACATAAAAAGTAGGAAACTTAATTCTCTACAGAAAAGGTCTCTTAACATTTTGCCATAGCTCTCTTCGTTTCCGAGATATTTGCAGATTTATCTCAAGGGAAGGGGCCTGACGGACATATTTCGAGATATTTCTTATTCTTGTTGTTCTTCTTCTGCACAGCTAAGCTGGAAGTGGCATTTGCAGCTCGCAATAGTGCAGAGTTATCTCAAAGAAAGGGGCCACGGTGTTTCTGTATCTCTATTATGTTGGTGCGGCTTCAGAACTTTTAAATATCTGGATATATCTCGAAAACTACGCTTCTGATCAAAAAATATCATAGAACATAAATTGTAGGAAACATAATTCTCTACAAATAAGGTCTCTTAACATTTTGCCATAGCTCGCTTCGTTTCCGAGATATTTGCAGATTTATCTCAAGGGAAGGGGCCTGACGGACATATTTCGAGATATTTCTTCTTCTTGTTGTTCTTCTTCTGCACAGCTAAGCTGGAAGTGGCATTTGCGGCTCGCACTAGTGCAGAGTTATCTCAAAGAAAGGGGCCACGGTGTTTCTGTATCTCTATTATGTTGGTGCGGCTTCGGAACTTTTAAATATCTTGATATATCTCGAGAACTGCGCATCTGATCAAAAAATACCATGGAACATAAAAAGTAGGAAACTTAATTCTCTACAAAAACGGTCTCTTAACATTTTGCCATAGCTCGCTTCGTTTCCGAGATATTTGCAGATTTATCTCAAGGGAAGGGGCCTGACGGACATATTTCGAGATATTTCTTCTTCTTGTTGTTCTTCTTCTGCACAGCTAAGCTGGAAGTGGCATTTGCGGCTCGCACTAGTGCACAGTTATCTCAAAGAAAGGGGCCACGGTGTTTCTGTATCTCTATTATGTTGGTGCGGCTTCGGAACTTTTAAATATCTTGATATATCTCGAGAACTACGCATCTGATCAGAAAATATCATAGAACATAAAAAGTAGGAAACTTAGTTCTCTACAGAAAAGGTCTCTTAACATTTTGCCATAGCTCTCTTGGTTTCCGAGATATTTGCAGATTTATCTCAAGGGAAGGGGCCTGACGGACATATTTCGAGATATTTCTTATTCTTGTTGTTCTTCTTCTGCACAGCTAAGCTGGAAGTGGCATGTGCAGCTCGCAATAGTGCAGAGATATCTCAAAGAAAGGGGCCACGGTGTTTCTGTATCTCTAGTATGTTGGTGCGGCTTCGGAACTTTTAAATATCTTGATATATCTCGAGAACTACGCATCTGATCAAAAAATATCATAGAACATAAAAAGTAGGAAACTTAATTCTCTACAAAAAAGGTCTCTTAACATTTTGCCATAGCTCGCTTCGTTTCCGAGATATTTGCAGGTTTATCTCAAGGGAAGGGGCCTAACGGACATATTTCGAGATATTTCTTCTTCTTGTTGTTCTTCTTCTGCACAGCTAAGCTGGAAGTGGCATTTGCGGCTCGCACTAGTGCACAGTTATCTCAAAGAAAGGGGCCACGGTGTTTCTGTATCTCTATTATGTTGGTGCGGCTTCGGAACTTTTAAATATCTGGATATATCTCGAAAACTACGCTTCTGATCAAAAAATATCATAGAACATAAATTGTAGGAAACATAATTCTCTACAAATAAGGTCTCTTAACATTTTGCCATAGCTCGCTTCGTTTCCGAGATATTTGCAGATTTATCTCAAGGGAAGGGGCCTGACGGACATATTTCGAGATATTTCTTCTTCTTGTTGTTCTTCTTCTGCACAGCTAAGCTGGAAGTGGCATGTGCAGCTCGCAATAGTGCAGAGATATCTCAAAGAAAGGGGCCACGGTGTTTCTGTATCTCTATTATGTTGGTGCGGCTTCGGAACTTTTAAATATCTTGATATATCTCGAGAACTACGCATCTGATCAAAAAATATCATAGAACATAAAAAGTAGGAAACTTAATTCTCTACAAAAAAGGTCTCTTAACATTTTGCCATAGCTCGCTTCGTTTCCGAGATATTTGCAGGTTTATCTCAAGGGAAGGGGCCTGACGGACATATTTCGAGATATTTCTTCTTCTTGTTGTACTTCTTCTGCACAGCTAAGCTGGAAGTGGCATTTACAGCTCGCAATAGTGCAAAGTTATCTCAAAGAAAGGGGCCACGGTGTTTCTGTATCTCTATTATGTTGGTGCGGCTTCGGAACTTTTAAATATCTCGATATATCTCGAAAACTACGCTTCTGATCAAAAAATATCATAGAACATAAATTGTAGGAAACTTAATTCTCTACAAAAAAGGTCTCTTAACATTTTGCCATAGCTCTCTTCGTTTCCGAGATATTTGCAGATTTATCTCAAGGGAAGGGGCCTGACGGACATATTTCGAGATATTTCTTCTTCTTGTTGTTCTTCTTCTGCACAGCTAAGCTGGAAGTGGCATTTGCGGCTCGCAATAGTGCAGAGTTATCTCAAAGAAAGGGACCACGGTGTTTCTGTATCTCTATTATGTTGGTGCGGCTTCGGAACTTTTAAATATCTTGATATATCTCGAAAACTACGCTTCTGATCAAAAAATATCATAGAACATAAAAAGTAGGAAACATAATTCTCTACAAAAAAGGTCTCTTAACATTTGGCCATAGCTCGCTTCGTTTCCGTGATATTTGCAGATTTATCTCAAGGCAAGGGGCCTGACGGACATATTTCGAGATATTTCTTCTTCTTGTTGTTCTTCTTCTGCACAGCTAAGCTGAAAGTGGCATTTACAGCTCGCAATAGTGCAAAGTTATCTCAAAGAAAGGGGCCACGGTGTTTCTGTATCTCTATTATGTTGGTGCGGCTTCGGAACTTTTAAATATCTCGATATATCTCGAAAACTACGCTTCTGATCAAAAAATATCATAGAACATAAATTGTAGGAAACTTAATTCTCTACAAAAAAGGTCTCTTAACATTTTGCCATAGCTCTCTTCGTTTCCGAGATATTTGCAGATTTATCTCAAGGGAAAGGGCCTGACGGACATATTTCGAGATATTTCTTCTTCTTGTTGTTCTTCTTCTGCACAGCTAAGCTGGAAGTGGCATTTGCAGCTCGCAATAGTGCAGAGTTATCTCAAAGAAAGGGACCACGGTGTTTCTGTATCTCTATTATGTTGGTGCGGCTTCGGAACTTTTAAATATCTTGATATATCTCGAGAACTACGCGTCTGATCAAAAAATATCATAGAACATAAAAAGTAGGAAACATAATTCTCTACAAAAAAGGTCTCTTAACATTTGGCCATAGCTCGCTTCGTTTCCGAGATATTTGCAGATTTATCTCAAGGCAAGGGGCCTGACGGACATATTTCGAGATATTTCTTCTTCTTGTTGTTCTTCTTCTGCACCGCTAAGCTGGAAGTGGCATTTGCGGCTCGCACTAGTGCAGAGTTATCTCAAAGAAAAGGGCCACGGTGTTTCTGTATCTCTATTATGTTGGTGCGGCTTCGGAACTTTTAAATATCTCGATATATCTCGAAAACTACGCTTCTGATCAAAAAATATCATAGAACATAAATTGTAGGAAACATAATTCTCTACAAAAAAGGTCTCTTAACATTTTGCCATAGCTCGCTTCGTTTCCGAGATATTTGCAGATATATCTCAAGGGAAGGGGCCTGACGGACATATTTCGAGATATTTCTTCTTCTTGTTGTTCTTCTTCTGCACAGCTAAGTTGAAAGTGGCATTTACAGCTCGCAATAGTGCAAAGTTATCTCAAAGAAAGGGGCCACGGTGTTTCTGTATCTCTATTATGTTGGTGCGGCTTCGGAACTTTTAAATATCTCGATATATCTCGAAAACTACGCTTCTGATCAAAAAATATCATAGAACATAAATTGTAGGAAACTTAATTCTCTACAAAAAAGGTCTCTTAACATTTTGCCATAGCTCTCTTCGTTTCCGAGATATTTGCAGATTTATCTCAAGGGAAGGGGCCTGACGGACATATTTCGAGATATTTCTTCTTCTTGTTGTTCTTCTTCTGCACAGCTAAGCTGGAAGTGGCATTTGCAGCTCGCAATAGTGCAGAGTTATCTCAAAGAAAGGGGCCACGGTGTTTCTGTATCTCTATTATGCTGGTGCGGCTTCGGAACTTTTAAATATCTTGATATATCTCGAGAACTACGCGTCTGATCAAAAAATATCATAGAACATAAAAAGTAGGAAACATAATTCTCTACAAAAAAGGTCTCTTAACATTTGGCCATAGCTCGCTTCGTTTCCGAGATATTTGCAGATTTATCTCAAGGCAAGGGGCCTGACGGACATATTTCGAGATATTTCTTCTTCTTGTTGTTCTTCTTCTGCACCGCTAAGCTGGAAGTGGCATTTGCGGCTCGCACTAGTGCAGAGTTATCTCAAAGAAAGGGGCCACGGTGTTTCTGTATCTCTATTATGTTGGTGCGGCTTCGGAACTTTTAAATATCTTGATATATCTCGAGAACTACGCATCTGATCAAAAAATATCATAGAACATAAAAAGTAGGAAACTTAATTCTCTACAAAAAAGGTCTCTTAACATTTTGCCATAGCTCGCTTCGTTTCCGAGATATTTGCAGGTTTATCTCAAGGGAAGGGGCCTAACGGACATATTTCGAGATATTTCTTCTTCTTGTTGTTCTTCTTCAGCACAGCTAAGCTGGAAGTGGCATGTGCAGCTCGCAATAGTGCAGAGATATCTCAAAGAAAGGGGCCACGGTGTTTCTGTATCTCTATTATGTTGGTGCGGCTTCGGAACTTTTAAATATCTTGATATATCTCGAGAACTACGCATCTGATCAAAAAATATCATAGAACATAAAAAGTAGGAAACTTAATTCTCTCCAAAAAAGGTCTCTTAACATTTTGCCATAGCTCGCTTCGTTTCCGAGATATTTGCAGATTTATCTCAGGGGAAGGGGCCTGACGGACATATTTCGAGATATTTCTTCTTCTTGTTGTTCTTCTTCTGCACAGCTAAGCTGGAAGTGGCATGTGCAGCTCGCAATAGTGCAGAGATATCTCAAAGAAAGGGGCCACGGTGTTTCTGTATCTCTATTATGTTGGTGCGGCTTCGGAACTTTTAAATATCTTGATATATCTCGAGAACTACGCATCTGATCAAAAAATATCATAGAACATAAAAAGTAGGAAACTTAATTCTCTACAAAAAAGGTCTCTTAACATTTTGCCATAGCTCGCTTCGTTTCCGAGATATTTGCAGGTTTATCTCAAGGGAAGGGGCCTGACGGACATATTTCGAGATATTTCTTCTTCTTGTTGTTCTTCTTCTGCACAGCTAAACTGGAAGTGGCATTTCCAGCTCGCAATAGTGCAGAGTTATCTCAAAGAAAGGAGCCACGGTGTTTCTGTATCTCTATTCTGTTGGTGCGGCTTCGGAACTTTTAAATATCTTGATATATCTCGAGAACTACGCATCTGATCAAAAAACATCATAGAACATAATAAGTAGGAAACTTAATTCTCTACAAAAAAGGTCTCTTAACATTTTGCCATAGCTCGCTTCGTTTCCGAGATATTTGCAGATTTATCTCAAGGGAAGGGGCCTGACGGACATATTTCGAGATATTTCTTCTTCTTGTTGTTCTTCTTCTGCACAGCTAAGCTGGAAGTGGCATTTGCGGCTCGCACTAGTGCAGCGTTATCTCAAAGAAAGGGGCCACGGTGTTTCTGTATCTCTATTATGTTGGTGCGGCTTCGGAACTTTTAAATATCTGGATATATCTCGAGAACTACGCATCTGATCAAAAAATATCATAGAAGATAAAAAGTAGGAAACCTAATTCTCTACAAAAAAGGTCTCTTAACATTTTGCCATAGCTCGCTTCGTTTCCGAGATATTTGCAGATTTATCTCAAGGGAAGGGGCATGACGGACATATTTCGAGATATTTCTTCTTCTTGTTGTTCTTCTTCTGCACAGCTAAGCTGGAAGTGGCATTTGCGGCTCGCACTAGTGCAGAGTTATCTCAAAGAAAGGGGCCACGGTGTTTCTGTATCTCTATTATGTTGGTGCGGCTTCGGAACTTTTAAATATCTCGATATATCTCGAAAACTACGCTTCTGATCAAAAAATATCATAGAACATAAATTGTAGGAAACTTGATTCTCTACAAAAAAGGTCTCTTAACATTTTGCCATAGCTCTCTTCGTTTCCGAGATATTTGCAGATTTATCCTAAGGGAAGGGGCCTGACGGACATATTTCGAGATATTTCTTCTTCTTGTTGTTCTTCTTCTGCACAGCTAAGCTGGAAGTGGCATTTGCAGCTCGCAATAGTGCAGAGTTATCTCAAAGAAAGGGGCCACGGTGTTTCTGTATCTCTATTATGTTGGTGCGGCTTCGGAACTTTTAAATATCTTGATATATCTCGAGAACTACGCGTCTGATCAAAAAATATCATAGAACATAAAAAGTAGGAAACATAATTCTCTACAAAAAAGGTCTCTTAACATTTTGCCATAGCTCGCTTCGTTTCCGAGATATTTGCAGATTTATCTCAAGGCAAGGGGCCTGACGGACATATTTCGAGATATTTCTTCTTCTTGTTGTTCTTCTTCTGCACAGCTAAGCTGGAAGTGGCATTTGCGGCTCGCACTAGTGCAGAGTTATCTCAAAGAAAGGGGCCACGGTGTTTCTGTATCTCTATTCTGTTGGTGCGGCTTCGGAACTTTTAAATATCTTGATATATCTCGAGAACTACGCATCTGATCAAAAAATATCATAGAACATAAAAAGTAGGAAACTTAATTCTCTACAAAAAAGGTCTCTTAACATTTTGCCATAGCTCGCTTCGTTTCCGAGATATTTGCAGATTTATCTCAAGGGAAGGGGCCTGACGGACTTATTTCGAGATATTTCTTCTTCTTGTTGTTCTTCTTCTGCACAGCTAACCTGGAAGTGGCATTTGCAGCTCGCAATAGTGCAGAGTTATCTCAAAGAAAGGGGCCACGGTGTTTCTGTATCTCTATTATGTTGGTGCGGCTTCGGAACTTTTAAATATCTTGATATATCTCGAGAACTACGCATCTGATCAAAAAATATCATAGAACATAAAAAGTAGGAAACTTAATTCTCTACAAAAAAGGTCTCTTAACATTTTGCCATAGCTCGCTTCGTTTCCGAGATATTTGCAGGTTTATCTCAAGGGAAGGGGCCTAACGGACATATTTCGAGATATTTCTTCTTCTTGTTGTTCTTCTTCTGCACAGCTAAGCTGGAAGTGGCATTTGCAGCTCGCAATAGTGCAGAGTTATCTCAAAGAAGGGGGCCACGGTGTTTCTGTATCTCTATTATGTTGGTGCGGCTTCGGAACTTTTAAATATCTTGATATATCTCGAGAACTACGCATCTGATCAAAAAATATCATAGAACATAAAAAGTAGGAAACTTAATTCTCTACAGAAAAGGTCTCTTAACATTTTGCCATAGCTCTCTTCGTTTCCGAGATATTTGCAGATTTATCTCAAGGGAAGGGGCCTGACGGACATATTTCGAGATATTTCTTCTTCTTGTTGTTCTTCTTCTGCACAGCTAAGCTGGAAGTGGCATTTGCGGCTCGCACTAGTGCACAGTTATCTCAAAGAAAGGGCCCACGGTGTTTCTGTATCTCTATTATGTTGGTGCGGCTTCGGAACTTTTAAATATCTCGATATATCTCGAAAACTACGCTTCTGATCAAAAAATATCATAGAACATAAATTGTAGGAAACATAATTCTCTACAAATAAGGTCTCTTAACATTTTGCCATAGCTCGCTTCGTTTCCGAGATATTTGCAGATTTATCTCAAGGGGAGGGGCCTGACGGACATATTTCGAGATATTTCCTCTTCTTGTTGTTCTTCTTCTGCACAGCTAAGCTGGAAGTGGCATTTGCGGCTCGCACTAGTGCAGAGTTATCTCAAAGAAAGGGGCCACGGTGTTTCTGTATCTCTATTATGTTGGTGCGGCTTCGGAACTTTTAAATATCTTGATATATCTCGAGAACTACGCATCTGATCAAAAAATATCATAGAACATGAATAGTAGGAAACTTAATTCTCTACAAAAAAGGTCTCTCAACATTTTGCCATAGCTCTCTTCGTTTCCGAGATATTTGCAGATTTATCTCAAGGGAAGGGGCCTGACGGACATATTTCGAGATATTTCTTATTCTTGTTGTTCTTCTTCTGCACAGCTAAGCTGGAAGTGGCATTTGCAGCTCGCTATAGTGCAGAGTTATCTCAAAGAAAGGGGCCACGGTGTTTCTGTATCTCTATTATGTTGGTGCGGCTTCGGAACTTTTAAATATCTCGATATATCTCGAAAACTACGCATCTGATCAAAAAATATCATACAACATAAAAAGTAGGAAACTTAATTCTCTACAAAAAAGGTCTCTTAACATTTTGCCATAGCTCGCTTCGTTTCCGAGATATTTGCAGGTTTATCTCAAGGGAAGGGGCCTAACGAACATATTTCGAGATATTTCTTCTTCTTGTTGTTCTTCTTCTGCACAGCTAAGCTGGAAGTGGCATTTGCGGCTCGCACTAGTGCAGAGTTATCTCAAAGAAAGGGGCCACGGTGTTTCGGTATCTCTATTATGTTGGTGCGGCTTCGGAACTTTTAAATATCTCGATATATCTCGAAAACTACGCTTCTGATCAAAAAATATCATAGAACATAAATTGTAGGAAACATAATTCTCTACAAAAAAGTTCTCTTAACATTTTGCCATAGCTCGCTTCGTTTCCGAGATATTTGCAGATATATCTCAAGGGAAGGGGCCTGACGGACATATTTCGAGATATTTCTTCTTCTTGTTGTTCTTCTTCTGCACAGCTAACCTGGAAGTGGCATTTGCAGCTCGCAATAGTGCAGAGTTATCTCAAAGAAAGGGGCCACGGTGTTTCTGTATCTCTATTATGTTGGTGCGGCTTCGGAACTTTTAAATATCTTGATATATCTCGAGAACTACGCATCTGATCAAAAAATATCATAGAACATAAAAAGTAGGAAACTTAATTCTCTACAAAAACGGTCTCTTAACATTTTGCCATAGCTCGCTTCGTTTCCGAGATATTTGCAGATTTATCTCAAGGCAAGGGGCCTGACGGACATATTTCGAGATATTTCTTCTTCTTGTTGTTCTTCTTCTGCACAGCTAAGCTGGAAGTGGCATTTGCAGCTCGCAATAGTGCAGAGTTATCTCAAAGAAAGGGGCCACGGTGTTTCTGTATCTCTATTATGTTGGTGCGGCTTCGGAACTTTTAAATATCTTGATATATCTCGAGAACTACGCATCTGATCAAAAAATATCATAGAACATAAAAAGTAGGAAACTTAATTCTCTACAAAAACGGTCTCTTAACATTTTGCCATAGCTCGCTTCGTTTCCGAGATATTTGTAGATTCATCTCAAGGGAAGGGGCCTGACGGACATATTTCGAGATATTTCTTCTTCTTGTTGTTCTTCTTCTGCACAGCTAAGCTGGAAGTGGCATTTGCGGTTCGCACTAGTGCACAGTTATCTCAAAGAAAGGGGCCACGGTGTTTCTGTATCTCTATTATGTTGGTGCGGCTTCGGAACTTTTAAATATCTCGATATATCTCGAAAACTACGCATCTGATCAAAAAATATCATAGAACATAAAAAGTAGGAAACTTAATTCTCTACAAAAAAGGTCTCTTAACATTTTGCCATAGCTCGCTTCGTTTCCGAGATATTTGCAGGTTTATCTCAAGGGAAGGGGCCTGACGGACATATTTCGAGATATTTCTTCTTCTTGTTGTTCTTCTTCTGCACAGCTAAGCTGGAAGTGGCATTTGTAGGTCGCAATAGTGCAGAGTTATCTCAAAGAAAGGGGCCACGGAGTTTCTGTATCTCTATTATGTTGGTGCGCCTTCGGAACTTTTAAATATCTCGATATATCTCGAAAACTACGCTTCTGATCAAAAAATATCATAGAACGTAAATTGTAGGAAACATTATTCTCTACAAAAAACGTCTCTTAACATTTTGCCATAGCTCGCTTCGTTTCCGAGATATTTGCAGATATATCCCAAGGGAAGGGGCCTGACGGACATATTTCGAGATATTTCTTCTTCTTGTTGTTCTTCTTCTGCACAGCTAAGCTGGAAGTGGCATTTGCAGGTCGCAATAGTGCAGAGTTATCTCAAAGAAAGGGGCCACGGTGTTTCTGTATCTCTATTATGTTGGTGCGGCTTCGGAACTTTTAAATATCTCGATATATCTCGAAAACTACGCTTCTGATCAAAAAATATCATAGAACGTAAATTGTAGGAAACATTATTCTCTACAAAAAAGGTCTCTTAACATTTTGCCATAGCTCGCTTCGTTTCCGAGATATTTGCAGATTTATCTCAAGGGAAGGGTCCTGATGGACATATTTCGAGATATTTCTTCTTCTTGTTGTTCTTCTTCTGCACAGCTAAACTGGAAGTGGCATTTCCAGCTCGCAATCGTGCAGAGTTATCTCAAGGAAAGGGGCCACGGTGTTTCTGTATCTCTATTATGTTGGTGCGGCTTCGGAACTTTTAAATATCTTGATATATCTCGAGAACTACGCCTCTGGTCGAAAAATATCATAGAACATAAAAAGTAGGAAACTTAATTCTCTACAAAAAAGGTCTCTTAACATTTTGCCATAGCTCGCTTCGTTTCCGAGATATTTGCAGATTTATCTCAAGGGAAGGGGCCTGACGGACATATTTCGAGATATTTCTTCTTCTTGTTGTTCTTCTTCTGCACAGCTAACCTGGAAGTGGCATTTGCAGCTCGCAATAGTGCAGAGTTATCTCAAAGAAAGGGGCCACGGTGTTTCTGTATCTCTATTATGTTGGTGCGGCTTCGGAACTTTTAAATATCTTGATATATCTCGAGAACTACGCATCTGATCAAAAAATATCATAGAACAGAAAAAGTAGGAAACTTAATTCTCTACAAAAAACGTCTCTTAACATTTTGCCATAGCTCGCTTCGTTTCCGAGATATTTGCAGATTTATCTCAAGGGAAGGGGCCTGACGGACATATTTCGAGATATTTCTTCTTCTTGTTGTTCTTCTTCTGCACAGCTAAGCTGGAAGTGGAATTTGCAGCTCGCAATAGTGCAGAGTTATCTCAAAGAAGGGGGCCACGGTGTTTCTGTATCTCTATTATGTTGGTGCGGCTTCGGAACTTTTAAATATCTTGATATATCTCGAGAACTACGCATCTGATCAAAAAATATCATAGAACATAAAAAGTAGGAAACTTAATTCTCTACAGAAAAGGTCTCTTAACATTTTGCCATAGCTCTCTTCGTTTCCGAGATATTTGCAGATTTATCTCAAGGGAAGGGGCCTGACGGACATATTTCGAGATATTTCTTATTCTTGTTGTTCTTCTTCTGCACAGCTAAGCTGGAAGTGGCATTTGCAGCTCGCAATAGTGCAGAGTTATCTCAAAGAAAGGGGCCACGGTGTTTCTGTATCTCTATTATGTTGGTGCGGCTTCGGAACTTTTAAATATCTTGATATATCTCGAGAACTACGCATCTGATCAAAAAATATCATAGAACATAAAAAGTAGGAAACTTAATTCTCTACAAAAACGGTCTCTTAACATTTTGCCATAGCTCGCTTCGTTTCCGAGATATTTGTAGATTTATCTCAAGGGAAGGGGCCTGACGGACATATTTCGAGATATTTCTTCTTCTTGTTGTTCTTCTTCTGCACAGCTAAGCTGGAAGTGGCATTTGCAGCTCGCAATAGTGCAGAGTTATCTCAAAGAAAGGGGCCACGGTGTTTCTGTATCTCTATTATGTTGGTGCGGCTTCGGAACTTTTAAATATCTTGATATATCTCGAGAACTACGCATCTGATCAAAAAATATCATAGAACATAAAAAGTAGGAAACTTAATTCTCTACAAAAACGGTCTCTTAACATTTTGCCATAGCTCGCTTCGTTTCCGAGATATTTGTAGATTTATCTCAAGGGAAGGGGCCTGACGGACATATTTCGAGATATTTCTTCTTCTTGTTGTTCTTCTTCTGCACAGCTAAGCTGGAAGTGGCATTTGCGGTTCGCACTAGTGCACAGTTATCTCAAAGAAAGGGGCCACGGTGTTTCTGTATCTCTATTATGTTGGTGCGGCTTCGGAACTTTTAAATATCTTGATATATCTCGAGAACTACGCCTCTGGTCGAAAAATATCATAGAACATAAAAAGTAGGAAACTTAATTCTCTACAAAAAAGGTCTCTTAACATTTTGCCATAGCTCGCTTCGTTTCCGAGATATTTGCAGATTTATCTCAAGGGAAGGGGCCTGACGGACATATTTCGAGATATTTCTTCTTCTTGTTGTTCTTCTTCTGCACAGCTAACCTGGAAGTGGCATTTGCAGCTCGCAATAGTGCAGAGTTATCTCAAAGAAAGGGGCCACGGTGTTTCTGTATCTCTATTATGTTGGTGCGGCTTCGGAACTTTTAAATATCTTGATATATCTCGAGAACTACGCATCTGATCAAAAAATATCATAGAACATAAAAAGTAGGAAACTTAATTCTCTACAAAAAACGTCTCTTAACATTTTGCCATAGCTCGCTTCGTTTCCGAGATATTTGCAGATTTATCTCAAGGGAAGGGGCCTGACGGACATATTTCGAGATATTTCTTCTTCTTGTTGTTCTTCTTCTGCACAGCTAAGCTGGAAGTGGCATTTGCAGCTCGCAATAGTGCAGAGTTATCTCAAAGAAGGGGGCCACGGTGTTTCTGTATCTCTATTATGTTGGTGCGGCTTCGGAACTTTTAAATATCTTGATATATCTCGAGAACTACGCATCTGATCAAAAAATATCATAGAACATAAAAAGTAGGAAACTTAATTCTCTACAAAAACGGTCTCTTAACATTTTGCCATAGCTCGCTTCGTTTCCGAGATATTTGTAGATTTATCTCAAGGGAAGGGGCCTGACGGACATATTTCGAGATATTTCTTCTTCTTGTTGTTCTTCTTCTGCACAGCTAAGCTGGAAGTGGCATTTGCAGCTCGCAATAGTGCAGAGTTATCTCAAAGAAAGGGGCCACGGTGTTTCTGTATCTCTATTATGTTGGTGCGGCTTCGGAACTTTTAAATATCTTGATATATCTCGAGAACTACGCATCTGATCAAAAAATATCATAGAACATAAAAAGTAGGAAACTTAATTCTCTACAAAAACGGTCTCTTAACATTTTGCCATAGCTCGCTTCGTTTCCGAGATATTTGTAGATTTATCTCAAGGGAAGGGGCCTGACGGACATATTTCGAGATATTTCTTCTTCTTGTTGTTCTTCTTCTGCACAGCTAAGCTGGAAGTGGCATTTGCGGTTCGCACTAGTGCACAGTTATCTCAAAGAAAGGGGCCACGGTGTTTCTGTATCTCTATTATGTTGGTGCGGCTTCGGAACTTTTAAATATCTTGATATATCTCGAGAACTACGCCTCTGGTCGAAAAATATCATAGAACATAAAAAGTAGGAAACTTAATTCTCTACAAAAAAGGTCTCTTAACATTTTGCCATAGCTCGCTTCGTTTCCGAGATATTTGCAGATTTATCTCAAGGGAAGGGGCCTGACGGACATATTTCGAGATATTTCTTCTTCTTGTTGTTCTTCTTCTGCACAGCTAACCTGGAAGTGGCATTTGCAGCTCGCAATAGTGCAGAGTTATCTCAAAGAAAGGGGCCACGGTGTTTCTGTATCTCTATTATGTTGGTGCGGCTTCGGAACTTTTAAATATCTTGATATATCTCGAGAACTACGCATCTGATCAAAAAATATCATAGAACATAAAAAGTAGGAAACTTAATTCTCTACAAAAAACGTCTCTTAACATTTTGCCATAGCTCGCTTCGTTTCCGAGATATTTGCAGATTTATCTCAAGGGAAGGGGCCTGACGGACATATTTCGAGATATTTCTTCTTCTTGTTGTTCTTCTTCTGCACAGCTAAGCTGGAAGTGGCATTTGCAGCTCGCAATAGTGCAGAGTTATCTCAAAGAAGGGGGCCACGGTGTTTCTGTATCTCTATTATGTTGGTGCGGCTTCGGAACTTTTAAATATCTTGATATATCTCGAGAACTACGCATCTGATCAAAAAATATCATAGAACATAAAAAGTAGGAAACTTAATTCTCTACAAAAACGGTCTCTTAACATTTTGCCATAGCTCGCTTCGTTTCCGAGATATTTGTAGATTTATCTCAAGGGAAGGGGCCTGACGGACATATTTCGAGATATTTCTTCTTCTTGTTGTTCTTCTTCTGCACAGCTAAGCTGGAAGTGGCATTTGCGGTTCGCACTAGTGCACAGTTATCTCAAAGAAAGGGGCCACGGTGTTTCTGTATCTCTATTATGTTGGTGCGGCTTCGGAACTTTTAAATATCTCGATATATCTCGAAAACTACGCATCTGATCAAAAAATATCATAGAACATAAAAAGTAGGAAACTTAATTCTCTACAAAAAAGGTCTCTTAACATTTTGCCATAGCTCGCTTGGTTTCCGAGATATTTGCAGGTTTATCTCAAGGGAAGGGGCCTGACGGACATATTTCGAGATATTTCTTATTCTTGTTGTTCTTCTTCTGCACAGCTAAGCTGGAAGTGGCATTTGCAGCTCGCGATAGTGCAGAATTATCTCAAAGAAAGGGGCCACGGTGTTTCTGTATCTCTATTATGTTGGTGCGGCTTCGGAACTTTTAAATATCTTGATATATCTCGAGAACTACGCATCTGATCAAAAAATATCATAGAGCATAAATAGTAGGAAACTTAATTCTCTACAAAAAAGGTCTCTCAACATTTTGCCATAGCTCTCTTCGTTTCCGAGATATTTGCAGATTTATCTCAAGGGAAGGGGCCTGACGGACATATTTCGAGATATTTCTTATTCTTGTTGTTCTTCTTCTGCACAGCTAAGCTGGAAGTGGCATTTGCAGGTCGCAATAGTGCAGAGTTATCTCAAAGAAAGGGGCCACGGTGTTTCTGTATCTCTATTATGTTGGTGCGGCTTCGGAACTTTTAACTATCTTGATATATCTCGAGAACTACGCATCTGATCAAAAAATATCATAGAACATAAAAAGTAGGAAACTTAATTCTCTACAAAAACGGTCTCTTAACATTTTGCCATAGCTCGCTTCGTTTCCGAGATATTTGCAGATTTATCTCATGGGAAGGGGCCTGACGGACATATTTCGAGATATTTCTTCTTCTTGCTGTTCTTCTTCTGCACAGCTAAGCTGGAAGTGGCATTTGCGGCTCGCACTAGTGCAGAGTTATCTCAAAGAAAGGGGCCACGGTGTTTCTGTATCTCTATTATATTGGTGCGGCTTCGGAACTTTTAAATATCTCGATATATCTCGAAAACTACCCTTCTGATCAAAAAATATCATAGAACATAAATTGTAGGAAACATAATTCTCTACAAAAAACGTCTCTTAACATTTTGCCATAGCTCGCTTCGTTTCCGAGATATTTGCAGATATATCCCAAGGGAAGGGGCCTGACGGACATATTTCGAGATATTTCTTCTTCTTGTTGTTCTTCTTCTGCACAGCTAAGCTGGAAGTGGCATTTGTAGGTCGCAATAGTGCAGAGTTATCTCAAAGAAAGGGGCCACGGTGTTTCTGTATCTCTATTATGTTGGTGCGCCTTCGGAACTTTTAAATATCTCGATATATCTCGAAAACTACGCTTCTGATCAAAAAATATCATAGAACGTAAATTGTAGGAAACATTATTCTCTACAAAAAAGGTCTCTTAAGATTTTGCCATAGCTCGCTTCGTTTCCGAGATATTTGCAGATTTATCTCAAGGGAAGGGTCCTGATGGACATATTTCGAGATATTTCTTCTTCTTGTTGTTCTTCTTCTGCACAGCTAAACTGGAAGTGGCATTTCCAGCTCGCAATCGTGCAGAGTTATCTCAAAGAAAGGGGCCACGGTGTTTCTGTATCTCTATTATGTTGGTGCGGCTTCGGAACTTTTAAATATCTTGATATATCTCGAGAACTACGCATCTGATCAAAAAATATCATACTACATAAAAAGTAGGAAACTTAATTCTCTACAAGAAAGGTCTCTTAACATTTTGCCATAGCTCGCTTCGTTTCCGAGATATTTGCAGATATATCTCAAGGGAAGGGGCCTGACGGACATATTTCGAGATATTTCTTCTTCTTGTTGTTCTTCTTCTGCACAGCTAAGCTGGAAGTGGCATTTGCGGTTCGCACTAGTGCACAGTTATCTCAAAGAAAGGGGCCACGGTGTTTCTGTATCTCTATTATGTTGGTGCGGCTTCGGAACTTTTAAATATCTCGATATATCTCGAAAACTACGCATCTGATCAAAAAATATCATAGAACATAAAAAGTAGGAAACTTAATTCTCTACAAAAAAGGTCTCTTAACATTTTGCCATAGCTCGCTTCGTTTCCGAGATATTTGCAGATATATCCCAAGGGAAGGGGCCTGACGGACATATTTCGAGATATTTCTTCTTCTTGTTGTTCTTCTTCTGCACAGCTAAGCTGGAAGTGGCATTTGCAGGTCGCAATAGTGCAGAGTTATCTCAAAGAAAGGGGCCACGGTGTTTCTGTATCTCTATTATGTTGGTGCGGCTTCGGAACTTTTAAATATCTCGATATATCTCGAAAACTACGCTTCTGATCAAAAAATATCATAGAACGTAAATTGTAGGAAACATTATTCTCTACAAAAAAGGTCTCTTAACATTTTGCCATAGCTCGCTTCGTTTCCGAGATATTTGCAGATTTATCTCAAGGGAAGGGTCCTGATGGACATATTTCGAGATATTTCTTCTTCTTGTTGTTCTTCTTCTGCACAGCTAAACTGGAAGTGGCATTTCCAGCTCGCAATCGTGCAGAGTTATCTCAAGGAAAGGGGCCACGGTGTTTCTGTATCTCTATTATGTTGGTGCGGCTTCGGAACTTTTAAATATCTTGATATATCTCGAGAACTACGCCTCTGGTCGAAAAATATCATAGAACATAAAAAGTAGGAAACTTAATTCTCTACAAAAAAGGTCTCTTAACATTTTGCCATAGCTCGCTTCGTTTCCGAGATATTTGCAGATTTATCTCAAGGGAAGGGGCCTGACGGACATATTTCGAGATATTTCTTCTTCTTGTTGTTCTTCTTCTGCACAGCTAACCTGGAAGTGGCATTTGGAGCTCGCAATAGTGCAGAGTTATCTCAAAGAAAGGGGCCACGGTGTTTCTGTATCTCTATTATGTTGGTGCGGCTTCGGAACTTTTAAATATCTTGATATATCTCGAGAACTACGCATCTGATCAAAAAATATCATAGAACATAAAAAGTAGGAAACTTAATTCTCTACAAAAAACGTCTCTTAACATTTTGCCATAGCTCGCTTCGTTTCCGAGATATTTGCAGATTTATCTCAAGGGAAGGGGCCTGACGGACATATTTCGAGATATTTCTTCTTCTTGTTGTTCTTCTTCTGCACAGCTAAGCTGGAAGTGGCATTTGCAGCTCGCAATAGTGCAGAGTTATCTCAAAGAAGGGGGCCACGGTGTTTCTGTATCTCTATTATGTTGGTGCGGCTTCGGAACTTTTAAATATCTTGATATATCTCGAGAACTACGCATCTGATCAAAAAATATCATAGAACATAAAAAGTAGGAAACTTAATTCTCTACAAAAACGGTCTCTTAACATTTTGCCATAGCTCGCTTCGTTTCCGAGATATTTGTAGATTTATCTCAAGGGAAGGGGCCTGACGGACATATTTCGAGATATTTCTTCTTCTTGTTGTTCTTCTTCTGCACAGCTAAGCTGGAAGTGGCATTTGCGGTTCGCACTAGTGCACAGTTATCTCAAAGAAAGGGGCCACGGTGTTTCTGTATCTCTATTATGTTGGTGCGGCTTCGGAACTTTTAAATATCTCGATATATCTCGAAAACTACGCATCTGATCAAAAAATATCATAGAACATAAAAAGTAGGAAACTTAATTCTCTACAAAAAAGGTCTCTTAACATTTTGCCATAGCTCGCTTGGTTTCCGAGATATTTGCAGGTTTATCTCAAGGGAAGGGGCCTGACGGACATATTTCGAGATATTTCTTATTCTTGTTGTTCTTCTTCTGCACAGCTAAGCTGGAAGTGGCATTTGCAGCTCGCGATAGTGCAGAATTATCTCAAAGAAAGGGGCCACGGTGTTTCTGTATCTCTATTATGTTGGTGCGGCTTCGGAACTTTTAAATATCTTGATATATCTCGAGAACTACGCATCTGATCAAAAAATATCATAGAGCATAAATAGTAGGAAACTTAATTCTCTACAAAAAAGGTCTCTCAACATTTTGCCATAGCTCTCTTCGTTTCCGAGATATTTGCAGATTTATCTCAAGGGAAGGGGCCTGACGGACATATTTCGAGATATTTCTTCTTCTTGTTGTTCTTCTTCTGCACAGCTAAGCTGGAAGTGGCATTTGCGGCTCGCACTAGTGCAGAGTTATCTCAAAGAAAGGGGCCACGGTGTTTCTGTATCTCTATTATGTTGGTGCGGCTTCGGAACTTTTAAATATCTTGATATATCTCGAGAACTGCGCATCTGATCAAAAAATACCATGGAACATAAAAAGTAGGAAACTTAATTCTCTACAAAAACGGTCTCTTAACATTTTGCCATAGCTCGCTTCGTTTCCGAGATATTTGCAGATTTATCTCAAGGGAAGGGGCCTGACGGACATATTTCGAGATATTTCTTCTTCTTGTTGTTCTTCTTCTGCACAGCTAAGCTGGAAGTGGCATTTGCGGCTCGCACTAGTGCAGAGTTATCTCAAAGAAAGGGGCCACGGTGTTTCTGTATCTCTATTATATTGGTGCGGCTTCGGAACTTTTAAATATCTCGATATATCTCGAAAACTACCCTTCTGATCAAAAAATATCATAGAACATAAATTGTAGGAAACATAATTCTCTACAAAAAACGTCTCTTAACATTTTGCCATAGCTCGCTTCGTTTCCGAGATATTTGCAGATATATCCCAAGGGAAGGGGCCTGACGGACATATTTCGAGATATTTCTTCTTCTTGTTGTTCTTCTTCTGCACAGCTAAGCTGGAAGTGGCATTTGTAGGTCGCAATAGTGCAGAGTTATCTCAAAGAAAGGGGCCACGGTGTTTCTGTATCTCTATTATGTTGGTGCGCCTTCGGAACTTTTAAATATCTCGATATATCTCGAAAACTACGCTTCTGATCAAAAAATATCATAGAACGTAAATTGTAGGAAACATTATTCTCTACAAAAAAGGTCTCTTAAGATTTTGCCATAGCTCGCTTCGTTTCCGAGATATTTGCAGATTTATCTCAAGGGAAGGGTCCTGATGGACATATTTCGAGATATTTCTTCTTCTTGTTGTTCTTCTTCTGCACAGCTAAACTGGAAGTGGCATTTCCAGCTCGCAATCGTGCAGAGTTATCTCAAAGAAAGGGGCCACGGTGTTTCTGTATCTCTATTATGTTGGTGCGGCTTCGGAACTTTTAAATATCTTGATATATCTCGAGAACTACGCATCTGATCAAAAAATATCATACTACATAAAAAGTAGGAAACTTAATTCTCTACAAGAAAGGTCTCTTAACATTTTGCCATAGCTCGCTTCGTTTCCGAGATATTTGCAGATATATCTCAAGGGAAGGGGCCTGACGGACATATTTCGAGATATTTCTTCTTCTTGTTGTTCTTCTTCTGCACAGCTACGCTGGAAGTGGCATTTGCGGCTCGCACTAGTACACAGTTATCTCAAAGAAAGGGGCCACGGTGTTTCTGTATCTCTATTATGTTGGTGCGGCTTCGGAACTTTTAAATATCTCGATATATCTCGAAAACTACGCTTCTGATCAAAAAATATCATAGAACATAAATTGTAGGAAACATAATTCTCTACAAAAAACGTCTCTTAACATTTTGCCATAGCTCGCTTCGTTTCCGAGATATTTGCAGATATATCCCAAGGGAAGGGGCCTGACGGACATATTTCGAGATATTTCTTCTTCTTGTTGTTCTTCTTCTGCACAGCTAAGCTGGAAGTGGCATTTGCAGGTCGCAATAGTGCAGAGTTATCTCAAAGAAAGGGGCCACGGTGTTTCTGTATCTCTATTATGTTGGTGCGGCTTCGGAACTTTTAAATATCTCGATATATCTCGAAAACTACGCTTCTGATCAAAAAATATCATAGAACGTAAATTGTAGGAAACATTATTCTCTACAAAAAAGGTCTCTTATCATTTTGCCATAGCTCGCTTCGTTTCCGAGATATTTGCAGATTTATCTCAAGGGAAGGGTCCTGATGGACATATTTCGAGATATTTCTTCTTCTTGTTGTTCTTCTTCTGCACAGCTAAACTGGAAGTGGCATTTCCAGCTCGCAATCGTGCAGAGTTATCTCAAGGAAAGGGGCCACGGTGTTTCTGTATCTCTATTATGTTGGTGCGGCTTCGGAACTTTTAAATATCTTGATATATCTCGAGAACTACGCCTCTGGTCGAAAAATATCATAGAACATAAAAAGTAGGAAACTTAATTCTCTACAAAAAAGGTCTCTTAACATTTTGCCATAGCTCGCTTCGTTTCCGAGATATTTGCAGATTTATCTCAAGGGAAGGGGCCTGACGGACATATTTCGAGATATTTCTTCTTCTTGTTGTTCTTCTTCTGCACAGCGAAGCTGGAAGTGGCATTTGCAGCGCGCAATAGTGCAGAGTTATCTCAAAGAAAGGGGCCACGGTGTTTCTGTATCTCTGTTATGTTGGTGCGGCGTCGGAACTTTTAAATATCTTGATATATCTCGAGAACTACGCATCTGATCAAAAAATATCATACTACATAAAAAGTAGGAAACTTAATTCTCTACAAGAAAGGTCTCTTAACATTTTGCCATAGCTCGCTTCGTTTCCGAGATATTTGCAGATTTATCTCAAGGGAAGGGGCCTGACGGACATATTTCGAGATATTTCTTCTTCTTGTTGTTCTTCTTCTGCACAGCTACGCTGGAAGTGGCATTTGCGGCTCGCACTAGTACACAGTTATCTCAAAGAAAGGGGCCACGGTGTTTCTGTATCTCTATTATGTTGGTGCGGCTTCGGAACTTTTAAATATCTCGATATATCTCGAAAACTACGCTTCTGATCAAAAAATATCATAGAACATAAATTGTAGGAAACATAATTCTCTACAAAAAACGTCTCTTAACATTTTGCCATAGCTCGCTTCGTTTCCGAGATATTTGCAGATATATCCCAAGGGAAGGGGCCTGACGGACATATTTCGAGATATTTCTTCTTCTTGTTGTTCTTCTTCTGCACAGCTAAGCTGGAAGTGGCATTTGCAGGTCGCAATAGTGCAGAGTTATCTCAAAGAAAGGGGCCACGGTGTTTCTGTATCTCTATTATGTTGGTGCGGCTTCGGAACTTTTAAATATCTCGATATATCTCGAAAACTACGCTTCTGATCAAAAAATATCATAGAACGTAAATTGTAGGAAACATTATTCTCTACAAAAAAGGTCTCTTAACATTTTGCCATAGCTCGCTTCGTTTCCGAGATATTTGCAGATTTATCTCAAGGGAAGGGGCCTGACGGACATATTTCGAGATATTTCTTCTTCTTGTTGTTCTTCTTCTGCACAGCGAAGCTGGAAGTGGCATTTGCAGCGCGCAATAGTGCAGAGTTATCTCAAAGAAAGGGGCCACGGTGTTTCTGTATCTCTGTTATGTTGGTGCGGCGTCGGAACTTTTAAATATCTTGATATATCTCGAGAACTACGCATCTGATCAAAAAATATCATACTACATAAAAAGTAGGAAACTTAATTCTCTACAAGAAAGGTCTCTTAACATTTTGCCATAGCTCGCTTCGTTTCCGAGATATTTGCAGATTTATCTCAAGGGAAGGGGCCTGACGGACATATTTCGAGATATTTCTTCTTCTTGTTGTTCTTCTTCTGCACAGCTACGCTGGAAGTGGCATTTGCGGCTCGCACTAGTACACAGTTATCTCAAAGAAAGGGGCCACGGTGTTTCTGTATCTCTATTATGTTGGTGCGGCTTCGGAACTTTTAAATATCTCGATATATCTCGAAAACTACGCTTCTGATCAAAAAATATCATAGAACATAAATTGTAGGAAACATAATTCTCTACAAAAAACGTCTCTTAACATTTTGCCATAGCTCGCTTCGTTTCCGAGATATTTGCAGATATATCCCAAGGGAAGGGGCCTGACGGACATATTTCGAGATATTTCTTCTTCTTGTTGTTCTTCTTCTGCACAGCTAAGCTGGAAGTGGCATTTGCAGGTCGCAATAGTGCAGAGTTATCTCAAAGAAAGGGGCCACGGTGTTTCTGTATCTCTATTATGTTGGTGCGGCTTCGGAACTTTTAAATATCTCGATATATCTCGAAAACTACGCTTCTGATCAAAAAATATCATAGAACGTAAATTGTAGGAAACATTATTCTCTACAAAAAAGGTCTCTTAACATTTTGCCATAGCTCGCTTCGTTTCCGAGACATTTGCAGATTTATCTCAAGGGAAGGGTCCTGATGGACATATTTCGAGATATTTCTTCTTCTTGTTGTTCTTCTTCTGCACAGCTAAACTGGAAGTGGCATTTCCAGCTCGCAATCGTGCAGAGTTATCTCAAGGAAAGGGGCCACGGTGTTTCTGTATCTCTATTATGTTGGTGCGGCTTCGGAACTTTTAAATATCTTGATATATCTCGAGAACTACGCCTCTGGTCGAAAAATATCATAGAACATAAAAAGTAGGAAACTTAATTCTCTACAAAAAAGGTCTCTTAACATTTTGCCATAGCTCGCTTCGTTTCCGAGATATTTGCAGATTTATCTCAATGGAAGGGGCCTGACGGACATATTTCGAGATATTTCTTCTTCTTGTTGTTCTTCTTCTGCACAGCGAAGCTGGAAGTGGCATTTGCAGCGCGCAATAGTGCAGAGTTATCTCAAAGAAAGGGGCCACGGTGTTTCTGTATCTCTGTTATGTTGGTGCGGCGTCGGAACTTTTAAATATCTTGATATATCTCGAGAACTACGCATCTGATCAAAAAATATCATACTACATAAAAAGTAGGAAACTTAATTCTCTGCAAGAGAGGTCTCTTAACATTTTGCCATAGCTCGCTTCGTTTCCGAGATATTTGCAGATTTATCTCAACGGAAGGGGCCTGACGGACATATTTCGAGATATTTCTTCTTCTTGTTGTTCTTCTTCTGCACAGCTAAGCTGGAAGTGGCATTTGCAGCTCGCAATAGTGCAGAGTTATCTCAAAGAAAGGGGCCACGGTGTTTCTGTATCTCTATTATGTTGGTGCGGCTTCGGAACTTTTAAATATCTTGATATATCTCGAGAACTACGCATCTGATCAAAAAATATCATAGAACATAAAAAGTAGGAAACTTAATTCTCTACAAAAAAGGTCTCTCAACATTTTGCCATAGCTCGCTTCGTTTCCGAGATATTTGCAGATTTATCTCAAGGGAAGGGGCCTAACGGACATATTTCGAGATATTTCTTCTTCTTGTTGTTCTTCTTCTGCACAGCTAAACTGGAAGTGGCATTTACAGCTCGCAATAGTGCAGAGTTATCTCAAAGAAAGGGGCCACGGTGTTTCTGTATCTCTATTATGTTGGTGCGGCTTCGGAACTTTTAAATATCTTGATATATCTCGAGAACTACGCCTCTGATCGAAAAATATCATAGAACATAAAAAGTAGGAAACTTAGTTCTCTATAAAAAAGGTCTCTTAACATTTTGCCATAGCTCGCTTCGTTTCCGAGATATTTGCAGATTTATCTCAAGGGAAGGGGCCTGACGGAAATATTTCGAGATATTTCTTCTTCTTGTTGTTCTTCTTCTGCACAGCTAAGCTGGAAGTGGCATTTGCAGCGCGCAATAGTGCAGAGTTATCTCAAAGAAAGGGGCCACGGTGTTTCTGTATCTCTGTTATGTTGGTGCGGCTTCGGAACTTTTAAATATCTTGATATATCTCGAGAACTACGCATCTGATCAAAAAATATCATACTACATAAAAAGTAGGAAACTTAATTCTCTACAAGAAAGGTCTCTAAACATTTTGCCATAGCTCGCTTCGTTTCCGAGATATTTGCAGATTTATCTCAAGGGAAGGGGCCTGACGGACATATTTCGAGATATTTCTTCTTCTTGTTGTTCTTCTTCTGCACAGCTAAGCTGGAAGTGGCATTTGCAGCTCGCAATAGTGCAGAGTTATCTCAAAGAAAGGGGCCACGGTGTTTCTGTATCTCTATTATGTTGGTGCGGCTTCGGAACTTTTAAATATCTCGATATATCTCGAAAACTACGCTTCTGATCAAAAAATATGATAGAACATAAATTGTAGGAAACATAATTCTCTATAAAAAAGGTCTCTTAACATTTTGCAATAGCTCGCTTCGTTTCCGAGATATTTGCAGATATATCTCAAGGGAAGGGGCCTGACGGACATATTTCGAGATATTTCTTCTTCTTGTTGTTCTTCTTCTGCACAGCTAAACTGGAAGTGGCATTTACAGCTCGCAATAGTGCAGGGTTATCTCAAAGAAAGGGGCCACGGTGTTTCTGTATCTCTATTATGTTGGTGCGGCTTCGGAACTTTTATATATCTTGATATATCTCGAGAACTACGCATCTGATCAAAAAATATCATAGAACATAAAAAGTGGGAAACTTAATTCTCTACAAAAAAGGTCTCTTAACATTTTGCCATAGCTCGCTTCGTTTCCGAGATATTTGCAGATTTATCTCAAGGGAAGGGGCCTAACGGACATATTTCGAGATATTTCTTCTTCTTGTTGTTCTTCTTCTGCACAGCTAAGCTGGAAGTGGCATTTACAGCTCGCAATAGTGCAGAGTTATCTCAAAGAGAGGGGCCACGGTGTTTCTGTATCTCTATTATGTTGGTGCGGCTTCGGAACTTTTAAATATCTTGATATATCTCGAGAACTACGCATCTGATCAAAAAATATCATAGAACATGAAAAGTAGGAAACTTAATTCTCTACAAAAAAGGTCTCTCAACATTTTGCCATAGCTCGCTTCGTTTCCGAGATATTTGCAGATTTATCTCAAGGGAAGGGGCCTAACGGACATATTTCGAGATATTTCTTCTTCTTGTTGTTCTTCTTCTGCACAGCTAAACTGGAAGTGGCATTTACAGCTCGCAATAGTGCAGAGTTATCTCAAAGAAAGGGGCCACGGTGTTTCTGTATCTCTATTATGTTGGTGCGGCTTCGGAACTTTTAAATATCTTGATATATCTCGAGAACTACGCCTCTGATCGAAAAATATCATAGAACATAAAAAGTAGGAAACTTAGTTCTCTACAAAAAAGGTCTCTTAACATTTTGCCATAGCTCGCTTCGTTTCCGAGATATTTGCAGATTTATCTCAAGGGAAGGGGCCTGACGGACATATTTCGAGATATTTCTTCTTCTTGTTGTTCTTCTTCTGCACAGCTAAGCTGGAAGTGGCATTTGCAGCGCGCAATAGTGCAGAGTTATCTCAAAGAAAGGGGCCACGGTGTTTCTGTATCTCTGTTATGTTGGTGCGGCTTCGGAACTTTTAAATATCTTGATATATCTCGAGAACTACGCATCTGATCAAAAAATATCATACTACATAAAAAGTAGGAAACTTAATTCTCTACAAGAAAGGTCTCTAAACATTTTGCCATAGCTCGCTTCGTTTCCGAGATATTTGCAGATTTATCTCAAGGGAAGGGGCCTGACGGACATATTTCGAGATATTTCTTCTTCTTGTTGTTCTTCTTCTGCACAGCTAAGCTGGAAGTGGCATTTGCAGCGCGCAATAGTGCAGAGTTATCTCAAAGAGAGGGGCCACGGTGTTTCTGTATCTCTATTATGTTGGTGCGGCTTCGGAACTTTTAAATATCTTGATATATCTCGAGAACTACGCATCTGATCAAAAAATATCATACTACATAAAAAGTAGGAAACTTAATTCTCTGCAAGAGAGGTCTCTTAACATTTTGCCATAGCTCGCTTCGTTTCCGAGATATTTGCAGATTTATCTCAACGGAAGGGGCCTGACGGACATATTTCGAGATATTTCTTCTTCTTGTTGTTCTTCTTCTGCACAGCTAAGCTGGAAGTGGCATTTGCAGCTCGCAATAGTGCAGAGTTATCTCAAAGAAAGGGGCCACGGTGTTTCTGTATCTCTATTATGTTGGTGCGGCTTCGGAACTTTTAAATATCTTGATATATCTCGAGAACTACGCATCTGATCAAAAAATATCATAGAACATAAAAAGTAGGAAACTTAATTCTCTACAAAAAAGGTCTCTCAACATTTTGCCATAGCTCGCTTCGTTTCCGAGATATTTGCAGATTTATCTCAAGGGAAGGGGCCTGTCGGACATATTTCGAGATATTTCTTCTTCTTGTTGTTCTTCTTCTGCACAGCTAAGCTGGAAGTGGCATTTGCGGCTCGCACTAGTGCAGAGTTATCTCAAAGAAAGGGGCCACGGTGTTTCTGTATCTCTATTATGTTGGTGCGGCTTCGGAACTTTTAAATATCTTGATATATCTCGAGAACTACGCCTCTGATCGAAAAATATCATAGAACATAAAAAGTAGGAAACTTAGTTCTCTACAAAAAAGGTCTCTTAACATTTTGCCATAGCTCGCTTCGTTTCCGAGATATTTGCAGATTTATCTCAAGGGAAGGGGCCTGACGGACATATTTCGAGATATTTCTTCTTCTTGTTGTTCTTCTTCTGCACAGCTAAGCTGGAAGTGGCATTTGCAGCGCGCAATAGTGCAGAGTTATCTCAAAGAAAGGGGCCACGGTGTTTCTGTATCTCTGTTATGTTGGTGCGGCTTCGGAACTTTTAAATATCTTGATATATCTCGAGAACTACGCATCTGATCAAAAAATATCATACTACATAAAAAGTAGGAAACTTAATTCTCTACAAGAAAGGTCTCTAAACATTTTGCCATAGCTCGCTTCGTTTCCGAGATATTTGCAGATTTATCTCAAGGGAAGGGGCCTGACGGACATATTTCGAGATATTTCTTCTTCTTGTTGTTCTTCTTCTGCACAGCTAAGCTGGAAGTGGCATTTGCAGCTCGCAATAGTGCAGAGTTATCTCAAAGAAAGGGGCCACGGTGTTTCTGTATCTCTATTATGTTGGTGCGGCTTCGGAACTTTTAAATATCTCGATATATCTCGAAAACTACGCTTCTGATCAAAAAATATGATAGAACATAAATTGTAGGAAACATAATTCTCTATAAAAAAGGTCTCTTAACATTTTGCAATAGCTCGCTTCGTTTCCGAGATATTTGCAGATATATCTCAAGGGAAGGGGCCTGACGGACATATTTCGAGATATTTCTTCTTCTTGTTGTTCTTCTTCTGCACAGCTAAACTGGAAGTGGCATTTACAGCTCGCAATAGTGCAGAGTTATCTCAAAGAAAGGGGCCACGGTGTTTCTGTATCTCTATTATGTTGGTGCGGCTTCGGAACTTTTATATATCTTGATATATCTCGAGAACTACGCATCTGATCAAAAAATATCATAGAACATAAAAAGTGGGAAACTTAATTCTCTACAAAAAAGGTCTCTTAACATTTTGCCATAGCTCGCTTCGTTTCCGAGATATTTGCAGATTTATCTCAAGGGAAGGGGCCTGTCGGACATATTTCGAGATATTTCTTCTTCTTGTTGTTCTTCTTCTGCACAGCTAAGCTGGAAGTGGCATTTGCGGCTCGCACTAGTGCAGAGTTATCTCAAAGAAAGGGGCCACGGTGTTTCTGTATCTCTATTATGTTGGTGCGGCTTCGGAACTTTTAAATATCTTGATATATCTCGAGAACTACGCATCTGATCAAAAAATATCATAGAACATAAAAAGTAGGAAACTTAATTCTCTACAAAAAAGGTCTCTCAACATTTTGCCATAGCTCGCTTCGTTTCCGAGATATTTGCAGATTTATCTCAAGGGAAGGGGCCTGTCGGACATATTTCGAGATATTTCTTCTTCTTGTTGTTCTTCTTCTGCACAGCTAAGCTGGAAGTGGCATTTGCGGCTCGCACTAGTGCAGAGTTATCTCAAAGAAAGGGGCCACGGTGTTTCTGTATCTCTATTATGTTGGTGCGGCTTCGGAACTTTTAAATATCTTGATATATCTCGAGAACTACGCCTCTGATCGAAAAATATCATAGAACATAAAAAGTAGGAAACTTAGTTCTCTACAAAAAAGGTCTCTTAACATTTTGCCATAGCTCGCTTCGTTTCCGAGATATTTGCAGATTTATCTCAAGGGAAGGGGCCTGACGGACATATTTCGAGATATTTCTTCTTCTTGTTGTTCTTCTTCTGCACAGCTAAGCTGGAAGTGGCATTTGCAGCGCGCAATAGTGCAGAGTTATCTCAAAGAAAGGGGCCACGGTGTTTCTGTATCTCTGTTATGTTGGTGCGGCTTCGGAACTTTTAAATATCTTGATATATCTCGAGAACTACGCATCTGATCAAAAAATATCATACTACATAAAAAGTAGGAAACTTAATTCTCTACAAGAAAGGTCTCTAAACATTTTGCCATAGCTCGCTTCGTTTCCGAGATATTTGCAGATTTATCTCAAGGGAAGGGGCCTGACGGACATATTTCGAGATATTTCTTCTTCTTGTTGTTCTTCTTCTGCACAGCTAAGCTGGAAGTGGCATTTGCAGCTCGCAATAGTGCAGAGTTATCTCAAAGAAAGGGGCCACGGTGTTTCTGTATCTCTATTATGTTGGTGCGGCTTCGGAACTTTTAAATATCTCGATATATCTCGAAAACTACGCTTCTGATCAAAAAATATGATAGAACATAAATTGTAGGAAACATAATTCTCTATAAAAAAGGTCTCTTAACATTTTGCAATAGCTCGCTTCGTTTCCGAGATATTTGCAGATATATCTCAAGGGAAGGGGCCTGACGGACATATTTCGAGATATTTCTTCTTCTTGTTGTTCTTCTTCTGCACAGCTAAACTGGAAGTGGCATTTACAGCTCGCAATAGTGCAGAGTTATCTCAAAGAAAGGGGCCACGGTGTTTCTGTATCTCTATTATGTTGGTGCGGCTTCGGAACTTTTATATATCTTGATATATCTCGAGAACTACGCATCTGATCAAAAAATATCATAGAACATAAAAAGTGGGAAACTTAATTCTCTACAAAAAAGGTCTCTTAACATTTTGCCATAGCTCGCTTCGTTTCCGAGATATTTGCAGATTTATCTCAAGGGAAGGGGCCTAACGGACATATTTCGAGATATTTCTTCTTCTTGTTGTTCTTCTTCTGCACAGCTAAGCTGGAAGTGGCATTTACAGCTCGCAATAGTGCAGAGTTATCTCAAAGAGAGGGGCCACGGTGTTTCTGTATCTCTATTATGTTGGTGCGGCTTCGGAACTTTTAAATATCTTGATATATCTCGAGAACTACGCATCTGATCAAAAAATATCATAGAACATGAAAAGTAGGAAACTTAATTCTCTACAAAAAAGGTCTCTCAACATTTTGCCATAGCTCGCTTCGTTTCCGAGATATTTGCAGATTTATCTCAAGGGAAGGGGCCTAACGGACATATTTCGAGATATTTCTTCTTCTTGTTGTTCTTCTTCTGCACAGCTAAACTGGAAGTGGCATTTACAGCTCGCAATAGTGCAGAGTTATCTCAAAGAAAGGGGCCACGGTGTTTCTGTATCTCTATTATGTTGGTGCGGCTTCGGAACTTTTAAATATCTTGATATATCTCGAGAACTACGCCTCTGATCGAAAAATATCATAGAACATAAAAAGTAGGAAACTTAGTTCTCTACAAAAAAGGTCTCTTAACATTTTGCCATAGCTCGCTTCGTTTCCGAGATATTTGCAGATTTATCTCAAGGGAAGGGGCCTGACGGACATATTTCGAGATATTTCTTCTTCTTGTTGTTCTTCTTCTGCACAGCTAAGCTGGAAGTGGCATTTGCAGCGCGCAATAGTGCAGAGTTATCTCAAAGAGAGGGGCCACGGTGTTTCTGTATCTCTATTATGTTGGTGCGGCTTCGGAACTTTTAAATATCTTGATATATCTCGAGAACTACGCATCTGATCAAAAAATATCATACTACATAAAAAGTAGGAAACTTAATTCTCTGCAAGAGAGGTCTCTTAACATTTTGCCATAGCTCGCTTCGTTTCCGAGATATTTGCAGATTTATCTCAACGGAAGGGGCCTGACGGACATATTTCGAGATATTTCTTCTTCTTGTTGTTCTTCTTCTGCACAGCTAAGCTGGAAGTGGCATTTGCGGCTCGCACTAGTGCAGAGTTATCTCAAAGAAAGGGGCCACGGTGTTTCTGTATCTCTATTATGTTGGTGCGGCTTCGGAACTTTTAAATATCTTGATATATCTCGAGAACTACGCCTCTGATCGAAAAATATCATAGAACATAAAAAGTAGGAAACTTAATTGTCTACAAAAAAGGTCTCTTAACATTTTGCCATAGCTCGCTTCGTTTCCGAGATATTTGCAGATTTATCTGAAGGGAAGGGGCCTGACGGACATATTTCGAGATATTTCTTCTTCTTGTTGTTCTTCTTCTGCACAGCTAAGCTGGAAGTGGCATTTGCAGCGCGCAATAGTGCAGAGTTATCTCAAAGAAAGGGGCCACGGTGTTTCTGTATCTCTGTTATGTTGGTGCGGCTTCGGAACTTTTAAATATCTTGATATATCTCGAGAACTACGCATCTGATCAAAAAATATCATACTACATAAAAAGTAGGAAACTTAATTCTCTACAAGAACGGTCTCTAAACATTTTGCCATAGCTCGCTTCGTTTCCGAGATATTTGCAGATTTATCTCAAGGGAAGGGGCCTGACGGACATATTTCGAGATATTTCTTCTTCTTGTTGTTCTTCTTCTGCACAGCTAAGCTGGAAGTGGCATTTGCAGCTCGCAATAGTGCAGAGTTATCTCAAAGAGAGGGGCCACGGTGTTTCTGTATCTCTATTATGTTGGTGCGGCTTCGGAACTTTTAGATATCTTGATATATCTCGAGAACTACGCATCTGATCAAAAAATATCATAGAAGATAAAAAGTAGGAAACTTAATTCTCTACAAAAAGGTCTCTTAACATTTCGCCATAGCTCGCTTCGTTTCCGAGATATTTGCAGATTTATCTCAAGGGAAGGGGCCTGTCGGACATATTTCGAGATATTTCTTCTTCTTGTTGTTCTTCTTCTGCACAGCTAAGCTGGAAGTGGCATTTGCGGCTCGCACTAGTGCAGAGTTATCTCAAAGAAAGGGGCCACGGTGTTTCTGTATCTCTATTATGTTGGTGCGGCTTCGGAACTTTTAAATATCTTGATATATCTCGAGAACTACGCCTCTGATCGAAAAATATCATAGAACATAAAAAGTAGGAAACTTAATTCTCTATAAAAAAGGTCTCTTAACATTTTGCCATAGCTCGCTTCGTTTCCGAGATATTTGCAGATTTATCTCAAGGGAAGGGGCCTGACGGACATATTTCGAGATATTTCTTCTTCTTGTTGTTCTTCTTCTGCACAGCTAAGCTGGAAGTGGCATTTGCAGCGCGCAATAGTGCAGAGTTATCTCAAAGAAAGGAGCCACGGTGTTTCTGTATCTCTGTTATGTTGGTGCGGCTTCGGAACTTTTAAATATCTTGATATATCTCGAGAACTACGCATCTGATCAAAAAATATCATACTACATAAAAAGTAGGAAACTTAATTCTCTACAAGCGAGGTCTCTAAACATTTTGCCATAGCTCGCTTCGTTTCCGAGATATTTGCAGATTTATCTCAAGGGAAGGGGCCTGACGGACATGTTTCGAGATATTTCTTCTTCTTGTTGTTCTTCTTCTGCACAGCTAAACTGGAAGTGGCATTTACAGCTCGCAATAGTGCAGAGTTATCTCAAAGAAAGGGGCCACGGTGTTTCTGTATCTCTATTATGTTGGTGAGGCTTGGGAACTTTTAGATATCTTGATATATCTCGAGAACTACGCATCTGATCAAAAAATATCATAGAAGATAAAAAGTAGGAAACTTAATTCTCTACAAAAAAGGTCTCTTAACATTTTGCCATAGCTCGCTTCGTTTCCGAGAGATTTGCAGATTTATCTCAAGGGAAGGGGCCTGACGGACATATTTCGAGATATTTCTTCTTCTTGTTGTTCTTCTTCTGCACAGCTAAACTGGAAGTGGCATTTCCAGCTCGCAATAGTGCAGAGTTATCTCAAAGAGAGGGGCCACGGTGTTTCTGTATCCCTATTATGTTGGTGCGGCTTCGGAACTTTTAAATATCTCGATATATCTCGAAAACTACGCTTCTGATCAAAAAATATCATAGAACCTAAATTGTAGGAAACATAATTCTCTACAAAAAAGGTCTCTTAACATTTTGCCATAGGTCACTTCGTTTCCGAGATATTTGCAGATATATCTCAAGGGAAGGGGCCTGACGGACATATTTCGAGATATTTCTTCTTCTTGTTGTTCTTCTTCTGCACAGCTAAGCTGGAAGTGGCATTTACAGCTCGCAATAGTGCAGAGTTATATCAAAGAAAGGGGCCACGGTGTTTCTGTATCCCTATTATGTTGGTGCGGCTTCGGAACTTTTAAATATCTCGATATATCTCGAAAACTACGCTTCTGATCAAAAAATATCATAGAACCTAAATTGTAGGAAACATAATTCTCTACAAAAAAGGTCTCTTAACATTTTGCCATAGGTCACTTCGTTTCCGAGATATTTGCAGATTTATCTCAACGGAAGGGGCCTGACGGACATATTTCGCGATATTTCTTCTTCTTGTTGTTCTTCTTCTGCACAGCGAGGCTGGAAGTGGCATTTGCAGCTCGCAATAGTGCAGAGTTATCTCAAAGAAAGGGGCCACGGTGTTTCTGTATCTCTATTATGTTGGTGCGGCTTCGGAACTTTTAAATATCTTGATATATCTCGAGAACTACGCATCTGATCAAAAAATATCATAGAACATAAAAAGTAGGAAACTTAATTCTCTACAAAAAAGGTCTCTTAACATTTTGCCATAGCTTGCTTCGTTTCCGAGATATTTGCACATCTATCTCAAGGGAAGGGGCCTAACGGACATATTTCGAGATATTTCTTCTTCTTGTTGTTCTTCTTCTGCACAGCTAAACTGGAAGTGGCATTTCCAGCTCGCAATAGTGCAGAGTTATCTCAAAGAGAGGGGCCACGGTGTTTCTGTATCTCTATTATGTTGGTGCGGCTTCGGAACATTTAAATATCTTGATATATCTCGAGAACTACGCATCTGATCAAAAAATATCATAGAAGATAAAAAGTAGGAAACCTAATTCTCTACAAAAAAGGTCTCTAAACATTTTGCCATAGCTCGCTTCGTTTCCGAGATATTTGCAGATTTATCTCAAGGGAAGGGGCCTGACGGACATATTTCGAGATATTTCTTCTTCTTGTTGTTCTTCTTCTGCACAGCTAAGCTGGAAGTGGCATTTGCGGCTCGCACTAGTGCTGAGTTATCTCAAAGAAAGGGGCCACGGTGTTTCTGTATCTCTATTATGTTGGTGCGGCTTCGGAACTTTTAAATATCTCGATATATCTCGAAAACTACGCTTCTGATCAAAAAATATCATAGAACATAAAAAGTAGGAAACTTAATTCTCTACATTAAAGGTGTCTCAACATTTTGCCATTGCTCGCTTCGTTTCCGAGATATTTGCAGATTTATCTCAAGGGAAGGGGCCTAACGGACATATTTCGAGATATTTCTTCTTCTTGTTGTTCTTCTTCTGCACAGCTAAGCTGGAAGTGGCATTTCAGCTCGCAATAGTGCAGAGTTATCTCAAAGAGAGGGGCCACGGTGTTTCTGTATCTCTATTATGTTGGTGCGGCTTCGGAACTTTTAAATATCTTGATATATCTCGAGAACTACGCATCTGATCAAAAAATATCATAGAAGATAAAAAGTAGGAAACTTAATTCTCTACAAAAAAGGTCTCTTAACATTTTGCCATAGCTCGCTTCGTTTCCGAGATATTTGCAGATATATCTCAAGGGAAGGGGCCTGACGGACATATTTCGAGATATTTCTTCTTCTTGTTGTTCTTCTTCTGCACAGCTAAGCTGGAAGTGGCATTTACAGCTCGCAATAGTGCAGAGTTATCTCAAAGAGAGGGGCCACGGTGTTTCTGTATCTCTATTATGTTGGTGCGGCTTCGGAACTTTTAAATATCTTGATATATCTCGAGAACTACGCATCTGATCAAAAAATATCATAGAACATGAAAAGTAGGAAACTTAATTCTCTACAAAAAAGGTCTCTCAACATTTTGCCATAGCTCGCTTCGTTTCCGAGATATTTGCAGATTTATCTCAAGGGAAGGGGCCTAACGGACATATTTCGAGATATTTCTTCTTCTTGTTGTTCTTCTTCTGCACAGCTAAACTGGAAGTGGCATTTACAGCTCGCAATAGTGCAGAGTTATCTCAAAGAAAGGGGCCACGGTGTTTCTGTATCTCTATTATGTTGGTGCGGCTTCGGAACTTTTAAATATCTTGATATATCTCGAGAACTACGCCTCTGATCGAAAAATATCATAGAACATAAAAAGTAGGAAACTTAGTTCTCTACAAAAAAGGTCTCTTAACATTTTGCCATAGCTCGCTTCGTTTCCGAGATATTTGCAGATTTATCTCAAGGGAAGGGGCCTGACGGACATATTTCGAGATATTTCTTCTTCTTGTTGTTCTTCTTCTGCACAGCTAAGCTGGAAGTGGCATTTGCAGCGCGCAATAGTGCAGAGTTATCTCAAAGAGAGGGGCCACGGTGTTTCTGTATCTCTATTATGTTGGTGCGGCTTCGGAACTTTTAAATATCTTGATATATCTCGAGAACTACGCATCTGATCAAAAAATATCATACTACATAAAAAGTAGGAAACTTAATTCTCTGCAAGAGAGGTCTCTTAACATTTTGCCATAGCTCGCTTCGTTTCCGAGATATTTGCAGATTTATCTCAACGGAAGGGGCCTGACGGACATATTTCGAGATATTTCTTCTTCTTGTTGTTCTTCTTCTGCACAGCTAAGCTGGAAGTGGCATTTGCAGCTCGCAATAGTGCAGAGTTATCTCAAAGAAAGGGGCCACGGTGTTTCTGTATCTCTATTATGTTGGTGCGGCTTCGGAACTTTTAAATATCTTGATATATCTCGAGAACTACGCATCTGATCAAAAAATATCATAGAACATAAAAAGTAGGAAACTTAATTCTCTACAAAAAAGGTCTCTCAACATTTTGCCATAGCTCGCTTCGTTTCCGAGATATTTGCAGATTTATCTCAAGGGAAGGGGCCTGTCGGACATATTTCGAGATATTTCTTCTTCTTGTTGTTCTTCTTCTGCACAGCTAAGCTGGAAGTGGCATTTGCGGCTCGCACTAGTGCAGAGTTATCTCAAAGAAAGGGGCCACGGTGTTTCTGTATCTCTATTATGTTGGTGCGGCTTCGGAACTTTTAAATATCTTGATATATCTCGAGAACTACGCCTCTGATCGAAAAATATCATAGAACATAAAAAGTAGGAAACTTAATTGTCTACAAAAAAGGTCTCTTAACATTTTGCCATAGCTCGCTTCGTTTCCGAGATATTTGCAGATTTATCTGAAGGGAAGGGGCCTGACGGACATATTTCGAGATATTTCTTCTTCTTGTTGTTCTTCTTCTGCACAGCTAAGCTGGAAGTGGCATTTGCAGCGCGCAATAGTGCAGAGTTATCTCAAAGAAAGGGGCCACGGTGTTTCTGTATCTCTGTTATGTTGGTGCGGCTTCGGAACTTTTAAATATCTTGATATATCTCGAGAACTACGCATCTGATCAAAAAATATCATACTACATAAAAAGTAGGAAACTTAATTCTCTACAAGAACGGTCTCTAAACATTTTGCCATAGCTCGCTTCGTTTCCGAGATATTTGCAGATTTATCTCAAGGGAAGGGGCCTGACGGACATATTTCGAGATATTTCTTCTTCTTGTTGTTCTTCTTCTGCACAGCTAAGCTGGAAGTGGCATTTGCAGCTCGCAATAGTGCAGAGTTATCTCAAAGAGAGGGGCCACGGTGTTTCTGTATCTCTATTATGTTGGTGCGGCTTCGGAACTTTTAGATATCTTGATATATCTCGAGAACTACGCATCTGATCAAAAAATATCATAGAAGATAAAAAGTAGGAAACTTAATTCTCTACAAAAAGGTCTCTTAACATTTCGCCATAGCTCGCTTCGTTTCCGAGATATTTGCAGATTTATCTCAAGGGAAGGGGCCTGTCGGACATATTTCGAGATATTTCTTCTTCTTGTTGTTCTTCTTCTGCACAGCTAAGCTGGAAGTGGCATTTGCGGCTCGCACTAGTGCAGAGTTATCTCAAAGAAAGGGGCCACGGTGTTTCTGTATCTCTATTATGTTGGTGCGGCTTCGGAACTTTTAAATATCTTGATATATCTCGAGAACTACGCCTCTGATCGAAAAATATCATAGAACATAAAAAGTAGGAAACTTAATTCTCTATAAAAAAGGTCTCTTAACATTTTGCCATAGCTCGCTTCGTTTCCGAGATATTTGCAGATTTATCTCAAGGGAAGGGGCCTGACGGACATATTTCGAGATATTTCTTCTTCTTGTTGTTCTTCTTCTGCACAGCTAAGCTGGAAGTGGCATTTGCAGCGCGCAATAGTGCAGAGTTATCTCAAAGAAAGGAGCCACGGTGTTTCTGTATCTCTGTTATGTTGGTGCGGCTTCGGAACTTTTAAATATCTTGATATATCTCGAGAACTACGCATCTGATCAAAAAATATCATACTACATAAAAAGTAGGAAACTTAATTCTCTACAAGCGAGGTCTCTAAACATTTTGCCATAGCTCGCTTCGTTTCCGAGATATTTGCAGATTTATCTCAAGGGAAGGGGCCTGACGGACATGTTTCGAGATATTTCTTCTTCTTGTTGTTCTTCTTCTGCACAGCTAAACTGGAAGTGGCATTTACAGCTCGCAATAGTGCAGAGTTATCTCAAAGAAAGGGGCCACGGTGTTTCTGTATCTCTATTATGTTGGTGAGGCTTGGGAACTTTTAGATATCTTGATATATCTCGAGAACTACGCATCTGATCAAAAAATATCATAGAAGATAAAAAGTAGGAAACTTAATTCTCTACAAAAAAGGTCTCTTAACATTTTGCCATAGCTCGCTTCGTTTCCGAGAGATTTGCAGATTTATCTCAAGGGAAGGGGCCTGACGGACATATTTCGAGATATTTCTTCTTCTTGTTGTTCTTCTTCTGCACAGCTAAACTGGAAGTGGCATTTCCAGCTCGCAATAGTGCAGAGTTATCTCAAAGAGAGGGGCCACGGTGTTTCTGTATCCCTATTATGTTGGTGCGGCTTCGGAACTTTTAAATATCTCGATATATCTCGAAAACTACGCTTCTGATCAAAAAATATCATAGAACCTAGATTGTAGGAAACATAATTCTCTACAAAAAAGGTCTCTTAACATTTTGCCATAGGTCACTTCGTTTCCGAGATATTTGCAGATATATCTCAAGGGAAGGGGCCTGACGGACATATTTCGAGATATTTCTTCTTCTTGTTGTTCTTCTTCTGCACAGCTAAGCTGGAAGTGGCATTTACAGCTCGCAATAGTGCAGAGTTATATCAAAGAAAGGGGCCACGGTGTTTCTGTATCTCTATTATGTTGGTGCGGCTTCGGAACTTTTAAATATCTTGATATATCTCGAGAACTACGCATCTGATCAAAAAATATCATAGAACATCAAAAGTAGGAAACTTAATTCTCTACAAAAAAGGTCGCTTAACATTTCGCCATAGCTCTCTTCGTTTCCGAGATATTTGCAGATTTATCTCAAGGGAAGGGGCCTGACGGACATATTTCGAGATATTTCTTCTTCTTGTTATTCTTCTTCTGCACAGCTAAGCTGGAAGTGGCATTTGCGGCTCGCACTAGTGCAGAGTTATCTCAAAGAAAGGGGCCACGGTGTTTCTGTATCTCTATTATGTTGGTGCGGCTTCGGAACTTTTAAATATCTTGATATATCTGGAGAACTACGGATCTGATCAAAAAATATCATAGAACATAAAAAGTAGGAAACTTAATTCTCTACAAAAAAGGTCTCTTAACATTTTGCCATAGCTCGCTTCGTTTCCGAGATATTTGCAGATATATCTCAAGGGAAGGGGCCTGACGGACATATTTCGAGATATTTCTTCTTCTTGTTGTTCTTCTTCTGCACAGCTAAGCTGGAAGTGGCATTTGCGGCTCGCACTATTGCAGAGTTATCTCAAAGAAAGGGGCCACGGTGTTTCTGTTTCTCTATTATGTTGGTGCGAGTTCGGAACTTTTCAATATCTCGATATATCCCGAAAACTACGCTTCTGATCAAAAAATATCATAGAGCATAAATTGTAGGAAACATAATTCTCTACAAAAAAGGTCTCTTAACATTTTGCCATAGCTCGCTTCGTTTCCGAGATATTTGCATATTTATCTCAAGGGAAGGGGCCTGACGGACATATTTCGAGATATTTCTTCTTCTTGTTGTTCTTCTTCTGCACAGCTAAGCTGGAAGTGGCATTTGCGGCTCGCACTATTGCAGAGTTATCTCAAAGAAAGGGGCCACGGTGTTTCTGTATCTCTATTATGTTGGTGCGGCTTCGGAACTTTTAAATATCTCCATATATCTCGAAAACTACGCTTCTGATCAAAAAATATCATAGAACATAAATTGTAGGAAACATAATTCTCTACAAAAAAGGTCTCTTAACATTTTGCCATAGCTCGCTTCGTTTCCGAGATATTTGCAGATATATCTCAAGGGAAGGGGCCTGACGGACATATTTCGAGATATTTCTTCTTCTTGTTGTTCTTCTTCTGCACAGCTAAGCTGGAAGTGACATTTACAGCTCGCAATAGTGCAGAGTTATCTCAAAGAAAGGGGCCACGGTGTTTCTGTATCTCTATTATGTTGGTGCGGCGTCGGAACTTTTAAATATCTTGATATATCTCGAGAACTACGCGTCTGATCAAAAAATATCGTAGAACATAAAAAGTAGGAAACATAATTCTCTACAAAAACGGTCTCTTAACATTTTGCCATAGCTCGCTTCGTTTCCGAGATATTTGCAGATATATCTCAAGGGAAGGGGCCTGACGGACATATTTCGAGATACTTCTTCTTCTTGTTGTTCTTCTTCTGCACAGCTAAGCTGGAAGTGGCATTTGCGGCTCGCACTAGTGCACAGTTATCTCAAAGAAAGGGGCCACGGTGTTTCTGTATCTCTATTGTGTTGGTGCGTCTTCGGAACTTTTAAATATCTCGATATATCTCGAAAACTACGCTTCTGATCAAAAAATATCATAGAACATAAATTGTAGGAAACATAATTCTCTACAAAAAACGTCTCTTAACATTTTGCCATAGCTCGCTTCGTTTCCGAGATATTTGCAGATTCAGCTCAAAGGAACTGGCCTGACGGACATATTTCGAGATATTTCTTCTTCTTGTTGTTCTTCCTCTGCACAGCTAAGCTGGAAGTGGCATTTGCAGCTCGCAATAGTGCAGAGTTATCTCAAAGAAAGGGGCCACGGTGTTTCTGTATCTCTATTATGTTGGTGCGGCTTCGGAACTTTTAAATATCTTGATATATCTCGAGAACTACGCATATGATCAAAAAATATCATAGAACATAAAAAGTAGGAAACTTAATTCTCTACAAAAAAGGTCTCTTAACATTTTGCCATAGCTCGCTTCGTTTCCGAGATATTTGCAGATTTATCTCAAGGGAAGGGGCCTAACGGACATATTTCGAGATATTTCTTCTTCTTGTTGTTCTTCCTCTGCACAGCTAAGCTGGAAGTGGCATTTGCAGCTCGCAATAGTGCAGAGTTATCTCAAAGAAAGGGGCCACGGTGTTTCTGTATCTCTATTATGTTGGTGCGGCTTCGGAACTTTTAAATATCTTGATATATCTCGAGAACTACGCCTCTGATCGAAAAATATCATAGAACATAAAAAGTAGGAAACTTAATTCTCTATAAAAAAGGTCTCTTAACATTTTGCCATAGCTCGCTTCGTTTCCGAGATATTTGCAGATTTATCTCAAGGGAAGGGGCCTGACGGACATATTTCGAGATATTTCTTCTTCTTGTTGTTCTTCTTCTGCACAGCTAAGCTGGAAGTGGCATTTGCAGCGCGCAATAGTGCAGAGTTATCTCAAAGAAAGGAGCCACGGTGTTTCTGTATCTCTGTTATGTTGGTGCGGCTTCGGAACTTTTAAATATCTTGATATATCTCGAGAACTACGCATCTGATCAAAAAATATCATACTACATAAAAAGTAGGAAACTTAATTCTCTACAAGCGAGGTCTCTAAACATTTTGCCATAGCTCGCTTCGTTTCCGAGATATTTGCAGATTTATCTCAAGGGAAGGGGCCTGACGGACATGTTTCGAGATATTTCTTCTTCTTGTTGTTCTTCTTCTGCACAGCTAAACTGGAAGTGGCATTTACAGCTCGCAATAGTGCAGAGTTATCTCAAAGAAAGGGGCCACGGTGTTTCTGTATCTCTATTATGTTGGTGAGGCTTGGGAACTTTTAGATATCTTGATATATCTCGAGAACTACGCATCTGATCAAAAAATATCATAGAAGATAAAAAGTAGGAAACTTAATTCTCTACAAAAAAGGTCTCTTAACATTTTGCCATAGCTCGCTTCGTTTCCGAGAGATTTGCAGATTTATCTCAAGGGAAGGGGCCTGACGGACATATTTCGAGATATTTCTTCTTCTTGTTGTTCTTCTTCTGCACAGCTAAACTGGAAGTGGCATTTCCAGCTCGCAATAGTGCAGAGTTATCTCAAAGAGAGGGGCCACGGTGTTTCTGTATCCCTATTATGTTGGTGCGGCTTCGGAACTTTTAAATATCTCGATATATCTCGAAAACTACGCTTCTGATCAAAAAATATCATAGAACCTAAATTGTAGGAAACATAATTCTCTACAAAAAAGGTCTCTTAACATTTTGCCATAGGTCACTTCGTTTCCGAGATATTTGCAGATATATCTCAAGGGAAGGGGCCTGACGGACATATTTCGAGATATTTCTTCTTCTTGTTGTTCTTCTTCTGCACAGCTAAGCTGGAAGTGGCATTTACAGCTCGCAATAGTGCAGAGTTATATCAAAGAAAGGGGCCACGGTGTTTCTGTATCCCTATTATGTTGGTGCGGCTTCGGAACTTTTAAATATCTCGATATATCTCGAAAACTACGCTTCTGATCAAAAAATATCATAGAACCTAAATTGTAGGAAACATAATTCTCTACAAAAAAGGTTTCTTAACATTTTGCCATAGGTCACTTCGTTTCCGAGATATTTGCAGATTTATCTCAACGGAAGGGGCCTGACGGACATATTTCGCGATATTTCTTCTTCTTGTTGTTCTTCTTCTGCACAGCGAGGCTGGAAGTGGCATTTGCAGCTCGCAATAGTGCAGAGTTATCTCAAAGAAAGGGGCCACGGTGTTTCTGTATCTCTATTATGTTGGTGCGGCTTCGGAACTTTTAAATATCTTGATATATCTCGAGAACTACGCATCTGATCAAAAAATATCATAGAACATAAAAAGTAGGAAACTTAATTCTCTACAAAAAAGGTCTCTTAACATTTTGCCATAGCTTGCTTCGTTTCCGAGATATTTGCACATCTATCTCAAGGGAAGGGGCCTAACGGACATATTTCGAGATATTTCTTCTTCTTGTTGTTCTTCTTCTGCACAGCTAAACTGGAAGTGGCATTTCCAGCTCGCAATAGTGCAGAGTTATCTCAAAGAGAGGGGCCACGGTGTTTCTGTATCTCTATTATGTTGGTGCGGCTTCGGAACATTTAAATATCTTGATATATCTCGAGAACTACGCATCTGATCAAAAAATATCATAGAAGATAAAAAGTAGGAAACCTAATTCTCTACAAAAAAGGTCTCTAAACATTTTGCCATAGCTCGCTTCGTTTCCGAGATATTTGCAGATTTATCTCAAGGGAAGGGGCCTGACGGACATATTTCGAGATATTTCTTCTTCTTGTTGTTCTTCTTCTGCACAGCTAAGCTGGAAGTGGCATTTGCGGCTCGCACTAGTGCTGAGTTATCTCAAAGAAAGGGGCCACGGTGTTTCTGTATCTCTATTATGTTGGTGCGGCTTCGGAACTTTTAAATATCTCGATATATCTCGAAAACTACGCTTCTGATCAAAAAATATCATAGAACATAAAAAGTAGGAAACTTAATTCTCTACATTAAAGGTGTCTCAACATTTTGCCATTGCTCGCTTCGTTTCCGAGATATTTGCAGATTTATCTCAAGGGAAGGGGCCTAACGGACATATTTCGAGATATTTCTTCTTCTTGTTGTTCTTCTTCTGCACAGCTAAGCTGGAAGTGGCATTTCAGCTCGCAATAGTGCAGAGTTATCTCAAAGAGAGGGGCCACGGTGTTTCTGTATCTCTATTATGTTGGTGCGGCTTCGGAACTTTTAAATATCTTGATATATCTCGAGAACTACGCATCTGATCAAAAAATATCATAGAAGATAAAAAGTAGGAAACTTAATTCTCTACAAAAAAGGTCTCTTAACATTTTGCCATAGCTCGCTTCGTTTCCGAGATATTTGCAGATTTATCTCAAGGGAAGTGGCCTGACGGACATATTTCGAGATATTTCTTCTTCTTGTTGTTCTTCTTCTGCACAGCTAAGCTGGAAGTGGCATTTGCGGCTCGCACTAGTGCAGAGTTATCTCAAAGAAAGGGGCCACGGTGTTTCTGTATCTCTATTATGTTGGTGCGGCTTCGGAACTTTTAAATATCTCGATATATCTCGAAAACTACGCTTCTGATCAAAAAATATCATAGAACATAAATTGTAGGAAACATAATTCTCTACAAAAAAGGTCTCTTAACATTTTGCCATAGGTCGCTTCGTTTCCGAGATATTTGCAGATATATCTCAAGGGAAGGGGCCTGACGGACATATTTCGAGATATTTCTTCTTCTTGTTGGTCTTCTTCTGCACAGCTAAGCTGGAAGTGGCATTTACAGCTCGCAATAGTGCAGAGTTATATCAAAGAAAGGGGCCACGGTGTTTCTGTATCTCTATTATGTTGGTGCGGCTTCGGAACTTTTAAATATCTTGATATATCTCGAGAACTACGCATCTGATCAAAAAATATCATAGAACATCAAAAGTAGGAAACTTAATTCTCTACAAAAAAGGTCGCTTAACATTTCGCCATAGCTCTCTTCGTTTCCGAGATATTTGCAGATTTATCTCAAGGGAAGGGGCCTGACGGACATATTTCGAGATATTTCTTCTTCTTGTTATTCTTCTTCTGCACAGCTAAGCTGGAAGTGGCATTTGCGGCTCGCACTAGTGCAGAGTTATCTCAAAGAAAGGGGCCACGGTGTTTCTGTATCTCTATTATGTTGGTGCGGCTTCGGAACTTTTAAATATCTTGATATATCTGGAGAACTACGGATCTGATCAAAAAATATCATAGAACATAAAAAGTAGGAAACTTAATTCTCTACAAAAAAGGTCTCTTAACATTTTGCCATAGCTCGCTTCGTTTCCGAGATATTTGCAGATATATCTCAAGGGAAGGGGCCTGACGGACATATTTCGAGATATTTCTTCTTCTTGTTGTTCTTCTTCTGCACAGCTAAGCTGGAAGTGGCATTTGCGGCTCGCACTATTGCAGAGTTATCTCAAAGAAAGGGGCCACGGTGTTTCTGTTTCTCTATTATGTTGGTGCGAGTTCGGAACTTTTCAATATCTCGATATATCCCGAAAACTACGCTTCTGATCAAAAAATATCATAGAGCATAAATTGTAGGAAACATAATTCTCTACAAAAAAGGTCTCTTAACATTTTGCCATAGCTCGCTTCGTTTCCGAGATATTTGCATATTTATCTCAAGGGAAGGGGCCTGACGGACATATTTCGAGATATTTCTTCTTCTTGTTGTTCTTCTTCTGCACAGCTAAGCTGGAAGTGGCATTTGCGGCTCGCACTATTGCAGAGTTATCTCAAAGAAAGGGGCCACGGTGTTTCTGTATCTCTATTATGTTGGTGCGGCTTCGGAACTTTTAAATATCTCCATATATCTCGAAAACTACGCTTCTGATCAAAAAATATCATAGAACATAAATTGTAGGAAACATAATTCTCTACAAAAAAGGTCTCTTAACATTTTGCCATAGCTCGCTACGTTTCCGAGATATTTGCAGATATATCTCAAGGGAAGGGGCCTGACGGACATATTTCGAGATATTTCTTCTTCTTGTTGTTCTTCTTCTGCACAGCTAAGCTGGAAGTGACATTTACAGCTCGCAATAGTGCAGAGTTATCTCAAAGAAAGGGGCCACGGTGTTTCTGTATCTCTATTATGTTGGTGCGGCGTCGGAACTTTTAAATATCTTGATATATCTCGAGAACTACGCGTCTGATCAAAAAATATCGTAGAACATAAAAAGTAGGAAACATAATTCTCTACAAAAACGGTCTCTTAACATTTTGCCATAGCTCGCTTCGTTTCCGAGATATTTGCAGATATATCTCAAGGGAAGGGGCCTGACGGACATATTTCGAGATACTTCTTCTTCTTGTTGTTCTTCTTCTGCACAGCTAAGCTGGAAGTGGCATTTGCGGCTCGCACTAGTGCACAGTTATCTCAAAGAAAGGGGCCACGGTGTTTCTGTATCTCTATTGTGTTGGTGCGTCTTCGGAACTTTTAAATATCTCGATATATCTCGAAAACTACGCTTCTGATCAAAAAATATCATAGAACATAAATTGTAGGAAACATAATTCTCTACAAAAAACGTCTCTTAACATTTTGCCATAGCTCGCTTCGTTTCCGAGATATTTGCAGATTCAGCTCAAAGGAACTGGCCTGACGGACATATTTCGAGATATTTCTTCTTCTTGTTGTTCTTCCTCTGCACAGCTAAGCTGGAAGTGGCATTTGCAGCTCGCAATAGTGCAGAGTTATCTCAAAGAAAGGGGCCACGGTGTTTCTGTATCTCTATTATGTTGGTGCGGCTTCGGAACTTTTAAATATCTTGATATATCTCGAGAACTACGCATCTGATCAAAAAATATCATAGAACATAAAAAGTAGGAAACTTAATTCTCTACAAAAAAGGTGTCTTAACATTTTGCCATAGCTCGCTTCGTTTCCGAGATATTTGCAGATTTATCTCAAGGGAAGGGGCCTAACGGACATATTTCGAGATATTTCTTCTTCTTGTTGTTCTTCCTCTGCACAGCTAAGCTGGAAGTGGCATTTGCAGCTCGCAATAGTGCAGAGTTATCTCAAAGAAAGGGGCCACGGTGTTTCTGTATCTCTATTATGTTGGTGCGGCTTCGGAACTTTTAAATATCTTGATATATCTCGAGAACTACGCATCTGATCAAAAAATATCATAGAACATAAAAGGTAGGAAACTTAATTCTCTACAAAAAAGGTCTCTTAACATTTTGCCATAGCTCGCTTCGTTTCCGAGATATTTGCATATTTATTTCAAGGGAAGGGGCCTGACGGACATATTTCGAGATATTTCTTCTTCTTGTTGTTCTTCCTCTGCACAGCTAAGCTGGAAGTGGCATTTGCAGCTCGCAATAGTGCAGAGTTATCTCAAAGAAAGGGGCCACGGTGTTTCTGTATCTCTATTATGTTGGTGCGGCTTCGGAACTTTTAAATATCTCGATATATCTCGAAAACTACGCTTCTGATCAAAAAATATCATAGAACATAAATTGTAGGAAACTTAATTCTCTACAAAAAAGGTCTCTTAACATTTTGCCATAGCTCGCTTCGTTTCCGAGATATTTGCAGATTTATCTCAAGGGAAGGGGCCTAACGGACATATTTCGAGATATTTCTTCTTCTTGTTGTTCTTCCTCTGCACAGCTAAGCTGGAAGTGGCATTTGTGGCTCGCACTAGTGCAGAGTTATCTCAAAGAAAGGGGCCACGGTGTTTCTGTATCTCTATTATGTTGGTGCGGCTTCGGAACTTTTAAATATCTCGGTATATCTCGAAAACTACGCTTCTGATCAAAAAATATCATAGAACATAAAAAGTAGGAAACTTAATTCTCTACAAAAAAGGTCTCTTAACATTTTGCCATAGCTCGCTTCGTTTCCGAGATATTTGCAGATTTATCTCAAGGGAAGGGGCCTAACGGACATATTTCGAGATATTTCTTCTTCTTGTTGTTCTTCTTCTGCACAGCTAAGCTGGAAGTGGCATTTGCGGCTCGCACTAGTGCAGAGTTATCTCAAAGAGAGGGGCCACGGTGTTTCTGTATCTCTATTATGTTGGTGCGGCTTCGGAACTTTTAAATATCTCGATATATCTCGAAAACTACGCATCTGATCAAAAAATATCGTAGAACATGAAAAGTAGGAAACTTAATTCTCTACAAAAAAGGTCTCTTAACATTTTGCCATAGCTCGCTTCGTTTCCGAGATATTTGCATATTTATTTCAAGGGAAGGGGCCTAACGGACATATTTCGAGATATTTCTTCTTCTTGTTGTTCTTCCTCTGCACAGCTAAGCTGGAAGTGGCATTTGCAGCTCGCAATAGTGCAGAGTTATCTCAAAGAAAGGGGCCACGGTGTTTCTGTATCTCTATTATGTTGGTGCGGCTTCGGAACTTTTAAATATCTTGATATATCTCGAGAACTACGCATCTGATCAAAAAATATCACAGAACATAAAAGGTAGGAAACTTAATTCTCTACAAAAAAGGTCTCTTAACATTTTGCCATAGCTCGCTTCGTTTCCGAGATATTTGCAGATTTATCTCAAGGGAAGGGGCCTAACGGACATATTTCGAGATATTTCTTCTTCTTGTTGTTCTTCTTCTGCACAGCTAAGCTGGAAGTGGCATTTGCGGCTCGCACTAGTGCAGAGTTATCTCAAAGAGAGGGGCCACGGTGTTTCTGTGTCTCTATTATGTTGGTGCGGTTTCGGAACTTTTAAATATCTTGATATATCTCGAGAACTACGCATCTGATCAAAAAATATCATAGAACATAAAAAGTAGGAAACTTAATTCTCTACAAAAAAGGTCTCTTAACATTTTGCCATAGCTCGCTTCGTTTCCGAGATATTTGCATATTTATTTCAAGGGAAGGGGCCTGACGGACATATTTCGAGATATTTCTTCTTCTTGTTGTTCTTCCTCTGCACAGCTAAGCTGGAAGTGGCATTTGCAGCTCGCAATAGTGCAGAGTTATCTCAAAGAAAGGGGCCACGGTGTTTCTGTATCTCTATTATGTTGGTGCGGCTTCGGAACTTTTAAATATCTCGATATATCTCGAAAACTACGATTCTGATCAAAAAATATCACAGAACATAAAAAGTAGGAAACTTAATTCTCTACAAAAAAGGTCTCTTAACATTTTGCCATAGCTCGCTTCGTTTCCGAGATATTTGCAGATTTATCTCAAGGGAAGGGGCCTGACGGACATATTTCGAGATATTTCTTCTTCTTGTTGTTCTTCTTCTGCACAGCTAAGCTGAAAGTGGCATTTGCAGCTCGCAATAGTGCAGAGTTATCTCAAAGAAAGAGGCCACGGTGTTTCTGTATCTCTATTATGTTGGTGCGGCTTCGGACCTTTTAAATATCTTGATATATCTCGAGAACTACGCGTCTGATCAAAAAATATTATAGAACATAAAAAGTAGGAAACATAATTCTCTACAAAAACGGTCTCTTAACATTTTGCCATAGCTCGCTTCGTTTCCGAGATATTTGCAGATATATCTCAAGGGAAGGGGCCTGACGGACATATTTCGAGATATTTCTTCTTCTTGTTGTTATTCTTCTGCACAGCTAAGCTGGAAGTGGCATTTGCGGCTCGCACTAGTGCACAGTTATCTCAAAGAAAGGGGCCACGGTGTTTCTGTATCTCTATTATGTTGGTGCGTCTTCGGAACTTTTACATATCTCGATATATCTCGAAAACTACGCTTCTGATCAAAAAATATCATAGAACATAAATTGTAGGAAACATAATTCTCTACAAAAAACGTCTCTTAACATTTTGCCATAGCTCGCTTCGTTTCCGAGATATTTGCAGATTCAGCTCAAAGGAACTGGCCTGACGGACATATTTCGAGATATTTCTTCTTCTTGTTGTGCTTCCTCTGCACAGCTAAGCTGGAAGTGGCATTTGCAGCTCGCAATAGTGCAGAGTTATCTCAAAGAAAGGGGCCACGGTGTTTCTGTATCTCTATTATGTTGGTGCGTCTTCGGAACTTTTACATATCTCGATATATCTCGAAAACTGCGCTTCTGATCAAAAAATATCATAGAACATAAAAAGTAGGAAACTTAATTCTCTACAAAAAAGGTCTCTTAACATTTTGCCATAGCTCGCTTCGTTTCCGAGATATTTGCAGATTTATCTCAAGGGAAGGGGCCTAACGGACATATTTCGAGATATTTCTTCTTCTTGTTGTTCTTCCTCTGCACAGCTAAGCTGGAAGTGGCATTTGCAGCTCGCAATAGTGCAGAGTTATCTCAAAGAAAGGGGCCACGGTGTTTCTGTATCTCTATTATGTTGGTGCGGCTTCGGAACTTTTAAATATCTTGATATATCTCGAGAACTACGCATCTGATCAAAAAATATCATAGAACATAAAAGGTAGGAAACTTAATTCTCTACAAAAAAGGTCTCTTAACATTTTGCCATAGCTCGCTTCGTTTCCGAGATATTTGCATATTTATTTCAAGGGAAGGGGCCTGACGGACATATTTCGAGATATTTGTTCTTCTTGTTGTTCTTCTTCTGCACAGCTAAGCTGGAAGTGGCATGTGCGGCTCGCACTAGTGCAGAGTTATCTCAAAGAAAGGGGCCACTGTGTTTCTGTATCTCTATTATGTTGGTGCGGCTTCGGAACTTTTAAATATCTTGATATATCTCGAGAACTACGCATCTGATCAAAAAATATCATAGAACATAAAAAGTAGGTAACTTAATTCTCTACAAAAAAGGTCTCTCAGCATTTTGCCATAGCTCGATTCGTTTCCGAGATATTTGCAGATTTATCTCAAGGGAAGGGTCCTAACGGACATATTTCGAGATATTTCTTCTTCTTGTTGTTCTTCTTCTGCACAGCTAACCTGGAAGTGGCATTTCCAGCTCGCAATAGTGCAGAGTTATCCCGAAGAAAGGGGCCACGGTGTTTCTGTATCTCTATTATGTTGGTGCGGCTTCGGAACTTTTAAATATCTCGATATATCTCGAAAACTACGCTTCTGATCAAAAAATATCATAGAACATAAATTGTAGGAAACATAATTCTCTACAAAAAAGGTCTCTCACCATTTTGCCATAGCTCGCTTCGTTTCCGAGATATTTGCAGATTTATCTCAAGGGAAGGGGCCTAACGGACATATTTCGAGATATTTCTTCTTCTTGTTGTTCTTCCTCTGCACAGCTAAGCTGGAAGTGGCATTTGTGGCTCGCACTAGTGCAGAGTTATCTCAAAGAAAGGGGCCACGGTGTTTCTGTATCTCTATTATGTTGGTGCGGCTTCGGAACTTTTAAATATCTCGATATATCTCGAAAACTACGCTTCTGATCAAAAAATATCATAGAACATAAAAAGTAGGAAACTTAATTCTCTACAAAAAAGGTCTCTTAACATTTTGCCATAGCTCGCTTCGTTTCCGAGATATTTGCAGATTTATCTCAAGGGAAGGGGCCTAACGGACATATTTCGAGATATTTCTTCTTCTTGTTGTTCTTCTTCTGCACAGCTAAGCTGGAAGTGGCATTTGCGGCTCGCACTAGTGCAGAGTTATCTCAAAGAAAGGGGCCACGGTGTTTCTGTATCTCTATTATGTTGGTGCAGCTTCGGAACTTTTAAATATCTTGATATATCTCGAGAACTACGCATCTGATCAAAAAATATCATGGAACATAAAAAGTAGAAAACTTAATTCTCTACAAAAAAGGTCTCTTAACATTTTGCCATAGCTCGCTTCGTTTCCGAGATATTTGCAGATTTATCTCAAGGGAAGGGGCCTGACGGACATATTTCGAGATATTTCTTCTTCTTGTTGTTCTTCTTCTGCACAGCTAAGCTGGAAGTGGCATTTGCGGCTCGCACTAGTGCAGAGTTATCTCAAAGAAAGGGGCCACGGTGTTTCTGAATCTCTATTATGTTGGTGCGGCTTCGGAACTTTTAAATATCTCGATATATCTCGAAAACTACGCTTCTGATCAAAAAATATCATAGAACATAAATTGTAGGAAACATAATTCTCCACAAAAAAGGTCTCTTAACATTTTGCCATAGCTCGCTTCGTTTCCGAGATATTTGCAGATTTATCTCAAGGGAAGGGGCCTGACGGACATATTTCGAGATATTTCTTCTGCTTGTTGTTCTTCTTCTGCACAGCTAAGCTGGAAGTGGCATTTGCGGCTCGCACTAGTGCAGAGTTATCTCAAAGAAAGGGGCCACGGTGTTTCTGTATCTCTATTATGTTGGTGCGGCTTCGGAACTTTTAAATATCTTGATATATCTCGAGAACTACGCATCTGATCAAAAAATATCATAGAACATAAAAAGTAGCAAACTTAATTCTCCACAAAAAAGGTCTCTTAACACTTTGCCATAGCTCGCTTCGTTTCCGAGATATTTGCAGATTTATCTCAAGGGAAGGGGGCTGACGGACATATTTCGAGATATTTCTTCTTCTTGTTGTTCTTCTTCTGCACAGCTAAGCTGGAAGTGGCATTTGCAGCTCGCAATAGTGCAGAGTTACCTCAAAGAAAGGGGCCACGGTGTTTCTGTATCTCTATTATGTTGGTGCGGCTTCGGAACTTTTAAATATCTGGATATATCTCGAGAACTACGCATCTGATCAAAAAATATCATAGAACATAAAAAGTAGCAAACTTAATTCTCCACAAAAAAGGTCTCTCAACATTTTGCCATAGCTCGCTTCGTTTCCGAGATATTTGCACATTTATCTCAAGGGAAGGGGCCTGACGGACATGTTTCGAGATATTTCTTCTTCTTGTTGTTCTTCTTCTGCACAGCTATGCTGGAAGTGGCATTTGCAGCTCGCAATAGTGCAGAGTTATCTCAAAGAAAGGGGCCACGGTGTTTCTGTATCTCTATTATGTTGGTGCGGCTTCGGAACTTTTAAATATCTTGATATATCTCGAGAACTACGCATCTGATCAAAAAATATCATAAAACATAAAAAGTAGCAAACTTAATTCTCCACAAAAAAGGTCTCTTAACATTTTGCCATAGCTCGATTCGTTTCCGAGATATTTGCAGATTTATCTCAAGGGAAGGGGCCTGACGGACATATTTCGAGATATTTCTTCTTCTTGTTGTTCTTCTTCTGCACAGCTATGCTGGAAGTGGCATTTGCAGCTCGCAATAGTGCAGAGTTATCTCAAAGAAAGGGGCCACGGTGTTTCTGTATCTCTATTATGTTGGTGCGGCTTCGGAACTTTTAAATATCTTGATATATCTCGAGAACTACGCATCTGATCAAAAAATATCATAGAACATAAAAAGTAGCAAACTTAATTCTCCACAAAAAAGGTCTCTCAACATTTTGCCATAGCTCGCTTCGTTTCCGAGATATTTGCACATTTATCTCAAGGGAAGGGGCCTGACGGACATGTTTCGAGATATTTCTTCTTCTTGTTGTTCTTCTTCTGCACAGCTAAACTGGAAGTGGCATTTCCAGCTCGCAATAGTGCAGAGTTATCTCAAAGAAAGGGGCCACGGTGTTTCTGTATCTCTATTATGTTGGTGCAGCTTCGGAACTTTTAAATATCTTGATATATCTCGAGAACTACGCATCTGATCAAAAAATATCATGGAACATAAAAAGTAGAAAACTTAATTCTCTACAAAAAAGGTCTCTTAACATTTTGCCATAGCTCGCTTCGTTTCCGAGATATTTGCAGATTTATCTCAAGGGAAGGGGCCTGACGGACATATTTCGAGATATTTCTTCTTCTTGTTGTTCTTCTTCTGCACAGCTAAGCTGGAAGTGGCATTTGCGGCTCGCACTAGTGCAGAGTTATCTCAAAGAAAGGGGCCACGGTGTTTCTGAATCTCTATTATGTTGGTGCGGCTTCGGAACTTTTAAATATCTCGATATATCTCGAAAACTACGCTTCTGATCAAAAAATATCATAGAACATAAATTGTAGGAAACATAATTCTCCACAAAAAAGTTCTCTTAACATTTTGCCATAGCTCGCTTCGTTTCCGAGATATTTGCAGATTTATCTCAAGGGAAGGGGCCTGACGGACATGTTTCGAGATATTTCTTCTTCTTGTTGTTCTTCTTCTGCACAGCTAAGCTGGAAGTGGCATTTGCGGCTCGCACTAGTGCAGAGTTATCTCAAAGAAAGGGGCCACGGTGTTTCTGAATCTCTATTATGTTGGTGCGGCTTCGGAACTTTTAAATATCTCGATATATCTCGAAAACTACGCTTCTGATCAAAAAATATCATAGAATATAAATTGTAGGAAACATAATTCTCTACAAAAAACGTCTCTTAACATTTTGCCATAGCTCGCTTCGTTTCCGAGATATTTGCAGATTTATCTCAAGGGAAGGGGCCTGACGGACATATTTCGAGATATTTCTTCTTCTTGTTGTTCTTCTTCTGCACAGCTATGCTGGAAGTGGCATTTGCAGCTCGCAATAGTGCAGAGTTATCTCAAAGAAAGGGGCCACGGTGTTTCTGTATCTCTATTATGTTGGTGCGGCTTCGGAACTTTTAAATATCTTGATATATCTCGAGAACTACGCATCTGATCAAAAAATATCATAGAACATAAAAAGTAGCAAACTTAATTCTCCACAAAAAAGGTCTCTCAACATTTTGCCATAGCTCGCTTCGTTTCCGAGATATTTGCACATTTATCTCAAGGGAAGGGGCCTGACGGACATGTTTCGAGATATTTCTTCTTCTTGTTGTTCTTCTTCTGCACAGCTAAACTGGAAGTGGCATTTCCAGCTCGCAATAGTGCAGAGTTATCTCAAAGAAAGGGGCCACGGTGTTTCTGTATCTCTATTATGTTGGTGCAGCTTCGGAACTTTTAAATATCTTGATATATCTCGAGAACTACGCATCTGATCAAAAAATATCATGGAACATAAAAAGTAGAAAACTTAATTCTCTACAAAAAAGGTCTCTTAACATTTTGCCATAGCTCGCTTCGTTTCCGAGATATTTGCAGATTTATCTCAAGGGAAGGGGCCTGACGGACATATTTCGAGATATTTCTTCTTCTTGTTGTTCTTCTTCTGCACAGCTAAGCTGGAAGTGGCATTTGCGGCTCGCACTAGTGCAGAGTTATCTCAAAGAAAGGGGCCACGGTGTTTCTGAATCTCTATTATGTTGGTGCGGCTTCGGAACTTTTAAATATCTCGATATATCTCGAAAACTACGCTTCTGATCAAAAAATATCATAGAACATAAATTGTAGGAAACATAATTCTCCACAAAAAAGTTCTCTTAACATTTTGCCATAGCTCGCTTCGTTTCCGAGATATTTGCAGATTTATCTCAAGGGAAGGGGCCTGACGGACATGTTTCGAGATATTTCTTCTTCTTGTTGTTCTTCTTCTGCACAGCTAAGCTGGAAGTGGCATTTGCGGCTCGCACTAGTGCAGAGTTATCTCAAAGAAAGGGGCCACGGTGTTTCTGAATCTCTATTATGTTGGTGCGGCTTCGGAACTTTTAAATATCTCGATATATCTCGAAAACTACGCTTCTGATCAAAAAATATCATAGAACATAAATTGTAGGAAACATAATTCTCCACAAAAAAGTTCTCTTAACATTTTGCCATAGCTCGCTTCGTTTCCGAGATATTTGCAGATTTATCTCAAGGGAAGGGGCCTGACGGACATGTTTCGAGATATTTCTTCTTCTTGTTGTTCTTCTTCTGCACAGCTAAGCTGGAAGTGGCATTTGCGGCTCGCACTAGTGCAGAGTTATCTCAAAGAAAGGGGCCACGGTGTTTCTGAATCTCTATTATGTTGGTGCGGCTTCGGAACTTTTAAATATCTCGATATATCTCGAAAACTACGCTTCTGATCAAAAAATATCATAGAATATAAATTGTAGGAAACATAATTCTCTACAAAAAACGTCTCTTAACATTTTGCCATAGCTCGCTTCGTTTCCGAGATATTTGCAGATTTATCTCAAGGGAAGGGGCCTGACGGACATATTTCGAGATATTTCTTCTTCTTGTTGTTCTTCTTCTGCACAGCTATGCTGGAAGTGGCATTTGCAGCTCGCAATAGTGCAGAGTTATCTCAAAGAAAGGGGCCACGGTGTTTCTGTATCTCTATTATGTTGGTGCGGCTTCGGAACTTTTAAATATCTTGATATATCTCGAGATCTACGCATCTGATCAAAAAATATCGTAGAACATAGAAAGTAGGAAACTTAATTGTCTACAAAAAAGGTCTCTTAACATTTTGCCATAGCTCGCTTCGTTTCCGAGATATTTGCAGATTTATCTCAAGGGAAGGGGCCTGACGGACATATTTCGAGATATTTCTTCTTCTTGTTGTTCTTCTTCTGCACAGCTAAACTGGAAGTGGCATTTCCAGCTCGCAATAGCGCAGAGTTATCTCAAAGAAAGGGCCACGGTGTTTCTGTATCTCTATTATGTTGGTGCGGCTTCGGAACTTTTAAATATCTTGATATATCTCGAGAACTACGCATCTGATCAAAAAATATCATAGAACATAAAAAGTAGGAAACTTAATGCTCTACAAAAAACGTCTGTTAACATTTTGCCATAGCTCGCTTCGTTTCCGAGATATTTGCAGATTTATCTCAAGGGAAGGGGCCTGACGGACGTATTTCGAGATATTTCTTCTTCTTGTTGTTCTTCTTCTGCACAGCTATGCTGGAAGTGGCGTTTGCAGCTCGCAATAGTGCATAGTTATCTCAAAGAAAGGGGCCACGGTGTTTCTGTATCTCTATTATGTTGGTGCGGCTTCGGAACTTTTAAATATCTGGATATATCTCGAAAACTACGCATCTGATCAAAAAATATCATGGAACATAAAAAGTAGAAAACTTAATTCTCTACAAAAAAGGTCTCTTAACATTTTGCCATAGCTCGCTTCGTTTCCGAGATATTTGCAGATTTATCTCAAGGGAAGGGGCCTGACGGACATGTTTCGAGATATTTCTTCTTCTTGTTGTTCTTCTTCTGCACAGCTAAACTGGAAGTGGCATTTCCAGTTCGCAATAGTGCAGAGTTATCTCAAAGAAAGGGGCCACGGTGTTTCTGTATCTCTATTATGTTGGTGCGGCTTCGGAACTTTTAAATATCTCGATATATCTCGAAACTTACGCTTCTGATCAAAAAATATCATAGAACATAAATTGTAGGAAACATAATTCTCTACAAATAAAGTCTCTTAACATTTTGCCATAGCTCGCTTCGTTTCCGAGATATTTGCAGATTTATCTCAAGGGAAGGGGCCTGACGGACATGTTTCGAGATATTTCTTCTTCTTGTTGTTCTTCTTCTGCACAGCTAAACTGGAAGTGGCATTTCCAGCTCGCAATAGTGCAGAGTTATCTCAAAGAAAGGGGCCACGGTGTTTCTGAATCTCTATTATGTTGGTGCGGCTTCGGAACTTTTAAATATCTCGATATATCTAGAAAACTACGCTTCTGATCAAAAAATATCATAGAACATAAATTGTAGGAAACACAATTCTCTACAAAAAACGTCTCCTAACATTTTGCCATAGCTCGCTTCGTTTCCGAGATATTTGCAGATTTATCTCAAGGGAAGGGGCCTGACGGACATATTTCGAGATATTTCTTCTTCTTGTTGTTCTTCTTCTGCACAGCTATGCTGGAAGTGGCATTTGCAGCTCGCAATAGTGCAGAGTTATCTCAAAGAAAGGGGCCACGGTGTTTCTGTATCTCTATTATGTTGGTGCGGCTTCGGAACTTTTAAATATCTTGATATATCTTGAGAACTACGCATCTGATCAAAAAATATCATAGAACATAAAAAGTAGCAAACTTAATTCTCCACAAAAAAGGTCTCTTAACATTTTGCCATAGCTCGCTTCGTTTCCGAGATATTTGCAGATTTATCTCAAGGGAAGGGGCCTGACGGACATGTTTCGAGATATTTCTTCTTCTTGTTGTTCTTCTTCTGCACAGCTAAACTGGAAGTGGCATTTCCAGCTCGCAATAGTGCAGAGTTATCTCAAAGAAAGGGGCCACGGTGTTTCTGTATCTCTATTATGTTGGTGCGGCTTCGGAACTTTTAAATATCTCGATATATCTCGAAAACTACGCTTCTGATCAAAAAATATCATAGAAGGTAAATTGTAGGAAACATAATTCTCTACAAAAAAGGTCTCTTAACATTTTGCCATAGCTCGCTTCGTTTCCGAGATATTTGCAGATCTATCTCAAGGGAAGGGGCCTGACGGACATATTTCGAAATATTTCTTATTCTTGTTGTTCTTCTTCTGCACAGCTAAGCTGGAAGCGGCATTTGCAACTCGCAATAGTGCAGAGTTATCTCAAAGAAAGGGGCCACGGTGTTTCTGAATCTCTATTATGTTGGTGCGGCTTCGGAACTTTTAAATATCTTGATATATCTCGCGAACTACGCATCTGATCAAAAAATATCATACAACATAAAAGGTAGGAAACTTAATTCTCTACAAAAAAGGTCTCTTAACATTTTGCCATACCTCGCTTCGTTTCCGAGATATTTGCAGATTTATCTCAAGGGAAGGGGCCTGACGGACATATTTCGAGATATTTCTTCTTCTTGTTGTTCTTCTTCTGCACAGCTAAGCTGGAAGTGGCATTTGCGGCTCGCAATAGTGCAGAGTTATCTCAAAGAGAGGGGCCACGGTGTTTCTGTATCTCTATTATGTTGGTGCGGCTTCGGAACTTTTAAATATCTTGATATATCTCGAGAACTACGCATCTGATCAAAAAATATCATAGAACATAAAAAGTAGGAAACTTAATTCTCTACAAATAAGGTCTCTTAACATTTTGCCATAGCTCGGTTCGTTTCCGAGATATTTGCAGATTTATCTCAAGGGAAGGGGCCTGACGGACATATTTCGAGATATTTCTTCTTCTTGTTGTTCTTCTTCTGCACAGCTAAGCTGGAAGTGGCATTTGCAGCGCGCTATAGTGCAGGGTTATCTCAAAGAAAGGGGCCACGGTGTTTCTGTATCTCTATTATGTTGGTGCGGCTTCGGAACTTTTAAATATCTTGATATATCTCGAGAACTACGCATCTGATCAAAAAATATCATAGAACGTAAAAAGTAGGAAACTTAATTCTCTACAAAAAAGGTCTCTTAACATTTTGCCATAGCTCGCTTGGTTTCCGAGATATTTGCAGATTTATCTCAAGGGAAGGGGGCTGACGGACATATTTCGAGATATTTCTTCTTCTTGTTGTTCTTCTTCTGCACAGCTAAGCTCGAAGTGGCATTTGCAGCTCGCAATAGTGCAGAGTTATCTCAAAGAAAGGGGCCACGGTGTTTCTGTATCTCTATTATGTTGGTGCGGCTTCGGAACTTTTAAATATCTTGATATATCTCGAGAACTACGCATCTGATCAAAAAATATCATAGAACATAAAAAGTAGGAAACTTAATTCTCTACAAAAAAGGTCTCTTAACATTTTGCCATAGCTCGCTTCGTTTCCGAGATATTTGCAGATTTATCTCAAGGGAAGGGGCCTGACGGACATATTTCGAGATATTTCTTCTTCTTGTTGTTCTTCTTCTGCACAGCTAAGCTGGAAGTGGCACTTGCAGCTCGCAATAGTGCAGAGTTATCTCAAAGAAAGGGGCCACGGTGTTTCTGTATCTCTATTATGTTGGTGCGGCTTCGGAACTTTTAAATATCTCGATATATCTCGAAAACTACGCTTCTGATCAAAAAATATCATAGAAGGTAAATTGTAGGAAACATAATTCTCTACAAAAAAGGTCTCTTAACATTTTGCCATAGCTCGCTTCGTTTCCGAGATATTTGCAGATCTATCTCAAGGGAAGGGGCCTGACGGACATATTTCGAAATATTTCTTATTCTTGTTGTTCTTCTTCTGCACAGCTAAGCTGGAAGCGGCATTTGCAACTCGCAATAGTGCAGAGTTATCTCAAAGAAAGGGGCCACGGTGTTTCTGAATCTCTATTATGTTGGTGCGGCTTCGGAACTTTTAAATATCTTGATATATCTCGCGAACTACGCATCTGATCAAAAAATATCATACAACATAAAAGGTAGGAAACTTAATTCTCTACAAAAAAGGTCTCTTAACATTTTGCCATACCTCGCTTCGTTTCCGAGATATTTGCAGATTTATCTCAAGGGAAGGGGCCTGACGGACATATTTCGAGATATTTCTTCTTCTTGTTGTTCTTCTTCTGCACAGCTAAGCTGGAAGTGGCATTTGCGGCTCGCAATAGTGCAGAGTTATCTCAAAGAGAGGGGCCACGGTGTTTCTGTATCTCTATTATGTTGGTGCGGCTTCGGAACTTTTAAATATCTTGATATATCTCGAGAACTACGCATCTGATCAAAAAATATCATAGAACATAAAAAGTAGGAAACTTAATTCTCTACAAATAAGGTCTCTTAACATTTTGCCATAGCTCGGTTCGTTTCCGAGATATTTGCAGATTTATCTCAAGGGAAGGGGCCTGACGGACATATTTCGAGATATTTCTTCTTCTTGTTGTTCTTCTTCTGCACAGCTAAGCTGGAAGTGGCATTTGCAGCGCGCTATAGTGCAGGGTTATCTCAAAGAAAGGGGCCACGGTGTTTCTGTATCTCTATTATGTTGGTGCGGCTTCGGAACTTTTAAATATCTTGATATATCTCGAGAACTACGCATCTGATCAAAAAATATCATAGAACGTAAAAAGTAGGAAACTTAATTCTCTACAAAAAAGGTCTCTTAACATTTTGCCATAGCTCGCTTGGTTTCCGAGATATTTGCAGATTTATCTCAAGGGAAGGGGGCTGACGGACATATTTCGAGATATTTCTTCTTCTTGTTGTTCTTCTTCTGCACAGCTAAGCTCGAAGTGGCATTTGCAGCTCGCAATAGTGCAGAGTTATCTCAAAGAAAGGGGCCACGGTGTTTCTGTATCTCTATTATGTTGGTGCGGCTTCGGAACTTTTAAATATCTTGATATATCTCGAGAACTACGCATCTGATCAAAAAATATCATAGAACATAAAAAGTAGGAAACTTAATTCTCTACAAATAAGGTCTCTGAACATTTTGCCATAGCTCGGTTCGTTTCCGAGATATTTGCAGATTTATCTCAAGGGAAGGGGCCTGACGGACATATTTCGAGATACTTCTTCTTCTTGTTGTGCTTCTTCTGCACAGCTAAGCTGGAACTGGCATTTGCTGCTCGCAATAGTGCAGAGTTATCTCACAGAAAGGGGCCACGGTGTTTCTGTATCTCTATTATGTTGGTGCGGCTTCGGAACTTTTACATATCTTGATATATCTCGAGAACTACGCATCTGATCAAAAAATATCATAGAACATAAAAAGTAGGAAACTTAATTCTCTACAAAAAAGGTCTCTTAACATTTTCCCATAGCTGGCATCGTTTCCGAGATATTTGCAGATTTAGCTCAAGGGAAGGGGCCTGACGAACATATTCCGAGATATTTCTTCTTCTTGTTGTTCCTCTTCTGCACAGCTAAGCTGCAAGTGGCATTTGCAGCTCGCAAAAGTGCAGAGTTATGTCAAAGAAAGAGGCCACGGTGTTTCTGTACCTCTATTATGTTGGTGCAGCTTCGGAACTTTTAAATATCTTGATATATCTCGAGAACTACGCATCTGATCAAAAAATATCATAGAACATAAAAAGTAGGAAACCTAATTTTCTACAAAAGAGGTCTCTTAACATTTTGCCGTAGCTCGCTTCGTTTCCGAGATATTTGCACATTTATCTCAAGGGAAGGGGCCTGACGGACATATTTCGAAATATTTCTTCTTCTTGTTGTTCTTCTTCTGCACAGCTAAGCTGGAAGTGGCATTTGCAGCTCGCAATAGTGCAGAGTTATCTCAGAGAAAGAGGCCACGGTGTTTCTGTATCTCTATTATGTTGGTGCGGCTTCGGAACTTTTAAATATCTCGATATATCTCGAAAACTACGCTTCTGATCAAAAAATATCATAGAACATAAAGTGTAGGAAACATAATTCTCTACAAAAAAGGTCTCTTAACATTTTGCCATAGCTCGTTTCGTTTCCGAGATATTTGCAGATATATCTCAAGGGAAGGGGCCTGACGGACATATTTCGAGATATTTCTCCTTCTTCTTGTTCTTCTTCCGCACAGCTAAGCTGGAAGTGGCATTTACAGCTCGCAATAGTGCAGAGTTATCTCAAAGAAAGGGGCCACGGTGTTTCTGTATCTCTATTATGTTGGTGCGGCTTCGGAACTTTTAAATATCTTGATATATCTCGAGAACTACGCATCTGATCAAAAAATATCATAGAACGTAAAAAGTAGGAAACTTAATTCTCTACAAAAAAGGTCTCTTAACATTTTGCCATAGCTCGCTTGGTTTCCGAGATATTTGCAGATTTATCTCAAGGGAAGGGGCCTGACGGACATATTTCGAGATATTTCTTCTTCTTGTTGTTCTTCTTCTGCACAGCTAAGCTGGAAGTGGCATTTGCAGCTCGCGATAGTGCAGAGGTATCTCAAAGAAAGGGGCCACGGTGTTTCTGTATCTCTATTATGTTGGTGCGGCTTCGGAACTTTTAAATATCTTGATATATCTCGAGAACTACGCATCTGATCAAAAAATATCATAGAACATAAAAAGTAGGAAACTGAATTCTCTACAAAAAAGGTCTCTTAACATTTTGCCATAGCTCGGTTCGTTTCCGAGATATTTGCAGATTTATCTCAAGGGAAGGGGCCTGACGGACATATTTCGAGATACTTCTTCTTCTTGTTGTGCTTCTTCTGCACAGCTAAGCTGGAACTGGCATTTGCTGCTCGCAATAGTGCAGAGTTATCTCACAGAAAGGGGCCACGGTGTTTCTGTATCTCTATTATGTTGGTGCGGCTTCGGAACTTTTACATATCTTGATATATCTCGAGAACTACGCATCTGATCAAAAAATATCATAGAACATAAAAAGTAGGAAACTTAATTCTCTACAAAAAAGGTCTCTTAACATTTTCCCATAGCTGGCATCGTTTCCGAGATATTTGCAGATTTAGCTCAAGGGAAGGGGCCTGACGAACATATTCCGAGATATTTCTTCTTCTTGTTGTTCCTCTTCTGCACAGCTAAGCTGGAAGTGGCATTTGCAGCTCGCAAAAGTGCAGAGTTATGTCAAAGAAAGAGGCCACGGTGTTTCTGTACCTCTATTATGTTGGTGCAGCTTCGGAACTTTTAAATATCTTGATATATCTCGAGAACTACGCATCTGATCAAAAAATATCATAGAACATAAAAAGTAGGAAACCTAATTTTCTACAAAAGAGGTCTCTTAACATTTTGCCGTAGCTCGCTTCGTTTCCGAGATATTTGCACATTTATCTCAAGGGAAGGGGCCTGACGGACATATTTCGAAATATTTCTTCTTCTTGTTGTTCTTCTTCTGCACAGCTAAGCTGGAAGTGGCATTTGCAGCTCGCAATAGTGCAGAGTTATCTCAGAGAAAGAGGCCACGGTGTTTCTGTATCTCTATTATGTTGGTGCGGCTTCGGAACTTTTAAATATCTCGATATATCTCGAAAACTACGCTTCTGATCAAAAAATATCATAGAACATAAAGTGTAGGAAACATAATTCTCTACAAAAAAGGTCTCTTAACATTTTGCCATAGCTCGTTTCGTTTCCGAGATATTTGCAGATATATCTCAAGGGAAGGGGCCTGACGGACATATTTCGAGATATTTCTCCTTCTTCTTGTTCTTCTTCCGCACAGCTAAGCTGGAAGTGGCATTTACAGCTCGCAATAGTGCAGAGTTATCTCAAAGAAAGGGGCCACGGTGTTTCTGTATCTCTATTATGTTGGTGCGGCTTCGGAACTTTTAAATATCTTGATATATCTCGAGAACTACGCATCTGATCAAAAAATATCATAGAACGTAAAAAGTAGGAAACTTAATTCTCTACAAAAAAGGTCTCTTAACATTTTGCCATAGCTCGCTTGGTTTCCGAGATATTTGCAGATTTATCTCAAGGGAAGGGGTCTGACGGACATATTTCGAGATATTTCTTCTTCTTGTTGTTCTTCTTCTGCACAGCTAAGCTCGAAGTGGCATTTGCAGCTCGCAATAGTGCAGAGTTATCTCAAAGAAAGGGGCCACCGTGTTTCTGTATCTCTATTATGTTGGTGCGGCTTCGGAATTTTTAAATATCTCGATATATCTCGAAAACTACGCTTCTGATCAAAAAATATCATAGAACATAAATTGTAGGAAACATAATTCTCTACAAAAAAGGTCTCTTAACATTTTGCCATAGCTCGCTTCGTTTCCGAGATATTTGCAGATTTAGCTCAAGGGAAGGGGCCTGACGAACATATTCCGAGATATTTCTTCGTCTTGTTGTTCCTCTTCTGCACAGCTAAGCTGGAAGTGGCATTTGCAGCTCGCAAAAGTGCAGAGTTATGTCAAAGAAAGAGGCCACGGTGTTTCTGTACCTCTATTATGTTGGTGCAGCTTCGGAACTTTTAAATATCTTGATATATCTCGAGAACTACGCATCTGATCAAAAAATATCATAGAACATAAAAAGTAGGAAACCTAATTTTCTACAAAAGAGGTCTCTTAACATTTTGCCGTAGCTCGCTTCGTTTCCGAGATATTTGCACATTTATCTCAAGGGAAGGGGCCTGACGGACATATTTCGAAATATTTCTTCTTCTTGTTGTTCTTCTTCTGCACAGCTAAGCTGGAAGTGGCATTTGCAGCTCGCAATAGTGCAGAGTTATCTCAGAGAAAGAGGCCACGGTGTTTCTGTATCTCTATTATGTTGGTGCGGCTTCGGAACTTTTAAATATCTCGATATATCTCGAAAACTACGCTTCTGATCAAAAAATATCATAGAACATAAAGTGTAGGAAACATAATTCTCTACAAAAAAGGTCTCTTAACATTTTGCCATAGCTCGTTTCGTTTCCGAGATATTTGCAGATATATCTCAAGGGAAGGGGCCTGACGGACATATTTCGAGATATTTCTCCTTCTTCTTGTTCTTCTTCCGCACAGCTAAGCTGGAAGTGGCATTTACAGCTCGCAATAGTGCAGAGTTATCTCAAAGAAAGGGGCCACGGTGTTTCTGTATCTCTATTATGTTGGTGCGGCTTCGGAACTTTTAAATATCTTGATATATCTCGAGAACTACGCATCTGATCAAAAAATATCATAGAACGTAAAAAGTAGGAAACTTAATTCTCTACAAAAAAGGTCTCTTAACATTTTGCCATAGCTCGCTTGGTTTCCGAGATATTTGCAGATTTATCTCAAGGGAAGGGGTCTGACGGACATATTTCGAGATATTTCTTCTTCTTGTTGTTCTTCTTCTGCACAGCTAAGCTCGAAGTGGCATTTGCAGCTCGCAATAGTGCAGAGTTATCTCAAAGAAAGGGGCCACCGTGTTTCTGTATCTCTATTATGTTGGTGCGGCTTCGGAATTTTTAAATATCTCGATATATCTCGAAAACTACGCTTCTGATCAAAAAATATCATAGAACATAAAAAGTAGGAAACCTAATTTTCTACAAAAGAGGTCTCTTAACATTTTGCCGTAGCTCGCTTTGTTTCCGAGATATTTGCACATTTATCTCAAGGGAAGGGGCCTGACGGACATATTTCGAAATATTTCTTCTTCTTGTTGTTCTTCTTCTGCACAGCTAAGCTGGAAGTGGCATTTGCAGCTCGCAATAGTGCAGAGTTATCTCAGAGAAAGAGGCCACGGTGTTTCTGTATCTCTATTATGTTGGTGCGGCTTCGGAACTTTTAAATATCTCGATATATCTCGAAAACTACGCTTCTGATCAAAAAATATCATAGAACATAAAGTGTAGGAAACATAATTCTCTACAAAAAAGGTCTCTTAACATTTTGCCATAGCTCGTTTCGTTTCCGAGATATTTGCAGATATATCTCAAGGGAAGGGGCCTGACGGACATATTTCGAGATATTTCTCCTTCTTCTTGTTCTTCTTCCGCACAGCTAAGCTGGAAGTGGCATTTACAGCTCGCAATAGTGCAGAGTTATCTCAAAGAAAGGGGCCACGGTGTTTCTGTATCTCTATTATGTTGGTGCGGCTTCGGAACTTTTAAATATCTTGATATATCTCGAGAACTACGCATCTGATCAAAAAATATCATAGAACGTAAAAAGTAGGAAACTTAATTCTCTACAAAAAAGGTCTCTTAACATTTTGCCATAGCTCGCTTGGTTTCCGAGATATTTGCAGATTTATCTCAAGGGAAGGGGTCTGACGGACATATTTCGAGATATTTCTTCTTCTTGTTGTTCTTCTTCTGCACAGCTAAGCTCGAAGTGGCATTTGCAGCTCGCAATAGTGCAGAGTTATCTCAAAGAAAGGGGCCACCGTGTTTCTGTATCTCTATTATGTTGGTGCGGCTTCGGAATTTTTAAATATCTCGATATATCTCGAAAACTACGCTTCTCATCAAAAAATATCATAGAACATAAATTGTAGGAAACATAATTCTCTACAAAAAAGGTCTCTTAACATTTTGCCATAGCTCGCTTCGTTTCCGAGATATTTGCAGATTCAGCTCAAAGGAACTGGCCTGACGGACATATTTCGAGATATTTCATCTTCTTGTTGTTCTTCCTCTGCACATCTAAGCTGGAAGTGGCATTTGCAGCTCGCAATAGTGCAGAGTTATCTCAAAGAAAGGGGCCACGGTGTTTCTGTATCTCTATTATGTTGGTGCAGCTTCGGAACTTTTAAATATCTTGATATATCTCGAGAACTACGCATCTGATCAAAAAATATCATAGAACATAAAAAGTAGAAAACTTAATTCTCTACAAAAAAGGTCTCTCAACATTTTGCCATAGCTCGCTTCGTTTCCGAGATATATGCAGATTTATCTCAAGGGAAGGGGCCTGACGGACATATTTCGAGATATTTCTTCTTCTTGTTGTTCTTCTTCTGCACAGCTAAACTGGAAGTGGCATTTCCAGCTCGCAATAGTGCAGTTATCTCAAAGAAAGGGGCCACCGTGTTTCTGTATCTCTATTATGTTGGTGCGGCTTCGGAACTTTTAAATATCTTGATATATCTCGAGAACTACGCTTCTGATCAAAAAATATCATAGAACATAAATTGTAGGAAACATAATTCTCTACAAAAAAGGTCTCTTAACATTTTGCCATAGCTCGCTTCGTTTCCGAGATATTTGCAGATTTATCTCAAGGGAAGGGGTCTGACGGACATATTTCGAGATATTTCTTCTTCTTGTTGTTCTTCTTCTGCACAGCTAAGCGGGAAGTGGCATTTGCAGCTCGCAATAGTGCAGAGTTATCTCAAAGAAAGGGGCCACGGTGTTTCTGTATCTCTATTATGTTGGTGCGGCTTCGGAACTTTTAAATATCTTGATATATCTCGAGAACTACGCATCTGATCAATAAATATCATAGAACATAAATACTAGGAAACTTAATTTCCTACAAAAATGGTCTCTCAACATCTTCCCATAGCTCGCATCGTTTGCGAGATATTTGCAGATTTAGCTCAAGGGAAGGGGCCTGACGGACATATTCCGAGATATTTCTTGTTCTTGTTGTGCTTCTTCTGCACAGCTAAGCTGGAAGTGGCATTTGCAGCTCGCAATAGTGCAGAGTTATCTCAAAGACAGGGGCCACGGTGTTTCTGTATCCCTATTATGTTGGTGCGGCTTCGGAACTTTTGAATACCTTAATATATCTCGAGAACTACGCATCTGATCAGAAAATATCGTAGAACATAAATAGTAGGAAACTTAATTCTCTACAAAAAAGGTGTCTTAACGTTTTGCCATAGCTCGCATCGTATGCGAGATATTTGCAGATTTAGCTCAAGGGGAGGGGCCTGACGGACATATTCCGAGATATTTCTTGTTCTTGTTGTGCTTCTTCTGCACAGCTAAGCTGGAACTGGCATTTGCTGCTCGCAATAGTGCAGAGTTATCTCACAGAAAGGGGCCACGGTGTTTCTGTATCTCTATTATGTTGGTGCGGCTTCGGAACTTTTACATATCTTGATATATCTCGAGAACTACGCATCTGATCAGAAAATATCATAGAACATAAAAAGTAGGAAACTTAATTCTCTACAAAAAAGATCTCTTAACATTTTGCCATAGCTCGCTTCGTTTCCGAGATATTTGCAGATTTAGCTCAAGGGAAGGGGCCTGACGAACATATTCCGAGATATTTCTTCTTCTTGTTGTTCCACTTCTGCACAGCTAAGCTGGAAGTGGCATTTGCAGCTCGCAAAAGTGCAGAGTTATCTCAAAGAAAGAGGCCACGGTGTTTCTGTACCTCTATTATGTTGGTGCAGCTTCGGAACTTTTAAATATCTTGATATATCTCGAGAACTACGCATCTGATCAAAAAATATCATAGAACATAAAAAGTAGGAAACCTAATTTTCTACAAAAGAGGTCTCTTAACATTTTGCCGTAGCTCGCTTCGTTTCCGAGATATTTGCACATTTATCTCAAGGGAAGGGGCCTGACGGACATATTTCGAAATATTTCTTCTTCTTGTTGTTCTTCTTCTGCACAGCTAAGCTGGAAGTGGCATTTGCAGCTCGCAATAGTGCAGAGTTATCTCAGAGAAAGAGGCCACGGTGTTTCTGTATCTCTATTATGTTGGTGCGGCTTCGGAACTTTTAAATATCTCGATATATCTCGAAAACTACGCTTCTGATCAAGAAATATCATAGAACATAAATTGTAGGAAACATAATTCTCTACAAAAAACGTCTCTTAACATTTTGCCATAGCTCGCTTCGTTTCCGAGATATTTGCAGATTTATCTCAAGGAAAGGGGCCTGACGGATATATTTCGAGATATTTCTTCTTCTTGTTGTTCTTCTTCTGCACAGCTAAGCTGGAAGTGGCATTTGCAGCTCGCAATAGTGCAGAGTTATCTCAAAGAAAGGGGCCACGGTGTTTCTGTATCTCTATTATGTTGGTGCGGCTTCGGAACTTTTAAATATCTTGATATATCTCGAGAACTACGCATCTGATCAAAAATTATCATAGAACATAAAAAGTAGGAAACTTAATCCTCTACAAAAAAGGTCTCTTAACATTTTGCCATAGCTCGCTTCGTTTCCGAGATATTTGCAGATTTATCTCAAGGGAAGGGGCCTGACGGACATATTTCGAGATATTTCTTCTTCTTGTTGTTCTTCTTCTGCACAGCTAAGCTGGAAGTGGCATTTGCAGCTCGCAATAGTGCAGAGTTATCTCAAAGAAAGGGGCCACGGTGTTTCTGTATCTCTATTATGTTGGTGCGGCTTCGGAACTTTTAAATATCTCGATATATCTCGAAAACTACGCTTCTGATCAAAAAATATCATAGAACATAAATAGTAGGAAACATAATTCTCTACAAAAAACGTCTCTTAACGTTTTGCCATAGCTCGCTTCGTTTCCGAGATATTTGCAGATTTATCTCAAGGGAAGGCTCCTGACGGACATATTTCGAGATATTTCATCTTCTTGTTGTTCTTCCTCTGCACATCTAAGCTGGAAGTGGCATTTGCAGCTCGCAATAGTGCAGAGTTATCTCAAAGAAAGGGGCCACGGTGTTTCTGTATCTCTATTATGTTGGTGCAGCTTCGGAACTTTTAAATATCTTGATATATCTCGAGAACTACGCATCTGATCAAAAAATATCATAGAACATAAAAAGTAGAAAACTTAATTCTCTACAAAAAAGGTCTCAACATTTTGCCATAGCTCGCTTCGTTTCCGAGATATATGCAGATTTATCTCAAGGGAAGGGGCCTGACGGACATATTTCGAGATATTTCTTCTTCTTGTTGTTCTTCTTCTGCACAGCTAAACTGGAAGTGGCATTTCCAGCTCGCAATAGTGCAGTTATCTGAAAGAAAGGGGCCACGGTGTTTCTGTATCTCTATTATGTTGGTGCGGCTTCGGAACTTTTAAATATCTTGATATATCTCGAGAACTACGCTTCTGATCAAAAAATATCATAGAACATAAATTGTAGGAAACATAATTCTCTACAAAAAAGGTCTCTTAAGATTTTGCCATAGCTCGTTTCGTTTCCGAGATATTTGCAGATATATCTCAAGGGAAGGGGCCTAACGGACATATTTCGAGATATTTCTTCTTCTTGTTGTTCTTCTTCTGCACAGCTAAACTGGAAGTGGCATTTCCAGCTCGCAATAGTGCAGAGTTATCTCAAAGAAAGGGGCCACGGTGTTTCTGTATCTCTATTATGTTGGTGCGGCTTCGGAACTTTTAAATATCTTGATATATCTCGAGAACTACGCATCTGATCAAAAAATATCATACAACATAAAAAGTAGGTAACTTAATTCTCTACAAAAAAGGTCTCTTAACATTTTGCCATAGCTCGCTTCGTTTCCGAGATATGTGCAGATTTATCTCAAGGGAAGGGGCCTGACGGACATATTTCGAGATATTTCTTCTTCTTGTTGTTCTTCTTCTGCACAGCTAAGCTGGAAGTGGCATTTGCAGCTCGCAATAGTGCAGAGTTATCTCAAAGAAAGGGGCCACGGTGTTTCTGTATCTCTATTATGTTGGTGCGGCTTCGGAGCTTTTAAATATCTCGATATATCTCGAAAACTACGCTTCTGATCAAAAAATATCATAGAACATAAATTGTAGAAAACATAATTCTCTACAAAAAAGGTCTCTCAACATTTTGCCATAGCTCGCTTCGTTTCCGAGATATATGCAGATTTATCTCAAGGGAAGGGGCCTGACGGACATATTTCGAGATATTTCTTCTTCTTGTTGTTCTTCTTCTGCACAGCTAAGCTGGAAGTGGCATTTGCAGCTCGCAATAGTGCAGAGTTATCTCAAAGAAAGGGGCCACGGTGTTTCTGTATCTCTATTATGTTGGTGCGGCTTCGGAACTTTTAAATATCTTGATATATCTCGAGAACTACGCATCTGATCAAAAAATATCATAGAACATAAAAAATAGGTAACTTAATTCTCTACAAAAAAGGTCTCTTAACATTTTGCCATAGCTCGCTTCGTTTCCGAGATATGTGCAGATTTATCTCAAGGGAAGGGGCCTGACGGACATATTTCGAGATATTTCTTCTTCTTGTTGTTCTTCTTCTGCACAGCTGAGCTAGAAGTGGCATTTGCAGCTCGCAATAGTGCAGAGTTACCTCAAAGAAAGGGTCCACGGTGTTTCTGTATCTCTATTATGTTGGTGCGGCTTCGGAGCTTTTAAATATCTCGATATATCTCGAAAACTACGCTTCTGATCAAAAAATATCATAGAACATAAATTGTAGGAAATATAATTCTCTACAAAAAAGGTCTCTTAACATTTTGCCATAGCTCGCTTCGTTTCCGAGATATATGCAGATTTATCTCAAGGGAAGGGGCCTGACGAACATATTTCGAGATATTTCTTCTTCTTGTTGTTCTTCTTCTGCACAGCTAAGCTGGAAGTGGCATTTGCAGCTCGCAATAGTGCAGAGTTATCTCAAAGAAAGCGGCCACGGTGTTTCTGTATCTCTATTATGTTGGTGCGGCTTCGGAACTTTTAAATATCTTGATAAATCTCGAGAACTACGCATCTGATCAAATAATATCATAGAACATAAATTGTAGGAAACATAATTCTCTACAAAAAAGGTCTCTTAACATTTTGCCATAGCTCGCTTCGTTTCCGAGATATATGCAGATATATCTCAAGGGAAGGGGCCTGACGGACATATTTCGAGATATTTCTTCTTCTTGTTGTTCTTCTTCTGCACAGCTAAACTGGAAGTGGCATTTCCAGCTCGCAATAGTGCAGAGTTATCTGAAAGAAAGGGGCCACGGTGTTTCTGTATCTCTATTATGTTGGTGCGGCTTCGGAACTTTTAAATATCTTGATATATCACGAGAACTACGCTTCTGATCAAAAAATATCATAGAACACAAATTGTAGGAAACATAATTCTCTACAAAAAAGGTCTCTTAACGTTTTGCCATAGCTCGCTTCGTTTCCGAGATATGTGCAGATTTATCTCAAGGGAAGGGGCCTGACGGACATATTTCGAGATATTTCTTCTTCTTGTTGTTCTTCTTCTGCACAGCTAAGCTGGAAGTGGCATTTGCAGCTCGCAATAGTGCAGAGTTATCTCAAAGAAAGGGGCCACGGTGTTTCTGTATCTCTATTATGTTGGTGCGGCTTCGGAACTTTTAAATATCTTGATATATCTCGAGAACTACGCATCTGATCAAAAAATATCATAGAACATAAAAAGTAGGTAACTTAATTCTCTACAAAAAAGGTCTCTTAACATTTTGCCATAGCTCGCTTCGTTTCCGAGATATGTGCAGATTTATCTCAAGGGAAGGGGCCTGACGGACATATTTCGAGATATTTCTTCTTCTTGTTGTTCTTCTTCTGCACAGCTAAGCTGGAAGTGGCATTTGCAGCTCGCAATAGTGCAGAGTTACCTCAAAGAAAGGGGCCACGGTGTTTCTGTATCTCTATTATGTTGGTGCGGCTTCGGAGCTTTTAAATATCTCGATATATCTCGAAAACTACGCTTCTGATCAAAAAATATCATAGAACATAAATTGTAGGAAACATAATTCTCTACAAAAAAGGTCTCTTAACGTTTTGCCATAGCTCGCTTCGTTTCCGAGATATTTGCAGATTTATCTCAAGGGAAGGGACCTGACGGACATATTTCGAGATATTTCTTCTTCTTGTTGTTCTTCTTCTGCACAGCTAAGCTGGAAGTGGCATTTGCAGCTCGCAATAGTGCAGAGTTATCTGAAAGAAAGGGGCCACGGTGTTTCTGTATCTCTATTATGTTGGTGCGGCTTCGGAACTTTTAAATATCTTGATATATCACGAGAACTACGCTTCTGATCAAAAAATATCATAGAACACAAATTGTAGGAAACATAATTCTCTACAAAAAAGGTCTCTTAAGATTTTGCCATAGCTCGTTTCGTTTCCGAGATATTTGCAGATATATCTCAAGGGAAGGGGCCTGACGGACATACTTCGAGATATTTCTTCTTCTTGTTGTTCTTCTTCTGCACAGCTATACTGGAAGTGGCATTTCCAGCTCGCAATAGTGCAGAGTTATCTCAAAGAAAGGGGCCACGGTGTTTCTGTATCTCTATTATGTTGGTGCGGCTTCGGAACTTTTAAATATCTTGATATATCTCGAGAACTACGCATCTGATCAAAAAATATCATACAACATAAATTGTAGGAAACATAATTCTCTACAAAAAAGGTCTCTTAACGTTTTGCCATAGCTCGCTTCGTTTCCGAGATATGTGCAGATTTATCTCAAGGGAAGGGGCCTGACGGACATATTTCGAGATATTTCTTCTTCTTGTTGTTCTTCTTCTGCACAGCTAAGCTGGAAGTGGCATTTGTAGCTCGCAATAGTGCAGAGTTATCTCAAAGAATGGGGCCACGGTGTTTCTGTATCTCTATTATGTTGGTGCGGCTTCGGAACTTTTAAATATCTTGATATATCTCGAGAACTACGCTTCTGATCAAAAAATATCATAGAACATAAATTGTAGGAAACATAATTCTCTACAAAAAACGTCTCTTAACATTTTGCCATAGCTCGCTTCGTTTCCGAGATATTTGCAGATTCAGCTCAAAGGAACTGGCCTGACGGACATATTTCGAGATATTTCATCTTCTTGTTGTTCTTCCTCTGCACATCTAAGCTGGAAGTGGCATTTGCAGCTCGCAATAGTGCAGAGTTATCTCAAAGAAAGGGGCCACGGTGTTTCTGTATCTCTATTATGTTGGTGCAGCTTCGGAACTTTTAAATATCTTGATATATCTCGAGAACTACGCATCTGATCAAAAAATATCATAGAACATAAAAAGTAGAAAACTTAATTCTCTACAAAAAAGGTCTCTCAACATTTTGCCATAGCTCGCTTCGTTTCCGAGATATATGCAGATTTATCTCAAGGGAAGGGGCCTGACGGACATATTTCGAGATATTTCTTCTTCTTGTTGTTCTTCTTCTGCACAGCTAAACTGGAAGTGGCATTTCCAGCTCGCAATAGTGCAGAGTTATCTCAAAGAAAGGGGCCACGGTGTTTCTGTATCTCTATTATGTTGGTGCGGCTTCGGAACTTTTAAATATCTTGATAAATCTCGAGAACTACGCATCTGATCAAATAATATCATAGAACATAAATTGTAGGAAACATAATTCTCTACAAAAAAGGTCTCTTAACATTTTGCCATAGCTCGCTTCGTTTCCGAGATATATGCAGATATATCTCAAGGGAAGGGGCCTGACGGACATATTTCGAGATATTTCTTCTTCTTGTTGTTCTTCTTCTGCACAGCTAAACTGGAAGTGGCATTTCCAGCTCGCAATAGTGCAGAGATATCTGAAAGAAAGGGGCCACGGTGTTTCTGTATCTCTATTATGTTGGTGCGGCTTCGGAACTTTTAAATATCTTGATATATCACGAGAACTACGCTTCTGATCAAAAAATATCATAGAACACAAATTGTAGGAAACATAATTCTCTACAAAAAAGGTCTCTTAAGATTTTGCCATAGCTCGTTTCTTTTCCGAGATATTTGCAGATATATCTCAAGGGAAGGGGCCTGACGGACATACTTCGAGATATTTCTTCTTCTTGTTGTTCTTCTTCTGCACAGCTAAGCTGGAAGTGGCATTTGCAGCTCGCAATAGTGCAGAGTTATCTCAAAGAAAGGGGCCACGGTGTTTCTGTATCTCTATTATGTTGGTGCGGCTTCGGAACTTTTACATATCTTGATATATCTCGAGAACTACGCATCTGATCAAAAAATATCATACAACATAAAAAGTAGGTAACTTAATTCTCTACAAAAAAGGTCTCTTAACATTTTGCCATAGCTCGCTTCGTTTCCGAGATATGTGCAGATTTATCTCAAGGGAAGGGGCCTGACGGACATATTTCGAGATATTTCTTCTTCTTGTTGTTCTTCTTCTGCACAGCTAAGCTGGAAGTGGCATTTGCAGCTCGCAATAGTGCAGAGTTATCTCAAAGAAAGGGGCCACGGTGTTTCTGTATCTCTATTATGTTGGTGCGGCTTCGGAGCTTTTAAATATCTCGATATATCTCGAAAACTACGCTTCTGATCAAAAAATATCATAGAACATAAATTGTAGAAAACATAATTCTCTACAAAAAAGGTCTCTCAACATTTTGCCATAGCTCGCTTCGTTTCCGAGATATATGCAGATTTATCTCAAGGGAAGGGGCCTGACGGACATATTTCGAGATATTTCTTCTTCTTGTTGTTCTTCTTCTGCACAGCTAAGCTGGAAGTGGCATTTGCAGCTCGCAATAGTGCAGAGTTATCTCAAAGAAAGGGGCCACGGTGTTTCTGTATCTCTATTATGTTGGTGCGGCTTCGGAACTTTTAAATATCTTGATATATCTCGAGAACTACGCTTCTGATCAAAAAATATCATAGAACACAAATTGTAGGAAACATAATTCTCTACAAAAAAGGTCTCTTAAGATTTTGCCATAGCTCGTTTCTTTTCCGAGATATTTGCAGATATATCTCAAGGGAAGGGGCCTGACGGACATACTTCGAGATATTTCTTCTTCTTGTTGTTCTTCTTCTGCACAGCTATACTGGAAGTGGCATTTCCAGCTCGCAATAGTGCAGAGTTATCTCAAAGAAAGGGGCCACGGTGTTTCTGTATCTCTATTATGTTGGTGCGGCTTCGGAACTTTTAAATATCTTGATATATCTCGAGAACTACGCATCTGATCAAAAAATATCATACAACATAAATTGTAGGAAACATAATTCTCTACAAAAAAGGTCTCTTAACGTTTTGCCATAGCTCGCTTCGTTTCCGAGATATGTGCAGATTTATCTCAAGGGAAGGGGCCTGACGGACATATTTCGAGATATTTCTTCTTCTTGTTGTCCTTCTTCTGCACAGTTAGCTGGAAGTGGCATTTGCAGCTCGCAATAGTGCAGAGTTATCTCAAAGAAAGGGGCCACGGTGTTTCTGTATCTCTATTATGTTGGTGCGGCTTCGGAACTTTTAAATATCTTGATATATCTCGAGAACTACGCATCTGATCAAAAAATATCATAGAACATAAAAAGTAGGTAACTTAATTCTCTACAAAAAAGGTCTCTTAACATTTTGCCATAGCTCGCTTCGTTTCCGAGATATGTGCAGATTTATCTCAAGGGAAGGGGCCTGACGGACATATTTCGAGATATTTCTTCTTCTTGTTGTTCTTCTTCTGCACAGCTAAGCTGGAAGTGGCATTTGCAGCTCGCAATAGTGCAGAATTACCTCAAAGAAAGGGGCCACGGTGTTTCTGTATCTCTATTATGTTGGTGCGGCTTCGGAGCTTTTAAATATCTCGATATATCTCGAAAACTACGCTTCTGATCAAAAAATATCATAGAACATAGATTGTAGGAAACATAATTCTCTACAAAAAAGGTCTCTTAACGTTTTGCCATAGCTCGCTTCGTTTCCGAGATATTTGCAGATTTATCTCAAGGGAAGGGACCTGACGGACATATTTCGAGATATTTCTTCTTCTTGTTGTTCTTCTTCTGCACAGCTAAGCTGGAAGTGGCATTTGCAGCTCGCAATAGTGCAGAGTTATCTCAAAGAATGGGGCCACGGTGTTTCTGTATCTCTATTATGTTGGTGCGGCTTCGGAACTTTTAAATATCTTGATATATCTCGAGAACTACGCATCTGATCAAAAAATATCATAGAACATAAAAAGTAGGAAACTTAATTCTCTACAAAAAAGGTCTCTTAACATTTTGCCATAGCTCGGTTCGTTTCCGAGATATTTGCAGATTTATCTCAAGGGAAGGGGCCTGACGGACATATTTCGAGATACTTCTTCTTCTTGTTGTTCTTCTTCTGCACAGCTAAGCTGGAAGTGGCATTTGCAGCTCGCAATAGTGCAGAGTTATCTCAAAGAAAGGGGCCACGGTGTTTCTGTATCCCTATTATGTTGGTGCGGCTTCGGAACTTTTGAATACCTTAATATATCTCGAGAACTACGCATCTGATCAGAAAATATCATAGAACATAAATAGTAGGAAACTTAATTCTCTACAAAAAAGGTGTCTTAACGTTTTGCCATAGCTCGCATCGTATGCGAGATATTTGCAGATTTAGCTCAAGGGGAGGGGCCTGACGGACATATTCCGAGATATTTCTTGTTCTTGTTGTGCTTCTTCTGCACAGCTAAGCTGGAACTGGCATTTGCTGCTCGCAATAGTGCAGAGTTATCTCAGAGAAAGAGGCCACGGTGTTTCTGTATCTCTATTATGTTGGTGCGGCTTCGGAACTTTTAAATATCTCGATATATCTCGAAAACTACGCTTCTGATCAAAAAATATCATAGAACATAAAGTGTAGGAAACATAATTCTCTACAAAAAAGGTCTCTTAACATTTTGCCATAGCTCGCTTCGTTTCCGAGATATGTGCAGATTTATCTCAAGGGAAGGGGCCTGACGGACATATTTCGAGATATTTCTTCTTCTTGTTGTTCTTCTTCTGCACAGCTGAGCTGGAAGTGGCATTTGCAGCTCGCAATAGTGCAGAGTTATCTCAAAGAAAGGGGCCACGGTGTTTCTGTATCTCTATTATGTTGGTGCGGCTTCGGAACTTTTAAATATCTTGATATATCTCGAGAACTACGCATCTGATCAAAAAATATCATACAACATAAATTGTAGGAAACATAATTCTCTACAAAAAAGGTCTCTTAACGTTTTGCCATAGCTCGCTTCGTTTCCGAGATATGTGCAGATTTATCTCAAGGGAAGGGGCCTGACGGACATATTTCGAGATATTTCTTCTTCTTGTTGTTCTTCTTCTGCACAGCTAAGCTGGAAGTGGCATTTGCAGCTCGCAATAGTGCAGAGTTATCTCAAAGAAAGGGGCCACGGTGTTTCTGTATCTCTATTATGTTGGTGCGGCTTCGGAACTTTTAAATATCTTGATATATCTCGAGAACTACGCATCTGATCAAAAAATATCATAGAACATAAAAAGTAGGTAACTTAATTCTCTACAAAAAAGGTCTCTTAACATTTTGCCATAGCTCGCTTCGTTTCCGAGATATGTGCAGATTTATCTCAAGGGAAGGGGCCTGACGGACATATTTCGAGATATTTCTTCTTCTTGTTGTTCTTCTTCTGCACAGATAAGCTGGAAGTGGCATTTGCAGCTCGCAATAGTGCAGAGTTACCTCAAAGAAAGGGGCCACGGTGTTTCTGTATCTCTATTATGTTGGTGCGGCTTCGGAGCTTTTAAATATCTCGATATATCTCGAAAACTACGCTTCTGATCAAAAAATATCATAGAACATAAAAAGTAGGTAACTTAATTCTCTACAAAAAAGGTCTCTTAACATTTTGCCATAGCTCGCTTCGTTTCCGAGATATGTGCAGATTTATCTCAAGGGAAGGGGCCTGACGGACATATTTCGAGATATTTCTTCTTCTTGTTGTTCTTCTTCTGCACAGCTAAGCTGGAAGTGGCATTTGCAGCTCGCAATAGTGCAGAATTACCTCAAAGAAAGGGGCCACGGTGTTTCTGTATCTCTATTATGTTGGTGCGGCTTCGGAGCTTTTAAATATCTCGATATATCTCGAAAACTACGCTTCTGATCAAAAAATATCATAGAACATAGATTGTAGGAAACATAATTCTCTACAAAAAAGGTCTCTTAACGTTTTGCCATAGCTCGCTTCGTTTCCGAGATATTTGCAGATTTATCTCAAGGGAAGGGACCTGACGGACATATTTCGAGATATTTCTTCTTCTTGTTGTTCTTCTTCTGCACAGCTAAGCTGGAAGTGGCATTTGCAGCTCGCAATAGTGCAGAGTTATCTCAAAGAATGGGGCCACGGTGTTTCTGTATCTCTATTATGTTGGTGCGGCTTCGGAACTTTTAAATATCTTGATATATCTCGAGAACTACGCATCTGATCAAAAAATATCATAGAACATAAAAAGTAGGAAACTTAATTCTCTACAAAAAAGGTCTCTTAACATTTTGCCATAGCTCGGTTCGTTTCCGAGATATTTGCAGATTTATCTCAAGGGAAGGGGCCTGACGGACATATTTCGAGATACTTCTTCTTCTTGTTGTTCTTCTTCTGCACAGCTAAGCTGGAAGTGGCATTTGCAGCTCGCAATAGTGCAGAGTTATCTCAAAGAAAGGGGCCACGGTGTTTCTGTATCCCTATTATGTTGGTGCGGCTTCGGAACTTTTGAATACCTTAATATATCTCGAGAACTACGCATCTGATCAGAAAATATCATAGAACATAAATAGTAGGAAACTTAATTCTCTACAAAAAAGGTGTCTTAACGTTTTGCCATAGCTCGCATCGTATGCGAGATATTTGCAGATTTAGCTCAAGGGGAGGGGCCTGACGGACATATTCCGAGATATTTCTTGTTCTTGTTGTGCTTCTTCTGCACAGCTAAGCTGGAACTGGCATTTGCTGCTCGCAATAGTGCAGAGTTATCTCAGAGAAAGAGGCCACGGTGTTTCTGTATCTCTATTATGTTGGTGCGGCTTCGGAACTTTTAAATATCTCGATATATCTCGAAAACTACGCTTCTGATCAAAAAATATCATAGAACATAAAGTGTAGGAAACATAATTCTCTACAAAAAAGGTCTCTTAACATTTTGCCATAGCTCGCTTCGTTTCCGAGATATGTGCAGATTTATCTCAAGGGAAGGGGCCTGACGGACATATTTCGAGATATTTCTTCTTCTTGTTGTTCTTCTTCTGCACAGCTGAGCTGGAAGTGGCATTTGCAGCTCGCAATAGTGCAGAGTTATCTCAAAGAAAGGGGCCACGGTGTTTCTGTATCTCTATTATGTTGGTGCGGCTTCGGAACTTTTAAATATCTTGATATATCTCGAGAACTACGCATCTGATCAAAAAATATCATACAACATAAATTGTAGGAAACATAATTCTCTACAAAAAAGGTCTCTTAACGTTTTGCCATAGCTCGCTTCGTTTCCGAGATATGTGCAGATTTATCTCAAGGGAAGGGGCCTGACGGACATATTTCGAGATATTTCTTCTTCTTGTTGTTCTTCTTCTGCACAGCTAAGCTGGAAGTGGCATTTGCAGCTCGCAATAGTGCAGAGTTATCTCAAAGAAAGGGGCCACGGTGTTTCTGTATCTCTATTATGTTGGTGCGGCTTCGGAACTTTTAAATATCTTGATATATCTCGAGAACTACGCATCTGATCAAAAAATATCATAGAACATAAAAAGTAGGTAACTTAATTCTCTACAAAAAAGGTCTCTTAACATTTTGCCATAGCTCGCTTCGTTTCCGAGATATGTGCAGATTTATCTCAAGGGAAGGGGCCTGACGGACATATTTCGAGATATTTCTTCTTCTTGTTGTTCTTCTTCTGCACAGATAAGCTGGAAGTGGCATTTGCAGCTCGCAATAGTGCAGAGTTACCTCAAAGAAAGGGGCCACGGTGTTTCTGTATCTCTATTATGTTGGTGCGGCTTCGGAGCTTTTAAATATCTCGATATATCTCGAAAACTACGCTTCTGATCAAAAAATATCATAGAACATAAATTGTAGGAAACATAATTCTCTACAAAAAAGGTCTCTTAACGTTTTGCCATAGCTCGCTTCGTTTCCGAGATATTTGCAGATTTATCTCAAGGGAAGGGACCTGACGGACATATTTCGAGATATTTCTTCTTCTTGTTGTTCTTCCTCTGCACAGCTAAGCTGGAAGTGGCATTTGCAGCTCGCAATAGTGCAGAGTTATCTCAAAGAATGGGGCCACGGTGTTTCTGTATCTCTATTATGTTGGTGCGGCTTCGGAACTTTTAAATATCTTGATATATCTCGAGAACTACGCTTCTGATCAAAAAATATCATAGAACATAAATTGTAGGAAACATAATTCTCCACAAAAAAGGTCTCTTAAGATTTTGCCATAGCTCGTTTCGTTTCCGAGATATTTGCAGATATATCTCAAGGGAAGGGGCCTAACGGACATATTTCGAGATATTTCTTCTTCTTGTTGTTCTTCTTCTGCACAGCTAAACTGGAAGTGGCATTTCCAGCTCGCAATAGTGCAGAGTTATCTCAAAGAAAGGGGCCACGGTGTTTCTGTATCTCTATTATGTTGGTGCGGCTTCGGAACTTTTAAATATCTTGATATATCTCGAGAACTACGCATCTGATCAAAAAATATCATAGAACATAAAAAGTAGGCAACTTAATTCTCTACAAAAAAGGTGTCTTAACATTTTGCCATAGCTCGCTTCGTTTCCGAGATATGTGCAGATTTATCTCAAGGGAAGGGGCCTGACGGACATATTTCGAGATATTTCTTCTTCTTGTTGTTCTTCTTCTGCACAGCTAAGCTGGAAGTGGCATTTGCAGCTCGCAATAGTGCAGAGTTATCTCAAAGAAAGGGGGCACGGTGTTTCTGTATCTCTATTATGTTGGTGCGGCTTCGGAGCTTTTAAATATCTCGATATATCTCGAAAACTACGCTTCTGATCAAAAAATATCATAGAACATAAATTGTAGGAAACATAATTCTCTACAAAAAAGGTGCCTTAACATTTTGCCATAGCTCGCTTCGTTTCCGAGATATATGCAGATTTATCTCAAGGGAAGGGGCCTGACGGACATATTTCGAGATATTTCTTCTTCTTGTTGTTCTTCTTCTGCACAGCTAAACTGGAAGTGGCATGTCCAGCTCGCAATAGTGCAGAGTTATCTGAAAGAAAGGGGCCACGGTGTTTCTGTATCTCTATTATGTTGGTGCGGCTTCGGAACTTTTAAATATCTTGATATATCTCGAGAACTACGCTTCTGATCAAAAAATATCATAGAACATAAATTGTAGGAAACATAATTCTCCACAAAAAAGGTCTCTTAAGATTTTGCCATAGCTCGTTTCGTTTCCGAGATATTTGCAGATATATCTCAAGGGAAGGGGCCTAACGGACATATTTCGAGATATTTCTTCTTCTTGTTGTTCTTCTTCTGCACAGCTAAACTGGAAGTGGCATTTCCAGCTCGCAATAGTGCAGAGTTATCTCAAAGAAAGGGGCCACGGTGTTTCTGTATCTCTATTATGTTGGTGCGGCTTCGGAACTTTTAAATATCTCGATATATCTCGGAAACTACGCTTCTGATCAAACAATATCATAGAACATAAATTGTAGGAAACATAATTCTCTACAAAAAAGGTCTCTTAACGTTTTGCCATAGCTCGCTTCGTTTCCGAGATATTTGCAGATTTATCTCAAGGGAAGGGGCCTGACGGACATATTTCGAGATATTTCTTCTTCTTGTTGTTCTTCTTCTGCACAGCTAAACTGGAAGTGGCATTTCCAGCTCGCAATAGTGCAGAGTTATCTCAAAGAAAGGGGCCACGGTGTTTCTGTATCTCTATTATGTTGGTGCGGCTTCGGAACTTTTAAATATCTTGATATATCTCGAGAACTACGCATCTGATCAAAAAATATCATACAACATAAAAAGTAGGTAACTTAATTCTCTACAAAAAAGGTCTCTTAACATTTTGCCATAGCTCGCTTCGTTTCCGAGATATGTGCAGATTTATCTCAAGGGAAGGGGCCTGACGGACATATTTCGAGATATTTCTTCTTCTTGTTGTTCTTCTTCTGCACAGCTAAGCTGGAAGTGGCATTTGCAGCTCGCAATAGTGCAGAGTTATCTCAAAGAAAGGGGCCACGGTGTTTCTGTATCTCTATTATGTTGGTGCGGCTTCGGAGCTTTTAAATATCTCGATATATCTCGAAAACTACGCTTCTGATCAAAAAATATCATAGAACATAAATTGTAGAAAACATAATTCTCTACAAAAAAGGTCTCTCAACATTTTGCCATAGCTCGCTTCGTTTCCGAGATATATGCAGATTTATCTCAAGGGAAGGGGCCTGACGGACATATTTCGAGATATTTCTTCTTCTTGTTGTTCTTCTTCTGCACAGCTAAACTGGAAGTGGCATGTCCAGCTCGCAATAGTGCAGAGTTATCTGAAAGAAAGGGGCCACGGTGTTTCTGTATCTCTATTATGTTGGTGCGGCTTCGGAACTTTTAAATATCTTGATATATCTCGAGAACTACGCTTCTGATCAAAAAATATCATAGAACATAAATTGTAGGAAACATAATTCTCCACAAAAAAGGTCTCTTAAGATTTTGCCATAGCTCGTTTCGTTTCCGAGATATTTGCAGATATATCTCAAGGGAAGGGGCCTAACGGACATATTTCGAGATATTTCTTCTTCTTGTTGTTCTTCTTCTGCACAGCTAAACTGGAAGTGGCATTTCCAGCTCGCAATAGTGCAGAGTTATCTCAAAGAAAGGGGCCACGGTGTTTCTGTATCTCTATTATGTTGGTGCGGCTTCGGAGCTTTTAAATATCTCGATATATCTCGAAAACTGCGCTTCTGATCAAAAAATATCATAGAACATAAATTGTAGGAAACATAATTCTCTACAAAAAAGGTCTCTCACCATTTTGCCAGAGCTCGCTTCGTTTCTGAGATATTTGCAGATTTATCTCAAGGGAAGGGTCCTGACGGACATATTTCAGGATATTTCTTCTTCTTGTTGTTCTTCTTCTGCACAGCTAAACTGGAAGTGGCATTTCTAGCTCGCAATAGGGCAGAGTTATCTCAAAGAAAGGGGCCACTGTGTTTCTGTATCTCTATTATGTTGGTGCGGCTCCGGAACTTTTAAATATCTTGATATATCTCGAGAACTACGCATCTGATCAAAAAATATCATAGAACATAAAAAGTGGGAAACTTAATTCTCTACAAAAAAGGTCTCTTAACATTTTGCCATAGCTCGCTTCGTTTCCGAGATATTTGCAGATTTATCTCAAGGGAAGGGGACTGACGGACATATTTCGACATATTTCTTCTTCTTGTAGTTCTTCTTCTGCACAGCTAAGCTGGAAGTGGCATTTGCAGCTCGCAGTAGTGCAGAGTTATCTCAAAGAAAGGGGCCACAGTGTTTCTGTATCTCTATTATGTTGGTGCGGCTTCGGAACTTTTAAATACCTTGATATATCTCGAGAACTACGCTACTGATCAAAAAATATCATAGAACATAAATTGTAGGAAACATAATTCGCTACAAAAAAGGTCTCTTAAGATTTTGCCATAGCTCGTTTCGTTTCCGAAATATTTGCAGATATATCTCAAGGGAAGGGGCCTGGCGGACATATTTCGAGATATTTCTTCTTCTTGTTGTTCTTCTTCTGCACAGCTAAACTGGAAGTGGCATTTCCAGCTCGCAATAGTGCAGAGTTATCTCAAAGAAAGGGGCCACGGTGTTTCTGTATCTCTATTATGTTGGTGCGGCTTCGGAACTTTTAAATATCTTGATATATCTCGAGAACTACGCATCTGATCAAAAAATATCATAGAACATAAAAAGTAGGTAACTTAATTCTCTACAAAAATGGTCTCTTAACATTTTGCCATAGCTCGTTTCGTTTCCGAGATATTTGCAGATATATCTCAAGGAAAGGGGCCTAACGGACATATTTCGAGATATTTCTTCTTCTTGTTGTTCTTCTTCTGCACAGCTAAACTGGAAGTGGCATTTCCAGCTCGCAATAGTGCAGAGTTATCTCAAAGAAAGGGGCCACGGTGTTTCTGTATCTCTATTATGTTGGTGCGGCTTCGGAACTTTTAAATACCTTGATATATCTCGAGAACTACGCATCTGATCAAAAAATATCATAGAACATAAAAAGTAGGTAACTTAATTCTCTACAAAAAAGGTCTCTTAACATTTTGCCATAGCTCGCTTCGTTTCCGAGATATGTGCAGATTTATCTCAAGGGAAGGGGCCTGACGGACATATTTCGAGATATTTCTTCTTCTTGTTGTTCTTCTTCTGCACAGCTAAGCTGGAAGTGGCATTTGCAGCTCGCAATAGTGCAGAGTTATCTCAAAGAAAGGGGCCACGGTGTTTCTGTATCTCTATTATGTTGGTGCGGCTTCGGAGCTTTTAAATATCTCGATATATCTCGAAAACTACGCTTCTGATCAAAAAATATCATAGAACATAAATTGTAGGAAACATAATTCTGTACAAAAAAGGTCTCTTAACGTTTTGCCATAGCTCGCTTCGTTTCCGAGATATTTGCAGATTTATCTCAAGGGAAGGGTCCTAACGGACATATTTCGAGATATTTCTTCTTCTTGTTGTTCTTCTTCTGCACAGCTAACCTGGAAGTGGCATTTCCAGCTCGCAATAGTGCAGAGTTATCCCGAAGAAAGGGGCCACGGTGTTTCTGTATCTCTATTATGTTGGTGCGGCTTCGGAACTTTTAAATATCTCGATATATCTCGAAAACTACGCTTCTGATCAAAAAATATCATAGAACATAAATTGTAGGAAACATAATTCTCTACAAAAAAGGTCTCTCACCATTTTGCCAGAGCTCGCTTCGTTTCTGAGATATTTGCAGATATATCTCAAGGGAAGGGGCCTGACGGACATATTTCGAGATATTTCTTCTTCTTGTTGTTCCTCTTCTGCACAGCTAAGCTGGAAGTGGCATTTGCGGCTCGCACTGGTGCAGAGTTATCTCAACGAAAGGGGCCACGGTGTTTCTGTATCTCTATTATGTTGGTGCAGCTTCGGAACTTTTAAATATCTTGATATATCTCGAGAACTACGCATCTGATCAAAAAATATCATGGAACACAAAAAGTAGAAACCCTAATTCTCTACAAAAAAGGTCTCTTAACATTTTGCCATAGCTCGCTTCGTTTCCGAGATATTTGCAGATTTATCTCAAGGGAAGGGTCCTAACGGACATATTTCGAGATATTTCTTCTTCTTGTTGTTCTTCTTCTGCACAGCTAACCTGGAAGTGGCATTTCCAGCTCGCAATAGTGCAGAGTTATCCCGAAGAAAGGGGCCACGGTGTTTCTGTATCTCTATTATGTTGGTGCGGCTTCGGAACTTTTAAATATCTCGATATATCTCGAAAACTACGCTTCTGATCAAAAAATATCATAGAACACAAATTGTAGGAAACTTAATTCTCTACAAAAAAGGTCTCTCACCATTTTGCCATAGCTCGCTTCGTTTCTGAGATATTTGCAGATTTATCTCAAGGGAAGGGTCCTGACGGACATATTTCGGGATATTTCTTCTTCTTGTTGTTCTTCTTCTGCACAGCTAAACTGGAAGTGGCATTTCTAGCTCGCAATAGTGCAGAGTTATCTCAAAGAAAGGGGCCACTGTGTTTCTGTATCTCTATTATGTTGCTGCGGCTTCGGAACTTTTAAATATCTTGATATATCTCGAGAACTACGCATCTGATTAAAAAATATCATAGAACATAAATAGTAGGATACTTAATTCTCTACAAAAAAGGTCTCTCAACATTTTGCCATAGCTCGCTTCGTTTCCGAGATATTTGCACATTTATCTCAAGGGAAGGGGCCTAACGGACATATTTCGAGATATTTCTTCTTCTTGTTGTTCTTCTTCTGCACAGCGAAGCTGGAAGTGGCATTTGCAGCTCGCAGTAGTGCAGAGTTATCTCAAAGAGAGGGGCCACGGTGTTTCTGTATCTCTATTATGTTGGTGCGGCTTCGGAACTTTTAAATATCTTGATATATCTCGAGAACTACGCATCTGATCAAAAAATATCATAGAACATAAGAAGTAGCAAACTTAATTCTCCACAAAAAAGGTCTCTCAACATTTTGCCATAGCTCGCTTCGTTTCCGAGATATTTGCACATTTATCTCAAGGGAAGGGGCCTGACGGACATATTTCGAGATATTTCTTCTTCTTGTTGTTCTTCTTCTGCACAGCTATGCTGGAAGTGGCATTTGCAGCTCGCAATAGTGCAGAGTTATCTCAAAGAAAGGGGCCACGGTGTTTCTGTATCTCTATTATGTTGGTGCGGCTTCGGAACTTTTAAATATCTTGATATATCTCGAGAACTACGCATCTGCTCAAAAAATATCATAAAACATAAAAAGTAGCAAACTTAATTCTCCACAAAAAAGGTCTCTTAACATTTTGCCATAGCTCGCTTCGTTTCCGAGATATTTGCAGATTTATCTCAAGGGAAGGGGCCTGACGGACATGTTTCGAGATATTTCTTCTTCTTGTTGTTCTTCTTCTGCACAGCTAAACTGGAAGTGGCATTTCCAGCTCGCAATAGTGCAGAGTTATCTCAAAGAAAGGGGCCACGGTGTTTCTGTATCTCTATTATGTTGGTGCGGCTTCGGAACTTTTAAATATCTCGATATATCTCGAAACTTACGCTTCTGATCAAAAAATATCATAGAACATAAATTGTAGGAAACATAATTCTCTACAAATAAAGTCTCTTAACATTTTGCCATAGCTCGCTTCGTTTCCGAGATATTTGCAGATTTATCTCAAGGGAAGGGGCCTGACGGACATATTTCGAGATATTTCTTCTTCTTGTTGTTCTTCTTCTGCACAGCTAAGCTGGAAGTGGCACTTGCAGCTCGCAATAGTGCAGAGTTATCTCAAAGAGAGGGGCCACGGTGTTTCTGTATCTCTATTATGTTGGTGCAGCTTCGGAACTTTCAAATATCTTGATATATCTCGAGAACTACGCATCTGATCAAAAAATATCATGGAACACAAAAAGTAGAAACCCTAATTCTCTACAAAAAAGGTCTCTTAACATTTTGCCATAGCTCGCTTCGTTTCCGAGATATTTGCAGATCTATCTCAAGGGAACGGGCCTGACGGACATATTTCGAAATAGTTCTTATTCTTGTTGTTCTTCTTCTGCACAGCTAAGCTGGAAGCGGCATTTGCAACTCGCAATAGTGCAGAGTTATCTCAAAGAAAGGGGCCACGGTGTTTCTGAATCTCTATTATGTTGGTGCGGCTTCGGAACTTTTAAATATCTTGATATATCTCGAGAACTACGCATCTGATCAAAAAATATCATACAACATAAAAAGTAGGAAACTTAATTCTCTACAAAAAAGGTCTCTTAACATTTTGCCATAGCTCGCTTCGTTTCCGAGATATTTGCAGATTTATCTCAAGGGAAGGGGCCTGACGGACATATTTCGAGATATTTCTTCTTCTTGTTGTTCTTCTTCTGCACAGCTAAGCTGGAAGTGGCACTTGCAGCTCGCAATAGTGCAGAGTTATCTCAAAGAAAGGGGCCACGGTGTTTCTGTATCTCTATTATGTTGGTGGGGCTTCGGAACTTTTAAATATCTTGATATATCTCGAGAACTACGCATCTGATCAAAAAAGATCATGGAACATAAAAAGTAGAAAACTTAATTCTCTACAAAAAAGGTCTCTTAACATTTTGCCATGGCTCGCTTCGTTTCCGAGATATTTGCAGATTTATCTCAAGGGAAGGGGCCTGACGGACATATTTCGAGATATTTCTTCTTCTTGTTGTTCTTCTTCTGCACAGCTAAGCTGGAAGTGGCACTTGCAGCTCGCAATAGTGCAGAGTTATCTCAAAGAGAGGGGCCACGGTGTTTCTGTATCTCTATTATGTTGGTGCAGCTTCGGAACTTTCAAATATCTTGATATATCTCGAGAACTACGCATCTGATCAAAAAATATCATGGAACACAAAAAGTAGAAACCCTAATTCTCTACAAAAAAGGTCTCTTAACATTTTGCCATAGCTCGCTTCGTTTCCGAGATATTTGCAGATCTATCTCAAGGGAACGGGCCTGACGGACATATTTCGAAATAGTTCTTATTCTTGTTGTTCTTCTTCTGCACAGCTAAGCTGGAAGCGGCATTTGCAACTCGCAATAGTGCAGAGTTATCTCAAAGAAAGGGGCCACGGTGTTTCTGAATCTCTATTATGTTGGTGCGGCTTCGGAACTTTTAAATATCTTGATATATCTCGAGAACTACGCATCTGATCAAAAAATATCATACAACATAAAAAGTAGGAAACTTAATTCTCTACAAAAAAGGTCTCTTAACATTTTGCCATAGCTCGCTTCGTTTCCGAGATATTTGCAGATTTATCTCAAGGGAAGGGGCCTGACGGACATATTTCGAGATATTTCTTCTTCTTGTTGTTCTTCTTCTGCACAGCTAAGCTGGAAGTGGCACTTGCAGCTCGCAATAGTGCAGAGTTATCTCAAAGAAAGGGGCCACGGTGTTTCTGTATCTCTATTATGTTGGTGGGGCTTCGGAACTTTTAAATATCTTGATATATCTCGAGAACTACGCATCTGATCAAAAAAGATCATGGAACATAAAAAGTAGAAAACTTAATTCTCTACAAAAAAGGTCTCTTAACATTTTGCCATAGCTCGCTTCGTTTCCGAGATATTTGCAGATTTATCTCAAGGGAAGGGGCCTGACGGACATATTTCGAGATATTTCTTCTTCTTGTTGTTCTTCTTCTGCACAGCTAAGCTGGAAGTGGCACTTGCAGCTCGCAATAGTGCAGAGTTATCTCAAAGAAAGGGGCCACGGTGTTTCTGTATCTCTATTATGTTGGTGGGGCTTCGGAACTTTTAAATATCTTGATATATCTCGAGAACTACGCATCTGATCAAAAAAGATCATGGAACATAAAAAGTAGAAAACTTAATTCTCTACAAAAAAGGTCTCTTAACATTTTGCCATAGCTCGCTTCGTTTCCGAGATATTTGCAGATTTATCTCAAGGGAAGGGGCCTGACGGACATATTTCGAGATATTTCTTCTTCTTGTTGTTCTTCTTCTGCACAGCTAAGCTGGAAGTGGCATTTGCGGCTCGCACTAGTGCAGAGTTATCTCAAAGAAAGGGGCCACGGTGTTTCTGTATCTCTATTATGTTGGTGCGGCTTCGGAACTTTTAAATATCTTGATATATCTCGAGATCTACGCAACTGATCAAAAAATATCATACTACATAAAAAGTAGGAAACTTAATTCTCTACAAGAAAGGTCTCTAAACATTTTGCCATAGCTCGCTTCGTTTCCGAGATATTTGCAGATTTATCTCAAGGGAAGGGGCCTGACGGACATATTTCGAGATATTTCTTCTTCTTGTTGTTCTTCTTCTGCACAGCTAAGCTGGAAGTGGCATTTGCGGCTCGCAATAGTGCAGAGTTATCTCAAAGAGAGGGGCCACGGTGTTTCTGTATCTCTATTATGTTGGTGCGGCTTCGGAACTTTTAAATATCTTGATATATCTCGAGAACTACGCATCTGATCAAAAAATATCATAGAACATAAAAAGTAGGAAACTTAATTCTCTACAAATAAGGTCTCTTAACATTTTGCCATAGCTCGGTTCGTTTCCGAGATATTTGCAGATTTATCTCAAGGGAAGGGGCCTGACGGACATATTTCGAGATATTTCTTCTTCTTGTTGTTCTTCTTCTGCACAGCTAAGCTGGAAGTGGCATTTGCAGCGCGCTATAGTGCAGAGTTATCTCAAAGAAAGGGGCCACGGTGTTTCTGTATCTCTATTATGTTGGTGCGGCTTCGGAACTTTTAAATATCTTGATATATCTCGAGAACTACGCATCTGATCAAAAAATATCATAGAACGTAAAAAGTAGGAAACTTAATTCTCTACAAAAAAAGTCTCTTAACATTTTGCCATAGCTCGCTTGGTTTCCGAGATATTTGCAGATTTATCTCAAGGGAAGGGGGCTGACGGACATATTTCGAGATATTGCTTCTTCTTGTTGTTCTTCTTCTGCACAGCTAAGCTCGAAGTGGCATTTGCAGCTCGCAATAGTGCAGAGTTATCTCAAAGAAAGGGGCCACGGTGTTTCTGTCTCTCTATTATGTTGGTGCGGCTTCGGAACTTTTAAATATCTTGATATATCTCGAGAACTACGCATCTGATCAAAAAATATCATAGAACATAAAAAGTAGGAAACTTAATTCTCTCCAAGTAAGGTCTCTGAACATTTTGCCATAGCTCGGTTCGTTTTCGAGATATTTGCAGATTTATCTCAAGGGAAGGGGCCTGACGGACATATTTCGAGATATTTCTTCTTCTTGTTGTTCTTCTTCTGCACAGCTAAGCTGGAAGTGGCATTTGCAGCGCGCAATAGTGCAGAGTTATCTCAAAGAAAGGAGCCACGGTGTTTCTGTATCTCTATTATGTTACTGCGGCCTCGGAACTTTTAAATATCATGATATATCTCGAAAACTACGCTTCTGATCAAAAAATATCATAGAAGGTAAATTGTAGGAAACATAATTCTCTAGAAAAAAGGTCTCTTAACATTTTGCCATAGCTCGCTTCGTTTCCGAGATATTTGCAGATTTATCTCAAGGGAAGGGGTCTGACGGACATATTTCGAGATATTTCTTCTTCTTGTTGTTCTTCTTCTGCACAGCTAAGCTCGAAGTGGCATTTGCAGCTCGCAATAGTGCAGAGTTATCTCAAAGAAAGGGGCCACGGTGTTTCTGTATCTCTATTATGTTGGTGCGGCTTCGGAACTTTTAAATATCTTGATATATCTCGAGAACTACGCATCTGATCAAAAAATATCATAGAACATAAAAAGTAGGAAACTTAATTCTCTACAAGTAAGGTCTCTGAACATTTTGCCATAGCTCGGTTCGTTTTCGAGATATTTGCAGATTTATCTCAAGGGAAGGGGCCTGACGGACATATTTCGAGATATTTCTTCTTCTTGTTGTTCTTCTTCTGCACAGCTAAGCTGGAAGTGGCATTTGCAGCTCGCAATAGTGCAGAGTGATCTCAAAGAAAGGGGCCACCGTGTTTCTGTATCTCTATTATGTTGGTGCGGCTTCGGAATTTTTAAATATCTCGATATATCTCGAAAACTACGCTTCTGATCAAAAAATATCATAGAACATAAATTGTAGGAAACATAATTCTCTACAAATAAAGTCTCTTAACATTTTGCCATAGCTCGCTTCGTTTCCGAGATATTTGCAGATATATCTCAAGGGAAGGGGCCTGACGGACATATTTCGAGATATTTCTTCTTCTTGTTGTTCCTCTTCTGCACAGCTAAGCTGGAAGTGGCATTTGCGGCTCGCACTGGTGCAGAGTTATCTCAACGAAAGGGGCCACGGTGTTTCTGTATCTCTATTATGTTGGTGCAGCTTCGGAACTTTTAAATATCTTGATATATCTCGAGAACTACGCATCTGATCAAAAAATATCATGGAACACAAAAAGTAGAAACCCTAATTCTCTACAAAAAAGGTCTCTTAACATTTTGCCATAGCTCGCTTCGTTTCCGAGATATTTGCCGATCTATCTCAAGGGAAGGGGCCTGACGGACATATTTCGAAATATTTCTTATTCTTGTTGTTCTTCTTCTGCACAGCTACGCTGGAAGCGGCATTTGCAACTCGCAATAGTGCAGAGTTATCTCAAAGAAAGGGGCCACGGTGTTTCTGTATCTCTATTATGTTGGTGCGGCTTCGGAACTTTTAAATATCTTGATATATCTCGAGAACTACGCATCTGATCAAAAATATCATACAACATAAAAAGTAGGAAACTTAATTCTCTACAAATAAGGTCTCTTAACATTTTGCCATAGCTCGGTTCGTTTCCGAGATATTTGCAGATTTATCTCAAGGGAAGGGGCCTGACGGACATATTTCGAGATATTTCTTCTTCTTGTTGTTCTTCTTCTGCACAGCTAAGCTGGAAGTGGCATTTGCAGCGCGCTATAGTGCAGAGTTATCTCAAAGAAAGGGGCCACGGTGTTTCTGTATCTCTATTATGTTGGTGCGGCTTCGGAACTTTTAAATATCTTGATATATCTCGAGAACTACGCATCTGATCAAAAAATATCATAGAACGTAAAAAGTAGGAAACTTAATTCTCTACAAAAAAGGTCTCTTAACATTTTGCCATAGCTCGCTTGGTTTCCGAGATATTTGCAGATTTATCTCAAGGGAAGGGGGCTGACGGACATATTTCGAGATATTTCTTCTTCTTGTTGTTCTTCTTCTGCACAGCTAAGCTCGAAGTGGCATTTGCAGCTCGCAATAGTGCAGAGTTATCTCAAAGAAAGGGGCCACGGTGTTTCTGTATCTCTATTATGTTGGTGCGGCTTCGGAACTTTTAAATATCTTGATATATCTCGAGAACTACCCATCTGATCAAAAAATATCATAGAACATAAAAAGTAGGAAACTTAATTCTCTACAAGTAAGGTCTCTGAACATTTAGCCATAGCTTGGTTCGTTTCCGAGATATTTGCAGATTTATCTCAAGGGTAGGGGCCTGACGGACATATTTCGAGATATTTCTTCTTCTTGTTGTTCTTCTTCTGCACAGCTAAGCTGGAAGTGGCATTTGCAGCGCGCAATAGCGCAGAGTTATCTCAAAGAAAGGAGCCACGGTGTTTCTGTATCTCTATTATGTTACTGCGGCCTCGGAACTTTTAAATATCTCGATATATCTCGAAAACTACGCTTCTGATCAAAAAATATCATAGAAGGTAAATTGTAGGAAACATAATTCTCTAGAAAAAAGGTCTCTTAACATTTTGCCATAGCTCGCTTCGTTTCCGAGATATTTGCAGATTTATCTCAAGGGAAGGGGTCTGACGGACATATTTCGAGATATTTCTTCTTCTTGTTGTTCTTCTTCTGCACAGCTAAGCTGGAAGTGGCATCTGCAGCTCGCAATAGTGCAGAGTGATCTCAAAGAAAGGGGCCACCGTGTTTCTGTATCTCTATTATGTTGGTGCGGCTTCGGAATTTTTAAATATCTCGATATATCTCGAGAACTACGCATCTGATCAAAAAATATCATAGAACATAAAAAGTAGGAAACTTAATTCTCTACAAAAAAGGTCTCTTAACATTTTGCCATAGCTCGGTTCGTTTCCGAGATATTTGCAGATTTATCTCAAGGGAAGGGGCCTGACGGACATATTTCGAGATACTTCTTCTTCTTGTTGTTCTTCTTCTGCACAGCTAAGCTGGAAGTGGCATTTGCAGCTCGCAATAGTGCAGAGTTATCTCAAAGAAAGGGGCCACGGTGTTTCTGTATCCCTATTATGTTGGTGCGGCTTCGGAACTTTTGAATACCTTAATATATCTCGAGAACTACGCATCTGATCAGAAAATATCATAGAACATAAATAGTAGGAAACTTAATTCTCTACAAAAAAGGTCTCTTAACATTTTCCCATAGCTGGCATCGTTTCCGAGATATTTGCAGATTTAACTCAAGGGAAGGGGCCTGACGAACATATTCCGAGATATTTCTTCTTCTTGTTGTTCCTCTTCTGCACAGCTAAGCTGGAAGTGGCATTTGCAGCTCGCAAAAGTGCAGAGTTATCTCAAAGAAAGAGGCCACGGTGTTTCTGTACCTCTATTATGTTGGTGCAGCTTCGGAACTTTTAAATATCTCGATATATCTCGAAAACTACGCTTCTGATCAAAAAATATCATAGAACATAAAGTGTAGGAAACATAATTCTCTACAAAAAAGGTCTCTTAACATTTTGCCATAGCTCGCATCGTATGCGAGATATTTGCAGATTTAGCTCAAGGGGAGGGGCCTGACGGACATATTCCGAGATATTTCTTGTTCTTGTTGTGCTTCTTCTGCACAGCTAAGCTGGAACTGGCATTTGCTGCTCGCAATAGTGCAGAGTTATCTCACAGAAAGGGGCCACGGTGTTTCTGTATCTCTATTATGTTGGTGCGGCTTCGGAACTTTTACATATCTTGATATATCTCGAGAACTACGCATCTGATCAAAAAATATCATAGAACATAAAAAGTAGGAAGCTTAATTCTCTACAAAAAAGGTCTCTTAACATTTTCCCATAGCTGGCATCGTTTCCGAGATATTTGCAGATTTAGCTCAAGGGAAGGGGCCTGACGAACATATTCCGAGATATTTCTTCTTCTTGTTGTTCCTCTTCTGCACAGCTAAGCTGGAAGTGGCATTTGCAGCTCGCAAAAGTGCAGAGTTATGTCAAAGAAAGAGGCCACGGTGTTTCTGTACCTCTATTATGTTGGTGCAGCTTCGGAACTTTTAAATATCTCGATATATCTGGAAAACTACGCTTCTGATCAAAAAATATCATAGAACGTAAAAAGTAGGAAACTTAATTCTCTACAAATAAGGTCTCTTAACATTTTGCCATAGCTCGCTTCGTTTCCGAGATATTTGCAGATTTATCTCAAGGGAAGGGGCCTGACGGACATATTTCGAGATATTTCTTCTTCTTGTTGTTCTTCTTCTGCACAGCTAAGCTGGAAGTGGCATTTGCAGCTCGCAATAGTGCAGAGATATCTCAAAGAAAGGGGCCACGGTGTTTCTGTATCTCTATTATGTTGGTGCGGCTTCGGAACTTTTAAATATCTTGATATATCTCGAGAACTACGCATCTGATCAAAAAATGTCATAGAACATAAAAAGTAGGAAACTTAATTCTCTACAAAAAAGGTCTCTTAACATTTTGCCATAGCTCGCTTCGTTTCCGAGATATTTGCAGATTTATCTCAAGGGAAGGGGCCTGACGGACATATTTCGAGATATTTCTTCTTCTTGTTGTTCTTCTTCTGCACAGCTAAGCTGGAAGTGGCATTTACAGCTCGCAATAGTGCAGAGTTATCTCAAAGAAAGGGGCCACGGTGTTTCTGTATTTCTATTATGTTTGTGCGGCTTCGGAACTTTTAAATATCTTGATATATCTCGAGAACTACGGATCTGATCAAAAAATATCATAGAACATAAAAAGTAGGAAACTTAATTCTCTACAAAAAAGGTCTCTTAACATTTTGCCATAGCTCGCTTCGTTTCCGAGATATTTGCAGATTTATCTCAAGGGAAGGGGCCTGACGGACATATTTCGAGATATTTCTTCTTCTTGTTGTTCTTCTTCTGCACAGCTAAGCTGGAAGTGGCATTTGCAGCTCGCACTAGTGCAGAGTTATCTCAAAGAAAGGGGCCACGGTGTTTCTGTATCTCTATTATGTTGGTGCGGCTTCGGAACTTTTAAATATCTCGATATATCTCGAAAACTACGCTTCTGATCAAAAAATATCGTAGAACATAAATTGTAGGAAACATAATTCTCTACAAAAAAGATCTCTTAACATTTTGCGATAGCTCGCTTCGTTTCCGAGATATTTGCAGATTTATCTCAAGGGAAGGGGCCTGACGGACATATTTCGAGATATTTCTTCTTCTTGTTGTTCTTCTTCTGCACAGCTGAGCTGGAAGTGGCATTTGCAGCTCGCAATAGTGCAGAGTTATCTCAAAGAAAGGGGCCACGGTGTTTCTGTATCTCTATTATGTTGGTGCGGCTTCGGAACTTTTAAATATCTCGATATATCTCGAAAACTACGCTTCTGATCAAAAAATATCATAGAACATAAATTGTAGGAAACATAATTCTCTACAAAAAAGGTCTCTTAACATTTTGCCATAGCTCTCTTCGTTTCCGAGATATTTCCAGATTTATCTCAAGGGAAGGGGCCTGACGGACATATTTCGAGATATTTCTTCTTCTTGTTGTTCTTCTTCTGCACAGCTAAGCTGGAAGTGGCATTTGCAGCTCGCAATAGTGCAGAGTTATCTCAAAGAAAGGGGCCACGGTGTTTCTGTATCTCTATTATGTTGGTGCGGCTTCGGAACTTTTAAATATCTTGATATATCTCGAGAACTGCGCTTCTGATCAAAAAATATCATAGAACATAAAAAGTAGGAAACTTAATTCTCTACAAAAAAGGTCTCTTAACATTTTGCCATAGCTCGCTTCGTTTCCGAGATATTTGCAGATTTATCTCAAGGGAAGGGGCCTAACGGACATATTTCGAGATATTTCTTCTTCTTGTTGTTCTTCTTCTGCACAGCTAAGCTGGAAGTGGCATTTGCTGCTCGCACTAGTGCAGAGTTATCTCAAAGAAAGGGGCCACGGTGTTTCTGTATCTCTATTATGTTGGTGCGGCTTCGGAACTTTTAAATATCTTGATATATCTCGAGAACTACGCATCTGATCAAAAAATATCATAGAACATAAAAAGTAGGAAACTTAATTCTCTACAAAAAAGGTCTCTTAACATTTTGCCATAGCTCGCTTCGTTTCCGAGATATTTGCAGATTTATCTCAAGGGAAGGGGCCTAACGGACATATTTCGAGATATTTCTTCTTCTTGTTGTTCTTCTTCTGCACAGCTAAGCTGGAAGTGGCATTTGCTGCTCGCACTAGTGCAGAGTTATCTCAAAGAAAGGGGCCACGGTGTTTCTGTATCTCTATTATGTTGGTGCGGCTTCGGAACTTTTAAATATCTTGATATATCTCGAGAACTACGCATCTGATCAAAAAATATCATAGAACATAAAAAGTAGGAAACTTAATTCTCTTCCAAAAATGTCTCTTAACATTTTGCCATAGCTCGCTTCGTTTCCGAGATATTTGCAGATTTATCTCAAGGGAAGGGGCCTGACGGACATATTTCGAGATATTTCTTCTTCTTGTTGTTCTTCTTCTGCACAGCTAAGCTAGAAGTGGCATTTGCGGCTCGCACTAGTGCAGAGTTATCTCAAAGAAAGGGGCCACGGTGTTTCTGTATCTCTATTATGTTGGTGCGGTTTCGGAACTTTTAAATATCTTGATATATCTCGAGAACTACGCATCTGATCAAAAAATATCATAGAACATAAAAAGTAGGAAACTTAATTCTCTACAAATAAGGTCTCTTAACATTTTGCCATAGCTCGCTTCGTTTCCGAGATATTTGCAGATTTATCTCAAGGGAAGGGGCCTCACGGACATATTTCGAGATATTTCTTCTTCTTGTTGTTCTTCTTCTGCACAGCTAAGCTGGAAGTGGCATTTGCGGCTCGCACTAGTGCAGAGTTATGTCAAAGAAAGGGGCCACGGTGTTTCTGTATCTCTATTATGTTGGTGCGGCTTCGGAACTTTTAAATATCTCGATATATCTGGAAAACTACGCTTCTGATCAAAAAATATCATAGAACGTAAAAAGTAGGAAACTTAATTCTCTACAAATAAGGTCTCTTAACATTTTGCCATAGCTCGCTTCGTTTCCGAGATATTTGCAGATTTATCTCAAGGGAAGGGGCCTGACGGACATATTTCGAGATATTTCTTCTTCTTGTTGTTCTTCTTCTGCACAGCTAAGCTGGAAGTGGCATTTGCAGCTCGCAATAGTGCAGAGATATCTCAAAGAAAGGGGCCACGGTGTTTCTGTATCTCTATTATGTTGGTGCGGCTTCGGAACTTTTAAATATCTTGATATATCTCGAGAACTACGCGTCTGATCAAAAAATATCATAGAACATAAAAAGTAGGAAACTTAATTCTCTACAAAAAAGGTCTCTTAACATTTTCCCATAGCTGGCATCGTTTCCGAGATATTTGCAGATTTAGCTCAAGGGAAGGGGCTTGACGAACATATTCCGAGATATTTCTTCTTCTTGTTGTTCCTCTTCTGCACAGCTAAGCTGGAAGTGGCATTTGCAGCTCGCAAAAGTGCAGAGTTATGTCAAAGAAAGAGGCCACGGTGTTTCTGTACCTCTATTATGTTGGTGCAGCTTCGGAACTTTTAAATATCTCGATATATCTGGAAAACTACGCTTCTGATCAAAAAATATCATAGAACGTAAAAAGTAGGAAACTTAATTCTCTACAAATAAGGTCTCTTAACATTTTGCCATAGCTCGCTTCGTTTCCGAGATATTTGCAGATTTATCTCAAGGGAAGGGGCCTGACGGACATATTTCGAGATATTTCTTCTTCTTGTTGTTCTTCTTCTGCACAGCTAAGCTGGAAGTGGCATTTGCAGCTCGCAATAGTGCAGAGATATCTCAAAGAAAGGGGCCACGGTGTTTCTGTATCTCTATTATGTTGGTGCGGCTTCGGAACTTTTAAATATCTTGATATATCTCGAGAACTACGCATCTGATCAAAAAATGTCATAGAACATAAAAAGTAGGAAACTTAATTCTCTACAAAAAAGGTCTCTTAACATTTTGCCATAGCTCGCTTCGTTTCCGAGATATTTGCAGATTTATCTCAAGGGAAGGGGCCTGACGGACATATTTCGAGATATTTCTTCTTCTTGTTGTTCTTCTTCTGCACAGCTAAGCTGGAAGTGGCATTTACAGCTCGCAATAGTGCAGAGTTATCTCAAAGAAAGGGGCCACGGTGTTTCTGTATCTCTATTATGTTGGTGCGGCTTCGGAACTTTTAAATATCTTGATATATCTCGAGAACTACGCATCTGATCAAAAAATGTCATAGAACATAAAAAGTAGGAAACTTAATTCTCTACAAAAAAGGTCTCTTAACATTTTGCCATAGCTCGCTTCGTTTCCGAGATATTTGCAGATTTATCTCAAGGGAAGGGGCCTGACGGACATATTTCGAGATATTTCTTCTTCTTGTTGTTCTTCTTCTGCACAGCTAAGCTAGAAGTGGCATTTGCGGCTCGCACTAGTGCAGAGTTATCTCAAAGAAAGGGGCCACGGTGTTTCTGTATCTCTATTATGTTTGTGCGGCTTCGGAACTTTTAAATATCTTGATATATCTCGAGAACTACGGATCTGATCAAAAAATATCATAGAACATAAAAAGTAGGAAACTTAATTCTCTACAAAAAAGGTCTCTTAACATTTTGCCATAGCTCGCTTCGTTTCCGAGATATTTGCAGATTTATCTCAAGGGAAGGGGCCTGACGGACATATTTCGAGATATTTCTTCTTCTTGTTGTTCTTCTTCTGCACAGCTAAGCTGGAAGTGGCATTTGCAGCTCGCACTAGTGCAGAGTTATCTCAAAGAAAGGGGCCACGGTGTTTCTGTATCTCTATTATGTTGGTGCGGCTTCGGAACTTTTAAATATCTCGATATATCTCGAAAACTACGCTTCTGATCAAAAAATATCGTAGAACATAAATTGTAGGAAACATAATTCTCTACAAAACACGTCTCTTAACATTTTGCCATAGCTCGCTTCGTTTCCGAGATATTTGCAGATTCAGCTCAAAGGAACTGGCCTGACGGACATATTTCGAGATATTTCTTCTTCTTGTTGTTCTTCCTCTGCACAGCTAAGCTGGAAGTGGCATTTGCAGCTCGCAATAGTGCAGAGTTATCTCAAAGAAAGGGGCCACGGTGTTTCTGTATCTCTATTATGTTGGTGCGGCTTCGGAACTTTTAAATATCTCGATATATCTCGAGAACTACTCGTCTGATCAAAAAATATCATAGAACATAAAAAGTAGGAAACTTAATTCTCTACAAAAACTGTCTCTTAACATTTTGCCATAGCTCGCTTCGTTTCCGAGATATTTGCAGATATATCTCAAGGGAAGGGGCCTGACGGACATATTTCGAGATATTTCTTCTTCTTGTTGTTCTTCTTCTGCACAGGTATGCTGGAAGTGGCATTTGCGGCTCGCACTAGTGCACAGTTATCTCAAAGAAAGGGGCCACGGTGTTTCTGTATCTCTATTATGTTGGTGCGTCTTCGGAACTTTTAAATATCTCGATATATCTCGAAAACTACGCTTCTGATCAAAAAATATCATAGAACATAAATTGTAGGAAACATAATTCTCAACAAAAAACGTCTCTTAACATTTTGCCATAGCTCGCTTCGTTTCCGAGATATTTGCAGATTTATCTCAAGGGAAGGGGCCTAACGGACATATTTCGAGATATTTCTTCTTCTTGTTGTTCTTCTTCTGCACAGCTAAACTGGAAGTGGCATTTCCAGCTCGCACTAGTGCAGAGTTATCTCAAAGAAAGGGGCCACGGTGTTTCTGTATCTCTATTATGTTGGTGCGGCTTCGGAACTTTTAAATATCTTGATATATCTCGAGAACTACGCATCTGATCAAAAAATATCATAGAACATAAAAAGTAGGAAACTTAATTCTCTACAAAAAAGGTCTCTTAACATTTTGCCATAGCTCGCTTCGTTTCCGAGATATTTGCAGATTTATCTCAAGGGAAGGGGCCTAACGGACATATTTCGAGATATTTCTTCTTCTTGTTGTTCTTCTTCTGCACAGCTAAGTTGGAAGTGGCATTTGCGGCTCGCACTAGTGCAGAGTTATCTCAAAGAAAGGGGCCACGGTGTTTCTGTATCTCTATTATGTTGGTGCGGTTTCGGAACTTTTAAATATCTTGATATATCTCGAGAACTACGCATCTGATCAAAAAATATCATAGAACATAAAAAGTAGGAAACTTAATTCTCTACAAACAAGGTCTCTTAACATTTTGCCATAGCTCGCTTCGTTTCCGAGATATTTGCAGATTTATCTCAAGGGAAGGGGCCTAACGGACATATTTCGAGATATTTCTTCTTCTTGTTGTTCTTCTTCTGCACAGCTAAACTGGAAGTGGCATTTCCAGCTCGCACTAGTGCAGAGTTATCTCAAAGAAAGGGGCCACGGTGTTTCTGTATCTCTATTATGTTGGTGCGGCTTCGGAACTTTTAAATATCTTGATATATCTCGAGAACTACGCATCTGATCAAAAAATATCATAGAACATAAAAAGTAGGAAACTTAATTCTCTACAAAAAAGGTCTCTTAACATTTTGCCATAGCTCGCTTCGTTTCCGAGATATTTGCAGATTTATCTCAAGGGAAGGGGCCTAACGGACATATTTCGAGATATTTCTTCTTCTTGTTGTTCTTCTTCTGCACAGCTAAGTTGGAAGTGGCATTTGCGGCTCGCACTAGTGCAGAGTTATCTCAAAGAAAGGGGCCACGGTGTTTCTGTATCTCTATTATGTTGGTGCGGTTTCGGAACTTTTAAATATCTTGATATATCTCGAGAACTACGCATCTGATCAAAAAATATCATAGAACATAAAAAGTAGGAAACTTAATTCTCTACAAACAAGGTCTCTTAACATTTTGCCATAGCTCGCTTCGTTTCCGAGATATTTGCAGATATATCTCAAGGGAAGGGGCCTAACGGACATATTTCGAGATATTTCTTCTTCTTGTTGTTCTTCTTCTGCACAGCTAAGCTGGAAGTGGCATTTGCAGCTCGCAATAGTGCAGAGATATCTCAAAGAAAGGGGCCACGGTGTTTCTGTATCTCTATTATGTTGGTGCGGCTTCGGAACTTTTAAATATCTTGATATATCTCGAGAACTACGCGTCTGATCAAAAAATATCATAGAACATAAAAAGTAGGAAACTTAATTCTCTACAAAAAAGGTCTCTTAATATTTTGCAATAGCTCGCTTCGTTTCCGAGATATTTGCAGATTTATCTCAAGGGAAGGGGCCTAACGGACATATTTCGAGATATTTCTTCTTCTTGATGTTCTTCTTCTGCACAGCTGAGCTGGAAGTGGCATTTGCGGCTCGCACTAGTGCAGAGTTATCTCAAAGAAAGGGGCCACGGTGTTTCTGTATCTCTATTATGTTGGTGCGGCTTCGGAACTTTTAAATATCTTGATATATCTCGAGAACTACGCATCTGATCAAAAACTATCATAGAACATGAAAAGTAGGAAACTTAATTCTCTACAAAAAAGGTCTCTTAATATTTTGCCATAGCTCGCTTCGTTTCCGAGATATTTGCAGATTTATCTCAAGGGAAGGGGCCTAACGGACATATTTCGAGATATTTCTTCTTCTTGATGTTCTTCTTCTGCACAGCTAAACTGGAAGTGGCATTTCCAGCTCGCAATAGTGCAGAGTTATCTCAAAGAAAGGGGCCACGGTGTTTCTGTATCTCTATTATGTTGGCGCGGCTTCGGAACTTTTAAATATCTTGATATATCTCGAGAACTACGCATCTGATCAAAAAATATCATAGAACATAAAAAGTAGGAAACTTAATTCCCTTCCAAAAATGTCTCTTAACATTTTGCCATAGCTCGCTTCGTTTCCGAGATATTTGCAGATTTATCTCAAGGGAAGGGGCCTAACGGACATATTTCCAGATATTTCTTCTTCTTGATGTTCTTCTTCTGCACAGCTAAACTGGAAGTGGCATTTCCAGCTCGCAATAGTGCAGAGTTATCTCAAAGAAAGGGGCCACGGTGTTTCTGTATCTCTATTATGTTGGTGCGGCTTCGGAACTTTTAAATATCTTGATATATCTCGAGAACTACGCATCTGATCAAAAAATATCATAGAACATAAAAAGTAGGAAACTTAATTCCCTTCCAAAAATGTCTCTTAACATTTTGCCATAGCTCGCTTCGTTTCCGAGATATTTGCAGATTTATCTCAAGGGAAGGGGCCTGACGGACATATTTCGAGATATTTCTTCTTCTTGTTGTTCTTCTTCTGCACAGCTAAGCTGGAAGTGGCATTTGCGGCTCGCACTAGTGCAGAGTTATCTCAAAGAAAGGGGCCACGGTGTTTCTGTATCTCTATTATGTTGGTGCGGCTTCGGAACTTTTAAATATCTTGATATATCTCGAGAACTACGCATCTGATCAAAAAATATCATAGAACATAAAAAGTAGGAAACTTAATTCTCTACAAAAAAGGTCTCTTAACATTTTGCCATAGCTCGCTTCGTTTCCGAGATATTTGCAGATTTATCTCAAGGGAAGGGGCCTAACGGACATATTTCGAGATATTGCTTCTTCTTGTTGTTCTTCTTCTGCACAGCTAAGCTGGAAGTGGCATTTGCAGCTCGCAATAGTGCAGAGATATCTCAAAGAAAGGGGCCACGGTGTTTCTGTATCTCTATTATGTTGGTGCGTCTTCGGAACTTTTAAATATCTCGATATATCTCGAAAACTACGCTTCTGATCAAAAAATATCATAGAACATAAATTGTAGGAAACATAATTCTCTACAAAAAACGTCTCTTAACATTTTGCCATAGCTCGCTTCGTTTCCGAGATATTTGCAGATTCAGCTCAAAGGAACTGGCCTGACGGACATATTTCGAGATATTTCTTCTTCTTGTTGTTCTTCTTCTGCACAGCTAAGCTGGAAGTGGCATTTACAGCTCGCAATAGTGCAGAGTTATCTCAAAGAAAGGGGCCACGGTGTTTCTGTATCTCTATTATGTTGGTGCGGCTTCGGAACTTTTAAATATCTCGATATATCTCGAAAACTACGCTTCTGATCAAAAAATATCATAGAACATAAATTGTAGGAAACATAATTGTCTACAAAAAACGTCTGTTAACATTTTGCCATAGCTCGCTTCGTTTCCGAGATATTTGCAGATTCAGCTCAAAGGAACTGGCCTGACGGACATATTTCGAGATATTTCTTCTTCTTGTTGTTCTTCCTCTGCACAGCTAAGCTGGAAGTGGCATTTGCAGCTCGCAATAGTGCAGAGTTATCTCAAAGAAAGGGGCCACGGTGTTTCTGTATCTCTATTATGTTGGTGCGGCTTCGGAACTTTTAAATATCTTGATATATCTCGAGAACTACGCATCTGATCAAAAAATATCATAGAACATAAAAAGTAGGAAACTTAATTCTCTACAAAAAAGGTCTCTTAACATTTTGCCATAGCTCGCTTCGTTTCCGAGATATTTGCATATTTATCTCAAGGGAAGGGGCCTGACGGACATATTTCGAGATATTTCTTCTTCTTGTTGTTCTTCTTCTGCACAGCTAAGCTGGAAGTGGCATTTGCGGCTCGCACTAGTGCACAGTTATCTCAAAGAAAGGGGCCACGGTGTTTCTGTATCTCCATTATGTTGGTGCGTCTTCGGAACTTTTAAATATCTCGATATATCTCGAAAACTACGCTTCTGATCAAAAAATATCATAGAACATAAATTGTAGGAAACATAATTCTCTACAAAAAACGTCTCTTAACATTTTGCCATAGCTCGCTTCGTTTCCGAGATATTTGCAGATTCAGCTCAAAGGAACTGGCCTGACGGACATATTTCGAGATATTTCTTCTTCTTGTTGTGCTTCCTCTGCACAGCTAAGCTGGAAGTGGCATTTGCAGCTCGCAATAGTGCAGAGTTATCTCAAAGAAAGGGGCCACGGTGTTTCTGTATCTCTATTATGTTGGTGCGGCTTCGGAACTTTTAAATATCTCGATATATCTCGAAAACTGCGCTTCTGATCAAAAAATATCATACAACATAAAAAGTAGGAAACTTAATTCTCTACAAAAAAGGTCTCTTAACATTTTGCCATAGCTCGCTTCGTTTCCGAGATATTTGCAGATTTATCTCAAGGGAAGGGGCCTAACGGACATATTTCGAGATATTTCTTCTTCTTGTTGTTCTTCTTCTGCACAGCTAAACTGGAAGTGGCATTTCCAGCTCGCGATAGTGCAGAGTTATCTCAAAGAAAGGGACCACGGTGTTTCTGTATCTCTATTATGTTGGTGCGGCTTCGGAACTTTTAAATATCTTGATATATCTCGAGAACTACGCATCTGATCAAAAAATATCATAGAACATGAAAAGTAGGAAACTTAATTCTCTACAAAAAAGTTCTCTTAACATTTTGCCATAGCTCTCTTCGTTTCCGAGATATTTGCAGATTTATCTCAAGGGAAGGGGCCTGACGGACATATTTCGAGATATTTCTTCTTCTTGTTGTTCTTCTTCTGCACAGCTAAGCTGGAAGTGGCATTAGCGGCTCGCACTAGTGCACAGTTATCTCAAAGAAAGGGGCCACGGTGTTTCTGTATCTCTATTATGTTGGTGCGTCTTCGGAACTTTTAAATATCTCGATATATCTCGAAAACTACGCTTCTGATCAAAAAATATCATAGAACACAAACTGTAGGAAACATAATTGTCTACAAAAAACGTCGCTTAACATTTTGCCATAGCTCGCTTCGTTTCCGAGATATTTGCAGATTCAGCTCAAAGGAACTGGCCTGACGGACATATTTCGAGATATTTCTTCTTCTTGTTGTTCTTCCTCTGCACAGCTAAGCTGGAAGTGGCATTTGCAGCTCGCAATAGTGCAGAGTTATCTCAAAGAAAGGGGCCACGGTGTTTCTGTATCTCTATTATGTTGGTGCGGCTTCGGAACTTTTAAATATCTTGATATATCTCGAGAACTACGCATCTGATCAAAAAATATCATAGAACATAAAAAGTAGGAAACTTAATTCTCTACAAAAAAGGTCTCTTAACATTTTGCCATAGCTCGCTTCGTTTCCGAGATATTTGCATATTTATCTCAAGGGAAGGGGCCTGACGGACATATTTCGAGATATTTCTTCTTCTTGTTGATCTTCTTCTGCACAGCTAAGCTGGAAGTGGCATTTGCGGCTCGCACTAGTGCACAGTTATCTCAAAGAAAGGGGCCACGGTGTTTCTGTATCTCTATTATGTTGGTGCGTCTTCGGAACTTTTAAATATCTCGATATATCTCGAAAACTACGCTTCTGATCAAAAAATATCATAGAACATAAATTGTAGGAAACATAATTCTCTACAAAAAACGTCTCTTAACATTTTGCCATAGCTCGCTTCGTTTCCGAGATATTTGCAGATTCAGCTCAAAGGAACTGGCCTGACGGACATATTTCGAGATATTTCTTCTTCTTGTTGTTCTTCTTCTGCACAGCTAAGCTGGAAGTGGCATTTACAGCTCGCAATAGTGCAGAGTTATCTCAAAGAAAGGGGCCACGGTGTTTCTGTATCTCTATTATGTTGGTGCGGCTTCGGAACTTTTAAATATCTTGATATATCTCGAGCACTACGCATCTGATCAAAAAATATCATAGAACATGAAAAGTAGGAAACTTAATTCTCTACAAAAAAGGTCTCTTAACATTTTGCCATAGCTCTCTTCGTTTCCGAGATATTTGCAGATTTATCTCAAGGGAAGGGGCCTGACGGACATATTTCGAGATATTTCTTCTTCTTGTTGTTCTTCTTCTGCACAGCTAAGCTGGAAGTGGCATTTGCAGCTCGCAATAGTGCAGAGTTATCTCAAAGAAAGGGGCCACGGTGTTTCTGTATCTCTATTATGTTGGTGCGGCTTCGGAACTTTTAAACATCTTGATATATCTCGAGAACTACGCGTCTGATCAAAAAATATCATAGAACATAAAAAGTAGGAAACTTAATTCTCTACAAAAAAGGTCTCTTAACATTTTGCCATAGCTCGCTTCGTTTCCGAGATATTTGCATATTTATCTCAAGGGAAGGGGCCTGACGGACATATTTCGAGATATTTCTTCTTCTTGTTGTTCTTCTTCTGCACAGCTAAGCTGGAAGTGGCATTTCCGGCTCGCACTAGTGCAGAGTTATCTCAAAGAAAGAGGCCACGGTGTTTCTGTATCTCTATTATGTTGGTGCGGCTTCGGAACTTTTAAATATCTCGATATATCTCGAAAACTACGCTTCTGATCAAAAAATATCATACAACATAAAAAGTAGGAAACTTAATTCTCTACAAAAAAGGTCTCTTAACATTTTGCCATAGCCCGCTTCGTTTCCGAGATATTTGCAGATTTATCTCAAGGGAAGGGGCCTAACGGACATATTTCGAGATATTTCTTCTTCTTGATGTTCTTCTTCTGCACAGCTAAACTGGAAGTGGCATTTCCAGCTCGCAATAGTGCAGAGTTATCTCAAAGAAAGGGGCCACGGTGTTTCTGTATCTCTATTATGTTGGTGCGTCTTCGGAACTTTTAAATATCTCGATATATCTCGAAAACTACGCTTCTGATCAAAAAATATCATAGAACATCAATTGTAGGAAACATAATTGTCTACAAAAAACGTCTCTTAACATTTTGCCATAGCTCGCTTCGTTTCCGAGATATTTGCAGATTCAGGTCAAAGGAACTGGCCTGACGGACATATTTCGAGATATTTCTTCTTCTTGTTGTTCTTCCTCTGCACAGCTAAGCTGGAAGTGGCATTTGCAGCTCGCAATAGTGCAGAGTTATCTCAAAGAAAGGGGCCACGGTGTTTCTGTATCTCTATTATGTTGGTGCGGCTTCGGAACTTTTAAATATCTTGATATATCTCGAGAACTACGCATCTGATCAAAAAATATCATAGAACATAAAAAGTAGGAAACTTAATTCTCTTCCAAAAATGTCTCTTATCATTTTGCCATAGCTCGCTTCGTTTCCGAGATATTTGCAGATTTATCTCAAGGGAAGGGGCCTGACGGACATATTTCGAGATATTTCTTCTTCTTGTTGTTCTTCTTCTGCACAGCTAAGCTGGAAGTGGCATTTGCGGCTCGCACTAGTGCAGAGTTATCTCAAAGAAAGGGGCCACGGTGTTTCTGTATCTCTATTATGTTGGTGCGGCTTCGGAACTTTTAAATATCTTGATATATCTCGAGAACTACGCATCTGATGAAAAAATATCATAGAACATAAAAAGTAGGAAACTTAATTCTTTACAAAAAAGGTCTCTTAACATTTTGCCATAGCTCGCATCGTTTCCGAGATATTTGCAGATTTATCTCAAGGGAAGGGGCCTAACGGACATATTTCGAGATATTTCTTCTTCTTGTTGTTCTTCTTCTGCACAGCTAAGCTGGAAGTGGCATTTGCGGCTCGCACTAGTGCAGAGTTATCTCAAAGAAAGGGGCCACGGTGTTTCTGTATCTCTATTATGTTGGTGCGGCTTCGGAACTTTTAAATATCTTGATATATCTCGAGAACTACGCATCTGATCAAAAAATATCATAGAACATAAAAAGTAGGAAACTTAATTCTCTTCCAAAAATGTCTTAACATTTTGCCATAGCTCGCTTCGTTTCCGAGATATTTGCAGATTTATCTCAAGGGAAGGGGCCTGACGGACATATTTCGAGATATTTCTTCTTCTTGTTGTTCTTCTTCTGCACAGCTAAGCTGGAAGTGGCATTTGCGGCTCGCACTAGTGCAGAGTTATCTCAAAGAAAGGGGCCACGGTGTTTCTGTATCTCTATTATGTTGGTGCGGCTTCGGAACTTTTAAATATCTTGATATATCTCGAGAACTACGCATCTGATGAAAAAATATCATAGAACATAAAAAGTAGGAAACTTAATTCTATACAAAAAAGGTCTCTTAACATTTTGCCATAGCTCGCATCGTTTCCGAGATATTTGCAGATTTATCTCAAGGGAAGGGGCCTAACGGACATATTTCGAGATATTTCTTCTTCTTGTTGTTCTTCTTCTGCACAGCTAAGTTGGAAGTGGCATTTGCGGCTCGCACTAGTGCAGAGTTATCTCAAAGAAAGGGGCCACGGTGTTTCTGTATCTCTATTATGTTGGTGCGGTTTCGGAACTTTTAAATATCTTGATATATCTCGAGAACTACGCATCTGATCAAAAAATATCATAGAACATAAAAAGTAGGAAACTTAATTCTCTACAAACAAGGTCTCTTAACATTTTGCCATAGCTCGCTTCGTTTCCGAGATATTTGCAGATATATCTCAAGGGAAGGGGCCTCACGGACATATTTCGAGATATTTCTTCTTCTTGTTGTTCTTCTTCTGCACAGCTAAGCTGGAAGTGGCATTTGCAGCTCGCAATAGTGCAGAGATATCTCAAAGAAAGGGGCCACGGTGTTTCTGTATCTCTATTATGTTGGTGCGGCTTCGGAACTTTTAAATATCTTGATATATCTCGAGAACTACGCGTCTGATCAAAAAATATCATAGAACATAAAAAGTAGGAAACTTAATTCTCTACAAAAAAGGTCTCTTAATATTTTGCAATAGCTCGCTTCGTTTCCGAGATATTTGCAGATTTATCTCAAGGGAAGGGGCCTGACGGACATATTTCGAGATATTTCTTCTTCTTGTTGTTCTTCTTCTGCACAGCTAAGCTGGAAGTGGCATTTGCGGCTCGCACTAGTGCAGAGTTATCTCAAAAAAAGGGGCCACGGTGTTTCTGTATCTCTATTATGTTGGTGCGGCTTCGGAACTTTTAAATATCTCGATATATCTCGAAAACTACGCTTCTGATCAAAAAATATCATAGAACATAACTTGTAGGAAACATAATTCTCTACAAAAAAGGTCTCTTAACATTTTGCCATAGCTCGCTTCGTTTCCGAGATATTTGCAGATATATCTCAAGGGAAGGGGCCTGACGGACATATTTCGAGATATTTCTTCTTCTTGTTGTTCTTCTTCTGCACAGCTAAACTGGAAGTGGCATTTCCAGCTCGCAATAGTGCAGAGTTATCTGAAAGAAAGGGGCCACGGTGTTTCTGTATCTCTATTATGTTGGTGCGGCTTCGGAACTTTTAAATATCTTGATATATCTCGAGAACCACGCATCTGATCAAAAACTATCATAGAACATGAAAAGTAGGAAACTTAATTCTCTACAAAAAAGGTCTCTTAACATTTTGCCATAGCTCTCTTCGTTTCCGAGATATTTGCAGATTTATCTCAAGGGAAGGGGCCTGACGGACATATTTCGAGATATTTCTTCTTCTTGTTGTTCTTCTTCTGCACAGCTAAGCTGGAAGTGGCATTTACAGCTCGCAATAGTGCAGAGTTATCTCAACGAAAGGGGCCACGGTGTTTCTGTATCTCTATTATGTTGGTGCGGCTTCGGAACTTTTAAATATCTTGATATATCTCGAGAACTACGCATCTGATCAAAAAATATCATAGAACATAAAAAGTAGGAAACTTAATTCTCTATAAAAAAGGTCTCTTAACATTTTGCCATAGCTCGCTTCGTTTCCGAGATATTTGCAGATTTATCTCAAGGGAAGGGGCCTAACGGACATATTTCGAGATATTTCTTCTTCTTGTTGTTCTTCTTCTGCACAGCTAAGTTGGAAGTGGCATTTGCGGCTCGCACTAGTGCAGAGTTATCTCGAAGAAAGGGGCCACGGTGTTTCTGTATCTCTATTATGTTGGTGCGGTTTCGGAACTTTTAAATATCTTGATATATATCGAGAACTACGCATCTGATCAAAAAATATCATAGAACATAAAAAGTAGGAAACTTAATTCTCTACAAATAAGGCCTCTTAACATTTTGCCATAGCTCGCTTCGTTTCCGAGATATTTGCAGATATATCTCAAGGGAAGGGGCCTCACGGACATATTTCGAGATATTTCTTCTTCTTGTTGTTCTTCTTCTGCACAGCTAAGCTGGAAGTGGCATTTGCAGCTCGCAATAGTGCAGAGATATCTCAAAGAAAGGGGCCACGGTGTTTCTGTATCTCTATTATGTTGGTGCGTCTTCGGAACTTTTAAATATCTCGATATATCTCGAAAACTACGCTTCTGATCAAAAAATATCATAGAACATAAATTGTAGGAAACATAATTCTCTACAAAAAACGTCTCTAAACATTTTGCCATAGCTCGCTTCGTTTCCGAGATATTTGCAGATTCAGCTCAAAGGAACTGGCCTGACGGACATATTTCGAGATATTTCTTCTTCTTGTTGTTCTTCTTCTGCACAGCTAAGCTGGAAGTGGCATTTACAGCTCGCAATAGTGCAGAGTTATCTCAAAGAAAGGGGCCACGGTGTTTCTGTATCTCTATTATGTTGGTGCGGCTTCGGAACTTTTAAATATCTTGATATATCTCGAGAACTACGCATCTGATCAAAAAATATCATAGAACATGAAAAGTAGGAAACTTAATTCTCTACAAAAAAGGTCTCTTAACATTTTGCCATAGCTCTCTTCGTTTCCGAGATATTTGCAGATTTATCTCAAGGGAAGGGGCCTGACGGACATATTTCGAGATATTTCTTCTTCTTGTTGTTCTTCTTCTGCACAGCTAAGCTGGAAGTGGCATTTGCAGCTCGCAATAGTGCAGAGTTATCTCAAAGAAAGGGGCCACGGTGTTTCTGTATCTCTATTATGTTGGTGCGGCTTCGGAACTTTTAAACATCTTGATATATCTCGAGAACTACGCGTCTGATCAAAAAATATCATAGAACATAAAAAGTAGGAAACTTAATTCTCTACAAAAAAGGTCTCTTAACATTTTGCCATAGCTCGCTTCGTTTCCGAGATATTTGCATATTTATCTCAAGGGAAGGGGCCTGACGGACATATTTCGAGATATTTCTTCTTCTTGTTGTTCTTCTTCTGCACAGCTAAGCTGGAAGTGGCATTTCCGGCTCGCACTAGTGCAGAGTTATCTCAAAGAAAGGGGCCACGGTGTTTCTGTATCTCTATTATGTTGGTGCGGCTTCGGAACTTTTAAATATCTCGATATATCTCCAAAACTACGCTTCTGATCAAAAAATATCATAGAACATAAATTGTAGGAAACATAATTCTCTACAAAAAACGTCTCTTAACATTTTGCCATAGCTCGCTTCGTTTCCGAGATATTTGCAGATTCAGCTCAAAGGAACTGGCCTGACGGACATATTTCGAGATATTTCTTCTTCTTGTTGTTCTTCCTCTGCACAGCTAAGCTGGAAGTGGCATTTGCAGCTCGCAATAGTGCAGAGTTATCTCAAAGAAAGGGGCCACGGTGTTTCTGTATCTCTATTATGTTGGTGCGGCTTCGGAACTTTTAAATATCTCGATATATCTCGAAAACTACGCTTCTGATCAAAAAATCTCATAGAACATAAAAAGTAGGAAACTTAATTCTCTACAAAAAAGGTCTCTTAACATTTTGCCATAGCTCGCTTCGTTTCCGAGATATTTGCAGATTTATCTCAAGGGAAGGGGCCTAACGGACATATTTCGAGATATTTCTTCTTCTTGTTGTTCTTCTTCTGCACAGCTAAACTGGAAGTGGCATTTCCAGCTCGCAATAGTGCAGAGTTATCTCAAAGAAAGGGGCCACGGTGTTTCTGTATCTCTATTATGTTGGTGCGGCTTCGGAACTTTTAAATATCTTGATATATCTCGAGAACTGCGCATCTGATCAAAAAATATCATAGAACATAAAAAGTAGGAAACTTAATTCTCTACAAAAAAGGTCTCTTAATATTTTGCCATAGCTCGCTTCGTTTCCGAGATATTTGCAGATTTATCTCAAGGGAAGGGGCCTAACGGACATATTTCGAGATATTTCTTCTTCTTGATGTTCTTCTTCTGCACAGCTAAACTGGAAGTGGCATCTCCAGCTCGCAATAGTGCAGAGTTATCTCAAAGAAAGGGGCCACGGTGTTTCTGTATCTCTATTATGTTGGTGCGGCTTCGGAACTTTTAAATATCTTGATATATCTCGGGAACTACGCATCTGATCAAAAAATATCATAGAACATAAAAAGTAGGAAACTTAATTCTCTACAAAAAAGGTCTCTTAACATTTTGCCATAGCTCGCTTCGTTTCCGAGATATTTGCAGATTTATCTCAAGGGAAGGGGCCTGACGGACATATTTCGAGATATTTCTTCTTCTTGTTGTTCTTCTTCTGCACAGCTAAGCTGGAAGTGGCATTTGCGGCTCGCACTAGTGCAGAGTTATCTCAAAGAAAGGGGCCACGGTGTTTCTGTATCTCTATTATGTTGGTGCGGCTTCGGAACTTTTAAATATCTTGATATATCTCGAGAACTACGCATCTGATCAAAAAATATCATAGAACATAAAAAGTAGGAAACTTAATTCTCTTCCAAAAATGCCTCTTAACATTTTGCCATAGCTCGCTTCGTTTCCGAGATATTTGCAGATATATCTCAAGGGAAGGGGCCTGACGGACATATTTCGAGATATTTCTTCTTCTTGTTGTTCTTCTTCTGCACAGCTAAGCTGGAAGTGGCATTTGCGGCTCGCACTAGTGCAGAGTTATCTCAAAGAAAGGGGCCACGGTGTTTCTGTATCTCTATTATGTTGGTGCGGCTTCGGAACTTTTAAATATCTTGATATATCTCGAGAACTACGCATCTGATGAAAAAATATCATAGAACATAAAAAGTAGGAAACTTAATTCTTTACAAAAAAGGTCTCTTAACATTTTGCCATAGCTCGCATCGTTTCCGAGATATTTGCAGATTTATCTCAAGGGAAGGGGCCTAACGGACATATTTCGAGATATTTCTTCTTCTTGTTGTTCTTCTTCTGCACAGCTAAGCTGGAAGTGGCATTTGCGGCTCGCACTAGTGCAGAGTTATCTCAAAGAAAGGGGCCACGGTGTTTCTGTATCTCTATTATGTTGGTGCGGCTTCGGAACTTTTAAATATCTTGATATATCTCGAGAACTACGCTTCTGATCAAAAAATATCATAGAACATAAATTGTAGGAAACATAATTCTCTACAAAAAACGTCTCTTAACATTTTGCCATAGCTCGCTTCGTTTCCGAGATATTTGCAGATTCAGCTCAAAGGAACTGGCCTGACGGACATATTTCGAGATATTTCTTCTTCTTGTTGTTCTTCCTCTGCACAGCTAAGCTGGAAGTGGCATTTGCAGCTCGCAATAGTGCAGAGTTATCTCAAAGAAAGGGGCCACGGTGTTTCTGTATCTCTATTATGTTGGTGCGGCTTCGGAACTTTTAAATATCTTGATATATCTCGAGAACTACGCGTCTGATCAAAAAATCTCATAGAACATAAAAAGTAGGAAACTTAATTCTCTACAAAAAAGGTCTCTTAACATTTTGCCATAGCTCGCTTCGTTTCCGAGATATTTGCAGATTTATCTCAAGGGAAGGGGCCTAACGGACATATTTCGAGATATTTCTTCTTCTTGTTGTTCTTCTTCTGCACAGCTAAACTGGAAGTGGCATTTCCAGCTCGCAATAGTGCAGAGTTATCTCAAAGAAAGGGGCCACGGTGTTTCTGTATCTCTATTATGTTGGTGCGGCTTCGGAACTTTTAAATATCTTGATATATCTCGAGAACTGCGCATCTGATCAAAAAATATCATAGAACATAAAAACTAGGAAACTTAATTCTCTACAAAAAAGGTCTCTTAATATTTTGCCATAGCTCGCTTCGTTTCCGAGATATTTGCAGATTTATCTCAAGGGAAGGGGCCTAACGGACATATTTCGAGATATTTCTTCTTCTTGATGTTCTTCTTCTGCACAGCTAAACTGGAAGTGGCATTTCCAGCTCGCAATAGTGCAGAGTTATCTCAAAGAAAGGGGCCACGGTGTTTCTGTATCTCTATTATGTTGGTGCGGCTTCGGAACTTTTAAATATCTTGATATATCTCGAGAACTACGCATCTGATCAAAAAATATCATAGAACATAAAAAGTAGGAAACTTAATTCTCTACAAAAAAGGTCTCTTAACATTTTGCCATAGCTCGCTTCGTTTCCGAGATATTTGCAGATTTATCTCAAGGGAAGGGGCCTGACGGACATATTTCGAGATATTTCTTCTTCTTGTTGTTCTTCTTCTGCACAGCTAAGCTGGAAGTGGCATTTGCGGCTCGCACTAGTGCAGAGTTATCTCAAAGAAAGGGGCCACGGTGTTTCTGTATTTCTATTATGTTGGTGCGGCTTCGGAACTTTTAAATATCTTGATATATCTCGAGAACTACGCATCTGATCAAAAAATATCATAGAACATAAAAAGTAGGAAACTTAATTCTCTTCCAAAAATGTCTCTTAACATTTTGCCATAGCTCGCTTCGTTTCCGAGATATTTGCAGATTCAGCTCAAAGGAACTGGCCTGACGGACATATTTCGAGATATTTCTTCTTCTTGTTGTTCTTCCTCTGCACAGCTAAGCTGGAGGTGGCATTTGCAGCTCGCAATAGTGCAGAGTTATCTCAAAAAAAGGGGCCACGGTGTTTCTGTATCTCTATTATGTTGGTGCGGCTTCGGAACTTTTAAATATCTTGATATATCTCGAGAACTACGCATCTGATCAAAAAATATCATAGAACATAAAAAGTAGGAAACTTAATTCTCTACAAAAAAGGTCTCTTAACATTTTGCCATAGCTCGCTTCGTTTCCGAGATATTTGCATATTTATCTCAAGGGAAGGGGCCTGACGGACATATTTCGAGATATTTCTTCTTCTTCTTGTTCTTCTTCTGCACAGCTAAGCTGGAAGTGGCATTTGCGGCTCGCACTAGTGCACAGTTATCTCAAAGAAAGGGGCCACGGTGTTTCTGTATCTCTATTATGTTGGTGCGGCTTCGGAACTTTTAAATATCTTGATATATCTCGAGAACTGCGCATCTGATCAAAAAATATCATAGAACATAAAAAGTAGGAAACTTAATTCTCTACAAAAAAGGTCTCTTAATATTTTGCCATAGCTCGCTTCGTTTCCGAGATATTTGCAGATTTATCTCAAGGGAAGGGGCCTAACGGACATATTTCGAGATATTTCTTCTTCTTGATGTTCTTCTTCTGCACAGCTAAACTGGAAGTGGCATTTCCAGCTCGCAATAGTGCAGAGTTATCTCAAAGAAAGGGGCCACGGTGTTTCTGTATCTCTATTATGTTGGTGCGGCTTCGGAACTTTTAAATATCTTGATATATCTCGAGAACTACGCATCTGATGAAAAAATATCATAGAACATAAAAAGTAGGAAACTTAATTCTTTACAAAAAAGGTCTCTTAACATTTTGCCATAGCTCGCATCGTTTCCGAGATATTTGCAGATTTATCTCAAGGGAAGGGGCCTAACGGACATATTTCGAGATATTTCTTCTTCTTGTTGTTCTTCTTCTGCACAGCTAAGTTGGAAGTGGCATTTGCGGCTCGCACTAGTGCAGAGTTATCTCAAAGAAAGGGGCCACGGTGTTTCTGTATCTCTATTATGTTGGTGCGGCTTCGGAACTTTTAAATATCTTGATATATCTCGAGAACTACGCGTCTGATCAAAAAATCTCATAGAACATAAAAAGTAGGAAACTTAATTCTCTACAAAAAAGGTCTCTTAACATTTTGCCATAGCTCGCTTCGTTTCCGAGATATTTGCAGATATATCTCAAGGGAAGGGGCCTGACGGACATATTTCGAGATATTTCTTCTTCTTGTTGTTCTTCTTCTGCACAGCTAAGCTGGAAGTGGCATTTGCGGCTCGCACTAGTGCAGAGTTATCTCAAAGAAAGGGGCCACGGTGTTTCTGTATCTCTATTATGTTGGTGCGGCTTCGGAACTTTTAAATATCTTGATATATCTCGAGAACTACGCATCTGATGAAAAAATATCATAGAACATAAAAAGTAGGAAACTTAATTCTTTACAAAAAAGGTCTCTTAACATTTTGCCATAGCTCGCATCGTTTCCGAGATATTTGCAGATTTATCTCAAGGGAAGGGGCCTAACGGACATATTTCGGGTTTTTTATTCTTCTTGTTGTTCTTCTTCTGCACAGCTAAGCTGGAAGTGGCATTTGCGGCTCGCACTAGTGCAGAGTTATCTCAAAGAAAGGGGCCACAGTGTTTCTGTATCTCTATTATGTTGGTGCGGCTTCGGAACTTTTAAATATCTTGATATATCTCGAGAACTACGCTTCTGATCAAAAAATATCATAGAACATAAATTGTAGGAAACATAATTCTCTACAAAAAACGTCTCTTAACATTTTGCCATAGCTCGCTTCGTTTCCGAGATATTTGCAGATTCAGCTCAAAGGAACTGGCCTGACGGACATATTTCGAGATATTTCTTCTTCTTGTTGTTCTTCCTCTGCACAGCTAAGCTGGAAGTGGCATTTGCAGCTCGCAATAGTGCAGAGTTATCTCAAAGAAAGGGGCCACGGTGTTTCTGTATCTCTATTATGTTGGTGCGGCTTCGGAACTTTTAAATATCTTGATATATCTCGAGAACTACGCATCTGATCAAAAAATATCATAGAACATAAAAAGTAGGAAACTTAATTCTCTACAAAAAAGGTCTCTTAACATTTTGCCATAGCTCGCTTCGTTTCCGAGATATTTGCATATTTATCTCAAGGGAAGGGGCCTGACGGACATATTTCGAGATATTTCTTCTTCTTGTTGTTCTTCTTCTGCACAGCTAAGCTGGAAGTGGCATTTGCGGCTCGCACTAGTGCACAGTTATCTCAAAGAAAGGGGCCACGGTGTTTCTGTATCTCTATTATGTTGGTGCGGCTTCGGAACTTTTAAATATCTTGATATATCTCGAGAACTGCGCATCTGATCAAAAAATATCATAGAACATAAAAAGTAGGAAACTTAATTCTCTACAAAAAAGGTCTCTTAATATTTTGCCATAGCTCGCTTCGTTTCCGAGATATTTGCAGATTTATCTCAAGGGAAGGGGCCTAACGGACATATTTCGAGATATTTCTTCTTCTTGATGTTCTTCTTCTGCACAGCTAAACTGGAAGTGGCATTTCCAGCTCGCAATAGTGCAGAGTTATCTCAAAGAAAGGGGCCACGGTGTTTCTGTATCTCTATTATGTTGGTGCGGCTTCGGAACTTTTAAATATCTTGATATATCTCGAGAACTACGCATCTGATGAAAAAATATCATAGAACATAAAAAGTAGGAAACTTAATTCTTTACAAAAAAGGTCTCTTAACATTTTGCCATAGCTCGCATCGTTTCCGAGATATTTGCAGATTTATCTCAAGGGAAGGGGCCTAACGGACATATTTCGAGATATTTCTTCTTCTTGTTGTTCTTCTTCTGCACAGCTAAGTTGGAAGTGGCATTTGCGGCTCGCACTAGTGCAGAGTTATCTCAAAGAAAGGGGCCACGGTGTTTCTGTATCTCTATTATGTTGGTGCGGTTTCGGAACTTTTAAATATCTTGATATATCTCGAGAACTACGCATCTGATCAAAAAATATCATAGAACATAAAAAGTAGGAAACTTAATTCTCTACAAACAAGGTCTCTTAACATTTTGCCATAGCTCGCTTCGTTTCCGAGATATTTGCAGATATATCTCAAGGGAAGGGGCCTCACGGACATATTTCGAGATATTTCTTCTTCTTGTTGTTCTTCTTCTGCACAGCTAAGTTGGAAGTGGCATTTGCGGCTCGCACTAGTGCAGAGTTATCTCAAAGAAAGGGGCCACGGTGTTTCTGTATCTCTATTATGTTGGTGCGGCTTCGGAACTTTTAAATATCTTGATATATCTCGAGAACTACGCGTCTGATCAAAAAATCTCATAGAACATAAAAAGTAGGAAACTTAATTCTCTACAAAAAAGGTCTCTTAACATTTTGCCATAGCTCGCTTCGTTTCCGAGATATTTGCAGATTTATCTCAAGGGAAGGGGCCTAACGGACATATTTCGAGATATTTCTTCTTCTTGTTGTTCTTCTTCTGCACAGCTAAACTGGAAGTGGCATTTCCAGCTCGCAATAGTGCAGAGTTATCTCAAAGAAAGGGGCCACGGTGTTTCTGTATCTCTATTATGTTGGTGCGGCTTCGGAACTTTTAAATATCTTGATATATCTCGAGAACTGCGCATCTGATCAAAAAATATCATAGAACATAAAAAGTAGGAAACTTAATTCTCTACAAAAAAGGTCTCTTAATATTTTGCCATAGCTCGCTTCGTTTCCGAGATATTTGCATATTTATCTCAAGGGAAGGGGCCTGACGGACATATTTCGAGATATTTCTTCTTCTTGATGTTCTTCTTCTGCACAGCTAAGCTGGAAGTGGCATTTGCGGCTCGCACTAGTGCACAGTTATCTCAAAGAAAGGGGCCACGGTGTTTCTGTATCTCTATTATGTTGGTGCGTCTTCGGAACTTTTAAATATCTCGATATATCTCGAAAACTACGCTTCTGATCAAAAAATATCATAGAACATAAATTGTAGGAAACATAATTCTCTACAAAAAACGTCTCTTAACATTTTGCCATAGCTCGCTTCGTTTCCGAGATATTTGCAGATTCAGCTCAAAGGAACTGGCCTGACGGACATATTTCGAGATATTTCTTCTTCTTGTTGTTCTTCCTCTGCACAGCTAAGCTGGAAGTGGCATTTGCAGCTCGCAATAGTGCAGAGTTATCTCAAAGAAAGGGGCCACGGTGTTTCTGTATCTCTATTATGTTGGTGCGGCTTCGGAACTTTTAAATATCTTGATATATCTCGAGAACTACGCGTCTGATCAAAAAATATCATAGAACATAAAAAGTAGGAAACTTAATTCTCTACAAAAAAGGTCTCTTAACATTTTGCCATAGCTCGCTTCGTTTCCGAGATATTTGCAGATTTATCTCAAGGGAAGGGGCCTAACGGACATATTTCGAGATATTTCTTCTTCTTGATGTTCTTCTTCTGCACAGCTAAACTGGAAGTGGCATTTCCAGCTCGCAATAGTGCAGAGTTATCTCAAAGAAAGGGGCCACGGTGTTTCTGTATCTCTATTATGTTGGTGCGGCTTCGGAACTTTTAAATATCTTGATATATCTCGAGAACTACGCGTCTGATCAAAAAATCTCATAGAACATAAAAAGTAGGAAACTTAATTCTCTACAAAAAAGGTCTCTTAACATTTTGCCATAGCTCGCTTCGTTTCCGAGATATTTGCAGATTTATCTCAAGGGAAGGGGCCTAACGGACATATTTCGAGATATTTCTTCTTCTTGTTGTTCTTCTTCTGCACAGCTAAACTGGAAGTGGCATTTCCAGCTCGCAATAGTGCAGAGTTATCTCAAAGAAAGGGGCCACGGTGTTTCTGTATCTCTATTATGTTGGTGCGGCTTCGGAACTTTTAAATATCTTGATATATCTCGAGAACTGCGCATCTGATCAAAAAATATCATAGAACATAAAAAGTAGGAAACTTAATTCTCTACAAAAAAGGTCTCTTAATATTTTGCCATAGCTCGCTTCGTTTCCGAGATATTTGCAGATTTATCTCAAGGGAAGGGGCCTAACGGACATATTTCGAGATATTTCTTCTTCTTGATGTTCTTCTTCTGCACAGCTAAACTGGAAGTGGCATTTCCAGCTCGCAATAGTGCAGAGTTATCTCAAAGAAAGGGGCCACGGTGTTTCTGTATCTCTATTATGTTGGTGCGGCTTCGGAACTTTTAAATATCTTGATATATCTCGAGAACTACGCATCTGATCAAAAAATATCATAGAACATAAAAAGTAGGAAACTTAATTCTCTACAAAAAAGGTCTCTTAACATTTTGCCATAGCTCGCTTCGTTTCCGAGATATTTGCAGATTTATCTCAAGGGAAGGGGCCTGACGGACATATTTCGAGATATTTCTTCTTCTTGTTGTTCTTCTTCTGCAGAGCTAAGCTGGAAGTGGCATTTGCGGCTCGCACTAGTGCAGAGTTATCTCAAAGAAAGGGGCCACGGTGTTTCTGTATCTCTATTATGTTGGTGCGGCTTCGGAACTTTTAAATATCTTGATATATCTCGAGAACTACGCATCTGATCAAAAAATATCATAGAACATAAAAAGTAGGAAACTTAATTCTCTTCCAAAAATGTCTCTTAACATTTTGCCATAGCTCGCTTCGTTTCCGAGATATTTGCAGATATATCTCAAGGGAAGGGGCCTGACGGACATATTTCGAGATATTTCTTCTTCTTGTTGTTCTTCTTCTGCACAGCTAAGCTGGAAGTGGCATTTGCGGCTCGCACTAGTGCAGAGTTATCTCAAAGAAAGGGGCCACGGTGTTTCTGTATCTCTATTATGTTGGTGCGGCTTCGGAACTTTTAAATATCTTGATATATCTCGAGAACTACGCATCTGATGAAAAAATATCATAGAACATAAAAAGTAGGAAACTTAATTCTTTACAAAAAAGGTCTCTTAACATTTTGCCATAGCTCGCATCGTTTCCGAGATATTTGCAGATTTATCTCAAGGGAAGGGGCCTAACGGACATATTTCGAGATATTTCTTCTTCTTGTTGTTCTTCTTCTGCACAGCTAAGCTGGAAGTGGCATTTGCGGCTCGCACTAGTGCAGAGTTATCTCAAAGAAAGGGGCCACGGTGTTTCTGTATCTCTATTATGTTGGTGCGGCTTCGGAACTTTTAAATATCTTGATATATCTCGAGAACTACGCTTCTGATCAAAAAATATCATAGAACATAAATTGTAGGAAACATAATTCTCTACAAAAAACGTCTCTTAACATTTTGCCATAGCTCGCTTCGTTTCCGAGATATTTGCAGATTCAGCTCAAAGGAACTGGCCTGACGGACATATTTCGAGATATTTCTTCTTCTTGTTGTTCTTCCTCTGCACAGCTAAGCTGGAAGTGGCATTTGCAGCTCGCAATAGTGCAGAGTTATCTCAAAGAAAGGGGCCACGGTGTTTCTGTATCTCTATTATGTTGGTGCGTCTTCGGAACTTTTAAATATCTCGATATATCTCGAAAACTACGCTTCTGATCAAAAAATATCATAGAACATAAATTGTAGGAAACATAATTCTCTACAAAAAACGTCTCTTAACATTTTGCCATAGCTCGCTTCCTTTCCGAGATATTTGCAGATTCAGCTCAAAGGAACTGGCCTGACGGACATATTTCGAGATATTTCTTCTTCTTGTTGTTCTTCCTCTGCACAGCTAAGCTGGAAGTGGCATTTGCAGCTCGCAATAGTGCAGAGTTATCTCAAAGAAAGGGGCCACGGTGTTTCTGTATCTCTATTATGTTGGTGCGGCTTCGGAACTTTTAAATATCTTGATATATCTCGAGAACTACGCGTCTGATCAAAAAATATCATAGAACATAAAAAGTAGGAAACTTAATTCTCTACAAAAAAGGTCTCTTAACATTTTGCCATAGCTCGCTTCGTTTCCGAGATATTTGCAGATTTATCTCAAGGGAAGGGGCCTAACGGACATATTTCGAGATATTTCTTCTTCTTGTTGTTCTTCTTCTGCACAGCTAAACTGGAAGTGGCATTTCCAGCTCGCAATAGTGCAGAGTTATCTCAAAGAAAGGGGCCACGGTGTTTCTGTATCTCTATTATGTTGGTGCGGCTTCGGAACTTTTAAATATCTTGATATATCTCGAGAACTGCGCATCTGATCAAGAAATATCATAGAACATAAAAAGTAGGAAACTTAATTCTCCACAAAAAAGGTCTCTTAATATTTTGCCATAGCTCGCTTCGTTTCCGAGATATTTGCAGATTTATCTCAAGGGAAGGGGCCTAACGGACATATTTCGAGATATTTCTTCTTCTTGATGTTCTTCTTCTGCACAGCTAAACTGGAAGTGGCATTTCCAGCTCGCAATAGTGCAGAGTTATCTCAAAGAAAGGGGCCACGGTGTTTCTGTATCTCTATTATGTTGGTGCGGCTTCGGAACTTTTAAATATCTTGATATATCTCGAGAACTACGCATCTGATGAAAAAATATCATAGAACATAAAAAGTAGGAAACTTAATTCTTTACAAAAAAGGTCTCTTAACATTTTGCCATAGCTCGCATCGTTTCCGAGATATTTGCAGATTTATCTCAAGGGAAGGGGCCTAACGGACATATTTCGAGATATTTCTTCTTCTTGTTGTTCTTCTTCTGCACAGCTAAGTTGGAAGTGGCATTTGCGGCTCGCACTAGTGCAGAGTTATCTCAAAGAAAGGGGCCACGGTGTTTCTGTATCTCTATTATGTTGGTGCGGTTTCGGAACTTTTAAATATCTTGATATATCTCGAGAACTACGCATCTGATCAAAAAATATCATAGAACATAAAAAGTAGGAAACTTAATTCTCTACAAACAATGTCTCTTAACATTTTGCCATAGCTCGCTTCGTTTCCGAGATATTTGCAGATATATCTCAAGGGAAGGGGCCTCACGGACATATTTCGAGATATTTCTTCTTCTTGTTGTTCTTCTTCTGCACAGCTAAGTTGGAAGTGGCATTTGCGGCTCGCACTAGTGCAGAGTTATCTCAAAGAAAGGGGCCACGGTGTTTCTGTATCTCTATTATGTTGGTGCGGTTTCGGAACTTTTAAATATCTTGATATATCTCGAGAACTACGCATCTGATCAAAAAATATCATAGAACATAAAAAGTAGGAAACTTAATTCTCTACAAACAAGGTCTCTTAACATTTTGCCATAGCTCGCTTCGTTTCCGAGATATTTGCAGATATATCTCAAGGGAAGGGGCCTCACGGACATATTTCGAGATATTTCTTCTTCTTGTTGTTCTTCTTCTGCACAGCTAAGCTGGAAGTGGCATTTGCAGCTCGCAATAGTGCAGAGATATCTCAAAGAAAGGGGCCACGGTGTTTCTGTATCTCTATTATGTTGGTGCGGCTTCGGAACTTTTAAATATCTTGATATATCTCGAGAACTACGCGTCTGATCAAAAAATATCATAGAACATAAAAAGTAGGAAACTTAATTCTCTACAAAAAAGGTCTCTTAATATTTTGCAATAGCTCGCTTCGTTTCCGAGATATTTGCAGATTTATCTCAAGGGAAGGGGCCTGACGGACATATTTCGAGATATTTCTTCTTCTTGTTGTTCTTCTTCTGCACAGCTAAGCTGGAAGTGGCATTTGCGGCTCGCACTAGTGCAGAGTTATCTCAAAAAAAGGGGCCACGGTGTTTCTGTATCTCTATTATGTTGGTGCGGCTTCGGAACTTTTAAATATCTCGATATATCTCGAAAACTACGCTTCTGATCAAAAAATATCATAGAACATAACTTGTAGGAAACATAATTCTCTACAAAAAAGGTCTCTTAACATTTTGCCATAGCTCGCTTCGTTTCCGAGATATTTGCAGATATATCTCAAGGGAAGGGGCCTGACGGACATATTTCGAGATATTTCTTCTTCTTGTTGTTCTTCTTCTGCACAGCTAAACTGGAAGTGGCATTTCCAGCTCGCAATAGTGCAGAGTTATCTGAAAGAAAGGGGCCACGGTGTTTCTGTATCTCTATTATGTTGGTGCGGCTTCGGAACTTTTAAATATCTTGATATATCTCGAGAACCACGCATCTGATCAAAAACTATCATAGAACATGAAAAGTAGGAAACTTAATTCTCTACAAAAAAGGTCTCTTAACATTTTGCCATAGCTCTCTTCGTTTCCGAGATATTTGCAGATTTATCTCAAGGGAAGGGGCCTGACGGACATATTTCGAGATATTTCTTCTTCTTGTTGTTCTTCTTCTGCACAGCTAAGCTGGAAGTGGCATTTGCGGCTCGCACTAGTGCAGAGTTATCTCAAAGAAAGGGGCCACAGTGTTTCTGTATCTCTATTATGTTGGTGCGGCTTCGGAACTTTTAAATATCTCGATATATCTCGAAAACTACGCTTCTGATCAAAAAATATCATAGAACATAAATTGTAGGAAACATAATTCTCTACAAAAAAGGTCTCTTAACATTTTGCCATAGCTCGCTTCGTTTCCGAGATATTTGCAGATATATCTCAAGGGAAGGGGCCTGACGGACATATTTCGAGATATTTCTTCTTCTTGTTGTTCTTCTTCTGCACAGCTAAGCTGGAAGTGGCATTTACAGCTCGCAATAGTGCAGAGTTATCTCAACGAAAGGGGCCACGGTGTTTCTGTATCTCTATTATGTTGGTGCGGCTTCGGAACTTTTAAATATCTTGATATATCTCGAGAACTACGCATCTGATCAAAAAATATCATAGAACATAAAAAGTAGGAAACTTAATTCTCTACAAAAAAGGTCTCTTAACATTTTGCCATAGCTCGCTTCGTTTCCGAGATATTTGCAGATTTATCTCAAGGGAAGGGGCCTGACGGACATATTTCGAGATATTTCTTCTTCTTGTTGTTCTTCTTCTGCACAGCTAAACTGGAAGTGGCATTTCCAGCTCGCAATATTGCAGAGTTATCTCAAAGAAAGGGGCCACGGTGTTTCTGTATCTCTATTATGTTGGTGCGGCTTCGGAACTTTTAAATATCTTGATATATCTCGAGAACTACGCATCTGATCAAAAAATATCATAGAACATAAAAAGTAGTAAACTTAATTCTCTACAAAAAGGTCTCTTAACATTTTGCCATAGCTCGCTTCGTTTCCGAGATATTTGCAGATATATCTCAAGGGAAGGGGCCTGACGGACATATTTCGAGATATTTCTTCTTCTTGTTGTTCTTCTTCTGCACAGCTGAGCTGGAAGTGGCATTTGCAGGTCGCAATAGTGCAGAGTTATCTCAAAGAAAGGGGCCACGGTGTTTCTGTATCTCTATTATGTTGGTGCGGTTTCGGAACTTTTAAATATCTTGATATATCTCGAGAACTACGCATCTGATCAAAAAATATCATAGAACATAAAAAGTAGGAAACTTAATTCTCTACAAACAAGGTCTCTTAACATTTTGCCATAGCTCGCTTCGTTTCCGAGATATTTGCAGATATATCTCAAGGGAAGGGGCCTCACGGACATATTTCGAGATATTTCTTCTTCTTGTTGTTCTTCTTCTGCACAGCTAAGCTGGAAGTGGCATTTGCAGCTCGCAATAGTGCAGAGATATCTCAAAGAAAGGGGCCACGGTGTTTCTGTATCTCTATTATGTTGGTGCGGCTTCGGAACTTTTAAATATCTTGATATATCTCGAGAACTACGCGTCTGATCAAAAAATATCAGAGAACATAAAAAGTAGGAAACTTAATTCTCTACAAAAAAGGTCTCTTAATATTTTGCAATAGCTCGCTTCGTTTCCGAGATATTTGCAGATTTATCTCAAGGGAAGGGGCCTGACGGACATATTTCGAGATATTTCTTCTTCTTGTTGTTCTTCTTCTGCACAGCTAAGCTGGAAGTGGCATTTGCGGCTCGCACTAGTGCAGAGTTATCTCAAAAAAAGGGGCCACGGTGTTTCTGTATCTCTATTATGTTGGTGCGGCTTCGGAACTTTTAAATATCTCGATATATCTCGAAAACTACGCTTCTGATCAAAAAATATCATAGAACATAACTTGTAGGAAACATAATTCTCTACAAAAAAGGTCTCTTAACATTTTGCCATAGCTCGCTTCGTTTCCGAGATATTTGCAGATATATCTCAAGGGAAGGGGCCTGACGGACATATTTCGAGATATTTCTTCTTCTTGTTGTTCTTCTTCTGCACAGCTAAACTGGAAGTGGCATTTCCAGCTCGCAATAGTGCAGAGTTATCTGAAAGAAAGGGGCCACGGTGTTTCTGTATCTCTATTATGTTGGTGCGGCTTCGGAACTTTTAAATATCTCGATATATCTCGAAAACTACGCTTCTGATCAAAAAATATCATAGAACATAAATTGTAGGAAACATAATTCTCTACAAAAAAGGTCTCTTAACATTTTGCCATAGCTCGCTTCGTTTCCGAGATATTTGCAGATATATCTCAAGGGAAGGGGCCTGACGGACATATTTCGAGATATTTCTTCTTCTTGTTGTTCTTCTTCTGCACAGCTAAGCTGGAAGTGGCATTTACAGCTCGCAATAGTGCAGAGTTATCTCAACGAAAGGGGCCACGGTGTTTCTGTATCTCTATTATGTTGGTGCGGCTTCGGAACTTTTAAATATCTTGATATATCTCGAGAACTACGCATCTGATCAAAAAATATCATAGAACATAAAAAGTAGGAAACTTAATTCTCTACAAAAAAGGTCTCTTAACATTTTGCCATAGCTCGCTTCGTTTCCGAGATATTTGCAGATTTATCTCAAGGGAAGGGGCCTGACGGACATATTTCGAGATATTTCTTCTTCTTGTTGTTCTTCTTCTGCACAGCTAAACTGGAAGTGGCATTTCCAGCTCGCAATAGTGCAGAGTTATCTCAAAGAAAGGGGCCACGGTGTTTCTGTATCTCTATTATGTTGGTGCGGCTTCGGAACTTTTAAATATCTTGATATATCTCGAGAACTACGCATCTGATCAAAAAATATCATAGAAGATAAAAAGTAGGAAACTTAATTCTCTACAAAAAAGGTCTCTTAACATTTCGCCATAGCTCGCTTCGTTTCCGAGATATTTGCAGATTTATCTCAAGGGAAGGCGCCTGTCGGACATATTTCGAGATATTTCTTCTTCTTGTTGTTCTTCTTCTGCACAGCTAAGCTGGAAGTGGCATTTGCGGCTCGCACTAGTGCAGAGTTATCTCAAAGAAAGGGGCCACGGTGTTTCTGTATCTCTATTATGTTGGTGCGGCTTCGGAACTTTTAAATATCTCGATATATCTCGAAAACTACGCTTCTGATCAAAAAATATCATAGAACATAAATTGTAGGAAACATAATTCTCTACAAAAAACGTCTCTTAACATTTTGCCATAGCTCGCTTCGTTTCCGAGATATTTGCAGATTCAGCTCAAAGGAACGGGCCTGACGGACATATTTCGAGATACTTCTTCTTCTTGTTGTTCTTCCTCTGCACAGCTAAGCTGGAAGTGGCATTTGCAGCTCGCAATAGTGCAGAGTTATCTCAAAGAAAGGGGCCACGGTGTTTCTGTATCTCTATTATGTTGGTGCGGCTTCGGAACTTTTAAATATCTCGATATATCTCGAAAACTACGCTTCTAATCAAAAAATATCATAGAACATAAATTGTAGGAAAGATAATTCTCTACAAAAAAGGTCTCTTAACATTTTGCCATAGCTCGCTTCGTTTCCGAGATATTTGCAGATATATCTCAAGGGAAGGGGCCTGACGGACATATTTCGAGATATTTCTTCTTCTTGTTGTTCTTCTTCTGCACAGCTAAGCTGGAAGTGGCATTTGCGGCTCGCACTAGTGCACAGTTATCTCAAAGAAAGGGGCCACGGTGTTTCTGTATCTCTATTATGTTGGTGCGTCTTCGGAACTTTTAAATATCTCGATATATCTCGAAAACTACGCTTCTGATCAAAAAATATCATAGAACATAAATTGTAGGAAACATAATTCTCTACAAAAAACGTCTCTTAACATTTTGCCATAGCTCGCTTCGTTTCCGAGATATTTGCAGATTCAGCTCAAAGGAATTGGCCTGACCGACATATTTCGAGATATTTCTTCTTCTTGTTGTTCTTCCTCTGCACAGCTAAGCTGGAAGTGGCATTTGCAGCTCGCAATAGTGCAGAGTTATCTCAAAGAAAGGGGCCACGGTGTTTCTGTATCTCTATTATGTTGGTGGGGCTTCGGAACTTTTAAATATCTTGATATATCTCGAGAACTACGCATCTGATCAAAAAATATCATAGAACATAAAAAGTAGGAAACTTAATTCTCTACAAAAAAGGTCGCTTAACATTTTGCCATAGCTCGCTTCGTTTCCGAGATATTTGCATATTTATCTCAAGGGAACGGGCCTGACGGACATATTTCGAGATATTTCTTCTTCTTGTTGTTCTTCTTCTGCACAGCTAAGCTGGAAGTGGCATTTGCGGCTCGCACTAGTGCAGAGTTATCTCAAAGAAAGGGGCCACGGTGTTTCTGTATCTCTATTATGTTGGTGCGGCTTCGGAACTTTTAAATATCTCGATATATCTCGAAAAGTACGCTTCTGATCAAAAAATATCATAGAACATTAATTGTAGGAAACATAATTCTCTACAAAAAACGTCTCTCAACATTTTGCCATAGCTCGCTTCGTTTCCGAGATATTTGCAGATTCAGCTCAAAGGAACGGGCCTGACGGACATATTTCGAGATACTTCTTCTTCTTGTTGTTCTTCCTCTGCACAGCTAAGCTGGAAGTGGCATTTGCAGCTCGCAATAGTGCAGAGTTATCTCAAAGAAAGGGGCCACGGTGTTTCTGTATCTCTATTATGTTGGTGCGGCTTCGGAACTTTTAAATATCTTGATATATCTCGAGAACTACGCATCTGATCAAAAAATATCATAGAACATAAAAAGTAGGAAACTTAATTCTCTACAAAAAAGGTCTCTTAACATTTTGCCATAGCTCGCTTCGTTTCCGAGATATTTGCAGATTTATCTCAAGGGAAGGGGCCTGACGGACATATTTCGAGATATTTCTTCTTCTTGTTGTTCTTCTTCTGCACAGCTAAGCTGGAAGTGGCATTTGCGGCTCGCACTAGTGCACAGTTATCTCAAAGAAAGGGGCCCCGGTGTTTCTGTATCTCTATTATGTTGGTGCGGCTTCGGAACTTTTAAGTATCTCGATATATCTCGCGAACTACGCATCTGATCAAAAAATATCATAGAACATAAAATGTAGGAAACTTAATTCTCTACAAAAAAGGTCTCTTAACATTTTGCCATAGCTCGCTTCGTTTCCGAGATATTTGCAGATTTATCTCAAGGGAAGGGGCCTGACGAACATATTTCGAGATATTTCTTCTTCTCGTTGTTCTTCTTCTGCACAGCTAAGCTGTAAGTGGCATTTGCGGCTCGCGCTAGTGCAGAGTTATCTCAAAGAAAGGGGCCACGGTGTTTCTGTATCTCTATTATGTTGGTGCGGCTTCGGAACTTTTAAATATCTTGATATATCTCGAGAACTACGCATCTGATCAAAAAATATCATAGAACATAAAAAGTAGGAAACTTAGTTCTCTACAAAATGATCTCTTAACATTTTGCCATAGCTCGCTTCGTTTCCGAGATATTTGCAGATTTATCTCAAGGGAAGGGGCCTGACGGACATATTTCGAGATACTTCTTCTTCTTGTTGTTCTTCTTCTGCACAGCTAAGCTGGAAGTGGCATTTGCAGCTCGCAATAGTGCAGAGTTATCTCAAAGAAAGGGGCCACGGTGTTTCTGTATCTCTATTATGTTGGTGGGGCTTCGGAACTTTTAAATATCTTGATATATCTCGAGAACTACGCATCTGATCAAAAAATATCATAGAAGATAAAAAGTAGGAAACTTAATTCTCTACAAAAAAGGTCGCTTAACATTTTGCCATAGCTCGCTTCCTTTCCGAGATATTTGCATATTTATCTCAAGGGAACGGGCCTGACGGACATATTTCGAGATATTTCTTCTTCTTGATGTTCTTCTTCTGCACAGCTAAGCTGGAAGTGGCATTTGCGGCTCGCACTAGTGCAGAGTTATCTCAAAGAAAGGGGCCACGGTGTTTCTGTATCTCTATTATGTTGGTGCGGCTTCGGAACTTTTAAATATCTTGATATATCTCGAGAACTACGCATCTGATCAAAAAATATCAAAGAAGATAAAAAGTAGGAAACTTAATTCTCTACAAAAAAGGTCTCTTAACATTTCGCCATAGCTCGCTTCGTTTCCGAGATATTTGCAGATTTATCTCAAGGGAAGGGGCCTAACGGACATATTTCGAGATATTTCTTCTTCTTGTTGTTCTTCTTCTGCACAGCTAAGCTGGAAGTGGCATTTACAGCTCGCAATAGTGCAGAGTTATCTCAAAGAAAGGGACCACGGTGTTTCTGTATCTCTATTATGTTGGTGCGGCTTCGGAACTTTTAAATATCTTGATATATCTCGAGAACTACGCATCTGATCAAAAAATATCATAGAACATGAAAAGTAGGAAACTTAATTCTCTACAAAAAAGGTCTCTTAACATTTTGCCATAGCTCTCTTCGTTTCCGAGATATTTGCAGATTTATCTCAAGGGAAGGGGCCTGACGGACATATTTCGAGATATTTCTTCTTCTTGTTGTTCTTCTTCTGCACAGCTAAGCTGGAAGTGGCATTTGCAGCTCGCAATAGAGCAGAGTTATCTCAAAGAAAGGGGCCACGGTGTTTCTGTATCTCTATTATGTTGGTGCGTCTTCGGAACTTTTAAATATCTCGATATATCTCGAAAACTACGCTTCTGATCAAAAAATTTCATAGAACATAAATTGTAGGAAACATAATTCTCTACAAAAAACGTCTCTTAACATTTTGCCATAGCTCGCTTCGTTTCCGAGATATTTGCAGATTCAGCTCAAAGGAACTGGCCTGACGGACATATTTCGAGATATTTCTTCTTCTTGTTGTTCTTCCTCTGCACAGCTAAGCTGGAAGTGGCATTTGCAGCTCGCAATAGTGCAGAGTTATCTCAAAGAAAGGGGCCACGGTGTTTCTGTATCTCTATTATGTTGGTGCGGCTTCGGAACTTTTAAATATCTTGATATATCTCGAGAACTACGCGTCTGATCAAAAAATATCATAGAACATAAAAAGTAGGAAACTTAATTCTCTACAAAAAAGGTCTCTTAACATTTTGCCATAGCTCGCTTCGTTTCCGAGATATTTGCAGATTTATCTCAAGGGAAGGGGCCTAACGGACATATTTCGAGATATTTCTTCTTCTTGTTGTTCTTCTTCTGCACAGCTAAACTGGAAGTGGCATTTCCAGCTCGCAATAGTGCAGAGTTATCTGAAAGAAAGGGGCCACGGTGTTTCTGTATCTCTATTATGTTGGTGCGGCTTCGGAACTTTTAAATATCTTGATATATCTCGAGAACTGCGCATCTGATCAAAAAATATCATAGAACATAAAAAGTAGGAAACTTAATTCTCTACAAAAAAGGTCTCTTAATATTTTGCCATAGCTCGCTTCGTTTCCGAGATATTTGCAGATTTATCTCAAGGGAAGGGGCCTAACGGACATATTTCGAGATATTTCTTCTTCTTGATGTTCTTCTTCTGCACAGCTAAACTGGAAGTGGCATTTCCAGCTCGCAATAGTGCAGAGTTATCTCAAAGAAAGGGGCCACGGTGTTTCTGTATCTCTATTATGTTGGTGCGGCTTCGGAACTTTTAAATATCTTGATATATCTCGAGAACTACGCATCTGATCAAAAAATATCATAGAACATAAAAAGTAGGAAACTTAATTCTCTACAAAAAAGGTCTCTTAACATTTTGCCATAGCTCGCTTCGTTTTCGAGATATTTGCAGATTTATCTCAAGGGAAGGGGCCTAACGGACATACTTCGAGATATTTCTTCTTCTTGTTGTTCTTCTTCTGCACAGCTAAGTTGGAAGTGGCATTTGCGGCTCGCACTAGTGCAGAGTTATCTCAAAGAAAGGGGCCACGGTGTTTCTGTATCTCTATTATGTTGGTGCGGCTTCGGAACTTTTAAATATCTTGATATATCTCGAGAACTACGCGTCTGATCAAAAAATATCATAGAACATAAAAAGTAGGAAACATAATTCTGTACAAAAAAGGTCTCTTAACATTTTGCCATAGCTCGCTTCGTTTCCGAGATATTTGCAGATTTATCTCAAGGGAAGGGGCCTGACGGACATATTTCGAGATATTTCTTCTTCTTGTTGTTCTTCTTCTGCACAGCTAAGCTGGAAGTGGCATTTGCTGCTCGCACTAGTGCACAGTTATCTCAAAGAAAGGGGCCACGGTGTTTCTGTATCTCTATTATGTTGGTGCGGCTTCGAACTTTTAAGTATCTCGATATATCTCGAAAACTACGCTTCTGATCAAAAAATATCATAGAACATAAATTGTAGGAAACATAATTCTCTACAAAAAACGTCTCTTAAGATTTTGCCATAGCTCGCTTCGTTTCCGAGATATTTGCAGATGCAGCTCAAAGGAACTGGCCTGACGGACATATTTCGAGATATTTCTTCTTCTTGTTGTTCTTCCTCTGCACAGCTAAGCTGGAAGTGGCATTTGCAGCTCGCAATAGTGCAGAGTTATCTCAAAGAAAGGGGCCACGGTGTTTCTGTATCTCTATTATGTTGGTGGGGCTTCGGAACTTTTAAATATCTTGATATATCTCGAGAACTACGCATCTGATCAAAAAATATCATAGAACATAAAAAGTAGGAAACTTAATTCTCTACAAAAAAGGTCGCTTAACATTTTGCCATAGCTCGCTTCGTTTCCGAGATATTTGCATATTTATCTCAAGGGAACGGGCCTGACGGACATATTTCGAGATATTTCTTCTTCTTGTTGTTCTTCTTCTGCACAGCTAAGCTGGAAGTGGCATTTGCGGCTCGCACTAGTGCAGAGTTATCTCAAAGAAAGGGGCCACGGTGTTTCTGTATCTCTATTATGTTGGTGCGGCTTCGGAACTTTTAAATATCTTGATATATCTCGAGAACTACGCATCTGATCAAAAAATATCATACAACATAAAAAGTAGGAAACTTAATTCTCTACAAAAAAGATCTCTTAACATTTTGCCATAGCTCGCTTCGTTTCCGAGATATTTGCAGATTTATCTCAAGGGAAGGGGCCTGACGGACATATTTCGAGATACTTCTTCTTCTTGTTGTTCTTCTTCTGCACAGCTAAGCTGGAAGTGGCATTTGCAGCTCGCAATAGTGCAGAGTTATCTCAAAGAAAGGGGCCACGGTGTTTCTGTATCTCTATTATGTTGGTGGGGCATCGGAACTTTTAAATATCTTGATATATCTCGAGAACTACGCATCTGATCAAAAAACATCATAGAACATAAAAAGTAGGAAACTTAATTCTCTACAAAAAAGGTCGCTTAACATTTTGCCATAGCTCGCTTCGTTTCCGAGATATTTGCATATTTATCTCAAGGGAACGGGCCTGACGGACATATTTCGAGATATTTCTTCTTCTTGTTGTTCTTCTTCTGCACAGCTAAGCTGGAAGTGGCATTTGCGGCTCGCACTAGTGCAGAGTTATCTCAAAGAAAGGGGCCACGGTGTTTCTGTATCTCTATTATGTTGGTGCGGCTTCGGAACTTTTAAATATCTCGATATATCTCGAAAACTACGCTTCTGATCAAAAAATATCATAGAACATAAATTGTAGGAAACATAATTCTCTACAAAAAAGGTCTCTTAACATTTTGCCATAGCTCGCTTCGTTTCCGAGATATTTGCAGATATATCTCAAGGGCAGGGGCCTGACGGACATATTTCGAGATATTTCTTCTTCTTGTTGTTCTTCTTCTGCACAGCTAAACTGGAAGTGGCATTTCCAGCTCGCAATAGTGCAGAGTTATCTCAAAGAAAGGGGCCACGGTGTTTCTGTATCTCTATTATGTTGGTGCGGCTTCGGAACTTTTAAATATCTTGATATATCTCGAGAACTACGCATCTGATCAAAAAATATCATAGAAGATAAAAAGTAGGAAACTTAATTCTCTACAAAAAAGGTCTCTTAACATTTCGCCATAGCTCGCTTCGTTTCCGAGATATTTGCAGATTTATCTCAAGGGAAAGGGCCTGTCGGACATATTTCGAGATATTTCTTCTTCTTGTTGTTCTTCTTCTGCACAGCTAAGCTGGAAGTGGCATTTGCGGCTCGCACTAGTGCAGAGTTATCTCAAAGAAAGGGGCCACGGTGTTTCTGTATCTCTATTATGTTGGTGCGGCTTCGGAACTTTTAAATATCTTGATATATCTCGAGAACTACGCATCTGATCAAAAAATATCATAGAACATAAAAAGTAGGAAACTTAATTCTCTACAAAAAAGGTCTCTTAACATTTTGCCATAGCTCGCTTCGTTTCCGAGATATTTGCAGATTTATCTCAAGGGAAGGGTCCTGATGGACATATTTCGAGATATTTCTTCTTCTTGTTGTTCTTCTTCTGCACAGCTAAACTGGAAGTGGCATTTCCAGCTCGCAATCGTGCAGAGTTATCTCAAAGAAAGGGGCCACGGTGTTTCTGTATCCCTATTATGTTGGTGCGGCTTCGGAACTTTTAAATATCTCGATATATCTCGAAAACTACGCTTCTGATCAAAAAATATCATACAACATAAAAAGTAGGAAACTTAATTCTCTACAAAAAAGATCTCTTAACATTTTGCCATAGCTCGCTTCGTTTCCGAGATATTTGCAGATTTATCTCAAGGGAAGGGGCCTGACGGACATATTTCGAGATACTTCTTCTTCTTGTTGTTCTTCTTCTGCACAGCTAAGCTGGAAGTGGCATTTGCAGCTCGCAATAGTGCAGAGTTATCTCAAAGAAAGGGGCCACGGTGTTTCTGTATCTCTATTATGTTGGTGGGGCTTCGGAACTTTTAAATATCTTGATATATCTCGAGAACTACGCATCTGATCAAAAAATATCATAGAACATAAAAAGTAGGAAACTTAATTCTCTACAAAAAAGGTCGCTTAACATTTTGCCATAGCTCGCTTGGTTTCCGAGATATTTGCAGATTTATCTCAAGGGAAGGGGCCTGACGGACATATTTCGAGATATTTCTTCTTCTTGTTGTTCTTCTTCTGCACAGCTAAGCTGGAAGTGGCATTTGCGGCTCGCACTAGTGCAGAGTTATCTCAAAGAAAGGGGCCACGGTGTTTCTGTATCTCTATTATGTTGGTGCGGTTTCGCAACTTTTAAATATCTTGATATATCTCGAGAACTACGCATCTGATCAAAAAATATCATAGAACATAAAAAGTAGGAAACTTAATTCTCTGCAAATAAGGTCTCTTAACATTATGCCATAGCTCGCTTCGTTTCCGAGATATTTGCAGATTTATCTCAAGGGAAGGGGCCTGACGGACATATTTCGAGATATTTCTTCTTCTTGTTGTTCTTCTTCTGCACAGCTAAGCTGGAAGTGGCATTTACGGCTCGCACTAGTGCAGAGTTATCTCAAAGAAAGGGGCCACGGTGTTTCTGTATCTCTATTATGTTGGTGCGGCTTCGGAACTTTTAAATATCTCGATATATCTCGAAAACTACGCTTCTGATCAAAAAATATCATAGAACATATATTGTAGGAAACAGAGTTCTCTACAAAAAAGGTCTCTTAACATTTTGCCATAGCTCGCTTCGTTTCCGAGATATTTGCAGATATATCTCAAGGGAAGGGGCCTGACGGACATATTTCGAGATATTTCTTCTTCTTGTTGTTCTTCTTCTGCACAGCTAAGCTGGAAGTGGCATTTACAGCTCGCAATAGTGCAGAGTTATCTCAAAGAAAGGGGCCACGGTGTTTCTGTATCTCTATTATGTTGGTGCGGCTTCGGAACTTTTAAATATCTTGATATATCTCGAGAACTACGCATCTGATCAAAAAATATCATAGAAGATAAAAAGTAGGAAACTTAATTCTCTACAAAAAAGGTCTCTTAACATTTTGCCATAGCTCGCTTGGTTTCCGAGATATTTGCAGATTTATCTCAAGGGAAGGGGCCTGACGGACATATTTCGAGATATTTCTTCTTCTTGTTGTTCTTCTTCTGCACAGCTAAGCTGGAAGTGGCATTTGCGGCTCGCACTAGTGCAGAGTTATCTCAAAGAAAGGGGCCACGGTGTTTCTGTATCTCTATTATGTTGGTGCGGTTTCGCAACTTTTAAATATCTTGATATATCTCGAGAACTACGCATCTGATCAAAAAATATCATAGAACATAAAAAGCAGGAAACTTAATTCTCTGCAAATAAGGTCTCTTAACATTTTGCCATAGCTCGCTTCGTTTCCGAGATATTTGCAGGTTTATCTCAAGGGAAGGAGGCCTGACGGCCATATTTCGAGATATTTCTTCTTCTTGTTGTTCTTCTTCTGCGCAGCTAAGCTGGAAGTGGCATTTGCAGCTCGCAATAGTGCAGAGATATCTCAAAGAAAGGGGCCACGCTGTTTCTGTATCTCTATTATGTTGGTGCGGCTTCGGAACTTTTAAATATCTTGATATATCTCGAGAGCTACGCGTCTGATAAAAAAATATCATAGAACATAAAAAGTAGGAAACATAATTCTCTACAAAAAAGGTCTCTTAACATTTTGCCATAGCTTGCTTCGTTTCCGAGATATTTGCAGATTTATCTCAAGGGAAGGGGCCTGACGGACATATTTCGAGATATTTCTTCTTCTTGTTGTTCTTCTTCTGCACAGCTAAGCTGGAAGTGGCATTTGCAGCTCGCAATAGTGCAGAGTTATCTCAAAGAAAGGGGCCACGGTGTTTCTGTATCTCTATTATGTTGGTGCGGCTTCGGAACTTTTAAATATCTTGATATATCTCGAGAACTACGCATCTGATCAAAAAATATCATACAACATAAAAAGTAGGAAACTTAATTCTCTACAAAAAAGATCTCTTAACATTTTGCCATAGCTCGCTTCGTTTCCGAGATATTTGCAGATTTATCTCAAGGGAAGGGGCCTGACGGACATATTTCGAGATACTTCTTCTTCTTGTTGTTCTTCTTCTGCACAGCTAAGCTGGAAGTGGCATTTGCAGCTCGCAATAGTGCAGAGTTATCTCAAAGAAAGGGGCCACGGTGTTTCTGTATCTCTATTATGTTGGTGGGGCTTCGGAACTTTTAAATATCTTGATATATCTCGAGAACTACGCATCTGATCAAAAAATATCATAGAACATAAAAAGTAGGAAACTTAATTCTCTACAAAAAAGGTCGCTTAACATTTTGCCATAGCTCGCTTGGTTTCCGAGATATTTGCAGATTTATCTCAAGGGAAGGGGCCTGACGGACATATTTCGAGATATTTCTTCTTCTTGTTGTTCTTCTTCTGCACAGCTAAGCTGGAAGTGGCATTTACAGCTCGCAATAGTGCAGAGTTATCTCAAAGAAAGGGGCCACGGTGTTTCTGTATCTCTATTATGTTGGTGCGGCTTCGGAACTTTTAAATATCTTGATATATCTCGAAAACTACGCTTCTGATCAAAAAATATCATAGAACATAACTTGTAGGAAACATAATTCTCTACAAAAAAGGTCTCTTAACATTTTGCCATAGCTCGCTTCGTTTCCGAGATAGTTGCAGATTTATCTCAAGGGAAGGGGCCTGACGGACATATTTCGCGATATTTCTTCTTCTTGTTGTTCTTCTTCTGCACAGCTAAGCTGGAAGTGGCATTTGCAGCTCGCAATAGTGCAGAGTTATCTCAAAGAAAGGGGCCACGGTGTTTCTGTATCTCTATTATGTTGGTGCGGCTTCGGAACTTTTAAATATCTCGATATATCTCGAGAACTACGCATCTGATCAAAAAATATCATAGAACATAAAAAGTAGGAAACTTAATTCTCTACAAATAAGGTCTCTTAACATTTTGCCATAGCTCGCTTCGTTTCCGAGATATTTGCAGATTTATCTCAAGGGAAGGGGCCTGACGGACATATTTCGAGATATTTCTTCTTCTTGTTGTTCTTCTTCTGCACAGCTAAGCTGGAAGTGGCATTTGCAGCTCGCAATAGTGCTGAGTTATCGCAAAGAAAGGGGCCACGGTGTATCTGTACCTCTATTATGTTGGTGCAGCTTCGGAGCTTTTAAATATCTTGATATATCTCGAGAACTACGCATCTGATCAAAAAATATCATAGAACATAAAAAGTAGGAAACTTAATTCTCTACAAAAAAGGTCTCTTAACATTTTGCCATAGCTCGCTTCGTTTCCGAGATATTTGCAGATTTATCTCAAGGGAAGGGGCCTGACGGACATATTTCGAGATATTTCTTCTTCTTGTTGTTCTTCTTCTGCACAGCTAAGCTGGAAGTGGCATTTACAGCTCGCAATAGTGCAGAGTTATCTCAAAGAAAGGGGCCACGGTGTTTCTGTATCTCTATTATGTTGGTGCGGCTTCGGAACTTTTAAATATCTTGATATATCTCGAGAACTACGCATCTGATCAAAAAATATCATAGAACATAAATAGTAGGAAACTTAATTTCCTACAAAAAAGATCTCTTACTATTTTGCCATAGCTCGCATTGTTTCCGAGATATTTGCAGATTTAGCTCAAGGGAAGGGGCCTGACGGACATATTTCGAGATATTTCTTCTTCTTGTTGTTCTTCTTCTGCACAGCTAAGCTGGAAGTGGCATTTGCAGCTCGCAATAGTGCAGAGTTATCTCAAAGAAAGGGGCCACGGTGTTTCTGTATCTCTATTATGTTGGTGCGGCTTCGGAACTTTTAAATATCTTGATATATCTCGAAAACTACGCATCTGATCAAAAAATATCATACAACATAAAAAGTAGGAAACTTAATCCTCTACAAAAAAGGTCTCTTAACATTTTGCCATAGCTCGCTTCGTTTCCGAGATATTTGCAGATTTATCTCAAGGGAAGGGGCCTAACGGACATATTTCGAGATATTTCTTCTTCTTGTTGTTCTTCTTCTGCACAGCTAAGCTGGAAGTGGCATTTGCAGCTCGCAATAGTGCAGAGTTATCTCAAAGAAAGGGGCCACGGTGTTTCTGTATCTCTATTATGTTGGTGCGGCTTCGGAACTTTTAAATATCTTGATATATCTCGAAAACTACGCTTCTGATCAAAAAATATCATAGAACATAACTTGTAGGAAACATAATTCTCTACAAAAAAGGTCTCTTAACATTTTGCCATAGCTCGCTTCGTTTCCGAGATATTTGCAGATTTATCTCAAGGGAAGGGGCCTGACGGACATATTTCGAGATATTTCTTCCTCTTGTTGTTCTTCTTCTGCACAGCTAAACTGGAAGTGGCATTTCCAGCTCGCAATAGTGCAGAGTTATCTCAAAGAAAGGGGCCACGGTGTTTCTGTATCTCTATTATGTTGGTGCGGCTTCGGAACTTTTAAATATCTTGATATATCTCGAGAACTACGCATCTGATCAAAAAATATCATAGAACATAAAAAGTAGGAAACTTAATTGTCTACAAAAAAGGTCTCGTAACATTTTGCCGTAGCTCGCTTCGTTTCCGAGATATTTGCAGATTTATCTCAAGGGAAGGGGCCTGACGGACATATTTCGAAATATTTCTTATTCTTGTTGTTCTTCTTCTGCACAGCTAAGCTGGAAGTGGCATTTGCAGCTCGCAATAGTGCAGAGTTATCTCAAAGAAAGGGGCCACGGTGTTTCTGTACCTCTATTATGTTGGTGCAGCTTCGGAGCTTTTAAATATCTTGATATATCTCGAGAACTACGCATCTGATCAAAAAATATCATAGAACATAAATTGTAGGAAACATAATTCTCTACAAAAGAGATCTCTTAACATTTTGCCATAGCTCGCTTCGTTTCCGAGATATTTGCAGATTTATCTCAAGGGAAGGGGCCTGACGGACATATTTCGAGATATTTCTTCTTCTTGTTGTTCTTCTTCTGCACAGCTAAACTGGAAGTGGCATTTCCAGCTCGCAATAGTGCAGAGTTATCTCAAAGAAAGGGGCCACGGTGTTTCTGTATCTCTATTATGTTGGTGCGGCTTCGGAACTTTTAAATATCTTGATATATCTCGAGAACTACGCATCTGATCAAAAAATATCATAGAACATAAAAAGTAGGAAACTTAGTTCTCTACAAAAAAGGTCTCTTAACATTTTGCCATAGCTCGCTTCGTTTCCGAGATATTTGCAGATTTATCTCAAGGGAAGGGGCCTGACGGACATATTTCGAGATATTTCTTCTTCTTGTTGTTCTTCTTCTGCACAGCTAAACTGGAAGTGGCATTTCCAGCTCGCAATAGTGCAGAGTTATCTCAAAGAAAGGGGCCACGGTGTTTCTGTATCTCTATTATGTTGGTGCGGCTTCGGAACTTTTAAATATCTTGATATATCTCGAGAACTACGCATCTGATCAAAAAATATCATAGAACATAAATAGTAGGAAACTTAATTTCCTACAAAAAAGATCTCTTACTATTTTGCCATAGCTCGCATTGTTTCCGAGATATTTGCAGATTTAGCTCAAGGGAAGGGGCCTGACGGACATATTTCGAGATATTTCTTCTTCTTGTTGTTCTTCTTCTGCACAGCTAAGCTGGAAGTGGCATTTGCAGCTCGCAATAGTGCAGAGTTATCTCAAAGAAAGGGGCCACGGTGTTTCTGTATCTCTATTATGTTGGTGCGGCTTCGGAACTTTTAAATATCTTGATATATCTCGAAAACTACGCATCTGATCAAAAAATATCATACAACATAAAAAGTAGGAAACTTAATCCTCTACAAAAAAGGTCTCTTAGCATTTTGCCATAGCTCGCTTCGTTTCCGAGATATTTGCAGATTTATCTCAAGGGAAGGGGCCTGACGGACATATTTCGAAATATTTCTTATTCTTGTTGTTCTTCTTCTGCACAGCTAAGCTGGAAGTGGCATTTGCAGCTCGCAATAGTGCAGAGTTATCTCAAAGAAAGGGGCCACGGTGTTTCTGTACCTCTATTATGTTGGTGCAGCTTCGGAGCTTTTAAATATCTTGATATATCTCGAGAACTACGCATCTGATCAAAAAATATCATAGAGCATAAAAAGTAGGAAACTTAATTCTCTACAAAAAAGGTCTCTTAACATTTTGCCATAGCTCGCTTCGTTTCCGAGATATTTGCAGATTTATCTCAAGGGAAGGGGCCTGACGGACATATTTCGTGATATTTCTTCTTCTTGTTGTTCTTCTTCTGCACAGCTAAGCTGGAAGTGGCATTTACAGCTCGCAATAGTGCAGAGTTATCTCAAAGAATGGGGCCACGGTGTTTCTGTATCTCTATTATGTTGGTGCGGCTTCGGAACTTTTAAATATCTTGATATATCTCGAGAACTACGCATCTGATCAAAAAATATCATAGAACATAAATAGTAGGAAACTTAATTTCCTACAAAAAAGATCTCTTACTATTTTGCCATAGCTCGCTTCGTTTCCGAGATAGTTGCAGATTTATCTCAAGGGAAGGGGCCTGACGGACATATTTCGAGATATTTCTTCTTCTTGTTGTTCTTCTTCTGCACAGCTAAACTGGAAGTGGCATTTCCAGCTCGCAATAGTGCAGAGTTATCTCAAAGAGAGGGGCCACGGTGTTTCTGTATATCTATTATGTTGGTGCGGCTTCGGAACTTTTAAATATCTCGATATATCTCGAAAACTACGCTTCTGATCAAAAAATATCATTGAACATAAATTGTAGGAAACATAATTCTCTACAAAAAAGGTCTCTTAACATTTTGCCATAGCTCGCTTCGTTTCCGAGATATTTGCAGATTCAACTCAAAGGAACTGGCCTGACGGACATATTTCGAGATATTTCTTCTTCTTGTTGTTCTTCCTCTGCACAGCTAAGCTGGAAGTGGCATTTGCAGCTCGCAATAGTGCAGAGTTATCTCAAACAAAGGGGCCACGGTGTTTCTGTATCTCTATTATGTTGGTGCGGCTTCGGAACTTTTAAATATCTTGATATATCTCGAGAACTACGCATCTGATCAAAAAATATCATAGAACGTAAAAAGTAGGAAACTTAATTCTCTACAAAAAAGGTCTCTTAACATTTTGCCATAGCTCGCTTTGTTTCCGAGATATTTGCATATTTATCTCAAGGGAAGGGGCCTGACGGACATATTTCGAGATATTTCTTCTTCTTGTTGTTGTTCTTCTGCACAGCTAAGCTGGAAGTGGCATTTGCAGCTCGCAATAGTGCAGAGTTATCCCAAAGAAAGGGGCCACGGTGTTTCTGTATCTCTATTATGTTGGTGCGGCTTCGGAACTTTTAAATATCTCGATATATCTCGAAAACTACGCTTCTGATCAAAAAATATCATAGAAGATAAAAAGTAGGAAACTTAATTTCCTACAAAAAAGATCTCTTACTATTTTGACATAGCTCGCATTGTTTCCGAGATATTTGCAGATTTAGCTCAAGGGAAGGGGCCTGACGGACATATTTCGAGATATTTCTTCTTCTTGTTGTTCTTCTTCTGCACAGCTAAGCTGGAAGTGGCATTTGCAGCTCGCAATAGTGCAGAGTTATCTCAAAGAAAGGGGCCACGGTGTTTCTGTATCTCTATTATGTTGGTGCGGCTTCGGAACTTTTAAATATCTTGATATATCTCGAGAACTACGCATCTGATCAAAAAATATCATAGAACATAAAAAGTAGGAAACTTAATTGTCTACAAAAAAGGTCTCGTAACATTTTGCCGTAGCTCGCTTCGTTTCCGAGATATTTGCAGATTTATCTCAAGGGAAGGGGCCTGACGGACATATTTCGAAATATTTCTTATTCTTGTTGTTCTTCTTCTGCACAGCTAAGCTGGAAGTGGCATTTGCAGCTCGCAATAGTGCAGAGTTATCTCAAAGAAAGGGGCCACGGTGTTTCTGTACCTCTATTATGTTGGTGCAGCTTCGGAGCTTTTAAATATCTTGATATATCTCGAGAACTACGCATCTGATCAAAAAATATCATAGAACATAAATTGTAGGAAACATAATTCTCTACAAAAGAGATCTCTTAACATTTTGCCATAGCTCGCTTCGTTTCCGAGATATTTGCAGATTTATCTCAAGGGAAGGGGCCTGACGGACATATTTCGAGATATTTCTTCTTCTTGTTGTTCTTCTTCTGCACAGCTAAACTGGAAGTGGCATTTCCAGCTCGCAATAGTGCAGAGTTATCTCAAAGAAAGGGGCCACGGTGTTTCTGTATCTCTATTATGTTGGTGCGGCTTCGGAACTTTTAAATATCTTGATATATCTCGAGAACTACGCATCTGATCAAAAAATATCATAGAACATAAAAAGTAGGAAACTTAGTTCTCTACAAAAAAGGTCTCTTAACATTTTGCCATAGCTCGCTTCGTTTCCGAGATATTTGCAGATTTATCTCAAGGGAAGGGGCCTGACGGACATATTTCGAGATATTTCTTCTTCTTGTTGTTCTTCTTCTGCACAGCTAAACTGGAAGTGGCATTTCCAGCTCGCAATAGTGCAGAGTTATCTCAAAGAAAGGGGCCACGGTGTTTCTGTATCTCTATTATGTTGGTGCGGCTTCGGAACTTTTAAATATCTTGATATATCTCGAGAACTACGCATCTGATCAAAAAATATCATAGAACATAAATAGTAGGAAACTTAATTTCCTACAAAAAAGATCTCTTACTATTTTGCCATAGCTCGCATTGTTTCCGAGATATTTGCAGATTTAGCTCAAGGGAAGGGGCCTGACGGACATATTTCGAGATATTTCTTCTTCTTGTTGTTCTTCTTCTGCACAGCTAAGCTGGAAGTGGCATTTGCAGCTCGCAATAGTGCAGAGTTATCTCAAAGAAAGGGGCCACGGTGTTTCTGTATCTCTATTATGTTGGTGCGGCTTCGGAACTTTTAAATATCTTGATATATCTCGAAAACTACGCATCTGATCAAAAAATATCATACAACATAAAAAGTAGGAAACTTAATCCTCTACAAAAAAGGTCTCTTAGCATTTTGCCATAGCTCGCTTCGTTTCCGAGATATTTGCAGATTTATCTCAAGGGAAGGGGCCTGACGGACATATTTCGAAATATTTCTTATTCTTGTTGTTCTTCTTCTGCACAGCTAAGCTGGAAGTGGCATTTGCAGCTCGCAATAGTGCAGAGTTATCTCAAAGAAAGGGGCCACGGTGTTTCTGTACCTCTATTATGTTGGTGCAGCTTCGGAGCTTTTAAATATCTTGATATATCTCGAGAACTACGCATCTGATCAAAAAATATCATAGAGCATAAAAAGTAGGAAACTTAATTCTCTACAAAAAAGGTCTCTTAACATTTTGCCATAGCTCGCTTCGTTTCCGAGATATTTGCAGATTTATCTCAAGGGAAGGGGCCTGACGGACATATTTCGTGATATTTCTTCTTCTTGTTGTTCTTCTTCTGCACAGCTAAGCTGGAAGTGGCATTTACAGCTCGCAATAGTGCAGAGTTATCTCAAAGAATGGGGCCACGGTGTTTCTGTATCTCTATTATGTTGGTGCGGCTTCGGAACTTTTAAATATCTTGATATATCTCGAGAACTACGCATCTGATCAAAAAATATCATAGAACATATATAGTAGGAAACTTAATTTCCTACAAAAAAGATCTCTTACTATTTTGCCATAGCTCGCTTCGTTTCCGAGATAGTTGCAGATTTATCTCAAGGGAAGGGGCCTGACGGACATATTTCGAGATATTTCTTATTCTTGTTGTTCTTCTTCTGCACAGCTAAGCTGGAAGTGGCATTTGCAGCTCGCAATAGTGCAGAGTTATCTCAAAGAAAGGGGCCACGGTGTTTCTGTACCTCTATTATGTTGGTGCAGCTTCGGAGCTTTTAAATATCTTGATATATCTCGAGAACTACGCATCTGATCAAAAAATATCATAGAACATAAATTGTAGGAAACATAATTCTCTACAAAAGAGGTCTCTTAACATTTTGCCATAGCTCGCTTCGTTTCCGAGATATTTGCAGATTTATCTCAAGGGAAGGGTCCTGATGGACATATTGCGAGATATTTCTTCTTCTTGTTGTTCTTCTTCTGCACAGCTAAACTGGAAGTGGCATTTCCAGCTCGCAATCGTGCAGAGTTATCTCAAAGAAAGGGGCCACGGTGTTTCTGTATCTCTATTATGTTGGTGCGGCTTCGGAACTTTTAAATATCTTGATATATCTCGAAAACTACGCATCTGATCAAAAAATATCATACAACATAAAAAGTAGGAAACTTAATCCTCTACAAAAGAGGTCTCTTAACATTTTGACATAGCTCGCTTCGTTTCCGAGATATTTGCATATTTATCTCAAGGGAAGGGGCCTGACGGACATATTTCGAGATATTTCTTCTTCTTGTTGTTCTTCTTCTGCACAGCTAAGCTGGAAGTGGCATTTGCAGCTCGCAATAGTGCAGAGTTATCTCAAAGAAAAGGGCCACGTGTTTCTGTATCTCTATTATGTTGGTGCGGCTTCGGAACTTTTAAATATCTCGATATATCTCGAAAACTACGCTTCTGATCAAAAAATACCATAGAACATAGCTTGTAGGAAACATAATTCTCTACAAAAAAGGTCTCTTAACATTTTGCCATAGCTCGCTTCGTTTCCGAGATATTTGCAGATTTATCTCATGGGAAGGGTCCTGATGGACATATTGCGAGATATTTCTTCTTCTTGTTGTTCTTCTTCTGCACAGCTAAACTGGAAGTGGCATTTCCAGCTCGCAATCGTGCAGAGTTATCTCCAAGAAAGGGGCCACGGTGTTTCTGTATCTCTATTATGTTGGTGCGGCTTCGGAACTTTTAAATATCTTGATATATCTCGAGAACTGCGCATCTGATCAAAAAATATCATAGAACATAAAAAGTAGGAAACTTAATTCTCTACACAAAAGGTCTCTTAACATTTTGCCATAGCTCTCTTCGTTTCCGAGATATTTGCAGATTTATCTCAAGGGAAGGGTCCTGACGGACATATTTCGTGATATTTCTTCTTCTTGTTGTTCTTCTTCTGCACAGCTAAACTGGAAGTGGCATTTCCAGCTCGCAATAGTGCAGAGTTATCCCAAAGAAAGGGGCCACAGTGTTTCTGTATCTCTATTATGTTGGTGCGGCTTCGCAACTTTTAAATATCTCGATATATCTCGAAAACTACGCTTCTGATCAAAAAATATCGTAGAACATAAATTGTAGGAAACATAATTCTCTACAAAAAAGGTCTCTTAACATTTTGCCATAGCTTGCTTCGTTTCCGAGATATTTGCAGATATATCTCAAGGGAAGGGGCCTGACGGACATATTTCGAGATATTTCTTCTTCTTGTTGTTCTTCTTCTGCACAGCTAAGCTGGAAGTGGGATTTGCAGCTCGCAATAGTGCAGAGTTATCTCAAAGAAAGGGGCCACGGTGTTTCTGTATCTCTATTATGGTGGTGCGGCTTCGGAACTTTTAAATATCTTGATATATCTCGAGAACTACGCATCTGATCAAAAAATATCATAGAACATAAAAAGTAGGAAACTTAATTCTCTACAAAAAAGGTCTCTTAACATTTTGCCATAGCTCGCTTCGTTTCCGAGATATTTGCAGATTTATCTCAAGGGAAGGGGCCTGACGGACATATTTCGAGATATTTCTTCTTCTTGTTGTTCTTCTTCTGCACAGCTAAGCTGGAAGTGGCATTTACAGCTCGCAATAGTGCAGAGTTATCTCAAAGAAAGGGGCCACGCTGTTTCTGTATCTCTATTATGTTGGTGCGGCTTCGGAACTTTTAAATATCTTGATATATCTCGAGAACTACGCATCTGATCAAAAAATATCATAGAACATAAATAGTAGGAAACTTAATTTCCTACAAAAAAGATCTCTTACTATTTTGCCATAGCTCGCATTGTTTCCGAGATATTTGCAGATTTAGCTCAAGGGAAGGGGCCTGACGGACATATTTCGAGATATTTCTTCTTCTTGTTGTTCTTCTTCTGCACAGCTAAGCTGAAAGTGGCATTTGCAGCTCGCAATAGTGCAGAGTTATCGCAAAGAAAGGGGCCACGGTGTTTCTGTATCTCTATTATGTTTGTGCGGCTTCGGAACTTTTAAATATCTTGATATATCTCGAGAACTACGCACCTGATCAAAAAATATCATAGAACATAGAAAGTAGGAAACCTAATTTTCTACAAAAAAGGTCTCTTAACATTTTGCCGTAGCTCGCTTCGTTTCCGAGATATTTGCAGATTTATCTCAAGGGAAGGGGCCTGACGGACATATTTCGTGATATTTCTTCTTCTTGTTGTTCTTCTTCTGCACAGCTAAGCTGGAAGTGGCATTTACAGCTCGCAATAGTGCAGAGTTATCTCAAAGAAAGGGGCCACGGTGTTTCTGTATCTCTATTATGTTGGTGCGGCTTCGGAACTTTTAAATATCTCGATATATCTCGAAAACTACGCTTCTGATCAAAAAATACCATAGAACATAGCTTGTAGGAAACATAATTCTCTACAAAAAAGGTCTCTTAACATTTTGCCATAGCTCGCTTCGTTTCCGAGATAGTTGCAGATTTATCTCAAGGGAAGGGGCCTGACGGACATATTTCGAGATATTTCTTATTCTTGTTGTTCTTCTTCTGCACAGCTAAGCTGGAAGTGGCATTTGCAGCTCGCAATAGTGCAGAGTTATCTCAAAGAAAGGGGCCACGGTGTTTCTGTACCTCTATTATGTTGGTGCAGCTTCGGAGCTTTTAAATATCTTGATATATCTCGAGAACTACGCATCTGATCAAAAAATATCATAGAACATAAATTGTAGGAAACATAATTCTCTACAAAAGAGGTCTCTTAACATTTTGCCATAGCTCGCTTCGTTTCCGAGATATTTGCAGATTTATCTCAAGGGAAGGGTCCTGATGGACATATTTCGAGATATTTCTTCTTCTTGTTGTTCTTCTTCTGCACAGCTAAACTGGAAGTGGCATTTCCAGCTCGCAATCGTGCAGAGTTATCTCCAAGAAAGGGGCCACGGTGTTTCTGTATCTCTATTATGTTGGTGCGGCTTCGGAACTTTTAAATATCTTGATATATCTCGAGAACTGCGCATCTGATCAAAAAATATCATAGAACACAAAAAGTAGGAAACTTAATTCTCTACAAAAAAGGTCTCTTAACATTTTGCCATAGCTCTCTTCGTTTCCGAGATATTTGCAGATTTATCTCAAGGGAAGGGTCCTGACGGACATATTTCGTGATATTTCTTCTTCTTGTTGTTCTTCTTCTGCACAGCTAAACTGGAAGTGGCATATCCAGCTCGCAATAGTGCAGAGTTATCCCAAAGAAAGGGGCCACGGTGTTTCTGTATCTCTATTATGTTGGTGCGGCTTCGCAACTTTTAAATATCTCGATATATCTCGAAAACTACGCTTCTGATCAAAAAATATCATAGAACATAAATTGTAGGAAACATAATTCTCTACAAAAAAGGTCTCTTAACATTTTGCCATAGCTTGCTTCGTTTCCGAGATATTTGCAGATATATCTCAAGGGAAGGGGCCTGACGGACATATTTCGAGATATTTCTTCTTCTTGTTGTTCTTCTTCTGCACAGCTAAGCTGGAAGTGGGATTTGCAGCTCGCAATAGTGCAGAGTTATCTCAAAGAAAGGGGCCACGGTGTTTGTGTATCTCTATTATGGTGGTGCGGCTTCGGAACTTTTAAATATCTTGATATATCTCGAGAACTACGCATCTGATCAAAAAATATCATAGAACATAAAAAGTAGGAAACTTAATTCTCTACAAAAAAGGTCTCTTAACATTTTGCCATAGCTCGCTTCGTTTCCGAGATATTTGCAGATTTATCTCAAGGGAAGGGGCCTGACGGACATATTTCGAGATATTTCTTCTTCTTGTTGTTCTTCTTCTGCACAGCTAAGCTGGAAGTGGCATTTACAGCTCGCAATAGTGCAGAGTTATCTCAAAGAAAGGGGCCACGCTGTTTGTGTATCTCTATTATGTTGGTGCGGCTTCGGAACTTTTAAATATCTTGATATATCTCGAGAACTACGCATCTGATCAAAAAATATCATAGAACATAAATAGTAGGAAACTTAATTTCCTACAAAAAAGATCTCTTACTATTTTGCCATAGCTCGCATTGTTTCCGAGATATTTGCAGATTTAGCTCAAGGGAAGGGGCCTGACGGACATATTTCGAGATATTTCTTCTTCTTGTTGTTCTTCTTCTGCACAGCTAAGCTGGAAGTGGCATTTGCAGCTCGCAATAGTGCAGAGTTATCGCAAAGAAAGGGGCCACGGTGTTTCTGTATCTCTATTATGTTTGTGCGGCTTCGGAACTTTTAAATATCTTGATATATCTCGAGAACTACGCATCTGATCAAAAAATATCATAGAACGTAGAAAGTAGGAAACCTAATTTTCTACAAAAAAGGTCTCTTAACATTTTGCCGTAGCTCGCTTCGTTTCCGAGATATTTGCAGATTTATCTCAAGGGAAGGGGCCTGACGGACATATTTCGTGATATTTCTTCTTCTTGTTGTTCTTCTTCTGCACAGCTAAGCTGGAAGTGGCATTTACAGCTCGCAATAGTGCAGAGTTATCTCAAAGAAAGGGGCCACGGTGTTTCTGTATCTCTATTATGTTGGTGCGGCTTCGGAACTTTTAAATATCTTGATATATCTCGAGAACTACGCATCTGATCAAAAAATATCATAGAACATAAAAAGTAGGAAACTTAATTCTCTACAAATAAGGTCTCTTAACATTTTGCCATAGCCCGCTTCGTTTCCGAGATATTTGCAGATTTATCTCAAGGGAAGGGGCCTGACGGACATATTTCGAGATATTTCTTCTTCTTGTTGTTCTTCTTCTGCACAGCTAAGCTGGAAGTGGCATTTGCAGCTCGCAATAGTGCAGAGTTATCTCAAAGAAAGGGGCCACGGTGTTTCTGTATCTCTATTATGTTGGTGCGGCTTCGGAACTTTTAAATATCTTGATATATCTCGAAAACTACGCTTCTGATCAAAAAATATCATAGAACATAACTTGTAGGAAACATAATTCTCTACAAAAAAGGTCTCTTAACATTTTGCCATAGCTCGCTTCGTTTCCGAGATAGTTGCAGATTTATCTCAAGGGAAGGGGCCTGACGGACATATTTCGAGATATTTCTTCTTCTTGTTGTTCTTCTTCTGCACAGCTAAGCTGGAAGTGGCATTTGCAGCTCGCAATAGTGCAGAGTTATCTCAAAGAAAGGGGCCACGGTGTTTCTGTATCTCTATTATGTTGGTGCGGCTTCGGAACTTTTAAATATCTCGATATATCTCGAGAACTACGCATCTGATCAAAAAACATCATAGAACATAAAAAGTAGGAAACTTAATTCTCTACAAATAAGGTCTCTTAACATTTTGCCATAGCTCGCTTCGTTTCCGAGATATTTGCAGATTTATCTCAAGGGAAGGGGCCTGACGGACATATTTCGAGATATTTCTTCTTCTTGTTGTTCTTCTTCTGCACAGCTAAGCTGGAAGTGGCATTTGCAGCTCGCAATAGTGCAGAGTTATCTCAAAGAAAGGGGCCACGTGTTTCTGTATCTCTATTATGTTGGTGCGGCTTCGGAACTTTTAAATATCTCGATATATCTCGAAAACTACGCTTCTGATCAAAAAATACCATAGAACATAGCTTGTAGGAAACATAATTCTCTACAAAAAAGGTCTCTTAACATTTTGCCATAGCTCGCTTCGTTTCCGAGATAGTAGCAGATTTATCTCACGGGAAGGGGCCTGACGGACATATTTCGAGATATTTCTTCTTCTTGTTGTTCTTCTTCTGCACAGCTAAGCTGGAAGTGGCATTTGCAGCTCGCAATAGTGCAGAGTTATCTCAAAGAAAGGGGCCACGGTGTTTCTGTATCTCTATTATGTTGGTGCGGCTTCGGAACTTTTAAATATCTCGATATATCTCGAGAACTACGCATCTGATCAAAAAATATCATAGAACATAAAAAGTAGGAAACTTAATTCTCTACAAATAGGGTCTCTTAACATTTTGCCATAGCTCGCTTCGTTTCCGAGATATTTGCAGATTTATCTCAAGGGAAGGGGCCTGACGGACATATTTCGAGATATTTCTTCTTCTTGTTGTTCTTCTTCTGCACAGCTAAGCTGGAAGTGGCATTTGCAACTCGCAATAGTGCAGAGTTATCGCAAAGAAAGGGGCCACGGTGTTTCTGTATCTCTATTATATTTGTGCGGCTTCGGAACTTTTAAATATCTTGATATATCTCGAGAACTACGCATCTGATCAAAAAATATCATAGAACATAAAAAGTAGGAAACCTAATTTTCTACAAAAAAGGTCTCTTAACATTTTGCCGTAGCTCGCTTCGTTTCCGAGATATTTGCAGATTTATCTCAAGGGATGGGGCCTGACGGACATATTTCGAAATATTTCTTATTCTTGTTGTTCTTCTTCTGCACAGCTAAGCTGGAAGTGGCATTTGCAGCTCGCAATAGTGCAGGGTTATCTCAAAGAAAGGGGCCACGGTGTTTCTGTACCTCTATTATGTTGGTGCAGCTTCGGAGCTTTTAAATATCTTGATATATCTCGAGAACTACGCATCTGATCAAAAAATATCATAGAACATAAATTGTAGGAAACATAATTCTCTACAAAAGAGGTCTCTTAACATTTTGCCATAGCTCGCTTCGTTTCCGAGATATTTGCAGATTTATCTCAAGGGAAGGGTCCTGATGGACATATTTCGAGATATTTCTTCTTCTTGTTGTTCTTCTTCTGCACAGCTAAGCTGGAAGTGGCATTTGCAGCTCGCCATAGTGCAGAGTTATCTCAAAGAAAGGGGCCACGGTGTTTCTGTACCTCTATTATGTTCGTGCAGCTTCGAAGCTTTTAAATATCTTGATATATCTCGAGAACTACGCATCTGATCAAAAAATATCATAGAACATAAATTGTAGGAAACATAATTCTCTACAAAAAAGGTCTCTCAACGTTTTGCCATAGCTCGCTTCGTTTCCGAGATATTTGCAGATTTATCTCAAGGGAAGGGTCCTGACGGACATATTTCGAGATATTTCTTCTTCTTGTTGTTCTTGTTCTGCACAGCTAAACTGGAAGTGGCATTTCCAGCTCGCAATAGTGCAGAGTTATCCCAAAGAAAGGGGCCACGGTGTTTCTGTATCTCTATTATGTTGGTGCGGCTTCGGAACTTTTAAATATCTTGATATATCTCGAAAACTACGCTTCTGATCAAAAAATATCATAGAACATAAATTGTAGGAAACATAATTCTCTACAAAAAAGGTCTCTTAACATTTTGCGATAGCTTGCTTCGTTTCCGAGATATTTGCAGATATATCTCAAGGGAAGGGGCCTGACGGACATATTTCGAGATATTTCTTCTTCTTGTTGTTCTTCTTCTGCACAGCTAAGCTGGAAGTGGCATTTACAGCTCGCAATAGTGGAAAGTTATCTCAAAGAAAGGGGCCACGGTGTTTCTGTCTCTCTATTATGTTGGTGCGGCTTCGGAACTTTTAAATATCTTGATATATCTCGAGAACTGCGCATCTGATCAAAAAATATCATAGAACATAAAAAGTAGGAAACTTAATTCTCTACAAAAAAGGTCTCTTAACATTTTGCCATAGCTCTCTTCGTTTCCGAGATATTTGCAGATTTATCTCAAGGGAAGGGGCCTGACGGACATATTTCGAGATATTTCTTCTTCTTGTTGTTCTTCTTCTGCACAGCTGAGCTGGAAGTGGCATTTGCAGCTCGCAATAGTGCAGAGTTAACTCAAAGAAAGTGGCCACGGTGTTTCTGTATCTCTATTATGTTGCTGCGGCTTCGGAACTTTTAAATATCTTGATATATCTCGAGAACTGCGCATCTGATCAAAAAATATCATAGAACATAAAAAGTAGGAAACTTAATTCTCTACAAAAAAGGTCTCTTACTATTTTGCCATAGCTCGCATTGTTTCCGAGATATTTGCAGATTTAGCTCAAGGGAAGGGGCCTGACGGACATATTTCGAGATATTTCTTCTTCTTGTTGTTCTTCTTCTGCACAGCTAAGCTGGAAGTGGCATTTGCAGCTCGCAATAGTGCAGAGTTATCGCAAAGAAAGGGGCCACGGTGTTTCTGTATCTCTATTATATTTGTGCGGCTTCGGAACTTTTAAATATCTTGATATATCTCGAGAACTACGCATCTGATCAAAAAATATCATAGAACATAAAAAGTAGGAAACCTAATTTTCTACAAAAAAGGTCTCTTAAGATTTTGCCGTAGCTCGCTTCGTTTCCGAGATATTTGCAGATTTATCTCAAGGGATGGGGCCTGACGGACATATTTCGAGATATTTCTTCTTCTTGTTGTTCTTCTTCTGCACAGCTAAGCTGGAAGTGGCATTTGCAGCTCGCAATAGTGCAGAGTTATCTCAAAGAAAGGGGCCACGGTGTTTCTGTACCTCTATTATGTTCGTGCAGCTTCGAAGCTTTTAAATATCTTGATATATCTCGAGAACTACGCATCTGATCAAAAAATATCATAGAACATAAATTGTAGGAAACATAATTCTCTACAAAAAAGGCCTCTCAACGTTTTGCCATAGCTCGCTTCGTTTCCGAGATATTTGCAGATTTATCTCAAGGGAAGGGTCCTGACGGACATATTTCGAGATATTTCTTCTTCTTGTTGTTCTTGTTCTGCACAGCTAAACTGGAAGTGGCATTTCCAGCTCGCAATAGTGCAGAGTTATCCCAAAGAAAGGGGCCACGGTGTTTCTGTATCTCTATTATGTTGGTGCGGCTTCGGAACTTTTAAATATCTTGATATATCTCGAAAACTACGCTTCTGATCAAAAAATATCATAGAACATAAATTGTAGGAAACATAATTCTCTACAAAAAAGGTCTCTTAACATTTTGCGATAGCTTGCTTCGTTTCCGAGATATTTGCAGATATATCTCAAGGGAAGGGGCCTGACGGACATATTTCGAGATATTTCTTCTTCTTGTTGTTCTTCTTCTGCACAGCTAAGCTGGAAGTGGCATTTACAGCTCGCAATAATGGAAAGTTATCTCAAAGAAAGGGGCCACGGTGTTTCTGTATCTCTATTATGTTGGTGCGGCTTCGGAACTTTTAAATATCTTGATATATCTCGAGAACTGCGCATCTGATCAAAAAATATCATAGAACATAAAAAGTAGGAAACTTAATTCTCTACAAAAAAGGTCTCTTAACATTTTGCCATAGCTCGCTTCGTTTCCGAGATATTTGCAGATTTATCTCAAGGGAAGGGGCCTGACGGACATATTTCGAGATATTTCTTCTTCTTGTTGTTCTTCGTCTGCACAGCTAAGCTGGAAGTGGCATTTGCAGCTCACAATAGTGCAGAGTTATCTCAAAGAAAGGGGCCACGGTGTTTCTCTATCTCTATTATGTTGGTGCGGCTTCGGAACTTTTAAATATCTTGATATATCTCGAGAACTACGCATCTGATCAAAAAATATCATAGAACATAAATTGTAGGAAACATAATTCTCTACAAAAAAGCTCTCTTAACGTTTTGCCGTAGCTCGCTTCGTTTCCGAGATATTTGCAGATTTATCTCAAGGGAAGGGTCCTGACGGACATATTTCGAGATATTTCTTCTTCTTGTTGTTCTTCTTCTGCACAGCTAAACTGGAAGTGGCATTTCCAGCTCGCAATAGTGCAGAGTTATCCCAAAGAAAGGGGCCACGGTGTTTCTGTATCTCTATTATGTTGGTGCGGCTTCGCAACTTTTAAATATCTCGATATATCTCGAAAACTACGCTTCTGATCAAAAAATATCATAGAACATAAATTGTAGGAAACATAATTCTCTACAAAAAAGGTCTCTTAACATTTTGCCATAGCTCGCTTCGTTTCCGAGATATTTGCAGATTTATCTCAAGGGAAGGGTCCTGATGGACATATTTCGAGATATTTCTTCTTCTTGTTGTTCTTCTTCTGCACAGCTAAACTGGACGTGGCATTTCCAGCTCGCAATCGTGCAGAGTTATCTCAAAGAAAGGGGCCACGGTGTTTCTGTATCTCTATTATGTTGGTGCAGCTTCGAAGCTTTTAAATATCTTGATATATCTCGAGAACTACGCATCTGATCAAAAAATATCATAGAACATAAATTGTAGGAAACATAATTCTCTACAAAAAAGGTCTCTTAACGTTTTGCCATAGCTCGCTTCGTTTCCGAGATATTTGCAGATTTATCCCAAGGGAAGGGTCCTGACGGACATATTTCGGGATATTTCTTCTTCTTGTTGTTCTTGTTCTGCACAGCTAAACTGGAAGTGGCATTTCCAGCTCGCAATAGTGCAGAGTTATCCCAAAGAAAGGGGCCACGGTGTTTCTGTATCTCTATTATGTTGGTGCGGCTTCGGAACTTTTAAATATCTTGATATATCTCGAAAACTACGCTTCTGATCAAAAAATATCATAGAACATAACTTGTAGGAAACATAATTCTCTACAAAAAAGGTCTCTTAACATTTTGCCATAGCTCGCTTCGTTTCCGAGATATTTGCAGATATATCTCAAGGGAAGGGGCCTGACGGACATATTTCGAGATATTTCTTCTTCTTGTTGTTCTTCTTCTGCACAGCTCAGCTGGAAGTGGCATTTACAGCTCGCAATAGTGGAAAGTTATCTCAAAGAAAGGGGCCACGGTGTTTCTGTATCTCTATTATGTTGGTGCGGCTTCGGAACTTTTAAATATCTTGATATATCTCGAGAACTGCGCATGTGATCAAAAAATATCATAGAACATAATAAGTAGGAAACTTAATTCTCTACAAAAAAGGTCTCTTAACATTTTGCCATAGCTCTCTTCGTTTCCGAGATATTTGCAGATTTATCTCAAGGGAAGGGGCCTGACGGACATATTTCGAGATATTTCTTCTTCTTGTTGTTCTTCTTCTGCACAGCTGAGCTGGAAGTGGCATTTGCAGCTCGCAATAGTCCAGAGTTATCTCAAAGAAAGGGGCCACGGTGTTTCTGTATCTCTATTATGTTGGTGCGGCTTCGGAACTTTTAAATATCTTGATATATCTCGAGAACTACGCATCTGATCAAAAAATATCATAGAACATAAAAAGTAGGAAACTTAATTCTCTACAAAAAAGGTCTCTAAACATTTTGCCATAGCTCGCGTCGTTTCCGAGATATTTGCAGATTTATCTCAAATGAAGGGGCCTGACGGACATATTTCGAGATATTTCTTCTTCTTGTTGTTCTTCTTCTGCACAGCTAAGCTGGAAGTGGCATTTACAGCTCGCAATAGTGCAGAGTTATCTCAAAGAAAGGGGCCACGGTGTTTCTGTATCTCTATTATGTTGGTGCGGCTTCGGAACTTTTAAATATCTTGATATATCTCGAGAACTGCGCATCTGATCAAAAAATATCATAGAACATAAAAAGTAGGAAACTTAATTCTCTACAAAAAAGGTCTCTTAACATTTTGCCATAGCTCTCTTCGTTTCCGAGATATTTGCAGATTTATCTCAAGGGAAGGGGCCTGACGGACATATTTCGAGATATTTCTTCTTCTTGTTGTTCTTCTTCTGCACAGCTAAGCTGGAAGTGGCATTTGCAGCTCGCAATAGTGCAGAGTTATCTCAAAGAAAGGGGCCACGGTGTTTCTGTATCTCTATTATGTTGGTGCGGCTTCGGAACTTTTAAATATCTTGATATATCTCGAGAACTGCGCATCTGATCAAAAAATATCATAGAACATAAAAAGTAGGAAACTTAATTCTCTACAAAAAAGGTCTCTTAACATTTTGCCATAGCTCGCTTCGTTTCCGAGATATTTGCAGATTTATCTCAAGGGAAGGGTCCTGATGGACATATTTCGAGATATTTCTTCTTCTTGTTGTTCTTCTTCTGCACAGCTAAACTGGAAGTGGCATTTCCAGCTCGCAAGCGTGCAGAGTTATCTCAAAGAAAGGGGCCACGGTGTTTCTGTATCTCTATTATGTTGGTGCAGCTTCGAAGCTTTTAAATATCTTGATATATCTCGAGAACTACGCATCTGATCAAAAAATATCATAGAACATAAATTGTAGGAAACATAATTCTCTACAAAAAAGGTCTCTTAACGTTTTGCCATAGCTCGCTTCGTTTCCGAGATATTTGCAGATTTATCCCAAGGGAAGGGTCCTGACGGACATATTTCGAGATATTTCTTCTTCTTGTTGTTCTTGTTCTGCACAGCTAAACTGGAAGTGGCATTTCCAGCTCGCAATAGTGCAGAGTTATCCCAAAGAAAGGGGCCACGGTGTTTCTCTATCTCTATTATGTTGGTGCGGCTTCGGAACTTTTAAATATCTTGATATATCTCGAGAACTACGCATCTGATCAAAAAATATCATAGAACATAAATTGTAGGAAACATAATTCTCTACAAAAAAGGTCTCTTAACGTTTTGCCGTAGCTCGCTTCGTTTCCGAGATATTTGCAGATTTATCTCAAGGGAAGGGTCCTGACGGACATATTTCGAAATATTTCTTCTTCTTGTTGTTCTTCTTCTGCACAGCTAAACTGGAAGTGGCATTTCCAGCTCGCAATAGTGCAGAGTTATCCCAAAGAAAGGGGCCACGGTGTTTCTGTATCTCTATTATGTTGGTGCAGCTTCGAAGCTTTTAAATATCTTGATATATCTCGAGAACTGCGCATCTGATCAAAAAATATCATAGAACATAAAAAGTAGGAAACTTAATTCTCTACAAAAAAGGTCTCTTAACATTTTGCCATAGCTCGCTTCGTTTCCAAGATATTTGCAGATTTATCTCAAGGGAAGGGGCCTGACGGACATATTTCGAGATATTTCTTCTTCTTGTTGTTCTTCCTCTGCACAGCTAAGCTGGAAGTGGCATTTGCAGCTCGCAATAGTGCAGAGTTATCTCAAAGAAAGCGGCCACAGTGTTTCTGTATCTCTATTATGTTGGTGCGGCTTCGGAACTTTTAAATATCTTGATATATCTCGAGAACTACGCATCTGATCAAAAAATATCATAGAACATAAAAAGTAGGAAACTTAATTCTCTACAAAAAAGGTCTCTTAACATTTTGCCATAGCTCGCTTCGTTTCCGAGATATTTGCAGATTTATCTCAAGGGAAGGGGCCTGACGGACATATTTCGAGATATTTCTTCTTCTTGTTGTTCTTCTTCTGCACAGCTAAGCTGGAAGTGGCATTTGCAGCTCGCAATAGTGCAGAGTTATCTCAAAGAAAGGGGCCACGGTGTTTCTGTATCTGTATTATGTTGGTGCGGCTTCGGAACTTTTAAATATCTCGATATATCTCGAGAACCACGCATCTGATCAAAAAATATCATAGAACATAAATAGTAGGAAACTTAATTCTCTACAAATAAGGTCTCTTAACATTTTGCCATAGCTCGCTTCGTTTCCGAGATATTTGCAGATTTATCTCAAGGGAAGGGGCCTGACGGACATGTTTCGAGATATTTCTTCTTCTTGTTGTTCTTCTTCTGCACAGCTAAGCTGGAAGTGGCATTTGCAGCTCGCAATAGTGCAGAGTTATCTCAAAGAAAGGGGCCACGTGTTTCTGTATCTCTATTATGTTGGTGCGGCTTCGGAACTTTTAAATATCTCGATATATCTCGAAAACTACGCTTCTGATCAAAAAATACCATAGAACATAGCTTGTAGGAAACATAATTCTCTACAAAAAAGGTCTCTTAACATTTTGCCATAGCTCGCTTCGTTTCCGAGATAGTTGCAGATTTATCTCAAGGGAAGGGGCCTGACGGACATATTTCTAGATATTTCTTCTTCTTGTTGTTCTTCTTCTGCACAGCTCAGCTGGAAGTGGCATTTACAGCTCGCAATAGTCCAGAGTTATCTCAAAGAAAGGGGCCACGGTGTTTCTGTATCTCTATTATGTTGCTGCGGCTTCGGAACTTTTAAATATCTTGATATATCTCGAGAACTGCGCATCTGATCAAAAAATATCATAGAACATAAAAAGTAGGAAACTTAATTCCCTACAAAAAAGGTCTCTAAACATTTTGCCATAGCTCGCTTCGTTTCCGAGATATTTGCAGATTTATCTCAAGGGAAGGGGCCTGACGGACATATTTCGAGATATTTCTTCTTCTTGTTGTTCTTCCTCTGCACAGCTAAGCTGGAAGTGGCATTTGCAGCTCGCCATAGTGCAGAGTTATCTCAAAGAAAGGGGCCACGGTGTTTCTGTATCTCTATTATGTTGGTGCGGCTTCGGAACTTTTAAATATCTTGATATATCTCGAGAACTACGCATCTGATCAAAAAATATCATACAACATAAAAAGTAGGAAACTTAATTCTCTACAAAAAAGGTCTCTTAACATTTTGCCATAGCTCGCTTCGTTTCCGAGATATTTGCAGATTTATCTCAAGGGAAGTGGCCTGACGGACATATTTCGAGATATTTCTTCTTCTTGTTGTTCTTCCTCTGCACAGCTAAGCTGGAAGTGGCATTTGCAGCTCGCAATAGTGCAGAGTTATCTCAAAGAAAGGGGCCACGGTGTTTCTGTATCTCTATTATGTTGGTGCGGCTTCGGAACTTTTAAATATCTTGATATATCTCGAGAACTGCGCATCTGATCGAAAAATATCATAGAACATAAAAAGTAGGAAACTTAATTCTCTACAAAAAAGGTCTCTTAACATTTTGCCATAGCTCGCTTCGTTTCCGAGATATTTGCAGATTTATCTCAAGGAAAGGGGCCTAACGGACATATTTCGAGATATTTCTTCTTCTTGTTGTTCTTCTTCTGCACAGCTAAGCTGGAAGTGGCATTTGCAGCTCGCAATAGTGCAGAGTTATCTCAAAGAAAGGGGCCACGGTGTTTCTGTATCTCTATTATGTTGGTGCGGCTTCGGAACTTTTAAATATCTTGATATATCTCGAGAACTGCGCATCTGATCAAAAAATATCATAGAACATAAAAAGTAGGAAACTTAATTCTCTACAAAAAAGGTCTCTTAACATTTTGCCATAGCTCTCTTCGTTTCCGAGATATTTGCAGATTTATCTCAAGGGAAGGGTCCTGACGGACATATTTCGAGATATTTCTTCTTCTTGTTGTTCTTCTTCTGCACAGCTAAGCTGGAAGTGGCATTTGCAGCTCGCAATAGTGCAGAGTTATCTCAAAGAAAGGGGCCACGGTGTTTCTGTATCTCTATTATGTTGGTGCGGCTTCGGAACTTTTAAATATCTTGATATATCTCGAAAACTACGCTTCTGATAAAAAAATATCATAGAACATAACTTGTAGGAAGCATAATTCTCTACAAAAAAGGTCTCTTAACATTTTGCCATAGCTCGCTTCGTTTCCGAGATAGTTGCAGATTTATCTCAAGGGAAGGGGCCTGACGGACATATTTCGAGATATTTCTTCTTCTTGTTGTTCTTCTTCTGCACAGCTAAGCTGGAAGTGGCATCTGCGGCTCGCACTAGTGCAGAGTTATCTCAAAGAAAGGGGCCACGGTGTTTCTGTATCTCTATTATGTTGGTGCGGCTTCGGAACTTTTAAATATCTCGATATATCTCGAAAACTACGCTTCTGATCAAAAAATATCATAGAACATAAATTGTAGGAAACATAATTCTCTACAAAAAACGTCTCTTAACATTTTGCCATAGCTCGCTTCGTTTCCGAGATATTTGCAGATTCAGCTCAAAGGAACGGGCCTGACGGACTTATTTCGAGATACTTCTTCTTCTTGTTGTTCTTCCTCTGCACAGCTAAGCTGGAAGTGGCATTTGCAGCTCGCAATAGTGCAGAGTTATCTCAAAGAAAGGGGCCACGGTGTTTCTGTATCTCTCTTATGTTGGTGCGGCTTCGGAACTTTTAAATATCTTGATATATCTCGAGAACTACGCATCTGATCAAAAAATATCATAGAACATAAAAAGTAGGAAACTTAATTCTCTACAAAAAAGGTCTCTTAACATTTTGCCATAGCTCGCTTCGTTTCCGAGATATTTGCAGATTTATCTCAAGGGAAGGGGCCTGACGGACATATTTCGAGATATTTCTTCTTCTTGTTGTTCTTCTTCTGCACAGCTAAGCTGGAAGCGGCATTTGCGGCTCGCACTAGTGCAGAGTTATCTCAAAGAAAGGGGCCACGGTGTTTCTGTATCTCTGTTATGCTGGTGCGGTTTCGGAACTTTTAAATATCTTGATATATCTCGAGAACTACGCATCTGATCAAAAAATATCATAGAACATAAATTGTAGGAAACATAATTCTCTACAAAAAAGGTCTCTTAACATTTTGCCATAGCTCGCTTCGTTTCCGAGATATTTGCAGATATATCTCAAGGGCAGGGGCCTGACGGACATATTTCGAGATACTTCTTCTTCTTGTTGTTCTTCTTCTGCACAGCTAAGCTGGAAGTGGCATTTGCGGCTCGCACTAGTGCAGAGTTATCTCAAAGAAAGGGGCCACGGTGTTTCTGTATCCCTATTATGTTGGTGCGGCTTCGGAACTTTTAAATATCTCGATATATCTCGAAAACTACGCTTCTGATAAAAAAATATCATAGAACATAAATTGTAGGAAACATAATTCTCTACAAACAACGTCTCTTAACATTTTGCCATAGCTCGCTTCGTTTCCGAGATATTTGCAGATTCAGCTCAAAGGAACTGGCCTGACGGACATATTTCGAGATAGTTCTTCTTCTTGTTGTTCTTCTTCTGCACAGCTAAGCTGGAAGTGGCATTTACAGCTCGCAATAGTGCAGAGTTATCTCAAAGAAAGGGGCCACGGTGTTTCTGTATCTCTATTATGTTGGTGCGGCTTCGGAACTTTTAAATATCTTGATATATCTCGAGAACTACGCATCTGATCAAAAAATATCATAGAACATAAAAAGTAGGAAACCTAATTTTCTACAAAAAAGGTCTCTTAACATTTTGCCATAGCTCGCTTCGTTTCCGAGATATTTGCAGATTCATCTCAAGGGAAGGCGCCTGACGGACATATTTCGAGATATTTCTTCTCTTTGTTGTTCTTCTTCTGCACAGCTAAGCTGGAAGTGGCATTTGCGGCTCGCACTAGTGCAGAGTTATCTCAAAGAAAGGGGCCACGGTGTTTCTGTATCCCTATTATGTTGGTGCGGCTTCGGAACTTTTAAATATCTCGATATATCTCGAAAACTACGCTTCTGATCAAAAAATATCATAGAACATAAATTGTAGGAAACATAATTCTCTACAAAAAACGTCTCTTAACATTTTGCCATAGCTCGCTTCGTTTCCGAGATATTTGCAGATTCAGCTCAAAGGAACTGGCCTGACGGACATATTTCGAGATATTGCTTCTTCTTGTTGTTCTTCTTCTGCACAGCTAAGCTGGAAGTGGCATTTACAGCTCGCAATAGTGCAGAGTTATCTCAAAGAAAGGGGCCACGGTGTTTCTGTATCTCTATTATGTTGGTGCTGCTTCGGAACTTTTAAATATCTTGATATATCTCGAGAACTACGCATCTGATCAAAAAATATCGTAGAACATGAAAAGTAGGAAACTTAATTCTCTACAAAAAAGGTCTCTTAACATTTTGCCATAGCTCTCTTCGTTTCCGAGATATTTGCAGATTTATCTCAAGGGAAGGGGCCTGACGGACATATTTCGAGATATTTCTTCTTCTTGTTGTTCTTCTTCTGCACAGCTAAGCTGGAAGTGGCATTTGCAGCTCGTAATAGTGCAGAGTTATCTCAAAGAAAGGGGCCACGGTGTTTCTGTATCTCTATTATGTTGGTGCGGCTTCGGAACTTTTAAATATCTTGATATATCTCGAGAACTACGCATCTGATCAAAAAATATCATAGAACATAAAAAGTAGGAAACTTAATTCTCTACAAAAAAGGTCTCTTAACATTTTGCCATAGCTCGCTTCGTTTCCGAGATATTTGCAGATTTATCTCAAGGGAAGGGTCCTGATGGACATATTTCGAGATATTTCTTCTTCTTGTTGTTCTTCTTCTGCACAGCTAAACTGGAAGTGGCATTTCCAGCTCGCAATCGTGCAGAGTTATCTCAACGAAAGGGGCCACGGTGTTTCTGTATCTCTATTATGTTGGTGCGGCTTCGGAACTTTTAAATATCTTGATATATCTCGAGAACTACGCCTCTGATCGAAAAATATCATAGAACATAAAAAGTAGGAAACTTAATTCTCTACAAAAAAGGTCTCTTAACATTTTGCCATAGCTCGCTTCGTTTCCGAGATATTTGCAGATTTATCTCAAGGGAAGGGGCCTGACGGACATATTTCGAGATATTTCTTCTTCTTGTTGTTCTTCTTCTGCACAGCTAAGCTGGAAGTGGCATTTGCGGCTCGCACTAGTGCAGAGTTATCTCAAAGAAAGGAGCCACGGTGTTTCTGTATCTCTATTATGTTGGTGCGGCTTCGGAACTTTTAAATATCTCGATATATCTCGAAAACTACGCTTCTGATCAAAAAATATCATAGAACATAAATTGTAGGAAACATAATTCGCTACAAAAAACGTCTCTTAACATTTTGCCATAGCTCGCTTCGTTTCCGAGATATTTGCAGATTCAGCTCAAAGGAACGGGCCTGACGGACATATTTCGAGATACTTCTTCTTCTTGTTGTTCTTCCTCTGCACAGCTAAGCTGGAAGTGGCATTTGCAGCTCGCAATAGTGCAGAGTTATCTCAAAGAAAGGGGCCACGGTGTTTCTGTATCTCTATTACGTTGGTGCGGCTTCGGAACCTTTAAATATCTCGATATATCTCGAAAACTACGCTTCTGATCAAAAAATATCATAGAACATAAATTGTAGGAAACATAATTCTCTACCATAAAGGTCTCTTAACATTTTGCCATAGCTCGCTTCGATTCCGAGATATTTGCAGATTTATCTCAAGGGAAGGGGCCTGACGGACATATTTCGAGATATTTCTTCTTCTTGTTGTCCTTCTTCTGCACAGCTAAGCTGGAAGTGGCATTTGCGGCTCGCACTAGTGCAGAGTTATCTCAAAGAAAGGGGCCACGGTGTTTCTGTATCTCTATTATGTTGGTGCGGCTTCGGAACTTTTAAATATCTCGATATATCTCGAAAACTACGCTTCTGATCAAAAAATATCATAGAACATAAATTGTAGGAAACATAATTCTCTACAAAAAACGTCTCTTAACATTTTGCCATAGCTCGCTTCGTTTCCGAGATATTTGCAGATTCAGCTCAAAGGAACTGGCCTGACGGACATATTTCGAGATATTTCTTCTTCTTGTTGTTCTTCCTCTGCACAGCTAAGCTGGAAGTGGCATTTGCAGCTCGCAATAGTGCAGAGTTATCTCAAAGAAAGAGGCCACGGTGTTTCTGTATCTCTATTATGTTGGTGCGGCTTCGGAACTTTTAAATATCTTGATATATCTCGAGAACTACGCATCTGATCAAAAAATATCATAGAACATAAATTGTAGGAAACATAATTCTCTACAAAAAAGGTCTCTTAACATTTTGCCATAGCTCGCTTCGTTTCCGAGATATTTGCAGATATATCTCAAGGGAAGGGGCCTGACGGACATATTTCGTGATATTTCTTCTTCTTGTTGTTCTTCTTCTGCACAGCTAAGCTGGAAGTGGCATTTGCAGCTCGCAATAGTGCAGAGTTATCTCAAAGAAAGGGGCCACGGTGTTTCTGTATCTCTATTATGTTGGTGCGGCTTCGGAACTTTTAAATATCTTGATATATCTCGAGAACAACGCATCTGATCAAAAAATATCATAGAACATAAAAAGTAGGAAACTTAATTCTCTACAACAAAGGTCTCTTAACATTTTGCCATAGCGCGCTTCGTTTCCGAGATATTTGCTGATTTATCTCAAGGGAAGGGGCCTGACGGACATATTTCGAGATATTTCTTCTTCTTGTTGTTCTTCTTCTGCACAGCTAAACTGGAAGTGGCATTTCCAGCTCGCAATAGTGCAGAGTTATCTCAACGAAAGGGGCCACGGTGTTTCTGTATCTCTATTATGTTGGTGCGGCTTCGGAACTTTTAAATATCTTGATATATCTCGAGAACTACGCCTCTGATCGAAAAATATCATAGAACATAAAAAGTAGGAAACTTAATTCTCTACAAAAAAGGTCTCTTAACATTTTGCCATAGCTCGCTTCGTTTCCGAGATATTTGCAGATTTATCTCAAGGGAAGGGGCCTGACGGACATATTTCGAGATATTTCTTCTTCTTGTTGTTCTTCTTCTGCACAGCTGAGCTGGAAGTGGCATTTGCGGCTCGCACTAGTGCAGAGTTATCTCAAAGAAAGGAGCCACGGTGTTTCTGTATCTCTATTATGTTGGTGCGGCTTCGGAACTTTTAAATATCTCGATATATCTCGAAAACTACGCTTCTGATCAAAAAATATCATAGAACATAAATTGTAGGAAACATAATTCGCTACAAAAAACGTCTCTTAACATTTTGCCATAGCTCGCTTCGTTTCCGAGATATTTGCAGATTCAGCTCAAAGGAACGGGCCTGACGGACATATTTCGAGATACTTCTTCTTCTTGTTGTTCTTCCTCTGCACAGCTAAGCTGGAAGTGGCATTTGCAGCTCGCAATAGTGCAGAGTTATCTCAAAGAAAGGGGCCACGGTGTTTCTGTATCTCTATTACGTTGGTGCGGCTTCGGAACCTTTAAATATCTCGATATATCTCGAAAACTACGCTTCTGATCAAAAAATATCATAGAACATAAATTGTAGGAAACATAATTCTCTACCATAAAGGTCTCTTAACATTTTGCCATAGCTCGCTTCGATTCCGAGATATTTGCAGATTTATCTCAAGGGAAGGGGCCTGACGGACATATTTCGAGATATTTCTTCTTCTTGTTGTCCTTCTTCTGCACAGCTAAGCTGGAAGTGGCATTTGCGGCTCGCACTAGTGCAGAGTTATCTCAAAGAAAGGGGCCACGGTGTTTCTGTATCTCTATTATGTTGGTGCGGCTTCGGAACTTTTAAATATCTCGATATATCTCGAAAACTACGCTTCTGATCAAAAAATATCATAGAACATAAATTGTAGGAAACATAATTCTCTACAAAAAACGTCTCTTAACATTTTGCCATAGCTCGCTTCGTTTCCGAGATATTTGCAGATTCAGCTCAAAGGAACTGGCCTGACGGACATATTTCGAGATATTTCTTCTTCTTGTTGTTCTTCCTCTGCACAGCTAAGCTGGAAGTGGCATTTGCAGCTCGCAATAGTGCAGAGTTATCTCAAAGAAAGAGGCCACGGTGTTTCTGTATCTCTATTATGTTGGTGCGGCTTCGGAACTTTTAAATATCTTGATATATCTCGAGAACTACGCATCTGATCAAAAAATATCATAGAACATAAATTGTAGGAAACATAATTCTCTACAAAAAAGGTCTCTTAACATTTTGCCATAGCTCGCTTCGTTTCCGAGATATTTGCAGATATATCTCAAGGGAAGGGGCCTGACGGACATATTTCGTGATATTTCTTCTTCTTGTTGTTCTTCTTCTGCACAGCTAAGCTGGAAGTGGCATTTGCAGCTCGCAATAGTGCAGAGTTATCTCAAAGAAAGGGGCCACGGTGTTTCTGTATCTCTATTATGTTGGTGCGGCTTCGGAACTTTTAAATATCTTGATATATCTCGAGAACAACGCATCTGATCAAAAAATATCATAGAACATAAAAAGTAGGAAACTTAATTCTCTACAACAAAGGTCTCTTAACATTTTGCCATAGCGCGCTTCGTTTCCGAGATATTTGCTGATTTATCTCAAGGGAAGGGGCCTGACGGACATATTTCGAGATATTTCTTCTTCTTGTTGTTCTTCTTCTGCACAGCTAAACTGGAAGTGGCATTTCCAGCTCGCAATAGTGCAGAGTTATCTCAAAGAAAGGGGCCACGGTGTTTCTGTATCTCTATTATGTTGGTGCGGCTTCGGAACTTTTAAATATCTTGATATATCTCGAGAACTACGCATCTGATCAAAAAATATCATAGAACATAAAAAGTAGGAAACTTAATTCTCTACAAATAAGGTCTCTTAACATTTTGCCATAGCTCGCTTCCTTTTCGAGGTATTTGCAGATTTATCTCAAGGGAAGGGGCCTGACGGACATATTTCGAGATATTTCTTCTTCTTGTTGTTCTTCTTCTGCACAGCTAAGCTGGAAGTGGCATTTTCAGCTCGCAATAGTGCATAGTTATCTCAAAGAAAGGGGCCACGGTGTTTCTGTATCTCTATTATGTTGGTGCGGCTTCGGAACTTTTAAATATCTTGATATATCTCGAGAACAACGCATCTGATCAAAAAATATCATAGAACATAAAAAGTAGGAAACTTAATTCTCTACAACAAAGGTTTCTTAAGATTTTGCCATAGCTCGCTTCGTTTCCGAGATATTTGTAGATTTATCTCGAGGGAAGGGGCCTGACGGACATATTTCGAGATATTTCTTCTTCTTGTTGTTCTTCTTCTGCACAGCTAAGCTGGAAGTGACATTTGCGGCTCGCACTAGTGCAGAGTTATCTCAAAGAAAGGGGCCACGGTGTTTCTGGATCTCTATTATGTTGGTGCGGCTTCGGAACTTTTAAATATCTCGATATATCTCGAAAACTACGCTTCTGATCAAAAAATATCATAGAACATAAATTGTAGGAAACATAATTCGCTACAAAAAAGGTCTCTTAACATTTTGCCATAGCTCGTTTCGTTTCCGAGATATTTGCAGATATATCTCAAGGGAAGGGGCCTGACGGACATATTTCGAGATATTTCTTCTTCTTGTTGTTCTTCTTCTGCACATCTAAGCTGGAAGTGGCATTTGCAGCTCGCAATAGTGCAGAGTTATCTCAAAGAAAGCGGCCACGGTGTTTCTGTACCTCTATTATGTTGGTGCGTCTTCGGAACTTTTAAATATCTTGATATATCTCGAGAACAACGCATCTGATCAAAAAATATCATAGAACATAAAAAGTAGAAAACTTAATTCTCTACAACAAAGGTCTCTTAACATTTTGCCTTAGCTCGCTTCGTTTCCGAGATATTTGCAGATTTATCTCGAGGGAAGGGGCCTGACGGACATATTTCGAGATATTTCTTCTTCTTGTTGTTCTTCTTCTGCACAGCTAAGCTGGAAGTGACATTTGCGGCTCGCACTAGTGCAGAGTTATCTCAAAGAAAGGGGCCACGGTGTTTCTGTATCTCTATTATGTTGGTGCGGCTTCGGAACTTTTAAATATCTTGATATATCTCGAGAACAACGCATCTGATCAAAAAATATCATAGAACATAAAAAGTAGGAAACTTAATTCTCTACAACAAAGGTCTCTTAACATTTTGCCATAGCTCGCTTCGTTTCCGAGATATTTGCAGATTTATCTCGAGGGAAGGGGCCTGACGGACATATTTCGAGATATTTCTTCTTCTTGTTGTTCTTCTTCTGCACAGCTAAGCTGGAAGTGGCATTTGCGGCTCGCACTAGTGCAGAGTTATCTCAAAGAAAGGGGCCACGGTGTTTCTGGATCTCTATTATGTTGGTGCGGCTTCGGAACTTTTAAATATCTCGATATATCTCGAAAACTACGCTTCTGATCAAAAAATATCATATAACATAAATTGTAGGAAACATAATTCTCTACAAAAAAGGTCTCTTAACATTTTGCCATAGCTCGTTTCGTTTCCGAGATATTTGCAGATATATCTCAAGGGAAGGGGCCTGACGGACATATTTCGAGATATTTCTTCTTCTTGTTGTTCTTCTTCTGCACAGCTAAACTGGAAGTGGCATTTCCAGCTCGCAATAGTGCAGAGTTATCTCAAAGAAAGGGGCCACGGTGTTTCTGTATCTCTATTATGTTGGTGCGGCTTCGGAACTTTTAAATATCTTGATATATCTCGAGAACTACGCATCTGATCAAAAAATATCATAGAACATAAAAAGTAGGAAACTTAATTCTCTACAAATAAGGTCTCTTAACATTTTGCCATAGCTCGCTTCGTTTCGGAGATATTTGCAGATTTATCTCAAGGGAAAGGGCCTGACGGACATATTTCGAGATATTTCTTCTTCTTGTTGTTCTTCTTGTGCACAGCTAAGCTGGAAGTGGCATTTCCAGCTCGCAATAGTGCAGAGTTATCTCAAAGAAAGGGGCCACGGTGTTTCTGTATCTCTATTATGTTGGTGCGGCTTCGGAACTTTTAAATATCTTGATATATCTCGAGAACTACGCATCTGATCAAAAAATATCATAGAACATAAAAAGTAGGAAACTTAATTCTCTACAAATAAGGTCTCTTAACATTTTGCCATAGCTCGCTTCGTTTCGGAGATATTTGCAGATTTATCTCAAGGGAAGGGGCCTGACGGACATATTTCGAGATATTTCTTCTTCTTGTTGTTCTTCTTCTGCACAGCTAAGCTGGAAGTGGCATTTGCAGCTCGCAATAATGCAGAGTTATCTCAAAGAAAGGGTCCACGGTGTTTCTGTATCTCTATTATGTTGGTGCGGCTTCGGAACTTTTAAATATCTTGATATATCTCGAGCACTACGCATCTGATCAAAAAATATCATAGAACATAAAAAGTAGGAAACTTAATTCTCTACAAGAAAGGTCTCTTAACATTTTGCCATAGCTCGCTTCGTTTCCGAGATATTTGCAGATTTATCTCAAGGGATGGGGCCTGACGGACATATTTCGAGATATTTCTTCTTCTTGTTGTTCTTCTTCTGCACATCTAAGCTGGAAGTGGCATTTGCAGCTCGCAATAGTGCAGAGTTATCTCAAAGAAAGGGGCCACGGTGTTTCTGTATCTCTATTATGTTGGTGCGGCTTCGCAACTTTTAAATATCTTGATATATCTCGAGAACAACGCATCTGATCAAAAAATATCATAGAACATAAAAAGTAGGAAACTTAATTCTCTACAACAAAGGTCTCTTAACATTTTGCCATAGCTCGCTTCGTTTCCGAGATATTTGCAGATTTATCTCGAGGGAAGGGGCCTGACGGACATATTTCGAGATATTTCTTCTTCTTGTTGTTCTTCTTCTGCACAGCTAAGCTGGAAGTGGCATTTGCGGCGCGCACTAGTGCAGAGTTATCTCAAAGAAAGGGGCCACGGTGTTTCTGGATCTCTATTATGTTGGTGCGGTTTCGGGACTTTTAAATATCTCGATATATCTCGAAAACTACGCTTCTGATCAAAAAATATCATATAACATAAATTGTAGGAAACATAATTCTCTACAAAAAAGGTCTCTTAACATTTTGCCATAGCTCGTTTCGTTTCCGAGATATTTGCAGATATATCTCAAGGGAAGGGGCCTGACGGACATATTTCGAGATATTTCTTCTTCTTGTTGTTCTTCTTCTGCACAGCTAAACTGGAAGTGGCATTTCCAGCTCGCAATAGTGCAGAGTTATCTCAAAGAAAGGGGCCACGGTGTTTCTGTATCTCTATTATGTTGGTGCGGCTTCGGAACTTTTAAATATCTTGATATATCTCGAGAACTACGCATCTGATCAAAAAATATCATAGAACATAAAAAGTAGGAAACTTAATTCTCTACAAATAAGGTCTCTTAACATTTTGCCATAGCTCGCTTCGTTTCGGAGATATTTGCAGATTTATCTCAAGGGAAAGGGCCTGACGGACATATTTCGAGATATTTCTTCTTCTTGTTGTTCTTCTTCTGCACAGCTAAGCTGGAAGTGGCATTTCCAGCTCGCAATAGTGCAGAGTTATCTCAAAGAAAGGGGTCACGGTGTTTCTGTATCTCTATTATGTTGGTGCGGCTTCGGAACTTTTAAATATCTTGATATATCTCGAGAACTACGCATCTGATCAAAAAATATCATAGAACATAAAAAGTAGGAAACTTAATTCTCTACAAATAAGGTCTCTTAACATTTTGCCATAGCTCGCTTCGTTTCCGAGATATTTGCAGATTTATCTCGAGGGAAGGGGCCTGACGGACATATTTCGAGATATTTCTTCTTCTTGTTGTTCTTCTTCTGCACAGCTAAGCTGGAAGTGGCATTTGCGGCTCGCACTAGTGCAGAGTTATCTCAAAGAAAGGGGCCACGGTGTTTCTGGATCTCTATTATGTTGGTGCGGCTTCGGAACTTTTAAATATCTCGATATATCTCGAAAACTACGCTTCTGATCAAAAAATAACATATAACATAAATTGTAGGAAACATAATTCTCTACAAAAAAGGTCTCTTAACATTTTGCCATAGCTCGCTTCGTTTCCGAGATATTTGCAGATTTATCTCAAGGGATGGGGCCTGACGGACATATTTCGAGATATTTCTTCTTCTTGTTGTTCTTCTTCTGCACATCTAAGCTGGAAGTGGCATTTGCAGCTCGCAATAGTGCAGAGTTATCTCAAAGAAAGCGGCCACGGTGTTTCTGTACCTCTATTATGTTGGTGCAGCTTCGGAACTTTTAAATATCTTGATATATCTCGAGATCTACGCATCTGATCAAAAAATATCATAGAACATAAAAAGTAGGAAACTTAATTCTCTACAAAAAAGGTCTCTTCACATTTTGCCATAGCTCGCTTCGTTTCCGAGATATTTGCAGATTTATCTCGAGGGAAGGGGCCTGACGGACATATTTCGAGATATTTCTTCTTCTTGTTGTTCTTCTTCTGCACAGCTAAGCTGGAAGTGGCATTTGCGGCTCGCACTAGTGCAGAGTTATCTCAAAGAAAGGGGCCACGGTGTTTCTGGATCTCTATTATGTTGGTGCGGCTTCGGAACTTTTAAATATCTCGATATATCTCGAAAACTACGCTTCTGATCAAAAAATATCATAGAACATAAATTGTAGGAAACATAATTCTCTACAAAAAAGGTCTCTTAACATTTTGCCATAGCTCGTTTCGTTTCCGAGATATTTGCAGATATATCTCAAGGGAAGGGGCCTGACGGACATATTTCGAGATATTTCTTCTTCTTGTTGTTCTTCTTCTGCACAGCTAAACTGGAAGTGGCATTTCCAGCTCGCAATAGTGCAGAGTTATCTCAAAGAAAGGGGCCACGGTGTTTCTGTATCTCTATTATGTTGGTGCGGCTTCGGAACTTTTAAATATCTTGATATATCTCGAGAACTACGCATCTGATCAAAAAATATCATAGAACATAAAAAGTAGGAAACTTAATTCTCTACAAATAAGGTCTCTTAACATTTTGCCATAGCTCGCTTCGTTTCGGAGATATTTGCAGATTTATCTCAAGGGAAGGGGCCTGACGGACATATTTCGAGATATTTCTTCTTCTTGTTGTTCTTCTTCTGCACAGCTAAGCTGGAAGTGGCATTTGCAGCTCGCAATAATGCAGAGTTATCTCAAAGAAAGGGTCCACGGTGTTTCTGTATCTCTATTATGTTGGTGCGGCTTCGGAACTTTTAAATATCTTGATATATCTCGAGAACTACGCATCTGATCAAAAAATATCATATAACATAAATTGTAGGAAACATAATTCTCTACAAAAAAGGTCTCTTAACATTTTGCCATAGCTCGTTTCGTTTCCGAGATATTTGCAGATATATCTCAAGGGAAGGGGCCTGACGGACATATTTCGAGATATTTCTTCTTCTTGTTGTTCTTCTTCTGCACAGCTAAACTGGAAGTGGCATTTCCAGCTCGCAATAGTGCAGAGTTATCTCAAAGAAAGGGGCCACGGTGTTTCTGTATCTCTATTATGTTGGTGCGGCTTCGGAACTTTTAAATATCTTGATATATCTCGAGAACTACGCATCTAATCAAAAAATATCATAGAACATAAAAAGTAGGAAACTTAATTCTCTACAAATAAGGTCTCTTAACATTTTGCCATAGCTCGCTTCGTTTCGGAGATATTTGCAGATTTATCTCAAGGGAAGGGGCCTGACGGACATATTTCGAGATATTTCTTCTTCTTGTTGTTCTTCTTCTGCACAGCTAAGCTGGAAGTGGCATTTGCAGCTCGCAATAATGCAGAGTTATCTCAAAGAAAGGGTCCACGGTGTTTCTGTATCTCTATTATGTTGGTGCGGCTTCGGAACTTTTAAATATCTTGATATATCTCGAGAACTACGCATCTGATCAAAAAATATCATAGAACATAAAAAGTAGGAAACTTAATTCTCTACAAGAAAGGTCTCTTAACATTTTGCCATAGCTCGCTTCGTTTCCGAGATATTTGCAGATTTATCTCAAGGGATGGGGCCTGACGGACATATTTCGAGATATTTCTTCTTCTTGTTGTTCTTCTTCTGCACATCTAAGCTGGAAGTGGCATTTGCAGCTCGCAATAGTGCAGAGTTATCTCAAAGAAAGCGGCCACGGTGTTTCTGTACCTCTATTATGTTGGTGCAGCTTCGGAACTTTTAAATATCTTGATATATCTCGAGATCTACGCATCTGATCAAAAAATATCATAGAACATAAAAAGTAGGAAACTTAATTCTCTACAAAAAAGGTCTCTTAACATTTTGCCATAGCTCGCTTCGTTTCCGAGATATTTGCAGATTTATCTCGAGGGAAGGGGCCTGACGGACATATTTCGAGATATTTCTTCTTCTTGTTGTTCTTCTTCTGCACAGCTAAGCTGGAAGTGGCATTTGCGGCTCGCACTAGTGCAGAGTTATCTCAAAGAAAGGGGCCACGGTGTTTCTGGATCTCTATTATGTTGGTGCGGCTTCGGAACTTTTAAATATCTCGATATATCTCGAAAACTACGCTTCTGATCAAAAAATATCATAGAACATAAATTGTAGGAAACATAATTCTCTACAAAAAAGGTCTCTTAACATTTTGCCATAGCTCGTTTCGTTTCCGAGATATTTGCAGATTTATCTCAAGGGAAGGGGCCTGACGGACATATTTCGAGATATATCTTCTTCTTGTTGTTCTTTTTCTTCACAGCTAAGCTGGAAGTGGCATTTGCAGCTCGCAATAGTGCAGAGTTATCTCAAAGAAAGGGGCCACGGCGTTTCTGTATCTCTATTATGTTGGGGCGGCTTCGGAACTTTTAAATATCTTGATATATCTCGAGAAGTACGCATCTGATCAAAAAATATCATAGAACATAGAAAGTAGGAAACTTAATTCTCTACAAAAAAGGTCTCTTAACATTTTGCGATAGCTCGCTTCGTTTCCGAGATATTTGCAGATTTATCTCAAGGGAAGGGGCCTGACGGACATATTTCGAGATATTTCTTCTTCTTGTTGTTCTTCTTCTGCACAGCTAAGCTGGAAGTGGCGTTTCCAGCTCGCAATAGCGCAGAGTTATCTGAAAGAAAGGGGCCACGGTGTTGCTGTATCTCTATTATGTTGGTGCGGCTTCGGAACTTTTAAATATCTTGATATATCTCGAGAACTAAGCATCTGATCCAAAAATATCATAGAACATAAAAAGTAGGAAACTTAATTCTCTACAAAGAAGGTCTGTATACATTTTGCCATATCTCGCTTCGTTTCCGAGATATTTGCAGATTTATCTCGAGGGAAGGGGCCTGACGGACATATTTCGAGATATTTCTTCTTCTTCTTGTTCTTCTTCTGCACAGCTAAGCTGGAAGTGGCTTTTGCGGCTCGCACTAGTGCAGAGTTATCTCAAAGAAAGGGGCCACGGTGTTTCTGTATCTCTATTATGTTGGTGCGGCTTCGGAACTTTTAAATATCTCGATATATCTCGAGAACTACGCATCTGATCAAAAAATATCATAGAACATAAAAAGTAGGAAACTTAATTCTCTACAAAAAAGGTCTCTTAACATTTTGCCATAGCTCGCTTCGTTTCCGAGATATTTGCAGATATATCTCAAGGGAAGGGGCCTGACGGACATATTTCGAGATATTTCTTCTTCTTGTTGTTCTTCTTCTGCACAGCTAAGCTGGAAGTGGCATTTGCGGCTCGCACTAGTGCAGAGTTATCTCAAAGAAATGGGCCACGGTGTTTCTGTATCTCTATTATGTTGGTGCGGCTTCGGATCTTTTAAATATCTCGATATATCTCGAAAACTACGCTTCTGATCAAAAAATATCATAGCACATAAATTGTAGGAAACATAATTCTCTACAAAAAACGTCTCTTAACATTTTGCCATAGCTCGCTTCGTTTCCGAGATATTTGCAGATTTATCTCAAGGGAAGGGGCCTGACGGACATATTTCGAGATATTTCTTCTTCTTGTTGTTCTTCCTCTGCACAGCTAAGCTGGAAGTGGCATTTGCAGCTCGCAATAGTGCAGAGTAATCTCAAAGAAAGGGGCCACGGTGTTTCTGTATCTCTATTATGTTGGTGCGGCTTCGGAACTTTTAAATATCTCGATATATCTCGAAAACTACGCTTCTGATCAAAAAATATCATAGAACATAAAAAGTAGGAAACTTAATTCTCTACAAAAAAGGTCTCTTAACATTTTGCCATAGCTCGCTTCGTTTCCGAGATATTTGCAGATTTATCTCAAGGGAAGGGGCCTGACGGACATATTTCGAGATATTTCTTCTTCTTGTTGTTCTTCTTCTGCACAGCTAAGCTGGAAGTGGCATTTGCGGCTCGCACTAGTGCAGAGTTATCTCAAAGAAAGGGGCCACGGTGTTTCTGTATCTCTATTATGTTGGTGCGGCTTCGGAACTTTTAAATATCTCGATATATCTCGAAAACTACGCTTCTGATCAAAAAATATCATAGCACATAAATTGTAGGAAACATAATTCTCTACAAAAAACGTCTCTTAACATTTTGCCATAGCTCGCTTCGTTTCCGAGATATTTGCAGATTTATCTCAAGGGAAGGGGCCTGACGGACATATTTCGAGATATTTCTTCTTCTTCTTGTTCTTCTTCTGCACAGCTAAGCTGGAAGTGGCATTTGCGGCTCGCACTAGTGCAGAGTTATCTCAAAGAAAGGGGCCACGGTGTTTCTGTATCTCTATTATGTTGGTGCGGCTTCGGAACTTTTAAATATCTCGATATATCTCGAAAACTACGCTTCTGATCAAAAAATATCATAGAACATAAATTGTAGGAAACATAATTCTGTACAAAAAACGTCTCTTAACATTTTGCCATAGCTCGCTTCGTTTCCGAGATATGTGCAGATTCAGCTCAAAGGAACGGGCCTGACGGACATATTTCGAGATACTTCTTCTTCTTGTTGTTCTTCCTCTGCACAGCTAAGCTGGAAGTGGCATTTGCAGCTCGCAATAGTGCAGAGTTATCTCAAAGAAAGGGGCCACGGTGTTTCTGTATCTCTATTATCTTGGTGCGGCTTCGGAACTTTTAAATATCTCGATATATCTCGAAAACTACGCTTCTGATCAAAAAATATCATAGAACATAAAAAGTAGGAAACTTAATTCTCTACAAAAAAGATCGCTTAACATTTTGCCATAGCTCGCTTCGTTTCCGAGATATTTGCAGATTTATCTCAAGGGAAGGGGCCTAACGGACATATTTCGAGATATTTCTTCTTCTTGTTGTTCTTCTTCTGCACAGCTAAGCTGGAAGTGGCATTTGCAGCTCGCAATAGTGTAGAGTTATCTCAAAGAAAGGGGCCACGGTGTTTCTGTATCTCTATTATGTTGGTGCGGCTTCGGAACTTTTAAATATCTTGATATATCTCGAGAACTATGCATCTGATCAAAAAATATCATAGAACATAAAAAGTAGGAAACTTAATTCTCTACAAATAAGGTCTCTTAACATTTTGCCATAGCCCGCTTCGTTTCCGAGATATTTGCAGATTTATCTCAAGGGAAGGGGCCTGACGGACATATTTCGAGATATTTCTTCTTCTTGTTGTTATTCTTCTGCACAGCTAAGCTGGAAGTGGCATTTGCAGCTCGCAATAGTGCAGAGTTATCGCAAAGAAAGGGGCCACGGTGTTTCTGTATCTCTATTATGTTGGTGCGGCTTCGGAACTTTTAAATATCTTGATATATCTCGAGAACTATGCATCTGATCAAAAAATATCATAGAACATAAAAAGTAGGAAACTTAATTCTCTACAAGAAAGGTCTCTTAACATTTTGCCATAGCTCGCTTCGTTTCCGAGATATTTGCAGATTTATCTCAAGGGAAGGGGCCTTACGGACATATTTCGAGATATTTCTTCTTATTGTTGTTCTTCTTCTGCACAGCTAAGCTGGAAGTGGCATTTGCAGCTCGCAATAGTGCAGAGTTATCTCAAAGAAAGGGGCCACGGTGTTTCTGTATCTCTATTATGTTGGTGCAGCTTCGGAACTTTTAAATATCTTGATATATCTCGAGAACTACGCATCTGATCAAAAAATATCATGCAACATAAAAAGTAGAAAACTTAATTCTCTACAAAAAAGGTCTCTTAACATTTTGCCATAGCTCGCTTCGTTTCCGAGATATTTGCAGATTTATCTCAAGGGAAGGGGCCTGACGGACATATTTCGAGATATTTCTTCTTCTTGTTGTTCTTCTTCTGCACAGCTAAGCTGGAAGTGGCATTTGCAGCTCGCAATAGTGCATAGTTATCTCAAAGAAAGGGGCCACGGTGTTTCTGTATCTCTATTATGTTGGTGCGGCTTCGGAACTTTTAAATATCTTGATATATCTCGAGAACTACGCATCTGATCAAAAAATATCATAGAACATAAAAAGTAGGAAACTTAATTCTCTACAAAAAAGGTCTCTTAACATTTTGCCATAGCTCGCTTCGTTTCCGAGATATTTGCAGATATATCTCAAGGGAAGGGGCCTAACGGACATATTTCGTGTTATTTCTTCTTCTTGTTGTTCTTCTTCTGCACAGCTAAGCTGGAAGTGGCATTTGCAGCTCGCAATAGTGCAGAGTTATCTCAAAGAAAGGGGCCACGGTGTTTCTGTATCTCTATTATGTTGGTGCGGCTTCGGAACTTTTAAATATCTTGATATATCTCGAGAACAACGCATCTGATCAAAACATATCATAGAACATAAAAAGTAGGAAACTTAATTCTCTACAACAAAGGTCTCTTAACATTTTGCCATAGCTCGCTTCGTTTCCGAGATATTTGCAGATTTATCTCGAGGGAAGGGGCCTGACGGACATATTTCGAGATATTTCTTCTTCTTGTTGTTATTCTTCTGCACAGCTAAGCTGGAAGTGGCATTTGCAGCTCGCAATAGTGCAGAGTTATCTCAAAGAAAGGGGCCACGGTGTTTCTGTATCTCTATTATGTTGGTGCGGCTTCGGAACTTTTAAATATCTTGATATATCTCGAGAACTACGCATCTGATCAAAAAATATCATAGAACACAAATTGTAGGAAACATAATTCTCTACAAAAAAGGTCTCTTAACATTTTGCCATAGCTCGTTTCGTTTCCGAGATATTTGCAGATATATCTCAAGGGAAGGGGCCTGACGGACATATTTCGAGATATTTCTTCTTCTTGTTGTTCTTCTTCTGCACAGCTATACTGGAAGTGGCATTTCCAGCTCGCAATAGTGCAGAGTTATCTCAAAGAAAGGGGCCACGGTGTTTCTGTATCTCTATTATGTTGGTGCGGCTTCGGAACTTTTAAATATCTTGATATATCTCGAGAACTACGCATCTGATCAAAAAATATCATAGAACACAAATTGTAGGAAACATAATTCTCTACAAAAAAGGTCTCTTAACATTTTGCCATAGCTCGTTTCGTTTCCGAGATATTTGCAGATATATCTCAAGGGAAGGGGCCTGACGGACATATTTCGAGATATTTCTTCTTCTTGTTGTTCTTCTTCTGCACAGCTATACTGGAAGTGGCATTTCCAGCTCGCAATAGTGCAGAGTTATCTCAAAGAAAGGGGCCACGGTGTTTCTGTATCTCTATTATGTTGGTGCGGCTTCGGAACTTTTAAATATCTTGATATATCTCGAGAACTACGCATCTGATCAAAAAATATCATAGAACATAAAAAGTAGGAAACTTAATTCTCTACAAAAAAGGTCTCTTAACATTATGCCATAGCTCGCTTCGTTTCCGAGATATTTGCTGATTTATCTCAAGGGAAGGGGCCTGACGGACATATTTCGAGATATTTCTTCTTCTTGTTGTTCTTCTTCTGCACAGCTAAACTGGAAGTGGCATTTCCAGCTCGCAATAGTGCAGAGTTATCTCAAAGAAAGGGTCCACGGTGGTTCTGTATCTCTATTATGTTGGTGCGGCTTCGGAACTTTTAAATATCTTGATATATCTCGAGAACTACGCATCTGATCAAAAAATATCATAGAACATAAAAAGTAGGAAACTTAATTCTCTACAAGAAAGGTCGCTTAACATTTTGCCATAGCTCGCTTCGTTTCCGAGATATTGGCAGATTTATCTCAAGGGAAGGGGCCTGACGGTCATATTTCGAGATATTTCTTCTTCTTGTTGTTCTTCTTCTGCACAGCTAAGCTGGAAGTGGCATTTGCAGCTCGCAATAGTGCATAGTTATCTCAAAGAAAGGGGCCACGGTGTTTCTGTATCTCTATTATGTTGGTGCGGCTTCGGAACTTTTAAATATCTTGATATATCTCGAGAACTACGCATCTGATCAAAAAATATCATAGAACATAAAAGGTAGGAAACTTAATTCTCTACAAAAAAGGTCTCTTAACATTTTGCCATAGCTCGCTTCGTTTCCGAGATATTTGCAGATTTATCTCAAGGGAAGGGGCCTAACGGACATATTTCGTGATATTTCTTCTTCTTGTTGTTCTTCTTCTGCACAGCTAAGCTGGAAGTGGCATTTGCAGCTCGCAATAGTGCAGAGTTATCTCAAAGAAAGGGGCCACGGTGTTTCTGTATCTCTATTATGTTGGTGCGGCTTCGGAACTTTTAAATATCTTGATATATCTCGAGAACAACGCATCTGATCAAAAAATATCATAGAACATAAAAAGTAGGAAACTTAATTCTCTACAACAAAGGTCTCTTAACATTTTGCCATAGCTCGCTTCGTTTCCGAGATATTTGCAGATTTATCTCGAGGGAAGGGGCCTGACGGACATATTTCGAGATATTTCTTCTTCTTGTTGTTCTTCTTCTGCACAGCTAAACTGGAAGTGGCATTTCCAGCTCGCAATAGTGCAGAGTTATCTCAAAGAAAGGGTCCACGGTGTTTCTGTATCTCTATTATGTTGGTGCGGCTTCGGAACTTTTAAATATCTTGATATATCTCGAGAACTACGCATCTGATCAAAAAATATCATAGAACATAAAAAGTAGGAAACTTAATTCTCTACAAAAAAGGTCTCTTAACATTATGCCATAGCTCGCTTCGTTTCCGAGATATTTGCAGATTTATCTCGAGGGAAGGGGCCTGACGGACATATTTCGAGATATTTCTTCTTCTTGTTGTTATTCTTCTGCACAGCTAAGCTGGAAGTGGCATTTGCAGCTCGCAATAGTGTAGAGTTATCTCAAAGAAAGGGGCCACGGTGTTTCTGTATCTCTATTATGTTGGTGCGGCTTCGGAACTTTTAAATATCTTGATATATCTCGAGAACAACGCATCTGATCAAAAAATATCATAGAACATAAAAAGTAGGAAACTTAATTCTCTACAAAAAAGGTCTCTTAACATTTTGCCATAGCTCGCTTCGTTTCCGAGATATTTGCAGATATATCTCAAGGGAAGGGGCCTAACGGACATATTTCGTGTTATTTCTTCTTCTTGTTGTTCTTCTTCTGCACAGCTAAGCTGGAAGTGGCATTTGCAGCTCGCAATAGTGCAGAGTTATCTCAAAGAAAGGGGCCACGGTGTTTCTGTATCTCTATTATGTTGGTGCGGCTTCGGAACTTTTAAATATCTTGATATATCTCGAGAACAACGCATCTGATCAAAACATATCATAGAACATAAAAAGTAGGAAACTTAATTCTCTACAACAAAGGTCTCTTAACATTTTGCCATAGCTCGCTTCGTTTCCGAGATATTTGCAGATTTATCTCGAGGGAAGGGGCCTGACGGACATATTTCGAGATATTTCTTCTTCTTGTTGTTATTCTTCTGCACAGCTAAGCTGGAAGTGGCATTTGCAGCTCGCAATAGTGCAGAGTTATCTCAAAGAAAGGGGCCACGGTGTTTCTGTATCTCTATTATGTTGGTGCGGCTTCGGAACTTTAAAATATCTTGATACATCTCGAGAACTACGCATCTGATCAAAAAATATCATAGAACATAAATTGTAGAAAACATAATTCTCTACAAAAAAGGTCTCTTAACATTTTGCCATAGCTCGCTTCGTTTCCGAGATATTTGCAGATCTATCTCAAGGGATGGGGCCTGACGGACATATTTCGAGATATTTTTCTTCTTGTTGTTCTTCTTCTGCACATCTAAGCTGGAAGTGGCATTTGCAGCTCGCAATAGTGCAGAGTTATCTCAAAGAAAGCGGCCACGGTGTTTCTGTACCTCTATTATGTTGGTGCAGCTTCGGAACTTTTAAATATCTTGATATATCTCGAGATCTACGCATCTGATCAAAAAATATCATAGAACATAAAAAGTAGGAAACTTAATTCTCTACAAAAAAGGTCTCTTAACATTTTGCCATAGCTCGCTTCGTTTCCGAGATATTGGCAGATTTATCTCAAGGGAAGGGGCCTGACGGACATATTTCGAGATATTTCTTCTTCTTGTTGTTCTTCTTCTGCACAGCTAAGCTGGAAGTGGCATTTGCCGCTCGCACTAGTGCAGAGTTATCTCAAAGAAAGGGGCCACGGTGTTTCTGTATCTCTATTATGTTGGTGCGGCTTCGTAACTTTTAAATATCTTGATATATCTCGAGAACTACGCATCTGATCAAAAAATATCATACTACATAAAAAGTAGGACACTTAATTCTCTACAAAAAAGGTCTCTTAACGTTTTGCCATAGCTCGCTTCGTTTTCGAGGTATTTGCAGATTTATCTCAAGGGAAGGGGCCTGACGGACATATTTCGACATATTTCTTCTTCTTGTTGTTCTTCTTCTGCACAGCTAAGCTGGAAGTGGCATTTGCAGCTCGCAATAGTGCATAGTTATCTCAAAGAAAGGGGCCACGGTGTTTCTGTATCTCTATTATGTTGGTGCGGCTTCGGAACTTTTAAATATCTTGATATATCTCGAGAACAACGCATCTGATCAAAAAATATCATAGAACATAAAAAGTAGGAAACTTAATTCTCTACAACAAAGGTCTCTTAACATTTGGCCATAGCTCGATTCGTTTCCGAGATATTTGCAGATTTATCTCGAGGGAAGGGGCCTGACGGACATATTTCGAGATATTTCTTCTTCTTGTTGTTCTTCTTCTGCACAGCTAAGCTGGAAGTGGCATTTGCGGCTCGCACTAGTGCAGAGTTATCTCAAAGAAAGGGGCCACGGTGTTTCTGGATCTCTATTATGTTGGTGCGGCTTCGGAACTTTTAAATATCTCGATATATCTCGAAAACTACGCTTCTGATCAAAAAATATCATATAACATAAATTGTAGGAAACATAATTCTCTACAAAAAAGGTCTCTTAAGATTTTGCCATAGCTCGTTTCGTTTCCGAGATATTTGCAGATATATCTCAAGGGAAGGGGCCTGACGGACATATTTCGAGATATTTCTTCTTCTTGTTGTTCTTCTTCTGCACAGCTAAACTGGAAGTGGCATTTCCAGCTCGCAATAGTGCAGAGTTATCTCAAAGAAAGGGGCCACGGTGTTTCTGTAGCTCTATTATGTTGGTGCGGCTTCGGAACTTTTAAATATCTTGATATATCTCGAGAACTACGCATCTGATCGAAAAATATCATAGAACATAAAAAGTAGGAAACTTAATTCTCTACAAAAAAGGTCTCTTAACATTATGCCATAGCTCGCTTCGTTTCCGAGATATTTGCTGATTTATCTCAAGGGAAGGGGCCTGACGGACATATTTCGAGATATTTCTTCTTCTTGTTGTTCTTCTTCTGCACAGCTAAGCTGGAAGTGGCATTTGCAGCTCGCAATAGTGCAGAGTTATCTGAAAGAAAGGGGCCACGGTGTTTCTGTATCTCTATTATGTTGGTGCGGCTTCGGAACTTTTAAATATCTCGATATATCTCGAAAACTACGCTTCTGATCAAAAAATATCATAGAACATAACTTGTAGGAGACATAATTCTCTACAAAAAAGGTCTCTTAACATTTTGCCATAGCTCGCTTCGTTTCCGAGATATTTGCAGATATATCTCAAGGGAAGGGGCCTGACGGACATATTTCGAGATATTTCTTCTTCTTGTTGTTCTTCTTCTGCACAGCTAAACTGGAAGTGGCATTTCCAGCTCGCAATAGTGCAGAGTTATCTCAAAGAAAGGGGCCACGGTGTTTCTGTAGCTCTATTATGTTGGTGCGGCTTCGGAACTTTTAAATATCTTGATATATCTCGAGAACTACGCATCTGATCGAAAAATATCATAGAACATAAAAAGTAGGAAACTTAATTCTCTACAAAAAAGGTCTCTTAACATTATGCCATAGCTCGCTTCGTTTCCGAGATATTTGCTGATTTATCTCAAGGGAAGGGGCCTGACGGACATATTTCGAGATATTTCTTCTTCTTGTTGTTCTTCTTCTGCACAGCTAAGCTGGAAGTGGCATTTGCAGCTCGCAATAGTGCAGAGTTATCTGAAAGAAAGGGGCCACGGTGTTTCTGTATCTCTATTATGTTGGTGCGGCTTCGGAACTTTTAAATATCTCGATATATCTCGAAAACTACGCTTCTGATCAAAAAATATCATAGAACATAACTTGTAGGAGACATAATTCTCTACAAAAAAGGTCTCTTAACATTTTGCCATAGCTCGCTTCGTTTCCGAGATATTTGCAGATTTATCTCGAGGGAAGGGGCCTGACGGACATATTTCGAGATATTTCTTCTTCTTGTTGTTCTTCTTCTGCACAGCTAAACTGGAAGTGGCGTTTCCAGCTCGCAATAGCGCAGAGTTATCTGAAAGAAAGGGGCCACGGTGTTGCTGTATCTCTATTATGTTGGTGCGGCTTCGGAACTTTTAAATATCTTGATATATCTCGAGAACTACGCATCTGATCAAAAAATATCATAGAACATAAAAAGTAGGAAACTTAATTCTCTACAAAAAAGGTCTCTTAACATTTTGCCATAGCTCGCTTCGTTTCCGAGATATTTGCAGATTTATCTCAAGGGAAGGGGCCTGACGGACATATTTCGAGATATTTCTTCTTCTTGTTGTTCTTCTTCTGCACAGCTAAACTGGAAGTGGCATTTCCAGCTCGCAATAGTGCAGGGTTATCTCAAAGAAAGGGGCCACGGTGTTTCTGTATCTCTATTATGTGGGTGCGGCTTCGGAACTTTTAAATATCTTGATATATCTCGAGAACTACGCATCTGATCAAAAAATATCATAGAACATAAAAAGTAGGAAACTTGATTCTCTACAAAAAAGGTCTCTCAACATTTTGCCATAGCTCGCTTCGTTTCCGAGATATTTGCAGATTTATCTCAAGGGAAGGGGCCTGACGGACATATTTCGAGATATTTCTTCTTCTTGTTGTTCTTCTTCTGCACAGCTAAGCTGGAAGTGGCATTTGCGGCTCGCGCTAGTGCAGAGTTATCTCAAAGAAAGGGGCCACGGTGTTTCTGTATCTCTATTATGTTGGTGCGGCTTCGGAACTTTTAAATATCTTGATATATCTCGGGAACTACGCTTCTGATAAAAAAATATCATAGAACATAAAAAGTAGGAAACTTAATTCTCTACAAATAAAGTCTCTTAACATTTTGCCATAGCTCGCTTCGTTTCCGAGATATTTGCAGATTTATCTCAAGGAAAGGGGCCTGACGGACATATTTCTAGATATTTCTTCTTCTTGTTGTTCTTCTTCTGCACAGCTAAGCTGGAAGTGGCATTTGCAGCTCGCAATAGTGCAGAGTTATCTCAAAGAAAGGGGCCACGGTGTTTCTGTATCTCTATTATGTTGGTGCGGCTTCGGAACTTTTAAATATCTCGATATATCTCGAAAACTACGCTTCTGATCAAAAAATATCATAGAACATAACTTGTAGGAGACATAATTCTCTACAAAAAAGGTCTCTTAACATTTTGCCATAGCTCGCTTCGTTTCCGAGATATTTGCAGATATATCTCAAGGGAAGGGGCCTGACGGACATATTTCGAGATATTTCTTCTTCTTGTTGTTCTTCTTCTGAACAGCTAAGCTGGAAGTGGCATTTGCAGCTCGCAATAGTGCAGAGTTATCTCAAAGAAAGGGGCCACGGTGTTTCTGTATCTCTATTATGTTGGTGCAGCTTCGGAACTTTTAAATATCTTGATATATCTCGAGAACAACGCATCTGATCAAAAAATATCATAGGACATAAAAAGTTGGAAACTTAATTCTCTACAAAAAAGGTCTCTTAACATTTTGCCATAGCTCGCTTCGTTTCCGAGATATTTGCAGATTTATCTCGAGGGAAGGGGCCTGACGGACATATTTCGAGATATTTCTTCTTCTTGTTGTTCTTCTTCTGCACAGCTAAGCTGGAAGTGGCATTTGCGGCTCGCGCTAGTGCAGAGTTATCTCAAAGAAAGGGGCCACGGTGTTTCTGTATCTCTATTATGTGGGTGCGGCTTCGGAACTTTTAAATATCTTGATATATCTCGAGAACTACGCATCTGATCAAAAAATATCATAGAACATAAAAAGTAGGAAACTTAATTCTCTACAAATAAAGTCTCTTAACATTTTGCCTTAGCTCGCTTCGTTTCCGAGATATTTGCAGATTTATCTCAAGGGAAGGGGCCTGAGGGACATATTTGGAGATATTTCTTCTTCTTGTTGTTCTTCTTCTGCACAGCTAAGCTGGAAGTGGCATTTGCGGCCCGCACTAGTGCAGAGTTATCTCAAAGAAAGGGGCCACGGTGTTTCTGTATCTCTATTATGTTGGTGCGGCTTCGGAACTTTTAAATATCTCGATATATCTCGAAAACTACGCTTCTGATCAAAAAATATCATAGAACATAACTTGTAGGAGACATAATTCTCTACAAAAAAGGTCTCTTAACATTTTGCCATAGCTCGCTTCGTTTCCGAGATATTTGCAGATATATCTCAAGGGAAGGGGCCTGACGGACATATTTCGAGATATTTCTTCTTCTTGTTGTTCTTCTTCTGCACAGCTAAACTGGAAGTGGCGTTTCCAGCTCGCAATAGCGCAGAGTTATCTGAAAGAAAGGGGCCACGGTGTTGCTGTATCTCTATTATGTTGGTGCGGCTTCGGAACTTTTAAATATCTTGATATATCTCGAGAACTACGCATCTGATCAAAAAATATCATAGAACATAAAAAGTAGGAAACTTAATTCTCTACAAAAAAGGTCTCTTAACATTTTGCCATAGCTCGCTTCGTTTCCGAGATATTTGCAGATATATCTCAAGGGAAGGGGCCTGACGGACATATTTCCAGATATTTCTTCTTCTTGTTGTTCTTCTTCTGCACAGCTAAACTGGAAGTGGCATTTCCAGCTCGCAATAGTGCAGAGTTATCTGAAAGAAAGGGGCCACGGTGTTTCTGTATCTCTATTATGTTGGTGCGGCTTCGGAACTTTTAAATATCTTGATATATCTCGAGAACTACGCATATGATCAAAAAATATCATAGAACATAAAAAGTAGGAAACTTAATTCTCTACAAAAAAGGTCTCTTAACATTTTGCCATAGCTCGCTTCGTTTCCGAGATATTTGCAGATTTATCTCGAGGGAAGGGGCCTGACGGACATATTTCGAGATATTTCTTCTTCTTGTTGTTCTTCTTCTGCACAGCTAAGCTGGAAGTGGCATTTGCGGCTCGCACTAGTGCAGAGTTATCTGAAAGAAAGGGGCCACGGTGTTTCTGCATCTCTATTATGTTGGTGCGGCTTCGGAACTTTTAAATATCTCGATATATCTCGAAAACTACGCTTCTGATCAAAAAATATCATAGAACATAAATTGTAGGAAACATAATTCTCTACAAAAAAGGTCTCTTAACATTTTGCCATAGCTCGTTTCGTTTCCGAGATATTTGCAGATATATCTCAAGGGAAGGGGCCTGACGGACATATTTCGAGATATTTCTTCTTCTTGTTGTTCTTCTTCTGCACAGCTAAACTGGAAGTGGCGTTTCCAGCTCGCAATAGCGCAGAGTTATCTGAAAGAAAGGGGCCACGGTGTTGCTGTATCTCTATTATGTTGGTGCGGCTTCGGAACTTTTAAATATCTTGATATATCTCGAGAACTACGCATCTGATAAAAAAATATCATAGAACATAAAAAGTAGGAAACTTAATTCTCTACAAAAAAGGTCTCTTAACATTTTGCCATAGCTCGCTTCGTTTCCGAGATATTTGCAGATTTATCTCGAGGGAAGGGGCCTGACGGACATATTTCGAGATATTTCTTCTTCTTGTTGTTCTTCTTCTGCACAGCTAAGCTGGAAGTGGCTTTTGCGGCTCGCACTAGTGCAGAGTTATCTCAAAGAAAGGGGCCACGGTGTTTCTGTATCTCTATTATGTTGGTGCGGCTTCGGAACTTTTAAATATCTCGATATATCTCGAGAACTACGCATCTGATCAAAAAATATCATAGAACATAAAAAGTAGGAAACTTAATTCTCTACAAAAAAGGTCTCTTAACATTTTGCCATAGCTCGCTTCGTTTCCGAGATATTTGCAGATTTATCTCAAGGGAAGGGGCCTGACGGACATATTTCGAGATATTTCTTCTTCTTGTTGTTCTTCTTCTGCACAGCTAAACTGGAAGTGGCATTTCCAGCTCGCAATAGTGCAGAGTTATCTCAAAGAAAGGGGCCACGGTGTTTCTGTATCTCTATTATGTGGGTGCGGCTTCGGAACTTTTAAATATCTTGATATATCTCGAGAACTACGCATCTGATCAAAAAATATCATAGAACATAAAAAGTAGGAAACTTGATTCTCTACAAATAAAGTCTCTTAACATTTTGCCTTAGCTCGCTTCGTTTCCGAGATATTTGCAGATTTATCTCAAGGGAAGGGGCCTGAGGGACATATTTGGAGATATTTCTTCTTCTTGTTGTTCTTCTTCTGCACAGCTAAGCTGGAAGTGGCATTTGCGGCTCGCACTAGTGCAGAGTGAACTCAAAGAAAGGGGCCACGGTGTTTCTCTATCTCTATTATGTTGGTGCGGCTTCGGAACTTTTAAATATCACGATATATCTCGAAAACTACGCTTCTGATCAAAAAATATCATAGAACGTAAATTGTAGGAAACACAATTCTCTACAAAAAACGTCTCTTAACATTTTGCCATAGCTCGCTTCGTTTCCGAGATATTTGCAGATTTATCTCAAGGGAAGGGGCCTGACGGACATATTTCGAGATATTTCTTCTTCTTGTTGTTCTTCTTCTGCACAGCTAAACTGGAAGTGGCATTTCCAGCTCGCAATAGTGCAGAGTTATCTCAAAGAAAGGGGCCACGGTGTTTCTGTATCTCTATTATGTGGGTGCGGCTTCGGAACTTTTAAATATCTTGATATATCTCGAGAACTACGCATCTGATCAAAAAATATCATAGAACATAAAAAGTAGGAAACTTGATTCTCTACAAATAAAGTCTCTTAACATTTTGCCTTAGCTCGCTTCGTTTCCGAGATATTTGCAGATTTATCTCAAGGGAAGGGGCCTGAGGGACATATTTGGAGATATTTCTTCTTCTTGTTGTTCTTCTTCTGCACAGCTAAGCTGGAAGTGGCATTTGCGGCTCGCACTAGTGCAGAGATATCTCAAAGAAAGGGGCCACGGTGTTTCTGTATCTCTATTATGTTGGTGCGGCTTCGGAACTTTTAAATATCTCGATATATCTCGAAAACTACGCGTCTGATCAAAAAATATCATAGAACATAAAAAGTAGGAAACTTAATTCTCTACAAAAAAGGTCTCTTAACATTTTGCCATAGCTCGCTTCGTTTCCGAGATATTTGCAGATTTATCTCAAGGGAAGGGGCCTGAGGGACATATTTGGAGATATTTCTTCTTCTTGTTGTTCTTCTTCTGCACAGCTAAGCTGGAAGTGGCATTTGCGGCCCGCACTAGTGCAGAGTTATCTCAAAGAAAGGGGCCACGGTGTTTCTGTATCTCTATTATGTTGGTGCGGCTTCGGAACTTTTAAATATCTCGATATATCTCGAAAACTACGCTTCTGATCAAAAAATATCATAGAACATAACTTGTAGGAGACATAATTCTCTACAAAAAAGGTCTCTTAACATTTTGCCATAGCTCGCTTCGTTTCCGAGATATTTGCAGATATATCTCAAGGGAAGGGGCCTGACGGACATATTTCGAGATATTTCTTCTTCTTGTTGTTCTTCTTCTGCACAGCTAAACTGGAAGTGGCGTTTCCAGCTCGCAATAGCGCAGAGTTATCTGAAAGAAAGGGGCCACGGTGTTGCTGTATCTCTATTATGTTGGTGCGGCTTCGGAACTTTTAAATATCTTGATATATCTCGAGAACTACGCATCTGATCAAAAAATATCATAGAACATAAAAAGTAGGAAACTTAATTCTCTACAAAAAAGGTCTCTTAACATTTTGCCATAGCTCGCTTCGTTTCCGAGATATTTGCAGATATATCTCAAGGGAAGGGGCCTGACGGACATATTTCGAGATATTTCTTCTTCTTGTTGTTCTTCTTCTGCACAGCTAAACTGGAAGTGGCATTTCCAGCTCGCAATAGTGCAGAGTTATCTGAAAGAAAGGGGCCACGGTGTTTCTGTATCTCTATTATGTTGGTGCGGCTTCGGAACTTTTAAATATCTTGATATATCTCGAGAACTACGCATATGATCAAAAAATATCATAGAACATAAAAAGTAGGAAACTTAATTCTCTACAAAAAAGGTCTCTTAACATTTTGCCATAGCTCGCTTCGTTTCCGAGATATTTGCAGATTTATCTCAAGGGAAGGGGCCTGAGGGACATATTTGGAGATATTTCTTCTTCTTGTTGTTCTTCTTCTGCACAGCTAAGCTGGAAGTGGCATTTGCGGCCCGCACTAGTGCAGAGTTATCTCAAAGAAAGGGGCCACGGTGTTTCTGTATCTCTATTATGTTGGTGCGGCTTCGGAACTTTTAAATATCTCGATATATCTCGAAAACTACGCTTCTGATCAAAAAATATCATAGAACATAACTTGTAGGAGACATAATTCTCTACAAAAAAGGGCTCTTAACATTTTGCCATAGCTCGCTTCGTTTCCGAGATATTTGCAGATATATCTCAAGGGAAGGGGCCTGACGGACATATTTCGAGATATTTCTTCTTCTTGTTGTTCTTCTTCTGCACAGCTAAACTGGAAGTGGCGTTTCCAGCTCGCAATAGCGCAGAGTTATCTGAAAGAAAGGGGCCACGGTGTTGCTGTATCTCTATTATGTTGGTGCGGCTTCGGAACTTTTAAATATCTTGATATATCTCGAGAACTACGCATCTGATCAAAAAATATCATAGAACATAAAAAGTAGGAAACTTAATTCTCTACAAAAAAGGTCTCTTAACATTTTGCCATAGCTCGCTTCGTTTCCGAGATATTTGCAGATATATCTCAAGGGAAGGGGCCTGACGGACATATTTCGAGATATTTCTTCTTCTTGTTGTTCTTCTTCTGCACAGCTAAACTGGAAGTGGCATTTCCAGCTCGCAATAGTGCAGAGTTATCTGAAAGAAAGGGGCCACGGTGTTTCTGTATCTCTATTATGTTGGTGCGGCTTCGGAACTTTTAAATATCTTGATATATCTCGAGAACTACGCATATGATCAAAAAATATCATAGAACATAAAAAGTAGGAAACTTAATTCTCTACAAAAAAGGTCTCTTAACATTTTGCCATAGCTCGCTTCGTTTCCGAGATATTTGCAGATTTATCTCGAGGGAAGGGGCCTGACGGACATATTTCGAGATATTTCTTCTTCTTGTTGTTCTTCTTCTGCACAGCTAAGCTGGAAGTGGCATTTGCGGCCCGCACTAGTGCAGAGTTATCTCAAAGAAAGGGGCCACGGTGTTTCTGTATCTCTATTATGTTGGTGCGGCTTCGGAACTTTTAAATATCTCGATATATCTCGAAAACTACGCTTCTGATCAAAAAATATCATAGAAAATAACTTGTAGGAGACATAATTCTCTACAAAAAAGGTCTCTTAACATTTTGCCATAGCTCGCTTCGTTTCCGAGATATTTGCAGATATATCTCAAGGGAAGGGGCCTGACGGACATATTTCGAGATATTTCTTCTTCTTGTTGTTCTTCTTCTGCACAGCTAAACTGGAAGTGGCGTTTCCAGCTCGCAATAGCGCAGAGTTATCTGAAAGAAAGGGGCCACGGTGTTTCTGCATCTCTATTATGTTGGTGCGGCTTCGGAACTTTTAAATATCTCGATATATCTCGAAAACTACGCTTCTGATCAAAAAATATCATAGAACATAAATTGTAGGAAACATAATTCTCTACAAAAAAGGTCTCTTAACATTTTGCCATAGCTCGTTTCGTTTCCGAGATATTTGCAGATATATCTCAAGGGAAGGGGCCTGACGGACATATTTCGAGATATTTCTTCTTCTTGTTGTTCTTCTTCTGCACAGCTAAACTGGAAGTGGCGTTTCCAGCTCGCAATAGCGCAGAGTTATCTGAAAGAAAGGGGCCACGGTGTTGCTGTATCTCTATTATGTTGGTGCGGCTTCGGAACTTTTAAATATCTTGATATATCTCGAGAACTACGCATCTGATCAAAAAATATCATAGAACATAAAAAGTGGGAAACTTAATTCTCTACAAAAAAGGTCTCTTAACATTTTGCCATAGCTCGCTTCGTTTCCGAGATATTTGCAGATTTATCTCAAGGGAAGGGGCCTGACGGACATATTTCGAGATATTTCTTCTTCTTGTTGTTCTTCTTCTGCACAGCTAAACTGGAAGTGGCATTTCCAGCTCGCAATAGTGCAGAGTTATCTCAAAGAAAGGGGCCACGGTGTTTCTGTATCTCTATTATGTGGGTGCGGCTTCGGAACTTTTAAATATCACGATATATCTCGAAAACTACGCTTCTGATCAAAAAATATCATACAACGTAAATTGTAGGAAACACAATGCTCTACAAAAAACGTCTCTTAACATTTTGCCATAGCTCGCTTCGTTTCCGAGATATTTGCAGATTTATCTCAAGGGAAGGGGCCTGACGGACATATTTCGAGATATTTCTTCTTCTTGTTGTTCTTCTTCTGCACAGCTAAGCTGGAAGTGGCATTTGCAGCTCGCAATAGTGCAGAGTTATCTCAAAGAAAGGGGCCACGGTGTTTCTGTATCTCTATTATGTTGGTGCGGCTTCGGAACTTTTAAATATCTTGATATATCTCGAGAACTACGCATCTGATCAAAAAATATCATAGAACATAGAAAGTAGGAAACTTAATTCTCTACAAAAAAGGTCTCTTAACATTTTGCCATAGCTCGCTTCGTTTCCGAGATATTTGCAGATTTATCTCGAGGGAAGGGGCCTGACGGACATATTTCGAGATATTTCTTCTTCTTGTTGTTCTTCTTCTGCACAGCTAAGCTGGAAGTGGCTTTTGCGGCTCGCACTAGTGCAGAGTTATCTCAAAGAAAGGGGCCACGGTGTTTCTGTATCTCTATTATGTTGGTGCGGCTTCGGAACTTTTAAATATCTCGATATATCTCGAGAACTACGCATCTGATCAAAAAATATCATAGAACATAAAAAGTAGGAAACTTAATTCTCTACAAAAAAGGTCTCTTAACATTTTGCCATAGCTCGCTTCGTTTCCGAGATATTTGCAGATTTATCTCAAGGGAAGGGGCCTGACGGACATATTTCGAGATATTTCTTCTTCTTGTTGTTCTTCTTCTGCACAGCTAAACTGGAAGTGGCATTTCCAGCTCGCAATAGTGCAGAGTTATCTCAAAGAAAGGGGCCACGGTGTTTCTGTATCTCTATTATGTGGGTGCGGCTTCGGAACTTTTAAATATCTTGATATATCTCGAGAACTACGCATCTGATCAAAAAATATCATAGAACATAAAAAGTAGGAAACTTGATTCTCTACAAATAAAGTCTCTTAACATTTTGCCTTAGCTCGCTTCGTTTCCGAGATATCTGCAGATTTATCTCAAGGGAAGGGGCCTGAGGGACATATTTGGAGATATTTCTTCTTCTTGTTGTTCTTCTTCTGCACAGCTAAGCTGGAAGTGGCATTTGCGGCTCGCACTAGTGCAGAGATATCTCAAAGAAAGGGGCCACGGTGTTTCTGTATCTCTATTATGTTGGTGCGGCTTCGGAACTTTTAAATATCTCGATATATCTCGAAAACTACGCTTCTGATCAAAAAATATCATAGAACATAAATTGTAGGAAACACAATTCTCTACAAAAAACGTCTCTTAACATTTTGCCATAGCTCGCTTCGTTTCCGAGATATTTGCAGATTTATCTCAAGGGAAGGGGCCTGACGGACATATTTCGAGATATTTCTTCTTCTTGTTGTTCTTCTTCTGCACAGCTAAGCTGGAAGTGGCATTTGCAGCTCGCAATAGTGCAGAGTTATCTCAAAGAAAGGGGCCACGGTGTTTCTGTATCTCTATTATGTTGGTGCGGCTTCGGAACTTTTAAATATCTTGATATATCTCGAGAACTACGCATCTGATCAAAAAATATCATAGAACATAGAAAGTAGGAAACTTAATTCTCTACAAAAAAGGTCTCTTAACATTTTGCCATAGCTCGCTTCGTTTCCGAGATATTTGCAGATTTATCTCAAGGGAAGGGGCCTGACGGACATATTTCGAGATATTTCTTCTTCTTGTTGTTCTTCTTCTGCACAGCTAAACTGGAAGTGGCATTTCCAGCTCGCAATAGTGCAGAGTTATCTCAAAGAAAGGGGCCACGGTGTTTCTGTATCTCTATTATGTGGGTGCGGCTTCGGAACTTTTAAATATCTTGATATATCTCGAGAACTACGCATCTGATCAAAAAATATCATAGAACATAAAAAGTAGGAAACTTGATTCTCTACAAATAAAGTCTCTTAACATTTTGCCTTAGCTCGCTTCGTTTCCGAGATATTTGCAGATTTATCTCAAGGGAAGGGGCCTGAGGGACATATTTGGAGATATTTCTTCTTCTTGTTGTTCTTCTTCTGCACAGCTAAGCTGGAAGTGGCATTTGCGGCTCGCACTAGTGCAGAGATATCTCAAAGAAAGGGGCCACGGTGTTTCTGTATCTCTATTATGTGGGTGCGGCTTCGGAACTTTTAAATATCACGATATATCTCGAAAACTACGCTTCTGATCAAAAAATATCATACAACGTAAATTGTAGGAAACACAATGCTCTACAAAAAACGTCTCTTAACATTTTGCCATAGCTCGCTTCGTTTCCGAGATATTTGCAGATTTATCTCAAGGGAAGGGGCCTGACGGACATATTTCGAGATATTTCTTCTTCTTGTTGTTCTTCTTCTGCACAGCTAAGCTGGAAGTGGCATTTGCAGCTCGCAATAGTGCAGAGTTATCTCAAAGAAAGGGGCCACGGTGTTTCTGTATCTCTATTATGTTGGTGCGGCTTCGGAACTTTTAAATATCTTGATATATCTCGAGAACTACGCATCTGATCAAAAAATATCATAGAACATAGAAAGTAGGAAACTTAATTCTCTACAAAAAAGGTCTCTTAACATTTTGCCATAGCTCGCTTCGTTTCCGAGATATTTGCAGATTTATCTCAAGGGAAGGGGCCTGACGGACATATTTCGAGATATTTCTTCTTCTTGTTGTTCTTCTTCTGCACAGCTAAGCTGGAAGTGGCATTTGCGGCTCGCACTAGTGCAGAGTGAACTCAAAGAAAGGGGCCACGGTGTTTCTGTATCTCTATTATGTTGGTGCGGCTTCGGAACTTTTAAATATCACGATATATCTTGAAAACTACGCTTCTGATCAAAAAATATCATAGAACATAAATTGTAGGAAACACAATTCTCTACAAAAAACGTCTCTTAACATTTTGCCATAGCTCGCTTCGTTTCCGAGATATTTGCAGATTTATCTCAAGGGAAGGGGCCTGACGGACATATTTCGAGATATTTCTTCTTCTTGTTGTTCTTCTTCTGCACAGCTAAGCTGGAAGTGGCATTTGCAGCTCGCAATAGTGCAGAGTTATCTCAAAGAAAGGGGCCACGGTGTTTCTGTATCTCTATTATGTTGGTGCGGCTTCGGAACTTTTAAATATCTTGATATATCTCGAGAACTACGCATCTGATCAAAAAATATCATAGAACATAGAAAGTAGGAAACTTAATTCTCTACAAAAAAGGTCTCTTAACATTTTGCCATAGCTCGCTTCGTTTCCGAGATATTTGCAGATTTATCTCAAGGGAAGGGGCCTGACGGACATATTTCGAGATATTTCTTCTTCTTGTTGTTCTTCTTCTGCACAGCTAAGCTGGAAGTGGCATTTGCAGCTCGCAATAGTGCAGAATTATCTCAAAGAAAGGGGCCACGGTGTTTCTGTATCTCTATTATGTTGGTGCGGCTTCGGAACTTTTAAATATCACGATATATCTCGAAAACTACGCTTCTGATCAAAAAATATCATAGAACATAAATTGTAGGAAACATAATTCTCTACAAAAAACGTCTCTTAACATTTTGCCATAGCTTGTTTCGTTTCCGAGATATTTGCAGATATATCTCAAGTGAAGGGGCCTGACGGACATATTTCGAGATATTTCTTCTTCTTGTTGTTCTTCTTCTGCACAGCTAAACTGGAAGTGGCGTTTCCAGCTCGCAATAGCGCAGAGTTATCTCAAAGAAAGGGGCCACGGTGTTTCTGTATCTCTATTATGTTGGTGCGGCTTCGGAACTTTTAAATATCTTGATATATCTCGGGAACTACGCTTCTGATAAAAAAATATCATAGAACATAAAAAGTAGGAAACTTAATTCTCTACAAATAAAGTCTCTTAACATTTTGCCATAGCTCGCTTCGTTTCCGAGATATTTGCAGATTTATCTCAAGGAAAGGGGCCTGACGGACATATTTCTAGATATTTCTTCTTCTTGTTGTTCTTCTTCTGCACAGCTAAGCTGGAAGTGGCATTTGCAGCTCGCAATAGTGCAGAGTTATCTCAAAGAAAGGGGCCACGGTGTTTCTGTATCTCTATTATGTTGGTGCGGCTTCGGAACTTTTAAATATCTTGATATATCTCGAGAACTACGCATCTGATCAAAAAATATCATAGAACATAAAAAGTAGGAAACTTAATTCTCTACAAAAAAGGTCTCTTAACATTTTGCCATAGCTCGCTTCGTTTCCGAGATATTTGCAGATTTATCTCAAGGGAAGGGGCCTGACGGACATATTTCGAGATATTTCTTCTTCTTGTTGTTCTTCTTCTGCACAGCTAAACTGGAAGTGGCATTTCCAGCTCGCAATAGTGCAGAGTTATCTCAAAGAAAGGGGCCACGGTGTTTCTGTATCTCTATTATGTGGGTGCGGCTTCGGAACTTTTAAATATCTTGATATATCTCGAGAACTACGCATCTGATCAAAAAATATCATAGAACATAAAAAGTAGGAAACTTAATTCTCTACAAATAAAGTCTCTTAACATTTTGCCTTAGCTCGCTTCGTTTCCGAGATATTTGCAGATTTATCTCAAGGGAAGGGGCCTGAGGGACATATTTGGAGATATTTCTTCTTCTTGTTGTTCTTCTTCTGCACAGCTAAGCTGGAAGTGGCATTTGCGGCCCGCACTAGTGCAGAGTTATCTCAAAGAAAGGGGCCACGGTGTTTCTGTATCTCTATTATGTTGGTGCGGCTTCGGAACTTTTAAATATCTCGATATATCTCGAAAACTACGCTTCTGATCAAAAAATATCATAGAACATAACTTGTAGGAGACATAATTCTCTACAAAAAAGGTCTCTTAACATTTTGCCATAGCTCGCTTCGTTTCCGAGATATTTGCAGATATATCTCAAGGGAAGGGGCCTGACGGACATATTTCGAGATATTTCTTCTTCTTGTTGTTCTTCTTCTGAACAGCTAAGCTGGAAGTGGCATTTGCAGCTCGCAATAGTGCAGAGTTATCTGAAAGAAAGGGGCCACGGTGTTTCTGTATCTCTATTATGTTGGTGCGGCTTCGGAACTTTTAAATATCTCGATATATCTCGAAAACTACGCTTCTGATCAAAAAATATCATAGAACATAACTTGTAGGAGACATAATTCTCTACAAAAAAGGTCTCTTAACATTTTGCCATAGCTCGCTTCGTTTCCGAGATATTTGCAGATATATCTCAAGGGAAGGGGCCTGACGGACATATTTCGAGATATTTCTTCTTCTTGTTGTTCTTCTTCTGCACAGCTAAACTGGAAGTGGCATTTCCAGCTCGCAATAGTGCAGAGTTATCTGAAAGAAAGGGGCCACGGTGTTTCTGTATCTCTATTATGTTGGTGCGGCTTCGGAACTTTTAAATATCTTGATATATCTCGAGAACTACGCATATGATCAAAAAATATCATAGAACATAAAAAGTAGGAAACTTAATTCTCTACAAAAAAGGTCTCTTAACATTTTGCCATAGCTCGCTTCGTTTCCGAGATATTTGCAGATTTATCTCGAGGGAAGGGGCCTGACGGACATATTTCGAGATATTTCTTCTTCTTGTTGTTCTTCTTCTGCACAGCTAAGCTGGAAGTGGCATTTGCGGCTCGCACTAGTGCAGAGTTATCTGAAAGAAAGGGGCCACGGTGTTTCTGCATCTCTATTATGTTGGTGCGGCTTCGGAACTTTTAAATATCTCGATATATCTCGAAAACTACGCTTCTGATCAAAAAATATCATAGAACATAAATTGTAGGAAACATAATTCTCTACAAAAAAGGTCTCTTAACATTTTGCCATAGCTCGTTTCGTTTCCGAGATATTTGCAGATATATCTCAAGGGAAGGGGCCTGACGGACATATTTCGAGATATTTCTTCTTCTTGTTGTTCTTCTTCTGCACAGCTAAACTGGAAGTGGCGTTTCCAGCTCGCAATAGCGCAGAGTTATCTGAAAGAAAGGGGCCACGGTGTTGCTGTATCTCTATTATGTTGGTGCGGCTTCGGAACTTTTAAATATCTTGATATATCTCGAGAACTACGCATCTGATCAAAAAATATCATAGAACATAAAAAGTAGGAAACTTAATTCTCTACAAAAAAGGTCTCTTAACATTTTGCCATAGCTCGCTTCGTTTCCGAGATATTTGCAGATTTATCTCAAGGGAAGGGGCCTGACGGACATATTTCGAGATATTTCTTCTTCTTGTTGTTCTTCTTCTGCACAGCTAAACTGGAAGTGGCATTTCCAGCTCGCAATAGTGCAGAGTTATCTCAAAGAAAGGGGCCACGGTGTTTCTGTATCTCTATTATGTGGGTGCGGCTTCGGAACTTTTAAATATCTTGATATATCTCGAGAACTACGCATCTGATCAAAAAATATCATAGAACATAAAAAGTAGGAAACTTAATTCTCTACAAATAAAGTCTCTTAACATTTTGCCTTAGCTCGCTTCGTTTCCGAGATATTTGCAGATTTATCTCAAGGGAAGGGGCCTGAGGGACATATTTGGAGATATTTCTTCTTCTTGTTGTTCTTCTTCTGCACAGCTAAGCTGGAAGTGGCATTTGCGGCCCGCACTAGTGCAGAGTTATCTCAAAGAAAGGGGCCACGGTGTTTCTGTATCTCTATTATGTTGGTGCGGCTTCGGAACTTTTAAATATCTCGATATATCTCGAAAACTACGCTTCTGATCAAAAAATATCATAGAACATAACTTGTAGGAGACATAATTCTCTACAAAAAAGGTCTCTTAACATTTTGCCATAGCTCGCTTCGTTTCCGAGATATTTGCAGATATATCTCAAGGGAAGGGGCCTGACGGACATATTTCGAGATATTTCTTCTTCTTGTTGTTCTTCTTCTGAACAGCTAAGCTGGAAGTGGCATTTGCAGCTCGCAATAGTGCAGAGTTATCTGAAAGAAAGGGGCCACGGTGTTTCTGTATCTCTATTATGTTGGTGCGGCTTCGGAACTTTTAAATATCTCGATATATCTCGAAAACTACGCTTCTGATCAAAAAATATCATAGAACATAACTTGTAGGAGACATAATTCTCTACAAAAAAGGTCTCTTAACATTTTGCCATAGCTCGCTTCGTTTCCGAGATATTTGCAGATATATCTCAAGGGAAGGGGCCTGACGGACATATTTCGAGATATTTCTTCTTCTTGTTGTTCTTCTTCTGCACAGCTAAACTGGAAGTGGCATTTCCAGCTCGCAATAGTGCAGAGTTATCTGAAAGAAAGGGGCCACGGTGTTTCTGTATCTCTATTATGTTGGTGCGGCTTCGGAACTTTTAAATATCTTGATATATCTCGAGAACTACGCATATGATCAAAAAATATCATAGAACATAAAAAGTAGGAAACTTAATTCTCTACAAAAAAGGTCTCTTAACATTTTGCCGTAGCTCGCTTCGTTTCCGAGATATTTGCAGATTTATCTCGAGGGAAGGGGCCTGACGGACATATTTCGAGATATTTCTTCTTCTTGTTGTTCTTCTTCTGCACAGCTAAGCTGGAAGTGGCATTTGCGGCTCGCACTAGTGCAGAGTTATCTGAAAGAAAGGGGCCACGGTGTTTCTGCATCTCTATTATGTTGGTGCGGCTTCGGAACTTTTAAATATCTCGATATATCTCGAAAACTACGCTTCTGATCAAAAAATATCATAGAACATAAATTGTAGGAAACATAATTCTCTACAAAAAAGGTCTCTTAACATTTTGCCATAGCTCGTTTCGTTTCCGAGATATTTGCAGATATATCTCAAGGGAAGGGGCCTGACGGACATATTTCGAGATATTTCTTCTTCTTGTTGTTCTTCTTCTGCACAGCTAAACTGGAAGTGGCGTTTCCAGCTCGCAATAGCGCAGAGTTATCTGAAAGAAAGGGGCCACGGTGTTGCTGTATCTCTATTATGTTGGTGCGGCTTCGGAACTTTTAAATATCTTGATATATCTCGAGAACTACGCATCTGATCAAAAAATATCATAGAACATAAAAAGTAGGAAACTTAATTCTCTACAAAAAAGGTCTCTTAACATTTTGCCATAGCTCGCTTCGTTTCCGAGATATTTGCAGATTTATCTCGAGGGAAGGGGCCTGACGGACATATTTCGAGATATTTCTTCTTCTTGTTGTTCTTCTTCTGCACAGCTAAGCTGGAAGTGGCTTTTGCGGCTCGCACTAGTGCAGAGTTATCTCAAAGAAAGGGGCCACGGTGTTTCTGTATCTCTATTATGTTGGTGCGGCTTCGGAACTTTTAAATATCTCGATATATCTCGAGAACTACGCATCTGATCAAAAAATATCATAGAACATAAAAAGTAGGAAACTTAATTCTCTACAAAAAAGGTCTCTTAACATTTTGCCATAGCTCGCTTCGTTTCCGAGATATTTGCAGATTTATCTCAAGGGAAGGGGCCTGACGGACATATTTCGAGATATTTCTTCTTCTTGTTGTTCTTCTTCTGCACAGCTAAACTGGAAGTGGCATTTCCAGCTCGCAATAGTGCAGAGTTATCTCAAAGAAAGGGGCCACGGTGTTTCTGTATCTCTATTATGTGGGTGCGGCTTCGGAACTTTTAAATATCTTGATATATCTCGAGAACTACGCATCTGATCAAAAAATATCATAGAACATAAAAAGTAGGAAACTTGATTCTCTACAAATAAAGTCTCTTAACAATTTGCCTTAGCTCGCTTCGTTTCCGAGATATTTGCAGATTTATCTCAAGGGAAGGGGCCTGAGGGACATATTTGGAGATATTTCTTCTTCTTGTTGTTCTTCTTCTGCACAGCTAAGCTGGAAGCGGCATTTGCGGCTCGCACTAGTGCAGAGATATCTCAAAGAAAGGGGCCACGGTGTTTCTGTATCTCTATTATGTTGGTGCGGCTTCGGAACCTTTAAATATCTTGATATATCTCGAGAACTACGCATCTGATCAAAAAATATCATAGAACATAGAAAGTAGGAAACTTAATTCTCTACAAAAAAGGTCTGTTAACATTTTGCCATAGCTCGCTTCGTTTCCGAGATATTTGCAGATTTATCTCAAGGGAAGGGGCCTGACGGACATATTTCGAGATGTTTCTTCTTCTTGTTGTTCTTCTTCTGCACAGCTAAGCTGGAAGTGGCATTTGCGGCTCGCGCTAGTGCAGAGTTATCTCAAAGAAAGGGGCCACGGTGTTTCTGTATCTCTATTATGTTGGTGCGGCTTCGGAACTTTTAAATATCACGATATATCTCGAAAACTACGCTTCTGATCAAAAAATATCATAGAACATAAATTGTAGGAAACATAATTGTCTACAAAAAACGTCTCTTAACATTTTGCCATAGCTTGTTTCGTTTCCGAGATATTTGCAGATATATCTCAAGGGAAGGGGCCTGACGGACATATTTCGAGATATTTCTTCTTCTTGTTGTTCTTCTTCTGCACAGCTAAACTGGAAGTGGCGTTTCCAGCTCGCAATAGCGCAGAGTTATCTCAAAGAAAGGGGCCACGGTGTTTCTGTATCTCTATTATGTTGGTGCGGCTTCGGAACTTTTAAATATCTTGATATATCTCGGGAACTACGCTTCTGATAAAAAAATATCATAGAACATAAAAAGTAGGAAACTTAATTCTCTACAAATAAAGTCTCTTAACATTTTGCCATAGCTCGCTTCGTTTCCGAGATATTTGCAGATTTATCTCAAGGAAAGGGGCCTGACGGACATATATCTAGATATTTCTTCTTCTTGTTGTTCTTCTTCTGCACAGCTAAGCTGGAAGTGGCATTTGCAGCTCGCAATAGTGCAGAGTTATATCAAAGAAAGGGGCCACGGTGTTTCTGTATCTCTATTATGTTGGTGCGGCTTCGGAACTTTTAAATATCTTGATATATCTCGAGAACTACGCATCTGATCAAAAAATATCATAGAACATAAAAAGTAGGAAACTTAATTCTCTACAAAAAAGGTCTCTTAACATTTTGCCATAGCTCGCTTCGTTTCCGAGATATTTGCAGATTTATCTCAAGGGAAGGGGCCTGACGGACATATTTCGAGATATTTCTTCTTCTTGTTGTTCTTCTTCTGCACAGCTAAACTGGAAGTGGCATTTCCAGCTCGCAATAGTGCAGAGTTATCTCAAAGAAAGGGGCCACGGTGTTTCTGTATCTCTATTATGTGGGGGCGGCTTCGGAACTTTTAAATATCTTGATATATCTCGAGAACTACTCATCTGATCAAAAAATATCATAGAACATAAAAAGTAGGAAACTTAATTCTCTACAAATAAAGTCTCTTAACATTTTGCCTTAGCTCGCTTCGTTTCCGAGATATTTGCAGATTTATCTCAAGGGAAGGGGCCTGAGGGACATATTTGGAGATATTTCTTCTTCTTGTTGTTCTTCTTCTGCACAGCTAAGCTGGAAGTGGCATTTGCGGCCCGCACTAGTGCAGAGTTATCTCAAAGAAAGGGGCCACGGTGTTTCTGTATCTCTATTATGTTGGTGCGGCTTCGGAACTTTTAAATATCTCGATATATCTCGAAAACTACGCTTCTGATCAAAAAATATCATAGAACATAACTTGTAGGAGACATAATTCTCTACAAAAAAGGTCTCTTAACATTTTGCCATAGCTCGCTTCGTTTCCGAGATATTTGCAGATATATCTCAAGGGAAGGGGCCTGACGGACATATTTCGAGATATTTCTTCTTCTTGTTGTTCTTCTTCTGCACAGCTAAACTGGAAGTGGCATTTCCAGCTCGCAATAGTGCAGAGTTATCTGAAAGAAAGGGGCCACGGTGTTTCTGTATCTCTATTATGTTGGTGCGGCTTCGGAACTTTTAAATATCTTGATATATCTCGAGAACTACGCATATGATCAAAAAATATCATAGAACATAAAAAGTAGGAAACTTAATTCTCTACAAAAAAGGTCTCTTAACATTTTGCCATAGCTCGCTTCGTTTCCGAGATATTTGCAGATTTATCTCGAGGGAAGGGGCCTGACGGACATATTTCGAGATATTTCTTCTTCTTGTTGTTCTTCTTCTGCACAGCTAAGCTGGAAGTGGCATTTGCGGCTCGCACTAGTGCAGAGTTATCTGAAAGAAAGGGGCCACGGTGTTTCTGCATCTCTATTATGTTGGTGCGGCTTCGGAACTTTTAAATATCTCGATATATCTCGAAAACTACGCTTCTGATCAAAAAATATCATAGAACATAAATTGTAGGAAACATAATTCTCTACAAAAAAGGTCTCTTAACATTTTGCCATAGCTCGTTTCGTTTCCGAGATATTTGCAGATATATCTCAAGGGAAGGGGCCTGACGGACATATTTCGAGATATTTCTTCTTCTTGTTGTTCTTCTTCTGCACAGCTAAACTGGAAGTGGCGTTTCCAGCTCGCAATAGCGCAGAGTTATCTGAAAGAAAGGGGCCACGGTGTTGCTGTATCTCTATTATGTTGGTGCGGCTTCGGAACTTTTAAATATCTTGATAGATCTCGAGAACTACGCATCTGATCAAAAAATATCATAGAACATAAAAAGTAGGAAACTTAATTCTCTACAAAAAAGGTCTCTTAACATTTTGCCATAGCTCGCTTCGTTTCCGAGATATTTGCAGATTTATCTCGAGGGAAGGGGCCTGACGGACATATTTCGAGATATTTCTTCTTCTTGTTGTTCTTCTTCTGCACAGCTAAGCTGGAAGTGGCTTTTGCGGCTCGCACTAGTGCAGAGTTATCTCAAAGAAAGGGGCCACGGTGTTTCTGTATCTCTATTATGTTGGTGCGGCTTCGGAACTTTTAAATATCTCGATATATCTCGAGAACTACGCATCTGATCAAAAAATATCATAGAACATAAAAAGTAGGAAACTTAATTCTCTACAAAAAAGGTCTCTTAACATTTTGCCATAGCTCGCTTCGTTTCCGAGATATTTGCAGATTTATCTCAAGGGAAGGGGCCTGACGGACATATTTCGAGATATTTCTTCTTCTTGTTGTTCTTCTTCTGCACAGCTAAACTGGAAGTGGCATTTCCAGCTCGCAATAGTGCAGAGTTATCTCAAAGAAAGGGGCCACGGTGTTTCTGTATCTCTATTATGTGGGTGCGGCTTCGGAACTTTTAAATATCTTGATATATCTCGAGAACTACGCATCTGATCAAAAAATATCATAGAACATAAAAAGTAGGAAACTTGATTCTCTACAAATAAAGTCTCTTAACAATTTGCCTTAGCTCGCTTCGTTTCCGAGATATTTGCAGATTTATCTCAAGGGAAGGGGCCTGAGGGACATATTTGGAGATATTTCTTCTTCTTGTTGTTCTTCTTCTGCACAGCTAAGCTGGAAGCGGCATTTGCGGCTCGCACTAGTGCAGAGATATCTCAAAGAAAGGGGCCACGGTGTTTCTGTATCTCTATTATGTTGGTGCGGCTTCGGAACCTTTAAATATCTTGATATATCTCGAGAACTACGCATCTGATCAAAAAATATCATAGAACATAGAAAGTAGGAAACTTAATTCTCTACAAAAAAGGTCTGTTAACATTTTGCCATAGCTCGCTTCGTTTCCGAGATATTTGCAGATTTATCTCAAGGGAAGGGGCCTGACGGACATATTTCGAGATGTTTCTTCTTCTTGTTGTTCTTCTTCTGCACAGCTAAGCTGGAAGTGGCATTTGCGGCTCGCGCTAGTGCAGAGTTATCTCAAAGAAAGGGGCCACGGTGTTTCTGTATCTCTATTATGTTGGTGCGGCTTCGGAACTTTTAAATATCACGATATATCTCGAAAACTACGCTTCTGATCAAAAAATATCATAGAACATAAATTGTAGGAAACATAATTGTCTACAAAAAACGTCTCTTAACATTTTGCCATAGCTTGTTTCGTTTCCGAGATATTTGCAGATATATCTCAAGGGAAGGGGCCTGACGGACATATTTCGAGATATTTCTTCTTCTTGTTGTTCTTCTTCTGCACAGCTAAACTGGAAGTGGCGTTTCCAGCTCGCAATAGCGCAGAGTTATCTCAAAGAAAGGGGCCACGGTGTTTCTGTATCTCTATTATGTTGGTGCGGCTTCGGAACTTTTAAATATCTTGATATATCTCGGGAACTACGCTTCTGATAAAAAAATATCATAGAACATAAAAAGTAGGAAACTTAATTCTCTACAAATAAAGTCTCTTAACATTTTGCCATAGCTCGCTTCGTTTCCGAGATATTTGCAGATTTATCTCAAGGAAAGGGGCCTGACGGACATATATCTAGATATTTCTTCTTCTTGTTGTTCTTCTTCTGCACAGCTAAGCTGGAAGTGGCATTTGCAGCTCGCAATAGTGCAGAGTTATATCAAAGAAAGGGGCCACGGTGTTTCTGTATCTCTATTATGTTGGTGCGGCTTCGGAACTTTTAAATATCTTGATATATCTCGAGAACTACGCATCTGATCAAAAAATATCATAGAACATAAAAAGTAGGAAACTTAATTCTCTACAAAAAAGGTCTCTTAACATTTTGCCATAGCTCGCTTCGTTTCCGAGATATTTGCAGATTTATCTCAAGGGAAGGGGCCTGACGGACATATTTCGAGATATTTCTTCTTCTTGTTGTTCTTCTTCTGCACAGCTAAACTGGAAGTGGCATTTCCAGCTCGCAATAGTGCAGAGTTATCTCAAAGAAAGGGGCCACGGTGTTTCTGTATCTCTATTATGTGGGGGCGGCTTCGGAACTTTTAAATATCTTGATATATCTCGAGAACTACTCATCTGATCAAAAAATATCATAGAACATAAAAAGTAGGAAACTTAATTCTCTACAAATAAAGTCTCTTAACATTTTGCCTTAGCTCGCTTCGTTTCCGAGATATTTGCAGATTTATCTCAAGGGAAGGGGCCTGAGGGACATATTTGGAGATATTTCTTCTTCTTGTTGTTCTTCTTCTGCACAGCTAAGCTGGAAGTGGCATTTGCGGCCCGCACTAGTGCAGAGTTATCTCAAAGAAAGGGGCCACGGTGTTTCTGTACCTCTATTATGTTGGTGCGGCTTCGGAACTTTTAAATATCTCGATATATCTCGAAAACTACGCTTCTGATCAAAAAATATCATAGAACATAAAAAGTAGGAAACTTAATTCTCTACAAAAAAGGTCTCTTAACATTTTGCCATAGCTCGCTTCGTTTCCGAGATATTTGCAGATTTATCTCGAGGGAAGGGGCCTGACGGACATATTTCGAGATATTTCTTCTCCTTGTTGTTCTTCTTCTGCACAGCTAAGCTGGAAGTGGCATTTGCGGCTCGCACTAGTGCAGAGTTATCTGAAAGAAAGGGGCCACGGTGTTTCTGCATCTCTATTATGTTGGTGCGGCTTCGGAACTTTTAAATATCTCGATATATCTCGAAAACTACGCTTCTGATCAAAAAATATCATAGAACATAAATTGTAGGAAACATAATTCTCTACAAAAAAGGTCTCTTAACATTTTGCCATAGCTCGTTTCGTTTCCGAGATATTTGCAGATATATCTCAAGGGAAGGGGCCTGACGGACATATTTCGAGATATTTCTTCTTCTTGTTGTTCTTCTTCTGCACAGCTAAACTGGAAGTGGCGTTTCCAGCTCGCAATAGCGCAGAGTTATCTGAAAGAAAGGGGCCACGGTGTTGCTGTATCTCTATTATGTTGGTGCGGCTTCGGAACTTTTAAATATCTTGATATATCTCGAGAACTACGCATCTGATCAAAAAATATCATAGAACATAAAAAGTAGGAAACTTAATTCTCTACAAAAAAGGTCTCTTAACATTTTGCCATAGCTCGCTTCGTTTCCGAGATATTTGCAGATTTATCTCGAGGGAAGGGGCCTGACGGACATATTTCGAGATATTTCTTCTTCTTGTTGTTCTTCTTCTGCACAGCTAAGCTGGAAGTGGCTTTTGCGGCTCGCACTAGTGCAGAGTTATCTCAAAGAAAGGGGCCACGGTGTTTCTGTATCTCTATTATGTTGGTGCGGCTTCGGAACTTTTAAATATCTCGATATATCTCGAGAACTACGCATCTGATCAAAAAATATCATAGAACATAAAAAGTAGGAAACTTAATTCTCTACAAAAAAGGTCTCTTAACATTTTGCCATAGCTCGCTTCGTTTCCGAGATATTTGCAGATTTATCTCAAGGGAAGGGGCCTGACGGACATATTTCGAGATATTTCTTCTTCTTGTTGTTCTTCTTCTGCACAGCTAAACTGGAAGTGGCATTTCCAGCTCGCAATAGTGCAGAGTTATCTCAAAGAAAGGGGCCACGGTGTTTCTGTATCTCTATTATGTGGGTGCGGCTTCGGAACTTTTAAATATCTTGATATATCTCGAGAACTACGCATCTGATCAAAAAATATCATAGAACATAAAAAGTAGGAAACTTGATTCTCTACAAATAAAGTCTCTTAACAATTTGCCTTAGCTCGCTTCGTTTCCGAGATATTTGCAGATTTATCTCAAGGGAAGGGGCCTGAGGGACATATTTGGAGATATTTCTTCTTCTTGTTGTTCTTCTTCTGCACAGCTAAGCTGGAAGCGGCATTTGCGGCTCGCACTAGTGCAGAGATATCTCAAAGAAAGGGGCCACGGTGTTTCTGTATCTCTATTATGTTGGTGCGGCTTCGGAACCTTTAAATATCTTGATATATCTCGAGAACTACGCATCTGATCAAAAAATATCATAGAACATAGAAAGTAGGAAACTTAATTCTCTACAAAAAAGGTCTGTTAACATTTTGCCATAGCTCGCTTCGTTTCCGAGATATTTGCAGATTTATCTCAAGGGAAGGGGCCTGACGGACATATTTCGAGATGTTTCTTCTTCTTGTTGTTCTTCTTCTGCACAGCTAAGCTGGAAGTGGCATTTGCGGCTCGCGCTAGTGCAGAGTTATCTCAAAGAAAGGGGCCACGGTGTTTCTGTATCTCTATTATGTTGGTGCGGCTTCGGAACTTTTAAATATCACGATATATCTCGAAAACTACGCTTCTGATCAAAAAATATCATAGAACATAAATTGTAGGAAACATAATTGTCTACAAAAAACGTCTCTTAACATTTTGCCATAGCTTGTTTCGTTTCCGAGATATTTGCAGATATATCTCAAGGGAAGGGGCCTGACGGACATATTTCGAGATATTTCTTCTTCTTGTTGTTCTTCTTCTGCACAGCTAAACTGGAAGTGGCGTTTCCAGCTCGCAATAGCGCAGAGTTATCTCAAAGAAAGGGGCCACGGTGTTTCTGTATCTCTATTATGTTGGTGCGGCTTCGGAACTTTTAAATATCTTGATATATCTCGGGAACTACGCTTCTGATAAAAAAATATCATAGAACATAAAAAGTAGGAAACTTAATTCTCTACAAATAAAGTCTCTTAACATTTTGCCATAGCTCGCTTCGTTTCCGAGATATTTGCAGATTTATCTCAAGGAAAGGGGCCTGACGGACATATATCTAGATATTTCTTCTTCTTGTTGTTCTTCTTCTGCACAGCTAAGCTGGAAGTGGCATTTGCAGCTCGCAATAGTGCAGAGTTATCTCAAAGAAAGGGGCCACGGTGTTTCTGTATCTCTATTATGTTGGTGCGGCTTCGGAACTTTTAAATATCTTGATATATCTCTAGAACTACGCATCTGATCAAAAAATATCATAGAACATATAAAGTAGGAAACTTAATTCTCTACAAAAAAGGTCTCTTAACATTTTGCCATAGCTCGCTTCGTTTCCGAGATATTTGCAGATTTATCTCAAGGGAAGGGGCCTGACGGACATATTTCGAGATATTTCTTCTTCTTGTTGTTCTTCTTCTGCACAGCTAAACTGGAAGTGGCATTTCCAGCTCGCAATAGTGCAGAGTTATCTCAAAGAAAGGGGCCACGGTGTTTCTGTATCTCTATTATGTGGGGGCGGCTTCGGAACTTTTAAATATCTTGATATATCTCGAGAACTACTCATCTGATCAAAAAATATCATAGAACATAAAAAGTAGGAAACTTAATTCTCTACAAATAAAGTCTCTTAACATTTTGCCTTAGCTCGCTTCGTTTCCGAGATATTTGCAGATTTATCTCAAGGGAAGGGGCCTGAGGGACATATTTGGAGATATTTCTTCTTCTTGTTGTTCTTCTTCTGCACAGCTAAGCTGGAAGTGGCATTTGCGGCCCGCACTAGTGCAGAGTGAACTCAAAGAAAGGGGCCACGGTGTTTCTGTATCTCTATTATGTTGGTGCGGCTTCGGAACTTTTAAATATCACGATATATCTCGAAAACTACGCTTCTGATCAAAAAATATCATAGAACATAAATTGTAGGAAACACAATTCTCTACAAAAAACATCTCTTAACATTTTGCCATAGCTCGCTTCGTTTCCGAGATATTTGCAGATTTATCTCAAGGGAAGGGGCCTGACGGACATATTTCGAGATATTTCTTCTTCTTGTTGTTCTTCTTCTGCACAGCTAAGCAGGAAGTGGCATTTGCAGCTCGCAATAGTGCAGAGTTATCTCAAAGAAAGGGGCCACGGTGTTTCTGTATCTCTATTATGTTGGTGCGGCTTCGGAACTTTTAAATATCTTGATATATCTCGAGAACTACGCATCTGATCAAAAAATATCATAGAACATAGAGAGTAGGAAACTTAATTCTCTACAAAAAAGGTCTCTTAACATTTTGCCATAGCTCGCTTCGTTTCCGAGATATTTGCAGATTTATCTCAAGGGAAGGGGCCTGACGGACATATTTCGAGATATTTCTTCTTCTTGTTGTTCTTCTTCTGCACAGCTAAGCTGGAAGTGGCATTTGCAGCTCGCAATAGTGCAGAATTATCTCAAAGAAAGGGGCCACGGTGTTTCTGTATCTCTATTATGTTGGTGCGGCTTCGGAACTTTTAAATATCTTGATATATCTCGAGAACTACGCATCTGATCAAAAAATATCATAGAACATAGAAAGTAGGAAACTTAATTCTCTACAAAAAAGGTCTCTTAACATTTTGCCATAGCTCGCTTCGTTTCCGAGATATTTGCAGATTTATCTCAAGGGAAGGGGCCTGACGGACATATTTCGAGATATTTCTTCTTCTTGTTGTTCTTCTTCTGCACAGCTAAGCTGGAAGTGGCATTTGCGGCTCGAGAGAGTGCAGAGTTATCTCAAAGAAAGGGGCCACGGTGTTTCTGTATCTCTATTATGTTGGTGCGGCTTCGGAACTTTTAAATATCACGATATATCTCGAAAACTACGCTTCTGATCAAAAAATATCATAGAACATAAATTGTAGGAAACATAATTCTCTACAAAAAACGTCTCTTAACATTTTGCCATAGCTTGTTTCGTTTCCGAGATATTTGCAGATATATCTCAAGGGAAGGGGCCTGACGGACATATTTCGAGATATTTCTTCTTCTTGTTGTTCTTCTTCTGCACAGCTAAGCTGGAAGTGGCATTTGCAGCTCGCAATAGTGCAGAGTTATCTCAAAGAAAGGGGCCACGGTGTTTCTGTATCTCTATTATGTTGGTGCGGCTTCGGAACTTTTAAATATCTTGATATATCTCGAGAACTACGCATCTGATCAAAAAATATCATAGAACATAGAAAGTAGGAAACTTAATTCTCTACAAAAAAGGTCTCTTAACATTTTGCCATAGCTCGCTTCGTTTCCGAGATATTTGCAGATTTATCTCAAGGGAAGGGGCCTGACGGACATATTTCGAGATATTTCTTCTTCTTGTTGTTCTTCTTCTGCACAGCTAAGCTGGAAGTGGCATTTGCGGCTCGCACTAGTGCAGAGTGAACTCAAAGAAAGGGGCCACGGTGTTTCTGTATCTCTATTATGTTGGTGCGGCTTCGGAACTTTTAAATATCACGATATATCTCGAAAACTACGCTTCTGATCAAAAAATATCATAGAACATAAATTGTAGGAAACACAATTCTCTACAAAAAACATCTGTTAACATTTTGCCATAGCTCGCTTCGTTTCCGAGATATTTGCAGATTTATCTCAAGGGAAGGGGCCTGACGGACATATTTCGAGATATTTCTTCTTCTTGTTGTTCTTCTTCTGCACAGCTAAGCTGGAAGTGGCATTTGCAGCTCGCAATAGTGCAGAGTTATCTCAAAGAAAGGGGCCACGGTGTTTCTGTATCTCTATTATGTTGGTGCGGCTTCGGAACTTTTAAATATCTTGATATATCTCGAGAACTACGCATCTGATCAAAAAATATCATAGAACATAGAGAGTAGGAAACTTAATTCTCTACAAAAAAGGTCTCTTAACATTTTGCCATAGCTCGCTTCGTTTCCGAGATATTTGCAGATTTATCTCAAGGGAAGGGGCCTGACGGACATATTTCGAGATATTTCTTCTTCTTGTTGTTCTTCTTCTGCACAGCTAAGCTGGAAGTGGCATTTGCAGCTCGCAATAGTGCAGAATTATCTCAAAGAAAGGGGCCACAGTGTTTCTATATCTCTATTATGTTGGTGCGGCTTCGGAACTTTTAAATATCTTGATATATCTCGAGAACTACGCATCTGATCAAAAAATATCATAGAACATAGAAAGTAGGAAACTTAATTCTCTACAAAAAAGGTCTCTTAACATTTTGCCATAGCTCGCTTCGTTTCCGAGATATTTGCAGATTTATCTCAAGGAAAGGGGCCTGACGGACATATTTCTAGATATTTCTTCTTCTTGTTGTTCTTCTTCTGCACAGCTAAGCTGGAAGTGGCATTTGCAGCTCGCAATAGTGCAGAGTTATATCAAAGAAAGGGGCCACGGTGTTTCTGTATCTCTATTATGTGGGGGCGGCTTCGGAACTTTTAAATATCTTGATATATCTCGAGAACTACGCATCTGATCAAAAAATATCATAGAACATAAAAAGTAGAAAACTTAATTCTCTACAAAAAAGGTCTCTTAACATTTTGCCATAGCTCGCTTCGTTTCCGAGATATATGCAGATTTATCTCAAGGGAAGGGGCCTGACGGACATATTTCGAGATATTTCTTCTTCTTGTTGTTCTTCTTCTGCACAGCTAAGCTGGAAGTGGCATTTGCAGCTCGCAATAGTGCAGAGTTATCTGAAAGAAAGGGGCCACGGTGTTTCTGTATCTCTATTATGTTGGTGCGGCTTCGGAACTTTTAAATATCTCGATATATCTCGAAAACTACGCTTCTGATCAAAAAATATCATAGAACATAACTTGTAGGAGACATAATTCTCTACAAAAAAGGTCTCTCAACATTTTGCCATAGCTCGCTTCGTTTCCGAGATATTTGCAGATATATCTCAAGGGAAGGGGCCTGACGGACATATTTCGAGATATTTCTTCTTCTTGTTGTTCTTCTTCTGCACAGCTAAACTGGAAGTGGCATTTCCAGCTCGCAATAGTGCAGAGTTATCTGAAAGAAAGGGGCCACGGTGTTTCTGTATCTCTATTATGTTGGTGCGGCTTCGGAACTTTTAAATATCTTGATATATCTCGAGAACTACGCATCTGATCAAAAAATATCATAGAACATAGAAAGTAGGAAACTTAATTCTCTACAAAAAAGGTCTCTTAACATTTTGCCATAGCTCACTTCGTTTCCGAGATATTTGCAGATTTATCTCAAGGGAAGGGGCCTGACGGACATATTTCGAGATATTTCTTCTTCTTGTTGTTCTTCTTCTGCACAGCTAAGCTGGAAGTGGCATTTGCGGCTCGCACTAGTGCAGAGTGAACTCAAAGAAAGGGGCCACGGTGTTTCTGTATCTCTATTATGTTGGTGCGGCTTCGGAACTTTTAAATATCACGATATATCTCGAAAACTACGCTTCTGATCAAAAAATATGATAGAACATAAATTGTAGGAAACACAATTCTCTACAAAAAACGTCTCTTAACATTTTGCCATAGCTCGCTTGGTTTCCGAGATATTTGCAGATTTATCTCAAGGGAAGGGGCCTGACGGACATATTTCGAGATATTTCTTCTTCTTGTTGTTCTTCTTCTGCACAGCTAAGCTGGAAGTGGCATTTGCAGCTCGCAATAGTGCAGAGTTATCTCAAAGAAAGGGGCCACGGTGTTTCTGTATCTCTATTATGTTGGTGCGGCTTCGGAACTTTTAAATATCTTGATATATCTCGAGAACTACGCATCTGATCAAAAAATATCATAGAACATAGAAAGTAGGAAACTTAATTCTCTACAAAAAAGGTCTCTTAACATTTTGCCATAGCTCGCTTCGTTTCCGAGATATTTGCAGATTTATCTCAAGGGAAGGGGCCTGACGGACATATTTCGAGATATTTCTTCTTCTTGTTGTTCTTCTTCTGCACAGCTAAGCTGGAAGTGGCATTTGCAGCTCGCAATAGTGCAGAATTATCTCAAAGAAAGGGGCCACGGTGTTTCTGTATCTCTATTATGTTGGTGCGGCTTCGGAACTTTTAAATATCTTGATATATCTCGAGAACTACGCATCTGATCAAAAAATATCATAGAACATAGAAAGTAGGAAACTTAATTCTCTACAAAAAAGGTCTCTTAACATTTTGCCATGGCTCGCTTCGTTTCCGAGATATTTGCAGATTTATCTCAAGGGAAGGGGCCTGAGGGACATATTTGGAGATATTTCTTCTTCTTGTTGTTCTTCTTCTGCACAGCTAAGCTGGAAGTGGCATTTGCGGCTCGCACTAGTGCAGAGATATCTCAAAGAAAGGGGCCACGGTGTTTCTGTATCTCTATTATGTTGGTGCGGCTTCGGAACTTTTAAATATCTCGATATATCTCGAAAACTACGCTTCTGATCAAAAAATATCATAGAACATAAATTGTAGGAAACACAATTCTCTACAAAAAACGTCTCTTAACATTTTGCCATAGCTCGCTTCGTTTCCGAGATATTTGCAGATTTATCTCAAGGGAAGGGGCCTGACGGACATATTTCGAGATATTTCTTCTTCTTGTTGTTCTTCTTCTGCACAGCTAAGCTGGAAGTGGCATTTGCAGCTCGCAATAGTGCAGAGTTATCTCAAAGAAAGGGGCCACGGTGTTTCTGTATCTCTATTATGTTGGTGCGGCTTCGGAACTTTTAAATATCTTGATATATCTCGAGAACTACGCATCTGATCAAAAAATATCATAGAACATAGAAAGTAGGAAACTTAATTCTCTACAAAAAGGGTCTCTTAACATTTTGCCATAGCTCACTTCGTTTCCGAGATATTTGCAGATTTATCTCAAGGGAAGGGGCCTGACGGACATATTTCGAGATATTTCTTCTTCTTGTTGTTCTTCTTCTGCACAGCTAAGCTGGAAGTGGCATTTGCGGCTCGCACTAGTGCAGAGTGAACTCAAAGAAAGGGGCCACGGTGTTTCTGTATCTCTATTATGTTGGTGCGGCTTCGGAACTATTAAATATCACGATATATCTCGAAAACTACGCTTCTGATCAAAAAATATGATAGAACATAAATTGTAGGAAACACAATTCTCTACAAAAAACGTCTCTTAACATTTTGCCATAGCTCGCTTCGTTTCCGAGATATTTGCAGATTTATCTCAAGGGAAGGGGCCTGACGGACATATTTCGAGATATTTCTTCTTCTTGTTGTTCTTCTTCTGCACAGCTAAGCTGGAAGTGGCATTTGCAGCTCGCAATAGTGCAGAGTTATCTCAAAGAAAGGGGCCACGGTGTTTCTGTATCTCTATTATGTTGGTGCGGCTTCGGAACTTTTAAATATCTTGATATATCTCGAGAACTACGCATCTGATCAAAAAATATCATAGAACATGGAAAGTAGGAAACTTAATTCTCTACAAAAGAGGTCTCTTAACATTTTGCCATAGCTCGCTTCGTTTCCGAGATATTTGCAGATTTATCTCAAGGGAAGGGGCCTGACGGACATATTTCGAGATATTTCTTCTTCTTGTTGTTCTTCTTCTGCACAGCTAAGCTGGAAGTGGCATTTGCAGCTCGCAATAGTGCAGAGTTATCTCAAAGAAAGGGGCCACGGTGTTTCTGTATCTCTATTATGTGGGTGCGGCTTCGGAACTTTTAAATATCTTGATATATCTCGAGAACTACGCATCTGATCAAAAAATATCATAGAACATAAAAAGTAGGAAACTTGATTCTCTACAAATAAAGTCTCTGAACATTTTGCCTTAGCTCGCTTCGTTTCCGATATATTTGCAGATTTATCTCAAGGGAAGGGGCCTGAGGGACATATTTGGAGATATTTCTTCTTCTTGTTGTTCTTCTTCTGCACAGCTAAGCTGGAAGTGGCATTTGCGGCTCGCACTAGTGCAGAGATATCTCAAAGAAAGGGGCCACGGTGTTTCTGTATCTCTATTATGTTGGTGCGGCTTCGGAACTTTTAAATATCACGATATATCTCGAAAACTACGCTTCTGATCAAAAAATATGATAGAACATAAATTGTAGGAAACACAATTCTCTACAAAAAACGTCTCTTAACATTTTGCCATAGCTCGCTTCGTTTCCGAGATATTTGCAGATTTATCTCAAGGGAAGGGGCCTGACGGACATATTTCGAGATATTTCTTCTTCTTGTTGTTCTTCTTCTGCACAGCTAAGCTGGAAGTGGCATTTGCAGCTCGCAATAGTGCAGAGTTATCTCAAAGAAAGGGGCCACGGTGTTTCTGTATCTCTATTATGTTGGTGCGGCTTCGGAACTTTTAAATATCTTGATATATCTCGAGAACTACGCATCTGATCAAAAAATATCATAGAACATAGAAAGTAGGAAACTTAATTCTCTACAAAAAAGGTCTCTTAACATTTTGCCATAGCTCGCTTCGTTTCCGAGATATTTGCAGATTTATCTCAAGGGAAGGGGCCTGACGGACATATTTCGAGATATTTCTTCTTCTTGTTGTTCTTCTTCTGCACAGCTAAGCTGGAAGTGGCATTTGCAGCTCGCAATAGTGCAGAGTTATCTCAAAGAAAGGGGCCACGGTGTTTCTGTATCTCTATTATGTGGGTGCGGCTTCGGAACTTTTAAATATCTTGATATATCTCGAGAACTACGCATCTGATCAAAAAATATCATAGAACATAAAAAGTAGGAAACTTGATTCTCTACAAATAAAGTCTCTTAACATTTTGCCTTAGCTCGCTTCGTTTCCGAGATATTTGCAGATTTATCTCATGGGAAGGGGCCTGAGGGACATATTTGGAGATATTTCTTCTTCTTGTTGTTCTTCTTCTGCACAGCTAAGCTGGAAGTGGCATTTGCGGCTCGCACTAGTGCAGAGATATCTCAAAGAAAGAGGCCACGGTGTTTCTGTATCTCTATTATGTTGGTGCGGCTTCGGAACTTTTAAATATCTCGATATATCTCGAAAACTACGCTTCTGATCAAAAAATATCATAGAACATAGAAAGTAGGAAACACAATTCTCTACAAAAAACGTCTCTTAACATTTTGCCATAGCTCGCTTCGTTTCCGAGATATTTGCAGATTTATCTCAAGGGAAGGGGCCTGACGGACATATTTCGAGATATTTCTTCTTCTTGTTGTTCTTCTTCTGCACAGCTAAGCTGGAAGTGGCATTTGCAGCACGCAATAGTGCAGAGTTATCTCAAAGAAAGGGGCCACGGTGTTTCTGTATCTCTATTATGTTGGTGCGGCTTCGGAACTTTTAAATATCTTGATATATCTCGAGAACTACGCATCTGATCAAAAAATATCATAGAACATAGAAAGTAGGAAACTTAATTCTCTACAAAAAAGGTCTCTTAACATTTTGCCATAGCTCGCTTCGTTTCCGAGATATTTGCAGATTTATCTCAAGGGAAGGGGCCTGACGGACATATTTCGAGATATTTCTTCTTCTTGTTGTTCTTCTTCTGCACAGCTAAGCTGGAAGTGGCATTTGCGGCTCGCACTAGTGCAGAGTGAACTCAAAGAAAGGGGCCACGGTGTTTCTGTATCTCTATTATGTTGGTGCGGCTTCGGAACTTTTAAATATCACGATATATCTCGAAAACTACGCTTCTGATCAAAAAATATGATAGAACATAAATTGTAGGAAACACAATTCTCTACAAAAAACGTCTCTTAACATTTTGCCATAGCTCGCTTCGTTTCCGAGATATTTGCAGATTTATCTCAAGGGAAGGGGCCTGACGGACATATTTCGAGATATTTCTTCTTCTTGTTGTTCTTCTTCTGCACAGCTAAGCTGGAAGTGGCATTTGCAGCTCGCAATAGTGCAGAGTTATCTCAAAGAAAGGGGCCACGGTGTTTCTGTATCTCTATTATGTTGGTGCGGCTTCGGAACTTTTAAATATCTTGATATATCTCGAGAACTACGCATCTGATCAAAAAATATCATAGAACATAGAAAGTAGGAAACTTAATTCTCTACAAAAAAGGTCTCTTAACATTTTGCCATAGCTCGCTTGGTTTCCGAGATATTTGCAGATTTATCTCAAGGGAAGGGGCCTGACGGACATATTTCGAGATATTTCTTCTTCTTGTTGTTCTTCTTCTGCACAGCTAAGCTGGAAGTGGCATTTGCAGCTCGCAATAGTGCAGAGTTATCTCAAAGAAAGGGGCCACGGTGTTTCTGTATCTCTATTATGTGGGTGCGGCTTCGGAACTTTTAAATATCTTGATATATCTCGAGAACTACGCATCTGATCAAAAAATATCATAGAACATAAAAAGTAGGAAACTTGATTCTCTACAAATAAAGTCTCTTAACATTTTGCCTTAGCTCGCTTCGTTTCCGATATATTTGCAGATTTATCTCAAGGGAAGGGGCCTGAGGGACATATTTGGAGATATTTCTTCTTCTTGTTGTTCTTCTTCTGCACAGCTAAGCTGGAAGTGGCATTTGCGGCTCGCACTAGTGCAGAGATATCTCAAAGAAAGGGGCCACGGTGTTTCTGTATCTCTATTATGTTGGTGCGGCTTCGGAACTTTTAAATATCTTGATATATCTCGAGAACTACGCATCTGATCAAAAAATATCATAGAACATAGAAAGTAGGAAACTTAATTCTCTACAAAAAAGGTCTCTTAACATTTTGCCATAGCTCGCTTCATTTCCGAGATATTTGCAGATTTATCTCAAGGGAAGGGGCCTGACGGACATATTTCGAGATATTTCTTCTTCTTGTTGTTCTTCTTCTGCACAGCTAAGCTGGAAGTGGCATTTGCGGCTCGCACTAGTGCAGAGCGAACTCAAAGAAAGGGGCCACGGTGTTTCTGTATCTCTATTATGTTGGTGCGGCTTCGGAACTTTTAAATATCACGATATATCTCGAAAACTACGCTTCTGATCAAAAAATATCATAGAACATAAATTGTAGGAAACACAATTCTCTACAAAAAACATCTCTTAACATTTTGCCATAGCTCGCTTCGTTTCCGAGATATTTGCAGATTTATCTCAAGGGAAGGGGCCTGACGGACATATTTCGAGATATTTCTTCTTCTTGTTGTTCTTCTTCTGCACAGCTAAGCTGGAAGTGGCATTTGCAGCTCGCAATAGTGCAGAGTTATCTCAAAGAAAGGGGCCACGGTGTTTCTGTATCTCTATTATGTTGGTGCGGCTTCGGAACTTTTAAATATCTTGATATATCTCGAGAACTACGCATCTGATCAAAAAATATCATAGAACATAGAAAGTAGGAAACTTAATTCTCTACAAAAAAGGTCTCTTAACATTTTGCCATAGCTCGCTTCGTTTCCGAGATATTTGCAGATTTATCTCAAGGGAAGGGGCCTGACGGACATATTTCGAGATATTTCTTCTTCTTGTTGTTCTTCTTCTGCACAGCTAAGCTGGAAGTGGCATTTGCAGCTCGCAATAGTGCAGAATTATCTCAAAGAAAGGGGCCACGGTGTTTCTGTATCTCTATTATGTTGGTGCGCCTTCGGAACTTTTAAATATCTTGATATATCTCGAGAACTACGCATCTGATCAAAAAATATCATAGAACATAGAAAGTAGGAAACTTAATTCTCTACAAAAAAGGTCTCTTAAGATTTTGCCATAGCTCGCTTCGTTTCCGAGATATTTGCAGATTTATCTCAAGGCAAGGGGCCTGACGGACATATTTCGAGATATTTCTTCTTCTTGTTGTTCTTCTTCTGCACAGCTAAGCTGGAAGTGGCATTTGCGGCTCGCGCTAGTGCAGAGTTATCTCAAAGAAAGGGGCCACGGTGTTTCTGTATCTCTATTATGTTGGTGCGGCTTCGGAACTTTTAAATATCACGATATATCTCGAAAACTACGCTTCTGATCAAAAAATATCATAGAACATAAATTGTAGGAAACATAATTCTCTACAAAAAAGGTCTCTTAACATTTTGCCATAACTCGCTTCGTTTCCGAGATATTTGCAGATATATCTCAAGGGAAGGGGCCTGACGGACATATTTCGAGATATTTCTTCTTCTTGTTGTTCTTCTTCTGCACAGCTAAACTGGAAGTGGCATTTCCAGCTCGCAATAGTGCAGAGTTATCTGAAAGAAAGGGGCCACGGTGTTTCTGTATCTCTATTATGTTGGTGCGGCTTCGGAACTTTTAAATATCTTGATATATCTCGAGAACTACGCATCTGATCAAAAAATATCATAGAACATAGAAAATAGGAAACTTAATTCTCTACAAAAAAGGTCTCTTAACATTTTGCCATAGCTCGCTTCGTTTCCGAGATATTTGCAGATTTATCTCAAGGGAAGGGGCCTGACGGACATATTTCGAGATATTTCTTCTTCTTGTTGTTCTGCTTCTGCACAGCTAAGCTGGAAGTGGCATTTGCGGCTCGCACTAGTGCAGAGTGAACTCAAAGAAAGGGGCCACGGTGTTTCTGTATCTCTATTATGTTGGTGCGGCTTCGGAACTTTTAAATATCACGATATATCTCGAAGACTACGCTTCTGATCAAAAAATATGATCGAACATAAATTGTAGGAAACACAATTCTCTACAAAAAACGTCTCTTAACATTTTGCCATAGCTCGCTTCGTTTCCGAGATATTTGCAGATTTATCTCCAGGGAAGGGGCCTGACGGACATATTTCGAGATATTTCTTCTTCTTGTTGTTCTTCTTCTGCACAGCTAAGCTGGAACTGGCATTTGCAGCTCGCAGTAGTGCAGAGTTATCTCAAAGAAAGGGGCCACGGTGTTTCTGTATCTCTATTATGTTGGTGCGGCTTCGGAACTTTTAAATATCTTGATATATCTCGAGAACTACGCATCTGATCAAAAAATATCATAGAACATAAAAAGTAGGAAACTTAATTCTCTACAAAAAAGGTCTCTGAACATTTTGCCATAGCTCGCTTCGTTTCCGAGATATTTGCAGATTTATCTCAAGGGAAGGGGCCTGACGGACATATTTCGAGATATTTCTTCTTCTTGTTGTTCTTCTTCTGCACAGCTAAGCTGGAAGTGGCATTTGCGGCTCGCACTAGTGCAGAGTAGTCTCAAAGAAAGGGGCCACGGTGTTTCTGTATCTCTATTATGTTGGTGCGGCTTCGGAACTTTTAAATATCTTGATATATCTCGAGAACTACGCATCTGATCAAAAAATATCATAGAACATAGAGAGTAGGAAACTTAATTCTCTACAAAAAAGGTCTCTTAACATTTTGCCATAGCTCGCTTCGTTTCCGAGATATTTGCAGATTTATCTCAAGGGAAGGGGCCTGACGGACATATTTCGAGATATTTCTTCTTCTTGTTGTTCTTCTTCTGCACAGCTAAGCTGGAAGTGGCATTTGCAGCTCGCAATAGTGCAGAATTATCTCAAAGAAAGGGGCCACGGTGTTTCTGTATCTCTATTATGTTGGTGCGGCTTCGGAACTTTTAAATATCTTGATATATCTCGAGAACTACGCATCTGATCAAAAAATATCATAGAACATAGAAAGTAGGAAACTTAATTCTCTACAAAAAAGGTCTCTTAACATTTTGCCATAGCTCGCTTCGTTTCCGAGATATTTGCAGATTTATCTCAAGGAAAGGGGCCTGACGGACATATTTCTAGATATTTCTTCTTCTTGTTGTTCTTCTTCTGCACAGCTAAGCTGGAAGTGGCATTTGCAGCTCGCAATAGTGCAGAGTTATATCAAAGAAAGGGGCCACGGTGTTTCTGTATCTCTATTATGTGGGGGCGGCTTCGGAACTTTTAAATATCTTGATATATCTCGAGAACTACGCATCTGATCAAAAAATATCATAGAACATAAAAAGTAGAAAACTTAATTCTCTACAAAAAAGGTCTCTTAACATTTTGCCATAACTCGCTTCGTTTCCGAGATATATGCAGATTTATCTCAAGGGAAGGGGCCTGACGGACATATTTCGAGATATTTCTTCTTCTTGTTGTTCTTCTTCTGCACAGATAAGCTGGAAGTGGCATTTGCAGCTCGCAATAGTGCAGAGTTATCTGAAAGAAAGGGGCCACGGTGTTTCTGTATCTCTATTATGTTGGTGCGGCTTCGGAACTTTTAAATATCTCGATATATCTCGAAAACTACGCTTCTGATCAAAAAATATCATAGAACATAACTTGTAGGAGACATAATTCTCTACAAAAAAGGTCTCTCAACATTTTGCCATACCTCGCTTCGTTTCCGAGATATTTGCAGATATATCTCAAGGGAAGGGGCCTGACGGACATATTTCGAGATATTTCTTCTTCTTGTTGTTCTTCTTCTGCACAGCTAAACTGGAAGTGGCATTTCCAGCTCGCAATAGTGCAGAGTTATCTGAAAGAAAGGGGCCACGGTGTTTCTGTATCTGTATTATGTTGGTGCGGCTTCGGAACTTTTAAATATCTTGATATATCTCGAGAACTACGCATCTGATCAAAAAATATCATAGAACATAGAAAGTAGGAAACTTAATTCTCTACAAAAAAGGTCTCTTAACATTTTGCCATAGCTCACTTCGTTTCCGAGATATTTGCAGATTTATCTCAAGGGAAGGGGCCTGACGGACATATTTCGAGATATTTCTTCTTCTTGTTGTTCTTCTTCTGCACAGCTAAGCTGGAAGTGGCATTTGCGGCTCGCACTAGTGCAGAGTGAACTCAAAGAAAGGGGCCACGGTGTTTCTGTATCTCTATTATGTTGGTGCGGCTTCGGAACTTTTAAATATCACGATATATCTCGAAAACTACGCTTCTGATCAAAAAATATGATAGAACATAAATTGTAGGAAACACAATTCTCTACAAAAAACGTCTCTTAACATTTTGCCATAGCTCGCTTGGTTTCCGAGATATTTGCAGATTTATCTCAAGGGAAGGGGCCTGACGGACATATTTCGAGATATTTCTTCTTCTTGTTGTTCTTCTTCTGCACAGCTAAGCTGGAAGTGGCATTTGCAGCTCGCAATAGTGCAGAGTTATCTCAAAGAAAGGGGCCACGGTGTTTCTGTATCTCTATTATGTTGGTGCGGCTTCGGAACTTTTAAATATCTTGATATATCTCGAGAACTACGCATCTGATCAAAAAATATCATAGAACATAGAAAGTAGGAAACTTAATTCTCTACAAAAAAGGTCTCTTAACATTTTGCCATAGCTCGCTTCGTTTCCGAGATATTTGCAGATTTATCTCAAGGGAAGGGGCCTGACGGACATATTTCGAGATATTTCTTCTTCTTGTTGTTCTTCTTCTGCACAGCTAAGCTGGAAGTGGCATTTGCAGCTCGCAATAGTGCAGAATTATCTCAAAGAAAGGGGCCACGGTGTTTCTGTATCTCTATTATGTTGGTGCGGCTTCGGAACTTTTAAATATCTTGATATATCTCGAGAACTACGCATCTGATCAAAAAATATCATAGAACATAGAAAGTAGGAAACTTAATTCTCTACAAAAAAGGTCTCTTAACATTTTGCCATAGCTCGCTTCGTTTCCGAGATATTTGCAGATTTATCTCAAGGAAAGGGGCCTGACGGACATATTTCTAGATATTTCTTCTTCTTGTTGTTCTTCTTCTGCACAGCTAAGCTGGAAGTGGCATTTGCAGCTCGCAATAGTGCAGAGTTATATCAAAGAAAGGGGCCACGGTGTTTCTGTATCTCTATTATGTGGGGGCGGCTTCGGAACTTTTAAATATCTTGATATATCTCGAGAACTACGCATCTGATCAAAAAATATCATAGAACATAAAAAGTAGAAAACTTAATTCTCTACAAAAAAGGTCTCTTAACATTTTGCCATAACTCGCTTCGTTTCCGAGATATATGCAGATTTATCTCAAGGGAAGGGGCCTGACGGACATATTTCGAGATATTTCTTCTTCTTGTTGTTCTTCTTCTGCACAGATAAGCTGGAAGTGGCATTTGCAGCTCGCAATAGTGCAGAGTTATCTGAAAGAAAGGGGCCACGGTGTTTCTGTATCTCTATTATGTTGGTGCGGCTTCGGAACTTTTAAATATCTCGATATATCTCGAAAACTACGCTTCTGATCAAAAAATATCATAGAACATAACTTGTAGGAGACATAATTCTCTACAAAAAAGGTCTCTCAACATTTTGCCATACCTCGCTTCGTTTCCGAGATATTTGCAGATATATCTCAAGGGAAGGGGCCTGACGGACATATTTCGAGATATTTCTTCTTCTTGTTGTTCTTCTTCTGCACAGCTAAACTGGAAGTGGCATTTCCAGCTCGCAATAGTGCAGAGTTATCTGAAAGAAAGGGGCCACGGTGTTTCTGTATCTGTATTATGTTGGTGCGGCTTCGGAACTTTTAAATATCTTGATATATCTCGAGAACTACGCATCTGATCAAAAAATATCATAGAACATAGAAAGTAGGAAACTTAATTCTCTACAAAAAAGGTCTCTTAACATTTTGCCATAGCTCACTTCGTTTCCGAGATATTTGCAGATTTATCTCAAGGGAAGGGGCCTGACGGACATATTTCGAGATATTTCTTCTTCTTGTTGTTCTTCTTCTGCACAGCTAAGCTGGAAGTGGCATTTGCGGCTCGCACTAGTGCAGAGTGAACTCAAAGAAAGGGGCCACGGTGTTTCTGTATCTCTATTATGTTGGTGCGGCTTCGGAACTTTTAAATATCACGATATATCTCGAAAACTACGCTTCTGATCAAAAAATATGATAGAACATAAATTGTAGGAAACACAATTCTCTACAAAAAACGTCTCTTAACATTTTGCCATAGCTCGCTTGGTTTCCGAGATATTTGCAGATTTATCTCAAGGGAAGGGGCCTGACGGACATATTTCGAGATATTTCTTCTTCTTGTTGTTCTTCTTCTGCACAGCTAAGCTGGAAGTGGCATTTGCAGCTCGCAATAGTGCAGAGTTATCTCAAAGAAAGGGGCCACGGTGTTTCTGTATCTCTATTATGTTGGTGCGGCTTCGGAACTTTTAAATATCTTGATATATCTCGAGAACTACGCATCTGATCAAAAAATATCATAGAACATAGAAAGTAGGAAACTTAATTCTCTACAAAAAAGGTCTCTTAACATTTTGCCATAGCTCGCTTCGTTTCCGAGATATTTGCAGATTTATCTCAAGGGAAGGGGCCTGACGGACATATTTCGAGATATTTCTTCTTCTTGTTGTTCTTCTTCTGCACAGCTAAGCTGGAAGTGGCATTTGCAGCTCGCAATAGTGCAGAATTATCTCAAAGAAAGGGGCCACGGTGTTTCTGTATCTCTATTATGTTGGTGCGGCTTCGGAACTTTTAAATATCTTGATATATCTCGAGAACTACGCATCTGATCAAAAAATATCATAGAACATAGAAAGTAGGAAACTTAATTCTCTACAAAAAAGGTCTCTTAACATTTTGCCATGGCTCGCTTCGTTTCCGAGATATTTGCAGATTTATCTCAAGGGAAGGGGCCTGACGGACATATTTCGAGATATTTCTTCTTCTTGTTGTTCTTCTTCTGCACAGCTAAGCTGGAAGTGGCATTTGCAGCTCGCAATAGTGCAGAGTTATCTCAAAGAAAGGGGCCACGGTGTTTCTGTATCTCTATTATGTGGGTGCGGCTTCGGAACTTTTAAATATCTTGATATATCTCGAGAACTACGCATCTGATCAAAAAATATCATAGAACATAAAAAGTAGGAAACTTGATTCTCTACAAATAAAGTCTCTTAACATTTTGCCTTAGCTCGCTTCGTTTCCGAGATATTTGCAGATTTATCTCAAGGGAAGGGGCCTGAGGGACATATTTGGAGATATTTCTTCTTCTTGTTGTTCTTCTTCTGCACAGCTAAGCTGGAAGTGGCATTTGCGGCTCGCACTAGTGCAGAGATATCTCAAAGAAAGGGGCCACGGTGTTTCTGTATCTCTATTATGTTGGTGCGGCTTCGGAACTTTTAAATATCTCGATATATCTCGAAAACTACGCTTCTGATCAAAAAATATCATAGAACATAAATTGTAGGAAACACAATTCTCTACAAAAAACGTCTCTTAACATTTTGCCATAGCTCGCTTCGTTTCCGAGATATTTGCAGATTTATCTCAAGGGAAGGGGCCTGACGGACATATTTCGAGATATTTCTTCTTCTTGTTGTTCTTCTTCTGCACAGCTAAGCTGGAAGTGGCATTTGCAGCTCGCAATAGTGCAGAGTTATCTCAAAGAAAGGGGCCACGGTGTTTCTGTATCTCTATTATGTTGGTGCGGCTTCGGAACTTTTAAATATCTTGATATATCTCGAGAACTACGCATCTGATCAAAAAATATCATAGAACATAGAAAGTAGGAAACTTAATTCTCTACAAAAAGGGTCTCTTAACATTTTGCCATAGCTCACTTCGTTTCCGAGATATTTGCAGATTTATCTCAAGGGAAGGGGCCTGACGGATATATTTCGAGATATTTCTTCTTCTTGTTGTTCTTCTTCTGCACAGCTAAGCTGGAAGTGGCATTTGCAGCTCGCAATAGTGCAGAGTTATCTCAAAGAAAGGGGCCACGGTGTTTCTGTATCTCTATTATGTGGGTGCGGCTTCGGAACTTTTAAATATCTTGATATATCTCGAGAACTACGCATCTGATCAAAAAATATCATAGAACATAAAAAGTAGGAAACTTGATTCTCTACAAATAAAGTCTCTTAACATTTTGCCTTAGCTCGCTTCGTTTCCGATATATTTGCAGATTTATCTCAAGGGAAGGGGCCTGAGGGACATATTTGGAGATATTTCTTCTTCTTGTTGTTCTTCTTCTGCACAGCTAAGCTGGAAGTGGCATTTGCGGCTCGCACTAGTGCAGAGATATCTCAAAGAAAGGGGCCACGGTGTTTCTGTATCTCTATTATGTTGGTGCGGCTTCGGAACTTTTAAATATCACGATATATCTCGAAAACTACGCTTCTGATCAAAAAATATGATAGAACATAAATTGTAGGAAACACAATTCTCTACAAAAAACGTCTCTTAACATTTTGCCATAGCTCGCTTCGTTTCCGAGATATTTGCAGATTTATCTCAAGGGAAGGGGCCTGACGGACATATTTCGAGATATTTCTTCTTCTTGTTGTTCTTCTTCTGCACAGCTAAGCTGGAAGTGGCATTTGCAGCTCGCAATAGTGCAGAGTTATCTCAAAGAAAGGGGCCACGGTGTTTCTGTATCTCTATTATGTTGGTGCGGCTTCGGAACTTTTAAATATCTTGATATATCTCGAGAACTACGCATCTGATCAAAAAATATCATAGAACATAGAAAGTAGGAAACTTAATTCTCTACAAAAAAGGTCTCTTAACATTTTGCCATAGCTCGCTTCGTTTCCGAGATATTTGCAGATTTATCTCAAGGGAAGGGGCCTGACGGACATATTTCGAGATATTTCTTCTTCTTGTTGTTCTTCTTCTGCACAGCTAAGCTGGAAGTGGCATTTGCAGCTCGCAATAGTGCAGAGTTATCTCAAAGAAAGGGGCCACGGTGTTTTTGTATCTCTATTATGTGGGTGCGGCTTCGGAACTTTTAAATATCTTGATATATCTCGAGAACTACGCATCTGATCAAAAAATATCATAGAACATAAAAAGTAGGAAACTTGATTCTCTACAAATAAAGTCTCTTAACATTTTGCCTTAGCTCGCTTCGTTTCCGAGATATTTGCAGATTTATCTCAAGGGAAGGGGCCTGAGGGACATATTTGGAGATATTTCTTCTTCTTGTTGTTCTTCTTCTGCACAGCTAAGCTGGAAGTGGCATTTGCGGCTCGCACTAGTGCAGAGATATCTCAAAGAAAGAGGCCACGGTGTTTCTGTATCTCTATTATGTTGGTGCGGCTTCGGAACTTTTAAATATCTCGATATATCTCGAAAACTACGCTTCTGATCAAAAAATATCATAGAACATAGAAAGTAGGAAACACAATTCTCTACAAAAAACGTCTCTTAACATTTTGCCATAGCTCGCTTCGTTTCCGAGATATTTGCAGATTTATCTCAAGGGAAGGGGCCTGACGGACATATTTCGAGATATTTCTTCTTCTTGTTGTTCTTCTTCTGCACAGCTAAGCTGGAAGTGGCATTTGCAGCTCGCAATAGTGCAGAGTTATCTCAAAGAAAGGGGCCACGGTGTTTCTGTATCTCTATTATGTTGGTGCGGCTTCGGAACTTTTAAATATCTTGATATATCTCGAGAACTACGCATCTGATCAAAAAATATCATAGAACATAGAAAGTAGGAAACTTAATTCTCTACAAAAAAGGTCTCTTAACATTTTGCCATAGCTCGCTTCGTTTCCGAGATATTTGCAGATTTATCTCAAGGGAAGGGGCCTGACGGACATATTTCGAGATATTTCTTCTTCTTGTTGTTCTTCTTCTGCACAGCTAAGCTGGAAGTGGCATTTGCAGCTCGCAATAGTGCAGAGTTATCTCAAAGAAAGGGGCCACGGTGTTTCTGTATCTCTATTATGTGGGTGCGGCTTCGGAACTTTTAAATATCTTGATATATCTCGAGAACTACGCATCTGATCAAAAAATATCATAGAACATAAAAAGTAGGAAACTTGATTCTCTACAAATAAAGTCTCTTAACATTTTGCCTTAGCTCGCTTCGTTTCCGAGATATTTGCAGATTTATCTCAAGGGAAGGGGCCTGAGGGACATATTTGGAGATATTTCTTCTTCTTGTTGTTCTTCTTCTGCACAGCTAAGCTGGAAGTGGCATTTGCGGCTCGCACTAGTGCAGAGATATCTCAAAGAAAGGGGCCACGGTGTTTCTGTATCTCTATTATGTTGGTGCGGCTTCGGAACTTTTAAATATCTCGATATATCTCGAAAACTACGCTTCTGATCAAAAAATATCATAGAACATAAATTGTAGGAAACACAATTCTCTACAAAAAACGTCTCTTAACATTTTGCCATAGCTCGCTTCGTTTCCGAGATATTTGCAGATTTATCTCAAGGGAAGGGGCCTGACGGACATATTTCGAGATATTTCTTCTTCTTGTTGTTCTTCTTCTGCACAGCTAAGCTGGAAGTGGCATTTGCAGCTCGCAATAGTGCAGAGTTATCTCAAAGAAAGGGGCCACGGTGTTTCTGTATCTCTATTATGTTGGTGCGGCTTCGGAACTTTTAAATATCTTGATATATCTCGAGAACTACGCATCTGATCAAAAAATATCATAGAACATAGAAAGTAGGAAACTTAATTCTCTACAAAAAGGGTCTCTTAACATTTTGCCATAGCTCACTTCGTTTCCGAGATATTTGCAGATTTATCTCAAGGGAAGGGGCCTGACGGACATATTTCGAGATATTTCTTCTTCTTGTTGTTCTTCTTCTGCACAGCTAAGCTCAAAGTGGCATTTGCGGCTCGCACTAGTGCAGAGTTATCTCAAAGAAAGGGGCCACGGTGTTTCTGTATCTCTATTATGTTGGTGCGGCTTCGGAACTTTTAAATATCTTGATATATCTCGAGAACTACGCATCTGATCAAAAAATATCATAGAACATAAAAAGTAGGAAACTTAATTCTCTACAAAAAATGTCTCTTAACATTTTGCCATAGCTCGCTTTGTTTCCGAGATATTTGCAGATATATCTCAAGGGAAGGGGCCTGACGGACATATTTCGGGATATTTCTTCTTCTTGTTGTTCTTCTTCTGCACAGCTAAGCTGGAAGTGGCATTTGCGGCTCGCACTAGTGCAGAGTTATCTCAAAGAAAGGGGCCACGGTGTTTCTGTATCTCTATTATGTTGGTGCGGCTTCGGAACTTTTAAATATCTCGATATATCTCGAAAACTACGCTTCTGATCAAAAAATATCATAGCACACAAATTGTAGGAAACATAATTCTTTACAAAAAACGTCTCTTAACATTTTGCCATAGCTCGCTTCGTTTCCGAGATATTTGCAGATTTATCTCAAGGGAAGGGGCCTGACGGACATATTTCGAGATATTTCTTCTTCTTGTTGTTCTTCTTCTGCACAGCTAAGCTGGAAGTGGCATTTGCAGCTCGCAATAGTGCAGAGTTATCTCAAAGAAAGGGGCCACGGTGTTTCTGTATCTCTATTATGTGGGTGCGGCTTCGGAACTTTTAAATATCTTGATATATCTCGAGAACTACGCATCTGATCAAAAAATATCATAGAACATAAAAAGTAGGAAACTTGATTCTCTACAAATAAAGTCTCTTAACATTTTGCCTTAGCTCGCTTCGTTTCCGAGATATTTGCAGATTTATCTCAAGGGAAGGGGCCTGAGGGACATATTTGGAGATATTTCTTCTTCTTGTTGTTCTTCTTCTGCACAGCTAAGCTGGAAGTGGCATTTGCGGCTCGCACTAGTGCAGAGATATCTCAAAGAAAGGGGCCACGGTGTTTCTGTATCTCTATTATGTTGGTGCGGCTTCGGAACTTTTAAATATCTCGATATATCTCGAAAACTACGCTTCTGATCAAAAAATATCATAGAACATAAATTGTAGGAAACACAATTCTCTACAAAAAACGTCTCTTAACATTTTGCCATAGCTCGCTTCGTTTCCGAGATATTTGCAGATTTATCTCAAGGGAAGGGGCCTGACGGACATATTTCGAGATATTTCTTCTTCTTGTTGTTCTTCTTCTGCACAGCTAAGCTGGAAGTGGCATTTGCAGCTCGCAATAGTGCAGAGTTATCTCAAAGAAAGGGGCCACGGTGTTTCTGTATCTCTATTATGTTGGTGCGGCTTCGGAACTTTTAAATATCTTGATATATCTCGAGAACTACGCATCTGATCAAAAAATATCATAGAACATAGAAAGTAGGAAACTTAATTCTCTACAAAAAGGGTCTCTTAACATTTTGCCATAGCTCACTTCGTTTCCGAGATATTTGCAGATTTATCTCAAGGGAAGGGGCCTGACGGACATATTTCGAGATATTTCTTCTTCTTGTTGTTCTTCTTCTGCACAGCTAAGCTGGAAGTGGCATTTGCAGCTCGCAATAGTGCAGAGTTATCTCAAAGAAAGGGGCCACGGTGTTTCTGTATCTCTATTATGTTGGTGCGGCTTCGGAACTTTTAAATATCTTGATATATCTCGAGAACTACGCATCTGATCAAAAAATATCATAGAACATAGAAAGTAGGAAACTTAATTCTCTACAAAAAAGGTCTCTTAACATTTTGCCATAGCTCGCTTCGTTTCCGAGATATTTGCAGATTTATCTCAAGGGAAGGGGCCTGACGGACATATTTCGAGATATTTCTTCTTCTTGTTGTTCTTCTTCTGCACAGCTAAGCTGGAAGTGGCATTTGCAGCTCGCAATAGTGCAGAATTATCTCAAAGAAAGGGGCCACGGTGTTTCTGTATCTCTATTATGTTGGTGCGGCTTCGGAACTTTTAAATATCTTGATATATCTCGAGAACTACGCATCTGATCAAAAAATATCATAGAACATAGAAAGTAGGAAACTTAATTCTCTACAAAAAAGGTCTCTTAACATTTTGCCATGGCTCGCTTCGTTTCCGAGATATTTGCAGATTTATCTCAAGGGAAGGGGCCTGACGGACATATTTCGAGATATTTCTTCTTCTTGTTGTTCTTCTTCTGCACAGCTAAGCTGGAAGTGGCATTTGCAGCTCGCAATAGTGCAGAGTTATCTCAAAGAAAGGGGCCACGGTGTTTCTGTATCTCTATTATGTGGGTGCGGCTTCGGAACTTTTAAATATCTTGATATATCTCGAGAACTACGCATCTGATCAAAAAATATCATAGAACATAAAAAGTAGGAAACTTGATTCTCTACAAATAAAGTCTCTTAACATTTTGCCTTAGCTCGCTTCGTTTCCGAGATATTTGCAGATTTATCTCAAGGGAAGGGGCCTGAGGGACATATTTGGAGATATTTCTTCTTCTTGTTGTTCTTCTTCTGCACAGCTAAGCTGGAAGTGGCATTTGCGGCTCGCACTAGTGCAGAGATATCTCAAAGAAAGGGGCCACGGTGTTTCTGTATCTCTATTATGTTGGTGCGGCTTCGGAACTTTTAAATATCTCGATATATCTCGAAAACTACGCTTCTGATCAAAAAATATCATAGAACATAAATTGTAGGAAACACAATTCTCTACAAAAAACGTCTCTTAACATTTTGCCATAGCTCGCTTCGTTTCCGAGATATTTGCAGATTTATCTCAAGGGAAGGGGCCTGACGGACATATTTCGAGATATTTCTTCTTCTTGTTGTTCTTCTTCTGCACAGCTAAGCTGGAAGTGGCATTTGCAGCTCGCAATAGTGCAGAGTTATCTCAAAGAAAGGGGCCACGGTGTTTCTGTATCTCTATTATGTTGGTGCGGCTTCGGAACTTTTAAATATCTTGATATATCTCGAGAACTACGCATCTGATCAAAAAATATCATAGAACATAGAAAGTAGGAAACTTAATTCTCTACAAAAAGGGTCTCTTAACATTTTGCCATAGCTCACTTCGTTTCCGAGATATTTGCAGATTTATCTCAAGGGAAGGGGCCTGACGGATATATTTCGAGATATTTCTTCTTCTTGTTGTTCTTCTTCTGCACAGCTAAGCTGGAAGTGGCATTTGCAGCTCGCAATAGTGCAGAGTTATCTCAAAGAAAGGGGCCACGGTGTTTCTGTATCTCTATTATGTGGGTGCGGCTTCGGAACTTTTAAATATCTTGATATATCTCGAGAACTACGCATCTGATCAAAAAATATCATAGAACATAAAAAGTAGGAAACTTGATTCTCTACAAATAAAGTCTCTTAACATTTTGCCTTAGCTCGCTTCGTTTCCGATATATTTGCAGATTTATCTCAAGGGAAGGGGCCTGAGGGACATATTTGGAGATATTTCTTCTTCTTGTTGTTCTTCTTCTGCACAGCTAAGCTGGAAGTGGCATTTGCGGCTCGCACTAGTGCAGAGATATCTCAAAGAAAGGGGCCACGGTGTTTCTGTATCTCTATTATGTTGGTGCGGCTTCGGAACTTTTAAATATCACGATATATCTCGAAAACTACGCTTCTGATCAAAAAATATGATAGAACATAAATTGTAGGAAACACAATTCTCTACAAAAAACGTCTCTTAACATTTTGCCATAGCTCGCTTCGTTTCCGAGATATTTGCAGATTTATCTCAAGGGAAGGGGCCTGACGGACATATTTCGAGATATTTCTTCTTCTTGTTGTTCTTCTTCTGCACAGCTAAGCTGGAAGTGGCATTTGCAGCTCGCAATAGTGCAGAGTTATCTCAAAGAAAGGGGCCACGGTGTTTCTGTATCTCTATTATGTTGGTGCGGCTTCGGAACTTTTAAATATCTTGATATATCTCGAGAACTACGCATCTGATCAAAAAATATCATAGAACATAGAAAGTAGGAAACTTAATTCTCTACAAAAAAGGTCTCTTAACATTTTGCCATAGCTCGCTTCGTTTCCGAGATATTTGCAGATTTATCTCAAGGGAAGGGGCCTGACGGACATATTTCGAGATATTTCTTCTTCTTGTTGTTCTTCTTCTGCACAGCTAAGCTGGAAGTGGCATTTGCAGCTCGCAATAGTGCAGAGTTATCTCAAAGAAAGGGGCCACGGTGTTTTTGTATCTCTATTATGTGGGTGCGGCTTCGGAACTTTTAAATATCTTGATATATCTCGAGAACTACGCATCTGATCAAAAAATATCATAGAACATAAAAAGTAGGAAACTTGATTCTCTACAAATAAAGTCTCTTAACATTTTGCCTTAGCTCGCTTCGTTTCCGAGATATTTGCAGATTTATCTCAAGGGAAGGGGCCTGAGGGACATATTTGGAGATATTTCTTCTTCTTGTTGTTCTTCTTCTGCACAGCTAAGCTGGAAGTGGCATTTGCGGCTCGCACTAGTGCAGAGATATCTCAAAGAAAGAGGCCACGGTGTTTCTGTATCTCTATTATGTTGGTGCGGCTTCGGAACTTTTAAATATCTCGATATATCTCGAAAACTACGCTTCTGATCAAAAAATATCATAGAACATAGAAAGTAGGAAACACAATTCTCTACAAAAAACGTCTCTTAACATTTTGCCATAGCTCGCTTCGTTTCCGAGATATTTGCAGATTTATCTCAAGGGAAGGGGCCTGACGGACATATTTCGAGATATTTCTTCTTCTTGTTGTTCTTCTTCTGCACAGCTAAGCTGGAAGTGGCATTTGCAGCTCGCAATAGTGCAGAGTTATCTCAAAGAAAGGGGCCACGGTGTTTCTGTATCTCTATTATGTTGGTGCGGCTTCGGAACTTTTAAATATCTTGATATATCTCGAGAACTACGCATCTGATCAAAAAATATCATAGAACATAGAAAGTAGGAAACTTAATTCTCTACAAAAAAGGTCTCTTAACATTTTGCCATAGCTCGCTTCGTTTCCGAGATATTTGCAGATTTATCTCAAGGGAAGGGGCCTGACGGACATATTTCGAGATATTTCTTCTTCTTGTTGTTCTTCTTCTGCACAGCTAAGCTGGAAGTGGCATTTGCAGCTCGCAATAGTGCAGAGTTATCTCAAAGAAAGGGGCCACGGTGTTTCTGTATCTCTATTATGTGGGTGCGGCTTCGGAACTTTTAAATATCTTGATATATCTCGAGAACTACGCATCTGATCAAAAAATATCATAGAACATAAAAAGTAGGAAACTTGATTCTCTACAAATAAAGTCTCTTAACATTTTGCCTTAGCTCGCTTCGTTTCCGAGATATTTGCAGATTTATCTCAAGGGAAGGGGCCTGAGGGACATATTTGGAGATATTTCTTCTTCTTGTTGTTCTTCTTCTGCACAGCTAAGCTGGAAGTGGCATTTGCGGCTCGCACTAGTGCAGAGATATCTCAAAGAAAGGGGCCACGGTGTTTCTGTATCTCTATTATGTTGGTGCGGCTTCGGAACTTTTAAATATCTCGATATATCTCGAAAACTACGCTTCTGATCAAAAAATATCATAGAACATAAATTGTAGGAAACACAATTCTCTACAAAAAACGTCTCTTAACATTTTGCCATAGCTCGCTTCGTTTCCGAGATATTTGCAGATTTATCTCAAGGGAAGGGGCCTGACGGACATATTTCGAGATATTTCTTCTTCTTGTTGTTCTTCTTCTGCACAGCTAAGCTGGAAGTGGCATTTGCAGCTCGCAATAGTGCAGAGTTATCTCAAAGAAAGGGGCCACGGTGTTTCTGTATCTCTATTATGTTGGTGCGGCTTCGGAACTTTTAAATATCTTGATATATCTCGAGAACTACGCATCTGATCAAAAAATATCATAGAACATAGAAAGTAGGAAACTTAATTCTCTACAAAAAGGGTCTCTTAACATTTTGCCATAGCTCACTTCGTTTCCGAGATATTTGCAGATTTATCTCAAGGGAAGGGGCCTGACGGACATATTTCGAGATATTTCTTCTTCTTGTTGTTCTTCTTCTGCACAGCTAAGCTCAAAGTGGCATTTGCGGCTCGCACTAGTGCAGAGTTATCTCAAAGAAAGGGGCCACGGTGTTTCTGTATCTCTATTATGTTGGTGCGGCTTCGGAACTTTTAAATATCTTGATATATCTCGAGAACTACGCATCTGATCAAAAAATATCATAGAACATAAAAAGTAGGAAACTTAATTCTCTACAAAAAATGTCTCTTAACATTTTGCCATAGCTCGCTTTGTTTCCGAGATATTTGCAGATATATCTCAAGGGAAGGGGCCTGACGGACATATTTCGGGATATTTCTTCTTCTTGTTGTTCTTCTTCTGCACAGCTAAGCTGGAAGTGGCATTTGCGGCTCGCACTAGTGCAGAGTTATCTCAAAGAAAGGGGCCACGGTGTTTCTGTATCTCTATTATGTTGGTGCGGCTTCGGAACTTTTAAATATCTCGATATATCTCGAAAACTACGCTTCTGATCAAAAAATATCATAGCACACAAATTGTAGGAAACATAATTCTTTACAAAAAACGTCTCTTAACATTTTGCCATAGCTCGCTTCGTTTCCGAGATATTTGCAGATTTATCTCAAGGGAAGGGGCCTGACGGACATATTTCGAGATATTTCTTCTTCTTGTTGTTCTTCTTCTGCACAGCTAAGCTGGAAGTGGCATTTGCAGCTCGCAATAGTGCAGAGTTATCTCAAAGAAAGGGGCCACGGTGTTTCTGTATCTCTATTATGTGGGTGCGGCTTCGGAACTTTTAAATATCTTGATATATCTCGAGAACTACGCATCTGATCAAAAAATATCATAGAACATAAAAAGTAGGAAACTTGATTCTCTACAAATAAAGTCTCTTAACATTTTGCCTTAGCTCGCTTCGTTTCCGAGATATTTGCAGATTTATCTCAAGGGAAGGGGCCTGAGGGACATATTTGGAGATATTTCTTCTTCTTGTTGTTCTTCTTCTGCACAGCTAAGCTGGAAGTGGCATTTGCGGCTCGCACTAGTGCAGAGATATCTCAAAGAAAGGGGCCACGGTGTTTCTGTATCTCTATTATGTTGGTGCGGCTTCGGAACTTTTAAATATCTCGATATATCTCGAAAACTACGCTTCTGATCAAAAAATATCATAGAACATAAATTGTAGGAAACACAATTCTCTACAAAAAACGTCTCTTAACATTTTGCCATAGCTCGCTTCGTTTCCGAGATATTTGCAGATTTATCTCAAGGGAAGGGGCCTGACGGACATATTTCGAGATATTTCTTCTTCTTGTTGTTCTTCTTCTGCACAGCTAAGCTGGAAGTGGCATTTGCAGCTCGCAATAGTGCAGAGTTATCTCAAAGAAAGGGGCCACGGTGTTTCTGTATCTCTATTATGTTGGTGCGGCTTCGGAACTTTTAAATATCTTGATATATCTCGAGAACTACGCATCTGATCAAAAAATATCATAGAACATAGAAAGTAGGAAACTTAATTCTCTACAAAAAGGGTCTCTTAACATTTTGCCATAGCTCACTTCGTTTCCGAGATATTTGCAGATTTATCTCAAGGGAAGGGGCCTGACGGACATATTTCGAGATATTTCTTCTTCTTGTTGTTCTTCTTCTGCACAGCTAAGCTCAAAGTGGCATTTGCGGCTCGCACTAGTGCAGAGTTATCTCAAAGAAAGGGGCCACGGTGTTTCTGTATCTCTATTATGTTGGTGCGGCTTCGGAACTTTTAAATATCTTGATATATCTCGAGAACTACGCATCTGATCAAAAAATATCATAGAACATAAAAAGTAGGAAACTTAATTCTCTACAAAAAATGTCTCTTAACATTTTGCCATAGCTCGCTTTGTTTCCGAGATATTTGCAGATATATCTCAAGGGAAGGGGCCTGACGGACATATTTCGGGATATTTCTTCTTCTTGTTGTTCTTCTTCTGCACAGCTAAGCTGGAAGTGGCATTTGCGGCTCGCACTAGTGCAGAGTTATCTCAAAGAAAGGGGCCACGGTGTTTCTGTATCTCTATTATGTTGGTGCGGCTTCGGAACTTTTAAATATCTCGATATATCTCGAAAACTACGCTTCTGATCAAAAAATATCATAGCACACAAATTGTAGGAAACATAATTCTTTACAAAAAACGTCTCTTAACATTTTGCCATAGCTCGCTTCGTTTCCGAGATATTTGCAGATTTATCTCAAGGGAAGGGGCCTGACGGACATATTTCGAGATATTTCTTCTTCTTGTTGTTCTTCTTCTGCACAGCTAAGCTGGAAGTGGCATTTGCGGCTCGCACTAGTGCAGAGTTATCTCAAAGAAAAGGGCCACGGTGTTTCTGTATCTCTATTATGTTGGTGCGGCTTCGGAACTTTTAAATATCTCGATATATCTCGAAAACTACGCTTCTGATCAAAAAATATCATAGCACATAAATTGTAGGAAACATAATTCTTTACAAAAAACGTCTCTTAACATTTTGCCATAGCTCGCTTCGTTTCCGAGATATTTGCAGATTTATCTCAAGGGAAGGGGCCTGACGGACATATTTCGAGATATTTCTTCTTCTTGTTGTTCTTCCTCTGCACAGCTAAGCTGGAAGTGGCATTTGCGGCTCGCACTAGTGCAGAGTTATCTCAAAGAAAGGGGCCACGGTGTTTCTGTATCTCTATTATGTTGGTGCGGCTTCGGAACTTTTAAATATCTCGATATATCTCGAAAACTACGCTTCTGATCAAAAAATATCATAGAACATAAATTGTAGGAAACATAATTCTGTACAAAAAACGTCTCTTAACATTTTGCCATAGCTCGCTTCGTTTCCGAGATATTTGCAGATTCAGCTCAAAGGAACGGGCCTGACGGACATATTTCGAGATATTTCTTCTTCTTGTTGTTCTTCCTCTGCACAGCTAAGCTGGAAGTGGCATTTGCGGCTCGCACTAGTGCAGAGTTATCTCAAAGAAAGGGGCCACGGTGTTTCTGTATCTCTATTATGTTGGTGCGGCTTCGGAACTTTTAAATATCTTGATATATCTCGAGAACTACGCATCTGATCAAAAAATATCATAGAACATAAAAAGTAGGAAACTTAATTCTCTACAAAAAAGGTCTCTTAACATTTTGCCATAGCTCGCTTGGTTTCCGAGATATTTACAGATTTATCTCAAGGGAAGGGGCCTGACGGACATATTTCGAGATATTTCTTCTTCTTGTTGTTCTTCTTCTGCACAGCTAAGCTGGAAGTGGCATTTGCGGCTCGCACTAGTGCAGAGTTATCTCAAAGAAAGGGGCCACGGTGTTTCTGTATCTCTATTATGTTGGTGCGGCTTCGGAACTTTTAAATATCTCGATATATCTCGAAAACTACGCTTCTGATCAAAAAATATCATAGAACATAAATTGTAGGAAACATAATTCTGTACAAAAAACGTCTCTTAACATTTTGCCATAGCTCGCTTCGTTTCCGAGATATTTGCAGATTCAGCTCAAAGGAACGGGCCTGACGGACATATTTCGAGATATTTCTTCTTCTTGTTGTTCTTCCTCTGCACAGCTAAGCTGGAAGTGGCATTTGCGGCTCGCACTAGTGCAGAGTTATCTCAAAGAAAGGGGCCACGGTGTTTCTGTATCTCTATTATGTTGGTGCGGCTTCGGAACTTTTAAATATCTTGATATATCTCGAGAACTACGCATCTGATCAAAAAATATCATAGAACATAAAAAGTAGGAAACTTAATTCTCTACAAAAAAGGTCTCTTAACATTTTGCCATAGCTCGCTTGGTTTCCGAGATATTTGCAGATTTATCTCAAGGGAAGGGGCCTGACGGACATATTTCGAGATATTTCTTCTTCTTGTTGTTCTTCTTCTGCACAGCTAAGCTGGAAGTGGCATTTGCGGCTCGCACTAGTGCAGAGTTATCTCAAAGAAAGGGGCCACGGTGTTTCTGTATCTCTATTATGTTGGTGCGGCTTCGGAACTTTTAAATATCTCGATATATCTCGAAAACTACGCTTCTGATCAAAAAATATCATAGCACATAAATTGTAGGAAACATAATTCTTTACAAAAAACGTCTCTTAACATTTTGCCATAGCTCGCTTCGTTTCCGAGATATTTGCAGATTTATCTCAAGGGAAGGGGCCTGACGGACATATTTCGAGATATTTCTTCTTCTTGTTGTTCTTCTTCTGCACAGCTAAGCTGGAAGTGGCATTTGCGGCTCGCACTAGTGCAGAGTTATCTCGAAGAAAGGGGCCACGGTGTTTCTGTATCTCTATTATGTTGGTGCGGCTTCGGAACTTTTAAATATCTTGATATATCTCGAGAACTACGCATCTGATCAAAAAATATCATAGAACATAAATTGTAGGAAGCATAATTCTGTACAAAAAACGTCTCTTAACATTTTGCCATAGCTCGCTTCGTTTCCGAGATATTTGCAGATTTATCTCAAGGGAAGGGGCCTGACGGACATATTTCGAGATATTTCTTCTTCTTGTTGTTCTTCTTCTGCACAGCTAAGCTGGAAGTGGCATTTGCGGCTCGCACTAGTGCAGAGTTATCTCAAAGAAAGGGGCCACGGTGTTTCTGTATCTCTATTATGTTGGTGCGGCTTCGGAACTTTTAAATATCTTGATATATCTCGAGAACTACGCATCTGATCAAAAAATATCATAGAACATAAAAAGTAGGAAACTTAATTCTCTACAAAAAAGGTCTCTTAACATTTTGCCATAGCTCGCTTCGTTTCCGAGATATTTGCAGATTTATCTCAAGGGAAGGGGCCTGACGGACATATTTCGAGATATTTCTTCTTCTTGTTGTTCTTCTTCTGCACAGCTAAGCTGGAAGTGGCATTTGCGGCTCGCACTAGTGCAGAGTTATCTCAAAGAAAGGGGCCACGGTGTTTCTGTATCTCTATTATGTTGGTGCGGCTTCGGAACTTTTAAATATCTCGATATATCTCGAAAACTACGCTTCTGATCAAAAAATATCATAGCACATAAATTGTAGGAAACATAATTCTTTACAAAAAACGTCTCTTAACATTTTGCCATAGCTCGCTTCGTTTCCGAGATATTTGCAGATTTATCTCAAGGGAAGGGGCCTGACGGACATATTTCGAGATATTTCTTCTTCTTGTTGTTCTTCTTCTGCACAGCTAAGCTGGAAGTGGCATTTGCGGCTCGCACTAGTGCAGAGTTATCTCGAAGAAAGGGGCCACGGTGTTTCTGTATCTCTATTATGTTGGTGCGGCTTTGGAACTTTTAAATATCTTGATATATCTCGAGAACTACGCATCTGATCAAAAAATATCATAGAACATAAAAAGTAGGAAACTTAATTCTCTACAAAAAAGGTCTCTTAACATTTTGCCATAGCTCGCTTCGTTTCCGAGATATTTGCAGATTTATCTCAAGGGAAGGGGCCTGACGGACATATTTCGAGATATTTCTTCTTCCTGTTGTTCTTCTTCTGCACAGCTAAGCTGGAAGTGGCATTTGCGGCTCGCACTAGTGCAGAGTTATCTCGAAGAAAGGGGCCACGATGTTTCTGTATCTCTATTATGTTGGTGCGGCTTCGGAACTTTTAAATATCTTGATATATCTCGAGAACTACGCATCTGATCAAAAAATATCATAGAACATAGAAAGTAGGAAACTTAATTCTCTACAAAAAAGGTCTCTGAACATTTTGCCATAGCTCGCTTCGTTTCCGAGATATTTGCAGATTTATCTCAAGGGAAGGGGCCTGACGGACATATTTCGAGATATTTCTTCTTCTTGTTGTTCTTCTTCTGCACAGCTAAGCTGGAAGTGGCATTTGCGGCTCGCACTAGTGCAGAGTTATCTCGAAGAAAGGGGCCACGGTGTTTCTGTATCTCTATTATGTTGGAGCGGCTTCGGAACTTTTAAATATCTTGATATATCTCGAGAACTACGCATCTGATCAAAAAATATCATAGAACATAAAAAGTAGGAAACTTAATTCTCTACAAAAAAGTTCTCTTAACATTTTGCCATAGCTCGCTTCGTTTCCGAGATATTTGCAGATTTATCTCAAGGGAAGGGGCCTGACGGACATATTTCGAGATATTTCTTCTTCTTGTTGTTCTTCCTCTGCACAGCTAAGCTGGAAGTGGCATTTGCAGCTCGCAATAGTGCAGAGTTATCTCAAAGAAGGGGGCCACGGTGTTTCTGTATCTCTATTATGTTGGTGCGGCTTCGGAACTTTTAAATATCTTGATATATCTCGAGAACTACGCATCTGATCAAAAAATATCATAGAACATATAAAGTAGGAAACATAATTCTCTACAAAAAAGGTCTCTTAACATTTTGCCATAGCTCGCTTCGTTTCCGAGATATTTGCAGATTTATCTCAAGGGAAGGGGCCTGACGGACATATTTCGAGATATTTCTTCTTCTTGTTGTTCTTCTTCTGCACAGCTAAGCTGGAAGTGGCATTTGCGGCTCGCACTAGTGCAGAGTTATCTCGAAGAAAGGGGCCACGGTGTTTCTGTATCTCTATTATGTTGGTGCGGCTTCGGAACTTTTAAATATCTTGATATATCTCGAGAACTACGCATCTGATCAAAAAATATCATAGAACATAAAAAGTAGGAAACTTAATTCTCTACAAGAAAGGTCTCTTAACATTTTGCCATAGCTCGCTTCGTTTCCGAGATATTTGCAGATTTATCTCAAGGGAAGGGGCCTGACGGACATATTTCGAGATATTTCTTCTTCTTGTTGTTCTTCTTCTGCACAGCTAAGCTGGAAGTGGCATTTGCGGCTCGCACTAGTGCAGAGTTATCTCGAAGGAAGGAGCCACGGTGTTTCTGTATCTCTATTATGTTGGTGCGGCTTCGGAACTTTTAAATATCTTGATATATCTCGAGAACTACGCATCTGATCAAAAAATATCATAGAACATAAAAAGTAGGAAACTTAATTCTCTACAAAAAAGGTGTCTTAACATTTTGCCATAGCTCGCTTCGTTTCCGAGATATTTGCAGATTTATCTCAAGGGAAGGGGCCTGACGGACATATTTCGAGATATTTCTTCTTCTTGTTGTTCTTCTTCTGCACAGCTAAGCTGGAAGTGGCATTTGCGGCTCGCACTAGTGCAGAGTTATCTCGAAGAAAGGGGCCACGGTGTTTCTGTATCTCTATTATGTTGGTGCGGCTTCGGAACTTTTAAATATCTTGATATATCTCGAGAACTACGCATCTGATCAAAAAATATCATAGAACATAGAAAGTAGGAAACTTAATTCTCTACAAAAAAGGTCTCTTAACATTTTGCCATAGCTCGCTTCGTTTCCGAGATATTTGCAGATTTATCTCAAGGGAAGAGGCCTGACGGACATATTTCGAGATATTTCTTCTTCTTGTTGTTCTTCTTCTGCACAGCTAAGCTGGAAGTGGCATTTGCGGCTCGCACTAGTGCAGAGTTATCTCAAAGAAAGGGGCCACGGTGTTTCTGTATCTCTATTATGTTGGTGCGGCTTCGGAACTTTTAAATATCTTGATATATCTCGAGAACTACGCATCTGATCAAAAAATATCATAGAACATAAAAAGTAGGAAAGTTAATTCTCTACAAAAAAGGTCTCTTAGCATTTTGCCATAGCTCGCTTCGTTTCCGAGATATTTGCAGATTTATCTCAAGGGAAGGGGCCTGACGGACATATTTCGAGATATTTCTTCTTCTTGTTGTTCTTCTTCTGCACAGCTAAGCTGGAAGTGGCATTTGGGGCTCGCACTAGTGCAGAGTTATCTCGAAGAAAGGGGCCACGGTGTTTCTGTATCTCTATTATGTTGGTGCGGCTTCGGAACTTTTAAATATCTTGATATATCTCGAGAACTACGCATCTGATCAAAAAATATCATAGAACATAAAAAGTAGGAAACTTAATTCTCTACAAAAAAGGTCTCTTAACATTTTGCCATAGCTCGCTTCGTTTCCGAGATATTTGCAGATTTATCTCAAGGGAAGGGGCCTGACGGACATATTTCGAGATATTTCTTCTTCTTGTTGTTCTTCTTCTGCACAGCTAAGCTGGAAGTGGCATTTGCGGCTCGCACTAGTGCAGAGTTATCTCGAAGGAAGGAGCCACGGTGTTTCTGTATCTCTATTATGTTGGTGCGGCTTCGGAACTTTTAAATATCTTGATATATCTCGAGAACTACGCATCTGATCAAAAAATATCATAGAACATAAAAAGTAGGAAACTTAATTCTCTACAAAAAAGGTCTCTTAACATTTTGCCATAGCTCGCTTCGTTTCCGAGATATTTGCAGATTTATCTCAAGGGAAGGGGCCTGACGGACATATTTCGAGATATTTCTTCTTCTTGTTGTTCTTCTTCTGCACAGCTAAGCTGGAAGTGGCATTTGCGGCTCGCACTAGTGCAGAGTTATCTCGAAGAAAGGGGCCACGATGTTTCTGTATCTCTATTATGTTGGTGCGGCTTCGGAACTTTTAAATATCTTGATATATCTCGAGAACTACGCATCTGATCAAAAAATATCATAGAACATAGAAAGTAGGAAACTTAATTCTCTACAAAAAAGGTCTCTTAACATTTTGCCATAGCTCGCTTCGTTTCCGAGATATTTGCAGATTTATCTCAAGGGAAGGGGCCTGACGGACATATTTCGAGATATTTCTTCTTCTTGTTGTTCTTCCTCTGCACAGCTAAGCTGGAAGTGGCATTTGCAGCTCGCAATAGTGCAGAGTAATCTCAAAGAAAGGGGCCACGGTGTTTCTGTATCTCTATTATGTTGGTGCGGCTTCGGAACTTTTAAATATCTTGATATATCTCGAGAACTACGCATCTGATCAAAAAATATCATAGAACATAAAAAGTAGGAAACTTAATTCTCTACAAAAAAGGTCTCTTAACATTTTGCCATAGCTCGCTTCATTTCCGAGATATTTGCAGATTTATCTCAAGGGAAGGGGCCTGACGGACATACTTCGAGATATTTCTTCTTCTTGTTGTTCTTCTTCTGCACAGCTAAGCTGGAAGTGGCATTTGCGGCTCGCACTAGTGCAGAGTTATCTCAAAGAAAGGGGCCACGGTGTTTCTGTATCTCTATTATGTTGGTGCGGCTTCGGAACTTTTAAATATCTCGATATATCTCGAAAACTACGCTTCTGATCAAAAAATATCATAGCACATAAATTGTAGGAAACATAATTCTTTACAAAAAACGTCTCTTAACATTTTGCCATAGCTCGCTGCGTTTCCGAGATATTTGCAGATTTATCTCAAGGGAAGGGGCCTGACGGACATATTTCGAGATATTTCTTCTTCTTGTTGTTCTTCTTCTGCACAGCTAAGCTGGAAGTGGCATTTGCGGCTCGCACTAGTGCAGAGTTATCTCAAAGAAAGGGGCCACGGTGTTTCTGTATCTCTATTATGTTGGTGCGGCTTCGGAACTTTTAAATATCTCGATATATCTCGAACACTACGCTTCTGATCAAAAAATATCATAGCACATAAATTGTAGGAAACATAATTCTTTACAAAAAACGTCTCTTAACATTTTGCCATAGGTCGCTTCGTTTCCGAGATATTTGCAGATTTATCTCAAGGGAAGGGGCCTGACGGACATATTTCGAGATATTTCTTCTTCTTGTTGTTCTTCTTCTGCACAGCTAAGCTGGAAGTGGCATTTGCGGCTCGCACTAGTGCAGAGTTATCTCGAAGAAAGGGGCCACGGTGTTTCTGTATCTCTATTATGTTGGTGCGGCTTCGGAACTTTTAAATATATTGATATATCTCGAGAACTACGCATCTGATCAAAAAATATCATAGAACATAAAAAGTAGGAAACTTAATTCTCTACAAAAAAGTTCTCTTAACATTTTGCCATAGCTCGCTTCGTTTCCGAGATATTTGCAGATTTATCTCAAGGGAAGGGGCCTGACGGACATATTTCGAGATATTTCTTCTTCTTGTTGTTCTTCCTCTGCACAGCTAAGCTGGAAGTGGCATTTGCAGCTCGCAATAGTGCAGAGTTATCTCAAAGAAGGGGGCCACGGTGTTTCTGTATCTCTATTATGTTGGTGCGGCTTCGGAACTTTTAAATATCTTGATATATCTCGAGAACTACGCATCTGATCAAAAAATATCATAGAACATATAAAGTAGGAAACATAATTCTCTACAAAAAAGGTCTCTTAACATTTTGCCATAGCTCGCTTCGTTTCCGAGATATTTGCAGATTTATCTCAAGGGAAGGGGCCTGACGGACATATTTCGAGATATTTCTTCTTCTTGTTGTTCTTCTTCTGCACAGCTAAGCTGGAAGTGGCATTTGCGGCTCGCACTAGTGCAGAGTTATCTCGAAGAAAGGGGCCACGGTGTTTCTGTATCTCTATTATGTTGGTGCGGCTTCGGAACTTTTAAATATCTTGATATATCTCGAGAACTACGCATCTGATCAAAAAATATCATAGAACATAAAAAGTAGGAAACTTAATTCTCTACAAGAAAGGTCTCTTAACATTTTGCCATAGCTCGCTTCGTTTCCGAGATATTTGCAGATTTATCTCAAGGGAAGGGGCCTGACGGACATATTTCGAGATATTTCTTCTTCTTGTTGTTCTTCTTCTGCACAGCTAAGCTGGAAGTGGCATTTGCGGCTCGCACTAGTGCAGAGTTATCTCGGAGGAAGGAGCCACGGTGTTTCTGTATCTCTATTATGTTGGTGCGGCTTCGGAACTTTTAAATATCTTGATATATCTCGAGAACTACGCATCTGATCAAAAAATATCATAGAACATAAAAAGTAGGAAACTTAATTCTCTACAAAAAAGGTCTCTTAACATTTTGCCATAGCTCGCTTCGTTTCCGAGATATTTGCAGATTTATCTCAAGGGAAGGGGCCTGACGGACATATTTCGAGATATTTCTTCTTCTTGTTGTTCTTCTTCTGCACAGCTAAGCTGGAAGTGGCATTTGCGGCTCGCACTAGTGCAGAGTTATCTCAAAGAAAGGGGCCACGGTGTTTCTGTATCTCTATTATGTTGGTGCGGCTTCGGAACTTTTAAATATCTCGATATATCTCGAACACTACGCTTCTGATCAAAAAATATCATAGCACATAAATTGTAGGAAACATAATTCTTTACAAAAAACGTCTCTTAACATTTTGCCATAGGTCGCTTCGTTTCCGAGATATTTGCAGATTTATCTCAAGGGAAGGGGCCTGACGGACATATTTCGAGATATTTCTTCTTCTTGTTGTTCTTCTTCTGCACAGCTAAGCTGGAAGTGGCATTTGCGGCTCGCACTAGTGCAGAGTTATCTCGAAGAAAGGGGCCACGGTGTTTCTGTATCTCTATTATGTTGGTGCGGCTTCGGAACTTTTAAATATATTGATATATCTCGAGAACTACGCATCTGATCAAAAAATATCATAGAACATAAAAAGTAGGAAACTTAATTCTCTACAAAAAAGTTCTCTTAACATTTTGCCAGAGCTCGCTTCGTTTCCGAGATATTTGCAGATTTATCTCAAGGGAAGGGGCCTGACGGACATATTTCGAGATATTTCTTCTTCTTGTTGTTCTTCCTCTGCACAGCTAAGCTGGAAGTGGCATTTGCAGCTCGCAATAGTGCAGAGTTATCTCAAAGAAGGGGGCCACGGTGTTTCTGTATCTCTATTATGTTGGTGCGGCTTCGGAACTTTTAAATATCTTGATATATCTCGAGAACTACGCATCTGATCAAAAAATATCATAGAACATATAAAGTAGGAAACATAATTCTCTACAAAAAAGGTCTCTTAACATTTTGCCATAGCTCGCTTCGTTTCCGAGATATTTGCAGATTTATCTCAAGGGAAGGGGCCTGACGGACATATTTCGAGATATTTCTTCTTCTTGTTGTTCTTCTTCTGCACAGCTAAGCTGGAAGTGGCATTTGCGGCTCGCACTAGTGCAGAGTTATCTCGAAGAAAGGGGCCACGGTGTTTCTGTATCTCTATTATGTTGGTGCGGCTTCGGAACTTTTAAATATCTTGATATATCTCGAGAACTACGCATCTGATCAAAAAATATCATAGAACATAAAAAGTAGGAAACTTAATTCTCTACAAGAAAGGTCTCTTAACATTTTGCCATAGCTCGCTTCGTTTCCGAGATATTTGCAGATTTATCTCAAGGGAAGGGGCCTGACGGACATATTTCGAGATATTTCTTCTTCTTGTTGTTCTTCTTCTGCACAGCTAAGCTGGAAGTGGCATTTGCGGCTCGCACTAGTGCAGAGTTATCTCGAAGGAAGGAGCCACGGTGTTTCTGTATCTCTATTATGTTGGTGCGGCTTCGGAACTTTTAAATATCTTGATATATCTCGAGAACTACGCATCTGATCAAAAAATATCATAGAACATAAAAAGTAGGAAACTTAATTCTCTACAAAAAAGGTCTCTTAACATTTTGCCATAGCTCGCTTCGTTTCCGAGATATTTGCAGATTTATCTCAAGGGAAGGGGCCTGACGGACATATTTCGAGATATTTCTTCTTCTTGTTGTTCTTCTTCTGCACAGCTAAGCTGGAAGTGGCATTTGCGGCTCGCACTAGTGCAGAGTTATCTCAAAGAAAGGGGCCACGGTGTTTCTGTATCTCTATTATGTTGGTGCGGCTTCGGAACTTTTAAATATCTCGATATATCTCGAACACTACGCTTCTGATCAAAAAATATCATAGCACATAAATTGTAGGAAACATAATTCTTTACAAAAAACGTCTCTTAACATTTTGCCATAGGTCGCTTCGTTTCCGAGATATTTGCAGATTTATCTCAAGGGAAGGGGCCTGACGGACATATTTCGAGATATTTCTTCTTCTTGTTGTTCTTCTTCTGCACAGCTAAGCTGGAAGTGGCATTTGCGGCTCGCACTAGTGCAGAGTTATCTCGAAGAAAGGGGCCACGGTGTTTCTGTATCTCTATTATGTTGGTGCGGCTTCGGAACTTTTAAATATCTTGATATATCTCGAGAACTACGCATCTGATCAAAAAATATCATAGAACATAAAAAGTAGGAAACTTAATTCTCTACAAAAAAGTTCTCTTAACATTTTGCCATAGCTCGCTTCGTTTCCGAGATATTTGCAGATTTATCTCAAGGGAAGGGGCCTGACGGACATATTTCGAGATATTTCTTCTTCTTGTTGTTCTTCCTCTGCACAGCTAAGCTGGAAGTGGCATTTGCAGCTCGCAATAGTGCAGAGTTATCTCAAAGAAGGGGGCCACGGTGTTTCTGTATCTCTATTATGTTGGTGCGGCTTCGGAACTTTTAAATATCTTGATATATCTCGAGAACTACGCATCTGATCAAAAAATATCATAGAACATATAAAGTAGGAAACATAATTCTCTACAAAAAAGGTCTCTTAACATTTTGCCATAGCCTGCTTCGTTTCCGAGATATTTGCAGATTTATCTCAAGGGAAGGGGCCTGACGGACATATTTCGAGATATTTCTTCTTCTTGTTGTTCTTCTTCTGCACAGCTAAGCTGGAAGTGGCATTTGCGGCTCGCACTAGTGCAGAGTTATCTCGAAGAAAGGGGCCACGGTGTTTCTGTATCTCTATTATGTTGGTGCGGCTTCGGAACTTTTAAATATCTTGATATATCTCGAGAACTACGCATCTGATCAAAAAATATCATAGAACATAAAAAGTAGGAAACTTAATTCTCTACAAGAAAGGTCTCTTAACATTTTGCCATAGCTCGCTTCGTTTCCGAGATATTTGCAGATTTATCTCAAGGGAAGGGGCCTGACGGACATATTTCGAGATATTTCTTCTTCTTGTTGTTCTTCTTCTACACAGCTAAGCTGGAAGTGGCATTTGCGGCTCGCACTAGTGCAGAGTTATCTCGAAGGAAGGAGCCACGGTGTTTCTGTATCTCTATTATGTTGGTGCGGCTTCGGAACTTTTAAATATCTTGATATATCTCGAGAACTACGCATCTGATCAAAAAATATCATAGAACATAAAAAGTAGGAAACTTAATTCTCTACAAAAAAGGTCTCTTAACATTTTGCCATAGCTCGCTTCGTTTCCGAGATATTTGCAGATTTATCTCAAGGGAAGGGGCCTGACGGACATATTTCGAGATATTTCTTCTTCTTGTTGTTCTTCTTCTGCACAGCTAAGCTGGAAGTGGCATTTGCGGCTCGCACTAGTGCAGAGTTATCTCGAAGAAAGGGGCCACGGTGTTTCTGTATCTCTATTATGTTGGTGCGGCTTCGGAACTTTTAAATATCTTGATATATCTCGAGAACTACGCATCTGATCAAAAAATATCATAGAACATAAAAAGTAGGAAACTTAATTCTCTACAAGAAAGGTCTCTTAACATTTTGCCATAGCTCGCTTCGTTTCCGAGATATTTGCAGATTTATCTCAAGGGAAGGGGCCTGACGGACATATTTCGAGATATTTCTTCTTCTTGTTGTTCTTCCTCTGCACAGCTAAGCTGGAAGTGGCATTTGCGGCTCGCACTAGTGCAGAGTTATCTCGAAGAAAGGGGCCACGGTGTTTCTGTATCTCTATTATGTTGGTGCGGCTTCGGAACTTTTAAATATCTTGATATATCTCGAGAACTACGCATCTGATCAAAAAATATCATAGAACATAAAAAGTAGGAAACTTAATTCTCTACAAAAAAGTTCTCTTAACATTTTGCCATAGCTCGCTTCGTTTCCGAGATATTTGCAGATTTATCTCAAGGGAAGGGGCCTCACGGACATATTTCGAGATATTTCTTCTTCTTGTTGTTCTTCCTCTGCACAGCTAAGCTGGAAGTGGCATTTGCAGCTCGCAATAGTGCAGAGTTATCTCAAAGAAGGGGGCCACGGTGTTTCTGTATCTCTATTATGTTGGTGCGGCTTCGGAACTTTTAAATATCTTGATATATCTCGAGAACTACGCATCTGATCAAAAAATATCATAGAACATATAAAGTAGGAAACATAATTCTCTACAAAAAAGGTCTCTTAACATTTTGCCATAGCTCGCTTCGTTTCCGAGATATTTGCAGATTTATCTCAAGGGAAGGGGCCTGACGGACATATTTCGAGATATTTCTTCTTCTTGTTGTTCTTCTTCTGCACAGCTAAGCTGGAAGTGGCATTTGCGGCTCGCACTAGTGCAGAGTTATCTCGAAGAAAGGGGCCACGGTGTTTCTGTATCTCTATTATGTTGGTGCGGCTTCGGAACTTTTAAATATCTTGATATATCTCGAGAACTACGCATCTGATCAAAAAATATCATAGAACATAAAAAGTAGGAAACTTAATTCTCTACAAGAAAGGTCTCTTAACATTTTGCCATAGCTCGCTTCGTTTCCGAGATATTTGCAGATATATCTCAAGGGAAGGGGCCTGACGGACATATTTCGAGATATTTCTTCTTCTTGTTGTTCTTCTTCTGCACAGCTAAGCTGGAAGTGGCATTTGCGGCTCGCACTAGTGCAGAGTTATCTCGAAGGAAGGAGCCACGGTGTTTCTGTATCTCTATTATGTTGGTGCGGCTTCGGAACTTTTAAATATCTTGATATATCTCGAGAACTACGCATCTGATCAAAAAATATCATAGAACATAAAAAGTAGGAAACTTAATTCTCTACAAAAAAGGTCTCTTAACATTTTGCCATAGCTCGCTTGGTTTCCGAGATATTTGCAGATTTATCTCAAGGGAAGGGGCCTGACGGACATATTTCGAGATATTTCTTCTTCTTGTTGTTCTTCTTCTGCACAGCTAAGCTGGAAGTGGCATTTGCGGCTCGCACTAGTGCAGAGTTATCTCGAAGAAAGGGGCCACGGTGTTTCTGTATCTCTATTATGTTGGTGCGGCTTCGGAACTTTTAAATATCTTGATATATCTCGAGAACTACGCATCTGATCAAAAAATGTCATAGAACATAGAAAGTAGGAAACTTAATTCTCTACAAAAAAGGTCTCTTAACATTTTGCCATAGCTCGCCTCGTTTCCGAGATATTTGCAGATTTATCTCAAGGGAAGGGGCATGACGGACATATTTCGAGATATTTCTTCTTCTTGTTGTTCTTCCTCTGTACAGCTAAGCTGGAAGTGGCATTTGCAGCTCGCAATAGTGCAGAGTAATCTCAAAGAAAGGGGCCATGGTGTTTCTGTATCTCTATTATGTTGGTGCGGCTTCGGAACTTTTAAATATCTTGATATATCTCGAGAACTACGCATCTGATCAAAAAATATCATAGAACATAAAAAGTAGGAAACTTAATTCTCTACAAAAAAGGTCTCTTAACATTTTGCCATAGCTCGCTTCGTTTCCGAGATATTTGCAGATTTATCTCAAGGGAAGGGGCCTGACGGACATATTTCGAGATATTTCTTCTTCTTGTTGTTCTTCTTCTGCACAGCTAAGCTGGAAGTGGCATTTGCAGCTCGCAATAGTGCAGAGCTATCTCAAAGAAGGGGGCCACGGTGTTTCTGTATCTCTATTATGTTGGTGCGGCTTCGGAACTTTTAAATATCTTGATATATCTCGAGAACTACGCATCTGATCAAAAAATATCATAGAAGATAAACAGTAGGAGACTTAATTCTCTACAAAAAAGGTCTCTTAACATTTTGCCATAGCTCGCTCCGTTTCCGAGATATTTGCAGATTTATCTCAAGGGAAGGGGCCTGACGGACATATTTCGAGATATTTCTTCTTCTTGTTGTTCTTCTTCTGCACAGCTAAGCTGGAAGTGGCATTTGCGGCTCGCACTAGTGCAGAGTTATCTCAAAGAAAGGGGCCACGGTGTTTCTGTATCTCTATTATGTTGGTGCGGCTTCGGAACTTTTAAATATCTTGATATATCTCGAGAACTACGCATCTGATCAAAAAATATCATAGAACATAAAAAGTAGGAAAGTTAATTCTCTACAAAAAAGGTCTCTTAACATTTTGCCATAGCTCGCTTCGTTTCCGAGATATTTGCAGATTTATCTCAAGGGAAGGGGCCTGACGGACATATTTCGAGATATTTCTTCTTCTTGTTGTTCTTCTTCTGCACAGCTAAGCTTGAAGTGGCATTTGGGGCTCGCACTAGTGCAGAGTTATCTCAAAGAAAGGGGCCACGGTGTTTCTGTATCTCTATTATGTTGGTGCGGCTTCGGAACTTTTAAATATCTCGATATATCTCGAAAACTACGCTTCTGATCAAAAAATATCATAGCACATAAATTGTAGGAAACATAATTCTTTACAAAAAACGTCTCTTAACATTTTGCCATAGCTCGCTTCGTTTCCGAGATATTTGCAGATTTATCTCAAGGGAAGGGGCCTGACGGACATATTTCGAGATATTTCTTCTTCTTGTTGTTCTTCTTCTGCACAGCTAAGCTGGAAGTGGCATTTGCGGCTCGCACTAGTGCAGAGTTATCTCAAAGAAAGGGGCCACGGTGTTTCTGTATCTCTATTATGTTGGTGCGGCTTCGGAACTTTTAAATATCTCGATATATCTCGAAAACTACGCTTCTGATCAAAAAATATCATAGAACATAAATTGTAGGAAACATAATTCTGTACAAAAAACGTCTCTTAACATTTTGCCATAGCTCGCTTCGTTTCCGAGATATTTGCAGATTCAGCTCAAAGGAACGGGCCTGACGGACATATTTCGAGATATTTCTTCTTCTTGTTGTTCTTCCTCTGCACAGCTAAGCTGGAAGTGGCATTTGCGGCTCGCACTAGTGCAGAGCTATCTCAAAGAAAGGGGCCACGGTGTTTCTGTATCTCTATTATGTTGGTGCGGCTTCGGAACTTTTAAATATCTTGATATATCTAGAGAACTACGCATCTGATCAAAAAATATCATAGAACATAAAAAGTAGGAAACTTAATTCTCTACAAAAAAGGTCTCTTAACATTTTGCCATAGCTCGCTTCGTTTCCGAGATATTTGCAGATTTATCTCAAGGGAAGGGGCCTGACGGACATATTTCGAGATATTTCTTCTTCTTGTTGTTCTTCTTCTTCACAGCTAAGCTGGAAGTGGCATTTGCGGCTCGCACTAGTGCAGAGTTATCTCAAAGAAAGGGGCCACGGTGTTTCTGTATCTCTATTATGTTGGTGCGGCTTCGGAACTTTTAAATATCTCGATATATCTCGAAAACTACGCTTCTGATCAAAAAATATCATAGCACATAAATTGTAGGAAACATAATTCTTTACAAAAAACGTCTCTTAACATTTTGCCATAGCTCGCTTCGTTTCCGAGATATTTGCAGATTTATCTCAAGGGAAGGGGCCTGACGGACATATTTCGAGATATTTCTTCTTCTTGTTGTTCTTCCTCTGCACAGCTAAGCTGGAAGTGGCATTTGCGGCTCGCACTAGTGCAGAGTTATCTCAAAGAAAGGGGCCACGGTGTTTCTGTATCTCTATTATGTTGGTGCGGCTTCGGAACTTTTAAATATCTCGATATATCTCGAAAACTACGCTTCTGATCAAAAAATATCATAGAACATAAATTGTAGGAAACATAATTCTGTACAAAAAACGTCTCTCAACATTTTGCCATAGCTCGCTTCGTTTCCGAGATATTTGCAGATTCAGCTCAAAGGAACGGGCCTGACGGACATATTTCGAGATATTTCTTCTTCTTGTTGTTCTTCCTCTGCACAGCTAAGCTGGAAGTGGCATTTGCGGCTCGCACTAGTGCAGAGTTAGCTCAAAGAAAGGGGCCACGGTGTTTCTGTATCTCTATTATGTTGGTGCGGCTTCGGAACTTTTAAATATCTTGATATATCTCGAGAACTACGCATCTGATCAAAAAATATCATAGAACATAAAAAGTAGGAAACTTAATTCTCTACAAGAAAGGTCTCTTAACATTTTGCCATAGCTCGCTTCGTTTCCGAGATATTTGCAGATTTATCTCAAGGGAAGGGGCCTGACGGACATATTTCGAGATGTTTCTTCTTCTTGTTGTTCTTCCTCTGCACAGCTAAGCTGGAAGTGGCATTTGCGGCTCGCACTAGTGCAGAGTTATCTCGAAGAAAGGGGCCACGGTGTTTCTGTATCTCTATTATGTTGGTGCGGCTGCGGAACTTTTAAATATCTTGATATATCTCGAGAACTACGCATCTGATCAAAAAATATCATAGAACATAAAAAGTAGGAAACTTAATTCTCTACAAAAAAGTTCTCTTAACATTTTGCCATAGCTCGCTTCGTTTCCGAGATATTTGCAGATTTATCTCAAGGGAAGGGGCCTGACGGACATATTTCGAGATATTTCTTCTTCTTGTTGTTCTTCTTCTGCACAGCTAAGCTGGAAGTGGCATTTGCGGCTCGCACTAGTGCAGAGTTATCTCGAAGAAAGGGGCCACGGTGTTTCTGTATCTCTATTATGTTGGTGCGGCTTCGGAACTTTTAAATATCTTGATATATCTCGAGAACTACGCATCTGATCAAAAAATATCATAGAACATAAAAAGTAGGAAACTTAATTCTCTACAAAAAAGGTCTCTTAACATTTTGCCATAGCTGGCTTCGTTTCCGAGATATTTGCAGATTTATCTCAAGGGAAGGGGCCTGACGGACATATTTCGAGATATTTCTTCTTCTTGTTGTTCTTCTTCTGCACAGCTAAGCTGGAAGTGGCATTTGCGGCTCGCACTAGTGCAGAGTTATCTCGAAGAAAGGGGCCACGGTGTTTCTGTATCTCTATTATGTTGGTGCGGCTTCGGAACTTTTAAATATCTTGATATATCTCGAGAACTACGCATCTGATCAAAAAATATCATAGAACATAGAAAGTAGGAAACTTAATTCTCTACAAAAAAGGTCTCTTAACATTTTGCCATAGCTCGCTTCGTTTCCGAGATATTTGCAGATTTATCTCAAGGGAAGGGGCCTGACGGACATATTTCGAGATATTTCTTCTTCTTGTTGTTCTTCCTCTGCACAGCTAAGCTGGAAGTGGCATTTGCAGCTCGCAATAGTGCAGAGTAATCTCAAAGAAAGGGGCCACGGTGTTTCTGTATCTCTATTATGTTGGTGCGGCTTCGGAACTTTTAAATATCTTGATATATCTCGAGAACTACGCATCTGATCAAAAAATATCATAGAAGATAAACAGTAGGAAACATAATTCTCTACAAAAAAGGTCTCTTAACATTTTGCCATAGCTCGCTCCGTTTCCGAGATATTTGCAGATTTATCTCAAGGGAAGGGGCCTGACGGACATATTTCGAGATATTTCTTCTTCTTGTTGTTCTTCTTCTGCACAGCTAAGCTGGAAGTGGCATTTGCGGCTCGCACTAGTGCAGAGTTATCTCAAAGAAAGGGGCCACGGTGTTTCTGTATCTCTATTATGTTGGTGCGGCTTCGGAACTTTTAAATATCTTGATATATCTCGAGAACTACGCATCTGATCAAAAAATATCATAGAACATAAAAAGTAGGAAACTTAATTCTCTACAAAAAAGGTCTCTTAACATTTTGCCATAGCTCGCTTCGTTTCCGAGATATTTGCAGATTTATCTCAAGGGAAGGGGCCTGACGGACATATTTCGAGATATTTCTTCTTCTTGTTGTTCTTCTTCTGCACAGCTAAGCTGGAAGTGGCATTTGCGGCTCGCACTAGTGCAGAGTTATCTCGAAGAAAGGGGCCACGGTGTTTCTGTATCTCTATTATGTTGGTGCGGCTTCGGAACTTTTAAATATCTTGATATATCTCGAGAACTACGCATCTGATCAAAAAATATCATAGAACATAGAAAGTAGGAAACTTAATTCTCTACAAAAAAGGTCTCTTAACATTTTGCCATAGCTCGCTTCGTTTCCGAGATATTTGCAGATTTATCTCAAGGGAAGGGGCCTGACGGACATATTTCGAGATATTTCTTCTTCTTGTTGTTCTTCCTCTGCACAGCTAAGCTGGAAGTGGCATTTGCAGCTCGCAATAGTGCAGAGTAATCTCAAAGAAAGGGGCCACGGTGTTTCTGTATCTCTATTATGTTGGTGCGGCTTCGGAACTTTTAAATATCTTGATATATCTCGAGAACTACGCATCTGATCAAAAAATATCATAGAAGATAAACAGTAGGAAACATAATTCTCTACAAAAAAGGTCTCTTAACATTTTGCCATAGCTCGCTCCGTTTCCGAGATATTTGCAGATTTATCTCAAGGGAAGGGGCCTGACGGACATATTTCGAGATATTTCTTCTTCTTGTTGTTCTTCTTCTGCACAGCTAAGCTGGAAGTGGCATTTGCGGCTCGCACTAGTGCAGAGTTATCTCAAAGAAAGGGGCCACGGTGTTTCTGTATCTCTATTATGTTGGTGCGGCTTCGGAACTTTTAAATATCTTGATATATCTCGAGAACTACGCATCTGATCAAAAAATATCATAGAACATAAAAAGTAGGAAAGTTAATTCTCTACAAAAAAGGTCTCTTAACATTTTGCCATAGCTCGCTTCGTTTCCGAGATATTTGCAGATTTATCTCAAGGGAAGGGGCCTGACGGACATATTTCGAGATATTTCTTCTTCTTGTTGTTCTTCTTCTGCACAGCTAAGCTTGAAGTGGCATTTGCGGCTCGCACTAGTGCAGAGTTATCTCAAAGAAAGGGGCCACGGTGTTTCTGTATCTCTATTATGTTGGTGCGGCTTCGGAACTTTTAAATATCTCGATATATCTCGAAAACTACGCTTCTGATCAAAAAATATCATAGCACATAAATTGTAGGAAACATAATTCTTTACAAAAAACGTCTCTTAACATTTTGCCATAGCTCGCTTCGTTTCCGAGATATTTGCAGATTTATCTCAAGGGAAGGGGCCTGACGGACATATTTCGAGATATTTCTTCTTCTTGTTGTTCTTCTTCTGCACAGCTAAGCTGGAAGTGGCATTTGCGGCTCGCACTTGTGCAGAGTTATCTCAAAGAAAGGGGCCACGGTGTTTCTGTATCTCTATTATGTTGGTGCGGCTTCGGAACTTTTAAATATCTCGATATATCTAGAAAACTACGCTTCTGATCAAAAAATATCATAGAACATAAATTGTAGGAAACATAATTCTGTACAAAAAACGTCTCTTAACATTTTGCCATAGCTCGCTTGGTTTCCGAGATATTTGCAGATTCAGCTCAAAGGAACGGGCCTGACGGACATATTTCGAGATATTTCTTCTTCTTGTTGTTCTTCCTCTGCACAGCTAAGCTGGAAGTGGCATTTGCTGCTCGCACTAGTGCAGAGCTATCTCAAAGAAAGGGGCCACGGTGTTTCTGTATCTCTATTATGTTGGTGCGGGTTCGGAACTTTTAAATATCTTGATATATCTAGAGAACTACGCATCTGATCAAAAAATATCATAGAACATAAAAAGTAGGAAACTTAATTCTCTACAAAAAAGGTCTCTTAACATTTTGCCATAGCTCGCTTCGTTTCCGAGATATTTGCAGATTTATCTCAAGGGAAGGGGCCTGACGGACATATTTCGAGATATTTCTTCTTCTTGTTGTTCTTCTTCTGCACAGCTAAGCTGGAAGTGGCATTTGCGGCTCGCACTAGTGCAGAGTTATCTCAAAGAAAGGGGCCACGGTGTTTCTGTATCTCTATTATGTTGGTGCGGCTTCGGAACTTTTAAATATCTCGATATATCTCGAAAACTACGCTTCTGATCAAAAAATATCATAGCACATAAATTGTAGGAAACATAATTCTTTACAAAAAACGTCTCTTAACATTTTGCCATAGCTCGCTTCGTTTCCGAGATATTTGCAGATTTATCTCAAGGGAAGGGGCCTGACGGACATATTTCGAGATATTTCTTCTTCTTGTTGTTCTTCTTCTGCACAGCTAAGCTGGAAGTGGCATTTGCGGCTCGCACTAGTGCAGAGTTATCTCAAAGAAAGGGGCCACGGTGTTTCTGTATCTCTATTATGTTGGTGCGGCTTCGGAACTTTTAAATATCTCGATATATCTCGAAAACTACGCTTCTAATCAAAAAAAATCATAGAACATAAATTGTAGGAAACATAATTCTGTACAAAAAACGTCTCTTAACATTTTGCCATAGCTCGCTTCGTTTCCGAGATATTTGCAGATTCAGCTCAAAGGAACGGGCCTGACGGACATATTTCGAGATATTTCTTCTTCTTGTTGTTCTTCCTCTGCACAGCTAAGCTGGAAGTGGCATTTGCGGCTCGCACTAGTGCAGAGTTAGCTCAAAGAAAGGGGCCACGGTGTTTCTGTATCTCTATTATGTTGGTGCGGCTTCGGAACTTTTAAATATCTTGATATATCTCGAGAACTACGCATCTGATCAAAAAATATCATAGAACTTAAAAAGTAGGAAACTTAATTCTCTACAAAAAAGGTCTCTTAACATTTTGCCATAGCTCGCTTGGTTTCCGAGATATTTGCAGATTTATCTCACGGGAAGGGGCCTGACGGACATATTTCGAGATATTTCTTCTTCTTGTTGTCCTTCTTCTGCACAGCTAAGCTGGAAGTGGCATTTGCGGCTCGCACTAGTGCAGAGTTATCTCAAAGAAAGGGGCCACGGTGTTTCTGTATCTCTATTATGTTGGTGCGGCTTCGGAACTTTTAAATATCTTGATATATCTCGAGAACTACGCATCTGATCAAAAAATATCATAGAACATAAAAAGTAGGAAACTTAATTCTCTACAAAAAAGGTCTCTGAACATTTTGCCATAGCTCGCTTCGTTTCCGAGATATTTGCAGATTTATCTCAAGGGAAGGGGCCTAACGGACATATTTCGAGATATTTCTTCTTCTTGTTGTTCTTCTTCTGCACAGCTAAACTGGAAGTGGCATTTCCAGCTAGCAATAGTGCAGAGTTATCTCAAAGAGAGGGGCCACGGTGTTTCTGTATCTCTATTATGTTGGTGCGGCTTCGGAACTTTTAAATATCTTGATATATCTCGAGAACTACGCATCTGATCAAAAAATATCATAGAACATAAAAAGTAGGAAACTTAATTCTCTACAGAAAAGGTCTCTTAAGATTTTGCCATAGCTCGTTTCGTTTCCGAGATATTTGCAGATATATCTCAAGGGAAGGGGCCTGACGGACATATTTCGAGATATTTCTTCTTCCTGTTGTTGTCCTTCTGCACCGCTAAACTGGAAGTGGCATTTCCAGCTCGCAACAGTGCAGAGTTATCTCAAAGAAAGGGGCCACGGTGTTTCGGTATCTCTATTATGTTGGTGCGGCTTCGGAACTTTTAAATATCTTGATATATCTCGAGAACTACGCATCTGATCAAAAAATATCATAGAACATAAAAAGCAGGAAACTTAATTCTCTACAAAAAAGGTCTCTTAACATTTTGCCATAGCTCGCTTCGTTTCCGAGATATTTGCAGATTTATCTCAAGGGAAGGGGCCTGACGGACATATTTCGAGATATTTCTTCTTCTTGATGTTCTTCTTCTGCACAGCTAAGCTGGAAGTGGCATTTACAGCTCGCAATAGTGCAGAGTTATCTCAAAGGAAGGGGCCACGGTGTTTCTGTATCTCTATTATGTTGGTGCGGCTTCGGAACTTTTAAATATCTTGATATATCTCTAGAACTACGCATCTGATCAAAAAATATCATAGAACGTAAAAAGTAGGAAACCTAATTTTCTACAAAAATCGTCTCTTAACATTTTGCCGTAGCTCGCTTCGTTTCCGAGATATTTGCAGATTTATCTCAAGGGAAGGGGCCTGACGGACATATTTCGAGATATTTCTTCTTCTTGTTGTTCTTCCTCTGCACAGCTAAGCTGGAAGTGGCAATTGCGGCTCGCACTAGTGCAGAGTTATCTCAAAGAAAGGGGCCACGGTGTTTCTGTATCTCTATTATGTTGGTGCGGCTTCGGAACTTTTAAATATCTTGATATATCTCGAGAACTACGCATCTGATCAAAAAATATCATAGAACATAAAAAGTAGGAAACTTAATTCTCTACAAAAAAGGTCTCTTAACATTTTGCCATAGCTCGCTTGGTTTCCGAGATATTTGCAGATTTATCTCAAGGGAAGGGGCCTGACGGACATATTTCGAGATATTTCTTCTTCTTGTTGTCCTTCTTCTGCACAGCTAAGCTGGAAGTGGCATTTGCAGCTCGCAATAGTGCAGAGTTATCTCAAAGAAAGGGGCCACGGTGTTTCTGTATCTCTATTATGTTGGTGCGGCTTCGGAACTTTTAAATATCTTGATATATCTCGAGAACTACGCGTCTGATCAAAAAATATCAGAGAATATAAAAAGTAGGAAACTTAATTCTCTACAAAAAAGGTCTCTTAACATTTTGCCATAGCTCGCTTCGTTTCCGAGATATGTGCAGATTTATCTCAAGGGAAGGGGCCTGACGGACATATTTCGAGATATTTCTTCTTCTTGTTGTTCTTCTTCTGCACAGCTAAACTGGAAGTGGCATTTGCAGCTCGCAATAGTGCAGAGTTATCTCAAAGAAAGGGGCCACGGTGTTTCTGTATCTCTATTATGTTGGTGCGGCTTCGGAACTTTTAAATATCTTGATATATCTCGAGAACTACGCGTCTGATCAAAAAATATCAGAGAATATAAAAAGTAGGAAACTTAATTCTCTACAAAAAAGGTCTCTTAACATTTTGCCATAGCTCGCTTCGTTTCCGAGATATGTGCAGATTTATCTCAAGGGAAGGGGCCTGACGGACATATTTCGAGATATTTCTTCTTCTTGTTGTACTTCTTCTGCACAGCTAAGCTGGAAGTGGCTTTTGCGGCTCGCACTAGTGCAGAGTTATCTCAAAGAAAGGGGCCACGGTGTTTCTGTATCTCTATTACGTTGGTGCGGCTTCGGAACTTTTAAATATCTCGATATATCTCGAAAACTACGCTTCTAATCGAAAAATATCATAGAACATAAATTGTAGAAAACATAATTCTCTACAAAAAAGGTCTCTTAAGATTTTGCCATAGCTCGTTTCGTTTCCGAGATATTTGCAGATATATCTCAAGGGAAGGGGCCTGACGGACATATTTCGAGATATTTCTTCTTCTTGTTGTTCTCCTTCTGCACAGCTAAACTGGAAGTGGCATTTCCAGCTCGCAATAGTGCAGAGTTATCTCAAAGAAAGGGGCCACGGTGTTTCTGTATCTCTATTATGTTGGTGCGGCTTCGGAACTTTTAAATATCTTGATATATCTCTAGAACTACGCATCTGATCAAAAAATATCATAGAACATATAAAGTAGGAAACTTAATTCTCTACAAAAAAGGTCTCTTAACATTTTGCCATAGCTCACTTCGTTTCCGAGATATTTGCAGATTTATCTCAAGGGAAGGGGCCTGACGGACATATTTCGAAATATTTCTTCTTCTTGTTGTTCTTCTTCTGCACAGCTAAACTGGAAGTGGCATTTGCAGCTCGCAATAGTGCAGAGTTATCTCAAAGAAAGGGGCCACGGTGTTTCTGTATCTCTATTATGTTGGTGCGGCTTCGGAACTTTTAAATATCTCGATATATCTCGAAAACTACGCTTCTGATCAAAAAATATCATAGAACATAAATTGTAGGAAACATAATTCTCTACAAAAAAGGTCTCTTAACATTTTGCCATAGCTCGTTTCGTTTCCGAGATATTTGCAGATATATCTCAAGGGAAGGGGCCTGACGGACATATTTCCAGATATTTCTTCTTCTTGTTGTTCTTCTTCTGCACAGCTAAGCTGGAAGTGGCATTTGCAGCTCGCAATAGTGCAGAGTTATCTCAAAGAAAGAGGCCACGGTGTTTCTGTATCTCTATTATGTTGGTGCGGCTTCGGAACTTTTAAATATCTTGATATATCTCGAGAACTACGCATCTGATCAAAAAATATCATAGAACCTAAAAAGTAGGAAACTTAATTCTCTACAGAAAAGGTCTCTTAACATTTTGCCATAGCTCGCTTCGTTTCCGGGATATTTGCAGATTTATCTCGAGGGAAGGGGCCTAACGGACATATTTCGAGATATTTCTTCTTCTTGTTGTTGTCCTTCTGCACAGCTAAACTGGAAGTGGCATTTCCAGCTCGCAATAGTGCAGAGTTATCTCAAAGAAAGGGGCCACGGTGTTTCTGTATCTCTATTATGTTGGTGCGGCGACGGAACTTTTAAATATCTTGATATATATCGAGAACTACGCATCTGATCAAAAAATATCATAGAACATAAATTGTAGAAAACATAATTCTCTACAAAAAAGGTCTCTTAAGATTTTGCCATAGCTCGTTTCGTTTCCGAGATATTTGCAGATATATCTCAAGGGAAGGGGCCTGACGGACATATTTCGAGATATTTCTTCTTCTTGTTGTTCTCCTTCTGCACAGCTAAACTGGAAGTGGCATTTCCAGCTCGCAATAGTGCAGAGTTATCTCAAAGAAAGGGGCCACGGTGTTTCTGTATCTCTATTATGTTGGTGCGGCGTCGGAACTTTTAAATATCTTGATATATCTCTAGAACTACGCATCTGATCAAAAAATATCATAGAACATATAAAGTAGGAAACTTAATTCTCTACAAAAAAGGTCTCTTAACATTTTGCCATAGCTCACTTCGTTTCCGAGATATTTGCAGATTTATCTCAAGGGAAGGGGGCTGACGGACATATTTCGAAATATTTCTTCTTCTTGTTGTTCTTCTTCTGCACAGCTAAACTGGAAGTGGCATTTGCAGCTCGCAATAGTGCAGAGTTATCTCAAAGAAAGGGGCCACGGTGTTTCTGTATCTCTATTATGTTGGTGCGGCTTCGGAACTTTTAAATATCTCGATATATCTCGAAAACTACGCTTCTGATCAAAAAATATCATAGAGCATATAAAGTAGGAAACTTAATTCTCTACAAAAAAGGTCTCTTAACATTTTGCCATAGCTCGTTTCGTTTCCGAGATATTTGCAGATATATCTCAAGGGAAGGGGCCTGACGGACATATTTCGAGATATTTCTTCTTCTTGTTGTTCTCCTTCTGCACAGCTAAACTGGAAGTGGCATTTCCAGCTCGCAACAGTGCAGAGTTATCTCAAAGAAAGGGGCCACGGTGTTTCTGTATCTCTATTATGTTGGTGCGGCTTCGGAACTTTTAAATATCTTGATATATCTCGAGAACTACGCATCTGATCAAAAAATATCATAGAACATAAAAAGTAGGAAACTTAATTCTCTACAAATAAAGTCTCTTATCATTTTGCCATAGCTCGCTTCGTTTCCGAGATATTTGCAGATATATCTCAAGGGAAGGGGCCTGACGGACATATTTCGAGATATTTCTTCTTCTTGTTGTTCTTCTTCTGCACAGCTAAGCTGGATGTGGCATTTGCGGCTCGCACTAGTGCAGAGTTATCTCAAAGAAAGGGGCCACGGTGTTTCTGTATCTCTATTATGTTGGTGCGGCTTCGGAACTTTTAAATATCTTGATATATCTCGAGAACTACGCATCTGATCAAAAAATATCATGGAACATAAAAAGTAGAAAACTTAATTCTCTACAAAAAAGGTCTCTTAACATTTTGCCATAGCTCGCTTCGTTTCCGAGATATATGCAGATTTATCTCAAGGGAAGGGGCCTGACGGACATATTTCGAGATATTTCTTCTTCTTGTTGTTCTTCTTCTGCACAGCTAAGCTGGAAGTGGCATTTGCAGCTCGCAATAGTGCAGAGTTATCTCAAAGAAAGGGGCCACGGTGTTTCTGTATCTCTATTATGTTGGTGCGGCTTCGGAACTTTTAAATATCTCGATATATCTCGAAAACTACGCTTCTGATCAAAAAATATCATAGAAGATAACTTGTAGGAAACATAATTCTCTACAAAAAAGGTCTCTTAACATTTTGCCATAGCTCGCTTCGTTTCCGAGATATTTGCAGATATATCTCAAGGGAAGGGGCCTGACGGACATATTTCGAGATATTTCTTCTTCTTGTTGTTCTTCTTCTGCACAGCTAAACTGGAAGTGGCATTTCCAGCTCGCAATAGTGCAGAGTTATCTGAAAGAAAGGGGCCACGGTGTTTCTGTATCTCTAATATGTTGGTGCGGCTTCGGAACTTTTAAATATCTTGATATATCTCGAGAACTACGCATCTGATCAAAAAATATCATAGAACCTAAAAAGTAGGAAACTTAATTCTCTACAGAAAAGGTCTCTTAACATTTTGCCATAGCTCGCTTCGTTTCCGGGATATTTGCAGATTTATCTCGAGGGAAGGGGCCTAACGGACATATTTCGAGATATTTCTTCTTCTTGTTGTTGTCCTTCTGCACAGCTAAACTGGAAGTGGCATTTCCAGCTCGCAATAGTGCAGAGTTATCTCAAAGAAAGGGGCCACGGTGTTTCTGTATCTCTATTATGTTGGTGCGGCTTCGGAACTTTTAAATATCTTGATATATCTCTAGAACTACGCATCTGATCAAAAAATATCATAGAACATATAAAGTAGGAAACTTAATTCTCTACAAAAAACGTCTCTTAACATTTTGCCATAGCTCGTTTCGTTTCCGAGATATTTACAGATATATCTCAAGGGAAGGGGCCTGACGGACATATTTCGAGATATTTCTTCTTCTTGTTGTTCTTCTTCTGCACAGCTAAACTGGAAGTGGCATTTGCAGCTCGCAATAGTGCAGAGTTATCTCAAAGAAAGGGGCCACGGTGTTTCTGTATCTCTATTATGTTGGTGCGGCTTCGGAACTTTTAAATATCTTGATATATCTCGAGAACTACGCGTCTGATCAAAAAATATCATAGAATATAAAAAGTAGGAAACTTAATTCTCTACAAAAAAGGTCTCTTAACATTTTGCCATAGCTCGCTTCGTTTCCGAGATATGTGCAGATTTATCTCAAGGGAAGGGGCCTGACGGACATATTTCGAGATATTTCTTCTTCTTGTTGTTCTTCTTCTGCACAGCTAAGCTGGAAGTGGCTTTTGCGGTTCGCACTAGTGCAGAGTTATCTCAAAGAAAGGGGCCACGGTGTTTCTGTATCTCTATTACGTTGGTGCGGCGTCGGAACTTTTAAATATCTTGATATATCTCGAGAACTACGCATCTGATCAAAAAATATCATAGAACATAAAAAGTAGGAAACTTAATTCTCTACAAAAAAGGTCTCTTAACATTTTGCCATAGCTCGCTTCGTTTCCGAGATATTTGCAGATTTATCTCAAGGGAAGGGGCCTGACGGACATATTTCGAGATATTTCTTCTTCTTGTTGTTCTTCTTCTGCACAGCTAAGCTGGAAGTGGCATTTACAGCTCGCAATAGTGCAGAGTTATCTCAAAGAAAGGGGCCACGGTGTTTCTGTATCTCTATTATGTTGGTGCGGCTTCGGAACTTTTAAATATCTTCATATATCTCTAGAACTACGCATCTGATCAAAAAATATCATAGAACATATAAAGTAGGAAACTTAATTCTCGACAAAAAAGGTCTCTTAACATTTTGCCATAGCTCACTTCGTTTCCGAGATATTTGCAGATTTATCTCAAGGGAAGGGGCCTGACGGACATATTTCGAGATATTTCTTCTTCTTGTTGTTCTTCTTCTGCACAGCTAAGCTGGAAGTGGCATTTGCGGCTCGCACTAGTGCAGAGTTATCTCAAAGAAAGGGGCCACGGTGTTTCTGTATCTCTATTATGTTGGTGCGGCTTCGGAACTTTTAAATATCTTGATATATCTCGAGAACTACGCATCTGATAAAAAAATATCATAGAACATAGAAAGTAGGAAACTTAATTCTCTACAAAAAAGGTCTCTTAACATTTTGCCATAGCTCGCTTCGTTTCCGAGATATTTGCAGATTTATCTCAAGGGAAGGGGCCTGACGGACATATTTCGAGATATTTCTTCTTCTTGTTGTTCTTCTTCTGCACAGCTAAGCTGGAAGTGGCATTTGCGGCTCGCACTAGTGCAGAGATATCTCAAAGAAAGGGGCCACGGTGTTTCTGTATCTCTATTATGTTGGTGCGGCTTCGGAACTTTTAAATATCTCGATATATCTCGAAAACTACGCTTCTGATCAAAAAATATCATAGAACATAAATTGTAGGAAACACAATTTTCTACAAAAAACGTCTCTTAACATTTTGCCATAGCTCGCTTCGTTTCCGAGATATTTACAGATTTATCTCAAGGGAAGGGGCCTGACGGACATATTTCGAGATATTTCTTCTTCTTGTTGTTCTTCTTCTGCACAGCTGAGCTGGAAGTGGCATTTGCAGCTCGCAATAGTGCAGAGTTATCTCAAAGAAAGGGCCACGGTGTTTCTGTATCTCTATTATGTTGGTGCGGCTTCGGAACTTTTAAATATCTTGATATATCTCGAGAACTACGCATCTGATCAAAAAATATCATAGAACATAGAAAGTAGGAAACTTAATTCTCTACGAAAAAGGTCTCTTAACATTTTGCCATAGCTCGCTTCGTTTCCGAGATATTTGCAGATTTATCTCAAGGGAAGGGGCCTGACGGACATATTTCGAGATATTTCTTCTTCTTGTTGTTCTTCTTCTGCACAGCTAAGCTGGAAGTGGCATTTGCGGCTCGCACTAGTGCAGAGTGAACTCAAAGAAAGGGGCCACGGTGTTTCTGTATCTCTATTATGTTGGTGCGGCTTCGGAACTTTTAAATATCACGATATATCTCGAAAACTACGCTTCTGATCAAAAAAAATCATAGAACATAAATTGTAGGAAACACAATTCTCTACAAAAAACGTCTCTTAACATTTTGCCATAGCTCGCTTCGTTTCCGAGATATTTGCAGATTTATCTCAAGGGAAGGGGCCTGACGGACATATTTCGAGATATTTCTTCTTCTTGTTGTTCTTCTTCTGCACAGCTAAGCTGGAAGTGGCATTTGCAGCTCGCAATAGTGCAGAGTTATCTCAAAGAAAGGGGCCACGGTGTTTCTGTATCTCTATTATGTTGGTGCGGCTTCGGAACTTTTAAATATCTTGATATATCTCGAGAACTACGCATCTGATCAAAAAATATCATAGAACATAGAAAGTAGGAAACTTAATTCTCTACAAAAAAGGTCTCTTAACATTTTGCCATAGCTCGCTTCGTTTCCGAGATATTTGCAGATTTATCTCAAGGGAAGGGGCCTGACGGACATATTTCGAGATATTTCTTCTTCTTGTTGTTCTTCTTCTGCACAGCTAAGCTGGAAGTGGCATTTGCGGCTCGCGCTAGTGCAGAGTTATCTCAAAGAAAGGGGCCACGGTGTTTCTGTATCTCTATTATGTCGGTGCGGCTTCGGAACTTTTAAATATCACGATATATCTCGAAAACTACGCTTCGGATCAAAAAATATCATAGAACATAAATTGTAGGAAACATAATTCTCTCCAAAAAGAACGTCTCTTAACATTTTGCCATAGCTTGTTTCGTTTCCGAGATATTTGCAGATATATCTCAAGGGAAGGGGCCTGACGGACATATTTCGAGATATTTCTTCTTCTTGTTGTTCTTCTTCTGCACAGCTAAACTGGAAGTGGCGTTTCCAGCTCGCAATAGCGCAGAGTTATCTCAAAGAAAGGGGCCACGGTGTTTCTGTATCTCTATTATGTTGGTGCGGCTTCGGAACTTTTAAATATCTTGATATATCTCGGGAACTACGCTTCTGATAAAAAAATATCATAGAACATAAAAAGTAGGAAACTTAATTCTCTACAAATAAAGTCTCTTAACATTTTGCCATAGCTCGCTTCGTTTCCGAGATATTTGCAGATTTATCTCAAGGAAAGGGGCCTGACGGACATATTTCTAGATATTTCTTCTTCTTGTTGTTCTTCTTCTGCACAGCTAAGCTGGAAGTGGCATTTGCAGCTCGCAATAGTGCAGAGTTATCTCAAAGAAAGGGGCCACGGTGTTTCTGTATCTCTATTATGTTGGTGCGGCTTCGGAACTTTTAAATATCTTGATATATCTCGAGAACTACGCATCTGATCAAAAAATATCATAGAACATAAAAAGTAGGAAACTTAATTCTCTACAAATAAAGTTTCTTAACATTTTGCCATAGCTCGCTTCGTTTCCGAGATATTTGCAGATTTATCTCAAGGAAAGGGGCCTGACGGACATATTTCGAGATATTTCTTCTTCTTGTTGTTCTTCTTCTGCACAGCTAAGCTGGAAGTGGCATTTGCGGCTCGCACTAGTGCAGAGTTATCTCAAAGGAAGGGGCCACGGTGTTTCTGTATCTCTATTATGTTGGTGCGGCTTCGGAACTTTTAAATATCTTGATATATCTCGAGAACTACGCATCTGATCAAAAAATATCATAGAACATAAAAAGTAGGAAACTTAATTCTCTACAAAAAAGGTCTCTTAACATTTTGCCATAGCTCGCTTCGTTTCCGAGATATATGCAGATTTATCTCAAGGGAAGGGGCCTGACGGACATATTTCGAGATATTTCTTCTTCTTGTTGTTCTTCTTCTGCACAGCTAAGCTGGAAGTGGCATTTACAGCTCGCAATAGTGCAGAGTTATCTCAAAGAAAGGGGCCACGGTGTTTCTGTATCTCTATTATGTTGGTGCGGCTTCGGAACTTTTAAATATCTTGATATATCTCGAGAACTACGCATCTGATCAAAAAATATCATAGAACATAAAAAGTAGGAAACTTAATTCTCTACAAAAAAGGTCTCTTAACATTTTGCCATAGCTCGCTTCGTTTCCGAGATATTTGCAGATTTATCTCAAGGGAAGGGGCCTGACGGACATATTTCGAGATATTTCTTCTTCTTGTTGTTCTTCTTCTGCACAGCTAAGCTGGAAGTGGCATTTGCGGCTCGCGCTAGTGCAGAGTTATCTCAAAGAAAGGGGCCACGGTGTTTCTGTATCTCTATTATGTTGGTGCGGCTTCGGAACTTTTAAATATCACGATATATCTCGAAAACTACGCTTCTCATCAAAAAATATCATAGAACATAAATTGTAGGAAACATAATTCTCTACAAAAAACGTCTCTTAACATTTTGCCATAGCTTGTTTCGTTTCCGAGATATTTGCAGATATATCTCAAGGGAAGGGGCCTGACGGACATATTTCGAGATATTTCTTCTTCTTCTGGTTCTTCTTCTGCACAGCTAAACTGGAAGTGGCGTTTCCAGCTCGCAATAGCGCAGAGTTATCTCAAAGAAAGGGGCCACGGTGTTTCTGTATCTCTATTATGTTGGTGCGGCTTCGGAACTTTTAAATATCTTGATATATCTCGGGAACTACGCTTCTGATAAAAAAATATCATAGAACATAAAAAGTAGGAAACTTAATTCTCTACAAATAAAGTCTCTTAACATTTTGCCATAGCTCGCTTCGTTTCCGAGATATTTGCAGATTTATCTCAAGGAAAGGGGCCTGACGGACATATTTCGAGATATTTCTTCTTCTTGTTGTTCTTCTTCTGCACAGCTAAGCTGGAAGTGGCATTTGCAGCTCGCAATAGTGCAGAGTTATCTCAAAGAAAGGGGCCACGGTGTTTCTGTATCTCTATTATGTTGGTGCGGCTTCGGAACTTTTAAATATCTTGATATATCTCGAGAACTACGCATCTGATCAAAAAATATCATAGAACATAGAAAGTAGGAAACTTAATTCTCTACAAAAAAGGTCTCTTAACATTTTGCCATAGCTCGCTTCGTTTCCGAGATATTTGCAGATTTATCTCAAGGGAAGGGGCCTGACGGACATATTTCGAGATATTTCTTCTTCTTGTTGTTCTTCTTCTGCACAGCTAAGCTGGAAGTGGCATTTGCAGCTCGCAATAGTGCAGAATTATCTCAAAGAAAGGGGCCACGGTGTTTCTGTATCTCTATTATGTTGGTGCGGCTTCGGAACTTTTAAATATCTTGATATATCTCGAGAACTACGCATCTGATCAAAAAATATCATAGAGCATAAAAAGTAGGAAACTTAATTCTCTACAAAAAAGGTCTCTTAACATTTTGCCATAGCTCGCTTCGTTTCCGAGATATATGCAGATTTATCTCAAGGGAAGGGGCCTGACGGACATATTTCGAGATATTTCTTCTTCTTGTTGTTCTTCTTCTGCACAGCTAAGCTGGAAGTGGCATTTGCAGCTCGCAATAGTGCAGAGTTATCTCAAAGAATGGGGCCACGGTGTTTCTGCATCTCTATTATGTTGGTGCGGCTTCGGAACTTTTAAATATCTCGATATATCTCGAAAACTACGCTTCTGATCAAAAAATATCATAGAACATAACTTGTAGGAAACATAATTCTCTACAAAAAAGGTCTCTTAACATTTTGCCATAGCTCGCTTCGTTTCCGAGATATTTGCTGATATATCTCAAGGGAAGGGGCCTGACGGACATATTTCGAGATATTTCTTCTTCTTGTTGTTCTTCTTCTGCACAGCTAAACTGGAAGTGGCGTTTCCAGCTCGCAATAGCGCAGAGTTATCTCAAAGAAAGGGGCCACGGTGTTTCTGTATCTCTATTATGTTGGTGCGGCTTTGGAACTTTTAAATATCTTGATATATCTCGAGAACTACGCATCTGATCAAAAAATATCATAGAACATAAAAAGTAGGAAACTTAATTCTCTACAAAAAAGGTCTCTTAACATTTTGCCATAGCTCGCTTCGTTTCCTTGATATTTGCAGATTTATCTCAAGTGAAGGGGTCTGACGGACATATTTCGAGATATTTCTTCTTCTTGTTGTCCTTCTTCTGCACAGCTAAGCTGGAAGTGGCATTTGCGGCTCGCACTAGTGCAGAGTTATCTCAAAGAAAGGGGCCACGTTGTTTCTGTATCTCTATTATGTTGGTGCGGCTTCGGAACTTTTAAATATCTCGATATATCTCGAGAACTACGCATCTGATCAAAAAATATCATAGAACATAAAAAGTAGGAAACCTAATTTTCTACAAAAAACGTCTCTTAACATTTTGCCGTAGCTCGCTTCGTTTCCGAGATATTTGCAGATTTATCTCAAGGGAAGGGGCCTGACGGACATATTTCGAGATATTTCTTCTTCTTGTTGTTCTTCCTCTGCACAGCTAAGCTGGAAGTGGCAATTGCGGCTCGCACTAGTGCAGAGTTATCTCAAAGAAAGGGGCCACGGTGTTTCTGGATCACTATTATGTTGGTGCGGCTTCGGAACTTTTAAATATCTCGATATATCTCGAAAACTACGCTTCTGATCAAAAAATATCATAGAACATAAAAAGTAGGAAACTTAATTCTCTACAAAAAAGGTCTCTTAACATTTTGCCATAGCTCGCTTCGTTTCCGAGATATTTGCAGATTTATCTCAAGGGAAGGAGCCTAACGGACATATTTCGTGATATTTCTTCTTCTTGTTGTTCTTCTTCTGCACAGCTAAGCTGGAAGTGGCATTTGCAGCTCGCAATAGTGCAGAGTTATCTCAAAGAAAGGGGCCACGGTGTTTCTGTATCTCTATTATGTTGGTGCGGCTTCGGAACTTTTAAATATCTTGATATATCTCGAGAACAACGCATCTGATCAAAAAATATCATAGAACATCAAAAGTAGGAAACTTAATTCTCTACAACAAAGGTCTCTTAACATTTTGCCATAGCTCGCTTCGTTTCCGAGATATTTGCAGATTTATCTCGAGGGAAGGGGCCTGACGGACATATTTCGAGATATTTCTTCTTCTTGTTGTTCTTCTTCTGCACAGCTAAGCTGGAAGTGGCATTTGCGGCTCGCACTAGTGCAGAGTTATCTCAAAGGAAGGGGCCACGGTGTTTCTGGATCTCTATTATGTTGGTGCGGCTTCGGAACTTTTAAATATCTTGATATATCTCGAGAACTACGCATCTGATCAAAAAATATCATAGAACATAAATTGTAGGAAACATAATTCTCTACAAAAAAGGTCACTTAACATTTTGCCATAGCTCGTTTCGTTTCCGAGATATTTGCAGATATATCTCAAGGGAAGGGGCCTGACGGACATATTTCGAGATATTTCTTCTTCTTGTTGTTCTTCTTCTGCACAGCTAAGCTGGAAGTGGCATTTGCGGCTCGCACTAGTGCAGAGTTATCTCAAAGAAAGGGGCCACGTTGTTTCTGTATCTCTATTATGTTGGTGCGGCTTCGGAACTTTTAAATATCTCGATATATCTCGAGAACTACGCATCTGATCAAAAAATATCATAGAACATAAAAAGTAGGAAACCTAATTTTCTACAAAAAACGTCTCTTAACATTTTGCCGTAGCTCGCTTCGTTTCCGAGATATTTGCAGATTTATCTCAAGGGAAGGGGCCTGACGGACATATTTCGAGATATTTCTTCTTCTTGTTGTTCTTCCTCTGCACAGCTAAGCTGGAAGTGGCAATTGCGGCTCGCACTAGTGCAGAGTTATCTCAAAGAAAGGGGCCACGGTGTTTCTGGATCACTATTATGTTGGTGCGGCTTCGGAACTTTTAAATATCTCGATATATCTCGAAAACTACGCTTCTGATCAAAAAATATCATAGAACATAAAAAGTAGGAAACTTAATTCTCTACAAAAAAGGTCTCTTAACATTTTGCCATAGCTCGCTTCGTTTCCGAGATATTTGCAGATTTATCTCAAGGGAAGGAGCCTAACGGACATATTTCGTGATATTTCTTCTTCTTGTTGTTCTTCTTCTGCACAGCTAAGCTGGAAGTGGCATTTGCAGCTCGCAATATTGCAGAGTTATCTCAAAGAAAGGGGCCACGGTGTTTCTGTATCTCTATTATGTTGGTGCGGCTTCGGAACTTTTAAATATCTTGATATATCTCGAGAACAACGCATCTGATCAAAAAATATCATAGAACATCAAAAGTAGGAAACTTAATTCTCTACAACAAAGGTCTCTTAACATTTTGCCATAGCTCGCTTCGTTTCCGAGATATTTGCAGATTTATCTCGAGGGAAGGGGCCTGACGGACATATTTCGAGATATTTCTTCTTCTTGTTGTTCTTCTTCTGCACAGCTAAGCTGGAAGTGGCATTTGCGGCTCGCACTAGTGCAGAGTTATCTCAAAGGAAGGGGCCACGGTGTTTCTGGATCTCTATTATGTTGGTGCGGCTTCGGAACTTTTAAATATCTTGATATATCTCGAGAACTACGCATCTGATCAAAAAATATCATAGAACATAAATTGTAGGAAACATAATTCTCTACAAAAAAGGTCACTTAACATTTTGCCATAGCTCGTTTCGTTTCCGAGATATTTGCAGATATATCTCAAGGGAAGGGGCCTGACGGACATATTTCGAGATATTTCTTCTTCTTGTTGTTCTTCTTCTGCACAGCTAAACTGGAAGTGGCGTTTCCAGCTCGCAATAGCGCAGAGTTATCTGAAAGAAAGGGGCCACGGTGTTGCTGTATCTCTATTATGTTGGTGCGGCTTCGGAACTTTTAAATATCTTGATATATCTCGAGAACTACGCATCTGATCAAAAAATATCATAGAACATAAAAAGTAGGAAACTTAATTCTCTACAAAAAACGTCTCTTAACATTTTGCCATAGCTCGCTTCGTTTCCGAGATATTTGCAGATTTATCTCGAGGGAAGGGGCCTGACGGACATATTTCGAGATATTTCTTCTTCTTGTTGTTCTTCTTCTGCACAGCTAAGCTGGAAGTGGCTTTTGCGGCTCGCACTAGTGCAGAGTTATCTCAAAGAAAGGGGCCACGGTGTTTCTGTATCTCTATTATGCTGGTGCGGCTTCGGAACTTTTAAATATCTCGATATATCTCGAGAACTACGCATCTGATCAAAAAATATCATAGAACATAAAAAGTAGGAAACTTAATTCTCTACAAAAAAGGTCTCTTAACATTTTGCCATAGCTCGCTTCGTTTCCGAGATATTTGCAGATTTATCACAAGGGAAGGGGCCTGACGGACATATTTCGAGATATTTCTTCTTCTTGTTGTTCTTCTTCTGCACAGCTAAACTGGAAGTGGCATTTCCAGCTCCCAATAGTGCAGAGTTATCTCAAAGAAAGGGGCCACGGTGTTTCTGTATCTCTATTATGTTGGTGCGGCTTCGGAACTTTTAAATATCTTGATATATCTCGAGAACTACGCATCTGATCAAAAAATATCATAGAACATAAAAAGTAGGAAACTTAATTCTCTACAAATAAAGTCTCTTAACATTTTGCCTTAGCTCGCTTCGTTTCCGAGATATTTGCAGATTTATATCAAGGGAAGGGGCCTGAGGGACATATTTGGAGATATTTCTTCTTCTTGTTGTTCTTCCTCTGCACAGCTAAGCTGGAAGTGGCATTTGCGGCCCGCACTAGTGCAGAGTTATCTCCAAGAAAGGGGCCACGGTGTTTCTGTATCTCTATTATGTTGGTGCGGCTTCGGAACTTTTAAATATCTCGATATATCTCGAAAACTACGCTTCTGATAAAAAAATATCATAGAACATAAAAAGTAGAAAACTTAATTCTCTACAAAAAAGGTCTCTTAACATTTTGCCATAGCTCGCTTCGTTTCCGAGATATATGCAGATTTATCTCAAGGGAAGGGGCCTGACGGACATATTTCGAGATATTTCTTCTTCTTGTTGTTCTTCTTCTGCACAGCTAAGCTGGAAGTGGCATTTGCAGCTCGCAATAGTGCAGAGTTATCTCAAAGAAAGGGGCCACGGTGTTTCTGTATCTCTATTATGTTGGTGCAGCTTCGGAACTTTTAAATATCTTGATATATCTCGAGAACAACGCATCTGATCAAAAAATATCATAGAACATAAAAAGTAGAAAACTTAATTCTCTAAAAAAAGGTCTCTTAACATTTTGCCATAGCTCGCTTCGTTTCCGAGATATATGCAGATTTATCTCAAGGGAAGGGGCCTGACGGACATATTTCGAGATATTTCTTCTTCTTGTTGTTCTTCTTCTGCACAGCTAAGCTGGAAGTGGCTTTTGCGGCTCGCACTAGTGCAGAGTTATCTCAAAGAAAGGGGCCACGGTGTTTCTGTATCTCTATTATGCTGGTGCGGCTTCGGAACTTTTAAATATCTCGATATATCTCGAGAACTACGCATCTGATCAAAAAATATCATAGAACATAAAAAGTAGGAAACTTAATTCTCTACAAAAAAGATCTCTTAACATTTTGCCATAGCTCGCTTCGTTTCCGAGATATTTGCAGATTTATCTCAAGGGAAGGGGCCTGACGGACATATTTCGAGATATTTCTTCTTCTTGTTGTTCTTCTTCTGCACAGCTAAACTGGAAGTGGCATTTCCAGCTCCCAATAGTGCAGAGTTATCTCAAAGAAAGGGGCCACGGTGTTTCTGTATCTCTATTATGTTGGTGCGGCTACGGAACTTTTAAATATCTCGATATATCTCGAGAACTACGCATCTGATCAAAAAATATCATAGAACATAAAAAGTAGGAAACTTAATTCTCTACAAATAAAGTCTCTTAACATTTTGCCTTAGCTCGCTTCGTTTCCGAGATATTTGCAGATTTATATCAAGGGAAGGGGCCTGAGGGACATATTTGGAGATATTTCTTCTTCTTGTTGTTCTTCTTCTGCACAGCTAAGCTGGAAGTGGCATTTGCGGCCCGCACTAGTGCAGAGTTATCTCAAAGAAAGGGGCCACGGTGTTTCTGTATCTCTATTATGTTGGTGCGGCTACGGAACTTTTAAATATCTCGATATATCTCGAAAACTACGCTTCTGATAAAAAAATATCATAGAACATAACTTGTAGGAGACATAATTCTCTACAAAAAAGGTCTCTTAACATTTTGCCATAGCTCGCTTCGTTTCCGAGATATTTGCAGATATATCTCAAGGGAAGGGGCCTGACGGACATATTTCGAGATATTTCTTCTTCTTGTTGTTCTTCTTCTGCACAGCTAAGCTGGAAGTGGCATTTGCAGCTCGCAATAGTGCAGAGTTATCTCAAAGAAAGGGGCCACGGTGTTTCTGTATCTCTATTATGTTGGTGCGGCTTCGGAACTTTTAAATATCTCGATATATCTCGAAAACTACGCTTCTGATCAAAAAATATCATAGAACATAACTTGTAGGAGACATAATTCTCTACAAAAAAGGTCTCTTAACATTTTGCCATAGCTCGCTTCGTTTCCGAGATATTTGCAGATATATCTCAAGGGAAGGGGCCTGACGGACATATTTCGAGATATTTCTTCTTCTTGTTGTTCTTCTTCTGCACAGCTAAACTGGAAGTGGCATTTCCAGCTCGCAATAGTGCAGAGTTATCTGAAAGAAAGGGGCCACGGTGTTTCTGTATCTCTATTATGTTCGTGCGGCTTCGGAACTTTTAAATATCTTGATATATCTCGAGAACTACGCATCTGATCAAAAAATATCATAGAACATAAAAAGTAGGAAACTTAAGTCTCTACAAAAAAGGTCTCTTAACATTTTGCCATAGCTCGCTTCGTTTCCGAGATATTTGCAGATTTATCTCAAGGGAAGGGGCCTGACGGACATATTTCGAGATATTTCTTCTTCTTGTTGTTCTTCTTCTGCACAGCTAAGCTGGAAATGGCATTTGCGGCCCGCACTAGTGCAGAGTTATCTCAAAGAAAGGGGCCACGGTGTTTCTGTATCTCTATTATGTTGGTGCGGCTTCGGAACTTTTAAATATCTCGATATATCTCGAAAACTACGCATCTGATCAAAAAATATCATAGAACATAACTTGTGGGAGACATAATTCTCTACAAAAAAGGTCTCTGAACATTTTGCCATAGCTCGCTTCGTTTCCGAGATATTTGCAGATATATCTCAAGGGAAGGGGCCTGACGGACATATTTCGAGATATTTCTTCTTCTTGTTGTTCTTCTTCTGCACAGCTAAGCTGGAAGTGGCATTTGCAGCTCGCAATAGTGCAGAGTTATCTCAAAGAAAGGGGCCACGGTGTTTCTGTATCTCTATTATGTTGGTGCAGCTTCGGAACTTTTAAATATCTTGATATATCTCGAGAACAACGCATCTGATCAAAAAATATCATACAACATAAAAAGTAGGAAACTTAATTCTCTACAAAAAAGGTCTCTTAACATTTTGCCATAGCTCGCTTCGTTTCCGAGATATTTGCAGATTTATCTCAAGGGAAGGTGCCTGACGGGCATATTTCGAGATATTTCTTCTTCTTGTTGTTCTTCTTCTGCACAGCTAAGCTGGAAGTGGCATTTGCAGGTCGCAATAGTGCAGAGTTATCTCAAAGAAAGGGGCCACGGTGTTTCTGTATCTCTATTATGTTGGTGCAGCTTCGGAACTTTTAAATATCTTGATATATCTCGAGAACAACGCATCTGATCAAAAAATATCATACAACATAAAAAGTAGGAAACTTAATTCTCTACAAAAAAGGTCTCTTAACATTTTGCCATAGCTCGCTTCGTTTCCGAGATATTTGCAGATTTATCTCAAGGGAAGGTGCCTGACGGACATATTTCGAGATATTTCTTCTTCTTGCTGTTCTTCTTCTGCACAGCTAAGCTGGAAGTGGCATTTGCAGGTCGCAATAGTGCAGAGTTATCTCAAAGAAAGGGGCCACGGTGTTTCTGTGTCTCTATTATGTTGGTGCGGCTTCGGAACTTTTAAATATCTCGATATATCTCGAAAACTACGCTTCTGATCAAAAAATATCATAGGAAGTAAATTGTAGGAAACATAATTCTCTACAAAAAAGGTCTCTTAACATTTTGCCATAGCTCGCTTCGTTTCCGAGATATTTGCAGATTTATCTCAAGGGAAGGGGCCTGACGGACATATTTCGAGATATTTCTTCTTCTTGTTGTTCTTCTTCTGCACAGCTAAGCTGGAAATGGCATTTGCGGCCCGCACTAGTGCAGAGTTATCTCAAAGAAAGGGGCCACGGTGTTTCTGTATCTCTATTATGTTGGTGCGGCTTCGGAACTTTTAAATATCTCGATATATCTCGAAAACTACGCTTCAGATCAAAAAATATCATAGAACATAACTTGTAGGAGACATAATTCTCTACAAAAAAGGTCTCTTAACATTTTGCCATAGCTCGCTTCGTTTCCGAGATATTTGCAGATTTATCTCAAGGGAAGGGGCCTGACGGACATATTTCGAGATACTTCTTCTTCTTGTTGTTCTTCTTCTGCACAGCTAAGCTGGAAGTGGCATTTGCAGCTCGCAATAGTGCAGAGTTATCTCAAAGAAAGGGGGCACGGTGTTTCTGTATCTCTATTATGTTGGTGCGGCTTCGGAACTTTTAAATATCTTGATATATCTCGAGAACTACGCATCTGATCAAAAAATATCATACAACATAAAAAGTAGGAAACTTAATTCTCTACAAAAAAGGTCTCTTAACGTTTTGCCATAGCTCGCTTCGTTTCCGAGATATTTGCAGATTTATCTCAAGGGAAGGGGCCTGACGGACATATTTCGAGATATTTCTTCTTGTTGTTCTTCTTCTGCACAGCTAAGCTGGAAGTGGCATTTGCAGCTCGCAATAGTGCAGAGTTATCTCAAAGAAAGAGGCCACGGTGTTTCTGTACCTCTATTATGTTGGTGCGGCTTCGGAATTTTTAAATATCTCGATATATCTCGAAAACTACGCTTCTGATCAAAAAATATCATAGAACATAAATTGTAGGAAACACAATTCTCTACAAAAAAGGTCTCTTAACATTTTGCCATAGCTCGCTTCGTTTCCGAGATATTTGTAGATTTATCTCAAGGGAAGGGGCCTGACGGACATATTTCGAGATATTTCTTCTTCTTGTTGTTCTTCTTCTGCACAGCTAAGCTGGAAGTGGCATTTGCAGGTCGCAATAGTGCAGAGTTATCTCAAAGAAAGGGGCCACGGTGTTTCTGTATCTCTATTATGTTGGTGCGGCTTCGGAACCTTTAAATATCTCGATATATCTCGAAAACTACGCTTCTGATCAAAAAATGTCATAGAACTTAAAAAGTAGGAAACGTAATTCTCTACAAAAAAGGTCTCTTAACATTTTGCCATAGCTCGCTTCGTTTCCGAGATATTTGCAGATTTATCTCAAGGGAAGGGGCCTGACGGACATATTTCGAGATATTTCTTCTTCTTGTTGTTCTTCTTCTGCACAGCTAAGCTGGAAGTGGCATTTGCAGCTCGCAATAGTGCAGAGTTATCTCAAAGAAAGGGGCCACGGTGTTTCTGTATCTCTATTATGTTGGTGCGGCTTCGGAACTTTTAAATATCTTGATACATCTCGAGAACTACGCATCTGATCAAAAAATATCATAGAACATAAAAGGTAGGAAACGTAATTCTCCACAAAAAAGGTCTTTTAACATTTTGCCATAGCTCGGATTGTTTGCGAGATATTTGGAGATTTAGCTCAAGGGAAGGGGCCTGACGTACATATTCCGAGATATTTCTTGATCTTGTTGTGCTTCTTCTGCACAGCTAAGCTGGAACTGGCATTTGCTGCTCGCAAAAGTGCAGAGTTATCTCACAGAAATGGGCCACGGTGTTTCTGTATCTCTATTATGTTGGTGCGGCTTCGGAACTTTTAAATATCTTGATATATCTCGAGAACTACGCACCTGATCAAAAAATATCATAGAACATAAAAAGTAGGAAACTTAATTCTACAAAAAAGGTCTCTTAACATTTTCCCATAGCTGGCATCGTTTCCGAGATATTTGCAGATTTAGCTCAAATGAATGGGCCTGACGGACATATTCCGAGATATTTCTTCTTCTTGTTGTTCCTCTTCTGCACAGCTAAGCTGGAAGTGGCATTTGCAGCTCGCAATAGTGCAGAGTTATCTCAAAGAAAGAGGCCACGGTGTTTCTGTACCTCTATTATGTTGGTGCAGCTTCGGAACTTTTACATATCTTGATATATCTCAAGAACTACGCATCTGATAAAGAAATATCATAGAACATAAAAAGTAGGAAACCTAATTTTCTACAAAAAAGGTCTGTTAACATTTTGCCGTAGCTTGCTTCGTTTCCGAGATATTTGCAGATTTATCTCAAGGGAAGGGGCCTGACGGACATATTTCGAAATATTTCTTATTCTTGTTGTTCTTCTTCTGCACAGCTAAGCTGGAAGTGGCATTTGCGGCTCGCACTAGTGCAGAGTTACCTCAAAGAAAGGGGCCACGGTGTTTCTGTATCTCTATTATGTTGGTGCGGCTTCGGAACTTTTAAATATCTTGATATATCTGGAGATCTACGCATCTGATCAAAAAATATCATAGAACATAAAAAGTAGGAAACTTAATTGTCTACAGAAAAGGTCTCTTAACATTTTGCCATAGCTCGCTTCGTTTCCGAGATATTTGCAGATTTATCTCAAGGGAAGGGGCCTGACGGACATATTTCGAGATATTTCTTCTTCTTGTTGTTCTTCTTCTGCACAGCTAAGCTGGAAGTGGCATTTGCAGCTCGCAATAGTGCAGAGTTATCTCAAAGAAAGGGGCCACGGTGTTTCTGTACCTCTATTATGTTGGTGCAGCTTCGGAGCTTTTAAATATCTTGATATATCTCGAGAACTACGCATCTGATCAAAAAATATCATAGAACATAAAAAGTAGGAAACTTAACTCTACAAAAAAGGTCTCTTAACATTTTCCCATAGCTGGCATCGTTTCCGAGATATTTGCAGATTTAGCTCAAGGGAAGGGGCCTGACGGACATATTCCGAGATATTTCTTCTTCTTGTTGTTCTTCTTCTGCACAGCTAAGCTGGAAGTGGCATTTGCAGCTCAGAATAGTGCAGAGTTATCTCAAAGAAAGGGGCCACGGTGTTTCTGTACCTCTATTATGTTGGTGCAGCTTCGGAGCTTTTAAATATCTTGATATATCTCGAGAACTACGCATCTGATCAAAAAATATCATAGAACATAAAAAGTAGGAAACTTAACTCTACAAAAAAGGTCTCTTAACATTTTCCCATAGCTGGCATCGTTTCCGAGATATTTGCAGATTTAGCTCAAGGGAAGGGGCCTGACGGACATATTCCGAGATATTTCTTCTTCTTGTTGTTCCTCTTCTGCACAGCTAAGCTGGAAGTGGCATTTGCAGCTCGCAATAGTGCAGAGTTATCTCAAAGAAAGAGGCCACGGTGTTTCTGTACCTCTATTATGTTGGTGCAGCTTCGGAACTTTTACATATCTTGATATATCTCAAGAACTACGCATCTGATAAAAAAATATCATAGAACATAAAAAGTAGGAAACCTAATTTTCTACAAAAAAGGTCTGTTAACATTTTGCCGTAGCTTGCTTCGTTTCCGAGATATTTGCAGATTTATCTCAAGGGAAGGGGCCTGACGGACATATTTCGAAATATTTCTTATTCTTGTTGTTCTTCTTCTGCACAGCTAAGCTGGAAGTGGCGTTTGCGGCTCGCACTAGTGCAGAGTTACCTCAAAAAAAGGGGCCACGGTGTTTCTGTATCTCTATTATGTTGGTGCAGCTTCGGAACTTTTAAATATCTTGATATATCTCGAGAACTACGCATCTGATCAAAAAATATCATGGATCATAAAAAGTGGAAAACTTAATTCTCTACAAAAAAGGTCTCTTAACATTTTGCCATAGCTCGCTTCGTTTCCGAGATATTTGCAGATTTATCTCAAGGGAAGGGGCCTGACGGACATATTTCGAGATATTTCTTCTTCTTGTTGTTCTTCTTCTGCACAGCTAAGCTGGAAGTGGCATTTGCAGGTCGCAATAGTGCAGAGTTATCTCAAAGAAAGGGGCCACGGTGTTTCTGTATCTCTATTATGTTGGTGCGGCTTCGGAACCTTTAAATATCTCGATATATCTCGAAAACTACGCTTCTGATCAAAAAATGTCATAGAACTTAAAAAGTAGGAAACGTAATTCTCTACAAAAAAGGTCTCTTAACATTTTGCCATAGCTCGCTTCGTTTCCGAGATATTTGCAGATTTATCTCAAGGGAAGGGGCCTGACGGACATATTTCGAGATATTTCTTCTTCTTGTTGTTCTTCTTCTGCACAGCTAAGCTGGAAGTGGCATTTGCAGCTCGCAATAGTGCAGAGTTATCTCAAAGAAAGGGGCCACGGTGTTTCTGTATCTCTATTATGTTGGTGCGGCTTCGGAACTTTTAAATATCTTGATACATCTCGAGAACTACGCATCTGATCAAAAAATATCATAGAACATAAAAGGTAGGAAACGTAATTCTCCACAAAAAAGGTCTTTTAACATTTTGCCATAGCTCGGATTGTTTGCGAGATATTTGGAGATTTAGCTCAAGGGAAGGGGCCTGACGTACATATTCCGAGATATTTCTTGATCTTGTTGTGCTTCTTCTGCACAGCTAAGCTGGAACTGGCATTTGCTGCTCGCAAAAGTGCAGAGTTATCTCACAGAAATGGGCCACGGTGTTTCTGTATCTCTATTATGTTGGTGCGGCTTCGGAACTTTTAAATATCTTGATATATCTCGAGAACTACGCACCTGATCAAAAAATATCATAGAACAAAAAGAGTAGGAAACTTAATTCTCTACAAAAAAGGTCTCTTAACATTTTGCTATAGCTCGCTTCGTTTGCGAGATATTTGCAGATTTATCTCAAGGGAAGGGGCCTGACGGACATATTTCGAGATATTTCTTCTTCTTGTTGTTCTTCTTCTGCACAGGTAAACTGGAAGTGGCATTTCCAGCTCGCAATAGTGCAGAGTTATCTCAAAGAGAGGGGCCACGGTGTTTCTGTATCTCTATTATGTTGGTGCGGCTTCGGAACTTTTAAATATCTCGATATATCTCGAAAACTACGCTTCTGATCAAAAAATATCATAGAACATAAAAAGTAGGAAACTTAATTCTACAAAAAAGGTCTCTTAACATTTTCCCATAGCTGGCATCGTTTCCGAGATATTTGCAGATTTAGCTCAAATGAATGGGCCTGACGGACATATTCCGAGATATTTCTTCTTCTTGTTGTTCCTCTTCTGCACAGCTAAGCTGGAAGTGGCATTTGCAGCTCGCAATAGTGCAGAGTTATCTCAAAGAAAGAGGCCACGGTGTTTCTGTACCTCTATTATGTTGGTGCAGCTTCGGAACTTTTACATATCTTGATATATCTCAAGAACTACGCATCTGATAAAGAAATATCATAGAACATAAAAAGTAGGAAACCTAATTTTCTACAAAAAAGGTCTGTTAACATTTTGCCGTAGCTTGCTTCGTTTCCGAGATATTTGCAGATTTATCTCAAGGGAAGGGGCCTGACGGACATATTTCGAAATATTTCTTATTCTTGTTGTTCTTCTTCTGCACAGCTAAGCTGGAAGTGGCATTTGCGGCTCGCACTAGTGCAGAGTTACCTCAAAGAAAGGGGCCACGGTGTTTCTGTATCTCTATTATGTTGGTGCGGCTTCGGAACTTTTAAATATCTTGATATATCTGGAGATCTACGCATCTGATCAAAAAATATCATAGAACATAAAAAGTAGGAAACTTAATTGTCTACAAAAAAGGTCTCTTAACATTTTGCCATAGCTCGCTTCGTTTCCGAGATATTTGCAGATTTATCTCAAGGGAAGGGGCCTGACGGACATATTTCGAGATATTTCTTCTTCTTGTTGTTCTTCTTCTGCACAGCTAAGCTGGAAGTGGCATTTGCAGCTCGCAATAGTGCAGAGTTATCTCAAAGAAAGGGGCCACGGTGTTTCTGTACCTCTATTATGTTGGTGCAGCTTCGGAGCTTTTAAATATCTTGATATATCTCGAGAACTACGCATCTGATCAAAAAATATCATAGAACATAAAAAGTAGGAAACTTAACTCTACAAAAAAGGTCTCTTAACATTTTCCCATAGCTGGCATCGTTTCCGAGATATTTGCAGATTTAGCTCAAGGGAAGGGGCCTGACGGACATATTCCGAGATATTTCTTCTTCTTGTTGTTCTTCTTCTGCACGGCTAAGCTGGAAGTGGCATTTGCAGCTCAGAATAGTGCAGAGTTATCTCAAAGAAAGGGGCCACGGTGTTTCTGTACCTCTATTATGTTGGTGCAGCTTCGGAGCTTTTAAATATCTTGATATATCTCGAGAACTACGCATCTGATCAAAAAATATCATAGAACATAAAAAGTAGGAAACTTAACTCTACAAAAAAGGTCTCTTAACATTTTCCCATAGCTGGCATCGTTTCCGAGATATTTGCAGATTTAGCTCAAGGGAAGGGGCCTGACGGACATATTCCGAGATATTTCTTCTTCTTGTTGTTCCTCTTCTGCACAGCTAAGCTGGAAGTGGCATTTGCAGCTCGCAATAGTGCAGAGTTATCTCAAAGAAAGAGGCCACGGTGTTTCTGTACCTCTATTATGTTGGTGCAGCTTCGGAACTTTTACATATCTTGATATATCTCAAGAACTACGCATCTGATAAAAAAATATCATAGAACATAAAAAGTAGGAAACCTAATTTTCTACAAAAAAGGTCTGTTAACATTTTGCCGTAGCTTGCTTCGTTTCCGAGATATTTGCAGATTTATCTCAAGGGAAGGGGCCTGACGGACATATTTCGAAATATTTCTTATTCTTGTTGTTCTTCTTCTGCACAGCTAAGCTGGAAGTGGCGTTTGCGGCCCGCACTAGTGCAGAGTTACCTCAAAAAAAGGGGCCACGGTGTTTCTGTATCTCTATTATGTTGGTGCAGCTTCGGAACTTTTAAATATCTTGATATATCTCGAGAACTACGCATCTGATCAAAAAATATCATGGATCATAAAAAGTGGAAAACTTAATTCTCTACAAAAAAGGTCTCTTAACATTTTGCCATAGCTCGCTTCGTTTCCGAGATATTTGCAGATTTATCTCAAGGGAAGGGGCCTGACGGACATATTTCGAGATATTTCTTCTTCTTGTTGTTCTTCTTCTGCACAGCTAAACTGGAAGTGGCATTTCCAGCTCGCAATAGTGCAGAGTTATCTCAAAGAAAGGGGCCACGGTGTTTCTGTATCTTTATTATGTTGGTGCGGCTTCGGAACTTTTAAATATCTCGATATATCTCGAGAACTACGCATCTGATCAAAAAATATCATAGAACATAAAAAGTAGGAAACTTAATTCTCTACAAATAAGGTCTCTTAACATTTTGCCATAGCTCGCTTCGTTTCCGAGATATTTGCAGATTTATCTCAAGGGAAGGGGCCTGACGGACATATTTCGAGATATTTCTTCTTCTTGTTGTTCTTCTTCTGCACAGCTAAGCTGGAAGTGGCATTTGCAGCGCGCAATAGTGCAGAGTTATCTCAAAGAAAGAGGCCACGGTGTTTCTGTATCTCTATTATGTTGGTGCGGCTTCGGAACTTTTAAATATCTTGATATATCTCGAGAACTACGCATCTGATCAAAAAATATCATAGAACATAAAAAGTAGGAAACTTAACTCTACAAAAAAGGTCTCTTAACATTTTCCCATAGCTGGCATCGTTTCCGAGATATTTGCAGATTTAGCTCAAGGGAAGGGGCCTGACGGACATATTCCGAGATATTTCTTCTTCTTGTTGTTCCTTTTCTGCACAGCTAAGCTGGAAGTGGCATTTGCAGCTCGCAATAGTGCAGAGTTATCTCAAAGAAAGAGGCCACGGTGTTTCTGTACCTCTATTATGTTGGTGCAGCTTCGGAACTTTTACATATCTTGATATATCTCAAGAACTACGCATCTGATAAAAAAATATCATAGAACATAAAAAGTAGGAAACCTAATTTTCTACAAAAAAGGTCTGTTAACATTTTGCCGTAGCTTGCTTCGTTTCCGAGATATTTGCAGATTTATCTCAAGGGAAGGGGCCTGACGGACATATTTCGAAATATTTCTTATTCTTGTTGTTCTTCTTCTGCACAGCTAAGCTGGAAGTGGCATTTGCAGCTCGCAATAGTGCAGAGTTATCTCAAAGAAAGGGGCCACGGTGTTTCTGTAACTCTATTATGTTGGTGCGGCTTCGGAACTTTTAAATATCTTGATATATCTGGAGATCTACGCATCTGATCAAAAAATATCATAGAACATAAAAAGTAGGAAACTTAATTCTCTACAAAAAAGGTCTCTTAACATTTTGCCATAGCTCGCTTCGTTTCCGAGATATTTGCAGATTTATCTCAAGGGAAGGGGCCTGACGGACATATTTCGAGATATTTCTTCTTCTTGTTGTTCTTCTTCTGCACAGCTAAGCTGGAAGTGGCATTTGCAGCTCGCAATAGTGCAGAGTTATCGCAAAGAAAGCGGCCACGGTGTTTCTGTACCTCTATTATGTTGGTGCAGCTTCGGAGCTTTTAAATATCTTGATATATCTCGAGAACTACGCATCTGATCAAAAAATATCATAGAACATAAAAAGTAGGAAACTTAACTCTACAAAAAAGGTCTCTTAACATTTTCCCATAGCTGGCATCGTTTCCGAGATATTTGCAGATTTAACTCAAGGGAAGGGGCCTGACGGACATATTCCGAGATATTTCTTCTTCTTGTTGTTCCTCTTCTGCACAGCTAAGCTGGAAGTGGCATTTGCAGCTCGCAATAGTGCAGAGTTATCTCAAAGAAAGAGGCCACGGTGTTTCTGTACCTCTATTATGTTGGTGCAGCTTCGGAACTTTTACATATCTTGATATATCTCAAGAACTACGCATCTGATAAAAAAATATCATAGAACATAAAAAGTAGGAAACCTAATTTTCTACAAAAAAGGTCTGTTAACATTTTGCCGTAGCTTGCTTCGTTTCCGAGATATTTGCAGATTTATCTCAAGGGAAGGGGCCTGACGGACATATTTCGAAATATTTCTTGTTCTTGTTGTTCTTCTTCTGCACAGCTAAGCTGGAAGTGGCGTTTGCGGCTCGCACTAGTGCAGAGTTACCTCAAAAAAAGGGGCCACGGTGTTTCTGTATCTCTATTATGTTGGTGCAGCTTCGGAACTTTTAAATATCTTGATATATCTCGAGAACTACGCATCTGATCAAAAAATATCATGGATCATAAAAAGTGGAAAACTTAATTCTCTACAAAAAAGGTCTCTTAACATTTTGCCATAGCTCGCTTCGTTTCCGAGATATTTGCAGATTTATCTCAAGGGAAGGGGCCTGACGGACATATTTCGAGATATTTCTTCTTCTTGTTGTTCTTCTTCTGCACAGCTAAGCTGGAAGTGGCATTTGCAGCTCGCAATAGTGCAGAGTTATCTCAAAGAAAGGGGCCACGGTGTTTCTGTATCTCTATTATGTTGGTGCGGCTTCGGAACTTTTAAATATCTTGATATATCTGGAGATCTACGCATCTGATCAAAAAATATCATAGAACATAAAAAGTAGGAAACTTAATTCTCTACAAAAAAGGTCTCTTAACATTTTGCCATAGCTCGCTTCGTTTCCGAGATATTTGCAGATTTATCTCAAGGGAAGGGGCCTGACGGACATATTTCGAGATATTTCTTCTTCTTGTTGTTCTTCTTCTGCACAGCTAAGCTGGAAGTGGCATTTGCAGCTCGCAATAGTGCAGAGTCATCTCAAAGAAAGGGGCCACGGTGTTTCTCTACCTCTATTATGTTGGTGCAGCTTCGGAGCTTTTAAATATCTTGATATATCTCGAGAACTACGCATCTGATCAAAAAATATCGTAGAACATAAAAAGTAGGAAACTTAATTCTCTACAAAAAAGGTCTCTTAACATTTTGCCGTAGCACGCTTCGTTTCCGAGATATTTGCAGATTTATCTCAAGGGAAGGGGCCTGACGGACATATTTCGAGATATTTCTTCTTCTTGTTGTTCTTCTTCTGCACAGCTAAACTGGAAGTGGCATTTCCAGCTCGCAATAGTGCAGAGTTATCTCAAAGAAAGGGGCCACGGTGTTTCTGTATCTTTATTATGTTGGTGCGGCTTCGGAACTTTTAAATATCTCGATATATCTCGAGAACTACGCATCTGATCAAAAAATATCATAGAACATAAAAAGTAGGAAACTTAATTCTCTACAAATAAGGTCTCTTAACATTTTGCCATAGCTCGCTTCGTTTCCGAGATATTTGCAGATTTATCTCAAGGGAAGGGGCCTGACGGACATATTTCGAGATATTTCTTCTTCTTGTTGTTCTTCTTCTGCACAGCTAAGCTGGAAGTGGCATTTGCAGCGCGCAATAGTGCAGAGTTATCTCAAAGAAAGAGGCCACGGTGTTTCTGTATCTCTATTATGTTGGTGCGGCTTCGGAACTTTTAAATATCTTGATATATCTCGAGAACTACGCATCTGATCAAAAAATATCATAGAACATAAAAAGTAGGAAACTTAACTCTACAAAAAAGGTCTCTTAACATTTTCCCATAGCTGGCATCGTTTCCGAGATATTTGCAGATTTAGCTCAAGGGAAGGGGCCTGACGGACATATTCCGAGATATTTCTTCTTCTTGTTGTTCCTTTTCTGCACAGCTAAGCTGGAAGTGGCATTTGCAGCTCGCAATAGTGCAGAGTTATCTCAAAGAAAGAGGCCACGGTGTTTCTGTACCTCTATTATGTTGGTGCAGCTTCGGAACTTTTACATATCTTGATATATCTCAAGAACTACGCATCTGATAAAAAAATATCATAGAACATAAAAAGTAGGAAACCTAATTTTCTACAAAAAAGGTCTGTTAACATTTTGCCGTAGCTTGCTTCGTTTCCGAGATATTTGCAGATTTATCTCAAGGGAAGGGGCCTGACGGACATATTTCGAAATATTTCTTATTCTTGTTGTTCTTCTTCTGCACAGCTAAGCTGGAAGTGGCATTTGCAGCTCGCAATAGTGCAGAGTTATCTCAAAGAAAGGGGCCACGGTGTTTCTGTAACTCTATTATGTTGGTGCGGCTTCGGAACTTTTAAATATCTTGATATATCTGGAGATCTACGCATCTGATCAAAAAATATCATAGAACATAAAAAGTAGGAAACTTAATTCTCTACAAAAAAGGTCTCTTAACATTTTGCCATAGCTCGCTTCGTTTCCGAGATATTTGCAGATTTATCTCAAGGGAAGGGGCCTGACGGACATATTTCGAGATATTTCTTCTTCTTGTTGTTCTTATTCTGCACAGCTAAGCTGGAAGTGGCATTTGCAGCTCGCAATAGTGCAGAGTTATCTCAAAGAAAGCGGCCACGGTGTTTCTGTACCTCTATTATGTTGGTGCAGCTTCGGAGCTTTTAAATATCTTGATATATCTCGAGAACTACGCATCTGATCAAAAAATATCATAGAACATAAAAAGTAGGAAACTTAACTCTACAAAAAAGGTCTCTTAACATTTTCCCATAGCTGGCATCGTTTCCGAGATATTTGCAGATTTAGCTCAAGGGAAGGGGCCTGACGGACATATTCCGAGATATTTCTTCTTCTTGTTGTTCCTCTTCTGCACAGCTAAGCTGGAAGTGGCATTTGCAGCTCGCAATAGTGCAGAGTTATCTCAAAGAAAGAGGCCACGGTGTTTCTGTACCTCTATTATGTTGGTGCAGCTTCGGAACTTTTACATATCTTGATATATCTCAAGAACTACGCATCTGATAAAAAAATATCATAGAACATAAAAAGTAGGAAACCTAATTTTCTACAAAAAAGGTCTGTTAACATTTTGCCGTAGCTTGCTTCGTTTCCGAGATATTTGCAGATTTATCTCAAGGGAAGGGGCCTGACGGACATATTTCGAAATATTTCTTATTCTTGTTGTTCTTCTTCTGCACAGCTAAGCTGGAAGTGGCATTTGCGGCTCGCACTAGTGCAGAGTTACCTCAAAGAAAGGGGCCACGGTGTTTCTGTATCTCTATTATGTTGGTGCAGCTTCGGAACTTTTAAATATCTTGATATATCTCGAGAACTACGCATCTGATCAAAAAATATCATGGATCATAAAAAGTGGAAAACTTAATTCTCTACAAAAAAGGTCTCTTAACATTTTGCCATAGCTCGCTTCGTTTCCGTGATATTTGCAGATTTATCTCAAGGGAAGGGGCCTGACGGACATATTTCGAGATATTTCTTCTTCTTGTTGTTCTTCTTCTGCACAGCTAAGCTGGAAGTGGCATTTGCAGCTCGCAATAGTGCAGAGTTATCTCAAAGAAAGGGGCCACGGTGTTTCTGTACCTCTATTATGTTGGTGCAGCTTCGGAGCTTTTAAATATCTTGATATATCTCGAGAACTACGCATCTGATCAAAAAATATCGTAGAACATAAAAAGTAGGAAACTTAATTCTCTACAAAAAAGGTCTCTTAACATTTTGCCGTAGCTCGCTTCGTTTCCGAGATATTTGCAGATTTATCTCAAGGGAAGGGGCCTGACGGACATATTTCGAGATATTTCTTCTTCTTGTTGTTCTTCTTCTGCACAGCTAAACTGGAAGTGGCATTTCCAGCTCGCAATAGTGCAGAGTTATCTCAAAGAAAGGGGCCACGGTGTTTCTGTATCTCTATTATGTTGGTGCGGCTTCGGAACTTTTAAATATCTCGATATATCTCGAGAACTACGCATCTGATCAAAAAATATCATAGAACATAAAAAGTAGGAAACTTAATTCTCTACAAATAAGGTCTCTTAACATTTTGCCATAGCTCGCTTCGTTTCCGAGATATTTGCAGATTTATCTCAAGGGAAGGGGCCTGACGGACATATTTCGAGATATTTCTTCTTCTTGTTGTTCTTCTTCTGCACAGCTAAGCTGGAAGTGGCATTTGCAGCGCGCAATAGTGCAGAGTTATCTCAAAGAAAGAGGCCACGGTGTTTCTGTATCTCTATTATGTTGTTGCGGCTTCGGAACTTTTAAATATCTTGATATATCTCGAGAACTACGCATCTGATCAAAAAATATCATAGAACATAAAAAGTAGGAAACTTAACTCTACAAAAAAGGTCTCTTAACATTTTCCCATAGCTGGCATCGTTTCCGAGATATTTGCAGATTTAGCTCAAGGGAAGGGGCCTGACGGACATATTCCGAGATATTTCTTCTTCTTGTTGTTCCTTTTCTGCACAGCTAAGCTGGAAGTGGCATTTGCAGCTCGCAATAGTGCAGAGTTATCTCAAAGAAAGAGGCCACGGTGTTTCTGTACCTCTATTATGTTGGTGCAGCTTCGGAACTTTTACATATCTTGATATATCTCAAGAACTACGCATCTGATAAAAAAATATCATAGAACATAAAAAGTAGGAAACCTAATTTTCTACAAAAAAGGTCTGTTAACATTTTGCCGTAGCTTGCTTCGTTTCCGAGATATTTGCAGATTTATCTCAAGGGAAGGGGCCTGACGGACATATTTCGAAATATTTCTTATTCTTGTTGTTCTTCTTCTGCACAGCTAAGCTGGAAGTGGCATTTGCGGCTCGCACTAGTGCAGAGTTACCTCAAAGAAAGGGGCCACGGTGTTTCTGTATCACTATTATGTTGGTGCAGCTTCGGAACTTTTAAATATCTTGATATATCTCGAGAACTACGCATCTGATCAAAAAATATCATGGATCATAAAAAGTGGAAAACTTAATTCTCTACAAAAAAGGTCTCTTAACATTTTGCCATAGCTCGCTTCGTTTCCGAGATATTTGCAGATTTATCTCAACGGAAGGGGCCTGACGGACATATTTCGAGATATTTCTTCTTCTTGTTGTTCTTCTTCTGCACAGCTAAGCTGGAAGTGGCATTTGCAGCTCGCAATAGTGCAGAGTTATCTCAAAGAAAGGGGCCACGGTGTTTCTGTACCTCTATTATGTTGGTGCAGCTTCGGAGCTTTTAAATATCTTGATATATCTCGAGAACTACGCATCTGATCAAAAAATATCGTAGAACATAAAAAGTAGGAAACTTAATTCTCTACAAAAAAGGTCTCTTAACATTTTGCCGTAGCTCGCTTCGTTTCCGAGATATTTGCAGATTTATCTCAAGGGAAGGGTCCTGATGGACATATTTCGAGATATTTCTTCTTCTTGTTGTTCTTCTTCTGCACAGCTAAACTGGAAGTGGCATTTCCAGCTCGCAACCGTGCAGAGTTATCTCAAAGAAAGGGGCCACGGTGTTTCTGTATCTCTATTATGTTGGTGCGGCTTCGGAACTTTTAAATATCTTGATATATCTCGAGAACTACGCCTCTGATCGAAAAATATCATAGAACATAAAAAGTAGGAAACTTAATTCTCTACAAAAAAGGTCTCTTAACATTTTGCCATAGCTCGCTTCGTTTCCGAGATATTTGCAGATTTATCTCAAGGGAAGGGGCCTGACGGACATATTTCGAGATATTTCTTCTTCTTGTTGTTCTTCTTCTGCACAGCTAAGCTGGAAGTGGCATTTGCAGCTCGCAATAGTGCAGAGTTATCGCAAAGAAAGGGGCCACGGTGTTTCTGTATCTCTATTATGTTGGTGCGGCTTCGGAACTTTTAAATATCTTGATATATCTCGAGAACTACGCATCTGATCAAAAAATATCATAGAACATAAAAAGTAGGAAACCTAATTTTCTACAAAAAAGGTCTCTTAACATTTTGCCGTAGCTCGCTTCGTTTCCGAGATATTTGCAGATTTATCTCAAGGGAAGGGGCCTGACGGACATATTTCGAAATATTTCTTATTCTTGTTGTTCTTCTTCTGCACAGCTAAGCTGGAAGTGGCATTTGCAGCCCGCAATAGTGCAGAGTTATCTCAAAGAAAGGGGCCACGGTGTCTCTGTACCTCTATTATGTTGGTGCAGCTTCGGAGCTTTTAAATATCTTGATATATCTCGAGAACTACGCATCTGATCAAAAAATATCATAGAACATAAAAAGTAGGAAACTTAATTCTCTACAAAAAAGGTCTCTTAACGTTTTGCAATAGCTCGCTTCCTTTCCGAGATATTTGCAGATTTATCTCAAGGGAAGGGTCCTGACGGACATATTTCGAGATATTTCTTCTTCTTGTTGTTCTTCTTCTGCACAGCTAAGCTGGAAGTGGCATTTGCAGCTCGCAATAGTGCAGAGTTATCTCAAAGAAAGGGGCCACGGTGTTTCTGTACCTCTATTATGTTGGTACGGCTTCGGAACTTTTAAATATCTTGATATATCTCGAGAACTACGCATCTGTTCAAAAAATATCATAGAACATAAAAAGTAGGAATCCTAATTTTCTGCAAAAAAGTTCTCTTAACATTTTGCCATAGCTCGCTTCGTTTCCGAGATATTTGCAGATTTATCTCAAGGGAAGGGGCCTGACGGACATATTTCGAGATATTTCTTCTTCTTGTTGTTCTTCTTCTGCACAGCTAAGCTGGAAGTGGCATTTGCAGCTCACAATAGTGCAGAGTTATCGCAAAGAAAGGGGCTACGGTGTTTCTGTATCTCTATTATGTTGGTGCGGCTTCGGAACTTTTAAATATCTTGATATATCTCGAGAACTACGCATCTGATCAAAAAATATCATAGAACATAAATTGTAGGAAACATAATTCTCTACAAAAAAGGTCTCTTAACGTTTTGCAATAGCTCGCTTCGTTTCCGAGATATTTGCAGATTTATCTCAAGGGAAGGGTCCTGATGGACATATTTCGAGATATTTCTTCTTCTTGTTGTTCTTCTTCTGCACAGCTAAACTGGAAGTGGCATTTCCAGCTCGCAATCGTGCAGAGTTATCTCAAAGAAAGGGGCCACGGTGTTTCTGTATCTCTATTATGTTGGTGCGGCTTCGGAACTTTTAAATATCTTGATATATCTCGAGAACTACGCCTCTGATCGAAAAATATCATAGAACATAAAAAGTAGGAAACTTAATTCTCTACAAAAAAGGTCTCTTAACATTTTGCCATAGCTCGCTTCGTTTCCGAGATATTTGCAGATTTATCTCAAGGGAAGGGGCCTGACGGACATATTTCGAGATATTTCTTCTTCTTGTTGTTCTTCTTCTGCACAGCTAAGCTGGAAGTGGCATTTGCAGCTCGCAATAGTGCAGAGTTATCGCAAAGAAAGGGGCCACGGTGTTTCTGTATCTCTATTATGTTGGTGCGGCGTCGGAACTTTTAAATATCTTGATATATCTCGAGAACTACGCATCTGATCAAAAAATATCATAGAACATAAAAAGTAGGAAACCTAATTTTCTACAAAAAAGGTCTCTTAACATTTTGCCGTAGCTCGCTTCGTTTCCGAGATATTTGCAGATTTATCTCAAGGGAAGGGGCCTGACGGACATATTTCGAAATATTTCTTATTCTTGTTGTTCTTCTTCTGCACAGCTAAGCTGGAAGTGGCATTTGCAGCCCACAATAGTGCAGAGTTATCTCAAAGAAAGGGGCCACGGTGTCTCTGTACCTCTATTATGTTGGTGCAGCTTCGGAGCTTTTAAATATCTTGATATATCTCGAGAACTACGCATCTGATCAAAAAATATCATAGAACATAAAAAGTAGGAAACTTAATTCTCTACAAAAAAGGTCTCTTAACGTTTTGCAATAGCTCGCTTCCTTTCCGAGATATTTGCAGATTTATCTCAAGGGAAGGGTCCTGACGGACATATTTCGAGATATTTCTTCTTCTTGTTGTTCTTCTTCTGCACAGCTAAGCTGGAAGTGGCATTTGCAGCTCGCAATAGTGCAGAGTTATCTCAAAGAAAGGGGCCACGGTGTTTCTGTACCTCTATTATGTTGGTACGGCTTCGGAACTTTTAAATATCTTGATATATCTCGAGAACTACGCATCTGTTCAAAAAATATCATAGAACATAAAAAGTAGGAATCCTAATTTTCTGCAAAAAAGTTCTCTTACCATTTTGCCGTAGCTCGCTTCGTTTCCGAGATATTTGCAGATTTATCTCAAGGGAAGGGGCCTGACGGACATATTTCCAGATATTTCTTCTTCTTGTTGTTCTTCTTCTGCACAGCTAAGCTGGAAGTGGCATTTGCCGCTCGCAATAGTGCAGAGTTATCTCAAAGAAAGGGGCCACGGTGTTTCTGTACCTCTATTATGTTGGTGCGGCTTCGGAACTTTTAAATATCTTGATATATCTCGAGAACTACGCACCTGTTCAAAAAATATCATAGAACATAAAAAGTAGGAATCCTAATTTTCTACAAAAAAGGTCTCTTAACATTTTGCCGTAGCTCGCTTCGTTTCCGAGATATTTGCAGATTTATCTCAAGGGAAGGGGCCTGACGGACATATTTCCAGATATTTCTTCTTCTTGTTGTTCTTCTTCTGCACAGCTAAGCTGGAAGTGGCATTTGCAGCGCGCAATAGTGCAGAGTTATCTCAAAGAAAGGGGCCACGGTGTTTCTGTATCTCTATTATGTTGGTGCGGCTTCGGAACTTTTAAATATCTTGATATATCTCGAGAACTACGCATCTGTTCAAAAAATATCATAGAACATAAAAAGTAGGAATCCTAATTTTCTACAAAAAAGGTCTCTTAACATTTTGCCGTAGCTCGCTTCGTTTCCGAGATATTTGCAGATTTATCTCAAGGGAAGGGGCCTGACGGACATATTTCCAGATATTTCTTCTTCTTGTTGTTCTTCTTCTGCACAGCTAAGCTGGAAGTGGCATTTGCCGCTCGCAATAGTGCAGAGTTATCTCAAAGAAAGGGGCCACGGTGTCTCTGTACCTCTATTATGTTGGTGCAGCTTCGGAGCTTTTAAATATCTTGATATATCTCGAGAACTACGCATCTGATCAAAAAATATCATAGAACATAAAAAGTAGGAAACTTAATTCTCTACAAAAAAGGTCTCTTAACGTTTTGCAATAGCTCGCTTCGTTTCCGAGATATTTGCAGATTTATCTCAAGGGAAGGGGCCTGACGGACATATTTCGAGATATTTCTTCTTCTTGTTGTTCTTCTTCTGCACAGCTAAGCTGGAAGTGGCATTTGCAGCGCGCAATAGTGCAGAGTTATCTCAAAGAAAGGGGCCACGGTGTTTCTGTATCTCTATTATGTTGGTGCGGCTTCGGAACTTTTAAATATCTTGATATATCTCGAGAACTACGCATCTGTTCAAAAAATATCATAGAACATAAAAAGTAGGAATCCTAATTTTCTACAAAAAAGGTCTCTTAACATTTTGCCGTAGCTCGCTTCGTTTCCGAGATATTTTCAGATTTATCTCAAGGGAAGGGGCCTGACGGACATATTTCCAGATATTTCTTCTTCTTGTTGTTCTTCTTCTGCACAGCTAAGCTGGAAGTGGCATTTGCCGCTCGCAATAGTGCAGAGTTATCTCAAAGAAAGGGGCCACGGTGTCTCTGTACCTCTATTATGTTGGTGCAGCTTCGGAGCTTTTAAATATCTTGATATATCTCGAGAACTACGCATCTGATCAAAAAATATCATAGAACATAAAAAGTAGGAAACTTAATTCTCTACAAAAAAGGTCTCTTAACGTTTTGCAATAGCTCGCTTCGTTTCCGAGATATTTGCAGATTTATCTCAAGGGAAGGGGCCTGACGGACATATTTCGAGATATTTCTTCTTCTTGTTGTTCTTCTTCTGCACAGCTAAGCTGGAAGTGGCATTTGCAGCTCGCAATAGTGCAGAGTTATCTCAAAGAAAGGGGCCACGGTGTTTCTGTACCTCTATTATGTTGGTACGGCTTCGGAACTTTTAAATATCTTGATATATCTCGAGAACTACGCATCTGTTCAAAAAATATCATAGAACATAAAAAGTAGGAATCCTAATTTTCTGCAAAAAAGTTCTCTTAACATTTTGCCATAGCTCGCTTCGTTTCCGAGATATTTGCAGATTTATCTCAAGGGAAGGGGCCTGACGGACATATTTCGAGATATTTCTTCTTCTTGTTGTTCTTCTTCTGCACAGCTAAGCTGGAAGTGGCATTTGCAGCTCGCAATAGTGCAGAGTTATCTCAAAGAAAGGGGCCACGGTGTTTCTGTACCTCTATTATGTTGGTGCGGCTTCGGAACTTTTAAATATCTTGATATATCTCGAGAACTGCGCATCTGTTCAAAAAATATCATAGAACATAAAAAGTAGGAATCCTAATTTTCTGCAAAAAAGGTCTCTCAACATTTTCCCATAACTGGCATCGTTTCCGAGATATTTGCAGATTTATCTCAAGGGAAGGGGCCTGACGGACATATTTCGAGATATTTCTTCTTCTTGTTGTTCTTCTTCTGCACAGCTAAGCTTGAAGTGGCATTTGCGGCTCGCACTAGTGCAGAGTTATCTCAACGAAAGGGGCCACGGTGTTTCTGTATCTCTATTATGTTGGTGCGGCTTCGGAACTTTTAAATATCTCGATATATCTCGAAAACTACGCTTCTGATCAAAAAATATCATAGAACATAAATTGTAGGAAACATAATTCTCTACAAAAAAGGTCTCTCAACATTTTGCCATAGCTCGCTTCGTTTCCGAGATATTTGCAGATATATCTCAAGGGAAGGGGCCTGACGGACATATTTCCAGATATTTCTTCTTCTTGTTGTTCTTCTTCTGCACAGCTAAGCTGGAAGTGGCATTTGCAGCTCGCAATAGTGCAGAGTTATCTCAAAGAAAGGGGCCACGGTGTTTCTGTATCTCTATTATGTTGGTGCGGCTTCGGAACTTTTAAATATCTTGATATATCTCGAGAACTACGCATCTGTTCAAAAAATATCATACAACATAAAAAGTAGGAATCCTAATTTTCTACAAAAAAGGTCTCAACATTTTCCCATAGCTGGCATCGTTTCCGAGACATTTGCAGATTTATCTCAAGGGAATGGGGCCTGACGGACATATTTCCAGATATTTCTTCTTCTTGTTGTTCTTCTTCTGCACAGCTAAGCTGGAAGTGGCATTTGCAGCGCGCAATAGTGCAGAGTTATCTCAAAGAAAGGGGCCACGGTGTTTCTGTATCTCTATTATGTTGGTGCGGCTTCGGAACTTTTAAATATCTTGATATATCTCGAGAACTACGCATCTGTTCAAAAAATATCATAGAACATAAAAAGTAGGAATCCTAATTTTCTACAAAAAAGTTCTCTTAACATTTTGCCGTAGCTCGCTTCGTTTCCGAGATATTTGCAGATTTATCTCAAGGGAAGGGGCCTGACGGACATATTTCCAGATATTTCTTCTTCTTGTTGTTCTTCTTCTGCACAGCTAAGCTGGAAGTGGCATTTGCAGCTCGCAATAGTGCAGAGTTATCTCAAAGAAAGGGGCCACGGTGTTTCTGTATCTCTAGTATGTTGGTGCGGCTTCGGAACTTTTAAATATCTTGATATATCTCGAGAACTACGCATCTGTTCAAAAAATATCATACAACATAAAAAGTAGGAATCCTAATTTTCTACAAAAAAGGTCTCTTAACATTTTCCCATAGCTGGCATCGTTTCCGAGATATTTGCAGATTTATCTCAAGGGAAGGGGCCTGACGGACATATTTCCAGATATTTCTTCTTCTTGTTGTTCTTCTTCTGCACAGCTAAGCTGGAAGTGGCATTTGCAGCTCGCAATAGTGCAGAGTTATCTCAAAGAAAGGGGCCACGGTGTTTCTGTATCTCTATTATGTTGGTGCGGCTTCGGAACTTTTAAATATCTTGATATATCTCGAGAACTACGCATCTGATCAAAAAATATCGTAGAACATAAAAAGTAGGAAACTTAAATCTCTACAAATAAGGTCTCTTAACATTTTGCCATAGCTCGCTTCGTTTCCGAGATATTTGCAGATTTATCTCAAGGGAAGGGGCCTGACGGACATATTTCGAGATATTTCTTCTTCTTGTTGTTCTTCTTCTGCACAGCTAAGCTGGAAGTGGCATTTGCAGCTCGCAATAGTGCAGAGTTATCGCAAAGAAGGGGGCCACGGTGTTTCTGTATCTCTATTATGTTGGTGCCGCTTCGGAACTTTTAAATATCAGGATATATCTCGAGAACTACGCATCTGATCAAAAAATATCATAGAACATAAAAAGTAGGAAACTTAATTCTCTACAAATAAGGTCTCTTAACATTTTGCGATAGCTCGCTTGGTTTCCGAGATATTTGCAGATTTATCTCAAGGGAAGGGGCCTGACGGACATATTTCGAGATATTTCTTCTTCATGTTGTTCTTCTTCTGCACAGCTAAGCTGGAAGTGGCATTTGCAGCTCGCAATAGTGCAGAGTTACCTCAAAGAAAGGGGCCACGGTGTTTCTGTATCTCTATTATGTTGGTGCGGCTTCGGACCTTTTAAAAAACTTGATATATCTCGAGAACTACGCATCTGATCAAAAAATATCATAGAACATAAAAAGTAGGAAACTTAATTCTCTACAAAAAAGGTCTCTTAACATTTTGCCATAGCTCGCTTCCTTTCCGAGATATTTGCAGATTTATCTCAAGGGAAGGGGCCTGACGAACATATTTCGAGATATTTCTTTTTCTTGTTGTTCTTCTTCTGCACAGCTAAGCTGGAAGTGGCATTTGCAGCGCGCAATAGTGCAGAGTTATCTCAAAGAAAGGGGCCACGGTGTTTCTGTATCTCTATTATGTTGGTGCGGCTTCGGAACTTTTAAATATCTTGATATATCTCGAGAACTACGCATCTGTTCAAAAAATATCATAGAACATAAAAAGTAGGAATCCTAATTTTCTACAAAAAAGTTCTCTTAACATTTTGCCGTAGCTCGCTTCGTTTCCGAGATATGTGCAGATTTATCTCAAGGGAAGGGGCCTGACGGACATATTTCGAGATATTTCTTCTTCTTGTTGTTCTTCTTCTGCACAGCTAAGCTGGAAGTGGCATTTGCAGCTCGCAATAGTGCAGAGTTATCTCAAAGAAAGGGGCCACGGTGTTTCTGTATCTCTATTATGTTGGTGCGACTTCGGAACTTTTAAATATCTTGATATATCTCGAGAACTACGCATCTGATCAAAAAATATCATAGAACATAAAAAGTAGGAAACTTAATTCTCTACAAATAAGGTCTCTTAACATTTTGCCATAGCTCGCTTCGTTTCCGAGATATTTGCAGATATATCTCAAGGGAAGGGGCCTGACGGACATATTTCGAGATATTTCTTCTTCTTGTTGTTCTTCTTCTGCACAGCTAAACTGGAAGTGGCATTTCCAGCTCGCAATAGTGCAGGGTTATCTCAAAGAAAGGGGCCACGGTGTTTCTGTATCTCTATTATGTTGGTGCGGCTTCGGAACTTTTAAATATCTTGATATATCTCGAGAACTACGCATCTGATCAAAAAGTATCATAGAACATAAAAAGTAGGAAACTTAATTCTCTCCAAAAAAGGTCTCTTAACATTTTGCCATAGCTCGCTTCGTTTCCGAGATATGTGCAGATTTATCTCAAGGGAAGGGGCCTGACGGACATATTTCGAGATATTTCTTCTTCTTGTTGTTCTTCTTCTGCACAGCTAAGCTGGAAGTGGCATTTGCAGCTCGCAATAGTGCAGAGTTATCTCAAAGAAAGGGGCCACGGTGTTTCTGTATCTCTATTATGTTGGTGCGGCTTCGGAACTTTTAAATATCTTGATATATCTCGAGAACTACGCATCTGATCAAAAAGTATCATAGAACATAAAAAGTAGGAAACTTAATTCTCTCCAAAAAAGGTCTCTTAACATTTTGCCATAGCTCGCTTCGTTTCCGAGATATGTGCAGATTTATCTCAAGGGAAGGGGCCTGACGGACATATTTCGAGATATTTCTTCTTCTTGTTGTTCTTCTTCTGCACAGCTAAGCTGGAAGTGGCATTTGCAGCTCGCAATAGTGCAGAGTTATCTCAAAGAAAGGGGCCACGGTGTTTCTGTATCTCTATTATGTTGGTGCGACTTCGGAACTTTTAAATATCTTGATATATCTCGAGAACTACGCATCTGATCAAAAAATATCATAGAACATAAAAAGTAGGAAACTTAATTCTCTACAAATAAGGTCTCTTAACATTTTGCCATAGCTCGCTTCGTTTCCGAGATATTTGCAGATTTCTCTCAAGGGAAGGGGCCTGACGGACATATTCCGAGATATTTCTTCTTCTTGTGGTTCTTCTTCTGCACAGCTAAGCTGGAAGTGGCATTTGCAGCTCGCAATAGTGCAGAGTTATCTCAAAGAAAGGGGCCACGGTGTTTCTCTATCTCTATTATGTTGGTGCAGCTTCGGAACTTTTAAATATCTCGATATATCTCGAAAACTACGCTTCTGATCAAAAAATATCATACAACATAAATTGTAGGAAACATAATTCTCTACAAAAAAGGTCTCTTAACATTTTGCCATAGCTCGCTTCGTTTCCGAGATATTTGCAGATATATCTCAAGGGAAGGGGCCTGACGGACATATTTCGAGATATTTCTTCTTCTTGTTGTTCTTCTGCACAGCTAAGCTGGAAGTGGCATTTGCAGCTCGCAATAGTGCAGAGTTATCTCGAAGAAAGGGGCCACGGTGTTTCTGTATCTCTATTATGTTGGTGCGGCTTCGGAATTTTTAAATATCTCGATATATCTCGAAAACTACGCTTCTGATCAAAAAATATCATAGAACATAAATTGTAGGAAACATAATTCTCTACAAAAAAGGTCTCTTAACATTTTGCCATAGCTCGCTTCGTTTCCGAGATATTTGCAGATTTATCTCAAGGGAAGGGGCCTGACGGACATATTTCGAGATATTTCTTCTTCTTGTTGTTCTTCTTCTGCACAGCTAAACTGGAAGTGGCATTTCCAGCTCGCAATAGTGCAGAGTTATCTCAAAGAAAGGGGCCACGGTGTTTCTGTATCTCTATTATGTTGGTGCGGCTTCGGAACTTTTAAATATCTTGATATATCTCGAGAACTACGCATCTGATCAAAAAATATCATACAACATAAAAAGTAGGAAACTTAATTCTCTACAAAAAAGGTCTCTTAACATTTTGCAATAGCTCGCTTCGTTTCCGAGATATTTGCAGATTTATCTCAAGGGAAGGTGCCTGACGGACATATTTCGAGATATTTCTTCTTCTTGTTGTTCTTCTTCTGCACAGCTAAGCTGGAAGTGGCATTTGCAGTTCGCAATAGTGCAGAGTTATCTCAAAGAAAGGGGCCACGGTGTTTCTGTATCTCTATTACGTTGGTGCGGCTTCGGAACTTTTAAATATCTCGATATATCTCGAAAACTACGCTTCTGATCCAAAAATATCATAGAACATAAATTATAGGAAATATAATTCTCTACAAAAAAGGTCTCTTAACATTTTGCCACAGCTCGCTTGGTTTCCGAGATATTTGCAGATATATCTCAAGGGAAGGTGCCTGACGGACATATTTCGAGATATTTCTTCTTCTTGTTGTTCTTCTTCTGCACAGCTAAGCTGGAAGTGGCATTTGCAGCTCGCAATAGTGCAGAGTTATCTCAGAGAAAGAGGCCACGGTGTTTCTGTAACTCTATTATGTTGGTGCAGCTTCGGAACTTTTAAATATCTTGATATATCTCGAGAACTACGCATCTGATCAAAAAATATCATAGAACATAAAAAGTAGGAAACTTAATTCTCTACAAAAAAGGTCTCTTAATATTTTGCCATAGCTCGCTTCGTTTCCGAGATAATTGCAGATTTATCTCAAGGGAAGGGGCCTGACGGACCTATTTCGAGATATTTCTTCTTCTTGTTGTTCTTCTTCTGCACAGCTGAGCTGGAAGTGGCATTTGCAGCTCGCAATAGTACAGAGTTATCTCAGAGAAAGAGGCCACGGTGTTTCTGTACCTCTATTATGTTGGCGCAGCTTCGGAACTTATAAATATCTTGATATATCTCGAGAACTACGGATCTGATCAAAAAATATCATAGAACATAAAAAGTAGGAAACTTAATTCTCTACAAAAAAGGTATCTTAACATTTTGCCATAGCTCGCTTCGTTTCCGAGATATTTGCAGATTTATCTCAAGGGAAGGGGCCTGACGGACATATTTCGAGATATTTCTTCTTCTTGTTGTTCTTCTTCTGCACAGCTAAACTGGAAGTGGCATTTCCAGCTCGCAATAGTGCAGAGTTATCACAAAGAAAGGGGCCACGGTGTTTCTGTACCTCTATTATGTTGGTGCGGCTTCGGAACTTTTAAATATCTCGATATATCTCGAAAACTACGCTTCTGATCAAAAAATATCATAGAACATAAATTGTAGGAAACATAATTCTCTACAAAAAAGGTCTCTTAACATTTTGGCATAGCTCGCTTCGTTTCCGAGATATTTGCAGATATATCTCAATGGAAGGGGCCTGATGGACATATTTCGAGATATTTCTTCTTCTTGTTGTTCTTCTTCTCCACAGCTAAGCTGGAAGTGGCATTTGCAGCTCGCAATAGTGCAGAGTTATCTCAAAGAAAGGGGCCACGGTGTTTCTGTACCTCTATTATGTTGGCGCAGCTTCGGAACTTTTAAATATCTTGATATATCTCGAGAACTACGCATCTGATCAAAAAATATCATAGAACAAAAAGAGTAGGAAACTTAATTCTCTACAAAAAAGGCCTCTTAACATTTTGCCATCGCTCGCTTCGTTTCCGAGATATTTGCAGATTTATCTCAAGGGAAGGGGCCTGACGGACATATTTCGAGATATTTCTTCTTCTTGTTGTTCTTCTTCTGCACAGCTAAGCTGGAAGTGGCATTTGCAGTTCGCAATAGTGCAGAGTTATCTCAAAGAAAGGGGCCACGGTGTTTCTGTATCTCTATTATGTTGGTGCGGCTTCGGAACTTTTAAATATCTCGATATATCTCGAAAACTACGCTTCTGATCCAAAAATATCATAGAACATAAATTATAGGAAACATAATTCTCTACAAAAAAGGTCTCTTAACATTTTGCCATAGCTCGCTTGGTTTCCGAGATATTTGCAGATTTATCTCAAGGGAAGGTGCCTGACGGACATATTTCGAGATATTTCTTCTTCTTGTTGTTCTTCTTCTGCACAGCTAAGCTCGAAGTGGCATTTGCAGTTCGCAATAGTGCAGAGTTATCTCAAAGAAAGGGGCCACGGTGTTTCTGTATCTCTATTACGTTGGTGCGGCTTCGGAACTTTTAAATATCTCGATATATCTCGAAAACTACGCTTCTGATCCAAAAAGATTATAGAACATAAATTATAGGAAACATAATTCTCTACAAAAAAGGTCTCTTAACATTTTGGCATAGCTCGCTTCGTTTCTGAGATATTTGCAGTAATATCTCAATGGAAGGGGCCTGATGGACATATTTCGAGATATTTCTTCTTCTTGTTGTTCTTCTTCTCCACAGCTAAGCTGGAAGTGGCATTTGCAGCTCGCAATAGTGCAGAGTTATCTCAAAGAAAGGGGCCACGGTCTTTCTGTATCTCTATTATGTTGGTGCGGCTTCGGAACTTTTAAATATCTCGATATATCTCGAAAACTACGCTTCTGATCAAAAAATATCATAGAACATAAATTGTAGGAAACATAATTCTCTACAAAAAAGGTCTCTTAACATTTTGCCATAGCTCGCTTCGTTTCCGAGATATTTGCAGATTTATCTCAAGGGAAGGGGCCTGACGGACATATTTCGAGATATTTCTTCTTCTTGTTGTTCTTCTTCTGCACAGCTAAGCTGGAAGTGGCATTTGCGGCTCGCACTAGTGCAGAGTTATCTCAAAGAAAGGGGCCACGGTGTTTCTGTATCTCTATTATGTTGGTGCGGCTTCGGAACTTTTAAATATCTCGATATATCTCGAAAACTACGCTTCTGATCAAAAAATATCATAGAACATAAATTGTAGGAAACATAATTCTCTACAAAAAAGGTCTCTTAACATTTTGCCATAGCTCGCTTCCTTTCCGAGATATTTGCAGATACATCTCAAGGGAAGGGGCCCGACGGACATATTTCGAGATATTTCTTCTTCTTGTTGTTTTTCTTCTGCACAGCTAAGCTGGAAGTGGCATTTGCAGCTCGCAATAGTGCAGAGTTATCTCAAAGAAAGGGGCCACGGTGTTTCTGTATCTCTATTATGTTGGTGCGGCTTCGGAACTTTTAAATATCTTGATATATCTCGAGAACTACGCATCTGATCAAAAAATATCATAGAACATAAAAAGTAGGAAACTTAATTCTCTACAAAAAAGGTCTCTTAACATTTTGCCATAGCTCGCATCGTTTCCGAGATATTTGCAGATTTATCTCAAGGGAAGGGGCCTGACGGACATATTTCGAGATATTTCTTCTTCTTGTTGTTCTTCTTCTGCACAGCTAAGCTGGAAGTGGCATTTGCGGCTCGCACTAGTGCAGAGTTATCACAAAGAAAGGGGCCACGGTGTTTCTGTATCTCTATTATGTTGGTGCAGCTTCGGAACTTTTAAATATCTTGATATATCTCGAGAACTACGCATCTGATCAAAAAATATCATGGAACATAAAAAGTAGAAAACTTAATTCTCTACAAAAAAGGTCTCTTAACATTTTGCCATAGCTCGCTTCGTTTCCGAGATATTTGCAGATTTATCTCAAGGGAAGGGGCCTGACGGACATATTTCGAGATATTTCTTCTTCTTGTTGTTCTTCTTCTGCACAGCTAAACTGGAAGTGGCATTTCCAGCTCGCAATAGTGCAGAGTTATCACAAAGAAAGGGGCCACGGTGTTTCTGTACCTCTATTATGTTGGTGCGGCTTCGGAACTTTTAAATATCTCGATATATCTCGAAAACTACGCTTCTGATCAAAAAATATCATAGAACATAAATTGTAGGAAACATAATTCTCTACAAAAAAGGTCTCTTAACATTTTGGCATAGCTCGCTTCGTTTCCGAGATATTTGCAGATATATCTCAATGGAAGGGGCCTGATGGACATATTTCGAGATATTTCTTCTTCTTGTTGTTCTTCTTCTCCACAGCTAAGCTGGAAGTGGCATTTGCAGCTCGCAATAGTGCAGAGTTATCTCAAAGAAAGGGGCCACGGTGTTTCTGTACCTCTATTATGTTGGCGCAGCTTCGGAACTTTTAAATATCTTGATATATCTCGAGAACTACGCATCTGATCAAAAAATATCATAGAACATGAAAAGTAGGAAACTTAATTCTCTACAAAAAAGGTCTCTTAACATTTTGCCATAGCTCGCTTCGTTTCCGAGATATTTGCAGATTTATCTCAAGGGAAGGGGCCTGACGGACATATTTCGAGATATTTCTTCTTCTTGTTGTTCTTCTTCTGCACAGCTAAGCTGGAAGTGGCATTTGCAGCTCGCAATAGTGCAGAGTTATCTCAAAGAAAGGGGCCACGGTGTTTCTGTATCTCTATTATGTTGGTGCGGCTTCGGAACTTTTAAATATCTTGATATATCTCGAGAACTACGCATCTGATCAAAAAATATCATAGAACAAAAAGAGTAGGAAACTTAATTCTCTACAAAAAAGGCCTCTTAACATTTTGCCATCGCTCGCTTCGTTTCCGAGATATTTGCAGATTTATCTCAAGGGAAGGGGCCTGACGGACATATTTCGAGATATTTCTTCTTCTTGTTGTTCTTCTTCTGCACAGCTAAGCTGGAAGTGGCATTTGCAGTTCGCAATAGTGCAGAGTTATCTCAAAGAAAGGGGCCACGGTGTTTCTGTATCTCTATTATGTTGGTGCGGCTTCGGAACTTTTAAATATCTCGATATATCTCGAAAACTACGCTTCTGATCCAAAAATATCATAGAACATAAATTATAGGAAACATAATTCTCTACAAAAAAGGTCTCTTAACATTTTGCCATAGCTCGCTTGGTTTCCGAGATATTTGCAGATTTATCTCAAGGGAAGGTGCCTGACGGACATATTTCGAGATATTTCTTCTTCTTGTTGTTCTTCTTCTGCACAGCTAAGCTCGAAGTGGCATTTGCAGTTCGCAATAGTGCAGAGTTATCTCAAAGAAAGGGGCCACGGTGTTTCTGTATCTCTATTACGTTGGTGCGGCTTCGGAACTTTTAAATATCTCGATATATCTCGAAAACTACGCTTCTGATCCAAAAAGATTATAGAACATAAATTATAGGAAACATAATTCTCTACAAAAAAGGTCTCTTAACATTTTGGCATAGCTCGCTTCGTTTCTGAGATATTTGCAGTAATATCTCAATGGAAGGGGCCTGATGGACATATTTCGAGATATTTCTTCTTCTTGTTGTTCTTCTTCTCCACAGCTAAGCTGGAAGTGGCATTTGCAGCTCGCAATAGTGCAGAGTTATCTCAAAGAAAGGGGCCACGGTCTTTCTGTATCTCTATTATGTTGGTGCGGCTTCGGAACTTTTAAATATCTCGATATATCTCGAAAACTACGCTTCTGATCAAAAAATATCATAGAACATAAATTGTAGGAAACATAATTCTCTACAAAAAAGGTCTCTTAACATTTTGCCATAGCTCGCTTCGTTTCCGAGATATTTGCAGATTTATCTCAAGGGAAGGGGCCTGACGGACATATTTCGAGATATTTCTTCTTCTTGTTGTTCTTCTTCTGCACAGCTAAGCTGGAAGTGGCATTTGCGGCTCGCACTAGTGCAGAGTTATCTCAAAGAAAGGGGCCACGGTGTTTCTGTATCTCTATTATGTTGGTGCAGCTTCGGAACTTTTAAATATCTTGATATATCTCGAGAACTACGCATCTGATCAAAAAATATCATGGAACATAAAAAGTAGAAAACTTAATTCTCTACAAAAAAGGTCTCTTAACATTTTGCCATAGCTCGCTTCGTTTCCGAGATATTTGCAGATTTATCTCAAGGGAAGGGGCCTGACGGACATATTTCGAGATATTTCTTCTTCTTCTTGTTCTTCTTCTGCACAGCTAAGACGGAAGTGGCATTTGCAGCTCGCAATAGTGCAGAGTTATCTCAAAGAAAGGGTCCACGGTGTTTCTGTATCTCTATTATGTTGGTGCGGCTTCGGAACTTTTAAATATCTTGATATATCTCGAGAACTACGCATCTGATCAAAAAATATCATAGAACATAAAAAGTAGGAAACTTAATTCTCTACAAAAAAGGTCTCTTAATATTTTGCCATAGCTCGCTTCGTTTCCGAGATATTTGCAGATTTATCTCAAGGGAAGGGGCCTGACGGACCTATTTCGAGATATTTCTTCTTCTTCTTGTTCTTCTTCTGCACAGCTAAGCTGGAAGTGGCATTTGCAGCTCGCAGTAGTGCAGAGTTATCTCAAAGAAAGAGGCCACGGTGTTTCTGTACCTCTATTATGTTGGTGCAGCTTCGGAACTGTTAAATATCTTGATATATCTCGAGAACTACGCACCTGATCAAAAAATATCATAGAACGGAAAGAGTAGGAAACTTAATTCTCTACAAAAAAGGTCTCTTAACATTTTGCCATAGCTCGCTTCGTTTCCGAGATATTTGCAGATTTATCTCAAGGGAAGGGGCCTGACGGACATATTTCGAGATATTTCTTCTTCTTGTTGTTCTTTTTCTGCACAGCTGAGCTGGAAGTGGCATTTGCAGCTCGCAATAGTGCAGAGTTATCTCAGAGAAAGAGGCCACGGTGTTTCTGTACCTCTATTATGTTGGTGCAGCTTCGGAACTGTTAAATATCTTGATATATCTCGAGAACTACGCACCTGATCAAAAAATATCATAGAACAAAAAGAGTAGGAAACTTAATTCTCTACAAAAAAGGTATCTTAACATTTTGCCATAGCTCTCTTCGTTTCCGAGATATTTGCAGATTTATCTCAAGGGAAGGGGCTTGACGGACATATTTCGAGATATTTCTTCTTCTTGTTGTTCTTCTTCTGCACAGCTAAGCTGGAAGTGGCATTTGCAGGTCGCAATAGTGCAGAGTTATCTCAAAGAAAGGGGCCACGGTGTTTCTGTATCTCTATTATGTTGGTGCGGCTTCGGATCTTTTAAATATCTCGATATATCTCGAAAACTACGCTTCTGATCAAAAAATATCATAGAACGTAAATTGTAGGAAACCTAATTCTCTACAAAAAAGGTCTCTTAACATTTTGCCATAGCTCGCTTCGTTTCCGAGATATTTGCAGATTTATCTCAAGGGAAGGGGTCTGACGGACATATTTCCAGATATTTCTTCTTCTTCTTGTTCTTCTTCTGCACAGCTAAGCTCGAAGTGGCATTTGCAGCTCGCAATAGTGCAGAGTTATCTCAAAGAAAGGGGCCACGGTGTTTCTGTATCTCTACTATGTTGGTGCAGCTTCGGAACTGTTAAATATCTTGATATATCTCGAGAACTACGCACCTGATCAAAAAATATCATAGAACAAAAAGAGTAGGAAACTTAATTCTCTACAAAAAAGGTCTCTTAACATTTTGCCATAGCTCGCTTCGTTTCCGAGATATTTGCAGATTTATCTCAAGGGAAGGGGCCTGACGGACATATTTCGAGATATTTTTTCTTCTTGTTGTTCTTCTTCTGCACAGCTAAGCTGGAAGTGGCATTTGCAGCTCGCAATAGTGCAGAGTTATCTCAGAGATCGAGGCCACGGTGTTTCTGTACCTCTATTATGCTGGCGCAGCTTCGGAACTTTTAAATATCTTGATATATCTCGAGAACTACGCATCTGATCAAAAAATATCATAGAACATGAAAAGTAGGAAACTTAATTCTCTACAAAAAAGGTCTCTTAACATTTTGCCATAGCTCGCTTCGTTTCCGAGATATTTGCAGATTTATCTCAAGGGAAGGGGCCTGACGGACATATTTCGAGATATTTCTTCTTCTTGTTGTTCTTCTTCTGCACAGCTAAGCTGGAAGTGGCATTTGCAGCTCGCAATAGTGCAGAGTTATCTCAAAGAAAGGGGCCACGGTGTTTCTGTATCTCTATTATGTTGGTGCGGCTTCGGAATTTTTAAATATCTCGATATATCTCGAAAACTACGCTTCTGATCAAAAAATATCATAGAACATAAATTGTAGGAAACATAATTCTCTACAAAAAAGGTCTCTTAACATTTTGCCATAGCTCGCTTCGTTTCCGAGATATTTGCAGATTTATCTCAAGGGAAGGGGCCTGACGGACATATTTCGAGATATTTCTTCTTCTTGTTGTTCTTCTTCTGCACAGCTAAACTGGAAGTGGCATTTCCAGCTCGCAATAGTGCAGAGTTATCTCAAAGAAAGGGGCCACGGTGTTTCTGTATCTCTATTATGTTGGTGCGGCTTCGGAACTTTTAAATATCTTGATATATCTCGAGAACTACGCATCTGATCAAAAAATATCATACAACATAAAAAGTAGGAAACTTAATTCTCTACAAAAAAGGTCTCTTAACATTTTGCAATAGCTCGCTTTGTTTCCGAGATATTTGCAGATTTATCTCAAGGGCAGGTGCCTGACGGACATATTTCGAGATATTTCTTCTTCTTGTTGTTCTTCTTCTGCACAGCTGAGCTGGAAGTGGCATTTGCAGCTCGCAATAGTGCAGAGTTATCTCAGAGAAAGAGGCCACGGTGTTTCTGTACCTCTATTATGTTGGCGCAGCTTCGGAACTTATAAATATCTTGATATATCTCGAGAACTACGCATCTCATCAAAAAATATCATAGAACATAAAAAGTAGGAAACTTAATTCTCTACAAAAAAGGTATCTCAACATTTTGCCATAGCTCGCTTCGTTTCCGAGATATTTGCAGATTTATCTCAAGGGAAGGGGCCTGACGGACATATTTCGAGATATTTCTTCTTCTTGTTGTTCTTCTTCTGCACAGCTAAACTGGAAGTGGCATTTCCAGCTCGCAATAGTGCAGAGTTATCACAAAGAAAGGGGCCACGGTGTTTCTGTACCTCTATTATGTTGGTGCGGCTTCGGAACTTTTAAATATCTCGATATATCTCGAAAACTACGCTTCTGATCAAAAAATATCATAGAACATAAATTGTAGGAAACATAATTCTCTACAAAAAAGGTCTCTTAACATTTTGGCATAGCTCGCTTCGTTTCCGAGATATTTGCAGATATATCTCAATGGAAGGGGCCTGATGGACATATTTCGAGATATTTCTTCTTCTTGTTGTTCTTCTTCTCCACAGCTAAGCTGGAAGTGGCATTTGCAGCTCGCAATAGTGCAGAGTTATCTCAAAGAAAGGGGCCACGGTGTTTCTGTACCTCTATTATGTTGGCGCAGCTTCGGAACTTTTAAATATCTTGATATATCTCGAGAACTACGCATCTGATCAAAAAATATCATAGAACATGAAAAGTAGGAAACTTAATTCTCTACAAAAAAGGTCTCTTAACATTTTGCCATAGCTCGCTTCGTTTCCGAGATATTTGCAGATTTATCTCAAGGGAAGGGGCCTGACGGACATATTTCGAGATATTTCTTCTTCTTGTTGTTCTTCTTCTGCACAGCTAAGCTGGAAGTGGCATTTGCAGCTCGCAATAGTGCAGAGTTATCTCAAAGAAAGGGGCCACGGTGTTTCTGTATCTCTATTATGTTGGTGCGGCTTCGGAACTTTTAAATATCTTGATATATCTCGAGAACTACGCATCTGATCAAAAAATATCATAGAACAGAAAGAGTAGGAAACTTAATTCTCTACAAAAAAGGCCTCTTAACATTTTGCCATCGCTCGCTTCGTTTCCGAGATATTTGCAGATTTATCTCAAGGGAAGGGGCCTGACGGACATATTTCGAGATATTTCTTCTTCTTGTTGTTCTTCTTCTGCACAGCTAAGCTGGAAGTGGCATTTGCAGTTCGCAATAGTGCAGAGTTATCTCAAAGAAAGGGGCCACGGTGTTTCTGTATCTCTATTATGTTGGTGCGGCTTCGGAACTTTTAAATATCTCGATATATCTCGAAAACTACGCTTCTGATCCAAAAATATCATAGAACATAAATTATAGGAAACATAATTCTCTACAAAAAAGGTCTCTTAACATTTTGCCATAGCTCGCTTGGTTTCCGAGATATTTGCAGATTTATCTCAAGGGAAGGTGCCTGACGGACATATTTCGAGATATTTCTTCTTCTTGTTGTTCTTCTTCTGCACAGCTAAGCTCGAAGTGGCATTTGCAGTTCGCAATAGTGCAGAGTTATCTCAAAGAAAGGGGCCACGGTGTTTCTGTATCTCTATTACGTTGGTGCGGCTTCGGAACTTTTAAATATCTCGATATATCTCGAAAACTACGCTTCTGATCCAAAAAGATTATAGAACATAAATTATAGGAAACATAATTCTCTACAAAAAAGGTCTCTTAACATTTTGGCATAGCTCGCTTCGTTTCTGAGATATTTGCAGTAATATCTCAATGGAAGGGGCCTGATGGACATATTTCGAGATATTTCTTCTTCTTGTTGTTCTTCTTCTCCACAGCTAAGCTGGAAGTGGCATTTGCAGCTCGCAATAGTGCAGAGTTATCTCAAAGAAAGGGGCCACGGTGTTTCTGTACCTCTATTATGTTGGTGCAGCTTCGGAACTTTTAAATATCTTGATATATCTCGAGAACTACGCATCTGATCAAAAAATATCATAGAACATAAAAAGTAGGAAACTTAATTCTCTACAAAAAAGGTATCTTAACATTTTGCCATAGCTCTCTTCGTTTCCGAGATATTTGCAGATTTATCTCAAGGGAAGGGGCCTGACGGACATATTTCGAGATATTTTTTCTTCTTGTTGTTCTTCTTCTGCACAGCTAAGCTGGAAGTGGCATTTGCAGCTCGCAATAGTGCAGAGTTATCTCAGAGATCGAGGCCACGGTGTTTCTGTACCTCTATTATGTTGGCGCAGCTTCGGAACTTTTAAATATCTTGATATATCTCGAGAACTACGCATCTGATCAAAAAATATCATAGAACATGAAAAGTAGGAAACTTAATTCTCTACAAAAAAGGTCTCTTAACATTTTGCCATAGCTCGCTTCGTTTCCGAGATATTTGCAGATTTATCTCAAGGGAAGGGGCCTGACGGACATATTTCGAGATATTTCTTCTTCTTGTTGTTCTTCTTCTGCACAGCTAAGCTGGAAGTGGCATTTGCAGCTCGCAATAGTGCAGAGTTATCTCAAAGAAAGGGGCCACGGTGTTTCTGTATCTCTATTATGTTGGTGCGGCTTCGGAACTTTTAAATATCTTGATATATCTCGAGAACTACGCATCTGATCAAAAAATATCATACAACATAAAAAGTAGGAAACTTAATTCTCTACAAAAAAGGTCTCTTAACATTTTGCAATAGCTCGCTTCGATTCCGAGATATTTGCAGATTTATCTCAAGGGAAGGGGCCTGACGGACATATTTCGAGATATTTCTTCTTCTTGTTGTTCTTCTTCTGCACAGCTAAGCTGGAAGTGGCATTTGCAGGTCGCAATAGTGCAGAGTTATCTCAAAGAAAGGGGCCACGGTGTTTCTGTATCTCTATTATGTTGGTGCGGCTTCGGATCTTTTAAATATCTCGATATATCTCGAAAACTACGCTTCTGATCAAAAAATATCATACAACATAGATTATAGGAAACATAATTCTCTACAAAAAAGGTCTCTTAATATTTTGCCATAGCTCGCTTCGTTTCCGAGATATTTGCAGATTTATCTCAAGGGAAGGGGCCTGACGGACCTATTTCGAGATATTTCTTCTTCTTCTTGTTCTTCTCCTGCACAGCTAAGCTGGAAGTGACATTTGCAGCTCGCAGTAGTGCAGAGTTATCTCAAGAAAGAGGCCACGGTGTTTCTGTACCTCTATTATGTTGGTGCAGCTTCGGAACTGTTAAATATCTTGATATATCTCGAGAACTACGCACCTGATCAAAAAATATCATAGAACAAAAAGAGTAGGAAACTTAATTCTCTACAAAAAAGGCCTCTTAACATTTTGCCATCGCTCGCTTCGTTTCCGAGATATTTGCAGATTTATCTCAAGGGAAGGGGCCTGACGGACATATTTCGAGATATTTCTTCTTCTTGTTGTTCTTCTTCTGCACAGCTAAGCTGGAAGTGGCATTTGCAGTTCGCAATAGTGCAGAGTTATCTCAAAGAAAGGGGCCACGGTGTTTCTGTATCTCTATTATGTTGGTGCGGCTTCGGAACTTTTAAATATCTCGATATATCTCGAAAACTACGCTTCTGATCCAAAAATATCATAGAACATAAATTATAGGAAACATAATTCTCTACAAAAAAGGTCTCTTAACATTTTGCCATAGCTCGCTTGGTTTCCGAGATATTTGCAGATTTATCTCAAGGGAAGGTGCCTGACGGACATATTTCGAGATATTTCTTCTTCTTGTTGTTCTTCTTCTGCACAGCTAAGCTCGAAGTGGCATTTGCAGCTCGCAATAGTGCAGAGTTATCTCAAAGAAAGGGTCCACGGTGTTTCTGTATCTCTATTATGTTGGTGCGGCTTCGGAACTTTTAAATATCTTGATATATCTCGAGAACTACGCATCTGATCAAAAAATATCATAGAACATAAAAAGTAGGAAACTTAATTCTCTACAAAAAAGGTCTCTTAATATTTTGCCATAGCTCGCTTCGTTTCCGAGATATTTGCAGATTTATCTCAAGGGAAGGGGCCTCACGGACCTATTTCGAGATATTTCTTCTTCTTGTTGTTCTTCTTCTGCACAGCTGAGCTGGAAGTGGCATTTGCAGCTCGCAATAGTGCAGAGTTATCTCAGAGAAAGAGGCCACGGTGTTTCTGTACCTCTATTATGTTGGTGCAGCTTCGGAACTTATAAATATCTTGATATATCTCGAGAACTACGCATCTGATCAAAAAATATCATAGAACATAAAAAGTAGGAAACTTAATTCTCTACAAAAAAGGTATCTTAACATTTTGCCATAGCTCGCTTCGATTCCGAGATATTTGCAGATTTATCTCAAGGGAAGGGGCCTGACGGACATATTTCGAGATATTTCTTCTTCTTGTTGTTCTTCTGCTGCACAGCTAAGCTGGAAGTGGCATTTGCAGGTCGCAATAGTGCAGAGTTATCTCAAAGAAAGGGGCCACGGTGTTTCTGTATCTCTATTATGTTGGTGCGGCTTCGGATCTTTTAAATATCTCGATATATCTCGAAAACTACGCTTCTGATCAAAAAATATCATAGAACATAAATTATAGGAAACATAATTCTCTACAAAAAAGGTCTCTTAATATTTTGCCATAGCTCGCTTCGTTTCCGAGATATTTGCAGATTTATCTCAAGGGAAGGGGCCTGACGGACCTATTTCGAGATATTTCTTCTTCTTCTTGTTCTTCTCCTGCACAGCTAAGCTGGAAGTGACATTTGCAGCTCGCAATAGTGCAGAGTTATCTCAAAGAAAGGGGCCACGGTGTTTCTGTATCTCTATTATGTTGGTGCGGCTTCGGAACTTTTAAATATCTCGATATATCTCGAAAACTACGCTTCTGATCCAAAAATATCATAGAACATAAATTATAGGAAACATAATTCTCTACAAAAAAGGTCTCTTAACATTTTGCCATAGCTCGCTTCGTTTCCGAGATATTTGCAGATTTATCTCAAGGGAAGGGGCCTGACGGACATATTTCGAGATATTTCTTCTTCTTGTTGTTCTTCTTCTGCACAGCTAAACTGGAAGTGGCATTTCCAGCTCGCAATAGTGCAGAGTTATCTCAAAGAAAGGGGCCACGGTGTTTCTGTATCTCTATTATGTTGGTGCGGCTTCGGAACTTTTAAATATCTTGATATATCTCGAGAACTACGCATCTGATCAAAAAATATCATACAACATAAATTGTAGGAAACATAATTCTCTACAAAAAAGGTCTCTTAACATTTTGGCATAGCTCGCTTCGTTTCCGAGATATTTGCAGATATATCTCAAGGGAAGGGGCCTGACGGACATATTTCGAGATATTTCTTCTTCTTGTTGTTCTTCTTCTGCACAGCTAAGCTGGAAGTGGCATTTGCAGGTCGCAATAGTGCAGAGTTATCTCAAAGAAAGGGGCCACGGTGTTTCTGTATCTCTATTATGTTGGTGCGGCTTCGGAACTTTTAAATATCTTGATATATCTCGAGAACTACGCATCTGATCAAAAAATATCATACAACATAAAAAGTAGGAAACTTAATTCTCTACAAAAAAGGTCTCTTAACATTTTGCAATAGCTTGCTTCGTTTCCGAGATATTTGCAGATTTATCTCAAGGGAAGGTGCCTGACGGACATATTTCGAGATATTTCTTCTTCTTGTTGTTCCTCTTCTGCACAGCTAAGCTGGAAGTGGCATTTGCAGTTCGCAATAGTGCAGAGTTATCTCAAAGAAAGGGGCCACGGTGTTTCTGTATCTCTATTACGTTGGTGCGGCTTCGGAACTGTTAAATATCTTGATATATCTCGAGAACTACGCACCTGATCAAAAAATATCATAGAACAAAAAGAGTAGGAAACTTAATTCTCTACAAAAAAGGCCTCTTAACATTTTGCCATCGCTCGCTTCGTTTCCGAGATATTTGCAGATTTATCTCAAGGGAAGGGGCTTGACGGACATATTTCGAGATATTTCTTCTTCTTGTTGTTCTTCTTCTGCACAGCTAAGCTGGAAGTGGCATTTGCAGGTCGCAATAGTGCAGAGTTATCTCAAAGAAAGGGGCCACGGTGTTTCTGTATCTCTATTATGTTGGTGCGGCTTCGGATCTTTTAAATATCTCGATATATCTCGAAAACTACGCTTCTGATCAAAAAATATCATAGAACGTGAATTGTAGGAAACATAATTCTCTACAAAAAAGGTCTCTTAACATTTTGCCATAGCTCGCTTCGTTTCCGAGATATTTGCAGATTTATCTCAAGGGAAGGGGTCTGACGGACATATTTCGAGATATTTCTTCTTCTTCTTGTTCTTCTTCTGCACAGCTAAGCTCGAAGTGGCATTTGCAGCTCGCAATAGTACAGAGTTATCTCAAAGAAAGGGGCCACGGTGTTTCTGTATCTCTACTATGTTGGTGCAGCTTCGGAACTGTTAAATATCTTGATATATCTCGAGAACTACGCACCTGATCAAAAAATATCATAGAACATAAAGAGTAGGAAACTTAATTCTCTACACAAAAGGTCTCTTAACATTTTGCCTTAGCTCGCTTCGTTTCCGAGATATTTGCAGATTTATCTCAAGGGAAGGTGCCTGACGGACATATTTCGAGATATTTCTTCTTCTTGTTGTTCTTCTTCTGCACAGCTAAGCTGGAAGTGGCATTTGCAGCTCGCAATAGTGCACAGTTATCTCAGAGAAAGAGGCCACGGTGTTTCTGTACCTCTATTATGTTGGTGCAGCTTCGGAACTTTTAAATATCTTGATATATCTCTAGAACTACGCATCTGATCAAAAAATATCATAGAACATAAAAAGTAGGAAACTTAATTCTCTACAAAAAAGGTATCTTAACATTTTGCCATAGCTCGCTTCGTTTCCGAGATATTTGCAGATTTATCTCAAGGTAAGGGGCCTGACGGACATATTTTGAGATATTTCTTCTTCTTGTTGTTCTTATTCTGCACAGCTAAGCTTGAAGTGGCATTTGCAGCTCGCAATAGTACAGAGTTACCTCAAAGAAAGGGGCCACAGTGTTTCTTTATCTCTATTATGTTGGTGCCGCTTCGGAACTTTTAAATATCTTGATATATCTCGAGAACTACGCACCTGATCAAAAAATATCATAGAACATAAAAAGTAGGAAACCTAATTTTCTACAAAAAAGGTCTCTTAACATTTTGCCGTAGCTCGCTTCGTTTCCGAGATATTTGCAGATTTATCTCAAGGTAAGGGGCCTGACGGACATATTTTGGGATATTTCTTCTTCTTGTTGTTCTTATTCTGCACAGCTAAGCTTGAAGTGGCATTTGCAGCTCGCAATAGTACAGAGTTACCTCAAAGAAAGGGGCCACAGTGTTTCTTTATCTCTATTATGTTGGTGCCGCTTCGGAACTTTTAAATATCTTGATATATCTCGAGAACTACGCACCTGATCAAAAAATATCATAGAACAAAAAGAGTAGGAAACTTAATTCTCTACAAAAAAGGTCTCTTAACATTTTGCCATAGCTCGCTTCGTTTCCGAGATATTTGCAGATTTATCTCAAGGGAAGGGGCCTGACGGACATATTTCGAGATATTTCTTCTTCTTGTTGTTCTTCTTCTGCACAGCTAAGCTGGAAGTGGCATTTGCAGCTCGCAATAGTGCAGAGTTATCTCAAAGAAAGGGGCCACGGTGTTTCGGTATCTCTATTATGTTGGTGCGGCTTCGGAACTTTTAAATATCTTGATATATCTCGAGAACTACGCATCTGATCAAAAAATATCATACAACATAAAAAGTAGGAAACTTAATTCTCTACGAGAAAGGTCTCTAAACATTTTGCCATAGCTCGCTTCGTTTCCGAGATATTTGCAGATTTATCTCAAGGGAAGGGGCCTGACGGACATATTTCGAGATATTCCTTCTTCTTGTTGTTCTTCTTCTGCACAGCTAAACTGGAAGTGGCATTTCCAGCTCGCAATAGTGCAGAGTTATCTCAAAGAAAGGGGCCACGGTGTTTCTGTATCTCTATTATGTTGGTGCGGCTTCGGAACTTTGAAATATCTTGATATATCTCGAGAACTACGCATCTGATCAAAAAATATCATACAACATAAAAAGTAGGAAACTTAATTCTCTACAAAAAAGGTCTCTTAACATTTTGCAATAGCTCGCTTCGTTTCCGAGATATTTGCAGATTTATCTCAAGGGAAGGTGCCTGACGGACATATTTCGAGATATTTCTTCTTCTTGTTGTTCTTCTTCTGCACAGCTAAGCTCGAAGTGGCATTTGCAGTTCGCAATAGTGCAGAGTTATCTCAAAGAAAGGGGCCACGGTGTTTCTGTATCTCTATTATGTTGGTGCGGCTTCGGAACTTTTAAATATCTCGATATATCTCGAAAACTACGCTTCTGATCAAAAAATATCATAGAACATAAATTATAGGAAACATAATTCGCTACAAAAAAGGTCTCTTAACATTTTGCCATAGCTCGCTTGGTTTCCGAGATATTTGCAGATTTATCTCAAGGGATGAGGCCTGACGGACATATTTCGAGATATTTCTTCTTCTTGTTGTTCTTCTTCTGCACAGCTAAACTGGAAGTGGCATTTCCAGCTCGCAATAGTGCAGAGTTATATCAAAGAAAGGGGCCACGGTGTTTCTGTATCTCTATTATGTTGGTGCGGCTTTTGAACTTTTAAATATCTTGATATATCTCGAGAACTACGCATCTGATCAAAAAATATCATAGAACATAAAAAGTAGGAAACTTAATTCTCTACAAAAAAGGTATCTTAACATTTTGCCATAGCTCGCTTCGTTTCCGAGAGATTTGCAGATTTATCTCAAGGTAAGGGGCCTGACGGACATATTTTGAGATATTTCTTCTTCTTGTTGTTCTTCTTCTGCACAGCTAAGCTTGAAGTGGCATTTGCAGCTCGCAATAGTACAGAGTTACCTCAAAGAAAGGGGCCACGGTGTTTCTGTATCTCTATTATGTTGGTGCGGCTTCGGAACTGTTAAATATCTTGATATATCTCGAGAACTACGAATCTGATCAAAAAATATCATAGAACATAAAAAGTAGGAAACATAATTCTCTACAAAAAAGGGCTCTTAACATTTTGCCATAGCTCGCTTCGTTTCCGAGATATTTGCAGATTTATCTCAAGGGAAGGGGCCTGACGGACATATTTCGAGATATTTCTTCTTCTGGTTGTTCTTCTTCTGCACAGCTAAGCTGGAAGTGGCATTTGCGGCTCGCACTAGTGCAGAGTTATCTCAAAGAAAGAGGCCACGGTGTTTCTGTATCTCTATTATGTTGGTGCGGCTTCGGAACTTTTAAATATCTCGATATATCTCGAAAACTACGCTTCTGATCAAAAAATATCATAGAACATAAATGGTAGGAAACATAATTCTCTACAAAAAAGGTCTCTTAACATTTTGCCATAGCTCGCTTCGTTTCCGAGATAATTGCAGATTTATCTCAAGGGAAGGGGCCTAACGGACATATTTCGAGATATTTCTTCTTCTTGTTGTTCTTCTTCTGCACAGCTAAGCTGGAAGTGGCATTTGCAGCTCGCAATAGTGCAGAGTTATCTCAAAGAGAGGGGCCACGGTGTTTCTGTATCTCTATTATGTTGGTGCGGCTTCGGAACTTTTAAATACCTTGATATATCTCGAGAACTACGCATCTGATCAAAAAATATCATACTACATAAAAAGTGGGAAACTTAATTCTCTACAAGAAAGGTCTCTAAACATTTTGCCATAGCTCGCTTCGTTTCCGAGATATTTGCAGATTTATCTCAAGGGAAGGGGCCTGACGGACATATTTCTAGATATTTCTTCTTCTGCACAGCTAAGCTGGAAGTGGCATTTGCAGCTCGCAATAGTGCAGAGTTATCTCAAAGAGAGGGGCCACGGTGTTTCTGTATCTCTATTATGTTGGTGCGGCTTCGGAACTGTTAAATATCTTGATATATCTCGAGAACTACGAATCTGATCAAAAAATATCATAAAACATAAAAAGTAGGAAACTTAATTCTCTACAAAAAAGGGCTCTTAACATTTTGCCATAGCTCGCTTCGTTTCCGAGATATTTGCAGATTTATCTCAAGGGAAGGGGCCTGACGGACATATTTCGAGATATTTCTTCTTCTTGTTGTTCTTTTTCTGCACAGCTAAGCTGGAAGTGGCATTTGCAGCTCGCAATAGTGCAGAGTTATCTCAAAGAGAGGGGCCACGGTGTTTCTGTATCTCTATTATGTTGGTGCGGCTTCGGAACTGTTAAATATCTTGATATATCTCGAGAACTACGCATCTGATCAAAAAATATCATACTACATAAAAAGTAGGAAACTTAATTCTCTACGAGAAAGGGCTCTAAACATTTTGCCATAGCTCGCTTCGTTTCCGAGATATTTGCAGATTTATCTCAAGGGAAGGGGCCTGACGGACATATTTCTAGATATTTCTTCTTCTTGTTGTTCTTCTTCTGCACAGCTAAGCTGGAAGTGGCATTTGCAGCTCGCAATAGTGCAGAGTTATCTCAAAGAGAGGGGCCACGGTGTTTCTGTATCTCTATTATGTTGGTGCGGCTTCGGAATTTTTAAATATCTCGATATATCTCGAAAACTACGCTTCTGATCAAAAAATATCATAGAACATAAAAAGTAGGAAACCTAATTCTCTACAAAAAAGGTCTCTTAACATTTTGCCATAGCTCGCTTCGTTTCCGAGATATTTGCAGATTTATCTCAAGGGAAGGGGCCTGACGGACATATTTCGAAATATTTCTTCTTCTTGTTGTTCTTCTTCTGCACAGCTAAACTGGAAGTGGCATTTCCAGCTCGCAATAGTGCAGAGTTATCTCAAAGAAAGGGGCCACGGTGTTTCTGTATCTCTATTATGTTGGTGCGGCTTCGGAACTTTTAAATATCTTGATATATCTCGAGAACTACGCATCTGATCAAAAAATATCATAGAACATAAAACGTAGGAAACTTAATTCTCTACAAAAAAGGTCTCTTAACATTTTGCCATAGCTCGCTTCGTTTCCGAGATATTTGCAGATTTATCTCAAGGGAAGGGACCTGACGGACATATTTCGAGATATTTCTTCTTCTTGTTGTTCTTCTTCTGCACAGCTAAGCTGGAAGTGGCATTTGCGGCTCGCACTATTGCAGAGTTATCTCAAAGAAAGGAGCCACGGTGTTTCTGTATCTCTATTATGTTGGTGCGGCTTCGGAACTTTTAAATATCTCGATATATCTCGAAAACTACGCTTCTGATAAAAAAATATCATAGAACATAAAAAGTAGGAAACTTAATTCTCTACCAAAAAGGTCTCTTAACATTTTGCCATAGCTCTTTTCGTTTCCGAGATATTTGCAGATTTATCTCAAGGGAAGGGGCCTGACGGACATATTTCGAGATATTTCTTCTTCTTGTTGTTCTTCTTCTGCACAGCTTAGCTGGAAGTGGCATTTGCAGCTCGCAATAGTGCAGAGTTATCTCAAAGAAAGTGGCCACGGTGTTACTGTATCTCTATTATGTTGGTGCGGCTTCGGAACTTTTAAATATCTTGATATATCTCGAGAACTACGAATCTGATCAAAAAATATCATAAAACATAAAAAGTAGGAAACTTAATTCTCTACAAAAAAGGGCTCTTAACATTTTGCCATAGCTCGCTTCGTTTCCGAGATATTTGCAGATTTATCTCAAGGGAAGGGGCCTGACGGACATATTTCGAGATATTTCTTCTTCTTGTTGTTCTTTTTCTGCACAGCTAAGCTGGAAGTGGCATTTGCAGCTCGCAATAGTGCAGAGTTATCTCAAAGAGAGGGGCCACGGTGTTTCTGTATCTCTATTATGTTGGTGCGGCTTCGGAACTGTTAAATATCTTGATATATCTCGAGAACTACGCATCTGATCAAAAAATATCATACTACATAAAAAGTAGGAAACTTAATTCTCTACGAGAAAGGGCTCTAAACATTTTGCCATAGCTCGCTTCGTTTCCGAGATATTTGCAGATTTATCTCAAGGGAAGGGGCCTGACGGACATATTTCTAGATATTTCTTCTTCTTGTTGTTCTTCTTCTGCACAGCTAAGCTGGAAGTGGCATTTGCAGCTCGCAATAGTGCAGAGTTATCTCAAAGAGAGGGGCCACGGTGTTTCTGTATCTCTATTATGTTGGTGCGGCTTCGGAATTTTTAAATATCTCGATATATCTCGAAAACTACGCTTCTGATCAAAAAATATCATAGAACATAAAAAGTAGGAAACCTAATTCTCTACAAAAAAGGTCTCTTAACATTTTGCCATAGCTCGCTTCGTTTCCGAGATATTTGCAGATTTATCTCAAGGGAAGGGGCCTGACGGACATATTTCGAAATATTTCTTCTTCTTGTTGTTCTTCTTCTGCACAGCTAAACTGGAAGTGGCATTTCCAGCTCGCAATAGTGCAGAGTTATCTCAAAGAAAGGGGCCACGGTGTTTCTGTATCTCTATTATGTTGGTGCGGCTTCGGAACTTTTAAATATCTTGATATATCTCGAGAACTACGCATCTGATCAAAAAATATCATAGAACATAAAACGTAGGAAACTTAATTCTCTACAAAAAAGGTCTCTTAACATTTTGCCATAGCTCGCTTCGTTTCCGAGATATTTGCAGATTTATCTCAAGGGAAGGGACCTGACGGACATATTTCGAGATATTTCTTCTTCTTGTTGTTCTTCTTCTGCACAGCTAAGCTGGAAGTGGCATTTGCGGCTCGCACTATTGCAGAGTTATCTCAAAGAAAGGAGCCACGGTGTTTCTGTATCTCTATTATGTTGGTGCGGCTTCGGAACTTTTAAATATCTCGATATATCTCGAAAACTACGCTTCTGATAAAAAAATATCATAGAACATAAAAAGTAGGAAACTTAATTCTCTACCAAAAAGGTCTCTTAACATTTTGCCATAGCTCTTTTCGTTTCCGAGATATTTGCAGATTTATCTCAAGGGAAGGGGCCTGACGGACATATTTCGAGATATTTCTTCTTCTTGTTGTTCTTCTTCTGCACAGCTTAGCTGGAAGTGGCATTTGCAGCTCGCAATAGTGCAGAGTTATCTCAAAGAAAGTGGCCACGGTGTTACTGTATCTCTATTATGTTGGTGCGGCTTCGGAACTTTTAAATATCTTGATATATCTCGAGAACTACGCATCTTATCAAAAAATATCATAGAACATAAAAAGTAGGAAACTTAATTCGCTACAAAAAAGGTCTCTTAACATTTTGCCATAGCTCGCTTCGTTTCCGAGATATTTGCAGATTTATCTCAAGGGAAGGGGCCTAACGGACATATTTCGAGATATTTCTTCTTCTTGTTGTTCTTCTTCTGCACAGCTAAACTGGAAGTGGCATTTCCAGCTCGCAATAGTGCAGAGTTATGTCAAAGAAAGGGGCCACGGTGTTTCTATATCTCTATTATGTTGGTGCGGCTTCGGAACTTTTAAATATCTCGATATATCTCGAAAACTACGCTTCTGATCAAAAAATATCATAGAACATAAATTGTAGGAAACATAATTCTCTACAAAAAAGGTCGCTTAACATTTTGCCATAGCTCGCTTCGTTTCCGAGATATTTGCAGGTATATCTCAAGGGAAGGGGCCTGACGGACATATTTCGAGATATTTCTTCTTCTTGTTGTTCTTCTTCTGCACAGCTAAGCTGGAAGTGGCATTTGCAGCTCGCAATAGTGCAGAGTTATCTCAAAGAAAGGGGCCACGGTGTTTCTGTATCTCTATTATGTTGGTGCGGCTTCGGAACTTTTAAATATCTTGATATATCTCGAGAACTACGCATCTCATCAAAAAATATCATAGAACATAAAAAGTAGGAAACTCAATTCTCTACAAAAAAGGTCTCTTAACATTTTGCCATAGCTCGCTTCGTTTCCGAGATATTTGCAGATTTATCTCAAGGGAAGGTGCCTGACGGACATATTTCGAGATATTTTTTCTTCTTGTTGTTCTTCTTCTGCACAGCTAAGCTGGAAGTGGCATTTGCAGGTCGCAATAGTGCAGAGTTATCTCAAAGAAAGGGGCCACGGTGTTTCTGTACCTCTATTATGTTGGTGCGGCTTCGGAACTTTTAAATATCTCGATATATCTCGAAAACTACGCTTCTGATCAAAAAATATCAGAGAACGTGAATTGTAGGAAACATAATTCTCTACAAAAAAGGTCTCTTAACATTTTGCCATAGCTCGCTTCGTTTCCGAGATATTTGCAGATTTATCTCAAGGGAAGGGGCCTGACGGACATATTTCGAGATATTTCTTCTTCTTGTTATTCTTCTTCTGCACAGCTAAGCTGGAAGTGGCACTTACAGCTCGCAATAGTGCAGAGTTATCTCAAAGAAAGGGGCCACGGTGTTTCTGTATCTCTATTATGTTGGTGCGGCTTCGGAACTTTTAAATATCTTGATATATCTCGAGAACTACGCATCTGATCAAAAAATATCATAGAACATAAAAAGTAGGAAACTTAATTCTCTACAAAAAAGGTCTCTTAACATTTTGCCATAGCTCGCTTCGTTTCCGAGATATTTGCAGATTTATCTCAAGGGAAGGGGCCTGACGGACATATTTCGAGATATTTCTTCTTCTTGTTGTTCTTCTTCTGCACAGCTAAGCTGGAAGTGGCATTTGCTGCTCGCAATAGTGCAGAGTTATCTCAAAGAAAGGGGCCACGGTGTTTCTGTATCTCTATTATGTTGGTGCGGCTTCGGAACTTTTAAATATCTTGATATATCTCGAGAACTACGCATCTGATCAAAAAATATCATAGAACATAAAAAGTAGGAAACTTAATTCTCTACAAAAAAGGTCTCTTAACATTTTGCCATAGCTAGCTTCGTTTCCGAGATATTTGCAGATTTATCTCAAGGGAAGGGGCCTGACGGACATATTTCGAGATATTTCTTCTTCTTGTTGTTCTTCTTCTGCACAGCTAAGCTGGAAGTGGCACTTACAGCTCGCAATAGTGCAGAGTTATCTCAAAGAAAGGGGCCACGGTGTTTCTGTATCTCTATTATGTTGGTGCGGCTTCGGAACTTTTCAATATCTTGATATATCCCGAGAACTACGCATCTGATCAAAAAATATCATAGAACATAAAAAGTAGGAAACTTAATTCTCTACAAAAAAGGTCTCTTAACATTTTGCCATAGCTCGCTTCGTTTCCGAGATATTTGCAGATTTATCTCAAAGGATGGGGCCTGACGGACATATTTCAAGATATTTCTTCTTCTTGTTGTTCTTCTTCTGCACAGCTAAGCTGGAAGTGGCATTTGCAGCTCGCCTTAGTGCAGAGTTATCTCAAAGAAGGGGGCCACGGTGTTTCTGTATCTCTATTATGTTGGTGCGGCTTCGGAACTTTTAAATATCTTGATATATCTCGAGAACCACGCATCTGATCAAAAAATATCATAGCACATAAAAAGTAGGAAACTTAATTCTCTACAAAAAAGGTCTCTTAACATTTTGCCATAGCTCGCTTCGTTTCCGAGATATTTGCAGATTTATCTCAAGGGATGGGGCCTGACGGACATATTTCAAGATATTTCTTCTTCTTGTTGTTCTTCTTCTGCACAGCTAAGCTGGAAGTGGCATTTGCAGCTCGCAATAGTGCAGAGTTATCTCAAAGAAGGGGGCCACGGTGTTTCTGTATCTCTATTATGTTGGTGCGGCTTCGGAACTTTTAAATATCTTGATATATCTCGAGAATTACGCATCTGATCAAAAAATATCATAGCACATAAAAAGTAGGAAACTTAATTCTCTACAAAAAAGGTCTCTTAACATTTTGCCATAGCTCGCTTCGTTTCCGAGATATTTGCAGATTTATCTCAAGGGAAGGGGCCTGACGGACATATTTCGAGATATTTCTTCTTCTTGTTGTTCTTCTTCTGCACAGCTAAACTGGAAGTGGCATTTCCAGCTCGCAATAGTGCAGAGTTATCTCAAAGAAAGGGGCCACGGTGTTTCTGTATCTCTATTATGTTGGTGCGGCTTCGGAACTTTTCAATATCTTGATATATCCCGAGAACTACGCATCTGATCAAAAAATATCATAGAACATAAAAAGTAGGAAACTTAATTCTCTACAAAAAAGGTCTCTTAACATTTTGCCATAGCTCGCTTCGTTTCCGAGATATTTGCAGATTTATCTCAAAGGATGGGGCCTGACGGACATATTTCAAGATATTTCTTCTTCTTGTTGTTCTTCTTCTGCACAGCTAAGCTGGAAGTGGCATTTGCAGCTCGCCTTAGTGCAGAGTTATCTCAAAGAAGGGGGCCACGGTGTTTCTGTATCTCTATTATGTTGGTGCGGCTTCGGAACTTTTAAATATCTTGATATATCTCGAGAACCACGCATCTGATCAAAAAATATCATAGCACATAAAAAGTAGGAAACTTAATTCTCTACAAAAAAGGTCTCTTAACATTTTGCCATAGCTCGCTTCGTTTCCGAGATATTTGCAGATTTATCTCAAGGGATGGGGCCTGACGGACATATTTCAAGATATTTCTTCTTCTTGTTGTTCTTCTTCTGCACAGCTAAGCTGGAAGTGGCATTTGCAGCTCGCAATAGTGCAGAGTTATCTCAAAGAAGGGGGCCACGGTGTTTCTGTATCTCTATTATGTTGGTGCGGCTTCGGAACTTTTAAATATCTTGATATATCTCGAGAATTACGCATCTGATCAAAAAATATCATAGCACATAAAAAGTAGGAAACTTAATTCTCTACAAAAAAGGTCTCTTAACATTTTGCCATAGCTCGCTTCGTTTCCGAGATATTTGCAGATTTATCTCAAGGGAAGGGGCCTGACGGACATATTTCGAGATATTTCTTCTTCTTGTTGTTCTTCTTCTGCACAGCTAAACTGGAAGTGGCATTTCCAGCTCGCAATAGTGCAGAGTTATCTCAAAGAAAGGGGCCACGGTGTTTCTGTATCTCTATTATGTTGGTGCGGCTTCGGAACTTTTAAATATCTTGATATATCTCGAGAACTACGCATCTCATCAAAAAATATCATAGAACATAAAAAGTAGGAAACTCAATTCTCTACAAAAAAGGTCTCTTAACATTTTGCCATAGCTCGCTTCGTTTCCGAGATATTTGCAGATTTATCTCAAGGGAAGGTGCCTGACGGACATATTTCGAGATATTTTTTCTTCTTGTTGTTCTTCTTCTGCACAGCTAAGCTGGAAGTGGCATTTGCAGGTCGCAATAGTGCAGAGTTATCTCAAAGAAAGGGGCCACGGTGTTTCTGTACCTCTATTATGTTGGTGCGGCTTCGGAACTTTTAAATATCTCGATATATCTCGAAAACTACGCTTCTGATCAAAAAATATCAGAGAACGTGAATTGTAGGAAACATAATTCTCTACAAAAAAGGTCTCTTAACATTTTGCCATAGCTCGCTTCGTTTCCGAGATATTTGCAGATTTATCTCAAGGGAAGGGGCCTGACGGACATATTTCGAGATATTTCTTCTTCTTGTTATTCTTCTTCTGCACAGCTAAGCTGGAAGTGGCACTTACAGCTCGCAATAGTGCAGAGTTATCTCAAAGAAAGGGGCCACGGTGTTTCTGTATCTCTATTATGTTGGTGCGGCTTCGGAACTTTTAAATATCTTGATATATCTCGAGAACTACGCATCTGATCAAAAAATATCATAGAACATAAAAAGTAGGAAACTTAATTCTCTACAAAAAAGGTCTCTTAACATTTTGCCATAGCTCGCTTCGTTTCCGAGATATTTGCAGATTTATCTCAAGGGAAGGGGCCTGACGGACATATTTCGAGATATTTCTTCTTCTTGTTGTTCTTCTTCTGCACAGCTAAGCTGGAAGTGGCATTTGCTGCTCGCAATAGTGCAGAGTTATCTCAAAGAAAGGGGCCACGGTGTTTCTGTATCTCTATTATGTTGGTGCGGCTTCGGAACTTTTAAATATCTTGATATATCTCGAGAACTACGCATCTGATCAAAAAATATCATAGAACATAAAAAGTAGGAAACTTAATTCTCTACAAAAAAGGTCTCTTAACATTTTGCCATAGCTAGCTTCGTTTCCGAGATATTTGCAGATTTATCTCAAGGGAAGGGGCCTGACGGACATATTTCGAGATATTTCTTCTTCTTGTTGTTCTTCTTCTGCACAGCTAAGCTGGAAGTGGCACTTACAGCTCGCAATAGTGCAGAGTTATCTCAAAGAAAGGGGCCACGGTGTTTCTGTATCTCTATTATGTTGGTGCGGCTTCGGAACTTTTCAATATCTTGATATATCCCGAGAACTACGCATCTGATCAAAAAATATCATAGAACATAAAAAGTAGGAAACTTAATTCTCTACAAAAAAGGTCTCTTAACATTTTGCCATAGCTCGCTTCGTTTCCGAGATATTTGCAGATTTATCTCAAAGGATGGGGCCTGACGGACATATTTCAAGATATTTCTTCTTCTTGTTGTTCTTCTTCTGCACAGCTAAGCTGGAAGTGGCATTTGCAGCTCGCCTTAGTGCAGAGTTATCTCAAAGAAGGGGGCCACGGTGTTTCTGTATCTCTATTATGTTGGTGCGGCTTCGGAACTTTTAAATATCTTGATATATCTCGAGAACCACGCATCTGATCAAAAAATATCATAGCACATAAAAAGTAGGAAACTTAATTCTCTACAAAAAAGGTCTCTTAACATTTTGCCATAGCTCGCTTCGTTTCCGAGATATTTGCAGATTTATCTCAAGGGATGGGGCCTGACGGACATATTTCAAGATATTTCTTCTTCTTGTTGTTCTTCTTCTGCACAGCTAAGCTGGAAGTGGCATTTGCAGCTCGCAATAGTGCAGAGTTATCTCAAAGAAGGGGGCCACGGTGTTTCTGTATCTCTATTATGTTGGTGCGGCTTCGGAACTTTTAAATATCTTGATATATCTCGAGAACTACGCATCTGATCAAAAAATATCATAGCACATAAAAAGTAGGAAACTTAATTCTCTACAAAAAAGGTCTCTTAACATTTTGCCATAGCTCGCTTCGTTTCCGAGATATTTGCAGATTTATCTCAAGGGAAGGGGCCTGACGGACATATTTCGAGATATTTCTTCTTCTTGTTGTTCTTCTTCTGCACAGCTAAACTGGAAGTGGCATTTCCAGCTCGCAATAGTGCAGAGTTATCTCAAAGAAAGGGGCCACGGTGTTTCTGTATCTCTATTATGTTGGTGCGGCTTCGGAACTTTTAAATATCTTGATATATCTCGAGAACTACGCATCTGATCAAAAAATATCATAGAACATAAAAAGTAGGAAACTTAATTCTCTACAAAAAAGGTCTCTTAACATTTTGCCATAGCTCGCTTCGTTTCCGAGATATTTGCAGATTTATCTCAAGGGAAGGGGCCTGACGGACATATTTCGAGATATTTCTTCTTCTTGTTGTTCTTCTTCTGCACAGCTAAGCTGGAAGTGGCATTTGCAGGTCGGAATAGTGCAGAGTTGTCTCAAAGAAAGGGGCCACGGTGTTTCTGTATCTCTATTATGTTGGTGCGGCTTCGGAACTTTTCAATATCTCGATACATCTCGAAAACTACGCTTCTGATCAAAAAATATCAGAGAACGTAAATTGTAGGAAACATAATTCTCTACAAAAAAGGTCTCTTAACATTTTCCCATAGCTGGCATCGTTTCCGAGATATTTGCAGATTAACTCAAGGAAGGTGCCTGACGGACATATTCAGAGATATTTCTTCTTCTTGTTGTTCCTCTTCTGCACAGCTAAGCTGGAAGTGGCATTTGCAGCTCGCAATAGTGCAGAGTTATCTCAAAGAAAGGGGCCACGGTGTTTCTGTATCTCTATTATGTTGGTGCGGCTTCGGAACTTTTAAATATCTTGATATATCTCGACAACTACGCATCTGATCAAAAAATATCATAGAACATAAAAAGTAGGAAACTTAATTCTCTACAAATAAGGTCTCTTAACATTTTGCCATAGCTCGCTTCGTTTCCGAGATATTTGCAGATTTATCTCAAGGGTAGGGGCCTGACGGACATATTTCGAGATATTTCTTCTTCTTGTTGTTCTTCTTCTGCACACCTAAGCTGGAAGTGGCATTTGCAGCGCGCAATAGTGCAGAGTTATCTCAAAGAAAGGGGCCACGGTGTTTCTGTATCTCTATTATGTTGGTGCGGCTTCGGAACTTTTAAATATCTTGATATATCTCGAGAACTACGCATCTGATCAAAAAATATCATAGAACATAAAAAGTAGGAAACCTAATTTTCTACAAAAAAGGTCTCTTAACATTTTGCCGTAGCTCGCTTCGTTTCCGAGATATTTGCAGATTTATCTCAAGGGAAGGGGCCTGACGGACATATTTCGAGATATTTCTTCTTCTTGTTGTTCTTCTTCTGCACAGCTAAGCTGGAAGTGGCATTTGCAGCTCGCAATAGTGCAGCGTTATCTCAAAGAAAGGGGCCACGGTGTTTCTGTATCTCTATTATGTTGGTGCGGCTTCGGAACTTTTAAATATCTTGATATATCTCGACAACTACGCATCTGATCAAAAAATATCATAGAACATAAAAAGTAGGAAACTTAATTCTCTACAAATAAGGTCTCTTAACATTTTGCCATAGCTCGCTTCGTTTCCGAGATATTTGCAGATTTATCTCAAGGGTAGGGGCCTGACGGACATATTTCGAGATATTTCTTCTTCTTGTTGTTCTTCTTCTGCACACCTAAGCTGGAAGTGGCATTTGCAGCGCGCAATAGTGCAGAGTTATCTCAAAGAAAGGGGCCACGGTGTTTCTGTATCTCTATTATGTTGGTGCGGCTTCGGAACTTTTAAATATCTTGATATATCTCGAGAACTAAGCATCTGATCAAAAAATATCATAGAACATAAAAAGTAGGAAACCTAATTTTCTACAAAAAAGGTCTCTTAACATTTTGCCGTAGCTCGCTTCGTTTCCGAGATATTTGCAGATTTATCTCAAGGGAAGGGGCCTGACGGACATATTTCGAGATATTTCTTCTTCTTGTTGTTCCTCTTCTGCACAGCTAAGCTGGAAGTGGCATTTGCAGCTCACAATAGTGCAGAGTTATCTCAGAGAAAGAGGCCACGGTGTTTCTGTACCTCTATTATGTTGGTGCAGCTTCGGAACTTTTAAATATCTTGATATATCTCGAGAACTACGCATCTGATCAAAAAATATCATAGAACATAAAAAGTAGGAAACTTAATTCTCTACAAAAAAGGTCTCTTAACATTTTGCCATAGCTCGCTTCGTTTCCGAGATATTTGCAGATTTATCTCAAGGGAAGGGGCCTGACGGACCTATTTCGAGATATTTCTTCTTCTTCTTGTTCTTCTCCTGCACAGCTAAGCTGGAAGTGACATTTGCAGCTCGCAGTAGTGAAGAGTTATCTCAAAGAAAGAGGCCACGGTGTTTCTGTACCTCTATTATGTTGGTGCAGCTTCGGAACTGTTAAATATCTTGATATATCTCGAGAACTACGCACCTGATCAAAAAATATCATAGAACATAAAAAGTAGGAAACTTAATTCTCTACAAAAAAGGTCTCTTAACATTTTGCAATAGCTCGCTTCGTTTCCGAGATATTTGCAGATATATCTCAAGGGAAGGTGCCTGACGGACATATTTCGAGATATTTCTTCTTCTTGTTGTTCTTCTTCTGCACAGCTAAGCTGGAAGTGGCATTTGCAGTTCGCAATAGTGCAGAGTTATCTCAAAGAAAGGGGCCCCGGTGTTTCTGTATCTCTATTATGTTGGTGCGGCTTCGGAACTTTTAAATATCTCGATATATCTCGAAAACTACGCTTCTGATCAAAAAATATCATAGAACATAAATTATAGGAAACATAATTCTCTACAAAAAAGGTCTCTTAACATTTTGCCATAGCTCGCTTGGTTTCCGAGATATTTGCAGATTTATCTCAAGGGATGAGGCCTGACGGACATATTTCGAGATATTTCTTCTTCTTGTTGTTCTTCTTCTGCACAGCTAAACTGGAAGTGGCGTTTCCAGCTCGCAATAGTGCAGAGTTATATCAAAGAAAGGGGCCACGGTGTTTCTGTATCTCTATTATGTTGGTGCGGCTTTGGAACTTTTAAATATCTTGATATATCTCGAGAACTACGCATCTGATCAAAAGATATCATAGAACATGAAAAGTAGGAAACTTAATTCTCTACAAAGAAGGTATCTTAACATTTTGCCATAGCTCGCTTCGTTTCCGAGATATTTGCAGATTTATCTCAAGGGAAGGGGCCTGACGGACATATTTCGAGATATTTCTTCTTCTTGTTGTTCTTCTTCTGCACAGCTAAGCTGGAAGTGGCATTTGCAGTTCGCAATAGTGCAGAGTTATCTCAAAGAAAGGGGCCACGGTGTTTCTGTATCTCTATTATGTTGGTGCGGCTTCGGAACTTTTAAATATCCCGATATATCTCGAAAACTACGCTTCTGATCAAAAAACATCATAGAACATAAATTATAGGAAACATAATTCTCTACAAGAAAGGTCTCTTAACATTTTGCAATAGCTCGCTTCGTTTCCGAGATATTTGCAGATATATCTCAAGGGAAGGTGCCTGACGGACATATTTCGAGATATTTCTTCTTCTTGTTGTTCTTCTTCTGCACAGCTAAGCTGGAAGTGGCATTTGCAGTTCGCAATAGTGCAGAGCTATCTCAAAGAAAGGGGCCACGGTGTTTCTGTATCTCTATTATGTTGGTGCGGCTTCGGAACTTTTAAATATCTCGATATATCTCGAAAACTACGCTTCTGATCAAAAAATATCATAGAACATAAATTATAGGAAACATAATTCTCTACAAAAAAGGTCTCCTAACATTTTGCCATAGCTCGCTTGGTTTCCGAGATATTTGCAGATTTATCTCAAGGGATGAGGCCTGACGGACATATTTCGAGATATTTCTTCTTCTTGTTGTTCTTCTTCTGCACAGCTAAACTGGAAGTGGCGTTTACAGCTCGCAATAGTGCAGAGTTATATCAAAGAAAGGGGCCACGGTGTTTCTGTATCTCTATTATGTTGGTGCGGCTTCGGAACTTTTAAGTATCTCGATATATCTCGAGAACTACGCATCTGATCAAAAAATATCATAGAACATAAAAAGTAGGAAACTTAATTCTCTACAAAAAAGATCTCTTAACATTTTGCCGTAGCTCGCTTCGTTTCCGAGATATTTGCAGATTTATCTCAAGGGAAGGGGCCTGACGGACATATTTCGAAATATTTCTTCTTCTTGTTGTTCTTCTTCTGCACAGCTAAGCTGGAAGTGGCATTTGCAGCTCGCAATAGTGCAGAGTTATCTCAAAGAAATGGGCCACGGTGTTTCTGTATCTCTATTATGTTGGTGCGGCTTCGGAACTTTTAAATATCTTGATATATCTCGAGAACTACGCATCTGATCAAAAAATATCATAGAACATAAAAAGTAGGAAACTTAATTCTCTACAAAAAAGGTATCTTAACATTTTGCCATAGCTCGCTTCGTTTCCGAGATATTTGCAGATTTATCTCAACGGAAGGGGCCTGACGGACATATTTCGAGATATTTCTTCTTCTTGTTGTTCTTCTTCTGCACAGCTAAGCTGGAAGTGGCATTTGCAGCTCGCAATAGTACAGAGTTACCTCAAAGAAAGGGGCCACGGTGTTTCTGTATCTCTATTATGTTGGTGCGGCTTCGGATCTTTTAAATATCTCGATATATCTCGAAAACTACGCTTCTGATCAAAAAATATCATAGAACGTAAATTGTAGGAAACTTAATTCTCTACAAAAAAGGTCTCTTAACATTTTGCCATAGCTCGCTTCGTTTCCGAGATATTTGCAGATTTATCTCAAGGGAAGGGGCCTGACGGACATATTTCGAGATATTTCTTCTTCTTGTTGTTCTTCTTCTGCACAGCTAAGCTGGAAGTGGCATTTGCAGGTCGCAATAGTGCAGAGTTGTCTCAAAGAAAGGGGCCACGGTGTTTCTGTATCTCTATTATGTTGGTGCGGCTTCGGAACTTTTAAATATCTCGATATATCTCGAAAACTACGCTTCTGATCAAAAAATATCAGAGAACGTAAATTGTAGGAAACATAATTCTCTACAAAAAAGGTCTCTTAACATTTTGCCATAGCTCGCTTCGCTTCCGAGATATTTGCAGATTTATCTCAAGGGAAGGGGCCTGACGGACATATTTCGAGATATTTCTTCTTCTTGTTGTTCTTCTTCTGCACAGCTAAGCTGGAAGTGGCATTTGCAGTTCGCAATAGTGCAGAGTTATCTCAAAGAAAGGGGCCACGGTGTTTCTGTATCTCTATTATGTTGGTGCGGCTTCGGAACTTTTAAATATCCCGATATATCTCGAAAACTACGCTTCTGATCAAAAAATATCATAGAACATAAATTATAGGAAACATAATTCTCTACAAGAAAGGTCTCTTAACATTTTGCAATAGCTCGCTTCGTTTCCGAGATATTTGCAGATATATCTCAAGGGAAGGTGCCTGACGGACATATTTCGAGATATTTCTTCTTCTTGTTGTTCTTCTTCTGCACAGCTAAGCTGGAAGTGGCATTTGCAGTTCGCAATAGTGCAGAGTTATCTCAAAGAAAGGTGCCACGGTGTTTCTGTATCTCTATTATGTTGGTGCGGCTTCGGAACTTTTAAATATGTCGATATATCTCGAAAACTACGCTTCTGATCAAAAAATATCATAGAACATAAATTATAGGAAACATAATTCTCTACAAAAAAGGTTTCCTAACATTTTGCCATAGCTCGCTTGGTTTCCGAGATATTTGCAGATTTATCTCAAGGGATGAGGCCTGACGGACATATTTCGAGATATTTCTTCTTCTTCTTGTTCTTCTCCTGCACAGCTAAGCTGGAAGTGACATTTGCAGCTCGCAGTAGTGCAGAGTTATCTCAAAGAAAGAGGCCACGGTGTTTCTGTACCTCTATTATGTTGGTGCAGCTTCGGAACTGTTAAATATCCTGATATATCTCGAGAACTACGCACCTGATCACAAAATATCATAGAACCAAAAGAGTAGGAAACTTAATTCTCTACAAAAAAGGTATCTTAACATTTTGCCATAGCTCGCTTCGTTTCCGAGATATTTGCAGATTTATCTCAAGGGAAGCGGCCTGACGGACATATTTTGAGATATTTCTTCTTCTTGTTGTTCTTCTTCTGCACAGCTAAGCTGGAAGTGGCATTTGCAGCTCGCAATAGTACAGAGTTACCTCAAAGAAAGGGGCCACGGTGTTTCTGTATCTCTATTATGTTGGTGCGGCTTCGGATCTTTTAAATATCTCGATATATCTCGAAAACTACGCTTCTGATCAAAAAATATCATAGAACGTAAATTGTAGGAAACATAATTCTCTACAAAAAAGGTCTCTTAACATTTTGCCATAGCTCGCTTCGTTTCCGAGATATTTGCAGATTTATCTCAAGGGAAGGGGCCTGACGGACATATTTCGAGATATTTCTTCTTCTTGTTGTTCTTCTTCTGCACAGCTAAACTGGAAGTGGCATTTCCAGCTCGCAATAGTGCAGAGTTATATCAAAGAAAGGGGCCACGGTGTTTCTGTATCTCTATTATGTTGGTGCGGCTTCGGAACTTTTAAATATCTCGATATATCTCGAAAACTACGCTTCTGATCAAAAAATATCATAGAACATGGAAAGTAGGAAACTTAATTCTCTACAAAAAAGGTATCTTAACATTTTGCCATAGCTCGCTTCGTTTCCGAGATATTTGCAGATTTATCTCAAGGGAAGGGGCCTGACAGACATATTTCGAGATATTTCTTCTTCTTGTTGTTCTTCTTCTGCACAGCTAAGCTGGAAGTGGCATTTGCAGTTCGCAATAGTGCAGAGTTATCTCAAAGAAAGGGGCCACGGTGTTTCTGTATCTCTATTATGTTGGTGCGGCTTCGGAAATTTTAAATATCTCGATATATCTCGAAAACTACGCTTCTGATCAAAAAATATCATAGAACATAAATTATAGGAAACATAATTCTCTACAAGAAAGGTCTCTTAACATTTTCCCATAGCTCGCTTCGTTTCCGAGATATTTGCAGATTTATCTCAAGGGAAGGGGCCTGACGGACCTATTTCGAGATATTTCTTCTTCTTCTTGTTCTTCTCCTGCACAGCTAAGCTGGAAGTGACATTTGCAGCTCGCAATAGTACAGAGTTACCTCAAAGAAAGGGGCCACGGTGTTTCTGTATCTCTATTATGTTGGTGCGGCTTCGGATCTTTTAAATATCTCGATATATCTCGAAAACTACGCTTCTGATCAAAAAATATCATAGAACGTAAATTGTAGGAAACATAATTCTCTACAAAAAAGGTCTCTTAACATTTTGCCATAGCTCGCTTGGTTTCCGAGATATTTGCAGATTTATCTCAAGGGAAGGGGCCTGACGGACATATTTCGAGACATTTCTTCTTCTTGTTGTTCTTCTTCTGCACAGCTAAACTGGAAGTGGGATTTCCAGCTCGCAATAGTGCAGAGTTACCTCAAAGAAAGGGGCCACGGTGTTTCTGTATCTCTATTATGTTGGTGCGGCTTCGGATCTTTTAAATATCTCGATATATCTCGAAAACTACGCTTCTGATCAAAAAATATCATAGAACGTAAATTGTAGGAAACATAATTCTCTACAAAAAAGGTCTCTTAACATTTTGCCATAGCTCGCTTCGTTTCCGAGATATTTGCAGATTTATCTCAAGGGAAGGGGCCTGACGGACATATTTCGAGATATTTCTTCTTCTTGTTGTTCTTCTTCTGCACAGCTAAACTGGAAGTGGCATTTCCAGCTCGCAATAGTGCAGAGTTATATCAAAGAAAGGGGCCACGGTGTTTCTGTATCTCTATTATGTTGGTGCGGCTTTGGAACTTTTAAATATCTTGATATATCTCGAGAACTACGCATCTGATCAAAAAATATCATACAACGTAAAAAGTAGGAAACTTCATTCTCTACAAAAAAGGTCTCTTAACATTTTGCCATAGCTCGCTTCGTTTCCGAGATATTTGCAGATTTATCTCAAGGGAAGGGGCCTGACGGACATATTTCGAGATATTTCTTCTTCTTGTTGTTCTTCTTCTGCACAGCTAAACTGGAAGTGGCATTTCCAGCTCGCAATAGTGCAGAGTTATCTCAAAGAAAGGGGCCACGGTGTTTCTGTATCTCTATTATGTTGGTGCGGCTTCGGAACTTTTAAATATCTTGATATATCTCGAGAACTACGCATCTGATCAAAAAATATCATAGAACATAAAAAGTAGTAAACCTAATTTTCTACAAAAAGGGTCTCTTAACATTTTGCCGTAGCTCGCTTCGTTTCCGAGATATTTGCAGATTTATCTCAAGGGAAGGGGCCTGACGGACATATTTCGAAATATTTCTTCTTCTTGTTGTTCTTCTTCTGCACAGCTAAGCTGGAAGTGGCATTTGCAGCGCGCAATAGTGCAGAGTTATCTCAAAGAAAGGGGCCACGGTGTTTCTGTATCTCTATTATGTTGGTGCGGCTTCGGAACTTTTAAGTATCTCGATATATCTCGAAAACTACGCTTCTGATCAAAAAATATCAGAGAACGTAAATTGTAGGAAACATAATTCTCTACAAAAAAGGTCTCTTAACATTTTGCCATAGCTCGCTTCGTTTCCGAGATATTTGCAGATTTATCTCAAGGGATGGGGCCTGACGGACATATTTCGAGATATTTCTTCTTCTTGTTGTTCTTCTTCTGCACAGCTAAGCTGGAAGTGGCATTTGCAGCTCGCAATAGTGCAGAGTTATCTCAAAGAAAGAGGCCACGGTGTTTCTGTACCTCTGTTATGTTGGTGCAGCTTCGGAACTTTTAAATATCTTGGTATATCTCGAGAACTACGCATCTGACCAAAAAATATCATAGAACATAAAAAGTAGGAACCTTAATTCTCTACAAAAAAGGTCTCTTAACATTTTGCTATAGCTCGCTTCGTTTCCGAGATATTTGCAGATTTATCTCAAGGGAAGGGGCCTGACGGACATATTTCGAGATATTTCTTCTTCTTGTTGTTCTTCTTCTGCACAGCTAAGCTGGAAGTGGCATTTGCAGCTCGCAATAGTGCAGAGTTATCTCAGAGAAAGAGGCCACGGTGTTTCTGTACCTCTATTATGTTGGTGCAGCTTCGGAACTTTTAAATATCTTGATATATCTCGAGAACTACGCATCTGATCAAAAAATATCATAGAACATAAAAAGTAGGAAACTTAATTCTCTACAAAAAAGGTATCTCAACATTTTGCCATAGCTCGCTTCGTTTCCGAGATATTTGCAGATATATCTCAAGGGAAGGGGCCTGACGGACATATTTTGAGATATTTCTTCTTCTTGTTGTTCTTCTTCTGCACAGCTAAGCTGGAAGTGGCATTTGCAGCTCGCAATAGTACAGAGTTACCTCAAAGAAAGGGGCCACGGTGTTTCTGTATCTCTATTATGTTGGTGCGGCTTCGGATCTTTTAAATATCTCGATATATCTCGAGAACTACGCACCTGATCAAAAAATATCATAGAACATAAAAAGTAGGAAACTTAATTCTCTACAAAAAAGGTCTCTTAACATTTTGCAATAGCTCGCTTCGTTTCCGAGATATTTGCAGATATATCTCAAGGGAAGGTGCCTGACGGACATATTTCGAGATATTTCTTCTTCTTGTTGTTCTTCTTCTGCACAGCTAAGCTGGAAGTGGCATTTGCAGTTCGCAATAGTGCAGAGTTATCTCAAAGAAAGGGGCCACGGTGTTTCTGTATCTCTATTATGTTGGTGCGGCTTCGGAACTTTTAAATATCTCGATATATCTCGAAAACTACGCTTCTGATCACAAAATATCATAGAACATAAATTATAGGAAACATAATTCTCTACAAAAAAGGTCTCTTAACATTTTGCCATAGCTCGCTTGGTTTCCGAGATATTTGCAGATTTATCTCAAGGGATGAGGCCTGACGGACATATTTCGAGATATTTCTTCTTCTTGTTGTTCTTCTTCTGCACAGCTAAGCTGGAAGTGGCATTTGCAGTTCGCAATAGTGCAGAGTTATCTCAAAGAAAGGGGCCACGGTGTTTCTGTATCTCTATTATGTTGGTGCGGCTTCGGAACTTTTAAATATCTCGATATATCTCGAAAACTACGCTTCTGATCAAAAAATATCATAGAACGTAAATTATAGGAAACATAATTCTCTACAAGAAAGGTCTCTTAACATTTTGCCATAGCTCGCTTCGTTTCCGAGATATTTGCAGATTTATCTCAAGGGAAGGGGCCTGACGGACCTATTTCGAGATATTTCTTCTTCTTGTTGTTCTTCTTCTGCACAGCTAAACTGGAAGTGGCATTTCCAGCTCGCAATAGTGCAGAGTTATATCAAAGAAAGGGGCCACGGTGTTTCTGTATCTCTATTATGTTGGTGCGGCTTCGGAACTTTTAAATATCTCGATATATCTCGAAAACTACGCTTCTGATCAAAAAATATCATAGAACATAAATTATAGGAAACATAATTCTCTACAAGAAAGTTCTCTTAATATTTTGCCATAGCTCGCTTCGTTTCCGAGATATTTGCAGATTTATCTCAAGGGAAGGGGCCTGACGGACATATTTCGAGATATTTCTTCTTGTTGTTGTTCTTCTTCTGCACAGCTAAACTGGAAGTGGCATTTCCAGCTCGCAATAGTGCAGAGTTATCACAAAGAAAGGGGCCACGGTGTTTCTGTATCTCTATTATGTTGGTGCGGCTTCGGAACTTTTAAATATCTTGATATATCTCGAGAACTACGCATCTGATCAAAAAATATCATAGAACATAAAAAGTAGGAAACTTAATTCTCTACAAAAAAGGTCTCTTAACATTTTGCCATAGCTCGCTTCGTTTCCGAGATATTTGCAGATTTATCCCAAGGGAAGGGGCCTGACGGACCTATTTCGAGATATTTCTTCTTCTTCTTGTTCTTCTTCTGCACAGCTAAGCTGGAAGTGGCATTTGCAGTTCGCAATAGTGCAGAGTTATCTCAAAGAAAGGGGCCACGGTGTTTCTGTATCTCTATTATGTTGGTGCGGCTTCGGAACTTTTAAATATCTCGATATATCTCGAAAACTACGCTTCTGATCAAAAAATATCATAGAACATAAATTATAGGAAACATAATTCTCTACAAAAAAGGTCTCTTAACATTTTGCCATAGCTCGCTTGGTTTCCGAGATATTTGCAGATTTATCTCAAGGGATGAGGCCTGACGGACATATTTCGAGATATTTCTTCTTCTTGTTGTTCTTCTCCTGCACAGCTAAGCTGGAAGTGACATTTGCAGCTCGCAGTAGTGCAGAGTTATCTCAAAGAAAGAGGCCACGGTGTTTCTGTACCTCTATTATGTTGGTGCAGCTTCGGAACTGTTAAATATCTTGATATATCTCGAGAACTACGCACCTGATCAAAAAATATCATAGAACAAAAAGAGTAGGAAACTTAATTCTCTACAAAAAAGGTATCTTAACATTTTGCCATAGCTCGCTTCGTTTCCGAGATATTTGCAGATTTATCTCAAGGGAAGCGGCCTGACGGACATATTTTGAGATATTTCTTCTTCTTGTTGTTCTTCTTCTGCACAGCTAAGCTGGAAGTGGCATTTGCAGCTCGCAATAGTACAGAGTTACCTCAAAGAAAGGGGCCACGGTGTTTCTGTATCTCTATTATGTTGGTGCGGCTTCGGATCTTTTAAATATCTCGATATATCTCGAAAACTACGCTTCTGATCAAAAAATATCATAGAACGTAAATTGTAGGAAACATAATTCTCTACAAAAAAGGTCTCTTAACATTTTGCCATAGCTCGCTTCGTTTCCGAGATATTTGCAGATTTATCTCAAGGGAAGGGGCCTGACGGACATATTTCGAGATATTTCTTCTTCTTGTTGTTCTTCTTCTGCACAGCTAAACTGGAAGTGGCATTTCCAGCTCGCAATAGTGCAGAGTTATATAAAAGAAAGGGGCCACGGTGTTTCTGTATCTCTATTATGTTGGTGCGGCTTTGGAACTTTTAAATATCTTGATATATCTCGAGAACTACGCATCTGATCAAAAAATATCATACAACGTAAAAAGTAGGAAACTTAATTCTCTACAAAAAAGGTCTCTTAACATTTTGCCTTAGCTCGCTTCGTTTCCGTGATATTTGCAGATTTATCTCAAGGGAAGGGGCCTGACGGACATATTTCGAGATATTTCTTCTTCTTGTTGTTCTTCTTCTGCACAGCTAAACTGGAAGTGGCATTTGCAGTTCGCAATAGTGCAGAGTTATCTCAAAGAAAGGGGCCACGGTGTTTCTGTATCTCTATTATGTTGGTGCGGCTTCGGAACTTTTAAATATCTCGATATATCTCGAAAACTACGCTTCTGATCAAAAAATATCATAGAACATAAATTATAGGAAACATAATTCTCTACAAAAAAGGTCTCTTAACATTTTGCCATAGCTCGCTTGGTTTCCGAGATATTTGCAGATTTATCTCAAGGGATGAGGCCTGACGGACATATTTCGAGATATTTCTTCTTCTTGTTGTTCTTCTCCTGCACAGCTAAGCTGGAAGTGACATTTGCAGCTCGCAGTAGTGCAGAGTTATCTCAAAGAAAGAGGCCACGGTGTTTCTGTACCTCTATTATGTTGGTGCAGCTTCGGAACTGTTAAATATGTTGATATATCTCGAGAACTACGCACCTGATCAAAAAATATCATAGAACAAAAAGTGTAGGAAACTTAATTCTCTACAAAAAAGGTATCTTAACATTTTGCCATAGCTCGCTTCGTTTCCGAGATATTTGCAGATTTATCTCAAGGGAAGCGGCCTGACGGACATATTTCGAAATATTTCTTCTTCTTGTTGTTCTTCTTCTGCACAGCTAAGCTGGAAGTGGCATTTGCAGCTCGCAATAGTGCAGAGTTATCTCAAAGAAATGGGCCACGGTGTTTCTGTATCTCTATTATGTTGGTGCGGCTTCGGAACTTTTAAATATCTTGATATATCTCGAGAACTACGCATCTGATCAAAAAATATCATAGAACATAAAAAGTAGGAAACTTAATTCTCTACAAAAAAGGTATCTTAACATTTTGCCATAGCTCGCTTCGTTTCCGAGATATTTGCAGATTTATCTCAAGGGAAGGGGCCTGACGGACATATTTCGAGATATTTCTTCTTCTTGTTGTTCTTCTTCTGCACAGCTAAGCTGGAAGTGGCATTTGCAGCTCGCAATAGTACAGAGTTACCTCAAAGAAAGGGGCCACGGTGTTTCTGTATCTCTATTATGTTGGTGCGGCTTCGGATCTTTTAAATATCTCGATATATCTCGAAAACTACGCTTCTGATCAAAAAATATCATAGAACGTAAATTGTAGGAAACTTAATTCTCTACAAAAAAGGTCGCTTAACATTTTGCCATAGCTCGCTTCGTTTCCGAGATATTTGCAGATTTATCTCAAGGGAAGGGGCCTGACGGACATATTTCGAGATATTTCTTCTTCTTGTTGTTCTTCTTCTGCACAGCTAAGCTGGAAGTGGCATTTGCAGGTCGCAATAGTGCAGAGTTGTCTCAAAGAAAGGGGCCACGGTGTTTCTGTATCTCTATTATGTTGGTGCGGCTTCGGAACTTTTAAATATCTCGATATATCTCGAAAACTACGCTTCTGATCAAAAAATATCAGAGAACGTAAATTGTAGGAAACATAATTCTCTACAAAAAAGGTCTCTTAACATTTTGCCATAGCTCGCTTCGCTTCCGAGATATTTGCAGATTTATCTCAAGGGAAGGGGCCTGACGGACATATTTCGAGATATTTCTTCTTCTTGTTGTTCTTCTTCTGCACAGCTAAGCTGGAAGTGGCATTTGCAGCTCGCAATAGTGCAGAGTTATCTCAGAGAAAGAGGCCACGGTGTTTCTGTACCTCTATTATGTTGGTGCAGCTTCGGAACTTTTAAATATCTTGATATATCTCGAGAACTACGCATCTGATCAAAAAATATCATAGAACGTAAATTGTAGGAAACTTAATTCTCTACAAAAAAGATCTCTTAACATTTTGCCATAGCTCGCTTCGTTTCCGAGATATTTGCAGATTTATCTCAAGGGAAGGGGCCTGACGGACATATTTCGAGATATTTCTTCTTCTTGTTGTTCCTCTTCTGCACAGCTAAGCTGGAAGTGGCATTTGCAGTTCGCAATAGTGCAGAGTTATCTCAAAGAAAGGGGCCACGGTGTTTCTGTATCTCTATTATGTTGGTGTGGCTTCGGAACTTTTAAATATCTCGATATATCTCGAAAACTACGCTTCTGATCAAAAAATATCATAGAACGTAAATTATAGGAAACATAATTCTCTACAAGAAAGGTCTCTTAACATTTTGCCATAGCTCGCTTCGTTTCCGAGATATTTGCAGATTTATCTCAAGGGAAGGGGCCTGACGGACCTATTTCGAGATATTTCTTCTTCTTGTTGTTCTTCTTCTGCACAGCTAAACTGGAAGTGGCATTTCCAGCTCGCAATAGTGCAGAGTTATATCAAAGAAAGGGGCCACGGTGTTTCTGTATCTCTATTATGTTGGTGCGGCTTCGGAACTTTTAAATATCTCGATATATCTCGAAAACTACGCTTCTGATCAAAAAATATCATAGAACATAAATTATAGGAAACATAATTCTCTACAAGAAAGTTCTCTTAATATTTTGCCATAGCTCGCTTCGTTTCCGAGATATTTGCAGATTTATCTCAAGGGAAGGGGCCTGACGGACATATTTCGAGATATTTCTTCTTGTTGTTGTTCTTCTTCTGCACAGCTAAACTGGAAGTGGCATTTCCAGCTCGCAATAGTGCAGAGTTATCACAAAGAAAGGGGCCACGGTGTTTCTGTATCTCTATTATGTTGGTGCGGCTTCGGAACTTTTAAATATCTTGATATATCTCGAGAACTACGCATCTGATCAAAAAATATCATAGAACATAAAAAGTAGGAAACTTAATTCTCTACAAAAAAGGTCTCTTAACATTTTGCCATAGCTCGCTTCGTTTCCGAGATATTTGCAGATTTATCCCTAGGGAAGGGGCCTGACGGACCTATTTCGAGATATTTCTTCTTCTTCTTGTTCTTCTTCTGCACAGCTAAGCTGGAAGTGGCATTTGCAGTTCGCAATAGTGCAGAGTTATCTCAAAGAAAGGGGCCACGGTGTTTCTGTATCTCTATTATGTTGGTGCGGCTTCGGAACTTTTAAATATCTCGATATATCTCGAAAACTACGCTTCTGATCAAAAAATATCATAGAACATAAATTATAGGAACCATAATTCTCTACAAAAAAGGTCTCTTAACATTTTGCCATAGCTCGCTTGGTTTCCGAGATATTTGCAGATTTATCTCAAGGGATGAGGCCTGACGGACATATTTCGAGATATTTCTTCTTCTTGTTGTTCTTCTCCTGCACAGCTAAGCTGGAAGTGACATTTGCAGCTCGCAGTAGTGCAGAGTTATCTCAAAGAAAGATGCCACGGTGTTTCTGTACCTCTATTATGTTGGTGCAGCTTCGGAACTGTTAAATATCTTGATATATCTCGAGAACTACGCACCTGATCAAAAAATATCATAGAACAAAAAGAGTAGGAAACTTAATTCTCTACAAAAAAGGTATCTTAACATTTTGCCATAGCTCGCTTCGTTTCCGAGATATTTGCAGATTTATCTCAAGGGAAGCGGCCTGACGGACATATTTCGAGATATTTCTTCTTGTTGTTGTTCTTCTTCTGCACAGCTAAACTGGAAGTGGCATTTCCAGCTCGCAATAGTGCAGAGTTATCACAAAGAAAGGGGCCACGGTGTTTCTGTATCTCTATTATGTTGGTGCGGCTTCGGAACTTTTAAATATCTTGATATATCTCGAGAACTACGCATCTGATCAAAAAATATCATAGAACATAAAAAGTAGGAAACTTAATTCTCTACAAAAAAGGTCTCTTAACATTTTGCCATAGCTCGCTTCGTTTCCGAGATATTTGCAGATTTATCCCAAGGGAAGGGGCCTGACGGACCTATTTCGAGATATTTCTTCTTCTTCTTGTTCTTCTTCTGCACAGCTAAGCTGGAAGTGGCATTTGCAGTTCGCAATAGTGCAGAGTTATCTCAAAGAAAGGGGCCACGGTGTTTCTGTATCTCTATTATGTTGGTGCGGCTTCGGAACTTTTAAATATCTCGATATATCTCGAAAACTACGCTTCTGATCAAAAAATATCATAGAACATAAATTATAGGAAACATAATTCTCTACAAAAAAGGTCTCTTAACATTTTGCCATAGCTCGCTTGGTTTCCGAGATATTTGCAGATTTATCTCAAGGGATGAGGCCTGACGGACATATTTCGAGATATTTCTTCTTCTTGTTGTTCTTCTCCTGCACAGCTAAGCTGGAAGTGACATTTGCAGCTCGCAGTAGTGCAGAGTTATCTCAAAGAAAGAGGCCACGGTGTTTCTGTACCTCTATTATGTTGGTGCAGCTTCGGAACTGTTAAATATCTTGATATATCTCGAGAACTACGCACCTGATCAAAAAATATCATAGAACAAAAAGAGTAGGAAACTTAATTCTCTACAAAAAAGGTATCTTAACATTTTGCCATAGCTCGCTTCGTTTCCGAGATATTTGCAGATTTATCTCAAGGGAAGCGGCCTGACGGACATATTTTGAGATATTTCTTCTTCTTGTTGTTCTTCTTCTGCACAGCTAAGCTGGAAGTGGCATTTGCAGCTCGCAATAGTACAGAGTTACCTCAAAGAAAGGGGCCACGGTGTTTCTGTATCTCTATTATGTTGGTGCGGCTTCGGATCTTTTAAATATCTCGATATATCTCGAAAACTACGCTTCTGATCAAAAAATATCATAGAACGTAAATTGTAGGAAACATAATTCTCTACAAAAAAGGTCTCTTAACATTTTGCCATAGCTCGCTTCGTTTCCGAGATATTTGCAGATTTATCTCAAGGGAAGGGGCCTGACGGACATATTTCGAGATATTTCTTCTTCTTGTTGTTCTTCTTCTGCACAGCTAAACTGGAAGTGGCATTTCCAGCTCGCAATAGTGCAGAGTTATATAAAAGAAAGGGGCCACGGTGTTTCTGTATCTCTATTATGTTGGTGCGGCTTTGGAACTTTTAAATATCTTGATATATCTCGAGAACTACGCATCTGATCAAAAAATATCATACAACGTAAAAAGTAGGAAACTTAATTCTCTACAAAAAAGGTCTCTTAACATTTTGCCTTAGCTCGCTTCGTTTCCGTGATATTTGCAGATTTATCTCAAGGGAAGGGGCCTGACGGACATATTTCGAGATATTTCTTCTTCTTGTTGTTCTTCTTCTGCACAGCTAAACTGGAAGTGGCATTTGCAGTTCGCAATAGTGCAGAGTTATCTCAAAGAAAGGGGCCACGGTGTTTCTGTATCTCTATTATGTTGGTGCGGCTTCGGAACTTTTAAATATCTCGATATATCTCGAAAACTACGCTTCTGATCAAAAAATATCATAGAACATAAATTATAGGAAACATAATTCTCTACAAAAAAGGTCTCTTAACATTTTGCCATAGCTCGCTTGGTTTCCGAGATATTTGCAGATTTATCTCAAGGGATGAGGCCTGACGGACATATTTCGAGATATTTCTTCTTCTTGTTGTTCTTCTCCTGCACAGCTAAGCTGGAAGTGACATTTGCAGCTCGCAGTAGTGCAGAGTTATCTCAAAGAAAGAGGCCACGGTGTTTCTGTACCTCTATTATGTTGGTGCAGCTTCGGAACTGTTAAATATGTTGATATATCTCGAGAACTACGCACCTGATCAAAAAATATCATAGAACAAAAAGAGTAGGAAACTTAATTCTCTACAAAAAAGGTATCTTAACATTTTGCCATAGCTCGCTTCGTTTCCGAGATATTTGCAGATTTATCTCAAGGGAAGCGGCCTGACGGACATATTTCGAAATATTTCTTCTTCTTGTTGTTCTTCTTCTGCACAGCTAAGCTGGAAGTGGCATTTGCAGCTCGCAATAGTGCAGAGTTATCTCAAAGAAATGGGCCACGGTGTTTCTGTATCTCTATTATGTTGGTGCGGCTTCGGAACTTTTAAATATCTTGATATATCTCGAGAACTACGCATCTGATCAAAAAATATCATAGAACATAAAAAGTAGGAAACTTAATTCTCTACAAAAAAGGTATCTTAACATTTTGCCATAGCTCGCTTCGTTTCCGAGATATTTGCAGATTTATCTCAAGGGAAGGGGCCTGACGGACATATTTCGAGATATTTCTTCTTCTTGTTGTTCTTCTTCTGCACAGCTAAGCTGGAAGTGGCATTTGCAGCTCGCAATAGTACAGAGTTACCTCAAAGAAAGGGGCCACGGTGTTTCTGTATCTCTATTATGTTGGTGCGGCTTCGGATCTTTTAAATATCTCGATATATCTCGAAAACTACGCTTCTGATCAAAAAATATCATAGAACGTAAATTGTAGGAAACTTAATTCTCTACAAAAAAGGTCGCTTAACATTTTGCCATAGCTCGCTTCGTTTCCGAGATATTTGCAGATTTATCTCAAGGGAAGGGGCCTGACGGACATATTTCGAGATATTTCTTCTTCTTGTTGTTCTTCTTCTGCACAGCTAAGCTGGAAGTGGCATTTGCAGGTCGCAATAGTGCAGAGTTGTCTCAAAGAAAGGGGCCACGGTGTTTCTGTATCTCTATTATGTTGGTGCGGCTTCGGAACTTTTAAATATCTCGATATATCTCGAAAACTACGCTTCTGATCAAAAAATATCAGAGAACGTAAATTGTAGGAAACATAATTCTCTACAAAAAAGGTCTCTTAACATTTTGCCATAGCTCGCTTCGCTTCCGAGATATTTGCAGATTTATCTCAAGGGAAGGGGCCTGACGGACATATTTCGAGATATTTCTTCTTCTTGTTGTTCTTCTTCTGCACAGCTAAGCTGGAAGTGGCATTTGCAGCTCGCAATAGTGCAGAGTTATCTCAGAGAAAGAGGCCACGGTGTTTCTGTACCTCTATTATGTTGGTGCAGCTTCGGAACTTTTAAATATCTTGATATATCTCGAGAACTACGCATCTGATCAAAAAATATCATAGAACATAAAAAGTAGGAAACTTAATTCTCTACAAAAAAGGTATCTCAACATTTTGCCATAGCTCGCTTCGTTTCCGAGATATTTGCAGATTTATCTCAAGGGAAGGGGCCTGACGGACATATTTTGAGATATTTCTTCTTCTTGTTGTTCTTCTTCTGCACAGCTAAGCTGGAAGTGGCATTTGCAGCTCGCAATAGTACAGAGTTACCTCAAAGAAAGGGGCCACGGTGTTTCTGTATCTCTATTATGTTGGTGCGGCTTCGGATCTTTTAAATATCTCGATATATCTCGAAAACTACGCTTCTGATCAAAAAATATCATAGAACGTAAATTGTAGGAAACTTAATTCTCTACAAAAAAGATCTCTTAACATTTTGCCATAGCTCGCTTCGTTTCCGAGATATTTGCAGATTTATCTCAAGGGAAGGGGCCTGACGGACATATTTCGAGATATTTCTTCTTCTTGTTGTTCCTCTTCTGCACAGCTAAGCTAGAAGTGGCATTTGCAGCTCACAATAGTGCAGAGTTATCTCAGAGAAAGAGGCCACGGTGTTTCTGTACCTCTATTATGTTGGTGCAGCTTCGGAACTTTTAAATATCTTGATATATCTCGAGAACTACGCATCTGATCAAAAAATATCATAGAACCTAAAAAGTAGGAAACTTAATTCTCTACAAAAAAGGTCTCTTAACATTTTGCCATAGCTCGCTTCGTTTCCGAGATATTTGCAGATTTATCTCAAGGGAAGGGGCCTGACGGACCTATTTCGAGATATTTCTTCTTCTTCTTGTTCTTCTCCTGCACAGCTAAGCTGGAAGTGACATTTGCAGCTCGCAGTAGTGCAGAGTTATCTCAAAGAAAGAGGCCACGGTGTTTCTGTACCTCTATTATGTTGGTGCAGCTTCGGAACTGTTAAATATCTTGATATATCTCGAGAACTACGCACCTGATCAAAAAATATCATAGAACAAAAAGAGTAGGAAACTTAATTCTCTACAAAAAAGGTATCTTAACATTTTGCCATAGCTCGCTTCGTTTCCGAGATATTTGCAGATTTATCTCAAGGGAAGCGGCCTGACGGACATATTTCGAAATATTTCTTCTTCTTGTTGTTCTTCTTCTGCACAGCTAAGCTGGAAGTGGCATTTGCAGCTCGCAATAGTGCAGAGTTATCTCAAAGAAATGGGCCACGGTGTTTCTGTATCTCTATTATGTTGGTGCGGCTTCGGAACTTTTAAATATCTTGATATATCTCGAGAACTACGCATCTGATCAAAAAATATCATAGAACATAAAAAGTAGGAAACTTAATTCTCTACAAAAAAGGTATCTTAACATTTTGCCATAGCTCGCTTCGTTTCCGAGATATTTGCAGATTTATCTCAAGGGAAGGGGCCTGACGGACATATTTCGAGATATTTCTTCTTCTTGTTGTTCTTCTTCTGCACAGCTAAGCTGGAAGTGGCATTTGCAGCTCGCAATAGTACAGAGTTACCTCAAAGAAAGGGGCCACGGTGTTTCTGTATCTCTATTATGTTGGTGCGGCTTCGGATCTTTTAAATATCTCGATATATCTCGAAAACTACGCTTCTGATCAAAAAATATCATAGAACGTAAATTGTAGGAAACTTAATTCTCTACAAAAAAGGTCGCTTAACATTTTGCCATAGCTCGCTTCGTTTCCGAGATATTTGCAGATTTATCTCAAGGGAAGGGGCCTGACGGACATATTTCGAGATATTTCTTCTTCTTGTTGTTCTTCCTCTGCACAGCTAAGCTGGAAGTGGCATTTGCAGGTCGCAATAGTGCAGAGTTGTCTCAAAGAAAGGGGCCACGGTGTTTCTGTATCTCTATTATGTTGGTGCGGCTTCGGAACTTTTAAATATCTCGATATATCTCGAAAACTACGCTTCTGATCAAAAAATATCAGAGAACGTAAATTGTAGGAAACATAATTCTCTACAAAAAAGGTCTCTTAACATTTTGCCATAGCTCGCTTCGCTTCCGAGATATTTGCAGATTTATCTCAAGGGAAGGGGCCTGACGGACATATTTCGAGATATTTCTTCTTCTTGTTGTTCTTCTTCTGCACAGCTAAGCTGGAAGTGGCATTTGCAGCTCGCAATAGTGCAGAGTTATCTCAGAGAAAGAGGCCACGGTGTTTCTGTACCTCTATTATGTTGGTGCAGCTTCGGAACTTTTAAATATCTTGATATATCTCGAGAACTACGCATCTGATCAAAAAATATCATAGAACATGAAAAGTAGGAAACTTAATTCTCTACAAAAAAGGTATCTTAACATTTTGCCATAGCTCGCTTCGTTTCCGAGATATTTGCAGATTTATCTCAAGGGAAGGGGCCTGACGGACATATTTCGAGATATTTCTTCTTCTTGTTGTTCTTCTTCTGCACAGCTAAGCTGGAAGTGGCATTTGCAGTTCGCAATAGTGCAGAGTTATCTCAAAGAAAGGGGCCACGGTGTTTCTGTATCTCTATTATGTTGGTGCGGCTTCGGAACTTTTAAATATCCCGATATATCTCGAAAACTACGCTTCTGATCAAAAAATATCATAGAACATAAATTATAGGAAACATAATTCTCTACAAGAAAGGTCTCTTAACATTTTGCAATAGCTCGCTTCGTTTCCGAGATATTTGCAGATATATCTCAAGGGAAGGTGCCTGACGGACATATTTCGAGATATTTCTTCTTCTTGTTGTTCTTCTTCTGCACAGCTAAGCTGGAAGTGGCATTTGCAGTTCGCAATAGTGCAGAGTTATCTCAAAAAAAGGGGCCACGGTGTTTCTGTATCTCTATTATGTTGGTGCGGCTTCGGAACTTTTAAATATCTCGATATATCTCGAAAACTACGCTTCTGATCAAAAAATATCATAGAACATAAAAAGTAGGAAACTTAATTCTCTACAAAAAAGGTCTCTTAACATTTTGCCATAGCTCGCTTCGTTTCCGAGATATTTGCAGATTTATCTCAAGGGAAGGGGCCTGACGGACATATTTCGAGATATTTCTTCTTCTTGTTGTTCTTCTTCTGCACAGCTAAGCTGGAAGTGGCATTTGCAGCTCGCAATAGTGCAGAGTTATCTCAGAGAAAGAGGCCACGGTGTTTCTGTACCTCTATTATGTTGGTGCAGCTTCGGAACTTTTAAATATCTTGATATATCTCGAGAACTACGCATCTGATCAAAAAATATCATAGAACATAAAAAGTAGGAAACTTAATTCTCTACAAAAAAGGTATCTCAACATTTTGCCATAGCTCGCTTCGTTTCCGAGATATTTGCAGATATATCTCAAGGGAAGGGGCCTGACGGACATATTTTGAGATATTTCTTCTTCTTGTTGTTCTTCTTCTGCACAGCTAAGCTGGAAGTGGCATTTGCAGCTCGCAATAGTACAGAGTTACCTCAAAGAAAGGGGCCACGGTGTTTCTGTATCTCTATTATGTTGGTGCGGCTTCGGATCTTTTAAATATCTCGATATATCTCGAAAACTACGCTTCTGATCAAAAAATATCATAGAACGCAAATTGTAGGAAACTTAATTCTCTACAAAAAAGGTCTCTTAACATTTTGCCATAGCTCGCTTCGTTTCCGAGATATTTGCAGATTTATCTCAAGGGAAGGGGCCTGACGGACATATTTCGAGATATTTCTTCTTCTTGTTGTTCTTCTTCTGCACAGCTAAGCTGGAAGTGGCATTTGCAGCTCACAATAGTGCAGAGTTATCTCAGAGAAAGAGGCCACGGTGTTTCTGTACCTCTATTATGTTGGTGCAGCTTCGGAACTTTTAAATATCTTGATATATCTCGAGAACTACGCATCTGATCAAAAAATATCATAGAACATAAAAAGTAGGAAACTTAATTCTCTACAAAAAAGGTATCTCAACATTTTGCCATAGCTCGCTTCGTTTCCGAGATATTTGCAGATTTATCTCAAGGGAAGGGGCCTGACGGACATATTTTGAGATATTTCTTCTTCTTGTTGTTCTTCTTCTGCACAGCTAAGCTGGAAGTGGCATTTGCAGCTCGCAATAGTACAGAGTTACCTCAAAGAAAGGGGCCACGGTGTTTCTGTATCTCTATTATGTTGGTGCGGCTTCGGATCTTTTAAATATCTCGATATATCTCGAGAACTACGCACCTGATCAAAAAATATCATAGAACATAAAAAGTAGGAAACTTAATTCTCTACAAAAAAGGTCTCTTAACATTTTGCAATAGCTCGCTTCGTTTCCGAGATATTTGCAGATATATCTCAAGGGAAGGTGCCTGACGGACATATTTCGAGATATTTCTTCTTCTTGTTGTTCTTCTTCTGCACAGCTAAGCTGGAAGTGGCATTTGCAGTTCGCAATAGTGCAGAGTTACCTCAAAGAAAGGGGCCACGGTGTTTCTGTATCTCTATTATGTTGGTGCGGCTTCGGATCTTTTAAATATCTCGATATATCTCGAAAACTACGCTTCTGATCAAAAAATATCATAGAACGTAAATTGTAGGAAACATAATTCTCTACAAAAAAGGTCTCTTAACATTTTGCCATAGCTCGCTTCGTTTCCGAGATATTTGCAGATTTATCTCAAGGGAAGGGGCCTGACGGACATATTTCGAGATATTTCTTCTTCTTGTTGTTCTTCTTCTGCACAGCTAAACTGGAAGTGGCATTTCCAGCTCGCAATAGTGCAGAGTTATATAAAGGAAAGGGGCCACGGTGTTTCTGTATCTCTATTATGTTGGTGCGGCTTTGGAACTTTTAAATATCTTGATATATCTCGAGAACTACGCATCTGATCAAAAAATATCATACAACGTAAAAAGTAGGAAACTTAATTCTCTACAAAAAAGGTCTCTTAACATTTTGCCTTAGCTCGCTTCGTTTCCGTGATATTTGCAGATTTATCTCAAGGGAAGGGGCCTGACGGACATATTTCGAGATATTTCTTCTTCTTGTTGTTCTTCTTCTGCACAGCTAAACTGGAAGTGGCATTTGCAGTTCGCAATAGTGCAGAGTTATCTCAAAGAAAGGGGCCACGGTGTTTCTGTATCTCTATTATGTTGGTGCGGCTTCGGAACTTTTAAATATCTCGATATATCTCGAAAACTACGCTTCTGATCAAAAAATATCATAGAACATAAATTATAGGAAACATAATTCTCTACAAAAAAGGTCTCTTAACATTTTGCCATAGCTCGCTTGGTTTCCGAGATATTTGCAGATTTATCTCAAGGGATGAGGCCTGACGGACATATTTCGAGATATTTCTTCTTCTTGTTGTTCTTCTCCTGCACAGCTAAGCTGGAAGTGACATTTGCAGCTCGCAGTAGTGCAGAGTTATCTCAAAGAAAGAGGCCACGGTGTTTCTGTACCTCTATTATGTTGGTGCAGCTTCGGAACTGTTAAATATCTTGATATATCTCGAGAACTACGCTTCTGATCAAAAAATATCATAGAACATGAAAAGTAGGAAACTTAATTCTCTACAAAAAAGGTATCTTAACATTTTGCCATAGCTCGCTTCGTTTCCGATATATTTGCAGATTTATCTCAAGGGAAGGGGCCTGACGCACATATTTCGAGATATTTCTTCTTCTTGTTGTTCTTCTTCTGCACAGCTAAGCTAGAAGTGGCATTTGCAGTTCGCAATAGTGCAGAGTTATCTCAAAGAAAGGGGCCACGGTGTTTCTGTATCTCTATTATGTTGGTGCGGCTTCGGAACTTTTAAATATCTCGATATATCTCGAAAACTACGCTTCTGATCAAAAAATATCATAGAACATAAATTATAGGAAACATAATTCTCTACAAGAAAGGTCTCTCAACATTTTGCCATAGCTCGCTTCGTTTCCGAGATATTTGCTGATTTATTTCAAGGGAAGGGGCCTGACGGACCTATTTCGAGATATTTCTTCTTCTTCTTGTTCTTCTCCTGCACAGCTAAGCTGGAAGTGACATTTGCAGCTCGCAGTAGTGCAGAGTTATCTCAAAGAAAGAGGCCACGGTGTTTCTGTACCTCTATTATGTTGGTGCAGCTTCGGAACTGTTAAATATCTTGATATATCTCGAGAACTACGCAGCTGATCAAAAAATATCATAGAACAAAAAGAGTAGGAAACTTAATTCTCTACAAAAAAGGTCTCTTAACATTTTGCCATAGCTCGCTTCGTTTCCGAGATATTTGCAGATTTATCTCAAGGGAAGCGGCCTGACGGACATATTTTGAGATATTTCTTCTTCTTGTTGTTCTTCTTCTGCACAGCTAAGCTGGAAGTGGCATTTGCAGCTCGCAATAGTACAGAGTTACCTCAAAGAAAGGGGCCACGGTGTTTCTGTATCTCTATTATGTTGGTGCGGCTTTTGAACTTTTAAATATCTTGATATATCTCGAGAACTACGCATCTGATCAAAAAATATCATACAACGTAAAAAGTAGGAAACTTAATTCTCTACAAAAAAGGTCTCTTAACATTTTGCCATAGCTCGCTTCGTTTCCGAGATATTTGCAGATTTATCTCAAGGGAAGGGGCCTGACGGACATATTTCGAGATATTTCTTCTTCTTGTTGTTCTTCTTCTGCACAGCTAAGCTGGAAGTGGCATTTGCAGTTCGCAATAGTGCAGAGTTATCTCAAAGAAAGGGGCCACGGTGTTTCTGTATCTCTATTATGTTGGTGCGGCTTCGGAACTTTTAAATATCTCGATATATCTCGAAAACTACGCTTCTGATCAAAAAATATCATAGAACGTAAATTATAGGAAACATAATTCTCTACAAGAAAGGTCTCTTAACATTTTGCCATAGCTCGCTTCGTTTCCGAGATATTGGCAGATTTATCTCAAGGGAAGGGGCCTGACGGACATATTTCGAGATATTTCTTCTTCTTGTTGTTCTTCTTCTGCACAGCTAAGCTGGAAGTGGCATTTGCGGCTCGCACTAGTGCAGAGTTATCTCAAAGAAAGGGGCCACGGTGTTTCTGTACCTCTATTATGTTGGTGCGGCTTCGGAACTTTTAAATATCTCGATATATCTCGCAAACTACGCTTCTGATCAAAAAATATCATAGAACATAAATTGTAGGAAACATAATTCTCTACAAAAAAGGTCTCTTAACATTTTGCCATAGCTCGCTTCGTTTCCGAGATATTTGCAGATATATCTCAAGGGAAGGGGCCTGACGGACATATTTCGAGATATTTCTTCTTGTTGTTCTTCTTCTGCACAGCTAAGCTGGAAGTGGCATTTGCAGCTCGCAATAGTGCAGAGTTATCTCAAAGAAAGGGGCCACGGTGTTTCTGTATCTCTATTATGTTGGTGCGGCTTCGGAACTTTTAAATATCTTGATATATCTCGAGAACTACGCATCTGATCAAAAAATATCATAGAACATAAAACGTAGGAAACTTAATTCTCTACAAAAAAGGTGTCTTAACATTTTGCCATAGCTCGCTTCGTTTCCGAGATATTTGCAGATTTATCTCAAGGGAAGGGGCCTGACGGACATATTTCGAGATATTTCTTCTTCTTGTTGTTCTTCTTCTGCACAGCTAAGCTGGAAGTGGCATTTACGGCTCGCACTAGTGCAGAGTTATCTCAAAGAAAGGGGCCACGGTGTTTCTGTACCTCTATTATGTTGGTGCGGCTTCGGAACTTTTAAATATCTCGATATATCTCGAAAACTACGCTTCTGATCAAAAAATATCATAGAACATAAATTGTAGGAAACATAATTCTCTACAAAAAATGTCTCTTAACATTTTGCCATAGCTCGGTTCGTTTCCGAGATATTTGCAGATATATCTCAAGGGACGGGGCCTGACGGACATATTTCGAGATATTTCTTCTTCTTGTTGTTCTTCTTCTGCACAGCTAAGCTGGAAGTGGCATTTGCAGCTCGCAATAGTGCAGAGTTATCTCAAAGAAAGGGGCCACGGTGTTTCTGTATCTCTATTATGTTGGTGCGGCTTCGGAACTTTTAAATATCTTGATATATCTCGAGAACTACGCATCTGATCAAAAAATATCATAGAACATAAAACGTAGGAAACTTAATTCTCTACAAAAAAGGTGTCTTAACATTTTGCCATAGCTCGCTTCGTTTCCGAGATATTTGCAGATTTATCTCAAGGGAAGGGGCCTGACGGACATATTTCGAGATATTTCTTCTTCTTGTTGTTCTTCTTCTGCACAGCTAAGCTGGAAGTGGCATTTACGGCTCGCACTAGTGCAGAGTTATCTCAAAGAAAGGGGCCACGGTGTTTCTGTACCTCTATTATGTTGGTGCGGCTTCGGAACTTTTAAATATCTCGATATATCTCGAAAACTACGCTTCTGATCAAAAAATATCATAGAACATAAATTGTAGGAAACATAATTCTCTACAAAAAATGTCTCTTAACATTTTGCCATAGCTCGGTTCGTTTCCGAGATATTTGCAGATATATCTCAAGGGACGGGGCCTGACGGACATATTTCGAGATATTTCTTCTTCTTGTTGTTCTTCTTCTGCACAGCTAAGCTGGAAGTGGCATTTGCAGCTCGCAATAGTGCAGAGTTATCTCAAAGAAAGGGGCCACGGTGTTTCTGTATCTCTATTATGTTGGTGCGGCTTCGGAACTTTTAAATATCTTGATATATCTCGAGAACTACGCATCTGATCAAAAAATATCATAGAACATAAAAAGTAGGAAACTTAATTCTCTACAAAAAAGGTCTCTTAACATTTTGCCATAGCTCGCTTCGTTTCCGAGATATTTGCAGATTTATCTCAAGGGAAGGAGCCTGACGGACATATTTCGAGATATTTCTTCTTGTTGTTCTTCTTCTGCACAGCTAAGCTGGAAGTGGCATTTGCGGCTCGCACTAGTGCAGAGTTATCTCAAAGAAAGGGGCCACGGTGTTTCTGTATCTCTATTATGTTGGTGCGGCTTCGGAACTTTTAAATATCTCGATATATCTCGAAAACTACGCTTCTGATCAAATAATATCATAGAACATAAATTATAGGAAACATAATTCTCTACAAAAAACGTCGCTTAACATTTTGGCATAGCTCGCTTCGTTTCCAAGATATTTGCAGATTTATCTCAAGGGAAGGGGCCTGACGGACATATTTCGAGATATTTCTTCTTCTTGTTGTTCTTCTTCTGCACAGCTAAACTGGAAGTGGCATTTGCAGTTCGCAATAGTGCAGAGTTATCTCAAAGAAAGGGGCCACGGTGTTTCTGTATCTCTATTATGTTGGTGCGGCTTCGGAACTTTTAAATATCTCGATATATCTCGAAAACTACGCTTCTGATCAAAAAATATCATAGAACATAAATTATAGGAAACATAATTCTCTACAAAAAAGGTCTCTTAACATTTTGCCATAGCTCGCTTGGTTTCCGAGATATTTGCAGATTTATCTCAAGGGATGAGGCCTGACGGACATATTTCGAGATATTTCTTCTTCTTGTTGTTCTTCTCCTGCACAGCTAAGCTGGAAGTGACATTTGCAGCTCGCAGTAGTGCAGAGTTATCTCAAAGAAAGAGGCCACGGTGTTTCTGTACCTCTATTATGTTGGTGCAGCTTCGGAACTGTTAAATATCTTGATATATCTCGAGAACTACGCTTCTGATCAAAAAATATCATAGAACATGAAAAGTAGGAAACTTAATTCTCTACAAAAAAGGTATCTTAACATTTTGCCATAGCTCGCTTCGTTTCCGATATATTTGCAGATTTATCTCAAGGGAAGGGGCCTGACGCACATATTTCGAGATATTTCTTCTTCTTGTTGTTCTTCTTCTGCACAGCTAAGCTAGAAGTGGCATTTGCAGTTCGCAATAGTGCAGAGTTATCTCAAAGAAAGGGGCCACGGTGTTTCTGTATCTCTATTATGTTGGTGCGGCTTCGGAACTTTTAAATATCTCGATATATCTCGAAAACTACGCTTCTGATCAAAAAATATCATAGAACATAAATTATAGGAAACATAATTCTCTACAAGAAAGGTCTCTCAACATTTTGCCATAGCTCGCTTCGTTTCCGAGATATTTGCTGATTTATTTCAAGGGAAGGGGCCTGACGGACCTATTTCGAGATATTTCTTCTTCTTCTTGTTCTTCTCCTGCACAGCTAAGCTGGAAGTGACATTTGCAGCTCGCAGTAGTGCAGAGTTATCTCAAAGAAAGAGGCCACGGTGTTTCTGTACCTCTATTATGTTGGTGCAGCTTCGGAACTGTTAAATATCTTGATATATCTCGAGAACTACGCACCTGATCAAAAAATATCATAGAACAAAAAGAGTAGGAAACTTAATTCTCTACAAAAAAGGTCTCTTAACATTTTGCCATAGCTCGCTTCGTTTCCGAGATATTTGCAGATTTATCTCAAGGGAAGCGGCCTGACGGACATATTTTGAGATATTTCTTCTTCTTGTTGTTCTTCTTCTGCACAGCTAAGCTGGAAGTGGCATTTGCAGCTCGCAATAGTACAGAGTTACCTCAAAGAAAGGGGCCACGGTGTTTCTGTATCTCTATTATGTTGGTGCGGCTTTTGAACTTTTAAATATCTTGATATATCTCGAGAACTACGCATCTGATCAAAAAATATCATACAACGTAAAAAGTAGGAAACTTAATTCTCTACAAAAAAGGTCTCTTAACATTTTGCCATAGCTCGCTTCGTTTCCGAGATATTTGCAGATTTATCTCAAGGGAAGGGGCCTGACGGACATATTTCGAGATATTTCTTCTTCTTGTTGTTCTTCTTCTGCACAGCTAAGCTGGAAGTGGCATTTGCAGTTCGCAATAGTGCAGAGTTATCTCAAAGAAAGGGGCCACGGTGTTTCTGTATCTCTATTATGTTGGTGCGGCTTCGGAACTTTTAAATATCTCGATATATCTCGAAAACTACGCTTCTGATCAAAAAATATCATAGAACGTAAATTATAGGAAACATAATTCTCTACAAGAAAGGTCTCTTAACATTTTGCCATAGCTCGCTTCGTTTCCGAGATATTGGCAGATTTATCTCAAGGGAAGGGGCCTGACGGACATATTTCGAGATATTTCTTCTTCTTGTTGTTCTTCTTCTGCACAGCTAAGCTGGAAGTGGCATTTGCGGCTCGCACTAGTGCAGAGTTATCTCAAAGAAAGGGGCCACGGTGTTTCTGTACCTCTATTATGTTGGTGCGGCTTCGGAACTTTTAAATATCTCGATATATCTCGCAAACTACGCTTCTGATCAAAAAATATCATAGAACATAAATTGTAGGAAACATAATTCTCTACAAAAAAGGTCTCTTAACATTTTGCCATAGCTCGCTTCGTTTCCGAGATATTTGCAGATATATCTCAAGGGAAGGGGCCTGACGGACATATTTCGAGATATTTCTTCTTGTTGTTCTTCTTCTGCACAGCTAAGCTGGAAGTGGCATTTGCAGCTCGCAATAGTGCAGAGTTATCTCAAAGAAAGGGGCCACGGTGTTTCTGTATCTCTATTATGTTGGTGCGGCTTCGGAACTTTTAAATATCTTGATATATCTCGAGAACTACGCATCTGATCAAAAAATATCATAGAACATAAAACGTAGGAAACTTAATTCTCTACAAAAAAGGTGTCTTAACATTTTGCCATAGCTCGCTTCGTTTCCGAGATATTTGCAGATTTATCTCAAGGGAAGGGGCCTGACGGACATATTTCGAGATATTTCTTCTTCTTGTTGTTCTTCTTCTGCACAGCTAAGCTGGAAGTGGCATTTACGGCTCGCACTAGTGCAGAGTTATCTCAAAGAAAGGGGCCACGGTGTTTCTGTACCTCTATTATGTTGGTGCGGCTTCGGAACTTTTAAATATCTCGATATATCTCGAAAACTACGCTTCTGATCAAAAAATATCATAGAACATAAATTGTAGGAAACATAATTCTCTACAAAAAATGTCTCTTAACATTTTGCCATAGCTCGGTTCGTTTCCGAGATATTTGCAGATATATCTCAAGGGACGGGGCCTGACGGACATATTTCGAGATATTTCTTCTTCTTGTTGTTCTTCTTCTGCACAGCTAAGCTGGAAGTGGCATTTGCAGCTCGCAATAGTGCAGAGTTATCTCAAAGAAAGGGGCCACGGTGTTTCTGTATCTCTATTATGTTGGTGCGGCTTCGGAACTTTTAAATATCTTGATATATCTCGAGAACTACGCATCTGATCAAAAAATATCATAGAACATAAAACGTAGGAAACTTAATTCTCTACAAAAAAGGTGTCTTAACATTTTGCCATAGCTCGCTTCGTTTCCGAGATATTTGCAGATTTATCTCAAGGGAAGGGGCCTGACGGACATATTTCGAGATATTTCTTCTTCTTGTTGTTCTTCTTCTGCACAGCTAAGCTGGAAGTGGCATTTACGGCTCGCACTAGTGCAGAGTTATCTCAAAGAAAGGGGCCACGGTGTTTCTGTACCTCTATTATGTTGGTGCGGCTTCGGAACTTTTAAATATCTCGATATATCTCGAAAACTACGCTTCTGATCAAAAAATATCATAGAACATAAATTGTAGGAAACATAATTCTCTACAAGAAATGTCTCTTAACATTTTGCCATAGCTCGGTTCGTTTCCGAGATATTTGCAGATATATCTCAAGGGACGGGGCCTGACGGACATATTTCGAGATATTTCTTCTTCTTGTTGTTCTTCTTCTGCACAGCTAAGCTGGAAGTGGCATTTGCAGCTCGCAATAGTGCAGAGTTATCTCAAAGAAAGGGGCCACGGTGTTTCTGTATCTCTATTATGTTGGTGCGGCTTCGGGACTTTTAAATATCTTGATATATCTCGAGAACTACGCATCTGATCAAAAAATATCATAGAACATAAAAAGTAGGAAACTTAATTCTCTACAAAAAAGGTCTCTTAACATTTTGCCATAGCTCGCTTCGTTTCCGAGATATTTGCAGATTTATCTCAAGGGAAGGAGCCTGACGGACATATTTCGAGATATTTCTTCTTGTTGTTCTTCTTCTGCACAGCTAAGCTGGAAGTGGCATTTGCGGCTCGCACTAGTGCAGAGTTATCTCAAAGAAAGGGGCCACGGTGTTTCTGTATCTCTATTATGTTGGTGCGGCTTCGGAACTTTTAAATATCTCGATATATCTCGAAAACTACGCTTCTGATCAAATAATATCATAGAACATAAATTATAGGAAACATAATTCTCTACAAAAAACGTCGCTTAACATTTTGGCATAGCTCGCTTCGTTTCCAAGATATTTGCAGATATATCTCAAGGGAAGGGCCTGACGGACATATTTCGAGATATTTCTTCTTCTTGTTGTTCTTCTTCTGCACAGGTAAGCTGGAAGTGGCATTTGCGGCTCGCACTAGTGCAGAGTTATCTCAAAGAAAGGGGCCACGGTGTTTCTGTATTTCTATTATGTTGGTGCGGTTTCGGAACTTTTAAATATCTCGATATATCTCGAAAACTACGCTTCTGATCAAAAAATATCATAGAACATAAATTGTAGGAAACATAATTCTCTACAAAAAAGGTCTCTTAACATTTTGCCATAGCTCGCTTCGTTTCCGAGATGTTTGCAGATTTATCTCAAGGGAAGGGGCCTGACGGACATATTTCGAGATATTTCTTCTTCTTGTTGTTCTTCTTCTGCACAGCTAAACTGGAAGTGGCATTTCCAGCTCGCAATAGTGCAGAGTTATCTCAAAGAAAGGGGCCACGGTGTTTCTGTATCTCTATTATGTTGGTGCGGCTTCGGAACTTTTAAATATCTTGATATATCTCGAGAACTACGCATCTGATCAAAAAATATCATAGAACATAAAAAGTAGGAAACTTAATTCTCTACAAAAAAGGTCTCTTAACATTTTGCCATAGCTCGCTTCGTTTCCGAGATATTTGCAGATTTATCTCAAGGGAAGGGGCCTGACGGACATATTTCGAGATATTTCTTCTTCTTGTTGTTCTTCTTCTGCACAGCTAAACTGGAAGTGGCGTTTCGAGCTCGCAATAGTGCAGAGTTATCTCAAAGAAAGGGGCCACGGTGTTTCTGTATCTCTATTATGTTGGTGCGGCTTCGGAACTTTTAAATATCTTGATATATCTCGAGAACTACGCATCTGATCAAAAAATATCATAGAACATAAAAAGTAGGAAACTTAATTCTCTACAAAAAAGGTCTCTTAACATTTTGCCATAGCTCGCTTCGTTTCCGAGATATTTGCAGATATATCTCAAGGGAAGGGGCCTGACGGACATATTTCGAGATATTTTTTCTTCTTGTTGTTCTTCTTCTGCACAGCTAAGCTGGAAGTGGCATTTGCAGCTCGCAATCGTGCAGAGTTATCTCAAAGAAAGGGGCCACGGTGTTTCTGTATATCTATTATGTTGGTGCGGCTTCGGAACTTTTAAATATCTTGATATATCTCGAGAACTACGCATCTGATCAAAAAATATCATAAAACGTAAAAAGTAGGAAACTTAATTCTCTACAAAAAAGGTCTCTTAACATTTTGCCATAGCTCGCTTCGTTTCCGAGATATTTGCAGATTTATCTCAAGGGAAGGGGCCTGACGGACATATTTCGAGATATTTGTTCTTCTTGTTGTTCTTCTTCTGCACAGCTAAACTGGAAGTGGCATTTCCAGCTCGCAATAGTGCAGAGTTATCTCAAAGAAAGGGGCCACGGTGTTTCTGTATCTCTATTATGTTGGTGCGGCTTCGGAACTTTTAAATATCTTGATATATCTCGAGAACTACGCATCTGATCAAAAAATATCATAGAACATAAAAAGTAGGAAACTTAATTCTCTACAAAAAAGATCTCTTAACATTGAGCCATAGCTCGCTTCGTTTCCGAGATATTTGCAGATTTATCTGAAGGGAAGGGGCCTGACGGACATATTTCGAGATATTTCTTCTTGTTGTTCTTCTTCTGCACAGCTAAGCTGGAAGTGGCATTTGCGGCTCGCACTAGTGCAGAGTTATCTCAAAGAAAGGGGCCACGGTGTTTCTGTATCTCTATTATGTTGGTGCGGCTTCGGAACTTTTAAATATCTCGATATATCTCGAAAACTACGCTTCTGATCAAAAAATATCATAGAACATAAATTGTAGGAAACATAATTCTCTACAAAAAACGTCTCTTAACATTTTGCCATAGCTCGCTTCGTTTCCGAGATATTTGCAGATTCAGCTCAAAGTAACGGGCCTGACGGACATATTTCGAGATATTTCTTCTTCTTGTTGTTCTTCTTCTGCACAGCTAAGCTGGAAGTGGCATTTGCGGCTCGCACTAGTGCAGAGTTATCTCAAAGAAAGGGGCCACGGTGTTTCTGTATTTCTATTATGTTGGTGCGGTTTCGGAACTTTTAAATATCTCGATATATCTCGAAAACTACGCTTCTGATCAAAAAATATCATAGAACATAAATTGTAGGAAACATAATTCTCTACAAAAAAGGTCTCTTAACATTTTACCATAGCTCCCTTCGTTTCCGAGATGTTTGCAGATTTATCTCAAGGGAAGGGGCCTGACGGACATATTTCGAGGTATCTCTTCTTCTTGTTGTTCTTCTTCTGCACAGCTAAACTGGAAGTGGCATTTCCAGCTCGCAATAGTGCAGAGTTATCTCAAAGAAAGGGGCCACGGTGTTTCGGTATCTCTATTATGTTGGTGCGGCTTCGGAACTTTTAAATATCTTGATATATCTCGAGAACTACGCATCTGATCAAAAAATATCATAGAACATAAAAAGTAGGAAACTTAATTCTCTACAAAAAAGGTCTCTTAACATTTTGCCATAGCTCGCTTCGTTTCCGAGATATTTGCAGATTTATCTCAAGGGAAGGGGCCTGACGGACATATTTCGAGATATTTCTTCTTCTTGTTGTTCTTCTTCTGCACAGCTAAACTGGAAGTGGCGTTTCGAGCTCGCAATAGTGCAGAGTTATCTCAAAGAAAGGGGCCACGGTGTTTCTGTATCTCTATTATGTTGGCGCGGCTTCGGAACTTTTAAATATCTTGATATATCTCGAGAACTACGCATCTGATAAAAAAATATCGTAGAACATAAAAAGTAGGAAACTTAATTCTCTACAAATAAAGTCTCATAACATTTTGCCATAGCTCGCTTCGTTTCCGAGATATTTGCAGATTTATCTCAAGGGAAGGGGCCTGACGGACATATTTCGAGATATTTCTTCTTCTTGTTGTTCTTCTTCTGCACAGCTAAGCTGGAAGTGGCATTTGCAGCTCGCAATAGTGCAGAGTTATCTCAAAGAAAGGGGCCACGGTGTTTCTGTATCTCTATTATGTTGGTGCGGCTTCGGAACTTTTAAATATCTTGATATATCTCGAGAACTACGCATCTGATCAAAAAATATCATAGAACATAAAAAGTAGGAAACTTAATTCTCTACAAAAAAGGTCTCTTAACATTTTGCCATAGCTCGCTTCGTTTCCGAGATATTTGCAGATATATCTCAAGGGAAGGGGCCTGACGGACATATTTCGAGATATTTTTTCTTCTTGTTGTTCTTCTTCTGCACAGCTAAGCTGGAAGTGGCGTTTGCAGCTCGCAATCGTGCAGAGTTATCTCAAAGAAAGGGGCCACGGTGTTTCCGTAACTCTATTATGTTGGTGCAGCTTCGGAACTTTTAAATATCTTGATATATCTCGAGATCTACGCATCTGATCAAAAAATATCATAGAACATAAAAAGTAGGAAACTTAATTCTCTACAAAAAAGGTCTCTTAACATTTTGCCATAGCTCGCTTCGTTTCCGAGATATTTGCAGATTTATCTCAAGGGAAGGGGCCTGACGGACATATTTCGAGATATTTCTTCTTCTTGTTGTTCTTCTTCTGCACAGCTAAGCTGGAAGTGGCATTTGCAGCTCGCAATAGTGCAGAGTTATCTCAAAGAAAGGGGCCACGGTGTTTCTGTATCTCTATTATGTTGGTGCGGCTTCGGAACTTTTAAATATCTTGATATATCTCGAGAACTACGCATCTGATCAAAAAATATCATAGAACATGAAAAGTAGGAAACTTAATTCTCTACAAAAAAGGTCGCTTAACATTTTGCCATAGCTCGCTTCGTTTCCGAGATATTTGCAGATTTATCTCAAGGGAAGGGGCCTGACGAACATATTTCGAGATATTTCTTCTTGTTGTTCTTCTTCTGCACAGCTAAGCTGGAAGTGGCATTTGCGGCTTGCACTAGTGCAGAGTTATCTCAAAGAAAGGGGCCACGGTGTTTCTGTATCTCTATTATGTTGGTGCGGCTTCGGAACTTTTAAATATCTCGATATATCTCGAAAACTACGCTTCTGATCAAAAAATATCATAGAACATAAATTGTAGGAAACATAATTCTCTACAAAAAAGGTCTCTTAACATTTTGCCATAGCTCGCTTCGTTTCCGAGATGTTTGCAGATTTATCTCAAGGGAAGGGGCCTGACGGACATATTTCGAGGTATCTCTTCTTCTTGTTGTTCTTCTTCTGCACAGCTAAACTGGAAGTGGCATTTCCAGCTCGCAATAGTGCAGAGTTATCTCAAAGAAAGGGGCCACGGTGTTTCTGTATCTCTATTATGTTGGTGCGGCTTCGGAACTTTTAAATATCTTGATATATCTCGAGAACTACGCATCTGATCAAAAAATATCATAGAACATAAAAAGTAGGAAACTTAATTCTCTACAAAAAAGGTCTCTTAACATTTTGCCATAGCTCGCTTCGTTTCCGAGATATTTGCAGATTTATCTCAAGGGAAGGGGCCTGACGGACATATTTCGAGATATTTCTTCTTCTTGTTGTTCTTCTTCTGCACAGCTAAGCTGGAAGTGGCATTTGCAGCTCGCAATAGTGCAGAGTTATCTCAAAGAAAGGGGCCACGGTGTTTCTGTATCTCTATTATGTTGGTGCGGCTTCGGAACTTTTAAATATCTTGATATATCTCGAGAACTACGCATCTGATCAAAAAATATCATAGAACATGAAAAGTAGGAAACTTAATTTTCTACAAAAAAGGTCTCTCAACATTTTGCCATAGCTCGCTTCGTTTCCGAGATATTTGCAGATTTATCTCAAGGGAAGGGGCCTGACGAACATATTTCGAGATATTTCTTCTTGTTGTTCTTCTTCTGCACAGCTAAGCTGGAAGTGGCATTTGCGGCTTGCACTAGTGCAGAGTTATCTCAAAGAAAGGGGCCACGGTGTTTCTGTATCTCTATTATGTTGGTGCGGCTTCGGAACTTTTAAATATCTCGATATATCTCGAAAACTACGCTTCTGATCAAAAAATATCATAGAACATAAATTGTAGGAAACATAATTCTCTACAAAAAACGTCTCTTAACATTTTGCCATAGCTCGCTTCGTTTCCGAGATATTTGCAGATTCAGCTCAAAGTAACGGGCCTGACGGACATATTTCGAGATATTTCTTCTTCTTGTTGTTCTTCTTCTGCACAGCTAAGCTGGAAGTGGCATTTGCAGCTCGCAATAGTGCAGAGTTATCTCAAAGAAAGGGGCCACGGTGTTTCTGTATCTCTATTATGTTGGTGCGGCTTCGGAACTTTTAAATATCTTGATATATCTCGAGAACTACGCATTTGATCAAAAAATATCATAGAACATAAAAAGTAGGAAACTTAATTCTCTACAAAAAAGGTCTGTTAACATTTTGCCATAGCTCGCTTCGTTTCCGAGATATTTGCAGATTTATCTCAAGGGTAGGGGCCTGACGGACATATTTCGAGATATTTCTTCTTCTTGTTGTTCTTCTTCTGCACACCTAAGCTGGAAGTGGCATTTGCAGCGCGCAATAGTGCAGAGTTATCTCAAAGAAAGGGGCCACGGTGTTTCTGTATCTCTATTATGTTGGTGCGGCTTCGGAACTTTTAAATATCTTGATATATCTCGAGAACTACGCATCTGATCAAAAAATATCATAGAACATAAAAAGTAGGAAACCTAATTTTCTACAAAAAAGGTCTCTTAACATTTTGCCGTAGCTCGCTTCGTTTCCGAGATATTTGCAGATTTATCTCAAGGGAAGGGGCCTGACGGACATATTTCGAGATATTTTTTCTTCTTGTTGTTCTTCTTCTGCACAGCTAAGCTGGAAGTGGCATTTGCAGCTCGCAATCGTGCAGAGTTATCTCAAAGAAAGGGGCCACGGTGTTTCTGTATATCTATTATGTTGGTGCGGCTTCGGAACTTTTAAATATCTTGATATATCTCGAGAACTACGCATCTGATCAAAAAATATCATAAAACGTAAAAAGTAGGAAACTTAATTCTCTACAAAAAAGGTCTCTTAACATTTTGCCATAGCTCGCTTCGTTTCCGAGATATTTGCAGATTTATCTCAAGGGAAGGGGCCTGACGGACATATTTCGAGATATTTCTTCTTCTTGTTGTTCTTCTTCTGCACAGCTAAACTGGAAGTGGCATTTCCAGCTCGCAATAGTGCAGAGTTATCTCAAAGAAAGGGGCCACGGTGTTTCTGTATCTCTATTATGTTGGTGCGGCTTCGGAACTTTTAAATATCTTGATATATCTCGAGAACTACGCATCTGATCAAAAAATATCATAGAACATAAAAAGTAGGAAACATAATTCTCTACAAAAAAGATCTCTCAACATTTTGCCATAGCTCGCTTCGTTTCCGAGATATTTGCAGATTTATCTCAAGGGAAGGGGCCTGACGGACATATTTCGAGATATTTCTTCTTCTTGTTGTTCTTCTTCTGCACAGCTAAGCTGGAAGTGGCATTTGCAGCTCGCAATAGTGCAGAGTTATCTCAAAGAAAGGGGCCACGGTGTTTCTGTATCTCTATTATGTTGGTGCGGCTTCGGAACTTTTAAATATCTTGATATATCTCGAGAACTACGCATCTGATCAAAAAATATCATAGAACATAAAACGTAGGAAACTTAATTCTCTACAAAAAAGGTCTCTTAACATTTTGCCATAGCTCGGTTCGTTTCCGAGATATTTGCAGATATATCTCAAGGGACGGGGCCTGACGGACATATTTCGAGATATTTCTTCTTCTTGTTGTTCTTCTTCTGCACAGCTAAGCTGGAAGTGGCATTTGCAGCTCGCAATCGTGCAGAGTTATCTCAAAGAAAGGGGCCACGGTGTTTCTGTATATCTATTATGTTGGTGCGGCTTCGGAACTTTTAAATATCTTGATATATCTCGAGAACTACGCATCTGATCAAAAAATATCATAAAACGTAAAAAGTAGGAAACTTAATTCTCTACAAAAAAGGTCTCTTAACATTTTGCCATAGCTCGCTTCGTTTCCGAGATATTTGCAGATTTATCTCAAGGGAAGGGGCCTGACGGACATATTTCGAGATATTTCTTCTTCTTGTTGTTCTTCTTCTGCACAGCTAAACTGGAAGTGGCGTTGCCAGCTCGCAATAGTGCAGAGTTATCTCAAAGAAAGGGGCCACGGTGTTTCTGTATCTCTATTATGTTGGTGCGGCTTCGGAACTTTTAAATATCTTGATATATCTCGAGAACTACGCATCTGATCGAAAAATATCGTAGAACATAAAAAGTAGGAAACTTAATTCTCTACAAATAAAGTCTCATATCATTTTGCCATAGCTCGCTTCGTTTCCGAGATATTTGCAGATTTATCTCAAGGGAAGGGGCCTGACGGACATATTTCGAGATATTTCTTCTTCTTGTTGTTCTTCTTCTGCACAGCTAAGCTGGAAGTGGCATTTGCAGCTCGCAATAGTGCAGAGTTATCTCAAAGAAAGGGGCCACGGTGTTTCTGTATCTCTATTATGTTGGTGCGGCTTCGGAACTTTTAAATATCTTGATATATCTCGAGAACTACGCATCTGATCAAAAAATATCATAGAACATAAAAAGTGGGAAACTTAATTCTCTACAAAAAAGGTCTCTTAACATTTTGCCATAGCTCGCTTCGTTTCCGAGATATTTGCAGATATATCTCAAGGGAAGGGGCCTGACGGACATATTTCTTCTTCTTGTTGTTCTTCTTCTGCACAGCTAAACTGGAAGTGGCGTTTCCAGCTCGCAATAGTGCAGAGTTATCTCAAAGAAAGGGGCCACGGTGTTTCTGTATCTCTATTATGTTGGTGCGGCTTCGGAACTTTTAAATATCTCGATATATCTCGAGAACTACGCATCTGATCAAAAAATACCGTAGAACATAAAAAGTAGGAAACTTAATTCTCTACAAATAAAGTCTCATAACATTTTGCCATAGCTCGCTTCGTTTCCGAGATATTTGCAGATTTATCTCAAGGGAAGGGGCCTGACGGACATATTTCGAGATATTTCTTCTTCTTGTTGTTCTTCTTCTGCACAGCTAAGCTGGAAGTGGCATTTGCAGCTGGCAATAGTGCAGAGTTATCTCAAAGAAAGGGGCCACGGTCTTTCTGTATCTCTATTATGTTGGTGCGGCTTCGGAACTTTTAAATATCTTGATATATCTCGAGAACTACGCATCTGATCAAAAAATATCACAGAACATAAAAAGTAGCAAACTTAATTCTCTACAAAAAAGGTCTCTTAACATTTTGCCATAGCTCGCTTCGTTTCCGAGATATTTGCAGATTTATCTCAAGGGAAGGGGCCTGACGGACATATTTCGAGATATTTCTTCTTGTTGTTCTTCTTCTGCACAGCTAAGCTGGAAGTGGCATTTGCGGCTCGCACTAGTGCAGAGTTATCTCAAAGAAAGGGGCCACGGTGTTTCTGTATCTCTATTATGTTGGTGCGGCTTCGGAACTTTTAAATATCTCGATATATCTCGAAAACTACGCTTCTGATCAAAAAATATCATACAACATAAATTGTAGGAAACACAATTCTCTACAAAAAAGCTCTCTTAACATTTTGGCATAGCTCGCTTCGTTTCCAAGATATTTGCAGATTTATCTCAAGGGAAGGGGCCTGACGAACATATTTCGAGATATTTCTTCTTGTTGTTCTTCTTCTGCACAGCTAAGCTGGAAGTGGCATTTGCGGCTCGCACTAGTGCAGAGTTATCTCAAAGAAAGGGGCCACGGTGTTTCTGTATCTCTATTACGTTGGTGCGGCTTCGAAACTTTTAAATATCTCGATATATCTCGAAAACTACGCTTCTGATCAAAAAATATCATAGAACATAAATTAGAAGGAAACATAATTCTCTACAAAAAACGTCTCTTAACATTTTGCCATAGCTCGCTTCGTTTCCGAGGTATTGGCAGATTCAGCTCAAAGTAACGGGCCTGACGGACATATTTCGAGATATTTCTTCTTCTTGTTGTTCTTCTTCTGCACAGCTAAACTGGAAGTGGCATTTGCAGCTCGCAATAGTGCAGAGTTATCTCAAAGAAAGGGGCCACGGTGTTTCTGTATCTCTATTATGTTGGTGCGGCTTCGGAACTTTTAAATATCTTGATATATCTCGAGAACTACGCATCTGATCAAAAAATATCATAGAACATAAAAAGTAGGAAACTTAATTCTCTACAAAAAAGGTCTCTTAACATTTTGCCATAGCTCGCTTCGTTTCCGAGATATTTGCAGATATATCTCAAGGGAAGGGGCCTGACGGACATATTTCGAGATATTTCTTCTTCTTGTTGTTCTTCTTCTGCACAGCTAAGCTGGAAGTGGCATTTGCAGCTCGCTAATAGTGCAGAGTTATCTCAAAGAAAGGGGCCACGGTGTTTCTGTATCTCTATTATGTTGGTGCGGCTTCGGAACTTTTAAATATCTTGATATATCTCGAGAACTACGCATCTGATCAAAAAATATCATAGAACATAAAACGTAGGAAACTTAATTCTCTACAAAAGAGGTCTCTTAACATTTTGCTATAGCTCGGGTCGTTTCCGAGATATTTGCAGATATATCTCAAGGGACGGGGCCTGACGGACATATTTCGAGATATTTCTTCTTCTTGTTGTTCTTCTTCTGCACAGCTAAGCTGGAAGTGGCATTTGCAGCTCGCAATAGTGCAGAGTTATCTCAAAGAAAGGGGCCACGGTGTTTCTGTATCTCTATTATGTTGGTGCGGCTTCGGAACTTTTAAATATCTTGATATATCTCGAGAACTACGCATCTGATCAAAAAATATCATAGAACATAAAACGTAGGAAACTTAATTCTCTACAAAAGAGGTCTCTTAACATTTTGCTATAGCTCGGGTCGTTTCCGAGATATTTGCAGATATATCTCAAGGGACGGGGCCTGACGGACATATTTCGAGATATTTCTTCTTCTTGTTGTTCTTCTTCTGCACAGCTAAGCTGGAAGTGGCATTTGCAGCTCGCAATAGTGCAGAGTTATCTCAAAGAAAGGGGCCACGGTGTTTCTGTATCTCTATTATGTTGGTGCGGCTTCGGAACTTTTAAATATCTTGATATATCTCGAGAACTACGCATCTGATCAAAAAATATCATAGAACATAAAAAGTAGGAAACTTAATTCTCTACAAAAAAGATCTCTGAACATTTTGCCATAGCTCGCTTCGTTTCCGAGATATTTGCAGGTTTATCTCAAGGGAAGGGGCCTGACGGACATATTTCGAGATATTTCTTCTTCTTGTTGTTCTTCTTCTGCACAGCTAAACTGGAAGTGGCGTTTCCAGCTCGCAATAGTGCAGAGTTATCTCAAAGAAAGGGGCCACGGTGTTTCTGTATCTCTATTATGTTGGTGCGGCTTCGGAACTTTTAAATATCTTGATATATCTCGAGAACTACGCATCTGATCAAAAAATATCATAGAACATAAAAAGTAGGAAACATAATTCTCTACAAAAAAGATCTCTTAACATTTTGCCATAGCTCGCTTCGTTTCCGAGATATTTGCAGATTTATCTCAAGGGAAGGGGCCTGACGGACATATTTCGAGATATTTCTTCTTCTTGTTGTTCTTCTTCTGCACAGCTAAACTGGAAGTGGCGTTTCCAGCTCGCAATAGTGCAGAATTATCTCAAAGAAAGGGGCCACGGTGTTTCTGTATCTCTATTATGTTGGTGCGGCTTCGGAACTTTTAAATATCTCGATATATCTCGAGAACTACGCATCTGATCAAAAAATACCGTAGAACATAAAAAGTAGGAAACTTAATTCTCTACAAATAAAGTCTCATAACATTTTGCCATAGCTCGCTTCGTTTCCGAGATATTTGCAGATTTATCTCAAGGGAAGGGGCCTGACGGACATATTTCGAGATATTTCTTCTTCTTGTTGTTCTTCTTCTGCACAGCTAAGCTGGAAGTGGCATTTGCAGCTGGCAATAGTGCAGAGTTATCTCAAAGAAAGGGGCCACGGTGTTTCTGTATCTCTATTATGTTGGTGCGGCTTCGGAACTTTTAAATATCTTGATATATCTCGAGAACTACGCATCTGATCAAAAAATATCACAGAAGATAAAAAGTAGGAAACTTAATTCTCTACAAAAAAGGTCTCTTAACATTTTGCCATAGCTCGCTTCGTTTCCGAGATATTTGCAGATTTATCTCAAGGGAAGGGGCCTGACGGACATATTTCGAGATATTTCTTCTTGTTGTTCTTCTTCTGCACAGCTAAGCTGGAAGTGGCATTTGCGGCTCGCACTAGTGCAGAGTTATCTCAAAGAAAGGGGCCACGGTGTTTCTGTATCTCTATTATGTTGGTGCGGCTTCGGAACTTTTAAATATCTCGATATATCTCGAAAACTACGCTTCTGATCAAAAAATATCATACAACATAAATTGTAGGAAACACAATTCTCTACAAAAAAGCTCTCTTAACATTTTGGCATAGCTCGCTTCGTTTCCAAGATATTTGCAGATTTATCTCAAGGGAAGGGGCCTGACGAACATATTTCGAGATATTTCTTCTTGTTGTTCTTCTTCTGCACAGCTAAGCTGGAAGTGGCATTTGCGGCTCGCACTAGTGCAGAGTTATCTCAAAGAAAGGGGCCACGGTGTTTCTGTATCTCTATTATGTTGGTGCGGCTTCGGAACTTTTAAATATCTCGATATATCTCGAAAACTACGCTTCTGATCAAAAAATATCATAGAACATAAATTGTAGGAAACATAATTCTCTACAAAAAACGTCTGTTAACATTTTGCCATAGCTCGCTTCGTTTCCGAGGTATTGGCAGATTCAGCTCAAAGTAACGGGCCTGACGGACATATTTCGAGATATTTCTTCTTCTTGTTGTTCTTCTTCTGCACAGCTAAGCTGGAAGTGGCATTTGCAGCTCGCAATAGTGCAGAGTTATCTCAAAGAAAGGGGCCACGGTGTTTCTGTATCTCTATTATGTTGGTGCGGCTTCGGAACTTTTAAATATCTTGATATATCTCGAGAACAACGCATCTGATCAAAAAATATCATAGGACATAAAAAGTAGGAAGCTTAATTCTCTACAAAAAAGATCTCTTAACATTTTGCCATAGCTCGCTTCGTTTCCGAGATATTTGCAGATTTATCTCAAGGGAAGGGGCCTGACGGACATATTTCGAGATATTTCTTCTTCTTGTTGTTCTTCTTCTGCACAGCTAAACTGGAAGTGGCGTTGCCAGCTCGCAATAGTGCAGAGTTATCTCAAAGAAAGGGGCCACGGTGTTTCTGTATCTCTATTATGTTGGTGCGGCTTCGGAACTTTTAAATATCTTGATATATCTCGAGAACTACGCATCTGATCGAAAAATATCGTAGAGCATAAAAAGTAGGAAACTTAATTCTCTACAAATAAAGTCTCATAACATTTTGCCATAGCTCGCTTCGTTTCCGAGATATTTGCAGATTTATCTCAAGGGAAGGGGCCTGACGGACATATTTCGAGATATTTCTTCTTCTTGTTGTTCTTCTTCTGCACAGCTAAGCTGGAAGTGGCATTTGCAGCTCGCAATAGTGCAGAGTTATCTCAAAGAAAGGGGCCACGGTGTTTCTGTATCTCTATTATGTTGGTGCGGCTTCGGAACTTTTAAATATCTTGATATATCTCGAGAACTACGCATCTGATCAAAAAATATTATAGAACATAAAAAGTAGGAAACTTAATTCTCTACAAAAAAGATCTCTTAACATTTTGCCATAGCTCGCTTCGTTTTCGAGATATTTGCAGATATATCTCAAGGGAAGGGGCCTGACGGACATATTTCGAGATATTTCTTCTTCTTGTTGTTCTTCTTCTGCACAGCTAAGCTGGAAGTGGCATTTGCAGCTCGCAATAGTGCAGAGTTATCTCAAAGAAAGGGGCCACGGTGTTTCTGTATCTCTATTATGTTGGTGCGGCTTCGGAACTTTTAAATATCTTGATATATCTCGAGAACTACGCATCTGATCAAAAAATATCATAGAACATAAAACGTAGGAAACTTAATTCTCTACAAAAAAGGTCTCTTAACATTTTGCCATAGCTCGGTTCGTTTCCGAGATATTTGCAGATATATCTCAAGGGACGGGGCCTGACGGACATATTTCGAGATATTTCTTCTTCTTGTTGTTCTTCTTCTGCACAGCTAAGCTGGAAGTGGCATTTGCAGCTCGCAATCGTGCAGAGTTATCTCAAAGAAAGGGGCCACGGTGTTTCTGTATATCTATTATGTTGGTGCGGCTTCGGAACTTTTAAATATCTTGATATATCTCGAGAACTACGCATCTGATCAAAAAATATCATAAAACGTAAAAAGTAGGAAACTTAATTCTCTACAAAAAAGGTCTCTTAACATTTTGCCATAGCTCGCTTCGTTTCCGAGATATTTGCAGATTTATCTCAAGGGAAGGGGCCTGACGGACATATTTCGAGATATTTCTTCTTCTTGTTGTTCTTCTTCTGCACAGCTAAACTGGAAGTGGCGTTGCCAGCTCGCAATAGTGCAGAGTTATCTCAAAGAAAGGGGCCACGGTGTTTCTGTATCTCTATTATGTTGGTGCGGCTTCGGAACTTTTAAATATCTTGATATATCTCGAGAACTACGCATCTGATCGAAAAATATCGTAGAACATAAAAAGTAGGAAACTTAATTCTCTACAAATAAAGTCTCATATCATTTTGCCATAGCTCGCTTCGTTTCCGAGATATTTGCAGATTTATCTCAAGGGAAGGGGCCTGACGGACATATTTCGAGATATTTCTTCTTCTTGTTGTTCTTCTTCTGCACAGCTAAGCTGGAAGTGGCATTTGCAGCTCGCAATAGTGCAGAGTTATCTCAAAGAAAGGGGCCACGGTGTTTCTGTATCTCTATTATGTTGGTGCGGCTTCGGAACTTTTAAATATCTTGATATATCTCGAGAACTACGCATCTGATCAAAAAATATCATAGAACATAAAAAGTGGGAAACTTAATTCTCTACAAAAAAGGTCTCTTAACATTTTGCCATAGCTCGCTTCGTTTCCGAGATATTTGCAGATATATCTCAAGGGAAGGGGCCTGACGGACATATTTCGAGATATTTTTTCTTCTTGTTGTTCTTCTTCTGCACAGCTAAGCTGGAAGTGGCATTTGCGGCTCGCACTAGTGCAGAGTTATCTCAAACAAAGGGGCCACGGTGTTTCTGTATCTCTATTATGTTGGTGCGGCTTCGGAACTTTTAAATATCTTGATATATCTCGAGAACTACGCATCTGATCAAAAAATATCATAGAACATAAAAAGTAGGAAACTTAATTCTCTACAAATAAAGTCTCTTAACATTTTGCCATAGCTCGCTTCGTTTCCGAGATATTTGCAGATTTATCTCAAGGGAAGGGGCCTGACGGCCATATTTCGAGATATTTGTTCTTCTTGTTGTTCTTCTTCTGCACAGCTAAGCTGGAAGTGGCATTTGCAGCTCGCAATAGTGCAGAGTTATCTCAAAGAAAGGGGCCACGGTGATTCTGTATCTCTATTATGTTGGTGCGGCTTCGGAACTTTTAAATATCTTGATATATCTCGAGAACTACGCATCTGATCAAAAAATATCATAGAACATAAAAAGTCGGAAACTTAATTCTCTACAAAAAAGGTCTCTTAACATTTTGCCATAGCTCGCTTCGTTTCCGAGATATTTGCAGATATATCTCAAGGGAAGGGGCCTGACGGACATATTTCGAGATATTTTTTCTTCTTGTTGTTCTTCTTCTGCACAGCTAAGCTGGAAGTGGCATTTGCAGCTCGCAATAGTGCAGAGTTATCTCAAAGAAAGGGGCCACGGTGTTTCTGTATCTCTATTATGTTGGTGCGGCTTCGGAACTTTTAAATATCTTGATATATCTCGAGAACTACGCATCTGATCAAAAAATATCATAGAACATAAAACGTAGGAAACTTAATTCTCTACAAAAAAGGTCTCTTAACATTTTGCCATAGCTCGCTTCGTTTCCGAGATATTTGCAGATTTATCTCAAGGGAAGGGGCCTGACGGACATATTTCGAGATATTTCTTCTTCTTGTTGTTCTTCTTCTGCACAGCTAAGCTGGAAGTGGCATTTGCAGCTCGCAATAGTGCAGAGTTATCTCAAAGAAAGGGGCCACGGTGATTCTGTATCTCTATTATGTTGGTGCGGCTTCGGAACTTTTAAATATCTTGATATATCTCGAGAACTACGCATCTGATCAAAAAATATCATACAACATAAAACGTAGGAAACTTAATTCTCTACAAAAAAGGTCTCTTAACATTTTGCCATAGCTCGCTTCGTTTCCGAGATATTTGCAGATTTATCTCAAGGGAAGGGGCCTGACGGACATATTTCGAGATATTTCTTCTTCTTGTTGTTCTTCTTCTGCACAGCTAAACTGGAAGTGGCGTTTCCAGCTCGCAATAGTGCAGAGTTATCTCAAAGAAAGGGGCCACGGTGTTTCTGTATCTCTATTATGTTGGTGCGGCTTCGGAACTTTTAAATATCTTGATATATCTCGAGAACTACGCATCTGATCAAAAAATATCGTAGAACTTAAAAAGTAGGAAACTTAATTCTCTACAAATAAAGTCTCATAACATTTTGCCATAGCTCGCTTCGTTTCCGAGATATTTGCAGATTTATCTCAAGGGAAGGGGCCTGACGGACATATTTCGAGATATTTCTTCTTCTTGTTGTTCTTCTTCTGCACAGCTAAGCTGGAAGTGGCATTTGCAGCTCGCAATAGTGCAGAGTTATCTCAAAGAAAGGGGCCACGGTGTTTCTGTATCTCTATTATGTTGGTGCGGTTTCGGAACTTTTAAATATCTCGATATATCTCGAAAACTACGCTTCTGATCAAAAAATATCATAGAACATAAATTATAGGAAACATAATTCTCTACAAAAAAGGTCTCTTAACATTTTGCCATAGCTCGCTTCGTTTCCGAGATATTTGCAGATATATCTCAAGGGAAGGGGCCTGACGGACATATTTCGAGATATTTCTTCTTCTTGTTGTTCTTCTTCTGCACAGCTAAGCTGGAAGTGGCATTTGCGGCTCGCACTAGTGCAGAGTTATCTCAAAGAAAGGGGCCACGGTGTTTCTATATCTCTATTATGTTGGTGCGGCTTCGGAACTTTTAAATATCTCGATATATCTCGAAAACTACGCTTCTGATCAAAAAATATCGTAGAACATAAATTGTAGGAAACATAATTGTCTACAAAAAATCTCTCTTAACATTTTGCCATAGCTCGCTTCGTTTCCGAGATATTTGCAGATTTATCTCAAGGGAAGGGGCCTGACGGACATATTTCGAGATATTTCTTCTTCTTGTTGTTCTTCTTCTGCACAGCTAAGCTGGAAGTGGCATTTGCAGCTCGCAATAGTGCAGAGTTATCTCAAAGAAAGGGGCCACGGTGTTTCTGTATCGCTATTATGTTGGTGCGGCTTCGGAACTTTTAAATAACTTGATATATCTCGAGAACTACGCATCTGATCAAAAAATATTATAGAACATAAAAAGTAGAAAAGTTAATTCTCTACAAAAAAGGTCTCTTAACATTTTGCCATAGCTCGGTTCGTTTCCGAGATATTTGCAGATATATCTCAAGGGACGGGGCCTGACGGACATATTTCGAGATATTTCTTCTTCTTGTTGTTCTTCTTCTGCACAGCTAAGCTGGAAGGGGCATTTGCCGCTCGCACTAGTGCAGAGTTATCTCAACGAAAGGGGCCACGGTGTTTCTGTACCTCTATTATGTTGGTGCGGCTTCGGAACTTTTAAATATCTCGATATATCTCGAAAACTACGCTTCTGATCAAAAAATATCGTAGAACATAAATTGTAGGAAACATAATTCTCTACAAAAAATGTCTCTTAACATTTTGCCATAGCTCGCTTCGTTTCCGAGATATTTGCAGATTTATCTCAAGGGAAGGGGCCTGACGGACATGTTTCGAGATATTTCTTCTTCTTGTTGTTCTTCTTCTGCACAGCTAAGCTGGAAGTGGCATTTGCGGCTCGCACTAGTGCAGAGTTATCTCAAAGAAAGGGGCCACGGTGTTTCTGTACCTCTATTATGTTGGGGCGGCTTCGGAACTTTTAAATATCTCGATATATCTCGAAAACTACGCTTCTGATCAAAAAATATCGTAGAACATAAATTGTAGGAAACATAATTCTCTACAAAAAATGTCTCTTAACATTTTGCCATAGCTCGCTTCGTTTCCGAGATGTTTGCAGATTTATCTCAAGGGAAGGGGCCTGACGGACATATTTCGAGATATTTCTTCTTCTTGTTGTTCTTCTTCTGCACAGCTAAGCTGGAAGTGGCATTTGCAGCTCGCAATAGTGCAGAGTTATCTCAAAGAAAGGGGCCACGGTGTTTCTGTATCTCTATTATGTTGGTGCGGCTTCGGAACTTTTAAATAACTTGATATATCTCGAGAACTACGCATCTGATCAGAAAATATCATAGAACATAAAAAGTAGAAAACTTAATTCTCTACAAAAAAGGTCTCTTAACATTTTGCCATAGCTCGGTTCGTTTCCGAGATCTTTGCAGATATATCTCAAGGGACGGGGCCTGACGGACATATTTCGAGATATTTCTTCTTCTTGTTGTTCTTCTTCTGCACAGCTAAGCTGGAAGTGGCATTTGCAGCTCGCAATAGTGCAGAGTTATCTCAAAGAAAGGGGCCACGGTGTTTCTGTATCTCTATTATGTTGGTGCGGCTTCGGAACTTTTAAATATCTCGATATATCTCGAAAACTACGATTCTGATCAAAAAATATCATAGAACATAAATTGTAGGAAACATAATTCTCTACAAAAAAGGTCTCTTAACATTTTGCCATAGCTCGCTTCGTTTCCGAGATATTTGCAGATTTATCTCAAGGGAAGGGGCCTGACGGACATGTTTCGAGATATTTCTTCTTCTTGTTGTTCTTCTTCTGCACAGCTAAGCTGGAAGTGGCATTTGCCGCTCGCACTAGTGCAGAGTTATCTCAACGAAAGGGGCCACGGTGTTTCTGTACCTCTATTATGTTGGTGCGGCTTCGGAACTTTTAAATATCTCGATATATCTCGAAAACTACGCTTCTGATCAAAAAATATCGTAGAACATAAATTGTAGGAAACATAATTCTCTACAAAAAATGTCTCTTAACATTTTGCCATAGCTCGCTTCGTTTCCGAGATATTTGCAGATTTATCTCAAGGGAAGGGGCCTGACGGACATGTTTCGAGATATTTCTTCTTCTTGTTGTTCTTCTTCTGCACAGCTAAGCTGGAAGTGGCATTTGCGGCTCGCACTAGTGCAGAGTTATCTCAAAGAAAGGGGCCACGGTGTTTCTGTACCTCTATTATGTTGGGGCGGCTTCGGAACTTTTAAATATCTCGATATATCTCGAAAACTACGCTTCTGATCAAAAAATATCGTAGAACATAAATTGTAGGAAACATAATTCTCTACAAAAAATGTCTCTTAACATTTTGCCATAGCTCGCTTCGTTTCCGAGATATTTGCAGATTTATCTCAAGGGAAGGGGCCTGACGGACATATTTCGAGATATTTCTTCTTCTTGTTGTTCTTCTTCTGCACAGCTAAGCTGGAAGTGGCATTTGCAGCTCGCAATAGTGCAGAGTTATCTCAAAGAAAGGGGCCACGGTGTTTCTGTATCTCTATTATGTTGGTGCGGCTTCGGAACTTTTAAATAACTTGATATATCTCGAGAACTACGCATCTGATCAAAAAATATCATAGAACATAAAAAGTAGAAAACTTAATTCTCTACAAAAAAGGTCTCTTAACATTTTGCCATAGCTCGGTTCGTTTCCGAGATCTTTGCAGATATATCTCAAGGGACGGGGCCTGACGGACATATTTCGAGATATTTCTTCTTCTTGTTGTTCTTCTTCTGCACAGCTAAGCTGGAAGTGGCATTTGCAGCTCGCAATAGTGCAGAGTTATCTCAAAGAAAGGGGCCACGGTGTTTCTGTATCTCTATTATGTTGGTGCGGCTTCGGAACTTTTAAATATCTCGATATATCTCGAAAACTACGCTTCTGATCAAAAAATATCATAGAACATAAATTGTAGGAAATATAATTCTCTACAAAAAAGGTCTCTTAACATTTTGCCATAGCTCGCTTCGTTTCCGAGATATTTGCAGATTTATCTCAAGGGAAGGGGCCTGACGGACATGTTTCGAGATATTTCTTCTTCTTGTTGTTCTTCTTCTGCACAGCTAAGCTGGAAGTGGCATTTGCCGCTCGCACTAGTGCAGAGTTATCTCAAAGAAAGGGGCCACGGTGTTTCTGTACCTCTATTATGTTGGTGCGGCTTCGGAACTTTTAAATATCTCGATATATCTCGAAAACTACGCTTCTGATCAAAAAATATCGTAGAACATAAATTGTAGGAAACATAATTCTCTACAAAAAATGTCTCTTAACATTTTGCCATAGCTCGCTTCGTTTCCGAGATATTTGCAGATTTATCTCAAGGGAAGGGGCCTGACGGACATATTTCGAGATATTTCTTCTTCTTGTTGTTCTTCTTCTGCACAGCTAAGCTGGAAGTGGCATTTGCAGCTCGCAATAGTGCAGAGTTATCTCAAAGAAAGGGGCCACGGTGTTTCTGTATCGCTATTATGTTGGTGCGGCTTCGGAACTTTTAAATAACTTGATATATCTCGAGAACTACGCATCTGATCAAAAAATATCATAGAACATGAAAAGTAGAAAACTTAATTCTCTACAAAAAAGGTCTCTTAACATTTTGCCATAGCTCGGTTCGTTTCCGAGATATTTGCAGATATATCTCAAGGGACGGGGCCTGACGGACATATTTCGAGATATTTCTTCTTCTTGTTGTTCTTCTTCTGCACAGCTAAGCTGGAAGTGGCATTTGCAGCTCGCAATAGTGCAGAGTTATCTCAAAGAACGGGGCCACGGTGTTTCTGTATCTCTATTATGTTGGTGCGGCTTCGGAACTTTTAAATATCTCGATATATCTCGAAAACTACGCTTCTGATCAAAAAATATCATAGAACATAAATTGTAGGAAACATAATTCTCTACAAAAAAGGTCTCTTAACATTTTGCCATAGCTCGCTTCGTTTCCGAGATATTTGCAGATTTATCTCAAGGGAAGGGGCCTGACGGACATGTTTCGAGATATTTCTTCTTCTTGTTGTTCTTCTTCTGCACAGCTAAGCTGGAAGTGGCATTTGCCGCTCGCACTAGTGCAGAGTTATCTCAAAGAAAGGGGCCACGGTGTTTCTGTACCTCTATTATGTTGGTGCGGCTTCGGAACTTTTAAATATCTCGATATATCTCGAAAACTACGCTTCTGATCAAAAAATATCGTAGAACATAAATTGTAGGAAACATAATTCTCTACAAAAAATGTCTCTTAACATTTTGCCATAGCTCGCTTCGTTTCCGAGATATTTGCAGATTTATCTCAAGGGAAGGGGCCTGACGGACATATTTCGAGATATTTCTTCTTCTTGTTGTTCTTCTTCTGCACAGCTAAGCTGGAAGTGGCATTTGCAGCTCGCAATAGTGCAGAGTTATCTCAAAGAAAGGGGCCACGGTGTTTCTGTATCGCTATTATGTTGGTGCGGCTTCGGAACTTTTAAATAACTTGATATATCTCGAGAACTACGCATCTGATCAAAAAATATCATAGAACATAAAAAGTAGAAAACTTAATTCTCTACAAAAAAGGTCTCTTAACATTTTGCCATAGCTCGGTTCGTTTCCGAGATATTTGCAGATATATCTCAAGGGACGGGGCCTGACGGACATATTTCGAGATATTTCTTCTTCTTGTTGTTCTTCTTCTGCACAGCTAAGCTGGAAGTGGCATTTGCAGCTCGCAATAGTGCAGAGTTATCTCAAAGAAAGGGGCCACGGTGTTTCTGTATCTCTATTATGTTGGTGCGGCTTCGGAACTTTTAAATATCTCGATATATCTCGAAAACTACGCTTCTGATCAAAAAATATCATAGAACATAAATTGTAGGAAACATAATTCTCTACAAAAAAGGTCTCTTAACATTTTGCCATAGCTCGCTTCGTTTCCGAGATATTTGCAGATTTATCTCAAGGGAAGGGGCCTGACGGACATGTTTCGAGATATTTCTTCTTCTTGTTGTTCTTCTTCTGCACAGCTAAGCTGGAAGTGGCATTTGCGGCTCGCACTAGTGCAGAGTTATCTCAAAGAAAGGGGCCACGGTGTTTCTGTATCTCTATTATGTTGGTGCGGCTTCGGAACTTTTAAATATCTCGATATATCTCGAAAACTACGCTTCTGATCAAAAAATATCGTAGAACATAAATTGTAGGAAACATAATTCTCTACAAAAAATGTCTCTTAACATTTTGCCATAGCTCGCTTCGTTTCCGAGATATTTGCAGATTTATCTCAAGGGAAGGGGCCTGACGGACATATTTCGAGATATTTCTTCTTCTTGTTGTTCTTCTTCTGCACAGCTAAGCTGGAAGTGGCATTTGCAGCTCGCAATAGTGCAGAGTTATCTCAAAGAAAGGGGCCACGGTGTTTCTGTATCTCTATGATGTCTGTGCGGCTTCGGAACTTTTAAATATCTTGATATATCTCGAGAACTACGCATCTGATCAAAAAATATCATAGAACATAAAAAGTAGGAAACTTAATTCTCTACAAAAAAGGTCTCTTAACATTTTGCCATAGCTCGCTTCGTTTCCGAGATATTTGCAGATTTATCTCAAGTGAAGGGGTGTGACGGACATATTTCGAGATATTTCTTCTTCTTGTTGTTCTTCTTCTGCACAGCTAAGCTGGAGGTGGCATTTGCAGCTCGCAATAGTGCAGAGTTATCTCAAAGAAAGGGGCCACGGTGTTTCTGTATCTCTATTATGTTGGTGCGGCTTCGGAACTTTTAAATATCTCGATATATCTCGAAAACTACGCTTCTGATCAAAAAATATAATAGAACATAAATTGTAGGAAACATAATTCTCTACAAAAAAGGTCTCTTAACATTTTGCCATAGCTCGCTTCGTTTCCGAGATATTTGCAGATTTATCTCAAGGGAAGGGGCCTGACGGACATATTTCGAGATATTTCTTCTTCTTGTTGTTCTTCTTCTGCACAGCTAAGCTGGAAGTGGCATTTGCGGCTCGCAATAGTGCAGAGTTATCTCAAAGAAAGGGGCCACGGTGTTTCTGTATCTCTATTATGTTGGTGCGGCTTCGGAACTTTTAAATATCTTGATATATCTCGAGAACTACGCATCTGATCAAAAAATATCATAGAACATAAAACGTAGGAAACTTAATTCTCTACAAAAAAGGTCTCTTAACATTTTGCCATAGCTCGCTTCGTTTCCGAGATATTTGCATATTTATCTCAAGGGAAGGGGCCTGACGGACATATTTCGAGATATTTCTTCTTCTTGTTGTTCTTCTTCTGCACAGCTAAGCTGGAAGTGGCATTTGCAGCTCGCAATAGTGCAGAGTTATCTCAAAGAAAGGGGCCACGGTGTTTCTGTATCTCTATTATGTTGGTGCGGCTTCGGAACTTTTAAAAATCGTGATATATCTCGAGAACTACGCATCTGATCAAAAAATATCATAGAACATAAAAAGTAGGAAACTTAATTCTCTACAAAAAAGGTCTCTTAACATTTTGCCATAGCTCGGTTCGTTTCCGAGATATTTGCAGATATATCTCAAGGGACGGGGCCTGACGGACATATATCGAGATATTTCTTCTTCTTGTTGTTCTTCTTCTGCACAGCTAAGCTGGAAGTGGCATTTGCAGCTCGCAATAGTGCAGAGTTATCTCAAAGAAAGGGGCCACGGTGTTTCTGTATCTCTATTATGTTGGTGCGGCTTCGGAACTTTTAAATATCTCGATATATCTCGAAAACTACGCTTCTGATCAAAAAATATCATAGAACATAAATTGTAGCAAACATAATTCTCTACAAAAAAGGTCTCTTAACATTTTGCCATAGCTCGCTTCGTTTCCGAGATATTTGCAGATATATCTCAAGGGAAGGGGCCTGACGGACATATTTCGAGATATTTCTTCTTCTTGTTGTTCTTCTTTTGCACAGCTAAGCAGGAAGTGGCATTTGCAGCTCGCAATAGTGCAGAGTTATCTCAAAGAAAGGGGCCACGGTGTTTCTGTATCTCTATTATGTTGGTGCGGCTTCGGAACTTTTAAATATCTTGATATATCTCGAGAACTACGCATCTGATCAAAAAATATCATACAACATAAAACGTAGGAAAGTTAATTCTCTACAAAAAAGGTCTCTTAACATTTTGCCATAGCTCGCTTCGTTTCCGAGATATTTGCAGATTTATCTCAAGGGAAGGGGCCTGACGGCCATATTTCGAGATATTTGTTCTTCTTGTTGTTCTTCTTCTGCACAGCTAAGCTGGAAGTGGCATTTGCAGCTCGCAATAGTGCAGAGTTATCTCAAAGAAAGGGGCCACGGTGATTCTGTATCTCTATTATGTTGGTGCGGCTTCGGAACTTTTAAATATCTTGATATATCTCGAGAACTACGCATCTGATCAAAAAATATCATAGAACATAAAAAGTCGGAAACTTAATTCTCTACAAAAAAGGTCTCTTAACATTTTGCCATAGCTCGCTTCGTTTCCGAGATATTTGCAGATATATCTCAAGGGAAGGGGCCTGACGGACATATTTCGAGATATTTTTTCTTCTTGTTGTTCTTCTTCTGCACAGCTAAGCTGGAAGTGGCATTTGCGGCTCGCACTAGTGCAGAGTTATCTCAAACAAAGGGGCCACGGTGTTTCTGTATCTCTATTATGTTGGTGCGGCTTCGGAACTTTTAAATATCTTGATATATCTCGAGAACTACGCATCTGATCAAAAAATATCATAGAACATAAAAAGTAGGAAACTTAATTCTCTACAAATAAAGTCTCTTAACATTTTGCCATAGCTCGCTTCGTTTCCGAGATATTTGCAGATTTATCTCAAGGGAAGGGGCCTGACGGCCATATTTCGAGATATTTGTTCTTCTTGTTGTTCTTCTTCTGCACAGCTAAGCTGGAAGTGGCATTTGCAGCTCGCAATAGTGCAGAGTTATCTCAAAGAAAGGGGCCACGGTGATTCTGTATCTCTATTATGTTGGTGCGGCTTCGGAACTTTTAAATATCTTGATATATCTCGAGAACTACGCATCTGATCAAAAAATATCATAGAACATAAAAAGTCGGAAACTTAATTCTCTACAAAAAAGGTCTCTTAACATTTTGCCATAGCTCGCTTCGTTTCCGAGATATTTGCAGATATATCTCAAGGGAAGGGGCCTGACGGACATATTTCGAGATATCTTTTCTTCTTGTTGTTCTTCTTCTGCACAGCTAAGCTGGAAGTGGCATTTGCAGCTCGCAATAGTGCAGAGTTATCTCAAAGAAAGGGGCCACGGTGTTTCTGTATCTCTATTATGTTGGTGCGGCTTCGGAACTTTTAAATATCTTGATATATCTCGAGAACTACGCATCTGATCAAAAAATATCATAGAACATAAAAAGTAGGAAACTTAATTCTCTACAAAAAAGGTCTCTTAACATTTTGCCATAGCTCGCTTCGTTTCCGAGATATTTGCAGATTTATCTCAAGGGAAGGGGCCTGACGGACATATTTCGAGATATTTCTTCTTCTTGTTGTTCTTCTTCTGCACAGCTAAGCTGGAAGTGGCATTTGCAGCTCGCAATAGTGCAGAGTTATCTCAAAGAAAGGGGCCACGGTGATTCTGTATCTCTATTATGTTGGTGCGGCTTCGGAACTTTTAAATATCTTGATATATCTCGAGAACTACGCATCTGATCAAAAAATATCATAGAACATAAAAAGTCGGAAACTTAATTCTCTACAAAAAAGGTCTCTTAACATTTTGCCATAGCTCGCTTCGTTTCCGAGATATTTGCAGATATATCTCAAGGGAAGGGGCCTGACGGACATATTTCGAGATATCTTTTCTTCTTGTTGTTCTTCTTCTGCACAGCTAAGCTGGAAGTGGCATTTGCAGCTCGCAATAGTGCAGAGTTATCTCAAAGAAAGGGGCCACGGTGTTTCTGTATCTCTATTATGTTGGTGCGGCTTCGGAACTTTTAAATATCTTGATATATCTCGAGAACTACGCATCTGATCAAAAAATATCATAGAACATAAAAAGTAGGAAACTTAATTCTCTACAAAAAAGGTCTCTTAACATTTTGCCATAGCTCGCTTCGTTTCCGAGATATTTGCAGATTTATCTCAAGGGAAGGGGCCTGACGGACATATTTCGAGATATTTCTTCTTCTTGTTGTTCTTCTTCTGCACAGCTAAGCTGGAAGTGGCATTTGCAGCTCGCAATAGTGCAGAGTTATCTCAAAGAAAGGGGCCACGGTGATTCTGTATCTCTATTATGTTGGTGCGGCTTCGGAACTTTTAAATATCTTGATATATCTCGAGAACTACGCATCTGATCAAAAAATATCATAGAACATAAAAAGTAGGAAACTTAATTCTCTACAAAAAGTCTCAACATTTTGCCATAGCTCGCTTCGTTTCCGAGATATTTGCAGATATATCTCAAGGGAAGGGGCCTGACGGACATATTTCGAGATATTTCTTCTTCTTGTTGTTCTTCTTCTGCACAGCTAAGCTGGAAGTGGCATTTGCAGCTCGCAATAGTGCAGAGTTATCTCAAAGAAAGGGGCCACGGTGTTTCTGTATCTCTATTATGTTGGTGCGGCTTCGGAACTTTTAAATATCTTGATATATCTCGAGAACTACGCATCTGATCAAAAAATATCATACAACATAAAACGTAGGAAACTTAATTCTCTACAAAAAAGGTCTCTTAACATTTTGCCATAGCTCGCTTCGTTTCCGAGATATTTGCAGATTTATCTCAAGGGAAGGGGCCTGACGGACATATTTCGAGATATTTCTTCTTCTTGTCGTTCTTCTTCTGCACAGCTAAACTGGAAGTGGCGTTTCCAGCTCGCAATAGTGCAGAGTTATCTCAAAGAAAGGGGCCACGGTGTTTCTGTATCTCTATTATGTTGGTGCGGCTTCGGAACTTTTAAATATCTTGATATATCTCGAGAACTACGCATCTGATCAAAAAATATCGTAGAACTTAAAAAGTAGGAAACTTAATTCTCTACAAATAAAGTCTCATAACATTTTGCCATAGCTCGCTTCGTTTCCGAGATATTTGCAGATTTATCTCAAGGGAAGGGGCCTGACGGACATATTTCGAGATATTTCTTCTTCTTGTTGTTCTTCTTCTGCACAGCTAAGCTGGAAGTGGCATTTGCAGCTCGCAATAGTGCAGAGTTATCTCAAAGAAAGGGGCCACGGTGTTTCTGTATCTCTATTATGTTGGTGCGGTTTCGGAACTTTTAAATATCTCGATATATCTCGAAAACTACGCTTCTGATCAAAAAATATCATAGAACATAAATTATAGGAAACATAATTCTCTACAAAAAAGGTCTCTTAACATTTTGCCATAGCTCGCTTCGTTTCCGAGATATTTGCAGATATATCTCAAGGGAAGGGGCCTGACGGACATATTTCGAGATATTTCTTCTTCTTGTTGTTCTTCTTCTGCACAGCTAAGCTGGAAGTGGCATTTGCGGCTCGCACTAGTGCAGAGTTATCTCAAAGAAAGGGGCCACGGTGTTTCTATATCTCTATTATGTTGGTGCGGCTTCGGAACTTTTAAATATCTCGATATATCTCGAAAACTACGCTTCTGATCAAAAAATATCGTAGAACATAAATTGTAGGAAACATAATTCTCTACAAAAAATGTCTCTTAATATTTTGCCATAGCTCGCTTCGTTTCCGAGATATTTGCAGATTTATCTCAAGGGAAGGGGCCTGACGGACATATTTCGAGATATTTCTTCTTCTTGTTGTTCTTCTTCTGCACAGCTAAGCTGGAAGTGGCATTTGCAGCTCGCAATAGTGCAGAGTTATCTCAAAGAAAGGGGCCACGGTGTTTCTGTATCTCTATTATGTTGGTGCGGCTTCGGAACTTTTAAATATCGTGATATATCTCGAGAACTACGCATCTGATCAAAAAATATCATAGAACATAAAAAGTAGGAAACTTAATTCTCTACAAAAAAGGTCTCTTAACATTTTGCCATAGCTCGGTTCGTTTCCGAGATATTTGCAGATATATCTCAAGGGACGGGGCCTGACGGACATATTTCGAGATATTTCTTCTTCTTGTTGTTCTTCTTCTGCACAGCTAAGCTGGAAGTGGCATTTGCAGCTCGCAATAGTGCAGAGTTATCTCAAAGAAAGGGGCCACGGTGTTTCTGTATCTCTATTATGTTGGTGCGGCTTCGGAACTTTTAAATATCTCGATATATCTCGAAAACTACGCTTCTGATCAAAAAATATCATAGAACATAAATTGTAGAAAACATAATTCTCTACAAAAAAGGTCTCTTAACATTTTGCCATAGCTCGCTTCGTTTCCGAGATATTTGCAGATATATCTCAAGGGAAGGGGCCTGACGGACATATTTCGAGATATTTCTTCTTCTTGTTGTTCTTCTTTTGCACAGCTAAGCAGGAAGTGGCATTTGCAGCTCGCAATAGTGCAGAGTTATCTCAAAGAAAGGGGCCACGGTGTTTCTGTATCTGTATTATGTTGGTGCGGCTTCGGAACTTTTAAATATCTTGATATATCTCGAGAACTACGCATCTGATCAAAAAATATCATACAACATAAAACGTAGGAAAGTTAATTCTCTACAAAAAAGGTCTCTTAACATTTTGCCATAGCTCGCTTCGTTTCCGAGATATTTGCAGATTTATCTCAAGGGAAGGGGCCTGACGGACATATTTCGAGATATTTCTTCTTCTTGTTGTTCTTCTTCCGCACAGCTAAGCTGGAAGTGGCATTTGCAGCTCGCAATAGTGCAGAGTTATCTCAAAGAAAGGGGCCACGGTGATTCTGTATCTCTATTATGTTGGTGCGGCTTCGGAACTTTTAAATATCTTGATATATCTCGAGAACTACGCATCTGATCAAAAAATATCATAGAACATAAAAAGTAGGAAACTTAATTCTCTACAAAAAGTCTCAACATTTTGCCATAGCTCGCTTCGTTTCCGAGATATTTGCAGATATATCTCAAGGGAAGGGGCCTGACGGACATATTTCGAGATATTTCTTCTTCTTGTTGTTCTTCTTCTGCACAGCTAAGCTGGAAGTGGCATTTGCAGCTCGCAATAGTGCAGAGTTATCTCAAAGAAAGGGGCCACGGTGTTTCTGTATCTCTATTATGTTGGTGCGGCTTCGGAACTTTTAAATATCTTGATATATCTCGAGAACTACGCATCTGATCAAAAAATATCATACAACATAAAACGTAGGAAACTTAATTCTCTACAAAAAAGGTCTCTTAACATTTTGCCATAGCTCGCTTCGTTTCCGAGATATTTGCAGATTTATCTCAAGGGAAGGGGCCTGACGGACATATTTCGAGATATTTCTTCTTCTTGTTGTTCTTCTTCTGCACAGCTAAACTGGAAGTGGCGTTTCCAGCTCGCAATAGTGCAGAGTTATCTCAAAGAAAGGGGCCACGGTGTTTCTGTATCTCTATTATGTTGGTGCGGCTTCGGAACTTTTAAATATCTTGATATATCTCGAGAACTACGCATCTGATCAAAAAATATCGTAGAACTTAAAAAGTAGGAAACTTAATTCTCTACAAATAAAGTCTCATAACATTTTGCCATAGCTCGCTTCGTTTCCGAGATATTTGCAGATTTATCTCAAGGGAAGGGGCCTGACGGACATATTTCGAGATATTTCTTCTTCTTGTTGTTCTTCTTCTGCACAGCTAAGCTGGAAGTGGCATTTGCAGCTCGCAATAGTGCAGAGTTATCTCAAAGAAAGGGGCCACGGTGTTTCTGTATCTCTATTATGTTGGTGCGGTTTCGGAACTTTTAAATATCTCGATATATCTCGAAAACTACGCTTCTGATCAAAAAATATCATAGAACATAAATTATAGGAAACATAATTCTCTACAAAAAAGGTCTCTTAACATTTTGCCATAGCTCGCTTCGTTTCCGAGATATTTGCAGATATATCTCAAGGGAAGGGGCCTGACGGACATATTTCGAGATATTTCTTCTTCTTGTTGTTCTTCTTCTGCACAGCTAAGCTGGAAGTGGCATTTGCGGCTCGCACTAGTGCAGAGTTATCTCAAAGAAAGGGGCCACGGTGTTTCTATATCTCTATTATGTTGGTGCGGCTTCGGAACTTTTAAATATCTCGATATATCTCGAAAACTACGCTTCTGATCAAAAAATATCGTAGAACATAAATTGTAGGAAACATAATTCTCTACAAAAAATGTCTCTTAATATTTTGCCATAGCTCGCTTCGTTTCCGAGATATTTGCAGATTTATCTCAAGGGAAGGGGCCTGACGGACATATTTCGAGATATTTCTTCTTCTTGTTGTTCTTCTTCTGCACAGCTAAGCTGGAAGTGGCATTTGCAGCTCGCAATAGTGCAGAGTTATCTCAAAGAAAGGGGCCACGGTGTTTCTGTATCTCTATTATGTTGGTGCGGCTTCGGAACTTTTAAATATCTTGATATATCTCGAGAACTACGCATCTGATCAAAAAATATCATACAACATAAAACGTAGGAAAGTTAATTCTCTACAAAAAAGGTCTCTTAACATTTTGCCATAGCTCGCTTCGTTTCCGAGATATTTGCAGATTTATCTCAAGGGAAGGGGCCTGACGGACATATTTCGAGATATTTCTTCTTCTTGCTGTCCTTCTTCTGCACAGCTAAGCTGGAAGTGGCATTTGCGGCTCGCACTAGTGCAGAGTTATCTCAAAGAAAGGGGCCACGGTGTTTCTGTACCTCTATTATGTTGGTGCGGCTTCGGAACTTTTAAATATCTTGATATATCTCGAGAACTACGCATCTGATCAAAAAATATCATAGAACATAAAACGTAGGAAACTTAATTCTCTACAAAAAAGGTCTATTAACATTTTGCCATAGCTCGGTTCGTTTCCGAGATATTTGCAGATATATCTCAAGGGACGGGGCCTGACGGACATATATCGAGATATTTCTTCTTCTTGTTGTTCTTCTTCTGCACAGCTAAGCTGGAAGTGGCATTTGCAGCTCGCAATAGTGCAGAGTTATCTCAAAGAAAGGGGCCACGGTGTTTCTGTATCTCTATTATGTTGGTGCGGCTTCGGAACTTTTAAATATCTCGATATATCTCGAAAACTACGCTTCTGATCAAAAAATATCATAGAACATAAATTGTAGGAAACATAATTCTCCACAAAAAAGGTCTCTTAACATTTTGCCATAGCTCGCTTCGTTTCCGAGATATTTGCAGATATATCTCAAGGGAAGGGGCCTGACGGACATATTTCGAGATACTTCTTCTTCTTGTTGTTCTTCTTCTGCACAGCTAAGCTGGAAGTGGCATTTGCAGCTCGCGATAGTGCAGAGTTATCTCAAAGAAAGGGGCCACGGTGTTTCTGTATCTCTATTATGTTGGTGCGGCTTCGGAACTTTTAAATATCTTGATATATCTCGAGAACTACGCATCTGATCAAAAAATATCATAGAACATAAAACGTAGGAAACTTAATTCTCTACAAAAAAGGTCTCCTAACATTTTGCCATAGCTCGCTTCGTTTCCGAGATATTTGCAGATTCATCTCAAGGGAAGGGGCCTGACGGACATATTTCGAGATATTTCTTCTTCTTGTTGTTCTTCTTCTGCACAGCTAAGCTGGAAGTGGCATTTGCAGCTCGCAATAGTGCAGAGTTATCTCAAAGAAAGGGGCCACGGTGTTTCTGTATCTCTATTATGTTGGTGCGGCTTCGGAACTTTTAAATATCTCGATATATCTCGAAAACTACGCTTCTGATCAAAAAATATTATAGAACATAAATTGTAGGAAACATAATTCTCTACAAAAAAGGTCTCTTAACATTTTGCCATAGCTCGCTTCGTTTCCGAGATATTTGCAGATATATCTCAAGGGAAGGGGCCTGACGGACATATTTCGAGATATTTCTTCTTCTTGTTGTTCTTCTTCTGCACAGCTAAGCTGGAAGTGGCATTTGCAGCTCGCAATAGTGCAGAGTTATCTCAAAGAAAGGGGCCACGGTGTTTCTGTATCTCTATTATGTTGGTGCGGCTTCGGAACTTTTAAATATCTTGATACATCTCGAGAACTACGCATCTGATCAAAAAATATCATACAACATAAAACGTAGGAAACTTAATTCTCTACAAAAAAGGTCTCTTAACATTTTGCCATAGCTCGCTTCGTTTCCGAGATATTTGCAGATTTATCTCAAGGGAAGGGGCCTGACGGACATATTTCGAGATATTTCTTCTTCTTGTTGTTCTTCGTCTGCACAGCTAAGCTGGAAGTGGCATTTGCGGCTCGCACTAGTGCAGAGTTATCTCAAAGAAAGGAGCCACGGTGTTTCTGTACCTCTATTATGTTGGTGCGGCTTCGGAACTTTTAAATATCTCGATATATCTCGAAAACTACGCTTCTGATCAAAAAATATCATAGAACATAAAAAGTAGGAAACTTAATTCTCTACAAAAAAGGTCTCTTAACATTTTGCCATAGCTCGCTTCGTTTCCGAGATATTTGCAGATTTATCTCAAGGGAAGGGGCCTGACGGACATATTTCGAGATATTTCTTCTTCTTGTTGTTCTTCTTCTGCACAGCTAAGCTGGAAGTGGCATTTGCAGCTCGCAATAGTGCAGAGTTATCTCAAAGAAAGGGGCCACGGTGTTTCTGTATCTCTATTATGTTGGTGCGGCTTCGGAACTTTTAAATATCTTGATATATCTCGAGAACTACGCATCTGATCAAAAAATATCATAGAACATAAAAAGTAGGAAACTTAATTCTCTACAAAAAAGGTCTCTTAACATTTTGCCATAGCTCGCTTCGTTTCCGAGATATTTGCAGATTTATCTCAAGGGAAGGGGCCTGACGGACATGTTTCGAGATATTTCTTCTTCTTCTTGTTCTTCTTCTGCACAGCTAAGCTGGAAGTGGCATTTGCGGCTCGCACTAGTGCAGAGTTATCTCAAAGAAAGGGGCCACGGTGTTTCTGTACCTCTATTATGTTGGTGCGGCTTCGGAACTTTTAAATATCTCGATATATCTCGAAAACTACGCTTCTGATCAAAAAATATCGTAGAACATAAATTGTAGGAAACATAATTCTCTACAAAAAATGTCTCTTAACATTTTGCCATAGCTCGCTTCGTTTCCGAGATATTTGCAGATTTATCTCAAGGGAAGGGGCCTGACGGACATATTTCGAGATATTTCTTCTTCTTGTTGTTCTTCTTCTGCACAGCTAAGCTGGAAGTGGCATTTGCAGCTCGCAATAGTGCAGAGTTATCTCAAAGAAAGGGGCCACGGTGATTCTGTATCTCTATTATGTTGGTGCGGCTTCGGAACTTTTAAATATCTTGATATATCTCGAGAACTACGCATCTGATCAAAAAATATCATAGAACATAAAAAGTAGGAAACTTAATTCTCTACAAAAAAGGTCTCTTAACATTTTGCCATAGCTCGCTTCGTTTCCGCGATATTTGCAGATTTATCTCAAGGGAAGGGGCCTGACGGACATGTTTCGAGATATTTCTTCTTCTTGTTGTTCTTCTTCTGCACAGCTAAGCTGGAAGTGGCATTTGCGGCTCGCACTAGTGCAGAGTTATCTCAAAGAAAGGGGCCACGGTGTTTCTGTACCTCTATTATGTTGGTGCGGCTTCGGAACTTTTAAATATCTCGATATATCTCGAAACCTACGCTTCTGATCAAAAAATATCGTAGAACATAAATTGTAGGAAACATAATTCTCTACAAAAAATGTCTCTTAACATTTTGCCATAGCTCGCTTCGTTTCCGAGATGTTTGCAGATTTATCTCAAGGGAAGGGGCCTGACGGACATATTTCGAGATATTTCTTCTTCTTGTTGTTCTTCTTCTGCACAGCTAAGCTGGAAGTGGCATTTGCAGCTCGCAATAGTGCAGAGTTATCTCAAAGAAAGGGGCCACGGTGATTCTGTATCTCTATTATGTTGGTGCGGCTTCGGAACTTTTAAATATCTTGATATATCTCGAGAACTACGCATCTGATCAAAAAATATCATACAACATAAAACGTAGGAAAGTTAATTCTCTACAAAAAAGGTCTCTTAACATTTTGCCATAGCTCGCTTCGTTTCCGAGATATTTGCAGATTTATCTCAAGGGAAGGGGCCTGACGGACATATTTCGAGATATTTCTTCTTCTTGCTGTTCTTCATCTGCACAGCTAAGCTGGAAGTGGCATTTGCGGCTCGCACTAGTGCAGAGTTATCTCAAAGAAAGGGGCCACGGTGTTTCTGTACCTCTATTATGTTGGTGCGGCTTCGGAACTTTTAAATATCTTGATATATCTCGAGAACTACGCATCTGATCAAAAAATATCATAGAACATAAAACGTAGGAAACTTAATTCTCTACAAAAAAGGTCTATTAACATTTTGCCATAGCTCGGTTCGTTTCCGAGATATTTGCAGATATATCTCAAGGGACGAGGCCTGACGGACATATATCGAGATATTTCTTCTTCTTGTTGTTCTTCTTCTGCACAGCTAAGCTGGAAGTGGCATTTGCAGCTCGCAATAGTGCAGAGTTATCTCAAAGAAAGGGGCCACGGTGTTTCTGTATCTCTATTATGTTGGTGCGGCTTCGGAACTTTTAAATATCTCGATATATCTCGAAAACTACGCTTCTGATCAAAAAATATCATAGAACATAAATTGTAGGAAACATAATTCTCCACAAAAAAGGTCTCTTAACATTTTGCCATAGCTCGCTTCGTTTCCGAGATATTTGCAGATATATCTCAAGGGAAGGGGCCTGACGGACATATTTCGAGATACTTCTTCTTCTTGTTGTTCTTCTTCTGCACAGCTAAGCTGGAAGTGGCATTTGCAGCTCGCGATAGTGCAGAGTTATCTCAAAGAAAGGGGCCACGGTGTTTCTGTATCTCTATTATGTTGGTGCGGCTTCGGAACTTTTAAATATCTTGATATATCTCGAGAACTACGCATCTGATCAAAAAATATCATAGAACATAAAACGTAGGAAACTTAATTCTCTACAAAAAAGGTCTCCTAACATTTTGCCATAGCTCGCTTCGTTTCCGAGATATTTGCAGATTCATCTCAAGGGAAGGGGCCTGACGGACATATTTCGAGATATTTCTTCTTCTTGTTGTTCTTCTTCTGCACAGCTAAGCTGGAAGTGGCATTTGCAGCTCGCAATAGTGCAGAGTTATCTCAAAGAAAGGGGCCACGGTGTTTCTGTATCTCTATTATGTTGGTGCGGCTTCGGAACTTTTAAATATCTCGATATATCTCGAAAACTACGCTTCTGATCAAAAAATATTATAGAACATAAATTGTAGGAAACATAATTCTCTACAAAAAAGGTCTCTTAACATTTTGCCATAGCTCGCTTCGTTTCCGAGATATTTGCAGATATATCTCAAGGGAAGGGGCCTGACGGACATATTTCGAGATATTTCTTCTTCTTGTTGTTCTTCTTCTGCACAGCTAAGCTGGAAGTGGCATTTGCAGCTCGCAATAGTGCAGAGTTATCTCAAAGAAAGGGGCCACGGTGTTTCTGTATCTCTATTATGTTGGTGCGGCTTCGGAACTTTTAAATATCTTGATACATCTCGAGAACTACGCATCTGATCAAAAAATATCATACAACATAAAACGTAGGAAACTTAATTCTCTACAAAAAAGGTCTCTTAACATTTTGCCATAGCTCGCTTCGTTTCCGAGATATTTGCAGATTTATCTCAAGGGAAGGGGCCTGACGGACATATTTCGAGATATTTCTTCTTCTTGTTGTTCTTCGTCTGCACAGCTAAGCTGGAAGTGGCATTTGCGGCTCGCACTAGTGCAGAGTTATCTCAAAGAAAGGGGCCACGGTGTTTCTGTACCTCTATTATGTTGGTGCGGCTTCGGAACTTTTAAATATCTCGATATATCTCGAAAACTACGCTTCTGATCAAAAAATATCGTAGAACATAAATTGTAGGAAACATAATTCTCTACAAAAAATGTCTCTTAACATTTTGCCATAGCTCGCTTCGTTTCCGAGATATTTGCAGATTTATCTCAAGGGAAGGGGCCTGACGGACATATTTCGAGATATTTCTTCTTCTTGTTGTTCTTCTTCTGCACAGCTAAGCTGGAAGTGGCATTTGCAGCTCGCAATAGTGCAGAGTTATCTCAAAGAAAGGGGCCACGGTGATTCTGTATCTCTATTATGTTGGTGCGGCTTCGGAACTTTTAAATATCTTGATATATCTCGAGAACTACGCATCTGATCAAAAAATATCATAGAACATAAAAAGTAGGAAACTTAATTCTCTACAAAAAAGGTCTCTTAACATTTTGCCATAGCTCGCTTCGTTTCCGCGATATTTGCAGATTTATCTCAAGGGAAGGGGCCTGACGGACATGTTTCGAGATATTTCTTCTTCTTGTTGTTCTTCTTCTGCACAGCTAAGCTGGAAGTGGCATTTGCGGCTCGCACTAGTGCAGAGTTATCTCAAAGAAAGGGGCCACGGTGTTTCTGTACCTCTATTATGTTGGTGCGGCTTCGGAACTTTTAAATATCTCGATATATCTCGAAACCTACGCTTCTGATCAAAAAATATCGTAGAACATAAATTGTAGGAAACATAATTCTCTACAAAAAATGTCTCTTAACATTTTGCCATAGCTCGCTTCGTTTCCGAGATGTTTGCAGATTTATCTCAAGGGAAGGGGCCTGACGGACATATTTCGAGATATTTCTTCTTCTTGTTGTTCTTCTTCTGCACAGCTAAGCTGGAAGTGGCATTTGCAGCTCGCAATAGTGCAGAGTTATCTCAAAGAAAGGGGCCACGGTGATTCTGTATCTCTATTATGTTGGTGCGGCTTCGGAACTTTTAAATATCTTGATATCTCTCGAGAACTACGCATCTGATCAAAAAATATCATAGAACATAAAAAGTAGGAAACTTAATTCTCTAGAAAAAAGGGCTCTTAACATTTTGCCATAGCTCGCTTCGTTTCCGAGATATTTGCAGATTTATCTCAAGGGAAGGGGCCTGACGGACATATTTCGAGATATTTCTTCTTCTTGTTGTTCTTCTTCTGCACAGCTAAGCTGGAAGTGGCATTTCCAGCTCGCAATAGTGCAGAGTTATCTCAAAGAAAGGGGCCACGGTGTTTCTGTATCTCTATTATGTTGGTGCGGCTTCGGAACTTTTAAATATCTTGATATATCTCGAGAACTACGCATCTGATCAAAAAATATCATAGAACATAAAAAGTAGGAAACTTAATTCTCTACAAATAAAGTCTCTTAACATTTTGCCATAGCTCGCTTCGTTTCCGAGATATTTGCAGATTTATCTCAAGGGAAGGGGCCTGACGGCCATATTTCGAGATATTTCTTCTTCTTGTTGTTCTTCTTCTGCACAGCTAAGCTGGAAGTGGCATTTGCAGCTCGCAATAGTGCAGAGTTATCTCAAAGAAAGGGGCCACGGTGATTCTGTATCTCTATTATGTTGGTGCGGCTTCGGAACTTTTAAATATCTTGATATATCTCGAGAACCACGCATCTGATCAAAAAATATCATAGAACATAAAAAGTAGGAAACTTAATTCTCTACAAAAAAGGTCTCTTAACATTTTGCCATAGCTCGCTTCGTTTCCGAGATATTTGCAGATATATCTCAAGGGAAGGGGCCTGACGGACATATTTCGAGATATTTTTTCTTCTTGTTGTTCTTTTTCTGCACAGCTAAGCTGGAAGTGGCATTTGCAGCTCGCAATCGTGCAGAGTTATCTCAAAGAAAGGGGCCACGGTGTTTCTGTATCTCTATTATGTTGGTGCGGCTTCGGAACTTTTAAATAGCTTGATATATCTCGAGAACTACGCATCTGATCAAAAAATATCATAGAACATAAAAAGTAGGAAACTTAATTCTCTACAAATAAAGTCTCTTAACATTTTGCCATAGCTCGCTTCGTTTCCGAGATATTTGCAGATATATCTCAAGGGAAGGGGCCTGACGGACATATTTCGAGATATTTCTTCTACTTGTTGTTCTTCTTCTGCACAGCTAAGCTGGAAGTGGCATTTGCAGCTCGCAATAGTGCAGAGTTATCTCAAAGAAAGGGGCCACGGTGATTCTGTATCTCTATTATGTTGGTGCGGCTTCGGAACTTTTAAATATCTTGATATATCTCGAGAACTACGCATCTGATCAAAAAATATCATAGAACATAAAAAGTAGGAAACATAATTCTCTACAAAAAAGGTCTCTTAACATTTTGCCATAGCTCGCTTCGTTTCCGAGATATTTGCAGATTTATCTCAAGGGAAGGGGCCTGACGGACATATTTCGAGATATTTCTTCTTCTTGTTGTTCTTCTTCTGCACAGCTAAGCTGGAAGTGGCATTTGCAGCTCGCAATAGTGCAGAGTTATCTCAAAGAAAGGGGCCACGGTGTTTCTGTATCTCTATTATGTTGGTGCGGCTTCGGAACTTTTAAATAACTTGATATATCTCGAGAACTACGCATCTGATCAAAAAATATCATAGAACATAAAAAGTAGAAAACTTAATTCTCTACAAAAAAGGTCTCTTAACATTTTGCCATAGCTCGGTTCGTTTCCGAGATATTTGCAGATATATCTCAAGGGACGGGGCCTGACGGACATATTTCGAGATATTTCTTCTTCTTGTTGTTCTTCTTCTGCACAGCTAAGCTGGAAGTGGCATTTGCAGCTCGCAATAGTGCAGGGTTATCTCAAAGAAAGGGGCCACGGTGTTTCTGTATCTCTATTATGTTGGTGCGGCTTCGGAACTTTTAAATATCTCGATATATCTCGAAAACTACGCTTCTGATCAAAAAATATAATAGAACATAAATTGTAGGAAACATTATTCTCTACAAAAAAGGTCTCTTAACATTTTGCCATAGCTCGCTTCGTTTCCGAGATATTTGCAGATTTATCTCAAGGGAAGGGGCCTGACGGACATGTTTCGAGATATTTCTTCTTCTTGTTGTTCTTCTTCTGCACAGCTAAGCTGGAAGTGGCATTTGCGGCTCGCACTAGTGCAGAGTTATCTCAAAGAAAGGGGCCACGGTGTTTCTGTACCTCTATTATGTTGGTGCGACTTCGGAACTTTTAAATATCTCGATATATTTCGAAAACTACGCTTCTGATCAAAAAATATCGTAGAACGTAAATTGTAGGAAACATAATTCTCTACAAAAAATGTCTCTTAACATTTTGCCATAGCTCGCTTCGTTTCCGAGATATTTGCAGATTTATCTCAAGGGAAGGGGCCTGACGGACATATTTCGAGATATTTCTTCTTCTTGTTGTTCTTCTTCTGCACAGCTAAGCTGGAAGTGGCATTTGCAGCTCGCAATAGTGCAGAGTTATCTCAAAGAAAGGGGCCACGGTGTTTCTGTATCTCTATTATGTTGGTGCGGCTTCGGAACTTTTAAATATGTCGATATATCTCGAAAACTACGCTTCTGATCAAAAAATATCGTAGAACATAAATTGTAGGAAACATAATTCTCTACAAAAAATGTCTCTTAACATTTTGCCATAGCTCGCTTCGTTTCCGAGATATTTGCAGATTTATCTCAAGAGAAGGGGCCTGACGGACATATTTCGAGATATTTCTTCTTCTTGTTGTTCTTCTTCTGCACAGCTAAGCTGGAAGTGGCATTTGCAGCTCGCAATAGTGCAGCGTTATCTCAAAGAAAGGGGCCACGGTGTTTCTGTATCTCTATTATGTTGGTGCGGCTTCGGAACTTTTAAATATCTTGATATATCTCGAGAACTACGCATCTGATCAAAAAATATCATAGAACATAAAAAGTAGGAAACTTAATTCTCTACAAAAAAGGTCTCTTAACATTTTGCCATAGCTCGCTTCGTTTCCGAGATATTTGCAGATTTATCTCAAGGGAAGGGGCCTGACGGACATGTTTCGAGATATTTCTTCTTCTTCTTGTTCTTCTTCTGCACAGCTAAGCTGGAAGTGGCATTTGCGGCTCGCACTAGTGCAGAGTTATCTCAAAGAAAGGGGCCACGGTGTTTCTGTACCTCTATTATGTTGGTGCGGCTTCGGAACTTTTAAATATCTCGATATATCTCGAAAACTACGCTTCTGATCAAAAAATATCGTAGAACATAAATTGTAGGAAACATAATTCTCTACAAAAAATGTCTCTTAACATTTTGCCATAGCTCGCATCGTTTCCGAGATATTTGCAGATTTATCTCAAGGGAAGGGGCCTGACGGACATATTTCGAGATATTTCTTCTTCTTGTTGTTCTTCTTCTGCACAGCTAAGCTGGAAGTGGCATTTGCAGCTCGCAATAGTGCAGAGTTATCTCAAAGAAAGGGGCCACGGTGATTCTGTATCTCTATTATGTTGGTGCGGCTTCGGAACTTTTAAATATCTTGATATATCTCGAGAACTACGCATCTGATCAAAAAATATCATAGAACATAAAAAGTAGGGAACTTAATTCTCTACAATGAAGGTCTCTTAACATTTTGCCATAGCTCGCTTCGTTTCCGAGATATTTGCAGATATATCTCAAGGGAAGGGGCCTGACGGACATATTTCGAGATATTTTTTCTTCTTGTTGTTCTTCTTCTGCACAGCTAAGCTGGAAGTGGCATTTGCAGCTCGCAATCGTGCAGAGTTATCTCAAAGAAAGGGGCCACGGTGTTTCTGTATCTCTATTATGTTGGTGCGGCTTCGGAACTTTTAAATATCTTGATATATCTCGAGAACTACGCATCTGATCAAAAAATATCATAGAACATAAAAAGTAGGAAACTTAATTCTCTACAAAAAAGGTCTCTTAACATTTTGCCATAGCTCGCTTCGTTTCCGAGATATTTGCAGATTTATCTCAAGGGAAGGGGCCTGACGGACATGTTTCGAGATATTTCTTCTTCTTGTTGTTCTTCTTCTGCACAGCTAAGCTGGAAGTGGCATTTGCGGCTCGCACTAGTGCAGAGTTATCTCAAAGAAAGGGGCCACGGTGTTTCTGTACCTCTATTATGTTGGTGCGGCTTCGGAACTTTTAAATATCTCGATATATCTCGAAAACTACGCTTCTGATCAAAAAATATCGTAGAACATAAATTGTAGGAAACATAATTCTCTACAAAAAATGTCTCTTAACATTTTGCCATAGCTCGCTTCGTTTCCGAGATATTTGCAGATATATCTCAAGGGAAGGGGCCTGACGGACATATTTCGAGATATTTTTTCTTCTTGTTGTTCTTCTTCTGCACAGCTAAGCTGGAAGTGGCATTTGCAGCTCGCAATCGTGCAGAGTTATCTCAAAGAAAGGGGCCACGGTGTTTCTGTATCTCTATTATGTTGGTGCGGCTTCGGAACTTTTAAATATCTTGATATATCTCGAGAACTACGCATCTGATCAAAAAATATCATAGAACATAAAAAGTAGGAAACTTAATTCTCTACAAAAAAGGTCTCTTAACATTTTGCCATAGCTCGCTTCGTTTCCGAGATATTTGCAGATTTATCTCAAGGGAAGGGGCCTGACGGACATGTTTCGAGATATTTCTTCTTCTTGTTGTTCTTCTTCTGCACAGCTAAGCTGGAAGTGGCATTTGCGGCTCGCACTAGTGCAGAGTTATCTCAAAGAAAGGGGCCACGGTGTTTCTGTACCTCTATTATGTTGGTGCGGCTTCGGAACTTTTAAATATCTCGATATATCTCGAAAACTACGCTTCTGATCAAAAAATATCGTAGAACATAAATTGTAGGAAACATAATTCTCTACAAAAAATGTCTCTTAACATTTTGCCATAGCTCGCTTCGTTTCCGAGATATTTGCAGATTTATCTCAAGGGAAGGGGCCTGACGGACATATTTCGAGATATTTCTTCTTCTAGTTGTTCTTCTTCTGCACAGCTAAGCTGGAAGTGGCATTTGCAGCTCGCAATAGTGCAGAGTTATCTCAAAGAAAGGGGCCACGGTGTTTCTGTATCTCTATTATGTTGGTGCGGCTTCGGAACTTTTAAATATCTTGATATATCTCGAGAACTACGCATCTGATCAAAAAATATCATAGAACATAAAAAGTAGGAAACTTAATTCTCTACAAAAAAGGTCTCTTAACATTTTGCCATAGCTCGCTTCGTTTCCGAGATATTTGCAGATTTATCTCAAGGGAAGGGGCCTGACGGACATGTTTCGAGATATTTCTTCTTCTTGTTGTTCTTCTTCTGCACAGCTAAGCTGGAAGTGGCATTTGCGGCTCGCACTAGTGCAGAGTTATCTCAAAGAAAGGGGCCACGGTGTTTCTGTACCTCTATTATGTTGGTGCGGCTTCGGAACTTTTAAATATCTCGATATATCTCGAAAACTACGCTTCTGATCAAAAAATATCGTAGAACATAAATTGTAGGAAACATAATTCTCTACAAAAGATGTCTCTTAACATTTTGCCATAGCTCGCTTCGTTTCCGAGATATTTGCAGATTTATCTCAAGGGAAGGGGCCTGACGGACATATTTCGAGATATTTCTTCTTCTTGTTGTTCTTCTTCTGCACAGCTAAGCTGGAAGTGGCATTTGCAGCTCGCAATAGTGCAGAGTTATCTCAAAGAAAGGGGCCACGGTGATTCTGTATCTCTATTATGTTGGTGCGGCTTCGGAACCTTTAAATATCTTGATATATCTCGAGAACTACGCATCTGATCAAAAAATATCATAGAACATAAAAAGTAGGGAACTTAATTCTCTACAAAGAAGGTCTCTTAACATTTTGCCATAGCTCGCTTCGTTTCCGAGATATTTGCAGATATATCTCAAGGGAAGGGGCCTGACGGACATATTTCGAGATATTTTTTCTTCTTGTTGTTCTTCTTCTGCACAGCTAAGCTGGAAGTGGCATTTGCAGCTCGCAATCGTGCAGAGTTATCTCAAAGAAAGGGGCCACGGTGTTTCTGTATCTCTATTATGTTGGTGCGGCTTCGGAACTTTTAAATATCTCGATATATCTCGAAAACTACGCTTCTGATCAAAAAATATCATAGAACGTAAATTGTAGGAAACATAATTCTCTACAAAAAAGGTCTCTTAACATTTTGCCATAGCTCGCTTCGTTTCCGAGATATTTGCAGATTTATCTCAAGGGAAGGGGCCTGACGGACATGTTTCGAGATATTTCTTCTTCTTGTTGTTCTTCTTCTGCACAGCTAAGCTGGAAGTGGCATTTGCCGCTCGCACTAGTGCAGAGTTATCTCAAAGAAAGGGGCCACGGTGTTTCTGTACCTCTATTATGTTGGTGCGGCTTCGGAACTTTTAAATAACTTGATATATCTCGAGAACTACGCATCTGATCAAAAAATATCATAGAACATAAAAAGTAGAAAACTTAATTCTCTACAAAAAAGGTCTCTTAACATTTTGCCATAGCTCGGTTCGTTTCCGAGATATTTGCAGATATATCTCAAGGGACGGGGCCTGACGGACATATTTCGAGATAATTCGTCTTCTTGTTGTTCTTCTTCTGCACAGCTAAGCTGGAAGTGGCATTTGCAGCTCGCAATAGTGCAGAGTTATCTCAAAGAAAGGGGCCACGGTGTTTCTGTATCTCTATTATGTTGGTGCGGCTTCGGAACTTTTAAATATCTCGATATATCTCGAGAACTACGCATCTGATCAAAAAATATCATAGAACATAATACGTAGGAAACTTAATTCTCTACAAAAAAGGTCTCTTAACATTTTGCCATAACTCGCTTCGTTTCCGAGATATTTGCAGATTTATCTCAAGGGAAGGGGCCTGACGGCCATATTTCGAGATACTTCTTCTTCTTGTTGTTCTTCTTCTGCACAGCTAAGCTGGAAGTGGCATTTGCGGCTCGCACTAGTGCAGAGTTATCTCAAAGAAAGGGGCCACGGTGTTTCTGTATCTCTATTATGTTGGTGCGGCTTCGGAACTTTTAAATATCTCGATATATCTCGAAAACTACGCTTCTGATCAAAAAATATCGTAGAACATAAATTGTAGGAAACATAATTCTCTACAAAAAATGTCTCTTAACATTTTGCCATAGCTCGCTTCGTTTCCGAGATATTTGCAGATTTATCTCAAGGGAAGGGGCCTGACGGACATATTTCGAGATATTTCTTCTTCTTGTTGTTCTTCTTCTGCACAGCTAAGCTGGAAGTGGCATTTGCAGCTCGCAATAGTGCAGAGTTATCTCAAAGAAAGGGGCCACGGTGTTTCTGTATCTCTATTATGTTGGTGCGGCTTCGGAACTTTTAAATATCTTGATATATCTCGAGAACTACGCATCTGATCAAAAAATATCATAGAACATAAAAAGTAGGGAACTTAATTCTCTACAAAGAAGGTCTCTTAACATTTTGCCATAGCTCGCTTCGTTTCCGAGATATTTGCAGATATATCTCAAGGGAAGGGGCCTGACGGACATATTTCGAGATATTTTTTCTTCTTGTTGTTCTTCTTCTGCACAGCTAAGCTGGAAGTGGCATTTGCAGCTCGCAATCGTGCAGAGTTATCTCAAAGAAAGGGGCCACGGTGTTTCTGTATCTCTATTATGTTGGTGCGGCTTCGGAACTTTTAAATATCTCGATATATCTCGAAAACTACGCTTCTGATCAAAAAATATCATAGAACGTAAATTGTAGGAAACATAATTCTCTACAAAAAAGGTCTCTTAACATTTTGCCATAGCTCGCTTCGTTTCCGAGATATTTGCAGATTTATCTCAAGGGAAGGGGCCTGACGGACATGTTTCGAGATATTTCTTCTTCTTGTTGTTCTTCTTCTGCACAGCTAAGCTGGAAGTGGCATTTGCCGCTCGCACTAGTGCAGAGTTATCTCAAAGAAAGGGGCCACGGTGTTTCTGTACCTCTATTATGTTGGTGCGGCTTCGGAACTTTTAAATAACTTGATATATCTCGAGAACTACGCATCTGATCAAAAAATATCATAGAACATAAAAAGTAGAAAACTTAATTCTCTACAAAAAAGGTCTCTTAACATTTTGCCATAGCTCGGTTCGTTTCCGAGATATTTGCAGATATATCTCAAGGGACGGGGCCTGACGGACATATTTCGAGATAATTCGTCTTCTTGTTGTTCTTCTTCTGCACAGCTAAGCTGGAAGTGGCATTTGCAGCTCGCAATAGTGCAGAGTTATCTCAAAGAAAGGGGCCACGGTGTTTCTGTATCTCTATTATGTTGGTGCGGCTTCGGAACTTTTAAATATCTCGATATATCTCGAGAACTACGCATCTGATCAAAAAATATCATAGAACATAATACGTAGGAAACTTAATTCTCTACAAAAAAGGTCTCCTAACATTTTGCCATAGCTCGCTTCGTTTCCGAGATATTTGCATATTTATCTCAAGGGAAGGGGCCTGACGGACATATTTCGAGATATTTCTTCTTCTTGTTGTTCTTCTTCTGCACAGCTAAACTGGAAGTGGCATTTCCAGCTCGCAATAATGCAGAGTTATCTCAAAGAAAGGGGCCACGGTGTTTCTGTATCTCTATTATGTTGGTGCGGCTTCGGAACTTTTAAATATCTTGATATATCTCGAGAACTACGCATCTGATCAAAAAATATCATAGAACATAAAAAGTAGGAAACTTAATTGTCTACAAATAAAGTCTCTTAACATTTTGCCATAACTCGCTTCGTTTCCGAGATATTTGCAGATTTATCTCAAGGGAAGGGGCCTGACGGCCATATTTCGAGATACTTCTTCTTCTTGTTGTTCTTCTTCTGCACAGCTAAGCTGGAAGTGGCATTTGCGGCTCGCACTAGTGCAGAGTTATCTCAAAGAAAGGGGCCACGGTGTTTCTGTACCTCTATTATGTTGGTGCGGCTTCGGAACTTTTAAATATCTCGATATATCTCGAAAACTACGCTTCTGATCAAAAAATATCGTAGAACATAAATTGTAGGAAACATAATTCTCTACAAAAAATGTCTCTTAACATTTTGCCATAGCTCGCTTCGTTTCCGAGATATTTGCAGATTTATCTCAAGGGAAGGGGCCTGACGGACATATTTCGAGATATTTCTTCTTCTTGTTGTTCTTCTTCTGCACAGCTAAGCTGGAAGTGGCATTTGCAGCTCGCAATAGTGCAGAGTTATCTCAAAGAAAGGGGCCACGGTGTTTCTGTATCTCTATTATGTTGGTGCGGCTTCGGAACTTTTAAATATCTTGATATATCTCGAGAACTACGCATCTGATCAAAAAATATCATAGAACATAAATTGTAGGAAACATAATTCTCTACAAAAAAGGTCTCTTAACATTTTGCCATAGCTCGCTTCGTTTCCGAGATATTTGCAGATTTATCTCAAGGGAAGGGGCCTGACGGACATGTTTCGAGATATTTCTTCTTCTTGTTGTTCTTCTTCTGCACAGCTAAGCTGGAAGTGGCATTTGCCGCTCGCACTAGTGCAGAGTTATCTCAAAGAAAGGGGCCACGGTGTTTCTGTACCTCTATTATGTTGGTGCGGCTTCGGAACTTTTAAATAACTTGATATATCTCGAGAACTACGCATCTGATCAAAAAATATCATAGAACATAAAAAGTAGAAAACTTAATTCTCTACAAAAAAGGTCTCTTAACATTTTGCCATAGCTCGGTTCGTTTCCGAGATATTTGCAGATATATCTCAAGGGACGGGGCCTGACGGACATATTTCGAGATAATTCGTCTTCTTGTTGTTCTTCTTCTGCACAGCTAAGCTGGAAGTGGCATTTGCAGCTCGCAATAGTGCAGAGTTATCTCAAAGAAAGGGGCCACGGTGTTTCTGTATCTCTATTATGTTGGTGCGGCTTCGGAACTTTTAAATATCTCGATATATCTCGAGAACTACGCATCTTATCAAAAAATATCATAGAACATAAAACGTAGGAAACTTAATTCTCTACAAAAAAGGTCTCCTAACATTTTGCCATAGCTCGCTTCGTTTCCGAGATATTTGCATATTTATCTCAAGGGAAGGGGCCTGACGGACATATTTCGAGATATTTCTTCTTCTTGTTGTTCTTCTTCTGCACAGCTAAACTGGAAGTGGCATTTCCAGCTCGCAATAATGCAGAGTTATCTCAAAGAAAGGGGCCACGGTGTTTCTGTATCTCTATTATGTTGGTGCGGCTTCGGAACTTTTAAATATCTTGATATATCTCGAGAACTACGCATCTGATCAAAAAATATCATAGAACATAAAAAGTAGGAAACTTAATTGTCTACAAATAAAGTCTCTTAACATTTTGCCATAACTCGCTTCGTTTCCGAGATATTTGCAGATTTATCTCAAGGGAAGGGGCCTGACGGCCATATTTCGAGATACTTCTTCTTCTTGTTGTTCTTCTTCTGCACAGCTAAGCTGGAAGTGGCATTTGCGGCTCGCACTAGTGCAGAGTTATCTCAAAGAAAGGGGCCACGGTGTTTCTGTACCTCTATTATGTTGGTGCGGCTTCGGAACTTTTAAATATCTCGATATATCTCGAAAACTACGCTTCTGATCAAAAAATATCGTAGAACATAAATTGTAGGAAACATAATTCTCTACAAAAAATGTCTCTTAACATTTTGCCATAGCTCGCTTCGTTTCCGAGATATTTGCAGATTTATCTCAAGGGAAGGGGCCTGACGGACATATTTCGAGATATTTCTTCTTCTTGTTGTTCTTCTTCTGCACAGCTAAGCTGGAAGTGGCATTTGCAGCTCGCAATAGTGCAGAGTTATCTCAAAGAAAGGGGCCACGGTGTTTCTGTATCTCTATTATGTTGGTGCGGCTTCGGAACTTTTAAATATCTTGATATATCTCGAGAACTACGCATCTGATCAAAAAATATCATAGAACATAAAAAGTAGGAAACTTAATTCTCTACAAAAAAGGTCTCTTAACATTTTGCCATAGCTCGCTTCGTTTCCGAGATATTTGCAGATTTATCTCAAGGGAAGGGGCCTGACGGACATGTTTCGAGATATTTCTTCTTCTTGTTGTTCTTCTTCTGCACAGCTAAGCTGGAAGTGGCATTTGCGGCTCGCACTAGTGCAGAGTTATCTCAAAGAAAGGGGCCACGGTGTTTCTGTACCTCTATTATGTTGGTGCGGCTTCGGAACTTTTAAATATCTCGATATATCTCGAAAACTACGCTTCTGATCAAAAAATATCGTAGAACATAAATTGTAGGAAACATAATTCTCTACAAAAAATGTCTCTTAACATTTTGCCATAGCTCGCTTCGTTTCCGAGATATTTGCAGATTTATCTCAAGGGAAGGGGCCTGACGGACATATTTCGAGATATTTCTTCTTCTTGTTGTTCTTCTTCTGCACAGCTAAGCTGGAAGTGGCATTTGCAGCTCGCAATAGTGCAGAGTTATCTCAAAGAAAGGGGCCACGGTGATTCTGTATCTCTATTATGTTGGTGCGGCTTCGGAACTTTTAAATATCTTGATATATCTCGAGAACTACGCATCTGATCAAAAAATATCATAGAACATAAAAAGTAGGGAACTTAATTCTCTACAAAGAAGGTCTCTTAACATTTTGCCATAGCTCGCTTCGTTTCCGAGATATTTGCAGATATATCTCAAGGGAAGGGGCCTGACGGACATATTTCGAGATATTTTTTCTTCTTGTTGTTCTTCTTCTGCACAGCTAAGCTGGAAGTGGCATTTGCAGCTCGCAATCGTGCAGAGTTATCTCAAAGAAAGGGGCCACGGTGTTTCTGTATCTCTATTATGTTGGTGCGGCTTCGGAACTTTTAAATAGCTTGATATATCCCGAGAACTACGCATCTGATCAAAAAATATCATAGAACATAAAAAGTAGAAAACTTAATTCTCTACAAAAAAGGTCTCTTAACATTTTGCCATAGCTCGGTTCGTTTCCGAGATATTTGCAGATATATCTCAAGGGACGGGGCCTGACGGACATATTTCGAGATATTTCTTCTTCTTGTTGTTCTTCTTCTGCACAGCTAAGCTGGAAGTGGCATTTGCAGCTCGCAATAGTGCAGAGTTATCTCAAAGAAAGGGGCCACGGTGTTTCTGTATCTCTATTATGTTGGTGCGGCTTCGGAACTTTTAAATATCTCGATATATCTCGAAAACTACGCTTCTGATCAAAAAATACCATAGAACATAAATTGTAGGAAACATAATTCTCTACAAAAAAGGTCTCTTAACATTTTGCCATAGCTCGCTTCGTTTCCGAGATATTTGCAGATTTATCTCAAGGGAAGGGGCCTGACGGACATGTTTCGAGATATTTCTTCTTCTTGTTGTTCTTCTTCTGCACAGCTAAGCTGGAAGTGGCATTTGCCGCTCGCACTAGTGCAGAGTTATCTCAAAGAAAGGGGCCACGGTGTTTCTGTATCTCTATTATGTTGGTGCGGCTTCGGAACTTTTAAATATCTCGATATATCTCGAGAACTACGCATCTGATCAAAAAATATCATAGAACATAAAACGTAGGAAACTTAATTCTCTACAAAAAAGGTCTCCTAACATTTTGCCATAGCTCGCTTCGTTTCCGAGATATTTGCATATTTATCTCAAGGGAAGGGGCCTGACGGACATATTTCGAGATATTTCTTCTTCTTGTTGTTCTTCTTCTGCACAGCTAAACTGGAAGTGGCATTTCCAGCTCGCAATAATGCAGAGTTATCTCAAAGAAAGGGGCCACGGTGTTTCTGTATCTCTATTATGTTGGTGCGGCTTCGGAACTTTTAAATATCTTGATATATCTCGAGAACTACGCATCTGATCAAAAAATATCATAGAACATAAAAAGTAGGAAACTTAATTCTCTACAAAAAAGGTCTCTTAACATTTTGCCATAGCTCGCTTCGTTTCCGAGATATTTGCAGATTTATCTCAAGGGAAGGGGCCTGACGGACATATTTCGAGATATTTCTTCTTCTTGTTGTTCTTCTTCTGCACAGCTAAACTGGAAGTGGCGTTTCCAGCTCGCAATAGTGCAGAGTTATCTCAAAGAAAGGGGCCACGGTGTTTCTGTATCTCTATTATGTTGGTGCGGCTTCGGAACTTTTAAATATCTTGATATATCTCGAGAACTACGCATCTGATCAAAAAATATCGTAGAACTTAAAAAGTAGGAAACTTAATTCTCTACAAATAAAGTCTCATAACATTTTGCCATAGCTCGCTTCGTTTCCGAGATATTTGCAGATTTATCTCAAGGGAAGGGGCCTGACGGACATATTTCGAGATATTTCTTCTTCTTGTTGTTCTTCTTCTGCACAGCTAAGCTGGAAGTGGCATTTGCAGCTCGCAATAGTGCAGAGTTATCTCAAAGAAAGGGGCCACGGTGTTTCTGTATCTCTATTATGTTGGTGCGGCTTCGGAACTTTTAAATATCTTGATATATCTCGAGAACTACGCATCTGATCAAAAAATATCATAGAACATAAAAAGTAGGAAACTTAATTCTCTACAAAAAAGGTCTCTTAACATTTTGCCATAGCTCGCTTCGTTTCCGAGATATTTGCAGATTTATCTCAAGGGAAGGGGCCTGACGGACATATTTCGAGATATTTCTTCTTCTTGTTGTTCTTCTTCTGCACAGCTAAACTGGAAGTGGCGTTTCCAGCTCGCAATAGTGCAGAGTTATCTCAAAGAAAGGGGCCACGGTGTTTCTGTATCTCTATTATGTTGGTGCGGCTTCGGAACTTTTAAATATCTTGATATATCTCGAGAACTACGCATCTGATCAAAAAATATCGTAGAACTTAAAAAGTAGGAAACTTAATTCTCTACAAATAAAGTCTCATAACATTTTGCCATAGCTCGCTTCGTTTCCGAGATATTTGCAGATTTATCTCAAGGGAAGGGGCCTGACGGACATATTTCGAGATATTTCTTCTTCTTGTTGTTCTTCTTCTGCACAGCTAAGCTGGAAGTGGCATTTGCAGCTCGCAATAGTGCAGAGTTATCTCAAAGAAAGGGGCCACGGTGTTTCTGTATCTCTATTATGTTGGTGCGGCTTCGGAACTTTTAAATATCTCGATATATCTCGAAAACTACGGTTCTGATCAAAAAATATCGTAGAACATAAATTGTAGGAAACATAATTCTCTACAAAAAATGTCTCTTAATATTTTGCCATAGCTCGCTTCGTTTCCGAGATATTTGCAGATTTATCTCAAGGGAAGGGGCCTGACGGACATATTTCGAGATATTTCTTCTTCTTGTTGTTCTTCTTCTGCACAGCTAAGCTGGAAGTGGCATTTGCAGCTCGCAATAGTGCAGAGTTATCTCAAAGAAAGGGGCCACGGTGTTTCTGTATCTCTATTATGTTGGTGCGGCTTCGGAACTTTTAAATATCTTGATATATCTCGAGAACTACGCATCTGATCAAAAAATATCGTAGAACTTAAAAAGTAGGAAACTTAATTCTCTACAAATAAAGTCTCATAACATTTTGCCATAGCTCGCTTCGTTTCCGAGATATTTGCAGATTTATCTCAAGGGAAGGGGCCTGACGGACATATTTCGAGATATTTCTTCTTCTTGTTGTTCTTCTTCTGCACAGCTAAGCTGGAAGTGGCATTTGCAGCTCGCAATAGTGCAGAGTTATCTCAAAGAAAGGGGCCACGGTGTTTCTGTATCTCTATTATGTTGGTGCGGCTTCGGAACTTTTAAATATCTCGATATATCTCGAAAACTACGCTTCTGATCAAAAAATATCGTAGAACATAAATTGTAGGAAACATAATTCTCTACAAAAAATGTCTCTTAATATTTTGCCATAGCTCGCTTCGTTTCCGAGATATTTGCAGATTTATCTCAAGGGAAGGGGCCTGACGGACATATTTCGAGATATTTCTTCTTCTTGTTGTTCTTCTTCTGCACAGCTAAGCTGGAAGTGGCATTTGCAGCTCGCAATAGTGCAGAGTTATCTCAAAGAAAGGGGCCACGGTGTTTCTGTATCTCTATTATGTTGGTGCGGCTTCGGAACTTTTAAATATCTTGATATATCTCGAGAACTACGCATCTGATCAAAAAATATCATAGAACATAAAAAGTAGGAAACTTAATTCTCTACAAATAAAGTCTCATAACATTTTGCCATAGCTCGCTTCGTTTCCGAGATATTTGCAGATTTATCTCAAGGGAAGGGGCCTGACGGACATATTTCGAGATATTTCTTCTTCTTGTTGTTCTTCTTCTGCACAGCTAAGCTGGAAGTGGCATTTGCAGCTCGCAATAGTGCAGAGTTATCTCAAAGAAAGGGGCCACGGTGTTTCTGTATCTCTATTATGTTGGTGCGGTTTCGGAACTTTTAAATATCTCGATATATCTCGAAAACTACGCTTCTGATCAAAAAATATCATAGAACATAAATTGTAGGAAACATAATGCTCTACAAAAAAGGTCTCTTAACATTTTGCCATAGCTCGCTTCGTTTCCGAGATATTTGCAGATATATCTCAAGGGAAGGGGCCTGACGGACATATTTCGAGATATTTCTTCTTCTTGTTGTTCTTCTTCTGCACAGCTAAGCAGGAAGTGGCATTTGCAGCTCGCAATAGTGCAGAGTTATCTCAAAGAAAGGGGCCACGGTGTTTCTGTATCTCTATTATGTTGGTGCGGCTTCGGAACTTTTAAATAGCTTGATATATCCCGAGAACTACGCATCTGATCAAAAAATATCATAGAACATAAAAAGTAGAAAACTTAATTCTCTACAAAAAAGGTCTCTTAACATTTTGCCATAGCTCGGTTCGTTTCCGAGATATTTGCAGATATATCTCAAGGGACGGGGCCTGACGGACATATTTCGAGATATTTCTTCTTCTTGTTGTTCTTCTTCTGCACAGCTAAGCTGGAAGTGGCATTTGCAGCTCGCAATAGTGCAGAGTTATCTCAAAGAAAGGGGCCACGGTGTTTCTGTATCTCTATTATGTTGGTGCGGCTTCGGAACTTTTAAATATCTTGATATATCTCGAGAACTACGCATCTGATCAAAAAATATCATAGAACATAAAAAGTAGGAAACTTAATTCTCTACAAAAAAGGTCTCTTAACATTTTGCCATAGCTCGCTTCGTTTCCGAGATATTTGCAGATTTATCTCAAGGGAAGGGGCCTGACGGACATATTTCGAGATATTTCTTCTTCTTGTTGTTCTTCTTCTGCACAGCTAAACTGGAAGTGGCGTTTCCAGCTCGCAATAGTGCAGAGTTATCTCAAAGAAAGGGGCCACGGTGTTTCTGTATCTCTATTATGTTGGTGCGGCTTCGGAACTTTTAAATATCTTGATATATCTCGAGAACTACGCATCTGATCAAAAAATATCGTAGAACTTAAAAAGTAGGAAACTTAATTCTCTACAAATAAAGTCTCATAACATTTTGCCATAGCTCGCTTCGTTTCCGAGATATTTGCAGATTTATCTCAAGGGAAGGGGCCTGACGGACATATTTCGAGATATTTCTTCTTCTTGTTGTTCTTCTTCTGCACAGCTAAGCTGGAAGTGGCATTTGCAGCTCGCAATAGTGCAGAGTTATCTCAAAGAAAGGGGCCACGGTGTTTCTGTATCTCTATTATGTTGGTGCGGCTTCGGAACTTTTAAATATCTCGATATATCTCGAAAACTACGGTTCTGATCAAAAAATATCGTAGAACATAAATTGTAGGAAACATAATTCTCTACAAAAAATGTCTCTTAATATTTTGCCATAGCTCGCTTCGTTTCCGAGATATTTGCAGATTTATCTCAAGGGAAGGGGCCTGACGGACATATTTCGAGATATTTCTTCTTCTTGTTGTTCTTCTTCTGCACAGCTAAGCTGGAAGTGGCATTTGCAGCTCGCAATAGTGCAGAGTTATCTCAAAGAAAGGGGCCACGGTGTTTCTGTATCTCTATTATGTTGGTGCGGCTTCGGAACTTTTAAATATCTTGATATATCTCGAGAACTACGCATCTGATCAAAAAATATCATAGAGCATAAAAAGTAGGAAACTTAATTCTCTACAAAAAAGGTCTCTTAACATTTTGCCATAGCTCGCTTCGTTTCCGAGATATTTGCAGATTTATCTCAAGGGAAGGGGCCTGACGGACATATTTCGAGATATTTCTTCTTCTTGTTGTTCTTCTTCTGCACAGCTAAGCTGGAAGTGGCATTTGCAGCTCGCAATAGTGCAGAGTTATCTCAAAGAAAGGGGCCACGGTGATTCTGTATCTCTATTATGTTGGTGCGGCTTCGGAACTTTTAAATATCTTGATATATCTCGAGAACTACGCATCTGATCAAAAAATATCATAGAACATAAAAAGTAGGAAACTTAATTCTCTACAAAAAAGGTCTCTTAACATTTTGCCATAGCTCGCTTCGTTTCCGAGATATTTGCAGATTTATCTCAAGGGAAGGGGCCTGACGGACATATTTCGAGATATTTCTTCTTCTTGTTGTTCTTCTTCTGCACAGCTAAGCTGGAAGTGGCATTTGCAGCTCGCAATAGTGCAGAGTTATCTCAAAGAAAGGGGCCACGGTGTTTCTGTATCTCTATTATGTTGGTGCGGTTTCGGAACTTTTAAATATCTCGATATATCTCGAAAACTACGCTTCTGATCCAAAAATATCATAGAACATAAATTGTAGGAAACATAATGCTCTACAAAAAAGGTCTCTTAACATTTTGCCATAGCTCGCTTCGTTTCCGAGATATTTGCAGATATATCTCAAGGGAAGGGGCCTGACGGACATATTTCGAGATATTTCTTCTTCTTGTTGTTCTTCTTCTGCACAGCTAAGCTGGAAGTGGCATTTGCAGCTCGCAATAGTGCAGAGTTATCTCAAAGAAAGGGGCCACGGTGATTCTGTATCTCTATTATGTTGGTGCGGCTTCGGAACTTTTAAATATCTTGATATATCTCGAGAACTACGCATCTGATCAAAAAATATCATAGAACATAAAAAGTAGGAAACTTAATTCTCTACAAAAAAGTACTCTTAACATTTTGCCATAGCTGGCTTCGTTTCCGAGATATTTGCAGATTTATCTCAAGGGAAGGGGCCTGACGGACATATTTCGAGATATTTCTTCTTCTTGTTGTTCTTCTTCTGCACAGCTAAACTGGAAGTGGCATTTCCAGCTCGCAATAGTGCAGAGTTATCTCAAAGAAAGGGGCCACGGTGTTTCTGTATCTCTATTATGTTGGTGCGGCTTCGGAACTTTTAAATATCTTGATATATCTCGAGAACTACGCATCTGATCAAAAAATATCATAGAACATAAAAAGTAGGAAACATAATTCTCTACAAAAAAGGTCTCTTAACATTTTGCCATAGCTCGCTTCGTTTCCGAGATATTTGCAGATTTATCTCAAGGGAAGGGGCCTGACGGACATATTTCGAGATATTTCTTCTTCTTGTTGTTCTTCTTCTGCACAGCTAAACTGGAAGTGGCGTTTCCAGCTCGCAATAGTGTAGAGTTATCTCAAAGAAAGGGGCCACGGTGTTTCTGTATCTCTATTATGTTGGTGCGGCTTCGGAACTTTTAAATATCTTGATATATCTCGAGAACTACGCATCTGATCAAAAAATATCGTAGAACTTAAAAAGTAGGAAACTTAATTCTCTACAAATAAAGTCTCATAACATTTTGCCATAGCTCGCTTCGTTTCCGAGATATTTGCAGATTTATCTCAAGGGAAGGGGCCTGACGGACATATTTCGAGATATTTCTTCTTCTTGTTGTTCTTCTTCTGCACAGCTAAGCTGGAAGTGGCATTTGCAGCTCGCAATAGTGCAGAGTTATCTCAAAGAAAGGGGCCACGGTGTTTCTGTATCTCTATTATGTTGGTGCGGTTTCGGAACTTTTAAATATCTCGATATATCTCGAAAACTACGCTTCTGATCAAAAAATATCATAGAACATAAATTGTAGGAAACATAATTCTCTACAAAAAAGGTCTCTTAACATTTTGCCATAGCTCGCTTCGTTTCCGAGATATTTGCAGATATATCTCAAGGGAAGGGGCCTGACGGACATATTTCGAGATATTTCTTCTTCTTGTTGTTCTTCTTCTGCACAGCTAAGCTGGAAGTGGCATTTGCAGCTCGCAATAGTGCAGAGTTATCTCAAAGAAAGGGGCCACGGTGTTTCTGTATCTCTATTATGTTGGTGCGGCTTCGGAACTTTTAAATATCTTGATATATCTCGAGAACTACGCATCTGATCAAAAAATATCATAGAACATAAAAAGTAGGAAACTTAATTCTCTACAAAAAAGGTCTCTTAACATTTTGCCATAGCTCGCTTCGTTTCCGAGATATTTGCAGATTTATCTCAAGGGAAGGGGCCTGACGGACATATTTCGAGATATTTCTTCTTCTTGTTGTTCTTCTTCTGCACAGCTAAGCTGGAAGTGGCATTTGCAGCTCGCAATAGTGCAGAGTTATCTCAAAGAAAGGGGCCACGGTGATGCTGTATCTCTATTATGTTGGTGCGGCTTCGGAACTTTTAAATATCTTGATATATCTCGAGAACTACGCATCTGATCAAAAAATATCATACAACATAAAAAGTAGGAAACTTAATTCTCTACAAAAAAGGTCTCTTAACATTTTGCCATAGCTCGCTTCGTTTCCGAGATATTTGCAGATATATCTCAAGGGAAGGGGCCTGACGGACATATTTCGAGATATTTTTTCTTCTTGTTGTTCTTCTTCTGCACAGCTAAGCTGGAAGTGGCATTTGCAGCTCGCAATCGTGCAGAGTTATCTCAAAGAAAGGCGCCACGGTGTTTCTGTATCTCTATTATGTTGGTGCGGCTTCGGAACTTTTAAATATCTTGATATATCTCGAGAACTACGCATCTGATCAAAAAATATCATAGAACATAAAAAGTAGGAAACTTAATTCTCTACAAAAAAGGTCTCTTAACATTTTGCCATAGCTCGCTTCGTTTCCGAGATATTTGCAGATTTATCTCAAGGGAAGGGGCCTGACGGACATATTTCGAGATATTTCTTCTTCTTGTTGTTCTTCTTCTGCACAGCTAAACTGGAAGTGGCATTTCCAGCTCGCAATAATGCAGAGTTATCTCAAAGAAAGGGGCCACGGTGTTTCTGTATCTCTATTATGTTGGTGCGGCTTCGGAACTTTTAAATATCTTGATATATCTCGAGAACTACGCATCTGATCAAAAAATATCATAGAACATAAAAAGTAGGAAACTTAATTCTCTACAAAAAAGGTCTCTTAACATTTTGCCATAGCTCGCTTCGTTTCCGAGATATTTGCAGATTTATCTCAAGGGAAGGGGCCTGACGGACATATTTCGAGATATTTCTTCTTCTTGTTGTTCTTCTTCTGCACAGCTAAACGGGAAGTGGCGTTTCCAGCTCGCAATAGTGCAGAGTTATCTCAAAGAAAGGGGCCACGGTGTTTCTGTATCTCTATTATGTTGGTGCGGCTTCGGAACTTTTAAATATCTTGATATATCTCGAGAACTACGCATCCGATCAAAAAATATCGTAGAACTTAAAAAGTAGGAAACTTAATTCTCTACAAATAAAGTCTCATAACATTTTGCCATAGCTCGCTTCGTTTCCGAGATATTTGCAGATTTATCTCAAGGGAAGGGGCCTGACGGACATATTTCGAGATATTTCTTCTTCTTGTTGTTCTTCTTCTGCACAGCTAAGCTGGAAGTGGCATTTGCAGCTCGCAATAGTGCAGAGTTATCTCAAAGAAAGGGGCCACGGTGTTTCTGTATCTCTATTATGTTGGTGCGGTTTCGGAACTTTTAAATATCTCGATATATCTCGAAAACTACGCTTCTGATCAAAAAATATCATAGAACATAAATTGTAGGAAACATAATTCTCTACAAAAAAGGTCTCTTAACATTTTGCCATAGCTCGCTTCGTTTCCGAGATATTTGCAGATATATCTCAAGGGAAGGGGCCTGACGGACATATTTCGAGATATTTCTTCTTCTTGTTGTTCTTCTTCTGCACAGCTAAGCTGGAAGTGGCATTTGCAGCTCGCAATAGTGCAGAGTTATCTCAAAGAAAGGGGCCACGGTGTTTCTGTATCTCTATTATGTTGGTGCGGCTTCGGAACTTTTAAATAACTTGATATATCTCGAGAACTACGCATCTGATCAAAAAATATCATAGAACATAAAAAGTAGGAAACTTAATTCTCTACAAAAAAGGTCTCTTAACATTTTGCCATAGCTCGCTTCGTTTCCGAGATATTTGCAGATTTATCTCAAGGGAAGGGGCCTGACGGACATATTTCGAGATATTTCTTCTTCTTGTTGTTCTTCTTCTGCACAGCTAAGCTGGAAGTGGCATTTGCAGCTCGCAATAGTGCAGAGTTATCTCAAAGAAAGGGGCCACGGTGTTTCTGTATCTCTATTATGTTGGTGGGGTTTCGGAACTTTTAAATATCTCGATATATCTCGAAAACTACGCTTCTGATCAAAAAATATCATAGGACATAAATTGTAGGAAACATGATTCTCTACAAAAAAGGTCTCTTAACATTTTGCCATAGCTCGCTTCGTTTCCGAGATATTTGCAGATATATCTCAAGGGAAGGGGCCTGACGGACATATTTCGAGGTATTTCTTCTTCTTGTTGTTCTTCTTCTGCACAGCTAAGCTGGAAGTGGCATTTGCAGCTCGCAATAGTGCAGAGTTATCTCAAAGAAAGGGGCCACGGTGTTTCTGTATCTCTATTATGTTGGTGCGGCTTCGGAACTTTTAAATAACTTGATATATCTCGAGAACTACGCATCTGATCAAAAAATATCATAGAACATAAAAAGTAGGAAACTTAATTCTCTACAAAAAAGGTCTCTTAACATTTTGCCATAGCTCGGTTCGTTTCCGAGATATTTGCAGATATATCTCAAGGGACGGGGCCTGACGGACATATTTCGAGATATTTCTCCTTCTTGTTGTTCTTCTTCTGCACAGCTAAGCTGGAAGTGGCATTTGCAGCTCGCAATAGTGCAGAGTTATCTCAAAGAAAGGGGCTACGGTGTTTCTGTATCTCTATTATGTTGGTGCGGCTTCGGAACTTTTAAATATCTTGATATATCTCGAGAACTACGCATCTGATCAAAAAATATCATAGAACATAAAACGTAGGAAACTTAATTCTCTACAAAAAAGGTCTCCTAACATTTTGCCATAGCTCGCTTCGTTTCCGAGATATTTGCAGATTTATCTCAAGGGAAGGGGCCTGACGGACATATTTCGAGATATTTCTTCTTCTTGTTGTTCTTCTTCTGCACAGCTAAGCTGGAAGTGGCATTTGCGGCTCGCACTAGTGCAGAGTTATCTCAAAGAAAGGGCCCACGGTGTTTCTGTATCTCTATTATGTTGGTGCGGTTTCGGAACTTTTAAATATCTCGATATATCTCGAAAACTACGCTTCTGATCAAAAAATATTATAGAACATAAATTGTAGGAAACATAATTCTCTACAAAAAAGGTCTCTTAACATTTTGCCATAGCTCGCTTCGTTTCCGAGATATTTGCAGATATATCTCAAGGGAAGGGGCCTGACGGACATATTTCGAGATATTTCTTCTTCTTGTTGTTCTTCTTCTGCACAGCTAAGCTGGAAGTGGCATTTGCAGCTCGCAATAGTGCAGAGTTATCTCAAAGAAAGGGGCCACGGTGTTTCTGTATCTCTATTATGTTGGTGGGGTTTCGGAACTTTTAAATATCTCGATATATCTCGAAAACTACGCTTCTGATCAAAAAATATCATAGAACATAAATTGTAGGAAATATGATTCTCTACAAAAAAGGTCTCTTAACATTTTGCCATAGCTCGCTTCGTTTCCGAGATATTTGCAGATATATCTCAAGGGAAGGGGCCTGACGGACATATTTCGAGGTATTTCTTCTTCTTGTTGTTCTTCTTCTGCACAGCTAAGCTGGAAGTGGCATTTGCAGCTCGCAATAGTGCAGAGTTATCTCAAAGAAAGGGGCCACGGTGTTTCTGTATCTCTATTATGTTGGTGCGGCTTCGGAACTTTTAAATAACTTGATATATCTCGAGAACTACGCATCTGATCAAAAAATATCATAGAACATAAAAAGTAGGAAACTTAATTCTCTACAAAAAAGGTCTCTTAACATTTTGCCATAGCTCGGTTCGTTTCCGAGATATTTGCAGATATATCTCAAGGGACGGGGCCTGACGGACATATTTCGAGATATTTCTCCTTCTTGTTGTTCTTCTTCTGCACAGCTAAGCTGGAAGTGGCATTTGCAGCTCGCAATAGTGCAGAGTTATCTCAAAGAAAGGGGCTACGGTGTTTCTGTATCTCTATTATGTTGGTGCGGCTTCGGAACTTTTAAATATCTTGATATATCTCGAGAACTACGCATCTGATCAAAAAATATCATAGAACATAAAACGTAGGAAACTTAATTCTCTACAAAAAAGGTCTCCTAACATTTTGCCATAGCTCGCTTCGTTTCCGAGATATTTGCAGATTTATCTCAAGGGAAGGGGCCTGACGGACATATTTCGAGATATTTCTTCTTCTTGTTGTTCTTCTTCTGCACAGCTAAGCTGGAAGTGGCATTTGCGGCTCGCACTAGTGCAGAGTTATCTCAAAGAAAGGGCCCACGGTGTTTCTGTATCTCTATTATGTTGGTGCGGTTTCGGAACTTTTAAATATCTCGATATATCTCGAAAACTACGCTTCTGATCAAAAAATATTATAGAACATAAATTGTAGGAAACATAATTCTCTACAAAAAAGGTCTCTTAACATTTTGCCATAGCTCGCTTCGTTTCCGAGATATTTGCAGATATATCTCAAGGGAAGGGGCCTGACGGACATATTTCGAGATATTTCTTCTTCTTGTTGTTCTTCTTCTGCACAGCTAAGCTGGAAGTGGCATTTGCAGCTCGCAATAGTGCAGAGTTATCTCAAAGAAAGGGGCCACGGTGTTTCTGTATCTCTATTATGTTGGTGCGGCTTCGGAACTTTTAAATATCTTGATATATCTCGAGAACTACGCATCTGATCAAAAAATATCATACAACATAAAACGTAGGAAACTTAATTCTCTACAAAAAAGGTCTCTTAACATTTTGCCATACCTCGCTTCGTTTCCGAGATATTTGCAGATTTATCTCAAGGGAAGGGGCCTGACGGACATATTTCGAGATATTTCTTCTTCTTGTTGTTCTTCTTCTGCACAGCTAAGCTGGAAGTGGCATTTGCGGCTCGCACTAGTGCAGAGTTATCTCAAAGAAAGGGGCCACGGTGTTTCTGTACCTCTATTATGTTGGTGCGGCTTCGGAACTTTTAAATATCTTGATATATCTCGAGAACTACGCATCTGATCAAAAAATATCATCGAACATAAAAAGTAGGAAACTTAATTCTCTACAAAAAAGGTCTCTTAACATTTTGCCATAGCTCGCTTCGTTTCCGAGATATTTGCAGATTTATCTCAAGGGAAGGGGCCTGACGGACATATTTCGAGATATTTCTTCTTCTTGTTGTTCTTCTTCTGCACAGCTAAACTGGAAGTGGCATTTCCAGCTCGCAAGAATGCAGAGTTATCTCAAAGAAAGGGGCCACGGTGTTTCTGTATCTCTATTATGTTGGTGCGGCTTCGGAACTTTTAAATATCTTGATATATCTCGAGAACTACGCATCTGATCAAAAAATATCATAGAACATAAAAAGTAGGAAACTTAATTCTCTACAAAAAAGGTCTCTTAACATTTTGCCATAGCTCGCTTCGTTTCCGAGATATTTGCAGATTTATCTCAAGGGAAGGGGCCTGACGGACATATTTCGAGATATTTCTTCTTCTTGTTGTTCTTCTTCTGCACAGCTAAACGGGAAGTGGCGTTTCCAGCTCGCAATAGTGCAGAGTTATCTCAAAGAAAGGGGCCACGGTGTTTCTGTATCTCTATTATGTTGGTGCGGCTTCGGAACTTTTAAATATCTCGATATATCTCGAAAACTACGCTAATGATCAAAAAATATCATAGAACATAAAACGTAGGAAACTTAATTCTCTACAAAAAAGGTCTCCTAACATTTTGCCATAGCTCGCTTCGTTTCCGAGATATTTGCAGATTTATCTCAAGGGAAGGGGCCTGACGGACATATTTCGAGATATTTCTTCTTCTTGTTGTTCTTCTTCTGCACAGCTAAGCTGGAAGTGGCATTTGCGGCTCGCACTAGTGCAGAGTTATCTCAAAGAAAGGGCCCACGGTGTTTCTGTATCTCTATTATGTTGGTGCGGTTTCGGAACTTTTAAATATCTCGATATATCTCGAAAACTACGCTTCTGATCAAAAAATATTATAGAACATAAATTGTAGGAAACATAATTCTCTACAAAAAAGGTCTCTTAACATTTTGCCATAGCTCGCTTCGTTTCCGAGATATTTGCAGATATATCTCAAGGGAAGGGGCCTGACGGACATATTTCGAGATATTTCTTCTTCTTGTTGTTCTTCTTCTGCACAGCTAAGCTGGAAGTGGCATTTGCAGCTCGCAATAGTGCAGAGTTATCTCAAAGAAAGGGGCCACGGTGTTTCTGTATCTCTATTATGTTGGTGCGGCTTCGGAACTTTTAAATATCTTGATATATCTCGAGAACTACGCATCTGATCAAAAAATATCATACAACATAAAACGTAGGAAACTTAATTCTCTACAAAAAAGGTCTCTTAACATTTTGCCATACCTCGCTTCGTTTCCGAGATATTTGCAGATTTATCTCAAGGGAAGGGGCCTGACGGACATATTTCGAGATATTTCTTCTTCTTGTTGTTCTTCTTCTGCACAGCTAAGCTGGAAGTGGCATTTGCGGCTCGCACTAGTGCAGAGTTATCTCAAAGAAAGGGGCCACGGTGTTTCTGTACCTCTATTATGTTGGTGCGGCTTCGGAACTTTTAAATATCTTGATATATCTCGAGAACTACGCATCTGATCAAAAAATATCATCGAACATAAAAAGTAGGAAACTTAATTCTCTACAAAAAAGGTCTCTTAACATTTTGCCATAGCTCGCTTCGTTTCCGAGATATTTGCAGATTTATCTCAAGGGAAGGGGCCTGACGGACATATTTCGAGATATTTCTTCTTCTTGTTGTTCTTCTTCTGCACAGCTAAACTGGAAGTGGCATTTCCAGCTCGCAAGAATGCAGAGTTATCTCAAAGAAAGGGGCCACGGTGTTTCTGTATCTCTATTATGTTGGTGCGGCTTCGGAACTTTTAAATATCTTGATATATCTCGAGAACTACGCATCTGATCAAAAAATATCATAGAACATAAAAAGTAGGAAACTTAATTCTCTACAAAAAAGGTCTCTTAACATTTTGCCATAGCTCGCTTCGTTTCCGAGATATTTGCAGATTTATCTCAAGGGAAGGGGCCTGACGGACATATTTCGAGATATTTCTTCTTCTTGTTGTTCTTCTTCTGCACAGCTAAACGGGAAGTGGCGTTTCCAGCTCGCAATAGTGCAGAGTTATCTCAAAGAAAGGGGCCACGGTGTTTCTGTATCTCTATTATGTTGGTGCGGCTTCGGAACTTTTAAATATCTTGATATATCTCGAGAACTACGCATCCGATCAAAAAATATCGTAGAACTTAAAAAGTAGGAAACTTAATTCTCTACAAATAAAGTCTCATAACATTTTGCCATAGCTCGCTTCGTTTCCGAGATATTTGCAGATTTATCTCAAGGGAAGGGGCCTGACGGACATATTTCGAGATATTTCTTCTTCTTGTTGTTCTTCTTCTGCACAGCTAAGCTGGAAGTGGCATTTGCAGCTCGCAATAGTGCAGAGTTATCTCAAAGAAAGGGGCCACGGTGTTTCTGTATCTCTATTATGTTGGTGCGGCTTCGGAACTTTTAAATATCTCGATATATCTCGAAAACTACGCTTCTGATCAAAAAATATCGTAGAACATAAATTGTAGGAAACATAATTCTCTACAAAAAATGTCTCTTAATATTTTGCCATAGCTCGCTTCGTTTCCGAGATATTTGCAGATATATCTCAAGGGAGGGGGCCTGACGGACATATTTCGAGATATTTCTTCTTCTTGTTGCTCTTCTTCTGCACAGCTAAGCTGGAAGTGGCATTTGCAGCTCGCAATAGTGCAGAGTTATCTCAAAGAAAGGGGCCACGGTGTTTCTGTATCTCTATTATGTTGGTGCGGCTTCGGAACTTTTAAATATCTTGATATATCTCGAGAACTACGCATCTGATCAAAAAATATCATAGAACATAAAACGTAGGAAACTTAATTCTCTACAAAAAAGGTCTCCTAACATTTTGCCATAGCTCGCTTCGTTTCCGAGATATTTGCAGATTTATCTCAAGGGAAGGGGCCTGACGGACATATTTCGAGATATTTCTTCTTCTTGTTGTTCTTCTTCTGCACAGCTAAGCTGGAAGTGGCATTTGCAGCTCGCAATAGTGCAGAGTTATCTCAAAGAAAGGGGCCACGGTGTTTCTGTATCTCTATTATGTTGGTGCGGTTTCGGAACTTTTAAATATCTCGATATATCTCGAAAACTACGCTTCTGAGCAAAAAATATCATAGAACATAAAACGTAGGAAACTTAATTCTCTACAAAAAAGGTCTCTTAACATTTTGCCATAGCTCGCTTCGTTTCCGAGATATTTGCAGTTATATCTCAAGGGAAGGGGCCTGACGGACATATTTCGAGATATTTCTTCTTCTTGTTGTTCTTCTTCTGCACAGCTAAGCTGGAAGTGGCATTTGCAGCTCGCAATAGTGCAGAGTTATCTCAAAGAAAGGGGCCACGGTGTTTCTGTATCTCTATTATGTTGGTGCGGCTTCGGAACTTTTAAATATCTTGATATATCTCGAGAACTACGCATCTGATCAAAAAATATCATACAACATAAAACGTAGGAAACTTAATTCTCTACAAAAAAGGTCTTTTAACATTTTGCCATAGCTCGCTTCGTTTCCGAGATATTTGCAGATTTATCTCAAGGGAAGGGGCCTGACGGACATATTTCGAGATATTTCTTCTTCTTGTTGTTCTTCTTCTGCACAGCTAAGCTGGAAGTGGCATTTGCGGCTCGCACTAGTGCAGAGTTATCTCAAAGAAAGGGGCCACGGTGTTTCTGTATCTCTATTATGTTGGTGCGGCTTCGGAACTTTTAAATATCTCGATATATCTCGAAAACTACGCTAATGATCAAAAAATATCATAGAACATAAAACGTAGGAAACTTAATTCTCTACAAAAAAGGTCTCTTAACATTTTGCCATAGCTCGCTTCGTTTCCGAGATATTTGCAGATATATCTCAAGGGAAGGGGCCTGACGGACATATTTCGAGATATTTCTTCTTCTTGTTGTTCTTCTTCTGCACAGCTAAGCTGGAAGTGGCATTTGCAGCTCGCAATAGTGCAGAGTTATCTCAAAGAAAGGGGCCACGGTGTTTCTGTATCTCTATTATGTTGGTGCGGCTTCGGAACTTTTAAATATCTTGATATATCTCGAGAACTACGCATCTGATCAAAAAATATCATAGAACATAAATTGTAGGAAACATAATTCTCTACAAAAAAGGTCGCTTAACATTTTGCCATAGCTCGCTTCGTTTCCGAGATATTTGCAGATATATCTCAAGGGAAGGGGCCTGACGGACATATTTCGAGATATTTCTTCTTCTTGTTGTGCTTCTTCTGCACAGCTAAGCTGGAAGTGGCATTTGCAGCTCGCAGTAGTGCAGAGTTATCTCAAAGAAAGGGGCCACGGTGTTTCTGTATCTCTATTATGTTGGTGCGGCTTCGGAACTTTTAAATATCTCGATATATCTCGAAAACTACGCTTCTGATCAAAAAATATCATAGAACATAAAACGTAGGAAACTTAGTTCTCTACAAAAAAGGTCTCTTAACATTTTGCCATAGCTCGCTTCGTTTCCGAGATATTTGCAGATATATCTCAAGGGAAGGGGCCTGACGGACATATTTCGAGATATTTCTTCTTCTTGTTGTTCTTCTTCTGCACAGCTAAGCTGGAAGTGGCATTTGCAGCTCGCAATAGTGCAGAGTTATCTCAAAGAAAGGGGCCACGGTGTTTCTGTATCTCTATTATGTTGGTGCGGCTTCGGAACTTTTAAATATCTTGATATATCTCGAGAACTACGCATCTGATCAAAAAATATCATACAACATAAAACGTAGGAAACTTAATTCTCTACAAAAAAGGTCTCTTAACATTTTGCCATAGCTCGCTTCGTTTCCGAGATATTTGCAGATTTATCTCAAGGGAAGGGGCCTGACGGACATATTTCGAGATATTTCTTCTTCTTGTTGTTCTTCTTCTGCACAGCTAAGCTGGAAGTGGCATTTGCGGCTCGCACTAGTGCGGAGTTATCTCAAAGAAAGGGGCCACGGTGTTTCTGTACCTCTATTATGTTGGTGCGGCTTCGGAACTTTTAAATATCTTGATATATCTCGAGAACTACGCATCTGATCAAAACATATCATAGAACATAAAAAGTAGGAAACTTAATTCTCTACAAAAAAGGTCTCTTAACATTTTGCCATAGCTCGCTTCGTTTCCGAGATATTTGCAGATATATCTCAAGGGAAGGGGCCTGACGGACATATTTCGAGATATTTTTTCTTCTTGTTGTTCTTCTTCTGCACAGCTAAGTTGGAAGTGGCATTTGCAGCTCGCAATCGTGCAGAGTTATCTCAAAGAAAGGGGCCACGGTGTTTCTGTATCTCTATTATGTTGGTGCGGCTTCGGAACTTTTAAATATCTTGATATATCTCGAGAACTACGAATCTGATCAAAAAATATCATAGAACATAAGAAGTAGGAAACTTAATTCTCTACAAAAAAGGTCTCTTAACATTTTGCCATAGCTCGCTTCGTTTCCGAGATATTTGCAGATTTATCTCAAGGGAAGGGGCCTGACGGACATATTTCGAGATATTTCTTCTTCTTGTTGTCCTTCTTCTGCACAGCTAAGCTGGAAGTGGCATTTGCAGCTCGCAATAGTGCAGAGTTATCTCAAAGAAAGGGGCCACGGTGATTCTGTATCTCTATTATGTTGGTGCGGCTTCGGAACTTTTAAATATCTTGATATATCTCGAGAACTACGCATCTGATCAAAAAATATCATAGAACATAAAAAGTAGGAAACTTAATTCTCTACAAAAAAGGTCTCTTAACATTTTGCCATAGCTCGCTTCGTTTCCGAGATATTTGCAGATTTATCTCAAGGGAAGGGGCCTGACGGACATATTTCGAGATATTTCTTCTTCTTGTTGTTCTTCTTCTGCACAGCTAAGCTGGAAGTGGCATTTGCGGCTCGCACTAGTGCAGAGTTATCTCAAAGAAAGGGGCCACGGTGTTTCTGTACCTCTATTATGTTGGTGCGGCTTCGGAACTTTTAAATATCTCGATATATCTCGAAAACTACGCTTCTGATCAAAAAATATCATAGAACATAAAAAGTAGGAAACTTAATTCTCTACAAAAAAGGTCTTTTAACATTTTGCCATAGCTCGCTTCGTTTCCGAGATATTTGCAGATTTATCTCAAGGGAAGGGGCCTGACGGACATATTTCGAGATATTTCTTCTTCTTGTTGTTCTTCTTCTGCACAGCTAAGCTGGAAGTGGCATTTGCGGCTCGCACTAGTGCAGAGTTATCTCAAAGAAAGGGGCCACGGTGTTTCTGTATCTCTATTATGTTGGTGCGGCTTCGGAACTTTTAAATATCTCGATATATCTCGAAAACTACGCTTCTGATCAAAAAATATCATAGAACATAAAACGTAGGGAACTTAATTCTCTACAAAAAAGGTCTCTTAACATTTTGCCATAGCTCGCTTCGTTTCCGAGATATGTGCAGATATATCTCAAGGGAAGGGGCCTGACGGACATATTTCGAGATATTTCTTCTTCTTGTTGTTCTTCTTCTGCACAGCTAAGCTGGAAGTGGCATTTGCAGCTCGCAATAGTGCAGAGTTATCTCAAAGAAAGGGGCCACGGTGTTTCTGTATCTCTATTATGTTGGTGCGGCTTCGGAACTTTTAAATATCTTGATATATCTCGAGAACTACGCATCTGATCAAAAAATATCATACAACATAAAACGTAGGAAACTTAATTCTCTACAAAAAAGGTCTCTTAACATTTTGCCATAGCTCGCTTCGTTTCCGAGATATTTGCAGATATATCTCAAGGGAAGGGGCCTGACGGACATATTTCGAGATATTTCTTCTTCTTGTTGTTCTTCTTCTGCACAGCTAAGCTGGAAGTGGCATTTGCAGCTCGCAATAGTGCAGAGTTATCTCAAAGAAAGGGGCCACGGTGTTTCTGTATCTCTATTATGTTGGTGCGGCTTCGGAACTTTTAAATATCTTGATATATCTCGAGAACTACGCATCTGATCAAAAAATATCATAGAACATAAATTGTAGGAAACATAATTCTCTACAAAAAAGGTCGCTTAACATTTTGCCATAGCTCGCTTCGTTTCCGAGATATTTGCAGATATATCTCAAGGGAAGGGGCCTGACGGACATATTTCGAGATATTTCTTCTTCTTGTTGTGCTTCTTCTGCACAGCTAAGCTGGAAGTGGCATTTGCAGCTCGCAGTAGTGCAGAGTTATCTCAAAGAAAGGGGCCACGGTGTTTCTGTATCTCTATTATGTTGGTGCGGCTTCGGAACTTTTAAATATCTCGATATATCTCGAAAACTACGCTTCTGATCAAAAAATATCATAGAACATAAAACGTAGGAAACTTAGTTCTCTACAAAAAAGGTCTCTTAACATTTTGCCATAGCTCGCTTCGTTTCCGAGATATTTGCAGATATATCTCAAGGGAAGGGGCCTGACGGACATATTTCGAGATATTTCTTCTTCTTGTTGTTCTTCTTCTGCACAGCTAAGCTGGAAGTGGCATTTGCAGCTCGCAATAGTGCAGAGTTATCTCAAAGAAAGGGGCCACGGTGTTTCTGTATCTCTATTATGTTGGTGCGGCTTCGGAACTTTTAAATATCTTGATATATCTCGAGAACTACGCATCTGATCAAAAAATATCATACAACATAAAACGTAGGAAACTTAATTCTCTACAAAAAAGGTCTCTTAACATTTTGCCATAGCTCGCTTCGTTTCCGAGATATTTGCAGATTTATCTCAAGGGAAGGGGCCTGACGGACATATTTCGAGATATTTCTTCTTCTTGTTGTTCTTCTTCTGCACAGCTAAGCTGGAAGTGGCATTTGCGGCTCGCACTAGTGCGGAGTTATCTCAAAGAAAGGGGCCACGGTGTTTCTGTACCTCTATTATGTTGGTGCGGCTTCGGAACTTTTAAATATCTTGATATATCTCGAGAACTACGCATCTGATCAAAAAATATCATAGAACATAAAAAGTAGGAAACTTAATTCTCTACAAAAAAGGTCTCTTAACATTTTGCCATAGCTCGCTTCGTTTCCGAGATATTTGCAGATATATCTCAAGGGAAGGGGCCTGACGGACATATTTCGAGATATTTTTTCTTCTTGTTGTTCTTCTTCTGCACAGCTAAGTTGGAAGTGGCATTTGCAGCTCGCAATCGTGCAGAGTTATCTCAAAGAAAGGGGCCACGGTGTTTCTGTATCTCTATTATGTTGGTGCGGCTTCGGAACTTTTAAATATCTTGATATATCTCGAGAACTACGAATCTGATCAAAAAATATCATAGAACATAAGAAGTAGGAAACTTAATTCTCTACAAAAAAGGTCTCTTAACATTTTGCCATAGCTCGCTTCGTTTCCGAGATATTTGCAGATTTATCTCAAGGGAAGGGGCCTGACGGACATATTTCGAGATATTTCTTCTTCTTGTTGTCCTTCTTCTGCACAGCTAAGCTGGAAGTGGCATTTGCAGCTCGCAATAGTGCAGAGTTATCTCAAAGAAAGGGGCCACGGTGATTCTGTATCTCTATTATGTTGGTGCGGCTTCGGAACTTTTAAATATCTTGATATATCTCGAGAACTACGCATCTGATCAAAAAATATCATAGAACATAAAAAGTAGGAAACTTAATTCTCTACAAAAAAGGTCTCTTAACATTTTGCCATAGCTCGCTTCGTTTCCGAGATATTTGCAGATTTATCTCAAGGGAAGGGGCCTGACGGACATATTTCGAGATATTTCTTCTTCTTGTTGTTCTTCTTCTGCACAGCTAAGCTGGAAGTGGCATTTGCGGCTCGCACTAGTGCAGAGTTATCTCAAAGAAAGGGGCCACGGTGTTTCTGTACCTCTATTATGTTGGTGCGGCTTCGGAACTTTTAAATATCTCGATATATCTCGAAAACTACGCTTCTGATCAAAAAATATCATAGAACATAAAAAGTAGGAAACTTAATTCTCTACAAAAAAGGTCTTTTAACATTTTGCCATAGCTCGCTTCGTTTCCGAGATATTTGCAGATTTATCTCAAGGGAAGGGGCCTGACGGACATATTTCGAGATATTTCTTCTTCTTGTTGTTCTTCTTCTGCACAGCTAAGCTGGAAGTGGCATTTGCGGCTCGCACTAGTGCAGAGTTATCTCAAAGAAAGGGGCCACGGTGTTTCTGTATCTCTATTATGTTGGTGCGGCTTCGGAACTTTTAAATATCTCGATATATCTCGAAAACTACGCTTCTGATCAAAAAATATCATAGAACATAAAACGTAGGGAACTTAATTCTCTACAAAAAAGGTCTCTTAACATTTTGCCATAGCTCGCTTCGTTTCCGAGATATGTGCAGATATATCTCAAGGGAAGGGGCCTGACGGACATATTTCGAGATATTTCTTCTTCTTGTTGTTCTTCTTCTGCACAGCTAAGCTGGAAGTGGCATTTGCAGCTCGCAATAGTGCAGAGTTATCTCAAAGAAAGGGGCCACGGTGTTTCTGTATCTCTATTATGTTGGTGCGGCTTCGGAACTTTTAAATATCTTGATATATCTCGAGAACTACGCATCTGATCAAAAAATATCATACAACATAAAACGTAGGAAACTTAATTCTCTACAAAAAAGGTCTCTTAACATTTTGCCATAGCTCGCTTCGTTTCCGAGATATTTGCAGATATATCTCAAGGGAAGGGGCCTGACGGACATATTTCGAGATATTTCTTCTTCTTGTTGTTCTTCTTCTGCACAGCTAAGCTGGAAGTGGCATTTGCAGCTCGCAATAGTGCAGAGTTATCTCAAAGAAAGGGGCCACGGTGTTTCTGTATCTCTATTATGTTGGTGCGGCTTCGGAACTTTTAAATATCTTGATATATCTCGAGAACTACGCATCTGATCAAAAAATATCATAGAACATAAATTGTAGGAAACATAATTCTCTACAAAAAAGGTCTCTTAACATTTTGCCATAGCTCGCTTCGTTTCCGAGATATTTGCAGATATATCTCAAGGGAAGGGGCCTGACGGACATATTTCGAGATATTTCTTCTTCTTGTTGTGCTTCTTCTGCACAGCTAAGCTGGAAGTGGCATTTGCAGCTCGCAATAGTGCAGAGTTATCTCAAAGAAAGGGGCCACGGTGTTTCTGTATCTCTATTATGTTGGTGCGGCTTCGGAACTTTTAAATATCTTGATATATCTCGAGAACTACGCATCTGATCAAAAAATATCATACAACATAAAACGTAGGAAACTTAATTCTCTACAAAAAAGGTCTCTTAACATTTTGCCATAGCTCGCTTCGTTTCCGAGATATTTGCAGATTTATCTCAAGGGAAGGGGCCTGACGGACATATTTCGAGATATTTCTTCTTCTTGTTGTTCTTCTTCTGCACAGCTAAGCTGGAAGTGGCATTTGCGGCTCGCACTAGTGCAGAGTTATCTCAAAGAAAGGGGCCACGGTGTTTCTGTACCTCTATTATGTTGGTGCGGCTTCGGAACTTTTAAATATCTCGATATATCTCGAAAACTACGCTTCTGATCAAAAAATATCATAGAACATAAAACGTAGGAAACTTAATTCTCTACAAAAAAGGTCTCTTAACATTTTGCCATAGCTCGCTTCGTTTCCGAGATATTTGCAGATTTATCTCAAGGGAAGGGGCCTGACGGACATATTTCGAGATATTTTTTCTTCTTGTTGTTCTTCTTCTGCACAGCTAAGTTGGAAGTGGCATTTGCAGCTCGCAATCGTGCAGAGTTATCTCAAAGAAAGGGGCCACGGTGTTTCTGTATCTCTATTATGTTGGTGCGGCTTCGGAACTTTTAAATATCTTGATATATCTCGAGAACTACGCATCTGATCAAAAAATATCATCAAACGTAAAAAGTAGGAAACTTAATTCTCTACAAAAAAGGTCTCTTAACATTTTGCCATAGCTCGCTTCGTTTCCGAGATATTTGCAGATTTATCTCAAGGGAAGGGGCCTGACGGACATATTTCGAGATATTTCTTCTTCTTGTTGTTCTTCTTCTGCACAGCTAAGCTGGAAGTGGCATTTGCAGCTCGCAATAGTGCAGAGTTATCTCAAAGAAAGGGGCCACGGTGTTTCTGTATCTCTATTATGTTGGTGCGGCTTCGGAACTTTTAAATATCTTGATATATCTCGAGAACTACGCATCTGATCAAAAAATATCATAGAACATAAAAAGTAGGAAACTTAATTCTCTACAAAAAAGGTCTCTTAAGATTTTGCCATAGCTCGCTTCGTTTCCGAGATATTTGCAGATATATCTCAAGGGAAGGGGCCTGACGGACATATTTCGAGATATTTTTTCTTCTTGTTGTTCTTCTTCTGCACAGCTAAGCTGGAAGTGGCATTTGCAGCTCGCAATCGTGCAGAGTTATCTCAAAGAAAGGGGCCACGGTGTTTCTGTATATCTATTATGTTGGTGCGGCTTCGGAACTTTTAAATATCTTGATATATCTCGAGAACTACGCATCTGATCAAAAAATATCATAAAACGTAAAAAGTAGGAAACTTAATTCTCTACAAAAAAGGTCTCTTAACATTTTGCCATAGCTCGCTTCGTTTCCGAGATATTTGCAGATTTATCTCAAGGGAAGGGGCCTGACGGACATATTTCGAGATATTTCTTCTTCTTGTTGTTCTTCTTCTGCACAGCTAAACTGGAAGTGGCGTTTCCAGCTCGCAATAGTGCAGAGTTATCTCAAAGAAAGGGGCCACGGTGTTTCTGTATCTCTATTATGTTGGTGCGGCTTCGGAACTTTTAAATATCTTGATATATCTCGAGAACTACGCATCTGATCAAAAAATATCGTAGAACATAAAAAGTAGGAAACTTAATTCTCTACAAATAAAGTCTCATAACATTTTGCCATAGCTCGCTTCGTTTCCGAGATATTTGCAGATTTATCTCAAGGGAAGGGGCCTGACGGACATATTTCGAGATATTTCTTCTTCTTGTTGTTCTTCTTCTGCACAGCTAAGCTGGAAGTGGCATTTGCAGCTCGCAATAGTGCAGAGTTATCTCAAAGAAAGGGGCCACGGTGTTTCTGTATCTCTATTATGTTGGTGCGGCTTCGGAACTTTTAGATATCTCGATATATCTCGAAAACTACGCTTCTGATCAAAAAATATCATAGAACATAAATTGTAGGAAACATAATTCTCTACAAAAAAGGTCTCTTAACATTTTGCCATAGCTCGCTTCGTTTCCGAGATATTTGCAGATATATCTCAAGGGAAGGGGCCTGACGGACATATTTCGAGATATTTCTTCTTCTTGTTGTGCTTCTTCTGCACAGCTAAGCTGGAAGTGGCATTTGCAGCTCGCAATAGTGCAGAGTTATCTCAAAGAAAGGGGCCACGGTGTTTCTGTATCTCTATTATGTTGGTGCGGCTTCGGAACTTTTAAATATCTTGATATATCTCGAGAACTACGCATCTGATCAAAAAATATCATAGAACATAAAACGTAGGAAACTTAATTCTCTACAAAAAAGGTCTCTTAACATTTTGCCATAGATCGCTTCGTTTCTGAGATATTTGCATATTTATCTCAAGGGAAGGGGCCTGACGGACATATTTCGAGATATTTCTTCTTGTTGTTCTTCTTCTGCACAGCTAAGCTGGTAGTGGCATTTGCGGCTCGCACTAGTGCAGAGTTATCTCAAAGAAAGGGGCCACGGTGTTTCTGTATCTCTATTATGTTGGTGCGGCTTCGGAACTTTTAAATATCTCGATATATCTCGAAAACTACGCTTCTGATCAAAAAATATCATAGAACATAAAACGTAGGAAACTTAATTCTCTACAAAAAAGGTCTCTTAACATTTTGCCATAGATCGCTTCGTTTCCGAGATATTTGCATATTTATCTCAAGGGAAGGGGCCTGACGGACATATTTCGAGATATTTCTTCTTGTTGTTCTTCTTCTGCACAGCTAAGCTGGTAGTGGCATTTGCGGCTCGCACTAGTGCAGAGTTATCTCAAAGAAAGGGGCCACGGTGTTTCTGTATCTCTATTATGTTGGTGCGGCTTCGGAACTTTTAAATATCTCGAGATATCTCGAAAACTACGCTTCTGATCAAAAAATATCATAGAACATAAATTGTAGGAAACATAGTTCTCTACAAAAAACGTCTCTTAACATTTTGCCATAGCTCGCTTCGTTTCCGAGATATTTGCAGATTCAGCTCAAAGTAACGGGCCTGACGGACATATTTCGAGATATTTCTTCTTCTTGTTGTTCTTCTTCTGCACAGCTAAGCTGGAAGTGGCATTTGCGGCTCGCACTAGTGCAGAGTTATCTCAAAGAAAGGGGCCACGGTGTTTCTGTACCTCTATTATGTTGGTGCGGCTTCGGAACTTTTAAATATCTTGATATATCTCGAGAACTACGCATCTGATCAAAAAATATCATACAACATAAAACGTAGGAAACTTAATTCTCTACAAAAAAGGTCTCTTAACATTTTGCCATAGCTCGCTTCGTTTCCGAGATATTTGCAGATTTATCTCAAGGGAAGGGGCCTGACGGACATATTTCGAGATATTTCTTCTTGTTGTTCTTCTTCTGCACAGCTAAGCTGGAAGTGGCATTTGCGGCTCGCACTAGTGCAGAGTTATCTCAAAGAAAGGGGCCACGGTGTTTCTGTATCTCTCTTATGTTGGTGCGGCTTCGGAACTTTTAAATATCTTGATATATCTCGAGAACTACGCATCTGATCAAAAAATATCATAGAACATAAAAAGTAGGAAACTTAAATCTCTACAAAAAAGGTCTCTTAACATTTTGCCATAGCTCTCTTCGTTTCCGAGATATTTGCAGATTTATCTCAAGGGAAGGGGCCTGACGGACATATTTCGAGATATTTCTTCTTCTTGTTGTTCTTCTTCTGCACAGCTAAGCTGGAAGTGGCATTTGCAGCTCGCAATAGTGCAGAGTTATCTCAAAGAAAGGGGCCACGGTGTTTCTGTATCTCTATTATGTTGGTGCGGCTTCGGAACTTTTAGATATCTCGATATATCTCGAAAACTACGCTTCTGATCAAAAAATATCATAGAACATAAATTGTAGGAAACATAATTCTCTACAAAAAAGGTCTCTTAACATTTTGCCATAGCTCGCTTCGTTTCCGAGATATTTGCAGATATATCTCAAGGGAAGGGGCCTGACGGACATATTTCGAGATATTTCTTCTTCTTGTTGTGCTTCTTCTGCACAGCTAAGCTGGAAGTGGCATTTGCAGCTCGCAATAGTGCAGAGTTATCTCAAAGAAAGGGGCCACGGTGTTTCTGTATCTCTATTATGTTGGTGCGGCTTCGGAACTTTTAAATATCTTGATATATCTCGAGAACTACGCATCTGATCAAAAAATATCATAGAACATAAAACGTAGGAAACTTAATTCTCTACAAAAAAGGTCTCTTAACATTTTGCCATAGATCGCTTCGTTTCTGAGATATTTGCATATTTATCTCAAGGGAAGGGGCCTGACGGACATATTTCGAGATATTTCTTCTTGTTGTTCTTCTTCTGCACAGCTAAGCTGGTAGTGGCATTTGCGGCTCGCACTAGTGCAGAGTTATCTCAAAGAAAGGGGCCACGGTGTTTCTGTATCTCTATTATGTTGGTGCGGCTTCGGAACTTTTAAATATCTCGATATATCTCGAAAACTACGCTTCTGATCAAAAAATATCATAGAACATAAAACGTAGGAAACTTAATTCTCTACAAAAAAGGTCTCTTAACATTTTGCCATAGATCGCTTCGTTTCCGAGATATTTGCATATTTATCTCAAGGGAAGGGGCCTGACGGACATATTTCGAGATATTTCTTCTTGTTGTTCTTCTTCTGCACAGCTAAGCTGGTAGTGGCATTTGCGGCTCGCACTAGTGCAGAGTTATCTCAAAGAAAGGGGCCACGGTGTTTCTGTATCTCTATTATGTTGGTGCGGCTTCGGAACTTTTAAATATCTCGAGATATCTCGAAAACTACGCTTCTGATCAAAAAATATCATAGAACATAAATTGTAGGAAACATAGTTCTCTACAAAAAACGTCTCTTAACATTTTGCCATAGCTCGCTTCGTTTCCGAGATATTTGCAGATTCAGCTCAAAGTAACGGGCCTGACGGACATATTTCGAGATATTTCTTCTTCTTGTTGTTCTTCTTCTGCACAGCTAAGCTGGAAGTGGCATTTGCGGCTCGCACTAGTGCAGAGTTATCTCAAAGAAAGGGGCCACGGTGTTTCTGTACCTCTATTATGTTGGTGCGGCTTCGGAACTTTTAAATATCTTGATATATCTCGAGAACTACGCATCTGATCAAAAAATATCATACAACATAAAACGTAGGAAACTTAATTCTCTACAAAAAAGGTCTCTTAACATTTTGCCATAGCTCGCTTCGTTTCCGAGATATTTGCAGATTTATCTCAAGGGAAGGGGCCTGACGGACATATTTCGAGATATTTCTTCTTGTTGTTCTTCTTCTGCACAGCTAAGCTGGAAGTGGCATTTGCGGCTCGCACTAGTGCAGAGTTATCTCAAAGAAAGGGGCCACGGTGTTTCTGTATCTCTCTTATGTTGGTGCGGCTTCGGAACTTTTAAATATCTTGATATATCTCGAGAACTACGCATCTGATCAAAAAATATCATAGAACATAAAAAGTAGGAAACTTAAATCTCTACAAAAAAGGTCTCTTAACATTTTGCCATAGCTCTCTTCGTTTCCGAGATATTTGCAGATTTATCTCAAGGGAAGGGGCCTGACGGACATATTTCGAGATATTTCTTCTTCTTGTTGTTCTTCTTCTGCACAGCTAAGCTGGAAGTGGCATTTGCAGCTCGCAATAGTGCAGAGTTATCTCAAAGAAAGGGGCCACGGTGTTTCTGTATCTCTATTATGTTGGTGCGGCTTCGGAACTTTTAAATATCTTGATATATCTCGAGAACTACGCATCTGATCAAAAAATATCATAGAACATAAAAAGTAGGAAACTTAATTCTCTACAAAAAAGGTCTCTTAACATTTTGCCATAGCTCGCTTCGTTTCCGAGATATTTGCAGATTTATCTCAAGGGAAGGGGCCTGACGGACATATTTCGAGATATTTCTTCTTCTTGTTGTTCTTCTTCTGCACAGCTAAGCTGGAAGTGGCATTTGCGGCTCGCACTAGTGCAGAGTTATCTCAAAGAAAGGGGCCACGGTGTTTCTGTACCTCTATTATGTTGGTGCGGCTTCGGAACTTTTAAATATCTCGATATATCTCGAAAACTACGCTTCTGATCAAAAAATATCGTAGAACATAAAACGTAGGAAACTTAATTCTCTACAAAAAAGGTCTCTTAACATTTTGCCATAGCTCGCTTCGTTTCCGAGATATTTGCAGATTTATCTCAAGGGAAGGGGCCTGACGGACATATTTCGAGATATTTCTTCTTCTTGTTGTTCTTCTTCTGCACAGCTAAGCTGGAAGTGGCATCTGCGGCTCGCACTAGTGCAGAGTTATCTCAAAGAAAGGGGCCACGGTGTTTCTGTACCTCTATTATGTTGGTGCGGCTTCGGAACTTTTAAATATCTCGATATATCTCGAAAACTACGCTTCTGATCAAAAAATATCGTAGAACATAAAACGTAGGAAACTTAATTCTCTACAAAAAAGGTCTCTTAACATTTTGCCATAGCTCGCTTCGTTTCCGAGATATTTGCAGATTTATCTCAAGGGAAGGGGCCTGACGGACATATTTCGAGATATTTCTTCTTCTTGTTGTTCTTCTTCTGCACAGCTAAGCTGGAAGTGGCATTTGCGGCTCGCACTAGTGCAGAGTTATCTCAAAGAAAGGGGCCACGGTGTTTCTGTACCTCTATTATGTTGGTGCGGCTTCGGAACTTTTAAATATCTTGATATATCTCGAGAACTACGCATCTGATCAAAAAATATCATACAACATAAAAAGTAGGAAACTTAATTCTCTACAAAAAAGGTCTCTTAACATTTTGCCATAGCTCGCTTCGTTTCCGAGATATTTGCAGACATATCTCAAGGGAAGGGGCCTGACGGACATATTTCGAGATATTTTTTCTTCTTGTTGTTCTTCTTCTGCACAGCTAAGCTGGAAGTGGCATTTGCGGCTCGCACTAGTGCAGAGTTATCTCAAAGAAAGGGGCCACGGTGTTTCTGTATCTCTATTATGTTGGTGCGGCTTCGGAACTTTTAAATATCTCGATATATCTCGAAAACTACGCTTCTGATCAAAAAATATCATAGAACATAAAACGTAGGAAACTTAATTCTCTACAAAAAAGGTCTCTTAACATTTTGCCATAGCTCGCTTCGTTTCCGAGATATTTGCAGATTTATCTCAAGGGAAGGGGCCTGACGGACATATTTCGAGATATTTCTTCTTCTTGTTGTTCTTCTTCTGCACAGCTAAGCTGGAAGTGGCATTTGCGGCTCGCACTAGTGCAGAGTTATCTCAAAGAAAGGGGCCACGGTGTTTCTGTACCTCTATTATGTTGGTGCGGCTTCGGAACTTTTAAATATCTTGATATATCTCGAGAACTACGCATCTGATCAAAAAATATCATAGAACATAAAAAGTAGGAAACTTAATTCTCTACAAAAAAGGTCTCTTAACATTTTGCCATAGCTCGCTTCGTTTCCGAGATATTTGCAGATATATCTCAAGGGAAGGGGCCTGACGGACATATTTCGAGATATTTTTTCTTCTTGTTGTTCTTCTTCTGCACAGCTAAGTTGGAAGTGGCATTTGCAGCTCGCAATCGTGCAGAGTTATCTCAAAGAAAGGGGCCACGGTGTTTCTGTATCTCTATTATGTTGGTGCGGCTTCGGAACTTTTAAATATCTTGATATATCTCGAGAACTACGCATCTGATCAAAAAATATCATAGAACATAAGAAGTAGGAAACTTAATTCTCTACAAAAAAGGTCTCTTAACATTTTGCCATACCTCGCTTCGTTTCCGAGATATTTGCAGATTTATCTCAAGGGAAGGGGCCTGACGGACATATTTCGAGATATTTCTTCTTCTTGTTGTCCTTCTTCTGCACAGCTAAGCTGGAAGTGGCATTTGCAGCTCGCAATAGTGCAGAGTTATCTCAAAGAAAGGGGCCACGGTGATTCTGTATCTCTATTATGTTGGTGCGGCTTCGGAACTTTTAAATATCTTGATATATCTCGAGAACTACGCATCTGATCAAAAAATATCATAGAACATAAAAAGTAGGAAACTTAATTCTCTACAAAAAAGGTCTCTTAACATTTTGCCATAGCTCGCTTCGTTTCCGAGATATTTGCAGATTTATCTCAAGGGAAGGGGCCTGACGGACATATTTCGAGATATTTCTTCTTGTTGTTCTTCTTCTGCACAGCTAAGCTGGAAGTGGCATTTGCGGCTCGCACTAGTGCAGAGTTATCTCAAAGAAAGGGGCCACGGTGTTTCTGTATCTCTCTTATGTTGGTGCGGCTTCGGAACTTTTAAATATCTTGATATATCTCGAGAACTACGCATCTGATCAAAAAATATCATAGAACATAAAAAGTAGGAAACTTAAATCTCTACAAAAAAGGTCTCTTAACATTTTGCCATAGCTCTCTTCGTTTCCGAGATATTTGCAGATTTATCTCAAGGGAAGGGGCCTGACGGACATATTTCGAGATATTTCTTCTTCTTGTTGTTCTTCTTCTGCACAGCTAAGCTGGAAGTGGCATTTGCAGCTCGCAATAGTGCAGAGTTATCTCAAAGAAAGGGGCCACGGTGTTTCTGTATCTCTATTATGTTGGTGCGGCTTCGGAACTTTTAAATATCTTGATATATCTCGAGAACTACGCATCTGATCAAAAAATATCATAGAACATAAAAAGTAGGAAACTTAATTCTCTACAAAAAAGGTCTCTTAACATTTTGCCATAGCTCGCTTCGTTTCCGAGATATTTGCAGATTTATCTCAAGGGAAGGGGCCTGACGGACATATTTCGAGATATTTCTTCTTCTTGTTGTTCTTCTTCTGCACAGCTAAGCTGGAAGTGGCATTTGCGGCTCGCACTAGTGCAGAGTTATCTCAAAGAAAGGGGCCACGGTGTTTCTGTACCTCTATTATGTTGGTGCGGCTTCGGAACTTTTAAATATCTCGATATATCTCGAAAACTACGCTTCTGATCAAAAAATATCGTAGAACATAAAACGTAGGAAACTTAATTCTCTACAAAAAAGGTCTCTTAACATTTTGCCATAGCTCGCTTCGTTTCCGAGATATTTGCAGATTTATCTCAAGGGAAGGGGCCTGACGGACATATTTCGAGATATTTCTTCTTCTTGTTGTTCTTCTTCTGCACAGCTAAGCTGGAAGTGGCATCTGCGGCTCGCACTAGTGCAGAGTTATCTCAAAGAAAGGGGCCACGGTGTTTCTGTACCTCTATTATGTTGGTGCGGCTTCGGAACTTTTAAATATCTCGATATATCTCGAAAACTACGCTTCTGATCAAAAAATATCGTAGAACATAAAACGTAGGAAACTTAATTCTCTACAAAAAAGGTCTCTTAACATTTTGCCATAGCTCGCTTCGTTTCCGAGATATTTGCAGATTTATCTCAAGGGAAGGGGCCTGACGGACATATTTCGAGATATTTCTTCTTCTTGTTGTTCTTCTTCTGCACAGCTAAGCTGGAAGTGGCATTTGCGGCTCGCATTAGTGCAGAGTTATCTCAAAGAAAGGGGCCACGGTGTTTCTGTACCTCTATTATGTTGGTGCGGCTTCGGAACTTTTAAATATCTTGATATATCTCGAGAACTACGCATCTGATCAAAAAATATCATAGAACATAAAAAGTAGGAAACTTAATTCTCTACAAAAAAGGTCTCTTAACATTTTGCCATAGCTCGCTTCGTTTCCGAGATATTTGCAGATATATCTCAAGGGAAGGGGCCTGACGGACATATTTCGAGATATTTTTTCTTCTTGTTGTTCTTCTTCTGCACAGCTAAGTTGGAAGTGGCATTTGCAGCTCGCAATCGTGCAGAGTTATCTCAAAGAAAGGGGCCACGGTGTTTCTGTATCTCTATTATGTTGGTGCGGCTTCGGAACTTTTAAATATCTTGATATATCTCGAGAACTACGCATCTGATCAAAAAATATCATAGAACATAAGAAGTAGGAAACTTAATTCTCTACAAAAAAGGTCTCTTAACATTTTGCCATACCTCGCTTCGTTTCCGAGATATTTGCAGATTTATCTCAAGGGAAGGGGCCTGACGGACATATTTCGAGATATTTCTTCTTCTTGTTGTCCTTCTTCTGCACAGCTAAGCTGGAAGTGGCATTTGCAGCTCGCAATAGTGCAGAGTTATCTCAAAGAAAGGGGCCACGGTGATTCTGTATCTCTATTATGTTGGTGCGGCTTCGGAACTTTTAAATATCTTGATATATCTCGAGAACTACGCATCTGATCAAAAAATATCATAGAACATAAAAAGTAGGAAACTTAATTCTCTACAAAAAAGGTCTCTTAACATTTTGCCATAGCTCGCTTCGTTTCCGAGATATTTGCAGATATATCTCAAGGGAAGGGGCCTGACGGACATATTTCGAGATATTTTTTCTTCTTGTTGTTCTTCTTCTGCACAGCTAAGCTGGAAGTGGCATTTGCAGCTCGCAATCGTGCAGAGTTATCTCGAAGAAAAGGGCCACGGTGTTTCTGTATATCTATTATGTTGGTGCGGCTTCGGAACTTTTAAATATCTTGATATATCTCGAGAACTACGCATCTGATCAAAAAATATCATCAAACGTAAAAAGTAGGAAACTTAATTCTCTACAAAAAAGGTCTCTTAACATTTTGCCATAGCTCGCTTCGTTTCCGAGATATTTGCAGATTTATCTCAAGGGAAGGGGCCTGACGGACATATTTCGAGATATTTCTTCTTCTTGTTGTTCTTCTTCTGCACAGCTAAGCTGGAAGTGGCATTTCCAGCTCGCAATAGTGCAGAGTTATATCAAAGAAAGGGGCCACGGTGTTTCTGTATCTCTATTATGTTGGTGCGTCTTCGGAACTTTTAAATATCTTGATATATCTCGAGAACTACGCATCTGATCAAAAAATATCATAGAACATAAAACGTAGGAAACTTAATTCTCTACAAAAAAGGTCTCTTAACATTTTGCCATAGCTCGCTTCGTTTCCGAGATATTTGCAGATTTATCTCAAGGGAAGGGGCCTGACGGACATATTTCGAGATATTTCTTCTTCTTGTTGTTCTTCTTCTGCACAGCTAAACTGGAAGTGGCATTTCCAGCTCGCAATAGTGCAGAGTTATCTCAACGAAAGGGGCCACGTTGTTTCTGTATCTCTATTATGTTGGTGCGGCTTCGGAACTTTTAAATATCTTGATATATCTCGAGAACTACGCATCTGATCAAAAAATATCATAGAACATAAAACGTAGGAAACTTAATTCTCTACAAAAAAGGTCTCTTAACATTTTGCCATAGCTCGCTTCGTTTCCGAGATATTTGCAGATTTATCTCAAGGGATGGGGCCTGACGGACATATTTCGAGATATTTCTTCTTCTTGTTGTTCTTCTTCTGCACAGCTAAACTGGAAGTGGCGTTTCCAGCTCGCAATAGTGCAGAGTTATCTCAAAGAAAGGGGCCACGGTGTTTCTGTATCTCTATTATGTTGGTGCGGCTTCGGAACTTTTAAATATCTTGATATATCTCGAGAACTACGCATCTGATCAAAAAATATCATAGAACATGAAACGTAGGAAACTTAATTCTCTACAAAAAAGGTCTCTTAACATTTTGCCATAGATCGCTTCGTTTCCGAGATATTTGCATATTTATCTCAAGGGAAGGGGCCTGACGGACATATTTCGAGATATTTCTTCTTGTTGTTCTTCTTCTGCACAGCTAAGCTGGAAGTGGCATTTGCGGCTCGCACTAGTGCAGAGTTATCTCAAAGAAAGGGGCCACGGTGTTTCTGTATCTCTATTATGTTGGTGCGGCTTCGGAACTTTTAAATATCTCGAGATATCTCGAAAACTACGCTTCTGATCAAAAAATATCATAGAACATAAATTGTAGGAAACATAATTCTCTACAAAAAACGTCTCTTAACATTTTGCCATAGCTCGCTTCGTTTCCGAGATATTTGCAGATTCAGCTCAAAGTAACGGGCCTGACGGACATATTTCGAGATATTTCTTCTTCTTGTTGTTCTTCTTCTGCACAGCTAAGCTGGAAGTGGCATTTGCGGCTCGCACTAGTGCAGAGTTATCTCAAAGAAAGGGGCCACGGTGTTTCTGTATCTCTATTATGTTGGTGCGGCTTCGGAACTTTTAAATATCTCGAGATGTCTCGAAAACTACGCTTCTGATCAAAAAATATCATAGAACATAAATTGTAGGAAACATAATTCTCTACAAAAAACGTCTCTTAACATTTTGCCATAGCTCGCTTCGTTTCCGAGATATTTGCAGATTCAGCTCAAAGTAACGGGCCTGACGGACATATTTCGAGATATTTCTTCTTCTTGTTGTTCTTCTTCTGCACAGCTAAGCTGGAAGTGGCATTTGCGGCTCGCACTAGTGCAGAGTTATCTCAAAGAAAGGGGCCACGGTGTTTCTGTATCTCTATTATGTTGGTGCGATTTCGGAACTTTTAAATATCTCGATATATCTCGAAAACTACGCTTCTGATCAAAAAATATCATAGAACATAAATTGTAGGAAACATAATTCTCTACAAAAAAGGTCTCTTAACATTTTGCCATAGCTCGCTTCGTTTCCGAGATATTTGCAGATTTATCTCAAGGGAAGGGGCCCGACGGACATATTTCGAGATATTTCTTCTTCTTGTTGTTCTTCTTCTGCACAGCTAAACTGGAAGTGGCGTTTCCAGCTCGCAATAGTGCAGAGTTATCTCAAAGAAAGGGGCCACGGTGTTTCTGTATCTCTATTATGTTGGTGCGGCTTCGGAACTTTTAAATATCTTGATATATCTCGAGAACTACGCATCTGATCAAAAAATATCGTAGAACATAAAAAGTAGGAAACTTAATTCTCTACAAATAAAGTCTCATAACATTTTGCCATAGCTCGCTTCGTTTCCGAGATATTTGCAGATTTATCTCAAGGGAAGGGGCCTGACGGACATATTTCGAGATATTTCTTCTTCTTGTTGTTCTTCTTCTGCACAGCTAAGCTGGAAGTGGCATTTGCAGCTCGCAATAGTGCAGAGTTATCTTAAAGAAAGGGGCCACGGTGTTTCTGTATCTCTATTATGTTGGTGCGGCTTCGGAACTTTTAAATATCTTGATATATCTCGAGAACTACGCATCTGATCAAAAAATATCATAGAACATAAAAAGTAGGAAACTTAATTCTCTACAAATAAAGTCTCATAACATTTTGCCATAGCTCGCTTCGTTTCCGAGATATTTGCAGATTTATCTCAAGGGAAGGGGCCTGACGGACATATTTCGAGATATTTCTTCTTCTTGTTGTTCTTCTTCTGCACAGCTAAGCTGGAAGTGGCATTTGCAGCTCGCAATAGTGCAGAGTTATCTCAAAGAAAGGGGCCACGGTGTTTCTGTATCTCTATTATGTTGGTGCGGCTTCGGAACTTTTAAATATCTTGATATATCTCGAGAACTACGCATCTGATCAAAAAATATCATAGAACATAAAAAGTAGGAAACTTAATACTCTACAAAAAAGGTCTCTTAACATTTTGCCATAGCTCGCTTCGTTTCCGAGATATTTGCAGATTTATCTCAAGGGAAGGGGCCTGACGGACATATTTCGAGATATTTCTTCTTGTTGTTCTTCTTCTGCACAGCTAAGCTGGAAGTGGCATTTGCGGCTCGCACTAGTGCAGAGTTATCTCAAAGAAAGGGGCCACGGTGTTTCTGTATCTCTATTATGTTGGTGCGGCTTCGGAACTTTTAAATATCTCGATATATCTCGAAAACTACGCTTCTGATCAAAAAATATCATAGAACATAAATTGTAGGAAACATAATTCTCTACAAAAAACGTCTCTTAACATTTTGCCATAGCTCGCTTCGTTTCCGAGATATTTGCAGATTCAGCTCAAAGTAACGGGCCTGACGGACATATTTCGAGATATTTCTTCTTCTTGTTGTTCTTCTTCTGCACAGCTAAGCTGGAAGTGGCATTTCCAGCTCGCAATAGTGCAGAGTTATATCAAAGAAAGGGGCCACGGTGTTTCTGTATCTCTATTATGTTGGTGCGTCTTCGGAACTTTTAAATATCTTGATATATCTCGAGAACTACGCATCTGATCAAAAAATATCATAGAACATAAAACGTAGGAAACTTAATTCTCTACAAAAAAGGTCTCTTAACATTTTGCCATAGCTCGCTTCGTTTCCGAGATATTTGCAGATTTATCTCAAGGGAAGGGGCCTGACGGACATATTTCGAGATATTTCTTCTTCTTGTTGTTCTTCTTCTGCACAGCTAAACTGGAAGTGGCATTTCCAGCTCCCAATAGTGCAGAGTTATCTCAACGAAAGGGGCCACGTTGTTTCTGTATCTCTATTATGTTGGTGCGGCTTCGGAACTTTTAAATATCTTGATATATCTCGAGAACTACGCATCTGATCAAAAAATATCATAGAACATAAAACGTAGGAAACTTAATTCTCTACAAAAAAGGTCTCTTAACATTTTGCCATAGCTCGCTTCGTTTCCGAGATATTTGCAGATTTATCTCAAGGGATGGGGCCTGAGGGACATATTTCGAGATATTTCTTCTTCTTGTTGTTCTTCTTCTGCACAGCTAAACTGGAAGTGGCGTTTCCAGCTCGCAATAGTGCAGAGTTATCTCAAAGAAAGGGGCCACGGTGTTTCTGTATCTCTATTATGTTGGTGCGGCTTCGGAACTTTTAAATATCTTGATATATCTCGAGAACTACGCATCTGATCAAAAAATATCATAGAACATGAAACGTAGGAAACTTAATTCTCTACAAAAAAGGTCTCTTAACATTTTGCCATAGATCGCTTCGTTTCCGAGATATTTGCATATTTATCTCAAGGGAAGGGGCCTGACGGACATATTTCGAGATATTTCTTCTTGTTGTTCTTCTTCTGCACAGCTAAGCTGGAAGTGGCATTTGCGGCTCGCACTAGTGCAGAGTTATCTCAAAGAAAGGGGCCACGGTGTTTCTGTATCTCTATTATGTTGGTGCGGCTTCGGAACTTTTAAATATCTCGAGATATCTCGAAAACTACGCTTCTGATCAAAAAATATCATAGAACATAAATTGTAGGAAACATAATTCTCTACAAAAAACGTCACTTAACATTTTGCCATAGCTCGCTTCGTTTCCGAGATATTTGCAGATTCAGCTCAAAGTAACGGGCCTGACGGACATATTTCGAGATATTTCTTCTTCTTGTTGTTCTTCTTCTGCACAGCTAAGCTGGAAGTGGCATTTGCGGCTCGCACTAGTGCAGAGTTATCTCAAAGAAAGGGGCCACGGTGTTTCTGTATCTCTATTATGTTGGTGCGGCTTCGGAACTTTTAAATATCTCGAGATGTCTCGAAAACTACGCTTCTGATCAAAAAATATCATAGAACATAAATTGTAGGAAACATAATTCTCTACAAAAAACGTCTCTTAACATTTTGCCATAGCTCGCTTCGTTTCCGAGATATTTGCAGATTCAGCTCAAAGTAACGGGCCTGACGGACATATTTCGAGATATTTCTTCTTCTTGTTGTTCTTCTTCTGCACAGCTAAGCTGGAAGTGGCATTTGCGGCTCGCACTAGTGCAGAGTTATCTCAAAGAAAGGGGCCACGGTGTTTCTGTATCTCTATTATGTTGGTGCGGTTTCGGAACTTTTAAATATCTCGATATATCTCGAAAACTACGCTTCTGATCAAAAAATATCATAGAACATAAATTGTAGGAAACATAATTCTCTACAAAAAAGGTCTCTTAACATTTTGCCATAGCTCGCTTCGTTTCCGAGATATTTGCAGATTTATCTCAAGGGAAGGGGCCCGACGGACATATTTCGAGATATTTCTTCTTCTTGTTGTTCTTCTTCTGCACAGCTAAACTGGAAGTGGCGTTTCCAGCTCGCAATAGTGCAGAGTTATCTCAAAGAAAGGGGCCACGGTGTTTCTGTATCTCTATTATGTTGGTGCGGCTTCGGAACTTTTAAATATCTTGATATATCTCGAGAACTACGCATCTGATCAAAAAATATCGTAGAACATAAAAAGTAGGAAACTTAATTCTCTACAAATAAAGTCTCATAACATTTTGCCATAGCTCGCTTCGTTTCCGAGATATTTGCAGATTTATCTCAAGGGAAGGGGCCTGACGGACATATTTCGAGATATTTCTTCTTCTTGTTGTTCTTCTTCTGCACAGCTAAGCTGGAAGTGGCATTTGCAGCTCGCAATAGTGCAGAGTTATCTTAAAGAAAGGGGCCACGGTGTTTCTGTATCTCTATTATGTTGGTGCGGCTTCGGAACTTTTAAATATCTTGATATATCTCGAGAACTACGCATCTGATCAAAAAATATCATAGAACATAAAAAGTAGGAAACTTAATTCTCTACAAATAAAGTCTCATAACATTTTGCCATAGCTCGCTTCGTTTCCGAGATATTTGCAGATTTATCTCAAGGGAAGGGGCCTGACGGACATATTTCGAGATATTTCTTCTTCTTGTTGTTCTTCTTCTGCACAGCTAAGCTGGAAGTGGCATTTGCAGCTCGCAATAGTGCAGAGTTATCTCAAAGAAAGGGGCCACGGTGTTTCTGTATCTCTATTATGTTGGTGCGGCTTCGGAACTTTTAAATATCTTGATATATCTCGAGAACTACGCATCTGATCAAAAAATATCATAGAACATAAAAAGTAGGAAACTTAATACTCTACAAAAAAGGTCTCTTAACATTTTGCCATAGCTCGCTTCGTTTCCGAGATATTTGCAGATTTATCTCAAGGGAAGGGGCCTGACGGACATATTTCGAGATATTTCTTCTTGTTGTTCTTCTTCTGCACAGCTAAGCTGGAAGTGGCATTTGCGGCTCGTACTAGTGCAGAGTTATCTCAAAGAAAGGGGCCACGGTGTTTCTGTATCTCTATTATGTTGGTGCGGCTTCGGAACTTTTAAATATCTCGATATATCTCGAAAACTACGCTTCTGATCAAAAAATATCATAGAACATAAATTGTAGGAAACATAATTCTCTACAAAAAACGTCTCTTAACATTTTGCCATAGCTCGCTTCGTTTCCGAGATATTTGCAGATTCAGCTCAAAGTAACGGGCCTGACGGACATATTTCGAGATATTTCTTCTTCTTGTTGTTCTTCTTCTGCACAGCTAAGCTGGAAGTGGCATTTGCGGCTCGCACTAGTGCAGAGTTATCTCAAAGAAAGGGGCCACGGTGTTTCTGTATCTCTATTATGTTGGTGCGGCTTCGGAACTTTTAAATATCTTGATATATCTCGAGAACTACGCATCTGATCAAAAAATATCATAGAACATAAACAGTAGGATACTTAATTCTCTACAAAAAAGGTCTCTCAACATTTTGCCATAGCTCGCTTCGTTTCCGAGATATTTGCAGATTTATCTCAAGGGAAGGGGCCTGACGGACATATTTCGAGATATTTCTTCTTCTTGTTGTTCTTCTTCTGCACAGCTAAACTGGAAGTGGCGTTTCCAGCTCGCAATAGTGCAGAGTTATCTCAAAGAAAGGGGCCACGGTGTTTCTGTATCTCTATTATGTTGGTGCGGCTTCGGAACTTTTAAATATCTTGATATATCTCGAGAACTACGCATCTGATCAAAAAATATCGTAGAACATAAAAAGTAGGAAACTTAATTCTCTACAAATAAAGTCTCATAACATTTTGCCATAGCTCGCTTCGTTTCCGAGATATTTGCAGATTTATCTCAAGGGAAGGGGCCTGACGGACATATTTCGAGATATTTCTTCTTCTTGTTGTTCTTCTTCTGCACAGCTAAGCTGGAAGTGGCATTTGCAGCTCGCAATAGTGCAGAGTTATCTCAAAGAAAGGGGCCACGGTGTTTCTGTATCTCTATTATGTTGGTGCGGCTTCGGAACTTTTAAATATCTTGATATATCTCGAGAACTACGCATCTGATCAAAAAATATCATAGAACATAAAAAGTAGGAAACTTAATTCTCTACAAAAAAGGTCTCTTAACATTTTGCCATAGCTCGCTTCGTTTCCGAGATATTTGCAGATTTATCTCAAGGGAAGGGGCCTGACGGACATATTTCGAGATATTTCTTCTTCTTGTTGTTCTTCTTCTGCACAGCTAAGCTGGAAGTGGCATTTGCAGCTCGCAATAGTGCAGAGTTATCTCAAAGAAAGGGGCCACGGTGTTTCTGTATCTCTATTATGTTGGTGCGGCCCCGGAACTTTTAAATATCTTGATATATCTCGAGAACTACGCATCTGATCAAAAAATATCATAGAACATAAAAAGTAGGAAACTTAATTCTCTACAAAAAAGGTCTCTTAACATTTTGCCATAGCTCGCTTCGTTTCCGAGATATTTGCAGATTTATCTCAAGGGAAGGGGCCTGACGGACATATTTCGAGATATTTCTTCTTCTTGTTGTTCTTCTTCTGCACAGCTAAACTGGAAGTGGCGTTTCCAGCTCGCAATAGTGCAGAGTTATCTCAAAGAAAGGGGCCACGGTGTTTCTGTATCTCTATTATGTTTGTGCGGCTTCGGAACTTTTAAATATCTCGATATATCTCGAGAACTACGCATCTGATCAAAAAATATCGTAGAACATAAAAAGTAGGAAACTTAATTCTCTACAAATAAAGTCTCATAACATTTTGCCATAGCTCGCTTCGTTTCCGAGATATTTGCAGATTTATCTCAAGGGAAGGGGCCTGACGGACATATTTCGAGATATTTTTTCTTCTTGTTGTTCTTCTTCTGCACAGCTAAGCTGGAAGTGGCATTTGCAGCTCGCAATAGTGCAGAGTTATCTCAAAGAAAGGGGCCACGGTGTTTCTGTATCTCTATTATGTTGGTGCGGCTTCGGAACTTTTAAATATCTTGATATATCTCGAGAACTACGCATCTGATCAAAAAATATCATAGAACATAAAAAGTAGGAAACTTAATTCTCTACAAAAAAGGTCTCTTAACATTTTGCCATAGCTCGCTTCGTTTCCGAGATATTTGCAGATTTATCTCAAGGGAAGGGGCCTGACGGACATATTTCGAGATATTTCTTATTGTTGTTCTTCTTCTGCACAGCTAAGCTGGAAATGGCATTTGCGGCTCGCACTAGTGCAGAGTTATCTCAAAGAAAGGGGCCACGGTGTTTCTGTATCTCTATTATGTTGGTGCGGCTTCGGAACTTTTAAATATCTCCATATATCTCGAAAACTACGCTTCTGATCAAAAAATATCATAGAACATAAATTGTAGGAAACATAATTCTCTACAAAAAACGTCTCTTAACATTTTGCCATAGCTCGCTTCGTTTCCGAGATATTTGCAGATACATCTCAAGGGAAGGGGCCTGACGGACATATTTCGAGATATTTCTTCTTCTTGTTGTTCTTCTTCTGCACAGCTAAGCTGGAAGTGGCATTTGCGGCTCGCACTAGTGCAGAGTTATCTCAAAGAAAGGGGCCACGGTGTTTCTGTATCTCTATTATGTTGGTGCGGCTTCGGAACTTTTAAATATCTTGACATATCTCGAGAACTACGCATCTGATCAAAAAATATCATAGAACATAAAAAGTAGGAAACTTAATTCTCTACAAAAAAGGTCTCTTAACATTTTGCCATAGCTCGCTTCGTTTCCGAGATATTTGCAGATTTATCTCAAGGGAAGGGGCCTGACGGACATATTTCGAGATATGTTTTCTTCTTGTTGTTCTTCTTCTGCACAGCTAAGCTGGAGGTGGCATTTGCAGCTCGCAATCGTGCAGAGTTATCTCAAAGAAAGGGGCCACGGTGTTTCTGTATATCTATTATGTTGGTGCGGCTTCGGAACTTTTAAATATCTTGAAATATCTCGAGAACTACGCATCTGATCAAAAAATATCATAGAACATAAAAAGTAGGAAACTTAATTCTCTACAAATAAAGTCTCATAACATTTTGCCATAGCTCGCTTCGTTTCCGAGATATTTGCAGATTTATCTCAAGGGAAGGGGCCTGACGGACATATTTCGAGATATTTCTTCTTCTTGTTGTTCTTCTTCTGCACAGCTAAGCTGGAAGTGGCATTTGCAGCTCGCAATAGTGCAGAGTTATCTCAAAGAAAGGGGCCACGGTGTTTCTGTATATCTATTATGTTGGTGCGGCTTCGGAACTTTTAAATATCTTGATATATCTCGAGAACTACGCATCTGATCAAAAAATATCATAAAACGTAAAAAGTAGGAAACTTAATTCTCTACAAAAAAGGTCTCTTAACATTTTGCCATAGCTCGCTTCGTTTCCGAGATATTTGCAGATTTATCTCAAGGGAAGGGGCCTGACGGACATATTTCGAGATATTTCTTCTTCTTGTTGTTCTTCTTCTGCACAGCTAAGCTGGAAGTGGCATTTGCAGCTCGCAATAGTGCAGAGTTATCTCAAAGAAAGGGGCCACGGTGTTTCTGTATCTCTATTATGTTGGTGCGGCTTCGGAACTTTTAAATATCTTGATATATCTCGAGAACTACGCATCTGATCAAAAAATATCATAGAACATAAAAAGTAGGAAACTTAATTCTCTACAAAAAAGGTCTCTTAACATTTTGCCATAGCTCGCTTCGTTTCCGAGATATTTGCAGATTTATCTCAAGGGAAGGGGCCTGACGGACATATTTCGAGATATTTCTTCTTGTTGTTCTTCTTCTGCACAGCTAAGCTGGAAGTGGCATTTGCGGCTCGCACTAGTGCAGAGTTATCTCAAAGAAAGGGGCCACGGTGTTTCTGTATATCTATTATGTTGGTGCGGCTTCGGAACTTTTAAATATCTTGATATATCTCGAGAACTACGCATCTGATCAAAAAATATCATAAAACGTAAAAAGTAGGAAACTTAATTCTCTACAAAAAAGGTCTCTTAACATTTTGCCATAGCTCGCTTCGTTTCCGAGATATTTGCAGATTTATCTCAAGGGAAGGGGCCTGACGGACATATTTCGAGATATTTCTTCTTCTTGTTGTTCTTCTTCTGCACAGCTAAACTGGAAGTGGCATTTCCAGCTCGCAATAGTACAGAGTTATCTGAAAGAAAGGGGCCACGGTGTTTCTGTATCTCTATTATGTTGGTGCGGCTTCGGAACTTTTAAATATCTTGATATATCTCGAGAACTACGCATCTGATCAAAAAATATCATAGAACATAAAAAGTAGGAAACTTAATTCTCTACAAAAAAGATCTCTTAACATTTTGCCATAGCTCGCTTCGTTTCCGAGATATTTGCAGATTTATCTCAAGGGAAGGGGCCTGACGGACATATTTCGAGATATTTCGTCTTCTTGTTGTTCTTCTTCTGCACAGCTAAACTGGAAGTGGCGTTTCCAGCTCGCAATAGTGCAGAGTTATCTCAAAGAAAGGGGCCACGGTGTTTCTGTATCTCTATTATGTTGGTGCGGCTTCGGAACTTTTAAATATCTTGATATATCTCGAGAACTACGCATCTGATCGAAAAATATCGTAGAACATAAAAAGTAGGAAACTTAATTCTCTACAAATAAAGTCTCATAACATTTTGCCATAGCTCGCTTCGTTTCCGAGATATTTGCAGATTTATCTCAAGGGAAGGGGCCTGACGGACATATTTCGAGATATTTCTTCTTCTTGTTGTTCTTCTTCTGCACAGCTAAGCTGGAAGTGGCATTTGCAGCTCGCAATAGTGCAGAGTTATCTCAAAGAAAGGGGCCACGGTGTTTCTGTATCTCTATTATGTTGGTGCGGCTTCGGAACTTTTAAATATCTTGATATATCTCGAGAACTACGCATCTGATCAAAAAATATCATAGAACATAAAAAGTAGGAAACTTAATTCTCTACAAAAAAGGTCTCTGAACATTTTGCCATAGCTCGCTTCGTTTCCGAGATATTTGCAGATTTATCTCAAGGGAAGGGGCCTGACGGACATATTTCGAGATATTTCTTCTTGTTGTTCTTCTTCTGCACAGCTAAGCTGGAAGTGGCATTTGCGGCTCGCACTAGTGCAGAGTTATCTCAAAGAAAGGGGCCACGGTGTTTCTGTATCTCTATTATGTTGGTGCGGCTTCGGAACTTTTAAATATCTCGATATATCTCGAAAACTACGCTTCTGATCAAAAAATATCATAGAACGTAAATTGTAGGAAACATAATTCTCTACAAAAAACGTCTCTTAACATTTTGCCATAGCTCGCTTCGTTTCCGAGATATTTGCAGATTCAGCTCAAAGTAACGGGCCTGACGGACATATTTCGAGATATTTCTTCTTCTTGTTGTTCTTCTTCTGCACAGCTAAGCTGGAAGTGGCATTTGCAGCTCGCAATAGTGCAGAGTTATCTCAAAGAAAGGGGCCACGGTGTTTCTGTATCTCTATTATGTTGGTGCGGCTTCGGAACTTTTAAATATCTTGATATATCTCGAGAACTACGCATCTGATCAAAAAATATCGTAGAACATAAAAAGTAGGAAACTTAATTCTCTACAAATAAAGTCTCATAACATTTTGCCATACCTCGCTTCGTTTCCGAGATATTTGCAGATTTATCTCAAGGGAAGGGGCCTGACGGACATATTTCGAGATATTTCTTTTTCTTGTTGTTCTTCTTCTGCACAGCTAAGCTGGAAGTGGCATTTGCAGCTCGCAATAGTGCAGAGTTATCTCAAAGAAAGGGGCCACGGTGTTTCTGTATCTCTATTATGTTGGTGCGGCTTCGGAACTTTTAAATATCTTGATATATCTCGAGAACTACGCATCTGATCAAAAAATATCATAGAACATAAAAAGTAGGAAACTTAATTCTCTACAAAAAAGCTCTCTTAACATTTTGCCATAGCTCGCTTCGTTTCCGAGATATTTGCAGATATATCTCAAGGGAAGGGGCCTGACGGACATATTTCGAGATATTTTTTCTTCTTGTTGTTCTTCTTCTGCACAGCTAAGCTGGAAGTGGCATTTGCAGCTCGCAATCGTGCAGAGTTATCTCAAAGAAAGGGGCCACGGTGTTTCTGTATATCTATTATGTTGGTGCGGCTTCGGAACTTTTAAATATCTTGATATATCTCGAGAACTACGCATCTGATCAAAAAATATCATAGAACATAAAAAGTAGGAAACTTAATTCTCTACAAAAAAGGTCTCTTAACATTTTGCCATAGCTCGCTTCGTTTCCGAGATATTTGCAGATTTATCTCAAGGGAAGGGGCCTGACGGACATATTTCGAGATATTTCTTCTTCTTGTTGTTCTTCTTCTGCACAGCTAAGCTGGAAGTGGCATTTGCAGCTCGCAATAGTGCAGAGTTATCTCAAAGAAAGGTGCCACGGTGTTTCTGTATCTCTATTATGTTGGTGCGGCTTCGGAACTTTTAAATATCTTGATATATCTCGAGAACTACGCATCTGATCAAAAAATATCATAGAACATAAAACGTAGGAAACTTAATTCTATACAAAAAAGGTCTCTTAACATTTTGCCATAGCTCGGTTCGTTTCCGAGATATTTGCAGATATATCTCAAGGGACGGGGCCTGACGGACATATTTCGAGATATTTCTTCTTCTTGTTGTTCTTCTTCTGCACAGCTAAGCTGGAAGTGGCATTTGCAGCTCGCAATAGTGCAGAGTTATCTCAAAGAAAGGGGCCACGGTGTTTCTGTATCTCTATTATGTTGGTGCGGCTTCGGAACTTTTAAATATCTTGATATATCTCGAGAACTACGCATCTGATCAAAAAATATCGTAGAACATAAAAAGTAGGAAACTTAATTCTCTACAAATAAAGTCTCATAACATTTTGCCATAGCTCGCTTCGTTTCCGAGATATTTGCAGATTTATCTCAAGGGAAGGGGCCTGACGGACATATTTCGAGATACTTCTTTTTCTTGTTGTTCTTCTTCTGCACAGCTAAGCTGGAAGTGGCATTTGCAGCTCGCAATAGTGCAGAGTTATCTCAAAGAAAGGGGCCACGGTGTTGCTGTATCTCTATTATGTTGGTGCGGCTTCGGAACTTTTAAATATCTTGATATATCTCGAGAACTACGCATCTGATCAAAAAATATCATAGAACATAAAAAGTAGGAAACTTAATTCTCTACAAAAAAGCTCTCTTAACATTTTGCCATAGCTCGCTTCGTTTCCGAGATATTTGCAGATATATCTCAAGGGAAGGGGCCTGACGGACATATTTCGAGATATTTTTTCTTCTTGTTGTTCTTCTTCTGCACAGCTAAGCTGGAAGTGGCATTTGCAGCTCGCAATCGTGCAGAGTTATCTCAAAGAAAGGGGCCACGGTGTTTCTGTATATCTATTATGTTGGTGCGGCTTCGGAACTTTTAAATATCTTGATATATCTCGAGAACTACGCATCTGATCAAAAAATATCATAGAACATAAAAAGTAGGAAACTTAATTCTCTACAAAAAAGGTCTCTTAACATTTTGCCATAGCTCGCTTCGTTTCCGAGATATTTGCAGATTTATCTCAAGGGAAGGGGCCTGACGGACATATTTCGAGATATTTCTTCTTCTTGTTGTTCTTCTTCTGCACAGCTAAGCTGGAAGTGGCATTTGCAGCTCGCAATAGTGCAGAGTTATCTCAAAGAAAGGTGCCACGGTGTTTCTGTATCTCTATTATGTTGGTGCGGCTTCGGAACTTTTAAATATCTTGATATATCTCGAGAACTACGCATCTGATCAAAAAATATCATAGAACATAAAAAGTAGGAAACTTAATTCTCTACAAAAAAGGTCTCTTAACATTTTGCCATAGCTCGCTTCGTTTCCGAGATATTTGCAGATTTATCTCAAGGGAAGGGGCCTGACGGACATATTTCGAGATATTTCTTCTTGTTGTTCTTCTTCTGCACAGCTAAGCTGGAAGTGGCATTTGCGGCTCGCACTAGTGCAGAGTTATCTCAAAGAAAGGGGCCACGGTGTTTCTGTATCTCTATTATGTTGGTGCGGCTTCGGAACTTTTAAATATCTCGATATATCTCGAAAACTACGCTTCTGATCAAAAAATATCATAGAACATAAATTGTAGGAAACATAATTCTCTACAAAAAACGTCTCTTAACATTTTGCCATAGCTCGCTTCGTTTCCGAGATATTTGCAGATTTATCTCAAGGGAAGGGGCCTGACGGACATATTTCGAGATATTTCTTCTTCTTGTTGTTCTTCTTCTGCACAGCTAAGCTGGAAGTGGCATTTGCAGCTCGCAATAGTGCAGAGTTATCTCAAAGAAAGGGGCCACGGTGTTTCTGTATATCTATTATGTTGGTGCGGCTTCGGAACTTTTAAATATCTTGAAATATCTCGAGAACTACGCATCTGATCAAAAAATATCATAGAACATAAAAAGTAGGAAACTTAATTCTCTACAAATAAAGTCTCATAACATTTTGCCATAGCTCGCTTCGTTTCCGAGATATTTGCAGATTTATCTCAAGGGAAGGGGCCTGACGGACATATTTCGAGATATTTCTTCTTCTTGTTGTTCTTCTTCTGCACAGCTAAGCTGGAAGTGGCATTTGCAGCTCGCAATAGTGCAGAGTTATCTCAAAGAAAGGGGCCACGGTGTTTCTGTATATCTATTATGTTGGTGCGGCTTCGGAACTTTTAAATATCTTGATATATCTCGAGAACTACGCATCTGATCAAAAAATATCATAGAACATAAAAAGTAGGAAACTTAATTCTCTACAAAAAAGGTCTCTTAACATTTTGCCATAGCTCGCTTCGTTTCCGAGATATTTGCAGATTTATCTCAAGGGAAGGGGCCTGACGGACATATTTCGAGATATTTCTTCTTGTTGTTCTTCTTCTGCACAGCTAAGCTGGAAGTGGCATTTGCGGCTCGCACTAGTGCAGAGTTATCTCAAAGAAAGGGGCCACGGTGTTTCTGTATCTCTATTATGTTGGTGCGGCTTCGGAACTTTTAAATATCTCGATATATCTCGAAAACTACGCTTCTGATCAAAAAATATCATAGAACATAAATTGTAGGAAACATAATTCTCTACAAAAAACGTCTCTTAACATTTTGCCATAGCTCGCTTCGTTTCCGAGATATTTGCAGATTTATCTCAAGGGAAGGGGCCTGACGGACATATTTCGAGATATTTCTTCTTCTTGTTGTTCTTCTTCTGTACAGCTAAGCTGGAAGTGGCATTTGCAGCTCGCAATAGTGCAGAGTTATCTCAAAGAAAGGGGCCACGGTGTTTCTGTATCTCTATTATGTTGGTGCGGCTTCGGAACTTTTAAATATCTTGATATATCTCGAGAACTACGCATCTGATCAAAAAATATCATAGAACATAAAAAGTAGGAAACTTAATTCTCTACAAAAAAGCTCTCTTAACATTTTGCCATAGCTCGCTTCGTTTCCGAGATATTTGCAGATATATCTCAAGGGAAGGGGCCTGACGGACATATTTCGAGATATTTTTTCTTCTTGTTGTTCTTCTTCTGCACAGCTAAGCTGGAAGTGGCATTTGCAGCTCGCAATCGTGCAGAGTTATCTCAAAGAAAGGGGCCACGGTGTTTCTGTATATCTATTATGTTGGTGCGGCTTCGGAACTTTTAAATATCTTGATATATCTCGAGAACTACGCATCTGATCAAAAAATATCATAGAACATAAAAAGTAGGAAACTTAATTCTCTACAAAAAAGGTCTCTTAACATTTTGCCATAGCTCGCTTCGTTTCCGAGATATTTGCAGATTTATCTCAAGGGAAGGGGCCTGACGGACATATTTCGAGATATTTCTTCTTCTTGTTGTTCTTCTTCTGCACAGCTAAGCTGGAAGTGGCATTTGCAGCTCGCAATAGTGCAGAGTTATCTCAAAGAAAGGTGCCACGGTGTTTCTGTATCTCTATTATGTTGGTGCGGCTTCGGAACTTTTAAATATCTTGATATATCTCGAGAACTACGCATCTGATCAAAAAATATCATAGAACATAAAACGTAGGAAACTTAATTCTATACAAAAAAGGTCTCTTAACATTTTGCCATAGCTCGGTTCGTTTCCGAGATATTTGCAGATATATCTCAAGGGACGGGGCCTGACGGACATATTTCGAGATATTTCTTCTTCTTGTTGTTCTTCTTCTGCACAGCTAAGCTGGAAGTGGCATTTGCAGCTCGCAATAGTGCAGAGTTATCTCAAAGAAAGGGGCCACGGTGTTTCTGTATCTCTATTATGTTGGTGCGGCTTCGGAACTTTTAAATATCTTGATATATCTCGAGAACTACGCATCTGATCAAAAAATATCGTAGAACATAAAAAGTAGGAAACTTAATTCTCTACAAATAAAGTCTCATAACATTTTGCCATAGCTCGCTTCGTTTCCGAGATATTTGCAGATTTATCTCAAGGGAAGGGGCCTGACGGACATATTTCGAGATACTTCTTTTTCTTGTTGTTCTTCTTCTGCACAGCTAAGCTGGAAGTGGCATTTGCAGCTCGCAATAGTGCAGAGTTATCTCAAAGAAAGGGGCCACGGTGTGGCTGTATCTCTATTATGTTGGTGCGGCTTCGGAACTTTTAAATATCTTGATATATCTCGAGAACTACGCATCTGATCAAAAAATATCATAGAACATAAAAAGTAGGAAACTTAATTCTCTACAAAAAAGCTCTCTTAACATTTTGCCATAGCTCGCTTCGTTTCCGAGATATTTGCAGATATATCTCAAGGGAAGGGGCCTGACGGACATATTTCGAGATATTTTTTCTTCTTGTTGTTCTTCTTCTGCACAGCTAAGCTGGAAGTGGCATTTGCAGCTCGCAATCGTGCAGAGTTATCTCAAAGAAAGGGGCCACGGTGTTTCTGTATATCTATTATGTTGGTGCGGCTTCGGAACTTTTAAATATCTTGATATATCTCGAGAACTACGCATCTGATCAAAAAATATCATAGAACATAAAAAGTAGGAAACTTAATTCTCTACAAAAAAGGTCTCTTAACATTTTGCCATAGCTCGCTTCGTTTCCGAGATATTTGCAGATTTATCTCAAGGGAAGGGGCCTGACGGACATATTTCGAGATATTTCTTCTTCTTGTTGTTCTTCTTCTGCACAGCTAAGCTGGAAGTGGCATTTGCAGCTCGCAATAGTGCAGAGTTATCTCAAAGAAAGGTGCCACGGTGTTTCTGTATCTCTATTATGTTGGTGCGGCTTCGGAACTTTTAAATATCTTGATATATCTCGAGAACTACGCATCTGATCAAAAAATATCATAGAACATAAAAAGTAGGAAACTTAATTCTCTACAAAAAAGGTCTCTTAACATTTTGCCATAGCTCGCTTCGTTTCCGAGATATTTGCAGATTTATCTCAAGGGAAGGGGCCTGACGGACATATTTCGAGATATTTCTTCTTGTTGTTCTTCTTCTGCACAGCTAAGCTGGAAGTGGCATTTGCGGCTCGCACTAGTGCAGAGTTATCTCAAAGAAAGGGGCCACGGTGTTTCTGTATCTCTATTATGTTGGTGCGGCTTCGGAACTTTTAAATATCTCGATATATCTCGAAAACTACGCTTCTGATCAAAAAATATCATAGAACATAAATTGTAGGAAACATAATTCTCTACAAAAAACGTCTCTTAACATTTTGCCATAGCTCGCTTCGTTTCCGAGATATTTGCAGATTTATCTCAAGGGAAGGGGCCTGACGGACATATTTCGAGATATTTCTTCTTCTTGTTGTTCTTCTTCTGCACAGCTAAGCTGGAAGTGGCATTTGCAGCTCGCAATAGTGCAGAGTTATCTCAAAGAAAGGGGCCACGGTGTTTCTGTATCTCTATTATGTTGGTGCGGCTTCGGAACTTTTAAATATCTTGATATATCTCGAGAACTACGCATCTGATCAAAAAATATCATAGAACATAAAAAGTAGGAAACTTAATTCTCTACAAAAAAGCTCTCTTAACATTTTGCCATAGCTCGCTTCGTTTCCGAGATATTTGCAGATATATCTCAAGGGAAGGGGCCTGACGGACATATTTCGAGATATTTTTTCTTCTTGTTGTTCTTCTTCTGCACAGCTAAGCTGGAAGTGGCATTTGCAGCTCGCAATCGTGCAGAGTTATCTCAAAGAAAGGGGCCACGGTGTTTCTGTATATCTATTATGTTGGTGCGGCTTCGGAACTTTTAAATATCTTGATATATCTCGAGAACTACGCATCTGATCAAAAAATATCATAAAACGTAAAAAGTAGGAAACTTAATTCTCTACAAAAAAGGTCTCTTAACATTTTGCCATAGCTCGCTTCGTTTCCGAGATATTTGCAGATTTATCTCAAGGGTAGGGGCCTGACGGACATATTTCGAGATATTTCTTCTTCTTGTTGTTCTTCTTCTGCACAGCTAAGCTGGAAGTGGCATTTGCAGCTCGCAATAGTGCCGAGTTATCTCAAAGAAAGGGGCCACGGTGTTTCTGTATCTCTATTATGTTGGTGCGGCTTCGGAACTTTTAAATATCTTGATATATCTCGAGAACTACGCATCTGATCAAAAAATATCATAGAACATAAAAAGTAGGAAACTTAATTCTCTACAAAAAAGGTCTCTTAACATTTTGCCATAGCTCGCTTCGTTTCCGAGATATTTGCAGATTTATCTCAAGGGAAGGGGCCTGACGGACATATTTCGAGATATTTCTTCTTGTTGTTCTTCTTCTGCACAGCTAAGCTGGAAGTGGCATTTGCGGCTCGCACTAGTGCAGAGTTATCTCAAAGAAAGGGGCCACGGTGTTTCTGTATCTCTATTATGTTGGTGCGGCTTCGGAACTTTTAAATATCTCGATATATCTCGAAAACTACGCTTCTGATCCAAAAATATCATAGAACATAAATTGTAGGAAACATGATTCTCTACAAAAAACGTCTCTTAACATTTTGCCATAGCTCGCTTCGTTTCCGAGATATTTGCAGATTCAGCTCAAAGTAACGGGCCTGACGGACATATTTCGAGATATTTCTTCTTCTTGTTGTTCTTCTTCTGCACAGCTAAGCTGGAAGTGGCATTTGCAGCTCGCAATAGTGCAGAGTTATCTCAAAGAAAGGGGCCACGGTGTTTCTGTATCTCTATTATGTTGGTGCGGCTTCGGAACTTTTAAATATCTTGATATATCTCGAGAACTACGCATCTGATCAAAAAATATCATAGAACATAAAAAGTAGGAAACTTAATTCTCTACGAAAAAGGTCTCTTAACATTTTGCCATAGCTCGCTTCGTTTCCGAGATATTTGCAGATATCTCGCAAGGGAAGGGGCCTGACGGACATATTTCGAGATATTTCTTCTTCTTGTTGTTCTTCTTCTGCACAGCTAAGCTGGAAGTGGCATTTGCAGCTCGCAATAGTGCAGAGTTATCTCAAAGAAAGGGGCCACGGTGTTTCTGTATCTCTATTATGTTGGTGCGGCTTCGGAACTTTTAAATATCTTGATATATCTCGAGAACTACGCATCTGATCAAAAAATATCATAGAACATAAAACGTAGGAAACTTAATTCTCTACAAAAAAGGTCTCTTAACATTTTGCCATAGCTCGGTTCGTTTCCGAGATATTTGCAGATATATCTCAAGGGACGGGGCCTGACGGACATATTTCGAGATATTTCTTCTTCTTGTTGTTCTTCTTCTGCACAGCTAAGCTGGAAGTGGCATTTGCAGCTCGCAATAGTGCAGAGTTATCTCAAAGAAAGGGGCCACGGTGTTTCTGTATCTCTATTATGTTGGTGCGGCTTCGGAACTTTTAAATATCTCGATATATCTCGAAAACTACGCTTCTGATCAAAAAATATCATAGAACATAAATTGTAGGAAACATAATTCTCTACAAAAAAGGTCTCTTAACATTTTGCCATAGCTCGCTTCGTTTCCGAGATATTTGCAGATTTATCTCAAGGGAAGGGGCCTGACGGCCATATTTCGAGATATTTCTTCATCTTGTTGTTCTTCTTCTGCACAGCTAAGCTGGAAGTGGCATTTGCAACTCGCAATAGTGCAGAGTTATCTCAAAGAAAGGGGCCACGGTGTTTCTGTATCTCTATTATGTTGGTGCGGCTTCGGAACTTTTAAATATCTTGATATATCTCGAGAACTACGCATCTGATCAAAAAATATCGTAGAACATAAAAAGTAGGAAACTTAATTCTCTACAAATAAAGTCTCATAACATTTTGCCATAGCTCGCTTCGTTTCCGAGATATTTGCAGATTTATCTCAAGGGAAGGGGCCTGACGGACATATTTCGAGATATTTCTTCTTCTTGTTGTTCTTCTTCTGCACAGCTAAGCTGGAAGTGGCATTTGCAGCTCGCAATAGTGCAGAGTTATCTCAAAGAAAGGGGCCACGGTGTTTCTGTATCTCTATTATGTTGGTGCGGCTTCGGAACTTTTAAATATCTTGATATATCTCGAGAACTACGCATCTGATCAAAAAATATCATAGAACATAAAAAGTAGGAAACTTAATTCTCTACAAAAAAGCTCTCTTAACATTTTGCCATAGCTCGCTTCGTTTCCGAGATATTTGCAGATATATCTCAAGGGAAGGGGCCTGACGGACATATTTCGAGATATTTCTTCTTCTTGTTGTTGTTCTTCTGCACAGCTAAACTGGAAGTGGCATTTCCAGCTCGCAATAGTACAGAGTTATCTGAAAGAAAGGGGCCACGGTGTTTCTGTATCTCTATTATGTTGGTGCGGCTTCGGAACTTTTAAATATCTTGATATATCTCGAGAACTACGCATCTGATCAAAAAATATCATAGAACATAAAAAGTAGGAAACTTAATTCTCTACAAAAAAGATCTCTTAACATTTTGCCATAGCTCGCTTCGTTTCCGAGATATTTGCAGATTTATCTCAAGGGAAGGGGCCTGACGGACATATTTCGAGATATTTCGTCTTCTTGTTGTTCTTCTTCTGCACAGCTAAACTGGAAGTGGCGTTGCCAGCTCGCAATAGTGCAGAGTTATCTCAAAGAAAGGGGCCACGGTGTTTCTGTATCTCTATTATGTTGGTGCGGCTTCGGAACTTTTAAATATCTTGATATATCTCGAGAACTACGCATCTGATCGAAAAATATCGTAGAACATAAAAAGTAGGAAACTTAATTCTCTACAAATAAAGTCTCATAACATTTTGCCATAGCTCGCTTCGTTTCCGAGATATTTGCAGATTTATCTCAAGGGAAGGGGCCTGACGGACATATTTCGAGATATTTCTTCTTCTTGTTGTTCTTCTTCTGCACAGCTAAGCTGGAAGTGGCATTTGCAGCTCGCAATAGTGCAGAGTTATCTGAAAGAAAGGGGCCACGGTGTTTCTGTATCTCTATTATGTTGGTGCGGCTTCGGAACTTTTAAATATCTTGATATATCGCGAGAACTACGCATCTGATCAAAAAATATCATAGAACATAAAAAGTAGGAAACTTAATTCTCTACAAAAAAGGTCTCTGAACATTTTGCCATAGCTCGCTTCGTTTCCGAGATATTTGCAGATTTATCTCAAGGGAAGGGGCCTGACGGACATATTTCGAGATATTTCTTCTTGTTGTTCTTCTTCTGCACAGCTAAGCTGGAAGTGGCATTTGCGGCTCGCACTAGTGCAGAGTTATCTCAAAGAAAGGGGCCACGGTGTTTCTGTATCTCTATTATGTTGGTGCGGCTTCGGAACTTTTAAATATCTCGATATATCTCGAAAACTACGCTTCTGATCAAAAAATATCATAGAACATAAATTGTAGGAAACATAATTCTCTACAAAAAACGTCTCTTAACATTTTGCCATAGCTCGCTTCGTTTCCGAGATATTTGCAGATTCAGCTCAAAGTAACGGGCCTGACGGACATATTTCGAGATATTTCTTCTTCTTGTTGTTCTTCTTCTGCACAGCTAAGCTGGAAGTGGCATTTGCAGCTCGCAATAGTGCAGAGTTATCTCAAAGAAAGGGGCCACGGTGTTTCTGTATCTCTATTATGTTGGTGCGGCTTCGGAACTTTTAAATATCTTGATATATCTCGAGAACTACGCATCTGATCAAAAAATATCATAGAACATAAAAAGTAGGAAACTTAATTCTCTACAAGAAAGCTCTCTTAACATTTTGCCATAGCTCGCTTCGTTTCCGAGATATTTGCAGATATATCTCAAGGGAAGGGGCCTGACGGACATATTTCGAGATATTTTTTCTTCTTGTTGTTCTTCTTCTGCACAGCTAAGCTGGAAGTGGCATTTGCAGCTCGCAATCGTGCAGAGTTATCTCAAAGAAAGGGGCCACGGTGTTTCTGTATATCTATTATGTTGGTGCGGCTTCGGAACTTTTAAATATCTTGATATATCTCGAGAACTACGCATCTGATCAAAAAATATCATAAAACGTAAAAAGTAGGAAACTTAATTCTCTACAAAAAAGGTCTCTTAACATTTTGCCATAGCTCGCTTCGTTTCCGAGATATTTGCAGATTTATCTCAAGGGTAGGGGCCTGACGGACATATTTCGAGATATTTCTTCTTCTTGTTGTTCTTCTTCTGCACAGCTAAGCTGGAAGTGGCATTTGCAGCTCGCAATAGTGCCGAGTTATCTCAAAGAAAGGGGCCACGGTGTTTCTGTATCTCTATTATGTTGGTGCGGCTTCGGAACTTTTAAATATCTTGATATATCTCGAGAACTACGCATCTGATCAAAAAATATCATAGGACATAAAAAGTAGGAAACTTAATTCTCTACAAAAAAGGTCTCTTAACATTTTGCCATAGCTCGCTTCGTTTCCGAGATATTTGCAGATTTATCTCAAGGGAAGGGGCCTGACGGACATATTTCGAGATATTTCTTCTTGTTGTTCTTCTTCTGCACAGCTAAGCTGGAAGTGGCATTTGCGGCTCGCACTAGTGCAGAGTTATCTCAAAGAAAGGGGCCACGGTGTTTCTGTATCTCTATTATGTTGGTGCGGCTTCGGAACTTTTAAATATCTCGATATATCTCGAAAACTACGCTTCTGATCCAAAAATATCATAGAACATAAATTGTAGGAAACATAATTCTCTACAAAAAACGTCTCTTAACATTTTGCCATAGCTCGCTTCGTTTCCGAGATATTTGCAGATTCAGCTCAAAGTAACGGGCCTGACGGACATATTTCGAGATATTTCTTCTTCTTGTTGTTCTTCTTCTGCACAGCTAAGCTGGAAGTGGCATTTGCAGCTCGCAATAGTGCAGAGTTATCTCAAAGAAAGGGGCCACGGTGTTTCTGTATCTCTATTATGTTGGTGCGGCTTCGGAACTTTTAAATATCTTGATATATCTCGAGAACTACGCATCTGATCAAAAAATATCATAGAACATAAAAAGTAGGAAACTTAATTCTCTACAAAAAAGGTCTCTTAACATTTTGCCATAGCTCGCTTCGTTTCCGAGATATTTGCAGATATATCTCAAGGGAAGGGGCCTGACGGACATATTTCGAGATATTTCTTCTTCTTGTTGTTCTTCTTCTGCACAGCTAAGCTGGAAGTGGCATTTGCAGCTCGCAATAGTGCAGAGTTATCTCAAAGAAAGGGGCCACGGTGTTTCTGTATCTCTATTATGTTGGTGCGGCTTCGGAACTTTTAAATATCTCGATATATCTCGAAAACTACGCTTCTGATCAAAAAATATCATAGAACATAAATTGTAGGAAACATAATTCTCTAGAAAAAAGGTCTCTTAACATTTTGCCATAGCTCGCTTCGTTTCCGAGATATTTGCAGATTTATCTCAAGGGAAGGGGCCTGACGGACATATTTCGAGATATTTCTTCTTCTTGTTGTTCTTCTTCTGCACAGCTAAGCTGGAAGTGGCATTTGCAGCTCGCAATAGTGCAGAGTTATCTCAAAGAAAGGGGCCACGGTGTTTCTGTATCTCTATTATGTTAGTGCGGCTTCGGAACTTTTAAATATCTTGATATATCTCGAGAACTACGCATCTGATCAAAAAATATCATAGAACATAAAAAGTAGGAAACTTAATTCTCTACAAAAAAGCTCTCTTAACATTTTGCCATAGCTCGCTTCGTTTCCGAGATATTTGCAGATATATCTCAAGGGAAGGGGCCTGACGGACATATTTCGAGATATTTTTTCTTCTTGTTGTTCTTCTTCTGCACAGCTAAGCTGGAAGTGGCATTTGCAGCTCGCAATCGTGCAGAGTTATCTCAAAGAAAGGGGCCACGGTGTTTCTGTATATCTATTATGTTGGTGCGGCTTCGGAACTTTTAAATATCTTGATATATCTCGAGAACTACGCATCTGATCAAAAAATATCATAAAACGTAAAAAGTAGGAAACTTAATTCTCTACAAAAAAGGTCTCTTAACATTTTGCCATAGCTCGCTTCGTTTCCGAGATATTTGCAGATTTATCTCAAGGGAAGGGGCCTGACGGACATATTTCGAGATATTTCTTCTTCTGCACAGCTAAACTGGAAGTGGCATTTCCAGCTCGCAATAGTACAGAGTTATCTCAAAGAAAGGGGCCACGGTGTTTCTGTATCTCTATTATGTTGGTGCGGCTTCGGAACTTTTAAATATCTTGATATATCTCGAGAACTACGCATCTGATCAAAAAATATCATAGAACATAAAAAGTAGGAAACTTAATTCTCTACAAAAAAGATCTCTTAACATTTTGCCATAGCTCGCTTCGTTTCCGAGATATTTGCAGATTTATCTCAAGGGAAGGGGCCTGACGGACATATTTCGAGATATTTCGTCTTCTTGTTGTTCTTCTTCTGCACAGCTAAACTGGAAGTGGCGTTGCCAGCTCGCAATAGTGCAGAGTTATCTCAAAGAAAGGGGCCACGGTGTTTCTGTATCTCTATTATGTTGGTGCGGCTTCGGAACTTTTAAATATCTTGATATATCTCGAGAACTACGCATCTGATCGAAAAATATCGTAGAACATAAAAAGTAGGAAACTTAATTCTCTACAAATAAAGTCTCATAACATTTTGCCATAGCTCGCTTCGTTTCCGAGATATTTGCAGATTTATCTCAAGGGAAGGGGCCTGACGGACATATTTCGAGATATTTCTTCTTCTTGTTGTTCTTCTTCTGCACAGCTAAGCTGGAAGTGGCATTTGCAGCTCGCAATAGTGCAGAATTATCTCAAAGAAAGGGGCCACGGTGTTTCTGTATCTCTATTATGTTGGTGCGGCTTCGGAACTTTTAAATATCTTGATATATCTCGAGAACTACGCATCTGATCAAAAAATATCATAGAACATAAAAAGTAGGAAACTTAATTCTCTACAAAAAAGGTCTCTTAACATTTTGCCATAGCTCGCTTCGTTTCCGAGATATTTGCAGATTTATCTCAAGGGAAGGGGCCTGACGGACATATTTCGAGATATTTCTTCTTGTTGTTCTTCTTCTGCACAGCTAAGCTGGAAGTGGCATTTGCGGCTCGCACTAGTGCAGAGTTATCTCAAAGAAAGGGGCCACGGTGTTTCTGTATCTCTATTATGTTGGTGCGGCTTCGGAACTTTTAAATATCTTGATATATCTCGAGAACTACGCATCTGATCGAAAAATATCGTAGAACATAAAAAGTAGGAAACTTAATTCTCTACAAATAAAGTCTCATAACATTTTGCCATAGCTCGCTTCGTTTCCGAGATATTTGCAGATTTATCTCAAGGGAAGGGGCCTGACGGACATATTTCGAGATATTTCTTCTTCTTGTTGTTCTTCTTCTGCACAGCTAAGCTGGAAGTGGCATTTGCAGCTCGCAATAGTGCAGAATTATCTCAAAGAAAGGGGCCACGGTGTTTCTGTATCTCTATTATGTTGGTGCGGCTTCGGAACTTTTAAATATCTTGATATATCTCGAGAACTACGCATCTGATCAAAAAATATCATAGAACATAAAAAGTACGAAACTTAATTCTCTACAAAAAAGGTCTCTTAAGATTTTGCCATAGCTCGCTTCGTTTCCGAGATATTTGCAGATTTATCTCAAGGGAAGGGGCCTGACGGACATATTTCGAGATATTTCTTCTTGTTGTTCTTCTTCTGCACAGCTAAGCTGGAAGTGGCATTTGCGGCTCGCACTAGTGCAGAGTTATCTCAAAGAAAGGGGCCACGGTGTTTCTGTATCTCTATTATGTTGGTGCGGCTTCGGAACTTTTAAATATCTCGATATATCTCGAAAACTACGCTTCTGATCAAAAAATATCATAGAACATAAATTGTAGGAAACATAATTCTCTACAAAAAACGTCTCTTAACATTTTGCCATAGCTCGCTTCGTTTCCGAGATATTTGCAGATTCAGCTCAAAGTAACGGGCCTGACAGACATATTTCGAGATATTTCTTCTTCTTGTTGTTCTTCTTCTGCACAGCTAAGCTGGAAGTGGCATTTGCAGCTCGCAATAGTGCAGAGTTATCTCAAAGAAAGGGGCCACGGTGTTTCTGTATCTCTATTATGTTGGTGCGGCTTCGGAACTTTTAAATATCTTGATATATCTCGAGAACTACGCATCTGATCAAAAAATATCAAAGAACATAAAAAGTGGGAAACTTAATTCTCTACAAAAAAGGTCTCTTAACATTTTGCCATAGCTCGCTTCGTTTCCGAGATATTTGCAGATATATCTCAAGGGAAGGGGCCTGACGGACATATTTCGAGATATTTCTTCTTCTTGTTGTTCTTCTTCTGCACAGCTAAGCTGGAAGTGGCATTTGCGGCTCGCACTAGTGCAGAGTTATCTCAAAGAAAGGGGCCACGGTGTTTCTGTATCTCTATTATGTTGGTGCGGCTTCGGAACTTTTAAATATCTCGATATATCTCGAAAACTACGCTTCTGATCAAAAAATATCATAGAACATAAATTGTAGGAAACATAATTCTCTACAAAAAAGGTCTCTCAACATTTTGCCATAGCTCGCTTCGTTTCCGAGATATTTGCAGATATATCTCAAGGGAAGGGGCCTGACGGACATATTTCGCGATATTTCTTCTTCTTGTTGTTCTTCTTCTGCACAGCTCAGCTGGAAGTGGCATTTGCGGCTCGCACTAGTGCAGAGTTATCTCAAAGAAAGGGGCCACGGTGTTTCTGTATCTCTATTATGTTGGTGCGGCTTCGGAACTTTTAAATGTCTTGATATATCTCGAGAACTACGCATCTGATCAAAAAATATCATAGAACATAAAAAGTAGGAAACTTAATTCTCTACAAAAAAGGTCTCTTAACATTTTGCCATAGCTCGCTTCGTTTCCGAGATATTTGCAGATTTATCTCAAGGGAAGGGGCCTGACGGACATATTTCGAGATATTTCTTCTTCTTGTTGTTCTTCTTCTGCACAGCTAAACTGGAAGTGGCATTTCCAGCTCGCAATAGTGCAGAGTTATCTCAAAGAATGGGGCCACGGTGTTTCTGTATCTCTATTATGTTGGTGCGGCTTCGGAACTTTTAAATATCTTGATATATCTCGAGAACTACGCATCTGATCAAAAAATATCATAGAACATAAAAAGTAGGAAACTTAATTCTCTACAAAAAAGATCTCTCAACATTTTGCCATAGCTCGCTTCGTTTCCGAGATATTTGCAGATTCAGCTCAAAGTAACGGGCCTGACGGACATATTTCGAGATATTTCTTCTTCTTGTTGTTCTTCTTCTGCACAGCTAAGCTGGAAGTGGCATTTGCGGCTCGCACTAGTGCAGAGTTATCTCAAAGAAAGGGGCCACGGTGTTTCTGTATCTCTATTATGTTGGTGCGGCTTCGGAACTTTTAAATATCTTGATATATCTCGAGAACTACGCATCTGATCAAAAAATATCATAGAACATAAAAAGTAGGAAACTTAATTCTCTACAAAAAAGGTCTCTTAACATTTTGCCATAGCTCGCTTCGTTTCCGAGATATTTGCAGATATATCTCAAGGGAAGGGGCCTGACGGACATATTTCGAGATATTTCTTCTTCTTGTTGTTCTTCTTCTGCACAGCTAAGCTGGAAGTGGCATTTGCGGCTCGCACTAGTGCAGAGTTATCTCAAAGAAAGGGGCCACGGTGTTTCTGTATCTCTATTATGTTGGTGCGGCTTCGGAACTTTTAAATATCTCGATATATCTCGAAAACTACGCTTCTGATCAAAAAATATCATAGAACATAAATTGTAGGAAACATAATTCTCTACAAAAAAGGTCTCTTAACATTTTGCCATAGCTCGCTTCGTTTCCGAGATATTTGCAGATATATCTCAAGGGAAGGGGCCTGACGGACATATTTCGCGATATTTCTTCTTCTTGTTGTTCTTCTTCTGCACAGCTCAGCTGGAAGTGGCATTTGCGGCTCCCACTAGTGCAGAGTTATCTCAAAGAAAGGGGCCACGGTGTTTCTGTATCTCTATTATGTTGGTGCGGCTTCGGAACTTTTAAATATCTTGATATATCTCGAGAACTACGCATCTGATCAAAGAATATCATAGAACATAAAAAGTAGGAAACTTAATTCTCTACAAAAAAGGTCTCTTAACATTTTGCCATAGCTCGCTTCGTTTCCGAGATATTTGCAGATTTATCTCAAGGGAAGGGGCCTGACGGACATATTTCGAGATATTTTTTCTTCTTGTTGTTCTTCTTCTGCACAGCTAAGCTGGAAGTGGCATTTGCAGCTCGCAATCGTGCAGAGTTATCTCAAAGAAAGGGGCCACGGTGTTTCTGTATATCTATTATGTTGGTGCGGCTTCGGAACTTTTAAATATCTTGATATATCTCGAGAACTACGCATCTGATCAAAAAATATCATAGAACATAAAAAGTAGGAAACTTAATTCTCTACAAAAAAGGTCTCTTAACATTTTGCCATAGCTCGCTTCGTTTCCGAGATATTTGCAGATTTATCTCAAGGGAAGGGGCCTGACGGACATATTTCGAGATATTTCTTCTTCTTGTTGTTCTTCTTCTGCACAGCTAAACTGGAAGTGGCATTTCCAGCTCGCAATAGTGCAGAGTTATCTCAAAGAATGGGGCCACGGTGTTTCTGTATCCCTATTATGTTGGTGCGGCTTCGGAACTTTTAAATATCTTGATATATCTCGAGAACTACGCATCTGATCAAAAAATATCATAGAACATAAAAAGTAGGAAACTTAATTCTCTACAAAAAAGATCTCTCAACATTTTGCCATAGCTCGCTTCGTTTCCGAGATATTTGCAGATTCAGCTCAAAGTAACGGGCCTGACGGACATATTTCGAGATATTTCTTCTTCTTGTTGTTCTTCTTCTGCACAGCTAAGCTGGAAGTGGCATTTGCGGCTCGCACTAGTGCAGAGATATCTCAAAGAAAGGGGCCACGGTGTTTCTGTATCTCTATTATGTTGGTGCGGCTTCGGAACTTTTAAATATCTTGATATATCTCGAGAACTACGCATCTGATCAAAAAATATCATAGAACATAAAAAGTAGGAAACTTAATTCTCTACAAAAAAGGTCTCTTAACATTTTGCCATAGCTCGCTTCGTTTCCGAGATATTTGCAGATATATCTCAAGGGAAGGGGCCTGACGGACATATTTCGAGATATTTCTTCTTCTTGTTGTTCTTCTTCTGCACAGCTAAGCTGGAAGTGGCATTTGCGGCTCGCACTAGTGCAGAGTTATCTCAAAGAAAGGGGCCACGGTGTTTCTGTATCTCTATTATGTTGGTGCGGCTTCGGAACTTTTAAATATCTCGATATATCTCGAAAACTACGCTTCTGATCAAAAAATATCATAGAACATAAATTGTAGGAAACATAATTCTCTACAAAAAAGGTCTCTTAACATTTTGCCATAGCTCGCTTCGTTTCCGAGATATTTGCAGATATATCTCAAGGGAAGGGGCCTGACGGACATATTTCGCGATATTTCTTCTTCTTGTTGTTCTTCTTCTGCACAGCTCAGCTGGAAGTGGCATTTGCGGCTCCCACTAGTGCAGAGTTATCTCAAAGAAAGGGGCCACGGTGTTTCTGTATCTCTATTATGTTGGTGCGGCTTCGGAACTTTTAAATATCTTGATATATCTCGAGAACTACGCATCTGATCAAAGAATATCATAGAACATAAAAAGTAGGAAACTTAATTCTCTACAAAAAAGGTCTCTTAACATTTTGCCATAGCTCGCTTCGTTTCCGAGATATTTGCAGATTTATCTCAAGGGAAGGGGCCTGACGGACATATTTCGAGATATTTTTTCTTCTTGTTGTTCTTCTTCTGCACAGCTAAGCTGGAAGTGGCATTTGCAGCTCGCAATCGTGCAGAGTTATCTCAAAGAAAGGGGCCACGGTGTTTCTGTATATCTATTATGTTGGTGCGGCTTCGGAACTTTTAAATATCTTGATATATCTCGAGAACTACGCATCTGATCAAAAAATATCATAGAACATAAAAAGTAGGAAACTTAATTCTCTACAAATAAAGTCTCATAACATTTTGCCATAGCTCGCTTCGTTTCCGAGATATTTGCAGATTTATCTCAAGGGAAGGGGCCTGACGGACATATTTCGAGATATTTCTTCTTCTTGTTGTTCTTCTTCTGCACAGCTAAGCTGGAAGTGGCATTTGCAGCTCGGAATAGTGCAGAGTTATCTCAAAGAAAGGGGCCACGGTGTTTCTGTATATCTATTATGTTGGTGCGGCTTCGGAACTTTTAAATATCTTGATATATCTCGAGAACTACGCATCTGATCAAAAAATATCATAAAACGTAAAAAGTAGGAAACTTAATTCTCTACAAAAAAGGTCTCTTAACATTTTGCCATAGCTCGCTTCGTTTCCGAGATATTTGCAGATTTATCTCAAGGGAAGGGGCCTGACGGACATATTTCGAGATATTTCTTCTTCTTGTTGTTCTTCTTCTGCACAGCTAAGCTGGAAGTGGCATTTGCAGCTCGCAATAGTGCAGAGTTATCTCAAAGAAAGGGGCCACGGTGTTTCTGTATCTCTATTATGTGGGTGCGGCTTCGGAACTTTTAAATATCTCGATATATCTCGAAAACTACGCTTCTGATCAAAAAATATCATAGAACATAAATTGTAGGAAACATAATTCTCTACAAAAAACGTCTCTTAACATTTTGCCATAGCTCGCTTCGTTTCCGAGATATTTGCAGATTTATCTCAAGGGAAGGGGCCTGACGGACATATTTCGAGATATTTTTTCTTCTTGTTGTTCTTCTTCTGCACAGCTAAGCTGGAAGTGGCATTTGCAGCTCGCAATCGTGCAGAGTTATCTCAAAGAAAGGGGCCACGGTGTTTCTGTATATCTATTATGTTGGTGCGGCTTCGGAACTTTTAAATATCTTGATATATCTCGAGAACTACGCATCTGATCAAAAAATATCATAGAACATAAAAAGTAGGAAACTTAATTCTCTACAAATAAAGTCTCATAACATTTTGCCATAGCTCGCTTCGTTTCCGAGATATTTGCAGATTTATCTCAAGGGAAGGGGCCTGACGGACATATTTCGAGATATTTCTTCTTCTTGTTGTTCTTCTTCTGCACAGCTAAGCTGGAAGTGGCATTTGCAGCTCGCAATAGTGCAGAGTTATCTCAAAGAAAGGGGCCACGGTGTTTCTGTATATCTATTATGTTGGTGCGGCTTCGGAACTTTTAAATATCTTGATATATCTCGAGAACTACGCATCTGATCAAAAAATATCATAAAACGTAAAAAGTAGGAAACTTAATTCTCTACAAAAAAGGTCTCTTAACATTTTGCCATAGCTCGCTTCGTTTCCGAGATATTTGCAGATTTATCTCAAGGGAAGGGGCCTGACGGACATATTTCGAGATATTTCTTCTTCTTGTTGTTCTTCTTCTGCACAGCTAAGCTGGAAGTGGCATTTGCAGCTCGCAATAGTGCAGAGTTATCTCAAAGAAAGGGGCCACGGTGTTTCTGTATCTCTATTATGTTGGTGCGGCTTCGGAACTTTTAAATATCTCGATATATCTCGAAAACTACGCTTCTGATCAAAAAATATCATAGAACATAAATTGTAGGAAACATAATTCTCTACAAAAAACGTCTCTTAACATTTTGCCATAGCTCGCTTCGTTTCCGAGATATTTGCAGATTTATCTCAAGGGAAGGGGCCTGACGGACATATTTCGAGATATTTCTTCTTCTTGTTGTTCTTCTTCTGCACAGCTAAGCTGGAAGTGGCATTTGCAGCTCGCAATAGTGCAGAGTTATCTCAAAGGAAGGGGCCACGGTGTTTCTGTATCTCTATTATGTTGGTGCGGCTTCGGAACTTTTAAATATCTTGATATATCTCGAGAACTACGCATCTGATCAAAAAATATCATAGAACATAAAAAGTAGGAAACTTAATTCTCTACAAAAAAGGTCTCTTAACATTTTGCCATAGCTCGCTTCGTTTCCGAGATATTTGCAGATTTATCTCAAGGGAAGGGGCCTGACGGACATATTTCGAGATATTTCTTCTTCTTGTTGTTCTTCTTCTGCACAGCTAAGCTGGAAGTGGCATTTGCAGCTCGCAATAGTGCAGAGTTATCTCAAAGGAAGGGGCCACGGTGTTTCTGTATCTCTATTATGTTGGTGCGGCTTCGGAACTTTTAAATATCTTGATATATCTCGAGAACTACGCATCTGATCAAAAAATATCATAGAACATAAAAAGTAGGAAACTTAATTCTCTACAAAAAAGGTCTCTTAACATTTTGCCATAGCTCGCTTCGTTTCCGAGATATTTGCAGATTTATCTCAAGGGAAGGGGCCTGACGGACATATTTCGAGATATTTCTTCTTGTTGTTCTTCTTCTGCACAGCTAAGCTGGAAGTGGCATTTGCGGCTCGCACTAGTGCAGAGTTATCTCAAAGAAAGTGGCCACGGTGTTTCTGTATCTCTATTATGTTGGTGCGGCTTCGGAACTTTTAAATATCTCGATATATCTCGAAAACTACGCTTCTGATCAAAAAATATCATAGAACATAAATTGTAGGAAACATAATTCTCTACAAAAAACGTCTCTTAACATTTTGCCATAGCTCGCTTCGTTTCCGAGATATTTGCAGATTCAGCTCAAAGTAACGGGCCTGACGGACATATTTCGAGATATTTCTTCTTCTTGTTGTTCTTCTTCTGCACAGCTAAGCTGGAAGTGGCATTTGCAGCTCGCAATAGTGCAGAGTTATCTCAAAGAAAGGGGCCACGGTGTTTCTGTATCTCTATTATGTTGGTGCGGCTTCGGAACTTTTAAATATCTTGATATATCTCGAGAACTACGCATCTGATCAAAAAATATCATAGAACATAAAAAGTAGGAAACTTAATTCTCTACAAATAAAGTCTCATAACATTTTGCCATAGCTCGCTTCGTTTCCGAGATATTTGCAGATTTATCTCAAGGGAAGGGGCCTGACGGACATATTTCGAGATATTTCTTCTTCTTGTTGTTCTTCTTCTGCACAGCTAAGCTGGAAGTGGCATTTGCAGCTCGCAATAGTGCAGAGTTATCTCAAAGAAAGGGGCCACGGTGTTTCTGTATATCTATTATGTTGGTGCGGCTTCGGAACTTTTAAATATCTTGATATATCTCGAGAACTACGCATCTGATCAAAAAATATCATAAAACGTAAAAAGTAGGAAACTTAATTCTCTACAAAAAAGGTCTCTTAACATTTTGCCATAGCTCGCTTCGTTTCCGAGATATTTGCAGATTTATCTCAAGGGAAGGGGCCTGACGGACATATTTCGAGATATTTCTTCTTCTTGTTGTTCTTCTTCTGCACAGCTAAGCTGGAAGTGGCATTTGCAGCTCGCAATAGTGCAGAGTTATCTCAAAGAAAGGGGCCACGGTGTTTCTGTATCTCTATTATGTTGGTGCGGCTTCGGAACTTTTAAATATCTCGATATATCTCGAAAACTACGCTTCTGATCAAAAAATATCATAGAACATAAATTGTAGGAAACATAATTCTCTACAAAAAACGTCTCTTAACATTTTGCCATAGCTCGCTTCGTTTCCGAGATATTTGCAGATTTATCTCAAGGGAAGGGGCCTGACGGACATATTTCGAGATATTTCTTCTTCTTGTTGTTCTTCTTCTGCACAGCTAAGCTGGAAGTGGCATTTGCAGCTCGCAATAGTGCAGAGTTATCTCAAAGAAAGGGGCCACGGTGTTTCTGTATCTCTATTATGTTGGTGCGGCTTCGGAACTTTTAAATATCTTGATATATCTCGAGAACTACGCATCTGATCAAAAAATATCATAGAACATAAAAAGTAGGAAACTTAATTCTCTACAAAAAAGGTCTCTTAACATTTTGCCATAGCTCGCTTCGTTTCCGAGATATTTGCAGATTTATCTCAAGGGAAGGGGCCTGACGGACATATTTCGAGATATTTCTTCTTGTTGTTCTTCTTCTGCACAGCTAAGCTGGAAGTGGCATTTGCGGCTCGCACTAGTGCAGAGTTATCTCAAAGAAAGGGGCCACGGTGTTTCTGTATATCTATTATGTTGGTGCGGCTTCGGAACTTTTAAATATCTTGATATATCTCGAGAACTACGCATCTGATCAAAAAATATCATAAAACGTAAAAAGTAGGAAACTTAATTCTCTACAAAAAAGGTCTCTTAACATTTTGCCATAGCTCGCTTCGTTTCCGAGATATTTGCAGATTTATCTCAAGGGAAGGGGCCTGACGGACATATTTCGAGATATTTCTTCTTCTTGTTGTTCTTCTTCTGCACAGCTAAACTGGAAGTGGCATTTCCAGCTCGCAATAGTACAGAGTTATCTGAAAGAAAGGGGCCACGGTGTTTCTGTATCTCTATTATGTTGGTGCGGCTTCGGAACTTTTAAATATCTTGATATATCTCGAGAACTACGCATCTGATCAAAAAATATCATAGAACATAAAAAGTAGGAAACTTAATTCTCTACAAAAAAGATCTCTTAACATTTTGCCATAGCTCGCTTCGTTTCCGAGATATTTGCAGATTTATCTCAAGGGAAGGGGCCTGACGGACATATTTCGAGATATTTCGTCTTCTTGTTGTTCTTCTTCTGCACAGCTAAACTGGAAGTGGCGTTTCCAGCTCGCAATAGTGCAGAGTTATCTCAAAGAAAGGGGCCACGGTGTTTCTGTATCTCTATTATGTTGGTGCGGCTTCGGAACTTTTAAATATCTTGATATATCTCGAGAACTACGCATCTGATCGAAAAATATCGTAGAACATAAAAAGTAGGAAACTTAATTCTCTACAAATAAAGTCTCATAACATTTTGCCATAGCTCGCTTCGTTTCCGAGATATTTGCAGATTTATCTCAAGGGAAGGGGCCTGACGGACATATTTCGAGATATTTCTTCTTCTTGTTGTTCTTCTTCTGCACAGCTAAGCTGGAAGTGGCATTTGCAGCTCGCAATAGTGCAGAGTTATCTCAAAGAAAGGGGCCACGGTGTTTCTGTATCTCTATTATGTTGGTGCGGCTTCGGAACTTTTAAATATCTTGATATATCTCGAGAACTACGCATCTGATCAAAAAATATCATAGAACATAAAAAGTAGGAAACTTAATTCTCTACAAAAAAGGTCTCTGAACATTTTGCCATAGCTCGCTTCGTTTCCGAGATATTTGCAGATTTATCTCAAGGGAAGGGGCCTGACGGACATATTTCGAGATATTTCTTCTTGTTGTTCTTCTTCTGCACAGCTAAGCTGGAAGTGGCATTTGCGGCTCGCACTAGTGCAGAGTTATCTCAAAGAAAGGGGCCACGGTGTTTCTGTATCTCTATTATGTTGGTGCGGCTTCGGAACTTTTAAATATCTCGATATATCTCGAAAACTACGCTTCTGATCAAAAAATATCATAGAACGTAAATTGTAGGAAACATAATTCTCTACAAAAAACGTCTCTTAACATTTTGCCATAGCTCGCTTCGTTTCCGAGATATTTGCAGATTCAGCTCAAAGTAACGGGCCTGACGGACATATTTCGAGATATTTCTTCTTCTTGTTGTTCTTCTTCTGCACAGCTAAGCTGGAAGTGGCATTTGCAGCTCGCAATAGTGCAGAGTTATCTCAAAGAAAGGGGCCACGGTGTTTCTGTATCTCTATTATGTTGGTGCGGCTTCGGAACTTTTAAATATCTTGATATATCTCGAGAACTACGCATCTGATCAAAAAATATCGTAGAACATAAAAAGTAGGAAACTTAATTCTCTACAAATAAAGTCTCATAACATTTTGCCATACCTCGCTTCGTTTCCGAGATATTTGCAGATTTATCTCAAGGGAAGGGGCCTGACGGACATATTTCGAGATATTTCTTTTTCTTGTTGTTCTTCTTCTGCACAGCTAAGCTGGAAGTGGCATTTGCAGCTCGCAATAGTGCAGAGTTATCTCAAAGAAAGGGGCCACGGTGTTTCTGTATCTCTATTATGTTGGTGCGGCTTCGGAACTTTTAAATATCTTGATATATCTCGAGAACTACGCATCTGATCAAAAAATATCATAGAACATAAAAAGTAGGAAACTTAATTCTCTACAAAAAAGCTCTCTTAACATTTTGCCATAGCTCGCTTCGTTTCCGAGATATTTGCAGATATATCTCAAGGGAAGGGGCCTGACGGACATATTTCGAGATATTTTTTCTTCTTGTTGTTCTTCTTCTGCACAGCTAAGCTGGAAGTGGCATTTGCAGCTCGCAATCGTGCAGAGTTATCTCAAAGAAAGGGGCCACGGTGTTTCTGTATATCTATTATGTTGGTGCGGCTTCGGAACTTTTAAATATCTTGATATATCTCGAGAACTACGCATCTGATCAAAAAATATCATAGAACATAAAAAGTAGGAAACTTAATTCTCTACAAAAAAGGTCTCTTAACATTTTGCCATAGCTCGCTTCGTTTCCGAGATATTTGCAGATTTATCTCAAGGGAAGGGGCCTGACGGACATATTTCGAGATATTTCTTCTTCTTGTTGTTCTTCTTCTGCACAGCTAAGCTGGAAGTGGCATTTGCAGCTCGCAATAGTGCAGAGTTATCTCAAAGAAAGGTGCCACGGTGTTTCTGTATCTCTATTATGTTGGTGCGGCTTCGGAACTTTTAAATATCTTGATATATCTCGAGAACTACGCATCTGATCAAAAAATATCATAGAACATAAAACGTAGGAAACTTAATTCTATACAAAAAAGGTCTCTTAACATTTTGCCATAGCTCGGTTCGTTTCCGAGATATTTGCAGATATATCTCAAGGGACGGGGCCTGACGGACATATTTCGAGATATTTCTTCTTCTTGTTGTTCTTCTTCTGCACAGCTAAGCTGGAAGTGGCATTTGCAGCTCGCAATAGTGCAGAGTTATCTCAAAGAAAGGGGCCACGGTGTTTCTGTATCTCTATTATGTTGGTGCGGCTTCGGAACTTTTAAATATCTTGATATATCTCGAGAACTACGCATCTGATCAAAAAATATCGTAGAACATAAAAAGTAGGAAACTTAATTCTCTACAAATAAAGTCTCATAACATTTTGCCATAGCTCGCTTCGTTTCCGAGATATTTGCAGATTTATCTCAAGGGAAGGGGCCTGACGGACATATTTCGAGATACTTCTTTTTCTTGTTGTTCTTCTTCTGCACAGCTAAGCTGGAAGTGGCATTTGCAGCTCGCAATAGTGCAGAGTTATCTCAAAGAAAGGGGCCACGGTGTTGCTGTATCTCTATTATGTTGGTGCGGCTTCGGAACTTTTAAATATCTTGATATATCTCGAGAACTACGCATCTGATCAAAAAATATCATAGAACATAAAAAGTAGGAAACTTAATTCTCTACAAAAAAGCTCTCTTAACATTTTGCCATAGCTCGCTTCGTTTCCGAGATATTTGCAGATATATCTCAAGGGAAGGGGCCTGACGGACATATTTCGAGATATTTTTTCTTCTTGTTGTTCTTCTTCTGCACAGCTAAGCTGGAAGTGGCATTTGCAGCTCGCAATCGTGCAGAGTTATCTCAAAGAAAGGGGCCACGGTGTTTCTGTATATCTATTATGTTGGTGCGGCTTCGGAACTTTTAAATATCTTGATATATCTCGAGAACTACGCATCTGATCAAAAAATATCATAGAACATAAAAAGTAGGAAACTTAATTCTCTACAAAAAAGGTCTCTTAACATTTTGCCATAGCTCGCTTCGTTTCCGAGATATTTGCAGATTTATCTCAAGGGAAGGGGCCTGACGGACATATTTCGAGATATTTCTTCTTCTTGTTGTTCTTCTTCTGCACAGCTAAGCTGGAAGTGGCATTTGCAGCTCGCAATAGTGCAGAGTTATCTCAAAGAAAGGTGCCACGGTGTTTCTGTATCTCTATTATGTTGGTGCGGCTTCGGAACTTTTAAATATCTTGATATATCTCGAGAACTACGCATCTGATCAAAAAATATCATAGAACATAAAAAGTAGGAAACTTAATTCTCTACAAAAAAGGTCTCTTAACATTTTGCCATAGCTCGCTTCGTTTCCGAGATATTTGCAGATTTATCTCAAGGGAAGGGGCCTGACGGACATATTTCGAGATATTTCTTCTTGTTGTTCTTCTTCTGCACAGCTAAGCTGGAAGTGGCATTTGCGGCTCGCACTAGTGCAGAGTTATCTCAAAGAAAGGGGCCACGGTGTTTCTGTATCTCTATTATGTTGGTGCGGCTTCGGAACTTTTAAATATCTCGATATATCTCGAAAACTACGCTTCTGATCAAAAAATATCATAGAACATAAATTGTAGGAAACATAATTCTCTACAAAAAACGTCTCTTAACATTTTGCCATAGCTCGCTTCGTTTCCGAGATATTTGCAGATTTATCTCAAGGGAAGGGGCCTGACGGACATATTTCGAGATATTTCTTCTTCTTGTTGTTCTTCTTCTGCACAGCTAAGCTGGAAGTGGCATTTGCAGCTCGCAATAGTGCAGAGTTATCTCAAAGAAAGGGGCCACGGTGTTTCTGTATATCTATTATGTTGGTGCGGCTTCGGAACTTTTAAATATCTTGAAATATCTCGAGAACTACGCATCTGATCAAAAAATATCATAGAACATAAAAAGTAGGAAACTTAATTCTCTACAAATAAAGTCTCATAACATTTTGCCATAGCTCGCTTCGTTTCCGAGATATTTGCAGATTTATCTCAAGGGAAGGGGCCTGACGGACATATTTCGAGATATTTCTTCTTCTTGTTGTTCTTCTTCTGCACAGCTAAGCTGGAAGTGGCATTTGCAGCTCGCAATAGTGCAGAGTTATCTCAAAGAAAGGGGCCACGGTGTTTCTGTATATCTATTATGTTGGTGCGGCTTCGGAACTTTTAAATATCTTGATATATCTCGAGAACTACGCATCTGATCAAAAAATATCATAGAACATAAAAAGTAGGAAACTTAATTCTCTACAAAAAAGGTCTCTTAACATTTTGCCATAGCTCGCTTCGTTTCCGAGATATTTGCAGATTTATCTCAAGGGAAGGGGCCTGACGGACATATTTCGAGATATTTCTTCTTGTTGTTCTTCTTCTGCACAGCTAAGCTGGAAGTGGCATTTGCGGCTCGCACTAGTGCAGAGTTATCTCAAAGAAAGGGGCCACGGTGTTTCTGTATCTCTATTATGTTGGTGCGGCTTCGGAACTTTTAAATATCTCGATATATCTCGAAAACTACGCTTCTGATCAAAAAATATCATAGAACATAAATTGTAGGAAACATAATTCTCTACAAAAAACGTCTCTTAACATTTTGCCATAGCTCGCTTCGTTTCCGAGATATTTGCAGATTTATCTCAAGGGAAGGGGCCTGACGGACATATTTCGAGATATTTCTTCTTCTTGTTGTTCTTCTTCTGTACAGCTAAGCTGGAAGTGGCATTTGCAGCTCGCAATAGTGCAGAGTTATCTCAAAGAAAGGGGCCACGGTGTTTCTGTATCTCTATTATGTTGGTGCGGCTTCGGAACTTTTAAATATCTTGATATATCTCGAGAACTACGCATCTGATCAAAAAATATCATAGAACATAAAAAGTAGGAAACTTAATTCTCTACAAAAAAGCTCTCTTAACATTTTGCCATAGCTCGCTTCGTTTCCGAGATATTTGCAGATATATCTCAAGGGAAGGGGCCTGACGGACATATTTCGAGATATTTTTTCTTCTTGTTGTTCTTCTTCTGCACAGCTAAGCTGGAAGTGGCATTTGCAGCTCGCAATCGTGCAGAGTTATCTCAAAGAAAGGGGCCACGGTGTTTCTGTATATCTATTATGTTGGTGCGGCTTCGGAACTTTTAAATATCTTGATATATCTCGAGAACTACGCATCTGATCAAAAAATATCATAGAACATAAAAAGTAGGAAACTTAATTCTCTACAAAAAAGGCCTCTTAACATTTTGCCATAGCTCGCTTCGTTTCCGAGATATTTGCAGATTTATCTCAAGGGAAGGGGCCTGACGGACATATTTCGAGATATTTCTTCTTCTTGTTGTTCTTCTTCTGCACAGCTAAGCTGGAAGTGGCATTTGCAGCTCGCAATAGTGCAGAGTTATCTCAAAGAAAGGTGCCACGGTGTTTCTGTATCTCTATTATGTTGGTGCGGCTTCGGAACTTTTAAATATCTTGATATATCTCGAGAACTACGCATCTGATCAAAAAATATCATAGAACATAAAACGTAGGAAACTTAATTCTATACAAAAAAGGTCTCTTAACATTTTGCCATAGCTCGGTTCGTTTCCGAGATATTTGCAGATATATCTCAAGGGACGGGGCCTGACGGACATATTTCGAGATATTTCTTCTTCTTGTTGTTCTTCTTCTGCACAGCTAAGCTGGAAGTGGCATTTGCAGCTCGCAATAGTGCAGAGTTATCTCAAAGAAAGGGGCCACGGTGTTTCTGTATCTCTATTATGTTGGTGCGGCTTCGGAACTTTTAAATATCTTGATATATCTCGAGAACTACGCATCTGATCAAAAAATATCGTAGAACATAAAAAGTAGGAAACTTAATTCTCTACAAATAAAGTCTCATAACATTTTGCCATAGCTCGCTTCGTTTCCGAGATATTTGCAGATTTATCTCAAGGGAAGGGGCCTGACGGACATATTTCGAGATACTTCTTTTTCTTGTTGTTCTTCTTCTGCACAGCTAAGCTGGAAGTGGCATTTGCAGCTCGCAATAGTGCAGAGTTATCTCAAAGAAAGGGGCCACGGTGTGGCTGTATCTCTATTATGTTGGTGCGGCTTCGGAACTTTTAAATATCTTGATATATCTCGAGAACTACGCATCTGATCAAAAAATATCATAGAACATAAAAAGTAGGAAACTTAATTCTCTACAAAAAAGCTCTCTTAACATTTTGCCATAGCTCGCTTCGTTTCCGAGATATTTGCAGATATATCTCAAGGGAAGGGGCCTGACGGACATATTTCGAGATATTTTTTCTTCTTGTTGTTCTTCTTCTGCACAGCTAAGCTGGAAGTGGCATTTGCAGCTCGCAATCGTGCAGAGTTATCTCAAAGAAAGGGGCCACGGTGTTTCTGTATATCTATTATGTTGGTGCGGCTTCGGAACTTTTAAATATCTTGATATATCTCGAGAACTACGCATCTGATCAAAAAATATCATAGAACATAAAAAGTAGGAAACTTAATTCTCTACAAAAAAGGTCTCTTAACATTTTGCCATAGCTCGCTTCGTTTCCGAGATATTTGCAGATTTATCTCAAGGGAAGGGGCCTGACGGACATATTTCGAGATATTTCTTCTTCTTGTTGTTCTTCTTCTGCACAGCTAAGCTGGAAGTGGCATTTGCAGCTCGCAATAGTGCAGAGTTATCTCAAAGAAAGGTGCCACGGTGTTTCTGTATCTCTATTATGTTGGTGCGGCTTCGGAACTTTTAAATATCTTGATATATCTCGAGAACTACGCATCTGATCAAAAAATATCATAGAACATAAAAAGTAGGAAACTTAATTCTCTACAAAAAAGGTCTCTTAACATTTTGCCATAGCTCGCTTCGTTTCCGAGATATTTGCAGATTTATCTCAAGGGAAGGGGCCTGACGGACATATTTCGAGATATTTCTTCTTGTTGTTCTTCTTCTGCACAGCTAAGCTGGAAGTGGCATTTGCGGCTCGCACTAGTGCAGAGTTATCTCAAAGAAAGGGGCCACGGTGTTTCTGTATCTCTATTATGTTGGTGCGGCTTCGGAACTTTTAAATATCTCGATATATCTCGAAAACTACGCTTCTGATCAAAAAATATCATAGAACATAAATTGTAGGAAACATAATTCTCTACAAAAAACGTCTCTTAACATTTTGCCATAGCTCGCTTCGTTTCCGAGATATTTGCAGATTTATCTCAAGGGAAGGGGCCTGACGGACATATTTCGAGATATTTCTTCTTCTTGTTGTTCTTCTTCTGCACAGCTAAGCTGGAAGTGGCATTTGCAGCTCGCAATAGTGCAGAGTTATCTCAAAGAAAGGGGCCACGGTGTTTCTGTATCTCTATTATGTTGGTGCGGCTTCGGAACTTTTAAATATCTTGATATATCTCGAGAACTACGCATCTGATCAAAAAATATCATAGAACATAAAAAGTAGGAAACTTAATTCTCTACAAAAAAGCTCTCTTAACATTTTGCCATAGCTCGCTTCGTTTCCGAGATATTTGCAGATATATCTCAAGGGAAGGGGCCTGACGGACATATTTCGAGATATTTTTTCTTCTTGTTGTTCTTCTTCTGCACAGCTAAGCTGGAAGTGGCATTTGCAGCTCGCAATCGTGCAGAGTTATCTCAAAGAAAGGGGCCACGGTGTTTCTGTATATCTATTATGTTGGTGCGGCTTCGGAACTTTTAAATATCTTGATATATCTCGAGAACTACGCATCTGATCAAAAAATATCATAAAACGTAAAAAGTAGGAAACTTAATTCTCTACAAAAAAGGTCTCTTAACATTTTGCCATAGCTCGCTTCGTTTCCGAGATATTTGCAGATTTATCTCAAGGGTAGGGGCCTGACGGACATATTTCGAGATATTTCTTCTTCTTGTTGTTCTTCTTCTGCACAGCTAAGCTGGAAGTGGCATTTGCAGCTCGCAATAGTGCCGAGTTATCTCAAAGAAAGGGGCCACGGTGTTTCTGTATCTCTATTATGTTGGTGCGGCTTCGGAACTTTTAAATATCTTGATATATCTCGAGAACTACGCATCTGATCAAAAAATATCATAGAACATAAAAAGTAGGAAACTTAATTCTCTACAAAAAAGGTCTCTTAACATTTTGCCATAGCTCGCTTCGTTTCCGAGATATTTGCAGATTTATCTCAAGGGAAGGGGCCTGACGGACATATTTCGAGATATTTCTTCTTGTTGTTCTTCTTCTGCACAGCTAAGCTGGAAGTGGCATTTGCGGCTCGCACTAGTGCAGAGTTATCTCAAAGAAAGGGGCCACGGTGTTTCTGTATCTCTATTATGTTGGTGCGGCTTCGGAACTTTTAAATATCTCGATATATCTCGAAAACTACGCTTCTGATCCAAAAATATCATAGAACATAAATTGTAGGAAACATAATTCTCTACAAAAAACGTCTCTTAACATTTTGCCATAGCTCGCTTCGTTTCCGAGATATTTGCAGATTCAGCTCAAAGTAACGGGCCTGACGGACATATTTCGAGATATTTCTTCTTCTTGTTGTTCTTCTTCTGCACAGCTAAGCTGGAAGTGGCATTTGCAGCTCGCAATAGTGCAGAGTTATCTCAAAGAAAGGGGCCACGGTGTTTCTGTATCTCTATTATGTTGGTGCGGCTTCGGAACTTTTAAATATCTTGATATATCTCGAGAACTACGCATCTGATCAAAAAATATCATAGAACATAAAAAGTAGGAAACTTAATTCTCTACGAAAAAGGTCTCTTAACATTTTGCCATAGCTCGCTTCGTTTCCGAGATATTTGCAGATATCTCGCAAGGGAAGGGGCCTGACGGACATATTTCGAGATATTTCTTCTTCTTGTTGTTCTTCTTCTGCACAGCTAAGCTGGAAGTGGCATTTGCAGCTCGCAATAGTGCAGAGTTATCTCAAAGAAAGGGGCCACGGTGTTTCTGTATCTCTATTATGTTGGTGCGGCTTCGGAACTTTTAAATATCTTGATATATCTCGAGAACTACGCATCTGATCAAAAAATATCATAGAACATAAAACGTAGGAAACTTAATTCTCTACAAAAAAGGTCTCTTAACATTTTGCCATAGCTCGGTTCGTTTCCGAGATATTTGCAGATATATCTCAAGGGACGGGGCCTGACGGACATATTTCGAGATATTTCTTCTTCTTGTTGTTCTTCTTCTGCACAGCTAAGCTGGAAGTGGCATTTGCAGCTCGCAATAGTGCAGAGTTATCTCAAAGAAAGGGGCCACGGTGTTTCTGTATCTCTATTATGTTGGTGCGGCTTCGGAACTTTTAAATATCTCGATATATCTCGAAAACTACGCTTCTGATCAAAAAATATCATAGAACATAAATTGTAGGAAACATAATTCTCTACAAAAAAGGTCTCTTAACATTTTGCCATAGCTCGCTTCGTTTCCGAGATATTTGCAGATTTATCTCAAGGGAAGGGGCCTGACGGCCATATTTCGAGATATTTCTTCATCTTGTTGTTCTTCTTCTGCACAGCTAAGCTGGAAGTGGCATTTGCAACTCGCAATAGTGCAGAGTTATCTCAAAGAAAGGGGCCACGGTGTTTCTGTATCTCTATTATGTTGGTGCGGCTTCGGAACTTTTAAATATCTTGATATATCTCGAGAACTACGCATCTGATCAAAAAATATCGTAGAACATAAAAAGTAGGAAACTTAATTCTCTACAAATAAAGTCTCATAACATTTTGCCATAGCTCGCTTCGTTTCCGAGATATTTGCAGATTTATCTCAAGGGAAGGGGCCTGACGGACATATTTCGAGATATTTCTTCTTCTTGTTGTTCTTCTTCTGCACAGCTAAGCTGGAAGTGGCATTTGCAGCTCGCAATAGTGCAGAGTTATCTCAAAGAAAGGGGCCACGGTGTTTCTGTATCTCTATTATGTTGGTGCGGCTTCGGAACTTTTAAATATCTTGATATATCTCGAGAACTACGCATCTGATCAAAAAATATCATAGAACATAAAAAGTAGGAAACTTAATTCTCTACAAAAAAGCTCTCTTAACATTTTGCCATAGCTCGCTTCGTTTCCGAGATATTTGCAGATATATCTCAAGGGAAGGGGCCTGACGGACATATTTCGAGATATTTCTTCTTCTTGTTGTTGTTCTTCTGCACAGCTAAACTGGAAGTGGCATTTCCAGCTCGCAATAGTACAGAGTTATCTGAAAGAAAGGGGCCACGGTGTTTCTGTATCTCTATTATGTTGGTGCGGCTTCGGAACTTTTAAATATCTTGATATATCTCGAGAACTACGCATCTGATCAAAAAATATCATAGAACATAAAAAGTAGGAAACTTAATTCTCTACAAAAAAGATCTCTTAACATTTTGCCATAGCTCGCTTCGTTTCCGAGATATTTGCAGATTTATCTCAAGGGAAGGGGCCTGACGGACATATTTCGAGATATTTCGTCTTCTTGTTGTTCTTCTTCTGCACAGCTAAACTGGAAGTGGCGTTGCCAGCTCGCAATAGTGCAGAGTTATCTCAAAGAAAGGGGCCACGGTGTTTCTGTATCTCTATTATGTTGGTGCGGCTTCGGAACTTTTAAATATCTTGATATATCTCGAGAACTACGCATCTGATCGAAAAATATCGTAGAGCATAAAAAGTAGGAAACTTAATTCTCTACAAATAAAGTCTCATAACATTTTGCCATAGCTCGCTTCGTTTCCGAGATATTTGCAGATTTATCTCAAGGGAAGGGGCCTGACGGACATATTTCGAGATATTTCTTCTTCTTGTTGTTCTTCTTCTGCACAGCTAAGCTGGAAGTGGCATTTGCAGCTCGCAATAGTGCAGAGTTATCTGAAAGAAAGGGGCCACGGTGTTTCTGTATCTCTATTATGTTGGTGCGGCTTCGGAACTTTTAAATATCTTGATATATCGCGAGAACTACGCATCTGATCAAAAAATATCATAGAACATAAAAAGTAGGAAACTTAATTCTCTACAAAAAAGGTCTCTGAACATTTTGCCATAGCTCGCTTCGTTTCCGAGATATTTGCAGATTTATCTCAAGGGAAGGGGCCTGACGGACATATTTCGAGATATTTCTTCTTGTTGTTCTTCTTCTGCACAGCTAAGCTGGAAGTGGCATTTGCGGCTCGCACTAGTGCAGAGTTATCTCAAAGAAAGGGGCCACGGTGTTTCTGTATCTCTATTATGTTGGTGCGGCTTCGGAACTTTTAAATATCTCGATATATCTCGAAAACTACGCTTCTGATCAAAAAATATCATAGAACATAAATTGTAGGAAACATAATTCTCTACAAAAAACGTCTCTTAACATTTTGCCATAGCTCGCTTCGTTTCCGAGATATTTGCAGATTCAGCTCAAAGTAACGGGCCTGACGGACATATTTCGAGATATTTCTTCTTCTTGTTGTTCTTCTTCTGCACAGCTAAGCTGGAAGTGGCATTTGCAGCTCGCAATAGTGCAGAGTTATCTCAAAGAAAGGGGCCACGGTGTTTCTGTATCTCTATTATGTTGGTGCGGCTTCGGAACTTTTAAATATCTTGATATATCTCGAGAACTACGCATCTGATCAAAAAATATCATAGAACATAAAAAGTAGGAAACTTAATTCTCTACAAGAAAGCTCTCTTAACATTTTGCCATAGCTCGCTTCGTTTCCGAGATATTTGCAGATATATCTCAAGGGAAGGGGCCTGACGGACATATTTCGAGATATTTTTTCTTCTTGTTGTTCTTCTTCTGCACAGCTAAGCTGGAAGTGGCATTTGCAGCTCGCAATCGTGCAGAGTTATCTCAAAGAAAGGGGCCACGGTGTTTCTGTATATCTATTATGTTGGTGCGGCTTCGGAACTTTTAAATATCTTGATATATCTCGAGAACTACGCATCTGATCAAAAAATATCATAAAACGTAAAAAGTAGGAAACTTAATTCTCTACAAAAAAGGTCTCTTAACATTTTGCCATAGCTCGCTTCGTTTCCGAGATATTTGCAGATTTATCTCAAGGGTAGGGGCCTGACGGACATATTTCGAGATATTTCTTCTTCTTGTTGTTCTTCTTCTGCACAGCTAAGCTGGAAGTGGCATTTGCAGCTCGCAATAGTGCCGAGTTATCTCAAAGAAAGGGGCCACGGTGTTTCTGTATCTCTATTATGTTGGTGCGGCTTCGGAACTTTTAAATATCTTGATATATCTCGAGAACTACGCATCTGATCAAAAAATATCATAAAACATAAAAAGTAGGAAACTTAATTCTCTACAAAAAAGGTCTCTTAACATTTTGCCATAGCTCGCTTCGTTTCCGAGATATTTGCAGATTTATCTCAAGGGAAGGGGCCTGACGGACATATTTCGAGATATTTCTTCTTGTTGTTCTTCTTCTGCACAGCTAAGCTGGAAGTGGCATTTGCGGCTCGCACTAGTGCAGAGTTATCTCAAAGAAAGGGGCCACGGTGTTTCTGTATCTCTATTATGTTGGTGCGGCTTCGGAACTTTTAAATATCTCGATATATCTCGAAAACTACGCTTCTGATCCAAAAATATCATAGAACATAAATTGTAGGAAACATAATTCTCTACAAAAAACGTCTCTTAACATTTTGCCATAGCTCGCTTCGTTTCCGAGATATTTGCAGATTCAGCTCAAAGTAACGGGCCTGACGGACATATTTCGAGATATTTCTTCTTCTTGTTGTTCTTCTTCTGCACAGCTAAGCTGGAAGTGGCATTTGCAGCTCGCAATAGTGCAGAGTTATCTCAAAGAAAGGGGCCACGGTGTTTCTGTATCTCTATTATGTTGGTGCGGCTTCGGAACTTTTAAATATCTTGATATATCTCGAGAACTACGCATCTGATCGAAAAATATCGTAGAACATAAAAAGTAGGAAACTTAATTCTCTACAAATAAAGTCTCATAACATTTTGCCATAGCTCGCTTCGTTTCCGAGATATTTGCAGATTTATCTCAAGGGAAGGGGCCTGACGGACATATTTCGAGATATTTCTTCTTCTTGTTGTTCTTCTTCTGCACAGCTAAGCTGGAAGTGGCATTTGCAGCTCGCAATAGTGCAGAGTTATCTGAAAGAAAGGGGCCACGGTGTTTCTGTATCTCTATTATGTTGGTGCGGCTTCGGAACTTTTAAATATCTTGATATATCGCGAGAACTACGCATCTGATCAAAAAATATCATAGAACATAAAAAGTAGGAAACTTAATTCTCTACAAAAAAGGTCTCTGAACATTTTGCCATAGCTCGCTTCGTTTCCGAGATATTTGCAGATTTATCTCAAGGGAAGGGGCCTGACGGACATATTTCGAGATATTTCTTCTTGTTGTTCTTCTTCTGCACAGCTAAGCTGGAAGTGGCATTTGCGGCTCGCACTAGTGCAGAGTTATCTCAAAGAAAGGGGCCACGGTGTTTCTGTATCTCTATTATGTTGGTGCGGCTTCGGAACTTTTAAATATCTCGATATATCTCGAAAACTACGCTTCTGATCAAAAAATATCATAGAACATAAATTGTAGGAAACATAATTCTCTACAAAAAACGTCTCTTAACATTTTGCCATAGCTCGCTTCGTTTCCGAGATATTTGCAGATTCAGCTCAAAGTAACGGGCCTGACGGACATATTTCGAGATATTTCTTCTTCTTGTTGTTCTTCTTCTGCACAGCTAAGCTGGAAGTGGCATTTGCAGCTCGCAATAGTGCAGAGTTATCTCAAAGAAAGGGGCCACGGTGTTTCTGTATCTCTATTATGTTGGTGCGGCTTCGGAACTTTTAAATATCTTGATATATCTCGAGAACTACGCATCTGATCAAAAAATATCATAGAACATAAAACGTAGGAAACTTATTTCTCTACAAAAAAGGTCTCTTAACATTTTGCCATAGCTCGGTTCGTTTCCGAGATATTTGCAGATATATCTCAAGGGACGGGGCCTGACGGACATATTTCGAGATATTTCTTCTTCTTGTTGTTCTTCTTCTGCACAGCTAAGCTGGAAGTGGCATTTGCAGCTCGCAATAGTGCAGAGTTATCTCAAAGAAAGGGGCCACGGTGTTTCTGTATCTCTATTATGTTGGTGCGGCTTCGGAACTTTTAAATATCTCGATATATCTCGAAAACTACGCTTCTGATCAAAAAATATCATAGAACATAAATTGTAGGAAACATAATTCTCTACAAAAAACGTCTCTTAACATTTTGCCATAGCTCGCTTCGTTTCCGAGATATTTGCAGATTTATCTCAAGGGTAGGGGCCTGACGGACATATTTCGAGATATTTCTTCTTCTTGTTGTTCTTCTTCTGCACAGCTAAGCTGGAAGTGGCATTTGCAGCTCGCAATAGTGCCGAGTTATCTCAAAGAAAGGGGCCACGGTGTTTCTGTATCTCTATTATGTTGGTGCGGCTTCGGAACTTTTAAATATCTTGATATATCTCGAGAACTACGCATCTGATCAAAAAATATCATAGGACATAAAAAGTAGGAAACTTAATTCTCTACAAAAAAGGTCTCTTAACATTTTGCCATAGCTCGCTTCGTTTCCGAGATATTTGCAGATTTATCTCAAGGGAAGGGGCCTGACGGACATATTTCGAGATATTTCTTCTTGTTGTTCTTCTTCTGCACAGCTAAGCTGGAAGTGGCATTTGCGGCTCGCACTAGTGCAGAGTTATCTCAAAGAAAGGGGCCACGGTGTTTCTGTATCTCTATTATGTTGGTGCGGCTTCGGAACTTTTAAATATCTCGATATATCTCGAAAACTACGCTTCTGATCCAAAAATATCATAGAACATAAATTGTAGGAAACATAATTCTCTACAAAAAACGTCTCTTAACATTTTGCCATAGCTCGCTTCGTTTCCGAGATATTTGCAGATTCAGCTCAAAGTAACGGGCCTGACGGACATATTTCGAGATATTTCTTCTTCTTGTTGTTCTTCTTCTGCACAGCTAAGCTGGAAGTGGCATTTGCAGCTCGCAATAGTGCAGAGTTATCTCAAAGAAAGGGGCCACGGTGTTTCTGTATCTCTATTATGTTGGTGCGGCTTCGGAACTTTTAAATATCTTGATATATCTCGAGAACTACGCATCTGATCAAAAAATATCATAGAACATAAAAAGTAGGAAACTTAATTCTCTACAAAAAAGGTCTCTTAACATTTTGCCATAGCTCGCTTCGTTTCCGAGATATTTGCAGATATATCTCAAGGGAAGGGGCCTGACGGACATATTTCGAGATATTTCTTCTTCTTGTTGTTCTTCTTCTGCACAGCTAAGCTGGAAGTGGCATTTGCAGCTCGCAATAGTGCAGAGTTATCTCAAAGAAAGGGGCCACGGTGTTTCTGTATCTCTATTATGTTGGTGCGGCTTCGGAACTTTTAAATATCTCGATATATCTCGAAAACTACGCTTCTGATCAAAAAATATCATAGAACATAAATTGTAGGAAACATAATTCTCTAGAAAAAAGGTCTCTTAACATTTTGCCATAGCTCGCTTCGTTTCCGAGATATTTGCAGATTTATCTCAAGGGAAGGGGCCTGACGGACATATTTCGAGATATTTCTTCTTCTTGTTGTTCTTCTTCTGCACAGCTAAGCTGGAAGTGGCATTTGCAGCTCGCAATAGTGCAGAGTTATCTCAAAGAAAGGGGCCACGGTGTTTCTGTATCTCTATTATGTTAGTGCGGCTTCGGAACTTTTAAATATCTTGATATATCTCGAGAACTACGCATCTGATCAAAAAATATCATAGAACATAAAAAGTAGGAAACTTAATTCTCTACAAAAAAGCTCTCTTAACATTTTGCCATAGCTCGCTTCGTTTCCGAGATATTTGCAGATATATCTCAAGGGAAGGGGCCTGACGGACATATTTCGAGATATTTTTTCTTCTTGTTGTTCTTCTTCTGCACAGCTAAGCTGGAAGTGGCATTTGCAGCTCGCAATCGTGCAGAGTTATCTCAAAGAAAGGGGCCACGGTGTTTCTGTATATCTATTATGTTGGTGCGGCTTCGGAACTTTTAAATATCTTGATATATCTCGAGAACTACGCATCTGATCAAAAAATATCATAAAACGTAAAAAGTAGGAAACTTAATTCTCTACAAAAAAGGTCTCTTAACATTTTGCCATAGCTCGCTTCGTTTCCGAGATATTTGCAGATTTATCTCAAGGGAAGGGGCCTGACGGACATATTTCGAGATATTTCTTCTTCTGCACAGCTAAACTGGAAGTGGCATTTCCAGCTCGCAATAGTACAGAGTTATCTCAAAGAAAGGGGCCACGGTGTTTCTGTATCTCTATTATGTTGGTGCGGCTTCGGAACTTTTAAATATCTTGATATATCTCGAGAACTACGCATCTGATCAAAAAATATCATAGAACATAAAAAGTAGGAAACTTAATTCTCTACAAAAAAGATCTCTTAACATTTTGCCATAGCTCGCTTCGTTTCCGAGATATTTGCAGATTTATCTCAAGGGAAGGGGCCTGACGGACATATTTCGAGATATTTCGTCTTCTTGTTGTTCTTCTTCTGCACAGCTAAACTGGAAGTGGCGTTGCCAGCTCGCAATAGTGCAGAGTTATCTCAAAGAAAGGGGCCACGGTGTTTCTGTATCTCTATTATGTTGGTGCGGCTTCGGAACTTTTAAATATCTTGATATATCTCGAGAACTACGCATCTGATCGAAAAATATCGTAGAACATAAAAAGTAGGAAACTTAATTCTCTACAAATAAAGTCTCATAACATTTTGCCATAGCTCGCTTCGTTTCCGAGATATTTGCAGATTTATCTCAAGGGAAGGGGCCTGACGGACATATTTCGAGATATTTCTTCTTCTTGTTGTTCTTCTTCTGCACAGCTAAGCTGGAAGTGGCATTTGCAGCTCGCAATAGTGCAGAATTATCTCAAAGAAAGGGGCCACGGTGTTTCTGTATCTCTATTATGTTGGTGCGGCTTCGGAACTTTTAAATATCTTGATATATCTCGAGAACTACGCATCTGATCAAAAAATATCATAGAACATAAAAAGTAGGAAACTTAATTCTCTACAAAAAAGGTCTCTTAACATTTTGCCATAGCTCGCTTCGTTTCCGAGATATTTGCAGATTTATCTCAAGGGAAGGGGCCTGACGGACATATTTCGAGATATTTCTTCTTGTTGTTCTTCTTCTGCACAGCTAAGCTGGAAGTGGCATTTGCGGCTCGCACTAGTGCAGAGTTATCTCAAAGAAAGGGGCCACGGTGTTTCTGTATCTCTATTATGTTGGTGCGGCTTCGGAACTTTTAAATATCTTGATATATCTCGAGAACTACGCATCTGATCGAAAAATATCGTAGAACATAAAAAGTAGGAAACTTAATTCTCTACAAATAAAGTCTCATAACATTTTGCCATAGCTCGCTTCGTTTCCGAGATATTTGCAGATTTATCTCAAGGGAAGGGGCCTGACGGACATATTTCGAGATATTTCTTCTTCTTGTTGTTCTTCTTCTGCACAGCTAAGCTGGAAGTGGCATTTGCAGCTCGCAATAGTGCAGAATTATCTCAAAGAAAGGGGCCACGGTGTTTCTGTATCTCTATTATGTTGGTGCGGCTTCGGAACTTTTAAATATCTTGATATATCTCGAGAACTACGCATCTGATCAAAAAATATCATAGAACATAAAAAGTACGAAACTTAATTCTCTACAAAAAAGGTCTCTTAACATTTTGCCATAGCTCGCTTCGTTTCCGAGATATTTGCAGATTTATCTCAAGGGAAGGGGCCTGACGGACATATTTCGAGATATTTCTTCTTGTTGTTCTTCTTCTGCACAGCTAAGCTGGAAGTGGCATTTGCGGCTCGCACTAGTGCAGAGTTATCTCAAAGAAAGGGGCCACGGTGTTTCTGTATCTCTATTATGTTGGTGCGGCTTCGGAACTTTTAAATATCTCGATATATCTCGAAAACTACGCTTCTGATCAAAAAATATCATAGAACATAAATTGTAGGAAACATAATTCTCTACAAAAAACGTCTCTTAACATTTTGCCATAGCTCGCTTCGTTTCCGAGATATTTGCAGATTCAGCTCAAAGTAACGGGCCTGACAGACATATTTCGAGATATTTCTTCTTCTTGTTGTTCTTCTTCTGCACAGCTAAGCTGGAAGTGGCATTTGCAGCTCGCAATAGTGCAGAGTTATCTCAAAGAAAGGGGCCACGGTGTTTCTGTATCTCTATTATGTTGGTGCGGCTTCGGAACTTTTAAATATCTTGATATATCTCGAGAACTACGCATCTGATCAAAAAATATCAAAGAACATAAAAAGTGGGAAACTTAATTCTCTACAAAAAAGGTCTCTTAACATTTTGCCATAGCTCGCTTCGTTTCCGAGATATTTGCAGATATATCTCAAGGGAAGGGGCCTGACGGACATATTTCGAGATATTTCTTCTTCTTGTTGTTCTTCTTCTGCACAGCTAAGCTGGAAGTGGCATTTGCGGCTCGCACTAGTGCAGAGTTATCTCAAAGAAAGGGGCCACGGTGTTTCTGTATCTCTATTATGTTGGTGCGGCTTCGGAACTTTTAAATATCTCGATATATCTCGAAAACTACGCTTCTGATCAAAAAATATCATAGAACATAAATTGTAGGAAACATAATTCTCTACAAAAAAGGTCTCTCAACATTTTGCCATAGCTCGCTTCGTTTCCGAGATATTTGCAGATATATCTCAAGGGAAGGGGCCTGACGGACATATTTCGCGATATTTCTTCTTCTTGTTGTTCTTCTTCTGCACAGCTCAGCTGGAAGTGGCATTTGCGGCTCGCACTAGTGCAGAGTTATCTCAAAGAAAGGGGCCACGGTGTTTCTGTATCTCTATTATGTTGGTGCGGCTTCGGAACTTTTAAATGTCTTGATATATCTCGAGAACTACGCATCTGATCAAAAAATATCATAGAACATAAAAAGTAGGAAACTTAATTCTCTACAAAAAAGGTCTCTTAACATTTTGCCATAGCTCGCTTCGTTTCCGAGATATTTGCAGATTTATCTCAAGGGAAGGGGCCTGACGGACATATTTCGAGATATTTCTTCTTCTTGTTGTTCTTCTTCTGCACAGCTAAACTGGAAGTGGCATTTCCAGCTCGCAATAGTGCAGAGTTATCTCAAAGAATGGGGCCACGGTGTTTCTGTATCTCTATTATGTTGGTGCGGCTTCGGAACTTTTAAATATCTTGATATATCTCGAGAACTACGCATCTGATCAAAAAATATCATAGAACATAAAAAGTAGGAAACTTAATTCTCTACAAAAAAGATCTCTCAACATTTTGCCATAGCTCGCTTCGTTTCCGAGATATTTGCAGATTCAGCTCAAAGTAACGGGCCTGACGGACATATTTCGAGATATTTCTTCTTCTTGTTGTTCTTCTTCTGCACAGCTAAGCTGGAAGTGGCATTTGCGGCTCGCACTAGTGCAGAGTTATCTCAAAGAAAGGGGCCACGGTGTTTCTGTATCTCTATTATGTTGGTGCGGCTTCGGAACTTTTAAATATCTTGATATATCTCGAGAACTACGCATCTGATCAAAAAATATCATAGAACATAAAAAGTAGGAAACTTAATTCTCTACAAAAAAGGTCTCTTAACATTTTGCCATAGCTCGCTTCGTTTCCGAGATATTTGCAGATATATCTCAAGGGAAGGGGCCTGACGGACATATTTCGAGATATTTCTTCTTCTTGTTGTTCTTCTTCTGCACAGCTAAGCTGGAAGTGGCATTTGCGGCTCGCACTAGTGCAGAGTTATCTCAAAGAAAGGGGCCACGGTGTTTCTGTATCTCTATTATGTTGGTGCGGCTTCGGAACTTTTAAATATCTCGATATATCTCGAAAACTACGCTTCTGATCAAAAAATATCATAGAACATAAATTGTAGGAAACATAATTCTCTACAAAAAAGGTCTCTTAACATTTTGCCATAGCTCGCTTCGTTTCCGAGATATTTGCAGATATATCTCAAGGGAAGGGGCCTGACGGACATATTTCGCGATATTTCTTCTTCTTGTTGTTCTTCTTCTGCACAGCTCAGCTGGAAGTGGCATTTGCGGCTCCCACTAGTGCAGAGTTATCTCAAAGAAAGGGGCCACGGTGTTTCTGTATCTCTATTATGTTGGTGCGGCTTCGGAACTTTTAAATATCTTGATATATCTCGAGAACTACGCATCTGATCAAAGAATATCATAGAACATAAAAAGTAGGAAACTTAATTCTCTACAAAAAAGGTCTCTTAACATTTTGCCATAGCTCGCTTCGTTTCCGAGATATTTGCAGATTTATCTCAAGGGAAGGGGCCTGACGGACATATTTCGAGATATTTTTTCTTCTTGTTGTTCTTCTTCTGCACAGCTAAGCTGGAAGTGGCATTTGCAGCTCGCAATCGTGCAGAGTTATCTCAAAGAAAGGGGCCACGGTGTTTCTGTATATCTATTATGTTGGTGCGGCTTCGGAACTTTTAAATATCTTGATATATCTCGAGAACTACGCATCTGATCAAAAAATATCATAGAACATAAAAAGTAGGAAACTTAATTCTCTACAAAAAAGGTCTCTTAACATTTTGCCATAGCTCGCTTCGTTTCCGAGATATTTGCAGATTTATCTCAAGGGAAGGGGCCTGACGGACATATTTCGAGATATTTCTTCTTCTTGTTGTTCTTCTTCTGCACAGCTAAACTGGAAGTGGCATTTCCAGCTCGCAATAGTGCAGAGTTATCTCAAAGAATGGGGCCACGGTGTTTCTGTATCCCTATTATGTTGGTGCGGCTTCGGAACTTTTAAATATCTTGATATATCTCGAGAACTACGCATCTGATCAAAAAATATCATAGAACATAAAAAGTAGGAAACTTAATTCTCTACAAAAAAGATCTCTCAACATTTTGCCATAGCTCGCTTCGTTTCCGAGATATTTGCAGATTCAGCTCAAAGTAACGGGCCTGACGGACATATTTCGAGATATTTCTTCTTCTTGTTGTTCTTCTTCTGCACAGCTAAGCTGGAAGTGGCATTTGCGGCTCGCACTAGTGCAGAGTTATCTCAAAGAAAGGGGCCACGGTGTTTCTGTATCTCTATTATGTTGGTGCGGCTTCGGAACTTTTAAATATCTTGATATATCTCGAGAACTACGCATCTGATCAAAAAATATCATAGAACATAAAAAGTAGGAAACTTAATTCTCTACAAAAAAGGTCTCTTAACATTTTGCCATAGCTCGCTTCGTTTCCGAGATATTTGCAGATATATCTCAAGGGAAGGGGCCTGACGGACATATTTCGAGATATTTCTTCTTCTTGTTGTTCTTCTTCTGCACAGCTAAGCTGGAAGTGGCATTTGCGGCTCGCACTAGTGCAGAGTTATCTCAAAGAAAGGGGCCACGGTGTTTCTGTATCTCTATTATGTTGGTGCGGCTTCGGAACTTTTAAATATCTCGATATATCTCGAAAACTACGCTTCTGATCAAAAAATATCATAGAACATAAATTGTAGGAAACATAATTCTCTACAAAAAAGGTCTCTTAACATTTTGCCATAGCTCGCTTCGTTTCCGAGATATTTGCAGATATATCTCAAGGGAAGGGGCCTGACGGACATATTTCGCGATATTTCTTCTTCTTGTTGTTCTTCTTCTGCACAGCTCAGCTGGAAGTGGCATTTGCGGCTCCCACTAGTGCAGAGTTATCTCAAAGAAAGGGGCCACGGTGTTTCTGTATCTCTATTATGTTGGTGCGGCTTCGGAACTTTTAAATATCTTGATATATCTCGAGAACTACGCATCTGATCAAAGAATATCATAGAACATAAAAAGTAGGAAACTTAATTCTCTACAAAAAAGGTCTCTTAACATTTTGCCATAGCTCGCTTCGTTTCCGAGATATTTGCAGATTTATCTCAAGGGAAGGGGCCTGACGGACATATTTCGAGATATTTTTTCTTCTTGTTGTTCTTCTTCTGCACAGCTAAGCTGGAAGTGGCATTTGCAGCTCGCAATCGTGCAGAGTTATCTCAAAGAAAGGGGCCACGGTGTTTCTGTATATCTATTATGTTGGTGCGGCTTCGGAACTTTTAAATATCTTGATATATCTCGAGAACTACGCATCTGATCAAAAAATATCATAGAACATAAAAAGTAGGAAACTTAATTCTCTACAAATAAAGTCTCATAACATTTTGCCATAGCTCGCTTCGTTTCCGAGATATTTGCAGATTTATCTCAAGGGAAGGGGCCTGACGGACATATTTCGAGATATTTCTTCTTCTTGTTGTTCTTCTTCTGCACAGCTAAGCTGGAAGTGGCATTTGCAGCTCGGAATAGTGCAGAGTTATCTCAAAGAAAGGGGCCACGGTGTTTCTGTATATCTATTATGTTGGTGCGGCTTCGGAACTTTTAAATATCTTGATATATCTCGAGAACTACGCATCTGATCAAAAAATATCATAAAACGTAAAAAGTAGGAAACTTAATTCTCTACAAAAAAGGTCTCTTAACATTTTGCCATAGCTCGCTTCGTTTCCGAGATATTTGCAGATTTATCTCAAGGGAAGGGGCCTGACGGACATATTTCGAGATATTTCTTCTTCTTGTTGTTCTTCTTCTGCACAGCTAAGCTGGAAGTGGCATTTGCAGCTCGCAATAGTGCAGAGTTATCTCAAAGAAAGGGGCCACGGTGTTTCTGTATCTCTATTATGTTGGTGCGGCTTCGGAACTTTTAAATATCTCGATATATCTCGAAAACTACGCTTCTGATCAAAAAATATCATAGAACATAAATTGTAGGAAACATAATTCTCTACAAAAAACGTCTCTTAACATTTTGCCATAGCTCGCTTCGTTTCCGAGATATTTGCAGATTTATCTCAAGGGAAGGGGCCTGACGGACATATTTCGAGATATTTTTTCTTCTTGTTGTTCTTCTTCTGCACAGCTAAGCTGGAAGTGGCATTTGCAGCTCGCAATCGTGCAGAGTTATCTCAAAGAAAGGGGCCACGGTGTTTCTGTATATCTATTATGTTGGTGCGGCTTCGGAACTTTTAAATATCTTGATATATCTCGAGAACTACGCATCTGATCAAAAAATATCATAGAACATAAAAAGTAGGAAACTTAATTCTCTACAAATAAAGTCTCATAACATTTTGCCATAGCTCGCTTCGTTTCCGAGATATTTGCAGATTTATCTCAAGGGAAGGGGCCTGACGGACATATTTCGAGATATTTCTTCTTCTTGTTGTTCTTCTTCTGCACAGCTAAGCTGGAAGTGGCATTTGCAGCTCGCAATAGTGCAGAGTTATCTCAAAGAAAGGGGCCACGGTGTTTCTGTATATCTATTATGTTGGTGCGGCTTCGGAACTTTTAAATATCTTGATATATCTCGAGAACTACGCATCTGATCAAAAAATATCATAAAACGTAAAAAGTAGGAAACTTAATTCTCTACAAAAAAGGTCTCTTAACATTTTGCCATAGCTCGCTTCGTTTCCGAGATATTTGCAGATTTATCTCAAGGGAAGGGGCCTGACGGACATATTTCGAGATATTTCTTCTTCTTGTTGTTCTTCTTCTGCACAGCTAAGCTGGAAGTGGCATTTGCAGCTCGCAATAGTGCAGAGTTATCTCAAAGAAAGGGGCCACGGTGTTTCTGTATCTCTATTATGTTGGTGCGGCTTCGGAACTTTTAAATATCTCGATATATCTCGAAAACTACGCTTCTGATCAAAAAATATCATAGAACATAAATTGTAGGAAACATAATTCTCTACAAAAAACGTCTCTTAACATTTTGCCATAGCTCGCTTCGTTTCCGAGATATTTGCAGATTTATCTCAAGGGAAGGGGCCTGACGGACATATTTCGAGATATTTCTTCTTCTTGTTGTTCTTCTTCTGCACAGCTAAGCTGGAAGTGGCATTTGCAGCTCGCAATAGTGCAGAGTTATCTCAAAGGAAGGGGCCACGGTGTTTCTGTATCTCTATTATGTTGGTGCGGCTTCGGAACTTTTAAATATCTTGATATATCTCGAGAACTACGCATCTGATCAAAAAATATCATAGAACATAAAAAGTAGGAAACTTAATTCTCTACAAAAAAGGTCTCTTAACATTTTGCCATAGCTCGCTTCGTTTCCGAGATATTTGCAGATTTATCTCAAGGGAAGGGGCCTGACGGACATATTTCGAGATATTTCTTCTTCTTGTTGTTCTTCTTCTGCACAGCTAAGCTGGAAGTGGCATTTGCAGCTCGCAATAGTGCAGAGTTATCTCAAAGGAAGGGGCCACGGTGTTTCTGTATCTCTATTATGTTGGTGCGGCTTCGGAACTTTTAAATATCTTGATATATCTCGAGAACTACGCATCTGATCAAAAAATATCATAGAACATAAAAAGTAGGAAACTTAATTCTCTACAAAAAAGGTCTCTTAACATTTTGCCATAGCTCGCTTCGTTTCCGAGATATTTGCAGATTTATCTCAAGGGAAGGGGCCTGACGGACATATTTCGAGATATTTCTTCTTGTTGTTCTTCTTCTGCACAGCTAAGCTGGAAGTGGCATTTGCGGCTCGCACTAGTGCAGAGTTATCTCAAAGAAAGTGGCCACGGTGTTTCTGTATCTCTATTATGTTGGTGCGGCTTCGGAACTTTTAAATATCTCGATATATCTCGAAAACTACGCTTCTGATCAAAAAATATCATAGAACATAAATTGTAGGAAACATAATTCTCTACAAAAAACGTCTCTTAACATTTTGCCATAGCTCGCTTCGTTTCCGAGATATTTGCAGATTCAGCTCAAAGTAACGGGCCTGACGGACATATTTCGAGATATTTCTTCTTCTTGTTGTTCTTCTTCTGCACAGCTAAGCTGGAAGTGGCATTTGCAGCTCGCAATAGTGCAGAGTTATCTCAAAGAAAGGGGCCACGGTGTTTCTGTATCTCTATTATGTTGGTGCGGCTTCGGAACTTTTAAATATCTTGATATATCTCGAGAACTACGCATCTGATCAAAAAATATCATAGAACATAAAAAGTAGGAAACTTAATTCTCTACAAATAAAGTCTCATAACATTTTGCCATAGCTCGCTTCGTTTCCGAGATATTTGCAGATTTATCTCAAGGGAAGGGGCCTGACGGACATATTTCGAGATATTTCTTCTTCTTGTTGTTCTTCTTCTGCACAGCTAAGCTGGAAGTGGCATTTGCAGCTCGCAATAGTGCAGAGTTATCTCAAAGAAAGGGGCCACGGTGTTTCTGTATATCTATTATGTTGGTGCGGCTTCGGAACTTTTAAATATCTTGATATATCTCGAGAACTACGCATCTGATCAAAAAATATCATAAAACGTAAAAAGTAGGAAACTTAATTCTCTACAAAAAAGGTCTCTTAACATTTTGCCATAGCTCGCTTCGTTTCCGAGATATTTGCAGATTTATCTCAAGGGAAGGGGCCTGACGGACATATTTCGAGATATTTCTTCTTCTTGTTGTTCTTCTTCTGCACAGCTAAGCTGGAAGTGGCATTTGCAGCTCGCAATAGTGCAGAGTTATCTCAAAGAAAGGGGCCACGGTGTTTCTGTATCTCTATTATGTTGGTGCGGCTTCGGAACTTTTAAATATCTCGATATATCTCGAAAACTACGCTTCTGATCAAAAAATATCATAGAACATAAATTGTAGGAAACATAATTCTCTACAAAAAACGTCTCTTAACATTTTGCCATAGCTCGCTTCGTTTCCGAGATATTTGCAGATTTATCTCAAGGGAAGGGGCCTGACGGACATATTTCGAGATATTTCTTCTTCTTGTTGTTCTTCTTCTGCACAGCTAAGCTGGAAGTGGCATTTGCAGCTCGCAATAGTGCAGAGTTATCTCAAAGGAAGGGGCCACGGTGTTTCTGTATCTCTATTATGTTGGTGCGGCTTCGGAACTTTTAAATATCTTGATATATCTCGAGAACTACGCATCTGATCAAAAAATATCATAGAACATAAAAAGTAGGAAACTTAATTCTCTACAAAAAAGGTCTCTTAACATTTTGCCATAGCTCGCTTCGTTTCCGAGATATTTGCAGATTTATCTCAAGGGAAGGGGCCTGACGGACATATTTCGAGATATTTCTTCTTCTTGTTGTTCTTCTTCTGCACAGCTAAGCTGGAAGTGGCATTTGCAGCTCGCAATAGTGCAGAGTTATCTCAAAGGAAGGGGCCACGGTGTTTCTGCATCTCTATTATGTTGGTGCGGCTTCGGAACTTTTAAATATCTTGATATATCTCGAGAACTACGCATCTGATCAAAAAATATCATAGAACATAAAAAGTAGGAAACTTAATTCTCTACAAAAAAGGTCTCTTAACATTTTGCCATAGCTCGCTTCGTTTCCGAGATATTTGCAGATTTATCTCAAGGGAAGGGGCCTGACGGACATATTTCGAGATATTTCTTCTTGTTGTTCTTCTTCTGCACAGCTAAGCTGGAAGTGGCATTTGCGGCTCGCACTAGTGCAGAGTTATCTCAAAGAAAGTGGCCACGGTGTTTCTGTATCTCTATTATGTTGGTGCGGCTTCGGAACTTTTAAATATCTCGATATATCTCGAAAACTACGCTTCTGATCAAAAAATATCATAGAACATAAATTGTAGGAAACATAATTCTCTACAAAAAACGTCTCTTAACATTTTGCCATAGCTCGCTTCGTTTCCGAGATATTTGCAGATTCAGCTCAAAGTAACGGGCCTGACGGACATATTTCGAGATATTTCTTCTTCTTGTTGTTCTTCTTCTGCACAGCTAAGCTGGAAGTGGCATTTGCAGCTCGCAATAGTGCAGAGTTATCTCAAAGAAAGGGGCCACGGTGTTTCTGTATCTCTATTATGTTGGTGCGGCTTCGGAACTTTTAAATATCTTGATATATCTCGAGAACTACGCATCTGATCAAAAAATATCATAGAACATAAAAAGTAGGAAACTTAATTGTCTACAAAAAAGGTCTCTTAACATTTTGCCATAGCTCGCTTCGTTTCCGAGATATTTGCAGATATATCTCAAGGGAAGGGGCCTGACGGACATATTTCGAGATATTTCTTCTTCTTGTTGTTCTTCTTCTGCACAGCTAAGCTGGAAGTGGCATTTGCAGCTCGCAATAGTGCAGAGTTATCTCAAAGAAAGGGGCCACGGTGTTTCTGTATCTCTATTATGTTGGTGCGGCTTCGGAACTTTTAAATATCTTGATATATCTCGAGAACTACGCATCTGATCAAAAAATATCATAGAACATAAAACGTAGGAAACTTAATTCTCTACAAAAAAGGTCTCTTAACATTTTGCCATAGCTCGGTTCGTTTCCGAGATATTTGCAGATATATCTCAAGGGACGGGGCCTGACGGACATATTTCGAGATATTTCTTCTTCTTGTTGTTCTTCTTCTGCACAGCTAAGCTGGAAGTGGCATTTGCAGCTCGCAATAGTGCAGAGTTATCTCAAAGAAAGGGGCCACGGTGATTCTGTATCTCTATTATGTTGGTGCGGCTTCGGAACTTTTAAATATCTTGATATATCTCGAGAACTACGCATCTGATCAAAAAATATCATAGAACATAAAAAGTAGGAAACTTAATTCTCTACAAAAAAGGTCTCTTAAGATTTTGCCATAGCTCGCTTCCTTTCCGAGATATTTGCAGATATATCTCAAGGGAAGGGGCCTGACGGACATATTTCGAGATATTTTTTCTTCTTGTTGTTCTTCTTCTGCACAGCTAAGCTGGAAGTGGCATTTGCAGCTCGCAATCGTGCAGAGTTATCTCAAAGAAAGGGGCCACGGTGTTTCTGTATCTCTATTATGTTGGTGCGGCTTCGGAACTTTTAAATATCTTGATATATCTCGAGAACTACGCATCTGATCAAAAAATATCATAGAACATAAAAAGTAGGAAACTTAATTCTCTACAAAAAAGGTCTCTCAACATTTTGCCATAGCTCGCTTCGTTTCCGAGATATTTGCAGATTTATCTCAAGGGAAGGGGCCTGACGGACATATTTCGAGATATTTCTTCTTCTTGTTGTTCTTCTTCTGCACAGCTAAACTGGAAGTGGCGTTTCCAGCTCGCAATAGTGCAGAGTTATCTCAAAGAAAGGGGCCACGGTGTTTCTGTATCTCTATTATGTTGGTGCGGCTTCGGAACTTTTAAATATCTTGATATATCTCGAGAACTACGCATCTGATCAAAAAATATCGTAGAACATAAAAAGTAGGAAACTTAATTCTCTACAAATAAAGTCTCATAACATTTTGCCATAGCTCGCTTCGTTTCCGAGATATTTGCAGATTTATCTCAAGCGAAGGGGCCTGACGGACATATTTCGAGATATTTCTTCTTCTTGTTGTTCTTCTTCTGCACAGCTAAGCTGGAAGTGGCATTTGCAGCTCGCAATAGTGCAGAGTTATCTCAAAGAAAGGGGCCACGGTGTTTCTGTATCTCTATTATGTTGGTGCGGCTTCGGAACTTTTAAATATCTTGATATATCTCGAGAACTACGCATCCGATCAAAAAATATCATAGAACATAAAAAGTAGGAAACTTAATTCTCTACAAAAAAGCTCTCTTAACATTTTGCCATAGCTCGCTTCGTTTCCGAGATATTTGCAGATATATCTCAAGGGAAGGGGCCTGACGGACATATTTCGAGATATTTTTTCTTCTTGTTGTTCTTCTTCTGCACAGCTAAGCTGGAAGTGGCATTTGCAGCTCGCAATCGTGCAGAGTTATCTCAAAGAAAGGGGCCACGGTGTTTCTGTATATCTATTATGTTGGTGCGGCTTCGGAACTTTTAAATATCTTGATATATCTCGAGAACTACGCATCTGATCAAAAAATATCATAAAACGTAAAAAGTAGGAAACTTAATTCTCTACAAAAAAGGTCTCTTAACATTTTGCCATAGCTCGCTTCGTTTCCGAGATATTTGCAGATTTATCTCAAGGGAAGGGGCCTGACGGACATATTTCGAGATATTTCTTCTTCTTGTTGTTCTTCTTCTGCACAGCTAAACTGGAAGTGGCATTTCCAGCTCGCAATAGTACAGAGTTATCTCAAAGAAAGGGGCCACGGTGTTTCTGTATCTCTATTATGTTGGTGCGGCTTCGGAACTTTTAAATATCTTGATATATCTCGAGAACTACGCATCTGATCGAAAAATATCGTAGAACATAAAAAGTAGGAAACTTAATTCTCTACAAATAAAGTCTCATAACATTTTGCCATAGCTCGCTTCGTTTCCGAGATATTTGCAGATTTATCTCAAGGGAAGGGGCCTGACGGACATATTTCGAGATATTTCTTCTTCTTGTTGTTCTTCTTCTGCACAGCTAAGCTGGAAGTGGCATTTGCAGCTCGCAATAGTGCAGAGTTATCTCAAAGAAAGGGGCCACGGTGTTTCTGTATCTCTATTATGTTGGTGCGGCTTCGGAACTTTTAAATATCTTGATATATCTCGAGAACTACGCATCTGATCAAAAAATATCATAGAACATAAAAAGTAGGAAACTTAATTCTCTACAAAAAAGGTCTCTTAACATTTTGCCATAGCTCGCTTCGTTTCCGAGATATTTGCAGATATATCTCAAGGGAAGGGGCCCGACGGACATATTTCGAGATATTTCTTCTTCTTGTTGTTCTTCTTCTGCACAGCTAAGCTGGAAGTGGCATTTGCAGCTCGCAATAGTGCAGAGTTATCTCAAAGAAAGGGGCCACGGTGTTTCTGTATCTCTATTATGTTGGTGCGGCTTCGGAACTTTTAAATATCTTGATATATCTCGAGAACTACGCATCTGATCAAAAAATATCATAGAACATAAAAAGTAGGAAACTTAAATCTCTACAAAAAATGTCTCTTAACATTTTGCCATAGCTCGCTTCGTTTCCGAGATATTTGCAGATATATCTCAAGGGAAGGGGCCTGACGGACATATTTCGAGATATTTCTTCTTCTTGTTGTTCTTCTTCTGCACAGCTAAGCTGGAAGTGGCATTTGCAGCTCGCAATAGTGCAGAGTTATCTCAAAGAAAGGGGCCACGGTGTTTCTGTATCTCTATTATGTTGGTGCGGCTTCGGAACTTTTAAATATCTTGATATATCTCGAGAACTACGCATCTGATCAAAAAATATCATAGAACATAAAACGTAGGAAACTTAATTCTCTACAAAAAAGGTCTCTTAACATTTTGCCATAGCTCGGTTCGTTTCCGAGATATTTGCAGATATATCTCAAGGGACGGGGCCTGACGGACATATTTCGAGATATTTCTTCTTCTTGTTGTTCTTCTTCTGCACAGCTATGCTGGAAGTGGCATTTGCAGCTCGCAATAGTGCAGAGTTATCTCAAAGAAAGGGGCCACGGTGTTTCTGTATCTCTATTATGTTGGTGCGGCTTCGGAACTTTTAAATATCTTGATATATCTCGAGAACTACGCATCTGATCGAAAAATATCGTAGAACATAAAAAGTAGGAAACTTAATTCTCTACAAATAAAGTCTCATAACATTTTGCCATAGCTCGCTTCGTTTCCGAGATATTTGCAGATTTATCTCAAGGGAAGGGGCCTGACGGACATATTTCGAGATATTTCTTCTTCTTGTTGTTCTTCTTCTGCACAGCTAAGCTGGAAGTGGCATTTGCAGCTCGCAATAGTGCAGAGTTATCTCAAAGAAAGGGGCCACGGTGTTTCTGTATCTCTATTATGTTGGTGCGGCTTCGGAACTTTTAAATATCTTGATATATCTCGAGAACTACGCATCTGATCAAAAAATATCATAGAACATAAAAAGTAGGAAACTTAATTCTCTACAAAAAAGGTCTCTTAACATTTTGCCATAGCTCGCTTCGTTTCCGAGATATTTGCAGATATATCTCAAGGGAAGGGGCCTGACGGACATATTTCCAGATATTTCTTCTTCTTGTTGTTCTTCTTCTGCACAGCTAAGCTGGAAGTGGCATTTGCAGCTCGCAATAGTGCAGAGTTATCTCAAAGAAAGGGGCCACGGTGTTTCTGTATCTCTATTATGTTGGTGCGGCTTCGGAACTTTTAAATATCTTGATATATCTCGAGAACTACGCATCTGATCAAAAAATATCATAGAACATAAAACGTAGGAAACTTAATTCTCTACAAAAAAGGTCTCTTAACATTTTGCCATAGCTCGGTTCGTTTCCGAGATATTTGCAGATATATCTCAAGGGACGGGGCCTGACGGACATATTTCGAGATATTTCTTCTTCTTGTTGTTCTTCTTCTGCACAGCTAAGCTGGAAGTGGCATTTGCAGCTCGCAATAGTGCAGAGTTATCTCAAAGAAAGGGGCCACGGTGTTTCTGTATCTCTATTATGTTGGTGCGGCTTCGGAACTTTTAAATATCTCGATATATCTCGAAAACTACGCTTCTGATTAAAAAATATCATAGAACATAAATTGTAGGAAACATAATTCTCTACAAAAAAGGTCTCTTAACATTTTGCCATAGCTCGCTTCGTTTCCGAGATATTTGCAGATTTATCTCAAGGGAAGGGGCCTGACGGCCATATTTCGAGATATTTCTTCATCTTGTTGTTCTTCTTCTGCACAGCTAAGCTGGAAGTGGCATTTGCAGCTCGCAATAGTGGAGAGCTATCTCAAAGAAAGGGGCCACGGTGATTCTGTATCTCTATTATGTTGGTGCGGCTTCGGAACTTTTAAATATCTTGATATATCTCGAGAACTACGCATCTGATCAAAAAATATCATAGAACATAAAAAGTAGGAAACTTAATTCTCTACAAAAAAGGTCTCTTAAGATTTTGCCATAGCTCGCTTCCTTTCCGAGATATTTGCAGATATATCTCAAGGGAAGGGGCCTGACGGACATATTTCGAGATATTTTTTCTTCTTGTTGTTCTTCTTCTGCACAGCTAAGCTGGAAGTGGCATTTGCAGCTCGCAATCGTGCAGAGTTATCTCAAAGAAAGGGGCCACGGTGTTTCTGTATCTCTATTATGTTGGTGCGGCTTCGGAACTTTTAAATATCTTGATATATCTCGAGAACTACGCGTCTGATCAAAAAATATCATACAACATAAAAAGTAGGAAACTTAATTCTCTACAAAAAAGGTCTCTTAACATTTTGCCATAGCTCGCTTCGTTTCCGAGATATTTGCAGATTTATCTCAAGGGAAGGGGCCTGACGGACATATTTCGAGATATTTCTTCTTCTTGTTGTTCTTCTTCTGCACAGCTAAACTGGAAGTGGCGTTTCCAGCTCGCAATAGTGCAGAGTTATCTCAAAGAAAGGGGCCACGGTGTTTCTGTATCTCTATTATGTTGGTGCGGCTTCGGAACTTTTAAATATCTTGATATATCTCGAGAACTACGCATCTGATCAAAAAATATCGTAGAACATAAAAAGTAGGAAACTTAATTCTCTACAAATAAAGTCTGATAACATTTTGCCATAGCTCGCTTCGTTTCCGAGATATTTGCAGATATATCTCAAGGGAAGGGGCCTGACGGACATATTTCGAGATATTTTTTCTTCTTGTTGTTCTTCTTCTGCACAGCTAAGCTGGAAGTGGCATTTGCAGCTCGCAATCGTGCAGAGTTATCTCAAAGAAAGGGGCCACGGTGTTTCTGTATATCTATTATGTTGGTGCGGCTTCGGAACTTTTAAATATCTTGATATATCTCGAGAACTACGCATCTGATCAAAAAATATCATAAAACGTAAAAAGTAGGAAACTTAATTCTCTACAAAAAAGGTCTCTTAACATTTTGCCATAGCTCGCTTCGTTTCCGAGATATTTGCAGATTTATCTCAAGGGAAGGGGCCTGACGGACATATTTCGAGATATTTCTTCTTCTTGTTGTTCTTCTTCTGCACAGCTAAGCTGGAAGTGGCATTTGCAGCTCGCAATAGTGCAGAGTTATCTCAAAGAAAGAGGCCACGGTGTTTCTGTACCTCTATTATGTTGGTGCAGCTTCGGAACTTTTAAATATCTTGAAATATCTCGAGAACTACGCATCTGATCGAAAAATATCATAGAAGATAAAAAGTAGGAAACTTAATTCTCTACAAAAAAGGTCTCTTAACATTTTGCCATAGCTCTCTTCGTTTCCGAGATATTTGCAGATTTATCTCAAGGGAAGGGGCCTGACGGACATATTTCGAGATATTTCTTCTTCTTGTTGTTCTTCTTCTGCACAGCTAAGCTGGAAGTGGCATTTGCAGCTCGCAATAGTGCAGAGTTATCTCAAAGAAAGGGGCCACGGTATTTCTGTATCTCTATTATGTTGGTGCGGCTTCGGAACTTTTAAATATCTTGATATATCTCGAGAACTACGCAGCTGATCTAAAAATATCATAGAACATAAAAAGTAGGAAACTTAAATCTCTACAAAAAAGGTCTCTTAACATTTTGCCATAGCTCGCTTCGTTTCCGAGATATTTGCAGATTTATCTCAAGGGAAGGGGCCTGACGGACATATTTCGAGATATTTCTTCTTCTTGTTGTTCTTCTTCTGCACAGCGAAACTGGAAGTGGCATTTCCAGCTCGCAATAGTGCAGAGTTATCTCAAAGAAAGGGGCCACGGTGTTTCTGTATCTCTATTATGTTGGTGCGGCTTCGGAACTTTTAAATATCTTGATATATCTCGAGAACTACGCATCTGATCAAAAAATATCATAGAAGATAAAAAGTAGGAAACTTAATTCTCTACAAAAAAGGTCTCTTAACATTTTGCCATAGCTCGCTTCGTTTCCGAGATATTTGCAGATTTATCTCAAGGGAAGGGTCCTGACGGACATATTTCGAGATATTTCTTCTTCTTGTTGTTCTTCTTCTGCACAGCTAAGCTGGAAGTGGCATGTGCAGCTCGCAATAGTGCAGAGTTATCTCAAAGAAAGGGGCCACGGTGTTTCTGTATCTCTATTATGTTGGTGCGGCTTCGGAACTTTTAAATATCTTGATATATCTCGAGAACTACGCATCTGATCAAAAAATATCATAGAACATAAATTGTAGGAAACATAATTCTCTACAAAAAGCGTCGCCTAACATTTTGCCATAGCTCGCTTCGTTTCCGAGATATTTGCAGATTCAGCTCAAAGGAACTGGCCTGACGGACATATTTCGAGATATTTCTTCTTCCTGTTGTTCTTCCTCTGCACAGCTAAGCTGGAAGTGGCATTTGCAGCTCGCAATAGTGCAGAGTTATCTCAAAGAAAGGGGCCACGGTGTTTCTGTATCTCTATTATGTTGGTGCGGCTTCGGAACTTTTAAATATCTTGATATATCTCGAGAACTACGCATCTGATCAAAAAATATCAGAGAACATAAATTGTAGGAAACATAATTCTCTACAAAAAAGGTCTCTTAACATTTTGCCATAGCTCGCTTCGTTTCCGAGATATTTGCAGATTTATCTCAAGGGAAGGGGCCTGACGGACATATTTCGAGATATTTCTTCTTCTTGTTGTTCTTCTTCTGCACAGCTAAGCTGGAAGTGGCATTTGCAGCTCGCAATAGTGCAGAGTTATCTCAAAGAAAGGGGCCACGGTGTTTCTGTATCTCTATTATGTTGGTGCGGCTTCGGAACTTTTAAATATCTTGATATATCTCGAGAACTACGCAACTGATCAAAAAATATCATAAAAGATAAAAAGTAGGAAACTTAATTCTCTACAAAAAAGGTCTCTTAACATTTTGCCATAGCTCGCTTCGTTTCCGAGATATTTGCAGATTTATCTCAAGGGAAGGGGCCTGACGGACATATTTCGAGATATTTCTTCTTCTTGTTGTTCTTCTTCTGCACAGCGAAACTGGAAGTGGCATTTCCAGCTCGCAATAGTGCAGAGTTATCTCAAAGAAAGGGGCCACGGTGTTTCTGTATCTCTATTATGTTGGTGCGGCTTCGGAACTTTTAAATATCTTGATATATCTCGAGAACTACGCATCTGATCAAAAAATATCATAGAAGATAAAAAGTAGGAAACTTAATTCTCTACAAAAAAGGTCTCTTAACATTTTGCCATAGCTCGCTTCGTTTCCGAGATATTTGCAGATTTATCTCAAGGGAAGGGTCCTGACGGACATATTTCGAGATATTTCTTCTTCTTGTTGTTCTTCTTCTGCACAGCTAAGCTGGAAGTGGCATGTGCAGCTCGCAATAGTGCAGAGTTATCGCAAAGAAAGGGGCCACGGTGTTTCTGTATCTCTATTATGTTGGTGCGGCTTCGGAACTTTTAAATATCTTGATATATCTCGAGAACTACGCATCTGATCAAAAAATATCATAGAACATAAATTGTAGGAAACATAATTCTCTACAAAAAACGTCGCCTAACATTTTGCCATAGCTCGCTTCGTTTCCGAGATATTTGCAGATTCATCTCAAAGGAACTGGCCTGACGGACATATTTCGAGATATTTCTTCTTCCTGTTGTTCTTCCTCTGCACAGCTAAGCTGGAAGTGGCATTTGCAGCTCGCAATAGTGCAGAGTTATCTCAAAGAAAGGGGCCACGGTGTTTCTGTATCTCTATTATGTTGGTGCGGCTTCGGAACTTTTAAATATCTTGATATATCTCGAGAACTACGCATCTGATCAAAAAATATCAGAGAACATAAATTGTAGGAAACATAATTCTCTACAAAAAAGGTCTCTTAACATTTTGCCATAGCTCTCTTCGTTTCCGAGATATTTGCAGATTTATCTCAAGGGAAGGGGCCTGACGGACATATTTCGAGATATTTCTTCTTCTTGTTGTTCTTCTTCTGCACCGCTAAGCTGGAAGTGGCATTTGCAGCTCGCAATAGTGCAGAGTTATCTCAAAGAAAGAGGCCACGGTGTTTCTGTACCTCTATTATGTTGGTGCAGCTTCGGAACTTTTAAATATCTTGATATATCTCGAGAACTACGCATCTGATCAAAAAAAATCATAGAAGATAAAAAGTAGGAAACTTAATTCTCTACAAAAAAGGTCTCTTAACATTTTGCCATAGCTCGCTTCGTTTCCGAGATATTTGCAGATTTATCTCAAGGGAAGAGGCCTGACGGACATATTTCGAGATATTTCTTCTTCTTGTTGTTCTTCTTCTGCACAGCTAAGCTGGAAGTGGCATTTGCAGCTCGCAATAGTGCAGAGTTATCTCAAAGAAAGGGGCCACGGTGTTTCTGTATCTCTATTATGTTGGTGCGGCTTCGGAACTTTTAAATATCTTGATATATCCCTAGAACTACGCATCTGATCAAAAAATATCATAGAAGATAAAAAGTAGGAAACTTAATTCTCTACAAAAAAGGTCTCTGAACATTTTGCCATAGCTCGCTTCGTTTCCGAGATATTTGCAGATTTATCTCAAGGGAAGGGGCCTGACGGACATATTTCGAGATATTTCTTCTTCTTGTTGTTCTTCTTCTGCACAGATAAACTGGAAGTGGCATTTCCAGCTCGCAATAGTGCAGAGTTATCTCAAAGAAAGGGGCCACGGTGTTTCTGTATCTCTATTATGTTGGTGCGGCTTCGGAACTTTTAAATATCTTGATATATCTCGAGAACTACGCATCTGATCAAAAAATATCATAGAAGATAAAAAGTAGGAAACTTAATTCTCTACAAAAAAGGTCTCTTAGCATTTTGCCATAGCTCGCTTCGTTTCCGAGATATTTGCAGATTTATCTCAAGGGAAGGGGCCTGACGGACATATTTCGAGATATTTCTTCTTCTTGTTGTTCTTCTTCTGCACCGCTAAGCTGGAAGTGGCATTTGCAGCTCGCAATAGTGCAGAGTTATCTCAAAGAAAGAGGCCACGGTGTTTCTGTACCTCTATTATGTTGGTGCAGCTTCGGAACTTTTAAATATCTTGATATATCTCGAGAACTACGCATCTGATCAAAAAATATCATAGAAGATAAAAAGTAGGAAACTTAATTCTCTACAAAAAAGGTCTCTTAACATTTTGCCATAGCTCGCTTCGTTTCCGAGATATTTGCAGATTTATCTCAAGGGAAGAGGCCTGACGGACATATTTCGAGATATTTCTTCTTCTTGTTGTTCTTCTTCTGCACAGCTAAGCTGGAAGTGGCATTTGCAGTTCGCAATAGTGCAGAGTTATCTCAAAGAAAGGGGCCACGGTATTTCTGTATCTCTATTATGTTGGTGCGGCTTCGGAACTTTTAAATATCTTGATATATCTCGAGAACTACGCATCTGATCAAAAAATATCATAGAACATAAGAAGTAGGAAACTTAAATCTCTACAAAAAAGGTCTCTTAACATTTTGCCATAGCTCTCTTCGTTTCCGAGATATTTGCAGATTTATCTCAAGGGAAGGGGCCTGACGGACATATTTCGAGATATTTCTTCTTCTTGTTGTTCTTCTTCTGCACAGCTAAGCTGGAAGTGGCATTTGCAGCTCGCAATAGTGCAGAATTATCTCAAAGAAAGGGGCCACGGTGTTTCTGTATCTCTATTATGTTGGTGCGGCTTCGGAACTTTTAAATATCTTGATATATCTCGAGAACTACGCATCTGATCAAAAAATATCAGAGAACATAAATTGTAGGAAACATAATTCTCTACAAAAAAGGTCTCTTAACATTTTGCCATAGCTCGCTTCGTTTCCGAGATATTTGCAGATTTATCTCAAGGGAAGGGGCCTGACGGACATATTTCGAGATATTTCTTCTTCTTGTTGTTCTTCTTCTGCACAGCTAAGCTGGAAGTGGCATTTGCAGCTCGCAATAGTGCAGAGTTATCTCAAAGAAAGGGGCCACGGTGTTTCTGTATCTCTATTATGTTGGTGCGGCTTCGGAACTTTTAAATATCTTGATATATCTCGAGAACTACGCATCTGATCAAAAAATATCATAGAACATAAAAAGTAGGAAACTTAATTCTCTACAAAAAAGGTCTCTTAACATTTTGCCATAGCTCGCTTCGTCTCCGAGATATTTGCAGATTTATCTCAAGGGAAGGGGCCTGACGGACATATTTCGAGATATTTCTTCTTCTTGTTGTTCTTCTTCTGCACAGCTAAGCTGGAAGTGGCATTTGCAGCTCGCAATAGTGCAGAGTTATCTCAAAGAAAGGGGCCACGGTGTTTCTGTATCTCTATTATGTTGGTGCGGCTTCGGAACTTTTAAATATCTTGATATATCTCGAGAACTACGCATCTGATCAAAAAATATCAGAGAACATAAATTGTAGGAAACATAATTCTCTACAAAAAAGGTCGCTTAACATTTTGCCATAGCTCGCTTCGTTTCCGAGATATTTGCAGATTTATCTCAAGGGAAGGGGCCTGACGGACATATTTCGAGATATTTCTTCTTCTTGTTGTTCTTCTTCTGCACAGCTAAGCTGGAAGTGGCATTTGCAGCTCGCAATAGTGCAGAGTTATCTCAAAGAAAGGGGCCACGGTGTTTCTGTATCTCTATTATGTTGGTGCGGTTTCGGAACTTTTAAATATCTTGATATATCTCGAGAACTACGCATCTGATCAAAAAATATCATAGAAGATAAAAAGTAGGAAACTTAATTCTCTACAAAAAAGGTCTCCTAACCTTTTGCCATAGCTCGCTTCGTTTCCGAGATATTTGCAGATTTATCTCAAGGGAAGGGGCCTGACGGACATATTTCGAGATATTTCTTCTTCTTGTTGTTCTTCTTCTGCACAGCTAAGCTGGAAGTGGCATGTGCAGCTCGCAATAGTGCCGAGTTATCTCAAAGAAAGGGGCCACGGTGTTTCTGTATCTCTATTATGTTGGTGCGGCTTCGGAACTTTTAAATATCTTGATATATCTCGAGAACTACGCATCTGATCAAAAAATATCATAGAACATAAATTGTAGGAAACATAATTCTCTACAAAAAACGTCGCCTAACATTTTGCCATAGCTCGCTTCGTTTCCGAGATATTTGCAGATTCAGCTCAAAGGAACTGGCCTGACGGACATATTTCGAGATATTTCTTCTTCCTGTTGTTCTTCCTCTGCACAGCTAAGCTGGAAGTGGCATTTGCAGCTCGCAATAGTGCAGAGTTATCTCAAAGAAAGGGGCCACGGTGTATCTGTATCTCTATTATGTTGGTGCGGCTTCGGAACTTTTAAATATCTTGATATATCCCTAGAACTACGCATCTGATCAAAAAATATCATAGAAGATAAAAAGTAGGAAACTTAATTCTCTACAAAAAAGGTCTCTTAACATTTTGCCATAGCTCGCTTCGTTTCCGAGATATTTGCAGATTTATCTCAAGGGAAGGGGCCTGACGGACATATTTCGAGATATTTCTTCTTCTTGTTGTTCTTCTTCTGCACAGCTAAACTGGAAGTGGCATTTCCAGCTCGCAATAGTGCAGAGTTATCTCAAAGAAAGGGGCCACGGTGTTTCTGTATCTCTATTATGTTGGTGCGGCTTCGGAACTTTTAAATATCTTGATATATCTCGAGAACTACGCATCTGATCCAAAAATATCATAGAACATAAAAAGTAGGAAACTTAAATCTCTACAAAAAAGGTCTCTTAACATTTTGCCATAGCTCTCTTCGTTTCCGAGATATTTGCAGATTTATCTCAAGGGAAGGGGCCTGACGGACATATTTCGAGATATTTCTTCTTCTTGTTGTTCTTCTTCGGCACAGCTAAGCTGGAAGTGGCATTTGCAGCTCGCAATAGTGCAGAGTTATCTCAAAGAAAGGGGCCACGGTATTTCTGTATCTCTATTATGTTGGTGCGGCTTCGGAACTTTTAAATATCTTGATATATCTCGAGAACTACGCATCTGATCAAAAAATATCATAGAACATAAAAAGTAGGAAACTTAAATCTCTACAAAAAAGGTCTCTTAACATTTTGCCATAGCTCTCTTCGTTTCCGAGATATTTGCAGATTTATCTCAAGGGAAGGGGCCTGACGGACATATTTCGAGATATTTCTTCTTCTTGTTGTTCTTCTTCTGCACAGCTAAGCTGGAAGTGGCATTTGCAGCTCGCAATAGTGCAGAGTTATCTCAAAGAAAGGGGCCACGGTGTTTCTGTATCTCTATTATGTTGGTGCGGCTTCGGAACTTTTAAATATCTTGATATATCTCGAGAACTACGCATCTGATCAAAAAATATCATAGAACATAAAAAGTAGGAAACTTAATTCTCTACAAAAAAGGTCTCTTAACATTTTGCCATAGCTCGCTTCGTCTCCGAGATATTTGCAGATTTATCTCAAGGGAAGGGGCCTGACGGACATATTTCGAGATATTTCTTCTTCTTGTTGTTCTTCTTCTGCACAGCTAAGCTGGAAGTGGCATTTGCAGCTCGCAATAGTGCAGAGTTATCTCAAAGAAAGGGGCCACGGTGTTTCTGTATCTCTATTATGTTGGTGCGGCTTCGGAACTTTTAAATATCTTGATATATCTCGAGAACTACGCATCTGATCAAAAAATATCAGAGAACATAAATTGTAGGAAACATAATTCTCTACAAAAAAGGTCGCTTAACATTTTGCCATAGCTCGCTTCGTTTCCGAGATATTTGCAGATTTATCTCAAGGGAAGGGGCCTGACGGACATATTTCGAGATATTTCTTCTTCTTGTTGTTCTTCTTCTGCACAGCTAAGCTGGAAGTGGCATTTGCAGCTCGCAATAGTGCAGAGTTATCTCAAAGAAAGGGGCCACGGTGTTTCTGTATCTCTATTATGTTGGTGCGGTTTCGGAACTTTTAAATATCTTGATATATCTCGAGAACTACGCATCTGATCAAAAAATATCATAGAAGATAAAAAGTAGGAAACTTAATTCTCTACAAAAAAGGTCTCCTAACCTTTTGCCATAGCTCGCTTCGTTTCCGAGATATTTGCAGATTTATCTCAAGGGAAGGGGCCTGACGGACATATTTCGAGATATTTCTTCTTCTTGTTGTTCTTCTTCTGCACAGCTAAGCTGGAAGTGGCATGTGCAGCTCGCAATAGTGCCGAGTTATCTCAAAGAAAGGGGCCACGGTGTTTCTGTATCTCTATTATGTTGGTGCGGCTTCGGAACTTTTAAATATCTTGATATATCTCGAGAACTACGCATCTGATCAAAAAATATCATAGAACATAAATTGTAGGAAACATAATTCTCTACAAAAAACGTCGCCTAACATTTTGCCATAGCTCGCTTCGTTTCCGAGATATTTGCAGATTCAGCTCAAAGGAACTGGCCTGACGGACATATTTCGAGATATTTCTTCTTCCTGTTGTTCTTCCTCTGCACAGCTAAGCTGGAAGTGGCATTTGCAGCTCGCAATAGTGCAGAGTTATCTCAAAGAAAGGGGCCACGGTGTATCTGTATCTCTATTATGTTGGTGCGGCTTCGGAACTTTTAAATATCTTGATATATCCCTAGAACTACGCATCTGATCAAAAAATATCATAGAAGATAAAAAGTAGGAAACTTAATTCTCTACAAAAAAGGTCTCTTAACATTTTGCCATAGCTCGCTTCGTTTCCGAGATATTTGCAGATTTATCTCAAGGGAAGGGGCCTGACGGACATATTTCGAGATATTTCTTCTTCTTGTTGTTCTTCTTCTGCACAGCTAAACTGGAAGTGGCATTTCCAGCTCGCAATAGTGCAGAGTTATCTCAAAGAAAGGGGCCACGGTGTTTCTGTATCTCTATTATGTTGGTGCGGCTTCGGAACTTTTAAATATCTTGATATATCTCGAGAACTACGCATCTGATCCAAAAATATCATAGAACATAAAAAGTAGGAAACTTAAATCTCTACAAAAAAGGTCTCTTAACATTTTGCCATAGCTCTCTTCGTTTCCGAGATATTTGCAGATTTATCTCAAGGGAAGGGGCCTGACGGACATATTTCGAGATATTTCTTCTTCTTGTTGTTCTTCTTCGGCACAGCTAAGCTGGAAGTGGCATTTGCAGCTCGCAATAGTGCAGAGTTATCTCAAAGAAAGGGGCCACGGTATTTCTGTATCTCTATTATGTTGGTGCGGCTTCGGAACTTTTAAATATCTTGATATATCTCGAGAACTACGCATCTGATCAAAAAATATCATAGAACATAAAAAGTAGGAAACTTAAATCTCTACAAAAAAGGTCTCTTAACATTTTGCCATAGCTCTCTTCGTTTCCGAGATATTTGCAGATTTATCTCAAGGGAAGGGGCCTGACGGACATATTTCGAGATATTTCTTCTTCTTGTTGTTCTTCTTCTGCACAGCTAAGCTGGAAGTGGCATTTGCAGCTCGCAATAGTGCAGAGTTATCTCAAAGAAAGGGGCCACGGTGTTTCTGTATCTCTATTATGTTGGTGCGGCTTCGGAACTTTTAAATATCTTGATATATCTCGAGAACTACGCATCTGATCAAAAAATATCATAGAACATAAAAAGTAGGAAACTTAATTCTCTACAAAAAAGGTCTCTTAACATTTTGCCATAGCTCGCTTCGTCTCCGAGATATTTGCAGATTTATCTCAAGGGAAGGGGCCTGACGGACATATTTCGAGATATTTCTTCTTCTTGTTGTTCTTCTTCTGCACAGCTAAGCTGGAAGTGGCATTTGCAGCTCGCAATAGTGCAGAGTTATCTCAAAGAAAGGGGCCACGGTATTTCTGTATCTCTATTATGTTGGTGCGGCTTCGGAACTTTTAAATATCTTGATATATCTCGAGAACTACGCATCTGATCAAAAAATATCATAGAACATAAAAAGTAGGAAACTTAAATCTCTACAAAAAAGGTCTCTTAACATTTTGCCATAGCTCTCTTCGTTTCCGAGATATTTGCAGATTTATCTCAAGGGAAGGGGCCTGACGGACATATTTCGAGATATTTCTTCTTCTTGTTGTTCTTCTTCTGCACAGCTAAGCTGGAAGTGGCATTTGCAGCTCGCAATAGTGCAGAGTTATCTCAAAGAAAGGGGCCACGGTGTTTCTGTATCTCTATTATGTTGGTGCGGCTTCGGAACTTTTAAATATCTTGATATATCTCGAGAACTACGCATCTGATCAAAAAATATCATAGAACATAAAAAGTAGGAAACTTAAATCTCTACAAAAAAGGTCTCTTAACATTTTGCCATAGCTCTCTTCGTTTCCGAGATATTTGCAGATTTATCTCAAGGGAAGGGGCCTGACGGACATATTTCGAGATATTTCTTCTTCTTGTTGTTCTTCTTCTGCACAGCTAAGCTGGAAGTGGCATTTGCAGCTCGCAATAGTGCAGAGTTATCTCAAAGAAAGGGGCCACGGTGTTTCTGTATCTCTATTATGTTGGTGCGGCTTCGGAACTTTTAAATATCTTGATATATCTCGAGAACTACGCATCTGATCAAAAAATATCATAGAACATAAAAAGTAGGAAACTTAATTCTCTACAAAAAAGGTCTCTTAACATTTTGCCATAGCTCGCTTCGTCTCCGAGATATTTGCAGATTTATCTCAAGGGAAGGGGCCTGACGGACATATTTCGAGATATTTCTTCTTCTTGTTGTTCTTCTTCTGCACAGCTAAGCTGGAAGTGGCATTTGCAGCTCGCAATAGTGCAGAGTTATCTCAAAGAAAGGGGCCACGGTATTTCTGTATCTCTATTATGTTGGTGCGGCTTCGGAACTTTTAAATATCTTGATATATCTCGAGAGCTACGCATCTGATCAAAAAATATCATAGAAGATAAAAAGTAGGAAACTTAATTCTCTACAAAAAAGGTCTCTTAACATTTTGCCATAGCTCGCTTCGTTTCCGAGATATTTGCAGATTTATCTCAAGGGAAGGGGCCTGACGGACATATTTCGAGATATTTCTTCTTCTTGTTGTTCTTCTTCTGCACAGCTAAACTGGAAGTGGCATTTCCAGCTCGCAATAGTGCAGAGTTATCTCAAAGAAAGGGGCCACGGTGTTTCTGTATCTCTATTATGTTGGTGCGGCTTCGGAACTTTTAAATATCTTGATATATCTCGATAACTACGCATCTGATCAAAAAATATCATAGAACATAAAAAGTAGGAAACTTAAATCTCTACAAAAAAGGTCTCTTAACATTTTGCCATAGCTCTCTTCGTTTCCGAGATATTTGCAGATTTATCTCAAGGGAAGGGGCCTGACGGACATATTTCGAGATATTTCTTCTTCTTGTTGTTCTTCTTCTGCACAGCTAAGCTGGAAGTGGCATTTGCAGCTCGCAATAGTGCAGAGTTATCTCAAAGAAAGGGGCCACGGTGTTTCTGTATCTCTATTATGTTGGTGCGGCTTCGGAACTTTTAAATATCTTGATATATCTCGAGAACTACGCATCTGATCAAAAAATATCATAGAACATAAAAAGTAGGAAACTTAATTCTCTACAAAAAAGGTCTCTTAACATTTTGCCATAGCTCGCTTCGTCTCCGAGATATTTGCAGATTTATCTCAAGGGAAGGGGCCTGACGGACATATTTCGAGATATTTCTTCTTCTTGTTGTTCTTCTTCTGCACAGCTAAGCTGGAAGTGGCAGTTGCAGCTCGCAATAGTGCAGAGTTATCTCAAAGAAAGGGGCCACGGTATTTCTGTATCTCTATTATGTTGGTGCGGCTTCGGAACTTTTAAATATCTTGATATATCTCGAGAGCTACGCATCTGATCAAAAAATATCATAGAAGATAAAAAGTAGGAAACTTAATTCTCTACAAAAAAGGTCTCTTAACATTTTGCCATAGCTCGCTTCGTTTCCGAGATATTTGCAGATTTATCTCAAGGGAAGGGGCCTGACGGACATATTTCGAGATATTTCTTCTTCTTGTTGTTCTTCTTCTGCACAGCTAAACTGGAAGTGGCATTTCCAGCTCGCAATAGTGCAGAGTTATCTCAAAGAAAGGGGCCACGGTGTTTCTGTATCTCTATTATGTTGGTGCGGCTTCGGAACTTTTAAATATCTTGATATATCTCGAGAACTACGCATCTGATCAAAAAATATCATAGAACATAAAAAGTAGGAAACTTAAATCTCTACAAAAAAGGTCTCTTAACATTTTGCCATAGCTCTCTTCGTTTCCGAGATATTTGCAGATTTATCTCAAGGGAAGGGGCCTGACGGACATATTTCGAGATATTTCTTCTTCTTGTTGTTCTTCTTCTGCACAGGTAAGCTGGAAGTGGCATTTGCAGCTCGCAATAGTGCAGAGTTATCTCAAAGAAAGGGGCCACGGTATTTCTGTATCTCTATTATGTTGGTGCGGCTTCGGAACTTTTAAATATCTTGATATATCTCGAGAACTACGCATCTGATCAAAAAATATCATAGAACATAAAAAGTAGGAAACTTAAATCTCTACAAAAAAGGTCTCTTAACATTTTGCCATAGCTCTCTTCGTTTCCGAGATATTTGCAGATTTATCTCAAGGGAAGGGGCCTGACGGACATATTTCGAGATATTTCTTCTTCTTGTTGTTCTTCTTCTGCACAGATAAGCTGGAAGTGGCATTTGCAGCTCGCAATAGTGCAGAGTTATCTCAAAGAAAGGGGCCACGGTGTTTCTGTATCTCTATTATGTTGGTGCGGCTTCGGAACTTTTAAATATCTTGATATATCTCGAGAACTACGCATCTGATCAAAAAATATCATAGAACATAAAAAGTAGGAAACTTAATTCTCTACAAAAAAGGTCTCTTAACATTTTGCCATAGCTCGCTTCGTCTCCGAGATATTTGCAGATTTATCTCAAGGGAAGGGGCCTGACGGACATATTTCGAGATATTTCTTCTTCTTGTTGTTCTTCTTCTGCACAGCTAAGCTGGAAGTGGCATTTGCAGCTCGCAATAGTGCAGAGTTATCTCAAAGAAAGGGGCCACGGTGTTTCTGTATCTCTATTATGTTGGTGCGGCTTCGGAACTTTTAAATATCTTGATATATCTCGAGAACTACGCATCTGATCAAAAAATATCATAGAACATAAAAAGTAGGAAACTTAATTCTCTACAAAAAAGGTCTCTTAACATTTTGCCATAGCTCGCTTCGTCTCCGAGATATTTGCAGATTTATCTCAAGGGAAGGGGCCTGACGGACATATTTCGAGATATTTCTTCTTCTTGTTGTTCTTCTTCTGCACAGCTAAGCTGGAGGTGGCATTTGCAGCTCGCAATAGTGCAGAGTTATCTCAAAGAAAGGGGCCACGGTATTTCTGTATCTCTATTATGTTGGTGCGGCTTCGGAACTTTTAAATATCTTGATATATCTCGAGAACTACGCATCTGATCAAAAAATATCATAGAACATAAAAAGTAGGAAACTTAAATCTCTACAAAAAAGGTCTCTTAACATTTTGCCATAGCTCTCTTCGTTTCCGAGATATTTGCAGATTTATCTCAAGGGAAGGGGCCTGACGGACATATTTCGAGATATTTCTTCTTCTTGTTGTTCTTCTTCTGCACAGCTAAGCTGGAAGTGGCATTTGCAGCTCGCAATAGTGCAGAGTTATCTCAAAGAAAGGGGCCACGGTGTTTCTGTATCTCTATTATGTTGGTGCGGCTTCGGAACTTTTAAATATCTTGATATATCTCGAGAACTACGCATCTGATCAAAAAATATCATAGAACATAAAAAGTAGGAAACTTAATTCTCTACAAAAAAGGTCTCTTAACATTTTGCCATAGCTCGCTTCGTCTCCGAGATATTTGCAGATTTATCTCAAGGGAAGGGGCCTGACGGACATATTTCGAGATATTTCTTCTTCTTGTTCTTCTTCTTCTGCACAGCTAAACTGGAAGTGGCATTTCCAGCTCGCAATAGTGCAGAGTTATCTCAAAGAAAGGGGCCACGGTATTTCTGTATCTCTATTATGTTGGTGCGGCTTCGGAACTTTTAAATATCTTGATATATCTCGAGAACTACGCATCTGATCAAAAAATATCATAGAACATAAAAAGTAGGAAACTTAAATCTCTACAAAAAAGGTCTCTTAACATTTTGCCATAGCTCGCTTCGTTTCCGAGATATTTGCAGATTTATCTCAAGGGAAGGGGCCAGACGGACATATTTCGAGATATTTCTTCTTCTTGTTCTTCTTCTTCTGCACAGCTAAACTGGAAGTGGCATTTGCAGCTCGCAATAGTGCAGAGTTATCTCAAAGAAAGGGGCCACGGTGTTTCTGTATCTCTATTATGTTGGTGCGGCTTCGGAACTTTTAAATATCTTGATATATCTCGAGAACTACGCATCTGATCAAAAAATATCATAGAACATAAAAAGTAGGAAACTTAATTCTCTACAAAAAAGGTCTCTTAACATTTTGCCATAGCTCGCTTCGTTTCCGAGATATTTGCAGATTTATCTCAAGGGAAGGGGCCTGACGGACATATTTCGAGATATTTCTTCTTCTTGTTCTTCTTCTTCTGCACAGCTAAACTGGAAGTGGCATTTCCAGCTCGCAATAGTGCAGAGTTATCTCAAAGAAAGGGGCCACGGTGTTTCTGTATCTCTATTATGTTGGTGCGGCTTCGGAACTTTTAAATATCTTGATATATCTCGAGAACTACGCATCTGATCAAAAAATATCATAGAACATAAAAAGTAGGAAACTTAAATCTCTACAAAAAAGGTCTCTTAACATTTTGCCATAGCTCTCTTCGTTTCCGAGATATTTGCAGATTTATCTCAAGGGAAGGGGCCTGACGGACATATTTCGAGATATTTCTTCTTCTTGTCGTTCTTCTTCTGCACAGCTAAGCTGGAAGTGGCATTTGCAGCTCGCAATAGTGCAGAGTTATCTCAAAGAAAGGGGCCACGGTGTTTCTGTATCTCTATTATGTTGGTGAGGCTTCGGAGCTTTTAAATATCTTGATATATCTCGAGAACTACGCATCTGATCAAAAAATATCATAGAACATAAAAAGTAGGAAACTTAATTCTCTACAATAAAGGTCTCTTAACATTTTGCCATAGCTCGCTTCGTTTCCGAGATATTTGCAGATTTATCTCAAGGGAAGGGGCCTGGCGGACATATTTCGAGATATTTCTTCTTCTTGTCGTTCTTCTTCTGCACAGCTAAACTGGAAGTGGCATTTCCAGCTCGCAATAGTGCAGAGTTATCTCAAAAAAAGGGGCCACGGTGTTTCTGTATCTCTATTATGTTGGTGCGGCTTCGGAACTTTTAAATATCTTGATATATCCCGAGAACTACGCATCTGATCAAAAAATATCATAGAACATAAGAAGTAGGAAACTTAATTCTCTACAAAAAAGGTCTCTTAACATTTTGCCATACTTCGCTTCGTTTCGGAGATATTTGCAGATTTATCTCAAGGGAAGGGGCCTAACGGACATATTTCGAGATATTTCTTCTTCTTGTTGTTCTTCTTCTGCACAGCTAAGCTGGAAGTGGCATTTGCAGCTCGCAATAGTGCAGAGTTATCTCAAAGAAAGGGGCCACGGTATTTCTGTATCTCTATTATGTTGGTGCGGCTTCGGAACTTTTAAATATCTTGATATATCTCGAGAACTACGCATCTGATCAAAAAATATCAGAGAACATAAATTGTAGGAAACATAATTCTCTACAAAAAAGGTCTCTTAGCATTTTGCCATAGCTCGCTTCGTTTCCGAGATATTTGCAGATTTATCTCAAGGGAAGGGGCCTGACGGACATATTTCGAGATATTTCTTCTTCTTGTTGTTCTTCTTCTGCACAGCTAAGCTGGAAGTGGCATTTGCAGCGCGCAATAGTGCAGAGTTATCTCAAAGAAAGGGGCCACGGTGTTTCTGTATCTCTATTATGTTGGTGCGGCTTCGGAACTTTTAAATATCTTGATATATCTCGAGAACTACGCATCTGATCAAAAAATATCATAGAACATAAAAAGTAGGAAACTTAATTCTCTACAAAAAAGGTCTCTTAACATTTTGCCATAGCTCTCTTCGTTTCCGAGATATTTGCAGATTTATCTCAAGGGAAGGGGCCTGACGGACATATTTCGAGATATTTCTTCTTCTTGTTGTTCTTCTTCTGCACAGCTAAGCTGGAAGTGGCATTTGCAGCTCGCAATAGTGCAGAGTTATCTCAAAGAAAGGGGCCACGGTGTTTCTGTATCTCTATTATGTTGGTGCGGCTTCGGAACTTTTAAATATCTTGATATATCTCGAGAACTACGCATCTGATCAAAAAATATCATAGAACATAAAAAGTAGGAAACTTAATTCTCTACAAAAAAGGTCTCTTAACATTTTGCCATAGCTCGCTTCGTTTCCGAGATATTTGCAGATTTATCTCAAGGGAAGGGGCCTGACGGACATATTTCGAGATATTTCTTCTTCTTGTTCTTCTTCTTCTGCACAGCTAAACTGGAAGTGGCATTTGCAGCTCGCAATAGTGCAGAGTTATCTCAAAGAAAGGGGCCACGGTGTTTCTGTATCTCTATTATGTTGGTGCGGCTTCGGAACTTTTAAATATCTTGATATATCTCGAGAACTACGCATCTGATCAAAAAATATCATAGAACATAAAAAGTAGGAAACTTAATTCTCTACAAAAAAGGTCTCTTAACATTTTGCCATAGCTCGCTTCGTTTCCGAGATATTTGCAGATTTATCTCAAGGGAAGGGGCCTGACGGACATATTTCGAGATATTTCTTCTTCTTGTCGTTCTTCTTCTGCACAGCTAAACTGGAAGTGGCATTTCCAGCTCGCAATAGTGCAGAGTTATCTCAAAAAAAGGGGCCACGGTGTTTCTGTATCTCTATTATGTTGGTGCGGCTTCGGAACTTTTAAATATCTTGATATATCCCGAGAACTACGCATCTGATCAAAAAATATCATAGAACATAAGAAGTAGGAAACTTAATTCTCTACAAAAAAGGTCTCTTAACATTTTGCCATACTTCGCTTCGTTTCGGAGATATTTGCAGATTTATCTCAAGGGAAGGGGCCTAACGGACATATTTCGAGATATTTCTTCTTCTTGTTGTTCTTCTTCTGCACAGCTAAGCTGGAAGTGGCATTTGCAGCTCGCAATAGTGCAGAGTTATCTCAAAGAAAGGGGCCACGGTATTTCTGTATCTCTATTATGTTGGTGCGGCTTCGGAACTTTTAAATATCTTGATATATCTCGAGAACTACGCATCTGATCAAAAAATATCAGAGAACATAAATTGTAGGAAACATAATTCTCTACAAAAAAGGTCTCTTAGCATTTTGCCATAGCTCGCTTCGTTTCCGAGATATTTGCAGATTTATCTCAAGGGAAGGGGCCTGACGGACATATTTCGAGATATTTCTTCTTCTTGTTGTTCTTCTTCTGCACAGCTAAGCTGGAAGTGGCATTTGCAGCGCGCAATAGTGCAGAGTTATCTCAAAGAAAGGGGCCACGGTGTTTCTGTATCTCTATTATGTTGGTGCGGCTTCGGAACTTTTAAATATCTTGATATATCTCGAGAACTACGCATCTGATCAAAAAATATCATAGAACAGAAAAAGTAGGAAACTTAATTCTCTACAAAAAAGGTCTCTTAACATTTTGCCATAGCTCGCTTCGTCTCCGAGATATTTGCAGATTTATCTCAAGGGAAGGGGCCTGACGGACATATTTCGAGATATTTCTTCTTCTTGTTCTTCTTCTTCTGCACAGCTAAACTGGAAGTGGCATTTCCAGCTCGCAATAGTGCAGAGTTATCTCAAAGAAAGGGGCCACGGTATTTCTGTATCTCTATTATGTTGGTGCGGCTTCGGAACTTTTAAATATCTTGATATATCTCGAGAACTACGCATCTGATCAAAGAATATCATAGAACATAAAAAGTAGGAAACTTAAATCTCTACAAAAAAGGTCTCTTAACATTTTGCCATAGCTCTCTTCGTTTCCGAGATATTTGCAGATTTATCTCAAGGGAAGGGGCCTGACGGACATATTTCGAGATATTTCTTCTTCTTGTTGTTCTTCTTCTGCACAGCTAAGCTGGAAGTGGCATTTGCAGCTCGCAATAGTGCAGAGTTATCTCAAAGAAAGGGGCCACGGTGTTTCTGTATCTCTATTATGTTGGTGCGGCTTCGGAACTTTTAAATATCTTGATATATCTCGAGAACTACGCATCTGATCAAAAAATATCATACAAGATAAAAAGTAGGAAACTTAATTCTCTACAAAAAAGGTCTCTTAACATTTTGCCATAGCTCGCTTCGTTTCCGAGATATTTGCAGATTTATCTCAAGGGAAGGGGCCTGACGGACATATTTCGAGATATTTCTTCTTCTTGTTGTTCTTCTTCTGCACAGCTAAGCTGGAAGTGGCATTTGCAGCTCGCAATAGTGCAGAGTTATCTCAAAGAAAGGGGCCACGGTGTTTCTGTATCTCTATTATGTTGGTGCGGCTTCGGAACTTTTAAATATCTTGATATATCTCGAGAACTACGCATCTGATCAAAAAATATCATAGAAGATAAAAAGTAGGAAACTTAATTCTCTACAAAAAAGGTCTCTTAACATTTTGCCATAGCTCGCTTGGTTTCCGAGATATTTGCAGATTTATCTCAAGGGAAGGGGCCTGACGGACATATTTCGAGATATTTCTTCTTCTTGTTGTTCTTCTTCTGCACAGCTAAGCTGGAAGTGGCATTTGCAGCTCGCAATAGTGCAGAGTTATCTCAAAGAAAGGGGCCACGGTATTTCTGTATCTCTATTATGTTGGTGCGGCTTCGGAACTTTTAAATATCTTGCTATATCTCGAGAACTACGCATCTGATCAAAAAATATCATAGAACATAAAAAGTAGGAAACTTAAATCTCTACAAAAAAGGTCTCTTAACATTTTGCCATAGCTCGCTTCGTCTCCGAGATATTTGCAGATTTATCTCAAGGGAAGGGGCCTGACGGACATATTTCGAGATATTTCTTCTTCTTGTTCTTCTTCTTCTGCACAGCTAAACTGGAAGTGGCATTTCCAGCTCGCAATAGTGCAGAGTTATCTCAAAGAAAGGGGCCACGGTATTTCTGTATCTCTATTATGTTGGTGCGGCTTCGGAACTTTTAAATATCTTGATATATCTCGAGAACTACGCATCTGATCAAAAAATATCATAGAACATAAAAAGTAGGAAACTTAAATCTCTACAAAAAAGGTCTCTTAACATTTTGCCATAGCTCGCTTCGTTTCCGAGATATTTGCAGATTTATCTCAAGGGAAGGGGCCAGACGGACATATTTCGAGATATTTCTTCTTCTTGTTCTTCTTCTTCTGCACAGCTAAACTGGAAGTGGCATTTGCAGCTCGCAATAGTGCAGAGTTATCTCAAAGAAAGGGGCCACGGTGTTTCTGTATCTCTATTATGTTGGTGCGGCTTCGGAACTTTTAAATATCTTGATATATCTCGAGAACTACGCATCTGATCAAAAAATATCATAGAACATAAAAAGTAGGAAACTTAATTCTCTACAAAAAAGGTCTCTTAACATTTTGCCATAGCTCGCTTCGTTTCCGAGATATTTGCAGATTTATCTCAAGGGAAGGGGCCTGACGGACATATTTCGAGATATTTCTTCTTCTTGTTCTTCTTCTTCTGCACAGCTAAACTGGAAGTGGCATTTCCAGCTCGCAATAGTGCAGAGTTATCTCAAAGAAAGGGGCCACGGTGTTTCTGTATCTCTATTATGTTGGTGCGGCTTCGGAACTTTTAAATATCTTGATATATCTCGAGAACTACGCATCTGATCAAAAAATATCATAGAACATAAAAAGTAGGAAACTTAAATCTCTACAAAAAAGGTCTCTTAACATTTTGCCATAGCTCTCTTCGTTTCCGAGATATTTGCAGATTTATCTCAAGGGAAGGGGCCTGACGGACATATTTCGAGATATTTCTTCTTCTTGTCGTTCTTCTTCTGCACAGCTAAGCTGGAAGTGGCATTTGCAGCTCGCAATAGTGCAGAGTTATCTCAAAGAAAGGGGCCACGGTGTTTCTGTATCTCTATTATGTTGGTGAGGCTTCGGAGCTTTTAAATATCTTGATATATCTCGAGAACTACGCATCTGATCAAAAAATATCATAGAACATAAAAAGTAGGAAACTTAATTCTCTACAATAAAGGTCTCTTAACATTTTGCCATAGCTCGCTTCGTTTCCGAGATATTTGCAGATTTATCTCAAGGGAAGGGGCCTGGCGGACATATTTCGAGATATTTCTTCTTCTTGTCGTTCTTCTTCTGCACAGCTAAACTGGAAGTGGCATTTCCAGCTCGCAATAGTGCAGAGTTATCTCAAAAAAAGGGGCCACGGTGTTTCTGTATCTCTATTATGTTGGTGCGGCTTCGGAACTTTTAAATATCTTGATATATCCCGAGAACTACGCATCTGATCAAAAAATATCATAGAACATAAGAAGTAGGAAACTTAATTCTCTACAAAAAAGGTCTCTTAACATTTTGCCATACTTCGCTTCGTTTCGGAGATATTTGCAGATTTATCTCAAGGGAAGGGGCCTAACGGACATATTTCGAGATATTTCTTCTTCTTGTTGTTCTTCTTCTGCACAGCTAAGCTGGAAGTGGCATTTGCAGCTCGCAATAGTGCAGAGTTATCTCAAAGAAAGGGGCCACGGTATTTCTGTATCTCTATTATGTTGGTGCGGCTTCGGAACTTTTAAATATCTTGATATATCTCGAGAACTACGCATCTGATCAAAAAATATCAGAGAACATAAATTGTAGGAAACATAATTCTCTACAAAAAAGGTCTCTTAGCATTTTGCCATAGCTCGCTTCGTTTCCGAGATATTTGCAGATTTATCTCAAGGGAAGGGGCCTGACGGACATATTTCGAGATATTTCTTCTTCTTGTTGTTCTTCTTCTGCACAGCTAAGCTGGAAGTGGCATTTGCAGCGCGCAATAGTGCAGAGTTATCTCAAAGAAAGGGGCCACGGTGTTTCTGTATCTCTATTATGTTGGTGCGGCTTCGGAACTTTTAAATATCTTGATATATCTCGAGAACTACGCATCTGATCAAAAAATATCATAGAACATAAAAAGTAGGAAACTTAATTCTCTACAAAAAAGGTCTCTTAACATTTTGCCATAGCTCTCTTCGTTTCCGAGATATTTGCAGATTTATCTCAAGGGAAGGGGCCTGACGGACATATTTCGAGATATTTCTTCTTCTTGTTGTTCTTCTTCTGCACAGCTAAGCTGGAAGTGGCATTTGCAGCTCGCAATAGTGCAGAGTTATCTCAAAGAAAGGGGCCACGGTGTTTCTGTATCTCTATTATGTTGGTGCGGCTTCGGAACTTTTAAATATCTTGATATATCTCGAGAACTACGCATCTGATCAAAAAATATCATAGAACATAAAAAGTAGGAAACTTAATTCTCTACAAAAAAGGTCTCTTAACATTTTGCCATAGCTCGCTTCGTTTCCGAGATATTTGCAGATTTATCTCAAGGGAAGGGGCCTGACGGACATATTTCGAGATATTTCTTCTTCTTGTTCTTCTTCTTCTGCACAGCTAAACTGGAAGTGGCATTTGCAGCTCGCAATAGTGCAGAGTTATCTCAAAGAAAGGGGCCACGGTGTTTCTGTATCTCTATTATGTTGGTGCGGCTTCGGAACTTTTAAATATCTTGATATATCTCGAGAACTACGCATCTGATCAAAAAATATCATAGAACATAAAAAGTAGGAAACTTAATTCTCTACAAAAAAGGTCTCTTAACATTTTGCCATAGCTCGCTTCGTTTCCGAGATATTTGCAGATTTATCTCAAGGGAAGGGGCCTGACGGACATATTTCGAGATATTTCTTCTTCTTGTCGTTCTTCTTCTGCACAGCTAAACTGGAAGTGGCATTTCCAGCTCGCAATAGTGCAGAGTTATCTCAAAAAAAGGGGCCACGGTGTTTCTGTATCTCTATTATGTTGGTGCGGCTTCGGAACTTTTAAATATCTTGATATATCCCGAGAACTACGCATCTGATCAAAAAATATCATAGAACATAAGAAGTAGGAAACTTAATTCTCTACAAAAAAGGTCTCTTAACATTTTGCCATACTTCGCTTCGTTTCGGAGATATTTGCAGATTTATCTCAAGGGAAGGGGCCTAACGGACATATTTCGAGATATTTCTTCTTCTTGTTGTTCTTCTTCTGCACAGCTAAGCTGGAAGTGGCATTTGCAGCTCGCAATAGTGCAGAGTTATCTCAAAGAAAGGGGCCACGGTATTTCTGTATCTCTATTATGTTGGTGCGGCTTCGGAACTTTTAAATATCTTGATATATCTCGAGAACTACGCATCTGATCAAAAAATATCAGAGAACATAAATTGTAGGAAACATAATTCTCTACAAAAAAGGTCTCTTAGCATTTTGCCATAGCTCGCTTCGTTTCCGAGATATTTGCAGATTTATCTCAAGGGAAGGGGCCTGACGGACATATTTCGAGATATTTCTTCTTCTTGTTGTTCTTCTTCTGCACAGCTAAGCTGGAAGTGGCATTTGCAGCGCGCAATAGTGCAGAGTTATCTCAAAGAAAGGGGCCACGGTGTTTCTGTATCTCTATTATGTTGGTGCGGCTTCGGAACTTTTAAATATCTTGATATATCTCGAGAACTACGCATCTGATCAAAAAATATCATAGAACAGAAAAAGTAGGAAACTTAATTCTCTACAAAAAAGGTCTCTTAACATTTTGCCATAGCTCGCTTCGTCTCCGAGATATTTGCAGATTTATCTCAAGGGAAGGGGCCTGACGGACATATTTCGAGATATTTCTTCTTCTTGTTCTTCTTCTTCTGCACAGCTAAACTGGAAGTGGCATTTCCAGCTCGCAATAGTGCAGAGTTATCTCAAAGAAAGGGGCCACGGTATTTCTGTATCTCTATTATGTTGGTGCGGCTTCGGAACTTTTAAATATCTTGATATATCTCGAGAACTACGCATCTGATCAAAGAATATCATAGAACATAAAAAGTAGGAAACTTAAATCTCTACAAAAAAGGTCTCTTAACATTTTGCCATAGCTCTCTTCGTTTCCGAGATATTTGCAGATTTATCTCAAGGGAAGGGGCCTGACGGACATATTTCGAGATATTTCTTCTTCTTGTTGTTCTTCTTCTGCACAGCTAAGCTGGAAGTGGCATTTGCAGCTCGCAATAGTGCAGAGTTATCTCAAAGAAAGGGGCCACGGTGTTTCTGTATCTCTATTATGTTGGTGCGGCTTCGGAACTTTTAAATATCTTGATATATCTCGAGAACTACGCATCTGATCAAAAAATATCATACAAGATAAAAAGTAGGAAACTTAATTCTCTACAAAAAAGGTCTCTTAACATTTTGCCATAGCTCGCTTTGTTTCCGAGATATTTGCAGATTTATCTCAAGGGAAGGGGCCTGACGGACATATTTCGAGATATTTCTTCTTCTTGTTGTTCTTCTTCTGCACAGCTAAGCTGGAAGTGGCATTTGCAGCTCGCAATAGTGCAGAGTTATCTCAAAGAAAGGGGCCACGGTGTTTCTGTATCTCTATTATGTTGGTGCGGCTTCGGAACTTTTAAATATCTTGATATATCTCGAGAACTACGCATCTGATCAAAAAATATCATAGAAGATAAAAAGTAGGAAACTTAATTCTCTACAAAAAAGGTCTCTTAACATTTTGCCATAGCTCGCTTGGTTTCCGAGATATTTGCAGATTTATCTCAAGGGAAGGGGCCTGACGGACATATTTCGAGATATTTCTTCTTCTTGTTGTTCTTCTTCTGCACAGCTAAGCTGGAAGTGGCATTTGCAGCTCGCAATAGTGCAGAGTTATCTCAAAGAAAGGGGCCACGGTATTTCTGTATCTCTATTATGTTGGTGCGGCTTCGGAACTTTTAAATATCTTGCTATATCTCGAGAACTACGCATCTGATCAAAAAATATCATAGAACATAAAAAGTAGGAAACTTAAATCTCTACAAAAAAGGTCTCTTAACATTTTGCCATAGCTCTCTTCGTTTCCGAGATATTTGCAGATTTATCTCAAGGGAAGGGGCCTGACGGACATATTTCGAGATATTTCTTCTTCTTGTTGTTCTTCTTCTGCACAGCTAAGCTGGAAGTGGCATTTGCAGCTCGCAATAGTGCAGAGTTATCTCAAAGAAAGGGGCCACGGTGTTTCTGTATCTCTATTATGTTGGTGCGGCTTCGGAACTTTTAAATATCTTGATATATCTCGAGAACTACGCATCTGATCAAAAAATATCATAGAAGATAAAAAGTAGGAAACTTAATTCTCTACAAAAAAGGTCTCTTAACATTTTGCCATAGCTCGCTTCGTTTCCGAGATATTTGCAGATTTATCTCAAGGGAAGGGGCCTGACGGACATATTTCGAGATATTTCTTCTTCTTGTTGTTCTTCTTCTGCACAGCTAAGCTGGAAGTGGCATTTGCAGCTTGCAATAGTGCAGAGTTATCTCAAAGAAAGAGGCCACGGTGTTTCTGTACCTCTATTATGTTGGTGCAGCTTCGGAACTTTTAAATATCCTGATATATCTCGAGAACTACGCATCTGATCAAAAAATATCATAGAAGATAAAAAGTAGGAAACTTAATTCTCTACAAAAAAGGTCTCTCAACATTTTGCCATAGCTCGCTTCCTTTCCGAGATATTTGCAGATATATCTCAAGGGAAGGGTCCTGACGGACATATTTCGAGATATTTCTTCTTCTTGTTGTTCTTCTTCTGCACAGCTAAGCGGGAAGTGGGATTTGCGGCTCGCACTAGTGCAGAGTTATCTCAAAGAAAGGGGCCACGGTGTTTCTGTATCTCTATTATGTTGGTGCGGCTTCGGAACTTTTAAATATCTCGATATATCTCGAAAACTACGCTTCTGATCAAAAAATATCATAGAACATAAATTGTAGGAAACATAATTCTCTACAAAAAACGTCTCCTAACATTTTGCCATAGCTGGCTTCGTTTCCGAGATATTTGCAGATTCAGCTCAAAGGAACTGGCCTGACGGACATATTTCGAGATATTTCTTCTTCCAGTTGTTCTTCCTCTGCACAGCTAAGCTGGAAGTGGCATTTGCAGCTCGCAATAGTGCAGAGTTATCTCAAAGAAACGGGCCACGGTGTTTCTGTATCTCTATTATGTTGGTGCGGCTTCGGAACTTTTAAATATCTTGATATATCTCGAGAACTACGCATCTGATCAAAAAATATCTGAGAACATAAATTGTAGGAAACATAATTCTCTACAAAAAAGGTCTCTTAACATTTTGCCATAGCTCGCTTCGTTTCCGAGATATTTGCAGATTTATCTCAAGGGAAGGGGCCTGACGGACATATTTCGAGATATTTCTTCTTCTTGTTGTTCTTCTTCTGCACCGCTAAGCTGGAAGTGGCATTTGCAGCTCGCAATAGTGCAGAGTTATCTCAAAGAAAGAGGCCACCGTGTTTCTGTACCTCTATTATGTTGGTGCAGCTTCGGAACTTTTAAATATCTTGATATATCTCGAGAACTACGCATCTGATCAAAAAATATCATAGAAGATAAAAAGTAGGAAACTTAATTCTCTACAAAAAAGGTCTCTTAACATTTTGCCATAGCTCGCTTGGTTTCCGAGATATTTGCAGATTTATCTCAAGGGAAGGGGCCTGACGGACATATTTCGAGATATTTCTTCTTCTTGTTGTTCTTCTTCTGCACAGCTAAACCGGAAGTGGCATTTCCAGCTCGCAATAGTGCAGAGTTATCTCAAAGAAAGGGGCCACGGGGTTTCTGGATCTCTATTATGTTGGTGCGGCTTCGGAACTTTTAAATATCTTGATATATCTCGAGAACTACGCATCTGATCAAAAAATATCATAGAAAATAAAAAGTAGGAAACTTAAATCTCTACAAAAAAGGTCTCTTAACATTTTGCCATAGCTCTCTTCGTTTCCGAGATATTTGCAGATTTATCTCAAGGGAAGGGGCCTGACGGACATATTTCGAGATATTTCTTCTTCTTGTTGTTCTTCTTCTGCACAGCTAAGCTGGAAGTGGCATTTGCAGCTCGCAATAGTGCAGAGTTATCTCAAAGAAAGGGGCCACGGTGTTTCTGTATCTCTATTATGTTGGTGCGGCTTCGGAACTTTTAAATATCTTGATATATCTCCAGAACTACGCATCTGATCAAAAAATATCAGAGAATATAAATTGTAGGAAACATAATTCTCTACAAAAAAGGTCTCTTAACATTTTGCCATAGCTCGCTTCGTTTCCGAGATATTTGCAGATTTATCTCAAGGGAAGGGGCCTGACGGACATATTTCGAGATATTTCTTCTTCTTGTTGTTCTTCTTCTGCACAGCTAAGCTGGAAGTGGCATTTGCAGCTCGCAATAGTGCAGAGTTATGTCAAAGAAAGGGGCCACGGTGTTTCTGTATCTCTATTATGTTGGTGCGGCTTCGGAACTTTTAAATATCTTGATATATCTCGAGAACTACGCATCTGATCAAAAAATATCATAGAAGGTAAAAAGTAGGAAACTTAATTCTCTACAAAAAAGGTCTCTTAACATTTTGCCATAGCTCTCTTCGTTTCCGAGATATTTGCAGATTTATCTCAAGGGAAGGGTCCTGACGGACATATTTCGAGATATTTCTTCTTCTTGTTGTTCTTCTTCTGCACAGCTAAGCTGGAAGTGGCATTTGCGGCTCGCACTAGTGCAGAGTTATCTCAAAGAAAGGGGCCACGGTGTTTCTGTATCTCTATTATGTTGGTGCGGCTTCGGAACTTTTAAATATCTCGATATATCTCGGAAACTACGCTTCTGATCAAAAAATATCATAGAACATAAATTGTAGGAAACATAATTCTCTACAAAAAACGTCGCCTAACATTTTGCCATAGCTCGCTTCGTTTCCGAGATATTTGCAGATTCAGCTCAAAGGAACTGGCCTGACGGACATATTTCGAGATATTTCTTCTTCCTGTTGTTCTTCCTCTGCACAGCTAAGCTGGAAGTGGCATTTGCAGCTCGCAATAGTGCAGAGTTATCTCAAAGAAAGGGGCCACGGTGTTTCGGTATCTCTATTATGTTGGTGCGGCTTCGGAACTTTTAAATATCTTGATGTATCTCGAGAACTACGCATCTGATCAAAAAATATCATAGAACATAAAAAGTAGGAAACTTAATTCTCTACAAAAAAGGTCTCTTAACATTTTGCCATAGCTCGCTTCGTTTCCGAGATATTTGCAGATTTATCTCAAGGGAAGGGTCCTGACGGACATATTTCGAGATATTTCTTCTTCTTGTTGTTCTTCTTCTGCACAGCTAAGCTGGAAGTGGCATTTGCGGCTCGCACTAGTGCAGAGTTATCTCAAAGAATGGGGCCACGGTGTTTCTGTATCTCTATTATGTTGGTGCGGCTTCGGAACTTTTAAATATCTCGATATATCTCGGAAACTACGCTTCTGATCAAAAAATATCATAGAACATAAATTGTAGGAAACATAATTCTCTACAAAAAACGTCGCCTAACATTTTGCCATAGCTCGCTTCGTTTCCGAGATATTTGCAGATTCAGCTCAAAGGAACTGGCCTGACGGACATATTTCGAGATATTTCTTCTTCCTGTTGTTCTTCCTCTGCACAGCTAAGCTGGAAGTGGCATTTGCAGCTCGCAATAGTGCAGAGTTATCTCAAAGAAAGAGGCCACGGTGTTTCTGTACCTCTATTATGTTGGTGCAGCTTCGGAACTTTTAAATATCTTGATATATCTCGAGAACTACGCATCTGATCAAAAAATATCATAGAAGATAAAAAGTAGGAAACTTAATTCTCTACAAAAAAGGTCTCTTAACATTTTGCCATAGCTCGCTTCGTTTCCGAGATATTTGCAGATTTATCTCAAGGGAAGAGGCCTGACGGACATATTTCGAGATATTTCTTCTTCTTGTTGTTCTTCTTCTGCACAGCTAAGCTGGAAGTGGCATTTGCAGCTCGCAATAGTGCAGAGTTATCTCAAAGAAAGGGGCCACGGTGTTTCTGTATCTCTATTATGTTGGTGCGGCTTCGGAACTTTTAAATATCTTGATATATCTCGAGAACTACGCATCTGATCAAAAAATATCATAGAAGATAAAAAGTAGGAAACTTAATTCTCTACAAAAAAGGCCTCTTAACATTTTGCCATAGCTCGCTTCGTTTCCGAGATATTTGCAGATTTATCTCAAGGGAAGGGGCCTGACGGACATATTTCGAGATATTTCTTCTTCTTGTTGTTCTTCTTCTGCACAGCTAAACTGGAAGTGGCATTTCCAGCTCGCAATAGTGCAGAGTTATCTCAAAGAAAGGGGCCACGGTGTTTCTGTATCTCTATTATGTTGGTGCGGCTTCGGAACTTTTAAATATCTTGATATATCTCGAGAACTACGCATCTGATCAAAAAATATCATAGAAGATAAAAAGTAGGAAACTTAATTCTCTACAAAAAAGGTCTCTGAACATTTTGCCATAGCTCGCTTCGTTTCCGAGATATTTGCAGATTTATCTCAAGGGAAGAGGCCTGACGGACATATTTCGAGATATTTCTTCTTCTTGTTGTTCTTCTCCTGCACAGCTAAGCTGGAAGTGGCATTTGCAGCTCGCAATAGTGCAGAGTTATCTCAAAGAAAGGGGCCACGGTGTTTCTGTATCTCTATTATGTTGGTGCGGCTTCGGAACTTTTAAATATCTTGATATATCTCGAGAACTACGCATCTGATCAAAAAATATCAGAGAACATGAATTGTAGGAAACATAATTCTCTACAAAAAAGGTCTCTTAACATTTTGCCATAGCTCGCTTCGTTTCCGAGATATTTGCAGATTTATCTCAAGGGAAGGGGCCTGACGGACATATTTCGAGATATTTCTTCTTCTTGTTGTTCTTCTTCTGCACAGCTAAGCTGGAAGTGGCATTTGCAGCTCGCAATAGTGCAGAGTTATCTCAAAGAAAGGGGCCACGGTGTTTCTGTATCTCTATTATGTTGGTGCGGCTTCGGAACTTTTAAATATCTTGATATATCTCGAGAACTACGCATCTGATCAAAAAATATCATAGAACATAAAAAGTAGGAAACTTAAATCTCTACAAAAAAGGTCTCTTAACATTTTGCCATAGCTCTCTTCGTTTCCGAGATATTTGCAGATTTATCTCAAGGGAAGGGGCCTGACGGACATATTTCGAGATATTTCTTCTTCTTGTTGTTCTTCTTCTGCACAGCTAAGCTGGAAGTGGCATTTGCAGCTCGCAATAGTGCAGAGTTATCTCAAAGAAAGGGGCCACGGTGTTTCGGTATCTCTATTATGTTGGTGCGGCTTCGGAACTTTTAAATATCTTCATATATCTCGAGAACTACGCATCTGATCAAAAAATATCATAGAACATAAAAAGTAGGAAACTTAATTCTCTACAAAAAAGGTCTCTTAACATTTTGCCATAGCTCGCTTCGTTTCCGAGATATTTGCAGATTTATCTCAAGGGAAGGGTCCTGACGGACATATTTCGAGATATTCCTTCTTCTTGTTGTTCTTCTTCTGCACAGCTAAGCTGGAAGTGGCATTTGCGGCTCGCACTAGTGCAGAGTTATCTCAAAGAATGGGGCCACGGTGTTTCTGTATCTCTATTATGTTGGTGCGGCTTCGGAACTTTTAAATATCTCGATATATCTCGGAAACTACGCTTCTGATCAAAAAATATCATAGAACATAAATTGTAGGAAACATAATTCTCTACAAAAAACGTCGCCTAACATTTTGCCATAGCTCGCTTCGTTTCCGAGATATTTGCAGATTCAGCTCAAAGGAACTGGCCTGACGGACATATTTCGAGATATTTCTTCTTCCTGTTGTTCTTCCTCTGCACAGCTAAGCTGGAAGTGGCATTTGCAGCTCGCAATAGTGCAGAGTTATCTCAAAGAAAGAGGCCACGGTGTTTCTGTACCTCTATTATGTTGGTGCAGCTTCGGAACTTTTAAATATCTTGATATATCTCGAGAACTACGCATCTGATCAAAAAATATCATAGAAGATAAAAAGTAGGAAACTTAATTCTCTACAAAAAAGGTCTCTTAACATTTTGCCATAGCTCGCTTCGTTTCCGAGATATTTGCAGATTTATCTCAAGGGAAGAGGCCTGACGGACATATTTCGAGATATTTCTTCTTCTTGTTGTTCTTCTTCTGCACAGCTAAGCTGGAAGTGGCATTTGCAGCTCGTAATAGTGCAGAGTTATCTCAAAGAAAGGGGCCACGGTGTTTCTGTATCTCTATTATGTTGGTGCGGCTTCGGAACTTTTAAATATCTTGATATATCTCGAGAACTACGCATCTGATCAAAAAATATCATAGAACATAAAAAGTAGGAAACTTAAATCTCTACAAAAAAGGTCTCTTAACATTTTGCCATAGCTCTCTTCGTTTCCGAGATATTTGCAGATTTATCTCAAGGGAAGGGGCCTGACGGACATATTTCGAGATATTTCTTCTTCTTGTTGTTCTTCTTCTGCACAGCTAAGCTGGAAGTGGCATTTGCAGCTCGCAATAGTGCAGAGTTATCTCAAAGAAAGGGGCCACGGTATTTCTGTATCTCTATTATGTTGGTGCGGCTTCGGAACTTTTAAATATCTTGATATATCTCGAGAACTACGCATCTGATCAAAAAATATCATAGAACATAAAAAGTAGGAAACTTAAATCTCTACAAAAAAGGTCTCTTAACATTTTGCCATAGCTCTCTTCGTTTCCGAGATATTTGCAGATTTATCTCAAGGGAAGGGGCCTGACGGGCATATTTCGAGATATTTCTTCTTCTTGTTGTTCTTCTTCTGCACAGCTAAGCTGGAAGTGGCATTTGCAGCTCGCAATAGTGCAGAGTTATCTCAAAGAAAGGGGCCACGGTGTTTCTGTATCTCTATTATGTTGGTGCGGCTTCGGAACTTTTAAATATCTTGATATATCTCGAGAACTACGCATCTGATCAAAAAATATCATAGAACATAAAAAGTAGGAAACTTAAATCTCTACAAAAAAGGTCTCTTAACATTTTGCCATAGCTCTCTGCGTTTCCGAGATATTTGCAGATTTATCTCAAGGGAAGGGGCCTGACGGACATATTTCGAGATACTTCTTCTTCTTGTTGTTCTTCTTCTGCACAGCTAAGCTGGAAGTGGCATTTGCAGCTCGCAATAGTGCAGAGTTATCTCAAAGAAAGGGGCCACGGTATTTCTGTATCTCTATTATGTTGGTGCGGCTTCGGAACTTTTAAATATCTTGATATATCTCGAGAACTACGCATCTGATCAAAAAATATCATAGAACATAAAAAGTAGGAAACTTAAATCTCTACAAAAAAGGTCTCTTAACATTTTGCCATAGCTCTCTTCGTTTCCGAGATATTTGCAGATTTATCTCAAGGGAAGGGGCCTGACGGACATATTTCGAGATATTTCTTCTTCTTGTTGTTCTTCTTCTGCACAGCTAAGCTGGAAGTGGCATTTGCAGCTCGCAATAGTGCAGAGTTATCTCAAAGAAAGGGGCCACGGTGTTTCTGTATCTCTATTATGTTGGTGCGGCTTCGGAACTTTTAAATATCTTGATATATCTCGAGAACTACGCATCTGATCAAAAAATATCATTAAACATAAAAAGTAGGAAACTTAATTCTCTACAAAAAAGGTCTCTTAACATTTTGCCATAGCTCGCTTCGTTTCCGAGATATTTGCAGATTTATCTCAAGGGAAGGGGCCTGACGGACATATTTCGAGATATTTCTTCTTCTTGTTGTTCTTCTTCTGCACAGTTAAGCTGGAAGTGGCATTTGCAGCTCGCAATAGTGCAGAGTTATCTCAAAGAAAGGGGCCACGGTGTTTCTGTATCTCTATTATGTTGGTGCGGCTTCGGAACTTTTAAATATCTTGATATATCTCGAGAACTACGCATCTGATCAAAAAATATCATAGAAGATAAAAAGTAGGAAACTTAATTCTCTACAAAAAAGGTCTCTTAACATTTTGCCATAGCTCGCTTCGTTTCCGAGATATTTGCAGATTTATCTCAAGGGAAGGGGCCTGACGGACATATTTCGAGATATTTCTTCTTCTTGTTGTTCTTCTTCTGCACAGCTAAACTGGAAGTGGCATTTCCAGCTCGCAATAGTGCAGAGTTATCTCAAAGAAAGGGGCCACGGTGTTTCTGTATCTCTATTATGTTGGTGCGGCTTCGGAACTTTTAAATATCTTGATATATCTCGAGAACTACGCATCTGATCAAAAAATATCATAGAACATAAAAAGTAGGAAACTTAAATCTCTACAAAAAAGGTCTCTTAACATTTTGCCATAGCTCTCTTCGTTTCCGAGATATTTGCAGATTTATCTCAAGGGAAGGGGCCTGACGGACATATTTCGAGATATTTCTTCTTCTTGTTGTTCTTCTTCTGCACAGCTAAGCTGGAAGTGGCATTTGCAGCTCGCAATAGTGCAGAGTTATCTCAAAGAAAGGGGCCACGGTGTTTCTGTATCTCTATTATGTTGGTGCGGCTTCGGAACTTTTAAATATCTTGATATATCTCGAGAACTACGCATCTGATCAAAAAATATCATTAAACATAAAAAGTAGGAAACTTAATTCTCTACAAAAAAGGTCTCTTAACATTTTGCCATAGCTCGCTTCGTTTCCGAGATATTTGCAGATTTATCTCAAGGGAAGGGGCCTGACGGACATATTTCGAGATATTTCTTCTTCTTGTTGTTCTTCTTCTGCACAGTTAAGCTGGAAGTGGCATTTGCAGCTCGCAATAGTGCAGAGTTATCTCAAAGAAAGGGGCCACGGTGTTTCTGTATCTCTATTATGTTGGTGCGGCTTCGGAACTTTTAAATATCTTGATATATCTCGAGAACTACGCATCTGATCAAAAAATATCATAGAAGATAAAAAGTAGGAAACTTAATTCTCTACAAAAAAGGTCTCTTAACATTTTGCCATAGCTCGCTTCGTTTCCGAGATATTTGCAGATTTATCTCAAGGGAAGGGGCCTGACGGACATATTTCGAGATATTTCTTCTTCTTGTTGTTCTTCTTCTGCACAGCTAAACTGGAAGTGGCATTTCCAGCTCGCAACAGTGCAGAGTTATCTCAAAGAAAGGGGCCACGGTGTTTCTGTATCTCTATTATGTTGGTGCGGCTTCGGAACTTTTAAATATCTTGATATATCTCGAGAACTACGCATCTGATCAAAAAATATCATAGAACATAAAAAGTAGGAAACTTAAATCTCTACAAAAAAGGTCTCTTAACATTTTGCCATAGCTCTCTTCGTTTCCGAGATATTTGCAGATTTATCTCAAGGGAAGGGGCCTGACGGACATATTTCGAGATATTTCTTCTTCTTGTTGTTCTTCTTCTGCACAGCTAAGCTGGAAGTGGCATTTGCAGCTCGCAATAGTGCAGAGTTATCTCAAAGAAAGGGGCCACGGTGTTTCTGTATCTCTATTATGTTGGTGCGGCTTCGGAACTTTTAAATATCTTGATATATCTCGAGAACGACGCATCTGATCAAAAAATATCATAGAAGATAAAAAGTAGGAGACTTAATTCTCTACAAAAAAGGTCTCTTAACATTTTGCCATAGCTCGCTTCGTTTCCGAGATATTTGCAGATTTATCTCAAGGGAAGGGGCCTGACGGACATATTTCGTGATATTTCTTCTTCTTGTTGTTCTTCTTCTGCACAGCTAAACTGGAAGTGGCATTTCCAGCTCGCAATAGTGCACAGTTATCTCAAAGAAAGGGGCCACGGTGTTTCTGTATCTCTATTATGTTGGTGCGGCTTCGGAACTTTTAAATATCTTGATATATCTCGAGAACTGCGCATCTGATCAAAAAATATCATAGAACATAAAAAGTAGGAAACTTAAATCTCTACAAAAAAGGTCTCTTAACATTTTGCCATAGCTCTCTTCGTTTCCGAGATATTTGCAGATTTATCTCAAGGGAAGGGGCCTGACGGACATATTTCGAGATATTTCTTCTTCTTGTTGTGCTTCTTCTGCACAGATAAGCTGGAAGTGGCATTTGCAGCTCGCAATAGTGCAGAGTTATCTCAAAGAAAGGGGCCACGGTGTTTCTGTATCTCTATTATGTTGGTGCGGCTTCGGAACTTTTAAATATCTTGATATATCTCGAGAACTACGCATCTGATCAAAAAATATCAGAGAACATAAATTGTAGGAAACATAATTCTCTACAAAAAAGGTCTCTTAACATTTTGCCATAGCTCGCTTCGTTTCCGAGATATTTGCAGATTTATCTCAAGGGAAGGGGCCTGACGGACATATTTCGAGATATTTCTTCTTCTTGTTGTTCTTCTTCTGCACAGCTAAGCTGGAAGTGGCATTTGCAGCTCGCAATAGTGCAGAGTTATCTCAAAGAAAGAGGCCACGGTGTTTCTGTACCTCTATTATGTTGGTGCAGCTTCGGAACTTTTAAATATCTTGATATATCTCGAGAACTACGCATCTGATCAAAAAATATCATAGAACATAAAAAGTAGGAAACTTAATTCTCTACAAAAAAGGTCTCTTAACATTTTGCCATACTTCGCTTCGTTTCCGAGATATTTGCAGATTTATCTCAAGGGAAGGGGCCTAACGGACATATTTCGAGATATTTCTTCTTCTTGTCGTTCTTCTTCTGCACAGCTAAACTGGAAGTGGCATTTCCAGCTCGCAATAGTGCAGAGTTATCTCAAAGAAAGGGGCCACGGTGTTTCTGTATCTCTATTATGTTGGTGCGGCTTCGGAACTTTTAAATATCTTGATATATCTCGAGAACTACGCATCTGATCAAAAAATATCATAGAAGATAAAAAGTAGGAAACTTAATTCTCTACAAAAAAGGTCTCTTAACATTTTGCCATAGCTCGCTTCGTTTCCGAGATATTTGCAGATTTATCTCAAGGGAAGGGGCCTGACGGACATATTTCGAGATATTTCTTCTTCTTGTTGTTCTTCTTCTGCACAGCTAAACTGGAAGTGGCATTTCCAGCTCGCAATAGTGCAGAGTTATCTCAAAGAAAGGGGCCACGGTGTTTCTGTATCTCTATTATGTTGGTGCGGCTTCGGAACTTTTAAATATCTTGATATATCTCGAGAACTACGCATCTGATCAAAAAATATCATAGAACATAAAAAGTAGGAAACTTAAATCTCTACAAAAAAGGTCTCTTAACATTTTGCCATAGCTCTCTTCGTTTCCGAGATATTTGCAGATTTATCTCAAGGGAAGGGGCCTGACGGACATATTTCGAGATATTTCTTCTTCTTGTTGTTCTTCTTCTGCACAGCTAAGCTGGAAGTGGCATTTGCAGCTCGCAATAGTGCAGAGTTATCTCAAAGAAAGGGGCCACGGTGTTTCTGTATCTCTATTATGTTGGTGCGGCTTCGGAACTTTTAAATATCTTGATATATCTCGAGAACGACGCATCTGATCAAAAAATATCATAGAAGATAAAAAGTAGGAGACTTAATTCTCTACAAAAAAGGTCTCTTAACATTTTGCCATAGCTCGCTTCGTTTCCGAGATATTTGCAGATTTATCTCAAGGGAAGGGGCCTGACGGACATATTTCGAGATATTTCTTCTTCTTGTTGTTCTTCTTCTGCACAGCTAAACTGGAAGTGGCATTTCCAGCTCGCAATAGTGCACAGTTATCTCAAAGAAAGGGGCCACGGTGTTTCTGTATCTCTATTATGTTGGTGCGGCTTCGGAACTTTTAAATATCTTGATATATCTCGAGAACTACGCATCTGATCAAAAAATATCATAGAACATAAAAAGTAGGAAACTTAAATCTCTACAAAAAAGGTCTCTTAACATTTTGCCATAGCTCTCTTCGTTTCCGAGATATTTGCAGATTTATCTCAAGGGAAGGGGCCTGACGGACATATTTCGAGATATTTCTTCTTCTTGTTGTGCTTCTTCTGCACAGATAAGCTGGAAGTGGCATTTGCAGCTCGCAATAGTGCAGAGTTATCTCAAAGAAAGGGGCCACGGTGTTTCTGTATCTCTATTATGTTGGTGCGGCTTCGGAACTTTTAAATATCTTGATATATCTCGAGAACTACGCATCTGATCAAAAAATATCAGAGAACATAAATTGTAGGAAACATAATTCTCTACAAAAAAGGTCTCTTAACATTTTGCCATAGCTCGCTTCGTTTCCGAGATATTTGCAGATTTATCTCAAGGGAAGGGGCCTGACGGACATATTTCGAGATATTTCTTCTTCTTGTTGTTCTTCTTCTGCACAGCTAAGCTGGAAGTGGCATTTGCAGCTCGCAATAGTGCAGAGTTATCTCAAAGAAAGAGGCCACGGTGTTTCTGTACCTCTATTATGTTGGTGCAGCTTCGGAACTTTTAAATATCTTGATATATCTCGAGAACTACGCATCTGATCAAAAAATATCATAGAACATAAAAAGTAGGAAACTTAATTCTCTACAAAAAAGGTCTCTTAACATTTTGCCATACTTCGCTTCGTTTCCGAGATATTTGCAGATTTATCTCAAGGGAAGGGGCCTAACGGACATATTTCGAGATATTTCTTCTTCTTGTCGTTCTTCTTCTGCACAGCTAAACTGGAAGTGGCATTTCCAGCTCGCAATAGTGCAGAGTTATCTCAAAGAAAGGGGCCACGGGGTTTCTGTATCTCTATTATGTTGGTGCGGCTTCTTAACTTTTAAATATCTTGATATATCTCGAGAACTACGCATCTGATCAAAAAATATCATAGAACATAAAAAGTAGGAAACTTAATTCTCTACAAAAAAGGTCTCTAAACATTTTGCCATAGCTCGCTTCGTTTCCGAGATATTTGCAGATTTATCTCAAGGGAAGGGGCCTAACGGACATATTTCGAGATATTTCTTCTTCTTGTTGTTCTTCTTCTGCACAGCTAAGCTGGAAGTGGCATTTGCAGCTCGCAATAGTGCAGAGTTATCTCAAAGAAAGAGGCCACGGTGTTTCTGTACCTCTATTATGTTGGTGCAGCTTCGGAACTTTTAAATATCTTGATATATCTCGAGAACTACGCATCTGATCAAAAAATATCATAGAACATAAAAAGTAGGAAACCGAATTTCCTACAAAAAAGGTCTCTTAACATTTTGCCGTAGCTCGCTTCGTTTCCGAGATATTTGCAGATTTATCTCAAGGGAGGGGCCTAACGGACATATTTCGAGATATTTCTTCTTCTTGTCGTTCTTCTTCTGCACAGCTAAACTGGAAGTGGCATTTCCAGCTCGCAATAGTGCAGAGTTATCTCAAAGAAAGGGGCCACGGTGTTTCTGTATCTCTATTATGTTGGTGCGGCTTCGGAACTTTTAAATATCTTGATATATCTCGAGAACTACGCATCTGATCAAAAAATATCATAGAACACAAAAAGTAGGAAACTTAATTCTCTACAAAAAAGGTCTCTTAACATTTTGCCATACTTCGCTTCGTTTCCGAGATATTTGCAGATTTATCTCAAGGGAAGGGGCCTAACGGACATATTTCGAGATATTTCTTCTTCTTGTCGTTCTTCTTCTGCACAGCTAAACTGGAAGTGGCATTTCCAGCTCGCAATAGTGCAGAGTTATCTCAAAGAAAGGGGCCACGGTGTTTCTGTATCTCTATTATGTTGGTGCGGCTTCGGAACTTTTAAATATCTTGATATATCTCGAGAACTACGGATCTGATCAAAAAATATCATAGAACATAAAAAGTAGGAACCTTAAATCTCTACAAAAAAGGTCTCTTAATATTTTGCCATAGCTGTCTTCGTTTCCGAGATATTTGCAGATTTATCTCAAGGGAAGGGGCCTGACGGACATATTTCGAGATATTTCTTCTTCTTGTTGTTCTTCTTCTGCACAGCTAAGCTGGAAGCGGCATTTGCAGCTCGCAATAGTGCCGAGTTATCTCAAAGAAAGGGGCCACGGTGTTTCTGTAACTCTATTATGTTGGTGCGGCTTCGGAACTTTTAAATATCTTGATATATCTCGAGAACTACGCATCTGATCAGAAAATATCATAGAAGATAAAAAGTAGGAAACTAATTCTCTACAAAAAAGGTCTCTTAACATTTTGCCATAGCTCGCTTCGTTTCCGAGATATTTGCAGATTTATCTCAAGGGAAGGGGCCTGACGGACATATTTCGAGATATTTCTTCTTCTTGTTGTTCTTCTTCTGCACAGCTAAGCTGGAAGTGGCATTTACAGCTCGCAATAGTGCAGAGTTATCTCAAAGAGGGGGGCCACGGTGTTTCTGTATCTCTATTATGTTGGTGCGGCTTCGGAACTTTTAAATATCTTGATATATCTCGAGAACTACGCATCTGATCAAAAAATATCATAGAAGATAAAAAGTAGGAAACTAATTCTCTACAAAAAAGGTCTCTTAACATTTTGCCATAGCTCGCTTCGTTTCCGAGATATTTGCAGATTTATCTCAAGGGAAGGGGCCTGACGGACATATTTCGAGATATTTCTTCTTCTTGTTGTTCTTCTTCTGCACAGCTAAGCTGGAAGTGGCATTTACAGCTCGCAATAGTGCAGAGTTATCTCAAAGAGGGGGGCCACGGTGTTTCTGTATCTCTATTATGTTGGTGCGGCTTCGGAACTTTTAAATATCTTGATATATCTCGAGAACTACGCATCTGATCAAAAAATATCATAGAACATAAAAAGTAGGAAACCTAATTCTCTACAAAAAAGGTCTCTTAACATTTTGCCATAGCTCGCTTCGTTTCCGAGATATTTGCAGATTTATCTCAAGGGAAGGGGCCTAACGGACATATTTCGAGATATTTCTTCTTCTTGTTGTTCTTCTTCTGCACAGATAAGCTGGAAGTGGCATTTGCGGCTCGCACTAGTGCAGAGTTATCTCAAAGAAAGGGGCCACGGTGTTTCTGTATCTCTATTATGTTGGTGCGGCTTCGGAACTTTTAAATATCTTGATATATCTCGAGAACTACGCATCTGATCAAATAATATCATCGAACATAAAAAGTAGGAAACTTAATTCTCTACAAATGAGGTCTCTTAACATTTTGCCATAGCTCGCTTCGTTTCCGAGATATTTGCAGATTTATCTCAAGGGAAGGGGCCTGACGGACATATTTCGAGATATTTCTTCTTCTTGTTGTTCTTCTTCTGCACAGCTAAGCTGGAAGTGGCATTTGCAGCTCGCAATAGTGCAGAGTTATCTCAAAGAAAGGGGCCACGGTGTTTCTGTATCTCTATTATGTTGGTGCGGCTTCGGAACTTTTAAATATCTTGATATATCTCGAGAACTACGCATCTGATCAAAAAATATCATAGAACATAAATAGTAGGAAACTTAATTCTCTACAAAAAAGGTCTCTTAACATTTTGCCATAGCTCGCTTCGTTTCCGAGATATGTGCAGATATATCTCAAGGGAAGGGGCCTGACGGACATATTTCGAGATATTTCTTCTTCTTGTTGTTCTTCTTCTGCACAGCTAAGCTGGAAGTGGCATTTGCAGCTCGCAATAGTGCAGAGTTATCTCAAAGAAAGGGGCCACGGTGTTTCTGTATCTCTATTATGTTGGTGCGGCTTCGGAACTTTTAAATATCTTGATATATCTCGAGAACTACGCATCTGATCAAATAATATCATAGAACATAAAAAGTAGGAAACTTAATTCTCTACAAATGAGGTCTCTGAACATTTTGCCATAGCTCGCTTCGTTTCCGAGATATTTGCAGATTTATCTCAAGGGAAGGGGCCTGACGGACATATTTCGAGATATTTCTTCTTCTTGTTGTTCTTCTTCTGCACAGCTAAACTGGAAGTGGCATTTCCAGCTCGCAATAGTGCAGAGTTATCTCAAAGAAAGAGGCCACGGTGTTTCTGTACCTCTATTATGTTGGTGCAGCTTCTGAACTTTTAAATATCTTGATATATCTCGAGAACTACGCATCTGATCAAAAAATATCATAGAACATAAAAAGTAGAAAACTTAATTCTCTACAAAAAAGGTCTCTTAACATTTTACCATAGCTCGCTTCGTTTCCGAGATATTTGCAGATATATCTCAAGGGAAGGGGCCTGACGGACATATTTCGAGATATTTCTTCTTCTTGTTGTTCTTCTTCTGCACAGCTAAACTGGAAGTGGCATTTCCAGCTCGCAATAGTGCAGAGTTATCTGAAAGAAAGGGGCCACGGTGTTTCTGTATCTCTATTATGTTGGTGCGGCTTCGGAACTTTTAAATATCTTGATATATCTCGAGAACTACGCATCTGATCAAAAAATATCATAGAACATAAAAAGTAGGAAACTTAATTCTCTACAAAAAAGGTCTCTTAACATTTTGCCATAGCTCGCTTCGTTTCCGAGGTATGTGCAGATTTATCTCAAGGGAAGGGGCCTGACGGACATATTTCGAGATATTTCTTCTTCTTGTTGTTCTTCTTCTGCACAGCTAAGCTGGAAGTGGCATTTGCAGCTCGCAATAGTGCAGAGTTATCTCAAAGAAAGGGGCCACGGTGTTTCTGTATCTCTATTATGTTGGTGCGGCTTCGGAACTTTTAAATATCTTGATATATCTCGAGAACTACGCATCTGATCAAATAATATCATCGAACATAAAAAGTAGGAAACTTAATTCTCTACAAATGAGGTCTCTTAACATTTTGCCATAGCTCGCTTCGTTTCCGAGATATTTGCAGATATATCTCAAGGGAAGGGGCCTGACGGACATATTTCGAGATATTTCTTCTTCTTGTTGTTCTTCTTCTGCACAGCTAAGCTGGAAGTGGCATTTGCAGCTCGCAATAGTGCAGAGTTATCTCAAAGAAAGGGGCCACGGTGTTTCTGTATCTCTATTATGTTGGTGCGGCTTCGGAACTTTTAAATATCTTGATATATCTCGAGAACTACGCATCTGATCAAATAATATCATAGAACATAAAAAGTAGGAAACTTAATTCTCTATAAATGAGGTCTCTGAACATTTTGCCATAGCTCGCTTCGTTTCCGAGATATTTGCAGATATATCTCAAGGGAAGGGGCCTGACGGACATATTTCGAGATATTTCTTCTTCTTGTTGTTCTTCTTCTGCACAGCTAAACTGGAAGTGGCATTTCCAGCTCGCAATAGTGCAGAGTTATCTGAAAGAAAGGGGCCACGGTGTTTCTGTATCTCTATTATGTTGGTGCGGCTTCGGAACTTTTAAATATCTTGATATATCTCGAGAACTACGCATCTGATCAAAAAATATCATAGAACATAAAAAGTAGGAAACTTAATTCTCTACAAAAAAGGTCTCTTAACATTTTGCCATAGCTCGCTTCGTTTCCGAGGTATGTGCAGATTTATCTCAAGGGAAGGGGCCTGACGGACATATTTCGAGATATTTCTTCTTCTTGTTGTTCTTCTTCTGCACAGCTAAGCTGGAAGTGGCATTTGCAGCTCGCAATAGTGCAGAGTTATCTCAAAGAAAGGGGCCACGGTGTTTCTGTATCTCTATTATGTTGGTGCGGCTTCGGAACTTTAAAATATCTTGATATATCTCGAGAACTACACATCTGATCAAAAAATATCATAGAACGTAAAAAGTAGGAAACTTAATTCTCTACAAATAAAGTCTCTAAACATTTTGCCATAGCTCGCTTCGTTTCCGAGATATTTGCAGATTTATCTCAAGGGAAGGGGCCTGACGGACATATTTCGAGATATTTCTTCTTCTAGTTGTTCTTCTTCTGCACAGCTAAGCTGGAAGTGGCATTTGCAGCTCGCAATAGTGCAGAGTTATCTCAAAGAAAGGGGCCACGGTGTTTCTGTATCTCTATTATGTTGGTGCGGCTTCGGAACTTTTAAATATCTTGATATATCTCGAGAACAACGCATCTGATCAAAAAATATCATAGAACATAAAAAGTAGGAAACTTAATTCTCTACCAAAAAGGTCTCTTAACATTTTGCCATAGCTCGCTTCGTTTCCGAGATATATGCAGATTTATCTCAAGGGAAGGGGCCTGACGGACATATTTCGAGATATTTCTTCTTCTTGTTGTTCTTCTTCTGCACAGCTAAGCTGGAAGTGGCATTTGCAACTCGCAATAGTGCAGAGTTATCTCAAAGAAAGAGGCCACGGTGTTTCTGTACCTCTATTATGTTGGTGCAGCTTCTGAACTTTTAAATATCTTGATATATCTCGAGAACTACGCATCTGATCAAAAAATATCATAGAACATAAAAAGTAGAAAACTTAATTCTCTACAAAAAAGGTCTCTTAACATTTTACCATAGCTCGCTTCGTTTCCGAGATATTTGCAGATATATCTCAAGGGAAGGGGCCTGACGGACATATTTCGAGATATTTCTTCTTCTTGTTGTTCTTCTTCTGCACAGCTAAACTGGAAGTGGCATTTCCAGCTCGCAATAGTGCAGAGTTATCTGAAAGAAAGGGGCCACGGTGTTTCTGTATCTCTATTATGTTTGTGCGGCTTCGGAGCTTTTAAATATCTTGATATATCTCGAGAACTACGCATCTGATCAAAAAATATCATAGAACATAAAAAGTAGGAAACTTAATTCTCTACAAATAAGGTCTCTTAACATTTTGCCATAGCTCGCTTCGTTTCCGAGATATTTGCAGATTTATCTCAAGGGAAGGGGCCTGACGGACATATTTCGAGATATTTCTTCTTCTTGTTCTTCTTCTTCTGCACAGCTAAGCTGGAAGTGGCATTTGCAGCTCGCAATAGTGCAGAGTTATCTCAAAGAAAGGGGCCACGGTGTTTCTGTATCTCTATTATGTTGGTGCGGCTTCGGAACTTTTAAATATCTTGATATATCTCGAGAACTACGCGTCTGATCAAAAAATATCATAGAACATAAATTGTAGGAAACATAATTCTCTACACAAAAGGTCTCTTAACATTTTACCATAGCTCGCTTCGTTTTCGAGATATTTGCAGATCTATCTCAAGGGAAGGGGCCTGACGGACATATTTCGAGATATTTCTTCTTCTTGTTGTTCTTCTTCTGCACAGCTAAACTGGAAGTGGCATTTCCAGCTCGCAATAGTGCAGAGTTATCTCAAAGAAAGGGGCTACGGTGTTTCTGTATCTCTATTATGTTGGTGCGGCTTCGGAACTTTTAAATATCTTGATATATCTCGAGAAATACGCATCTGATCAAAAAATATCATAGAACATAAAAAGTAGGAAACTTAATTCTCTACAAAAAAGGTCTCTTAACATTTTGCCATAGCTCGCTTTGTTTCCGAGATATTTGCAGATTTATCTCAAGGGAAGGGGCCTGACGGACATATTTCGAGATATTTCTTCTTCTAGTTGTTCTTCTTCTGCACAGCTAAGCTGGAAGTGGCATTTGCAGCTCGCAATAGTGCAGAGTTATCTCAAAGAAAGGGGCCACGGTGTTTCTGTATCTCTATTATGTTGGTGCGGCTTCGGAACTTTTAAATATCTTGATATATCTCGAGAACAACGCATCTGATCAAAAAATATCATAGAACATAAAAAGTAGGAAACTTAATTTTCTACCAAAAAGGTCTCTTAACATTTTGCCATAGCTCGCTTCGTTTCCGAGATATATGCAGATTTATCTCAAGGGAAGGGGCCTGACTGACATATTTCGAGATATTTCTTCTTCTTGTTGTTCTTCTTCTGCACAGCTAAGCTGGAAGCGGCATTTGCGGCTCGCACTAGTGCAGAGTTATCTCGAAGAAAGGGGCCACGGTGTTTCTGTATCTCTATTATGTTGGTGCGGCTTCGGAACTTTTAAATGTCTCGATATATCTCGAAAACTACGCTTCTGATCAAAAAATATCATAGAATATAAATTGTAGGAAACATAATTCGCTACAAAAAAGGTCTCTTAACATTTTGCCATAGCTCGTTTCGTTTCCGAGATATTTGCAGATATATCTCAAGGGAAGGGGCCTGACGGACATATTTCGAGATACTTCTTCTTCTTGTTGTTCTTCTTCTGCACAGCTAAACTGGAAGTGCCATTTCCAGCTCGCAATAGTGCAGAGTTATCTCAAAGAAAGGGGCCACGGTGTTTCTGTATCTCTATTATGTTGGTGCGGTATCGGAACTTTAAAATATCTTGATATATCTCGAGAACTACACATCTGATCAAAAAATATCATAGAACGTAAAAAGTAGGAGACTTAATTCTCTACAAATAAAGTCTCTAAACATTTTGCCATAGCTCGCTTCGTTTCCGAGATATTTGCAGATTTATCTCAAGGGAAGGGGACTGACGGACATATTTCGAGATATTTCTTCTTCTAGTTGTTCTTCTTCTGCACAGCTAAGCTGGAAGTGGCATTTGCAGCTCGCAATAGTGCAGAGTTATCTCAAAGAAAGGGGCCACGGTGTTTCTGTATCTCTATTATGTTGGTGCGGCTTCGGAACTTTTAAATATCTCGATATATCTCGAAAACTACGCTTCTGATCAAAAAATATCATAGAGCATAACTTGTAGGAAACATAATTCTCTACAAATAAAGTCTCTTAACATTTTGCCATAGCTCGCTTCGTTTCCGAGATGTTTGCAGATATATCTCAAGGGAAGGGGCCTGACGGACATATTTCGAGATGTTTCTTCTTCTTGTTGTTCTTCTTCAGCACAGCTAAGCTGGAAGTGGCATTTGCAGCTCGCAATAGTGCAGAGTTATCTCAAAGAAAGGGGCCACGGTGTTTCTGCATCTCTATTATGTTGGTGCGGCTTCGGAACTTTTAAATATCTTGATATATCTCGAGAACTACGCATCTGATCAAAAAATATCATAGAACATAAAAAGTAGGAAACTTAATTCTCTACAAAAAAGGTCTCTTAACATTTTGCCATAGCTCGCTTCGTTTCCAAGATATTTGCAGATTTATCTCAAGGGATGTGGCCTGACGGACATATTTCGAGATATTTCTTCTTCTTGTTGTTCTTCTTCTGCACAGCTAAGCTGGAAGTGGCATTTGCGGCTCGCACTAGTGCAGAGTTATCTCAAAGAAAGGGGCCACGGTGTTTCTGTATCTCTATTATGTTGGTGCGGCTTCGCAACTTTTTAATATCTTGATATATCTCGAGAACTACGCATCTGATCAAAAAATATCATAGAACATAAAAAGTAGGAAACTTAATTCTCTACAAATAAAGTCTCTTAACCTTTTGCCATAGCTCGCTTCGTTTCCGAGATATTTGCAAATTTATCTCAAGGGAAGGGGCCTGACGGACATATTTCGAGATATTTCTTCTTCTTGTTGTTCTTCTTCTGCACAGCTAAGCTGGAAGTGGCATTTGCGGCTCGCACTAGTGCAGAGTTATCTCAAAGAAAGGGGCCACGGTGTTTCTGTATCTCTATTATGTTGGTGCGGCTTCGCAACTTTTTAATATCTTGATATATCTCGAGAACTACGCATCTGATCAAAAAATATCATAGAACATAAAAAGTAGGAAACTTAATTCTCTACAAATAAAGTCTCTTAACCTTTTGCCATAGCTCGCTTCGTTTCCGAGATATTTGCAAATTTATCTCAAGGGAAGGGGCCTGACGGACATATTTCGAGATATTTCTTCTTCTTGTTGTTCTTCTTCTGCACAGCTGAGCTGGAAGTGGCATTTGCAGCTCGCAATAGTGCAGAGTTATCTCAAAGAAAGGGGCCACGGTGTTTCTGCATCTCTATTATGTTGGTGCGGCTTCGGAACTTTTAAATATCTTGATATATCTCGAGAACTACGCATCTGATCAAAAAATATCATAGAACATAAAAAGTAGGAAACTTAATTGTCTACAAAAAAGGTCTCTTAACATTTTGGCATAGCTCGCTTCGTTTCCGAGATATTTGCAGATTTATCTCAAGGGATGGGGCCTGACGGACATATTTCGAGATATTTCTTCTTCTTGTTGTTCTTCTTCTGCACAGCTAAGCTGGAAGTGGCATTTGCGGCTCGCACTAGTGCAGAGTTATCTCAAAGAAAGGGGCCACGGTGTTTCTGCATCTCTATTATGTTGGTGCGGCTTCGGAACTTTTAAATATCTCGATATATCTCGAAAACAACGCTTCTGATCAAAAAATATCATAGAACATAAATTGTAGGAAACATAATTCTCTACAAAAAAGGTCTCTTAAGATTTTGCCATAGCTCGTTTCGTTTCCGAGATATTTGTATATATATCTCAAGGGAAGGGGCCTGACGGACATATTTCGAGATATTTCTTCTTCTTGTTGTTCTTCTTCTGCACAGCTAAGCTGGAAGTGGCATTTGCAGCTCGCAATAGTGCAGAGTTATCTCAAAGAAAGGGGCCACGGTGTTTCTGCATCTCTATTATGTTGGTGCGGCTTCGGAACTTTTAAATATCTTGATATATCTCGAGAACTACGCATCTGATCAAAAAATATCATAGAACATAAAAAGTAGGAAACTTAATTCTCTACAGAAAAGGTCTCTTAACATTTTGCCACTACTCGCTTCGTTTCCGAGATATTTGCAGATTTATCTCGAGGGAAGGGGCCTGACGGACATATTTCGAGATATTTCTTCTTCTTGTTGTTCTTCTTCTGCACAGCTAAGCTGGAAGTGGCATTTGCGGCTCGCACTAGTGCAGAGTTATCTCAAAGAAAGGGGCCACGGTGGTTCTGTATCTCTATTATGTTGGTGCGGCTTCGGAACTTTTAAATATCTCGATATATCTCGAAAACTACGCTTCTGATCAAAAAATATCATAGAACATAAATTGTAGGAAACATAATTCTCTACAAAAAAGGTCTCTTAAGATTTTGCCATAGCTCGTTTCGCTTCCGAGATATTTGCAGATATATCTCAAGGGAAGGGGCCTGACGGACATATTTCGAGATATTTCTTCTTCTTGTTCTTCTTCTGCACAGCTAAGCTGGAAGTGACATTTGCAGCTCGCAATAGTGCAGAGTTATCTCAAAGAGAGGGGCCACGGTGTTTCTGTATCTCTATTATGTTGGTGCGGCTTCGGAACTTTTAAATATCTTGATATATCTCGAGAACTACGCATCTGATCAAAAAATATCATAGAAGATGAATAGTAGCAAACTTAATTCTCTACAAAAAAGGTCTCTCAACATTTTGCCATAGCTCGCTTCGTTTCCGAGATATTTGCACATTTATCTCAAGGGAAGGGGCCCAAAGGACATATTTCGAGATATTTCTTCTTCTTGTTGTTCTTCTTCTGCACAGCTAAGCTGGAAGTGGCATTTGCGGCTCGCACTAGTGCAGAGTTATCTCAAAGAAAGGGGCCACGGTGTTTCTGTATCTCTATTATGTTGGTGCAGCTTCGGAACTTTTAAATATCTTGATATATCTCGAGAACTACGCATCTGATCAAAAAATATCATGGAACATAAAAAGTAGAAAACTTAATTCTCTACAAAAAAGGTCTCTTACCATTTTGCCATAGCTCGCTTTGTTTCCGAGATATTTGCAGATTTATCTCAAGGGAAGGGGCCTGACGGACATATTTCGAGATATTTCTTCTTCTTGTTGTTCTTCTTCTGCACAGCTAAGCTGGAAGTGGCATTTGCAGCTCGCAATAGTGCAGAGTTATCTCAAAGAGAGGGGCCACGGTGTTTCTGTATCTCTATTATGTTGGTGCGGCTTCGGAACTTTTAAATATCTTGATATATCTCGAGAACTACGCATCTGATCAAAAAATATCATACTACATAAAAAGTAGGAAACTTAATTCTCTACAAGAAAGGTGTCTAAACATTTTGCCATAGCTCGCTTCGTTTCCGAGATATTTGCAGATTCAGCTCAAAGGAACGGGCCTGACGGACATATTTCGAGATATTTCTTCTTCTTGTTCTTCTTCTTCTGCACAGCTAAACTGGAAGTGGCATTTCCAGCTCGCAATAGTGCAGAGTTATCTCAAAGAAAGGGGCCACGGTGTTTCTGTATCTCTATTATGTTGGTGCGGCTTCGGAACTTTTAAATATCTCGATATATCTCGAAAACTACGCTTCTGATCAAAAAATATCATAGAACATAAATTGTAGGAAACATAATTCTCTACAAAAAAGGTCTCTTAAGATTTTGCCATAGCTCGTTTCGTTTCCGAGATATTTGTAGATATATCTCGAGGGAAGGGGCCTGACGGACATATTTCGAGATATTTCTTCTTCTTGTTGTTCTTCTTCTGCACAGCTAAGCTGGAAGTGGCATTTGCAGCTCGCAATAGTGCAGAGTTATCTCAAAGAAAGGGGCCACGGTGTTTCTGTATCTCTATTATGTTGGTGCGGCTTCGGAACTTTTAAATATCTTGATATATCTCGAGAACTACGCATCTGATCAAAAAATATCATAGAACATAAAAAGTAGGAAACTTAATTCTCTACAAAAAAGGTCTCTTAACATTTTGCCATAGCTCGCTTCGTTTCCGAGATATTTGCAGATTCAGCTCAAAGGAACGGGACTGACGGACATATTTCGAGATATTTCTTCTTCTTGTTGTTCTTCTTCTGCACAGCTAAGCTGGAAGTGGTATTTGCAGCTCGCAATAGTGCAGAGTTATCTCAAAGAAAGGGGCCACGGTGTTTCTGTATCTCTATTATGTTGGTGCGGCTTCGGAACTTTTAAATATCTTGATATATCTCGAGAACTACGCATCTGATCAAAAAATATCATAGAACATAAAAAGTAGGAAACTTAATTCTCTACAAAAAAGGTCTCTTAACATTTTGCCATAGCTCGCTTCGTTTCCGAGATATTTGCAGATTTATCTCAAGGGAAGGGGCCTGACGGACATATTTCGAGATATTTCTTCTTCTTGTTGTTCTTCTTCTGCACAGCTAAGCTGGAAGTGGCATTTACAGCTCGCAATAGTGCAGAGTTATCTCAAAGAAAGGGGCCACGGTGTTTCTGTATCTCTATGATGTTGATGCGGCTTCGGAACTTTTAAATATCTCGATATATCTCGAAAACTACGCTTCCGATCAAAAAATATCATAGAAGATGAATAGTAGCAAACTTAATTCTCTACAAAAAGGTCTCTCAACATTTTGCCATAGCTCGCTTCGTTTCCGAGATATTTGCACATTTATCTCAAGGGAAGGGGCCCAAAGGACATATTTGGAGATATTTCTTCTTCTTGTTGTTCTTCTTCTGCACAGCTAAGCTGGAAGTGGCATTTGCGGCTCGCACTAGTGCAGAGTTATCTCAAAGAAAGGGGCCACGGTGTTTCTGTATCTCTATTATGTTGGTGCAGCTTCGGAACTTTTAAATATCTTGATATATCTCGAGAACTACGCATCTGATCAAAAAATATCATGGAGCATAAAAAGTAGAAAACTTAATTCTCTACAAAAAACGTCTCTTACCATTTTGCCATAGCTCGCTTCGTTTCCGAGATATTTGCAGATTTATCTCAAGGGAAGGGGCCTGACGGACATATTTCGAGATATTTCTTCTTCTTGTTGTTCTTCTTCTGCACAGCTAAGCTGGAAGTGGCATTTGCAGCTCGCAATAGTGCAGAGTTATCTCAAAGAGAGGGGCCACGGTGTTTCTGTATCTCTATTATCTTGGTGCGGCTTCGGAACTTTTAAATATCTTGATATATCTCGAGAACTACGCATCTGATCAAAAAATATCATACTACATAAAAAGTAGGAAACTTAATTCTCTACAAGAAAGGTGTCTAAACATTTTGCCATAGCTCGCTTCGTTTCCGAGATATTTGCAGATTCAGCTCAAAGGAACGGGCCTGACGGACATATTTCGAGATATTTCTTCTTCTTGTTGTTCTTCTTCTGCACAGCTAAGCTGGAAGTGGCATTTGCAGCTCGCAATAGTGCAGAGTTATCTCAAAGAAAGGGGCCACGGTGTTTCTGTATCTCTATTATGTTGGTGCAGCTTCGGAACTTTTAAATATCTTGATATATCTCGAGAACTACGCATCTGATCAAAAAATATCATAGAACATAAAAAGTAGGAAACTTAATTCTCTACAAAAAAGGTCTCTTAACATTTTGCCATAGCTCGCTTCGTTTCCGAGATATTTGCAGATTCAGCTCAAAGGAACGGTACTGACGGACATATTTCGAGATATTTCTTCTTCTTGTTGTTCTTCTTCTGCACAGCTAAGCTGGAAGTGGCATTTGCGGCTCGCACTAGTGCAGAGTTATCTCAAAGAAAGGGGCCACGGTGTTTCTGTATCTCTATTATGTTGGTGCGGCTTCGGAACTTTTAAATATCTCGATATATCTCGAAAACTACGCTTCTGATCAAAAAATATCATAGAACATAAATTGTAGGAAACATAATTCTCTACAAAAAAGGTCTCTTAAGATTTTGCCATAGCTCGTTTCGTTTCCGAGATATTTGTAGATATATCTCAAGGGAAGGGGCCTGACGGACATATTTCGAGATATTTCTTCTTCTTGTTGTTCTTCTTCTGCACAGCTAAGCTGGAAGTGGCATTTGCAGCTCGCAATAGTGCAGAGTTATCTCAAAGAAAGGGGCCACGGTGTTTCTGTATCTCTATTATGTTGGTGCGGCTTCGGAACTTTTAAATATCTTGATATATCTCGAGAACTACGCATCTGATCAAAAAATATCATAGAACATAAAAAGTAGGAAACTTAATTCTCTACAAAAAAGGTCTCTTAACATTTTGCCATAGCTCGCTTCGTTTCCGAGATATTTGCAGATTTATCTCAAGGGAAGGGGCCTGACGGACATATTTCGAGATATTTCTTCTTCTTGTTGTTCTTCTTCTGCACAGCTAAGCTGGAAGTGGCATTTACAGCTCGCAATAGTGCAGAGTTATCTCAAAGAAAGGGGCCACGGTGTTTCTGTATCTCTATGATGTTGATGCGGCTTCGGAACTTTTAAATATCTCGATATATCTCGAAAACTACGCTTCCGATCAAAAAATATCATAGAAGATGAATAGTAGCAAACTTAATTCTCTACAAAAAAGGTCTCTCAACATTTTGCCATAGCTCGCTTCGTTTCCGAGATATTTGCACATTTATCTCAAGGGAAGGGGCCCAAAGGACATATTTCGAGATATTTCTTCTTCTTGTTGTTCTTCTTCTGCACAGCTAAGCTGGAAGTGGCATTTGCGGCTCGCACTAGTGCAGAGTTATCTCAAAGAAAGGGGCCACGGTGTTTCTGTATCTCTATTATGTTGGTGCAGCTTCGGAACTTTTAAATATCTTGATATATCTCGAGAACTACGCATCTGATCAAAAAATATCATAGAACTTAAAAAGTAGAAAACTTAATTCTCTACAAAAAAGGTCTCTTAACATTTTGCCATAGCTCGCTTCGTTTCCGAGATATTTGCAGATTTATCTCAAGGGAAGGGGCCTGACGGACATATTTCGAGATATTTCTTCTTCTTGTTGTTCTTCTTCTGCACAGCTAAGCTGGAAGTGGCATTTGCAGCTCGCAATAGTGCAGAGTTATCTCAAAGAAAGAGGCCACGGTGTTTCTGTATCTCTATTATGTTGGTGCGGCTTCGGAACTTTTAAATATCTTGATATATCTCGAGAACTACGCATCTGATCAAAAAATATCATAGAACGTAAAAAGTAGGAAACTTAATTCTCTACAAAAAAGGTCTCTTAACATTTTGCCATAGCTCGCTTCGTTTCCGAGATATTTGCAGATTTATCTCAAGGGAAGGGGCCTGACGGACATATTTCGAGATATTTCTTCTTCTTGTTGTTGTTCCTCTTCTGTACAGCTAAGCTGGAAGTGGCATTTGCAGCTCGCAATAGTGCAGAGTTATCTCAAAGAAAGGGGCCACGGTGTTTCTGTATCTCTATTATGTTGGTGCGGCTTCGGAACTTTTAAATATCTTGATATATCTCGAGAACTACGCATCTGATCAAAAAATATCATAGAACATAAAAAGTTGGAAACTTAATTCTCTACAAAAAAGGTCTCTTAACATTTTGCCATACCTCGCTTCGTTTCCGAGTTATTTGCAGATTTATCTCAAGGGAAGGGGCCTGACGGACATATTTCGAGATATTTCTTCTTCTTGTTGTTCTTCTTCTGCACAGCTAAGCTGGAAGTGGCATTTGCGGCTCGCACTAGTGCAGAGTTATCTCAAAGAAAGGGGCCACGGTGTTTCTGTATCTCTATTATGTTGGTGCGGCTTCGGAACTTTTAAATATCTCGATATATCTCGAAAACTACTCTTCTGATCAAAAAATATCAGAGAACGTGAATTGTAGGAAACATAATTCTCTACAAAAAAGGTCTCTTAACATTTTGCCATAGCTCGCTTCGTTTCCGAGATATTTGCAGATTTATCTCAAGGGAAGGGGCCTGACGGACATATATCGAAATATTTCTTATTCTTGTTGTTCTTCTTCTGCACAGCTAAGCTGGAAGTGGCATTTGCAGCTCGCAATAGTGCAGAGTTATCTCAAAGAAAGGGGCCACGGTGTTTCTGTACCTCTATTATGTTGGTGCAGCTTCGGAGCTTTTAAATATCTTGATATATCTCGAGAACTACGCATCTGATCAAAAAATATCATAGAACATAAAAAGTAGTAAACCTAATTCTCTACAAAAAAGGTATCTTAACATTTTGCCATAGCTCGCTTCGTTTCCGAGATATTTGCAGATTTATCTCAAGGGAAGGGGCCTGACGGACATATTTCGAGATATTTCTTCTTCTTGTTGTTCTTCTTCTGCACAGCTAAGCTGGAAGTGGCATTTGCAGGTCGCAATAGTGCGGAGTTATCTCAAAGAAAGGGGCCACGGTGTTTCTGTATCTCTATTATGTTGGTGCGGCTTCGGAACTTTTAAATATCTCGATATATCTCGAAAACTACTCTTCTGATCAAAAAATATCAGAGAACGTGAATTGTAGGAAACATAATTCTCTACAAAAAAGGTCTCTTAACATTTTGCCGTAGCTCGCTTCGTTTCCGAGATATTTGCAGATTTATCTCAAGGGAAGGGGCCTGACGGACATATTTCGAAATATTTCTTATTCTTGTTGTTCTTCTTCTGCACAGCTAAGCTGGAAGTGTCATTTGCAGCTCGCAATAGTGCAGAGTTATCTCAAAGAGAGGGGCCACGGTGTTTCTGTATCTCTATTATGTTGGTGCGGCTTCGGAACTTTTAAATATCTTGATATATCTCGAGAACTACGCATCTGATCAAAAAATATCATAGAACATAAAAAGTAGGAAACCTAATTCTCTACAAAAAAGGTATCTTAACATTTTGCCATAGCTCGCTTCGTTTCCGAGATATTTGCAGATTTATCTCAAGGGAAGGGGCCTGACGGACATATTTCGAGATATTTCTTCTTCTTGTTGTTCTTCTTCTGCACAGCTAAGCTGGAAGTGGCATTTGCAGCTCGCAATAGTGCAGAGTTATCTCAAAGAAAGGGGCCACGGTGTTTCTGTATCTCTATTATGTTGGTGCAGCTTCGGAACTTTTAAATATCTTGATATATCTCGAGAACTACGCATCTGATCAAAAAATATCATGGAACATAAAAAGTAGAAAACTTAATTCTCTACAAAAAAGGTCTCTTACCATTTTGCCATAGCTCGCTTCGTTTCCGAGATATTTGCAGATTTATCTCAAGGGAAGGGGCCTGACGGACATATTTCGAGATATTTCTTCTTCTTGTTGTTCTTCTTCTGCACAGCTAAGCTGCAAGTGGCATTTGCAGCTCGCAATAGTGCAGAGTTATCTCAAAGAGAGGGGCCACGGTGTTTCTGTATCTCTATTATGTTGGTGCGGCTTCGGAACTTTTAAATATCTTGATATATCTCGAGAACTACGCATCTGATCAAAAAATATCATACTACATAGAAAGTAGGAAACTTAATTCTCTACAAGAAAGGTATCTAAACATTTTGCCATAGCTCGCTTCGTTTCCGAGATATTTGCAGATTCAGCTCAAAGGAACGGGCCTGACGGACATATTTCGAGATATTTCTTCTTCTTGTTGTTCTTCTTCTACACAGCTAAGCTGGAAGTGGCATTTGCCGCTCGCAATAGTGCAGAGTTATCTCAAAGAAAGGGGCCACGGTGTTTCTGTATCTCTATTATGTTGGTGCGGCTTCGGAACTTTTAAATATCTTGATATATCTCGAGAACTACGCATCTGATCAAAAAATATCATAGAACATAAAAAGTAGGAAACTTAATTCTCTACAAAAAAGGTCTCTTAACATTGTGCCATAGCTCGCTTCGTTTCCGAGATATTTGCAGATTTATCTCAAGGGAAGGGGCCTGACGGACATATTTCGAGATATTTCTTCTTCTTGTTGTTCTTCTTCTGCACAGCTAAGCTGGAAGTGGCATTTGCAGCTCGCAATAGTGCAGAGTTATCTCAAAGAAAGAGGCCACGGTGTTTCTGTATCTCTATTATGTTGGTGCGGCTTCGGAACTTTTAAATATCTTGATATATCTCGAGAACTACGCATCTGATCAAAAAATATCATAGAACATAAAAAGTAGGAAACTTAATTCTCTACAAAAAAGGTCTCTTAACATTTTGCCATAGCTCGCTTCGTTTCCGAGATATTTGCAGATTTATCTCAAGGGAAGGGGCCTGACGGACATATTTCGAGATATTTCTTCTTCTTGTTGTTGTTCCTCTTCTGTACAGCTAAGCTGGAAGTGGCATTTGCAGCTCGCAATAGTGCAGAGTTATCTCAAAGAAAGGGGCCACGGTGTTTCTGTATCTCTATTATGTTGGTGCGGCTTCGGAACTTTTAAATATCTTGATATATCTCGAAAACTACTCTTCTGATCAAAAAATATCAGAGAACGTGAATTGTAGGAAACATAATTCTCTACAAAAAAGGTCTCTTAAGATTTTGCCGTAGCTCGCTTCGTTTCCGAGATATTTGCAGATTTATCTCAAGGGAAGGGGCCTGACGGACATATTTCGAAATATTTCTTATTCTTGTTGTTCTTCTTCTGCACAGCTAAGCTGGAAGTGGCATTTGCAGCTCGCAATAGTGCAGAGTTATCTCAAAGACAGGGGCCACGGTGTTTCTGTATCTCTATTATGTTGGTGCGGCTTCGGAACTTTTAAATATCTTGATATATCTCGAGAACTACGCATCTGATCAAAAAATATCATAGAACATAAAAAGTAGGAAACCTAATTCTCTACAAAAAAGGTATCTTAACATTTTGCCATAGCTCGCTTCGTTTCCGAGATATTTGCAGATTTATCTCAAGGGAAGGGGCCTGACGGACATATTTCGAGATATTTCTTCTTCTTGTTGTTCTTCTTCTGCACAGCTAAGCTGGAAGTGGCATTTGCAGCTCGCAATAGTGCAGAGTTATCTCAAAGAAAGGGGCCACGGTGTTTCTGTACCTCTATTATGTTGGTGCGGCTTCGGAATTTTTAAATATCTCGATATATCTCGAAAACTACGCTTCTGATCAAAAAATATCATAGAACATAAATTGTAGGAAACATAATTCTCTACAAAAAAGGTCTCTTAAGATTTTGCCATAGCTCCCTTCGTTTCCGAGATATTTGCAGATTTATCTCAAGGGAAGGGGCCTGACGGACATATTTCTAGATATTTCTTCTTCTTGTTGTTCTTCTTCTGCACAGCTAAGCTGGAAGTGGCATTTGCAGCTCGCAATAGTGCAGAGTTATCTCAAAGAGAGGGGCCACGGTGTTTCTGTATCTCTATTATGTTGGTGCGGCTTCGGAACTGTTAAATATCTTGATATATCTCGAGAACTACGCATCTGATCAAAAAATATCATAGAACATAAAAAGTAGGAAACTTAATTCTCTACAAATAAAGTCTCTTAACATTTTGCCATCGCTCGCTTCGTTTCCGAGATATTTGCAGATATATCTCAAGGGAAGGGGCCTGACGGACATATTTCGAGATATTTCTTCTTCTTGTTGTTCTTCTTCTGCACAGCTAAGCTGGAAGTGGCATTTGCAGGTCGCAATAGTGCGGAGTTATCTCAAAGAAAGGGGCCACGGTGTTTCTGTATCTCTATTATGTTGGTGCGACTTCGGAACTTTTAAATATCTCGATATATCTCGAAAACTACTCTTCTGATCAAAAAATATCAGAGAACGTGAATTGTAGGAAAAATAATTCTCTACAAAAAAGGTCTCTTAAGATTTTGCCATAGCTCGCTTCGTTTCCGAGATATTTGCAGATTTATCTCAAGGGAAGAGGCCTAACGGACATATTTCGAAATATTTCTTATTCTTGTTGTTCTTCTTCTGCACAGCTTAGCTGCAAGTGGCATTTGCAGCTCGCAATAGTGCAAAGTTATCTCAAAGAAAGGGGCCACGGTGTTTCTGTACCTCTATTATGTTGGTGCAGCTTCGGAGCTTTTAAATATCTTGATATATCTCGAGAACTACGCATCTGATCAAAAAATATCATAGAACATAAAAAGTAGGAAACTTAATTCTCTACAAAAAAGGTATCTTAACATTTTGCCATAGCTCGCTTGGTTTCCGAGATATTTGCAGATTTATCTCAAGGGAAGGGGCCTGACGGACATATTTCGAGATATTTCTTCTTCTTGTTGTTCTTCTTCTGCACAGCTAAGCTGGAAGTGGCATTTGCAGCTCGCAATAGTGCAGAGTTATCTCAAAGAAAGGGGCCACGGTGTTTCTGTATCTCTATTATGTTGGTGCGGCTTCGGAACTTTTAAATATCTCGATATATCTCGAAAACTACTCTTCTGATCAAAAAATATCAGAGAACGTGAATTGTAGGAAACATAATTCTCTACAAAAAAGGTCTCTTAACATTTTGCCATAGCTCGCTTCGTTTCCGAGATATTTGCAGATTTATCTAAAGGGAAGGGGCCTGACGGACATATATCGAAATATTTCTTATTCTTGTTGTTCTTCTTCTGCACAGCTAAGCTGGAAGTGGCATTTGCAGCTCGCAATAGTGCAGAGTTATCTCAAAGAAAGGGGCCACGGTGTTTCTGTACCTCTATTATATTGGTGCAGCTTCGGAGCTTTTAAATATCTTGATATATCTCGAGAACTACGCAACTGATCAAAAAATATCATAGAACATAAAAAGTAGGAAACCTAATTCTCTACAAAAAAGGTCTCTTAACATTTTGCCATAGCTCGCTTCGTTTCCGAGATATTTGCAGATTTATCTCAAGGGAAGGGGCCTGACGGACATATTTCGAGATATTTCTTCTTCTTGTTGTTCTTCTTCTGCACAGCTAAGCTGGAAGTGGCATTTGCGGCTCGCACTAGTGCAGAGTTATCTCAGAGAAAGCGGCCACGGTGTTTCTGAATCTCTATTATGTTGGTGCGGCTTCGGAACTTTTAAATATCTCGATATATCTCGAAAACTACGCTTCTGATCAAAAAATATCATAGAACATAAATTGTAGGAAACACAATTCTCTACAAAAAAGGTCTCTTAAGATTTTGCCATAGCTCGTTTCGTTTCCGAGATATTTGTAGATATATCTCAAGGGAAGGGGCCTGACGGACATATTTCGAGATATTTCTTCTTCTTGTTGTTCTTCTTCTGCACAGCTAAGCTGGAAGTGGCATTTGCAGCTCGCAATAGTGCAGAGTTATCTCAAAGACAGGGGCCACGGTGTTTCTGTATCTCTATTATGTTGGTGCGGCTTCGGAACTTTTAAATATCTTGATATATCTCGAGAACTACGCATCTGATCAAAAAATATCATAGAACATAAAAAGTAGGAAACCTAATTCTCTACAAAAAAGGTATCTTAACATTTTGCCATAGCTCGCTTCGTTTCCGAGATATTTGCAGATTTATCTCAAGGGAAGGGGCCTGACGGACATATTTCGAGATATTTCTTCTTCTTGTTGTTCTTCTTCTGCACAGCTAAGCTGGAAGTGGCATTTGCAGCTCGCAATAGTGCAGAGTTATCTCAAAGAAAGGGGCCACGGTGTTTCTGTACCTCTATTATGTTGGTGCGGCTTCGGAATTTTTAAATATCTCGATATATCTCGAAAACTACGCTTCTGATCAAAAAATATCATAGAACATAAATTGTAGGAAACATAATTCTCTACAAAAAAGGTCTCTTAAGATTTTGCCATAGCTCCCTTCGTTTCCGAGATATTTGCAGATTTATCTCAAGGGAAGGGGCCTGACGGACATATTTCTAGATATTTCTTCTTCTTGTTGTTCTTCTTCTGCACAGCTAAGCTGGAAGTGGCATTTGCAGCTCGCAATAGTGCAGAGTTATCTCAAAGAGAGGGGCCACGGTGTTTCTGTATCTCTATTATGTTGGTGCGGCTTCGGAACTGTTAAATATCTTGATATATCTCGAGAACTACGCATCTGATCAAAAAATATCATAGAACATAAAAAGTAGGAAACTTAATTCTCTACAAATAAAGTCTCTTAACATTTTGCCATCGCTCGCTTCGTTTCCGAGATATTTGCAGATATATCTCAAGGGAAGGGGCCTGACGGACATATTTCGAGATATTTCTTCTTCTTGTTGTTCTTCTTCTGCACAGCTAAGCTGGAAGTGGCATTTGCAGGTCGCAATAGTGCGGAGTTATCTCAAAGAAAGGGGCCACGGTGTTTCTGTATCTCTATTATGTTGGTGCGACTTCGGAACTTTTAAATATCTCGATATATCTCGAAAACTACTCTTCTGATCAAAAAATATCAGAGAACGTGAATTGTAGGAAAAATAATTCTCTACAAAAAAGGTCTCTTAAGATTTTGCCATAGCTCGCTTCGTTTCCGAGATATTTGCAGATTTATCTCAAGGGAAGAGGCCTAACGGACATATTTCGAAATATTTCTTATTCTTGTTGTTCTTCTTCTGCACAGCTTAGCTGCAAGTGGCATTTGCAGCTCGCAATAGTGCAAAGTTATCTCAAAGAAAGGGGCCACGGTGTTTCTGTACCTCTATTATGTTGGTGCAGCTTCGGAGCTTTTAAATATCTTGATATATCTCGAGAACTACGCATCTGATCAAAAAATATCATAGAACATAAAAAGTAGGAAACTTAATTCTCTACAAAAAAGGTATCTTAACATTTTGCCATAGCTCGCTTGGTTTCCGAGATATTTGCAGATTTATCTCAAGGGAAGGGGCCTGACGGACATATTTCGAGATATTTCTTCTTCTTGTTGTTCTTCTTCTGCACAGCTAAGCTGGAAGTGGCATTTGCAGCTCGCAATAGTGCAGAGTTATCTCAAAGAAAGGGGCCACGGTGTTTCTGTATCTCTATTATGTTGGTGCGGCTTCGGAACTTTTAAATATCTCGATATATCTCGAAAACTACTCTTCTGATCAAAAAATATCAGAGAACGTGAATTGTAGGAAACATAATTCTCTACAAAAAAGGTCTCTTAACATTTTGCCATAGCTCGCTTCGTTTCCGAGATATTTGCAGATTTATCTAAAGGGAAGGGGCCTGACGGACATATATCGAAATATTTCTTATTCTTGTTGTTCTTCTTCTGCACAGCTAAGCTGGAAGTGGCATTTGCAGCTCGCAATAGTGCAGAGTTATCTCAAAGAAAGGGGCCACGGTGTTTCTGTACCTCTATTATATTGGTGCAGCTTCGGAGCTTTTAAATATCTTGATATATCTCGAGAACTACGCAACTGATCAAAAAATATCATAGAACATAAAAAGTAGGAAACCTAATTCTCTACAAAAAAGGTCTCTTAACATTTTGCCATAGCTCGCTTCGTTTCCGAGATATTTGCAGATTTATCTCAAGGGAAGGGGCCTGACGGACATATTTCGAGATATTTCTTCTTCTTGTTGTTCTTCTTCTGCACAGCTAAGCTGGAAGTGGCATTTGCGGCTCGCACTAGTGCAGAGTTATCTCAGAGAAAGCGGCCACGGTGTTTCTGAATCTCTATTATGTTGGTGCGGCTTCGGAACTTTTAAATATCTCGATATATCTCGAAAACTACGCTTCTGATCAAAAAATATCATAGAACATAAATTGTAGGAAACACAATTCTCTACAAAAAAGGTCTCTTAAGATTTTGCCATAGCTCGTTTCGTTTCCGAGATATTTGTAGATATATCTCAAGGGAAGGGGCCTGACGGACATATTTCGAGATATTTCTTCTTCTTGTTGTTCTTCTTCTGCACAGCTAAAGTGGAAGTGGCATTTGCAGCTCGCAAAGGTGCAGAGTTATCTCAAAGAAAGGGGTCACGGTGTTTCTGTATCTCTATTATGTTGGTGCGGCTTCGGAACTTTTAAATATCTTGATATATCTCGAGAACTACGCATCTGATCAAAAAATATCATAGAACATAAAAAGTAGGAAACTTAATTCTCTACAAAAAAGGTCTCTTAACATTTTGCCATAGCTCGCTTCGTTTCCGAGATATGTGCAGATTTATCTCAAGGGAAGGGGCCTGACGGACATATTTCGAGATATTTCTTCTACTTGTTGTTCTTCTTCTGCACAGCTAAACTGGATGTGGCATTCCCAGCTCGCAATAGTGCAGAGTTATCTCAAAGAAAGGGGCTACGGTGTTTCTGTATCTCTATTATGTTGGTGCGGCTTCGGAACTTTTAAATATCTTGATATATCTCGAGAACTACGCATCTGATCAAAAAATATCATAGAACATAAAAAGTAGGAAACCTAATTCTCTACAAAAAAGGTATCTTAACATTTTGCCATAGCTCGCTTCGTTTCCGAGATATTTGCAGATTTATCTCAAGGGAAGGGGCCTGACGGACATATTTCGAGATATTTCTTCTTCTTGTTGTTCTTCTTCTGCACAGCTAAGCTGGAAGTGGCATTTGCAGCTCGCAATAGTGCAGAGTTATCTCAAAGAAAGGGGCCACGGTGTTTCTGTACCTCTATTATGTTGGTGCGGCTTCGGAATTTTTAAATATCTCGATATATCTCGAAAACTACGCTTCTGATCAAAAAATATCATAGAACATAAATTGTAGGAAACATAATTCTCTACAAAAAAGGTCTCTTAAGATTTTGCCATAGCTCCCTTCGTTTCCGAGATATTTGCAGATTTATCTCAAGGGAAGGGGCCTGACGGACATATTTCGAGATATTTCTTCTTCTTGTTGTTCTTCTTCTGCACAGCTAAGCTGGCAGTGGCATTTGCACCTCGCAATAGTGCAGAGTTATCTCAAAGAAAGGGGCCACGGTGTTTCTGTATCTCTATTATGTTGGTGCGGCTTCGGAACTTTTAAATATCTTGATATGTCTCGAGAACTACGCATCTGATCAAAAAATATCATAGAACATAAAAAGTAGGAAACTTAATTCTCTACAAAAAAGGTCTCTTAACATTTTGCCATAGCTCGCTTCGTTTCCGAGATATTTGCAGATTTATCTCAAGGGAAGGGGCCTGACGGACATATTTCGAGATATTTCTTCTTCTTGTTGTTCTTCTTCTGCACAGCTAAGCTGGAAGTGGCATTTGCAGGTCGCAATAGTGCGGAGTTATCTCAAAGAAAGGGGCCACGGTGTTTCTGTATCTCTATTATGTTGGTGCGGCTTCGGAACTTTTAAATATCTCGATATATCTCGAGAACTACGCATCTGATCAAAAAATATCATAGAACATAAAAAGTAGGAAACCTAATTCTCTACAAAAAAGGTATCTTACCATTTTGCCATAGCTCGCTTCGTTTCCGAGATATTTGCAGATTTATCTCAAGGGAAGGGGCCTGACGGACATATTTCGAGATATTTCTTCTTCTTGTTGTTCTTCTTCTGCACAGCTAAGCTGGAAGTGGCATTTGCAGCTCGCAATAGTGCAGAGTTATCTCAAAGAAAGGGGCCACGGTGTTTCTGTACCTCTATTATGTTGGTGCGGCTTCGGAATTTTTAAATATCTCGATATATCTCGAAAACTACGCTTCTGATCAAAAAATATCATAGAACATAAATTGTAGGAAACATAATTCTCTACAAAAAAGGTCTCTTAAGATTTTGCCATAGCTCGCTTCGTTTCCGAGATATTTGCAGATTTATCTCAAGGGAAGGGGCCTGACGGACATATTTCTAGATATTTCTTCTTCTTGTTGTTCTTCTTCTGCACAGCTAAGCTGGAAGTGGCATTTGCGGCTCGCACTAGTGCAGAGTTATCTCAAAGAAAGGGGCCACGGTGTTTGTGTATCTCTATTATGTTGGTGCGGCTTCGGAACTTTTAAATATCTCGATATATCTCGAAAACTACGCTTCTGATCAAAAAATATCATAGAACATAAATTGTAGGAAACATAATTCTCTACAAAAAAGGTCTCTTAAGATTTTGCCATAGCTCGTTTCGTTTCCGAGATATTTGTAGATATATCTCAAGGGAAGGGGCCTGACGGACATATTTCGAGATATTTCTTCTTCTTGTTGTTCTTCTTCTGCACAGCTAAAGTGGAAGTGGCATTTGCAGCTCGCAAAGGTGCAGAGTTATCTCAAAGAAAGGGGTCACGGTGTTTCTGTATCTCTATTATGTTGGTGCGGCTTCGGAGCTTTTAAATATCTTGATATATCTCGAGAACTACGCATCTGATCAAAAAATATCATAGAACATAAAAAGTAGTAAACCTAATTCTCTACAAAAAAGGTATCTTAACATTTTGCCATAGCTCGCTTCGTTTCCGAGATATTTGCAGATTTATCTCAAGGGAAGGGGCCTGACGGACATATTTCGAGATATTTCTTCTTCTTGTTGTTCTTCTTCTGCACAGCTAAGCTGGAAGTGGCATTTGCAGGTCGCAATAGTGCGGAGTTATCTCAAAGAAAGGGGCCACGGTGTTTCTGTATCTCTATTATGTTGGTGCGGCTTCGGAACTTTTAAATATCTCGATATATCTCGAAAACTACGCTTCTGATCAAAAAATATCATAGAACATAAATTGTAGGAAACATAATTCTCTACAAAAAAGGTCTCTTAAGATTTTGCCATAGCTCGCTTCGTTTCCGAGATATTTGCAGATTTATCTCAAGGGAAGGGGCCTGACGGACATATTTCTAGATATTTCTTCTTCTTGTTGTTCTTCTTCTGCACAGCTAAGCTGGTAGTGGCATTTGCGGCTCGCACTAGTGCAGAGTTATCTCAAAGAAAGGGGCCACGGTGTTTGTGTATCTCTATTATGTTGGTGCGGCTTCGGAACTTTTAAATATCTCGATATATCTCGAAAACTACGCTTCTGATCAAAAAATATCATAGAACATAAATTGTAGGAAACATAATTCTCTACAAAAAAGGTCTCTTAAGATTTTGCCATAGCTCGTTTCGTTTCCGAGATATTTGTAGATATATCTCAAGGGAAGGGGCCTGACGGACATATTTCGAGATATTTCTTCTTCTTGTTGTTCTTCTTCTGCACAGCTAAAGTGGAAGTGGCATTTGCAGCTCGCAAAGGTGCAGAGTTATCTCAAAGAAAGGGGTCACGGTGTTTCTGTATCTCTATTATGTTGGTGCGGCTTCGGAGCTTTTAAATATCTTGATATATCTCGAGAACTACGCATCTGATCAAAAAATATCATAGAACATAAAAAGTAGTAAACCTAATTCTCTACAAAAAAGGTATCTTAACATTTTGCCATAGCTCGCTTCGTTTCCGAGATATTTGCAGATTTATCTCAAGGGAAGGGGCCTGACGGACATATTTCGAGATATTTCTTCTTCTTGTTGTTCTTCTTCTGCACAGCTAAGCTGGAAGTGGCATTTGCAGGTCGCAATAGTGCGGAGTTATCTCAAAGAAAGGGGCCACGGTGTTTCTGTATCTCTATTATGTTGGTGCGGCTTCGGAACTTTTAAATATCTCGATATATCTCGAAAACTACTCTTCTGATCAAAAAATATCAGAGAACGTGAATTGTAGGAAACATAATTCTCTACAAAAAAGGTCTCTCAACATTTTGCCATAGCTCGCTTCGTTTCCGAGATATTTGCAGATTTATCTCAACGGAAGGGGCCTGACGGACATATTTCGAAATATTTCTTATTCTTGTTGTTCTTCTTCTGCACAGCTAAGCTGGAAGTGGCATTTGCAGCTCGCAATAGTGCAGAGTTATCTCAAAGAGAGGGGCCACGGTGTTTCTGTATCTCTATTATGTTGGTGCGGCTTCGGAACTTTTAAATATCTTGATATATCTCGAGAACTACGCATCTGATCAAAAAATATCATAGAACATAAAAAGTAGGAAACCTAATTCTCTACAAAAAAGGTATCTTAACATTTTGCCATAGCTCGCTTCGTTTCCGAGATATTTGCAGATTTATCTCAAGGGAAGGGGCCTGACGGACATATTTCGAGATATTTCTTCTTCTTGTTGTTCTTCTTCTGCACAGCTAAGCTTGAAGTGGCATTTGCAGCTCGCAATAGTGCAGAGTTATCTCAAAGAAAGGGGCCACGGTGTTTCTGTACCTCTATTATGTTGGTGCGGCTTCGGAATTTTTAAATATCTCGATATATCTCGAAAACTACGCTTCTGATCAAAAAATATCATAGAACATAAATTGTAGCAAACATAATTCTCTACAAAAAAGGTCTCTTAAGATTGTGCCATAGCTCCCTTCGTTTCCGAGATATTTGCAGATTTATCTCAAGGGAAGGGGCCTGACGGACATATTTCTAGATATTTCTTCTTCTTGTTGTTCTTCTTCTGCACAGCTAAGCTGGAAGTGGCATTTGCAGCTCGCAATAGTGCAGAGTTATCTCAAAGAGAGGGGCCACGGTGTTTCTGTATCTCTATTATGTTGGTGCGGCTTCGGAACTGTTAAATATCTTGATATATCTCGAGAACTACGCATCTGATCAAAAAATATCATAGAACATAAAAAGTAGGAAACTTAATTCTCTACAAATAAAGTCTCTTAACATTTTGCCATAGCTCGCTTCGTTTCCGAGATATTTGCAGATATATCTCAAGGGAAAGGGCCTGACGGACATATTTCGAGATATTTCTTCTTCTTGTTGTTCTTCTTCTGCACAGCTAAGCTGGAAGTGGCATTTGCAGGTCGCAATAGTGCGGAGTTATCTCAAAGAAAGGGGCCACGGTGTTTCTGTATCTCTATTATGTTGGTGCGGCTTCGGAACTTTTAAATATCTCGATATATCTCGAAAACTACGCTTCTGATCAAAAAATATCATAGAACATAAATTGTAGCAAACATAATTCTCTACAAAAAAGGTCTCTTAAGATTTTGCCATAGCTCCCTTCGTTTCCGAGATATTTGCAGATTTATCTCAAGGGAAGGGGCCTGACGGACATATTTCGAGATATTTCTTCTTCTTGTTGTTCTTCTTCTGCACAGCTAAGCTGGAAGTGGCATTTGCAGCTCGCAATAGTGCAGAGTTATCTCAAAGAAAGGGGCCACGGTGTTTCTGTATCTCTATTATGTTGATGCGGCTTCGGAACTTTTAAATATCTTGATATATCTCGAGAACTACGCATCTGATCAAAAAATATCATAGAACATAAAAAGTAGGAAACTTAATTCTCTACAAAACAGGTCTCTTAACATTTTGCCATAGCTCGCTTCGTTTCCGAGATATTTGCAGATTTATCTCAAGGGAAGGGGCCTGACGGACATATTTCGAGATATTTCTTCTTCTTGTTGTTCTTCCTCTGCACAGCTAAGCTGGAAGTGGCATTTGCGGCTCGCACTAGTGCAGAGTTATCTCAAAGAAAGGGGCCACGGTGTTTCTGTATCTCTATTATGTTGGTGCGGCTTCGGAACTTTTAAATATCTCGATATATCTCGAAAACTACGCTTCTGATAAAAAAATATCATAGAACATAAATTGTAGGAAACATAATTCTCTACAAAAAAGGTCTCCCAACCTTTTGCCATAGCTCGCTTCGTTTCCGAGATATTTGCAGATATATCTCAAGGGAAGGGGCCTGACGGACATATTTCGAGATATTTCTTCTTCTTGTTGTTCTTCTTCTGCACAGCTAAGCTGGAAGTGGCATTTACAGCTCGCAATAGTGCAGAGTTATCTCAAAGAAAGGGGCCACGGTGTTTCTGTATCTCTATTATGTTGGTGCGGCTTCGGAACTTTTAAATATCTCGATATATCTCGAAAACTACGCTTCTGATCAAAAAATATCATAGAACATAAATTGTAGGAAACATAATTCTCTACAAAAAACGTCTCTTAACATTTTGCCATTGCTCGCTTCGTTTCCGAGATATTTGCAGATTTATCTCAAGGGAAGGGGCCTGACGGACATATTTCGAGATATTTCTTCTTCTTGTTGTTCTTCTTCTGCACAGCTAAGCTGGAAGTGGCATTTGCGGCTCGCACTAGTGCAGAGTTATCTCAAAGAAAGGGGCCACGGTGTTTCTGTATCTCTATTATGTTGGTGCGGCTTCGGAACTTTTAAATATCTCGATATATCTCGAAAACTACGCTTCTGATCAAAAAATATCATAGAATATAAATTGTAGGAAACATAATTCTCTACAAAAAAGGTCTCTTAACCTTTTGCCATAGCTCGCTTCGTTTCCGAGATATTTGCAGATATATCTCAAGGGAAGGGGCCTGACGGACATATTTCGAGATATTTCTTCTTCTTGTTGTTCTTCTTCTGCACAGCTAAGCTGGAAGTGGCATTTGCGGCTCGCACTAGTGCAGAGTTATCTCAAAGAAAGGGGCCACGGTGTTTCTGTATCTCTATTATGTTGGTGCGGCTTCGGAACTGTTAAATATCTCGATATATCTCGAAAACTACGCTTCTGATCAAAAAATATCATAGAACATAAATTGTAGGAAACATAATTCTCTACAAAAAACGTCTCTTAACATTTTGCCATTGCTCGCTTCGTTTCCGAGATATTTGCAGATTTATCTCAAGGGAAGGGGCCTGACGGACATATTTCGAGATATTTCTTCTTCTTGTTGTTCTTCTTCTGCACAGCTAAGCTGGAAGTGGCATTTGCGGCTCGCACTAGTGCAGAGTTATCTCAAAGAAAGGGGCCACGGTGTTTCTGTATCTCTATTATGTTGGTGCGGCTTCGGAACTTTTAAATATCTCGATATATCTCGAAAACTACGCTTCTGATCAAAAAATATCATAGAACATAAATTGTAGGAAACATAATTCTCTACAAAAAAGGTCTCTTAACCTTTTGCCATAGCTCGCTTCGTTTCCGAGATATTTGCAGATATATCTCAAGGGAAGGGGCCTGACGGACATATTTCGAGATATTTCTTCTTCTTGTTGTTCTTCTTCTGCACAGCTAAGCTGGAAGTGGCATTTGCGGCTCGCACTAGTGCAGAGTTATCTCAAAGAAAGGGGCCACGGTGTTTCTGTATCTCTATTATGTTGGTGCGGCTTCGGAACTTTTAAATATCTCGATATATCTCGAAAACTACGCTTCTGATCAAAAAATATCATAGAACATAGATTGTAGGAAACATAATTCTCTACAAAAAACGTCTCTTAACATTTTGCCATAGCTCGCTTCGTTTCCGAGATATTTGCAGATTTATCTCAAGGGAAGGGGCCTGACGGACATATTTCGAGATATTTCTTCTTGTTGTTCTTCTTCTGCACAGCTAAGCTGGAAGTGGCATTTGCGGCTCGCACTAGTGCAGAATTATCTCAAAGAAAGGAGCCACGGTGTTTCTGTATCTCTATTATGTTGGTGCGGCTTCGGAACTTTTAAATATCTTGATATATCTCGAGAACTACGCATCTGATCAAAAAATATCATAGAACATAAAAAGTAGGAAACTTAATTCTCTACAAATAAGGTCTCTTAACATTTTGCCATAGCTCGCTTCGTTGCCGAGATATTTGCAGATTTATCTCAAGGGAAGGGGCCTGACGGACATATTTCGAGATATTTCTTCTTCTTGTTGTTCTTCTTCTGCACAGCTAAGCTGGAAGTGGCATTTGCGGCTCGCACTAGTGGAGAGTTATCTCAAAGAAAGGGGCCACGGTGTTTCTGTATCTCTATCATGTTGGTGCGGCTTCGGAACTTTTAAATATCTCGATATATCTCGAAAACTACGCTTCTGATCAAAAAATATCATACAACATAAATTGTAGGAAACATAATTCTCTACAAAAAAGGTCTGTTAACATTTTGCCATAGCTCGCTTCGTTTCCGAGATATTTGCAGATATATCTCAAGGGAAGGGGCCTGACGGACATATTTCGAGATATTTCTTCTTCTTGTTGTTCTTCTTCTGCACAGCTAAGCTGGAAGTGGCATTTGCAGCTCGCAATAGTGCAGAGTTATCTCAAAGAAAGGGGCCACGGTGTTTCTGTATCTCTATTATGTTGGTGCGGCTTCGGAACTTTTAAATATCTTGATATATCTCGAGAACTACGCATCTGATCAAAAAATATCATAGAACATAAATAGTAGGAAACTTAATTCTCTACAAAAAAGGTCTCTCAACATTTTGCCATAGCTCGCTTCGTTTCCGAGATATTTGCACATTTATCTCAAGGGAAGGGGCCTAACGGACATATTTCGAGATATTTCTTCTTCTTGTTGTTCTTCTTCTGCACAGCTAAGCTGGAAGTGGCATTTGCGGCTCGCACTAGTGCAGAGTTATATAAAAGAAAGGGGCCACGGTGTTTCTGTATCTCTATTATGTTGGTGCGGCTTCGGAACTTTTAAATATCTCGATATATCTCGAAAACTACGCTTCTGATCAAAAAATATCATAGAACATAAATTGTAGGAGACATAATTCTCTACAAAAAATGTCTCTTAACATTTTGCCATAGCTCGCTTCGTTTCCGAGATATTTGCAGATTTATCTCAAGGGAAGGTGCCTGACGGACATATTTCGAGATATTTCTTCTTGTTGTTCTTCTTCTGCACAGCTAAGCAGGAAGTGGCATTTGCGGCTCGCACTAGTGCAGAATTATCTCAAAGAAAGGAGCCACGGTGTTTCTGTATCTCTATTATGTTGGTGCGGCTTCGGAACTTTTAAATATCTTGATATATCTCGAGAACTACGCATCTGATCAAAAAATATCATAGAACATAAAAAGTAGGAAACTTAATTCTCTACAAATAAGGTCTCTTAACATTTTGCCATAGCTCGCTTCGTTTCCGAGATATTTGCAGATTTATCTCAAGGGAAGGGGCCTGACGGACATATTTCGAGATATTTCTTCTTCTTGTTGTTCTTCTTCTGCACAGCTAAGCTGGAAGTGGCATTTGCGGCTCGCACTAGTGCAGAGTTATCTCAAAGAAAGGGGCCACGGTGTTTCTGTATCTCTATTATGTTGGAGCGGCTTCGGAACTTTTAAATATCTCGATATATCTCGAAAACTACGCTTCTGATCAAAAAATATCATACAACATAAATTGTAGGAAACATAATTCTCTACAAAAAAGGTCTCTTAACATTTTGCCATAGCTCGCTTCGTTTCCGAGATATTTGCAGATATATCTCAAGGGAAGGGGCCTGACGGACATATTTCGAGATATTTCTTCTTCTTGTTGTTCTTCTTCTGCACAGCTAAGCTGGAAGTGGCATTTGCAGCTCGCAATAGTGCAGAGTTATCTCAAAGAAAGGGGCCACGGTGTTTCTGTATCTCTATTATGTTGGTGCGGCTTCGGAACTTTTAAATATCTTGATATATCTCGAGAACTACGCATCTGATCAAAAAATATCATAGAACATAAATAGTAGGAAACTTAATTCTCTACAAAAAAGGTCTCTCAACATTTTGCCATAGCTCGCTTCGTTTCCGAGATATTTGCACATTTATCTCAAGGGAAGGGGCCTGACGGACATATTTCGAGATATTTCTTCTTCTTGTTGTTCTTCTTCTGCACAGCTAAGCTGGAAGTGGCATTTGCGGCTCGCACTAGTGCAGAGTTATCTCAAAGAAAGGGGCCACGGTGTTTCTGTATCTCTATTATGTTGGTGCGGCTTCGGAACTTTTAAATATCTCGATATATCTCGAAAACTACGCCTCTGATCAAAAAATATCATAGAACATAAATTGTAGGAAACATAATTCTCTACAAAAAAGGTCTCTTAACCTTTTGCCATAGCTCGCTTCGTTTCCGAGATATTTGCAGATATATCTCAAGGGAAGGGGCCTGACGGACATATTTCGAGATATTTCTTCTTCTTGTTGTTCTTCTTCTGCACAGCTAAGCTGGAAGTGGCATTTGCGGCTCGCACTAGTGCAGAGTTATCTCAAAGAAAGGGGCCACGGTGTTTCTGTATCTCTATTATGTTGGTGCGGCTTCGGAACTTTTAAATATCTCGATATATCTCGAAAACTACGCTTCTGATCAAAAAATATCATAGAACATAAATTGTAGGAAACATAATTCTCTACAAAAAACGTCTCTTAACATTTTGCCATAGCTCGCTTCGTTTCCGAGATATTTGCAGATTTATCTCAAGGGAAGGGGCCTGACGGACATATTTCGAGATATTTCTTCTTCTTGTTGTTCTTCTTCTGCACAGCTAAGCTGGAAGTGGCATTTGCGGCTCGCACTAGTGCAGAATTATCTCAAAGAAAGGAGCCACGGTGTTTCTGTATCTCTATTATGTTGGTGCGGCTTCGGAACTTTTAAATATCTTGATATATCTCGAGAACTACGCATCTGATCAAAAAATATCATAGAACATAAAAAGTAGGAAACTTAATTCTCTACAAATAAGGTCTCTTAACATTTTGCCATAGCTCGCTTCGTTTCCGAGATATTTGCAGATTTATCTCAAGGGAAGGGGCCTGACGGACATATTTCGAGATATTTCTTCTTCTTGTTGTTCTTCTTCTGCACAGCTAAGCTGGAAGTGGCATTTGCGGCTCGCACTAGTGGAGAGTTATCTCAAAGAAAGGGGCCACGGTGTTTCTGTATCTCTATCATGTTGGTGCGGCTTCGGAACTTTTAAATATCTCGATATATCTCGAAAACTACGCTTCTGATCAAAAAATATCATAGAACATAAATTGTAGGAAACATAATTCTCTACAAAAAACGTCTCTTAACATTTTGCCATAGCTCGCTTCGTTTCCGAGATATTTGCAGATTTATCTCAAGGGAAGGGGCCTGACGGACATATTTCGAGATATTTCTTCTTCTTGTTGTTCTTCTTCTGCACAGCTAAGCTGGAAGTGGCATTTGCGGCTCGCACTAGTGCAGAGTTATCTCAAAGAAAGGGGCCACGGTGTTTCTGTATCTCTATTATGTTGGTGCGGCTTCGGAACTGTTAAATATCTCGATATATCTCGAAAACTACGCTTCTGATCAAAAAATATCATAGAACATAAATTGTAGGAAACATAATTCTCTACAAAAAACGTCTCTTAACATTTTGCCATTGCTCGCTTCGTTTCCGAGATATTTGCAGATTTATCTCAAGGGAAGGGGCCTGACGGACATATTTCGAGATATTTCTTCTTCTTGTTGTTCTTCTTCTGCACAGCTAAGCTGGAAGTGGCATTTGCGGCTCGCACTAGTGCAGAGTTATCTCAAAGAAAGGGGCCACGGTGTTTCTGTATCTCTATTATGTTGGTGCGGCTTCGGAACTTTTAAATATCTCGATATATCTCGAAAACTACGCTTCTGATCAAAAAATATCATAGAACATAAATTGTAGGAAACATAATTCTCTACAAAAAAGGTCTCTTAACCTTTTGCCATAGCTCGCTTCGTTTCCGAGATATTTGCAGATATATCTCAAGGGAAGGGGCCTGACGGACATATTTCGAGATATTTCTTCTTCTTGTTGTTCTTCTTCTGCACAGCTAAGCTGGAAGTGGCATTTGCGGCTCGCACTAGTGCAGAGTTATCTCAAAGAAAGGGGCCACGGTGTTTCTGTATCTCTATTATGTTGGTGCGGCTTCGGAACTTTTAAATATCTCGATATATCTCGAAAACTACGCTTCTGATCAAAAAATATCATAGAACATAGATTGTAGGAAACATAATTCTCTACAAAAAACGTCTCTTAACATTTTGCCATAGCTCGCTTCGTTTCCGAGATATTTGCAGATTTATCTCAAGGGAAGGGGCCTGACGGACATATTTCGAGATATTTCTTCTTGTTGTTCTTCTTCTGCACAGCTAAGCTGGAAGTGGCATTTGCGGCTCGCACTAGTGCAGAATTATCTCAAAGAAAGGAGCCACGGTGTTTCTGTATCTCTATTATGTTGGTGCGGCTTCGGAACTTTTAAATATCTTGATATATCTCGAGAACTACGCATCTGATCAAAAAATATCATAGAACATAAATTGTAGGAAACATAATTCTCTACAAAAAACGTCTCTTAACATTTTGCCATAGCTCGCTTCGTTTCCGAGATATTTGCAGATTTATCTCAAGGGAAGGGGCCTGACGGACATATTTCGAGATATTTCTTCTTCTTGTTGTTCTTCTTCTGCACAGCTAAGCTGGAAGTGGCATTTGCAGCTCGCAATAGTGCAGAGTTATCTCAAAGAGAGGGGCCACGGTGTTTCTGTATCTCTATTATGTTGGTGCGGCTTCGGAACTTTTAAATATCTTGATATATCTCGAGAACTACGCTTCTGATCAAAAAATATCATACAACATAAATTGTAGGAAACATAATTCTCTACAAAAAAGGTCTGTTAACATTTTGCCATAGCTCGCTTCGTTTCCGAGATATTTGCAGATTTATCTCAAGGGAAGGGGCCTGACGGACATATTTCGAGATATTTCTTCTTCTTGTTGTTCTTCTTCTGCACAGCTAAGCTGGAAGTGGCATTTGCGGCTCGCACTAGTGCAGAGTTATCTCAAAGAAAGGGGCCACGGTGTTTCTGTATCTCTATTATGTTGGTGCGGCTTCGGAACTTTTAAATATCTCGATATATCTCGAAAACTACGCTTCTGATCAAAAAATATCATACAACATAAATTGTAGGAAACATAATTCTCTACAAAAAAGGTCTCTTAACATTTTGCCATAGCTCGCTTCGTTTCCGAGATATTTGCAGATTTATCTCAAGGGAAGGGGCCTGACGGACATATTTCGAGATATTTCTTCTTCTTGTTGTTCTTCTTCTGCACAGCTAAGCTGGAAGTGGCATTTGCGGCTCGCACTAGTGCAGAGTTATCTCAAAGAAAGGGGCCACGGTGTTTCTGTATCTCTATTATGTTGGTGCGGCTTCGGAACTTTTAAATATCTCGATATATCTCGAAAACTACGCTTCTGATCAAAAAATATCATAGAACATAAATTGTAGGAAACATAATTCTCTACAAAAAACGTCTCTTAACATTTTGCCATTGCTCGCTTCGTTTCCGAGATATTTGCAGATTTATCTCAAGGGAAGGGGCCTGACGGACATATTTCGAGATATTTCTTCTTCTTGTTGTTCTTCTTCTGCACAGCTAAGCTGGAAGTGGCATTTGCGGCTCGCACTAGTGCAGAGTTATCTCAAAGAAAGGGGCCACGGTGTTTCTGTATCTCTATTATGTTGGTGCGGCTTCGGAACTTTTAAATATCTCGATATATCTCGAAAACTACGCTTCTGATCAAAAAATATCATAGAACATAAATTGTAGGAAACATAATTCTCTACAACAAAGGTCTCTTAACCTTTTGCCATAGCTCGCTTCGTTTCCGAGATATTTGCAGATTTATCTCAAGGGAAGGGGCCTGACGGACATATTTCGAGATATTTCTTCTTCTTGTTGTTCGTCTTCTGCACAGCTAAGCTGGAAGTGGCATTTGCGGCTCGCACTAGTGCAGAGTTATCTCAAAGAAAGGGGCCACGGTGTTTCTGTATCTCTATTATGTTGGTGCGGCTTCGGAACTTTTAAATATCTCGATATATCTCGAAAACTACGCTTCTGATCAAAAAATATCATAGAACATAAATTGTAGGAAACATAATTCTCTACAAAAAACGTCTCTTAACATTTTGCCATAGCTCGCTTCGTTTCCGAGATATTTGCAGATTTATCTCAAGGGAAGGGGCCTGACGGACATATTTCGAGATATTTCTTCTTCTTGTTGTTCTTCTTCTGCACAGCTAAGCTGGAAGTGGCATTTGCAGCTCGCAATAGTGCAGAGTTATCTCAAAGAAAGGGGCCACGGTGTTTCTGTATCTCTATTATGTTGGTGCGGCTTCGGAACTTTTAAATATCTTGATATATCTCGAGATCTACGCATCTGATCAAAAAATATCATGGAACATAAAAAGTAGGAAACTTAATGCTCTACAAAAAAGGTCTCTTAACATTTTGCCATAGCTCGCTTCGTTTCCGAGATATTTGCAGATTTATCTCAAGGGAAGGGGCCTGACGGACATATTTCGAGATATTTCTTCTTCTTGTTGTTCTTCTTCTGCACAGCTAAGCTGGAAGTGGCATTTGCGGCTCGCACTAGTGCAGAGTTATATAAAAGAAAGGGGCCACGGTGTTTCTGTATCTGTATTATGTTGGTGCGGCTTCGGAACTTTTAAATATCTCGATATATCTCGAAAACTACGCTTCTGATCAAAAAATATCATAGAACATAAATTGTAGGAAACATAATTCTCTACAAAAAACGTCTCTTAACATTTTGCCATAGCTCGCTTCGTTTCCGAGATATTTGCAGATTTATCTCAAGGGAAGGGGCCTGACGGACATATTTCGAGATATTTCTTCTTCTTGTTGTTCTTCTTCTGCACAGCTAAGCTGGAAGTGGCATTTGCGGCTCGCACTAGTGCAGAGTTATCTCAAAGAAAGTGGCCACGGTGTTTCTGTATCTCTATTATGTTGGTGCGGCTTCGGAAATTTTAAATATCTTGATATATCTCGAGAACTACGCGTCTGATCAAAAAATATCATAGAACATAAAAAGTAGGAAACATAATTCTCTACAAAAAAGGTCTCTTAACATTTTGCCATAGCTCGCTTCGTTTCCGAGATATTTGCAGATTTATCTCAAGGGAAGGGGCCTGACGGACATATTTCGAGATATTTCTTCTTCTTGTTGTTCTTCTCCTGCACAGCTAAGCTGGAAGTGGCATTTGCAGCTCGCAATAGTGCAGAGTTATCTCAAAGAAAGGGGCCACGGTGTTTCGGTATCTCTATTATGTTGGTGCGGCTTCGGAACTTTTAAATATCTTGATATATCTCGAGAATTACGCATCTGATCAAAAAATATCATAGAATATAAAAAGTAGGAAACTTAATTCTTTACAACAAAGGTCTCTTAACATTTTGCCATAGCTCGCTTCGTTTCCGAGATATTTGCAGATTTATCTCAAGGGAAGGGGCCTGACGGACATATTTCGAGATATTTCTTCTTCTTGTTGATCTTCTTCTGCACAGCTAAGCTGGAAGTGGCATTTGCGGCTCGCACTAGTGCAGAGTTATCTCAAAGAAAGGGGCCACGGTGTTTCTGTATCTCTATTATATTGGTGCGGCTTCGGAACTTTTAAATATCTTGATATATCTCGAGAACTACGCATCTGATCAAAAAATATCATACTACATAAAAAGTAGGAAACTTAATTCTCTACAAGAAAGGTCTCTAAACATTTTGCCATAGCTCGCTTCGTTTCCGAGATATTTGCAGATTTATCTCAAGGGAAGGGGCCTGACGGACATATTTCGAGATATTTCTTCTTCTTGTTGTTCTTCTTCTGCACAGCTAAGCTGGAAGTGGCATTTGCAGCTCGCAATAGTGCAGAGTTATCTCAAAGAAAGGGGCCACGGTGTTTCTCTATCTCTATTATGTTGGTGCGGCTTCGGAACTTTTAAATATCTTGATATATCTCGAGAACTACGCGTCTGATCAAAGAATATCATAGAACATAAAAAGTAGGAAACTTAATTCTCTACAAAAAAGGTCTCTTAACATTTTGCCATAGCTCGCTTCGTTTCCGAGATATTTGCAGATTTATCTCAAGGGAAGGGGCCTGACCGACATATTTCGAGATATTTCTTCTTCTTGTTGTTCTTCTTCTGCACAGCTAAGCTGGAAGTGGCATTTGCAGCTCGCAATAGTGCAGAGTTATCTCAAAGAAAGGGGCCACGGTGTTTCTGTATCTCTATTATACTGGTGCGGTTTCGGAACTTTTAAATATCTTGATATATCTCGAGAACTACGCATCTGATCAAAAAATATCATACTACATAAAAAGTAGGAAACTTAATTCTCTACAAGAAAGGTCTCTAAACATTTTGCCATAGCTCGCTTCGTTTCCGAGATATTTGCAGATTTATCTCAAGGGAAGGGGTCTGACGGACATATTTCGAGATATTTCTTCTTCTTGTTGTTCTTCTTCTGCACAGCTAAGCTGGAAGTGGCATTTGCGGCTCGCACTAGTGCAGAGTTATCTCAAAGAAAGGGGCCACGGTGTTTCTGTATCTCTATTATATTGGTGCGGTTTCGGAACTTTTAAATATCTTGATATATCTCGAGAACTACGCATCTGATCATAAAATATCATACTACATAAAAAGTAGGAAACTTAATTCTCTACAAGAAAGGTCTCTAAACATTTTGCCATCGCTCGCTTCGTTTCCGAGATATTTGCAGATTTATCTCAAGGGAAGGGGCCTGACGGACATATTTCGAGATATTTCTTCTTCTTGTTGTTCTTCTTCTGCACAGCTAAGCTGGAAGTGGCATTTGCGGCTCGCACTAGTGCAGAGTTATCTCAAAGAAAGGGGCCACGGTGTTTCTGTATCTCTATTATATTGCTGCGGCTTCGGAACTTTTAAATATCTTGATATATCTCGAGAACTACGCATCTGATCAAAAAATATCATACTACATAAAAAGTAGGAAACTTAATTCTCTACAAGAAAGGTCTCTAAACATTTTGCCATAGCTCGCTTCGTTTCCGAGATATTTGCAGATTTATCTCAAGGGAAGGGGACTGACGGACATATTTCGAGATATTTCTTCTTCTTGTTGTTCTTCTTCTGCACAGCTAAGCTGGAAATGGCATTTGCGGCTCGCACTAGTGCAGAGTTATCTCAAAGAAAGGGGCCACGGTGTTTCTGTATCTCTATTATGTTGGTGCGGCTTCGGAACTTTTAAATATCTTGATATATCTCGAGAACTACGCGTCTGATCAAAGAATATCATAGAACATAAAAAGTAGGAAACTTAATTCTCTACAAAAAAGGTTTCTTAACATTTTGCCATAGCTCGCTTCGTTTCCGAGATATTTGCAGATTTATCTCAAGGGAAGGGGCCTGACCGACATATTTCGAGATATTTCTTCTTCTTGTTGTTCTTCTTCTGCACAGCTAAGCTGGAAGTGGCATTTGCAGCTCGCAATAGTGCAGAGTTATCTCAAAGAAAGGGGCCACGGTGTTTCTGTATCTCTATTATGTTGGTGCGGCTTCGAAACTTTTAAATATCTTGATATATCTCGAGAATTACGCATCTGATCAAAAAATATCATAGAATATAAAAAGTAGGAAACTTAATTCTTTACAACAAAGGTCTCTTAACATTTTGCCATAGCTCGCTTCGTTTCCGAGATATTTGCAGATTTATCTCAAGGGAAGGGGCCTGACGGACATATTTCGAGATATTTCTTCTTCTTGTTGATCTTCTTCTGCACAGCTAAGCTGGAAGTGGCATTTGCGGCTCGCACTAGTGCAGAGTTATCTCAAAGAAAGGGGCCACGGTGTTTCTGTATCTCTATTATATTGGTGCGGCTTCGGAACTTTTAAATATCTTGATATATCTCGAGAACTACGCATCTGATCAAAAAATATCATACTACATAAAAAGTAGGAAACTTAATTCTCTACAAGAAAGGTCTCTAAACATTTTGCCATAGCTCGCTTCGTTTCCGAGATATTTGCAGATTCAGCTCAAAGGAACTGGCCTGACGGACATATTTCGAGATATTTCTTCTTCTTGTTGTTCTTCCTCTGCACAGCTAAGCTGGAAGTGGCATTTGCAGCTCGCAATAGTGCAGAGTTATCTCAAAGAAGGGGGCCACGGTGTTTCTGTGTCTCTATTATGTTGGTGCGGCTTCGGAACTTTTAAATATCTTGATATATCTCGAGATCTACGCATCTGATCAAAAAATATCATAGAACATAAAAAGTAGGAAACTGAATTCTCTACAAAAAAGGTCCCTTAATATTTTGCCATAGCTCGCTTCGTTTCCGAGATATTTGCAGATTTATCTCAAGGGAAGGGGCCTGACGGACATGTTTCGAGATATTTCTTCTTCTTGTTGTTCTTCTTCTGCACAGCTAAACTGGAAGTGGCATTTCCTGCTCGCAATAGTGCAGAGTTATCTCAAAGAAAGGGGCCACGGTGTTTCTGTATCTCTATTATGTTGGTGCGGCTTCGGAACTTTTAAATATCTCGATAGATCTCGAAAACTACGCTTCTGATCAAAGAATATCATAGACCATAAATTGTAGGAAACATAATTCTCTACAAAAAAGGTCTCTTAACATTTTGCCATAGCTCGCTTCGTTTCCGAGATATTTGCAGATATATCTCAAGAGAAGGGGCCTGACGGACATATTTCGAGATATTTCTTCTTCGTGTTGTTCTTCTTCTGCACAGCTAAGCTGGAAGTAGCATTTGCAGCTCGCAATAGGGCAGAGTTATCTCAAAGAAAGGGGCCACGGTGTTTCTGTATCTCTATTATGTTGGTGCGGCTTCGGAACTTTTAAATATCTTGATATATCTCGAGAACTACGCATCTGATCAAAAAATATCATAGAACACAAAAAGTAGGAAACTTAATTCCCTACAAAAAAGGTCTCTTAACATTTTGCCATAGCTCGTTTCGTTTCCGAGATATTTGCAGATATATCTCGAGGGAAGGGGCCTGACGGACATATTTCGAGATATTTCTTCTTCTTGTTGTTCTTCTTCTGCACAGCTAAGCTGGAAGTGGCATTTGCGGCTTGCACTAGTGCAGAGTTATCTCAAAGAAAGGGGCCACGGTGTTTCTGTATCTCTATTATGTTGGTGCGGCTTCGGAACTTTTAAATATCTTGATATATCTCGAGATCTACGCATCTGATCAAAAAATATCATAGAACATAAAAAGTAGGAAACTGAATTCTCTACAAAAAAGGTCCCTTAACATTTTGCCATAGCTCGCTTCGTTTCCGAGATATTTGCAGATTTATCTCAAGGAAAGGGGCCTGACGGACATATTTCGAGATATTTCTTCTTCTTGTTGTTCTTCCTCTGCACAGCTAAGCTGGAAGTGGCATTTGCAGCTCGCAATAGTGCAGAGTTATCTCAAAGAAAGGGGCCACGGTGTTTCTGTATCTCTATTATGTTGGTGCGGCTTCGGAACTTTTAAATATCTTGATATATCTCGAGAACTACGCATCTGATCAAAAAATATCATAGAACATAAAAAGTAGCAAACTTAATTCTCTACAAAAAAGGTCTCTTAAGATTTTGCCATAGCTCGCTTCGTTTCCGAGATATTTGCAGATTTATCTCAAGGGAAGGGGCCTGACGGACATGTTTCGAGATATTTCTTCTTCTTGTTGTTCTTCTTCTGCACAGCTAAACTGGAAGTGGCATTTCCAGTTCGCAATAGTGCACAGTTATCTCAAAGAAAGGGGCCACGGTGTTTCTGTATCTCTATTATGTTGGTGCGGCTTCGGAATTTTTAAATATCTTCATATATCTCGAGAACTACGCATCTGATCAAAAAATATCATACTACATAAAAAGTAGGAAACTTAATTCTCTACAAGAAAGGTCTCTAAACATTTTGCCATAGCTCGCTTCGTTTCCGAGATATTTGCAGATTTATCTCAAGGGAAGGGGCCTGACGGACATATTTCGAGATATTTCTTCTTCTTGTTGTTCTTCTTCTGCACAGCCAAGCTGGAAGTGGCATTTGCGGCTCGCACTAGTGCAGAGTTATCTCAAAGAAAGGGGCCACGGTGTTTCTGTATCTCTATTATATTGGTGCGGCTTCGGAACTTTTAAATATCTTGATATATCTCGAGAACTACGCATCTGATCAAAAAATATCATACTACATAAAAAGTAGGAAACTTAATTCTCTACAAGAAAGGTCTCTAAACATTTTGCCATAGCTCGCTTCGTTTCCGAGATATTTGCAGATTTATCTCAAGGGAAGGGGCCTGACGGACATATTTCGAGATATTTCTTCTTCTTGTTGTTCTTCTTCTGCACAGCTAAGCTGGAAGTGGCATTTGCAGCTCGCAATAGTGCAGAGTTATCACAAAGAGAGGGGCCACGGTGTTTCTGTATCTTTATTATGTTGGTGCGGCTTCGGAACTTTTATATATCTAGATATATCTCGAGAACTACGCATCTGATCAAAAAATATCATAGAACATAAAAAGTAGGAAACTTAATTCTCTACAAAAAAGGTCTCTTAACATTTTGCCATAGCTCGCTTCGTTTCCGAGATATTTGCAGATTTATCTCAAGGGAAGGGGCCTAACGGACATATTTCGAGATATTTCTTCTTCTTGTTGTTCTTCTTCTGCACAGCTAAACTGGAAGTGGCATTTCCAGCCCGCAATAGTGCAGAGTTATCTCAAAGATAGGGGCCACGGTGTTTCTGTATCTCTATTATGTTGGTGCGGCTTCGGAACTTTAAAATATCTTGATATATCTCGAGAACTACGCATCTGATCAAAAAATATCATAGAAGATAAAAAGTAGGAAACTTAATTCTCTACAAAAAAGGGCTCTTAACATTTTGCCATAGCCCGCTTCGTTTCCGAGATATTTGCAGATTTATCTCAAGGGAAGGGGCCTGACGGACATATTTCGAGATATTTCTTCTTCTTGTTGTTCTTCTTCTGCACAGCTACGCTGGAAGTGGCATTTGCGGCTCGCACTAGTGCAGAGTTATCTCAAAGAAAGGGGCCACGGTGTTTCTGTATCTCTATTATGTTGGTGCGGCTTCGGAACTTTTAAATATCTCGATATATCTCGAAAACTACGCTTCTGATCAAAAAATATCATAGAACATAAATTGTAGGAAACATAATTCTCTACAAAAAACGTCTCTTAACATTTTGCCATAGCTCGCTTCGTTTCCGAGATATTTGCAGATTCAGCTCAAAGGAACTGGCCTGACGGACATATTTCGAGATATTTCTTCTTCTTGTTGTTCTTCCTCTGCACAGCTAAGCTGGAAGTGGCATTTGCAGCTCGCAATAGTGCAGAGTTATCTCAAAGAAAGGGGCCACGGTGTTTCTGTATCTCTATTATGTTGGTGCGGCTTCGGAACTTTTAAATATCTTGATATATCTCGAGATCTACGCATCTGATCAAAAAATATCATAGAACATAAAAAGTAGGAAACTGAATTCTCTACAAAAAAGGTCCCTTAATATTTTGCCATAGCTCGCTTCGTTTCCGAGATATTTGCAGATTTATCTCAAGGGAAGGGGCCTGACGGACATGTTTCGAGATATTTCTTCTTCTTGTTGTTCTTCTTCTGCACAGCTAAACTGGAAGTGGCATTTCCTGCTCGCAATAGTGCAGAGTTATCTCAAAGAAAGGGGCCACGGTGTTTCTGTATCTCTATTATGTTGGTGCGGCTTCGGAACTTTTAAATATCTCGATATATCTCGAAAACTACGCTTCTGATCAAAGAATATCATAGACCATAAATTGTAGGAAACATAATTCTCTACAAAAAAGGTCTCTTAACATTTTGCCATAGCTCGCTTCGTTTCCGAGATATTTGCAGATATATCTCAAGAGAAGGGGCCTGACGGACATATTTCGAGATATTTCTTCTTCGTGTTGTTCTTCTTCTGCACAGCTAAGCTGGAAGTAGCATTTGCAGCTCGCAATAGGGCAGAGTTATCTCAAAGAAAGGGGCCACGGTGTTTCTGTATCTCTATTATGTTGGTGCGGCTTCGGAACTTTTAAATATCTTGATATATCTCGAGAACTACGCATCTGATAAAAAAATATCATAGAACACAAAAAGTAGGAAACTTAATTCCCTACAAAAAAGGTCTCTTAACATTTTGCCATAGCTCGTTTCGTTTCCGAGATATTTGCAGATTTATCTCGAGGGAAGGGGCCTGACGGACATATTTCGAGATATTTCTTCTTCTTGTTGTTCTTCTTCTGCACAGCTAAGCTGGAAGTGGCATTTGCGGCTCGCACTAGTGCAGAGTTATCTCAAAGAAAGGGGCCACGGTGTTTCTGTATCTCTATTATATTGGTGCGGCTTCGGAACTTTTAAATATCTTGATATATCTCGAGAACTACGCATGTGATCAAAAAATATCATACTACATAAAAAGTAGGAAACTTAATTCTCTACAAGAAAGGTCTCTAAACATTTTGCCATAGCTCGCTTCGTTTCCGAGATATTTGCAGATTTATCTCAAGGGAAGGGGCCTGACGGACATATTTCGAGATATTTCTTCTTCTTGTTGTTCTTCTTCTGCACAGCTAAGCTGGAAGTGGCATTTGCAGCTCGCAATAGTGCAGAGTTATCACAAAGAGAGGGGCCACGGTGTTTCTGTATCTTTATTATGTTGGTGCGGCTTCGGAACTTTTAAATATCTAGATATATCTCGAGAACTACGCATCTGATCAAAAAATATCATAGAACATAAAAAGTAGGAAACTTAATTCTCTACAAAAAAGGTCTCTTAACATTTTGCCATAGCTCGCTTCGTTTCCGAGATATTTGCAGATTTATCTCAAGGGAAGGGGCCTAACGGACATATTTCGAGATATTTCTTCTTCTTGTTGTTCTTCTTCTGCACAGCTAAACTGGAAGTGGCATTTCCAGCCCGCAATAGTGCAGAGTTATCTCAAAGAGAGGGGCCACGGTGTTTCTGTATCTCTATTATGTTGGTGCGGCTTCGGAACTTTAAAATATCTTGATATATCTCGAGAACTACGCATCTGATCAAAAAATATCATAGAAGATAAAAAGTAGGAAACTTAATTCTCTACAAAAAAGGGCTCTTAACATTTTGCCATAGCCCGCTTCGTTTCCGAGATATTTGCAGATTTATCTCAAGGGAAGGGGCCTGACGGACATATTTCGAGATATTTCTTCTTCTTGTTGTTCTTCTTCTGCACAGCTACGCTGGAAGTGGCATTTGCGGCTCGCACTAGTGCAGAGTTATCTCAAAGAAAGGGGGCACGGTGTTTCTGTATCTCTATTATGTTGGTGCGGCTTCGGAACTTTTAAATATCTCGATATATCTCGAAAACTACGCTTCTGATCAAAAAATATCATAGAACATAAATTGTAGGAAACATAATTCTCTACAAAAAACGTCTCTTAACATTTTGCCATAGCCCGCTTCGTTTCCGAGATATTTGCAGATTTATCTCAAGGGAAGGGGCCTGACGGACATATTTCGAGATATTTCTTCTTCTTGTTGTTCTTCTTCTGCACAGCTACGCTGGAAGTGGCATTTGCGGCTCGCACTAGTGCAGAGTTATCTCAAAGAAAGGGGCCACGGTGTTTCTGTATCTCTATTATGTTGGTGCGGCTTCGGAACTTTTAAATATCTCGATATATCTCGAAAACTACGCTTCTGATCAAAAAATATCATAGAACATAAATTGTAGGAAACATAATTCTCTACAAAAAACGTCTCTTAACATTTTGCCATAGCTCGCTTCGTTTCCGAGATATTTGCAGATTCAGCTCAAAGGAACTGGCCTGACGGACATATTTCGAGATATTTCTTCTTCTTGTTGTTCTTCCTCTGCACAGCTAAGCTGGAAGTGGCATTTGCAGCTCGCAATAGTGCAGAGTTATCTCAAAGAAAGGGGCCACGGTGTTTCTGTATCTCTATTATGTTGGTGCGGCTTCGGAACTTTTAAATATCTTGATATATCTCGAGATCTACGCATCTGATCAAAAAATATCATAGAACATAAAAAGTAGGAAACTGAATTCTCTACAAAAAAGGTCCCTTAATATTTTGCCATAGCTCGCTTCGTTTCCGAGATATTTGCAGATTTATCTCAAGGGAAGGGGCCTGACGGACATGTTTCGAGATATTTCTTCTTCTTGTTGTTCTTCTTCTGCACAGCTAAACTGGAAGTGGCATTTCCTGCTCGCAATAGTGCAGAGTTATCTCAAAGAAAGGGGCCACGGTGTTTCTGTATCTCTATTATGTTGGTGCGGCTTCGGAACTTTTAAATATCTCGATATATCTCGAACACTACGCTTCTGATCAAAGAATATCATAGACCATAAATTGTAGGAAACATAATTCTCTACAAAAAAGGTCTCTTAACATTTTGCCATAGCTCGCTTCGTTTCCGAGATATTTGCAGATATATCTCAAGAGAAGGGGCCTGACGGACATATTTCGAGATATTTCTTCTTCGTGTTGTTCTTCTTCTGCACAGCTAAGCTGGAAGTGGCATTTGCGGCTTGCACTAGTGCAGAGTTATCTCAAAGAAAGGGGCCACGGTGTTTCTGTATCTCTATTATGTTGGTGCGGCTTCGGAACTTTTAAATATCTTGATATATCTCGAGATCTACGCATCTGATCAAAAAATATCATAGAACATAAAAAGTAGGAAACTGAATTCTCTACAAAAAAGGTCCCTTAACATTTTGCCATAGCTCGCTTCGTTTCCGAGATATTTGCAGATTTATCTCAAGGAAAGGGGCCTGACGGACATATTTCGAGATATTTCTTCTTCTTGTTGTTCTTCCTCTGCACAGCTAAGCTGGAAGTGGCATTTGCAGCTCGCAATAGTGCAGAGTTATCTCAAAGAAAGGGGCCACGGTGTTTCTGTATCGCTATTATGTTGGTGCGGCTTCGGAACTTTTAAATATCTTGATATATCTCGAGAACTACGCATCTGATCAAAAAATATCATAGAACATAAAAAGTAGCAAACTTAATTCTCTACAAAAAAGGTCTCTTAAGATTTTGCCATAGCTCGCTTCGTTTCCGAGATATTTGCAGATTTATCTCAAGGGAAGGGGCCTGACGGACATGTTTCGAGATATTTCTTCTTCTTGTTGTTCTTCTTCTGCACAGCTAAACTGGAAGTGGCATTTACAGCTCGCAATAGTGCAGAGTTATCTCAAAGAAAGGGGCCACGGTGTTTCTGTATCTCTATTATGTTGGTGCGGCTTCGGAACTTTTAAATATCTTGATATATCTCGAGAACTACGCATCTGATCAAAAAATATCATAGAACATAAATAGTAGGAAACTTAATTCTCTACAAAAAAGGTCTCTCAACATTTTGCCATAGCTCGCTTCGTTTCCGAGATATTTGCACATTTATCTCAAGGGAAGGGGCCTAACGGACATATTTCGAGATATTTCTTCTTCTTGTTGTTCTTCTTCTGCACAGCGAAGCTGGAAGTGGCATTTGCGGCTCGCACTAGTGCAGAGTTATCTCAAAGAAAGGGGCCACGGTGTTTCTGAATCTCTATTATGTTGGTGCAGGTTCGGAACTTTTAAATATCTTGATATATCTCGAGAACTACGCATCTGATCAAAAAATATCGTGGAACATAAAAAGTAGGAAACTTAATTCTCTACAAAAAAGGTCTCTTAACATTTTGCCATAGCTCGCTTCGTTTCCGAGATATTTGCAGATTTATCTCAAGGGAAGGGGCCTGACGGACATGTTTCGAGATATTTCTTCTTCTTGTTGTTCTTCTTCTGCACAGCTAAACTGGAAGTGGCATTTCCAGCTCGCAATAGTGCAGAGTTATCTCAAAGAAAGGGGCCACGGTGTTTCTGTATCTCTATTATGTTGGTGCGGCTTCGGAACTTTTAAATATCTTGATATATCTCGAGAACTACGCATCTGATCAAAAAATATCATACTACATAAACAGTAGGAAACTTAATTCTCTACAAGAAAGGTCTCTAAACATTTTGCCATAGCTCGCTTCGTTTCCGAGATATTTGCAGATTTATCTCAAGGGAAGGGGCCTGACGGACATATTTCTAGATATTTCTTCTTCTTGTTGTTCTTCTTCTGCACAGCTAAGCTGGAAGTGGCATTCGCAGCTCGCAATAGTGCAGAGTTATCTCAAAGAGAGGGGCCACGGTGTTTCTGTATCCCTATTATGTTGGTGCAGCTTCGGAACTTTTAAATATCTTGATATATCTCGAGAACTACGCATCTGATCAAAAAATATCATAGAACATAAAAAGTAGCAAACTTAATTCTCTACAAAAAAGGTCTCTTAACATTTTGCCATAGCTCGCTTCGTTTCCGAGATATTTGCAGATTTATCTCAAGGGAAGGGGCCTGACGGACATATTTCTAGATATTTCTTCTTCTTGTTGTTCTTCTTCTGCACAGCTAAGCTGGAAGTGGCATTTGCAGCTCGCAATAGTGCAGAGTTATCTCAAAGAGAGGGGCCACGGTGTTTCTGTATCTCTATTATGTTGGTGCGGCTTCGGAACTGTTAATTATCTTGATATATCTCGAGAACTACGCATCTGATCAAAAAATATCATAGAAGATAAAAAGTAGGAAACTTAATTCTCTACAAAAAAGGTCTCTTATCATTTTGCCATAGCTCGCTTCGTTTCCGAGATATTTGCACATTTATCTCAAGGGAAGGGGCCTGACGGATATATTTCGAGATATTTCTTCTTCTTGTTGTTCTTCTTCTGCACAGCTAAGCTGGAAGTGGCATTTGCAGCTCGCAATAGTGCAGAGTTATCTCAAAGAGAGGGGCCACGGTGTTTGTGTATCTCTATTATGTTGGTGCGGCTTCGGAACTTTTAAATATCTTGATATATCTCGAGAACTACGCATCTGATCAAAAAATATCATACTACATAAAAAGTAGGAAACTTAATTCTCTACAAAAAAGGTCTCTTATCATTTTGCCATAGCTCGCTTCGTTTCCGAGATATTTGCAGATTTATCTCAAGGGAAGGGGCCTGACGGACATGTTTCGAGATATTTCTTCTTCTTGTTGTTCTTCTTCGGCACAGCTAAACTGGAAGTGGCATTTCCAGCTCGCAATAGTGCAGAGTTATCTCAAAGAAAGGGGCCACGGTGTTTCTGTATCTCTATTATGTTGGTGCGGCTTCGGAACTTTTAAATATCTCGATATATCTCGAAAACTACGCTTCTGATCAAAGAATATCATAGAACATAAATTGTAGGAAACATAATTCTCTACAAAAAACGTGTCTTAACATTTTGCCATAGCTCGCTTCGTTTCAGAGATATTTGCAGATTTATCTCAAGGGAAGGGGCCTGACGGACATGTTTCGAGATATTTCTTCTTCTTGTTGTTCTTCTTCTGCACAGCTAAACTGGAAGTGGCATTTCCAGCTCGCAATAGTGCAGAGTTATCTCAAAGAAAGGGGCCACGGTGTTTCTGTATCTCTATTATGTTGGTGCGGCTTCGGAACTTTTAAATATCTCGATATATCTCGAAAACTACGCTTCTGATCAAAGAATATCATACAACATAAATTGTAGGAAACATAATTCTCTACAAAAAAGGTCTCTAAACATTTTGCCATAGCTCGCTTCGTTTCCGAGATATTTGCAGATTTATCTCAAGGGAAGGGGCCTGACGGACATATTTCTAGATATTTCTTCTTCTTCTTGTTCTTCTTCTGCACAGCTAAGCTGGAAGTGGCATTCGCAGCTCGCAATAGTGCAGAGTTATCTCAAAGAGAGGGGCCACGGTGTTTCTGTATCCCTATTATGTTGGTGCAGCTTCGGAACTTTTAAATATCTTGATATATCTCGAGAACTACGCATCTGATCAAAAAATATCATAGAACATAAAAAGTAGCAAACTTAATTCTCTACAAAAAAGGTCTCTTAACATTTTGCCATAGCTCGCTTCGTTTCCGAGATATTTGCAGATTTATCTCAAGGAAAGGGGCCTGACGGACATATTTCGAGATATTTCTTCTTCTTGTTGTTCTTCTTCTGCACAGCTAAGCTGGAAGTGGCATTTGCAGCTCGCAATAGTGCAGAGTTATCTCAAAGAGAGGGGCCACGGTGTTTGTGTATCTCTATTATGTTGGTGCGGCTTCGGAACTTTTAAATATCTTGATATATCTCGAGAACTACGCATCTGATCAAAAAATATCATACTACATAAAAAGTAGGAAACTTAATTCTCTACAAGAAAGGTCTCTAAACATTTTGCCATAGCTCGCTTCGTTTCCGAGATATTTGCAGATTTATCTCAAGGGAAGGGGCCTGACGGACATATTTCTAGATATTTCTTCTTCTTGTTGTTCTTCTTCTGCACAGCTAAGCTGGAAGTGGCATTCGCAGCTCGCAATAGTGCAGAGTTATGTCAAAGAGAGGGGCCACGGTGTTTCTGTATCCCTATTATGTTGGTGCAGCTTCGCAACTTTTAAATATCTTGATATATCTCGAGAACTACGCATCTGATCAAAAAATATCATAGAACATAAAAAGTAGCAAACTTAATTCTCTACAAAAAAGGTCTCTTAACATTTTGCCATAGCTCGCTTCGTTTCCGAGATATTTGCAGATTTATCTCAAGGGAAGGGGCCTGACGGACATATTTCTAGATATTTCTTCTTCTTGTTGTTCTTCTTCTGCACAGCTAAGCTGGAAGTGGCATTTGCAGCTCGCAATAGTGCAGAGTTATCTCAAAGAGAGGGGCCACGGTGTTTGTGTATCTCTATTATGTTGGTGCGGCTTCGGAACTTTTAAATATCTTGATATATCTCGAGAACTACGCATCTGATCAAAAAATATCATAGAACATAAAAAGTAGGAAACCTAATTTTCTACAAAAAAGGTCTCTCAACATTTTGCCGTAGCTCGCTTCGTTTCCGAGATATTTGCAGATTTATCTCAAGGGAATGGGCTTGACGGACATATTTCGAGGTATTTCTTCTTCTTGTTGTCCTTCTTCTGCACAGCTAAGCTCGAAGTGGCATTTGCAGCTGGCAATAGTGCAGAGTTATCTCAAAGAAAGGGGCCACGGTGTTTCTGTATCTTTATTATGCTGGTGCGGCTTCGGAACTTTTAAATATCTCGATATATCTCGAGAACTACGCATCTGACCAAAAAATATCATAGAACATAAATAGTAGGAAACTTTTTTCCTACAAAAACGGTCTCTCAACATCTTGCCATAGCTCGCCTCGTTTCCGAGATATTTGCAGATTTATCTCAAGGGCAGGGGCCTGACGGACATATTTCGAGATATTTCTTCTTCTTGTTGTTCTTCTTCTGCACAGCTAAGCTGGAAGTGGCATTTGCAGCTCGCAATAGTGCAGAGTTATCTCAAAGAAAGGGGCCACGGTGTTTCCGTATCTCTATTATGTTGGTGCGGCTTCGGAACTTTTAAATATCTCGATATATCTCGAAAACTACGCTTCTGATCAAAAAATATCATAGAACATTAATTATAGGAAACATAATTCTCTACAAAAAAGGTCTCTTAACATTTTGCCATAGCTCGCTTCGTTTCCGAGATATTTGCAGATATATCTCAAGGGAAGGGGCCTGACGGACATATTTCGAGATATTTCTTCTTCTTGTTGTTCTTCTTCTGCACGGCTAAGCTGGAAGTGGCATTTGCGGCTCGCACTAGTGCAGAGTTATCTCAAAGAAAGGGGCCACGGTGTTTCTGTATCTCTATTATGTTGGTGCGGCTTCGGAACTTTTAAATATCTCGATATATCTCGAAAACTACGCTTCTGATCAAAAAATATCATAGAACATAAAGTGTAGGAAACATAATTCCCTACAAAAAAGGTCTCTTAACATTTTGCCATAGCTCGTTTCGTTTCCGAGATATTTGCAGATATATCTCAAGGGAAGGGGCCTGACGGACATATTTCGAGATATTTCTTCTTCTTGTTGTTCTTCTTCTGCACAGCTAAACTGGAAGTGGCATTTCCAGCTCGCAATAGCGCAGAGTTATCTCAAAGAAAGGGGCCACGGTGTTTCTGTATCTCTATTATGTTGGTGCGGCTTCGGAACTTTTAAATATCTTGATATATCTCGAGAACTACGCATCTGATCAAAAAATATCATACAACATAAAAAGTAGGAAACTTAATTCTCTACAAAAAAGGTATCTTAACATTTTGCTATAGCTCGCTTCGTTTCCGAGATATTTGCAGATATATCTCAAGGGAAGGGGCCTGACGGACATATTTCGAGATATTTCTTCTTCTTGTTGTTCTTCTTCTGCACAGCTAAACTGGAAGTGGCATTTCCAGCTCGCAATAGTGCAGAGTTATCTCAAAGAAAGGGGCCACGGTGTTTCTGTATCTCTATTATGTTGGTGCGGCTTCGGAACTTTTAAATATCTTGATATATCTCGAGAACTACGCATCTGATCAAAAAATATCATAGAACGTAAAAAGTAGGAAACTTAATTCTCTACAAAAAAGGTCTCTTAACACTTTGCCAGAGCTCGCTTCGTTTCCGAGATATTTGCAGATTTATCTCAAGGGAAGGGGCCCGACGGACATATTTCGAGATATTTCTTCGTCTTGTTGTTCTTCTTCTGCACAGCTAAACTGGAAGTGGCATTTCCAGCTCGCAATAGTGCAGAGTTATCTCAAAGAAAGCGGCCACGGTGTTTCAGTATCTCTATTATGTTGATGCAGCTTCGGAACTTTTAAATATCTCGATATATCTCGAGAACTACGCATCTGATCAAAAAATATCACACAACATAAAAAGTAGGAAACTTAATTCTCTACAAAAAAGATCTCTTAACACTTTGCCAGAGCTCGCTTCGTTTCCGAGATATTTGCAGATTTATCTCAAGGGAAGGGGCCTGACGGACATATTTCGAGATATTTCTTCTTCTTGTTGTTCTTCTTCTGCACAGCTAAGCTGGAAGTGGCATTGGCAGCTCGCAATAGTACAGAGTTATCTCAAAGAAAGGGGCCACGGTGTTTCTGTATCTCTATTATGTTGGTGCGGCTTCGGAACTTTTAAATATCTCGATATATCTCGAAAACTACGCTTCTGATCAAAAAATATCATAGAACATAAATTGTAGGAAACATAATTCTCTACAAAAAAGGTCTCTTAAGGTTTTGCCATAGCTCGCTTCGTTTCCGAGATATTTGCAGATTTATCTCAAGGGAAGGTGCCTGACGGACATATTTCGAGATATTTCTTCTTCTTGTTGTTCTTCTTCTGCACAGCTAAACTGGAAGTGGCATTTCCAGCTCGCAATAGTGCAGAGTTATCTCAAAGAAAGGGGCCACGGTGTTTCTGTATCTCTATTATGTTGGTGCGGCTTCGGACCTTTTAAATATCTTGATATATCTCGAGAACTACGCATCTGATCAAAAAATATCACACAACATAAAAAGTAGGAAACTTAATTCTCTACAAAAAAGGTCTCTTAACATTTTGCCTTAGCTCGCTTCGTTTCCGAGATATTTGCAGATTTATCTCAAGGGAAGGTGCCTGACGGACATATTTCGAGATATTTCTTCTTCTTGTTGTTCTTCTTCTGCACAGCTAAACTGGAAGTGGCATTTCCAGCTCGCAATAGCGCAGAGTTATCTCAAAGAAAGGGGCCACGGTGTTTCTGTGTCTCTATTATGTTGGTGCGGCTTCGGAACTTTTAAATATCTTGATATATCTCGAGAACTACGCATCTGATCAAAAAATATCATAGAACATAAAAAGTAGGAAACTTAATTCTCTACAAAAAAGGTCTCTTAACATTTTGCCATAGCTCGCTTCGTTTCCGAGATATTTGCAGATTTATCTCAAGGGAAGGGGCCTAACGGACATATTTCGAGATATTTCTTCTTCTTGTTGTTCTTCTTCTGCACAGCTAAACTGGAAGTGGCATTTCCAGCTCGCAATAGTGCAGAGTTATCTCAAAGAAAGGGGCCACGGTGTTTCTGTATCTCTATTATGTTGGTGCGGCTTCGGAACTTTTAAATATCTCGATATATCTCGAAAACTACGCTTCTGATCAAAAAATATCATAGAACATAAAGTGTAGGAAACATAATTCTCAACAAAAAAGGTCTCTTAACATTTTGCCATAGCTCGTTTCGTTTCCGAGATATTTGCAGATATATCTCAAGGGAAGGGGCCTGACGGACATATTTCGAGATATTTCTTCTTCTTGTTGTTCTTCTTCTGCACAGCTAAACTGGAAGTGGCATTTCCAGCTCGCAATAGCGCAGAGTTATCTCAAAGAAAGGGGCCACGGTGTTTCTGTATCTCTATTATGTTGGTGCGGCTTCGGAACTTTTAAATATCTTGATACATCTCGAGAACTACGCATCTGATCAAAAAATATCATAGAACATAAAAAGTAGGAAACTTAATTCTCTACAAAAAAGGTCTCTTAACATTTTGCCATAGCTCGCTTCGTTTCCGAGATATTTGCAGATATATCTCAAGGGAAGGGGCCTGACGGACATATTTCGAGATATTTCTTCTTCTTGTAGTTCTTCTTCTGCACAGCTAAGCTGGAAGTGGCATTTGCGGCTCGCACTAGTGCAGAGTTATCTCAAAGAAAGGGGCCACGGTGTTTCTGTATCTCTATTATGTTGGTGCGGCTTCGGAACTTTGAAATATCTTGATATATCTCGAGAACTACGCATCTGATCAAAAAATATCATAGAACATAAAAAGTAGGAAACTTAATTCTCTACAAATAAGGTCTCTTAACATTTTGCCATAGCTCGCTTCGTTTCCGAGATATTTGCAGATTTATCTCAAGGGAAGGGGCCTGACGGACATATTTCGAGATATTTCTTCTTCTTGTTGTTCTTCTTCTGCACAGCTTAGCTGGAAGTGGCATTTGCAGCTCGCAATAGTGCAGAGTTATCTCAAAGAAAGGGGCCACGGTGTTTCTGTATCTCTATTATGTTGGTGCGGCTTCGGAACTTTTAAATATCTTGATATATCTCGAGAACTACGCGTCTGATCAAAAAATATCATAGAACATAAAAATTAGGAAACATAATTCTCTACAAAAAAGGTCTCTTAACATTTTGCCATAGCTCGCTTCGTTTCCGAGATATTTGCAGATTTATCTCAAGGGAAGGGGCCTGGCGGACATATTTCGAGATATTTCTTCTTCTTGTTGTTCTTCTTCTGCACAGCTAAGCTGGAAGTGGCATTTGCAGCTCGCAATAGTGCACAGTTATCTCAAAGAAAGGGGCCACGGTGTTTCTGTATCTCTATTATGTTGGTGCGGATTCGAAACTTTTAAATATCTCGATATATCTCGAGAACTACGCATCTGATCAAAAAATATCACACAACATAAAAAGTAGGAAACTTAATTCTCTACAAAAAAGGTCTCTTAACATTTTTCCATAGCTCGCTTCGTTTCCGAGATATTTGCAGATTTATCTCAAGGGAAGGGGCCTGACGGACATATTTCGAGATATTTCTTCTTCTTGTTGTTCTTCTTCTGCACAGCTAAGCTGGAAGTGGCATTTGCGGCTCGCACTAGTGCAGAGTTAACTCAAAGAAAGGGGCCACGGTGTTTCTGTATCTCTATTATGTTGGTGCGGCTTCGGAACTTTTAAATATCTCGATATATCTCGAAAACTACGCTTCTGATCAAAAAATATCATACAACTTAAATTGTAGGAAACATAATTCTCTACAAAAAACGTCTCTTAACATTTTGCCATAGCTCGCTTCGTTTCCGAGATATTTGCAGATTTATCTCAAGGGAAGGGGCCTGACGGACATATTTCGAGATATTTCTTCTTCTTGTTGTTCTTCTTCTGCACAGCTAAACTGGAAGTGGCATTTCCAGCTCGCAATAGTGCAGAGTTATCTCAAAGAAAGGGGCCACGGTGTTTCTGTATCTCTATTATGTTGGTGCGGCTTCGGAACTTTTAAATATCTTGATATATCTCGAGAACTACGCATCTGATCAAAAAATATCATAGAACGTAAAAAGTAGGAAACTTAATTCTCTACAAAAAAGGTCTCTTAACACTTTGCCAGAGCTCGCTTCGTTTCCGAGATATTTGCAGATTTATCTCAAGGGAAGGGGCCCGACGGACATATTTCGAGATATTTCTTCGTCTTGTTGTTCTTCTTCTGCACAGCTAAACTGGAAGTGGCATTTCCAGCTCGCAATAGTGCAGAGTTATCTCAAAGAAAGCGGCCACGGTGTTTCAGTATCTCTATTATGTTGATGCAGCTTCGGAACTTTTAAATATCTCGATATATCTCGAGAACTACGCATCTGATCAAAAAATATCACACAACATAAAAAGTAGGAAACTTAATTCTCTACAAAAAAGATCTCTTAACACTTTGCCAGAGCTCGCTTCGTTTCCGAGATATTTGCAGATTTATCTCAAGGGAAGGGGCCTGACGGACATATTTCGAGATATTTCTTCTTCTTGTTGTTCTTCTTCTGCACAGCTAAGCTGGAAGTGGCATTGGCAGCTCGCAATAGTACAGAGTTATCTCAAAGAAAGGGGCCACGGTGTTTCTGTATCTCTATTATGTTGGTGCGGCTTCGGAACTTTTAAATATCTCGATATATCTCGAAAACTACGCTTCTGATCAAAAAATATCATAGAACATAAATTGTAGGAAACATAATTCTCTACAAAAAAGGTCTCTTAAGGTTTTGCCATAGCTCGCTTCGTTTCCGAGATATTTGCAGATTTATCTCAAGGGAAGGTGCCTGACGGACATATTTCGAGATATTTCTTCTTCTTGTTGTTCTTCTTCTGCACAGCTAAACTGGAAGTGGCATTTCCAGCTCGCAATAGTGCAGAGTTATCTCAAAGAAAGGGGCCACGGTGTTTCTGTATCTCTATTATGTTGGTGCGGCTTCGGACCTTTTAAATATCTTGATATATCTCGAGAACTACGCATCTGATCAAAAAATATCACACAACATAAAAAGTAGGAAACTTAATTCTCTACAAAAAAGGTCTCTTAACATTTTGCCTTAGCTCGCTTCGTTTCCGAGATATTTGCAGATTTATCTCAAGGGAAGGTGCCTGACGGACATATTTCGAGATATTTCTTCTTCTTGTTGTTCTTCTTCTGCACAGCTAAACTGGAAGTGGCATTTCCAGCTCGCAATAGCGCAGAGTTATCTCAAAGAAAGGGGCCACGGTGTTTCTGTGTCTCTATTATGTTGGTGCGGCTTCGGAACTTTTAAATATCTTGATATATCTCGAGAACTACGCATCTGATCAAAAAATATCATAGAACATAAAAAGTAGGAAACTTAATTCTCTACAAAAAAGGTCTCTTAACATTTTGCCATAGCTCGCTTCGTTTCCGAGATATTTGCAGATTTATCTCAAGGGAAGGGGCCTAACGGACATATTTCGAGATATTTCTTCTTCTTGTTGTTCTTCTTCTGCACAGCTAAACTGGAAGTGGCATTTCCAGCTCGCAATAGTGCAGAGTTATCTCAAAGAAAGGGGCCACGGTGTTTCTGTATCTCTATTATGTTGGTGCGGCTTCGGAACTTTTAAATATCTCGATATATCTCGAAAACTACGCTTCTGATCAAAAAATATCATAGAACATAAAGTGTAGGAAACATAATTCTCAACAAAAAAGGTCTCTTAACATTTTGCCATAGCTCGTTTCGTTTCCGAGATATTTGCAGATATATCTCAAGGGAAGGGGCCTGACGGACATATTTCGAGATATTTCTTCTTCTTGTTGTTCTTCTTCTGCACAGCTAAACTGGAAGTGGCATTTCCAGCTCGCAATAGCGCAGAGTTATCTCAAAGAAAGGGGCCACGGTGTTTCTGTATCTCTATTATGTTGGTGCGGCTTCGGAACTTTTAAATATCTTGATACATCTCGAGAACTACGCATCTGATCAAAAAATATCATAGAACATAAAAAGTAGGAAACTTAATTCTCTACAAAAAAGGTCTCTTAACATTTTGCCATAGCTCGCTTCGTTTCCGAGATATTTGCAGATATATCTCAAGGGAAGGGGCCTGACGGACATATTTCGAGATATTTCTTCTTCTTGTAGTTCTTCTTCTGCACAGCTAAGCTGGAAGTGGCATTTGCGGCTCGCACTAGTGCAGAGTTATCTCAAAGAAAGGGGCCACGGTGTTTCTGTATCTCTATTATGTTGGTGCGGCTTCGGAACTTTGAAATATCTTGATATATCTCGAGAACTACGCATCTGATCAAAAAATATCATAGAACATAAAAAGTAGGAAACTTAATTCTCTACAAATAAGGTCTCTTAACATTTTGCCATAGCTCGCTTCGTTTCCGAGATATTTGCAGATTTATCTCAAGGGAAGGGGCCTGACGGACATATTTCGAGATATTTCTTCTTCTTGTTGTTCTTCTTCTGCACAGCTTAGCTGGAAGTGGCATTTGCAGCTCGCAATAGTGCAGAGTTATCTCAAAGAAAGGGGCCACGGTGTTTCTGTATCTCTATTATGTTGGTGCGGCTTCGGAACTTTTAAATATCTTGATATATCTCGAGAACTACGCGTCTGATCAAAAAATATCATAGAACATAAAAATTAGGAAACATAATTCTCTACAAAAAAGGTCTCTTAACATTTTGCCATAGCTCGCTTCGTTTCCGAGATATTTGCAGATTTATCTCAAGGGAAGGGGCCTGGCGGACATATTTCGAGATATTTCTTCTTCTTGTTGTTCTTCTTCTGCACAGCTAAGCTGGAAGTGGCATTTGCAGCTCGCAATAGTGCACAGTTATCTCAAAGAAAGGGGCCACGGTGTTTCTGTATCTCTATTATGTTGGTGCGGATTCGAAACTTTTAAATATCTCGATATATCTCGAGAACTACGCATCTGATCAAAAAATATCACACAACATAAAAAGTAGGAAACTTAATTCTCTACAAAAAAGGTCTCTTAACATTTTTCCATAGCTCGCTTCGTTTCCGAGATATTTGCAGATTTATCTCAAGGGAAGGGGCCTGACGGACATATTTCGAGATATTTCTTCTTCTTGTTGTTCTTCTTCTGCACAGCTAAGCTGGAAGTGGCATTTGCGGCTCGCACTAGTGCAGAGTTAACTCAAAGAAAGGGGCCACGGTGTTTCTGTATCTCTATTATGTTGGTGCGGCTTCGGAACTTTTAAATATCTCGATATATCTCGAAAACTACGCTTCTGATCAAAAAATATCATACAACTTAAATTGTAGGAAACATAATTCTCTACAAAAAACGTCTCTTAACATTTTGCCATAGCTCGCTTCGTTTCCGAGATATTTGCAGATTTATCTCAAGGGAAGGGGCCTGACGGACATATTTCGAGATATTTCTTCTTCTTGTTGTTCTTCTTCTGCACAGCTAAGCTGGAAGTGGCATTTGCAGCTCGCAATAGTGCAGAGTTATCTCAAAGAAAGGGGCCACGGTGTTTCTGTATCTCTATTATGTTGGTGCGGCTTCGGAACTTTTAAATATCTCGATATATCTCGAGAACTACGCATCTGATCAAAAAATATCACACAACATGAAAAGTAGGAAACTTAATTCACTACAAAAAAGGTCTCTTAACATTTTGCCATAGCTCGCTTCGTTTCCGAGATATTTGCAGATTTATCTCGAGGGAATGGGCTTGACGGACATATTTCGAGATATTTCTTCTTCTTGTTGTTCTCCTTCTGCACAGCTAAGCTGGAAGTGGCATTTGCAGCTCGCAATAGTGCAGAGTTATCTCAAATAAAGGGGCCACGGTGTTTCTGTATCTCTATTATGTTGGTGCGGCTTCGGAACTTTTAAATACCTTGATATATCTCGAGAACTACGCATCTGATCAAAAAATATCATAGAACATAAATAGTAGGAAACTTAATTCTCTACAAAAAAGGTCTCTCAACATTTTGCCATAGCTCGCTTCGTTTCCGAGATATTTGCACATTTATCTCAAGGGAAGGGGCCTAACGGACATATTTCGAGATATTTCTTCTTCTTGTTGTTCTCCTTCTGCACAGCTAAGCTGGAAGTGGCATTTGCAGCTCGCAATAGTGCAGAGTTATCTCAAAGAAAGGGGCCACGGTGTTTCTGTATCTCTATTATGTTGGTGCGGCTTCGGAACTTTTAAATATCTCGATATATCTCGAGAACTACGCATCTGATCAAAAAATATCACACAACATAAAAAGTAGGAAACTTAATTCTCTACAAAAAAGGTCTCTTAACATTTTGCCATAGCTCGCTTCGTTTCCGAGATATTTGCAGATTTATCTCAAGGGAAGGGGCCTGACGGACATATTTCGAGATATTTCTTCTTCTTGTTGTTCTTCTTCTGCACAGCTAAGCTGGAAGTGGCATTTGCGGCTCGCACTAGTGCAGAGTTATCTCAAAGAAAGGGGCCACGGTGTTTCTGTATCTCTATTATGTTGGTGCGGCTTCGGAACTTTTAAATATCTCGATATATCTCGAAAACTACGCTTCTGATCAAAAAATATCATACAACATAAATTGTAGGAAACATAATTCGCTACAAAAAAGGTCTCTTAACATTTTGCCATAGCTCGCTTCGTTTCCGAGATATTTGCAGATTTATCTCAAGGGAAGGGGCCTGACGGACATATTTCGAGATATTTCTTCTTCTTGTTGTTCTTCTTCTGCACAGCTAAGCTGGAAGTGGCATTTGCAGCACGCAATAGTGCAGAGTTATCTCAAAGAAAGGGGCCACGGTGTTTCTGTATCTCTATTATGTTGGTGCGGCTTCGGAACTTTTAAATATCTTGATATATCTCGAGAACTACGCATCTGATCAAAAAATATCATAGAACATAAAAAGTAGGAAACTTAATTCTCTACAAAAAAGGTCTCTTAACATTTTGCCATAGCTCGCTTCGTTTCCGACATATTTGCAGATATATCTCGAGGGAAGGGGCCTGACGGACATATTTCGAGATATTTCTTCTTCTTGTTGTTCTCCTTCTGCACAGCTAAGCTGGAAGTGGCATTTGCGGCTCGCACTAGTGCAGAGTTATCTCAAAGAAAGGGGCCACGGTGTTTCTGTATCTCTATTATGTTGGTGCGGCTTCGGAACTTTTAAATATCTCGATATATCTCGAAAACTACGCTTCTGATCAAAAAATATCATAGAACATAAATTGTAGGAAACATAATTCTCTACAAAAAACGTCTCTTAACATTTTGCCATAGCTCGCTTCGTTTCCGAGATATTTGCAGATTTATCTCAAGGGAAGGGGCCTGACGGACATATTTCGAGATATTTCTTCTTCTTGTTGTTCTTCTTCTGCACAGCTAAGCTGGAAGTGGCATTTGCAGCTCGCAATAGTGCAGAGTTATCTCAAAGAGAGAGGCCACGGTGTTTCTGTACCTCTATTATGTTGGTGCGGCTACGGAACTTTTAAATATCTTCATATATCTCGAGAACTACGCATCTGATCAAAAAATATCATAGAACATAAAAAGTAGGAAACTTAATTCTCTACAAAAAAGGTCTCTTAACATTTTGCCATAGCTCGCTTCGTTTCCGAGATATTTGCAGATTTATCTCAAGGGAAGGGGCCTGACGGACATATTTCGAGATATTTCTTCTTCTTGTTGTTCTTCTTCTGCACAGCCAAGCTGGAAGTGGCATTTGCAGCTCGCAATAGTGCAGAGTTATCTCAAAGAAAGGGGCCACGGTGTTTCTGTATCTCTATTATGTTGGTGCGGCTTCGGAACTTTTAAATATCTTGATATATCTCGAGAACTACGCATCTGATCAAAAAATATCATAGAACATAAAAAGTAGGAAACTTAATTCTCTACAAAAAAGGTCTCTTAACATTTTGCCATAGCTCGTTTCGTTTCCGAGATATTTGCAGATATATCTCAAGGGAAGGGGCCTGACGGACATATTTCGAGATATTTCTTCTTCTTGTTGTTCTTCTTCTGCACAGCTAAACTGGAAGTGGCATTTCCAGCTCGCAATAGTGCAGAGTTATCTGAAAGAAAGGGGCCACGGTGTTTCTGTATCTCTATTATGTTGGTGCGGCTTCGGAACTTTTAAATATCTTGATATATCTCGAGAACTACGCATCTGATTAAAAAATATCATGGAACATAAAAAGTAGGAAACTTAATTCTCTCCAAAAAAGGTCTCTTAACATTTTGCCATAGCTCGCTTCGTTTCCGAGATATTTGCAGATTTATCTCAAGGGAAGGGGCCTGACGGACATATTTCGAGATATTTCTTCTTCTTGTTGTTCTTCTTCTGCACAGCTAAGCTGGAAGTGGCATTTGCGGCTCGCACTAGTGCAGAGTTATCTCAGAGAAAGGGGCCACGGTGTTTCTGTATCTCTATTATGTTGGTGCGGCTTCGGAACTTTTAAATATCTCGATATATCTCGAAAACTACGCTTCTGATCAAAAAATATCATACAACATAAATTGTAGGAAACATAATTCTCTACAAAAAACGTCTCTTAACATTTTGCCATAGCTCGCTTCGTTTCCGAGATATTTGCAGATTTATCTCAAGGGAAGGGGCCTGACGGACATATTTCGAGATATTTCTTCTTCTTGTTGTTCTTCTTCTGCACAGCTAAGCTGGAAGTGGCATTTGCAGCTCGCAATAGTGCAGAGTTATCTCAAAGAAAGGGGCCACGGTGTTTCTGTATCTCTATTATGTTGGTGCGGCTTCGGAACTTTTACATATCTCGATATATCTCGAGAACTACGCATCTGATCAAAAAATATCACACAACATAAAAAGTAGGAAACTTAATTCTCTACAAAAAAGGTCTCTTAACATTTTGCCATAGCTCGCTTCGTTTCCGAGATATTTGCAGATTTATCTCAAGGGAAGGGGCCTGACGGACATATTTCGAGATATTTCTTCTTCTTGTTGTTCTTCTTCTGCACAGCTAAGCTGGAAGTGGCATTTGCGGCTCGCACTAGTGCAGAGTTATCTCAAAGAAAGGGGCCACGGTGTTTCTGTATCTCTATTATGTTGGTGCGGCTTCGGAACTTTTAAATATCTCGATATATCTCGAAAACTACGCTTCTGATCAAAAAATATCATACAACATAAATTGTAGGAAACATAATTCTCTACAAAAAACGTCTCTTAACATTTTGCCATAGCTCGCTTCGTTTCCGAGATATTTGCAGATTTATCTCAAGGGAAGGGGCCTGACGGACATATTTCGAGATATTTCTTCTTCTTGTTGTTCTTCTTCTGCACAGCTAAGCTGGAAGTGGCATTAGCAGCTCGCAATAGTGCAGAGTTATCTCAAAGAAAGGGGCCACGGTGTTTCTGTATCTCTATCATGTTGGTGCGGCTTCGGAACTTTTAAATATCTTGATATATCTCGAGAACTACGCATCTGATCAGAAAATATCATAGAACATAAAAAGTAGGAAACTTAATTCTCTACAAAAAAGGTGTCTTAACATTTTGCCATAGCTCGCTTCGTTTCCGAGATATTTGCAGATTTATCTCGAGGGAAGGGGCCTGACGGACATATTTCGAGATATTTCTTCTTCTTGTTGTTCTCCTTCTGCACAGCTAAGCTGGAAGTGGCATTTGCGGCTCGCACTAGTGCAGAGTTATCTCAAAGAAAGGGGCCACGGTGTTTCTGTATCTCTATTATGTTGGTGCGGCTTCGGAACTTTTAAATATCTCGATATATCTCGAAAACTACGCTTCTGATCAAAAAATATCATAGAACATAAATTGTAGGAAACATAATTCGCTACAAAAAAGGTCTCTTAACATTTTGCCATAGCTCGCTTCGTTTCCGAGATATTTGCAGATTTATCTCAAGGGAAGGGGCCTGACGGACATATTTCGAGATATTTCTTCTTCTTGTTGTTCTTCTTCTGCACAGCTAAGCTGGAAGTGGCATTTGCAGCACGCAATAGTGCAGAGTTATCTCAAAGAAAGGGGCCACGGTGTTTCTGTATCTCTATTATGTTGGTGCGGCTTCGGAACTTTTAAATATCTTGATATATCTCGAGAACTACGCATCTGATCAAAAAATATCATAGAACATAAAAAGTAGGAAACTTAATTCTCTACAAAAAAGGTCTCTTAACATTTTGCCATAGCTCGCTTCGTTTCCGACATATTTGCAGATATATCTCGAGGGAAGGGGCCTGACGGACATATTTCGAGATATTTCTTCTTCTTGTTGTTCTCCTTCTGCACAGCTAAGCTGGAAGTGGCATTTGCGGCTCGCACTAGTGCAGAGTTATCTCAAAGAAAGGGGCCACGGTGTTTCTGTATCTCTATTATGTTGGTGCGGCTTCGGAACTTTTAAATATCTCGATATATCTCGAAAACTACGCTTCTGATCAAAAAATATCATAGAACATAAATTGTAGGAAACATAATTCTCTACAAAAAACGTCTCTTAACATTTTGCCATAGCTCGCTTCGTTTCCGAGATATTTGCAGATTTATCTCAAGGGAAGGGGCCTGACGGACATATATCGAGATATTTCTTCTTCTTGTTGTTCTTCTTCTGCACAGCTAAGCTGGAAGTGGCATTTGCAGCTCGCAATAGTGCAGAGTTATCTCAAAGAGAGAGGCCACGGTGTTTCTGTACCTCTATTATGTTGGTGCGGCTTCGGAACTTTTAAATATCTTCATATATCTCGAGAACTACGCATCTGATCAAAAAATATCATAGAACATAAAAAGTAGGATACTTAATTCTCTACAAAAAAGGTCTCTTAACATTTTGCCATAGCTCGCTTCGTTTCCGAGATATTTGCAGATTTATCTCAAGGGAAGGGGCCTGACGGACATATTTCGAGATATTTCTTCTTCTTGTTGTTCTTCTTCTGCACAGCCAAGCTGGAAGTGGCATTTGCAGCTCGCAATAGTGCAGAGTTATCTCAAAGAAAGGGGCCACGGTGTTTCTGTATCTCTATTATGTTGGTGCGGCTTCGGAACTTTTAAATATCTTGATATATCTCGAGAACTACGCATCTGATCAAAAAATATCATAGAACATAAAAAGTAGGAAACTTAATTCTCTACAAAAAAGGTCTCTTAACATTTTGCCATAGCTCGTTTCGTTTCCGAGATATTTGCAGATATATCTCAAGGGAAGGGGCCTGACGGACATATTTCGAGATATTTCTTCTTCTTGTTGTTCTTCTTCTGCACAGCTAAACTGGAAGTGGCATTTCCAGCTCGCAATAGTGCAGAGTTATCTGAAAGAAAGGGGCCACGGTGTTTCTGTATCTCTATTATGTTGGTGCGGCTTCGGAACTTTTAAATATCTTGATATATCTCGAGAACTACGCATCTGATCAAAAAATATCATGGAACATAAAAAGTAGGAAACTTAATTCTCTCCAAAAAAGGTCTCTTAACATTTTGCCATAGCTCGCTTCGTTTCCGAGATATTTGCAGATTTATCTCAAGGGAAGGGGCCTGACGGACATATTTCGAGATATTTCTTCTTCTTGTTGTTCTTCTTCTGCACAGCTAAGCTGGAAGTGGCATTTGCGGCTCGCACTAGTGCAGAGTTATCTCAGAGAAAGGGGCCACGGTGTTTCTGTATCTCTATTATGTTGGTGCGGCTTCGGAACTTTTAAATATCTCGATATATCTCGAAAACTACGCTTCTGATCAAAAAATATCATACAACATAAATTGTAGGAAACATAATTCTCTACAAAAAACGTCTCTTAACATTTTGCCATAGCTCGCTTCGTTTCCGAGATATTTGCAGATTTATCTCAAGGGAAGGGGCCTGACGGACATATTTCGAGATATTTCTTCTTCTTGTTGTTCTTCTTCTGCACAGCTAAGCTGGAAGTGGCATTTGCAGCTCGCAATAGTGCAGAGTTATCTCAAAGAAAGGGGCCACGGTGTTTCTGTATCTCTATTATGTTGGTGCGGCTTCGGAACTTTTACATATCTCGATATATCTCGAGAACTACGCATCTGATCAAAAAATATCACACAACATAAAAAGTAGGAAACTTAATTCTCTACAAAAAAGGTCTCTTAACATTTTGCCATAGCTCGCTTCGTTTCCGAGATATTTGCAGATTTATCTCAAGGGAAGGGGCCTGACGGACATATTTCGAGATATTTCTTCTTCTTGTTGTTCTTCTTCTGCACAGCTAAGCTGGAAGTGGCATTTGCGGCTCGCACTAGTGCAGAGTTATCTCAAAGAAAGGGGCCACGGTGTTTCTGTATCTCTATTATGTTGGTGCGGCTTCGGAACTTTTAAATATCTCGATATATCTCGAAAACTACGCTTCTGATCAAAAAATATCATACAACATAAATTGTAGGAAACATAATTCTCTACAAAAAACGTCTCTTAACATTTTGCCATAGCTCGCTTCGTTTCCGAGATATTTGCAGATTTATCTCAAGGGAAGGGGCCTGACGGACATATTTCGAGATATTTCTTCTTCTTGTTGTTCTTCTTCTGCACAGCTAAGCTGGAAGTGGCATTAGCAGCTCGCAATAGTGCAGAGTTATCTCAAAGAAAGGGGCCACGGTGTTTCTGTATCTCTATCATGTTGGTGCGGCTTCGGAACTTTTAAATATCTTGATATATCTCGAGAACTACGCATCTGATCAGAAAATATCATAGAACATAAAAAGTAGGAAACTTAATTCTCTACAAAAAAGGTGTCTTAACATTTTGCCATAGCTCGCTTCGTTTCCGAGATATTTGCAGATTTATCTCGAGGGAAGGGGCCTGACGGACATATTTCGAGATATTTCTTCTTCTTGTTGTTCTCCTTCTGCACAGCTAAGCTGGAAGTGGCATTTGCGGCTCGCACTAGTGCAGAGTTATCTCAAAGAAAGGGGCCACGGTGTTTCTGTATCTCTATTATGTTGGTGCGGCTTCGGAACTTTTAAATATCTCGATATATCTCGAAAACTACGCTTCTGATCAAAAAATATCATAGAACATAAATTGTAGGAAACATAATTCGCTACAAAAAAGGTCTCTTAACATTTTGCCATAGCTCGCTTCGTTTCCGAGATATTTGCAGATTTATCTCAAGGGAAGGGGCCTGACGGACATATTTCGAGATATTTCTTCTTCTTGTTGTTCTTCTTCTGCACAGCTAAGCTGGAAGTGGCATTTGCAGCACGCAATAGTGCAGAGTTATCTCAAAGAAAGGGGCCACGGTGTTTCTGTATCTCTATTATGTTGGTGCGGCTTCGGAACTTTTAAATATCTTGATATATCTCGAGAACTACGCATCTGATCAAAAAATATCATAGAACATAAAAAGTAGGAAACTTAATTCTCTACAAAAAAGGTCTCTTAACATTTTGCCATAGCTCGCTTCGTTTCCGACATATTTGCAGATATATCTCGAGGGAAGGGGCCTGACGGACATATTTCGAGATATTTCTTCTTCTTGTTGTTCTCCTTCTGCACAGCTAAGCTGGAAGTGGCATTTGCGGCTCGCACTAGTGCAGAGTTATCTCAAAGAAAGGGGCCACGGTGTTTCTGTATCTCTATTATGTTGGTGCGGCTTCGGAACTTTTAAATATCTCGATATATCTCGAAAACTACGCTTCTGATCAAAAAATATCATAGAACATAAATTGTAGGAAACATAATTCTCTACAAAAAACGTCTCTTAACATTTTGCCATAGCTCGCTTCGTTTCCGAGATATTTGCAGATTTATCTCAAGGGAAGGGGCCTGACGGACATATATCGAGATATTTCTTCTTCTTGTTGTTCTTCTTCTGCACAGCTAAGCTGGAAGTGGCATTTGCAGCTCGCAATAGTGCAGAGTTATCTCAAAGAGAGAGGCCACGGTGTTTCTGTACCTCTATTATGTTGGTGCGGCTTCGGAACTTTTAAATATCTTCATATATCTCGAGAACTACGCATCTGATCAAAAAATATCATAGAACATAAAAAGTAGGATACTTAATTCTCTACAAAAAAGGTCTCTTAACATTTTGCCATAGCTCGCTTCGTTTCCGAGATATTTGCAGATTTATCTCAAGGGAAGGGGCCTGACGGACATATTTCGAGATATTTCTTCTTCTTGTTGTTCTTCTTCTGCACAGCCAAGCTGGAAGTGGCATTTGCAGCTCGCAATAGTGCAGAGTTATCTCAAAGAAAGGGGCCACGGTGTTTCTGTATCTCTATTATGTTGGTGCGGCTTCGGAACTTTTAAATATCTTGATATATCTCGAGAACTACGCATCTGATCAAAAAATATCATAGAACATAAATTGTAGGAAACATAATTCTCTACAAAAAAGGTCTCTTAACATTTTGCCATAGCTCGCTTCGTTTCCGAGATATTTGCAGATATATCTCAAGAGAAGGGGCCTGACGGACATATTTCGAGATATTTCTTCTTCGTGTTGTTCTTCTTCTGCACAGCTAAGCTGGAAGTGGCATTTGCAGCTCGCAATAGGGCAGAGTTATCTCAAAGAAAGGGGCCACGGTGTTTCTGTATCTCTATTATGTTGGTGCGGCTTCGGAACTTTTAAATATCTTGATATATCTCGAGAACTACGCATCTGATCAAAAAATATCATAGAACACAAAAAGTAGGAAACTTAATTCCCTACAAAAAAGGTCTCTTAACATTTTGCCATAGCTCGTTTCGTTTCCGAGATATTTGCAGATTTATCTCGAGGGAAGGGGCCTGACGGACATATTTCGAGATATTTCTTCTTCTTGTTGTTCTTCTTCTGCACAGTTAAGCTGGAAGTGGCATTTGCGGCTTGCACTAGTGCAGAGTTATCTCAAAGAAAGGGGCCACGGTGTTTCTGTATCTCTATTATGTTGGTGCGGCTTCGGAACTTTTAAATATCTTGATATGTCTCGAGATCTACGCATCTGATCAAAAAATATCATAGAACATAAAAAGTAGGAAACTGAATTCTCTACAAAAAAGGTCCCTTAACATTTTGCCATAGCTCGCTTCGTTTCCGAGATATTTGCAGATTTATCTCAAGGAAAGGGGCCTGACGGACATATTTCGAGATATTTCTTCTTCTTGTTGTTCTTCTTCTGCACAGCTAAACTGGAAGTGGCATTTCCAGCCCGCAATAGTGCAGAGTTATCTCAAAGAGAGGGGCCACGGTGTTTCTGTATCTCTATTATGTTGGTGCGGCTTCGGAACTTTAAAATATCTTGATATATCTCGAGAACTACGCATCTGATCAAAAAATATCATAGAAGATAAAAAGTAGGAAACTTAATTCTCTACAAAAAAGGGCTCTTAACATTTTGCCATAGCCCGCTTCGTTTCCGAGATATTTGCAGATTTATCTCAAGGGAAGGGGCCTGACGGACATATTTCGAGATATTTCTTCTTCTTGTTGTTCTTCTTCTGCACAGCTACGCTGGAAGTGGCATTTGCGGCTCGCACTAGTGCAGAGTTATCTCAAAGAAAGGGGCCACGGTGTTTCTGTATCTCTATTATGTTGGTGCGGCTTCGGAACTTTTAAATATCTCGATATATCTCGAAAACTACGCTTCTGATCAAAAAATATCATAGAACATAAATTGTAGGAAACATAATTCTCTACAAAAAACGTCTCTTAACATTTTGCCATAGCTCGCTTCGTTTCCGAGATATTTGCAGATTTATCTCAAGGGAAGGGGCCTGACGGACATATTTCGAGATATTTCTTCTTCTTGTTGTTCTTCTTCTGCACAGCTAAGCTGGAAGTGGCATTTGCAGCTCGCAATAGTGCAGAGTTATCTCAAAGAGAGAGGCCACGGTGTTTCTGTACCTCTATTATGTTGGTGCGGCTTCGGAACTTTTAAATATCTTCATATATCTCGAGAACTACGCATCTGATCAAAAAATATCATAGAACATAAAAAGTAGGAAACTTAATTCTCTACAAAAAAGGTCTCTTAACATTTTGCCATAGCTCGCTTCGTTTCCGAGATATTTGCAGATTTATCTCAAGGGAAGGGGCCTGACGGACATATTTCGAGATATTTCTTCTTCTTGTTGTTCTTCTTCTGCACAGCCAAGCTGGAAGTGGCATTTGCAGCTCGCAATAGTGCAGAGTTATCTCAAAGAAAGGGGCCACGGTGTTTCTGTATCTCTATTATGTTGGTGCGGCTTCGGAACTTTTAAATATCTTGATATATCTCGAGAACTACGCATCTGATCAAAAAATATCATAGAACATAAAAAGTAGGAAACTTAATTCTCTCCAAAAAAGGTCTCTTAACATTTTGCCATAGCTCGCTTCGTTTCCGAGATATTTGCAGATATATCTCAAGGGAAGGGGCCTGACGGACATATTTCGTGATATTTCTTCTTCTTGTTGTTCTTCTTCTGCACAGCTAAGCTGGAAGTGGCATTTGCAGCTCGCAATAGTGCAGAGTTATCTCAAAGAAAGGGGCCACGGTGTTTCTGTATCTCTATTATGTTGGTGCGGCTTCGGAACTTTTAAATATCTTGATATATCTCGAGAACAACGCATCTGATCAAAAAATATCATAGAACATAAAAAGTAGGAAACTTAATTCTCTACAACAAAGGTCTCTTAACATTTTGCCATAGCGCGCTTCGTTTCCGAGATATTTGCTGATTTATCTCAAGGGAAGGGGCCTGACGGACATATTTCGAGATATTTCTTCTTCTTGTTGTTCTTCTTCTGCACAGCTAAACTGGAAGTGGCATTTCCAGCTCGCAATAGTGCAGAGTTATCTCAAAGAAAGGGGCCACGGTGTTTCTGTATCTCTATTATGTTGGTGCGGCTTCGGAACTTTTAAATATCTTGATATATCTCGAGAACTACGCATCTGATCAAAAAATATCATAGAACATAAAAAGTAGGAAACTTAATTCTCTACAAAAAAGGTCTCTTAACATTTTGCCATAGCTCGTTTCGTTTCCGAGATATTTGCAGATATATCTCAAGGGAAGGGGCCTGACGGACATATTTCGAGATATTTCTTCTTCTTGTTGTTCTTCTTCTGCACAGCTAAACTGGAAGTGGCATTTCCAGCTCGCAATAGTGCAGAGTTATCTGAAAGAAAGGGGCCACGGTGTTTCTGTATCTCTATTATGTTGGTGCGGCTTCGGAACTTTTAAATATCTTGATATATCTCGAGAACTACGCATCTGATCAAAAAATATCATAGAACATAAAAAGTAGGAAACTTAATTCTCTCCAAAAAAGGTCTCTTAACATTTTGCCATAGCTCGCTTCGTTTCCGAGATATTTGCAGATTTATCTCAAGGGAAGGGGCCTGACGGACATATTTCGAGATATTTCTTCTTCTTGTTGTTCTTCTTCTGCACAGCTAAGCTGGAAGTGGCATTTGCGGCTCGCACTAGTGCAGAGTTATCTCAGAGAAAGGGGCCACGGTGTTTCTGTATCTCTATTATGTTGGTGCGGCTTCGGAACTTTTAAATATCTCGATATATCTCGAAAACTACGCTTCTGATCAAAAAATATCATACAACATAAATTGTAGGAAACATAATTCTCTACAAAAAACGTCTCTTAACATTTTGCCATAGCTCGCTTCGTTTCCGAGATATTTGCAGATTTATCTCAAGGGAAGGGGCCTCACGGACATATTTCGAGATATTTCTTCTTCTTGTTGTTCTTCTTCTGCACAGCTAAGCTGGAAGTGGCATTTGCGGCTCGCACTAGTGCAGAGTTATCTCAAAGAAAGGGGCCACGGTGTTTCTGTATCTCTATTATGTTGGTGCGGCTTCGGAACTTTTAAATATCTCGATATATCTCGAAAACTACGCTTCTGATCAAAAAATATCATACAACATAAATTGTAGGAAACATAATTCTCTACAAAAAACGTCTCTTAACATTTTGCCATAGCTCGCTTCGTTTCCGAGATATTTGCAGATTTGTCTCAAGGGAAGGGGCCTGACGGACATATTTCGAGATATTTCTTCTTCTTGTTGTTCTTCTTCTGCACAGCTAAGCTGGAAGTGGCATTAGCAGCTCGCAATAGTGCAGAGTTATCTCAAAGAAAGGGGCCACGGTGTTTCTGTATCTCTATCATGTTGGTGCGGCTTCGGAACTTTTAAATATCTTGATATATCTCGAGAACTACGCATCTGATCAGAAAATATCATAGAACATAAAAAGTAGGAAACTTAATTCTCTACAAAAAAGGTCTCTTAACATTTTGCCATAGCTCGCTTCGTTTCCGAGATATTTGCAGATTTATCTCGAGGGAAGGGGCCTGACGGACATATTTCGAGATATTTCTTCTTCTTGTTGTTCTCCTTCTGCACAGCTAAGCTGGAAGTGGCATTTGCGGCTCGCACTAGTGCAGAGTTATCTCAAAGAAAGGGGCCACGGTGTTTGTGTATCTCTATTATGTTGGTGCGGCTTCGGAACTTTTAAATATCTCGATATATCTCGAAAACTACGCTTCTGATCAAAAAATATCATAGAACATAAATTGTAGGAAACATAATTCGCTACAAAAAAGGTCTCTTAACATTTTGCCATAGCTCGCTTCGTTTCCGAGATATTTGCAGATTTATCTCAAGGGAAGGGGCCTGACGGACATATTTCGAGATATTTCTTCTTCTTGTTGTTCTTCTTCTGCACAGCTAAGCTGGAAGTGGCATTTGCAGCACGCAATAGTGCAGAGTTATCTCAAAGAAAGGGGCCACGGTGTTTCTGTATCTCTATTATGTTGGTGCGGCTTCGGAACTTTTAAATATCTTGATATATCTCGAGAACTACGCATCTGATCAAAAAATATCATAGAACATAAAAAGTAGGAAACTTAATTCTCTACAAAAAAGGTCTCTTAACATTTTGCCATAGCTCGCTTCGTTTCCGAGATATTTGCAGATATATCTCGAGGGAAGGGGCCTGACGGACATATTTCGAGATATTTCTTCTTCTTGTTGTTCTCCTTCTGCACAGCTAAGCTGGAAGTGGCATTTGCGGCTCGCACTAGTGCAGAGTTATCTCAAAGAAAGGGGCCACGGTGTTTCTGTATCTCTATTATGTTGGTGCGGCTTCGGAACTTTTAAATATCTCGATATATCTCGAAAACTACGCTTCTGATCAAAAAATATCATAGAACATAAATTGTAGGAAACATAATTCTCTACAAAAAACGTCTCTTAACATTTTGCCATAGCTCATTTCCTTTCCGAGATATTTGCAGATATATCTCAAGGGAAGGGGCCTGACGGACATATTTCGAGATATTTCTTCTTCTTGTTGTTCTTCTTCTGCACAGCTAAGCTGGAAGTGGCATTTGCAGGTCGCAATAGTGCAGAGTTATCTCAAAGAAAGGGGCCACGGTGTTTCTGTACCTCTATTATGTTGGCGCGGCTTCGGAACTTTTAAATATCTCGATATATCTCGAAAACTACGCTTCTGATCAAAAAATATCATAGAACATAAAAAGTAGGAAACTTAATTCTCTACAAATAAGGCCTCTTAACATTTTGCCATAGCTCGCTTCGTTTCCGAGATATTTGCAGATTTATCTCAAGGGAAGGGGCCTGACGGACATATTTCGAGATATTTCTTCTTCTTGTTGTTCTTCTTCTGCACAGCTAAGCTGGAAGTGGCATTTGCAGCTCGCAATAGTGCAGAGTTATCTCAAAGAAAGGGGCCACGGTGTTTCTGTATCTCTATTATGTTGGTGCGGCTTCGGAACTTTTAAATATCTTGATATATCTCGAGAACTACGCATCTGATCGAAAAATATCATAGAACATAAAAAGTAGGAAACATAATTCTCTACAAAAAAGGTCTCTTAACATTTTGCGATAGCTCGCTTCGTTTCTGAGATATTTGCAGATTTATCTCAAGGGAAGGGGCCTGACGGACATATTTCGAGATATTTCTTCTTCTTGTTGTTCTTCTTCTGCACAGCTAAGCTGGAAGTGGCATTTGCAGCTCGCAATAGTGCAGAGTTATCTCAAAGAAAGGGGCCACGGTGTTTCTGTATCTCTATTATGTTGGTGCGGCTTCGGAACTTTTAAATATCTTGATATATCTCGAGAACTACGCATCTGATCAAATAATATCATAGAACATAAAAAGTAGGAAACTTAATTCTCTACAAATAAGGTCTCTTAACATTTTGCCATAGCTCGCTTCGTTTCCGAGATATTTGCAGATTTATCTCAAGGGAAGGGGCCTGACGGACATATTTCGAGATATTTCTTCTTCTTGTTGTTCTTCTTCTGCACAGCTAAGCTGGAAGTGGCATTTGCAGGTCGCAATAGTGCAGAGTTATCTCAAAGAAAGGGGCCACGGTGTTTCTGTACCTCTATTATGTTGGCGCGGCTTCGGAACTTTTAAATATCTCGATATATCTCGAAAACTACGCTTCTGATCAAAAAATATCATAGAACATAAAAAGTAGGAAACTTAATTCTCTACAAATAAGGCCTCTTAACATTTTGCCATAGCTCGCTTCGTTTCCGAGATATTTGCAGATTTATCTCAAGGGAAGGGGCCTGACGGACATATTTCGAGATATTTCTTCTTCTTGTTGTTCTTCTTCTGCACAGCTAAGCTGGAAGTGGCATTTGCAGCTCGCAATAGTGCAGAGTTATCTCAAAGAAAGGGGCCACGGTGTTTCTGTATCTCTATTATGTTGGTGCGGCTTCGGAACTTTTAAATATCTTGATATATCTCGAGAACTACGCATCTGATCGAAAAATATCATAGAACATAAAAAGTAGGAAACATAATTCTCTACAAAAAAGGTCTCTTAACATTTTGCGATAGCTCGCTTCGTTTCTGAGATATTTGCAGATTTATCTCAAGGGAAGGGGCCTGACGGACATATTTCGAGATATTTCTTCTTCTTGTTGTTCTTCTTCTGCACAGCTAAGCTGGAAGTGGCATTTGCAGCTCGCAATAGTGCAGAGTTATCTCAAAGAAAGGGGCCACGGTGTTTCTGTATCTCTATTATGTTGGTGCGGCTTCGGAACTTTTAAATATCTTGATATATCTCGAGAACTACGCATCTGATCAAATAATATCATAGAACATAAAAAGTAGGAAACTTAATTCTCTACAAATAAGGTCTCTTAACATTTTGCCATAGCTCGCTTCGTTTCCGAGATATTTGCAGATTTATCTCAAGGGAAGGGGCCTGACGGACATATTTCGAGATATTTCTTCTTCTTGTTGTTCTTCTTCTGCACAGCTAAGCTGGAAGTGGCATTTGCAGGTCGCAATAGTGCAGAGTTATCTCAAAGAAAGGGGCCACGGTGTTTCTGTACCTCTATTATGTTGGCGCGGCTTCGGAACTTTTAAATATCTTGATATATCTCGAGAACTACGCATCTGATCAAATAATATCATAGAACATAAAAAGTAGGAAACTTAATTCTCTACAAATAAGGTCTCTTAACATTTTGCCATAGCTCGCTTCGTTTCCGAGATATTTGCAGATTTATCTCAAGGGAAGGGGTCTGACGGACATATTTCGAGATATTTCTTCTTCTTGTTGTTCTTCTTCTGCACAGCTAAGCTGGAAGTGGCATTTGCAGCTCGCAATAGTGCAGAGTTATCTCAAAGAAAGGGGCCACGGTGTTTCTGTACCTCTATTATGTTGGCGCGGCTTCGGAACTTTTAAATATCTTGATATATCTCGAGAACTACGCATCTGATCAAATAATATCATAGAACATAAAAAGTAGGAAACTTAATTCTCTACAAATAAGGTCTGTTAACATTTTGCCATAGCTCGCTTCGTTTCCGAGATATTTGCAGATTTATCTCAAGGGAAGGGGTCTGACGGACATATTTCGAGATATTTCTTCTTCTTGTTGTTCTTCTTCTGCACAGCTAAGCTGGAAGTGGCATTTGCAGCTCGCAATAGTGCAGAGTTATCTCAAAGAAAGGGGCCACGGTGTTTCTGTATCTCTATTATGTTGGTGCGGCTTCGGAACTTTTAAATATCTTGATATATCTCGAGAACTACGCATCTGATCAAATAATATCATAGAACATAAAAAGTAGGAAACTTAATTCTCTACAAATAAGGTCTCTTAACATTTTGCCATAGCTCGCTTCGTTTCCGAGATATTTGCAGATTTATCTCAAGGGAAGGGGCCTGACGGACATATTTCGAGATATTTCTTCTTCTTGTTGTTCTTCTTCTGCACAGCTAAGCTGGAAGTGGCATTTGCAGGTCGCAGTAGTGCAGAGTTATCTCAAAGAAAGGGGCCACGGTGTTTCTGTACCTCTATTATGTTGGCGCGGCTTCGGAACGTTTAAATATCTTGATATATCTCGAGAACTACGCATCTGATCAAATAATATCATAGAACATAAAAAGTAGGAAACTTAATTCTCTACAAATAAGGTCTCTTAACATTTTGCCATAGCTCGCTTCGTTTCCGAGATATTTGCAGATTTATCTCAAGGGAAGGGGTCTGACGGACATATTTCGAGATATTTCTTCTTCTTGTTGTTCTTCTTCTGCACAGCTAAGCTGGAAGTGGCATTTGCAGCTCGCAATAGTGCAGAGTTATCTCAAAGAAAGGGGCCACGGTGTTTCTGTATCTCTATTATGTTGGTGCGGCTTCGGAACTTTTAAATATCTTGATATATCTCGAGAACTACGCATCTGATCAAATAATATCATAGAACATAAAAAGTAGGAAACTTAATTCTCTACAAATAAGGTCTCTTAACATTTTGCCATAGCTCGCTTCGTTTCCGAGATATTTGCAGATTTATCTCAAGGGAAGGGGCCTGACGGACATATTTCGAGATATTTCTCCTTCTTGTTGTTCTTCTTCTGCACAGCTAAGCTGGAAGTGGCATTTGCAGCTCACAACAGTGCAGAATTATCTCAAACAAAGGGGCCACGGTGTTTCTGTATCTCTATTATGTTGGTGCGGCTTCGGAACTTTTAAATATCTCGATATATCTCGAAAACTACGCTTCTGATCAAAAAATATCGTAGAACATAAATTGTAGGAAACATAATTCTCTACAAAAAAGGTCTCTTAACGTTTTGCCATAGCTCGCTTCGTTTCCGAGATATTTGCAGATTTATCTCAAGGGAAGGGTCCTGACGGACATATTTCGAGATATTTCTTCTTCTTGTTGTTCTTCTTCTGCACAGCTAAACTCGAAGTGGCATTTCCAGCTCGCAATAGTGCAGAGTTATCCCGAAGAAAGGGGCCACGGTGTTTCTGTATCTCTATTATGTTGGTGCAGCTTCGGAACTTTTAAATATCTTGATATATCTCGAGAACTACGCATCTGATCAAAAAATATCATAGAACATAAAAAGTAGGAAACTTAATTCTCTACAAAAAAGGTATCTCAACATTTTGCCATAGCTCGCTTCGTTTCCGAGATATTTGCAGATATATCTCAAGGGAAGGGGCTTGACGGACATATTTCGAGATATTTCTTCTTCTTGTTGTTCTTCTTCTGCACAGCTAAGCTGGAAGTGGCATTTGCAGGTCGCAATAGTGCAGAGTTATCTCAAAGAAAGGGGCCACGGTGTTTCTGTACCTCTATTATGTTGGTGCAGCTTCGGAACTTTTAAATATCTTGATATCTCTCGAGAACTACGCATCTGATCAAAAAATATCATAGAACATAAAAAGTAGGAAACTTAATTCTCCACAAAAAAGGTCTCTTAACATTTTGCCATAGCTCGCTTCGTTTCCGAGATATTTGCAGATTTAGCTCAAGGAAGGGGCCTGACGGACATATTTCGAGATATTTCTTCTTCTTGTTGTTCTTCTTCTGCACAGCTAAGCTCGAAGTGGCATTTGCAGGTCGCAGTAGTGCAGAGTTATCTCAAAGAAAGGGGCCACGGTGTTTCTGTATCTCTATTATGTTGGTGCGGCTTCGGAACTTTTAAATATCTTGATATATCTCGAGAACTACGCATCTGATCGAAAAATATCATAGAACATAAAAAGTAGGAAACATAATTCTCTACAAAAAAGGTCTCTTAACATTTTGCCATAGCTCGCTTCGTTTCTGAGATATTTGCAGATTTATCTCAAGGGAAGGGGCCTGACGGACATATTTCGAGATATTTCTTCTTCTTGTTGTTCTTCTTCTGCACAGCTAAGCTGGAAGTGGCATTTGCAGCTCGCAATAGTGCAGAGTTATCTCAAAGAAAGGGGCCACGGTGTTTCTGTATCTCTATTATGTTGGTGCGGCTTCGGAACTTTTAAATATCTTGATATATCTCGAGAACTACGCATCTGATCAAAAAATATCATAGAACACAAAAAGTAGGAAACTTAATTCTCTACAAAAAAGGTATCTTGACATTTTGCCATAGCTCGCTTCGTTTCCGAGATATTTGCAGATTTATCTCAAGGGAAGGGGCTTGACGGACATATTTCGAGATATTTCTTCTTCTTGTTGTTCTTCTTCTGCACAGCTAAGCTGGAAGTGGCATTTGCAGCTCGCAATAGTGCAGAGTTATCTCAAAGAAAGGGGCCACGGTGTTTCTGTATCTCTATTATGTTGGTGCGGCTTCGGAACTTTTAAATATCTTGATATATCTCGAGAACTACGCATCTGATCAAATAATATCATAGAACATAAAAAGTAGGAAACTTAATTCTCTACAAATAAGGTCTCTTAACATTTTGCCATAGCTCGCTTCGTTTCCGAGATATTTGCAGATTTATCTCAAGGGAAGGGGTCTGACGGACATATTTCGAGATATTTCTTCTTCTTGTTGTTCTTCTTCTGCACAGCTAAGCTGGAAGTGGCATTTGCAGCTCGCAATAGTGCAGAGTTATCTCAAAGAAAGGGGCCACGGTGTTTCTGTATCTCTATTATGTTGGTGCGGCTTCGGAACTTTTAAATATCTTGATATATCTCGAGAACTACGCATCTGATCAAATAATATCATAGAACATAAAAAGTAGGAAACTTAATTCTCTACAAATAAGGTCTCTTAACATTTTGCCATAGCTCGCTTCGTTTCCGAGATATTTGCAGATTTATCTCAAGGGAAGGGGCCTGACGGACATATTTCGAGATATTTCTTCTTCTTGTTGTTCTTCTTCTGCACAGCTAAGCTGGAAGTGGCATTTGCAGGTCGCAATAGTGCAGAGTTATCTCAAAGAAAGGGGCCACGGTGTTTCTGTACCTCTATTATGTTGGCGCGGCTTCGGAACTTTTAAATATCTTGAGATATCTCGAGAACTACGCATCTGATCAAATAATATCATAGAACATAAAAAGTAGGAAACTTAATTCTCTACAAATAAGGTCTCTTAACATTTTGCCATAGCTCGCTTCGTTTCCGAGATATTTGCAGATTTATCTCAAGGGACGGGGTCTGACGGACATATTTCGAGATATTTCTTCTTCTTGTTGTTCTTCTTCTGCACAGCTAAGCTGGAAGTGGCATTTGCAGCTCGCAATAGTGCAGAGTTATCTCAAAGAAAGGGGCCACGGTGTTTCTGTATCTCTATTATGTTGGTGCGGCTTCGGAACTTTTAAATATCTTGATATATCTCGAGAACTACGCATCTGATCAAATAATATCATAGAACATAAAAAGTAGGAAACTTAATTCTCTACAAATAAGGTCTCTTAACATTTTGCCATAGCTCGCTTCGTTTCCGAGATATTTGCAGATTTATCTCAAGGGAAGGGGCCTGACGGACATATTTCGAGATATTTCTTCTTCTTGTTGTTCTTCTTCTGCACAGCTAAGCTGGAAGTGGCATTTGCAGGTCGCAATAGTGCAGAGTTATCTCAAAGAAAGGGGCCACGGTGTTTCTGTACCTCTATTATGTTGGCGCGGCTTCGGAACTTTTAAATATCTCGATATATCTCGAAAACTACGCTTCTGATCAAAAAATATCATAGAACATAAATTGTAGGAAACATAATTCTCTACAAAAAAGGTCTCTTAACATTTTGCCATAGCTCGCTTCGTTTCCGAGATATTTGCAGATTTATCTCAAGGGAAGGGGCCTGACGAACATATTTCGAGATATTTCTTCTTCTTGTTGTTCTTCTTCTGCACAGCTAAGCTGGAAGTGGCATTTGCAGCTCGCAATAGTGCAGTGTTATCTCAAAGAAAGGGGCCACGGTGTTTCTGTATCTCTATTATGTTGGTGCGGCTTCGGAACCTTTAAATATCTCGATATATCTCGAGAACTACGCATCTGATCAAAAAATATCATAGAACATAAAGAGTAGGAAACTTAATTCTCTACAAATAAAGTCTCTTAACATTTTGCCATAGCTCGCTTCGTTTCCGAGATATTTGCAGATATATCTCAAGGGAAGGGGCCTGACGGACATATTTCGAGATATTTCTTCTTCTTGTTGTTCTTCTTCTGCACAGCTAAGCTGGAAGTGGCATTTGCGGCTCGCACTAGTGCAGAGTTATCTCAAAGAAAGGGGCCACGGTGTTTCTGTATCTCTATTATGTTGGTGCGGCTTCGGAACTTTTAAATATCTCGATATATCTCGAAAACTACGCTTCTGATCAAAAAATATCATAGAACATAAATTGTAGGAAACATAATTCTCTACAAAAAAGGTCTCTTAACATTTTGCCATAGCTCGCTTCGTTTCCGAGATATTTGCAGATATATCGCAAGGGAAGGGGCCTGACGGACATATTTCGAGATATTTCTTCTTCTTGTTGTTCTTCTTCTGCACAGCTAAGCTGGAAGTGGCATTTACAGCTCGCAATAGTGCAGAGTTATCTCATAGAAAGGGGCCACGGTGTTTCTGTATCTCTATTATGTTGGTGCGGCTTCGGAACTTTTAAATATCTCGATATATCTCGAGAACTACGCATCTGATCAAAAAATATCATAGAACATAAAAAGTAGGAAACTTAATTCTCTACAAATAAAGTCTCTTAACATTTTGCCATAGCTCGCTTCGTTTCCGAGATATTTGCAGATATATCTCAAGGGAAGGGGCCTGACGGACATATTTCGAGATATTTCTTCTTCTTGTTGTTCTTCTTCTGCACAGCTAAGCTGGAAGTGGCGTTTGCGGCTCGCACTAGTGCAGAGTTATCTCATAGAAAGGGGCCACGGTGTTTCTGTATCTCTATTATGTTGGTGCGGCTTCGGAACTTTTAAATATCTCGATATATCTCGAGAACTACGCATCTGATCAAAAAATATCATAGAACATAAAAAGTAGGAAACTTAATTCTCTACAAATAAAGTCTCTCAACATTTTGCCATAGCTCGCTTCGTTTCCGAGATATTTGCAGATATATCTCAAGGGAAGGGGCCTGACGGACATATTTCGAGATATTTCTTCTTCTTGTTGTTCTTCTTCTGCACAGCTAAGCTGGAAGTGGCATTTGCGGCTCGCACTAGTGCAGAGTTATCTCATAGAAAGGGGCCACGGTGTTTCTGTATCTCTATTATGTTGGTGCGGCTTCGGAACTTTTAAATATCTCGATATATCTCGAGAACTACGCATCTGATCAAAAAATATCATAGAACATAAAAAGTAGGAAACTTAATTCTCTACAAATAAAGTCTCTTAACATTTTGCCATAGCTCGCTTCGTTTCCGAGATATTTGCAGATATATCTCAAGGGAAGGGGCCTGACGGACATATTTCGAGATATTTCTTCTTCTTGTTGTTCTTCTTCTGCACAGCTAAGCTGGAAGTGGCATTTGCAGCTCGCAATAGTGCAGAGTTATCTCAAAGAAAGGGGCCACGGTGCTTCTGTATCTCTATTATGTTGGTGCGGCTTCGGAACTTTTAAATATCTCGATATATCTCGAAAACTACGCATCTGATCAAAAAATATCATAGAACATAAATTGTAGCAAACATAATTCTCTACAAAAAAGGTCTCTTAACATTTTGCCATAGCTCGCTTCGTTTCCGAGATATTTGCAGATATATCTCAAGGGAAGGGGCCTGACGGACATATTTCGAGATATTTCTTCTTCTTGTTGTTCTTCTTCTGCACAGCTAAGCTGGAAGTGGCATTTACAGCTCGCAATAGTGCAGAGTTATCTCATAGAAAGGGGCCACGGTGTTTCTGTATCTCTATTATGTTGGTGCGGCTTCGGAACTTTTAAATATCTCGATATATCTCGAGAACTACGCATCTGATCAAAAAATATCATAGAACATAAAAAGTAGGAAACTTAATTCTCTACAAATAAAGTCTCTTAACATTTTGCCATAGCTCGCTTCGTTTCCGAGATATTTGCAGATATATCTCAAGGGAAGGGGCCTGACGGACATATTTCGAGATATTTCTTCTTCTTGTTGTTCTTCTTCTGCACAGCTAAGCTGGAAGTGGCATTTGCGGCTCGCACTAGTGCAGAGTTATCTCATAGAAAGGGGCCACGGTGTTTCTGTATCTCTATTATGTTGGTGCGGCTTCGGAACTTTTAAATATCTCGATATATCTCGAAAACTACGCTTCTGATCAAAAAATATCATAGAACATAAATTGTAGGAAACATAATTCTCTACAAAAAAGGTCTCTTAACATTTTGCCATAGCTCGCTTCGTTTCCGAGATATTTGCAGATATATCTCAAGGGAAGGGGCCTGACGGACATATTTCGAGATATTTCTTCTTCTTGTTGTTCTTCTTCTGCACAGCTAAGCTGGAAGTGGCATTTACAGCTCGCAATAGTGCAGAGTTATCTCATAGAAAGGGGCCACGGTGTTTCTGTATCTCTATTATGTTGGTGCGGCTTCGGAACTTTTAAATATCTCGATATATCTCGAGAACTACGCATCTGATCAAAAAATATCATAGAACATAAAAAGTAGGAAACTTAATTCTCTACAAATAAAGTCTCTTAACATTTTGCCATAGCTCGCTTCGTTTCCGAGATATTTGCAGATATATCTCAAGGGAAGGGGCCTGACGGACATATTTCGAGATATTTCTTCTTCTTGTTGTTCTTCTTCTGCACAGCTAAGCTGGAAGTGGCATTTGCGGCTCGCACTAGTGCAGAGTTATCTCATAGAAAGGGGCCACGGTGTTTCTGTATCTCTATTATGTTGGTGCGGCTTCGGAACTTTTAAATATCTCGATATATCTCGAGAACTACGCATCTGATCAAAAAATATCATAGAACATAAAAAGTAGGAAACTTAATTCTCTACAAATAAAGTCTCTCAACATTTTGCCATAGCTCGCTTCGTTTCCGAGATATTTGCAGATATATCTCAAGGGAAGGGGCCTGACGGACATATTTCGAGATATTTCTTCTTCTTGTTGTTCTTCTTCTGCACAGCTAAGCTGGAAGTGGCATTTGCGGCTCGCACTAGTGCAGAGTTATCTCATAGAAAGGGGCCACGGTGTTTCTGTATCTCTATTATGTTGGTGCGGCTTCGGAACTTTTAAATATCTCGATATATCTCGAGAACTACGCATCTGATCAAAAAATATCATAGAACATAAAAAGTAGGAAACTTAATTCTCTACAAATAAAGTCTCTTAACATTTTGCCATAGCTCGCTTCGTTTCCGAGATATTTGCAGATATATCTCAAGGGAAGGGGCCTGACGGACATATTTCGAGATATTTCTTCTTCTTGTTGTTCTTCTTCTGCACAGCTAAGCTGGAAGTGGCATTTGCAGCTCGCAATAGTGCAGAGTTATCTCAAAGAAAGGGGCCACGGTGTTTCTGTATCTCTATTATGTTGGTGCGGCTTCGGAACTTTTAAATATCTCGATATATCTCGAAAACTACGCGTCTGATAAAAAAATATCATAGAACATAAATTGTAGGAAACATAATTCTCTACAAAAAAGGTCTCTTAACATTTTGCCATAGCTCGCTTCGTTTCCGAGATATTTGCAGATATATCTCAAGGGAAGGGGCCTGACGGACATATTTCGAGATATTTCTTCTTCTTGTTGTTCTTCTTCTGCACAGCTAAGCTGGAAGTGGCATTTACAGCTCGCAATAGTGCAGAGTTATCTCATAGAAAGGGGCCACGGTGTTTCTGTATCTCTATTATGTTGGTGCGGCTTCGGAACTTTTAAATATCTCGATATATCTCGAAAACTACGCTTCTGATCAAAAAATATCATAGAACATAAATTGTAGGAAACATAATTCTCTACAAAAAAGGTCTCTTAACATTTTGCCATAGCTCGCTTCGTTTCCGAGATATTTGCAGATATATCTCAAGGGAAGGGGCCTGACGGACATATTTCGAGATATTTCTTCTTCTTGTTGTTCTTCTTCTGCACAGCTAAGCTGGAAGTGGCATTTGCAGCTCGCAATAGTGCAGAGTTATCTCAAAGAAAGGGGCCACGGTGTTTCTGTATCTCTATTATGTTGGTGCGGCTTCGGAACTTTTAAATATCTTGATATATCTCGAGAACTACGCATCTGATCAAAAAATATCATACAACATAAAAAGTAGGAAACTTAATTCTCTACAAATAAAGTCTCTTATCATTTTGCCATAGCTCACTTCGTTTCCGAGATATTTGCAGATTTATCTCAAGGGAAGGGGCCTGACGGACATATTTCGAGATATTTCTTCTTCTTGTTGTTCTTCTTCTGCACAGCTAAGCTGGAAGTGGCATTTGCGGCTCGCACTAGTGCAGAGTTATCTCATAGAAAGGGGCCACGGTGTTTCTGTATCTCTATTATGTTGGTGCGGCTTCGGAACTTTTAAATATCTCGATATATCTCGAGAACTACGCATCTGATCAAAAAATATCATAGAACATAAAAAGTAGGAAACTTAATTCTCTACAAATAAAGTCTCTCAAGATTTTGCCATAGCTCGCTTCGTTTCCGAGATATTTGCAGATATATCTCTAGGGAAGGGGCCTGACGGACATATTTCGAGATATTTCTTCTTCTTGTTGTTCTTCTTCTGCACAGCTAAGCTGGAAGTGGCATTTGCGGCTCGCACTAGTGCAGAGTTATCTCATAGAAAGGGGCCACGGTGTTTCTGTATCTCTATTATGTTGGTGTGGCTTCGGAACTTTTAAATATCTCGATATATCTCGAAAACTACGCTTCTGATCAAAAAATATCATAGAACATAAATTGTAGGAAACATAATTCTCTACAAAAAAGGTCTCTTAACATTTTGCCATAGCTCGCTTCGTTTCCGAGATATTTGCAGATATATCTCAAGGGAAGGGGCCTGACGGACATATTTCGAGATATTTCTTCTTCTTGTTGTTCTTCTTCTGCACAGCTAAGCTGGTAGTGGCATTTGCAGCTAGCAATAGTGCAGAGTTATCTCAAAGAAAGGGGCCACTGTGTTTCTGTATCTCTATTATGTTGGTGCGGCTTCGGAACTTTTAAATATCTTGATATATCTCGAGAACTACGCATCTGATCAAAAAATATCATACAACATAAAAAGTAGGAAACTTAATTCTCTACAAAAAAGGTCTCTTAACATTTTGCCATAGCTCGCTTCATTTCCGAGATATTTGCAGATTTATCTCAAGGGAAGGGGCCTAACGGACATATTTCGAGATATTTCTTCTTCTTGTTGTTCTTCTTCTGCACAGCGAAGCTGGAAGTGGCATTTGCAGCTCGCAATAGTGCAGAGTTATCTCAAAGAAAGGGGCCACGGTGTTTCTGTATCTCTATTATGTTGGTGCGGCTTCGGAACTTTTAAATATCTTGATATATCTCGAGAACTACGCATCTGATCAAAAAATATCATAGAACATAAAAAGTAGGAAACTTAATTCTCTACAAAAAAGGTCTCTTAACATTTTGCCATAGCTCGCTTCGTTTCCGAGATATTTGCAGATATATCTCAAGGGAAGGGGCCTGACGGACATATTTCGAGATATTTCTTCTTCTTGTTGTTCTTCTTCTGCACAGCTAAGCTGGAAGTGGCATTTGCAGCTAGCAATAGTGCAGAGTTATCTCAAAGAAAGGGGCCACGGTGTTTCTGTATCTCTATTATGTTGGTGCGGCTTCGGAACTTTTAAATATCTTGATATATCTCGAGAACTACGCATCTGATCAAAAAATATCATAGAACATAAAAGGTAGGAAACTTAATTCTCTACAAAAAAGGTCTCTTAACATTTTGCCATTGCTCGCTTCGTTTCCGAGATATTTGCAGATTCAGCTCAAAGGAACGGGCCTGACGGACATATTTCGAGATATTTCTTCTTCTTGTTGTTCTTCTTCTGCACAGCTAAGCTGGAAGTGGCATTTGCGGCTCGCACTAGTGCAGAGTTATCTCAAAGAAAGGGGCCACGGTGTTTCTGTATCTCTATTATGTTGGTGCGGCTTCGGAACTTTTAAATATCTCGATATATCTCGAAAACTACGCTTCTGATCAAAAAATATCATAGAACATAAATTGTAGGAAACATAATTCTCTACAAAAGAGGTCGCTTAACATTTTGCCATAGCTCGCTTCGTTTCCGAGATATTTGCAGATATATCTCAAGGGAAGGGGCCTGACGGACATATTTCGAGATATTTCTTCTTCTTGTTGTTCTTCTTCTGCACAGCTAAGCTGGAAGTGGCATTTGCAGCTAGCAATAGTGCAGAGTTATCTCAAAGAAAGGGGCCACGGTGTTTCTGTATCTCTATTATGTTGGTGCGGCTTCGGAACTTTTAAATATCTTGATATATCTCGAGAACTACGCATCTGATCAAAAAATATCATACAACATGAAAAGTAGGAAACTTAATTCTCTACAAAAAAGGTCTCTTAACATTTTGCCATAGCTCGCTTCATTTCCGAGATATTTGCAGATTTATCTCAAGGGAAGGGGCCTAACGGACATATTTCGAGATATTTCTTCTTCTTGTTGTTCTTCTTCTGCACAGCGAAGCTGGAAGTGGCATTTGCAGCTCGCAATAGTGCAGAGTTATCTCAAAGAGAGGGGCCACGGTGTTTCTGTATCTCTATTATGTTGGTGCGGCTTCGGAACTTTTAAATATCTTGATATATCTCGAGAACTACGCATCTGATCAAAAAATATCATAGAACATAAAAAGTAGGAAACTTAATTCTCTACAAAAAAGTCTCTTAACATTTTGCCATAGCTCTCTTCGTTTCCGAGATATTTGCAGATTTATCTCAAGAGAAGGGGCCTGACGGACATATTTCGAGATATTTCTTCTTCTTGTTGTTCTTCTTCTGCACAGCTAAACTGGAAGTGGCATTTCCAGCTCGCAATAGTGCAGAGTTATCTCAAAGAGAGGGGCCACGGTGTTTCTGTATCTCTATTATGTTGGTGCGGCTTCGGAACTTTTAAATATCTTGATATATCTCGAGAACTACGCATCTGATCAAAAAATATCATAGAACATAAAAAGTAGGAAACTTAATTCTCTACAAAAAAGGTCTCTTAACATTTTGCCATAGCTCTCTTCGTTTCCGAGATATTTGCAGATTTATCTCAAGAGAAGGGGCCTGACGGACATATTTCGAGATATTTCTTCTTCTTGTTATTCTTCTTCTGCACAGCTAAACTGGAAGTGGCATTTCCAGCTCGCAATAGTGCAGAGTTATCTCAAAGAGAGGGGCCACGGTGTTTCTGTATCTCTATTATGTTGGTGCGGCTTCGGAACTTTTAAATATCTTGATATATCTCGAGAACTACGCATCTGATCAAAAAATATCATAGAACATAAAAAGTAGGAAACTTAATTCTCTACAAAAAAGTCTGTTAACATTTTGCCATAGCTCTCTTCGTTTCCGAGATATTTGCAGATTTATCTCAAGAGAAGGGGCCTGACGGACATATTTCGAGATGTTTCTTCTTCTTGTTGTTCTTCTTCTGCACAGCTAAACTGGAAGTGGCATTTCCAGCTCGCAATAGTGCAGAGTTATCTCAAAGAGAGGGGCCACGGTGTTTCTGTATCTCTATTATGTTGGTGCGGCTTCGGAACTTTTAAATATCTTGATATATCTCGAGAACTACGCATCTGCTCAAAAAATATCATACAAGATAAAAAGTAGGAAACTTAATTCTCTACAAAAAAGGTCTCTTAACATTTTGCCATAGCTCGCTTCGTTTCCGAGATATTTGCAGATTTATCTCAAGGGAAGGGGCCTGACGGACATATTTCGAGATATTTCTTCTTCTTGTTGTTCTTCTTCTGCACAGCTAAGCTGGAAGTGGCATTTGCAGCTCGCAATAGTGCAGAGTTATCTCAAAGAGAGGGGCCACGGTGTTTCTGTATCTCTATTATGTTGGTGCGGCTTCGGAACTTTTAAATATATCGATATATCTCGAGAACTACGCATCTGCTCAAAAAATATCACAGAACATAAAAAGTAGGAAACTTAATTCTCTACAAATAAGGTCTCTTAACATTTTGCCATAGCTCGCTTCGTTTCCGAGATATTTGCAGATTCAGCTCAAAGGAACGGGCCTGACGGACATATTTCGAGATATTTCTTCTTCTTGTTGTTCTTCCTCTGCACAGCTAAGCTGGAAGTGGCATTTGCAGCTCGCAATAGTGCAGAGTTATCTCAAAGAGAGGGGCCACGGTGTTTCTGTATCTCTATTATGTTGGTGCGGCTTCGGAACTTTTAAATATCTTGATATATCTCGAGAACTACGCATCTGATCAAAAAATATCATAGTGGATAAAAAGTAGGAAACTTAATTCTCTACAAAAAAGGTCTCTTAACATTTTGCCATAGCTCGCTTCGTTTCCGAGATATTTGCAGATTTATCTCAAGGGAAGGGGCCTGACGGACATATTTCGAGATATTTCTTCTTCTTGTTGTTCTTCTTCTGCACAGCTAAGCTGGAAGTGGCATTTGCAGCTCGCAATAGTGCAGAGTTATCTCAAAGAGAGGGGCCACGGTGTTTCTGTATCTCTATTATGTTGGTGCGGCTTCGGAACTTTTAAATATATCGATATATCTCGAGAACTACGCATCTGCTCAAAAAATATCACAGAACATAAAAAGTAGGAAACTTAATTCTCTACAAATAAGGTCTCTTAACATTTTGCCATAGCTCGCTTCGTTTCCGAGATATTTGCAGATTCAGCTCAAAGGAACGGGCCTGACGGACATATTTCGAGATATTTCTTCTTCTTGTTGTTCTTCCTCTGCACAGCTAAGCTGGAAGTGGCATTTGCAGCTCGCAATAGTGCAGAGTTATCTCAAAGAGAGGGGCCACGGTGTTTCTGTATCTCTATTATGTTGGTGCGGCTTCGGAACTTTTAAATATCTTGATATATCTCGAGAACTACGCATCTGATCAAAAAATATCATAGTAGATAAAAAGTAGGAAACTTAATTCTCTACAAAAAAGGTCTCTTAACATTTTGCCATAGCTCGCTTCGTTTCCGAGATATTTGCAGATTCAGCTGAAAGGAACGGGCCTGACGGACATATTTCGAGATATTTCTTCTTCTTGTTGTTCTTCCTCTGCACAGCTAAGCTGGAAGTGGCATTTGCAGCTCGCAATAGTGCAGAGTTATCTCAAAGAAAGGGGCCACGGTGTTTCTGTATCTCTATTATGTTGGTGCGGCTTCGGAACTTTTAAATATCTTGATATATCTCGAGAACTACGCATCTGATCAAAAAATATCATAGGACATAAAAAGTAGGAAACTTAATTCTCTACAAAAAAGTTCTCTTAACATTTTGCCATAGCTCGCTTCGTTTCCGAGATATTTGCAGATTTATCTCAAGGGAAGGGGCCTGACGGACATATTTCGAGATATTTCTTCTTCTTGTTGTTCTTCTTCTGCACAGCTAAGCTGGAAGTGGCATTTGCGGCTCGCACCAGTGCAGAGTTATCTCAAAGAAAGGGGCCACGGTGTTTCTGTATCTCTATTATGTTGGTGCGGCTTCGGAACTTTTAAATATCTTGATATATCTCGAGAACTACGCATCTGATCAAAAAATATCATACTACATCAAAAGTAGGAAACTTAATTCTCTACAAGAAAGGTCTCTAAACGTTTTGCCATAGCTCGCTTCGTTTCCGAGATATTTGCAGATTTATCTCAAGGGAAGGGGCCTGACGGACATATTTCGAGATATTTCTTCTTCTTGTTGTTCTTCTTCTGCACAGCTCAGCTGGAAGTGGCATTTACAGCTCGCAATAGTGCAGAGTTATCTCAAAGAAAGGGGCCACGGTGTTTCTGTATCTCTATTATGTTGGTGCGGCTTCGGAACTTTTAAATATCTTGATATATCTCGAGAACTACGCATCTGATCAAAAAATATCATAGAACATAAAAAGTAGGGAACTTAATTCTCTACAAAAAAGGTCTCTTAACATTTTGCCATAGCTCGCTTCGTTTCCGAGATATTTGCAGATTTATCTCAAGGGAAGGGGCCTGACGGACATATTTAGAGATATTTCTTCTTCTGCACAGCTAAGCTGGAAGTGGCATTTGCAGCTCGCAATAGTGCAGAGTTATCTCAAAGAAAGGGGCCACGGTGTTTCTGTATCTCTATTATGTTGGTGCGGCTTCGGAACTTTTAAATATCTTGATATATCTCGAGAACTACGCGTCTGATCAAAAAATATCATAGAACATAAAAAGTAGGAAACTTAATTCTCTACAAAAAAGGTCTCTTAACATTTTGCCATTGCTCGCTTCGTTTCCGAGATATTTGCAGATTCAGCTCAAAGGAACGGGCCTGACGGACATATTTCGAGATATTTCTTCTTCTTGTTGTTCTTCTTCTGCACAGCTAAGCTGGAAGTGGCATTTGCGGCTCGCACTAGTGCAGAGTTATCTCAAAGAAAGGGGCCACGGTGTTTCTGTATCTCTATTATGTTGGTGCGGCTTCGGAACTTTTAAATATCTCGATATATCTCGAAAACTACGCTTCTGATCAAAAAATATCATAGAACATAAATTGTAGGAAACATAATTCTCTACAAAAGAGGTCGCTTAACATTTTGCCATAGCTCGCTTCGTTTCCGAGATATTTGCAGATATATCTCAAGGGAAGGGGCCTGACGGACATATTTCGAGATATTTCTTCTTCTTGTTGTTCTTCTTCTGCACAGCTAAGCTGGAAGTGGCATTTGCAGCTAGCAATAGTGCAGAGTTATCTCAAAGAAAGGGGCCACGGTGTTTCTGTATCTCTATTATGTTGGTGCGGCTTCGGAACTTTTAAATATCTTGATATATCTCGAGAACTACGCATCTGATCAAAAAATATCATACAACATGAAAAGTAGGAAACTTAATTCTCTACAAAAAAGGTCTCTTAACATTTTGCCATAGCTCGCTTCATTTCCGAGATATTTGCAGATTTATCTCAAGGGAAGGGGCCTAACGGACATATTTCGAGATATTTCTTCTTCTTGTTGTTCTTCTTCTGCACAGCGAAGCTGGAAGTGGCATTTGCAGCTCGCAATAGTGCAGAGTTATCTCAAAGAGAGGGGCCACGGTGTTTCTGTATCTCTATTATGTTGGTGCGGCTTCGGAACTTTTAAATATCTTGATATATCTCGAGAACTACGCATCTGATCAAAAAATATCATAGAACATAAAAAGTAGGAAACTTAATTCTCTACAAAAAAGTCTCTTAACATTTTGCCATAGCTCTCTTCGTTTCCGAGATATTTGCAGATTTATCTCAAGAGAAGGGGCCTGACGGACATATTTCGAGATATTTCTTCTTCTTGTTGTTCTTCTTCTGCACAGCTAAACTGGAAGTGGCATTTCCAGCTCGCAATAGTGCAGAGTTATCTCAAAGAGAGGGGCCACGGTGTTTCTGTATCTCTATTATGTTGGTGCGGCTTCGGAACTTTTAAATATCTTGATATATCTCGAGAACTACGCATCTGATCAAAAAATATCATAGAACATAAAAAGTAGGAAACTTAATTCTCTACAAAAAAGGTCTCTTAACATTTTGCCATAGCTCTCTTCGTTTCCGAGATATTTGCAGATTTATCTCAAGAGAAGGGGCCTGACGGACATATTTCGAGATATTTCTTCTTCTTGTTATTCTTCTTCTGCACAGCTAAACTGGAAGTGGCATTTCCAGCTCGCAATAGTGCAGAGTTATCTCAAAGAGAGGGGCCACGGTGTTTCTGTATCTCTATTATGTTGGTGCGGCTTCGGAACTTTTAAATATCTTGATATATCTCGAGAACTACGCATCTGATCAAAAAATATCATAGAACATAAAAAGTAGGAAACTTAATTCTCTACAAAAAAGTCTGTTAACATTTTGCCATAGCTCTCTTCGTTTCCGAGATATTTGCAGATTTATCTCAAGAGAAGGGGCCTGACGGACATATTTCGAGATGTTTCTTCTTCTTGTTGTTCTTCTTCTGCACAGCTAAACTGGAAGTGGCATTTCCAGCTCGCAATAGTGCAGAGTTATCTCAAAGAGAGGGGCCACGGTGTTTCTGTATCTCTATTATGTTGGTGCGGCTTCGGAACTTTTAAATATCTTGATATATCTCGAGAACTACGCATCTGCTCAAAAAATATCATACAAGATAAAAAGTAGGAAACTTAATTCTCTACAAAAAAGGTCTCTTAACATTTTGCCATAGCTCGCTTCGTTTCCGAGATATTTGCAGATTTATCTCAAGGGAAGGGGCCTGACGGACATATTTCGAGATATTTCTTCTTCTTGTTGTTCTTCTTCTGCACAGCTAAGCTGGAAGTGGCATTTGCAGCTCGCAATAGTGCAGAGTTATCTCAAAGAGAGGGGCCACGGTGTTTCTGTATCTCTATTATGTTGGTGCGGCTTCGGAACTTTTAAATATATCGATATATCTCGAGAACTACGCATCTGCTCAAAAAATATCACAGAACATAAAAAGTAGGAAACTTAATTCTCTACAAATAAGGTCTCTTAACATTTTGCCATAGCTCGCTTCGTTTCCGAGATATTTGCAGATTCAGCTCAAAGGAACGGGCCTGACGGACATATTTCGAGATATTTCTTCTTCTTGTTGTTCTTCCTCTGCACAGCTAAGCTGGAAGTGGCATTTGCAGCTCGCAATAGTGCAGAGTTATCTCAAAGAGAGGGGCCACGGTGTTTCTGTATCTCTATTATGTTGGTGCGGCTTCGGAACTTTTAAATATCTTGATATATCTCGAGAACTACGCATCTGATCAAAAAATATCATAGTGGATAAAAAGTAGGAAACTTAATTCTCTACAAAAAAGGTCTCTTAACATTTTGCCATAGCTCGCTTCGTTTCCGAGATATTTGCAGATTTATCTCAAGGGAAGGGGCCTGACGGACATATTTCGAGATATTTCTTCTTCTTGTTGTTCTTCTTCTGCACAGCTAAGCTGGAAGTGGCATTTGCAGCTCGCAATAGTGCAGAGTTATCTCAAAGAGAGGGGCCACGGTGTTTCTGTATCTCTATTATGTTGGTGCGGCTTCGGAACTTTTAAATATATCGATATATCTCGAGAACTACGCATCTGCTCAAAAAATATCACAGAACATAAAAAGTAGGAAACTTAATTCTCTACAAATAAGGTCTCTTAACATTTTGCCATAGCTCGCTTCGTTTCCGAGATATTTGCAGATTCAGCTCAAAGGAACGGGCCTGACGGACATATTTCGAGATATTTCTTCTTCTTGTTGTTCTTCCTCTGCACAGCTAAGCTGGAAGTGGCATTTGCAGCTCGCAATAGTGCAGAGTTATCTCAAAGAGAGGGGCCACGGTGTTTCTGTATCTCTATTATGTTGGTGCGGCTTCGGAACTTTTAAATATCTTGATATATCTCGAGAACTACGCATCTGATCAAAAAATATCATAGTAGATAAAAAGTAGGAAACTTAATTCTCTACAAAAAAGGTCTCTTAACATTTTGCCATAGCTCGCTTCGTTTCCGAGATATTTGCAGATTCAGCTGAAAGGAACGGGCCTGACGGACATATTTCGAGATATTTCTTCTTCTTGTTGTTCTTCCTCTGCACAGCTAAGCTGGAAGTGGCATTTGCAGCTCGCAATAGTGCAGAGTTATCTCAAAGAAAGGGGCCACGGTGTTTCTGTATCTCTATTATGTTGGTGCGGCTTCGGAACTTTTAAATATCTTGATATATCTCGAGAACTACGCATCTGATCAAAAAATATCATAGGACATAAAAAGTAGGAAACTTAATTCTCTACAAAAAAGTTCTCTTAACATTTTGCCATAGCTCGCTTCGTTTCCGAGATATTTGCAGATTTATCTCAAGGGAAGGGGCCTGACGGACATATTTCGAGATATTTCTTCTTCTTGTTGTTCTTCTTCTGCACAGCTAAGCTGGAAGTGGCATTTGCGGCGCGCACCAGTGCAGAGTTATCTCAAAGAAAGGGGCCACGGTGTTTCTGTATCTCTATTATGTTGGTGCGGCTTCGGAACTTTTAAATATCTTGATATATCTCGAGAACTACGCATCTGATCAAAAAATATCATACTACATCAAAAGTAGGAAACTTAATTCTCTACAAGAAAGGTCTCTAAACGTTTTGCCATAGCTCGCTTCGTTTCCGAGATATTTGCAGATTTATCTCAAGGGAAGGGGCCTGACGGACATATTTCGAGATATTTCTTCTTCTTGTTGTTCTTCTTCTGCACAGCTCAGCTGGAAGTGGCATTTACAGCTCGCAATAGTGCAGAGTTATCTCAAAGAAAGGGGCCACGGTGTTTCTGTATCTCTATTATGTTGGTGCGGCTTCGGAACTTTTAAATATCTTGATATATCTCGAGAACTACGCATCTGATCAAAAAATATCATAGAACATAAAAAGTAGGGAACTTAATTCTCTACAAAAAAGGTCTCTTAACATTTTGCCATAGCTCGCTTCGTTTCCGAGATATTTGCAGATTTATCTCAAGGGAAGGGGCCTGACGGACATATTTAGAGATATTTCTTCTTCTGCACAGCTAAGCTGGAAGTGGCATTTGCAGCTCGCAATAGTGCAGAGTTATCTCAAAGAAAGGGGCCACGGTGTTTCTGTATCTCTATTATGTTGGTGCGGCTTCGGAACTTTTAAATATCTTGATATATCTCGAGAACTACGCGTCTGATCAAAAAATATCATAGAACATAAAAAGTAGGAAACTTAATTCTCTACAAATAAGGTCTCTTAACATTTTGCCATAGCTCGCTTCGTTTCCGAGATATTTGCAGATTTATCTCAAGGGAAGGGGCCTGACGGACATATTTCGAGATACTTCTTCTTCTTGTTGTTCTTCTTCTGCACAGCTAAGCTGGAAGTGGCATTTACAGCTCGCAATAGTGCAGAGTTATCTCAAAGAAAGGGGCCACGGTGTTTCTGTATCTCTATTATGTTGGTGCGGCTTCGGAACTTTTAAATATCTTGATATATCTCGAGAACTACGCATCTGATCAAAAAATATCATAGAACATAAAAAGTAGGGAACTTAATTCTCTACAAAAAAGGTCTCTTAACATTTTGCCATAGCTCGCTTCGTTTCCGAGATATTTGCAGATGTATCTCAAGGGAAGGGGCCTGACGGACATATTTCGAGATATTTCTTCTTCTGCACAGCTAAGCTGGAAGTGGCATTTGCCGCTCGCAATAGTGCAGAGTTATCTCAAAGAAAGGGGCCACGGTGTTTCTGTATCTCTATTATGTTGGTGCGGCTTCGGAACTTTTAAATATCTTGAGATATCTCGAGAACTACGCGTCTGATCAAAAAATATCATAGAACATAAAAAGTAGGAAACTTAATTCTCTACAAATAAGGTCTCTTAACATTTTGCCATAGCTCGCTTCGTTTCCGAGATATTTGCAGATTTATCTCAAGGGAAGGGGCCTGACGGACATATTTCGAGATATTTCTTCTTCTTGTTGTTCTTCTTCTGCACAGCTAAGCTGAAAGTGGCATTTGCGGTTCGCACTAGTGCAGAGTTATCTCAAAGAAAGGGGCCACGGTGTTTCTGTATCTCTATTATGTTGGTGCGGCTTCGGAACTTTTAAATATCTTGATATATCTCGAGAACTACGCATCTGATCAAAAAATATCATACTACATCAAAAGTAGGAAACTTAATTCTCTACAAGAAAGGTCTCTAAACGTTTTGCCATAGCTCGCTTCGTTTCCGAGATATTTGCAGATTTATCTCAAGGGAAGGGGCCTGACGGACATATTTCGAGACATTTCTTCTTCTTGTTGTTCTTCTTCTGCACAGCTAAGCTGGAAGTGGCATTTACAGCTCGCAATAGTGCAGAGTTATCTCAAAGAAAGGGGCCACGGTGTTTCTGTATCTCTATTATGTTGGTGCGGCTTCGGAACTTTTAAATATCTTGATATATCTCGAGAACTACGCATCTGATCAAAAAATATCATAGAACATAAAAAGTAGGGAACTTAATTCTCTACAAAAAAGGTCTCTTAACATTTTGCCATAGCTCGCTTCGTTTCCGAGATATTTGCAGATTTATCTCAAGGGAAGGGGCCTGACGGACATATTTAGAGATATTTCATCTTCTGCACAGCTAAGCTGGAAGTGGCATTTGCAGCTCGCAATAGTGCAGAGTGATCTCAAAGAAAGGGGCCACGGTGTTTCTGTATCTCTATTATGTTGGTGCGGCTTCGGAACTTTTAAATATCTTGATATATCTCGAGAACTACGCGTCTGATCAAAAAATATCATAGAACATAAAAAGTAGGAAACTTAATTCTCTACAAATAAGGTCTGTTAACATTTTGCCATAGCTCGCTTCGTTTCCGAGATATTTGCAGATTTATCTCAAGGGAAGGGGCCTGACGGACATATTTCGAGATATTTCTTCTTCTTGTTGTTCTTCTTCTGCACAGCTAAGCTGGAAGTGGCATTTGCGGCTCGCACTAGTGCAGAGTTATCTCAAAGAAAGGGGCCACGGTGTTTCTGTATCTCTATTATGTTGGTGCGGCTTCGGAACTTTTAAATATCTTGATATATCTCGAGAACTACGCATCTGATCAAAAAATATCATACTACATCAAAAGTAGGAAACTTAATTCTCTACAAGAAAGGTCTCTAAACGTTTTGCCATAGCTCGCTTCGTTTCCGAGATATTTGCAGATTTATCTCAAGGGAAGGGGCCTGACGGACATATTTCGAGATATTTCTTCTTCTTGTTGTTCTTCTTCTGCACAGCTAAGCTGGAAGTGGCATTTACAGCTCGCAATAGTGCAGAGTTATCTCAAAGAAAGGGGCCACGGTGTTTCTGTATCTCTATTATGTTGGTGCGGCTTCGGAACTTTTAAATATCTTGATATATCTCGAGATCTACGCATCTGATCAAAAAATATCATAGAACATAAAAAGTAGGATACATAATTCTCTACAAAAAACGTCTCTTAACATTTTGCCATAGCTCGCTTCGTTTCCGAGATATTTGCAGATTTATCTCAAGGGAAGGGGCCTGACGGACATATTTAGAGATATTTCATCTTCTGCACAGCTAAGCTGGAAGTGGCATTTGCAGCTCGCAATAGTGCAGAGTTATCTCAAAGAAAGGGGCCACGGTGTTTCTGTATCTCTATTATGTTGGTGCGGCTTCGGAACTTTTAAATATCTTGATATATCTCGAGAACTACGCATCTGATCAAAAAATATCATACTACATCAAAAGTAGGAAACTTAATTCTCTACAAGAAAGGTCTCTAAACGTTTTGCCATAGCTCGCTTCGTTTCCGAGATATTTGCAGATTTATCTCAAGGGAAGGGGCCTGACGGACATATTTCGAGATATTTCTTCTTCTTGTTGTTCTTCTTCTGCACAGCTAAGCTGGAAGTGGCATTTACAGCTCGCAATAGTGCAGAGTTATCTCAAAGAAAGGGGCCACGGTGTTTCTGTATCTCTATTATGTTGGTGCGGCTTCGGAACTTTTAAATATCTTGATATATCTCGAGAACTACGCATCTGATCAAAAAATATCATAGAACATAAAAAGTAGGGAACTTAATTCTCTACAAAAAAGGTCTCTTAACATTTTGCCATAGCTCGCTTCGTTTCCGAGATATTTGCAGATTTATCTCAAGGGAAGGGGCCTGACGGACATATTTAGAGATATTTCTTCTTCTGCACAGCTAAGCTGGAAGTGGCATTTGCAGCTCGCAATAGTGCAGAGTTATCTCAAAGAAAGGGGCCACGGTGTTTCTGTATCTCTATTATGTTGGTGCGGCTTCGGAACTTTTAAATATCTTGATATATCTCGAGACCTACGCGTCTGATCAAAAAATATCATAGAACATAAAAAGTAGGAAACTTAATTCTCTACAAATAAGGTCTCTTAACATTTTGCCATAGCTCGCTTCGTTTCCGAGATATTTGCAGATTTATCTCAAGGGAAGGGGCCTGACGGACATATTTCGAGATATTTCTTCTTCTTGTTGTTCTTCTTCTGCACAGCTAAGCTGGAAGTGGCATTTACAGCTCGCAATAGTGCAGAGTTATCTCAAAGAAAGGGGCCACGGTGTTTCTGTATCTCTATTATGTTGGTGCGGCTTCGGAACTTTTAAATATCTTGATATATCTCGAGAACTACGCATCTGATCAAAAAATATCATAGAACATAAAAAGTAGGGAACTTAATTCTCTACAAAAAAGGTCTCTTAACATTTTGCCATAGCTCGCTTCGTTTCCGAGATATTTGCAGATTTATCTCAAGGGAAGGGGCCTGACGGACATATTTCGAGATATTTCTTCTTCTGCACAGCTAAGCTGGAAGTGGCATTTGCCGCTCGCAATAGTGCAGAGTTATCTCAAAGAAAGGGGCCACGGTGTTTCTGTATCTCTATTATGTTGGTGCGGCTTCGGAACTTTTAAATATCTTGATATATCTCGAGAACTACGCGTCTGATCAAAAAATATCATAGAACATAAAAAGTAGGAAACTTAATTCTCTACAAATAAGGTCTCTTAACATTTTGCCATAGCTCGCTTCGTTTCCGAGATATTTGCAGATTTATCTCAAGGGAAGGGGCCTGACTGACATATTTCGAGATATTTCTTCTTCTTGTTGTTCTTCTTCTGCACAGCTAAGCTGGAAGTGGCATTTGCGGCTCGCACTAGTGCAGAGTTATCTCAAAGAAAGGGGCCACGGTGTTTCTGTATCTCTATTATGTTGGTGCGGCTTCGGAACTTTTAAATATCTTGATATATCTCGAGAACGACGCATCTGATCAAAAAATATCATACTACATCAAAAGTAGGAAACTTAATTCTCTACAAGAAAGGTCTCTAAACGTTTTGCCATAGCTCGCTTCGTTTCCGAGATATTTGCAGATTTATCTCAAGGGAAGGGGCCTGACGGACATATTTCGAGATATTTCTTCTTCTTGTTGTTCTTCTTCTGCACAGCTAAGCTGGAAGTGGCATTTACAGCTCGCAATAGTGCAGAGTTATCTCAAAGAAAGGGGCCACGGTGTTTCTGTATCTCTATTATGTTGGTGCGGCTTCGGAACTTTTAAATATCTTGATATATCTCGAGAACTACGCATCTGATCAAAAAATATCATAGAACATAAAAAGTAGGGAACTTAATTCTCTACAAAAAAGGTCTCTTAACATTTTGCCATAGCTCGCTTCGTTTCCGAGATATTTGCAGATTTATCTCAAGGGAAGGGGCCTGACGGACATATTTAGAGATATTTCATCTTCTGCACAGCTAAGCTGGAAGTGGCATTTGCAGCTCGCAATAGTGCAGAGTTATCTCAAAGAAAGGGGCCACGGTGTTTCTGTATCTCTATTATGTTGGTGCGGCTTCGGAACTTTTAAATATCTTGATATATCTCGAGAACTACGCGTCTGATCAAAAAATATCATAGAACATAAAAAGTAGGAAACTTAATTCTCTACAAATAAGGTCTGTTAACATTTTGCCATAGCTCGCTTCGTTTCCGAGATATTTGCAGATTTATCTCAAGGGAAGGGGCCTGACGGACATATTTCGAGATATTTCTTCTTCTTGTTGTTCTTCTTCTGCACAGCTAAGCTGGAAGTGGCATTTGCGGCTCGCACTAGTGCAGAGTTATCTCAAAGAAAGGGGCCACGGTGTTTCTGTATCTCTATTATGTTGGTGCGGCTTCGGAACTTTTAAATATCTTGATATATCTCGAGAACTACGCATCTGATCAAAAAATATCATACTACATCAAAAGTAGGAAACTTAATTCTCTACAAGAAAGGTCTCTAAACGTTTTGCCATAGCTCGCTTCGTTTCCGAGATATTTGCAGATTTATCTCAAGGGAAGGGGCCTGACGGACATATTTCGAGATATTTCTTCTTCTTGTTGTTCTTCTTCTGCACAGCTAAGCTGGAAGTGGCATTTACAGCTCGCAATAGTGCAGAGTTATCTCAAAGAAAGGGGCCACGGTGTTTCTGTATCTCTATTATGTTGGTGCGGCTTCGGAACTTTTAAATATCTTGATATATCTCGAGAACTACGCATCTGATCAAAAAATATCATAGAACATAAAAAGTAGGGAACTTAATTCTCTACAAAAAAGGTCTCTTAACATTTTGCCATAGCTCGCTTCGTTTCCGAGATATTTGCAGATTTATCTCAAGGGAAGGGGCCTGACGGACATATTTAGGGATATTTCTTCTTCTGCACAGCTAAGCTGGAAGTGGCATTTGCAGCTCGCAATAGTGCAGAGTTATCTCAAAGAAAGGGGCCACGGTGTTTCTGTATCTCTATTATGTTGGTGCGGCTTCGGAACTTTTAAATATCTTGATATATCTCGAGAACTACGCGTCTGATCAAAAAATATCATAGAACATAAAAAGTAGGAAACTTAATTCTCTACAAATAAGGTCTCTTAACATTTTGCCATAGCTCGCTTCCTTTCCGAGATATTTGCAGATTTATCTCAAGGGAAGGGGCCTGACGGACATATTTCGAGATATTTCTTCTTCTTGTTGTTCTTCTTCTGCACAGCTAAGCTGGAAGTGGCATTTACAGCTCGCAATAGTGCAGAGTTATCTCAAAGAAAGGGGCCACGGTGTTTCTGTATCTCTATTATGTTGGTGCGGCTTCGGAACTTTTAAATATCTTGATATATCTCGAGAACTACGCATCTGATCAAAAAATATCATAGAACATAAAAAGTAGGGAACTTAATTCTCTACAAAAAAGGTCTCTTAACATTTTGCCATAGCTCGCTTCGTTTCCGAGATATTTGCAGATTTATCTCAAGGGAAGGGGCCTGACGGACATATTTCGAGATATTTCTTCTTCTGCACAGCTAAGCTGGAAGTGGCATTTGCAGCTCGCAATAGTGCAGAGTTATCTCAAAGAAAGGGGCCACGGTGTTTCTGTATCTCTATTATGTTGGTGCGGCTTCGGAACTTTTAAATATCTTGATATATCTCGAGAACTACGCGTCTGATCAAACAATATCATAGAACATAAAAAGTACGAAACTTAATTCTCTACAAATAAGGTCTCTTAACATTTTGCCATAGCTCGCTTCGTTTCCGAGATATTTGCAGATTTATCTCAAGGGAAGGGGCCTGACGGACATATTTCGAGATATTTCTTCTTCTTGTTGTTCTTCTTCTGCACAGCTAAGCTGGAAGTGGCATTTGCGGCTCGCACTAGTGCAGAGTTATCTCAAAGAAAGGGGCCACGGTGTTTCTGTATCTCTATTATGTTGGTGCGGCTTCGGAACTTTTAAATATCTTGATATATCTCGAGAACTACGCATCTGATCAAAAAATATCATACTAAATCAATAGTAGGAAACTTAATTCTCTACAAGAAAGGTCTCTAAACATTTTGCCATAGCTCGCTTCGTTTCCGAGATTTTTGCAGATTTATCTCAAGGGAAGGGGCCTGACGGACATATTTCGAGATATTTCTTCTTCTTGTTGTTCTTCTTCTGCACAGCTAAGCTGGAAGTGGCATTTGCAGCTCGCAATAGTGCAGAGTTATCTCAAAGAGAGGGGCCACGGTGTTTCTGTATCTCTATTATGTTGGTGCGGCTTCGGTACTTTTAAATATCTTGATATATCTCGAGAACTACGCATCTGATCAAAAAATATCATAGAAGATAAAAAGTAGGAAACTTAATTCTCTACAAAAAAGGTCTCTTAACATTTTGCCATAGCTCGCTTCCTTTCCGAGATATTTGCAGATTTATCTCAAGGGAAGGGGCCTGACGGACATATTTCGAGATATTTCTTCTTCTTGTTGTTCTTCTTCAGCACAGCTAAGCTGGAAGTGGCATTTGCAGGTCGCAATAGTGCGGAGTTATCTCAAAGAAAGGGGCCACGGTGTTTCTGTATCTCTATTATGTTGGTGCGGCTTCGGAACTTTTAAATATCTTGATATATCTCGAGAACTACGCATCTGATCAAAAAATATCATAGAACATAAAAAGTAGGAAACATAATTCTCTACAAAAGACGTCTCTTAACATTTTGCCATAGCTCGCTTCGTTTCCGAGATATTTGCAGATTCAGCTCAAAGGAACGGGCCTGACGGACATATTTCGAGATATTTCTTCTTCTTGTTGTTCTTCCTCTGCACAGCTAAGCTGGAAGTGGCATTTGCAGCTCGCAATAGTGCAGAGTTATCTCAAAGAAAGGGGCCACGGTGTTTCTGTATCTCTATTATGTTGGTGCGGCTTCGGAACTTTTAAATATCTCGATATATCTCGAAAACTACGCTTCTGATCAAAAAATATCATAGAACATAAATTGTAGGAAACATAATTCTCTACAGAAAAGGTTTCTTAACGTTTTGCCATAGCTCGCTTCGTTTCCGAAATATTTGCAGATTTATCTCAAGGGAAGGGTCCTGACGGACATATTCCGACATATTTCTTCTTCTTCTTGTTCCTCTTCTGCACAGCTAAGCTGGGAGTGGCATTTGCAGCTCGCAATAGTGCAGAGTTATCTCAAAGAAAGAGGCCACGGTGTTTCTGTACCTCTATTATGTTGGTGCAGCTTCGGAACTTTTAAATATCTTGATATATCTCGAGAACTACGCATCTGATAAAAAAATATCATAGAACATAAAAAGTAGGAAACCTAATTTTCTACAAAAAAGGTCTGTTAACATTTTGCCGTAGCTCGCTTCGTTTCCGAGATATTTGGAGATTTATCTCAAGGGAAGGGGTCTGACGGACATATTTCGAGATATTCCTTCTTCTTGTTGTTCTTCTTCTGCACAGCTAAGCTCGAAGTGGCATTTGCAGCTCGCAATAGTGCAGAGTTATCGCAAAGAAAGGGGCCACGGTGTTTCTGTATCTCTATTATGTTGGTGCGGCTTCGGAACTGTTAATATCTTGATATATCTCGAGATCTACGCATCTGATCAAAAAATATCATAGAACATAAAAAGTAGGAAACTTAATTCTCTACAAAAAAGGTCTCTTAACATTTTGCCATAGCTCGCTTCGTTTCCGAGATATTTGCAGATTTATCTCAAGGGAAGGGGCCTGACGGACATATTTCGAGATATTTCTTCTTCTTGTTGTTCTTCTTCTGCACAGCTAAGCTGGAAGTGGCATTTGCAGCGCGCAATAGTGCAGAGTTATCGCAAAGAAAGGGGCCACGGTGTTTCTGTCTCTCTATTATGTTGGTGCGGCTTCGGAACTGTTAATATCTTGATATATCTCGAGATCTACGCATCTGATCAAAAAATATCATAGAAGATAAAAAGTAGGAAACTTAATTCTCTACAAAAAAGGTCTGTTAGCATTTTGCCATAGCTCGCTTCGTTTCCGAGATATTTGCAGATTTATCTCAAGGGAAGGGGCCTGACGGACATATTTCGAGATATTTCTTCTTCTTGTTGTTCTTCTTCTGCACAGCTAAGCTCGAAGTGGCATTTGCAGCTCGCAATAGTGCAGAGTTATCTCAAAGAAAGAGGCCACGGTGTTTCTGTACCTCTATTATGTTGGTGCAGCTTCGGAACTTTTAAATATCTTGATATATCTCGAGAACTACGCATCTGATCAAAAAATATCATAGAACATAAAAAGTAGGAAACTTAATTCTCTACAAATAAGGTCTCTTAACATTTTCCCATAGCTGGCATCGTTTCCGAGATATTTGCAGATTTAGCTCAAGGGAAGGGGCCTGACGGACATATTCCGAGATATTTCTTCTTCTTGTTGTTCCTCTTCTGCACAGCTAAGCTGGAAGTGGCTTTTGCAGCTCGCAATAGTGCAGAGTTATCTCAAAGATAGAGGCCACGGTGTTTCTGTACCTCTATTATGTTGGTGCAGCTTCGGAACTTTTAAATATCTTGATATATCTCGAGAACTACGCATCTGATCAAAAAATATCATAGAACATAAAAAGTAGGAAACTTAATTCTCTCCAAAAAGGTCTCTTAACATTTTGCCATAGCTCGCTTCGTTTCCTAGATATTTGCAGATTTATCTCAAGGGAAGGGGCCTGACGGACATATTTCGAGATATTTCTTCTTCTTGTTGTTCTTCTTCTGCACAGCTAAGCTGGAAGTGGCATTTGCAGCTCGCAATAGTGCAGAGTTATCTCAAAGAAATGGGCCACGGTGTTTCTGTATCTCTATTATGTTTGTGCGGCTTCGGAACTTTTAAATATCTTGATATATCTCGACAATTATGCATCTGATCAAAAAATATCACACAACATAAAAAGTAGGAAACTGAATTCTCTACAAAAAAGGTCTCTTAACATTTTGCCATAGCTCGCTTCGTTTCCGAGATATTTGCAGATTTATCTCAAGGGAAGTGGCCTGACGGACATATTTCGAGATATTTCTTCTTCTTGTTGTTCTTCTTCTGCACAGCTAAGCTGGAAGTGGCATTTGCAGCTCGCAATAGTGCAGAGTTATCGCAAAAGAAGAGGCCACGGTGTTTCTGTACCTCTATTATGTTGGTGCAGCTTCGGAACTTTTAAATATCTTGATATATCTCGAGAACTACGCATCTGATCAAAAAATATCATAGAAGATAAAAAGTAGGAAACTTAATTCTCTACAAAAAAGGTCTCTTAACATTTTGCCATAGCTCGCTTCGTTTCCGACATGTGTGCAGATTTATCTCAAGGGAAGGCGCCTAACGGACATATTTCGAGATATTTCTTCTTCTTGTTGTTCTTCTTCTTCACAGCTAAGCTGGAAGTGGCATTTGCAGCTCGCAATAGTGCAGAGTTATCTCAAAGAAAGGGGCCACGGTGTTTCTGTATCTCTATTATGTTGGTGCGGCTTCGGAACTTTTAAATATCTCGATATATCTCGAAAACTACGCTTCTGATCAAAAAATATCATAGAACATAAATTGTAGGAAACATAATTCTCTACAAAAAAGGTTTCTTAACGTTTTGCCATAGCTCGCTTCGTTTCCGAAATATTTGCAGATTTATCTCAAGGGAAGGGTCCTGACGGACATATTCCGACATATTTCTTCTTCTTCTTGTTCCTCTTCTGCACAGCTAAGCTGGGAGTGGCATTTGCAGCTCGCAATAGTGCAGAGTTATCTCAAAGAAAGAGGCCACGGTGTTTCTGTACCTCTATTATGTTGGTGCAGCTTCGGAACTTTTAAATATCTTGATATATCAAGAGAACTACGCATCTGATCAAAAAATATCATAGAACATAAAAAGTAGGAAACCTAATTTTCTACAAAAAAGGTCTCTTAACATTTTGCCATAGCTCGCTTCGTTTCCGAGATATTTGCAGATTTATCTCAAGGGAAGGGGCCTGACGGACATATTTCGAGATATTTCTTCTTCTTGTTGTTCTTCTTCTGCACAGCTAAGCTGGAAGTGGCATTTGCAGCTCGCAATTGTGCAGAGTTATCTCAAAGAGAGGGACCACGGTGTTTCTGTATCTCTATTATGTTGGTGCGGCTTCGGAACTTTTAAATATCTTGATATATCTCGAGAACTACGCATCTGATCAAAAAATATCATAGAAGATAAAAAGTAGGAAACTTAATTCTCTACAAAAAAGGTCTCTTAACATTTTGCCATAGCTCGCTTCGTTTCCGAGATATTTGCAGATTTATCTCAAGGGAAGGGGCCTAACGGACATATTTCGAGATATTTCTTCTTCTTGTTGTTCTTCTTCTGCACAGCTAAGCTGGAAGTGGCATTTGCAGCTCGCAATAGTGCAGAGTTATCTCAAAGAAAGGGGCCACGGTGCTTCTGTATCTCTATTATGTTGTTGCGGCTTCGGAACTTTTAAATATCTCGATATATCTCGAAAACTACGCTTCTGATCAAAAAATATCGTAGAACATAAATTGTAGGAAACATAATTCTCTACAAAAAAGGTCTCTTAACGATTTGCCATAGCTCGCTTCGTTTCCGAGATATTTGCAGATTTATCTCGCGGGAAGGGTCCTGACGGACATAATTCGAGATATTTCTTCTTCTTGTCGTTCTTCTTCTGCACAGCTAAACTGGAAGTGGCATTTCCAGCTCGCAATAGTGCAGAGTTATCCCAAAGAAAGGGGCCACGGTGTTTCTGTATCTCTATTATGTTGGTGCGGCTTCG